>NC_141875.1:27495000-37495000 GCF_056163025.1 Triticum urartu
ACGGTTTCAAGGCAAACAAGTCAGGCAACGATGGCTCCAAGGCGAATAAGAACGACTACAAGGTGAAGAAGACGGCAAATCAGCGACTAGTGGTGGAGAAACGGGTGGTGCAAACGTACTGTCGCATCGCAACATCCCCATCAAGTACCCGATGCTGGCCGATGTGAACTACGACGGGCAGTGAATATGAATATTATTTTCCAAACCCTTCAAGTGTGGTAGGAAATCCCGGTTGACGACGTTGACAATGAGTGCGAAGAAGTCTACATCCCTCAACACTTTTTTCCCTTCGCGAGCTGCTGCGGCATTAAGTGCATCGCCTCTCAGACAAGCAGGGTCAGCATCGCCATCCATGACAAAAACACTCGTGCAAGCCCCTCCGGGCATCCGTCTAGTTTCAGGCAATGCTGAACTACATTCAACTTTGTCCACACAAAAAAACGACTTGAATCATTTGAAGCATGATCATTCCCTGCTGCACCACCATCAAGCGTAACCACCACACCCTCATGACAATCAAAGTCGGCTTGCTTGCCTTTGGAAAAGGTCAACACTGCATAGTCTTGCCGCACAAGCTATGGCTCATCAGATTTGCCGCATTCACCTAGGGCTAGGGGCTGAACTGGTGTAGAATCTGCCTTCGTAAGGTCAACAATGTCATCAACAACCTCGCAACCCTCATCAGAATCACCGCCCAAATGGTCATCATCCAAGACATCGTCATGTCTAAAGCAGACGTAACACCCTCGCAACCTTCATCAGAATCAAGTGACACATGAGAAGACGTAACACATTGCCCTTCAAAAACCAGTCGAATACACATCCAAAACCAGGCTGATGGATAATGTCTTGATGTCGTGTCTAAAGCAGAGCACCAGCCTCAGATACCTCTCACAAAGAACACCGAACAATTACGTTGATCCTCTTAGAAGCACTGGCATTGTACACCACATACTTTGCCATTTTTTTCTTTGGACCATGGGCAGCGACCTGATCCCGAGGCTTCCTAGCAGCAACCTATCTGCAAGGAAATGAATGCAGTTAGCACGCGCCACGTCGGCGCAGTTATCTAAAAACACGGAAATAACAAAAGGAAAAGAGGGATAGAACAAACGAAAAAAGGGTAGCACACATGCATTATTTCCATCAAGCCTAGTGACATGAACAGATGGCCTTGCACATTCACCTCCAACATCTAAGCCCTCGAAACAAGCATGCTTTCCACCGAGTTTAACACTCGGAGCGACTTGGTCTTCCACTAAACCGCTGGCAATATGTGGACTCTGACATGGGGATGCAACAATGATCTTAGTGGATACAACACTAACAGTATGAGTGTCGAGACGGCCGTGCTTAATTTTTGAAATAGTAAACTTGTGCCTCGCGTGGCTAGAACATAATTCAGGGATACCATCACTGGTCAAAACCACACTTGCAGGTACATTCTGACAATTACCAAGATCCCTAGGTATACCGTCCTGCGTATGGCTTCCAGCTGCCTCCAGATCAAGTACTTCACTGGTGACATTTGTCGTATCAACTTGACATTTCGGAAACCATAATCGCTTCTCCAAACTACTTGACAAACTTTCTCAAGATGTCCAAGAGCAATCTAATTTTTCCTTGACAGATGGTATCCTCAAATTGAAAAACTGAGTCTAGATCGGAGCTGCCACCAAGTTCAGGGAAACTCTCCTTGATACCTTCCACAATTCTGCTATTGGGGGTCACTCTGGCATAAGAGCTACAATGAATAGGTTAAAGAAACACTTCTATTGGCCTAACATGAAAAAGGATGTATAACAATACATATCTGTTTGCCCTGTCAGCCAGCTCACCAAATTGGAGCATGTGCACTCTCCTGGCCTACTAGAGGATAGATCCTCTGAAAATACCAGTTGTGCCCTGGTCACATATTTCCGTGGACTTTACTGAGGCTCTTCCAAAATGTGAAGGGAAAGAAGTTATTCTGGTAGTGGTAGACAGATTAACCAAGTATGACCATTTTTTACCACTCAGCCACCCTTACTCAGTGGAATATGTTATTAGGCTGTTCCTGGACAACATTGTCAAACTACATGGCATGCCAGTAGCGATTGTCTCAGACAGAGACATAATCTTCACAAGAAAGTTCTATCAAGACATACTTACTAGTTTCAAAGTAAAGCTTAGTTTCAGCACAACACATCACCCCCAATCGGATGGGCAAACAGAACATGCAAATTAATGTTTGGAATAGTTTCTGAGGAATATGGTTTTTCAAAATCCAAGGACTGGATGAATTGGTTATCAATGGCCGAGTGGTGGTACAATACTACCTACCACACATCTTTAAAAGTCTCTCCATTTGAAGCACTGTATGCTTATCAGCCACCTCAGGTTGGAGAAATATCTTTGCCCATAATAGTGCTGCCAGAAGCTAGAGCCCTAGTAGAGCAAAGGGAAAAGATGAGGGAGCAATTAAGAGGAAATCTGCTGCAAGCTCGGGATATAATGAAGTATTTTGCAGATCTCAAGAGAACAGAAAGACAATTGGAAGTTGGAGACGATGTCTATCTCAAAGTACAAGCATACAGGCAGAATGCTTTTGGACTAAGAGGCTCTTTGAAGCTCAGGTCCAAATACTATGGCCCTTACAAGGTATTCAAGGTGGGCACAATTGCGTACAAACTGCTCTCATCCATCCAGTATTCCACATTAGTGACCTGAACAAACATCTCGGCTCACAGGCTATCCCTCTTCCCAATGTACCACTCGTTACAGAAGACGTCAAACTCAAAACATCACCTTTTGCAGTCCTAGACAAAAGAATTATCCAGAGGAGAAACACCCCTGTGGCCCAATGGTTAATTCACTGGGAAAATATGGCTGCTACTGACGCAACATGGGAATACCTCTCTTTTTGCAGGTCAATTTCCTGGCCTTCGCCCCACCACCACCACAGCCACCTCATGTTCCTATCGCTGCTCGTGGACAAAAAACACCTTAAGAGGGTGGAATTGTCAGGCCCTGAAGCTAACTGAATACTCCCTCCGTCCCAAAATTCTTGTTTTAGATTTGTCTAAACACGGATGTATCAAGTCACGTTTTAGTATCAGATACATTTGTATCTAGACAAATCTAAGACAAGAATTTTGGGATGGAGGGAGTATATCTGATGACCAAATATTGAAGATGTAGCTAACTGACGAAGACTGAAGAAAACGCTTTGTCAGTTATCGGACGGTGTACAGAAGAGCGGGTGATTGTGACCGGAAGGCCAGGATGTGTTACCTGGTCGAGTGAGCGAGTTTACCAATGTAATTCAAATTACCAGCTGTATGTCATTTGTTTTCACTGCTCTAACTCTCAGGCGTTATATAAGCCAGACCCTGGGAATGGAGAAGTAAGAAGAAAGTTCACATTATCTCACTAGAGTAAATATAGCTAGGGCTCGCATTCTTCTTCCCCCGATGCTCTTCTCAATCCGCTTCCCAAATCAGGAGCGAGATCACCCAAAACTCCAACCTGAGACTTGATCGGGGCCTGACAGCAGGCACCCCGAGAGAGCCAAGCGCAAGCCTGTGGTGGAGGATACGGTGGTGGTCGGCGAGAGCGACGACTCGTGGCAGCCGGTGCCGCGCCGCGGCAGCATCGACCGGTCGATTTTGGAAGCAGGCAAAAATGCCACGCGCGGTCCGATTGGGGTTGCCATGCGTTCCAGGGTCAGGGGTCTCGCAGTGGCCGTGTCCCGGGCCTGCTGCATTGCGGGTGGCAAAGCTAGATGTTGGCGATACTTCCTTCATGTTCATAGATCCTCACCGAGTCCTGAAACATGATTTCTTCAAGACAGATGAAACTTGGTTCTATAATTGGTCATCTCTCGTCTGCAGTGTCTTGTCATGGCAAACAACAAAGGTGAACAATCGAAATGGCCGTGCAGACAATGCATCGCTCATTGTTGGACCCGACACACGGCTCCTCTTCTTCCTGGCGGCCGCTTCCCACAGCTCACTCACGAACGAGAACACGGGAGGATTGGTGCCACCAGTTTACAACACAGCGGACACACACACACACACACACACACACACACACACACACACACACCACTAACTCACGCACGCATGACCCGGCCACCACATTTGCCCACTAACTAACTAACTCATCCATGCACTGACTCCATGCACGTAGACCACATCGATCGGTCACTAACGCATGACCCGGCCAGCACTCCCGCCTCTTCGCACGAATGGAAACTGCAGCTCACGCAGCCCTCAAGAAGCGGTCCTGTTTCTGGCCGAGCACGTCGCTCCGAGTCTTCTGCTACCGTTTCTCCAACCACGACACACGCGACAACGGACCTAGCTCGTCGAGACTTGGCTGTCACACCCATCGCCGGACGCTCCGACGTCCACTGTTGCTAACTACATACATGACCCATACACACATAACGTGTCGACTCACACTGACACAAATAAAAATTCTAAAACATGTGCAAGTCAAGATTAGTGCTAACAATCATGACCCAAAACACAATTTGGGACATTGGGAGGCGTCGCCAGGTTTGCTGCCTCAACCCTCCCCGCCTCCACCTTTCTTGCTTCCGGCCTAGATCCATGACATTAGACTATGGCAGAATCTTTGCGTCATCTTCCCTCCCCAGAGGATCGTTTTTTAAGCGGGGCATCGGCAAGAGAGACTTATCAAAGATGGCGGTTGTGGTGTTTGGACTTCTATGTCAATGATGCGGGATGAGCGAGGGTAGAGGGTGATGGCAATGGCTGCGGTAGTTGACTCTTTGGCGTGTCTGTGGGATGGTTTCGGGTTGTTTGTTTCCGAGAAGATGGACCTGAGATGTAGGCCGAGAGGCGGCAATGACTTTTTTTACGGTGCGGCGTCTATGGATGCAGGAGGAAAAAAACTCAGCACTCCAAAGAATTTAGATGTACTTTGGAATTTCTGTAAGGGCATTTTGTTAAGGGGATGTGTTTTGTTGATATATGGCCTTTGGCCTATCTGCAAAAAAAAAAGGAATCTGAAAGGGGCCAAGAGATGACAAAGTAGGCAAGAGATGCTAATGTGTGCTTATGTGGCACTTTCTTCATACTTACAGGTCTGCGTGAGATCGATTGCGATGAGTCATGCCGGGCGGTGCCGCGGCAGGGAGCATCCCCCAGACCGTTTACAATTGTTTAAATTTTACGGGTTTGGATACAGTTTCTGTTCTGTCGCGGCGATTTTGAGCCTGTATAAATGCCCCCGTGCAAACTGTAAATGCAGTTTACAGTTTCGCAGAATAGGGGGTCTGCTAGAGATGCTCTAATGCTTGTGCAATCAGTTATTGTGCCTTGGATTGGTCAGCTGTTGCATCGCTGACGGCAAAAGTCTTGTTAAACGAGTATATGTTGGTTCGGCCAACACATATCTTGTAGCTCAAGCATTGTATAGAGATAGGACTCTTATGTTTATCTTTCTATCTCTACCCTCCTGTAATATCTCTCTCGGTTGTTCCCAACAGAACACAATCGATCTCATGTAACACATCGACATAATCAATATATACCATGCGGGCTCCCATGTTGGGGGTTGAGACGCTTTACCCATCTTTGACATGGTATACAGAGCCTCCTCTTCCATCGCATCTAGCTAAACCCTTCCCCCTCGCAGCCATCACCTTCCCCTTGTGCAGCCATGTCCTTCTCCTCGCAAGTTTCCTCCCCTGGCCTCAACTACAACACTTTTGAGCCACTCAATCGCAGCAACTACATCCTCTGGAAAGCCCAAGCTCGTTCCCAGATTATGGGAGCAGGGCTATATGGGTACATCGATCAATCAGTTCCTGAACCACCCAAAACCATCGCGACCAAAAACTCTGAAGGGAAAGACCAGATCGTTCCCAACCCGACTACAACCCCTGGCTTGTCCAGGATCAGCAGATCGTGGCCTATCTTTTGCGGAACCTCTCCAAGGAAGTTATCATCCAAGTAGCATCCTTAGAGCAATCTCATGCCATCTAGTGTGCCCTAGCGAAGATGTTCACAGCTCAATCCCGCTCCCGTAAGAACAATTGTCGCATAGCTCTCTCCAATGCCCGGAAAGGCACCTAGAATGCCTCCACCTACTTCGGTCACATGAGAGCCCTCTCCAATGAGTTAGCTGCCGCTTGAAAGCCCATCACGGACCAAGAACTTCTCTCCTTCATCATTGGGGGGCTGGATATGGACTATCAGCCTCTCATATCTGCGCTGGATGTGCGCGTGGAACCCCTGTCCGTGGACGATCTCTTTGGCATGGTCGCTAACTTCGACCAACGCGTCGAGATGTTCCAAGGGACAGGGGCAGGAGCCTTGAAGTCGTCTTCCAATCTTGCTGCCCGAGGCCGCGGCGGGTCTCCCCAAGGCTACCGCAAGGGTGGTGGTGGCGGGGGCTCTCGCGGCAGCAGCAGCTATGGTGGTGGCAGCAGCAGCGGCGGGGGGAACAACTACAACACCGGCAACAACCACTACAGCAACAATGGCAAAACCTGCGGCGGTGGTGGTAGCGGCCACTACCAACGCAACAGCAACAACTACAACACCTCATCATCATCATCATCAACAACAACAGGGGACGCCCGTTCCAAGGTTACGATGAGTATGAAAATAAATGTCAAATTTGTAAAAGGAATAATCACATTGCCAAGGATTGTGACTGGCGCTATGCTGAGAACAATTCCCAACGCAAGAAAGTTGCAGCAGCTGCAGACACCTCATACGGAGTGGACACAAATTGGTACATCGACTCCGGTGCCACGAATCGTATCACCAATGAGCTAGAGAAGGTCACCATGCACGAGAAGTACCATGGCCAAGAGCAAGTTCACAATGCAAACGGTGAAGGTATGAAGATAGATCATGTTGGTCATGCAATTGTCACTACCCCTCATCGCAATATTCATCTCAAAAATATTTTGCATGTCCCACAAACTAAAAAAAAATCTCCTTTCCGTTCGTCGCATTGCCATAGACAACAAAGTTTTTTCTTGAGTTTCGCCCATATTTCTTTTTGATTCATGATCAGGCCACGAGGAACATTCTCTACCGCGGTAGATGCGTGCATGGGCTCTACCCTTTGATTACCTAGTTTAGAAGATTCAATAAACAAGCACTACTAGGGAAAAGCCTAGCAGCAGCGCGGGTTTTAGGACTATCAGTAGAGCGGGCAGGAGCGCTACTGGTACGGCGCTACAGCTAAAGGTTAGCAGTAGCGTTGGTTAACCCACGCTACTGCTACATCGACTTAGTAGTAGTGCTTTCTCGACGCGGCGCTACTGGTAATTACTAGTAGCGCTTCTCCCAGCCCGCGCTACTACTATTATTCCGTATTTTATTTCTTTTTTATTTCATGTTGTATTCATACACCTCTATACAAGTTTTCATACAACAACAATTTAGAGGTTGTTTTTATATCATAATGAGTTATTACATCATTGGGTGAAAGAACCGTGGACTAGTTTCAAGTGGATGGACATCCACTTGAAACTAATCCACAGTTCTTTCACGCAATGATATAATAAATATCATCATCATCATATCTTTAACAACTTATCATCATAATACATCATTGTCATATAACACCCCTCATGATCATCGTTTTGATCGATGAGACATCACATAGCAAGTTGGTCACTAGTCATAATCACAACTACTCCTCATCATCAACTCTAACACATTGTACCACATAATAAACATATTGTACCTCATAGGACCTACTACATTCTCTTAGGACCTACTATATTCTCTAAGGTAAAATAGAAAAAAACAAGATAGCCCCTAGCTCTCCATTATGGAGAATGCAGATTATCCTATCTCCAATTCTTGCCTTTCGCTTAATGTTGCTTCCAAGAACCTCCTTACGAATGTCCAAACATTTTTCCACTCTTTGATTAACATGCATTCACCGGTTTCAGAAATTCGATATGCACATGTGAGATCCGTAGGATGACCTGGTTGTATGTTCAGAACTTCAAGGCGACCATTGTAATACATCAGATGAGGCACACAATCCATCGGGATTTTCTATTGAAAAACATAGTAATAACTTCGTAGTTAGCAATGATGTACTAGTTTTAGAAGTATGCAAAGGATGCACGGATGTCGTAATAGTAAAAAATCTTACCAGGGTATCTCCATAGAAGTTATCGTGGTTCAACACGTGCACTAGTGGCACGTATTCACCATAATTTGTAGGAGTTCGATAATAGGTATTGTAATTCTCAAAGAAAGTACAAAATGCGATCAGATGATTTTTCTCCTTATAAGTTAATTCGGAGCCATCGGTGTAGTGGGTTTTGTCTACCATCTTCCGCACATTCTTTGAAGAATGAAAATAAGCTGTCAATGAAAATAAGCTGTCAACTATTTTGAAATAAACAATATAAATTAGTTAATAACTATGTTTGAGAAACTCACATAGCGGTAGAATCGGAAGCGTATCAACAAGGACCGAAATGTCCATATTGTTTTGCTCGATGTCAGGATCACCAAGATCCATGGTGACAATCATACCCTCATAAAAACCATACATTTTGCAAAGTGCTTCCCAATTTTGGCAACCAAAATGGGTTACGCTCTGAGAATTGTACAGATTTACTTCAAAATCCATATCATGATGGGTCCTTAGGTGTATTTTCTTTGTTTCAAAATTTTCATGGTCTTCAAAACCCATCCTCTCCAAGACATAGCGTCTTGCATGGCATGGGATAAGCTAGTCGAATTGTAAAAGATAAAAATTAGACGTTGAAATAGTTGAAGTCGTGCTTAATTACAAAAAAAACACTTGTCGTCGTTGCATACCGTTTCAACGTCGAAGGTCTCCTCGAGCTTAATGCTGAAGCGCCGATCATCGTCCAGGTGAGGGCACCTGTCACACAGACCTCGATCGTCGTGGCACCAGCTGCACTCCCCCGGGAGACTTTCGTCATCCGAGTACGACATTTCCTACGTTCATAATTCAAAGATTAAACTTGTACAATTAAATATATGTACTAAAAACCTAAATTAGATCATTATTTTTCAAGAAAATCTAGGCCACTCGATATTTCCTACATATTCTAGCACAAGTCATGCCAGAATTCATGAAAAAATCCGGCATGACCTTTGCTACAAAAGGACATATCGAGCACCTGAAATTTGCCGGAACGGAAATTAATCAACACTCCGGCAAAACATAGGCCACTCGGAGGTCTAACCTGAACATGACCGGCCACTTGGGCAACCACATATTCTATTTGAGCAACACAGGATATACATGTTTTTATCTACATCATATATATCTTATAGGACTCATATTGACATGGAGATTTGGCTGGTCTCACCTCGAGGTCGGAGGGGGTCGGTGACGGGGACGACGACGGGGATGATGGAGGGGCTCCTTGATTTCTGCAAAAGCAAAAACCCTATAAGTTATCACTAATACATCCCGAATAATTGCTTAAAATAAAAAAATAACAACAAATATGACATGTTCAACTAGTTCTATTAATTCAACTAGTTCTTACTAAATATAAACTTACTATAAATAGAAAAAAACTAGTTCTTTCTAAAAATAAAGTAGTTCAACTAGTTTATTAATTTACTTACTAATTATTTTAAACGCTTACTAAATAAACTAGTTCTATTATGTAACGCCCCGGACACACCCGCCGGTGGTCGTTACTCCTGGCGGGATCTAGACTGGCCCCACAGATCAATACTAGTCTTTTCTGCACACTTTGTCCTCACTCATGCGCACCTGGGAGCAACTTCCCGGCCGGTCACCCATCCTGACACTACTCCAAGCTAAGCACGCTTAACTTTGGAGTTCTGTCCCAATGGGCTCCCGGAAAAGAAGGAATTCCTTATTGATATGAGTAGTCTATTATCCCTAATAAGCCAGGCCATCACATACACCCCCACTCAGAGGAACCGACGTCCTCGTCGGGCCACAGGAACGTTCCCTCTTGGCACATACGTCTGTGCATCCAGTCCGGTACATGTACCATGCCGTGTGCCACGACGGGTCACAAACGTCATGAACAACATGACCGCGCACCTGTCCGCAAACATTCGTGTAACCGCAAGGGCCGGCTCTGATACCAACTTGTAACGCCCCGGACACACCCGCCGGTGATCGTTACTCCTGGCGGGATCTAGACTGGCCCCACAGATCAATACTAGTCTTTTCTGCACACTTTGTCCTCACTCATGCGCACCTGGGAGCAACTTCCCGGCCGGTCACCCATCCTGACACTACTCCAAGCTGAGCACGCTTAACTTTGGAGTTCTGTCCCAATGGGCTCCCGGAAAAGAAGGAATTCCTTATTGATATGAGTAGTCTATTATCCCTAATAAGCCAGGCCATCACATATTAAGCACTTACTATAAATAAACTAGTTCTATTAAACACTTGCTAAAAATTCTACTACCCTAGTTCTACCCTAAATTTTCTTACTTCTATTTTATTCAAAACACCTAAAATAGTCAAAAAAATTATTCTATTAAAAAACCTACATTCTACAATGTCTACATTCTAAAATCTACATTTAAATTACCTACAATTTGCAAGAACAGAGACAAGGGAGGGAGGGAGGAGAGAGGAGGGGGAGGGGGCGGCCTGAGGAGGGGGGGAGGGGCCGGCCGGGGGAGGAGGAGGGAGGGGCGGTGGGAGGAGGGCTGCCGGCGGAGGAGGGAGGAGGAAGGAGGGGGCGGCCGGAGGAGGAGGGAGGAGGAAGGAGGGGGCGGCCGGAGGAGGAGGGAGGAGGGGGCAGCCGGAGGCGGACGGAGGAGGCGCGGTTGGAGGAGGAGGGAGGGAAGGAGGGAGTACCTCGGTGGAAGACGGACGACGGCGGCGGCGGACGACGGGTATCGACGCGGGCGAGAGTGACTGAGAGGGAGAGTGAGTGAGAGAGGGTCGGCCACGTGGGGAGGATAAGGTAGGGTTAGTAGTAGAGCGTGTGCGAGAAAAGCGCTACAGCTAAGGAGAATAGCAGTAGCGCTGGGCGAGGATACGCGCTACTGCTAAGTTGGGCTAGCCATGTGCGCCCAGTTCAAATATAGCAGCAACGCTTTTTGCTAGTATGCGCTACTGCTAAAGTTATAGCAGTACCGCGGTTTATTTACAGACGCTACTACTAAGTAGCAGTAGTGCATGATTTTGTCCAGCGCTACTGGTAAGATTCTGTGTATAAGGTTTTCCCTAGTAGTGAAGTTTGTGGCATTATCAAACTTTCATCGAAACGGTGGCATGCGAGATTAGGACACCCCTTTTTTTTTATTGTTCACCAAGTGCTTAGAAATAATCAGCTCCCATGTGTTGGTGAGCGTAGTCTTGAAACTATTTGTGATTCTTGTCAAAAGGCGAAAGCCCATCAGTTACCATATCCAGTTTCTACTATTATTTCTACCAAACCTTTACAACTTGTTTTTTCTGATGTCTGGGGTCCAGCCCCTTCTTCTGTTGGTAGACATACTTATTATGTTAGTTTCACAGATGACTACAGTAAATTCACTTGGATTTATCTTCTTAAGAAACGTTCCGACGTTTTCCAAGTTTTCCATAACTTTCAAGCACTTGTTGAATGACAATTTGACACCAAAATTCTCGATGTCCAATCTGATTGGGGTGGCGAGTATGAGAAGCTAAACTCCTTCTTTCAAAAGTTGGGTGTTTCTCATCATGTTTCATGCCCTCCCGCGCACCAACAAAACGGCTCTGCCGAACGCAAGCATAGGCACATTGTTGAAGTAGGGCTTGCCCTTCTTGCAAGTGCCTCCATGCCTCTTAAATTTTGGGACGAGGCATTCCTTACGGCAGTCCATCCTATTAATATGCTTCCTAGTCGTGTCATTAACAATGACACACCCATGCAACGCCTTCTTCATACTCAACCGAACTATCATTCACTTCGTGTTTTTGGCTGTGCTAGCTGGCCTAATCTTCGTCCTTATAATACTCGCAACTTAGTTTTCGCTCAAAACAATGTGTTTTCTTGGGTTATAGTGCCCAAAACAAAGGTGTCAAATGCCTTGATGTTCCGACCGGTCGTGTATATATCTCTCGTGATGTTGTTTTCGATGAGACTGTTTTTCCTTTCGCAGATCTCCACCCTAATCCGGTGCTCTTCTTCGCCAAGAAATCCTTCTCCTTCCACCACATCTATCTGGCATATCTCATGGGGACGACAATTGTAATGACCACGTGACTAACTCTCCTGACCATGTTTTTGAGGCTTCTGATGATGCAGGATCCAGTGGTGAAACTCTACAACAAAATTTGATGCAAAACAATGAAGAAAATGGCTCAAACAGTCGTTATTTCATGTGTCCGCCGCTTGGGGACAGAGCTGCAGCCGAATCCCCCTCGGGATCGGTGGCGACAGCGCAGCCGCCATCTACTTTGGGATCGTCGCCGCGCCTGGCGCGCTGCGCCACCGAATCCTCACCAGGCGACGCGGACGGCCCCTCTTCGCTTGACACGTCTCCACCTAGGGGGTCGCCTTCGCGGGCCCAGCCGACTAGGAGGTTTGGATCGACCCCGCGGGTATACGCCAGACGCCAGACGACAGGGGCCCATCCGGATCAGGCGTGTCCAGTTGGATTCTCTGCGCCGCCCACAGCTACCTCGTCTCCTGATCTGGCCGCAGAAAATCCAGCGTCACCAGCGGGGTCTGCATCAGCCTCGGGATCCTCTGCATTCTCTGTCCAGGAACAGCAGCTCGTGGGATCTTCTACGGACGTGCATGGGTCTCCTGGTTCTCCTGCTACAGTACCCGCATCTCATGTTACGCCACAAGTTACAAGGCTTCGTGCCGGGGTAATTCAACCTGTTAAGTATAAAGTTAAATATGACCTGACCTGTTCTACCGGAGAACCCAACACGATTTCAGGAAGCAAGCACGGATATCAAGTGGAGGAAAGCTATGCAGGAAGAGTTTCAAGCTCTTTAGAAAAATAAAACGTGGCATCTTGTTCCTTCACAGCAAGGTAAAAATTTAATTGATTGCAAATGGGTGTTCCGGATAAAGAAAAAGGAAGATGGCACCATCGATCATTACAAGGCTAGACTCGTTGCAAAAGGATTCAAACAGAGGTATGGCATCGATTATGAAGATACTTTCAGCCCTGTTGTCAAAGCTTCTAGCATACGTCTTGTTCTTTCTATTGCCGTATCTAGAGGATGGAGTCTCAGGAAGCTAGATGTACATAACGCGTTCCTTCATGGTGTTCTTAAAGAGGAAGTATATATGAAACAACCTCCTGGGTTTGAAGACAAAAACAAACCTTTTCATGTTTGCAAGCTGGATAAGTCTCTTTATGGCTTGAAGCAAGCACCTAGAGCGTGGTACTCACGCTTGAGTTCTAAGTTACCAACACTGGGTTTTGTTCCCTCCAAGTCTGATACGTCATTGTTCATATACAATAAGTTCAAAACATCTATATTTGTGCTCATTTATGTTGATGATATCATTGTCACAAGTTCATCAAATGAAGCAGTCACTGCCTTTTTGAAAGATTTGAATTCAGAATTTGATCATAAGGATCTAGGTGACTTGCATTTTTTCCTTGGTATTGAGGTTAAGAAAAACAATGAAGGCGGTCTTCATCTTTCACAAGAGAAGTATGCAACTGATCTTTTGAACAGGGTTGACTTGCAAGGTTGTAAACCATCGCCTACACCACTGTCCAGTTCTGAAAAACTTTCTCTATTAGTAGGAGAACCTTTGAGTCAAGAAGATGGCACAAAGTACAGAAGCCTGGTAGGTGCACTTCAGTACCTGACACTTACTAGACCAGATATTTCATTTGTTGTAAACAAAGTCTGTCAGTTTCTTCATGCACCAACCACAGATCATTGGACTGCTGCTAAGCGCATACTGAGATATGTGAAAAACACCTTGAGTGTTGGTCTAACTTTTAGCAAATCATCATCTACACTTGTGAGCGCTTTTTCAGATTCTGATTGGGCAGGTTGCGTAGATGACAGAAGCTCAACTGGTGGCTTTGCAGTTTTCTTTGGGCCCAACCTTATCTCGTGGACCACAAAGAAACATGCTACAATTTCTAGGTCTAGCACCGAGGCAGAATACAAGGCATTGACAAATGCCACAGTGGAGCTAATCTGGGTAAAATCCATGCTTAAGGAGCTTGGAATACGTCATAAAGAAACTCCCTGTCTTTGGTGTGACAATCTTGGTGCTACATACTTGTCTGCTAATCCTTTGTTTCATTCAAGAACTAAACATATTGAGATTGATTATCACTTTGTAAGAGAAAGGGTTGCTAATAAGGAATTTGAAATAGGTTTTGTTCATTCCAAAGATCAAGTTCCAGATGGTTTTACTAAGGCATTGACTACAAGACCGTTTGAAGAATTCAGACGTAATCTTAACTTGAGGAGTTTAGATTAAGGGAGGGTGTTAAACGAGTATATGTTGGTTCGGCCAACACATATCTTGTAGCTCAAGCATTGTATAGAGATAGGACTCTTATGGTTATCTTTCTATCTCTACCCTCCTGTAATCTCTCTCTCTCTCTCTCTCTCCCTCTCTCTCTCTCTCTCCCTCTCTCTCGGTTGTTCCCAACAGAACACAATCGATCCATCCATGTTCATGATACCCACTGAATTGTCGGAACACAAATTTTCAAGACAAGAAGAATTTAGTCAGGGCATTTGTTGTTCTGCCAAATACTTGCCAGCAGACAGACTAACAAGGTTCACTGCAAGCCAAGCACAGTCCAGATCCTAAAGATGCTACAGATCCTAAACGTAATGATTTACTGTGTGGCATGTCAATCTACTCTGTGTTCATTGCTCTAGGGAATATTCTGATTCACACAACAATCAATCAGTTTGGTGGACTGGGTCATGAGTCATAAGATCATTGTCTACACTTGCTTCATTAGTTTGAAAATGCTGACCATTGACCTGGACTGGCACTAGAGTCCGAGTCCAAGACATGGTCACTATTACTAAAGAATGTACTTTCATCATTTTAACCTTCAAGGAGGAAAATGATGTCATTAACCTTCAAGAAAATCAACAAATTTGACAACAGAAACATATCAGCCACCTGCAAGGAAATATAAAAGAAACCACATCATTTGACATGTGGGCTTATTCAATTGCATTACTCAGTCTATATGGAGAAAACAAATGGATAATGATATGTCATTTGCTGCTGCATTCCATATGCTACTGCCTTTATTCTCCTATACAGGCCTAGTGGAATCTGCTGCTCTCGCTCCTCTTCTAATTGGATATGGTGAAATTATTATTCAGGCACACCACAATATGGTTAAACAAGAAGAAAGCAAAGGGAGGAACATTCTGGGTACAAAAGAGGAAGCCAAAATTGGACCGGGGACAAATTGCAGGGTGCCACCAAGGATGGGCATGGATGTGCACCGAAAAGTTAGTTAGACCTCAGTCTGTGGAGTTGATTGTCCACCGAAAGTCCTAATTATTGGAGATTGATGCCAGCCGTTATCTGGTATCAAGTGGTTAATTTCTAGTTTGCGCTCGAGCAAGATCTCGATCGGTAATCCTTTGTAAATAAGATCATATGCTGTGGAGTTGGAACAATTGGATTTTCCATCATGGATATATCTTTTGCATATTCCATGCAACACAAATTGGATCGAATTTTGGGAATGGATCGCCTGTGCCAAACTAGAAAAAGCTGGAGTAATATTCTGCAAAAGATAATATGTTCCTTATTTTAAATAGGGTAGTGCTTTTGGAGCTCTTCCCCAGTTAATTTATTACACAAACTTTGCAGTTATTCTCAAAAAGTATTTTTTAAGCCCCAGCATAAAGCACACTTTCTTGATATGTACGATCAAAGCTTGTGACCACTAATAAAATTATGGAACCACTAGTAGGATATTGATGATCGATGTTCTTATATAGGATCTACTATAGTTATGATACTTAGTTCGTAATGAAAAGTTATGTCATACACCCGCACATCTCCAAGCTCACAAGCCAAAGGAAATCATTTCTTTACAGAAAGCACCCATCAAATTAGGCACTTGTGTACATGCTCTAAGAATGATTGTTATTGGCACAAGTGTTCATAGGATATTTTTTTTCGATCGCTGAATAAAGCTCAATCATCAATCTTAACAATCTCCAAGTTCCTTTCTGTTTTTCTCATGCAAGATCTCGATCAGAAATCCCTGAGAGATCTAGCGATTTGATTTCCTATGATGGAGATTTCTCCGGTATATTCTATGTAGGAGAATATGGATCATACTCTGTGTCTCTGCCTAGTGATTGCCCAGGCCGAACTAGGGAAAGTTGTAAAATCCTGAAAAAGGAAAGTAATTTTTTTCAAAATAGTTAGTGCTTTTTTAGCCGTTTCCCAGTTAATTATACTTGAGGAGTACATTTTTAAAGCTTTACACCATGAGGGCAACTACGGCCTGCTATTCCAAGCTGGGAAGAAGAAAACGACCCGGATCAAAGATCTTAGTTGTTGAGCTAGAGGTAAAGGCACCATAGCACCAAAATCTCTGCTTTACACCATGAGGGCTACTGCTGCCGTCTCTGTGGTTCCATGTTATGTTAGTCCTGTTGAAAAGCATTCCTTTGTATACGATTCTTGCCACAGAAAAGCTACACGATTCGGTGTGCATATTTTAGGTTTGAACAAAGCGGTATTTGCTTCTTAGGCAGAATTTCACTGAGCATCCCAATGTGTGTGTTTAGCCAAAAACCAATAATGCCATTTCAGGAAACATGATTAACACTTTAACAGCAGTAAAAACAACTAGACTGTTGGCAATTATTCGCCTTTAACTTTTTCCACAAATCAGTAAGGTAAGTTTTTGCCGTCTGTCTAACAGTCAATATGCTTTAGTTCCTCTTCAGTAGTGGCTAACCACGGGGCAAGAGGCTGAAGGAATATGTTGGAAGAAAGGCGGGTAACTTTCAGAATGTGGTACTTGTGTATTATGCATGCAAAAAACATATGCCACCAATCTTTCAAAAAAATGATAACAGAAATATGATTCATAGGCAAATCTGCACTTTCCTGTTTTGAGAACTAAAACTGCGGCTGTTAACATGTTAGAGTTGTGTAAAGCAACTGGAAAAGGAAAGGGAAGTGCTTAGAAGGTAGGATCCTTTTTGTTTGAAGAACATTTTAGAAAAATATTCCAAGAACATTGGTAGAGTGAGTTATTCATTATCTAGAAAAGTAGACAGAGTTGCAACCTACATCTTGTTGGAAATCCGTCCTCAGAATTGATCACATAAAATTATACGAACGCATGCATACATAAAACTGACAGCTAAAAACCCTTGTCGTGCCCTCTTTTCTCTTTATTTATTTTTCTCTTTTCTCTTCACGGTTACAAAACACACCGCCGGGCTGTGTATATATACACGAGGCCATGACCGACAAGACAACCTGACCCTATACATACGTGTATGACCCCTTGTCCTACACGGACACAACCAAAGCTAACCTAGCATACCTACCCCAACTAGGACTAGTACTCGTACATGGCACCTAGATCAACTTTGCTTTCGTAATCTAATTTCCAGCAATGCTGATCACATTACTAATCCTAATCAAACTCAACACTGTGTCTCACGCAGCCTGCTAGTGCTAGCTTGCACATAACTAGAACTTACCTAGTTAAAACTAACTTATGTTTGGATTACCTAACACATCTGTCACATTATTCTCTAGTTTGCTGGCTGAAACTATCTGGGGCATCTGCTTTAACCTCACCTTACTGTCGAACTTCCAATACATACATACCGGCAACTTTCTCGCGCATTCCATGGCATAAGATGTTTGTTACTCCCTCAGTTAACTATTATATATAAGATGTTCTAACTTTTTTTTTCTGAATCGGATGTATGTATTTAAGTGTTTTTATTCACTCATTTCAGTCCCTATATAATCCATAATGAAATATCCAAAACATCTTATAATTATAAACAGAGGGGGTGGCTCTTTTAGGAAAACCATACGAGATAAGTCTTTCGGCTCGCTCGCCCGTGCCGCTCGCGAGGGCGAACCCTAGCCGCCGCCGGCTAGCGGCCCTCCACCAACCCTTCCTTCCCCCTGCCGCCGCCCGAGGGCGCCGCCGGGCGAAGCCCGGCTGGCGTCGGCGGCACGGGACGCAGGGCCACGGAGAGGAGCGCGTCGTTCGCGTGGGACGGCGCGGCGGCGACCCGGGCGGCGCGCCGGTGGTGCGGCCGTGCGGCGGAGCGGCGGCGGCTGCGTGGTTCTGGTGGCGCGGGCTTGTGCGTGGGGAGGGCGTGGTGCTGGCTTCTTCGGGGCTTCCTCGTCAGATCCCGACGCAAGAGCCGCGGGCCGCGGCGGCGCGGGCTGGGGACGGTGTCCAGCTAGGCTGGGCCGGCCTCCAGCATGGTGCGGCGTGCCGGCTGGTGCGCTCGTGGTGGGGCGTGGCTGTACGGGCGTGGGGGCTGCAGATCTGGTGGTGGCTGCGGTGGCGCCCGTGCGGTCAACGCGGGTGGTGGTGGCGGTGGTCTCCGGGAGGGGGCGGCAAGGCGCGTGGCTCCGGTGGTGCGTGCCCGGCGGCTCCGGCGCTTGGAGCTTGCCGGGCGACGCAGATGGGCAGCGGCCGGGCGTGGCTGCTGCTTCGGCCGTGGGCAGCGGCATGGGTAGGTCTCGGTGGCCTACCGGTGTCGTGGCGGCTTCACGGTGGCTCGATGGATCTGTCCGCGGCAACGGCCGGCTTCTCCGGCGTCGGTTTGTCTGCGTTCGGGCCGTCTCGACCTTCACCCCATCTCCTCGTCACCCGGGCGCTACTCCCATCAAAGGGTTGGTCCTCTCCCAGCTGCGGTCCACCGCCGTCTCGTGCCCGATGCCGCAGGACAGAGCTCATCTCGCGCACGATGCAGCAGGACCGAGCTCGTCTCGTGCACGATGCAGCAGGACTGACCTCGTCCCCATCTCGTTGCTGCAGGACCGAGCTCAGCTTGCGCTTGGGGCAGCAGGATGGGTCGGTGGATGCCAGTTCTGGCCGACCTATTGGGTCTCGACGCCGGGGGTCGCCCAGGGGCGCGAAAGGTGGGACCTTTCCGCTCGTCTCTTCCGTTGGGGTGCGGCGGGTCACGGGCGAGGTGGTGTCGTGGTCTTGGATGCTGGGGCGGCGGCCCTGGTGGTGGTGGTTGCGCGGTGCTCTTGGACAAAGCCCGTGCCTTGGTGCTGCCCGGTCACCATGGTCGTGTGGGCGGCGTGGTTACCGGGGTGTGGCGTTCGGTGGCAGTGATTGTTGGCCGAGGTGAAAACCTGCTCTATCTTCGGACGGACTGGCGGCGGCGAAGATCGTTCCCTTCTTGAAGGCGTCGTCGCGGCTTTCATTGCCCGTCATGCGGCTCTGGGGGAAACTCTGATCCTTGGATCGAGCGGTGGCGGCGCTCTGGCGTCGTATCCTTCCTGAAGGCGCCGCCTTGGAGTGCATGGTTCGTCATATGTAGGTTTATTCTTCGGGGCAGTAGTGCTAGGAGTGGTGTTGCTGCGCTCAGAACCTATATATCCTGTCTTGGGTGGATGTTTGTGTTACGGTGGCGTGGCGTGTGGTTGTACTGGATACTTGTGGTTTGATGCTTTATATATAAAGTGGGGCGAAAGCCTTTTTCGGTAAACAGAAGGGGTGCTGATTATGTCACACCAGTTCCAAGCAGTTCTTCTTTTGGGGAAAACTCTTAGCTAATTATAGTAGTCTGCACAAGATCGACATAGGGCCCCCGCGTCGTCCCTGCTAGGGCGACCCGGGAGGCGCCCAGACCCTAGCCGCCGGGGTCATGCACTCCCGCCTCCCCTCCCTTCGTCACCGCCGGGGGATGCCGCCGGGCTATGCCCGGAGGCCGACGGCGGTGGCGGGTGGGCTTCCTCTCTCCCACGTCTCAGTGGTGGTGCGAGTCCCCTACACGCGTGGAGGCACGATCGATCCTGCGAAGCAGCGGCGATGGCTGCGGCGACGAGGCGGTGGCCGACCCTGCCTCGGGCGACAGCGGTTGCAGGCTCATCGGGGAGCCCGGTCTTGGGTGGCGGCGTGCGGCGGCTGGCCCGGTTCGGGCGGTAGCGCTATGCGGTCAGCAATCGTGGCTAGCTATGCTGCGGCGGCGCACCATCTGGCTTCGGATCGGTGGCATGGAGGGCCTAGTGGACTGCTCAGCGGCACCTCCAGTCAGATCTATTCTGGCCGGTGCAGCCGGCGGTGTGGTGATCTCCTCCTTCGGAGGTGGTCGGCCTGAGGCTGGGTGGTGTCGGATCTCGAGATCCGTTATCTTGTCCTGCCTGCGAGTCAGGGAGACATAGCTGCCGGTGAAAACCGAGGCGACGGTAGGCGATGGCGGCGTTCTGCTTCGTTACCTTAATCAAGGCATCATCATGTAACTACTGTTGACCCACTCGTACTGCTCCGGGGGAAATCTTAGGATCTGGTCTTGCAGATCCGACGATGGTGGCACTATGATGTCGTTTCTCTTTTGGGAGCATCATTTGTGGAGCAGCGCTGGAAGACAGAGGCTGGAGGTGGAGCGGCTCCGTCTTGAACGGAGTTTTGGTGGAGATGTCAAGTCATGCCTGACCGACATGTGCTACGATGTGTCATGCCTGTTCGGCAGATGCTACGCATGACAGATCTTCCAGAGTCTCTGGGTCGGGATGGACGAGCGCATTGTGGTGACGTCGTTGGGCGTCGTGGTGGTGTCGACGGATGGCCGGACTGGCAAGAATGATGCGGAACTCTATCCTGAAGATGGGGCAGCGGTTCGATGATGGTGGTGACTTCTAAAACGTGTGCATGTGGTCGTGGTGTATGCTTTAGGTCTATTGGAACGGTTGTTGGTTCTGATACGTTATATGGATGGATCAGTGACGACATCGATTATAAATATGGGGAGTAAGAGCACTCCACATTATCAAGTTTGTAGGTGTGAGTGATGACTTCAGGTGATTTGATGTATGTTTTTGGCAGATCTTGGTGAAAAAATTAATAAAGATGGCTGCTTGCATAAAAAAACATATCTGAATTAGAGAAGTTAGAAAAAAGCCATATGCACTGGTAACAAATAAAACTATATGCCGGGGGAAACAGAGACGGCGACTCATATGAGATTGACAGTGCTTTCTTTCACTTGATTATTATTTGTATGATAAAGGCGAAAGCAGCTGCAGCTGAATTACAAGCAACTACGCTACACAAACAAACTGGTAAAAGTAAAGCCATCTGCCAACAAAACCTTCCGCCGCACATCCGTCGACAGAAACGACGTGGAGGCTCTGTGTCAAAATCCACAGCCTCATGTTCCTCTCACACATCACACACTAGGTAGTGGCAAGCAGCACTATCCTCGAAGTTGCTGGCGTATATCAGTGGTGTTGATGGCCTAAGACGGACAGCGTTGGTGCAGTGGGTGATATATTCGGGTGGGGAGATAAGAGGTGGTGCTGAACGCAACATGTTCCTACGAAGGGAAGCTCAGCTCCGTAGAAAGAGCGGGGCGTTGGATTTATGTCCCGTTCGATCAGCTTCATCCAGCACAACGTCTCACTCTCAATGTGGTGGGGTGTTGCGTGGGTACTGCAAGTGTCGCGCTCTCTGGTCTGCATTCAGGGGTGAACCCGTGCGAATCGTGCAGAGAGGGTGGTGCCGCTGGATGGCAACGGGAACGAAACCCGCCGAGTTTTGTCTGCCCAAATCTATCTTCACAAAAAAATTGTAAACCTGTTCCCATCACCAGTAGAAAAATTACATTACGTGAGACACATTAGTCCCGGTTTATAAGTGAATCGGCATTAATAATGCCATTAGTCCCGATTCGAACGGTATGCATTAGTCTCGATTTATTTGTGACCTATAGTACCGGTTGATGGCTCCAATCAGTACTAAAGGGGTGATGGTCTTTAGTACGGGTGCCGGTTGGAGCCACCAACCGTGGCTCCAACCGGTACTAAAGGGGTGATGGCCTTTAGTACGGGTTGGTGGCTCCAACCGGTACTAAAGACCCCTCTTTAGTACCGGTTGAAGCCACCAACCGGTACTAAAGGTGGTGCGTTGCCACCCGCAGGCACAATATTTAGTCCCATCTCGCTAGTTGAGAGGAGTTCACACCGGTTTATAAGCCCCGCCGCGGCTACCGTGTCGAGCTCCTCTCTAAGTAGGCCTTTGTGGGCCTATTGCAAGTCTTCTGTCTTATGGGGCCTACTGGGCCGTACGGGTTTGCATCCTGGCCCAACTAGAGGTTGGGTTTCTAGTCGTATGCAGGCCGTGCCGGCCCAGTAGGCGGGCTTTTTTTCTTTATTTAAAAAAAAAACCCAGACCACGGTGCGCCTTGTGCCACGTGGTGGGTCTTTGGTCCCGGTTCGTGTTGAGCCGGGACTAAAGGGGGCGACCTGAACCGGCACTAAAAGTCCTTATGAACCTGTACCAAAAGTCGTTTTTCTACTAGTGCATCCCCGTCACCATGCGCGGGGCTAATTTTTTGCCCGTCTCCTAAACCCGTCGGGTTTTCTAAACCCACGAGGAATCTACGGAGAAATCGGCATATTCAAGCAAACATAGTTGCAACAAAGAATAGTATTTCAGCAGCAAAAAGCACATATTTCAGCAATATAACGTAGAGCAAATTTCAACACAATACAATACTACATGGTTCGGCAGCTACAAGGAGCATTTTTCAGTAGCATAACTTGAGCAAAAAGAGCAATAACAGCAGCTACAAGGAGCATTTTTTAGCACAATATAATACCCCATTTCACCAACAAAGATAAACATATTTCATAATAACAGTAGCTACAAATTGGCATATTTAAACTTATTTTGCCGGCTATTGTCAGGTTTCGGGTTCGGGGACTATTGAAACAGGTGTGAACCCACGAAACATGTCGGGTTGTATAATGTGCCTAACAACAGCCTGCGGGGATGAAAAGACACCCATCCCCATCCCCTAATAGGGCAAAAAACCCGCGGGGGCGCAGGTTTCGGGCCCCATTTCCATCTTGACGCTGGATGGCAGAAAATCAGTCCTAAGGCGCGCAGGACTGCCGTTGAGTCAATTTTGGGGGGCGCGCAGGTCTGGGCCTGGCTGTCGATGTTGGACTGGCCGGTCTGTCGTACCATGTTTCAGTTTCAAAGATCTATAAAAATATTTCAACGTGACGTACTTAGGGCAACAACTAAGTTGATTATTTTAACACAATCTAGACGCAGACCCTTATTGGAAAAAGTACAGACACATATGCTCATGCGCAAACATACACTCCCTCTTATGAATGCATGCACACACGCACACTCTATCCTTATGAGCACCTGTGAGAAACTGTTCACGTCGTATTGAGATTAACAAAGTCGCCACAGGAACCATTGAACACACATTGTCAGAAGGGCTGAAATGTGTGCAATAAAATGCATGATGAGGGCATCCCAACTTCGATACAACATCCACCAATGGACCTAACATAAGAAGTTGTGCCAAACTTAAAAGTGACCAGATGAATGCTAACTTAAGGTTATCTTGTAACATTGATAACACAACTATGCTTTCATCTCTATTGTTTCTGGTTGAATTTAGGTATCACATGGAAGATATCCAACAACCTATGAGCTCTTGAAGAAACCGAGTTGAAGAACAAAGTTGCAGAAATCAAGTTACAAGTGAAGCTACTGCAGTCAGTTTTTACCTCATATGTGTCACACCCGTTTGGAGGAGATACGGGGCTATTTACTTTCCAATGCAAAAAATATCACATCATTTGGAGTTGTGAGTCCATACTTTCAAGGCTTCACGGATTCCTTAGGAGCTCTCCAATAACTCTCAAAGTTGAGTGCTTATTCTTCCAAGAAATCCATGCAAAATTGGTTATTTTTAAACCTTTTCACACCTATCTAAGTGGGGTTATCCCTGCTATAAAACACCATCTCCCACACCCTTTTAAGAACATTTTGTCAAACCATTCTGCTACAAGCTGATGCAGCAAGACTACTAGAGATCCTTACTACCTTTGCTCTTGTGAGTTCATCGTGATTCTCGAGAAGGAGCCTCTGGTTCCCCCTAATTCGTGCTCTACGGTTTTAACCGTTTTGTGTCGGTTAGTCCCGTTTGTGGTTCTGCAATTGTTCAAACAGCGAGTTGGAGTTCTTATAGCTCTGGTCGGTCATCCCCAACTTACGAGTTGCATCTAACCTTGATAGGTATAAAGCTAGTTATCGCAATAGCTTGCAGCTAGTTACGCTTTTGGATTCGATCCTACGACGTGATGATCGGGTCACCGTCAGGCGTGAACATGTTCAATGGGTTTGCACCAACCAATGCACCACCAAGGTCAACTTTAGGACATGAACCCTGGTGAGTTGGTACCATTCAGGGGGCAACGGTGCGTCACGTGAAGGGAGACTCTTTCAGTGGTCCGCCAAATCTACGGCCAACTAAATTTCTTTATCCGTAAAAAAAAATTCGCCGTAAATAAATAAATATTTTTCAATGATGTAAGCTTTTAACGATTTTAGGGTTGCATCAAAATAATACATTCGTTAAAATAATCTAACGTCTCTTCTCAACATTTGAAAGACGTACGCAACCCAAACATTTGAAGTTGAAAACATACATTATTGGAAAAAATGTACACAAACACAGAAAGCGCCACCACATAGGGCATGGCACCATGTGGCGGCTTACACCACCTCATATGGCTTCACTTTGAATGCCATCACAGATGTGCCGAGCCAATCTCACGGTGGTTGCATGGCGATGGTGGGGTGCGCAGCCGCACCGTACTTTAAGGACATCAATCCAAGGCATGTCACGACCACATCCTCCAGGACACGCATGCTATCCTAGCCGAATTTATAGTTTAAGAAGTAATCTTCATCATGCTATCCCTTATAGTTTTATTCATTGTTTTGTATTTTATTAAAAGGGCCAACCTATTAATAAGGCGTCAGCAAGGCCAGTTGCATGCCTTATATCTATGCCGATAAATCATCATTTTTTGGTATAGCTTATCTCTTATGTAATTTAAAATTTGCCAAAAATTGCATTTTCTCGATTTGAATATCTATGTTTTTCGTTATCATAGTATCAGAAGTATGGTTGATAGTACTACTTTTCTTATTTGAATAAAAATAAAACAGTTTACAAATTCATGAGGAAACAACATATCAATATTATTAAGGGAGGAATTAATTAAGTAAATAGTATTGCCTGAATTTTGTATGAGTAGAGTACAATAAGCCCCTAGAGTACGCCTACCAACTGTGGCCAGGCGATACAGTAGTTTCTTTTAATAATATATAAGAAAGACAAGTTGTACTAATTTTTCACTTGATGCTCATTTTCTTAAAAGAATCATCGTTAGCCAAAACAGGAGACATGTGTGGTGTCACCTGCAGAAATTGCCCGAGTAGCCATGTTTGATGGCCTTGCCAGATGATATTTATTATTGGCACAAGGGCACTTTGATGTTGCTCATGCTTCGTCTATCCTTGATGCTGCAGATTTCCCCATGCTTCCTAGTCCTATGAAATAAATTCAGTTGGCATTTCATTGAGCTTTCCGAAAGTACTATGTTTTGGTTCATCCACCAAGAAAGATCAATGAGAATTGATTTAGATTTCGACCTCCAAGTACAATACGAAAACTTTGGATGAGATGTTGGGTGTTGGCGTGTGGGGCCATGGACGGTGGGAGGTTTAGGTTAAGGTGTGTGCCGTGTGTGGGTTGGGGGGGGGGGGGGGGGGGATGGGTCATGGGAGTTGATGGATGAGATCCACTGTTAGGACATTGTTTTATAGGATGGAGACCGACTGGTGGGTTATATAGAAGGCAGTGTATGGTACAGTACATGACCATTGCTATAAGAGAAGTTGCATGTAAAAAAGATATCTGTTTGAAACCTCCATTTATGTTGAATCGATCACTAACTATTTTGACCATCCGTCAGCAATGAACCAACAATGACAGACTATTCCATGCTAGTGCACTTCCATGGAACTACGGAGCTTAGACATCATGGTTGACTAGTTTTGGCCTTACAAGTTCCAACTCACCGGCACTCCGGATTTTCACATGAAAAAATTGAAAAATCTATGGGGCAAGGATGCATAGGAGACAGTCACCCACTTAGCTTTTGTGTCACGGAAAGTTCTTTATCAGTGGCTTTCCGAAGGTAATGGCGGTGGAGGTACGAAATAAGGTCCAGTTCCAACCGTCATGAAGCTACTTAGAGCTTTCCTGGGATGGTTTTGGCTCATCTTGGATGGTTGTGCAATTGACCAAACTCAGCTGATGATAGCTCTGTTTTCCAATGCTCCATGTTTTTTTCAAAGGAATATTTAAGTCATCCGAACAATCAATTAATTCAATGGACAAAGTCATGACTCGTGCCCTGAGAATGTGAGATCGGATAGAAAATTCAGTGTTCACACTTTTTTGTTTGCACATTCTTTCACACATCTTACCATTCCTTTTTGACGCAACATTGTAATTAATTCAGTCAACCCCTATCTTCCTGAGAAACTTATTCCAACCTCCAGGAAAAATAACTAGTGTCAGAAACATATGGCCACTTGTCAGGAAATATAGAAAAGAAAGCACATTGTTAGAGAAATTCGTACTCGGGACTTTGTACCAAATTCCGGTTTCCTCTAATGGAAATCGGGGTGAAACTTTTGATGAGAAAAGATCAGTATACAGATTTAGGACCAGATAATATGCCGCGAAAGTATGATGTTCAGACTTAATCCAAATTGTGGTGGGCATTCTGTGCTTCAGAATGCCCGTGAGACAACAACCCGAACGAATAAAGAAGAAATGGTTGTTTACACGCGAATTGGCAGCTAATTTAATTGAGGTATAAATTTCCTGGCAGCATGCACAAACATGCTTTGGAAGTGGCTGAGTACCGCAGCTAGGGTTTCCAGCCACCAAATCGGAAGCGAGACGCTCTCGTCACTCCGCCCGCTCCCTCTTCCCCATTCCCCCTCCACCGCCCCTCGTGCGCTCCTTCGCCGAGGTGGTGACCATGGGCTCCAAGGCCGACCGACGGGCGGACAAGCGCCCCTTTCCCCTCTCGATCCGGTGGCGGAACGCGGCTGCGAGCGTGACCTTCGGGCGCAGGCCAAGGCGCAAGGTGCGCCGCGCGGTGGCGAATCGGGCGGTTGGGGGCCGCCTCCGGCATGGTGGTTGAAGGAACAGGAGCACAAGAAGCGGAAGAAGGAGGAGCATAAGCGGAAAGGGCTCAAGCTCAAGCGCATCGAGGAAATGCCGCAGTTCCAAGGCGACCGCATCGGCGACCCTTTCGCGCCGAAAAAGAAGAAGCTCAAGGCCGCGGGGCAGCATGCCTCCAAGCCGCCGGCCGCGCTGCAGGCGGGGTCCTCCAAGGGCATGGCGGCCGAGCCAATCCCGGTGGAGGAGGCCGATGACGGAGAGTGTTTCAAGTGTGGTCGGGCGGGGCACTTCCAGAGCGCTTGCAAGTTCGCGCCCCTCTGCATCCTCTTCTCCCAAGAGGGGCACGTCTCGGCGAACTGCCCCTCCCGCGGCAAGCCGCTCCTTCTCCAGACCATGGGGCAGGCCATCCAAGGAGGGGGTTTCTTCTGCTTGCAACTCCTAGACGAAGTTGAAGATGCTCAGTGCGGGTTCAGCGTCAACGCCGCCATCCTCTCTGCGGCCCTGGGCATGCTGTCGAAGGAGCTTCTGGAAGTGGAGCTGCCGCACCTGTTTGAGGGGGAGTGGGACTGGCAGGTGGCCCAGATCGACGACGACACCTTCTCCGTGGTCTTCCCGGACCCGTCTATGCTGCGAATGGCAACCCGAAGCGGGAAGCTGTTTCTGTCCATCAACAGCATCACCGCCCTCATCCACGACGCCGCTGCTGACAAGCCCAAAGGAGAAGCGATGCCCGAGGTCTCGGTGAAGCTCTGGGGCATCCCCCCAAGCTCCGTATGGTGGATCGGCTGATGGCGGGGATGACGATGTTAGGTCGCCCAGTGGTGGTGGACGAGCTGACCTTGATTCACTCCGGTCTGGTTCGGATGCACTTCTCCTGCCGCAAGCCCGAGAAGTTGCGGGGTTCGGTCCAGCTCTGGCTCAACGGGGAAGGCTTCCTCATCAAGCTAGAGCCGGAGCTCACCCCTCCCTGGCGCGGTGCTCCGGCGCTGCCTCCACCCCCGCCTCCAAGTCACAACAAGAGCCCGGATCACGGCGACAAAGACGAGACTCAAGACAAGGAGCACGACAAGGACCCAGACGCGAGCATGGAGGACGACTCCATCGACACGGCGGCTTGGGAGAAGCTCGGTATCCGGGGTGCTGGCCAGCCGCCGGCCCAGCAGTGCCAAATCCTCGCCCCCTCTGCGGCGGGGGAAACAGCCATGGAGGTGACTGACCAGTACGACTCAAACTTGGGCATGGTGCCCTCCCAGGCGGTGGCCGACAAGGGGATCACGACTTCTTGCGACACAGGAGTCCCAACGTGCGAGCGCACGCCAATCCAGCTGTCTGCGAGCACCGTCCTCCCATTCTTGGCTGGCTCGCCGGCTTCGGGTGGGCAGGGAGGTAGCAAGAGAGGATCCGTGAGGCAGGCGAAGAAGCTCACAGGGCGCAAGATGGTTGCGGACGGGATCAAATCCATGGAGTCGCTGGGTGCGCCGCCGACGCCGCGCCAGTCGGTGATGGCGCTCGCTGCTCCCCTTGCGCAGCCCATCGTCGACGCCCTGCTCCAGGAGGCTTCCAAGGCGGCCCCGATTGTGCAGGCCAAGCGATCCAAGGCGGTGTCCGCGGCCCCTGTTCGCTCTAGCTCGCGCTCCAGGGGCGCTAAGGCTGGCCTGCCGGTGTTGCAGCAGGCCTAGCTCATCCAAGCGCAGAAGAATCTCGAGACATCAGGTAACCCTCCCCCTCGCTTTACGATTCTGCAGTCCTTTACTGACGATCATCTTAGTGAGGTGCTACGGGCGAGCGGTGTAGACGCGTCGAGCTTGGGGGGTATGCGTGAGATGTTGCCTCTGTTGCGTGCAACAGAGCAGGCTCAAGCGGCGATCGCAGTTGCGGCTGCTGCGCGCGCTGACCAGCTAGAGCAGGAGGCAGGGGCCTCGCAGGCTCTAGCGTCTCGGCCCAATGAGGAGGTGTTGGCAATAGGGGTTGCCCCTCCTCCCTCGCCCTGCAGGGTCAAGGCGAGGCGCGTGTCCAAAGCGGTGTCCTCTAGGGGCATCCGTCTCCGGAACAGAATCCTATAGATGTGGGTCGGCGATCCCAGTTGAAGGATTACATGCGTAGATAAGGGATTGATATAGTCGCTCTGCAGTAAACCATTCAGTCTGACTTTTGGCATCATGATCTGCTGCTGATCGATCCCCTAGAGAGGTTCTCTTGGTATCACCTTGCTGCTAATGGGCACTCCGGGGGTATGCTGCTGGGCTTTGATCAAGCAGTCTACGAGGTGGTCGCGTGGGACGTTGGCACCTTTTTCCTGGCCGGGCACATTCGCCATCGTCAGTCTCAGAGCGAGCTGGTGGTGATCCAGGTCTACGGGCCAGCGGATCACGCGCGTTCGGCAGAGCTTCCGTCCGAAGTGCAAGTGAAGGTGCTTGCGGTAAGCACCACGCTCACGCCCCTGGTGGTGGGGGCGATTTTAATCTTATCCGTTAGGGTACGGATAAGAACAACAACAACATTAATTGGACTAGGGTCTCTATGTTCAACAACGCGATGGCCTCGATGGCTATTAGGGAAGTAGCCAGATCAGGGGCACGCTACACTTGGACGAACAAGCAACTGGATCCGGTGCGATCGGTGCTGGACAGAGTGTTCATTTCCCCTGAGTGGGAATTTATGTTCCCGCTCTGCTCACTTGTTGCTGAGACCAGGATAGGGTCGGATCATGTGCCCCTAATCCTTGCCTTAGGGGAGGAAAGGATCCGATGTAGTCCTCGGTTTTACTTCGAGACGACGTGGTTTGAAAACCTTGATTTTGACTCCATTTTTTGCGAGAAGTGGCAGGCAAGTGTTGGCCAGGTGGGTCAACAACGGGGTCCCATGGATCTCTGGATCACGGCAGGGAGCCGCCTTCGGGCTAGCCTCAAGGGTTGCGGCGCCAACTTGGGTAGGCAGGACAGAGCGCTACGAGAAGGCATTGTTGCCAAGATCGCTAGCCTCGACCACCAGGAGGACGCGCGGCCGTTCTTAGCACAAGAGTGGGCTCGACGTTACACGTTGGAGAACCAAGTTCAGTCCTTGCTGCGGGTGGAGGAGGAGTACTAGAGGCGTCGGGGAGGCCTAAAGTGGACCCTTAAAGGGGACGTGAACACTAAGTACTTCCGCGCATAGGCCAACGGGCGTCGGCGACGATGTGCAATCCTCCGCCTTCAATCCGATCATGGTCTACTGCTGTCGCAGGAGGCCATTATGCGTCATGTTTACAATTTCTACATTCATCTTATGGGGACGAGCGAAGAGCAGCGTGCCGGGGTACGTGCTGACTTATGGGATCCCTCCCAGCTTGTCACGGACCGGGAAAATGAGGAGCTGGGGCTCGCCTTTTTGCCCGAGGAAATCGACACGACTCTCAAGAGCATGAAAACCGACATGGCGCCCCCAGGCCCGGACTGATGGCCTATGGCCATGTTCAAGAACTTCTGGTCGATCCTGCAGGGGCCAGTTTTCGATGTGTGTAATGGCTTCATGCGTGGTACGGTAGATATCTCTAGGCTAAATTTTGGGATCCTCTCGCTGATCCCTAAAGTGGGAGGAGCAGATAACATCCGTCAGTTTAGGCCGATAGCGCTCATCAATGTGCCGTTCAAGATCTGCTCGAAAGCCACTACCTCCCGTCTAGTCCCAATAGCGCATCGAACCATTAGCCGTACCCAAACGGCCTTCATATGTGGCCGAAACATCTTGGAGGGATCCCTTGCGCTTCAGGAGGTCATCCATGAACTAAAACGCACTAAGGAACCGGCCATACTCCTGAAATTAGCCTTCGAGAAAGCGTACGATTGAGTGAATTAGGATTTTTTGCGTCAAATCCTTTTGAGCCGAGGTTTCTCGGCCATGGGGGTGCAACAAATTATGCAGCTGGTCTCGGGTGGCCAGACAGCTATTTCAGTAAACGGAGAAATAGGGAATTTCTTCCGAAACAAGCGGGGACTGCGTTAGGGCGATCCCATGTCTCCGCTCCTGTTCAACTTCATGCTAGATGCCCTCGCGGCAATGCTGCGCAAGGCGACCGAGGCAGGCCACATCGAGGGAGTGGTCGGCCACCTGATCCCCGAGGGGATCTCGCACCTGCAGTACGTAGATGATACTCTGCTACTGTTTCAGCCGAACATCCACAATATCGCTACGGTGAAGGCTCTGCTGTTAAGTTTCGAACGGATGTCCGGTCTCAAAATTAATTTTCACAAGTGCGAAGTGCTGTCTATGGGTATAGACAGTGAGGAGGGGCATCGCATCGCCGACCTCCTTAATTGTAAAGTGGGTAAATTCCCCTTTACGTATCTGGGGCTGCCTCTAGCGCCACGGTGAGTGACGATAGACGAGTGGGCCCCATTAATGGGGAAGGCGGGAAAGAAGGTGAGCCCCTGGCGAGGCAAGTACATGTCCTCTGCCGCTAGATTGGTTCTCACCAACTCGAGCCTTTCCTCGCTTCCCATGTTTGCTATGGGCCTTTTCCTTTTGGCAGAAGGGGTTCATGCCAAGTTGGACACGCCACATGCCCAATTCTTCTGGGAAGGCTCGGGCCTTAAGCGCAAATACCACATGGTAAGATGGGCAGCGGTGTGTAGGCCAAAATCCTTGGGAGGATTAGGGATCATCAATACCAGACTGCAAAACATTGCGCTCATGTGTAAATGGATCTGGAAGCTCTCGCAAGGGGCGACAGGTCTGTGGGCTGACATCTTACGGACTAAGTACTTCCCTAATGGGAACTTCTTTGAAGGGAAACTAGGGGCTCCCCTTTCTGGCAAGACCTTCAGGCCTTCAGACCCACTTTTGACCTCGGATCCAAGTTCTCTGTCCGCAACCGTCGCTCCACCCGTCGCCAAACCAAAGGGTGGCAGAGGCTTTGGCAACCCCATAGGCCATTGCTTTTTGTCGCAATCTGAATGAGCAGGAAATCGCAAAGTGGATCGCTTTGCTGGACCTCGTATCCCCCATGTCGCTTTCCGAGGAGAAAGATAGGGTATCTTGGCGCCTAAATGAGTCCAGGAAGTTTTCCGTCAAGTCTTTGTACCACCAGCTGTGCCAAGGGACGATGCAGAGCGAGGTTAAAGGCCTTTGGCTGTTGGGGAACGTAGTAATTTCAAAAAAAATCCTACGCACACGCAAGATCATGCTAATGCACAGCAACGAGAGGGGAGAGTGTTGTCCATGTACCCTCGCAGACCGAAAGCGGAAGCGTTTGCACAACATGGTTGATGTAGTCATACGTCTTCACGATCCGGCCGATAAGGTACCGAACGTACGGCACCTCCAAGTTCAGCACACGTTTAGCCCGATGACGTCCCTCGAACTCCGATCGAGCCGAGTGTTGAGGGAGAGTTTCGTCAGCACGACGTCGTGGTGACGATGTTGATGTTCTACCGACGCAGGGCTTCGCCTAAGCACCGCTACAGTATTATCGAGGTGGACTATGGTGGAGGGGGGCACCGCACATGGCTAAAAGATCAACTTGATACATTCTTGTGTCTCTGGGGTGCCTCCCTGCCCCCGTATATAAAGGAGCAAGGGGGGGGTGCAGCCGGCCAGGGAGAGGGCGTGCCAGGAGGAGTCCTACTCCCACCGGGAGTAGGACTCCCCCTTTTCCTAGTTGGAATAGGATTCGGGAGAAGGAAAGAGGGAGGGGAAGAAGGAAAGAGGGGGCCGGCCCCCTTGCCCTAAACCAATTCGGTTTGGGCCTTGGGGGGGGGCGCCCCACACTCCCCTTGCTTCCCTCCATTTGCACTAATGCCCATGTAGGCCGATTAAGCTCCCGAGGGGTTCCGGTAACCTCCCGGTACTCCGGTAAAATCCTGATTTCGCCCGGAACACTTCCGACATCCAAACATAGGCTTCCAATATATCAATCTTCATGTATCGACCATTTCGAGACTCCTCGTCATGTCCTTTATCACATCCGGGACTCCGAACAATCTTCGGTACATCAAAACATGTAAGCTCATAATATAACTGTCATGGTAACGTTAAGCGTGCGGACCCTACGGGTTCGAGAACTATGTAGACATGACCGAGACACGTCCCCGGTCAATAACCAATAGCGGAACCTGGATGCTCATATTGGCTCCCACATATTCTATGAAGATCTTTATCGGTCAAACCGCACAACAACATACGTTGTTCCCTTTGTCATCGGTATGTTACTTGCCCGAGATTCGATCGTCGGTATCTCAATACCTAGTTCAATCTCGTTACCGGCAAGTCTCTTTACTCGTTCCGTAATACATTATCCCGCAACTAACTCATTAGTTGCAATGCTTGCAAGGCTTAAGTGATGTGCATTACCGAGAGGGCCCAGAGATACCTCTCCGGCAATCAGAGTGACAAATCCTAATCTCGAAATACGCCAACCCAACAAGTACCTTTGGAGACACCTGTAGAGCACCTTTATAATCATCCAGTTACGTTGTGACGCTTGGTAGCACACAAAGTGTTCCTCTGGTAAACGGGAGTTGCATAATCTCATAGTCATAGGAACATGTATAAGTCATGAAGAAAGCAATAGCAACATACTAAACCATCGGGTGCTAAGATAACGGAATGGGTCATTTCAATCACATCATTCTCCTAATGATGTGACCCCGTTAATCAAATGACAACTCACGTCTATGGTCAGGGAACATATCCATCTTTGATCACCGGGCTAGTCAAGTAGAGGCATACTAGTGACAATCCGTTTGTCTATGTATTCACACATGTATTATGTTTCTGGTTAATACAATTCTAGCATGAATAATAAACATTTATCATGTTATAAGGAAATAAATAATAACTTTATTATTGCCTCTAGGGCATATTTCCTTCAGTCTCCCACTTGCACTAGAGTCAATAATCTAGATTACACAGTAATGATTCTAACACCCATGGAGCCTTGGTGATGATCATGTTTTGCTCGTGTAAGAGGCTTAGTCAACGGGTCTGCAACATTCAGATCCGTATGTATCTTGCAAATTTCTATGTCTCCCACCTGGAGTAAATCCCAGATGGAATTGAAGCGTCTCTTGATGTGTTTGGTTCTCTTGTGAAATATGGATTCCTTCGCCAAGGCAATTGCACCAGTATTTTCACAAAAGATTTTCATTGGACCCGATGCACTAGGTATGACACCTAGATCGGATATGAACTCCTTCATCCAGACTCCTTCATTTGCTTCTTCCGAAGCAGCTATGTACTCCGCTTCACATGTAGATCCCGTCACAACGCTTTGTTTAGAACTGCACCAACTGACAGCTCCACCGTTCAATGTAAAGACGTATCCGGTTTGCGATTTAGAATCGTCCGGATCAGTGTCAAAGCTTGCATCAACGTATCCATTTACGATGAGCTCTTTGTCACCTCCATAAACGAGAAACATATCCTTAGTCCTTTTCAGGTATTTCAGGATGTTCTTGACCGCTGTCCAGTGATGCACTCCTGAATTACTTTGGTACCTCCCTGCTAGACTTATAGCAAGGCACACATCAGGTCTAGTACACAGCATTGCATACATGATAGAGCCTATGGCTGAAGCATAGGGAACATCTTTCATTTTCTCTCTATCTTCTGCAGTGGTCGGGCATTGAGTCTTACTCAACTTCACACCTTGTAATACAGGCAAGAACCCTTTCTTTGCTTGATCCATTTTGAACTTCTTCAAAACTTTGTCAAGGTATGTGCTTTGTGAAAGTCCAATTAAGCGTCTTGATCTATCTCTATAGATCTTGATGCCCAATATGCACTAGTACAAAAAGGGTCAAACGTGAAGCACATTAGTGCCGGTTTGAATTTGAGCCGGCACTAATGTGTGCATTAGTGCCGGTTCCAACGGCTAGCCGGCCGCTCTCATTACTACCGGTTCGTGGCGAACCTTTAGCACCGGTTCGTGCCACGAACCGGTACTAAAGTGAGTGGTGGCAGGATGTTGTCAGTCCGGGGCCCCTCTAGCACCTTTAGTACCGGGTCGTATCACGAACCGGTATTAAAGGTCGTCCTACATAGACCCTTCGTCCACCCGAGCTAGCTCTGTTCTTCCCCTTTCCCCTCTCCTCTCTGTTCTTTTACCTCTTCCTCTCAAGCTCATCACACATTTTGCCCAAAGTTTGTTAAGATTTGAAGGCCCCCATCCATTCAAATGATCACAAAGGTTAGCATCTTTTTCCTTTCATCTCTCATTGCTAGATTAGCTCGTGCAATGCTTTATATAGTGATTGATTTTTGAGTTTAGTAATTAGGGAGGAATTATATATATGTGCTAGTATTTGATTTATATGCAATTTGAGGTCAAAAATAACACTTAGTTTGCATATGTAGGTGTGGTTTACTTAGTACCTTCTAAATCCCCGTCGTAACCATCGTCGATCGCTCGCAATGTCCCGTCGCCGGCACCACCTTGTGGTGAGCCTCTTGTTCATGAAGTTTTATATAAAAAATTGATGTTTTTGTGATTTGGATATATAGTTACTCGTATAATTATCTTACCCATACGTTGTTTGTTATACATAGTGCCATGGTTTTGATATCCGTCCCCGTCCGCCCTCGTCCGGGTTATGATTCGGATGTGGTATATTCTCTTTTAAAACTATTCATTGCATTTCGTGTTTATGACAAATTATGCCCATCAAGTTGACATAGATATTTGTATGTAGGAGGTAGTTGAACCGGAAATTCCAACCGACCCTATTGTCGAGAGGTTAAATTTAGTTGAAAGAGAAAACGAGGATTTGAAGGAAAAATTGAAAAGAATTGAGGGGGAGAAGATGGAATTGGAGTTGCATGTTGCCGATGTCGTCGATGATCACAAGATTAAGATGGAGAAAATGCACTTGAAGATTAGAAAGATTAGAAAATATGCCATTCATGGTGAGGCTTGGTATCATTATGCTGTTGGATCAATTGTTACCTTAGTTGCGATCTTGATCGCATTTGTTGTTGCATTTAAATTCTTTAGCTAGAGAGTTATTTGTTTGTTGCATTTAAGTGTTGTATGATCTTTATGTATGAACTTTATGTATTGTATTAATTTGATGTTTTCGGTGCTGTGTATTGAAGATGAGCCGGCAATGGATGTACGCTGACCGATGCTCTCCCAAGTTCATTAATGGCGTGCGTACTTTTCTGCTTGCAGCTGAGGCAAACAAGCGAGCGGATGGTTTTATGCCTTGTCCATGTGCTGGCTGTAAGAATGGTCACAATTACTCTACGTCAAGAACCATTCACGTCCACCTGTTTGAGTCCAGTTTCATGCCCCACTATAATGTTTGGACCAAGCATGGAGAAAGAGGGGTTATGATGGAAGACAATGAAGAAGAAGAGGACGACGACAGCTATCCTGGCCATGGGTTCCCTGAATACGATGATACAACAATGAGGGAAGAAGCTGAGCCGGTGATGCGGGAAGAAGCTGAGCCGGCAATGCGGGAAGAAGCTGAAGAAGAGGCATCGGATGATCCCATTGATGATCTAGGTCGGGCCATTGCCGATGCAAAGAGAAATTGCGCAAGTGATTTGGAGAAGAAGAAGTTGCAGCGCATGTTAGAGGATCACAAAAAATTGTTGTACCCGAATTGCGTAGGTGACAAGAAAAAGCTGGGCACCACACTGGAATTGCTGCAATGGAAGGCAGAGAATGGTGTATCTGACAAGGGATTTGGAAAGTTGCTGGTAATGATAAAGGATATGCTTCCAAAGGACAACGAATTGCCCGAGAGTACGTACGAAGCAAAGAAGGTTGTCTGCCCTCTAGGGTTAGAGGTGCAGAAGATACATGCATGCCCTAATGATTGGATCCTCTACCGTGGTGAGTACGAGGATTTGAACGCTTGCCCGGTATATGGTGCATTGCCCTATAAGATCAGCCGCGATGACCCTGGTGATGTCGAGGGCGAGCGCCCCAGGAAGAAGATTCCTACCAAGGTGATGTGGTATGCTCCTATAATACCACGGTTGAAACGTTTGTTCCAAAACAAAGAGCATGCCAAGGCGATGCGATGGCACAGAGAAGACCGTAAGAAAGACAGAAAGTTGAGAGTACCCGCTGACGGGTCGCAGTGGAGAAAAATCGAAAGAAAGTACGGGAAGGAGTTTGCAGATGACGCAAGGAACCTATGGTTTGGTCTAAGCGCAGATGGCATTAATCCTTTTGGGGAGCAGAGTAGCACCCATAGCACCTGGCCTGTGACTCTATGTTTGTATAACATTCCTCCTTGGTTGTGCATGAAGCGGAAGTTCATTATGATACCAGTGCTCATCCAAGGCCCAAAGCAACCCGGCAACGACATTGATGTGTACCTAAGGCCATTAGTTGAAGAACTCTTACAACTGTGGAATGGAACAGGTGTACGTGCGTGGGATGAGCACATGGGGGAAGAATTTGACCTAAAGGCGTTGCTGTTCGTGACCATCAATGATTGGCCTGCTCTCAGTAACCTTTCAGGACAGACAAACAAGGGATACCGCGCATGCACGCACTGTTTGGACGATACCGACAGTATATATTTGGCTAATTGTAAGAAGAATGTGTACCTGGGACATCGTCGATTTCTTCCAAGCAGGCATCCCATAAGAAAGAAAGGCAAGCATTTCAAAGGTGAGGCGGATCACCGGACGAAGCCTAGCCACCGTACTGGTGCTGATGTACATGATATGGTCAAGGATTTGAAGGTGGTCTTTGGAAAGGGTCCTGGTGGACAACCTGTTCCGAATGACGCTGACAGACGCGCACCCATGTGGAAGAAGAAATCTATATTTTGGGACCTGCCCTATTGGAAAGACCTAGAGGTCCGCTCCGCAATCAACGTGATGCACGTGACGAAGAATCTTTGTGTGACCCTGCTTGGCTTCTTGGGCGTGTATGGGAAGACAAAAGATAAACCTGAGGCACGGGAGGACTAGCAACGTATGCACGGAAAAGACGGCATACATCAGGGTCATGCAAGCTACGCTCTTACCAAAGAAGAGAAGGAAATCTTCTTTGAATGCCTGCTCAGTATTAAGGTACCGTCTGGCTTCTCATCGAATATAAAGTGAATAATAAACATGGCAGAGAAAAAGTTCCAGAACCTAAAGTCTCATGACTGCCACATGATTATGACGTAACTGCTTCCGGTTGCATTGAGGGGGCTTCTACCGGAAAACGTTCGATTAGTCATTGTGAAGCTATGTGCATTTCTCAATGCAATCTCTCAGAAGGTAATCGATCCAGAAATCATACCAAGGTTAGAGAATGATTTAGTGCAATGTCTTGTCAGTTTCGAGTTGGTGTTCCCACCATCCTTCTTCAACATCATGAGGCACGTCCTAGTTCACCTATGCAAAGAGATTAACGTTTTGGGTCCTGTATTTCTACACAATATGTTCCCCTTTGAGAGGTTCATGGGAGTCTTAAAGAAATATGTTCATAACCGTGCTAGGCCAGAAGGAAGCATCTCCAAGGGCCATGAAAATGAGGAGGTCATTGAGTTTTGTATTGACTTTATTCCTGACCTTAAGCCGATTGGTGTTCCTGAATCGCGGCATAAGGGCAGACTGGATGGAAAAGGCACGCTAGGAGGGGAGCAAATAATATGTAGGGACGAACATTCTCTCACCGAAGCACACTACACAGTTCTACAGAATTCCGCCTTGGTGGCTCCGTATATGGATGAACACAAGAATTTGCTACGCTCGAAACACCCGGAGCGGTCTGATGACTGAATTACACGTGAACAAACCAGGAGTTTCGCCAGCTGGTTGCAGACACGTACCATGCATGACACCTCTATTGAAGATGACCTGTACTTGCTGTCCCAGTTACCATCTTCGAATATAATGACTTTCAAAGGGTACGAGATAAATGGTAATACATTTTACACGATCGCCCAAGATAAGAAGAGCACGAACCAAAACAGTGGTGTCCGCTTTGATGCAGAAACCAAGACGAGAAAGAAAACATATTATGGTTATATACAGGACATATGGGAACTTGACTATCGACGTGGTTTGAAGGTCCCTTTGTTTCGGTGCAAATGGGTCAATATGACACGAGGCGGGGTAACGGAAGACCCGCAGTACGGAATGACAACGGTGGATCTCAACAATCTTGCGTATGCAGATGAACCATTCGTCCTAGCCAATGATGTGGCACAGGTTTTCTATGTGAAGGACATGTCTACCAAGCCAAGAAAAAGAAAAGATAAGGAAGTGAATGCATCGTACGATGAGCCAAAGCGGCACATAGTTCTTTCTGGGAAGAAAAACACCGTGGGAGTGGATGACAAGACAGACATGTCAGAAGATTATGAAAGGTTTGATGAAATTGCTCCATTCACAGTGAATATTGACCCGAGCATCGCGTTAAATGATGAAGATTTTCCATGGTTACGGCGCAAAGGGACACACGCGAACAAAAAGTTTCACACCCAAAGATCTGGGATGTGATCGGCTTCACTATCATCACTTTCTCCTGTATTTCACACCCAGGAGGGAATCTCTGTAATAGTTAGGGTAGTTATGTGTTTTGGCATTTGAAACGCGAAGAAATTTTATGTGCAAACAAATTCTTTCATGCCTTTACCGATTTTTAAAGTTAAGTTATTCACAAACTAGTGATTCACACTAATTTTAAATAATTCAAAATTTAAACTATTCAAATTTGAAAACTACGGGCACTAACAGAAAGTTTGTAATTTTTTGTACCTAAAGCAAAAATATTCACAAAGAAACTCTAAATGCACAAAAAAAACTCAAAATTAAATAAAGCAAAAAAATAAAAAAAAAAGCCCGCCTACTGGGCCAGAGCGGCCTGCATACGACTAGAAACCCAACCTATTGTTGGGCCAGGATGCAGGCCCGCAAAGGCCCAGTAGGCCCATAGGGCAGCACAGAACATGTAGGCCCAGTAGGCCTGCTTTGGAGAGGAGCTCGAGAGAGCTACCGCACAGGGGGTTATAAACCAGTGTGGACGCCCCTCGGCTAGCGAGGTGGGACTAAACTTGCCGTACCGCACCTGCGCCAGCGCAACCCCTTTAGTACCGGGTGGTGGCACCAACCGGTACTAAAGGGGGGGCCTTTAGTATCGGTTGGAGCCACCACCCGGTACTAAAGGGGGTGCGCTTCCCGCCGCTTGTCCTGGCCAAAACAGGCCTTTAGTACCGGTTGGTGACTCCAACCGGTACTAAAGGTCCATCCTATATAACTAAACACTTCAAAAATTTCAGTTTCTCATCTGCTTCTTCTCCTCTGCCCCGTCGCCCGCCGCCCCCGTCTCCATATCCCTGGTCGCCGCCCCGTCCCCGTCGTCGCCGCCCCGTCGTCCCCGTCCCCGTCGTCACCACCGCCCCGTCCCGGCCCGTCCCGCGTCGTCCCCGTTCCCGTCATCGCTGCCCCGTCCCCGTCGTCGCCGCCCCGGCCCGTACGTCCCCGTCCCTGTCGCCGCCGCCCCGTCCCTGTCCCCGTCGTCGCCATCCCCGTCGTCGCTGCGCCCGTCGCCGTCCCCGTCGCCGCCCCCCGCCGCCTCTCGCCTCGCCGGTGAGCACACACACACACATATTTTTTTTTAGTTTTTTAGTTATAGAAATAGTTATAAAAATGTTAGAAGTTTTTCTTTTTTTAGTTATAGAAATAGTTAGTTATATAGCATTGTTAGAAATGTTATAGAAATGCTAGAATTGTTAGAAATTTTTCTGTTTTTTAGTTATAGAAATAGTTATAAAAAAGTTAGAATTGTTAGAAATTTTTCTGTTTTTTCGTTATAGAAATAGTTATAAAAAAGTTAGAAAATTTTCTTTTGTTTAGTTATAGAAATATTAGAAATGCTATACAAATGTTAGTTATATATATTGAAATGTTATAAAAAAAATTTCTGTTTTTTAGTTATAGAAATATTAGAAATGTTAGTTATATAGCATTGTTAGAAATGTTATAGGAATTTTAATTATATAGAAATGTTAGAAATTTTAGTTATCAAAATCCAATCATTAAAAAAATGTTACTTTTTGCGGGCATATAGCTAGTATTTGTTCTCGACGATGCCCGGCCCGCATCCTCGCCGTCGACCCGTCCGCGACGACGTCCGGCTGACCCATGTTCGGGACTGGGCTCTGCCGGGCTGGCACTGGGAGGTGCTTCCTGGAGGGGCGCGCCGCTTGATGAGGAACCCGGCCCCGGGTCCCGTCGTCGACCCTGATCTCGTTTGGTGGCGTTTGCGTGGGCCAGTTTCGGTACGGAGGGAGCCGGCCCCACCGGCGGTGGTACGTCGCCGTGTCAGGAGGAGGACGAGCACGTTCATCTCTACATGGTTGCGTTAGAGGGCGGCAGGTTCTCCAATACCTGGCAGTTTCTTCAGGGATCTCACTTTAGCTATGATCCTGTGAGGGTTCCTTCTCTTTGGGTGTCCACCGCCCGCGCCGCAGGAACCGCGAGTGTCCTAGATTCTTCTGTAGTATTCGATCTTTATTAGCTACCTAGCCAGTGATGTATTCGATATATAATATTCGAGACAATGTATTCGAGATTATATATTATTCGAGACGATGTATTCGAGATTATATCTATTATTCAAGACGATGTATTCGAGATTATATCTATTATTTGAGACGATGTATTCAAGATTATATCTATTATTCGAGATGATGTATTCGAGATTATATCTATTATTCGAGACGATATAATTTGAATACTAAATTGTTTTATATTTCTTTTGGACTAGTTAAACAAAACCAATGGCGGACAATACCGGCAGAGAGGGAGAAGAGGCCCTGTTCAATATCATACGCAATCCTCGCGGGCCAGATAATGATCAGAATTAGAAGATTATGACGGCTCCAAATATCTAAACAACACCGGGGAGGGTGATATGATATTCGATCGCGACGACCGAATTGATGAAGTCATAAACTATGAACATGGCGAAGAAAATGTTGATCTTGAAACAACAAAGACCGGCGAGGTATATATATTTATATAAGCAGGCATCTGGTGATCATCACATGTTTTAAATGACTTGAAGATATATTAACGAATCGATCTTTCTTCTTTCAGCCATCCAGATCGAGCAAATCTTCAGGAAACAGGAAACGTGGCCCGAACAAAAAGTTGAAGGAGGGCGTAAAGTACAATATCGAGGCCATCAAACCTAATGGAGAACCATTAGCGCCTAAGAAGATTGCAGACAAGTCCATTCGTAGATGCGGAGTTCTTGTGAAGGACCAACTCCCGATCTCCCTTCAAGAATGGAGAGAGCCAGCAAAGCCACGTCCAGGAGTTACTTTTGTCGACGACAGACAAAAACTTCTGCTTTGGGAAACACTCATGGAACATTTCACCCTACCAGATCATTTCACAGATGCAGATGTGGAGAAAGTCAAGGACGCTGCTCTTAGGAAGATGGCGGTTGCATTCAAGAACCACAAGATTTGTGAATGGGCCAAGTACGTCAACGGAGGAAGGAAGACTCCAGTATTCGAGGGAACGCTAGAGAACCAAAGTGCTCATTCGGACGATTCCGTGAAATTCAAGGATTCGGAATTATCTAAGGAACGGTCGAGAATAAACAAGGCCAATGCCGCAAAAAAGGATAAGTTCCATAAGCTAGGGCCAGGTGGCTATGCGGTGGGAATGCCTAAGTGGGATAAGTCTGAGAAAGAGATGCTGGATGCAGGTGTCACTCCAGAAACATTGAGCTAGCCCCCCAGGTGCAGGACTTGGTTCTATGCGCATGGGGGGGAGTTGGACCCGAAGACAGGCAAAGTTTCGAAGAAGGCATGTCTGGACGGAGCCGAAGATAAGCTACTTGTTGCAATAGAAGAGGCTCGATCGGGGTTGTTCGAGCCCAACAGAGAGAACGACGAGCTTACGCGTGCCCTGGGAAATCCTGAACACCCGGGAAGAACATGAGGCATGGGCGCTATTCCGTGGTATGAGGGGTTTTTGGACTGGAACACCGACTACAGAACCCATGCAAGAAAGAAGATTGCGGAGGAGAAGAAGAGGAAGATGGAGGAGGAGCAGAGGAAGCTAGACTATGAACGCCTTCAAGGCCTAGAATCAGCACACGCGGACTTGGCAGTCAAATTCCAGCGGCAGCAGGAGCAGATCGACTCACTTAGCCAGCAAAGGGGGTCTCAGCAGCTAGCGGATGATCCACCATTGGATAGCACCATCCCATCCATGCCGAGAAGCAGCGTGGGTTCCGCCCCGGGCGACGCATTGCTGCATAGCTACCCAGTGGATGACATCATGGAGAACACTAACTGCAAGCTACACTTCAAAATGAAGAACATATCCATGAAGGTGGTGGACGCCCTTGCTTTTACAAATCCCCCCGAGGCAACCTTCCATTGCAACCCGATTCCAGCGGGCTATGCTCGTGTCTTGGTTGATGAGGTGGTGGACCAATATTCGGGGCTAGAGCTTGACATTCCTGGAGGTGACGATGAGCACACACTAGGAGAGGCCAACCATCGTATCATCCTATGGAGAAAGGATTGCATCATCTTTCGAAGGACACCGACACCGCGTCATCCGACTCCTCGTCGTAGTCCGCCACCGAGTCAGCAGACTCCCGCTCCTCCAAGTCCACCAACGCGTCAGGCGACTCCTCCTCCAAGTCCGGCACAGCTTCAGGCCACTCCTCCTCCTCCAAGTCCGGCAAAGCATCAGGCCACTCCTCCTCCAAGTCCGGCACAGCTTCAGGCCACTCCTCCTCCTCCAACTCAGCCACGTCAGCCGTCTTCGCCGCCTCAGCAATCACGGAAGAGAGCCGCCTCAGCTATGGTGCGTAGCGGTACAAGTCGAGGTAGTACTGGAGGTACAGGCGGAGGCAAGCGATTTCAATATGGTCCAAGCCTCGCGCCTCTTCCGCAGAGGCCTTACGACAAGTCCGAGGAGGAAAACGTAGCCATATCGAAGGCCGAGGTGGAAGGCCATTTTGCACCGAAACCGCCACCACCGCCAAGGGAGAAAGTGCCTGTGGAAAAGATTGACCACTTCATTCGTATGGCTAGAGCACCAGCTCCCAAGCCTATTGACACAGACTATGAGCGCCACATCAAGAAGTTAAATCGAGCACGTCTACAGAAAGAGGTGAGCTCGAGCTCGAGCAAATCAGCTGGCAAAAGGAGCGATAAACCATTCCCCAGCTGGGAGAACAGGCGGCGCAATCAATCCCCCCGCTTGTTGTGCCAACAACACATGAGAGTAGGCGTGCCCAATATTATTGTGGGCAAACCGTTAACGTTCCCGGGGTGGGCGATGTGGTAATAACCGAGGAGCGTATTGCGCAGGCTGAATTGATCGGGATCACTGTTGGACAACTCCTCCATATCGCGCCCATGTCTCCGACTGGAGAGGAGGAAATAAAACGGAAATATGCCCGGGGCCAACCTTTGGTCGAGCCAGAGGAGGTCCATAAGCTCCCAACGAGAATGTATGAATTGCATCAATGGTACATGGACATTACCAAGATTTCCAATGGAGAGTCCCTCATGGTGAATGTCAACAAGGATCATTACTACCATGAGAAAGCTGTGACCGTTGAGTATTCAGAACTATTTCAACTATACAATCAAGACGCACTTGACAAATCTATCGTCAGTTGCTATTGTCTGTAAGTGATTTCTTTCTGTAATTTAAGTCTCAAGCTAGCTGTAGTGATCATTTTGATCAATCATTACCTGTAATTATCCTCACTATATTCTTTTCTGTGGTATTATGCAGGATGAAGATTTATGAAATGAAAAAAGATGGACGCTATGGCATTGGGTTCGTTGACCCAAATACCATTAATGAATACACATGGAAAATAGATCCATATCACGAAAAAAGTGTAGAGGAAAGCATGCTACAGTTCTTCAAGGAACTCAAATACAATGAAGATATACTACTTCCTTACAACTTCTAGTGAGTCACACTGTCTCGTACTACAAATTCTGTTTTTTCCCTACTAGCAAGCTACATGTTTTAGCTTACATATTCCCGCTTAATTAGGACATGCAAACGTGTGTGCATGCAAATTTCACTGGATCTTGTTAATCATTAAAGTTGATGAAGGAACAGTTGAAGTACTAGACTCACTACTTAAGAAAGCAAGTGACTACACCATCGTGAAGGGGATAGTCAACAGGTAATTTCAATCATTATTAACTATATCTCGGCCTATTTAATTAGTTCATCATTTCCTGATAACAACTATTTAATAACCCATTTATTCATTTTCTTTGTCGGTGGGCAGGGCTTGGGCAAAGTTCATCAGGGCCACTCCAGGCCCATGGAAACAAAATCTGAAATGGTATCAACCCAAGGTAAGTAATTAAGTAGTACTAGCTAGCTGCCATCTCTTTAATTATCATGCTTGATTAATTATTATCTGATCAAATTCCATTCTTGTAAAGGCCCTGAAGCAGGCGTCGGGGAATGATCTATGTGCATACTACGTTTGCGAGAACATTCGCATGATGGCGTCCGAAATGAGCAAATCTCAAAGACAGGAGTGGGTATGATATCGATTGTCAGAACACTATTCACAATTTTTACACCATTATCGATATCTAGTCACACAACTAATACACATGCATATTGATCTCCTTCTTAATAGTTCAAAGAGGTGCGGGACAAGCTCCTAGCACAGGACCGCATAGAAGCAATTCAAGAGGAAATAGCGGGATTTTTGCTCGACCAGGTCATAGATTCCAAAGGAGAATACTATTACCCGCTACCGCCCCCATGAACCACTTCCAATTGTTATCGTGCTCCGAAGGCACCAATTAGCTAGGCTAATGCCACTGGCTCCGAAGGCACCAATTAGGAGAAATTTTATATATATATATATATATATATATATATATATATATATATTATGATCGGTTCTACTAGAAATTCTATTTATATATATGCATAACGTGTACAATATGTAGTATCATAAAATACCAGCATACGAAAAATAATTAAATGGAAAACACAAAATTAAATGAAAAATAAATCATAAACCCAAAACCCCCCAACCTTTTAATACCGGTTGGTGACACCAACCGGTACTAAAGGCCTCCCTGCCCCCAAAGCCGGCTCGTGCCATGTGGTTGCCCTTTAGCACCGGTTCGTGTTGAACCAGTACTAAAGGGGGGGCCTTTAGTGCCTACACTTTAGCACCGGTTACCAAACCGGCACTAAAGGGCCTTACGAACCGGTGCTATTGCCCGGTTCTGCACTAGTGATGTAAGCAGCTTCACCGAGGTCTTTCATTGAAAAACTCTTATTCAAGTATCCCATTATGCTATCCAGAAATTTTATATCATTTCCAATCAGCAATATGTCATCCACATATAATAGCAGAAAGGCTACAGAGCTCCCACTCACTTTATTGTAAATACAGGCTTCTCCAAAAGTCTGTATAAAACCAAATGCTTTGATCACACTATCAAAGCGTTTATTCCAACTCCGAGAAGCTTGCACCAGTCCATAAATGGATCGCTGGAGCTTGCACACTTTGCTAGCTCCCTTTGGATCGACAAAACCTTCCGGTTGCATCATATACAACTCTTCTTCCAGAAATCCATTCAGGAATGCAGTTTTGACATTCATTTGCCAAATTTCATAATCATAAAATGTGGCAATTGCTAACATGATTCAGACAGACTTAAGCATCGCTACTGGTGAGAAGGTCTCATCGTAGTCAATCCCTTGAACTTGTCGAAAACCTTTTGCGACAAGTCGAGCTTTATAGACAGTAACATTACCGTCAGCGTCAGTCTTCTTCTTGAAGATCCATTTATTCTCGATTGCTTGCCGATCATTGGGCAAGTCAACCAAAGTCCATACTTGGTTCTCATACACGGATCCCATCTCAGATTTCATGGCCTCAAGCCATTTTGCGGAATCTGGGCTCACCATCGCTTCTTCATAGTTCGTAGGTTCATCATGATCTAGTAGCATGACTTCCAGAACAGGATTACCGTACCACTCTGGTGCGGATCTTACTCTGGTTGATCTACGAGGTTCAGTAGTAACTTGACCTGAAGTTCCATGATCATCATCATTAACTTCCTCACTAATTGGTGTAGGCGTCACAGAAACCAGTTTCTGTGATGAACTACATTCCAATAAAGGAGCAGGTATAGTTACCTCATCATGTTTCACTTTCCTCCCACTCACTTCTTTCGAGAGAAACTCCTTCTCTAGAAAGGATCCATTCTTAGCAACGAATGTCTTGCCTTCGGATCTGTGATAGAAGGTGTACCCAACAGTTTCCTTTGGGTATCCTATGAAGACACATTTCTCCAATTTGGGTTCGAGCTTATCAGGTTGAATCTTTTTCACATAACCATCGCATCCCCAAACTTTCATAAACGACAACTTTGGTTTCTTGCCAAACCACAGTTCATAAGGCGTCGTCTCAATGGATTTCGATGGTGCACTATTTAACGTGAATGCGGCCGTCTCTAAAGCATGACCCCAAAATGATAGCGGTAAATCTGTAAGAGACATCATAGATCGCACCATATCAAGTAAAGTATGATTACGACGTTTGGACACACCATTACGCTGTGGTGTTCCGGGTGGCGTGAGTTGCGAAACTAGTCCGCATTATTTCAAATGTAGACAAAACTCGTAACTCAAATATTCTCCTCCACGATCAGATCGTAGAAACTTTATTTTCTTGTTAGGATGATTTTCAACTTTACTCTGAAATTCTTTGAACTTTTCAAATGTTTCAGACTTAAGCTTCATTAATTAGATATACTCATATCTGCTTAAATCATCTGTGAAGGTGAGAAAATAACGATATCCGCCACGAGCCTCAACATTCATCGGACCACATACATCTGTATGTATGATTTCCAATAAATCTGTTGCTCTCTCCATAGTTCCGGACGACGGCGTTTTAGTCATCTTGCCCATGAGGCATGGTTCGCAAGTACTAAGTGATTCATAATCAAGTGGTTCTAAAAGTCCATCAGTATGGAGTTTCTTCATGTGCTTTACACCGATATGACCTAAACGGTAGTGCCACAAATAAGTTGCACTATCATTATCAACTCTGCATCTTTTGTCTTCAACATTATGAATATGTGTATCACTACTATCGAGATTCATCAAAAATAGACCATTCTTCAAGGGTGCATGACCATAAAAGATATTACTCATATAAATAGAACAACCATTATTCTATGATTTAAATTAATAACCGTCTCACATCAAACAAGATCCAGATATAATGTTCATGCTCAACGCTGGCACCAAATAACAATTATTTTAGGTTTAATACTAATCCCGAAGCTAGATGTAGATGTAGCGTGCCGACCGCGATCACATCGACTTTGGAACCATTTCCCACGCGCATCGTCACCTCGTCCTTTGCCAGTGTTCGCTTAATCCGTAGTCCCTGTTTCGAGTTGCAAATATTAGCAACAGAACCAGTATCAAATAGACAGGTGCTACTGCGAGCTCTAGTAATGTACACATCAATAACATGTATATCACATATACCTTTCACCTTGCCATCCTTCTTATCCGCCAAATACTTGGGGCAGTTCCGCTTCCAGTGACCAGTCTGCTTGCAGTAGAAGCACTCAGTCTCAAGCTTAGGTCCAGACTTGGGTTTCTTCTCCTGAGCAGCAACTTGCTTTCTGTTCTTCTTGAAGTTACCCTTCTTCTTCCCTTTTCCCTTCTTGAAACTAGTGGTCTTACTGACCATCAACACTTGATGCTCCTTCTTGATTTCTACCTCCGCAGCTTTTAGCATTGCGAAGAGCTCGAGAATTGTCTTATCCATCCCTTGCATATTATAGTTCATCACGAAGCTCTTGTAGCTTGGTGGAAGTGATTAGAGAATTCTGTCAATGACTCTATCATCCGGAAGATTAACTCCCAGTTGAATCAAGTGATTGCAGTACCCAGACATCTTCAGTATATGCTCACTGACAGAACTATTCTCCTCCATCTTGCAGCTATAGAACTTATTGGAGACTTCATATCTCTCAATCCAGGCATTCTTTTGAAATATTAACTTCAACTCCTGGAACATCTCATATGCTCCATGACGCTCAAAACGTCGTTGAAGTCCCGGTTCTAAGACGTAAAGCATGGCACACTGAACTATCGAGTAGTCATCAACACGTGACTGCCAGGCATTCACAATGTCTGCAATTGCTGGTGCAGGTGGTACACCCAGCGGTGCTTCCAGGACGTAACTCTTCTGTGCAGCAATGAGGATAATCCTCAAGTTACGGACCCAGTCTGTGTAATTGCTACCATCATCTTTCAACTTTGCTTTCTCAAGACATGCATTAAAATTCAACGGAACAACAGCACGGGCCATCTATCTACAATCAAACATAGACAAGCAAGATACTATCAGGTACTAAGTTCATGATAAATTTAAGTTCAATTAATCATATTACTTAAGAACTCCCAGTTAGAAAGACATCTCTCTAATCTTCTAAGTGATCACATGATCCAAATCAACTAAACCATAACCGATCATCACGTGAAATGGAGTAGTTTTCAATGGTGAACATCACTATGTTGATCATATCTACTATATGATTCACGTTCGACCTTTCGGTCTCAGTGTTCCGAGGCCATATCTGCATATGCTAGGATTGTCAAGTTTAACCTGAGTATTCTGCGTGTACCAAACTGGCTTACACCCGTTGTAGATGGACATAGAGCTTATCACACCCGATCATCACGTGGTGTCTGGGCACATAGAACTTTGACAACGGTGCATACTCAGGGAGAACACTTTTTATCTTAAATTTTAGTGAGAGATCATCTTATAATGCTACCGTCAATCAAAGCAAGATAAGATGCATAAAAGATAAACATCACATGCAATCAATATAAGTGATATGATATGGCCATCATCATCTTGCGCTTGTGATCTCCATCTTCGAAGCACCGTCATGATCACCATCGTCACCGGCGCGACACCTTGATCATCATCGTAGCATCGTTGTCGTCTCGCCAATCTTATGCTTCCACGACTATCGCTACCGCTTAGTGATAAAGTAAAGCATTACAGGGCGATTGCATTGTATACAATAAAGCGACAACCATATGGCTCCTGCCGGTTGCCGATAACTAGGTTACAAAACATGATCATCTCATACAATAAAATTTAGCATCATGTCTTGACCATATCACATCACAACATGCCCCGCAAAAACAAGTTAGACGTCATCTACTTTGTTGTTGCAAGTTTTACGTGGCTGCTACGGGCATAGCAAAAACATTTCTTACCTACGCATCAAAACCACAATGATAGTTTGACAAGTTGGTGTTGTTTTAACCTTCGCAAGGACCGGGCGTAGCCACACTCGGTTCAACTAAAGTTGGAGAAACAGACACCCGCCAGCCACCTGTGTGCAAAGCACCTCGGTAGAACCAGTCTCGTGTAAGCGTACGCGTAATGTTGGTCCGGGCCGCTTCATCCAACAATACCGCCGAACCAAAGTATGACATGCTGGTAAGCAGTATGACTTATATTGCCCATAACTCACTTGTGTTTTACTCGTGCATATGACATCTACGCATAAAACCAGGCTCAGATGCCACTGTTGGGGAACGTAATAATTTTCAAAATAATTCCTACGCACACGCAAGATCATGGTAATGCACAACAACGAGAGGGGAGAGTGTTGTCCACATACCCTCGTAGACCGAAAGCGGAAGCGTTTGCAGAACGCGGTTGATTTAGTCGTATGTCTTCACGATCCGACCGATCAAGTACCAAACGTACGACACCTCCGAGTTCAGCACACGTTCAGCCCGATGACGTCCCTCGAACTCCGATCCAGCCGAGTGTTGAGGGAAAGTTTCATCAGCACGACGGCGTGGTGACGATGTTGATGTTCTACCGACGCAGGGCTTCGCCTAAGCACCGCTACAGTATTATCGAGGTGGACTATGGTGGAGGGGGGCACCGCACACGGCTAAAAGATCAACTTGATCAATTGTTGTGTCTCTGGGGTGCCTCCCTGCCCCCGTATATAAAGGAGCATGGGGGGTGCGGCTGGCCAGGGAGAGGGCGCGCCAGGAGGAGTCCTACTCCCACCGGGAGTAGGACTCCCCCCTTTTCCTAGTTGGAATAGGATTCGGGAGAAGGAAAGAGGGAGGGGAAGAAGGAAAGAGGGGGCCGGCCCCCCTTGCCCTAAACCAATCCGGTTTGGGCCTTGGGGAGGCGCCCCACACTCCCCTTGCTTCCCTCTATTTGCACTAAGGCCCATGTAGGCCCATTAAGCTCCCAAGGGGTTCCGGTAACCTCCCGGTACTCCGGTAAAATCCCGATTTCGCCCGGAACAGTTCCGACATCCAAACATAGGCTTCCAATATATCAATCTTCATGTATCGACCATTTCGAGACTCCTCGTCATGTCCTTGATCACATCCGGGACTCCGAACAATCTTCGGTACATCAAAACATATAAACTCATAATATAACTGTCATCGTAACGTTAAGCGTGCGGACCCTACGGGTTCGAGAACTATGTAGACATGACCAAGACATGTCCCCGGTCAATAACCAATAGCGGAACCTGGATGCTCATATTGGCTCCCACATATTCTATGAAGATCTTTATCGGTCAAACCGCACAACAACATACGTTGTTCCCTTTGTCATCGGTATGTTACTTGCCCGAGATTCGATCGTCGGTATCTCAATACCTAGTTCAATCTCGTTACCAGCAAGTGTCTTTACTCCTTCTGTAATACATTATCCCGCAACTAACTCATTAGTTGCAATGCTTGCAAGGCTTAAGTGATGTGCATTACCGAGAGGGCCCAGAGATACCTCTCCGACAATCGGAGTGACAAATCCTAATCTCGAAATACGCCAACCCAACAAGTACCTTTGGAGACACCTGTAGAGCACCTTTATAATCACACATTTACGTTGTGACGTTTGGTAGCACACAAAGTGTTCCTCCGGTAAATGGGAGTTGCATAATCTCATAGTCATAGGAACATGTATAAGTCATGAAGAAAGCAATAGCAACATACTAAACGATCGGGTGCTAAGCTAACGGAATGGGTCATGTCAATCACATCATTCTCCTAATGATGTGACCCCGTTAATCAAATGACAACTCATGTCTATGGTCAGGAAACATAACCATCTTTGATCAATGGGCTAGTCAAGTAGAGGAATACTAGTGACAATCTGTTTGTTTATGTATTCACATATGTATTATGTTTCCGGTTAATACAATTCTAGCATGAATAATAAACATTTATCATGATATAAGGAAATAAATAATAACTTTATTATTGCCTCTAGGGCATATTTCCTTCAGTCTCCCACTTGCACTAGAGTCAATAATCTAGATTACACAGTAATGATTCAAACACCCATGAAGCCTTGGTGATGATCATGTTTTGCTCGTGGAAGAGGCTTAGTCAACGGGTCTGCAACATTCAGATCCGTATGTATCTTGCAAATTTTTATGTCTCCCACCTGGACTAAATCCCGGATGGAATTGAAGCATCTCTTGATGTGTTTGGTTCTCTTGTGAAATCTGGATTCCTTCGCCAAGGCAATTGCACCAGTATTGTCACAAAAGATTTTTATTGGACCCGATGCACTAGGTATGACACCTAGATCGGATATGAACTCCTTCATCCAGACTCCTTCATTTGCTGCTTCCGAAGCAGCTATGTACTCCGCTTCACATGTAGATCCCGTTACAACGCTTTGTTTAGAACTGCACCAACTGACAGCTCCACCGTTCAATGTAAAGACGTATCCGGTTTGTGATTTAGAATCATCCGGATCAGTGTCAAAGCTTGCATCAACATAACTGTTTACGATGAGCTCTTTGTCACCTCCATAAACGAGAAACATATCCTTAGTCCTTTTCAGGTATTTCAGAATGTTCTTGACCGCTGTCCAGTGATCCACTCCTGAATTACTTTGGTACCTTTCTGCTAGACTTATAGCAAGGCACACATCAGGTCTAGTACACAGCATTGCATACATGATAGAGCCTATGGCTGAAGCATAGGGAACATCTTTCATTTTCTCTCTATCTTCTGCAGTGGTCGGGCATTGAGTCTTACTCAACTTCACACCTTGTAATACAGGCAAGAACCCTTTCTTTGCTTGATCCATTTTGAACTTCTTCAAAACTTTGTCAAGGTATGTGCTTTGTGAAAGTCCAATTAAGCGTCTTGATCTATCTCTATAGATCTTGATGCCCAATATGTAAGCAGCTTCACCGAGGTCTTTCATTGAAAAACTCTTATTCAAGTATCCCTTTATGCTATCCAGAAATTCTATATTATTTCCAATCAGCAATATGTCATCCACATATAATATCAGAAATGCTACAGAGCTCCCACTCACTTTCTTGTAAATACAGGCTTCTCCAAAAGTCTGTATAAAACCAAATGCTTTGATCACACTATCAAAGCGTTTATTCCAACTCCGAAAGGCTTGCACCAGTCCATAAATGGATCTTTGGAGCTTGCACACTTTGCTAGCTCCCTTTGGATCGACAAAACCTTCCGGTTGTATCATATACAACTCTTCTTCCAAAAATCCATTCAGGAATGCAGTTTTGACATCCATTTGCCAAATTTCATAATCATAAAATGCGGCATTTGCTAACATGATTCGGACAGACTTAAGCATAGCTACTGGTGAGAAGGTCTCATCGTAGTCAATCCCTTGAACTTGTCGAAAACATTTTGCAACAAGTCGAGCTTTATAGATAGTAACATTACTGTCAGCATCAGTCTTCTTCTTGAAGATCCATTTATTCTCAATTGCTTGCCGATCATCAGGCAAGTCAATCAAAGTCCATACTTTGTTCTCATACATGGATCCCATCTCAGATTTCATGGCCTCAAGCCATTTTGCGGAATCTAGGCTTACCATCGCTTCTTCATAGTTCGTAGGTTCATCATGATCTAGTAGCATGACTTCCAGAACAGGATTACCGTACCACTCTGGTGCGGATCTTACTCTGGTTGATCTACGAGGTCCAGTAGTAACTTGATCTGAAGTTCCATGATCATCATCATTAACTTCCTCACTAATTGGTGTAGGCGTCACAGAAACCGGTTTCTGTGATGAACTACTTTCCAATAGAGGAGCAGGTATAGTTACCTCATTAAGTTCCACTTTCCTCACACTCACTTCTTTCGAGAGAAACTCCTTCCCTAGAAAGGATCCATTCTTAGCAACGAATGTCTTGCCTTCGGATCTGTGATAGGAGGTGTACCCAACAGTTTCCTTTGGGTATCCTATGAAGACACATTTCTCCGATATGGGTTCGAGCTTATCAGGTTGAAGCTTTTTCACATAAGCATCGCAGCCCAAACTTTCATAAACGACAATTTTGGTTTCTTGCCAAACCACAGTTCATAAGGTGTCGTCTCCACGGATTTCGATGGTGCCCTATTTAACGTGAATGCGACCGTCTCTAAAGCATGACCCCAAAATGATAACGGTAAATCTGTAAGAGACATCATAGATCGCACCATATCTATTAAAGTACGATTACGACGTTCGGACACCATTACGCTGTGGTGTTCCGGGTGACGTGAGTTGCGAAACTAGTCCGCATTATTTCAAATATAGACAAAACTCGTAACTCAAATATTCTCCTCCACGATCAGATCGTGGAAACTTTATTTTCTTGTTACGACGATTTTCAACTTCATTCTAAAATTCTTTGAACTTTTCAAATGTTTCAGACTTATGCTTCATTAAGTAGATATACCCACGGCTTTTGTCCCTGTCCCTGTAATGTTTGACCGTGCGACTTGACACTCTGCCTGTTCCGATGAGGGCTTTATTAATTTAAAGCAAGACGCTCCTAGCGTCTTCGTTCTAAAAAAACAGATATGCACATAGAAACGCAAGAAATTGGAGTCATCTGACATCTCACAATGCTTTCTTTTGCTTGATTATATCAGACAAGAAGAAAGCGGTCACAACCAAAGTACAAGCAAGCAACTAGACGAGAAGACTCATAAAAAGCTTCCTGGAGCTAGAGCTACACCTTGTGCCGCACATCCATCGACATATTCGAGGAGGCTCTGTTCAAAATCCACACCCCCTTGATCCTGGATCTCACACACTATTTCCAGGTGCCGTTGGGCCTCAGCATGTGAGAACGCTGATGAAAATCCAAAGAGAAAGGAAAAAACAGAGGAAAAACAGAGCTACCTGACAGTAGCAACAGGCAATGTTCCGGGCTAGGGAGAGATTGATGGACTGTTCATGCTAGCTAGTTTTAACAAGTACTCCTAGCTAGTACCTGCCGAGAGCGGTAGTTGGGTAATGGTGGTAATCCGTGGCGGCGTTGTTCCTGTGATCAGCAGCAGCTTCTTGGAGGCGCGCCGTGTAGGCGTGGTCGCTAACCTTGTTGTGCCACGCCGGAAGCTTGGGCGCCTCGATGTCGGCCTCGTCGACTGCGGCGGGCGGCTGCTGGTAGGTCGTCTGCGGCGCCTTGTGGTCGGCGCCGCCGTAGTAGCCGTTCCTGTTGTTGTTCCGCTCGCCGGCCTCGTTGCGGTTGCGGTTGGACCGCTCGCCGCCGTAGTCGTCCCTGCCGCCGCCGAAGCACGAGCTGAACTCGAAGCACATTTTTGCTGGTAGGCTGTGTTTTTGGATTAGCCCTGGAACTGCACTGAGGAGGAAGAGGAGGCTTAGGTGGCTGGATTACTGGACTAGTGGGTGGTGCTGGATGCTCAGCGTGGTACGGGTATATTTATACGAGACGAGCTAGCTCGTGTCGCACGCCTAGGAGATGCGACTCCGGTTCACACACTTGACGCGCAAACACAGGTTCTATCATCAGCCACACCCAGTTGTTTTTGCAACTGAGGTCCAGATGGATGAGGTTCGTCCAGCTCCAGCTGAAGCGAAACGGCGTCGCCGATCGATCAGTTTCAGCTTGGGCACGATGGCGGGGTGGTCGGGGTCGTCCCCCAGTCCAAGTCATCGGGGAATCAGAGGGAGGAGAGGGCTTGGGGGATAGGGTAGTTCGGTGGTCTGCGAGAGTGACGCCTCGTGGCGGGCGGTGCCGCGCCGCGGACAGCATCGCTCGATTTCGGAGGCTGGCGAAGATGCCGCCCGCAGTACCTTTTGGGTTTGGCAACGCGTGGCTGCAGGGTGGTGCAATCTTGTTGGGGCTCTGTCCTGTCCTCCACGTGTTGTCTTTTACTCTCTTCGTTTCTTTTTAGTCTGTATATAAAATTTGGTCAGGGTCAAACTTTGTCAACTTTGATTAAATTTATAAAAAAAATATTAAGATTCACAATATAAAATCAATATTGTTAGAAGCATCATGAAACTAATTTTCATACCATATAGTTTTAGTATTGTAGATGTTGATATTTTTTTCCAACAAAGTTTAACTTTGATCAAATCTTATATGCAGACTAAAAAGAAACGAAGGAAGTAAAAAACGAAGAGAGTAAACGGCAAGACCGACTGTTGCCAGTGCTCCCTCTCTCGCGGTTAAATAAGTTTAAGGCATCTCCAAAGCAGACTCTCAAAGCTCCAGTATATATTTGGATTGTGGTGGCTGGATCATTTCTGTTAACTTTTGACATTCAACAAGAACCTCATCTATCCGTGAAGTGATCCAGATGTCTGTTTTTTTTTTTGATAAATCCGAGACAAACTTGAGGGAGCTATGCGGCACTCTGGACATGCAACTGACCAACCAAAAGTCCTTATGTGGTCATCCTCTAGCCTCTCTCCTCTACATGCATGGTCCTCCTCTAGCCTCTCTCCTCTACATGCATGGTCCCTCTCTAATCCCTCTCCTCCCAACAGACAGATAAGAATTTATTTGTGAATAGCATTGGATGGAGCACGTCCAGACATAAAAAATGAAGTTGCATGACACATCGAGTACGATAATTAATGGAAAATGAAGTCCGATACAAGGCCAACAATGACCCATCACGTGACACAGCGCGGAAGACCCTATGTTAACGAAATCTAGTGATCGTAGGTCGGCAATGCACCGCGGGCAAACGAGGACAAAAGCCCCCTCGCTTGTGTTGTCAATCCTCGATGTCCCATGGAGTTGAGTACACTTGGAACAGATGTTGTTGATAAACGCGTCAAGGCGCGCACTATGCTGGCATCTCCCCAAAGGTTTCTAAAGCTGTATTAAGACCATACTTTTATAAATGAGGTCAACCGGGTGTTTAAAAACTATAACCTCAAGGAATGCTTTGTTGTGCATGGTCCACAACGCCAACGACTGGGCGGCCACCTCTATCAAAGCTACTCTGTCCAGCGCCCATAACACGTTGTAGGTGTGTGCCGCCTCGTGCAAGGTGGAAAGTATGGCACACTCGCATCGTGTCTGTATTACGGATCTATGGCACAAACTTGAGTCATGGCCGGTGCCGGATGTCGCGGTACTTCGGCGGTGGCTGTGACATTGGAGGCTAAGCTCGGGGTGCTGGCGCAGTGGCTCGAAGCTGCGACTGGGAGGTGGCAATGGAGCTCGGAAGGAGTAGGTGTCGGGGTCTATGAAGATGAGAAGGGGCGAGAGGGGCACTCTGGTCCATGCAGGGAGCAGTGGCACCATCGAGGATGTGGCCTCGGGAGCTCGGGGAGGCGGCGGAGCACAAACGGTAGTCGTGGCATCGAGGTTGAGGAAGGCGGTGGTGGCGGCGGCTCGAATCGTGGGTGGTGGTTGGAAAAATGGGTGAATGGTGGGGGTGGTCTAGGGTTTCGGTGCGGCGATGGGTTTTATAGCCACTCCTAGGCCAATGAATGCCGGAGGGGAGTAGTCTCCCCATTTTCAATGAGAATGCTTCCTTCTAGAGAAAAAAATTGGCCAAAGAGAACTGAAGGCTTGGAGAATGAAAAGCTATTTTTGAGGGATTAATGCTTTTGGAATCTTCTAGCTGGATCTTAATTCCCAGACCATAAATTTTTCCTCAAATATAGCCTTTGGAGATCTGCTAGAGATGTGTTGTAAGAGGTGAGAAAGTAGAGAGCAGGATGGTATCTGGTAACCATTCGGCATGAATTGTAAGCTATCTCATAAACAAAGAAAACAAATGCCATCTGGTCATTTTCTTCAGGTACTTCTGTCTTGCCGCGGCAGGTAGCATCCCCAAGTCACAAGTCAGGGTGAACTTAGGGCATCCCAACGGCCATTCTCAAACAGCCCGCACATATCCAGACTGTACTGTTTGGACCGCGAAAGCCAACCAACACGGATTTGTATCGGTCCGTAGGGCGGTCTGGACCTGTTTTCTTTCATAAACTAGAGACAAATATGGGGGGCAAAAGGGGCTTCGCGGGCGTCCGTACAGCAACCACGCCAGCTTATTACTGTCGTAGCCCACCCAACCCCCTCATCCCTCGCCCTCCGCGTTCCCGTCCGGCACCAACTTCCTGCATTCATGCCGCTTTAGAGCGCGCCGCTGCACATTGAAGACGGCTCAGGGCGGATGCGACCTCTCACTGGCGCCGCCATTGAAGCGGCGTGCTAGCCGAGGGCGTTGTCTGTGACGCCTCTTCGGTGTCCGCGCTTGTTCAGTGCAATAGACACGTTACTGGATGGGACGGGACAGATATCTACCACTCTTGTTCGACGCCCCGTCCGTCCGTGTGCAGCCATTAAGCGGGCTCGCCGGCGGAGAAACTACTCCGGTGCCGCACATTGACGCTCCCGGATACCTAGCCTCATTGGAATAAGCTATTTAAAGGTGGCCACACTCTGCTAACTTCATGCCACAACACAAGCCGCTCCCCATCTTTCTCTTTTGCACTGCATCCGTCATGACTGCAAGCAACGAAGCTCTGTGGGAGAGTCTTTCCATGGAGATGAAGCACGAGATGGCCGCCCTTGCCGCCGCCTGGCATAATCGCCGTGCGAGGCGGATCAAGGCCGGATTGCCGGCCAGCTCACCCGAGGTCTCCGACGATGACGTCCACACGATGGAAACGGGCTCTGACGACACCGCCCCGGGTACCGCGTCTTTGCACATCGGCTTCACCATGGAGCAGGCGTAGGCATACTCCAATGCCGCCATGGTGGAGGTACAGCCCGCACCAGCGCCTTTGTCGACGTTTCAGCAGGCGCAGGAGGGCCAGATATATGGCGAGCGCATGAGCGAGGAGTCCGTGGCGGCCATGGCTGGGGTGAACCCCAACTTGGTCGTAGAGCAGTGTGCCATCTAGAATACCGTCCGCGCTCAAGCCACTACTTGCTAGGAAAGCGGCCGCCGCCGAGGCGCAGCTTCACACGATCGTGGAGGAGAACAATGCTACCTACGTCTCCTACGCGCCACCAACGAACTATCCGGCGGCCCATTGGAGGGACGGCGATAGCGCAGATGTCATCATTTTGATCGTGGACCTCACGTCCACCAGCAACGGACAAGGCACAGACTCCTTCGAGGATGAGTAGTGTACGGGAGGTGGCAGGGCTTTGTGTCCCATGTCAGTCAGTCCGTCTCCCGTGTTCTACACTTCCTCGCCGGAGACCGTAACTTCACTTCATCTATCTTATCGCTCGTGGTCATGAAGATGGCGGATGAAGAACTACAAAGGCTTGGACGCCGAACGCCGATGCCATATGGTAGGTTTAGGGTCGGGTCAGTTTTTGTTTGCTCCAAATGTTCGAAATCTAATGAAAAGACGTCGTGTTTGTATGAATTCCTTTATGTTAACATGGAATCCGGCCGTGTTTGCATGAATTTCACCTGATTTGTTGCAAAAGTATTTGAAATGTATGCGGACAGTGTTGGATGGCAGTCTCCTACATTCATATCTGCGGACCGGTCCCCTGTCCGTCGAAGAAAGAGGGACAAAATTTGCAGGTCGTCGCGGAAGATGCCCTTACTACTGATTTGCTGGTCGGGACTATAATGCTTCCCTAGGCGGACGGTTTAAGTTCGGGGCAATAATGCTTGGCTGGTCGGCTATTTTGGTCAGCTATTGCGTCGCGGACGGCAAGAGACTGACTGTTGAATGATACCCACTGATTTGCGGGAGATAGGTTCCCGGTCTCGTTCTGCCATATATTTCCCTAGGCAGACAGACTAACAAGTTTCCCAATGAAGATAGGTTTTGCTGGTCAGAATTTTCATGGCCGGCAAGCCAGGCACAAGCCGGATTCTGGTGGCCAAAACACGGCTAGTTTTCAGTAATCCAGTTCAGTTAACACTCTGACCGGCTCGTTCACATCCTTCTAATCTTCTGGAGAATATTCTGCTTCCCTGTATAATTGATCAGTTCGATGGACTGGGTCATGGCAATGACTTTTGATGAGGGACCGAAAATTTGTGTCACTAGTCACTACACTTGGTTCCTTAATTTGAACGTGCTTTTTTCATGGAAGACCATTGACCTGTACTGGGACTACTGTCTAAGTGTTTCAGATAGTAATAATGCTCTCCGATGGTCACTGTCACGCCTTACCATCTTTCCGGTTTACTTCTTTTTTATGATATAGTCTTTCCGGTTTAGTTACATCTGTGATTAACTGAGATCATTCCTCCCAATTTTGTATGATTTTCCAACGCCATCTTTTTGTATTTTTTTCTTTACTTTCATCACTTGGACCTCCATGAGGAAAGTGATGTCATAAACTACCAAGAAAAACAACAAATATGACATCAGAAACATCTGACTCACTTGTCAGAAAATAGAGAACAAAACACATCAAACGGACCCTTCACCTTTTCTTTGCTGCTGCATTCCATATGCCGCTGCCTTTATTCTCCTACACACTTGGTGGAATCTGGTGCCCTCTCTCCTGTTCTCACTTGATATGGCGAAATGATTGACCATCCACTCAACGATATACTTAATCAAGAAGAAAACAAAGGGAGGGTACATTCTTGGCAGAAAGGAGGGGGGGGGGGGGGGGGGGGGGGGGAGGGGACCAGAATTGGATAGGGAACAAATTGCAGGACGCCACCAAGGCACAGAGGATGGGCATGGATATGCACCTAAAAGTTAATTAGAACTCAATCTACGAAGGTGATTGTCCACCGAAAGTCCTAACTATTGGAGATTGATGCCACTTGTTATGGATTATGTTGTATCAAGTGGTTAACTTCTGGTTTACTCACGCAAGATCTTGATTGGTATATGTAAAAAAAATCATCTCACTGAGAGATCGAACATTTGGTTTTTTCATGATGGAGATTTATTTGAATATTCCATGCAGGTGGAATTGGATCAAACTTCCCAGAGTGATTGCCCATGCCAAACTAGAATTAAATTGTGATATTTTGCAAAAGAGAAGTGGTATCTTCTATTAAATAGTGCAGTGCTTTTCGAGTGGTTCTTCAGTTAAGTAATTAAGCATAGTTCTGCCATTATTCTCAGAGTATTTTATAAGCCTCGACGTAAAGCACACAGGCCTTTGTGGAGACGTATATCACCTAATTAAAGGTCATATTGGAAATTCTCTATATTTTACAATGATCAGTACCTAAAAAGCATTCGAGCACTTTAGAATTAGGGAACAACTAGTTGGATACAGACGATCACTGTTCTGATGGAATATCTATGTTTCACTATATAATCACTAATGCGCGCACACATGACCAACGGAAAATGTTTTTACGTGAGTACTCATCTTTTTTTTGCGGGGTACGTGAGTACTCATATAATTAAACACATGTGTACATGCTCTAAAAATGATTGTTATTGCCTTATTGGCACTTATCTTCACAAGATAGACCTTTTTTTTATCCGTTTCAAAAAAACAACATAGACCTTTTCTGTCTTTGAAATAAGCTCTATTTTTAACCTTAAAAGAACCCCCAAGTTCCTTTTCGGTAGGTTGGTGGAAGATCTCGATCAGGAATCCTATGAAAGTATGATAATTTCCCTTGGAGATCCTTTTGTCTTTGCAAATAAATTTCCCCGAGAGATCTAACGAATTGGATTTCTTGTGAAGATTTCTTTTGTATATTCTACGAGGGAGAAATTAGATCAAACTCTGCCTAGTGATTGCCTGGGCTGAACTAGGAAAAGGTGTAATATTCTGAAATAGAGAAGTCATTTCATTAAAATAGTTAGTGATATTACCCCTAACAGAAAAGTTAGTGGTATTCTAGTGCTTTTTCAGTTAATTAATTATACATTTTAACCATTATTCTTGAGGGGGAACTTGTTTAATGGAAGCATAAAGGGTAGTTTCGAGAAACCGTATGTCTTACTAATTGAAAACTTTCATGCTCACACAGAAAAATTAGAAGATGTACAAAACCCGAACACATCGAGTTCAATATAATAGAATACAAAAAAATTGATGATGTCTCACCACATTCGAAGATGTACAAAACCCGAACATACCGAGTTCAAAGCATACGTTCCTAAAGAAAAAATAATACAAAAACATATTATTTTAGTGTAGCTTATCGTAATGTAATTTAAAATTTTACCAAAGATTGCCCTTTCTGGCTATAAATACTGGAGTTTCATAATTATTGTATGAGAAGTGTGATTGATAATACTCTTCATCTCATTTTGAATTGGGAAAACAACAGTAGAAATGCTTTGTGAGGAAACAACACATTGACATTATTACCAAAGGGATGAGTTAATTAAAGAGCACTTCCAGAATTTTGTAGTAGTAGAGTAGAGTACAATTAGTAAATTTCAGTCCTGGAAGGGTCACCAACCGTGGCGAGACGACATATAATTTCTTTTAATATAGTTCATAAAAGGACCAACAATTTCTTCACTTGCTCAACTGTTTTTTTTTTTGGAAAATAACCATTAGCTGGAAAAAAGACATGTAGGGTGTCCACCCCAAAGTCAAAAGGTTACCAAGTTTGGTGACCCTGCCACATGATATTTATTTTTCGCATGTGGACATGTTTATGTTGCACATGCCTTAATCATCATTGATGACAAAGACTTCCCCATGCCTCCTAGTCCTATGAAAAAACATCCATTTGAGCTTCTCGAAATACTATGTTATGATTGATCCACCGAGAAGATTCGAAGAACTGATCTAGATTTTCACCTCCAAGTACAATACAACGGCTTTGAACGAGATGTTAGGTGGTGGTATGTGTAGCCCCTGTCGGGAGGGGGATATAGGTGTAGGTGTGTGCATGGGCGGGGGAAGTGGTGGATGGGATCTAGTGTTAGTACATCGCTTTTTGTTTTTAGGGAAGGACATTGCTTTATATGATGGGGACGAACCGTTGGATTAGAGTATTGGGTATGGTATTGTGCCTTTGCTGTCACCTAAAGGTTATTTCCAAAAAAAAAAATTCTATTTGCGATGTGTAGCTATACATAGTACATACACGTAATAAAAAAGTGAAAGCACTACTCATATCAATCTACCGCAAGTGAATGTAAAAAGAGGCCAACTCAAAAACGCCCCTTTGTGGCTATTCTTGTAACTATTGATTTTAGTCATCCGTACGTCAATGATGCACAATCAACAATTGGCAATTATGTAGCAGTGCACCTTCACAGAATACGTCAGCTTGGACACCATGATGGACTACTTGACATTCTGAGTTTTTGACATGAAATTTTTGAGAAATTCGGGGGCACAGATATAGAGCGGGACAACCACCCACACCTAGCTGTTGAGCTTACATGGGATGGTTTTTGGCTAGTTTTGTGTAATCGAGCAAAGTTAGCTAATGATGGGTCGCGTAGTTTGTCTTTCGTATGCTCATTGCTCCTTCCTCCTCGTCTTTTTCAAGGGTGTATTCCGGTTGTCGAAACAATCAATCCATCCACCGGAGTTAGTGATGACTTAGTGACATGAGAACGTGAGGTCAAAAATACCAGTGTCCACATTTAGTGATGACTTAGCGACATAGACCATGAGATGTCTTACCATACTTTTTTACTTAACACTATAATTAACTTAGACATCTCTCATATTTCTTAAACTTTTGTTATTTTCATCTTAGGTGGATACATGATGTCATCACCCTCCAGAAAAAAAAACAAATATGGCGTCAGAAGCATATGTGCCACCTGTCATGGAATATAAAAGGGAAAGCACATGGTTATAAAGATTTGTATTCGAGACTTCGCAGGAAATTCTGGTTTCTATGAATGGAGATCAGTGCCAACCTTTCTATGGACAAACGAAGTATTCCAAGCAGTAGATGAGGTGCCAAAACCAAAAAAAAAGATGTTCACTGCCCTTCTAAAACATTGTGGTTTCAGTGCTTCAGAATGGCTGTGAGATTAGAATAGACGGTAACACACTTGCTGTACACAAGTTTGATTCAGGTACTCCCTCTGATCCATAATAATTGTCGCTGAAATCAGCGTCAATCATTATGGATGGGAGGGAGTATCAATTTAATGGCAACAACACCAACTTCAAGCCCTGTAACCGGGTGACTGCAATACACAGCCAAGCTTGGAATATCAAGAGCAGAGATGGGGACTCATATAAGTTTCACAATGCTTCCTTTCACATGATTATATGATACAAGAAGAAAGCAGCCACAGCAAAATTACAGGCAAGCAACTACGGAGACCGACTGATAAAGGCTTCCTGGAACTGGGACTTGTGCCGCACATCCATGGACAAATATGTGGATGCTCTGATCAAAATCCACAGACCCCTATTCCAGGTGCCTTTTCAGTTTCAGCAGATGAAAAGACCGATCAAAATCCAAAGAGACAGGGGAAACAGAGGGAAAAAACGGAGCTACCGGGCAGAAGCAGAGGCTGTGTTCAGGGCGAGGGAGGGATTGATGAACTGCCACACATGTTTTTTATTTTTTGAGACAAACTACCACGCTAGCTAATCTGACTTGCTAGTACCTGCCTAGAGTCGTAGTGGTGTTGATGGTTGGGTAGTGGTGGTAATCCATGGCCGCAGGTTCTTGGGCTTGGAGGCGCCCCGTGTAGGCGTCCTCGCCGACCTTGTTTTGCCACGTGGGAGGCTTCGGCGCCTGGAGGTCGGCCTTGTGTTGCGGGTAGGCGGCGTACCCGCCGCGGCCACCGGCGCCGTCGTGGTAGGCCTTGTGCCCGGCCTCGTCGACTGTGGCGGGCGGCTGGTAGTGGTACGCCACCTGCAGTGCCGGTTTGGGTTCAGCGGCGCCGCCGTTGTAGGCGCTCCCGTGGTTCCCTCTCCGGTCGCGGCCATGACGGCCACCGCCGAGCTCGTTGTTGCGGTTGGGCCGCTCGCCGCCGTAGTCGTCCGTCCTTGGGCCGCCGAAACACGAGCCGAACTCGAAGCACATTCTCAGGTCACAGAGGAGGCGGGAACGCTATTGGCTGGATTACTAGACTAGTGTTGTTGTTGATGCTCCGGAATGACAGTGGAGGGAGTCGGTTTATATATATATCTGTATCCGTGTGGTGGGTGGGACGCAACGTGTATGCGAAGTCTTGAAAAACCGAGTCGATCTCCCCCAAGCGCGTGAGTGCGAGCTTGGGCACAGTGGTGGTGTTGGTGGCATGTCGGGGTCGTGCTCCCCCAACCCAAGTCAACCACCTTGCCAATCCAGGGATCGGAGGGAAGGCACCTGCGAGAGCCGAGCGCTTGGGGGATAGGGCGGTGGTCTGGGAGGGCGACGAGCAGTGGCGGACCCAGGAAAAAATGAAGGGTGTGCACACTTTAAATTTTTTTTCCACCTAATCCATGTGTCAGACAAAATATGGCAAAATAATAACATGAGTAACTTAATGCAAATCTCACAACAATTTAGTTCATAAAATATATCTTAAATGTGCTCAATTGCAATACGAGTAGTCTTACATGAAAGAAGCACAAGTAAAATATTACATCACTTGGTAACGTTTTTGCATTGCCATGAAAGCATCAACTATGTCATCCTCGCTTACTTTCATGAACACATCCCATTCAATAAATGTCACCAAGCAATTATTCAAGCGATCATCACTCATAGTAGTCCTCTACTTATTTTTCACTAGATTCATTGCTGAAAATACTCTTTCAACACTCGCCATCGCCACCAGTAAAATCAATATCAATTTGATGACTAAGTAGACCAAATCATAAAGAACATGCTTCTTAGTTGCAACAAGCATAATAGAGAGCTCACCAATATTACTTGCATTTCTAAACCTATCATCTTGTCTCATATCATCAAAAAAATTAGCTAGTTGAAATTCTAGTCTTATCAAATATGTGCTTGAAATGTTCATGGGATAGAATTCAGCAAGTCTTATTACCTTGAGTGCATCATAAGAAGCAAATGGATTGAGGGGATTCAAAGCCAACATGCAAATAAGCAACTCCGTATTAACCTCATCAAACCGATTGTCAAGCTCTTGAATGGTTTGATCAATGACACCAAGATATACTTCTCTTCTATAACGATCATCATTTGTTTGTACTTCATAATACCGACGTGATCTTCGATTAGGCTCGTAAATATCCTCCCACAAAGGAACTTGAATCTCATGTTTGTTGCAAAATAAGGTTAGCTTTGCAAGAAATTCTTCCCAACCATGAGACCTCATGTGTTGCATTCTACTCTTTGCCAAAGTAACAAGTGTCATTGTATTGACAATATCTTGATGTCTCTTTTGCAAAGATTTGGACAACTCATTTGTATAGCCAAGAATAACAAGCATCAAGTGAAGATTGAAAACAAAGTCAATTGATTCAAAGGCTTGAGCAACTCCACGTATTCTTGTCCACTCACTTTTTTGTGAAGGATCTTTTCCAATAGCATCAAGTACTTCAAGGATTGTGGAATACATGCTAACAATGTGCATAATGGTTTTAAAATGAAAACCCCAACGAGTGTCGTTGGCTCTAGCTAGTCATGGTTGCCGTGGCGCTTCATCATCAATATCAATATCAATCTCTGCATCCGAATGGACCGGACGTGGATCGATATCAATGTCAATCTCTGCATCTGAATGGACTAGAGGTGGATCAATATCAGGTTCAGGTTGCTCTTCATGAGGGGCTGCAACCTTTCTTGTTTTTGCCTCGTAATTCCTAAAAAAGGACTTAATGTCACCATTCCTCTTCATCTTCAGTTCTACAATTAGGACATAATGTCAGCAAGACTAGAGCATACATGCATACAAAGAGCACAAATAAAAATGGCACAGCCTAGTCCTCTGCACTTCTGCTAACTACTAACAACAATTTCTAATAAAAATGGCATAATGTCAGCTTGTTGATGTTCTGCAATTCTGCCTAACAACATCTTCTAATTGAAATTCAGAAACAACACTACAAAGCTGAAGCATTACAGACATCATATAACAAACGAGATCTAGCAGTCGCATTGTCGCAGTGCAATGAGCAGCCGGGTCACCTAACTCACCCACGACCGGGGCAGGGAGCACTGGAGCGGGCGAGGACCGGAGGAGACGAGAGGCCGGAGCAGATCCTCCGCAGACCGGAGTGGCAGCGGCCGTCTGCCGTCTGATCCGGTCGGCGCGACGGCGCCTTGGGAGGGCAGCCTGGGAGTGGGAGGTGAGGCTGCTCGTGGTGAGTGGCAACGGAAAGGAGCTCCAGCCTCCAGCGGAGGCGGCCGAGCGCTAGCGGGGAGTGGGCGAGTCCGCGAGTGGCCGAGGTAGTCCTCTGCGTGCGGCTCTGCCTCTCTCGCTCGCTCAGATAGGGAAAAGGATGAGGTGGGCCTGGCCGCTGGGCTCATTAGTCAACATTCAAAGACTCAAAGTCAATATATGTATATATATATATAAAAAAAATCTCAGATTTCTATCATCAATAAAATTAGCTAGTTGAAATTCTAGTCTTATCAAATATGTGCTTGAAATGTCCATGGGATAGGATTCAGCAAGTCTTATTACCTTGAGTGCATCATAAGAAGCAAATGAATTGAGGGGATTCAAAGCCAACATGCAAATAAGCAACTCCGTATTGACCTCATCAAACCGATTGTCAAGCTCTTGAATGGTTTGATCAATGACACCAAGATATACTTCTCGTCTATAACGATCATCATTTGTTTGTACTTCATAATACCGACGTGATCTTCGATTAGGCTCGTAAATATCCTCCCACAAAGGAACTTGAATCTCATGTTTGTTGCAAAATAAGGTTAGCTTTGCAAGAAATTCTTCCCAACCATGAGACCTCATGTGTTGCATTCTACTCTTTGCCAAAGTAACAAGTGTCATTGCATTGACAATATCTTGATGTCTCTTTTGCAAAGATTTGGACAACTCATTTGTATAGCGAAGAATAACAAGCATCAAGTGAAGATTGAAAACAAAGTCAATTGATTCAAAGGCTTGAGCAACTCCACGTATTCTTGTCCACTCACTTTTTTGTGAAGGATCTTTTCCAATAGCATCAAGTACTTCAAGGATTGTGGAATACATGCTAACAATGTGCATAATGGTTTTAAAATGAAAACCCCAACGAGTGTCGCTGGGTCTAGCTAGTCATGGTTGCCGTGGCGCTTCATCATCAATATCAATGTCAATCTCTGCATCCGAATGGACCGGACGTGGATCGATATCAATGTCAATCTCTGCATCTGAATGGACTAGAGGTGGATCAATATCAGGTTCAGGTTGCTCTTCATGAGGGGCTGCAACCTTTCTTGTTTTTGCCTCATAATTCCTGAAAAAGGACTTAATGTCACCATTCCTCTTCATCTTCAGTTCTACAATTAGGACATAATGTCAGCAAGACTAGAGCATACATGCATACAAAGAGCACAAATAAAAATGCCACACCCTAGTCCTCTGCACTTCTGCTAACTACTAACAACAATTTCTAATAAAAATGGCATAATGTCAGCTTGTTGATGTTCTGCAATTCTGCCTAACAACATCTTCTAATTGAAATTCAGAAACAACACTACAAAGCTGAAGCATTACAGACATCATATAACAAACGAGATCTAGCAGTCGCATTGTCGCAGTGCAATGAGCAGCCGGGTCACCTAACTCACCCACGACCGGGGCAGGGAGCACTGGAGCGGGCGAGGACCGGAGGAGACGAGAGGCCGGAGCAGATCCTCCGCAGACCGGAGTGGCAGCGGCCGTCTGCCGTCTGATCCGGTCGGCGCGACGGCGCCTTGGGAGGGCAGCCTGGGAGTGGGAGGTGAGGCTGCTCGTGGTGAGTGGCAACGGAAAGGAGCTCCAGCCTCCAGCGGAGGCGGCCGAGCGCTAGCGGGGAGTGGGCGAGTCCGCGAGTGGCCGAGGTAGTCCTCTGCGTGCGGCTCTGCCTCTCTCGCTCGCTCAGATAGGGAAAAGGATGAGGTGGGCCTGGCCGCTGGGCTCATTAGTCAACATTCAAAGACTCAAAGTCAATATATGTATATATATATATAAAAAAAATCTCAGATTTCTATCATCAATAAAATTAGCTAGTTGAAATTCTAGTCTTATCAAATATGTGCTTGAAATGTCCATGGGATAGGATTCAGCAAGTCTTATTACCTTGAGTGCATCATAAGAAGCAAATGAATTGAGGGGATTCAAAGCCAACATGCAAATAAGCAACTCCGTATTGACCTCATCAAACCGATTGTCAAGCTCTTGAATGGTTTGATCAATGACACCAAGATATACTTCTCGTCTATAACGATCATCATTTGTTTGTACTTCATAATACCGACGTGATCTTCGATTAGGCTCGTAAATATCCTCCCACAAAGGAACTTGAATCTCATGTTTGTTGCAAAATAAGGTTAGCTTTGCAAGAAATTCTTCCCAACCATGAGACCTCATGTGTTGCATTCTACTCTTTGCCAAAGTAACAAGTGTCATTGCATTGACAATATCTTGATGTCTCTTTTGCAAAGATTTGGACAACTCATTTGTATAGCGAAGAATAACAAGCATCAAGTGAAGATTGAAAACAAAGTCAATTGATTCAAAGGCTTGAGCAACTCCACGTATTCTTGTCCACTCACTTTTTTGTGAAGGATCTTTTCCAATAGCATCAAGTACTTCAAGGATTGTGGAATACATGCTAACAATGTGCATAATGGTTTTAAAATGAAAACCCCAACGAGTGTCGCTGGGTCTAGCTAGTCATGGTTGCCGTGGCGCTTCATCATCAATATCAATGTCAATCTCTGCATCCGAATGGACCGGACGTGGATCGATATCAATGTCAATCTCTGCATCTGAATGGACTAGAGGTGGATCAATATCAGGTTCAGGTTGCTCTTCATGAGGGGCTGCAACCTTTCTTGTTTTTGCCTCATAATTCCTGAAAAAGGACTTAATGTCACCATTCCTCTTCATCTTCAGTTCTACAATTAGGACATAATGTCAGCAAGACTAGAGCATACATGCATACAAAGAGCACAAATAAAAATGCCACACCCTAGTCCTCTGCACTTCTGCTAACTACTAACAACAATTTCTAATAAAAATGGCATAATGTCAGCTTGTTGATGTTCTGCAATTCTGCCTAACAACATCTTCTAATTGAAATTCAGAAACAACACTACAAAGCTGAAGCATTACAGACATCATATAACAAACGAGATCTAGCAGTCGCATTGTCGCAGTGCAATGAGCAGCCGGGTCACCTAACTCACCCACGACCGGGGCAGGGAGCACTGGAGCGGGCGAGGACCGGAGGAGACGAGAGGCCGGAGCAGATCCTCCGCAGACCGGAGTGGCAGCGGCCGTCTGCCGTCTGATCCGGTCGGCGCGACGGCGCCTTGGGAGGGCAGCCTGGGAGTGGGAGGTGAGGCTGCTCGTGGTGAGTGGCAACGGAAAGGAGCTCCAGCCTCCAGCGGAGGCGGCCGAGCGCTAGCGGGGAGTGGGCGAGTCCGCGAGTGGCCGAGGTAGTCCTCTGCGTGCGGCTCTGCCTCTCTCGCTCGCTCAGATAGGGAAAAGGATGAGGTGGGCCTGGCCGCTGGGCTCATTAGTCAACAGTCAAAGACTCAAAGTCAATATATGTATATATATATAAAAAAATCTCAGATTTCTATCATCAATAAAATTAGCTAGTTGAAATTCTAGTCTTATCAAATATGTGCTTGAAATGTCCATGGGATAGGATTCAGCAAGTCTTATTACCTTGAGTGCATCATAAGAAGCAAATGAATTGAGGGGATTCAAAGCCAACATGCAAATAAGCAACTCCGTATTGACCTCATCAAACCGATTGTCAAGCTCTTGAATGGTTTGATCAATGACACCAAGATATACTTCTCGTCTATAACGATCATCATTTGTTTGTACTTCATAATACCGATGTGATCTTCGATTAGGCTCGTAAATATCCTCCCACAAAGGAACTTGAATCTCATGTTTGTTGCAAAATAAGGTTAGCTTTGCAAGAAATTCTTCCCAACCATGAGACCTCATGTGTTGCATTCTACTCTTTGCCAAAGTAACAAGTGTCATTGCATTGACAATATCTTGATGTCTCTTTTGCAAAGATTTGGACAACTCATTTGTATAGCCAAGAATAACAAGCATCAAGTGAAGATTGAAAACAAAGTCAATTGATTCAAAGGCTTGAGCAACTCCACGTATTCTTGTCCACTCACTTTTTTGTGAAGGATCTTTTCCAATAGCATCAAGTACTTCAAGGATTGTGGAATACATGCTAACAATGTGCATAATGGTTTTAAAATGAAAACCCCAACGAGTGTCGCTGGGTCTAGCTAGTCATGGTTGCCGTGGCGCTTCATCATCAATATCAATGTCAATCTCTGCATCCGAATGGACCGGACGTGGATCGATATCAATGTCAATCTCTGCATCTTAATGGACTAGAGGTGGATCAATATCAGGTTCAGGTTGCTCTTCATGAGGGGCTGCAACCTTTCTTGTTTTGCCTCATAATTCCTGAAAAAGGACTTAATGTCACCATTCCTCTTCATCTTCAGTTCTACAATTAGGACATAATGTCAGCAAGACTAGAGCATACATGCATACAAAGAGCACAAATAAAAATGCCACACCCTAGTCCTCTGCACTTCTGCTAACTACTAACAACAATTTCTAATAAAAATGGCATAATGTCAGCTTGTTGATGTTCTGCAATTCTGCCTAACCACATCTTCTAATTGAAATTCAGAAACAACACTACAAAGCTGAAGCATTACAGACATCATATAACAAACGAGATCTAGCAGTCGCATTGTCGCAGTGCAATGAGCAGCCGGGTCACCTAACTCACCCACGACCGGGGCAGGGAGCACTGGAGCGGGCGAGGACCGGAGGAGACGAGAGGCCGGAGCAGATCCTCCACAGACCGGAGTGGCAGCGGCCGTCTGCCGTCTGATCCGGTCGGCGCGACGGCGCCTTGGGAGGGCAGCCTGGGAGTGGGAGGTGAGGCTGCTCGTGGTGAGTGGCAACGGAAAGGAGCTCCAGCCTCCAGCGGAGGCGGCCGAGCGCTAGCGCGGAGTGGGCGAGTCCGCGAGTGGCCGAGGTAGTCCTCTGCGTGCGGCTCTGCCTCTCTCGCTCGCTCAGATAGGGAAAAGGATGAGGTGGGCCTGGCCGCTGGGCTCATTAGTCAACAGTCAAAGACTCAAAGTCAATATATGTATATATATATATATATATAAAAATCTCAGATTTCTATCATCAATGAAATTAGCTAGTTGAAATTCTAGTCTTATCAAATATGTGCTTGAAATGTCCATGGGATAGAATTCAGCAAGTCTTATTACCTTGAGTGCATCATAAGAAGCAAATGAATTGAGGGGATTCAAAGCCAACATGCAAATAAGCAACTCCGTATTAACCTCATCAAACCGATTGTCAAGCTCTTGAATGGTTTGATCAATGACTCCAAGATATACTTCTCTTCTATAACGATCATCATTTGTTTGTACTTCATAATACCGACGTGATCTTCGATTAGGCTCGTAAATATCCTCCCACAAAGGAACTTGAATCTCATGTTTGTTGCAAAATAAGGTTAGCTTTGCAAGAAATTCTTCCCAACCATGAGACCTCATGTGTTGCATTCTACTCTTTGCCAGAGTAACAAGTGTCATTGTATTGACAATATCTTGATGTCTCTTTTGCAAAGATTTGGACAACTCATTTGTATAGCCAAGAATAACAAGCATCAAGTGAAGATTGAAAACAAAGTCAATTGACTCAAAGGCTTGAGCAACTCCACGTATTCTTGTCCACTCACTTCTTTGTGAAGGATCTTTTCCAGTAGCATCAAGTACTTCAAGGATTGTGGAATACATGCTAACAATGTGCATAATGGTTTTAAAATGAAAACCCCAACGAGTGTCGCTGGGTCTAGCTAGTCATGGTTGCCGTGGCGCTTCATCATCAATATCAATGTCAATCTCTGCATCCGAATGGACCGGACGTGGATCGATATCAATGTCATTCTCTGCATCTGAATGGACTAGAGGTGGATCAATATCAGGTTCAGGTTGCTCTTCATGAGGGGCTGCAACCTTTCTTGTTTTTGCCTCATAATTCCTGAAAAAGGACTTAATGTCACCATTCCTCTTCATCTTCAGTTCTACAATTAGGACATAATGTCAGCAAGACTAGAGCATACATGCATACAAAGAGCACAAATAAAAATGCCACACCCTAGTCCTCTGCACTTCTGCTAACTACTAACAACAATTTCTAATAAAAATGGCATAATGTCAGCTTGTTGATGTTCTGCAATTCTGCCTAACAACATCTTTTAATTGAAATTCAGAAACAACACTACAAAGCTGAAGCATTACAGACATCATATAACAAACAAGATCTAGCAGTCGCATTGTCGCAGTGCAATGAGCAGCCGGGTCACCTAACTCACCCACGACCGGAGCAGGGAGCACTGGAGCGGGCGAGGACCGGAGGAGACGAGAGGCCGGAGCAGATCCTCCGCAGACCGGAGTGGCAGCGGCCGTCTGCCGTCTGATCCGGTCGGCGCGACGGCGCCTTGGGAGGGCAGCCTGGGAGTGGGAGGTGAGGCTGCTCGTGGCGAGTGGCAACGGAAAGGAGCTCCAGCCTCCAGCGGAGGCGGCCGAGCGCTAGCGGGGAGTGGGCGAGTCCGCGAGTGGCTGAGGTAGTCCTCTGCGTGCGGCTCTGCCTCTCTCGCTCGCTCAGATAGGGAACAGGATGAGGTGGGCCTGGCCGCTGGGCTCATTAGTCAACAGTCAAAGACTCAAATTCAATATATGTATATATATATAAAAAAAATCTCAGATTTCTATCATCAATAAAATTAGCTAGTTGAAATTCTAGTCTTATCAAATATGTGCTTGAAATGTCCATGGGATAGGATTCAGCAAGTCTTATTACCTTGAGTGCATCATAAGAAGCAAATGAATTGAGGGGATTCAAAGCCAACATCCAAATAAGCAACTCCGTATTAACCTCATCAAACCGATTGTCAAGCTCTTGAATTGTTTGATCAATGACACCAAGATATACTTCTCTTCTATAACGATCATCATTTGTTTGTACTTCATAATACCGACGTGATCTTCGATTAGGCTCGTAAATATCCTCCCACAAAGGAACTTGAATCTCATATTTGTTGCAAAATAAGGTTAGCTTTGCAAGAAATTCTTCCCAACCATGAGACCTCATGTGTTGCATTCTACTCTTTGCCAAAGTAACAAGTGTCATTGCATTGACAATATCTTGATGTCTCTTTTGCAAAGATTTGGACAACTCATTTGTATAGCCAAGAATAACAAGCATCAAGTGAAGATTGAAAACAAAGTCAAATGATTCAAAGGCTTGAGCAACTCCACGTATTCTTGTCCACTCACTTTTTTGTGAAGGATCTTTTCCAGTAGCACAAAATACTTCAAGGATTGTGGAATACATGCTAACAATGTGCATAATGGTTTTAAAATGAAAACCCCAACGAGTGTCGCTGGGTCTAGCTAGTCATGGTTGCCGTGGCGCTTCATCATCAATATCAATGTCAATCTCTGCATCCGAATGGACCGGACGTGGATCGATATCAATGTCAATCTCTACATCTGAATGGACTAGAGGTGGATCAATATCAGGTTCAGGTTGCCCTTCATGAGGGGCTGCAACCTTTCTTATTTTTGCCTCATAATTCCTGAAAAAGGACTTAATGTCACCATTCCTCTTCATCTTCAGTTCTACAATTAGGACATAATGTCAGCAAGACTAGAGCATACATGCATACAAAGAGCACAAATAAAAATGCCACACCCTAGTCCTCTGCACTTCTGCTAACTACTAACAACAATTTCTCATAAAAATGGCATAATGCCAGCTTGTTGATGTTCTGCAATTCTGCCTAACAACATCTTCTAATTGAAATTCAGAAACAACACTACAAAGCTGAAGCATTACAGACATCATATAACAAACGAGATCTAGCAGTCGCATTGTCGCAGTGCAATGAGCAGCCGGGTCACCTAACTCACCCACGACCGGGGCAGGGAGCACTGGAGCGGGCGAGGACCGGAGGAGACGAGAGGCCGGAGCAGATCCTCCGCAGACCGGAGTGGCAGCGGCCGTCTGCCGTCTGATCCGGTCGGCGCGACGGCGCCTTGGGAGGGCAGCCTGGGAGTGGGAGGTGAGGCTGCTCGTGGCGAGTGGCAACGGAAAGGAGCTCCAGCCTCCAGCGGAGGCGGCCGAGCGCTAGCGGGGAGTGGGCGAGTCCGCGAGTGGCCGAGGTAGTCCTCTGCGTGCGGCTCTGCCTCTCTCGCTCGCTCAGATAGGGAAAAGGATGAGGTGGGCCTGGCCGCTGGGCTCATTAGTCAACAGTCAAAGACTCAAAGTCAATATATGTATATATATATATAAATCTCAGATTTCTATCATCAATAAAATTAGCTAGTTGAAATTCTAGTCTTATCAAATATGTGCTTGAAATGTCCATGGGATAGAATTCAGCAAGTCTTATTACCTTGAGTGCATCATAAGAAGCAAATGAATTGAGGGGATTCAAAGCCAACATGCAAATAAGCAACTCCGTATTGACCTCATCAAACCGATTGTCAAGCTCTTGAATGGTTTGATCAATGACACCAAGATATACTTCTCTTCTATAACGATCATCATTTGTTTGTACTTCATAATACCGACGTGATCTTCGATTAGGCTCGTAAATATCCTCCCACAAAGGAACTTGAATCTCATGTTTGTTGCAAAATAAGGTTAGCTTTGCAAGAAATTCTTCCCAACCATGAGACCTCATGTGTTGCATTCTACTCTTTGCCAAAGTAACAAGTGTCATTGCATTGACAATATCTTGATGTCTCTTTTGCAAAGATTTGGACAACTCATTTGTATAGCCAAGAATAACAAGCATCAAGTGAAGATTGAAAACAAAGTCAATTGATTCAAAGGCTTGAGCAACTCCACGTATTCTTGTCCACTCACTTTTTTGTGAAGGATCTTTTCCAATAGCATCAAGTACTTCAAGGATTGTGGAATACATGCTAACAATGTGCATAATGGTTTTAAAATGAAAACCCCAACGAGTGTCGCTGGGTCTAGCTAGTCATGGTTGCCGTGGCGCTTCATCATCAATATCAATGTCAATCTCTGCATCCGAATGGACCGGACGTGGATCGATATCAATGTCAATCTCTGCATCTGAATGGACTAGAGGTGGATCAATATCAGGTTCAGGTTGCTCTTCATGAGGGGCTGCAACCTTTCTTGTTTTTGCCTCATAATTCCTGAAAAAGGACTTAATGTCACCATTCCTCTTCATCTTCAGTTCTACAATTAGGACATAATGTCAGCAAGACTAGAGCATACATGCATACAAAGAGCACAAATAAAAATGCCACACCCTAGTCCTCTGCACTTCTGCTAACTACTAACAACAATTTCTAATAAAAATGGCATAATGTCAGCTTGTTGATGTTCTGCAATTCTGCCTAACAACATCTTCTAATTGAAATTCAGAAACAACACTACAAAGCTGAAGCATTACAGACATCATATAACAAACGAGATCTAGCAGTCGCATTGTCGCAGTGCAATGAGCAGCCGGGTCACCTAACTCACCCACGACCGGAGCAGGGAGCACTGGAGCGGGCGAGGACCGGAGGAGACGAGAGGCCGGAGCAGATCCTCCGCAGACCGGAGTGGCAGCGGCCGTCTGCCGTCTGATCCGGTCGGCGCGACGGCGCCTTGGGAGGGCAGCCTGGGAGTGGGAGGTGAGGCTGCTCGTGGTGAGTGGCAACGGAAAGGAGCTCCAGCCTCTAGCGGAGGCGGCCGAGCGCTAGCGGGGAGTGGGCGAGTTCGCGAGTGGCCGAGGTAGTCCTCTGCGTGCGGCTCTGCCTCTCTCGCTCGCTCAGATAGGGAAAAGGATGAGGTGGGCCTGGCCGCTGGGCTCATTAGTCAACAGTCAAAGACTCAAAGTCAATATATGTATATATATATAAAAAAATCTCAGATTTCTATCATCAATAAAATTAGCTAGTTGAAATTCTAGTCTTATCAAATATGTGCTTGAAATGTCCATGGGATAGGATTCAGCAAGTCTTATTACCTTGAGTGCATCATAAGAAGCAAATGAATTGAGGGGATTCAAAGCCAACATGCAAATAAGCAACTCCGTATTGACCTCATCAAACCGATTGTCAAGCTCTTGAATGGTTTGATCAATGACACCAAGATATACTTCTCGTCTATAACGATCATCATTTGTTTGTACTTCATAATACCGACGTGATCTTCGATTAGGCTCGTAAATATCCTCCCACAAAGGAACTTGAATCTCAAGTTTGTTGCAAAATAAGGTTAGCTTTGCAAGAAATTCTTCCCAACCATGAGACCTCATGTGTTGCATTCTACTCTTTGCCAAAGTAACAAGTGTCATTGCATTGACAATATCTTGATGTCTCTTTTGCAAAGATTTGGACAACTCATTTGTATAGCCAAGAATAACAAGCACCAAGTGAAGATTGAAAACAAAGTCAATTGATTCAAAGGCTTGAGCAACTCCACGTATTCTTGTCCACTCACTTTTTTGTGAAGGATCTTTTCCAATAGCATCAAGTACTTCAAGGATTGTGGAATACATGCTAACAATGTGCATAATGGTTCTAAATGAAAACCCCAACGAGTGTCGCTGGGTCTAGCTAGTCATGGTTGCCGTGGCGCTTCATCATCAATATCAATGTCAATCTCTGCATCCGAATGGACCGGACGTGGATCGATATCAATGTCAATCTCTGCATCTGAATGGACTAGAGGTGGATCAATATCAGGTTCAGGTTGCTCTTCATGAGGGGCTGCAACCTTTCTTGTTTTTGCCTCATAATTCCTGAAAAAGGACTTAATGTCACCATTCCTCTTCATCTTCAGTTCTACAATTAGGACATAATGTCAGCAAGACTAGAGCATACATGCATACAAAGAGCACAAATAAAAATGCCACACCCTAGTCCTCTGCACTTCTGCTAACTACTAACAACAATTTCTAATAAAAATGGCATAATGTCAGCTTGTTGATGTTCTGCAATTCTGCCTAACAACATCTTCTAATTGAAATTCAGAAACAACACTACAAAGCTGAAGCATTACAGACATCATATAACAAACGAGATCTAGCAGTCGCATTGTCGTAGTGCAATGAGCAGCCGGGTCACCTAACTCACCCACGACCGGGGCAGGGAGCACTGGAGCGGGCGAGGACCGGAGGAGACGAGAGGCCGGAGCAGATCCTCCGCAGACCGGAGTGGCAGCGGCCGTCTGCCGTCTGATCCGGTCGGCGCGACGGCGCCTTGGGAGGGCAGCCTGGGAGTGGGAGGTGAGGCTGCTCGTGGCGAGTGGCAACGGAAAGGAGCTCCAGCCTCCAGCGGAGGCGGCCGAGCGCTAGCGGGGAGTGGGCGAGTCCGCGAGTGGCCGAGGTAGTCCTCTGCGTGCGGCTCTGCCTCTCTCGCTCGCTCAGATAGGGAACATGATGAGGTGGGCCTGGCCGCTGGGCTCATTAGTCAACAGTCAAAGACTCAAAGTCAATATATGTATATATATATAAAAAAATATCTCAGATTTCTATCATCAATAAAATTAGCTAGTTGAAATTCTAGTCTTATCAAATATGTGCTTGAAATGTCCATGGGATAGAATTCAGCAAGTCTTATTACCTTGAGTGCATCATAAGAAGCAAATGAATTGAGGGGATTCAAAGCCAACATGCAAATAAGCAACTCCGTATTAACCTCATCAAACCGATTGTCAAGCTCTTGAATTGTTTGATCAATGTCACCAAGATATACTTCTCTTCTATAACGATCATCATTTGTTTGTACTTCATAATACCGACGTGATCTTCGATTAGGCTAGTAAATATCCTCCCACAAAGGAACTTGAATCTCATGTTTGTTGCAAAATAATGTTAGCTTTGCAAGAAATTCTTCCCAACCATGAGACCTCATGTGTTGCATTCTACTCTTTGCCAAAGTAACAAGTGTCATTGCATTGACAATATCTTGATGTCTCTTTTGCAAAGATTTGGACAACTCATTTGTATAGCCAAGAATAACAAGCATCAAGTGAAGATTGAAAACAAAGTCAAATGATTCAAAGGCTTGAGCAACTCCACGTATTCTTGTCCACTCACTTTTTTGTGAAGGATCTTTTCCAATAGCATCAAGTACTTCAAGGATTGTGGAATACATGCTAACAATGTGCATAATGGTTTTAAAATGAAAACCCCAACGAGTGTCGCTGGGTCTAGCTAGTCATGGTTGCCGTGGCGCTTCATCATCAATATCAATGTCAATCTCTGCATCCGAATGGACCGGACGTGGATCGATATCAATGTCAATCTCTACATCTGAATGGACTAGAGGTGGATCAATATCAGGTTCAGGTTGCTCTTCATGAGGGGCTGCAACCTTTCTTGTTTTTGCCTCATAATTCCTGAAAAAGGACTTAATGTCACCATTCCTCTTCATCTTCAGTTCTACAATTAGGACATAATGTCAGCAAGACTAGAGCATACATGCATACAAAGAGCACAAATAAAAATGCCACACCCTAGTCCTCTGCACTTCTGCTAACTACTAACAACAATTTCTAATAAAAATGGCATAATGTCAGCTTGTTGATGTTCTGCAATTCTGCCTAACAACATCTTCTAATTGAAATTCAGAAACAACACTACAAAGCTGAAGCATTACAGACATCATATAACAAACGAGATCTAGCAGTCGCATTGTCGCAGTGCAATGAGCAGCCGGGTCACCTAACTCACCCACGACCGGGGCAGGGAGCACTGGAGCGGGCGAGGACCGGAGGAGACGAGAGGCCGGAGCAGATCCTTCGCAGACCGGAGTGGCAGTGGCCGTCTGCCGTCTGATCCGGTCGGCGCGACGGCGCCTTGGGAGGGCAGCCTGGGAGTGGGAGGTGAGGCTGCTCGTGGCGAGTGGCAACGGAAAGGAGCTCCAGCCTCCAGCGGAGGCGGCCGAGCGCTAGCGGGGAGTGGGCGAGTCCGCAAGTGGCCGAGGTAGTCCTCTGCGTGCGGCTCTGCCTCTCTCGCTCGCTCAGATAGGGAAAAGGATGAGGTGGGCCTGGCCGCTGGGCTCATTAGTCAACAGTCAAAGACTCAAAGTCAATATATGTATATATATATATATATAAATCTCAGATTTCTATCATCAATAAAATTAGCTAGTTGAAATTCTAGTCTTATCAAATATGTGCTTGAAATGTCCATGGGATAGAATTTAGCAAGACTTATTACCTCGAGTGCATCATAAGAAGCAAATGAATTGAGGGGATTCAAAGCCAACATGCAAATAAGCAACTCCGTATTGACCTCGTCAAACCGATTGTCAAGCTCTTGAATGGTTTGATCAATGACACCAAGATATACTTCTCTTCTATAACGATCATCATTTGTTCGTACTTCATAATACCGACGTGATCTTCGATTAGGCTCGTAAATATCCTCCCACAAAGGAACTTGAATCTCATGTTTGTTGCAAAATAAGGTTAGCTTTGCAAGAAATTCTTCCCAACCATGAGACCTCATGTGTTGCATTCTATTCTTTGCCAGAGTAACAAGTGTCATTGCATTGACAATATCTTGATGTCTCTTTTGCAAAGATTTGGACAACTCATTTGTATAGCCAAGAATAACAAGCATCAAGTGAAGATTGAAAACAAAGTCAATTGATTCAAAGGCTTGAGCAACTCCACGTATTCTTGTCCACTCACTTTTTTGTGAAGGATCTTTTCCAATAGCATCAAGTACTTCAAGGATTGTGGAATACATGCTAACAATGTGCATAATGGTTTTAAAATGAAAACCCCAACGAGTGTCGCTGGGTCTAGCTAGTCATGGTTGCCGTGGCGCTTCATCATCAATATCAATGTCAATCTCTGCATCCGAATGGACCGGACGTGGATCGATATCAATGTCAATCTCTGCATCTGAATGGACTAGAGGTGGATCAATATCAGGTTCAGGTTGCTCTTCATGAGGGGCTGCAACCTTTCTTGTTTTTGCCTCATAATTCCTGAAAAGGACTTAATGTCACCATTCCTCTTCATCTTCAGTTCTACAATTAGGACATAATGTCAGCAAGACTAGAGCATACATGCATACAAAGAGCACAAATAAAAATGCCACACCCTAGTCCTCTGCACTTCTGCTAACTACTAACAACAATTTCTAATAAAAATGGCATAATGTCAGTTTGTTGATGTTCTGCAAATCTGCCTAACAACATCTTCTAATTGAAATTCAGAAACAACACTACAAAGCTGAAGCATTACAGACAGCATATAACAAAGGAGATCTAGCAGTCGCATTGTCGCAGTGCAATGAGCAGCCGGGTCACCTAACTCACCCACGACCGGGGCAGGGAGCACTGGAGCGGGCGAGGACCGGAGGAGACGAGAGGCCGGAGTAGATCCTCCGCAGACCGGAGTGGCAGCGGCCGTCTGCCGTCTGATCCGGTCGGCGCGATGGTGCCTTGGGAGGGCAGCCTGGGAGTGGGAGGTGAGGCTGCTCGTGGCGAGTGGCAACGGAAAGGAGCTCCAGCCTCCAGCGGAGGCGGCCGAGTGCTAGCGGGGAGTGGGCGAGTCCGCGAGTGGCCGAGGTAGTCCTCTGCGTGCGGCTCTGCCTCTCTCGCTCGCTCAGATAGGGAAAAGGATGAGGTGGGCCTGGCCGCTGGGCTCATTAGTCAACAGTCAAAGACTCAAAGTCAATATATGTATATATATAAAAAAAATCTCAGATTTCTGGGTGTGCCACGGCACACCCGGCACACCCGCTGGTTCCGCCAATGGCGACGAGTCATGGCGGGCGGCGACAGCATCGACGATCGATCCGAAGGCAGGCAAAGATGCCGCGGACGGTACTGTTTGGGCTTTGAAATGCGTCACTGCAGTGCCGGGTGGTTGGTCTTGTTGGGGTTCTGTCCTAATTCTGCTGCCTTGCAGACGACAAGACTAACTGTTTGTGATACCGCATTCATGTTCATCGATGCTCACTGACTCCCGGAACACCTATAATTTTGTCCCAAGGTCGGTTGCCGAATGCTGTCGAAGCAAACGATCTAGAGAACCAATTGGAATGGCCAAAAGAAGAAAAAATAAATCCTCTCACCGCCGCAGAGGCCACGGATTGGTTTAAATACAGGGTTTGGTCGACAGTTTGTCACTGCCGCAGAGGCCAAGGATGTCATATATTATTTATTATTCAAAAGCCAGGAGCCAAACAACATGGACCAAAAAAAAAGTTTGAGGCCGCATACCTCGTGATAGTAACTTCATCAGATAACCATTAACTCTATGGTTAAGCATAGAAACAAAACAAAAAATACATTTTTTTTATAAAGGGCATTTCATTGAGTTGAGATATCGAGGTGATACAGTCGCATCAAAAGAACACCCGGCCTCTGCATAACCAGATGCACATAGCCAACAAATCCAAGGTCCGAAAAGCAACAAAAAAAGAAAGAGAGCTAAAAAGAAACATAAATCCAGCCTATGACGTAGCCGATCCTATCCAAAGATCACACCGGCATCCATGGGGGTAGAAAACCTCCCTGGTCGAACGCTCCAGCCGCATAAACGTCATCATAAATAAAAAATACATAACTACACGGCTAAGCCTTCAAGAAGAATCTGGAGCCGCAACGGCATTAAAACTGCCGCTGGCCAACCCAGCGACCCTCGCAGTCGCGATAACGTGTTCACCTGAATCAAATCATACTAACTCCGAATGGGATGATATCTATATGTAAATTTGTGTTTTCACATATTCTAACCAACAAAAACTTGTTTAATATCTTTATTATGTCCATGAAAAAATTACAATGGGTTTTGTAAAGTCCTTCAAACATTTCTTATCAAATTCTAAAAAAATGATAGTATCTTATAATCGAAGAATCTACAAATGATGAGTTGAGTTGAATTAGCTTTATACTGTTAGAGCATCTAAAGCCGCATTGGGCAAATCCGACCCCTCAAAAGCCCGCGGACGCGCCCGGGCGCGTCCGCGGACAGTGACCGGTCACACCTCAAAAAGCGCATTCCACATCTGGATACCACAAATTAGAAACCTCAAATCCATATTATTACATGCAATGTGAAACCTAATCTACCCGGAGCTCATCCGGCTCGGCTCCCCGCTCGTCCGGCTCAACCCTGGCCATATCCGGCGGCCGGCTGCACTCCTCAGAGTGTTGGTCCGGTCGCCGACAAATTCGGGTAGGGCATGAGACACGAGCTGGCTCAAAGGACTCAAGGCCCTGCCGTCTCCCATGCCCTACCCTTCCTCGTCGGAGACCGAAACCCGAACGGTGCCGGTTGATGTCAGATCGATGATGGATCCGCTCGGGGACGAGCCGCCGACGTCCACCACAATACGGTTACGGCGGCCGGACTGATGCGCCATACAGGGCGCTGGAGCATGCGACTCCGCCTCGCCGACGTCCGCCGCCGCGAGAGCTGCCGCATCCTCCCGCTCCCGGTGCCTTGCACAGTGGGCACACCGTGCCATGGCCTAGTCGAACGAGGCCCATGGTGCATCCCGATGCTCGGCGCGTCACCTAAGGGGTTGCACGTCCGCCAGCGCGTTCGTATGCCAGACGGACCGCACGGCGTCCGGCGAGGCAACTATGGCCGGCCTAGCACCGGATCCATGCCCCATTTGGGCGGATGCAATGGATTTTTGACAGATGGAGTCCGAGCGCAGCCTTCCACGGGCCTCCTCCCAGGTACGGCGGAGCGCAAGCCGGACGGCCATCTCCTCCTCGGGGCCGCGCAGGATGAGCTCGGGGTCGACGGATCTGGAGGTGAAGGACTCGGGTTTGCTTCCCGCCATGCCGGAGAAGGCCGGAAGGAGCCGAAGACGAGCTTGGGTGGCGGAGTGGGAGTGGATGGGAGGGGAGTGAAGTGTCTAGGGTTTGGTTCGGCGAGCGGATGGGGAGGAATTTATGTCGGGCCGGGTGGGCCAGCGTGGGCCGGGTCTGATGTGACGGGCGCGCCCAGTCGGCCCCATATTTGGGCTGGATATGGGGGGGGGGGGGGGGCAGTCAGCCCGGGCGTTTGAGAGGCGGGTGTGGGTCAAAATATCATGACCAGGCAGTGACCGGGTGGCCTGCCCGGGCGTTTGAGACGGATTTGAGGGGTCCAGTTGTAGATGATACTTATCAATCATGTCATTGCATACATTTTGTCCATCAAAATTGCTAGCATCCTATTTGTTCTGGATAAATGATTTCGCTTCCGTTTCTCTCTCTTCATCACATTAGATAGTGTAGATATCAATGGAACTTCTGAATCAGAAGCTACATTGCTTGCGTGTTTTTATTGAAGTTTAATTATCAATCTCCGGCATCTACATCATTACGATGCTTCTACATCATTACAATGCACTCCAGCTTCTACATCATTACGATGCACATAACCATAAATTTATTAAAGTTTAAGTATCAATCTCAGGCATCAATGTGTGAAACTTACAGCGTACAACTGATGAAAATATAGATATATGCCTACACACATAGCCTACTATTTGACCATCATCGAAATCGGTTGTTTGTATCCTGCGCTACAACCTCCCATTGGTTGTACCCAAATACCATATGGTCTCGCACTTCCGCATGTCCCAATGATAAGCTCATACGGGTCCATCCTATCGTGCGGAAAATAACCAACAAATATTGTGAAATTTCACTCTGATAAAAAAAATCATTATGACAATTCCAAAGAGCCGAAAATAAAGCATAAACACCCACGCACATATGGGGTTTAGTTTTAGCCTCAAGTCCCCAAACAGTTACCAACATATTATCTATACTGGTGGGAAGAGGTAAGTTCAATGCCACATGAATCGTACGCCATAAGAAAGTAGCAAACGGGAATGCAATAAGCAAATGATGCACTATTTCCCCCCTGATCACATAAATAATATTGTTTACTATCTTACCATCTCTGTTTCGTGAGATTATATTTAGTAAGAATCACTCCCCTATGAATAAAACACATGAAAAATCCTAATCTTGGTTGGTAATTTTGTTTTCCAAATATGCTTTGAATGGAAGATCGAACCAAAGTTAATTAAATCCAGCTACATAGATTTCACAAACAAAACCCCAGAAGGTGTCAACTTAAAATGGAAAGCGTCTGGTACATTTGTTAGGATGATACTACCCCCGTCTTGGTTTACAGGTCCCTTTGTAGTTTGTGCCGAATTTTGACCAAATATTTAACTAATAAAATATTAGTGCATGTTAACAAAAATTATATTGTTGGATTTGTATTTGAACATAGTTTTCAAGGGTATAATTTTTGGTAACATGCATGAACATTTTGTTAGTTCAATCCATGATCAAAATTTAGCACAAAATACAATGGGATCAATAAACCAGAACGGAGGTATTAATACGTAGCAACCTTCAGAATAAATGCACCCCGTACTTCATTTATCCCCGATTAGTGCTGCCCTGAACTAGACATTGAATGAATTTTATCTCAAAACTGTGCTAATGTAGTGTTGCTCGTGTTTAAAAATATTATAGTAAAATTGATGCACGAACGATACTTTCTACAAGATCCTTGCTCTTGGACTTCATGTTAACAGGGTCCTTAGTTGCCTCGTGCGTGCACGCTAGCTGTGGAGCAGCCACGTAAGATCATTCAGGCATCGGGCACAAGTTTGCCGTGTATATAGCAGGCCTCATATGATATTATAAAGAGATGGGTACTGTATTGATCAAAATAATGACCCGATCACACACAGTGAGTTTGTCTTTATGTTTGTAGCATCAGGTCAAGAGAACACCAAGTCTAGTGCCATGATGAGTGATGTAATTGATATCTGAAACCTCATGCCAATAGCTACATCCACCATCATTAAAAGGAGACCCGTTTATCGTGTTCCCTCAAATCTCCACTCATGTATCAGGAATGCACTCGCATCCCCCATGTTCTGAAGCACACCGGGAGTTTCATATCTTCACCAATTTTTATCTTTATGATTTGTCAAATACTAAAAGAAATTAATAGTCCAATTGCTGGAAATAGTGGGATAGAGTTTCTTCATGGCTCCAGACATAGGAGTCGGAGGCACCAGGAAGTTAGATCCTGCATTGGCGAGTGAAGCAGGAATGCTCATCCAGCTCTGGCGGATTTGGACTGAAGCTGAGTTGAGTAGTCTCTCATGGGTGAGGGCGACATATGCTCCTGGGTTACTGCCTAGTGGGCTATTGGCCTGTTGAGCATGAGTGGGATGTTGCGTTGTCTCGGAAGAATGCACGTGTATTTTTGTGTGAGCTACCCCTTTGAATATTGCTTCAAATATTAAGAACTTCAAGTTTCAGAGGATGATTTTGCAGAAATTCTCTTCTGGCTTTCAAAAGAATATCAAGCACCCTGCTGAAATTGCACAAGAAAACAAGCAAGTTTTGGAGGCAAATGTATGGTACATAAGGAGTCTCTACCTTACGATTCATCCGTATACAAATAAAATATAAGGCTATACTATTAGCACCGTCGAATGAACTAATAAGTGTCAAGGAGGTAAGAAAGTAGGCAAGAAATACTATGTGCGCTTGCCCTTGTTAAACTTTCTTCAGTACTACGGCGGATTCCGATAGATCGATGGCAACAAGTAGTGATGGGCGGTGTCGCTGCACGTAGCATCGACGAACTTACGTGTGAACTATTTGACAGTTTGAATTCGGGGCAATAATGCTTGGCCGGTTGGCTATTCTGGTCGGCTATTGCGCCGGGACGACGAGAGACTCACTGTTGCCGATGCTGCGTTCGATCCGTTCATGATACCCAGTAACTTGCCGGAACGCAAGTGTTCAAGACAAACAGAATTTATTTACAGCATTTGTTGTCGTTCTGCCAAATACTCGCCAGGCAGACGTAACAAGCTTCATTGTTTTTTTTTGAAAAGGAGGATGACCCTTGGCGTCTGTATCTGGGAGATGCATGCGGCCACTTAATTGATTATTCTCGAGGACCTTACAAAGTACTCCTTCCGTTCCTAAATATAATTATTTCTGGAGATTACATATGGACTATATACGGACCAAAATGAGTGAATCTACAATCTAAAATGTGTCTATATACATCCGTATGTAGTTTGCAGTGGAATCTCTAAAAAGACTTATATTTAGGAACGGAGGGAGTATTACAACAATATGCCTGAATCCGCATTCTTGGCAACATATGCCACTACTACTATCCATATGATGAAGGGGTGCTAGTTGGGCCAAATATTCAGACCACTCACCTAAGCCTATTATCAAAAGGCAGAAGCCCCAGCCGAGCCACATACCTGGTCTGGGGCATAAACTGGTTTGATGCACTCACATGTGTCGTCGCCGCCATCTTCCACAGGCCCGTCTTCACAGCAGATATTGAGGCTTCTACCTTGTCAGGCCACTCTGCATCGACGTCATCATGACGCCAGACAACTACCTCCTCCTGCGCGATTCCATCACCGCCCATCGGGCGCCGAGTCTCCACTGCGCCACGCCGCCGAGATCCGCCATCATCAATGTGTAGGATGAAGCACCGCTCCACCAAAAAAGCCGTCCACTGCTCCCTCGATCCCGTGTACGCCTCTAAGAATGACACCCCAAGGAGGAAACGACACCAGCGCACCGCCGTCATCCGATCTACTGATCTAGGGTTTCCTCCGGAGATAGCGAATAGAGGTCTGGAACTTCTCCACGGCGATGCCTTCAAGAAGGTAATGACACAAAATCTGCCGCCACGCCGGTCTTGGCATCAAGCCGAGAACGAGGTTTTCACCCGGATCCGTTGAAAGAACTTTCATTAAGCATCGTGTGCACGGGTCGCCGCTGGTCTGAGCCACCGCACATCGAGCAAGCCGCACCGACCAGATCAGACCTGTTCGGAGGGCAAACCACGCATGGCGCCGACCCAACCCGCAGCGGCGACCGCCAATCCGAGGTCAGATGGTCCGTCGCCGCAGACCCGGCCGCCGCCGCCGAACGCAGCCAAGGCCGCTGCCTGAAGCAGGGTCGGCCGCCGCACCCACCACCATCGCCGCCCTAGGCCGAGGCGGCCGCCCTGCCGCCGCCGGTCAAGGCAGGCACGCCACGCAACCAAGGCCAGATCGGCCGTGCCACCACACGCCGCGGGGCCCCACACCACCCCCATGGCGTAGGAGAGAGGGAAGGCCCCCGCCACCGCCGTCAGCCCCCGGGCTATAGGCCAGCGACGTCCTTCGGCAGCGGCGGAGGGAAGGATGGAAGGACGGGGAGCCCCCGGCGGCTACGGTTGCGATCCCGCCCGAGTCGCCCGAGCGGGATGGGTACTGTATGATCAAATTAATGACCCGATCTAACACAGTGTGTTTATCTTTATGTTTGTAGCATCTATCCCACATGGGTTCAGCAACCGCCAGGTAATGAAAACAACAAGTTTGGTGCCCTGGTAATAAGTGATATAACTGATATCTGAGTCCTCCTGCCAATAGCTACATCCACCTTCAATAAAAGGAGACCCGTTTATCGTGTTTCCCTAAAATTATCACTCACGTATCAGCAGGAATGCACTCGCATCACCCATATTCTGAAGCACACCTGGAGTTTTGTCTCTTGACCAATTTTTATCTTTATGATCGGTCAGATAGAAGAAATTAATAGTCCAATTGCTGGAAATAATGGGATGGAGTTCCTTCATGTACTCTAGATGTAGGAGTTGGAGGCACCAGGAAGTTAGATCCTGCTTCGACGAGCGCCGCATGATTGCTCGTCCGGCTCGGGTGGATTTGGACTGAAGCTGATAGGGCTGGACCAAAAGATCGAAGCTCGCAAGCTTAACGAGCGCTCGATAGTTTCGTTCGTTAAGCTCGTAGCTCGCTTCTTAATGAACAGAGCCAATCATTGATTTCAGCTTGTTAAGCTTAACTAGCTTAGCGAACGAGCTAACGAGTTTCAAAAGTAGCTCGTTAAGCTCATTAGTAACAACATAATACATTTTTCATCTTACATAATAAACTTTTTGTAGCTTTGAAAACAATACCATGCACCCTGCTAAAATTGCACAAGAAAACAAGTAAGTTTTGGAGGCAAATGTGTGGTACATAAGGAGTCTCTACCTTATGATTCATCCGTATACAAACAAAATATAAGGCTATACTACTAGCACATTTCAATATCAATTTGACTTAATAAGTGTCAAGTAGGCGAGAAAGTAGGCAAGAGATGCTATGTGCGCTCGCCCTTGTGGCACTTTCTTCAGGTACTACGGCGGACTACGACTGATCGATCGCGACGAGTCATGCTGGGCAGTGCCGCTGCACGTAGCATCGATGAACTTACCTTACGTGTGATTCCCTCGACTATTTGACAGTTTGACTTCCGGGCAATAATGCTTGGCCGGTCGGCTATTGTGGTCAGCTATTGCGTCGGTGACGGCAAGAGACTGAATGTTGCCGATGCTCCGTCAGATACATGTCCATGGTACCCAGTAACTTGCTGTCGTTCTGCCAAATACTTGCCAGGCAGACAAACTAACAAGGTTCAGTGTGAACATGGATTCTCTGGCCGGAATTTTGAGGGTCCTACCAAACTTCCACTGCCAGACTTCCATTGTCTAGTAATGCACAGTCCAGATCCTGAGGATCCTACTAAACTTCCACTGCCAAAGCAATCGAGCAATCACCGATAATACACATGCGTGAGGGACTGCGTGGCCCATCTACGGTGTTGATTTCTCTGGTTCATGCCCTATTGTGTTCTTCAGGGGAATTGTTTTGGTTCCCAGAATAATCAATCAGTTCATGGACTGGGTCATGAGTCGAGACCGAAAGTTTAAGTGTCTACACTTTGTTCAGCAATTTGAACTTGCTTTTTCATGAAAGACCACTGACCTGGACCATGAATAGTGTCATCAGAATTTATAAGATAAAGCTCTATGATAGTCAGGGTCACGCCTTATTTTTAGTTTACTTAACAATGCAATTTGAAAAACATGCCAAGCACACCATGTCGTCCAATCCTCCCATTTTGTTTAATTAACACTTTTTTTTACCCATATTAATGCCCAAGGGGGAAAAGATGTCATCGCCTCCAAGAAAATCAGCAAAATTGACGTCAGAAAACATACGAGCCACTTACCAGGAAATAGGAAAGAGAGCACATCATCTGGCACGTGAGTGTAGGTGAGTGCATTACTAGGTATATCTGGAAAAACAAATGGATAATAACATCTCCTTTGGTGCTGCTTTCCATATGCCGCTGGGCTCTGGCTTTATTCTCCTACAAGCCTGGTGGCATCTGCTGCTCTCCCTCCTCTTCTAATTGGAAATGCTGAAATGATTGTTCAGCCACACCACGATATGCTTAAATAAATAGACACCAAAGGGAGGGTACATTGTTGGTAGAAAACATGAAGCTAGAATTGGATTGGGACAAATTGAAGGGTGCCACCAAGGATGGGCATGGATGAGCACTGAGGAAGTTAACTAGATCCTAGTCCATGAAGGTGATTGTCCACCGAAAGTCCTTATTATTAGAGATTGATGCCACCTGTTATCAAGTGGTTAATTTCTAGTTTGCGCTCGCACAAGATCTTGATCGGTAATCCTATGTAAATAAGATCATCTGATGTGGAGATCGAACAATTGGATTTTCCATGATGGAGATTTCTTTTGCATATTCCATCCACAACGAATTCAATCAAATTTTGGGTAGGGACCGCCTTGCCAAACTAGAAAAGGCTGGAGCAATATTCTGCAAAAGAGAATATGTCCTTTATTTTAAATTGTGTAGTTCTTTCTGAACTCTTAAGTTAATTTATTACACAAACTTTTGCTGTTATTCTCAAAAAATATTTTTAAGCCCCAACATAAAGCACACTTTGTTGATATGTACTATCAAAGCTTGTAACCACTATTAAAATTATGGAACCACTAGCAGGATACGGATGATCTCAGCCCTTATAGTGCATCTACTATAGTTATGATAGTTAGTTTGTAATTAAAAGCTATGCCAAAAGAAAATCATTTCTTTACAAAAAGCACTCATCTAATTAAGCACTTGTGCATGTACATGCTCTCGATTGTTATTGGCGCAAGTGTTCATGGGAAAAAAAATCAATCGCTGAATAAAGCTCGATCGTCAATCTTAAGAATCCCGAAGTTGCTTTTTGTTCCTCTCGTGCAACATTTTGATCATAAATCCTGTGAGAATAGGATCATTTCCCTTGGACATCTAGTAATTAGATTTCTTACTTTTTTTTGCGGGGGAGCAATTAGATTTCTTATGATAGAGATTCCTATTGTATATTCTACGCAGGAGAGTATGGATCAAATTCTGCCAAGTGATTGCCTGGCGGAACTAGGGGAAGTTGTAAAATCCTGAAAAACAGGAGTTGTTTAAGAATAGTAGTGCCTGTTTCTCGGCTGCCAAAGGTGATGGCCGTGGATGTACGAAACATGGTCCAGTTCAAATCATCGCGAGGCTGCTTAGAGCTCACTTTTCACGGTTTTGGCTCACCACAGACGGCTATGTTATTGAGCAAACTCAGCTAATGATAGCTCTGTTTTCCAATGCTTGGTGATTTTCAGCAGAATATTTTGGTTATGCAAACAATCAATCATTTCACTGGACTTAGTCATGACTAGTGTCATGTGAATATGAGATCGAAAAATATCAGTTTCCATACTTTCTTCATTTTCATGCATCATTTTAACACTAATTAATTCAGACAACTCATATCGTTTTAGAACTTTATTTTAACCTCCAGTGGAGGCATGATGTCATGAACCTCCCGGAAAAACAGCTATTTATGGCGTCAGAAACACATGTGCGGTTTGTTAGGAAAAAAGAATAGAAAACACATCGTTATACAAATTCATTCTCGGGACTTTGTACTAAAATTTGGTTTTTTCCAATGGAAATCAGGGTGAACCTTTCTTTGAAATAAATCATTATACTGCTTTAGGACCTGGTAATATGTTGAGCAAGTATGATTCTTCAGGGTTTATACAAATTGTGGTGGTGTATCGCAAGCAGTAGATGAGGTGCCAACAGACAAAAATATGATGATCGCTGTTGTTCAAGCCGTTGCGGTTTCAGTGCTTCAGAATGTTTCTGGGATCAGACCAATCAGAATGAATAAATATTCATGAGAGACTTAAAGCCCTGGAACTAGGTGAATGATAAAAAGACAGCGAAGCCACACACATGCACATAGCAAGGGTAGAAATGGGGAATCATCTGAGATCTCAGAAATGTTTTCTTTCACTTGATTATATGCTACAAGAAGAAAGCAGCCAAAGCAAAATTACAGGCAAGGAAGTACGGAGACCGACTGACAAAAGCTTCCTGGAGCTGGAACTTGTGCCGCACATCCATGGACAAAAACATGGAGGCTCTGATAAAAATCCAAGCACCCTGGCTGCTGAATCTCACAAACTTTTCCAGGTGCCTTTTCAGTTTGAGCAGATGAAAAGACTGATGAAAATCCAAAGAGCAACAAAAAACAGAGGAGAAAAACAGAGCTACCTGATAGAACAGAAGCAGAGGCGGTGTTTAAGTGGAGGGAGGGATTGATGAACTGCCATGCTAGCTAATCCTAACGACTACAGTAGTACCTAGTACCTTACAAGAGTGGTAGTAGTGCTTGGGTAGTGGTGGTAATCCATGGCGGCGTGCGCATGCTCCCTATGATCAGGAGCAGCCTGATGGCGGAGGCGCGCCGTGTTGTAGGCGTAGCCGGCGTCGTCGACAACCTTGTTGTGCCACGCAGGAAGCTTCGGTGCGTCATGGGCCTTGTCTGGTGCGTAGGCGGCGTAATAGCCGTGGCCACCGGCGCCGGCGACCACGGCGGCGTGGTCAGGTTTCCCCGCGACGTCATGGTGGGCCTTGTGCCCCTGCTCATCAAGAGCCCGCTGGTGGTCGTAGGCCGCGTCCGGCTTGTGGTCGGCGGCGGTGGCGTTGTAGCCGCTCCTGTTCTCGCCGTACCCCCTGCGGCCGTGGCGACGGCCGCCGCAGCCGCCATGGCTGGACCGCTCGCCGCCGTAGTCGTCCGTCCTGCCGCCGCCGAAACAGGAGCTGAACTCGAAGCACATTCTTGCTGGCGAGTGGCGACTCGACTTCCTGGCTGCCTCTTTCTGTTTTCTTTGTTTGCACTTCACTAGACTGGACAAGACTATCTGGATTGGATGTGCACCGAGTAGTGGTGGTAGTGGTGGTGGTGGTAGTGGTAGTGGTAGGGGTATATATGCTCCGGGTGCTGGGACGACGAGCTCGTGCTGGACGCGACGTGTGTGGAGCCTTGGCCTAGGAAAAGCAGAGTCCGGGTTCACACTTCTCCCTCGCCACCCCAGTGCAGGTCCCGATCTACAGAGATCAGGTTCGTCCAACACCTTCTGAAGCGCGTCTTCTCTTCACCGGGAGGCACGTCTTCGGGTCGACAACTCCGGCTTGAGCACAGTGGTGGTGGTGTTATCGTGTCGGGGTCGTGCTCCCTCCAGTCAAATCAGGGTGGTGGGCGGCGAGCACGACGCATCGTGGCCGGCGGTGCCGCGCCGCGGCAGTATCGACGATCGATTCCGGAGGCAGCAAAGATGCCGCGGGCGGTTGGAAATGGGTGGCCTGTTGCCTTGTGGACGGCACGACGGTCATCCATGCTCTCTCTCTCTCCCTGCTCATTCATCTCGGAACAGAGCACTCCTCGGAACACGACTCCTTCAAGGCAGGTACTCACTCTGTAAAGAAAGAAATATAAGAGCGTTTATATTTGCTTAGGGAGGAACTAGAATTTTATTTGCTTAGGGCGGAAGTAGAATTTTATCCTAACGTTTGCCGTTTGCCAAATCTTTTCATCGTAAGCAAAAAAACAAAGGTAAGCAAGTAGTCAGAATAGCCACGAGAAAATTCTCTCAGAATGACCAAAGGCTATGATGGATGGTGGGTCGCTAACATCTTATGGCTGTAGGTAGACACTGGTCATGACTACATGCATCGCTCTGATGCAGAGCCAATGATCATCCTCTTTTTTGAAAAAAAAGGTAGACGCTAGTCTCTCCTAGGGCATGTGGTCCCAAGGCATGTTTCCATGATTTCCTGGACTATTTGAGTTTGGCCCGTCTTGTTGATGCACCTTGTTCATGATACCCACTGTCTCGCTGGAACCCTCGCAGGTCTTCAAGGCAAGCAGGATTTAGTCATGGCATTTGTCGTTCTGCCAAATATACTTGGCAAACAGAGAAACTAACGAGGTTCGCTGTAAAGACAGATTTTTTTTTGCCGGAATTTGCATTGCAAGCAAAGCATAGTCCAGATCCTGAAGATGCTACAAAACTTTTGCCAAGGCATGATGGACTGCAATCTGCATGGCCCATCAATTCGGTGTTCATTGCTCTCGTTCATGCCTCATTATGTTCTTCAAGGGAATATTTTGCTTCTCAGAATAATCAATCACTTCATTGGACTGGGTCAGAGTCGTGGAACGCAGAGAGACTGAAAATCCATGCGTCTACACTATACTTTGTCCACTAATTTGAACATGCTTTTTCATGGAAGACCATTGACCTGGATTGGGACTAGTGTCAAAGTCTTTAAGGATAATGGTCTCTGATATTCAGGGTCACGCCTTACTTTTAGTGTACTTAACACTTTAATTAGCTCTGTCCCATAATGGACGGCGTATATCAAGTGGGGTTAGCTACGGCTACTCGTCGACAATGGACCCTGAAGTAGCGGAGATTCAGGCCTGTCGGTCGGGGTTCCAACTAGCAAGTGAGAGGAATATTTGGAAGATCCATATAGAGTTTGATTGCAAAGGCGTGGTTGTGATGCTAAACAACGGCAACAAGAACTTGTCAGCCTCTGGGCGTTTGATTCAGGACCTGAAGGAGGATTAGGGAGTTTCAGGAAGCTAAGGTGAGCTGGGTTCAGGGATCAACTAATAGTGCTGCTCACTATCTAGCAAGTGAAGGACTCTGTGTTGATGGTAGTTTAGTTTTGGACAGTGCGCCCCAGGATTGTATTTTACAGATTATATCCTCAGAAATTTCTGAGAACTTTGCATAATAAAGAACTTAGTTTCCCTAAAACAAATTGTGTTTACTTAATACTTTAATTAACTCATCTTAAAGTTCATTTGGGAGATGACGTCATGAAAATCCAAGACAATAAACAAATTTGACGTCATAAACATATGAGCCACTTGCCAGGAAATAGAAAGGAAAGCACATCATTTGGCACGTGGGCGTATATGAGTGCATTAGTAGGTATATATGGAAAAACAAATGGATAATAACCTGTCCATTGCTACTGCATTCCATATGCAGCTGCCTTTATTCTCCTACAAGCCTTGTGGAATCTGCTACTCCCCTCATCTTCTAACTGGATATATACTTAAACAAGAAGAAACCAAAGGGAACGTAGATTCTTGGTAGGGGACCAGAATTGAATACGGGACAAATTGCAGGGTGCCAGCAAGGATGGAGCTATGGGTATGCACCAACATGTTAACTAGATCTCAATCTTTGAAGGTGGTTGTCCACCGAAAGTTCGAATTATTGGAGACTGATGCCAGTTGTTATGGATTATGTAGTATCAAGTAGTTTATTTCTTGTTTACTCGCTCAAGATCTTGACCGGTAATTCCATGTAAGTAAGATCATCTTCTGTGAGATGGAACAATTGGATTTTCCATTATGGATATTTCTTTTGTATATTCCGTGCAGCAGGAATAAGATCAAATTTAAGTAGCAATCAATCGGACCACACTAGAAAAGTTTGGAGTAATATTCTGCAAAAAGGAAGTGTTGTCCCTTAGTTTAAATAGTGTAGTGCTTTTCGAGCTCTTCTTCCTTTAATTAACCACACTAACTTTTGGAGTTGTTCTAAAAAAGTATTTTTTTTGCACCAACATAATGCCCACTTTGTGGATAGGTACATCACCTAATTAACTATCAGAAAAGGATACATGTTGATTGTTTTAGCTATTTTAAAATGGTATGTACTATAAAAGCATGTGAGCACTATTAAAATGATGGAACCACTAGCACTATTGTGATAAGGGTGATAACTGTTCTGATGGAGTATCTATGTTTCGCTATATGATCTGATGGTTAGCACTGAGAAGTTCACTAGTTCTACACCTGTACTTTTGCCAGCACACATGACCAAAGGAAAAACACTTTTAATGCGGGCACTCATCTAATTAAGTAGACAACTGTTCACAGGATGTATATGCTTTCTGTATTTGAAAGAAGCTCGATCAGGGATTTAATTCTCAAAACTATACCCAAGTTCAATTTTAGTTTTTCGTACAAGATAACGAGTATAAAACCTAGGAAAATATGATCATTTCACCAGGAAAATCAAGCGGTTCGATTTCTTAATGGAGATTTCCTTTAAGTTTTCTAAAATTGAATCAAACTCAGCCCAATGATTTCCTTAAAATAGCTAGTGTTTTTATCTATTTCCTAGTTGGTTAATTATACATGTTCTAACCATTATTCTTCAGGAGAAACTATTAGTGCTATCATAAAGTGTAATCTGTGAAAACCTATATCACCTAATTAAAGCTTGTAAGAGATGAATACATATAGAAAGATTCATGCTTTCACATTTTTCTGAACTATACATAAAACCATGTGGCAAAGTGGAAACAACATATCTAAGACATACTCCGAAGCATGTACTACTAGGGAAAACGTTATACACAGAACTTTAGTAGTAGCGCGGGTCAAAGAAGCACGCTGTTGCTAAGTAGCAGTAGCGTGCCTGTGCAAACCGCGCTGTAGATAAAGTTTTAGCAGTAGCGCGTCTTGTTCTAAACACGTTACTATTAAAATTCCCATGGCTTAGCCGATAGGCTACACATAGTAGTAGCGACCTATATCGAACCGCGCTACCGCTACTTTCTTCGTAGCAGCGCGTTTTAATCTAAACTCGCTACTACTAAAGGATATAAAATTAAATGGAAAGCACATAGAAAGGTACTTGGAAATGAAAGAAATAGAATAAGGTGAAAGGAAAAAAATAAAATGTGAAGAAAACTAAATGAAAAAGGGGGAAAAAGAGAAAGGAGTAGCAGTAGCGTGTATCCCAGAATGCGCTGTAGCTAACGTAGCAGTAGCGCCCTTTCTGGAACGCGCTACTGCTACTTCTGACTTAACCACGGGGTTCGTCCTTCCCCACGGCCATTTCCCCGAAATCCAGCTCTCCACTCTCGCCGCCGCTGTCGTCCGTCGGCCGCCGGGCGCTCTCCGCACACCCTTTACGCCGCCCCCGACCCCAGATTCAACGCCGCCCCCGCCCCCGACCTCAACGCCGCCCCGGACGCCGCCCCCGACCCCGACCTCGACGCCGCCATCCGCCGCGCGCCCGAGCCCCGACCCCGACCTCGACGCCGCCTGCCCCTCCCTCGTCGCAGGCACCAGAGGTGAGCACGCCTGCTCCTCCCTCTCCCCTACCTCTGCGTAGGGTTTCTTTATATTTTAGTTGCATCAAATTAGTTAGGGTTCATGTAAGGGTCGAAACGAATTGGATGCGGATGCGGCTCAAATGAGTTAGGGTTCATCTAAGGGTGGAAACGAATCAAATTTCTAAGATGAATCATAAAACGAGTAAAATTTGACCACTTATTTCACTTTATAGTTGGATAATTGGAATATCCGCTACCACTTTCCACCCCTAGCTTCATCAAATTAAATGGTAATTAGGGTAGTAGTTCCTAGGTACTAATTAGTTAGTAAGAACTAGGTACTAATTAGGTACTAATTAGGTACTAGTTTATTTTTATTTATAGTAAGTTTATTTTTAATAAGAACTAGTTGAATTAATAGAACTAGTTAATAAGAACTTGTTGCTATTTTTTTAGTTAAAGCAATTTTTCCCGCATCGACGTGGACGATGTCTATCCTGCATTCTCGTCGTCGAGTCGGTGGAAGACGACACCTGCTTGACCAGATGGGCCATGTCCGGGACTGGGCTCCGCCGGGGTGGTACTGGGAGGCGCTACCTACCGGGGGCACAGGTTGGTGAGGAGCCAGCCTGTCGTTGACCCGAACCTTCTTTGGTGGCGGTCGCGTGGGCCAGTGACGGTCCAGAGGCTCGAGGACCCCGCAGAGGTGGTGCGTCACCGTGTCAGTGAGGAGGACGCGCACGTCCGTCGCTACTTGTTTGCGTTGGAGCACAGGTTCTCCAATACCTGGCAGGTTCTCCAGGGATCTCACTGAAGCTATGATCCCGTGATGGTTCCTTCTCTATGGGTGTCCATTGCCCACGCCAATACCCATCGTGTGCTAGGGTTTTAGTTGTATTAGTGATGTTATATGTATGACACTATTCGGGATGTATTAGTGATAATATTCGACGATGTATGGATGCATGAGATGATTTACTTTTGCTTATTGAATGCATGCTAATTTGAGTCCTATAAGATATTTTGAAATGTATATCTTGTGTTGCTCAAATAGGATATGTGCTTGCCCAAGTGGCCAGTCATGTTTGCAGGTTACACCTCCGAGTGGCCTATGTTTTGCCGGAGTGCTGATTCATTTCCGTTCCAGCAAATTTCAGGCACTCGATATGTCCTATTTTAGCAAAGTTCATGCCGGATTTTTTCGTGAATTTTGGCATGACTTGTGCCAGAAGATGTAGGAAATATCGAGTGCCCCGGATTTGTGTGTTGAGTATCCTGGTAGTTGTCTTCGAACGATTTTCAATTAATGTTTTAACTATGAACATAGGAAATGTCTGACGACGAAAAGGATTTCGGTATTTGCAAACACTGCAAAGACGAGCGCGGCCTGTGCGACGGAATCTTCCTAGATGATGATAGGCGCTTCAGCATCAAGCTGGACGAGAACTTCGAAATGGATACAGTAAGTCACAACGACAAGTCTTTTTTCGTAATTAAGCATGACATTTGCTTCAACTTATAATTTAAGCATGACATTAAGCATGACAAGTCTTTTTTTACTATTCTACTAGCGTATCCGCTGCCATGCAAGAGTTTTTGTATTGGATAAGATAGGTTTCAGTCGTACTATGGAGGAAAAGAAAGTTTACTTGAAGACCGAGCATGGTTATATTTTCCACGCAAAATTATACAATTCAGACGACTACACCTATTTTGGATGCAAAACATGGCGAGCACTATGCAAGACTTATGCATTCGAGCCTGATATGGTTATCACCTTTGATATTCGTCCGGAAGATGATATTGAAGGTAATACCGACATGTGGGTCGATGTGCAGACGCCTCCAGTTATACCATTATGTAAGTTTCTAAACCATATTTATGTCTTTGATATTGTTTATTCAAAAATAGTTGACAACTAATTTGTATTGTCAGCTTATTTTGGTGCAAGCAAACATGTCCAGCGCTTGGTAGACAGGACCTACTACTGTCCCGAGGCTGAACTAAACTGCGAGGAGCTAAGTCATTATGTTTCATGGCTTGAGGATCTTGATACTGTCAAGACAAATTTTCTTCATGCATTTAGAAATGTTAGTACTGAAAATGTTCGACCAATAGTGTTCGTAATGAACTACGGTCACATCTATTTAGGAAGGATGGTAAGATTTTTACTATTTGTCCTCAGTGCATCTTTTCCATACATTATTTTTGAAGCTAAACTTCATTGCTAAGTATGTTACCATACGATGTTCTTCAACAGGGACTCCCGATGAATGTTGTGCCTTATGGGATCGAGACTAAAGGTACCATGAGTATTATTAGCTTACGGCCAAGATATACTACAGATTACTTTAGTGCATTCAAGATTAGCGACGGATGCTTAATAGTGCAAGACTAGACCAAATGTGTGATGGAGAAGCGCAGAGAAGTACTAGGGGGCAGAAAACAGATGTGCTACCCACGATTAGGAGACAGGTTCATCTGCATGCTCCAACTTGATCAAGGAGGAGAGCTACACATGTTTTATGTTATTTTACCTAAGAGAGAGCGGCAGGAGTGATTAGCTAGCTAGAAATGAGTTTGAGGATGATGATGTGCTACACTATTACTATGATGATAAAATAGCTAGTGTTGGTGGTAATGACTATGATGATTATTATTAGCTAGTGTTAGTGGTGATTAAATAAATACTGTTGGTGGTAATGACTATGATGATGATTAAATAGCTTGTGCTGGCGGATTAGATTCAAGTAGAGGCAACATGTGGTGCACATCGAAAGTACTACTAGTCCAAACTGATCAAGTTTGGATTAGTAGTATACTTTTGACATGCACCACATATTGCCTCCACTTCAACCTAATCCACCTTCATTTGACACACTGTTATGGACATAATGATGTAAACCTCATAATTGGTATTGTACCAATATTTGTACGATGGCGCATAAATACACTAAAAATAAAAAATAAAAAAGAATACTAGTAGAGATGGAGAGAAAACATGCTTCCAGTAGTTACAATAGCAGTAGCGTGGGAGTGAACAAACGCTGCAGCTATTTGTCCTAGCAGTAGCGCGTGCGGGCACGCGTTACTGCTAAGCAATAGCTGCTAAGCAATAGCTGTAGCACCTTATTAGTAGCGCGCCTACCCGCGCTACTAGTGAGCACAAAACCAGTGTTGCTGCTAGGCTTTTTCCTAGTAGTGATGTGACAGGTGAATCTGGAGGTGTCCCCACAACCACCCAAAAGATGCCCTCTACCGCAACCAAATTCCCATGCCGCCGCTGGAGGAGGCCGTTTGATGGTGGCGGCCGGTGACGGTGGGGGTGCTCTCTTGTCCTTTTTTTCCTCATCTTCCTCCCACAAGTCCTCCCATCTCGCCCACCATGGTCCCTCTGTCGTTATTCTACCGAATATTTTCTCCTACCACGGGGCTCCTGGCTCTATGACAGGTTTCCTGGGGCCGCCTTCACCCCATACTTTGACCATCAGTTTGACGAATTAAAGATATATTATGTGCTACAAAACATAAACCATTTTTTTCAACCACAAATTCAACGGTGTAATTTTTGTGGCAGTTAAGCCACACATTTCAATATAATGCACATTACTTTGATATTATTTATATCTATAATTGATGTTCAAAGTTGAATCCTAGAAAATGAGGACGCCATATAGATTGGGATGGAAGAAGTATCTTCCACAAATGAATGTACCAAAATTACCCATGAGACATCTCCTTCTATGTTGAGTATTATCACTAATGTTTTAGACATCATTGTGATGGACCCCCATAGATAGACTATTGTGAAGTAGTGGACCTTCATGAAATGAATTGGCTTTGGACACCGTGGTGGACTAATTTTCGTCATCTATATGCCTAACAATCTGGTCTTTCACGTGACATTTTTGAAAAATTAATGGTCATCACTTGTAGGGAAAACCTTATACACAGAACTTTAGCAGTAGCGCTTGTTAAAAAAGGGCGCTAGTGCTATATAGCAGTAGCGCGTGCAGGTTAACCGCGCTACAAATACGAATGTATCACTAGCGCCTCTCCATATAAAAGCACTATTACTAAAATTCTCACTACTAAGCCGATAGGCTACACATAGTAGTAGCGATCTTAGAAAAACCGCGCTACCGCTAAGATTATTGTAGCAGCGCGTTTACGGTGAAAATCGCTACTGCTAATGAAAAGAAAATAAAATGAAAAATAAATATAAAAATAAATAAAAATGAAAGAAATAGAAAAAGGAGAAAGAAAAAATAAAATGTAAATAAAAATAAAAATAAAGAAGAAAGGCATAGCAGTAGCGTCTGTTCATAACAGGCGCTATAGATAATATAGGAGCATCGCATTTTTTAGACCCCCACTATAGAAAGGGAAAAGGAAATAAGAAAAGAAAAGGAAAATAAATAGCTATAGCAGTAGCACGTTTTGTAAAAAGCGCTATAGCTAACTTAGCTATAGCGTGTTTTTACTTCCAGCGCTACCGCTACGTTTGACTTCACCCCCGTGCGGTTTCCCTTCCCCTCCACCCCTCCCCCCTCCCCTCCCGCCCCCGGCCACCACTTCTTCACCAAATCCCTTGCCCCACTTTGCCGCTGTCTTCCCGCTTCGTCGTCGCCCCACTTCGCCGCTGTCTCCTGCCGACGTCGACGCCCTCGTAGCAACCAAAGCCGCGCGCCATCGACACCACCGGAGCCGCCCCCAATGCGACCGGAACCGCGCGACCTCATCAACGCCACCGGAGCCACCCTCGACGCCCCTTCCTCCCTCGCCACAACTTCCTACCTCGCTATCACCGGAGACGCCCCTGCCTCCCTCGCCACCACCGGTGCCATCCTCTGTAAGCCCCCACCCCTCCTCTCTCTCATGGATAGCACAAACATTGGACAGAGAACTAGCTAGCTAGGTTAACTATTTTAATTAGGTTAATTATCTAGGTTAGTGCAAAAATTTAGTTAGGGCTTTGACAAAGAACTAGTTAGGTTAACTAGTTTAATTAGGTTAATTATCTAGGTTAGTGCAAAAATTTATTTAGGGCTTTGATAGAGAACTAGCTAGGTTAAGTAGTTTAATTGGGTTAATTATCTAGGTAAACTAGGTTAACAAGCTAGGTTAACTAGGTTGGCTAGGTTAGAGCAAAAAATTATTTTAGAGCATTAGGTTAGAAGGGTTAGAGAAATGTAGTTCCTTTGCAATTTAAGGGTTCTGTCCTAGGCAGAGAAGGGTTAGAGAAATATAATGTGTGTGTGTATGTGTGTGCGTGAGAGAGGAATAGCTAGAACAGAATTTGGGTTCTGTCCTAAGCAGAGAAGTGTTTAGTGAGGTCATTTTGCAAGGGTTTTTAATTTTTGAAAAGACCACTATTTTTCGAGGAAAAGAATTTAGGCAAGTTTTATTTTAAAGATGATCCCTTCCTAGACTTCTATTGTTGATTATATCTTTTCATTGAAGTGGTCATGTTATATCTTTTCATTGAAGTGGTTCGATTGTGCCCAAGTGGCCTTTTGTTGTTTCCAGGGAATGGAGCCGCGTGGCCTATGTTTTGCCGGAATGTTGATGAGGTCGGCGGTGGTGGGTGGGGGTGGCGACGGTGGGAATCGCAGGAGGGGGAGGAAGGCGGGGGCGACGGGGATGGATGGGATCGGGGTGGGTGGTGGCGGCGATGTGGGAGATGAGGGGAGCGAGATCTGGATCGAGCGAGGAGAGGGGGGCTGCTAGGGTTTGGGTTGGGTTGGGTTGAGAGGGGACCAGAGAGACGTTGGATCTGTCGGATGTGGACGGTCCAGATCAGTTAAGGAGGGTGATCTGTGTGAAGAGCTCTGATTGATTCAGAAAAATTAAGATTTAAAATAGTTTCTAAGTACTAAAACTAGGAGGGTTTTGTGAAGCAGCTATCAAAAATATTTTGCAAAATGGCACAACTAAAATTTTCTATGAATTTAGACCATATTTTATGGATGATAGACAGTTTGCATGCAATTTTTTTATCTTTGTAGCTATTTTAATCATTATTTGAGCGCCCAAAATGAGTTTTTTTGTGAAGGGTCTACCAAATAATTGTTGAAAATTGCAACAAATCAATTTTCTAAAATAATAGGCCATATGTAATGCACAATTGATCAAAATGGTTGGATGTCAAAAGTTTTCATCCACCTTTCGTGAAAAAGACAAATTTCTGCCGGTTCAGCTGGAAGCGAGTCAAATTTGAACTGCAGCTGCCTCATAGTTTGCTCTTTATTTTTTCCAAAAATCATTTATAGGTACAAAAGTATCTATTTAATAAGATAAACATCAAAAGTTTTCCAAGATTCAACCACTAGCTAGGAACGGTCAAGCCCGCCGTTTTAACTGCATTTTGAAACGGGCATAAAAAATTCAAAAAAAAATTAAAAAATTGGAAAACCTTCGCATCGTGTCATTATATGTGACCAAGTTTCCAGGAAAAATAATAAACTTGTAATATGATAGTTTGAGAATTACGTGAAGATGAAAATTCAAACCTCCCTAGAAAGGAACTAGTGAGATAGTGGTACTGACGGCATTTTTCTTCCTCGAAGCTCACAAGATCAGCGTTACGCAAATATGCGTTAAATTATTCCTTAATCCCCGCTCGATCCATGAAGTCCTTTGAAGGCCATTCACAGGGCCGCACTGGAGCGTCCCTTGGTGGCTCATCATAAGCATCACGCATTGCAAGCCTGGGATCTTGTTTCCTTGAAGAGCCACCTTGGTACATTTTCCTAAACATATTTCTTCCTGTGAAAAATTTCTGAATTTTTTAGTAACTTCAAATAAAAGTGAACCAAACTCAACAATATTGATAGCAACTACTCCTACAAGTGCCTAGAGCCTATATCATGCATCAAAATACTTGGAACCATATAAATTTGACATGCAAGCTCAAGAACAGGGTCACCCAGGCAACACAAATTTGCAATGAATAAAGCACTAGAACAAAAACTAATTGGACCAGTGGAGGAGTCACATACCAAGGAACAATCCCCCAAGCAGTTTTGTGAGAGGTGCTTTGAGCAAGGAGATCGAAAATGACACTAAAATGAGCTTGTACTCGTGCTTGAGCTGGATATTCGTGTTTGTGGGAGGAAGGAGTCTGTGGGTGCGGGAATGAGTGGAGAAGGGCCACCGTGGGCCCACGAGGCAGGGGGCGCGCCCAGGGGGTAAGGCGCGACCTCCACCCTCGTGGCCAGGTGGATGCCCCCCGTGTTGTGTTCTCGGTGCCAAATATTCTCAAATATTCCAGAAAAATCATATTTAAATTTCAGGGCATTTGGAGAACTTTTATTTTCGGGGTATTTCTATATTGCACGGATAATTTAGATAACAGACAGAAAATACTATTTTTATTTTATTTAAAATAAATAACAGAAAGTAAAAGGAGGGTACAGAAGGTTGTGCCTTCTAGTTTCATCCATCTCATGCTCATCAAAAGGAATCCACTAACAAGGTTGATCAAGTCTTGTTAACGAACTCATTTCGAATAACATGGAACCGGAGAAACTTCGAATAACACTATGTTACCTCAACGGGGATATGCACATCCCCAACAATAAGAATATCATATTTCTTCTTGACAGTAGGAAGAGAAAATTCAAAACCTCCAAAAATAATCGATGGAATTTTTCCAATTGAATTGATACTGTGGACTTGAGGTTGTTTCTTCGGAAAGTGTACCGTATGCTCATTACCATTAACATGAAAAGTGACATTGCCTTTCTTGCAATCAATAACAGCCCCTGCAATATTCAAAAAGGGTCTTCCAAGAATAATAGACATACTATCGTCCTCGGAAATATCAAGAATAACAAAGTCCGTTAAAATAGTAACATTTGCAACCACAATAGGTACATCCTCACAAATACCGACAGGTATAGAAGTTGATTTATCAACCATTTGCAAAGATATTTCAGTAGGTGTTAACTTATTCAAATCAAGTCTACGATATAAAGAGAGAGGCATAACACCAACACCGACTCCAAGATCACATAAAGCAATTTTAATATAGTTTCTTTTAATGTAGCATGGTATAGTGGGTACTCCTGGATCTCCAAGTTTCTTTGGTATTCCACCTTTAAAAGTATAATTAGCAAGCATGGTGGAAATTTCAGCTTCCGATATCTTTCTTTTATTTGTAACAATATCTTTCATGTACTTAGCATAAGGATTCATTTTAAGCATATCAGTTAAACGCATACGCAAAAAGATAGGTCTAATCATTTCAGCAAAGCGCTCAAAATCCTCATCATCCTTTTTCTTGGATGGTTTGGGAGGAAAAGGCATGGGTTTCTAAACCCATGGTTCTCTTTCTTTACCATGTTTCCTAGCAACAAAGTCTTTCTTATCATAACATTGATTCTTTGATTGTGGGTTATCAAGATCAATAGCAGGTTCAATTTCTATATCATTATCATTGGTAGGTTGAGCATCAACCTGAACATCATCATTAACATTATCACTAGTTTCAGGTTCATTACCAAATTGTGTTTCAGCATCAGAAATAAAAATATCATTTGGATTCTCAGGTGTTCCAGCAATAGGTTCACTAGAAGCATGCAAAGTCCTATCATATTTCTTTTTCTTCCTTTTAGAAGGACTAGGTGCATCTATATTATTTCTCTGAGAATCTTGCTCAATTCTCTTAGGGTGGCCTTCAGGATACAGAGGTTCATGAGTCATTTTACCACCTCTAGTCATAAATCTAATAGCATTATCATTATTCTTACTATTCAGTTCATTGAGCAAATCATTTTGAGCTTTAAGTACTTGTTCTACTTGAGTGGTAACCTAGAAGCATGTTTACTAATAAGTTTAAGTTCACCTTTGACATTAGCCATATAATCACCCAAGTTTTCAAGCATACCAGCTTTCCGTTTTAATTCTCTACCAAAATCAGCATTGAAGCCTTCTTGCTTAACCATAAATTTATCAAACTCACCTAAGCATGGGCTAGCAAACTTAGTAAATGGTATTTCAGCTTTATCATATCTATAGAGAGAATTTACCTTTACTACCTGTGTCGGGTTATCAAGACCATGTGTTTCTTCAATAGGAGATAGATTAAAATTATGCATTTGTTCGACAGGCGGTAAATTAAGACCATGCATTTCTTCAATAGGAGCTAAATTCTTAGCATCTTCAGCTTTAATACCCTTTTCTTCACTACAAGAAATATGTCAACTAGTGACCTTCTGTCAGTGACCCTGGAAGAATTGGTCATAGATCTATGACCATTTCAGACCAATTGGTCAAAAGCTGTTCAGGGGGCTCCAAACCCTAAACAATAACGGCCATTTTGGTCAGAAAGGTCGTAATATCATTGCACGAAATGGTCATAAAGTAGATAGCACAGGTCCGATGCCTTATTTCTAGTTGATCATGACCAATATAGATGGTCATAACCTTGTAAATTGTGGTGGGTTGCTATGACTAGGCGCCACCTCAACCTATATTTTTGTCATTCCCAAAATTCCTCAAAAAATCTCATAAATTCTTTGGGTCATATCTTCGTCAAATATGTAAAAAAACCTTCCTTGCGTAGTTCAAAAATAATTCAAAAATATTCATTTTCCTATTTTGTTCAGAAAAACACTTTGTGAAGGAAGTACCACTTTGGCATGTCCAAATGGTATCCATTTTCTACAGTGCTTTCCTCTACCCAAATAACCATCCTCCACAAAATGCCAGCTCAATCCATTCATTATTTTGATCCCGGCTTCAACATTCGTATTTATGTCCAGTGTGATACTTTGCAAAGCAAGTAACACCTAGGCTCCTCCTTTTGAGCTGAAAATTTGTCAAGACGGTCTTATTAGTAATTGATCATCCTCAGCCAAAACTCACACCTATTAGCCATGTGCATTTCCCGTACTGCTAATCAAACACTTGGCTGCTTATTCATGTTTGAGCATTGATCGGTCTCCTCGTGAGAATCTTATGTTGTGATTTTCTTCCTAGCACCTACCTGGGGAGTGCCCAACCAACTAGACATGCCTAGGCAGCCTAGAACACATGGCAACGCCACGGTCACGCGGTGACCACGCGGCGGGCATGCGAATTTAAGCGCTCAAGAGTTGGGTCCCTCGGCCACCATCCAAACCTCGACGTATCGCCACCAAACCATGTATTTATGATTAAATAGGTACTTATGTAACTAGAAATGATTTTCTAAAAAAATAAGTAGCAAACTATGAGGCAGGTGCAGTTCAAATTTGACCCGCTTCCATCTGAATCGGCGGGAATTTGTCTTTTTCACCAGAGGTGGATCAAAAAGTTTTGACACCCAACCATTTTGTCAATTGTGCATTAAATATGGCCTAGTATTTTATAAAATTGATTAGGTCCAATTTTGGAACAAATATATGGTAGGTCCTTCACAAAAGAAAACTCATTTCGGGCACTCGGAAAATGGAAAATTAATTTTCCGTGCAAAGAAAATGAAAACTCCCTTCGGCAACATTGTTTGGAATTCCAAGATACACCCTTGTGCACGATATGAGGTCATTTGAACAAACTATGCCATGGATGTGGCCATAAGCTTGATCATTTGGCTTGAAAGCCATGAATCTTCACGCAAGATAGCTCATTTCTGAGAACACTTTTTAAAACAAATTCCGTATTACAAGTTTATTATTTTTCCTAGAAACTTGGTCACATATAATGACACGATGCGAAGGTTTTCCTATTTTTTAATTTTTTTTGAATTTTTTATGCCCGTTTCAAAATGCGGTCAATACGGCGGGCTTGACCGTTCCTAGCTAGTGGTTGAATCTTGGAATTTTTTTGGTGTTTCTCTGATTAAATAGATACTTATGTACCTATAAATGATTTTTGGAAAAAATAAAGAGCAAACTACGAGGTAACTACAGTTCAAATTTGACCCGCTTCCATCTAAATCGGTGGAAATTTGTCTTTTTCACCAGAGGTGGATCAAAACTTTTTACACCCAACTATTTTGTCAATTGTGGATTAAATATGTCCTAGTATTTTAGAAAATTGATTTGGTACAATTTTGAAACAAATATATGGTAGGTCCTTCACAAAAAAAACTCATTTCAGGCACTCGAAAAATGGAAAATGAATTTTCCATGCAAAGAATATGAAAACTCCCTTAGGAAACATTGTTTGGAATTTCAAGATGCACCCTTGTGCACGATATGAGGTCATTTGAACAAACTATGCCATGGATGTGGCCATAAGCTTGATCATTTGGCTTGAAAGCCATGAATCTTCACGCATGATAACTCATTTCTGAGAACACTTTTTAAAAATAATTTCCGTATTACAAGTTTATTATTTTTCCTGGAAACTTGGTCACATATAATGACACGATGCAAAGGTTTTCCAATTTTTTATTTTTTTTGAATTTTTATGCCCGTTTCAAAATGCGGTCAAAATGGCTGGTTTGACCGTTCCTAGCTAGTGGTTGAATCTTGGAATTTTTTTGGTGTTTCTCTGATTAAATAGAGACTTATGTACCCATAAATTATTTTTGGAAAAAATAAAGAGCAAACTACGAGGTAGCTACAGTTCAAATTTGACCAGCTTCCAATTGAATCAACGGAAATTTGTCTTTTTCACCAAAGGAGGATGAAAACTTTTGACACAAAACTATTTTGTCAATTGTGCATTAAATATGTCCTAGTATTTTTTAAAATTGATTTGGTCCAATTTTGCAACAAATATATGATAGGTCCTTCACAAAAAAACTCATTTCAGGCACTCGAAAAATGGAAAATGAATTTTCCATGCAAAGAAAATGAAAACTCCCTTAGGCAACATTGTTTGGAATTCCAAGATGCACCCTTGTGCATGATATGAGGTTATTCGAACAAACTATGCCGTGGATGTGGCCATAAGCTTGATCATTTGGCTTGAAAGCCATGAATCTTCATGCATGATAGCTCATTTCTGAGAACATTTTTTTAAAATAATATCTATATTACAAGTTTATTATTTTTCCTGGAAACTTGGTCACATATAATGACACGATGCGAAGGTTTTCCAATTTTTTAAATTTTTTTTGAATCTTTTATGCCCGTTTCAAAATGCGGTCAAAACGGCGGGCTTAACCGTTCTTAGCTAGTGGTTGTATCTTGGAATTTTTTTGGTGTTTCTCTGATTAAATAGATACTTATGTACCTATAAATGATTTTTGGAAAAAATAAAGAGCAAACTACGAGGTAGCTACAGTTCAAATTCGACCCGCTTCCAGCTGAATCGGCGGGCATTTGTCTTTTTCACCAAAGGTGGATGACAAATTTTGACACCCAACCATTTTGTAAATTGTGCATTAAATATGTCCTAGTATTTTAGAAAATTTATTTGGTCCAATTTTGCAACAAATATATGGTAGGTCCTTCACAAAAAAAACTCATTTCAGGCACTCGAAAAATGGAAAATGAATTTTCCGTGCAAAGAAAATGAAAACTCCCTTAGGCAACATTGTTTGGAATTCCAAGATGCACCCTTGTGCACGATATGAGGTCATTTGAACAAACTATGCCATGGATGTGGCCATAAGCTTGATCATTTGGCTTGAAAGCCATGAATCTTCATGCAAGATAGCTCATTTCTGAGAACACTTTTTAAAAAAAACTTCTGTATTACAAGTTTATTATTTTTCCTAGAAACTTGGTCACATATAATGACACGATGCGAAGGTTTTCCTATTTTTTAATTTTTTTTGAATTTTTTATTCCCGTTTCAAAATGCGGTCAATACGGCGGGCTTGACCGTTCCTAGCTAGTGGTTGAATCTTGGAATTTTTTTGGTGTTTCTCTGATTAAATAGATACTTATGTACCTATAAATGATTTTTGGAAAAAATAAAGAGCAAACTATGAGGCAGCTGCAGTTCAAATTTGACTCGCTTCTAGCTGAACCAGCAGAAATTTGTCTTTTTCACGAAAGGTGGATGAAAACTTTTGACAGCCAACCATTTTGATCAATTGTGCATGAAATATGGCCTAATATTTTACAAAATTGATTTGGTGCAATTTTTCAACAATTATTTGGTAGACCCTTCACAAAAAAACTCATTTTGGGCGCTCGAATAATGATTAAAAATAGCCACAAAGATAAAAAATTGCATGCAAACTGGCTATCATCCATAAAATATGGTCTAAATTCATTGAAAATTTTAGTTGTGCCATTTTGCAAAATATTTTTGATAGCTACTTCACAAAACCCTCCTAGTTTTAGTACTTAGAAACTATTCTAAATCTTAATTTTTCTGAACCAATTAGAGCTCTTCACACGGATCACCCTCCTTAGCCGATCTGGACCGTCGACATCCGACGCATCAAACGTCTCTCAGGTCCCCTCTCAACCCAACCCAACCCTAACCCTAGCAGCCCCCCTCTCCTCGCTCGATCCAGATCTCGCTCCCCTCGTCTCCCACATCGCCGCCACCACCCAGCCCGATCCCATCCATCCCCGCCGCTCCTGCCTTCCTCCCCCTCCCGCAATTCCCTCTGTCGCCACCCTCAGATCCACCAGTCTGCTTCTCGGCAATGGCGTCACGGCCGGTTTTCTCACCGGCACGCGCGTGCGTGCTTCGATGCACGCCGCTCGGTCGAGCTGGCCGGACCATGGCGCGCGTGTGGACCGGCCTTCGTCGTATTCCCCAAACCCCGGCCTCCACTCCATCACCGGCGCCCTTTCCCTTCCTCTTCGTAGATCCTTTCGAGCAGCCACCTCTAGGGCGGCGCCGCACTAGCGGGAGGGGGAGGGGGGCAGGTCTACGTGCTGGCGCAGTACGAGGGCGACCTCTCCAACGTCTACTGCAGCAACTACGTCACCCAGGCCGTGCAGCGCGTCGCGGCCGAGTGCGGCGGCGCCCCCTCCGGCCAGCAGCCTCCTCCCGCACCTCCACCTCGGCGCGCGCTGCCCGGCGCCCCACCCCTCGCGGGCTCTCGCCACCACGCGCCGCCTCGCCCGCGGCCCTGCCCCGTCTCCCCCGCTCTGGGCTCCCCAAGGTGCGGCCTCTCTGGATTCGACCCCCCCTCTCCCTCCGGTTAGGTGAACCCCGCGGGCTTGCTTCCGCACTTTAACCACGAATGCTTTCTGAATTTTCTGCGCCGCGTAGTCACAGACACATGTGTTGATATGCTATCTAGTTAAACCTATTGACCCTAGTACGGCTCGAGGTTGAGAAGAGATGTTGTCCTGTCAGTGCCTCTGTATAGGGCCTGAAGATAAATCAATACCATGCTTATTTTCCGAGAAAGGCAAAAGAGATCAATATGATTACCAATTTGCGGATGCGAGTTGGATAACGCATAACCTGAGATGCTGACATGGACATCACACAGATGATCTCTCAGGCAATCAAGTTGTCCTAATACGATAACCGGTTTCAGACATTTTGTAACTTCTGTATCCGCGAATTACCTGGTGCACTAGTGGATATTATAGCTCCTAAGCTATATTCTGACTTGCAGTGTTTTTATATGGGAAGTAGTATGCATCTTTGATCCTATAAAATCATGGGAGTACTATGTTGCCATCCTTTTAGTCATTTCTTACGATGTTACTTTTTGTCACTCCAGTGATGTTATATCTTTTTCACTTGTTGTATGGAAGATGTGCCTGCTATGGTCCTACCATACCAAGTGGTGGACGATCTAAAATTGATTTGGTTAATTCTGCAGTGATCCAATCTGAAATCTGAATATCGAATATTAGATTGCTTGGGTTTACTGGTAATTTGGGCGAGTGTGGTATCAGCAATATTATGTTAGTTGCTTCATGATTCTTGCTGGTGGCTACTGGCTAGTTCATGCATGTGAACTACTGTCGGTGGATTTGTTTGTACATGTGTAGGTGGGATCCTGGCAGGATTCTCTGGTTTGGAATTGAGCTCTATTTGATTTATCTCTTCTCTGTGTAGATAACAATGCTGAATGTTGTCCATGCGACTGTGTGTATGCAGAAACTATGAGGATGACAAGGTGAAGACCTCCAAGCTTCGTTTTGTTCTTCTTCTTCATGTGCTACTTGCAGCATCAAGGGGATCTTCGACCGCTACCAGCAGGCCACCAGGACCAGCCTGTGGACCGAGCAGTATGAGGTTGGCTGTTGCTTTTCTATCTTGCCTCCATCCATCTTTTTCTTTACCTGTATCACTTTCTCCTTTCTTTGATGTGGCCGATTTGCTTCCGTTTGATATCATGGCAGAATATGCAGCGCACCCTGAGCTGGCTCAAGAGCATCAACCGGAACCTGCGCACCGAGATCAGGTCAATGACTTCCCTCTTTATGAGCATCTAAAGAGATCTTCTACTAGCATTGATAGATCTGAAGCTAATTTGCTATAATTGGCATCAAAATTGTGAGTGTCACTAGTGATGCACTACTCTTTTTCTTTGTGATGCCTGAGTACTGAACAAACTGTTTTGGGTAATATGCACTAGTCTTTTGCTTATGCTCTTTTGAATTTGGCAAGTGATTGTTTAAAGAGTAGATGTAGTGTGTGCTTATGCTCTTCTGAGATTTGCAGGAGTAGTTCATTTTTGGGACATGTGTTAAATAAATAATGTGTGTTAAATCAAGCCTAGCAGAGTATAATATACACACTAGACTGTTTCTGAACGTGTTAAATCAAAAATGTGTATGTGTTACTGTATCCTAGTAATTCTGCTGCGTCACTGTATCCCAGTAAAGCAAGATGCTTGTTATACTCATGTTCCTGATGATATTGGTGTACACTCAATCTGGTTATTTCTTCTTGTTCTGCTACTAGTTGTTGTGTACTCCTAGTGCTGTAGTTGCTATGTAGTAATACAGAAATATTAATGCTCAAATATGATGATGTGGCCTGCAGCCAACTTGCTTCGATGTCGACCCATCCATTGTCATCGCCTTCGAGGACGACGAGGACACGGCAGGCACCGTCGGCCTCGGCGGCGGCTTCCACCACTACCACATCGTTGTCACCTACTAGTTCCACAACGGTGTCTGGGCCGTCGAGTCCTTCTACAGCTGCTGCCACTGTTCCTTCCACAGTTTAGGTGGGACTCGTCTGATCGGCCTCCTCATTTCCTATTTCAGGTAGTACATCCTTCTTGCTCGAATCTACTATTTGATCTGCCTGCACATCTCCCACTCCGACGCAGAATTGATGGGTTCTTCCTGGATTCTGGAAAGCTGCAAAAAATTGAATTTTCTAGGGGCACTCTCAGCCTAATTGACACAATTTCTGCTTGTCCATTTGGCTCTGGCATTAATTACTAGGCCAAGATTTTAGTTTGCTGTCATCCTCGAGTCTAAGATCCCCATGCCCATTTATATGTTCTCTATGGTAAATTACTTCTATGGTGTGTGTCAAAATTTGAATTAGATCTGAAGTCTGCAGCTCCAATTTTCCTAGAGGCCACATTATCCTTACTTTAATGGTCAACTTGTTCAGAGTAGAGTTGAATCCTGTAGACCACATGATACTATTGTGATAATGGAGAGTTGGTGTCCATTTCTCCATGGAGATTTGAGTTTTCTCTTTTCGTTTATTCTGTGTGGTGTTAGTCCGATGGTCTATTGCTAGATTGTTGTATGGATAACTCAACTTTGTTTATTCTGTGAGGGTTTTCTTGGTACCAATTGTTATGTGCTTCATTGTGCAATGCTGATTTTGCAGCACTGATACGAACTTACAACAGTATTACATTGTAGTGTTTTCTGCATGTTGTCGTATCACTAGTTCCATGCTGCCTTCACATTTGAGTCTATTAGTTGTTTTTGTTTTTATCCTTGATTAGTATCAATTGTTGTATTGTAGACTTAAATTGTGGTGGTTCCTCTTTTACAGAAGCTCAAGTGTGAAGTCGTGAAGTGTGAAGCAAGTGTGAAGCCGTGAAGTGTGAAGCCAAGTGTGAAGCCGTGAAGTCCAACTCATTGTAGCATATCTGTGTTGTAAAGATTGTAATAGATTTATTTAGTGGTATATTTGATGAATTTTATGCGTTCTTTGATCTATTTGAAATATTGATTATGTATGTGATTTGAAAACTTGTGGAATGGAAACTTTTCCAGTGAGGCCACTCATGAAAATAATTTGTCAAGTTTGTACATTTCTAACATGTGGGACCAATTTGAGAGATGAACATGACATGTTGGACCCATCTGACTAGTGGGACCAGCTTGAATATATAATAGTTGAAAATAGAAAATCAAAATAGAAAATCAGTAGACTAAAAGGCCATGGCCCAAAAATAAAAAGGCTGCAATGTTGGGCTTGGTCCATGAAGCTGACAAAAAATTCATAGGGAAAAAATATAAATAGGCTGAATTAATGGGATCGACCCATATAAACACCGAATTGGACCGGGCTGATTCTTATGCCACATCAGATTGCCACGTCGGATGCCTACGTGGCCTGGGGAGGCTGATGGTGACCAAAACAAAACAATAGGCATATTTTGGTCGTAAACGTCCACGACCTTCTCACAGACAAGGTCGTTAATTTCAGTTTACGACCGCCAGCTTTTGATCTTCTGTTTTTTGGTCAAAAAAGGTCGCAAATGAAAAACAATGACCTTTCAGTGACCAATAGTCAAGGTCACAAGTTGGCATATTTCTTGTAGTGCTTTCATAGATTTCTTTGCCTCTTGCATATCTTCGGGACTGAGAAATAGAACACCTCTTTTCATTGGGTTGGTTTAGGAATAGGGTCAGGAAGTGTCCAATTATGTTCGTTAGGCAACATATTATCCAATAGAATTTCAGCTTCATTTGGTGTTCTTTCCCTGAAAACAGAACCAGCACAACTATCCAGGTAATCTCTGGAAGCATCGGTTAGTCCATTATAAAAGATATCAAGTATTTTATTTTTCTTGAGAGGATGATTAGGCAAAGCATTAAGTAACTTGAGAAGCCTCCCCCAAGCTTGTGTGAGACTCTCTTCTTCAATTTGCACAAAGTTGTATATATCCCTTAAAGAAATATTTAGCAGAGAAGTAATAAATCATATCCTGGGGACTACACACACAACCAGGATCAAGAGAATTAAACCATATCTTAGCGTCACCCTTTAATGAGAACGGGGATATTTTAAGGATATCTTAGCGTCACCCTTTAGTAAGATGTGCCACAACAGTTTCAGATTCATAGCCATGAAAAGGATCAGATTCAACCAAAGTAATTATATCAGGATCAACAGAGAATTCATAATCCTTATCAGTAACACATATAGGTGAAGTAGCAAAAGCAGGGTCAGGTTTCATTCTAGCATTGAGAGATTGCTTCTTCAATTTAGCTAATAACCTCTTGAGCTCGTATCTATCTTTGCAAGCTAAAATAGCTAGAGCAGCTTATTTTTCAAAAACATAACCCTCAGGAATAGCAGGCGATTCATATTTATTAGGGGGAGAGTCTTCATCATCACTTTCATCAGTATTATCAGATTCAATATTTTCATTCTCTCTAACCCTAGCAAGTTGTTCATCAAGAAATTCATCTAGTGGCACAGTAGTATCAAACGTAGAAGTAGTTTCATCATAAGTATCATGCATAGCAGAAGTGGCATCATCAATAACATGCGACATATCAGAACGAATAGTAGAAGCAGGTTTAGGTGTCGCAAGCTTACTCAAAACAAAAGGTGAATCAAGTGCAGAGCTAGATGGAAGTTCCTTACCTCCCCTCGTAGTTGACGGATAAATCTTGGTTTTTGGATCTCTCAAGTTCTTCATAATGATAAGCAGATATAAATCCCAAGTGACTCAAAGAATAGAGCTATGCTCCCCGGCAACGGTGCCAGAAAATAGTCTTGATAACCCACAAGTATAGGGGATCGCAACAGTTTTTGAGGGTAGAGTATTCAACCCAAATTTATTGATTCGACACAAGGGGAGCCAAAGAATATTCTCAAGTATTAGCAGTTGAGTTGTCAATTCAACCACACCTGGAAACTTAATATCTGCAGCAAAGTGTTTAGTAGCAAAGTAATATGATAGTAGTGGTAACGGTAGCAAAAAGTAATGCTAGCAAAGTAATGTTTTTGGTATTTTGTAGTAATGATAGCAATAGCAACGAAAAAGTAAATAAGTGAAGAACAATATATGGAAAGCTCGTAGGCAATGGATCGGTGATAGAGAATTATGCCGGATGTGGTTCATCATGTAACAGTCATAACCTAGGGTGACAAATAACTAGCTCCAATTCATCAATGTAATGTAGGCATGTATTCCGAATATAGTCATACGTGCTTATGGAAAAGAACTTGCATGACATCTTTTGTCCTACCCTCCCGTGGCAGCGGGGTCCTAGCGGAAACTAAGGGATATTAAGGCCTCCTTTTAATAAAGTACCGGACCAAAGCATTAACACATAGTGAATACATGAACTCCTCAAACTACGTTCATCACTGGGAGTGGTCCCGATTATTGTCACTTCGAGGTTGCCGGATCATAACACATAGTAGGTGACTATAGACTTGCAAGATAGGATCAAGAACTCTCATATATTGATGAAAACATAATAGGTTCAGATATGAAATCATGGCACTCGGGCCCTAGTGAAAAGCATTAAGCATAGAAAAGTCATAGCAACATCAATTTCAAAACATAGTGGATACTAGGGACCAAACCCTAACAAAACTAACTCGATTACATGATAAATCTCATCCAACCCATCACCGTCCAGCAAGCCTACGATGGAATTACTCACGCACGGTGGTGAGCATCATGAAATTGGTGATGGAGGATGGTTGATGATGACGATGGCGATGGATTCCCTTCTCTGGAGCCTCGAACGGACTCCAGATCAGCCCTCCCGAGAGGTTTTAGGGCTTGGTGGCGGCTCCGTATCATAAAACACAATGAATCCTTGTCCCTGATTTTTTTCTCCCCGAAAGCAAATATATTGAGGTGGAGTTGAGGTCGGTGGAGCTCCAGGGGCCCACAAGGTAGGGGGCGCGCCTAGGGGGGCAGGCGCGCCCCCACCCTCGTGGCTAGGGTGTGGGCCCCCTGGTCTTCATCTTTTGCAAGGATTTTTTATTATTTCCAAATAGACGTTCCGTGAAGTTTCGGGTCATTCCGAGAACTTTTGTTTCTGCACATAAATAACACCATAGTAATTCTGCTGAAAACAACGTCCGTCCGGGTTAGTTCCATTCAAATCATGCAAGTTAGAGTCCAAAACAAGGGCAAAAGCGTTTGGAAAAGTAGATACGAAGGAGACGTATCATACGTCCACACATTCCCCGCAGAGAAGTTCTTCCTTCGATTCGATTACATCTTCGACATGTTTCACTTGAAGAATTCGATTTTACATTTGTCCGCCTTGAAGCCGTGTACATGAACTACATCATGGGGATTGAGCAGATACCTTATATCTGTGTCGCTGACCCGTACTTCATGCACGAGGGCTTCTTGGCAGTCTGCGCAAAGCACCGTGAATACACGAGGGACTACATCGTCCATTTCATGGTCGCCAATAAGGACAAGGAGACTATTCTCGTGCATTATCATCCCCTATAAGTCACCCGTGCGGATATCCTTCCTTCGATTTCAATCATTCATTTGCACGGTGGAGGCTAATTAATTTGAGGTGTACTTATTTTGTGCAGCCACGGGCGCACCGTCCTCATCATCCTTTACCCCCGATACTCCCACGCTCTTTACTTAGACTCGTCGAAGAACTTGAACAAAAAGTATCACACCCACATCAAGTCTGTTCTCGACAGTGCTATGTTTTTCTACGGCGTACGGGGTGGAGAGATCAAGACCAAGAAGACAAGGTACGGCAGGCCCGCCTTCGGCCATAAGACCGACTTCTGCTACGTCCAGCAAACGAGCGATACTCTTAGTGATGGATTCTGTGTCCTACACCACATGCTGGAGTACAGACGGGATCAGCAGAACCTTCGCATGTCACCTACATCCGGTGATGCCCATATTCTGCAATGGGCAAAGAACATAGGAGATATCCCGGATCATCGACTTCGAGCCGAGTTCTATCACATCCAGCGTGAACTTGCCCAAGTCATCATGAAGGAGGTCCTCGACAAAATAGAGATGTTCTACGAGGAAGGGCAAATGTCACCGGAAGACGTCCGAACACGCGTAGCCGCTCAGCGTCTCGACCTGAAGCCTTTCACTAAGCTCGGGGACTATCTCCCTGATTTGGATAGATGGCATGACATGTTGGAGTGATTGTCGATATATGACAATGTCTCAGTTTAGTCCATACTTTCTGAATGACGAAAGTTTGAGTTATGCACAACGAAACTTTATTTGTGATGTAATTAAACCGTCCTCCTCAACTAGAGAAGAAGTGCTACGCCAGGAATATACGACGAGTGGACGGAGTGTCAGGCCCAGGTGTACCGTTTTCCGAGAGCCAGTAGTTAGTTTAGGTTCACGCTAGTGTGAGAGATGGATACGAACCGACGCCTCAAGAAGTACTACAGTATGTATGATGAGACATGTCATGTAACTTGTATAGCTATATCATGATTATGATGCGACGACATGATTTGTGTTGGATGATATGATGAGACTATTACGTGTATGATATGATGAGCATATTGCATGTTTATGATATGATTAGAATACTATATAAAACCTATACAAAAACATCGCCAATACACAACAAAAAATGATATGAGAAAATATAGTAGTAGCGCTCTTTAGCGCTAGACAGGAAAACGCTACTGCTAAAGCACTTAGCAGTAGCGCTGGTATGGGACGTGCTACTGCTATGTAGGTATAGCAATAGCGCGTGTCAACACGCGCTACTGCTTAACGTTAGCTGTAGCGCCTTATCAGTAGCGTAGGTACCCATGCTACTAATACACCAAATACCCGCGCTACTGCTAGGCTTTTCCCTAGTAGTGCATGGGTGCGGAGGGGGACAATTGTCCACCCAACAATTGAGCCACAACGGAGTACCTTCGTAGTCTCCTATGGTCATGAGTCATGATCATGGATTTCTGAAACTAGGTCTAGTACGAGTCAACTTAGGGTTGTTTAGAGCTCACTCGGGATGATTTTGGCTAGTTTTGTCTAACCGAGCAAATTCAACTACTAGCAGGTTGCATTTATTGCACGTCCATCTCGATGCTTTTACAGGAAATAATTCGGTCTATCAGCCCACAAGATTTGGTACTGGCTCCTGAAATGGGAACGTAAGACAGGAAACATCTGTGGCCACAGTTTATTCATTGAACATGCTCTCTAGGGAAGACCATGACATGCATCACCATTTTTTTACATAACACTGTAATTCATTCGGACAATTTATCCTTTTGTAATTATTTATTTATTTCATCGTATGTACATGATGTCATTAACCTCTAGGAAAAGCAACAAATATGACGTCAAAAATATATGTGTCACTTGTCAGCAAAAGAAATTAAAGCACATTGTGACATCAGAATAAGTATAATTAATAAGTGAGCACTCAACAACAACACCAACTTGAAGTCTTGAGACAAGGAGGGCTGAGTGTGGCAAGAAAAAGAAAGTGAAGCCACACGCATCCACATAACAAGATGAGAAGAAATGGGGACTCGGTTGTGGTTTCATAATACTTTCTTTCACTTGATTGTATGACACAAGAAGAAAGCAGCTACAGCAAAAGTACAAGCAAGCAGCTATGGAGACCGACTAATGAAAGCATCTGCAATCAAAGCTTGATGGAGAACTAGGACCTTCTTCCTACCGCACATCCATCGACAAATACGTGGATGCTCTGATCAAATTGATGTCCTCTCACACACTATCAAGTGCCTTTCAGTTTCAAGAACTGAGAAGACTGATTAAAATCAACACAGAAACGAAAAGCAGAGCAACCGGGAAGAACAGAAGTAGAGGCAGTGTTCTGGGCGGAAGAGAAAGGATTGATGAACTACAACTTGCCCATGTGGGAAATGACATCATCGACCTACAAGGGAAGCAATAAATTTGACATCACAAATGTATGATCACCTAGCTAGAAAAGAAAGCAGATCATTTTGTAGGAGGGCTGATATGCTTGCATTACTAGGTATGTGGATAAACAAATGGATGGTCACAATTCCTTTGACACATCATCCCATGCGCAGCCGCCTTTATTCTCCTACAGAACTGGTGGAATAATCTGTTGCTCTCTTTCCTATTTTGATTGGGTATAGAGAAATGATTGCTCAGCCACATAACCATATGCTTAAATACGAAGAAACTAAAGGCGGGTTACATCTTCATAGAAAGGGGGAACGTGAATTGGATTGGAAAAAATTACATAGCGTCAACAAGGATGGACTTGGATATGCAGTGGAAAGTTAATTACATATCAATATGTGTTAAGGTGATTGTCGACCAAAAGTACTAATTATAGGAGTAAGATGCAACTTGTTATGGATTATCTATTATCAAGTGGTTCATTTCTGGTTTGCATGATTGGTTATCATATGAAATTAAGTTCATCTCCCTGAGAAATCAAACAGTTGGACCGTTCATGATGAAGATTGCATTGTATATTCAGTGCAGGAGGAATCGGATTGAACATCGCATAGTGCTTGCCCAGGAATAACTAGAATTACATTGTTATATTCTACAAAAGGGAACTTATCCCTTCTTTTAAATAGTGTAGTGCTTTTTGGATTGTTCTTTAGTTAATTAATTACACATATGTTTGTAGTCATTCTCAGACTATTTTTAAAGCCACTATAAAGCACACAAGCTTTGTGGAAAATTATACCACCTAATTAAAAGTCATATTGAGAATTCTCAATATATTACAGTGATTTGTATCTAAGAAACGTGACCAATTTCAAATTAGGGAACCGCTAGATTTTTTTATAAAGGGGAACCGCTAGTTCGATACGGATGATCACTCATCAGGTGGGTATCTATGTTTGGTCCATCATATATCTGAACCACTTATGCAAGCACACATGACCAAAGCAAAACAATTTGATTGTTGGATTCACACGTGGATATGATTGAAGCTAATAGATTTATACTGCAGTTGTTCTGATGTTGTCTTAGTCACTTCATGCAAATATTTGTAGGTAGTTCTGTGGTGAGAGTGTCATACTACATTCTTCTATAGTGTAACTTCATGTTTGAAACCGCACATATTTTATCACTTCATGTTCTGTTTGTTTCCAAACTTGCACGCTATGTTTGTCCTTAACTATTCTTTTCTTCCTGTATTCATGTTAATTATGAAGATACTCAACTTATCTGAGTGCATGCAGAAACAAGCATATCGTCCATGTCCTTCATTATTTATTAAGATGTTGTACTATATTTTTGAGCCACAACCAGATAGACAAGACATGATTTTCAACCAGTGATATTATGTATGGATTTGGTTCACATATATTTCAAAGGAAAAAATAGAGAACAAACAAACCTTCTTGAATTCTTCATTATAGATGCAAACTATTATTTTGAACAAGGTAAACTAAAAGAATTGATAGTCGACGAGTCATAGCTTATATTTTTTTGGTTGCCCAAGCTAACGAGCTATTCAAATGTGACATAGTAATCTCATTTAACCTTGATGCATTCTCTAACCAAACATCCCATAGAAACGCGCGGGGTATCTTCTAGTGCTTTTTAAAACTCCTATTAATCAACTCCAAAATAAACGGGCTTTGCAACGCACTCCATAAAGATCTACTTAGAGAGTATAGCTAATTGGATCTCATGAATTATGAGCTACAATCATTGCATGAACCAAATTAATGAGCTTCCCACCTACAATCTACCTATTTATATCGCACTTGTTCCTTTTTCTCCTTTTAATGTGTTTGACTTTTTGCACTTGACATTGATGCCACATGGGTCCAGCTACCCCATGTCACAAGAGTATCAAGGAAGGCACCCTTGTCAGCAATGTAGCTAATATTGGGGACTTCATGTGAATCGCAACTTCCACCATCAATAAAAGAAGACCCATTCATCATGTTTCTTCTCAAGTATACACTCTTCTCTCACACGAACATACTCGGACAACATTCAAAACACCTATACTTTGAAGCATCGAGCATGTTGAAGCTGATGCTAGCGAGAAGGATTGACTTCTAGTTGCATTAGATAGTTCATTTCTTGGGTTGCCATGTGGTAGTACTGGTCTTTTTGTATCTTGTGTGGTTGTTTGTGGTTTTCTTCCTTTTTTGGTGTATTGCGGTCGTTTACATTTTGTCCTAACTTTATATAAATACATGCAATTCTTCTGGATGGTTCAAAAAATAAAGTTCATTCACCAGCTATGTGCAAAAAATCACCACCCACATGCCCTCATCATTGAAAATTTGACACACTAGCAATTGGTGGTGACTTGCAATTTGCAAACGTGTGTTGCTTCTTCACTAGATGATGATTGTGTTGTGTGGTTATCGAGCTACGTACCTTTCATCTAAAAATATACTGATCTATAGATCCACTTGCCGAACTCTTGTTAACTAGAACTCTAGCATAATTGTTTTTGTGCCTTGTTGTGGTCAGCTATTGCATCACGGACGGCCATAGACTGGTTGGTTCCCATGCTCCATACATGTTCATGATGCCCACTGACTTGTCGGGACACATATTTTTGAGACGAGCATGTTGCAAATAATCTAATCAACAATTCGACTTGTCGTGCCGCGAGATGGATGAGTTGACAATGGATGAATTGTCAATGAATCAAGATCAGGGTAGCATGGAAGACAAATCTTCAAGATTAAGGAGAGATTGTTAGTAGTAATCTTGAGTTTGTAGTCTATGTGTTAGTGAAGTACTAACACGTCCATCTAGACGCTGTGTAATCTTGATTAGCTAGGTTGTGTAACGTGTAGGATTAGTAGTCTAGTACTACCTGTTCTAGATGTGTCCGATAGTAGAATACGTGTGTAGGTTAGCTTGTGGTTACATATGTCCGCTCAGGTTTTATTCCTGTCAAATTAGGATTTTTGTTGCTGGTCGTGGATGCATGTATATATATACACACGCATAAGGGCTGCAATGTTGAATTGGGGTAGGGAGAAAAAGAGAAAATAAATAAACAGAGGAGAAAAGGAAGGACACAAGGTGTGCCCTTGTCCAAAGTTTTTTGTGTGCGCGTGTTCATTGTGATTTGATGTTATTGATCGGATATCTAGCTAGGGTGGATGGTGTAGTCCACCGGGTGGTGTATGCCATTCCTAATCTGTTTAGAGTATTTCTTTCGGCCGTGTACTTGTAGAGATGTGTCAGTGTAAGACTTTGCCATATGTGGTTAGGAGAGTGAATATAGGAATTTAGCGTTAGGAACTTATACGTTTTGGATACCTCAACACTATCTTCTAATAAACCTTTGCATGTTTTACATGTCGATGGGATCGCTACGCCAGTAGAAATGGTGACCAAGGCGATGGTGAATTGTGGTGCCGTGGTGGATCGCTAACCCCTGATGGCTGCAGGTAGACACTAGCCACTCCTAGGACATGTGACTCTAAGGCATGTTTCCATGATTACAAAGCCTTGATCTGCTTCTTCTTTGCTACCTTAACATTAATAATACTCATGTTGGATTGGTCAATCAAGCTACCTTTCAAATCTCATACACGGATCTATACATGCTTGTCGAACTCCAAATTTACACTCTTGCCAAATTATCTCCATCCTTCAAGAATGGTAGCCACTCATTCTTTTATAGGAAAATGAACTAGCATTCGTTTTCGCTCTCTTCATTACATTAAGAGAGTATATTCGGAGGATCTCATGAATCATGAGCTACATAGACTGTGTGGACCGAATTAATGAGCGGATCACCTACATATTAACCCATAGATGTGGCATTTGTCCCTTTAACACAAATGCCATTTTTCTCATAACATTGGTAGCACATGGGTCCAGCTACCCAGGAGACCGCCCGGTAACGTAGCTACTCCCTCTGTCCCATAATGTAATACATTTTTTGACACTACACTAGTATAAAAAAACGTCTTATATTATGAGACGGAAGGAGTCATATATAATAGTTCATGTGAATCTCTACTTTCACTGTTTATAAAAGAAATAGCCAGTCATCATGTTTCATTTCAGGTTTCCACTCTTCTCTCAAACCACCAGACTAACACAACATGCATACTCTTATGCATAACAAAATAAAATAAAATATCGATAATTCTACTAATATTGCTAATAAATCTACCGAGAAATAGTATTCCATTTGCTTGAAATACAGGGATGTATTTTCATCTTGGACTCCATGCCTAGGAGTCGGAGGCACCGGGAATTCAACAAGATCGTGAAGACTTCATGCTCTTGCTCTGTACAAAAAATAACCAGCCACATGTTCTCATCATGGAAATTTGACACACTAGCAATTGGTGGTGACTGGTTAATCTCTGACGGCTGCACATAAACACCAGTTGATCTTGCGCTATGTGGCCGCAATGCCTCTTTACCCTACTACATGCAAGACAACTAGCTACATTTAAGATATATTTATCTGCATTCTTGTCGGAAACTTACAAAAGCCTTCTGCTCTAGATTGGTTGCTTTTTTATATTAAATTAGTGGAAGCATGACTGGGCTATCTCTTCAAAATAAATCTTCTACTGTAACCACCATTTTCTCCCTTTTTTAGCTAGAGGGTAAACCTCACGAAATCATGACCTATATATCATGTCATCAAGGAGCCAAACTAATTAGCCGATCACTACCAAATCATAGCACATATATGTCCTTTGTCATTTTGTAGTACTACAATTATAATTTAGTAATTTACCCTGTTGTCAATAGCTAGTCGCATTGTAAGACTCCAGATCGCACATACGTGCATTATCTTTGCCACAAGAACATGGGAGGAATAAAAGACTACATTGTAAGGACATCAATCGAATGCATGTCGCTACCACATCAATCGAATGCATGTCGCTACGCTGATACATTCTAAACATATCTATTATAACTTCTATGCATTTTTTTATGTTTCATTGGACCAACATACTAATAAAGCTTCAGAAAGGGCAGTTGCATGGTTTATGTCTACGCTAATGACTCATTTTTGGTATAGCTTATCGTTATGCAACTTAAAATTTTGCCAAAGATTGCTTCTTTATACCTCCGAATACCTATGTTTTCGTAATTTTATTATAATAAGTTTGTTTGATAAACTATTTTTATTTTGTTAGCGGTATGGTAGGGTAAAATTAGTGAATTGGGACCCTTAGAAGGGTGACCTACTAACCGTGACTAAACGACATGCTAATTTCTTATATTAGTTCATAAAGAACTAGCAATGATAATTTCTCACTTGATCAATTATGTTTTTAAAGTAGAATTATTAGCCAAAAAAGGAAACATGAAGGGTGTTAGCAACAAAAATGAAGCACGTAACCTAGTTTGGTGGCTCAGCCACATGATATCTATTTTTTGCATGGGGACATGATTATGTTGCTCATGGTTTACCCATCATTGATGGTGCAAACTTCCCCATGCCTCCAAGTCCTATGAAAAAGAAATGAACTTGGCATTTCAGTGAGCTTTTCAAATTAGTATGCTATGACTGATGCACCGGGAAGATCAGTAAAACTGATATGGATTTAAATCCTCAAGTACCATACTATGGCTTTTGACAAAAAGTTAGGTGGCGGTGTTTGGCGACATGAAGGGTGGGAGATCTACGTGTATGACATGAAGGGTGGGTGATGAGCAGGGGGGGGGGTGGGGGGGGGGGTGGATGAGATTTAGTGTTAGCACATGTTTTATATGACATGACGAGCTGGTGGGTTAGATGACAGTGTTGGGTAGGGTGCATGACCTTTGCGACCATAGAATCTATATGATAATAAGATACCAGTTTTAAGTCTCCATTTTTTTAAGAAACCGGCAAGAGCACTGCCTTTTCTTATAGAAACAGACCAGAAACGCAATTTACAGGGGGCATGTTTTTAGGGAACATGGCAAAAACCCAAAAGAACCAGGAAAACTAGTACATACTCAGCCTATACCATAAGATGGCAAGGCCCCAACGAAAGCCAGATCCCTTTACTTAATGGCCTCAAAAGCCAGTAAAGCAACCTCGCGATGAGTCATCCGTTGACCCGTGAAAACACTTCTGTTCCTCTCTTTCCAGATAGCCCAAAGTGTGTAGAGGATCCTACCGCTCCGTCGATGCCGCACTTGGGATGACTCGTTTACTAGCATATCTTGTCCCATCAGTCAGAAACAACGCCTGGCTCAAGCAAGAAACCTAACACAACAACGCCCTAGTTTGTCCAGGTGTTTACCTGGTTCCAAACTGTGACGCCCGGATAAGTAAGCTACTGTAAACCTTGCCACGTCACCTCGGTTACTGTTGATAAACTCGCGTTAGTTCAAAACGATTGAAATTAAAATTTAAAATATAGGCAAACAACAAAAGTTTTCAAACAGAAAAACTAAAATGTTCGAGTTGTGCTAAATAATGCATAGGTAATTATGTTGGAGAAACCACACATTTATAAAATATTTAAATACTCTAAAATGAACAAAACACTAGCAAAACCAATTAATTAAATGCCTTTTACAATTAATAAAATACTAAACTGTTCTATTTTGTCACCAAACTTTTTGTGGCTTTGGGGTATTTTGAAATACTAATTTAGGTACTAGTTATATATATTATAAAACAAAATTATATAGAAAGTAAAATAGAAAACTAATAAACAAAAAATAAAAGAAATAAAAAACAGACAAAGACCCCCCATCCCCCTGGGCCGTTCGGCCCACCAAGCTAACACCCGACAGGCCCACCGGTTCCCCCAGTGGCCTACTTAGCCAGTCAACCCATCCCCGAAACCCTATCTCCCCACGATCCCCACTTCCCCACTCTCTTCCCTCGCTCCTTTCCCCGACCTGATATGGATCGGGATCGGGCGCCCGTCGTCGCCGCCTAGAGAGCCACCTCGCCAGAGCCTCTTCGCCTTGACCACATCGTCACCGTCGCTCGTCCCCATCCTCCTCCTCACCGGATTGCTCATCCTCACCTCCCCTTCGACGGCTCCACCAAGCCTCGCCGCTGAACCACTGCAATGTGGGGTGAGGACGCCGACCCCCCCCCCCCCCCCCCCCCCCCGCGTGTTTCCTTCTGCTCGCTCCCGCCGCTAGCTGCCGTTGTTGCCACTGCTGCTTAGCCGTGCCCGTCGTCCCCCGCCGTCGCCGGACTGCCCGGCTGCTCCGCCTTGAGGTCGCCCTCGCGCGCTCCCCCTTCCCTCGCCTTCACTCCTTTTCACCTGCGGCTGCCCGCTGCTGCAATCGCCGACCGCGCCCGTAGCTCGCAACCACCCCACCATCTGCGCCTCGCCCTGCACTTCCCGCGCGAGCCCCGCGCTTCCCCCACCGCATGCCCGCTAGAACCGCCCCACACCCGTCGCTCCCGGCGCAGGCCCCCCTGCTGTCCTCTTCGCTCTGCCTCCCTCCGAGCACCGCTCTGCTTGTCTCGCAGCGGCAGCCGCCACGCCGCCCGCTACCGAGCGCGCACGCATCTCGTCGTCGGCCCACGCGCGCCCGCTTTCGGCCACCATATCCCGCGCGCCCCATCTCGTTGTTGCCTCCCGCTTCGCTCCGGTCGCACCGCCCCGCCTCCCTCTGCTGTCGTCGCGCGCCTCGCCTTTGCCCGCCTGGCCCCGCTCGCCGCCGTCCGCGCGTCGCGCACGTTCGCCAAGCCCGCCCGCGCCATCGCCGCCCTAGCGCACGCGTGCCACCGCCCCTGCCTCGCCTCCACCTGCTGCGGTCTGTCGGCCAGCCGCACCGCTGACCACGCGCCCGGCGTCGGTGCTCCGACGCACACACACACCCGCCGCGCCTGTTCGGGCTATGCCCTCACCCTGCGCCCGAACCCGCTAGGCCCTCGGGCCTTTGACAAAGGGGCCCCACAACCCCTGAATGTTTTAAAAGAAAAAAGAATTAAAAATAAATAAATACAAATATTAATTAATCAATTAAATTAATTAACTATGTTTAATTAATCTAATCAATTAACTAAGCTAATTAAACATGTTTAGTTAGCCTTAGTCTATGACAGGTGGGTCCCCCTGGACACACAGGACAGGTTTGACTCTGGTCAGCTGGGTTTGACCTGCTGACATCACCTTTCACTGTTCTGAATAATGTTCGAATTAAATAATTAAATAAATTTAAAAAAATGCATAAAACTTTGGTAAATCATAGAAAATAAACTGTAACTCGGATGAAAATATTTTGTACATGAATGTTGCTTGTCTAGCGATGGCAACATAAGTTTAGCTATGTTGTATGGTGCATGTGTTTTGTAATAATATTATGGGGTCACTATCTATTTTATGCAACATCAAAGTATAGTCGCTTGCATATATGTTAGCTATGAATGGCCTAAATTGTCATATTTCTCCTTCGCAAGATGATAGTTCAATTACCTACAAATGTATATATCACCGCTTTATAGTCAATCAGCATATAAACAAACTCACTAAGGTCTCAGGGCATTAAAGACAATTCACAGTCGTATCTATAATTTCACTTAGCCTTCAGCTTTTCCACATCAGTTTTTCCACAACAGCTTTTTCAGAATCTGCAGCTCAACCAAACACAGCCTAAGCCTTCAAGAAGGAATCGGTGCACGTGCGCCGATGATGACAAGTCCAACCCAAGGTCGATCTCGAGATTTTCAACCCCAAAGCCAAGTTTTGATCCACCACCTTTAACAAGGGAACGACACAGGCGTGTGTCGACATACGTGATCAAAGATATGATGTTTCCACTGCAGTGCACATGTTCGTCCTTGAAGTTGCCATTACTGTCAACACTTGTCCATGTACCAACACCTCGCTAGTCGGATGCCGCGGGAAGAGAAAACCAAAGAAAAAGACGTCCCATACAGCCTCGCCTTCAGTCACTGTCGCATCACTTCTGATCTAGCAGCAACAGCCAAAACATGACACCTCCGTCAGAGCCACAATGTAATACCAGCCAACAGCATGCATGACTTGACATGTCCACATGGTACGTCGTGCATAGAAATCGCCGGCAACTTCACTTGCCGGTGACATGCATGGCTTGACGCCTCGGAAAGAAATGCTTGTGTCACACGCTGAACCGTATCAAACCCGGTCCATTGGTGGAGGGGGCGTCCCATATGGTCGCCAGCTTCAAAGAGCTGTCACCACCTCGAGACCCAGCCTCCGCGTCACCCACAAAACCATGGAGGCCGCCATCCCCAATGCCAAACTCTTGCGCCGCCATCGAATCAACTCGATTGCGACTAGATCCACTGCGAATTGACCTGCCATTGTGCTGCCATGTAGTAGCCGCAGGCAATCACCACCATCCTGCTGCAAGCCACTGCCAACCTTGCTATGTAGGTCCTTCAGCCCAAGGAACCGAGCCACAACGGCATCGAGACCGCCGTTGGGCTTGCACCAGCTGCCCTCGCAGTCGCGACAGTGTGGCCACCTGAATCAAATCATCGCAACTCCGAATGGGATGATACCTAACTCTAAAAAATATATATCTTATAATCTAGGATTCTAAAAATGTTGATTTGAGTTGAATCATCCCGTGCTACCACGTCTCGCGGTTGCATCTATATACCATAAGGCCCCGCGCTTCTGCATGTTGCAGTAATGACCTCATGCACGTCCATCCTATAGCATGGAACATAACTAACAAAAAAATATTAAATTTTACTCTGTTAAAAGTACAATCATTAATTACGACAATTCCAAAGAGCTGGAAGTAAAGCACAAACACCCATGTGGATGTGTGGTTCAGTTTTAGCCTCAAGTCCCCTGCCTACCCACATATCCTACTATTGGACCACCATCCAAACCGGTTGTATGTATTATGCGGTACCACCTCCCACTGGTTGCGCTTCCATAGTTGTTGCAGTAATGACCTCATACATATCCATCCTATAGCGTTGGAAATAAGTAACAAAAAAAGAAATTTCACTCTTTTAAAAATACAAGCATACAATTACAACTGAAAGTAAAGGACAAAACCCTTTCAACTCAAGCCCCCCCCCCCCCCCCCCGACCCCCAACCAGTTAGAAACATATTATATATATTGGTGGGCAGAGGTAAGCTGAATGTCACACGAATCGTACGACATAACAGAGTAGCCAACGGGCAAACAATAAGCAAATGATGAATTATTTCCCCCTTATCACAAAAACAATATTGTTTACTGTGTCACCATCTCGGTTTTGTGAGATTACCTTTAGTGAGAATCACTCCCCTATGAACAAACCGCATGAAAATATTAATTTGAGTGGTAATTTTGTTTTCCAAATATGCTTTGAATGGAAGATCGAACAAGAGTTAATTAAATCCATATACATAGACCCCACACAGAAAACCCCAGAAGGTGTCAACTTACAATGGAATGCGTCCGGTTTATTTGTTATGATATGTATCAACCTTCGTACTAAATGCACCCACGCAGTTGAATTATCCCCGATTGGTGCTCTCCTGAACTGGATATTTAATGAATATGATCTCAAAACTGTACTGACGTAGTCTTCTTCACGATGAACTGCATTACAGAGACCGGTACTGTATGAATCAAATTAATAACCGGATCACACACAGTGTCTTTATCTTTATGTTTGTGGCCTCTATGCCACATGGGTTCAGCTACCGCCAGGTCAACACCAAGTCTGGTGCCATGATAACTGATGCAATTTATATCTAGGACGCTCATGCCAATAGTTACATCCACCGTCAATAAAACGAGACCCGTTTATCGTGTTTCCCTAAAATCTCCACTCATGTATCAGCAGGAATGCACTCGCATCCCCCATATTCTCAAGCACACCGGGAGTTTCATATCTTCACCCATTTTTATCTTTATGATCGGGCAAATAGAAGAAATTAATAGTCCAAATGCTGAAAATAATGGGATGGAGTTTCTTCATGGACTCTAGACGTACGAGTCGGAGGCACCAGGAAGTTAGATCCTACTTCCACATGCGCAGCACGATTGCTCGTCCGGCTCTGTTTGATTTGGACTGAAGCTAAGCTGAGTCATCTCTTGTGGGTGAGGGCAACATATGCTCCTGGGTTACTGCCTAGTGGGTTATTGGCCTTTTGGGCACTGGTGGGCTGTCGCGATGTCTCTGAAGAATGTACATGTATTTTTTTTGTCAGGTGCCCCTTTGAATTTTGCTTTGAATTAATAAAGTATGGGGATCCCTCAACAAAAACTAACATATACATTTTTTTGGTAGAAATTTTTGGGTGTACATCTGTACACCGATGGCCTGTGCTGGATCGGCACCTGTCCCCTATGCGGAAAAGGAACTAACTTTATTAGGTATAAAACTGGGATATTTGTAAACTTTGTTAAAGAAGTTAAAGTTTCAAAGGATGATTTCGCGGAAAATTCTGTTCTGGCTTTGAAAACAATACCAAGCACCCTGCTAAAATTGCACAAAAACACAAGTTTTGAGGAAAATGTATGGTACATAAGGATTCTCTACCTTATGATTCATCTGTATACAAACAAAATATAAGGCTGTACTATTAGCACAGTCCGATATGAATTTGACTTAATAAGTGTCAAGTAGGCGAGAAAGTAGGCAAGAGATGCTATGTGCGCTTGCCCTTGTGGCACTTTCTTCAGGTACTACGGTGGACTGCGACTGATCGATCGCGACGAGTCGTGCTGGGCGGTGCCACTGTAGGTAGCATCCATGAACTTATGTTACGTGTGATTCCCTGGTCTATTTGAAAGTTTTGAGTTCGGGCAATAATGCTTGGCCGGTCGGCTATTGTGGTCATCTATTGCGTCGGGGACGGCGAGGGACTGACTGTTGCGATTCTCCTTCGGATCCAAGTTCAGGTGTGCAAGTCCAAGGTTCATGGTAGATATTTTGAATCGGGCGAATAGCTCCCATACGACGTCGTTGAGTTGAATTGTCTCTCATGCGACATCGTTGGTTCAAATGGCTCTCATGCGACATCTGCATTGGAAAAAATAGCTCGCATGCGACACTGCTGCCTAATCCAAAAACACATGTTTAAAACTCGAATAAGGTGAGCGGTACCCATAGCTTGGGACCCACTAACTTATCCAGCTCAGCATTGGTCAGATGAGCGGGACCCACAGCGTGGGACCCACTAACTTATCCAGGTCAGCATTGGTACAAGAGGACACCGAGCCGTGCCCCGAGCCGTGCAGCACCCGAGCTCATCCTCCCCCTCCCCGACCGTTGTTGTTCTTCTCCGGCGATGACCCGCAGCAACGCCGTTCCGGGCCGCGACCTAGCAATGTCGAGCTCCGCTTCAGCCTCCCGCCGCTCATGGCCGCGCTATGGCGCAGTCCCACGACAAGGTGCCCTGCATGCCCACGTATCGCACCTGTGAAGCGGCTAGTCACAACGACCGACAAAAATGGCAACCTTGGGCGGGAATTCGTGAAATGCGAGATTAAACCAGAGCAGGGAAAGGTGAGATTTTACTTCTCAATATGCCAATTTTGGTTTTTGTCTCCCAATTTCATATTTGCCCATTTTTCATCGGATTTGGGATTTAGGGTTCATCTTTCCGATTTCAGAAATTGAAGCAATGCACCCATTTTGTGTGGCTAGATGAGTACATAGAGCGGATTCAACTGGAGGGTGCATCAGGGGAGCTCGATTTACCGTTGGAGGCGGAGAAGTTGGGCAAGTTTGGATCGGGCCCGTCTGGATCTGGGGCCCCTGGATCTGGCAATTCCATTGGGGGCACCCATCCATTGTTGCTACTGTGGGGGATGCAGGAGTGACGGCAGAGCTGAAGAAGCTGAACAAGCAGATGAAGAAACTCATCGAATTGCAGAAGCAGGGCAATTTGATGGGCTGATGGCCGGACTTTCTTATGTTTGCGTAATTGCTCTCGCATTTGTTTATGTGATGATAATTAGTCGTAAGTGAATAGATTGGGCATCATTTGTAATCATAATGATATGGATGTTTGAATAAAAGTGTTGCGCTGTACGAATTCGGCATGTCTTCTCCACTCTGTTTCGGCCCTGTTTTTTCAGTTCTTCAGTTCGTCATTAGTTTCAGTTTCAGTGGTAGAGGGAGAAAAGGCAAAAAAAAAATGTTCGTCCACAGTTGCCCGAAAAGGCTAGGCCCATATAGAAGTTAGGCAGGGCCGAATAGAACATATCCAGGCCCATTGATAAAAGAAGTGTAGCTAGTGCAAAAAAAAGTGCACACGGTCATTGACATCGATATATCTTTTCGGCTTTAGGTTATTTCAGAAATTTTAAGTTTCCTGCAGTCACCTTTTTTGACATAACTCATCTGATAATTATTTGAGCTATTTTTATGCATAAGCTATCGTGTCCGATGGTAGGGTCCCGCGTTGTTTCGGCTAAAACAAAAGGTTGGTTCTAGTTAGCAGTTTAACTTGCAGTCTTTGTGAACCAAAAAAGTTGCAATTGTTTGGTTCTAGTTTATTTCAACCAAGCACCATTTTTATTTTTTTTGATTTGTGCTATGGTGTTTTCAAAGTTTTTACTCGTGTGTTTCAACCGAAAAAGGTTGTGCCCCTCTCAAAAAAAAAAGACATCTAGTGTGCCCCTAGTAGCATCTCCTTACAACATAGAGGGGCATCCCCTTACAACATATAGTGCATAAAACATAAAAGGAATATAATTAACTACACACATGCTAACAACAACTTATATGATTGGATCATGTTTTAGTGCATTTTTTAGTTCACATGGCCACATAAATAAAATGCAATGGAGAAACTTTAGGCCCGAAAAAACATTAATAGATAGCACGATAGAGGGGCATCGGGTACCCTAGTAGCATAGATAGATAGAACATATAGAGTGGCATCCCCTTACAACATATAGTTCATAAAACATGAAAGGAAAATAATTAAAACTAGATAGATAGAAGACACGGGCACACATGCCCGAACCAACACAAACACAAGCTAGATAGATAGAAAGACTCGCACTCGAACGACTCCTTGGCCCCTCCTCTGTCGGGACCGGTTTTCCAGGATATAAATTTCCCAGTCAATGGTCCTTGTGCTCACCAGCCCCAGGATTACTGTTAGCTGATGGGACACAATCTTGATACAAAAATTCCAAGCAAAAAATAAACTATGCAGTACATGACCATTTTGGTCTATGAGTAGAACAAAATTTTTCTAATGGTTGATGGCGGAAGCGGTTTGCGGATCATCAACGTCTATGGGACTCCATTTCCCACAGGAACAGTTGACCTGGATAAATCCTATCTTTGCGCGGCTGCTATCTCCATTGCCTAGGTTCCGGGGCTGTCGTCGTTGTACTCCTCTCCAAGCAAGAAATCTGGCCAAGACAATAGCCAGGGACAAGCCAGTGAGTACTTTGAATGTACTCGCAACCATCATGAAAACAGGTATAACATAGCAGGTGATAATCATGCACTGAAATAATCCACGATCTCTTAGTCAGTCCCAAGATAAAATTCATGATGCACCTAATCAGGTCATTTGTAGTAAACAGGAATAAGCAATCATAGAATGAAGATAAAATAAACCGATCGGGTGTCTGAAGCGATGCCTCGAAAGGATAGTAATATAAAGCATGCCTCAGTCGGGCGTCTGAGCGACGCCACGTAAAGGACTTATAAGAAGGATAAATAACATGCGTGCCACAGTCGGGCGTCGGAGCGACGCCACCCAAAGGGCTTATAAAGAAAACAAATAATAAGCATGCCAAAGTCGGGCGTCTGGGCGACACCACAAAAGGCGTCTCTCTTTGTCTTTGTCTGGCCCTCAGGGGTCTGCTAATGGCGACTAGGGTTTTACACAGCAAGGGTCTGGAGAAAATCCATCACTTGTCGGGTCAAGTCCTCTCGAGCGATGACATAGTGCACCAGCTTAATTAGCGTCGGACTTTTCTCTACTCAGGTGTAGGGAAAGGATGTGGCTTCTCTGGCTGCTGCACTATTCGGAAAACAAAATAGCCACATTCACTCGCATGGGGTACCATGAATTGAAGATGGGTAACCGCTCCATAAGCAGCAATCTTTATGGTCACTAGTGGAGTAGGTATGAATTTTCCCGATGAAGGGAACTTCCGTAGGGTCTTGGTTTGGGTCTACCTGTGAGGTGTGCCTGGCTGTACAATATGAGAGTAATCCTCGATTTGAACAGGTTGTACCAGGATGGCTGGGGAAAACCCATGGTACTGTGGTCAAAATCCCACAATTATTTTAATAAAATCCACCAGGGTGTCATCTAGGGTCTTTGTATGAATCCCAAGGTGCGACTGGAAAAACAATTGGCTGTGACAGCAGTGCACAAGGTGAGGGATGCTTGGTAAGGTCATGGAGTGGCCTCATGTATAGCATCTGGGCTGGATGACATATCGTGTTGTGGGGGGCAATATTAATTGTCGGTTGGAGCAAACGTTCCCTTTATATAAAGAAAACAGAGTCTTCCTTCGCACGCTTGCGAATGGGGCAACTCAGGTGTCGATCACGGGCATGTAGCTTACTGGGCTAGTCCGATAGGTTGGGCACCGACTGCCAAAAGCTGTCGGGGTTACTGTGTGACTATCAGGTAGGATAAGCTTGGTTGTGGTGAGGTTAAGGTCTGGTGGGTGGGTTAACCTAGGTTTATCGACCCGGCTAAGATAGGATTAGCCAATGGTCAGCCTGGCTCTGATACCAAGGTTGTCAGGACAGGTTTTCCAGGATATAAATTTCCCAGTCAGTGGTCCTTGTGCTCACCAGCCCCAAGATTACTGTTAACTGATGGGACACAATCTTGATACAGAAATTCCAAGGAAAAAATAAATTATGCAGTACATGACCATTCTGGTCTATGAGTACAACAAAAGTTTTCTAATGGTTGACGGTGGAAGCTGTTTGCGGATCATCAGCATCTATGGGACTCCATTTCCCACAGGAACAGCTGACCTGGATAACTCCTATCTTCGCGCGGCTGCTATCTCCATTTCCTAGGTTCCGAGGCTGTCGTTGTTGTGCTCCTCTCCAAGCAAGAAATCTGGCCAAGACAATAGCCAGAGACAAGCCAGTGAGTACTTTGAATGTACTCGCAACCATCATGAAAATAGGTATAACATAGCAGCTGATAATCATGCATTGAAATAATCCACGATCACTTAGTCAGTCCCAAGATAAAATTCATGATGCACGTAATCAGGTCATTTGTATTAAACAGGAATAAGCAATCAGAGAATGAAGATAAAATAAACCGATCGGGTGTCTGAAGTGATGCCTCGAAAGGATAGTAATATAAAGCATGCCTCAGTCGGGCGTCTGAGCGACGCCACATAAAGGGCTTATAAGAAGGATAAATAACATGTGTGCCACAGTCGGGCGTCGGAGCGACGCCACCCAAAGGGCTTATAAAGAAAAAAAATAATAAGCATGCCATAGTCGGGCGTCTGGGTGACACCACATAAAGGGCTTATAAGTAAATAAATAGCAAGCATGCCACAGTCGGGCGTCTGAGAGACACCACATAAAGGGCTTATAAGTAAATAAATAACAAGCATGCCACAGTCGGGCGTCTGAGGGACACCACATAAAGGGCTTATATGAGAATAATCATAGTGAATATCCAGGAGGTAGAACCGTCCCAGGGATATTCAATAATTCAAACAATACAAATGGTTAGTCCATATTAATAATAATCAAAATCATCATATGTCACAAGTTGTGATCAATGTTCTGGCTTAGAAGTTTTCCTCCGAAGACCGACACTAAGACCGACACTTGACCCATCCCATACTGTAGTCCTTAAACATGGACACAGCTATTCGAATAGATATAATCTCTGCAGAGGGTGTACTCTTTACCCACGAGTAACGGATTCCTTTAGTCCATCGGGACTAATTCCATTTACGGTCTTTTAATTGAAAACACACCTGACCCGCACACACCAGCCTAACTTACCGGTGTCTGGAATCACCCACAACACCTGTTAAGCAAAACTCTAAGTGGGGAGGCTACAACCTCGATTAGCATGGGATCAAATTTATACCGCGCGCTACTAAGGGGTGCCCCCCTTCTCGGTCCCCACCGGAAACACCCATGCCCCCGGACCAAGTGGCATGCCTACCGGATGCACCCGGTATCTTCCACCATGGCCTCTCTGTACGGTGTGTGCTAAGAAAGGGGTTGACAACTTACTAAACCGTACCCTACCAGCGACAGAGACAAGTGGTAGTACGAAACAAGCATGGGGGTTGCTGGAGCAAGACTCGATCTATGGTCGACTCAGGAGGTTTATGTATTCCCTGCATGGTTAGCGCCACAATGCTCTTCACAGTTCCCTGACAGAGTCACCACCCCTCATGCTTCATCCTGCCTCACTGCACATCCTCGCCACAACGAGATGGCAGTCACGTGGTTGTGTTCACCGGAACACAACCTTCCTTCGGACTCCATCCGAAATATCACCAGGAATATGTGGCATGAGAAGTGGTTACTGTCACCAATATCACATACATAACTAAAAAGGATTTTCACCATATGTTGATATGCAAGAGTATGACTTTCACATGAAATAACGTTCCTCCATTTTAGTATATTATTGGAGTTCATATGTTCTAGCAAACAACACACAACTTATATCATAACGGGGTTCAAGATGCTTGCCTTCAAGGTGTAGAGGGGTGAGGTGCACTCCAAAACTTTTTGAAAGTTTTAATCTCCCCTCCAATTCCTATTTTCGAAAATATTCAAATTAACACAAACTTTAAAAACAGTACAAGAAGTTGTCCTGATTATTTTTTTAAATAAATCTTAAAATAAACTAGGTGAAATTTGAGAGAGGTAGGAAAAAGAATCAATTCATTTGGAGTTTTACTTAAAAAGATAAGCCCAGTCAAAGTTTAGTCAAAGTTCTGTTTTAATAAAAACCAGAAAAAGGAAAACGCATCAGCTTAGAATACGTTTCCAGGGAAGGGGAGACGTACTTCGGGGAATGCGTCTTCGGGTAAACTAGTGGGCGGGGACAAGAGGGACTGATGGTGGGACCTGCGGGCCCGTCGGTCATATTTGACTGGTCCAACCGCCTCCTTCCTCCTTCGCCTGAACAAGAACGGGGCTCCGGCGATCGACGCCGACAAACGACGATGTTGAAAGTGCGTTATATCGACTAGAGGGGGGGTGAATAGGCGATTTTTATGAAAGTCTTCAAAACGTGGAAGTTATGAAGACAAACAGTAGAGATATGCCTATTACTATGCAGCGGAAGTTAGACTACACTAGGCAAGCCATGGTCAAGTATCAACAGAGTGAAAGCACAGTGACAAATAGCTCTAGTGTAATTAGGATCAGGTAGGAAGATACTATGAAGCCAAACAGATCATACACTCACGTTGTGAGGACAAAAGATAGAACAGACACGCAATGACTTCACAATGAGTGATCAGTAAGTAAAAGGAAGTGAAGATGAAATCAGTGACTCGTTGAAGACAATGATGTGTTGGACCAGTTCCAGTTGCTGTGACAACTGTACGTCTGGTTGGAGCGGCTAGGTATTTAAACCTTAGGACACACAGTCCCGGACACCCAGTCCTGAAAACGCAGCTCAGGACACCAAGTCCTCACCGTATTCTCCTTGAGCTAAGGTTACATAGTCCTCGCCCAATCACTCTGGTAAGTCTTCAAGGTAGACTCCCAAACCTTCACAGACTTCGTTCACTGGCAATCCACATTGTCTCTTGGATGCTCTGAACGCGACGCCTAACCGTCTGGGGATGCACAGTCCTCAAGTGTAATAAGTCTTCAGATCACACAGACAAGAAGACTTAAGTGATGCCCAATGTTCTCTGGCTCTGGGTGGTTAGGGCTTTATCCTCGCTAGTAATTCTCTCTCTCAAAGGCTTCGAGGTGGGTTGCTCTCAAACGACAAAAGCCGTACTTTCAATCTGAGCAGCCAACCGTTTATGGTTGTAGGGGGTGGGCTATTTATAGCCACTTGGCAACCCGACCTGATTTGTCCGAAATGACCCTGGGTCACTAAGGAACTGACACATGTCTCAACGGTCAGATTTCAAACTCTCATGGCAACTTTACTTGGGCTACAAGCAAAGCTGACTTGTCCGGCTCTGGACAAGATTCACTCTCATTGTCTTCACTCGAAGACATAGGTTTTTGGTTTAGGCATCACTACAGTCATTCTGACTGGTTCTCCTGGACCCCACTTAACAGTACGGTGGTTCCTATGACTCAACACAAAAGAAAAAGAACTACGAAAGATCTAAGTCTTCGAGCTCCATAGGCTTCATAACGTGTCTTCTTTTGTCATAGTCTTCAATGTGAATATGTTCATATACCACCTTTGACTTCAATGTCTTCATACATTTTTAGGGGTCATCTCTGGTAGTAAAACCGAATCACTGAGGGACTTCTACCTGTGTTATCTTGCAATTCTCACAAACACATTAGTCCCTCAACTAGGTTTTTCGTCAATACTCCAAAACCAACTAGGGGTGGCACTAGATGCACTTACAATCTCCCCCTTTTTGGTGATTGATGACAAACTAGTTGAAGTTTTCAACGGGGAATATAGTCTGTGAAATTGTAAAGGATAAGGAATTGTCTTCATAAGTTGCAAGGGCTCCCCCTGAAGATGTGCATATAAGTTAATTTGCTTTTGGAATGCAAATGCACATGGCAGGTTGTACTTGTGGAGATCCACTTCAGCTTATGATGACAATCCACTATGCATGTGAAAGTATATGAAGATAATGACATGCATAATGGAAAATGGACGTCTGCAGAATGAGATAAGTGCGGAATTTATCGTCACACATGCGGAATTTATCTTCGCAAAACAGGGTGGCAAACAAGTAGCAGACGACCATCTGGTTTAAGTGTTACAACTCATAAGAATCAAATATAGCAAAAAAACGAGAGTTGTAAGAACGAAGCAAAATATAAGGCACCCGCCCATATGAACCCGCTTGAAGACTATCAATCTCATATGCTCCTCCCCCTTTTGTCAGTAATGACCAAAAAGGTTTGAAGACATAGAGCCTCTACTCGTTCCCATGAGGAGTAGATAAAGTAGCAGGGTTGTTGGCGTTGTTTGGCGGTGCAGAAGAGCTTGGAGGTGCTGAAGCAGGTGGCGGTGAGGTAGCATCGTCTTCTTCATCAATGATTCTGGCAGTGACTGTGGCACTAGAGGAAGCAAACTCACAGTCTTCAAGAGATGGAGTCCCCAGCAGCACAGCTCTTCGAGGTGGTGTGGAGTCAAATTTGAATCTCTCAGTGAAGCCATCCTCTTGAAGATCAGCTTCAGAAAGCATCATCGTTAGCCCTTTCCATGTGCGGCGACAGGTTTCATGGGCAACGAAAGCGTTCTTGGTGGCAAGATTTCGGATGCGATTTACATCCACCAAGAGGCTTTTCATCTGTCTCTTCAACCAGTCATGATGCCTATCCTGCTTTTGATGAAGGGGCACAAGAAGCTCTCGGTCGTTGAGAACACGAGTGCGCTTCTTGGGTCTTGAAGCAGTGGCACTGTCAGTGGCTTCAGTTAAAGCAGGGTGTGGTGCACGTGTAGTGCCAGCCAAAGGATACACCCTGGAGATGGCTTCAACACCTTCAACGTGAGTGAAGCTCTGGTGTTCTGCATTCTGAAGACTCAGAGGTTGCTTGGCAGGTTCAGCATAGATGGCTTCAGCAGAGGTATCCACATCAGGCAAGAAGATCCGATGGTTGCGGGCTGAGGGCTGATACGAGATGGCAGAGTGAAGTTTGATCAGCCTCATTACCCAAGGAGCATAGAACTTTAAACCAAAAATATCTGAGCCTGATGCAGCTAGTTGGTGTATGAAGAAATCCTGTGCGTTGAAGCATTTGCCATGAAGGATATAGAATATCAGAGTCTTCATTGCACCCTCGATCTTGGCATTTGGAGAGTGCCCTTTGATAGGCCAGAGAGACCGCCGGATAATGTGATAGATGGTTCTGGGTAGGTACTCAAAGTCTTCAACGAAGAACTCTGTTGGATAAGGAGCATGGTGGGGCAATGGCTTCATCATGGAGAGCATCTGACTCATATTTGGTTCAGGCCTCTGGAATATGCTCTCAAGAGCTTCAATGTGTAGTGGACAGCCTTCCTCAAAGAATTCACCAGGAGTGGGCAGGCCGGTGAGCTCAATGATATCAAATGCATTGGCTTCGTGATGGACATTGCCGGTCATCCACTCCAGGGCCCAAGTCTTCGGATCTCTGTTGTATCCTTTGATGTGGAGGGTGGCATAGAATTGCAGCAGAAGCTCTTCATTCCAGTGCTCTTCATCAGTTACAAACTGCAGCAGACCCACTTGCTTGAAGCAATCCAACGCTTCCTCTAAACAGGGCAGACCAGCAATGGCTTCAACATCAAGGCGCTTGTGCGGGAAGATGCGACCTTGGTTGTATAGGATGCATGAATAGTAGCTGCACTGAGGATAGCTCCAGAACCTATCTGATGAAATCCTTTCCCTTGAATAGGGGTTCTTGGAGCTGTTGAAGAACGTATTATCTGCCCTGAAGCCATTGATGTTGAAGGAGCCAGGTGCTGATGCAGGACCTGGGAACCTTGGCAGCCTTGGGACTGGCTTCTGGACATGAGGCCTGTGCTCAACATGGTAATCAAATTGAGGACCTGCAGCAGACTCAGGAACAGAAGTGTCTGGAGCAGTAGCTTCGCTGTCTTCTGAAGCTTTTGGTGGGGAGGGCTCCACATTGGCTTCAATGTTGGTTGTGGCAGCCTCAATATTTTCAGCCTCCGCTTGACTAGCTGGAGGGTCGGTCACAAGCACGTTCTCCTGGAGAACTGCTTCTTGGTGGAGCATAGGAGTGGGCTCTTGTGGTGCTTCTTCTGCGGCAGATGCAGCCGGAATGTCTTCAGCATAGACCTGAGGCCTTGGACCTTTGCGAAGCCTGCGGAATGAAGACGACGCCTATGGGATTGGAGTGGGCTGGGCCTCATTGTCTTCTTCCTCTTGAGGGCGATCCGCCCATGAAGCATCCTATGCAATTGGCGTCAGTGGATGACCAATGCTGATGAGTTCGCTGTGTTCTAATTGAGGAAGGGCTGCATCATTTTCTACATTGTCACGATGACCAATGTCTTCAGCAGCGATGGGATCAGCTGCTGGAATGTCTTCAGGAACAGGAGCCTCTGTGGAAGTAGGCTCATGCACCGTCAGTTGACGTTCTGCGTCAGGGTGAACCATAGAAATAGGTTCAACTATCAAGGGCTCTGTGGGAGCAGCCCGAGATTTCTTCGTCTTTCTCTTTTTCTTGCTGGGGGCAGTAGGAGAGGCTTCAGAGCTTTTCCTCTTCCTGGCTTCAGCCTCAGCAGTTCTTTTCTTCTTGAGCTCTGAAGCTGTTGACCGGCTCTTTGGCTTCGAGCCAGTCGTTGCAGTTGGGAAGACAAGCGGAACTACTTCCTGCCTTGGTGCCTCTTGTTCAGCTGGAACAGTCTTCTTCTTTTTCTTTGCGGCCATCTTGGGGTCGATGCCAGGACGCCCAAGTGCCTTGCGCTTCTCAGCCTCATTGTAGGCCTGCACACATCTGTCTGCCAGAGTCTTCATTCGCTCCTGTGAACCTTGAGCTTCTGCACGCTTCTTCAGAAAGTTTTCCTTTAGTTTGTGCAACATGATCTTGAAGCTCTTCACTTCTTGCACACTGAGCTTGGCCATATGCTTCTTGAACTGAGCCTTTTCATGATCAATTTTCTGCTTCAGTTCAACAATGCGCTGGGCAATGGCAAGTTCTGAAGCAATTGCTCCTTGGAAGGCGACGCTGAGGCCAACGGGCAGCTGCAGATCTTCGAAGCTGATGTTTGGTGTGGCAAACAATTCGTCGATGAAGTTGTGGATGATGGCGACATCAAAGGGAGGCAAATTGTTGAAGATTTCAGCTTCTTCTTTGCTCTTGATAAGCTGCTCGAGAGCGTCATCTCCAAGATCTTCATCACTTGACAGATCAACGGCTTCGCTGCGCAGAATGGCAGCAGCTGTGAGCTCTTTGCCGGTGTGTGGCTGAGGCATCTTGGCCTTCTAGGGCTTGGAGACGCGGGATACGTCTTCAGACTGCACACTGTCTTCAGGAGGTGCAGTTGCCAATGGCTTCGCCCTTGAGATTTTTGGTGAAGGGGCCGGCTTTGAAGCTTTTGGCTTCTTCGACTGCTTTGGCTTCGGTACAGCAGGAGCTTCATTAGACTCAGTCAGCTGGAGGGTCATTCACGGCAGTCCCTTGGACTAAGATGCGGGTGATGAGGCCCTCAAGGTTGGCATACGGACCGATGACATTGGGTTCTGCTTCTCGTGTGCCATCTGCCCTTGGTGCTGAGGGACCAGGGTTGAAGTCTAATCCAAATTTCTTCTTGTTCTGCTTCGCTGAGTTTTGGGCAAACTGGAAGTTGCGCTTGAACAGATTGTCGTCACGACACCAGAGTAGTGACGACGGATGTGCATCATCAGGCTGTGGCCCACGAACCATACATGGATAGAAGCTTTGGGCAATAGCTTCATCTCTGGACCTGGGTACAAGGTTCTTGTATAAGATGTCTCCCCACGGTCTTTTGATGGCACTTTTCTCAGCATACTCCTGGGTGACGAAGCGGTATTGGAACCATTGTTCTGCCCAATAGCGTCGAATCCATTGGATTCGGGTCTTGCGCTGACTATAATTCTCTTCAGGATCTGTTTTGTACATTTCTGCCAGTTCATCAGGCAGATCTTTGGATGTTCCTCCACGTCTCTGTCTGCCCCCCTTCCTTGCTGCTGTTTCTGAAGCCATAAACCTTAACTTGGAAGGCTTCAAAACTTTCAAAGGCTTCAAAGGCTTTCTTTTGCTGGACCAACAGGAAATGGCTTCAGGAGAATTTATGTGATGCTGTAGGAATTCTGCAAATGAATGCAGACTATGAGAACCAAAGGATTCTCCCACGGACATGTACCTGTGACAGCATTAAGGTGCGAGGGAAGGGGAAGAGGTCATATGCATTCTCAGAAGATTTTGAAGATAAATCAGTTTAGAAGACATTGACCTCATCGTGCGAAGACATTCACTCATAGATAAGAAGTTGGTTCCAGATTTGTACGAATCCACAGATCAGTACAAGTGAGGAATCTAACTACTTTTTGAAGCACAAGTGAATATTCTAGGCATGTTATGAGATGCAGTTTGAGAGAGATCTAGTTTGTGTGCGTAGAAACTGCTTGAGGTAGAAAGTGACAGATCAATAGGATCAACGATGCTGTAAACGGCAGTTTTATTTACCACACTGAGAACTGCTAGACGGAGCGAGAGATGAGGCCGAGCAGTTCACTCGTTCGTGCCCTAACTTGGCGACGGAGGAGACCTACGGCGACGGCGGAGAGGACGATGTCCGCGGTCGGCGTGAAGACGGCGTCGGAGAGGTTGCGGCAGCGACGCGCTTCGTCGCCGGCGTCGTCGAGAGCTAGCGGTGGTGCTAGGGTTCGTGCGAAGGTGGAAGAAGAGATAGTTACCGCAGTGAGTATGAATTTATAGGCACAGGGGCGGCACTGTGCTATTACATAGGTGCCCCTGGCGATTCGCATCTGAGGAACGCGTGGCCAGTTTGCGGAAGTTTGGGGTTTGTTCCACATCCCACGCATGCCTGGATTGTCGGGCGGTCGTTCCTGCTTCTCCGGATTTTATGTGGAGGAATGAGCATTGAAAACGGACTTTATGGTTGTCTCTATATCTTCTGCTGACAAGGACGCAGTGAAGACATTCAAAAGTTTCAATAGAATGCATATGACTTAGAGAGATAGAGTTTGAGATAGAAAGCATAGAGAAGTTGGGGTCCGATCACATTCACTTAGTTCGAAAGATTCAACACGAAGATATAGCTATAAGTGAATGCTGTAGAGGACAAAACACTAGCATATATATATATATATATCTATAATCAACATAGTGAAGATAATCATGAAAATGTGTTGAGTTCGAAGCCAAACCAAATGTGAAGACATTGCAAGGTAACGCCATGAGTGAAACACTTCAAAATAGAACGTTTGGTGGTGGCGTTACCCACCGTATAGGAAGTATTAGACCCAGACACGGCGCACAATTATCGTGGCGCTCCGAAGTCAAATTCCACATTACTGTATTCACACTTAGAATGTATGTCTTCATTGATTGAAGATATACTTTACTTTGTGTGTTGCACATCTAAGTCATCATATGCATAAGTGTTAGGATGTGTGCCTGATCACAGGACATTTGAGGATTCTAGGATATTTAGCTCACACCGTAACTTGCAAAACCTCTTCTCATCCAAGGGCTTGGTGAAGATATCTGCCAATTGCTCTTCAGTGTTGACGTGTATGATATCAATGTCTTCCTTCACAACATGATCTCTGAGAAAGTGATGACGAATTTCAATGTGCTTTGTCTTCGAGTGCTGAACTGGGTTGTTGGCTATCTTGATGGCGCTTTCGTTGTCGCAGTAAAGTGGCACTTGCTTCAGATGAATGCCATAGTCCTTGAGTGTTTGCTTCATCCACAGAAGCTGAGCGCAGCAAGATCCAGCAGCAATGTATTCAGATTCAGCAGTGGAGAGAGATACACAGTTCTGCTTCTTTGAAGACCAACATACAAGTGATCGTCCCAGAAAGTGACATGTGCCTGATGTAGACTTGCGATCAACTTTGTCACCAGCATAATGAGCATCTGAGAATCCAACCAAATCAAACTCTGAGCCCTTTGGATACCATAATCCTAGAGTTGGGGTGTGAGCCAAATATCGAAGAATTTGCTTCACAGCTAAGTGATGCGACTCCTTTGGTGCCGCTTGAAATCGAGCACACATGCAAACACTAAGCATAATATCTGGCCTAGATGCACATAGATAAAGTAAAGAACCAATCATGGAGCGGTATACCTTTTGATCGAACTCTTTACCATTGTCGTCAGGACCCAAATGATGTTTGGCTGGCATTGGTGTTGTGAAGCCTTTGCAGTCTTGCATACCGAACTTCTTCAGGCAATCTTTGAGATACTTTTCTTGAGATATGAAGATGCCATTGCGTTGTTGTCGTATTTGAAGACCAAGGAAGAACTTCAGCTCCCCCATCATGGACATCTGATATTGCTCTTGCATCATATATCCAAACTCTTCACTGTACTTCTGATTGGTGCAGCCGAAGATAATGTCATCCACATATATTTGGCACACAAACAGTTCACCATCATATGTCTTCGTGAAAAGAGTGGGATCTAGGGAACCAGGTATGAAGCCTTTGCTCTTCAGGAAGTATTTGAGTGTGTCATACCAGGCCCTAGGGGCTTGTTTGAGGCCATACATCGCCTTGTTGAGCTTGTATACCATGTCAGGATGTTTTGGATTTTCAAAACCAGGCGGTTGTGCAACATACACCTCTTCTTCAATCTTGCCATTGAGAAAGGCACTCTTCACATCCATTTGATATAGAAGTATGTTATGATGATTTGCATAGGCCAGCAGTATGCGTATGGCTTCAAGCCTAGCCACAGGAGCAAATGTTTCATCGAAGTCAATGCCTTCCACTTGAGTATATCCTTGAGCAACGAGACGAGCTTTGTTTCTGACAACTTGACCATGCTCATCTTGCTTGTTGCGGTATATCCATTTGGTGCCTATTATATTGTGCTTCCGTGGATCAGGACGCTTAACCAGTTCCCATACATTATTCAGCTCAAACTGTTGAAGCTCTTCTTGCATAGCTTGAATCCATTCAGGTTCCATAAAGGCTTCTTCAACTTTCTTGGGTTCTGATATTGAGACGAATGCGAAGTGCCCACAAAAATTTGCTAGCTGAGTTGCCCTTGAACGAGTGAGTGGACCAGGTGCATTGATGCTATCAATTATTCTTTCAATCTGCACTTCATTGGCAACACGAGGATGTACAAGGCGAAGACTTTGCTCTTGCTGATCTGTGTTGTTGTTGGGAGGAATGTCTTCAGGCTGAGCATTGTCTTCATGTTGATCAGGTGCTGAAATGATAAGTTCTTCTTCAGGATGAGCTTCAGCAGGTATAATCTCTCCAGTTCCCATTAGCTTGATTGATTCACTGGATGGAACTTCATCTAGCACACTTGGCAGCTGCTGTCTTTGTGATCCGTTGGTCTCATTGAACCGCACATCCACTGTTTCAACCACTTTGTAATGAAAGAGATTGAAGACTCTGTAGGAGTGCGAATCCTTTCCATATCCAAGCATAAAACCCTCATGTGCTTTTGGTGCAAATTTTGAGGTGTGATGTGGGTCCTTGATCCAGCACCTTGCGCCAAATACTCTGAAGTAACTGACATTTGGCTTTTTGCCAGTAAGGAGCTCATAAGATGTCTTGTTCAGAAGCTTGTGAAGATAAACACGATTGATTGTATGGCATGCAGTGTCAATGGCTTCAGTCCAGAATTTTCTTGGAGTCTTGTATTCATCTAGCATCGTTCTGGCCATCTCAATGAGTGTTCTGTTCTTGCGTTCGACGACGCCATTCTGCTGTGGCGTGTACGGAGCTGAGAATTCATGTGAGATGCCCAAGGTATCAAGATATGTATCAAGGCCAGTGTTCTTGAATTCAGTGCCATTGTCACTTCTGATGTGCTTTATCTTGGCGCCAAAATTGTTCATAGCTCGATTGGCGAAGCGTCTGAAGACATCCTGCACTTCAGTCTTGTAAAGGATTATGTGCACCCAAGTATATCTAGAGTAGTCATCAACAATGACAAAGCCATAGAGGCAAGCAGTAGTACTAAAAGTTGAGTAGTGAGTGGGACCAAAAAGATCCATGTGAAGCAGTTCGAAGGGTCGAGTAGTGGTCATGATTGTCTTCGAGGGATGTTTAGCCCTCGTCATCTTCCCTGCTTCACAGGCACCGCATAAGTGATCCTTCTTGAACTTGACGCCCTCGATGCCTATGACATGCTTCTTCTTCGCAAGGGTGTGGAGGTTCCTCATGCCAGCATGCCCAAGCCTCCGATGCCAAAGCCAGCATTCTGAAGCTTTTGCAAGAAGACATACTGCAAGTTGTGGCCCTGCTTAGAAATCTACCACGTACAGATCATCTTTTTGATACCCTTCAAACACTAGAGACTTGTCATATTCCATTAGTACAAGGCAACGATATTTTCCAAACATTACGATCATGTTCAAATCACAAAGCATTGAGATACACATTAAGTTGAAGCCAACAGATTCAACAAGCATGACTTTATCCATGTGTTGATCCTTTGAGATTGCAACTCTACCTAGACCCAATACCTTACTTTTACCAGTGTCAGCAAATGTGATGTGGCTCTTGTCGGATGGACGTAAGGTTGAGTCCATAATAAGGCTTCTTTTGCCAGTCATGTGATTTGTACACCCACTGTCAATAATCCATTCTGAAGACTTTGAAGACGCTGGTGTCGTACCCTACAGTGCAGTTAGGGGGATAGGCTTCACGAAGAGAATTGTGAAGCAAAAACATTTGACGAACCAGTGGGTTATGAAAACTTAGATCCAGATTAGGACTAATAGGGAGAGTAGCATGCGATTCAGGAACGAAGTACATAATGATGCCATTCAGGCATTTTATCTTGCGCCCTACAAGATTTTTAAGGTCCCCAGCAATAGCGTCAGACGATTTTGGTTTTCTGCTGGAGACCATTCCCTGCAAAAGAGAGTTAAGCCTTCTTAACCACCCACATCTTCAAGGGTGGCTTAGAAGCAATAAGTCTAAGTGCAGCATCTGAGAATTTTGGCTTTGAAGCCTTAGCAAACAGTCTTGCAGGTGGACAATAGTACTCATAAGAATAAGCAGAATAGTTCTTGGCCTTATGAACATAGCGGTTTGATGAACCGCTCTCATATTCATGTGACTGAGTATGGTCTCCCTGCAAAACATTTGCGTTAGTGCGACTCAGGTGAGTCCTCTGTTTGTATGAAGCCTTTGGATCGTATGAAGCCTTTGGTCTGAGGTTTGTCTTCTTCATGTGAGGTGTCATGAAGACATTCACAGGAAGATTTTCCAGACACTTTTTCAGAACCCAGATCTTCTTCATAGGCAGTCCATTCCTGCAGTTAGTACCAATGTACCTGGCAAACACTACACCATTCTGATTTTTAAACAGTACATAGTTTGCATCAAAGGATTCATCAATGATAATGGGGTTAGCACAGGTGAAGCCAGATAAATTGGATGGATCTGCTGAAGGTTCCTTTGCAGCAACCCACTTGGTTTTGGGGTACTGCTCAGGTTTCCAGTAAGAGCCATCTGCATTTATTTTCCTTACGAACCCTATACCCTCTTTCCTAGGGTTTCGGTTCAGAATCTGCTTTTTCAGGACATCACGTAGCGTCTGATGCCCTTTGAGGCTTTTGTACATCCCTGTTTCAAGCAATGTCTTCAACCTAGCATTCTCATCAGCAATAGCAGTGGTATCCTCCGCATAGGGGTTAGTTACCACATCAACAGTTGAAGATATTGCAACAGCAGTAGCAGTGGAACATTCAGCAACAGAAGTAGCATTATCACGCTCAATGCATTTAAGACATGGTGGTTCAAATCCTTCCTGAGCGGAACTGATCTGTTCGACGCGAAGTGACTCGTTTTCCTTTTGAAGATCTTCATGAGCCGCTCTCAATTTCTCAAGTTCTTGCTTCCTTTGAAGATAATCATAGGAAAGCTTTTCATGAGTTGTTGAGAGAGTATCATGACGATCTTCAAGTTCCTGATACTTAACGTGAAGATTTTTTTATGTCTTCAATTAAGGATTCAGATCGAGTCATTTCAGCACCCAACAGATCATCGCTTCTGTCTAACAGTTTTTGAATATGTTCCATGGCTTTCTGTTGTTCAGTTGCAATTTTAGCGAGTGTTTTGTAACTTGGTTTTGAATCACAATCAGAGTCATCGTCACTAGATGTTTGATAGTGAGTAGTGCGTTTGTTTACCTTGGCACTGCGTGCCATGAAGCAGTAGGTAGGAGTGGAGTAGTCCTTGTCATTTGCATCGGTGTCGGTGATGAAATCATTGTCTTCAGTGTTGAAGATGGACTTGGCGACGTATGCTGTAGCCATACTTGCAATGCCAGAATCAGACTCCTCCTCAGACTCCACCTCTGCCTCCTCAGAAGCGGACTCCTCCTCTGAATCCATTTCCTTGCCAACAAACGCATGTGCCTTGCCAGATGAGCTCTTCTTGTGTGATGAAGACTTTGAGGAAGACTTGGAAGAAGACTTTGTGTATTTCTTCTTCTTCTTGTCGTCTGAGTCATATTCCTTGCTCTTCTTCTTCTTTCTGTTCTCATTGTCCCACTGTGGACACTCAGAGATGAAGTGTCCAGTTTTCTTGCACTTGTGGCATGTTTTCTTCTTGTAGTCATGAGCAGAAGATTCATCATTCCTTGAGCTTGATCGTGAAGACTTTTTGAAGCCTTTCTTCTTGGTGAATTTTTGGAACTTCTTCACTAGCATTGCAAGTTCCCTTCCAATGTCTTCAGGATCATCAGAACTGCTGTCAGATTCTTCTTCAGATGAGGATACAGCTTTTGCCTTCAAGGCACAAGTTCGCCCATAGTTTGGACCGTAGATATCTCTTTTCTCAAAAAGCTGAAACTCATGTGTGTTGAGCCTCTCAAGTATGTCAGATGGATCGAGTGTCTTGAAATCAGGACGTTCTTGAATCATCAGGGCTAGGATGTCAAACGAGCTATCAAGTGATCTCAGCAGCGTTTTGACGACTTCGTGTTTGGTAATCTCAGTGGCGCCGAGGGCTTGAAGCTCATTTGTGATGTCAGTGTGTCTGTCAAATGTGTGCTGGACATTCTCATTGTCATTTCGCTTGAAGCGGTTGAAGAGATTGCGAAGGACACTGATTCTTTGATCTCTCTGGGTTGAGATGCCTTCATTGACCTTGGAGAGCCAGTCCCAGACCAGCTTGGATGTCTTCAAAGCACTCACACGGCCATACTGTCCTTTGGTCAGATGACCACAGATGATGTTCTTGGCAGTAGAGTCCAGTTGAACGAATTTCTTGACATCAGCAGCAGTGACACCTTCTCCAGCCTTGGGAATGCCGTTCTCGAAAACATACCATAGGTCGACGTTAATGGCTTCAAGATGCATACGCATCTTATTCTTCCAGTAGGGATATTCAGTTCCATCAAAGACGGGGCACGCAGCAGAGACTTTAATTATCCCTGCAGTCGACATAGCTAAAACTCCAGGTGGTTAAACCGAATCACACAGAACAAGGGAGCACCTTGCTCTGATACCAATTGAAAGTGCGTTATATCGACTAGAGGGGGGGTGAATAGGCGATTTTTATGAAAGTCTTCAAAACGTGGAAGTTATGAAGACAAACAGTAGAGATATGCCTATTACTATGCACCGGAAGTTAGACTATACTAGGCAAGCCATGGTCAAGTATAAACAGAGTGAAAGCACAGTGACAAATAGCTCTAGTGTAATTAGGATCAGGTAGGAAGATACTATGAAGCCAAACAGATTATACACTCACGTTGTGAAGACAAAAGAAAGAACAGACACGCAATGACTTCACAATGAGTGATCAGTAAGTAAAAGGAAGTGAAGATGAAACCAGTGACTCGTTGAAGACAATGATGTGTTGGACCAGTTCCAGTTGCTGTGACAACTGTACGTCTGGTTGGAGCGGCTAGGTATTTAAACCTTAGGACACACAGTCCCGGACACCCAGTCCTGAACACGCAGCTCAGGACACCAAGTCCTCACCGTATTCTCCTTGAGCTAAGGTCACATAGTCCTCGCCCAATCACTCTGGTAAGTCTTCAAGGTAGACTCCCAAACCTTCACAGACTTCGTTCACTGGCAATCCACAATGTCTCTTGGATGTTCTGAACACGACGCCTAACCGTCTGGGCATGCATAGTCCTCAAGTGTAATAAGTCTTCAGATCACACAGACAAGAAGACTTAAGTGATGCCCAATGTTCTCTGGCTCTGGGTGGTTAGGGCTTTATCCTCGCTAGGAATTCTCTCTCTCAAAGGCTTCAAGGTGGGTTGCTCTCAAACGACAAAAGCCGTACTCTCAACCTGAGCAGCCAACCGTTTATGGTTGTAGGGGGTGGGATATTTATAGCCACTTGGCAACCCGACCTGATTTGTCCGAAATGACCCTGGGTCACTAAGGAACTGACACGTGTCTCAACGGTCAGATTTCAAACTCTCATGGCAACTTTACTTGGGCTACAAGCAAAGCTGACTTGTCTGGCTCTGGACAAGATTCGCTCTCATTGTCTTCACTCGAAGACATAGGTTTTTGGTTTAGGCATCACTACAGTCATTCTGACTGGTTCTCCTGGACCCCACTTAACAGTACGGTGGTTCCTATGACTCAACACAAAAGAAAAAGAACTACGAAAGATCTAAGTGTTTGAGCTCCATAGACTTCATAACGTGTCTTCTTTTGTCATAGTCTTCAATGTGAATATGTTCATATACCACCTTTGACTTCAATGTCTTCATACATTTTTAGGGGTCATCTCTGGTAGTAAAACCGAATCAATGAGGGACTTCTACCTGTGTTATCCTGCAATTCTCACAAACACATTAGTCCCTCAACTAGGTTTGTCGTCAATACTCCAAAACCAACTAGGGGTGGCACTAGATGCACTTATAGATGTCCCCCATGGGTTTGATCATGCAGGCATGATCAGGAGTTCGAGGCGAACCCGTTGGTACCCTACAAGGCCGCTGCGATGGACGGAGTCGTCGGCGTCGAGCTCCCCCCCCCCCCCCCCCGAAGATCTTCGGCGGGTCCAAAAATGGAGCATCGCTCTACGGGCCATCTTCAGAGAAATTGATAGGCTGGGGTGGCTCCGCGAGGTTGTGGTGGTCTCCTGGCTCTGTGGGTTGTGGGGTTAGGGAGGGCACTGCAACGAATATGACAGCGCAGCCGCGGTGGCCACCATTGCCGGAGGAGAGGAAGATGGCCGCTAAGGGGAAGATACGGTGCTACCTAAGGCTGATAGAGCGAGGGGGTTCGTTTTATAGGCGCCAGAGGTCGGTTCGTTGGCTACCCAAGGATAAGCACGACGGCGGCGGCACTATTGCAGAGCAGGGGAGGTGGGGGCTGGCTGGCAGAGCTTGCTGAGGTAGGCGACGGTGTTGTGGACGATCACGGCGGTCTGGAGTACTTCGGGGCGCACCAGGTGGCCCGTACGGCACCGACCACAGCAGGCGGCGATGGCAGCTAGCTTCTGGCTTGTCGGAGACATGGCGAGGTGCTGTGGTGCTCGTGAGGGAGTACCGGTTGAGGCTTGGCTCTACGCTGCGAGCGGCAGAGGGTCAGGATAAGCTCGGGGAACAGACCAGGGGCGTGGTGGCTCGGGCGCGGCACGTGCAAAATGCGCACTCTAGCCGCGCTCCGGGCACGCACGGCAATCGTTCGACGAAATGCCAGAGCGACCAAACGTGCTTGAATGCCAATGCAAATCAACAAACCTAGGTTAGAGGTAGCTAGGAGATTAGTGGACATGGCTGCTTGGACAGGGGATCAAGTCCACAATGTATATGAAAAACTATGCCCAAACTCGCCATGCACACAAGGTGCTCGACAGAATGCCATGGGCATCTGGGCATCTCTTCTGGTGGCTAAAATCTCCAGATCCGAATCTCTTTAGGTGAATGTGATGATGTCAAAGCTAGTTGGGCAAAACCAGAAACTTGCTAGTGCAAGTTTTGCAAATCTTCAGTTCTGGACAGAAAGTGAAGGGCATTATTGCATGGACCAAAAATACTCCAATGGGCCCAATCTCCTGGACTTAAGGGTTTGGTAGGTTTGACTACAAGTAGGAAAAAATCCCGAGGTCACTAGAGGAATTTAAAACAGGGTTACAGTGCAAAATACCAAACTGGACCAGAATGAAAAAGAGGACGGTTTGTTCAAAATTTATAAAACACAAAGCTGGAATTTTGCATAAAAAGGAGTTATATGCATCTACTGACATCTCCAAATTTTTATGTAATTTTTAAAGAAATATTAAAATAGGTTGCAGTGCAAACTACAAACTGAACCAGATTTGAAAACTTGAGGTAGGGCTCAAAATCCCTAAATGACTAAGAGAGGTTTTTGCATAAAAGTGATTTAGGAACATCACATGTCATCCCCAAATTTTGGTGGAATTTTTAAATGAATTTATCAAAGGTTTGTAGTGCAAATGGGACTCTAAAACTTATGAGAAATCATTTTAAAATAAATAAAGCTTAGGAAAATCATTACAGGAATAATTCCACTGATAAAAAAATGTTCTTGAGTATGCACTCAAGCCCAATTTTTTTTCTTTTCTTGAAAAGTTTCCATTTGGAGGGAAAAACTCCACCATTCAGAAGGAAGGAGTGGTTCTGAAATCAAAAGATAAATCCAAAAAAATGAAAATTTAATTTTTCTGGCAAAATTTTAATTAAAAAATCATGGTTTAAAATTTGGGGTGTTACATCCTCCTGTTGGGGGACGTAGCAGAAATTCAAAATTTTGTACGCATCACCAAGATCAATCTATGGAGTAATCTAGCAACGAGGGGAAGGAGAGTGCATCTACATACCCTTGTAGATCGCTAAGCGGAAGCGTTCAAGTGAACGGGGTTGATGGAGTCGTACTCGTCGTGATCCAAATCACTGATGATCCTAGTGCCGAACGGACGGCACCTCCGCGTTCAACACACGTACAGCCCAGTGACGTCTCCTACGCCTTGATCCAGCAAGGGGAGAAGGAGAGGTTGGCGAAGACTCCATCCAGCAGCAACACGATGGCGTGGTGGTGGTGGAGGAGCGTGGTACTCCAGCAGGGCTTCGCCAAGCACCGCAAGAGACGAGGAGGGAGAGGGGTAGGGCTGCGCCAAGAAGGAGATTGAATCGTGTCTATGGCAGCCCAAAACCTCAAGTATATATAGGGGAAGGGGAGGGGCTGCGCCCCCACCTAGGTTTCCACCCCTAGGGGTGGCGGCCAGCCCTAGATCCCATCTAGGGGGCGGCCAAGGGGGGAGAGAAGGGGGCGCACCACTAGGTGGGCCTTAGGCCCATCTGAGCCTAGGGTTTGCCCCCTTCCACTCTCCCTTGCGCCTTGGGCCTTGGTGGGGGGGGCGCACCAGCCCACCTGGGGCTGGTCCCCTCCCACACTTGGCCCATGCAGCCCTCCGGGGCTGGTGGCCCCACTTGGTGGACCCCCGGGACCCTCCCGGTGGTCCCGGTACGTTACCGATAGCACCCGAAACTTTTTCGGTGACCAAAACAGGACTTCCCATATATAAATCTTTACCTCCGGACCATTCCGAAACTCCTCGTGACGTCCGGGATCTCATTCGGGACTCCGAAAAACATTCGGTAACCATGTATATCTATTCCCTATAACCCTAGCATCATCGAACCTTAAGTGTGTAGTCCCTACGGGTTCGGGAACCATGCAGACATGACCGAGACGTTCTCCGGTCAATAACCAACAGCGGGATCTGGATACCCATGTTGGCTCCCACATGCTCCACGATGATCTCATAGGATGAACCACGATGTCAAGGACTTAATCAATCCCGTATACAATTCCCTTTGTCTAGCGGTACGATACTTGCCCGAGATTCGATCGTCGGTATCCCGATACCTTGTTCAATCTCGTTACCGGCAAGTCTCTTTACTCGTTTCGTAACACATCATCCCGTGATCAACTCCTTGATCACATTGTGCACATTATGATGATGTCCTACCGAGTGGGCCCAGAGATACCTCTCCATTTGCACGGAGTGACAAATCCTAGTCTCGATTCGTGCCAACCCAACAGACACTTTCGGAGATACCTTTAGTGTACCTTTATAGCCACCAAGTTATGTTGTGACGTTTGGCACACCCAAAGCACTCCTACGGTATCCGGGAGTTGCACAATCTCATGGTCTAAGGAAATGATACTTGACATTAGAAAAGCTTTAGCATACGAACAACATGATCTTGTGCTAGGCTTAGGATTGGGTCTTTTCCATCACATCATTCTCCTAATGATGTGATCCCATTATCAACGACATCTAATGTCCATGGTCAGGAAACCGTAACCATCTATTGATCAACGAGCTAGTCAACTAGAGGCTTACTAGGGACATGGTGTTGTCTATGTATCCACACATGTATCTGAGTTTCCTATCAATACAATTCTAGCATGGATAATAAACGATTATCATGAACAAGGAAATATAATAATAACCAATTTATTATTGCCTCTAGGGCATATTTCCAACAGTCTCCCACTTGCACTAGAGTCAATAATCCAGTTCACATCGATATGTGATTAACACTCAAGGTCACATCCCCATGTGACTAACACCCAAAGAGTTCTGGGTTTGATCATGTTATGCTTGTGTGAGAGGTTTCAGTCAACGGGTCTGCAACATTCAGATCCGTATGTACTTCGCAAATTTCTATGTCATCTTGTAGATGCAACTACTACGCTACATTAGGAGCCATTTCAAATAACTATTCTACTTGGAGCTATTCTAAATTGTTGCTCCATTATACGTATCCGGTATCTCTACTCAGAGCTATCCGGATAGGTGTTAAGCTTGCATCGACGTAACTCTTTACATTGAACTCTTTATCACCTCCATAACCGAGAAACATGTCCTTATTCCTCTAAGGATAATTTAGACCGCTATCTCGTGATCTACTCCTAGATCACCTTTGTACCCTCTTGCCAAATATGTGGCAAGGCACACATCAGGTGCGGTACTCAGCATGGCATACCGTATAGAGCCTATGACAAAAGCATAGGGGATGACCTTCGTCCTTCCTCTTTCTTCTGCCGTGGTGGAGCTTTAAGTCTTAACTTCATACCTTACAACTTAGGCAAGAACTCCTTCTTTGACCGATCCATCTTGAACACCTTCAAGATCATGTCAAGGTATGTGCTCATTTGAAAGTAACATTTTGATCTATCCTTATAGATCTTGATGCTCAATGTTCAAGTAGCTTAATCCAGGCTTTCCATTGAAAAGCACTTTCCAAATAACCCTATATGCTTTCCAGAAATTCTACGTCATTTCTGATCAACAATATGTCAACAACATATACTCATCAGAAATTCTATAGTGCTCCCACTCACTTCTTTGGAAATACAAGTTTCTCATAAACTTTGTATACACCCAAAATCTTTGATCATCAAATCAAAGCATACATTCCAACTCCGAGATGCTTACTCCAGTCCTTAGAAGGATTGCTGGAGCTTTGCATACTTGTTAGCATCTTTCAGGATTGACAAAACCTTCCGGTTGTATCACATGCAACCTTTCCTCAAGAAAATCGTCGAGGAAACAATGTTTTGACATCCTATCTGCAAGATTTCATAAATAATGCAGTAATCGCTAATATAATTCCAACAGACTCTTAGTATCGCTACGAGTGAGAAAGTCTCATCGTAGTCAACTCCTTGAACTTGTCGGAAAACATCTTAACGACAAGTCGAGCTTTCTTAATGGTGATTACCTTCATTGTCCGTCTTCCTTTAAAAAAATCCATATGTACCTAACAGCCTTACGACCATCAAGTAATTCTTCCAAAGTCTACACTTTGTTTTCATATATGGACCCTCTCTCGGATTATATGTCCTCGAGCCATTTTGGAATCCAGGCCCACCATCGCTTCTCCATAGCTCGTAGGTTCATTGTTGTCTAGCAACATGACTTCCAAGACAGGATTACATACCACTCTGAAGTAGTATGCATCCTTGTCATCCCACGAGGTTTGGTAGTGACTTGATCTGAAGTTTCATGATCACTATCATAAGCTTCCACTTCAATTGGTGTAGGTGCCATAGGAACAATTCCCTGTGCCCTGCCACACACTAGTTGAAGAGACGGTTCAATAACCTCATCAAGTCTCCACCATCCTCCCACTCAATTCTTTTGAGAGAAACTTTTCCTCGAGAAAGGACCCGATTCTAGAAACAATCCCTTATTGCTTTCGGATCTGAGACAGGAGGTATACCCAACTGTTTTGGGTGTCCTATGAAGATGCATTTATCCGCTTTGGGTTCGAGCTTATCAGCCTGAAACTTTTTCACATAAGCATCGCAGCCCCAAACTTTTAAGAAATGACAGCTTAGGTTTCTCTAAACCATAGTTCATACGGTGTCATCTCATCGGAATTACGTGGTGCCCTATTCAAAGTGAATGTGATTGTCTCTAATGCCTAACCCATAAACTATCGTGGTAATTCGATAAGAGACATCATGGTATGCATCATATCCAATAGGGTGCAGTTATGATGTTCGGACACACCATCACACTATGGTGTTCCAGGCTGTATTAGTTTTGAAACAATTTCCACAATGTCTTAATTCTGTGCCAAACTCGTAATTCAGATATTCATCTCTATGATCATATCATAGATATTTTATCTTCTTGTCACGACGATCTTTCAACTTCACCCTGAAATTACTTGAACCTTTCAATAATTCAGACTCGTGATTCATCAAGTAAATATACTCAACATCTACTCAAATCATTTGTGAAGTAAGAACATAACGATATCCACTACACGCCTCAGCACTCATTGGACTGCACACATCAAAATGTATTACTTCCAACAAGTTGCTTTCTCGTTCCATTTTACTGAAAACGAGGCTTTCAGTCATCTTGCCCATGTGGTACGATTTGCATGTCTCAAGTGATTCAAAATCAAGTGAGTCCAAACGGTCCATTTGCATGGAGTTTCTTCATGCATATACACCAATAGACATGGTTCGCATGTCTCAAACTTTTCAAAAACGAGTGAGCCCAAAGATCCATCAACATGGAGCTTCTTCATGCGTTTTATACCGGTATGACTTATGTGGCAGTGCCACAAGTAGGTGGCACTATCATTACTATCTTATATCTTTTGGCATGAACAAGTGTATCACTACGATCGAGATTCAATAAACTATCCATTTTAGGTGCAAGACCATTGAAGGTATTATTCAAATAAACAGAGTAACCATTATTCTCCTTAAATGAATAACCGTATTACAGTAGACATAATCCAATCATGTCTATCCTCAACGCAAACACCAATCTCGATGGTAGAGGGAGCATGCGATGATTGATCACATGAAGCTTGGAAAAACTTCCAACACATATCGCCAGCTCACCTTTAGCTAGTCTCCGTTTACTCCGCAGCCTTTTATTTCGAGTTTACTAACACTTAGCAACCGAACCTGTATCTAATACCATTGTGCTACTAGGAGTACTAGTAAAGTACACATTAACACAATGTATATCCAATATACTTCGAACGACCTTGCCAGCCTTCTCATCTACCAAGTATCTAGGGTAATTCTGCTCCAGTGGCTGTTCCCCTTATTACAGAAGCACTTAGCCTCGGGTTTGGGTTCAACCTTGGGTTTCTTCACTAGAGCAGCAGCTGATTTGCCATTTCATGAAGTATCCCTTCTTGCCCTTGCCCTTCTTGAAACTAGTGGTTTCACCAACCATCAACAATTGATGCTCCTTCTTGATTTCTACTTTTGTGGTGTCAAACATCGCGAATATCTCAAGGATCATCATATATGTCCCTGATATATCATAGTTCATCACGAAGCTCTAGCAGCTTGGTGGAAATGACTTCGGAGAAACATCACTTTCTCATCTGGAAGATCAACTCCCACTAGATTCAAATGATTGTTGTACTCAGACAATCTGAGCACAAGCTCAACAATTGAGCTTTTCTCCCTTAGTTTGCAGGCTAAGAAAATCGTCGGAGGTCTTATACCTCTTGACGTGGGCACGAGCCTGAAATCCCAATTTCAGCCCTCGAAACATCTCATATGTTTCGCGACGTTTCAAAACGTCTTCGGTGCCTCAACTCTAAACCGTTTAACTGAACTATCACGTAGTTATCAAAATGTGTATGTCAGATGTTCGCAACATCGACAGACAACGTTCGAGGTTCAGCACACTGAGCGGTGCATTAAGGACATAAGCCTTCTATGAAGCAATGAGGACAATCCTCAATTTACGGACCTAGTCCGCATAATTGCTACTATCAACTTTCAACTAAATTTTCTCTAGGAACATATCTAAATAGTAGAACTGAAGCGCGAGCTACGACATAATTTGCGAAGACCTTTTGACTATGTTCAGGATAATTAAGTTCATCTTATGAACTCCCACTCAGATAGACATCCCTCTAGTCATCTAAGTGATTACATGATCCGAGTCAACTAGGCCGTGTCCGATCATCACGTGAGACGGACTAGTCATCATCGGTGAACATCTTCATGTTGATCGTATCTTCTATACGACTCATGTTCGACCTTTCGGTCTTCCGTGTTCCGAGGCCATGTCTGTACATGCTAGGCTCGTCAAGTCAACCTAAGTGTTTCGCATGTGTTCCGAGGCCATGTCTGTACATGCTAGGCTCGTCAACACCCGTTGTATTCGAACGTTAGAATCTATCACACCCGATCATCACGTGGTGCTTCGAAACAACGAACCTTCGCAACGGTGCACAGTTAGGGGGAACACTTTTCTTGAAATTTTAGTGAGGGATCATCTTATTTAAGCTACCGTCGTTCTAAGCAAATAAGATGTAAAACATGATAAGCATCACATGCAATCAAATAGTGACATGATATGGCCAATATCATTTTGCTCCTTTTGATCTCCATCTTCGGGGCTCCATGATCATCGTTGTCACCGGCATGACACCATGATATCCATCATCATGATCTCCATCATCGTGTCTTCTTGAAGTTGTCTCGTCATCTATTACTTCTACTACTATGGCTAATGCTTTAGCAATAAAGTAGAGCAATTACATGACATTTAAGTTGACACGCAGGTCATAAATAAATTAAGACAACTCCTATGGCTCCTGCCGGTTGTCATACTCATCGACATGCAAGTCGTGATTCCTATTACAAGAACATGATCAATCTCATACATCACATATATCATTCATCACATCCTTTTGGCCATATCACATCACAAGGCATATGCTGCAAAAACAAGTTAGACACCCTCTAATTGTTGTTGGAAGTTTTTACGTGGCTGCTATAGGTTTCTAGCAAGAACGTTTCTTACCTACGCGAAAACCACAACATGATATGCCAATTTCTATATACCCTTCATAAGGACCCTTTTCATCGAATCCGATCTGACTAAAGTGGGAGAGACAGACACCCGCTAGCCACCTTATGCAACTAGTGCATGTTAGTCGGTGGAACCAGTCTCACGTAAGAGTACGTGTAAGGTCGGTCCGGGCCGCTTCATCCCACGATGCCGCCGAATCAAGATAAGACTAGTAACGGCAAGATAATTGACAGTATCGACGCCCACAACCACTTTGTGTTCTACTCGTGCATAGGAACTACGCATAGACCTAGCTCATGATGCCACTATTGGGGAACGTAGCAGAAATTCAAAATTTTCTACGCATCACCAAGATCAATCTATGGAGTAATCTAGCAACGAGGGGAAGGAGAGTGCATCTACATACCCTTGTAGATCACTAAGCGGAAGCGTTCAAGTGAACGGGGTTGATGGAGTCGTACTCGTCGTGATCCAAATCACCGATGATCCTAGTGCCGAACGGACGGGACCTCCGCGTTCAACACACGTACAGCCCGGTGACGTCTCCTACGCCTTGATCCAGCAAGGGAAGAAGGAGAGGTTGGGGAAGACTCCATCCAGCAGCAGCACGACGGCGTGGTGGTGGTGGAGGAGCGTGGTACTCCAGCAGGGCTTCGCCAAGCACCGCAAGAGACGAGGAGGGAGAGGGGTAGGGCTGCGCCAAGAAGGAGATTGAATCGTGTCTATGGCAGCCCAAAACCTCAAGTATATATAGGGGAAGGGGAGGGGCTGCGCCCCCACCTAGGTTTCGACCCCTAGGGTTGGCGGCCAGCCCTAGATCCCATCTAGGGGGGCGGCCAAGGGGGGAGAGAGGGGGGCGCACCACTAGGTGGGCCTTAGGCCCATCTGAGCCTAGGGTTTGCCCCCTTCCACTCTCCCTCGCGCCTTGGGCCTTGGTGGGGGGGCGCACCAGCCCACCTGGGGCTGGTCCCCTCCCACACTTGTCCCATGCAGCCCTCCGGGGCGGGTGGTCCCACTTGGTGGACCCCCGGGACCCTCCCGGTGGTCCCGGTACGTTACCAATAGCACCCGAAACTTTTCCGGTGACCAAAACAGGACTTCCCATATATAAATCTTTACCTCCGGACCATTCTGGAACTCCTCGTGACGTCCGGGATCTCATCCGGGACTCCGAACAACATTCGGTAACCACGTATATCTATTCCCTATAACCCTAGCGTCATCGAACCTTAAGTGTGTAGACCCTATGGGTTCAGGAACCATGCAGACATGACCGAGACGTTCTCCGGTCAATAACCAACAGCGGGATCTGGATACCCATGTTGGCTCCCACATGCTCCACGATGATCTCATCGGATGAACCACGATGTCAAGGACTTAATCAATCACGTATACAATTCCCTTTGTCTAGTGGTACGATACTTGCCCGAGATTCGATCGTCGGTATCCCGATATCTTGTTCAATCTCGTTACCGGCAAGTCTCTTTACTCGTTTTGTAACACATCATCCCATGATCAACTCCTTGATCACATTGTGCACATTATGATGATGTCCTACCGAGTGGGCCCAGAGATACCTCTCCGTTTGCACGGAGTGACAAATCCCAGTCTCGATTCGTGCCAACCCAACAGACACTTTCGGAGATACCTGTAGTGTACCTTTATAGCCACCCAGTCACGTTGTGACGTTTGGCACACCCAAAGCACTCCTACGGTATCCGGGAGTTGCACAATCTCATGGTCTAAGGAAATGATACTTGACATTAGAAAAGCTTTAGAATACGAACTACATGATCTTGTGCTAGGCTTAGGATTGGGTCTTGTCCATCACATCATTCTCCTAATGAAGTGATCCCGTTATCAATGACATCTAATGTCCATGGTCAGGAAACCGTAACCATCTATTGATCAACGAGCTAGTCAACTAGAGGCTTACTAGGGACATGGTGTTGTCTATGTATCCGTACATGTATCTGAGTTTCCTATCAATACAATTCTAGCATGGATAATAAACGATTATCATGAACAAGGAAATATAATAATAACCAATTTATTATTGCCTCTAAGGCATATTTCCAACACCTCCTTAGTCGGCGCCCCTCACTCGTCGTTCTCCGACATCTGGTAGGGGAGGGTGTGCATGCCGTTGGGGTGAGGGAAGATGTGGTTGAAGTTGGTGAAGGTGTTGTAGTTCGTGAACGCGATAAACTCGCATCCACACCAGAACACCTCGCCACGAAGGTGGTGAGCGTCGTAGGGGTTGGTGAAGGTGACGTAGAGGCCGATGACCAAGCCGTTGGCGTTGCCATCGTACTGCTCGTGGAGGTGGAACATGGGCGGAGTGCTCGGAGGGAGGTGGCGGTAGCCGGCTTGGAGGAAGAATCGAGCCAACTCTGTAGGGCCCCTCCACCTTGAGATGGCCCACACCCTCAGGATATTCTCGACGATGACTCCGGCCGGGTACTCCCTCTCCGGCACGGTGCGAGGGCGACGGTAGGTAGGGCCGTTGAACTGCATGGTGGCTCGAGTGGTGGATTTGGCTCGAAAAGAAGAAGCAGAGGAGGCTTGACAGATGAGTGTGAGAGGGATGGGGAAATAGTGCCCTTTTATAGCCGCGTTGAAGCCGTGGCAATGTGTACACAGTGCCTTCTCGATCATTTTCTCTTCTCCGTTCATACTGGCATAAGTAATTGCGGGCATTAATTCAAAAACAGCGGGCAGAGCATCCAAAGAGGCACGGGCGGCACAGGCGAGATGCATCGTTTCATGGACTTGCATCGGCGGTGACGCCGCGTGGGAAACAGGCCCGTTCATCCGCGCGTGACACTGAAAAAGGAGATGCACAGCCGACGCGTCCGTTCCGTGTCTCAGGTTCATACATGCATTTGTTAAAATAGCTTAGATGCGACGTACCTATACGCTGCGCCCCTGCCACTGTTTTACTGCGTTGATGCGTGCATGCAAACCCACATGCAAATGGCTAGGCTATGTCACAGCGTTCACGAGCACAGAATAGCTAGGCTGCGATGTTGCATGGCATGCATGGGACAGGGATGGCCCACATGTCATTGACCCTCTCGCATGCAGCCCATCCCCCCCTCTTGACGGCCGTGCGCACGCACGCCAAGCTCTGCCGGGCCCGATCCGCTCGGCCCAACAGTCACTGAGATGCTCCCCCTCTCAACGTTATCTGTTCGTCAGAGAGAAAAAACGGTGGCTAATCAGATTGGAGAATCAGGGCTCCCACGGATCGCCCCCGCGGAATCCTTCTAGAAGGTCTATCCGACGGCCGCAGTTTGGTATTAGGGTTAGATCGACGGTGCACATTTGGCGCTAGGGTTACATGGGTTTTGGAGGCAGTCAATGGGGTTTTGAAAGGTTTGACCGAACATTCAAATGTGTATAACTAATTGAAAAAAATCTAAAAAATGAAAAACCTGCGCATCTAGTCTTTTCATGTTACATAGTTATGATATAAAATGATAAACTTGATCTAATGATCTTTGCATGAAAAAACCTTCACAAATTGTACTATCTCGACTGAGGTTGCATATAGTTCAAACGAGTGAGAAGAGGGTTTGAGGGTTTGAGGTTTTGAAAATGCAACAAATTCAAAAACCTTACCTTAGCTTCATTTTTGAGTGACTAAGGAGGATCTGAAGTTATTTTTGCATTTAAAATTTTTAAACTTGTTTTATTACTGACTTTGTATTAAAGGGTGTTTTTTCAAAAATAAATTAAGTAATATGAATACTTATTCAAAAGAAGGTGAGACTTCGTATTGATCCTATATAGGTATAGTATAAGCTAAGAAAATCTTTTTGGGTGATTTTGAGAAGATCGAAAAAAACTTGCTTAGAAATGGGGCCGTTTTCCCTTACTTTGGAGCCTGTTTGGACAACATTTTCAGTGACTATGAGTTGGACTTCACAAAAAGGGTTCGATTTATGAACTAAAGTGCATAGTAGTACATAAAACAATGCAACATCACAGAACAATCAAATGAACTCAAAAAAATATTGGAGATAGGTTCAAATTTGAATGTCGGTTCAAATTTGAATTTTATTTCAAGTCAAATCAACATCATAGCACATAAGTTTTCACATGAAAGAACATAAGTTTTCACATCAAATGACAACAAACCTAAGTTTTCACATCAAATTTGAATTATTTCGACTCTATTTCTTTTGCTTCTTTCTACCACTCGATTTCTTCTCCTTTTTTCCACCGTTTGGTTCCACGACGCATAGTTTGTTGATGCTGATGCTCTTGCTTTTTGGCCCCTTGGTTTTCTTGCCAACTCCACTAGGCCCCCTCAACTTTTGCACCTGACCATGTCCCACTTCTTCAGTTTGCACTTCTGCAGATTGAGTAGATGGCACACATTGTTCAACTACTTCAGTTTGCAATTCAACACTTGGCAGCACAACCTCCAAACATGGCAACACATCTGTCAAAGTAGATTCGCATGACAACACAACAATTGCTTCATCTGCAACAGTTTCAGATTTCCCTAGCGCCTGCAAAACAGATTCAGTATTCATCACATCGTCCAAAACAGAAACACTTAGCTCATGTTCAGCAGTAACAGTTTCAGTTTGCTCCATATCTTTGTCACCAAACAATATCTGCTTAGTGCTCTTCTTTCTAAATCCATTGAGTCTTGCTTTTTTCACTGGCCAACATTGTTCAACAACAAGAGGTGGTGCTTTTTCTACACACTTCCTCCTAAAAAATAAAGCATTTGACTTGGTTAGATACTAGAACAAGTAGCAAAATCAAAAACTTGCAAAAACAGTAACATAAGCATACTTTGGCCTCTGAGGAGTGTAGATGCATTTGGATGAACCAATTCTGTGCCCAAGTACCTCACACAACTTGCACCTATTTTTGTTACATTTTTGAGCCCTTTTGGGCTTATCATTCTTTTCCTTTTCCTTTTTCCCCTTCTTACTACAACCACCTTTCTCAAACCAAGCTTTGAATCTGCTCTGTTTTGGCCTCCCAGCCTTTCTTCTAGTGACATGGGGACACAAGGTAAATTCTATTTCCACCTCAGGCCACTGAGATTGGTCAGTCAGTGCAGGAATTGGACTTGCACATGCAGCTTTGAATTTTTGTACTGAATAATACTCATGCAAATATGGGTGCATATTTAACCTCGGTTTAGATGCCAAAAAAGTATGGAATGCTCACATGGTTTTCCAGTGTGTTGCCACTCTTGACAAGTGCACTCATGCAACTCAGTACTTACCACATGCCTCTTGCCACTCTTTGTATCTCTAACTTCAGCACCCCACAAGGAAGATTTCTCAACAGATAGATGTGAAAGATTTCTACTCCTGTTGACCACCTGTTTTACCACTGCTGGAAGCTTGTCCCCTTCCAAAATATTAGCAATTTTTCCTCTCAACTCCCACAAACGCATGATCATGATCCTTATTTGATCCACCATGTCATGCACAGGCAAGTCTTTCAAATCCTTCACTTTGTTGTTAAAACTTTCTGCCAAGTTGTTATTGACATGATCACATTTTATGGCAGTATTAAAACCTGATTTATACCACAACAGAGAATGGTGGGTGTTCAACCATGAAGCAAATTCATTATCACTACATGATGTCAATATCTTACCAAGGTGATAGGAATGTGTCTGTCTGGTGTAGGATCTTGCTGCTGGCCACATGCGCCCAAATTCATCTCCTCTGAATTTTTTTACCAGATTCATCCACATATGTCCAAAGCACTCCCTCTGCTCAGCATGGGGGAAAACATTTTTTACTGCATTTTCCAACCCTTTACATGCATTTGTGTGGATAGCCAAAGGAGAAACTGGCCCTATGCATCTTTTTAGTTGCATCATGAACCATATCCATGATGCCTTTATCTCTGATTGAAACATTCCTATTGCAATTGGGAACATCCAGTTGTGTCCATCTAGAGCATTGCATGCAGCCAACTGACCATTCCACTTTCCAGTCAAAAAAGATGAGTCTATGCTTAAATATGGACGACAACCTGCTTTGAATCCATCTATGCAAGGCTTCAAACACATAAAAATCTTGCTGAATAAAACCTTGCCATCCTCTGTTACCTCTGTATCTATGTCGACCACACTCCCAGGTGACCTCTTCTCCACCTCTACTTTAAAACTATACAACATCCTAAATGTATTTGCCCAGTCACCATACAATGATTTCATGGCCCTTTGTTTTGCTTTCCACACTGTGGTATATTGCAGCTGGATGGGGTACAACTTCTCCAAGTCAACTTTAAGCCTCTTTGTAGTAGTGTTTGGAGGCTTGGCTAAATAGGAGTAATCTTCTCTGTAACCCAAAGATGTGATGTCATCTTTGAAACTCTCTGTGAAGTGGTCATACATGTATGCTGGTGTGGTATTTGATTTACCCTTACTGTACTTCCATCAGGTTGTAGTCTGGTAGACAAGTACCATTTGCAAGGATTGCCACCACCATCATAACCTTTGCATCGAGTATAGAATTTCTTTCGATCAGTCCACATAGTCTTGGCATCAAACTCTTTTCTCACTGCATAGGTCCTGAAAGACATCCTAAACTCCTTCATGCTTGGCCACAACTTCCCCACCTCAATAACTGGGTTCTCTTTGTCATACAAACAAACCAGCTCATTATCATCTGCATCATCCACATCATCTGCAGCCTCTCTCATCAGCTCTTCTTCATCCTCATTTGCATTTCTAGGGCCTGTGTTACCATCAGCAGGCAAAGAACTGTCATCCTTCTCCTTATCTTTGCCATCAACTTGAATGCCAAACATTTTGGCCATATCAATGTCAGATATTGGTGTAATGACCAAATCTATTTTTTCATTCAACTCTACTACATTCTAGTCAACAACAATCTTCCTAGCACCATTTGTTCCCTCCTCTCCATCTACATCAATCCCTGTATCTTTAGCTACTACAGTCGGTTCAGCCAACAATACCAACATCTTCTTTTGTGAAACCCACTCATCATCTTCCACCTGTGCAGCCATCTTTGATGGCACATAACCAACTCTAGAATGAGTTTGCAGATCAATTAGCTCTGCATAAAATGTTACTTGTTTGCTTGCCCACCCTTCTTGCTGATCAATTTCAGCAACCATGGATTCTCCATCTTCAATTCTCACATATTCACCATTATAGTTATCGAAATGTTGCAAAGAAACATCTTATTCTGGACCCCAAACAATACTCTCCCCAATTCTCTCCACGAAATTGCCCACAGCCTTCTCCGTCATGCTCTCCAATTCATGGGGATCAACATCTACAAATTCCACATCCAACCTCACGGTGGTATCTCTATCAATGTCTTGGACACTGCCATCACTGAGCTTGGCTTTACAGGGGAAAAATTCCACTATAATTGCGAATGTGGTGGCAGAACCTAAACCTCCCCTGTTTTGTCAATGGCAAGCAGCGGCAGTGTAAGTGACAGTCACTACCAAATCGAGTTTGATAACAGCTAAGAGAGAAAAGAGGGTGGCATTACCGATTTGAAGCACTGTCTCCTCGCTCCATCTCATCCAGCCCTCGCTCCATCTCCTATCCAATCGAGATTCTAAAACGCCAAGAAACGGGGGTAGCCCGGCAACATGAGGCCACGGATTTATCCAAAATTCAGTGGAATGGGACTAGTGTTTGGAAAATACTCACTCGCAACAGCCGCTGCCGAGAAAGGCGCTCCACCATCGGGCCGCGGAGAAGAAACAGCCCCCGAATCCAATCAAGATTCTAAATCACCAAGAAACAGAGGGGCAGCATGAGGCCACAGATCCTCCAAAATTCCGGGGAGTGGGACTAGGGTTTCAGGCTCACCTCGCAGTAGCTCTGCCGCTGCCGAGAAATGCGCTCCACCACCGCGGAGAAGAAACCGCTGCCGGAGAAGATGCTTATGGCGGCGCCGCTCGCCCAGTCCAGCACGGGCGAGTCGAGCACGGTCACACAGTAACCGGTCGAGTCGTGGACGGTTGACTCTTGACTACGTGGCCCTAGGTGGACCCCACCAGTCAGAGCACATAACCCAGTGTCCTAACCAAACCTCAGCCTAACTAACAGCCAACTAGCCGCGTAAATGGGTTGTCTTGCTTGAGCTATTTATGTGTTGGGAGACATCGCATGAGAGCCATTACAACCAACGACATCGCATGAGAGACAATTCACACCAACGACGTCGCATGGGAGCTATGCCCATTTTGAATCTGGACAAATTTTCCACAACTCTTAGAATCTACTGGCTTTGGGCAGATTGGTTGGATCCGGTCAAGCCTTGGTTTCATCTCGGAAACCCCCGTGATGAGAATGATAAAGACATCTTCGCGGCCACCAACAAGGTGTTGGTTGGTAATGGCCTTCATGCCTATTTCTTGGAATTTGCATGTCTCATATTTTTGAGATATCCAAGAAAAGGGGCTGTTCGGTAAACAAAGCTTTGCAGGACAACTTCTGGGTCTCCAAAGTAAATACTGCTGAAATCACCAATGTTAGTCATCTTACTGAGTTCGTCAACCTATGGGAGAAGCTTTCACGTGTTCATCTAAACCCTGATGTGCCAGATTCATTTCTTGGAGGCTCTCTGGTGGCCTTTATTCGGAGACGACGCCCTACAAAGCTCAATTCATTGGTTTTGTTGACACGGCAATGCCCTTGATTGTCTGGAAGAATTGGGCTCCCTCCAAATGCAAGTTCTTCACCTGGCTTGTTATCAATAATAGGATTTGGACAGTGGACATGCTACATCGTCGGGGATGGCCAAATTGCCACCTTTGCCCCCTATGTAAGCAAGTTCAAGAGTCGACTGCACACCTCTTATTCCAATGCCGCTACACCGCTAGAGTTTGGATGATGATTAAGACTTGGCTTGATCTGGCTGATGTGCAGCCTTCATATTGAGTGGTTGTAGCTTCCGTCAAGGATTGGTGGCAACTCAATGCCTACTGAATCTCGCAATCTCGGAGGGCACTCATCTGAGTCATCTCTTTAATGATGCTTACCTCGTGGGAAATATGGAAGGAGAGGAATGCTCGTGTTTTCTGCAACACCGTGGTGCCGGTGGGGGAGATTGTTGCTAAAATCAAAGAGGAGGCTTCCATGTGGTGCCTCGCAGGGGCGAAATTTTTGAGTAATGTAATGTCGCGAGAGTAATGCTTTGTAATTCAGCCTTCGGCCAAAACTCCTAAATCTTCTTCTTAATTAATGGAAGTGGCAAATCTTTTGCCTTGATTCAAAAGAAAAAACAAGTTCATGATACCTAGTAACATGCTGAAACGCAAGTCTTCATGAAAAACATAATTTAGTTCGTACACCATTTGTTGTCGTTCTTCCACATACATGGCAGGTAGACAGACTAACAAGGTTCACTGTGAACATAGATTCTTTCATGGGACTTTTCAGGGCAAGCCAAGCACTCTCCAGATCCTAAAGATGCTACCAAAGTTCTGTTGCCCATCTATGGTGTTCATTGCTCTCCTTCTATTATGTTCTTCTGGAGACTTGTTTTAGTTCCCAGAATAATCAATTGGTTCATTGGACTGGGTCATGAGTTGAGACCCAAAGTTTAAGTGTCTACAATTTCTTCATCAATTTTAGTGTGCTTTTTCAATGAAGAACATTGACATGGACCGTGATTGGTGTCAGAGTTTCTTTGATGGTCAGGGACACGCCTTGTTTTTATTTTACTTAAGAAATGAATTTGGAAGAATGCCAAGCACGCCATACCGTCCATTCTTCCCAATTTTTTTAATTGACGCTCTAATTTACCAATCTTAATGGCCAAGGGGGAAATGATGTCATCACCTCTAAGAAAATAAAATTTAACATCAGAAAACTTGCAAGCCACTTACCAAGAAATAGCAAAGAAAGCACATCATCTGGCACGTGGGCGTAGGTGAGTGCGTTACTAGGTGTATATGGAAAAACAAATGGATAATAACATGTCCTTTGTTGCTGCCTTTATTCTCCTACAAGCCTGGTGGCATCTGCTTCTCTCCCTCCTCTTCTAATTGGAGATGGTGAAATGATTGTTCAGCCACTCCATGATGTATACTTAAACAAGAAGAGACCAAAGGGAGGGTACATTGTTGGTAGAAAAGAGGAAGCCAGAATTGGATTGGGGAAAAATTGCAAGGTGCCACCAAGGATAGGCATGGATGAGCACCGAAAAGTTGATTACATCTCAGTCTAAAGGTGATTGTCAACCGAAAGTCCTAGTTATTTGAAATTGATGCCACCTGTTATGCAGTATCACGTGGTTGATTTCAAGTTTGTGCTCGCCCAAGATCTTCTTCGGCAATCCTACGTAAATAAGATCATCTGCTGTGGAGATCAAACAATTGGATTTTCCATGATGGAGATTTCTTTTGCATATTCCATGTAACACGAATTGGATCAAATTTTGAGTAAGGATCGTGTGTGCCAAACTACAATAGGCTGGGGTAATGTTATGCAAAAGGGAAGTTGTCCCTTACTTTAAAAAGTGCAGTGCTTCCCAAACTCTATCATGAGTTAATTTATTAAACAAACTTTTGCGGTTATTCTCAAAAAAGTGTTTTTAAACACGAGCATAAAGCCCACTTTGTGGATGTGTACTATAAAAGCTTGTGACCACTAGTAAAATTATGGAAGAAATAGTAGGATACGGATGATCACATTTGATAGAGCATCCACTATCACTATGATAGTTAGTTTGTAATGAAAAGTTGTGTCATACACCAGTACTTCTCCATGCTCACATGTCAAAAGGCAATCATTTCATTACAAAAGCACTCATCTAATTAAGCAACTGTGTACATACTCTAAAAATGACTGTTCTTGGCACAAGTATTCACATGATATATATTATGCGGTGCTGAATAAAGCTCGAGTATCAATCGTAACAATCTCAAATTCCACTTTGTTTTTCTCAGGCAAGATCCTGATCATAACTCCTATGAGAATAGAATCATTTCCCAAGGAGATCTAGCAATTGGATTTCTTATGATAGAGATTTCTCTTGTATATTCTACGTAGGTGCGAATTAGGGGAAGTTGTAAAATCCTGAAACAAGGTCCAGTTCGAATCATCGTGAAGCTGCGTAGAGCTCACTTTTGATGGTTCTGACATTGGACGGCTATGTTATTGACCAAAATCAGTTAATGATAGCTCTGTGTCCCAAAACTTGGTGATTTTCAGAGGAATATTTTGGTTATGCGAACAATCAATCAATTCCCTGGACTTAGTCATGACTCATAACATGAGTATGTGAGATGAAACTACCAGTTTCCATACTTTCTTCATTTGCACATATCATTTTAGCACTGTAATTAATTCAGACAAGTCATATGGTTTTAAATTTTTATTTTAACCTCTAGTAGAGGCATGATGAGATGCGAATGTAAGATCGAAAAACTGCAATTATGGCGTCAGTAACATATGTACTACTTGTTAGGAAATAAGAATGGAAAACATATCGCTATAGAAATTCATACTTGCAGACTTTGTACCAAAATCTGGTTTCTTGTCATGGAAATCAGGATGAACCTATCTTTGAAATAAATTAGTATACTGATTTAGGACTGGTAATATGTTGATCAAGTATGATGATTCAGGGTTTACACAAATTGTGGTGGGCTATCCCAAGAAGTACATGAGGTGCCAACAATCAAAAATAATTAGGACTTCAAGCCGTACAAATTGTGGTGGGCTATCCCAAGCAGTACATGATTCAGGGTTCTTCAAGCCGTTGCGATTTAGTGCTTCAGAATGTCTGTGAGACTTCAAGCCGTGGAAGTGGGTGACTGAAAAGAGGACAGCCAAGCCACACACACATGCACATAGCAAGGGTAGAAATGGGGAATCATATTTGATCTCAGAAATGCTTTCTTTCAATTGATTATATGATACAAGAAAAAACAGCCACAGAAAATTATTGGCAAGCAACTACGGAGACCGACTGATAAAAGCTTCCTGGAGCTGGAACTTGTGCCGCACATCCATTGAAAAAAATATGGAGGCTCTGATCAAAATCCACAGCCCCCTATTCCAGGTGCCTTTACAGTTTCAGCGGGTGAGAAGAAGCAGAGTAGAAAAACAGAGCTACCAGACAGAGTAGAAAAGCAGAGGTAGTGTTTAGTTTTTTTTCGAAAAGGGGGACTGCTTGGCCTTTGCATCAGAATGATGCATATGGCCATCTTTATAAAAAGCAAATAGGTTCAACAAGGTCTTGCAGTCTGAAGCAAAGTAACGGTAAGCTCACAAAGAGCCACAATGCCAAAAACACAAAAGCCAAGAGGCCACAACCGGCTAGCATAACAAAGATAGGAAAACTAATCACCTATCCTATTACATGATCGCCATCCAAACCGGTTGAAGATATCCTGTGCTACCATCTCCCATCGGATAGATCCAGTAACCAAACGCTCCCTGGCCTCCGTCGGAGTGAGTAACGACAACATACGGATCAGCGCAGTGGCTCGAAATATAATCTGCAAAAAATGAATATTTATTGTTCTGTTAAAAACCAAATCATTTCTGCAGTTCCAAATTGCCCACAACAAAGCACATACTCCTACGCGAATGTGCCTAGCTGTTTCGGACTCTATCCCAACAAGCCACGTTCCAAATAACATACTGACAGAATTTGGAGGAGTCACGTTAAAGGCAATGTGCACTATCTGCCACAAAACTTTGGCCAACGGGCAATAAAAAAAGGGTGTTTGATAGTTTCATCCCGATCACAAAAACTACACCTAGTAGATCCTGTCCAGTTGCGCTTCACCAAGTTATCCTTTGTTAATATGACTTGTTTATGTACAAACCACATAAACACTTCAATTTTCAAAGGAACTTTGACTTTCCAAACATATGAGGAATTAGGAATGGCGCTAGAGTTGATGACATCGATATACATCGATTTAACTGTGAACTCTCCAGTCCTAGTAGGCTTCCAGCACAACTGATCGGGTTAATGAGATAGCTGAACCTCCATCAGTCTACTCACTAAATGAAGCCACGCTTCCCATCGGTTGCCAACAAGCGTCCTCCTAAAATGAATATTAAGGGGGATTGACTGCAGTATCGTTGCAACATAATTATCACATCGTTGAACAATACTATACAGGGACGGATACTAAAGCACCAGCGACGTCTCTCCAAGCCAAGTATCCTCCCATAAGCGCGTGGTGGTGCCATTACCGATAATAAACTTTGTCCTATTGAAGAAGGCAGCTTTGACTCTCATAAGCCCCTTCCAAAAAGGCGAGTCCGTCGGTCTCACTGTCACCAGGGACAAAGTTTTAGACTGCAGATACTTACTACTAAGAATCTGCGCCCACGTGGCATCAGTCTCAACTGATAACTTATACAACCACTTACTGAGAAGACATTTGTTCTTGACTTCACGATTCTCAATGCCAAGGCCCCCTGGTCCTTTGGTCGATAGATGATATACCATTTGGCGAGTCTGTACTTTGTTTTTGGTTCATCGCTCTGCCAGAAGAATCTTGATCGATAGAAGTCCAGCCTTTTCCTAACACCAACTGGGACTTCAAAGAAAGACAAGAGAAACATAGGCATACTCGTGAGCACCAAATTAATAAGAATCAATAGGCCTCCGTATGACATGAGTTTGCCCTTCCAGCAACTCAGTTTCTTCTCAAACCGATCCTCGATACACTTCCATTCTCTGTTTATTAGCTTACGATGGTGAATTGGTATACCTAAGTACATGAAAAGTAATGTCCCCAATTCACATCCAAACAATTGCCTATAAGCATCTTGTTCCTCATTGGCTCTACCAAAGTAGAACAACTCGCTTTTATGAAAGTTAATCTTCAACCCGGTCAATTGTTCAAATAAGCATAACACCAGCTTCATATTTCTCGATTTTGCCAAGTCATGATCCATAAGGATGATTGTATCATCAGCGTACTGTAGAATGGACACACCTCCATCAACTAGATGAGGCACCAAGCCACCCACCTAACCAGCCTCCTTTGCCCTACCTATCAAAATTGCCAACATATCAACCACAATGTTGAACAAAATAGGAGACATTGGATCACCTTGTCTCAGGCCCTTGTGTGTCTGGAAATAATGACCTATGTCATCATTCACTTTAATACCAACCAAGGTTTTGGATCCCAAGTGCACATTTTTCTCGAGGGGCACCGGAATTTGCGGTTACCATGGTAACCGCGAAATACCGGAAAAAAAATCGGACGAAATTTGAAATTAAATTTTGAATTCAAATTTTTTGAAGTCGATATAGATATGGGTTTAACTTCAAAAATTATCAGGTACCTGGTCCTGGCGTAGTGGCTGTTCAAGCCGAACCGTCCCTAGCTAAGAGGTCGCGAGTTCGACCCCTTGGCACTCCAACAAATTTCTATCTTTTTTAACTTTTGCATATCAAAAAGAAATTAAAAAGCGTGGGTCAAGATTCGAACCCACGATGCGCTATTGAGAAAAGGCAGACATTGCCATTAGGACACAACCACTTATGTTAATATAGAAACGATGGACTGTATTTAACTACACTCTGAGCGTTTGAATTCAAAATATTCAAAAAATTCGAGATTTTTTGCCCGGTATGAGTGTTTCTCGAGGGGGGCGATAAACGGGGTAACCGGGCGAGATCGCGAAATTTTGTTCGGCTACCAAAATAGTGATAGCAACACTCCCTTTTTGCGTGAAAGATTCTACCTGGCGTCGCCAGGCTTCATCAAAACCCTTCATGCGTAAGGCCTGTTGAAGGAATGGCCATTTGACTTTATGTACGCTTTCTCGAAATCCACCTTGAAAACAACTCCATCTAGTTTTTTCGTGTGAATCTCGTGGAGCATTTCATGAAGGACCACAACCCCCTCTAGGATGTTCATGTCCGGCATGAAAGCAGTTTGGGAATGCTGCACACCACAGAATGCGCAATCTGCGTGAGCCGATTAGCCCCGACCTTGGTAAAGATTTTGAAACTAACATTAAGCAGACAGATGGGCCTGAATTGCTCAATTCTCACAGCCTCTGTTTTCTTAGGAACCAGGGTTATCATTCCAAAATTCAGTTGAAATAGCTGAAGTTGTCCAGAGAATAAACCATGGAACAACGGCAACAAATCCCCCTTAATAATATGCCAGCACTTCTTATAGAACTCCGCCGGAAATCCATCCGGTCTAGGAGCCTTATTATTTTTCGTCTACGAGATGGCCTCAAACACCTCTTTGTCAGAAAAAGGAGTAGCCAAAATATCATTCTCAACAGCAGTAAGTTGAGGAACATCCTCAATCCTAGACTCATCCAGAGAAACATAGTTATCCTCTGGAGGCCCAAACAACTGCTTTTAATACTCGGTTATGTATAATTTTAGGTTCTCCTGTCCTAAAATTGTTCCTACACTTGTTCAAGATGAAATATCCTCTTCTTTCTGTGTTTGCCATTGGCGATCATGTGAAAGAATTGAGTGTTCGCGTCCCCCTGGACAACTCGTCGGACCTTGGCCCGCAGCGCCCACTTTAATTCCTTTTCACGAAGAAGCTCTTTCAATCTCATCTCTGCATCAAGCTTGGCATGAAGCTCCGAGGCCGGTAGAACCGTGGATTCTGCTTTTACATCTAGGGATTGAATAAGGGTAAGGAGCCTTTCCTTTTCGACCTTGTAAATCCCACTAAGATGCTTAGCCCACCCACATAGGAAACTTCTCAAGTGCCTGATCTTATTCTGCCAACGCTCAAGTGCAGTCCTGCCTCCTGCATCCTTAGCCCATTCCCTGGCTACGAGATCAAAGAAGCCATCTCGTTCAAACCAAGCCAGCTCGAACCAAAACGAGTTTTTGTTTCCCAAGTGGGTAGCCTCACCAGAGTCTACAAATAAAGGCACGTGGTCAGAAATACCGCGGGAAAGTGCCTGAACTGTTACGAAGGGGAACTTCTATTCCCATTCAATGCTAGCTAGTACTCGATCCAGCTTTTCAAACGTCGGATTTGGCAACGCGCTAGCCCAGGTGAATTTTCTTCCCGAAAGCTCTATCTCTCTCAGATCCAAGCTTTCAATGATAGTATTAAACATAAACGCCCATCACCCATCGAAATTATCATTGTTCTTCTCCTCACGCCTTCTAATTATGTTGAAATCACCCCCACCAGGATTGGAAGCTGATCAGAGCCGCAAATCCGAACCCGATGAGCCAGGAAGTCAGGTTTGAGTTTGGGCGGTGCGGCACCATATACTGCCACCAGAGCCCAATTAAACCCATCGGCCTACGAGCGCAACTAAAACTTAACTGCAAAGTCTCCCATCACCACACTTCGGACTTTCAAGCGAATCGCATCTAACTCCGAGTAAGATCCCACCCGATCTTCCTCTCGGTGGCAGACAATGCCAATCAAAATCAATACCTCCCGATAAAGTATTGAGAAACTGTGGCGAAAAATTCTCTCTACCAGTTTCCGACAATGCGATAAAATATAGCCTATGCTTGATAGACGCCTCTGCAAGAAACCTTCTTTTAGCCAAGTCTTTCAGACCTCTACTATTCCAAAAGATTCCTTTCATATTTCGTCATGAAATTTTTTAGCAGTACAGATCCTAGCACTCCTACGCACTACCGAAGCCGGGTAAATCTTCCGCTTCCACTTGCATTTAGGTTTGTTCTGACCCTCCAGCCGGTCCTCACAACCAGGCTCAGTGGACCTAACCACAACAGTATCAGAGGTGTCATCCTCCTCCTCAAACTCAGGGAGGGGTGGTACAAGATCCGTGATGACCCACAAGTATAGGGGATCTATCGTAGTCCTTTCGATAAGTAAGAGTGTCGAACCCAACGAGGAGCAGAAGGAAATGATAAACGGTTTCCAGCAAGGTATTCTCTAGAAGTACTGAAATAAGTGGTAACAGATAGTTTTGTGATAAGATAATTTGTAACGAGCACCAAGTAACAAAAGTAAATAAGGTGCAACAAGGTGGCCCGATCCTTTTTGTAGCAAAGGACAAGCCTGGACAAACTCTTATATGATGTAAAGCGCTCCCGAGGACACATGGGAATATCGTCAAGCTAGTTTTCATCACGCTCATATGATTCGCGTTCGGTACTTTGATAATTTGGTACGTGGGTGGACCGGTGCTTGGGTGCTGCCCTTACTTGGACAAGCATCCCACTTATGATTAACCTCTATTGCAAGAATCCGCAAATACAACAAAAGTATTAAGGTAAACCTAACCATAGCATGAAACATATGGATCCAAATCAGCCCCTTACGAAGCAACGCATAAACTAGGGTTTAAGCTTCTGTCACTCTAGCAACCCATCATCTACTTATTACTTCCCAATGCCTTCCTCTAGGCCCAAACAATGGTGAAGTGTCATGTAGTCGAGGTTCACATAACACCACTAGAGGAGAGACAACATACATCTCATCAAAATATCGAACAAATACCAAATTCACATGACTACTAATAGAAGACTTCTCCCATGTCCTCAGGAACAAAGTAACTACTCACAAAGCATAAACATGTTCATAATCAGAGGAGTATTAATGTCCATATAGGATCTGAACATATGATCTTCCACCAATTAAACCAACTAGCATCAACTACAAGGAGTAATTAACACTACTAGCAACCTACTAGCACCAATCCCAGACTTGGAGACAAGAATTGGATACAAGAGATGAACTAGGGTTTTGAGATGGGATGGTGCTGATGAAGATGTTGATGGAGATTGCCCTCTCCCGATGAGAGGAGCGTTGGTGATGACGATGGCGATGATTTCCCCCTCCAGGAGGGAAGTTTCCCTGGCAGAACAGCCCCGCCAGAACCCTAGATTGGTTCCGCCAAGGTTTCGCCTCGTGGCGGCAGAGTTTCGTCCGAGAAGATGGCTTCTGATTTTTTTCCCATCGAAAGAGTCCATATAGCAGAAGATGGTCACCGGATGGCCACCAAGGGGCCTACGAGGTAGGGGGCGCGCCCAGGGGGGTAGGGCGTGCCCCCCACCCTCGTGGGCAGGGTGTGGCCCCCCTGGTGAAGTTCTTGCGCTCAATGTTTTTTATATATTTGGAAAACATCATCCGTGAAGTTTCAGGACTTTTGGAGCTGTGCAGAATCAGTCTCTAATATTTGCTCCTTTCCCAACCAGAATCCCAGCTACCGGCATTCTCCCTCTTTGTGTAAACCTTGTAAAATAAGAGAGAATAGGCATAAGTATTGTGACATAATGTGTAATAACAGCCCATAATGCAATAAATATTGATATAAAAGCATGATGCAAAATGGACGTATCAACTCCCCCAAGCTTAGACCTCGCTTGTTCTCAAGCGAAAAGTCGAAATCAAAAAATATGTCCACATGTTTGGAGATGAAGGTGTCGATAAAAATAAAATACGGACATGAGGGCATCATGATCATTCTTAGAGCAGCAACTTATATAATTCTTGTGATATGATATCTTATGCTAGAGTAATAATTCAATAACAATATCAAGTATGAATCATAAGCTTCAATGAAAACTAACAAACTATAATCTCAGTCATTGAAGCAATTGCAATTTATCATAACATAGGAAAGAGTCAATGAATAAGAGCTTTTCAGCGAGTCCACATACTCAACTATCATATAGTCTTTCACAATTGCTGACACTCACGCAATACTTGTGGGTACGGAGTTTTAATTAGACACAGAGAAAGATAGGGGCTTATAGTTTTGCCTCCCAACGTTTTACCTCAAGGGTAATGTCAACAGTAATAGTTCATGAAAACACACATCCAATTAGCCATATATACCAGGATCTTTCCAACATATTGTGCTTGCCAAAGGATAAAATGTAAAAAGGAAGGGTGAAGATCACCTTGACTCTTTTGCAATATAGGATATAAAAGTAAAAGATAGGCCCTTTGCAGAGGGAAGCAGAGGTTGTCATGCACTTTTACGGTTGGGTGCACAAAATCCTAATGCGAAAGAACGTCACTTCATATTGCCACTTGTGATATGGACCTTTATTATGTACTCTGTCGCTTTTATTACTTCCATATCACACGATCCTATAAAGCTTATTTCTTCCACACCAATCAATCATACATATTTAGAGAGCAATTTTTATTTCTTGCACCGATGACAATTTACTTGATGGATCTTACTCAATCCATAGGTAGGTATGGTGGACTCTCATGGCAAAACTGGTTCAAGGGTATTTGGAAGCACAAGTAGTATCTCTACTTGGTGCAATGAATTTGGCTGGCATGAGGGGGAAAGGCAAGCTCAACATGTTGGAGGATCCAAGACAATATAATTTATCACAGATGTAAGAAAACATAACCCATTATGTTGTCTTCCTTGTCCAATGTCAACTCTTTAACATGTCATATTTTAATGAGTGCTCACAATCATAAAAGATGTCCAAGATAGTATATTTATATGTGAAGACCTCTCTTTCTTTATTACTTCATATTCATTGCAACGATGACCAAAATTATGTTTGTCAACCCTCAATAACTTTTATTCATCATACTCTTTCTATGTGAGCTCATTACTCTCCATAAGACTCACATGATCTCTTTGTTTCTTTTTATTTCTTTCTCTTTTCTTTTATTTTATTTGGGATCATGGCAAAAATAAGCAAGCCCTTGACTCAACACTAATCTTTATTATATAGCTCAAGGACTCGATTACATAGAAGGATAATAAAGCAAAACTCACAACTAGATCATACTAAGAACTTTTGTTCTACTAGATCAAAATATTACCAGAGGGATCGAACTAAGAAAAACGGTAAAGATAAAAGTGATGGTGATACGATACCGGGGCACTCCCCCAAGCTTGGCGGTTGCCAAGTGGAGTGCCCATACCCAGGTGATTATGTCTCTCTTTTCAGGGATGGTGATGTGATGTTCTTGGCGATGATGCCCCTCAAGATACGATTCTCCTCCTCAAGTTTGTTGACTTGCTGCTTGAGATCCATTATTTCCTTTCAGAGTTTTCCTATAAAAGCCAAAGCTCCCTGCACCCAAGGGTGCTGCATAGCTGCAGGAGAACCAGTGACACTCTTTTTCATATTCTCATAAGAAAGAAATCTAACATAGGAAGGGATAACCGAGTTTGGAATAACTGAGCTCTGCAGTTCTCCCATTGTGAATCTAGCTTGGAGGCGGGAAGTGACATCTTGATCCTCCATGGCATCTATCCTCATCAAATCAGCCTCCATCTCTTCCTCCGTTACTGGCCCAAAGGGATCAACATGATTGTTTTTCGTTGATCCCGGTGCCGGATGAGACACCCGGCTCTCCCCGACTGACTCTTGCGAAGACATCCTGCTCTAATCTGCAACAGTAATAGCTCGAAACACAAATAGGAGATTTTTGCGTGATACGGGAGTCAAAACCCCCGGGAGGTTATATAATGAATTTTTACCGACCAAAATGCGTGTTCTGTAAGAAAACGGAGTCCGGAGAGCACACGAGGTGCCCACGAGGTAGGGGGCGCGCCCAGGGGGTACGGCGCGACCTCCACCCTCGTGGAGCCCTCGTGTCCTTTCCGGACTACTGCTTATTTTTCTATTTTTATAAATATTCCAAAACAGTGAAATATTTCCTTAAAAACTGTTTTGGAGTTGGTTTACTTACCGTACCACATACCTATTCCTTTTCGGAGTCTGGAACGTTCCGAAAAGTGTCCCTTATGTATTATTCCTCCGGGTTTATGGTTTCAATAACATTGGTTTCAACATTTATGGTATTACCTGAGATATAATGTTTGATTCTTTGACCATTTACCACCTTCAGATTTGTGCCCTCGAAGTTGTTGATTTTTATGGCACCGGAACGGTAGACCTCCTCGATAACGTAGGGACCTTCCCATTTAGAGAGAAGTTTTCTTGCAAAAAATCTTAAACGAGAGTTGTATAGCAATACATAATCACCTACATTAAACTCACGCTTTTGTATTCTTTTATCATGCCACCTTTTAACTTTTTCTTTAAACAACTTGGCATTTTCATAGGCTTGGGTTCTCCATTCATCAAGTGAATTAATATCAAATAACCTCTTCTCACCGGCAAGATTAAAATCATAATTTAGTTCTTTAATAGCCCAATAAGCCTTGTGTTCTAGTTCGAGAGGTAAGTGACATGCTTTTCCATAGACCATTTTATACGGAGACATACCCATAGGATTTTTATATGCAGTTCTATAGGCCCATAATGCATCATCAAGTTTCTTGGACCAATTCTTTCTGGACCTATTAACAGTCTTTTGCAAAATTAATTTGAGTTCTCTATTACTCAATTCTACTTGACCACTAGACTGAGGGTGATAAGGGGATGCAATTCTATGATTAACATCATATTTAGCAAGCATTTTACAGAAAGCACCATGGATAAAATGTGAACCACCATCAGTCATTAAATATCTAGGGACTCCAAACCTTGGAAAGATAACTTCTTTAAGCATTTTAATATAAGTGTTATGATCAGCACTACTAGTTGGAATAGCTTCTACCCACTTAGTAACGTAATCAACAGCAACTAAAATATGTGTATAACCATTAGAGGAAGGAAAAGGTCCCATATAGTCAAAGCCCCAAACATCAAATGGTTCAATAACAAGTGAATAATTCATAGGCATTTCTTGACGTCTACTAATATTACCAATTCTTTGACATTCATCACAAGATAAGACAAACTTACGGGCATCCTTGAAGAGAGTAGGCCAATAAAAACCAGATTGCAGTACCTTATGTGCAGTCCTATCTCCAGCATGGTGTCCTCCATAAGCTTCGGAGTGACACTTGCGTAGGATATGTTCTTGTTCATGCTCAGGTACACAACGTCTAATAACACCATCTACTCCTTCTTTATAAAGATGTGGGTCATCCCAAAAGTAATGCCTCAAATCATAGAATAACTTTTTCTTTTGCTGGTATGTGAAACTAGGTGGTATAAACTTAGCAACAATGTAATTAGCATAATCAGCATACCATGGAGCAGTATGAGAAGTATTTATGACATTTAATTGCTCATCAGGAAAGCTATCATCAATAGGTAGTGGGTCATCAAGCACATTTTCTAACCTAGACAAGTTGTCTGCAATGGGGTTCTAAGCTCCTTTTCTATCAACAATGTGTAAATCAAACTCTTGTAGCAAGAGAACCCATCTAATATGTCTAGGTTTAGCATCTTTGTTTTCAATAAGATATTTAATAGCAGCATGATCAGTGTGAATAGTTACTTTAGAATCAACAATATAAGGTCTAAACTTATCACAGGCAAATACAACTCCTAAGAATTCTTTTTCAGTAGTAGCATAATTTCTTTGAGCATTGTATAGAGTTTTACTAGCATATTGAATAACATTTAGTTTCTTATCAACTCTTTGTCCTAGAACAACACCTACAGCATAATCACTAGCATCACACATAATTTCAAAGGGTAAATTCCAATCAGGTGGCTGAACAATAGGTGCAGAGATCAATGCTTTCTTAAGTATTTCAAATGCCTCTACACAATCATCATCAAAGACAAATGGTATAACTTTTTGTAATAAATTAGTCAGAGGCCGAGAGATTTTTGAGAAGTCCTTAATGAACCTCCTATAAAAACCGGCATGACCAAGCAAACTTCTTATACCTTTGATGTCCTTGGGACATGGCATCTTTTCAATAGCATCAACCTTGGCTTTATCAACTTCAATACCTCTTTCAGAAACTTTATGCCCCAAGACAATACCTTCATTAACCATAAAGTGGCACTTTTCCCAATTTAGGACAAGATTAGTTTCTTCACATCTCTGCAAAACTCGATCAAGGTTGCTCAAGCAATCATCAAAAGAAGATCCATAGACGGAAAAGTCGTCCATGAAAATCTCACAAATCTTTTCACAAAAGTCAGAGAATATAGCCATCATGCATCTTTGAAAGGTAGCAGGTGCATTACATAAACCAAAAGGCATACGTCTATAAGCAAAAGTACCAAAAGGGCATGTAAAAGTAGTCTTTGATTGATCTTTGGCTGACACAGGTATTTGAGAGAAACCAGAATAACCATCTAGAAAGCAAAAATGTGTATGTTTGGATAATATTTCTAGCATTTGATCGATAAAAGGTAAGGGGTAATGATCTTTTTTAGTAGCCTTATTTAATTTGTGGAAATCAATTACCATCCTATAACCAGTAATAATTCTTTGAGGAATCAATTCATGTTTATCATTGGGAACAACAGTAATACCTCCCTTCTTAGGGACACAATGGACAGGACTTACCCACTTACTATCAGCACCGGGATAAATTATACCTGCCTCAAGGAGCTTTAGTATCTCCTTTCTTACCACTTCTTTCATTTTAGGATTCAAACGGCGTTGATGATCACGAACTGGTTTAGCATCTTCTTCCAAATTAATTTTATGTTGGCATAGAGTGGGACTAATGCCCTTAAGATCATCAAGAGTATACCCAATAGCAGGACGGTGCTTCTTCAGAATTTTCAATAATCTCTCTTCTTCATGTTCTGAAAGGTTAGCACTAATAATAACAGGATATATCTTTTTCTCATCCAGATAAGCATATTTAAGAGTATCCGGTAACGGTTTAAGCTTAAACACGGGATCACCCTTGGGTGGAGGAGGATCTCCTAGGATTTCAACAGGTAAATTGTGTTTCAGAATAGGTTCATGTTTAAAGAATACTTCATCTAGTTCCCTTCTTTCATTCATAAACATATCATTTTCATAGTCTAGCAAATATTGTTCTAAAGGATCACTAGGAGGTACCGCAATAGAAGCAAGACCAATAATTTCATCTTTACTAGGTAATTCTTATTCACGGTGTTGTCTACTAAATTTATAAAAATTAAATTCATGAGTCATATGATCTAAACCGATAGTAACAACATCTCTTTTGCAATCTGTGGTAGCATTAATAGTATTTAAGAAGGGTCTACCAAGTATAATGGGACAGAAGCTATCTTGTGGGGAACCAAGAATAAGAAAATCAGCAGGATATTTAGTTTTCCCACACAAGACTTCAACATCTCTAACAATTCCCATTGGTGAAATAGTATCTCTATTAGCAAGTTTAATTGTGACATCAATATCTTCTAACTCAACAGGTGCAATGTCATGCATAATTTCTTTGTATAAGTCAACAAGTATTGCACTAGCACTAGCACCCATCTCACATAAGCCATGATAACAATGATCTCCTATTTTAACAGAAATAACAGGCATACCTACCACAGGTCTAGGTTTATCTGTATCACGGGGTTTAGCAATTCTAGCAGTTTCATCACGAGAAATAAATAACATGCCCATCAATATTATCAGACAAGAGATCTTTAACGATAGCAATACTAGGCTCAATTTTAACTTTCTCAGGAGGTGTATATGTTTTAATATTGCTTTTACGAACCACAGTTGAAGCTTTAGCATGATCCTTTATCCTAACAGGGAAAGGTGGTTTCTCAACATAAGAAGTAGGAACAATAGGATCATTATAAGTAATTGTCTTTTCTTCAACTTTAATAAGTGCAGCTACTTTTACTTCTATGGGAGGATGATATTTCAACCACTTCTCCTTGGCGAGATCAACATAAGCAGCAAAAGATTCATAGAAAGAAGCTACTATCTCAGAGTCAAGTCCATATTTAGTGCTAAATTTACGGAAAATATCGGTATCCATAAAAGATTTAACACAATCAAAACTAGGTGTCATACCTGACTCCTTACCATTATCGAGGTCCCAATCTTCGGAGTTGCGTTTAATTCTTTCCAATAAATCCCATTTGAATTCAATAGTCTTCATCATAAAAGAGCCAGCATAAGAAGTATCAAGCATGGCGCGATTGTTATCAGAAAGCCGAGCATAAAAATTTTGAATAATCATTTCTCTTGAGAGCTCATGATTGGGGCATGAATATAACATTGATTTAAGCCTCCCCAAGCTTGAGCGATGCTTTCTCCTTCGCGAGGCCAAAAATTATATATATAATTGCGATCACGATGAACAAGATGCATAGGATAAAACTTTTGATGAAATTCCAGTTTCAATCGTTTGTAATTCCAAGACTCCATATCATCACATAGCCTGTACCATGTCGATGCATCTCCCCTCAAAGATAAAGGGAAGACCTTCTTCTTAACAACATCTCCGGGTACACCTGCAAGCTTAAATAATCCACAAACTTCATCCACATATATTAGATGCTCATCAGGATGTTTTGTTCCATCTCCCAAAAAAGGATTAGCTAGCAGTTTTTCTACCATACCCAAAGGAATTTCGAAGCAAGCATTTTCATTTTCAGTAGGTTCAGTAGGTTGAGGAGAAACTCTTTGCCCTACTGGTCGGGGTGAAGATACCCCGAACAAGCCCCTCAGAGGATTACTTTCCATAGTAACAAGTGACAGTAAATTTTAGCACACTATATAAAATTTTCCTTACCAAATTCCACCTACCAAAGGCGCTTCACTCCCTGGCAACGACGCCAGAAAAGAGTCTTGATGACCCACAAGTATTGGGGATCTATCATAGAACTTTCGATAAGTAAGAGTGTCGAACCCAACGAGAAGCAAAAGGAAATGATAAGCGGTTTCCAGCAAGGTATTCTCTGCAAGTACTGAAATAAGTGGTAAAAGATAGTTTTGTGATAAGATAATTTGTAACGCGCAAGTAACAAAAGTAAATAAGGTGCAGCAAGGTGGCCCAATCCTTTTTGTAGCAAAGGACAAGCCTGGACAAACTCTTATATGATGTAAAGCGCTCCCGTGGACACATGGGAATATCGTCAAGCTAGTTTTCATCACGCTCATATGATTCGCGTTCGGTACTTTGATAATTTGGTACGTGGGTGGACCGGTGCTTGGGTGCTGCCCTTACTTGGACAAGCATCCCACTTATGATTAACCTCTATTGCAAGCATCCGCAAATACAACAAAAGTATTAAGGTAAACCTAACCATAGCATGAAACATATGGATCCAAATCAACCCCTTACGAAGCAACGCATAAACTAGGGCTTCAGCTTCTGTCACTCTAGCAACCCATCATCTACTTATTACTTCCCAATGCCTTCCTCTAGGCCCAAACAATGTTGAAGTGTCATGTAGTCGACGTTCACATAACACCACTAGAGGAGAGACAACATACATCTCATCAAAATATCGAACGAATACCAAATTCACATGACTACTAATAGCAAGACTTCTCCCATGTCCTCAGGAACAAAGTAACTACTCACAAAGCATAAACATGTTCATAATCAGAGGGGTATTAATGTGCATATAGGATCTGAACATATGATCTTCCAGCAATTAAACCAACTAGCATCAACTACAAGGAGTAATTAACACTACTAGCAACCTACTAGCACCAATCCCAGACTTGGAGACAAGAATTGGATACAAGAGATGAACTAGGGTTTTGAGATGGGATGGTGCTGATGAAGATGTTGATGGAGATTGCCCTCTCCCGATGAGAGGAGCGTTGGTGATGACGATGGCGATGATTTCCCCCTCCAGGAGGGAAGTTTCCCTGGCAGAACAGCCCCGCCAGAACCCTAGATTGGTTCCGCCAAGGTTTCGCCTCGTGGCGGCAGAGTTTCGTCCGAGAAGATGGCTTCTGATTTTTTTCCCATCGAAAGAGTCCATATAGCAGAAGATGGTCACCGGATGGCCACCAAGGGGCCCACGAGGTAGGGGGCGCGCCCAGGGGGGTAGGGCGCGCCCCCCACCCTCGTGGGCAGGGTGTGGCCCCCTGGTGAAGTTCTTGTGCTTGATGTTTTTTATATATTTGGAAAACATCATCCGTGAAGTTTCAGGACTTTTGGAGCTGTGCAGAATAGGTCTCTAATATTTGCTCCTTTTCCAGCCAGAATCCCAGCTGCCGGCATTCTCCCTCTTTATGTAAACCTTGTAAAATAAGAGAGAATAGGCATAAGTATTGTGACATAATGTGTAATAACAGCCCATAATGCAATAAATATTGATATAAAAGCATGATGCAAAATGGACGTATCAATCCGCACACAAATTATCGAGCACCCTGACCTCCAAAGCATCAATATCGGAATCATTCATGGGTGTAACCGCTGCAAAGTTACGAATCATCTCTAAAGTCCGCTCCGCCTCTAAATCCAGGATATCATTGACAGAATTTGAAATTTCACTATCATTACTACCTAGTGAAACTCCTAATAGGTTTGCATTATTAATAATCTCATCATTAGAAAAATGCAAAATGGAATTACAGGTATTAACCGACATACCAGTAGTGACCTCGACGTCACGAAGCTTGGCCGCCCTCATGGCGCACCGCTGCTATATGTCGTCAACCTCTGGATGATCCTGGAGACGGCAGCTTAACCGTTGCCCCACAGAGACTGGATCCGGAATCCCTCCAAATGCAATAACCTCCTCACGAGTGACCCTGCTCGGGGTGGGGCCTCCTGCCTCACCCCTAACATGCATTCGGTCGACCTCCTTCGACGAAACAGCGGGAACGCCTGAAAGCGGTGGGGCACTCCATGGCGCCGCCGACGTCGGCCGCTCCCCGCGGCAAAGAGTCACAGACATATCGGGGGAGGGGAGTGCCTGGGCCTCCTACCCATGCTCCCCATCCACCCCGGCCCTCTAGCAAGAGGGGCTCGCCGGCACCACAGGGGAAGAGAGCGCCGAGGCCACCTGCCCCGAGCCCTCTCCAGAAGGCGGAGCCGCCGCCTGCAGCTCCAGCACCGCGAGAGAAGAAGAGGGTGCCGAGGCCACCTGCCCCGGACCCCCTCCCGAAGGTAAGACCTCCACCACCGAAACCGCGTCCTAAGGAGAGGCAACACACTGAGCAGGAGAGGGAGTGGCCTCCTGCCTAGACTCCTCCTCCTCTCCCCTGACCGAGGTCGGCGAGCCACCAAGAATGGGACTCACAGCATCGTCAAAATCCAAGGTAGGTAACGTGTGCTCAAAAACCTCGTCTGACTCCATCCGGTCACTCCAAAGTCTCGGAGGCGCAGAAGCAGGCTTGAAAGACCCAAATCTCAGAGAGGTCATAGGCACCAAAGAGGGTGGTGCCGTCCCATCCCCGGGCGTCTGAGAAACGGGCCCCGTTCCATTGGACAACTCTCGTGTAGCAGCATCGACTGGTGCCTCCTTAGCTCCTGAGTTGTCATCTCCCTCGTGCATGTCAACATCAGACCCATTGGCAGCCTCGGCGAACAGATCCTCATCCTCAAACTCAATCACGTGGTTATAAATCTAGCCTCTATATGTCCACTTGACCACATCAGGCATGAACTCAATATCCAGAACACTCACCAGTAGTTGGGCTACCCCGTGAGCTTTGGTAAATGCCATATCCACTCTCTCAGTTTTCCCCACCATAATGCCCAAGCTAGCCACGACCCTAGCATCCTGCATCGGCTTCTAGGGAGCCCCGGAAAAACGCAGCCAAACCTAAGTAAGAGGCTTACCCTGAGGTTCAACCTTCTTCCACCCATGGAAATCGAGGATACATTCTGTGCCTGGCACTTTACACATCCCTAAACACTTTTGCCTCGAGATTAATGAGCTCCCACTGGAAGTCACATGGAGCTAACTCCTTAAGTCTCTGCACAATCTGGGTTTCAGAGACATTTCCTTTGGTAACTTTCACCACCCCAGTGGTCATACTGAGGGTCTCCTCTGGAATCTCCCTCACACTAGGAGACTCAAAAAATGTGAGCTCAGCACAATACACGCCATACATCATTAGAGACGGCATTTGATCACGCAAAATCGGGCATTCTGCCATATCATGTGCCGGCTTGCCGCAAGTATCACATAGTTCAGCCACACATTCAGCAATAAAATGACCCTTCTCTCCACAACGATAGCACAACATTTTCTCCTCCTTGCGCGCCCACTTGGACGCCCTATCCGAATTAGCCCTGTCGGTCGCCTCCACTGACGCTGACCCCGTGGTCTCATTCCCGGGTATCTCAGCATTAGCGAGGGTCGTCACCACATCCATGGCCTGACCGGATAGCCCCGGCGCCTCGGCAACCCCCGGCGGCGTTAGACTGCTCAACAACCACATGCTGCCGATGACGAAACCTGCCACCTCGGCCACCTCGACCACCACGATGACCGCGGTATCCGCCCGCTGCCGATAGGCCAGGCCAGGCGCCCCCTCAACAAAACCACCCGGAGGACAAAGGTCTCTCCGCAGAATCATCACTCTGCCAAGCATATCCACGGCCACCACCCGTCGATGAAGAACCACGGTGTTGGCCGTCCCCAAAGGCATTGTACCCATCATCTCCCCAATGACCCCCGGGGCATTCCAGAAGCACCTCCAGCACCCGCGAATTGAGGTGGCGGCGCCTGCGTCTGCACCGGCCTAGACAGATTCTACATCGGCCTCACGACGCAGTGAGGCGGCGGGGCCGCCTGAGGCAGTTGACCGGGCGTCACACCCTGATGCCCCAGCATGGGTGCCCTGGGCGCGATCGCACCACCCCAGACCGCAGCGGCAACCAACGCCAGACCTTGCGCCGGCGGGCGAGGACCGAGCGCCGTCCCGCCTCGACCCCCAGCAGACAGCCCCGCCGCACCCTACGTCGGCAGCCGAGCCCCTGGAAGAGCAGCACCAGCTCGTCCCACAACCGCATTTGCCGTCCCAAGTCCCACCGCAGATCCCCGGCTAGCAGCAGTGGCCGGCGGCGGCACTCCGCGACTGGAGCCAGGAACCGGCAGCGCCGCCGCACCACGGCCATTGCCAAAGCCCGGCGGCGGGCCGCACCCCCCCGGCGGCAAACCTGCCCCGTGGCCCCTCATGGCCCCTAGGGGAGGGATTCACCTAGCGTGGCCAAGCCCAGAAGAACGAAGCCGCAGTTTCCTCCGATGGAAAACCCTAGGGCGCAAGAAGGACGATCGCGACGTAGATGGAATACTGATGCATGCAACTTCGCGTTCGCTGTCGATTGAATTCGGACTAGTATGGGCCACATACCCAACAGTCCCTGGCCCAACGACATCAAGCGAAAAATCAGCCAAAACCGGCCCACTTCGGCCCAGGAGCGAATTCAAACGCTTATGGGGAGCCGCCGCGATCTGGATCGCCATGTTTGCCGGTGTCGCTGCCGCGACTACCACCGGCTCCGATGAACCACACGGCGAAGCATCTCCTTCTTCTCTCCCGCATGAAGCCCTATCCTGGCCCGATCATCGGGGGGTAGGACTTTGTCGACCGTCATCGCCACTTCCTCTTCGTCGTAGCCGGAGTTGAAAAATTCGCAAATGTGGTCAGATGGCATCGGCGACGGCGGAGATGCCGGAGTCGCATCCACATCCCCGTCCCCATCGTCCTCGTCGGCGTCGGCGAGGGCCCAGAACCGTCCCCCACCCGCCGTCGGTCGCCGGAGTTGGGAGGCGGTGCACCCGCGAACACTCCGTCAGTCGTGTGTCCAATCCTTTAGTCTGTTTAGTGGGAGGGACTGATTGATTAACGGCCATGCTAGCTAATCCTAACGACTAGTACCTTACGAGAGTGGTAGTAGTGGTTGGGTAGTGGTGGTAATCCATGGCGGCGTGCTCCCTATGATCAGGAGCAGCCTGGTGGCGGAGGCGCGCTGTGTTGTAGTTGTAGGCGTAGCCGGCGTCGTCGACGACATTGTTGTGCCACGCAGGAAGCTTCGGCGCCTCGTGGGCCTTGTCTTGCATATAGGCGGCGTAATAGCCGTGGCCACCGGTGGCATCGACGACGGAGGCGTGGTCAGGTTTCACCCCGCCGTCGTGGTGGGCGTGGGCCTTGCGCCCATGCTCATCAAGAGCCCGCTGATGGTCGTAGGCCGTAGCCGGCTTGTGGTCGGCGGCAGCGGCGTTGTAGCCGTTCCCGTTCTCGCGGTACCCCCTGTGGCCGCGGCGACGGCCGCTGCAGCCGCCTTGGTTGGACCGCTCGCCGCCGTAGTCGTCCTTTATGCCGCCGCCGAAACAGGAGCTGAACTCGAAGCACATTCTTGCTGGCGAGTGGCGATTCGACTTCGTGTCTAACTCTTTCTGTTTTCTTTGTTTGCACTTGCACTAGACTGGAGGACAAGACTATCTGGATTGGAGGTGCACCGAGGAGGCTTATCTGGCTGTGTTATTCGAGTAGTAGTGGTGGTGGTGGTGGTAGGGGTATATATGCTCCGGGTGCTGGGGCGACGTGTGTGGAGCCTTGGCCTAGGAAAAGCAGAGTCCGGGTTCACACCTCCGGGAATGTATCTGGTGCACCGGGGCAATTAGTGCTACCGGTGCACCGGCCCTATGTTGCACACTAAAAAATGTTCGAAAAAATCTGTAAAAAATTTAGTGCATTGACACAACATCAATGTACGTTGTCACAAAAATTCAAATCAAAATTTGAAACATTGCTCGAGATACAAAAATGACAAATTTGACACTGAATAGTACATAACACAAGTTGGGCTTTAATTTTGGCCCATTAGCACATTGATGTAAAATTTGTCATTTTTTTATCTCGAGCAATGTTTCGAATTTTGATTTGAATTTTTGTGACAACTTACACTGATGTTGTGTCAATGCATTAAATTTTTGTCCGGATTTTTTCAAACATTTTTGAGTGTGCAATGGAGTCCGGTGCACCGGTAGCACCAATTGCCCCGGTGCACCAGATACGTTCCCTCACACCTCTCCCTTGCGACCCCAGTGCCGGTCCCGATCTACAGAGATCAGGTTCGTCCAACACCTTCTGAAGCGCGTCTTCTCTTCACCGGGAGGCGTGTCTTCGGGTCAACAGCTCCGTCTTGAGCACAGTGATGGTGGTGTTATCGTGTCGGGGTCGTGCTCCCTCTAGTCAAATCAGGATGGTGGGCGGCGAGCGCGACACATCGTGGCGGGCGGTGCCGCGCCGCGGCAGTATCGACGATCGATTCCGGAGGCAGCAAAGATGCCGCGGGCGGTTGGAAATGGGTGGCCTGTTGCCTTGTGGACGGCACGACGGTCATCCATGCTCTCTCTCTCTCCCTGCTCATTCATCTCGGAACAGAGCACTCCCCGGAACACGACTCCTTCAAGGCACTCACTCTGTAAAGAAAGAAATATAAGAGCATTTATATTTGCTTAGGGAGGAAGTAGAATTTTATCCTAACGTTTGTCGTTTGCCAAATCTTTTCATCGTAAGGAAAAAAACAAAGGTAAGCAAGTAGTCACAATGGCCACGAGAAAATTCTCTCAGAATGACCAAGGCGATAGTGGATGGTGGGTCGCTAACACCTTATGGCTGTAGGTAGACACTGGTCATGGCTGCATGCATCACTCTGATGCAGAGCCAAGGGTCATCCTCCTTTTCAAAAAAAAGGTAGACACTATAGTCTCTCCTAGGGCATGTGGCCCCAAGGCATGTTTCCAGGATTCCCCCGGACTATTTGAGTTTGGGCAATGATGCCTGGCCGGCTGGCCCGTCTTGTTGATGCACCTTGCTCGTGATGCCTACTGCCTTGCCGGAACGCCCGCACATCTGCAAGACAAGCAGGATTTAGTCATGGCATTGGCGTTCTGCCAAATTTAGTTGGCAAACAAAGAGACTACCAAGGTTCATTGTAAACATAGTTTTTTTTGCCGGAATTTTCATGGCAAGCAAAGCACAGTTGAGATCCAGAAGATGCTACCAAACTTTTGCCAATGCATAACGGACTGCAATCTGCATGGCCCATCAACTCGGTGTTCATTGCTCTCGTTCATGCCTCATTGTGCGTTCATGCCTCATGGTGTTCTTAAGGGGAATATTTTGCTTGTCAGAATAATCAATCACTTCTTTGGACTGGGTCAGAGTCGTGGAACGCGAGAGACTGACAATTTATGCGTCTACCCTACACTTTGTCCATTAATTTGAACATGCTTTTTCATGGAAGACCATTGACCTGGATTGGGACTAGTGTCAAAGTCTTTAAGGAGAATGCTCTCTGATATTCAGGGTGACGCCTTACTTTTAGTGTACTTAACACTTTAATTATCTCTGTTCCATAATCGGCGGCGAATATCAAGTGGGGGCTAGCTACAGCTACTCGTCGACAACGGACCCTGGAGCAGCGGAGATTCAGGCCTGGTGGTTGGGGTTGGAATTAGCAAGGGAGAGGAAAAATTGGAAAGATCCATATAGAGTTCGATTGCAAAGGTGTGGTTATGATGCTAAACAACAGCGACAAGAACTTGTCAGCCTCCGGGCCTTTGATTCAGTATCTGATGGAGGATTAGGGAGTTTCAGGAAGCTAAAGGTGAGCTGGGTTCAGGGATCAGCTAATAGTGCTGCTCACTATCTAGCAAGTGAGGGACTCTGTTGATGGTAGTTTGGTTTCGGACAGTCCTCCCCAGGATTGTATTTTACAGATTATATCCTCAGAAATTTCGGAGAACTTTGCATAAACAAAGAAATTAGTTTCCCTAAAACAAATTGTGTTTACTTAACACTTTAATTAACTCATCTTAAAGTTCATTTGGGAGATGACGTCATGAAAATCCAAGACAATAAACAAATTTGACAAACATATGAGCCACTTGCCAGGAAATAGAAAGGAAAGCACATAATTTGGCACCTGGGCATATCTGAGTGCATTAGTAGTATATATATATATATATATATATATATATATATATATATATATATATATATATATATGGAAAAACAAAAGGATAATAACCTGTCCATTGCTACTGGCTACCGCACTCGATATGCCGCTGCCTTTATTCTCTTACAAGCCTAGTGGAATGTGCTACTCTCCCTTCTCTTCTAACTGGATGTGGCAAAAGGATTGACCAGCCACCCGATATATGCTTAAACAAGAAGAAACCAAAAGGGAAGGTAGATTCTTGGTAGGGGACCAGAATTGGATTGGGAACAAATTGCAGGGTGCCAGCAAGGATGGACGTATGGGTATGCGCCAACAAGTTAACTTGATATCAATCTTTGAAGGTGCTTGTCCACCGAAAGTTCGAATTATTGGAGACTGATGCCACTTGTTATGGATTATGTAGTATCAAGTAGTTAATTTCTGGTTTACTCGTTCAAGACCTTGACTAGTAATCCCATGTAAATAAGATCATCTTTGTGTGAGATGAAACAATTGCATTTTCCATCATGGAGATTTCTTTTGTACATTCTCTGCAGGAGGCATAGGATCGAATTTGAGTAGGACCGGGCCACACTAGAAAAGTTTGGACTAATATTCTTCAAAAGGGAAGTGTTGTCCCTTAGTTTAAATAGTGTAGTGCTTTTCGAGCTCTTCTTCCTTTAATTAACCACACTAACTTTTGGAGTTGTTCTAAAAAAAGTATTTTTTTGCACCAACCTAATGCACACTTTGTGGATAGGTATATGACCTAATTAACTATCAGAAAAGGATATATGTTGATTGTTTTAGCTATTTTAAAATGGTATGTACTATAAAAGCATGTGAGCACTATTAAAATGATGGAACCACTAGCACTAGTGTGATAAGGGTGATCACTATTCTGATGGAGTATCTATATTTCGCTATATGATCTGATGGTTAGTCATGAGAAGTTCACTAGTTGTACACATGTACTTTTGCCAACACAGATGACAAAAGGAAATTGTTTTTAACGCAGGCACTCATATAATTAAGTAGACAAGTGTTCACAGGGTGTATATTCTTCTTGTATTTGAAAGAAGCTCGATCAGGGATCTAATTCTCAGAACTATCTACAAGTTGAATTTTAGTTTGTTCGTGCAACATATAGAGTAGAAAACCTAGGAAATATGATCATTTCCCCTGGAAGATCAAGCGGTTCGATTTCTTAAGGTAGATTTCCTTTAAATTTTCTGAAATTGAATCAAACTCAGCCCAATGCTTTCTTTAAAATAGCTATTGTTTTCGATGTATTTCCTAGTTGATTAATTATACATGTTCTAACCATTATTCTCGAGGAGAAACTATTAGTGCTAACATAATGTGTAATCTAAAACCTATATCACCTAATTAAAGCTTATAAGACATGAATACATATAGAAAGATTCATGCTTTCACATTTTTCTGAACTATACATAAAAGCATGTGGCAAAGTGGAAATAACATACTCCCTCCATTTTTATATACAAGGCCACTATGGAATATACATTTTGCATCTATACAAGGCCACCAACAATAATCAAGGCAAAATTAATGATATTTTCTCGTACTAGCAACCTGTTTAATAGTTGCATGCATGCAGTCATAATGACAATCAGCTACTTCCTCCACTCATTTTTCTTGCATGCATGTGGGGTATTAATGATCCCAGTAAACAAAAAGAAAAACTAACTTTCAAAGCAGACATTAAATTTTACATTGGTACCTGTAATTTGAGTTTGTGGCCTTGTATATAAAAATGGAGGGAGTATCTAAGACATACTCTGAAGCATGTGGCAAGTGACTCTAGAGGTGTCCCCGCAACCAGCCAAAAGATGCTGCAGTATTCCATCTGATGGCCGCGGTTAGCGGCCGGTGACAGTCGGGTGCTCTCTTGTCCTTTTTTCCTCATCTTCCTCCCACATGTGCTCCCGTCGCCTGCCATGGTCCCTCTGTCGTTGTTCTTACCAAATATTTTGTCCTACCACGGGGCTACTAGCTCTATGATAGGTTCCCTGGGGCCGCCTTCACGCCATACTTTGACCATCAGTTTGACGAATTAAAGATATATTATGTTCTACAGAACTTAAACCATTAATTTTTTTCAAGTACAAATTCAACGTTGTAATTTTTGTGGCAGATAAGCCACACAATTCAATACAGTGCACATTACTCTGATATTATTTATATCTATAATTGATGTTCAAAGTTGAATTCTAGAAAATGAGAACGCCATATGGATTGGGATGAAAGAAGTGTCTTCCACAAATGAATGTATGAAAATTACCCATAAAATATTTCCTTTTATGTTGAAGCTTATCACTAATGTTTTAGTCATCCATGTGAGGTGACCATCACAAAAAGACTATTCTGAAGTAGTGGACCTTCATGAAATGAATTAGATTTGTACACCGTGGTGGACTAATTTTCGTCTTCTATATGCCTAACAATCTGGTCTTTCACGTGACAATTTTGAAAAAATCATGGTCATGGGTGCGGAGGGGGACAATTGTCCACCCAACAGTTGAGTCACAACGGAGTACCTTTGTGGTCTCCTGTGGTCATGACTCCTGAGTCATGATCATGGATGTCTGAAACTAGGTCTAGTACGAGTCATCTTAGGGCTGTTTAGAGCTCACTCGGGATGATTTTTACTATTTTTGTATAACCTAGCAAATTCAACTAATGGTAGGCTGCGTTTATTGCACCGATGCTTTTTGAGGAAATAATTCGGTCTATCAGTCCACAAGATTTGGTAATGGCTCATGACATGGGAACATCAGACTGGAAACATCATGACATGGTTCTCTAGTCCTAGGACTTTTTCTAGTCCCAACTAAAAAGTCCCTAGTCCCTAAAAAGTCCCTCCCTATTTCTTTCCAGAGACTAAAAAGTCCCTAGTCCCTTCCTAGAGGCTATTAAATGACCATGTTGCCCCTAGTATATAGAAAAATAACAATCAAACAACACCATGGGGTGGCGGGCCAATAGGTGCATGGAGGGGCATTGTTGGAAAAGTCTCAAAAAGACTCTCCTTGAGAGTCTTCTTCATTTAGTCCCAAATGCCTAGTTTAGTCCCTAAAAAGTCCCTCCCGTTTGATAAAAAAGTCTCTAAGAGGGACTTTTTCTAGTCTCTACACAAAAGAGTCCCTGGAAACAAACACCCCCTTTATTCATTGAACAGGCTCTCCATGGAATACCATAACACTGTAATTCATTCGCATAATTTATCTTGTTTCTAAATGATTTGGTTTTTTCGTCGTATGTACATGATGTCATTAACCTCCGGGGGAAACAACAAATATGATGTCACAAACATATGTGCCACTTGTCAGCAAAAGAAATCGAAGCACATCATGACATCAGGCTAACTAAAGTTAATAAGTGAGCTCTCAACAACAGCACCAACTTCAAGCCTTGAGACAAGGAAGACTGAGTGTGACAAGAAAAAAGAAAGTGAAGTCACACACATCCGCTTAACAAGATGACAAGAAATGGGGACTCAGCTGTGGTTTCATAATACTTTCTTTCACTTTATTGTATGACACAAAAAGAAAGCAGCTACAGCAAAAGCACAAGCAAGCAACCATGGTGACTGGCTAATGAAAGCATCTACAATCAAAGCTTCATGGAGAAGTAGGACCTTCTTCCTACCGCACATCCATCGACAAAATATGTGGATGCTCTGACCAAATTGACGTCCTCACATACACTATCACAAGTGCCTTTCAGTTTCAGTAGCTGAGAGGACTAATTGAAATCCACACAGAAAGGGAAAACAGAGCAACCGGGCAGAACATAAGTAGAGGCAGTGTTCCGGGCGGGGGAGAAAGGATTGATGAACGGTAACCTGCCCATGTAGGAAATCACAACTTCGACCAACAAGGAAATCAACAAACTTGATGTCACAAATGTATGAGCACCTAGCTAGAAAAGAAGGCACATCATTTGGCAGGACGGCTTATATGTGTGCATTACTAGGTATGTGGATAAACAAATGGCTGGTCACAATTCCGTTGCCGCATTATCCCATGTGCAGCCGCCTTTATTCTCCTACAAAACTGGTGGAATAATCTATTGCTCTCTTTCCTATTTTGATTTGGTATAGAGAAATGATTGCTCAGCCACATAACCATATGCTTAAATAAGAAGAAACTAAAGGCAGGTTACATTCATCATAGAAAGGGGGGAACGTGAATTGGATTGGGGACAAATTACATAGCGCCAATAAGGATGGACATGGATATGTAGTGAAGTTAATTACATATCAATATGCGTTAAGTTGACTATCCACCAAAAGTCCCAATTATTGGAGTTAGATGCAACTTGTTATGGATTATCTATTATCAAGTGGTTCATTTCTAGTTTGCATGACTGGTAATCATATGAAAGGAAGATAATCTCCATGAGAAATCAAACAGTTGGATCATTCATGATGAAGATTGCTTTGTATATTCAGTGTAGGAGGAATTGGATTGAACACCGCATGGTGCTTGCCCAGGAATAACTAGAATTACAGTGTTATATTCTACAAAAGGGAAGTTTTCCCTTCTTTTAAATAGTGTGGTGCTTTTTGAGTTATTCTTGGGTTAATTAATTACACATACTTCTGTAGTTATTCTCAGCCTATTTTTAAAGGCACTATAAATTACACAAGCTTTCTGGAAAATTATATCACCTATTTAGATACAGTGATTTGTATCTAAAAAGCATGCAGCCACTTTAAAATTAGGGAACCGCTAGTTTTTTTCAATAAAGGGGAACCGCTAGTTTGATACGGATGATCACTTTTCTGGTGCGGTATCTATGTTTGTTCCAGCATATATATGAACCACTTATGCAAGCACACATGAACCAAGGAAAACATTTTTTACATGAACACTCATCAAATTAAACACCTGTGTACATGCTCGAAGAATGAGTGTTCTTGCTATATTGGCACATATATTCACATGATAGACTTTTTTTGTCTTAGAAAGAAGCTCTATTATTATTCTTCAAACAACCCCCAAGTCCTTCTTGGTGGGTTGGTCCAAGATCTAGACTAGAAATAATATGAATGTACGGTAATTTCCCTGGGAGTCCTTTTTTTAATTAATTTGAATGGGAGATCTAACAATTGGATTTCTTATGATGATTTCTTTTGTATATTCTGCGAGGGAGAAACTGGATCAAACTCTTCCTAGTGGTTGCCCGGGCTGAACCAGAGAAGTCGTTTATTTAAAATAGTTAGTGCTATTACCCCTCACAAAAAATTTAATGGCATTCAAGATATTTTCCAGTTAATTAAATATACATGTTCCAGCCATCATTCTTGAGGGGAACACTAGTAGAAAAAGGCCCATTTGTCCCGGTTCCGGAACCGGGACTAAAGGGTCGGTACCAAAGACCAATACCTTTTGTCCTGGTTCTTATACGAACCGGGACAGATGGGGCTCCACGTGGCCGTTGCGGCTTGCCCAGGCAGGAGGGTCTTTTGTCCCGGTTGGTAGCACCAACTGGGACTAAAAGGCATCCACGCGTCAGCAGTTCAGGGGCTGGGTTTTTTGGTTTTTTTTTAAAGGGGGTGGGTGTTTTGGGGGTTTTGTAGGGTTAATTTAGGGGTTTCATGTATTATGTTAGGTAGCTAATAGAGAGAAGTGTCATCTCTTATCTCCGTGTTTAGTCGACGCTATGTACTATACGTATAGAGAGGACTCGACACGCTAGCTAGTAAGAAAATGAAGGAAACCATCACGTACAGAAGATCGTCATGAACATATATAGAGAGAAGTGATCGACCTCTCCTTCTCCGAGAGATTGGTCGAACAACAAGTTTTTGTATATCTATCTGACGCTAGTGGCTACATGTATACAATATAAGATCTCTTACAATCCCCTAACATCTGAACTCGAGTTCCACATGGTATTCTCAGTCTTTATTAATGACGTGGTCAAGAAAGAATCCCGCCAATTCCTCTTGAATTGCTCGCATGCGATCTTGTGCTAGGAGTTCATCCCGCATCTGAAACATCTAATTTGAAGAAGGGGGTCAATACATATATATATATATATGAATGAAACTCAACACAAATGATGGTAATAAAATAAGATTGTGAATATTATTGCTTACGCACATCATGTTGTTTTCTAGAGTAGCCCCGCTCACAGGTCATGTGGCGGATGAACTCGCAAACGTAGTATCCACAGTAATTATTCCCGGGTTCCTTCCACAACCACTTTACAAGAAATAGAGGTCAATCAAACTGATAAGCAAGCATGCTAAATGGTATTGATGAAACTAGCTAGAATCACTAGGAGATGCGCGGAACTAGCTAGTAGTACTTATTTTCGGGTGTGTAAATCGCAGCTCCCCGACAGTCCCGGAGCTTGTGCGGTGAACTTTTTCCAAACCCTGCCAGACAAAGAAAACAATTACTTGATATCAAGAAATGAACAAAGTTGCCGATATGGTGCGATAATGATCGATTGAACTTACTTCTCGAGCATTGTAGTCATGGCCGCATACTCCTCGGGATCTTTTCATCTCGCGTCTATGACGGTTACTAGTCCCTACTCAAGCTTAATCTCTAGCAGAATAAAGTGGAAGCTGCGCATGCGTGCATAACTCATCAATTATATTACTATAACCTCGAGTAATAATGGAAACCGGATATGCACAAGACAGTAACACTCACCTGAAGTTCTAAGGAAAGAGTATTTTATCTTTGTTTTGATTTTGAAGCAACGATCATAGCAAGTTGGCCTCGGTTTGTTTGGCATCATATTTAACATTCCATTCATCTATGAGATTTGTGTTAATGAACCCAATATCACCGATTTGTCTTTTCTTGCATTCGGCGATCTTCAATCTGCATAATATAGTGAGGATACTTATATACACATGCAATAAAATAGCTGAGCTATATATAGAGACTTAATTACAGAAGTAGTACTTACAGACAGTAGCAAGTGACGATTATTTTATCGATGGCCTTTTGATTGAAAAACTGGAAGAACTCCTCAAATGGAACAGACAACAGATCAATTCCAACGAGGTCGTGCTCCTTTTTAACTCTCAGCATCAAAGTATCCTTCCCAGACTTGCTGCAGGTGTCCATGTACCACTCATGGAATCTTCGCATCATCGTTGTTAGAGGAGGATGACCAGGTTTGACGAGAGGCTTCCCGTGCCGGTATTTGAATTCGTCCACCTCCATTATATCAAAATGTGCATCATCGGGCAGGTAATCTCCAGGATTGGTACCGGGCACCATCCTCACATGATTAGCGACAATATCGCTAGACACCTTGAGCGGGGGGCATGATTGGTTCGCTAGTTCGCCGAGCTAGGGATTTTTTTTCCCACTTCTTCTTTCTGCTAACCTTCGATCACTGCAAGTACTTGCCGACCAGGATGCTTCCTTATATGAACTTTGAAGAATGCGATCACATTTGGTTAGCGGTGGAGAAGGTGGTGGTCGCTTCAGGGCATCGATAGTGCGCTGAACTTTCACATGATCTATCTTCTCATCCGGAGGTGGATGTTTCTTAGCTCTTTGCGTTTGAAAGAAGTCCTTCACTTGGGCTTTATAGATCTTCGCATTTTCCTCCTCGGTCATCTCGTATGGTAACTGCTCTAGAGGCTTGAGAGATGGACCGAATCTGTATTGCCTCCCGCATCTGGCTGTACTGTTAGATGCCGGAGCAGCCGGAGCGGCTGTGGTTGTTTTCTTCCGTTGCTTACGAGGCAGAGAAGAAGGAGGTGGAGTGCTACGACGCGCTGGAGTAGCCGGAGCGGCGCCGGCTGTCTTCCGCTGTTGCTGACGAGGCGGAGGAGGAGGCGGACTGCTCAGACACGCCAGCGCAGGCGGAGAAGGAGGCCGAGTGCCGCCACGCGCCGGAGCAGCCGGAGAAGGAGGCGAAGTACCCTGATCACTCACCGGAGGAGGAGGCGGAGTGCCCTGACTCGCCGGAGGAGGAGGAGGAGGAGGCGGAGGCGTCCAGTTCGGAAGGTTGATGAGCTCCTTCTGCCATAGACATGGAGTCTTCAGAGCATGACCCAGCTGAGTCTCCCCTTCACTTCTAGGGTGGTCAAGCTCGAGCTCCTCAAATCCTTCCGTTATTTCATCGACCGTCACAACAGCATAGCCTTGTGGAATAGGAAGGCAGTGAAAAGTGCCGGCGGGTTCACGAGGTGCAACAGAGCTGACAGCTGCCTTGACTTTGAGGTGCCTCCAGTGCGCCATAAGGTGGCAATCTTGAGCCTCTGTGATAGCATCCATGGGGTACACTACTAGGGAAAAGCCTAGTAGTAGCGCGGGTTTTTAGGCTATCAGCAGCGCGGGGGCGCGCGCTACCAATAAGGCGCTATAGCTAACTCCTAGTAGTAGCGCTGTATTCACCGGCGCTACTACTATTGACTATAGCAGCAGCGCTTTTACAGAACGCGCTGCTATTAGTTAGCTGTAGCGATTTCCTAGCCCTGCGCTACTGTTATATCTTCCATCATTTCAACCCCGTTTCAGCTTCAATAAACTACAATTTCGAGATACTAGGTACTACTAGATATCAATTTCATAAAGGCATAAAGCATTATAGGTACTAGGTAGTATTCCCTCGGTTCCAAATTACTCGTCGTGGTTTTAGTTCAAATTTGAACCAAAACCACGACGAGTAATTTGAAATGGAGGGAGTACTAGATAACAATTTCATATATACTCAACATGCATCCTCAAGCAGTATTAGGTGATATCGTCGACGATCATCATATGTAGTTTTAGATGATATTGACGACGATCATCATATGTAGTTCTACATGATATTGACGGCAATCATCATATGTAGTTCTAGATGATATAGCCACACACACACATATGTAGTTCTAGATGATATCGACGATGATCATCATCCTCAAGCCTGGACGGCGGGTGTTCCTGATAGTAATTAGGATGGCCTGTCCAACACGAAGATTCTTGCCAACGAGGAATCTCTTCCAGCCAACCGAGTTTAAGTGTGCGCGACCGTCGTCTGTGTCCATGTGGTAAGTACAGGTGGTGACGGAGCCCCTTGCGGTAAGGCGTAGTCCAGCTGAGCCTTCTTCATCAGGCTCGATACCACAACTCGCAGATAGGTTCTTTGGCAATTTCTGAATAAGAAAAACATATCAATTAATAAATAGCTTGGCACATACTCTTGCAAATATATTTCTATTAAGTCTACATTTCTACACTATCAAAAGACACAGTACTACGCATTTGTACTAATTAATCATGAATTCTACTAATAAGTATATATGGATTATCTACTAGATTCCACATAGCATATCATCGACTAGATTTCACGTAGCTTATCATTGGACTCTACACTAAGCATATCATCGGATAATTTGCATTTGTAAGTATAACAATAAAGCATATATATATATATATATATATATATATATATATATATAAACTCTATTAATGACCCTGGGTGAAGAATAAGAAATTCTTCACCCTGGTCCAGCGACCGAGCCAGGTTCTCTCGATCGCACCCGCGCGTTGTGCCTCCGGCCGTCCATCGTTACCCCACGCGCGTGGTAAGTTTTTCCCCTTTCCTTATGGTGACAAAAAAAACATTTTCTGTTCGTGGGATTAGGACCTAGCCCACTCCGCCATCTCCCCAGATCCTATTCTGCGACTAACAGGCGGTATGGTGGTGAGCGGCAGGCGTGAGCGCGACGGCTCGGTGGTCGGCACGGGGAGCGGCGGTTCACCCGGTGGGGGCGCGACGGCGTGCTGCTCGATGGGCTAACTCGGCGGCAGTATCATTGACCACGGCGGCAAGGTGAGCGAGGCGGGGCCTCGGTGTTGGGAAGCACGGCGTGTGGTGGTCGGCTGGCCATGGCGGCGGTTAAATTGGTGGTCGCGGCCGCACTTGTTAGATCGTGCGTGCTCTCCTCCAGCCATGGCTGCTTGCCCCCGTACGCTCTGGTGAGCTCAATCCAAATCCCTTCAACATCTGTGTCTATGTCCGTTTGTCGCCCCGACTGTACTTCCTTTGTCCAAGCTCCTAATTTCATATGCTGCTCTATTTGAACTCTAGAAGCCACATTGTAAGTTTTGACAGGAATACCATGCAAAAATATACTGGCGATGTAATTGTTGTTGGGTTTTCTCTTCTCTTTTCGAAAGCTCATCTTGTGGGAATTGGTTCCCTCTGACGGTCTGACTTGATTCTACAAACTGTGCACTGTTTTGGTCATAGTCTGTTGCATTTTACACTTTGATTCGAATATGAAATGCACTATGTTGAACACTAAGTAACTCCTATCACTCTTCATGTTAGATACACACAGTTCTGTTTTGGGCAAGTTGCTTAGAGTAGACAATTTTTTTGATTAATTTCTCTGGCCTAATACCAATGTGATGTGCAGATAACTTATATCTCCGGCCAAGAGCTCGCCTTGATGTCCTCACGGACTGGAGATTCATGACTAAGAGCTCTCCTCAATGTATGCAGGTACTGCCCAGACCGTAAAGAAGCTAATTGATGTTAATATATAGTTATATCTTTCTGAATTTATTTTGAGGGCAAATGCTCGAGTCGCCGAGTAAATGTCCAACTCGGTCTGTTTTCAGTGCACATATATCATTTCCTCAATTTGATGGAAATTAGCGGCCACTTCAATTTTCTTGTCTGCATTTTCTTTGCAATCAGCAAGGAAACCTAGGACAGATGTACATTTCCTCATGTGAATTCTAGTCCCTAGATTGTTTGTGGCTTTGGGCAATATAAAGAATTGGAGAAGTTTGCTATATAGGTTTGGATAGAATATCATAGCTGTATCTACAACTGCTTAATCTTTAATTTGTAGTTGAAATTCTGCACACATCTCTCTGTATTTGTTCACCTTATCGGCTATCATGCACCATAACTTTATAAATGAAAATATCCTAGTAAAGTTTCGACAGCACTAACTTTCCAAAAATATACAGTTTCTGTATATCAAGGTTGTCTTCCAGTGATTCGCTCCTTGTTCAAGTGCTGGCATACATAAACTTAAACCACAAAAAAATGTGTACACATGTGTATAGCTCTAAACATAAAAAGCCTTTAGAATCATGCGTAGCTTTACAAAATGCCGGACTGGATTCTGAATATGCTAGATAATACCATCTTCCACACATGATAATATGTTGTACCGCACCACTGTATACACAAGTGTGTAATTTTTTGGGTGGCTTCCTCCACCAAAACAAAAGGCTTGTGCACGACTGATGCTATCCAACTAGACTGTAATAATCACTGCTGATTTTGCATGACAGTGGGTTGTCACAGATTTGCAACAGAGCTGAGCAGTCGTGTAGCGTCGCTGGTTCGTGTTCATTAGTGTCAGGTTATGGTAGCCGTTGGCATGTTTCTTGGTGCGGTATGCATCTCCTCCCACCACGGCGGTCGACAACCAAGTCTAGCCGCCATAACTCTTTAGTATCACCCCCTCTCTCCGATTTACATGAGTGTGTGTCAATTTATTCTCCCATGGCAAGTCTCTGTCCATGTTAGGTTACATTAGTAAGAAATTTAGTTATCTGAATTTAGGTAGGTAATTTATATTTAGTATCTCCATGAACTCACTCACGATATAGATAATATTTTGGATTGAAGTAATGATGTAAACTGCAACTATACAAACCAATACATGTAGTTCAGGTCGAAATTCGAAGGTGGTGTTACACCTTGGCTAAATTTTTGTGTATGCTGCTAACAATTTAGGATTGTTTTACACTATTCTTTGTTGTAAACAAACCAGGTAATGTCGTGAAATCCAAGTGTTTTTCAGATTTCTATTTACGTCATGATTTACTTCCAATTCTTTGCATGCGCGGTTTTCATTTTGATGACTCTCAGCTGCCAGACAAAATAGAGAATGTTGCTGTAAAATGCATGACAACCATATACTCCCTCTGTTCCCAAATATTTGTCTTTCTAGACATTTCAAATGGACTACAACATATGGATGTATGTAGACATATTTTAGAATGTAGATTCGCTCATTTTGCTTCGTATGTAATCACTTGTTAAAATCTATAAAAAAGACAAATATTTGGGAACGGGGGGAGTAAATAGTGACTGCCTGTTGTTTTAATCAATCCATTTTTCTATTGTAGCAACACTTTATTGTTATCCTAGTTGTGCAATAATTTACCGTTTCTATGAATCAATTTCAGGTGCTCCTTTTCATCATGATTACATCATGTGGTAGCCTGCTTTTTAAGGTATTTAAGTTTTGATGCTATGTACTCCCTCCGTGTCCAAAAATAAACTTTTTAGAGATTCCAATATAGATTACATATGGAACAAAATGAGTCACTCTAAAATATGTCTATACAAATCCATATGTAGTCCATAGGTAAATCTCTAAAAAGACTTATATTTAGAAACGGAGGGAGTAATTCATATGCATTGGATGGTGTGTGAACAACTTTTAATCTTGATCTCTTTTATTTCATGCTTATCCAATTGTAGCTCGCACAGTTTGATACACGGCATGGTTTAGGTTGCATTGAAACGGTAGTTACAGAGCTCGGCCTCTTTGTCTTGTTTCTCTGTTTACTATTGATTCATACATGTAGCCAGCGTGTTCATGTGATTTCTTGTACGTCCAAACTTCGCTTGCTATATATTTGATATTGATTCTTTTTCAGTTTAAGGTAGTAAAGCCCCAGTCTACCTTCAAGTGTGATTCATATGTTCTTGTTTGTTCGTGGTCTCTACCTGTTTGTTCTTCTGAGAACTAAACATATTATGTTTCTTCAGGTCTCTATTCAAGTGGATGACGGGAAATGTATGAGGGATAGAGAGGAATAAGTTTTCTGGAACACGTCTTTGTAGTGTATGGTGGGTACAAGTAATGTTAGATTCAAAATTTAGAGCTTTTGCCAATAATAAGTAGCAAAATTCAGGATTGCTGAGAAGGGAGGTGAACCTAATGGCTTCAGTACTATTGTTACGATACTATGTTGCTTCCAGGCTATCGATGAGAATAGTTCAGTCGCTTTAGAGATTGTTGAACATATGAAATTGATTGTAATCTCTGGGCACCCTCAAGTTAAGCTGCTTGAAGACCAAGTTCAAATATGTGTGAGGGCAGTGTGGTTGGGCATGCGAGTCTATTGCACCTGATGTAATCAGACCATTAGATCTGTTTTGAAATAGTGATCTCTAAATGAATTTTTTTGTACTCGTAGGTATAGTTTTCATTACGTGAGACATTTCCCAGAACCATTAGTAGTCTTCTACATTGAATCAATTTATTAGACGGCTTTGTTATTCCTAGGGACATGTTGATTATTTTGCATTACATAGCATTATTTTACGGCCATTGGGCTACCATCGGTTCCTCGAGGCTGGTGATTGTACTGTGTACTTGATGATACATATGTCCCTTTTATGTTCGGTTCTTAATGTTGTCATCTCAATCAGTGCTGAGCATCGGTTATGGGCTTTTGGATTGTTAGCCTCACTGTAGTGCTGATATGCTTCCCAATTAGAAACAAAGCTTTTGCCTCCATTTATTTTGGACTTGTGCCTGTCTTGCCCTACAAAGATAATAAGAAATTGTTTCAAGGTGATTATAGCCGAACTACCTAAGGCAAATCAAAATTTTGGAATACAGTTTAAGAATTTGGATCTGTCATTTTCAAGGTAATTTCGTACTATAAAAAATTTCATTTAATTTGCCCATCTCACAGTAAAGTTAACAACGCTCAAGAATCATTGTGTGTGTGTGTGTGTGTGTGTTCTAAAGCAACAAGATTATCTAGACCTCGCCAAAAAAACGAGCTGATCCGGTAGATAACTGTCGTGCAAAACATTAGAGGAAAATGCAGACAGGAATTGCACCGTAGACCTTTATAGGAACATAATCTTACCGAACAAAAAAAGTCAGGTGCGCTTCCATACTCACTATAAAATTATAGCAACAACATTTATTGTTTTATGGGGCTTTCTGATGTGCCATACAAAGTTCTCACATGCATGATGTAAGTTATTGGCATGCAGAAGCAGAAGGTAATATTACGTCGCACCTTTTTACTTTATGGAATGGAGATCGGTTCCTTCTTCATGATGTAATCTTACCTCAAGTGATTTTGTTTTCTTACGTTCTGAAGGTGTGGCCGTGGGAGATGGCTGGGGGCTGGGGTGAGGAATAAGAATTCCTCACCCAGGGATGACGAATAGCGCGACCCTATATATATATATATATATATATATATATATATATATATATATATATATATATATTCATCACCCAGGGTGCAGAATAAGTTATTCTTCACCCGAGGTAATCTTACGATCATTTCCTAATAAAATTACGTTTGGAATTCAAATAGTTACATTCCTATTGATTCATTACGTAAAATTTGACATAAGAAAATAAAAATATAGGTCATAAGACAAGAAAAATTGCAGTTTCTGTGTATTTTAGACTATGTTTTTACGTTTGTAATTTTATATAACATAAAATATTTTTTACGACGATTATATATTTTCTTACAGTCTCTTTTTGCGTCGGAAATAAAACAAAACTTACGGAACGTAAAATTACGATGCATTGATGGAAAAATGGAGGGGAGTGAAGAATAACTATTCCTTACCCAGGATGACGAATAGCGCGATATAGGGAATAGATTTGCTACCCACACTAGCTCCAGTGGTTGTTATCGGAACCATTGGTTGGCTTTAGGATTCGCACTTTTAGGTGGATAAGGTTCCGACTTTCTAGATTACTGAATTTCGCCACAGCATATTAGGAATGGTCGGCTGGACCTTTATGTAGTGGCAGGCCCCAAGATGGCAACCTACTCTGGCTATGCATGCGCACATAGAACAGGAGCAGCTTTGCCTTTCTAAAAATGCAGACCACGACAGGAACTACTTCGGGCATCTTACGAATTTGACCAATCGGTGGCAATGTACTAAAAGTTCTTGGTCCGGCATGCTGGACGGTCATCGTAAGAACTGCCATTTTTGTATATCTGGTCAAAGGTTCGGCACCTTATGAAACTAGGAATTGGACTCCGACGTGTCCTGTTATTTTTAATCTAGCAAAAAGTAAGACGGTACTGCACCGTTCGCACTGGTAATGGAACTGCGGCACAATGAATTCGTTTTTCATAGTCTCGTAGAGGAAAAGCCGCGTGTTTGACCATGAATACGTTTTCCAACGTGTCACCGACACAAGTAACCCCGTTTTATTTCGCTCCAGCCGGTTCACTCTTTTTAAAAGTAATGTTTCGCTCGCAGTTCCTTTTTACAGCATGTAACGCTAGCAGTTTACTACACTGTCCAGAGTGGTTCTATTTTTTTAAGTATAAAGTCCAGAGCAGTTCTGTGGGCACCAGTGGCATCTGAAACCACCACACGGCCTATCGGTACCAATATTAAATGTTTCTAGAGTATGGGTGAAAATTATAATGGTTTCTAGGGTATAATCGTCGAAAACCTCATCAAGCCTTAATGACACCCAAAAAAATGGTGAGTTCAGGCAAGCAAAGGTTGAGATCCAGATTGGAGATCTTAGAGAAAAGAAAACGCTGCCCCATTGGTCGTTTCAACAAGTTCAACAAGGAACAAATAAAATTTCTGTGCGCGCAGACACACATGTGGAAATTGCACAAAATCGATGGAAGTATTACAAAAGTTTCTGTTATTCTAGTACTGACAAACAAGCAGCAAGCCTCTCACGCTAGCTGGGCAAGCCAAGATGTAGGGAATAAGAAAAGTACTGTACTTCAACAATCCTCTAAAGTGACCCAAAAATTCCATATCAGAACATGAGGAAGAGTAGGAGCAACAGAGGATGAAGAGGGTGAGGCGGGCAGCATTGTATTATTATCAAGAAAGCTAGCTCTAGACATACATATACAAAGTCATGTGCAGATTAGATGAGGCTAATTAATTCATAAGGTTTTGCCCATGCACACATGAGTCTAACAAAAAAAATCATACATCCAGAAGCAACTGGATCACAGAAATGACAGAAGCGCCCGGAGATAAAAGAAAAAGAAACCAAAGCTGCAGTTTAGAGGGAAAGCTCGCCAACCACCACAGGATGAAGGGGAAGGGAGGTCATGGCCATCGTAGTGGTAGTGGGCAGCGGAGTTCCTCGAGCTGAGCTCGGCGGCCGACGCATGCATGGCAGCACGAACCCCAACGAACACCGGAATAGGGCCGAAGCAGCCCGCACCTGACTGGTGGTCGACGAAGGAGAGGACGCGGCAGTGGTGGGGATCCCATGACGACGACCTCATGGACCTGCTGTGCTCGGCGGAGGTCGAGGAGGAACAGATGCGACAACGGTGTGGGCTTATCGACCTTGAGCAGATCGAGGAGGACGGGCGGCTGGATCTGATGGACATGAGGGAGCCCGAGATGACCTCGTGGCCGAGGCCGGGGCAGTTCGTAGAGGGGACGGGGTCACGACGGCTGGACAGAGGAGGAAGGAAGGAGATATTTTTCTGGGGCAGGAAGAGCAATGCAGGATAGGTGTTGGGTAACGTAGTAATTTCAAAAAAATTCCTACGCACACGCAAGATCATGTGACGCATAGCAACGAGCGGGGGGGGGGGGGAGGGGGGGAATGTGATCTACATACCTAGTAGATCGACAATGGAAGCGTTTGGTTGATGTAGTTGTACGTCTTCACGATCCGACCGATCAAGCACCGAAACTACGACACCTCCGAGTTTTAGCACACGTTCAGCTCGATGACGATCCCCGGACTCCGATCCAGCAAAGTGTCGGGGAAGAGTTCCGTCAGCACGACGGCGTGGTGACGATCTTGATGTACTACTGCTGCAGGGCTTCGCCTAAGCACCGCTACAATATTATCGAGGACTATGGTGGCTGGGGGCGCCGCACACGGCTAAGGAATAGATCACGTGGATCAACTTGTGTGTCTGGGGTGCCCCCTGCCTCCGTATATAAAGGACCAAGAGGGGGAGGTCGGCCGGCCACATATGGCGTGCCAGGAGGAGTCCTACTCCCTCCGGGAGTAGGACTTCTCCCCCAATCCTAGTTGGAATAGGATTCATGAGGTGGAAAAGAGAGAGAGAGAGAGAGAAGAAGGAGGGCGCCGGCCTCCTCTCTCCTTGTCCTATTCGGACTAGGTGGAGGGGCGCGTGGCCCAAGCCCTGGCTGCCTCTCCTCTTCTTCCACTATGGCCCATTAAGGCCCATATAGCTCCCGGGGGGTTCCGGTAACCTCCCGGTACTCCGGTAAAATCACGATTTCACCCGGAACACTTTCGTTATCCAAACATAGGATTCCAATATATCAATCTTTATGTCTCGACCATTTCGAGACTCCTCGTCATGTCCGTGATCACATCCGGGACTCCGAACAAACTTCGGTACATCAAAATGCATAAACTCATAATATAACTATCATCGTAACCTTAAGCTGCGGACCCTACGGGTTCGAGAACAATGTAGACATGACCGAGACACGTCTCCGGTCAATAACCAATAGCGGGACCTGGATGCCCATATTGGCTCCTACATATTCTACGAAGATCTTTATCGGTCAGACCGCATAACAACATACATCGTTCCCTTTGTCACCTTGCCATCCTTCTTATCCGCCAAATACTTGGGGCAGTTCCGCTCCCAGTGACCAGTCTCCTTGCAATAGAAGCACTCAGTTTTAGGCTTAGGTCCAGGTTTGGGTTTCTTATCTTGAGTAGCAACTTGCTTGCCATTCTTTTTGAAGTTCCCCTTCTTCTTCCCTTTGCCCTTTTCCTTGAAACTAGTGGTCTTGTTGACCATCAACACTTGATGCTCCTTCTTGATTTCTACCTCCGCAGCTTTTAGCATTGCGAAGAGCTCGGGAATAGTCTTGTTCATCCCTTGCATATTATAGTTCATCACGACTCTTGTAGCTTGGTGGCAGTGATTGGAGAATTCTGTCAATGACGCAATCATCTGGAAGATTAACTCCCAATTGAATCAAGTGATTATTATACCCAGACATTTTGAGTATATGCTCACTGACAGAACTATTCTCCTCCATCTTGCAGCTATAGAACTTATTGGAGACTTCATATCTCTCAATCCGGTCATTTGCTTGAAATATTAACTTCAACTCCTGGAACATCTCATATGCTCCATGACGTTCAAAACGTCGTTGAAGTCCCGATTCTAAGCCGTAAAGCATGGCACACTGAACTATCGAGTAGTCATCAGCTTTGCTCTGCCAGACGTTCATAACATCCGGCGTTGCTCCTGCAGCAGGCCTGGCACCCAGCGGTGCTTCCAGGACGTAATTCTTCTCTGCAGCAATGAGGATAATCCTCAAGTTACGGACCCAGTCCGTGTAATTGCTACCATCATCTTTCAACTTTGCTTTCTCAAGGAACGCATTAAAATTCAACGGAACAACAGCACGAGCCATCTATCTACAAACAAGCATAAATAAGCAAGATACTTATCAGGTACTAAGTTTCATGATAAATTTAAGTTCAGTTAATTTACTTAAAGAACTCCCACTTAGATAGACATCCCTCTAATCCTCTAAGTGATCACGTGATCCAAATCAACTAAACCATGTCCGATCATCACGTGAGATGGAGTAGTTTCATTGGTGAACATCATTATGTTGATCATATCTACTATATGATTCACGCTCGACTTTTCGGTCTCCATGTTCCGAGGCCATATCTGTATATGCTTGGCTCGTCAAGTATAACCTGAGTATTCCGCGTGTGCAACTGTTTTGCACCCGTTGTATTTGAACGTAGAGCCTATCACACCCGATCATCACGTGGTGTCTCAGCACGAAGAACTTTCGCAACGGTGCATACTCAGGGAGAACACATCTTGATAATTAGTGAGAGATCATCTTAATGCTACTGCCAATCAAAGCAAGATAAGATGCATAAAAGATAAACATCACATGCAATCAATATAAGTGATATGATATGGCCATCATCATCTTGTGCTTGTGATCTCCATCTCCGAAGCACCGTCGTGATCACCATCGTCACCGGCGTGCCACCTTGATCTCCATCGTAGCATCGTTATCGCCTCGCCAAGCTTGTGCTTCCACGGCTATCGCTACCGTTTAGTGATAAAGTAAAGCATTACATCGCGATTGCATTGCATACAATAAAGCGACAACCATATGGCTCCTGCCAGTTGCCGATAACTCGGTTACAAAACATGATCATCTCATACAATAAAATTCAGCATCATTTCTTGACCATATCACATCACAACATGCCCTGCAAAAACAAGTTAGACGTCCTCTACTTTGTTGTTGCAAGTTTTACGTGGCTGCTACGGGCTTAAGCAAGAACTAATCTTACCTACGCATCAAAACCACAATGATAGTTTGTCAAGTTGGTGCTGTTTTAACCTTCGCAAGGACCGGGCGTAGCCACACTTGGTTCAACTAAAGTTGGAGAAACTGTCACCCAGAAGCCACCTCTGTGCAAAACACGTCGGGAGAACCGGTCTCGCGTAAGCGTATGCGTAATGTCGGTCTGGGCCACTTCATCCAACAATACCACCGAACAAAAGTATGACATGCTGGTCAGCAGTATGGCTTATATCGCCCACAACTCACTTGTGTTCTACTCGTGCATATAACATCCACATATAAAACCTAGGCTCGGATGCCACTGTTGGGTAACGTAGTAATTTCAAAAAAATTCCTACGCACACGCAAGATCATGTGACGCATAGCAACGAGCGGGGGGGAGTGTGATCTACATACCTAGTAGATCGACAACGGAAGCGTTTGGTTGATGTAGTCGTACGTCTTCACGATCCGATCGATCAAGCACCGAAACTACGGCACCTTCGAGTTTTAGCACACGTTCAGCTCAATGACGATCCCCGGACTCCGATCCAGCAAAGTGTCGGGGAAGAGTTCCGTCAGCACGACGGCGTGGTGACGATCTTGATGTACTACTGCTGCAGGGCTTCGCCTAAGCACCGCTACAATATTATCGAGGACTATGGTGGCTGGGGGCGCCGCACACAGCTAAGGAATAGATCACGTGGATCAACTTGTGTGTCTGGGGTGCCCCCTGCCTCTGTATATAAAGGACCAAGAGGGGGAGGCCGGCCGGCCACATATGGCGCGCCAGGAGGAGTCCTACTCCCTCCGGGAGTAGGACTTCTCCCTCAATCCTAGTTGGAATAGGATTCATGAGGTGGAAAAGAGAGAGAGAGAAGGAGGAGGGCGCCGGCCCCCTCTCTCCTTGTCCTATTCGGACTAGGGGGGAGGGGCGCGCGGCCCAAGCCCTGGCTGCCTCTCCTCTTCTTCCACTATGGCCCATTAAAGCCCATATAGCTCCCGGGGGGTTCCGGTAACCTCCCGGTACTCCGGTAAAATCCCGATTTCACCCGGAACACTTCCGATACCAAACATAGGATTCCAATATATCAATCTTTATGTCTCGACCATTTCGAGACTCCTCGTCATGTCTGTGATCACATCCGAGACTCCGAACAAACTTCGGTACATCAAAATGCATAAACTCAAAATATAACTGTCATCGTAACCTTAAGCGTGCGGACCCTAAGGGTTCGAGAACAATGTAGACATGACCGAGACACGTCTCCGATTAATAACCAATAGCGGGACCTGGATGCCCATGTTGGCTCCTACATATTCTACGAAGATCTTTATCGGTCAGACCGCATAACAACATACGTCGTTCCCTTTGTCATCGGTATGTTACTTGCCCGAGATTCGATCGTCGGTATTCCAATACCTAGTTCAATCTCGTTGCCGGTAAGTCTCTTTACTCGTTCTGTAATACATCATCCCGCAACTAACTCATTTAGTTGCAATTCTTGCAAGGCTTAAGTGATGTGCATTACCGAGAGGGCCCAGAGATACCTCTCCGACAATTGGAGTGACAAAACCTAATCTCGAAATACGCCAACCCAACATGTACCTTTGGAGACACCTGTAGTACTCCTTTATAATCACCCAGTTATGTTGTGACGTTTGGTAGTACCCAAAGTGTTCCTCTGGTAAACGGGAGTTGCATAATCTCATAGTTATAGGAACATGTATAAGTCATGAAGAAAGCAATAGCAACATACTAAACGATCGGGTGCTAAGCTAATGGAATGGGTCATGTCAATCAGATCATTCACTTAATGATGTGATCCCATTAATCAAATAACAACTCATTGTTCATGGTTTGGAAACATAACCATCTTTGATTAACGAGCTAGTCAAGTAGAGGCATACTAGTGACACTTTGTTTGTCTATGTATTCACACATGTATTATGTTTCCGGTTAATACAATTCTAGCATGAATAATAAACATTTATCATGATATAAGGAAATAAATAATAACTTTATTATTGCCTCTAGGGCATATTTCCTTCAATAGGGTCACGGGCTCACGGCCTCTCGTAGATGAATATGGTTGGTAGTAAATGATTTCTATATCAACTCTCATAAGTACTATATTAGTTTAGTTTAAAGATGGTCGCATGGATCACGGGAGTGGTGCTTTGGCATCAGGGAGCAAATGATCCTGTTGATTTTTTAAAGGGAAAAATATGTTTTTGTCTCTCAAGTTCACAAAAAGTCAACATCTAGTCCCTCATTTTTTTCAAGGCCCCTCATTTTTTAGTACTCTCTCCGATTCTTTTTAGTAATCTCTCCGTTTCTTTTTAGTCTGGATATAAGATTTAGTCAAAGTCAAACTTTTTGTAGGAAAAGATATCAGCATTCAAAATATAAAATTAATATCATTAGATGCATGATGCAATTAATTTTTATAACATATAACTTTAGTATTGTAGATGTTGCTATTTTTTAATAAAGTTAGTCAAACCTTACAAAATTTGACTTTGACTAAACCTTACAAAATAAAATTAGACAACCTCTACAAGCCGTATTATAGGAGAGTCAGGCTCTTGGGTTTCGTGCTTCAGTTCAAGCGTATGCCGTCGACGCTTGTCCACACGGCTCTCACAGCATTGATGGACCGTTGGCGGCCCAAGACGCACTCTTTCCATCTCCCATGTGGTGAGATGACGGTGATGCTCGAGGACTTCGCCATGATCACGACCCTACCGATCAAGGGCCATTCTCTCATTGGGCGCGTGGATAGGAAGAACTGGCCGGACAGGGTTACCGCCCTCATCGGTGACTGCCCTCCCATCAAGAGTAACCGAACGTCCGGTGTAGCACTGCCCTGGCTCCTAATCCACCAGGCTGAATGCCCGCAAGATGTGGATCCGAGGACTGTGGAGCAGTATGCGAGGGCCTACATGTGGTTTCTTCTCACAGAGGTGGTCTTTCCAGACTGCTCGGGGGACAACGCCCTATGGATGTACCTGGACTTCCTGGCCGACTGGGATGCAGGGTACAGATGGGGTCCGCTGGCCTCGCGTACCTCTACTGTTTGGTAAGACATCATATATCTCACGTATGTGTGTGCTGCTTTAAATTCTGTTGTCTGATCATCGATTGTTGTTTGTAGCTGAACGACGCAAGAGGAAGATGAAGAAGAGGGAGAAGAGGAAGGAGGTCACGACGAAGAAGGTGATGAGGAGGAGTACGACGACGATGACGGGCCTCCACCGACTCAGCCAACCCACGCGAAGAGGGTATCTCATCCGCACCAGGATGTTTTGAGCCCATCACCTTTTCAGAAACCGGTTCCTCGTCATCGCCCGAAGAAGCCGGACGAGGGCCACTCGAGGAGAAACGAGGAGCGTGCCGCCAAAAGGGAGAGGAGGAGGAACTAGTGATGTTGAACTTGCTAAGTTAAAGTAGTTGTGTTATGTTGAACTACTCGGTGTTGTGTTGAACTACTCGAGCGGTTCCATGGATGTGGAACGCATGTTCTTTGCAAACCGTATTTCAGTTTGTATTGTAGTTTTTGAAGGTTCTTCGTGGCGAACCCACCTCATGCCTCCATGTCATGTCGCCCGGTTCCGTGGATGTGGAATGCCGGTTCTTTGCAAATCGCATTTCCGTTCGAAGTGTAGTTTTTGAAGGTTCTTCATGGCGAACACACCTCCTCCCTCCATGTCACGTTGCCCGGTTCCATGGATGTGGAACGCCGTTCTTTGCAAATCGCATTTCAGTTCGAAGTGTAGTTTTTGAAGGTTCTTCATGGAGAACCCACCTCCTCTCTCTGTGTCACGTCGCCCGGTTCTGTGGATGTGGAACATCTCTTCTTTGCAAATCGTATTTCAGTTCGTAGTGTAGTTTTCAAAGGTCCTTCATGGCGAACCCACCTCCTCCCTCCGTGTCACGTCGTCCGGTTCTGTGCATGTGGAACTCCGGTTGTTTGCAAATTGTATTTCAGTTTGAATTGTAGTTCTTATAGGTTCTTCATGGCGAACACACCTCCTCCCTCCATGTCACGTTGCCCGGTTCCATGGATGTGGAACGCCGTTCTTTGCAAATCGCATTTCAGTTCGAAGTGTAGTTTTTGAAGGTTCTTCATGGAGAACCCACCTCCTCCCTCCGTGCCACGTCACCCGTTCCGTGGATTTGGAACTTTGATTCTTTGAAAATCGTATTTCAGTTTGAAGTGTCGTAGTTCTTGAAGGTTCTTCATGGCGAACCATCTCCTCCCTCCATGTCAAGTCGCCCGGTTCCGTGGATGTGGAACTCCAGTGTTTTGGAAATCGTAATTCAGTTCGAAGTATAGTTTTTGAAGGTTCTTCATGGAGAACCCACCTCCTCTCTCCCTGTTATGTCGCCCGGTTCCGTGGATGTCGAACGCCGGTTATTTGCAAATCGCATTTCAGTTCGCAGTGTAGTTTTTGAAGTTTCTTCATGGAGAACCCACCTCCTCCCTTCGTGTCACATGGCCTGGTTCCGCCGATGTGGAATTCCGGTTCTTTGCAAATCGTATTTTAGCTTGAATTGTAGTTGTTATAGGTTCTTCATGGTGAACACACCTCCTCCCTCCATGTCACGTCGCCCGGTTCCGTGGATGTTGAACGCCGGTTATTTGCAAATCATACTTCAGTTTGAATTGTAGTTTTCGAAGGTTCTTCTTGGCGAACACACCTCCTCCCTCTGTGTCACGTCGGCTGATTCCCTGGATGTGGAACGTTGGTTCTATGCAAATGTATTCAGTTTGAAGTATAGTTTTTGAAGGTTCTTAATGGCGAACCCACCTCCTCGCTCCGTGTCACGTTGCCCGGTTCCGTGGATGTGGAAAGCCTATTCTTTGCAAATCGTATTTCAATTTGAAGTGTAGTTTTTGAAGGTTCTTCATGCCAAACACACCTCCTCCCTCCGTAACCGACCGACCCTCCCCTCCCGACCCGCCTTAGCGTCGTCTCCCCGAGAGGCGGCCGGGACAGTGCACATCCCTCCTCCCTGGCCCCCTCCTCCCACTACTCCCGCCCTCCGCCGTCGGCGAGCGCCCCCGAATCCCGCCCTCCACCAAAGGGTATTTCTAGCCGATCCCTAAATCGCATTAGAGATTCGAAAAAACCAATTTACACCTCTAAACCTGATCTAGCCGATCCCCTAAAACCCATAGAGAAGCAAAAAAAATTACTCCGAGCAGCCGCCGAGGAGTAAATTAACTCGCCCCCTTTGGTGCCGCTCACTCCACCGCCCCCATGTCGCCTTATCCACTCCCCTATCGCCCATACACACTACGCGAGACCCATCTACGGGTCAACATTGCCGACTACGGCGGCCACGGCACCGAAGAAGGCGACGGCAGGAACAGCGACTGCAATATAGGCAAGGGCGGGCAGCGGCGGCAGAGGGGTCGGCAGGAGCATGTACGGTGACCTAGACGACAGCACAGACGCGTACCCTTGATCGGGGTCTGTCCAGAGCTGAGTGGAAGGAGATAGTTGAATAATCCGATAGCAATTGGAATTAGTAAGGTTTAACTTGACTGACATTTAATTCTTTTATGAAAACGACACCGAGTTTCAGTTTGTATGTTTAAGTAGTATACTTCTTTGAATCCATTTTGTATTCGTTTGCACCAGATTAGTTTTTACGCTTAAACTTTGTTGAGTAATTTTACTTCACTGAAACTAGCTCGGCGGTTTTTTAGGGGTCGGCTGGGTTGGATCAAAAAAATAAACATAAACGATATTAACACAAACGTATTAAAAAACAACATCAGAAAACGCAGGGGTGCAACCGTGCAAGTACGTGAAGTAAATGGATTGTTAACTAGTATGCTAGTGTACTCATGGGAGATCATGATCTCTAAGGCTCACGGGTGCTCCTGTGGCGGCATGCAATCGTCTGTCATACACCCAGCTCGACATCACTATAAAAATGCCAACGTCAGGCACTGAAATCATTCAACATCCATTGGGCCAAACGCCTCAACCCATCACCCTCCTGTCGTCCGCAGTGCTGCAGTTATCAGCCATGTCCAGCGGTAGCTCCGCCTCGTCTCCGTTCGCGAGCAGCAGGAGAGCCCCTCTCCCCTACGTCCAGAACCCGCTGGCATACGAGCCAGCTGTTTTTTGCAGCTGCGGCGAAGGCAGCCCGCCTGACCTTGTGGACAGACGCCAACCCGGGCCGGAGATACCTGTCTTGCTCACGGGCGACAATGAGCGCGCAGTTCATCTTTTTCCTGTCACGGGGCTTGGTCAATGGGCAACGACATGTATGAAAATCTGAGCTTTGTAATGGATGCAGGTTTGCCACCGTCCTCTCTGGCACTGGCTTGATCCCAAGCCAAGCCCGTACATGTGTGACCTTTTGGTGGATCTGCGCGACAAGATCTGTGTGCTGGAGGAGGAGAACGGTGTACTCGGACAGTCCCGCCTTCCGAAACAACAGTTCTGACCAGCAGCATGATGGGAGTTGGCGTTCCCATCTACGCACCGCTGATTTTTGGGTGGTGCTGTTCACTGTGGCTTCCTTGCCTCGCGCATGTTGGTCGATTGATCTACCAGTACGCATCGAGGTTCATATCATTGTTTGCTTGCTTGTTCGATGATTTTAAGCTTAAACTAACAGTGTTCGTCAAGAGGAGTACTAGTACTAATCTTGGAGACAACAAAATAAATTGGCTTAAAGCCATCCCTGGAGTTCGAGCGGATCAACTAGCAGTGTTCCATGCGTACATATTTTTATATTAGAATAATATAGATGGTGGTATTGGCTTGGGCGAGTGCGTGAGCTGCTCCAAATGCAGACAGATATGGCGCTACATACACAGTCGTTTGTGCTGTCCAACGGGGTCTAGCAAGAAACCGGCCAGGCAAGCACCAAATTGAACAATTCAGAGAATACATCAGCTAATATTTTAGTGTTGGGTATGATCGAGAGAGTTAATCTCAGTCAAAATTAATTCAACAGGCCATGGGAGATGGGATGCTCCTCCTGTAGCGGCTACGCAACTCGTACTCATTTGGCCGCTGCTGCCTTTCGTCCTGTGTCCAGCCAAAAATTCTAAAGGAAGAAACAAGAATTATAGAGAAAAACCGAGAACTTTTGGAGCAGAGGACATTGGCGGCAAAACAACAAGTACTACCTCATACAGATCTGCCACTATACTCCGGGCAGCCTTGGTGCAAGATGAGACCCCAAGCACCACCGCTTCCTCCACTGGTCCTCCTCCCATCGAGATTCTGGTCGCACCAAGACAGCCATAGATCCGATATCCATGGCGTCCTCCCTTTCAACTCCATGTTCCTCCTTCCACCGTCCACCCCTTGTCGGCATGGCGTCGAAGAAGAGGAAATGGAATGGCGGCTGCGTCGTCTCCTCCATCGGCTGGCCAGAGAGGGTCACGGCGTCTCCTCCACTAGCAGCTTCAACAACGGCCAGGGAGGAGAGGAGGAAACGGATCTGGCCAACGCCGGGTCGGGGTGCGGCCATGGAGGAGCAAGAGAAAGGGTTGACGGTGGGTTGGATGCTTGGATGTGATATGAGGTAGAGAGGACAGAGTAGGAGAGAGAGAGAGAGGAGGAGGAGGAGGATCGATGGAGAGAAATAAACTTATGAATGGAAGACGGTTATTCAAACACATCCCGGAACCGTTCAAGCCGAAGGCGAGCTAGTCCCTGTCTGTCCCTAACAGACGGGCTGCCATCGCCACAGCCTAGTGCCTACGCACTATTGTCGTCACATAGACAGCGTGGTCCATCTCTGTCTATAGGAGGAAATAAGCATCAAACGATGTATATCATGAAAATGCAAATATGGTAAGGGGAGGGCCCAGATCCCAACATGCATGTGCGCTCGTGATTGCAGCCGCCCCAACAAAGTTTCATAAGTTTGCTTTTCCATATATATATATATATATATATATATATATATATATATATATATATATATATATATATCATCAACTTAGTACAGTTAGTATAACATACCATTTCATGCCGATCGACCATGGTACTTGTCAGGCGGGTCACGAATGGCACCCCGACAAAGTCATCACGTGGCGGAATTATGTCCCATAGGTAGCACACCTCCTCCTCGCTCAGCCTCATTCTTTGAGCTACGATGTTTTCACGAAGTGGGTTCTCATCATCTTCATCATCTTCGTCATCTTCATCATCTTCGTCATCTTCATCATCTTCCACTAGGTTGAGATATATGACAGCCAGCTTGGATCTTTCTGCTCTGAAGGAGAACCTGATCAACTCACCACCAGTAAGACGCATGTGGGCGACGAAATGGGCCCATCCATCTCCTCCAATCTGCGACATATTGCTTCCTTTCTCAACCTCCATAGTGTACGGGCCCACAGGAGCCTCAAATGTCACAGTGTCTCCTGTCAGCTTGTTGAATTTCAACCTCACATTGCATGGGACGATCTGTGTAAAAAAAGCAAAATGACACAATGCAGTAATGTCAACACTAAAAATAAAATAGTTGTTACATTTCATCTAATTTCTTACCGCCGCATGACGAAAACTCGGCTGGTACCGAACAGCTTGCCAGTTGCAAGGCTGCCGGCGCACCTTGACTTGCACAGTCGACATAGTGGTGGTGGTGGCGGCGCCATTTTCCTAAAGCATCTACATATTACAAAAAACAAAAACATCTACATATCCATGTACAGAAAAAATAACAATAAAATGATGCATACTAAATCAACTAGTCTACTAAATCAACTAAATCAACTAGCCTACTAAATCAACTAAATCAAAATGTTCTAAATCAACTAAATCAACTAGCCTACTAAATCTACTAAATCAAAATGTTCTAAATCAACTAGCCTACTAAATCAACTAAATCAAAATGTTGCATATGAACTAGCCTACTAAATCAAAATGTAGCAGGGAGGAGGGAGAAAGAGGGGCGACTCGAGGAGGGAGAAGAGAGTAGGACGGAGGAGGAAGGCGGAGCGAGGAGGGGCCGGCCAGCGGCGAGTCGAGGGAGGACGGAGGAGGAGGGCGGTACCGAGTCCAGCGAGGAGGAGGAGTTGACAGCGGCACAGAGGGAAGAGGGGTAGGCGACGGCGGCTGGCCGGGGCGACGGCGGCCGGCGGGGGAGGACCGGCGCGCGGGGGGGTTGAGGGGGAGTGAGTCTGAGTGTGTGAGTGTGGATCGCGGAGAGGAGCGGTAGTGGGGGTGGAGATAGCTAGTTTTAGCAATAGCGCTCTAAAGGCGAAGGCGCTACTGCTAAACTACCTATCAGTAGCGCTGTCCAAGTAAACGCGCTGCTGCTAGAACTAGCTTCATGGCGGGGTGGTGGGAATTTTAGTAGTAACGTGTTTATGACGTAACGCGCTACTGGTAGAACTTTATCTGCAGCGCGGTTTGCACAGGCGCGCTACTGCTACTTAGCACCAGCGTGCTTTTTTGACCCTCTCTACTGCTAAAATTCCGTGTATAAGGTTTTCCCTAGTAGTGGTAGCTGGGAGCCGTGAAGTCAGGCTGCTGAAGGAGCTCGGTGGAAGCCACGCTGCTTCTCCCCTGAGATGGTGGGGTAGCTTTTGGGGTACCTCCGGCAGGTCGCTGGCTCTGAACTAGTTCTTGTTGTTCCTCTAGCGCTCGTACCCTTGCATTCAGGTTCTGCAGTTCGGTCACCTCCACTTTCCTCCTCCTCTCCCGGGTTTTGTAACCGCCTGCGCTAGGAAACCCAACCTTCCACGCAACGGAGCCTGCCGTGCCTCGTGTTCGTCCTGGGTGCTCAGGATTGCCGAGGGCCTGTGTGAGCTCGTCGCTCTCTCTGTCGGGAACGAACGTCCCTTACTACGCTGCAGGCGATATACTGTTGAAGCTTCTTGACAGGTATGCCAAGTTGCTCGTCCGTCCAAATGCACTTCCATGTTTCAGGGATAAACATTCCCCCTGATGTCTACTACACAACCTTATTCTTGTAGACGTTGTTGCGCCTCCAAGTGCAGAGGTTTGTAGGACAGTAGCAAATTTCCCTCAAGTGGATGACCTAAGGTTTATCAATCCGTGGGAGGCGTAGGATGAACATGGTCTCTCTCAAACAATCCTGCAACCAAATAGCAAACAGTCTCTTCTGTCCCCAACACACCCAATAAAATGGTAAACTGTATAGGTGCACTAGTTCGGCGAAGAGATGATGATACAAGTGCAATATGGATGGTAGATAAAGGTTTTTGTAATCTGAAAATATAAAAACAGCAAGGTAACTAATGATAAAAGTGAGCGAAAACGGTATTGCAATGCGTTGAAACAAGGCCTACTGTTCATACTTTCACTAGTGCAAGTTCTTTCAACAATAATAACATAATTGGATCATATAACTATCCCTCAACATGCAACAAAGAATCACTTCAAAGTCACTAATAGCGGAGAACAAACGAAGAGATTATTGTAGGGTACGAAACCACCTGAAAGTTATTCTTTCTGATCGATCTATTCAAGAGTCTGTAGTAAAATAACACAAAGCTATTCTTTCCGTTCGATCTATCCTAGAGTTCGTACTAGAATAACACCTTAAGACACAAATCAACCAAAACCCTAATGTCACCTAGATACTCCAATGTAACCTCAAGTATCCGTCGGTATGATTATATGATATGCATCACATAATCTCAGATTCATCTATTCAACCAACACAAAGAACATCAAAGAGTGCCCCAAAGTTTCTACCGGAGAGTCAAGACGAAAACGTGTGCCAACCCCTATGCATAAGTTCACGAGGTCACGGAACTCGCAAGTTGATCACCAAAACATACATCAAGTGGATCACGTGAATATCCCATTGTCACCACAGATAAGCACATGCAAGACATACATCAAGTGTTCTCAAATCCTTAAAGACTCAATTCGATAAGATAACTTGAAAGGGAAAACTCAATCCATTACAAGAGAGTAGAGGGGGAGAAACATCATAAGATCCAACTATAATAGCAAAGCTCGTGATACATCAAGATCGTGCCAAATGAAGAACGCGCGCGAGAGAGAGAGAGATCAAACACATAGCTACTCGTACATACCCTCAGTCCTGAGGGTGAACTACTCCCTCCTCGTCATGGAGAGCGCCGGGATGATGAAGATGGCCACCGGAGAGGGATTCCCCCCCCCCCTCCGGTAGGGTGCCGGAACGGGTCTAGATTGGTTTTCGGTGGCTACAGAGGCTTGCGGCGGCGGAACTCCTGATCTAGGTTTCTTTCTAGAAATTTGGGTATATATAAGAGGTGTTGGAGTCGGGAACAAGTCAGGGGGGTCCCCGAGGCGGCCACGAGATAGGGGGCGTGCCTAGGGGGGTAGAGCGCACCCCCCACCCTCGTGGTGGCCTCGGGACTCCTCTGGTCAATCTCCGATACTCCGTGGGATTCTTCTGGTCCAAAAATAATCTCCATGAAATTTTAGGTCAATTGGACTCCACTTGATTTTCCTTTTCTGCGACACTCAAAAACAACGAAAAAAACAGAAACTGGCACTGGGCTCTAGGTTAATAGGTTAGTCCCAAAAATCATATAAAATAGCATATAAATGCATATAAAACATCCTAGATGGATAATATAATAGCATGGAACAATCAAAAATTATAGATACGTTGGAGACAGATCACCCCCATCCCCGAAGAACCAAGTCCTTGAGCGGTCTGGACAGTGGAATGTATCTAGTTCGACCCCTTTAGCAAGTAGGTCATTCTCAGCCTTGTCCCACAAAGACCGGGCTTTGAGGTAGCCACCTGACCCCGTGCGATGGTGAAGCTCCTTCTTTGCAGCATTTTTCTTGTTTGTTGCTGACATCTTCTTACTGTTCTCTGATGTCTTGTAGGCCACAAATTAGGGCCATTGATCTCTTATCTTCTCAAATCGGCCGATGAATTCTGGAGTCTTCCCTGTCGACAAACGTTGATTTCAACTCATTCTTCCACCTCTTGAATAGATCTGCCATATTCTTAAGAGCATGAGCCTTGACCAATGGCTCTATAACTGGCTTCTCCGGATCCTCCTCTGTCAGTATGGTGAAATTTTCCTTCTGCGCGGTCCGAAGATCATCTTTCTGCCTATCTTTGACATAAGAGACTTGAGGGTCTTCGTTCTTAGGCTTATACCATTGGTGGATTGATACGTCTCCAACGTATCTATAATTTTTGATTGCTTCATGCTATATCATCTACTGTTTTGGGCAATATTGGGCTTTATTTTCCACTTTTATATTATTTTTGGGACTAACCTATTAACCGGAGGCCCAGCCCAGATTTGCTGTTTTATGCCTATTTCAGTGTTTCGAAGAAAAGGAATATCAGACGGAGTCGAAACGAAACAAAATCAACTAGATAAGTTAAATTTGGAACGAAAGCCACCTTGTGGACTTGGACCCCACGTTAAGGAAGGAAGGAGGAGCTCACGAGGGTAGGGGGCGCGCCCACCCCCCTAGGGCGCGCCCCCTGCCTCGTGGGGCCCTCGTGGCTCCCCTGACGTACTTCATGCACCCATATATATCGTCGTACCCTAAAACTTCCAGAACGCACAATAGATCGGGAGTTCCGCCGCCAAAAGCCTCCGTAGCCACCGAAAACCAATCTAGACCCATTCCGGCACCCTGCCGGAGGGGGCAATCCTTCTCCGGTGGCCATCTTCATCATCCCGACGCTCTCCATGACGAGGAGGGAGTAGTTCTCCCTCGGGGCTGAGGGTATGTACCAGTAGCTAGGTGTTTGATCTCTCTCTCTCTCTCTCGTGTTCTTGATTTGGCACGATCTTGATGTATCGTGAGCTTTGCTATTATAGTTGGATCTTATGTTTCTCCTCCCCCTCTACTCTCTTGTAATGAATTGAGTTTCCCCTTTGAAGTAATCTTATCGGATTGAGTCTTTAAAGATTTGAGAACACTTGATGTATGTCTTGCCGTGGATATCTGTGGTGACAATGGGATACCACGTGCCACTTGATGTATGTTTTGGTGACCAACTTGCGGGTTCCACCCATGAACCTATGCATAGGGGTTGGCACGCGTTCTCGTCATGATTCTCCGATAGAACTTTGGGGCACTCTTTGAGGTCCTTTGTGTTGGTTGAATAGATGAATCTGAGATTGTGTGATGCATATCGTATAATCATGCCCACGGATACTTGAGGTGACATTGGAGTATCTAGGTGACATTAGGGTTTTGGTTGATTTGTATCTTAAGGTGTTATTCTAGTACGAACTCCAGGGCTGTTTCTAACACTTATAGGAATAGCCCAACGGATTGATTGGAAAGAATAACTTTGAGGTGGTTTCGTACCCTACCATAATCTCTTCGTTTGTTCTCCGCTATTAGTGACTTTGGAGTGACTCTTTGTTGCATGTTGAGGGATAGTTATATGATCCAATTATGTTAGTATTGTTGAGGGAACTTACACTAGCGAAAGTATGAACCCTAGGCCTTGTTTCCACACATTGCAATACCATTTACGCTCACTTTTACCACTAGTTACCTTGCTGTTTTTATATTTTCAGATTACACAAACTATTATCTACTATCCATATTGCACTTGTATCACCATCTCTTCGTCGAACTAGTGCACCTATGCAATTTACCATTGTATTGGGTGTGTTGGGGACACAAGAGACTCTTTGTTATTTGGTTGCAGGGTTGCTTGAGAGAGACCATCTTCATCCTACGCCTCCTACGGATTGATAAACCTTAGGTCATCCACTTGAGGGAAATTTGCTACTGTCCTACAAACCTCTTCACTTGCAGGCCCAACAACATCTACAAGAAGAAGGTTGTGTAGTAGACATCATGGATGCTGATCGGGATCATGTCCCTAAAAAGAACCCTGCACTGAGCAGAAAATGCTTCCTTGGTCCGGTTGGGTTCAATCAGTTGGCCATCGCCCGCGATTGCTGTGATCATGAACCTTTCATCCCGGCACAACCTGTTCTTCGGGCCTCGTCTCGTTACCGAAGTTTGGCTCGATCTGGAGGACTAGAAAAAAGAAGAAGAGAATTGATATGTGTACATACCAAAACAATTAATGCAACAATTAGCTAGTCAGCTTAGGCATAATTAATATATATATCTGGCCGGACTCCGTTTGGTCACCGGAGTCATCATCACGGTCTCCTTCTTCCACCGGCATTCGGTCACCGGAGCCATCATGATCATGTCCTTCCTCCTCCATTCTTCGATCACCGGAGCCTGCTTCACCCTCTCCTTCCAAACCATCGGTGTCGTTTAGATACGACAAGACATCACCTCCGCCGAGGATTATGTCCCCCAACACCTGTTCTGCTTCCAAGTCTCGGTGCTCCATAGTTTCTGCAAATATTACAACATGGCAATTAATATGCAAACATGACAGATGGATATATTAGTGGCAAACATATACCTAGCTAGATAATCACAACAAGGAATCATATTAGTGGCCTCGACGCTTCAAGGGTTTGGGGTGGCCTCGACAACGCTTCTAGGGTTTGGGGTGGCCTCGACGACAATGCCCTTTTAACTTGGTAAATTTGGGTGGCCTCGGCAATGCTTCTAGGGTTTGGGGTGGCCTCGACGACAATGCTCTTTTAACTTGGTAAATTTGGGTGGCCTCGGCAACGCTTGTAGGGTTTGGGCCGGACCGCCTCTCTCATGAATGTCTGACGTCCGGACCGAGAAGGGATTCAACAAAATGGCGCCATTCTGGATGTGCAGAAAATGGTCCATATTTTTCCTGATCTCATCTACCCTTCTATATGTCACGTTGTCTAGTGTCAGAGAATTCAAGAAAACCATGACTTCATGATTAGCCGAAAATGACAGGCGCATAATGGTACAAAGCATTTCAAAGTTGTTTTGGAACGGAGTTCCCCATAGAATAATTCGCTTTTTGGTACAAAGTTCAGCAAGAGCCTTCCGAATATCGCTATTTGGAAGGCCTTTGCTCAAATTTGTATGAAAAGGCAAATTATTCTATCAGGAACTCCGTTCCAAAACAACTTTGAAGAGCTTCGTAGCATCATACGCCTGTTACTTACGGCAAATGATGAAGCCATGGATTTTTTAAATACTTTGACAAACAACGTGACATATATATATATATATATATATAGTGTTACTATTCATCATCCAGGGTGCATAATAAGTTATTCTTCATCCGGAGTAATCTTACAATCGCTTTCTAAATAAATTGTGTTTAGAATATAAATAGTTACATGCATATTGATTCAATATGTAGAATTTGGTATAAAAAAATAAAAATATAGGTTATAAGACCAGAAAAATCACATTTTATGTATGTTTTACACCGTGTTTTACATTCGTAATTTTACGTAACATAAAATATTTTTTACGGCGAGTACATATTTTCTTACATTTTCTTTTTATGTATGAAATAAGACGAAATTTACGAAACGTAAAAATACCGCGAATTGATGTCAAAATAGAGAGGGTGAAGAATAACTATTCCTCACCCAGGATGGCGAATAGCATGACCCTATTATTATAGGACAGTACTATTATGATCATGGTATTAGAATGATCACATCACGCCCTATATAGAGCGATTAGGTGTTCCCGAGATCCAGAAAGTAACAAAAAAAGCTACGCGGTTCCCCCAACCTCTGCAAGGCTGACCCGATTCTGTTCCCGACCCCTCGCGCAGAGTCGCCGTTCCTGATCCAACGTGCCGCCGTCCCCTATCCCCGCACACCGCCGCCGTTCCCAAGCTCGCGCGCACCGCCCGTTATTCCCGATCGAGCGCGCCGCCGTTCCCAAGCTCTCGCCCAGCCGCCGCCGTTCCAGAGCTCGCGCGCAGCTGCCGCCGTTCCACAGCTCGTCCACCGCCACCTACGCTCCCAAGATCATGCGCCCCACCGCCCCGAGCTCGCGCGCTAATGGGATGCTCGCCCCACCGCATTCCACCGCTCGCATCTCGAGCCGCCACACATCACCATCGATCCCCATGGTGAACGGCTCGGACACCTCGATCTGGACTTCCACCGTCCCCGTCGCTCCCTTCCCTTGGATCTTCGCAAGCAGCCCCGCCCTGCGCCACTGCCGAGGACCGACTAATTGACCTTCTCGCGAGGGCCAACTCAACCTTCCCGAGGAGGGCTCGTCCCTGGAACAGCCGTTCTCATCCCATCCACCATCGTTCAGCTCGCCTCTCCCTCTCCCTGCTCTCGCCCACAACATCCAGCAATGTCCCCCGCCCCCGCCGTCACTGCTCATCTCCGTATGCGAGCCACGGCTTCCCCTGCACGCGTGCCACCACCCAGGGTGCCTGAACTGCTATTCCGCTGGAGCAGCTCCTCCCGCTGTGCGTCTACCCAGACCTCAATTGCGCAGAGGCGTCATCCCATACGATTGTGGCGTCGGTCACAGTGCTCCGGCCAGAAAGATGCGTCCCTCGCCGCTGCTACTCGTGCGTGTGGCAGCTCATGCACCCCACTGCCGTGAGTGAGCTCGCCATGGCTGGCAGGGCTGTGTACAAGCTGTAGATGCCTCCGCTCTAAAAAAAGTTTGCTCCTTATCTGATGCGAGCCAGCACATCACTACATGGCGATGTTGACCTGAGTGTTGACAAGAACCGTGAAAAGATCAAACCATTGGCTGTGCAGAAACAGCTTTCTACATGCGCAACTCGTGTTCGTTGAAATGTCTTTATGAGCCTAGACTAGTACAGTACTTCTTGTACATGTACTTGTTTATTATTGCAGTGTTTTGTAGTTTATTCTGTACCATACCATTTCTTTGCTTATGTACTAGTCTCCAGCTCCAACCTAATTTATTTTCATAGAAGTTCGAATATGACCAGCACAGAAGGTCCTTGATTCTTTTTTACTACGGGCGTTCAAGTTAGAAAAACCCAGAGACGTCCTCGACCTTTGTCATTAAAAAACTCACATACAAAATCAATGCATTTTCACAACAACAAACATTTTGCACAAATTGGCTCTACTTCTTTACAAGGATCAAAAAGGAGCAGTTTAACGTTTATTATAAAAACTCAGATTTTTTCGACTACTAAAGAATAAGACCAAAGAAGTTCGATGTAGTGGAAAACCCAAATTTTCCCCGTTTCTAAAGAAACCTAGAAGTTCAAATTAAAATGACGAAGTGGTTCGATGTTTATAACAAACTCGGATTTCTTCCATTTCTAAAGAACAAACCAAAAATTTCAATTAAAAATAACAGAGTAGTTCGATGTTTATACACCAAGAAAAAAACAAGTGTCACCAAAATCTTTCCATTTGTAGGAAAAATAAAAGTATGAAGTTTAGTTTAAAAAAAATGTTTGATGCTTATTCAGAACCCATATATTTTTTTCTAAAAATAAAACTAAGAAGTTCAAATTGAAATAACACAGAAGTTCAAGGTTTATGAAATCTCGGATTTTTTTTCTCATTACTAAAGAATAAAACGAGGAAGTTCAAATTAAAAATAAAGGAACAACTAAAAAAATTTAAAATACAATTTCCTCATTTTAAATAAAAACATAGTAGTCGAAACTAAACTAACTAAGTGGTTTGGTGTTTATTAAAAATATCTAGGATACAACCATTTAAAAAAACTCAAATATCCATTGTTACTAAAGGATCAACCATGAAGTTCAAATTGAAAAAAAAATCAAATTCGATGTCTACTGAAAATTCAAAACAATTCTTTATTAAAAAATAAACAAAATGTGAAGTTCAAATTAAAATATCGGAGTAGTTCAAAGTATATTAAAACTTAGGACTCGCAAGTTCAAATAAACAAAAAAATCAATGTCATTTTTGGCGTTTTTAAAGACATAGAAGTTTAAACTGTTTATTCCAAAACCAAGAAGGTCAAATTAAAAAATCGAGCAATTCAAAAAGTTTGTAGACATGGATTTGCCCCTGTTTTCTTTAAAAGATCTCGAAGTTCCATTTTAAATAGGTGAGTGGTTCGATGTTTATTACATAACAAGGACTTTCCGCGTTACTAACGAATAACACCAAGAAGTACTAGTTAAATCAATGAAGTTGTTTGATGTTTGTAAAAAATCTTAGATTTCCCCACGGTACTAAAGATTAAAACCATGAAGTTAAATTTTGAAAAAATGGACCAGTACAATGTATATAAAAAGCTTAGGTTTTCTCGTCACTAATGAATAAATCAAGAAGTTCAATTGGAATAAGCGGGAGCAGTTTGATATTTACTTAAAAAAAGATTTTTCCATTTACTAAAGAATAAAACCAATAAGTACAATTTGAAATAATGAAGAAGTTCGATGTTTTTAAAAAAACTCCAATTTTCACATTTCTAAAAATACACAATGGAGTTCAAATAAAAAAGGTAGAGTGGTTCAATGTCTACAAAAAACTCAGACATTTTCACATAACACACAGAAGTTCATATTGATAATTTCCAGAAGTTCACGTACTACACGGTGTGCATTTGCTATGAAAAAAAGAATGAAAAAACAAAGGCTAAAAGTTTTGTTGCTAGAAGTTTAAGTGCTCGGCCTGAGAAAGTTCAAAAATTATTTTGAGAGAGGTTGAACAAAAATAAGTGACAGAAGTTCAAGGTAAAAACAGTGGGAGTTCAACTACTACACAGAATGTGTTTCAGATAAGAATATATGAATAGAAAACAAAAGCATGAAGGGTTTGTTGCAAGAAGTTCATGTGCTCCTCCTAGCATAGTTCAAAATTCATGTGCGAGACGTCCGCCGTTCATTTACATGTTGAAAAAAGATAATAAAACGACGTTGTTCCGCCATTTTAAAAACCGCTCTCAAACAGCAACGAATTTGTAACACTTGTCTACATGAAAAACTTGCTACTATTCATAAGCTTTCCAATGGTATATTATGTACTACATTCCGATGAACGGTTTAAAATTTGCATGTATACCGTTTAAAACACGTTTTTATGTATTCAAAAAATTCTTTTGAACCATCACGAGCATGAAAAACTGATCAACACGGAAAAGTTGCGTTTTTCAACACCTTTCCATCGGTATTTCGTTTGCTTAATTCCGGTAAGGGGTTCCGGAGTTATAGGCGAAAACAGCACGTCAAAAACAGAGTGAAGTTCAAATAGGCATGCCCCAGATGTTCAACTACTTCACGCAGTGCATTTTCTTTCGCGATGAAGCAAGAAATCATGATCTTGCCATTTTCTAAATTACTAGAAAACGGCAGAAATATTATTTGTGTAAGTTCAAGTTCTCGATCGGAGAAAGTTAAAAAAATTAACACTGACGAATGGATGAGAAAATTACAAAGTAAAATATGTCACAGAAGTTCAACGTGAAAACACCAGGAAGTTCAACTACTACACTGAATGAATTTCGGATGGAAAACTTCTAAAACCACCGCGAGTATGAAAAAAGATCAACACGAGAAAGTTGCGTGTTTACAACAGCTTTCCATCGGTATATCACTCGTTGAATTCCGGGGAGTGGATGGAGAACTACGAGTAGTGGATGGAGATCTGCGAGCAAAAAAAGCACATCGAAAACAAAGTGAAGTTCAGGTAGACATGCTGAGAAGTTCAGGTTCTTCACGCGGTGCATTTTCGAAGAATCTATTTCGCGATAGAGGCAAAACGAATGATCCCGCCGTTTTCGAAATTACTTGAAAACGGCTAAGAATCAGAGAAAACCATCAACATTAAAAAGTTTCACATTTTCCGTAGCTTTTCAGCGGTATATTATTTGCCCCATTCCGATAAAGTTTGTAGAAATTACGGCGAAAATACGTTTTTCGCCATTTTCGAAACTGACTTCAAACCGTAAAGAATTGGGAGAAACAATACATACCAAAAAGTTTCGCATTTGTTCAAGCTTTCCAACGCCATATCATTTGCTACATTCGGACGTATGCTTAAAAATTAGCTCGAAAATATGAACTCGGTAGGACTTGGACCATTTCTAAATTACTCTTAAACCATTCAAAATTAGAAAATAACTTTCAAGATGAAAAAGTAGCGCATTTTCATAAGCTTTCCAACGCCGTATCATATGCCTCCATTGGATTAGCCGTTTAGAAATGACATCGAAAAAATGAACTCAGCTGTTCGGTTTACTAAATTTTACGTTTTTTCAAATTACTCTTTAACCATAGGGAATTAGAGAAAACTTTCAACATGTGGAAGGAGCGGTTTTGCAGCAGCTTTCCAACGCCATATTATATGCCTCATTCCGATAAACGGTTTAGAAATGCAATCGAAAATACGATTCATGTTTTTTGTGTGAAGAAAAAACGGTTTTCAAAACTGCTCTTAAACCACTTATATTTTGCCAAAAATTTAAGTTGGGTCATGATATCGGTGTCCATAGCTTTCCAACGGTATATCACAAGCTCCATTTGGGCATGTTTGCGGAAGTTCAACCTAGTTCACAGGGAAGTTCAACGTACTACTAGTGGGGCAGGACAGGTTGTGATCAGAATATTATTCTGATCCCGTGATCAGAATAGTGTTTATATATATATATATATATATATATATGAGATCATAAAAAAATTGGATCAACTTGTGCACATCCATAATGGGGGCATTCTTGATAAATCTGGACCCTCGACCCCTTGACGACCCTCGACCCTCTACACTAGTTCACGACCGTCGACCGCTCTGCGATCCACGGCCCTCTACCCTAGTTCCCGACCCTCCCCCCCCTCATGTCACGTTTGTCTAGTGTCAAAGGATTCAACAAAACCATGTCTTCATCATTAGGCGAAAGTAAGAGGCGCATGATAGTACGAATCTGTCCAAAGTTATTTTGGAATAGAGTCCCAGATAGGATAATTTGCTTTTTGGTACAAAGTTCAGATAGAGCCTTCTGAATATCGCTATTTCGAAGGCCTTTGCCGAAATTTGTACCAAAAGGCGAATTATCCTATCCGAGACTCCGTTCTAGGATAACTTTGGAGAACTTCATACCATCGTGCCCCGGTTACTTCCGGCTAATAATGAAGCCATGCATTTCTTCAATACTTTGACACAATGCAACCTCCCGACCCCTCAGCGATCCTCGACCCTCGACGACCCTCCACCCTCGAATCCTCGGCGACCGTCGACCCCTCGGCGTTCCTCAACCCTCGACCCCTCGGCGACCCTCAATGACCCTCGACCCCTCAGCGACCGTCAACCCCTCAGCAACCCTCGACCCTCTACCCTAGTTCACGACCCTCGACCCCTCGGAACACATACTCACCAGAGCTAAGATAAACATAGCATTCGACGGAAGAATAGGCATTGCATTCCATGGAAGAATACTCCCCGAAGATGTTGTATAGTTTTGTGTTTGTATCTTAACTTGATGAGGCCTCCTGTGACAGCTTCATAGTTATTCTTTTAATTATTGGCGCACATCTGAATATTTGTTTCAACAAACGGAACTCATGATACCCTCCTTCAAATCCGTTGATTTCCACTTCTTCGGGAGCAGTCAAGGAGATAGTTCGGGATCTCCAGTTCGCAGACTCACAAATACAATGTGATGGGCACCCTTCTTTCACCTAAAAAAATTAAATGTAAACCAATACACATTGTACATTTAAGATGTATCATCATAGCAGAGAATTAGTTACCATTGATCTCTTCAGGGCGATCTTAAGCCTTTGCATAGCATAGAAATCCGATTAATCTGAAAGAGATGAAACACGAGTGTTCCAAAAACATGCCCGATAGTTATGAGATGTATCTCAAGTGAGAAGTCAGACACCATATGCTTCTCTACCACCTGCCAAATCCTTGAGTGCGGGGGCAACAAAGTTGACACTGCGCGTCCACACAACATTGGTTTCGACTACAAACTCCTGCAGTGACGCCGACTGGAGTGTCATCAAGGTATCGTCGACGTGTTCAATGTCATTGAACTTCAGCCTCAAGCCCTCAACACGCGCAGTCGCGGGAAACAGGGGAGCAAGGTGGACAAGGCAACACAAGAGAGACACTGCCTCGATAGTAGAGAACTTGATGTCGTCCGATAGGTGGACGAAGCAGACCGATGAATCCAGCACAATGGACAGTTAACAAGGATGCCAGCAAGGATGGACGTATGGGTATGCGCCAACAAGTTAACTAAATCTCAATCTTTGAAGGTGCTTGTCCACCAAAAGTTCGAATTATTGGAGACTGATGCCACTTGTTATGGATTATGTAGTATCAAGTAGTTATTTTCTGAATTACTCGCTCAAGAACTTGACCAGTAATCCCATCTAAATAAGATCGTGTTTGTGTGAGATGGAACAATTGGATTTTCCATCATGGAGATTTCCTTTGTATGTTCTGTGTAGGATAAATAGGATCGAATTTGAGTAGCAATAGACCGGGCCACACTAGAAAAGTTTGGAGTACTATTCTGCAAAAGGGAATTTGTCCCTTAGTTTAATTAGTGTAGTGCTTTTGGAGCTCTTCTTCCTTTAATTAACCACACCAACTTGTGCAGATGTTCCCAGAAAAGTTTTTTTGCACCTACATAATGCACACTTTATGGATAGGTATATCACCTAATTAACTGTCACAAAAGAAGCATGTGAGCACTATTAAAATGATGGAACCGCTAGCACTAGTGCGATAAGGGTGATCACGGTTCTGATGGATTATCTATGTTTCGCTATATGATCTGATGGTTAGTCATGAGAAGTTCACTAGTTGTACACCTGTACTTTTGCCGACACACATGACAAAAGGAAAATATTTTTAACGCAAGCACTCATCTAATTAAGTAGACAACTGTTAATAGGATGTATATGCTTTCTGTATTTGAAAGAAGCTCGATCAGAGATCTAATTCTCAAAATTATCTCCAAGTTCAACTTTAGTTTTTTTGCAAGATATCGAGTAGAAAACCTAGGAAAATATGATCATTTCCCCTGGAAGATCAAGCGATTCGATATATTAATGGAGATTCCTTTAAATTTTCCAAAATTGAACCAAACTCAGCCCAATGCTTTCCTTAAAATAGCTAGTGTTTTCGATCTATTTCCTAGTTGATTAATTATACTTGTTCAAACCGTTATTCTTGAGGAGAAACTATTTGTTCTAACATAAAGTGCAATCTGTGAAAATCTGTATCACCTAATTAAAGCTTGTAATAGATGAATACATATAGAAAGATTCATGCGTTCACATTTTTCTGAACTATACATAAAAGCATGTGGCAGAGTGGAAACAACATATCTAACCCATACTCCAAAGCATGTGGCAGTTGACTCTGGATGTGTCCCCACAACAACCCAAAAATGCCCTCTACCACAAACCAATTCCCTTGCCGCCGATGGAGGAGGCCGTCTGATGGTGGTGGCCGGCGATAGTCGGGATGCTCTCTTGTCTTTTTTTCTCTCATCTTCCTAGCACATGTGCTCCCGTCGCCTACCATGGTCCCTCTGTCATTGTTCTACCGAAAATTTTCTCCTACCATGGGGCTACTAGATCTATGACAGGTTCCGAGGGGCCGCTTTAACCCCATACTTTGACCACCTATTTGATGAATTAAAGATATATCATATGCTAAAAAACTTAAACCATTAAAAAAACTCAAGTACAAATTCTACGCTGTAATTTCATGGCAATTAAGCCACACATTTCAATATAATGCACATTACTCTGATACTATTTATATCTACAATATATGTTCAAAGTAGAATCCCAAAAAATGAGAACGCCATAGAGATTGGGATGGAAGAAGTATATTCCACAAATTAATGTACAAAAATTACCCATAAAACATCTCCTTTTATGTTGAGTCTTATCACTAATGTTTTAGTCATCCATGTGATGCACCCCCATCGATAGACTATTCTGAAGTAGTGGACCTTCACAAAATGAATTAGCTTTGGACACCGTGGTGGACTAATTTTCGTGTTCTATATGCCTAACAATCTAGTCTTTCACGTGAAAATTTTGGAAAATTCATGGTCACGGGTGCGGAGGGGGACAATTGTCCACCCAATAGTTCATCCGCAAAGGAGTACCTTTGTGGTTTCTGTGGTCACGAGTCATGATCATGGATGTCTGAAACTAGGTCTAGTATGAATCATCTTAGGGTTGTTTAGAACTCACTCGGGATGATTTTGGCTAGTTTTATCTAACCGAGCAAATTCAACTAATGGTAGGTTGTGTTTATTGCGTGTCTATCCTGATGCTTCTCCAGGAAATAATTCGGTTTGGTAATGGCTCGTGACATGGGAACGTAAGATAGAAAACATTTGTGACCACAGTTTATTCAGTGAACATGCTCTCCATGGAACATCATGACATGCATCACCACTTTTTACATAACACAGCAATTCATTCGGACAATTTATCTTGTTTTTAAATTATTTCATTTTTTCTTCATATATACATGACAACATTAACCTCTAGGAAAAACAACAAATATTACGTCACAAACATATGTGCCACTTGTTAGCAAAAGAAATTAAAGCACATCATGACATGAGAATAACTAAAGTTAATAAGTGAGCACTCAGGAACAACACCAACTTCAAGCCTTGAGACAAGGAGGACTGCGTGTGACTAGAAAAAAGAAAGTGAAGCCCCACACATCCACATAACAAGGTGAGAAGAAATGGGGACTCAGGTATATGGTTTCATAATGCTTTCTTTCACTTCATTGTATGACACAAGAAGAAAGCAGCTAAAACAAAAGTACAAGCACTCAGCTATGGAGACCGACTAATGAAAGTATATGCAATCAGAGCTTGATGGAGAAGTAGGACCTTATTCCTACCAAGCATCCATCGACAAATACGTGGATGCTCTGACCAAAATAGACGTCCTCCCGCACACTATCACAAGTGCCATTCAATTTCAGTAGCTGAGAGAGGACCGATTGAAATCCAGAGAGAAAAAATAGAGCAACCGGGAAGAACAGAAGTAGGGGCAGTGTTTTGGGTGGGGGAGAAAGTATTGATGGACTGCCACCTGCCCATGTGGGAAATGACGTCAATGACCTACAAGAAAAGCAACAAATTTGACATCACAACTGTATGAGCACCTAGCTAGAAAATAAAGCACATCATTTGGCAGGAGGGCTTATATGCGTGCATTAGTAGGTATGTGGATAAACAAATGGATGATCACAATTCCTTTGCTGCATCATCCCATGTGCAACCGCCTTTATTCTCCTACAAAACCGGTGCAATAATCTGTTGCTCTCTTTCCTATTTTGATTGGGTATAGAGAAATGATTGCTTGGCCACATAACCATATGCTTAAATAAGAAAAAAAACTAAAGGAAGGTTACATTCTTCATAGAAAGGGGGGAGGTGAATTGGCTTGGGGACAAATCACATGACGCCAACAAGGATGTCATGGATATGTAGTGGAAAGTTAATTACATATCAATATGTGCTAAGGTGATTGTCCAGCAAAAGTCCTAATTATTGGAGTTAGATGCCACTTGTTATGGATTATGTAGTACCAAGTGGTTCATTTATGGTTTGCATGATTGGTAATGATATGAAAATAAGATCATCTCCCTGAGAAATCAAACAGTTGGATCTTTTGTGATGAAGATTGCTTTCTATATTCAGTACAGGAGGAATTGGATTGAACATCACATAGTGCTTGCCCAGGAAAAACTATAATTACATTTGTATATTCTACAAGAGGGAAGTTTTCCCTTCTTTTAAATAGTGTAGTGCTTTTGAGTTGTTCTTCAATTAATTAATTACACATACTTCTGCAGTTATTCTCAGACTATTTTTAAAGCCATTATAAAGCACACAAGCTTTCTGGAAAATTATATCACCTAATCAAAGGTCATATTGAGAATTCTCAATATATTACAGTGATTTGTATCTAAAAAGCATGCAACCAGTCTAGAATTAGGGAACCACTAGCTTTTTCTATAAAGGGGAACCGCTAGTTCGATACGGATGATCACTGTGGTGGTGGTTTCTATGTTTGTTCCATCCAATATATGAACCACTTATGCAAGCACACATGACAAAGGAATTTTTTACATGAGCACTCATCAAATTAAACACATGTGTACATCCTCCAAGAATGAGTGTTCTTGCCTTATTGGCACATATATTCGCAGTTTTTGGTCTTAGAAAGAAGCTATTTTATTAATCTTCAAACAACCTCCAAGTCCTTCTTGGTGGGTTGGTGCAAGATCTAGAGTAGAAATCCTTTAAAAGTAGGGTAATTTCCCAAGGAGTTCTTTCTTTAATTAATTTCCCTGGGAGATCTAACAATTGGATTTCTTATGATGATTTCTTTTGTATATTTTGTGAGGGAGAAACTAGATCAAAATCTTCCTAGTGGTTGCCGGGGCTGAACTAGAGAAGTCATTTCTTTAAAATAGATAGTTCTATTACCCCTCACAAAAAGTTAGTGGTATTCAAGATATTTTCTAGTTAATTAATTATACATGTTCCAACCGTTATTCTTGAGGGGAACTAGTTTAATGCGTGTGGTTTTGAGAAAGTGTATATGACCTAATTAAATATTCTAAAGTATGAAAATTTTCAAAACTCCAATGCTTTTATAGTGATATGAACTATAAAAGCATGTGTCAACTATTACAATTATGGAAGGATTACTACTCTCGTGAAGCATGTATGTTTCACTATATGGTATGTTATTTAGTGTTGTGGGATTAAGTTATGTTCCCCGACTTTTGCAAATACACATGTCAATATTTTTTTGCGTAGGTACTCGCCTAATCACTGGTGCAAGTGTATACATGATATTACGTTGTTTTATTTTCAAGATGCCTTATCATGAATCCTTAAACAAACTTGAAAGTTTAACAAAATTAATAAAGTTTGTTTGATACATGTAGTGAAAAAGCAAGGGAAGTAAAACAAATAATAGGGGGTGTAGACAATATTGGAGAGAGAGAGAGAGAATATCTAGTGTTGATAAGTTTGGAGAGAATAAGGCATCATTAATTGAAACTCCTCGCGAATCACAAAGCCATATCAAAGAAATATTAAAGTGTGGCTACAAGCGCAATTAAACATAAAATATAATTAATAAATGATAAATTGTTAAATTAAATAAAGGGCTCATTTTATGTTCTATATAAGAGAAACTAACAACAAATTTGTGGTTGGATCATTGATTAAAAGGTGGTTGTATCCCTTCCCAACTTGTAGCAAACCTCAAGTCTGATGTTGAGTGTGTGTGTGTGTGTGTGTGTGTGTGTGTTTAAAAATAGACTTTGTGGAAGGTAGCATTCCCGCCATTAGCAAGATTATTGTGGTGATTGCTTCAATATGTAAGCTCCAGGACTCCAGTCTTCAGTACACGTTATGAGCAAGTGTTATAAAATAATAAAAAGAGAAAATAGCAACACACACTCCAAGCAATTTATGTTGTTGTTTACCTTTGTGCACATCTAAAATGAGTCAATGTAACTGCTTGGAATACCCACCGTTTATGGTTGTTTCTTTACACGGCCTAGCATTCACATGTTGAAAAGAAGCACCATCATATGTTACAAGATTTTCATTCCATTTTTTGCATAGCAAAAGTATCTCGAAATTATATGTATACCATTTTATATTATATTATAAATGAGCATTATCTTTATTTATGAAAAATATCAATAAAACATATTTATTGAGTGCTATAGTTGACTTTACAGGTCATTAGTATAATTTACCCTATTAGACAAATATGAATACATGGTATAACTAGAATGGGAGAAAATAGCAATGTTGTTTGTGCTAGTCGATCTACCTTTAAGATATATTGATTTACATGCTTTTCGGAAACTTGATTGGTTTTGTTGATTAAATTAGAGGTAACCTGACTTGGCTATTTCTTCAAAATAAATCCTCTAATCCAACCACTTACCATGAAAACTTCTTCTACCTCATCTATAAGACATCCCTTTGTTCTTCCACTATTCTAGCCTCCACACTCATATCAGACATGATGACTCACAAACATTGTCCCAAAAACAAAAATCTCGTGCACCAAGTGTTTCAAATATAGATCATTTGTAATCTTTTTATCAACCTGTTACTAACATGATAGTCAAGTGCTTAAAATAGTGACACAATGTCTTCCCTAATTCCACAATTAGGAGTTGGAGGCATCAGGAACTATACAATGAAACCTCATATAGACAGTGCTACTAATGTCAACAAACCTTGGAAAGGCATATCAATGATTAGTGCAATATAAGAGAAATACTCACTTTTCCTTTGTGGGTGCTACATAACATCATGTGTCTCATGTTTCAGTGTGCAATGTAGAGTGCTAGTTGTGTTGGTCTGTCGGAGGCGTAGAGCTTCACCGGTACTAACCTTTATAGTTGATCTATTACTAGTGTTCATCTGTGGTGACTGTAATACAACATTCCTATAATGTTAACACCGATGAACCAAAACATCACCTGACGCCTCTATGCAGTTAGAGTCAAAAACACACTTTCATATACCATTGTATTTATTCACCAAAAGTATTAGTTTCCACACTTTTTCCATTTGAACATGATATACATGGAATTCCATGAAAAGCCTTACCAATTTTTTATACTCAAAATTGTAATTAGTTTAGACAACTTCTACCATATTTTTAGTTATCCAATATTTTAACATTCCCTGGAGACATGCCATCATGAACCTCCCTTGGTCACACATTTTTATATGCAGATTATGCCTCAATTCCTCTAAGCCTTTTATTTGAAGTACTTTGGTAAAGCCATCTGCAACTTAGAATTATGAATGAATTAACTTGACCGCCAATTGGTTGTTTGCCACTCTTTTTGTAACAAAGTGGTAGTCAATATCAATATTCATTGTTCCAGCATGGTAGACATTATTAACAAACATATAGGTAGCACCCATGTTTTCACACCATAAACATGGTTATTGAGGTTATAATTCCTAGTTCGTCAAGTAATAATATTACCTAAATAATCTCAGCTTCAGTGCTTGATCTGGACACTGTTGCTTGTTTCATTACACAACATGAAATTGGACTCAACCCAAAGAAGATTGCAAATCCAAATGTTGCATGCGTATCATAAAGGCATCCAGCCTAGTCTGCATCTAAGAATGCACTCACTAGAGTTGATGGGGACTTGCTAAATGTCTGTCCAACACTAGATATATGCTCGATATGTCTCACAATGCGCTTAGGAGTTGTCCAGCGTATGGAGGTGAGAGCATGTATATATTGAAAAATCTTATTTAGATTAACTGCAATATGAGTACATTCAATGGTAAATACTGGAGTGCCCCTACAATGCTTATGTACCCTGAATTGTCTTGATGTCCCAAAGGTTCACCTTCATGTGTAGTGTGGAGAGAGGAGTTTGGGATGATTCACGTCACTCCATACCAAATCTTTTTATGAGATCTGTTGCGTACATATCCTGTGATATAATAATTCCATCCCTATTTTTCTTCACTTCAATCCTCATGAAATTGTGAAGATCTCCAATACTTCAGAGCAAAGTCAATGTTCAAACGCTCTAATAATGCAGTGATAGATGTTTGTGCATAACTGGTTACCATTATATCATCAACAAATATAAGCACAAAGATAGTGGTGTATGACTTGTTAAAATGAACAAAAATGAATCTGACTTGGAAAAAATCAAGACCAAACTTTTGCAGCTTAGAAATCAAACAACAGTACCATACCCTTGGATCCTGATTTATGCCATAGATTGCCTTCTCAAGTTTACACATAGGATACGGTGTTTGTCCTCAAAACTAGGTGGTTGCCTCATGTAAACGTCCTCTTTTGTAACAACATGCAAAAAATGCATTCTGAATGTTCTATTTTTGTATGGTGGAAATTTTCACAATGGAATTGAAGTTGTCCTCATAATCAGTACTCTACATATGAGGTCCCGTTAGGACAACATGACCAACAGTTGCATTATTAATATGCAATTTCGGTAATACAAAACTCATAAACTATACAACAAGTAGTTTGTAATACGAATCCGAGGACATAGATTTTATATCACATAAATTACATACCGATAGATACAATAGTCAGAATGTATAATGTATTGTTCTTTTCAGTTGAAGATGTAGACAGCCCAAACACTCAAAGTACAAAACATACGTTGTTGCACAGAAAAGAAAGTACAAAACATGGAAAAACTTGCAATGCCACCACTTACGGCGCGACGCCGTGTGACGGCTTACAGTTCAATGCATCATCATTGTGAATGCCATCAGCAGTGTGACGAGCCTATCTTATGGTGACTGCACAACGATCATGCGGTGTGGTGCTAGTCGATTGGTAAGACAAATTTGTCAAAGATTGGTTTTTTAGCTCTTAATTCCTATGTATTTTTCGTAATTATAGTAAAGTAAGTTTGGTTCATAAACTATTTGTATTATTTTCAATCAAAAAACAACAATAGAAATATTTACGAGGGAACGACATATTGACATTGTTACTAAAGGAGGAATTAGGTAAATAGTGTGCCAGATTTTCGTAGCGGTATGGTAGGGTACAATTAGTGTATTGGCAGCCTCTAAATCCCCGAACACACCCATCGGTTACTGGACGTTACTCCTGACAGGATCTAGACTGACCCCACAGATCAATACTATTCTTTTGTGCGTACCTAGGACCAACTTGCTAGTCAGTCATCCATCCTGAAATTGCTCCAAGCTAAGAACGCTTAAATTTGGAGTTCTTTCCGAATGGGCTCTTAGAAAAGAAAGAATTCTTTGGTGATATGAGTAGTCTATAATCACTATTAAGTTAGGATCTAACATACACCCCCACTCAAAAGAACCAGCGTCCTCGTTGGCCCATAGGAACGTTCCCTCTTTGCAAACGTCTGTGCGTCCAGTCCAACACATGTGCCATCCTATGTGCCACGACGAGCCACAGTCGTCCTACACAACATGACCATGCACCTGAATCGCAAACATCTACTTAATCGCGAGCGTCGGCTCTGATAACAACTTGTAATGCTCCGGACACGCCCACCGGTTACAGGCTGTTAGTCCTAGCGAGATAAAGACTGGCCCCATAGATCGACACCAGTCTTTCCTACGTACTTTGGCCACACTCGTCCGCACGTAACACCAACTTCCCAGATGGTCATCCGTCCTAAAATTTCTCAATGCTGAGCACGCTTAACTTTGAGTTCTTTCCGAATGTGCTCCTAGAAAAGAAGGAATTCCTTAATGACATGAGAAGTCTATCATCTATATTAAGCCAGGCTCTCACAAAGCCCTAGAACGGTCACCTACTAACCATGGCCGTACGACATACTAATTTCTTTTAGTAGTTCATTAAAGAACTAGCAGTAATAGTTTCAAAGTTGCTCAATTATTTTTTAAAGTAGACTCATTAGCTAAAAAAGAAGACATGCAAGGTATGAGAAATGGAAATCAAGAAATGTAACCAAGTCTGGTGGCCCTGCCACATGATATGTTTTTTTCCGCATGAGGACAAGTTTATGCTGCTCATGGTTTATCCATCATTGATGATGCAGACTTCCACGTGCCTGCTACTCCGATGAACAAGAAATGCATTTGGCATTTCATTGAGCTTCTCAAAATAGTATGCTACGATTGATTCACCTGGAAGATCAGAAAAACAGATATGGATTTCAATGTTCAAGTACCATTCGGTGGCTTTTGACGAAAAGTTGGGTGGTGGTGTTTGCATCCCTGAAGGGCGGGAGATCTATGTCTTGGTATGTGCGGGGTGTGATGGGCCTGGGAGGGGGTGGATGAGATTTATTGTTAGGACACTATTCTATATGACGGGGGTGAACTGGTGGGTTAGAGGACAGTGTTGGGTAGAGTACATGACCTTTGCCATCATAGAAGCCCTATTTAAATAAGAGACTAGTCTAAAATCTCTGTTCGTGGCAAGTCATATCAATAATGAACAATCAATTACATACTATTCTGCGGTAGTGGACTATTGCGGAATTACTGTGCTTTAGACGTCATGGTGGACCAGTTTTGGCCTTCCAAGTTCTAACAGACTAATAAATCTGGATTTTCACATGAATTTGTTTAAAACTTATGGGGCAAGGATGCATAGAGGACGGCAAATATAAAAGAAAGCACAGTTATAAAGACTTTGTAGCAAGTTCTGGTCTCACTTAATGGAACCTTTCTATGAAAAAAATCAGTATACAAATGTACGACGTGATCATATGCTGAGGATGTATGATGGTTCAGGCTAAATAAAAACAGTGGGTGGGTTCTTTCAAGTAGTAGATGAGGTGCCAACAAACATATTTTTAATACAAACTGTGGTGGGTTATTTCAAGACATTGCGGTCCGAGTGCTTCAGAATGGCTATGAGATGAGAACTACCAGAATGGATGAATATTCATGGGGTTTAAGTAGTTGACATGCGGATTGACAACTAATTTAAATCCTGGCAGTAGCACCAACTTAGTGGAACTGGGTGACTGAAAATTACACAACGAAGCCATACACATGCACATAGCAGGGGTGGAAATGGGGAATCATCCTAGATCTTGGAAATGCTTTCTTTCCCTTGATTTATGATACAAGAAGAAAGCTGCAGCCACAACTAAAGTAAACAAGCAACTACACAAACATGAGTGGTAAAATATTCCTCGTGTTGTAACTTGTGCCGCACGTCCATGGACAAATACATGGAGGCTCTGTTCAAAGTCCACATCACACTGGCTCCTGGCTCTCACACACTATTCGAGGTTCCTTTTCAGTTTCAGCAGATGAGAAAGGAAAAACAGAGTAGAAAAGCAGAGCTTCCAAACAGAACAGATTAACAGAAGCATAGGCAGTGTTTAAGTGGAGGGAGGGATTGATGAACTGCCATGCTAACTAATCCTAACGACTAGTACCTAGTACCTCATGAGAGTGGTATTAGTGGTTGGGTAGTGGTGGTAATCCATAGCGGCGTGCTACCTATGATCAGGAGCAGCCTGGTGGCAGAGGCACGCTGTGTTGTAAGCATAGCCGGCGTCGTCCCCGACCTTGTTGTGCCATGCAGGATGCTTCGGTGTGTGCCCTTGACAAAGTTTTTTGTGTGTGCGTGTTCGTTGTGATTTTATGTTACTGATCAGATATATAGCTAGGGTGGATGGTGGTAGTCCACCTGGTGGTGTATTTCACAAGGTTGTTAGTGAGGCTAGGTAATTCAAGGCATATTTAAGGTGATCCGTAAATTCGCCAAATCTAAGTTGTTGGGGGAGATTCTTGCAAATAATCTAGCCAGCTCAGCAATTTAACTGGTCGTGATGCGAGCAGATGAGTCGACAAGGGATAAATGATCAACGAGCCAAAATCAGAAAGAGCAGAGAAGACATAATGTCAAGATTAAGAAGTGATTGTTAAACATAATCGTAAGTTATTAGTTAGTATCACGTGTGCTTGTAAAAGTGCAACGTGATGTGTCCTCGTAGTACTCGCCTAATCGGTTTAGAGTACTACTTTCAGCCGTGTACTAGTAGAGATGTGTCCGCATAAGACTTTGCCGTATGTGGTTAGATCGCGTTTGTATAGGAATTTAGCGTTAGGAACTTATACGGTTTGGATACCTCAACACTATTCTCCTAATAAACCTTTGCATGTTTTACGTGTCGATGGGATCGCTACGCCAGTAGAAATGGTGTCCAAGGCGGTGGTGAATGGTGGTGCCATGGTGGGTCGCTAAACCTCTAATGGTGGTGTCGTGGTGGTGTCCAAGACATGTGACCCTAAGGCATGTTTCCATTATTACAGAGCCTTGGTATGCTTCTTCTTTGCTACCATAACATTAATAACAATCATGTTGGATTGGTCGATCAAGCTACCTTTCAAATATCATACACGGATTTATACATGTGCTTGTCGAACTCTTAATTCACGCTTTTGCGAATTTATCTTCGTCCTGAAGAATGGTAGCCACACATTGTTTTATAGGAGAAGGAACTAGCATTCATTTTTACTCTCTTCATTACACTAATAGAGTATATATCAAAGGATTTCATGAATCATGAGCTACATTGACTGTGTGGACCAAATTAATGAGTGGATCACCTACATATTAACCAATAAATGTGGAATTTGTCCCTTTAATACACCTGTCTTTTCTCATAACATTGATGGTACATGGGTCCAGCTAGCTAGGTCAGGAGAACATCAAGGCAGGCGCCCCGGTCGGTAACGCAGCTGATATTCTATAGTTGATGTGAATCGCCACTTCCACCGCTTGTAAAAGAAATAGCCATTCATCATGTTTCTTTTCAGGTTTCCACTCTTCTCTCAAACCAACAGACTAACACAACACGCATACTCTGATGCATACCAAAAAAATTCAAATATCGATAACTTCTACTAATATTTCTGATAAATCTACCGAGAAATAGTAGTCCATTTGCTTGAAATACAGAGATGTATTTTCATCTTGGACTCCATGCCTAGGGGTCGGAAGCACCGGGAATTCAACAAGATCGTGAAGAGTTCATGCGCTCCCTCCGTGCAAAAAATAACCACCAAAATGTTCTCATCGTGGAAATTTGTCACACTAGCAATTGGTGGTGACTGGCTAATCTTTGATGACTGCACATAAACACCAGTTGATCTTCGGCTATGTGGCTGCAATGCATGTTGAACTGACTGCATGCAAGGCAACCATCTACCTTCAAGATATATTGATCTACATTCTTGTCGGAAACTTACAAAAGCCTTCTTCTCTAGATTGGTTGCTTTTTTCATTAAATTAGAGGAATCATGACTGGGCTATCTCTTCAAAATAAATCCTCTACTCTAACCACCATTTTCTCCCTTTATTAGGTAGATGGTAGACCTTACGAAATCATCACCTATATATCATGTCATCCATGAGCCAAACTAATTAGCCGAGCACTACCAAATCATCGCACAGATATGTCCTTTGTCGTTTTGTAGTACTACAATTATAATGTAGTCATTTACCCTTTTGTCCATAGCTAGTTGCATTGTAAGACTCAAGATCGCACATACGTGCATTATCTTTCCCACAGGAACATGGGAGGAATGGTGATGATCACGCATGTGGAGCCTGATCAAAATGTTGTGAGTCTTTCGTTAGCGAATTTTGGTGGATGTGAGAACCACACTGCTTTGTCGATTCGATCTGGTCCGGGTGTTGTTCCAGCACTTTGTAAGGCAGACTAGCCTTTGATTGAGTAATAAAAACACCCTATTCCCCCGCAAAAAAAAAGAACATGGGAGGAATAAAAGACTACATTGTAACGACATCAATCGAAAGCATGTCACTACCACCTCGACTACGCAACACATGTTGATACATTCTAAACATACCTATTATAACTTTTATACATCGTTTTATGTTTCATTGGACCAACCTATTAATAAAGTATCAAAAGGGCAGTTCCATGGTTTATGTTTACGCTAATGACTCATTTTTTGGTATAGCTTATCGTTATGCAACTTACAAATTTGCCAAAGATTGCTTCTTTCTAGCTCTAAATTCCAATGTTCTCGTAATTATATTATAATAAGTTTGTTTGACAACTATTTGTATTTTATTAGCGGTATGGTAGGGTACAATTAGTGAGCTGGCACCCCTAGAAATGTCACCGACTAACCATGGCTAGACAACATACTAATTTCTTTTATTAGTTGATAAACGAACTAGCAATAGTAATTTCTCACTTGATAATTTTTTTAAAGTAGAATCATTAGCCAAAAAAGAAAACATGTAGGGTGTCAGCAACAGAAATTAAGCATGTAACCTAGTTTGGTGGCCCTCCAACATGATATCTATTTTTTGCAAATGAGGACATGTTTATGTTGCTCGTGGTTTATCCATCATTGATGATGCAAACTTCCCCATGCCTCCTAGTCCTATGAAAAATAAATGCATTTGGCATTTCATTGAGCTTCTCAAATTAGTATGCTATCACTGATGCACCGGGAAGATGAGTAAAACTGACATGGATTTCAATCCCCAAGTACAATACGGCGGCTTTTGACGAAAAGTTAGGTGGCAGTATGAGGACATTATGGGTCGGAGATCTACGTGTACGTATGTGCCGGGGGAGATGGGCATGGGACGGGGTAGACGAGATTTAGTGTTGGAGCAACTCCAATGAGCCGACCCAAATGGACGGCACATTTGTTCGCCTTTTGTTTGTTTGGATCGGGGGTCCGCCCAGTTTTGCATTTGGGTCGGCAGTGCGCCCAACGCGCTGACTCATTTCATGTCCGCATTTAACTTTTAAATAAAAAAGGCCCGCGACCGATCATGGCAGCGGCCATGTCTCATGCCGGCATTATGCCAGCACCGGCATACAATGCCGCCTTCAGAAAATATCACCACAGTTCATGCTGGCGCACTCGCCAGCCGGCCGGCACACATGCCAGCACACAAAAAAGGGTGGGACTTGAGTTCGACCACGCCATCGCGGCTCCCGTGGTCATGTTGGCACACCTGCTGACATACAAAAAAGATGACGCTCGCCGCCATAGATCACGCGTCGTCGAACTTGAGCATGTCGGCCTGCATCTTCTCAAACCACGGCCTCTTCCTTGGCGACACGGTATTGAGATCCACCTTCATGATCTCCACCCCGGTCATCATGCTCGCGAGAGCCACTTCTTTCGCCTTGGTCTTGGCGTTGGCGGTATCGATCTCTAGCATCTTGGCTTGCTTCTCCGCCTCTAGCTCGAACATCTTGGCTTGCTTCTCGGCATCTAGCTCAAGCCTCCTTCTTTGGATCTCCATGAAAGCATCCATTTGCTCCGCCTTGAAAGGCCGGCGCTCCTCCTCCCTTGAGTCCTTCTTATTCATCATGCCATCCACGCTTGCGATCAAGGCGTTGGTGGCCGCATCTCGCTTGTCCTCCTTCTTGGAGTTGGTCTTCCCCCGCGGGCGTGCCGGCTCACCCTCCCCAACATCCTCCACGGCTTTCTACCCCCGACGCGACTTGAGTGCGGCATATTGCGCCTTGAAGCACATGCCATTGCCATTGTGTTGAACCTTGAATGCCTCCAAAGGTTGAAATGCCTACACAATGTTTCCATGCAAACATATCGGCAAGTGATATGCAAATGAATATGCAAAGGATGAACTTGATGACACAAAAGAGGGCGGCTTGCTAGCATACCATGTCTTGCATGCCGATGCCGCTCACGGGGCGGGCCTTGACGCTCTCAAGAATGGCGCAAAAATTGTTGCACTCTTGTTGGATCACGCTCCTACGTTTGGAAATGGAGACCCACCCACGCGTGCTCACAAATTGGTAAGGCGGAAACTTCTTGCGCTCATGAAACTCTCGGTGGACACGAATCCAAAAGGTTGAATGCTTTTGCTCGGCGCCCGTCTTGGAGTCTTGTCCAATGTCTCGCCGACACTCGCAAAGAAGCTTGTCCTCGGCTGCCGTGTACGCCTTCGTGCGCTTGCTCTGGCGCTTCGGCTTAGGACCAGCGGCTTGGTTGTCGAGCTCATCCTCGAACAAGGGCTCCACTTGGATGTTGTACTCGTCCTCTTCCTCTAGCCTGTAGTCGTTCGGTAACTCATGGTCGAGTGGGAAGCCGTCCAGGTCGATGCCGACCTGATCACGCATGAAGGCCGCCTGATCGGGATCATAGCCACCGGCTGACGTGAACGCCCCGCGGCTGTCCTGACTTTGTGTCTCGTCAGGATCGTAGCCAGCGGTCGGCGCTCCACCATCGAAGATGAGGTTCTGCATGTAGTCCTCGTCGATGGCGGACGACATTTCCTCGAACAGGCTGCGGGCGTCTGGGAGCACGCCGGCCGGCGTCTGCCGCGCGCGTTTACTCGCACCGCCGGATGACAAGCCACCGGCCACCGGGGTGGCGTTGAGGTCGATGGGCGCAGGCGCGGGCGTGGAAGGCGCGACCACACTCACGTCGGGCGAGCACTCCCCGGAGAGGTGGGAGGCCTGCGGGTAGACGTGGAAGCCGGGGATCGGGTTGCAAGCCGACGCCCGAGGCGTGTCGGGCAGCACCATCCGAGGAAACGCCGACGAGCCGGTGCTGGCCACGGCGACGGATGCTTGGACGAGGCCCTGCTGGCTAGGGTTTAACCCTAACATGTAGAGCGCCTCCTTCATTGCCGCCCTCGACACGGGCGTTGGTGACCTCCTGCTGTGTGGTGGCGACGACGGCGGCCTGCGCGGTGGCCTCACCCCTCGCGTCTGTGGCGTGCCTCTGGCCCTTCCTCTTGGCCGACTCCCTTGCCCGTTGTTCGGGCGTCAGCGCCTTCTTTGGCTTGCCTTTTCTCGAAGGGGGCGGCGGCGCCGGACGAGGCGAGGGAGGCGAGGCCGGCGGCGGCGTCGAGGTCGATGGCGTCCTCCATGACGGGGTGTGAGACGGGAGCGCGCGCGGGTGGTAGTGTTTTTAGGAAAAATGGGGGGAAATGGTGGTGGCTGCTACCAACAAGCGGGCCCGGGAAGAGGTGTAGGCGAGCGCGCGTCCGTCTCGTGTCTGCGCCGACGCAAATCCGACTCAAAATTGGGCCGGAAATGGGTTGCCATGCAGACGCCAAGTGGACACGCGTCCGTTTGGCTCGGCGCGTTGGGCTGCCTTTTCTTTCCGCACCAACCGAAACGAACGGCGACGGACGAAATAGGTCGCCCCATTAAAATTGCTCTTAGGACATTGTTTTATACGACGGGGATGAGCAGGTGGGTTAGATGACAGTGTTGGCTCGAGTGCATGAACTTTGTGACCATAAAATCTCTATGATAATAAGATACCAGTTTAAAACCTCCGTTTAAACTGGTATGAGGACATTAGGTGGCTTTTGATGAAAAGTTAGGTGGCAGTATGAGGACATTATGGGTCGGAGATCTACGTGTACGTATGTGCCGGGGGAGATGGGCATGGGACGGGGTAGACGAGATTTAGTGTTGGAGCAACTCCAATGAGCCGACTCAAATGGACGGCACATTTGTTCGCCTTTTGTTTGTTTGGATCGGGGGTCCGCCCAGTTTTGCATTTGGGTCAGCAGTGCGCCCAACGCGCTGACTCATTTCGTGTCCGCATTTAACTTTTAAATAAAAAAGGCCCGCGACCGATCATGGCAGCGGTCATGTCTCATGCCGGCATCATGCCAGCACCGGCATACAATGCCGCCTTCAGAAAATATCACCACAGTTCATGCTGGCGCACTCGCCAGCCGGCCGGCACACATGCCAGCACACAAAAAAGGGTGGGACTTGAGTTCGACCACGCCATCGCGGCTCCCGTGGTCATGTTGGCACACCTGCTGACATACAAAAAAGATGGCGCTCGCCGCCATAGATCACGCGTCGTCGAACTTGAGCATGTCGGCCTGCATCTTCTCAAACCACGGCCTCTTCCTTGGCGACACGGTATTGAGATCCACCTTCATGATCTCCACCCCGGTCATCATGCTCGCGAGAGCCACTTCTTTCGCCTTGGTCTTGGCGTTGGCGGTATCGATCTCTAGCATCTTGGCTTGCTTCTCCGCCTCTAGCTCGAACATCTTGGCTTGCTTCTCGGCGTCTAGCTCAAGCCTCCTTCTTTGGATCTCCATGAAAGCATCCATTTGCTCCGCCTTGAAAGGCCGGCGCTCCTCCTCCCTTGAGTCCTTCTTATTCATCATGCCATCCACGCTTGCGATCAAGGAGTTGGTGGCCGCATCTCGCTTGTCCTCCTTCTTGGAGTTGGTCTTCCCCCGCGGGCGTGCCGGCTCACCCTCCCCAACATCCTCCACGGCTTTCTACCCCCGACGCGACTTGAGTGCGGCATATTGCGCCTTGAAGCACATGCCATTGCCATTGTGTTGAACCTTGAATGCCTCCAAAGGTTGAAATGCCTACACAATGTTTCCATGCAAACATATCGGCAAGTGATATGCAAATGAATACGCAAAGGATGAACTTGATGACACAAAAGAGGGCGGCTTGCTAGCATACCATGTCTTGCATGCCGATGCCGCTCACGGGGCGGGCCTTGACGCTCTCAAGAATGGCGCAAAAATTGTTGCACTCTTGTTGGATCACGCTCCAACGTTTGGAAATGGAGACCCACCCACGCGTGCTCACAAATTGGTAAGGCGGAAACTTCTTGCGCTCATGAAACTCTCGGTGGACACGAATCCAAAAGGTTGAATGCTTTTTCTCGGCGCCCGTCTTGGAGTCTTGTCCAATGTCTCGCCGACACTCGCAAAGAAGCTTGTCCTCGGCTGCCGTGTACGCCTTCGTGCGCTTGCTCTGGCGCTTCGGCTTAGGACCAGCGGCTTGGTTGTCGAGCTCATCCTCGAACAAGGGCTCCACTTGGATGTTGTACTCGTCCTCTTCCTCTAGCCTGTAGTCGTTCGGTAACTCATGGTCGAGTGGGAAGCCGTCCAGGTCGATGCCGACCTGATCACGCATGAAGGCCGCCTGATCGGGATCATAGCCAGCGGCTGACGTGAACGCCCCGCGGCTGTCCTGACTTTGTGTCTCGTCAGGATCGTAGCCAGCGGCCGGCGCTCCACCATCGAAGATGAGGTTCTGCATGTAGTCCTCGTCGATGGCGGACGACATTTCCTCGAACAGGCTGCGGGCGTCTGGGAGCACGCCGGCCGGCGTCTGCCGCGCGCGTTTACTCGCACTGCCGGATGACAAGCCACCGGCCACCGGGGTGGCGTTGAGGTCGATGGGCGCAGGCGCGGGCGTGGAAGGCGCGACCACACTCACGTCGGGCGAGCATTCCCCGGAGAGGTGGGAGGCCTGCGGGTAGACGTGGAAGCCGGGGATCGGGTTGCAAGCCGACGCCCGAGGCGTGTCGGGCAGCACCATCCGAGGAAACGCCGACGAGCCGGTGCTGGCCACGGCGACGGATGCTTGGACGAGGCCCTGCTGGCTAGGGTTTAACCCTAACATGTAGAGCGCCTCCTTCATTGCCGCCCCCGACACGGGCGTTGGTGACCTCCTGCTGTGTGGCGGCGACGACGGCGGCCTGCGCGGTGGCCTCACCCCTCGCGTCTGTGGCGTGCCTCTGGCCCTTCCTCTTGGCCGACTCCCTTGCCCGTTGTTCGGGCGTCAGCGCCTTCTTTGGCTTGCCTTTTCTCGGAGGGGGCGGCGGCGCCGGACGAGGCGAGGGAGGCGAGGCCGGCGGCGGCGTCGAGGTCGATGGCGTCCTCCATGGCGGGGTGTGAGACGGGAGCGCGCGCGGGTGGTAGTGTTTTTAGGAAAAATGGGGGGAAATGGTGGTGGCTGCTACCAACAAGCGGGCCCGGGAAGAGGTGTAGGCGAGCGCGCGTCCGTCTCGTGTCTGCGCCGACGCAAATCCGACTCAAAATTGGGCCGGAAATGGGTTGCCATGCAGACGCCAAGTGGACACGCGTCCGTTTGGCTCGGCGCGTTGGGCTGCCTTTTCTTTCCGCGCCAACCGAAACGAACGGCGACGGACGAAATAGGTCGCCCCATTAAAATTGCTCTTAGGACATTGTTTTATACGACGGGGATGAGCAGGTGGGTTAGATGACAGTGTTGGCTCGAGTGCATGAACTTTGTGACCATAAAATCTCTATGATAATAAGATACCAGTTTAAAACCTCCGTTTATGGGAGGTCCTATCACTAAGTATTTTGACCATGAGTCAATAATGAACCATCGATAACAGACTATTCTGTGGTATTGGACTTTTGCGGAATTACTGAGCTTTAGACATCATGGTGGACCAGTTTTGGCCTTCCACGTTCTAACTCACTGACAATCTGATTTTCACATTAAAGTTTTTTAGAACTTATGGGGCAAGGATGCATAGGTGGCAGTCACACCCACCTAGCTTTCATGTTGGCACATAGTTCTTTCTCGTTTGCCAAAGGTGCTGGTAGTGGATGTATGAAACAAGGTCCAGTTCGAATCGTCGTGAGGCTGCTTAGAGCAACTTCAATGGGGCGATCTAAGCGGACGATGATTTCGTCCGCTTTTTGTTCGTTTGAGTTGGCCGCCCGCCCGGCATTCGCACTGTTTTTATATGGGTCGGCAGCGTGTCTAATACGCCGACCCATATGTGCTGGCCATGGCCGCCCAATTTTACATTGATGATTTACATTCAAACATATTGTCAAATAAACGAATAAAAATAGTATAGTTTTACAAGCCGAATGCAAATAAAAATGTTTCACATACGGAAACGGCGGCGAAATTTTTGATGTTTGAACAACGGGTTTGTTGTATCAAAGTAGTCCTTCCAAAGAAGGAAATGCCGCTTTCTCTGTTGCGATTCAACGCCGGAAGGTGGCCCGGAATGGAGCCACGGAACAACGGTTGCTGAATGTTGAGGTGGTGATGGACCAACACGGCAGCCAATATCTCCTCGTCATCGGACGACGAATCGTCGGAGTCGCAAAGAAAATTGTGAAAAAAGAACTCATCGGCGGAGTCCATTTCGTACCTTGGCAAACTGTCGAACAGTTTGCGGACGTCGAAGAAGGAGACGGCCAGCGAGGGGAGTCGCGAAGCGCACGGAGCAGCTAGCTGCCCTGCTGGCGTCCGACGAGTGGGCCGGCGTCCGAAGAGCGTGTCGGTCGGATCTGGCCAGGGCGGCGATGGGGCTTCTTGGTCGTGTGCGGCTATGCGGTGGGGGGAGCGGCGATGGGAAGCAGTTTTCTCCCCGGCGGCAAGACGGCGGTGGCGGGCGACAGGGGAGTGGGGGGCGTTGCTGGACGGATGTGGAGGCGGCGGCAGCTGTCAGAGTCGCCGGCAAAAATGGGCGGCGGCGTCGGCGACGAAGGAGGCGGGCGAGGGTTGCTGTTGGCTGGGGGGTGAGGGGGAGGCCAATGTGCCACCGACCAGCGGGCTGGGGAGAGGAGAAGGCAAGCGTGCGCACGTCCGTTGCGTGTCTGCGCCGACGCAAATTCGACTTAAAAACGGGCCGGGAATGGATCGCCCACGAACGAAAAGCGAAGACGCGTCCGTTTGAATCGATGCGTTGAGCCGCCTTTTCTGTTCGCGCCCACGAACAAACGGGCGGCGGCGAACGAAATGGATCGCCTCACTAGAGTTGCTCTTAGAGATCACCTTTGTCGGTTTTGGCTCACCTCGGGCCGCTGTGTAATTTAGCAAACTCAGCTAATGATAGCTCTTTTTTCCAATGCTTCGTGGTTTTTCAGAGGAATATTTTAGTTATTCGAAGAATCAATCAATTAACTGGAACTAGTCATGACTTTGTGGCATACGAATATGAGATTGAAAAAAAAACACCGGTGTTCACACTTCCTTTATGTGACCATTCTTTCCCGGGAAGACCATGACACATCCTACTATTATTTTCTACGTTAACACTGTAATTAGTTAAGACAACTCCTCTCATCTTTTTTAAAATTCTGTTATTTTAATCTATGGTGGAGACATGACATCATCACCTCCAGAAAAAACCAACAAATATGGCGTAAGAAACATATGTGCCACCTGCCACGAATTATAGAAAAGAAAGCACATAGTTATAAAGTTTAGTATTCGAGACTTTGTAGCTGGTTCTGGTTTCTCTTAATGGAAATCGGGTGAAGCTTCTATTGAAAAAAAAAACATTATACAGATTTAGGACCTGATCATATGTTGATGGTTCAGGCTTAATACAAAAGTGGATGGGCTCTTTCAAGCAGTAGATGAGGTGCCAACAAACAATTTTTTTTTAACAAACTGTGGTGGGCTATTTCAAGACATTGTGGTTCGAGTGCTTCAGAATGGCTGTGAGATGAGAATTACCAGAATGGATGAATATTCATGAGGATTTAGTAGTTGACATGCGAATTGGCAACTAATTTAAATCCTGGCAGTAGCACCAACTTCAAGCCCTGGAACTAGGTGAATGAAGATTACACAACGAAGGCACACACATGCACATAGCAACGGTAGAAATGAGGAATCATCTTTGATCTCAGAAATGCTTTCTTTGACTTGATTTATGATACAAGAAGAAAGCAGTCACAACTAAAAGTAAAAACAAGCAACTGCACAAACAGGAGTAGTAAAATATCCCTGGTGCTGTAACTTGTGCCGCACATCCATCGACAAATACGTGGAGGCTCTGATCAAAACCTACATCACCCTGGTTCTTGGCTCTCAGACACTATTCCAGGTGCCTTTCAGTTTCAGCAGACGAGAAAGGAAAAACAGAGTAGAAAACCAGAGCTACTGAACAGAACAGATTAACAGAAGCAGAGGCAGTGTTTAGGAGGAGGGGGGGATTGATGAACTGCCATGCTAGCTAATCCTTACGAGATTGGTAGCAGTGCTTGGGTAGTGGTGGTAATCCATGGCGGCGTGCTCCCTATGATCAGGAGCAGCCTGGTGGCGGAGGCGCGCCGTGTTGTAGGCGTAGCCGGCGTCGTCCCCGAGCTTGTTGTGCCATGCAGGAAGCTTGGGCGTCTCGTGGGCCTTGTCTCGCGCGTAGGCAGCATAATAGCCGTGGCCACCGGCGCCGGCGACCACGTGGTCAGCTTTCCGCCCGCCATCATGGTGGGCCTTGCGACCCGCCTCGTCGATGGCCGGCTGGTGGTCTTTGGCCGGCGCCAGCTTGCGGTCGGCTTCGCCGTAGTAGGAGGCATCGTTCCCACGGTCCCCCCTGCGGCCGCGGCCACGGCGACGGCCGCCGCAGCCGGCATGGTTGGACCGCTCGCCGCCGTAGTCGTCCTTTATGCCGCCGCCGAAACAGGAGCTGAACTCGAAGCACATTCTTGTTGGTGACTCGACCTCCTGGCTACCTCTATCTGTTTTCTTTGCTTGCACTGGCACTAGACTAGACAGGACTATCTGGATTTGAGGGAGGTGCACCGAGGAAGCTTAACTGGCTGGATTTCTGGACTGGTGGTGGTGTCAGTGGTACGGGTATATATGCTCCGGGTGCCGAGACGACGAGCTCGTGCTGGACGCGACGTGTGTGGAGGCCTTGGCCTAGGAAAAGCAGAGTCCGGGTTCACACTTCTCCCTACTCCCTAGCCTGGTTCGTCCAACTCCACCTGAAGCGCGTCTTCACCGGGCGAACCAGCATCGCTCCTTCGTGTCATCAGTCTCGGCTTGAGAACAGTGACCTTATCGCGTCGGAGTCGTGCTCCCCCAGTCAAATCGGGGAATCGGGGGGAGACGAACGCTTGCGAGGTGGGCGGTGCGGCGCCGCGGCAGCATCGACGAGCGATTCCGGAGGGAGGCCAAGATGCCGCGGGCAGTACTGTTTGGGTTTGGAAATGCGTGGCATCTTGTTGGGGTTCTGTCTTAGGCATGTTGCCTCATGGACGGCAAGACCGACTGTTATCCATGCTCTCTCCCCCTCCGTGTTCGTTCATCTTGGAACACGACTTTATCAAGGCAGGTAGAATTTTGTCCAAAACGGCGACAGACTGACCATTGCCGATGCCCCCTCCATGTTCATGATACCCACTGCCTTGCGAACGCAGGTTTTCAAGACAAAGAAGAATTTGGTCATGACATTTGTAGTTCTGCCAAATACTTGCCAAGCAGGTGTTGCATTTACCGCATCGAAGACGGCAGGTCTCGGCGGCATGGAGCAGTGGAGTCTCGGAATTGGGCACGGTTTGATAGACGCGTGCAGGCTGGTGGCATTGCCTGGTGTTGTGATGATGTCGACGGGAGATGTTCCTAGCAAGGTCTATGCAATGATCCTTACTGAAAATGGGACAACAGAAGATGGCGTTTGTAGATCCTAGAGTGTGCGCATGTGATGCGCATTGTGGGACGATTAGACCAGCCGGTGCTCTCAACTGGCCAGGTGGGCGGCTTATTGATGCCACTGGATTAGATGGTGTCCATTGATGCAGTTGGAGCATATTTTTATACTTGTACGTGTAGCGACTTTTTTCACTTTGAAGGTTTTTTTTTAGAACGAAGGCTCAAGTAGAGCTCGGCTTTGAATTAACAAAGCCATCAACCGGCTAGGATTACAACTCCAAATATACCACTCACCAACTAAAGCAAAGAAAACATACAACAAAGATACAGGGGCGCCAAGGAACAGCTCACAATGCACATACTACAAGCTAGTTAGAAAGATTGGCATAAAACATATAGCTTGGAGATGCCACTATCCTCTTGCACGCCGAAAAACCAAGGCGAAAGCGAAATCCTGATCAGGAGAGTGCACCGACGACGATGCAAGGCACGCCGTTGCCAAAACCTGGGCTTGAAGAAAGACATATCCATCCAGATCCATCGTCAAAGAAGGCCCCTGTCTGGCTCGAAGGCGCCACACCGTTGAGCGAAGGACATGCTCACCCTAGAGCATAGATGGATAGCCTCGAAGAAACCACTTGGGCGGAACCAGGCGTTCCCGGCATGCCGACGACGACTCACCTAGAGCAGAGCAACACCATATGCCAAAGTTCTGACTTGGAAGAGGGCGAGCGGTGAGAATGCACAATTGGGCAGCAGCGAGGGCCAAGACCAATTTGGGAGAGCGAGCTGAAGTGCAGCCACCGTAGGAGGGGAACCCTATCCCCTCCAGTCCTGGAAGATCCAAGGGCATCGGAGGAATAAACTGCAGCCCGGCGAAGAGTACCATAACAACTTGACCCAGCACCAAGGAAGACGCCGCCACCGCTGGACGCATGCTGCCGCCGCCGACACACTCCACCAACACCACAACGAAGCCCACAACCCACCTTTGTTTCCAAAACAGCGCCTTCAGGAAGGTTACGGCGCCAAGGGCGTCGCCGCTGCCCAACAAAATTGAGGATTTCTCCCGGGAGACAAAGGGAAGGGGGAGGGGGAGCAAGACCTGAACGGCGCCTCCGGGAAGGTGTGCGGCGCCCGCGGGCGTCGCCGCCGGCATGGCTGGCTGGGATTTCCCCGGTCCTGCATCCTGACACCCACTCCCACCCGAGCAGACCGAGGCCCCTCGACGAGGCAAGCCAGATCTGGGGAGGGGAGGAGCTTGCTGGAGAAAAAGAGCAGTGGGGGCGGCCAGATCTGACGCAGCCGGAGCAAACGCTGCCGCCGCGCGCTGGCCCGCATTCTTCGGGGATCTTGCCATCCACACGGCCGAGAACCGCCGACCTGCGCCCGCGCCACCGGATGCCGAAGCCGGCGACGCCTCACCAGCTGGGGCCGCCGCCCCAGATCCAGAGGCCCCCCACGGACGAGGCGAGGCGGCGAGGGCCCCGCCGCCACCTTTGAAGGTGGCTTTGAGTAGATCTTTGTATTTATTTTGTTAGACTCCGTCGAATAACTTAATAAAGATGATTGCATGCATCATTTTGACACATAGATAACAACTTCTAAAAAAACTTGCCAAGCATACAGACTAACAAGGTTCACTGTGAACGTAGATTCTTTAGCCGGAATTTTCATGGCAAGGCAAGCACAGTCCAGATAGTGAAGTTGCTTGGTACCAAACTCCTGTCCAATGCATGATGGACTGCGTGGCCCATCTACTTGGGGTTCATTGCTCTTATTTATGCCTCATTGTGTTCTTCAGGGGAATATTTTGGTTCTCAAAATAATCAATCACTTCATTGGACTGGGTCATGAGTCGTCGAATGCTAGAGACCGAAAATTTATGCTTCTACACTTCGTTCATTAATTTGAACAAGCCTTTTCATGCAAGACCATTGACCTGGATTGGGACTATCAAAGTCTTTGAGATAATGCTCTCTGATATTCAAGGTCATGCCTTACTTTCAGTTTACTTAACAATTTAATTAACTCTGTCAATCCCTCGCAATTTTGTTTACTTAACACTTCAATTAACTATCTTAAAGTCCAAGGGGTAAATGACGTCACCAAACTTCAAGAAAATAAACAAATTTGACGACAGAAACATATGAGCCACCTGCCAGGAAATAGAAAAGAAAGCACATCATTGGACACATGGACGTATATGAGTGCATTACTAGGTATATATCAAACAAGATATGGAAAATAAAATGTCCTTTGCTGCTGCATTCCATTATGCAGCTGCCTTTATTCTCCTACAAGCCTGCTGGAATCTGCTACTCTTCCTCCTCTTCTAACTTGATGTGGCGAAATAGCCACACAGTGGTATGCTTAGACATGAAGAAACCAAAAGGAGGGTATATTCTTGGTAGAGACCATAACTGGATTAGGGACAAAATGCAGGGCGCCAGCAAGGATGGACATGGATATGCACTGAAAAATTCACTAGATCTCAATCTGGGAAGGTGCTTGTCCACCGAAAGTTTGAATTATTAGAGACCGATGCCACTTGTTATGGATTATTTAGTATCAAGTAGTTAATTTCTGTTGTACTCACCCAAAATCTTGACCATTAATCCTATGTAAGTAAGGTCATCTCCTGTGGAGATGGAACAATTGTTTTTTCCATGATGGAGATTTCTTTTGTATATTCCGCGTAGGAGGAATAGGATCAACTTTTGAGTAGCAATCGCCTGGGCCACAGTAGAAACGTTTGGTGTAATATTCTTCAAAAGAGAAGTTGTCCCTTATTTTAAAATAGTGTAGTGCTTTATGAGCTCTTCTTCCGTTAATTAACTACTCCCTTGGTTATATTAGCTTGAAAAACTGTCTTATATTATGAGACGCAAATTTCTGCAGTTATTCTCACAAGGTATTTTTATGCACCAACATAATGAACACTTTATGTATACGTACACCACCTAATTAATGGTCACAAAGGACACATATTGAATTTTTTTTGCTATTTTACAATGGTCTGTAGTATAAAATTATGTGAGCACTATTGAAATGATGGAACCACTAGCAGCATACGGGTGAGCACTATTCTGAAGGTGTATCCATGTTTCACTACATTTTTAACACGGACACTTATCTAATTAAGCACCTGTGTGCATGCTCCGAGAACAGTTGTTAGAGCATCTCCACTTATGCCCCTAAAAAGCCTCCCAAACCACTTTTTAGACGCCGGGCGAACAAAAAACGCCTCACTCGGACCCCAGGACCTCACTTTTCGCTGGATTAGCCAAAAAAAATTGCCGGCGAGCCCAGCCCACACCCAGGCCACCGGGGCGCATCTGGGTGCACCGGCCACGTCAGCCACCCACCTCCTCTCTCTCTCTCCTCTCTTTTCTCTTTCCTTCTGCTACCCCACGCACACACACCGAGCCGTCCTCTGCACGCCGAGCTGCACGGGGAGGCGCCGTGGCCGGAGCTCGCAGTCGCCGCTCGTGCCCGGGGCGGACCTCGTCGTTCTCTCCAGCCGGAGGCGACGCTCCCGACGCCTGCGTGGCCGGGGCGGAGCTTGCCCGCGCCTGCCTGTGCGTGGCCGGGAAGGAGCTCCAGCACGGGGTCCAGGGTGCCGGCCTCGGTGAGGAAAAGGAGGCGCTGCTTGACGAAGGCGAGTGGCGTGGAAGCCGTGGCAGAAGTGCGGGAGCACGCGCACCTCGTCGCCGCACGCGAACTCCGCGAGGCAGATGGCGCACTCCGGCCGCTCCCCCTCTTGCTCGTCCACCTCCCTCTATTCCGGCCTCCACGACACGGTCGGCAGCAGCTGTAGCGCCTTCTTCTCGAGGCCACCGCACGATGCTTTGGGCACCGGCCCGTCGACGGAGAACGCAGAGGGGTTGCATACCAGGGAGCAGCACGCGACCATGGCCAGCCCGACCATGCAGAGGAGGAAGCAGAGCACCGCAATCATGATCAGTGTCGTGTCCGTGTGCACGCTCGTCACGGTGCCGGACATGGAGGCCGCCGATGGCGTGGCCATCGCGGCCAGGCAGTCGACGGACTGCTCGGTGGCCGGGGGCGCGCCGAGCTCGAGCAGCGCGTCGCCGGTGGCGGAGAAGACGAAGACGCGGCCCTAGGAGTCGCCTGGCCGACTGGGGTCGTCGCCGACGAGCTCGAGCTCGCGTGGCCCAGCAGTGCTAACAACATGTTTGTTGTAATGACATGCACAATAAAAGTGAAAAAGAAAAAAAAGACACAACCTATCGGGGGGGATGACTGGAAATTTTTTCCACGCCAGAGAAAAGCTAGCGACGGGGCAACCCCAGAAGGCCGAAAATATGCCTTCTGGGGGCACAACGGTTGGAGATGCTTTTACTGGGACAACTCTTCAGATGATATATATGTTTTCTGTCTTTGAAAGAAGGTCAATCGTGTATCTGAAAGCTATCTCCAAGTTCTTTTTAGTTTGCTCGTGAAAGATGGCGATTAGAAATCTATATCTTCTATTAAAGAGAAGTGATTTTTTTGGTTTCGTCCCGCTTCTTTGGTCCCGCTTCAATTAAATTCACATATACTATTTGGTTTCATTACTTGCCACCCGTTTTGGCCCAACAGAGAAAGCCCACCCGGCGGGTGGCCCAAGTCCAAAGAACTGGCAAAAAAATAAAATTGCAGATGGAAGAGTTGGATCTCATAACCTATCAACCGACCACACATAGTTTATCCAACTGATCCAGCTAGAGATATGAGGATTTTTTTTTCTCCCGTTGCAACGCACGGGCCTTTTTGCTTGTACTATAAAAAATATGATCACTTCCCGTGGGAGATATAGGGGCTGTTTGATTTGTGACTAACTTTGCCAAAGATTGCCACACCTAAGGTTAGACAAGTTTGACCAACTTAGGTGAGTGTTTGGTTCAAGCCACATCTTAGGCAAGCCACACTTGGACCCCACATGGCATACACACAAAAAGTGTGACAAGATTCCCTTAGGCTTGCCAACTTGTGGCTCTCATTTTGATGAACTAACCTTAGTCAAGTTTGACAAAAATGTGTGGCAAAGTGTGGCAATGCTAGTCCTAAAACCAAACAGCCCCATAGTATAGTTGGATTTCTTAATGGAGATTTCATTTGTATATTCCGTGCAGGAGAAATTGGACCGAACTCTGCCACATGCCCCATCAGTTATTCTTGAGGAGAAACTTTTAATGCTAAATGGAAATATACAGTGTGTTGGAAATATAAGCAATTTACCAAATGATTTTATTAACAGAAATATAGATAAAGCATGACTAATATAGTAGAGATAAAACAAGTCATGCGTTCTGACAGAGGGAAGGTAAATAGCTTCTGCATATATGAACCGTAGCCTATCATATCTAAAGCAGACAGTATAGCAAGTAGCATATATGAAGTAGAACCTATCATGTGTAGGACAAGGACTAGAATAAGGAACTGCGGCAGAACTTTTAACAGGAAAAACAAGAACACGTACGGGACAGCAGTAGCAGAAGCGCTGGACTTGGGGTCGGTGTCCTCGCCAGCCATGTCGTCGAGGAGGTCGTGGACGTCGGGGAAGAAGTCGTCGTCGGGGAAGTAGTCGTCGGCGACCGGATCGTCCGTGATAAAGCAGCCAGTAGTCGCGCTGAGCGCTCCCCAAAAACCTTATCACCCTTCTCCCGTACAGCACGCCGCAAGACGGGATGGGGAAGAACGTAGCAGCAGCGCAGCGGTCGGAACTTTGTGGCGAGAGGAAGAGCCTCTTCTGTTGTGTCTCTCTGGAGAGGAGCGACCTCTCTTATATAGGCACAGGAGAAGGACGCGAAGAGGCTGCGGCAGGAGGTGAAGCAACGAAGGGAGACGAAGCGAACAGGCAGCGGCCGAAGAGGCGCGCCGTTCGGCGCGTCGCGTCGCGTCGAGGCGCGGCGCGACGTGGCGAGGCGGGCGGCGGAGGAGGAGCGCGCGTGGATATCCCTCTTGTTCTCGTGCTCGTACAAGTGGGGAAAGAACCTCCCTTATAAGGAGGTCCAACTCCCACTAAACTAGCAATGTGTGACTAAATTTTAGTAGTATCCCTTGTCTTGCACAAATGAGCTAAGTGGGCCTCTACGATTTATTAGGAATTTCTGAAATAGTTATTGGGCTGCCCAATATAGACTAAATTCCAGCACAGTGTAAAAAATATATCAGCTAATTAAAGCTTGTAAAAGATGAATAAATATTAAAACATATGTGTGCTTCCACACTAGTATCCAAACTACTATTAAAAGAGCAAACGTAGATTCTGTTAAAGTCACACAACAAACTGTACACGGAATAACCACAACCTTTCGATTAACTTAACTTAAACATATCCTACCATCAATATTAGGTCTATGGTCTGCCTGAACGCGTCAGATCAAATGTTCTGCCGCCGCCCGTGGTCTGCCAATCGTCCAAGTGCTCCGCCTCCCCAGGATCCACGCGGCCCCACCTGCAAAACCGTGATTCGTGGATCGATTCCGCCCACCCTTTTTTCTCTAGCCCAGATCGAGAAGGACGCATCCTGCGACACTACAATAACGTCGGCGCCTTCCACGGCGTTCGCCGCGGACGATACGATACCGGCGCGGCGCTTCTTCAGGTTGTGGCAGCCAGCGGCCGTCGTCGGCACGGAGGCGCCGTGCGCCATCCTGGTGGTGCCGGCCCACTGGGTGACCGAATCTCCGGTCGTCAGCGTCATCCGCGGCAACAACGACACCATCTACAACTTCCCAAGTCCATGTACCAGGTTCATGAGTTCGCCCGTGCGCCCCTCTCGCTTCTATGTACCAGGACCATTGTATGGATTCAGCGTTCGATTCCAATAGCCGCGGATTGCGTCGTTGTCTGGGTTTGGTTGCGAGTTGTTGATCGCTGGGGATTGGATTGGATGGCGCAATACTATAGGGTAAGCATTACTGGGCAACAAACTGTTCGTGCAAAAAATGGTTCGTCGTTTCCTAATTTTTTCTGATTTTTGTTGCCCATGGTATTTAGGCCATCAGCCATCTACAATGTCGGCGCCCTCAATGGCGTCCGCCGTGACTTGCTGGTCTCCATGCGCTTCAGTGCCGTCCAGCCATGATGTCTTAGGAGTGTGCGACGGGGGGGGGGGGGGGGGGGGCATGACGGGCTTATGTGTCCAATTAATGATTCCTTCACCTATTTCTGACAGACCTAAGGTTGAGTTTTGTCAAGTCATTTCTTTCATATATGCAATGGTTTGAGAGAAGGAAGTACGAGATTAATCTTTTGATCTTTGCAATATACATCTTTTATACAGAGTCCCAGTGTCGATGCTTTACAAAATGAAAGAACTATGTACAAATTCCCTCTGATGCTTAATTGGTTACTTGTTTCTCTCATTTTCCTTTGTATTTTGAACAAGTAAAATACTCTTGGGTCTATGAGAAGAACATCAACTTCTATTTAAGTTTCAAGAGGTGCCGCCGCCCTTCCTCTGCCTGCTACGGACTAGCCCCTCTGCGTCACCCTGCTGACTCCTTGCGTGCAACCGATGGGCTGGGTAACTTGCCTTATTCCTCATATCTTCCTTTCCCTCCCTTCCTCTTGCTTCTCTCTGCCATCTAGATGAGCCCCTGGATATGGACGATTTCATGTACTCCATTGTCGTTGTTGCTATAATACAGTATGATTTATTACAGCTTGTTTGAATGGGTTAGAAGAGGAGTGATGAACTGTTTCGTAGGCATTCATGTATGTTTAAGTTTCATTATCATCTGAAGTATAACTTGCTTCAAACGGTCAATTTACATTCCTACCACAAAATTTCTCTGCGGCTGTGGTTGTATTGGAAACATTTTATTCTAAAAAGTAAATGTTTTCATGCCAAATATCTATGGTTTGTTTTGTTCGGATAAGTGATGCAATCAGTAGCACTGTTGTCTTTCATACAATTTATACTCTAAATATTCTTATTTACCTCCCAAGACTATAGCCCACAAACTAAAAAGTAAATGCTTATTCCTCTCTATCCAGGATACTATTGTGAGATGGTCTGATACATAAAAGACGGCCTCAAGCCCCTCTAAGGAAGCATCCAGTCTCGCCATTCTACCAATTTCGCTAGAAAAACGATCTACTAACTTTGCCGGAGCGCCGACTGCCTGTGCTCCACCTGAGGTACGCCGAACAGCCAAGCCACGAGTAGCCTTGAAGTAGCAAGCTGTTATGTTTGAAAATTAATTTAAAAAAACATGTGTTCTGGCTTTATTACTTTGCCATGATCTTTTACTGTGTGCCTGCAACCGTAGCGCCCATCGGCATTACCTTGCCATATATGGACAGTCTGCTGAGTAATTCAGAGCAAGAAAGTTATTTTACTGGAAAAAGTACATCCAGTATGAAACCCGGGAAATTAAATTGAAATCTGTCTGCAACAGTTAGGATTGTAGTATACAAGTTTACAGTCACAGATGAATATATCAAGTTTACTATGAACTAAAAGTGAGCAGGTTTGACAAAAAACACAATTCAGGGTCACACGCTTCAGGCTCGCACTTGCAAATGGTTGTAGAAGGGACCTACTACTTGAAAGTTAATGAAGCTTTATTACTTTTCTCCACATTGGTAACTTCACTTTTCAGAATAGAGGTGGATCATCCATTACTCATGGGCATACGTATTCCTCCTTCTACTGATGTTGCCCTGCCCATTAAAGTGTCTTTTCTGAACATTGCGGTCGTGCTCCATGAATCAGATACTACTATCGGCTATTGTAGTGATGTACTGGTCATCTACTACGCCTACAAAAGCGTGAAGTGCAGATCTTATACTGATTTGGTAAAGTTAAACCATAAAATGCTTGACCAATATCATAAGCACGACTGTGAATTCTAACATGGAGTAGAGTTAATAGGGTATTTGGGGGAAAATAATCTTAAGATTAGCAAGGTGACAAGTGTTGGGGAGTATTATCAGTGAACATACAGTAGATAGCTAGATTAGTTGGTTGTGTCTTCCATCCATTTTTTTGTAAACTGCCAACATAGGCTCACTCTGCACCAAGCAGATGGTAGTTCTAGCTGAGGAGGATACAAAAAGAAAAACAACCAAACAGAGTTAAGCACCAAGAATTTTACCACAGTTTTATTTGCTTTTACACAACAAGTTTATCATTTAGCATTTCTCATTCATTCGCCCTTAAAATGTATCCTTTGATTGTTGAACTTATAGGTATTAAATTCATGATTGAAGGAGTGTCTCATGGCTTAATAGTCATTTAGGCACGTGAAATTTTTAGGAGTGAAGTCAGGAGAATAGGCCCATGGGGGCGTGGTCAATGGTGCAGTGGATCCCGGCCCTTGCCTGTGGGGGGCTCCGTTTTTAGATGTGTTTTCGAGTTTTGTTAGGGTTTGTGTCCTGTTTAGGAAGGAGAGATGGCGGCGGCTCCCTGAATATGGAATAAGGTTCTCCCCGCCTAGCCCCCGTTCTGGTGGTGCACCTAGCACCGTCGGTGGGCGTGTGGAGGTGTGTCTCCGGCAGATCTGCTTGTGGTGGATTTCCTTGGATCTGTTTGTCGTTCGTCTACGTTTGTGTCTTCAGGTTGGATCCTTCTGATCTACGTAACTCTTTATTGGCGCTGGTTGCTGTTCTGCTGCGATGGTCCTATGGGGGCTTAGCACGACGACTACCCGACTGTCTATTACAACAAGTTTTGCCCGGCTCCGGTTAGGGAGGGGTGATGACAGCGGCGTGCCTTCCGCTCGCTTCAGTGCTTGTAGTTGTCGCTAGGTGGATGTAAATTTTTATTATTTCTGGTGTTCGTTGTACTGTCATGATTGAAGATGAATAGATCGGATGTTTTCTCGCTAAAAAAGAATCCAGATAATGAAGAAAATAACTTGGTTAGAAGGTAAATTCATGATCACCAATGCCTAGCTATTTTTTGATCTTACTACTATAAAGGATGCAAGTGTAATGTGTAGGTTCAGAGAGCATCCCTGTCCATGAACAATACTTTACATTTCTGAATATCCCTAGCTTTATTTTCATTATTCTGATCATCATTATATTTTGTTGGTACACCATTATATTTTGTTTATTTTACTGATCTATTTTTTTCTAAGATGAATGCTGATTGTTTTCACATGATGATACATATGTTGCACGTGCACGCTTACTAGTGAACTATAATAGCATTTTGGGAGAAGACGTTTTCCTTTTTCTCCCCAGCTTCTTCCCACCCATACTAAGAAGACTAGGCCTGTAAGGATTCGATTTACCTGGGTTTTTTGGAAAAAAAATTCAGGGTAGCTGTAAAAATTACGCGTGTGACGAAAGTGCTTCATTCCCTTCATTTTGCTATTCCCACCTTGTGGACTTGACGCGTGTGACGCATAATAGAACCTTCGATTGTAATTCTTTTTTCATTTTGGGCCTGTAGCGTTTTTCACGTGTGTTTTCTTAAGCGGTTTGCACTTTGACTGGGCCTTCTGGGCTGTGCGTGTCCTGCGCTGCGATTTCTTGTCTCTCTCGAAGCCTCGAGTATCCCGATATAAATGGGCATCAGACTGACTCTCGCCTCATCTCTCGGTGCCCCCTCCCGCCGCATCCCCATCCCCTTCTCTTCTTTGTGGATGCGCCCGCCCAGGCCGCCGGTGACCCTCACCATCAGAGCCCTCCCCCACGTCGTCGTCGGAGGGAGTTGTCGCTTTGGCTAGGATAGGGTCTTTGCCGAGGGTTGAGGCGCCCCAGTTCCCCATCTCCCCGCCTCAGTGATGGAGAGGTGCGAGATGGATGTGGGGAGGAGCGGGCATGGTGCAGTGGCTGAAGGAGGCGTTGGCGTGGTGGCGGCGTCGGGAGCGGTTGGAGGCGACCACGGGCATCCAGTCGTAACGGCAGGGGGCGATGTGGCTGCTCGAGGTCCGGTTCATCTTGGATGTCACGGAGGTAACCCATATCCGAGCAGTACTTCACTCCAATCGCATGACACGCTGCTCCCAGTGAGGCTAAATCCCCATATTATCCATCCAAATCTGTCGTGTTCTCTGAATGATGTGCTGTGAGCTTCATGGTTGGGTGAAGACTCCTGCTTAAAGTTTTCGATCTACACAGTTTCCGGGATGGATGAGTGGTGTGACTAATTTGTTTCTGACAATTCCAAGGTTTCCGTGTGGTTTCAGTAAAATTTGTTGATTGGGATAAGTTTGATTGATCTGATGATTTTGTCGTTTCTTTCTGTCAAGAAAAGGTTGATCTCATGTTGTTTATTTTTTAGTATATGGGATTTATTTTGCAGGACAGAATTTTGTGGGCAGAGTGGTAAGAACTGACAATTAATTGACTTAATTAATTCCATATTTTGTGTTTGCATTATAAATCAGTTCAGTTTTTATGCAAAATATCTTGCACCTGTGTTCATCTGCTCCTCTGACCACTCCATGCCATGCGTATGTGCAGTCCTTGCCTCATTGGACATGTTCACTCTCATGGCGAGCCTCAGTGGCCTGTGGCCGCCAGCGTGCCCTCTCGGTGCCTGCCGGTGCAAGAAGGCATCGACGGGGCAGATGGTGGCCCTGTACACTGGTTTGTGCCTGCTCTGCCTGAATTTCGAAAATAAGTTTTCATGAGTTCTTCTAGTTAAGTAGATTTCGTGTATGGATTTCTTTTCCTAGCATTAACTTTTACTTGTGTTTATTCGGTTTGTACGCAAGAATTCTAGAGCCATGGATGCAAGAAAATAGATTTGGGTCTGGTATTCTAATATGAGTCGTTTTGAGAAGTGAAAAATGAAGACTCTTAATTGCAAACCAGTAACGGAAGAAGAAATAAAAATTTATTGATCCCAAATGACAATGGATCTGCTCTCTGTTTCTATAAGTTCATTTCATTCTGCAAGCTTCTCCAATAATTACCTATAATTTTTCAGATATAGCATTGCCAATCGTCTGAACTTGCTTGTGAACATTGCAGGCAGCGCCAATATTCATGCACTTGAAAAACCCCGGACAGTGAAGAACATGGGAGTGCAAGGGCACATTCTGTATTCTTGATATAATGGTAGGAAGTATGTAAATAATGTTATTTGTAGTGAGACTGACAAAGCTTATGCATGAGATAGAGCTTCATTGTACATTACTTTGCAGGTTTCAAGCCTTTTGATGGAAGCTCCTGTATCTTCCTAGCAAGGCTGATGGACTCTGGTGCTTGGTGAATGTTGCCCAGCCTTGACCTCTCTTAAGTTTTGCATAAATAGTTAAATACATCATCTGAGCTAATCAATTTATATGAAAACAAATCAGTAGTGATTTCGTCAAATATATGGGTTATTTTGATGACAGTTCGCTTCTCTCCCTAGATGATCAAATCAACTATTTTAATCTCATTGAACAACTAGATGATTGAAGTGCTAATCAAATTAATATGCCCCCACCAGTTTATTAGGTACTAATTGAATTAATATGCTCTCACAGGTTTATTAGGTGATAACTAAAACGAACATTCTTTGGCTGACATTTGAAGTAAGATTAAAAACAACCTACAGAACAAACTGGAGATGGTACACATCAGATGGCTCCCTCCCATGGAGAATGAACTGAAGATTAATATTGATGGCGCTTTCCACCCTGAACCAAACACTGGTGGTTGGGGTGCAGTCATCAGGAATCATAAAGGAGAGGTAAAAGTATGTGGGTGCCTAGCTAGGAATGGATAAAGGAGTGACAGCCATTGGCCTTGAAACAGATTCAGTGCTGCTGAAGCAAGGGGTAAACAATGATGAATGAGGCCTCTCTGCTGTCTACCTAGGCTTAGAGGAGCTCAAGGAATATCTGAAGCAAAACTTTGAAGTGTGTCGTTTTACTTCTGCTAGGAGGAACTGTAATAAAGTAGGCCGTTGTTTTGCTAGCTATGGTAGTACCTTAGCATGTATGATCATCTTCAAACAGATCATGTAATTCCACTTGTATCGGACCTGGTGGTGACTCTTCTCTAATTTCTGCATACATCTCCCCTAGATATGGACCACCCTGCTTTTGCATTATCTGTTTTCAAACAACAAGAAACTTAGTTCTGTAAATTCATAAAACTAATATGCCAGTTAGAATGCGCGAGTATATGCACCCTTTGCTTTTAAATAAAAAGTTGTGTAAAATAAACTTATGTGTAAAGCTTGATCATTCTAATTTGTGTTAATTAAGTACATATGTACATTATTGAGGGGATGATCTAAGGTAATGAAGCGTAAGGGGATTAAATAAAGTTTTATTTAGTAGGTGTGATCTGTCATAGATGGTGAAAATGACAATTGCTCATGCATTGTTTTTCTTAAAACAAGATTCCCATTATGTCATCATTTTGACATTCTGCTTCGATATATGTCGATGCAGATAGAACAAGCACCTGGCTGACGAAATTGCTTGGCTAGCGGGTATTCTAAGTTATTGTATTAAGATCAGATAGTTGCCTCTTCAGTTCTATATGCACATGCACATAGGTGTGTGCCAGTATTGGATAAACATTTCATTGAACATTCTGTTTGCAAGATATATGCTCATGTGATAATTGTTTGGAACTACTAACGCAGTGGTTATCAATCTAAGTACATGTTGTTGTCTAATCTCATCCTCGAACGAGCGCAAACTAAGAAAATGAGCAGGCCTTCAGGCGTTAATGGGCCATTTCTGTCGATGGGCTCTGGCCCAAGTTATCTCAGCCCAGTATAGATGATTTATTTTTCTGGTTTTAGCTACTGCACTGGGCTCTCTAATGAGTTGCCGTGGGTATTTTCTGGCATTTTTCTGTCTTCCAGTACATTTTAAGTTCTTTGACCAAAAAAGGTACGTTTTAAGTTTATATTTTATGTTTTTGCACTGTTTTATATATAAATTGCCGAAAATACCATGGACTAAAATTGTCATTTTTTTGCATCAAATTAAACCAAAGGTTTTATGATGTGTTAATTAAATTTGATGTTTAATTTGAGAATTATAGTATGACTTCAAATTTAATTTTGAAAAATGTCACTTTTTTTATTAGTCATTACATGAGTTTGTACAAGCTCTTTGCAGCACTAATCTGGCATGTGGCCATAAAACTGATCTGAATCATCAAAGATCACCAAATCAGCAAATTTGGTCCTTACAATTGAAATGTAGTTACCATTGTATGAAATGTATCTCTTGTTTTATGTAATAAAATCTCGCTTTTCAAGATGCCTTATCGTCTATCCTAGCTTAACTCCACTATAAGATATACATCCAAGTTCTCCATAATTTACCATGGTAATTCTGCATCCGGTACGACTATCACTACATGATTTAAATCACTTATGCATGTACCAACTAGATGTACCTTTTCCTTGTATGAACTACTTTGCAACGAGTCAAATCTTGGAACGAGTTACCGAGCATTACAAAGGAACTTAATAGCTTATCAATTCATGTGGCGCGGCGTGCCGCCGCGCACTACCCGCTAGTACTCCCCTAGGCTGTCATGCTCCCTCCATCGTTGTTCTGCTAAATCCGGTTCCGGATCCCGCGTCATACCGTGGGGCTGCCGGCTCTATGACAGGTTCCCTTAGCCACGTTCGCCCTATACTTCGACGGTCAATTTGACCAATCAAAGGTAGATTGTGTGCTACAAAAATGTAACAATCGAAAACTTTTTGGAGTATGGAATTTCCGTTGGTTTAATTCCTGTGGCACAAAAGCCACACATTTTAATATACGGCAATGTTAATTGGGGAACGTTCCCTGGGAAGGAGGTCCCAGGGAACGCCCCCACAATCATCTGATCAAAATCACGCGGTGGAGGTTTACTGAAAAAGATTGTCTTCTATACATAAGAAACGACATGTTCTCAAGAAAATGCCATCATCTATAGCTAAAATGCCAAGGAAAAATTCGCTAATGTCATCCTTCTCGGGGAACGTTCGCTGGCTATTGGGGTCCTCCAATATATTGCACATTACTTGGATATAATTTATCAACAATTGTTGTTCAATATTGAATCGCAAAAATTGAGGGCGCGGTGTAAATTGGGATGGAAGAAGCATTGACCACAAATTAATTTACAAATTGACTTGAGAAACTTTAACATGGTTATGGTCATTACACAACCAGTCTGAAGCTGCAAACATCTTTTTTTCTTGATTGCCACCTCATCTATTGCTTGGAAGGAATAACTCAACACAACTTTGTATCAAGGCTGGATCATCATACTTGCTCAACATACATTACCAGTTGATAAATCTCTATAGTTACATTTTTTTTCGTGGAAGGGTTTGCACTGGTTTTCCAATAATATAAACCAGAATTTGCTACAAAGGATCCACCAGGAATTTGCGTAACGGTGTTCTTTCTTTTCTTTTCTAGGCAAGTGATACATATGGTTTTGACGCCATATTTGTTGTTTCTCCTCGAGGTTAATGACGTAATGTCCACACTAATGTTTTTAAAAAAGAATTGTTACGATGTTTAGAAGAGCAATTTTAAGTGAGGCTCTTTAACATGGTCCCTCTTACCTCCTATTTTGAGGTAAGTGGGACCATACCAACTTCAAGCCTTGGGACTGGGAAGTGAGCATCTGAGCACAGAGTGTGACCGAAACAAAGACAGTAAAGCCACACACATGCACATATCAAGATGAGAATTAGCTGTGATTTCACAATGCTTTCGTTCACTTGATTGGATGATACAAGAACAAAGCATCTACACCAAATGTATAAGCAAGCAATAATGGAGTCGGACTGATAAAAGCATCTACCATCAAAAGCTTCCTGGAGCTGGACCTTCGGTATACTACACATCCATCGACAAATATGCGGAGGCTTTGATGAAAATCCACATCCACACACACACTATTCGAGGTGCCTTCCAGTTTCAGCAGCTGGGATTACTGATGGAAATCCAAAGAAAAAGGGAAAAACAGAACAATGTAAGCAGACGTAATGTTCAGGGCGGAGGAGGGACTGATGAATTGCCACACTAACTAATTCTAGCAACTACCTAGTATCGTGCGCGAGGTTTTTTTTTTTTGAACAATCACCATGGGGCCAAAGTACATTAAGGAGTACAACACGAGGAGAGGAACATGTGCCAAGATAAGGTGGCATCTCTAGCAGCCGGGTCTTTGAACCTATAGACCCAAATCGTGAAATCATATATTACATTCGGAATAGTATCCAAAGTCGAGTGAGTCTCGGAGCGGAACACCTGGGCATTGCGAGAGTCCCAGAGTACCTTGTGAGAGTAATATTTGTGGTTGGATAATGGTGGTCATCCATGGCGGCGTGTTCCCTAATATTAGTAGCAACTTCGCAGAATTGCGGGGTGTAGATGTAACCGGCGTCGTCGCCAGCCTGGTTGTGCCAGTCAGGTAGCTTCGGTTTCTCATGGGCCTTTTCTTGCACAGAAGCGGCGTAACCGCCACGGTCACTGGCTTTGGCATGGTGTACTTTTTATGCGCCGTCATGCTGGGCCTTACGCCCCACCTCATTGATGGTCTGTTGGTGGTAGGCCGGCGCTGACTAGCAGTCATCGCCATCATTGTAGGCGCTCCTGTTGTTCCCTCTGCAGCCGCGACGACGGTCACTACCCTGCTTACAGCTATGGTAATGTGCACCGCTCGATGTTGGGCCACTCACCGCCGTAGTAGTCTGTTATGCGACCGCTGAAACAAGAGGCGATCTTGAAGCACATTATCGTTTGGTTGGTAGTGCACCGAGGAGCTCTAACTGGCTAGATTACTGAACTAGTGGTGTTGTTGATGCTCCCAAATGACAATGTCCCGGGTATATAGCTATTTCAAGTGCCTTTTGAGCTTCTTTCGGATCAATATCACTACCCAGTTCCGCATCATTTTCTAAAATGATGATCTCATTATTAACTATTCTCGCATACTCTGGGGGTCTCATGCTGTTCACACGACACGCGCAAACACCTATCTCCCCTGCCTGGTCATCAGTTGTTGGACCCTCATCTACACCGAGCGCGTGAGTTTGAGCTTGGACACAGTGGTGGTGGACATGCTGGTGTTGGTCTGCTGGGGTCGCACTCCCCCGTGGTGGGCTGCGAGCGTGACACATGGTGAGGGGCGGTGCAGCGGGCAGCATCTCGATTCTGGAGGCAGGCAGGTACTGTGGGTTTGACGATGCATGCGCTAGGTTGGTTCGTCTTCTTGGGGCCGTGTCCTAGGCGTGTTGCCTCGTGGACGGGAAAGACCGACTGCTGCCATTACTCTCATCCTCCATGGGCATTGATTTTGGAACACGGATTTTTCAAGATAGGTAGAATTTCGTCCAAATCATCTGTCATCCAAGTCTTGGCATCGCAAACAACCAGGTAAGCAATCAGAAAGATGGTAACAAAATTCTCTGCAAGTATATGAGTGGCTCTTGATTCAAATCACAATTTGGATAATAGGTTGTCCCTGCGACTAGGGAGGTGATTATCCAGCATGGATAGCGGTCGAGGCTTCGAACCGACACTTCTCTACTGTAGTATTTTGTCCCATTCTTGCTTGTTTTATTAACTAGTTATAGTTTTGGATTGAATTTTGTGTGGTGTTGAATGTGTCGATCCTCCAATGCAAAGCCGGGTGATCCAATTTACTTGTGATTGCTCTTATATATGGTGATGTCCCCGGGTGTGTTCTTTCTATATCTTGTTTATTATTTAGACCAAAAATCCTGTAAAATCTTCTTCTTGTAGACCACCAAAAGTTTTATGCGTCAGCAGGGTCGGTAAGCACATATACATGGTGACAAAGTTGATGGCACACGGTGGCGCCTCGCTAACACCCGAAGATTGTAGGCATGCTCCAGTCGTTCCTGGGCAAAGAGATCCCAAAGTCTGTAAAAATAAGCTTTGCAAGGACCAGTAGCACGAGTGTATTCTGGAGGATGCTGGTGTACCCTATGTACTCCACCTTTTGTTAGTTAAACGATGCCCAACTAGTTGGTTTTCGCTGCTTAGACAAAAATTGTGCCTATGCTGTTTTGGACGGTCAAGCTACGTGTCGAATCTCATATGGCGATCAACTGATACATGGTCTTGTCGAACATTTATTGACCTACGTGGTTTTTTTCCTTAATCCATATGATTTCGTCCATGAAACATGGTAACCAACTATTCTTTTAGAAAAATAAACTAGTCTTTGTTCTTTCTCTCTTTTGCAATCAGATCCGTTTCTTTCGCTTCGCTGTATTAGGGAGTGTACATCGTAGGAGCACGTGAAATGTAAGGGGCGGGGACCTTTTATAGGCTATAATGTCCTACATGGAGAAAGTTAATGTGCCGATCATGGCATTTGTCATTTCGAAATGCACTTGTCCTTCTACTCATTGCATGGATACCACATGGGTACAACTAGGAACAGGTCATGGAACAACATGGCAGTCGTCATAGCTAACATTTGGGACCTCATGTGAATTGCTACCTCACTTGTCATTAAAAGAAGCCCGGTTCACCCCCTTTCCCCTCTTAAGTATCCGCTCATATCTCACGCATATGCACTTGTGAACACAACATCAACAACAACCGTACTCTAATGCATGATGGGAGTTTGACATATCTATCACTTCTAATCTTTATGATTCATCAATAAGAAAATGGTAGTCCAGTTTCTAGAAATGTCAAGATGGAATTTCTTCATGGCCTCACATATGTAGGAATCGGAGGCGCCGGGAAGTTAGCAAGAACTTGTCTGCCTGATCATACTCGAGACATGTAAAATCGTGGTATTATTTGCTGTTGTATTGTGGAATCAGGGGGAGGCACGCACCTTGAGAGAGTCATGTGCTTGCAAGGGATGGAGTGGTGGGCTGCGAGCAAGACACATCCCGGGAGCAGCAAACGATTTGGCAATAAATGAGGTGGCAACAAAGAAAAACAGATGTTCGCAGCTTCACCCAAATGGTTCATTCACTTGATTATATGATACAAGAAGAAAGCGTCTACAGCAAAAGTACAAGGAAGCAACAATGGAGGCCGATTGATAAAAGCATCTGCCATCAAAAGCTTCCTTCTGTCTAGTTCACATCCATCGACAAACCATGGAGGCTCTGATAAAAATCCACTTCTCTCATATACTATTCCAGGAGTTTTAGTAGCTAAGAAGCACTACTAGAGAAAACCTTATACACAGAAATTTAACAGTAGCGCTTGTTAAAAAAGCGCGCTAGTGCTACATAGCAGTAGCACGTGTAGGATAACAGCACTACAGATGCATATATAGCAGTAGCGCGTCTAGCGATAAAAGCGCTACTACTAAAATTCTCAGTACCAAGCCGATATGCTACACATAGTAGTAGCGGTCTTATAGAAACAGCGCTGCCGCTAATACTGTTGTAGCAGCGCGTTTACGTAGAAACAGACTACTGCTAACGAAAATAAAATAAACTGAAAAGAAAATAGAAAAGTAAATGAAAATGAAAGAAATTGAAAAAGGAGAAGGGAAAAAATAAAATATAAAGAAAAATAAATGAAAAAGAGAAAAAAAAGAAAAGGCATAGCAGTAGCGCGTTTAGTTAAACACGCTATAGCTAACTTAGCTATAGCGTGTTTTCAGTAACACGCTACCGCTTTGTTTGACTTAACCAGCGGTTTCCCTCCACCCGGTCACCACTTCTCCCCCAAATCCCTCGCCCCACTTCGCCGCCGTCTCCCCAATTCGCCATCGCCCCACTTCGCCGCCGTCTCCTGCCGACGTCGACGCCCGCAACCTCACCGTCTCCGCCCAGGGCCGCCCTCAACCTCACCGCCGCTGCCCGAGGCCGCCATCGACCTCACCGCCGCCTGAGCCTGAGCCCGCCCTCCCCGCCCCTGCCTCCGTCGCCGAGCACCTCCCTGCCACCGTCTCTCCCCTCTCTGTAAGTCCCCCACCCATCCCCGCCTCCGTGATTGCAAATATGTCTAGTGCCTTGGTTCCGGGCGTTTTCAATTGGAGCAGGCAAAATCCAGAAAAAAATGCAGCGGACTTTCCCCTTGCCGACTTCTTCAGGAGCTGCTCGACTAGCGTTGCACCAGCACCAGCACCAGCACCTGCTCCCGCACTGGCTCCTGCACCAGCTCCCGCACCTGCTCATAGCAGCCCGTCCTCCATCTCGGACGTGCTCGGCGGTGCTTCGTCTTTGGCTGAGCTCGACGCCTTCATGATATCTGTCGCAGGCCCTCTTCAATAAATGTATAATCTTCCATTTTCGTTGCCTTTCGGACGTCTCACGTCGCAGACATGTCTTTGCAGGCTGACATAACCCCATGCACCATATTGTACACCATCAGTGACCAGAAGGTGGACGTGGGGAAGGCGACGATAATGAAGCTGAAGGACCATTGTTCCACAGCCGGCCGATCCCCCCTGACGTCTTCAAGGTTTCCGTGGTCAGTGTCAAACCGGGCCACGAGAATTTGCCTCCTCCGGTACTAGGGGGGATGACGACGAGACCCCGCGGCGGCTTGGTGGCTGGAATGGGTGGGTCATGTTGTGTCCAAAGAGTATGCTTCGTCTGGAGGCGGCCGGGAGCACACCCACGAGCACGCAGCCTCAACAAGGTATGAAAATCAACACCTCACCTACCCAATTAGCGTCGGCTGTCATGCTGGGTGATAGCGAACGGGGTGAGGAAGAGGCTCCATTAGTCGCTGATCACGTTGGCATAGATGATGATGAGGATGACGATAACACTGAATAGTATCTCAATACTGACGCCTATGATGAGTACTCAGGGTTTGAGCGTCATGAGTCGGTGCATGAATTGCCGCCTCCAGAGGCTTAACGTATTATAGACGAACTTTCAGTAGGAAAGAAGCATAGGAAGAGAAAGGCAACAAAGCTGCTTCTATGATCCGGCAGCCTCAGCAGCCTCAGGTTCAAGACCGTATACCTATCCCCGGTGCAGCAAAATGGCATGTCACCGGTTAACCAATCCTACCTAAGGCGGCGTTAGAGGCCACACACGGCAATCTAAGGAGACTTCATGACGATGTGCTGTGGAGAGAGAACGGCCTCATCGCCTCGGAAAATTCAGGATACCCACTCTATGTGGTTAACGTGCCGCGGAAAAACTTGTACGTCCACTCATGCCCTGCAGACAAGTTCTTCATTCAATTCGATTACATCTTCGACATGTTTCACTTGAAGAAACTGGATTTTACGTTTGTCCGCCTTTATGCCTTGTACATGAACTACATCATCGGGATTGAGCAAATACATTATATGTGTGTCACTAACCCGTACTACATGCACGAGGGCTTCTTGGCAGTCTGCGCAGAGCACCGTGAATATGCGAGGGGCTACATCGTCGATTTCATGGTCGCTAATAGGGACAAGGAGGCTATTCTCATGCCTAATCATCCCCTATAAGTCATCCGCGCGGATATCCTTCCTTTGATTTCAATCATTTATTTGCACGGTGGAGGCTAATTAATTTAAGGTGTACTTATTTTGCGCAGCGGCGGGCGCACCGTCGTCATCATCCTTTACCCCCGATACTCCCACGCTCTTTACTTGGGCTCGTCGAAAAACATGAACAACAAGGATTACACCCACGTCAAGTCTGTTCTCGATAGTGCTATGTTTTACTACGGCGTATGGGGTGGAGAGGTCAAGGACAAGAAGAAAAGGGATGGAAGGTCCGCCTTCGTCCATAAGACCGACTTCTGCTGCATCCAGCAACCGAGTGATTCTCTTAGTGATGGATTATATGTCCTACACGACATGCTGGAGTACAGACGGGATCATCAGGACCTTCGCATGTCACCTAAATCCGGCGATGCCCATATTCTGCAATGGGTAAAGAACGTAGGAGATACCCCGGATCATCGACTTTGAGCTGAGTTCTATCACATCCAGCATGAACTTGCCCAAGTCAATGTGAAGGAGGTCCTCGACAAAACAGGTCTATTCTACGAGGAAGGGCAAATATCGCGGGAAGATGTTCGAACACGCGTAGCCGCTCAGCATCTTGACCTGAAGCCTTTCACTAAGCTCGGGGACTATCTCCCTGACTTGGATGGATGGAACGACATGTTGGAGTGATTGTCGATATATGACAATGTGTCCATTTAGTCCATACTTTCTGAATGATGAAACTTTGAGTTATGCACGACGATACTTTATTTGTGATGTAATTAAACCGTCCTCCTCAACTAGCGAAGATCACTCTGGTTAGGGTATTTTGGGTATGATGAACTTTGTTATTTATGCTTATGATATGTTGCTTCTATTTTTGCCAAAGCCTGTCTCTTTCTGTTGCTCAACTATGTATGTTGCATATCATTGACTCATGTGATGATGCAGGTGCATAGATCATCGATGACGAAGAAGTGCAACGCCAGGAGTATACGACGAGTGACCGGAGTGTCAGGCCCCAGGTGTACCGGTTTTCGGTTTCCGAGTGACAGCTAGTAGTTAGTTTAGGTTCACGCTAATGCGAGAGAGGGATACGAACTCATGCACTGTAACGCCCCGAGACCGACGTGCCAGGTGTCGTCCAGTTATTCGTTGTTGTTGCCTTGTCATTGCTTGTGTGTCATGCATTGCATATCATGTCATCATGTGCATTTCATTTGCATACATGTTCGTCTCATGCATCCGAGCATTTTCCCCGTTGTCCGTTTTGTAATCCGGCGCCCCGTTCTCCTCCGGTGGTCATTTCTCCCTTTCTTTCGTGTGCGGGTATTAAACAGTTCCGGATTGGACCGAGACTTGCCAAGCGGCCTTGGTTTACTACCGGTAGACCGCCTGTCAAGTTTTGTACCATTTGGACTTCGTTTGATGCTCCAACGGTTATCCGAGGGACCGAAAAGGCCTCGTGTGTGTTGCAGCCCAACATCCTTCCAAAGTGGCCCAAAACCCACTTGAACCTCCTCCATCATCTCGGTCGTTCGATCACGATCGCGTGGCTGAAAACCGCACCTCATTTGGACTCTCCTAGCTCCCTCTATGCCTATAAATACACCCCCCTCCGAAATTCTCGGTTCCCTTCTCCCGAAAACCCTAGATCCATTTTTCCCCGCCGCCGCCGGACGAAACCCCGCCGACGGACATGTCCGCCCGCGACATCCGCCGCCACGTGTCCCCGCCCGAGTGGCTCGGCCGCCTCCTCCATCGCGCGGCCCGGGGAGCCCATCGCCGGCCCCCGAGGGCACGAACGCCGCCGCCGCCTGCCTCCTTGCCCCGCCGCCCGGACCGCCGCGCCGCCACCCTGTTCGCCGGCGTCCGCCACCGCGCCGCCATCTCCGCCGCCGCCGCCAACCATCGCCGATCGCCGCAGCACGCCGCGCCGTCCACCGCGCCCCGCGCCTCCCCACTCCTTCTCCAGCCAGATCCGGCCGCGGGAGGGCCGGATCCGGCAAGCTATGCCCTCCGTCGACCTCCATCTCCACCACGGCGACATCTCCGGCGAGCCTCGGTTCGCGTGCACGAACCCTAGATATGTTCTCGGAATGGTAATTTCTACCAAGTCCCCGAGATTTCCATGTTTCAAATGCCCATGTTCATCGTACCGTAACTCTGCATCCGTAGCTCCGTTTTGCGCGTATAGCATATCAAAATGTTCGCCTCAGAGAGTACATCATTTCATCTCATTGCATCATTTTCATTTGAGTTCATCTTGATACCCGAAATGCTGTTGGAAGAGAGCTATTTGAGTTAATTGTCAGACCTGCTGCTCCAATTAGATATTTGTCATTTTTGCCATGATTATTGTGTGCATGTTATGCCCATGAGCTCTACATGTGTTTTGTCATATTTTTTGCCATCTATCCAGAGGTGCAACCCATGTATTTTTATGATGTGTGTGGTGCCTAGCACAAGCTTGCAAAGTGGTGCATTCGTTAATGCTGATTTCAGGGACTTGGCATTTCCACTAAGTCCTTGATCTGTTTATTTCATTATGCCATATGTTCACGTTGTTTCCTAGTGATCCGTGCCTCTTTTGAGGATGACCAGTAAGGATGATTTGTTAATCTTGTAGTGCTCTATCCATCCATGTCTTTGTTTGCAATTATGGAGCACCCTAGCTTGAGTCAATCGAGCTCTACTTTTGCTATTTCGTGAATCTGGGCAGATTGTCTACTTGTTAGCGATTTTGGCGAGGATGTTGTAGTTGATCCATGTATGCTATGTTATTGTTCTTGTCATGTCTAGCTTGTATAATGTGCATTCTTGATGGGTGTATGCTTAGTTTGTCATGCCTTGCTATGTAGTGAGTGCATCGAGCTCGTAAACTTGCCTACTTGATATCTGATTTGCATGCTCCAGTTTTTCACTAAGTCTGAGAGTCTGATTATGTTTTTGCCATGTTCACATGCTTGCAAATGTATTTTCTGATCCCTTTTGGCTCAAGGTCACTAAGAGACTTTTGTTAAGCCCTTTGAGTAGCTCCATGCCATGCTTTACTTTGCCATGTTCAGGTCCTGTAGCATATAGTTTTCATGCTCCAAAGAGTGCTATCTGATCTGAAATTCTAGACAAGTGTTAATTTCACTAAGTCTGAGATCTGTTTGTCAATTGCTCTTTTGCCATGCTTGTTTGAACCTGTTAATGGATGAATTGGCCGTAGCTCAGTGTTCATCTTTTGATAAGCATCATGAGTGGATCCCTGCCATGTATTTTGTTGCCATGTTTAAGTGTTGTAGCATGTTTATCTTGATGCATTTAGATGGCTACTCGCTGTTTATCGCAGACCGACGCCATATTTGAATTGCTTGCCATTTCTAAACCGTCCATCCGATTCCGGTGATCTTTATATCGATTTCAACCGAAATCACCTCATCTTTTCAGTGGCACTCTTGGATTTCCAAGTTGAGGCCAGGTTCATGCACCCCTTGTCTAATCATGCATATGCATCGCATACCGCACCGCGCATATCATACCATGTTCATGTGTGGTTTGTTTACTATGTTGTATGCTTCTTTCCGGTGTTTGCTTCTTCGGGTTGGTTCCGGTAACGTCGCGTTTGTGAGGACCCGTTCGTCTACGTCTGTTTATCTTCTTCATGGACTCGTTCTTCTTCCTTGCGGGATTTCAGGCAAGATGACCATACCCTCGAAATCACTTCTATCTTTGCTTGCTAGTTGCTCGCTCTTTTGCTATGCCTATGCTGCGATACCTACCACTTGCTTATCATGCCTCTAAATTGTTGAACCAAGCCTCTAACCCACCTTGTCCTAGCAAACCTTTGTTTGGCTATGTTACCGCTTTGCTCAGCCCCTCTTATAGCGTTGTTAGTTGCAGGTGAAGATTGAAGTTTGTTCCTTGTTGGAACATGGAGATGTTGTTCCTTGTTGGAACATGTTTACTTGTTGGGATATCACAATATCTCTTATTTAATTAATGCATCTATATACTTGGTAAAGGGTGGAAGGCTCGGCCTTATGCCTGGTGTTTTGTTCCACTCTTGCCGCCCTAGTTTCCGTCATATCGGTGTTATGTTCCCGGATTTTGCGTCCCTTACGCGGTTGGGTCATAATGAGAACCCCTTGACAGTTCGCCTTGAATAAAACTCCTCCAGCAATGCCCAACATTGGTTTTACCATTCGCCACCTAGCCTTTTCCTTCCCTTGGGTTCTGCAGACTCAAGGGTCATCTTTATTTTAAACCCCCCGGGCCAGTGCTCCTCTGAGTGTTGGTCCAAACTAGAGTCCTGTGCAGCGCCCCCTCGGGGAAACTCGAGGTTTGGTTTTAGTTGTACGGAGCGCTCATCTGAGTGTGCCCTGAGAACGAGATATGTGCAGCTCCTATCGGGATTTGTCGGCACATTCGGGCGGTGTTGCTGGTTTTGTTTTACCATTGTCGAAATGTCTTGTAACCGGGATTCCGAGTCTGATCGGGTCTTCCCGCTAGAAGGAATATCCTTCGTTGACCGTGAGAGCTTGTAATGGGCTAAGTTGGGACACCCCTGCAGGGATTTGAACTTTCGAAAGCCGTGCCCGCGGTTATGGGCAGATGGGAATTTGTTATTGTCCGGTTGTAGAAAACCTAAAGTTGAACTTAATTAAAATACATCAACCGCATGTGTAACCGTGATGGTCTCTTTCCGGCGGAGTCCGGGAAGTGAACACGATGTTGGAGTTATGCTTGACGTAGGTTGTTCTAGGATCACTTCTTGATCATAGTTGTTCGACCGTGCTTTGCCTTCTCTTCTCGCTCTCATTTGCGTATGTTAGCCACCACATATGCTAGTCGCTTGCTGCAGCTCCACCTCATACCTTTACCTTACCCATAAGCTTAAATAGTCTTGATCGCGAGGGTGTGAGATTGCTGAGTCCCCGTGACTCAAAGATACTTCCAAACCCAGCTTGTAGGTGCCGATGAGTCCGTGCAGATGATGCAACCAAGCTCAGGAGGAGCTCGATGAAGATCTTGTCCTTTGTGTTGTTTCATTCTAGTTGATCAGTAGTGGAGCCCAGTTGGGGTCGATCGGGGACCTTGTCGCATTTGGGGTTCTTCTTTTATTTTGGTTCCGTAGTCGGACCTTGATTGTATTTGGATGTTGTAATGCTTTATTGATGTAATTGTGTGAAGTGGCGATTGTAAGCCAACTATGTATCTCTTTCCCTTATGTATTACATGGGTTGTGTGAAGATTACCTCACTTGCGACATTGCTTTCAATGCGGTTATGTCTCTAAGTCGTGCTTCGACACGTGGGAGATATAGCCGCATCGAGGGCGTTTCAAGTTGGTATCAGAGCCTTCCCCGACCTTAGGAGCCCCCATTGCTTGATCGAATTAGCGGACGAGTTGAGTCTAGAAAAATGTTTTGAGTCATTTAGGAATTATATATCGGAGAGTTTAGGAATTCTTTTTACTCCCCAGTCCCTTCATCGCTCTGGTAAGGCATCCTGACGTAGAGTTTTGACTCTTCTCTTCTCAAATTTCACTAAAAAAAATTTAGGATCACGCGGGTATCTTGGAATCGTTCCGATGGTTTTGTGACGAAAACATTGTTCTTGGTGCCTCCTGTCTTTAGGGGTTGTGGCAGTGTCCCGGGGAGTTGAGCTCCGAGGTGTTGTCATCACAATTTTATCGTTGCAATTCTGGAATACCTGAGTTTAGTTCGCCGACATCGAATATCTTTATTATGCAGTTGTTGGTGAGATAACCTCGACGCCACCCAGTACTGGGGCGGGAGTTCGGGAGTATCGCCATAACTTGTATAACAGATGCTTTTCGAAGGTTGAGGTAGATGGTTTCCGAAGTTTTCTCGGTTATGTGTTGAAGGATGGATACAGCTGGATGTAGGATTTGCTAGATTTGGGTGAGATTTTATGCTTCCCCTGTATCCTGAACACCTGATTGCATAACCGGAAAGTTTCGGGAGTTTATAAGTGGGAATTCAAGTAGCTCGTAGGATATCTTTCTGACAGATGTATGATATGAAATTGGGGTTCGACGTCTAGTGGTCCGCCTATCCACGGTTGGTTTTACAGTGGTCTCGTTGTGTCTTAAAGAGTCCTTGGCTATGCCGACTCGGGGACGCTTCGTATGTCATGTGCACTGCCTTGTACATGATGGTGTTGTACGATCGAGCCCGTGTAGGCCCCACCACGAAAACTTCGGACGAAATCTCTATCATATGTTTGTTCCGGCTTATTTTGCAAGCCAATCCTTTGTTTTGTTTTGAGTTGTGGTATTCAAGTTGCTTCAAAGTCAAATGCTGATTCCATACCTTCCTGAAGTGGTGTTCCCATACTCCGATGGGAATACTAATCCCTCTTGATCATCGAGATTGTTTTGTCAATCCTTTTTAACCGGCGTGTTTCTCTTCAAGTGGATCCGATTTTTTTTCTACATCCGCAAGGTCAATTATCAGTTCTTCTCAACGGTGCCCATCTCATCCGTCCTAAGATGCCTTTGTTTTTCCCACCCTCCCACCCTTTTCCTCAAGGACTAAGATTTCTTTATCAAGTATCCTTTTATTCTTGTAAAGTTTCTCCATTCTTTTCCGTCAATGTTCTTATCCGGTGATTCTCATGAAGATACTAACGGAGCCTCAAGTTCATCTTTATTTGCTCTTTTTTCTTCTCCGGTGGAACCAATTCAAACTTTTGGTGTTGATCATATCCCTTTTCCCCCTCGTTTCTAATGCTTTTCTCGTGCCGGTGCACCTCATAACCATTCATTTCTCGCTATTCATTTGTTCCGGAGTGTTGAAGATATCTCGAAGATTCGTGTTTCCACTCTGCATTCGTTCAAGCTCTTTCGAGATGGGTATCTCATTCAAGCCATTTTAATTCAACCGGTGCAATCTCTCTCTTTAAATCGTTCAACGGTGTTTCTTTTGAGTGGGCCCTAACCCACATGTCTTTTTCCAGGATCTTACCTGACTCTTCTTATTTTCCCGGAGCTTCTCAAATTCTTTTCGAAGTTTGACGTAAGAATGAATTTTTCATCAGTCAAATGCTTTTCTCCAAGATCTTTCAAATTCTTTTCATCGTTGGCTCAACTTTTCCATTCTTCATTCCGGTGTGCCTCAATAATTCTTGGTGGTGTTTCTCGTCGTCATTTGAAGACCGAAGAAGAGTTTTTCCTCCATATCTTGCGTCATTCTCTTCAAGATTCGTGGCTCTAGTTTGTTGCCATCCTCTCATAATTATTTTCGATTGTGAGATTTCTTTTCACCCATCCGGAGCAATTCAATATTCTGTTCAGTTTGATTATCCGGAGCCCATCATCTAAGATTTATTCATTCTCAGCTTTCAGCTCTCGTTCCCCAAATCTCACCGGTGCATCATTCAAGTATTCTCTTATCAGCTCGTGATCTCTTCGTTCTCATGTACCTAAATTCTCTCAAGCATCTTCGTTTAATTGCTTATTCTACCTGGTGTTTCTTCATGTTTTAATCGTTCCTTTTCAATTCTTACGGTGGTTCGTTCAAGATTCTTCTTCCTTCATTTATCATATCAATTTATTCGTTGTTTCAATTCTTACGGTGGTTTGTTGAAGATCTTCCCAAGTTTATGTTATATCTCTCTTAATCTTTTCTACGAGAATAAGTAATATGTCAAATCCGTTGATTGTCATCAATTTAATTGGTGAAGGATAAGCATAATGTAATTCTTATTCTTGTTTCATCCAAGTGATTAATTCCTTATTCCGGAGCCTCATCAAAATTCTTGGTTTCAATTGTTTCATCTTTTATTTTCCGGAGTTCCAAGCTCTCTCAATTTATTTCATCGCGAAGATCCATCTAATCATTGCAAGGATTCACCTTATGTTTTCAACTTCTCTTTCTTCTCGTTATCCTTTTGTTACCGGAGTTCTTCATGAAGGTTCTTCATGATGGTTCTTCAAGGATTCAATTCCTTCTCGAAGTTTTTCATCGAGATTCTTTTAAGGAGCTCAAGCATTCTTCATCTTGCAATCCGAGTGCAATTTCTTTCAACCGTATCTTTCGAGGTGGTATTATGTCATTCTTCATAACTTGAGTTCATGTTCCATGATTCACATGTTGTCAAGAATGAGGTATCTTAAATCCATCAATCTCTTCATTGGAGTTATCTTGCGTCATGTTTCACCTAAAGCCTTCCCTAAGGATCGTTGCTAGCTATGGTGCTTATAAATGATCCAATTTCTTCATTATCCTTTCCGGTGCGACAAGTTTTCTTGTCTCCTTGTTCTTATCAATCCAATTCTTTTTCCCATGAGTGGCAAGTTGTCACCTCATAATTTGAGATGTATTTCATAAGACCATATCAAGACTATTCTTTTCGTTGTTGGTTTTCCAACAACTCCGTTCTAGCATTTGTTGTAAGCGTGCTCCCCCAAGATCTTGTTTCTCGTCGTTCATTCCATTCCATTCTTACTTCTGTTCCGGAGGCCTTGCGATGTTGTTCTTTTCACCCATCATCTCGTTTTGCAAAGATCATGTTCTTTTCATGCCTATCCATTAAACCAGAGTGTTGTGCCCTTTTGCTCAAGTTCTTTTCGCATTATCAAGTCTTGCATAACTTCTCAACCGGAGTGCTGCTCGAAGTTGTTCTTCCTTGTCCCTCTTTTCTAACAGAGTGTTTTCAACTTCGTTCATCTCCGTTGTATTCTTTCTTTCAATTTGTTTAACTTTTGCAAGGTTCTTTGGTTTCACTCATTGGTCAAAGGAGCAACTTAGTTTTACCTCTTCTCTTTCTCTTCCGTTATTTTCCCTCCGGTACCATTCTAGATCTCGGGACGAGATCCTCTCGTAGTGGTGGAGTGTTGTAACACCCCGAGACCGACATGCCAGGTGTCGTCCAGTTATTCATTGTTGTTGCCTTGTCATTGCTTGTGTGTCACGCATTGCATACCATGTCATCATGTGCATTTCATTTGCATACATGTTCGTCTCATGCATCCGAGCATTTTCCCCGTTGTCCGTTTTGTAATCCGGCGCTCCGTTCTCCTCCGGTGGTCATTTCTCCCTTTCTTTCGTGTGCGGGTATTAAACAGTTTCGGATTGGACCGAGACTTGCCAAGCGGCCTTGGTTTACTACCGGTAGACCGCCTGTCAAGTTTCGTACCATTTGGACTTCGTTTGATGCTCCAACGGTTATCCGAGGGACCGAAAAGGCCTCGTGTGTGTTGCAGCCCAACATCCTTCCAAAGTGGCCCAAAACCCACTTGAACCTCCTCCATCATCTCGGTCGTTCGATCACGATCGCGTGGCTGAAAACCGCACCTCATTTGGACTCTCCTAGCTCCCTCTATGCCTATAAATACACCCCCCTCCGAAATTCTCGGTTCCCTTCTCCCGAAAACCCTAGATCCATTTTTCCCTGCCGCCGCCGGATGAAACCCCGCCGACGGACATGTCCGCCCGCGACGTCTGCCGCCACGTGTCGCCGCCCGAGTGGCTCGGCCGCCTCCTCCATCGCGCGGCCCGGGGAGCCCATCGCCGGCCCCCGAGGGCCCGAACGCCGCCGCCGCCTGCCTCCTTGCCCCGCCGCCCGGACCGCCGCGCCGCCACCCTGTTCGCCGGCGTCCGCCACCGCTCCGCCATCTCCGCCGCCGCCTCCAACCATCGCCGATCGCCGCAGCACGCCGCGCCGTCCACCGCGCCCCGCGCCTCCCCACTCCTTCTCCGGCCAGATCCGGCCGCGGGAGGGCCGGATCCGGCAAGCTATGCCCTCCGTCGACCTCCATCTCCACCACGGCGACGTCTCCGGCGAGCCTCGGTTCGCGTGCACGAACCCTAGATATGTTCTCGGAATGGTAATTTCTACCAAGTCCCCGAGATTTCCATGTTTCAAATGCTCATGTTCATCGTACCGTAACTCTGCATCCGTAGCTCCGTTTTGCGCGTATAGCATATCAAAATGTTCGCCTCAGAGAGTACATCATTTCATCTCATTGCATCATTTTCATTTGAGTTCATCTTGATACCCGAAATGCTGTTGGAAGAGAGCTATTTGAGTTAATTGTCAGACCTGCTGCTCCAATTAGATATTTGTCATTTTTGCCATGATTATTGTGTGCATGTTATGCCCATGAGCTCTACATGTGTTTTGTCATATGTTTTGCCATCTATCCAGAGGTGCAACCCATGTATTTTTGTGATGTGTGTGGTGCCTAGCACAAGCTTGCAAAGTGGTGCATTCGTTAATGCTGATTTCAGGGACTTAGCATTTCCACTAAGTCCTTGATCTGTTTATTTCATTATGCCATATGTTCATGTTGTTTCCTAGTGATCCGTGCCTCTTTTGAGGATGATCAGTAAGGATGATTTGTTAATCTTGTAGTGCTCTATCCATCCATGTCTTTGTTTGCAATTATGGAGCACCCTAGCTTGAGTCAATCGAGCTCTATTTTTGCTATTTCGCGAATCTGGGCAGATTGTCTACTTGTTAGCGATTTTGGCGAGGATGTTGTAGTTGATCCATGTATGCTATGTTATTGTTCTTGTCATGTCTAGCTTGTATAATGTGCATTCTTGATGGGTGTATGCTTAGTTTGTCATGCCTTGCTATGTAGTGAGTGCATCGAGCTCGTAAACTTGCCTACTTGATATCTGATTTGCATGCTCCAGTTTTTCACTAAGTCTGAGAGTCTGATTATGTTTTTGCCATGTTCACATGCTTGCAAATGTATTTTCTGATCCCTTTTGGCTCAAGGTCACTAAGAGACTTTTGTTAAGCCCTTTGAGTAGCTCCATGCCATGCTTTACTTTGCCATGTTCAGGTCCTGTAGCATATAGTTTTCATGCTCCAAAGAGTGCTATCTGATCTGAAATTCTAGACAAGTGTTAATTTCACTAAGTCTGAGATCTGTTTGTCAATTGCTCTTTTGCCATGCTTGTTTGAATCTGTTAATGGATGAATTGGCCGTAGCTCAGTGTTCATCTTTTGATAAGCATCATGAGTGGATCCCTGCCATGTATTTTGTTGCCATGTTTGAGTGCTGTAGCAAGTTTATCTTGATGCATTTAGATGGCTACTCGCTGTTTATCGCAGACCGACGCCATATTTGAATTGCTTGCCATTTCCAAACCGTGCATCCGATTCCGGTGATCTTTATATAAATTTCAACCGAAATCACCTCATCTTTTCAGTGGCACTATTGGATTTCCATGTTGAGTTCAGGTTCATGCATCCCTTGTCCAATCGTGGATATGCATCGCATACCGCATCCCGCATATCATACCATGTTCATGTGTGGTTTGTTTACTATGTTGTGTGCTTCTTTCCGGTGTTTGCTTCTTCGGGTTGGTTCCGGTAACGTCGCGTTTGTGAGGACCCGTTCGTCTACGTCCGTTTATCTTCTTCATGGACTCGTTCTTCTTCCTTGCGGGATTTCAGGCAAGATGACCATACCCTCGAAATCACTTTTATCTTTACTTGCTAGTTGCTCGCTCTTTTGCTATGCCTATGCTGTGATACCTACCACTTGCTTATCATGCCTCCTAAATTGTTGAACCAAGCCTCTAACCCACCTTGTCCTAGCAAACCATTGTGTGGCTATGTTACCGCTTTGCTCAGCCCCTCTTATAGCGTTGTTAGTTGCAGGTGAAGATTGAAGTTTGTTCCTTGTTGGAACATGGAGATGTTGTTCCTTGTTGGAACATGTTTACTTGTTGGGATATCACAATATCTCTTATTTAATTAATGCATCTATATACTTGGTAAAGGGTGGAAGGCTCGGCCTTATGCCTGGTGTTTTGTTCCACTCTTGCCGCCCTAGTTTCCGTCATATCGGTGTTATGTTCCCGGATTTTGCGTCCCTTACGCGGTTGGGTCATAATGGGAACCCCTTGACAGTTCGCCTTGAATAAAACTCCTCCAGCAATACCCAACGTTGGTTTTACCATTTGCCACCTAGCCTTTTCCTTCCCTTGGGTTCTGCAGACTCAAGGGTCATATTTATTTTAAACCCCCCCCTCGGGCCAGTGCTCCTCTGAGTGTTGGTCCAAACTAGAGTCCTGTGCAGCGCCCCCTCGGGGAAACTCGAGGTTTGGTTTTAGTTATACGGAGCGCTCATCTGAGTGTGCCCTGAGAACGAGATATGTGCAGCTCCTATCGGGATTTGTCGGCACATTCGGGCGGTGTTGCTGGTTTTGTTTTACCATTGTCGAAATGTCTTGTAACCGGGATTCCGAGTCTGATCGGGTCTTCCCGCTAGAAGGAATATCCTTCGTTGACCGTGAGAGCTTGTAATGGGCTAAGTTGGGACACCCCTGCAGGGATTTGAACTTTCGAAAGCCGTGCTCGCGGTTATGGGCAGATGGGAATTTGTTATTGTCCGGTTGTAGAAAACCTAAAGTTGAACTTAATTAAAATACATCAACCGCGTGTGTAACCGTGATGGTCTCTTTCCGGCGGAGTCCGGGAAGTGAACACGATGTTGGAGTTATGCTTGACGTAGGTTGTTCTAGGATCACTTCTTGATCATAGTTGTTCGACCGTGCTTTTCCTTCTCTTCTCGCTCTCATTTGCGTATGTTAGCCACCACATATGCTAGTCGCTTGCTGCAGCTCCACCTCATACCTTTACCTTACCCATAAGCTTAAATAGTCTTGATCGCGAGGGTGTGAGATTGCTGAGTCCCCGTGACTCAAAGATACTTCCAAACCCAACTTGCAGGTGCCGATGAGTCCGTGCAGATGATGCAACCAAGCTCAGGAGGAGCTCGATGAAGATCTTGTCCTTTGTGTTGTTTCATTCTAGTTGATCAGTAGTGGAGCCCAGTTGGGTTCGATCGGGGACCTTGTCGCATTTGGGGTTCTTCTTTTATTTTGGTTCCGTAGTCGGACCTTAATTGTATTTGGATGTTGTAATGCTTTATTGATGTAATTGTGTGAAGTGGCGATTGTAAGCCAACTATGTATCTCTTTCCCTTATGTATTACATGGGTTGTGTGAAGATTACCTCACTTGCGACATTGCTTTCAATACGGTTATGCCTCTAAGTCGTGCTTCGACGCGTGGGAGATATAGCCGCATCGAGGGCGTTTCATGCACTGCATAGTTTCTCTCTCACTCATAGTGATAGCTCTTCTTTCGTATATCATTGTTTACATGGATAACGATGTAGTTGCAAGTAATCGAGAAATGTATCGCTATTTTCGAGATGATGACAAGAGACCAATTTGTGTTGGATGATTATGATATGACATGATTTGATGCTATTGTTACATTTGTATGTGTATGACATGCTAAAGATTCTTGTATAAAGCCTGTTCAAATACAAAACAAATATGCAGAAAAAACAAATAAAATTAGCAGTAGCGAGTGGAGAAAAGTTAGCAGCAGCGTGCCACTAGCAGTAGTGCAGTCTAATAAAGAGCGCTAGAGCTATTAGCAGTAGCGCACTTCCATACTGCTCGCTGCTGCTACGCTTGTATAGCACTAGCGCGGGCAGACACGCGCTGCTGCTACAGGTTAGCTGTATCGCCGTATCAGTAGCGCGGGACCCCACGCTACTGCTATAGCTAAAACCCGCGTTGCTGCTAGGCTTTTCCCTAGTAGTGAAGACTGGTCAAAATCCGTGGCGGAAGAGGAAAACTAGAGAAATTGAAGCGGAGGCAGAGAAAAAACAGAGGAGAAACAGAGCAATAGAAGCAGAGGCGGTGTTCTGGCTGGAGGAGGAGGGACTGATGAACTGCCATGCTAACTGATTCTAACCACTAGCTAGTACCTTACGACTTACAGGAGTGCTAGTAGTGGTTGGGTAGTGGTGGTAATCCATGGCGGCGTGCTCCCTATGATTAGCAGTAGCTTCGCGGAAGCGCGGGGAGTAGGTGTAGTCGGCGTCATCGCCGGCCTTGTTGTGCCAGGCTGGGAGCTTCGGCGTCTCATGGGCCTTCTTTTGCATGTAGGTGTTGTAACCGGCGCGGCCACCTGCGCCGTCGTGGTGGGCCTTTCGACCCGCCTCGTCGTTCCTTTGTCAGGGCCCTACTTATAGTTGGGTCGCTCGCCACTGAACTCGTCCATTCTACTGCCGCCGAAACAAGAGGCGAACTCGAAGCACATGTTGGCTTGGTGTTGACTCTGTGGACTCTTGACAATCGTGAATAGAGTACTAGACTAGACTATCTGGTTCGCATTTCATTTTTGTTGTGGTTATGTTGCCTGCATTTAGATGACTTCAAGTAAACCTGTCCATTTACTTTTATTCAGAGAGTTCAAATGTCCAACATTTCTAGCATACACACATTAATACTGGGGTTTAAGCAAGGAAAAAATAGTATCGCCCCTTAAAATATGCTATTATCATGCTATTAACAAGACATTGTAAATTGGTTAATTTACCTAGACAATTCTCTACGTGCTATAGTGTGCTATTAGTGGCGATATAACGCGCTATTTTTTCCAGGGGTTGAAGACAAACAACAGTAGAATAACACTTGCCATGTCTCATGATTCATATGTGAGTCTCCCTGTCCAAGTATAACCTTGAGTTGACATCCTACTATTTAACCAGAAGATACAAAATAATTTTCTTGTTTCATCATTAAAAGATCATTAGTAATTTAGCAGGGTCAGTTCTATTGTTTCATGATTTTAACATAAAGTTAGCAACTTAACAGTTCATAAATTCTACTGAGGAACATCCATTTGCTTGGTAGGAGTATCTTCACACTCCACAATTATCTATTCTTATTATCCGGAAGGAAAGACTTATTAATTGTTTGTTTGCTTAATTTAACTTATGCAACTCAGGCATACTTCTTCAAGACAACTATAAGAAGCAAATTTCTTCCATGTAATAATACTAACATTAGTTACTCTTTTATCACCATTCAATGTGTGGCCTCACATTGAAGATGCAAGATTCTGGTGTTCTGGCCAACTTTTGCTCACGGGGGGAGAATTCCAAGATTGGAAGTCATGGAATGCAAGGCTGCGCCAAGTAAGTTCTTTCCCTTCCTTTTTTTCTTTCTTGTTTGCATTCAGAATAATTATGTCTACGCATACGAACCTACATTTTTCTAACAAGTGTTACTCAAGTATGATCAACAGGGTACTTAATACAAGTGATATGTCTAAACCAACTGTTCCTTCTTTGGATTTCTCTATTGGCCAACATCCTTTGGAAGCATCTGTCATTGATCATGCTGAGATTCCTTAGCCAGGTGTTATATTGTCCATGATAGTGCATGGAGGTTTAATCAGAGGAGACAAATTCTCCTTTGGAAATAGTTAAGTGCCATTAGAACAAACTCTTTGAGGGGGCAGGGGGGAGTGGACCTAGTTCGAACTGTTGATGAGGCACCGTCCGAGGAGGGGCGCCTATTGTCATTGATGTAAATGCACCATGGAAGGCATGATTTTCTCCTTTTTGCATGTAGAGAAATGTGGGATTATGGTTGTAAGATAAATCCCCTAGCTCCAGATGAGATCCTTTGTATGGAGAAACACCACATTTGTATGATCTTTTCCGCTCTGGATTTTGGAAACGGCCAAGGACAAGCAACTCAAGCAAAAGATTGCTTCGACCGATCTTGCCCTGTTATTCTTCTACAACATGCTAAACAAAGTTTGGTACTCTTGGGTAAATTTTGACCGTTGTCCTTTGATAGTGGAATCCAATCCTTTTTTGGGTTCATATGAAAATAAAAAAACTCAGATCGTTCCTCCAAATTTTCATTTTTTCCATTAATTTTATCATTTAAACCTCCATAGGAAAAGGGACGTCATTAAGCTACAAGTAAAACACCATATCTGATGTGAGAAACATACGAACCACCTACCAGGAAATAGAGAAGAAAGCACATCATTTAGCGCGTGGGCTTCTTTTTCTGAGAAGGGTCTTAGAATTATATTGTCATCAAACAGTGAACAAAGCACCCTCAACAAAAATGGGAATAACAATCCAACGCGGGCTGCCGCCACTCCCACACAGAGCCGAAGTGAAATTGGAATCTGAAGCCGTAAACACAGACGGGAAGTCTTCAACCTTGGCCCGAGAGGACCATCGCGTCGGAGAGAGGAGAATACTGGTCTTCGCATCACCACGCCAATGATGACACAACTATAAAATCTAGCAGAAGCGAACACCACCGCCAAAAGCAACCAGTGCCAGCAATTGCAGCCGGAGAGCACGCTCGCCCAAATCAAAAATCCAGATGACACACAACTTTCCCCTCTGATCCATCACCGATACCAGGGATAACCACCCGATCGGAGGAGGATCCGCAGGCCCCTTAATCACCACCGCCACCGCAACGTTGAGAAGATTGACGTTTGGAACACTAACAACCTGGCTACCCTAGCTATTGCTATATAGGCCGAACCCGGCATCTGGCGACCACCCCAACCGATGGCAAGGCCCAGTAGGAGGGGAAAGCCGCCAAAGACCGGCCGTATTCAAAGTCGCCACAAGCGATAGTGGGTCACCTCTCTTGCGTCCTTGGGGGAGGGGGAACAACAAAAGTTAAAAAAGGAACTCTAGCATGTCGGCCTATATTAGTGCATGTCCTTTGATTCTGTCTGCCATATGCATATGCCTTTATTCTCCTACAAACATGTTGGAATCTACTGTTGCTCTCTCCTCTCATTGGGCGAATTGATAGGTCAGCCACACTATGATATGCACAAATTACACAGTTCCAACATGCAGAAACCAAGGGGGAGGGTCATTCTTAGCGCGCGGGGGGGAGGGGGGAGGCAAGTTCTGGATTCGCACAAATTACACAGCTCCAACGAGGATGCACATGGAAATTTAATTCAGCCTCAATCTATGAAGGTGATTGTCCATCCAAAGTCCTAAGATTTATCATGATTAAGATTTGATCAAACTTCTCAACTCCACCTAATGATCGCCTGACAAATCTAGGATAGACTAGTACTATTCCAAAAAACAAAAGATGTCCTTTATTTCGAACTTCTAGCCTTTTGCTTTTTCTAACCACCACACTAGTTTTTTTGGAAAGAAATCCCCTGGTCCAACCTCCATTCTCTCGATTTGTTAACGGGTATACTAACGAGCTTGTGAAACCGTTGGCTACAATGCCATCCAGCAACCAGCTACCAAATTAACGAGCCGATCACCCCTGATAAATGTATGCAGTTAGTGTGTGTCCTTTTTTTACCACTACAACTATATCGCACATCGTCTGTCTTGTTGCACAAAGCTTCATACAAATGCAACACTAGTGAGAACATTACTAGGCACTTAAGGTGGTAGACGGCCAAGGGGAGGTGCGTGCCTATATTTAGTTAGGTTGTTGATGTTCACGGTCCCCAATAAACATGTCTACTTCCGCTCTCCGCTTCTGTAGTGTAGGTTCTTATCTCTCTCTCACACACACATACATAAACTCCTGAGCACTGCTTGCAAAATTGATGCCGCATACACCCACGAGATCAAAATCATGATTGGTTATAATCTTTTGATCAGCCAATTGGAATTAGTATTCAGTTGTTGAAAATAGTGATGAAATGTCATCCCCTGTCTCTGTCTGTAGGAGTTGGAGGCATCAGGAAGTTAGCGAGAACCAACTGCAACAAGGACTGTGCAAGCATTTGTGCAAAGCCTACACAAACCACAACGCCAAGCTCATTTTTTCAACTTTGTGGGCGCAACGCAACCTCGGTGTGACACCGATCTCTATTCCCCGACTCGTGTTTCAGAATGTAATGGACCATGGCAGTTGTGTTGGCGTGACATGTCGTGACGCTGATTTGGACAGGTGGGCACATGCCATGCTGCAAGAGATTGATCGCGACAAGTGGGGCCGGTAGAGCAATGCTATGCCAGCATCCTGGGATGGATAAGTTCATGAATGTTGCCATGGGAATCTTTTTTCAAAAGAACGAGCTTTGTGCCCCCAATTTTGTATTCATGAAAATCGAAAGACTTCAGCCAGCTCATGCGCCTTGTATCACGACACCACACCAAATCTCTAGCCAGAATAGAACTTTGTTTTGCATTGTTGTAACTAGTTACACTTGTAAAACATTTACACCTAAATTTTGCTCGCCACAACAAATACCACTGAATAGAACTGTAATTCATTATTCTGTAAAATTATTGATATAAAGGCGCACACACATCAAAATTCATATTGGTTGTGTAGTCCTTGTTGTTAATCTTTGTTTTCTTATCTATAGTCATCAACAAACCATGCACTGCCTGTTGCCTTTCTCTTGAAAAGCTAACACTGTCAAAATCCCTCAACGCCATCCATATCTCCTTTTTAGACTCGTATCCAGCCGTCCAACTCTTGACCCAACAACCAACATAAATAAATCAGGGTTGCGGACCTATACAACTACATGTCAAGAGGCCTAAAACAGGCAAAAGCGAGAGCATCAGCAAGAAGCTTCATAGAAACAGTGCCAGCAGTGGCATTTGAGCAAAAACAAAGCCGTTGATGGCTTTCTTCGAGTTGTTGCCCATGGAAGAAAGACGATTTTTTTAGGTATATAAGGAAGAACAACGAATGGCGTCATGGACTTCTCGTTGGGCCCACAATTACAAGTTGTAAGGACTTCACTACGGTGGGCCTAATGCACAAACAAATCGAAGCAAAGATAAATGGGAGCCCTGTTGTGTCTTTGTCTTGCCTGCTGCAAGAGCGTTCGCTCACCAGACGGCAATCTGTAGTGGACCGGCCCAGTAGGCATCCTTTAGCCTTTGATCTTTTCTGTACTTTGTCTCAAAAAGAAAATTCTGTAGTGACGCGTGTGTTTTTTCCTATTTCTTTTATTTTTTCTTGCTTATATTTATTTTCCAAAAATTTAAAAAATATATGTATATATATATGGAAATTTTACTTTATTTAGTTTTTAAAACAGTTCTGGGGTGTTAAAAGTTTCTTCCTGTGCTTTTGAAAAAATGGTCGTGATATTTACAAAATATTTACACATTTTAACAAAAACTCATAGTATTTTTAAAAATGTCTATGCAATGATCGAAAATGTCCATAACATATAGAAAATGTTCATTCAATTAAAAAGAAAATTGAAAACAGTAGAAAAATGTCCGGACATTTGAAAATTGTTTATGATACTTCTGAAAAAGAAAATGGATATTTACTTAAAAAATTTCGCCATATATTGCAAAAATTGTGCCATGAAAAAAACTGTTGGCACACTTTATAAAATTGTTCATAACATTTTTGAAAAACATTAAGGGAAATCAACAAAAATGTTCAGATGTGTGTTTAAAAATATTTCATTGTGTATTCAGAAGAGATTTAGAGTTCATTTTGTCAAATGTGCAACACGTATTTGGAAAACATGAAAGAAAACACATCTATAAAAACAACAATGAAAAGTAAATCAAAGAAAACCGATATACAAAACACAAAGAAGAAAAAAATCGCACGGAAAATTCGAAAACAGGCATGTAGAACCGTTCCAAAACAGCTCTAATAGTACGCCCAGGAGTGCAGAACGAGTGCAAGAGGCGAGATGAGGATATATCTCGTAGTAAGTGAGACATATCCCTCTTGTCAAATTGGCATCCGAACGCACATGGCGCCCTCCTACTGGTTGGGCCCAACCTACCAACTCAGTGTGATCTAGGTTAAGGTCCAGGGTGCTGTAGCGACGATTTCCTTTCCAGCCTTTTTTAATTCTATTCAGTTTTTTGTAAGAAAAAGAAAAATTCAAAAGCGAGTAGACTTCAAAAATCTGAAGTTTTTCAAAATTTGAGAACATTTTTAGAAAACCTGGATCTTCTTTCAATTTTTAAAAAATACAAACATTATATAAAAAACAAGATATTCCAAAGATGTAAATAATTTTTCAAAGTGCAAACATTTTGCAAAATTTTGGATTTCTTAAACACGAAATATTATAAGTGAATTTTATTGAATATTAAAATAATTTTTATAGTGAACATCTTTTAAAAGTTTGTGACCATTTTTTTGAGATTTTTAAAATTTTACAATTTTTTCATGAAATTTTGATTTCCTTTCGAACTTTTTGAATATTTCATCAAATGGGACTTTTTGAAGTTCTGAAAACAAAAGTGATGAATTAAAAAAGTCGAAATCTTTTAGAGTGTTCTAAAAAAGGAGATCGTTTAGTATGTTTGCTACCTAAACACGCGGGGCCAAAACAACTTGACACAATGAGCGTCAATTTGGAACCACCATCTACCAGGGTGTTCTAGAAAAAGTTCAGAATCCAAAGCTTTAAAAAAATTACACCTTTAAAGTAATAAAGTACATCTCATTGGGAAGTATTGGCATTGGCAGCTCAACCACACACATCTGCAAACATTTTGCTAAGCATGGCGAAACAATCTGATATGAGTACGGACCATTACTGCTACCACATATGACTTATAAATTAAAGGTCAATCTGCTAAGTTTTCTCATATATTATTGCATATTAAACAAGACAGTTGCTTTACGACAATTTTTTTTGTTACATATGACTTTAATATTTATCACATATTGAACGCCACAAAAAGCAGGGCGGAGGAGAGCTGAGGCTTCACCTCTGTTGGTACTCATTTTGCACCCTATATCTAGTAGGTAGCATTACTGATCTCATCCATAAATTCTCGCTAGGAAATGCATTTTTCCTTATGTATTAAGGAAAACCATAAATTATGACGATTCTGATAGGTATGGCGGATGGCAGTTTTGCCCACAGGTATGGGTACCCGTGGGTACCCTATACAAAAACTGTGGGCATGGGTAGGACTTGGTAAGATATTGTATCCACGGATAATGGGTATCCATACCTACAAAACATATGGCTAGGGTATGGGAATGAAATTGCGCTCATGGGTAACCCAATGGATACCCAAATAAATTATTAAATTAAAATAACTCCTATGACATTTGGGGTCAACATTCGAATCATATGGCCCAACCCTCAATTGCCTATTCCCTAAACTAGCCATAGATAACCACCAACTCGCCACTCCTCCTACGTCCTATGTGAATCCTCAAAATATCATCTGATCACCAATAGACTCTTGTCCCAACTCTCGGATCGGCGATCTCCAATTCTCGTCACCGCCTCCCACTATATCGATCTTCCACCAACTACTTATTGTACTCCCTTGTCGCCGGCAACAGGACACCCACCGGAGGAGGCCGTGTTGGTGCTAGACTAATAGCTCATCATCACTTGAATTTCAGAGTTTTTCCTACTTTTTCAGAATGTAAATACTATATGTTGTACCCATTGGATATCCATTGGGTATAGGATACCCGATGGGTATGAGAATCAATTTGTGCCCATGGGTACTGAAATGGGTGGGTATAGGAAGTTTCTATGGGTATGAGTTTGGGCAGAAGGGGGTTGTACCCACCCATACCCTACGCATTGCCATCCCTATATGGCGACTCTTGTACAATGTTTTTTTGTCATGATCGGCATATTATCAGTTATTATGGCTATTGGCCCATCATGGTGGCTCTGCCAGAGTTGTCCTTATGCCAATCCCATAAAACTAGGATGTTTATTCATTTTTCTTTTGTCTAACTATAGACAACAAGTGTTAACTAAAACTTGGTGTGTTTTACGTGGTCAAGCGGATCCACATGGTCCGAAAATAGGCATGTGGGCCCTTTGTAGATAAAGCAAAGATCTCAGACTAGTCATAGCGGGAGTAACTTAGTAACATAACATACCCCATGGCAAGTTTGCTTATGTGGCAGGTAGTTAATAAGAAGAGAGGTGTTTATGGTAACATAATATGTTGCCATCACATAGCACTTCCCAAGATAGAATGAGTCCACAAGCTAATAAATACAATCACCTATGACACTTACCTCTATAATATTTCTCACGATGAAGGTAGTAATATAGAATACAGAATAGTGTTATATGCATGACACTAGTGTAAGTTACTCCTCACTATGGCTAGCCTGACAACCAAAAAGTCTGAGAGATTCCAGAAATGAACAAGTCTATTGGGGCAATAACAGATGCTCAAAACAAACCTTGATCATGATGTCTAACTTGTATGTTTTGTCTCATATTCATTGGTTGCTCGCGGCCCCTTGTGCTCTTTGGGAAAATATCATCTCTGTCCTGTGAGTAATCTATCAGTTCACTGGATCAAGTCATGACTCTGGCTGCCAAATCCTGTCATGATAATATCAGTGTCTGCATCTGTTTCACTTGAACATGATTTTTAGCGAACATGATTGACGTAGGACTAACATTTCCCACATTAATATATGCTGAAGTTAACAAGACCCCGATCTAATCAAGCAGATTATTCACTAGATGTTCTAATCATTGGAGATTGATACAATACATTTGGGTAATCATGCTTGGTTCTCTCGCCCAATATCTTGATCATAAAATCTACTGAAATCATCTGTCGGGGAGATAGAACAATTGGGTTTCTCCGCGATGAATTTTTCCTTGTATATTCTATGAAAAACAATAGTTTTATGTTCTTTCAAATGGATAGTGCAAGTCGAGTTCTGCTCAATTTTTTGTAGTTAACCGTACATATTGTAGCTACCCTGTTCGCTTTAATTGATGAAATATCATTGTCTGGCTTCCATTCTCTCCATTTATTAAAGGGTAAATTGATTGGGCCTGTAAAGTCATCGGTCTCATGCCATCCAAGGATAATCCACATGAGAACATTATGGTCAATTTTACAAGCTCAGTCAATTTACCCTGTAATAGTCGATCACCCCCGAATCAACGCACGCGGATGGCGTTTGTACTTTTGTAGTGCTAAGTGCTATAACTATAACACACATGGTTTGTCCTTTGCGCTAATCTTCATAACACATATGACCATCTGCCACAAAGACATGAAAGGGGAAAAATGCAACGCTAGTAAGAGCATTGCTAGGCACTTAACATTGTGCGTGGCCAATGGGAGTTTCCCTCTGGAGCCACGACGAACGCCACCGCCCTATGTCTCCTTGCGGTGGGACGGAGTCCCAGCTTCCTGGTTCCCTCTCGGTTTTGCTTGTTTGTACTAGTAGACAAGACACAAGACTATCTGGATTTGTACTGCACCGTGGACGCTTAAACTTGCAGGATTGCTGGACTAGTGGTATAGTTGATGCTCCGAAATGACAGTGCGGTTGGTCTATATATATATGCCCCGGAAGCCTAGGAAAAACAAGTAATCGGGTTCACACTCCCCAAGTTTCCCCCGTCCATTGTTGATGTTGTTTAGGTCCCGGTCGATCAGGTTCCGAGGTTCGTCCTCGTCCACACTCTACGCGCGGGGTCAACCACCTTGCGAATCGAGAGAATGGAGGCAGTGCCGCGGTAGCATCGATAGACGCTGGTCTGGATGGAAGCGGACAATGCGTGGTAGATTTCTTGGTCTAGCTGGGGCATGTTGCCGTTGGCCAGCTCTCTTCTTCCATATTCATTGATGAGTTCTTTAATTCTGGAACACAATTTTTTAGGACAGATAGAATTTGATACTAACTTTGGTCATCAGCCAAGTCTTTCTGAGTAAGCAATGTGAATAACTAACAACGAAATCCTCTCGAAATGCAAACACAGCATCCCTCATGATCCAAAACACGGTTTGGAATACCGACTTTGTTGTGGTTAGGAAGATGTTTTGGACGGTCGAGCTACATGTCAGAGCTCATTTACCAATCAATCTATACATGCTCTTATCAAAAAAATTAGTGACACAAGTGAAACAGGGTAACCACCCTATTTTTCCAAAAAAAAATAACTAGTCTTCATTTCTTTCTCTTTGTTTAAGTAGGGAGTGTACATTCATGGAGCACGTGAAGGGAAGGGAATGGGGATGAGACTTTTTGTTAACGTATCGTGCACTACATGGACAGACTAAATGAGCCAATCACCTACAAATTAACCCGGCATGGGGCATTTATTTGTTTTAATGCACTTGCCCTTCTACACATAGCATCGACGCCGTACGATTCGTCTACTCCTGGGTCATGGAAAGAACAAGGCTGACGTCATATCTTACAGTTGGGACCAGCTCATTGCATCGATGCCACATGGGTGCACCCACTTCCAGGTCATGGAAACATCAAAGTAGGTGTTTGGATCGATGACAACTGATATCATGGAGCTCATGTTAGTTGATATCGTCATTAAAAGGAGCCACCTTCACTGTCATTAAAAAGAGCCCACTTCACCCCCAATACCCCTCTTAGATCTTCATTCTTGTCTCAAACAAATGCACTTGTGAACACAGCATCACCAGCAACCATACTCTAGCGCATGACGGGAGTTTGAAATATCTATTGCTTCTAATTTTTCAGATTCATCGACCAAAAAAGTAGACTAATTGCTAGAAACCTCAAGATGGAATGTCCACTTGGCTTCTCATATGTATCATATGTAGGAGTTGGAGGCGCCAGGAAGTCAGCAATAACACAATGAGATTCTGAAGCTCATGACATGAACAAACACATGACTCCGTCGAAATGAAGAACTCCCATGGACTGAACAACAACATGAGCGCCGAATCTTAGTCACTTGTGACCCACTCCTTATCCTACGTCCTCTCCTCCATGTCCTGTCATGTAGCAGTGATGGAGGCGGCAGGGGTTGGCATGGGCAAACAGGAGTCGGCATGTTTCTATTTTTGACAAAGAAAATGTTGTTGCAGCTCTCTCTCTTATAGCTAAAGGTAGAAGAAGAAGGAGCACACAGTACACTGGAGTTTTCACCCGGCTTCACAGCCCCGTTACTATTCCCATTGCCACCACTCAATGAATTACAAAAACGGCTTTGTAGCCTTGGCAACAAACGCAGTGCCCACGCATCCGTCGCGCTGCATGCACGGACATAATCTGCATGCCCACGACGCACATGACCCGGCCGTGGCCACTAATCCCCCATGCAAGTAGCTAGCTTATCCATCCCACGCATGCACTGACGCATGACGCGGACAGCTCCACTCCATCGGCCACACCTAACAGACTGACTACTACCACCAGTACACACGCATGCTACTGCCACGAGCACGCACACACACTACACATGCACGCCACGCTGCTGCGTCCTACAGGTCCCGTCCGTCCCACGCGTCACCGACACATCCGACGAACCCGATGAGTCCGACGGCACCAGTGTATCCCGCTCGTCCCGCGCGCATCACGCCCGACGAGCCCGACCACACACGCCGTGGCTTATTCCAACACACACCCCCTAAGCCACGTCCTAGAGGAGTCTGTCGTCATCGACGTTGGCGCCGGTCAAGAGAGCCTGCTCCGCCGCCGGTCCTTTCCGCAGCTGAGGGCACTCGTGCCGGAAGTGCCCGTGCTCCCCACACTTGTAGCAGCGCATGCGCCTGTTGCCGCCGCTCCCCGACGCCACGATGCGCCCGTCGTCGTTGTCCTGAGCACCGCTGTGTCGACGCTCCCGCGCTGCCCACTGCGCCGCCGTCATGAGCAGCTGCTCACCCCCGCACTCGCCGCCGTCTTGTCCACGGCGCCGAACCCGCTCGTCGAACGCACGCAGCCGCCCAAGCGCTTCGTCGAACACCATCGTCGTCACGTCATGGAACTGTTCGATGCTGGCGACGACGGGGAAGAGACGATCTGGCACCTTATCCAGGAACTTCTTGACAAGTGATGCGTCGCCCAGCGTCTCCCCGAGGTTGGCATACCTCGCCGCCATCACCGCGAGCCTCCCGCCGTACACGTCGAGCTCCTCGCCGCCCGGCATCTTCATCCGGTCGAATTCGCCGCACAGCGTCCCCAGCCTCGCCGCACGGACCCGATCGGCGCCGACGAACCTCACCTTCAGGGAGTCCCATACCTCCCTGGCAGTGAGCTTCGTCGACACCTGCAGCAGCACATCCTCCGGCAACGCCCCGAGAAGCAACGCGCGCGCCATCTTGTCCTTCCGCGCGTTCACCGCCGCGTCGCCCGGCGCCACCGCCTCCCATACGGTGTGTACATCGAGGATCGCCTGCGCCTTGATGGCCCAGACCGTGTAGTTGTCCCCGGTCAGCATCGGCATCACCATCGTCGCTGATCTGCCCGCGCCGCCGCCGTGCGGGACGAGCGCCATGGTCGCCGGTGATCGCCCAAACCGAAGCTCTGTATACCAATTGTTGTTGCAGCTCTCTCTCTTGTAGCTAGAGGTAGAAGAAGAAGAAGCACACAGTACACTGAAGTTTTCACCCGGTTTCACAGCCTCGTTACTGTTCCCATTGCCACCACTCAATGAATTACAAAGACGGCTTTGTAGCCTTGGCAACAAACGCAGTGCCCACGCATCCGTCGCGCTGCATGCACGGACATAATCTGCATGCCCACGACGCACATGACCCGGTCGTGGCCACTAATCCCTGCACTACCAAACTGCCTTGACCGGCCCATGCAAGTAGCTAGTTTATCCATCCCACGCATGCACTGACGCATGACGCGGACAGCTCCACTCCATTGGCCACACCTAACAGACTGATAGGGTGTTTGTTTTCAGAGATTTATTGGTCTAGGGACTTAAATAAGTCCCTATAAGTCACATCCAAACCAAACAGGAGGGACTTATAAGTCTCAAATACCCACTTTAAGGCCCTATAAGTCCCTCCTGATTGGTTTAGATGGGAATGCCCACTTTAAGGCCCTATAAGTCCCTTCTGTTTGGTTTAGATGGGACTTATAGGGCCTTAAAGTGGGCATTTGAGACTTATGGAATAAGACTCTCAAAGAAGGACTTATAGGGACTTATAGTTGTAATATGGCCTTATAGAGACTTATAAGTCTCGGGAACCAAACATGTAGGGACTTTTTAGGGATTTGAGACTTATAAGTTGGGACTAAAAAAAGTCCTAGGACTTATGAACCAAACAGGGCCTGACTACTACCACCAGTACACACGCATGCTACTGCCACGAGCACGCACACACACTACACATGCACGCCACGCTGCTGCGTCCTACACGTCCCGTCCGTCCCACGCGTCACCGACACATCTGACGAACCCGACGAGCCCGACGGCATCAGTGTATCCCGCCCGTCCCGCGCGCACCATGCCCGACCACACACGCCGTGGCTTATTCCAACAGAAAATATATTAATATCGTGAAGATACCAATTACACCCAGTATCTGCACCAACAAAATGTCCAACAAGGCATGCAGAGGCACACAACCAAGAAGAGAAAAAAGAAAAAGAAAACCCCTGCCACAATGACCAGTCACTCGCAGTAGCAACAATCCTCGTCCTTGCCCCTCGATGGCATGGGCCACAACGGCCGATCATTTAGCCGTTGCAGCACCCATTCAGATGTGGCCAGCGGCTCAAGGTAGTGATTTTTGTGATGTTCCTCACCAAGCAATTCAATACACTTATAGATACATAAAACAATTTAATACACTTGACAGAGGTCATCCTAAGTAAAATGCATCAGAGGTCCTAAAATACACATACAAACACTAAAAGTAGAAGATATGACGTCTAAATGTCTTTTTACAAAATTGAGACATGGCATCAGCCAAAGCGCCATGCCGGAAACTCAGACCTTGATGCTTGGCTGGTCGGTTAATTTGGCTAGTTGGATCATGTCCTCGGTCTGTTCCATCGCGGATGGCAAGATGGATTATTCGCCAATGTTTCTCGTTAATGATGCCAACTGACTACTCCGAATGCAGGTTTTCAAAACAAGCAGAATTTGGTCATGGCATTTCTGGTTCTGCAAAATACATGCCAAGCAATGAAGATATATATTTTTTGCCGCATTTTTTCATGGCAAGTCATGCACAGTCTAGATCCTAGAAATGCAACTAAATTTGGCTTGTTTCGAGTAATCGAGCAACCAAAGGTAGTGCATGATTGACTGCGTGGCCTGGTGTTAAGTTAACACTGTGATCGGCTCGTCACATCCGTGTGTTCTCTGGAGAATATTTTTGTATCTCAAAATAATCGATAAGTTCAGTGGAGTGGGTCATGCCAATGATCCGTGACATGAGAAAGTGACGAGCGAACTTTGTTTGATGCTTATTATTTTGTCTAGAACCAAGTTGGGTTCAGGCGCAGGCTGATCTTCCCCATGTAATTAGTTTTCAAAAAAACTTTGCTTCACTCGTTCTGTTCCACTAAAACTCGCAGCAGCTTCCCTCGTTCTTTACCTTTTGTACCAGCATGCTTTTTCTCTTTCTGTTGCACTAACATTTGCAGGGCCAGTCCTGAGATTTTGGGGGCCCGGGGCGAAACTAAAACTCGGGTCCCTTATAACAATAATAATCAATATATATTTTCTATATTTGAAATGTAACAGCAAACGCATGGGATCCGCATCGCAACTTTTTTGCAAGTAGATATGATGGCCGGCAAGAGCCTATCTAGCGTTATATGCATTATATATGGTGTAATTGGCTTCTTTTCCTTTCTTCTATGAAATTAATATGCCAATCCATGGCGTATTCTTGAAAGAAAAAGTTCATGGCCAATGAAGGAATCTATCACAAGACATCCTTGAAATGGAACGCTATGTTTAATGTCAGATTATATTATAACTACCAAGGAATCTATCCCAATTCACAAGACATCTGACTAAAAAAAATTGTTCATGAATATTGTCCTAAAAGAAATTTGTATCTAAAGTTCAGAGTAGTTCTTGGACAGACTATTGCTAAGGTTATTATTACAAATAAAAGTATCAGAGAAATTAAGATAGTTGAGCACATCCATATGAATGATATGGGCAATATTATTTCCTACTTTGAAAATTAAACCAATGCTACTGCGATACTGCAAAGTAATTCTTATCTACCTGAGCAAATTTGCAAACTAAGAGTAAATTACCGCAATGATGCCTGCATTCCACGATTCGCCAAGACCACCATCCAGAACATTACTCCTTGTTTTTATCTGTTTCAGATCTATACACAAGACCAATATTGCCAAACAGCATAAATGAATGGTTGCTGATACGTACAGAACATGCAGCTCGGGCATGCCATCGGGCTCCGATGCGCATCCATGTCTCTTGCAGTCCGCAGGGCCTCCTCCTCGACTCCTCGAGCAAGCTTGTCTGCGGCGATCTGGGCGTGAGATGACAAGCGGCGCCGCCAGGGGCGTGATGCGCTCTCATAAATTCAGGTGGATGCGTACTATTACTTGGGTCAGGCCCAATGACATTTGTCTTCAGTGCAGGCCTAATGTAGAAATATTTATACTTGGGCTCGCTCGCTACTAGCGTGTAGTTTTCCCGTAGCCTGGGCAGTGCTACTGCGTTCCTGGGAGGGAGCCCCTGGAGTTCGGGGGCCCGGGGCGGCCGCCCCCCCCCCCCCCCCCCCCCCCCCGCCCCTCCTCAGGGCCGGCCCTGAACATTTGACAGGTGGAACCCGATCATTTTCTGGGCTCCTATGGAAAAAAATACTTAGACTGCAGGTCAAACAAAAAAAACTTAGACCATTCCTCCCAATTATTATATTTTCATTACTTTCATCATTTAAACCTCCATGGGCAAAGGGACGTCATTAACATACAAGTAAGGCACCAAATCAGGCGTCAGAAACAAACGAGCCACCTACCAGGAAATAAAAAAGAAAGCACATCATTTAGCATGTGGGCTTGTGTGTGAGTGCATGTGCTTTGTTGCTGCCTACCATATGCGGATGTCTTTATTCTCCTACAAGTCTGGTGGAATCTGTTGTGTTGCTGCTCTCTCCTTCTCTCATTGGGTGAAATGATAAATCAACCACACCTAATGATGGCCTGACCAATCTAGGGCAAACTAGTACTATTCTGAAAAAGAAAAGATGTCCTCTCTTTCAAACAGATAGTGCATGTCCAGCTGCTCTTCTCCAATTAAATAGTTATGAATACTTCTAGCCCTTTTTTGCTTTGGCAAACGACCACACTATTTTCTTTGAAAAAAATCCGTAGGTCCAACGCTTTGTCAAAGGATATACCATGCCATCTAGCGATCAGGGACCAAATTAATGTGCCGATCACCACGTATAAATGTATGCAGATCGCATGTGTCCTTTTTGAGCACTACAACAACAAAAAAAAACTACAATGCACATCGTCTGTCTTTTTGCACAAATCTTCATAAGAGATATACCAGGCTACCTCAACGTCATGAAAGTAGCAAATGCAACACTAGTGAGAACTTTGGTAGCCACTTCACGTGGTACACAGCCAACAGGAGGTGTGTGCCTATATTTAGTAAGGTCGTTGATGTTCACAGTCCCCAATCAACATATCTACTTCCGCTCTCCACTTCTGTAGTGCGGGTTCTTATCCACATCTCTCACACACAAACAAAAACTCCTGAGCACGGTCTGCAAAATCGATGCCCCTTAACCCATGATATCAAAATCAAGATTGGTTTTAATCTTTTTGATCAACCAATTGGAATTTGTAGTCAGTTGTTGAAAATGGTGATGAAATGTCATGCCCTGGCTATGTTTGTAGGAGTTGGAGTCATCAGGAAGTTAGCGAGATCTAACTGCAGCTAGGACTGTGAAAATAGTTTTGCTAAGTCTACAAGAATCGCCTCGCCAAGCTCATATTTTTAGTTTTTTGGGCGCCACGCAACCTCGGTGTGACCCAGATCTCTATGTTCCGACTCGTGTTTCAGAATACAATGCACGATGTCGTTGTGTTGGCGTGTGGGTCGTGACCCTTATTCTGGGGGTGGGCACTGGCCATGCTGCGACAGATTGATCACCAGGAGTTGAGCCATCGGAGCAATGCCACGGCAGCACGCCCCAATAAGTTCATGAATGTTATCGTGGGAAACTTTTTTTAGAAGGACATTTGTGCCCCCGTTATTTATTTAGTTTTGAGGGAAAGAGTAATCAGATTACTCAGTTGCAAAGTTACAATCAGCGTATAGAATGTCTCGCAGCCCAGTGGGCACATCAGCAAGCATCAGGATGTGTCTCCATTATCTCTGCTAGAAGCAGCAAGTTCATGGGTCAGTCTGTTTTGTCCTCTCCCGGCAAGACTGATTTTATACGAGGCAAACTGGTGCGAATCCTGCTTGATGTCACGAATCCCACTGGTCGATCTGTGCAGTTCGGCTGAAGGTCTTTTGCAACAACAGAGCAATTCATTTCAACCAGGAGTGCACCATTATACACAGCGGACCGAGCCGTCAGGCCATGAGAACAGCAAAAACTTCAGCCATCTGTACTTCACTGCAAGGGGACATGCTTCGGGCCATCGACAGGAATGGTCTCGCTGGAGTCCCTAGCAATCGCTCCAACAGACTCTAACAATATTTCACTTTAGATTAGTGTTTTAAATAGGGGGCTATGCTATATAGCGGCAACTCTTAAAAACAGCTATAGCCAGGCTATAAAGGCAAATTGTACATGGAATAAAATAGCGGCAACATGCTCAAACAGATATAGCATAGCTATAGCGGGGCTATAGCCGGCTATTTAAAACTATGCTTTAGATTCTTAGAGCTAGCTGACGGCCTAGCATCACGGAACCACACCACATAAAAAATGTACAATATATGTGGAAAAAGAAGCCATAAAAACATAAAGTTTTCAAAAATGTTAATTATGTATTTAGATTATATTAAACATGTATATGAAAAATGTTTCTGATGTATGCAAAAAACATACAGTGTGTATGAAAAAAGTAGACATAAAAAAATAGGTTTTAGAAAATCTTAATCATGTATTGGGGAAGTATTAAACGTGTATACATAAAATTTCGTACTGTTTATGGGAAAAATGACATAAAAATATGTTTAAAAACTATTAATCAGGTATTTCCAAAATGTTAAATATGTATATATAAAACTTTCCTGATGTATAAAAAAGATACAATGTCTACGTGAGAAATTAAACAGAAAAATATAAGTTCACGAAAATGTGAAACACGTATTTGGAAAATGTTAAATGTGCCTATAAAAATGTTCCTGATATATACCAAAAATATTTAAAAGGGAAACCAAGAAAACCAATAAAAAACAAAGGAACAAAGAAAAATGAACAAGCAAAGAAAGAAAAGGCAACGAAACCAGTGACAATCAAGATGGAAATATAGAAAAATGAAGAAAGAAAAGAGAAAACCGTGAAAGGAACGAAGATACCCAATGAATAGACAAATAAAAATAGAAAACCCCAAAGAAATAGAGAAGACCAAAAGAAAATGAAAATGAACATATCCAGATTTTTTTTAAAAAAAGATGGACCAAAACCTATATAGCGAGCAGGGAGCGACAGAGTGAGATAAACTTATGCGACAGAGAAAAAGCTTCTGACGGCAGGAGCACGCATCTCGCTATAAGCGAGATATGGCTCCCATGTTCTTCGGGTTGTCGCCGATTGAAGAACAATGGATGCTAAATGCTATTGTGAGATTTTAGTTGTGCCTACAAATCACAAACTGTGGGATCTTAAGCCCTACTGTGTCAACTAGAGGGCGCAACCTTATCCGGCCTGCAGCGCGACATGGAAAATCCTATCTGATGTATTTTGCAGCAAATTGTTGACCGATCACACAGCTGAACGCTTGACTGGGCCAGCCCATCCAAGCGTGCAAGAAAGACAGCTTTGTGACTCTCCTAGAAGGTTTCTGACATTTCCTCCCCCAAAAAAGAAGGTTTCTGACAGGTTTGCGAAACTTCTAGAGGGATCTTAAGCTTTTTGTTTTCCTTTCTCTAGTTTTTTGGTTTTGTTTTGGTTTTTATACGTTGTTTTACATTTTTGTTTTTTTACTTTCCTGTTTCTTATTTCTTTTTTCTTTTTTCTTTTTTTCTTTTCAAATGTTATTTTTCCTGTTTAAAATACGTTTAAATTTCAAATTTTCTTCAGACTTTCAAAAAATATTCCTTTTCCTTTTCAAAAACTTGTTTACATATTTGAAAAAATATAGGGTTTAAAATATCAGGAATTTTAAAAAATGTTCGTGTTTTTGAAATTTTCTTACAATTTCAAAAACAGTTCCGGAATTCCAAAAATGTTCGCGGTTTCAATTTTTTGTTCGGAATTTCATGAAATGTTTCATTATTCTTATTTTTCACAAATTCAAAAAAGTTCACGGTTTTGAACATTTGTGCCTTGTCAAAATATTGTTTCGCATATTTTTTTTTGTTTTCCATAATTTGTTCAGAAATTGCAAAATTGTTCACACTTTCACAAAATATACACTTCCAAAAAAATTAGAAAAAAATGTTTCTCAATTGTTTTGAAAAAATTGTTCACAATAATCCTGGTTCGCTACATTATCTGATTCCGGTTCGCTATTGTAGAGCAGTCCAGTTCTATGTGTATGGTTAGTTCTTTAAGCTACGCGTTGCACTACAATCAACAACGTCAGCTGGAGTTGCGATGAGCACACAATCACCAGCAGCAAGTTGCCAGTTCAAAACCTCGCATCGCGCCCGGCTCGATGGGCCAGTCCAGTCGGAGCTGCCTCTTATCCGTCGCGCCACCAATTTGACGCAAAGGTCGTCAAATATGGGCTCCAGTGAGACAGAGTGTTCCTTTGCTTCAGGGCATCTTGTAGTGAGTCGTCCAAGTAGGGAGCCGTATAGCCTTTTGTTTTTCTTTTATGTACTGAGGCTTGTGTGTTTCATGTTTGTTTGTTTTACTAATTATATATATATATATATATGGACAATTTACTTTGTTTAGATCTTAAAACATATACTTGGGGAGTGTTAAAGTTTCTTCTTGTGATTTCTAGAAAAAATTCGTGACATTTAAAAATATTTACACATTAAAAAACGATAGTATTTTAATAAAAGTCCATGCAATGTTAAAAAATGTCCGTAACATTTACAAGATGTTGATGAAAGTAAAAAAAAATTCACAACATTGAAATATTGTCTGCACATTTAGAAAAATGTTCATGATACTTTTGAAAAATGTTAAATATTTTCTTGCACTATTTATAAAATTGTGCCATTCAAAATAATAAGCATAAACATATAAGAAAATGCTTGCACTATTTATAAAATTGGCCATCGCATTCTTTAAGAATATTCATGTAATTCCAAAAACAGTTCAAACATGTGTTTACAAATGTTTCATTGTGTATTCAGAAAAGATTCTATGTGCAGTTTGCCAATTGTGCAACATGTATTTGAAAAAAAATGTTCAGCGTGCAGCAGAAAAATATTCTACCCATATAACCAAAATGTTCGATGTGTATCTAGGAGAAGTCAGGAAAGTATTTGAAAATGAAAAAAATGATTTTTTTTACTAAAATGTAATATAAAAATAATAAAAACGAAGGAAAACACAAAAGAAAACAGAGGAGAATCAATAAAGAAAACACGCCTAGGACAATCAATAAAAAATCAAAGAAAATGGATAACAAACACAAAAAGGAAAAAAACACCTGGAAAGTTCTAAAACTGATATGTATCAGTCTTAGAACCATTACAAATCCGCTCTAGTGGTCCGCCCATGAGCATGCAACGAGCGTCAGTGGCCAAATGAGGATACATCTCGTAGTAAGTGAGATATATCCTTTGCGTCAAATTGGCAGCTAGACACACATGGCGCGTTCCATACTAGGCCGGCCCGGCGGCCCCATGTCGCAACTCTGTGCATTATATGTTCCTGTAAGATCCAGGGTGTTGTAGCGAATGATTTCTTTTGTATCCTTTTTTGTTTCCATAAAAAAATATACAGGAAAAATGAGTAGATTTCGAAAAAATTGAAGACTTCTTAAAATTTGAGAACATTTTTTGCAACATGAATCCTTTTTCATTTTGAGCTTTTTAAAAAAACACATACAGCTTATCATAAAAAAATAAAATTTCCGAAAAAGCGAATATTTTTTAAAAGGACAATTTTTTTCAATACTTTGACTTTAGAAAAACATTTTTAAATAGATTTTGATTGAATACTTGAATATTTCTTATTTGAAAAAGTGAACATTTTTAAAATGTTTATGATATTCTTTTTGGGAGAACCAAACCATCAAATGAGCCGAAACAACTACTACTTTGTCCCCACAAACAAACAAAAACTGCTGCTCTATCAACACAAAACAAAATTTTCACTACTTTGGTTTGAGCTAATGCTTTATTGGCCCGTTGGCATATGCATTATGCATTATTGAGCTTGCCATATGCATTATGGAGGTAAAATCGAGCAGAGTCGCCACATTGGCATATGCATTATGGAGGTTATCAAGGTGATGTGCAAACTCAGAGTCTTCATATTGGCCGCCTTCGTATTGTTGGACTGACTCATCAATGCTACATCATTTTTTCATAATCTCCCTCACATGAGGTGGGAGACCACCGCAAGTTTTTTTTTTGTGCAACACACAACTGTCATATGGAGTGTGCTCCAAAAGTTGGCCCCGAGACATCCAATACGGAGGTTAGGAGGCAAGATATGGATGGAGCTGCATAAGTTATGATGATTTTGAAAGGTATGGCGGCTCTTGTAGAGTAATTTTTTGGGGGATCAAAATCGGCATATTATCAGCTATTATGGCGATTGGCCCATTATGACGACTTTGCTAGTGTTGCCCTTAGGCCAGTCCCATTAAACTAGGTCGTTGTTTTTTGTCTAACTTTGACAGCAAATGTTGACTAAAACTTGGCTAGTTTTACGTGACAAAGCAAACCCAAATGTTCAGAAAATAAGAAAGCGCCCCACTTTATAGGTAAAGCAAAGATTTGACAGCCAGGAAGTCTAAGAGATTCAAAATATAAAAAGGTCTATTGAGGCAACGACATAAACGACGCCCAAAACAAACTAGATGATGATGGCTGATTGGGTGTTTTGTCTCGTAATCTATCAGTTCACTAGACTGAGTCATGGCTCTGTGCCTGCAAAGTCCTGACATGATGATATCAGTATTGACATGTGTTTCAATTTAGCATGACTTTTTAGCTCATATCATTGACCTAGGTTAACATTTCCCAGATTAATATATGCTGAAGTTAACAAGGCCCTGATCTATCAAAGGGGGTTACTCACTGGAAGTTCTAATTATTGGAGATTGATCCAACTCATTTGGGTAATCATGCTTGATTTTCTCGAACAAGATATTGATCAAAAAATCTAATGAAATCATCTCCCAGGAAAATAGAACAATTGGGTTTCTCCGCCATGAATATTTCCTTGTATATATTGTGAAAGAGAAATTGGATCAAACTCTACTTGATAGTCGCCAGTGCCAATCTTGGAAAATACTCCCTCCGTCCGGAAATACTTGTCATCAAAATGAACAAAAGGGGACGTATCTAGACTATTTTAGTTCTAGATACATCCCCTTTTATCAATTTTGATGACAAGTATTTTCAGACGGAGGGAGTAGTAGTACTATGAAAAACAAAAGTTTTCCGTTCTTCAAACTGATAGTGCAAGTCGAGCTATAATAAAAAAAATTAGTTAATCATACATATCGTAGCCTGTTTGCTATCATTGATGAAAACTGGGAAACTTGACCACACTTTTGAAGTGTCATTGTCTGGCCTCCATTCTCTCGCTTTATTAAATGGGTAAATTGACTGAGCTTGTAAAATGCTCAGTCTCATGCCATCCAAGGACCATACTAATGAGTCGATCACCGCTGAATCAATGCATGCGGATGAAGTTTGTACTCTTGTAGTGCTACAACTATAAAACACATGGTATGTCCTTTCGTGCAAAGCTTCATAACACATAGGACCGTGTACCACAAGGTCATCAAAAGGGAAAATGCAACGCTAGTAAGAGCATTGCTAGCCACTTAGCGTTGTACATCGCCAATGGGAGACGCATGCCCAGATTCGTGACATGGTTGATATTCAAGATTCCGTGCAAACTTCTTCTACCTTCTCTGTCTTTAAGAGACGCCTCCTTTCACTCTCCACTTTTGCAGTGTCCACTCTTATACTCCCTCCGTTCCTAAATACTTGTCTTTCTTGGCATTTCAACAAGTGACTACATACGTAGCAAAATGAGTGAATCTACACTCTAAAATATATCTACATACATCCGTATGTAGTAGCCATTTGAAATGTCTAGAAAGACAAATATTTAGGAACGGAGGGAGTATATCTCTCGCACAAAAACTCATGAACACCATCCACAGGATTGAGGCCTCGTACGCCAATCGTTTCAAAAGCTTGATTGTTTCTAATCTTGTGGATCAAACAATTGGAAATAGTTGTCAGTTGTTCGAAAATAGTTATGAAATATATTAGCTTATTCCGCGCATATGAGTGGGAGGCGTCAGGAAGTTGGAGAGAACAGGCCGATACCATGTTAGTGCCAGTAGTTGATACCGAAGTAATAGGTCTCACCATGGATTAAATCTTATTTTTGTAACAGTGTGATTGCCACGCAGCCTCACTGCTCTTGTCCCGACTTCTGTTTCTGCATGAAATTCACAATGTTGGTTGGGTTGTGTGTTGTTGTTGTGACCCCAATTCGGTGGTGGCCAAGCTGTGAGACAGTGAGGTGATTGACGCGGCAGGTCGTTGTTGCTAGGCGGTGGCACGGTAACACCCTGGTGAAAGGGTGAATTCATATGAATAATGCCCTCAGGATTATTACATGTTCTAATAAAGTGCACCCAATCCAAATGACACCTACAGTTCTCAGTGCTAGCTCACAGCTATACATCATAACACCACAGAAAAACTCTAGCTAAGCAACCTTTAAAAAATAAAACTCTAGCTAAGGCCGAGTCCTGATACAAAATACTAAAATGATAAGTACACCTGATTTGACAAAATATTTATCACATAGTATGAATTAAATATTTGTCACATATTGGATAGTAATACCCATGTGGGGCTTGCCGGCTTCGATGTTCTTAGGGCGTCTCCAACGCTGAACTCCAAATCGGACATTACATTTGTCCGCGCACAGGTGGAAACCAGTATACGGACATTAATGTGGAAGCCGGCCATCCAAAGCTAGCCGTCACTTTATTTTTCAAAGTCCGCAAGCTCGAAATAACATAATATCAAATCGTGTAGTTCTAACTTAAATAGTACAATCCAACAAAGTTTTCAAATTAACATAGTTCAAACTTGAAATCAAATACCACATATGTTCTAGTTGTCCCCTTTAACCACCCATGTGTGCTCAATCAAATCTTTCTTGAGTATCTCATGAGTTGCTCGACGCCTAATTTGTTGATGCATTTGAACAAACTCCTCAAACGTGGTCGGATCTTATTTGGAAGTTCAATAGGAACACACATCTTCTCAAATTCAAGAGATGTGACATCATCTTCATCCTCATCATCCACGATCATGTTATGCATGATCACATGCATGATCACACAACATGTCATCACCTATCACAATGTCGTCGGATCCCATTGTTTAGCAGGTCCACCAACAACTACAGAACGGGGTTGGAGCACTCCGAATGCCCTCTCCCATCCTTTCTAGCTGCTTCTTATCTTTGGAAAAGTGATACTTTTTCTGACCAACTGGCTCAGAGATGGTCCTAACAAAGGTAGCCCATGAAGGATAGATCCCGTGAACCAGATAGTAGCTCATGTTGTATTCATGCCCATTAACAATATAGATTCAAAGATGAGCTTTCCCTTTAGTCTCCCAAGCAAACAATGGAGCTGCTGGAGTACAATGATTTCACTGTGAGACCCGGGCATGCCAAAGAGGGCGTGTCAAATCAACAGATCTTGTGACATAACAACTTCAAGAATGATAGTTTGCTTCTTAACATGGCCCTCATATTTCCCTTGTGGAGCTTTTGGACAGTTCTTCCAACTTCAATGCATGCAATCAAGACATCCGAGTAAACCTCAATACCCTCTTACGTCGAACATTGCCAAGAGTCTGTCGGTGTCTGTGACAGTTGGTTCTTTCAAGTATTGAGGTTCAAACAGCGAGATCATAATGGTAGCAAATCTGTCCATGGCGTCTTCGCACATGCTCTCAGACATCAGAAGGTATTCGTCACACGAATCTGCAGCCATGCCATATGAAAGCATCCACAATGTTGTCGTGCACTGATGATAACCAGATAATTTAATCCATCCAACGACATCTTTCTTCAAGATGAAGTAGTCATCAAAGGACCGAACGCCATGGTAGACATGGTCGAAGACATTTTTTCACATCCAAAAGCACGAGAAATTGTGAGCTAATAGCAAAGAGGGCATTGAGGGGAAAGTAGTCCTCCATCACCGTCAAATGGCACGTTCCCTTTTCATATTGAGCACTCACTGACCCTTAATCGATCACTTGAAATTGAAAACATGCTCTTCCGCTTGCCCCGCTTCTGCAAGGACCGCATGCATCATAGTTGTTTCATTTGTGTAGTTCACTTTGTCGGGCCACTAAATGTAGTGCTTGTATATGTACTCCATGTCCGATGCCATTGCTTCAAAGAAGGGACAAACAAATTAGCACGGGCATTTCACCAAACACTTGTTAGGCGTGGTGACTACCGTAAGGGCGGATGGTACCTGCGCGGTGACGGACAGACGAGAGGTGTGGACCGGCGACGGAGCAGAAGCGGTGTGGATGCTTGATGTAGCAGTTGAGGCCGCGGAGGTCGCATAGTTCTGGCAGGGACTTGGCGAGCAGCCAGGGTAGTACAACGACGACGTTAGCGCGAGATAAAGCGTATGAGGAGAAAGAGGGAAGGATGGAGACACGGGTCCAGGCGGCGTTTTGGATATTCCGGGGGTGTCGGAGTCCTACGTGACTGGTGTCCGGACTCCCGCAAAACTCCCCCTAGTTTTCTTCCGGTTTGTCAAAAACGAATGTCTGGACTGCTACCGAACAGATGCAAGGCACTGTTTGATGACAAACTGCGCCCGAATAGCTCGGTCCGAACGCTTGTGGAAGGTTATGGTCCACTTTGAAGAGGCCCTTGACTGAGAGTGTTTGGCGGCCCATACCAGGACAGATGAGAGAGTTCAAATTACAAATGACTTCCTAAGAAAAATCATTTTGTTCAATTGTATTCTAAAAATTGACATAGGTAAAACCGGGCACTGAAATAAGTTTTGAAAGGATCGAACTAATCTATATCTATATTTATATCTATATCTATATCTATACCTACTAATAAAGCAAGGTGATATTCTTGGTTTCGTCCCGTGATTAGATGATTATTTTAAGTTTTTTTTATCCGGCGAGGTGGTACTATTCACATGAAATTTTTTGTTGTCTTTTCATGTGTGGAGAAAAAATAGTCCAAAGGCCGTTACGCCTCAACAGGGTGGGCTTCGACCTTCCTCTGATGGGCCTGCTCCTGCCGCCTTAACGAAAAAAGTAAAAATTATATGTTCTATTATGAATCAAACTCCCAACCTCTACTCCGGTCCACATAGGTGCTAGCCAGCCAATCTATATTCAGCCTTTGGTAAAGAAGTGATTCGGTATATATTAGTCCCACCTCGCTCTTTTAAATAAAATCCCACCACTTCATATACGCACCTGCACCCTTGCCCCCCACCTGCACCTCAGCGGCGCAATCATCGTTTCCTTAGCGACGTTGTCCCGGCTCGAGGCTGTGTGCCTAGGCGTAGGGTGTCGGATGGTCGATGTAGGCAGCTGGAATTCTTCTCGCAGTGAAGCTATACTATACGTGCTTAAATTCGTGGACGCTGCATGCCAACGTGCGTGAAGATGAACCATGCAAGCTGGGCAGCAGGAGCCAATACCACGCCGGACTCACCCATTGTGCGAGTGTCGAGTAGTGCACAAGGTTGCCTCGGACACGGCGACGACATGATGGCTGGTGGCCTTGAAGACCACTTTGGCTGTGCCATTCTAATTTAAACACATGAACACAAAACGATAGATCATGCCGAGATGCCGTTTCAGTTCACATAAAATACCTCTAATTTTAATATTTTTCATGTGAGATTTTCATGAGTTATAGGCAATAATGCTTCATGGTTTGGCTAGAGAATTAGCTACATATGATCATGTTATGTGCCATCATAAGCATTAGTTTATCCAAAAATCCAAAGGTACCAATATGCATTCTCTATAAAGAATTTTCACATATCTCTTTTCTGTGTGGTATATATAAAAGAAGCAGCTATTTATTTTTTGGATATTGTGTTATTGCACAGTAAAAATGAGCTATTATGTATAATTTGTTTTTCTAGATAATATGGTACTGTGGATTGTGCTTCTTTTACTTAAATGCTGTAGTTAAACAAGTAAATGGCTAACAGTTTGCCCATAACAGAGCAGCCCTAGTGACGGAAATCGAAAGCTTGTGGCTGTGTGAGCATCGAAGGCAGTGGGCATGGAAGCTTCTGGTAGAAGATTTGGAGCACTAGCAAGCAGATAGCCCTTGTTTGAGTTGTCAATGGCAATGGCAAGGGTGGTGTCTTCATGTCATCCTTGCTCGATTAGGAAGCCGATGGTGTTCATAGCTTTAGATCGAAGTCCTTAGGTGTTGGGGGGTGGGGAATCAACCAACGAACTTAACCAATGCATTTTCTCTTCAGAAATGAATTTGCCACCTCTTGTCCATTAGAACAAATAATCCAAAATTAATGTTGTTCAGTCAAATTAATTTACTCAGAATCATAGTTCCGTCTCAAGCTCATGCCACGATCCTCAAATGATCCATCCATCCTTTTTTGTCAATAGCGACCATTCTTCCACGACATAGTTCCTCGACCAGCCAACCTTGATTGAAAAAAATCATTGTTTTCTCCCGTTGCAAGGCACAGGCATTTGTGCTAGTTTGTTTAAAAGCTTGTACATTCATGGGACGGTCCATGACATGGAGGGCTTAGCATAATGCACGGCTACACTTTTATTCGGGACCCCCTATTCGTGCCGAAACCCAGACAAGCACGAACTGCTCCCCCCCCCCCCCCCCCCCCCGCTGGTCCCTGTCGCACCATTTTGGGCTGCCATTGTGCGGGTTGCGACGTCCCCTGTTTTTTTGTTCAATAATTTCGGATATAAAAAAATTCAAAAAAGTTGCAAATTTGATATTTTTTCATGAATTCCTGAAATGTTCACAACTTCAAATAATGTTCACAAATTTATATAAAAAATCTTCAAGAATTTAAAAATTGTTCTTGAAGTTAAAGAAGTTCATGATTTAAGAGAATATTCACGAATTTGAGAATTTTTAAAAACTATATCCGATTTCCAATTTTTTTGTGAATTTAAGAAATGTCCACAATTCCAAAAAAAATGTTCACGAATTCATAAAAGTTCATGAATTTATAAAATATTCATAATTTCAAGAAATATTCATGTGTTTGCAATATGTTTATGATTGAAAAAGTTATTTATGGTTTCAAGAAAAATCACTAATTCGAAAGATGTTCGCAAATTGAAAAAGAAAAGTAAAAAAAATAAAGGAGAAAATGAGAAAGAGAAAATGAAAAGAAAGAAGAAAAAACCGAAATGGGCCGGTTAATACAAACAACTTGCGAGTGAGAGGGTACCGGCCAGGTTGCTCGCGAGCCACGTACACACCAAATAGGAGGCACCCTATTATTCCACGCACAAGGTGTGGAATACGTGCTCACGCTCCTATATAATTTTTTAGCCAGATACCCTATTTACCGATCTATGTGATGAAGTGCTGGCCCAACTTTGCCTCTTGTGCGCTACTAACAGAGTACTACCTTTAGTCCAAAATAAATTTCCTCAACTTTATACTAATTTTAATACAAAGTTATACTAAAATTAAGACACTTATTTTGGGCCGAGGGAGTACTTCCAATATCAGTTTTCGGTGATTTTTCTTTTCTTTTCTGATTTTATTTTCAGGTTTCGCCGTCTTCCCTATTTTCTAATTTTTTATATGAACAAACTTCAAAACATGCACATTTATAAAAATGTTAATGTAAAAAATGTTTGAAAATTTATTAAATAATGTATTCATAATTTTACTTATTATTATTATTTTATAAAAATATATTCAAAATATAAGAGTGTTCATGTATTTTAAAAAATGTAAACAGATTTGAAACATGGTCTTAGAATATATTCATAAATTTTAGAAAAGTGTGCACTAGTGGGAAAACCGACTAAATAGCCAAAGAAGTGGAAAAACAACTGAAAAAGCCAAAATGAAGTCCAGAGAAAAGAGAGAAATCGAGAAGAAATAAAAGGGAAAAACTAACAGAAGAAACGAGAGAAAATTGTGTGGAACAATGATTTACATTATGGGCTGGCCGACTGCGCCCACATGTGGCAAGTTCCCAGGGATTACTGGCCTGTTTGGTTGAAGGACTGGACATCGTGCCTGGGGAAACGGTGTGCCTGGAACGAACCTGGGACGATGGAAATATCTGCCTGGCCAGGCTGGCCTGGCAAACGTTTGTTTGGTTCATGTCCTTTGCATGCATCTAGAGTATGTCTTAACTATTTAACTAAAATATTTAAACAACAGACTGCACTGCTAGTCTGCTACTAACTGCTAATCACTGCCAGGCTACATCCAGGGGCATGTAATAGGACGCCTGGCTCAGGCAAATCATATATACTTGTACGGCTATGTCAGGCGTGCATTTCATCTTCCAGGCATCAACCAAACAAGTATAGATGTGCATTTCACACTTCAGGCATAATTCAGGTCAGGCTGGTAGTGCCGTGGACACGAACCAAACAAGCCCTTCCTCTTTCATTGTGCAATAGGAAAGCCTCACCTAAAGCAATTCTAGATGTGCAAGCTACTTGTGTGGCCATTAATTAATTTTATTTATTTAGATATTAACTAAAACTAATTATGTCTAAATATTATTAGAAAAACTATTTAACAATGCGCAAAGTTAATATAGAGCGAAATAATAAAAATGATCGTACACAGTTAAACATTTGTTTGAAGTAAAATGTTTTCTTCCCATATTAGAAATGTCATGTTTATGAAAAAATGGTTATTATTTAAAAAGATCTCGTTCAGTAGAAAAAATTGCCCATATGTTTCAGAATATGTGGTCTACAATTTTAAAATATCCAGGTATTTTCCTAAGAATATACACAAAAGAAAACCAAAAAGAGAACTAAAAGTGAAAAGGTTATAACCTAAGAAAAAGTGAAAAAGGGGAAATCATAAAATCATAAAAATAAAACTAAGTGCAATAGTAAAATAAAAACAGAAAACAGAAATCAGAAAAGGAAAAGGGAAACTATTGGAAAAGAGACATTTAGTGAGAAACTGTAGGGAAACGGCCCTGGTCCAAAGCAATTGGGGTGGGGTGGGGTGGGTTAAAGGGTGGTTGTGGTTACACGGAGCTATTGTAAAGCAAGCTATGAGCGGTAAATAGGATTCCAAAGTTGCAACGTAAGAACCACTTAAGATGTATACATACACAAACATATATGTCCTAAATGGGTAATAAATGCGAACAAGCTTTAAGTAGGTGTTTTATACATGCATAAATTGCGCTTACTCTAGATTGGAAACTTTCTTTACGAGAATAATGGCTGGAGTATGTAGAGCCAATTAACTCGAGAAGGGCTCCAAAAGCACCAACTTTTCAAAAGATGGACAACATCTCTTTTTAGATTATAGTTCTCCCAACATTGGCCCATGTAACATTAGGTGGAGTTGTATCGAGTTCTTCCTATAAGGAATATACAAAAAAAAATCTTGGTCAGGTATGTAATCCCAAATGATGCTCAACCAAACCAAAAATTCTTCGTAGATTGGCTCGTGTGACAATTATTATTTCATAGGATTTCCATATATTTGATAGCTTGTGTCACCAAACCAAAAGTCAAGCAGCATTTTGCTATGTGTGTAATCCAAAATCAGCAGTGTAAATCTCCAATAAGTAAAGCTTTTGGTTCCAGTGGAAAATCTACATGATAGATCGGGGTCATGTTAAAATTCAGTATATTAATATGGGACACACTAGTCTTAGGTCACTGGTCTTCTCTCAAAAACATGTTCAAATAATAGAAGTGTAGCCACTGAAATTTTCTTCTCTCATATTCTCATGTCAGGACTCATGAGTCGCTAGTTATGACCCAGTCTAGTGAATTCATAGATTACTCAAAATGAATGAATATATTCCCCTGAAGAACAGAGAGGACGACTGAGCGGGATCATGAACCCGAGATAGAAACACTATGTACAGCGTCAGCTAGATACCATAGTTTGATTGGATTTGGGTTGTGCTATTTGCACGCATAAACAGACCGGCCCCAAACTAAAACAGTCTAGCGATTCCACAGGGTATCAAGTTGATCCTACTGCTCTTGAATTGGCCTGACAATCCCCCGGATCAAGGGAAAATGACTCCGGCACACCAACACAACCAGGGTTGTGCTTACTGTGCTGCAACACACCGCGACACATAGGACTGGTAACCTGGTGAGTTTGTGCGATGCCCACAAAGAAAAAAACGAGCTTACATATCTCCCGCGGGATTGATCAGAGCTGTATCTTGCCTAAGTTTTCGAAAATTCCATGCACGGCATTGTTTACTCTCGCTTCTTCAGAACTTCCCGATGCCTCTCACTCCTACTCGAGGATTCACATAATGGATTTGCTAGTATTCAATTTTGGCAGTTGGCTAATCTAGTCCAACTGATTGGTCAAAAAAGTTAATAACAGATACAGATTTCAAACACATTGGCGTACAAGGTGTCGGTTTTGGGGCAGTGTTCATGGGTCGCTCGTTGCGTGTGTGTGATGAGAGTGGACATCAGAGAAGTGGAGAGGGAAAGGGGCGGGGTTGTTTTTAAAAGACATGAGGTAGAACAAGTTTGCGCAGGATCTACAATATCAGCCACGTCACTGATGTGGGAACGCGTCTCTTGTTGGCCATAACCAGGGCATACACCTCAAAACAATAGCATTATAATTGTAGAACTACAAAAGGACAAATGCCACCTGCATGCTTTGATTTGTGAGTGATATGCTCATTAGCTTGTCGGAACGACATGAAGGGTGGCGTAGCACTAGCCAGTTTAGCTTCATTGATGACCACAATTAACATCACTAGAAAATCTGCTGCTCTAGCACAATTTTACTCCTTCATTGGAGGCTAAACCTATCGAGCCCCTCAAATACACAGACGCCATGGGGTATTTAAATCATCCTCAAAATAAAACTGTGCATCTACCAAGTTAACAACTACATGTAGCACGATATCTATCTCAGTGGGTTTCTACTGAGCTGATTAAACAGTTATGTTGTTCAAGCTGTCTAGACAGCGATTCATCCCCCTTTTTGCACTGCATTAAAAAATATATTTCAAACCAGGTTCATATACTAAGAGTATATCTACAGCCAGATATATGAAATCCCCCCTTCTTATACCTCTGCGGACGCGTCCACGGATCGTGACCGGTCAATCCTCACAAACACATACCTCAAATTTAAACCCTTAAATCCATAGTACTCATGCAGACTACTATGTACATATGAAATACGTACTAATATAAATCGTGGTCGGAGATGCAGACACATCGGTGCTGGCGGTGACTAACGGACCGGCCTCTTGCTCATTTTTTTTCCGATAAAGGGCACTTTTATTATGTCAGAATATATCATCAAGTGGATACAAAACATTATCAGTAACACCCGGCCTCTGCATAATTAGGATGTACACAACCAAACATCAAAATTCTGACAATGAGAAAAGTAACAAAAATGACAAGTCGACAACAGTAGAGTTCTATAGACTGACACTATGCCTATGTCAAAAATGGCGATGGGTCGATCCGGGTCATGCTGCCACTAATATTGGGAAAAAAAATCTTCGTAGCCGCCCGCTTCAATCACGTACACACCGCCTTGAACATCGGTTGGTGCTCCGGTCGTTGTAGCGTAGGCCACGTATGAAACGAGTGCATACAACGGAAAATAACCTGTAGAAGAGAATCTTTTTTTCATTAAAACTAAATCCTTTCTACATAGTCAAAACGACCAAAGTAAGACATATGCTCCTACCCTCATTAGCGTTTTGAACCTATTTTGAATACCGTTCAACCAATGACCAAATATATTGGCAACAATAGTGGGGGGTATAGATTTGACGCTATTTGGATGATTGACCATGTAGAACATGCAAACTTGCATTAGAAAAAGAGGTGCTTGACAATCTCGTCATAAGCACAAAAGCAACACTGCTTACTTCATGGCCAGTTGCATCATGCAAGGTTGTCTTTGATTAGCACAACTCCCTTACGAAGATACCACATGAAGACTTTTACTTTTAGTGAAATCTCAGACTTCCAATTTTTTTTGTTATTACTCACTTGCCTCCTGCTCATTGGCTGCCTCATTCATGGCCACGGAGAGTTTGTCGCGCTCCGTGGCCACCTGGCAGGGTAGCGGCGGTTGGCCTCCACCTCTTCCTTCGACAGGACGGATTCGAGGATGGAATGTGCTCCACTGCCTCCTCCGTAGGAAGCCCTCAGCCGGAGGATCCGCCTCGCGCGCTTCATTGTCCTCCTCCTCCGGCTCCGTGCCCTCCATGGCCGCGTCCCGCTCCTGCTCCTGCTCCGCCTCCTCCTCCTCCTCCTCCAGCTCCGATGAGTCTAGAGGAAGGCCGAATGTGATACGAGCTTCACTCCTAGCCCGGATCTCCTCAAGCAGCTCAAGGTGCCGCTCCGGTGTGAGCATGGCATACGTCGTGTCCTTCTGCCAGCCATGGTTATCGGTGGATGACAAGCATATATGGGAGGTGGCGGCGCGAAGGGGAGGGAGAGGGAGGGGAATGGGATGCGGCTAAAGTTGGAGTTCACTGTCTATGTTAAACAGTCATTTTTGAATCACCGGGAGGTGCGCCGGAGTGGCACCATGTACGTCCTCACTGCCCTTGTTGAAATTCGAAGAGACGCCCGTCAGACCAATGGTTTCCTAGTGTTTTCACGTGGGCCCATGCGGCAAGTCTGACTTGGTGAACGCGCCCGGGCCTCCCAAAATCTACCCCAGATATGGGCTTGATATGAGGCATCCCGGTTAGCCCGCGCATATGGGGCCGCTATGAGGGGCCAGTCTAGGTCGGGTTATTTTTGACCGGTTAACGACCGGGCTGTCCACCAGGCTTATAGATTGGTTGTTAACTGGTGATATCTGTTCTTGTTCATCACGATGATCATGAGTGACGATCTGCTTAGGTATCAATGTGAAATATGAAATATGAAGATCTATCGGCCATGATCCTTTAGTTAATAGAGGATTCATAAGATTAGTGGCCGCAATAATGTCTGACTTACCTCTTTCTTTGCCGGCTGGTTGCCATCTCCTTTAAATATAGAATCGGGAAACGCCTAGAGTGATATTTATCATGTTAGAAAAGCACTGACAATGTTTTAGTCACAACGTTTTGAATCACCTTTGTCATGAACTTAAGATGCCGATTGCCACACTTCGGCAGAACATAGCCAGTTCTACGCCCTTCCAGTCTAGCTTTTTTTAAAGCACTGGCCGTAGAACAATCGTTCTATGTAACTTTCATTAACATTAACAAAAGTTACAAGAGAAAGCGAAAGCAAAACAAAACAAAAGTCTAGCCCAACTTAGCTACAAGAAATAAAGGAGTAGGCAGCAATGTTGTCTCTCCTCGGGTTCACAGCCTGATCGTGAATGTCTCGGAGACGGAAAGCCACTAGCTAGGCCCATAGCTAAACTTTCATTTCTTTCACGATGCATCATATTCCCATAATTAGTGATCTAATGGCTTTCGTTGTCTCGTGATCCTTCGAGCTAGTGAGGCCGCTACGTAGCATGCGACCTACTTGAGTAATAGCAGCATAGTATGTATGTGTGTGAGTGTATTGAGTGGTTAAGAATTGATGGGGCAGTATACTTATAAAGAAGCCTAGATGACATTGTATGCATGGTTGAAGGTTGGTGTCTGAGACTATACCATTGATCATATTGATTTCTGGCATGTCAGAAACTAATTTTAAGATATGACCCCACAGGCCGTTATAAGTTCCATTAAGGGAAGGAAGGCACCTCTGTTTACGAATTTACATCTACAACTTTGCTGAGGATGGGAATGAGAATTAGATGATAAAATCCAAATGAAGTTAATATCACATCATCCCCAAGGTTTGTCATACACCACTACTTTGAGTGTATAAAAGCAACCAATATATTGGTACCGACTTAAGGATTTGAATGTCATCTAGAGCTGTAGGTTGTGTGACGGGCATGAAATAGAAGCATGTTTCCACATTATGTAATGCTTAATGAGTATTCTACGAGGAAAGAGGCAGATATTCTAAAGGGATAGGTATATTTTTCGTCCTCGAACTTTTCCAAGAGTTTAGAAATCGTCCCTCAACTTAAAACCGGATAGTTTTCGTCCCTCGTGCTGCTTCGGGTGGTTTTAGTACGTGGTGAATAGTAACTCGGTGAACAGTAAAATCGAAAAAATAGCAAAGAAAATCATAAAAATCTGAAATTTTACAGTATCGAGGATACTCTGGTGCGCAAGACCCGTGCCAAATTTCATGGTGTTTCAACATTCGAGCAGCTCGTGACAAACAAAAAACCGTAAATATGTACATTGGTGAACAGTAAATTCAAAAAAATAGCAAAAAAAACTAAAAATTTATGTAATTTTTTGGCATCAAAGATGGTCAGGTACGTAAGATGTGTGCAAAATTTCTTCATCAAATGACATACGAGGAGCTCTAGCCAAAAAAAAACAAAATAGCAAACTTTTAAAAAAATTTGAGCCAAATTTTGTTTTTTTTGCCACGAGTTCATACAATGCCCAAACAACACGAAAATTTGCACGCACGTTGAATCCCCAAGCCTCTTTGATGCCAAAAAAAATTCATACTGTTTTGATTGTGTTTGCTATTTTTTGAATTTACTGTTCACCGACGTACATATTTACAGTTTTTTGTTTGCCGCGAGCTGCTCGAATGTCGAAATACCATGAAATTTTGCACGGGTCTTGCGCACGAGAGTATCTTCGATGCTGTAAAATTTCATATTTTTTTGAATTTTTTTGCTATTTTTTCGATTTTACTGTTCACTGAGTTACTATTCACCACGTACTAAAACCGTCCGAAGCGGCACGAGGGACGAAAACTATCCGGTTTTGATAGTTGAGGGACGAAACTATCCGATTTTGATAATTGAGGGACGAAAACTATCTGGTTTCGAGTTGAGGGACGATTTCTAAACTCTCGAAAGAGTTCGAGGACAAAAAATATACTTATCCCTATTCTAAATGGTTGGCCATCTATATGATTCACACCTACGTTGTCTTTATGCTGAATTTGTTACAAGGAAAGCTTTAGGTCTTCATCATGTTGGTTAAAACAATATAGGCACGCCAAAGATACTTGTTGCGTCTTGGATTATAATACCCTTGAACGTGTTGTCATCATTTTCTCTAAGTTTCTTTCTATATTTTTAAGGTTAATGTCAGTGTTGTCAATTCATTTTTACCTTAGAATATGTTTTACTTTTTATTAGAATTTTTTACTGGTAAAAATGAAGTGATTGGCGTGAAAAATCCCATTTATTTTTCATGTTTGTGGTAATGTTTCTGGCTCTTGTTTTTTTTTTCGTTGCTTAGTACATATTTGGCCGCTGAGTTTCCCCCTACATTGGTACATCCGGCATCAGTTTGCTAATGCAATCGTGAGAAACAACTTAATTTTGTGTTAGAATGTCAAAATAATTTTTTATAACTAATCCACTTAGTATGTTATTATCATTATAAAAGTTGCACAAGTTTACATTTGTTTTCTTGCACAATACGGATGAGTGCAAGTTTTCTGTACCTTGTGTTTTTTTTCTTTTGGAAAAGGAAGTTGACCCCTGGCCTCTACATCAAATGATGCACACACCATTTTATTAAACAAAGTACGAGGTTTCAAACAAAGGTCTCAAGCAAACCGTGTAAGTAAGGACAAAAAGTGCCACAACAAAAATAGGGTAAGATGAATAACACTTATGCTATTGTTGGACAGCCATCCAAACCGATTGTAAGTATCCCGTCCTATCGTCTTCCAACAGTTGCACTCAATAGGCATAAGCTCCTTATTATTTGGATGGAGTAGCAACCACGTACGGATCCAAGCAAACACCTGGAAGATGACATGTAAAAAATTTGTGATAGTTCATCAGTTAAAAGTGACATCATTCGGACAGTTCCATGACTCAAAAGTAATGCATCAAATCTGAACTGTTTTGTGGCCTCTACACACACGACAAGCACTAAACTAGCATCTATACCCTACTAGAAGACAACGTAATAGTCCAATAGAGATGGAGGTCATAGGGATCATACCTGAGGGGAGCCGCGCCAGCGACGGAAAATAACTCTGACACAAGGATCAAGGGAAAATGACTCCAGCACACCAACAGAGTTATTTACCCAAAACCATCATACTTGAGATTAGGATAACAATTTAGTATTAGATTTGAACCAGGTCACAAAAAACCATCATCTATGTGCCTAATGCGTAATGCAGAGCACTGACGCTCGAATTTGGCCGTGAAAATAGCGAAACCGACAGGTGGGGCCTGCCTGTCGGGCTGGCGTGGCGAAGACCAAAAAGTTTGACTGACTGATGTGGCAAATAATACACGAAGCCCACCTGTCAATGAGTAAACAGTCATCTTCTTCACATCTCTGTTTGTATTGGATGTTTCATCAAACAGCTTCTAGGCAGCCATCGGGGAGCTCTTTCTTGCAGGCATGACGATGAGTTTGACGGGGCCGGAGCACGGGGCGGAGTGCGGTGACCAGGGAAGGCCACTCAGATCAGACGTGAAGCCAGCGGCTCGTCGGGCTTCAAGCTGCCGGCGATGACGGCTCGGCGGCCGGCTGGACAGGCCCTCCAGCACAGGCGCGACCAGGGGCTCCGTGCTCACCGCCGTAGCATCGCCAGCCGTCGTGCGCAGCAGTCCAGCGTGTCGTAGCGTCGCCAGCCGTCGTGCGCAGCAGTCCAGCGTGTCGTAGCGTCGCCAGCCCAGAGCGAGCTCGCCATGGAGATTCTTGCCTGCAGGTGGTCGTCGCCCGTCCGCCGCAGCGACCTTGCTGCAGTCGCCGCCCTGCCACCGGCCACCGGCGTGCGCACGCACGCCCGAGCTACGGGAGGTGGCGTCGGGGGCTCATGGGGAGCGGCAGCAGCTTGTCTGCCTCTCCATGGAGTGACGGCGGAGGGAACTAGGTGAGCGCCGGAATCAGCGAGCCGCGGTGCACGCGCCAGGTCCCGCCTGCGGTGGCTGCAGGCGTGTGTGCATGCCACGGCTAGCGGCGACTGCAGGCGTGCGTGCGTGTCCGTGGCCAGGGGCAGCCCCATGTACGCAGCAGGGGCTCCTCTGCCACGCCGACGGGAGCGACGGCGGCCTCCTCACGGCGCGCCCAACACCACGACGGTGCTCACCCGTGCCTCTAGTCGCGGGACTCCATCCGCCCACAAGCTGTTCGATGTAATGTCCATGAGAAAGAAATGTGAAGAAGCGGAAGAAATAAAAAAAGTAAAAGTAAAAAAAAACAGTTGAGTCATTGACAGGTGGGACCTTTATCCAACTCAACATATTGTCCATGTAAGCACGCCACGTCATCCCGTTAGGCGGGCCTCACATGTCGGTTTCGCTGTTTTCACGGCCTGAGCGTCAGTGCTCCCCGTTACGCATTAGTCATAATTTTGATGGTTTTTTGTGACATGATTCAAACCTGGTACTACTAAGTTATTAGCCTAGCCTCAAGTGTGATTATTTTGGGTAAATAACGCACACCGACACAACCATCATTGTGCTTAATGTGTTGGAACACACCCCGATACATAGGACTGGTAACCCGGTGAGTTCGTGTGATGCCCACAAAGGATAAACGAGCTTATATGTCTCCTGCGGGATTGACCAGAGTTGTATCTTGCCTAATTTTCTTAAATTCCCATGCACGTTTCCCGTTACTCAAGCTTCTTGCTAACTTCTCGATGCCTCACACTCCTACTCGAGGAGTCACATAAGGGATCATATTAGTATTCAATTTTGACAGTTGCTACTCTATTCCAACTGATTGGTCAAAAAAAGATAAGAACCAATAGAGATTTCAAACACATTGGCCTACAAGGTGTTGATTTTGGGGCAGTGTTCATGGGTCTCTGTGCTCTCTGTGTGTGTGTGTGTGTGTGTGATGAGAGTGGACATCAGAGAAGTGGAGAGGGAAAGGGATGGGGTTGTTTTTAAAAGACATGAGGTAGAACGAGTTTGCGCAGGATCTTGAATATCAGCCACGTCACTGATTTGGGCACGTGTCTCTCCTATTGGCTATATACCATGTCATACACCTAAAACAAATGCATTATTATTGTAGAACTACAATAGGACAAATGCGACCTACATGCGTTGATTTGTGGGTGATCGCGGCTCCTTAGCTTGTCAGAACGACATGAAGTGTGGTATTGCACTAGCATGTTGACCTTGTTTAACGATCACAGTTATCATCACTAAAAAATCTGCTGCTCTAGCACCATTTTACTTGTTCAGTGGAGAGTAAACCCATTGAGCTCTCGTGAAATACTCAGATGTCATGAAGGATTTTTAATCATCTTTAATACTTCCTCCATCCCAAAATAAATGACTCAACTTTGTACTAACTTTAGTACATGTATCAACTTAATGGGCCTATCATCTTAAAATCAACACGTGTTGATGGCGTTTGTCCTTCTGTACCAGCACAATTAATGTGCATGACATTTGACATTTGCTCTAGCACAAATGACATGGGTCTATACCTACCTCAACGTCATCAGAACATCAAACACAAGAACAACACCAGCGAGGGTACTGCTAAAGAATAAAGTAGCGTGATACACACCTATTCATAGTTGTTCGTCCGCACTACTAACCCAACACCTGATAAAAACATACTCCATCCATCCTAAAATAAGTGTCTCAACTTTGAGACGGAGGGAGTACTATTCAAGGCCCAAATGCGAATTGCTTCTGCCTCCATCGTGCATAAAAGGAACCCATTTTCTTCCTTTATCCATTCTCCATATTTATCAACCCACACGCAAACACCACTTACGAACACAATCCTGAAATCCACGCATTCCACACCAATGTGTTTGAAATCTTCATAGGTCATACTCTTTTTTATTGATCTACCTAAAAAGCACTGGTCGGGTTGTTGAATCCGGAGATGGTATTTTGCCATGACCAAGTGTAAGAGTGGGAGGTATTGGGAGGTTAGGGAGGTCCAAAGCCAACTATGTCATAGCTTTAAGCCCTGAAACAACTGATCAAGACGAAACTAGCATATCTTGTGTGTGAGAATTTTTATCACATCCACAAGAAAACCTCAAAGACTTTAAGAACATGTGGGTCCTAGAATAATTAATGGTTCGAAACAACTGGCCAAGACGCAAGTGGGATATCAAGACCAATGTAAGGATGAAGGTCTTTAGTCATTTTTAATTGTTCGGCGTTCCTCTGTAATATGTATCAGACTGGATGTGATCCTCTGTAATATGTATCCTAAAAAAAAAGACTGGATGTGATCCTGGCGGAATGTAACAAGCGGTAGGGAGTGGCCTTTGACATTTTTGAAGGAAACAAAACAAATTGAAATTCACTGCCATTAGTTGCAGAGGAAAAAAATGAAGGTAGGGTGATTTATAAAGCATAAATTTTAACATCGCAAACCAATATACGCATAGTAATAGTGCACACATGAAATTCAATTCATATTGATGAGTGGCATGTGCTGTAACACCGCCACGATATTTGGGTTGAAGCTAGCTACTACCACTATCAAGTACCTTAAAATAGATTTTCAAAACATTCATCACATGAAAATACAACTAAAATAAGTACATTATAGATTGCTAACCTATTCTCTGAAAATGCCACTAAAATACCGAAAAATATGCCCCTCACATTTACCTTTGCCAGGTCCTCCCCCTTCCTACCCATCTTCTTGTTCGTTTCCTTTACCGGCAATGCCGCTGCGCCACCAGCAACTGGGAAAGCCTATGCACCGCGTGTCTACGCCGGTGACCCCGCCCAGCCTCTGCAACTGCGTCCTGCCTGGCTTGGTCGCTTGGATCTGGAGAGCCCGTGGGAATTGCTCCTGGCTGAGAAGGGACTCCACCCTAGCCTGACCAGCGAAGGCCGCTGCCTCTGCGAAGACTCAGCCCTCAAAATATCCATCCCACCGCCGTCGGGCACCAGATCTGCTGCGCACATGGCCGCTACCGATGCAACATCTTGCACTAGCCGATCTTTTGAATCCACGTGCCATAGCGTTGGCAGGATGAATCCAGTCCACATTGTAGAGCTCCTGCCACCACAGCCATCCGCACCGAGCCCCTACGTCCATGCGCGGACCACCTGTTAGTATGGACATGGATTTTTAAAGCTCGGGCTTCTGGACACCCCTTATCCTTAGAGAACTAACGTATTACATGAAAAGTTTCCTTCAAACTTTGCAAGATACCAAAACATTCTAACTAGAACGTGGGAAAAGACTTCCAGATTTTTTCGTCCAACATAAATATACGAAATAAGATTTTTTAAATAAAAAAATATACTTTTTCGTATTTTGATGCATGAAAAATTCCAAAAGTTTTTTCCACATTCTAGTAAGAATGTTTTGTTGAGCCGTCAAGTTTAAAGTTCATATGTTGTTTTATATGGGAGAAACAAAAAAGACAAAAATAATTGAACGAATCGTGATGCAAAAAAGAGTGGCTAGATAAGGAAGTGTCCTGAAATCTATGCTCTTCAACATGTTTACCCTGTTAGTATGAGTGTGGGCCTTCCAATAGAGGGATGCACCAGCGAAGGACACCTTTGCCTTTGACCCCAGTGCTGTAGTCATGTCCACCGCAGCGGCCGGAAACCGTCATTGAGGAACGCGCGGAGGCTAGTGTATTGATCGGTGAAAATAAAATTTTCATTTACATATCTTCCTCATTTTCGCCTAATTAAGCCTCTAAAGGAAGAAGCTATATTATTAGCATTTTTTTTCATTTTACCATACCTACAGATTTTGGCTCACCAGCTGCCTATAGATGTGCAGAGCTAATATAAGCGTGAAGATGTCATCTCGGGATGAAAATTCTGGTGCCTTTGTATATGTGTGCAATCCATTTGAAATCCACAGTAGTGTATAATACTTCCTCCATTTAATATATAAGTCTTTTTAGAGATTTTAATACGGACTACATATGAAAGTATGTAGACATATTTTAGAGTATAAGTTCATTCACTTTGTTTCGTATATAGTCCATATCGAAATCTAGGTATATAGTCCGTATACTTTTATTTGATGGCTCCATAATTTGCTTGTAAAAAGGCAGCACATGTCTCTGTGTTTTACATATTTCATTTTATATGTATTGTATCAGTCTGCACTCTGCACTACAAAATCTAAATAGAGGAAAAATCTACAGCCATAGACAAATAGAGAGTTAGAGACCACACACACAGTGACACGCAGACAGAATCTGAAAATTCGGATAAGAGATAGGATTACAGCCAATGGAAGCCACACAGCTGCGGACCATATCTCGTGTGCAGGGGCCCGCCCAACAAGAGCCAGATTCTCTCCTCTCCCTTGGAGCCACTAAAACATATTGCCGTCCGGACAAATCTTCTTCCTGTAACACATCCATCCATTTCTAGCTGCAGGCAGAGCAGAGTTGAGCGTGTGGGAGTCGAAGGAGATCGAGATGGCAACTGCATATGCTCCTCCGATGGCGAGCCAGGTGATGAAGAGCGGCTTGGTGAGCTCCAAGCCGCGGGGGCTGTCCGGCGCCTCACTCACCAGGAGGCCCCGCTTCGTCGTCAAGGCCGTCAAGTCTGACAAGGTCAGTTGCAATTGCATGGAAGAGAGAGCTAAAATTAAGCGATTCACCACACTTGTATCTCATACATATTCTTGTGTCTCCTCTCTCTCCTACAAACAGGGGACGTACCAGGTGGTCCAGCCCATCAACGGCGACCCGTTCATCGGCAGCCTGGAGACGCCCGTCACCTCCAGCCCCCTCGTCGCGTGGTACCTCTCCAACCTCCCCGCGTACCGCACCGCCGTCAGCCCGCTCCTCCGCGGCATCGAGGTCGGCCTCGCCCACGGCTATCTCCTCGTCGGCCCCTTCGCGCTCACCGGCCCGCTCCGCAACACGCCAATTCACGGCCAGGCGGGAACCCTCGGCGCCATCGGCCTCGTCTCCATCCTCAGCGTCTGCCTCACCATGTACGGCGTCGCCTCCTTCAACGAGGGCGCGCCCTCCACCGCGCCCGCGCTCACGCTCACCGGCCGCAAGAAGGAGGCCGACAAGCTGCAGACTGCGGAAGGCTGGTCGCAGTTCACCGGAGGCTTCTTCTTCGGCGGTGTCTCGGGCGCCATCTGGGCCTACTTCCTCCTCTACGTGCTCGACCTCCCATACTTCTTCAAGTAGATGATTATTGTTTGGCATGTACGATGGGTGCAGATGATGTGATCTCTTCTTGATGGTTGCTTGAAAGAGTCTATGTATAAATGAATTTACGTATTCCTCAGAACCTTTGCATGGATGATACTGCGTATTATAACATGGGAATGTTTAATTTCTATAATGGTGCGTGCATAAACAAAACCCAATCAGAAACATCTTAGGACCGTGCTAACTTCCGACACTGATCGAAAGATAGGCAACATATGCGAACGCCTACTTCTTTCTCTAATCACACATGCATGCAAGGCTTAAGAGCTAATCGGTGTGTGGTTGCCGAAGAGGAACGCATGCAACTAGCCTTGACTTATGATTCCATACGTGCATGCAAACTAAAAGACAAAACAGATAATGTCAGCAAAAGATTTTTCTATTTTGAAACTTTAGAATTTTTTGTGGCTCAAACTTTTGCTTCGATTGAAAAACCGTTTTCACGTAAAAAATCATCGTGACGAGAGCTTTGAAAATAGATCATGTTGGTATGTTTCGACGACTTTTTTTCAAATCAAAAGTTACCACGTTGGACTACGTAAGTTATCACGCTTGCAATACATAACTTATCATGGTGTTTACACTGAACTTACTAGGGGTATGTTTCAACTACTTTTTTGCCTGGGTAAAAGATTACCATGACATTTGTATGTTAACTATCAGTTCTGCAATACCACATTCTAGCACCGATGTCGTGCCCAGGCCGCAAGGTGAGGTCCATGTGCACACGCGGCAAAGGCTTGCTTATGAAACATCACTTTGGGACCTGTGTCATGTCAGGCCAGTTTAGGCGTGTGTTGGGCCAGGGTGATCCCATTCTGGTCCGTTGGCCGCCTATGATCATGTCCGATGGGTGTAGAATATCATTCTATATAGTATAAGTTATCGAGGTATATTTTTCAACAACTCTAGTTAAGCTGCAACTGTATGTTATGATTTTTATTTTTTTACATCCAGAATGATGGTAATACCAGTATGTAACATCGGTTTCTTCTAGTTTAGATATGGATATATCTCTAGTGTAAGTTTAGTAATGTACCAAAACTAACACTGTCTAATTACTACTTTGGGTCTAGCTTATTTCCTCGCTCAGTGGACACGTGGTGGTGGTTGCACATACATAATTTTGGTTTGACCAAGGTCTCTAACTCTACCGATTCCCTTAAAAATAAATGTACTGAAAATAACTGGCACCATAAAAAGTGAGGCATACTAACGGCCGGTGTACATGTTGACGATGGTCACTCCATAGCATGGTGAGTTGCATGATCGATCAACATATGCAAGTGACTTTTGTCGTTTCTGCTACAATTAATCAAAAATTACAACGTCACTGGGTCTGTTTACCTCCTGGTGGGATGATGTGGCTAAGAGCATCTCCACCCACGCCCCGGGAACACCCCCAGGCCACTTTTTTAGCACCGGCAGAAAAAATGCTCCCAGTCACGTCCCCAAGTCCTAATTTTTCGCCGGATTGAAGCAAAAACAGCCCCGGCGACCGCAACCCACACCCAGCCTACCGGGGGGCGCTTGGGACCGCCGGCACTCCCTTTTGCATGCCGAAACCCCCATGTCAGCCTCTCTTCCCTCTCTCTCTCCCCGCTCGCCCACATGCAAAAGGAATCTCGCCCATTTTTCCTCGCTTCTCTCCCTGCTCGCCGCCCGCCTCCTCGCCGCACTGCCTCGCGCCGCCCGGCCGCCCGCCTCCTCGCCGCTCCAGCCGCCAGAATCGCCTCGCCGAGCCCCAGGAAGCGGAGGAGGAGGATGAGCGGGGAGAAGCAGATGCGGCGGGCGGCCACGTGGAGCGCATCGGAGCCAGCGTGCTTGGCTCCGTTGGTGAGGAGGAGCTCCGCGAGGTCGAGCAGCATGCTCCCGGACTCGTCCTCGGCGTGGGGTGTGGCGTGCCGGGCGCCCCCTTCCTCCTCCTCCCTCCTCTTCGTCCTCGTCGACGCCGGCCATGGAGGGCGCGCGCGGCCAGGCGCCCCCCTTCCTCCTCCTCCCTCCTCTCCTCGCTCCTCGACCTCGCGGGCGGTGTGGCTGCTGCACATGCCATGGCGGGGCTCGCGCTCGTGCGGCCGTGGCAGAGCTCGCGCTCGCGTGGAGGAGGGAGCTTGATGGAGGGATGGTGGTACGCGGCGGCGAGGCCCGTGCCAAGGAGCGTGCGGCGGACGGTGGCGGGCGTCCTCGATGGTGCTGGAGACGGTGTCGAGCTGCGATGCCGCCACACGTCCTCGGAATGCGTCTTGGGTGGGGGGACGGCCGGGAAATTTTGCCTCCCATAGCCAGAAATTCCGCCGGCGTGATCCGAAGCGGCGAAAAAAAGACCTCCTGGGGGCGCCAACGAGTGGAGATGCTCTAACATTGAAGACCGTATAGATGTTATATTTTTCTTGGCCACATCACGCTAGGAGTAGGAGGCATGACATGTTAACATGATAGTGCTTTAAATTTTGGAAGGATAGGGAGGACTCTTTAGTCATCCTCTGTCATTGCAGTGAAATATTTTAGGGTCAGGATTTGGTGACACGGGGGCCACGTGCCCCTCTTCTGCTGGCTATCAGATGCTTGTCTTGTTTTGGTAGTATGGGTCTAGGACGAAGCACGACGAGCTGGTTACGTTGTTCTTTCTCTATAGTCTGGCAACTACTTTGATTTGCCAAGGTCCGATCGACCGTTTTCTAGTGTCAGTTTAGTAATATACACAAACTAACACTGTTTAGTTGCCACTTTGGGTCTAGCTTGTTTCCTTGCTCAATGGACACGTGTGGTAGTAGTTGCACATACATAAGTTTGGTTTGACCAAGGTTTAACTCGAATCAAGATTCCCGCAAAGAGGCACTCTGCTGAAAATAGCTGGCAATATGAACAGTGAGACATACTCCGGGTCGGTCTATATATTGACCATTGTTACTTTATAACATGGTGAATAAACCACTAGCGGCATTGCAGGATCGATCAACATGTGCAAGTGACTTTTGTCCTTTCTGCTGAAATTAATTACAACGTCCGTGGATCTATGAGCTGCATGATGAGTGACCTGGCTAATGTTGAAGACCGTCGACATGCCAGTACTTCTACATCCTCTATCTTGATAAACCTACCCTTTTCCTCGCTACTTCTCCATTCTTCACTAACCTCCCCGACCGTCACACACGCACTCACACCTGCGCTGTCCCAAAACCGAAAACAATGCGCTGAAATCTGGATATTCTCTAAAACTTCAATAGAAAGTCAATGTTGCTGGAAGCGTATTTACGTGTGTTTTACTTGAATACACCACACTAGGAGTAGGAGGCATCGGAAAGTTAGCAAGATATTATGCCCATGCTTGGAATTTTGGGAAGGCTAGGGAGGATGCCTTAGTCATCCATTATCCAGGTGAAAGAATCTAGAGTTGGGATTAGGTACCATGTTGGTTGTGTGCCACTCATCAACTGGCCATTGTATGCTTCTCCTGTTTTGGTAGTCTGAGTCTAGGACGAAGCACGGCGAGGTGGTTAGATTGTTCTTTCTCTAGGCTGGCAACTGCTCGGCTCCAAGTGGCTAAGGTTCGATTGTAACAGGTGGAAGGGCCGTGGGCAAAATCCTCCAATAATATCTAACAAGTGGGCCTAGACCTGAAAATAAAACAAAAAAAAGTAATTTGTGCTATTTTGTATAGTTGCCAATCAAAAGTGTGGGCATTTAATCAAACAAAACTAAAGATATGCAATTGGACTATAAAAATCCCAGGAAAGAAAACAAATTAATGTATATGGGAAAGATGTCGCCTCCCTCCCGCCCCCTCCCCTCCCCCTCGGGCGGAGCAACGAAGCCGCCATTAAAGCCCAATCCCCAGCTTCCCACCCACCCCCGCATCTCACCGAACTCTCCCCGCCCCAAATCCCCATATGAGAAGACGCATGGCTGCATAGTGACGCCGCGGCGTGCGGGTTCGCCGACTTGTGCCGGTGGCGCGGGTAGCGGAGCCGAGGGCACTTCCGCCTCCGACAGCGGCGCCGCTGCCCGAGATCGATCCGCACTCGCCGGAGGCTCGCCGCGATATGAGGCGGGTGGTGCTGGAGCGCTTCCTCGACCGCGACGAGTGGGGGGAGATCCACATGCATATCCTCCGCCACGCGAACTTCGTCGAGCGCGCACGCTTCATCGGAGACAACGGCTGCGAGGATGTGGAGCTCCTCTTCTGGGCGATTCAGGAGGCGGAATCGCCAGATCTGCGGCAGGCCGCCCGCTGGGAGAACTTCCGGACGGCGAATCCCTCAAGGCTCAACATCCGGCCACCGTCATGGGAGGGAATCGCCAGGATCCCGCCGGAGTTCATCCCTCCGGGGACCGTCTGGCCTCCGCGCCGTAAGTAGATCGCCTGCCCCGACTGGTTCAGACACAACGACGACCCATCGATCCTCCCCCATGGCCTGGTGAGTTGGGTATGCATCTTCATGTTGATTCAACTCTTAAGGCTAGATTGAGGGATTTCCGTTTGCGCCGTCGGAGGATGCATGCTTATGTTGGTTCGATTGAACGTTCGTCTGGTTCGATTACTGCTGCACCTGTTTAGGATTTGGTGATGGAGATGAGGGTTCTCCCTCTTGACACCCAGTGTAATAAGAAGTGTGTGGCTGCTTTTGCAGCTGGCGAGACCTCGTCGGAGGATTTCTCCGGCGAGGGGCTCAGTCATAGTTTGAATTCCAGCCCCAACCCAGAAGCAACGTCTCCCAGCCGTCCCCACCTGGTGAACCCAGCTTTGCCTGGGTCCACGCTCAAAATACGTGTTGTTGGGGAGAAAGCGGATAAGACGAGGGGATTGCGTAAAGACGAATCCCTAGAAAACATAGAGGAGCACTTTGGCCAGCTCTGGCTCATCCCCTCTCCCCCCGCCGCCGCCTCCCTAGAAACCCTACCCAACAATCGCAAGACCCCCGAAAGACCGAATTCCTTTGCTGGATCCGGAGAGACCTGGTTGAGAACAAGTCCTTTTCAGCTGCGGATTGTTTTCCTGCAGTCCGTCGTCCGTTTGATCCACCTCCAAAACAAATCAAGGTTGTCCGTGAGGGGATTGACCCTGGTTTTATCTCTTTCACGGAGGCTATTAAGCGAGGGGTGAGGATGTCAGATCGCCGTGTCGGGGGGAGTAGCAATCCGGCTGGTCCGGCCAAGGGGACAGGGCAGAAGCCTACTGCATTCGCCGAGCGGAAGCCAGCTGCGCCTGCGACAAAGGAGCAGGCCCCTGCCCCCAAGCCCACCAGATCCACAACCTCGACTGCTGGATCTGCTCAGGTACAATCGTCCCAGTCTGTAGAGGTTGAAGTGGAGCAAGTCCTTGATCCTAGGTATAAAGACATGATATGTTTTAATTGTGGTGGACCGGGACACTATGTTGGAAATTGTGTGAAGCCGAAAGCCTGCTTTATCTATCAGTAGAACCACAACGTAAACAACTGTGCAGCGTGGTCTAAGATTCAACCTATTGCTGCCTTTTTTGGTAGTGGAGCTCAAGGCCTTGGTTTTTACCATGTGGATGTACCTGTTGCAAATGAGTCCAAATGGTTAAACTTCCAGAATTGTGCGGTGGTCAACATCCTGAAAGGAGAAGTGAATTGTGCCAAAGTTATGGAATTACTATCTGCTACTTTCTGTAAGACTAAGCACTGGCCTTGGCAAATCAGAGGGCTCTCCAGTAAGACCTTTTTGGTCAGGTTCCCTCCTTGAAAGAAAGTGGAAGATCTTATTGAATTGCCTAGGTTCTCCCTGCTACAGGATGTCAATGTGACACTAACTGAATGGAAGGGTGGATGTGAACCTTTTGTTGAGTTGATTGAAGCCTGGGTACCGATTGAAGGGATTCCCCCAAAGTGGTGCACTTGGAAAGTATTTGCCCAAATTGCTTCATTGTTTGGGGTGCTTACAGATGTGGATTGGAATGGAATGTTTAAAAATTTCTTTGAGAATGTCAGAGTTAAGATAGCCTGCAGAGATCCAACCAAGATTCCTTTTGAGAGACTAATTGAGATGAAGAAGAAGATGTCTCCACTTGGCTTTACTGTTGAGGGCTTTGAACAAACAGGTGGGGTTGATTCTGTCATTGATGTATATGGGGATGAAGATGATTTTGAGGAAGATGAGAGAGCTGAGGAAGATCAGACAGGAAGACAGGATGGAACACAGGGTGAACATGCTTCTGATGGATCAGGGGGTGGTGACTTAGCTATTGATGAACTTGACAAAGCCAATTTCTCAGCCAAACAAAGATCCTCAAACAAGTCTGGTGCTCAGATGATGGTGGTTGCACCCATGGGAGATGGAATATATGTTGATCAGGAGGAATTTATTCTGAAATGTGCTTTGACAGCTGCTGGCCTTGATGGTTCATCTTCTGATGGACATGAACCTGAACATGATTGTGTGGGTAATCCTACAGATCAAATCATGAATACTGTTGGGGAAAATAATGGGATGTTACCCACAAAACCCCCTCTCCAACTAAGGAAGATACTACACACTGTTGGGTTTCGTAGTAATTTCAAAAAATTTCCTACACACGCAAGATCATGGTGATGCATAGCAATGAGGGGAGAGTGTGATCTACGTACCTTGTACATCGACAACGGAAGCGTTTGGTTGATGTAGTCGTACGTCTCCACGGCCTGACCGATCAAGCACCGAAACTACGGCACCTCCGAGTTCTAGCACACGTTCAGCTCGATGACGATCCCCGGACTCCGATCCAGCAAAGTGTCGGGGAAGAGTTCTGTCAGCACGACGGCGTGGTGACGATCTTGATGTACTACTGCCGCAGGGCTTCGCCTAAGCACCGCTACAATATTATCGAGGACTATGGTGGCTGGGGCGCCGCACACGGCTAAGAGAAAGATCACGTGGATCAACTTGTGTTCATGGGGTGCCCCTTGCCTCAGTATATAAAGGATGGAGGAGGAGGAGGCCGGCCAAGGCAATAGGTGCGGCCAGGATGTGGAGTCCTACTAGGACTCCAAGTCCTAGTAGGAGTCCACCAAGAGGGGAGGAAGGGAGAAGGAAGTGGAGGAGAAGGAGAGGTGGCCGGCCCCCTTTTCCCTAGTCCAATTCGTACTAGAGGGGAGGGGGGGGGGGGCAGCAGCCCCTTGGCCCTTTCTCCTCTTCCCACTAAAGCCCATCAAGGCCCATTGCTTCTCCCGTAACTACCCGGAACTCTGAAAAATACCCGAATCACTCGGAACCTTTCCGATGTCCAAATATAGTCGTCCAATGTATCAATCTTTACGTCTCGACCATTTCGAGACTCCTCGTCATGTCCCCGATCTCATTCAGGACTCCTAACTCCTTCGGTACATCAAAACTCATAAACTCATAATATAACTGTCATCGAAACCTTAAGCGTGCGGACCCTACGGGTTCGAGAACAATGTAGACATGACCGAGACACGTCTCCGGTCAATAACCAATAGCGGGACCTGGATGCCCATATTGGCTCCTACATATTCTACGAAGATCTTTATCGGTCAGACCGCATAACAACATACGTTGTTCCCTTTGTCATCGGTATGTTACTTGCCCGAGATTCGATCGTCGGTATCCCATACCTAGTTCAATCTCGTTACCGGCAAGTCTCTTTACTCGTTCCGTAATACATCATCTCACAACTAACTCATTAGTTGCAATGCTTGCAAGGCTTATGTGATGTGTATTACCGAGAGGGCCCAGAGATACCTCTCCGACAATCAGAGTGACAAATCCTAATCTCGAAATACGCCAACCCAACATGTACCTTTGGAGACACCTGTAGAGCACCTTTATAATCACCCATTTACGTTGTGACGTTTGGTAGCACACAAAGTGTTCCTCCGGCAAACGGGAGTTGCATAATCTCATAGTCATAGGAACATGTATAAGCCATGAAGAAAGCAATAGCAACATACTAAACGATCGGGTGCTAAGCTAATGGAATAGGTCATGTCAATCACATCATTCTCCTAATGATGTGATCCCGTTAATCAAATAACAACTCTTTTGTTTATGGTTAGGAAACATAACCATCTTCGATTAACGAGCTAGTCAAGTAGAGGTATACTAGTGACACTTTGTTTGTCTATGTATTCACACAAGTATTATGTTTCCGGTTAATACAATTCTAGCATGAATAATAAACATTTATCATGATATAAGGAAATAAATAATAACTTTATTATTGCCTCTAGGGCATATTTCCTTCACACACATGACTCCTGAGAGGAATACTGAGAACATGGAATACTGTGAGGATCTGTTGAGATCAGTGGATATATATGACTCTGAAAAATGAGGAAACCAAAGAAGAAGAGTTGGGGGTTCTCCCTCCTGAGGTTGTCCAAATCCTACAAAGTGAAACTTGGAGGAGGTCCTTGCTGGAATCACTTACTCAAACCAAGTGTGAAGAGGCTGGTCATGAGAACAAGACAAGATGGGGGCCTGTTGTAAAACAAAGACCTGCTACTAGAGGCCATGGCAATGTTAACATCATGGAGAAAGCTGCAGCATACAAGAGAGAGAAAAACCTGGAAATCCCACCCACATTCAAAGGTAAATCCTTCTCTACTATGGATAAAATCATCCTTACTAATCAAATGAGTCAAATGAACCTGATGATTGGGGGGGATGACACTCAAAAGAATCTTACCATTGATGAGATGATAGCTGTGGAGAAAGAGAGATGTTTGGTGTTTGCCAACAATAACCCTGAAATTGTGCATCCTGACAACCTTGATATTGATTCTAATGACTTAGTTAGTACACCTAAAGGTGCCCCCCCTTGGAGCCAGTGGGCACTGCTGATACTCCCAGGGGAACACCCATTGTTCTAACTAAAGTTAAGCCTTGTGGCTTGTCCCACCCTTTCAAAATTAATTAGTTATGATAGGTCTTATTTGGAACATTAGAGGTCTAGGGCAACATGGAAAAATACAATGCCTTTGTGATACCATTGCCAAAACTGGCATTTTCCTTCGTCTTCAGTATAATATTTCCAAGATGGAAAGATACACACATACGATTTAACAACATCAAATGCGATAGATGCTAAACTACGACTAGCTGGTTGTGCTTCCTCCACAGGAATAGGCGTACTAACTGGTGGAGTTGGGGTTCGCCGTGATAGTACTGGCCCATTGGGCACTGGAGCTCCCTTACTAACTGCTCTTGTTTGGGAGCTCTGTGGTGGAGATGGTGCTGTGTCAACATGAACTGGGTTACTATCGGCTGGGGTTGGGGTTAGATTGGGTGAAGCAGGTGATACGTCTCGAACGTATCTATAATTTTTGATTGCTCCATGCTATATTATCTACTATTTTGGACATTATTGGGCTTTATTATCCACTTTTATATTATTTTTGGGACTAACCTATTAACCGGAGGCCCATCCCAGAATTGCCATTTTTTTGCCTGTTTTAGGGTTTCGAAGAAAAGGAATATCAAACGTAGTCCAAACGGAATGAAACCTTCGGGAACGTGATTTTCTCACCGAATACAACTCAGGAGACTTGGACCCTACGTCAAGCCAATTAACAGGAGGCCACGAGGTAGGGGGGCGCGCCTGCCCCGCCCAGGTGCGCCCTCCACCCTCATGGGCCCCCTGTTGCTCCACCGACGTACTTCTTCCTCCTATATATATCCACGTACCCCCAAACAATCAGATGCGGAGCCAAAAACCTAATTCCACCGCCGCAACTTTCTGTATCCATGAGATCCCATCTTGGGGCCTATTCCGGAGCTCCGCCGGAGGGGGCATCGATCACGGAGGGCTTCTACATCATCATCCAAGCCCTTCCGATGAAGTGTGAGTAGTTTACTTCAGACCTACGGGTCCAGAGTTAGAAGCTAGATGGCTTCTTCTCTCTTTTTGGATCTCAATACAATGTTCTCCCCCTCTCCCGTGGAGATCTATTCGATGTAATCTTCTTTTTGCGGTGTGTTTGTTGAGACCGATGAATTGTGGGTTTATGATCCAGTCTATCTATGAATAATATTTGAATCTTCTCTGAATTCTTTTATGTATGATTGGTTATCTTTGCATGTCTCTTCGAATTATCAGTTTGGTTTGGCCTACTAGATTGGTTTTTCTTGCCATGGGAGAAGTGCTTAGCTTTGGGTTCGATCTTGTGGTGTCCTTTCCTAGTGACAGAAGGGGCAGCAAGGCACGTATTGTATCGTTGCCATCGAGGATAACAAGATGGGTTTTTTTAATCATATTGCATGAAACTATCCCTCTACATCATGTCATCTTGCTTAAGACGTTACTCTGTTTTTAACTTAATACTCTAGATGCATGCTGGATAGCGGTCGATGAGTGGAGTAATAGTAGTAGATGCAGGCAGGAGTCGGTCTACTTGTCTCGGACGTGATGCCTATATACATGATCATACCTAGATATTCTCATAACTATGCTCAATTCTGTCAATTGCTCAACAGTAATTTGTTCACCCACCGTAGAATACTTATGCTCTTGAGAGAAGCCACTAGTGAAACCTATGGCCCCGGGGTCTCTTTCTCATCATATCAATCTCCATAACTTTATTATTGCTTTGCTTTTTTACTTTGCCTTTTACTTTTCACTTTGTATCTCTATACCAAAAATACAAAAAATATTATTTATCATCTCTATCAAATCTCACTTTCGTAAGTGACCGTGAAGGGATTGACAACCCCTAAGCGGGTTGGTTGCGTTGAGCTATTGTTTTTGTGTAGGTACGAGGGACTCGCGCGTAGCCTCCTACTGGATTGATACCTTGGTTCTCAAAAACTGAGGGAAATACTTACGCTACTTTGCTGCATCATCCTCTCCTCTTCGGGGAAATCCAACACAGTGCTCAAGAGGTAGCAAGAAGAATTTCTGGCGCCGTTGCCCGAGAGTCTGCGCAAAATTCAGCATACCAAGTACCCATCACAATCCCTATCTCCCGCATTACATTATTTGCCATTTGCCTCTCGTTTTCCTCTCCCCCACTTCACCCTTGCCGTTTTATTCGCCCTCTCTCTCTATCCTCCCTCTCTTTCTCTATTTGCCTCTTTTTACCCGTTTGCTTTTTGCTTGTGTGTTAGTTTGCTTGTTTGCCGCAATGGCTCTTCCTAGATTCGGTGATCTTCACCTTAAAAGGTTAGAGGAGATCGAAAACAACATCAGGAAGTTTATGGTTTTGCAATTTGAGCATAATAATTTCTTTAGAAATGAGCTTAAGGAACAAAAAGGTTTTATGAGTTATATGAATAAAGAGCTCGATGATATGTCTAAAGAATTTGATGGTATAAGATCCCAAATTGCTCGTCTTAAAAAATTAACTGCTGAAATTTCGAATATGCAAGCTACCTTAGTCAATAAGATGGCCGCTAAACCGGATTCCTATGAAAATCAAGATGAAGATCCAAAAGTTATTGATGTGTCCCCTATTAAATCTTTGTTTTGCAATATGAATCTTGATAATGATGGGACTAAATATGATCCACCTTCACCTAGAAGGCGTTCTAAGAATTTGGAATTTGTTGATCTTGATACTAAATTTGATAAAAGTGGGATTGAAGAAATTAAAACCGTAGATGTTGCTAAACCCACTATATTGGATTTCAGGGAATTTAATTATGAAAATTGCTCTTTGATTGATTGTATTTCCTTGTTGCAATCCGTGCTAAATTCTCCTCACGCTTATAGTCAAAATAAAGCGTTTACCAAACATATCGTTGATGCATTGATGCAATCTTATGAAGAAAAACTTGAATTGGAAGTTTCTATCCCTAGAAAACTTTATGATGAGTGGGAACCTACTATTAAAATTGAAATTAAGTATTATGAGTTTTATGCTTTGTGTTATTTGGGTGCTAGTGTCTCTACTATTCCCAAAACTTTGTGTGATTTGCTAGATTTCCGTAATTTTGATGATTGCTCTCTGAACTTGCATCTTGCGGATTCCACTATTAAGAAACCTATGGGAAGAATTAATGATGTTCTTATTGTTGCAAATAGGAATTATGTGCCCGTAGATTTTATCGTTCTTGATATAGATTGCAATCTTTCTTGCCCTATTATTCTCGGTAGACCTTTCCTTAGAACGGTTGGTGCAATTATTGATATGAAGGAAGGGAATATTAGATTCCAATTTCCATTAAAAAGGGCATGGAACACTTCCCTAGAAAGAAAATAAAATTACCATATGAATCTATCATGAGAGCCACTTATGGATTGCCTACCAAAGATGGCAATACCTAGATCTATTCTTGCTTGTTATGCCTACACTACTAGGAAAAGGCCTACTAATGGCGCACCTGTTTTGGCTACTAATGGCGCACTACAAGTGCGCCATTAGTACCACGCCACTAGAATATTTTAGTAATGGCGCACCACAGGTGCGCCATTAGTATCCCACAGGTGCGGCATTAGTATCTGGTATACTAATGGCGCACCTCATGGAAGTGCGCCATTAGTAACAAATTTTTTAATTTTTTTTCGTTTTTTCTTAATCTCAGGTCACTATTTCACATATGAGATATCCAACACATATATATACAACAAGCGTCCATATAACAATCATATCCAACACGCAAGTTTCATCATATATACATACATAGCCAACACATAGTTCCATCGTTACATATTACAAAAGTTTCACATTGTTCATCCAACACCGTTATCCATCAATTCACAAAAGTTTCACATTGATACAAAATAAAAACACAAATGGAAAAGAAGCACTCCATCCATGCAAGCTTCCGTGAATTAAATCAAATCTGCAAAATGATAAACAAGAAGTTAGAAGAAGAAGAGGAAGAGAAGAAGAAGAAGAAGACTAGAAGAAGACTAGAAGAAGAAGAACACTAGAAGAATACTAGAAGAAGAATAAGAAGAATAAGAAGAAGACTATAAGCTTATTATGTAAACTTGATCATTTTGTGATAACATAAGTAATTTTGGAGCTAACCTATAGGAAACTAAGCATATAAGCTCTCTAAGTTAGCATATTAGAGCCAACTTAGGTAAAATGAAGCTAACCTATGTCATTTTGGAAAAGAAGAAGAATAAGAAGACTATAAGCTTATTATGTAAACTTGATCATTTTGTGCTAACATAAGTTATTTTGGAGCTAACCTATAGGAAACTAAGCATATAAGCTCTAAGTTAGCATATTAGAGCCAACTTCGGTAAAATGAAGCTAACATATGTCATTTTGGAAAAGAAGAAGAATAAGAAGAAGACTATAAGCTTATTATGTAAACTTGATCATTTTGTGCTAACATAAGTAATTTTGGAGCTAACCTATAGGAAACTAAGCATATTAGAGATAACATAGGTAACTAAGTATATATATATATATATATCATTTTGGAGATCTGACATACCTGACATAGTTCAGTTCTCATTGTTCTTCTCCTTCTCCTTCCGCATCCTGATGCGCCAAGAGCGGCGAGGTGGTGGAGGCAACTGTGGGATGTAGTCTTCTACCACAATTGGCGTGGTCATGTCACCCAGCTGTGGGATCGCTGGCACCACCACCGGTGCGTGGTCATTGTCAGGCACCACCACCATCGCGAGGCCACCTTCAGGCAGGACGGGCATGACCATCGCTAGGTCATCCTCAGCCACCACCATCTCTTGCCCATGGTCAGCCACCACCATCTCTTGCCCATGGTCAGCCAGCACCATCTCTTGCCATTGGTCAGCCACCACCAGCGCTAGGTCATCCTCAGCCTGATGCCCATCGTCATCCTGCAGCTCCTCATCCCCACTCTGCTCCTCTTCTCCTGCACTCCAGTCCGGATCATCCTTCTTGTTGTCTTTGCTGCTGCCAGAATCGCTGCTGCTTTCGCTAAAGCTAGAATCGCTGTTGCTTTTGCTACAGCCATAATCGCTGCTGCTTTGGCTGTAGCCAGTGTCGCTGCTGCTGCTCCCATTGCCTGTCCAAATGCAACAATGACCGTTAACAATCGATGTGAGACAAAGCCAAATGTAGAGGAATAAGAAGAGGCAGAACGCACTGGCATCTTCATCGTCAGCGTAGCGCATGCGACACATAGTTGCGTTGAAAACCTTCACGCTGAGCATTGTGGCGTCATCGTCATACCTGAAGAGAAGAAAGTACCCGGTCCGCAGGTCGTAGGCACTGTAGAACTTCTCCCAGCAACAGCATAGGTACATGTGGCCCTCCTTGATCACCAACTCGACGTCCCACAGCCTGCGAACCCCGCTGCCGGCCTGTCGGAGCTTCACATTATCTGGCAGATCTTCACCCAGCATGTTCATAAAAGTGTCAGACAGCCTCTACAATTTGGGACAAGGAGTGATGTAGCAAACAACAGAGTTATCATAATGAGATGGGTGAAGGGGAGATCTCTCGTTTTATATACCTGCCTCGTGGCTGATACTGAAGTCCCAAGTATGATACTGAAGAACTCGAAAGCATCCAACTCGTACTCCGGTGAGGCAGAGCGGCGGTGGCTGCTTCCCCCCATCTCTGATAAGCAGCAGAAGAGACCAATTAGTACCCTTACAACATTATCATACAACATTATAGCAGCATAAATTTTGAGCAGAAGATAATCAACTACACCAATGCACTTCCGAAGTTTCCGCTTCCCACCCATGATGTTGTTAAGCGAGGACTAGTGCCAAATGCATTTTCGGTACGAAAATACATCACAGGCCACTATGTTATTTAACATCTTTCTTCTCGAAGACTAATGATTGTTACATCCTACTAAAATGATGTTCTATCCTCAGAGATGTCTCGTTGCTTATGAGGAAGCAGCAAATAAACACTTCAAAAAAGCTCTCGTCCTCGAAGATGCATTCTTGGTTATATTACCGTTCTGAGTTATGTTGTTCTGTTATTTTATTTGAAGACATGAAGGGTTACTTATTTGAAGATGCTACTCCTAAGAAAGTTCAACTTTTCGATCATCAGCCTCTACAATTAAACAATGATGCATTCTTCCTTTTGCTTTCCATCTTCTTCTTCTCCACCTCTCTTCTTTTCTTGTTCTCCTTTTTCTTTCTTCTCCTTCCTCCTCCTCCTCTTCTCCTTCTTCCTTTCTTGTTCTGTTTTTCAACTTTCTTCTTATTCTTCTTCCTTTCTTTTTCTTTTTCCTCTTCTTCTACTACTTCTTCTTTTTTTCAACTTTCTTCTTCTTCTAATTATCTAAACCTAAATCTAGCACTAACCTAAACCAACCACTAACCTAAACCTATCAATAAGCTAATTAAAATTAAACAGCAAAGAAAAACAGTAGAAAAAAACAAAAAATGCTCACCATGGCTCCGGGGGCAGGGGTTGTGGTGGACGGCCGCGGTTAGGGCAGCGGCGGCGGGCCTGGCTCCAGGGGGGCGCGAGGCGGACGTAGGGGGCCCGCGGCGAGCCTGCCTCCGGGGGCGGCGCGGGCACAGGGGCCGACGGGCAGGTGGTGGGGGCGGTGGGGCACCAGGGGGGCGCCATTCGGGCGACGGGGCGCCGGGGCGGTGGCGGGTGGTGGGGGCGACGGGGCGAGGGGCGGTGGGGCCAGGGGGCGGTGGCGGGTGGCGGCGGCGGCGGGTGGTTGGGACGGTGGGGCGACGGGGCGAGGGGAGGTGGGGCAAGGGGGCGGCGAGGGGAGGGGGGCGACGGGGCGAGGGGAGGTGGGGCTCGGCATTACTAACAATTTTTTTTCAAAACTACTAATGGCGCACGGTGGGTGTGGTGTGCCATTACTATGTCAACTAGTAATGGCGCAGTGTACCACGGTGCGCCATTAGTAACAATTTTTTTTATTTTTTCTCAAAACTACTAATGGCGCACCACACACCAGGTGCGCCATTAGTATATAGTAATGGCGCACCACATGTCTGGTGCGCCATTAGTGGCCATATCATCTATAGCCCTTTTCCTAGTAGTGCTAGCTATGGGCGTTAAACGATAGCGCTTGTTGGGAGCCAACCCAATTTTATTTTTATTCCTTGATTTTGCTCCTGTTTAGTGATTAATAAATTATTTAGCCTCTTTTTTTGTTGTGCTTTTTTGTGTTTAATTAGTGTTTGTGCCAAGTAGAACCGTTGGGAAGACTTGGGGAAAGTCTTGTTGAACTTGCTGTAAAAAACAGAAACTTTAGCGCTCACGAGAACTGCTGTCATTTTTATTTGGAGAGTGCTATTTAGTTAATTCTTTTTGCACATGATTAATAGATAAATTCCTCACGTCCAGCAATTTATTTTAGAATTTTTTGGGTTCCAGATCTTGCGCTAGCTACAGATTACTACAGACTGTTCTGTTTTTGACAGATTCTATTTTTCGTGTGTTGTTTGCTTATTTTGATGAATCTATGGTTAATAGAATAGTTTATGAACCATAGAGAAGTTGGAATACAGTAGGTATAACACCAATATAAATAAAGAATGAGTTTATTACAGTACCTTGAAGTGGTCTTTTGTTTTCTTTCGCTAACGGAGCTCACAAGATTTTCTACTTTAAGTTTTGTGTTGTGAAGTTTTCAAGTTTTGGGTAAAGATTTGATGGATTATGGAACAAGGAGTGGCAAGATCCTAAGCTTGGGGATGCCCATGGCACCCCCAAGATAATCTAAGGACACCTAAAAGCCAAAGCTTGGGGATGCCCCGGAAGGCATCCCCTCTTTCGTCTACTTCTATCGGTAACTTTACTTGGAGCTATATTTTTATTCACCACATGATATGTGTTTTGCTTGGAGCGTCTTTTATGATTAGAGTCTTTGCTTGTTAGTCTACCACAATCATCCTTGCTGTACACACCTTTTGAGAGAGCCATACATAATTTGGAATTTGATAGAATACTCTATGTACTTCACTTATATCTTTTGAGTTATATAATTTTGCTCTAGTGCTTCACTTATATCTTTTAGAGCACGGTGGTGGATTTGTTTTATAGAAACTATTGATATCTCATGCTTCACTTAGATTATTTTGATAGTCTTAATAGCATGGTAATTTGCTTAATAATAATATGCTTGGTATTCAAGATTTGTAAAACTTTCTTTTGAGTGCGTTGAATACTAAGAAAAAAATTGATGCTTGATAATTGTTTTGAGATATGAGGATGGTGATATTAGAGTCATGCTAGTTGAGTAGTTGTGAATTTGCGAAATGCTTGTGTTAAAGTTTGTGATCCCCGTAGCATGCACGTATGGTGAACCGTTATGTGATGAAGTCGGAGCATGATTTATTTATTGATTGTCTTCCTTATGAGTGGCGGTTGGGGATGAGCGATGGTCTTTTCCTACCAATCTATCCCGCTAGGAGCATGCGCGTAATACTTTGCTTTGACAACTTCTAGATTTTTGCAATAAGTATATGAGTTCTTTATGACTAATGTTGAGTCCATGGATTATACGCACTTTCCTTCCTTCCACCATTGCTAGCCTCTCTAATACCGCGCACTTTTCGCCGGTATCATACACCCACCAAATACCTTCCTCAAAACAGCCACCATACCTACCTATCATGGCATTTCCATAGCCATTCCGAGATATATTGCCATGCAACTTTCCACCATTCCGTTCATTATGACACGCTCCATCATTGTCATATTGCTAGCATGATCATGTAGTTGACATCGTATTTGTGGCAAAGCCACCGTTCATAATTCTTTCATACATGTCACTCTTGATTCATTGCATATCCCGGTACACCGCCGGAGGCATTCATATAGAGTCATATTTTGTTCTAAGTATTGAGTTGTAATTGTTGAGTTGTAAGAAAAATAAAAAGTGTGATGATCATCATTTTTAGAGCATCATCCCAAGTGAGGAAAGGATGATGGAGACTATGATTCCCCCACAAGTCGGGATGAGACTCCGGACGAAAAAAAAGAGGCCATAAAAAAAGAGAAGGCCAAAAAAATGAGAGAAAAAGAGAGAAGGGACAATGTTACTATCCTTTTACCACACTTGTGCTTCAAAGTAGCACCATGATCTTCATGATAGAGAGTCTCTCATTCTGTCACTTTCATATACTAGTGGGAATTTTTGATTATAGAACTTGGCTTGTATATTCCAATGATGGGCTTCCTCAAAATGCCCTAGGTCTTCGTGAGCAAGCAAGTTGGATGCACACCTACTTAGTTTCCTTTGTTGAGCTTTTATATACTTATAGCTCTAGTGCATCCGTTGCATGGCAATTCCTAATCACTCACATTGATATCTATTGATGGGCATCTCCATAGCTCGTTGATACGACTAGTTGATGTGAGACTATCTTCCCCTCTTTTTGTCTTCTCCACAACCACCATTCTATTCCACATATAGTGCTATATCCATGGCTCACGCTCATGTATTGCGTGAAGATCGAAACAGTTTTGAAAATGTCAAAAGTATGAAACAATTGCTTGGCTTGTCATTGGGGTTGTGCATGATGTAAATACTTTGTGTGGTGAAGATAGAGCATAGCCAGACTGTATGATTTTGTAGGGATAGCTTTCTTTGGCCATGTTATTTTGCGAAGACATAATTGCTTTGTTAGTATGCTTGAAGTATTATTATTTTTATGTCAACATGAACTTTTGTCTTGAATCTTTTGAATCTGAATATTCATACCACAATTAAGAAGATTTACATTGAAATTGTGCCAAGTAGCACTCCGCATCAAAAATTATGTTTTTATCATTTACCTACTCGAGGACGAGCAGGAATTAAGCTTGGGGATGCTTGATACGTCTCCAACGTATCTATAATTTTTGATTGCTCCATGCTATATTATATAATGTTTTGGACATTATTGGGATTTAGTATCCACTTTTAAATTATTTTTGGGACTAACCTATTAACCGGAGGCCCAGCCCAGAATTGCTGTTTTTTTGCCTGTTTTAGGGTTTCGAAGAAAAGGAATATCAAACGGAGTCCAAACGGAATGAAACCTTCGGGAATGTGATTTTCTCACCGAATACAACTCAGGAGACTTGGACCCTACGTCAAGCCAATTAACAGGAGGCCACAAGGTAGGGGGCGCGCCTGCCCCCCCCCTAGGCACGCCCTCCACCCTCATGGGCCCCCTGTTGCTCCACCGACGTACTTCCTCCTCCTATATATATCCACGTTGTCGGTGTCAAAACCGGCGGATCTCGGGTAGGGGGTCCCGAACTGTGCGTCTAAGGCGGATGGTAACAGGAGGCATGGGACACGATGTTTACCCAGGTTCGGGCCCTCTTGATGGAGGTAATACCCTACGTCCTGCTTGATTGTTCTTGATAATATGAGTAGTACAAGAGTTGATCTACCATGAGGTCGAAGAGGCTAAACCCTAGAAGCTAGCCTATGGTATGATTGTTGTTCTTCTTGGTCCTACAGACTAAACCCTCCGGTTTATATAGACACCAGAGGGGGCTAGGGTTACACAGAGTCGGTTACAAGGAAGGAGATATACATATCCGTATTGCCAAGATTGCCTTCCATGCCAAGGAGAGTCCCATCCGGACACGGGATGAAGTCTTCAATCTTGTATCTTCATAGTCCAACAGTCCGGCCAAAGGATATAGTCCGGCTGTCCGGATACCCCCTAATCCAGGACTCCCTCAGTAGCACCTGAACGAGGCTTCAATGACGATGAGTCCGGCGCGCAGATTTTCTTCGGCATTGCAAGGTGGGTTCCTCCTCCGAATTCTTCATAGAAGATTTTGAACACGAGGATCGTGTCTGGCTCTGCAAAACAAGTTCCACATACCACCGTAGAGAGAATAATATTTCAACAAATCTAATCTGCTGACGTACCCCGTAGTGTGACATCACGCCACAGCCAGGTCTTTAATCGAATCATTTTTCATAACCAATCTCAGCGTGTTTCGCGAGGCGGTTTCCTTGGCACGTCTTGTCGAAGCAGAGATCATGTCCCCTTATTACGGGATTCCCATAAATACGAACGTGGGTAACCCAACCGCGCCATCAATTACGGCGCTTGGGGGATAAGCGAGTTTTACCAGGCTAGTGGGGGCGCATAGTTTAGTCCGCCCTTATAAAGGGATACGGTTTCACATTTTTCTACCCACGCCTTCTTCCTCCTTGATCATCCATTTTCACGCACTCGGGCTCCAGTGCCCAAGTCCACATCCTTCTCCTCAACTCTCTCCAAACATGTTCGGAGTGGGAGGCAAGTGGATGGTCTCCTCCATCACGGAGGGACACATCAAAAAACTACGTGGGGCCGGATACTTAGCCGCAGATATCGCGCACCGGCTGCCAGCCGCGGGGCAGATCGTCCCTACCCCGGAACCTTACGGAAGGGTGGTTTTCCTCCCCCACTTCGTCCGCGGACTGGGGTTTCCCCTCCATCCATTCGTCCGCGGCCTTATGTTCTATTATGGGCTAGACTTTCATGATCTGGCCCTGAATTTCATCCTCAACATCTCGGTGTTCATCGTCGTGTGCGAGGCTTTCCTCCGCATCCGGCCCCACTTCGGCCTGTGGCTGAAGACCTTCAATGTCAAGCCGAAGGTAGTAGGCGGCCAACAAGTGGAATGCGGCGGAGCCATGGTGGCCAAAATGCCCAATGTTACATGGCTCGAGTGCTCCTTCGTGGAGACCATAAAGGGGTGGCAATCGGGGTGGTTCTACATCACCGAGCCGCACGACACCAACTGGGTGGTGCCCCCCCCCCCCTGAGTTTCGATCCGGAATCCCCATTCGGCTTACTTCCTGGAAGGAGAAGGGCCTGTCCTGGGGCTCATCGGTGGAGCTGGACGGATTCCAGAAGTGTATCTGGAACATGATAAGCAAGAAACTCAAGCTTATCAACATAGTCCAGGTCATGCTCTTCCGTCGAATCCTCCCGTGTCAACAACGGGCTTTCAACTTATGGGAGTTCGACCCGGCCCAGCACCAGACTCTACGCGAGCTCTTCGACACGACACATCAGGACGTTTGGAAGGTGCTGTTCAAGGGAGCCGAGGTCCCCATTTCCCTTACCGAGGACCGCGGGCTAAGCACGAAGCGCCCTGCGAATCTGGTAAGTTCTGTACATCTGGTAGGGTATTTATTTCCCAAGCTTAACCATGTGCGAGGTCTGAGCTCCCATGCCTTTGACAGGACTGGGTGGAGACATCAGAGTAGATTAACTGTCCGGCCCCTCTGCCCGAAGACCCTGCAGACCCTCTCTTGATGGAGATGCGGACTCCGGCTTCTTATGAGGTGCCGGAGAAGAAGATCAAGAAGAAGGCCACGGGAACCCAAAAGAGTTCCCAGCGCCAGGTGGTATCGGACTCATCGTCCGATAACTCCGAGACGCACTCCTCCCATAAAAACAAGGAGGAGGAAGATGAAGATTCTCCCCCTCCAGCTGGGGGAGACAAGAAAAGGAAGGCCGCCCCAACCGGGGAGGCCGAAGGGTCCAAGAAGGGAAGGACTCTCCTTCCGGACTGTTCCACCACCGCTGCCGACAGCGAAGACGAGTGGTTACTCAGGGCCAAGCCCCTGGCAAAGTCATAAGTATTCGGATACCAGAGTAACTCATAGCATACTTTTATTGCACCGCTTCTCCTAACGTCGAATATGATCATGCAGTCCGCCCCGAGCCCGTATCGACGTATCCTCGTCGGACGGTTCCTTGGACTCGTCGGATATGAATAGTGATACACTTCCAACCGCCTCCTCTCCTCGTCCTACGGACAATGTCGAGGTATTGTCTCAAGAGGCACTGAGCCGGGGGGAGATAGTCCCGGAGGCGCCTCAAGGCGACCTTCCGGACTCCAGGCGCAAAGGGAGCAAGACTCCCAAGGGCTCCAAGTTCGGCCCTCAGCCGAACACCATGCCGGAACCTCCAGTGGTTCACGACTCCGGCAGGCGCCCCCTTCCAAGGGGGGCAAGATGCCCGTGCCGGTGACCTCTGTCCATCCAGAGGCACCGAACAATCTGCTGGGAGCGCTTTGCGGCGCTTCCATCGATGAAGAGCACCGCACTATTATGAGTGCGGTGATCAAGAAGGTTCAGTCTGCCAAGAGCGGACTGACTGAAGCCTATGCCAGCCTTCTAACAGGCTTTGAGATAAGTATTTAAAATATAGGAAAATATTACCGCATAGACAGTAGCCCCTGATGCTCTGTTTGGTGTTCACAAAGAAAAGCGGAATAGAGGATCAAATAATATCTGCAGGAGTCTAATATAAGTATGTCTGTATGCGTATGCAGGCTTCGCTGCTGACCTCTGCCGCACTGACTGCGGAGGTTGCCGCACTGAAGCAGAACCTCGAGCGGTCCGAGAAAGAGCCCGGCCTTGCCAAGAGGCAGCTCAAGGAGAACAAAGGTAAGTAATACCTTGTCTATATATATATATAAAAGATGTGGTTGCAAAATGATAGGATCATCATGCATGTGCCAGGGGCCACGACCGAAGTGGCGACCCTGAAGCGAGCGCTGTCCGAGGCCGAAAACAAAGCGACCGAGGAGCGCACCAAGCGGGAGAAACAAGAGGCACGGGTGGGCGAGGTGCAGCAAGAGCTCCAGGCTCTCGTGAAGAAGCACAAGACTTTGGAGCTTGACTCGAAGACGCGAGAGTCTGAGCTTGCCGCGGCCCTCGAGAGCACAAAGCATGCCAAGGCTGAAGCCCAAAAGGCCCTCCAGGAAATTGAGGTGATGAGGAAGATAGCGGCGGGTAAGGCATTCAATATGCAAAGCAAGCATGTGAAAGTGAATTACTTGTTACTTACCCGAGTCCGGAGCTCTCCAGGAGCATTCGCAGATTTGCCCCGCAGTGTGTCGGATTCCGCAAAGTGTTACCAGGCCGAGGAGGGAAGCTCGACGGAGAAGTTGTTCTGGTCTCAGTATACTGGGACCGAACACCCGATGCCTGTGAGCGACCAGCTGAAGCAACTGGTGGAGCTACACAAGGGGGCCGAACAGGCCATGAGGGGCCTTATAGTCCGGATGTGGCCTGGCGACTCCCTTCCCAACAGCTACTTCGGCCTGGTGAGGCGGCTTGTGGATGCCTGCCCATGGCTGGAAGTCATAAAGCGGTCCGTCTGCATCGAAGGTGCACGCCGGGCTTTTGCCCGTGCGAAGGTGCACTGGGCCAAGATGGACGCCGAGAAGCTGGTGAAGGAGGGGCCGCCGCAGGGCAAGGAGCATCGCCACCCCGAAATGTATTATGAGGGTGTCCTGAAGGGTGCCCGTCTTGTGGCGGACGAGTGTGCGAAGGATGTAATTTTTGAATGAACTTGCTCATGTGATCCTGTATTTTGAAAAACTTGTTCATATGCGCTATGCAACGCTTGTTTGAATTTAAAATATCACCTTTTGTGCGGCTGTTTATTAAATCTAAGAGATGGTCAGTCGTCGGCTTCTGCCCCCATGCCATGAGTGCTGGGGTGTTTGGGATAAATCTGAGCACTCTTTTTTCCCATTGTTGGGTCCTACGAGGGAGGTTCTCAGCACAACGAACAAGGCAATCGGACTATAATGCTTTTTCACTCTCACTTAGCCATAGAAGTCTACAATTTGAAATTTTGGCGAAGCCCCTAGTATTCAGAAGGCCGAATTCGGGGCGCTATACACGCCTTAAGCCGGACAAAGCCGACTCCTCGCTCTAAGAGGCATAAGTCTTTAGGGACTCGAGACCTCTCGAATAGCGACCAGCTCTCGCCTTATCATGACAGTCAGGTTTAGGTTTCTCTACTGAGGTGCTTGCCCAGATGAACCGGGGCACAATCGCAGTAGTTCTCCCAGTTCTACCTTAGCTGATATAGCGGAACGTAAGGTACCAAAACATGGGAGCCGGGCAAACCCAACTATTGACCCAAGACATGATTCAGAGCTGATGCATATAATGCTATAAGTTCGGGGTGCCGCACTGTCGAAAGTGTTCGGACTTCTCACGCCGTATTATGGGGTACGCTTAAGGCCCTGGCGTATTGGCCGTACCAGAGTGTACGGGTGCTGAATGTCATGAATGAACATATATATATATATATAAAAGAATAGAGAATGCGGTAATAGTCTAGTGCTATGCATTGTTTATTCAAAAAGGTGTGTCGAAGCAGAATGATACAAGTAGTGCGATAAGAAAAAAGTAGGACTATTTGACATGTCCCCTCCAAGGGCAAGCGGAGGAATGGTATTTAAAGCAGGTATTTTACTCATTATTAGAGACCACCTGGGACTTCCATGGTGCGACGTAGCTTTCTACCTCCTTGGTTGTTGCATCGTGTGTCCGGCAATCGTACTGCCGGACGGGGTTTCCAGAGAGTAAAGTCCTGAAAGAGAGAAAAAATAACAAAGCGGGAAGCCCCTAGTGCGGTTGAGCCGCGTCTTGGGGCGTGCCGTAGTCGTGCCCCCCCTCCCCACCTATGCCCATGGTATTTTTGATGCGTAATTATGTACGCGTGGCACGGATTTTGCCGTTTGGCTGGGACTGGGGTGGGGGCCGCATTGCTATGCGAGCTCGGAACGTGCCAGGCAATCTTGTTGCCGATTACTCCGGGCGCGCTTGAAGGTGTCCGGGTGTTTAATCGTCGAACTGGTGGATTGCCTTAACAGGCTGCTTTGTGCTTCTACTGCGAGGGCCGTAGTGTGCTCCTCCGTGCGGAGAGAGCGCTCTGTGTTTCCATTGACTGTGATGACCCCTTGAGGTCCTGGCGTCTTGAGCTTGAGGTATGCATAATGCGGTACCGCATTGAATCTCGCAAATGCGGTTCGCCCGAGCAGTGCATGATAGCCACTGCGGAACGGGACTATATCGAAGATTAACTCCTCGCTTCGGAAGTTATCCGGGGATGCGAAGACCACTTCCAGTGTGACTGAGCCTATGCAATGGGCCTCTACACCTGGTATGACGCCTTTGAAGGTCGTTTTTGTGGGTTTGATCCTTGAGGGGTCTATACCCATTTTGCGCACTGTGTCCTGATAAAGCAGGTTCATGCTGCTGCTGCCGTCCATAAGGACTCGAGTGAGGTGAAATCTGTCGATGATTGGGTCTAGGACCAGTGCGGCGAATCCACCATGACGGATACTAGTGGGGTGGTCCCTGCGATCGAAGGTGATCGGACAGGAGGACCATGGGTTGAACTTTGGGGCGACGGGCTCCAACGCATATACGTCCCTTAGCGCACGCTTACGCTCCCTCTTGGGGATGTGGGTTGCGTATATCATGTTCACCGTCCGCACTTGTTGGGGGAACCTCTTCTGTCTTCCGGTGTTCAGCGGCCGGGGCTCTTCCTCGTCATCGGTATGTAACCCCTTATCTTTGTTGTCGGCATTTAACTTGCCGGCCTGCTTGAACACCCAACATTCCCTGTTGCTGTGGTTGGCTGGCTTGTCGGGGGTGCCATGTATTTGGCACGAGCGATCGAGTATACGGTCCAAACTGGACGGGCCCGGAGTTCTTCTTTTGAATGGCTTTTTTCGCTGACCGGATTTAGAGCCTCTGAATCCGGCATTGACTGCCGTATCCTCGGTGTTGTCGTTGTTGATGCGACGCTTGTGTTTGTTGCGACGTGACCTGCCATTGCTATCCTTGGTATCCGAAGTACCATGGTTCTTTGATATGTTATTACTTCGAGCCAGCTAGCTGTCCTCTCCCGCGCAAAAGCGGGTCATGAGTGTCGTGAGGGCTGCCATAGATTTCGGCTTTTCCTGGCCAAGGTGCCGGGCGAGCCACTCGTCGCGGATGTTGTGCTTAAAAGCTGCTAAGGCCTCTGCATCCGGATAGTCGACGATTTGATTTTTCTTTGTTAGGAACCGTGTCCAGAATTGCCTGGCCGATTCCTCTGGCTGCTGAATTATGTCGCTCAAGTCATCGGCGTCTGGTGGTCGCACATAAGTGCCCTGAAAGTTGTCGAGGAATGCGGCTTCCAGATCTTCCCAACAGCCAATGCATTTTGCTGGCAGGCTGTTGAGCCAATGCCGAGCTGGTCCTTTGAGTTTGAGCGGGAGGTATTTGATGGCGTGTAGATTGTCACCGCGGGCCATGTGGATGTGCAGGAGGAAGTCCTCGATCCATACCGCAGGATCTGTTGTGCCGTCGTATGATTCGATATTTACGGGTTTGAAACCCTCTAGGATTTGGTGATCCATTACTTCGTGTGTGAAGCATAGGGGGTGTGCGGCGCATCTGTACTGGGCTATATCGCGACGCAGCTCAAGTGGGTCTTGTCCGCTGTGTTCGGCCCGTCCGGATTTACTTTTACTGTATCCGGCGTGACGGTTATCGTCTCGCGTAGTGGCGCGCCCTAGTGATCCGTAGATCGATCTTGCATGTTTTGCTTTGTCCTCCAATGCATCTCGCAGGTCTAGCGCGTTTCCCCGTGCCTTGACTTTTTTATTTGAGTGGTGTCGGGGTGCGGGCTGAGCTTTTGGCTGAAATGCCTCTCTGTCACGGCCACAAGGTGGCCGATCAGCCGCGTCATATGCTGGAGATGTAGGTTTTAATGCTTCCTCCTCTAGTCGGGGTAGCAACCTGCGCTTTGGGTAACTCTTGGAGGGGCGTTCGAGTTCATATTCCTCGGCCGCAAGGACTTAAGTCCATCTGTCAGCTAGCAAATCTTGATCAGCTTGAAGCTGCTATTGCTTTTTCTTAAGGCTATTTGCCGTGGCTATAAGCCGGCGCTTGAAGCGCTCTTGCTCGACAGGATCCTCAGGCACGCCAAATTCGTCATCGTCGAGGCTTGCCTCGTCTTTGGAGGGAGGCATGTAATTATCATCCTCCGCCTCTCCATCTGCCGCTCTCTCGGGAGGGCTGGCTTCTCCATCCTCCTGCTCTGAATCTTGCTAGAGGGGATTGTTGTCATCTTCGGCACTGTCCGGAGTGCTATTATCTCCTGTGCCGGTATCACCGCTTTTGTCTTGGCGAGACTTAGATCGGCGCCGCTGACGTCGGCGCTTGGGTTGCTTCTTGGAGGGGTCATCCTCCGCTGTCCTGACGTCATTGCCTTCTTTGGGTGTGTCCACCATATATATATATATCATATGATGAGGTGGCTGTCCAGTGCCCTGTGGGCAGTGGTTCTTTTTCGTCTCCTACATCGTCGTCCATACCGTCGATGTCTTCGGAGTCGAAGTCGAGCATGTTGGTCAAATTGTCGACAGTGGCTACTAAGTGGGTGGTGGGTGGGCGGCAAATTTCTTCGTCATCCGCATCCCAAACCTGCCGGACATAGTTCGGCCAGGACTCGCCCGACAAGGAGAGAGACCTTAATGTGTTCAGTATGTCGCCAAAGGGCGAGTGCTGAAAGATATCCGCAGAGGTGAACTCGATGATCGGTGCCTAGTCGGATTCGATAGGCACGGGCGCAGGCGGTTCGGAGTCCGTGGCTGGGGAAGAATCCGGCAGTTCGGCGTCACGGCTCCCGTGAAGGGTAAGGTTGATACTCGGCTCGATCGCTGCTGAGGATGCGGCCTCCGTGGCGGGGTCTATCCACCCGTCCATGGATGGCGCAATTGGCTCTGAATTGAGGGTCAGAGCGGTTGCCGGTGCGATCTCCGAAACACTGTCCTATGGTAGAGCTAAATCACGCTTGTCGGTGTCAAAACCGGCGGATCTCGGGTAGGGGGTCCCAAACTGTGCGTCTAGGCTGGATGGTAATAGGAGGCAGGGAACACGATGTTTTACCCAGGTTCGGGCCCTCTTGATGGAGGTAAAACCCTACGTCCTGCTTGATTAATATTGATGATATGGGTAGTACAAGAGTAGATCTACCACGAGATCAAGGAGGCTAAACCCTAGAAGCTAGCCTATGGTATGATTGTTGTCTATGGAGTTGATGTCCTACGGACTACAACCCTCCGATTTATATACGCCGGATAGGGTTAGGGTTACATAGAGTCGGTTACAATGGTAGGAGATCTTGAATATCCGCACCGCCAAGCTTGCCTTCCACGCCAAGGAAAGTCCCATCCGGACACGGGACGAAGTCTTCAATCTTGTATCTTCATAGTCCAGGAGTCTGGCTGAAGGTATAGTCCGGCTACCCGAACACCCCCTAATCCAGGACTCCCTCAGTAGCCCCTGAACCAGGCTTCAATGACGACGAGTCCGGCGTGCAAATTGTCTTCGGCATTGCAAGGTGGGTTCCTCCTCCAAGTCCTTCATAGAAGATTGTAAACACCAAGAGTAGTGTCCGGCTATGCAAAATAAGCTTCCACATATTGCCATAGAGAGAATAATATTAACACAAATCAAATCTGTTGACGTATTCCGCAGTGCGTCATCATACTATGGCCAAATCCTTTACTCAAATCGTTTTTACTTTTCCACCTCAGCACGTTTTGCGAGGCGGTTTCCTTGGCACGTCTTGTCAAAGCAGAGATCGTGTACCCCCCTTTTGCGGGATTCTCATCAATACGGACGTGGGTAACCCAACCGCGCCACTTATCACGGCGCTTGGGAGGCAAGCGAGTTTTACTAGGCTGGTGGGGACGCACAACCGCATCTGCCCATAAAAGGGGATAAGGATCCACCTTTTTACCTACGCCTTCTTCCTCCTTTGCCTATCCATCTCCTGCGCACTCGAGTTCCAGCGCCCAAGCCCGCACGTCCCACCTCAACCTTCTCTAGCAATGTCCGGAGCGGGAGGCAAGTGGATGGTCTCCTCCGCCACGGAGGGCCAAGTCACAAAGCTAAGGAAGGCCGGATACCTATCCAAGGACATCGCGCACCGGCTTCCCGAAAAGGGGCAGCTTCTCCCCACCCCAAGGCCCCATGAGAGGGTAGTATTTCTTCCCCACTTCCTCCGTGGACTGGGTTTTCCACTCCACCCATTTGTCCGGGGGCTCATGTTCTACTACGGCCTGGATTTCCACGATCTGGCCCCGAACTTCATCCTCAACATCTCGGCGTTTATCGTCGTGTGCGAGGCTTTTCTCCGCGTCCGCCCTCATTTCGGCCTCTGGCTCAAGACCTTCAACGTCAAGCCCAAGGTGGTGCGCGGCAGCCAGGCGGAGTGCGGAGGCTCCATGGCGGGCAAGATGGCCAACGTCCTATGGTTCGAGGGCTCTTTTGTGGAGACCCTAAAGGGATGGCAATTCGGGTGGTTTTACATCACCGAGCCGCGCGATCCGAAATGGACCGCAGCCCTTGAGTTCCGATCCGGACCCCCCACACGGCTTATGTCCTGGAAAGAGTCGGGCCTGTTGTGGGGTGACGAAAAAGTGGTGACCGGATTGCAAACATGCATCCAGTCCCTGGTGAACAAGCCAATCCGGCTTGTTAATGTAATCCAAGTTATGCTCGTCCGCCGGATCCTCCCGTGCCAACAACGGGATTTTAATCTGTGGGAGTTCGACCCGGCGCAGCATCAAACCCTCAGCAGGCTCTTCGACATGACGTACGAAGACGCCTGGAAGATGCTATTCAAGGGCGCCGAGGCTCCCGCATCCGCTTTCGAGGACCGCGGATATAGCTCGCAGCATCACGCTAGCGAGGTAAGCCATCTACACCTTTTACAGGATGTTAAGCTTTTTTTCATAGTTTGACTCTATGCGGGATCTAAACTCCCTTACCTTTGACAGGCTTGGCGGGCGATATCCGGACCGATTAACTATCCGGATCCGCTGCCCGAAGACCCAGCCCCAGCTCTACTAGTGAAGCTGCTGGTTCCGGCGCCTTATGTGGTGCCGGAGAAGAAGGCCAAGAAGAAGAAGACCATGGGGACTCGAAAGAGTGCCCGCAATGTGGTGGTGTCGGACTCGTCATCTGACGAGTCTGAGACGCCCTCCTCCCGTGAAAACGAGGAGGAGGAAGAAGAAAACTCTCCCCCCCCCAGCGGAGGGAGGAGAGAAGTGGAAGGCCGCCCCAACGGGGGAGGCCGAGGGGTCTAGGAAAAGGAAGACCCCTCCGCCGGACTACGCCCCCGACGCCGAAGAGGGCAAAGAGGAGTGGCCAAATAGGGCCAAGCGTCCGGCGAAATGATAAGTTCGGATATCAGAGTAACTCATGATGTTCCTTTGTTGCACAGCTTTCCCTAATGTCGAATGTAATTATGCAGTCCACCCCGGCCCAAATTCGACGAATCGTCCGGCGGCTCCCTGGACTCATCGGACGTGAACTCAGTTCCGCCCGTTGTCTCCCCCCGCACTGCAGACGACACCGAAGTGGCGTCGCGACAAGCTCCGGGGCAGGAGGAGGTGGTCCCGGAGGAGCCGCAAGGCAACCTCCCGGACTCCAGGAGTGAAGGGGATAAGGCTCCCCAGGGCTCCAAGTCCGGCTTTGTGCCGGACACCGCGCCGGAATCTTCCACAGTTCCGGACCGCGGTAGGCGAACTCCTTCCAAGAGGAGCAAGCCTTCTGAGCCAGCAGCCTCCGTCCAACCGGAGGTGCCGGACAATCTGCTGGAGGTGCTTGACGACGCCTCCATCGACGAGGGGCACCATACTATTATGAGTACGGTGATCCAGAAGGTTCAGTACGCCAATAGAGGACTAACTGAAGCTTGCGCTAGCCTTCTGACAGGCTTCGAGGTAAGTAAAAATATGTAAAAATATTACCGCATAGACAGTAGCCCCTGATGCTCTGTTTGGCGTTCGGAAAGAAAAGCCGAATAGAGGATCTAGTAAATTTTGCAGGAGTCTAAAAAAAGAGTCAATATGCGTATGCAGGCTTCGCTGCTATCCACCGCCGCACTTACTGCGGAGGTGGGTGTCCTGAAGCAGGGCCTCGAGCGGACCGAGCAAGAGCCCGGCCTTGCCAAGCAGCGGCTCGAGGAGAAAGAAGGTAAGAAATACCTTACAGAAAAAGTGCCTATAAAAAGGCGTGATTGCAAAAAGAATAACAGGATTGTACTGCTTATTGTAGGGGCCACGACTGAGGTGGCGACCCTTAAGCAGGCGCTGTCTGAGGCCAAAAGGAAAACGGCCGCGGAGCGCACCGAGCGAGACAGACTTGGGGCTCAGGTCGGAGAGGTGCAGCAAGAGCTTCAGGCTCTCATGAAAAAACATGAGAGTTTGGATCTTGAGTCGAAGGCACAAGCATCCGAGCTTGCGACGACCCTAGAGGCTGCCAAGTCTGCCAAGGCCGAAGCCCAAAAGGCCCTCCAAGAGTTGGAGGAGATGAAGAAGATAGCAGCGGGTAAGGCATTCTTTATGCAAAGCAGAAATATAAAAGTGAACTACTTGTTACTTACCCGAATCCGGAGCTCTCCAGGGGCATTCGCAGATCTTCCCTGCAGCGTATCCGCCGCTGCCGCATTCTACAGAGTTGAAGAGGGTAGTTCGACGGAGAAGGTGTTCTGGTCTCAGTATTCTAAGGCCGGACACCCTGTGCCCTTGAGCGACCAGCTGAAACAGCTGGTCGAGCTCCACAAGGCGGCCGAACAGGCCATGAAGGGCTTCATAGTTCGGCTGTGGCCCGGAGAGGCCCTGCCTGGGAGCTATTTCGGGCTTGTGCGGCGGCTGGTGGAGGCCTGTTCGAGGCTCGAGGTCATCAAGCGCTCCGTCTGCATCGAAGGTGCCCGTCGGGCCCTTGCCCGTGCAAAGGTGCACTGGGGTAAGCTGGACGGTGAGAAGCTTGTGAAGGACGGGCCGCCGCCGGGGAATGAGCATCGCAAGCCCGAGAACTACTACAAGGATGTTCTTGCAGGTGCCCGCCTTGTGGCGGATGAATGTACCAAGGCTGTGATTTTTGAATGAACTCGCTCGTGTTTATCCTGTGCGCTGAAAACTTGTTCATATGTGCTAAGCAATGCTTATTGAATTTAAAATATTACTTTCTGTGCGGCCATTTATCAAAAATTGAGAGATGGCCAGTCGTCGGCTTCTGCCCCCATGCCACTAGTGCTGGGGTGTTCGGGATAAACCTGAGCGCTCTTTTTCCCATAGTTGGGTCCTTCGAGGGAGGCGCTCAGCACAACGAACCAGGCAATCGGACTATAATGCTTGAACACTCTCACTTAGCCATAGAACTCTATAATTTTAAATTTTGGCGAAGCCCCTAGTTCGGAAGACCGAGTTTGGGGTGCTATCCACACCTTGGCCGGACAAAGCCAGCTCCTCGCTCGAAGCGGCATAAGCCTTTAGGGACTCGAAAACCCTCTCGAATAGCGACCGGTCTCTCGCCACATCATGACAGTCAGTTTTAGCTTTCTCCACTGAGATGCTTAACCCAGCTGAACCGGGGCACAATCGCAGTGGTTCACCTAGTGCTTCCTTAGCCGATATAGCGGAACGTAAGGCACCAAAACATAGGAGCCGGGCAAACCCAACTATTGACCCAAATCATGATTCGGAGCCGATGCATATAGTGCTATAAGTTCGGGGTGCCGCACTTGTGAAAGTGTACGGACTTCTCACACCATTATGAGGGGTACTGAAGCCCCTGGCGTGTTTGCCGTACCATGGTGTACGGGTGCAATCATGTCATTTAATAAACATATATGTGAAAAGAAGATAATGCAAAAAATAGACAGAAAGCTATGCAGTGTTTATAGAGAGGCTATTTATCAAAGCCGAACGATACAAATAGTGCGGTAAGCAAAAGATATTGGACTATTTAGTATGTCCTGACCAGGGGCAGGCCGCGGAATTGTATTTAAAACAAGTATACCGCTCGTAACAGAGACCACCTGGGAGTTCCATAATGCGGCATGGCTTGTCTGCCTCCCTGGATCTTGCATCGTTTGTGCGGCACTCGAATTGCCGAACAGGTCGTCCGAAGTATGGAGTCCTGAAAGTAAGAAAAAATTAAAAAAAGAATCCGGCAGCCCCTAGTACGTTTTAAGCCGTATTTTGGGCGTGCCGTTATTGTGCCCCTTCCCCTATGCCCATGGTATTTCAAGGGCGCAGTTATGTACGCGAGGTACTGGTTTCGCTATGTCGCGAGAGCTGGGGTTGGGGCCGCATTGCTACACTTGCTCAGAGTGTGCCAGGCGGTCCTTCTGTGGGTTACTCCGGGCGCGCTTGGCAGTGTCTGGCCTTTTAACGGCCGGACTGGAGAATTGCCTAAGAAGGCTACTTTGTACTTCCGCTGTGAGAGCCGCCGTGTGCTCCTCCGTACGGAGGGAGCATTCGGTGTTTCCGTTGACCGTGATTACTCCTCGAGGGCCTGGCATCTTGAGCTTGAGATATGCGTAGTGCGGCACCGCATTAAACTTTGCGAATGCGGTTCGTCCGAGCAGGGCGTGATAGCCACTGCGAAACGGGACTATATCGAAGATTAACTCTTCGCTTCGGAAATTGTCCGGGGATCCGAAGACCACGTCAAGTGTTACTGAGCCTGTACAGTTGGCTTCTACACCTGGTATAACGCCTTTAAAGGTCATTTTTGTGGGCTTAATCCTTGAGGGATCTATGCCCATTTTCCGCACTGTATCCTGATAAAGCAGGTTCAGGCTACTGCCGCCGTCCATGAGGACTCTTGTAAGATGAAATCCATTGATGATTGGGTCGAGAACCAATGTGGCGAAGCCGCCATGATGGATGCTAGTGGGATGGTCCCTTCGATCAAAAGTGATTGGGCAGGAGGACCATGGGTTGAACTTTGGGGCAACTGGCTCCATCGCGTATACGTCCCGTAGCGCACGCTTCCGCTCCCTCTTGGGAATGTGGGTTGCGTATATCGTGTTCACCGTCCGCACTTGTGGGGGAAAGCCCTTCTGTCCATTGTTGTTCGGCGGCTTGGGCTCCTCCTCGTCGTCGCTGTGCAGCCCCTTGTCTTTGTTTTCGGCTCTTAACTTGCCTGCCTGCTTGAACACCCAACAATCCCTGTTAGTGTGATTGGCTGGCCTTTCGGGGGTGCCATGTATCTGGCACAAGCGATCGAGTATTCGGTCCAAACTGGACGGGCCCTGAGTATTCTTTTTGAATGGCTTTTTTCGCTGACCGGATTTATAGCCTTTGAATCCGGCATTGACTGCCGTGTCTTCATTGCTGTCGCTGCTAACGCGGCGTTTTTGCTTATTCCAACGTGTCCTGCCACTTTTGTCCTTGGTATCTGAATTACCAGGGTTCTTTGATATGTTGTTACTGCGAGCTAGCCAGCTGTCTTCTCCCGCGCAAAAGCGGGTCATGAGTGTCGTGAGGGCTGCCATAGATTTCGGCTTTTCCTGTCCCAGGTGCCGGGCAAGCCATTCGTCGCGGATGTTATGCTTGAAGGCTGCTAGGGCCTCTGCGTCCGGACAGTCGACTATCTGGTTTTTCTGTGTTAGGAACTGTGTCCAGAATTGTCTGGCCGATTCCTCTGGCTGCTGAATTATGTGGCTTAAGTCGTCGGCATCCGGTGGTCGCACGTAAGTGCCCTGGAAGTTGTCGAGGAATGCGGCTTCCAGGTCCTCCCAAGAACCGATTGAGTCTGCTGGCAAGCTGTTAAGCCAATGCCGGGCCGGTCCTTTAAGTTTGAGCGGGAGGTATTTGATGGCGTGTAGATCATCGCCGCATGCCATGTGGATGTGAAGGAGATAATCCTCGATCCATACCGCCGGATCTGTTGTGCCATCGTATGATTCGATGTTTACGGGTTTGAAACCCTCTGGGATTTTATGATCCATTACTTCATTCGTGAAGCATAGCGGGTGTGCGGCGCCTCTGTACTGGGCTATATCACGACGCAGCTCGGAGGAGCTATGTCTGTTGTGTTTGGCCCGGCCGGATTTGTTGTATCCGGAGTGAAGATCATCGTCACGTGCCGTAGGGCGCCTGCGCGATCCGTAGATCGATCTTGTTTGTCTTGCCTTATCCTCCAGTACGTCTCGCAGGTCTGGCGCATTTTCCCGTGCCTTAGTTGAGCGGCGTCGGGGCATGGCTTGGGTGGAGGACCGAAAGGCCTCTCTGTCGCGGCCGCGAGGTGGCCGGTCTGCCATGTCATGCGCTGGTGATGTAGGTGCTTCCTCCTCTGATCGGGGTAGCGGCCTGCGCTTTGGGTAACTCTTGGAGGGGCGTTCGAGTTCATACTCTTCGGCCGCAAGGACTTCAGTCCATCTGTCAGCTAGCAAATCTTGGGCAGCTCTAAGCTGTTGCTGCTTTTTCTTGAGGCTGCTTGCCGTGGCTAAAAGCCTGCGTTTGAAACGCTCTTGTTCGGCGGGGTCTGATGGTATGAAGAGTTCGTCGTCATCGAGGCTTGCCTCGTCTTCGGAGGGAGGCGTATAGTTATCATCCTCGACCTCTCGGTCCGCCGCTCTCTCATGAGGGCTGGCTTCTCCATCTTCCTGTGCCGAATCTTGCTGAGGTGGGTGTTCTTCGGCGCTATCCGGGGTAGTATTATCTCCCGTGCCGGAATCACCGTTTTTGCTTTGGCGGGATTTAGAGCGGCGCCGCTGACGCCGGCGCTTTGGCTGTTTCTATGGGGTGTCATCCCCCACTGTTCCATCGCCGTCTCCATCTTTTGGAGTATCCATCATATATATGTCATATGACGAGGTGGCCTTCCAGCGCCCTACAGGTGTTGGTTCCTGTTCGTCTCCTACATCGTCGTCCATACCGTCGATGTCTTCGGAGCCGAAGTCAAGCATGTCGGTTAAATCGTCGACAGTGGCTACAAAGTGGGTGGTGGGTGGGCTTTGAATTTCTTCATCGTCCGTATCCCACCCTCGCTGACCGTAATCCGGCCAGGGTTCTCCTGATAAAGAGAGAGACTTAAGAGAATTCAGAACGTCACCAAAAGGTGAGTGCTCAAAGATGTCTGCGGCGGTGAACTCCATTATTGGCGCCCAATCGGATTCGATTGGCAGGGGCGCGGGGGGTTCGGAGTCCGGGGAGGAGTCTGGATCCTCGGAGTCACGGGTCATGCAGAGTGCGGGGCTAGCGTTCGGCTCGATTGCCTTTGAGATCGCAGCCCCCGAGGTGACGTCCAACCGCTCATCCTCGATTGGCGCAATAGGCTCCGAGTTAGGGGTCGGAACTGATGCGTGTGCGGCCTCCAGGACAATGTCCGGAGGCAGAGCTAGATCATGCCCCTCGAGATAGTGCGGCGCGCTTGGCCGTGGCTCGAACCCGTCGAAGATCAAGTCTCCACGGATGTCAGCCGTATAGTTTAAGCTTCCAAACCTGACTTAATGGCCAGGGGCATAGCTTTCGATCTGCTCCAGGTGGCCAAGCGAATTGGCCCGCAGAGCGAAGCCGCCGAAGACGAAGATCTGTTCGGGGAGAAAAGTCTCACCCTGGACCGCATCGTTGTTGATGATCAAAGGAGCCATCGGGCCTAAAGGCGACGACACAGAGGAACTCTCAATGAAAGCACCAATGTCGGTGTCAAAACCGGCGGATCTCGGGTAGGGGGTCCCGAACTGTGCATCTAGGCCGGATGGTAACAGGAGGCAGGGAACATGATGTTTTACCCAGGTTCGGGCCCTCTTGATGGAGGTAAAACCCTACGTCCTGCTTGATTAATATTGATGATATGGGTAGTACAAGAGTAGATCTACCACGAGATCAAGGAGGCTAAACCCTAGAAGCTAGCCTATGGTATGATTGTTGTCTATGGAGTTGATGTCCTACGGACTACAACCCTCCGGTTTATATAGACACCGGATAGGGTTAGGGTTACATAGAGTCGGTTACAATGGTAGGAGATCTTGAATATCTGCACCGCCAAGCTTGCCTTCCAAGCCAAGGAAAGTCCCATCCGGACACGGGACGAAGTCTTCAATCTTGTATCTTCATAGTCCAGGAGTCCGGCTGAAGGTATAGTCCGGCTGAAGGTATAGTCCGGCTACCCGAACACACCCTAATCCAGGACTCCCTCAACGCTCATCGTGACCGTGTGGCGCACTCGGGAGGGGCTCGAATCCGTCGAAGATCAAGTCTCCATGGATATTGGGCATGTAGTTTAAGCTTCCAAACCTGACCTGGTGGCCAGGGGCGTAACTCTCGATCTGCTCCAGATGGCCAAGCGAGTTGGCCTGCAGTGCAAAGCCGCCGAATACAAAGATCTGTCCAGGGAGAAAAGTCTCACCCTGGACTGCATCGCTATCGATGATTGAAGGAGCCATCAAGCCTAATGATGATGACACAGAGGAACTCTCAATGAAAGCACCAATGTCGGTGTCAAAACCGGCGGATCTCGGGTAGGGGGTCCTGAACTGTGCGTCTAAGGAGGATGGTAATAGGAGGCAGGGGACATGATGTTTACCCAGGTTCGGGCCCTCTTGATGGAGGTAATACCCTACGTCCTGCTTGATTGTTCTTGATAATATGAGTAGTACAAGAGTTGATCTACCACGAGATCGAAGAGGCTAAACCCTAGAAGCTAGCCTATGGTATGATTGTTCTTCTTCTTGGTCCTACGGACTAAACCCTCCGGTTTATATAGACACCAGAGGGGGCTAGGGTTACACAGAGTCGGTTACAAGGAAGGAGATCTACATATCCGTATTGCCAAGCTTGCCTTCCACGCCAAGGAGAGTCCCATCCGGACAAGGGACGAAGTCTTCAATCTTGTATCTTCATAGTCCAACAGTCTGGCCAAAGGATATAGTCCGGCTGTCCGGATACCCCCTAATCCAGGACTCCCTCACACGTACCCCGAAACGATCAGATATGGAGCCAAAAACCTAATTCCACCACCGCAACTTTCTATATCCACGAGATCCCATCTTGGGGCCTGTTCTGGAGCTCTGTCGGAGGGGGCATCGATCACGGAGGGCTTCTATATCATCATCCAAGCCCTTCCGATGAAGTGCGAGTAGTTTACTTCAGACCTACGGGTCCATAGTTAGTAGCTAGATGGCTTCTTCTCTCTTTTTGGATCTCAATACAATGTTCTCCCCCTCTCTCATGGAGATCTATTCGATGTAATCTTCTTTTTGTGGTGTGTTTTCTGAGATCGATGAATTGTGGGTTTATGGTCCAGTCTATGTATGAATAATATTTGAATCTTCTCTGAATTCTTTTATGTATGATTGGTTATCTTTGCAAGTCTCTTCGAATTATCAGTTTGGTTTGGCCTACTAGATTGGTTTTTCTTGCCATGGGAGAAGGGCTTAGCTTTGGGTTCGATCTTGCGGTGTCCTTTCCCAGTGACAGAAGGGGCAGCAAGGCACGTATTGCATCGTTGCCATCGAGGATAACAAGATGGTTTTTTTATCATATTGCATGAAACTATCCCTCTACATCATGTCATCATGCTTAAGGCGTTACTCTGTTTTTAACTTAATACTATAGATGCATGCTGGATAGCGGTCGATGAGTGGAGTAATAGTAGTAGATGCAGGCAGGGGTCGGTCTACTTGTCTCGGACGTGATGCCTATATACATGATCATACCTACATATTCTCATAACCATGCTCAATTCTGTCAATTTCTCAACAGTAATTTGTTCACCCACCGTAGAATACTTATGCTCTTGAGAGAAGCCACTAGTGAAACCTATGGCCCCCGGGTCTCTTTCTCATCATATCAATCTCCATCACTTTATTATTGCTTTGCTTTTTTACTTTGCCTTTTACTTTTCACTTTGCATCTCTATACCAAAAATACAAAAAATATTATTTATCATCTCTATAAGATCTCACTTTCGTAAGTGACCGTGAAGGGATTGACAACCCCTAAGCGCGTTGGTTGCGTTGAGCTATTATTTTTGTGTAGGTACGAGGACTCATGCGTAGCCTCCTACTGGATTGATATCTTGGTTCTCAAAAACTGAGGGAAATACTTATGCTACTTTGCTACATCATCCTCTCCTCTTCGTGGAAATCCAACACAGTGCTCAAGAGGTAGCAGCTGGTTCTCTGTCCATCGTAGTAGGGGTACAATCTGCGAGAGTTTGGGTTATGTGTGGTAGGGCTGGTTCTTGTGCATGTACAACCGGTGTGCTATCTCCACCAAGAGGTAGCACTGTTTTATTTGAAGACCGTGTTTTTATTCCGCTAGATACTGGTATCACCTGCTCCAATTCAAATGGTTGATAAACAGGAAACATAGTTGAATGTACATACATTGTATGAGAGGCAGATGGAATAGATAGTGTGGAAAAAGAGGGCCTGAAATAGTTGACATGTATATTGTTTAACTAAAATGGATAACATGACATAATTTCACATATATGATGTCTATCTAAATTGGATAGCATAGCATAACATAATTCAAAGATACGATGAATAACTAAACATGATCGCATGACATAATTCACCTACATGTTATCTAAGTAATCAGGATCGCATCATTTAATTCACATATGTTATTTATATGCTAAATAGAGGGCATTCGATATGATGTCTGAACTAAGAACATGATGTTGAATATTGTGTATATGATGTCTAAACTATGCAATGCAAGACACAGTATGCATGATATGAGCAGTATAACCGTGCCAAGTTAGAGCATACACCTCAGTGGGGGAATAGGACTGGTCATCTGTCTCTGAATCCATCTCTGAGGAGCTATCGGGACCCAACAAGAGATCTGCTTCGACATGTAGCACTGTCTGCTCTGAAGGCCTTGTTTTCACTCCAGATTTTTCCATCTCCCACCCAAATGGCTGATTCACAGGAAGAGTAGTTTAATGTACAAACATTTTCGACAAATGGAAATGTAATGAAGAAAAGGATGGGAAAGATATCATTCAAATATATGATGCCTGGTTAAACATGATGGCATTGCACATTTCACATATATTATGGCTGGCTAAAAGACATGAGACTGCATAATTCCCATATATGATATAGAAACTAAACAGGTGGCCTTACAGAAGATGTCTAAACTAAGCAGATGACATATATGATGTCAAAAGTAGGCACTGCAAGGCAACATATGCATGATATGACTAACATCATCATGCCAAGGTAGATCAAACACCTTGGGGGGTAAATAGGAGTGGTCAGCGGCGTCTGAATCCGCCTTAGAACAGATATCTTCCTCTGGATTACAATCTGAAGAGGGGTGGGGAGGGTTTTCTATTGAACCCACCATGGAGCAATGTCTGCATGACATTGTATTGCCGCGCAAAACCCTTCTCTTTTTCTCTACATGTTCAGCATGACTGTGTACAATATCTGACATGCATACGAAAAAAATATGGTGAGATTATGTAAGGAGAGCATGTAGAAATTTAGAGTGATGGTAACAACCAGTGGATCGACATTTTTCCATTGAACCAAAATAGCCCTAATGGATCGACGTGAATGTATAGTAATAAGTGATGCAACAAGTGTACAACCTCTTTGCCGTAGCCGTGTCGACCTCAGCATCACTGGGTTGGTCGCTGAAGCAGTTGAGGCAGAGGTGGCTATCGGAGGTGTGGAGGAAGATCTGAGGAATCTGTAGATGGCGTCCAGGGCACTGCTCTATTGTGATGGATCGTTCTGTCGTTGGAGCAGCTCCGGTGAGCCGTAAGACGTCAAGGCTGAAGCAGCACAAGACAGACATCGTCAATCTCAAGTGGGATTCTAATAGCATCTCCAATAGATGATGTAAAATGGATGTAAAATTAACATCACCAAAAACCACCTGACTACAATAGATGAGGTAAAAACTGTTGACTCTGAACTTAACTGTCGAAACTGAAATTTACTGTGGAATCTCAATGCTACTGTCGAAACTGAACGCAATGGTAGCAGAGAGGCACTTGACATTTAGTTTAGGGAGGGTCTGCAGTTCATCTTCAACCTGCACCACCCCTGAGCCGCCAGCCACCACCGGCCGAACCGCTGGCCCCAGCGCCGCCTCGCCGCCCCGAAACAACTCGCCACCGCTGCCCCGGCCAGCCCTCTAGCCCCCCCGCCCCCACCCTGAACTCTAAGATAGATAGTGGGGTACCTCTCCGGCGAGCCCCCGTCCCCACTGCGGGTGGTTCTTCCTTAACTCCGGCGAGGCCCCCCCAACCCCTGAAAATCGACTAACCCAAAAGTCGATTCATTCGACTGAAGTGTGGCTTAATCGAAGCAGAGCAGCAGCACGAGTGAGGGGGAGAGTAGCAGCAGCAGCTGGGCGAGCGAGCGATCGAGCGAGAGCCGGAGCAGCAGCAGCGCGAGCGAGAGCCGGAGCAGCAGCAGCAGATCCGGCTGGTATGGACGCCGCCGCCGAAGGGGCCTCGCACTGGGGGAGAGCCGCCGTGGAGATGTCGCCCGCGGTGCGGGCTTCAAGGTAGCCGCTCCATGGGGGTGCGGGATGGAGCACCGTCGGCGCCGGGAGGTCGAGTTAAGGAGAAGGTGCGATGCGATGAGTGTACAACCTCTTTGGTGGCGCCGAGTAGGCCTCGTCTTCGTTCGAGGAGTCGGTGAGGATGCTGCGGTTGAGCAGGTTAAGGCGGCGCTGTGGGGATGGAGCAGCCGCGATAGAGGAGGCGATCGTCGGAGCATCTCCTTGGAGGTGGAGGACGGGGCAGCTGAACCGGCGGGACGGTGAGATGGACGACGGATCCTCATCCGGGGAGCTGGACGAGGGACGTCGAGATGTTGCGGTGGACGATGTCGTCAGTGAATAGGCTCCGGCTGGGCATCGGTGACGTGAAGGACGGAGGAGGGTGGGGTTTCGCGGCTGGAGCGGAGAGGTTATGGCGGCCTAGGATTTCGAATGACGAAAAGGGGGCGATGGGAGGGGGTGAAGCATGACTTAGGGACACGCTTTTCCAAAATGTAGGGTGTGTTACAAAAGTACCCCCACCGATTTGAACTGGCGGCCCTTTCGGCTCAGGGTTAGAAGGGGGATTTCGCTTGTCGGGATTTGGCAGCTGGAGGGAGTTTTCGCGTGCGGTGTAATTTCGTGATAACAAGGCACGGGTTGTGAAGGCACCAGTTCTGGGAAAACGATATCTGAATATTCGGGATATAACAAGACGCGGGTTGAATTTTAGGGACAATTCTAATGTGTAGTAATATTGTACTTGTACGTACCAAATCAATTCGCACTTCCCTCAACCAAAAAGAAAACGAAAAAAATAAAACTATTCACACCACACAAAGAGAGTCTTGCCCCGTTTTACTATACAAATGCTATTCAAAGCTACTCCCTCCTTCCATCGATATAGGGCCTAATGCGTTTTTCGATGCTAACTTTGATCAAATATTAGAGCAATGATATACGACATGCAACTTACACAAAGCACACCGTTAAATTCATCTGTGAAAGGTTCTTTCAATGATATAATTTTCACATTGTGCATGTCATGTACTATTAATCTTGTCAATAGTCAAAGGCGGTCTTAAAAATCTCATTACGCACTATATAAATGGAAGGAGGGAGTATGAATCCATGTTATGTCCGATTAATTTTTTTCGCTTGCTGTATAATGCATGTAACCTACTCATACCAACATTTTAGTGCATTCCAAATGTCTATACAACCGCTGCAATTCGAACTAAATTTTAATTCGTTTCTCTATTTCAATAAGAATCTACAATCATGATTGTTGCCAACTTCAACCATCATAGTTTCCTTGCTATCCGCCAGATATAAATCGGACGGCCTATAATGCAGGATGGCAGGCACACCATCATCAACAACTCCGTTTTTTATAAGAGTAGAGATAAAATATATTAAATGTAGTATAACATGTTCATAACCACACCATGTGTATCACCGTTATATATATTCACACATGCGTCGGTTTGGAACACTATGATAAATTCTTCAAATATCTGAATTCACTTTTTATAATGAAGTATATATGATCTCTATTCGTCTTTTACACCCACACAACCCTCTTATCTTTGTAGCTGGTGCTAAGTTTCTCTTGTGCATGCACACGCCCGCATCCCACTCACCCTCCCTCAGCATTCTCTAGCTCCATCACACAAATTCGTCTTTTCACTTTAGGTCATTCACCCACGGTGTGTGTAGGCCCCCTAGCTCCTTATTACGGCACACATTGATTGATATGCCTCTCTAGCCTGGTGTGCCTAGCACAAACACAAGCTTCCCCTCTTCTCTTTTCACCGTCCATGCCTCACTCCCACCACTCTTTTCATCGTTCTCACACTCGCATACTCCTCCCCCTCGATATAGTATGCCTCTCGTACCACCTCCTACATGCATCCCTCTCTCTCTATCCTTCTCCTCGTGCCTCATTTGCTTCTAACACACACATGCATGTATACCGATCGATCTCCCAACATATACCTAGATCGACTTTAACTACCCCCCATCGATCGATGTACCTCACAAGTTATGTCTCTCCTTTCTCTAACAAAGGGCGATTGATCTTCCTATGTAGTTACGTCTTCTTACCACAGCCACATCGTCCTCCCTCATCATTCATGCATGCCTCCGGACCCGTCTCTCCCACGCACGTGCACAGACAACAAGTAGCTATCTCCTCTCTTATTGATATTGCGGGCGTGCCCTCCGTTTTTCTAGCAAGCCTATCCCACCATTTGTTAGAAGCAACTCCACTACCACCCCCTCCAACACTCTAGCTCTGTCTCTCTCCCAACCTTATTCCTCTCCTGCACATATGCATGGATGCCGATCGATCTCCCTTAATAGATGAGGCAGATCGATCTCCTTAATACATGAGGTAGGCCTCTCTCCTCCTCCACACATATACCAGTCATTGTACCTCTATAGTTAATTGGGCCTCCCTCTTCCCCCACCACACACCGATAGTCGAGCGCTGCAGGTAGGTATCCATGCCACAGAGACAAACTGCACATGTCCCATCTCACGTTCCAGTAGGCCAGCCACTCTATATCTTTGAGGTGGGCACACACAAATTCGATGGCACTCTTTATTGATCGCACACGCAGACACACACACATCATCCCTCTCTTTGATTCTATGGACACCTCAAGCTGATGATACCTCCACTCTCTTCTCGTGGATCGCCCCCTCTATATATATGTTATATCCAGGACTCTATTTCACACACATTGCATATGTTACTTTTTTTGATTGACCACCCCCCAAAAAAACTCTCAAGAACCCACACAATATATCTCTCTAGGTTTGTATCTCTCTCACAAAACCCCACGTAGGTGGTGTACGTATACAAGAAGAGAATAGGTGCACCGTGCACGTACTCACGCTTTGTGCCCAGCCACACCCGCGCGGGTACACGGTGGAGCTCATTTCTTTACGATGGCAGCCCACGTGCTATTTTGAGCGCCCGTAGCGGTTGTTTACCTAGGGAGGTCGTGTACCACGCATGCACGAAGCAAAGTTCGACTTGACGCGTTGCCGCGTTATTTTCAAATAAAGTTATAGCGCTCAATGGCACGTACATAGAATATAAAACAATTTTTATGGATAAAAAGGTAGTCCGCTCACTATATAAAATGGAGCCTGCCTGCCTGGTTTGTCGCTCTTCAGAGTATCTCACAAAAGGCTGTGGTGGCCTCTCTCTCTCTTACCGTTGGTCACTGATCCGGCCGCATCCCGTCCGCCGGGGGAAAGGGAGTGCGGTGGCCTCTCTCTCTCTCACAGTTGGTCACGAATCCGGCCGCACCCCGTCCGCCGGGGGAAAGGGAGGAAGTGCATCGTTTCTCCGTTCGACGGCGCCGAGGCAGCACATCCCGATCTGCGGTACACGCTGTTCTCTCTGACCAAGCTCCGGTGCGGCAGGGCCTACGCCACCTGCTCGCAGATTCCGGCCGCCACCTGCTCACCTAGTTACATCCCGACGACCTCCAGGTATCCCCTCCGGCCTTGCTCCACTGCCCGTCTTCCCACGTCGCTACATGTGGATCTTCCATAGTTCTTTTCCCAAAACGTAGCGCGTCCGACGTATTTTCCATATTGCATTATCGTCCTCACACCGTTTTAGACAAACACAACCATGTTATTATCTTCCCTTACGACAAGGATTATGCTTCTTTTTTGTCGTCGCATGTGTCATCAACTGTTATTGGCCAATAATTGTTTCCTTTCTACCTCTTTTTTTTGCAAACAGGGCTATTCATTTCACCTCGTTGCTATTGCGACCTTTTGGTGAACTGCACAAATCACTTTTTTCTTAAGAGTGTTTTGTGCAGTTGTACTAAAATGTCATACGGGTAACATCTCTACATTTCAGTGCGACTCCACAAAGGGAGATTGGTTTTTCTCTATCCTCCTCATCCAACTCCGAGCCTAATCTTCTCCAACTAGTTAGTCTTAAGAGAGACTGCAAAGGTGACCGGCTTCTATTTGTGTGTTTATTGTTTCATCAGCAGTCCTCTATTATCGTAATCACACTTAATATCTTTGGAACAGGGATGCTCAGCTCTATTTTAGTGGAACTGCACAAAAATGATCGGAATGTTGCATGCTCCAGACAGCTACTTTTTTCCCAACATGCCTTGTTGATTTAGACAGAGCTGGGGGGACGTTGCTGGCAATGAAAGCATGGATCAATTTTAATTTAACACTTTCTCACAATTCTGTCTTCAGTTGTGATGTAATTATTAGCTCTGATCTGCTAATAATTGACATGCATTAGCAAGGAAGTTCGTTTTTTATTGTTTCCGAAAGAGCATCGATGGCAAATCACGCGAAACAAAAGCTGAAAGCACACACCATTGTACAATTTCATGTTGCTGGAAAATTATTTGTATAGTACGTCAATTATGTAAACAAATGATGGAAGCTTGATAGCATTGCGAGAAGCCTCTTCATCATCCGGGTCCATGTGCCATGCACAAAATTATAATCCTTTGTTCCTAAATATTTGTCTTTTTACAAATTTCAAACGGGCATATTTTAGAGTGTAGATTCACTCATTTTGCTTCTTATGTGTACTCCCTCTGTTCCTAAATATTCTCTTCATCTTTCTAGATATTTCAACAAGTGACTACATACGGAGCAAAATGAGTGAATCTATACTCTAAAATATGTCTATATACATCCGTATGTGCCAGTCCATTTGGAATCTCTAAAAAGACAAATATTTGAGTAGTCACTCGTTGAAATCTCTAGAAAGATAAATACTCGGGAGTATATTTAATAACCAAGAGGGTAGTGCACAACCGCATGGGAGACTCAGCACGGTCGTTGCGCCGCATTAATAGTGAGTAATGAGCAGTCAAATCATAAGCCCCACCTTTCCCACTGTAAGTTGCTCTGAAGAAGCAACCATCAATACGCTCTTCTTTGAATCTGCTCATACTACTCCATCTGTCACTGTTTATACAACGTGCTTCAGAAAAAAGAAAAAAAAATCTGTGGGACCAAGGCGACTAGTGATCGACCTGAAAAATAGCATTGGTAGTTATAGCACGGCGTCTATTACTAGAGGGAATAATACGTACACACATGCATGCAGCGCTTCCACCCCGGGTACACACATGCATGCACTTACTCCACTCCGTAGTAGTACAGTACATGGAGAGAAAAGTGTGGACTTGATTGCCGGTACCACGCCCTAATTAATTAAGCATTAAACCAAACGCGTCTAAAGTCTCTCTGGTGGTGGAAATGCATTGAGAGAAATGCATCATAATGAAGCGCGCCCTGTAAACTATGACGAAGGGAGGAGTAGTATGAAGGTGCAAAACCAAGTACGTATGTGGCCAGTCGCTCAACGCACCTCCTCTTGGCATATGACTGGCATGTGGGACAGGAGTGTGAGCAAACCGATCTCAATTGACAGCAAAGAGCCAACCCGCCGTTCCTTGAGAGAGACGGGGAGCGAGAACACAGACGGGCTCGCATGGAGGCCAACATATATTCGAGCATGGTTGGTTGATCGATATCATTCATTACATGTTGGGCTGCCGTTTTCCGCCCTTCTCCGGAATAAACGTGTACTTTATCAGAGATAAAAAAATAAGAGTACAGGCGCTCCACCATGCGGTTCTAGTAGTAGTACTACTCGTACTACTGCGCTTGGCCCTTCTCCTCTTCGTGAAGTCGAACAATGATGGTACTCCGCATGTTGGGTACTACAGTGTATGCCTCTGACAATCTGACACCGAATGGACTGATGCATGTCCATCGAGGGTAGGTTGCATTAGTCAAAAGGTGTAAGCGAGCTTCACCTTGTCCTGCAAGCTTCTCCTCGTTCTGCGAGTTGACGGGACACACCAAAAAGTAGTGCTAGTCCATACTCCCTCCTTTCCGGTTAATATGGCTTAATCTTTTTTGCAGGTAAATGAGAGAACTTTATTCATATATAAGCATTCTTAGGACGATCAGCCAAGACACTGGTCACTAGGATGCGAGGTACCCCGCAAAAAAAGAAGTAGGAAGCGAGGTGTTTCATCAAGCCAGCTCTCGGCCACATTCAAAGTGCAGCAAGCACGGTTCACACGAAGATGCGCCGCAAGGTTTGCTGACCTGTTTACATACAGAATAACAAAAAAAGAGGAAATATTACCGAGTGCTACTATTTGTAACAGGATATGAGCCAGAATTAAGCGAGAATTGTGGCGAGTGTTCCATGCAATCAACTTCCATTATCACATGCAAGAACCCTCGAAGAGAACCAAATGTGTTGAAGATTGCTTTATCACATTTTAAAATTATAATAAGAGTGCAGACGCTCCTCCATCCGGTTCCTAGTACTAGTATAGTACGTACCTTTATAGACTATAGTAGTAGTACTAGTAAACTTTGCGCTTGGCTGTTCGCCTATTCGAGAAGTCGAACAATAATAGCACTAGTAGTATAGTGTATGCTTCTGGCAATCTGACACCGAATTAACTGTTGCACGTCCACCGCCTGAGCGAAGGAGAGCTTGCATTAGTCAAAAGTTTCTCCTTGTCCTGCGAGCCACCGCGCGCAAGCTTCTCCCGTCCTGCAACCTTCTCCTCGTTCAGCAAGTTGACGGGACACAACAAAGTAAGGCTAGTCCATACTGCCTCCTCTCCGGTTAATATGGCTTAATTTCAAACAAGATAAATACACTGTCTGTCATTGTATATTTGTAAAAATATGGTCAGTGGACTTCATAATACGCTCATTGTGCTCAATAGATATATTTTCCGGTGTTTATACGGTCACTAGCTCACCCTGACTGAGTATGTGTGTGGATGCACGTGTAGGTTGAGCACTTGAGCGTGACCGTGTGTGTTCCATCGTGTGTTCGGACATGCATGCATTAGGGCGTCGCGCGCGTTTTTTTGTCCATGTGTACGTGTGACTGTTGCATACACGTAGGGGGAGTACGTGTAGGGGCCACTAAGGAGCAGTCAAATCACACAGTAAGTTAGTCGGAAGAAGCAACCATCATTTCACTCTTGAATGACACGTACGCAATATAAAATGGTTGATATGGAGAGAACAAGAAAACCACTATATATACACTAGCAGGAGCCTAAGCTACAAGCCTGCTTGCTTAGGTTGCTCTCTTCACAAGCATAGAACGACGGGCCTGATCCCGCAGCTGGGGGAAGGGAACAATGTTCTGCGTAGACGCGGTCGACATTGGCGAGGGAGAAAACCCACAGTCGGTGTGTCCCAATCGGGGGTCACCGCGGTATGGGCGATGCTGCGTCCCAACCGCCCTTCTAGCTACAGCCCGACGTCCCAGGTAGTCCGTCTTCCTTTTGGAGCCGGCTTGCTCCACTGCCGTAGCTCCATCTCCATGTCGATCTTTCTCTACTTCTGCCGGCTTCTACTTGTGATGAGTTTATGTCTCACGAACTAGTGCCAGTACTATTATTCTAATCACACTTCTTCAATATCTTTGCCATCAGGGATGCTCAGGTCGATTTTAGTGGAACTGCACAAAAGCATCGTATGATCCGAGGGTGCCAGCCGTCTTTCCTTCGACAGGTTCAACCTGGCAAGGAAATTAAATCATGTTGAGGGTTTAGGGTTTAAGTCATAGTGACTCCATCAGTAGTTTTTCTTTCGTACACGCTCTCACAACTTTTTTCTTTAGTTATGAACTAAATATTGGCTATGATCTGTGAATCATTGTGATGCATCAGCATGTGTGTTAGTTTTCCTTTGTATTTGATGGAATGTTGTAATGGGGCAACCTTGGAATAGGAATGAAAATGGAGTGGAAAGTTTCCGTTTTTTCGGAGAAAAAATGGAAATGGAGAGAAACCAACGTTTCGTTTCGTTGGATCGCGCCATCGAGCAAAACCAACATTTAAATGACGTCTGTCGTGTTCGTGTCTCACCCTCCTCCACGGCTCGACCCCACACGGTGGCTCGACATGCCACTCACCGCAAACCGAGTATACGATAACTTTCCCGCCTGCTTGTCGATGGATCGCGCCATGGAGTACTAGCACTACTGGAAGAGATTGACGAGTTGGGGGAGGACAGCTTGCTGTAGCACGGACTCCCAAGAACTTTTTACATGCATGTTGTAGCCGGCTATTGCGACCTTTGAACGTGGAGCAGCCGCGTGCACCCGGAAGTGGCGTGGGCCGTGCATGAATGTGGCACTGACCATTTCGGGCGGGGAGCACGCGCGGGTGGTGAAGAGGGTTCGGGTTGGTCAGGACCGGCCGTGGCAGTGGTCCGGACGTGCGCAAACAAGAGATGTTGTACGTTAATATTACTGCGTATATAATTAACAACGTAAATAATGTGCCAGTTGGACAAATATGATTGGAGATGGAGATGGAAATGGAATTTTACGTAAACACAGATATGCATGTCTATGTCTATGTGTGTGTGCGCGACGACTCTCGCGACCTGGAAGCGGGGGCGTGTTTTTGATCGAGTTTTCTTTCTTGGTACGTTAGAAAATCAGTTTGTCTAATTCATATCTAGATGTTATTTAAGGATATCACATCTAAGCTCCCACAAGTATATAATGTAGCAATAAGAAACAAAAAAAACAGGAGCTCAGTCCGTACCACAGTAGTATATATATAAGCGGGAGCCTCAGCGCTTGTTTGCTAGGGTTTGCACTCTCCACACGCTCGCCGCACTACATAGATGTTACACGCCGGAGGCTCAGCGTTCATTTGCTAGGGTTTGCTATATTCACAGTCTCTCACCCTCTCTTCACCAGATCTAAACAAGACTGCGTTGGCCTCTTGTCTCTCTCTTCCCCCTCACAGCTGGTGAAGGAGGCATCCGTATCCCGTCGCACCGGAAGGGGAGGAGGTCCAGCGTTCACTCTATCGCTTTCGGCGAGGGAGGCAATCCACTGCCGGCTGCGCTGTTCTCTTTCACCCAGCGCCTGTGCGGGAGGGCCACCGACCCCTTCTTCCTCGCTGTCGTACGTAGTGTGGGCAGATCCGGCCTCCCGCCGCACTCCTTGCCACATCCCGACGACCCTAAGGTATAAGTGTCTTTGAAATCGTCATTGCTTTAGCTGCATGTGGATCTTTTTCGATCTTTAGTCAAATCTAGGTCTTGGTTCAAAGAGGAAAGAAGGGTGCGGTGGGCTAGGACGTGGTTCAATGAGGAAAGGAGGGGCGGAAAGTAGTATAGACCGGCTATCCAGCCGCTTTGTAGGTCGAAAAGGGAAAAATGGGGTAACCCAGTACACATATCTGTAAGGAACCGATCTCTTTGTTGAAAAGGGAAAGAAACTAGGGGGTCGGGTAGTGTGCAGGACTAGATTTGCTGCCCTCACATAGGAAGAAGGTTCACAGAGAACAAATATGGGACCAGCGCATATATGCTGCTTGGCTACATACTCTGCATCACCCATTTATACGTGTGGACGCACATGGTGCTGGCATGTCCCATACAGCTATTTTGCTATTGTTAATCTAACAATGCCACCGGAAAATTGAAGCAATGCCACTGTTAAAAGTAAATTACATTTTTAACGAATGTTTTTTCAAGAGATGTCTTTGTTAATATGAATCAATGCAACCGTTTTAGAAATGCTACTGTCCTACTTTGTTTTCCATCCAAGATAAGTTAGATGCTTCTTTCTTTCACCGTCTGTTTCATCCTCCTTTATCGGCAAGTAATTGTTTCCTCTTTTGCCTCTGTTAAAACAGGGGTATCGATTCAACTTGTTGCTATTGCGACATTTTGCTTCGCTACTCGAAACACTTATGTTTTAAGAGTGTTTTGTGCAGTTCAACTTGAATGTGACACCGGTGACTTTGCTTAATTTTGGTGGAACTGCACAAAAGGAGATCGAGATTTGTTTCCAGTCTTCGTGGCGAGTTGTTTCAAATCTTTGTCCCAACCACATGATGTGCAGTGTGCTTTGAGATGTTGTGCTACTTGTTTAGGTACTGTTTTAAATAAATGTTGAATTGAAGCTATTGTATTGCTGTCTTTTCCCATTATGTAGTGAACAAAAATGGGACCAACCCAGACATGATGCTTGTTGCTTTGTTACAACAAATTCAGCATCACCGCCTTTATAAGCCAGTAATTGATGCCACTCTTAGAATTAACTACTAAATCTTATTTCAAAACTGCAACACTTGTTAGGGATTGGCGGGATTACCATTTTTGTGGCCGCATGTTGCATCCTCTTTTATTAGCCAGTAACTGATTCCTTTTTTGCCTCTATTTAAACAGAGATATCTATTCAACTTGTTGCTATTGCGACATTTTGCTTCGCTACGCGAAACACTTTGCTTGATTTCAGTGCAACTGCACAAAACAAGATTGGATTTCCTATTCGTGTTGGCAGATTCGTATTTTATCTTGTCCGTCTCATGAAAGGTCAGTACAGGCCTTCATCCACATGATTGTGCAGTGTGCTTTGAAATGTTGTGCTACTTGTATTGGTACTATTTTAAATAAATGTTGAATTGAATCTATTGTATTGCTGTCTTTTCCCATTAAGTAGTGAACAAAAATGGGACCAACCCAGACATGATGCTTGTTGCTTTGTTACAACAAACTCTGCATCACCCCCTTTATAAGTAGATGGAAGAACATACTATTGTTGCGCCCACTCTCCCCTGGAACTGTTTATGCTTTTCGTTAATCTAAAGCCGCTGGTAAAATTAAGCAATGCCACTCTCAGAATTAATTAACTACTGAATCTTAGTTCAAAACTGCAACACTTGTTAGGAATGGTACTATCCTGCTTTGTAGTTCTTTCTACATGTTTAACCAAGGTGTTGTTAAGATAATGTCTCTGTTAAAATGAATCAGTTGCATTGTTTTAGGAATGGTACTTTTCTTCTTTGTTGTTCTTTATACATGTTGAAACAAGGCATTGTTAAGATAATGTCTCAGTCAATATGAATGAATCACACTGATGGAGAATTGCTACTCTCCTGCTTTGTTTCCCATTAATATAAAGTAGATCAGTAGATGCTTCTCTTCTGGGAGTACAAGTCATCAACCGTTATTTCTCAGTAATTGTTTCCCTTATACCTATTGGTGCTTACAGGGATATCAAAATTAAAGCTCGGTTTTATTCTGACCTTGATTTTAGTTGAACTGCACAAAAGGAGCCAATGTGTCCAAGGCAAACTGCTGCATTACTGGGTCCAGTTGGTCGTTCCACTTTGCAGAGAGAAACAGTCACTGTTTGCGCTACATTACAGAAGGAATGACCGAGAAGCTTTACAGAGTATTATCAGACACCGATGACATGACTAGTCTGCAGAGACCATTGGCAATTTAACAACACGTGGAGTGCCATGGGCAAAAAGTGCCCAAACAAGTACAAGAAGCTACGACTGGACTCCACGATCATAGGCATTACATATTTTGAATGGGAAAAGCTTGTCAAAGTTTAATCATTGATGTTAGCAAGAAGACGTTAGTTTAATATATTGGAATTGGAAAACCTTGTCAAAATTTGCTCATTGATGTTAGCCAGAAGACATGCATTTGATATTTTTGAGTGGGACGCCCTTGCTGTGAGCAACGTCGAGTGTTTTTTCCTATTCCTGTGTTCAGTTTAGAAGTAAATAGTTACTCTACTGAGATATTCCTATGTTAAGAGTTTGTTCTGAATATTGTCTATGTAATGCCAGGCCTTGTGTTTGATTGAAAAGTTGAGCTTGGAATGTTGTGGCATGCGGCATCACGAGCTGTTCACCGTGCCTCCTGAGAATAATGCTTCGTATTGTTTTGCATGTCGATCTAATGCTAGTGATTTTCTTGTTAAGAAGATCATCCTCTTCTGTTGTTTCCGTGCTTAAGAAGTTCATCGTCTGATGTTTCATTCATAGCCTATACGACAAGTCAGGTAGGTTAGACGTGAAACCACATGATCTTCCGACCAACTCATGATGTTAGGCCGTTATTGGATCGTCGTTTTCCAACCAAAACCGCTTGTGAAACTGACGCTTGTAAATTAAAGCAGATGGTCTCGGGCAAAGGCGCTTGGTTGGTCGATTTCGACTAGTAAAATATCGAAAGTACTTCACACATGATAAAAACGCTGAATGACACTCGGACGATTTCTAATCCAGCCGTTAGCTGTTGTTTCAGCCTTGCCCATGGATGGCATGATACGCACATCGTGCATGTATCGTCCGGTAATGTCGTCCATATAGCAGTGCTCGTAAAATATACATTGGCCTCTCAAATTAGACGCGTAACCCGCCGGTTTTACTTAAAGACCTCGGGCCCTCGGTTTCATTACGCCTGTATTTTACGCGTTGTTTCCGATGACAAGTAAATTACACTTGTATGTTAATACATGTTTGAAATAAACCAGAGCTCCCAAAAGGTGCTCATAGGTGTCCGATGATCCTGGCTTCCTGAATGAGCAGCGGGCGCTGTATCAGACCATCCGTAGGGCCCGCGTGGCCCTCTCCGTTGTCCTTCGAGTTGTTGCGCTCGCCGTGGCGCCGAGCATTGTTAACATCGTCAATGAACATGAGGATTCAGGAGATGACTTTATTTGACTGGATGACACTAGGGACCCACTAGGGCCATAGCCGTACGTACGCAAGTGCCTCCTTATTATGTACAACTATATATTTTTTGCTTTCTCCTGGTTTCCTGACATCACGGTCCCACACCATTGTCAACCTATGTAGTCAATATAAACGAGAGAATTGTACAAGGTGCGGCTGATAGCTGGGACCAAGCAGCTCGAGCAGTATTTGTGTTTTTGAGGCGTGAGCACTACATAGTTTTTCTTGGCGATGATTTCGTTGTTGTTCAGAGGAGAGCAGGGTATTAACTGGGCGGGCTATGGCCCGTCTAGCCCAGGCTAGATATCCAGCCCAGATACTAATTTTTTCAAGATGAAAATGGCTAGCCCAGCTATACGTCTTTTTGAGGAATACCCAGGCAAGGTCAACTTGTTATTCTCCGCCCCGCTGGGCTGCAAATCTTTCCTAGGAGGGATGCATTAGGCTTAATAGGAAAATGGGCTTTAAAAAATAATAAAAGGGATGTAATTATAAAAACTGGGCAGTAACTATAAAAAATGCACCAAACACAAAATTAGTTTGTAAAATATTATTTATGGATTTTGAAAATCTTAAATTTTCATTGTTGCGCGCGCAATGTTTCATTGGATTTTTACGTAATACAAATTTATATTTAATCTGACTAGAAATTTCGGGATAAAAATATTTCGGATGCCATCAAAATGTGGGAAATTTTATTGAATTTTGACTTCAACGGTTGGTTGAAATTATTAATCGTTGTCCTAGCTAGAAAATGGGTTGTACTTTTAACAAACTGTAAATGGGCTATTGTAAATTCCATTAGAATTCAAAAATGGGCTGTACATTCATACAAAACGTAAATGGGCTATAAGTTCTCTGCCACACACTTGTGGGCCTACTAAGTGACGTGTCCCCCCAAAAAATAAGTTGACGCGTATGCAAGGCTTTGTCAACTTATTATAGTCGAAATACGGTTCTAGCAGCAGTGGCCGTTGGATGTCTATCCAACGGATTTCTTGCTTCTTCTTCAATCTCGGATATTCTTAGCTTCGGCCGCCCAAAAAATGATTCCTTCCCCTGACATCTAGGGCACACCGTTTGGGAGGCTGACCTGTGGGCCTAATAAGTTAGAGCGTACCAAGGGCTTTGTCAACTTAGTCAATATAAACGATTCTAGCTTCAGTGACCGTATGATTGTTGGGAATCGTTGCAGAAATTAAATTTTTCTACGCATCACCAAGATCAATCTATGGAGTAACTAGCAACGAGAGAGAAGGGAGTGCATCTTCATACCCTTGAAGATCGAGAGTCGGAAGCGTTGCAAGAACGCGGTTGGAGGAGTCGTACAACGGTGCCTCCGCGTTCGACACACGTGCAGCCCGTTGACGTCTCCCGCGCCTTGATCCAGCAAGGAGGAGGGAGAGGTTGAGGAAGAAGGCTCCAACAGCAGCATGACGGCGTGGTGGTGATGGAGTGGCAGTTCTCCGGTAGGGCTTCGACAAGCTCACGCGGAGGAGGAGAGGTGTTGGGGAGGGGAGGGGCTGCGCCTTGGATGTGGTACTGCAGCCCTCCCCTCGCCCCTCTATTTATAGGGAGAAGGGGGAAGGGGCTGGCCCCTCTAGATGAGATCTAGAGGAGGGCGGCGGCCAAGGGGGAGGGGGCTTGCCCCCCAAGCAAGGGGGGCGCCCCCTTTAGGGTTCCCCCCAAACCCTAGGCGCATGGGCCCTAGGGGGGGATGGCGCCCAGCCCACTAGGGGCTGGTTCCCTTCCACCTACAGCTCATAAGGTCCTCTGGGGCAAGTGGACCCTCCCGGTGGACCCCCAGAACCCCCCGAATATTTCCGGTGACCGTATGATGACTTCCCATATATAAATCTTCACCTCCGGACTATTCCGGAACTCCTCGTGACATCTGGGATCTCATCCGGGACTTCGAACAACATTCGGTAATCACCTATAAATTGTCACAGCCCTAGCTCTGGCCTTTGCTTGTCATTGCATATGCCTCCATGCATCATCTTAAATTCCAGTAAATTGAATTGAGGGAATTAACAACCCTCAGAAATCACCTCATAAACAATCAACATTAGAAAAATCTCTTCAAACAAGCCCAAGAAAATGTTCCTGTTAATATCTGGAAATATTGGCAAGAGATAAAATTCAAACCAATATTTTTAGAATCTCAGGAATATTTATTTTGGGCCCTTGAATTAATCCAATAAATATTTGAATTGGAATTATATTTATTATATAATAAATATATGTTCAATAATTCTGGAAATTGTTGTGTGGTTTGGGTTAAAGACCACTTAGTTCGCACAACTATTTTCATGAAGTTTTGAAGTGGTTTAGTATTTTTGCTAAATCAGAAAACAAAGACAAAAATAGAAAACAGAAACAAATAAAAAGGAAAGCAGAGAGAGAGAGAAGCCCACCTGGACCTTACCTGGCGGCCCAAGTGGCTGGCCCAGCCCACCTGGCCCCCTCCCCTGTCGTCTTCCTCCTTTGCCAGGAGGATGGGCTTGTGGCCGCCGTGCGCGCACACGCGCCCCGGCCACCTCCTGCTTGCCGCTTCCCCGACCCCCCTAGAGATGCCACGCACCTCCCTGGCGCCACATCCACTTCTCCCTCCGACCCTATCCTCCTCTGCTCTCTCTCCCTCTCGCGACCGAACACCACCATCGCCGCCGCTCGCTGCCAACGCGCCCACCGAGCTCGCCTGACCTCCCCACCGTATCCCTAGCCTCCGCCACGGCTCTGCACGTCGACGAGAAGAACAAAACAAGCCCCGGGAGCCCCTCAGCCTCGCCATCACCGTCGTCCTCATCCTCGGGAGCCGACCACTGCCGTCATCGATTCGCCGGCCACAGGACATCCCCGAGCAAGCCGAACCCATCATTGTGATCACTGTGAGCTGCACCGTCGTTTCCCCCGAACCCCGCGGCCTAGCACTCGCTGTAGCGCCGTTTTCCATGACGCCCGAAGCACGCCGCCGCACGAGCTCATCGCCGACGAGGCTCCGGTGGCCAATCGGCCCCGTTCATATGCCCGTTGGCTTTGTGAGAGCTTGCAGAACGCGTAGGTGCTACCAGTTGATCTGCCCGTGCATGGTGTCGTCGTTTTCATCGGCGCCCGAACTCCGGCGGCCGCAACCGAGCTCGCCGCCGTCGACTCCGGCCACCCTAGGCCCGGAGACCACCACCATCCAACGCGCCATCGCGCCAGCTCTCCGTAGGGCCAAAGGGCGCACCGAACGGTGCACTGTAGGCGAAACCCGAGCCACCCCGATGCGTCTCCGCCGCGTTTTCGGTCGTCGCCGGCGAAACTCCGGCGAGCCAACGTGGCACACTTAGTTAACACTAATGACGCCATTAGCTGATCACTGTGCCACTGACGGATGGGCCCCATGCGCTAATTAACCCCGAAATTTATTCCCTGTTTAACTTAGACTAACCCACAGGGCCCACATGTTAGGTTGACTTTGCTGACATGGCCTTTGACCGGTCCCACCTGTCGTTGACTCGAGTCAGCACTGTGTGATTGACCAGTGGACCCCACTGGTCAGGTTTGACCTGGTCAGCCGCAGTTGACCTGCTGAGGTTAGCATGACGCAATGCTAACGCAGTAAATGATTTTCTGGATTTTAAATAATTCAGAAAATTCCAGAAAATAGCCAAAACTTCAAAAATTCATAGAAAATTATCTATAACTCAGAATGAAATAAATTATATAAAAAATTATCAGAATAATTCAAGAAATCTGTTTATGGCATTTACATGCATGTTTGAACAACCAAGGGTTGCTGTACAGGGCAATTTGCATAATTGACATTTAAATAAGCACATATGGAGTTTGAATTTGAACCCTTGGTTCAAACCAACTTCATTTAATATGATTTCTTGTTGCATTAGCTCAATCAACTGCATATTGTGATGACATTATCATGCATCATAATTTTTGCATTGCATTGATTGTGTTCCTCTTTGTTTGCTGGTATTTGTCCCCTCTTAATAGACGTGGTTCCGACGATGAGTTCGATGACACCGATGAAGAACTATACTATCTTCAGAAGTGCCAGGCAAGCAAAACCCCCTTGTTCATTCCGATACAATCCCACTCTCTCGCTCCTGCTCTCTTTTACTGCATTAGGACAACAACGATTCAACTGTTACATGCTGCGGTAGTTGAACCCCTTTCCTCTGCATGACCTGTCATTGCCACAGTAAATAGATGAAACCCACTAGCATGAGTAGGAGTTGTTTGGCCCTGATGTGCCTACTCATTCATGCTTGTTTGTCATGCCTGCTATTGCATAGAGTTGTGTCGGGTCTGATTCATCGAGAATGAATTGGAATGGTGATGAACATGTCCTACTGTGTGTGAGCTAAGTGTGTGAACACGATTTGGTAAAGGTAGCGGTGAGAGGCCATGTAGGAGTACATGGTGGGTTGTCTCATTGAAACCGTTCTTAGGAACTGAGTTCTGTGTCTGTGATCCATGAACAGCTACTACCACTCATTGGGATCCTTAATTGACCCTCTAGGCTTCTTATAACCCTAGTCCTCTGTCCAGGAGTTGCAACTAGTTTCTGGTGTTTGTAGGATATGTGTTGGCGGCCGTGCGTAGCGCTGACCCCAGGGGTGGGCTATGTTGCGGTAGATACACCGTGGCCGGGCATGCCGGGCGCCCGTTTGGTGTCTCGGAACCCTGTACACATCGTTCGGGGTCGTATGTGGAAACCTCGGCCGGACTCCCTGCGGATGGAACCTGGATAGGCGATAAACCTGGACTAGAGACTTGAGTGTTTAGGTAGGCCGTGGCCGACACCCTCGTTGGGCTTCCGCTTGAAGGTTGCCGAGTACATGTCGTGTAAACGACGGTAAGTGGTGGGAGCGTGTGTGAAGGAGTACACCCCTGTAGGGTTATCATTATCTATTCGAATAGCCGGATTCCTTGGATATGGAAACTTGGACCCCTTGCATAGTTCATAGACAAGTGAAAGTGGATACTCTAAAACTCGCAAGATAAGCGTGAGTGCTATGGATGGCGTTCTCGTAGGGAGGCGGGAGCGAATCCATAGTGGTGTATTGATATGGTGAATATGTGGACTCGTGTGCGCCACCTCAAAAGTGTTGCTTGCAATCGTAGTTCAGGTTAGTCACCGAGTCAAAGCTGGCTTGCTGCAGTTAAACTCCACCACCCCCCTTGTTGATACCGATGCCTATGTAGTTAGTTCTGATGTAAGTCTTGCTGAGTACTTGTGTACTCACGTTTGCTTAATTTATGTTTTTGTAGAGAGACTTCAGTCTCGCTGGTAGTTCCGTGTGGACTTCGACGTTTAGCTTGATACCTCAGCTACGATCTTGTGCCCTCGGCAGGATCTGGTAGATAGTGAGGCTTCTCAGCCCTCTTCATTTGTAGTTGTCTGTACTCAGACAAGTTAAGCTTCCGCATGTGCTTTGATTTGTATGCTATGATTGTTGGGTCATGAGACCCATGTTTGTAATATCTCGCTCCTCGGAGCCAAATGAATAAATACTTGAGTCGTAGAGTTATGTTGTGATGCCATGTTGTATTTACACATATCAAGCATATTGTGTGTATGATTGAAATGCTTGGTATGTGTGTGATCCGACAATCTAGTTGTTTATCCTTGGCAGCCTCTCTTATGGGGAAATGTAGTCTAGTGCTTCCATGAGCCATAGTAGTCCGCTACAGCCCGGTTCACCAGAGTCCTGTTAGCCCGGCACTACTGCTCAGGACATCTGACTGGCCGACATGTGTTTCACTTCGTTCCTGTGTCTGTCCCTTCGGGGAAATGTCACGCGGTGACATCCGGAGTCCTGCCTAGCCTGCTATAGCCCGGGTTCCCGGACTCCTGTTAGCCCAGTGCTACGGCCCGGATTCACACGCTGCTGACTGACATGCTCGATGTGATTCATGTATGCCTGTCCCCATAGGTTGGTGCCGCTTTGGGTTCACAACTAGCCATGTCGGCCCGGGTTCTCTGTCATATGGATGCTAGCGACACTATCATTTACGTGAGCCAAAAGGCGCAAACGGTCCCGGCCATGGTAAGGCGACACCCGTGGGAATACCATGCGTGAGGCCGCAAAGTGATATGAGGTGTTACCGGCTAGATCGATGTGACTTGGAATCAGGGTCCTGACAGCTTTGGTATCAGAGCCTGGCTGCCTGTAGGATTACCAAGCCAAACCGGTCGAAGTTGTGTCTAGAAATGCTTTAGTTATGTAGGGGAATTGATTGTGAAAGGGAACGTAAGGCTCTTTTTACTCCTTTACCTTATGGCCTTCTAATCTGAGTCAACCTCTTCTCTTCTACGGGGTTTACAAACTAGGCCTTCTAATCTATCTATCAGGATGACGTGTTACTAATCCATAGACTTATAGGATTGATGGATTCAATTCTTAGTTCAGGTGCTACTATTTCTGTGTGTTGACAGTTGATCTCGGAACCTTGATATCATGTTGTTGAGTGGTTATGCCACCATTTTGCATGATGTCTCAAATCATTTTGCGCATTTACAGCCGTTATGCTGTCCGAGTCATCCCAGGTCTCTACATAGTCTGATTCATTTGCAAATCCTTTCTTTCCGTTCCCGATGTCCTTTTGGGCCAGATTAAGCACACTACACGGTCTGTGAGGTACTCCGTTGCCTCGGCGGATATGTTGGAGCTACTATTATGACCCTAGGTGCCTTATGAAACCATCTAGTCATCTAGCCATGTTTGGTGTTCTAGTGTGATGATTCTGGCCACCATTCTCGAAAGCATCCCGTGATGCCACTTAGTAGTAGGCATTCTACTCCTGGGTTCTTGACCCAAGGTTCACCATACTTACCTCATGTCGATAGTGTTTGCTAGTTCCTTTAGGATATGGTAACCTTTGCATTAGTTCTCGAGGTCCGTGGTATTTCCTTCTTCCAAATACCATGAACCATCCTTGGCAGGAGTTCCTTTGAACCAAAATATCACAACCAAAATACTCTTGAGGAGTTCTCCATTCATAATTGTGATTCTGCCAGTTCTACCTTTCTGCATGGGTTATCTAGAAGAAACCTGTTGAACTTGGTTCGACATATTAATCCATGCATCCAAAACTCAGAAAGTTATATGCTCCTTGAGTTGTCCATCTTTAGTTGTATTCCGATCATCTTCTATTAATTTATAGTGAAGAGTATGCATGCATTCGTTCATCGATGCCTAATTATTCTTGTGGTCTGTCAAGTCGTTCTATTCCAGAATGACTAGGAGAAACAAGCTCCAGTACCTCATCCATTTCTAGGATTGGGTCAAAGCAGTTGTATTCCGCAGATCAAATGCCAATCCATCTTTTGCTCTGTTCTACCTTGGGGTATTGCCATCTTTATGTCAGGATTGTCATGAGAATTGCACCACCTCTTATGAATTCTTGACGCAGTAATACTTCTCACTATCATTATTCATTCCTCGGTCCCGTGTTGTCGCAACCGGAATGCCGACAAGTGAATCATGATGTGTGAAATCAATACACCTAGCAACCCCGTTGCTTGGTAGTTAATGGACAATAATCTTATCCTTAGCGTGCTGATTATTAAATCATCATCCTAAGGTTGATCGTGCTACCTAGTCCTTATTTCCGGTGCAGTCTTCGATCAATGAGTTAGGATTGTGTCAACCCTCACTCTTTTGATCATATCAACTTGCCCTGAAAAGCAAGGTTGTTCTCGAGCTTAGTAACATATCGGTGGTTCGTGACTCTCCGAATATCTTCTCGGAAGTGCTACCAGGTTGTCACCTGACCGCTATGTTAAGTTCGTGATCAAGTTGGTTTCTTGTAAACCACCCCTTCTCCAAGAATCGGTGTTGGATATCCCTGAGCTGGTTGGTTAAGCTAAACAACAACTTGGAGAGTTGGAAGATAGAAACTTGTCTGACTTAGTTCATGTTAAGGGATATCCTTTTGTGTGTGTGTGTGTGTGTGTGCTGAAGGAAGGTGATATCTCCATCAATTGGTCCTCGTGATTATTTGTTGGATCTATTGCCTTGTCAAAACTTTGACTTGAGTATGGGCTATCGTCAAGTCAAATCAGAACCAACGATGTTCGTAATGTTGTCTTACTCGTGGATGATCTCTCGAGCATACACCATTACATCTTTTGGTCTGACCAATGCTATCACCGTGTTCACATGATGGTGGAAGTCCAGTGATATGGAAATTCCGATGAGTTGCTGTTGAGCCCATCAGCAGCATTTTGTCTCCCCCATGATTCGTGTTAAACATTAAGCTAGTGTTGGAAACTTTGTAATCAATGCCTTCATGTTCCCTTCATGAAGCATATTCTTGGATGTAAGAAGTGACTACCTCGAATTCATGTGCATTTGGTGTAAGTTGCCGCCATGAATTTGAGAAAGGTTTGTTTTGTTTCCTCTGGAATCATCCCAAGTTAGTCACGCATATGTGCGAAGTACTCTATGGTTTGATAGGTTGGCCGCCTCCATTTTGTATGTGTTCCTAGCACACCAAGCCACTGATTGATTTGTTCAAGGAGAAGAAGTTCTTTCTTAGGATCCGGACTTATGAAAGGACTTCGTTATCCTCGTTGATGGTTCCCAACCAGGACTCGGTAGTGTTTTGTTGTAAGACTACTATGTGGTCATGTTTGTCTGGGACAATGTGTTCACATGTTTGTAGCAGAACCCGCTCATGTTTTGGAGCTTGCTACCAAGTTCATCTCTCGAGAATCTCGCAACGCCATCTCATTGGTTTGTGTTGCAAACTTTCCTTTTCCGGATATGCTGTCTGGAATACCCTCTTACCAACCAGATTTGAATCTCAGGCAGGTATGATGGTTGGAACTATTCCAAGATCTATAATGTAGGTTCCGGCAAGGTTGTTGCTCTGGCCGACACACCTAGCCGGAAGATCTATCATTGTAGTATCTTGATTGATCTATTTGACCATCTTCTCCATGAGGATTTCGTGCGACTTATTCTAGAAGTTGCTCCTTAGGGTTCCTTGTGCTCTTAGTCTCTTTGATTTTACCATGACCAATCAAACAGTGGAATCACCCTCGACTGTTGAGTTCTCCTGAGTTACTAGAATCTTTCCCAGCATTAGCATTTTGTTACTAGCTTGCACCGCCATTGTGCCAATCCCCCATGGGTTGCCCTTCTCGGTAGTTTCTGTCCAATATCATCTTCAAAAGTGGACTTGTCATGGGTCCCATCCATTTCCGGTGATAAGAAAAAATCATCCATTGCTTTGTCTTCAACAAGGTAGTCCACATCATCCATTCTGGTGTGAGTATGCCATTCTTTCGAATTCGTTCAAACGATCGTTTGTGATTGCCTTAGGGTGGTATAGAGAGTTGCAATGATCTTTGAATCAAAAGTAATTCTTTTTTCCACTTAAGGGAATAATTCTACGAGTCACCTTCCCCGAGGTGTCCCGTTATGGTGTCATGGGCAACTTAACTCCTCGCTACTTTGAAACCCACGTCCCCATCTATTTAAGCGTCGAATTGTTGCCTACCAATTTGAACCTTTGTCATATGTTTCTCATCCATCATCTCTGATGTGTGTTTTGTGTCTCAGCTCAAGGGATGTTTCCACGTCTCATTCTGTGAGTTGATCTTGTGTTCATTAAGATAGATGATCCATTCTTGTGAGTTTGTCTTGCTCTCTTGTCGCCATGTTGGATGAAGTTCTCGAAGGAAAGGATGTCATAATCAATATGATGTAGCAGATCAACATCTCCGAGAAGGGCAGTTGGATCATGAAGATCGTGTTATTAGCTTTGTGTCCCCTCTGTCTTCTTACCTCACATCCTGAATCTCGGGACGAGATTCTTGTTTCGTGGGGGTGAGTTGTCACAGCCCTAGCTCTGGCCTTTGCTTGTCATTGCATATGCCTCCATGCATCATCTTAAATTCCAGTAAATTGAATTGAGGGAATTCTCAACCCTCAGAAATCACCTCTAAAATAATCAACATTAAAAAAATCTCTTCAAACAAGCCCAAGAAAATGTTCCTGTTAATATCTGGAAATATTGGCAAGAGATAAAATTCAAACCAATGTTTTTAGAATCTCAGGAATATTTATTTTGGGCCCTTGAGTTAATCCAATAAATATTTGAATTGGACTTATATTTATTATATAATAAATATATGTTCAATAATTCTGGAAATTGTTGTGTGGTTTGGGTTAAAGACCACTTAGTTCGCACAACTATTTTCATGAAGTTTTGAAGTGGTTTAGTATTTTTGCTAAATCAGAAAACAAAGACAGAAATAGAAAACAGAAACAAATAAAAAAGGAAAGTAGAGAGAGATAAGCCCACCTGGACCTTACCTGGCAGCCCAAGTGGCCGGCCCAGCCCACCTGGCCCCCTCCCCTGTCGTCTTCCTCCTTTGCCAGGAGGATGGGCTTGTGGCCGCCGTGCGCGCACACGCGCCCCGGCCACCTCCTGCTTGCCGCTTCCCTGACCCCCCTAGAGATGCCACGCACCTCCCTGGCGCCACATCCACTTCTCCCTCCGCCCCTATCCTCCTCTGCTCTCTCTCCCTCTCGCGACCGAACACCACCATCGCCGCCGCTCGCTGCCAACGCGCCCACCGAGCTCGCCTGACCTCCCCACCGTATCCCTAGGCTCCGCCGCGGCTCTTCACGTCGATGAGAAGAACAAAACAAGCCCCAGGAGCCCCTCAAGCTCGCCATCGCCGTCGTCCTCATCCACGGGAGCCGACCACCGCCGTCGTCGATTCGCCGGCCACAGGACATCCCCGAGCAAGCCAAACCCATCATCGTGATCACTGTGAGCTGCACCGTCATTTCCCCCTAACCCCGCGGCCTAGCGCTCGCTGTAGCGCCGTTTTCCATGACGCCCGAAGCACGCCGCCACACGAGCTCGTCGCCGACGAGGCTCCGATGGCCAATCGGCCCCGTTCATATGCCCGTTGGCTTTGTGAGAGCCTGCAGAACGTAGCTGCTACCCGTTGATCCTCCCGTGCATGGTGTCGTCGTTTTCATCGGTGCCCGAACTCCGGCGGCCGCAACCGAGCTCGCCGCCGTCGACTCCGGCCACCCCAGGCCCGGAGACCACCACCATCCGACGCGCCATCGCACCAGCTCTCCGTAGGGCCAAAGGGTGCACCGTACGGTGCACTGTAGGCGAAACCCGAGCCACCCCGGTGCGTCTCCGCCGCGTTTTTGGTCGTCGCCGGCGAAACTCCGGCGAGCCAACGTGGCACATTTAGTTAACACTAATGACGCCATTAGCTGATCACTGTGCCACTAACGGATGGGCCCCACGCGCTAATTAACCCTGGAATTTATTCCCTGTTTAACTTAGACTAACCCACCGGGCCGACATGTCAGGTTGACTTTGCTGACATGGCCTTTGACCGGTCCCACCTGTCGTTGACTCGAGCCAGCACTTTGTGACTGACTAGTGGACCCCACTGGTCAGGTTTGACCTGGTCAGCCGCAGTTGACTTGCTGAAGTCAGCATGACGCAATGCTGACGCAGTAAATGATTTTCTGGATTTTAAATAATTTAGAAAATTCCAGAAAATAGCCAAAACTTCTAAAATTCATAGAAAATTATCTATAACTCAGAATGAAATAAATTATATATGAAAAATTATCAAAAAAATTCAAGGAATATGTTTATGGCATTTGCATGCATGTTTGAACAACCTAGGGTTGCTGTACAGGGCAATTTGCATAATTGACATTTAAATAAGCACATATGGAGTTTGAATTTGAACCCTTGGTTTAAACCAACTTCATTTAATATGATTGCTTGTTGCATTAGCTCAATCAACAGCATATTTCCATGACATAATCATGCATCATAATTGTTGCATTGCATTGATTGTGTTCCTCTTTGTTTGCCGGTATTTGTCCCCTCTCGATAGACGTGGTTCCGACGATGAGTTCGATGACACCGATGAAGAACTATACTATCTTCAGAAGTGCCAGGCAAGAAAAAACCCCTTGTTCATTCCGATACAATCCCACTCTCTCGCTCCTGCTCTCTTTTACTGCATTAGGACAACAACGATTCAACTGTTACATGCTGCGGTAGTTGAACCCCTTTCCTCTGCATGACCTGTCATTGCCACAGTAAATAGATGAAACCCACTAGCATGAGTAGGAGTTGTTTGAGCCCTGATGTGCCTACTCATTCATGCTTGTTTGTCATGCCTGCTATTTCGTAGAGTTGTGTCGGGTCTGATTCATCGGGAATGAATTGGAATGGTGATGAACATGTCCTATTGTGTGTGAGCTAAGTGTGTGAACACGATTTGGGAAAGGTAGCGGTGAGAGGCCATGTAGGAGTACATGGTGGGTTGTCTCATTGAAACCGTTCTTAGGAACTGAGTTCTGTGTCTGTGATCCATGAACAGCTGCTACCACTCATTGGGATCCTTAATTGACCCTCTAGGCTTCTTAATAACCCTAGTCCTCTGTCCAGGAGTTGCAACTAGTTTCTGGTGTTTGTAGGATATGTGTTGGCGGCCGTGCGTAGCGCTGACCCCAGGGGTGGGCTATGTTGTGATAGATACACCGTGGCCGGGCATGCCGGGCGCCCGTTTGGTGTCTCGGAACCCTGTACACATCGTTCGGGGTCGTACGTGGAAACCTCGGCCGGACTCCCTGCGGATGGAACCTGGATAGGCGATAAACCTGGACTAGAGACTTGAGTGTTTAGGTAGGCCGTGGCCGACACCCTCGTTGGGCTTCCGCTTGAAGGTTGCCGAGTACATGTCGTGTAAACGACGGTAAGTGGTGGGAGCGTGTGTGAAGGAGTACACCCCTGTAGGGTTATCATTATCTATTCGAATAGCTGGATTCCTTGGATATGGAAACTAGGACCCCTTGCATAGTTCATAGACAAGTGAAAGTGGATACTCTAAAACTCGCAAGATAAGCGTGAGTGCTATGGATGGCGTTCTCGTAGGGAGGCGGGAGCGAATCCATAGTGGTGTATTGATATGGTGAATATGTGGACTCGTGTGCGCCACCTCAAAAGAGTTGCTTGCAATCGTAGTTCAGGTTAGTCACTGAGTCAAAGCTGGCTTGCTGCAGTTAAACTCCACCACCCCCCTTGTTGATACCGATGCCTACGTAGTTAGTTCTGATGTAAGTCTTGCTGAGTACTTGTGTACTCACGTTTGCTTAATTTATGTTTTTGCAGAGAGACTTCAGTCTCACTGGTAGTTCCGTGTGGACTTCGACGTTTAGCTTGATACCTCAGCTACGATCTTGTGCCCTCGGCAGGATCTGGTAGATAGTGAGGCTTCTCAGCCCTCTTCATTTGTAGTTGTCTGTACTCAGACAAGTTAAGCTTCCGCATGTGCTTTGATTTGTATGCTATGATTGTTGGGTCATGAGACCCATGTTTGTAATATCGCGCTCCTCGGAGCCAAATGAATAAATACTTGAGTCGTAGAGTTATGTTGTGATGCCATGTTGTATTTACACATATCAAGCATATTGTGTGTATGATTGAAATGCTTGGTATGTGTGTGATCCGACAATCTAGTTGTTTATCCTTGGCAGCCTCTCTTATGGGGAAATGTAGTCTAGTGCTTCCATGAGCCATAGTAGTCCGCTACAGCCCGGTTCACCAGAGTCCTGTTAGCCCAACACTACTGCTCAGGACACCTGACTAGCCGGCATGTGTTTCACTTCGTTCCTGTGTCTGTCCCTTCGGGAAAATGTCACGCGGTGACATCCGGAGTCCTGCCTAGCCTGCTACAGCCCGGGTTCCTGGAATCCTGTTAGCCCAGTGCTACAGCCCGGATTCACACGCTGCTGACCGACATGCTCGATGTGATTCATGTATGCCTGTCCCCATAGGTTGGTGCCGCTTTGGGTTCATGACTAGCCATGTTGGCCCAGGTTCTCTGTCATATGGATGCTAGTGACAATATCATATACATGAGCCAAAAGGCGCAAACGGTCCCGGCCATGGTAAGGCGACACCCGTGGGAATACCGTGCGTGAGGCCACAAAGTGATATGAGGTGTTACCGGCTAGATCGATGTGACTTGGAATCAGGGTCCTGACACAAATCTTCCTAATAACCCTAGCGTCATCGAACCTTAAGTGTGTAGACCCTACGGGTTCGGGAACCATGCAGACATGACCGAGACAACTCTTCGGCCAATAACCAACAGCGGGATCTGGATACCCATGTTCGCTCCCACATGTTCCACGATGATCTCATCGGATGAACCACAATGTCGAGGATTCAAGCAATCCCGTATACAATTCCCTTTGTCAATCGGTACGTTACTTGCCCGAGATTCAATCGTTGGTATCCCAATACCTCGTTCAATCTTGTTACCGGCAAGTCACTTTACTCGTTGCGTAACACATCATCCCGTGACCAACCCTTAGTCACATTGAGCTCATTACGATGATGTCTTACCGAGTGGGCCCAGAGATACCTCTCCGTCATACGGAGTGACAAATCCCAGTCTCGATTCATGCCAACCCAACAGACACTTTCAGAGATACCCGTAGTGCACTTTTATAGTCACCCAGTTACGTTGTGACATTTGGCACACCCAAAGTATTCCTACAGAATCCAGGAGTTGCACAATCTCATGGTCTAAGGAAAAGATACTTGACATTCGAAAAGCTTTAGCAGACGAACTACACGATCTTGCGCTATGCTTAGGATTGGGTCTTGTCCATCACATCATTCTCCTAATGATGTGATCTCGTTATCAATGACATCCAATGTCCATGGTCAGGAAACCATAACCATCTATTGATCAACGGGCTAGTCAACTAGAGGCTCACTAGGAACATGTTGAGGTCTATGTATTCACACATGTATTACGATTTCCGGATAACACAATTACAGCATGAACAATAGACAGTTATCATGAACAAGGAAATATAATAATAACCATTTTATTATTCCCTCTAGGGCATATTTCCAACAGTCTCCCACTTGCACTAGAGTCAATAATCTAGTTACATTGTGATGAATCGAACACCCATAGAGTTCTGGTGTTGATCATGTTTTGCTCGAGGAAGAGGTTTAGTCAACGGATCTGCGACATTCAGACCCGTATGCACTTTACAAATATCTATGTATCCATTTTGAACATTTTCACGAATGGAGTTGAAGTGACGCTTGATATGCGTGGTCTTCTTGTGAAACCCGGGCTCCTTGGCAAGGGCAATAGCTCCAGTGCTGTCACAGAAGAGAGTCATCGGGCCCGACTCATTGGGAATAACTCCTAGGTCGGTAATGAACTCCTTCATCCAGATTCACTAGTAGAAAGAGGGTCAAATGTGCGACACATTAGTCCCGGTTTGAAACAGAACCGGCACTAATGTGTCCATTAGTGCCGGTTCCAACGGCTAGGCGGGAGGAGCTCTTTAGTACCCATTCGTGGCGAACCTTTAGCACAGGTTCATGCCACGAACCGGTACTGAAGAAAGTGGTGGCAGGATGTTGTCAGAGTGGGTCCCCTCCAGCACCTTTAGTACCGGTTTGTGGCACGAACCGGTACTAAAGGTCGTCCTATATAAACCCTTCGTCCACCCGCACTCTGTTATTCCGCCTTTCCCCTCTCCCTCTCCTTCTTCCCTTCTTCCTCTCGAGTTCATCACAAATTTTGCCCAAAATTTGTCAAGATTTGCAGGCCACCATCCATTCAAATGATCACAAAGGTTAGCAACTTTGTCCTTTCATCTGTCATTGCTAGATTAGCTCTTGCATTGGTTTATATAGCGATTAGTTGTGGGTTTTAGTAATTTGGGAGGAATTATATGTGGTAGTATTTCATTTATATGCAAATTGAGGTCAAAATAACACTTAGTTTGCATATGTAGGTGTGGTTTACTTAGTGCCTTCTAAATCTCCGTCGTAACCACCGTCGATCGCCCGCACCATCCCGTCGCCGGCCCCACCTTGTGGTGAGCCTCTTGTTCATGAAATTTTATATAAAAAATTGATGTTTGTGTGATTTGGATATATAGTTACTCGTATAATTATCTTACCCGTACGTTGTTTGTTATACATAGTGCCATGGTTTTGATATCCGTCCCCGTCGGCCCTCGTCCTTGTTATGATTCGGATGTGGTATATTCTCTTTTAAAACTATTTGTTGCATTTCGTTTTTATGACGAATTATGCCCATCAAGATGACATAGATATTTGTATGTAGGAGGTAGTTGAACCGGAAATTCCAACCGACCCTACTGTCGAGAGTTTAAATTTAGTTGAAAGAGAAAACGAGGATTTGAAAGAAAAATTGAAAAGTATTGAGGGGGAGAAGATGGAATTGGAGTTGCATGTTTCCGATGTCGTCGATGATCACAAGATTAAGATGGAGAAAATGTGCTTGAAGATTAGAAATATTAGAAAATATGCCATTCATAGTGAGGCTTGGTATCATTATGCTGTTGGATCAATTGTTACCTTAGTTGCGATCTTGATCGCATTTGTTGTTGCATTTAAATTCTTTAGCTAGAGAGTTATTTGTTTGTTGCATTTAAGTGTTGTATGAACTTTATGTATTGTATTAATTTGGTGTTTTTCAGTGCTGTGTTTTGAAGATGAGCCGGCAATGGATGTACGATGACCGATGCTCTCCCGAGTTCATTAATGGAGTGCTTACTTTTCTACTTGCGGCTAAGGCAAACAAGCAGGCGGATGGTTTTATGCCTTGTCCATGTGCTGGCTATAAGAATGGTCACAATTACTCTACGTCAAGAACCATTCACTTCAACCTGTTTGAGTCGGGTTTCATGCCCGACTATAATGTTTGGACCAAGCACGAAGAAAGAGGGGTTAGGATGGAAGACAATGAAGAAGAAGAGGACGACGACAACTATCTTGGCCATGGGTTCCCTGAATACGATGATACAACAATGGGGGAAGAAGCTGAGCCAGTAATGCGGGAAGAAGCTGAGCCGGCAATGCGGGAAGAAGCTGAAGAAGAGGCATCAGATGAGCCCGTTGATGATCTAGGTCGGGCCATTGCCGATGCAAAGAGAAACTGCGCAAGTGATTTGGAGAAGAAGAAGTTGCAGGGCATGTTGGAGGATCACAAAAAATTGTTGTACCTGAATTGCGTAGGTGACAAGAAAAGGCTGGGCACCACACTGGAATTGCTGCAATGGAAGGCAGAGAATGGTGTATCTGACAAGGGATTTGGAAAGTTGCTGGTAATGATAAAGAATATGCTTCCAAAGGATAACGAATTGCCCGAGAGTACGTACGAAGCAAAGAAGGTTGTCTGCCCTCTAGGGTTAGAGGTGCAGAAGATACGTGCATGCCCTAATGATTGCATCCTCTACCGCGGTGAGTACGAGGATTTGAACGCTTGCCCGGTATGCGGTGCATTGCGCTATAAGGTCAGCCGCGATGACCCTGGTGATGTCGAGGGCGAGTGCCCCAGGAAGAAGATTCCTGCCAAGGTGATGTGGTACGCTCCTATAATACCACGGTTGAAATGTTTGTTCCAAAACAAAGAGCATGCCAAGGCGATGCGATGGCACAGAAAAGACCGTAAGAAAGATGGAAAGTTGAGAGTACCCGCTGACGGGTCGCAATGGAGAAAAATCAAAAGAAAGTACGGGAAGGAGTTTGCAGATGACGCAAGGAACGTTTGGTTTGGTCTAAGCACAGATGGCATTAATCCTTTTGGGGAGCAGAGCAGCAACCATAGCACCTGGCCTGTGACTCTATGTTTGTATAACTTTCCTCCTTGGTTGTGCATGAAGCAAAAGTTCATTATGATGCCAGTGCTCATCCAAGGCCCTAAGCAACCCGGCAACGACATTGATGTGTACCTAAGGCCATTAGTTGAAGAACTCTTACAACTGTGGAATGGAACAGGTGTACATGTGTGGGATGAGCACATGGGGGAAGAATTTGACCTAAAGGCGTTGCTGTTCGTGACCATCAATGATTGGCCTGCTCTCAGTAACCTTTCAGGACAGAAAAACAAGGGATACCGCGCATGCACGCACTGTTTGGACGATACCGACAGTATATATTTGGCTAATTGTAAGAAGAATGTGTACCTGGGACATCGTCGATTTCTTCGGAGCAGGCATCCCGTAAGAAAGAAAGGCAAGCATTTCAAAGGTGAGGCGCATCACCGGACGAAGCCTCGCCATTGTACTGGTGCTGATGTACATGATATGGTCAAGGATTTGAAGGTGGTCTTTGGAAAGGGTCCTGGTGGACAACCTGTTCCGAATGACGGTGACGAACGCACACCCATGTGGAAGAAGAAATCTATGTTTTGGGACCTGCCCTATTGGAAAGACCTAGGGGTCCGCTCCGCAATCGACGTGATGCACGTGACGAAGAATCTTTGTGTGACCCTGCTTAGCTTCTTGGGCGTGTATGGGAAGACAAAAGATACACCTGAGGCACGGGAGGACCAGCAACGTATGCATGGAAAAGACGGCATACATCAGGGTCATGCAAGCTACGCTCTTACCAAAGAAGAGAAGGAAATCTTCTCTGAATGCCTGCTCAGTATTAAGGTACCGTTTGGCTTCTCATCGAATATAAAGGGAATAATAAACATGGCAGAGAAAAAGTTCCAGAACCTAAAGTCTCATGACTGCCACGTGATTATGACGCAACTGCTTCCGGTTGCATTGAGGGGGCTTCTATCGGAAAATGTTCGATTAGACATTGTGAAGCTATGTGCATTCCTCAATGCAATCTCTCAGAAGGTAGTCGATCCAGAAATCATACCAAGGTTAGAGAATGATTTGGTGCAATGTCTTGTCAGTTTCGAGTTGGTGTTCCCACCATCCTTCTTCAACATCATGACGCACATCCTAGTTCACCTATGCGAAGAGATTAACGTTTTGGGTCCTGTATTTCTACATAATATGTTCCCCTTTGAGAGGTTCATGGGAGTCTTAAAGAAATATGTTCATAACCGTGCTAGGCCAGAAGGAAGCATCTCCAAGGGCCATGAAAATGAGGCGGTCATTGAGTTTTGTATTGACTTTATTCCTGACCTTAAGCCGATTGGTGTGCCTGAATCGTGGCATAAGGGTAGACTGGATGGAAAAGGCACGCTAGGAGGGGAACAAATAATATGTATGGACGGACATTCTCTCACTGAAGCACACTACACAGTTCTACAGAATTCCGCCTTGGTGGCTCCGTATATGGATGAACACAAGAATTTGCTATGCTCCAAACACCCAGAGCGGTCTGATGACTGGATTACACGTGAACAAACCAGGAGTTTCGCAAGCTGGTTGCAGACACGTACCATGCATGACGCCTCTATTGAAGATGACATGTACTTGCTGTCCCAGTTACCATCTTCGAATATAAGGGCTTTCAAAGGGTACGAGATAAATGGTAATACAATTTACACGATCGCCCAAGATAAGAAGAGCACCAACCAAAACAGTGGTGTCCGCTTTGATGCAGAAACCAAGACGGGAAAGGAAACATATTATGGTTATATACAGGACATATGGGAACTTGACTATCGACGTTGTTTGAAGGTCCCTTTGTTTCGGTGCAAATGGGTCAATATGACACGAGGCGGGGTAACGGAAGACCCGCAGTACGGAATGACAATAGTGGATCTCAACAATCTTACGTATGCAGACGAACCATTCGTCCTAGCCAATGATGTGGCACAGGTTTTCTATGTGAAGGACATGTCTACCAAGCCGAGAAAAAGAAAAGATAAGGAAGCGAATGCATCGTACGATGAGCCAAAGCGGCACATAGTTCTTTCTTGGAAGAGAAACATTGTGGGAGTGGATGACAAGACAGACATGTCAGGAGATTATGAAAAGTTTGATGAAATTGCTCCATTCACAGTGAATATTGACCCGAGCATCCCGTTAAATGATGAAGCTTTTCCATGGTTACGGCGCAAAGGGACACACGTGAAGAAAATGTTTCACACCCAAAGATCTGGGATGTGATCGGCTTCACTATCATCACTTTCTTCTGTGTTTCACACCCAGGAGGGAATCTCTATAATAGTTAGGGTAGTTATGTGTTTTGGCATTTGAAAGGCGAAGAAATTTTATGTGCAAACAAATTCTTTCATGCCTTTACTGATTTTTTCAGCTAAAAAGGCATTTCATTTTTTAAATAACCTAAGCATTACCAAATTGAATATAATGATAAAACACACTAATATTAAACATAATAAAAAAGAATCACTGAAAAATGTATTTTTAAAGTTCAGTTATTCACAAACTAGTGATTCACACAAATTTCAAATAATTCAAAATTTAAAATATTCAAATTTAAAAACTACCGGCATTAACTGAAAGTTTCTAAAAACTATCAAAAATATTCACAAAGAAACTCTAAATACAGCAAAAAACAACTAAAAATAAATAAAGCAAAAAAGAAAAAACTAAATGAAAAAAAGCCCACCTACCGGGCCACAGCGGCCTGCATACGACTAGAAACCCAACCTGTTGTTGGGCCAGGATGCACGCCCGCAAGCCCAATAGGCCCCACAGGGCAGAGTAGCAGAGGTAGGCCCAGAAGGCCTGCTTTAGAGAGGAGCTCGAGACAGCAGCGGCGGCGGGGCTTATAAGCAGGTGCGAGCGCCCTTCGGCTAGCGAGGTGGGACTAAACTTCTGCGCCCCTCGCCTGGCAGCACACCCCCTTTAGTACCGGGTCGTGGCATCAACCGGTACTAAAGGGGGGGGGGTCTTTAGTACCGGTTGGAGCCACCACCCAGTACTAAAGGCCTGCCCTTCCCGCCGCTTGGCCTGGCCAAAACAGGCCTTTAGTACTGGTTGGTGGCTCCAACCAGTACTAAAGGTGCCTTCTATATATACATCACTTCGAAAAATTTCATTCTCCCTCTGTTTCTTCCCCTGTTTCCCCATTGAAGCACCGTCCACCCCGATCGATCGACGCCGTCACCGCCCCCGTCCCCATCGCCGCCCTCATCCCCGTCGCCGCCCCCGTCCCCGGCGCCGCCCTCGTCTCCGTCACCGCCTCGGGCCCGTCCCCATCGCGCCGTCCCCGCATCGCCGCCTCCGTCACGCCCCGGCCCGTCGCTGCCCCGGGCCGTCGCCTCGCCGTCGCCATCGCCCCGCTGTGAGCTCTCCCCCTCTAACCCCTCTCCCTCGCCCCCGGCGGCCACCATGGGCGCCGCCCCTCCCCGAGCCCATACACACACAAGCATGATGAACACACACACACACACACACACACACATTTCCTTAAGTTAATTAGTATATACGTATTTTGTATGTTTAATTAGTTTAGATTTTTTAGATTATTATTTTTTCACTAGTATATATGTATGAATGCATGTTAGATGGATATAATTAGTGTTTAATTAGTATGGAATTTTTTTTATATAATGTTATTTTTCTGTTTTTTTAATGGATGTATAGAAGTTGTTTTTCTGTTTTTAGTGTTAGATGCTTAATTAGTATGAAATAGCATATAGAATTTTGACATATGCAATGATAACATAATTAGTGTTACATTTGCATATAGTATTCGTTGTCGACGATGCCCGGCCCGCATCCTCGCCGTCGACCCGTTCGCGACGACGTCTTGCTTCAGAGGACCCATGTCCGGGACTGGGCTCCACCGGGCTGGCACTGGGAGGTGCTACCTTCAGGGGCGCGACGCTTGGTGAGGAACCCGGCCCCGGGTCCCGTCGTCGACCCCCATCTCCTTTTGGTGGCGTTCGCATGGGCCCCGCCGGAGGTGGTACGCCGCCGTGTCAGGGAGGAGGACGAGCACGTCCATCGCTACATGGCTGCTATGGACGCCAGGTTCTCCAATACCTGGCAGGTTCTTTGGGGAGATCACCCGAGCTATGATCCAGTGATGGTTCCTTCACTTTGGTTGTCCACCGCCCGCGCCTCAGGAACCGCGAGTGGCCTAGATTACTCTTTAGTATTTGATCTTTATTAGTTGCTAGATAGCTAGCTAGCTAGTGATGTATTCGATATATAATATTCGAGATGATTTATTTGAGATTATATATATTATTCGAGACAATGTATTCGAGATTATATCTATTATTCGAGACGATGTATTCGAGATTATATTCGATTATGCTTATTATGTACTATGATTGATTCAGTTTTTCCTTATTAATTGATTGCATCCATGCATTGTAATTTGTATACTAAATTGTTTTATATTTCTTTTGGATTAGTTAAATAAAAGCTATGGTGGACAATACCGGCAGAGAGGGAGAAGAGACCCTGATATCATACGCCATCCTCGCAGGCCAGATGATGATCAGAATGAAGAAGATTATGACGGCTCCGAATTTCTAAAGAACACCGGGGAGGGTGATATGATATTCGATCGCGACGACCGAATTGATGAAGTCATGAACTATGATTATGATGTTGATGAAGAAAATGTTGATCTTGAAACAACAAAGACCGGCGAGGTATATATATTTATATAAGCAGGCATCTGGTGATCATCCGATGTTTTAAATGACTTGAAGATATATTAATGAATCGATCTTTCTTCTTTCAGCCATCCGGATAGAACAAATCTTCAGGCAACAGGAAACGAGGCCCGAACAAAAAGTTGAAGGAGGGCGTAAAGTACAATATTGAGGCCGTCAAACCTAATGGCGAACCATTAGCGCCTAAGAAGATTGCGGACAAGTTCATTCGTCAGTGCGGAGTTCTTGTGAAGGACCAACTCCCGATCTCCCTTGAAGCATGGAGAGAGCCAGCAAAGCCACGTCCAGATGTTAGTTTTGTCGACGACAGACAAAAAGGTCTGCTTTGGGAAACTCTCATGGAACATTTCACCCTACCAGATCATTTCACAGATGCAGATGTGGAGAAAGTTAAGGACGCTGCTCTTAGGAAGATGGCGGTTGCATTCAACAACCACAAGAATCGTGTATGGGACAAGTACGTCAAGGGAGGAAGGAAGACTCCAATATTCGAGGGAACACTAGAGAAGCAAAGTCCTCATTGGGACGATTTCGTGAAATTCAAGGATTCGGAATTAGCTAAGGAACAGTCGAGAATAAACAAGAAAAATGACGAAAAAAAGGATAAGTTCCATAAGTTGGGGCCAGGTGGCTATGCGGTGGCAATGCCTAAGTGGGATAAGTCTGAGAAAGAGATGGAGGATGCAGGTGTCACTCCGATTACTAGGAGCAGGCCCCCAGGTGCAGGACTTGGTTCTATGCGCATTGGGGGGGGGGAGTTGGACCCGAAGACAGGCAAAGTTTCGAAGAAGGCATGTCTAAAGGGAGCCGAAGATAAGCTACTTGTTGCAATAGAAAAGGCTCGATCGGGGGTGTTCCAGCCCAACAGGGAGAACAACGAGCTTACGCGTGCCCTGGGAAATCCTAAACACCCGGGAAGAACACGAGGCAAGGGCACTATTCCGTGGTATGAGGGGTTTTTGGACTGGAACGCCGATTACAGAACCCGTGCGAGAAATAAGATTGCGGAGGAGAAGAAGAGGAAGATGGAGGAGGAGTAGAGGAAGCTGGACTATGAACGCCTTCAAGGCCTAGAATCAGCGCACGCGGACTTGGCAGTGAAATTACCGTGGCAGCAGGAGCAGATCGACTCACTTAGACAGCAAAGGGGGTCTCAGCAGCTGCAACAGCTAGCGGATGATTCAGCATTGCATAGCACCGCCCCATTCATGCCTAGAAGCAGCGTGGGTTCCGCCCCGGGCGACGCAATGCTGGATAGATACCCCGTGGATGACATCATGGAGAACACTAACTGTGAGCTACACTTCAAAATGAAGAACATAACCATGAAGGTGGCGGACGCCGTTGCTTTTACAAATCCCCCCGAGGCAACCTTCCATTGCAACTCAATTCCATCGGGCTATGCTCGTGTCTTGGTTGATGAGGTGGTGGACCCATATTCGGGGCTACAGCTTGACATTCCAGGAGGTGACGACGAGCACACATTGGGAGAGGCCATACATCGTATCATCCTATGGAGAAAGGATTGCATCGCCTTTCAAAGGCCACCGACACCGTGTCACCCGATTCCTCGTCGAAGTCCGCCACCGAGTCAGCAGACTCCCGCTCCTCCAAGTCCACCAACGCGTGAGGCCACTGCTCCTCCTCCAAGTCCGGCAAAGTGTCAGGCCACTCCTCCTCCAAGTCCGACACGGCCTCAGACGTCCACTCCTCCTCCAAGTCCGGCGCAACTTCAGGCCACTCCTCCTCCAAGTCCGGCACAGCTTCAGGCCACTCCTCCTCCAACTCAGCCACGTCAGCCATCTTCGCCGCCTCAGCAATCACGGAAGAGAGCCGCCTCTGCTATGGTGCGTAGCGGTACAAGTTGAGGTAGTATTGGAGGTACAAGCGGAGGCAAGCGATCTCAATATGGTCCAAGCAGCCTCGCGCCTCTTCCACAGAGGCCTTACGACAAGTCCGAGGAGGAAAACGCAGCCATATCGAAGGCCGAGGTGGAAGCCCATTTCGCACCGAAACCGCCACCGCCGCTAAGGGAGAAAGTGCCTGAGGAAAAGATTGACCACTTCATTTGTATGGCTAGAGCACCAGCTCCCAAGCCTGTTGAGACAGACTATGAGCGCCACCTCAGGAAGTTAAATCGAGCACGTCTATAGAAAGAGGCGAGCTCGAGATCAAGCAAATCAGCTGGCAAAAGGAGCGGTGAAACCATTCCCCAGCTGGGAGAATAGGCGGCACAATCAATCCCCCCGCATGTTGTGCCAACAACACATGAGAGTACGCGTGCCCAATATTATTGTGGGCAAACCGTTAACGTTCCCGGGCTGGGCAATGTGGTAATAACCGAGGAGCATATTGAGCAGGCTAAAAGGCTCATGATCCATGTTGGACAATTCCTCGATATCGAGCCCATGTCTCTGATTAGAGAGGAGGAAATAAAACAGAAATATGTCCGGGGACAACCTTTGGTCGAGCCAGACAAGGTCAAGAAGCTCCCAACGAGAATGTATGAATTGCATCAATGGTAGATGGACATTACCAAGATTTCCAATCGAGAGTCCCTCATGGTGAATGTCAAGAAGGATCATTACTACCATGAGAAAGATGTGTCCATTGAGTATTCAGAACTATTTCAGTTATACAATCAAGACGCACTCGACAAATCTATCGTCAGTTGCTATTGTCTGTAAGTGATTTCTTTCTGTAATTTAAGTCTCAAGCTAGTTGTAGTGATCATTTTGATCAATCATTACCTGTAATTATCCTCACTATATTCTTTTCTGTGGTATTATGCAGGATGAAGATTTATGAAATGAAAAAAGGTGGACGCTATGGCATTGGGTTCGTTGACCCAAATACCATTAATGAATACACATGGAAATTAGATCCATATTATGAAAAAAGTGTAGAGGAAAGCATGCTAGAGTTCTTCAAACGCCTCAATACCAATGAAGATATACTACTTCCTTACAACTTCGAGTGAGTCACACTGTCTTGTACTACAAATTCTGTTTTTGCCTGCTTAATTAAGACATGCAAACGTGTGTGCATGCAGATTTCACTGGATCTTGTTAATCATTAAAGTTGATGAAGGAACAGTTGAAATACTAGACTCACTACTTAAAAAAGCAAATGACTACACCATCTTGTTTGGGATAGTCAACAGGTAATTTCAATCATTATTAACTATATCTCAGCCTATTTAGTTCGTCATTTCCTTATATGAACTATATAATAACCCCTTTATTCATTTTCTTTGTCGGCGGGTAGGGCTTGGGCAAAGTTCATCAGCATCACTCCAGGACAATGGAAAAAAAGCTGAAATGGTATCGACCCAAGGTAAGTAATTAAGTACTACTATCTAGCTAGCTGCCATCTCTTTAATTATCATGCTTTATTAATTATTATCTGATCAAATTCCATTCTCGTAAAGCCCCTGAAGCAGGCGCCGGGGAATAATCTGTGTGCATACTACGTTTGCGAGAACATTCGCATGATGGCGTCCGAAAGGAGCATATCTCAAAGACAGGAGTGGGTACGTTTGTCAGAACACTATTCAGAATTTTTACACCATTATCGATATCTAGTCACACAACTAATACACATGCATATTGATCTCCTTCATAATAGTTCAAAGAGGTGCGGGAGCAGCTCCTACCAGAGGACCGCATAGAAGCAATTCAAGAGGAAATAGCGGGATTTTTGCTTGACCAGGTCATAGATCCCAAAGGAGAATACTATTACCCGCTACCGCCCCCATGAGCCACTTCCAATTGTCATCGTGCTCCGAAGGCACCAATTAGGAGAAATTGTATATAGCTACCTAATTGTATACGTATATACATGTGTGTATATATGTGTGAATTAATGGTGGTTGGGAGACATTCTTTGATATATATATATATATATATATATATATATATATATATATATATATATATATATATATATGATCGGTTCTACTAGAAATTCTATTTATATATATGCATAACATGTACAATATGTAGCATCGTAAAATACCAGCAAACGAAAAAGAATTAAATGGAAAACACAAAATAAAATGAAAAAGAAATCATAAACCCAAAACCCCCCAACCTTTTAATACCGGTTGGTATCACCAACCGGCACTAAAGGGCTCCCTGCCCCCGAAGCTGGCTCATGCCACGTGGTTGCCGTTTAGCACCGGTTCATGCTGAACCGGTACTAAAGAGGGGGGACCTTTAGTGCCCACACTTTAGTGCCGGTTACCGAACTGACACTAAAGGGCCTTATGAACCGGTGCTATTGCCCGGTTCTGCACCAGTGATTGCTTCTTGTGCTGCCTCCGAGGCTGCCATGTACTCTGCTTCACATGTAGATCCCGCCATGACGCTTTGCTTGCAACTACACCAGCTGACTGCCCCACCATTCAAAATATACATGTATCTGATTTGTGACTTGGAGTCATCCAGATCTGTGTCGAAGCTAGCATCGACGTAACCCTTTACGACGAGATCTTCGTCACCTCCATAAACGAGAAACATATCCTTAGTCATTTTTAGGTACTTCAGGATATTCTTGACCGCTGTCCAGTGTTCCATGCCGGGATTACTTTGGTACCTTCCTACCAAACTCACGGCAAGGTTTACATCAGGTCTGGTACACAGCATGGCATACATAATAGACCCTATGGCTGAGGCATAGGGGACGACACTCATCTTTTCTCTATCTTCTGCCGTGGTCGGGCATTGAGCCGTGCTCAATCTCATACCTTGCAATACAGGCAAGAACCTCTTCTTGGACTGATCCATATTGAATTTCTTCAATATCTTGTCAAGGTACGTACTTTGTGAAAGACCAATGAGGCGTCTCGATCTATCTCTATAGATCTTGATGCCTAATATATAAGCAGCTTCTCCAAGGTCCTTCATTGAAACACACTTGTTCAAGTAGGCCTTTATGCTTTCCAAGAATTCTATATCATTTCCCATCAATAGTATGTCATCCACATATAATATGAGAAATGCTACAGAGCTCCCACTCACTTTCTTGTAAACACAGACTTCTCCATAAGTCTACGTAAACCCAAACGCTTTGATCATCTCATCAAATCGAATGTTCCAACTCCGAGAGGCTTGCACCAGCCCATAGATTGAGCGTTGGAGCTTGCACACCTTGTCAGCATTCTTAGGATCGACAAAACCTTCCGGCTGCATCATATACAATTCTTCCTGAAGGAAACCATCAAGGAATGCTGTTTTGACGTCCATTTGCCATATCTCATAATAATAGAATGCAGCAATTGCTAACATTATTCGGACGGACTTCTGCTTCACTACGGGTGAGAAAGTCTCATCATAGTCAACCCCTTGAACTTGTCGATAACCCTTAGCGACAAGCTGAGCCTTATAGATGGTCACATTACCATACGCGTCTGTCTTCTTCTTAAAGATCCATTTATTTTCTATGGCCCGCCGATCATCGGGCAAGTCAGTCAAAGTCCATACTTTGTTTTCATACATGGATCCTATCTCAGATTTCATGGCTTCCAGCCATTTGTCGGAATCTGGGCCCGCCATCGTTTCTTCATAGTTTGAAGGTTCACCATTGTCTAACAACATGATTTCCAGGATAGGGTTGTCGTACCACTCTGGTGCGGAACGTGTCCTTGTGGACCTACAAAGTTCAGTAGCAACTTGATCTGAAGTTTCATGATCATCATCATTAACTTCCTCTCTAGTCAGTGCAGGCACCTCAGGAACATTTTCTTGAGCTGCGCCACTCTACGGTTCAAGAGGCAATACTTCATCAAGTTCTACTTTCCTCCCACTTACTTCTTTCGAGAGAAACTCTTTCTCTAGAAAGGATCCATTCTTGGCAACAAAGATCTTGCCTTCGGATCTGAGGTAGAAGGTATACCCAATAGTTTCTTTAGGGTATCCTATGAAGACGCATTTTTCCGATTTGGGTTCGAGCTTTTCAGGTTGAAGTTTCTTGACATAAGCATCGCATCCCCAAACTTTCAGAAACGACAGCTTAGGTTTCTTACCGAACCACAATTCATACGGTGTCGTCTCAACGGATTTTGACGGAGCCCTATTTAAAGTGAATGCGACAGTCTCTATAGCATAATCCCAAAATGACAGCGGTAGATCGGTAAGAGACATCATAGATCGTACCATATCCAATAGAGTGCGATTACGACGTTCCGACACACCATTACGCTGAGGTGTTCTAGGCGGCGTGAGTTGTGAAACAATTCCTCATTTCCTTAAGTGCATGCCAAATTCGTGACTCAAATATTCTCCCCCACGATCTGATCGTAAGAACTTGATTTTCCTGTCATGTTGATTCCCAACCTCACTCTGAAATTCCTTGAACTTTTCAAAGGTCTCAGACTTGTGTTTCATTAAGTAGACACACCCATATCTACTCAAGTCATCAGTGAGGGTGAGAACATAACGATAGCCACCACGAGCCTCAACACTCATTGGACCGCACACATCAGTATGTATGATTTCCAATAAGTTGGTTGCTCGCTCCATTGTTCCGGAGAACGGAGTCTTATCATTTTGCCCATGAGGCATGGTTCGCACGTGTCAAATGATTCATAATCAAGAGACTCCAAAAGTCCATATGCATGGAGTTTCTTCATGCGTTTGACACCAATGTGACCAAGGCGGCAGCGCCACAAGTATGTGGGACTATCATTATCAACCTTACATCTTTTGGCATTCACACTATGAATATGTGTACCATCACGTTCGAGATTAAATAAGAATAAACCATTGACCAGCGGGGCATGACCATAAAACATGTCTTTCATATAAATAGAACAACCATTATTCTCAGATTTAAATGAGTAGCCATCTCGGATTAAACGAGATCCATATACAACTTCGTGCTCAAAGCTGGTACTAAATAATAATTATTGAGGTTTAAAACTAATCCCGTAGGTAAATGTAGAGGTAGCATGCCGACGGCGATCACATCGACCTTGGAACCATTCCCGACGCGCATCATCACCTCGTCCTTCGCCAGTCTCCGTTTATTCCGCAGTTCCTGTTTTGAGTTACAAATATGAGCAACTGCACCGGTATGAAATACCCAGGAGCTACTACCAACGCTGGTTAGGTACACATCAATAACATGTATAACACATATACCTTTGGCATTGCCGGCCTTCTTATCCACATTCCCGGCAGCTTGCTTACCGGGCGCGGCAACTCCCTTGCCGTCCTTCTTGAAGTTCTTTTTACCCTTGCCTTTCTTGAACTTAATGGTTTTATTCAACATCAACACTTGATGTACCTTTTTGATTTCCACCTCCGCTGATTTCAGCATTGAATATACCTCAAGAATGGTATTTTCCATCCCCTGCATATTGAAGTTCATCACAAAGCTCTTATAGCTAGGTGGGAGCGACTGAAGGATTCTGTCAATGACCGCATCATCCGGGAGATTAACTCCCAACTAAGACAAGCGGTTGTGCAACCCAGACATTTTGAGTATGTGCTCGCTGATGGAACTATTCTCCTCCATCTTGCAACTGTAGAATTTGTCGGAGACTTCATATCTCTCGACCCGGGCATGAGCTTGGAAAACCATTTTCAGCTCCTGGAACATCTCATATGCTCTGTGTTGCTCAAAACGCTTTTGGAGCCCCGGTTCTAAGCTGTAAAGCCTGCCGCACTGAACCAGGGAGTAATCATCACTACGCATCTGCCAAGCGTTCATAAAGTCTTGTTCTGCTGGGAAAACAGGTGCTTCACCTAGCGGTGCATCAAAGACATATGCTTTCCTGGCAGCTATGAGGATAATCCTCAGGTTACGGACCCAGTCCGTGTAGTTGCTGCCATCGTCTTTCAGCTTGGTTTTCTCTAGGAACACGTTGAAGTTGAGGGCAACATTAGCGTGGGCCATTTGATCTACAAGACATATTGCAAAGAATTTTAGACTATGTTCATGATAATTAAGTTCATCTAATCAAATTATTTAATGAACTCCCACTCATATAGACATCCCTCTAGTCATCTAAGTGATACATGATCCGATTCAACTAGGTCGTGTCCGATCATCACGTGAGACGGAATAGTCATCATCGGTGAACATCTTCATATTGATCGTATCTTCTATACGACTCATGTTCGACCTTTTGGTCTTCCGTGTTCTGAGGCCATGTCTGTACATGCTAGGCTCGTCAAGTCAACCTAAGTGTATTGCGTGTGTAAATCTGGCTTACACCCGTTGTATGCGAACGTTAGAACCTATCACACCCGACCATCACGTGGTGCTTCGGAACAACGGACCTTAGCAACGATGCACAGTTAGGGGGAACACTTTCTTGAAATTATAGCGAGGGATCATCTTATTTATGCTACCGTCGTTCTAAGCAAATAAGATGTAAAACATGATAAACATGACATGCAATCAAATAGTGACACGATATGGCCAATATCATTTTGCTCCTTTTGATCTCCATCTTCGGGGCGCCATGATCATTATTGTCACCGGCATGACACCATGACCTCGGTCATCATGATCTCCATCATCGTGTCTTCATGAAGTTGTCTCGCCAACTATTACTTCTACTACTATGGCTAACGGTTAGCAATAAAGTAAAGTAATTACATGACGTTTATGTTGACACGCAGGTAATAAATAAATTAAGACAACTTCTATGGTTCTTGCCAGTTGTCATACTCATCGACATGCAAGTCGTGATTCCTATTACAAGAACATGATCAATCTCATACATCACATATATCATTCATCACATCCTTTTGGCCATATCACATCACACGTCATATGCTGCAAAAACAAGTTAGACATCCTCTAATTGTTGTTGCAAGTTCTTACGTGGCTGCTATAGGTTTCTAGAAAGAACATTTCTTACCTACGCCAAAACCACAACGTGATATGCCAATTTCTATTTACCCTTCATAAGGACCCTTTTCATCGAATCCGATCTGACTAAAGTGGGAGAGAAAAACACCCGCAAGCCACATTATGCAACTAGTGCATGTCAGTCGGTGGAACCAGTCTCACGTAAGCGTACGTGTAAGGTCGGTCCGGGCCGCTTCATCCCACGATGCCGCCGAATCAAGATAAGACTAGTAACGGCAAGTAAATTGACAAAATCGATGCCCACAACAACTTGTGTTCTACTCGTGCATATAAACTACGCATAGACCTAGCTCATGATGCCACTGTCGGGAATCGTTGCAGAAATTAAAAAAATTCTATGCATCACCAAGATCAATCTATGGAGTAACTAGCAACGAGAGAGAAGGGAGTGCATCTTCATACCCTTGAAGATCGCGAGTCGGAAGCGTTGCAAGAACGCGGTTGGAGGAGTCGTACACTCAGCGATTCAGATCGCGGCCGAATCCGATCTAAGCACCGAACAACGATGCCTCCACGTTCAACACACGTGCAGCCCATTGACGTCTCCCGCGCCTTGATCCAGCAAGGAGGAGGGAGAGGTTGAGGAAGAAGGCTCCAATAGCAGCACGATGGCGTGGTGGTGATGGAGTGGCAGTTCTCCAGCAGGGCTTCGCCAAGCTCACGCGGAGGAGGAGAGGTGTTGGGGAGGGGAGGGGCTGCGCCTTGGATGTGGTACTGCAGCCCTCCCCTCGCCCCTCTATTTTTAGGGAGAAGGGGGAAGGGGCTGGCCCCTCTAGATGAGATCTAGAGGGGGGGCGGCCAAGGGGGAGGGGGCTTGCCCCCCAAGCAAGGGGGGCGCCCCTTTAGGGTTCCCCCCAAACCCTAGGCGCATGGGCCCTAGGGGGATGGCGCCTAGCCCACTAGGGGCTGGTTCCCTTCCACCTACAGCTCATAAGGTCCTCCGGGGCAAGTGGACCCTCCCGGTGGACCCCCGGAACCCCTCTGGTGGTCCCGGTACAATACCGGTATACCCCCGAATATTTCCGGTGACCGTATGATGACTTCCCATATATAAATCATGACCTCCGGACTATTCCGGAACTCCTCGTGACATTCGGTAATCACATACAAATCTTCCGAATAACCCTAGCATCATCGAACCTTAAGTGTGTACACCCTACGGGTTCGGGAACCATGCAGACATGACCGAGACAAGTCTTCGTCCAATAACTAACAGCGGGATCTGGATACCCATGTTGGCTCCCACATGTTCCACGATGATCTCATCGGATGAACCACGATGTCGAGGATTCAAGCAATCCCGTATACAATTCCCTTTGTCAATTGGTACGTTACTTGCCCGAAATTCGATCGTCGGTATCCCAATACCTCGTTCAATCTCGTTACCGGCAAGTCACTTTACTCATTGCGTAACACATCATCCCGTGACCAACCCTTAGTGACATTGAGCTCATTACGATGATGTCTTACCGAGTGGGCCTAAAGATACCTCTCCGTCATACGGAGTGACAAATCCCAGTCTCGATTCATGCCAACCCAACAGACACTTTCAGAGATACCCGTAGTGCACTTTTATAGTCACCCAGTTACGTTGTGACGTTTGGCACACCCAAAGTATTCCTACAGTATCCGGGAGTTGCACAATCTCATGGTCTAAGGAAAAGATACTTGACATTAGAAAAGCTTTAGCAGACGAACTACATGATCTTGCGCTATGCTTAGGATTGGGTCTTGTCCATCACATCATTCTCCTAATGATGTGATCCCATTATCAATGACATCCAATGTCCATGGTCAGGAAACCGTAACCATCTATTGATCAACGAGCTAGTCAACTAGAGGCTCACTAGGGACATGTTGAGGTCTATGTATTCACACATGTATTACGATTTCCGGATAACACAATTACAACATGAACAATAGACAATTATCATGAACAAGGAAATATAATAATAACCATTTTATTATTGCCTCTAGGGCATATTTCCAACAACGATGTCCAACCAACGGCCATAGTGCTTCTTCAACCTCTGGTCTTCTTGGTCCAGCCGCCCAAAGCAGCGCCGGTGGTGCCGCCTGCTGCTGCCTCCCGTGGCCGGCTGTGCTGCCGCGGAGGCCTCACCGCCCCCATACTACTCCCACCGCTGGCCAGGCCATCCCTCCACTCACCCACACCCCCTGTTATTCTGCGGCGACGGCAGCCTCACACCGCAGCCGAACCCGTGAACGCCCGTACTCCTCTCCGCGTGGGCATCCACTGTCGCATCTTGCCCGGCTCCGCGTCGTCCCCTTCCTAGGCCTCGCTGTCGTCCATCGACGTGGTGCTCTCGGCGTGGCGTGGTCATCGTGGTCAAGGAAAGGCTTCCATCGGACGTGGACTGTATGTGGAGAGGCTGACAGCTGGGTCCACGACCACAGCAAGGAAGTGCCTCCTTATTACGCGCAAAATAATTATTCCTCCACCTGACAGCGGGGAACCACCGGACATGCCACCTTATTTCGCGAAAAAAATGTTTCCCCCCTGACTGCTGGGACCCACCGGACGGGCCACCGTATTTCGTGAAAAAGACGTTCCCCCCGCTGTCAGCTCGGACCCACCGGAAGTGCCTCCTTATTACGCACAAAAAAATGAATACTCCCCCTGCTAGCTGGGACCCACCTTGGTGGGAGGCTGACTTGTGGGACCTACCTCGTTTTCCCATCTCCGAGTTGTTCCTATCCGGGGCCTCGCTGTCGTCCACCGCCACGCTGCGTTTGGTGCGGCGTGGTCAACAAACGAGAGTCATCGGAAGAGAACTATACGTGGAGAGCCTGATGGCTGGGACCCACGAGGTCCATGGTCGCACGCAAGGACAGTTCCTCCTTATTAAGCTGAAAAAAATGTTTCCTCCACCTGACAGCTGGGACCCACCGGCTGTATCTTCGCACGGAAGGAAGTGCCTCCTTGTTTTGCAAAAAAAATTATTCATCCCGTTGACAGCTGGGACCTGTCAGATTTGGTGACTGACTTGTAGGCATACTAAGCGGACGTGTACACACGGCTTTGTCAACTTAATCAACAAATGATTCTAGCAGCTGGACCGTTGGATGTTAATCCAACAGCCGTGCTCCTTCTTCAACCTCTGTTCTTGCTCCTGTCTCCCATGGGCGGCACCGCGGCTGTGCTGCCGCGCACCCGAACCAGTGAAGTTTCCCACTCCTCTCCATCTGCGACTCCACTGCCCTGTCTTCCCCATCTCCGGGTCGTTCCAGTCTGGGTGCGCTCGGCACAGTGTGGTCAACGTGGTCAACAACCGAGAGTCATCTGAAGATGATTGTACGTGAGAGGCTGACAGTGGGGACGCACCACACCCATGGACGCATGCATGCAACGGAACGCGGCGAGGTCAACGTGGTCAAGGAACGACTTCCATCGGAAGTATACTGTACGTGGAGAGTCTCAGCTGGGTCCACGGCCGCAGCAAGTAAGTGCCTCCTTATTACGCGGAAAATAATGATTCCTCAAACTGACAGCAGGGACGCACTGGACGGGCCACCGTATTTTGCAAAAAAAACGTTTGCTTCCTGACTGCTGGGACCCACCTGATGGGCCACCGTATTTCGTGAAAAAATCGTTCCCCCCGCCGTCAGCTCGGACCCACTGAAAGTGTCTCCTTATTACGCACAAAAAAATGAATACTCCCCCGGCTAGCTGGGACCCACCTTGGTGGGAGGCTAACCTGTGGGCCTACTAAGTTGACGGGGACGAAGGGCTTTGTCAACTTAGTCAATTTGAACGATTCTAGCTCCAGTGACTGTACGATGTCCATCCAACGGCCGTAGTGCTTCTTCAACCTCTGGTCTTCTTGCTCCAGCCGTCCAAAGCAGCGCCGGTCGTGCCGCATGCTCTTGCCTCCCGTGGCCAGTTGTGCTGCCATGGAGGCCTCACCGCCCCCTACTATTCGCACCGCTGGCCAGGCCCTGCGGTGACGGTAGCCTCACACCGCAGCCGAACCAGTGAACCCCCGTACTCCTCTCCGTGCGGGCTTCCACTGCCGCGTCTTCCCCGGCTCCGCGTCGTCCCCTTCCTAGGCCTCACCGTCGTCCACCTCCATAGTGCTCTTCGCGCAGCGTGGTCAACGTGGTCAAGGAACAACTTCCATCGGAAGAGTACTGTACGTGGAGAGGCTGACAGCTGGGTCCACGGCCATAGCCCTGTTTTTTTGTGATTTGCCAAGTAAGTCGCTTTGTCAGGCTTGTTGGGCTGCAAATCTTTCAAGACGAGGATAGCTTTCATTCGGCTGGCCGAGAAAATGGCCCATCAGTAATGAGAAATGGGTTGTACATTTTTAAAACACATCAAACCGGCAATTAGTTTCAAATATCTTTTTTTCATTTCGAGATTTTCAATTACATTAATTTTTATGCGTGGAGAATTTGTTGGATTTTATATTGATATACATTTATTTTTAAAATCAGTTTGAATGTGAGTCGAAATTTCGGGATTAAAAACAGTTCGGACCGCACCGAAATATGCAAAATTTCATATAATTTTTTAACCGTGGCCACAATATGGGCTGTAATGCTAACAAAAAGAATATGGGCTCCAAAAAAACCTTAATAATTAGCAAATTGGCTGTAAATTATTAGAAATAATGGCAGATGGGCTGTATGCTGTTTTCCACAGATTTGAGGCTTTCCTAAAAAGAGGTTGACGCACAAGCAGTGACTGTTGGATGGCCATCCAACAGCCGTCGTGCTTCTTTAATCTCTGCTCTTCCTGCTCCAGCCGCTCAAACAAGCCCTGGCGGGACTGCCTGCTCCCTCCTCCCTGCGGCCGGCTCTGCTGCTGCGCAGGCCTCACCGCCCCACCATACTCCCATCGCTGGCCTAGCCATCTCTCTACTCACCCACACCTGCTGTTATTCTCCGGCGACGGCAGACGAACCAGTAAACCCTCGTACAGTCATACTCCCCTCCGCGTGGGAAACAACTGCCAAGTCTTCCCTGCCTCCGTGTCGTTCGATTCCTAGGCCTCGCCGTCGTCCACCGCCCTGGTGCTCTCGGCGCGGCCTGGTCAATGTGGTCAATGACCAACATGCATCTGAAGTGGACTGTACATGGAGAGGCCGACAACTGGGTCCACGGCCGCACGCAAGGAAATGCCTCCTTATTACGCGCAAAATAATGATTCCTCCACCTGACATCAGGGACCCACCGAAAGGTCCTCTGTATTTCGCGAAAAAAACGTTACCGCCGCTGACAGCTCGGACCCACCAGCTATATCTTCGCACGCAAGGAATTGCCTCCTTATTATGCACAAAAAAAATGAATACTCCACCTGTTAGCTGGAACCCAGTATAGTGGCAGGATGACTTGTGGGCCTACTAAGTTGACGGGGACGGAGGGCTTTGTCAACTTAGTCAATATGCACGATTCTAGCTCCAGTGACCGTACGATGTCCATCGAATGGTCGTAGTGCTTCTTCAACCTCCGGTCTTCTTGCTCCAGTTGCCCAAACCAGCGCCGGTCGTGCCTCGTGCTCCTGCCTCCCGTGGCCAGCTGCGATGCGGCGGAGGCCTCACCGCCCCCTACTACTCCCACTGCTGGCCAGGCCATCCCTCTACTCACCCACACCCCCTGTTATTCTGCGGCAACGGCAACCTCACACCACCGCGAACCAGTGAACCCTCGTACTCCTTTACACATGGACATCCACTGCCGCGTCTTCCCCGGCTCCGCGTCTTTTCCTTCCTAGGCCTCGCCATCGTCCACCGCCCTGGTGCTCTCGGCGCGGCGTGGTCAACGTGGTCAAGGAACGGCTTCCATCGGACATGGACTGTACGTGGAGAGGCTGACAGCTGGGTCCACGACCGCAGCAAGGAAGTTCCTCCTTATTACGTGCAAAATAATTATTCCTCCACCTGATAGCGGGGACCCAGCGGACTGGCCACCGTATTTCCTGAAAAAAACGTTTGCTCCTGACTGCTGGGACCCACAAGCTACATCTTCGCACGCAAGGAAGTGCGTCCAGGCAAAAAAATGATTCGCCCCCCTGACTACTGGGACCCACCAGCTACATCTTCACAGGCAAGGAAGTGCCTGACAGTCGGGACCCACCTGGTCGAAGCATACGTAGCGTTGTCATTCTGGTCGCGAACGTGTACGTACATATATACTGGTGGATGTAGAGGCGCGCACGTGTCGTAGTAGAGACGTGCACGTAGCATGTTCACGTACTTACAGTGGCCAAGGTGCAAGAAAAAAAATACGGCCACATATGTGTACATACGGGCGGGGTCTCGAACGCCTACTCGCGCATACGTATGGTCAGGGCTCGTGTACATGGCTGGGTGGGAACGGAGAAACAGTGTCGTCGTCGTGTTCATGGGGAGGCAACGGAATGTGTCATGTTCATGGGGAGGCAACGGAATGCGTCGTGTTCATCGGGAGGCAACGGAATGCGTGGGAGCCAACCGGCTGGGTCGGAATGGAATGCGTGGTCGTGTTCATCGGGATGGCTTGGATGGAACAGGCGATGGAAACGAGGCCTGGCGTACCGCACAACGGAGGAAACGGACCTCCTACGTTCGGAACGGGGTCTTGTTGATCAGGAGGGGTGTGGCGTACCGCAAAACGGAGGAAACGGACCTCCTACGGTCGAAATGGGGGTCCTATTGATCGGGAGGGGTGTGGCGTACCGCAAAACGGACGAAACGGGCCTCCTACGGTCGAAACAGGGGTCCTGTTGATCGGGAGGGGTGTGGCGTACCGCAAAACGGACGAAACGGACCTCCTACGGTTGAAACGGAGGTCCTGTTCATCGGGAGGGGTGTGGCGTACCGCAAAACGGGACTCCACGAGATATTGTTCATCTCCACCGTCGACCTCCTCCAGCCTCCACGGGCTACCGTCGACCTCCTTCAGCCTCCACGGACTCCTGTTCATCCAGCCTCCACCGCGCACTACTCCACCGGCTACTGTTCAACCACCCCTCCACCGTCTACTATTCATCCAGCCCTCCACACCACGGGTCCTGTTCAACCACCCCTCCACGGGCACCCCTCCATCGTCTACTGTTCATCCAGCCCTCCACACCACGGGGTCCTGTTCATCCAGAGGCAACGCCACCGCTCACTGTTCATCCACCCCCCTCCCCCCCCCGCAACGCTCACTGTTCATCCAATCGATCGGCTTCAGTTAGCAGCAGTAGCGAAGGAATCGCTCGATCGGGTTCAGTTAACAGCCAACGATCGATCGCTCGGGTTCAGTAACGCGTAGCCTGCAGTGCAATCGCTCGGGTTCAGTTAGAGCCCAACGCCTCGCTCGGGTTCAGTTAGAGCCAATGCCTCGCACACACGCGCGTACGTGTACGAGAGAAACGCGCATCGCTCGGTCCCCGACCTCCCACCGTAACCGGGAACTCCCTGAAATTTTCGTCGCCCTCGCTTCTACCATGGTTTTTTTCGTCATGAACAGCCCAAAGAATGTCATGCAGCTGCGTCTCCGGCCCGCCCAGGACGAAAAGCCCATTTTCTGTCATGATTTTTTGTCATAAAAGTAGGAGCCCACCACGTCTATGATGACACTAGGTTTTGTCACAATTATCGTCATAAGTATGACAGAATTTTTTTTCCTTCGGCCCAAAATGTCACGGATGTGTCTTTTTTTGGTAGTGTATCTAGAGGCTTTGGTAATAAATGGGTGGATTGAGTTATGTCTACCATCCATCAAGGGACTTTCCAAGTTAGGATTAATGACTCTAATGGTCCTCAGTTCTTTGGGGGAAAAGGCTTGAAACAGGGTGATCCTCACTCGCCCCTTCTGTTCAATTTAGTTGCTGATGTGTTCTCTAAAATGCTTCATAAGGCTACCAATAATGGTTTAATTCGTGGACTTCTACCACATGATTTTCCAGGTGGTGTGATCAGCCTACAGTATGTTGATGACACCATCTTATTCTTGGATAATTCATTGGAATATGCCAAGAATTTGAAATGGATTCTCTCCTGCTTTGAAAGTTTGTCTGGCTTGAATTCCATAAAAGTTATCTTCATGCTATTAACATCTCTGAGCAGCTATCTAATGATTTTGCTCAGGTTTTCTGCTGCCAACTTGGGGATTTCCCCTTTAAGTATTTAGGTGTCCCCCTTCACTTTAAAAAGTTGAGAAGGGAGGACCTTCAACCCATTATTGATAGGATCATCAAAAACATCTCCGGTTGGCTAGGGAGATTTCTCTCTTATAGAGGAAAATTGATTCTGCTTACCACCTGCATTGCTAGTATTCCTGCCAACCTAATGTCTATTGTGAAATTTCCCAAATGGACGATTGATGTGATCACTTCTCAAATGTCTCATTTCTTATGGGGGAACATGGGTGATACTCATAAATATCACCTTGCTAACTGGCGTTTGATTTCCAGAAAGAAAGAGTTTGGGGGTATGGGGGTTCCCAACCTAAGGGAATTTAACATGGCCCTTTTGGCCTCTTGGGGAAAAAGATTTTATGATGACAGGGATAGTGATTGGAAGAAGATATTGGTATATAAATATAACACTGCTAGCCCTAATTTCTTTAACACCAGGGTGACCCTTGGATCTCCATTTATGAAAAGTTTATCTCGGGCTCTTACAGCTGCTAAGAACTTTTATAGATGGATCCCTGGAGATGGAAAAAGCATTGCCTTTTGGCATGACATTTGGACTGGAGATTGCTCTTTAAAAACTACATTTTGGGACATATATATAATTTGCCAACAACAAGATTCTACCCTTGCGCAGGTCTGGGTGAACGGTGAGCTACGATTAACCTTTAGGAGGTGTGTCACAGAAAACACCTTAGTGAGATGGGAGGAACTTATCAAAATTGTTGAACCTGTCTGTCTGTCTCGCTCTCTAGACCAGCCTGTCTGGATGTTGGATTCTTCTAACAAGTACTCGGTCAAATCCTTTTATAAGCTAATTAACTTTGGAGGGATATCTTCTGTCATTAAAGATGATATATGGAAGATCAAAGTGCCACCTAATATACCTGTTTTTCTCTGGTTAATATACTATAATAAGAGCCTAACTAGAGATAACTTGGCCAAACGCAGGCATGTAGATGACATGTCTTGTGTCTTCTGCAGCGAACCTGAAACTATCCAGCATCTGTTCTTTGATTGCATTGTTGCTAAAAATGTCTGGAATCTAGTTGCTGATATTTTTAAGGTTGATGTTCCTAATTCATTTGCTCTGCTGACTTCCTTCTGGAAGAGAAGAAAACACCTTGAAGCTTTAAACATCGTTACTGCTGCTACCTTGTGGAGGTTATGGCGTTTTCGAAATGACTTTGTTTTCCAGGGGCGAGGATGGCGAAGTATACGATGTGTTTTGGACCTGTTGGGGGCAACGATCAAGCAATGGAAAATACTATGCTCAGAAGCTCAGGGTGCGCTACTTCTCCGATGTTTAAGGCTACTGGACCACCGAAGAGGGGAATTGCTTAGGATTGCTTGGAGATAAATGCTATTTTCAAGGACATCGTTGGGCTGTGTTTTGCTAGTTTACAATTCTTAGCTTTGATCTTAAGTAAGCTGGCATGTTGCTCCCTGGCTATGTCTCTTGGCTTGAACTACCTAAAAACTTGTAATATGGCAGTCTAAACCCCCATTTCCTATCTGTGGCAGCTACTCTCCGGTTGCCGCCGAGCGCTGTTAACAGTCTATGTTTGGTTGATGTTTGCCTTGGCTTTCTATAAAGTTGGGGTGGGGGGAAACCCCTTTTGTTCAAAAAAAAATCCCAGGAAAAATAAACAGCTCCCTTCCAACCTGAAGACATGTTAATAAGTCAACCACGTTCATCCGCAATTTCCAATGTACAAGTCCACTGCATATCAATAGATGACTAGAAGTGTTCGCGTGCTGCGCTACCATGTTATCTCTTTGGTGTTTACTTATTGGGAATCTACTGGATAACAGATATTTTATAGGTTCATAGAACAGTGATGCATTACTGCCTAGAGCTTTTTTTGCGGGACCGACAATCAGAAGTTCACAACCTACATGCGCAAGTGCATATGGCCGAAATCGGAGATTAATTATGTTTTATCACACATAAAGAAGCCAACCAATCTTAATGTGGATATACGCTCTTACTGCTAGCCATATCAGGAAGAAAAGATTTTTTTTTGAAAACCCATGTTTATTAGTAGAGCTCCCGCCAATAGGATAAAATGCAAGCAAAGTTCATTTTAATTTACAGTGGACGTAAGATTCATATTTTCCCATTGTTCTCGCAAACCAGGATGGATCATAGAAATGTATTTTAGGGAGAGATGCAACCTAAAAATATTTTGGTTTCCACTTTCAGGGAATCACATTGGAGAACACAGAACCCATGGCTTATGTTCATGATTGTGGAGACAAAAAAGGTGAGGTCAATATAAGTATGTAGCAGATAAGAATATGTATATTATTACAAGAAATAGCAAGAACAGCATGGCCCACTCTTCCCAGATTTTGTGAGAGGTTTCTTTTGAAAATATTAAGTTTGAAGCATTGAGTCATTGGCATACATAGGAATAAGAAACTTCCTTACCTAGGTCGGGAAAGCCGTTCTTTTCCGTTTCATTGTATTTCCCAGAGGATATCATGTTTGCATTGTAGGGTACACTCACTTCAAGTTTGGAACTACAGATAAATTTGCACGAAAGCTGTCTTTTTTCTACCCGCGCACAACTTATCTGTGGGATAATATATGGCTCGGTATGCATAGGACACAAACCAAGAAGATGTAAACTACAGGAGGAAGGAAATACTCTTTTGTCAGATGTAGATAGCTACAAATATGAAACGGGTTGTGCGCTTTCAGTTACAATCAGAAAAAGCAAGAAATTTCATTGCAATACCAAAGCAATAACTGCTCCAAAGTTCAAATATGATTTATATCTTACAATTGGCAGATCCTCAAGGAGCAACTCTCCTACCATCAAATATGCATGCTCCTTTCACTTGTGATGTAACCTAAAAAACTTCGACATCTTTACTATCTATGTTATTGCATAAATGGTGCTAATGTGACTAAATATTGGTTGTAACCACAATGGCATCAGAAAAAGAGATCTAAAACCATATTGTAGGCTACCTGGAGAAACTCATCCAAGCCCCCGGCCCTCGCGTCGCCCCGCGGGCGACATGAGGGCGACTAGGGTTCCGCCGCGCCGCCACCCTCAACGATCCCCTTTGCCTCGCCGTCGTCGGAGGCAACCGCCGGGCAGGCCCGTGCGGCCGTCGAGGAGGGCGACGGCGAGGCTCTCGGCTGCTCCGTCGTTCGGGCGGAGGGTCTCTTTTGCGCCGAGGCGGCGGCCTCGGGTGGTGGTGTAGTCCCGCTTGTTCGCCAGGGGCGGCCGCGGATGCTGGACCGGCTCCTCGGCCGCGTGGGCGGCGAGGCTCCGACAGAAATTTCCTGTAGCCCAGGGTCGCGCCGTTGGCCTCCGGTGCCTGGATCTGAAGTATGGCGCCCGTCCACCTCCTCTGGCCTCTGCCCCCGCCGGATCCAGCTGCTGGTGACCCCGGTCACCGTCCAGCTGTCGGCCGGGCGCAGTGGTGTGAGTTCCTGACCGAGAGAAATCCTTTGGCCGTCCCGGACGGCCTGCCGGTGGCGACGTCCACGGACGCCGCGCCTCTCCCTGGAGGCATTGACAAGGTCTGTTCTCCCCATCCCCTTCCCTCGGTTCCCGGATGAAAGTCCAGTATCCTTTGGATTCGGCGCCGTTGGCGTTTCATGTCGTGTCCTCCTTGGGGGCGGCGTTGGGGGAACCTGAGGCGTAGGTGTGTGGGCTATGAGTGTGGTTGGTGCCGGTCGGCTGGTGGGTTGGGATTCCGGTGAGTGCAGTCCGTCGAGTTCCCCTGTTTGGCTCTCCGGTGCCTCTCAGCATCAACATGTCTCTCCGGTTCAGTTCGCCGCCTTTTGGCTCCCAGCTTCTTCTGCTCCAAGGTTTCTTCTGTAGTTTACCCCCTATGTTTGGTCGTCCAAGGGGTGCGGCTTGGCTTCTGACAAGGACATCTTTTGCAACGAGGTGCTCATGTGATCAACAGACAAAGGTGTACTCCGGTCCGCATTCCTCCCAGCTCTAGGGTGAGTGCCTCCTCTCGGCCGACGGTGCGGCGTCCACGAGCCTGGACGAGGGGAAAGGGTTCCCCTACATCGAGGGAGGAGGGTGCGTGGTCATATCGTCTCCTGGTGCTGTAGTCGACGTGCTCGCTCTCTGAGCGTTGGACTGTCCTTTGTAGTTGTTCTGTCCTCCTTCCTTGGGCTTCCCATCATATAGGGCGACTCCACTTCAGGCTGTGTTTCAATCTTAGTTTTTTCTTAGTGCATGTGGTGTGTGTTGTGTTGTAAGCTGTCGATCAGCATCCTTGTATCTTAAATTCATGGCCGATTGATGGCTTCGTTAATTCAAAGCCGGGCTCTTCTTAAGCCTTCGTTCTAAAAAAAACCATATTATACAATGGTGTACACTCAGTAAGACATTACACATAATAACCTACTTTTACCGAAAAGGTAGAATCTGAACTTCACTAGCCAACAGATGTTGGAAGACAAAGTAACATTGAAACAGAGTCAAGACTGTAACTTCTATACGGTGCCAAACTTGTGCAAAACAGATTCCATGCAATTCCTGGAAGAACAAGCTGCACATGACAACAATCAGGTACAAGTTTCTGATGTTTCACCATGCACATAATTAGACTCCCTACAGTTTTTCCGGTACACATCATCAAGTGTTCAAAATGTTTGCCATCTTACAAAATTTACAATCAACAAGTTTTAAGTGTTCCATCGCGGCACCACTCACAAAGGAGTTAATTATATGCAACCAATGAAAAGAACACCATATTGAAAATGGGGATTACTGTATCATAAAATAAGATACTACTAGTGCGCATATGAACGGAGGGGAACGTTTGGTACGAGTGGGCATATGAACCCATTTTTTGTAAAAGAAGGTAATTTAAAAACTGGTCGAAAACTCATGAAATTTATCGGCAACAAACTTGTCCAACTCGTAAAAAATTGCGGGCGAAATGACTTTCGAGGTATTGTCCAGGACAAAGTCGAAATCAGCAACATACTAGGTTTACTATTCAATCTATATTGTCAGGGAAATTTTGTTTTTTGGCTCAGATTTTTGTCGTCAGTTTTTTGTTGTGAATTATTTCATGAGTGGAACAATATGTCAAGTTTGTTCAAAAATAATTTCAATGTTTTTTGACTTTTTTCTGAATTGCTAAAAAAATCCCTGATATTTTTTATAGGGTTCATCTACCACCAGGTTCACATGGGTGTTTTCCCGAATTAAATAACTATTTTGTGAAATGGAAGGGAAATGAATAACTTGCGCTCCATTTTTTATTCCATCGGACAAGCATTTTAGCGTTGCAAACAGCCGACTAGTCTTGAGGATTCATGGCCGGGAGGACATCCTTGATGTGAAGGGTTGATGGCACAATCTTCCTATAATATCTTTATTTAGGTGGGCGTCTTTTTCAAAAGGAATAACACGACCTCTGCATTATACTATGAACACAACCATTTTATTAAATGTAAAGTACATGTAAGTCATGACTACCGAAATGTTCGCAAAACAAGACCATCTCAGTCAGAAACAAGATTACATAGCTCATCCAACATTCATGTTTTCTATTTGCCCAGTGCGTTGTTTCGTAGAGGTTGTATCTAAATTTAATGATTTGAGGCTCATGCATACATGTGATTGATCCGTAATCTTTTTTTTGAACGAAAACGCATATAGCGTCCGGCTTTAAATTAATAAAGCCACAAGGCAGCATCCACACGAGGTTTTCAACATTACAAACCGATGAAACAAAGGTTCTGCGGGCTCGACGTCCCGGCAAAGGTAATACTTAGACGATAAAGGAACACAAAAGCGGAGCGAAATATATAGCTCAACGCAAAAGACTCAAGCTTGCTGTCCTTCTTGTTGCGATTTCACCATGCACAGCTTGATCTGCTCCATAATCTCGGTCATGCGGTCCTCATCACGCGGCTTCTCCAACGGCGCCCAAGTCTGTAAGAAAACGTGGCATTTGAATAAGATATCAGCAGGGTGTGCAGGGAACTTATGTTCTATGGTTATTTTGTTCTCCACCGACCAAAACGACCAAAGTAGCGCCCCTACACAATGCCAAACAATCCGGAACTTTCGTAGGGCAAATATCATCGGCGATTTCTGCCCACCCGTTATGAAGTAATCTTTCTTGCTCGCATCATGTGTTGCGATCATGCTCCTGTTTAAGTGGTGGGAAAATTTGCCAACCTCGTGGCAACCTAGGTCTACAATATTCGCTAGCACACTACGATGCATGCTATGTAATTATGCATCGACGACGTGGCAATGGCAAACACATAAGACGCGGGTATGCGGGCTGCAAGGAATCCACACTACCAGAAACCCGACTTCTCCGACCTGCCACAGTGCAATGGTGGTCTCCTCCGCCCATAGATTTCATAAAACTAAACCTTGATGCTTCTTACCACACACCACTGGCAAGGGAGGATGGGGGTGTTAGGGCATCTCCAGCCGCGCCTCCAAGAAGGCCCCCAAGCGTTTTTTCGTTCGCCGACGTCAAAAAATCGGCCCAGTCGCGTCCTCAAGAGCCCAGTTTTCGCCGGCTCGGGCCGAAATTGGCACCGGCGGACCCAACCCGAACACGACGCGCTGGGGGTCGCTCGGGGGTGCCGGGCGAATCGTTTTTGGCGCGAAGAGCCGCGGGCCCGCAGCGTCAGCGACTCTACTCTCTTCTCGCCGCTTCGTCGTCCTCATCGTCTCGTTTCCCGCGGCGAATCAATGCCAAATCTGCCGCACGCTGCCGCGCCGGTCAGCCTCCATTGATGCCTCACGGGCGGCGCAGTGAAGGCTGGGCGACGCCCAATCTGGGAGCCGTACTTCCGCCGCCGGCACGACGAGCAGCTCGAGGCCACCAACGGCGTCGTGCCCTGCGGCAGGTTCAACGCCGCCGGCCGGCGTCGGTGGTGGGGCGTGCCCGGGCGCACGTTGGAGTCCGTCCTCGAGTACATCAAGGGAGGCAACACGCCGCGCCTCGAGTACCCCGCTCCCCCGTCCTTCTCACGCCGCCGCCGGGGAAGCTCCTGGACGCCGAGGCGCATGGAGACCGGGGTGTCGTCCTCCTCGTCTGGCGGCTCTCCCTGCCTCCACCTCCGCCCCGTCAAGTCGGAGCCCCAGGACACGCCTGTCAGCGCGCGTACCCGCAGCTCCGGCGCCCTCGTCGAGCCCAAGGTGGAGTCCAGCCTCCTCCCGGAGTACGAGGAGATAGCCCGGCGCGGCTTCTCCGACGAGGACGCCATGCGGTGGTCGCGTGACGACTACCTGCGCGAGGAGATGATCCGGCAGCGCCGGGCCCTGGAGGAGATCGCCGCCCGCAAACGTGGGCGCGAGGACGAGGACGGTGTCGTCGTCCTCGATAGCGACGACGACGACGCCCCCGGACCGTCCAACCCGCCGCGCCAACCGGGGGAGGGATGCAGCAGGGACGGCGGAGGCGTAGGCGGGGGCGACGACGACGACAACGACGGTGACTACACGTGGTTCTACAGCCTCCTCGGCATGTAGAACCGCGTGGGCGGGCGGCGAGGCGGGTGGCGAGGGAGACGGCGGGGGTAGCCCGCGGTAGTTTTTTTCTTTTTCTTTTTGTAAAATATGTTTAAATTTGAACGAACTCGCCCGTGTTTGCGTCGTGTTTGCGCCGAATTTGAACATTTTAAAAACCCGTGGGGGGCCGCGACTGGGGGCATCACGCCCCCAGTGCGCGGTTTAGCGCCGGTGCGCCTCCGGGGGCGATTTTTTGCCCCTCCTGGAAGGCCAACGGCTGGAGATGCCCTTATTACTCGCGAGTGGCGATGCTGATGGCGATGTCATTCTGGTGGTGGCGGGTGGGTTAGGTAACCAGGCCTCGAGTTGCAAGCTGAACCTTAGGCCCTTCTTGAGGACATCAAAGTGGCGGAGCAACAAGGTATGAGGCGTGTCATATTCGAAACAGATTGCCTGTCTCTCCAGCAAGCAATTTAACCAGACCACTAGGCGTGTTGTTTCCTGAAGCAAAATTCTAGTTGAGTCTTGGGTTTATAGACCACAAAGTTCTCTTTTCTCCCAAACACACTGGCTAGGTAGCGCATGTGCTAGCCTCTCATGGTTGCTGCTGTGCCCAAACTGTCTGGCACATGTATCTCCAAACTGATGTTGCTCGAGTTGGGACTGCCGATTTGGTCAGTCCATCGTAAATGGAATGCAAGGTGCTCCAATTAAAGAAAAAAGAAACCCGACTTCTCTAATGGGACTTATTTTCCTCGGAGCTCGAAGCACCCAATAAAAATGTTTCTGACAGGTTTACCTTGACCCCAAGGAAATAATTGGGGTTTGCACGGGGAAGAAATCCCCCTTTCCTATTTCTATGGGGCCACCACAAACCAAATCATATTATACCGTAAAAATAAAGAGATAATTTCATATTTCAACATTGAACTTTATGTTACTTTAATTTACATCGCTCAACTATGAAACCGGTTAATAACACCCTCCAACTTTCAATACCAGATAAGTCACTCCCCTCGGATGAATGAAAGGTAGTTTTGTGTGACGTGGCATCCTGGTAAACTAGTCAATATTGACGTGGCATTTGTGTCCGAAAATATACAAAATTTTATTGTAGGTCCCACAGGTCGAAGAGCAATCTTTTTCCTGGACCTTCTCATGTTCGATCCCCTTTCTCCTGCTCGTACAGGAGCACTGACTGCTAACGTGCCTCGACGCCACTACTGATTCGTTGCCTCTGCCTTAGGCTGGCGCTGCTGTTATCCTCTCTCCCTCCTGCATCTTCATTCTCAAACCTCACATGCATAGGGAGCACAGGCTCGTCTACCTAATCGTCACTTCTGATCGGCATTGTGCTCACCTCCGTTGTTGCGGTTGTGGCCTAGGTAGGGCGATGTTTGTCACAATCGTCTTCGAGTTCCACTTCATCTAATATGGCCTCAACATCAAGTAGGCGGGAGCATCCGATGCGTGTCTCGCGGAGCTCGTCGATGCACTCTGCCCTGTTGCCGCCGACCTCTTCTTAAGCTCATCGTCGTAGTTTGTGCGGTTAATCGGGAGATGGAAGTGTAGGAGCGGCCGGATCGCTTGGTTCTGATGGTCAATCATTAATGCACGAAAACAATACGGAGGTGGATCAGAGGAGCAGTGATGTGAGGTGACAAAGTGGACTTCTGCGCCGTTTTGAAGCTGAACGACTCGCGGAAGTGGGATATCGCACACCCTCATGAACACAACACAAAAATCACTACCTCCTACTTTCATACTCCCTCCGTGTATTATAAGATTTTCTAACTATTTTGTGAATCGGATGTATAAAGACACATTTTAGTGTGTTTGTTCACTAGTTTCAGTCTGTATGTAGTCTATATTGAAATATTCAAAACATCTTATAATAGTGAATGGAGGGAGTATCCACAATGAGTTTATAATCTCTGACCCCGCTTCTAATATTTCTGGTCTACGAAAAAGAGGTCCAGTTCCTTGAATATTGGGATGAAATTCTTTCCTGCCTTCCACGTATATGAGTTGGAGGCACTGGGAAGTTAGAAAGATTTGGCTGAGATGGCAATCGAGCTATGCAAAGGAATGAATCATGCATATGCCCGTATTTATGGAAATCAATGAGCCGATGTTTGTGCCTCTTTACCAGACGCTGCTAGCAGACCAAAGTTACACAAACAGGCTATTGGTGGTTTCGTTCGCGTCTTCCAGGTGCAGCTGAGCATAGTGATTGCGGCGGCGCCTAGTTGCACTAGCAACAAAGCAACTACGGTGGTGCTCTTTATTCCCTGCACCATGCGTTGTTGTGGAAAAAGTCGACATAGTTCTGGATGTAGCATTCATATTTTGTAATGGTACTGACGTAGTTGCTTTTGTCATGTTCTTCGCTTGTTGAAGGTTGTATGCTTTAATTGATGCAGAGGATAAAGGTTCCAATATGCCTTACTTGATGCAGAGGCCATAGGTTCCATTATCCCTTTTGAAAAAAAAGTAAGGGATGACTGTAGGTGAAATTTTACATCTACCGCCTCTGCCATTTGGCGCACAGACCGCCCTTATAACTGGAGTGGCACATGGAGTTGGACGATGGAAATCTGATTCACACTGATTGCATCGTTACACAAGAGTACACACAAGAGTACAAGATATACACGAGTCAGCCCGTGGGAAGCGGCACGCAGGCCTGGGCTCTTGGCTAGATCCTAAAATCTAGGAAGGTTACATACAAACGTGTATACAAGGTGTACAGGAGTTACATGACATATTAACACCCCCCTTCAGCTGGAACGCCGTTAGGCTGGACGTTCAAGCTTGCTATGGAACTCATGAAACACATGGGATGGCAGACCCTTGGTGAATACCTCAGCGTACTGGGAGCTGGATGGCACATGCAGAACGCGAGCTTCACCGAGCGCCACGCGGTCACGGATGAAGTGCAAGTCAATCTCAATGTGCTTCGTACGCTGGTGTTGCACCGGGTTGGAAGCGATGTATGTAGCACTGACAATGTCACAATATACGATCGTAGCCTGAGAGGGCGGGCGATGTAACTCATGAAGGAGCTGCCGTAACCAACAGGACTCTGCCACACAATTTGCGACACCGCGGTACTCAGCCTCGGCACTGGAACGGGACACCGTAGGTTGCCGTTTCGAGGACCACGAGAGAAGGTTCTGCCCAAGAAAAACACAAAACCCAGAGGTAGATTTACGGGTGTCGGGGCAACCAGCCCAATCGGCATCCGTATATGCAATGAGATCATGAGAAGAGGACCAATAAAACTATAAGCCATAGTGTGTGGTGCCGCGGATGTAGCGTAAGATGCGTTTGATGAGCTGCATGTGGACTACGATACAGCGTGGGATTGGCCAAGGGAAGGCCATCGGCGGCGGACAATTTAGACGTGGTGTCAATGGGTGTGGAAACAGGCTTACAGTTTAGCATATGAGCGCGGTCGAGGATCTCTAGTGCATATTGTTGTTGGCAGAGAAAGAGGCCCGAATGGTTGGTGGTAACATTGATGCCAAGAAAGTGCTGGAGGTCGCCGTGGTCGGTCATGGAGAATTCTTGCTTAAGAGAATTGATGACATGGCGAAGGGTGAGTGGGGAGCTGGCGGTGAGGATGATGTCATCTACGTACACAAGCAAATATGCGATGGAAGTGCCGTGATGTAGAATGAACAGTGAGGAGTCACTCTTGGATGCAAGAAAACCTAGTGACAAAAGAAAAGACCGAAAGTGATGGAACCATGTGCGAGGGGCTTGTTTCAAGCCATAAAGAGACTTACGAGGGAGACACACATGGTCCGGACGAGACGAGTCCACAAAGCCAGCCGGTTGTGCACAATAGACCGTCTCCTTGAGGTCCCCATGGAGGAAGGCATTTTTGACGTCAAGTTGGTGGATGGGCCACGAGCTCCTCGTAGCAATGCTTAGGACAGCGCGGATGGTAGCCGGTGTGACCACCGGACTAAACGTCTCATCATAGTAGACACCTTCCTTTTGAGTGAAACCACGAACAACCCAGCGTGCCTTATACCGTGCCAATGTACCATCATTGTTGAACTTGTGGCGGAAGATCCACTTGCCAGTCACCACGTTCACACCTGCAGGCTTAGGAACCAAAGACCAAGTCGAATTAGCGGTTAAAGCATCAAATTCATCACGCATTGCTTGTTGCCAATGTGGGTCTTTGAGAGCCGAGCGGTATCTGGGAGGGATAGGAGATATGGTGGAACTCGGCTGGGCAGAGAGGAAAAGACGTTTGGGAGTGCAAAATCCAGATTTGGCACGTGTTTTCATTTTATGGGACTTGTGTGGGGGCTTTATTAGCTGGGCGCGGGCAGGAAGACGTGGCCGAACGGGAGTGGAAGGCGCGGAATCAAAGGAAGATGGCGTGGGGTCCTGGCCAGAGCGGGAAGGCGCGGGATCCGAGGAGGATCCGAGGGCAGGGTCGGGGGTGCGTGATCCGAGAAGGGAGGGGTGGTAGGCGGATCGCCCAAGGACGCGCGTGGGGCAGGCGATGCATGCGAGGCGGATTCAGTGGGCCGATGCAAGCTGGTGGAGGCGGGGCTCGTGGGTGGGGTGGTGGGGTTGTTGGACAGCTGGCGAGGCGGGATAGGGCTGCATGGAGGTGTCCCATCGGATTGGGTAGGTGAGATGGGGAACGAGGAATCAGCGGGGTTGGCGACCTAATCTGGAAGCTGAAGGAGGCGGGATCGCGTCGGTTTTTCTGTGGGGAGGCGTGGAGAGGCCGAGGGTGCGGGGGGCTCGTAGGGAAAAATGCTTTCGTCGAAGACGACATGACGGGAAACTATAACACGGCGAGTTGTGAGATCGTAGCAGCGGTACCCCTTATGCTCAAGGGGATAGCCTAGGAAAACGCAGTGAGTGGAGCGTGGGGAGAGTTTGTGGTCGGTGGTGGCATATAAATTAGGAAAACAAAGGCAGCCAAACACGCGGAGATGGTCGTATGTACGATGAACACCATGAAGCATGTAGTATGGGGTGTAGTTGTGAATGGCACGAGAGGGTCTCCGGTTGAGAAGGTAGGTGGCGGTATGAAGTGCTTCAACCCAAAACGACAGGGTAAGATTAGCTTGGACAAGGAGAGTGCGCACAATGTCGTTGGTGGTCCGAAGAAGGCTCTCGGCTTTTCCGTTTTGGGGGGGAGTGTGGGGGCACGAGAAACGATAGACAATGCCATTCGCAGAGAAGAAAGTGCGTAGGGAGGAGTTGATGAATTCGCCACCATTATCGCATTGCAATGCCTTGATGATTACGTTGTATTGGGTATGAACAAACGAGAAGAAGCGTTGTAGGGTGGTGGAGGTGTCGGATTTGTGGCGTAGAGGAAATGTCCACGAGAAGTGAGAGTAATCATCAAGCACAACCAAATAATACTTATAGCCAGAAAAACTGACCACTGGAGAGGTCCACAAATCACAATGTATTAATTCAAATGGTGCAAAGGTGCGACTACTAGAGGAAGGAAAGGAAAGGCGCGGTTGTTTTCCTAATTGACAAAAGGAGCGAGAAAATCAGTAGCCACTAATGAAGACAAAGTTTGTGGACTATGGTGGCCGAGGCGACGATGCCACACATCGCCGGAGGAGAGAGTGGTGGAGAGAGCAGCGCGCCAAGCCTGGTTATTGCCATAAAATGGATAGAGGTCGCCGGTACTAGTGGAGATTATGATGACTTTCCTGGTGCGAAGGTCCTTCACAAGAAAACCGAATGGGTAAAATTCTATAGAGCAAGAATTGTCTTTAGTAAATTGATGAACAGAAATCAGACTAGTAACGACAGTGGGAGAGAATAAAACATCACGTAGATGGAAGTTGTGGGGAGGGAGAGAGGTGGGGCCGGTGGCCTGAATAGGAAGATGAGTACCATTGCCAACAATAATACTAGATAAATGACGCTTTAAACGAGAATTCGAGAAGGTGAGGTTACCAGGGTTGCCGGTGACGTGGAAGCGTCGCTGTCGAGGTACCACTCATGGGAGGGGGCACCAGTGTTGGGGAAGCCTTGAGAGCTGTAGGCGGCTTGCAGCATGGCAAGGTGATCCCATGATGGCTGTTGTGGGGGGATCGGCGCAGGGTAGGCGGGGAGCTGCATCGGGTAGGCATGCGCGTGGGATCCCGGGCGAGGACCTAGCACACCGGCGCTATTGGGTGGGATCCAACCAGGACGCGAACCGGGCAGGGCCATGCCGTAGGGGGCGAAGAACCCCATGTACGGGCTGAACTGGAGCGCGTAGGGGTTGGTGTTGCCGCCACGCCTGCCTTGGTCGCCACGGCCGCGCCCACGATCTGCACCGTCCTGACGCGAACCAGAGCCCCGTCCTTGCTATGGGTCGCCGCGATCTGGACCGCGCTTGGAGAAGCGGTTGCCGCGGTCACCCTACCGTGCGCCAGATGGAGCGGCCTGACCAGAGGAACCCGTGGGAGGGGTAGCGCTGCCATGGACAGCGAGCAGCATGGCGCTCTCATCAGCAGAACGCTGGGCTTGATTCTCCTCGGCGAGCTTGAGGCGGGAGAACACCGTCTCGAAGGGCAGCAGGGCACTAGTGCAGAACCGGGCAATAGCACCGGTTCGTAAGGCCCTTTAGTGCCGGTTTAGGAACCGGCACTAAAGTTTCGGCACTAAAGCCCCCCCCCCCCTTTAGTACCGGTTCAGCACGAACCGGTGCTAAAGGGGATCCACGTGGCACGTGCCAGCTCCGGGGGCCGGGAGCCCTTTAGTACCGGTTGGTAACACCAACCGGTACTAAATGGTTGTGGGGTTTTTGGTTTTATGATTTCTTTTTCATTCAATTTTGTGTTTTCCATTTTAATTCTTTTTCGTTTGCTGGTATTTTACGGTACTACACATTGTACACGTTATGCATATATATATATATAGAATTTCTAGTAGAACCAGTCATATATATATATCATCAATGTCTCACAAACCACCATATTAATTTACACATACACACATGTATAGCTATATACAATTTCTCCTACATATGCATGTTGCCTTCGGAGCCAGTGGCATTAGCCTAATTGGTGCCTTCGGAGCACGATGACAATTGGAAGTGGTTCATGGGGGCGGTAGCGGGTAATAGTATTCTCCCTTCGGATTTATAACCTGGTCGAGCAAAAATCTCACTATTTCCTCTTGAAGTGCTTCTACGCGCTCCGTTGGTAGGAGCTTGTCCCGCACCTCTTTGAACTGTTAAGAAGGAGATCAATATGCATGTGTATTAGTTGTGTGACTAGATATCGATAATGGTGTAAAAATTGTGAATAGTGTTTTGACAAGCGTACCCATTCCTGTCTTTGAGATCTGCTCCTTTCGGACGCCATCATGCGAATGTTCTCGCAAACGCAGAATGCACACAGATCAGTCCCCTGCGCCTGCTTCAGGGCCTTTATTACGAGAATGGAATTTAATTTGATGAGATAATAATTAATCAAGCATGATAATTAAAGAGATGGCAGCTAGCTAGCTAGCTAGTACTACTTAATTACTTATCTTGGATCGAAACCATTTCAGCTTTGGTTTCCATTAGCCTTCCGTGACGCTGATGAACCTTGCCCAAGCCCTACCCGCCGACAAAGAAAATGAATAAAGGGGTTATTAAATAGTTCATATCATGAAATTAATGACGAACTAAATAGGCCGAGATATATAGTTAATAATGATTGAAATTACCTGTTGACTATCCCAAACAAGATGTTATAGTCACTATTTGCTTTGAGTAGCGAGTCCAGTATTTCAACTGTTCCGGCGTCAACTTTAATGATACACAAGATCCAGTGAAATCTGCATGCACACACGTTTGCATGTCTTAATTAGGGCATATGTAAGCAAAAACATGTAGATAGCTAGTAGGAAAAAACAGAGAATTTGTAGTACAAGAAAGTGTGACTCACTGGAAGTTGTAAGGAAGTAGTATATCTTCATTGTATTTGAGGCGCTTCAAGAACTCTAGCATGCTGTCCTCTACCTCTTTTTCTTGATGCTTGTTCATTTTCCATGTGTATTCATTAACGGTGTTTGGGTCAATGAACCCAATGCCATAGCGTCCACCTTTTCTCATTTCATACATCTTCATCCTGCATAATACCACAGAAAAGAATATAGTGAGGATAATTACAGGTAATGATTGATCAAAAGGATCACTACAGCTAGCTTGAGACTTAAATTACAGAAAGAAATCACTTACAGACAATAGCAACTGACGATAGATTTGTCGAGTGCGTCTTGATTGTATAACTGAAACAGTTCAGGATACTCAACGGCCACAACTTTCTCATGGTAGTAATCATCCTTCTTGACATTCACCATGAGGGACTCTCGATTGGATCTCTTGGTAATGTCTATGTGCCATTGATGCAATTCATACATTCTCGTTGGGAGCTTGTTGACATCTTCTGGCTCGACCAAAGGTTGGCCCCAGACATATTTCCGTTTTATTTCCTCCTCTGTAATCCCAGGCATGTCCTTGATCTCGAGGAGTTGTCCAACAGTGATCTTGAGTTCTTCAGCCTGCATTATATGCTCCTGGGTTATTACCACATCGCCCACCTCGGGAACGTAAAATGTTTGGCCACAATAATATTGGGCGCGCGTACTGTCACGTGTTGTTGGCGGCACAACAAGCGGGGGGGTCGATTGCGCCGCCTGTTTTCCCAGCTGGCAACGGTTTTCCTGCATTTTTTGACAGCTGCTTGTTGTTTTCTCGAGCTCGAGCTCGCCTCCTTCTGTAGACGTCGTCGATGTAACTTCCTGATGTGGCGCTCATAGTCTGAGTCAACACGCTTAGGAGCTGGTGGTTGAGCCATACGAATGAAGTGGTCAACTACTTCCACAGGCACTTTCTCCCTTGGCGGCGGTGGCGGTTTCGGTCCAAAATGGGCGTCGACTTCTGCCTGCACTATGGCATTGGTTTGCTCCTCGGTCCTGTCGTAAGCCCTCACAGGAAGAGGATTAGTGAGGTTTGGACCATATTTATATCGCTTGCCTCCGCCTGTACTTCCTGTACTATGACCTCGACTCGTACCGCTACGCACCATAGCTGCGGGGTGTCTCTTCTGCGACTGCTGAGGCGGCGGAGACGGCTGACGGGGCTGAGTTGGACGAGGAGGAGTGGCCTGAAGCTATGCCGGACTTGAAGTGGCCTGAGGTTGTGCCGGACTTGGAGGAGGAGTGGATGTCTGACGCTGTGTTGGACTTGGAGGAGGAGTGGCCTGACACTTTGCCGGACTTGGAGGAGGAGGAGTGGCCTCACGCGTTGGTGGACTTGGAGGAGCGGGAGTCTGCTGACTCGGTGGCGGACTTCAACGAGGAGTCGGGTGACGCGGTGTCGGTGGCCTTCGAAAGATGATGCAATCCTTTCTCCATAGGATGACACGATGTATGGCCTCTCCCAATGTGTGCTCGTCGTCACCTCCAGGAATGTCAAGCTGTAGCTCCGAATATGGGTCCACCACCTCATCAACCAAGACACGAGCATAGCCCGCTGGAATCGGGTTGCAATGGAAGGTTGCCTCGGGGGAATTTGAAAAAGCAACGGCGTCCGCCACCTTCATGGATATGTTCTTCATTTTGAAGTGTAGCTCGCAGTTAGTGTTCTCCGTGATGTCATCCACGGGGTATCTATCCAGCACTACTGCGTCGCCCGGGGTGGAACCCACGCTGCTTCTCGGCATGGATGGGGCGGTGGTATCCAATGCTGGATCATCCGCTAGCTGATGCAGATGCTGAGACCCCCTTTGCTGGCTAAGTGAGTCGATCTGCTCCTGCTGCCGCTGGAATTTAGCTGCCAATTCCGCTTGACTTGCTTCTAGGCCTTGAAGGCGTTCATAGTCCTGCTTCCTCTGCTCCTCCTCCATCTTCCTCTTCTTCTCCTCCGCAATCTTCTTTCTCGCACGGGTTCTGTAGTCGGCGTTCCAGTCCGAAAACCCCTCATACCACGGAAGAGCGCCCTTGCCTCGTGTTCTTCCCGGGTGTTCAGGATTTCCCAAGGCGTAAGCTCGTCGTTCTCTCTGTTGGGCTGGAACACCCCCGATCGAGCCTCTTCTATTGCAACAAGTAGCGCATCGCCGGCTCCGTTCAGACATGCCTTCGTCGAAACATTGCCTGTCTTCGGGTCCAACTCCCCCCCATGCGCATAGAACCAAGTCCTGCACCTGGGGGGCCAGCTCTTAGTAACCGGAGTGACACCTGCATCCTCCATCTCTTTTTCAGACTTATCCCACTTAGGCATTGCCACCGCGTAGCCACTTGGCCCCAGCTTATGGAACTTATCCTTTTTTTCGGCATTCTTCTTGTTTATTCTCGACCGTTCCTTAGCTAATTCTAAATCCTTGAATTTCACGAAATCGTCCCAATGAGCACTTTGATTCTCTAGTATCCCCTCGAATACTGGAGTCTTCCTTCCTCCCTTGACGTACTTCTCCCACGTCATTCTCTTGTGGTTCTTGAATGCAACCGCCATCTTCCTAAAAGCAGCGTCCTTGACTTTCCGCACATCTGCTTCTGTGAAATTATCTGGTAGGGTGAAATGTTCCATGAGAGTATCCCAAAGCAGATTTTTTTGATTCTCCTCGACAAAAGTAACATCTGGACGTGGATTTGCTGGCTTTCTCCATTCTTGAAGGGAGATCGGGAGTTGGTCCTTCACAAGAACTCCGCACTGACGAACGAACGTGTCCGCAATCTTCTTAGGCGCTAATGGTTCGCCATTAGGTTTGAATGCCTCGATATTGTACTTTACGCCCTCCTTCAACTTTTTGTTCGGGCCTCGTTTCGTCCTTTTGCCTAAAGATTTGCTCGATCCGGATGGCTGAAAGAATAAAGATCGATTCGTTAATATATCTTCAACTCATTTAAAACATGCGATGATCACCAGATTCCTGCTTATATAAATATATATACCTCGCCGGTGTTTGTTGTTTCAGGATCAACATGTTCTTCGTCGTAGTTCATGACTTCATCTTCTCGGTCGTCGCGATCGAATATCATATCACCCTCTCCGGTGTTGTTTAGAAATTTGGAGCCGTCAAAATTTTCTTCATTCTGATCATCATCTGGCCCGCGTATGATATCGAACATGGTCTGTTCTCTCTCTCCGTCGGTATTGTCCGCCATAGCTTTTATTTAACTATGCCAAAAGAAATATAAAACAATTTAGTATAATCTCGAATAATAGATATAATCTCGAATACATCGTCTCGAATAATAGATATGATCTCGAATACATCGTCTCGAATAATAGATTTAATCTCGAATACGTCGTCTCGAATAATAGATATAATCTCAAATACATCGTCTCGAATAATAGATATAATCTCGAATACATCATCTCGAATAATAGACATAATATTGAATACATCACTAGCTAGCTAGCTAGCAAGCTAATAAAGATCGAATACTACAGAGTAATCTAGGCCACTCGCGGTTCCTGAGGTGTGGGCGGTGGACACCCAAAGAGAAGGAACCATCACTGGATCATAGCTCGGGTGATCTCCCCAAAGAACCTGCCAGGTATTGGAGAACCTGACGTCCATAGCAGCCATGTAGCGATGGACGTGCTCGTCCTCCTCCTTGACACGGCAACGTACCACCTCCGGCGGGGCCGGCTCCCTCCGCACCGAAAGTGGCCCACGCGAATGCCACCAAAGGAGATGAGGGTCGACGACGGGACCCGGGGCCGGGTTCCTCACCAAGCGTCGCGCCCCTGAAGGTAGCACCTCCCAGTGCCAGCCCGGCGGAGCCCAGTCCCGGACATGGGTCCTCTGAAGCAGGACGTCGTCGCGGACGTGTCGACGGCGAGGATGCGGGCCGGGCATCGTCGACAACAAAATACTATATGCCGCAAAAGTAAAGTAACATTTTTTAAATGATGGATTGTGATGATTTCATATATGCAAATTCTAAATTTTATAACTAAAAATATAAGAAACTAAAAAAACATCGATCATCGTCTAACAATTTGAAATTAATCTAATTCATCTAGCTAGCTAAAACTAACATTTCCAAAATTTCTAACATTTCTATATAACTAACATTTCTATAACATTTGACATTATATATATTATAACTAACATTTCTACATACTATTTGACATTAATCTAATCTAATTAATTAATTCATCTAAAACTTTGTATGAAAAACAGAAAAACAGAAAAAACTAAAAGCTAAAAACAGAAAAATTGTGTGTGTGCGCGTCTAGTGTGTGTGTAGTGTGTGCGGTCGGCGCCGGCGCCGGTGCCGGTGTGCGCTACGATCGATTGGAGGGAGGAGAGGGGCCGGGGGAGGGGCTCACAGCGCGTGCGGGCAAGGTCGAGGCGACGGCGACGGTGAGGCGAGGTCGATCCAAAGGCGACGGCGACGGCGAAGCGAGGGGATCGGCGACCGGGACGGCGACGGGGGTGCCGCGGAGTCGACGGGGACGACGCGACGAGGACGGGGGCGTCGCGGAGTCGACGGGGACGGCGCGACGGGGGCGGCGACGGCGCGGGACGGGGCGGCGGCAGAGAGAAGTGGGAGATGAGAAACTGAAAATTTTCGAAGTGTTTCTTATATAGGGGACACCTTTAGTACCGGTTGGAGCCACCAACCGGTACTAAATGCCTGTTTTGGCCAGGCCAAGCGGGGGGAAGCACCCCCCTTTAGTACCGGTTCCTGGCTCCAACCGGTACTAAAGGCCCCCCCTTTAGTACCGGTTGGTGCCACGACCCGGTACTAAAGGGGGTACGCTGCCAGGCGAGGGGCGCAGAAGTTTAGTCCCACCTCGCTAGCCGAAGGGCGCTCACACCTGCTTATAAGCCCCGCGCCGCTGCTGTCTCGAGCTCCTCTCTAAAGCAGGCCTTCTGGGCCTACCTCTGCTACTCTGCCCTGTGGGGCCTATTGGGCTTGCGGGCCTGCATCCTGGCCCAACAACAGGTTGGGTTTCTAGTCGTATGCAGGCCGCTGTGGCCCGGTAGGTGGGCTTTTTTCATTTAGTTTTTTCTTTTCTGCTTTATTTATTTTGTTTTATTTATTTTTAGTTGTTTTTTGCTGTATTTAGAGTTTCTTTGTGAATATTTTTGATAGTTTTTAGAAACTTTCAGTTAGTTCCGGTAGTTTTTAAATTTGAATAGTTTCAATTTTGAATTATTTGAAATTTGTGTGAATCACTAGTTTGTGAATAACTTAACTTTAAAAATACATTTTCCAGTGATTCTTTTTTCTTATGTTTAATATTAGTGTGTTTTATCATTATATTCAATTTGGTAATGCTTAAGTTATTTAAAAATGAAATGCCTTTGTAACGGATGAGTTTTCGTCCGAAACCCTGATACTTCGAAACAGATTGTCCATTTTGTACACGAAGTGCATCCAGTTTTTGCGGTAACCCTCTCTACTTTTTTGCACATGCTATGTGGGTGAAATTATGATACCATGCCAACTTTCATCCTTTTCTGAGTTCATTTGAAATGCTTTTCAATTTCAGGGTCATTTAGCTGAAAAAATCAATAAATGCATGAAAGAATTTGCTTGCACATAAAATTTCTTCGCGTTTCAAATGCCAAAACACATAACTAGCTACCCTAACTATTACAGAGATTCCCTCCTGGGTGTGAAACACAGAAGAAAGTGATGATAGTTAAGCCGATCACATCCCAGATCTTTGGGTGTGAAACTTTTTCTTCGCGTGTGTCCCTTTGCGTCGTAGCCATGGAAAATCTTCATCATTTAACGGGATGCTCGGGTCAATATTCACTGTGAATGGAGAAATTTCATCAAACTTTTCATAATCTTCTGACTTGTCTGTCTTGTCATCCACTCCCACGATGTTTCTCTTCCCAGAAAGAACTATGTGCCGCTTTGACTCATCGTACGATGCATTCGCTTCCTTATCTTTTCTTTTTCTTGGCTTGGTAGCATGTCCTTCACATAGAAAACCTGTGCCACATCATTGGCTAGGACGAATGGTTCGTCTGCATACGCAAGGTTGTTGAGATCCACTGTTGTCATTCCGTACTGCGGGTCTTCCGTTACCCCGCCTAGTGTCATATTGACCCATTTGCACCGAAACAAAGGGACCTTCAAACCACGTCGATAGTCAAGTTCCCATATGTCCTGTATATAACCATAATATGTTTCCTTTCCCGTCTTGGTTTCTGCATCAAAGCGGACACCACTGTTTTGGTTGGTGCTCTTCTTATCTTGGGCGATCGTGTAAAATGTATTACCATTTATCTCGTACCCTTTGAAAGTCATTATATTCGAAGATGGTAACTGGGACAGCAAGTACAGGTCATCTTCAATAGAGGTGTCATGCATGGTACGTGCTTGCAACCAGCTGGCGAAACTCCTGGTTTGTTCACGTGTAATCCAGTCATCAGACCGCTCCGGGTGTTTGGAGCATAGCAAATTCTTGTGTTCATCCATATACGGAGCCACCAAGGCGGAATCCTGTAGAACTGTGTAGTGTGCTTCAGTGAGAGAATGTCCGTCCATACATATTATTTGTTCCCCTCCTAGCGTGCCTTTTCCATCCAGTCTGCCCTTATGCCGCGATTCAGGAACACCAATCGGCTTAAGGTCAGGAATAAAGTCAATACAAAACTCAATGACCTCCTCATTTTGACGGCCCTTGGAGATGCTTCCTTCTGGCCTAGCACGGTTATGAACATATTTCTTTAAGACTCCCATGAACCTCTCAAAGGGGAACATATTGTGTAGAAATACAGGACCCAAAACGTTAATCTCTTCGCATAGGTGAACTAGGACGTGCGTCATGATGTTGAAGAAGGATGGTGGGAACACCAACTCGATACTGACAAGACATTGCACCAAATCATTCTGTAACCTTGGTATGATTTCTGCATCGATTACCTTCTGAGAGATTGCATTGAGAAATGCACATAGCTTCACAATGGCTAATCGAACATTTTCTGGTAGAAGCCCCCTCAATGCAACCGGAAGTAGTTGCGTCATAATCACGTGGCAGTCATGAGACTTCAGGTTCTGGAACTTTTTCTCTGCCATGTTTATTATTCCCTTTATATTCGACGAGAAGCCAGACGGTACCTTAATACTGAGCAGGCATTCAAAGAAGATTTCCTTCTCTTCTTTGGTAAGAGCATAGCTTGCATGACCCTGATGTATGCCGTCTTTTCCGTGCATACGTTGCTGGTCCTCCCGTGCCTCAGGTGTATCTTTTGTCTTCCCATACACGCCCAAGAAGCCAAGCAGGGTCACACAAAGATTCTTCGTCACGTGCATCACGTTGATTGCGGAGCGGACCTCGAGGTCTTTCCAATAGGGCAGGTCCCAAAATATAGATTTCTTCTTCCACATGGGTGCGCGTCCTTCAGCGTCATTCGGAATAGGTTGTCCACCAGGACCCTTTCCAAAGACCACCTTAAAATCCTTGACCATATCATGTACATCAGCACCAGTACGGTGGCGAGGCTTCGTCCGGTGATCCGCCTCACCTTTGAAATGCTTGCCTTTCTTTCTTACGGGATGCCTGCTCGGAAGAAATCGACGATGTCCCAGGTACACATTCTTATTAGCCAAATATATACTGTCAGTACCGTCCAAACAGTGCGTGCATGCGCGGTATCCCTTGTTTGTCTGTCCTGAAAGGTTACTGAGAGCAGGACAATCATTGATGGTCACGAACAGCAACGCCTTCAGGTCAAATTCTTCCCCCATGTGCTCATCCCACGCACGTACACGTGTTCCATTCCATAGTTGTAAGAGTTCTTCAACTAATGGCCTTATGTACACATCAATGTCGTTGCCGGGTTGCTTAGGGCCTTGGATGAGCACTGGCATCATAATGAACTTCCGCTTCATGCACAACCAAGGAGGAAGGTTATACAAACATAGAGTCACAGGCCAGGTGCTATGGTTGCTGCTCTGCTCCCCAAAAGGATTAATGCCATCTGCGCTTAGACCAAACCATACGCTCCTTGCATCATCTGCAAACTCCTTCCCGTACTTTCTTTCGATTTTTCTCCACTGCGACCCGTCAGCGGGTACTCTCAACTTTCCGTCTTTCTTACAGTCTTCTCTGTGCCATCGCATCGCCTTGCCATGCTCTTTGTTTTGGAACAAACGTTTCAACCATGATATTATAGGAGCATACCACATCACCTTGGCAGGAATCTTCTTCCTGGGGTGCCGGCCCTCGACATCACCAGGGTCATCGCGGCAGATCTTATAGCGCAATGCACCACATACCGGGCAAGCGTTCAAATCCTCGTACTCACCGCGGTAGAGGATGCAATCATTAGGGCATGCATGTATCTTCTGCACCTCTAACCCTAGAGGGCAGACAACCTTCTTTGCTTCGTACGTACTCTCGGGCAATTCGTTGTCCTTTGGAAGCATATCCTTTATCATTACCAGCAACTTTCCAAATCCCTTGTCAGATACACCATTCTCTGCCTTCCATTGCAGCAATTCCAGTGTGGTGCCCAGCTTTTTCTTGTCACCTACGCAATTCGGGTACAACAATTTTTTGTGATCCTCTAACATGCGCTGCAACTTCTTCTTCTCCAAATCACTTGCGCAGTTTCTCTTTGCATCGGCAATGGCCCGACCTAGATCATCAACGGGCTCATCTGATGCCTCTTCTTCAGCTTCTTCCCGCATTGCCGGCTCAGCTTCTTCCCGCATTACCGGCTCAGCTTCTTCCCCCATTGTTGTATCATCGTATTCAGGGAACCCATGGCCAGGATAGCTGTCGTCGTCCTCTTCTTCTTCATTGTCTTCCATCATAACCCCTCTTTCTCCGTGCTTGGTCCAAACATTATAATGGGGCATGAAACCGGTCTTAAACAGGTGGACGTGAATGGTTCTTGACGTAGAGTAATTGTGACCATTCTTATAGCGAGCACATGGACAAGGCATAAAACCATCCGCCCGCTTGTTTGCCTCAGCCGCAAGCACAAAAGTATGCACGCCCTCAACGAACTGGGGAGAGCATCGGTCATCGTACATCCATTGCCGGCTCATCTTCATTACACAACACCGAATAGACCAAATTAATACAAGTTCATACATAAAGTTCATACAACACTTAAATGCAACAAACAAATAACTCTCTAGCTAAGCATTTAAATTCAACAACAAATACGATCAAGATCGCAACTAAGGTAACAATGGATCCAACAGCATAATGATACCAAGCCTCACTATCGATGGCATATTTTCTAATCTTTCTAATCTTCAAGCACATTTTCTCCATCTTGATCTTGTGATCATCGACGACATTGGCAACATGCAACTCCAATTCCATCTTCTCCCCCTCAATTCTTTTCAATTTTTCTTTCAAGTGCTCATTTTCTCTTTCAACTAAATTTAACCTCTCGGCAATAGGGTCGGTTGGAATTTCCGGTTCAGATACCTCCTAGAAAAAATTTCTATGTCAACTTGATGGGCATAATTTGTCATAAACACGAAATGCAACTAGTTTTAAAAGAGAATATACATACCACATCCGAATCATAACAAGGACTAGGGCCGACGGGGACGGATATCAAAACCATGGCACTATATGTATAACAAACAACGTACGGGTAAGATAATTATACGAGTAACTATATATCCAAATCACACAAACATCAATTTTTATATAAAATTTCATGAACAAGAGGCTCACCACAAGGTGGTGCCGGCAACGGGACGGTGCGGGCGATCGACGGTGGCTACGATGGAGATTTAGAAGGCACTAAGTAAACCACACCTACATATGCAAACTAAGTGTTATTTTTGACCTCAAATTGCATAAAATCAAATACTAGCACATATATATATCCTCCCAAATTACTAAACTCACAAATTAATCACTATATAAACCAATGCAAGAGCTAATCTAGCAATGAGAGATGAAAGGACAAAGTTGCTAACCTTTGTGATCATTTGAATGGATGAGGGCCTTCAAATCTTGACAAATTTTGGGCAAATTTTGTGATGAACTCGAGAGGAAGAAGGGAAGAACAGAGGAGAGGGCCGGAGAGGGGAAAGGGGGAAGAACAGAGTGCTGGTGGACGAAGGGTTTATATAGGACGACCTTTAGTACCGGTTCGTGGCACGAACCGGTACTAAAGGTGCTGGATGATGAAGCTATGTACCTAGGGTAGGGGCACGGACCCGTCCAAAGAGCCCTACCCAAGGACATCCCTAGAAGAAGTCAACTTTCAATCGACTTGAAGGTATCCCACTCGACGGGTTCAAGACACTCGACCAAGAAGCTATCACTCGACCAAGAAGCTACCACTCGACCATGAAGCTAATCACTCGACTGCCAGGAGACCTACGGTCACTTAGTAGGCAAACGGTCAGCTGTTAAGTAGTCTTCATGGCCATTATAGCACTTTATTAGAGGCGTTACCAGTAACGCCCAATCTTAAATGTACCTTAAACCCTGCATTACTGAGGGCAGGAGGGGGCCGGCGAACTCTATATAAGCCACCCCCCTCCTCAGTATGGAGGGTTCGCACCCCTGTAATCCATACACGCATAATCCAGTCGACCGCCTCCGGGCTCCGAGACGTAGGGCTATTACTTCCTCCGAGAAGGGCCTGAACTCGTAAACCTCGCGTGTAACAACTTCCCAATAGCTAGGACCTAGCCTCTCCATACTCACCCCCCTACATCACTGTCAGAGTCAGAACCACGACAGTTGGCGCCCACCGTGGGGCAGGAATCTTAGCGCTTAGTTGGAGAAGTTGCGATCTTTTCCGATCCCTTTGATCATGGTTTCTTGCGGAGTTTTGGTGGAGGGCCGCGAGATCCGTCTCGGCGCGCTCACCTTCATCGCCGATGACTCTGCCTGGCTTCAGGAGGCACCACTCGGCATCGACGCGCTCCCCGTCCGCGGCGCGACGCACTTCCGCGCATGCATTCGCGGCGTCCTCCTGCGGCAGCCGTCGACCCAGTATCGGTCGACCCCTGCGTCATCTCCCCGCCCTGTCTCCCACCAGCGCAAGCGCTCAGGTCGGTCGAGACTTCAGCGGTGGGTGAGGCACGCCGTGGCCCGTCAGTCGGCAGCCCCTCAAGTTGCGGCAATCGGGCCCGTCGAGTCCCTCTATGGCCTGTTCGACCTGTCGAATGGCTCCGTGGGGACCGCATCCGAGTGCGACAGCAGCGACCCCGCGGCTGAGGTTCTGGCGGTCGATGGGACACACAGTCCCCCCGGTTTCCCTCGCGCTGACGGAGCTACGGGCGGAGGCGACCTGTCGCGTCCCCACGATGAGTATCTGCCCGAACCTCTCACCTCGTTACAGCGAGAGGAGCTTCGCCGCCGGAACATGGACACACTCCACACTCCTATTGTCGGAGAAACCCCCGAGGCCCGGGCCTTGGAGGACGTGCGCCTTGCTAACCTGGCCGAGCGCACTCGACTGGAGAACCTCCGGCGAATACTCGACGAGCAAGCGCGTCAGCGGGCTCCCGAGTCCAGTCGCCGTCGGCTAGCTCCCGAGTCCAGTCGGCGCCGGCCCTTCTCACCGCCTTAGGTATATCGAACCCCAATTCAGAATTTGGCCGCTGCAGCCCGTATAGCAGAATCAATTCAGCCATCCAAGTCAGAGGCAGGAAGGGGCTTGTTGCAGATCAGAGCATTGCTCCGGGCGGCAGGAAACCAGAATTCCGCCGTTTCTCAGTCGCGGGATAGGATCCACAGTCGATCCGTTGCAGCAGACACGGTCCAGTCGGCCCACAGCCCGAGATCGCTCCCGAGGCGTGAGGAATGTGGTGACCGGCATGATCAGTACAGGAGGAATGAGCAGTATGATCGTCGATTCGGTCGAGATGATCGACGTCGGGTGCCAACCCCTCCCCCGAGGAGCGGGTCATATGCACCTCGACAGCAAGATGACAGACGCCCTCACAGTGTTGGGCAGAGGATTCCAGTCGACCCTAGAGACCCAGGCTTTGATGCGAGGTCTATCCTCGTTCAAGGTTTGGTCGACAGGAACAGGGCTCATCGAGAGGGCCACAACAGAGATGCGCCTGCCAGCAGCAGCAGAGTACGTGTTTCATGGCCAGAATGTTTCAGTCGAGCCATCAGGGCCGCAGTGATTTCTCCCAATTTCAGGCTGGCAACTGGAGTCAGCAAGTTCACCGGCGAGTCCAAGCCTGACACTTGGCTCGAAGATTACCGAGTGGCTATACAGATTGGCGGTGGCAATGACGAAGTGGCCATGAAGCATTTGCCTCTTATGTTGGAGGGCTCAGCCAGAGCGTGGTTGAATCAGTTGGCACCTAGCAGCATTTACACCTGGGAGGACCTCTCCCGAGTGTTTGTCACGACCTTTGAAGGAACATGCAAATGACCTGCAGGCCTCGCAGAGTTACGGTCTTGCGTGCAGAAGCCGAATGAAACACTGAGGGATTACATCCAGAGGTGGATCACGCTGCACCACACAGTTGAGAACGTGCCAGACCATCAAGCAGTTTGCGCTTTCAAAGAGGGCGTTAAATACCGAGAGTTGAATCTAAAGTTCGGTCGAACTGGAGAGATGTCTCTGAATCGGATGATGGAGATCGCCACCAAGTACGCTAATGGTGAAGACGAAGACCGACTCTGAAGCGGCAAGCTCAAAGCAGTCGCTCAAGAAACTGGAGGAAACTCCACTCGGAAACAGAAGCGGAAGGCCGAGCCAGCTGCCGCCGGGGAGGCCCTGGCCGTTGCCCAGGGAAACTTCAAGGGGAAACCCAAGGGCACCTGGAAGCCCAAGAAGGTCAAAGATCAAGACGGGAATGATGTTTTGGACTTACCGTGTCACATCCACACCAAGAAAGACAAAGAGGGTAATTTTATTTACCCAAAGCATACCACTCGACAGTGCCGGCTCCTGATCCAGCAGTTCCAGGGCAAGCAGCCCAAAGATAAGGAAAAAGAGCCAGACAGGATCGAAGACAAAGAAGACAGTGACGATGGATACCCCCAGATCAATTCCACCCTGATGATTTTTGCTGATGTTGAGAGCAAGAGTCGACTGAAAGTCATTAACCGTGAGGTGAACATGGTTGCCCCGGCAACACCCAATTACCTGAAGTGGTCGCAGACTGCCATCACATTCGACCAATCGGATCACCCGACGCACATTGCCACCCTTGGGAGGAAAGCTTTGGTGGTCGACCCAGTTGTCGAAGGCACTCGACTGACCAAAGTATTGATGGACGGCAGCAGTGGCCTGAACATACTGTACTCTGAGACTTTGAAAGGGATGGGCATTCCGATGTCCAGACTTAGTACCAGCAACATGAGCTTCCATGGAGTCATTCCTGGGAAGAAAGCCAAGTCGCTCGGCCAGATTGCTCTTGATGTAGTTTTCGGTGATTCAAAGAATTACCGCAAGGAAAGGTTGACATTCAAAGTTGTGTACTTCCAGAGTGCCTATCATGCCATTTTGGGTAGGCCAGCTTACGCACGCTTCATGGCTCGACCATGTTACGTGTACCTCAAACTGAAGATGCCTGGCCCCAAAGGTGTGATCACTGTTACTGGTAGCCGAAAGAAAGCAGAAGAATGCTTTCAGAAAGGCTCAAAGATCGCTGACGCTCAGATGGCAGTAGTCGAGCTGAAAGAATACCAAAAGACTGCCGATCCGAGTGAATTGCTGCGGGCCAAGAAGCCCGCCTCAGAATTAGCTTTTCAGTCGGCTAGCGAAACAAAGACAGTTCACATTCACCCGACCGACCCCGACGCTGCTCCGACTCACATCTCGACGACGCTTGACTCCAAATAGGAAGAAGCGCTCATCCAGCTCCTCCGTGAGAACTGGGAGATCTTCGCATGGAAACCCTCTGACATGCCTGGAGTTCCCAGAGAGCTGGCTGAGCACCGTCTACGAGTCGACCCAAAATTCAAGCCTGTGAAGGAACATCTTCGACGGTCCGCCGTCCAGAAGAAGCAAGCCATTGGCGAGGAAGTGGCTCGGCTCTTAGCAGCAGAGTTCATCCGAGAGATTTACCACTCCAGTGGCTCTCCAATGTCGTCATGGTCCCCAAAAAGGACAAGTCGCTCCGCATGTGCATTGACTTCAAGCATATCAATCGGGCCTGCCCGAAAGATCATTTTCCCCTCCCTCGCATCGACCAAAATAGTCGACTCGACTGCAGGGTGCGACAGACTGTCTTTCCTAGACGCCTATTCCGGATACCATCAGATCCGTCTGTATGGGCCCGACGAGATCAAAACAGCTTTCATCACTCCATTCGGGTGCTTCTGTTACGTCACCATGCCGTTCGGCCTCAAGAACGCCAGAGCCACGTTCATGAGAATGATTCAGAAGTGTTTACTCACTCAAATCAGTCGGAATGTGGAGGCATACATGGACGATATCGTGGTCAAGTCCCGAAAAGGTTCCGACCTGCGGGCTGACCTTGCTGAAACCTTTGCCAATCTCAGGAGGTATGATATCAAGCTCAATCCATCAAAGTGCACATTCGGAGTTCCAGGTGGAAAATTACTCGGTTTTCTCGTTTCCGAACGAGGGATCGATGCCAATCCTGAGAAAATTGGCACCATACTCCGGATGAAGCGTCCTGTACGCGTGCACGATGTCCAAAAGCTTACAGGCTGCTTGGCCGCTTTAAGTCGATTCATTTCTCGTCTCGGTGAAAAGGCGTTGCCTCTTTACCGACTGATGAAGAAGTCTGACAAATTCGAGTGGACTCCAGAAGCTGATGCAGCGTTTGCAGATCTCAAAGCTCTGCTCTCCATCCAGCCGGTGCTTGCTGCCCCAATCAGCAAAGAACCTTTGCTGCTTTACATTGCAGGCACAGGACAAGTTGTCAGCACAGTACTTACGGTCGAGCGGGAAGAGGAAGGAAAGACCTTCAGAGTTCAGCGCCCAGTCTATTACGTGTCTGAAGTTTTGACCCCTTCAAAACAAAGATACCCCCATTACCAGAAGCTTGTATATGGGATTTACATGACCACAAAGAAGGTTGCACACTACTTCTCTGACCACTCCATTACAGTCGTCAGCGACGCCCCACTGTCAGAGATTCTGCACAACAGAGATGCAACTGGTCGAGTGGCCAAGTGGGCGATTGAACTCCTTCCCTTAGATATCAAGTTCGAGGCAAAGAAGGCTATCAAGTCCCAAGCAATCGCAGATTTCATCGCCGAGTGGATTGAACAGCAGCTTCCGACTCAAGTTCACTCGGAGCACTGGACCATGTTCTTCGATGGATCTAAGATGCTTAATGGTTCCGGCGCGGGAGTAGTCTTGGTCTCCCCCAGAGGAGATAAGCTCAGATATGTTCTCCAGATTCACTTTGATTCCTCCAATAATGAAGCAGAGTATGAAGCAATTTTGTATGGGTTGCGCATGGCCATTTCACTCGGCGTCCGTCGCCTCATGGTCTATAGCGATTCGGATTTAGTGGTTAATCAAGTGATGAAGGAGTGGGACGTCAGAAGTCCGGCTATGACCGGTTACTGCAACGCAGTAAGAAAGCTAGAAAAGAAATTTGAGGGGTTGGAGCTTCATCACATTCCCCGACTGAAAAATCAGGCAGCTGATGATCTGGCAAAGATAGGCTCCAAGAGGGAAGCCATTCCCAGCAACGTGTTCCTGGAACACATCCACTCGCCGTCAGTCCAAGAAGATCCCTTCACGGAAGAAACCCCGCAGCCGAAAGGTGCCATAGATCCGACTGGAGTCGAAGTTCCTACCGTGGTCAACCTAATCATGGAAGTTTTGGCGATCACTCCCGACTGGACGGTACCGTACATCGCGTATATCCTAAGAAAAGAACTCCCGGAGGACGAAGAAGAGGCTCGACAGATCGTCCGTCGATCCAAGGCCTTCACAGTCATAAAAGGACAGTTGTACAGAGAAAGCACGACTGGAATCGGTCAGAAGTGCATAACACCGGAAGAAGCTCAGATGATCCTTGATGAGATCCACTCGGGGACCTGTGGTCACCATGCATCCTGTCGGACCATTGTGGCCAAAGCATACCGAGTGGGATTTTACTGGCCCAGAGCAAATGAGATGGCAAAGGAGATAGTCGACAAATGTGAGGGGTGTCAGTTCTACTCCAACATGTCACGCAAGCCCGCATTAGCCCTGAAGACCATTCCACTCGTCTGGCCCTTCGCTATCTGGGGACTGGACATGGTCGGTCCTCTGAGAACAGGCAGGAGCGGTTTCACCCATGTGCTTGTGGCAGTCGACAAGTTTACCAAATGGATTGAAGCTAAACCCATCAAGAACCTCGATGCTCGCACTGCTATTAGTTTCATCAGAGGACTAACATTCAGATATGGAGTCCCCCACAGCATCATCACTGACAATGGGTCAAACTTCGATTCAGATCAGTTCAGAGCCTTTTGCGCCTCTCAAGGCACTCGAGTCGACTATGCATCAGTCGCCCATCCCCAGTCGAATGGACAAGCTGAAAGAGCAAATGGTCTGATCCTCAAAGGGCTAAAACCTCGACTAATGCGTGATCTCAAGCACGCGGCAGGTGCCTGGGTCGACGAGCTTCCGTCAGTTCTGTGGGGATTAAGGACCACCCCTAACCGGTCGACTGGAAGAACCCCATTCTTTCTCGTTTATGGAGCCGAAGCCGTTCTGCCAAGTGATCTCCTTCACAACGCTCCCCGAGTCAAGCTCTACACCGAAGATGAAGCAGAACAGGCTCGGCAAGATGCAGTAGACCTCCTGGAAGAAGAAAGAGAGATGGCCATGATCAGATCGACCATTTATCAGCAAGACTTGCGTCGATTCCACGCCTGGCATGTGAAAAGTCGAGCCTTCCAAGAAGGAGATTTGGTCCTCCGAGTGGATCAACAGAAACCACACAAGCTTGCTCCTACTTGGGAAGGCCCCTTCATCATCACCAGAGTCCTCCACAACGGAGCGTATCACCTCTACAATGTTGATCGCCAGATCGACGAGCCGCGAGCTTGGAACGCGGAGCTGCTCCGCCACTTTTACACTTAAGTTCCTTCCTATAAAGATGTAATAAGAGAAACTTCCGCAGTTCGTTTTTATCAAAGTCAAGAGTGTTCCAATGATTGCTGTCACTTTTGTTTACATACGAAAACCCCCAGTGGGTGACTTAGCCGCGAATCCGTTTCGCCTAAGTTCAAAACAAAATCCTACCGAGTGGAGAGCAAACCTCCCACTCGAGGGCTTAGCTGCAGTCCAGCACTCGCCTAAGTTCTCCTACGAAGAGACTTAGCTGCAGTCAGCACTCGCCTAAGTTTGAAAAATCCTACCGAGTGGAGAGCAAACCTCCCACTCGGGGGCTTAGATGCAGTCCAGCACTCGCCTAAGTTCTCCTACGAAGAGACTTAGCTGCAGTCAGCACTCGCCTAAGTTTGAAAAATCCTACCGAGTGGAGAGCAAACCTCCCACTCGGGGGCTTAGCTGCAGTCCAGCACTCGCCTAAGTTCTCCTACGAAGAGACTTAGCTGCAGTCAGCACTCGCCTAAGTTTGAAAAATCCTACCGAGTGGAGAGCAAACCTCCCACTCGAGGGCTTAGCTGCAGTCCAGCACTCGCCTAAGTTCTCCTACGAAGAGACTTAGCTGCCGTCAGCACTCGCCTAAGTCTGAAAAATCCTACCGAGTGGAGAGCAAACCTCCCACTCGGGGGTTTAGCTGCAGTCCAGCACTCGCCTAAGTTCTCCTACGAAGAGACTTAGCTGCAGTCAGCACTCGCCTAAGTTTGAAAAATCCTACCGAGTGGAGAGCAAACCTCCCACTCGGGGGCTTAGCTGCAGTCCAACACTCGCCTAAGTTCTCCTACGAAGAGACTTAGCTGCAGTCAGCACTCGCCTAAGTCTGAAAAATCCTACCGAGTGGAGAGCAAACCTCCCACTCGGGGGCTTAGCTGCAGTCCAGCACTCGCCTAAGTTCTCCTACGAAGAGACTTAGCTGCAGTCAGCACTCGCCTAAGTTTGAAAAATCCTACCGAGTGGAGAGCAAACCTCCCACTCGGGGGCTTAGCTGTAGTCCAGCACTCGCCTAAGTTCCCCTACGAAGAGACTTAGCTGCAGTCAGCACTCGCCTAAGTTTGAAATCCTACCGAGCGAGAGCAAACCTCCCGATCGGAGGCTTAGCTGCAGCCCAGCGCTCGCCTAAGTATGAAACACATCTCATTTCCCAAGGACGACGAGGGGCAGGTCGACTGCCACCTTCTCCTAGAGAGCTTCGCCACAAATACAATGTGCGCTCCGTCCCACCCCACAACAACAGGTTGTGGGTCGACTGCCACCTCCTCCTGGAGAGCTTCACCACAAATACAATGTGCGCTCCGTCCCACTCTGTAGTAACGGGGTGTAGATCGACTACTACCTTCTCCTTCGGAGCTGCACCTAAGACACAAAGATATTTCGAGTGAAGACCAAATTCCACTCGACGGGTCATCCACAAAGATATTCAACGACAAATCAAGTTCAAATAAAGCCTAAAAGGTCACAGAGACCTCAGATCAAAGTACTCGAGCCCCCAGCTCGGCAAAGTTTAACTGTTTACACTTCCACTCGGCATTCCGAGGCAAATTTAAGGCAGAGTTTAACGGATTACAAAATACACTCGGCATTCTGAGGCAAGTTTTTTCATTCCTCGGGAGGAGGAGGACTGGCAGGGGCGATAAACTCATCCAAGTCGATCCCGTCTGCGATACGGGTTGCAGCAGCAATAAATGTCTCCATCAAGTCCTGGAAGTTGTGCTTCCTCGTGTTGGCGACTTGGATGGCGGCCAGCTTCTCCTCCCGCACCTCCTTGCAATGGACGCGGACCAGAGACAGAGCCACGTCAGCGCCACACCGAGCTGAAGACTTCTTCCACTCCTGCACTCGGTCAGGAATTCCGTTGAGTCGAGTCATCAGAGACTCGAGATCATTCTGGAGCGTAGACTCTAGCCAAAGCGTCGGGTCAATCCGCGTCATGGCAACCTTCAATCGAGCCAAGTAATCCACGACGCCGTCAACACGAGATTCCAGTCGGAGCAGGTTCATGGCAGCTTCATCTTTCACCGAAGAGTTGATTGGATCCAAACCTGTTTCGATCTGCCCAGTCTCCTCTTCGAAGTTCTGGAAAAGTTCTGCATACACGACCCAAGGATAAGTCAAATTTCGTAAAACCGAGTCAACACAAAAAAACCCAGTCGGAACTGAGTGTGCACCTTCGAACTTGATGTACAACTTCTTGGCAAGGCTCCTCAAGTAGCTCTCCAGGTCGTCCCTCCTGCGAGCGATGCCTTCCATCTTCTCGTTTAGGGTGAGGTTCTCCTTCTTCGAACGCGAACACTCCCTGTTGGCTTCCTTCAGAGCGGTCTTCAACTTGGTATTCTCTCCTTCGAATTGGTCGACCGAAGCCAGCTTCTGCGCGGCCAGAGCGGTCTTGTCATCAGCCTCCTTACGGGCAGCAGCCAAGTCCTGATCCTTCTTCGCCAGAGCTTCTTTCAGTTTTTCTGCAAAAAAATGATGATTGAGTCGGAGAAAGCGAAAAGATACTCAAGCCTAAAAACTAACCAGTCGACAAAGGCGTCTTACCTGCGGCGCCGTCTCTGACCTTCTGCAGCTCTGTCTTGGCCAGCTCCAGATCAAGGTTCATTTGAATTTGCTGCTTCTCCAAGTCAGCCAAGCGGGTTCCAAGATCACAAGATTTCTAAAGTCAAAGGGGAGGAGTTGCAATTTCAGTAAAAAAAAGGCAACAAAGGCAATAAATACTAAGACTACGGTCGACTGCCAGCAGTCCACCATAGTCTCGGGGACTACACCCAGTGGGTGCACTTAGCGTGCCCCCACCGGTTCCTATCCCACCCGACCGACCCCTGAAGTCGAGTCCAAGACAAGTTGCTTCCGAGCAGCTAAGAGACAATAATGGAATTTCTAAGACTACAGCCGAAGCAAAGCATTCGACAGTAGCCTCGGGGACTACACCCAGTGGGTGCACTCAGCGTGCCCCCACAGCAAAAAAAAGAGAGAGAAAGACGTCGACTGCCCGCAGTCGACAGGATACCGTTCCATTCGACATGACCCGATCAGACAGAGCGAAGAAACTCAACTACAATGACTCAATTTAAAGACTAAAGTCGACTGCCAGCAGTCCACCGTAGTCTCGGGGACTACACCCAGTGGGTGCACTTAGCGTGCCCCCACTCGTCCAAGAATTGGCAAACACACCCACTGGGTGTACAAACTTAAAGATCTTCAGAAAAGAGATTCTTCAAAGGACATATCGAAACAGACCAAGTGTTGAGGTCGACTGACCTGGACATTGCTCTGAAGAGCCGAGCTTGCGTCATAAGCCGCCTGGCAAGCCTCCCGAGCCACTTTTACCTGTTCCATCATGATTCCAGCCTGGCGTACAGCCTCCTTCGCAGCAGCCACTTGGTCCTCAGGGACGGGGTACGCAGCAAAAAGCGAAGACGGATCCGCAGTCGACGCTGAAGGCCGCACACTCGTCAGAGGAACAGCGAAAGTCATGGAAGCCTGAGTGGGTTCGCCATCGTCCCAAACTACGGCCTCAGGCGCCGGAGTGGATTGCGGAGTCTTGCCAGCCAATGCCTTCTTCTTCCTCTTCACCCTCAGTGGTTCGTTGTCGTCGTCGTCCGGGAGGTCAATAACATGAGGAGGAGCTGCAAGGAAAACATTCAGTCGACCAGAGTCGCAATAAAGTTTCAGTCGACTCGAAAGCAGGACGTCAGTGATCGTACCACGGTTGGAGGTGACAGCGTCCTCCATCTCTTGGTCGTCGTTCCTGGCGGAGACCTCAGAAGTTGCACCACTGCAGATCTCGAAAGTTAGTCAGTTGGCCTAGTGAATCGACCAAGGGTCCGTCCACAGTCGACAAAGGAAAGCAAGTGTTATTGTTACCCGGAAATGGTGGGAACAGCTATCTTCATCTTGGGCAAGGCCTTGGGCGGCTTGGATGGCGTCGCTCGTGGGTGCTTGCGAGCCTTCCCGGTCGGCGGAGGAGAAGAAGTCCGAGGGCGTTTCGACGACTGCCCAACAGGAGCAGTCGCCTTGCCACGTTCCTGCGTTGGATCGTGGGTGAGCTTGGACCGCCCCTCCGGGCGGGAGGGTTCAGCCTCCTCCTCCTCTTCGCTGGAGAAGATGTCGTCGCCTTCCTCTCCCTCACCGTCGGACTCCCACTCGACCTGGTCGTCCCCGCTCTCGCCTCCGCTCCCCTCACCTTCTTCAGTCGACCCTTGCGCCCCGTTGGGCGTTGAGTACATCTCAGTGGTCGCCTGGAAGACAACAGACAGGACGAAAGTCAATCGACTTACCCAAAAAAGACCAATACAGAAGGCCAGATATCCGACACAAAGACATACCTGATCCACTTCATATGAGTTGTCGAGTGGAATTACCCTTCTGGCTCCTCGGGGGTTGCCTTTGTTCCCCGTGATGCTTGACAGCCACCCCTCCAGCATCTCGTCGGTGACCTCCTCCGGGTGGATCCGAGTGGTATCGTCGAGGCCAGAATACAGCCACATCGGGTGGTCTCGCGCCTGGAGCGGTTGGATGCGCCTCTGGAGAAAGACCTCTAACAGATCCATCCCAGTCACCCCCTCACGGACAAGCTCAACCACTCGACCCGCCAGTACCTTGACTTGGGCACTTTCCTCCGGCGTGACTTTCAGAGAGACAGGCTTCTCGGCTCGGTCGAGGGAAAAAGGAGGAAGACCAGTCGACTGTCCGGGGGTCGCCTGGTCCTGGCAGTAGAACCAGGTCGACTGCCAGCCGCGGACCGACTCCGGGAAGGTGATAGAGGGGAAACAGCTCTTCCCCCTCGTCTGGATCGCCAGGCCCCCGCACAGCTGGATCACTTGCGTCTTCTCATCATTCGGCTTGGCCTTTTTAACCGACTGAGAGCGGCAAGTAAAAATATGCTTGAAAAGCCCCCAATGCGGACGGCAACCCAGGAAGGCCTCGCACATGGAAATGAACGCGGCAAGATAGACTATGGAGTTGGGGGTAAAGTGATGGAGCTGCGCTCCGAAGAAATTCAAGAAGCTCCGGAAGAATGGATAGGGAGGCAGAGAAAACCCTCGGTCGATGTGGGTGGCGAGGAGCACGCACTCACCGTCGCGGGGTTGAGGTTCGATCTCCCTCCCCGGGAGACGCGCAGCCTCGTGGGGAATGGCTCCTCCCTCGACCATGTCGTCGAGATCCTCCTGCCGGAGCACCGATGGCATCCAGTCGCCCTGAATCCAACCCTTGGGCAGGGCGGTCCGGGAGGAAGATCCGCCTCATGTAGACCTCTTTCCTTTCCCCGCCGCCGCCACCTTCTTCACGCGCTCCAAAGCAGTGGTCTTTCCCTTCACCATCGTCGCCGGCGAGGTCTCACACGGGCTAACGGCGCTAGGGTACGGCCGAAGGTCACGGGAGGGCTGGCGAAGGGAGAGAGGAAGAAGGAAGAAGAAGAAGAGAAGTGCACGACTTGGAAACCCCGAGCCGGCAACTTATAAGGGGCCGCTCCCGAGTGGCTGACCGGTAGGCCCCGGCAGTCCAGTCAAATCCCGCAGCAGACGTGCGTGCGGTACGTGGCGAAAAAGGCGACACGAGGATCGAGGAGTTTCCGCTTTATCACTTCCGATTACTGCGGCTGCTCCCGTCCCGCGCACTTCCCAAAATCCAAATCCCGTGAGATCCGCGGGCCGCAGAACCACTTGCCAAAAACAGAGTATCCCGCTCGCACCAACACTTGGCATGTCGCAAGCAAAGATATTCACTCGACGAAAGGCCTGGAATGGATCAAGGCGACTGAAAGAGGTTGATGACGTCATCCGTGACAACCGACCCTAAACGAGGCACTCATACAGCCCCAAAGAACCAGTCGGAAAGGATCCCCAACTCTTTCCCCACTCTAACCTCGATCCATTCGGGGGCTAATGATGAAGCTATGTACCTAGGGTAGGGGCACGGACCCGTCCAAAGAGCCCTACCCAAGGACATCCCTAGAAGAAATCAACTTTCAATCGACTTGAAGGTATCCCACTCGACGGGTTCAAGACACTCGACCAAGAAGCTATCACTCGACCAAGAAGCTACCACTCGACCATGAAGCTAATCACTCGACTGCCAGGAGACCTACGGTCACTCAGTAGGCAAACGGTTAGCTGTTAAGTAGTCTTCATGGCCATTATAGCACTTTATTAGAGGCGTTACCAGTAACGCCCAATCTTAAATGTACCTTAAACCCTGCATTACTGAGGGCAGGAGGGGGCTGGCGAACTCTATATAAGCCACCCCCCTCCTCAGTATGGAGGGTTCGCACCCCTGTAATCCATACACGCATAATCCAGTCGACCGCCTCCGGGCTCCGAGATGTAGGGCTATTACTTCCTCCGAGAAGGGCCTGAACTCGTAAACCTCGCGTGTAACAACTTCCCAATAGCTAGGATCTAGCCTCTCCATACTCACCCCCCTACATCACTGTCAGAGTCAGAACCACGACACTGGAGGGGCCCCACTCTGACAACATCCTGCCACCACTCTCATTAGTACCGGTTCGTGGCACAAACCTGTGCTAAAGGTTCGCCACGAACCAGTACTAATGAAAGCGGCCCGGCTATCCGTTGGAACCGGCACTAATGTATACATTAGTGCCGGCTCAAATACAAACCGGCACTAATGTGCTTCACGTTTGACCATTTTTCTACTAGTGGGGGCACCGTGTCCCCCAAGACCACACAGATGGTGTCGAGGCGCTTGTCAATGCCATGGAGGAATTGGGCGGTGAGATCCACCTCAGTGACGGTGTGGTCGATGTCGGTGAGCCCGGCAGTGAGGAGCTTCATGCGAAGAGCGTACTCGGCGACGGAGAGATCCCCTTGCTTGAGGTTGCGGTACTGCCGGTTGAGCATCATGTACTGAGCAGCCCGATTGGCGAGGAAGTAGTCGCGGATCCGAGAGCAGAGCTCGTATGCGGAGGTGGCGCCGACGACATGATCAACAATGGGGTCAGCGAGGGTGGCATAGATCCAAAGGACAAGGTGGGCATCCATCTCACGGGTGGCAGCATCGGCGTTGGGTGGCAGAGGGTGCTCGATGAAGTGGGTGACGCCATACCGGATCGGGACCATGAGGAAGAATGACTTCCACTTGTGGTAGTTGTGGTCATCTAGATTGAGAAGGAATTTGATGTGGTTTTGGATGTTCCCACGAAAGATTGGGTGTTGGGAGGAGGTGGCGGAGGGATACGGCGGTGGTGCAGTGGAGGAGAAGAGAGGGGCGAACTGGGAGGAGGTGGGGGTCGAGGTGCCGCCGAAGATGAACGGCGAGGAGGCCGGGGAGGTGCCGCCTGAGTCGGAGAGGGAATCCGGCGAGGTCGCAGCGCTAGAGGCCGAGGACGTGGCGGCGAGAGTGGCCGCGGAGGAGGAGGAGTCGACGGCCATGGCGATAACCTATAGTCTGATACCAAGTTGGATGATGGAAATCTGATTCACACTGATTGCATCGTTACACAAGAGTACAAGATATACACGAGTCAGCCCGTGGGAAGCGGCACGCAGGCCTGGGCTCTCGGTTAGATCCTAAAATCTAGGAAGGTTACATACAAACGTGTATACAAGTGTACAGGAGTTACATGACATTTTAACACATGGGTCCAGCACTATAGGTAGTGCCGGGCATTGAGACAGCAAGCTGCTCAAGAACCCGTACATGTAAATAGATTGCTTCTAGTACTTCCTCGTAGTGTCTATAAAAGCAAGGCCCCCGCTCTCAAAATCCACTTCTCCGGTGCCTACTCATCTCACGAACATGCACTGCCTCAGCAAACCACATCTCGTAAGGCAATGCTCTTGAAATCCAGATCAGTTCTCAAACTTTTTGATCCACCAATTGAAAAATAGTTTCTAGGTCATGTGTAAGAGTAGGAGGCATCGGTAGATCTAGAACCACATTTTTCAACAGCGATAGATTGCATTGATTAGTGCTCTCCAATGTCGGTTCTGCGTTGTCCGCAGGAGACGCGCGTGTCTGAAGACGCAGGTCCCGAACTCGAGGATGCATCTTACCCGGTGCTTTCCCGCGAGATATGCACCTACATAAACTCGATTGAGAACTATCGATCACATATGTGGAAGCTAGCCTCAATTCCGCCGACCAGAGATAGAAGCGAAACACACACCAACACGCTTCTCCGGTCTCGCCGAGAACACAGCCGTGCAATGTAGGATTGATCACAACAGGTGCGATACAAACCGACCTAGACTATGACACGTGCAATGAGGTCATGCATGCCAACACGTCGTGATTATCCAACACGTCGTGATTATCCGACAGTGCTGCTGTCCATCACCGATGTCGTCTGCGTCCTTCTCCACGGGATTGTACATAATCAGATAGGATGACCAGAAAAACAACCGTTGATTGAGTGTGTGTCACAAGCTGACGGCCTAACCTCCGCACCCTTGTCGCTGCAATTAGCAAAGGGAAACACCAGAATATGAACGCTTATTCGCCAACGAGATGAGATGAATTTCAAAGAAGTGTTTTTTAGTTGATCTCTAAAGAAGTGTTGCATCTACTTATGTTGAACCATGTCACTCGCATCTCTTTAGGACACCAGGAGTGGTTCGGAGACCCCCTCACGTACCAGTGGCGGAGCTTGATAGAAACTACTGGGGGCCAAGGCTAAAAACATGAGCATTTAGGGGTGCAAATTGCTAAAAAAATCTCATCTAAGCCCTCCCAAAAAATTCTTCGGAGTTTGGTCAAAGGCTGGGGGGGGGGGCAGCCCCCTTCGGCCTCAACATAGTTCCGCCAGTATCAAGTACCCACTCGCATTGCGTCACCACGCAACGCCACGGAGCTAACCCTAACGCCTTCAATGATTCATTTCCACTAATGCGTCCCTCTCCGCCGCTACCGCCGGCGTAGGTCGCGGTGGTAGCGGGCCTGACGGCGAAGGAGCCTGGGCGTCTGGGCGCGGCTGCGAGCACCTGGTGCAGCTAGGGCATGGCTAGAGGGGAGACTGAGCGCAGCGGCCTGGGCGGCATCCCGTGGTCATGCGATGGCAGCGCTCGCCTCCATGGCTGAGGGAACCTACATGTTCTCTTGTGATGGAGGGTGTGGCGGCAGCCATGGATCTGGTCCACCCCAGATCCGTTCTCGGTTTTTCTCGTGGCCGGCTGGCGACGCGTTGAGGGGTTGCCGTGGGAAGCTGGTTTCCTACATGCATTCAGACGGCACACGCGTCGTCTCGGTGCAGATCAGCTCGAAACCAACTAGTTACGGGCTCGGAGTGACGCAAATGTCGGCGAAAATCATGTTGACATGGATTGTGACAGACGATGGTGGGATCTTGGGCGTCATCTCCTTGTCGAAGGCATTGTCGGTTGCAATCAGTATCACCTGGTTCTGGCTGCTCTGGGAGAAATCCTAAATCTGGGTCTCCTGGATCGGATGACAGCGATGCCTTCGGGGCGTTCTTCCTCTTGCGGCATCATTTTGGAGAAGGTGCTGCTGGAGGGGACAAGAGGAGGAGCAGTGTTGCATCTACCACAAAGATGATGGTGGGTCTCAGCGACGTGACGCGGCGGAGTCCCGTCGATGGATGCGTGTTGATGGACGTGCGCAGGATAGTGGTATTGTCTGGCATCATGGTGGCGTCGACAACAGAATGGCACGACAAGGTGAATGCGTTAATCGCTCCTCAAGATAGGATAATGGAAGATGATGGTGACTGATTCTAGACCGTGTGTGTCGTGGAATTGTCACGGCAGATGTCCTTTTGCAAGGACTTAGTCGTGGAGCCACCGCAACTAGGAAGCTTAAAGGGGTTAATCAGGACAAGGACACGTGAGGTTTATACTAGTTCAGCCCCTTACGGTGAAGGAAGGCCTACGTCTAGTTGGGTTGGAATTGCTTGATGTTTCGATGACCAGGGAGCGAGATACGCTATGCCTGGCTCTCGATCAGTTGTTTCTCGCCCTAAGCCGCTGGCGGGTCATCCCCTTATATACACGGGTTGACGCCCTGCGGCCTACAGAGTCCCGGCCGGCTCATAAACAGTGTCCGGCTCGGCGACTAGTTACTTCTACCTTACAGTACAAGGTATACCATCATGGCGGTTTATCTTTACGGGCCTCAGAGTCGCCTGTGGGCCTTTAAGCCTTTTAGTGAACCGCCATCTTCATGCCTTGGTCTTGGGCTTCTGATGAACCTCTATTTGCGTAACCCGGCCTCTCCTGGATGGCTTACACAAATAGTCATATCCCCAACATTAGGCCCTAGATTGATTTGAACCGGTTCATGTCAATCTTTGAAAACCTTATGAACTAGCCTTTAGTCTTCTGTCTTGCGTGAAAATTGTAACCCGCCGTGACGTCATCCTCTGGCTTCGGGTTAAATCATCGTGATGTCATCTTCAATAAAACTTATATTTTAATTCATCATATCTTTAACGGATCTTTGCCTTTACTGACCCTCCCGAAAATCGAGGCGTCGGGGCCGCTGGATAATGATGTCTTGGTCTCCTCGTTTCTCGTGCCGTCTCAGTCGGCCCTCCTTATAAATAGGCATGACCTAGGTCTTTTTCATTTCCCCCGGTCGTCTTCTTCCTCGCACTCCCTCTTCTGCCGCTCGAGCTCCGCCGCCGCCACCGTCGGAAACCTCGTCTTCACCGACTCAGGCCGCTGCATCACCCTTTTTTTGACCAGAGAACAACGGCAACCCTCCGCAGTTCTTCCACATCGGTGAGTTCTCTTTCCCCCCTTTCTCAGATCTGCATTAGTGTTGTCTTGAGTTCGTCGACGTTCATCGTCGCCCGACGCAACCTCCATTAATTCTTACCTCTAATACCTTGTTCAGATCGTAAAAACCACATAGAACTGCTGCGAAGGATGTTGTGTGCTTATTCTGTATGAAAACAGATCTCATTTTCTTGTTTTGGAAGCCCTCCTTGAGTATATGAACTTCCCTGTACTGTTTTAGGTCTAGAATTTTTTTCCTTTCCAGAGCATCGTTTGATCCAAAATAATAATTGCAATTTGTGAAACCTATTTGCTCCACACTTAGCCAAAAACTGTGTCTGTTGACTCTGTTTCAGCCATAGTAGACCGTGTAACCGGTTTAAGATAATACCGGCTATCAGCACCGCTTGCCTCTGGCGACTTAAGAAAACCTTAATCATCTTTAATACCTGCAGCTGTTAAACATTATCACATAGTTACCTATATGTCATTAGGCCCCTTCTTAAGCCGCCATCTTAAATAACCCAATATTGTTTATTCTCCGGGTTATAATAAACCGGAAAATTTCCTTTATCTTTTTGTAGGCTTCAATTTACCCAATGGCACCCAAAGCTGTTAAACCTTCGGTTACCTGCAACTGGGTCCCATCCATTGTTACAGAGAGCAAACTGTCCGAGTTTGTAAAGTCTGGCCATCTGCCCCAGAAGGATGTCATGTCTTATCGTGCTCCTGACCCGTCTGAAGAGAAACCTCAACCCAAGGAAGGGGAGGTGATCATTTTTACCGATCACATGAGCCGGGGATTTGCTCCTCCCGGTTCAAAATTCTTTAGAGACGTTTTGCACTTCTTTGACTTAAGACCTCAAGACATCGGGCCCAATTCCGAGTCAAATATCTGCAACTTCCAAGTTTTCTATGAGGTCTACCTTGGAGAAGAACCCAGCCTACTTTTGTTCAGGGAATTGTTCTATTTGAACCGGCAGAATGAGCGGGCCAACGGGCCTAGTCTGGAGCTTGGTGGCATATCGATTAAAAGGAGGAGAGACTGCCTGTTCCCTTATGCTGAATTGCCGAGTCATCCAAAGGACTGGAACCAGACATGGTTCTACTGCCAAGATACTTCTCCGGCTAGTGAAAACCCGCTGCCCGGCTTCCGTGCATTGCGCCTTGAACCTACTCACCCGCTGCCGGATAAGTTGACTGCTATTGAACGTCTGCCACTCACCCCCAAGATCAAGAAGATTAAAGCTCTTTTAGGGAATGGCTTAGATGGCATTGACCTGGTCCGAGTCTGGGTTGCTTGGAGAATAATTCCGTTAAGCCGCCGCCCCGGCTTAATGTGTAATTATTCAGGCGAGAAAGATGACCCTCAGCGTCATAGTCCTGACGACTTACCAGATGACGTAGTGGAAGCTACAACTCAGTCTTTGTTGAAAGAGGGCACAGTGAATAGTAACGCTTTCGGCTTACTACCTTTTTGCAAGAAGAACCCGGTCCCTGCAGTAAGTTTCCAGCCGTCGGGTTATTTTTTTATCATGTTATACTGTATTCTTACGCATAACCCTTTATAACCTTTTACAGGCAAATGATAACTTCTGGAAAATCCAATATGATCATGAGGCGGCCAAGAAAGCCAGGGAGGCCAAGAAAGCCGAAAGGAAAACCACCAAGCCCACCACTTCAAGGAAAAGGAAACCAAGAGCTTCTGAGCTGTTTCAGCTTGATGATACTGATGATAACGAGGAAGAGGTAACTTTTTAATTTCCCTTTCTCCTTTATCACTACCTTACTGATATTAACCTTCTTTCAGGAAGACACAGGCAACATCCAACCCGTCGAGGAAGAGGTAATTATAATCTCCTCCGACTCCGAGCTTCAGCCGCGTCAGAAAATTCGAAGAGTAACCCGGAAAGTAAGATTTTCACACCCTTTGGCTTTCCAAGATCCTAACTTTCTTTTGAAGAAACAGCAATTTGAAAACCGGAGGCAGACCCGGACCAGCAAGGATGCAGAGCTATCCTCCGGCTTGCCTGACACAACCCGGAAGCGTCGGGCTAAGGTTATCTCTAACTTATACCCTTTTTTTCCTTTGGCGGGTCTAATCTGTCAACCTCTCAATTCCTCTGACTCCAATTACCAGGATACCTCTCCTTCATCCGGCGAGTCCATGCAATCATGTTGGAAATATGCCCTAGAGGCAATAATAAATTGATTATTATTATATTTCCTTGTTCATGATAATCGTTTATTATCCATGCTAGAATTGTATTGATATGAAACTCAGATACATGTGTGGATACATAGACAACACCATGTCCCTAGTAAGCCTCTAGTTGACTAGCTCGTTGATCAATAGATGGTTATGGTTTCCTGACCATGGACATTGGATGTCATTGATAACGGGATCACATCATTAGGAGAATGATGTGATGGACAAGACCCAATCCTAAGCCTAGCACAAGATCATGTAGTTCGTATGCTAAAGCTTTTCTAATGTCAAGTATCATTTCCTTAGACCATGAGATTTTGCAACTCCCGGATACCGTAGGAATACTTTGGGTGTGCCAAACGTCACAACGAAACTGGGTGACTATAAAGGTGCACTACGGGTATCTCCGAAAGTGTCTGTTGGGTTGGCACGAATCGAGACTGGGATTTATCACTCCGTGTGGCGGAGAGGTATCTCTGGGCCCACTCGGTAGGATATCATCATAATGTGCACAATGTGATCAAGGAGTTGATCACGTGATGATGTGTTACGAAACGAGTAAAGAGACTTGCCGGTAACGAGATTGAACAAGGTATCGGGATACCGACGATCGAATCTCGGGCAAGTATCGTACCGCTAGACAAAGGGAATTGTATACGGGATTGATTAAGTCCTTGACATCATGGTTCATCCGATGAGATCATCATGGAACATGTGGGAGCCAACATGGGTATCCAGATCCCGCTGTTGGTTATTGATCGGAGAGTCATCTCGGTCATGTCTGCATGTCTCCCGAACCCGTAGGGTCTACACACTTAAGGTTCGGTGACGCTAGGGTTATAGAGATATTAGTATGCCGTAACCCGAAAGTTGTTCGGAGTCCCGGATGAGATCCCGGACGTCACGAGGAGTTCTGGAATGGTCCGGAGGTAAAGATTTATATATGGGAAGTCTTTTTTTGGTCGCCGGAAAAGTTTCGCGCATTATCGGTATTGTACCGGGAGTGTCGAAAGGGGTCCGGGGGTCCACCAAGGGGGTCCACCTGCCCCGGGGGGGCACATGGGCTGTAGGGGTGTGCGCCTTGGCCTATATGGTCCAAGGGCACCAGCCCCAAGAGGCCCATGCGCCAAGAGATGAAGGAAAGGAAGAGTCCTAAAGGGGGAAGGCACCTCCTAGGTGCCTTGGGGAGGATGGACTCCTTCTTTGGCCGCACCCTTCCTTGGAGGAAGGGCCAAGGCTGTGCCCCCCCTCTCCCTTGGCCCTATATATAGTGGGGGGAAGGGAGGGCAGCAACACCTAAGCCCTGGCGCCTCCCACTCGCTTCCATGACACATCTCCCTCCTCCCGCAGCGCTTGGCGAAGCCCTGTTGGAATCCCGCTACTTCCACCACAACGCCGTCGTGCTGCTGGATCTCCATGAACCTCTCCTTCCCCCTTACTGGATCAAGAAGGAGGAGACGTCGCTGCTCCGTACGTGTGTTGAACGCGGAGGTGCCGTCCGTTCGGCGCTAGGATCATCGGTGATTTGGACCACGACGAGTACGACTCCATCAACCCCGTTCTCTTGAACGCTTTCGCGCGTGATCTACAAGGGTATGTAGATCCACTCCTCCTTCGTTGCTAGATGACTCCATAGATAGATCTTGGTGACACGTAGGAAAATTTTGAATTTATGCTACGTTCCCCAACAGTGGCATCATGAGCTAGGTCTATGCGTAGTTACTATGCACGAGTAGAATACAAAGTAGTTGTGGGCGTTGATTTTGTTCAATATGCTTACCGTTACTAGTCCAATCTTGATTCGGTGGCATTGTGGGATGAAGCGGCCCGGACCGACCTTACACGTACTCTTACGTGAGACTGGTTCCACCGACTGACATGCACTAGTTGCATAAGGTGGCTAGCGGGTGTCTGTCTCTCCCACTTTAGTCGGATCGGATTCGATGAAAAGGGTCCTTATGAAGGGTAAATAGCAATTGGCATATCACGTTGTGGTTTTTGCGTAGGTAAGAAACGTTCTTGCTAGAAACCCATAGCAGCCACGTAAAACATGCAAACAACAATTAGAGGACGTCTAACTTGTTTTTGCAGGGTATGCTATGTGATGTGATATGGCCAAAAGGATGTGATGAATGATATATGTGATCTATGAGATTGATCATGTTCTTGTAATAGGAATCACGACTTGCATGTCGATGAGTATGACAACCGGCAGGAGCCATAGGAGTTGTCTTAATTTATTTATGACCTGCGTGTCAACATAAACGTCATGTAATTACTTTACTTTATTGCTAACCGTTAGCTGTTGTAGTAGAAGTAATAGTTGACGAGACAACTTCATGAAGACACGATGATAGAGATCATGATGATGGAGATCATGGTGTCATGCCGGTGACGATGATGATCATGGAGCCCCGAAGATGGAGATCAAGAGGAGCAAAGTGATGATGGCCATATCATGTCACTATTTGATTGCATGTGATGTTTATCATGTTTATGCATCTTGTTTTCTTAGAACGACGGTAGTAAATAAGATGATCCCTCATAATAATTTCAAGAAAGTGTTCCCCCTAACTGTGCACCGTTGCGACAGTTCGTTGTTTCGAAGCACCACGTGATGATCGGGTGTTAGATTCTAACGTTCACATACAACGGGTGTAAGACAGATTTACACACGCGAAACACTTAGGTTGAATTGACGAGCCTAGCATGTACAGACATGGCCTCGGAACACAAAAGACCGAAAGGTCGAGCATGAGTCGTATGGTAGATACGATCAACATGAAGATGTTCACCGATGATGACTAGTCCGTCTCACGTGATGATCGGACACGGCCTAGTTGACTCGGATCATGTATTCACTTAGATGACTAGAGGGATGTCTATCTGAGTGGGAGTTCACAAGATGAACTTAATTATCCTGAACATAGTCAAAAGGTCTTCGCAAATTATGTCGTAGCTCGCGCTTCAGTCCTACTGTTTAGATATGTTCCTAGAGAATTTTTAGTTGAAAGTTGATAGTAGCAATTATGCAGACTAGGTCCGTAAACTGAGGATTGTCCTCATTGCTTCATAGAAGGCTTATGTCCTTAATGCACCGCTCAGTGTGCTGAACCTCGAACGTTGTCTGTGGATGTTGCGAACATCTGACATACACATTTTGATAACTACGTGATAGTTCAGTTAAACGGCTTAGATTTGAGGCACCGAAGACGTTTTGAAATGTCGCGAAACATATGAGATGTTTCGAGGGCTGAAATTGGGATTTCCGGCTCGTGCCCACGTCAAGAGGTATAAGACCTCCGACGATTTTCTTAGCCTGCAAACTAAGGGAGAAAAGCTCAATTGTTGAGCTTGTGCTCAGATTGTCTGAGTACAACAATCATTTGAATCGAGTGGGAGTTGATCTTCCAGATGAGATAGTGATGTTTCTCCGAAGTCATTACCACCAAGCTGCTAGAGCTTCGTGATGAACTATAATATATCAGGGACATATATGATGATCCTTGAGATATTCGCGATGTTTGACACCACAAAAGTAGAAATCAAGAAGGAGCATCAATTGTTGATGGTTGGTGAAACCACTAGTTTCAAGAAGGGCAAGGGCAAGAAGGGATACTTCATGAAACGGCAATTCAGCTGCTGCTCTAGTGAAGAAACCCAAGGTTGAACCCAAACCCGAGACTAAGTGCTTCTGTAATAAGGGGAACAGCCACTGGAGCAGAATTACCCTAGATACTTGGTAGATGAGAAGGCTGGCAAGGTCGATAGAAGTATATTGGATATACATTGTGTTAATGTGTACTTTACTAGTACTCCTAGTAGCACCAGGGTATTAGATACCGGTTCGGTTGCTAAGTGTTAGTAACTCGAAATAAAAGCTACGAAATAAACAGAGACTAGCTAAAGGTGAGATGACGATATGTGTTGGAAGTATTTCCAAGGTTGATCAAATATCGTACGCTCCCTCTACCATCGAGATTGGTGTTTGCGTTGAGCATAGACATGATTGGATTATGTCTATCGCAATACGGTTATTCATTTAAAGAGAATAATGGTTACTCTGTTTATTTGAATAATACCTTCAATGGTCTTACACCTGAAATGAATGGTTTATTGAATCTCGATCGTAGTGATACACATGTTCATGCCAAAAGATAGTAATGATAGTACCACACTACAAGGATTCCAGTCTATTGCAACAAAATTTATTGCTACAACTACGTTTTGTTGCAATAAAGCGCAATATTACCACAAGTTCTCCGGTTGTGGTAATAGGCGGCACATATTGCCGTAACTTAGTTTCGTCGCGATAAATACTAACTTTGTTGCAATACTGGCCTCATATTGCAACAAACTATATCGGCGTTGCAATATGGTAGCGGTATTGCGACAAACAAATTTCGTTGCGTGAGGGCAGTCATTTTGTTGTAATAGAGACTAGGTATTTCAACAGAATAACTATTTGTGGCAATATTCGAAAAGATATTGCAACATCGGTGTAAAGTTGCATTAGTTACAAATATTGTTGCAAAAAGTGGCTAACTATTGCAACAAACTACATCGGCGTTGCAATATGGTAGAGATATTGCGACAAACAAATTCCGTTGCGCGAGGCAGCCAATTTGTTGTAATGGAGACCAGGTATTTCAACAGAACAACTATTTGTGGTAATATTCGGAAATATATTGCAACATCAGTGTGCCATTGCATTAGTTACAAGTAAAACAGTGAAATAATATATTATTTAAATTTATAGATAATAAGTTGTGATTTTTGCAACCTTTAAGGAGTAATTATTTTAATTGCATCAATTTCAATTAATCAAAACAATGGAAAAAGTTTATAAATGGATAGGAGACTCTTTCTTGATAGGAATATATATTTAATTTGTTAAATTTGGATTTGAAATGGTCAAGTTGTTGCCATTTTAAAACTAGGGTGTTTTCTGCCGAAACAGGGACTTGTCATATGGAAATCGAAAATGAGTTAATTGCATGGAAGTATCACAACTGGGGCAGTACGTGCAGATTGGTACCATTTTTTGTAATTTTTACGTGTCAGTATCATGTTTGGGGCAGTCTGTTATGAAATGATCTAAATTGCGTATAACAGCGTATTGGTGATGTATCTGACCATTGGGGCCCGCCTGTTAGGTGCTAACATGGCATGTTCTTTTACGGAAAAAAACCCCTTAGTTTTTACTATTTAATAATATGTATATCCCCTATTTGCCAAAAAAGAGTCTTCCCAAAAAAGAAAATTTACAAAAACCAAACGCAAGTACTCCTGCCGGGATTTGAACCTGGAGAGGCCGCTTACGGCTCAAGCACTCTGACCGCTGCGCCACTACATGAGTTAGTTCTTAGTGAGTTAATTGAATGAAAGTATCACAACTGGGGCAGTACATGCAGATTGGTACCACTTTTTGTAATTTTTATGTGTCAGTATCATGTCTAGGGCAGTCTGTTACGAAATGATCTAAACTGCGTATAACAGTGTATTGATGATGTATCTGACCATTGGGGCCCGCTTGTTAGGTGCTAACATGGCATGTTCTTTTACAAAAAAAACCCTTAGTTTTTACTATTTAATAACATGTATATCCCCTATTTGCCAAAAAAGAGTCTTCCCAAACAAGAAAATTTACAAAAACCAAACGCAAGTGCTCCTGCCGAGATTCGAACCTGGAGAGGCCGCTTACGGCTCAAGCACTCTGACCGCTGCATCACTACATGAGTTAGTTCTCAGTGAGTTAATTGCATGGAAGTATCACAACTGGGCAGTACGTGCAGATTGGTACCACTTTTTGTAATTTTTACGTATCAGTATCATGTCTGGGGCAGTCTGTTACGAAATGATCTAAACTGTGTATAACAGCGTATTGATGATGTATCTGATCATTGGGGCCCGCTTGTTAGGTGCTAACATGGCATGTTCTTTTACGAAAAAAAACACTTAGTTTTTACTATTTAATAACATGTATATCCCCTATTTGCCAAAAAAGAGTCTTCCCAAAGAAGAAAATTTGGTGTAATGGAGGACAGGTATTTCAACAGAATAACTATTTTTGGTAATATTCGGAAATATATTGCAACATCAGTGTGCCGTTGCATTAGTTACAAGTAAAACAGTGAAAAAATATATTATTCAAATTTATAGATATTAAGCTATGATTTTTGCAAGCTTTAAGGAGTAATTATTTTAATTGCACCAATTTCAATTAATCAAAACAACGGAAAAAGTTTATGAATGGATAGGACACACTTTCTTGATAGGAATATATATTTAATTTGTTAAATTTGGATTTGAAATGGTCAAGTTGTTGCCATTTTAAAACTAGAGTGTTTTGTGCCAAAACAGGGACTTGTCATATGGAAATCGAAAATGAGTTAATTGCATGGAAGTATCACAACTGGGGCAGTACGTGCAAATTGGTACCACTTTTTGTAATTTTTACATATCAGTATCATGTCTGGGGCAGTCTGTTACGAAATGATCTAAACTGCGTATAACAGCGTATTGATGATGTATCTGACCATAGAGGCCCGCCTGTTAGGTGCTAACATGGCATGTTCTTTTATGAAAAAAACCCTTAGTTTTTACTATTTAATAACATGTATATCCCCTATTTGCCAAAAAGGAGTCTTCCCAAAGAAGAAAATTTACAAAAAACAAAGGCAAGTGCTCCTGCCGGGATTTGAACCTGGAGAGGCCGCTTACTGCTCAAGCACTCTGAGCGCTACACCACTACATGAGTTAGTTCTTAGTACTTACGGAAGGCATATATATTCTTTTATACCATAAGTTAATTGCAAAACTTCGGTAAAATAAAAGGGATTGAAAAACGCGCAAGAACCGGCATTCCCTAAACGTCGCCCATTACAGTCATAGGCGCACACCCGTTGCTCCTTCATGGGCCAGCCCATTTTTACATGTTTATGTCATTTTCAGTTAATTTCCAAAAAAGTACGACATGAAGATTCGAACTCGAGACTTCTCTTTCTTCCGCCACTACCTGCGCAACCAATTGGAGTACTTCACTGCTTGTGCGCCGTATTCCCCGTTTTGGACGTCTTATTCTTTATTCAGTTCGCTGAAGCCGGGTTTTTTTAATTCTTTCTGGTTTAGTTTAGTTTGGTTTTTATTTCCTTTTTCTTTTATTTCATATTGTTGTTTATTTTTCCAAAAAAGAACGAACATTTTTTAAACATAATGAACTTTTTTCATTTTCTGTGAACTTTTTTCCAAATTGATGAACTTTATTTAAAATTCAATGAACTTTTTTTGGAAATAATTGATTTTTCTTAAAAAAAAATTAGATGACATTTTGTTCAAATTTGATAAAAAATTTCTATTTCGATGAACATTTTTCAAAATTGGTGAAATTTTTTTCAGTTTCGTGAACATTTTTTTAAAAAAACCGTGAACTTTTTAAAATCACTATTTTTTATCTTTTTGCGGTTTTTTCTCTCTTTTTTTCTTTTTTTGGAAAAGTCAACCGTCGAGGGGGGACCGACCGAGCAGTTAACTGCGCTCGAGGAAGGGCTCACCTTACATGGGCCGGCCCAGCGCAGAAGCGCAGAGTGCGCCCGTTCCTCAAGTTGCCTTTGCTCCATTGCGTCGTTTGTTTGAAATAGCAGACGTATATGTTTGTATACTTCGGTCCGCTGCGTTTTTTTGTATCTGTTTTTTTTGTATTATAATTTTGTATAAGTTTGTATTTCTTTTCATCAAAATCACAAAAAAGTGCAGCTGACAGGATCAATCCGGTCATAGTTGTATAATTTTGTATTTCTTTTCGTCAAACTCACGAAAAAGTGCAGCTGACAAGATCGATCCGATGATATCTCCGTACAAAAGAAAAGAACACAAACCACTCGGCTATCCCATCGGTTGTGATATACATGCTTTTTTTTACTTCTTTTATTTGTTCTGTTATTTCGTGTTTTTTCTCCTGCCGTTTTTATTCTGTATTTCTGTTTTTTTTCTTTCTTTATCATTTTTCCTAAATGTGCGGATTCCTTTCAAATTTATGAACTTTTTTCAAAACTGATGAATCTTTTTTTTGAAATCCATCAACTTTTACTCAAATTCGTGAAGATTTTTTCAGAATTGATGATTTTTTTTCTAATTTGTGAACTTTAAAAAAAATGAACCTTTTTTAAAATTTGATGAACTTTTTTAAAAAACGAATGAAATTTTTTCGAAATAAATGAACTTTTTTAAATTGATTAATTTTTTTAAAAATTTGAAGAACTCTTTTCAAATTTGATGATTTTTTTTAAATTAAACTACAACAGTAGCATCAATTATACGAGTAGAAATGGATATAGCAACTAAACCATGATATTCCAACAAGGACGTCGGCGGCAGGGCTCCTTCACCCCCTCGTGGATGGATCCGATGCCGGACGGATCTGACGGATAAGGGCGTCGCGATGCGGTGGGTCGCGACAGCGCGATCTGGCTTCCTAGCGGCTACGTTGGGAGGTGGATGACACGGATGTGGCCTCCGGTGGTGGGGTGTGCTGGGTCTTGGTAGCGGTGGCTATCTCACCGGATCCGTGGTCCCATGCACCAGGTGGCGCGAGCTGCGGACGACGACGAGAGGGATCCCTAGAGACCTCCCAGTGCCCTGCCGTCTGCTCCTCCCCTCCCCTATCGCTGCCAGAGGGCGTGACCGGGTGAAGCCGGGCCAGCGGCAGCGTCGCCAAGGCCCCTTCACCCCCTCGTGCGTGTATCCGATGCAGGACGGATCTGACGGGCAAGGGCACAAATATTTGACATATATCCCAAGTTTCAATTTTGTCATGGCAACTAGGGAGTAAACAAAGATACACAATTGTAGATCCATGATGAGACAACACGTTGCTAACACAACAGATCTCAAAACGAAATTGGATTGGTTGTTAATATACATAGTTGAATTTTTATGTTTTTCGTTGAAACAAAAATGATATGATTATGTTGGACCTATTCTGGCGCGGAGGAACCCTCCATGGACTATTCGGTAAGATGAAAGATGTTGAGATCACCCCATCTCAAGATCAAAATATGAGATCGAGACTGATATAGATCGACCGTCTCACCAACCCATCCCATTTGTACTTGTGTTCCAAGGCAAGAGTATTACCTAGTAGTTTTAAAGCGAGGGCCACATGAAGTTTCTGTGAGTTGTAGTTCAAAACTAGCCAAGTTTTTGCTGATGATTCTTGAAATTGTAGTGCAAACCTGGTTGTACCTACAACCGGGTCGTCCGGCGACAACGCGCTAGCACCGGTCGCGACCCTACTTTCGCGCGATGGCCACCCCTACCAGGCTGCAGCTCGTGCCGTCCTGACCCGGGCGGCAAGCCCCGGTTGGCGAGCCGCCCCTCTGACCTTGCACGCCGCTCCTGGTCGGCCATGGCTCCCGTCGCCCGCTTCCTCCATCCTCGGTGCTGACCAAGCAGTTCCGTTGTCCCTCTACCCGACCTTCGCCCACGAGCTCAAGCCTCTCCATCGGCCATGGATGCGGGCTTCCCGCATGCCGCCTACCGCCGGACTTAGGGAAGATGACGGACGTGGGATGATTTCATCAGGAATCTCGCGATCTAGTTCGGAGGGAAGATGACGATCGTGAGACGATTTAGCAATATATATATCTCATATTGCTTTGAAATATTATTTTTTCCAACTTATTTCATTATTCTAAACATTCCCTCCAAAAAAATTATTTTCCCACCACATAATTTTGGTTTACTGTAGTTTGCGCCAATATTTTGTGTTCCCACCAAAAAATTAGAGTATTTATCTTGCCGCTAAAGACCCTTCCTAACGACCCACGATTACTATTCTAAACCAAATCACACGCGTCTTCACCGGCGATTAGATCTGGAGCTCTCATCCCTGGTTCAGGTTGTTCTTTCTCCCGATCTCCTCCCATCCTAGAACGTCCAGAAATCCTAGCGTCGTCCAGCGGATGCGGCGTTTGCCCAGCGAGCCGCGCGGTGCCGCCGACGAGGAGTCGTCGTCCTTGATCTCGCCCTCCTCCCTCTCCTCCGGACCCTCCGATGCGGGCCGCGTCTCCGTGTCCTCGGCCATGCCCGCTCGCCGCCGCACGCCCCGTCGGCTGCCCGACACCCGCGCGACCCCGCCCGCTGTCAGAGGCCGTCGCCCTCGCCCGCTGCCGGAGACCCCGGCCCACGGCCGCCGCCCCTCGTCCGTTGCGGGATACTCGCTAGCGCGCCGCCCGCTCGCCTCGTCCACTGCGTCACAGGGCGACATCCCTCGGCAGCGCCCCGCTCCCCGTGCTGCCTACCGTGAACCCCGGCCAGTGCGCCCTCCCTTGGCGGCGTCTACGTTTGGGCGAAGTCGAGCCAGCGGGCGTCGCCTGGCTCCCCTCCTCCGGGCGGCCATGGAGGAGCCATGCACTGCTAATGTAGTATCTCTTGTTTTTGATAATTTCGCATAATGTAGTTCATGACTACAATGTTTCTTACTCTGATTTTATTGTGAAGATGTCGGATGATGAAGACGATGGGTGATCGTGATGGTGACACCCAGAGCTAGAAGGCCACGAGGAGTTCAATATGAGATGTTAGTATTCACGTCTGCTCTACATAATTCTGCAACTGTATGCGTATGAGTACTAATCAAACCAAAAAGTACCAATATTTATTTTATTTGTGAAGCAACAATGGTATGAAGAATATCTGCTATTGCCGGCGTGTTGTCTTTGTAGCAGCTCATTGAGAAGTTAGGCTTTAATAATGTGACTGATAAGCCAGCTGCACTTAAAATGATGAGAGATGTATGTGAATCTGTTCTTGAATCCTACGAAAGGAAGCAAAGCTAGCACATAGTGGTGGTGATATCTTGATGAGTTACAGAGCGGCCTTGCGGAGGCAGCTTGGGAAGGTTAACAAGGGATTGCATTGGAATTATTTCTGATTAAGTATTAGCTCTGGATTACCACTGTTTTTGGTGTTAGTCCAGCTGTACTGGTGCCATAACTACACTATCTGGGTTGGCACTTCAGTTGAATTCTGGATTTATTCTTTTGGTCTGGTTCTCTCCTTATGATTGTCTTCTATGGTATGACCTGGTATATCATACTTCAAAACATGTTGTGCCTGTTATTTTTTGCGATACTGAGTGAGGAACATGTGCAGGTGTGGGACTTGATAAAGCTTGGAGATTATGTTAGTGCAAGGGACGATGTCGATACCTCTAGGATAGGGATTGTTGGTTAATCACTCGGAGGTATTATAGATCATGATTGCATCATGATACTGAATTAATACATAGACTTCACTTTTAGAAAATTTATCTTTTTTATTTGGAGCTGAATACAGGAATGCATGCATGCTTTGCTGCTTTTGTGGATACACGGTACAATGTTGTTCTTCCAATAATTGGTGTTCAGGTACACACAGCAGTAATTTATGGGTGCACATAGTTTTGTGATTTGTCCCATGTAAGTAAAGCACTGCTCTTTGTGGTGGCTACAGGGATTTCAATGGGCAGTAGATAATGACATGTGGCAAGCTAGAGTTGATAGCATTAAGCATTTATTTGAAGGTTAGATACCATGCATCCTCTTTAAGATTGGGCACACACCACTGAAAAATATAGATCACAGCTGAATATATTGTATCAGTTCAGAACATTTACATATAAGTGTCTATGTTGTTTTGTCTTTCCTGTAGAAGCAAGAATTGATTCAGGGAAGAGTGAAATAGATGCAGAGGTTGTGAAAAAGGTGACTATCTGATTTATTTGACATTTATTTCTGATTGTTCCATTGTAAATGTTTGACGATCGTGTATTGACATATTTTTACCAGGTTTGGGACAAGATAGCACCTTCTATGGCTTAACAGTTTGATGCTCCCTACTCAGTTCCTCTGATTGCACCATGTCCACTCCTCCTAAATGGTAAAACCAATCATATTTCTTATTGAGTGCTTCTGCTTCGTCCAATAGTTATTGCACGACCCAACATATTAAAAAGTATCTCACTTCTCTTTTATGAGTTCAATGAGCTCTTGTCAGGGCTGGGCTTCCAGTCTTCAGTATATATTTTTGTTTTATGATTTTATGGTTGAGCCAGAACTGTTGTTAACCCTTCGTTTAAAAATTAATGTTAATTCAGCATTTTTCTTGCGGCTGGAGCTTCATTTATCAATTACGATGCAGGTGCTGATGACCCTCGTTGCCCAGTCCTTGGTCTACAAGAACCTGCCTCCAAAGCTGCTGAGGCTTATGCAGAAGCTGGTTCTGCGGATAAGTTCAAGGTAACATTATATCTGCTCCTCCAATCCAAATTAATTGACGCTCCTCTAGTACAACTTTGTCTTTTGACATGCAATATGTTTACTTTTCACCATGAGGCGTGGTTCTATGTTTGCCCAGACTTTTTTTGCATGAATCCAAAGCAATTGACAGTGGTTACCGCACCTATAATTGTTCTTTTCGTTTTTAGGACAAAGCACGTTTAAGATGTTGAAAGCAAAGAACCTGAAACTCATGGTCCACTTTCAAGTGAGCATGTGATTGGCCTTCATAATTAGCTAGCCGCGTCTTCTCTTTCACCATGCATTGTTGCTGCATCGAGTCACAACTTAAAAAAATGAGTGTGCTAGCTAGGGACATGAACTTAACTGAAACTATAGATTGAGCCACAACTTAAATCAATAGTGAAAGATTTTAGTACATGTACTTGTGCTTATGCTTTAGACATTTACACTTGTAAAACTGTTCTGATCCCCTAGTCTGGCGACAGTTCCTTTTAACAATGGGGCTGGAATAATTGTATGGCGTATGTTATGTTGGACTCATTAACTAGAACTATTTTTTTAATTTCTTGATTGCAGGATCCAAAGAACTAGCTCGAGTGGACTCTAGAGCACGAACAATTTAGTCTTGGCAGTTGATTAGGATGGCTAAATTACATTTGAGTTTCATTTGATGGATATTTGCTATCAGAATTATGAATTTTATGAATCTACATGTTATATATATGATTTTGAATATTGTAATTGAATGCTTGTATTTTTTTAGGTTGCAATAGGCTATTGCCACAACCCACTTTTGGTTGCCACTTGTTAGCTCCACGAAAATTTAAATTGTCGCAATAGTTTCTCGCTACAAACATTTCACGTGTTGTGATACCTATTTATCACCGCCAAAACTAGTTTGTTGCAATTTCCTGTTACGACGACTGGAATATTTGTTGCCATAATTTAATACCACAAGTGTAGCGGTTCGTGGCAAAATGCCTAATGCCATGAAAACAAGGATTGTTGCCATAGTTTATTGCCACAATTGACTATTGCCACGGAACAATATGCACCACGAAACGAGGGTCGTTGGCATAGGTTGTTGCCAAAAATGTCTATCGCCACGAGCTATTAGTCGCCATGATTCATTACGTGCTGCATTAAAGCTATCTCCACAAAATAAATTGTGGCATCAGATGAGTGTTGCCACGGGAAAACATGTGGCGACTCCCCACATGGCTATTGCAATAGCATACTTTATTGCTACGGTTGCTTTTTTGTGGCAATAACCTATTACCATGCGTCCAGTCGCAACGGCTGCCAACAAATGCTGTTTCGTGGCAATAAGTACTTATCGCCACAAATCAGTATGTATTGCAACGAACAATTTTGTTGCAATAGACCCGAATCCTTGTAGTATGTATGCACTGCCACGTAAGTCATATCGGTATAAAACGCATGAAGAAGCTCCATGTTGATGGATCTTTGGGCTCACTTGTTTTGAAAGGTTTGAGACATGCGAACCATGTCTATTGGTGTATATGCATGAAGAAACTCCATGCAAATGGACCGTTTGGACTCACTTGATTTTGAATCACTTGAGACATGCAAATCATACCACATGGGCAAGATGACTGAAAGCCTCGTTTTCCGTAAAATGGAACTAGAAAGCAACTTGTTGGAAGTAATACATTTTGATGTGTGCAATCCAATGAGTGCTGAGGCATGTAGTGGATATCGTTATGTTCTTACTTCACAAATGATTTGAGTAGATGTTGAGTATATTTACTTGATGAATCACGAGTCTGAATTATTGAAAGGTTCAAGTAATTTCAGGGTGAAGTTGAAAGATCGTTGTGACAAGAGGATAAAATATCTATGATATGATCATAGAGATGAATATCTGAATTACGAGTTTGGCACAGAATTAAGACATTGTGGAAATTGTTTCACAACTAATACAGCCTGGAACACCATAGTGTGATGGTGTGTCCGAACATCATAACTGCACCCTATTGGACATGATGCATACCATGATGTCTCTTATCGAATTACCACGATAGTTTATGGGTTAGGCATTAAAGACAACCACATTCACTTTAAATAGGGCACCACGTAATTCCGATGAGATGACATCATATGAACTATGGTTTAGAGAAACCTAAGCTGTCATTTCTTAGAAGTTTGGGGCTGCGACGCTTATGTGAAAAAGTTTCAGGCTGATAAGCTCGAACCCAAAGCGGATAAATGCATCTTCATAGGACACCCAAAACAGTTGAGTATACCTCCTGTCTTAGATCCGAAAGCAATAAGGGATTGTTTCTGGAATCGGGTCCTTTCTCGAGGAAAAGTTTCTCTCGAAAGAATTGAGTGGGAGGATGGTGGAGACTTGATGAGGTTATTGAACCGTCTCTTCAACTAGTGTGTGGCAGGGCACAGGGAGTTGTTCCTGTGGCACCTACACCAATTGAAGTGGAAGCTTATGATAGTGATCATGAAACTTCAGATCAAGTCACTCCCAAACCTCGTGGGATGACAAGGATGCATACTACTTCAGAGTGGTACGTAATCCTGTCTTGGAAGTCATGTTGCTAGACAACAATGAACCTACGAGCTATGGAGAAGCGATGGTGGCCCTGGATTCCAAAATGGCTCGAGGCCATATAAAATCCGAGAAAGGATCCATGTATGAAAACAAAGTGTGGACTTTGGCAGAACAACTCGATGGTCGTAAGGCTGTTGAGTGTAGATGGATTTTAAAAGGAAGACGGACAATGATGGTAAATGTCACCATTAAGAAAGCTCGACTTGTCGTTAAGATGTTTTCCGACAAGTTCAAGGAGTTGACTACGATGAGACTTTCTCACTCATAGCGATGCTAAGAGTCTGTTGGAATTATATTAGCGATTACTGCATTATTTATGAAATCTTGCAGATAGGGTGTCAAAAACATTGTTTCCTCGACGTTTTTTGAGGAAAGGTTGTATGTGATACAAACCGGAAGGTTTTGTCAATCCTGAAAGATGCTAATAAGTATGCAAAGCTCCAGCAATCCTTCTAGGGACTGGAGTAAGCATCTCGGAGTTGGAATGTATGCTTTGATGATGATCAAAGATTTTGGGTTTATACAAAGTTTATGAGAAACTTGTATTTCCAAAGAAGTGAGTGGGAGCACTATAGAATTTCTGATGAATATATGTTGTTGACATATTGTTGATCAGAAATGACGTAGAATTTCCGGAAAGCATATAGGGTTATTTGGAAAGTATTTTTCAATGGAAAACCTGGATTAGGCTACTTGAGTATTGAGCATTAAGATCTATAAGGATAGATCAAAACGCTTAATAGTACTTTCAAATGAATACATACCGTGACAAGATTTTGAAGGAGTTCAAAATGGATCGGCAAAGGAGTTCTTGGCTGTGTTATAAGGTGTGAACATTGAGTAAGACTCGAAACCTGACCGCGGCAGAATAGAGAGAAAGGACGAAGGTCGTCCCCTATGCTTTAGACGTAGGCTCTACAGTATGCTATGCTGTGTACCGCACCTGAAGTGTGCCTTGCCATGAGTCAGTCAAGGGGTACAAGAGTGATCCAAGAATGGATCACAGGACAGCGGTCAAAGTTATCCTTAGTAAATAGTGGACTAAGGAATTTTCTCGATTATGGAGGTGGTAAAAAAGAGTTCGTCGTAAAGGGTTACACCGATGCAAACTTTGACACTAATCCAGATTATTCTGAGTAGTAAACTGGATTCGTATAGTAGAACAGTTATTTGGAATAGCTCCAAATAGAACGTGGTAGCTGCATCTGGGAGATGACATAGAGATTTGTAAAGCACACACACGGATCTGAAAGATTCAGACCCGTTGACTATAACATCTCTCACAAGCATAACATGATCAAACCCAGAACTCATCGAGTGTTAATCACATGGTAATGTGAACTAGATTATTGACTCTAGTAAACTCTTTGGGTGTTAGTCACATGGGGATGTGACCTTGAGTGTTAATCACATATCGATGTGAACTGGATTATTGACTCTAGTGCAAGTGGGAGACTGTTGGAAATATGCCCTTGAGGTAATAACAAATTGATTATTATTATATTTCCTTGTTCATGATAATCGTTTATTATCCATGCTAGAATTGTATTGATAGGAACCTCAGATACATGTGTGGATACATAGACAACACCATGTCCCTAGTAAGCCTCTAGTTGACTAGCTCGTTGATCAATAGATGGTTACGGTTTCCTGACCATGGACATTGGATGTCATTGATAACGGGATCACATCATTAGGAGAATGATGTGATGGACAAGACCCAATCCTAAGCCTAGCACAAGATCATGTAGTTCGTATGCTAAAGCTTTTCTAATGTCAAGTATCATTTCCTTAGACCATGAGATTGTGCAACTCCCGGATACCGTAGGAATACTTTGGGTGTGCCAAACGTCACAACGTAACTGGGTGACTATAAAGGTGCACTACGGGTATCTCCGAAAGTGTCTGTTGGGTTGGCACGAATCGAGACTGGGATTTGTCACTCCGTGTGACGGAGAGGTATCTCTGGGCCCACTCGGTAGGACATCATCATAATGTGCACAATGTGATCAAGGAGTTGATCATGGGATGATGTGTTACGAAACGAGTAAAGAGACTTGCCGGTAACGAGATTGAACAAGGTATCGGGATATCGACGATCGAATCTCGGGCAAGTATCATACCGCTAGACAAAGGGAATTGTATACGGGATTGATTAAGTCCTTGACATCGTGGTTCATCCGATGAGATCATCGTGGAACATGTGGGAGCCAACATGGGTATCTAGATCCCGCTGTTGGTTATTGACCGGAGAGTCATCTCGGTCATGTCTGCATGTCTCCCGAACCCGTAGGGTCTACACACTTAAGGTTCGGTGACGCTAGGGTTATAGAGATATTAGTATTCGGTAACTCGAAAGTTGTTCGGAGTCCCGGATGAGATCCCGGACGTCACGAGGAGTTCCGGAATGGTCCGGAGGTAAAGATTTATATATGGGAAGTCTTGTTTTGGTCGCCGGAAAAGTTTCGCGCATTATCGGTATTGTACCCGGAGTGCCGAAAGGGGTCCGGGGGTCCACCAAGGGGGTCCACCTGCCCCGGGGGGCCACATGGGCTGTAGGGGTGTGCGCCTTGGCCTATATGGGCCAAGGGCCCCAGCCCCAAGAGGCCCATGCGCCAAGAGATGAGGGAAAGGAAGAGTCCTAAAGGGGGAAGGCACCTCCTAGGTGCCTTGGGGAGGATGGACTCCTCCCTTGGCCGCACCCTTCCTTGGAGGAAGGGCCAAGGCTGCGCCCCCCCTCTCCCTTGGCCCTATATATAGTGGGGGGAAGGGAGGGCAGCAACACCTAAGCCCTGGCGCCTCCCTCTCCCTCCCATGACACATCTCCCTCCTCCCGCAGCGCTTGGCGAAGCTCTGTTGGAATCCCGCTACTCCATGTGAAATCTGGATCAGCTCTAAAGCTTCAATAGATGGGAAGTCATGTAACTACTCCATGTGAAGGCGGATGTGAGAGCCGTGTAAATATCATTGTTACACCGTGGATGGGAAGTCTTTCCCCCTCTTCTTTTTTATAAAATGATACACACACTCGTGTGTATTCAAGAAAAAAAAACTTAAATAGAAAAATCAAAGCCAAAGTTGCTGGAAGCATATAGATTATTACTAGGAAACATGCCCGTGCGTTGCAACGGGAGAAAACAGCCCTCATATGTTCTTACCCACCGAGCATGACTAAAGATCTCACCCTCATGCCCATAACATAATAAACATGACTAATACCTCATCCTCATGTCCACATCCTCCATTTCAATATAACACCAGACACATGTTTCCGCTTGTCGTCTTTGTCGTCCTCGTCACCGGTGGTCGCAGTACCAGTTGTCACTAACCAAGGTTGGCAAGATCCAATAGCTGGATTGTTGAGTCGCCTTCGTGTCCAATGAAGATCAACAGCGTTGAACACAATTTTTTTTTACCATTTGGCTAATATAATAGGGAAAAAGCACTGCACATAATATATGTCAATGTCATCATGTAAATTGAGTAGTTTGTGTCAGATGGACCATGAAACCTTAGCTGGACTCCTCATGCATTCTCACAGGAGTCACTGGGTTGAGTGAGGCTGGTTGTATGTGACGACGCGAAAAAGAAAAAGATTCCTTTCATATCCCTAGTTTAATAAAATGAAGTAAAACAAAGCATCATGTGGGCATATTTCAAATATTCGCCAAGTTTTATTAATATATGTATAGATTAAAACAATTTAGCTACAGTACCTCCCAGTTAAAAAAACATGTTTACATAAATGTTTGCCTTTTCAAATTTAAAGTTTAAAAAATATTTAAGTTTTTTAAATTTTCCCAAATTCGAGAAATAATCACAACAATACCTCCTAGTTTCAGAAAGTTGTCCGTGTTTAAAAAAAACTCAGGTTTAAAAAAATAAAAAGGCAATTTTTTTCTTTAAAAAGTGTGCGACTTTAAATTTTTTATTAACAACTTTGCAAAATTTTCGCATTCTAAAATATATTCACTTTGAAAAATATATTTTCCTCTCAGTATCTGCCGCCACTCTGTACTTAATTTCAAATTTCATGGTGCTAGTAAAACACATAGTCTTGTTTAGTCTATTGGTAAGCATTTGAGTGCTCTAGCGTGAGTGGGTGGGTTTGATTCCTTGCTTTGCACTATTTTTTTTTCTAGCGCGGGCTCTTTGTACGCTAATGGACCGGCCCATTACGGCTCTATGCGTCCTGTGATTTTTTCTTGATAGAAACGAATCGGGAGAACGAGGAAAAGCGAAGCCTGGGACGTACGAAAATTACGATCCTCCCTTTAATATTAGGGAAAGATTTTCTTGACCAAGCCGCGGTAGGAGTAGGAGGCATCGGGAAGTTTGCAAGATATGACGGCCGTGCTTGGAATTTTGGGAAGGCCAGGGATGACGCTACATCCATCTACCGCCCGAGTGAAGTATTTTAGAGCGGTGATTTGGTGTCATGTGGCCTGCATGCCACTCGTTTGCAGTTTGCTGGCCGTTGGATACTTGCCTTGTTTTGGTAGCACGGGTTTGGGAGGAAGCATGACGAGGTGGCGGGGTTGTTCTTTCTCTTTGTCTGGTGACTTCCACTTTCTCTGGTCTCGCGACTGCTCCCTTCAGACCTGTGTGTGCTGTTTTGTCAAACAAAAGAAATGGTCAGTGTGCAAATTTCTCGATATATAAACTGCTCCCTTGATACCTCAATACATGAGAACAAGATGACCATGTGTATACGCAAGTTCTAATGTACTCCGTATAAGCGTATAAGTCTACTGCAGATCAATAGATGTATTCTCTAAGGACTGCTATGTGACGTGCAGATGCATGGACAGAGAGATATCCCATTCCAAATCCATTACACTCTCTTTGCCTCCCCAATCCTCTCCGACACTGTGCCCTCCTTGCATCGTTCGCCACTGTTCTGTGCGCCTCGGTGAGAGATATAGCGCGGCACGGTGCGCTTGTGCTCGTCACACTTCACAGGGCGCTCGCGCTCAGGAGCAGAGGGGGGCTGGGTTGGAACAGCACCGCACTTCTATCCCCCATGGCACGACATAAGAGTGCGGTCACTTCCTACGGGTCCAGGGAGATCAGATGAGATCCTGCATTTTGATCAAGCATTTCTCAGGTAAGCTCTTTGTGTCTCTCTGTGTGTTCATTATTTTTCTGTCGTTCTATGTGTTTGTGACGGCTTGATCTGCTTAGAAATCACGGTCCAATGCACAAGGTCAGTCCATACATGCTCTTGCTCCGTGTTCATCCAATGCACTCACAGGCATTTTGGGCTTGAGTATTGCTCCTGTAATCTTCCTCATTGGTGCCAGGTTAGCACATAGACACCCTGAATACAGATGTCACTATCGTGTTCAGGCTCCATCCATCTTCACTACCAAGTTGACAAGTCGAGGAAGAGTTATATGTCTAATTAACGTTGTTAACTGCATTTACTTCAGTTTAATAGTTGCCCCAGTATATTTATGATAGGTTAAGTTTTGTTAGTTCTCACATTTACTTGTACAGATGTATGGTTAATTGTGAACTCTAGTTTTGGATGATTGGGGGATTTTTGGAGAAAATACATTCTACCATGCATGTATCAGCCACTGGTTATCTTTGAGATTCGGATCCCTGCATGCATCTGGTCGTTGTCTTGCTTAGTTAACCTAAATTTATGAGTTATGACCACTTGTTCTACTTAATACTATATGCCATATCAATCAGTCAATATTTCTCCTGACAACTTTTCCCTGTAGTTATTACCTACAATATCTCTCCTCTTACTCACAAAAGTAGAGACGAGTAGTACTAGACTCACTCAGGTTTCTTTTTCATATGATTATAAAATTTAAATTTTTTTTATCTTTCGAACCGTAAGTTTGATTTATGATACATTTGCATGTTTATGTTCCTTGTGAGAGAACATTGAAATAAGATCACTATTGAATATATTTTCACAAATTATAAAATTCAAATATGAAATGTGAAGAGGCCTTACGAAACTGTAAAAAACTATAGTATGTACCATGTTTCATCGAATTTTTCGTAGATCAATTTTCTATAGGTCTTGTTTAAAATATGTCTTCGGTATAAACACATTTGTCCAAATACAATATAATACAAACTTTTATTTAAGAAGATATCAAGCATCTAAATCATTAAATAGAAAGGGAGAATATCTGCAGTAGAGTTGCAACGAGGGGAAGGGATTCAAATGGAAGGACGCTATTTAAAAAAGTCTGACACACAAACTGACCACGTGACAGAAGGAGGTGGAGAAAAGTGAGACGTACAGCAGGTTAATAATGATCCTGAAATAATTAAGCGGCAGATCAATGCATGGTATATACCGTGCATGGTAGAAAATGCACTCTCGGAATTTTTGGTCATGTTTTTTGTATTGGGTTGAGGGGTCGTGACTTCTCCTGCTAAGGTCGCACTTCACTTTGCATACTCATTGAAATGTGACTTTGCTTGCTTCCCATAATCAAATGACATGGGAAGGTATGGGGTTTTGGTAGGCGGGCAACGGCCGCCAAAAGTACCACATGGTAAAATGAGGGGGGACATTTGCATGCCAAAAGACCGCGGTGGTTTGGGCATCATCGCCTCCCGGCGTATGAACGTGTCGCTCATGTTAAGATGGGTCTGGCGCATCCTACGCGGCGAGGGAGGATTATGGCTACAGCTCATTCAAGCGAAATACCTGAGGGGAGACTCGCTCTTAGCATGCAACCGGTCGGAAGGCTCACAATTCTGGAGAGCCATTCAAAGGATCAAGGAGGACATCCGCCTACGGGTCTCCTTCTCCTTAGGGAATGGGAAAGGGATACAATTCTGGTTGGATCCTTGGCTGAATGCTGAACCCCTTCGGGTGTCCTTCCCGGGCCTATTCTCGACTTGTTTCGATCTGACTATCCTAGTGGCTACGACCTTCCAAGCTGGACAGTGGAACATCGGGTTTCGTCGCACCTTTGGACAAGCCAAGAATAACGACTGGACTAGACTGGGGGATGCCCTCCCGCTCGTGCTCACGGACCTTCCGGACACGGTGTCCTGGCGGCTCGCGCCGTCGACGGAGTTCTCTGTGAGCACGGCATACCAGGCCCTTTGCCCGTTTCAGGCCACTCCTTGGCTATCCCCTCTCTGGAAAGCCCCCATCCCACTAAAGATTAAGATCTTCGTTTGGCAATTACTACGGGACCACCTCCCCTCTGGGACAGAGGTGCTTAAGCGGCACAGACCTGGCGATGGTCTATGCCCTCTCTGTGCGGTACCCGAGACCGGGACCCATATCCTATTCTCGTGTACCGCGACGAGGGTACTTTCGACGTATGTCCGCGAGGCGTTGGGGCTGGAATGGGAGGCCCGAAATCTCGCTGAGTTTCTCCAACTTAGGGCTCTACAGCCGTCACATCATCGCCGCCTATTTTGGCTTATTTTAGCGGTGATGACGTGGACTCTTTGGACGACTAGGAATAAGATGGTGATGGAGAAGGTTTTCCCGAGGAAGGTATCTGACTCACTCTTCAAATTCCTTACTTTCCTGCAGCACTGGCACCCGCTCTCGAGGCAGCGTGATCGCGACCGACTTGGATTGATGATGGATGAGCTTCTGGCTTCGGCGCGTCGACCATCATCCCCGTAGTACCGTTATGCGGTCGCCACTAGGTGGCTTTTTTCTATTTTTTTATGCTTTTTTGGGCTTGATTGTGTTGTGGCCCCAGCTGGTGTATGTCGAGTGCGGTTGAACTTGGATTGTACGGACCATTGCTTTATTTATAAAGCGGGGCGAAAGCCTATTTCGAGAGAGGTATGGGGTTTTGAGTTACTCGTATCTGGAAATCGTGCCGCCTGTTGCTGCACGAATTTCCAACATTGGTCAAGCATATGTGGTACCTTCAAGGACAGTAACATGCGTGTTTGCCACAGTTGCACCTGCTTCTGTGTTAGGCTCATTACAAAAGAACTCGTTGTATGTAGTTGGATTGTTAAGACGATGCTGGCGTGTGATGTATTTTGAGACCCGCCTGCAAATTTTATAAAAATAATCACATTAATAGGGAGGTTCTTGACAAACTGAATCAATTTATGACAAACGGTACTAGTAACTCACTGTGTTACACTGAATTTCGGCCGCCACACTTTCTCGTTGTTCATTGCAGGGAAAATATTTTCACTGCCCAACAGAGATGCAAGACAAAGTAACATGAAACGGGGACTAGACTGTTGTTACTTCTATATGCTGCAAATCTGGTGCAGAACAGATTGCCTATACAATACCGAAAGAGCAAGATGCACATACCAGCAATCAGGTATTAAGTAATTGATGTTTCCATATGCCGCAGAATTTCACTTCCTAAAGTTGTTCCAGTACAACATCGAAGTGTTCGGAATGGGTGCCTTCTTGCGACATCACTACAACAAAACATGTCAATAGGCACGCTTTTTCTAAGACGCTTTTATATTCGCCCCTACATTAGGAAGTATCTATTATGTAGAGACGCTTTTTAGGACGATGTGCATAACGTCACAAATTTCACCTTTACAGGTGCATCACATTCATTATTATTTTGATGTGTAAATACGTAGGGATGATTTTTGAGACGTTTTAGAAGACGACACTATGGCTTAGAGAAGAGTTTAACAATAATCTATAATCTTTTCTAAGAGAAATAACATATAATCTTGCAATAGTAGGCTGTAAATAGAATCAAACTAATAAAATGGACAAAACACTAATCGGAAATGACCTGCCCGTCTCTGCCAACAAATGAAACAGAAATCTCTTGACAAAACTCAGTTTGTTTTTGCCAAATCCTATTCAGCGCCTGCAGCGCTAAATATAGGTCATTTAGGCGCACACCCCCCGCTGTACACTCGGATTTATAGCGGGCCAGCCCACTTCCTTCTACTGGTCTGCTTTTCCTGTTTTTAAATACACAAAAAAGGTGCGAACCCCATTCATTAGTTCAAGTAGCGAACACACCAACCAGTTGGATCAGATGACCCATGTGTACTATACTTTTTTGTCTGTTCTTTATATAAATGCAAAAAAGGCAGCTGTTTTCCCGGTTTCCTTTCCTTTTCCTTTTCTTTTTTCTACCTTTTTCCCTTAAATTCATAAAGTTTTTCAAAGGAGACAAATTTTTTGCAAAATCAATGAATTTTTTGAAATTCGATGAACTTTTTTTCAAATCGATGCACTTTTTTTCAAAGTTGATGAACTTTTTAAAACTCGATGAACTTTTTTTTCAAACTCAATGAACTTTTTATCAAATTCGATGAATTGTTTTCCAAATTTGATGAAATCTTTCAAAATCAATGAACTTTTTTTGAAACCGATGATTTTTTTTGAAAATCCACAAGTTTCTTTTCAAAATCGATGAACTTTTTTTCAAATGGATGATCCTTTTCTTTGAAAATGAATGAACTTTTTTCATATTTGTGATTTTTCTTCAAATTTGGTACACATTTTTTAGGGAGTTCCGCAAATCGACATAGATTTTTTTCTTTCCGAGCGAGTGCGAATCGAGGCGATCAATGTTGTGCTTTTCTAATGGGACGACCCAATTGTTCATGCGTGTAGGCGCCAGCAACACGATCGGGCGGAGAGAGCGCTGGCGATGAGGTCTCATTTTTTTGGGATGAAACACGGAACATAAATCTCTTTGAGCGTGCATCCCAGACCTTGTGTCATATAGGAGTGCGACACACATGGTTCAGACGACTGGGCCGGCCCACCAGACGCAATGCGATTTTGTTTAACGCGCGACCTAAAAATCCCAAAAAACGGAGTGACCTTGCGAACTTGAACTCAAAACCTAGCGCGGCTGAACTCCGCTACTTGCCAATGGAACAGATAACTCTAGGTGAATGTTGCCAAGTGCACAATATTTAATAACACACTGCAGCGTCGAGATTCAGAAACATTTCTAATTATTTTCAAAAACTGCCAAAAAATTGAAATCTCAAATATTAAGAAAAATGCAAATTACATTTAAAATTACAGTTTTTTAGCATGAATTGGAATTCTGAACATTTTTTGAAATCATAAATAAATTTGGAAATCCTCCCAAAAAATTAAAGTGAAAATACTTTTTTAATATTCTCAACATTCCTTAAAAACAAGAGAATTTTTTTAAATGAAGAATATTTTAAAAAGTGAACATTAATTTTGAAGGGTACAAATTTTGAAAACATGAACAAAATTTTAAAATTGCTGAACATTTTTTGTATTTTCGAACATTTGTTGAATATTGTGAAGAAAATATGAAATTCTGATTTTTTTTGAAAATGTGAGCATTTAAAAATAAATATTTTGGAAAACATGAATAATATTTTGAATTGAACAATTTTGGAAGGATTTATAAAAAAAATAATTCTGAATATTTTTGAATTAATGAAAAAGAAGTGGAAAATGAAATAGAAAAAATGAGAGTAAAATAAAAATAAAAATAAGAAAATAAGAAGAAGATACAAAACTTTTTTTTAACTTTCAGGTAGTTGCTATGTGTGCAAACCCGCACACTGTGCATGGGCACCCGTGGGAAGGATGTGCTCTCTTCTAGCACAAGAAGAAACAAAACTATATTCTGTGTAGCTGCTCGTCTCGTGTTGATCACCGCGCTCACACCGGGTCAACGCCAATTCCAGTGAGCTCATTGTGCCATCATGCCCTTCCTCCTTATGGTCGACATTGTACATCAGAACATTATAATTATATGTTGATATCATAATTATTTTTCTTTAGAAAACAAGACAACATAAGAGCAATAAATATTTTTTTCTTGAAACGATAGGATTCCCGCATTTATTAAAAAAAGTTGCTCTGTTAATTGGAGAAAACCAAATTGCCCAATTAATTATGAAGAGCCAGGAAAAACCAACACAACCAATGAGCGACACACAAAAGATAACCCACCGCTAGACCTGGCCATGGGCAGCCCGGCCCGGCCCGAAAAAGCCCGACCCGGCCCGGCCCGACGCTGCTCCCGGGACGGGCTCGGGCCTAGATTTTGAGCCCGGTGGCCTGGCCGGGCCAGGCCCGGGCCCGTCATTTTTGCAGTTTTCTGAAGAGGCCCGGCCCGAGGCCCGAGGACCGGCGGGCTTTTGCATGTACGGGCTGGGCTTGGGCCCAAAAACTAGGCCCGATGGCCGGGCCGGGCCGGGCTCGGGCCCAGGTTTTTTGGCTCGGCTTGGCTAGGCCCAGCCCGAGGTTTGGCCAGGTATACCCACCGCACACTACTCCAAAGAGAGCCTCATTGAGACAGCACATATGCGTCGTCGTCATCACTACTCCCTTAGAGGCGTCCTCGCCATCCTTGAACTCTGAGCAAAACTTCAACTCCGCCGTAGGTGATCATTGACCCAATCCACAGTGTAGCCCCCAGTCTATCTTGGATTTATCAGACGATGGCGGCACCTTGGTGTCATGTCCCCCCTCCCATGGGGCTTTTTCTTTGGAGCTGGGTATTGGCGAGCGGGGTCAGTGGAAGACGCCGGTGTTGGCGTCGAGCCTTTTTGTGGCAACGATGATGAGGGGAGCAATATCGGAGACGTAGATATGGTCGGGGCGTAGTCGGCTCTTCTCCGACGGCTTGGTTTGTTGTTGTGAAGTCGAAGTTGTGGTGGTGGGGCCTTGATGGCATACGATGATGGAATCAGGTGGTTCGTTCAATGGTCTTATGAGGCACTAGACGTGCCTAGTTCTTCTCCATGATTCTCCATAAGAGTCGTAGTTGCGTTGTCTAGTCATAGGTGACCGAGTTCTGGCACAGATCTTCATACATCTCCACACGACATGTAATGCTGGGGATATTCCCCACGACGAGATCCGATACTAGTGTGACCCTGTTTTCGAGCTTACATGCTTGAAGAGTCACACCGCTTCTGGGGGTGCCCGCTCCCTGAAGAAGAAGCCCGCCACTGCCGCTGTCACACAGGCTTTTTCCGGCGTTGCACCACGATAGCGGTGAGGGGGAAGACGGTGGAGGAGGCGGTTGTCTGTGGAGCGACGCGGGCCCTGATGTGTGCTTCTTAATGGCATTTGTGCAAAAAATAATAACAGAGTGTATGACCACTGGCCCATCCCTTCATTTAATTAAAGTGTATTTGTTTTTTTAAATCAAACTAATGCATGTTTGACCATGTTTTTAGAAAAATATCAATATCCACAGCATGAAATTTATATCAGTATGTAATAGAAATAAATTGTCATTTTTCTAAATGATTAAAGTTAAGTTTTCCTGCATTTCGTTTGGAGGAAATTATTTTGGCCCTTGGCGCTCTTATTTTCCTTTTGCCGCCAGAAAATATCTCCCCGTATATATTATCTCTCACCCACGCCGCCATCTCCCCACTTATCTCCTTCTTCAACCTCCAGATCCATCTAATGGGATACCTCCCTGGCCGGTGATGTGCATTGCCTCCACACAGGAGCGGCGATCGATTCGTTTGGTGGCGGACCAAGGGAGACTCGGTGGCCAGCGAGCGATTGGATGCGGCGGAGGTTGGGGGACAGAGACCGGCCAGCGGTTGCCTCAGGGGCGGCGGCGGCAGCGATTGGGCGGCAGATCGGAGGAAGCATCTGCTGCAACGAACAACTTCGTCTTCAACCTACTGGTGGAATATGCAGAGCAAGCACGGAAGTACATCCGTGTCGCCTAGGGTAGCCACCCCAGATTCGTCGTTCCCCTGCCCATTATGATCTGATCGCTCAAGCTATGGTATGGAAAATCCTCAAATTCTTCTAGTATCTCATACTTATGTAGTAAATTGATTTCCTGCATAATTGCTGTAAAGTTTAGTTGTTCAACTCTGCAAACTGCACGTGCTCTGCTCCGTGGTAGCCTGGTAGGAGTCACATCAATAGAAAAATCTTCTGAACATTGGGCGTACATACAGTTTGCATGTTCGCTCGGTCTGATTGCTTCTCGGTTGGGTTGCATGTTGCTTACAGATCATGGGGAGAGATGAAAAACTACCAGCCTGGACGGTGCTCATCGTGTATGGCGTACAACCTGTTGCGTGGCAATGACAGCTTTGCGGGGCAGTAGTGTTGGCGCCGGGCGCCAGCAACCACCTTTGGCTCCGCTCCTTGTCACCGTTTTGCCATCCGTCCTCGCGCGCGGCCCTGGCGGCAAAACTCTAGACATCGGGCGGGGATTGGTGACCATCAACATTGTTGCCTTGGAGCTACCAGCGGACGATTCCACCTCTGACGTTTCATGCCCGAGCGCTATTTATTGGACTCACTCCACTTGATCTCAAATGATGCGATCATACAGGTCTGTCTAGCCGCCTCCCTTGTCTGTTTGTAGTTGCTACTTCCTGGCAAGTACAAATTGGTCTAGCCACAGCCCACAGCCGCACATGTCCCTCTGCATTCAAACAAATGGAATTAAGTTTCGAAGTTAGTAGAAAACTGGTAACATGTTGAGAATTTTCACATCACACAACCAAGTAAAATCTGATAGACAGGGGACACGAAAATGGCGCATCCATGTTTTGATTGCATCCATGTATTCAACAATCACATAGCATTTATGTTTCACGCGGCAAAAAAAAAGATCACAGAACATATTTTACTTGAAATTTCTTCATTACCTTAGTGAATTAGAGAATAGAACGATAATGTATCTTTTGTTATGAGCATGATTGCATGAATAGTATATCTAGTTCAGCAAAAAAAAGGATCGGGAGGAAATATTTGTTAGTTGGAAACCAACTATATCAGTTATAATATTCAAATATGCTAATTATTTGCTTAATGAAATGCTCACTATATATATTCAGAAGTATAACAGAGTTATATAGGTGTTACTCTGCTGATTTGGCTCTACTTCTCCTGTTTGCAGAGAGGATTTTCTTCTTTCTGCTATCTTGCAGTTCTTATCTAATAATGGCTATCATTTGCCATTGATAATATTATCTCGTAGTTTAATTCTGCCTGTAGCGCAGGATTTGATTTCATTCAGCGTCCATTATTTAGCTACTTCAACATCCTACTAGCCTTGCTATCTCTAAGGAGAAACATAAATGCCTAATCATGTTGTCATTCCTGACACTGCAAAATGGTCATGTTTTTCATGCCCAGCAGGTGTTACCTTTGATAAAGCATGCAAATCATTTACCATCTCTTTGCCCATTTGAAGGGAGAGCATTTCAAAGGAATCATGGACTGGAGGTGTAAGGTTAGATGGCAAACTATTTTGCTCATGCAGTTTGATGAAAAAATTCATGAAGTCAACTCCCCTGTTTATTTGGCTCATGATTAATGTTTTTTTTTTAACTTCCAAATGTTGGCTAGCAATTGATATACTATGATCAAACATGTCATAATTCATTGATTTATGGTCACTGTTACATTTGATAATTTATAATCACATAAATGAACTTAAATTGTTCCGGGCCTGGCATGTTAGCATTGGTTTACATTATAGTACAATGAATATATGGTGGAAACAATGTCGCAAGATCACTCAGCACTATAGGCCGGCACGGCAGAACATGCATACACTTCTAGTTTACATGACGAGTACTTCATTTGATTGCATCATGCATGCATGTTTAGCTTTCAAAATAAATTATTATGTTGTAACAAAACCTTAATCTAAGAAGACCGAAAGTATGTGTAGAATAACGCTACTTAGTGCATTCCTAGTACATGATATCGGAACTCCTGGAAATTATCATTCTTGAGCTGATTATGTGTCTCCATTCACACCTCTTCCTATTTAATTGCAGAATGCTCATACTGAAAATAGCAATGCAGCCAAGTTAGGTGGTCTTCACCAAGTCACTAAGCAGGTACATATATGCTGGGTATCCAAACAGTTGTATAATTGTAGTTGGTCTAATTCTCTATGAAATTGTCCTTCTTTGCGTAAAGTGAAATCTTCCCAGTTTTATGAATAACAATGTTTCATTTCTTGCAAAACTGGGATAAGTCTGAAGTCTTGTTCTTTTCAATCAATTTGAGAAATAAAAACAAACCCATGACCAATGGAACTTTAGGGGGTAAAGATAGAACATATGTGGTTGAAGGAAACATGCTTGGAGAGCAGTACTCCCTCCGTCCGAAAAAGCTTGCCCCTCAAATGAATGTATCTAGCACCAAGTTAGTGCTAGATACATCCATTTGAGGGACAAGCTTGGGACAAGCTTTTTCGGACGGAGGGAGTATGTTGCATTCTCTGTCCGTGGCTCTACAAATCTAGGAGATGTGAACTGGTTAGACCATATGAAAAATTCCAACCAGTAGGAGATGTTGGTTATGTTTTTGCTTGGCCTTGCTCACACGTAAGTATGTTTCCATACAAGCATCGAGTGTGCTCCAATATCCACATTTAAGATACTTTAGTGATATAAAATCTTTGTGGCTTTTTGGTACAAAAAACTAAGCCAACCATTCAAACGAAGCATTTGTATGATACACTTCTTATAATTTATCAAAGAACATCTTATCTTGCACTTGTCTAAAACATTGTTCATTTTCATTTTCAGGGCGGTTGAGGATTTCAAAAGAGAGTGCATTAAGGGAGCTAGGAGTAATTGGGTAGTTGAGGATTTGAAAAGGGAGTGCACTGAAGGAGCCAGGATCAGTTGATGAAACAGTCTGTGAATGAACAAGTATTGTGGCTTATGTTATATTTTAGCTTAATGAGAACCATAGTTCTAGACTATAGGATATTTTCTTATTTATTTGCATGTTCTGTATGAATGTCTGTTAATATTCAGTTTTGAACTTCGGTGTATGTATCTGTTCGGGCTAATTGCTCCACTCAGCTTGCCTTTTTTTAAGGGGAACTCAGCCTGTCAATTTTGATAACGCGATGTTTGCAAATGCAATCTATGACGTGGAATGGTTCCTTCATATAATGATATTGTTTGATTAATCTGCATGTGCGGCATGTCATGATAAAATGATCGAATTTGAAATGATGAAATACAAATTCGAAATAAATCAAACCATATTTAAAGTAAAATATTCCATTTGTATCGAGTCACTTATGTATATTTAAAGATAAGTATAACATCTCTACACAACATGTATAAGCATCGGGCCCATGATGAACGTATTTACAGAAGCGCCTCAATGGTATTGAGACGCAAATGAAACGTGTCTATGTGAGTAGAGACGTGATATGAGCGTGTCTATCATAACGTCTCTACCTGTGTAGACACGATGTTGAACGTTCCTATATAGCGTCCCATGTCATATAAAGACGCTTCATAAGCGTGTCTACATGGTTTGAGACGGTCCGTGGGAAGACGCTCCAAAAACGCTTTACTAAAATGACTCTACAGTTGCCTAGAGGTGAAATAACATGTCTCTAGGTATGAAATTTGACGTCTCTACTGGCAGTTTTTGTTGTAGTGCATCTACATTGTTGGCACTGGCCCCGTACGATGCGACGTGGACGAGTACTTTCCGTTGAGATGGCACACGTGCACAACCCGGCTGCTTGACGCGTTCTAGCCAGCCGATGATTTTGGCCAACACACACGTACCACGCAACCAAGCAGGCACTAAGGCAGGTTGATCGATTCTAGCTACGGCAGCTAGCTAGCTTGAACGAGTTGCCGGCTACTCAGCGCACAAGATAACACGAGGCGATTTGATGGCTACAGGGCCGTATCGGTCCTGCTGATCTTTATTGCTTTGATCTGACAATCTGGTTACAAGGTTACAGGGGGTACATAGGTATATATAACGGGACATGGACTCGTGGGTAATTCCAACATACACTCACCGGCGGAAACAGATGCGAGCAGAGGTTGTAATTTTGCTACCTTCTGCTTCTGCTATTTGGAGGAGAGTTACTGGGCTGGTGTCCTGATGGGAGTGAACGCTCATGGAGTTATCCTATTTTTGTACATGAAAATAACACCAAAGCATACTACATGAAGACGAGGTTAATCATACGTAACTCAATGAAACAGAAAGTCATATTGATAATGGGGAATTACTGTCCACTGAAATAAGATAGAACTAGGAAACATTGACTTGCTAACCCTAGCGCCGTCAGAGGATCTTCTCCACTGATGCCTCCTCTTCCGCTGCTGCCACCGGCGTAGGCCGCGGTGGTGGCGGGCCTCACGCCGAAGGAGGCTGGGTGTCTGCACGTGGAAGCGACGTCCGGGTGCGGCTGTAACATGGCCAAATGGTAGATTGCATGTAGCGGCCAGGGCAGCGTCCCCTGGTCGTGTAGCGGCAGCGCTCGCCTCCATGGCTACGGGAGCCCACATGTTGTCTTGTTATGGAGGGTGCAGCCGCAGTCATGGATCTGGTCCCCACCCACACTAGTAGAAAAAGGGGCAAAGGTCCAGGCCGGGTCAGCCCATTAGTCCCGGCTCAATCCAGAACCGGGACCAATGGGGGCATTGGACCCGGTTCATGAGCCAGGGGGCCGGCCGGGCCACGTGGGCCATTGGTCGCGGTTCGTCTGGACCTTTTGGTCACGGTTGGTGCGACGAACCGGGACCAATGGGCCTCGCTCCTGGCCCACCATCATTGGTCCCGGTTGATGGCTTGAATCGGGACCAAAGGCTTCCCTTTAGTCCCGCTTCATGCCACCAACCGGGACCAATGAGGTGCCTATATATACCCCCTCGCGTAAGAGCAGAGCACACTGCTCTGTTTTTTCTGACCGAGGGGGAGAGGGCTTGGTGGTGCTCTAGCTCACCTCCTATGCACACAAGGTGTTCGATGGAATGCCCGAGCCACACTACTAAAGCTTTCTCCTCTCCAAGCTCGACCTCCAAACTCCATTTTTCTCAATATTTCTCTAGGTTTAGCGGTCCGTCACGCCCCGTTCCCGTCTTCACCGCCGTCGATCACACGCGCCGAGCTCATCGCCGGCACCACCGTGGTGAGCCTCTTGTTCTTATCTTCTTTCTGAAAGGAAAAAATATTCTTACTTGTATGTTTACATAGATACTTGTATTATTTTCTTAATTTTATTATTGCATCTTATATAGTGCGATGGTTTTGGTATCCGCCCCCGTCGGCCCTCGTCCTGTCTATGATTCGGATGTGGTATATATATATATTATCTTTATAACTATTGGTTCATTTATTGTTTATGAAAATTATGCCGACCAACGTGACATAGATTTTTTTATGTAGGATGTATGTGAATCGGAAATTCCAACCGACCCTATTGTCGAGAGGTTAAATTTAGCTGAAGAAGAAAACAATTTGTTGAAGGAAAAAATAAAAAAAATTGAGGAGGAGAAGATGATATTGGAGTTGCATGTTGCGGATGTCGTCGATGATCACAAGATCAAGATGGATGTAATGCGCTTGAAGACTAGAAAGATTAGAAAATATGCAATTCATACCGAGGCTTGGTATGATTATGTCGTTGGATCAATTGTTACCTTGGTTGCAATTATGATTGCATTTGTTTTCGCATTGAAATGTTTTACACAGTTTCAATGTATGATTTAATTAATTAGATGCTCTGGAGAGCTATATGTTGTTAGATGAGAACTATGTATATACTTTGGTTTTAATGTGATGATGAACTTCTATTAATTTGGACATTTAATTATATATAATGCATGCAGATGAACCGGCAATGGATGTACGGTGACAGACACACCTCCGAGTACATTAAGGGCGTGCATGAGTTTCTCGATGCGGCTGAGGCAAACAAGCAGAATGGTTTTATGTGTTGTCCATGCACTGAATGTGGGAATATGAGGTCTTACTCTAACCGGAAAATCCTTCACTCTCACCTGCTTTACAAGGGTTTCATGCCACACTAATGTTTGGACGAGGCACGGAGAAATAGGGGTTATGATGGAAGACGGCGAAGAAGAAGAGTACGATGACAACTATGTGCCCCCTGAATACGGTGATGCTGCAACGAGGGGAGCTGGTGAAGATCAAGAGGAACCAGACGATGTGCCCAATGATGCTGCAACGGGTGAAGCTGCTGAAGATCAAGAGGAACCAGACGATGTGCCCGATGATGATGATCTCCGCCGGGTCATTGTCGATGCAAGGACGCAATGCGAAAGTCAAAAGGAGAAGCTGAAGTTCGATCGCATGCTAGAGGATCACAAAAAAGGGTTGTACCCCAATTGCGAAGATGGCAACACAAAGCTCGGTACTGTACTGGAATTGCTACAGTGGAAGGCAGAGAATGTTGTGCCTGACAAAGGATTTGAGAAACTACTGAAAATATTGAAGAAGAAGCTTCCAAAGGATAACGAATTGCCCGACAGTACATACGCAGCAAAGAAGGTCGTATGCCCTCTAGGATTGGAGGTGGAGAAGATACATGCATGCCCTAATGACTGCATCCTCTACCGCGGTGCATACAAGGATCTAAACGCATGCCCGGTATGCTGTGCATTGCGGTATAAGATCAGACGAGATGACCCTGGTGATGTTGACGGCGAGCCCCCCAAGAAGAGGGTTCCTGCGAAGGTGATGTGGTATGCTCCTATAATACCACGGTTGAAACGTCTGTTCAGAAACGAAGAGCATGCCAAGTTGATGCGATGGCACAGTGAGGACCGTAAGAAAGACGGGAAGTTGAGAGTACCCGCTGACGGGTCGCAGTGGAGAAAAATCGAGAGAAAGTACTGGGATGAGTTTGCAAAGGACCCAAGGAACGTATGGTTTGCTTTAAGCGCGGATGGCATTAATCCTTTCGGGGAGCAGAGCAGCAATCACAGCACCTGGCCCGTGACTCTATGAACGCATGCACGCACTATTTAGATGACACTCAAAGTATAACCTGGACAAATGCAGGAAGAATGTGTACCTGGGCCATCGTCGATTTCTTCCGACCAACCATCAATGTCGAAAGAAAGGCAAGCATTTCAAAGGCAAGGCAGATCACCGGAAGAAGCCCGCCATGCGTACCGGTGATCACGTACTTGCTATGGTCAATGATTTACACGTAATCTTTGGAAAGGGTCCCGGCGTACTAGCTGTTTCGAATGACGCTGAGGGACACGCACCCATGTGGAAGAAGAAATCTATATTTTGGGACCTACTCTACTGGAAAGACCTAGAGGTCCGCTCTTCAATCGACGTGATGCACGTGACGAAGAACCTTTGCGTGAACCTGCTAGGCTTCTTGGGCGGGCATGGGAAGAGAAAAGATACACCTGAGGCACGGGAGGACCTACAACGTTTGCACGAAAAAGACGGCATGCCTCCGAAGCAGTATAAAGGTCCTGCCAGCTACGCTCTTACGAAAGAAGAGAAAGAAATCTTCTTTGAATGCCTACTCAGTATGAAGCTCACGACTGGCTTCTCGTCGAATATAAAGGGAATAATAAATATGCCAGAGAAAAAGTTTCAGAACGTAAAGTCTCATGACTGCCACGTGATTATGACGCAACTGCTTCCGGTTCCATTGAGGGGGCTTCTACCGGAAAATGTCCGATTAGCTATTGTGAAGCTATGTGCATTCCTCAATGCAATCTCTCAGAAGGTGATCAAGCCAGAAATCGTACCAAGGCTAAGGAGTGATGTGGCGCAATGTCTTGTCAGTTTCGAGCTGGTGTTCCCACTATCCTTCTTCAATATCATGACGCACGTCCTAGTTCATCTAGTCGACGAGATTGTCATTCTGGGGCCCGTATTTCTACAGAATATGTTCCCCTTTGAGAGGTTCATGGGAGTCCTAAAGAAATATGTCCGTAACCGCGCTAGGCCAGAAGGAAGCATCTCCATGGGCCATCAAACAGAGGATGTTATCGGGTTTTGTGTTGACTTCATTCCTGGCCTTAAGAAGATAGGTCTCCCTAAATCGCGGTATGAGGGGAGACTGACTGGAAAAGGCACTCTTGGAAGTGACTCAATAATATGCAGGGACATATATTCTTGGTCTCAAGCACACTACACAGTTCTACAGAACTCTACCTTGATGGCCCCGTATGTCGATGAACACAAGAACAGTCTGCACTCCAAACACCCGGAGCAGTGCGACGACTGGATTACATGTGAACACATCAGGACTTTCAGCAGTTGGTTGGAAAAACGTCTCAGAGGTGACAACACTGTTTGTGATGAGTTGTACTTGTTGTCCATGGGACCATCTTTGACTGTATTGACTTACAAAGGATACGAGATAAATGAGAATACATTTTACACGATCGCCCAAGATCAAAAGAGCACCAACCAAAATAGCGGTGTCCGCTTTGATGCAGCAACCGAGAGCTGAAAGGACACATATTATAGTTACATAGTGGATATATGGGAACTTGACTACAGACATGATTTTAAGGTCCCTTTGTTTAAGTGCAAATGGGTCAATCTGTCAGGAGGCGGGGTACAGCTAGACCCACAGTATGGAATGACAACAGTGGATCTTAAAAATCTTGGGTACACTGACGAACCGTTCGTCCTAGCCAATGATGTGGCACATGTTATCTATGTGAAGGACATGTCTACCAAACCGAGAAAAAGAAAAGATAAGAAAGCGAATACATCATACGATGAGCCAAAGCGCCACATAGTTCTTTCAGGAAAAAGGGACATTCTGAGAGTGGAGGGCAAGACAGACATGTCTAAAGATTATGAAAAGTTTCATGAAATCCCTCCCTTCAATGTCAAGGCTGACCCAAGCATCCTGATAAACGATGAAGATTATTCATGATTACGGCGCAATAAGCAAATGACACAAGCGAAGAAAAAGTGAAGACTTTCTCCCGCAACTATTATGATGATACCATGCCAACTTTGTAACACACGAGTATGCTATGCCAACTGGAAAAAAATAGGGCTCGCCCCTGGCCCATTACCATTATTCTCGGTTTGTGCCACAAACCGGGACTAAAGGGTTGGTGCTCGTTGCGCTCAGAGTTTAGTCCCACCTCGCCAACCGAAGGGCGCCAACACCGGTTTATAAGCCCATCCCTCTCTGCCTTGTTGAGCTCCTCTCAAAGTGAAAATATATGCGCCTATACAGGGAATTTGACCTAAATTCATAATGAATTTCTCTAAAATTCATAGAAATTGATTATGAATTTAGGTCGACTTTTCTCTATAGGTGCATCTATGTTCATTTTTTTAGTAAAGTTAATCACAAACTTGTGATTCACACAAATTTTAAAAAATTCAAATTTAAACTTTCAAATTTTAAAACTAATGTCACTAACAGAAAGTTTTATAATTTTTGTGACATAAAAGGAAAAAGAAATCACTAAAAAACTATAAGTATTTAGTTCTAAGTAGAAATGAAAAATTAAATAGCAAAAGAAAATGCCTATAATATTTGTTATGACTAACTAAAATTACCAAATTGAGTATAATGATAAAACACAGTAATATTAAATAGCAGGAAAAAGAATGACTCAAAAATCAATTTTTGTAGTAAAGTTATTCATAAACTAGTGATTCACACAAATTTTAAAAAATTCAAATTTTGAAACTAATGGCACTAACAGAAAGTTTATAATTTTTGTGACCTAAAAGAAAAAAGAAATCACTAAAAAACTATAAGTATTTAATTCTAAGTAGAAATGAAAAAATAAATAGCAAAAAAGAAAAAAAATGTCTATAATATTTGTGATGACTAACTAAAATTACCAAATTGAGTATAATGATAAAACACAGTAATATTAAATAGCAGGAAAAAGAATGACTCAAAAATCAATTTTTATAGTAAAGTTATTCATAAACTAGTGATTCACACAAATTTTAAAAAAAATTCAAATTTAAACTATTCAAATTTTAAAACTAATGGCACTAACAGAAAGTTTATAATTTTTGTGACCTAAAAGATAATAGAAATCACTAAAAAAATATAAGTATTTAGTTCTAAGTACAAATGAAAAAATAAATAGAAAAAATGCCACCTACTGGGCCAACACGGCCTGAATACGACTAGAAACCCAACCATAGGCCAGGATTCAGGCCCGGAGCAGGCCCAGTAGGCCCACAGGCATTGCAGTGTCTCATTAGGCCCGTAAGCCTGCAGTTCAGAGGAGTTCGAAAGGGAACACAGAGCAGCGCTTATAAACAGGTGCGGGAGCTCTTCAGCTAGCGAGGTGGGACTAAACTCCCACCACCGTGCCAGCGCAAGGCCATTGGTCCCGGTTGGTGGCACCAACCGGGACTAAAGGGGGGCATTGGCCCCGGTTCGTGGCACAAACCAGGACCAATGCCCCCTTTAGTCCCGGTTGGTGCCACCAACCGAGACCAAAGGCCTCTTTTCAGCAGCCCAAAGGGCGGGAAGCGGCGGCCTTTGGTCCTGGTTGGTGGCACCAACCGGGACTAAAGGGTGCATTGGTCTCGGTTTGTGCCATGAACCGGGACCAAAGCCTTTGCTATATAAGCAACACTTGGGAAATTTTCAGATTTCCCTCGCCAGTTGCCCCCGACGACGCCGACCTCCTCGACGCCGCCAGGCTGGCCGTGCTCGCCGTCGCCGTCGCCGTCGCCCCGCGCCCCTGCCCCGTGCTCGCCGTCGCCGCCCGCTCCTCGTCACCGTCACCCTGCCCCTGCCCCGTCCCGCCCCCGCGCGCCGGCGCCCTCGCCACCCCCGTCGTCGCCTCGAGCTCCCCTGCTCGCGCGCGCCGCCCCGGCGCCCCGAGCCCCTGCCACGGGCTCGCTGTCGCCGCCCGCTCCTCGTCGCCATCGCCCTGCGCCTGCCCCGTCCTACCCCAGCACGCCGGCGCCCTCGCCTGCCCCCGCGCTGTGAGCCGCCGCTCGGCTCTGTTTTTTTGTTTGTTTAATTTTTTTTCATATATATACATAATGTATATGTGTATGTATGTGGATATATGTTTTTGTTCATATGTTGCTATATGTTTTTTTATTAGTTTAATTTTTGTTCATTCGAGGGGGTCGACGGTCTCCGAGGGGTCGAGGGTCGAGAGGGGGTCTAGGGTCACCGAGGGGTAGAGGGTCAAGAGGTGGTCGACGGTCGCCGAGGGGTCGAGGGTCGAGAGGGGGTCTAGGGTCGCCGAGGGGTCGAGGGTGGTCGAACATGAGAGGAAGAAGAGGATTAAAAAAAGAAGAGGAAGAAGAAAAAAAGAGGAGAAGAAAGAATAGAGCGATCTTCTCCTCTATTCTTTCTTCTCCTCTTTTTTTTTTCTTCTTCCTCTTTTTTTATCGGGAACGCGGGTCGTCGAGGGTCGCCGAACATGAGAGGAAGAAGAGGATAAAAAAAGAAGAGGAAGAACTCGTCTATTCTTTCTTCTCCTCTTTTTTTCTTCTTCCTCTTTTTTTTATCGGGAACGAGGGTCGTCGAGGGTCGCCGAGGGGTCGAGGGTCGAGAGGGGGTCTAGGGTCGTCGAGGGGTCGAGGGTCGTCGAACATGAGAGGAAGAAGAGGATAAAAAAAGAAGAGGGAGAAGAAAAAAAGAGGAGAAGAAAGAATAGAGTCTATTCTTTCTTCTCCTCTTTTTTTTCTTCTTCTTCCTCTTTTTTTTATCGGGAACGAGGGTTTCCTCTACCGCTCGGCGACCCTCGACGACCCTCGTTCCCGATAAAAAAAAGAGAAAGAAGAAGAAAAAAAAGAGGAGAAGAAAGAATAGAGGAGTTCTTCTCCTCTATTCTTTCTTCTCCTATTTTTTTCTTCTTCCTCTTCTTTTTTTATCCTTGAAGCGTTGTCGAGGCCACCCCAAACCCTAGAGAAGCAGCGTCGAGGCCACTAATTAATATTAGTTCTACGTTTGCCACTAATATATCCATCTGTCATGTTTGAATAATAATTGCCATGTTGTAAATATTTGTAGAAACTATGGACACTGCCCGAGACAGAGTACAAGAGTTGTCGGGGAACATAATCGCACGAGGAAGTGATGCCGTCTGCTCGTTGTTTCTCAACGACACGGATGGTCTGGAAGCAGCTGGCTATGATTATGATGGCTCCGATGACCCAATGCCGGTGCAAGAAGGAGACCGTGAGGACAGCTCCGGTGACCCAATGCCGGTGCAAGGAGACCGTGATGACGGCTCTAGTGACCGAACCGAGTCCGGCCAGGTATATATATTAGTTAAGCCTGTGCTGACTAGCTAATTGATGCATTCATTGTTTTGGTATGTACACATATTAATTAAGTCTTTGTTCTTTTTTCTAGCCCTCCGGATCGAGCACAACTTCGGTAAAGAGACGAGGCCCAAAGAAAATGTTGAGCTCGGATGAAAGGTTTGAGATCATAGCAATCGCGCCCGACGGCCAACCGATTGAACCCATTCGGACAAAGAACGCGTGTGTTGCTCAGTGCGGGGTTCTGGTTAGGGACAAGATCCCGATCAGCATCTAGCAATGGTTAAAGCCGGCTACAGAAGACCCTGATGTGTCTTATGTCAATGACATGCAGAAAAATGATCTTTGGACTGAGCTGAAGTCAAATTTCACCCTACCGCCAGAGGATGATCCGGAGAAGCCAGTTAAAGAGCAATTAATCAAGTCTTTTGCTCTTAAGAGGATGGCAGACCTATTCAGGAGGTGGAAGAATGAGCTGAATAAGTTTGTCGATAAAAAAGAGACACCATAATTCAAGGGAAGATATGAGAAGATCAGAGATCACTGGCCCGCATTTGTGGCCCACAAGACATCGGAAAAGAGTAAGAAGATGTCGGCCACAAACAAGTAAAATGCTGCGAAGAAGAAGCATCACCATCGCACGGAGTCAGGTGGCTACCTCGTAGCCCGGCCTAAGTGGGCCAAGACTGAGAATGATCTGGTTGATAAAGGGATCGAACCAGAGACAATTAACTGGCCAGACCGTTGCCGAACTTGGTTCTTCGGGGCTGGCGGAAACTTGGACCCTGTATCAGGGAAGTGCATTTGGACAGACGAGCAAATGGAAATACCAGTCAAGAGGCTTAAGCACTATATCGAAGCAGCACAGCAAGGGACATTCGTTCCAGACAGAGAGAACGACGAGCTCACAATGGCCCTCGGGAATCCTGAGCACCCTGGACGGACACGAGGTACGCCAGGCTCCATTCCGTGTAAGGCTGGGTTTCCGGACGCAGGGGGTTACAAATGCCACGAGAGGAGGAAGAAAGTGGAGCAGACCCAACTGCAGGCGTTGCACGCTAGGGTACAAGCAATAGAGGAACGAGAAGCAAATCGCAGCAAACGAACTGCCGAAGCTTCCCCCGAAGCTACCCTGCCATCTCAGCGGAGAAGCAGTGTGGCTTCCACCGAGCTGCTTCAGCCGAAGCATGTCTTGACGACAACTGCCAGCTATCCCGTGGATGCTATCACGGAGTCTCAAAATTGTCACCTTATGACGTAATGGATTAATATGAAGGTCAAGGCGGCTGTTGGCTCTGTTTTTCCTACTGAACCCGGCGCAACTTTTCACTGCTGGCCGATTCCAGAAGGATATGCTAGGGTGATGGTGGATGAAATAACGGAGGGTTTTGAGGACCTCCAGCTTGACCACCCTACCGGTGAAGGGGAGACTCGGCTGGGTTCTGCTCTGAAGACTCCATGTCTATGGTGGAAGGAGCTCATCAACCTTCTGAACTGGACGCCTCCGCCTCCTCCTCCTCCTCCGGCGAGTCAGGGCACTCCGCCTCCTCCACCGCCTCCTCCTTCGGCGAGTGACGATCAAGGCAGTCAGCCGGCTCCTTCTCCGGCGCGTGGCGGCACTCCGCCTCCTTCTCCACCTGCGCCGGCGCGCCCGAGCAGCCAGCCTCCTCCTTCTCCGCCTCGTCAGCAAGGGCGGAAGAGACCAGCCGCCGCTCCGGCAGCTCCGGCGCGTCGTAGTCCTTCTCCTCCGTCTCGTAAGCAAGTAAAGAAGACAGCCGCTCCGTCTGGTCTACCGGCGTTTAGCAATACAGCCAGAGGCGGGAGGACATACAGATTCGGTCCTTCTCTGAAGACTCCAGAGAAGTTACCATACGAGAGGACCCCGGAGGAGAACGCCGAGATCGCACGAGAAGAAGTGAGGAACTTCTTTGAAGGGGTGAAAGCAAAGAAACATCCACCTCCGGAGGAGAAGGCAGATCCGGTGAAAGCGAAGCGCACTCTGGCTGCCCTGACAAAACCACCCAAGTCTCCGTCGAAAGGCAACTATGAGCGCATTATTGGAAAGGCATTTGCCTAAGCGGAGCGGTCGGGAAGTACTGTCAGTGATCAAAGGCTGAAAGAACGACGATCTGGGAAACAAATTGCCCAGCTCGGCAAACAAGCGAAGCAATCGTGCCCCCCACTCAAGGTGCCTAGTGACATCGTCGCTAATGATCCGAGGATGGTGCCCGGTTATAGAAATCTTGGGGATTACCTGCCCGACGATGTACATTATGATTTCATGGAGGTGCAGATACAAAGATACGAGTACAGGAAGCCTCTCGTCAAAGATGAAAGATCTCTATCAACGATGATGCGAAGATTGCATGGTTGGTACTTGAAAATCTGCAGAGAGTCTGGGGGGAGGAATACTTTATATGTGAGAGTTAAAAAGGAGCATGACCTCGTTGAAATTGAACTATTGCCTGTTCCATTTGAGGAGTTCTTTCAGTTTTTCAATCAATTGGCCCTCGATAAAGCAACGGTCACCTGCTACTATCTGTAAGTAGTACTACTTCTGTCATTAAGTCTCTCTATATAGCTCAGCTCTTTCATTGCATGTATTTATAATTATCCTCACTATATTATGCAGATTGAAGATCGTCGAATTGAAGAAAAGACAAATCGGTGATATTGGGTTCATTAACACAAATCTCATAGATGCAACTGAGGTTAAATTTCATGCCGCAGATACCGAGGCCAACTTGCTACGATCGTTGGTAATAAATGAAAACAAAGGTATAATACTCTTTCCTTACAACTTCAAGTGAGTGTTACTGTCTTGTGCATATTCGGTTTCCCTTATATATTAGTCAATGTTATAGTAATATAATTGATGAGTTATGCATGCGTGTGCAGTTTCCACGATATTCTCCTAGAGATTAAGCTTGAGCAGGGACTAGTAACCGTCTTAGACTCGAGACGAAAAGATCCCCAGGACTATGCGGACATGACTCAAATGCTCGAGAAGCAAGTTAAATCGATCATTATCCACCATATCAGCAACTTTGTTCATTTCCTGATATATCAAGTAATTGTTTTCTTTGTCTGGCAGGGATTGGAGAAAATTCACCAAAAAAGCTCTGGGACTGCCGAAGAAGCTGCAATTTAGACACCCGAAAGTAAGTACTATAGTAGCATGTTCCGCGCGTCTCCTAGTGATTCAAGCGCTAGTTTCATCAATACCATTTGGCATTCTTGCTTATCCGTTTGATTGACCTCTATTTCTTGTAAAGTGGTTGTGGCAGGAATAAGGGAATGATTTCTATGGATACTATGTTTGCGAGTCCATCCGCCACACGACCTGTGAGCGGGGCTACTCTGACGAACAATATGAAGTGCGTAAATAACAACATTCACAATTTTATTTTATTACCACCATTTGTGTTGAGTTTAATTCATTCATATATATGTATTGACCCCCTTCTTCAAATTAGATGTTTCGGAAGCGGGATGAACTCCTAGCACCAGCTCGCATGCGAGCAATTCAAGAGGAATTGGCGGCATTCTTTCTTGACCACGTGATCGCTAAAGACGGAGAATACTATGTGGACCATGCGTCCGTATGTTAGGAGATTATATTTGTAAGAGATAATTATTGTATATATGTAGCCGGTAGATATACGAGAACTTCTTTTTCGACCAATCTCTCGGAGAAGGAGAGGTGGTCGATATCACTTCTCTCTGTATGCATATATGTTCATGACGATCTTCTGTTTCCTTCGTTTGCTTACTAGCTAGTTAGCGTGTCTAGTCCTCTCTATACGAATGTATAGTATGTAGCGTCGACCAAGCACGGACATAAGAGAGGACACTTCTCTCTATTAATTATAGCTAGCTAACACAATATATGAAACACCTAAATTAACCCCCCAAAACCCCCAAACACCCCCCATTCAAAAAAAACAAAAACCCCAGCCACAGAAATGCTGACGCGTGGATGCCTATTGGTACCGGTTGGTGCCACCAACCAGGGCCAAAGGCCCTCCTTCCTGGGCTCCGCGCACAGGCCACGTGGAGGCCCATCTGTCCCGGGTCTGGACTGAACCGGGACTAAAGGGACAGGGCATTAGTAACGACCCTTTAGTCCCGGTTCAGAAACCGGGACAAAAGGCCCTTACGAACCGGGACAATAGGCCCATTTTCTACTAGTGCCAGATCCGTTCTCGGTTTTTCCCGTTGACACCGGGCTGTGCGTTGAGGGGTTGGCATGGGAAAGTTGGTTCCCTGCAGGCATTCTGGCGGCTGCGCACGGCACGGCTTAGCTCGGATCCAACCAGCTGAGGGTTCAGAGTGACGCGAGTATCAGTGAAAATCGTGTTGACCTTGATCGTGGCGGACGATGGTGGCGTCTCGGGCTTCATCTACTTGTTGAAGGCATTGTCGGTTGCACACTATCCTAGATTTGGGTTTCCCAGATCGGACGATAGCGGTGCCTTCGGGGCCATTTTTCCTTTTGGGGGCATCATTTTGGAGAAGGTGCTGACTAGAGGAGACAAGAGGAGGAGCGCTGTTGAATCCATCGCAGCAGCGACGATGGTGGTTCTCAGCGACGGGATGCAACGGAGTCTTGTCGACGGATGCGTGTTGATGAAAGCGCGTAGTATGGTGGCGTTGTCTGGCATCGTGGTGGCATCTATAGCAGAATGGCTTGGTAAGGTGAAGGCATTGATCGCTCCTTGAGGTGGGACAACGAAAGATGATGGTGGATGATTCTAGAACTTGTGCATGCGATACGCGCAGAGGATCTGTTAGAAAACCAAGACGAAGCATAAAATTGTATTTATTTTTTTGTGGGTAGCATAAAATTGGATTTAAGGGTGAGTTGCAACCTACAAATATTTTGGTTTCCAATTTCTAGGAATCACATATGGAGAACATGTTGCCCATGGCTTAAGTGAGGTCAAGATAAGAAAGATTATTCAAACATGCTCATACAACATATACATCAATAAATGGCAACAACATTATGGCTCACTCATCCCAGATTTTTTGATAGTTTTGTTACGAAACACAAAGTTGAAACATCTAGTCATTTGGCATACATAGAAATAAGAAACTTACTTACCTAGGTCGGGAAATCCATTCTTTTTCGTTTTCAATGTACTTCCCAGAGGATATCATGTTTGCATTGTAGGGTACACTCACTTCAAGTTTGCAATTACACTAAAATTTGCACAAAAGCTGTCCTGTTTGTACCTGAACACAACTTTTCACGGGCATAATATAGGGCTTGGTATAGATAGGATTCAAACCAAGCATATGTAAACTACATGAGGTAGCAAAATACTTTTTTTCTCACATGTAGAGAGCTACAAATACATGAAAGGGGTTGTGCGCTTCGAGTTAGAATCAGAAGTTGAAAATTTCATAGCAAGACCAAAGAAATAACTGCTCCGTATTGTTACTATTTTTTATTTGTTTTCTCTAGGGTGTTGTTTTTGGAGGTTTAAGGAAAGAGCACCAAAAAAGATTGATAAAATCACGGCAATCACTGTGATAAATAATTATCATAATAAATTAAAAGCATTTGGGAGAGCTGGGAGCGGTGCCGGCTTGGGGGTCAGGCGCGGCGGTTGGCCCGCCGGCAGAGCCGACTTTGTCGTCATTGCCGGCTTGGATGGGTGTGAGTGGCAGACCCGCATACACCCCCATCCTCCATTCTCCACCCTAAGCCTACTAGAAGGGGCTGTGGCCTGGAATGAGAGATGGCACATGGTGCCGAGAGCGTGACCGGCGAGGTTGGGGTTGCCGCCGCCAATGGCGGCTGCTGGAGGGGAGACGGGTCGGGGTGGTGAGAACTACCTGAAGCGGCCATAGATCCTGCAGGTATGAAGGCCACCGTCCGGTCTATATATTGACCGTCGTCACTTTATAACATGGTGAGTTAAATCACTAGAAGCATGACAGGATCTATCAACATATGCAAGTGACTTTAGTCCTTTCTGCTACATTTAGTTACAACCTAACAGGGGCCTGTGTACCAGCTCACCGGTAATGCGGCTAATAATCCAGATCACACACATGTCAGTACTTTTACATCCTCTATCTATAAAACCCCACCCTCTGCCTTCTTCATTCTTCACTAACCTCCCGACCTTCACACACACACTGGCTAACACATTATCCCAAAATCCAAAACGTATATCACAGTGCGGTAAAATCTGGATCAGCTCTAAAGCTTCTATAGAAAAATCGCAGTCAATGTTGCTGGAAGCATATAGATTATTTTTCCTAACCACACCACGGTAGGAGTAGGAGGCATCGAAAAGTTAGCAAGATATGATGGCAGTGCCTGGAATTTTGGGAAGGCCAGGGAGGGCGCAACATCCATCTACCGCCCGAGTGAAGCATTTTAGAGTGGGGATTTGGTGTCATGGGGCCTGCATGGCACTCGTTTTCTGGCCGTTGGATACTTGCCTTGTTTTGGTAGCACGGATTTGGGAGGATGCACGACGAGGAGGCGGCGTTATTTGTTCTTTCTCTGGTCTGGTGACTTCCACTTTCTCTGGTCTCGCGACTGCTCCCTTCAGACCTGTGTGTGCTATTTTGTCTAGCAGTCAATCTATAGTTTGCTGTTTAGTCAAACAAAAGAAAAGGTCCCAGGAAAAGTGTGCAAATTTCTCGATATATAAACCGCTCCCTTGACACCTCAATACATGAGAATAAAGATGACCATGTGTATACGCAAGTTCTAATGTAGTCCATATAAGTCTACTGCAGATCAATAGATGTATTCTGCGAGGACTGCTATGTGACGTGCAGATGCATGGACAGAGAGATATCCCATTCCCAATCCATTCAACTCTCTTCGCCTCCCCAGTCCTCTCCGACATTCTGCCCTCCTCGCATCGCTCGCCACTGTTCTGTGCGCCTCGGTGGGAGATATAGCGCGGCGCGCTGCGCTTGTGCTCGTCAAACTTCACAGGGCGCACTCGCACTCAGGAGGGTAGGGGGGCTGTGTTGGAAAAGTACCGCACTTCTATCTTATCCCATGGCACGACATAAGAGTGCGGTCACTTCGTACGGGTCCAGGGGGATCAGATGAGATCCTGCATTTTGATCAAGCATTTCTCAGGTAAGCTCTTTGTGTCTCTCTATGTGTTCATAATTTTTCTGTCGTTCTATGTGTTTGTGACGGCTTGATCTGCTTAGAAATCACCACCGTCCAATGCACGAGGTCAGTCCATACATGCCCTTGCTCCGTGTTCATCCAATGCACTCACAGGCATTTTGGGCTTGAGTATTGCTCCTGTAATCTTCCTCATTGGTGCCGGGTTAGCACATAGACACACTGAATACAGATGTCACTATCGTGTTCAGGCTCCATCCATCTTCACTACCAAGTTGACAAGTCGAGGAAGAGTTATATGTCTAATTAACGTTGTTAACTGCATTTACTTCAGTTTAATAGTTGCCCCAGTATATTTATGATAGGTTAAGTTCTGTTAGTTTTTACATTTACTTGTACAGACGTGTGGTTAATTGTGAACTCTAGTTTTGGATGATTGAGGGATTTTTGGTCATGCTTTTTGTGTTGGGTTGGGGGGCTCTTGACTTGTCCTGCTAAGGTCGCGGTTCACTTTGCATACTCATTGAAATGTAGCTCTCCACGATCCATCTTTAAAAGCAAGGATTCTCATTCCATTCCCGCTTCATTCTACACTTGTCGACCCACAGCCACAGGCAACATCCGTAAACACAACTCCTAAGCCACTGCCTCTTACACCTATGCATTTGAAAATCTAGATTGGTTCTAGTCCTTGGATTAACAAATTAGAAATAATGATTAATTTGTGCGACACAAATACCTGGATGACCTTTCTGTCTTGATTCTATATTTCTAGGAGTTTTTGTTTTTTGTTTTTGCATTCTCAGTTAATCAACGAAAGTCCAAGAAACAAAAAATAGAAATAGAAAAAAAACTCTAGAGCTTGGAGGTTAGGGACAAGACAAATGCAACTTTAAGGGACATCATCTTAGCTAGACACCAGAGCGCCAAGGCTCAAAGCAATTGGGCGAGGCTCAAGTGCAGCCAATCTAATGCCACTTGCTGAAGAGAGCTCATCTATATCGAATGACGCCTCTGCCTAGTGGGATGATCACACTACTAGAAAATACCTTATAGGTAGAGGATTAACAGTAGCGTGGTGTTAATGGGCTGCACTACTGTTATTTAGCAGTACCATCGGCGCAAATCACGCGCTGCCGGTGGCGGTTAGTAGTAGCACGGGCTTGACAAACAGGTGCTACTACTATGTGGGCCCCACCGTGCCCCCATGGGCTGGCCATAGCAGCAGTGCGGGTCACGGCCCAACGTTAATGCTAAACACATTTGCAGTAGCGCCGACCCATGGCCCGTGCTGCTACTGTGGCCAGCCCGGGCCCCGCCGTGCCCCCACGGGCTGGCCATAGCAGCAGTGTGGGTCACGGCCCAACGTTACTGCTAAACACATTAGCAGTAGCGCCGACCCACGGCCCGCGCTGCTATTGTGGCCAGCCCGGGCCCAACTGCCCGTCCCCACTTAGCAATAGCGCTGGACTGGAACCCGCGCTATAGCTAATGTGTTTAGCAATAGCGATGTGATGTTACCCGCGTTGCTGCTAAGCCAGCCTTATCCTCTGTCCCGCCCGTTCTCGAGTCTCCCTGTCTCACTCCCTCACCGTCGCGGCCGTCCTCCTCCTACTGCCACCGCCGTCGCCGCCATCCCCTGGCCTCGGTAACCCTCCTCCTCCCTCCTCCCTTCTCTAGCCTCCCATCATCCCACCCCTGTTCCTTCCTCCTCTAGCCACCCCTCCTCCTCCCTCCTCCCTCCCCTCTGCTCCTCCCTCCTCTAGCCGCCCCTCCTCCTCCATCCACAACCCCTCCTTCCTCCATAGCCCCTCTTCCGTCCCCCTCCTCCATCCACAACCCCTCCACCCCCTCCTCCATCCACATAGCCCCTCCTACATTTTGATTAGCTGATATGTAACACTTTGATTTAGTTAGTAGTTTTTAGGGTTTAGAGTGAATTAGTAACAATTTAGACATAGTTAATAGATTTAGTTGATATGTAACAATTTGATTTAATATTCTTTTAGGTTTTAGTTGATAGCTTATATGGTTTCACTAAGTCCTAAAATCAGCATAATAATGTTTTTGTTTATATTTTGTTTCTGCAGAAAACAAGTATTTGCCCCTGCATCGTCCCCGTCACCAACCCCCTCCGACCTCGAGGTGAGACTAGCCAAATCTTCATGTCGTTGACGTCGATGATGATGTGTTCAGAATGTCAATGGTGAACATGCATAGAGGTCCTGTTATATGCAAGTTTTCATATATGTTTTTATAGATGTAGTAGTAGTAGTAGTAGTAGTAGTAGTAGATGGGTAGCTGTGACAATGTGAAGCTAGTTAGTAAAGATGGTCTATTTGGACACATGTGATATGTGGAATAGTGTTGTGTAGTACTAGTGTTGTCACACATTGATATTTTGGAAATATGATATGATGGATATTTTTACTACAAGTCTATTTGTTTGCCCATGTGATCACTAATAATCAAGGCCCCACCCAAATTGATTCTACCTCCTCCATCGATCTTCAAAAAGAGAGGAGTGTCATTCCTTGCACACATGATTCTCCACTTGTCATCCACATGCACACCCACAAACACAACTCGTAAGCATATGCATTTGAAATCTAGGTTGGTTCTAGTCATTCTGATTGAAAAATTAAAAATGATGATTAAGTTGTCACAAAAAAATACTTGGATGGCAATTGTGCCTTGCCTCTCTACTTGTAGGAGCAGGAGGACTCAAGAAGTTAGCAAAGATCCAAGCAACAATATGTAACATTTGCAATGTCTCCCACCTGTGAGTAAATTGCTCAAAACCACCACATTTGTCGCTAGGGTACTCCAAAACCACCTACTCACAAAAAAGTTTTCTTCAAAACCACCACTTTTTTCAAAAATCACAAATCACCACCAATTCTACGGCAAGTGAGTAACAAATTCCACTGATTCGAGACTAAGCTGCGACTAAGCACAAAACTAACTGGTTGGACCCACATGTCGGGCCAACGTGGAATATCTACGTGGACAATGCGCAATCAAGTCCTTGTAATTTTTAAAAAGAGAGCAATCAGGTCCCTATTAGTTCTTTTATAAAAAGCAATCAGGTCCCTGTGTGCGTCAGCCGTGGCTGCTCTGACCTTGGTTGTGTCGCCGTTGTGCTACTGCTTGCGGCCACTACCGGTGCTGCTGTACGCGCCCGCTACTGCTGCTCGGTACTTGCGGCCGTTGCTGCTGCCCGCTACCACTGTTGTTGCATGTGTCCGTTGCGGCAGCTGTTGGCCGCTGCTGCTGCCCGCTCCCCATGGCCATGACGCCAGATGGCGACTGCTGCCCATGGCGGCTGAGAGCAAGTGGGGCGGAGGGGGCTTCCCATGGCCATGGCGCGCGGTGGCGCGGGCTGCCCATGGCAGCTGGGAGCAGGAGGGGTGGCAAGGGCTCGGGCAGGAGGAAGAAGATGGGAAGAAGATTGAGCTGACATGTGGGACGCGCTCCACCTCAGCATCATATTCACATACGCATGCCATGTCACCCTGATGTGTGGGCCTAGGAAGTCAGTTTTATGGTTAGTCGCGGCTGGCAGCTCGTTTAATGCATTTGTTATTTACTTGACGCAGAAGTGGTGGTCTTTTGTGATTTTTTGTATAAATGGTGGTTTTGGAGTACCCCAGCCACAAATGTGGTGGTTTTGACCAGTTTACTCTCCACCTGTGCAGTCCACAACTAGGATATGTAGTTCTAAGGAAACAATCTCTCTTTCTTGGAACAAGATGCTCTAACGTAGCTAATACTATGTCGAAGAGATACAATGTAAAGAAGTTTATTAAATTACATCAAATGACCAATATCTTTTAGCCCCATATTTTTTGTGTAACTTGGTACAATTGGACCTTAGAAAATTTGCTACATCCACAATATGTAACACTAGTTTCTTATTGTTTATACTTGGATGTATCTCTAGTGTGTTTTTAGTAATATACCCGAACTAAACCTGTCTAACTATTGCTTTGGGTCTAGCTCACTTCCTCGCTCAATGGACATGTGGTGGTGGCTGCGCATACATATTTTTGGTTTGAACAAGGTCAAAGAGCATCTCCAGCCGTGCCCCCAATAGCCCCCCTCCCCCCCAAGGCATTTTTTATTGTCGGCGGGCGAAAATCGGACCAGTCGCGCCCCCAGGAGTCCGTTTTTCGCCGGGTTGGACCGAAATAACAGCCGGCGCGCTGGGGGGGGGGGCGCCGGCACAAGCGAAAAGGGGCGTGGGGCCGTTCTGTAGGCGAGAGGAGGGCCTTTTCCCATCGTTTCTTCCCGCTTTCCCCCCGGTTTCCCTTTAATTCTCTCCATTCCTCCCGCCAATCTCCTACTGCTCCTCCTTCGCGCCGGCCGTCATGCCGCCAAAGAAGTATGTGGTCCCCGCGCCGCGACCGGTGCGACCGCCGTCATCGCCCAGCGGAAGCAGAGGAAACCGAGGGCGCCGCCGTTCAAGCCCCCGGGCATGTCCAACGCCCACTAGAGCGCTGAAGTTCAGCGCCGGGAGGCTGTCACCTGTTGGGGAACGTAGCAGAAATTCAAAATTTTCCTACGTATCACCAAGATCTATCTATGGAGAGACCAGCAATGAGGGGAAGGAGAGTGCATCTACATACCCTTGTAGATCGCTAAGCGGAAGCGTTCAAGAGAATGGGGTTGATGGAGTCGTACTCGTCGTGATCCAAATCACCGATGATCCTAGTGCCGAACGCACGGCACCTCCGCGTTCAACACACGTACAGCCCGGTGACGTCTCCCATGCCTTGATCCAGCAAGGAGAGAGGGAGAGGTTGAGGAAGACTCCATCCAGCAGCAGCACAACGGCGTGGTGGTGATGGAGGAGCGCGGCAATCCTACAGGGCTTCGCCAAGCACCACAGAAGAGGAGGGAGAGAGAGATGCAGGGCTGCACCAACGAGAGATCGAATCACGTGTGTTATGGGGCAGCCCTAGGCCTCATATATATAGGGGAAGGGGAGGGGCTGCGCCCCCTCTAGGGTTCCCACCCCTAGGGGGGGGGGGCGGCAGCCCTAGATGGCCAAGGGGTGGCGGCCAAGAGGGGATGGGAGAGGGAGGCGCACCAATATGGGCCCTAAGGCCCATATCCCATTAGGGTTTGCCCCCTCTCCATCTCTTAGGCGCATGGGCCTTAGTGGGGCTGGTGCCCTTGTCCCATGTAGGCCAAGGAACACTCCCTACAGCCCATGTTGCCCCCCGGGGCTGGTGGCCCCACTTGGTGGACCCCCGGGACCCTCCCGGTGGTCCCGGTACGTTACCGATAAACCCCGAAACACTTCCGGTGACCAAAACAGGACTTCCCATATATAAATCTTTACCTCCGGACCATTCCGGAACTCCTCGTGACGTCCGGGATCTCATCCGGGACTCCGAACAACATTCGGTAACCACATACAAACTTCCTTTACAACCCTAGCGTCATCGAACCTTAAGTGTGTAGACCCTACGGGTTCGGGAGACATGCAGACATGACCGAGACGTTCTCCGGTCAATAACCAACAGCGGGATTTGGATACCCATGTTGGCTCCCACATGTTCCACGATGATCTCATCAGATGAACCACGATGTCAAGGACTTAATCAATCCCGTATTCAATTCCCTTTGTCTAGCGGTACGATACTTGCCCGAGATTCGATCATCGGTATCCTGATACCTTGTTCAATCTCGTTACTGGCAAGTCTCTTTACTCGTTCCGTAACACATCATCCCGTGATCAACTCCTTGGTCACATTGCGCATATGATGATGTCCTACCGAGTGGGCCCAGAGATACCTCTCCGTTTACACGGAGTGACATATCCCAGTCTCGATTCGTGCCAACCCAACAGACACTTTCGGAGATACCTGTAATGTACCTTTATAGCCACCCAGTTACGTTGTGACGTTTGGTACACCCAAAGCATTCCTACGGTATCCGGGAGTTGCACAATCTCATGGTCTAAGGAAATGATACTTGACATTAGAAAAGCTTTAGCATACGAACTACATGATCTTGTGCTAGGCTTAGGATTGGGTCTTGTCCATCACATCATTCTCCTAATGATGTGATCCCATTATCAACGACATCCAATGTCCATGGTTAGGAAACCATAACCATCTATTGATCAACGGCTAGTCAACTAGAGGCTCACTAGGGACATGGTGTTGTCTATGTATCCACACATGTATCTGAGTTTCCTATCAATACAATTATAGCATGGATAATAAACGATTATCATGAACAAGGAAATATAATAATAATCAATTTATTATTGCCTCTAGGGCATATTTCCAACAGTCTCCCGTGGTCGAGCCTATGTCTTAAGCATAGGGGACGACCTTCGTCCTTTCTCTCTATTCTGCCGTGGTCGAGCTTTAAGTCTTAACTTCATACCTTACAACTCAGGCAAGAACTCCTTCTTTGTCTGATCCATCTTGAACACCTTCAAGATCATGTCAAGGTATGTGCTCATTTGAAAGTACCATTAAGCGTTTTGATCTATCCTTATAGATCTTGATGCTCAATGTTCAAGTAGCTTAATCCAGGCTTTCCATTGAAAAACACTTTCCAAATAACCCTACATGCTTTCTAGAAATTCTACATCATTTCTGATCAACAATATGTAACATATACTTATCAGAAATTCTATAGTGCTCCCACTCACTTCTTTGGAAATACAAGTTTCTCATAAACTTTGTATAAACCCAAAATCTTTGATCATCTCATCAAAGCATACATTCCAACTCCGAGATGCTTACTCCAGTCCTTAGAAGGATTGTTGGAGCTTTGCATACTTATTAGCATCTTTCAGGATTGACAAAACCTTACGGTTGTATCACATACAACCTTTCCTCAAGAAAATCATCGAGGAAACAATGTTTTGACATCCTATCTGCAAGATTTCATAAATAATGCAGTAATCGCTAATATAATTCCAACAGACTCTTAGCATCGCTACGAGTGAGAAAGTCTCATCATAGTCAACTCCTTGAACTTGTCGGAAAACATCTTAACGACAAGTCGAGCTTTCTTAATGGTGACATTTACCATCATTGTCCGTCTTCCTTTTAAAATCCATCTGCACTCAACAGCCTTATGACCATCGAGCTGTTCTGCCAAAGTCTACACTTTGTTTTCATACATGGATCCTCTCTCGGATTTTATGGCCTCGAGCCATTTATCGGAATCCGGGCCCACCATCGCTTCTCCATAGCTCGTAGGTTCATTGTTGTCTAGCAACGTGACTTCCAAGACAGGATTACGTACCACTCTGAAGTAGTGCGCATCCTTGTCATCCCACGAGGTTTGGTAGTGACTTGATCTGAAGTTTCATGATCACTATCATAAGCTTCCACTTCAATTGGTGTAGGTGCCACAGGAACAACTTCCTGTGCCCTGCCACACACTAGTTGAAGAGACGGTTCAATAACCTCATCAAGTCTCCACCACCCTCCCACTCAATTCTTTCGAGAGAAACTTTTCCTCGAGAAAGGACCCGATTCTAGAAACAATCCCTTATTGCTTTCGGATCTGAGACAGGAGGTATACCCAACTATTTTGGGTGTCCTATGAAGATGCATTTATCCGCTTTGGGTTCGAGCTTATCGGCCTGAAACTTTTCCACATAAGCGTCGCATCCCCAAACTTTTTAAGAAATGATAGCTTAGGTTTCTCTAAACCATAGTTCATACGGTGTCATCTCATCGGAATTACGTGGTGCCCTATTTAAAGTGAATGTGGTTGTCTCTAATGCTTAACCCATAAACTATTGTGGTAAATCGATAAGAGACATCATGGTATGCATCATATCCAATAGGGTGCAGTTATGATGTTCGGACACACCATCACACTATGGTGTTCCAGGCTGTATTAGTTGTGAAACAATTTCCACAATGTCTTAATTCTGTGCCAAACTCGTAATTCAGATATTCATCTCTATGATCATATCATAGATCTTTTATCCTCTTGTCACGACGATCTTTGAACTTCACCCTGAAAGTACTTGAACCTTTCAATAATTCAGACTCATGATAAATATACTCTACATCTACTCAAATCATCTGTGAAGCAAGAACATAACGATATCCACTACATGCCTCAGCACTCATTGGACTGCACACATCAAATGTATTACTTCCAGCAAGTTGCTCTCTGGTTCCATTTTACTGAAACCGAGGCTTTCAGTCATCTTGCCCATGTGGTATGATTTGCATGTCTCAAGTGATTCAAAAACAAGTGAGTTCAAACGGTCCATTTGCATGGAGTTTCTTCATGCATATACACCAATAGACATGGTTCGCATGTCTCAAACTTTTCAAAAACGAGTGAGCCCAAAGATCCATCAACATGGAGTTCCTTCATGCGTTTTATACCGATATGACTTATGTGGCAGTGCCACAAGTAGGTGGTACTATCATTACTATCTTATATATTTGGCATGAACATGTGTATCACTATGATGGAGATTCAATAAACCATTCATTTTAGGTGCAAGACCATTGAAGGTATTATTCAAATAAACAGAGTAACCGTTATTCTCCTTAAATGAATAACCGTATTGCGATAGACATAATCCTATCATGTCTATGCTCAACGCAAACACCAAATAACAATTATTTAGGTTTAACACCAATCTCGATGGTAGAGGGAGCGTGCGATGCTTGATCATATCAACCTTGGAAACACTTCCAACACATATCGTCAGCTCACCTTTAGCTAGTCTCCGTTTATTCCGCAGCTTTTATTTCGAGTTACTAACACTTAGCAACCGAACTGGTATATAATACCCTGGTGCTACTAGGAGTACTAGTAAAGTACACATCAACACAATGTATATCCAATATACTTCTATCGACCGCCTTCTCATCTACCAAGTATCTAGGGTAATCCTTCTCCAGCGGCTGTTCCCGTTATTACAGAAGCACTTAGTCTTGGGTTTGGGTTCAACCTTGGGTTTCTTCACTAGAGCAGCAGCTGAATTGCCGTGTCATGAAGTATCCCTTCTTGCCCTTGCCCTTCTTGAAACTAGTGGCTTCACTAACCATCAACAATTGATGCTCCTTCTTGATTTCTACTTCCGCGGTGTCAAACATCGCGAATATCTCAAGGATCATCATATATGTCCCTGATACATTATAGTTCATCACGAAGCTCTAGCAGCTTGGTGGTAAGGACTTCGGAGAAACATCACTATCTCATCTGGAAGATTAACTCCCACTTGATTCAAGTGATTGTTGTACTCAGACAATCTGAGCACAAGCTCAACAATTGAGCTTTTCTCCCTTAGTTTGCAGGCTTAAGAAAATCGTCGGAGGTCTTATACCTCTTGACGTGGGCATGAGCCTGAAATTCCAATTTCAGCCCTCAAAACATCTCATATGTTTCGCGACGTTTCAAGAACGTCTTCGGTGCCTCAACTCTAAACTGTTTAATTGAACTATCACGTAGTTATCAAAAATGTTTATGTCAGATGTTCACAACATCCACAGACAACGTTCGAGGTTCAGCACACTAAGCGGTGCATTAAGGACATAAGCCTTCTATGAAGCAATGAGGACAATCCTCAGTTTACGAACCTAGTCCGCACAATTGCTACTATCAACTTTCAACTAATTTTTCTCTAGGAACATATCTAAACAGTAGAACTGAAGCGCGAGCTATGACATAATTTGCAAAGATCTTTTTGACTATGTTCAGGATAATTAAGTTCATCTTATGAACTCCCACTCAGATAGACATCCCTCTAGTCATCTAAGTGATTACATGATCCGAGTCAACTAGGCCGTGTCCGATCATCACGTGAGACGAACTAGTCAACATCGGTGAACATCTTCATGTTGATCGTATCTTCTATACGACTCATGCTCGACCTTTCGGTCTTCTGTGTTCCGAGGCCATGTCTGTACATGCTAGGCTCGTCAAGTTAACCCTAAGTGTTTCGCGTGTGTAAATCTGGCTTACACCCGTTGTATGTGAACGTAAGAATCTAACACCCGATCATCACGTGGTGCTTCGAAACACGAACTGTCGCAACGGTGCACAGTTAGGGGAGAACACTTCTTGAAATTGTTGTAAGGGATCATCTTATTTACTACCGTCGTTATAAGCAAACAAGATGCATAAACATGATAAACATCACATGCAATCAAATAGTAGTGACATGATATGGCCAATATCATATAGCTCCTTTGATCTCCATCTTGGGGCTCCATGATCATCATCGTCACTGGCATGACACCATGATCTCCATCATCATGATCTCCATCATCGTGTCTCCATGAAGTTGTCACGTCATCTATTACTTCTACTACTACAGCTAACGGTTAGCAATAAAGTAAAGTAATTACATGATGTTTATGTTGACACGCAGGTCATAAATAAATTAAGACAACTCCTATGGCTCCTGCCGGTTGTCATACTCATCGACATGCAAGTCGTGATTCCTATTACAAGAACATGATCAATCTCATACATCACATATATCATTCATCACATCCTTTTGGCCATATCACATCACATAGCATACCCTGCAAAAACAAGTTAGACGTCCTCTAATTGTTGTTTGCATGTTTTACGTGGCTGCTATGGGTTTCTAGCAAGAACGTTTCTTACCTACGCAAAAACCACAACGTGATATGCCAATTGCTATTCACCCTTCATAAGGACCCTTTTCATCGAATCCGATCCGACTAAAGTGGGAGAGACAGACACCCGCCAGCCACCTAATGCAACTAGTGCATGTCAGTCGGTGGAACCGGTCTCACGTAAGAGTACGTGTAAGGTTGGTCCGGGCCGCTTCATCCTACGATGCCGCCGAATCAAGATAAGACTAGTAACGGCAAGCATATTGAACAAAATCAACGCCCACAACTACTTTGTGTTCTACTCGTGCATAGAAACTACGCATAAACCTGGCTCTGATACCACTGTAGGGGAACGTAGCAGAAATTCAAAATTTTCCTACGTATCACCAAGATCTATCTATGGAGAGACCAGCAACAAGGGGAAGAAGAGTGCATCTACATACCCTTGTAGATCGCTAAGCGGAAGCGTTCAAGAGAACGGGGTTGATGGAGTCGTACTCGTCGTGATCCAAATCACCGATGATCCTAGTGCCGAACGCACGGCACCTCCGCGTTCAACACACGTACAGCCCGGTGACGTCTCCCATGCCTTGATCCAGCAAGGAGAGAGGGAGAGGTTGAGGAAGACTCCATCCAGCAGCAGCACAACGGCGTGGTGGTGATGGAGGAGCGCGTCAATCCTGCAGGGCTTCGCCAAGCACCACAGAAGAGGAGGGAGAGAGAGATGCAGGGCTGCACCAACGAGAGATCGAATCACGTGTGTTATGGGGCAGCCCTAGGCCTCATATATATAGGGGAAGGGGAGGGGCTGCGCCCCCTCTAGGGTTCCCACCCCTAGGGGGGCGGCAGCCCTAGATGGCCAAGGGGTGGCGGCCAAGAGGGGATGGGAGAGGGAGGCGCACCAATATGGGCCCTAAGGCCCATATCCCATTAGGGTTTGCCCCCTCTCCATCTCTTAGGCGCATGGGCCTTAGTGGGTCTGGTGCCCTTGGCCCATGTAGGCCAAGGAACACTCCCTACAGCCCATGTTGCCCCCCGGGGCTGGTGGTCCCACTCGGTGGACCCCCCAGACCCTCCCGGTGGTCCTGGTACGTTACCGATAAACCCCGAAACTCTTCCGGTCACCAAAACAGGACTTCCCATATATAAATCTTTACCTCCGGACCATTCCGGAACTCCTCGTGACGTCCGGGATCTCATCCGGGACTCCGAACAACATTCGTTAACCACATACAAACTTCCTTTACAACCCTAGCGTCATCGAACCTTAAGTGTGTAGACCCTACGGGTTCGGGAGACATGCAGACATGACCGAGACGTTCTCCGGTCAATAACCAACAACGGGATCTGGATACCCATGTTGGCTCCCACATGTTCCACGATGATCTCATCGGATGAACCACGATGTCAAGGACTTAATCAATCCCGTATTCAATTCCCTTTGTCTAGCGGTAGATACTTGCCCGAGATTCGATCGTCGGTATCCTGATACCTTGTTCAATCTCGTTACTGGCAAGTCTCTTTACTCGTTCCGTAACACATCATCCCGTGATCAACTCCTTGGTCACATTGCGCATATGATGATGTCCTACCGAGTGGGCCCAGAGATACCTCTCCGTTTACACGGAGTGACAAATCCCAGTCTCGATTCGTGCCAACCCAACAGACACTTTCCAAGATACCTGTAATGTACCTTTATAGCCACGCAGTTACGTTGTGACGTTTGGTACACCCAAAGCATTCCTACGGTATCTGGGAGTTGCACAATCTCATGGTCTAAGGAAATGATACTTGACATTAGAAAAGCTTTAGCATACGAACTACATGATCTTGTGCTAGGCTTAGGATTGGGTCTTGTCCATCACATCATTCTCCTAATGATGTGATCCCGTTATCAACGACATCCAATGTCCATGGTTAGGAAACCATAACCATCTATTGATCAACGAGCTAGTCAACTAGAGGCTCACTAGGGACATGGTGTTGTCTATGTATCCACACATGTATCTGAGTTTCCTATCAATACAATTATAGCATGGATAATAAACGATTATCATGAACAAGGAAATATAATAATAATCAATTTATTATTGCCTCTAGGGCATATTTCCAACATCACCACCGACCGGCGGAACAGGGCCAACACCAAGAAGGCAAGGGATAGTGCGGCGCTCGCGGCTGCGGCGGCGGCGGATCAAGCGGAGCGCTTGGCCGAACAAGCCGAGGCGGCTCGCATGGGGATGATGAATCCACCCGGCGTCCATGGCCAGTACGCGCCCTAGAGCCAGCAAAGCATCAGCTCTCCGGCCGGCTTCTCGTCGTCGCTGCAACCCTGGGGCTGCTCGCCGTCGCCGGGTTACGCCGACGGGGACGTGCACGATGGGTTCAACCCCAACATCACCTTCCCCCATGGTCACCCGGCCCAACGGACGCCCTCGCCCGCCTTCGCCGGCATGCAGTATCCTCCGTACAACTACTCACCGCCGGCCTACGCATCCTCCCCGACGCCCCCTCTTCATCGTGGCGTGAAACCCTTCTCCCACGCCTCCGCGTCACACCTCGGCGACATCGACGCGACCGAAGCCGACATGGACGACATCATCACGGCAGGCTCGGCCGCCACCGCCTCGTCCCCGGGTTCACTGCGCAGGATGACACGGTAGACCTCAACGACGACATGGATGACGAGCTCGACTACGGTGAGGAGGAGCCGAATGAGGAGGAGGAGGACGAGAATGAGGAGGAGGAGCCGGCGCTGGCGCCGGCAAGGAAACGAAAGAAAAAGAAGGGGGCGGCCAGGACCAGTGAGCCACGGATCGAGAAGTGCGAGAAGTGGGCGGAAGTCTGGCGCACCCTCGCCAAGGCCAAGGAGACCTACAAGCCGGACGCGCCAACGCCGGGCGCGGGCGACGGGTGCCCCGAAGGTAACAAAGGGGCCAAGAAGGGGAAGCACGCCGACGCGGCCACCGCGCGAGTGCAAGAGTCCATCGAGCACTGCCTCGCCGACGCACAGGCCCGGGCCGACCTGCATGAAGAGAAGACTGAGGCGCGCTGGTCGGTGTTGATGACGAACAACACCGTTAAGCTCGACCTACTCCGCATTAACGTCGCCGCAAAGAAGAGGAACACTGACCTGGCATTTCTGATGGGCGGGGCGGACATGCTCCAGAGCAACGACAAGCAGCTCAAGGCGTGGTACCTAGCGGAGCACGGCCTCATCCTGAACCAGCTGCCATCGACGGCGCCGCCAAGTCCCACGCCCACGCCGACGACGCCGCGAAGCCCGAGCGAAGATGCCTCCACGACGCCCAGCAGCACAGAAGCCGCGCCGACGCCGCCCATCACAGAAGCCGATCCGACACCGTCAAGCCCGAGAAACGCCGACTCCGCCGACGCCGGAGGCCGACCCCGCCGTTTGATGGGTTGCCCACGCGTCCTTTCGTTTTTTTGTACGCCAAACTTGGTCGCTGATCGCTGGACCGGGCGTTTTTTTGTGAGCGGGAACAACGTAGTTTGAATTTGCCGCGACTTGGGGGGGGGGGGGGGGGTGTGACTGGGAGCTAGATCGCCCCCAGGGACCAATCTACCGTCGGCTCGCCCCCAGGTGGCTCTTTTTTAGCGCCCTGGGGGGGGGGGGGGGCGAACGGCTGGAGATGCTCCGGCCCGGTGAGTTAATCCATCAACATATGCAAGTGACATTTGTCTTTTCTGCTAGTACTCCTGCAGTAATGAAATATAAAAGTGTTTACATCACTAAACTGGTGATCTAAACATTCTTATATTTCTTTACAGAGGGAGTATAATTTATTACAACGTCACTGGAGTTGGTGTACCACATGACAGTAACGCTCACATTCATGCCAGTACTTTTTTTTTTAAAAGGAGGATATACCCCAGCCTCTGTATCTGAACGATGCATGCAGCCATTTTATTAATTATTCATCAAGACTTTACAAAGTAATACATCAGTATGCCTAAAACCACCATCTTGGCAACACACCGGTCGCTACTCCTATCAGTACTTCTACAATCTCTGTCTTTTAAAACCTGCCTTTTCTTTCGCTGCTTCTCCATTCTTCACTAACCTCGTCGGCCCTCACACGCACTCACTAACACAGTATTCCAAAACCCAAAGCAATGCCACGAAATCTGGATCAACTCTAAAGCTTCAATAGAAAAATAGTAGTCAATGTGGCTGGAAGCACATAGATGTTTTCTTTCTTGAACACACCATGCTATGAGTAGGAGGCATCAGAAAGTTAGCAAGATACGATGGCAGTGCTTGGGATTTTGGGACGGCTAGGGAGGACGCTTCCTCCCTGTGTGCTCCCGGTGAAAAAAATTAGAGCCGGGATTTGGCGCCATGGGGGCTGCGTGCCCCTCATCTTCTTTTGGTAGTACAGGTCCAGGACGAAGCACGACGAGGTTGTTACTTTGTTCTTTCTCTAGTCAGGCAACTGTCGGATTTTGGTAGCTAATGTTTGATCCAACCAGGTGTAAGTGATGTGGGCAAAATCCTCCTATAATATCCGAGAAGTTGGCCTAGACGTGAAAAAAAAGCAAAAAAAAAAGAAGTATGCTATTTTCTCTAGCTGCCAATCAAAAGTATGTCATTTCGTGAAACAAGAGGAAAGATGTGCTGTTGGATCAAAGTCCCAGGAAAAATAAACGGATCCCTTCCCACCTGAAGACATGAGAACAAGTTGACCATGTTCATCCGCAAACTCTAATATAAGTCTACTGCAGATCAACGGATTTACTAAAGTGCTTGTGTGCTTCGCTGCCCCGTTTTCTCCTTGGTGTTTTGGGCATCTGCTAGATAACACATATTTACAGGTTCATGAAGCAGTGATGCATTACTGCCTAGAGCTACAATCACAAGTTCATAACGTACATGCACAACTGCATATTGCCGAAATTAGAGACAACATTATGTCTTTCACACATAAAGAAGGCAACGATTCTTAATGTCCACATATGCTTACTTCTGGCCATATCAGGGAGAAAAAAGGAAAAATGAAAACCCATGTTTATTCGCAAATTAAGCTCCCACCAATAGGGAAAAAATGCAGGCAAAGTTCATTTTCATTTACCATGGACGTGAGATTCAGATTTTCCCATTGTTCTAGCAAACCAAGACGGATCATAAAAATATATTTTGCGGAGAGATGCAACCTACAAATTGGTTTTCAGTTTCAGGAATCTCATATGCAGAACACATAGCACATGGTTTATGTTCATCATTGTGGAGACAAAAGGCGAGGTCAAGATAAGCAGAAGATAAGAAAGATTATTCAAACATGCTCGTACTTGGTAGAACGTATATATTAAGCAATAGCAAGAACATCATGGCTCACTCATCCCAGATTTTGTCTGAGTCTTATTACGAAAATACCAAGGTTGAAACATTGAGTCAGTTGGCATACATAGAAATAAGAAACTTCCTTACCTAGGTCGGGAAATCCATTCTCTTTCAGTTTAAAGGTACTTCCCAAAGGGTATCGTGTTTGCATTGTAGGGTACACTCACTTGAAATTTGCAATTACACGTAAATTTGCACTGTGTTGTCTTATTTATATGTAAACACAACGTATCTCTGCAATAATATACAGCTTGGCATAGACAGGATACACACCAAGCACATGTAGGAAGCAGCAAAATACCCTTTTTCACATATAGATAGCTACAATATCTGAAAGGGGTTGTGTGATTTGAGTTAAAATCAGAAATAGAAATAAATTTCATTGCAGGATAAAAGCAATAACTGCTCCATATTTCAAATATGATTTATATTTTAGAATTGTCAGGTTCTAAGGAGAAATTCCCCTACCATCAAATATGCGTGCTCCTTTCGCTTGTGGTGTAACCTGAAAAACTTCAACATCTTTTATTAGCTATGTTATTGCATAAATGGTGCTAATGTGACTAAATATTGGTTGTAAGCACAATGAAATCAAAAAAACAGAGCTAAAACCAGTGGTGTACATTCAGCAAGGCATTAATACCCGTGAGAACCTTCTTTTACTGAAAGGAAGAATCTGAACTTCACTAGCCAACAGATGTTGCAAGAAACATGAAACAGATCAGTCTAGACTGTAACTCTATATGATGCCAACGTGGTGCAAAAAAGATTCCATACAATTCTTGGATGAACAAGCTGCACATGACAGCAATCAAGAAGTTTTAAGTGTTCCATGGCGGCAGCATGATCAGAGAGGAGTTAATTATACGGAACTCAATAAGTCAGAAAACCATATTGACAATGGGGATTTACTGTACATTAAAACAAGAGAACTATGAAATATTTCCTTGTTATTTCTCAAAAAGTACGTACATAAATTAACTATTTGTCAAAAGGAAGAGAATTTAATAAATAGCGCTCCATTTTTCTTCTTTCATTATCGGAAAAGGATTTCAGCTTTCGACACTACTACTGATCCTGAGGCTTCATGGCCAGGAACAGGAGGACCTCCTTGATGTTTTGGGAGTCCGTCAGCAACATGGTGAGGCGATCAGTAAATGTTTCTGCTCTACTGTTTGGAGCAGAAACTTCTTGTTGTATGTGGGATTCTGGGACGGGAGTTGTCCTCTTTTTCAGAAGAAAAAACACCAAAACATAATACATGAACATGAGGTTAGTTATAGCAACTCAATGAAATAGAAAATCATATTGGCAATGGGAGTTACTGTCCATTAAAATAACGTAGAACTAGTTAACATTGCTTGTTATTTCTCGAAGTACAGAAATTAACTATTTGTAAAGCACAGAACTAGGAAACCATATTTACAATGGGCAATTACTGTCCATAACTTAAATTCCATTTTTGTTTCTTTCATAGGACAAGAATTCCATCTTTTCAAATAGCTAGCTGTCTTGAGGCATCATGGCCGGGAACAGGAGGACCTCCTTTATGTTCTGGGAATCCGTCAGCAACATGGTGAGGCGATCAATCCCCAGACCCCAGCCTCCGGTCGGCGGCAGGCCATACTCAAGGGCAGTGCAGAAGGTTTCGTCCATGGCCATCGCTTCATCGTCACCGTCCTAACGATCCCTGAGCTGCTCCTCAAACCGCTCCCTCTGCACGACGGGGTCATTCAGCTCCCTGTAGGCGTTGCACACCTCATGCTTGTTGATGAACAGCTCAAACCTTTCAGTCAGTCCAGACCGGGCTTCGTCCCTGTGTGACTTCGCGAGTGGGCTCATGATCACCGGATGGTTGATGATGAACGTCGGGTTCACGCATGTCTCCTCCAGGAAGTGCCAGACAAGCTTGTCCAGCAGCCGTGCCGTCGTGTGTGGAAGCGGGCAGGTAATGTCGTACCTGGCACAAGCCTCCATCAAGTACTCGTTGTCGTTGGCATCGTGGGTCGACAGATCCTCCTCCGGTATGTTGAGACCGGCCATGTCCTCAAGTCCCTTGATCACGTCGATTCGCGCGAACGGAGGCGTGAAATCGATCTCGATAGGCGGCTTGTCGGCGCCGTTGGCGTGGTACTGCACCTTGTAGCCGCCCGTGAGCTCCTTCACCATGCCGCCCAGCATCTCCTCCGTGAGCTCCATCAGGTCGTTGTAATCCGCATAGGCCATGTAGAACTCGCATGTCGTGAACTCGGGGTTGTGCGTCGTGTCGATGCCTTCGTTCCTGAAGGCCTCCCGATCTCGTACACGCCGTCCAGTCCGCCGACGACGAGCTGCTTCAGGTAGAGCTCCGGCGCGATGCGCATGTACAACTTCATGTTCAGGTCGTTGTGGTGCGTGACGAACAGCCTCGCGGCGGCGCCACCGGCAACCACGTTCATCATCGGGGTGTCCACCTCCAGAAACCCACGCTTGTCAAGGAAGCTGCGGATGAAGGAGACGACTCTGGCTCGCGCCGTGAAGACGGACCTCACCTCAGGGTTCACCATGAGATCGAGGTACCGCCGGCGGTACCGTGTCTCCTGGTCCTTGAGGGCGTAGCTCTCCATGTTCCTGGGCATGCCGGGCGCCCACGGCAGCGGCGGCGCGCGCCGGTGCCTATTCGGCTGCCGCGGCAGCATGTGTAGGCAGGGCGAGAGCACGACGAACTGTGCAGGGAATATGCTGAGCTCGCCTCGGTTGCTTTTACCAGGGAACCCACGCACGTCGACCACGTCGCCAAGCTTCACGCCAGAGTGGAAAGCGGAGAATTCCTCGGGAGTCTCCAGCTCCGAGGTCCCGGAGTCTGCCATGACCTGGACCTTGGCGCCGCCGCGGTGGAGGTCGTAGAAGAGGAGGCTGGAGGACGACGTCCTCTTGCTCATGATCCTCCCGGCCAGGGACTCGGTGACGTCAACCAGCTTCTCCCCGTCGGCCAGGCCCCTGTACCTGTGGACGTAGTCGGCGACGGAGACGGTGGGCTGGAAGGCGTGCGGGTAGGGGTTGACGCCGGCGGCCTTCTGCGCGGCGAGCGCGCCGAGCCTGTTGTGGTAGTACTGGGTGGGATCCATGCCGTCGTCCGTCATGGCGCGCGGTGCAAAACTCTCTCCCGTAGTTGGGGAAAAACAGAGCGGAGACTTTCTTGACCTAGCAGCGATTTCGTGTTCTCGTCGGTTTATTTATATGTACAAAGAAGAAGAGACGACTATGCGCTTGTTTGGACTCAAAATCGAACAAAACCTACCGTGACTTGCCAAACAAGCAACCCCACGAGCCCACCCCAGACTTGTGGGATCCTTTCCAGCGTAGCGGTTCGATCCAGTCAACGCAAAACTGGGCGCCGCATCAACGCAGCCCCATGTGAGAAGCACCACGCCCCAGACTCCGTACTAGAAGAACCACGTCGCCCCTCTGCAGCACTGATTGCATGTAGAACATTGTTGACTGCCGGCCGCTGACAGTCTATCGAGTGTTGCATGGCAGCACCGTGGAAGGCTGAGTTGCAGCACAGACAACCGCTGACGACCGTCGACGCTGCATCGCAGCACTGGCAACTACCGCTGGGTTGCATAGCAGCACCGACGAGGATGCGTTGTAGCACCAACAGTTGACGACGACCGCTGCTTCAGAGCGTCGAACAATTGAACGATGCATTGCAGCGCCGTTAGACACCGATGGACCGCACAACAGCGCAGCACCTGAGTGCTGCATCACAACATCGACGCCGATGAGAAAGTTCATCCGATTGAAAACCAAAGTTTTCCTACTTTTTATACCTAACAACGGAGCTAGCTATACATCCAGCAACAACAAATAGATCAAAGATGAAAGAAAATATGTTGCCTCCATGACACTACTGTAGAGAAAGATCAGTATACACATGTGAACTCAAAGAAAGTGAAATACGCATACTTATGATGAGTGATATCCTGGTTAATCTGTTTATGTGTCCTAATTAACAGCCCATGAGCACACCCGAAACAATATCGGTAGTTAGACGAAGAAAACACATCCTGGTTAAAGGAGAAAGAACAGGAAAAAGGTCCGTAGATTTGAAGAGAGTGGGGGGCTTACATCGAACTGTCTGCTGCCTTGAACACTTTCATGGAAAAGAAACATTGGCTTTGCCACCAGAGTAGGAAGAAACAGGATTGCCTTTCAGCTTGTTGCCCGTACCTGTTAATGAGCGAAAAATATGAACAGAGTCTGAAAAAAAATGAGAACAGTAGCAATACGCTTAAGCAACAGCGGGTTTGTTGATATTTTTGCGGCGAAGAGAACTATGGCATATTTTTGATCCAACTCAAGTCAGAAAGATCAATGATGTTCAGGTTAAAACTCTGAACTCTCAACTACATCCACTAGTTGATAGTTGTTGCTCGAAGCTTAACAAGACAAACACAAGGCATTCCACTTCCTTAAAATTATTCTTGCTGTCATGAAAAATAAAAACTCCTTTAATTTTCTCGCTTCACCGATCGAGATCACTAGTACATGCATGCATATGGAGAAAACTGCAAACACACTGTTTGGACAAAACAAAAGTTTGCTAGTTCTTGGCCGGGCACCAGACACCTCACAAACCTGCACTGTCAATGAATTAGCTTTCTCTATTCCATGGTAGTGGTATCATGCACCTGAATGTTCTTTGCCATACAATTTTCTTAAGATTAATTAAGCTCTAGTACTGTTAGCATTGCAGCGGCGATCTGTATGTTACGATCCTAGTATTACCCAACATTGACGAACGGCAGAGATAAGATACTACCAGTAAACAGATGGATACAATTGACAAGACCACAAACAGAATGGTTACTTACTTGTACAGTTCTGCTTTCTTGGTGAGTTCTATTTGATGGAATGGTTAAAAATATCCCTGTGTTTTATAAATTTTGTAGGATGTGAAATAGATATGCTAGAAGTTGCAAAACAACATTTTGGCACACACTGAAACTGCATGGTGGACATGAAGGAAAATCATGATAAACTCCATTGACTAGAGATGAAAACACAGCCCATTATGGTTATGATTCAGCAAAATACATGCCCTTCAACAGGTTGAACTACATCTATAATTTCAGTTAAAAACTACATCCATGCCATCCCACTTGTCATCAGGAGTCAGCATAACAACCATGGCCCCCTAAATGTAACAATAAGATTACATCCATGACAAAACTTTGGATAATCACTGATTACTCAATGTAGAAATCTGCATCTGAAAAATACACACAAGAACACATGAAGCCCACAATGGGGAGTTCGAATTATGAGAACGTTAATCATCTAACCCTGTAACCCACAGGGAAGCCATGGAAAAGTACATCTACACTAGGCATGGAAATTAAGAAGAAAATACCTACATCCATCACATGGCAAAAATACATTGTAGAACTAGATGGAAACACAGGAAGAAAAAACATACGTGGTGGTCAAAGTCCATACGTCGGACCAGACAAGCTTATGAAAGGCTACATGTAAATATGCGTGAAGCTTATGAAAGGCTACACTATGCGGGAAGAAAAAGCACTCATAAGCATTAGGGGTTCAAACATATACTAAGAACCATGGATTTCGAGTCGCTCGACTAGTCTATGAGTCGCAAAAATATGGTCCACTCAGCTTAGTGTCGACTCGCGACTAGTCACAACGCAGGCTCGACTTCTTCCGAGTCACTGCCCCAGAGAGACTCGCATGAGTCGCGACTCGAAAACCATGCTAAGAACTTCGGGAGAAAGATCAACCGATCATCCACTAACAGCCTAACGACAAGGAAGGAAGTAAGCAGCCAAGAATAATGAATATTTTAATCAAAACAACAACAAACGAGCCAGGTAATTCCTAAATTTCCCCTATTTTCCTCTGACATACTCCTCCCAATGCGAGCACAACGCTATTTCGTTCAAAAATTGCTATTCACTCCGCCATCAAAATCCAACCCTTGTTTCTCTCGCAGAGTATGCCACAGCTACCTCAACGAGTCACAGTATCCAAATCTGCCATTGTACAATGTACGGATGGGCTTAGGCATTTCGTCGAACACATTGGCTTCTATCCATTGGAAACCACCAGATCACATGTACAGGAAAGCTAGCAGTAAACTTCGAACATCGAATAGACAAGAGGTTGGTGCGGGAGCAACCTTGGGGAGTGCTGCGGTCGACGACACCGTCCGGGACCGCTGGCCTAGGCGCCTACAGGTAGAATACAAGAGGCTGCCCTTTGCACGACCTCCTCTTCACCACTCCACGGCCCCCAATCGTGATGCTCTTGCTCGACGGAGTACTGTCAAACAACCAAACAAAGCTACGTGTTGGTGCGTGGGTGATGTTTGTGTAAATTGTTTGGACGATCAAGGAGCGTGCGACAAGAAAAAAAATCGGCATGAACAAATGTTTCTCACATACCCGAAATTTGATTTTTTTTTCTTTTTTGCCACGACCTTCTCGGATGGCCAAACTTCACCAAATCTTGCACGAACATCACGCATTTGAGCTCCTCGAATGGCCAAACTTCACCAAATCTTTCTTGATTTTTTTCTCTCACCCACTAATATGTGGGCCACGCAATGTTGGCATGCCACGCAAGCTGGGTGGATGTAAAAAGCACCGTATTTGCACCAAACAACAAGTTAGATGACTATAAATCTATATTTTTAAAGTTTTAGTACTAAACTGAACATCTTGCGCAAGTTGTATGATTGCCGGTGATATTGCCTCAATAAGTAAATACACCAGCGATGTAGTTGGTACGAACACTTGCAAAATACTGATTTTCCGATCAGTGAACTTGCCCCGGTTGTGCAAATATAGTACGTTCTGCCGGCGTATGCTCTGTCCGCATGGTGGTGGCCCACATTTCAGTGGCCGGAGGTAAGCGAGGCATGAATGAGCAACCAATGATGTTTTTTAAACTGAATTTCTTAGTGTGCAAATATTGTCATGGCAAATTTGATATGTATAATATTTATTTTTGCCAATTAGTATCCAGAGTTATAAAAGATATTCGTAAGAAATCATGTATTTATCAAGAGGGTAGTATAGAAGCTTACAAGAAGATATTCAGGATCTTGAGTTGGGATCAGATTGATCCTCTATGGTAAAATTGCAAAGCGTTGGCTCACTAGTAGGATCGTGACCTCGCGAAAATATGGATATCTAATCGATTTAGATCATAACATCGTAGAATCACAATAAAATCATGATTCTCACTACCTTGCCAAAAAAACAACCTCCTTATATATTTTTCCAGAATAAAGTAATTTGCACATCTTTGGAAAGATTTATATTAACTGTGCATATATTCTTTTTTAGCGGCCAGTCAATATGCCATAAATAGATCCTTGGTTTTTCCTTCAAGGCAATCAATTCACGAATAAATGCACAATTAATAATGCCATCAGTAGATGAGCTATAGGTTTTGGGTGTAAATATACTATATAAATATTCCTCGCAAAAAATATACTATAAATATTTTTTACTATATATATGAGCTGTATGTTTTGGGTGTATATCAACATACACATTTATAGGATACAGATCCATGATTAAATTAATGTGTTTAAACGTTAATATTATGTAAATAAGTCGAAAACTTGTAGCATGCACCTATGTGTCCATTATAAAAAGCCATCTAAGACCCTAATCACAGAGCAGGAACCCAGGCATATCTGAAAAGATTGGCTTGACATCCCAGTAAACACGCTATCTCTCTCTCTCTCTCTCTCTCTCTCTCTCTCTCTCCACCATCAAGCCAGGATGAGGTCGTTGTACAAGATGCTACTATTTTCGCTTGCCCTTGTTGCGCTGCTATCCTCAGGTATGTACGTTTGGAGCATGTTTTGTGATCAATTTTGTATGGCGACCTTTCCACTGTCGTTTTCTCATAATAAATCTCTGCAATCTTTATATGCTGGTACGAACATATAGATCTGATGATCCAGGCGACGGCTAATGGTGGCGGCTCGCTAATCCCTGAAGACTGCCGGCAGACCCCTGTCATCCGTGGGCCGTGTAACCCCAAGGCTTGTCAACACAACTGTCAAACCAACGTCGGCCCCGGTGCCGTTGGCGATTGTGATGCCGGTGGATGCCGGTGCACATACTGTACTCCATCTCAGTGGAATTAAGCAGTGATTGTTGCTTAATTGCTCTCCGATAGTATGCGAAATCTTAGTTTTTTTTCTGTCTGGCTACCTGTCAAATACTCCTACTTGGAAACTCAAATCAGGAATGTCAGAAATTTGATCGATTCGAGGGGCAGTTGCCTTATTAGCATGTTTGCTTGTGATCACCACATCTAAAAATAAAGGTGTGGTCCTCTAGCCTCCCCCCTCCCTTTGCTAGAGGTGTAGTCTGCTTGATTTATCTTCCTTTGCTAGCGTAGTAAATTGATGGAGCTCATGAAATCGTGAACGGTGTGCAAGTTATAATGCACATATATAGGTAGCGTTTGTCCTTTCGAGCAGACAATTCGTTTAGTATTCACGTTAGTAATGAAGAAATTGAAGCCATTTTCATGCACAGTAGGCAGCAAGAACGGCGTCGTCATTGATCAAACGTATGCAAGTGGGTTTTGTCCTTCCCGCTATAATGAATTCACACATCTTCAATCTTTAAAGAGCATCCCTTTCCCCGCTTGTTCTCCACTCGTCTCTCGGAAACTCACACACGCACTATCCCAAAACCCAAAACTCATACCGCGATGCACTCAAATCTTTATCTGCTCTAAATGTTCAACAAAAATTGGTAGTCAATGTCGTCCACAGCGCAATAGGAGTAGGAGGGATCAGAAAGTTATGAAGATAAGCTGGCCCTGCTCGGAATTTCAAGAAGGCTGGGCAGGATGCTTTCCGGATTTGCGATCCATGAAACATTGTGTTTCTCATCTAGTTTTGCCACCGAGGCACGCCAGTTCTTGGGCAAGTACTGTGCTCGACACCAACCCAGCCGTTCTGCAGGAATCAGTGGGGCTTGCTACTCAGACTAAAAGGAACCCATGGGGGCGTGAGACTCTGGCAGGCGCGGACCACACTGGGCCATGGCGTGACATCACCAGGGCTCGTGCATGGATTCTTGGGGTTTGGATCAGAAATATCCATCTGTACAATTCCGTTAAGTGTTAGGTAAAATATGTACATAGAGAGGATAAATGAAGGAAATAAAAATGAAAATAAAAAAAATTAGGGTCAGTCATGATGCATACAACCATCTTTATTAATTATTCACCATCGCCTGGCAAAATGAATACAAGGATCAACCCAAGCCACCTTCTAGGCCAACAAAGTCACCACACCTACAGGTATATAGATGTGCTTTGTACGCATAACAGACACTATCTAATCCGATGGCCTAAAGCCCGGCCAGTCTGTGCACGCTCTAGGATCTGCCGCCGTCAACTTCTGCAATCCCGTCTTACTATGAGTGATGCTAGTTTCTTTACACATGTAGTTTAGCCGACAAGAGTAGATCCCCACGTCGCTCATAGTGGCAGCTCGGGGGAACCCTAGCACCGCCAGCCCTTGGCCCTCTCCTCCAGCACCTCTGCCTCGCTGCCGCCAAGGGTCTCCATCGGGTGAAGCCCGGGTAGTGCTGGCGGCGGGGCCTTCCATGGGCGTGACTCCTCTCCCTCCCTAGCGGTGGCGTGTCTCCGATCTAGTGGTGCCGAGTCTCCGATTTGGCGGCCGCGGCGCTGCTCGGTGTCGGGTGTGGTGGGGTGCTCCGCCTAGTGGTGTGCCCCGGCTTGCAGCAATAGCTTCAGCTGTCGATCCCTCAGATCTGATCTGGGTTGGTTGGTGGAACTCGACCCAAAGCTGTGGTCAGCCACGTGCCTCGTCAGCTGATGCGGCATGGGACTCTAGTCGGCAGGCTACAAGTCATGAATGTTGGCTGGCAGGCGGCGCCGGACTCGATCGGGGCGGCTGATGCAGCATGGGACTCTAGTCGGCAGGCTACAAGTCATGAATGTTGGCTGGCAGGCGGCGGCGGACTCGATCGGGGCGGCGTTGGGGGACTGCTGTCGTGAAAATAATGGTGGCTGTCCTCATGCTCTTTTCGCATCATGGCAATGTCCTGCATGATCGGTCTTCCTCGCATCATGCCAGCAGACCCCTGTCATTCCTGGCCAGAACCCTGTCATCCCTAGGCCGTGTAACCCCAAGGCTTGTCTCCGCAATTGCCAAACCAACGTTGGCACTGGTGCAGTTGGCGATTGAGATGCTCGTGGATGCGAGTGCAAACACTGTACTGCATCTCAGCGGAATTAAGCAGTGCTTGTTGCTTAATTTTTTCCCTATCCATAATAAGTGAAAACTTAGTTTTTTTGTATGGCTACCTGTTAAATACATGGAAACTCAAAACAGGAATGTCAGACATTTCATCGACTTGAGGGGCTGTTGCCATCTTAGGGCATCTTCAAGGCTGACCAGTAAACCTCTCGGAACCGTCCGAACCGCGCTGTAGGTACCGCGGAAGCCATCCGGCGCGGGTCTGTATCGGTCTGCGGGGCGGTCCGGACGCGATTTCTCCCACAAAATGGAGAAAAAAGTGGGGGAGGTTTGCGGGAGTCCGGGCCGATCCCAAGCCCCTTTGTGACCGCCCTAGCCCACCAAAACCACTTCCACTTCCGCGCGTGCTCCCGCCCTGCGCCAGCTGCCCGCATTCATGCCACTGTAGAGCACGCCGCTCCGCATTGAAGATGGCTCAGGGCGGATGCGACCTCTCTCACTGCCTCCACCATGTACGGACACCGTCGGGATAGGGCCTATGCCGACGGCCTCCCGGGCTATGCCGACGGATATTTTGCCGACGGCTCTATGCCAACGGGGGCCATCGGCATAGGCCTGTCCCGACGGCCAATCAAGGCTATGCCGACGGCGGTGCGATTCCGGTGGTGTTGTGATGTAACCTAAAAAACTTCGACATCTTTTATTATCTATGTTATTGCATAAGTGGTGCTAATGTGACTAAATATTGGTTGTAACCACAATGGCATCAGAAAAGGAGATCTAAAACCATATTGTACGGTGGTGTACAATCAGTAAGACATTACACATAATAACCTACTTTTACCGAAAAGGTAGAATCTCAACTTCACTAGCCAACAGATGTTGGAAGACAAAGTAACATTGAAACAGAGTTAAGACTGTAACTTCTATACGCTGCCAAGCTGGTGCAAAACAGATTCCATGCAATTCTTGGAAGAACAAGTTGCACATGACAACAATCAGGTACAAGTTTCTGATGTTTCACCATGCACATAATTTGACTCCATACAGTTTTCCCGGTACACATCATCAAGTGTTCAAAATGTTTGCCATCTTACAAAATTTACAATCAACAAGTTTTAAGTGTTCCATGACAGCAGCATGATCACAAAGGAGTTAATCATATGCAACCAATGAAATAGAACACCATATTGAAAAGGGGGATTACTGTATGATAAAATAAGATACTACTAGTGGGCATATGAACGGAGGGGAACGTTTGGAACGAGTGGGCATATGAACCCATTTTTTTTTATAAAAAAGGTAATTTAAAAAATGGTCGAAAAATCATGAAATTTATCGGCAACAAACTTGTCCTACTCGCAAAAAATTGGGGGCGAAATGACTTTCGAGGTATTGTCCAGGACAAATCGAAATCAGCAACATACTAGGTTTACTATTCACTCTATATTGTCAGGGAAATTTTGTTTGTTGGCTCAGATTTTTGTCGTCAATTATTTCATGAGCGGAACAATATGTCAACTTTGTTCGAAAATAATTTCAATGATTTTTGACTTTTTTCTGAGTTGCTAAAAAAATCGCTGATATTTTTTATAGGGTTCATCTACCACCAGGTTCACCGGGGTATTTTCCCGAGTTAAATAACTATTTTGTGAAATGGAAGGGAAATGAATAACTTGCGCTCCATTTTTTTATCTCATCGGACAAGGATTTTAGCGTTGCAAACAGCCAACTAGTCTTGAGGATTCATGGCCAGGAGGACATCCTTGATGTCAAGGGTTGATGGCACAATTTTCCTATGATATCTTTATTTAGGTGGGCATCTTTTTCAAAATGAATAACACGACCTCTGCATCATACGATGAACACAACCATTTTATTAAATGTAAAGTACATGTAAGTCATGACTACCAAAATGTTCGCAGGACAAGACCATCTCGGTCAGAAACAAGATTACATAGCTCATCCAACATTCATGTTTTCTATTTGCCCAGTGCATTGTTTCGTAGGGTTTGTATCTAAATTTAATGATTTGAGGCTCATGCATATATGTGATTGATCCGGAAACTTTGGTAGGGGCAAATATCAGCAGCGATTTCTGCCCACCGGTTATGAAGTAATCTTTCTTGCTCGCATCATGTGTTGCAATCATGCTCCTGTTTAAGTGGTGGCAAAATTTGCCAACCTCGTGGCGACCTAGGTCTACAATATTTGCTAGCACACTATGATGCATGCTATGTAATTATGCATCGACGACGTGGCAATGGCAAACACACAAGACGCGGGTATGTGGGCTGCAACGAATCCACACTACTAGAAGCCCGACTTCTCTGACCTGCCATAGTGCAATGGCGGTCTCCTCCGCCCATAGATTTCATTAAACTAAATCTTGATGCTTCTTACCACGCACCACTGGCAAGGGAGGATGGGGGTGTTATTGCTCGCGATGCTGATGGCAATGTCATTCTGGTGGCGGCGGGCGGGTTAGGTAACCAGGCCTCGAGTTGCAACCTGAACCTGAGGCCATTCTCCAGGCCATTAAAGTGGCGGAGCAACAAGGTATGAGGCATGCCATATTCGAAACAGATTGCCTGTCTCTCCAGCAAGCAATTTAATCTCCTTCTGCCAATCGGGGACCACTAGGCATGTTGTTTCCTGAAGCAAAATTCTAGTTGAGTCTTGGGTTTATACACCACAAAGTTCTCTTTTCTCCCAAACTCACTAGCGAGGTAGCGCATGTGCTGGCCTCTCATGGTTGCTGGTGTGCTCCGAATGACCAAACTGTCTGGCACATGGATCTCCAAAATGATGTAGCTCGAGTTGGGACTGCTGATTTGGTCGGGGTCATTCAGCTCCCTGTAGGCGTTGCACACCTCATGCTTGTTGATGAACAGCTCAAACCTTTCAGTCAGTCCAGACCGGGCTTCGTCCCTGTGTGACTTCGCGAGTGGGCTCATGATCACCGGATGGTTGATGATGAACGTCGGGTTCACGCATGTCTCCTCCAGGAAGTGCCAGACAAGCTTGTCCAGCAGCCGTGCCGTCGTGTGTGGAAGCGGGCAGGTAATGTCGTACCTGGCACAAGCCTCCATCAAGTACTCGTTGTCGTTGGCATCGTGGGTCGACAGATCCTCCTCCGGTATGTTGAGACCGGCCATGTCCTCAAGTCCCTTGATCACGTCGATTCGCGCGAACGGAGGCGTGAAATCGATCTCGATAGGCGGCTTGTCGGCGCCGTTGGCGTGGTACTGCACCTTGTAGCCGCCCGTGAGCTCCTTCACCATGCCGCCCAGCATCTCCTCCGTGAGCTCCATCAGGTCGTTGTAATCCGCATAGGCCATGTAGAACTCGCATGTCGTGAACTCGGGGTTGTGCGTCGTGTCGATGCCTTCGTTCCTGAAGGCCTCCCGATCTCGTACACGCCGTCCAGTCCGCCGACGACGAGCTGCTTCAGGTAGAGCTCCGGCGCGATGCGCATGTACAACTTCATGTTCAGGTCGTTGTGGTGCGTGACGAACAGCCTCGCGGCGGCGCCACCGGCAACCACGTTCATCATCGGGGTGTCCACCTCCAGAAACCCACGCTTGTCAAGGAAGCTGCGGATGAAGGAGACGACTCTGGCTCGCGCCGTGAAGACGGACCTCACCTCAGGGTTCACCATGAGATCGAGGTACCGCCGGCGGTACCGTGTCTCCTGGTCCTTGAGGGCGTAGCTCTCCATGTTCCTGGGCATGCCGGGCGCCCACGGCAGCGGCGGCGCGCGCCGGTGCCTATTCGGCTGCCGCGGCAGCATGTGTAGGCAGGGCGAGAGCACGACGAACTGTGCAGGGAATATGCTGAGCTCGCCTCGGTTGCTTTTACCAGGGAACCCACGCACGTCGACCACGTCGCCAAGCTTCACGCCAGAGTGGAAAGCGGAGAATTCCTCGGGAGTCTCCAGCTCCGAGGTCCCGGAGTCTGCCATGACCTGGACCTTGGCGCCGCCGCGGTGGAGGTCGTAGAAGAGGAGGCTGGAGGACGACGTCCTCTTGCTCATGATCCTCCCGGCCAGGGACTCGGTGACGTCAACCAGCTTCTCCCCGTCGGCCAGGCCCCTGTACCTGTGGACGTAGTCGGCGACGGAGACGGTGGGCTGGAAGGCGTGCGGGTAGGGGTTGACGCCGGCGGCCTTCTGCGCGGCGAGCGCGCCGAGCCTGTTGTGGTAGTACTGGGTGGGATCCATGCCGTCGTCCGTCATGGCGCGCGGTGCAAAACTCTCTCCCGTAGTTGGGGAAAAACAGAGCGGAGACTTTCTTGACCTAGCAGCGATTTCGTGTTCTCGTCGGTTTATTTATATGTACAAAGAAGAAGAGACGACTATGCGCTTGTTTGGACTCAAAATCGAACAAAACCTACCGTGACTTGCCAAACAAGCAACCCCACGAGCCCACCCCAGACTTGTGGGATCCTTTCCAGCGTAGCGGTTCGATCCAGTCAACGCAAAACTGGGCGCCGCATCAACGCAGCCCCATGCGAGAAGCACCACGCCCCAGACTCCGTACTAGAAGAACCACGTCGCCCCTCTGCAGCACTGATTGCATGTAGAACATTGTTGACTGCCGGCCGCTGACAGTCTATCGAGTGTTGCATGGCAGCACCGTGGAAGGCTGAGTTGCAGCACAGACAACCGCTGACGACCGTCGACGCTGCATCGCAGCACTGGCAACTACCGCTGGGTTGCATAGCAGCACCGACGAGGATGCGTTGTAGCACCAACAGTTGACGACGACCGCTGCTTCAGAGCGTCGAACAATTGAACGATGCATTGCAGCGCCGTTAGACACCGATGGACCGCACAACAGCGCAGCACCTGAGTGCTGCATCACAACATCGACGCCGATGAGAAAGTTCATCCGATTGAAAACCAAAGTTTTCCTACTTTTTATACCTAACAACGGAGCTAGCTATACATCCAGCAACAACAAATAGATCAAAGATGAAAGAAAATATGTTGCCTCCATGACACTACTGTAGAGAAAGATCAGTATACACATGTGAACTCAAAGAAAGTGAAATACGCATACTTATGATGAGTGATATCCTGGTTAATCTGTTTATGTGTCCTAATTAACAGCCCATGAGCACACCCGAAACAATATCGGTAGTTAGACGAAGAAAACACATCCTGGTTAAAGGAGAAAGAACAGGAAAAAGGTCCGTAGATTTGAAGAGAGTGGGGGGCTTACATCGAACTGTCTGCTGCCTTGAACACTTTCATGGAAAAGAAACATTGGCTTTGCCACCAGAGTAGGAAGAAACAGGATTGCCTTTCAGCTTGTTGCCCGTACCTGTTAATGAGCGAAAAATATGAACAGAGTCTGAAAAAAAATGAGAACAGTAGCAATACGCTTAAGCAACAGCGGGTTTGTTGATATTTTTGCGGCGAAGAGAACTATGGCATATTTTTGATCCAACTCAAGTCAGAAAGATCAATGATGTTCAGGTTAAAACTCTGAACTCTCAACTACATCCACTAGTTGATAGTTGTTGCTCGAAGCTTAACAAGACAAACACAAGGCATTCCACTTCCTTAAAATTATTCTTGCTGTCATGAAAAATAAAAACTCCTTTAATTTTCTCGCTTCACCGATCGAGATCACTAGTACATGCATGCATATGGAGAAAACTGCAAACACACTGTTTGGACAAAAAAAAAGTTTGCTAGTTCTTGGCCGGGCACCAGACACCTCACAAACCTGCACTGTCAATGAATTAGCTTTCTCTATTCCATGGTAGTGGTATCATGCACCTGAATGTTCTTTGCCATACAATTTTCTTAAGATTAATTAAGCTCTAGTACTGTTAGCATTGCAGCGGCGATCTGTATGTTACGATCCTAGTATTACCCAACATTGACGAACGGCAGAGATAAGATACTACCAGTAAACAGATGGATACAATTGACAAGACCACAAACAGAATGGTTACTTACTTGTACAGTTCTGCTTTCTTGGTGAGTTCTATTTGATGGAATGGTTAAAAATATCCCTGTGTTTTATAAATTTTGTAGGATGTGAAATAGATATGCTAGAAGTTGCAAAACAACATTTTGGCACACACTGAAACTGCATGGTGGACATGAAGGAAAATCATGATAAACTCCATTGACTAGAGATGAAAACACAGCCCATTATGGTTATGATTCAGCAAAATACATGCCCTTCAACAGGTTGAACTACATCTATAATTTCAGTTAAAAACTACATCCATGCCATCCCACTTGTCATCAGGAGTCAGCATAACAACCATGGCCCCCTAAATGTAACAATAGGAATACATCCATGACAAAACTTTGGATAATCACTGATTACTCAATGTAGAAATCTGCATCTGAAAAATACACACAAGAACACATGAAGCCCACAATGGGGAGTTCGAATTATGAGAACGTTAATCATCTAACCCTGTAACCCACAGGGAAGCCATGGAAAAGTACATCTACACTAGGCATGGAAATTAAGAAGAAAATACCTACATCCATCACATGGCAAAAATACATTGTAGAACTAGATGGAAACACAGGAAGAAAAAACATACGTGGTGGTCAAAGTCCATACGTCGGACCAGACAAGCTTATGAAAGGCTACATGTAAATATGCGTGAAGCTTATGAAAGGCTACACTATGCGTGAAGAAAAAGCACTCATAAGCATTAGGGGTTCAAACATATACTAAGAACCATGGATTTCGAGTCGCTCGACTAGTCTATGAGTCGCAAAAATATGGTCGACTCAGCTTAGTGTCGACTCGCGACTAGTCACAACGCAGGCTCGACTTCTTCCGAGTCACTGCCCCAGAGAGACTCGCATGAGTCGCGACTCGAAAACCATGCTAAGAACTTCGGGAGAAAGATCAACTGATCATCCACTAACAGCCTAACGACAAGGAAGGAAGTAAGCAGCCAAGAATAATGAATATTTTAATCAAAACAACAACAAACGAGCCAGGTAATTCCTAAATTTCCCCTATTTTCCTCTGACATACTCCTCCCAATGCGAGCACAACGCTATTTCGTTCAAAAATTGCTATTCACTCCGCCATCAAAATCCAACCCTTGTTTCTCTCGCAGAGTATGCCACAGCTACCTCAACGAGTCACAGTATCCAAATCTGCCATTGTACAATGTACGGATGGGCTTAGGCATTTCGTCGAACACATTGGCTTCTATCCATTGGAAACCACCAGATCACATGTACAGGAAAGCTAGCAGTAAACTTCGAACATCGAATAGACAAGAGGTTGGTGCGGGAGCAACCTTGGGGAGTGCTGCGGTCGACGACACCGTCCGGGACCGCTGGCCTAGGCGCCTACAGGTAGAATACAAGAGGCTGCCCTTTGCACGACCTCCTCTTCACCACTCCACGGCCCCCAATCGTGATGCTCTTGCTCGACGGAGTACTGTCAAACAACCAAACAAAGCTACGTGTTGGTGCGTGGGTGATGTTTGTGTAAATTGTTTGGACGATCAAGGAGCGTGCGACAAGAAAAAAAATCGGCATGAACAAATGTTTCTCACATACCCGAAATTTGATTTTTTTTTCTTTTTTGCCACGACCTTCTCGGATGGCCAAACTTCACCAAATCTTGCACGAACATCACGCATTTGAGCTCCTCGAATGGCCAAACTTCACCAAATCTTTCTTGATTTTTTTCTCTCACCCACTAATATGTGGGCCACGCAATGTTGGCATGCCACGCAAGCTGGGTGGATGTAAAAAGCACCGTATTTGCACCAAACAACAAGTTAGATGACTATAAATCTATATTTTTAAAGTTTTAGTACTAAACTGAACATCTTGCGCAAGTTGTATGATTGCCGGTGATATTGCCTCAATAAGTAAATACACCAGCGATGTAGTTGGTACGAACACTTGCAAAATACTGATTTTCCGATCAGTGAACTTGCCCCGGTTGTGCAAATATAGTACGTTCTGCCGGCGTATGCTCTGTCCGCATGGTGGTGGCCCACATTTCAGTGGCCGGAGGTAAGCGAGGCGTGAATGAGCAACCAATGATGTTTTTTAAACTGAATTTCTTAGTGTGCAAATATTTTCATGGCAAATTTGATATGTATAATATTTATTTTTGCCAATTAGTATCCAGAGTTATAAAAGATATTCGTAAGAAATCATGTATTTATCAAGAGGGTAGTATAGAAGCTTACAAGAAGATATTCAGGATCTTGAGTTGGGATCAGATTGATCCTCTATGGTAAAATTGCAAAGCGTTGGCTCACTAGTAGGATCGTGACCTCGCGAAAATATGGATATCTAATCGATTTAGATCATAACATCGTAGAATCACAATAAAATCATGATTCTCACTACCTTGCCAAAAAAACAACCTCCTTATATATTTTTCCAGAATAAAGTAATTTGCACATCTTTGGAAAGATTTATATTAACTGTGCATATATTCTTTTTTAGCGGCCAGTCAATATGCCATAAATAGATCCTTGGTTTTTCCTTCAAGGCAATCAATTCACGAATAAATGCACAATTAATAATGCCATCAGTAGATGAGCTATAGGTTTTGGGTGTAAATATACTATATAAATATTCCTCGCAAAAAATATACTATAAATATTTTTTACTATATATATGAGCTGTATGTTTTGGGTGTATATCAACATACACATTTATAGGATACAGATCCATGATTAAATTAATGTGTTTAAACGTTAATATTATGTAAATAAGTCGAAAACTTGTAGCATGCACCTATGTGTCCATTATAAAAAGCCATCTAAGACCCTAATCACAGAGCAGGAACCCAGGCATATCTGAAAAGATTGGCTTGACATCCCAGTAAACACGCTATCTCTCTCTCTCTCTCTCTCTCTCTCCACCATCAAGCCAGGATGAGGTCGTTGTACAAGATGCTACTATTTTCGCTTGCCCTTGTTGCGCTGCTATCCTCAGGTATGTACGTTTGGAGCATGTTTTGTGATCAATTTTGTATGGCGACCTTTCCACTGTCGTTTTCTCATAATAAATCTCTGCAATCTTTATATGCTGGTACGAACATATAGATCTGATGATCCAGGCGACGGCTAATGGTGGCGGCTCGCTAATCCCTGAAGACTGCCGGCAGACCCCTGTCATCCGTGGGCCGTGTAACCCCAAGGCTTGTCAACACAACTGTCAAACCAACGTCGGCCCCGGTGCCGTTGGCGATTGTGATGCCGGTGGATGCCGGTGCACATACTGTACTCCATCTCAGTGGAATTAAGCAGTGATTGTTGCTTAATTGCTCTCCGATAGTATGCGAAATCTTAGTTTTTTTTCTGTCTGGCTACCTGTCAAATACTCCTACTTGGAAACTCAAATCAGGAATGTCAGAAATTTGATCGATTCGAGGGGCAGTTGCCTTATTAGCATGTTTGCTTGTGATCACCACATCTAAAAATAAAGGTGTGGTCCTCTAGCCTCCCCCTCCCTTTGCTAGAGGTGTAGTCTGCTTGATTTATCTTCCTTTGCTAGCGTAGTAAATTGATGGAGCTCATGAAATCGTGAACGGTGTGCAAGTTATAATGCACATATATAGGTAGCGTTTGTCCTTTCGAGCAGACAATTCGTTTAGTATTCACGTTAGTAATGAAGAAATTGAAGCCATTTTCATGCACAGTAGGCAGCAAGAACGGCGTCGTCATTGATCAAACGTATGCAAGTGGGTTTTGTCCTTCCCGCTATAATGAATTCACACATCTTCAATCTTTAAAGAGCATCCCTTTCCCCGCTTGTTCTCCACTCGTCTCTCGGAAACTCACACACGCACTATCCCAAAACCCAAAACTCATACCGCGATGCACTCAAATCTTTATCTGCTCTAAATGTTCAACAAAAATTGGTAGTCAATGTCGTCCACAGCGCAATAGGAGTAGGAGGGATCAGAAAGTTATGAAGATAAGCTGGCCCTGCTCGGAATTTCAAGAAGGCTGGGCAGGATGCTTTCCGGATTTGCGATCCATGAAACATTGTGTTTCTCATCTAGTTTTGCCACCGAGGCACGCCAGTTCTTGGGCAAGTACTGTGCTCGACACCAACCCAGCCGTTCTGCAGGAATCAGTGGGGCTTGCTACTCAGACTAAAAGGAACCCATGGGGGCGTGAGACTCTGGCAGGCGCGGACCACACTGGGCCATGGCGTGACATCACCAGGGCTCGTGCATGGATTCTTGGGGTTTGGATCAGAAATATCCATCTGTACAATTCCGTTAAGTGTTAGGTAAAATATGTACATAGAGAGGATAAATGAAGGAAATAAAAATGAAAATAAAAAAAATTAGGGTCAGTCATGATGCATACAACCATCTTTATTAATTATTCACCATCGCCTGGCAAAATGAATACAAGGATCAACCCAAGCCACCTTCTAGGCCAACAAAGTCACCACACCTACAGGTATATAGATGTGCTTTGTACGCATAACAGACACTATCTAATCCGATGGCCTAAAGCCCGGCCAGTCTGTGCACGCTCTAGGATCTGCCGCCGTCAACTTCTGCAATCCCGTCTTACTATGAGTGATGCTAGTTTCTTTACACATGTAGTTTAGCCGACAAGAGTAGATCCCCACGTCGCTCATAGTGGCAGCTCGGGGGAACCCTAGCACCGCCAGCCCTTGGCCCTCTCCTCCAGCACCTCTGCCTCGCTGCCGCCAAGGGTCTCCATCGGGTGAAGCCCGGGTAGTGCTGGCGGCGGGGCCTTCCATGGGCGCGACTCCTCTCCCTCCCTAGCGGTGGCGTGTCTCCGATCTAGTGGTGCCGAGTCTCCGATTTGGCGGCCGCGGCGCTGCTCGGTGTCGGGTGTGGTGGGGTGCTCCGCCTAGTGGTGTGCCCCGGCTTGCAGCAATAGCTTCAGCTGTCGATCCCTCAGATCTGATCTGGGTTGGTTGGTGGAACTCGACCCAAAGCTGTGGTCAGCCACGTGCCTCGTCAGCTGATGCGGCATGGGACTCTAGTCGGCAGGCTACAAGTCATGAATGTTGGCTGGCAGGCGGCGCCGGACTCGATCGGGGCGGCTGATGCAGCATGGGACTCTAGTCGGCAGGCTACAAGTCATGAATGTTGGCTGGCAGGCGGCGGCGGACTCGATCGGGGCGGCGTTGGGGGACTGCTGTCGTGAAAATAATGGTGGCTGTCCTCATGCTCTTTTCGCATCATGGCAATGTCCTGCATGATCGGTCTTCCTCGCATCATGCCAGCAGACCCCTGTCATTCCTGGCCAGAACCCTGTCATCCCTAGGCCGTGTAACCCCAAGGCTTGTCTCCGCAATTGCCAAACCAACGTTGGCACTGGTGCAGTTGGCGATTGAGATGCTCGTGGATGCGAGTGCAAACACTGTACTGCATCTCAGCGGAATTAAGCAGTGCTTGTTGCTTAATTTTTTCCCTATCCATAATAAGTGAAAACTTAGTTTTTTTGTATGGCTACCTGTTAAATACATGGAAACTCAAAACAGGAATGTCAGACATTTCATCGACTTGAGGGGCTGTTGCCATCTTAGGGCATCTTCAAGGCTGACCAGTAAACCTCTCGGAACCGTCCGAACCGCGCTGTAGGTACCGCGGAAGCCATCCGGCGCGGGTCTGTATCGGTCTGCGGGGCGGTCCGGACGCGATTTCTCCCACAAAATGGAGAAAAAAGTGGGGGAGGTTTGCGGGAGTCCGGGCCGATCCCAAGCCCCTTTCTGACCGCCCTAGCCCACCAAAACCACTTCCACTTCCGCGCGTGCTCCCGCCCTGCGCCAGCTGCCCGCATTCATGCCACTGTAGAGCACGCCGCTCCGCATTGAAGATGGCTCAGGGCGGATGCGACCTCTCTCACTGCCTCCACCATGTACGGACACCGTCGGGATAGGGCCTATGCCGACGGCCTCCCGGGCTATGCCGACGGATATTTTGCCGACGGCTCTATGCCAACGGGGGCCATCGGCATAGGCCTGTCCCGACGGCCAATCAAGGCTATGCCGACGGCGGTGCGATTCCGGTGGTGTTGTGATGTAACCTAAAAAACTTCGACATCTTTTATTATCTATGTTATTGCATAAGTGGTGCTAATGTGACTAAATATTGGTTGTAACCACAATGGCATCAGAAAAGGAGATCTAAAACCATATTGTACGGTGGTGTACAATCAGTAAGACATTACACATAATAACCTACTTTTACCGAAAAGGTAGAATCTCAACTTCACTAGCCAACAGATGTTGGAAGACAAAGTAACATTGAAACAGAGTTAAGACTGTAACTTCTATACGCTGCCAAGCTGGTGCAAAACAGATTCCATGCAATTCTTGGAAGAACAAGTTGCACATGACAACAATCAGGTACAAGTTTCTGATGTTTCACCATGCACATAATTTGACTCCATACAGTTTTCCCGGTACACATCATCAAGTGTTCAAAATGTTTGCCATCTTACAAAATTTACAATCAACAAGTTTTAAGTGTTCCATGACAGCAGCATGATCACAAAGGAGTTAATCATATGCAACCAATGAAATAGAACACCATATTGAAAAGGGGGATTACTGTATGATAAAATAAGATACTACTAGTGGGCATATGAACGGAGGGGAACGTTTGGAACGAGTGGGCATATGAACCCATTTTTTTTTATAAAAAAGGTAATTTAAAAAATGGTCGAAAAATCATGAAATTTATCGGCAACAAACTTGTCCTACTCGCAAAAAATTGGGGGCGAAATGACTTTCGAGGTATTGTCCAGGACAAATCGAAATCAGCAACATACTAGGTTTACTATTCACTCTATATTGTCAGGGAAATTTTGTTTGTTGGCTCAGATTTTTGTCGTCAATTATTTCATGAGCGGAACAATATGTCAACTTTGTTCGAAAATAATTTCAATGATTTTTGACTTTTTTCTGAGTTGCTAAAAAAATCGCTGATATTTTTTATAGGGTTCATCTACCACCAGGTTCACCGGGGTATTTTCCCGAGTTAAATAACTATTTTGTGAAATGGAAGGGAAATGAATAACTTGCGCTCCATTTTTTTATCTCATCGGACAAGGATTTTAGCGTTGCAAACAGCCAACTAGTCTTGAGGATTCATGGCCAGGAGGACATCCTTGATGTCAAGGGTTGATGGCACAATTTTCCTACGATATCTTTATTTAGGTGGGCATCTTTTTCAAAATGAATAACACGACCTCTGCATCGTACGATGAACACAACCATTTTATTAAATGTAAAGTACATGTAAGTCATGACTACCAAAATGTTCGCAGGACAAGACCATCTCGGTCAGAAACAAGATTACATAGCTCATCCAACATTCATGTTTTCTATTTGCCCAGTGCATTGTTTCGTAGGGTTTGTATCTAAATTTAATGATTTGAGGCTCATGCATATATGTGATTGATCCGGAAACTTTGGTAGGGGCAAATATCAGCAGCGATTTCTGCCCACCGGTTATGAAGTAATCTTTCTTGCTCGCATCATGTGTTGCAATCATGCTCCTGTTTAAGTGGTGGCAAAATTTGCCAACCTCGTGGCGACCTAGGTCTACAATATTTGCTAGCACACTATGATGCATGCTATGTAATTATGCATCGACGAGGTGGCAATGGCAAACACACAAGACGCGGGTATGTGGGCTGCAACGAATCCACACTACTAGAAGCCCGACTTCTCTGACCTGCCATAGTGCAATGGCGGTCTCCTCCGCCCATAGATTTCATTAAACTAAATCTTGATGCTTCTTACCACGCACCACTGGCAAGGGAGGATGGGGGTGTTATTGCTCGCGATGCTGATGGCAATGTCATTCTGGTGGCGGCGGGCGGGTTAGGCAACCAGGCCTCGAGTTGCAAGCTGAACCTGAGGCCATTCTCCAGGCCATTAAAGTGGCGGAGCAACAAGGTATGAGGCATGCCATATTCGAAACAGATTGCCTGTCTCTCCAGCAAGCAATTTAATCTCCTTCTGCCAATCGGGGACCACTAGGCATGTTGTTTCCTGAAGCAAAATTCTAGTTGAGTCTTGGGTTTATACACCACAAAGTTCTCTTTTCTCCCAAACTCACTAGCGAGGTAGCGCATGTGCTGGCCTCTCATGGTTGCTGGTGTGCTCCGAATGACCAAACTGTCTGGCACATGGATCTCCAAAATGATGTAGCTCGAGTTGGGACTGCTGATTTGGTCGGGGTCATTCAGCTCCCTGTAGGCGTTGCACACCTCATGCTTGTTGATGAACAGCTCAAACCTTTCAGTCAGTCCAGACCGGGCTTCGTCCCTGTGTGACTTCGCGAGTGGGCTCATGATCACCGGATGGTTGATGATGAACGTCGGGTTCACGCATGTCTCCTCCAGGAAGTGCCAGACAAGCTTGTCCAGCAGCCGTGCCGTCGTGTGTGGAAGCGGGCAGGTAATGTCGTACCTGGCACAAGCCTCCATCAAGTACTCGTTGTCGTTGGCATCGTGGGTCGACAGATCCTCCTCCGGTATGTTGAGACCGGCCATGTCCTCAAGTCCCTTGATCACGTCGATTCGCGCGAACGGAGGCGTGAAATCGATCTCGATAGGCGGCTTGTCGGCGCCGTTGGCGTGGTACTGCACCTTGTAGCCGCCCGTGAGCTCCTTCACCATGCCGCCCAGCATCTCCTCCGTGAGCTCCATCAGGTCGTTGTAATCCGCATAGGCCATGTAGAACTCGCATGTCGTGAACTCGGGGTTGTGCGTCGTGTCGATGCCTTCGTTCCTGAAGGCCTCCCGATCTCGTACACGCCGTCCAGTCCGCCGACGACGAGCTGCTTCAGGTAGAGCTCCGGCGCGATGCGCATGTACAACTTCATGTTCAGGTCGTTGTGGTGCGTGACGAACAGCCTCGCGGCGGCGCCACCGGCAACCACGTTCATCATCGGGGTGTCCACCTCCAGAAACCCACGCTTGTCAAGGAAGCTGCGGATGAAGGAGACGACTTTGGCTCGCGCCGTGAAGACGGACCTCATCTCAGGGTTCACCATGAGATCGAGGTACCGCCGGCGGTACCGTGTCTCCTGGTCCTTGAGGGCGTAGCTCTCCATGTTCCTGGGCATGCCGGGCGCCCACGGCAGCGGCGGCGCGCGCCGGTGCCTATTCGGCTGCCGCGGCAGCATGTGTAGGCAGGGCGAGAGCACGACGAACTGTGCAGGGAATATGCTGAGCTCGCCTCGGTTGCTTTTACCAGGGAACCCACGCACGTCGACCACGTCGCCAAGCTTCACGCCAGAGTGGAAAGCGGAGAATTCCTCGGGAGTCTCCAGCTCCGAGGTCCCGGAGTCTGCCATGACCTGGACCTTGGCGCCGCCGCGGTGGAGGTCGTAGAAGAGGAGGCTGGAGGACGACGTCCTCTTGCTCATGATCCTCCCGGCCAGGGACTCGGTGACGTCAACCAGCTTCTCCCCGTCGGCCAGACCCCTGTACCTGTGGACGTAGTCGGCGACGGAGACGGTGGGCTGGAAGGCGTGCGGGTAGGGGTTGACGCCGGCGGCCTTCTGCGCGGCGAGCGCGCCGAGCCTGTTGTGGTAGTACTGGGTGGGATCCATGCCGTCGTCCGTCATGGCGCGCGGTGCAAAACTCTCTCCCGTAGTTGGGGAAAAACAGAGCGGAGACTTTCTTGACCTAGCAGCGATTTCGTGTTCTCGTCGGTTTATTTATATGTACAAAGAAGAAGAGACGACTATGCGCTTGTTTGGACTCAAAATCGAACAAAACCTACCGTGACTTGCCAAACAAGCAACCCCACGAGCCCACCCCAGACTTGTGGGATCCTTTCCAGCGTAGCCGTTCGATCCAGTCAACGCAAAACTGGGCGCCGCATCAACGCAGCCCCATGCGAGAAGCACCACGCCCCAGACTCCGTACTAGAAGAACCACGTCGCCCCTCTGCAGCACTGATTGCATGTAGAACATTGTTGACTGCCGGCCGCTGACAGTCTATCGAGTGTTGCATGGCAGCACCGTGGAAGGCTGAGTTGCAGCACAGACAACCGCTGACGACCGTCGACGCTGCATCGCAGCACTGGCAACTACCGCTGGGTTGCATAGCAGCACCGACGAGGATGCGTTGTAGCACCAACAGTTGACGACGACCGCTGCTTCAGAGCGTCGAACAATTGAACGATGCATTGCAGCGCCGTTAGACACCGATGGACCGCACAACAGCGCAGCACCTGAGTGCTGCATCACAACATCGACGCCGATGAGAAAGTTCATCCGATTGAAAACCAAAGTTTTCCTACTTTTTATACCTAACAACGGAGCTAGCTATACATCCAGCAACAACAAATAGATCAAAGATGAAAGAAAATATGTTGCCTCCATGACACTACTGTAGAGAAAGATCAGTATACACATGTGAACTCAAAGAAAGTGAAATACGCATACTTATGATGAGTGATATCCTGGTTAATCTGTTTATGTGTCCTAATTAACAGCCCATGAGCACACCCGAAACAATATCGGTAGTTAGACGAAGAAAACACATCCTGGTTAAAGGAGAAAGAACAGGAAAAAGGTCCGTAGATTTGAAGAGAGTGGGGGGCTTACATCGAACTGTCTGCTGCCTTGAACACTTTCATGGAAAAGAAACATTGGCTTTGCCACCAGAGTAGGAAGAAACAGGATTGCCTTTCAGCTTGTTGCCCGTACCTGTTAATGAGCGAAAAATATGAACAGAGTCTGAAAAAAAATGAGAACAGTAGCAATACGCTTAAGCAACAGCGGGTTTGTTGATATTTTTGCGGCGAAGAGAACTATGGCATATTTTTTATCCAACTCAAGTCAGAAAGATCAATGATGTTCAGGTTAAAACTCTGAACTCTCAACTACATCCACTAGTTGATAGTTGTTGCTCGAAGCTTAACAAGACAAACACAAGGCATTCCACTTCCTTAAAATTATTCTTGCTGTCATGAAAAATAAAAACTCCTTTAATTTTCTCGCTTCACCGATCGAGATCACTAGTACATGCATGCATATGGAGAAAACTGCAAACACACTGTTTGGACAAAAAAAAAAGTTTGCTAGTTCTTGGCCGGGCACCAGACACCTCACAAACCTGCACTGTCAATGAATTAGCTTTCTCTATTCCATGGTAGTGGTATCATGCACCTGAATGTTCTTTGCCATACAATTTTCTTAAGATTAATTAAGCTCTAGTACTGTTAGCATTGCAGCGGCGATCTGTATGTTACGATCCTAGTATTACCCAACATTGACGAACGGCAGAGATAAGGTACTACCAGTAAACAGATGGATACAATTGACAAGACCACAAACAGAATGGTTACTTACTTGTACAGTTCTGCTTTCTTGGTGAGTTCTATTTGATGGAATGGTTAAAAATATCCCTGTGTTTTATAAATTTTGTAGGATGTGAAATAGATATGCTAGAAGTTGCAAAACAACATTTTGGCACACACTGAAACTGCATGGTGGACATGAAGGAAAATCATGATAAACTCCATTGACTAGAGATGAAAACACAGCCCATTATGGTTATGATTCAGCAAAATACATGCCCTTCAACAGGTTGAACTACATCTATAATTTCAGTTAAAAACTACATCCATGCCATCCCACTTGTCATCAGGAGTCAGCATAACAACCATGGCCCCCTAAATGTAACAATAAGATTACATCCATGACAAAACTTTGGATAATCACTGATTACTCAATGTAGAAATCTGCATCTGAAAAATACACACAAGAACACATGAAGCCCACAATGGGGAGTTCGAATTATGAGAACGTTAATCATCTAACCCTGTAACCCACAGGGAAGCCATGGAAAAGTACATCTACACTAGGCATGGAAATTAAGAAGAAAATACCTACATCCATCACATGGCAAAAATACATTGTAGAACTAGATGGAAACACAGGAAGAAAAAACATACGTGGTGGTCAAAGTCCATACGTCGGACCAGACAAGCTTATGAAAGGCTACATGTAAATATGCGTGAAGCTTATGAAAGGCTACACTATGCGTGAAGAAAAAGCACTCATAAGCATTAGGGGTTCAAACATATACTAAGAACCATGGATTTCGAGTCGCTCGACTAGTCTATGAGTCGCAAAAATATGGTCCACTCAGCTTAGTGTCGACTCGCGACTAGTCACAACGCAGGCTCGACTTCTTCCGAGTCACTGCCCCAGAGAGACTCGCATGAGTCGCGACTCGAAAACCATGCTAAGAACTTCGGGAGAAAGATCAACCGATCATCCACTAACAGCCTAACGACAAGGAAGGAAGTAAGCAGCCAAGAATAATGAATATTTTAATCAAAACAACAACAAACGAGCCAGGTAATTCCTAAATTTCCCCTATTTTCCTCTGACATACTCCTCCCAATGCGAGCACAACGCTATTTCGTTCAAAAATTGCTATTCACTCCGCCATCAAAATCCAACCCTTGTTTCTCTCGCAGAGTATGCCACAGCTACCTCAACGAGTCACAGTATCCAAATCTGCCATTGTACAATGTACGGATGGGCTTAGGCATTTCGTCGAACACATTGGCTTCTATCCATTGGAAACCACCAGATCACATGTACAGGAAAGCTAGCAGTAAACTTCGAACATCGAATAGACAAGAGGTTGGTGCGGGAGCAACCTTGGGGAGTGCTGCGGTCGACGACACCGTCCGGGACCGCTGGCCTAGGCGCCTACAGGTAGAATACAAGAGGCTGCCCTTTGCACGACCTCCTCTTCACCACTCCACGGCCCCCAATCGTGATGCTCTTGCTCGACGGAGTACTGTCAAACAACCAAACAAAGCTACGTGTTGGTGCGTGGGTGATGTTTGTGTAAATTGTTTGGACGATCAAGGAGCGTGCGACAAGAAAAAAAATCGGCATGAACAAATGTTTCTCACATACCCGAAATTTGATTTTTTTTTTCTTTTTTGCCACGACCTTCTCGGATGGCCAAACTTCACCAAATCTTGCACGAACATCACGCATTTGAGCTCCTCGAATGGCCAAACTTCACCAAATCTTTCTTGATTTTTTTCTCTCACCCACTAATATGTGGGCCACGCAATGTTGGCATGCCACGCAAGCTGGGTGGATGTAAAAAGCACCGTATTTGCACCAAACAACAAGTTAGATGACTATAAATCTATATTTTTAAAGTTTTAGTACTAAACTGAACATCTTGCGCAAGTTGTATGATTGCCGGTGATATTGCCTCAATAAGTAAATACACCAGCGATGTAGTTGGTACGAACACTTGCAAAATACTGATTTTCCGATCAGTGAACTTGCCCCGGTTGTGCAAATATAGTACGTTCTGCCGGCGTATGCTCTGTCCGCATGGTGGTGGCCCACATTTCAGTGGCCGGAGGTAAGCGAGGCGTGAATGAGCAACCAATGATGTTTTTTAAACTGAATTTCTTAGTGTGCAAATATTGTCATGGCAAATTTGATATGTATAATATTTATTTTTGCCAATTAGTATCCAGAGTTATAAAAGATATTCGTAAGAAATCATGTATTTATCAAGAGGGTAGTATAGAAGCTTACAAGAAGATATTCAGGATCTTGAGTTGGGATCAGATTGATCCTCTATGGTAAAATTGCAAAGCGTTGGCTCACTAGTAGGATCGTGACCTCGCGAAAATATGGATATCTAATCGATTTAGATCATAACATCGTAGAATCACAATAAAATCATGATTCTCACTACCTTGCCAAAAAAACAACCTCCTTATATATTTTTCCAGAATAAAGTAATTTGCACATCTTTGGAAAGATTTATATTAACTGTGCATATATTCTTTTTTAGCGGCCAGTCAATATGCCATAAATAGATCCTTGGTTTTTCCTTCAAGGCAATCAATTCACGAATAAATGCACAATTAATAATGCCATCAGTAGATGAGCTATAGGTTTTGGGTGTAAATATACTATATAAATATTCCTCGCAAAAAATATACTATAAATATTTTTTACTATATATATGAGCTGTATGTTTTGGGTGTATATCAACATACACATTTATAGGATACAGATCCATGATTAAATTAATGTGTTTAAACGTTAATATTATGTAAATAAGTCGAAAACTTGTAGCATGCACCTATGTGTCCATTATAAAAAGCCATCTAAGACCCTAATCACAGAGCAGGAACCCAGGCATATCTGAAAAGATTGGCTTGACATCCCAGTAAACACGCTATCTCTCTCTCTCTCTCTCTCTCTCTCTCTCTCTCTCTCTCTCTCCACCATCAAGCCAGGATGAGGTCGTTGTACAAGATGCTACTATTTTCGCTTGCCCTTGTTGCGCTGCTATCCTCAGGTATGTACGTTTGGAGCATGTTTTGTGATCAATTTTGTATGGCGACCTTTCCACTGTCGTTTTCTCATAATAAATCTCTGCAATCTTTATATGCTGGTACGAACATATAGATCTGATGATCCAGGCGACGGCTAATGGTGGCGGCTCGCTAATCCCTGAAGACTGCCGGCAGACCCCTGTCATCCGTGGGCCGTGTAACCCCAAGGCTTGTCAACACAACTGTCAAACCAACGTCGGCCCCGGTGCCGTTGGCGATTGTGATGCCGGTGGATGCCGGTGCACATACTGTACTCCATCTCAGTGGAATTAAGCAGTGATTGTTGCTTAATTGCTCTCCGATAGTATGCGAAATCTTAGTTTTTTTTCTGTCTGGCTACCTGTCAAATACTCCTACTTGGAAACTCAAATCAGGAATGTCAGAAATTTGATCGATTCGAGGGGCAGTTGCCTTATTAGCATGTTTTCTTGTGATCACCACATCTAAAAATAAAGGTGTGGTCCTCTAGCCTCCCCCCTCCCTTTGCTAGAGGTGTAGTCTGCTTGATTTATCTTCCTTTGCTAGCGTAGTAAATTGATGGAGCTCATGAAATCGTGAACGGTGTGCAAGTTATAATGCACATATATAGGTAGCGTTTGTCCTTTCGAGCAGACAATTCGTTTAGTATTCACGTTAGTAATGAAGAAATTGAAGCCATTTTCATGCACAGTAGGCAGCAAGAACGGCGTCGTCATTGATCAAACGTATGCAAGTGGGTTTTGTCCTTCCCGCTATAATGAATTCACACATCTTCAATCTTTAAAGAGCATCCCTTTCCCCGCTTGTTCTCCACTCGTCTCTCGGAAACTCACACACGCACTATCCCAAAACCCAAAACTCATACCGCGATGCACTCAAATCTTTATCTGCTCTAAATGTTCAACAAAAATTGGTAGTCAATGTCGTCCACAGCGCAATAGGAGTAGGAGGGATCAGAAAGTTATGAAGATAAGCTGGCCCTGCTCGGAATTTCAAGAAGGCTGGGCAGGATGCTTTCCGGATTTGCGATCCATGAAACATTGTGTTTCTCATCTAGTTTTGCCACCGAGGCACGCCAGTTCTTGGGCAAGTACTGTGCTCGACACCAACCCAGCCGTTCTGCAGGAATCAGTGGGGCTTGCTACTCAGACTAAAAGGAACCCATGGGGGCGTGAGACTCTGGCAGGCGCGGACCACACTGGGCCATGGCGTGACATCACCAGGGCTCGTGCATGGATTCTTGGGGTTTGGATCAGAAATATCCATCTGTACAATTCCGTTAAGTGTTAGGTAAAATATGTACATAGAGAGGATAAATGAAGGAAATAAAAATGAAAATAAAAAAAATTAGGGTCAGTCATGATGCATACAACCATCTTTATTAATTATTCACCATCGCCTGGCAAAATGAATACAAGGATCAACCCAAGCCACCTTCTAGGCCAACAAAGTCACCACACCTACAGGTATATAGATGTGCTTTGTACGCATAACAGACACTATCTAATCCGATGGCCTAAAGCCCGGCCAGTCTGTGCACGCTCTAGGATCTGCCGCCGTCAACTTCTGCAATCCCGTCTTACTATGAGTGATGCTAGTTTCTTTACACATGTAGTTTAGCCGACAAGAGTAGATCCCCACGTCGCTCATAGTGGCAGCTCGGGGGAACCCTAGCACCGCCAGCCCTTGGCCCTCTCCTCCAGCACCTCTGCCTCGCTGCCGCCAAGGGTCTCCATCGGGTGAAGCCCGGGTAGTGCTGGCGGCGGGGCCTTCCATGGGCGCGACTCCTCTCCCTCCCTAGCGGTGGCGTGTCTCCGATCTAGTGGTGCCGAGTCTCCGATTTGGCGGCGGCGGCGCTGCTCGGTGTCGGGTGTGGTGGGGTGCTCCGCCTAGTGGTGTGCCCCGGCTTGCAGCAATAGCTTCAGCTGTCGATCCCTCAGATCTGATCTGGGTTGGTTGGTGGAACTCGACCCAAAGCTGTGGTCAGCCACGTGCCTCGTCAGCTGATGCGGCACGGGACTCTAGTCGGCAGGCTACAAGTCATGAATGTTGGCTGGCAGGCGGCGCCGGACTCGATCGGGGCGGCTGATGCAGCATGGGACTCTAGTCGGCAGGCTACAAGTCATGAATGTTGGCTGGCAGGCGGCGGCGGACTCGATCGGGGCGGCGTTGGGGGACTGCTGTCGTGAAAATAATGGTGGCTGTCCTCATGCTCTTTTCGCATCATGGCAATGTCCTGCATGATCGGTCTTCCTCGCATCATGCCAGCAGACCCCTTTCATTCCTGGCCAGAACCCTGTCATCCCTAGGCCGTGTAACCCCAAGGCTTGTCTCCGCAATTGCCAAACCAACGTTGGCACTGGTGCAGTTGGCGATTGAGATGCTCGTGGATGCGAGTGCAAACACTGTACTGCATCTCAGCGGAATTAAGCAGTTCTTGTTGCTTAATTTTTTCCCTATCCATAATAAGTGAAAACTTAGTTTTTTTGTCTGGCTACCTGTTAAATACATGTAAACTCAAAACAGGAATGTCAGACATTTCATCGACTTGAGGGGCTGTTGCCATCTTATGGCATCTTCAAGGCTGACCAGTAAACCTCTCGGAACCGTCCGAACCGCGCTGTAGGTACCGCGGAAGCCATCCGGCGCGGGTCTGTATCGGTCTGCGGGGCGGTCCGGACGCGATTTCTCCCACAAAATGGAGAAAAAAGTGGGGGAGGTTTGCGGGAGTCCGGGCCGATCCCAAGCCCCTTTCTGACCGCCCTAGCCCACCAAAACCACTTCCACTTCCGCGCGTGCTCCCGCCCTGCGCCAGCTGCCCGCATTCATGCCACTGTAGAGCACGCCGCTCCGCATTGAAGATGGCTCAGGGCGGATGCGACCTCTCTCACTGCCTCCACCATGTACGGACACCGTCGGGATAGGGCCTATGCCGACGGCCTCCCGGGCTATGCCGACGGATATTTTGCCGACGGCTCTATGCCCACGGGGGCCATCGGCATAGGCCTGTCCCGACGGCCAATCAAGGCTATGCCGACGGCGGTGCGATTCCGGTGGTGTTGTGATGTAACCTAAAAAACCTCGACATCTTTTATTATCTATGTTATTGCATAAGTGGTGCTAATGTGACTAAATATTGGTTGTAACCACAATGGCATCAGAAAAGGAGATCTAAAACCATATTGTACGGTGGTGTACAATCAGTAAGACATTACACATAATAACCTACTTTTACCGAAAAGGTAGAATCTCAACTTCACTAGCCAACAGATGTTGGAAGACAAAGTAACATTGAAACAGAGTTAAGACTGTAACTTCTATACGCTGCCAAGCTGGTGCAAAACAGATTCCATGCAATTCTTGGAAGAACAAGTTGCACATGACAACAATCAGGTACAAGTTTCTGATGTTTCACCATGCACATAATTTGACTCCATACAGTTTTCCCGGTACACATCATCAAGTGTTCAAAATGTTTGCCATCTTACAAAATTTACAATCAACAAGTTTTAAGTGTTCCATGACAGCAGCATGATCACAAAGGAGTTAATCATATGCAACCAATGAAATAGAACACCATATTGAAAAGGGGGATTACTGTATGATAAAATAAGATACTACTAGTGGGCATATGAACGGAGGGGAACGTTTGGAACGAGTGGGCATATGAACCCATTTTTTTTTATAAAAAAGGTAATTTAAAAAATGGTCGAAAAATCATGAAATTTATCGGCAACAAACTTGTCCTACTCGCAAAAAATTGGGGGCGAAATGACTTTCGAGGTATTGTCCAGGACAAATCGAAATCAGCAACATACTAGGTTTACTATTCACTCTATATTGTCAGGGAAATTTTGTTTGTTGGCTCAGATTTTTGTCGTCAATTATTTCATGAGCGGAACAATATGTCAAGTTTGTTCGAAAATAATTTCAATGATTTTTGACTTTTTTCTGAGTTGCTAAAAAAATCGCTGATATTTTTTATAGGGTTCATCTACCACCAGGTTCACCGGGGTATTTTCCCGAGTTAAATAACTATTTTGTGAAATGGAAGGGAAATGAATAACTTGCGCTCCATTTTTTTATCTCATCGGACAAGGATTTTAGCGTTGCAAACAGCCAACTAGTCTTGAGGATTCATGGCCAGGAGGACATCCTTGATGTCAAGGGTTGATGGCACAATTTTCCTATGATATCTTTATTTAGGTGGGCGTCTTTTTCAAAATGAATAACACGACCTCTGCATCATACGATGAACACAACCATTTTATTAAATGTAAAGTACATGTAAGTCATGACTACCAAAATGTTCGCAGGACAAGACCATCTCGGTCAGAAACAAGATTACATAGCTCATCCAACATTCATGTTTTCTATTTGCCCAGTGCATTGTTTCGTAGGGTTTGTATCTAAATTTAATGATTTGAGGCTCATGCATATATGTGATTGATCCGGAAACTTTGGTAGGGGCAAATATCAGCAGCGATTTCTGCCCACCGGTTATGAAGTAATCTTTCTTGCTCGCATCATGTGTTGCAATCATGCTCCTGTTTAAGTGGTGGCAAAATTTGCCAACCTCGTGGCGACCTAGGTCTACAATATTTGCTAGCACACTATGATGCATGCTATGTAATTATGCATCGACGACGTGGCAATGGCAAACACACAAGACGCGGGTATGTGGGCTGCAAGGAATCCACACTACCAGAAGCCCGACTTCTCTGACCTGCCATAGTGCAATGGCGGTCTCCTCCGCCCATAGATTTCATTAAACTAAATCTTGATGCTTCTTACCACGCACCACTGGCAAGGGAGGATGGGGGTGTTATTGCTCGCGATGCTGATGGCAATGTCATTCTGGTGGCGGCGGGCGGGTTAGGTAACCAGGCCTCGAGTTGCAAGCTGAACCTGAGGCCATTCTCCAGGCCATTAAAGTGGCGGAGCAACAAGGTATGAGGCATGCCATATTCGAAACAGATTGCCTGTCTCTCCAGCAAGCAATTTAATCTCCTTCTGCCAATCGGGGACCACTAGGCATGTTGTTTCCTGAAGCAAAATTCTAGTTGAGTCTTGGGTTTATACACCACAAAGTTCTCTTTTCTCCCAAACTCACTAGCGAGGTAGCGCATGTGCTGGCCTCTCATGGTTGCTGGTGTGCTCCGAATGACCAAACTGTCTGGCACATGGATCTCCAAAATGATGTAGCTCGAGTTGGGACTGCTGATTTGGTCGGTCCATCGTAAATGGAATGCAAGGTGTTCCAGTTAAAAAAACCAACTTCTCCTGATGGGACTTATTTACCTCCGAGCCTGAAGCACCCAATAAAAATGTTTCTGACAGGTTTACCTTGACCCCAAGGAAATAATTGGGGTTTGCACGGGGAAGAATTTCCCCTTTCCTATTTCTATGGGGCCACCACAAACCAAATAATTATACCGTAAAAATAAAGAGATAATTTCATATTTCAACATTGAACTTTATGGTTACTTTAATTTACATTGCTCAACTATGAAACCTGTCAGATAACACCCTCCAACTTTCAATACCAGGTAAATCAGTCCCCTCGGACGAATGAAAGGTAGTTTTGTGCGACGTGGCAATCCTGGTAAACTAGTCAACATTGACGTGGCATTTGTGTCAGAAAATATATATAAATTTATTGTCGGTTCCATAGGTCGTACGACAGTCTTCTTCCTCGTCCTTCTCATGTTCGATCCCCTTTCTCTTGCTCGTACAGGAGCACCGACCGCTAACGTGCCTCGACACCATTACTGATTCATTGCCTCTGCGTTAGGCTGGTGCTGTTGTTATCCTCTCTCTCCCTCCTGCATCTTCATTCTCAAACTCACATGCATAGGGAGCACCGGCTCGTCTACCTAATCATCACTTCTGATCCGCATTGTGTTCACCTCTGTTGTTGCGTTGTGGCCTAGGAAGGCCGATGTTCGTCACAATCGTCTTCGAGGTCCACCCATCTCCAATGGCCTCAACATCAAGTAGGCGGGGACATCCGATGCGTGTCTCGTGGAGCTCGTCGATGCACTCTGCCCTGTAGCCGCCGACCTCTTCTTAAGCTCATCGCCGTAGTTTGTGCGGTGAATCAGGAGATGCAGGTGTAGGAGCGGATCGCTTGGTTCTGATGGTCAATCATTAATGCACGAAAACAATACGGAGGTGGATAAGAGGAGGAGTGATGTGAGGTGACAAAGTGGACTTCTGCAGCGTTTTGAAGCTGAATGACTCACTGAAGTGGCATATCGCACACCCTCATGAACACAACACAAAAATCACTACCTCCTACTTTCATACTCCCTCCGTGAACTATTATAAGATGTTCTAACTATTTTGTGAATCGGATGTATAAAGACACATTTTAGTGTGTTTGTTCACTAGTTTCAGTCTGTATGTAGTCTATATTGAAATATTCAAAACATCTTACAATAGTGAATGGAGGGAGTATCCACAATGAGTTTATAATCTCTGACCCCGCTTCTAATGTTTCTGGTCTACGAAAAAAAGGTCCAGTTCCTTGAATATTGGGATGCATGAGATTCTTTCCTGCCTTCCATGCATATGAGTTGGAGGCACCGGGAAGTTAGAAAGATTTGGCTGAGATGGCAATCGAGCTATGCAAAGGAATGAATCATGCATATGCCCGTATTTACGGAAATCAATGAGCCGATGTTTGTGCCTCTTTACCAGACGCTGCTAGCAGACCAAAGTTACACAAACAGGCTATTTGGTGGTTTTGTTCGCGTCTTCCAGGTGCAGCTAAGCATAGTGATTGTGGCGGCGCCTAGTTTCACTAGCAATAAAGCAACTACGGTGGTGCTCTTTATTCCCTGCACCATGCGTTGTTGTGGAAAAAGTCGACATAGTTCTGGATGTAGGACTCATATTTTGTAATGCTACTGACGTAGTTGCTTTTGTCATGTTCTTCGCTTGTTGAAGTGTATGCTTTAATTGATGCAGAGGATAAAGGTTCCAATATGCCTTACTTGATGCAGAGGCCATAGGTTCCATTATCCCTTTAGAAAAAAAAAGAATGGGATGATTGTAGGTGAGATTTTACATCTACCGCTTCTGTCATTTGGCGCAGAGACCGCCCTTATAACTGGAGTGGCACATGGGTCCAGCACTACAGGTAGTGCCGGGTCATTGAGACCGCAAGCTGCTCAAGAACCCGTACATGTAAATAGATTGCTTCTAGTACTTCCTCGTAGTGTCTATAAAAGCAGGGCCTCCGCTCTCAAAATCCACTTCTCCGGTGCCTACTCATCTCACTAACATGCACTGTCTCAGGAATCCACATCTCGTAAGGCAATGCTCTTGAAATCCAGATCAGTTCTCAAACTTTTTGATCCACCAATTGCAAAAAAGTTGCTAGGCCATGTGTAAGAGTAGGAGGCATCGGTAGATCTCGAACCACATTTTTCAACAGTGATAGATTGCATTGATTAGTGCTCTCCAATGTCAGTTCTGCGTTGTCCGCAGGAGGCGCGCGTGTCTGAAGACGCAGGTCCCGAACTCGAGGATGCATCTTACCCGGTGCTTTCCCGCGAGATATGCACCTACATAAACTCGATTGAGAACTATCGATCACATATGTGGAAGCTAGCCTCAATTCCGCCGACCAGAGATAGAAGCGAAACACACACCAACTCGCTTCTCCGATCTCGCCGAGAACACACCTGTGCAACGCAGGATTGATCACAGTAGGTGCGATACAAACCGACCTAGACTATGGCACATGCAATGAGGTCATGCATGCCAACACGTCGTGATTATCCGACAGTGTTGCAGTCCATCACCGATGTCGTCTGCGTCCTTCTCCACGGGATTGTACATAATCAGGTAGGATGACCAGAAAAACAATCGTTGATTGAGTGTGTGTCACAAGCTCACGGCCTAACCTCCGCACCCTTGTCGCTGCAATTAGCAAAGGGAAACACCAGAATATGAACGCCTCTTCGCCAACAAGATGAGATGAATTTCAAAGAAGTGTTTTTTAGTTGATCTCTAAAGAAGTGTTGCATCTACTTATGTCGAACCATGTCACTCGCATCTCTTTAGGACACCAGGAGTGGTTCGGAGACCCCCTCACATACCAGTGGCGGAGCTTGATAGAAACTACTGGGGGGCCAAGGCTAAAAACATGAGCATTTAGGGGTGCAAATTGCTAAAAAAATCTCATCTAAGCCCTCCCAAAAAATTCTTCGGAGTTTGGTCAAAGGCTGGGGGGGGGGGGTGGGCAGCCCCCTACGGCCTCAACATAGTTCCGCCAGTGTCACGTACCCACTCGCATTGCGTCACCACACAACGCCACGGAGCTAACCCTAACGCCTTCAATGGCTCATTTCCACTAATGCCTCCCTCTCCGCCGCTACCACCGGCGTAGGTTGCGGTTGCAGCGGGTCTGGCAGCGAAGGAGCCTAGGCGTCTGGGCGCGGCTGCGAACACCTGGTGCAGCTAGGGCGTGGCTAGAGGGGAGACTGAGCGCAGCGGCCTGGGCGGCATCCCCTGGTCATGCGATGGCAGCGCTCGCCTCCATGGCCGAGGGAACCTGCATGTTCTCTTGTGATGGAGGGTGCGGCGGCAGCCATGGATCTGGTCCACCCCAGATCCGTTCTTGGTTTTTCTCGTGGCCGGCTGGCGACGCGTTGAGGGGTTTCCATGGGAAGCTGGTTCCCTGCAGGCATTCAGACGGCACGCGCGTCGTCTCGGTGCAGATCAGCTCGAAACCAACCAGTTACGGGCTCGGAATGACGCAAATGTCGGCAAAAATCATGTTGACAGGGATCGTGACAGACGATGGTGGGATCTTGGGCGTCGTCTCCTTGTCGAAGGCATTGTCGGTTGCAATCAGTATCCACTACTAGGAAAAAGCCTACTAGCAGCGCGGGTAAAATGGCTACTAGCAGCGCGGATACCCACTCTACTAGTATCGCGCTACAGCTAATAGTTAGTAGTAGCGCGGGTGAAACCCACGCTACTACTAACATTTTAGTAGTAGCGCGGGTGCAACCCACGCTACTAGTAATCAAATAGTATTAGCGCCTCAGGTTTTTTCCCACGTTACTACTAAAAAGTTAGTAGTAGCCTGGACGCAAACCCACGCCACTACTAACGAAGTAGTAGTAGCGCGTCTGGTGTTTTCCCACGCTACTATTAACTAATTAGGAATTAAAAAAAATCCACCAATTCCATTCTATGCATACAATTCCAACTAAAACAAACACATAGTTGCAATAAACCAACAACATTACACATCATTTCTAATCCAAGATTTATAATAAACCAGCGGCATTAGAGCACATCCTGTAAGAGCATACATATTGTCATGGCTTTACATGCCTTCAATTAAAACACCTACACTTCTTGAAGTCACTTACTCCCAGCTAGTGCAAACACAGTTACAAGCAAACCAAAATGCATAAAAACACCAAACAGTGGCATCCTATCTCTCCAAATGATTCGCTCCCTCTGCATCCTTGCAAGCATCTTCACGATAAGCAAATCCATCTCTCCAAATGATTCGCTCCCTCTGCATCCTTGCAAGCATCTTCACGATAAGCAAATCCGCAGGAAAAAAGTCAACTTAGCATGTACTCCCTCTGTCAACTATCCAGAGTAGATTTTATCCATTGCCCTGGCCATGTTCAAGAAACACTAAATTAAGAATATTTCTACTCTAAATACAGGAGGCATCGGACAGAAAACAAAAGATGAGCAATATCATATGAGCAGAATAAAAAGGAGTTTGGACCATAGCATGGTTAACAATAAAATATAGTGCTCTAACAAAAGCAAGAGTGCAACACGTTGCCCTGTTCCCCTTTCAAATATCAACACACTAAAAAAGGCAATAAACACAAACATATAATTTTGGAGTACAGCAAAAATCAGTTGCAGAAAGTCAGGAAGATTATATTGTTAAAGTATTCCATCTTCAGATGTTAGAACAGGATATTGCAAAAGAAAAATATATGAAAATCAAATACTGAAGCAGCTACAATGCCCGAATTGGCCTTTTCCAGCAGGTGAGAAGCGCACACTAAAACATTAACAGCCAAGCACATCATATCTGTTGAAACTACCTAAATGGCACGGCAACAACACTTCCTTTTAAATAGTTTGAGAAGACATGCATTTAATGGCAGCCACAACAGTATGCATCTAGATGCCCCTTTAACATAACATAATTCTAGATACTAGTCATCAACCCGTGTTGCTGCACGGGCTAGAAATTAAACTTTGAGAATAATAAAAAATATGAAATGATACAATATATTCGAATGGATTATAAGATGTCATGCGTTGTAGGAAAAATGGTAAACTCGTATGCAATTATAGTTTCGTTTGAATGGATGCAAGATTATATGTGTCATTATCATGAGTGTGCTACCTTTTGAATCTTTACTTTTGCAAACGTTGCTAAGTTGTGAATATCATTGCACCTAGATATATTTTCTAAGACATACAGAGCAGGTTACCAAAGGAAATAAGTTCATGTAGGTGTTCTTATGAGGAGTACCCTCTGTGTTCTACACTTTGTGGCCAATGCAATGTTCAAAGTCAGGAGAACTCCAAATTTTGGAACTCGAGCTCACAAATTCCTAAGAGAAAATATAGAAATAGTAAGTCCCAAGGACATATAAGAACAAACAAATTTGTATATAGAAATCATGCACCGGCTCAATCTGATAATACAGCTCTAAATGTGACACTTTAATTCTCCCTTGTCCTTGAGCACAATCGATTGTACTTATATTTTCTAGAATACCTTGGTTTTGTGGCAACACAGAGATAACTAAACGCCCCAGATAACCACAGTGTGATGAATCAATTCGAGGTTAAAGCTTATAAAAAATCAAGGTTAAAGCTTACACATATAATTCATTATTAGCATAAAAATATAAGTTCCATGCAGAAGTTTGCCGGCAGATATTATACTCTGAATTGTGGTCTCCTAGAATTTTTTTTTTACAGATATAAGATTGGTATGTTTCCTGCCGAATCAACTTATATATGCATGGGACAGTGCCCTGATGATCAACGGTGGATTCAATTGATGCATGCATGCGATGGAATTGGCTTTGAGAGTCTGCTCCTACTTCCGGCCAGATAGCATCACGTCCAGAAGCTGGCCAGGAGCGATGGACTAATAGTTCTTGTCTCCAGCAACAGGAATAGGAGACAGGAGGTTTGATCTGCCCAACTGATTCTCCACCGGGTGAAGGTGGAGAGGAGAAAGGCGAGGCAGCAGTATGAGAATTGAGAAATAGGCAGGACCTGGCCATCATGGCTTGTTGCGGCAGCCATAGTAGTTGACAGGGAACCAAAAGAAATCTCAAGCACACCGAACCTATCAAAAAACAAATTTATCTCTGGAGATCTTCATTCACATACAACCTGCATGCTGCTCGACCACTAAAAGTATCTTCGCATGCAGAAAATATTCAATGTCTCGGCATCATACCTAGCGCCAAAAAACCACTCTCTTTGGCCAATGCAAGGTAGACTAAGAATACATACCATGCAGATAACTGAAGATTTAGTGTGTATTTAGAAGAAACAATATGCAACATCTACGTCATCCACAAAGGAAACATCAACCAAACTCATCATGCATCAGCTAATATGGGGTGACATATAACACTACCAGAATAACTGGCGATGCCGACGGCCGAACCTATGCCGACGGGCCCCATCGGCATAGATTGGCCTATCCCGAAGGCCCAGCCCAGGCCGTCGGTATAGAAAAGCCGTCAGCGTATATCAATCTATGCCGACGGCCCCCGTCGGCAAAGCTCACCCGTCGGCGTCGATAGAAATATGCTTACGGTGGCCGTCGGCATAGAGAAGGCCGTCGGCATTGCTCGTGGGCCCGGCTACCCGGACGGAGACGGCCTTTTGACGGTGTCAATCTACGCCGACGGGCTAACGGCGGCCGTCGGCATAGACGCCACGTCATCGATCCGCGTCACCCGCCACGTCATCGATCCGCGTCGCTCGCCTGTCCGTGGGGTGGCAAATCTATGCCGACGGCCTAGCCGTCGGCATAGGTCTGGCCCATGGATGTTGCCACATCATCGATCCGCGCCCTTAGGCACGTCATCGATCCGTGGCCATGTGCGCAGGGCCGTCGGCATATCTCTATTTTTTTATTTATTTTTATTTTTTTACTTATTTTTATTTACTTTTCCCTGTTTTTTCACAACATAAATGTGCCTTGTCTAACACAAAAAAAACATACCCAGATGGTATATCGATTGCCCCCCTCACGGACGTTGCTGCCCCCGCGCCGTGCCCCACAGCGACGCCGGAGATGGGGGGCACACCCCGGAGCTGCGTGCCGGGTGCCTGCGCTAGCCACCACGCTTTCACAACCGTAGGAGGGCCCAAAGCAACACCTAGCGGCATTGCTACCCCCCAGGTACACCCTCCCGTCTAACCGGGCCCTCATACATGCGGGGCGGTGTGGTGCCATGTCTGAAGAGGCGAGACGGGGGCCCTGGGGGATAGCAATACCACCGGAGCGTCGCACCGGCCCCTCATACATGCGGGGTGGTGTGGGGCCATGTCCAAATTAGAGGCGGCTCGCGTCTCCGGGTTGTGCCCCCGCACACGGACGGCGCCGCCGTCGGCACCTGAAGGGGGGAAACGGACGCGTCGGGTCTACACGGAGGGGATCTTACTGTGGGTTTGGCCTAGATGTTGCTCTAAAGTGTTCGTATGGGCTGACCTAACACGACCGGGTGGATAGTTCCACTGGTCAAAACCCGTCCGTGCAAAGTCAAAGGGCTAGATCCCGTGGTCAAACGCTACAGGGTTAGGCGGGACGGGGGCCGTGGGGGGGGAGGGTAGCAATGCCACCCGAGCGTCGCACCGGGCCCTCATACATGCGGGGTGGTGTGCTGGCATGTCCGAAGAGGCGGCACGCGTCTCCGGGGTGTGCCCCCTCACACGGACGGCGCCGCCGCCGGCACCTGGAGGGGGGAAACGGACGCGTCGGGTCTACACGGAGGGGATCTTACTGTGGGTTTGGCCCGGATGTTGCTCTAAAGTGTTCGTATGGGCCGACCTAACACGACCGGGTGGATAGTTCCACTGGTCAAAACCCGTCCGTGCAAAGTCAAAGGGCTAGATCCCGTGGTCAAACGCTACAGGGTTAGGCAGAACGGGGGCCGTGGGGGGGGGGGTAGCAATGCCACCCGAGCGTCGCACCGGGCCCTCATACATGCGGGGTGGTGTGCTGGCATATTCGAAGAGGCGGCACGCGTCTCCGGGGTGTGCCCCCTCACACGGACGGTGCCGCCGCCGGCACCTGAAGGGGGGAAACGGACGCGTCGGGTCTACAGGGAGGGGATCTTACTGTGGGTTTGGCCCGGATGTTGCTCTAAAGTGTTCGTATGGGCTGACCTAACACGACCGGGTGGATAGTTCCACTGGTCAAAACGCGTCCGTGCAAAGTCAAAGGGCTAGATCCCGTGGTCAAACGCTACAGGGTTAGGCGGGACGGGGCCGTGGGGGGTAGCAATGCCACCCGAGCGTCGCACCCGGCCCTCATACATGCGGGGTGGTGTGCTGGCATGTCCGAAGAGGCGGCACGCGTCTCCAGGGTGTGCCCCCTCACACGGACGACGCAACCGCCGGCACCTGAAGGGGGAAACGGACGCGTCGGGTCTACACGGAGGGGATCTTACTGTGGTTTTGGCCCAGATGTTGCTCTAAAGTGTTCGTATGGGCTGACCTAACACGACCAGGTGGATAGTTCCACTGGTCAAAACCCGTCCGTGCAAAGTCAAAGGGCTAGAGCCCGTGGTCAAACGCTACAGGGTTAGGCGGGACGGGGGCCGTGGGGGGGGTAGCAATGCCACCCGAGCATCGCACCGGGCCCTCATACATGCGGGGTGGTGTGCTGGCATGTCCGAAGAGGCGGCACGCGTCTCCGGGGTGTGCCCCCGCACACGGACGGCGCAGCCGCCGGCACCTGAAGGATGAAACGGACGCGTCGGGTCTACACGGAGGGGATCTTACTGTGGGTTTGGCCCGGATGTTGCTCTAAAGTGTTCGTATGGGCTGACCTAACGCGACCGGGTGGATAGTTCCACTGGTCAAAACCCGTCCGTGCAAAGTCAAAGGGCTAGATCCCGTGGTCAAACGCTACAGGGTTAGGCGGGACGGGGGCCCTGGGGGGGTAGCAATGCCACCCGACCGTCGCATCGGGCCCTCATACATGCGGGGTGGTGTGCTGGAATGTCCGAAGAAGCGGCACGCGTCTCCGGGGTGTGCCCCCTCACACGGACGGCGCCGCCGTCGGCACCTGAAGGGGGGAAACGGACGCGTCGGGTCTACAGGGAGGGGATCTTACTGTGGGTTTTGGCTGGATGTTGCTCTAAAGTGTTCGTATGGGCTGACCTAACACGACCGGGTGGATAGTTCCACTGGTCAAAACCCGTTCGTGCAAAGTCAAAGGGCTAGATCCCGTGGTCAAACGCTACAGGGTTAGGCGGGACGGGGGCCCTGCGGGGGGGGGGGGGGGGGTGGGGGGGTAGCAATGCCACCCGAGCGTCGCATCGGGCCCTCATACATGCAGGGTGGTGTGCTGGCATGTCCGAGGAGGCGGCACGCGTCTCCGGGGTGTGCCCCCTCACACGGACGACGCCGCCGCCGGCACCTAGAGGGGGGAAGTGGCCTCTGCAACGCCACTCTCGGGTAAACCCAAGGTACTTGCACGGAAGGGAGACCAGCTGCACAGATAAAATATCACTCACATCGAGCCCATTGCAGCTAATAGGGTAAGCCACTGTTGGGAGTTATACTCTCCACTTTTTTTGGCAGGAGTTATATGAAGAGAATAGGTGTTGCGACGGTCAAACTAGTGTGCTTGGGAATATGAGAAGTCTAAAAATGCAACCCAGGCTTAAATGACAGCTGCCTTCATAACTTTTGGCCCGTGTGTGCCCTTCCAGTCCCTGGACGCTTTCTCTTCTTCATAAGTAAGACCACCGGACGAGCATTCCCTTGTACGTTCGTCTACAGCGCAGCAACCTCCAGCACCGCGGTGAGCTTCTTCTACCTAGTTGCTCACCGTGAGGGAGAAGTACCCTGGAAGGGACCGCATCCACACTGCCAATGGATCAGGTTTGCACATAGCTCATCGTGGTCATGCTCTCCTTCCTACTCCCTCTGCCAACCGGAGACGCGTCCTGCCTCTTCGGACATGCCACCACACCACCCCGCATGTATGAGGGCCCGGTGCGACGCTCCGGTGGCATTGCTACCCCCCAAGTGCCCCCGTCCCGCCTAACCCTGTAGCGTTTGACCATGCGATCTAGCCCTTTGACTTTGCACGGACGGGCTTTGACCAGTGGACCTCCCCACCCGGTTGTGTTAGGTCAGCCCATAGGAACACTCTGGAGCAACATCCGGGCCAGACCCACAGCAAGATCCCCTCCGTGTAGACCCGACGCGTCCGTTTCCCCCCTCCAGGTGCCGGCGGCGGCGCCGTCCGTGAGGGGGGGCACACCCCGGAGACGCGTGCCGCCTCTTCGGACATGCCACCACACCACCCCGCATGTATGAGGGCCCGGTGCGACGCTCCGGTGGCATTACTACCCCCCCACGGCCCCCGTCTGTGACACCCCAAACTTTTGGCCTTGTTTTATTGCATTAAAATTTTGCCAGGAAATTAAACTTTTATTTTCTGGGCTCCCTTTTGATTTTTGAACCATTTTCCCCCTTGTTATTATGGAGTTTTTCCCCAAAGTGAAAACCTTTCAAATATGTTATTGGACTTGTTTAACCTCTCAAGAAAAAACTTTTCTTTTATCAGTATAACTAATTACTTAATTAAATTGCTTGATCTTTATTTTCTTGAAAAATGGTTTTCCATGGTTATATGGCCATATTTGAACTACAACCATTTGATAAATTCACTTAAAATTTCAACCAAAATTTGGAGATGTCATGTGATGTTTTTAAATCACTTTTATACAAGAATATCTTTTATTCATGAAATTTTTTGAGCTCTACACTCAATTTTTCTTCTCTGGTCCAGAGTGCAATTTGCACTACAACCCATTTAAATAATTCTTTCTAGCCTCCACCAAAATTATGGGATATTGGTAGTAGCATATGATTCAACTTTATGCAAAAACCATGTGATGTTATTTGAAAATTTTGAGTAAATCAACCTCTTTTCCATTCTGGTCCAGCCTTGTGATTTCTACTACAACCCTATTTAATTTTGCTCCAATGATCTTGTACTTTCTCCTACTTGTAGACAGCCCTACCAAACCCCTAAATCGAGGAGCATGCACCCATTGGAATATTTTTGGTTCATGAAATAATGTCATTTATTTCCTGTCCAGAATTGAAGTTTTGCAAAAATTTGCACTAGCAAGTTTCTCCTTTTGTCCAAATAACCTCACCACTCTCTCTTGCATCTAAGGATACCCTGATCTGGAGAATTTGGCCACTCCAAGAAAAGCCTAGGTGCCTGTGGCATTTTGTCAAACACCTGGAGAGCATGGCCAGATTTGACATGATCTTGAATTTGCATTGTGGACTTGGTCTCCTGACCTAACCACCTTGTCCCTTGATCGCCCCACTATCCCTAACCTAGCCATGTTTCTCGCCAGCCTCTCCCGCGACCTCTAGCGTGCTCTGGCATTGTGTCGAGCACATCCCGTGCGTGCCCAGAGCGCGAGCAGAGCGTGCGTTTGGCGCGCGTATTGCACGTGCCGCGCCCGAGTCGCCACGTCGTGCCCCTAGTTTTTTCCTGCACCAGAGAGCCGCGCCACGCACTCCCCCTCTCACGGCAACACGCCAAGCAGGCCCCGGTGCCCTGCAGCACCGCCGTCAGAGCCACTTGGTGGCATGCCCGCGGCCGCATCCGGCACCGCCATGGGAAGCGCCGCCCAAGCCACCCCGGCTCGCCACCTGCCCCTGGGAGCCGCAGGAGCTTATCTCCTCGCTCGTCGGCTAGCTCCCGTCGCCTCCACGTCGCCCTACAAGCTACAGAGAGGCGGTTCGCCGGCATCCTCATCTACCGCCGCGGAACCGACCTCGACGAGCTATAAAAGGAGGCCCCCGAGCTTCCCCGAGCACGCAGGCAACCTCAGGCCACCCCAATGGCACTCCCCTAGCTCGCATTCGACCCGGGGAGGCCTCCTTCCTCATCTCCGGCAACTCCTGCCGCCGCCACCGCCCCGGCCAATCCGGCACCTCTAGTACCTCCCCCTCTCCGTTCTCTTCACCAAGAGCTTCCTCATCCTCCCGTGAACCATTCCCACTACTCAATTTTGATCGGGACACACCGCGGGAGAAAAATCACCTTGCCCGACGGTCTCCATCCGCCGCGAAGCTCGCCGCCGGCAGCTCCGTTCATCCCCGAGACCATATCGACCACCGGAGTGACTGTCTTGATCCCCTGAGCACGTCGATGGCCTCCGTTCCCCAAACGGTGCCGTCATTCGCCGGTGAGCCTCGCCGGAGCCCCGCCCCGCTCGGGCAGAGGAGGGAGAAGACGCGGGCGACTGGTCAAACCTGACCAGTGGGCCAGGCGGGCCCACCATCAGTGACCCAGCGCCGGTCCACGTGGGTTAAGTGGAAGCGCATTTCCAAAATACGCTTTCGACGTGTACGTGTTTATTCGAAATGTTTTCTTTTCTGTTTTTATTAAAAACAGATTTTGACCAAATCTTTGACTGGCTATAACTTTTTAATTATAACTCCAAATGAATTAATTCTTTTTCCTACATCTCTCAAATATTGTCTAGTTTATTTTAAGATTTATTTGAAAATTTTCCAAACAACGTTTTTGTACTGTTTTTGAAATATGTGTTATTTGCATATTTTTGGAAATAGGATTTTTGGGAGAGAAGGAAGCTTTCAAAAATTTTGGAGAGCACCCCCACCTCTCCACACCATTAAAGGCAAGCATTCTGAACCCCGGAATAATATTTTTGGTGTGTTAGTTGACACGTTTATAACACCACCTTATATCGGAGAACTTGTTATTTCATGTAATATGATCATTTGCATGAATGCATATTAGTGATTTCCTTGCTGTTGGAAATGAATATACTTGTGATGGTAATCATCCTCATGTGCCTTGCATGCATGCCAGAAAGGAATCCGGGAAAGCCTCTGCCTTGGGTAGGAGTGAGCTTGTCGCCGGTCCCCGTCGGGGCGGTTATGTCCGGTATTGCATGGTAAGGTATATTGAGTGGTGATTATGTTGGTTGAATTATTTTTGTAATACATGTCATGTAGGGAATTTATGAACCTCCTGAGTCGACCGTAGACAGAGTCTTGTTCCAGTAACCCCCATACTTGCCTCGTACTACCACTTGTCCCTGCCGCAGGTAGGGTACGGTTCAGTAAGTCGTCAACCCCTTTCCAGCACACACCGTACAAAGAGGCCATGGTGGAAGATATCGGTTGTAGCCGGTAGGCATGCCACCTGGTCAGGGGGCATGGGTGTTTCTAGTTAGGACCGAGAGGGGAGGCCACCCCTTAGAGCGCGCGATATAAATTTGACCCCATGCTACGCGAGGTTGTAGCCTCCCCACTTAGAGTTTTGCTTAACAAGTGTCGTGGGTGATTCCAGACACCGATGAGTTAAGCTGGTGTGTGCAAGTTAGGCGTGTTTTCAACTAAAAGGCCGTAGACGGAATTAGTCCCGATGGACTAAAGGAATCCGTTACTCGTGGGTAAAGAGTACACCCTCTGCAGAGATTAAAAACCTATTCGAATAGCCGTGTCCATGGTTAAGGATTACAGTCTGGGATGGGTCAAGTGTTGGTCTTAGTGTCAGTCTTCGGAGGTGAAATATTGTTAAAACAAACTTGGATACCAACTGGTTACTTGTGAGGACCATGATTATTATTTTGTGATGGACTAACCCGTTGCATTATTTATATTATCGAGTATCCCTGGACGGTTCTACCTCCTGGATATTCATTGTGATTATTTTATCTTATAAGCCCTTTATGTGGTGTCGCTCAGACGCCCGACTGTGGCATTTCTTTTAAAGCCCTTTATATGGTGTCGCTCAGACGCCCGACTGTGGCATTTCTTTTAAAGCCCTTTATGTGGTGTCGCTCAGACGCCCGACTGTGGCATTTCTTTTAAAGCCCTTTATGTGGTGTCGCTCAAACGCCCGATTGTGGCATTTCTTTTAAAGCCCTTTATGTGGTGTCGCTCAGACGCCCAACTGTGGCATTTCTTTTAAAGCCCTTTATGTGGTGTCGCTCAGACGCCCGACTGTGGCATATCTTTTAAAGCCCTTTATGTGGTGTCGCTCAGACGCCCGACTGCGGCATTTTAATTCCCACTCTATTACTGCTTATTCACGTTGCATGAAAATAACCTGCTTGCATGCATAAAAGATGTTTTATATATGACTGACGATGTGATCATGGAATTTTTCAGTGCATGTTTATCAATTATATTATACCTGTGTTCTTAATGTTTGCGAGTACATTCAAAGTACTCACTGGCTTGTCCCTGGCTATTGTCTTGGCCAGATTTCTGCTTGGAGAGGAGCGTGGCGATGACAGCCTCGGGACCTAAGCAACGGTGATAGCAGCTTCGCGAAGATAGGAGTTAACCGGGTCAGCTGTTCCTGTGGGAAATGGAGTCCCATAGACACTGATGTCTCACAAACCGCTTCCGCCATCGACCACTAGAAACCCAATTGTTGTACTCACAGGCCAGAATGGTCTTGTACTACATATTTTGTATTTTTGCTTGGAATTTCTGAATCAAGTTGGAGCCTCATCAGCTAACAGTAATCCTGGGGCTGATGAGCACGCGGTCTTTTTCTGGAAATTTATACCCGAAAAACCCGGTCGTGACACCGTCCTGCCGTGTAGACCTCACGGGCGTGGCTGCCGCCGTGTCCTGGAGGGGGGAAACGGCCACGTCGGGCCGACACGGAGGGTATCTTTGGGTGGTTTGGGCCGGAATGGTTTTGGGGGGGTGCAGCACATGCCGTAACAAAAAAATAAAAAATAAAAAAAATGCCGTAACAAAAAAATAAAAAAATGCAAAGTATATATGCGACGGCTTAGCCGTCGGCATAGCAGCGCACATGTCCACGGATCGATGACGTGGCAAAGGGGCGGGCCTATGCCGACGGCCAGGCCATCGGCATAGGGCCGACCTTATCCCCTTGCGGTTCGCCCCCACCACCCATTCGCCATCCATCTCCCCCTTCCTCCCCGAACCACACCCGCGCCGCCACCCACCACCTCCGCCGCCCGCCCTGAGCACGCCACCGCCGGCCCCGAGCCCGCCGCCCCGCGCCGCACCAACCCCGGGCCGCCCCGCCCCGCCCCGAACCCGCCATCGCCCGCGCCTCCCCCGTCTCCCCCACCCACCCGCGCATCCGGCCCTCCCTCCCCCGACCTCCGTCCCCGCCCCGACCTCCATCGACCCCGCCCCGGCGGCCACTTCATTCGTGCCTGCCCCTCCGCCGCCTGCTCTGGCCCGTCATCCGTGCCTGCCCCTCCCCCCGAGCCGGCCCTCCCCCACGGTGAGCTCCCTCCCTCCCTCTCTGTAGATTTTTTTGATAATTTTGTTGTTGTTCATAGTTATGTAACTAGATGGATGGATGCATAGTTAGTTGATAGATGATTTGATGATAGTTACAAATGTGAGAAATGCAAGAAAAGCAATTTTTTTAACAAGGGGCATGACGTTAGATGATGGATTTTTTGATGATAGTTGCAAATGTATGATGATTGTTACATGATAGATGATGATGTTGATGATAGATAATGATTTTTTTTGCGGAAGAGATGATATAGGATGCTGATTTTTATGATTCGATGATTGTTAGATGATGATGATGAATATATTGTGATGTACTTAATTATTGTCACGGTGCAGGTTCTGTGGTGTTCCATCTCGGTGGAGTGATCGTCTTATTTATATGTAAACACAACGTATCTCTGCAATAATATACAGCTTGGCATAGACAGGATACACACCAAGCACATGTAGGAAGCAGCAAAATACCCTTTTTCACATATAGATAGCTACAATATCTGAAAGGGGTTGTGTGATTTGAGTTAAAATCAGAAATAGAAATAAATTTCATTGCAGGATAAAAGCAATAACTGCTCCATATTTCAAATATGATTTATATTTTAGAATTGTCAGGTTCTAAGGAGAAATTCCCCTACCATCAAATATGCGTGCTCCTTTCGCTTGTGGTGTAACCTGAAAAACTTCAACATCTTTTATTAGCTATGTTATTGCATAAATGGTGCTAATGTGACTAAATATTGGTTGTAAGCACAATGAAATCAAAAAAACAGAGCTAAAACCAGTGGTGTACATTCAGCAAGGCATTAATACCCGTGAGAACCTTCTTTTACTGAAAGGAAGAATCTGAACTTCACTAGCCAACAGATGTTGCAAGAAACATGAAACAGATCAGTCTAGACTGTAACTCTATATGATGCCAACGTGGTGCAAAAAAGATTCCATACAATTCTTGGATGAACAAGCTGCACATGACAGCAATCAAGAAGTTTTAAGTGTTCCATGGCGGCAGCATGATCAGAGAGGAGTTAATTATACGGAACTCAATAAGTCAGAAAACCATATTGACAATGGGGATTTACTGTACATTAAAACAAGAGAACTATGAAATATTTCCTTGTTATTTCTCAAAAAGTACGTACATAAATTAACTATTTGTCAAAAGGAAGAGAATTTAATAAATAGCGCTCCATTTTTCTTCTTTCATTATCGGAAAAGGATTTCAGCTTTCGACACTACTACTGATCCTGAGGCTTCATGGCCAGGAACAGGAGGACCTCCTTGATGTTTTGGGAGTCCGTCAGCAACATGGTGAGGCGATCAGTAAATGTTTCTGCTCTACTGTTTGGAGCAGAAACTTCTTGTTGTATGTGGGATTCTGGGACGGGAGTTGTCCTCTTTTTCAGAAGAAAAAACACCAAAACATAATACATGAACATGAGGTTAGTTATAGCAACTCAATGAAATAGAAAATCATATTGGCAATGGGAGTTACTGTCCATTAAAATAACGTAGAACTAGTTAACATTGCTTGTTATTTCTCGAAGTACAGAAATTAACTATTTGTAAAGCACAGAACTAGGAAACCATATTTACAATGGGCAATTACTGTCCATAACTTAAATTCCATTTTTGTTTCTTTCATAGGACAAGAATTTCATCTTTTCAAATAGCTAGCTGTCTTGAGGCTTCATGGCCGGGAACAGGAGGACCTCCTTTATGTTCTGGGAATCCGTCAGCAACATGGTGAGGCGATCAATCCCCAGACCCCAGCCTCCGGTCGGCGGCAGGCCATACTCAAGGGCAGTGCAGAAGGTTTCGTCCATGGCCATCGCTTCATCGTCACCGTCCTAACGATCCCTGAGCTGCTCCTCAAACCGCTCCCTCTGCACGACGGGGTCATTCAGCTCCCTGTAGGCGTTGCACACCTCATGCTTGTTGATGAACAGCTCAAACCTTTCAGTCAGTCCAGACCGGGCTTCGTCCCTGTGTGACTTCGCGAGTGGGCTCATGATCACCGGATGGTTGATGATGAACGTCGGGTTCACGCATGTCTCCTCCAGGAAGTGCCAGACAAGCTTGTCCAGCAGCCGTGCCATCGTGTGTGGAAGCGGGCACGTAATGTCGTACCTGGCACAAGCCTCCATCAAGTACTCGTTGTCGTTGGCATCGTGGGTCGACAGATCCTCCTCCGGTATGTTGAGACCGGCCATGTCCTCAAGTCCCTTGATCACGTCGATTCGCGCGAACGGAGGCGTGAAATCGATCTCGATAGGCGGCTTGTCGGCGCCGTTGGCGTGGTACTGCACCTTGTAGCCGCCCGTGAGCTCCTTCACCATGCCGCCCAGCATCTCCTCCGTGAGCTCCATCAGGTCGTTGTAATCCGCATAGGCCATGTAGAACTCGCATGTCGTGAACTCGGGGTTGTGCGTCGTGTCGATGCCTTCGTTCCTGAAGGCCTCCTGATCTCGTACACGCGGTCCAGTCCGCCGACGACGAGCTGCTTCAGGTAGAGCTCCGGCGCGATGCGCATGTACAACTTCATGTTCAGGTCGTTGTGGTGCGTGACGAACGGCCTCGCGGCGGCGCCACCGGCAACCACGTTCATCATCGGGGTGTCCACCTCCAGAAACCCACGCTTGTCAAGGAAGCTGCGGATGAAGGAGACGACTCTGGCTCGCGCCGTGAAGACGGACCTCACCTCAGGGTTCACCATGAGATCGAGGTACCGCCGGCGGTACCGTGTCTCCTGGTCCTTGAGGGCGTAGCTCTCCATGTTCCTGGGCATGCCGGGCGCCCACGGCAGCGGCGGCGCGCGCCGGTGCCTATTCGGCTGCCGCGGCAGCATGTGCAGGCAGGGCGAGAGCACGACGAACTGTGCAGGGAATATGCTGAGCTCGCCTCGGTTGCTTTTACCAGGGAACCCACGCACGTCGACCACGTCGCCAAGCTTCACGCCAGAGTGGAAAGCGGAGAATTCCTCGGGAGTCTCCAGCTCCGAGGTCCCGGAGTCTGCCATGACCTGGACCTTGGCGCCGCCGCGGTGGAGGTCGTAGAAGAGGAGGCTGGAGGACGACGTCCTCTTGCTCATGATCCTCCCGGCCAGGGACTCGGTGACGTCGACCAGCTTCTCCCCGTCGGCCAGGCCCCTGTACCTGTGGACGTAGTCGGCGACGGAGACGGTGGGCTGGAAGGCGTGCGGGTAGGGGTTGACGCCGGCGGCCTTCTGCGCGGCGAGCGCGCCGAGCCTGTTGTGGTAGTACTGGGTGGGATCCATGCCGTCGTCCGTCATGGCGCGCGGTGCAAAACTCTCTCCCGTAGTTGGGGAAAAACAGAGCGGAGACTTTCTTGACCTAGCAGCGATTTCGTGTTCTCGTCGGTTTATTTATATGTACAAAGAAGAAGAGACGACTATGCGCTTGTTTGGACTCAAAATCGAACAAAACCTACCGTGACTTGCCAAACAAGCAACCCCACGAGCCCACCCCAGACTTGTGGGATCCTTTCCAGCGTAGCGGTTCGATCCAGTCAACGCAAAACTGGGCGCCGCATCAACGCAGCCCCATGCGAGAAGCACCACGCCCCAGACTCCGTACTAGAAGAACCACGTCGCCCCTCTGCAGCACTGATTGCATGTAGAACATTGTTGACTGCCGGCCGCTGACAGTCTATCGAGTGTTGCATGGCAGCACCGTGGAAGGCTGAGTTGCAGCACAGACAACCGCTGACGACCGTCGACGCTGCATCGCAGCACTGGCAACTACCGCTGGGTTGCATAGCAGCACCGACGAGGATGCGTTGTAGCACCAACAGTTGACGACGACCGCTGCTTCAGAGCGTCGAACAATTGAACGATGCATTGCAGCGCCGTTAGACACCGATGGACCGCACAACAGCGCAGCACCTGAGTGCTGCATCACAACATCGACGCCGATGAGAAAGTTCATCCGATTGAAAACCAAAGTTTTCCTACTTTTTATACCTAACAACGGAGCTAGCTATACATCCAGCAACAACAAATAGATCAAAGATGAAAGAAAATATGTTGCCTCCATGACACTACTGTAGAGAAAGATCAGTATACACATGTGAACTCAAAGAAAGTGAAATACGCATACTTATGATGAGTGATATCCTGGTTAATCTGTTTATGTGTCCTAATTAACAGCCCATGAGCACACCCGAAACAATATCGGTAGTTAGACGAAGAAAACACATCCTGGTTAAAGGAGAAAGAACAGGAAAACGGTCCGTAGATTTGAAGAGAGTGGGGGGCTTACATCGAACTGTCTGCTGCCTTGAACACTTTCATGGAAAAGAAACATTGGCTTTGCCACCAGAGTAGGAAGAAACAGGATTGCCTTTCAGCTTGTTGCCCGTACCTGTTAATGAGCGAAAAATATGAACAGAGTCTGAAAAAAAATGAGAACAGTAGCAATACGCTTAAGCAACAGCGGGTTTGTTGATATTTTTGCGGCGAAGAGAACTATGGCATATTTTTGATCCAACTCAAGTCAGAAAGATCAATGATGTTCAGGTTAAAACTCTGAACTCTCAACTACATCCACTAGTTGATAGTTGTTGCTCGAAGCTTAACAAGACAAACACAAGGCATTCCACTTCCTTAAAATTATTCTTGCTGTCATGAAAAATAAAAACTGCTTTAATTTTCTCGCTTCACCGATCGAGATCACTAGTACATGCATGCATATGGAGAAAACTGCAAACACACTGTTTGGACAAAAAAAAAGTTTGCTAGTTCTTGGCCGGGCACCAGACACCTCACAAACCTGCACTGTCAATGAATTAGCTTTCTCTATTCCATGGTAGTGGTATCATGCACCTGAATGTTCTTTGCCATACAATTTTCTTAAGATTAATTAAGCTCTAGTACTGTTAGCATTGCAGCGGCGATCTGTATGTTACGATCCTAGTATTACCCAACATTGACGAACGGCAGAGATAAGATACTACCAGTAAACAGATGGATACAGTTGACAAGACCACAAACAGAATGGTTACTTACTTGTACAGTTCTGCTTTCTTGGTGAGTTCTATTTGATGGAATGGTTAAAAATATCCCTGTGTTTTATAAATTTTGTAGGATGTGAAATAGATATGCTAGAAGTTGCAAAACAACATTTTGGCACACACTGAAACTGCATGGTGGACATGAAGGAAAATCATGATAAACTCCATTGACTAGAGATGAAAACACAGCCCATTATGGTTATGATTCAGCAAAATACATGCCCTTCAACAGGTTGAACTACATCTATAATTTCAGTTAAAAACTACATCCATGCCATCCCACTTGTCATCAGGAGTCAGCATAACAACCATGGCCCCCTAAATGTAACAATAAGATTACATCCATGACAAAACTTTGGATAATCACTGATTACTCAATGTAGAAATCTGCATCTGAAAAATACACACAAGAACACATGAAGCCCACAATGGGGAGTTCGAATTATGAGAACGTTAATCATCTAACCCTGTAACCCACAGGGAAGCCATGGAAAAGTACATCTACACTAGGCATGGAAATTAAGAAGAAAATACCTACATCCATCACATGGCAAAAATACATTGTAGAACTAGATGGAAACACAGGAAGAAAAAACATACGTGGTGGTCAAAGTCCATACGTCGGACCAGACAAGCTTATGAAAGGCTACATGTAAATATGCGTGAAGCTTATGAAAGGCTACACTATGCGTGAAGAAAAAGCACTCATAAGCATTAGGGGTTCAAACATATACTAAGAACCATGGATTTCGAGTCGCTCGACTAGTCTATGAGTCGCAAAAATATGGTCGACTCAGCTTAGTGTCGACTCGCGACTAGTCACAACGCAGGCTCGACTTCTTCCGAGTCACTGCCCCAGAGAGACTCGCATGAGTCGCGACTCGAAAACCATGCTAAGAACTTCGGGAGAAAGATCAACCGATCATCCACTAACAGCCTAACGACAAGGAAGGAAGTAAGCAGCCAAGAATAATGAATATTTTAATCAAAACAACAACAAACGAGCCAGGTAATTCCTAAATTTCCCCTATTTTCCTCTGACATACTCCTCCCAATGCGAGCACAACGCTATTTCGTTCAAAAATTGCTATTCACTCCGCCATCAAAATCCAACCCTTGTTTCTCTCGCAGAGTATGCCACAGCTACCTCAACGAGTCACAGTATCCAAATCTGCCATTGTACAATGTACGGATGGGCTTAGGCATTTCGTCGAACACATTGGCTTCTATCCATTGGAAACCACCAGATCACATGTACAGGAAAGCTAGCAGTAAACTTCGAACATCGAATAGACAAGAGGTTGGTGCGGGAGCAACCTTGGGGAGTGCTGCGGTCGACGACACCGTCCGGGACCGCTGGCCTAGGCGCCTACAGGTAGAATACAAGAGGCTGCCCTTTGCACGACCTCCTCTTCACCACTCCACGGCCCCCAATCGTGATGCTCTTGCTCGACGGAGTACTGTCAAACAACCAAACAAAGCTACGTGTTGGTGCGTGGGTGATGTTTGTGTAAATTGTTTGGACGATCAAGGAGCGTGCGACAAGAAAAAAAATCGGCATGAACAAATGTTTCTCACATACCCGAAATTTGATTTTTTTTTCTTTTTCGCCACGACCTTCTCGGATGGCCAAACTTCACCAAATCTTGCACGAACATCACGCATTTGAGCTCCTCGAATGGCCAAACTTCACCAAATCTTTCTTGATTTTTTTCTCTCACCCACTAATATGTGGGCCACGCAATGTTGGCATGCCACGCAAGCTGGGTGGATGTAAAAAGCACCGTATTTGCACCAAACAACAAGTTAGATGACTATAAATCTATATTTTTAAAGTTTTAGTACTAAACTGAACATCTTGCGCAAGTTGTATGATTGCCGGTGATATTGCCTCAATAAGTAAATACACCAGCGATGTAGTTGGTACGAACACTTGCAAAATACTGATTTTCCGATCAGTGAACTTGCCCCGGTTGTGCAAATATAGTACGTTCTGCCGGCGTATGCTCTGTCCGCATGGTGGTGGCCCACATTTCAGTGGCCGGAGGTAAGCGAGGCGTGAATGAGCAACCAATGATGTTTTTTAAACTGAATTTCTTAGTGTGCAAATATTGTCATGGCAAATTTGATATGTATAATATTTATTTTTGCCAATTAGTATCCAGAGTTATAAAAGATATTCGTAAGAAATCATGTATTTATCAAGAGGGTAGTATAGAAGCTTACAAGAAGATATTCAGGATCTTGAGTTGGGATCAGATTGATCCTCTATGGTAAAATTGCAAAGCGTTGGCTCACTAGTAGGATCGTGACCTCGCGAAAATATGGATATCTAATCGATTTAGATCATAACATCGTAGAATCACAATAAAATCATGATTCTCACTACCTTGCCAAAAAAACAACCTCCTTATATATTTTTCCAGAATAAAGTAATTTGCACATCTTTGGAAAGATTTATATTAACTGTGCATATATTCTTTTTTAGCGGCCAGTCAATATGCCATAAATAGATCCTTGGTTTTTCCTTCAAGGCAATCAATTCACGAATAAATGCACAATTAATAATGCCATCAGTAGATGAGCTATAGGTTTTGGGTGTAAATATACTATATAAATATTCCTCGCAAAAAATATACTATAAATATTTTTTACTATATATATGAGCTGTATGTTTTGGGTGTATATCAACATACACATTTATAGGATACAGATCCATGATTAAATTAATGTGTTTAAACGTTAATATTATGTAAATAAGTCGAAAACTTGTAGCATGCACCTATGTGTCCATTATAAAAAGCCATCTAAGACCCTAATCACAGAGCAGGAACCCAGGCATATCTGAAAAGATTGGCTTGACATCCCAGTAAACACGCTATCTCTCTCTCTCTCTCTCTCTCTCTCTCTCTCTCTCTCTCTCTCCACCATCAAGCCAGGATGAGGTCGTTGTACAAGATGCTACTATTTTCGCTTGCCCTTGTTGCGCTGCTATCCTCAGGTATGTACGTTTGGAGCATGTTTTGTGATCAATTTTGTATGGCGACCTTTCCACTGTCGTTTTCTCATAATAAATCTCTGCAATCTTTATATGCTGGTACGAACATATAGATCTGATGATCCAGGCGACGGCTAATGGTGGCGGCTCGCTAATCCCTGAAGACTGCCGGCAGACCCCTGTCATCCGTGGGCCGTGTAACCCCAAGGCTTGTCAACACAACTGTCAAACCAACGTCGGCCCCGGTGCCGTTGGCGATTGTGATGCCGGTGGATGCCGGTGCACATACTGTACTCCATCTCAGTGGAATTAAGCAGTGATTGTTGCTTAATTGCTCTCCGATAGTATGCGAAATCTTAGTTTTTTTTCTGTCTGGCTACCTGTCAAATACTCCTACTTGGAAACTCAAATCAGGAATGTCAGAAATTTGATCGATTCGAGGGGCAGTTGCCTTATTAGCATGTTTGCTTGTGATCACCACATCTAAAAATAAAGGTGTGGTCCTCTAGCCTCCCCCCTCCCTTTGCTAGAGGTGTAGTCTGCTTGATTTATCTTCCTTTGCTAGCGTAGTAAATTGATGGAGCTCATGAAATCGTGAACGGTGTGCAAGTTATAATGCACATATATAGGTAGCGTTTGTCCTTTCGAGCAGACAATTCGTTTAGTATTCACGTTAGTAATGAAGAAATTGAAGCCATTTTCATGCACATTAGGCAGCAAGAACGGCGTCGTCATTGATCAAACGTATGCAAGTGGGTTTTGTCCTTCCCGCTATAATGAATTCACACATCTTCAATCTTTAAAGAGCATCCCTTTCCCCGCTTGTTCTCCACTCGTCTCTCGGAAACTCACACACGCACTATCCCAAAACCCAAAACTCATACCGCGATGCACTCAAATCTTTATCTGCTCTAAATGTTCAACAAAAATTGGTAGTCAATGTCGTCCACAGCGCAATAGGAGTAGGAGGGATCAGAAAGTTATGAAGATAAGCTGGCCCTGCTCGGAATTTCAAGAAGGCTGGGCAGGATGCTTTCCGGATTTGCGATCCATGAAACATTGTGTTTCTCATCTAGTTTTGCCACCGAGGCACGCCAGTTCTTGGGCAAGTACTGTGCTCGACACCAACCCAGCCGTTCTGCAGGAATCAGTGGGGCTTGCTACTCAGACTAAAAGGAACCCATGGGGGCGTGAGACTCTGGCAGGCGCGGACCACACTGGGCCATGGCGTGACATCACCAGGGCTCGTGCATGGATTCTTGGGGTTTGGATCAGAAATATCCATCTGTACAATTCCGTTAAGTGTTAGGTAAAATATGTACATAGAGAGGATAAATGAAGGAAATAAAAATGAAAATAAAAAAAATTAGGGTCAGTCATGATGCATACAACCATCTTTATTAATTATTCACCATCGCCTGGCAAAATGAATACAAGGATCAACCCAAGCCACCTTCTAGGCCAACAAAGTCACCACACCTACAGGTATATAGATGTGCTTTGTACGCATAACAGACACTATCTAATCCGATGGCCTAAAGCCCGGCCAGTCTGTGCACGCTCTAGGATCTGCCGCCGTCAACTTCTGCAATCCCGTCTTACTATGAGTGATGCTAGTTTCTTTACACATGTAGTTTAGCCGACAAGAGTAGATCCCCACGTCGCTCATAGTGGCAGCTCGGGGGAACCCTAGCACCGCCAGCCCTTGGCCCTCTCCTCCAGCACCTCTGCCTCGCTGCCGCCAAGGGTCTCCATCGGGTGAAGCCCGGGTAGTGCTGGCGGCGGGGCCTTCCATGGGCGCGACTCCTCTCCCTCCCTAGCGGTGGCGTGTCTCCGATCTAGTGGCGCCGAGTCTCCGATTTGGCGGCCGCGGCGCTGCTCGGTGTCGGGTGTGGTGGGGTGCTCCGCCTAGTGGTGTGCCCCGGCTTGCAGAAATAGCTTCAGCTGTCGATCCCTCAGATCTGATCTGGGTTGGTTGGTGGAACTCGACCCAAAGCTGTGGTCAGCCACGTGCCTCGTCAGCTGATGCGGCATGGGACTCTAGTCGGCAGGCTACAAGTCATGAATGTTGGCTGGCAGGCGGCGCCGGACTCGATCGGGGCGGCTGATGCAGCATGGGACTCTAGTCGGCAGGCTACAAGTCATGAATGTTGGCTGGCAGGCGGCGGCGGACTCGATCGGGGCGGCGTTCGGGGACTGCTGTCGTGAAAATAATGGTGGCTGTCCTCATGCTCTTTTCGCATCATGGCAATGTCCTGCATGATCGGTCTTCCTCGCATCATGCCAGCAGACCCCTGTCATTCCTGGCCAGAACCCTGTCATCCCTAGGCCGTGTAACCCCAAGGCTTGTCTCCGCAATTGCCAAACCAACGTTGGCACTGGTGCAGTTGGCGATTGAGATGCTCGTGGATGCGAGTGCAAACACTGTACTGCATCTCAGCGGAATTAAGCAGTGCTTGTTGCTTAATTTTTTCCCTATCCATAATAAGTGAAAACTTAGTTTTTTTGTATGGCTACCTGTTAAATACATGGAAACTCAAAACAGGAATGTCAGACATTTCATCGACTTGAGGGGCTGTTGCCATCTTAGGGCATCTTCAAGGCTGACCAGTAAACCTCTCGGAACCGTCCGAACCGCGCTGTAGGTACCGCGGAAGCCATCCGGCGCGGGTCTGTATCGGTCTGCGGGGCGGTCCGGACGCGATTTCTCCCACAAAATGGAGAAAAAAGTGGGGGAGGTTTGCGGGAGTCCGGGCCGATCCCAAGCCCCTTTCTGACCGCCCTAGCCCACCAAAACCACTTCCACTTCCGCGCGTGCTCCCGCCCTGCGCCAGCTGCCCGCATTCATGCCACTGTAGAGCACGCCGCTCCGCATTGAAGATGGCTCAGGGCGGATGCGACCTCTCTCACTGCCTCCACCATGTACGGACACCGTCGGGATAGGGCCTATGCCGACGGCCTCCCGGGCTATGCCGACGGATATTTTGCCGACGGCTCTATGCCAACGGGGGCCATCGGCATAGGCCTGTCCCGACGGCCAATCAAGGCTATGCCGACGGCGGTGCGATTCCGGTGGTGTTGTGATGTAACCTAAAAAACTTCGACATCTTTTATTATCTATGTTATTGCATAAGTGGTGCTAATGTGACTAAATATTGGTTGTAACCACAATGGCATCAGAAAAGGAGATCTAAAACCATATTGTACGGTGGTGTACAATCAGTAAGACATTACACATAATAACCTACTTTTACCGAAAAGGTAGAATCTCAACTTCACTAGCCAACAGATGTTGGAAGACAAAGTAACATTGAAACAGAGTTAAGACTGTAACTTCTATACGCTGCCAAGCTGGTGCAAAACAGATTCCATGCAATTCTTGGAAGAACAAGTTGCACATGACAACAATCAGGTACAAGTTTCTGATGTTTCACCATGCACATAATTTGACTCCATACAGTTTTCCCGGTACACATCATCAAGTGTTCAAAATGTTTGCCATCTTACAAAATTTACAATCAACAAGTTTTAAGTGTTCCATGACAGCAGCATGATCACAAAGGAGTTAATCATATGCAACCAATGAAATAGAACACCATATTGAAAAGGGGGATTACTGTATGATAAAATAAGATACTACTAGTGGGCATATGAACGGAGGGGAACGTTTGGAACGAGTGGGCATATGAACCCATTTTTTTTTATAAAAAAGGTAATTTAAAAAATGGTCGAAAAATCATGAAATTTATCGGCAACAAACTTGTCCTACTCGCAAAAAATTGGGGGCGAAATGACTTTCGAGGTATTGTCCAGGACAAATCGAAATCAGCAACATACTAGGTTTACTATTCACTCTATATTGTCAGGGAAATTTTGTTTGTTGGCTCAGATTTTTGTCGTCAATTATTTCATGAGCGGAACAATATGTCAACTTTGTTCGAAAATAATTTCAATGATTTTTGACTTTTTTCTGAGTTGCTAAAAAAATCGCTGATATTTTTTATAGGGTTCATCTACCACCAGGTTCACCGGGGTATTTTCCCGAGTTAAATAACTATTTTGTGAAATGGAAGGGAAATGAATAACTTGCGCTCCATTTTTTTATCTCATCGGACAAGGATTTTAGCGTTGCAAACAGCCAACTAGTCTTGAGGATTCATGGCCAGGAGGACATCCTTGATGTCAAGGGTTGATGGCACAATTTTCCTATGATATCTTTATTTAGGTGGGCATCTTTTTCAAAATGAATAACACGACCTCTGCATCATACGATGAACACAACCATTTTATTAAATGTAAAGTACATGTAAGTCATGACTACCAAAATGTTCGCAGGACAAGACCATCTCGGTCAGAAACAAGATTACATAGCTCATCCAACATTCATGTTTTCTATTTGCCCAGTGCATTGTTTTGTAGGGTTTGTATCTAAATTTAATGATTTGAGGCTCATGCATATATGTGATTGATCCGGAAACTTTGGTAGGGGCAAATACCAGCAGCGATTTCTGCCCACCGGTTATGAAGTAATCTTTCTTGCTCGCATCATGTGTTGCAATCATGCTCCTGTTTAAGTGGTGGAAAAATTTGCCAACCTCGTGGCGACCTAGGTCTACAATATTTGCTAGCACACTATGATGCATGCTATGTAATTATGCATCGACGACGTGGCAATGGCAAACACACAAGACGCGGGTATGTGGGCTGCAACGAATCCACACTACTAGAAGCCCGACTTCTCTGACCTGCCATAGTGCAATGGCGGTCTCCTCCGCCCATAGATTTCATTAAACTAAATCTTGATGCTTCTTACCACGCACCACTGGCAAGGGAGGATGGGGGTGTTATTGCTCGCGATGCTGATGGCAATGTCATTCTGGTGGCGGCGGGCGGGTTAGGTAACCAGGCCTCGAGTTGCAACCTGAACCTGAGGCCATTCTCCAGGCCATTAAAGTGGCGGAGCAACAAGGTATGAGGCATGCCATATTCGAAACAGATTGCCTGTCTCTCCAGCAAGCAATTTAATCTCCTTCTGCCAATCGGGGACCACTAGGCATGTTGTTTCCTGAAGCAAAATTCTAGTTGAGTCTTGGGTTTATACACCACAAAGTTCTCTTTTCTCCCAAACTCACTAGCGAGGTAGCGCATGTGCTGGCCTCTCATGGTTGCTGGTGTGCTCCGAATGACCAAACTGTCTGGCACATGGATCTCCAAAATGATGTAGCTCGAGTTGGGACTGCTGATTTGGTCGGGGTCATTCAGCTCCCTGTAGGCGTTGCACACCTCATGCTTGTTGATGAACAGCTCAAACCTTTCAGTCAGTCCAGACCGGGCTTCGTCCCTGTGTGACTTCGCGAGTGGGCTCATGATCACCGGATGGTTGATGATGAACGTCGGGTTCACGCATGTCTCCTCCAGGAAGTGCCAGACAAGCTTGTCCAGCAGCCGTGCCGTCGTGTGTGGAAGCGGGCAGGTAATGTCGTACCTGGCACAAGCCTCCATCAAGTACTCGTTGTCGTTGGCATCGTGGGTCGACAGATCCTCCTCCGGTATGTTGAGACCGGCCATGTCCTCAAGTCCCTTGATCACGTCGATTCGCGCGAACGGAGGCGTGAAATCGATCTCGATAGGCGGCTTGTCGGCGCCGTTGGCGTGGTACTGCACCTTGTAGCCGCCCGTGAGCTCCTTCACCATGCCGCCCAGCATCTCCTCCGTGAGCTCCATCAGGTCGTTGTAATCCGCATAGGCCATGTAGAACTCGCATGTCGTGAACTCGGGGTTGTGCGTCGTGTCGATGCCTTCGTTCCTGAAGGCCTCCCGATCTCGTACACGCCGTCCAGTCCGCCGACGACGAGCTGCTTCAGGTAGAGCTCCGGCGCGATGCGCATGTACAACTTCATGTTCAGGTCGTTGTGGTGCGTGACGAACAGCCTCGCGGCGGCGCCACCGGCAACCACGTTCATCATCGGGGTGTCCACCTCCAGAAACCCACGCTTGTCAAGGAAGCTGCGGATGAAGGAGACGACTCTGGCTCGCGCCGTGAAGACGGACCTCACCTCAGGGTTCACCATGAGATCGAGGTACCGCCGGCGGTACCGTGTCTCCTGGTCCTTGAGGGCGTAGCTCTCCATGTTCCTGGGCATGCCGGGCGCCCACGGCAGCGGCGGCGCGCGCCGGTGCCTATTCGGCTGCCGCGGCAGCATGTGTAGGCAGGGCGAGAGCACGACGAACTGTGCAGGGAATATGCTGAGCTCGCCTCGGTTGCTTTTACCAGGGAACCCACGCACGTCGACCACGTCGCCAAGCTTCACGCCAGAGTGGAAAGCGGAGAATTCCTCGGGAGTCTCCAGCTCCGAGGTCCCGGAGTCTGCCATGACCTGGACCTTGGCGCCGCCGCGGTGGAGGTCGTAGAAGAGGAGGCTGGAGGACGACGTCCTCTTGCTCATGATCCTCCCGGCCAGGGACTCGGTGACGTCAACCAGCTTCTCCCCGTCGGCCAGACCCCTGTACCTGTGGACGTAGTCGGCGACGGAGACGGTGGGCTGGAAGGCGTGCGGGTAGGGGTTGACGCCGGCGGCCTTCTGCGCGGCGAGCGCGCCGAGCCTGTTGTGGTAGTACTGGGTGGGATCCATGCCGTCGTCCGTCATGGCGCGCGGTGCAAAACTCTCTCCCGTAGTTGGGGAAAAACAGAGCGGAGACTTTCTTGACCTAGCAGCGATTTCGTGTTCTCGTCGGTTTATTTATATGTACAAAGAAGAAGAGACGACTATGCGCTTGTTTGGACTCAAAATCGAACAAAACCTACCGTGACTTGCCAAACAAGCAACCCCACGAGCCCACCCCAGACTTGTGGGATCCTTTCCAGCGTAGCGGTTCGATCCAGTCAACGCAAAACTGGGCGCCGCATCAACGCAGCCCCATGCGAGAAGCACCACGCCCCAGACTCCGTACTAGAAGAACCACGTCGCCCCTCTGCAGCACTGATTGCATGTAGAACATTGTTGACTGCCGGCCGCTGACAGTCTATCGAGTGTTGCATGGCAGCACCGTGGAAGGCTGAGTTGCAGCACAGACAACCGCTGACGACCGTCGACGCTGCATCGCAGCACTGGCAACTACCGCTGGGTTGCATAGCAGCACCGACGAGGATGCGTTGTAGCACCAACAGTTGACGACGACCGCTGCTTCAGAGCGTCGAACAATTGAACGATGCATTGCAGCGCCGTTAGACACCGATGGACCGCACAACAGCGCAGCACCTGAGTGCTGCATCACAACATCGACGCCGATGAGAAAGTTCATCCGATTGAAAACCAAAGTTTTCCTACTTTTTATACCTAACAACGGAGCTAGCTATACATCCAGCAACAACAAATAGATCAAAGATGAAAGAAAATATGTTGCCTCCATGACACTACTGTAGAGAAAGATCAGTATACACATGTGAACTCAAAGAAAGTGAAATACGCATACTTATGATGAGTGATATCCTGGTTAATCTGTTTATGTGTCCTAATTAACAGCCCATGAGCACACCCGAAACAATATCGGTAGTTAGACGAAGAAAACACATCCTGGTTAAAGGAGAAAGAACAGGAAAAAGGTCCGTAGATTTGAAGAGAGTGGGGGGCTTACATCGAACTGTCTGCTGCCTTGAACACTTCCATGGAAAAGAAACATTGGCTTTGCCACCAGAGTAGGAAGAAACAGGATTGCCTTTCAGCTTGTTGCCCGTACCTGTTAATGAGCGAAAAATATGAACAGAGTCTGAAAAAAAATGAGAACAGTAGCAATACGCTTAAGCAACAGCGGGTTTGTTGATATTTTTGCGGCGAAGAGAACTATGGCATATTTTTTATCCAACTCAAGTCAGAAAGATCAATGATGTTCAGGTTAAAACTCTGAACTCTCAACTACATCCACTAGTTGATAGTTGTTGCTCGAAGCTTAACAAGACAAACACAAGGCATTCCACTTCCTTAAAATTATTCTTGCTGTCATGAAAAATAAAAACTCCTTTAATTTTCTCGCTTCACCGATCGAGATCACTAGTACATGCATGCATATGGAGAAAACTGCAAACACACTGTTTGGACAAAAAAAAAGTTTGCTAGTTCTTGGCCGGGCACCAGACACCTCACAAACCTGCACTGTCAATGAATTAGCTTTCTCTATTCCATGGTAGTGGTATCATGCACCTGAATGTTCTTTGCCATACAATTTTCTTAAGATTAATTAAGCTCTAGTACTGTTAGCATTGCAGCGGCGATCTGTATGTTACGATCCTAGTATTACCCAACATTGACGAACGGCAGAGATAAGATACTACCAGTAAACAGATGGATACAATTGACAAGACCACAAACAGAATGGTTACTTACTTGTACAGTTCTGCTTTCTTGGTGAGTTCTATTTGATGGAATGGTTAAAAATATCCCTGTGTTTTATAAATTTTGTAGGATGTGAAATAGATATGCTAGAAGTTGCAAAACAACATTTTGGCACACACTGAAACTGCATGGTGGACATGAAGGAAAATCATGATAAACTCCATTGACTAGAGATGAAAACACAGCCCATTATGGTTATGATTCAGCAAAATACATGCCCTTCAACAGGTTGAACTACATCTATAATTTCAGTTAAAAACTACATCCATGCCATCCCACTTGTCATCAGGAGTCAGCATAACAACCATGGCCCCCTAAATGTAACAATAGGAATACATCCATGACAAAACTTTGGATAATCACTGATTACTCAATGTAGAAATCTGCATCTGAAAAATACACACAAGAACACATGAAGCCCACAATGGGGAGTTCGAATTATGAGAACGTTAATCATCTAACCCTGTAACCCACAGGGAAGCCATGGAAAAGTACATCTACACTAGGCATGGAAATTAAGAAGAAAATACCTACATCCATCACATGGCAAAAATACATTGTAGAACTAGATGGAAACACAGGAAGAAAAAACATACGTGGTGGTCAAAGTCCATACGTCGGACCAGACAAGCTTATGAAAGGCTACATGTAAATATGCGTGAAGCTTATGAAAGGCTACACTATGCGTGAAGAAAAAGCACTCATAAGCATTAGGGGTTCAAACATATACTAAGAACCATGGATTTCGAGTCGCTCGACTAGTCTATGAGTCGCAAAAATATGGTCGACTCAGCTTAGTGTCGACTCGCGACTAGTCACAACGCAGGCTCGACTTCTTCCGAGTCACTGCCCCAGAGAGACTCGCATGAGTCGCGACTCGAAAACCATGCTAAGAACTTCGGGAGAAAGATCAACCGATCATCCACTAACAGCCTAACGACAAGGAAGGAAGTAAGCAGCCAAGAATAATGAATATTTTAATCAAAACAACAACAAACGAGCCAGGTAATTCCTAAATTTCCCCTATTTTCCTCTGACATACTCCTCCCAATGCGAGCACAACGCTATTTCGTTCAAAAATTGCTATTCACTCCGCCATCAAAATCCAACCCTTGTTTCTCTCGCAGAGTATGCCACAGCTACCTCAACGAGTCACAGTATCCAAATCTGCCATTGTACAATGTACGGATGGGCTTAGGCATTTCGTCGAACACATTGGCTTCTATCCATTGGAAACCACCAGATCACATGTACAGGAAAGCTAGCAGTAAACTTCGAACATCGAATAGACAAGAGGTTGGTGCGGGAGCAACCTTGGGGAGTGCTGCGGTCGACGACACCGTCCGGGACCGCTGGCCTAGGCGCCTACAGGTAGAATACAAGAGGCTGCCCTTTGCACGACCTCCTCTTCACCACTCCACGGCCCCCAATCGTGATGCTCTTGCTCGACGGAGTACTGTCAAACAACCAAACAAAGCTACGTGTTGGTGCGTGGGTGATGTTTGTGTAAATTGTTTGGACGATCAAGGAGCGTGCGACAAGAAAAAAAATCGGCATGAACAAATGTTTCTCACATACCCGAAATTTGATTTTTTTTTCTTTTTTGCCACGACCTTCTCGGATGGCCAAACTTCACCAAATCTTGCACGAACATCACGCATTTGAGCTCCTCGAATGGCCAAACTTCACCAAATCTTTCTTGATTTTTTTCTCTCACCCACTAATATGTGGGCCACGCAATGTTGGCATGCCACGCAAGCTGGGTGGATGTAAAAAGCACCGTATTTGCACCAAACAACAAGTTAGATGACTATAAATCTATATTTTTAAAGTTTTAGTACTAAACTGAACATCTTGCGCAAGTTGTATGATTGCCGGTGATATTGCCTCAATAAGTAAATACACCAGCGATGTAGTTGGTACGAACACTTGCAAAATACTGATTTTCCGATCAGTGAACTTGCCCCGGTTGTGCAAATATAGTACGTTCTGCCGGCGTATGCTCTGTCCGCATGGTGGTGGCCCACATTTCAGTGGCCGGAGGTAAGCGAGGCGTGAATGAGCAACCAATGATGTTTTTTAAACTGAATTTCTTAGTGTGCAAATATTGTCATGGCAAATTTGATATGTATAATATTTATTTTTGCCAATTAGTATCCAGAGTTATAAAAGATATTCGTAAGAAATCATGTATTTATCAAGAGGGTAGTATAGAAGCTTACAAGAAGATATTCAGGATCTTGAGTTGGGATCAGATTGATCCTCTATGGTAAAATTGCAAAGCGTTGGCTCACTAGTAGGATCGTGACCTCGCGAAAATATGGATATCTAATCGATTTAGATCATAACATCGTAGAATCACAATAAAATCATGATTCTCACTACCTTGCCAAAAAAACAACCTCCTTATATATTTTTCCAGAATAAAGTAATTTGCACATCTTTGGAAAGATTTATATTAACTGTGCATATATTCTTTTTTAGCGGCCAGTCAATATGCCATAAATAGATCCTTGGTTTTTCCTTCAAGGCAATCAATTCACGAATAAATGCACAATTAATAATGCCATCAGTAGATGAGCTATAGGTTTTGGGTGTAAATATACTATATAAATATTCCTCGCAAAAAATATACTATAAATATTTTTTACTATATATATGAGCTGTATGTTTTGGGTGTATATCAACATACACATTTATAGGATACAGATCCATGATTAAATTAATGTGTTTAAACGTTAATATTATGTAAATAAGTCGAAAACTTGTAGCATGCACCTATGTGTCCATTATAAAAAGCCATCTAAGACCCTAATCACAGAGCAGGAACCCAGGCATATCTGAAAAGATTGGCTTGACATCCCAGTAAACACGCTATCTCTCTCTCTCTCTCTCTCTCTCTCTCTCTCTCCACCATCAAGCCAGGATGAGGTCGTTGTACAAGATGCTACTATTTTCGCTTGCCCTTGTTGCGCTGCTATCCTCAGGTATGTACGTTTGGAGCATGTTTTGTGATCAATTTTGTATGGCGACCTTTCCACTGTCGTTTTCTCATAATAAATCTCTGCAATCTTTATATGCTGGTACGAACATATAGATCTGATGATCCAGGCGACGGCTAATGGTGGCGGCTCGCTAATCCCTGAAGGCTGCCGGCAGACCCCTGTCATCCGTGGGCCGTGTAACCCCAAGGCTTGTCAACACAACTATCAAACCAACGTCGGCCCCGGTGCCGTTGGCGATTGTGATGCCGGTGGATGCCGGTGCACATACTGTACTCCATCTCAGTGGAATTAAGCAGTGATTGTTGCTTAATTGCTCTCCGATAGTATGCGAAATCTTAGTTTTTTTTCTGTCTGGCTACCTGTCAAATACTCCTACTTGGAAACTCAAATCAGGAATGTCAGAAATTTGATCGATTCGAGGGGCAGTTGCCTTATTAGCATGTTTGCTTGTGATCACCACATCTAAAAATAAAGGTGTGGTCCTCTAGCCTCCCCCCTCCCTTTGCTAGAGGTGTAGTCTGCTTGATTTATCTTCCTTTGCTAGCGTAGTAAATTGATGGAGCTCATGAAATCGTGAACGGTGTGCAAGTTATAATGCACATATATAGGTAGCGTTTGTCCTTTCGAGCAGACAATTCGTTTAGTATTCACGTTAGTAATGAAGAAATTGAAGCCATTTTCATGCACAGTAGGCAGCAAGAACGGCGTCGTCATTGATCAAACGTATGCAAGTGGGTTTTGTCCTTCCCGCTATAATGAATTCACACATCTTCAATCTTTAAAGAGCATCCCTTTCCCCGCTTGTTCTCCACTCGTCTCTCGGAAACTCACACACGCACTATCCCAAAACCCAAAACTCATACCGCGATGCACTCAAATCTTTATCTGCTCTAAATGTTCAACAAAAATTGGTAGTCAATGTCGTCCACAGCGCAATAGGAGTAGGAGGGATCAGAAAGTTATGAAGATAAGCTGGCCCTGCTCGGAATTTCAAGAAGGCTGGGCAGGATGCTTTCCGGATTTGCGATCCATGAAACATTGTGTTTCTCATCTAGTTTTGCCACCGAGGCACGCCAGTTCTTGGGCAAGTACTGTGCTCGACACCAACCCAGCCGTTCTGCAGGAATCAGTGGGGCTTGCTACTCAGACTAAAAGGAACCCATGGGGGCGTGAGACTCTGGCAGGCGCGGACCACACTGGGCCATGGCGTGACATCACCAGGGCTCGTGCATGGATTCTTGGGGTTTGGATCAGAAATATCCATCTGTACAATTCCGTTAAGTGTTAGGTAAAATATGTACATAGAGAGGATAAATGAAGGAAATAAAAATGAAAATAAAAAAAATTAGGGTCAGTCATGATGCATACAACCATCTTTATTAATTATTCACCATCGCCTGGCAAAATGAATACAAGGATCAACCCAAGCCACCTTCTAGGCCAACAAAGTCACCACACCTACAGGTATATAGATGTGCTTTGTACGCATAACAGACACTATCTAATCCGATGGCCTAAAGCCCGGCCAGTCTGTGCACGCTCTAGGATCTGCCGCCGTCAACTTCTGCAATCCCGTCTTACTATGAGTGATGCTAGTTTCTTTACACATGTAGTTTAGCCGACAAGAGTAGATCCCCACGTCGCTCATAGTGGCAGCTCGGGGGAACCCTAGCACCGCCAGCCCTTGGCCCTCTCCTCCAGCACCTCTGCCTCGCTGCCGCCAAGGGTCTCCATCGGGTGAAGCCCGGGTAGTGCTGGCGGCGGGGCCTTCCATGGGCGCGACTCCTCTCCCTCCCTAGCGGTGGCGTGTCTCCGATCTAGTGGTGCCGAGTCTCCGATTTGGCGGCCGCGGCGCTGCTCGGTGTCGGGTGTGGTGGGGTGCTCCGCCTAGTGGTGTGCCCCGGCTTGCAGCAATAGCTTCAGCTGTCGATCCCTCAGATCTGATCTGGGTTGGTTGGTGGAACTCGACCCAAAGCTGTGGTCAGCCACGTGCCTCGTCAGCTGATGCGGCATGGGACTCTAGTCGGCAGGCTACAAGTCATGAATGTTGGCTGGCAGGCGGCGCCGGACTCGATCGGGGCGGCTGATGCAGCATGGGACTCTAGTCGGCAGGCTACAAGTCATGAATGTTGGCTGGCAGGCGGCGGCGGACTCGATCGGGGCGGCGTTGGGGGACTGCTGTCGTGAAAATAATGGTGGCTGTCCTCATGCTCTTTTCGCATCATGGCAATGTCCTGCATGATCGGTCTTCCTCGCATCATGCCAGCAGACCCCTGTCATTCCTGGCCAGAACCCTGTCATCCCTAGGCCGTGTAACCCCAAGGCTTGTCTCCGCAATTGCCAAACCAACGTTGGCACTGGTGCAGTTGGCGATTGAGATGCTCGTGGATGCGAGTGCAAACACTGTACTGCATCTCAGCGGAATTAAGCAGTGCTTGTTGCTTAATTTTTTCCCTATCCATAATAAGTGAAAACTTAGTTTTTTTGTATGGCTACCTGTTAAATACATGGAAACTCAAAACAGGAATGTCAGACATTTCATCGACTTGAGGGGCTGTTGCCATCTTAGGGCATCTTCAAGGCTGACCAGTAAACCTCTCGGAACCGTCCGAACCGCGCTGTAGGTACCGCGGAAGCCATCCGGCGCGGGTCTGTATCGGTCTGCGGGGCGGTCCGGACGCGATTTCTCCCACAAAATGGAGAAAAAAGTGGGGGAGGTTTGCGGGAGTCCGGGCCGATCCCAAGCCCCTTTCTGACCGCCCTAGCCCACCAAAACCACTTCCACTTCCGCGCGTGCTCCCGCCCTGCGCCAGCTGCCCGCATTCATGCCACTGTAGAGCACGCCGCTCCGCATTGAAGATGGCTCAGGGCGGATGCGACCTCTCTCACTGCCTCCACCATGTACGGACACCGTCGGGATAGGGCCTATGCCGACGGCCTCCCGGGCTATGCCGACGGATATTTTGCCGACGGCTCTATGCCAACGGGGGCCATCGGCATAGGCCTGTCCCGACGGCCAATCAAGGCTATGCCGACGGCGGTGCGATTCCGGTGGTGTTGTGATGTAACCTAAAAAACTTCGACATCTTTTATTATCTATGTTATTGCATAAGTGGTGCTAATGTGACTAAATATTGGTTGTAACCACAATGGCATCAGAAAAGGAGATCTAAAACCATATTGTACGGTGGTGTACAATCAGTAAGACATTACACATAATAACCTACTTTTACCGAAAAGGTAGAATCTCAACTTCACTAGCCAACAGATGTTGGAAGACAAAGTAACATTGAAACAGAGTTAAGACTGTAACTTCTATACGCTGCCAAGCTGGTGCAAAACAGATTCCATGCAATTCTTGGAAGAACAAGTTGCACATGACAACAATCAGGTACAAGTTTCTGATGTTTCACCATGCACATAATTTGACTCCATACAGTTTTCCCGGTACACATCATCAAGTGTTCAAAATGTTTGCCATCTTACAAAATTTACAATCAACAAGTTTTAAGTGTTCCATGACAGCAGCATGATCACAAAGGAGTTAATCATATGCAACCAATGAAATAGAACACCATATTGAAAAGGGGGATTACTGTATGATAAAATAAGATACTACTAGTGGGCATATGAACGGAGGGGAACGTTTGGAACGAGTGGGCATATGAACCCATTTTTTTTTATAAAAAAGGTAATTTAAAAAATGGTCGAAAAATCATGAAATTTATCGGCAACAAACTTGTCCTACTCGCAAAAAATTGGGGGCGAAATGACTTTCGAGGTATTGTCCAGGACAAATCGAAATCAGCAACATACTAGGTTTACTATTCACTCTATATTGTCAGGGAAATTTTGTTTGTTGGCTCAGATTTTTGTCGTCAATTATTTCATGAGCGGAACAATATGTCAACTTTGTTCGAAAATAATTTCAATGATTTTTGACTTTTTTCTGAGTTGCTAAAAAAATCGCTGATATTTTTTATAGGGTTCATCTACCACCAGGTTCACCGGGGTATTTTCCCGAGTTAAATAACTATTTTGTGAAATGGAAGGGAAATGAATAACTTGCGCTCCATTTTTTTATCTCATCGGACAAGGATTTTAGCGTTGCAAACAGCCAACTAGTCTTGAGGATTCATGGCCAGGAGGACATCCTTGATGTCAAGGGTTGATGGCACAATTTTCCTATGATATCTTTATTTAGGTGGGCATCTTTTTCAAAATGAATAACACGACCTCTGCATCATACGATGAACACAACCATTTTATTAAATGTAAAGTACATGTAAGTCATGACTACCAAAATGTTCGCAGGACAAGACCATCTCGGTCAGAAACAAGATTACATAGCTCATCCAACATTCATGTTTTCTATTTGCCCAGTGCATTGTTTCGTAGGGTTTGTATCTAAATTTAATGATTTGAGGCTCATGCATATATGTGATTGATCCGGAAACTTTGGTAGGGGCAAATATCAGCAGCGATTTCTGCCCACCGGTTATGAAGTAATCTTTCTTGCTCGCATCATGTGTTGCAATCATGCTCCTGTTTAAGTGGTGGCAAAATTTGCCAACCTCGTGGCGACCTAGGTCTACAATATTTGCTAGCACACTATGATGCATGCTATGTAATTATGCATCGACGACGTGGCAATGGCAAACACACAAGACGCGGGTATGTGGGCTGCAACGAATCCACACTACTAGAAGCCCGACTTCTCTGACCTGCCATAGTGCAATGGCGGTCTCCTCCGCCCATAGATTTCATTAAACTAAATCTTGATGCTTCTTACCACGCACCACTGGCAAGGGAGGATGGGGGTGTTATTGCTCGCGATGCTGATGGCAATGTCATTCTGGTGGCGGCGGGCGGGTTAGGTAACCAGGCCTCGAGTTGCAACCTGAACCTGAGGCCATTCTCCAGGCCATTAAAGTGGCGGAGCAACAAGGTATGAGGCATGCCATATTCGAAACAGATTGCCTGTCTCTCCAGCAAGCAATTTAATCTCCTTCTGCCAATCGGGGACCACTAGGCATGTTGTTTCCTGAAGCAAAATTCTAGTTGAGTCTTGGGTTTATACACCACAAAGTTCTCTTTTCTCCCAAACTCACTAGCGAGGTAGCGCATGTGCTGGCCTCTCATGGTTGCTGGTGTGCTCCGAATGAGCAAACTGTCTGGCACATGGATCTCCAAAATGATGTAGCTCGAGTTGGGACTGCTGATTTGGTCGGGGTCATTCAGCTCCCTGTAGGCGTTGCACACCTCATGCTTGTTGATGAACAGCTCAAACCTTTCAGTCAGTCCAGACCGGGCTTCGTCCCTGTGTGACTTCGCGAGTGGGCTCATGATCACCGGATGGTTGATGATGAACGTCGGGTTCACGCATGTCTCCTCCAGGAAGTGCCAGACAAGCTTGTCCAGCAGCCGTGCCGTCGTGTGTGGAAGCGGGCAGGTAATGTCGTACCTGGCACAAGCCTCCATCAAGTACTCGTTGTCGTTGGCATCGTGGGTCGACAGATCCTCCTCCGGTATGTTGAGACCGGCCATGTCCTCAAGTCCCTTGATCACGTCGATTCGCGCGAACGGAGGCGTGAAATCGATCTCGATAGGCGGCTTGTCGGCGCCGTTGGCGTGGTACTGCACCTTGTAGCCGCCCGTGAGCTCCTTCACCATGCCGCCCAGCATCTCCTCCGTGAGCTCCATCAGGTCGTTGTAATCCGCATAGGCCATGTAGAACTCGCATGTCGTGAACTCGGGGTTGTGCGTCGTGTCGATGCCTTCGTTCCTGAAGGCCTCCCGATCTCGTACACGCCGTCCAGTCCGCCGACGACGAGCTGCTTCAGGTAGAGCTCCGGCGCGATGCGCATGTACAACTTCATGTTCAGGTCGTTGTGGTGCGTGACGAACAGCCTCGCGGCGGCGCCACCGGCAACCACGTTCATCATCGGGGTGTCCACCTCCAGAAACCCACGCTTGTCAAGGAAGCTGCGGATGAAGGAGACGACTCTGGCTCGCGCCGTGAAGACGGACCTCACCTCAGGGTTCACCATGAGATCGAGGTACCGCCGGCGGTACCGTGTCTCCTGGTCCTTGAGGGCGTAGCTCTCCATGTTCCTGGGCATGCCGGGCGCCCACGGCAGCGGCGGCGCGCGCCGGTGCCTATTCGGCTGCCGCGGCAGCATGTGTAGGCAGGGCGAGAGCACGACGAACTGTGCAGGGAATATGCTGAGCTCGCCTCGGTTGCTTTTACCAGGGAACCCACGCACGTCGACCACGTCGCCAAGCTTCACGCCAGAGTGGAAAGCGGAGAATTCCTCGGGAGTCTCCAGCTCCGAGGTCCCGGAGTCTGCCATGACCTGGACCTTGGCGCCGCCGCGGTGGAGGTCGTAGAAGAGGAGGCTGGAGGACGACGTCCTCTTGCTCATGATCCTCCCGGCCAGGGACTCGGTGACGTCAACCAGCTTCTCCCCGTCGGCCAGACCCCTGTACCTGTGGACGTAGTCGGCGACGGAGACGGTGGGCTGGAAGGCGTGCGGGTAGGGGTTGACGCCGGCGGCCTTCTGCGCGGCGAGCGCGCCGAGCCTGTTGTGGTAGTACTGGGTGGGATCCATGCCGTCGTCCGTCATGGCGCGCGGTGCAAAACTCTCTCCCGTAGTTGGGGAAAAACAGAGCGGAGACTTTCTTGACCTAGCAGCGATTTCGTGTTCTCGTCGGTTTATTTATATGTACAAAGAAGAAGAGACGACTATGCGCTTGTTTGGACTCAAAATCGAACAAAACCTACCGTGACTTGCCAAACAAGCAACCCCACGAGCCCACCCCAGACTTGTGGGATCCTTTCCAGCGTAGCGGTTCGATCCAGTCAACGCAAAACTGGGCGCCGCATCAACGCAGCCCCATGCGAGAAGCACCACGCCCCAGACTCCGTACTAGAAGAACCACGTCGCCCCTCTGCAGCACTGATTGCATGTAGAACATTGTTGACTGCCGGCCGCTGACAGTCTATCGAGTGTTGCATGGCAGCACCGTGGAAGGCTGAGTTGCAGCACAGACAACCGCTGACGACCGTCGACGCTGCATCGCAGCACTGGCAACTACCGCTGGGTTGCATAGCAGCACCGACGAGGATGCGTTGTAGCACCAACAGTTGACGACGACCGCTGCTTCAGAGCGTCGAACAATTGAACGATGCATTGCAGCGCCGTTAGACACCGATGGACCGCACAACAGCGCAGCACCTGAGTGCTGCATCACAACATCGACGCCGATGAGAAAGTTCATCCGATTGAAAACCAAAGTTTTCCTACTTTTTATACCTAACAACGGAGCTAGCTATACATCCAGCAACAACAAATAGATCAAAGATGAAAGAAAATATGTTGCCTCCATGACACTACTGTAGAGAAAGATCAGTATACACATGTGAACTCAAAGAAAGTGAAATACGCATACTTATGATGAGTGATATCCTGGTTAATCTGTTTATGTGTCCTAATTAACAGCCCATGAGCACACCCGAAACAATATCGGTAGTTAGACGAAGAAAACACATCCTGGTTAAAGGAGAAAGAACAGGAAAAAGGTCCGTAGATTTGAAGAGAGTGGGGGGCTTACATCGAACTGTCTGCTGCCTTGAACACTTTCATGGAAAAGAAACATTGGCTTTGCCACCAGAGTAGGAAGAAACAGGATTGCCTTTCAGCTTGTTGCCCGTACCTGTTAATGAGCGAAAAATATGAACAGAGTCTGAAAAAAAATGAGAACAGTAGCAATACGCTTAAGCAACAGCGGGTTTGTTGATATTTTTGCGGCGAAGAGAACTATGGCATATTTTTGATCCAACTCAAGTCAGAAAGATCAATGATGTTCAGGTTAAAACTCTGAACTCTCAACTACATCCACTAGTTGATAGTTGTTGCTCGAAGCTTAACAAGACAAACACAAGGCATTCCACTTCCTTAAAATTATTCTTGCTGTCATGAAAAATAAAAACTCCTTTAATTTTCTCGCTTCACCGATCGAGATCACTAGTACATGCATGCATATGGAGAAAACTGCAAACACACTGTTTGGACAAAAAAAAAAGTTTGCTAGTTCTTGGCCGGGCACCAGACACCTCACAAACCTGCACTGTCAATGAATTAGCTTTCTCTATTCCATGGTAGTGGTATCATGCACCTGAATGTTCTTTGCCATACAATTTTCTTAAGATTAATTAAGCTCTAGTACTGTTAGCATTGCAGCGGCGATCTGTATGTTACGATCCTAGTATTACCCAACATTGACGAACGGCAGAGATAAGATACTACCAGTAAACAGATGGATACAATTGACAAGACCACAAACAGAATGGTTACTTACTTGTACAGTTCTGCTTTCTTGGTGAGTTCTATTTGATGGAATGGTTAAAAATATCCCTGTGTTTTATAAATTTTGTAGGATGTGAAATAGATATGCTAGAAGTTGCAAAACAACATTTTGGCACACACTGAAACTGCATGGTGGACATGAAGGAAAATCATGATAAACTCCATTGACTAGAGATGAAAACACAGCCCATTATGGTTATGATTCAGCAAAATACATGCCCTTCAACAGGTTGAACTACATCTATAATTTCAGTTAAAAACTACATCCATGCCATCCCACTTGTCATCAGGAGTCAGCATAACAACCATGGCCCCCTAAATGTAACAATAAGATTACATCCATGACAAAACTTTGGATAATCACTGATTACTCAATGTAGAAATCTGCATCTGAAAAATACACACAAGAACACATGAAGCCCACAATGGGGAGTTCGAATTATGAGAACGTTAATCATCTAACCCTGTAACCCACAGGGAAGCCATGGAAAAGTACATCTACACTAGGCATGGAAATTAAGAAGAAAATACCTACATCCATCACATGGCAAAAATACATTGTAGAACTAGATGGAAACACAGGAAGAAAAAACATACGTGGTGGTCAAAGTCCATACGTCGGACCAGACAAGCTTATGAAAGGCTACATGTAAATATGCGTGAAGCTTATGAAAGGCTACACTATGCGTGAAGAAAAAGCACTCATAAGCATTAGGGGTTCAAACATATACTAAGAACCATGGATTTCGAGTCGCTCGACTAGTCTATGAGTCGCAAAAATATGGTCCACTCAGCTTAGTGTCGACTCGCGACTAGTCACAACGCAGGCTCGACTTCTTCCGAGTCACTGCCCCAGAGAGACTCGCATGAGTCGCGACTCGAAAACCATGCTAAGAACTTCGGGAGAAAGATCAACCGATCATCCACTAACAGCCTAACGACAAGGAAGGAAGTAAGCAGCCAAGAATAATGAATATTTTAATCAAAACAACAACAAACGAGCCAGGTAATTCCTAAATTTCCCCTATTTTCCTCTGACATACTCCTCCCAATGCGAGCACAACGCTATTTCGTTCAAAAATTGCTATTCACTCCGCCATCAAAATCCAACCCTTGTTTCTCTCGCAGAGTATGCCACAGCTACCTCAACGAGTCACAGTATCCAAATCTGCCATTGTACAATGTACGGATGGGCTTAGGCATTTCGTCGAACACATTGGCTTCTATCCATTGGAAACCACCAGATCACATGTACAGGAAAGCTAGCAGTAAACTTCGAACATCGAATAGACAAGAGGTTGGTGCGGGAGCAACCTTGGGGAGTGCTGCGGTCGACGACACCGTCCGGGACCGCTGGCCTAGGCGCCTACAGGTAGAATACAAGAGGCTGCCCTTTGCACGACCTCCTCTTCACCACTCCACGGCCCCCAATCGTGATGCTCTTGCTCGACGGAGTACTGTCAAACAACCAAACAAAGCTACGTGTTGGTGCGTGGGTGATGTTTGTGTAAATTGTTTGGACGATCAAGGAGCGTGCGACAAGAAAAAAAATCGGCATGAACAAATGTTTCTCACATACCCGAAATTTGATTTTTTTTTCTTTTTTGCCACGACCTTCTCGGATGGCCAAACTTCACCAAATCTTGCACGAACATCACGCATTTGAGCTCCTCGAATGGCCAAACTTCACCAAATCTTTCTTGATTTTTTTCTCTCACCCACTAATATGTGGGCCACGCAATGTTGGCATGCCACGCAAGCTGGGTGGATGTAAAAAGCACCGTATTTGCACCAAACAACAAGTTAGATGACTATAAATCTATATTTTTAAAGTTTTAGTACTAAACTGAACATCTTGCGCAAGTTGTATGATTGCCGGTGATATTGCCTCAATAAGTAAATACACCAGCGATGTAGTTGGTACGAACACTTGCAAAATACTGATTTTCCGATCAGTGAACTTGCCCCGGTTGTGCAAATATAGTACGTTCTGCCGGCGTATGCTCTGTCCGCATGGTGGTGGCCCACATTTCAGTGGCCGGAGGTAAGCGAGGCGTGAATGAGCAACCAATGATGTTTTTTAAACTGAATTTCTTAGTGTGCAAATATTGTCATGGCAAATTTGATATGTATAATATTTATTTTTGCCAATTAGTATCCAGAGTTATAAAAGATATTCGTAAGAAATCATGTATTTATCAAGAGGGTAGTATAGAAGCTTACAAGAAGATATTCAGGATCTTGAGTTGGGATCAGATTGATCCTCTATGGTAAAATTGCAAAGCGTTGGCTCACTAGTAGGATCGTGACCTCGCGAAAATATGGATATCTAATCGATTTAGATCATAACATCGTAGAATCACAATAAAATCATGATTCTCACTACCTTGCCAAAAAAACAACCTCCTTATATATTTTTCCAGAATAAAGTAATTTGCACATCTTTGGAAAGATTTATATTAACTGTGCATATATTCTTTTTTAGCGGCCAGTCAATATGCCATAAATAGATCCTTGGTTTTTCCTTCAAGGCAATCAATTCACGAATAAATGCACAATTAATAATGCCATCAGTAGATGAGCTATAGGTTTTGGGTGTAAATATACTATATAAATATTCCTCGCAAAAAATATACTATAAATATTTTTTACTATATATATGAGCTGTATGTTTTGGGTGTATATCAACATACACATTTATAGGATACAGATCCATGATTAAATTAATGTGTTTAAACGTTAATATTATGTAAATAAGTCGAAAACTTGTAGCATGCACCTATGTGTCCATTATAAAAAGCCATCTAAGACCCTAATCACAGAGCAGGAACCCAGGCATATCTGAAAAGATTGGCTTGACATCCCAGTAAACACGCTATCTCTCTCTCTCTCTCTCTCTCTCTCTCCACCATCAAGCCAGGATGAGGTCGTTGTACAAGATGCTACTATTTTCGCTTGCCCTTGTTGCGCTGCTATCCTCAGGTATGTACGTTTGGAGCATGTTTTGTGATCAATTTTGTATGGCGACCTTTCCACTGTCGTTTTCTCATAATAAATCTCTGCAATCTTTATATGCTGGTACGAACATATAGATCTGATGATCCAGGCGACGGCTAATGGTGGCGGCTCGCTAATCCCTGAAGGCTGCCGGCAGACCCCTGTCATCCGTGGGCCGTGTAACCCCAAGGCTTGTCAACACAACTGTCAAACCAACGTCGGCCCCGGTGCCGTTGGCGATTGTGATGCCGGTGGATGCCGGTGCACATACTGTACTCCATCTCAGTGGAATTAAGCAGTGATTGTTGCTTAATTGCTCTCCGATAGTATGCGAAATCTTAGTTTTTTTTCTGTCTGGCTACCTGTCAAATACTCCTACTTGGAAACTCAAATCAGGAATGTCAGAAATTTGATCGATTCGAGGGGCAGTTGCCTTATTAGCATGTTTGCTTGTGATCACCACATCTAAAAATAAAGGTGTGGTCCTCTAGCCTCCCCCCTCCCTTTGCTAGAGGTGTAGTCTGCTTGATTTATCTTCCTTTGCTAGCGTAGTAAATTGATGGAGCTCATGAAATCGTGAACGGTGTGCAAGTTATAATGCACATATATAGGTAGCGTTTGTCCTTTTGAGCAGACAATTCGTTTAGTATTCACGTTAGTAATGAAGAAATTGAAGCCATTTTCATGCACAGTAGGCAGCAAGAACGGCGTCGTCATTGATCAAACGTATGCAAGTGGGTTTTGTCCTTCCCGCTATAATGAATTCACACATCTTCAATCTTTAAAGAGCATCCCTTTCCCCGCTTGTTCTCCACTCGTCTCTCGGAAACTCACACACGCACTATCCCAAAACCCAAAACTCATACCGCGATGCACTCAAATCTTTATCTGCTCTAAATGTTCAACAAAAATTGGTAGTCAATGTCGTCCACAGCGCAATAGGAGTAGGAGGGATCAGAAAGTTATGAAGATAAGCTGGCCCTGCTCGGAATTTCAAGAAGGCTGGGCAGGATGCTTTCCGGATTTGCGATCCATGAAACATTGTGTTTCTCATCTAGTTTTGCCACCGAGGCACGCCAGTTCTTGGGCAAGTACTGTGCTCGACACCAACCCAGCCGTTCTGCAGGAATCAGTGGGGCTTGCTACTCAGACTAAAAGGAACCCATGGGGGCGTGAGACTCTGGCAGGCGCGGACCACACTGGGCCATGGCGTGACATCACCAGGGCTCGTGCATGGATTCTTGGGGTTTGGATCAGAAATATCCATCTGTACAATTCCGTTAAGTGTTAGGTAAAATATGTACATAGAGAGGATAAATGAAGGAAATAAAAATGAAAATGAAAAAAATTAGGGTCAGTCATGATGCATACAACCATCTTTATTAATTATTCACCATCGCCTGGCAAAATGAATACAAGGATCAACCCAAGCCACCTTCTAGGCCAACAAAGTCACCACACCTACAGGTATATAGATGTGCTTTGTACGCATAACAGACACTATCTAATCCGATGGCCTAAAGCCCGGCCAGTCTGTGCACGCTCTAGGATCTGCCGCCGTCAACTTCTGCAATCCCGTCTTACTATGAGTGATGCTAGTTTCTTTACACATGTAGTTTAGCCGACAAGAGTAGATCCCCACGTCGCTCATAGTGGCAGCTCGGGGGAACCCTAGCACCGCCAGCCCTTGGCCCTCTCCTCCAGCACCTCTGCCTCGCTGCCGCCAAGGGTCTCCATCGGGTGAAGCCCGGGTAGTGCTGGCGGCGGGGCCTTCCATGGGCGCGACTCCTCTCCCTCCCTAGCGGTGGCGTGTCTCCGATCTAGTGGTGCCGAGTCTCCGATTTGGCGGCCGCGGCGCTGCTCGGTGTCGGGTGTGGTGGGGTGCTCCGCCTAGTGGTGTGCCCCGGCTTGCAGCAATAGCTTCAGCTGTCGATCCCTCAGATCTGATCTGGGTTGGTTGGTGGAACTCGACCCAAAGCTGTGGTCAGCCACGTGCCTCGTCAGCTGATGCGGCATGGGACTCTAGTCGGCAGGCTACAAGTCATGAATGTTGGCTGGCAGGCGGCGCCGGACTCGATCGGGGCGGCTGATGCAGCATGGGACTCTAGTCGGCAGGCTACAAGTCATGAATGTTGGCTGGCAGGCGGCGGCGGACTCGATCGGGGCGGCGTTGGGGGACTGCTGTCGTGAAAATAATGGTGGCTGTCCTCATGCTCTTTTCGCATCATGGCAATGTCCTGCATGATCGGTCTTCCTCGCATCATGCCAGCAGACCCCTGTCATTCCTGGCCAGAACCCTGTCATCCCTAGGCCGTGTAACCCCAAGGCTTGTCTCCGCAATTGCCAAACCAACGTTGGCACTGGTGCAGTTGGCGATTGAGATGCTCGTGGATGCGAGTGCAAACACTGTACTGCATCTCAGCGGAATTAAGCAGTGCTTGTTGCTTAATTTTTTCCCTATCCATAATAAGTGAAAACTTAGTTTTTTTGTATGGCTACCTGTTAAATACATGGAAACTCAAAACAGGAATGTCAGACATTTCATCGACTTGAGGGGCTGTTGCCATCTTAGGGCATCTTCAAGGCTGACCAGTAAACCTCTCGGAACCGTCCGAACCGCGCTGTAGGTACCGCGGAAGCCATCCGGCGCGGGTCTGTATCGGTCTGCGGGGCGGTCCGGACGCGATTTCTCCCACAAAATGGAGAAAAAAGTGGGGGAGGTTTGCGGGAGTCCGGGCCGATCCCAAGCCCCTTTCTGACCGCCCTAGCCCACCAAAACCACTTCCACTTCCGCGCGTGCTCCCGCCCTGCGCCAGCTGCCCGCATTCATGCCACTGTAGAGCACGCCGCTCCGCATTGAAGATGGCTCAGGGCGGATGCGACCTCTCTCACTGCCTCCACCATGTACGGACACCGTCGGGATAGGGCCTATGCCGACGGCCTCCCGGGCTATGCCGACGGATATTTTGCCGACGGCTCTATGCCAACGGGGGCCATCGGCATAGGCCTGTCCCGACGGCCAATCAAGGCTATGCCGACGGCGGTGCGATTCCGGTGGTGTTGTGATGTAACCTAAAAAACTTCGACATCTTTTATTATCTATGTTATTGCATAAGTGGTGCTAATGTGACTAAATATTGGTTGTAACCACAATGGCATCAGAAAAGGAGATCTAAAACCATATTGTACGGTGGTGTACAATCAGTAAGACATTACACATAATAACCTACTTTTACCGAAAAGGTAGAATCTCAACTTCACTAGCCAACAGATGTTGGAAGACAAAGTAACATTGAAACAGAGTTAAGACTGTAACTTCTATACGCTGCCAAGCTGGTGCAAAACAGATTCCATGCAATTCTTGGAAGAACAAGTTGCACATGACAACAATCAGGTACAAGTTTCTGATGTTTCACCATGCACATAATTTGACTCCATACAGTTTTCCCGGTACACATCATCAAGTGTTCAAAATGTTTGCCATCTTACAAAATTTACAATCAACAAGTTTTAAGTGTTCCATGACAGCAGCATGATCACAAAGGAGTTAATCATATGCAACCAATGAAATAGAACACCATATTGAAAAGGGGGATTACTGTATGATAAAATAAGATACTACTAGTGGGCATATGAACGGAGGGGAACGTTTGGAACGAGTGGGCATATGAACCCATTTTTTTTTTATAAAAAAGGTAATTTAAAAAATGGTCGAAAAATCATGAAATTTATCGGCAACAAACTTGTCCTACTCGCAAAAAATTGGGGGCGAAATGACTTTCGAGGTATTGTCCAGGACAAATCGAAATCAGCAACATACTAGGTTTACTATTCACTCTATATTGTCAGGGAAATTTTGTTTGTTGGCTCAGATTTTTGTCGTCAATTATTTCATGAGCGGAACAATATGTCAAGTTTGTTCGAAAATAATTTCAATGATTTTTGACTTTTTTCTGAGTTGCTAAAAAAATCGCTGATATTTTTTATAGGGTTCATCTACCACCAGGTTCACCGGGGTATTTTCCCGAGTTAAATAACTATTTTGTGAAATGGAAGGGAAATGAATAACTTGCGCTCCATTTTTTTATCTCATCGGACAAGGATTTTAGCGTTGCAAACAGCCAACTAGTCTTGAGGATTCATGGCCAGGAGGACATCCTTGATGTCAAGGGTTGATGGCACAATTTTCCTATGATATCTTTATTTAGGTGGGCGTCTTTTTCAAAATGAATAACACGACCTCTGCATCATACGATGAACACAACCATTTTATTAAATGTAAAGTACATGTAAGTCATGACTACCAAAATGTTCGCAGGACAAGACCATCTCGGTCAGAAACAAGATTACATAGCTCATCCAACATTCATGTTTTCTATTTGCCCAGTGCATTGTTTCGTAGGGTTTGTATCTAAATTTAATGATTTGAGGCTCATGCATATATGTGATTGATCCGGAAACTTTGGTAGGGGCAAATATCAGCAGCGATTTCTGCCCACCGGTTATGAAGTAATCTTTCTTGCTCGCATCATGTGTTGCAATCATGCTCCTGTTTAAGTGGTGGCAAAATTTGCCAACCTCGTGGCGACCTAGGTCTACAATATTTGCTAGCACACTATGATGCATGCTATGTAATTATGCATCGACGACGTGGCAATGGCAAACACACAAGACGCGGGTATGTGGGCTGCAATGAATCCACACTACTAGAAGCCCGACTTCTCTGACCTGCCATAGTGCAATGGCGGTCTCCTCCGCCCATAGATTTCATTAAACTAAATCTTGATGCTTCTTACCACGCACCACTGGCAAGGGAGGATGGGGGTGTTATTGCTCGCGATGCTGATGGCAATGTCATTCTGGTGGCGGCGGGCGGGTTAGGTAACCAGGCCTCGAGTTGCAACCTGAACCTGAGGCCATTCTCCAGGCCATTAAAGTGGCGGAGCAACAAGGTATGAGGCATGCCATATTCGAAACAGATTGCCTGTCTCTCCAGCAAGCAATTTAATCTCCTTCTGCCAATCGGGGACCACTAGGCATGTTGTTTCCTGAAGCAAAATTCTAGTTGAGTCTTGGGTTTATACACCACAAAGTTCTCTTTTCTCCCAAACTCACTAGCGAGGTAGCGCATGTGCTGGCCTCTCATGGTTGCTGGTGTGCTCCGAATGACCAAACTGTCTGGCACATGGATCTCCAAAATGATGTAGCTCGAGTTGGGACTGCTGATTTGGTCGGTCCATCGTAAATGGAATGCAAGGTGTTCCAGTTAAAAAAACCAACTTCTCCTGATGGGACTTATTTACCTCCGAGCCTGAAGCACCCAATAAAAATGTTTCTGACAGGTTTACCTTGACCCCAAGGAAATAATTGGGGTTTGCACGGGGAAGAATTTCCCCTTTCCTATTTCTATGGGGCCACCACAAACCAAATAATTATACCGTAAAAATAAAGAGATAATTTCATATTTCAACATTGAACTTTATGGTTACTTTAATTTACATTGCTCAACTATGAAACCTGTCAGATAACACCCTCCAACTTTCAATACCAGGTAAATCAGTCCCCTCGGACGAATGAAAGGTAGTTTTGTGCGACGTGGCAATCCTGGTAAACTAGTCAACATTGACGTGGCATTTGTGTCAGAAAATATATATAAATTTATTGTCGGTTCCATAGGTCGTACGACAGTCTTCTTCCTCGTCCTTCTCATGTTCGATCCCCTTTCTCTTGCTCGTACAGGAGCACCGACCGCTAACGTGCCTCGACACCATTACTGATTCATTGCCTCTGCGTTAGGCTGGTGCTGTTGTTATCCTCTCTCTCCCTCCTGCATCTTCATTCTCAAACTCACATGCATAGGGAGCACCGGCTCGTCTACCTAATCATCACTTCTGATCCGCATTGTGTTCACCTCTGTTGTTGCGTTGTGGCCTAGGAAGGCCGATGTTCGTCACAATCGTCTTCGAGGTCCACCCATCTCCAATGGCCTCAACATCAAGTAGGCGGGGACATCCGATGCGTGTCTCGTGGAGCTCGTCGATGCACTCTGCCCTGTAGCCGCCGACCTCTTCTTAAGCTCATCGCCGTAGTTTGTGCGGTGAATCAGGAGATGCAGGTGTAGGAGCGGATCGCTTGGTTCTGATGGTCAATCATTAATGCACGAAAACAATACGGAGGTGGATAAGAGGAGGAGTGATGTGAGGTGACAAAGTGGACTTCTGCAGCGTTTTGAAGCTGAATGACTCACTGAAGTGGCATATCGCACACCCTCATGAACACAACACAAAAATCACTACCTCCTACTTTCATACTCCCTCCGTGAACTATTATAAGATGTTCTAACTATTTTGTGAATCGGATGTATAAAGACACATTTTAGTGTGTTTGTTCACTAGTTTCAGTCTGTATGTAGTCTATATTGAAATATTCAAAACATCTTACAATAGTGAATGGAGGGAGTATCCACAATGAGTTTATAATCTCTGACCCCGCTTCTAATGTTTCTGGTCTACGAAAAAAAGGTCCAGTTCCTTGAATATTGGGATGCATGAGATTCTTTCCTGCCTTCCATGCATATGAGTTGGAGGCACCGGGAAGTTAGAAAGATTTGGCTGAGATGGCAATCGAGCTATGCAAAGGAATGAATCATGCATATGCCCGTATTTACGGAAATCAATGAGCCGATGTTTGTGCCTCTTTACCAGACGCTGCTAGCAGACCAAAGTTACACAAACAGGCTATTTGGTGGTTTTGTTCGCGTCTTCCAGGTGCAGCTAAGCATAGTGATTGTGGCGGCGCCTAGTTTCACTAGCAATAAAGCAACTACGGTGGTGCTCTTTATTCCCTGCACCATGCGTTGTTGTGGAAAAAGTCGACATAGTTCTGGATGTAGGACTCATATTTTGTAATGCTACTGACGTAGTTGCTTTTGTCATGTTCTTCGCTTGTTGAAGTGTATGCTTTAATTGATGCAGAGGATAAAGGTTCCAATATGCCTTACTTGATGCAGAGGCCATAGGTTCCATTATCCCTTTAGAAAAAAAAAGAATGGGATGATTGTAGGTGAGATTTTACATCTACCGCTTCTGTCATTTGGCGCAGAGACCGCCCTTATAACTGGAGTGGCACATGGGTCCAGCACTACAGGTAGTGCCGGGTCATTGAGACCGCAAGCTGCTCAAGAACCCGTACATGTAAATAGATTGCTTCTAGTACTTCCTCGTAGTGTCTATAAAAGCAGGGCCTCCGCTCTCAAAATCCACTTCTCCGGTGCCTACTCATCTCACTAACATGCACTGTCTCAGGAATCCACATCTCGTAAGGCAATGCTCTTGAAATCCAGATCAGTTCTCAAACTTTTTGATCCACCAATTGCAAAAAAGTTGCTAGGCCATGTGTAAGAGTAGGAGGCATCGGTAGATCTCGAACCACATTTTTCAACAGTGATAGATTGCATTGATTAGTGCTCTCCAATGTCAGTTCTGCGTTGTCCGCAGGAGGCGCGCGTGTCTGAAGACGCAGGTCCCGAACTCGAGGATGCATCTTACCCGGTGCTTTCCCGCGAGATATGCACCTACATAAACTCGATTGAGAACTATCGATCACATATGTGGAAGCTAGCCTCAATTCCGCCGACCAGAGATAGAAGCGAAACACACACCAACTCGCTTCTCCGATCTCGCCGAGAACACACCTGTGCAACGCAGGATTGATCACAGTAGGTGCGATACAAACCGACCTAGACTGTGGCACATGCAATGAGGTCATGCATGCCAACACGTCGTGATTATCCGACAGTGTTGCAGTCCATCACCGATGTCGTCTGCGTCCTTCTCCACGGGATTGTACATAATCAGGTAGGATGACCAGAAAAACAATCGTTGATTGAGTGTGTGTCACAAGCTCACGGCCTAACCTCCGCACCCTTGTCGCTGCAATTAGCAAAGGGAAACACCAGAATATGAACGCCTCTTCGCCAACAAGATGAGATGAATTTCAAAGAAGTGTTTTTTAGTTGATCTCTAAAGAAGTGTTGCATCTACTTATGTCGAACCATGTCACTCGCATCTCTTTAGGACACCAGGAGTGGTTCGGAGACCCCCTCACGTACCAGTGGCGGAGCTTGATAGAAACTACTGGGGGGCCAAGGCTAAAAACATGAGCATTTAGGGGTGCAAATTGCTAAAAAAATCTCATCTAAGCCCTCCCAAAAAATTCTTCGGAGTTTGGTCAAAGGCTGGGGGGGGGGGGGGGGGTGGGCAGCCCCCTACGGCCTCAACATAGTTCCGCCAGTGTCACGTACCCACTCGCATTGCGTCACCACACAACGCCACGGAGCTAACCCTAACGCCTTCAATGGCTCATTTCCACTAATGCCTCCCTCTCCGCCGCTACCACCGGCGTAGGTTGCGGTTGCAGCGGGTCTGGCAGCGAAGGAGCCTAGGCGTCTGGGCGCGGCTGCGAACACCTGGTGCAGCTAGGGCGTGGCTAGAGGGGAGACTGAGCGCAGCGGCCTGGGCGGCATCCCCTGGTCATGCGATGGCAGCGCTCGCCTCCATGGCCGAGGGAACCTGCATGTTCTCTTGTGATGGAGGGTGCGGCGGCAGCCATGGATCTGGTCCACCCCAGATCCGTTCTTGGTTTTTCTCGTGGCCGGCTGGCGACGCGTTGAGGGGTTTCCATGGGAAGCTGGTTCCCTGCAGGCATTCAGACGGCACGCGCGTCGTCTCGGTGCAGATCAGCTCGAAACCAACCAGTTACGGGCTCGGAATGACGCAAATGTCGGCAAAAATCATGTTGACATGGATCGTGACAGACGATGGTGGGATCTTGGGCGTCGTCTCCTTGTCGAAGGCATTGTCGGTTGCAATCAGTATCCACTACTAGGAAAAAGCCTACTAGCAGCGCGGGTAAAATGGCTACTAGCAGCGCGGATACCCACTCTACTAGTATCGCGCTACAGCTAATAGTTAGTAGTAGCGCGGGTGAAACCCACGCTACTACTAACATTTTAGTAGTAGCGCGGGTGCAACCCACGCTACTAGTAATCAAATAGTATTAGCGCCTCAGGTTTTTTCCCACGTTACTACTAAAAAGTTAGTAGTAGCCTGGACGCAAACCCACGCCACTACTAACGAAGTAGTAGTAGCGCGTCTGGTGTTTTCCCACGCTACTATTAACTAATTAGGAATTAAAAAAAATCCACCAATTCCATTCTATGCATACAATTCCAACTAAAACAAACACATAGTTGCAATAAACCAACAACATTACACATCATTTCTAATCCAAGATTTATAATAAACCAGCGGCATTAGAGCACATCCTGTAAGAGCATACATATTGTCATGGCTTTACATGCCTTCAATTAAAACACCTACACTTCTTGAAGTCACTTACTCCCAGCTAGTGCAAACACAGTTACAAGCAAACCAAAATGCATAAAAACACCAAACAGTGGCATCCTATCTCTCCAAATGATTCGCTCCCTCTGCATCCTTGCAAGCATCTTCACGATAAGCAAATCCATCTCTCCAAATGATTCGCTCCCTCTGCATCCTTGCAAGCATCTTCACGATAAGCAAATCCGCAGGAAAAAAGTCAACTTAGCATGTACTCCCTCTGTCAACTATCCAGAGTAGATTTTATCCATTGCCCTGGCCATGTTCAAGAAACACTAAATTAAGAATATTTCTACTCTAAATACAGGAGGCATCGGACAGAAAACAAAAGATGAGCAATATCATATGAGCAGAATAAAAAGGAGTTTGGACCATAGCATGGTTAACAATAAAATATAGTGCTCTAACAAAAGCAAGAGTGCAACACGTTGCCCTGTTCCCCTTTCAAATATCAACACACTAAAAAAGGCAATAAACACAAACATATAATTTTGGAGTACAGCAAAAATCAGTTGCAGAAAGTCAGGAAGATTATATTGTTAAAGTATTCCATCTTCAGATGTTAGAACAGGATATTGCAAAAGAAAAATATATGAAAATCAAATACTGAAGCAGCTACAATGCCCGAATTGGCCTTTTCCAGCAGGTGAGAAGCGCACACTAAAACATTAACAGCCAAGCACATCATATCTGTTGAAACTACCTAAATGGCACGGCAACAACACTTCCTTTTAAATAGTTTGAGAAGACATGCATTTAATGGCAGCCACAACAGTATGCATCTAGATGCCCCTTTAACATAACATAATTCTAGATACTAGTCATCAACCCGTGTTGCTGCACGGGCTAGAAATTAAACTTTGAGAATAATAAAAAATATGAAATGATACAATATATTCGAATGGATTATAAGATGTCATGCGTTGTAGGAAAAATGGTAAACTCGTATGCAATTATAGTTTCGTTTGAATGGATGCAAGATTATATGTGTCATTATCATGAGTGTGCTACCTTTTGAATCTTTACTTTTGCAAACGTTGCTAAGTTGTGAATATCATTGCACCTAGATATATTTTCTAAGACATACAGAGCAGGTTACCAAAGGAAATAAGTTCATGTAGGTGTTCTTATGAGGAGTACCCTCTGTGTTCTACACTTTGTGGCCAATGCAATGTTCAAAGTCAGGAGAACTCCAAATTTTGGAACTCGAGCTCACAAATTCCTAAGAGAAAATATAGAAATAGTAAGTCCCAAGGACATATAAGAACAAACAAATTTGTATATAGAAATCATGCACCGGCTCAATCTGATAATACAGCTCTAAATGTGACACTTTAATTCTCCCTTGTCCTTGAGCACAATCGATTGTACTTATATTTTCTAGAATACCTTGGTTTTGTGGCAACACAGAGATAACTAAACGCCCCAGATAACCACAGTGTGATGAATCAATTCGAGGTTAAAGCTTATAAAAAATCAAGGTTAAAGCTTACACATATAATTCATTATTAGCATAAAAATATAAGTTCAATGCAGAAGTTTGCCGGCAGATATTATACTCTGAATTGTGGTCTCCTAGAAATTTTTTTTTACAGATATAAGATTGGTATGTTTCCTGCCGAATCAACTTATATATGCATGGGACAGTGCCCTGATGATCAACGGTGGATTCAATTGATGCATGCATGCGATGGAATTGGCTTTGAGAGTCTGCTCCTACTTCCGGCCAGATAGCATCACGTCCAGAAGCTGGCCAGGAGCGATGGACTAATAGTTCTTGTCTCCAGCAACAGGAATAGGAGACAGGAGGTTTGATCTGCCCAACTGATTCTCCACCGGGTGAAGGTGGAGAGGAGAAAGGCGAGGCAGCAGTATGAGAATTGAGAAATAGGCAGGACCTGGCCATCATGGCTTGTTGCGGCAGCCATAGTAGTTGACAGGGAACCAAAAGAAATCTCAAGCACACCGAACCTATCAAAAAACAAATTTATCTCTGGAGATCTTCATTCACATACAACCTGCATGCTGCTCGACCACTAAAAGTATCTTCGCATGCAGAAAATATTCAATGTCTCGGCATCATACCTAGCGCCAAAAAACCACTCTCTTTGGCCAATGCAAGGTAGACTAAGAATACATACCATGCAGATAACTGAAGATTTAGTGTGTATTTAGAAGAAACAATATGCAACATCTACGTCATCCACAAAGGAAACATCAACCAAACTCATCATGCATCAGCTAATATGGGGTGACATATAACACTACCAGAATAACTGGCGATGCCGACGGCCGAACCTATGCCGACGGGCCCCATCGGCATAGATTGGCCTATCCCGAAGGCCCAGCCCAGGCCGTCGGTATAGAAAAGCCGTCAGCGTATATCAATCTATGCCGACGGCCCCCGTCGGCAAAGCTCACCCGTCGGCGTCGATAGAAATATGCCTACGGTGGCCGTCGGCATAGAGAAGGCCGTCGGCATTGCTCGTGGGCCCGGCTACCCGGACGGAGACGGCCTTTTGACGGTGTCAATCTACGCCGACGGGCTAACGGCGGCCGTCGGCATAGACGCCACGTCATCGATCCGCGTCACCCGCCACGTCATCGATCCGCGTCGCTCGCCTGTCCGTGGGGTGGCAAATCTATGCCGACGGCCTAGCCGTCGGCATAGGTCTGGCCCATGGATGTTGCCACATCATCGATCCGCGCCCTTAGGCACGTCATCGATCCGTGGCCATGTGCGCAGGGCCGTCGGCATATCTCTATTTTTTTATTTATTTTTATTTTTTTACTTATTTTTATTTACTTTTCCCTGTTTTTTCACAACATAAATGTGCCTTGTCTAACACAAAAAAAACATACCCAGATGGTATATCGATTGCCCCCCTCACGGACGTTGCTGCCCCCGCGCCGTGCCCCACAGCGACGCCGGAGATGGGGGGCACACCCCGGAGCTGCGTGCCGGGTGCCTGCGCTAGCCACCACGCTTTCACAACCGTAGGAGGGCCCAAAGCAACACCTAGCGGCATTGCTACCCCCCAGGTACACCCTCCCGTCTAACCGGGCCCTCATACATGCGGGGCGGTGTGGTGCCATGTCTGAAGAGGCGAGACGGGGGCCCTGGGGGATAGCAATACCACCGGAGCGTCGCACCGGCCCCTCATACATGCGGGGTGGTGTGGGGCCATGTCCAAATTAGAGGCGGCTCGCGTCTCCGGGTTGTGCCCCCGCACACGGACGGCGCCGCCGTCGGCACCTGAAGGGGGGAAACGGACGCGTCGGGTCTACACGGAGGGGATCTTACTGTGGGTTTGGCCTAGATGTTGCTCTAAAGTGTTCGTATGGGCTGACCTAACACGACCGGGTGGATAGTTCCACTGGTCAAAACCCGTCCGTGCAAAGTCAAAGGGCTAGATCCCGTGGTCAAACGCTACAGGGTTAGGCGGGACGGGGGCCGTGGGGGGGGAGGGTAGCAATGCCACCCGAGCGTCGCACCGGGCCCTCATACATGCGGGGTGGTGTGCTGGCATGTCCGAAGAGGCGGCACGCGTCTCCGGGGTGTGCCCCCTCACACGGACGGCGCCGCCGCCGGCACCTGGAGGGGGGAAACGGACGCGTCGGGTCTACACGGAGGGGATCTTACTGTGGGTTTGGCCCGGATGTTGCTCTAAAGTGTTCGTATGGGCCGACCTAACACGACCGGGTGGATAGTTCCACTGGTCAAAACCCGTCCGTGCAAAGTCAAAGGGCTAGATCCCGTGGTCAAACGCTACAGGGTTAGGCAGAACGGGGGCCGTGGGGGGGGGGGGGGGTAGCAATGCCACCCGAGCGTCGCACCGGGCCCTCATACATGCGGGGTGGTGTGCTGGCATATTCGAAGAGGCGGCACGCGTCTCCGGGGTGTGCCCCCTCACACGGACGGTGCCGCCGCCGGCACCTGAAGGGGGGAAACGGACGCGTCGGGTCTACAGGGAGGGGATCTTACTGTGGGTTTGGCCCGGATGTTGCTCTAAAGTGTTCGTATGGGCTGACCTAACACGACCGGGTGGATAGTTCCACTGGTCAAAACGCGTCCGTGCAAAGTCAAAGGGCTAGATCCCGTGGTCAAACGCTACAGGGTTAGGCGGGACGGGGCCGTGGGGGGTAGCAATGCCACCCGAGCGTCGCACCCGGCCCTCATACATGCGGGGTGGTGTGCTGGCATGTCCGAAGAGGCGGCACGCGTCTCCAGGGTGTGCCCCCTCACACGGACGACGCAACCGCCGGCACCTGAAGGGGGAAACGGACGCGTCGGGTCTACACGGAGGGGATCTTACTGTGGTTTTGGCCCAGATGTTGCTCTAAAGTGTTCGTATGGGCTGACCTAACACGACCAGGTGGATAGTTCCACTGGTCAAAACCCGTCCGTGCAAAGTCAAAGGGCTAGAGCCCGTGGTCAAACGCTACAGGGTTAGGCGGGACGGGGGCCGTGGGGGGGTAGCAATGCCACCCGAGCATCGCACCGGGCCCTCATACATGCGGGGTGGTGTGCTGGCATGTCCGAAGAGGCGGCACGCGTCTCCGGGGTGTGCCCCCGCACACGGACGGCGCAGCCGCCGGCACCTGAAGGATGAAACGGACGCGTCGGGTCTACACGGAGGGGATCTTACTGTGGGTTTGGCCCGGATGTTGCTCTAAAGTGTTCGTATGGGCTGACCTAACGCGACCGGGTGGATAGTTCCACTGGTCAAAACCCGTCCGTGCAAAGTCAAAGGGCTAGATCCCGTGGTCAAACGCTACAGGGTTAGGCGGGACGGGGGCCCTGGGGGGGTAGCAATGCCACCCGACCGTCGCATCGGGCCCTCATACATGCGGGGTGGTGTGCTGGAATGTCCGAAGAAGCGGCACGCGTCTCCGGGGTGTGCCCCCTCACACGGACGGCGCCGCCGTCGGCACCTGAAGGGGGGAAACGGACGCGTCGGGTCTACAGGGAGGGGATCTTACTGTGGGTTTTGGCTGGATGTTGCTCTAAAGTGTTCGTATGGGCTGACCTAACACGACCGGGTGGATAGTTCCACTGGTCAAAACCCGTTCGTGCAAAGTCAAAGGGCTAGATCCCGTGGTCAAACGCTACAGGGTTAGGCGGGACGGGGGCCCTGCGGGGGGGGGGGGGGGGTAGCAATGCCACCCGAGCGTCGCATCGGGCCCTCATACATGCAGGGTGGTGTGCTGGCATGTCCGAGGAGGCGGCACGCGTCTCCGGGGTGTGCCCCCTCACACGGACGACGCCGCCGCCGGCACCTAGAGGGGGGAAGTGGCCTCTGCAACGCCACTCTCGGGTAAACCCAAGGTACTTGCACGGAAGGGAGACCAGCTGCACAGATAAAATATCACTCACATCGAGCCCATTGCAGCTAATAGGGTAAGCCACTGTTGGGAGTTATACTCTCCACTTTTTTTGGCAGGAGTTATATGAAGAGAATAGGTGTTGCGACGGTCAAACTAGTGTGCTTGGGAATATGAGAAGTCTAAAAATGCAACCCAGGCTTAAATGACAGCTGCCTTCATAACTTTTGGCCCGTGTGTGCCCTTCCAGTCCCTGGACGCTTTCTCTTCTTCATAAGTAAGACCACCGGACGAGCATTCCCTTGTACGTTCGTCTACAGCGCAGCAACCTCCAGCACCGCGGTGAGCTTCTTCTACCTAGTTGCTCACCGTGAGGGAGAAGTACCCTGGAAGGGACCGCATCCACACTGCCAATGGATCAGGTTTGCACATAGCTCATCGTGGTCATGCTCTCCTTCCTACTCCCTCTGCCAACCGGAGACGCGTCCTGCCTCTTCGGACATGCCACCACACCACCCCGCATGTATGAGGGCCCGGTGCGACGCTCCGGTGGCATTGCTACCCCCCAAGTGCCCCCGTCCTGCCTAACCCTGTAGCGTTTGACCATGCGATCTAGCCCTTTGACTTTGCACGGACGGGCTTTGACCAGTGGACCTCCCCACCCGGTTGTGTTAGGTCAGCCCATAGGAACACTCTGGAGCAACATCCGGGCCAGACCCACAGCAAGATCCCCTCCGTGTAGACCCGACGCGTCCGTTTCCCCCCTCCAGGTGCCGGCGGCGGCGCCGTCCGTGAGGGGGGGCACACCCCGGAGACGCGTGCCGCCTCTTCGGACATGCCACCACACCACCCCGCATGTATGAGGGCCCGGTGCGACGCTCCGGTGGCATTACTACCCCCCCACGGCCCCCGTCTGTGACACCCCAAACTTTTGGCCTTGTTTTATTGCATTAAAATTTTGCCAGGAAATTAAACTTTTATTTTCTGGGCTCCCTTTTGATTTTTGAACCATTTTCCCCCTTGTTATTATGGAGTTTTTCCCCAAAGTGAAAACCTTTCAAATATGTTATTGGACTTGTTTAACCTCTCAAGAAAAAACTTTTCTTTTATCAGTATAACTAATTACTTAATTAAATTGCTTGATCTTTATTTTCTTGAAAAATGGTTTTCCATGGTTATATGGCCATATTTGAACTACAACCATTTGATAAATTCACTTAAAATTTCAACCAAAATTTGGAGATGTCATGTGATGTTTTTAAATCACTTTTATACAAGAATATCTTTTATTCATGAAATTTTTTGAGCTCTACACTCAATTTTTCTTCTCTGGTCCAGAGTGCAATTTGCACTACAACCCATTTAAATAATTCTTTCTAGCCTCCACCAAAATTATGGGATATTGGTAGTAGCATATGATTCAACTTTATGCAAAAACCATGTGATGTTATTTGAAAATTTTGAGTAAATCAACCTCTTTTCCATTCTGGTCCAGCCTTGTGATTTCTACTACAACCCTATTTAATTTTGCTCCAATGATCTTGTACTTTCTCCTACTTGTAGACAGCCCTACCAAACCCCTAAATCGAGGAGCATGCACCCATTGGAATATTTTTGGTTCATGAAATAATGTCATTTATTTCCTGTCCAGAATTGAAGTTTTGCAAAAATTTGCACTAGCAAGTTTCTCCTTTTGTCCAAATAACCTCACCACTCTCTCTTGCATCTAAGGATACCCTGATCTGGAGAATTTGGCCACTCCAAGAAAAGCCTAGGTGCCTGTGGCATTTTGTCAAACACCTGGAGAGCATGGCCAGATTTGACATGATCTTGAATTTGCATTGTGGACTTGGTCTCCTGACCTAACCACCTTGTCCCTTGATCGCCCCACTATCCCTAACCTAGCCATGTTTCTCGCCAGCCTCTCCCGCGACCTCTAGCGTGCTCTGGCATTGTGTCGAGCACATCCCGTGCGTGCCCAGAGCGCGAGCAGAGCGTGCGTTTGGCGCGCGTATTGCACGTGCCGCGCCCGAGTCGCCACGTCGTGCCCCTAGTTTTTTCCTGCACCAGAGAGCCGCGCCACGCACTCCCCCTCTCACGGCAACACGCCAAGCAGGCCCCGGTGCCCTGCAGCACCGCCGTCAGAGCCACTTGGCGGCATGCCCGCGGCCGCATCCGGCACCGCCATGGGAAGCGCCGCCCAAGCCACCCCGGCTCGCCACCTGCCCCTGGGAGCCGCAGGAGCTTATCTCCTCGCTCGTCGGCTAGCTCCCGTCGCCTCCACGTCGCCCTACAAGCTACAGAGAGGCGGTTCGCCGGCATCCTCATCTACCGCCGCGGAACCGACCTCGACGAGCTATAAAAGGAGGCCCCCGAGCTTCCCCGAGCACGCAGGCAACCTCAGGCCACCCCAATGGCACTCCCCTAGCTCGCATTCGACCCGGGGAGGCCTCCTTCCTCATCTCCGGCAACTCCTGCCGCCGCCACCGCCCCGGCCAATCCGGCACCTCTAGTACCTCCCCCTCTCCGTTCTCTTCACCAAGAGCTTCCTCATCCTCCCGTGAACCATTCCCACTACTCAATTTTGATCGGGACACACCGCGGGAGAAAAATCACCTTGCCCGACGGTCTCCATCCGCCGCGAAGCTCGCCGCCGGCAGCTCCGTTCATCCCCGAGACCATATCGACCACCGGAGTGACTGTCTTGATCCCCTGAGCACGTCGATGGCCTCCGTTCCCCAAACGGTGCCGTCATTCGCCGGTGAGCCTCGCCGGAGCCCCGCCCCGCTCGGGCAGAGGAGGGAGAAGACGCGGGCGACTGGTCAAACCTGACCAGTGGGCCAGGCGGGCCCACCATCAGTGACCCAGCGCCGGTCCACGTGGGTTAAGTGGAAGCGCATTTCCAAAATACGCTTTCGACGTGTACGTGTTTATTCGAAACGTTTTCTTTTCTGTTTTTATTAAAAACAGATTTTGACCAAATCTTTGACTGGCTATAACTTTTTAATTATAACTCCAAATGAATTAATTCTTTTTCCTACATCTCTCAAATATTGTCTAGTTTATTTTAAGATTTATTTGAAAATTTTCCAAACAACGTTTTTGTACTGTTTTTGAAATATGTGTTATTTGCATATTTTTGGAAATAGGATTTTTGGGAGAGAAGGAAGCTTTCAAAAATTTTGGAGAGCACCCCCACCTCTCCACACCATTAAAGGCAAGCATTCTGAACCCCGGAATAATATTTTTGGTGTGTTAGTTGACACGTTTATAACACCACCTTATATCGGAGAACTTGTTATTTCATGTAATATGATCATTTGCATGAATGCATATTAGTGATTTCCTTGCTGTTGGAAATGAATATACTTGTGATGGTAATCATCCTCATGTGCCTTGCATGCATGCCAGAAAGGAATCCGGGAAAGCCTCTGCCTTGGGTAGGAGTGAGCTTGTCGCCGGTCCCCGTCGGGGCGGTTATGTCCGGTATTGCATGGTAAGGTATATTGAGTGGTGATTATGTTGGTTGAATTATTTTTGTAATACATGTCATGTAGGGAATTTATGAACCTCCTGAGTCGACCGTAGACAGAGTCTTGTTCCAGTAACCCCCATACTTGCCTCGTACTACCACTTGTCCCTGCCGCAGGTAGGGTACGGTTCAGTAAGTCGTCAACCCCTTTCCAGCACACACCGTACAGAGAGGCCATGGTGGAAGATATCGGTTGTAGCCGGTAGGCATGCCACCTGGTCAGGGGGCATGGGTGTTTCTAGTTAGGACCGAGAGGGGAGGCCACCCCTTAGAGCGCGCGATATAAATTTGACCCCATGCTACGCGAGGTTGTAGCCTCCCCACTTAGAGTTTTGCTTAACAAGTGTCGTGGGTGATTCCAGACACCGATGAGTTAAGCTGGTGTGTGCAAGTTAGGCGTGTTTTCAACTAAAAGGCCGTAGACGGAATTAGTCCCGATGGACTAAAGGAATCCGTTACTCGTGGGTAAAGAGTACACCCTCTGCAGAGATTAAAAACCTAATCGAATAGCCGTGTCCATGGTTAAGGATTACAGTCTGGGATGGGTCAAGTGTTGGTCTTAGTGTCAGTCTTCGGAGGTGAAATATTGTTAAAACAAACTTGGATACCAACTGGTTACTTGTGAGGACCATGATTATTATTTTGTGATGGACTAACCCGTTGCATTATTTATATTATCGAGTATCCCTGGACGGTTCTACCTCCTGGATATTCATTGTGATTATTTTATCTTATAAGCCCTTTATGTGGTGTCGCTCAGACGCCCGACTGTGGCATTTCTTTTAAAGCCCTTTATATGGTGTCGCTCAGACGCCCGACTGTGGCATTTCTTTTAAAGCCCTTTATGTGGTGTCGCTCAGACGCCCGACTGTGGCATTTCTTTTAAAGCCCTTTATGTGGTGTCGCTCAGACGCCCGACTGTGGCATTTCTTTTAAAGCCCTTTATGTGGTGTCGCTCAAACGCCCGATTGTGGCATTTCTTTTAAAGCCCTTTATGTGGTGTCGCTCAGACGCCCAACTGTGGCATTTCTTTTAAAGCCCTTTATGTGGTGTCGCTCAGACGCCCGACTGTGGCATATCTTTTAAAGCCCTTTATGTGGTGTCGCTCAGACGCCCGACTGCGGCATTTTAATTCCCACTCTATTACTGCTTATTCACGTTGCATGAAAATAACCTGCTTGCATGCATAAAAGATGTTTTATATATGACTGACGATGTGATCATGGAATTTTTCAGTGCATGTTTATCAATTATATTATACCTGTGTTCTTAATGTTTGCGAGTACATTCAAAGTACTCACTGGCTTGTCCCTGGCTATTGTCTTGGCCAGATTTCTGCTTGGAGAGGAGCGTGGCGATGACAGCCTCGGGACCTAAGCAACGGTGATAGCAGCTTCGCGAAGATAGGAGTTAACCGGGTCAGCTGTTCCTGTGGGAAATGGAGTCCCATAGACACTGATGTCTCACAAACCGCTTCCGCCATCGACCACTAGAAACCCAATTGTTGTACTCACAGGCCAGAATGGTCTTGTACTACATATTTTGTATTTTTGCTTGGAATTTCTGAATCAAGTTGGAGCCTCATCAGCTAACAGTAATCCTGGGGCTGATGAGCACGCGGTCTTTTTCTGGAAATTTATACCCGAAAAACCCGGTCGTGACACCGTCCTGCCGTGTAGACCTCACGGGCGTGGCTGCCGCCGTGTCCTGGAGGGGGGAAACGGCCACGTCGGGCCGACACGGAGGGTATCTTTGGGTGGTTTGGGCCGGAATGGTTTTGGGGGGGTGCAGCACATGCCGTAACAAAAAAATAAAAAATAAAAAAAATGCCGTAACAAAAAAATAAAAAAAATGCAAAGTATATATGCCGACGGCTTAGCCGTCGGCATAGCAGCGCACATGTCCACGGATCGATGACGTGGCAAAGGGGCGGGCCTATGCCGACGGCCAGGCCATCGGCATAGGGCCGACCTTATCCCCTTGCGGTTCGCCCCCACCACCCATTCGCCATCCATCTCCCCCTTCCTCCCCGAACCACACCCGCGCCGCCACCCACCACCTCCGCCGCCCGCCCTGAGCACGCCACCGCCGGCCCCGAGCCCGCCGCCCCGCGCCGCACCAACCCCGGGCCGCCCCGCCCCGCCCCGAACCCGCCATCGCCCGCGCCTCCCCCGTCTCCCCCACCCACCCGCGCATCCGGCCCTCCCTCCCCCGACCTCCGTCCCCGCCCCGACCTCCATCGACCCCGCCCCGGCGGCCACTTCATTCGTGCCTGCCCCTCCGCCGCCTGCTCTGGCCCGTCATCCGTGCCTGCCCCTCCCCCCGAGCCGGCCCTCCCCCACGGTGAGCTCCCTCCCTCCCTCTCTGTAGATTTTTTTGATAATTTTGTTGTTGTTCATAGTTATGTAACTAGATGGATGGATGCATAGTTAGTTGATTGATGATTTGATGATAGTTACAAATGTGAGAAATGCAAGAAAAGCAATTTTTTTAACAAGGGGCATGACGTTAGATGATGGATTTTTTGATGATAGTTGCAAATGTATGATGATTGTTACATGATAGATGATGATGTTGATGATAGATAATGATTTTTTTTGCGGAAGAGATGATATAGGATGCTGATTTTTATGATTCGATGATTGTTAGATGATGATGATGAATATATTGTGATGTACTTAATTATTGTCACGGTGCAGGTTCTGTGGTGTTCCATCTCGGTGGAGTGATCGTCTTATTTATATGTAAACACAACGTATCTCTGCAATAATATACAGCTTGGCATAGACAGGATACACACCAAGCACATGTAGGAAGCAGCAAAATACCCTTTTTCACATATAGATAGCTACAATATCTGAAAGGGGTTGTGTGATTTGAGTTAAAATCAGAAATAGAAATAAATTTCATTGCAGGATAAAAGCAATAACTGCTCCATATTTCAAATATGATTTATATTTTAGAATTGTCAGGTTCTAAGGAGAAATTCCCCTACCATCAAATATGCGTGCTCCTTTCGCTTGTGGTGTAACCTGAAAAACTTCAACATCTTTTATTAGCTATGTTATTGCATAAATGGTGCTAATGTGACTAAATATTGGTTGTAAGCACAATGAAATCAAAAAAACAGAGCTAAAACCAGTGGTGTACATTCAGCAAGGCATTAATACCCGTGAGAACCTTCTTTTACTGAAAGGAAGAATCTGAACTTCACTAGCCAACAGATGTTGCAAGAAACATGAAACAGATCAGTCTAGACTGTAACTCTATATGATGCCAACGTGGTGCAAAAAAGATTCCATACAATTCTTGGATGAACAAGCTGCACATGACAGCAATCAAGAAGTTTTAAGTGTTCCATGGCGGCAGCATGATCAGAGAGGAGTTAATTATACGGAACTCAATAAGTCAGAAAACCATATTGACAATGGGGATTTACTGTACATTAAAACAAGAGAACTATGAAATATTTCCTTGTTATTTCTCAAAAAGTACGTACATAAATTAACTATTTGTCAAAAGGAAGAGAATTTAATAAATAGCGCTCCATTTTTCTTCTTTCATTATCGGAAAAGGATTTCAGCTTTCGACACTACTACTGATCCTGAGGCTTCATGGCCAGGAACAGGAGGACCTCCTTGATGTTTTGGGAGTCCGTCAGCAACATGGTGAGGCGATCAGTAAATGTTTCTGCTCTACTGTTTGGAGCAGAAACTTCTTGTTGTATGTGGGATTCTGGGACGGGAGTTGTCCTCTTTTTCAGAAGAAAAAACACCAAAACATAATACATGAACATGAGGTTAGTTATAGCAACTCAATGAAATAGAAAATCATATTGGCAATGGGAGTTACTGTCCATTAAAATAACGTAGAACTAGTTAACATTGCTTGTTATTTCTCGAAGTACAGAAATTAACTATTTGTAAAGCACAGAACTAGGAAACCATATTTACAATGGGCAATTACTGTCCATAACTTAAATTCCATTTTTGTTTCTTTCATAGGACAAGAATTCCATCTTTTCAAATAGCTAGCTGTCTTGAGGCTTCATGGCCGGGAACAGGAGGACCTCCTTTATGTTCTGGGAATCCGTCAGCAACATGGTGAGGCGATCAATCCCCAGACCCCAGCCTCCGGTCGGCGGCAGGCCATACTCAAGGGCAGTGCAGAAGGTTTCGTCCATGGCCATCGCTTCATCGTCACCGTCCTAACGATCCCTGAGCTGCTCCTCAAACCGCTCCCTCTGCACGACGGGGTCATTCAGCTCCCTGTAGGCGTTGCACACCTCATGCTTGTTGATGAACAGCTCAAACCTTTCAGTCAGTCCAGACCGGGCTTCGTCCCTGTGTGACTTCGCGAGTGGGCTCATGATCACCGGATGGTTGATGATGAACGTCGGGTTCACGCATGTCTCCTCCAGGAAGTGCCAGACAAGCTTGTCCAGCAGCCGTGCCGTCGTGTGTGGAAGCGGGCACGTAATGTCGTACCTGGCACAAGCCTCCATCAAGTACTCGTTGTCGTTGGCATCGTGGGTCGACAGATCCTCCTCCGGTATGTTGAGACCGGCCATGTCCTCAAGTCCCTTGATCACGTCGATTCGCGCGAACGGAGGCGTGAAATCGATCTCGATAGGCGGCTTGTCGGCGCCGTTGGCGTGGTACTGCACCTTGTAGCCGCCCGTGAGCTCCTTCACCATGCCGCCCAGCATCTCCTCCGTGAGCTCCATCAGGTCGTTGTAATCCGCATAGGCCATGTAGAACTCGCATGTCGTGAACTCGGGGTTGTGCGTCGTGTCGATGCCTTCGTTCCTGAAGGCCTCCTGATCTCGTACACGCGGTCCAGTCCGCCGACGACGAGCTGCTTCAGGTAGAGCTCCGGCGCGATGCGCATGTACAACTTCATGTTCAGGTCGTTGTGGTGCGTGACGAACGGCCTCGCGGCGGCGCCACCGGCAACCACGTTCATCATCGGGGTGTCCACCTCCAGAAACCCACGCTTGTCAAGGAAGCTGCGGATGAAGGAGACGACTCTGGCTCGCGCCGTGAAGACGGACCTCACCTCAGGGTTCACCATGAGATCGAGGTACCGCCGGCGGTACCGTGTCTCCTGGTCCTTGAGGGCGTAGCTCTCCATGTTCCTGGGCATGCCGGGCGCCCACGGCAGCGGCGGCGCGCGCCGGTGCCTATTCGGCTGCCGCGGCAGCATGTGCAGGCAGGGCGAGAGCACGACGAACTGTGCAGGGAATATGCTGAGCTCGCCTCGGTTGCTTTTACCAGGGAACCCACGCACGTCGACCACGTCGCCAAGCTTCACGCCAGAGTGGAAAGCGGAGAATTCCTCGGGAGTCTCCAGCTCCGAGGTCCCGGAGTCTGCCATGACCTGGACCTTGGCGCCGCCGCGGTGGAGGTCGTAGAAGAGGAGGCTGGAGGACGACGTCCTCTTGCTCATGATCCTCCCGGCCAGGGACTCGGTGACGTCGACCAGCTTCTCCCCGTCGGCCAGGCCCCTGTACCTGTGGACGTAGTCGGCGACGGAGACGGTGGGCTGGAAGGCGTGCGGGTAGGGGTTGACGCCGGCGGCCTTCTGCGCGGCGAGCGCGCCGAGCCTGTTGTGGTAGTACTGGGTGGGATCCATGCCGTCGTCCGTCATGGCGCGCGGTGCAAAACTCTCTCCCGTAGTTGGGGAAAAACAGAGCGGAGACTTTCTTGACCTAGCAGCGATTTCGTGTTCTCGTCGGTTTATTTATATGTACAAAGAAGAAGAGACGACTATGCGCTTGTTTGGACTCAAAATCGAACAAAACCTACCGTGACTTGCCAAACAAGCAACCCCACGAGCCCACCCCAGACTTGTGGGATCCTTTCCAGCGTAGCCGTTCGATCCAGTCAACGCAAAACTGGGCGCCGCATCAACGCAGCCCCATGCGAGAAGCACCACGCCCCAGACTCCGTACTAGAAGAACCACGTCGCCCCTCTGCAGCACTGATTGCATGTAGAACATTGTTGACTGCGGGCCGCTGACAGTCTATCGAGTGTTGCATGGCAGCACCATGGAAGGCTGAGTTGCAGCACAGACAACCGCTGACGACCGTCGACGCTGCATCGCAGCACTGGCAACTACCGCTGGGTTGCATAGCAGCACCGACGAGGATGCGTTGTAGCACCAACAGTTGACGACGACCGCTGCTTCAGAGCGTCGAACAATTGAACGATGCATTGCAGCGCCGTTAGACACCGATGGACCGCACAACAGCGCAGCACCTGAGTGCTGCATCACAACATCGACGCCGATGAGAAAGTTCATCCGATTGAAAACCAAAGTTTTCCTACTTTTTATACCTAACAACGGAGCTAGCTATACATCCAGCAACAACAAATAGATCAAAGATGAAAGAAAATATGTTGCCTCCATGACACTACTGTAGAGAAAGATCAGTATACACATGTGAACTCAAAGAAAGTGAAATACGCATACTTATGATGAGTGATATCCTGGTTAATCTGTTTATGTGTCCTAATTAACAGCCCATGAGCACACCCGAAACAATATCGGTAGTTAGACGAAGAAAACACATCCTGGTTAAAGGAGAAAGAACAGGAAAACGGTCCGTAGATTTGAAGAGAGTGGGGGGCTTACATCGAACTGTCTGCTGCCTTGAACACTTTCATGGAAAAGAAACATTGGCTTTGCCACCAGAGTAGGAAGAAACAGGATTGCCTTTCAGCTTGTTGCCCGTACCTGTTAATGAGCGAAAAATATGAACAGAGTCTGAAAAAAAAAGAGAACAGTAGCAATACGCTTAAGCAACAGCGGGTTTGTTGATATTTTTGCGGCGAAGAGAACTATGGCATATTTTTGATCCAACTCAAGTCAGAAAGATCAATGATGTTCAGGTTAAAACTCTGAACTCTCAACTACATCCACTAGTTGATAGTTGTTGCTCGAAGCTTAACAAGACAAACACAAGGCATTCCACTTCCTTAAAATTATTCTTGCTGTCATGAAAAATAAAAACTCCTTTAATTTTCTCGCTTCACCGATCGAGATCACTAGTACATGCATGCATATGGAGAAAACTGCAAACACACTGTTTGGACAAAAAAAAAAGTTTGCTAGTTCTTGGCCGGGCACCAGACACCTCACAAACCTGCACTGTCAATGAATTAGCTTTCTCTATTCCATGGTAGTGGTATCATGCACCTGAATGTTCTTTGCCATACAATTTTCTTAAGATTAATTAAGCTCTAGTACTGTTAGCATTGCAGCGGCGATCTGTATGTTACGATCCTAGTATTACCCAACATTGACGAACGGCAGAGATAAGATACTACCAGTAAACAGATGGATACAGTTGACAAGACCACAAACAGAATGGTTACTTACTTGTACAGTTCTGCTTTCTTGGTGAGTTCTATTTGATGGAATGGTTAAAAATATCCCTGTGTTTTATAAATTTTGTAGGATGTGAAATAGATATGCTAGAAGTTGCAAAACAACATTTTGGCACACACTGAAACTGCATGGTGGACATGAAGGAAAATCATGATAAACTCCATTGACTAGAGATGAAAACACAGCCCATTATGGTTATGATTCAGCAAAATACATGCCCTTCAACAGGTTGAACTACATCTATAATTTCAGTTAAAAACTACATCCATGCCATCCCACTTGTCATCAGGAGTCAGCATAACAACCATGGCCCCCTAAATGTAACAATAAGATTACATCCATGACAAAACTTTGGATAATCACTGATTACTCAATGTAGAAATCTGCATCTGAAAAATACACACAAGAACACATGAAGCCCACAATGGGGAGTTCGAATTATGAGAACGTTAATCATCTAACCCTGTAACCCACAGGGAAGCCATGGAAAAGTACATCTACACTAGGCATGGAAATTAAGAAGAAAATACCTACATCCATCACATGGCAAAAATACATTGTAGAACTAGATGGAAACACAGGAAGAAAAAACATACGTGGTGGTCAAAGTCCATACGTCGGACCAGACAAGCTTATGAAAGGCTACATGTAAATATGCGTGAAGCTTATGAAAGGCTACACTATGCGTGAAGAAAAAGCACTCATAAGCATTAGGGGTTCAAACATATACTAAGAACCATGGATTTCGAGTCGCTCGACTAGTCTATGAGTCGCAAAAATATGGTCGACTCAGCTTAGTGTCGACTCGCGACTAGTCACAACGCAGGCTCGACTTCTTCCGAGTCACTGCCCCAGAGAGACTCGCATGAGTCGCGACTCGAAAACCATGCTAAGAACTTCGGGAGAAAGATCAACCGATCATCCACTAACAGCTTAACGACAAGGAAGGAAGTAAGCAGCCAAGAATAATGAATATTTTAATCAAAACAACAACAAACGAGCCAGGTAATTCCTAAATTTCCCCTATTTTCCTCTGACATACTCCTCCCAATGCGAGCACAACGCTATTTCGTTCAAAAATTGCTATTCACTCCGCCATCAAAATCCAACCCTTGTTTCTCTCGCAGAGTATGCCACAGCTACCTCAACGAGTCACAGTATCCAAATCTGCCATTGTACAATGTACGGATGGGCTTAGGCATTTCGTCGAACACATTGGCTTCTATCCATTGGAAACCACCAGATCACATGTACAGGAAAGCTAGCAGTAAACTTCGAACATCGAATAGACAAGAGGTTGGTGCGGGAGCAACCTTGGGGAGTGCTGCGGTCGACGACACCGTCCGGGACCGCTGGCCTAGGCGCCTACAGGTAGAATACAAGAGGCTGCCCTTTGCACGACCTCCTCTTCACCACTCCACGGCCCCCAATCGTGATGCTCTTGCTCGACGGAGTACTGTCAAACAACCAAACAAAGCTACGTGTTGGTGCGTGGGTGATGTTTGTGTAAATTGTTTGGACGATCAAGGAGCGTGCGACAAGAAAAAAAATCGGCATGAACAAATGTTTCTCACATACCCGAAATTTGATTTTTTTTTCTTTTTCGCCACGACCTTCTCGGATGGCCAAACTTCACCAAATCTTGCACGAACATCACGCATTTGAGCTCCTCGAATGGCCAAACTTCACCAAATCTTTCTTGATTTTTTTCTCTCACCCACTAATATGTGGGCCACGCAATGTTGGCATGCCACGCAAGCTGGGTGGATGTAAAAAGCACCGTATTTGCACCAAACAACAAGTTAGATGACTATAAATCTATATTTTTAAAGTTTTAGTACTAAACTGAACATCTTGCGCAAGTTGTATGATTGCCGGTGATATTGCCTCAATAAGTAAATACACCAGCGATGTAGTTGGTACGAACACTTGCAAAATACTGATTTTCCGATCAGTGAACTTGCCCCGGTTGTGCAAATATAGTACGTTCTGCCGGCGTATGCTCTGTCCGCATGGTGGTGGCCCACATTTCAGTGGCCGGAGGTAAGCGAGGCGTGAATGAGCAACCAATGATGTTTTTTAAACTGAATTTCTTAGTGTGCAAATATTGTCATGGCAAATTTGATATGTATAATATTTATTTTTGCCAATTAGTATCCAGAGTTATAAAAGATATTCGTAAGAAATCATGTATTTATCAAGAGGGTAGTATAGAAGCTTACAAGAAGATATTCAGGATCTTGAGTTGGGATCAGATTGATCCTCTATGGTAAAATTGCAAAGCGTTGGCTCACTAGTAGGATCGTGACCTCGCGAAAATATGGATATCTAATCGATTTAGATCATAACATCGTAGAATCACAATAAAATCATGATTCTCACTACCTTGCCAAAAAAACAACCTCCTTATATATTTTTCCAGAATAAAGTAATTTGCACATCTTTGGAAAGATTTATATTAACTGTGCATATATTCTTTTTTAGCGGCCAGTCAATATGCCATAAATAGATCCTTGGTTTTTCCTTCAAGGCAATCAATTCACGAATAAATGCACAATTAATAATGCCATCAGTAGATGAGCTATAGGTTTTGGGTGTAAATATACTATATAAATATTCCTCGCAAAAAATATACTATAAATATTTTTTACTATATATATGAGCTGTATGTTTTGGGTGTATATCAACATACACATTTATAGGATACAGATCCATGATTAAATTAATGTGTTTAAACGTTAATATTATGTAAATAAGTCGAAAACTTGTAGCATGCACCTATGTGTCCATTATAAAAAGCCATCTAAGACCCTAATCACAGAGCAGGAACCCAGGCATATCTGAAAAGATTGGCTTGACATCCCAGTAAACACGCTATCTCTCTCTCTCTCTCTCTCTCTCTCTCCACCATCAAGCCAGGATGAGGTCGTTGTACAAGATGCTACTATTTTCGCTTGCCCTTGTTGCGCTGCTATCCTCAGGTATGTACGTTTGGAGCATGTTTTGTGATCAATTTTGTATGGCGACCTTTCCACTGTCGTTTTCTCATAATAAATCTCTGCAATCTTTATATGCTGGTACGAACATATAGATCTGATGATCCAGGCGACGGCTAATGGTGGCGGCTCGCTAATCCCTGAAGACTGCCGGCAGACCCCTGTCATCCGTGGGCCGTGTAACCCCAAGGCTTGTCAACACAACTGTCAAACCAACGTCGGCCCCGGTGCCGTTGGCGATTGTGATGCCGGTGGATGCCGGTGCACATACTGTACTCCATCTCAGTGGAATTAAGCAGTGATTGTTGCTTAATTGCTCTCCGATAGTATGCGAAATCTTAGTTTTTTTTCTGTCTGGCTACCTGTCAAATACTCCTACTTGGAAACTCAAATCAGGAATGTCAGAAATTTGATCGATTCGAGGGGCAGTTGCCTTATTAGCATGTTTGCTTGTGATCACCACATCTAAAAATAAAGGTGTGGTCCTCTAGCCTCCCCCCTCCCTTTGCTAGAGGTGTAGTCTGCTTGATTTATCTTCCTTTGCTAGGGTAGTAAATTGATGGAGCTCATGAAATCGTGAACGGTGTGCAAGTTATAATGCACATATATAGGTAGCGTTTGTCCTTTCGAGCAGACAATTCGTTTAGTATTCACGTTAGTAATGAAGAAATTGAAGCCATTTTCATGCACAGTAGGCAGCAAGAACGGCGTCGTCATTGATCAAACGTATGCAAGTGGGTTTTGTCCTTCCCGCTATAATGAATTCACACATCTTCAATCTTTAAAGAGCATCCCTTTCCCCGCTTGTTCTCCACTCGTCTCTCGGAAACTCACACACGCACTATCCCAAAACCCAAAACTCATACCGCGATGCACTCAAATCTTTATCTGCTCTAAATGTTCAACAAAAATTGGTAGTCAATGTCGTCCACAGCGCAATAGGAGTAGGAGGGATCAGAAAGTTATGAAGATAAGCTGGCCCTGCTCGGAATTTCAAGAAGGCTGGGCAGGATGCTTTCCGGATTTGCGATCCATGAAACATTGTGTTTCTCATCTAGTTTTGCCACCGAGGCACGCCAGTTCTTGGGCAAGTACTGTGCTCGACACCAACCCAGCCGTTCTGCAGGAATCAGTGGGGCTTGCTACTCAGACTAAAAGGAACCCATGGGGGCGTGAGACTCTGGCAGGCGCGGACCACACTGGGCCATGGCGTGACATCACCAGGGCTCGTGCATGGATTCTTGGGGTTTGGATCAGAAATATCCATCTGTACAATTCCGTTAAGTGTTAGGTAAAATATGTACATAGAGAGGATAAATGAAGGAAATAAAAATGAAAATAAAAAAAATTAGGGTCAGTCATGATGCATACAACCATCTTTATTAATTATTCACCATCGCCTGGCAAAATGAATACAAGGATCAACCCAAGCCACCTTCTAGGCCAACAAAGTCACCACACCTACAGGTATATAGATGTGCTTTGTACGCATAACAGACACTATCTAATCCGATGGCCTAAAGCCCGGCCAGTCTGTGCACGCTCTAGGATCTGCCGCCGTCAACTTCTGCAATCCCGTCTTACTATGAGTGATGCTAGTTTCTTTACACATGTAGTTTAGCCGACAAGAGTAGATCCCCACGTCGCTCATAGTGGCAGCTCGGGGGAACCCTAGCACCGCCAGCCCTTGGCCCTCTCCTCCAGCACCTCTGCCTCGCTGCCGCCAAGGGTCTCCATCGGGTGAAGCCCGGGTAGTGCTGGCGGCGGGGCCTTCCATGGGCGCGACTCCTCTCCCTCCCTAGCGGTGGCGTGTCTCCGATCTAGTGGTGCCGAGTCTCCGATTTGGCGGCCGCGGCGCTGCTCGGTGTCGGGTGTGGTGGGGTGCTCCGCCTAGTGGTGTGCCCCGGCTTGCAGCAATAGCTTCAGCTGTCGATCCCTCAGATCTGATCTGGGTTGGTTGGTGGAACTCGACCCAAAGCTGTGGTCAGCCACGTGCCTCGTCAGCTGATGCGGCATGGGACTCTAGTCGGCAGGCTACAAGTCATGAATGTTGGCTGGCAGGCGGCGCCGGACTCGATCGGGGCGGCTGATGCAGCATGGGACTCTAGTCGGCAGGCTACAAGTCATGAATGTTGGCTGGCAGGCGGCGGCGGACTCGATCGGGGCGGCGTTGGGGGACTGCTGTCGTGAAAATAATGGTGGCTGTCCTCATGCTCTTTTCGCATCATGGCAATGTCCTGCATGATCGGTCTTCCTCGCATCATGCCAGCAGACCCCTGTCATTCCTGGCCAGAACCCTGTCATCCCTAGGCCGTGTAACCCCAAGGCTTGTCTCCGCAATTGCCAAACCAACGTTGGCACTGGTGCAGTTGGCGATTGAGATGCTCGTGGATGCGAGTGCAAACACTGTACTGCATCTCAGCGGAATTAAGCAGTGCTTGTTGCTTAATTTTTTCCCTATCCATAATAAGTGAAAACTTAGTTTTTTTGTATGGCTACCTGTTAAATACATGGAAACTCAAAACAGGAATGTCAGACATTTCATCGACTTGAGGGGCTGTTGCCATCTTAGGGCATCTTCAAGGCTGACCAGTAAACCTCTCGGAACCGTCCGAACCGCGCTGTAGGTACCGCGGAAGCCATCCGGCGCGGGTCTGTATCGGTCTGCGGGGCGGTCCGGACGCGATTTCTCCCACAAAATGGAGAAAAAAGTGGGGGAGGTTTGCGGGAGTCCGGGCCGATCCCAAGCCCCTTTCTGACCGCCCTAGCCCACCAAAACCACTTCCACTTCCGCGCGTGCTCCCGCCCTGCGCCAGCTGCCCGCATTCATGCCACTGTAGAGCACGCCGCTCCGCATTGAAGATGGCTCAGGGCGGATGCGACCTCTCTCACTGCCTCCACCATGTACGGACACCGTCGGGATAGGGCCTATGCCGACGGCCTCCCGGGCTATGCCGACGGATATTTTGCCGACGGCTCTATGCCAACGGGGGCCATCGGCATAGGCCTGTCCCGACGGCCAATCAAGGCTATGCCGACGGCGGTGCGATTCCGGTGGTGTTGTGATGTAACCTAAAAAACTTCGACATCTTTTATTATCTATGTTATTGCATAAGTGGTGCTAATGTGACTAAATATTGGTTGTAACCACAATGGCATCAGAAAAGGAGATCTAAAACCATATTGTACGGTGGTGTACAATCAGTAAGACATTACACATAATAACCTACTTTTACCGAAAAGGTAGAATCTCAACTTCACTAGCCAACAGATGTTGGAAGACAAAGTAACATTGAAACAGAGTTAAGACTGTAACTTCTATACGCTGCCAAGCTGGTGCAAAACAGATTCCATGCAATTCTTGGAAGAACAAGTTGCACATGACAACAATCAGGTACAAGTTTCTGATGTTTCACCATGCACATAATTTGACTCCATACAGTTTTCCCGGTACACATCATCAAGTGTTCAAAATGTTTGCCATCTTACAAAATTTACAATCAACAAGTTTTAAGTGTTCCATGACAGCAGCATGATCACAAAGGAGTTAATCATATGCAACCAATGAAATAGAACACCATATTGAAAAGGGGGATTACTGTATGATAAAATAAGATACTACTAGTGGGCATATGAACGGAGGGGAACGTTTGGAACGAGTGGGCATATGAACCCATTTTTTTTTATAAAAAAGGTAATTTAAAAAATGGTCGAAAAATCATGAAATTTATCGGCAACAAACTTGTCCTACTCGCAAAAAATTGGGGGCGAAATGACTTTCGAGGTATTGTCCAGGACAAATCGAAATCAGCAACATACTAGGTTTACTATTCACTCTATATTGTCAGGGAAATTTTGTTTGTTGGCTCAGATTTTTGTCGTCAATTATTTCATGAGCGGAACAATATGTCAACTTTGTTCGAAAATAATTTCAATGATTTTTGACTTTTTTCTGAGTTGCTAAAAAAATCGCTGATATTTTTTATAGGGTTCATCTACCACCAGGTTCACCGGGGTATTTTCCCGAGTTAAATAACTATTTTGTGAAATGGAAGGGAAATGAATAACTTGCGCTCCATTTTTTTATCTCATCGGACAAGGATTTTAGCGTTGCAAACAGCCAACTAGTCTTGAGGATTCATGGCCAGGAGGACATCCTTGATGTCAAGGGTTGATGGCACAATTTTCCTATGATATCTTTATTTAGGTGGGCATCTTTTTCAAAATGAATAACACGACCTCTGCATCATACGATGAACACAACCATTTTATTAAATGTAAAGTACATGTAAGTCATGACTACCAAAATGTTCGCAGGACAAGACCATCTCGGTCAGAAACAAGATTACATAGCTCATCCAACATTCATGTTTTCTATTTGCCCAGTGCATTGTTTCGTAGGGTTTGTATCTAAATTTAATGATTTGAGGCTCATGCATATATGTGATTGATCCGGAAACTTTGGTAGGGGCAAATATCAGCAGCGATTTCTGCCCACCGGTTATGAAGTAATCTTTCTTGCTCGCATCATGTGTTGCAATCATGCTCCTGTTTAAGTGGTGGCAAGATTTGCCAACCTCGTGGCGACCTAGGTCTACAATATTTGCTAGCACACTATGATGCATGCTATGTAATTATGCATCGACGACGTGGCAATGGCAAACACACAAGACGCGGGTATGTGGGCTGCAATGAATCCACACTACTAGAAGCCCGACTTCTCTGACCTGCCATAGTGCAATGGCGGTCTCCTCCGCCCATAGATTTCATTAAACTAAATCTTGATGCTTCTTACCACGCACCACTGGCAAGGGAGGATGGGGGTGTTATTGCTCGCGATGCTGATGGCAATGTCATTCTGGTGGCGGCGGGCGGGTTAGGTAACCAGGCCTCGAGTTGCAACCTGAACCTGAGGCCATTCTCCAGGCCATTAAAGTGGCGGAGCAACAAGGTATGAGGCATGCCATATTCGAAACAGATTGCCTGTCTCTCCAGCAAGCAATTTAATCTCCTTCTGCCAATCGGGGACCACTAGGCATGTTGTTTCCTGAAGCAAAATTCTAGTTGAGTCTTGGGTTTATACACCACAAAGTTCTCTTTTCTCCCAAACTCACTAGCGAGGTAGCGCATGTGCTGGCCTCTCATGGTTGCTGGTGTGCTCCGAATGACCAAACTGTCTGGCACATGGATCTCCAAAATGATGTAGCTCGAGTTGGGACTGCTGATTTGGTCGGTCCATCGTAAATGGAATGCAAGGTGTTCCAGTTAAAAAAACCAACTTCTCCTGATGGGACTTATTTACCTCCGAGCCTGAAGCACCCAATAAAAATGTTTCTGACAGGTTTACCTTGACCCCAAGGAAATAATTGGGGTTTGCACGGGGAAGAATTTCCCCTTTCCTATTTCTATGGGGCCACCACAAACCAAATAATTATACCGTAAAAATAAAGAGATAATTTCATATTTCAACATTGAACTTTATGGTTACTTTAATTTACATTGCTCAACTATGAAACCTGTCAGATAACACCCTCCAACTTTCAATACCAGGTAAATCAGTCCCCTCGGACGAATGAAAGGTAGTTTTGTGCGACGTGGCAATCCTGGTAAACTAGTCAACATTGACGTGGCATTTGTGTCAGAAAATATATATAAATTTATTGTCGGTTCCATAGGTCGTACGACAGTCTTCTTCCTCGTCCTTCTCATGTTCGATCCCCTTTCTCTTGCTCGTACAGGAGCACCGACCGCTAACGTGCCTCGACACCATTACTGATTCATTGCCTCTGCGTTAGGCTGGTGCTGTTGTTATCCTCTCTCTCCCTCCTGCATCTTCATTCTCAAACTCACATGCATAGGGAGCACCGGCTCGTCTACCTAATCATCACTTCTGATCCGCATTGTGTTCACCTCTGTTGTTGCGTTGTGGCCTAGGAAGGCCGATGTTCGTCACAATCGTCTTCGAGGTCCACCCATCTCCAATGGCCTCAACATCAAGTAGGCGGGGACATCCGATGCGTGTCTCGTGGAGCTCGTCGATGCACTCTGCCCTGTAGCCGCCGACCTCTTCTTAAGCTCATCGCCGTAGTTTGTGCGGTGAATCAGGAGATGCAGGTGTAGGAGCGGATCGCTTGGTTCTGATGGTCAATCATTAATGCACGAAAACAATACGGAGGTGGATAAGAGGAGGAGTGATGTGAGGTGACAAAGTGGACTTCTGCAGCGTTTTGAAGCTGAATGACTCACTGAAGTGGCATATCGCACACCCTCATGAACACAACACAAAAATCACTACCTCCTACTTTCATACTCCCTCCGTGAACTATTATAAGATGTTCTAACTATTTTGTGAATCGGATGTATAAAGACACATTTTAGTGTGTTTGTTCACTAGTTTCAGTCTGTATGTAGTCTATATTGAAATATTCAAAACATCTTACAATAGTGAATGGAGGGAGTATCCACAATGAGTTTATAATCTCTGACCCCGCTTCTAATGTTTCTGGTCTACGAAAAAAAGGTCCAGTTCCTTGAATATTGGGATGCATGAGATTCTTTCCTGCCTTCCATGCATATGAGTTGGAGGCACCGGGAAGTTAGAAAGATTTGGCTGAGATGGCAATCGAGCTATGCAAAGGAATGAATCATGCATATGCCCGTATTTACGGAAATCAATGAGCCGATGTTTGTGCCTCTTTACCAGACGCTGCTAGCAGACCAAAGTTACACAAACAGGCTATTTGGTGGTTTTGTTCGCGTCTTCCAGGTGCAGCTAAGCATAGTGATTGTGGCGGCGCCTAGTTTCACTAGCAATAAAGCAACTACGGTGGTGCTCTTTATTCCCTGCACCATGCGTTGTTGTGGAAAAAGTCGACATAGTTCTGGATGTAGGACTCATATTTTGTAATGCTACTGACGTAGTTGCTTTTGTCATGTTCTTCGCTTGTTGAAGTGTATGCTTTAATTGATGCAGAGGATAAAGGTTCCAATATGCCTTACTTGATGCAGAGGCCATAGGTTCCATTATCCCTTTAGAAAAAAAAAGAATGGGATGATTGTAGGTGAGATTTTACATCTACCGCTTCTGTCATTTGGCGCAGAGACCGCCCTTATAACTGGAGTGGCACATGGGTCCAGCACTACAGGTAGTGCCGGGTCATTGAGACCGCAAGCTGCTCAAGAACCCGTACATGTAAATAGATTGCTTCTAGTACTTCCTCGTAGTGTCTATAAAAGCAGGGCCTCCGCTCTCAAAATCCACTTCTCCGGTGCCTACTCATCTCACTAACATGCACTGTCTCAGGAATCCACATCTCGTAAGGCAATGCTCTTGAAATCCAGATCAGTTCTCAAACTTTTTGATCCACCAATTGCAAAAAAGTTGCTAGGCCATGTGTAAGAGTAGGAGGCATCGGTAGATCTCGAACCACATTTTTCAACAGTGATAGATTGCATTGATTAGTGCTCTCCAATGTCAGTTCTGCGTTGTCCGCAGGAGGCGCGCGTGTCTGAAGACGCAGGTCCCGAACTCGAGGATGCATCTTACCCGGTGCTTTCCCGCGAGATATGCACCTACATAAACTCGATTGAGAACTATCGATCACATATGTGGAAGCTAGCCTCAATTCCGCCGACCAGAGATAGAAGCGAAACACACACCAACTCGCTTCTCCGATCTCGCCGAGAACACACCTGTGCAACGCAGGATTGATCACAGTAGGTGCGATACAAACCGACCTAGACTATGGCACATGCAATGAGGTCATGCATGCCAACACGTTGTGATTATCCGACAGTGTTGCGGTCCATCACCGATGTCGTCTGCGTCCTTCTCCACGGGATTGTACATAATCAGGTAGGATGACCAGAAAAACAATCGTTGATTGAGTGTGTGTCACAAGCTCACGGCCTAACCTCCGCACCCTTGTCGCTGCAATTAGCAAAGGGAAACACCAGAATATGAACGCCTCTTCGCCAACAAGATGAGATGAATTTCAAAGAAGTGTTTTTTAGTTGATCTCTAAAGAAGTGTTGCATCTACTTATGTCGAACCATGTCACTCGCATCTCTTTAGGACACCAGGAGTGGTTCGGAGACCCCCTCACGTACCAGTGGCGGAGCTTGATAGAAACTACTGGGGGCCAAGGCTAAAAACATGAGCATTTAGGGGTGCAAATTGCTAAAAAAATCTCATCTAAGCCCTCCCAAAAAATTCTTCGGAGTTTGGTCAAAGGCTGGGGGGGGGGGGGTGGGCAGCCCCCTACGGCCTCAACATAGTTCCGCCAGTGTCACGTACCCACTCGCATTGCGTCACCACACAACGCCACGGAGCTAACCCTAACGCCTTCAATGGCTCATTTCCACTAATGCCTCCCTCTCCGCCGCTACCACCGGCGTAGGTTGCGGTTGCAGCGGGTCTGGCAGCGAAGGAGCCTAGGCGTCTGGGCGCGGCTGCGAACACCTGGTGCAGCTAGGGCGTGGCTAGAGGGGAGACTGAGCGCAGCGGCCTGGGCGGCATCCCCTGGTCATGCGATGGCAGCGCTCGCCTCCATGGCCGAGGGAACCTGCATGTTCTCTTGTGATGGAGGGTGCGGCGGCAGCCATGGATCTGGTCCACCCCAGATCCGTTCTTGGTTTTTCTCGTGGCTGGCTGGCGACGCGTTGAGGGGTTTCCATGGGAAGCTGGTTCCCTGCAGGCATTCAGACGGCACGCGCGTCGTCTCGGTGCAGATCAGCTCGAAACCAACCAGTTACGGGCTCGGAATGACGCAAATGTCGGCGAAAATCATGTTGACATGGATCGTGACAGACGATGGTGGGATCTTGGGCGTCGTCTCCTTGTCGAAGGCATTGTCGGTTGCAATCAGTATCCACTACTAGGAAAAAGCCTACTAGCAGCGCGGGTAAAATGGCTACTAGCAGCGCGGATACCCACTCTACTAGTATCGCGCTACAGCTAATAGTTAGTAGTAGCGCGGGTGAAACCCACGCTACTACTAACATTTTAGTAGTAGCGCGGGTGCAACCCACGCTACTAGTAATCAAATAGTATTAGCGCCTCAGGTTTTTTCCCACGTTACTACTAAAAAGTTAGTAGTAGCCTGGACGCAAACCCACGCCACTACTAACGAAGTAGTAGTAGCGCGTCTGGTGTTTTCCCACGCTACTATTAACTAATTAGGAATTAAAAAAAATCCACAAATTCCATTCTATGCATACAATTCCAACTAAAACAAACACATAGTTGCAATAAACCAACAACATTACACATCATTACTAATCCAAGATTTATAATAAACCAGCGGCATTAGAGCACATCCTGTAAGAGCATACATATTGTCATGGCTTTACATGCCTTCAATTAAAACACCTACACTTCTTGAAGTCACTTACCCCCAGCTAGTGCAAACACAGTTACAAGCAAACCAAAATGCATAAAAACACCAAATAGTGGCATCCTATCTCTCCAAATGATTCGCTCCCTCTGCATCCTTGCAAGCATCTTCACGATAAGCAAATCCATCTCTCCAAATGATTCGCTCCCTCTGCATCCTTGCAAGCATCTTCACGATAAGCAAATCCGCAGGAAAAAAGTCAACTTAGCATGTACTCCCTCTGTCAACTATCCAGAGTAGATTTTATCCATTGCCCTGGCCATGTTCAAGAAACACTAAATTAAGAATATTTCTACTCTAAATACAGGAGGCATCGGACAGAAAACAAAAGATGAGCAATATCATATGAGCAGAATAAAAAGGAGTTTGGACCATAGCATGGTTAACAATAAAATATAGTGCTCTAACAAAAGCAAGAGTGCAACACGTTGCCCTGTTCCCCTTTCAAATATCAACACACTAAAAAAGGCAATAAACACAAACATATAATTTTGGAGTACAGCAAAAATCAGTTGCAGAAAGTCAGGAAGATTATATTGTTAAAGTATTCCATCTTCAGATGTTAGAACAGGATATTGCAAAAGAAAAATATATGAAAATCAAATACTGAAGCAGCTACAATGCCCGAATTGGCCTTTTCCAGCAGGTGAGAAGCGCACACTAAAACATTAACAGCCAAGCACATCATATCTGTTGAAACTACCTAAATGGCACGGCAACAACACTTCCTTTTAAATAGTTTGAGAAGACATGCATTTAATGGCAGCCACAACAGTATGCATCTAGATGCCCCTTTAACATAACATAATTCTAGATACTAGTCATCAACCCGTGTTGCTGCACGGGCTAGAAATTAAACTTTGAGAATAATAAAAAAATATGAAATGATACAATATATTCGAATGGATTATAAGATGTCATGCATTGTAGGAAAAATGGTAAACTCGTATGCAATTATAGTTTCGTTTGAATGGATGCAAGATTATATGTGCCATTATCATGAGTGTGCTACCTTTTGAATCTTTACTTTTGCAAACGTTGCTAAGTTGTGAATATCATTGCACCTAGATATATTTTCTAAGACATACAGAGCAGGTTACCAAAGGAAATAAGTTCATGTAGGTGTTCTTATGAGGAGTACCCTCTGTGTTCTACACTTTGTGGCCAATGCAATGTTCAAAGTCAGGAGAACTCCAAATTTTGGAACTCGAGCTCACAAATTCCTAAGAGAAAATATAGAAATAGTAAGTCCCAAGGACATATAAGAACAAACAAATTTGTATATAGAAATCATGCACCGGCTCAATCTGATAATACAGCTCTAAATGTGACACTTTAATTCTCCCTTGTCCTTGAGCACAATCGATTGTACTTATATTTTCTAGAATACCTTGGTTTTGTGGCAACACAGAGATAACTAAACGCCCCAGATAACCACAGTGTGATGAATCAATTCGAGGTTAAAGCTTATAAAAAATCAAGGTTAAAGCTTACACATATAATTCGTTATTAGCATAAAAATATAAGTTCCATGCAGAAGTTTGCCGGCAGATATTATACTCTGAATTGTGGTCTCCTAGAATTTTTTTTTTACAGATATAAGATTGGTATGTTTCCTGCCGAATCAACTTATATATGCATGGGACAGTGCCCTGATGATCAACGGTGGATTCAATTGATGCATGCATGCGATGGAATTGGCTTTGAGAGTCTGCTACTACTTCCGGCCAGATAGCATCACGTCCAGCAGCTGGCCAGGAGCGATGGACTAATAGTTCTTGTCTCCAGCAACAGGAATAGGAGACAGGAGGTTTGATCTGCCCAACTGATTCTCCACCGGGTGAAGGTGGAGAGGAGAAAGGCGAGGCAGCAGTATGAGAATTGAGAAATAGGCAGGACCTGGCCATCATGGCTTGTTGCGGCAGCCATAGTAGTTGACAGGGAACCAAAAGAAATCTCAAGCACACCGAACCTATCAAAAAACAAATTTATCTCTGGAGATCTTCATTCACATACAACCTGCATGCTGCTCGACCACTAAAAGTATCTTCGCATGCAGAAAATATTCAATGTCTCGGCATCATACCTAGCGCCAAAAAACCACTCTCTTTGGCCAATGCAAGGTAGACTAAGAATACATACCATGCAGATAACTGAAGATTTAGTGTGTATTTAGAAGAAACAATATGCAACATCTACGTCATCCACAAAGGAAACATCAACCAAACTCATCATGCATCAGCTAATATGGGGTGACATATAACACTACCAGAATAACTGGCGATGCCGACGGCCGAACCTATGCCGACGGGCCCCATCGGCATAGATTGGCCTATCCCGAAGGCCCAGCCCAGGCCGTCGGTATAGAAAAGCCGTCAGCGTATATCAATCTATGCCGACGGCCCCCGTCGGCAAAGCTCACCCGTCGGCGTCGATAGAAATATGCCTACGGTGGCCGTCGGCATAGAGAAGGCCATCGGCATTGCTCGTGGGCCCGGCTACCCGGACGGAGACGGCCTTTTGACGGTGTCAATCTACGCCGACGGGCTAACGGCGGCCGTCGGCATAGACGCCACGTCATCGATCCGCGTCACCCGCCATGTCATCGATCCGCGTCGCTCGCCTGTCCGTGGGGTGGCAAATCTATGCCGACGGCCTGGCCGTCGGCATAGGTCTGGCCCATGGATGTTGCCACATCATCGATCCGCGCCCTTAGGCACGTCATCGTTCCGTGGCCATGTGCGCAGGGCCGTCGGCATATCTCTATTTTTTTATTTATTTTTATTTTTTTACTTATTTTTATTTACTTTTCCCTGTTTTTTTCACAACATAAATGTGCCTTGTCTAACACAAAAAAAACATACCCAGATGGTATATCGATTGCCCCCCTCACGGACGTTGCTGCCACCGCGCCGTGCCCCACAGCGACGCCGGAGATGGGGGGCACACCCGGAGCTGCGTGCCGGGTGCCTGCGCTAGCCACCATGCTTTCACAACCGTAGGAGGGCCCAAAGCAACACCTAGCGGCATTGCTACCCCCCAGGTACACCCTCCCGTCTAACCGGGCCCTCATACATGCGGGGCGGTGTGGTGCCATGTCTGAAGAGGCGAGACGGGGGCCCTGGGGGATAGCAATACCACCGGAGCGTCGCACCGGCCCCTCATACATGCGGGGTGGTGTGGGGCCATGTCCAAATTAGAGGCGGCTCGCGTCTCCGGGTTGTGCCCCCGCACACGGACGGCGCCGCCGCCAGCACCTGAAGGGGGGAAACGGACGCGTCGGGTCTACACGGAGGGGATCTTACTGTGGGTTTGGCCTAGATGTTGCTCTAAAGTGTTCGTATGGGCTGACCTACCACGACCGGGTGGATAGTTCCACTGGTCAAAACCCGTCCGTGCAAAGTCAAAGGGCTAGATCCCGTGGTCAAACGCTACAGGGTTAGGCGGGACGGGGGCCGTGGGGGGGGGGGGGTAGCAATGCCACCCGAGCGTCGCACCGGGCCCTCATACATGCGGGGTGGTGTGCTGGCATGTCCGAAGAGGCGGCACGCGTCTCCGGGGTGTGCCCCCTCACACGGACGGCGCCGCCGCCGGCACCTGGAGGGGGGAAACGGACGCGTCGGGTCTACACGGAGGGGATCTTACTGTGGGTTTGGCCCGGATGTTGCTCTAAAGTGTTCGTATGGGCCGACCTAACACGACCGGGTCGATAGTTCCACTGGTCAAAACCCGTCCGTGCAAAGTCAAAGGGCTAGATCCCGTGGTCAAACGCTACAGGGTTAGGCAGAACGGGGGCCGTGGGGGGGGGGGTAGCAATGCCACCCGAGCGTCGCACCGGGCCCTCATACATGCGGGGTGGTGTGCTGGCATATTCGAAGAGGCGGCACGCGTCTCCGGGGTGTGCCCCCTCACACGGACGGTGCCGCCGCCGGTACCTGAAGGGGGGAAACGGACGCGTCGGGTCTACAGGGAGGGGATCTTACTGTGGGTTTGGCCCGGATGTTGCTCTAAAGTGTTCGTATGGGCTGACCTAACACGACCGGGTGGATAGTTCCACTGGTCAAAACGCGTCCGTGCAAAGTCAAAGGGCTAGATCCCGTGGTCAAACGCTACAGGGTTAGGCGGGACGGGGGCCGTGGGGGGGTAGCAATGCCACCCGAGCGTCGCACCCGGCCCTCATACATGCGGGGTGGTGTGCTGGCATGTCCGAAGAGGCGGCACGCGTCTCCAGGGTGTGCCCCCTCACACGGACGACGCAGCCGCCGGCACCTGAAGGGGGAAACGGACGCGTCGGGTCTACACGGAGGGGATCTTACTGTGGTTTTGGCCCAGATGTTGCTCTAAAGTGTTCGTATGGGCTGACCTAACACGACCAGGTGGATAGTTCCACTGGTCAAAACCCGTCCGTGCAAAGTCAAAGGGCTAGATCCCGTGGTCAAACGCTACAGGGTTAGGCGGGACGGGGGCCGTGGGGGGGTAGCAATGCCACCCGAGCATCGCACCGGGCCCTCATACATGCGGGGTGGTGTGCTGGCATGTCCGAAGAGGCGGCACGCGTCTCCGGGGTGTGCCCCCGCACACGGACGGCGCAGCCGCCGGCACCTGAAGGATGAAACGGACGCGTCGGGTCTACACGGAGGGGATCTTACTGTGGGTTTGGCCCGGATGTTGCTCTAAAGTGTTCGTATGGGCTGACCTAACGCGACCGGGTGGATAGTTCCACTGGTCAAAACCCGTCCGTGCAAAGTCAAAGGGCTAGATCCCGTGGTCAAACGCTACAGGGTTAGGCGGGACGGGGGCCCTGGGGGGGGTAGCAATGCCACCCGACCATCGCATCATGCCCTCATACATGCGGGGTGGTGTGCTGGCATGTCCGAAGAAGCGGCACGCGTCTCCGGGGTGTGCCCCCTCACACGGACGGCGCCGCCGTCGGCACCTGAAGGGGGGAAACGGACGCGTCGGGTCTACAGGGAGGGGATCTTACTGTGGGTTTGGGCTGGATGTTGCTCTAAAGTGTTCGTATGGGCTGACCTAAATCGACCGGGTGGATAGTTCCACTGGTCAAAACCCGTTCGTGCAAAGTCAAAGGGCTAGATCCCGTGGTCAAACGCTATAGGGTTAGGCGGGACGGGGGACCCTGCGGGGGGGGGGTAGCAATGCCACCCGAGCGTCGCATCGGGCCCTCATACATGCAGGGTGGTGTGCTGGCATGTCCGAGGAGGCGGCACGCGTCTCCGGGGTGTGCCCCCTCACACGGACGACGCCGCCGCCGGCACCTAGAGGGGGGAAATGGCCTCTGCAACGCCACTCTCGGGTAAACCCAAGGTACTTGCACGGAAGGGAGACCAGCTGCACAGATAAAATATCACTCACATCGAGCCCATTGCAGCTAATAGGGTAAGCCACTGTTGGGAGTTATACTCCACTTTTTTTGGCAGGAGTTATATGAAGAGAATAGGTGTTGCGACGGTCAAACTAGTGTGCTTGGGAATATGAGAAGTCTAAAAATGCAACCCAGGCTTAAATGACAGCTGCCTTCATAACTTTTGGCCCGTGTGTGCCCTTCCAGTCCCTGGACGCTTTCTCTTCTTCATATGTAAGACCACCGGACGAGCATTCCCTTGTACGTTCGTCTACAGCGCAGCAACCTCCAGCACCGCGGTGAGCTTCTTCTACCTAGTTGCTCACCGTGAGGGAGAAGTACCCTGGAAGGGACCGCATCCACACTGCCAATGGATCAGGTTTGCACATAGCTCATCGTGGTCATGCTCTCCTTCCTACTCCCTCTGCCAACCGGAGACGCGTCCCGCCTCTTCGGACATGCCACCACACCACCCCGCATGTATGAGGGCCCGGTGCGACGCTCCGGTGGCATTGCTACCCCCCAAGTGCCCCCGTCCCGCCTAACCCTGTAGCGTTTGACCATGCACGGACGGGCTTTGACCAGTGGACCTCCCCACCCGGTTGTGTTAGGTCAGCCCATAGGAACACTCTGGAGCAACATCCGGGCCAGACCCACAGCAAGATCCCCTCCGTGTAGACCCGACGCGTCCGTTTCCCCCCTCCAGGTGCCGGCGGCGGCGCCGTCCGTGAGGGGGGGCACACCCCGGAGACGCGTGCCGCCTCTTCGGACATGCCACCACACCACCCCGCATGTATGAGGGCCCGGTGCGACGCTCCGGTGGCATTACTACCCCCCCACGGCCCCCGTCTGTGACACCCCAAACTTTTGGCCTTGTTTTATTGCATTAAAATTTTGCCAGGAAATTAAACTTTTATTTTCTGGGCTCCCTTTTGATTTTTGAACCATTTTCCCCCTTGTTATTATGGAGTTTTTCCCCAAAGTGAAAACCTTTCAAATATGTTATTGGACTTGTTTAACCTCTCAAGAAAAAACTTTTCTTTTATCAGTATAACTAATTACTTAATTAAATTGCTTGATCTTTATTTTCTTGAAAAATGGTTTTCCATGGTTATATGGCCATATTTGAACTACAACCATTTGATAAATTCACTTAAAATTTCAACCAAAATTTGGAGATGTCATGTGATGTTTTTAAATCACTTTTATACAAGAATATCTTTTATTCATGAAAATATTTGAGCTCTACACTCAATTTTTCTTCTCTGGTCCAGAGTGCAATTTGCACTACAACCCATTTAAATAATTCTTTCTAGCCTCCACCAAAATTATGGGATATTGGTAGTAGCATATGATTCAACTTTATGCAAAAACCATGTGATGTTATTTGAAAATTTTGAGTAAATCAACCTCTTTTCCATTCTGGTCCAGCCTTGTGATTTCTACTACAACCCTATTTAATTTTGCTCCAATGATCTTGTACTTTCTCCTACTTGTAGACAGCCCTACCAAACCCCTAAATCCAGGAGCATGCACCCATTGGAATATTTTTGGTTCATGAAATAATGTCATTTATTTCCTGTCCAGAATTGAAGTTTTGCAAAAATTTGCACTAGCAAGTTTCTCCTTTTGTCCAAATAACCTCACCACTCTCTCTTGCATCTAAGGAGACCCTCATCTGGAGAATTTGGCCACTCCAAGAAAAGCCTAGGTGCCTGTGGCATTTTGTCAAACACCTGGAGAGCATGGCCAGATTTGACATGATCTTGAATTTGCATTGTGGACTTGGTCTCCTGACCTAACCACCTTGTCCCTTGATCGCCCCACTATCCCTAACCTAGCCATGTTTCTCGCCAGCCTCTCCCGCGACCTCTAGCGTGCTCTGGCATTGTGTCGAGCACATCCCGTGCGTGCCCAGAGCGCGAGCAGAGCGTGCGTTTGGCGCGCGTATTGCACGTGCCGCGCCCGAGTCGCCACGTCGTGCCCCTAGTTTTTTCCTGCACCAGAGAGCCGCGCCACGCACTCCCCCTCTCACGGCAACACGCCAAGCAGGCCCCGGTGCCCTGCAGCACCGCCGTCAGAGCCGCTTGGCGGCATGCCCGCAGCCGCATCCGGCACCGCCATGGGAAGCGCCGCCCAAGCCACCCCGGTTCGCCACCTGCCCCTGGGAGCCGCAGGAGCTTATCTCCTCGCTCGTCGGCTAGCTCCCGTCGCCTCCACGTCGCCCTGCAAGCTACAGAGAGGCGGTTCGCCGGCATCCTCATTTACCGCCGCGGAACCGACCTCGACGAGCTATAAAAGGAGGCCCCCGAGCTTCCCCGAGCACGCAGGCAACCTCAGGCCACCCCAATGGCACTCCCCTAGCTCGCATTCGACCCGGGGAGGCCTCCTTCCTCATCTCCGGCAACTCCTGCCGCCGCCACCGCCCCGGCCAATCCGGCACCTCTAGTACCTCCCCCTCTCCGTTCTCTTCACCAAGAGCTTCCTCATCCTCCCGTGAACCATTCCCACTACTCAATTTTGATCGGGACACACCGCGGGAGAAAAATCACCTTGCCCGACGGTCTCCATCCGCCGCGAAGCTCGCCGCCGGCAGCTCCGTTCATCCCCGAGACCATATCGACCACCGGAGTGACTGTCTTGATCCCCTGAGCACGTCGATGGCCTCCGTTCCCCGAACGGTGCCATCATTCGCCGGTGAGCCTCGCCGGAGCCCCGCCCCGCTCGGGCAGAGGAGGGAGAAGACGCGGGCGACTGGTCAAACCTGACCAGTGGGCCAGGCGGGCCCACCATCAGTGACCCAGCGCCGGTCCACGTGGGTTAAGTGGAAGCGCATTTCCAAAATACGCTTTCGACGTGTACGTGTTTATTCGAAACGTTTTCTTTTCTGTTTTTATTAAAAACAGATTTTGACCAAATCTTTGACTGGCTATAACTTTTTAATTATAACTCCAAATGAATTAATTCTTTTTCCTACATCTCTCAAATATTGTCTAGTTTATTTTAAGATTTATTTGAAAATTTTCCAAACAACGTTTTTGTACTGTTTTTGAAATATGTGTTATTTGCATATTTTTGGAAATAGGATTTTTGGGAGAGAAGGAAGCTTTCAAAAATTTTGGAGAGCACCCCCACCTCTCCACACCATTAAAGGCAAGCATTCTGAACCCCGGAATAATATTTTTGGTGTGTTAGTTGACACGTTTATAACACCACCTTATATCGGAGAACTTGTTATTTCATGTGATATGATCATTTGCATGAATGCATATTAGTGATTTCCTTGCTGTTGGAAATGAATATACTTGTGATGGTAATCATCCTCATGTGCCTTGCATGCATGCCAGAAAGGAATCCGGGAAAGCCTCTGCCTTGGGTAGGAGTGAGCTTGTCGCCGGTCCCCGTCGGGGCGGTTATGTCCGGTATTGCATGGTAAGGTATATTGAGTGGTGATTATGTTGGTTGAATTATTTTTGTAATACATGTCATGTAGGGAATTTATGAACCTCCTGAGTCGACCGTAGACCGAGTCTTGTTCCAGTAACCCCCATACTTGCCTCGTACTACCACTTGTCCCTGCCGCAGGTAGGGTACGGTTCAGTAAGTCGTCAACCCCTTTCCAGCACACACCGTACAGAGAGGCCATGGTGGAAGATATCGGTTGTAGCCGGTAGGCATGCCACCTGGTCAGGGGGCATGGGTGTTTCCAGTTAGGACCGAGAGGGGAGGCCACCCCTTAGAGCGCGCGATATAAATTTGACCCCATGCTACGCGAGGTTGTAGCCTCCCCACTTAGAGTTTTGCTTAACAAGTGTCATGGGTGATTCCAGACACCGATGAGTTAAGCTGGTGTGTGCAAGTTAGGCGTGTTTTCAACTAAAAGGCCGTAGACGGAATTAGTCCCGATGGACTAAAGGAATCCGTTACTCGTGGGTAAAGAGTACACCCTCTGCAGAGATTAAAAACCTATTCGAATAGCCGTGTCCATGGTTAAGGATTACAGTCTGGGATGGGTCAAGTGTTGGTCTTAGTGTCAGTCTTCGGAGGTGAAATATTGTTAAAACAAACTTGGATACCAACTGGTTACTTGTGAGGACCATGATTATTATTTTGTGATGGACTAACCCGTTGCATTATTTATATTATCGAGTATCCCTGGACGGTTCTACCTCCTGGATATTCATTGTGATTATTTTATCTTATAAGCCCTTTATGTGGTGTCGCTCAGACGCCCGACTGTGGCATTTCTTTTAAAGCCCTTTATGTGGTGTCGCTCAGACGCCCGACTGTGGCATTTCTTTTAAAGCCCTTTATGTGGTGTCGCTCAGACGCCCGACTGTGGCATTTCTTTTAAAGCCCTTTATGTGGTGTCGCTCAAACGCCCGATTGTGGCATTTCTTTTAAAGCCCTTTATGTGGTGTCGCTCAGACGCCCAACTGTGGCATTTCTTTTAAAGCCCTTTATGTGGTGTCGCTCAGACGCCCGACTGTGGCATATCTTTTAAAGCCCTTTATGTGGTGTCGCTCAGACGCCCGACTACGGCATTTTAATTCCCACTCTATTACTGCTTATTCACGTTGCATGAAAATAACCTGCTTGCATGCATAAAAGATGTTTTATATATGACTGACGATGTGATCATGGAATTTTTCAGTGCATGTTTATCAATTATATTATACCTGTGTTCTTAATGTTTGCGAGTACATTCAAAGTACTCACTGGCTTGTCCCTGGCTATTGTCTTGGCCAGATTTCTGCTTGGAGAGGAGCGTGGCGATGACAGCCTCGGGACCTAAGCAACGGTGATAGCAGCTTCGCGAAGATAGGAGTTAACCGGGTCAGCTGTTCCTGTGGGAAATGGAGTCCCATAGACACTGATGTCTCACAAACCGCTTCCGCCATCGACCACTAGAAACCCAATTGTTGTACTCACAGGCCAGAATGGTCTTGTACTACATATTTTGTATTTTTGCTTGGAATTTCTGAATCAAGTTGGAGCCTCATCAGCTAACAGTAATCCTGGGGCTGATGAGCACGCGGTCTTTTTCTGGAAATTTATACCCGAAAAACCCGGTCGTGACACCGTCCTGCCGTGTAGACCTCACGGGCGTGGCTGCCGCCGTGTCCTGGAGGGGGGAAACGGCCACGTCGGGCCGACACGGAGGGTATCTTTGGGTGGTTTGGGCCAGAATGGTGTTGGGGGGGTGCAGCACATGCCGTAACAAAAAAATAAAAAATAAAAAAAATGCCGTAACAAAAAAATAAAAAAAATGCAAAGTATATATGCCGACGGCTTAGCCGTCGGCATAGCAGCGCACATGTCCACGGATCGATGACGTGGCAAAGGGGCGGGCCTATGCCGACGGCCAGGCCATCGGCATAGGGCCGACCTTATCCCCCACCCACCCGCGCATCCGGCCCTCCCTCCCCCGACCTCCGTCCCCGCCCCGACCTCCATCGACCCCGCCCCGGCGGCCACTTCATTCCTGCCTGCCCCTCCGCCGCCTGCTCTGGCCCGTCGTCCGTGCCTGCCCCTCCCCCCGAGCCGGCCCTCCCCCACGGTGAGCTCCCTCCCTCCCTCTCTGTAGATTTTTTTGATAATTTTGTTGTTGTTCATAGTTATGTAACTAGATGGATGGATGCATAGTTAGTTGATAGATGATTTGATGATAGTTACAAATGTGAGAAATGCAAGAAAAGCAATTTTTTTAACAAGGGGCATGACGTTAGATGATGGATTTTTTGATGATAGTTGCAAATGTATGATGATTGTTACATGATAGATGATGATGTTGATGATAGATAATGATTTTTTTTGCGGAAGAGATGATATAGGATGCTGATTTTTATGATTCGATGATTGTTAGATGATGATGATGAATATATTGTGATGTACTTAATTATTGTCACGGTGCAGGTTCTGTGGTGTTCCATCTCGGTGGAGTGATCGTCGTAGGAGCTGTTTGTCCCCGGTTGTCCCTCCGGTGTTCGACTACTTCCTCTACAGCCGAGGGTGAGCTACGAATCATGTTACTAGATTTCATTCTCAAGTCAACTGACGTAACCTAGGCGTCTCCCGTCCGAAAGGGTTGCATGGATAAATATGCATTCAATTGCATATTTATCACCGCAGCTCTTTCGGATTGTCCAGCGTTTTCCACGGACAGCCCGAGGATGTGTAGATTGGGTATGTTCTCCATGTTCTACCCCGTTCCGAGACAGGATTTCGGCGGCGCCTCCCCATTGTTCTCCGGAGCACATTCTCTCGGATATTTGCCGAGACGTTTATCTGGAGAACAGCGGGGAGGTGCTGCCAAAATTTTGTCTCGGAACGGGGTAGAATGGAGAACGTACTCAATCTACACATCCTCGGGTGGGATTAGGACCCATCTTTACCTATTAGAGATGTAGGTGGATTAAACGCGGTAGAAACTGAAAATTTGATGCCATTAATTTAAGTGAATCCTTAATTATGTTGTGTGGGTTGCAAAAAAGCAGAGGATGGCAGATAATCAGTGGATGTACAGTGGTTTTATCCGTCGGAATCGAGTAACATCAGAGTGGATCGCGAAAACCGATGTGTATTTGAAGGAGATATTCCGTCGTCCAATGAGAATTATCCCACCATGCCCCTGTGCGAGATGTGCCAGACGTCACCGTAGAAATCAGACGGACATGAGTGAGCACCTTCGCATCCACGGATATATGCCAAACTTTGACATGCTGCCGATAAACATAGCCGAGAAGGACCGTGGTAGAGAGGAGGTGATGCGACAACGCATCGATGGATATGAGGACGACGGGGTCAGGGACATGCTAGATGATGTCATTGTTGCAGAAACGGCAAATGCGACACCTTCAGAGAATGAACCGGAGGAGCCGGAGGCAACCGCAAAGGCCTTCTTGGAGGTCTTGGCCTCGTCGAAGAAACCTCTTTATGCGGGTGCGAAAATATCTCAGCTGGATGCCATCTCGCAACTGATTGCAGTGAAGGCTGAGTACGGCTGTAGCCAGAAATGCTTCGAAGCATTCCTGGGAGTATGGGCTAACAGCCTCCCTGAGGGTCATGAACTGCCAAAAAGCATGTACGATACAAAGAAAATCATGAAGGCACTCTCTATGGATTATGAGAAAATAGATGTTTGCCCGAAGAATTGCCTTTTGTTTAGGCACGAGTATGCGGATGACAAGTACTGTAGGAAGTGCGGTTCGTCTCGGTACATTGAGGTGGTCGGTGAGGATGGTGAGAAAAAGCAGCTAACCATCCCCGTTAAGGTTCTTCGGTATCTTGATTTTATAAAAAGACTGCAGCGCCTTTTCATCACGAAGGAGTCTTCCAAAATGATGAAGTGGCACAAGGAAGGTATAAGGTACAATCCAAAAAAAATCGTACATCCATCGGGAGGCGAAGCATGGAAGTCATTCGATGAAGAATACCCCGAGGAAGCAGCCGAGGCTGGGAATGTCAGAATAGCCATATCAGGTGATGGGTTGAATCCATATGGTATGTCGTCCAATCCATACAGCTGCTGGCCTGTGTTTGTAATTCCGCTCAATCTTCCTCCCGGTGCCCTAATGCAACGGAAGACCATGTTCTTGTCGCTCATCATTCCGGGGCCTGACTACCCGGGGAAGCAATTGGGTGTGTTTATGCAGCCGCTTGTGGATGCTTTGCAACATTCTTGGTACTTTCCAAGGTTGACATACGACCGGGATCTGCAGAGAAATTTCTTGATGAAAGTTTGGTTGCACTATTGCATGCATGACTTTCCCGGCTATGCTCTATTCTGCGGATGGTGTACAAGTGGTAAGATGCCATGCCCAGTGTGCATGCAGACTCTGGAATGATTTGGCTGAGTAAGGGTGGCAAGTATGTAGCCTTTGACCTGCATCGACAATTCCTCCCTCCAGACCATCCAGACAGGGAAGACAAGAAGAACTTCACGAAAGGCCGGATTGTTCATGAAGTAACCGAGATTCCAACATTTTCGGGGGCAGATGTTCTTGCTCAGCTAAAAGCTCTCAAGCCTAAAGTCAAAGGCAAAGGCAAAGCCAAAGCCAAAGGCTTCGAGGGATATGGTGAGACGCACAACTGGACGCACATTACCCCCTTCTCGCAGCTTCCCTATTTCAAGGACCTCAAACTTCCTTACAATATTGATGTGATGCACACCGAAAAGAATGTGGCAGAGTCACTTTTCCACACGATCCTCAACATTCCTGATAAGACGAAGGATAACGTAAAAGCTAGAGCCAATCAACAGAGAATTTGTGATAGACCACGCCTGAACATGAAGCCTCCCACAGGCGGTTGAAAAAACTGGTTCAAGCCAGATGCTGACTTTGTCCTTAAACCGCCAGAAAAAAAAGAAGTACTTATCTGGCTGAAACAAATTTTGAAGTTCACCGATGGTTATGCATCGAATATAAGTAAGGGAGTCAATCTTTCAACGGGCAAAGTGACCGGCCTGAAGAGTCATGACTACCATGTATGGATTGAGTGGATAATGCCGGTGATGGTTCGAGGCTATGTCCCCGAGCATGTCTGGCGAGTGATTGCCGAGCTTAGCCATTTCTTCCGCACGCTCTGTGCTAAAGAAGTAAGTAAAGAGGTGATTGAAAAATTTCATAAGAAGGCACTGGAGTTGATAGTCAAGATAGAGAAGATCTTTCCGCCAGGCTTCTTTACTCCGATGACACATCTCATTCTGCACCTCGCGAACGAGGTATTGTTGGGGGGCCCTGTGCAAAATCGCTGGCAGTACGAACCTGAGAGGAAGAACAAGAATCTCCGACGGAAATGTGGAAACAAAGCTAAGATTGAAGCTTCCATAGCTGAGGCAGTTATCCTAGAGGAGGTGTCAGACCTCAGGACATCATACTATCCAGACCACGTTCCCCATCTGCATAACAAGGTGCCTCGATACAATATAGAAGAGCCCAAGTATCAACCCAGGCTCGATCTATTCAACGCGCAAGGTGGGAGGGCTGGGGCCTCAAAATCTTATAACATGCCACGACAAGAGTGGGAGGACCTCATGTTCTATATCTTGCACAACATCAAGGAAGTTGAGGAAGTGTGGATGAGGTAATACCACTACACCATTCCTTTATGTCTTCCACATCATCATGTTTCATGTTCACTTAGTCCCGGTCTAACACCGCTTATCTTTTTTTAGTGATTTCGTTCAAGAGGAATGGACGGGAGTGAATCCTCCTACTGAGGCGGAGGCACTTACTCTTCTCCGTCATGGAAACCCTGGACGTAAAAAATTTGTTGCTTGGTTCATGGAGAAAGTAATTTTCCACACTCCCCTATTAAATACCTACTTCAACATTTATTAGTTAACCGAACTAATGCACGCAACAATTTCCATTATACTTGTAGGGAAAAGATCTGAGCATATCTATGGATGATGAATTGAGATGGGTTTCCATGGGTTTTGACCCTACCGTCATGACATGTAAAAAGTATGATGTGAATGGGTATCGCTTCCATACAGAGGAGCACCAAAACAGCCGCCCCGATCCCAAAACTATAAATACTGGAGTGTAAACCCCCGGTCAAAATTCATTAGACTACTACGGAAGGGTACAAAATATATACGAGGTTAAATTCCGCCAGGGGCGTGAGACCCTAAGTCTGCCTGTGTTCAAATGCCGATGGTTCGATCCGCGGGAGGGGGTAAAACATACGCCTTCCATTGGTTTGGTCGAAGTTAAACCATCAACCGTCTATGCCGGAGCCGATCTCTTCATTGCGGCTACCCAAGCTACACAAGTATATTTTCTGCCTTACCCATGCCAGAAAGTGTATCTAAAGGCTTGGGAAGTTGTGTTCAAGGTGTCGCCACATGGTAAGCTACCAGACCCGAATGAAGACGATTACTACAACATTAACCCCATGACATACGAGGGAGTGTTCTATCAAGAGCAACCTGATGATGATGATGATGATGATGATGTGCTTAGAAACGATGACGCTAGACCATTGGGTGATGATGATGTGGACCCAAACTTCCACGATGCACGGAATGATGGTGAGACCATCGTCAATGAAAATGACATACTTATGCTAGAAAAGTTAAACGAAGACGCTGACGACGAGGAAGAGCCTCCACCTCCGTCGGACAACGAAGATGATATGATTGATAGTGATGATGAGACGGACCGAGAAAGAGGTTACAACAGTGATGATTCATATGGGTTCTAGCAGATGTACGTTTCAAGTATTTTTTTCTATAGTTTAGGAATATGCCTTTTTATGCATTTTTATTAATGTGTTTGTTATCATGCCTTTTCCTTCATTTCATTAATTTACTAATTGCTTTTTCTATTTTCAATGCAGGTTCATGGAACATGGGCAAGGGGAAGGCCGACGGCGTGGGTTTCCTACGCAAGGTCGTCGGCCTGCCTAGTCGAAGTGGTCGAGCACGTAATCCTCCCCCTCGGCTACTTGACGATGACTCCTCACAGGGAGGTCGAGGGAGAGGTGCCCCTAGAGGAGGAGGGGCGGGGGGAGAGCCTCTAGAGGACGAGGTGCTGGGGGGAGAGCCACTACAGGGGGTCGCGGCCAGAAAGAGTGCACCCTCACCGACTTAGGGGTGTTGTCTTCGAGGCCCTCCTCTAGTGAAGCAGGCGAGGAGGAGGAGGAGGAGGAGGAGGAGGTGGAGGAGGAGGCAGGCGAGGAGGAGGAGGAGGAGGAGGTTGGGGAGGGGGAGGCAGGCGAGGCAGGCGAGGAGGAGGGTGGTGGCGGGGTTGATGGTGGTGACGGGAAGGGGGTTGATACGAAGGGGTGGCTGCGTGGCAACGCAAAGCTACCAAAGCAGGTTCCTGCTACTGAGGAGCAGAAGTGGCTCATCGAGCCCATGGGAAAAGAGTAAGTGGTTCATTATGTTGCTTGTCACATGCTTATTCCGGTTGTTATTTATTTTTCTTGTGACATGCTAATAGTTCATTCTTTTGCAGCAACTTGATATATTCTAAAGGGGTCCGTATTCCCAACGGCCTCATCACCGTCTTGCTGAAGTTATATTGGCCGGGGTTGTACTGTCCTGATCCAGTCAGGCAGCCGGACCGTCGGGTTTTGGCCACGAGCCGGGACCACTGGGAAGCGGCCCGTCACGCGGACCATGAGACCCATGCCAAGGCCGTGATCACTACTTTCTAGGTGAGTTCTCTTCAAAAGCACAAGTCCATTCTAGTTTCATGAATGATTTAACTCATGGCTTCTCCCATTCTTGTTTCATGCATGATTGTAGAAATTCTATCGAGTTCTTCCAGAGCACAGGGCTAGAGCGGACCAGATTGTGCTGCGCCAATGCAAGAAGAAGGCCCGCGAGATGCAGTACGAGGTGCGCTATGTGGCCATCTCCACATACTACCACGACTATCTTGGTGTGAAGATGACCAAGGAAGAAGCGCGGAGGATGGGCATTACCTTGGAGAGGCCCGAGTTCTTGGCGGTAAGTATAAAAGATTTTTCATTATGCTTTCATATATTATGTTTTCATTACCTTGTGGTACATTATGCTTTATGCTTTATGCTTCCATAACACCAATTTGGACACACCTACATGCCATTATGCTTTTATTATGTAGGTGTGTCCAAATTGGTGTTATGGAAAAGACGAGTCCTGGGCGGCACTGGTGGATCTTTGGTGTGATGAGGCTGGAGCCTGGGCGGCTATGAGAACCAAAAATAAGGCTAACCGAGGGACGGAGGGAGTACATGCTCAGGGAAACCGAAACCACTATCTCCACAAGGCAGTTAATGTATGACTAACCCCATTAAACATTCTTATTCTTCTATTTACCATCACTTTCTTATGTATGACTAACCTCTGTTTGGTGGTGCAGGAGGAGACACTGAAGCGGCCGCTCTCACACATGCAGGCGTGGGAGATCGCCCATACGCGGAAGGACCCCAAGCCTGGCGAGCCCAAGTACTACGGCAAGAAGACCGCAGAGAGGAAGAAGGCCTACTCCGGAGCGTATCTGGAGTTACATCCTGACACACCTGACCCCATTGTGGCGCCTCTGGACGACATGGCGGTGGTGAGGATGGGGCCCAAGGAGCACGGTCGGGAGGCGGTTCTCGATGCTGTGATCACTCCTAGTATCTCCTACACACAGCTTCGTCGGATCGACCCGAGCCTGAGCCAGCGCACGAGCCAGCCAGTGACTAGTACACAGTACCTCTTTCAGGAGCAACAATCTGTAAGTATTTTCCCTCTTATCTTCATTTCTCACTTCATTTTCCGCATTTAGTAGTTTTATGAGTTCCATCATGTCATACCGTAGGCCTACATGGAGTACACACGCCAGGAGACCATGGCGTGGCATCAGAGGCTTTATGAACACCAAGTGCAGAGGGATAGCCAGATGCAGCAGGCTTTTCAGGATATGGCGGCCGGCAGGTGTCCTCAGTTCCCTCCAGCACAATGCCCTCCAGCACAACCAGTGCTGATGAGCTTTCAGGAGTTTCTGGCACAAACCGCTGGCCCCTCGCCGGTTAGTTCATCCCCAATCTATTCACCCAAAGCATGTCATGCCTTTCAACACAGTCATATATCCTGTGCATATGTCTTTTCAACATCCAGGGAACAGGTGGATCTACCGTTGGCGGTGGTCTTCGCAGCACTCCGGAGACACGGAGCCCGACCACTCCGATCCACGGAGGCGGAGGCGGAGGAGGAGGCGGTCTTGGCGGTAGCGCTGCCGCTAGCAGTGACGACCTGGGCTTCGGCGGTCTTGGCGGTGACTATCTCCGTGGTGCTCGACGTCCTGGCGCTTAAGCCTTTGGGTCACATTGTGGCGGTCTTGGTGGTGATGATACTTATATGCTTGTGATGTTTCTTATTGTTGTTTGTGAGATTCTTATGCTTGGTGGTGATGATACTTATATGTTTATGCTTTGCGATGCTTCTTATGATGTGTGATGATGAATTTGTTCTGTGATGCTGCTGGGCCAGCTGTTATGTGATGCATATATTTGTTGTGTGCTGTATATATTCAAATGAATTGAGCTGAAACAAAACAGAAAAAAGAAAAAAAAAACAGACAGAAACTATGCCGACGGCTAGGCCGTCGGCATAGAGCTGCCGTGAGCTCCCAGTGGCTGCCACATGGCAGGCCTATGCCGATGGCTTAGCCGTCGGCATAGATGTACGGACGCCGTCGGGATAGGTCCTATGCCGACGGCCTTTCTATGCCGACGGCATTCCTGGCTACGCCGACGGATATGTTGCCGACGGCCCTATGCCGACGGGTGCCGTCGGCATAGGCCTGTCCCGACGGCCTTTCAGGTCTATGTCGACGGCCCTGGCCGTCGGCATAGGATGCGATTCCGGTAGTGTAAGAACACGTATAAACTGAGCCTTCTGTAAGAATCAAAGTGAACAGGCATAAAATTGAATTTGTTGACCTATGTTTTAGTTGCAGTTGTAAAAAACAAAGCCCTACTTACTATGGGCAGACACATCATCTTCCCCACAAACAACCCTTAATCAGACTGTCCATAGATGGACATGTAAAAAAACGAATTTGTCATTATCAGATGTTAGTAATCAAGCTTGTTTATTAGGGATTTAGTGATGTACGTAACATAGAAAACCATCTGAAACTCTTCTAATATAAACCTCAAACCGAACTATCTTGCAAACAATCAAAGGTCTTGCTAGGTGTTTGAATGCGTTCAACTGTTCCTGTAGGAGTGGTATGGCAGAAATTGACGGTGTCGACGGCCAATTGCAATCCAATCGACGGCCAAAATGCTGGAACAAAAAAGAGTGATACCTGTCGATTGACGGTGTCGAGGTAGGGGCAATCCCGGCGCAGCTCGACCTGCATGGGCCGCCTCTCCGGAGCCCTCCTCTCGTCCTCCTCCTCACCCTCATCGTCTTCCTCCTCCTCCTCCTCCCGGGGCCGGCCGTTCGCGTGCCCCCTCGGGGCCCCACGCTCCTCCTCCTCGCCTGCATAGTTGGCGAGCCCCAGCAGCGAGGCACCCTCTGACTCGTCCGCCGTGCGCGGGCGCTTCTCGTCGGCGGCCACGGCTCCTCCCCCTCCTCGTACTCGCGCTTCCGCGCGGGGGACTGGTGCTCCTCCTCGTCCGCGCCCATCGCCGGCCGCCGGGAGGAAGGAGGAGAGAGAAGGGGCGGGCGGAGGAGGAAGGGGAAGGGAGGGGGAGGAGGAGGAGGAGGTGGGGTGTTGCACGTGGCCGGTGCCCGCCGGAACCGAACGGCGTGGGTGGGGGCGGCGGCGAGGAAATCGTGGGGAGAGGAGCCGGGGTGGGGTGGACCGAGGAGATCGTGCGGAGTTCGTGAGAGAGTTTTTTTAGGGATGTGAGAGAGTTTTTTTAGTGGTGGGGTGGGAGTGGATCAGGCCGGGGTGGATGGTGTAGTAGTGGACACGGTTAGTAATAGCGTGGGAGTCTTACCTGCGCTATAGCTACCTACTTAGTAGTAGCGCGGGTTTTATACCCCTCGCTACTACTATGGCCTGTTTCAGGGGTATGATGAAGATCATTTAGTAGTAGCGCGGGTTTATACCCCTCGCTACTACTATCAACTTAGTAGTAGCACGGGTTTTATACCGCACGCTGCTACTAATTAGCAGTAGCGCCCGTTTTTAGACCGCGCTATTGATAAACTTCTGTGTATAAGGTTTTCCCTAGTAGCGATCACCTGATTCCGGCTGCTCTGGGAGAAATCATAAATCTGGGTCTCCTGGATCGGATGATGGCGATGCCTTCGGGGCCGTTCTTCCTCTCGCGGCATCATTTTGGAGAAGGTGCTGCTGGAGAGGGCAAGAGGGGGAGCGGTGTTGCATCTACCGCAAAGACGATGGTGGGTCTTAGCGACGTTGCGCGGCAGAGTCTCGTGGATGGATGCGTGTTGATGGACGTGCGCAGGATAGTGGCATTGTCTGACATCGTGGTGGCGTCGACAAAAGAATGGCATGGCAAGGTGAATGCGTTAAGCGCTCCTCAAGATAGGATAATGGAAGATGATGGTGACTGATTTTAGAGCGTGTGCATGCATGCGATGTGTTCAGAGGGTCTGCTAGAAAACCAAGAAGGAGCATTAAAATGTATTAGTCGAATGATCGTGCGTTGCCACGGGACATAAAATATGATGTGAAACGATAACTGCACAGAGTGATAGCATGGACTTGGGTATTTAGACAAGTGCTTCTTATGGACTACAACCCAACACCGGAATAATGTCAAAGATGATCCAACTGTGTAGGTACATTATTTTTGTTCTTCTATTTGTGTTACCCGCCATTTAATTCAACAGAACAAACTCTCTAACTAATTCAAACAAAAAATAAAAATCTATAATAAAATGGTATTTTCATTTCACAATGCATGCACACACCAGTTCAAATCAAGGCGTGTTATCTCCTGCCGCACACATCTTCATCTCGTCTTCATACCTCTCACCTCTGTCCATCAGCCGACCCATCTCCACTCCAAATCTCCACCATCATCACTTTCTAGATATTCCCATCCTATCACTGTGTGCACATCCTACTTCCTTCCGGTTGTCTTCTATGGGTTCACTTTATTTGATTCGCTTCTCAAACTTTAAGAATTTCTTGCCGTCGTGGATGTTACTTGACAAATAATGGCAACATCTATATATAATGAATATATATACTAAATGAGGTGACGGCTACGCGATAATGATGAAATACATCGGCACACCATTGACATTTGGTGACGATGAGCGGCAACACCATCCCCTAGGCTTGACCTTTTAGCTATAACAGTTACACTCCACTATCCTCGCCGGCTCACACTCTCAACGCTACAGTCCACCTCCAGGCGTACGTCTAAATAAAGTTAACATTTTGTTTATCCACAAACTTGTAAATCTAGATTAATTTTTGCTTAAACTGGAAGGATGAACTACCGCTAGCATAATATACCAATTAGGAACATACAAATGTTTTTATGAACAATCAAGCGAGGGAAAGGGAGATTGTACAACTTGTTGATATAATTTGGTCCGATTAGGAAGAGGATCACAAATCACAAATAAAATATTTTGATGCCAGTAAAAAATTCAGTGAAAAAAATAGCATGCTACATAACAGTTTGTTGAAGAGGCACCCCTTAAAGTATGATCTATTAGGTTGACGACATATATAATAAAAAAATTCAGACTAATGGTAGCAAAAGAAACATCAGCTTTGAATTCACGTAGCACCTTCAAATGACAGTCTTATCTATAGATGGCTGCTATCGGAAAAAAGGCACAAAATATGATCGAGGCAAAGAGCGAGAACACATCTTCAGGTTACTGTCTTACATTCAGATAATTGCTAGCTAGATACATGGTCAGATCATAATTAATTATCAACACTCTTACTCTTCTTATCCATGTACAACATATATAAACTCTCCCAAAAACATTTATAAATTCTAAAATGAATAAACTGAAGCACAGTCATAACTCTTGACCAGATTCATTGCCGCTGCCGTAGGGATAACGATCCTGCATGATATCTGACTGACTTTAGTCACGCCACTTTATTCTGTTCATGGTGCGGTTACTCTCACAATCGTAGATCCATCATTTTTTGTTTTTTTTAAATATCAGGATGGTGGTGCAATTACCCATGTCAAGAGAAAACAGATCAGATGACATAATCATATACAATGCATTGCATTGGAAGAGGCCTTTGTGATCACTATAAATATTGTGATACCTCAATTATACATCCATCCTCTATGTCATTAAGAAACAAATAACATGACACATTGTGCAACGGATTAAGATACTAATCTCTACTATTAAAGCTACGACTACCTAGCCTTCTCCCACACAAAAGAAAAATACTACCTAGCCTTATCTTGGAGTTATCGTCCACCGAAGCGCTATGCTATCTGAGTATAGGGCTATGGCCAGTTTCCCTATAAATCATTATTAAAGTTATTCTACCTCTGAAGTGCTATGTTATCTGAAAACAGGGCACCAAGCATCTCAAAGTAGACAGACAAAACTTTAATTCGTTCATGTTTACATTCAGTGGCCTTGAGCAACATATCTTGGAAAAACTCATAGAAAATCTACATGGAACATGCACACACTTTGTGAGATCCCTATACCCCCATGGAGTACACGTTATGCTTACCCACTCCTTTCTCTCATGAGTGCAAGGAGTCACGAACTCTTGACCACACAATATGATTACCCACTCCGTTATCTCATGATCACATATTTCTCTAATATTGGCATCTATCAGAATTGGTCCGACGGTGAAGATAAGAATACTGGTAAATGTGTGTGCTCACCTGAAGGTGGTGTCTGACACCCTTATAGAGAAATCCATGCTGCCTCCCATGCTCAAGCATGTACAAGCTTACATTTCAATCTGTAGAATTACACATAAGCAATTATGTTAAGCCCTAAGACCATAATTCCCTCTAGGAGGAAAAATACTTCCTCTACATAAATAAATTGCATTATTTACGACCAGGTTCAATGTCAAGAAAATGTCCTTTTTTTCTGAAACCTTAACCCTAGCTAAATGATTTTGATGCATAGCGATCACGGCATATACTTGGCTCTAAGAGTTTGATGACCATTATATGCTACGGAGGTAAATGCTCTGCAAGGCCTGAACAAAGAGGTACAAATTAGGGTAAAGCATAAATTGTTAACAAAACAAAATTTTAGTTCTAACATGCTTCCATGGCAGACATTTTAGTAAAATAAAAACAGTGTATGTCTATTACTGTCCTTCTTTTGTTAGATAGTAACGGGCTAGTTTGATAAAGAAAAGAGAAAAAATATAACACATGACATTTTACTGATCCAAATACACGCTCATCCTTTAGGGCAGCCTTATTTCCTGTATCACCATACGTAATCAACAGCTTGATGAGAAATTAAGAAACAAACGTTATAAGTGTGCTCACAAGTTAATTTTGTACGTAAGGGATATTTTTCCACAACAGAACCATGCTCTGTTCAGTATTACCATTAACAAATAACAACAAATGCCCACTATTACTTCACTGTCGCATTTAATATTTCGCATGCAAAATTACATGAAATGCTAACAAGCATGATAAAGAAAACCAGCTAACGAAATCAATGTAGAAAGATAAGAATACTTGGTGGATAGCAAGATCAATGTAGTTCTTCAGCTCTTGGATTACAGCTGCAGATTAGATATCAAATTCAAGAGTAGCTTCATAGAAGAGCCAGCGGAGGATGGCGCTCCCAACGGCTCCTGTACGGACAGGCGTTGCGAGCGTCTCTGGCGATGGTGGCGACGGTGGCGGTGTCTCGGCGCAGGGTGGCGGTGCTCAGGCCCCGGCGGAGGACCTGAAGGCTGGCTGGGCGGCGGCTCGCGCCCCAGTCCCCAGGCGGGCGGCTGCGTCCCCCCTGGGCGTCGCTGGGTGGTCGGGAAGCCGCTTTTGGGCGCTGGCGGAGGACGAGTCGGACTGCGACGAGGAGGCGGAGTTAGGCGACGCGGTGGCGCCGGGGGCAGGTGGCCGTGCGGCCTGCTCCATTGGCGACTTCGTGTCGCGGGCAGAGGAGCTCGGGGGCTCTCTCAAGGCCGGGCGCCGTCGTGCGTTTGCACCCGGGGGCCGTGGCTCGCGGCGGGTCGATGCGGCTGCGCTCAGAGCGGCTCGCTCGGTGTGGCGCCGCGAGGGTCGCGGCAACCTTGCGGCGCCTGACGCGGGGCTGCTCCTGCAGCTCGCGGCAGACCAGTCCTGTCCGGCGTCGGCGTCCCCCGTGGCGGCGGCGGCGGCGCGGATGACGCTGGGCGTGGTCAACCCTAGGGTTGGGGCGGACCAGCCAGCGGTCCAGTCGGGCCAGCCCACGCGGGTGGTGGACGGCCCAAATGCGGTGGTGGCGCGGGCTGGGGCCCAGTCCCCTGACGTGCGCGTGGTGCAGGGAAGCGTTCCTGTCCCCAGGACCCAGCCCGACCCACAGGGGGCGATCCAGCCCAAACAGCCCAGCCCAGAGAGGGCACATAAATGGCTCTGGATCCCCCGCGGAACCCTAAATCCCTCGCTAGGTTTCCCAGCCACTGCTGCGGAGGTGCGGCGTTTCGGTCATCTCACCCGATTCCTCTCACCCACTCCACTCCCTTCCCCACTGCGGTGCACCTTTGCAGAAGTAGTGGTGATGGGCTTCAAGCAAGATCGTCGGGGGGAAAAGCCTCCCATGGAGCCGCCGCGGGACCGCAACTGTGTCCGCGCCGACGACGAGGGGGGTTGGGGGCCACCGCCTGCGTGGTGGCTCAAGGAACAGGAAAGGAAGAAAAAGAAGAAGGCGGAGTACAAGCAGCGCGGCCTCGAGCTCAAGCGCAAGGGGATGCAACTAGCGACGGGCGGCGACCGGGGCGGCGACTCCCACGCGAAGAAGAAATCCAAGCCTGCGGGGGCGGTGGCCTCCAAGCCGCCTCTCCCGCCCAGATCTGAGGTGCCGGGCTCATCCAAGGGCACGGAGGCGGAGCCAATCCCGATCGAGGAAGCCGACAGACCTGAATGCTTCTGATGCGGGCGCACGGGCCATTTTCAGAACCTCTGTACCTTCAAGCCTCTGTGCGTGGTGTGCACCAAAGAGTGGCACACGTCAGCGCAGTGCCCGACCCGTGCCAAGCCTCTCCTCCTCCAAACCATGGGGCACGCCATCTCCGGCGAGGGCTTCTTCTGCCTCCAGTACCCGGATGATTCGAGGGAGGAGCCGCAGATCCAGCTGGGGGCCAACGCGGCTGTGCTCTCCATGCCTTCCGGCGCGCTCACCCAAGAGCCACAAGTGGAGCTTCCACACCTCTTCGAGGGCGAATGGGATTGGCAGATCTCAGCTATGGAGGGAGGGGCGTTCTCGGTGGTCTTCCCTGATCCGGCGATGCTCCGGATGACAACCAGGAGCGGCAAGTTGTTCCTCTCCCTCAACAACCTCATGGTGGACATCCGCGACGCGGTCCTTGACGCCCCCAAGGGAATGGCGTTGCCAGAGGTGTGGGTCCAACTGGGAGGAATCCCTCCCAAGCTACGGCGCTCCGACCTGCTCATGGCGGCCACCACCATGCTTGGCCGTCCCCTGCTGGTGGATGAGGAGTCCCTCATTCGTCCGGGGCTAGTCCGTATGCGTTTCGCATGCCGCAACCCCCGCAAGCTGCGTGGTCTGGTCCAGATCTGGTTCAATGGCGAGGGCTTCAACATCACCATCGAGCCCGAACTTCCCCCGGAGCAACTCGCGGCGCCTGCCCTGCCTTCTCCAAACCCTCCTTCTCCAAATGACAAAGGCAGGGGTGAGGAGGGGCGTGACGGCAACCTGGGCGGCGACAAGGAGGCGGATGCAAGCATGGAGGATGATTCCATCGATACGACGGCATGGGAGAAGCTGGGCATCACTGACAAGGGCGGGGCGATGAACCGGGCGCCGTTGCCTTCGATGGAGCTCTCCATCCCCAACCAGTATGGCTCCAACCTGGGCTCGGTCACGTCCCCCCCGGTGCGGGCGGTGGCGGAGCCTGGTGCGGGCCAGATGGAGGAACCGCTGGGGGAGGCGCGCACTCCTATCGCGGTGTCCATGGAGTCGCCGCCGCTTGCCTCGCGCTCTCCATCCAAAGGGGGCCGCAGCTCCAACAAGCTCGGGGCGGTGAAACAGCTTAAGAAGGTGGCCGTGCGCAAGGTTAGCCGGAGGCCGTTCGTGTGGCGGAGCTCCAGGGCGCGCCGGTGACTCCCCGGCAGGCGGTGATGGCGCTGGCCGTGCCCACCTCCGCTCCGATCGCGCGGGAGGCGGCCAAGACGGTGACTGTCCCGAAGGCCAAGCGTTCCAAGGCCATCGTGGACGGGCAGGTGGCCCCTGTGCGGATCAGCGCGCGGGCCAAGGGCGCCAAAGGAAACATGCCTTCGCTCCAACGCGCCCAACTCCTCCAAGCACAGAAGAATCTGGAAACCTCAGGTAATCCATTGCCCCGCTTTTCGATTTTGGATTCTTTCTCGGACGAGCACCTAGGCGAGGTGTTGGTGGAGAGTGGAGTTGAACCAATTGGGGAGAGCGGGGTTAGCGAGCTAATCTCGCTGGTGCGCACTAAAGAGCTGGCTCAGGCGGCACTCGCAGCGGCGGCTGCTCAACACGCAGAGCGTCTGGCTGTCGAGGAGGAGCCCTCGACGTTGCTAAGACTCCGGCCCGAAGGGGAGACAGCAACAGGGGTTGCTGCTCCTCCCTCGCCTCGCTGCGGCAAGGTGAGGCGCGTGGCCAAGGCGATCACCTCTAGGGGTGTCCACCTGCGAAACCGCGTCATCTAGATGCAGATGCTCATTTGGAACATCCGTGGCTTCGGCCACTCGGGGCGGCGCACCCAACTTCGAGACTACATCAGGAAAGAAGGGATAGATATAGTAGGGCTCCAGGAAACCATTAAAGCTGATTTTCGTCACCAAGACCTCGTAGCCATAGACCCTTTGGAGCGTTTCATTTGGCAACATAGCCCGGCTATTGGGCATTCGGGTGGCATGCTGCTTGGCTTTTGCAGTGTCATGTATGAGGTGCTATCCTGGGAGGTAGGCACCTTCTTTATTGCAGCCAATATTCGCGTGAGAGTTTCGCTACGCGAGCTCGTGATCCTGCAAGTATATGGACCAGCAGATCACTCACGTTCGGCAGAGTTTCTGGGAGAACTCGAAGCCAAGGTGCTGGCAGTCGCCGCATCCCAGGTCCCGCTCCTAGTGGGTGGAGATTTTAACCTCATCCGATCGAGCGCGGACAAAAATAATGACAACATCAACTGGCCAAGGGTGACCATGTTCAATAGCACAATTGCGTCAATGTCACTTAGGGAAGTGGCAAGGACGGGGACAAGGTACACTTGGACCAACAAGCAACTAGCCCCGGTGCGATCCGTCTTGGATCGCGCTTTCATGTCTCCGGAATGGGAAGTGGTGTTCCCATTATGCTCGCTCCTTGCCGAAACAAGGATCGGCTCGGACCATGTTCCACTCATCTTATCTTCAGGGGAAGATAGGGTACGTCACAGACCGCGTTTCTTTTTCGAAACAGCGTGGTTCGAGGTCCCTGATTTCGACAACATCTTTCGGGAAAGATGGTTGAGAAGTGTTCAAGCCACGGGCCAGCAGCGCGGCCCTATGGAGTTTTGGACAGCGGTCGGGGGACGCCTGCATGCAAGCCTCAAGGGATGGGGCGCGAATCAGGGACGAGACGAGAAAGTTTTGAGGGCGAGACTTCTTGATGAGATTGCAACCCTCGACACTCAAGCAGACTCGCGTCCTTTCTCGGAGCAAGAATGGGCGCATCGATATGCCTTGGAAGGGCAAGTCGAGGCGTTGCTCCGATCCGAGGAGGAATATTGGAGGCGCCGAGGAGGACTTAAGTGGACGCTCAAGGGCGATGCGAACACTGGCTACTTCCACGCATACGCGAATGGTCGTCGCAGGAAATGCCTAATCCTGAGACTGCAGACGGAGCAGGGGCTCCTTCTCCAGCAATCAGCGATTAGCAAACACATCTACGATTTTTACATAAGTCTGATGGGGACCGATGTTCCTCAGCGCGCCAGGCTGAGTGAGGACGCTTGGCTGCCAGCTCAAAAGGTCTTGGAGTCGGAGAACGAAGAGCTGGGGCTCGCGTTTCTCCCCAAGGAGATTGACGAGGCTCTCCAAAGCATGAAAACTGACACGGCACCGGGGCCCGATGGGTGGCCGGTGGCGATGTTTAAACACTTCTGGCCACTGTTGCGCGACCCCATCTTCGCGGTGTGCAATGGCTTCATGCGCGGTTTTGTGGACATCGCTAGGTTAAACTACGGCGTGCTCTCCCTAATTCCGAAAGTGCCGGGTGCGGATAATATCCGCCAGTACAGACCAATAGCGCTCATTAATGTGCCTTTCAAAATATGCGCCAAGGGTTGTGCCACGCGGCTTACTCCGATCGCACACCGCACAATCAGCCGTTCCCAATCTGCCTTTATTCGCGGTAGGAACATTTTGGAGGAACCATTAGCGTTGCAAGAGACCCTCCACGAACTTAGGCGCACGCGCGAACCGGCGATTTTACTTAAATTAGACTTCGAAAAAGCTTACGACCGCGTCAACTAGGATTTCCTCAAACAAATCCTATTGAGCCGAGGCTTCTCGCCGGTGTGGGTGCACAGAATCATGCAGTTGGTCTCGGGGGGGCAAACTGCGGTCTCGGTGAACGGAGAGGTAGGGCACTTCTTCCGGAACAAGCGCGGCCTCCGCCAGGGTGATCCCATGTCACCGCTCTTGTTCAACTTTGTGGCAGATGCACTTGCGACCTTGCTACGGAAAGCAACGGAAGCAGGCCATATCAAAGGGGTGTTGGGGCACCTCATCCCAGGGGAGATATCGCACCTGCAATACGCTGACGACACGCTCCTGCTGTTCCAACCGGACCTGCACAGCGTGGCCACGATCAAAGCCCTGTTGATTAGCTTTGAACTTATGTCGGGGCTCAAGATCAACTTCCACAAATGCGAAGTGATGCCCATGGGACTCGAGCCGTCCGATAGTAGGCGTATCGCGGACCAGCTCAATTGCAAACTAGGCAAACTCCCGTTTACTTACCTTGGGCTCCCGTTGGATGCCAAACGCATCTCGATAGATGGCTGGGCGCCACTCTGGACCAAGGTGGGTGGGCGGGTCTGTCCGTGGAGGGGGAAGTTCCTCTCTTCTGCAGCCCGACTAGTGCTCACAAACGCGAGCTTGTCCTCGCTGCCGCAGTTCGCAATGGGGTTGTTCCTCTTGGCCGAAGGGGTGCACACCAAGATGGACACACCAAGGTCCCATTTCTTTTGGGAAGGTGCGGGACCCAAACGCAAGTACCATATGGTCAGATGGGACGCGGTGTGCAGATCCAAGGACCTAGGGGGCTAGGGATCACAAACACACGGATCCTCAACATTGCACTCATGTGCAAATGGATCTGGAAGTTGTCGCAGGGGGCGACCGGTCTGTGGGTGGACATGCTGCGCAATAAGTATTTCCCCAACGGGAACTTTTTCGAAGGCAGGGCGCAGGGCTCTCCCTTCTGGAACGACCTCCAAGCGGTGCGCCCGGCCTTCGCCCTTGGCGCCAAGTTCGTCATAGGGAACGGGGGCTCGGCCCGCTTCTGGCTTGACCTTTGGGCCCAATTTCAGGACTTGTATGTCCTGGCGGTCAACCCGGACATGACGGTAGCGACGGACCTAGCCTCGAACCCCCCCCCCCCCCCCCCGCGATCCACTTTCGTAGAGAGCTAACGGGCCTTGAACAAGCACGCTTAGAGGAGCTGCTTGGCTTGAGACAATCGGTGACGCTGTCCACTTCCGCAGACACGGTCACTTGGGCCCTCACCCTGTCCAGAAAGTTCACGGTCAAATCCCTCTACCGCAGGCTATGCCAAGCTCAGGGACCGGCATTCCCAATGCCGACCGGTTTGTGGAACGCCCGTATTCCACTTAAAGTCAAGGTGTTCTTCTGGCAACTTTTCCGCAATAGACTCCCCACATCGGCCAATGTTGCAAAACGCAACGGCCCGTCTTCCGGCTTATGCGCCATTTGTAATACCATGGATGATGCGAACCATGTGTTTTTCCGCTGCCCCCTAGCGTGTTTTGCCTGGAGCGCAGACCGAGCGGCCACAAACACCAATTGGGACCCGCGATCGGCCGCTGACCTAGCGGCCATAGTTGCGTCGACGACGGGTGGCAGTAAACGCGTACTTTGGAGCTGCCTCGGTGCCCTAGCCTGGGCAATGTGGCTTACAAGGAACAAACTTGCCATCGAGGGAATCTTCCCATCACACCCTGCTAATATTCTTTACAAATGCAACATTCTTATGCAGCAGTGGAGTCCGTTGGCGAAGCACAAGGATGCTGAGAAGATGAAGCAAGCTCAAGATCATCTTCGCCAAGTCTACGTTTTGGCTAGGGAGCCGTCCGCCGCTCCTACGACGTGAAGTGGTTTCTTTTGTCTAGCGAGCGAGCCTGCGTGCTCTATGCTCTTGATCTTTGGCCTGTAATAGACTCGCTCTAATTACTTTTGGCCTATGGCCTGTCTGCGACCTTGCTGTGCTTTCGCGCCAGCGTAACCTGAGCCTCCGCGCTCGTGACCTTGCTGTGCTTTCGCGCCAGCGGAACCTGAGCCTCCGCGCTCGTGACGTTTGTCCTAGTCCTCGTCTGTAAACGCTGCCTAAGTTTGTGGGCTTTATTAAGTTAAAGCCGGACGCTTCTAGCGTCTCCGTTCTAAAAAAAAGCTTCATAGAAGAAAATACCCAACATCTTTAAGTCAGCTGAAAAGAAATAGAGTTTAAGCAGTAGGTAGTGCCCAGTTATCTACCTTTGTACATGTCGCCGGTCGCCGAGCTCTCGGGTGTCGCTGAAGTCACCGATGGCCACCTCCAGCTCCTCGTAGGTGAATTGGTGAGTCTGCAACTTGTGGACGCTGCCGGACTGCAGGTCGCTGCTGCCTGTGGAGCAGGGTGTCCCGCCAGAGTTACTGTACTTGAGGAGCCTAGACAAGGAGGTCATATGTACTGCCTCCTCTTGCGTATTTACTTGAACGGCACCACGACGAGAAGCACAAATAGAACCTGAGAAACTGTAGAGCTTTCTAGAGTGGCAAATGGCGATTAAATAGGTGAATAATGAACCATGCACATTGATGCTTGAATTCGTAAGAGAAGAAAAATAAAACACAAATGCTTGAATTGGTCCATGTACACGATGGATTTTGGTAAGAAAAGCACTGGTAAATAAGGCAGTAGTATTTCATGTGCCTGCCATTGCTATTGCCTTTTTGTTTGCTTTCTTTGGTCCCGAAAAGATCAAAAACCAATGTGAAAATAAATAAATCTGTATAAAAAAGGAAAGATAGCTAGGAATAGACAAGTTCTATCTCTAGTCAGACACGGCTTCGATTCAAACATAATATGGAGTAGAGAATATGATAAATGTGGAGCATTTCACGGAATTGTCCAGTTTACACTTCACAGTACTACCTTGTTTGTGTTTATGCCACTATCATACTTAATTCGTTCTGATTTCCTACAGACAAAAAGAGTCAGACGTACTTGTAGATGAAGTGTCAGCATCAAAGAAGAGAAGTCTTCCATCACCTGTAAATAGACTGGTTGGGAATTATCAACTATTGGGTACCTGAACCTGACGAACGAGTAGGAAACAACCTGCTAGCCTCACCGCCGGGTAGAAGAACATGTGTTATTCTGGCGCCCCGCTGGTCATGCCCGCAGCGCCCTTCGGAGGCCTCACACTCGCCGCAACATCCGTCGCCGGCCTTCTGCGGCACCGAGAACCCCGCCCCGACGGCGTCCCTAAGTGTGGCGTTCCCGGCAGCCAACACGTCCTCCGGCGCCGACGTGCCATTGGATAGCCTGTAGTACGAGTACGACCACCCCGGCGTTGTAGGCAAAGGCGTTGTACACCAATGGAGAATTTCTTGATGGGACTCCTATCGCCGACGGCCAGCACCACGACGGTGGGGCGGAAGCCGGAGAAAAAAATTCTGGGGAGCGGAGAGAGAGACGGGATCGGGAGCGACGGGGTGCGTGAGATGAGGAAGTCGCGTGCGCGTGGGACGTGCGTTCATGGATCGTGGGTTTTGTTTTTTTTTCTTTTTTCTCGGGCGGGGAGGGGGAGAAGCGATGGGTGGGACCGTGGGAGGAGAGATCGTACGTGGGGTGGGAGGAGGTATCGATAGGAGGGGGATCGAACAAGGTGGGGGTATTGAAGGAGGTCGAACCATCACGACGTTCGATCCTCTTTTAATAGTAGAGATTTATGGAAGAGATGCAACCTACGCATATTTTGGTTTACAATTTCTGGAAATCACTTACGGAGAACATATAACCCGTTGCTTAAGTGACGTCAAGATAAGTAGAAGATGAGAAAGATTATTCGGACATGCTCATACAACATATATATTAATAACTATAAACAACACTATAGTTCACTCGTTCCAAACAAATTCAGAGTTTTGTTACGAACACACAAAGTTAAAACATCGAGTCCCTCCCTCGTCGCGCCCGCAAGGAGACGGGGAGGGCGATCTTAGATCGTGCAGCTGGTCTCCTCTCCTCCCTCCTGCTCCCTCGCCGCCGCCATGGGGCGCTGCCGGGTAAAGCCCATCTGGGCCGGCGGCGGCGGGGCCTTGGCGCCCTTGCACATGTGGGGCTCCACAGAAATGCCTCTCCATGGTCGGGCATGACGCTGGTGTTGGGCGCCATGGCATGGGGGTGCTCTGGTCTGACAGCTCTGCCCTGCGGTGATGGCTGTTGCCCAGGAGACTGCAGCGCGATGTGCTGCACGGCGGCGGAGCGTGCCTTGGCGCGACAGCCTGCTTTGGTTGACTGGCGATGCGGGCTGCTGCAGCAACGGCTGGTGGCTGTTGCTCGGCCTTCGGGCGGCGGTGGCTAACAACACACTACTAGGAAAAGGGCTAAAGATAGGATTGACACTAATGGCGCACCAGAGACGTGGTGCGACACTACTATATACTAATGGCGCATCTGGTGGAGATACGCCATTAGTGTGGAATAGACTAATGGCGCACCAGGCAGAAGGTGCGCCACTAGTAAAACATATTTTTTTTCATTTTTTCAAACATTCTAATGGCGCATCCGGGCAAAGTGCGCCATTAGTAGTTAGAACTACTAATGGCGCACTGGCGACAGAGTGCGCCAGTAATTTTTTTTTTTACTTTTTGGCAAAAAGAACTTTCTAATGGCGCACCGCCGCTCGGTGCGCCATTAGTACGCTTCCCCCCAATCCACCTATTCCCCTCCCTCCCTTCCTCCCCACTCAGTACGCCCCCTCCGTCCCCTGCCGCCGCCGCCCCGACCCCCGCCCCCGCGCCCCCACGCCCCCTCCGTCCCCTGCCGCCGCCGCCCCGACCCCCGATCCCCACGCCCCCACGTCCCCTTCGTCCCCTGCCGTCCCCTGCCGCCGCTGCCCCGTCCCCACCGATCTCCGTCCGTCGACCATGGGAGCCGGCCAGGACCTGGAGGCCGGCGCCGGCGACGGCGGCGAGAAGAAGATGGCCCGCTCCTCCTCCTCCGTCCTGCTCCCGCCGTCGGAGCCGCCGCACCTGCGGGGCCAGGACCCCGTCCACCCCCCTGCCCCCAACCCCGACGTCCGCTACCAGGCCGCCCCAGGTACAGTTCCATTTCTGGTTTCTTAGAGAGCATCTAAGTGAGGTTGCCAGCAAAGTTTGGAATGCATTTCATTTTGATACAACTAAGTTAGATAAGTGGCAAAATAGAGTTAGAGTAGTGAGAAAAAAGTTGAAAGGATGGAACATTAACTATGAAAGTTTTTATAGAAAACAGAAGAAAATTTTGGAAACTACTATCGACGATATAGACAAAGAGAGTGAAATTATGCTTTATCTGTAGACAAGTATAACACTAGAAAAGTTCTAGATGTGCAGTAACAACATATTAGAAAGGAGGAGCTGGTGAAGTGGTATCAGAGGTCAAAAGACACTGACCTGCTCCAGGGAAATTCTCTTACTAAATATTTTATGGCTAAAGCTAGTGGTAGAAAATGGAAGAAACATAAGATTTTATTATCTCTACAACAAGAGGAGGGTTTGATTGTAGGGGATGATAACATACTACTTAAGTATGCCATTAAATACCCTACAGAGCTTTTTGGTCCAGAGGCTAGTGTTATTAATGTCTCTTTAGATGTTCCTTCACAATGTGTGCTTGATGATATAGATAAGCAATTGCTGATCAAACCTTTTATAGTTGAGGAAGTAAAACATGATGTTTTCCAGATGAAACATAATAAATCCCCAGGTCCTGATGGTTTCCCAGAGTTTTTCCAGCATTTCTGGGACTTGAGTTGTGATGATTTGATGCCTCTGTTTCATGATTTTTTTAATGGAAAGTTGGATGTAGGAAGACTTAACTATGGCATTATTACTTTGTTGCCTAAAGGGAATGATGATCCAAAGATATAGGCCTATATGTTTGCTAAATGTTCCTTTTATGACTTTTACTGTAGTCAAAGCAGAGCCGTTGTTGTACATAAGATTATATCCCCTGTGCAGACGGCTTTTGTGAGAAATATGTTTATTTTAGATGGTGTGCTATTGTTGCGTGAGATAATTCATGAGATCAGAGTTAAGAAAAGAAGTGCTGTTAATTTCAAGCTTGATTTTAAGAAAGGACAAAATTAACTAGAATTTTTAGAAAAGGTGATGGTTATGAAAGGGTTCCCAATTAAATTTGGAAAGTGGGTTATGACTTATGAGTACCGTTAATGATGGTAAGGTGGCTTTTCTAGCTCATTACATGTATTGTTTGTAGCTACAAATAATTATGCATAGTGATACCTTTTATCGAGTCCTTTTTGCTCAAGCTTTTAGTTCTTTCTGCAATACAGTTGTATTACATATTTTACTAGAGAGTAAATTCGCTTCATAAAATTAAAGTGATCATCAATAAGCTGCGCCTCAGTGCTGTTTAGTTGTGAGTGTGAAGTAAAATAAATAAATCATGTTTCTCTAGGTATATTCCAAACATCAAAGTTGAAATAACTTTGATTTCCTAGATATAGATAATTAGGCACACAAGTTTGCTGGTAAATCTATATCTCTGCCAGATCATGATTTCTTCTTATATACAAGGTGTTATTTTAGCTATGAACAACGATATGATTACAAGTCCATTGCCATACCACATTCACAGTTTGGAATGTATCTCTCTGCTATCTTATCATACAATCAATTTTCGATGGGGATCGACCATCCATTCACCAGCTAACGGAGAATATCAAAGCAGAGGCTGCCCTTTATTGGTGATCCCAATCACCTGGGATGTCCACTAAGACCATTGTAACATAAACTGAAAACCACCTCCTAGGAGGCATGTAATTTGTCCTGTTGTAGCAGCAAAACTTGTCAAACAACATATTGAATTATTGGAGGATGACCACGATGAAACTATGATGCAATATGGTAGTGATGATGAAGATCACACTGGTCACAATATTGGTGATGATGACGAGTAGTTCTTATTATCTTCTGTGTTCACGTCTCTAGATTTTATCTCATGTGTTCACATTTGTCTTAATACCTTGCCTTGCCTTGTTCGGTTGTAAGGGTACTAATTGGTCTCTTCTGCTGCTTATCAGAGATGGCCCAGCAGCTGGTGACTACCGAAAGGTCGAGCATGAGTCGTATAGAAGATACAATCAACATGTAGATGTTCACCGATGTTGACTACTCCGTCTCACGTGATGATCGGACACGGTCTAGTTGACTCGGATATTGAAGAAAAGACAAATCAGTGATATTGGGTTCATTAACACAAATCTCATAGATGCAACTGAGGTTAAATTTCATGCCACAGATACCGAGGCCAACTTGCTATGATCGTTGGTAATAAATGAAAACAAAGGTATAATACTCTTTCCTTACAACTTCAAGTGAGTGTTACTGTCTTGTGCATATTCGGTTTCCCTTATATATTAGTCAATGTTATAGTAATGTAATTGATGAGTTATGCATGCGTGTGCAGTTTCCACGATATTCTCCTAGAGATTAAGCTTGAGCAGGGACTAGTAACCGTCTTAGACTCGAGACGAAAAGATCCCCAGGACTATGCGGACATGACTCAAATGCTCGAGAAGTAAGTTAAATCGATCATTATCCACCATATCAGCAACTTTGTTCATTTCCTGATATATCAAGTAATTGTTTTCTTTGTCTGGTAGGGATTGGAGAAAATTCACCAAAAAAGCTCCGGGACTGCCGAAGAAGCTGCAATTTAGACACCCGAAAGTAAGTACTATAGTAGCATGTTCCGCGCATCTCCTAGTGATTCAAGCGCTAGTTTCATCAATACCATTTGGCATTCTTGCTTATCCGTTTGATTGACCTCTATTTCTTGTAAAGTGGTTGTGGCAGGAACAAGGGAATGATTTCTATGGATACTATGTTTGCGAGTCCATCCGCCACACGACCTGTGAGCGGGGCTACTCTGACGAACAATATGAAGTGCGTAAATAACAACATTCACAATTTTATTTTATTACCACCATTTGTGTTGAGTTTAATTCATTCATATATATGTATTGACCCCCTTCTTCAAATTAGATGTTTCGAAAGCGGGATGAACTCCTAGCACCAGCTCGCATGCGAGCAATTCAAGAGGAATTGGCGGCATTCTTTCTTGACCACGTGATCGCTAAAGACGGAGAATACTATGTGGACCGTACGTCCGTATGTTAGGAGATTATATTTGTAAGAGATAATTATTGTATATATGTAGCCGGTAGATATACGAGAACTTCTTTTTCGACCAATCTCTCGGAGAAGGAGAGGTGGTCGATATCACTTCTCTCTGTATGCATATATGTTCATGACGATTTTCTGTTTCCTTCGTTTGCTTACTAGCTAGTTAGCGTGTCTGGTCCTCTCTATACGAATGTATAGTACGTAGCGTCGACCAAGCACGGACATAAGAGAGGACACTTCTCTCTATTAATTATAGCTAGCTAACACAATATATGAAACACCTAAATTAACCCCCCAAAACCCCCAAACACCCCCCCCATTCAAAAAAAAAACAAAAACCCCAGCCACAGAAATGCTGACGCGTGGATGCCTATTGGTACCGGTTGGTGCCACCAACCAGGACCAAAGGCCCTCCTTCCTGGGCTCCGCGCACAGGCCACGTGGAGGCCCATCTGTCCCGGTTCTGGACTGAACCGGGACTAAAGGGACAGGGCATTAGTAACGACCCTTTAGTCCCGGTTCAGAAACCGGGACAAAAGGCCCTTACAAACCGGGACAATAGGCCCATTTTCTACTAGTGCCAGATCCGTTCTCGGTTTTTCCCGTTGACACCGGGCTGTGCGTTGAGGGGTTGGCATGGGAAAGTTGGTTCCCTGCAGGCGTTCTGGCGGCTGCGCATGGCACGGCTTAGCTCGGATCCAACCAGCTGAGGGTTCAGAGTGACGCGAGTATCAGTGAAAATCGTGTTGACCTTGATCGTGGCGGACGATGGCGGCGTCTCGGGCTTCATCTACTTGTTGAAGGCATTGTCGGTTGCATTCACTATCCTAGATTTGGGTTTCCCAGATCGGACGATAGCGGTGCCTTCGGGGCCATTTTTCCTTTTGGGGGCATCATTTTGGAGAAGGTGCTGACTAGAGGAGACAAGAGGAGGAGCGCTTTTGAATCCATCGCAGCAGCGACGATGGTGGTTCTCAGCGACGGGATGCAACGGAGTCTTGTCGACGGATGCGTGTTGATGAAAGCGCGTAGTATGGTGGCGTTGTCTGGCATCATGGTGGCATCTATAGCCGAATGGCTTGGTAAGGTGAAGGCATTGATCGCTCCTCGAGGTGGGACAACGAAAGATGATGGTGGATGATTCTAGAACTTGTGCATGCGATACGCGCAGAGGATCTGTTAGAAAACCAAGACGAAGCATAAAATTGTATTTATTTTTTTGTGGGTAGCATAAAATTGGATTTAAGGGTGAGTTGCAACCTACAAATATTTTGGTTTCCAATTTCTAGGAATCACATATGGAGAACATGTTGCCCATGGCTTAAGTGAGGTCAAGATAAGAAAGATTATTCAAACATGCTCATACAACATATATATCAATAAATGGCAACAACATTATGGCTCACTCATCCCAGATTTTTTGATAGTTTTGTTACGAAACACAAAGTAGAAACATCTCGTCATTTGGCATACATAGAAATAAGAAACTTACTTACCTAGGTCGGGAAATCCATTCTTTTTCGTTTTCAATGTACTTCCCAGAGGATATCATGTTTGCATTGTAGGGTACACTCACTTCAAGTTTGCAATTACACTAAAATTTGCACAAAAGCTGTCCTGTTTGTACCTGAACACAACTTTTCACGGGCATAATATAGGGCTTGGTATAGATAGGATTCAAACCAAGCATATGTAAACTACATGAGGTAGCAAAATACTTTTTTTCTCACATGTAGAGAGCTACAAATACATGAAAGGGGTTGTGCGCTTCGAGTTAGAATCAGAAGTTGAAAATTTCATAGCAAGACCAAAGAAATAACTGCTCCGTATTGTTACTATTTTTTATTTGTTTTCTCTAGGGTGTTGTTTTTGGAGCTTTAAGGAAAGAGCACCAAAAAAGATTGATAAAATCACGGCAATCACTGTGATAAATAATTATCATAATAAATTAAAAGCATTTGGGAGAGCTGGGAGCGGTGCCGGCTTGGGGGTCAGGCGCGGCGGTTGGCCCGCCGGCAGAGCCGACTTTGTCGTCATTGCCGGCTTGGATGGGTGTGAGTGGCAGACCCGCATACACCCCCATCCTCCATTCTCCACCCTAAGCCTACTAGAAGGGGCTGTGGCCTGGAACGAGAGATGGCACATGGTGCCGAGAGCGTGACCGGCGAGGTTGGGGTTGCCGCCGCCAATGGCGGCTGCTGGAGGGGAGACGGGTCGGGGTGGTGAGAACTACCTGAAGCGGCCATAGATCCTGGAGGTATGAAGGCCACCGTCCGGTCTATATATTGACCGTCGTCACTTTATAACATGGTGAGTTAAATCACTAGAAGCATGACAGGATCTATCAACATATGCAAGTGACTTTAGTCCTTTCTGCTACATTTAGTTACAACCTAACAGGGGCCTGTGTACCAGCTCACCGGTAATGCGGCTAATAATCAAGATCACACACATGTCAGTACTTTTACATCCTCTATCTATAAAACCCCACCCTCTGCCTTCTTCATTCTTCACTAACCTCCCGACCTTCACACACACACTGGCTAACACATTATCCCAAAATCCAAAACGTATATCACAGTGCGGTAAAATCTGGATCAGCTCTAAAGCTTCTATAGAAAAATCGCAGTCAATGTTGCTGGAAGCATATAGATTATTTTTCCTAACCACACCACGGTAGGAGTAGGAGGCATCGAAAAGTTAGCAAGATATGATGGCAGTGCCTGGAATTTTGGGAAGGCCAGGGAGGACGCAACATCCATCTACTGCCCGAGTGAAGCATTTTAGAGTGGGGATTTGGTGTCATGGGGCCTGCATGCCACTCGTTTGCAGATACTTGCCTTGTTTTGGTAGCACGGGTTTGGGAGGATGCACGACGAGGAGGCGGCGTTATTTGTTCTTTCTCTGGTCTGGTGACTTCCACTTTCTCTGGTCTCGCGACTGCTCCCTTCAGACCTGTGTGTGCTATTTTGTCTAGCAGTCAATCTATAGTTTGCTGTTTAGTCAAACAAAAGAAAAGGTCCCAGGAAAAGTGTGCAAATTTCTCGATATATAAACCGCTCCCTTGACACCTCAATACATGAGAATAAAGATGACCATGTGTATACGCAAGTTCTAATGTAGTCCATATAAGTCTACTGCAGATCAATAGATGTATTCTGCGAGGACTGCTATGTGACGTGCAGATGCATGGACAGAGAGATATCCCATTCCCAATCCATTCAACTCTCTTCGCCTCCCCAGTCCTCTCCGACATTGTGCCCTCCTCGCATCGCTCGCCACTGTTCTGTGCGCCTCGGTGGGAGATATAGCGCGGCGCGCTGCGCTTGTGCTCGTCAAACTTCACAGGGCGCACTCGCACTCAAGAGGGTAGGGGGGCTGAGTTGGAAAAGTACCGCACTTCTATCTTATCCCATGGCACGACATAAGAGTGCGGTCACTTCGTACGGCTCCAGGGGGATCAGATGAGATCCTGCATTTTGATCAAGCATTTCTCAGGTAAGCTCTTTGTGTCTCTCTGTGTGTTCATAATTTTTCTGTCGTTCTATGTGTTTGTGACGGCTTGATCTGCTTAGAAATCACCACCGTCCAATGCACGAGGTCAGTCCATACATTCTCTTGCTCCGTGTTCATCCAATGCACTCACAGGCATTTTGGGCTTGAGTATTGCTCCTGTAATCTTCCTCATTGGTGCCGGGTTAGCACATAGACACCCTGAATACAGATGTCACTATCGTGTTCAGGCTCCATCCATCTTCACTACCAAGTTGACAAGTCGAGGAAGAGTTATATGTCTAATTAACGTTGTTAACTGCATTTACTTCAGTTTAATAGTTGCCCCAGTATATTTATGATAGGTTAAGTTCTGTTAGTTTTTACATTTACTTGTACAGACGTGTGGTTAATTGTGAACTCTAGTTTTGGATGATTGAGGGATTTTTGGTCATGTTTTTTGTGTTGGGTTGGGGGCCTCTTGACTTCTCCTGCTAAGGTCGCGGTTCACTTTGCATACTCATTGAAATGTAGCTCTCCACGATCCATCTTTAAAAGCAAGGATTCTCATTCCATTCCCGCTTCATTCTACACTTGTCGACCCACAGCCACAGGCAACATCCGTAAACACAACTCCTAAGCCACTGCCTCTTACACCTATGCATTTGAAAATCTAGATTGGTTCTAGTCCTTGGATTAACAAATTAGAAATAATGATTAATTTGTGCGACACAAATACCTGGATGACCTTTCTGTCTTGATTCTATATTTCTAGGAGTTTTTGTTTTTTGTTTTTGCATTCTCAGTTAATCAACGAAAGTCCAAGAAACAAAAAATAGAAATAGAAAAAAAACTCTAGAGCTTGGAGGTTAGGGACAAGACAAATGCAACTTTAAGGGACATCATCTTAGCTAGACACCAGAGCGCCAAGGCTCAAAGCAATTGGGCGAGGCTCAAGTGCAGCCAATCTAATGCCACTTGCTGAAGAGAGCTCATCTGTATCGAATGACGCCTCTGCCTAGTGGGATGATCACACTACTAGAAAATACCTTATAGGTAGAGGATTAACAGTAGTGTGGTGTTAATGGGCTGCACTACTGTTATTTAGCAGTACCACCGGTGCAAATCACGCGCTGCCGGTGGCGGTTAGTAGTAGCGCGGGCTTGACAAACAGGCGCTACTACTATGTGGGCCCCACCATGCCCCCATGGGCTGGCCATAGCAGCAGTGCGGGTCACGGCCCAACGTTACTGCTAAACACATTAGCAGTAGCGCCGACCCATGGCCCGTGCTGCTACTGTGGCCAGCCCGGGCCCCGCCGTGCCCCCATGGGCTGGCCATAGCAGCAGTGTGGGTCACGGCCCAACGTTACTGCTAAACACATTAGCAGTAGCGCCGACCCACGGCCCGCGCTGCTATTGTGGCCAGCCCGGGCCCAACTGCCCGTCCCCACTTAGCAATAGCGCTGGACTGGAACCCGCGCTATAGCTAATGTGTTTAGCAATATCGATGTGATGTTACCCGCGTTGCTGCTAAGCCAGCCTTATCCTCTGTCCCGCCCGTTCTCCAGTCTCCCTGTCTCACTCCCTCACCGTCGCGGCCGTCCTCCTCCTACTGCCACCGCCGTCGCCGCCATCCCCTGGCCTCGGTAACCCTCCTCCTCCCTCCTCCCTTCTCTAGCCTCCCATCATCCCACCCCTGTTCCTTCCTCCTCTAGCCACCCCTCCTCCTCCCTCCTCCCTCCCCTCTGCTCCTCCCTCCTCTAGCCGCCCCTCCTCCTCCATCCACAACCCCTCCTTCCTCCATAGCCCCTCTTCCGTCCCCCTCCTCCATCCACAGCCCCTCCACCCCCTCCTCCATCCACATAGCCCCTCCTACATTTTGATTAGCTGATATGTAACACTTTGATTTAGTTAGTAGTTTTTAGGGTTTAGAGTGAATTAGTAACAATTTAGACATAGTTAATAGATTTAGTTGATATGTAACACTTTGATTTAATATTCTTTTAGGTTTTAGTTGATAGCTTATATGGTTTCACTAAGTCCTAAAATCAGCATAATAATGTTTTTGTTTATATTTTGTTTCTGCAGAAACCAAGTATTTGCCCCTGCATCGTCCCCGTCACCAACCCCCTCCGACCTCGAGGTGAGACTAGCCAAATCTTCATGTCGTTGACGTCGATGATGATGTGTTCAGAATGTCAATGATGAACATGCATAGAGGTCCTGTTATATGCAAGTTTTCATATATGTTTTTATAGATGTAGTAGTAGTAGTAGTAGTAGATGGGTAGCTGTGACAATGTGAAGCTAGTTAGTAAAGATGGTCTATTTGGACAGATGTGATATGTGGAATAGTGTTGTGTAGTACTAGTGTTGTCACACATTGATATTTGGGAAATATGATATGATGGATATTTTTACTACAAGTCTATTTGTTTGCCCATGTGATCACTAATAATCAAGGCCCCACCCAAATTGATTCTACCTCCTCCATCGATCTTCAAAAAGAGAGGAGTGTCATTCCTTGCACACATGATTCTCCACTTGTCATCCACATGCACACCCACAAACACAACTCGTAAGCATATGCATTTGAAATCTAGGTTGGTTCTAGTCATTCTGATTGAAAATTAAAAATGATGATTAAGTTGTCACAAACAAATACTTGGATGGCAATTGTGCCTTGCCTCTCTACTTGTAGGAGTAGGAGGCATCAAGAAGTTAGCAAAGATCCAAGCAACAATATGTAACATTTGCAATGTCTCCCACCTGTGAGTAAATTGCTCAAAACCACCACATTTGTCGCTAGGGTACTCCAAAACCACCTACTCGCAAAAAAGTTTTCTTCAAAACCACCGCTTTTTTCAAAAATCACAAATCACCACCAATTCTACGGCAAGTGAGTAACAAATTCCACTGATTCGAGACTAAGCTGCGACTAAGCACAAAACTAACTGGTTGGACCCACATGTCGGGCCAACGTGGAATATCTACGTGGACAATGCGCAATCAAGTCCTTGTAATTTTTAAAAAGAGAGCAATCAGGTCCCTATTAGTTCTTTTATAAAAAGCAATCAGGTCCCTATTAGTTCTTTTATAAAAAGCAATCAGGTCCCTGTGTGCGTCAGCCGTGGCTGCTCTGACCTTGGTTGTGTAGCCGTTGTGCTACTGCTTGCGGCCACTACCGGTGCTGCTGTACGCGCCCGCTACTGCTGCTCGGTACTTGCGGCCGTTGCTGCTGCCCGCTACCACTGTTGTTGCATGTGTCCGTTGCGGCAGCTGTTGGCCGCTGCTGCTGCCCGCTCCCCATGGCCATGACGTCAGACGGCGACTGCTGCCCACGGCGGCTGAGAGCAAGTGGGGCGGAGGGGGCTTCCCATGGCCATGGCGCGCGGTGGCGCGGGCTGCCCATGGCAGCTGGGAGCAGGAGGGGTGGCAAGGGCTCGGGCAGGAGGAAGAAGATGGGAAGAAGATTGAGCTAACATGTGGGACGCGCTCCACCTCAGCATCATATTCACATACGCATGCCATGTCATCCTGATGTGTGGGCCTAGGAAGTCAGTTTTATGGTTAGTCGCGGCTGGCAGCTCGTTTAATGCATTTGTTATTTACTTGACGCAGAAGTGGTGGTCTTTTGTGATTTTTTGTATAAATGGTGGTTTTGGAGTACCCCAGCCACAAATGTGGTGGTTTTGACCAGTTTACTCTCCACATGTGCAGTCCACAACTAGGATATGTAGTTCTAAGAAAACAATCTCTCTTTCTTGGAACAAGATGCTCTAACGTAGCTAATACTATGTCGAAGAGACACAATGTAAAGAAGTTTATTAAATTACATCAAATGACCAATATATTTTAGCCCCATATTTTTTGTGTAACTTGGTACAATTGGACCTTAGAAAATTTGCTACATCCACAATATGTAACACTAGTTTCTTATTGTTTATACTTGGATGTATCTCTAGTGTGTTTTTAGTAATATACCCGAACTAAACCTGTCTAACTATTGCTTTGGGTCTAGCTCACTTCCTCGCTCAATGGACATGTGGTGGTGGCTGCGCATACATATTTTTGGTTTGAACAAGGTCAAAGAGCATCTCCAGCCGTGCCCCCAACAGCCCCCCTCCCCCCCCCCAAGGCATTTTCTAGTGTCGGCGGGCGAAAATCGGACCAGTCGCGCCCCCAGGAGTCCGTTTTTCGCCGGGTTGGACCGAAATAACAGCCGGCGCGCTGGGGGGGCGGCACAAGCGAAAAGGGGCGTGGGGCCGTTCTGTAGGCGAGAGGAGGGCCTTTTCCCGTCGTTTCTTCCCGCTTTCCGCCCGGTTTCCCTTTAATTCTCTCCATTCCTCCCGCCAATCTCCTACTGCTCCTCCTTCGCGCCGGCCGTCATGCCGCCAAAGAAGTATGTGGTCCCCGCGCCGCGACCGGTGCGACCGCCGTCATCGCCCAGCGGAAGCAGAGGAAACCGAGGGCGCCGCCGTTCAAGCCCCCGGGCATGTCCAACGCCCACTAGAGGGCTGAAGTTCAGCGCCGGGAGGCTGTCACCACCGACCGGCGGAACAGGGCCAACACCAAGAAGGCAAGGGATAGTGCGACGCTCGCGGCTGCGGCGGCGGCGGATCAAGCGGAGTGCTTGGCCGAACAAGCCGAGGCGGCTCGCATGGGGATGATGAATCCACCCGGCGTCCATGGCCAGTACGTGCCCTAGAGCTAGCAAAGCGTCAGCTCTCCGGCCGGCTTCTCGTCGTCGCTGCAACCCTGGGGCTGCTCGCCGTCGCCGGGCTACGCCGACGGGGACGTGCACGATGGGTTCAACCCCAACATCACCTTCCCCCATGGTCACCCGGCCCAACGGACGCCCTCGCCCGCCTTCGCCGGCATGCAGTATCCTCCGTACAACTACTCACCGCCGGCCTACGCATCCTCCCCGACGCCCGCTCTTCATCGTGGCGCGCAGCCGTTCTCCCACGCCTCCACGTCACACCTCGGCGACATCGACGCGACCGAAGCCAACATGGACGACATCATCACGGCAGGCTCGGCCGCCACCGCCTCGTCCCCGGGTTCACTGCGCAGGATGACACGGTAGACCTCAACGACGACATGGATGACGAGCTCGACTATGGTGAGGAGGAGCCGGATGAGGAGGAGGAGGACGAGAATGAGGAGGAGGAGCCGGCGCTGGCGCCGGCAAGGAAACGAAAGAAAAAGAAGGGGGCGGCCAGGACCAGTGAGCCACGGATCGAGAAGTGCGAGAAGTGGGCGGAAGTCTGACGCACCCTCGCCAAGGCCAAGGAGACCTACAAGCCGGACGCGCCAACGCCGGGCGCGAGCGACGGGTGCCCCGAAGGTAACAAAGGGGCCAAGAAGGGGAAGCACGCCGATGCGGCCACCGCGCGAGTGCAAGAGTCCATCGAGCACTGCCTCGCCGACGCACAGGCCTGGGCCGACCTGCGTGGAGAGAAGACTGAGGCGTGCTGGTCGGCGTTGATGATGAACAACACCGTTAAGCTCGACCTACTCTGCATCAACGTCGCCGCAAAGAAGAGGAACACCGACCTGGCATTTCTGATGGGCGGGGCGGACATGCTCTAGAGCAACGACAAGCAGCTCAAGGCGTGGTACCTAGCGGAGCACGGCCTCATCCTGAACCAGCTGCCATCGACGGCGCCGCCAAGTCCCACGCCCACGCCGACGACGCCGCCAAGCCCGAGCGAAGATGCCTCCACGACGCCCAGCAGCACAGAAGCCGTGCCGACGCCGCCCATCACAGAAGCCGATCCGACACCGTCAAGCCCGAGAAACGCCGACTCCGCCGATGCCGGAGGCCGACCCCGCCGTTTGATGGGTTGCCCACGCGTCCTTTCGTTTTTTTGTACGCCAAACTTGGCCGCTGATCGCTGGACTGGGCGTTTTTTTGTGAGCGGGAACAACGTAGTTTGAATTTGCCGCGACTTGGGGGGGGGGGTGACTGGGAGCTAGATCGCCCCCAGGGACCAATCTACCGCCGGCTCGCCCCCAGGTGGCTCTTTTTCAGCGCCCTTGGGGGGGGGGGGGGGGCGAACGGCTCCGGCCCGGTTACTTTACAGCATGGTGAGTTAATCCATCAACATATGCAAGTGACATTTGTCTTTTCTGCTAGTACTCCTGCAGTAATGAAATATAAAAGTGTTTACATCACTAAACTGGTGATCTAAATATTCTTATATTTCTTTACAGAGGGAGTATAATTTATTACAACGTCACTGGAGTTGGTGTACCACATGACAGTGACGCTCACATTCAAGACCACGGACATGCCAGTACTTCTTTTTTTTTTAAAGGAGGATATACCCCGGCCTCTGTATCTGAACGATGCATGCAGCCATTTTATTAATTATTCATCAAGACTTTACAAAGTAATACATCAGTATGCCTAAAACCACCATCTTGGCAACACACCGGTCGCTACTCCTATCAGTACTTCTACAATCTCTGTCTTTTAAAACCTGCCTTTTCTTTCGCTGCTTCTCCATTCTTCACTAACCTCGTCGGCCCTCACACGCACTCACTAACACAGTATTCCAAAACCCAAAGCAATGCCACGAAATCTGGATCAACTCTAAAGCTTCAATAGAAAAATAGTAGTCAATGTGGCTGGAAGCACATAGATGTTTTCTTTCTTGAACACACCATGCTATGAGTAGGAGGCATCAGAAAGTTAGCAAGATACGATGGCAGTGCTTGGGATTTTGGGACGGCTAGGGAGGACGCTTCCTCCCTGTGTGCTCCCGGTGAAAAAAATTAGAGCCGGGATTTGGCGCCATGGGGGCTGCGTGCCCCTCATCTTCTTTTGGTAGTACAGGTCCAGGACGAAGCACGACGAGGTTGTTACTTTGTTCTTTCTCTAGTCAGGCAACTGTCGGATTTTGGTAGCTAATGTTTGATCCAACCAGGTGTAAGTGATGTGGGCAAAATCCTCCTATAATATCCGAGAAGTTGGCCTAGACGTGAAAAAAAGCAAAAAAAAAAGAAGTATGCTATTTTCTCTAGCTGCCAATCAAAAGTATGTCATTTCGTGAAACAAGAGGAAAGATGTGCTGTTGGATCAAAGTCCCAGGAAAAATAAACGGATCCCTTCCCACCTGAAGACATGAGAACAAGTTGACCATGTTCATCCGCAAACTCTAATATAAGTCTACTGCAGATCAACGGATTTACTAAAGTGCTTGTGTGCTTCGCTGCCCCGTTTTCTCCTTGGTGTTTTAGGCATCTGCTAGATAACACATATTTACAGGTTCATGAAGCAGTGATGCATTACTGCCTAGAGCTACAATCACAAGTTCATAACGTACATGCACAACTGCATATTGCCAAAATTAGAGACAACATTATGTCTTTCACACATAAAGAAGGCAACGATTCTTAATGTCCACATATGCTTACTTCTGGCCATATCAGGGAGAAAAAAGGAAAAATGAAAACCCATGTTTATTCGCAAATTAAGCTCCCACCAATAGGGAAAAAATGCAGGCAAAGTTCATTTTCATTTACCATGGACGTGAGATTCAGATTTTCCCATTGTTCTAGCAAACCAAGACGGATCATAAAAATATATTTTGCGGAGAGATGCAACCTACAAATTGGTTTTCAGTTTCAGGAATCTCATATGCAGAACACATAGCACATGGTTTATGTTCATCATTGTGGAGACAAAAGGCGAGGTCAAGATAAGCAGAAGATAAGAAAGATTATTCAAACATGCTCGTACTTGCTAGAACGTATATATTAAGCAATAGCAAGAACATCATGGCTCACTCATCCCAGATTTTGTCTGAGTCTTATTACGAAAATACCAAGGTTGAAACATTGAGTCAGTTGGCATACATAGAAATAAGAAACTTCCTTACCTAGGTCGGGAAATCCATTCTCTTTCAGTTTAAAGGTACTTCCCAAAGGGTATCGTGTTTGCATTGTAGGGTACACTCACTTGAAATTTGCAATTACACGTAAATTTGCACTGTGTTGTCTTATTTATATGTAAACACAACGTATCTCTGCAATAATATACAGCTTGGCATAGACAGGATACACACCAAGCACATGTAGGAAGCAGCAAAATACCCTTTTTCACATATAGATAGCTACAATATCTGAAAGGGGTTGTGTGATTTGAGTTAAAATCAGAAATAGAAATAAATTTCATTGCAGGATAAAAGCAATAACTGCTCCATATTTCAAATATGATTTATATTTTAGAATTGTCAGGTTCTAAGGAGAAATTCCCCTACCATCAAATATGCGTGCTCCTTTCGCTTGTGGTGTAACCTGAAAAACTTCAACATCTTTTATTAGCTATGTTATTGCATAAATGGTGCTAATGTGACTAAATATTGGTTGTAAGCACAATGAAATCAAAAAAAGAGAGCTAAAACCAGTGGTGTACATTCAGCAAGGCATTAATACCCGTGAGAACCTTCTTTTACTGAAAGGAAGAATCTGAACTTCACTAGCCAACAGATGTTGCAAGAAACATGAAACAGATCAGTCTAGACTGTAACTCTATATGATGCCAACGTGGTGCAAAAAAGATTCCATACAATTCTTGGATGAACAAGCTGCACATGACAGCAATCAAGAAGTTTTAAGTGTTCCATGGCGGCAGCATGATCAGAGAGGAGTTAATTATACGGAACTCAATAAGTCAGAAAACCATATTGACAATGGGGATTTACTGTACATTAAAACAAGAGAACTATGAAATATTTCCTTGTTATTTCTCAAAAAGTACGTACATAAATTAACTATTTGTCAAAAGGAAGAGAATTTAATAAATAGCGCTCCATTTTTCTTCTTTCATTATCGGAAAAGGATTTCAGCTTCGACACTACTACTGATCCTGAGGCTTCATGGCCAGGAACAGGAGGACCTCCTTGATGTTTTGGGAGTCCGTCAGCAACATGGTGAGGCGATCAGTAAATGTTTCTGCTCTACTGTTTGGAGCAGAAACTTCTTGTTGTATGTGGGATTCTGGGACGGGAGTTGTCCTCTTTTTCAGAAGAAAAAACACCAAAACATAATACATGAACATGAGGTTAGTTATAGCAACTCAATGAAATAGAAAATCATATTGGCAATGGGAGTTACTGTCCATTAAAATAACGTAGAACTAGTTAACATTCCTTGTTATTTCTCGAAGTACAGAAATTAACTATTTGTAAAGCACAGAACTAGGAAACCATATTTACAATGGGCAATTACTGTCCATAACTTAAATTCCATTTTTGTTTCTTTCATAGGACAAGAATTTCATCTTTTCAAATAGCTAGCTGTCTTGAGGCTTCATGGCCGGGAACAGGAGGACCTCCTTTATGTTCTGGGAATCCGTCAGCAACATGGTGAGGCGATCAATCCCCAGACCCCAGCCTCCGGTCGGCGGCAGGCCATACTCAAGGGCAGTGCAGAAGGTTTCGTCCATGGCCATCGCTTCATCGTCACCGTCCTGACGATCCCTGAGCTGCTCCTCAAACCGCTCCCTCTGCACGACGGGGTCATTCAGCTCCCTGTAGGCGTTGCACACCTCATGCTTGTTGATGAACAGCTCAAAGCTTTCAGTCAGTCCAGACCGGGCTTCGTCCCTGTGTGACTTCGCGAGTGGGCTCATGATCACCGGATGGTTGATGATGAACGTCGGGTTCACGCATGTCTCCTCCAGGAAGTGCCAGACAAGCTTGTCCAGCAGCCGTGCCGTCGTGTGTGGAAGCGGGCACGTAATGTCGTACCTGGCACAAGCCTCCATCAAGTACTCGTTGTCGTTGGCATCGTGGGTCGACAGATCCTCCTCCGGTATGTTGAGACCGGCCATGTCCTCAAGTCCCTTGATCACGTCGATTCGCGCGAACGGAGGCGTGAAATCGATCTCGATAGGCGGCTTGTCGGCGCCGTTGGCGTGGTACTGCACCTTGTAGCCGCCCGTGAGCTCCTTCACCATGCCGCCCAGCATCTCCTCCGTGAGCTCCATCAGGTCGTTGTAATCCGCATAGGCCATGTAGAACTCGCACGTCGTGAACTCGGGGTTGTGCGTCGTGTCGATGCCTTCGTTCCTGAAGGCCTCCCGATCTCGTACACGCGGTCCAGTCCGCCGACGACGAGCTGCTTCAGGTAGAGCTCCGGCGCGATGCGCATGTACAACTTCATGTTCAGGTCGTTGTGGTGCGTGACGAACGGCCTCGCGGCGGCGCCACCGGCAACCACGTTCATCATCGGGGTGTCCACCTCCAGAAACCCACGCTTGTCAAGGAAGCTGCGGATGAAGGAGACGACTCTGGCTCGCGCCGTGAAGACGGACCTCACCTCAGGGTTCACCATGAGATCGAGGTACCGCCGGCGGTACCGTGTCTCCTGGTCCTTGAGGGCGTAGCTCTCCATGTTCCTGGGCATGCCGGGCGCCCACGGCAGCGGCGGCGCGCGCCGGTGCCTATTCGGCTGCCGCGGCAGCATGTGCAGGCAGGGCGAGAGCACGACAAACTGTGCAGGGAATATGCTGAGCTCGCCTCGGTTGCTTTTACCAGGGAACCCACGCACGTCGACCACGTCGCCAAGCTTCACGCCAGAGTGGAAAGCGGAGAATTCCTCGGGAGTCTCCAGCTCCGAGGTCCCGGAGTCTGCCATGACATGGACCTTGGCGCCGCCGCGGTGGAGGTCGTAGAAGAGGAGGCTGGAGGACGACGTCCTCTTGCTCATGATCCTCCCGGCCAGGGACTCGGTGACGTCGACCAGCTTCTCCCCGTCGGCCAGGCCCCTGTACCTGTGGACGTAGTCGGCGACGGAGACGGTGGGCTGGAAGGCGTGCGGGTAGGGGTTGACGCCGGCGGCCTTTTGCGCGGCGAGCGCGCCGAGCCTGTTGTGGTAGTACTGGGTGGGATCCATGCCGTCGTCCGCCATGGCGCGCGGTGCAAAACTCTCTCCCGTAGTTGGGGAAAAACAGAGCGGAGACTTTCTTGACCTAGCAGCGATTTCGTGTTCTCATCGGTTTATTTATATGTACAAAGAAGAAGAGACGACTATGCGCTTGTTTGGACTCAAAATCGAACAAAACCTACCGTGACTTGCCAAACAAGCAACCCCACGAGCCCACCCCAGACTTGTGGGATCCTTTCCAGCGTAGCCGTTCGATCCAGTCAACGCAAAACTGGGCGCCGCATCAACGCAGCCCCATGCGAGAAGCACCACGCCCCAGACTCCGTACTAGAAGAACCACGTCGCCCCTCTGCAGCACTGATTGCATGTAGAACATTGTTGACTGCCGGCCGCTGACAGTCTATCGAGTGTTGCATGGCAGCACCGTGGAAGGCTGAGTTGCAGCACAGACAACCGCTGACGACCGTCGACGCTGCATCGCAGCACTGGCAACTACCGCTGGGTTGCATAGCAGCACCGACGAGGATGCGTTGTAGCACCAACAGTTGACGACGACCGCTGCTTCAGAGCGTCGAACAATTGAACGATGCATTGCAGCGCCGTTAGACACCGATGGACCGCACAACAGCGCAGCACCTGAGTGCTGCATCACAACATCGACGCCGATGAGAAAGTTCATCCGATTGAAAACCAAAGTTTTCCTACTTTTTATACCTAACAACGGAGCTAGCTATACATCCAGCAACAACAAATAGATCAAAGATGAAAGAAAATATGTTGCCTCCATGACACTACTGTAGAGAAAGATCAGTATACACATGTGAACTCAAAGAAAGTGAAATACGCATACTTATGATGAGTGATATCCTGGTTAATCTGTTTATGTGTCCTAATTAACAGCCCATGAGCACACCCGAAACAATATCGGTAGTTAGACGAAGAAAACACATCCTGGTTAAAGGAGAAAGAACAGGAAAAAGGTCCGTAGATTTGAAGAGAGTGGGGGGCTTACATCGAACTGTCTGCTGCCTTGAACACTTTCATGGAAAAGAAACATTGGCTTTGCCACCAGAGTAGGAAGAAACAGGATTGCCTTTCAGCTTGTTGCCCGTACCTGTTAATGAGCGAAAAATATGAACAGAGTCTGAAAAAAAAAGAGAACAGTAGCAATACGCTTAAGCAACAGCGGGTTTGTTGATATTTTTGCGGCGAAGAGAACTATGGCATATTTTTGATCCAACTCAAGTCAGAAAGATCAATGATGTTCAGGTTAAAACTCTGAACTCTCAACTACATCCACTAGTTGATAGTTGTTGCTCGAAGCTTAACAAGACAAACACAAGGCATTCCACTTCCTTAAAATTATTCTTGCTGTCATGAAAAATAAAAACTCCTTTAATTTTCTCGCTTCACCGATCGAGATCACTAGTACATGCATGCATATGGAGAAAACTGCAAACACACTGTTTGGACAAAAAAAAAAGTTTGCTAGTTCTTGGCCGGGCACCAGACACCTCACAAACCTGCACTGTCAATGAATTAGCTTTCTCTATTCCATGGTAGTGGTATCATGCACCTGAATGTTCTTTGCCATACAATTTTCTTAAGATTAATTAAGCTCTAGTACTGTTAGCATTGCAGCAGCGATCTGTATGTTACGATCCTAGTATTACCCAACATTGATGAGCGGCAGAGATAAGATACTACCAGTAAACAGATGGATACAGTTGACAAGACCACAAACAGAATGGTTACTTACTTGTACAGTTCTGCTTTCTTGGTGAGTTCTATTTGATGGAATGGTTAAAAATATCCCTGTGTTTTATAAATTTTGTAGGATGTGAAATAGATATGCTAGAAGTTGCAAAACAACATTTTGGCACATACTGAAACTGCATGGCGGACATGAAGGAAAATCATGATAAACTCCATTGACTAGAGATGAAAACACAGCCCATTATGGTTATGATTCAGCAAAATACATGCCCTTCAACAGGTTGAACTACATCTATAATTTCAGTTAAAAACTACATCCATGCCATCCCACTTGTCATCAGGAGTCAGCATAACAACCATGGCCCCCTAAATGTAACAATAAGATTACATCCATGACAAAACTTTGGATAATCACTGATTACTCAATGTAGAAATCTGCATCTGAAAAATACACACAAGAACACATGAAGCCCACAATGGGGAGTTCGAATTATGAGAACGTTAATCATCTAACCCTGTAACCCACAGGGAAGCCATGGAAAAGTACATCTGCACTAGGCATGGAAATTAAGAAGAAAATACCTACATCCATCACATGGCAAAAATACATTGTAGAACTAGATGGAAACACAGGAAGAAAAAACATACGTGGTGGTCAAAGTCCATACGTCGGACCAGACAAGCTTATGAAAGGCTACATGTAAATATGCGTGAAGCTTATGAAAGGCTACACTATGCGTGAAGAAAAAGCACTCATAAGGATTAGGGGTTCAAACATATACTAAGAACCATGGATTTCGAGTCGCTCGACTAGTCTATGAGTCACAAAAATATGGTCGACTCAGCTTAGTGTCGACTCGCGACTAGTCACAACGCAGGCTCGACTTCTTCCGAGTCACTGCCCCAGAGAGACTCGCATGAGTCGCGACTCGAAAACCATGCTAAGAACTTCGGGAGAAAGATCAACCGATCATCCACTAACAGCCTAACGACAAGGAAGGAAGTAAGCAGCCAAGAATAATGAATATTTTAATCAAAACAACAACAAACGAGCCAGGTAATTCCTAAATTTCCCCTATTTTCCTCTGACATACTCCTCCCAATACGAGCACAACGCTATTTCGTTCAAAAATTGCTATTCACTCCGCCATCAAAATCCAACCCTTGTTTCTCTCGCAGAGTATGCCACAGCTACCTCAACGAGTCACAGTATCCAAATCTGCCATTGTACAATGTACGGATGGGCTTAGGCATTTCGTCGAACACATTGGCTTCTATCCATTGGAAACCACCAGATCACATGTACAGGAAAGCTAGCAGTAAACTTCGAACATCGAATAGACAAGAGGTTGGTGCGGGAGCAACCTTGGGGAGTGCTGCGGTCGACGACACCGTCCGGGACCGCTGGCCTAGGCGCCTACAGGTAGAATACAAGAGGCCGCCCTTTGCACGACCTCCTCTTCACCACTCCACGGCCCCCAATCGTGATGCTCTTGCTCGACGGAGTACTGTCAAACAACCAAACAAAGCTACGTGTTGGTGCGTGGGTGATGTTTGTGTAAATTGTTTGGATGATCGAGGAGCGTGCAACAAGAAAAAAAATCGGCATGAACAAATGTTTCTCACATACCCGAAATTTGATTTTTTTTCTTTTTCGCCACGACCTTCTCGGATGGCCAAACTTCACCAAATCTTGCACGAACATCACGCATTTGAGCTCCTCGAATGGCCAAACTTCACCAAATCTTTCTTGATTTTTTTCTCTCACCCACTAATATGTGGGCCACGCAATGTTGGCATGCCACGCAAGCTGGGTGGATGTAAAAAGCACCGTATTTGCACCAAACAACAAGTTAGATGACTATAAATCTATATTTTTAAAGTTTTAGTACTAAACTGAACATCTTGCGCAAGTTGTATGATTGCCGGTGATATTGCCTCAATAAGTAAATACACCAGCGATGTAGTTGGTACGAACACTTGCAAAATACTGATTTCCGATCAGTGAACTTGCCCCGGTTGTGCAAATATAGTACGTTCTGCCGGCGTATGCTCTGTCCGCATGGTGGTGGCCCACATTTCAGTGGCCGGAGGTAAGCGAGGCATGAATGAGCAACCAATGATGTTTTTTAAACTGAATTTCTTAGTGTGCAAATATTGTCATGGCAAATTTGATATGTATAATATTTATTTTTGCCAATTAGTATCCAGAGTTATAAAAGATATTCGTAAGAAATCATGTATTTATCAAGAGGGTAGTATAGAAGCTTACAAGAAGATATTCAGGATCTTGAGTTGGGATCAGATTGATCCTCTATGGTAAAATTGCAAAGCGTTGGCTCACTAGTAGGATCGTGACCTCGCGAAAATATGGATATCTAATCGATTTAGATCATAACATCGTAGAATCACAATAAAATCATGATTCTCACTACCTTGCCAAAAAAACAACCTCCTTATATATTTTTCCAGAATAAAGTAATTTGCACATCTTTGGAAAGATTTATATTAACTGTGCATATATTCTTTTTTAGCGGCCAGTCAATATGCCATAAATAGATCCTTGGTTTTTCCTTCAAGGCAATCAATTCACGAATAAATGCACAATTAATAATGCCATCAGTAGATGAGCTATAGGTTTTGGGTGTAAATATACTATATAAATATTCCTCGCAAAAAATATACTACAAATATTTTTTACTATATATATGAGCTGTATGTTTTGGGTGTATATCAACATACACATTTATAGGATACAGATCCATGATTAAATTAATGTGTTTAAACGTTAATATTATGTAAATAAGTCGAAAACTTGTAGCATGCACCTATGTGTCCATTATAAAAAGCCATCTAAGACCCTAATCACAGAGCAGGAACCCAGGCATATCTGAAAAGATTGGCTTGCCATCCCAGTAAACACGCTATCTCTCTCTCTCTCTCTCTCTCTCTCTCTCTCTCTCCACCATCAAGCCAGGATGAGGTCGTTGTACAAGATGCTACTATTTTCGCTTGCCCTTGTTGCGCTGCTATCCTCAGGTATGTACGTTTGGAGCATGTTTTGTGATCAATTTTGTATGGCGACCTTTCCACTGTCGTTTTCTCATAATAAATCTCTGCAATCTTTATATGCTGGTACGAACATATAGATCTGATGATCCAGGCGACGGCTAATGGTGGCGGCTCGCTAATCCCTGAAGACTGCCGGCAGACCCCTGTCATCCGTGGGCCGTGTAACCCCAAGGCTTGTCAACACAACTGTCAAACCAACGTCGGCCCCGGTGCCGTTGGCGATTGTGATGCCGGTGGATGCCGGTGCACATACTGTACTCCATCTCAGTGGAATTAAGCAGTGATTGTTGCTTAATTGCTCTCCGATAGTATGCGAAATCTTAGTTTTTTTTCTGTCTGGCTACCTGTCAAATACTCCTACTTGGAAACTCAAATCAGGAATGTCAGAAATTTGATCGATTCGAGGGGCAGTTGCCTTATTAGCATGTTTGCTTGTGATCACCACATCTAAAAATAAAGGTGTGGTCCTCTAGCCTCCCCCCTCCCTTTGCTAGAGGTGTAGTCTGCTTGATTTATCTTCCTTTGCTAGCGTAGTAAATTGATGGAGCTCATGAAATCGTGAACGGTGTGCAAGTTATAATGCACATATATAGGTAGCGTTTGTCCTTTCGAGCACACAATTCGTTTAGTATTCACGTTAGTAATGAAGAAATTGAAGCCATTTTCATGCACGGTAGGCAGCAAGAACGGCGTCGTCATTGATCAAACGTATGCAAGTGGGTTTTGTCCTTCCCGCTATAATGAATTCACACATCTTCAATCTTTAAAGAGCATCCCTTTCCCCGCTTGTTCTCCACTCGTCTCTCGGAACCTCACACACGCACTATCCCAAAACCCAAAACTCATACCGCGATGCACTCAAATCTTTATCTGCTCTAAATGTTCAACAAAAATTGGTAGTCAATGTCGTCCACAGCGCAATAGGAGTAGGAGGGATCAGAAAGTTATGAAGATAAGCTGGCCCTGCTCGGAATTTCAAGAAGGCTGGGCAGGATGCTTTCCGGATTTGCGATCCATGAAACATTGTGTTTCTCATCTAGTTTTGCCACCGAGGCACGCCAGTTCTTGGGCAAGTACTGTGCTCGACACCAACCCAGCCGTTCTGCAGGAATCATTGGGGCTTGCTACTCAGACTAAAAGGAACCCATGGGGGCGTGAGACTCTGGCAGGCGCGGACCACACTGGGCCATGGCGTGACATCACCAGGGCTCGTGCATGGATTCTTGGGGTTTGGATCAGAAATATCCATCTGTACAATTCCGTTAAGTGTTAGGTAAAATATGTACATAGAGAGGATAAATGAAGGAAATAAAAATGAAAATAAAAAAATTAGGGTCAGTCATGATGCATACAACCATCTTTATTAATTATTCACCATCGCCTGGCAAAATGAATATAAGGATCAACCCAAGCCACCTTCTAGGCCAACAAAGTCACCACACCTACAGGTATATAGATGTGCTTTGTACGCATAACAGACACTATCTAATCCGATGGCCTAAAGCCCGGCCAGTCTGTGCACGCTCTAGGATCTGCCGCCGTCAACTTCTGCAATCCCGTCTTACTATGAGTGATGCTAGTTTCTTTACACATGTAGTTTAGCCGACAAGAGTAGATCCCCATGTCGCTCATAGTGGCAGCTCGGGGGAACCCTAGCACCGCCAGCCCTTGGCCCTCTCCTCCAGCACCTCTTCCTCGTTGCCGCCAAGGGTCTCCATCGGGTGAAGCCCGGGTAGTGCTGGCGGCGGGGCCTTCCATGGGCGCGACTCCTCTCCCTCCCTAGCGGTGGCGCGTCTCCGATCTAGTGGTGCCGAGTCTCCGATTTGGCGGCGGCGGCGCTGCTCGGTGTCGGGTGTGGTGGGGTGCTCCGCCTAGTGGTGTGCCCCGGCTTGCAGCAATAGCTTCACCTGTCGATCCCTCAGATCTGATCTGGGTTGGTTGGTGGAACTCGACCCAAAGTTGTGGTCAGCCACGTGCCTCGTCAGCTGATGCGGCATGGGACTCTAGTCGGCAGGCTACAAGTCATGAATGTTGGCTGGCAGGCGGCGCCGGACTCGATCGGGGCGGCTGATGCAGCATGGGACTCTAGTCGGCAGGCTACAAGTCATGAATGTTGGCAGGCAGGCGGCGGCGGACTCGATCGGGGCGGCGTTGGGGGACTGCTGTCGTGAAAATAATGGTGGCTGTCGTCATGCTCTTTTCGCATCATGGCAATGTCCTGCATGATCGGTCTTCCTCGCATCATGCCAGCAGACCCCTGTCATTCCTGGCCAGAACCTTGTCATCCCTAGGCCGTGTAACCCCAAGGCTTGTCTCCGCAATTGCCAAACCAACGTTGGCACTGGTGCAGTTGGCGATTGAGATGCTCGTGGATGCGAGTGCAAACACTGTACTGCATCTCAGCGGAATTAAGCAGTGCTTGTTGCTTAATTTTTTCCCTATCCATAATAAGTGAAAACTTAGTTTTTTTGTATGGCTACCTGTTAAATACATGGAAACTCAAAACAGGAATGTCAGACATTTCATCGACTTGAGGGGCTGTTGCCATCTTAGGGCATCTTCAAGGCTGACCAGTAAACCTCTCGGAACCGTCCGAACCGCACTGTAGGTACCGCGGAAGCCATCCGGCGCGGGTCTGTATCGGTCTGCGAGGCGGTCCGGACGCGATTTCTCCCACAAAATGGAGAAAAAAGTGGGGGAGGTTTGCGGGAGTCCGGGCCGATCCCAAGCCCCTTTCTGACCGCCCTAGCCCACCAAAACCACTTCCACTTCCGCGCGTGCTCCCGCCCTGCGCCAGCTGCCCGCATTCATGCCACTGTAGAGCACGCCGCTCCGCATTGAAGATGGCTCAGGGCGGATGCGACCTCTCTCACTGCCTCCACCATGTACGGACACCGTCGGGATAGGGCCTATGCCGACGGCCTCCCGGGCTACGCCGACGGATATTTTGCCGACGGCTCTATGCCAACGGGGGCCATCGGCATAGGCCTGTCCCGACGGCCAATCAAGGCTATGCCGACGGCGGTGCGATTCCGGTGGTGTTGTGATGTAACCTAAAAAACTTCGACATCTTTTATTATCTATGTTATTGCATAAGTGGTGCTAATGTGACTAAATATTGGTTGTAACCACAATGGCATCAGAAAAGGAGATCTAAAACCATATTGTACGGTGGTGTACAATCAGTAAGACATTACACATAATAACCTACTTTTACCGAAAAGGTAGAATCTCAACTTCACTAGCCAACAGATGTTGGAAGACAAAGTAACATTGAAACAGAGTTAAGACTGTAACTTCTATACGCTGCCAAGCTGGTGCAAAACAGATTCCATGCAATTCTTGGAAGAAAAAGCTGCACATGACAACAATCAGGTACAAGTTTCTGATGTTTCACCATGCACATAATTTGACTCCATACAGTTTTCCCGGTACACATCATCAAGTGTTCAAAATGTTTGCCATCTTACAAAATTTACAATCAACAAGTTTTAAGTGTTCCATGACAGCAGCATGATCACAAAGGAGTTAATCATATGCAACCAATGAAATAGAACACCATATTGAAAAGGGGGATTACTGTATGATAAAATAAGATACTACTAGTGGGCATATGAACGGAGGGGAACGTTTGGAACGAGTGGGCATATGAACCCATTTTTTTTTATAAAAAAGGTAATTTAAAAAATGGTCGAAAAATCATGAAATTTATCGGCAACAAACTTGTCCTACTCGCAAAAAATTGGGGGCGAAATGACTTTCGAGGTATTGTCCAGGACAAATCGAAATCAGCAACATACTAGGTTTACTATTCACTCTATATTGTCAGGGAAATTTTGTTTGTTGGCTCAGATTTTTGTCGTCAATTATTTCATGAGCGGAACAATATGTCAACTTTGTTCGAAAATAATTTCAATGATTTTTGACTTTTTTCTGAGTTGCTAAAAAAATCGCTGATATTTTTTATAGGGTTCATCTACCACCAGGTTCACCGGGGTATTTTCCCGAGTTAAATAACTATTTTGTGAAATGGAAGGGAAATGAATAACTTGCGCTCCATTTTTTTATCTCATCGGACAAGGATTTTAGCGTTGCAAACAGCCAACTAGTCTTGAGGATTCATGGCCGGGAGGACATCCTTGATGTCAAGGGTTGATGGCACAATTTTCCTATAATATCTTTATTTAGGTGGGCGTCTTTTTCAAAATGAATAACACGACCTCTGCATCATACGATGAACACAACCATTTTATTAAATGTAAAGTACATGTAAGTCATGACTACCAAAATGTTCGCAGGACAAGACCATCTCGGTCAGAAACAAGATTACATAGCTCATCCAACATTCATGTTTTCTATTTGCCCAGTGCATTGTTTCGTAGGGTTTGTATCTAAATTTAATGATTTGAGGCTCATGCATATATGTGATTGATCCGGAAACTTTCGTAGGGGCAAATATCAGCAGCGATTTCTGCCCACCGGTTATGAAGTAATCTTTCTTGCTCGCATCATGTGTTGCAATCATGCTCCTGTTTAAGTGGTGGCAAAATTTGCCAACCTCGTGGCGACCTAGGTCTACAATATTTGCTAGCACACTATGATGCATGCTATGTAATTATGCATCGACGACGTGGCAATGGCAAACACACAAGACGCGGGTATGCGGGCTGCAAGGAATCCACACTACCAGAAACCCGACTTCTCTGACCTGCCATAGTGCAATGGCGGTCTCCTCCGCCCATAGATTTCATTAAACTAAATCTTGATGCTTCTTACCACGCACCACTGGCAAGGGAGGATGGGGGTGTTATTGCTCGCGATGCTGATGGCAATGTCATTCTGGTGGCGGCGGGCGGGTTAGGTAACCAGGCCTCGAGTTGCAAGCTGAACCTGAGGCCATTCTCCAGGCCATTAAAGTGGCGGAGCAACAAGGTATGAGGCATGCCATATTCGAAACAGATTGCCTGTCTCTCCAGCAAGCAATTTAATCTCCTTCTGCCAATCGGGGACCACTAGGCATGTTGTTTCCTGAAGCAAAATTCTAGTTGAGTCCTGGGCTTATACACCACAAAGTTCTCTTTTCTCCCAAACTCACTAGCGAGGTAGCGCATGTGCTGGCCTCTCATGGTTGCTGGTGTGCTCCGAATGACCAAACTGTCTGGCACATGGATCTCCAAAATGATGTAGCTCGAGTTGGGACTGCTGATTTGGTCGGTCCATCGTAAATGGAATGCAAGGTGTTCCAGTTAAAAAAACCAACTTCTCCTGATGGGACTTATTTTCCTCCGATCCTGAAGCACCCAATAAAAATGTTTCTGACAGGTTTACCTTGACCCCAAGGAAATAATTGGGGTTTGCACGGGGAAGAATTTCCCCTTTCCTATTTCTATGGGGCCACCACAAACCAAATAATTATACCGTAAAAATAAAGAGATAATTTCATATTTCAACATTGAACTTTATGGTTACTTTAATTTACATTGCTCAACTATGAAACCTGTCAGATAACACCCTCCAGCTTTCAATACCAGGTAAATCAGTCCCCTCGGACGAATGAAAGGTAGTTTTGTGCGACGTGGCAATCCTGGTAAACTAGTCAACATTGATGTGGCATTTGTGTCAGAAAATATATATAAATTTATTGTCGGTTCCATAGGTCGTACGACAGTCTTCTTCCTCGTCCTTCTCATGTTTGATCCCCTTTCTCTTGCTCGTACAGGAGCACCGACCGCTAACGTGCCTCGACACCATTACTGATTCATTGCCTCTGCGTTAGGCTGGTGCTGTTGTTATCCTCTCTCTCCCTCCTGCATCTTCATTCTCAAACTCACATGCATAGGGAGCACTGGCTCGTCTACCTAATCATCACTTCTGATCCGCATTGTGTTCACCTCTGTTGTTGCGTTGTGGCCTAGGAAGGCCGATGTTCGTCACAATCGTCTTCGAGGTCCACCCATCTCCAATGGCCTCAACATCAAGTAGGCGGGGACATCCGATGCGTGTCTCGCGGAGCTCGTCGATGCACTCTGCCCTGTAGCCGCCGACCTCTTCTTAAGCTCATCGCTGTAGTTTGTGCGGTGAATCAGGAGATGCAGGTGTAGGAGCGGATCGCTTGGTTCTGATGGTCAATCATTAATGCACGAAAACAATACGGAGGTGGATCAGAGGAGCAGTGATGTGAGGTGACAAAGTGGACTTCTGCAGCGTTTTGAAGCTGAATGACTCACTGAAGTGGCATATCGCACACCCTCATGAACACAACACAAAAATCACTACCTCCTACTTTCATACTCCCTCCGTGAACTATTATAAGATGTTCTAACTATTTTGTGAATCGGATGTATAAAGACACATTTTAGTGTGTTTGTTCACTAGTTTCAGTCTGTATGTAGTCTATATTGAAATATTCAAAACATCTTACAATAGTGAATGGAGGGAGTATCCACAATGAGTTTATAATCTCTGACCCCGCTTCTAATATTTCTGGTCTACGAAAAAAAGGGATCCGGCTCCTCTGACATACGGCCAGTGCCGTTGGGCCACTTACATATGGGCCAGGTTCTCAGCGGACCCATGTGTCAGTCAGCGGAAGGCAGGCTGCCGAACGGCAGGGGATCCTTGAATATTGGGATGAGATTCTTTCCTGCCTTCCACGCATATGAGTTGGAGGCACCGGGAAGTTAGAAAGATTTGGCTGAGATGGCAATCGAGCTATGCAAAGGAATGAATCATGCATATGCCCGTATTTACGGAAATCAATGAGCCGATGTTTGTGCCTCTTTACCAGACGCTGCTAGCAGACCAAAGTTACACAAACAGGCTATTTGGTGGTTTTGTTCGCGTCTTCCAGGTGCAGCTAAGCATAGTGATTACGGCGGCGCCTAGTTTCACTAGCAATAAAGCAACTACGGTGGTGCTCTTTATTCCCTGCACCATGCGTTGTTGTGGAAAAAGTCGACATAGTTCTGGATGTAGCACTCATATTTTGTAATGCTACTGACGTAGTTGCTTTTGTCATGTTCTTCGCTTGTTGAAGTGTATGCTTTAATTGATGCAGAGGATAAAGGTTCCAATATGCCTTACTTGATGCAGAGGCCATAGGTTCCATTATCCCTTTAGAAAAAAAAAGAATGGGATGATTGTAGGTGAGATTTTACATCTACCGCTTCTGTCATTTGGCGCAGAGACCGCCCTTATAACTGGAGTGGCACATGGGTCCAGCACTACAGGTAGTGCCGGGTCATTGAGACCGCAAGCTGCTCAAGAACCCGTACATGTAAATAGATTGCTTCTAGTACTTCCTCGTAGTGTCCATAAAAGCAGGGCCCCCGCTCTCAAAATCCACTTCTCCGGTGCCTACTCATCTCACTAACATGCACTGTCTCAGGAATCCACATCTCGTAAGGCAATGCTCTTGAAATCCAGATCAGTTCTCAAACTTTTTGATCCACCAATTGCAAAAAAGTTGCTAGGCCATGTGTAAGAGTAGGAGGCATCGGTAGATCTCGAACCAGATTTTTCAACAGCGATAGATTGCATTGATTAGTGCTCTCCAATGTCGGTTCTGCGTTGTCCGCAGGAGGCGCGCGTGTCTGAAGACGCAGGTCCCGAACTCGAGGATGCATCTTACCCGGAGCTTTCCCGCGAGATATGCACCTACATAAACTCGATTGAGAACTATCGATCACATATGTGGAAGCTAGCCTCAATTCCGCCGACCAGAGATAGAAGCGAAACACACACCAACTCGCTTCTCCGATCTCGCCGAGAACACACCCGTGCAACGCAGGATTGATCACAGTAGGTGCGATACAAACCGACCTAGACTATGACACATGCAATGAGGTCATGCATGCCAACACGTCGTGATTATCCGACAGTGTTGCGGTCCATCACCGATGTCGTCTGCGTCCTTCTCCACGGGATTGTACATAATCAGATAGGATGACCAGAAAAACAATCGTTGATTGAGTGTGTGTCACAAGCTCACGACCTAACCTCCACACCCTTGTCGCTGCAATTAGCAAAGGGAAACACCAGAATATGAACGCCTCTTCGCCAACAAGATGAGATGAATTTCAAAGAAGTGTTTTTTAGTTGATCTCTAAAGAAGTGTTGCATCTACTTATGTCGAACCATGTCACTCGCATCTCTTTAGGACACCAGGAGTGGTTCGGAGACCCCCTCACGTACCAGTGGCGGAGCTTGATAGAAACTACTGGGGGGCCAAGGCTAAAAACATGAGCATTTAGGGGTGCAAATTTCTAAAAAAAATCTCATCTAAGCCCTCCCAAAAAATTCTTCGGAGTTTGGTCAAAGGCTGGGGGGGGGGGGGTGGGCGGGCAGCCCCCTACGGCCTCAACATAGTTCCGCCAGTGTCACGTACCCACTCGCATTGCGTCACCACACAACGCCACGGAGCTAACCCTAACGCCTTCAATGGCTCATTTCCACTAATGCCTCCCTCTCCGCCGCTACCACCGTCGTAGGTTGCGGTTGCAGCGGGTCTGGCAGCGAAGGAGCCTGGGCGTCTGGGCGCGGCTGCGAACACCTGGTTCAGCTAGGGCGTGGCTAGAGGGGAGACTGAGCGCAGCGGCCTGGGCGGCATCCCCTGGTCATGCGATGGCAGCGCTCACCTCCATGGCCGAGGGAACCTGCATGTTCTCTTGTGATGGAGGGTGCGGCGGCAGCCATGGATCTGGTCCACCCTAGATCCGTTCGTGGTTTTTCTCGTGGCCGGCTGGCGACGCGTTGAGGGGTTGCCATGGGAAGCTGGTTCCCTGCAGGCATTCAGACGGCACGCGCGTCGTCTCGGTGCAGATCAGCTCGAAACCAACCAGTTACGGGCTCGGAATGACGCAAATGTCGGCGAAAATCATGTTGACATGGATCGTGACAGACGATGGTGGGATCTTGGGCGTCGTCTCCTTGTCGAAGGCATTGTCGGTTGCAATCAGTATCCACTACTAGGAAAAAGTCTACTACCAGCGCGAGTAAAATGGCTACTAGCAGCGCGGATACCCACGCTACTAGTATCGCGCTACAGCTAATAGTTAGTAGTAGCGCGGGTGAAACCCACGCTACTACTAACATTTTAGTAGTAGCGCGGGTGCAATCCATGCTACTAGTAATCAAATAGTATTAGCGCCTCAGGTTTTTTCCCACGTTACTACTAAAAAGTTAGTAGTAGCCTGGACGCAAACCCACGCCACTACTAACGAAGTAGTAGTAGCGCGTCCGGTGTTTTCCCACGCTACTATTAACTAATTAGGAATTAAAAAAATCCACCAATTCCATTCTATGCATACAATTCCAACTAAAACAAACACATAGTTGCAATAAACCAACAACATTACACATCATTACTAATCCAAGATTTATAATAAACCAGCGGCATTAGAGCACATCCTGTAAGAGCATACATATTGTCATGGCTTTTCATGCCTTCAATTAAAACACCTACACTTCTTGAAGTCACTTACTCCCAGCTAGTGCAAACACAGTTACAAGCAAACCAAAATGCATAAAAACACCAAACAGTGGCATCCTATCTCTCCAAATGATTCGCTCCCTCTGCATCCTTGCAAGCATCTTCACGATAAGCAAATCCGCAGGAAAAAAGTCAACTTAGCATGTACTCCCTCTGTCAACTATCCAGAGTAGATTTTATCCATTGCCCTGGCCATGTTCAAGAAACACTAAATTAAGAATATTTCTACTCTAAATACAGGAGGCATCGGACAGAAAACAAAAGATGAGCAATATCATATGAGCAGAATAAAAAGGAGTTTGGACCATAGCATGGTTAACAATAAAATATAGTGCTCTAACAAAAGCAAGAGTGCAACACGTTGCCCTGTTCCCCTTTCAAATATCAACACACTAAAAAAGGCAATAAACACAAACATATAATTTTGGACTACAGCAAAAATCAGTTGCAGAAAGTCAGGAAGATTATATTGTTAAAGTATTCCATCTTCAGATGTTAGAACAGGATATTGCAAAAGAAAAATATATGAAAATCAAATACTGAAGCAGCTACAATGCCCGAATTGGCCTTTTCCAGCAGGTGAGAAGCGCACACTAAAACATTAACAGCCAAGCACATCATATCTGTTGAAACTACCTAAATGGCACGGCAACAACACTTCCTTTTAAATAGTTTGAGAAGACATGCATTTAATGGCAGCCACAACAGTATGCATCTAGATGCCCCTTTAACATAACATAATTCTAGATACTAGTCATCAACCCATGTTGCTGCACGGGCTAGAAATTAAACTTTGAGAATAATAAAAAATATGAAATGATACAATATATTTGAATGGATTATAAGATGTCATGCATTGTAGGAAAAATGGTAAACTCGTATGCAATTATAGTTTCGTTTGAATGGATGCAAGATTATATGTGTCATTATCATGAGTGTGCTACCTTTTGAATCTTTACTTTTGCAAACGTTGCTAAGTTGTGAATATCATTGCACCTAGATATATTTTCTAAGACATACAGAGCAGGTTACCAAAGGAAATAAGTTCATGTAGGTGTTCTTATGAGGAGTACCCTCTGTGTTCTACAATTTGTGGCCAATGCAATGTTCAAAGTCAGGAGAACTCCAAATTTTGGAACTCGAGCTCACAAATTCCTAAGAGAAAATATAGAAATAGTAAGTCCCAAGGACATATAAGAACAAACAAATTTGTATATAGAAATCATGCACCGGCTCAATCTGATAATACAGCTCTAAATGTGACACTTTAATTCTCCCTTGTCCTTGAGCACAATCGATTGTACTTATATTTTCTAGAATACCTTGGTTTTGTGGCAACACAGAGATAACTAAACGCCCCAGATAACCACAGTGTGATGAATCAATTCGAGGTTAAAGCTTATAAAAAATCAAGGTTAAAGCTTACACATATAATTCTATGGATACTATGTTTGCGAGTCCATCCGCCACACGACCTGTGAGCGGGGCTACTCTGACGAACAATATGAAGTGCGTAAATAACAACATTCACAATTTTATTTTATTACCACCATTTGTGTTGAGTTTAATTCATTCATATATATGTATTGACCCCCTTCTTCAAATTAGATGTTTCGAAAGCGGGATGAACTCCTAGCACCAGCTCGCATGCGAGCAATTCAAGAGGAATTGGCGGCATTCTTTCTTGACCACGTGATCGCTAAAGACGGAGAATACTATGTGGACCATACGTCCGTATGTTAGGAGATTATATTTGTAAGAGATAATTATTGTATATATGTAGCCGGTAGATATACGAGAACTTCTTTTTCGACCAATCTCTCGGAGAAGGAGAGGTGGTCGATATCACTTCTCTCTGTATGCATATATGTTCATGACGATTTTCTGTTTCCTTCGTTTGCTTACTAGCTAGTTAGCGTGTCTAGTCCTCTCTATACGAATGTATAGTACGTAGCGTCGACCAAGCACGGGACATAAGAGAGGACACTTCTCTCTATTAATTATAGCTAGCTAACACAATATATGAAACACCTAAATTAACCCCCCAAAACCCCCAAACACCCCCCCCCATTCAAAAAAAAACAAAAACCCCAGCCACAGAAATGCTGACGCGTGGATGCCTATTGGTACCGGTTGGTGCCACCAACCAGGACCAAAGGCCCTCCTTCCTGGGCTCCGCGCATAGGCCACGTGGAGGCCCATCTGTCCCGGTTCTGGACTGAACCGGGACTAAAGGGACAGGGCATTAGTAACGACCCTTTAGTCCCGGTTCAGAAACCGGGACAAAAGGCCCTTACAAACCGGGACAATAGGCCCATTTTCTACTAGTGCCAGATCCGTTCTCGGTTTTTCCCGTTGACACCGGGCTGTGCGTTGAGGGGTTGGCATGGGAAAGTTGGTTCCCTGCAGGCGTTCTGGCGGCTGCGCATGGCACGGCTTAGCTCGGATCCAACCAGCTGAGGGTTCAGAGTGACGCGAGTATCAGTGAAAATCGTGTTGACCTTGATCGTGGCGGACGATGGCGGCGTCTCGGGCTTCATCTACTTGTTGAAGGCATTGTCGGTTGCATTCACTATCCTAGATTTGGGTTTCCCAGATCGGACGATAGCGGTGCCTTCGGGGCCATTTTTCCTTTTGGGGGCATCATTTTGGAGAAGGTGCTGACTAGAGGAGACAAGAGGAGGAGCGCTTTTGAATCCATCGCAGCAGCGACGATGGTGGTTCTCAGCGACGGGATGCAACGGAGTCTTGTCGACGGATGCGTGTTGATGAAAGCGCGTAGTATGGTGGCGTTGTCTGGCATCATGGTGGCATCTATAGCCGAATGGCTTGGTAAGGTGAAGGCATTGATCGCTCCTCGAGGTGGGACAACGAAAGATGATGGTGGATGATTCTAGAACTTGTGCATGCGATACACGCAGAGGATCTGTTAGAAAACCAAGACGAAGCATAAAATTGTATTTATTTTTTTGTGGGTAGCATAAAATTGGATTTAAGGGTGAGTTGCAACCTACAAATATTTTGGTTTCCAATTTCTAGGAATCACATATGGAGAACATGTTGCCCATGGCTTAAGTGAGGTCAAGATAAGAAAGATTATTCAAACATGCTCATACAACATATATATCAATAAATGGCAACAACATTATGGCTCACTCATCCCAGATTTTTTGATAGTTTTGTTACGAAACACAAAGTAGAAACATCTCGTCATTTGGCATACATAGAAATAAGAAACTTACTTACCTAGGTCGGGAAATCCATTCTTTTTCGTTTTCAATGTACTTCCCAGAGGATATCATGTTTGCATTGTAGGGTACACTCACTTCAAGTTTGCAATTACACTAAAATTTGCACAAAAGCTGTCCTGTTTGTACCTGAACACAACTTTTCACGGGCATAATATAGGGCTTGGTATAGATAGGATTCAAACCAAGCATATGTAAACTACATGAGGTAGCAAAATACTTTTTTTCTCACATGTAGAGAGCTACAAATACATGAAAGGGGTTGTGCGCTTCGAGTTAGAATCAGAAGTTGAAAATTTCATAGCAAGACCAAAGAAATAACTGCTCCGTATTGTTACTATTTTTTATTTGTTTTCTCTAGGGTGTTGTTTTTGGAGGTTTAAGGAAAGAGCACCAAAAAAGATTGATAAAATCACGGCAATCACTGTGATAAATAATTATCATAATAAATTAAAAGCATTTGGGAGAGCTGGGAGCGGTGCCGGCTTGGGGGTCAGGCGCGGCGGTTGGCCCGCCGGCAGAGCCGACTTTGTCGTCATTGCCGGCTTGGATGGGTGTGAGTGGCAGACCCGCATACACCCCCATCCTCCATTCTCCACCCTAAGCCTACTAGAAGGGGCTGTGGCCTGGAATGAGAGATGGCACATGGTGCCGAGAGCGTGACCGGCGAGGTTGGGGTTGCCGCCGCCAATGGCGGCTGCTGGAGGGGAGACGGGCCGGGGTGGTGAGAACTACCTGAAGCGGCCATAGATCCTGCAGGTATGAAGGCCACCGTCCGGTCTATATATTGACCGTCGTCACTTTATAACATGGTGAGTTAAATCACTAGAAGCATGACAGGATCTATCAACATATGCAAGTGACTTTAGTCCTTTCTGCTACATTTAGTTACAACCTAGCAGGGGCCTGTGTACCAGCTCACCGGTAATGCGGCTAATAATCAAGATCACACACATGTCAGTACTTTTACATCCTCTATCTATAAAACCCCACCCTCTGCCTTCTTCATTCTTCACTAACCTCCCGACCTTCACACACACACTGGCTAACACATTATCCCAAAATCCAAAACGTATATCACAGTGCGGTAAAATCTGGATCAGCTCTAAAGCTTCTATAGAAAAATCGCAGTCAATGTTGCTGGAAGCATATAGATTATTTTTCCTAACCACACCACGGTAGGAGTAGGAGGCATCGAAAAGTTAGCAAGATATGATGGCAGTGCCTGGAATTTTGGGAAGGCCAGGGAGGACGCAACATCCATCTACTGCCCGAGTGAAGCATTTTAGAGTGGGGATTTGGTGTCATGGGGCCTGCATGCCACTCGTTTGCAGATACTTGCCTTGTTTTGGTAGCACGGGTTTGGGAGGATGCACGACGAGGAGGCGGCGTTATTTGTTCTTTCTCTGGTCTGGTGACTTCCACTTTCTCTGGTCTCGCGACTGCTCCCTTCAGACCTGTGTGTGCTATTTTGTCTAGCAGTCAATCTATAGTTTGCTGTTTAGTCAAACAAAAGAAAAGGTCCCAGGAAAAGTGTGCAAATTTCTCGATATATAAACCGCTCCCTTGACACCTCAATACATGAGAATAAAGATGACCATGTGTATACGCAAGTTCTAATGTAGTCCATATAAGTCTACTGCAGATCAATAGATGTATTCTGCGAGGACTGCTATGTGACGTGCAGATGCATGGACAGAGAGATATCCCATTCCCAATCCATTCAACTCTCTTCGCCTCCCCAGTCCTCTCCGACATTGTGCCCTCCTCGCATCGCTCGCCACTGTTCTGTGCGCCTCGGTGGGAGATATAGCGCGGCGCGCTGCGCTTGTGCTCGTCAAACTTCACAGGGCGCACTCGCACTCAAGAGGGTAGGGGGGCTGAGTTGGAAAAGTACCGCACTTCTATCTTATCCCATGGCACGACATAAGAGTGCGGTCACTTCGTACGGCTCCAGGGGGATCAGATGAGATCCTGCATTTTGATCAAGCATTTCTCAGGTAAGCTCTTTGTGTCTCTCTGTGTGTTCATAATTTTTCTGTCGTTCTATGTGTTTGTGACGGCTTGATCTGCTTAGAAATCACCACCGTCCAATGCACGAGGTCAGTCCATACATTCTCTTGCTCCGTGTTCATCCAATGCACTCACAGGCATTTTGGGCTTGAGTATTGCTCCTGTAATCTTCCTCATTGGTGCCGGGTTAGCACATAGACACCCTGAATACAGATGTCACTATCGTGTTCAGGCTCCATCCATCTTCACTACCAAGTTGACAAGTCGAGGAAGAGTTATATGTCTAATTAACGTTGTTAACTGCATTTACTTCAGTTTAATAGTTGCCCCAGTATATTTATGATAGGTTAAGTTCTGTTAGTTTTTACATTTACTTGTACAGACGTGTGGTTAATTGTGAACTCTAGTTTTGGATGATTGAGGGATTTTTGGTCATGTTTTTTGTGTTGGGTTGGGGGCCTCTTGACTTCTCCTGCTAAGGTCGCGGTTCACTTTGCATACTCATTGAAATGTAGCTCTCCACGATCCATCTTTAAAAGCAAGGATTCTCATTCCATTCCCGCTTCATTCTACACTTGTCGACCCACAGCCACAGGCAACATCCGTAAACACAACTCCTAAGCCACTGCCTCTTACACCTATGCATTTGAAAATCTAGATTGGTTCTAGTCCTTGGATTAACAAATTAGAAATAATGATTAATTTGTGCGACACAAATACCTGGATGACCTTTCTGTCTTGATTCTATATTTCTAGGAGTTTTTGTTTTTTGTTTTTGCATTCTCAGTTAATCAACGAAAGTCCAAGAAACAAAAAATAGAAATAGAAAAAAAACTCTAGAGCTTGGAGGTTAGGGACAAGACAAATGCAACTTTAAGGGACATCATCTTAGCTAGACACCAGAGCGCCAAGGCTCAAAGCAATTGGGCGAGGCTCAAGTGCAGCCAATCTAATGCCACTTGCTGAAGAGAGCTCATCTGTATCGAATGACGCCTCTGCCTAGTGGGATGATCACACTACTAGAAAATACCTTATAGGTAGAGGATTAACAGTAGCGTGGTGTTAATGGGCTGCACTACTGTTATTTAGCAGTACCACCGGTGCAAATCACGCGCTGCCGGTGGCGGTTAGTAGTAGCGCGGGCTTGACAAACAGGCGCTACTACTATGTGGGCCCCACCATGCCCCCATGGGCTGGCCATAGCAGCAGTGCGGGTCATGGCCCAACGTTACTGCTAAACACATTAGCAGTAGCGCCGACCCATGGCCCGTGCTGCTACTGTGGCCAGCCCGGGCCCCGCCGTGCCCCCATGGGCTGGCCATAGCAGCAGTGTGGGTCACGGCCCAACGTTACTGCTAAACACATTAGCAGTAGCGCCGACCCACGGCCCGCGCTGCTATTGTGGCCAGCCCGGGCCCAACTGCCCGTCCCCACTTAGCAATAGCGCTGGACTGGAACCCGCGCTATAGCTAATGTGTTTAGCAATATCGATGTGATGTTACCCGCGTTGCTGCTAAGCCAGCCTTATCCTCTGTCCCGCCCGTTCTCCAGTCTCCCTGTCTCACTCCCTCACCGTCGCGGCCGTCCTCCTCCTACTGCCACCGCCGTCGCCGCCATCCCCTGGCCTCGGTAACCCTCCTCCTCCCTCCTCCCTTCTCTAGCCTCCCATCATCCCACCCCTGTTCCTTCCTCCTCTAGCCACCCCTCCTCCTCCCTCCTCCCTCCCCTCTGCTCCTCCCTCCTCTAGCCGCCCCTCCTCCTCCATCCACAACCCCTCCTTCCTCCATAGCCCCTCTTCCGTCCCCCTCCTCCATCCACAGCCCCTCCACCCCCTCCTCCATCCACATAGCCCCTCCTACATTTTGATTAGCTGATATGTAACACTTTGATTTAGTTAGTAGTTTTTAGGGTTTAGAGTGAATTAGTAACAATTTAGACATAGTTAATAGATTTAGTTGATATGTAACACTTTGATTTAATATTCTTTTAGGTTTTAGTTGATAGCTTATATGGTTTCACTAAGTCCTAAAATCAGCATAATAATGTTTTTGTTTATATTTTGTTTCTGCAGAAACCAAGTATTTGCCCCTGCATCGTCCCCGTCACCAACCCCCTCCGACCTCGAGGTGAGACTAGCCAAATCTTCATGTCGTTGACGTCGATGATGATGTGTTCAGAATGTCAATGATGAACATGCATAGAGGTCCTGTTATATGCAAGTTTTCATATATGTTTTTATAGATGTAGTAGTAGTAGTAGTAGTAGATGGGTAGCTGTGACAATGTGAAGCTAGTTAGTAAAGATGGTCTATTTGGACACATGTGATATGTGGAATAGTGTTGTGTAGTACTAGTGTTGTCACACATTGATATTTGGGAAATATGATATGATGGATATTTTTACTACAAGTCTATTTGTTTGCCCATGTGATCACTAATAATCAAGGCCCCACCCAAATTGATTCTACCTCCTCCATCGATCTTCAAAAAGAGAGGAGTGTCATTCCTTGCACACATGATTCTCCACTTGTCATCCACATGCACACCCACAAACACAACTCGTAAGCATATGCATTTGAAATCTAGGTTGGTTCTAGTCATTCTGATTGAAAATTAAAAATGATGATTAAGTTGTCACAAACAAATACTTGGATGGCAATTGTGCCTTGCCTCTCTACTTGTAGGAGTAGGAGGCATCAAGAAGTTAGCAAAGATCCAAGCAACAATATGTAACATTTGCAATGTCTCCCACCTGTGAGTAAATTGCTCAAAACCACCACATTTGTCGCTAGGGTACTCCAAAACCACCTACTCGCAAAAAAGTTTTCTTCAAAACCACCGCTTTTTTCAAAAATCACAAATCACCACCAATTCTACGGCAAGTGAGTAACAAATTCCACTGATTCGAGACTAAGCTGCGACTAAGCACAAAACTAACTGGTTGGACCCACATGTCGGGCCAACGTGGAATATCTACGTGGACAATGCGCAATCAAGTCCTTGTAATTTTTAAAAAGAGAGCAATCAGGTCCCTATTAGTTCTTTTATAAAAAGCAATCAGGTCCCTATTAGTTCTTTTATAAAAAGCAATCAGGTCCCTGTGTGCGTCAGCCGTGGCTGCTCTGACCTTGGTTGTGTAGCCGTTGTGCTACTGCTTGCGGCCACTACCGGTGCTGCTGTACGCGCCCGCTACTGCTGCTCGGTACTTGCGGCCGTTGCTGCTGCCCGCTACCACTGTTGTTGCATGTGTCCGTTGCGGCAGCTGTTGGCCGCTGCTGCTGCCCGCTCCCCATGGCCATGACGTCAGACGGCGACTGCTGCCCACGGCGGCTGAGAGCAAGTGGGGCGGAGGGGGCTTCCCATGGCCATGGCGCGCGGTGGCGCGGGCTGCCCATGGCAGCTGGGAGCAGGAGGGGTGGCAAGGGCTCGGGCAGGAGGAAGAAGATGGGAAGAAGATTGAGCTAACATGTGGGACGCGCTCCACCTCAGCATCATATTCACATACGCATGCCATGTCATCCTGATGTGTGGGCCTAGGAAGTCAGTTTTATGGTTAGTCGCGGCTGGCAGCTCGTTTAATGCATTTGTTATTTACTTGACGCAGAAGTGGTGGTCTTTTGTGATTTTTTGTATAAATGGTGGTTTTGGAGTACCCCAGCCACAAATGTGGTGGTTTTGACCAGTTTACTCTCCACATGTGCAGTCCACAACTAGGATATGTAGTTCTAAGAAAACAATCTCTCTTTCTTGGAACAAGATGCTCTAACGTAGCTAATACTATGTCGAAGAGACACAATGTAAAGAAGTTTATTAAATTACATCAAATGACCAATATATTTTAGCCCCATATTTTTTGTGTAACTTGGTACAATTGGACCTTAGAAAATTTGCTACATCCACAATATGTAACACTAGTTTCTTATTGTTTATACTTGGATGTATCTCTAGTGTGTTTTTAGTAATATACCCGAACTAAACCTGTCTAACTATTGCTTTCGGTCTAGCTCACTTCCTCGCTCAATGGACATGTGGTGGTGGCTGCGCATACATATTTTTGGTTTGAACAAGGTCAAAGAGCATCTCCAGCCGTGCCCCCAACAGCCCCCCTCCCCCCCCCCAAGGCATTTTTTAGTGTCGGCGGGCGAAAATCGGACCAGTCGCGCCCCCAGGAGTCCGTTTTTCGCCGGGTTGGACCGAAATAACAGCCGGCGCGCTGGGGGGGCGGCACAAGCGAAAAGGGGCGTGGGGCCGTTCTGTAGGCGAGAGGAGGGCCTTTTCCCGTCGTTTCTTCCCGCTTTCCGCCCGGTTTCCCTTTAATTCTCTCCATTCCTCTCGCCAATCTCCTACTGCTCCTCCTTCGCGCCGGCCGTCATGCCGCCAAAGAAGTATGTGGTCCCCGCGCCGCGACCGGTGCGACCGCCGTCATCGCCCAGCGGAAGCAGAGGAAACCGAGGGCGCCGCCGTTCAAGCCCCCGGGCATGTCCAACGCCCACTAGAGGGCTGAAGTTCAGCGCCGGGAGGCTGTCACCACCGACCGGCGGAACAGGGACAACACCAAGAAGGCAAGGGATAGTGCGACGCTCGCGGCTGCGGCGGCGGCGGATCAAGCGGAGTGCTTGGCCGAACAAGCCGAGGCGGCTCGCATGGGGATGATGAATCCACCCGGCGTCCATGGCCAGTACGTGCCCTAGAGCCAGCAAAGCGTCAGCTCTCCGGCCGGCTTCTCGTCGTCGCTGCAACCCTGGGGCTGCTCGCCGTCGCCGGGCTACGCCGACGGGGACGTGCACGGTGGGTTCAACCCCAACATCACCTTCCCCCATGGTCACCCGGCCCAACGGACGCCCTCGCCCGCCTTCGCCGGCATGCAGTATCCTCCGTACAACTACTCACCGCCGGCCTACGCATCCTCCCCGACGCCCGCTCTTCATCGTGGCGCGCAGCCGTTCTCCCACGCCTCCGCGTCACACCTCGGCGACATCGACGCGACCGAAGCCAACATGGACGACATCATCACGGCAGGCTCGGCCGCCACCGCCTCGTCCCCGGGTTCACTGCGCAGGATGACACGGTAGACCTCAACGACGACATGGATGACGAGCTCGACTATGGTGAGGAGGAGCCGGATGAGGAGGAGGACGACGAGAATGAGGAGGAGGAGCCGGCGCTGGCGCCGGCAAGGAAACGAAAGAAAAAGAAGGGGGCGGCCAGGACCAGTGAGCCACGGATCGAGAAGTGCGAGAAGTGGGCGGAAGTCTGACGCACCCTCGCCAAGGCCAAGGAGACCTACAAGCCGGACGCGCCAACGCCGGGCGCGAGCGACGGGTGCCCCGAAGGTAACAAAGGGGCCAAGAAGGGGAAGCACGCCGATGCGGCCACCGCGCGAGTGCAAGAGTCCATCGAGCACTGCCTCGCCGACGCACAGGCCCGGGCCGACCTGCGTGGAGAGAAGACTGAGGCGTGCTGGTCGGCGTTGATGATGAACAACACCGTTAAGCTCGACCTACTCTGCATCAACGTCGCCGCAAAGAAGAGGAACACCGACCTGGCATTTCTGATGGGAGGGGCGGACATGCTCTAGAGCAACGACAAGCAGCTCAAGGCGTGGTACCTAGCGGAGCACGGCCTCATCCTGAACCAGCTGCCATCGACGGCGCCGCCAAGTCCCACGCCCACGCCGACGACGCCGCCAAGCCCGAGCGAAGATGCCTCCACGACGCCCAGCAGCACAGAAGCCGTGCCGACGCCGCCCATCACAGAAGCCGATCCGACACCGTCAAGCCCGAGAAACGCCGACTCCGCCGATGCCGGAGGCCGACCCCGCCGTTTGATGGGTTGCCCACGCGTCCTTTCGTTTTTTTGTACGCCAAACTTGGCCGCTGATCGCTGGACTGGGCGTTTTTTTGTGAGCGGGAACAACGTAGTTTGAATTTGCCGCGACTTGGGGGGGGGGGGTGACTGGGAGCTAGATCGCCCCCAGGGACCAATCTACCGCCGGCTCGCCCCCAGGTGGCTCTTTTTCAGCGCCCTTGGGGGGGGGGGGGGGGGGGGGCGAACGGCTCCGGCCCGGTTACTTTACAGCATGGTGAGTTAATCCATCAACATATGCAAGTGACATTTGTCTTTTCTGCTAGTACTCCTGCAGTAATGAAATATAAAAGTGTTTACATCACTAAACTGGTGATCTAAATATTCTTATATTTCTTTACAGAGGGAGTATAATTTATTACAACGTCACTGGAGTTGGTGTACCACATGACAGTGACGCTCACATTCAAGACCACGGACATGCCAGTACTTCTTTTTTTTTTAAAGGAGGATATACCCCGGCCTCTGTATCTGAACGATGCATGCAGCCATTTTATTAATTATTCATCAAGACTTTACAAAGTAATACATCAGTATGCCTAAAACCACCATCTTGGCAACACACCGGTCGCTACTCCTATCAGTACTTCTACAATCTCTGTCTTTTAAAACCTGCCTTTTCTTTCGCTGCTTCTCCATTCTTCACTAACCTCGTCGGCCCTCACACGCACTCACTAACACAGTATTCCAAAACCCAAAGCAATGCCACGAAATCTGGATCAACTCTAAAGCTTCAATAGAAAAATAGTAGTCAATGTGGCTGGAAGCACATAGATGTTTTCTTTCTTGAACACACCATGCTATGAGTAGGAGGCATCAGAAAGTTAGCAAGATACGATGGCAGTGCTTGGGATTTTGGGACGGCTAGGGAGGACGCTTCCTCCCTGTGTGCTCCCGGTGAAAAAAATTAGAGCCGGGATTTGGCGCCATGGGGGCTGCGTGCCCCTCATCTTCTTTTGGTAGTACAGGTCCAGGACGAAGCACGACGAGGTTGTTACTTTGTTCTTTCTCTAGTCAGGCAACTGTCGGATTTTGGTAGCTAATGTTTGATCCAACCAGGTGTAAGTGATGTGGGCAAAATCCTCCTATAATATCCGAGAAGTTGGCCTAGACGTGAAAAAAAAGCAAAAAAAAAAGAAGTATGCTATTTTCTCTAGCTGCCAATCAAAAGTATGTCATTTCGTGAAACAAGAGGAAAGATGTGCTGTTGGATCAAAGTCCCAGGAAAAATAAACGGATCCCTTCCCACCTGAAGACATGAGAACAAGTTGACCATGTTCATCCGCAAACTCTAATATAAGTCTACTGCAGATCAACGGATTTACTAAAGTGCTTGTGTGCTTCGCTGCCCCGTTTTCTCCTTGGTGTTTTAGGCATCTGCTAGATAACACATATTTACAGGTTCATGAAGCAGTGATGCATTACTGCCTAGAGCTACAATCACAAGTTCATAACGTACATGCACAACTGCATATTGCCGAAATTAGAGACAACATTATGTCTTTCACACATAAAGAAGGCAACGATTCTTAATGTCCACATATGCTTACTTCTGGCCATATCAGGGAGAAAAAAGGAAAAATGAAAACCCATGTTTATTCGCAAATTAAGCTCCCACCAATAGGGAAAAAATGCAGGCAAAGTTCATTTTCATTTACCATGGACGTGAGATTCAGATTTTCCCATTGTTCTAGCAAACCAAGACGGATCATAAAAATATATTTTGCGGAGAGATGCAACCTACAAATTGGTTTTCAGTTTCAGGAATCTCATATGCAGAACACATAGCACATGGTTTATGTTCATCATTGTGGAGACAAAGGGCGAGGTCAAGATAAGCAGAAGATAAGAAAGATTATTCAAACATGCTCGTACTTGCTAGAACGTATATATTAAGCAATAGCAAGAACATCATGGCTCACTCATCCCAGATTTTGTCTGAGTCTTATTACGAAAATACCAAGGTTGAAACATTGAGTCAGTTGGCATACATAGAAATAAGAAACTTCCTTACCTAGGTCGGGAAATCCATTCTCTTTCAGTTTAAAGGTACTTCCCAAAGGGTATCGTGTTTGCATTGTAGGGTACACTCACTTGAAATTTGCAATTACACGTAAATTTGCACTGTGTTGTCTTATTTATATGTAAACACAACGTATCTCTGCAATAATATACAGCTTGGCATAGACAGGATACACACCAAGCACATGTAGGAAGCAGCAAAATACCCTTTTTCACATATAGATAGCTACAATATCTGAAAGGGGTTGTGTGATTTGAGTTAAAATCAGAAATAGAAATAAATTTCATTGCAGGATAAAAGCAATAACTGCTCCATATTTCAAATATGATTTATATTTTAGAATTGTCAGGTTCTAAGGAGAAATTCCCCTACCATCAAATATGCGTGCTCCTTTCGCTTGTGGTGTAACCTGAAAAACTTCAACATCTTTTATTAGCTATGTTATTGCATAAATGGTGCTAATGTGACTAAATATTGGTTGTAAGCACAATGAAATCAAAAAAAGAGAGCTAAAACCAGTGGTGTACATTCAGCAAGGCATTAATACCCGTGAGAACCTTCTTTTACTGAAAGGAAGAATCTGAACTTCACTAGCCAACAGATGTTGCAAGAAACATGAAACAGATCAGTCTAGACTGTAACTCTATATGATGCCAACGTGGTGCAAAAAAGATTCCATACAATTCTTGGATGAACAAGCTGCACATGACAGCAATCAAGAAGTTTTAAGTGTTCCATGGCGGCAGCATGATCAGAGAGGAGTTAATTATACGGAACTCAATAAGTCAGAAAACCATATTGACAATGGGGATTTACTGTACATTAAAACAAGAGAACTATGAAATATTTCCTTGTTATTTCTCAAAAAGTACGTACATAAATTAACTATTTGTCAAAAGGAAGAGAATTTAATAAATAGCGCTCCATTTTTCTTCTTTCATTATCGGAAAAGGATTTCAGCTTCGACACTACTACTGATCCTGAGGCTTCATGGCCAGGAACAGGAGGACCTCCTTGATGTTTTGGGAGTCCGTCAGCAACATGGTGAGGCGATCAGTAAATGTTTCTGCTCTACTGTTTGGAGCAGAAACTTCTTGTTGTATGTGGGATTCTGGGACGGGAGTTGTCCTCTTTTTCAGAAGAAAAAACACCAAAACATAATACATGAACATGAGGTTAGTTATAGCAACTCAATGAAATAGAAAATCATATTGGCAATGGGAGTTACTGTCCATTAAAATAACGTAGAACTAGTTAACATTCCTTGTTATTTCTCGAAGTACAGAAATTAACTATTTGTAAAGCACAGAACTAGGAAACCATATTTACAATGGGCAATTACTGTCCATAACTTAAATTCCATTTTTGTTTCTTTCATAGGACAAGAATTTCATCTTTTCAAATAGCTAGCTGTCTTGAGGCTTCATGGCCGGGAACAGGAGGACCTCCTTTATGTTCTGGGAATCCGTCAGCAACATGGTGAGGCGATCAATCCCCAGACCCCAGCCTCCGGTCGGCGGCAGGCCACACTCAAGGGCAGTGCAGAAGGTTTCGTCCATGGCCATCGCTTCATCGTCACCGTCCTGACGATCCCTGAGCTGCTCCTCAAACCGCTCCCTCTGCACGACGGGGTCATTCAGCTCCCTGTAGGCGTTGCACACCTCATGCTTGTTGATGAACAGCTCAAAGCTTTCAGTCAGTCCAGACCGGGCTTCGTCCCTGTGTGACTTCGCGAGTGGGCTCATGATCACCGGATGGTTGATGATGAACGTCGGGTTCACGCATGTCTCCTCCAGGAAGTGCCAGACAAGCTTGTCCAGCAGCCGTGCCGTCGTGTGTGGAAGCGGGCACGTAATGTCGTACCTGGCACAAGCCTCCATCAAGTACTCGTTGTCGTTGGCATCGTGGGTCGACAGATCCTCCTCCGGTATGTTGAGACCGGCCATGTCCTCAAGTCCCTTGATCACGTCGATTCGCGCGAACGGAGGCGTGAAATCGATCTCGATAGGCGGCTTGTCGGCGCCGTTGGCGTGGTACTGCACCTTGTAGCCGCCCGTGAGCTCCTTCACCATGCCGCCCAGCATCTCCTCCGTGAGCTCCATCAGGTCGTTGTAATCCGCATAGGCCATGTAGAACTCGCACGTCGTGAACTCGGGGTTGTGCGTCGTGTCGATGCCTTCGTTCCTGAAGGCCTCCCGATCTCGTACACGCGGTCCAGTCCGCCGACGACGAGCTGCTTCAGGTAGAGCTCCGGCGCGATGCGCATGTACAACTTCATGTTCAGGTCGTTGTGGTGCGTGACGAACGGCCTCGCGGCGGCGCCACCAGCAACCACGTTCATCATCGGGGTGTCCACCTCCAGAAACCCACGCTTGTCAAGGAAGCTGCGGATGAAGGAGACGACTCTGGCTCGCGCCGTGAAGACGAACCTCACCTCAGGGTTCACCATGAGATCGAGGTACCGCCGGCGGTACCGTGTCTCCTGGTCCTTGAGGGCGTAGCTCTCCATGTTCCTGGGCATGCCGGGCGCCCACGGCAGCGGCGGCGCGCGCCGGTGCCTATTCGGCTGCCGCGGCAGCATGTGCAGGCAGGGCGAGAGCACGACGAACTGTGCAGGGAATATGCTGAGCTCGCCTCGGTTGCTTTTACCAGGGAACCCACGCACGTCGACCACGTCACCAAGCTTCACGCCAGAGTGGAAAGCGGAGAATTCCTCGGGAGTCTCCAGCTCCGAGGTCCCGGAGTCTGCCATGACATGGACCTTGGCGCCGCCGCGGTGGAGGTCGTAGAAGAGGAGGCTGGAGGACGACGTCCTCTTGCTCATGATCCTCCCGGCCAGGGACTCGGTGACGTCGACCAGCTTCTCCCCGTCGGCCAGGCCCCTGTACCTGTGGACGTAGTCGGCGACGGAGACGGTGGGCTGGAAGGCGTGCGGGTAGGGGTTGACGCCGGCGGCCTTCTGCGCGGCGAGCGCGCCGAGCCTGTTGTGGTAGTACTGGGTGGGATCCATGCCGTCGTCCGCCATGGCGCGCGGTGCAAAACTCTCTCCCATAGTTGGGGAAAAACAGAGCGGAGACTTTCTTGACCTAGCAGCGATTTCGTGTTCTCGTCGGTTTATTTATATGTACAAAGAAGAAGAGACGACTATGCGCTTGTTTGGACTCAAAATCGAACAAAACCTACCGTGACTTGCCAAACAAGCAACCCCACGAGCCCACCCCAGACTTGTGGGATCCTTTCCAGCGTAGCCGTTCGATCCAGTCAACGCAAAACTGGGCGCCGCATCAACGCAGCCCCATGCGAGAAGCACCACGCCCCAGACTCCGTACTAGAAGAACCACGTCGCCCCTCTGCAGCACTGATTGCATGTAGAACATTGTTGACTGCCGGCCGCTGACAGTCTATCGAGTGTTGCATGGCAGCACCGTGGAAGGCTGAGTTGCAGCACAGACAACCGCTGACGACCGTCGACGCTGCATCGCAGCACTGGCAACTACCGCTGGGTTGCATAGCAGCACCGACGAGGATGCGTTGTAGCACCAACAGTTGACGACGACCGCTGCTTCAGAGCGTCGAACAATTGAACGATGCATTGCAGCGCCGTTAGACACCGATGGACCGCACAACAGCGCAGCACCTGAGTGCTGCATCACAACATCGACGCCGATGAGAAAGTTCATCCGATTGAAAACCAAAGTTTTCCTACTTTTTATACCTAACAACGGAGCTAGCTATACATCCAGCAACAACAAATAGATCAAAGATGAAAGAAAATATGTTGCCTCCATGACACTACTGTAGAGAAAGATCAGTATACACATGTGAACTCAAAGAAAGTGAAATACGCATACTTATGATGAGTGATATCCTGGTTAATCTGTTTATGTGTCCTAATTAACAGCCCATGAGCACACCCGAAACAATATCGGTAGTTAGACGAAGAAAACACATCCTGGTTAAAGGAGAAAGAACAGGAAAAAGGTCCGTAGATTTGAAGAGAGTGGGGGGCTTACATCGAACTGTCTGCTGCCTTGAACACTTTCATGGAAAAGAAACATTGGCTTTGCCACCAGAGTAGGAAGAAACAGGATTGCCTTTCAGCTTGTTGCCCGTACCTGTTAATGAGCGAAAAATATGAACAGAGTCTGAAAAAAAAAGAGAACAGTAGCAATACGCTTAAGCAACAGCGGGTTTGTTGATATTTTTGCGGCGAAGAGAACTATGGCATATTTTTGATCCAACTCAAGTCAGAAAGATCAATGATGTTCAGGTTAAAACTCTGAACTCTCAACTACATCCACTAGTTGATAGTTGTTGCTCGAAGCTTAACAAGACAAACACAAGGCATTCCACTTCCTTAAAATTATTCTTGCTGTCATGAAAAATAAAAACTCCTTTAATTTTCTCGCTTCACCGATCGAGATCACTAGTTTGGACAAAAAAAAAAGTTTGCTAGTTCTTGGCCGGGCACCAGACACCTCACAAACCTGCACTGTCAATGAATTAGCTTTCTCTATTCCATGGTAGTGGTATCATGCACCTGAATGTTCTTTGCCATACAATTTTCTTAAGATTAATTAAGCTCTAGTACTGTTAGCATTGCAGCAGCGATCTGTATGTTACGATCCTAGTATTACCCAACATTGATGAGCGGCAGAGATAAGATACTACCAGTAAACAGATGGATACAGTTGACAAGACCACAAACAGAATGGTTACTTACTTGTACAGTTCTGCTTTCTTGGTGAGTTCTATTTGATGGAATGGTTAAAAATATCCCTGTGTTTTATAAATTTTGTAGGATGTGAAATAGATATGCTAGAAGTTGCAAAACAACATTTTGGCACACACTGAAACTGCATGGCGGACATGAAGGAAAATCATGATAAACTCCATTGACTAGAGATGAAAACACAGCCCATTATGGTTATGATTCAGCAAAATACATGCCCTTCAACAGGTTGAACTACATCTATAATTTCAGTTAAAAACTACATCCATGCCATCCCACTTGTCATCAGGAGTCAGCATAACAACCATGGCCCCCTAAATGTAACAATAAGATTACATCCATGACAAAACTTTGGATAATCACTGATTACTCAATGTAGAAATCTGCATCTGAAAAATACACACAAGAACACATGAAGCCCACAATGGGGAGTTCGAATTATGAGAACGTTAATCATCTAACCCTGTAACCCACAGGGAAGCCATGGAAAAGTACATCTACACTAGGCATGGAAATTAAGAAGAAAATACCTACATCCATCACATGGCAAAAATACATTGTAGAACTAGATGGAAACACAGGAAGAAAAAACATACGTGGTGGTCAAAGTCCATACGTCGGACCAGACAAGCTTATGAAAGGCTACATGTAAATATGTGTGAAGCTTATGAAAGGCTACACTATGCGTGAAGAAAAAGCACTCATAAGGATTAGGGGTTCAAACATATACTAAGAACCATGGATTTCGAGTCGCTCGACTAGTCTATGAGTCACAAAAATATGGTCGACTCAGCTTAGTGTCGACTCGCGACTAGTCACAACGCAGGCTCGACTTCTTCCGAGTCACTGCCCCAGAGAGACTCGCATGAGTCGCGACTCGAAAACCATGCTAAGAACTTCGGGAGAAAGATCAACCGATCATCCACTAACAGCCTAACGACAAGGAAGGAAGTAAGCAGCCAAGAATAATGAATATTTTAATCAAAACAACAACAAACGAGCCAGGTAATTCCTAAATTTCCCCTATTTTCCTCTGACATACTCCTCCCAATGCGAGCACAACGCTATTTCGTTCAAAAATTGCTATTCACTCCGCCATCAAAATCCAACCCTTGTTTCTCTCGCAGAGTATGCCACAGCTACCTCAACGAGTCACAGTATCCAAATCTGCCATTGTACAATGTACGGATGGGCTTAGGCATTTCGTCGAACACATTGGCTTCTATCCATTGGAAACCACCAGATCACATGTACAGGAAAGCTAGCAGTAAACTTCGAACATCGAATAGACAAGAGGTTGGTGCGGGAGCAACCTTGGGGAGTGCTGCGGTCGACGACACCGTCCGGGACCGCTGGCCTAGGCGCCTACAGGTAGAATACAAGAGGCTGCCCTTTGCACGACCTCCTCTTCACCACTCCACGGCCCCCAATCGTGATGCTCTTGCTCGACGGAGTACTGTCAAACAACCAAACAAAGCTACGTGTTGGTGCGTGGGTGATGTTTGTGTAAATTGTTTGGACGATCAAGGAGCGTGCGACAAGAAAAAAAATCGGCATGAACAAATGTTTCTCACATACCCGAAATTTGATTTTTTTTTTCTTTTTCGCCACGACCTTCTCGGATGGCCAAACTTCACCAAATCTTGCACGAACATCACGCATTTGAGCTCCTCGAATGGCCAAACTTCACCAAATCTTTCTTGATTTTTTTCTCTCACCCACTAATATGTGGGCCACGCAATGTTGGCATGCCACGCAAGCTGGGTGGATGTAAAAAGCACCGTATTTGCACCAAACAACAAGTTAGATGACTATAAATCTATATTTTTAAAGTTTTAGTACTAAACTGAACATCTTGCGCAAGTTGTATGATTGCCGGTGATATTGCCTCAATAAGTAAATACACCAGCGATGTAGTTGGTACGAACACTTGCAAAATACTGATTTTCCGATCAGTGAACTTGCCCCGGTTGTGCAAATATAGTACGTTCTGCCGGCGTATGCTCTGTCCGCATGGTGGTGGCCCACATTTCAGTGGCCGGAGGTAAGCGAGGCGTGAATGAGCAACCAATGATGTTTTTTAAACTGAATTTCTTAGTGTGCAAATATTGTCATGGCAAATTTGATATGTATAATATTTATTTTTGCCAATTAGTATCCAGAGTTATAAAAGATATTCGTAAGAAATCATGTATTTATCAAGAGGGTAGTATACAAGCTTACAAGAAGATATTCAGGATCTTGAGTTGGGATCAGATTGATCCTCTATGGTAAAATTGCAAAGCGTTGGCTCACTAGTAGGATCGTGACCTCGCGAAAATATGGATATCTAATCGATTTAGATCATAACATCGTAGAATCACAATAAAATCATGATTCTCACTACCTTGCCAAAAAAACAACCTCCTTATATATTTTTCCAGAATAAAGTAATTTGCACATCTTTGGAAAGATTTATATTAACTGTGCATATATTCTTTTTTAGCGGCCAGTCAATATGCCATAAATAGATCCTTGGTTTTTCCTTCAAGGCAATCAATTCACGAATAAATGCACAATTAATAATGCCATCAGTAGATGAGCTATAGGTTTTGGGTGTAAATATACTATATAAATATTCCTCGCAAAAAATATACTATAAATATTTTTTACTATATATATGAGCTGTATGTTTTGGGTGTATATCAACATACACATTTATAGGATACAGATCCATGATTAAATTAATGTGTTTAAACGTTAATATTATGTAAATAAGTCGAAAACTTGTAGCATGCACCTATGTGTCCATTATAAAAAGCCATCTAAGACCCTAATCACAGAGCAGGAACCCAGGCATATCTGAAAAGATTGGCTTGACATCCCAGTAAACACGCTATCTCTCTCTCTCTCTCTCTCTCTCTCTCCACCATCAAGCCAGGATGAGGTCGTTGTACAAGATGCTACTATTTTCGCTTGCCCTTGTTGCGCTGCTATCCTCAGGTATGTACGTTTGGAGCATGTTTTGTGATCAATTTTGTATGGCGACCTTTCCACTGTCGTTTTCTCATAATAAATCTCTGCAATCTTTATATGCTGGTACGAACATATAGATCTGATGATCCAGGCGACGGCTAATGGTGGCGGCTCGCTAATCCCTGAAGACTGCCGGCAGACCCCTGTCATCCGTGGGCCGTGTAACCCCAAGGCTTGTCAACACAACTGTCAAACCAACGTCGGCCCCGGTGCCGTTGGCGATTGTGATGCCGGTGGATGCCGGTGCACATACTGTACTCCATCTCAGTGGAATTAAGCAGTGATTGTTGCTTAATTGCTCTCCGATAGTATGCGAAATCTTAGTTTTTTTTCTGTCTGGCTACCTGTCAAATACTCCTACTTGGAAACTCAAATCAGGAATGTCAGAAATTTGATCGATTCGAGGGGCAGTTGCCTTATTAGCATGTTTGCTTGTGATCACCACATCTAAAAATAAAGGTGTGGTCCTCTAGCCTCCCCCCTCCCTTTGCTAGAGGTGTAGTCTGCTTGATTTATCTTCCTTTGCTAGCGTAGTAAATTGATGGAGCTCATGAAATCGTGAACGGTGTGCAAGTTATAATGCACATATATAGGTAGCGTTTGTCCTTTCGAGCAGACAATTCGTTTAGTATTCACGTTAGTAATGAAGAAATTGAAGCCATTTTCATGCACGGTAGGCAGCAAGAACGGCGTCGTCATTGATCAAACGTATGCAAGTGGGTTTTGTCCTTCCCGCTATAATGAATTCACACATCTTCAATCTTTAAAGAGCATCCCTTTCCCCGCTTGTTCTCCACTCGTCTCTCGGAACCTCACACACGCACTATCCCAAAACCCAAAACTCATACCGCGATGCACTCAAATCTTTATCTGCTCTAAATGTTCAACAAAAATTGGTAGTCAATGTCGTCCACAGCGCAATAGGAGTAGGAGGGATCAGAAAGTTATGAAGATAAGCTGGCCCTGCTCGGAATTTCAAGAAGGCTGGGCAGGATGCTTTCCGGATTTGCGATCCATGAAACATTGTGTTTCTCATCTAGTTTTGCCACCGAGGCACGCCAGTTCTTGGGCAAGTACTGTGCTCGACACCAACCCAGCCGTTCTGCAGGAATCATTGGGGCTTGCTACTCAGACTAAAAGGAACCCATGGGGGCGTGAGACTCTGGCAGGCGCGGACCACACTGGGCCATGGCGTGACATCACCAGGGCTCGTGCATGGATTCTTGGGGTTTGGATCAGAAATATCCATCTGTACAATTCCGTTAAGTGTTAGGTAAAATATGTACATAGAGAGGATAAATGAAGGAAATAAAAATGAAAATAAAAAAGTTAGGGTCAGTCATGATGCATACAACCATCTTTATTAATTATTCACCATCGCCTGGCAAAATGAATATAAGGATCAACCCAAGCCACCTTCTAGGCCAACAAAGTCACCACAACTACAGGTATATAGATGTGCTTTGTACGCATAACAGACACTATCTAATCCGATGGCCTAAAGCCCGGCCAGTCTGTGCACGCTCTAGGATCTGCCGCCGTCAACTTCTGCAATCCCGTCTTACTATGAGTGATGCTAGTTTCTTTACACATGTAGTTTAGCCGACAAGAGTAGATCCCCACGTCGCTCATAGTGGCAGCTCGGGGGAACCCTAGCACCGCCAGCCCTTGGCCCTCTCCTCCAGCACCTCTTCCTCGTTGCCGCCAAGGGTCTCCATCGGGTGAAGCCCGGGTAGTGCTGGCGGCGGGGCCTTCCATGGGCGCGACTCCTCTCCCTCCCTAGCGGTGGCGCGTCTCCGATCTAGTGGTGCCGAGTCTCCGATTTGGCGGCGGCGGCGCTGCTCGGTGTCGGGTGTGGTGGGGTGCTCCGCCTAGTGGTGTGCCCCGGCTTGCAGCAATAGCTTCACCTGTCGATCCCTCAGATCTGATCTGGGTTGGTTGGTGGAACTCGACCCAAAGTTGTGGTCAGCCACGTGCCTCGTCAGCTGATGCGGCATGGGACTCTAGTCGGCAGGCTACAAGTCATGAATGTTGGCTGGCAGGCGGCGCCGGACTCGATCGGGGCGGCTGATGCAGCATGGGACTCTAGTCGGCAGGCTACAAGTCATGAATGTTGGCAGGCAGGCGGCGGCGGACTCGATCGGGGCGGCGTTGGGGGACTGCTGTCGTGAAAATAATGGTGGCTGTCGTCATGCTCTTTTCGCATCATGGCAATGTCCTGCATGATCGGTCTTCCTCGCATCATGCCAGCAGACCCCTGTCATTCCTGGCCAGAACCCTGTCATCCCTAGGCCGTGTAACCCCAAGGCTTGTCTCCGCAATTGCCAAACCAACGTTGGCACTGGTGCAGTTGGCGATTGAGATGCTCGTGGATGCGAGTGCAAACACTGTACTGCATCTCAGCGGAATTAAGCAGTGCTTGTTGCTTAATTTTTTCCCTATCCATAATAAGTGAAAACTTAGTTTTTTTGTATGGCTACCTGTTAAATACATGGAAACTCAAAACAGGAATGTTAGACATTTCATCGACTTGAGGGGCTGCTGCCATCTTAGGGCATCTTCAAGGCTGACCAGTAAACCTCTCGGAACCGTCCGAACCGCACTGTAGGTACCGCGGAAGCCATCCGGCGCGGGTCTGTATCGGTCTGCGAGGCGGTCCGGACGCGATTTCTCCCACAAAATGGAGAAAAAAGTGGGGGAGGTTTGCGGGAGTCCGGGCCGATCCCAAGCCCCTTTCTGACCGCCCTAGCCCACCAAAACCACTTCCACTTCCGCCCGTGCTCCCGCCCTGCGCCAGCTGCCCGCATTCATGCCACTGTAGAGCACGCCGCTCCGCATTGAAGATGGCTCAGGGCGGATGCGACCTCTCTCACTGCCTCCACCATGTACGGACACCGTCGGGATAGGGCCTATGCCGACGGCCTCCCGGGCTACGCCGACGGATATTTTGCCGACGGCTCTATGCCAACGGGGGCCATCGGCATAGGCCTGTCCCGACGGCCAATCAAGGCTATGCCGACGGCGGTGCGATTCCGGTGGTGTTGTGATGTAACCTAAAAAACTTCGACATCTTTTATTATCTATGTTATTGCATAAGTGGTGCTAATGTGACTAAATATTGGTTGTAACCACAATGGCATCAGAAAAGGAGATCTAAAACCATATTGTACGGTGGTGTACAATCAGTAAGACATTACACATAATAACCTACTTTTACCGAAAAGGTAGAATCTCAACTTCACTAGCCAACAGATGTTGGAAGACAAAGTAACATTGAAACAGAGTTAAGACTGTAACTTCTATACGCTGCCAAGCTGGTGCAAAACAGATTCCATGCAATTCTTGGAAGAAAAAGCTGCACATGACAACAATCAGGTACAAGTTTCTGATGTTTCACCATGCACATAATTTGACTCCATACAGTTTTCCCGGTACACATCATCAAGTGTTCAAAATGTTTGCCATCTTACAAAATTTACAATCAACAAGTTTTAAGTGTTCCATGACAGCAGCATGATCACAAAGGAGTTAATCATATGCAACCAATGAAATAGAACACCATATTGAAAAGGGGGATTACTGTATGATAAAATAAGATACTACTAGTGGGCATATGAACGGAGGGGAACGTTTGGAACGAGTGGGCATATGAACCCATTTTTTTTTATAAAAAAGGTAATTTAAAAAATGGTCGAAAAATCATGAAATTTATCGGCAACAAACTTGTCCTACTCGCAAAAAATTGGGGGCGAAATGACTTTCGAGGTATTGTCCAGGACAAATCGAAATCAGCAACATACTAGGTTTACTATTCACTCTATATTGTCAGGGAAATTTTGTTTGTTGGCTCAGATTTTTGTCGTCAATTATTTCATGAGCGGAACAATATGTCAACTTTGTTCGAAAATAATTTCAATGATTTTTGACTTTTTTCTGAGTTGCTAAAAAAATCGCTGATATTTTTTATAGGGTTCATCTAACACCAGGTTCACCGGGGTATTTTCCCGAGTTAAATAACTATTTTGTGAAATGGAAGGGAAATGAATAACTTGCGCTCCATTTTTTTATCTCATCGGACAAGGATTTTAGCGTTGCAAACAGCCAACTAGTCTTGAGGATTCATGGCCGGGAGGACATCCTTGATGTCAAGGGTTGATGGCACAATTTTCCTATAATATCTTTATTTAGGTGGGCGTCTTTTTCAAAATGAATAACACGACCTCTGCATCATACGATGAACACAACCATTTTATTAAATGTAAAGTACATGTAAGTCATGACTACCAAAATGTTCGCAGGACAAGACCATCTCGGTCAGAAACAAGATTACATAGCTCATCCAACATTCATGTTTTCTATTTGCCCAGTGCATTGTTTCGTAGGGTTTGTATCTAAATTTAATGATTTGAGGCTCATGCATATATGTGATTGATCCGGAAACTTTCGTAGGGGCAAATATCAGCAGCGATTTCTGCCCACCGGTTATGAAGTAATCTTTCTTGCTCGCATTATGTGTTGCAATCATGCTCCTGTTTAAGTGGTGGCAAAATTTGCCAACCTCGTGGCGACCTAGGTCTACAATATTTGCTAGCACACTATGATGCATGCTATGTAATTATGCATCGACGACGTGGCAATGGCAAACACACAAGACGCGGGTATGCGGGCTGCAAGGAATCCACACTACCAGAAACCCGACTTCTCTGACCTGCCATAGTGCAATGGCGGTCTCCTCCGCCCATAGATTTCATTAAACTAAATCTTGATGCTTCTTACCACGCACTACTGGCAAGGGAGGATGGGGGTGTTATTGCTCGCGATGCTGATGGCAATGTCATTCTGGTGGCGGCGGGCGGGTTAGGTAACCAGGCCTCGAGTTGCAAGCTGAACCTGAGGCCATTCTCCAGGCCATTAAAGTGGCGGAGCAACAAGGTATGAGGCATGCCATATTCGAAACAGATTGCCTGTCTCTCCAGCAAGCAATTTAATCTCCTTCTGTCAATCGGGGACCACTAGGCATGTTGTTTCCTGAAGCAAAATTCTAGTTGAGTCCTGGGCTTATACACCACAAAGTTCTCTTTTCTCCCAAACTCACTAGCGAGGTAGCGCATGTGCTGGCCTCTCATGGTTGCTGGTGTGCTCCGAATGACCAAACTGTCTGGCACATGGATCTCCAAAATGATGTAGCTCGAGTTGGGACTGCTGATTTGGTCGGTCCATCGTAAATGGAATGCAAGGTGTTCCAGTTAAAAAAACCAACTTCTCCTGATGGGACTTATTTTCCTCCGATCCTGAAGCACCCAATAAAAATGTTTCTGACAGGTTTACCTTGACCCCAAGGAAATAATTGGGGTTTGCACGGGGAAGAATTTCCCCTTTCCTATTTCTATGGGGCCACCACAAACCAAATAATTATACCGTAAAAATAAAGAGATAATTTCATATTTCAACATTGAACTTTATGGTTACTTTAATTTACATTGCTCAACTATGAAACCTGTCAGATAACACCCTCCAGCTTTCAATACCAGGTAAATCAGTCCCCTCGGACGAATGAAAGGTAGTTTTGTGCGACGTGGCAATCCTGGTAAACTAGTCAACATTGATGTGGCATTTGTGTCAGAAAATATATATAAATTTATTGTCGGTTCCATAGGTCGTACGACAGTCTTCTTCCTCGTCCTTCTCATGTTTGATCCCCTTTCTCTTGCTCGTACAGGAGCACCGACCGCTAACGTGCCTCGACACCATTACTGATTCATTGCCTCTGCGTTAGGCTGGTGCTGTTGTTATCCTCTCTCTCCCTCCTGCATCTTCATTCTCAAACTCACATGCATAGGGAGCACTGGCTCGTCTACCTAATCATCACTTCTGATCCGCATTGTGTTCACCTCTGTTGTTGCGTTGTGGCCTAGGAAGGCCGATGTTCGTCACAATCGTCTTCGAGGTCCACCCATCTCCAATGGCCTCAACATCAAGTAGGCGGGGACATCCGATGCGTGTCTCGCGGAGCTCGTCGATGCACTCTGCCCTGTAGCCGCCGACCTCTTCTTAAGCTCATCGCTGTAGTTTGTGCGGTGAATCAGGAGATGCAGGTGTAGGAGCGGATCGCTTGGTTCTGATGGTCAATCATTAATGCACGAAAACAATACGGAGGTGGATCAGAGGAGCAGTGATGTGAGGTGACAAAGTGGACTTCTGCAGCGTTTTGAAGCTGAATGACTCACTGAAGTGGCATATCGCACACCCTCATGAACACAACACAAAAATCACTACCTCCTACTTTCATACTCCCTCCGTGAACTATTATAAGATGTTCTAACTATTTTGTGAATCGGATGTATAAAGACACATTTTAGTGTGTTTGTTCACTAGTTTCAGTCTGTATGTAGTCTATATTGAAATATTCAAAACATCTTACAATAGTGAATGGAGGGAGTATCCACAATGAGTTTATAATCTCTGACCCCGCTTCTAATATTTCTGGTCTACGAAAAAAAGGGATCCGGCTCCTCTGACATACGGCCAGTGCCGTTGGGCCACTTACATATGGGCCAGGTTCTCAGCGGACCCATGTGTCAGTCAGCGGAAGGCAGGCTGCCGAACGGCAGGGGATCCTTGAATATTGGGATGAGATTCTTTCCTGCCTTCCACGCATATGAGTTGGAGGCACCGGGAAGTTAGAAAGATTTGGCTGAGATGGCAATCGAGCTATGCAAAGGAATGAATCATGCATATGCCCGTATTTACGGAAATCAATGAGCCGATGTTTGTGCCTCTTTACCAGACGCTGCTAGCAGACCAAAGTTACACAAACAGGCTATTTGGTGGTTTTGTTCGCGTCTTCCAGGTGCAGCTAAGCATAGTGATTGCGGCGGCGCCTAGTTTCACTAGCAATAAAGCAACTACGGTGGTGCTCTTTATTCCCTGCACCATGCGTTGTTGTGGAAAAAGTCGACATAGTTCTGGATGTAGCACTCATATTTTGTAATGCTACTGACGTAGTTGCTTTTGTCATGTTCTTCGCTTGTTGAAGTGTATGCTTTAATTGATGCAGAGGATAAAGGTTCCAATATGCCTTACTTGATGCAGAGGCCATAGGTTCCATTATCCCTTTAGAAAAAAAAAGAATGGGATGATTGTAGGTGAGATTTTACATCTACCGCTTCTGTCATTTGGCGCAGAGACCGCCCTTATAACTGGAGTGGCACATGGGTCCAGCACTACAGGTAGTGCCGGGTCATTGAGACCGCAAGCTGCTCAAGAAGCCGTACATGTAAATAGATTGCTTCTAGTACTTCCTCGTAGTGTCCATAAAAGCAGGGCCCCCGCTCTCAAAATCCACTTCTCCGGTGCCTACTCATCTCACTAACATGCACTGTCTCAGGAATCCACATCTCGTAAGGCAATGCTCTTGAAATCCAGATCAGTTCTCAAACTTTTTGATCCACCAATTGCAAAAAAGTTGCTAGGCCATGTGTAAGAGTAGGAGGCATCGGTAGATCTCGAACCAGATTTTTCAACAGCGATAGATTGCATTGATTAGTGCTCTCCAATGTCGGTTCTGCGTTGTCCGCAGGAGGCGCGCGTGTCTGAAGACGCAGGTCCCGAACTCGAGGATGCATCTTACCCGGAGCTTTCCCGTGAGATATGCACCTACATAAACTCGATTGAGAACTATCGATCACATATGTGGAAGCTAGCCTCAATTCTGCCGACCAGAGATAGAAGCGAAACACACACCAACTCGCTTCTCCGATCTCGCCGAGAACACACCCGTGCAACGCAGGATTGATCACAGTAGGTGCGATACAAACCGACCTAGACTATGACACATGCAATGAGGTCATGCATGCCAACACGTCGTGATTATCCGACAGTGTTGCGGTCCATCACCGATGTCGTCTGCGTCCTTCTCCACGGGATTGTACATAATCAGATAGGATGACCAGAAAAACAATCGTTGATTGAGTGTGTGTCACAAGCTCACGACCTAACCTCCACACCCTTGTCGCTGCAATTAGCAAAGGGAAACACCAGAATATGAACGCCTCTTCGCCAACAAGATGAGATGAATTTCAAAGAAGTGTTTTTTAGTTGATCTCTAAAGAAGTGTTGCATCTACTTATGTCGAACCATGTCACTCGCATCTCTTTAGGACACCAGGAGTGGTTCGGAGACCCCCTCACGTACCAGTGGCGGAGCTTGATAGAAACTACTGGGGGGCCAAGGCTAAAAACATGAGCATTTAGGGGTGCAAATTTCTAAAAAAAATCTCATCTAAGCCCTCCCAAAAAATTCTTCGGAGTTTGGTCAAAGGTTGGGGGGGGGGGGTGGGCGGGCAGCCCCCTACGGCCTCAACATAGTTCCGCCAGTGTCACGTACCCACTCGCATTGCGTCACCACACAACGCCACGGAGCTAACCCTAACGCCTTCAATGGCTCATTTCCACTAATGCCTCCCTCTCCGCCGCTACCACCGTCGTAGGTTGCGGTTGCAGCGGGTCTGGCAGCGAAGGAGCCTGGGCGTCTGGGCGCGGCTGCGAACACCTGGTTCAGCTAGGGCGTGGCTAGAGGGGAGACTGAGCGCAGCGGCCTGGGCGGCATCCCCTGGTCATGCGATGGCAGCGCTCACATCCATGGCCGAGGGAACCTGCATGTTCTCTTGTGATGGAGGGTGCGGCGGCAGCCATGGATCTGGTCCACCCTAGATCCGTTCTTGGTTTTTCTCGTGGCCGGCTGGCGACGCGTTGAGGGGTTGCCATGGGAAGCTGGTTCCCTGCAGGCATTCAGACGGCACGCGCGTCGTCTCGGTGCAGATCAGCTCGAAACCAACCAGTTACGGGCTCGGAATGACGCAAATGTCGGCGAAAATCATGTTGACATGGATCGTGACAGACGATGGTGGGATCTTGGGTGTCGTCTCCTTGTCGAAGGCATTGTCGGTTGCAATCAGTATCCACTACTAGGAAAAAGTCTACTACCAGCGCGAGTAAAATGGCTACTAGCAGCGCGGATACCCACGCTACTAGTATCGCGCTACAGCTAATAGTTAGTAGTAGCGCGGGTGAAACCCACGCTACTACTAACATTTTAGTAGTAGCGCGGGTGCAATCCATGCTACTAGTAATCAAATAGTATTAGCGCCTCAGGTTTTTTCCCACGTTACTACTAAAAAGTTAGTAGTAGCCTGGACGCAAACCCACGCCACTACTAACGAAGTAGTAGTAGCGCGTCTGGTGTTTTCCCACGCTACTATTAACTAATTAGGAATTAAAAAAATCCACCAATTCCATTCTATGCATACAATTCCAACTAAAACAAACACATAGTTGCAATAAACCAACAACATTACACATCATTACTAATCCAAGATTTATAATAAACCAGCGGCATTAGAGCACATCCTGTAAGAGCATACATATTGTCATGGCTTTTCATGCCTTCAATTAAAACACCTACACTTCTTGAAGTCACTTACTCCCAGCTAGTGCAAACACAGTTACAAGCAAACCAAAATGCATAAAAACACCAAACAGTGGCATCCTATCTCTCCAAATGATTCGCTCCCTCTGCATCCTTGCAAGCATCTTCACGATAAGCAAATCCGCAGGAAAAAAGTCAACTTAGCATGTACTCCCTCTGTCAACTATCCAGAGTAGATTTTATCCATTGCCCTGGCCATGTTCAAGAAACACTAAATTAAGAATATTTCTACTCTAAATACAGGAGGCATCGGACAGAAAACAAAAGATGAGCAATATCATATGAGCAGAATAAAAAGGAGTTTGGACCATAGCATGGTTAACAATAAAATATAGTGCTCTAACAAAAGCAAGAGTGCAACACGTTGCCCTGTTCCCCTTTCAAATATCAACACACTAAAAAAGGCAATAAACACAAACATATAATTTTGGACTACAGCAAAAATCAGTTGCAGAAAGTCAGGAAGATTATATTGTTAAAGTATTCCATCTTCAGATGTTAGAACAGGATATTGCAAAAGAAAAATATATGAAAATCAAATACTGAAGCAGCTACAATGCCCGAATTGGCCTTTTCCAGCAGGTGAGAAGCGCACACTAAAACATTAACAGCCAAGCACATCATATCTGTTGAAACTACCTAAATGGCACGGCAACAACACTTCCTTTTAAATAGTTTGAGAAGACATGCATTTAATGGCAGCCACAACAGTATGCATCTAGATGCCCCTTTAACATAACATAATTCTAGATACTAGTCATCAACCCATGTTGCTGCACGGGCTAGAAATTAAACTTTGAGAATAATAAAAAATATGAAATGATACAATATATTTGAATGGATTATAAGATGTCATGCATTGTAGGAAAAATGGTAAACTCGTATGCAATTATAGTTTCGTTTGAATGGATGCAAGATTATATGTGTCATTATCATGAGTGTGCTACCTTTTGAATCTTTACTTTTGCAAACGTTGCTAAGTTGTGAATATCATTGCACCTAGATATATTTTCTAAGACATACAGAGCAGGTTACCAAAGGAAATAAGTTCATGTAGGTGTTCTTATGAGGAGTACCCTCTGTGTTCTACACTTTGTGGCCAATGCAATGTTCAAAGTCAGGAGAACTCCAAATTTTGGAACTCGAGCTCACAAATTCCTAAGAGAAAATATAGAAATAGTAAGTCCCAAGGACATATAAGAACAAACAAATTTGTATATAGAAATCATGCACCGGCTCAATCTGATAATACAGCTCTAAATGTGACACTTTAGTTCTCCCTTGTCCTTGAGCACAATCGATTGTACTTATATTTTCTAGAATACCTTGGTTTTGTGGCAACACAGAGATAACTAAACGCCCCAGATAACCACAGTGTGATGAATCAATTCGAGGTTAAAGCTTATAAAAAATCAAGGTTAAAGCTTACACATATAATTCGTTATTAGCATAAAAATATAAGTTCCATGCAGAAGTTTGCCGGCAGATATTATACTCTGAATTGTGGTCTCCTAGAAATATTTTTTTACAGATATAAGATTGGTATGTTTCCTGCCGAATCAACTTATATATGCATGGGACAGTGCCCTGATGATCAACGGTGGATTCAATTGATGCATGCATGCGATGGAATTGGCTTTGAGAGTCTGCTACTACTTCCGGCCAGATAGCATCACGTCCAGCAGCTGGCCAGGAGCGATGGACTAATAGTTCTTGTCTCCAGCAACAGGAATAGGAGACAGGAGGTTTGATCTGCCCAACTGATTCTCCACCGGGTGAAGGTGGAGAGGAGAAGAGGCGAGGCAGCAGTATGAGAATTGAGAAATAGGCAGGACCTGGCCATCATGGCTTGTTGCGGCAGCCATAGTAGTTGACAGGGAACCAAAAGAAATCTCAAGCACACCGAACCTATCAAAAAACAAATTTATCTCTGGAGATCTTCATTCACATACAACCTGCATGCTGCTCGACCACTAAAAGTATCTTCGCATGCAGAAAATATTCAATGTCTCGGCATCATACCTAGCGCCAAAAAACCACTCTCTTTGGCCAATGCAAGGTAGACTAAGAATAAATACCATGCAGATAACTGAAGATTTAGTGTGTATTTAGAAGAAACAATATGCAACATCTACGTCATCCACAAAGGAAACGTCAACCAAACCCATCATGCATCAGCTAATATGGGGTGGCATATAACACTACCAGAATAACTGGCGATGCCGACGGCCGAACCTATGCCGACGGGCCCCATCGGCATAGATTGGCCTATCCCGAAGGCCCAGCCCAGGCCGTCGGCATAGAAAAGCCGTCAGCGTATATCAATCTATGCCGACGGCCCCCGTCGGCAAAGCTCACCCGTCGGCGTCGATAGAAATATGCCTATGGTGGCCGTCGGCATAGAGAAGGCCGTCGGCATAGCTCGTGGGCCCGGCTACCCGGACGGAGACGGCCTTTTGACGGCGTCAATCTACGCCGACGGGCTAACGGCGGTCGTCGGCATAGACACCACGTCATCGATCCGCGTCGCCCGCCATGTCATCGATCCGCGTCGCTCGCCTGTCCGTGGGGTGGCAAATCTATGCCGACGGCTTGGCCGTCGGCATAGGTCTGGCCCATGGATGTTGCCACATCACCGATCCGCGCCCTTAGGCACGTCATCGATCCGTGGCCATGTGCGCAGGCCGTCGGCATATCTCTATTTTTTTTTTATTTTTTACTTATTTTTATTTACTTTTCCCTGTTTTTTCACAACATAAATGTGCCTATGGTATATCGATTGCCCCCCTCACGGACGTTGCTGCCGCCGCGCCGTGCCCCACAGCGACGCTGGAGATGGGGGGCACACCCCGGAGCTGCGTGCCGGGTGCCTGCGCTAGCCACCACGCTTTCACAACCGTAGGAGGGCCCAAAGCAACACCTAGCGGCATTGCTACCCCCCAGGTACACCCTCCCGTCTAACCGGGCCCTCATACATGCGGGGCGGTGTGGTGCCATGTCTGAAGAGGCGGGACGGGGGCCCTGGGGATAGCAATACCACCGGAGCGTCGCACCGGCCCCTCATACATGCGGGGTGGTGTGGTGCCATGTCCAAATTAGAGGCGGCACGCGTCTCCGGGTTGTGCCCCCGCTCACGGACGGCGCCGCCGCCGGCACCTGAAGGGGGGAAACGGACGCGTCGGGTCTACACGGAGGGGATCTTACTGTGGGTTTGGCTCGGATGTTGCTCTAAAGTGTTCGTATGGGCTGACCTAACACGACCGGGTGGATAGTTCCACTGGTCAAAACCCGTCCGTGCAAAGTCAAAGGGCTAGATCCCGTGGTCAAACGCTACAGGGTTAGGCAGGACGGGGGCCGTGGGGGGGGGGGGTAGCAATGCCACCCGAGCATCGCACCGGGCCCTCATACATGCGGGGTGGTGTGCTGGCATGTCCGAAGAGGCGGCACGCGTCTCCGGGGTGTGCCCCCTCACACGGACGGCGCCGACGCTGGCACCTGGAGGGGGGAAACGGACGCGTCGGGTCTACACGGAGGGGATCTTACTATGGGTTTGGCCCGGATGTTGCTCTAAATTGTTCGTATGGGCCGACCTAACACGACCGGGTCGATAGTTACACTGGTCAAAACCCGTCCGTGCAAAGTGAAAGGGCTAGATCCCGTGGTCAAACGCTACAGGGTTAGGCGGGACGGGGGCCGTGGGGGGGGGGGGTAGCAATGCCACCCGAGCATCGCACCGGGCCCTCATACATGCGGGATGGTGTGCTGGCATGTCCAAAGAGGCGGCACGCGTCTCCGGGGTGTGCCCCCTCACACGGACGGCGCCGCCGCCGGCACCTGGAGGGGGGAAACGGACGCGTCGGGTCTACAGGGAGGGGATCTTACTGTGGGTTTGGCCCGGATGTTGCTCTAAAGTGTTCGTATGGGCTGACCTAACACGACCGGGTGGATAGTTCCACTGGTCAAAAACCGTCCGTGCAAAGTCAAAGGGCTAGATCCCGTGGTCAAACGCTATAGGGTTAGGCGGAACGGGGGCCGTGGGGGGGTAGCAATGCCACCCGAGCATCGCACCGGGCCCTCATACATGCGGGGTGGTGTGCTGGCATATCCGAAGAGGCGGCACGCATCTCCGGGGTGTGCCCCCTCACACGGAGGGCGCCGCCGCCGGCACCTGAAGGGGGGAAACGGACGCGTCGGGTCTACAGGGAGGGGATCTTACTGTGGGTTTGGCCCGGATGTTGCTCTAAAGTGTTCGTATGGGCTGACCTAACACGACCGGGTGGATAGTTCCACTGGTCAAAACGCGTCCGTGCAAAGTCAAAGGGCTAGATCCCGTGGTCAAACGCTACAGGGTTAGGCGGGACGGGGGCCGTGGGGGTAGCAATGCCACCCGAGCGTCGCACCGGGCCCTCATACATGCGGGGTGGTGTGCTGGCATGTCCGAAGAGACGGCACGCGTCTCCGGGGTGTGCCCCCTCACACGGACGGCGCAGTCGCCGACACCTGAAGGGGGAAACGGACGCGTCGGGTCTACACGGAGGGGATCTTACTGTGGTTTGGGCCCGGATGTTGCTCTAAAGTGTTCGTGTGGGCTGACCTAACACGACCGGGTGGATAGTTCCACTGGTCAAAACCCGTCTGTGCAAAGTCAAAGGGCTAGATCCCGTGGTCAAACGCTACAGGGTTAGGCGGGACGGGGGCCGTGGGGGGGTAGCAATGCCACCCGAGCGTCGCACCGGGCCCTCATACATGCGGGGTGGTGTGCTGGCATGTCCGAAGAGGCGGCACGCGTCTCCGGGGTGTGCCCCCGCACACGGACGGCGCAGCCGCCGGCACCTGAAGGATGAAACGGACGCGTCGGGTCTACACGGAGGGGATCTTACTGTGGGTTTGGCCCGGATGTTGCTCTAAAGTGTTCGTATGGGCTGACCTAACACGACCAGGTGGATAGTTCCACTGGTTAAAACCCATCCGTGCAAAGTCAAAGGGCTAGATCCCGTGGTCAAACGCTATAGGATTAGGCGGGACGGGGGCACTGGGGGGTAGCAATGCCACCCGACCGTCGCATCGGGCCCTCATACATGCAGGGTGGTGTGCTGGCATGTCCGAAGAAGCGGCACGCGTCTCCGGGGTGTGCCCCCTCTCACGGACGGCGCCGCCTCCGGCACCTGAAGGGGGGAAACGGACGCGTCGGGTCTACAGGGAGGGGATCTTACTGTGGGTTTGGGCTGGATGTTGCTCTAAAGTGTTCGTATGGGCTGACCTAACACGACCGGGTGGATAGTTCCACTGGTCAAAACCCGTCCGTGCAAAGTCAAAGGGCTATATCCCGTGGTCAAATGCTACAGGGTTAGGCGGGACGGGGGCCCTGGGGGGTAGCAATGCCACCCGAGCGTCGCATCGGGCCCTCATACATGTGCGGTGGTGTGCTGGCATGTCCGAAGAGGCGGCACGCGTCTCCGGGGTGTGCCCCCTCACACGGACGGCGCCGCCGCCGGCACCTGGAGGGGGGAAACGGCCTCTGCAACGCCACTCTCGGGTAAACCCAAGGTACTTGCACGGAAGGGAGACCGGCTGCACAGATAAAATATCACTCACATCGAGCCCATTGCAGCTAATAGGGTAAGCCACTGTTGGGAGTTATACTCTCCACTTTTTTTGGCAGGAGTTATATGAAGAGAATAGGTGTTGCGACGGTCAAACTAGTGTGCTTGGGAATATGAGAAGTCTAAAAATGCAACCCAGGCTTAAATGACAGCTGCCTTCATAACTTTTGGCCCGTGTGTGCCCTTCCAGTCCCTGGACGCTTTCTCTTCTCCATAAGTAAGACCACCGGACGAGCATTCCCTTGTACGTTCGTCTACAGCGCAACAACCTCCAGCACCGCGGTGAGCTTCTTCTACCTAGTTGCTCACCGTGAGGGAGAAGTACCCTGGAAGGGACCGCATCCACACTGCCGACGGATCAGGTTTGCACATAGCTCATCGTGGTCATGCTCTCCTTCCTACTCCCTCTGCCAACCGGAGACGCGTCCCGCCTCTTCGGACATGCCACCACACCACCCCGCATGTATGAGGGCCCGGTGCGATGCTCCGGTGGCATTGCTACCCCCAAGTGCCCCTGTCCCGCCTAACCCTGTAGCGTTTGACCACGCGATCTAGCCTTTGACTTTGCACGGACGGGCTTTGACCAGTGGACCTCCCCACCCGGTTGTGTTAGGTCAGCCCATAGGAACACTCTGGAGCAACATCCGGGCCAAACCCACAGTAAGATCCCCTCCGTGTAGACCCGACGCGTCCGTTTCCCCCCTCCAGGTGCCGGCGGCGGCGCCGTCCGTGAGGGGGGGCACACCCCGGAGACGCGTGCCACCTCTTCGGACATGCCACCACACCACCCCGCATGTATGAGGGCCCGGTGCGACGCTCCGGTGGCATTACTACCCCCCCACGGCCCCCGTCCTGCCGTGTAGACCTCACGGGCGTGGCTGCCACCGTGTCCCGGAGGGGGGAAACGGCCACGTCGGGCCGACACGGAGGGTATCTTTGGGTGGTTTGGGCCGGAATGGTGTTGGGGGGTGCAGCACATGCCGTAACAAAAAAATAAAAAATAAAAAAATGCCGTAACAAAAAAATAAAAAAAATGCAAAGTATATATGCCGACGGCTTAGCCGTCAGCATAGCAGCGCACATGTCCACGGATCGATGACGTGGCAAAGGGGCGGGCCTATGCCGACGGCCATAGGGCCGACCTTATCCCCTTGCGGTTCGCCCCCACCACCCATTCGCCATCCATCTCCCCCTTCCTCCCCGACCCACACCCGCGCCGCCACCCACCACCTCCGCCGCCCGCCCTAAGCACGCCACCGCCGGCCCCGAGCCCGCCGCCCCGCGCCACACCAACCCCGGGCCGCCCCGCCCCGCCCCGAACCCGCCATCGCCCGCGCCTCCCCCGTCTCCCCCACCCACCCGCGCGGCCGGCCCTCCCTCCCCCGACCTCCGTCCCCACCCCGACCTCCATCGACCCCGCCCCGGCGGCCACTTCGTCCGTGCCTGCCCCTCCGCCGCCTGCTCTGGGCCATCGTCCGTGCCTGCCCCTCCCCCCGAGCTGGCCCTCCCCCACGAAGAGCTCCCTCCCTCCCTCTCTGTAGATTTTTTTTGATAATTTTGTTGTTGTTCATAGTTATGTAACTAGATGGATGGATGCATAGTTAGTTGATAGATGATTTGATGATAGTTACAAATGTGAGAAATGCAAGAAAAGCAATTTTTTTAACAAGGGGCATGACGTTAGATGATGGATTTTTTGATGATAGTTGCAAATGTATGATGATTGTTACATGATAGATGATGATGTTAATGATGATAGATGATGATGTTGATGATAGATAATGATTTTTTTTGCGAAAGAGATGATATAGGATGCTGATTTTTATGATTCGATGATTGTTAGATGATGATGATGAATATATTGTGATGTACTTAATTATTGTCACGGTGCAGGTTCTGTGGTGTTCCATCTCGGTGGAGTGATCGTCGTAGGAGCTGTTGGTCCCCGGTTGTCCCTCCGGTGTTCGACTACTTCCTCTACAGCCGAGGGTGAGCTACGAATCAGACTAGATTTCATTCTCAAGTCAACTGACGTAACCTAGGCGTCTCCCGTCCGAAAGGGTTGCATGGATAAATATGCATTCAATTGCATATTTATCACCGCAGCTCTTTCAGATTGTCCAGCGTTTTCCACGGACAGCCAGAGGATGTGTAGATTGGGTATGTTCTCCATGTTCTACCCCGTTCTGAGACAAGATTTCGGCGGCGCCTCCCCATTGTTCTCCGGAGCACATTCTCTCGGCTATTTGCCGAGACGTGTATCTGGAGAACAGCGGGGAGGTGCTGCCAAAATTTTGTCTCGGAACGGGGTAGAATGGAGAACGTACTCAATCTACACATCCTCGGGTGGGATTAGGACCCATCTTTACCTATTAGAGATGTAGGTGGATTAAACGCGGTAGAAACTGAAAATTTGATGCCATTAATTTAAGTGAATCCTTAATTATGTTGTGTGGGTTGCAAAAAAGCAGAGGATGGCAGATAATCAGTGGATGTACAGTGGTTTTATCCGTCGGAATCGAGTAACATCAGAGTGGATCACGAAAACCGATGTGTATTTGAAGGAGATATTCCGTCGTCCAATGACAATTATCCCACCATGCCCCTGTGCGAGATGTGCCAGACGTCATCGTAGAAATCAGACGGACATGAGTGAGCACCTTCGCACGCACGGATATATGCCAAACTTTGACATGCCGCCGATAAACATAGCCGAGCAGGACCGTGGTAGAGAGGAGGTGATGCGACAACGCATCGATGGATATGAGGACGACGGGGTCAGGGACATGCTAGATGATGTCATTGTTGCAGAAACGGCAAATGCGACACCTTCAGAGAATGAACCGGAGGAGCCGGAGGCAACTGCAAAGGCCTTCTTGGAGGTCTTGGCCTCGTCGAAGAAACCTCTTTATGCGGGTGCGAAAATATCTCAGCTGGATGCCATCTCGCAACTGATTGCAGTGAAGGATGAGTACGGCTGTAGCCAGAAATGCTTCGAAGCATTCCTGGGAGTATGGGCTAACAGCCTCCCTGAGGGTCATGAACTGCCAAAAAGCATGTACGATACAAAGAAAATCATGAAGGCACTCTCTATGGATTATGAGAAAATAGATGTTTGCCCGAATAATTGCCTTTTGTTTAGGCACGAGTGTGCGGATGACAAGTACTGTAGGAAGTGCGGTTCGTCTCGGTACATTGAGGTGGTCGGTGAGGATGGTGAGAAAAAGCAGCTAACCATCCCCGTTAAGGTTCTTCGGTATCTTGATTTTATAAAAAGATTGCAGCGCCTTTTCATCACGAAGGAGTCTGCCAAAATGATGAAGTGGCACAAGGAAGGTATAAGGTACAATCCAAAAAAAATCATACATCCATCGGGAGGGGAAGCATGGAAGTCATTCGATGAAGAATACCCTGAGGAAGCAGCCGAGGCTGGGAATGTCAGAATAGCCATATCAGGTGATGGGTTGAATCCATATGGTATGTCGTCCAATCCATACAGCTGCTGGCCTGTGTTTGTAATTCCGCTCAATCTTCCTCCCGGTGCCCTAATGTAACGGAAGACCATGTTCTTGTCGCTCATCATTCCGGGGCCTGACTACCCGGGGAAGCAATTGGGTGTGTTTATGCAGCCACTTGTGGATGCTTTGCAACATTCTTGGTACTTTCCAAGGTTGACATACGACCGGGATCTGCAGAGAAATTTCTTGATGAAAGTTTGGTTGCACTATTGCATGCATGACTTTCCCGGCTATGCTCTATTCTGCGGATGGTGTACAAGTGGTAAGATGCCATGCCCAGTGTGCATGCAGACTCTGGAATGATTTGGCTGAGTAAGGGTGGCAAGTATGTAGCCTTTGACCTGCATCGACAGTTCCTCCCTCCAGACCATCCAGACAGGGAAGACAAGAAGAACTTCACGAAAGGCCGGGTTGTTTATGAAGTAACCGAGATTCCAACATTTTCGGGGGCAGATGTTCTTGCTCAGCTAAAAGCTCTCAAGCCTAAAGTCAAAGGCAAAGGCAAAGCCAAAGCCAAAGGCTTCGAGGGATATGGTGAGACGCACAACTGGACGCACATTACCCCCTTCTCGCAGCTTCCCTATTTCAAGGACCTCAAACTTCCTTACAATATTGATGTGATGCACACCGAAAAGAATGTGGCAGAGTCACTTTTCCACATGATCCTCAACATTTCTGATAAGACGAAGGATAACGTAAAAGCTAGAGCCCATCAACAGAGAATTTGTGATAGACCACGCCTGAACATGAAGCCTCCCACAGGCGGTTGAAAAAACTGGTTCAAGCCAGATGCTGACTTTGTCCTTAAACCGCCAGAAAAAAAAGAAGTACTTATCTGGCTGAAACAAATTTTGAAGTTCACCGATGGTTATGCATCGAATATAAGTAAGGGAGTCAATCTTTCAACGGGCAAAGTGACCGGCCTGAAGAGTCATGACTACCATGTATGGATTGAGTGGATAATGCCGGTGATGGTTCGAGGCTATGTCCCCGAGCATGTCTGGCGAGTGATTGCCGAGCTTAGCCATTTCTTCCGCACGCTCTGTGCTAAAGAAGTAAGTAAAGAGGTGATTGAAAAATTTCATAAGAAGGCACCGGAGTTGATAGTCAAGATAGAGAAGATCTTTCCGCCAAGCCTCTTTACTCCGATGACACATCTCATTCTGCACCTCGCGAACGAGGTATTGTTGGGGGGCCCTGTGCAAAATCGCTGGCAGTACGAACCTGAGAGGAAGAACAAGAATCTCCGACGGAAATGTGGAAACAAAGCTAAGATTGAAGCTTCCATAGCTGAGGCAGTTATCCTAGAGCAGGTGTCAGACCTCAGGACATCATACTATCCAGACCACGTTCCCCATCTGCATAACAAGGTGCCTCGATACAATATAGAAGAGCCCAAGTATCAACCCAGGCTCGATCTATTCAACGCGCAAGGTGGGAGGGCTGGGGCCTCAAAATCTTATAACATGCCACGACAAGAGTGGGAGGACCTCATGTTCTATATCTTGCACAACATCAAGGAAGTTGAGGAAGTGTGGATGAGGTAATACCACTACACCATTCCTTTATGTCTTCCACATCATCATGTTCCATGTTCACTTAGTCCCGGTCTAACACCGCTTATCTTTTTTTAGTGATTTCGTTCAAGAGGAATGGACGGGAGTGAATCCTCCTACTGAGGCGGAGGCACTTACTCTTCTCCGTCATGGAAACCCTGGACGTAAAAATTTTGTTGCTTGGTTCATGGAGAAAGTAATTTTCCACACTCCCCTATTAAATACCTACTTGAACATTTATTAGTTAACCGAACTAATGCACGCAACAATTTCCATTATACTTGTAGGGAAAAGATCTGAACATATCTATGGATGATGAATTGAGATGGGTTTCCATGGGTTTTGACCCTGCCGTCATGACATGTAAAAAGTATGATGTGAATGGGTATCGCTTCCATACAGAGGAGCACCAAAACAGCCGCCCCGATCCCAAAACTATAAATACTGGAGTGTACACCCCCGGTCAAAATTCAGTAGACTACTACGGAAGGGTACAAAATATATACGAGGTTAAATTCCGCCAGGGGCGTGAGACCCTAAGTCTGCCTGTGTTCAAATGCCGATGGTTCGATCCGCGGGAGGGGGTAAAACATACGCCTTCCATTGGTTTGGTCGAAGTTAAACCATCAACCGTCTATGCCGGAGCCGATCTCTTCATTGCGGCTACCCAAGCTACACAAGTATATTTTCTGCCTTACCCATGCCAGAAAGTGTATCTAAAGGGTTGGGAAGTTGTGTTCAAGGTGTCGCCACATGGTAAGCTACCGGACCCGAATGAAGACGATTACTACAACATTAACCCCATGACATACGAGGGAGTGTTCTATCAAGAGCAACCTGATGATGATGATGATGATGATGATGATGTGGTTAGAAACGATGACGCTAGACCATTGGGTGATGATGATGTGGACCCAAACTTCCACGATGCACGGAATGATGGTGAGACCATCGTCAATGAAAATGACATACTTATGCTAGAAAAGTTAAATGAAGACGCTGACGAGGAGGAAGAGCCTCGACCTCCGTCGGACAACGAAGATGATATGATTGATAGTGATGATGAGACGGACCGAGAAAGAGGTTACAACAGTGATGATTCATATGGGTTCTAGCAGATGTACGTTTCAAGTATTTTTTTCTATAGTTTAGGAATATGCCTTTTTATGCATTTTTATTAATGTGTTTATTATCATGCCTTTTCCTTCATTTCATTAATTTACTAATTGCTTTTTCTCTTTTCAATGCAGGTTCGTGGAACATGGGCAAGGGGAAGGCCGACGGCGTGGGTTTCCTACGCAAGCTCGTCGGCCTACCTAGTCGGAGTGGTCGAGCACGTAATCCTCCCCCTCGGCTACTTGACGATGACTCCTCACAGGGAGTTCGAGGGAGAGGTGCCCCTAGAGGAGGAGGGGCGGGGGGAGAGCCTCTAGAGGACGAGGTGCTGGGGGGAGAGCCACTACAGGGGGTCGCGGCCAGAAAGAGCGCACCCTCACCAACTTAGGGGTGTTGTCTTCGAGGCCCTCCTCTAGTGAGGTACCCTCCTCTAGTGAGGCAGGCGAGGAGGAGGAGGAGGAGGAGGAGGAGGAGGAGGAGGTTGGGGAGGAGGTTGGGGAGGGGGAGGCAGGCGAGGCAGGCAAGGAGGAGGGTGGTGGCGGGGATGATGGTGGTGACGGGAAGGGGGTTGACACGAAGGGGTGGCTGCGTGGCAACGCAAAGCTACCAAAGCAGGTTCCTGCTACTGAGGAGCAGAAGTGGCTCATTGAGCCCACGGGAAAAGAGTAAGTGGTTCATTATGTTGCTTGTCACATGCTTATTCTGGTTGTTATTTATTTTTCTTGTGACATGCTAATAGTTCATTCTTTTGCAGCAACTGGATATATTCTAAAGGGGTCCGTATTCCCAGCGGCCTCATCACCATCTTGCTGAAGTTATATTGGCCGGGGTTGTACTGTCCTGATCCAGTCAGGCAGCCGGACCGTCGGGTTTTGGCCACGAGCTGGGACCACTGGGAAGCGGCCCGTCACGCGGACCATGAGACCCATGCCAAGGCCGTGATCACTACTTTCTGGGTGAGTTCTCTTCAGAAGCACAAGTCCATTCTAGTTTCATGAATGATTTAACTCATGGCTTCTCCCATTCTTGTTTCATGCATGATTGTAGAAATTCTGTCGAGTTCTTCCGGAGCACAGGGCTAGAGCGGACCAGATTGTGCTGCGGCAATGCAAGAAGAAGGCCCGCCAGATGCAGTATGAGGTGCGCTATGTGGCCATCTCCACATACTACCATGACTATCTTGGTGTGAAGATGACCAAGGAAGAAGCGCGGAGGATGGGCATTACCTTGGAGAGGCCCAAGTTCTTGGCGGTAAGTATAAAAGATTTTTCATTATGCTTTCATATATTATGCTTTCATTATGCTTTCATTACCTTGTGGTACATTATGCTTTATGCTTTATGCTTCCATAACACCAATTTGGACACACCTACATGCCATTATGCTTTTATTATGTAGGTGTGTCCAAATTGGTGTTATGGAAAAGACGAGTCCTGGGCGGCATTGGTGGATCTTTGGTGTGATGAGGCTGGAGCCTGGGCGGCTATGAGATCCAAAAATAAGGCTAACCGAGGGACGGAGGGAGTACATGCTCAGGGAAACCGAAACCACTATCTCCACAAGGTAGTTAATGTATGACTAACCCCATTAAACATTCTTCTTCTTCTATTTACCATCACTTTCTTATGTATGACTAACCTCTGTTTGGTGGTGCAGGAGGAGAAACTGAAGCGGCCGCTCTCACACATGCAGGCGTGGGAGATCGCCCATACGCGGAAGGACCCCAAGCCTGGCGAGCCCAAGTACTACGGCAAGAAGACCGCAGAGAGGAAGAAGGCCTACTCTGAAGCGTATCTGGAGTTACATCCTGACACACCTGACCCCATTGCGGTGCCGCTGGACGACATGGCGGTGGTGAGGATGGGGCCCAAGGAGCACGGTCGGGAGGTGGTTCTCGATGCTGTGATCACTCCTAGTATCTCCTACACACAGCTTCGTCGGATCGACCCGAGCCTGAGCCAGCGCACGAGCCAGCCAGTGACTAGTACATAGTACCTCTTTCAGGAGCAACAATCTGTAAGTATTTTCCCTCTTATCTTCATTTCTCACTTCATTTTCCGCATTTAGTAGTTTTATGAGTTCCATCATGTCATACCGTAGGCCTACATGGAGTACACACTCCAGGAGACCATGGCGTGGCATCAGAGGCTTTATGAACACCAAGTGCAGAGGGATAGCCAGATGCAGCAGGCTTTTCAGGATATGGCGGCCGGCAGGTGTCCTCAGTTCCCTCTAGCACAATGCCCTCCAGCACAACCAGTGCTGATGAGCTTTGAGGAGTTTGTGGCACAGACCGCTGGCCCCTCACCGGTTAGTTCATCCCCAATCTATTCACCCAAAGCATGTCATGCCTTTCAACACAGTCATATATCCCGTGCATATGTCTTTTCAACATCCAGCGAACAGGTGGATCTACCGTTGGCGGTGGTCTTCGAAGCACTCCGGAGACATGGAGCCCGACCACTCCAATCCACGGAGGCGGAGGCGGAGGAGGAGGCGGTCTTGGCGGTAGCGCTGCAGCTAGCAGTGACGACCTGGGCTTCGGCGGTCTTAGCGGTGACGACCTCCGTGGTGCTCGACGTCCTGGCGCTTAAGCCTTTGGGTCACATTGTGGCGGTCTTGGTGGTGATGATACTTATATACTTGTGATGTTTCTTATTGTTGTTTGTGAGATTCTTATGCTTGGTGGTGATGATACTTATATGTTTATGCTTTGCGATGCTTCTTATGATGTGTGATGATGAATTTGTTCTGTGATGCTGCTGGGCCAGCTGTTATGTGATGCATATATTTGTTGTGTGCTGTATATATTCAAATGAATTGAGCTAAAACAAAACAGAAAAAAGAAAAAAAAACAGACAGAAACTATGCCGACGGCTAGGCCGTCGGCATAGAGCTGCCGTGAGCTCCTAGTGGCTGCCACGTGGCAGGCCTATGCCGACGGCTTAGCCGTCGGCATAGTTTCAAACTAAGCCGACAGCTAAGCCGTCGGCATAGGCCTGCTCCAGGAGCTCCCAGTGGCTGCCACGTGGCTGGTCTATGCCGACGGTCTAGCCGTCGGCATAGTTTCAACCTAAGCCGACAGCTATGCCGACGGCCAGACCGTCGGCACAGACCTGCCACGTGGCGAGCAAGCATTGGGCAGCACTTGACGGCGGCCGCCGTTAGGCGATAACGTTGCCGACGGCCGGGGCCGTCGGCATAGATGTACGGACGTCGTCGGGATAGGTCCTATGCCGACGGCCTTTCTATGCCGACGGCATTCCTGGCTACGCCGACGGATATGTTGCCGACGGCCCTATGCCGACGGGTGCCGTCAGCATAGGCCTGTCCCGACGGCCTTTCAAGGCTATGCCGACGGCCCTGGCCGTCGGCATAGGGTGCGATTCCGGTAGTGTAAGAACACGTATAAACTGAGCCTTCTGTAAGAATCAAAGTGAACAGGCATAAAATTGAATTTGTTGACCTATGTTTTAGTTGCAGTTGTAAAAAACAAAGCCCTACTTACTATGGGCAGACACATCATCTTCCCCACAAACAACCCTTAATCAGACTGTCCATAGATGGACATGTAAAAAAACGAATTTGTCATTATCAGATGTTAGTAATCAAGCTTGTTTATTAGGGATTTAGTGATGTACGTAACATAGAAAACCATTTGAAACTGTTCTAATATAAACCTCAAACCGAACTATCTTGCAGACAATCAAAGGTCTTGCTAGGTGTTTGAATGCGTTCAACTGTAGCTGTAGGAGTGGTACGGCAGAAATTGACGGTGTCAACGGCCAATTGCAATCCAATCGACGGCCAAAATGCTGGAACAAAAAAGAGTGATACCTGTCGATTGACGGTGTCGAGGTAGGGGCAATCCCGGCGCAGCTCGACCTGCATGGGTCGCCTCTCCGGAGCCCTCCTCTCGTCCTCCTCCTCATCCTCATCGTCTTCCTCCTCCTCCTCCTCCCGGGGCCGGCCGTTCGCGTGCCCCCTCGGGGCCCCACGCTCCTCCTCCTCGCCTGCGTAGTTGGCGAGCCCCAGCAGCGAGGCACCCTCCGACTCGTCCGCCGTGCGCGGGCGCTTCTCGTCGGCGGCCACGGCTCCTCCCCCTCCTCGTGCTCGCGCTTCCGCGCGGGGGACTGGTGCTCCTCCTCGTCCGCACCCATCGCCGGCCGCCGGGAGGAAGGAGGAGAGAGAAGGGGCGGGCGGAGGAGGAAGGGGAAGGGAGGGGGAGGAGGAGGAGGAGGTGGGGTGTTGCACGCGGCCGGTGCCCGCCGGAACCGAACGGCGTGGGTGGGGGCGGCGGCGAGGAAATCGTGGGGAGAGGAGCCGGGGTGGGGTGGACCGAGGACATCGTGCGGAGTTCGTGAGAGAGTTTTTTTAGGGATGTGAGAGAGTTTTTTTAGTGGTGGGGTGGGAGTGGATCAGGCCGGGGTGGATGGTGTAGTAGTGGACACGGTTAGTAATGGCGTGGGGGTCTTACCTGCGCTATAGCTACCTACTTAGTAGTAGCGCGGGTTTTATACCCCTCGCTACTACTATGGCCTGTTTCAGGGGTATGATGGAGATCATTTTGTAGTAGCGCGGGTTTATACCCCTCGCTACTACTATCAACTTAGTAGTAGCACGGGTTTTATACCCCACGCTGCTACTAATTAGCAGTAGCGCCCGTTTTTAGACCGCGCTACTGATAAACTTCTGTGTATAAGGTTTTCCCTAGTAGCGATCACCTGATTCCGGCTGCTCTGGGAGAAATCATAAATCTGGGTCTCCTGGATCGGATGATGGCGATGCCTTCGGGGTCGTTCTTCCTCTCGTGGCATCATTTTGGAGAAGGTGCTGCTGGAGAGGGCAAGAGGGGGAGCGGTGTTGCATCTACCGCAAAGACGATGGTGGGTCTTAGAGACGTTGCGCAGCGGAGTCTCGTGGATGGATGCGTGTTGACGGACGTGCGCAGGATAGTGGCATTGTCTGACATCGTGGTGGCGTCGACAGCAGAATGGCATGGCAAGGTGAATGCGTTAAGCGCTCCTCAAGATAGGATAATGGAAGATGATGGTGACTGATTTTAGAGCGTGTGCATGCATGCGATGTGTTCAGAGGGTCTGGTAGAAAACCAAGAAGGAGCATTAAAATGTATTAGTCGAATGCTCGTGCGTTGCCACGGGACATAAAATATGATGTGAAACGATAACTCCACAGAGTGATAGCATGGACTTGGGTATTTAGACAAGTGCTTCTTATGGACTACAACCCAACACCGGAATAATGTCAAAGATGATCCAACTGTGTAGGTACATTATTTTTGTTCTTCTATTTGTGTTACCCGCCATTTAATTCAACAGAACAAACTCTCTAACTAATTCATACAAAAAAATAAAAATCTATAATAAAATGGTATTTTCATTTCACAATGCATGCACACACCAGTTCAAATCAAGGCGTGTTATCTCCTGCCGCACACATCTTCATCTCGTCTTCATACCTCTCACCTCTGTCCATCAGCCGACTCATCTCCACTCCAAATCTCCACCATCATCACTTTCTAGATATTCCCATCCTATCACTTTGTGCACATCCTACTTCCTTCCGGTTGTCTTCTATGGGTTCACTTTATTTGATTCGCTTCTCAAACTTTAAGAATTTCTTGCCGTCGTGGATGTTACTTGACAAATAATGGCAACATCTATATATAATGAATATATATACTAAATGAGGTGACGGCTACGCGATAATGATGAAATACATCGGCACACCATTGACATTTGGTGACGATGAGCGGCAACACCATCCCCTAGGCTTGACCTTTTAGCTATAACAGTTACACTCCACTATCCTCGCTGGCTCACACTCTCAACGCTACAGTCCACCTCCAGGCGTACGTCTAAATAAAGTTAACATTTTGTTTATCCACAAACTTGTAAATCTAGATTAATTTTTGCTTAAACTGGAAGGATGAACTACCGCTAGCATAATATACCAATTAGGAACATACAAATGTTTTTATGAACAATCAAGCGAGGGAAAGGGAGATTGTACAACTTGTTGATATAATTTGGTCCGATTAGGAAGAGGATCACAAATCATAAATAAAATATTTTGATGCCAGTAAAAAAATTCAGTGAAAAAAATAGCATGCTACATAACAGTTTGTTGAAGAGGCACCCCTTAAAGTATGATCTATTAGGTTGACGACATATATAATAAAAAAATTCAGACTAATGGTAGCAAAAGAAACATCAGCTTTGAATTCACGTAGCACCTTCAAATGACAGTCTTATCTATAGATGGCTGCTATCGGAAAAAAGGCACAAAATATGATCGAGGCAAAGAGCGAGAACACATCTTCAGGTTACTGTCTTACATTCAGATAATTGCTAGCTAGATACATGGTCAGATCATAATTAATTATCAACACTCTTACTCTTCTTATCCATGTACAACATATATAAACTCTCCCAAAAACATTTATAAATTCTAAAATGAATAAACTGAAGCACAGTCATAACTCTTGACCAGATTCATTGCCGCTGCCGTAGGGATAACGATCCTGCATGATATCTGACTGACTTTAGTCACGCCACTTTATTCCGTTCATGGTGCGGTTACTCTCACAATCGTAGATCCATCATTTTTTGTTTTTTTAAAATATCAGGATGGTGGTGCAATTACCCATGTCAAGAGAAAACAGATCAGATGACATAATCATATACAATGCATTGCATTGGAAGAGGCCTTTGTGATCACTATAAATATTGTGATACCTCAATTATACATCCATCCTCTATGTCATTAAGAAACAAATAACATGACACATTGTGCAACGGATTAAGATACTAATCTCTACTATTAAAGCTACGACTACCTAGCCTTCTCCCACACAAAAGAAAAATACTACCTAGCCTTATCTTGGAGTTATCGTCCACCGAAGCGCTATGCTATCTGAGTATAGGGCTATGGCCAGTTTCCCTATAAATCATTATTAAAGTTATTCTACCTCTGAAGTGCTATGTTATCTGAAAACAGGGCACCAAGCATCTCAAAGTAGCCAGACAAAACTTTAATTCGTTCATGTTTACATTCAGTGGCCTTGAGCAACATATCTTGGAAAAACTCATAGAAAATCTACAGGGAACATGCACACACTTTGTGAGATCCCTATACCCCCATGGAGTACACGTTATGCTTACCCACTCCTTTCTCTCATGAGTGCAAGGAGTCACGAACTCTTGACCACACAATATGATTACCCACTCCGTTATCTCATGATCACATATTTCTCTAATATTGGCATCTATCAGAATTGGTCCGACGGTGAAGATAAGAATATTGGTAAATGTGTGTGCTCACCTGAAGGTGGTGTCTGACACCCTTATAGAGAAATCCATGCTGCCTCCCATGCTCAAGCATGTACAAGCTTACATTTCAATCTGTAGAATTACACATAAGCAATTATGTTAAGCCCTAAGACCATAATTCCCTCTAGGAGGAAAAATACTTCCTCTACATAAATAAATTGCATTATTTACGCCCAGGTTCAATGTCAAGAAAATGTCCTTTTTTTCTGAAACCTTAACCCTAGCTAAATGATTTTGATGCATAGCGATCACGGCATATACTTGGCTCTAAGAGTTTGATGACCATTATATGCTACGGAGGTAAATGCTCTGCAAGGCCTGAACAAAAAGGTACAAATTAGGGTAAAGCATAAATTGTTAACAAAACAAAATTTTAGTTCTAACATGCTTCCATGGCAGACATTTTAGTAAAATAAAAACAGTGTATGTCTATTACTGTCCTTCTTTTGTTAGATAGTAACGGGCTAGTTTGATAAAGAAAAGAGAAAAAATATAACACATGACATTTTACTGATCCAAATACACGCTCATCCTTTAGGGCAGCCTTATTTCCTGTATCACCATACGTAATCAACAGCTTGATGAGAAATTAAGAAACAAACGTTATAAGTGTGCTCACAAGTTAATTTTGTACGTAAGGGATATTTTTCCACAACAGAACCATGCTCTGTTCAGTATTACCATTAACAAATAACAATAAATGCCCACTATTACTTCACTGTTGCATTTAATATTTCGCATGCAAAATTACATGAAATGCTAACAAGCATGATAAAGAAAACCAGCTAACGAAATCAATGTAGAAAGATAAGAATACTTGGTGGATAGCAAGATCAATGTAGTTCTTCAGCTCTTGGATTACAGCTGCAGATTAGATATCAAATTCAAGAGTAGCTTCATAGAAGAGCGAGCGGAGGATGGCGCTCCCAACGGCTCCTGTACGGACAGGCGTTGCGAGCGTCTCTGGCGATGGTGGCGACGGCGGCGGTGTCTCGGCGCAGGGCGGCGGTGCTTAGGCCCCGGCGGAGGACCCGGAGGCTGGCTGGGCGGCGGCTCGCGCCCCAGTCCCCAGGCGGGCGGCTGCGCCCCCCCTGGGCGTCGCTGGGTGGTCGGGAAGCCGCTTTTGGGCGCTGGCGGAGGACGAGTCGGACTGCGACGAGGAGGCGGAGTTAGGCGACGCGGTGGCGCCGGGGGCAGGTGGCCGTGCGGCCTGCTCCATTGGCGACTTCGTGTCGCGGGCAGAGGAGCTCGGGGGCTCTCTCAAGGCCGGGCGCCGTCGTGCGTTTGCGCCCGGGGGCCGTGGCTCGCGGCGGGTCGATGCGGCTGCGCTCAGAGCGGCTCGCTCGGTGTGGCGCCGCGAGGGTCGCGGCAACCTTGCGGCGCCTGACGCGGGGCTGCTCCTGGAGCTCACGGCAGACCAGTCGTGTCCGACGCCGGCGTCCCCCGTGGCGGCAGCGGCGCGGACGACGCTGGGCGTGGTCAACCCTAGGGTTGGGGCGGACCAGCCAGCGGTCCAGTCGGGCCAGCCCACGCGGGTGGTGGACGGCCCAAATGCGGTGGTGGCGCGGGCTGGGGCCCAGTCCCCTGACGCGCGCATGGTGCAGGGAAGCGTTCCTGTCCCCAGGACCCAGCCCGACCCACAGGGGGCGATCCAGCCCAAACAGCCCAGCCCAGAGAGGGCACATAAATGGCTCTGGATCCCCCGCGGAACCCTAAATCCCTCGCTAGGTTTCCCAGCCACCGCTGCGGAGGTGCGGCGTTTCGGTCGTCTCGCCCAATTCCTCTCACCCACTCCACTCCCATCCCCACTGCGGCGCACCTTTGCAGAAGTAGTGGCGATGGGCTTCAAGCAAGATTGTCGGGGGGAAAAGCCTCCCATGGAGCCGCCGCGGGACCGCAACCGTGTCCGCACCGACGACGAGGGGGGTTGGGGGCCACCGCCTGCGTGGTGGCTCAAGGAACAGGAAAGGAAGAAAAAGAAGAAGGCGGAGTACAAGCAGCGCGGCCTCGAGCTCAAGCGCAAGGGGATGCAACCAGCGACGGGCGGCGACCGGGGCGGCGACTCCCACGCGAAGAAGAAATCCAAGCCTGCGGGGGCGGTGGCCTCCAAGCCGCCTCTCCAGCCCAGATTTGAGGTGCCGGGCTCATCCAAGGGCACGGAGGCGGAGCCAATCCCGATCGAGGAAGCCGACGGACCTGAATGCTTCCGATGCGGGAGCACGGGCCATTTTCAGAACCTCTGTACCTTCAAGCCTCTGTGCGTGGTGTGCACCAAGGAGGGGCACACGTCAGCGCAGTGCCCGACCCGTGGCAAGCCTCTGCTCCTCCAAACCTTGGGGCACGCCATCTCCGGCGAGGGCTTCTTCTGCCTCCAGTACCCGGATGATTCGAGGGAGGAGCCGTAGATCTAGCTGGGGGCCAACGCGGCTGTGCTCTCCATGCCTTCCGGCGCGCTCACCCAAGAGCCACAAGTGGAGCTGCCACACCTCTTCGAGGGCGAATGGGACTGGCAGGTCTCAGCTATGGAGGGAGGGGCATTCTCAGTGGTCTTCCCTGATCCGGCGATGCTCCGGATGGCAACCAGGAGCGGCAAGTTGTTCCTCTCCCTCAACAACCTCATGGTGGACATCCGCGACGCGGTCCTCGACGCCCCCAAGGGAATGGCGTTTCCAGAGGTGTGGGTCCAACTGGGAGGAATCCCTCCCAAGCTACGGCGCTCCGACCTGCTCATGGCGGCCACCACCATGCTTGGCCGTCCCCTGCTGGTGGATGAGGAGTCCCTCATTCGTCCGGGGCTAGTCCGTATGCGTTTCGCATGCCGCAACCCCCGCAAGCTGCGTGGTCTGGTCCAGATCTGGTTCAATGGCGAGGGCTTCAACATCACCATCGAGCCCGAACTTCCCCCGGAGCAACTCGCGGCGCCTGCCCTGCCTTCTCCAAACCCTCCTTCTCCAAATGACAAAGGCAGGGGTGAGGAGGGGCGTGACGGCAACCTGGGCGGCGACAAGGAGGCGGATGCAAGCATGGAGGATGATTCCATCGATACGACGGCATGGGAGAAGCTGGGCATCACTGACAAGGGCGGGGCGACGAACCGGGCGCCGTTGCCTTCGATGGAGCTCTCCATCCCCAACCAGTATTGCTCCAACCTGGGCTCGGTCACGTCCCCCCCGGTGCGGGCGGTGGCGGAGCCTGGTGCGGGCCAGATGGAGGAACCGCTGGGGGAGGCGCGCACTCCTATCGCGGTGTCCATGGAGTCGCCGCCGCTTGCCTCGTGCTCTCCATCCCAAGGGGGCCGCAGCTCCAACAAGCTCGGGGCGGTGAAACAGCTTAAGAAGGTGGTCGTGCGCAAGGTTAGCGCGGAGGCTGTTCGTGTGGCGGAGCTCCAGGGCGCGCCGGTGACTCCCCGGCAGGCGGTGATGGCGCTGGCCGTGCCCACCTCCGCTCCGATCGCGCAGGAGGCGGCCAAGACGGTGACTGTCCCGAAGGCCAAGCGTTCCAAGGCCGTCATGGATGGGCAGGTGGCCCCTGTGCGGATCAGCGCGCGGGCCAAGGGCGCCAAAGGAAACATGCCTTCGCTCCAACGCGCCCAACTCCTCCAAGCACAAAAGAATCTGGAAACCTCAGGTAATCCATTGCCCCGCTTTTCGATTTTGGATTCTTTCTCGGACGAGCACCTAGGCGAGGTGTTGGTGGAGAGTGGAGTTGAACCAATTGGGGAGAGCGGGGTTAGCGAGCTAATCTCGCTGGTGCGCGCTAAAGAGCTGGCTCAGGCGGCACTCGCAACGGCGGCTGCTCAACACGCGGAGCGTCTGGCTGTCGAGGAGGAGCCCTCGACGTTGCTAAGACTCCGGCCCGAAGGGGAGACAGCAACAGGGGTTGCTGCTCCTCCCTCGCCTCGCTGCGGCAAGGTGAGGCGCGTGGCCAAGGCGATCACCTCTAGAGGTGTCCGCCTGCGAAACCGCGTCATCTAGATGCGGATGCTCATTTGGAACATCCGTGGCTTCGGCCACTCGGGGCGGCGCACCCAACTTCGAGACTACATCAGGAAAGAAGGGATAGATATAGTAGGGCTCCAGGAAACCATTAAGGCTGATTTTCGTCACCAAGACCTCGTAGCCATAGACCCTTTGGAGCGTTTCATTTGGCAACATAGCCCGGCTATTGGGCATTCGGGTGGCATGCTGCTTGGCTTTTGCAGTGTCATGTATGAGGTGCTGTCCTGGGAGGTAGGCACCTTCTTTATTGAAGCCAATATTCGTGTGAGAGCTTCGCTACGCGAGCTCATGATCCTGCAAGTATATGGACCAGCAGATCACTCACGTTCGGCAGAGTTTCTGGGAGAACTCGAAGCCAAGGTGCTGGCAGTCGCCGCATCCCAGGTCCCGCAACTAGTGGGTGGAGATTTTAACCTCATCCGATCGAGCGCGGACAAAAATAATGACAACATCAACTGGCCAAGGGTGACCATGTTCAATAGCGCAATTGCGTCAATGTCACTTAGGGAAGTGGCAAGGACGAGGACAAGGTACACTTGGACCAACAAGCAACTAGCCCCGGTGCGATCCGTCTTGGATCGCGCTTTCATGTCTCCGGAATGGGAAGTGGTGTTCCCATTATGCTCGCTCCTTGCCGAAACAAGGATCGGCTCGGACCATGTTCCACTCATCTTATCTTCAGGGGAAGATAGGGTACGTCGCAGCCCGCGTTTCTTTTTCGAAACAGCGTGGTTCGAGGTCCCTGATTTCGACAACATCTTTCGGGAAAGATGGTTGATAAGTGTTCAAGCCACGGGCCAGCAGCGCGGCCCTATGGAGTTTTGGACAGCGGTCGGGGGATGCCTGCATGCAAGCCTCAAGGGATGGGGCGCGAATCAGGGACGAGACGAGAAAGTTTTGAGGGCGAGACTTCTCGATGAGATTGCAACCCTCGACACTCAAGCAGACTCGCGTCCTTTCTCAGAGCAAGAATGGGCGCATCGATACGCCTTGGAAGGGCAAGTCGAGGCGTTGCTCCGATCCGAGGAGGAATATTGGAGGCGCCGAGGAGGACTTAAGTGGACGCTCAAGGGCGATGCGAACACTGGCTACTTCCACGCGTACGCGAATGGTCGTCGCAGGAAATGCCTAATCCTGAGACTGCAGACGGAGCAGGGGCTCCTTCTCCAGCAATCAACGATTAGCAAACACATCTACGATTTTTACATAAGTCTGATGGGGACCGATGAGCCTCAGCGCGCCAGGCTGAGTGAGGACGCCTGGCTGCCAGCTCAAAAGGTCTTGGAGTAGGAGAACAAAGAGTTGGGGCTCGCGTTTCTCCCCAAGGAGATTAACGAGGCTCTCCAAAGCATGAAAACTGACACGGCACCGGGGCCCGATGGGTGGCCGGTGGCGATGTTTAAACACTTCTGGCCACTGTTGCGCGACCCCATCTTCGCGGTGTGCAATGGCTTCATGCGCGGTTTTGTGGACATCTCTAGGTTAAACTACGGCGTGCTCTCCCTAATTCCGAAAGTGCCGGGTGCGGATAATATCCGCCAGTACAGACCAATAGCGCTCATTAATGTGCCTTTCAAAATATGCGCCAAGGGTTGTGCCACGCGGCTTACTCCGATCGCACACCGCACAATTAGCCGTTCCCAATCTGCCTTTATTCACGGTAGGAACATTTTGGAGGGACCATTAGCGTTGCAAGAGACCCTCCACGAACTTAGGCGCACGTGCGAACCGGCGATTTTACTTAAATTAGACTTCGAAAAAGCTTACGACCGCGTCAACTGGGATTTCCTCAGACAAATCCTATTGAGCCGAGGCTTCTCGCCGGTGTGGGTGCACAGAATCATGCAGTTGGTCTCGGGGGGCAAACTGCGGTCTCGGTGAACGGAGAGGTAGGGCACTTCTTCCGGAACAAGAGCGGCCTCCGCCAGGGTGATCCCATGTCACGGCTCTTGTTCAACTTTGTGGCAGATGCACTTGCGACCTTGCTATGGAAAGCAACGGAAGCAGGCCATATCAAAGGGGTGTTGGGGCACCTCATCCCAGGGGGGATATCGCACCTGCAATACGCTGACGACACGCTCCTGCTGTTCCAACCGGACCTGCACAGCGTGGCCACGATCAAAGCCCTGTTGATTAGCTTTGAACTTATGTCGGGGCTCAAGATCAACTTCCACAAATGCGAAGTGATGCCCATGGGACTCGAGCCGTCCGATAGTAGGCGTATCGCGGACCACCTCAATTGCAAACTAGGCAAACTCCCGTTTACTTACCTTGGGCTCCCGTTGGATGCCAAACGCATCTCGATAGATGGCTGGGCGCCACTCTGGACCAAGGTGGGTGGGCGGGTCTGTCCGTGGAGGGGGAAGTTCCTCTCTTCTGCAGCCCGACTAGTGCTCACAAACGCGAGCCTGTCCTCGCTGCCGCAGTTCACAATGGGGTTGTTCCTCTTGGCCGAAGGGGTGCACGCCAAGATGGACACACCAAGGTCCCGTTTCTTTTGGGAAGGTGCGGGACCCAAACGCAAGTACCATATGGTCAGATGGGACGCGGTGTGCAGATCCAAGGACCTAGGGGGGCTAGGGATCACAAACACACGGATCCTCAACATTGCACTCATGTGCAAATGGATCTGGAAGTTGTCGCAGGGGGCGACCGGTCTGTGGGTGGACATGCTGCACAATAAGTATTTCCCCAACGGGAACTTTTTCGAAGGCAGGGCGCGGGGCTCTCCCTTCTGGAACAACCTCCAAGCGGTGCGCCCGGCCTTCGCCCTTGGCGCCAAGTTCGTCGTAGGGAACGGGCGCTCGGCCCGCTTCTGGCTTGACCTATGGCTGGGAGCGCAGCCCCTTTGGGCCCAATTTCAGGACTTGTATGTCCTGGCGGTCAACCCGGAGATGACGGTAGCGACGGCCCTAGCCTCGAACCCCCCCCCCCCCCCCCCCCCCCCCCCGCGATCCACTTTCGTAGAGAGCTAACGGGCCTTGAACAAGCACGCATAGAGGAGCTGCTTGGCTTGACACAATCGGTGACGCTGTCCACTTCCGCGGACACGGTCACTTGGGCCCTCACCCCGTCCGGAAAGTTCACGGTCAAATCCCTCTACCGCAGGCTATGCCAAGCTCAGGGACCGGCATTCCCAATGCCGACCGGTTTGTGGAACGCCTGTATTCCGCTTAAAGTCAAGGTGTTCTTCAGGCAACTTTTCCGCAATAGACTCCCCACATCGGCCAATGTTGCAAAATGCAACGGCCCGTCTTCCGGCTTATGCGCCATTTGTAATACCATGGAAGATGCGAACCATGTGTTTTTCCGTTGTCCCCTAGCGTGTTTTGCCTGGAGTGCAGTCCGAGCGGCCACCAACACCAATTGGGACCCGCGATCGGCCGCTGACCTAGCGGCCATAGTTGCGTCGACGACGGGTGGCAGTAAACGCGTACTTTGGAGCTGCCTCGGTGCCCTAGCCTGGGCAATGTGGCTTACAAGGAACAAACTTGCCATCGAGGGAATCTTCCCATCACACCCTGCTAATATTCTTTACAAATGCAACATTCTTATGCAGCAGTGGAGTCCGTTGGCGAAGCACAAGGATGCTGAGAAGATGAAGCAAGCTCAAGATTGTCTTCGCCAAGTCTACGTTTTGGCTAGGGAGCCGTCCGCCGCTCCTACGACGTGAAGTGGTTTCTTTTGTCTAGCGAGCGAGCCTGCGTGCTCTATGCTCTTGATCTTTGGCCTGTAATAGACTCGCTCTGATTACTTTTGGCCTATGGCCTGTCTGCGACCTTGCTGTGCTTTCGCGCCAGCGTAACCTGAGCCTCCGCGCTCGTGACCTTGCTGTGCTTTCGCGCCAGCGGAACCTGAGCCTCCGCGCTCGTGACGTTTGTCCTAGTCCTCGTCTGTAAACGCTGCCTAAGTTTGTGGGCTTTATTAAGTTAAAGTCGGACGCTTCTAGCGTCTCCGTTCTAAAAAAAAGCTTCATAGAAGAAAATACCCAACATCTTTAAGTCAGCTGAAAAGAAATAGAGTTTAAGCAGTAGGTAGTGCCTAATTATTAATTAAGCTAGTCCAGTAGTTGCCATGAACACCACATCAAAATCCGATTCCGTCAGCAAGTTGATCGATGTCAAACTCCAAGGAAATAGCGAGAGCATGCCAGTTATCTACCTTTGTACATGTCGCCGGTCGCCGAGCTCTCGGCTGTCGCTGAAGTCACCGATGGCCACCTCCAGCTCCTCGTAGGTGAATTGGTGTGTCTGCAACTTGTGGACGCTGCCGGACTGCAGGTCGCTGCTGCCTGTGGAGCAGGGTGTCCCGCCAGAGTTACTGTACTTGAGGAGCCTAGACAAGGAGGTCATATGTACTGCCTCCTCTTGCGTATTTACTTGAACGGCACCACGACGAGAAGCACAAATAGAACCTGAGAAACTGTAGAGCTTTCTAGAGTGGCAAATGGCGATTAAATAGGTGAATAATGAACCATGCACATTGATGCTTGAATTCGTAAGAGAAGAAAAATAAAACACAAATGCTTGAATTGGTCCATGTACACGATGGATTTTGGTAAGAAAAGCACTGGTAAATAAGGCAGTAGTATTTCATGTGCCTACCATTGCTATTGCCTTTTTGTTTGCTTTCTTTGGTCCCGAAAAGATCAAAAACCAATGTGAAAATAAATAAATCTGTATAAAAAAGGAAAGATAGCTAGGAATAGACAAGTTCTATCTCTAGTCAGACACGGCTTCGATTCAAACATAATATGGAGTAGAGAATATGATAAATGTGGAGCATTTCACGGAATTGTCCAGTTTACACTTCACAGTACTACCTTGTTTGTGTTTATGCCACTATCATACTTAATTCGTTCTGATTTCCTACAGACAAAAAGAGTCAGACGTACTTGTAGATGAAGTGTCAGCATCAAAGAAGAGAAGTCTTCCATCACCTGTAAATAGACTGGTTGGGAATTATCAACTATTGGGTACCTGAACCTGACGAACGAGTAGGAAACAACCTGCTAGCCTCACCGCCGGGTAGAAGAACATGTGTTATTCTGGCGCCCCGCTGGTCATGCCCGCAGCGCCCTTCGGAGGCCTCACACTCGCCGCAACATCCGTCGCCGGCCTTCTGCGGCACCGAGAACCCCGCCCCGACGGCGGCCCTAAGTGTGGCGTTCCCGGCAGCCAACACGTCCTCCGGCGCCGACGTGCCATTGGATAGCCTGTAGTACGAGTACGACCACCCCGGCGTTGTAGGCAAAGGCGTTGTACACCAATGGAGAATTTCTTGATGGGACTCCTATCGCCGACGGCCAGCACCGCGACGGTGGGGCGGAAGCCGGAGAAAAAAATTCTGGGGAGCGGAGAGAGAGACGGGATCGGGAGCGACGGGGTGCGTGAGATGAGGAAGTCGCGTGCGCGTCGGACGTGCGTTCATGGATCGTGGGTTTTGTTTTTTTTTATTTTTTCTCGGGCGGGGAGGGGGAGAAGCGATGGGTGGGACCGTGGGAGGAGAGATCGTACGTGGGGTGGGAGGAGGTATCTATAGGAGGGGGATCGAACAAGGTGGGGGTATTGAAGAAGGTCGAACCATCACGACGTTCGATCCTCTTTTAATAATAGAGATTTATGGAAGAGATGCAACCTACACATATTTTGGTTTACAATTTCTGGAAATCACATACGGAGAACATATAGCCCGTTGCTTAAGTGACGTCAAGATAAGTAGAAGATGAGAAAGATTATTCGGACATGCTCATACAACATATATATTAATAACTATAAACAACACTATAGTTCACTCGTTCCAAACAAATTCAGAGTTTTGTTACGAACACACAAAGTTAAAACATCGAGTCCCTCCCTCGTCGCGCCCGCAAGGAGACGGGGAGAGCGATCTCAGATCGTGCAGCTGGTCTCCTCTCCTCCCTCCTGCTCCCTCGCCGCCGCCATGGGGCGCTGCCGGGTAAAGCCCATCTGGGCCGGCGGCGGCGGGGCCTTGGCGCCCTTGCACATGTGGGGCTCCACAGAAATGCCTCTCCATGGTCGGGCATGACGCTGGTGTTGGGCGCCACGGCATGGGGGTGCTCTGGTCTGACAGCTCTGCCCTGCGGTGATGACTGTTGCCCAGGAGACTGCAGCGCGATGTGCTGCACGGCGGCGGAGCGTGCCTTGGCGCGACAGCCTGCTTTGGTTGACTGGCGATGCGGGTTGCTGCAGCAACGGCTGGTGGCTGTTGCTCGGCCTTCGGGCGGCGGTGGCTAACAACACACTACTAGGAAAAGGGCTAAAGATAGGATTGACACTAATGGCGCACCAGAGACGTGGTGCGACACTACTATATACTAATGGCGCATCTGGTGGAGATACGCCATTAGTGTGGAATAGACTAATGGCGCACCAGGCAGAAGGTGCGCCACTAGTAAAACAATTTTTTTTCATTTTTTCAAACACTCTAATGGCGCATCCGGGCAAAGTGCGCCATTAGTAGTTAGAACTACTAATGGCGCACTGGCGACAGAGTGCGCCAGTAATTTTTTTTTACTTTTTGGCAAAAAGAACTTTCTAATGGCGCACCGCCGCTCGGTGCGCCATTAGTACGCTTCCCCCCACTCCACCTATTCCCCTCCCTCCCTTCCTCCCCACTCAGTACGCCCCCTCCGCCCCAACCGTACGCCGCCGCCGCGCCTGCACGCCCCCTTCGCCCCCTCCGTCCCATGCCGCCGCCGCCCCGACCCCCGCCCCCGGGCCCCCACGCCCCCTCCGTCCCCTGCCGCCGCCGCCCCGACCCCCGCCCCCGCGCCCCCACGCCCCCTCCGTCCCCTGCCGCCGCCGCCCCGACCCCCGACCCCCGCGCCCCCACGTCCCTTCGTCCCCTGTCGTCCCCTGCCGCCGCTGCCCCGTCCCCACCGATCTCCGTCCGTCGACCATGGGAGCCGGCCAGGACCTGGAGGCCGGCGCCGGCGACGGCGGCGAGAAGAAGATGGCCCACTCCTCCTCCTCCGGCCTGCTCCCGCCGTCGGAGCCGCCGCACCTGCGGGGCCAAGACCCCGTCCACCCCCCTGCCCCCCACCCCGACGTCCGCTACCAGGCCGCCCCAGGTACAGTTCCATTTCTGGTTTCTTAGAGAGCATCTAAGTGAGGTTGCCAGCAAAGTTTGGAATACATTTCATTTTGATACAACTAAGTTAGATAAGTGGCAAAATAGAGTTAGAGTAGTGAGAAAAAAGTTGAAAGGATGGAACATTAACTATGAAAGTTTTTATAGAAAACAGAAGAAAATTTTGGAAACTGCTATCGACGATGTAGACAAAGAGAGTGAAATTATGCTTTATCTGTAGACAAGTATAACACTAGAAAAGTTCTAGATGTGCAGTAACAACATATTAGAAAGGAGGAGCTGGTGAAGTGGTATCAGAGGTCAAAAGACACTGACCTGCTCCAGGGAAATTCTCTTACTAAATATTTTATGGCTAAAGCTAGTGGTAGAAAATGGAAGAAACATAAGATTTTATTATCTCTACAACAAGAGGAGGGTTTGATTGTAGGGGATGATAACATACTACTTAAGTATGCCATTAAATACCCTACAGAGCTCTTTGGTCCAGAGGCTAGTGTTATTAATGTCTCTTTAGATGTTCCTTCACAATGTGTGCTTGATGATATAGATAAGCAGTTGCTGATCAAACCTTTTACAGTTGAGGAAGTAAAACATGATGTTTTCCAGATGAAACATAATAAATCCCCAGGTCCTGATGGGTTTCCCAGAGTTTTTCCAGCATTTCTGGGACTTGAGTTGTGATGATTTGATGCCTCTGTTTCATGATTTTTAATGGAAAGTTGGATGTAGGAAGACTTAACTATGGCATTATTACTTTGTTGCCTAAAGGGAATGATGATCCAAAGATATAGGCCTATATGTTTGCTAAATGTTCCTTTTATGACTTTTACTGTGGTCAAAGCAGAGCCGTTTTTGTAGCTGATAAGATTATATCCCCTGTGCAGACGGCTTTTGTGAGAAATATGTTTATTTTAGATGGTGTGCTATTGTTGCGTGAGATAATTCATGAGATTAGAGTTAAGAAAAGAAGTGCTGTTAATTTCAAGCTTGATTTTAAGAAGGACAAAATTAACTAGGATTTTTAGAAAAGGTGATGGTTATGAAAGGGTTCCCAATTAAATTTGGAAAGTGGGTTATGACTTATGAGTACTGTTAGTGATGGTAAGGTGGCTTTTCTAGCTCATTACATGTATTGTTTGTAGCTACAAATAATTATGCACAGTGATACCTTTTATCGAGTCCTTTTTGCTCAAGCTTTTAGTTCTTTCTGCAATACAGTTGTATTACATCTTTTACTAGTGAGTAAATTCGCTTCATAAAATTAAAGTGATCATCAATAAGCTGCGCCTCAGTGCTGTTTAGTTGTGAGTGTGATGTAAAATAAATAAATCATGTTTCTCTAGGTATATTCCAAACATCAAAGTTGAAATAACTTTGATTTCCTAGATATAGATAGTTAGGCACACAAGTTTGCTGGTAAATCTATATGTCTGCCAGATCATGATTTCTTCTTATATACAAGGTGTTATTTTAGCTATGAACAACGATATGATTACAAGTCCATTGCCATACCACATTCACAGTTTGGAATGTATCTCTCTGCTATCTTATCATACAATCAATTTTCGATGGGGATCGACCATCCATTCACCAGCTAACGGAGAATATCAAAGCAGAGGTTGCCCTTTATTGGTGATCCCAATCACCTGGGATGTCCACTAAGACCATTGTAACATAAACTGAAAACCACCTCCTAGGAGGCATGTAATTTGTCCTGTTGTAGCAGCAAAACTTGTCAAACAACATATTGAATTATTGGAGGATGACCACGATGAAACTATGATGCAATATGGTAGTGATGATGAAGATCACACTGGTCACAATATTGGTGATGATGACGAGTAGTTCTTATTATCTTCTGTGTTCACGTCTCTAGATTTTATCTCATGTGTTCACATTTGTCTTAATACCTTGCCTTGCCTTGTTCGGTTGTAAGGGTACTAATTGGTCTCTTCTGCTGCTTATCAGAGATGGCGGGAAGCAGCCACCGCCGCTCTGCGACACCGCAGTACGAGTTGGATGCTTCCGAGTTCTTCACTATCATACTTGGGACTTCAGTATCATCCATGGCGCAGGTATATAAAATGAGAGATCTCCCCTAGCTTCACCCATCTCATTATGATATCTGTTGTTTGCCTACATCACTCATTGTCCCAAACTGCAGAGGCTGCCTGACAGTTTTAAGAACATGCTGATGGGTGAAGATCCGCCAAATAATGTGAAGGTGCGACAGGCCGGCAGCGGGTTTCGCAGGCTGTGGGATGTGGAGTTGGTGATCAAGGAGGGCCACATGTACTTGTCTCGTGGGTGGGAGAAGTTCTACCGTGCCTACGACCTGCAGCTGGGGTACTTCCTTATCTTCAGGTACGACGACGATGCCACCATGCTCATCGTGAAGGTGTTCAATGCGACTATGTGTCGCATGCGCTACGCTGAAGATTATGATGCCGGTACGTTCTGCCTCTTCTTATTCCTCTACATTTGGCTTTGCCTCACATCGATTGTTAACGGTCATTGTTGCATTTGAACAGGTAATGGGAGCAGCAGCAGCGACAATGGCTACAGCCAAAGCAGCAGCGACCATGGCTGTAGCGAAAGCAGCAGCGACCATGGCTATAGAGAAAGCAGCAGCGATTCTGGCTGTAGCGAAAGAAGCAGCGATTCTGGCAGCAGCATAGAGAACAAGAAGGATGATCCGGACTGGAGTGCGGGAGAAGAGGAGCAGAGTGGGGATGAGGAGCTGTAGGATGACGATGGGCATCAGGCTCAGGATGACCTAGCGCTGGTGGTGGCTGACCAAGGGCAAGAGATGGTGGTGGCTGACCAAGGGCAGGAGATGGTGGTGGCTGACCATGGGCAAGAGATGGAGGTGGTTGAGGATGACCTAGCGATGGTCGTGCCTAAAGGTGGCCTCGCGATGGTGGTGGTGCCTGACAATGACCACGCACCGGTCAACCCTAGGTCGAAGTTGCATGGCTCATGCTGAAATGTATTTTGTCGCCACCCGTTTCCCGCCCCCCCTTCCCGCCATATGTTTCCGCCACCCGTCTCTCGTCAACCCCTCCCCGCCAATCCGTTCCCGCCTTATTTTCCCGCCAATCCCTTCCCGCCAACCCTTTCCCGCCATACCGCAGTTATTCTTTCCCGCCATTTTCTTCTCTGTATCTATAAAACCCGCTTCAGGCGGAGGTGGATAAGCATTCCAGTGTAGTGTAGTCGAGATGTCCCATTATCCATTCGATCGTAGTTTTCACCCTGAGATGAGCAGCACTCTACTGAATCTAGCTACCGATTTCAGGATGGACAATAGGATAGTTCCATGGGACGAACTCACCGGTAGTGACACCATAATGAATGAGTTGGCTCACCAATTATGTAGGTCTGGGTGGCCTGAAAGGACCTATGAGGAGGTACGTCATGAACTTCTTAGGTTGCATGAAAGGTGGAAGAAGGTGGTGGAGCCGAAGAGTGAAACTTTCAGAAGGACTGCAGAAAAGCATCCATTTTTATGGACTGAGGAGAGCGAGGACGACGATGATATCTTCATGCCGCCGCTTCCGGGTTCTACATCGTCGAAGGGCAAGAGTTCTGCATCGTCCAAAGGAAAGAGTTCTGCATCCGCGAAGGGCAAGAGTTCTGTATCGACCAAGGGCAAGAGTTCTGCATCGACGAAGGGCAAGAGGAGCGCATCGTCGAAGGGCAAGAGGACTGCATCAACAGAGGATGACGATGATGACTTCATGTAGTATGTAAGATGTATTCCAGTTGTACCGTTTTATTCAGATGTATTTGCATTATTAGTTTGTATTGTATTATTGTAGGGCATTATGTTCTATCTGAATTTCATTTTGTAGTATGTAAGATGTATTGCACAAGTTCAGCCGCACCGTTTAATTCGGATGTACTTGTATCTTAATTATCGGTTGTAGTCTATTTGGAAATGTAACTGAAATAAGAATGCGAATTAATAGTAATATGTCTCTCGCATACATAAAACAATATATGTCTCCTGATCACATAGAAGCAAGTGCGATAGTAACACATACATGAAGCATGTCTCATACATAAATACTGACACACAGCTGCGAATAGTCTGAAACTAACATAGATAATGAGTCATACGTAGATAGATAAGCATATCACTGCGGGGGACGACCACGAGTCTGGGTCTTCCTCGGGCGAGGACCGGAAGGCGATAAGCGCTGAGGCGGTGGACGAGGCTCGCGATAACCACGACCATAGTTAACCTCGTCTGTCACGGTCTGTGTCTCCTGCGTCGGTGGTGGTGGTGGAGTGTGAAACACTGTCTGCGAGAAGCCATAAATGTTTGTAGCTTGGTCATCATCCTCGCGGTCGCCCTCAAAGTACGAAGCACCACCACTAAGGATCGGTGACTGCTCTGAATGCATGAACGGTTGCGAATGGTTGCCGCCTGCGGTAAAGTAAAATTGATACAAATGCATGAACGAAGCACCACCAGTAAGCATCAGTGACTGCTGAGAATGCAAGAATGATTACTACATTGTTCAAAAGAATGTACTGAGTAGTGTTACCTAGATTCATCTGCTGATGCCAGGAAGAGCTCCCTGGCTGTGAAGGAGGTGGGTCATGCCAGGAAGAGCTCGCTGGCTGTGAAGGAAGTGGCTCATGCCAGAAAGAGCTCCCTGGCTGTGAAGGATGAGGTTCTGCACGGTGCACAGAGGGTTGTGGTTCTGAACGGTGCACAGAGGGTCGTGGTTCTGAATGCTGTACAGAGGGACGTGGCGGACGATGTGCTGGAGGAGGAAGTGCAACATCCGAAGTCCGTCTACACGTAATAGCTGCGTAAATCCCGCGTAGCTTGTCATCAAGACGCCTCAACCATGAGACGCCCTCTCGCGGTGGGATAGTTTCTCCCCTCTGAAAGCGCCGCATTAAAGAGGAAGCCTCCTCTCGCGCCTGTAGTGTCAAGTCACCCTGTACACAAAGAGTGAACCAATTATATCCTTGTTGTATGATAGACACCACGAATAGACAACCAAGCGAATATGTCCAGATTAATAAAAGACTTAACATATGAGAACCAAGGCATTTACCGCGTGGTGTCTGGTTCCCACAACAGAGGCAGTTGGGTACATATCGCTGGTGAGAGGGGCTTCGATCTGATCAGGAGCAGCTGATGGAACCAAGTAGATCCTCGTTGTATGCCGGTAACGCTGCAGATACAACCCGAACATTTCCCAGTTAAAGGGCCGAACCTCACCCCAGATATTTGTTGCAGCGGTAGTCCATTCGTCAACGTAAGGGGTAATGCTCTGAATCCAATAAGCCATGGACTTGTTTCCTCCTAGGCGACTGTCCCTGAGATTGACATGCGCGATACATGATTAGGTATATTATGAATGCAGAGCTGCCAACTAAAATAGTATTAGTACTTACTTGTGCACGTGGTCTGGCAAGTGTGGAATATCTGGAATCTCAGGCTGTTGATATAGACCGAACTGTCTCATCACCCTATGAAGAGACATCTCCTCAACCGTCACGTCGAACACCAACTTGGCCTTGGTCATCCAAAAGTGCCGATCTCTAGTGCACAATCCAGAAATCCCAACTGGGTACCTCGATGATATAGCCTGAGGCGAGTATGGCTCCTAAATAACTTGATCCTCGTGCAAACTATCAAACTGCGCCATGAAGGACGGGTAGCATCCCCTAACCCGAGTATGCGCAAACTGTCTCTGTGCATGACAACAAATAGGCATTAGTAATACTATTGAATGGCAAGAAATAATTGAATTAATTGTTACTTAATATAAAAGTACCTCTCGCCGTGTCCAAACAGATCCCATAGTAGGTAAGTCGCCGATAGCAGGCACATAAGTCCCAGCTAAGTCCTCCAAACCAAAAGGTTTATCAATGTAGACATAGGGTCGTCCAATAGGGAACCTCTCGTATGACCAAAGCTGCAACAATAATGGACATCCAACAAGACTAGATTTTCTAGACTTCAACAAGCAAGCTTTGCACAGGCCTCTGTACGTAGCCGCTAACACAGCAGAACCAAAACTCCTCTGTAGAATATCTGCAGGGCAACGTGCTTCAGCTATCTCTCGTGCAATACCGATGAGTCGTGCATCGACAGTGGTCACGTGGTTCTCCGTAAACATTGTCTTGCCGAACAGCCAAAGAATATATGCCTCTAGGGACCGGTCAATCTGTGCCTCCGACAACTGAACGTCGGGATGTCCTAACGAGACAATCTACATAGAAACGTAATAATTGTATGAACATCGGACAACTAAAAAACAACATTTGTTTAAGTGGCCGTGATGGTTACCTGAAACTGGCTCAACCATCTAAAAAGAGGTCCATGAGGATCGTTGTCTATAGCCCTAGCAGTCGGGACTGCAGCAAAAAAACAGGTCTGCATCGCTGCTTGCCACCCAGATTCTGCCTCTAAGGGACCTATGGCAGCACCGGCCAGAGGTAATCCCAACAAGTAAGACACATCCTGTAAAGTAGGCGCCATCTCTCCCCAAGGAAAGTGAAACGTATGTGTCTCTGGTCTCCATCTATCTACTAAGCAGGTAAGGAGTGAGTTGTCGTAAGAGAAACGTTTCACTTGCCTCTTGTGTAACTGCAATGGTTCACCTGCCTCATCTAAGTCCGGACCATCAATCCACTCATCCAATGTACCCTCAACCAGCCGTGCCAAGGGTAGAAGTCCAGCACAACTTAACCTACAAAATAAAGAGATTGTTAGCGGTTATGAAAAGTATGTCAAACATAGTAAGTCATTATACGGTCTCCATTATATGCACACATACCTATCAACCCATGAATCGTGTATCAGCTAGTTAGTCTTTGGGGTACGAGTGACCAACACGTCTAAGTTGTTGCCCGCTTCCGTAAGGGCGCCCCGGTGCTTTCTATCGATGTTACCATTAAGCAACGGATACGAAGACATATCTGCAATTCAAACAACAAATCTCAGGTGCAAATAAAACATAGTACGACATATTACAAATTATAACATAGTCCTGACATATTACGAATTAAAACATAGTCCTGACATATTACATATTAAAACATAGTCCTGACATATTAAAACATAGTCCTGACATATTACAAATTAAAACATAGTCCTCACATATTACAAATTAAAACATAGTCCTGACATATTACATATTAAAACCCACTACGGCACATTATATAGCTTGTGAGTTATTTCTTCCTCGTCCGCCCCTTCGGCCTCGACTGCCACGACCACGTCCGCCTCTTGCTCCTGTTGTCGCAGCCGTCGATGTGGAAGCACTCGTCGATGCGGAAGCACCATCTTTGTTCAGGTCGGGACAATATTTCATCCTATGCCCATAAGCCGCGCATAACAAACATTGTCTGGTTGCTCCACCAGCTTCAGATTGGTCCATATCGTTCCGGATGCGACGGGCCTTTCGTCTGCCCCTACTTGTTCGCCGAAGGTCTGGATGCGGGATGTATACTCTCTCACCGTCGTTTACCTTGTTGAAATTGCCGACGACTCTAAACCCTGTCATCTCGCCTGTCCAGGTGTTGAGCACTGCCTCTTTTAAATAGTATGGGGACACGAAGGATATACCATCCAACTGAATCTGGCCACAGGCAGCCAACACATGAGAGCAAGGTAGGTGCAACAACTTTGGTTTGTTGCATGTACACTCACACGTCGGATATAATTCCGTTCCAATTTTTACCTCGTGTGTCTTCACCTCATTTCCAGAACCAAAACCATCGGTAGGAAGCTGAACCTCATACCTCCTTTCTTGATTCCCTATGAGTTTGACACTGTGCTTCTTTGCTTTCTCTATCTTCTTTGCCATGTATTCCATGACACGGCTACAATAAGGTGTGTTCTGATTATCTTCAATATGATTCTTTGCTAACTCGTGCCTTTCTCTGAAATATCTCAAAGTGCCATGGAATACAGCCTCCACAATAGCTGTGAGTGGCAATGCTCTATTCCCTCTCAGCACAAAGTTATACACCTCTGCAAGATTGGTTGTCATGTGGCCATACCTAGCTCCATGTGTGTCATGCAGCAAAGACCAATTCATTGGAGGCTCTTTCTCTATCCACTCAGAAAAATTCTTTATTGCCCTTCCCTTCTTTCTCTTAGTATTAGGAGGGTCAATTGCTGGCAAGTCACAAAGACCAACTGGCTCCTCTAGCTCCGCGATGAGTGCTGCTAATTTAACCTGATCTTCTTCCATTTTCTTCCTTGCATGGACCTGCTTCTTAGTAAACTCATCTAGTTTTGACCAAATAAATTCGTATTTCCGCTGCTGGCTCTGCTTGCATAATTTTTTGAACAAGTTCATCAACCGCTTGTTCTTGAACTGTGAGAAAAAATTAGCCCCAAGATGGCGCATGCACCACCGGCTCTACAAGTCCCTCCAAGGTGTTGGTTCGTCATCTGCTGGATTACGAAGTGTCTTCACGGCCTTCAATATACCAGCATGTCTGTCATGAATGACACGCACGTTTGGTCGGTCCTTCACGATGGCAATTTTCACTTGGCGGAAGAACCATACCCAGCTGAGAAAGTTCTCACCCTCCACAAATGCCATGGCAAGTGGGATGATTTGATTGTTCCCGTCCACACCAATAGCAGTCAGGATTTGCCCTCTATACTGATCGGTCAGGAATGTACCATCCACAAATATAACAGGAGGAAAATGCCGGAAAGCTTCGATGCACATAGCAAAAGAGAAGAACACTCGTTTCAACACCTCGAAATCTGGTATACTCAGCAACCTCATGTGTTGTACGTTCACATAAGTGCCGGGATTCCTCTCCTTCAGTATGCCCAGGAGACGGACAACATTATCATATGAGTCGAAGAACGTCCCAAACCTTTCCTCCATAGCCTTCTGCTTAGCCCTCCAAGCCTTCCCATAAGGAATGACATAATTCCATCTGACCTTCACTGCTGTCTGGATGTGTTTTGCTTCCATATCTTTCTTCTCTACTATCTCAGTATACATGAGTTGCGCAATGAGACTTGAAGTCAGGTTCGGATGCTTGACCAGCAGGTTCGTCCTCACACAATTATGTGGGACGACAATGGTGACAACCCAGTGGATGTCATACTTCCGCACGTGCCCGTGCACCTTCCCAGGACAACCTGTTACAACACATTTCATGGTATAGTTTGTTGGACTTGATATGTGTGTCTTGAAAACCCTCTGCGTAGACATAGCCCACTTTATCACAGCATACTTCAATTTTTTCTTTGTATCAAACATAGCCCCTATTTGTACTTGGTTCAGATTATACTGCCATGGAGTCTCATGGCCATCGTTCACCGTAAGGCCGGTGGATATGTCCTGCTCCCATGCAGAAGGAATCGGTACCTCAACTTCATCCTCAGAATTTTCAGAATCCAGTTCCTCCACCAATCCGTCCTCGTCCTCTTCCTCCATCACCCTCTGCATTTCATCCCCTTCCTCATCCCCATCAGCAAAACCAGAACCAGCTAATATTATTGAATGGCTACTCTGCCCAGTATCAGGACCACAAACATTGTGTGGCACGTAGTCTGACTGTTTCTCGGGTTGGCTACCATCCACATCTTGTGGCTGTGACCCAGATAAAACAATCTCGTTAGCCACTTCACTGCCTTGGCCGGGTTCATACCCCCTGTGGAGTTGTACGGTATTCTCCTCCTTCGGCACAGGTTGCACAAGTGCATATGGGTGGATTCTTCGGTCTCGGCAGCGTCTTAACAGGGACAACCAATGTTGGCTCCTATCTACCGGCATCAACTCCCACTTGACATTTTTACAAGATTTGGTCCACAATGCATGAATACTGACGGAACATACTTCAGGATCCAGCCCGAAACTAGTTGTCAACCAGTACTTCAATTGTCTAATGTCCAGTCTGTCCGGGTCTGCTAGTGTCATGACGCCAGTTTTAAACTCGCTAAGATCAACCCCCAACTCATTATATCGAACATTACCAGCACCGTAGTAAACATTCAGATTTACTGATTCAGACATTTTCACCTGTCAGACATTGTCATCTTCTCATTAATTACAACGAACTATGCGCTAAAATGCCTCCAAAAATATATTAACACTAAAATTCACAATATGACTTATATACACTAACTAAACTATATTAATCACAATATACACTAATATTATCCGCTACACGAACTATGCGCTAAAATGCCTCCAAAAATATATTAACACTAAAATTCACGATATACACTAATATTATCCGCTACACGAACTATGCGCTAAAATGCCTCCAAAAATATATTAACACTAAAATTCACGATATACACTAATATTATCCGCTACACGAACTATGCGCTAAAATGCCTCCTAAATTAAATTTACACTGAAATTCACAACGAACACTAATATTATCCGCTACACGAACTATGCGCTAATATTTACATAATATTTGTGACGACGTGATTATACCTTCGAAGTGTGTGTCCGCTTCTTGCTTGCACCACCGGAGAACGACAACGCCGCCCCCGACGACCGGAGGTTCAACTCCGGTCAGCCCCCAACCTGCTCCTCCTCCTCACCACCTCCTCCTCCTCACCACCTCCTCCTCTGCAGCTGCTGCTACCCGTCCTCCTCTCCACCATGGCTCCTCCTCCCCACCATGGCTACTCCTCCCCAAACACATCAAAAACTATCCCATAGCAAAAAATAACACCGTAGGCCGGTGGGGATTGCTATGATCTACCGATTCTGTGGGTTGGATTTGCAAATGTGTGGCAAATGGAGGAGATCGGCGCGGGGGGAGTTCTACAGAGAAGAACTGAGAGAGAGAGAAAGGGAAACGAAGAACAGGCGCAGGGGCGAACGGGTGCTTATCCGCACCTTTTCGGCCTAGCCCTGGCCGAAAAGGTCTTCGGTCGAAGCCTGGCCGAAAAGGCCAGCTTCGGTCACCGGTGGGCCGAAAACGGCCCAGTTCGGCCGCCTAGCAGCCGAAGCTACTATTTTCGGCCGGGCTCCCGCCAACAGCGAGTTTTCGGCCCAAGCGCGGCCGAAAAGCCTACTTCGGCCATGGCCTGGCCGAAAACTCCCTTTTCGGCCCACTCCTGGCCGACGGGCTACTAGTTTTGCGTTTTTTTCATTCTACGCTATAGTTTCCGAAATTGCTACAAAAAACATGATAGTTTTGAAAAAAAATCACACCACGGGGTCATTCATTCAACTCCGTGTAGGCATTGCGCACCTCATGCTTATTGATGAACAGACTGAATCTTTCGGTCAGTCCAGGATGGCCAGCTCAAACCTTTTTGTCAGTCGAGGCCAGTCAGCTCCAGCTCCGAGGTCTCAATCGAATTACATGCAAGGGTTGAGGGCAAAATTTTCCTATAATATCTTTTTTTAGAATCAATAAAGCAAGATAACTCCAATTGTGCTATTTTGTCTACTTGTCAATCAAAAGTGTCCTGTTTGGTAGAACAAAAGGAAATATGTGCTCATGGATCAAAATCTCGTGAAAATTGTGCCATTTTATCAAATTGCTCGATGTATAAACTGCTCCATTCACACCCCATACATAAGAATAAGTTGACCATGTGTATACGCAAGTTCTAATTTATAAGTCAACCACATATCAATTGATGTATTCAGTGCCGTGGCCACTATCGAGTCAGGCCCCGGGCAAGCCCCAGGCCGAACGATGTCACCTGCGCTACAATCAACGAAGAAACAGCGTGACACGTCCCATGGCCTCTCCCTGGTAGCCTGGGACTGACAACGTCATTGAATATACTAGATGATACCACGCGCGTTGCGGCGGGAAATTAAGAAATGATTTATAGAGATATGAACAAAAAGGAAAATGGTAGTGTGAGATATTTATCAATTTGGCACATTTCAGTGCAGAAAATTTTAACATTGATACATCTTCTCAATTTCCAATGTCCTCAAAGTACTGTTGCAGCGTACATCTATAGCTCATTCACGGGCTTTCAAGAATATTTCCACGGCGACTCACAGTGAGGAGGGTACTGGAACAACATAGATCAATGACTTACGGATAATAAACACATACCGAGCTCTTACCTAACGAATGACCTACACACATCCAAAAAGGCGTCGTAGATGATTCATAAGAAAAGAATAATCAACTAATAAAGAAAAGGGTAAATAAGTCACACAAAGTAAAAAAATGAATGCTTTTGAAAAACAGGGTATATTAGATACAGCTATGATGATATAAATGGCAGAGTAAGAAACAAATGCCATAGTAAAAATCTGAATATACACTTGTGACCAGCATTTTGCGAGAATAGCTGCACAAAAATAAGAAGTAGGTCAAGCAGGGAAAGGCTACATGAAATAAAACAATTATAAGACAGCAAACACAATATAAACTGAATTGCTATATATAATAACATGATAACTTGTTGCACATCTAGAAAATATAAAAAATGAGAAATATAATTGGGTTAGTACATTTTGAGATATATCTTTGCCTACCGAGTTGCTTTGTGTGACGGTGATAGCAAGATCCTACAATCAGAAATTAAGAAATATACATGGGTTTGTGCTGAAAATTAGGATTTCTTATTAGTCGACACGAAGATGAGGGTCAAACAAAAAGTACAAAAAATATATAATAGGCCTATCCGATTATGGATCAATGCTAAATTTCTGTACTTGTAGGAGGAACCTGCTGTTATGAGTTATGACAAAATAGAAGTCCAGAACTACCACATCGATAATTAGAAGCCTCTGTGACACATTTCACACAGTTGTTTCAGTTGGGTGCTTCCAACCATTGGTCATACACCTGCAGGATAAGCATAAATAACAGTAGAAGATTGAAATAATAAATAATTGCTGAGAAATCAAAACAGAAAAACCTAAAGAAATGTGAAGCGAACTGGCATCCATGCGTTTCAAGGAAAAGATTTGCCTCAATTGGTTAGACCATACTATACTAACCTATGAAGACACAACCATATTTGCACGGAATTAAGCGTCTTAATACAGAATGTGGTTAAGAAACAAAGCAATTTCCTGTGATTGTGGGAATTCCCTTTCCTGCTATTTCTGCAATTTTCCTTTGACACATGCATGAGACTTTGTGTTGGTTCTCTCGAGAAGCAATCTGTAATTATAAAGAAGATTAGCTCCTGTGTTTACGTCAGTAGTATTAAGCACAAGTAGATATGTCATTCGGGCCCAAACCTCATCCTAAAAAAGATAAAAATAATAAGCATAGATGGTAGGAAGACAAACAAACACTCTAATAGATGGAATAATATTTTGACATTATAATAGGGATATACATAAAATAAAAAATCAAGGAAAAACCTGAGGATGGGATCCACGGAGGAGATAAAAGCCATGAACTCCGATTCATAGGTGTGGTGATCAATCTTGTGATTAGCGGCGCGCAGGTCGACGATGATGTCTTGGCCGGGCCGAAGGAGTCCTTACTCGACAGGCAAGGAAAGGAACGGAGGTGGAGGAGTTGGGATCAGAAGTCGAGGGAGTGGCTTCGTGCTCTCCTATAAATGGACCGTGGAGGGTACACTAGAAGAACGCTGCACCGCGGGCAATAAATGGCGGCTCTTCATCTGCGTTGGTGGCTGCCATTTCTTTCATGGCGAATGGCGGCGGCGAGCGGTAGAGAGAGCGGCGACGATAGGACTTGCAGCTGAGAAGATGAAGCCTGAACCTGAACGACCTAATGTAATTACATGGGCTAACACCACAGCCGACCGAGCCAACTACAGATGACGTGCCAACTATTGGGCCAGGCAACCCAAGTGCAAACAATGGCCAGGTTGCAGCGTGATGGGACAGGTTGCCGAGATGCAGCGTGTGCGTACGTATGCCCTTTTTTAGCCAATCCTACCGGTGAGTGTAAAATCCGTGAGGTATGCTGCATAAAACGTGTGGGTGCAGTGGTCGTAGGGGAACGTCATCGCAAACATGTGGGCGCAGTGCACGAAGATGGTTTGCCAGATGACGTTACACCACTGTGGCCGTAGGGGGAATCAGAACAATTGGTTGCTCTTTTGCAAACTGAAGGCTGACATGCATGTTGCTGATGTGGACATTATGCATGTTGAAAAAATTGATTGTTAGTGGGATCAACTTCTTAAAAATGTAAGATTATGTGAGGGCTACTATGTGACGTGCAGATTCATGGACAGAGAGATATTCCAATCCACTCCACTGCACTTTCTCTATGCCTCCCCAATCCTCTCTGACAGCACACCCTCCTCGCATCACTCGCCGCCATCCCATGTGCCTCAGCGGGTGAGGTAGTGAGGCACGCTGCACTGGTGCTCGATGCACAGGACTCACAGGGGAGACCTCGTGCTCTGAAGGAAGGGGGGTGGTGGTGTCCTGGGTTCGACATCGATCCATGCCAACAAACAACACCGCACTTTGATGCTATCCCATGGCACGAGACCAGGGGGTGCTCATCTCGCATGGAAATCATCGGTTGTTCGTTAGATGGGATCCTACAGTTTGATCAACAAAAAATAGTGTAGTCAGATTACCCCTGATTTCATCAACGAAAGCAAACATGCTAAAGCAACAGTCTCTTATAAGTTTCTGACAACATGTATATAGATATATTTTAAGGTAGCTCCTCTAACCATGACAACATACTTCCTCTTTCCCCTCAAGTCAGACCTCTCCTGGTGGGTGCCTTGACAAAATGATAAGGAGTACAATATGTTCACTCAATGCTAACCACTCAATTCCCGATGGCTCATATTCTCAAGCAATCGCCCTTTGTTCATGAAAAGATTATGCAATGATTGGGTATGGGAGGGGAAGCTGTTGAGACTCCATACGTTTTCTCCTACTCTTGAAGCCTAGAGAGAACACACTCCATCGGTGGTCGCATTTATATGGATGATTTAGCCACGCATGATGAGTTATCCTGCCTTTCTTTCCCAAAGTTAACCCGTTGATCAACCTCAACTCAACACATATAGATGATTAGTGTTTGTCCTTTCATACTGCAATAATTGATGTACAATGTTTGTCAACTATCATTTTCCCATATCATCCATGTCACACAGGTACAACTACTGCCAGGTCATCAAAATAGCACTAGCAAGACTACAAGAGCATTACCATGTATCTTGATATGCAGATCACCCTACATGCCTAATATTCTAGGCACATGCAAATTGCTTCAATACACCCTCGAACCATATTTAAATGGGAGGAGCCCCATTTCTTTCCCACTTCATTTTCCACTTGTCACACCAATGCAAGTACAGAACCACTGTCTCGTACACGTATGCATTTGAAATATGGATTGGTTGTAGTCTTTCTGATTGACAAAATAGAAATAATAATTAAGTTGTTGAAAAATACATACTAGGATGGCATTTCTGTCCTGCCTCTCTAGCTACATTTAGGAGTAGGAGGCATCAGCAAGCGAAGGGGGTCCAAGTGATAATATGCCACACCTGCAATGCATGTGACCCGTGTAGTCAGGAACTAGGATACGTAGGGATAAGGAAATAGCTTCTGTTTCTTTTGTTTATCTCTACAATACCTAAAGAAGAGTTCCAAGTCTTCTTGAATGGGCAGTTCATGTGATACAACAGACATTATTCCTATAATGCTCTTGTTCGCCTCCCTCTGTTATTATCCCCTCAATCAAAGAGTAGGCGAGAATAGAATGTATCACCGGTGCTAAGCAAGTGACAGACCTCATGCCACGAGTGTAGATTTTTTTTTGTGTGGGTGTATCCGCCCTGTTTCTATTCTGTAACACGATCTACCCCTTCTTATAATGAAACGAGGCAATTATTTTTCCCTGGCTTAAAAACATGATCTTCTTATCTTGTGCGTTATATTAATCTATGTTTCATATTTACTTAGATATTTGTAGTGGAGTTAATCCCTTTTGTAATATAATTTCCTCCGCCTTGTGAAAATAAAGCAGTAGTACACGTATAGTTTCTCGGCTGACGAGATGCAGGAACATAGTCTCTCTCTTATTCAAAATGGGGGATAGAAAAAAGCTAAGCGTAAGCAACACGGTAAGTTTTCTTTAGGTTAAGGAATTCAGTTCATGGTAAGTTTTGTTTAAGTTAAGGAATTCAGTTCGAATTTCAGGAGAGTTGGCATTCAAGACAAAGTTTAGAGGAGGGGACCATCACTTTAAACTATTTACCTACCACACTCTGGGTGACCATCACTTTAAATTATCTACCTACCACTCTTGTGTCGCGGTGCGGAAGTCGGCATGGCGTTGTGGTGCTCGTCCGTGACTGTCCTCGGCGATGGCCATGATGGCTGATTGGGGACCGGTATGGTCGGATCTGATGTTGAGGCGGCGGCCTGAATTGCTCATTTCCGCTACCATTTTGTCCAATATGTACTGGAGTTGCACCCCTAGTTATGCAGAAGTGCAAGCACAAAAGCGGATGTGTGGCATCATGGCAGCAAGCAACAGTGGTCGGGCAATAAAGGTGCTGTGATTTGCTTTGCCCCCAGCCGTGCTGGCAGCGGTGCATCTCATGAGAGGCTGATATGTTCCTGTGGTGCACAACGTCGATTGGAGAAACAACAGTGCATCAGCGACTTAAAATGATGTCACAGTGTCTTCTTTTCTAGAAAATTCTCTTTTAACCGGCTAGTTATGTGTAATGGACTATTAGTTATTGTGAGCGATATTGACGACTGACACCGCCTTCCACACATTGTTTTACTCCAAATTTGATGTTTGGTTGGACTATCCAATACTGAGCGCATGCGACGATTCCTTCTTGAATTATAGGGTTGATAGTAGAATGTGGAGACGTTGCCACAGGCTGGCCGAACCTGGATGACATCGAGTTTTTCTCTTTCTTTTTCAAGCTCATTTGTTCAGCATCATGTGCTTCTCATTGTTTAATAAAAAAAATTGAGCTGCGGTTTAATAATTAATAATAGGTGACCCCTCATTTTTTGAAATAATTTGCAATTTCTAATTCGTGGCTGACCACGTTTTTGCTTTACAACAAGCTCACATGCACAACCGCGCAATCTCCACCTTGTGTTCACTGCCCGCGGGATGGGCCACCGTTGCCATGGACAGGCAGCGATACTCGTGAGGAAATATGAGATACTCCGATCCATTCTACTATCTTTGTGCCTCCCCAATCACTCGCCTCTATTCCATGTGCTTCAGCGGTAAAGGTAGCCCTAGCGTGCACGGGATTCACCGGGGAGTGCTCGCGGTCAGAAGGAGGGGGCGGGGGGGCGATGGTGCCCTGGGTTGGACGTCAATCCATGGCGCAAAACATCACCGCATCCCATGGCCCGTCGCACCCGCTCCGGCATTTGCTGCCAATACCCTCTGTCTCCACTGCCCGCCTCACTGGGGTTCAGTCCATGGGGGTAGGCAGCGCAACGCTCCACGTAGGCGCTCATATGCACAACGAGAACAGCGGGCGTGTTGGGGAACATAGTAATTTTAAAAAAATTCCTACGCACACGCAAGATCATGGTGATGCACAACAACGAGAGGGGAGAGTGTTGTCTACGTACCCTCGTAGACCGGAGGCGAAAGCGTTATAACAACGCGGTTGATGTAGTCGTACGTTTTCACGGCCCGACCGATCAAGCACCGAAACTACGACACCTCCGAGTTTTTGCACATGTTCAGATCGATGACGATCGCCGGACTCCGATCCAGCAAAGTGTCGGGGATGAGTTCCGTCAGCACGACGGCGTGGTGACGATCTTGATGTTCTACCGTCGAAGGGCTTCGCCTAAGCACCGCTACAATATTATCGAGGATTATGGTGGAGGGGGGCACCACACACGGCTAAGAGATCAATGATCAATTGTTGTGTCTCTGGGGTGCCCCCTCCCCCCGTATATAAAGGAGTGGAGGAGGGGGCCGGCCAAGGAGGGTGGCGCGCCCAAGGGGGGGAGTCCAACTCCCACCGGGAGTAGGACTCCCCTTTTTCCTATTAGGAGTAGGAGAGGGAAGGAAGAGGAAGGAGGGAGGAAGGAAAGGGGGGGCCAGCCCCCCTCCCAATTCGGATTGGGCTTGGGGGGGCGTGCCCCCGCCCTTGCTCCTTTCCCCTCCTTTCCACTAAGGCCCAATAAGGCCCATATACCTCCCGGGGGTTCCGATAACCTCCCGGTGATCCGGTATTGTCCCAATCTTACCCGGAACCTTTCCGGTGTCCAAATATAGTCGTTCGATATATCGATCTTTATGTCTCGACCATTTAGAGACTCCTCGTCAAGTCCGTGATCACATCCGGGACTCCGAACAACCTTTGTTACATAAAAATATATAAACTCATAATGAAACTGTCATCGTAACGTTAAGCGTGCGGACCCTACGGGTTCGAGAACAATGTAGACATGACCAAGACACGTCTTTGGTCAATAACCAATAGCGGAACCTGGATGCTCATATTGGCTCCTACATATTCTACGAAGATCTTTATCGGTCAGACCGCATAACAACATACGTTGTTCCCTTTGTCATCGGTATGTTACTTGCCCGAGATTAGATCGTCGGTATCTCAATACCTAGTTTAATCTCGTTACCGGCAAGTCTCTTTACTCGTTCCGTAATACATCATCTTGCAACTAACTTATTAGTTTCATTGCTTGCAAGGCTTAAGTGATGTGTATTACCGAGAGGACCCAGAGATACCTCTCCCACAATCGGAGCGACAAATCCTAATCTCGAAATACGCCAACCCAACATGTACCTTTGGAGACACCTGTAGAGCACCTTTATAATCACCCAGTTACGTTGTGACGTTTGGTAGCACACAAAGTGTTCCTCCGATAAACGGGAGTTGCATAATCTCATAGTCATAGGAACATGTATAAGTCATGAAGAAAGCAATAGTAACATACTAAATGATCGGGTGCTAAGCTAATGGAATGGGTCATGTCAATCACATCATTCTCCTAATGATATGATCCCGTTAATCAAATGAAAACTCATGTCTATGGTTAGCAAACATAACCATCTTCGATTAACGAGCTAGTCAAGTAGAGGCATACTAGTGACACTTTGTTTGTCTATGTATTCACACAAGTATTACGTTTCCGGTTAATACAATTCTAGCATGAATAATAAACATTTATCATGATATAAGGAAATAAATAATAACTTTATTATTGCCTCTAGGGCATATTTCCTTCAGTCTCCCACTTGCACTAGAGTCAATAATCTAGATTACACAGTAATGATTCTAACACCCATGGAGCCTTGGTGCTGATCATGTTTTGCTCGTGGAAGAGGCTTAGTCAATGGGTCTGCTACATTCAGATCCGTATGTATCTTGCAAATCTCTATGTCTCCCACCTGGACTAGATCCCGGATGGAATTGAAGCGTCTCTTGATGTGTTTGGTTCTCTTGTGAAATATGGATTCCTTTGCCAAGGCAATTGCACCAGTATTGTCACAAAAGATTTTCATTGGACCCGATGCACTAGGTATGACACCTAGATCGGATATGAACTCCTTCATCCAGACTCCTTCGTTTGCTGCTTCCGAGGCAGCTATGTACTCCGCTTCACATGTAGATCCCGCCACGACGCTTTGTTTAGAACTGCACCAACTGACAGCTCCACTGTTTAATGTAAATACGTATCCGGTTTGCGATTTAGAATCGTCTGGATCAGTGTCAAAGCTTGCAACAACGTAACCATTTACGATGAGCTCTTTGTCACCTCCATATACGAGAAACATATCCTTAGTCCTTTCAGGTATTTCAGGATGTTCTTGACCGCTGTCCAGTGATCCACTCCTGGATTACTTTGGTACGTCCCTGCTAGACTTATAGCAAGGCACACATCAGGTTTGGTACACAGCATTGCATACATGATCGAGCCTATGGCTGAAGCATAGGGAACATCTTTCATTTCCTCTCTATCTTCTGCAGTGGTCGGGCATTGAGTCTTACTCAACTTCACACCTTGTAACACAGGCAAAAATCCTTTCTTTGCTTGATCCATTTTGAACTTCTTCAAAACTTTGTCAAGGTATGTGCTTTGTGAAAGTCCAATCAAGCATCTTGATCTATCTCTATAGATCTTAATGCCCAATATGTAAGCAGCTTCACCGAGGTCTTTCATTGAAAAACTCTTATTCAAGTATCCCTTTATGCTATCCAGAAATTCTATAGAGCTCCCACTCACTTTCTTGTAAATACAGGCTTCTCCAAAAGTCTATACAAAACCAAATGCTTTGATCACACTATCAAAGCGTTTATTCCAACTCCGAGATGCTTGCACCAGTCCATAAATGAATCGCTGGAGCTTGCACACTTTGTTAGCTCCTTTTGGATCGACAAAACCTTCCGGCTGCATCATATACAACTCTTCTTCCAGAAATCCATTCAGGAATGCAGTTTTGACATCCATCTGCCAAATTTCATAATCATAAAATGCGGCAATTGCTAACATGATTCGGACAGACTTAAGCATCGCTACGGGTGAGAAGGTATCATCGTAGTCAATTCCTTGAACTTGTCGAAAACCTTTTGCGACAAGTCGAGCTTTGTAGACAGTAACATTACCGTCAGCGTCAGTCTTCTTCTTGAAGATCCATTTATTTTCAATTGCTTGCCAATCATTGGGCAAGTCAACCAAAGTCCACACTTTGTTCTCATATATGGATCCCATCTCAGATTTCATGGCTTCAAGCCATTTTGCGGAATCTGGGCTCGCCATTGCTCCTTCATAGTTCGTAAGTTCATCATGATCTAGTAGCATGACTTCTAGAACATGATTACCTTACCACTCTGGTGCGGATCTTACTCTGGTTGATCTATGAGGTTCAGTAGTAACTTGTTCTAAAGTTTCATGATCATCATCATTAGCTTCCTCACTAATTGGTGTAGGTGTCACAGAAACCGGTTTCTGTGATGTACTACTTTCCAATAAGGGAGCAGGTACAGTTACCTCATCAAGTTCTACTTTCCTCCCACTCACTTCTTTCGAGAGAAACTCCTTCTCTAGAAAGGATCCATTCTTAGCAACAAATGTCTTGCCTTCGGATTTGTGATAGAAGGTGTACCCAACAGTCTCCTTCGGGTATCCTATGAAGACACATTTCTCCGATTTGGGTTCAAGCTTATCAGGTTGAAACTTTTTCACATAAGCATCGCAGCCCCAAACTTTCAGAAACGACAACTTTGGTTTCTTGCCAAACCATAGTTCATAAGGCGTCATTTCAACGGATTTTGATGGTGCCCTATTTAACGTGAATGCGGCCGTCTCTAAAGCATAACCCCAAAACGATAGCGGTAAATCTGTAAGAGACATCATAGATCGCACCATATCAAGTAAAGTATGATTACGACGTTCGGACAAACCATTACGCTGTGGTGTTCCGGGTGGTGTGAGTTGCGAAACTATTCCACATTGTTTCAAATGTAAACCAAACTCGTAACTCAAATATTCTCCTCCACGATCAGATCGTAGAAACTTTATTTTCTTGTTACGATGATTTTCAACTTCACTCTGAAATTCTTTGAACTTTTCAAATATTTCAGACTTATGTTTCATTAAGTAGATATACCTAAATCTGCTTAAATCATCTGTGAAGGTGAGAAAATAACGATATCCGCCATGAGCTTCAACATTCATTGGACCACATACATCTGTATGTATGATTTCCAACAAATCTGTTGCTCTCTCCATAGTACCGGAGAACGGCGTTTTAGTCATCTTGCCCATGAGGCACGGTTCGCAAGTACCAAGTGATTCATAATCAAGTGGTTCCAAAAGTCCATCAGTATGGAGTTTCTTCATTCGCTTTACACCGATATGACCTAAACGGCAGTGCCACAAATAAGTTGCACTATCATTATCAACTTTGCATCTTTTGTCTTCAACATTATGAATATGTGTATCACTACTATCGAGATTACACAAAAATAGAACACTCTTCAAGGGTGCATGACCATAAAAGATATTACTCATATAAATAGAACAACCATTATTCTCTGATTTAAATGAATAACCGTCTCGCATCAAACAAGATCCAGATATAATGTTCATGCTCAACGCTGGCACCAAATAACAATTATTTAGGTCTAATACTAATCCCGATGGTAGATGTAGAGGTAGCGTGCCGACCGCGATCACATCGACTTTGGAACCATTTCCCACGCGCATCGTCACCTCGTCCTTCGCCAGTGTTCGCTTAATCCGTAGTCCCTGTTTCGAGTTGCAAATATTAGCAACAGAACCAGTATCAAATACCCAGGTGCTACTGCGAGCTCTAGTAAGGTACACATCAATAACATGTATATCACATATACCTTTGTTCACCTTGCCATCCTTCTTATCCGCCAAATACTTGGGGTAGTTCCGCTTCCAGTGACCAGTCTGCTTGCAGTAGAAGCACTCAGTTTCAGGCTTAGGTCTAGACTTGGGTTTCTTCTCTTAAGCAGCAACTTGCTTGCTGTTCTTCTTGAAGTTCCCCTTCTTCTTCCCCTTGCCCTTTTTCTTGAAACTAGTGGTCTTGTTGACCATCAGCACTTGATGCTCCTTCTTGATTTCTACCTTCGCAGCTTTTAGCATTGCGAAGAGCTCGGGAATTGTCTTATCCATCCCTTGCATATTATAGTTCATCACGAAGCTCTTGTAGCTAGGTGGAAGTGATTGGAGAATTCTGTCAATTACGCAATCATCCAGAAGATTAACTCCCAGTTGAATCAAGTGATTATTATACCCAGACATTTTGAGTATATGCTGACTGACAGAACTGTTCTCCTCCATCTTGCAGCTATAGAACTTATTGGAGACTTCATATCTCTCAATTCGGGCATTTGCTTGAAATATTATCTTCAACTCCTAGAACATCTCATATGCTCCATGACGTTCAAAATGTCGTTGAAGACCTGGTTCTAAGCCGTAAAGCATGGCACATTGAACTATCGAGTAGTCATCAGCTTTGCTCTGCCAGACGTTCTTAACGTCGTCAGTTGCATCAGCAGCAGGCCTGGCACCCAGCGGTGCTTCCAGAATGTAATTCTTCTGTGCAGCAATGAGGATAATCCTCAAGTTACGGACCCAGTACGTATAATTGCTACCATCATCTTTCAACTTTGCTTTCTCAAGGAACGCATTAAAATTCAACGAAACAACAACACGGGCCATCTATCTACAATCAAACGTAAACAAGCAAGATACTATCAGGTACTAAGTTCATGATAAATTTAAGTTCAATTAATCATATTACTTAAGAACTCCCACTTAGAAAGACATCCCTCTAATCTTCTAAGTGATCACGTGATCCAAATCAACTAAACCATAACCGATCATCACGTGAAATGGAGTAGTTTTCGATGGTGAACATCACTATGTTGATCATATCTACTATATGATTCACGCTCGACCTTTCGGTCTCAGTGTTCCGAGGCCATATCTGCATATGCTAGGCTCGTCAAGTTTAACCTGAGTATTCTGCATGTGCAAAACTGGCTTGCACCCGTTGTAGATGGACATAGAGCTTATCACACCCGATCATCACGTGGTGTCTGGGCACGACGAACTTTGGCAACGGTGCATACTCAGGGAGAACACTTTTATCTTGAAATTTAGTGAGATATCATCTTATAATGCTACCGTCAATCAAAGCAAGATAAGATGCATAAAAGATAAACATAAACATCACATGCAATCAATATAAGTGATATGATATGGCCATCATCATCTTGTGCTTGTGATCTCCATCTCCGAAGCATCGTCATGATCACCATTGTCACCGGTGCGACACCTTGATCTCCATTGTAGCATCGTTGTCGTCTCGCCAATCTTATGCTTCTACGACTATCGCTACCACTTAGTGATAAAGTAAAGCATTACAGGGCGATTGCATTGCATACAATAAAGCGACAACCATATGGCTCCTGCCAGTTGCCGATAACTTGGTTACAAAACATGATCATCTCATACAATAAATTTTAGCATCATGCCTTGACCATATCACATCACAACATGCCCTGCAAAAACAAGTTAGACGTCCTATACTTTGTTTGTTGCAAGTTTTACGTGGCTGTTACGGTCTTAGCAAGAACCAATCTTATCTACGCATCAAAAACCACAACGATAGTTTGTCAAGTTGGTGCTGTTTTAACCTTCGCAAGGACCGGGCGTAGCCACACTCGTTTCAACTAAAGTTGGAGAAACTAACACCCGCCAGCCACCTGTGTGCAAAGCACGTCGGTAGAACCAGTCTCGCGTAAGCGTACGCGTAATGTCGGTCCGGGCCGCTTCATCCAACAATACCGCCGAACCAAAGTATGACATGCTGGTAAGCAGTATGACTTATATCGCCCACAACTCACTTGTGTTCTACTCGTGCATATAACATCAACACATAAGACCTGGCTCGGATGCCACTGTTGGGGAACGTAGTAATTTCAAAAAAATTCCTACGCACACGCAAGATCATGGTGATGCACAGCAACGAGAGGGGAGAGTGTTGTCTACGTACCCTCGTAGACCGGAAGCGGAAGCGTTATAACAACACGGTTGATGTAGTCGTACGTTTTCACGGCCCGACCGATCAAGCACCGAAACTACGGCACCTCCGAGTTTTTGCACACGTTCAGCTCGATGACGATCCCTGGACTCCGATCCAGCAAAGTGTCGGGGATGAGTTCCATCAGCACGACGGCGTGGTGACGATCTTGATGTTCTACCGTAGCAGGGCTTCGCCTAAGCACCGCTACAATATTATCGAGGATTATGGTGGAGGGGGGCGCCGCACACGGCTAAGAGATCAATGATCAATTGTTGTGTCTCTGGGGTGCCCCCCTGCCCCCGTATATAAAGGAGTGGAGGAGGGGGCCGGCCAAGGAGGGTGGCACGCCCAAGGGGGAGTCCAACTCCCACCGGGAGTAGGACTCCCCTTTTTCCTATTAGGAGTAGGAGAGGGAAGGAAGAGGAAGGAGGGAGGAAGGAAAGGGGGGCCGGCCACCCATCCCAATTCGTATTGGGCTTGGGGGGCGCGCCCCCTCCCTTGCTCCTTTCCCCTCCTTTCCACTAAGGCCCAATAAGGCCCATATACCTCCCGGGGGTTTCGGTAACCTCCCAGTGATCCGATATTGTCCCAATCTTACCCAGAACCTTTCCGGTGTCCAAATATAGTCGTCCAATATATCGATCTTTATGTCTCGACCATTTTGAGACTCCTCGTCAAGTCCGTGATCACATCTGGGACTCTGAACAACCTTCGGTACATCAAAACATATAAACTCATAATGAAACTATCATCGTAACGTTAAGCGTGCGGACCCTACGGGTTCGAGAACAATGTAGACATGACCGAGACACGTCTCCGGTCAATAACCAATAGCGGAACCTGGATGCTCATATTGGCTCCTACATATTCTACAAAGATCTTTATCGATCAGACCGCATAACAACATACGTTGTTCCATTTGTCATCGGTATGTTACTTGCCCGAGATTCGATCGTCGATATCTCAATACCTAGTTCAATCTCGTTACCGGCAAGTCTCTTTACTCATTCCGTAATACATCATCTTGCAACTAACTTATTAGTTGCATTGCTTGCAAGGCTTAAGTGATGTGTATTACCGAGAGGGCCCAGAGATACCTCTCCGACAATCGGAGCGACAAATCCTAATCTCGAAATACGCCAACCCAACATGTATCTTTGGAGACACCTGTAGAGTACCTTTATAATCACCCAGTTACGTTGTGACGTTTGGTAGCACACAAAGTGTTCCTCCGGTAAACGGGAGTTGCATAATCTCATAGTCATAGGAACATGTATAAGTCATGAAGAAAGCAATAGCAACATACTAAACGATCGGGTGCTAAGCTAATGGAATGGGTCATGTCAATCACACCATTCTCCTAATGATGTGATCTCGTTAATCAAATGACAACTCATGTCTAAGCACACAAAGTTTGATTAAGAATTTCCCAAGTAAGCTCTTTGTGCGTCATTCCTTGTTCATGGTTTTTCTGTCCATCTATTGGTTTGTGAGAGCTTGGAAATAACTGTTTACTGTCCAATGCATGAGATCAGTGCATACATCTCTCGAAATAGGTTTTCGCCCCGCGTTATAAATAAAGCAAGGATCCATACAATCCAAGTTCAACAACACTCGACATACCACTGCTGGGGCCACAGCACAATCAAGCCCAATGAAGCAAAAGAGAAACAGAAAAAAGCCACCTAGTGGCATCCGCATAGCGGCACTACGAGGAAGAAAGCCGACGCGCCGAAGCCAGGAGCGCATCCATTATCAAGCCAAGTCGGTCGCGATCACGCTGCCTCGAGAACGGGTGCCAGTGCTGCAGGAAAGCAAGGAATTTGAAGGAGTCAGATGCCTTCCTCAAAAGAACATTCTCTATCACCATCTTATTTCTAGTCGTCCAAAGGGTCCACGACATCGCCGCAAAAATAAGCCAAAATAGGCGGCGGTGACGCGAAGGCTGTAAAGCTCTATGCTGGAGGAACTCCACGAGATTTAGGGCCTCCCAATCAGGCCCCAACGCCTCGCGGACATACGTCCAAAGCACCCTCGCCGTGGTACACGAGAAGAGTATATGTGTCCCGGTCTCAGGTGCCGCACAGAGAGGGCATAGACCATCACCAGGTCCGTGCCACTTAAGTACCTCTGTCCCCGAGGGGAGGCGATCCCGTAGTAATTGCCAAACAAAAATCTTAATCTTTAAAGGGATGGGGGCTTTCCATCATGGGTACAACCAAGGAGTGGCCTATGACTGGCCAAGGGCATGGTATGCCGTGCTCACAGAAAACTCGGCAGTGGGCGCGAGCCGCCAGGATACCGTGTCCGGATGGTCCGGGAGCACGACCGGGAGGGCCGCCCGCAGCCTAGTCCAATCGTTATTCTTGGCATGTCCAATGGTGCGACGAAACCGGGTGTTCCACTGTCCAGCTTGGAAAGCCGTAGCCACTAGGACAGATGGATCTGCACATATCGAGAATAGGCCAGGGAAGGAAATGCATAGGGGTTCAGCATCCAGCCAGGGGTCCAACCAGAATCGGATCCCTTTCCCGTTTCCTAAGGAGAAGGAGATCCCTAGATGGATGTCCTTCTTAATCCTTTGGATTGCTCGCGAAAATTGTGAGCCTTCCGTCTGGTTGCATGCTAAGAGCGGATCTCCCCTCAGGTATTTCACCTGAATGAGCTGTAACCATAAACCTCCCTCGCCGCGAAGGATGCGCCAGACCCATCTTAACATCAGCGCCATGTTCATACGACGGGAGGCAATGATGCCCAGTCCACCACGGTCCTTGAGCATGCAGATGTCTACCCATTTAACCATGTGATACTTTTGGCGGCCATTGGCCGCCTTCCAAAAGAACCTCGCGAGATCACTATCAAAGGCACTATGAACGCCCTCCGGTAGGATGTACATTATTCCCATCATGAACATGGGGAGGCTCGCAAAGTTGGAACTAATAAGGATCGATTTGCTCCCTTTGGAGGTAAACCGTACTCTCCAGGGCTCGGCCCGGGCTGCCACTCGATCCACTAGAGGATCGAACGCACTAGATAGGTGTAACACCCCGGATATGACTTACACAATATGTACTCCAACTCTTGCCGTTTCCGGCCTTAAGTTATTTTATTTTCTCGAGTTCGGGTTTTTGTTTCCATGTGTTGTTGTCGTTGTCATGCATCTCATATCATGTCATCATGTGCATTGCATTTGCATGCGTGTTCATCTCATGCATTCGAGCATTTTCCCCGTTGTCCCTTTTGCATTCCGGTGCTTCGTTCTCCTCCGGTGGTCATTTCTACCTTTCTTTCGTGTGTGGCGATTAAACATTTCTGGATTGGACCGAGACTTGCCAAGCCGCCTTGGTTTACTACCGGTAGACCGCCTGTCAAGTTTCGTACCATTTGGACTTCGTTTGATGCTCCAACGGTTACCCGAGGGACCGAAAAGGCCTCGTGTGTGTTGCAGCCCAACACCCCTCCAATTTGGCCCAAAACCCACCAAAATGCTCTCCATCTTCTAGAGCGTTCGATCACGATCGCGTGGCCGAAAACCGCACCTCATTTGGACTCTCCTAGCTCCCTCTATGCCTATAAATAGGTCCTCCTCCGAAAATCCGGATCTCTCCCCCGTCCAAACCCTAGAACCACCTCGCGTCGGCCGGACACGTCCGAATCCGGCCGGACACGTCCGCCACCGTCCCCTCGCCCTCTCCTGTCGCACCACGTGGCTCTCCGCCGACCCGCCGCCGTCGAGGCCCGTGGGGCCCAGATCCGGCCCCCGCGGCCTGAAGCCGTCCGCCGCCCGCGCCCGAGGCGCCGCCCGACCGCGCTCGCCGGCCCCGCCGCCTCCGCCGCGCGCCCTGCCGCCGACCTCGCCACTCCGGCGACCTTCGCATCCGGCCGGCCGCCGCCGCCTTCGCCCACCACCGCCTCGACGACCGTCCAAACCCGCGCCGCCGTGCCCCAAGTCCGGCGAGCCGCCCCGGCCTCTTCTTCCCCGACAGCTCTGGCCACCGCCCCTCTTCTCTGGCGAGAGGATCCGGCCATCCTCGTGAAACGTGCCCCGGATCTCAGATCTGGATTCAAAACCCTAGGGTTGACCTTTTTTCTCCTAAGTCTGCAGATTATTTGCTCCTGTTCATCGTGCTATAACTCCGCATCCGTAGCTCCGTTTTTGGCATATAGCATATCAAAATGTTCGTCTCAGAGAGTACATCATTTCATCTCATTGCATCATTTTCATTTGAGTTCATCTTGATGCCCGAAATGCTGTTAGAAGAGTGCTACTTGAGATAATTGTCAGATCTGCTGCTCCATTTAGATATTTGTCATTTTTTTCATGATTATTGTGTGCATGATATTCCCATGAGCTCTAGATATGTTTTGTTATGGGTTTTGTCATCTATCCAGAGGTGCAACCCATGTATTTTTGTGATGTGTGTGGTGACTATCACGAGCTTGCAAAGTGAGACACTTGGTAATGCTGATTTCAGGGACTTAGCATTTCCACTAAGTCCTTGACCTGTTTATCTCATATTGCCCTATGTTCATGTCGTTTCCTAGTGGTCCGTGCATCTTTTGAGGATGATCAGTAAGGATGTTTTGTTAATCTGGTAGTGCTCTATCCATCCATGTCTTTGTTTGCAATTATGGAGCACCCTAGCTTGAGTCAATCGAGCTCTACTTTTGCTACTTCGTGAATCCGGGCAGATTGTCTACTTGTTAGCAATTTTGCCGGGGATGTTGTAGTTGATCCGTGCATGCTATGTTATTGTTATTGCCATGTCTAGCTTGCATTTTGTGTATTCTTGATGGATGTATGCTTAGATTATCATGACTTGCTCCGTAGTGAGTGCATCGAGCTCGTAAACATGCCTACTTGATATCTGTTTTCAGCATGCTCCAGTTTTCACTAAGTATGAGAACTGTTTATGCTTTTGCTATGTTCACATGCTTGCAAATGTGTTTTCTGATCCCTTTTGGCTCAAGGTCACTAAGGGACTTTTGTTAAGATTTTTGAGTAGCTCCATGCCATGTTTTACTTTGCCATGTTCAGGTCCTGTAGCATGTAGTTTTGTTGCTCCAAAGACTGCTATCTGATCTGAGATTCCACACAAGTGTTAATTTCACCAAGTCTGAAATCTGTTTACCATATGCATTTTTGCCATGCTTGTTTGGACCTGTTAATGGATGAATTGGCCGTAGCTCAGTGCTAGACTTTTGTTAAGCATATTTAGTGGATCCCTGCCATGTATTTTGATGCCATGTTTGGGTGCTGTAGCATGTTCATCTCATTCCATTTAGATGGCTACTTGCTGTAAATCGCAGATCGTGGTCATATTTGAATTGCTTGCCATTTCCAAACCGTAACTCCGATTCCGGCGTTCTTTATATCGTTTTCAAGCGATTTCATCTCATCTTTCCAGTGGCACACTTGGATTTACAAGTTGCGGCCAGGTTCATGCATTCCTTGTCAAATCTTGCATATGCATCCCGCATCGCATCCCACATAGCATACCATCCTTGCATCATATTGTTTGAGCTTTGCACGTGGTTGATTGTGTCCTTGTTGCTTGTTTGTCTTGTTTGGGTAGAGCCGGGATACGAGTTTGCTAACGAGGAGCCCATTGAGTTTGCTTTTGAGGATCCAGTCAACTCTGACAACTTTGCAGGCAAGATGATCATACCCTCGAAATCACTACTATCTTTGCTTTGCTAGATGCTCGCTCTTTTGCTATGCCAATGCTACGATGCCTACCACTTGCTTTCAAGCCTCCCATATTGCCATGTCAAACCTCTAACCCACCATGTCCTAGCAAACCATTGATTGGCTATGTTACCACTTTGCTCAGCCCCTCTTATAGCGTTGCTAGTTGCAGGTGAAGATTGGAGACCGTTCCTTGTTGGAACATTATTTACTTGTTGGGATATCATTATATTGCCATGTTATCTTAATGCATCTATATACTTGGTAAAGGGTGGAAGGCTCGGCCTCTCGCCTAGTGTTTTGTTCCACTCTTGCCGCCCTAGTTTCCGTCATATCGGTGTTATGTTCCCGGATTTTGCGTTCCTTACGCGGTTGGGTTATAATGGGAACCCCTTGATAGTTCGCCTTGATTAAAGCTTTTCCAGCAATGCCCAACCTTGGTTTTACCATTTGCCACCTAGCCTCTTTTTCCCTTGGGTTTCCGGAGCCCGAGGTCATCTTATTTAAACCCCCCCGGGCCAGTGCTCCTCTGAGTGTTGGTCCACCTGTCAGCTGCCGGTGGCCACTAGGGGCAACTCTGGGCTGGCCTACCCGTACCTAAGACAATCTGAGTGTGCCTTGAGAAAGAGATATGTGCAGCTCCTATCGGGATTTGTCGGCATATTCGGGCGGTGTTGCTGGTCTTGTTTTAACCTGTCGAAGTGTCTTGAAGAACCGAGGTACCGAGTCTGATCGGAACGTCTCGGGAGGAGGTCTATTCCTTCGTTGACCGTGAGAGCTTCTCATGGGCTAAGTTGGGACTCCCCTGCAGGGATTTGAACTTTTGAAAGCCGTGCCCGCGTTTATGGGAAGATGGGAATTTGTTAATGTCCGGTTGTAGATAACTTGAACCTTAACTTAATTAAAATGAATCAACAGTGTGAGTTACCGTGATGGTCTCTTCTCGGCGGAGTCCGGGAAGTGAACACGGTGTTGGAGTAATGCTTGCGCAGGTTGTTCTCTAGATTCTCACTCGCGCTTTGCCTCCTCTTCTCGCTCTCTTTTGCGAACAGGTTAGCCACCATATATGCTAGTCGCTTGCTGCAGCTCCACTTATATTTACCTTGCCTTACCTATTAAGCTTAAATAGTCTTGATCGTGAGGGTCCGAGATTGCTGAGTCCCCGTGGCTCACAGATTACTATTAAACCAGATGCAGGGCCTAATGATTCCGCTCCAGGTGACACGCTTGAGCTCAAGTGGGAGTTCGACGAGGACTCTCAACGATACTATGTTTCTTTTCCTGATGATCAGTAGTGGTGCCCAGTTGGGGTGATCGGGACTGTGTCGCATGTTGGGTTGTATTTTATTTTGGCGTCGTAGTCGGACCATGAGTGTTTGAATGTTGTAATGCTATTTATGTACTTGATTGACGTGGCGAGTGTAAGCCAACTATGTTATCTCCCCTTTTATTATCTATATTACATGGGATGTTGTGAAGATTGCCTAACTTGCGACATATGCCTTCAATGCGATTATGTCTCTAAGTCGTGCCTCGACACGTGGGAGCTATAGTCGCATCGAGGGTGTTAAAATAGGATCTTGGAGTCTGCCAACGGCATCCCCAAGTAGGTCATGGGGAATGAATTTAGCCTACAATTTAGGTTATCCGTGATCCTCTATTGCTCCTCCGCCGGGTAACCCAAAACGATGACCTCGCTCTTGTCAAAGTTAATCTTGAGTCCCGACATAGCCTCAAAGCAGAGAAGTAGGAACTTAAGATTAACTATGTCGAGGGAAGATCCCTCCACCATAAGCATGGTGTCATCGGCGTATTGGAGATGGGTGACCCCTCCTCCCGGAATGAGGTGACTAACTGTTGGAAATATGCCCTAGAGGCAATAATAAATTAGTTATTATTATTATTATTATTATTATTATATTTCATTGTTCATGATAATCGTTTATTATCCATGCTAGAATTGTATTGATAGCAAACTCAGATACATGTGTGGATACATAGACAACACCATGTCCCTAGAAAGCCTCTAGTTGACTAGCTCGTTGATCAATAGATGGTTATGGTTTCTTGACCATGGACATTGGATGTCGTTGATAACGGGATCACATCATTAGGAGAATGATGTGATGGACAAGACCCAATCCTAAGCCTAGCACAAGATCGTGCAGTTCGTTTGCTAAAGCTTTTCTAATGTCAAGTATCATTTCCTTAGACCATGAGATTGTGCAAATCCCGGATACCGTAGGAGTGCTTTGGGTGTGCCAAACATCACAATGTAACTGGGTGGCTATAAATGTACACTACAGGTATCTCCGAAAGTATCTGTTGGGTTGGCACGAATCGAGACTGGGATTTGTCACTCCGTGTAAACGGAGAGGTATCTCTGGGCCCACTCGGTAGGACATCATCATAATGTGCACAATGTGACCAAGGAGTTGATCACGGGATGATGTGTTACGGAACGAGTAAAGAGACTTGCCGGTTATGAGATTGAACATGGTATCGGGATACCGATGATCGAATCTCGGGAAAGTATCGTACCGCTAGACAAAGGGAATTGTATACGGATTGATTGAATCCTCGACATCGTGGTTCATCCGATGAGATCATCGTGGAGCATGTGGGAGCCAACATGGGTATCCAGATCCCATTGTTGGTTATTGACCGGAGAGTCGTCTCGGTCATGTCTGCATGTCTCCCGAACCCGTAGGGTCTACACACTTAAGGTTCGGTGACGCTAGGGTTGTTAGGAAGACTTATATGTGATTTCCGAATGTTGTTCGGAGTCCCGGATGAGATCCCGGTCGTCACGAGGAGTTCCCGAATGGTCCGGAGGTGAAGATTTATATGTAGGAAGTTGTCATACGGTCACCGGAAAGGTTCGGGGGCATATCGGTATTGTACCGGGGCCACCGGAGGGGTTCCGGGGGTCCACCGGGAGGGGCCACCTCTCTTGGAGGGCCTAATGGGCTGTAGAGGAAAGGGGAACAACCCTACATGGGCTGGCCGCATCCCCCCCTTGGGCCCATGTGCCTAGGGTTGGGGGGGGGGGAACCCTAAAGTGGGCGCCCCCCTTGCTTGGGGGGCAAGCCCCCTCCCCTTGGCCGCCCCCCTCTAGATCTCATCTAGAGGGGGCCGGCCCCCTTCCTCCTTCCCCTATAAATAGAGGGGCAAGGGGAGGGCTGCATAGAACATCCAAGGCGCAGCCCCTCCCCTCCCCAACACCTCTCCTCCTCCGTAAGAGCTTGGCGAAGCCCTGCCGGAGTACTGCAGCTTCACCACCACCACGCCGTCGTGCTGCTGTTGGAGCCCTCTTCCTCAACCTCTCCCTCCTCCTTGCTGGATCAAGGCGCGGGAGACGTCCTCGCTCCGTATGTGTGTTGAACACGGAGGTGCCGTCCGTTCGGCGCTAGGATCTTCGATGATTTGGATCACGACGAGTACGACTCCATCAACCCCGTTCTCTTGAACGCTTCCGCTCGTGATCTACAAGGGTATGTAGATGCACTCCTCTCTCCCTCATTGCTAGATGACTCCATAGATTGATCTTGGTGATGCGTAGAAAATTTTAAAATTCTGCTTCGATTCCCAACAGTGGTATCGGAGCTAGGTCTATGCGTAGTTTCTATGCACGAGTAGAACACAAAGCAGTTGTGGGCATCGATATTGTCAATTTACTTGTCGTTACTAGTCTTATCTTGATTCGGCGGCATCGTGGGATGAAGCGGCCCGGACCGACCTTACACGTACTCTTACGTGAGACTGGTTCCACCGATTGACATGCACTAGTTGCATAAGGTGGCTAGCGGGTGTCTGTCTCTCCCACTTTAGTCGGATCGGATTCGATGAAAAGGGTCCTTATGAAGGGTAAATAGAAATTGGCATATCACGTTGTGGTTTTGGCGTAGGTAAGAAACGTTCTTTCTAGAAACCTATAGCAGCCATGTAAAAACTTGCAACAACAAGTAGAGGACGTCTAACTTTTTTTTGTAGCATATGCCTTGTGATGTGATATGGCCAAAAGGATGTGATGAATGATATATGTGATGTATGAGATTGATCATGTTCTTGTAATAGGAATCACGACTTGCATGTCGATGAGTATGACAACCGGCAGGAGCCATAGGAGTTGTCTTAATTTATTTATGACCTGCGTGTCAACATAAACGTCATGTAATTACTTTACTTTATTGCTAAAGCGTTAGGCATAGTAGTAGAAGTAATAGATGACGAGACAACTTCAAGAAGACACGATGATGGAGATCATGGTGTCATGCCGGTGACAACGATGATCATGGAGCCCCGAAGATGGAGATCAAAAGGAGCGAAATGATATTGGCCATATCATGTCACTATTTGATTGCATGTGATGTTTATCATGTTTTACATCTTATTTGCTTAGAACGACGGTAGCTTAAATAAGATGATCCCTCACTAAAATTTCAAGAAAAGTGTTCCCCCTAACTGTGCACCGTTGCGAAGGTTCATTGTTTCGAAGCACCACGTGATGATCGGGTGTGATAGATTCTAACGTTCGAATACAACGGGTGTAAGCCAGATTTACACACGCAATACACTTAGGTTGACTTGACGAGCCTAGCATGTACAGACATGGCCTTGGAACACGGAAGACCGAAAGGTCGAGCATGAGTCGTATAGAAGATACAATCAACATGTAGATGTTCACCGATGTTGACTACTCCGTCTCACGTGATGATCGGACACGGCCTAGTTGACTCGGATCATGTTTCACTTAGATGACTAGAGGGATCTCTATCTGAGTGGGAGTTCATTAAATAATTTGATTAGATGAACTTAATTGTCATGAACATAGTCTAAATTGTCTTTGCAAATATGTTGTAGATAAATAGCTCATGTTGTAGCTCCATGTTTCAATACGTTCCTAGAGAAAGATTAAGTTGAAAGATATTGTAAGCAATGATGCGGACTAGGTCCATAGTCCAAGGAGTGTCCTCACTGATACACAGAAGGCTTACGTCTTTGATGCACCGCTCGATGTGCAAACCCCTACAACGTCGTCTGCGGATGTTGTGAACACCTGACAGACACATCCTGATGACTACTTGATAGTTTAGTGCACCATACTTTACGGCTTAGAATCGGGATTCCAATGACGTTTTTGAACGCCATAAGACATATGAGATGTTCCAAGAGATGAAATTGGGATTTCAGGCTCATGCCCGTGTTGAGAGGTATGAGACCTCAGACAAGTTCTTTTGCCAACAAGATGGAGGAGAATAGCTCAGCTAGTGAGCATGTGCTCAGATTTTCTGGGTGCTACAATCACTTAAATCAAGTGGGAGTTAAACTTCCAGATAAGATAGTGATTGATAGAGTTCTCTAGACACTATCACTAAGCTACTAGATCTTCGTGATGAACTATGACATGCAAGGGATGGAGTTGATTCCAGAGCTGTTCACGGTGCTTAAGACCGCAAAAGGTAGAAATCAAGAAGGAGCATCAAGTGTTGATGGTTTAACAAGACCACTGGTTTCAAGAAGGACAAGGGCTAGAAGGGAAACTTCATGGATGGCAAACCAGTTGTCGCTCCAGTGAAGGAACCCAAGGTTGAACCCAAACCCGAGACTAAGTGCTTCTATTGTAAGGGGAACGGTCACTGGTAGCGGAATTACCCCAAATGCATGGTAGATAAGAAGGCTGGCAACTTCAACAAAGTATATACGTGTTATTAATGTGTACCTCACTAGTACTCCTGGTAGCACCTGGGTATTGGATACCGGTTCAATTGCTATTATTGGTGACTTGAAGCAAAAGCTACGGACTAAACGGAGACTGGCTAAGGGCGAGGTGACGATGTGTGTTGGAAGTGTTTCCAAAGTTGATGAGATCACCATCGCACGCTCCATCTACCTTCGGGATTAGTATTGAACCTAGATAAATGTTATCAGGTGTCTACGTTGAGCATGAATATGATTAGATCATGTTCATTGCAATACGGTTATTCATTTAAGTTAGAGAATAATGGTTATTCTGTTTACATGAATAATACCTTTCATGGTCATGCACCCTATGTGAATAGTTCATTGAATCTCGGTCATGGTAATACACATGTTCACGCCAAAAGATGTAGAGTTAAGAATGATAGTACCACTTTCTTGTGGCACTGCCGCTTAGGTCATATTGGCGTAAGATGCATGAAGAAACTCCATATCAATGGATGTTTGGAGTCACTTGATTTTGAATCGCTTGACACATGCGAGCCATGCCTGATAGGCAGGATGACTAAGACCCCGTTTTCAGGTACAATGAAACGGGCAAGTGACTTGTTGGAAATCATGCATGCTGATGCGTGTGATCCAATGAGAATTGAAGCGTGCGGTGGATGTCGCTATTTTCTCATCTTCACTGACGATTTGGGTAGATATAGGTATATCTACTTAATGAAGCACAAGTCTGAAACATTTGAAAAGTTCAAGTGACTTCAGAGTGAAGTTAAGAATCATAACAATACGATCATGTTCCTACGATCTGATCAAAAGGGGATTTTCTGAGTTATGAGTTTGGCAATCACTTAAGACATTGTGGAATTGTTTCATAGTTGAAGCCACCTGGAACACCACAAGGTAATGGTGTGTCCGGACGTCATAGTCGAACCCTATGAGGTATGGTGCAATCTATGATGTCTCTTACCAATCTACCGTTTTCATTTTGAGGTTATGCGTTAGAGACAGCTGCATTCACTTTAGATAGGACACCATCTAAGTCCGTTGAGACAACGTCATATGAACATTGGTTTGGCAAGAAACCAAAGTTGTCGTTTCTTAATGTTTGGGGATGCGATGCTTAGGGCATCAGCCGGAAAAGCTCGAACCCAAAGCGGACAAACACATCTTCATAGGATACCCAAGGGTGACAGTTGGGTATACCTTCTATCTCAGATCCGAGGGCAAATTGTTTATCGCTAAGAACGGGTCCTTTCTCGAGAAGGAGTTTCTCTCGAAAGAATTGAGTGGGAGGAAGATAGAACTTGATGAGGTTGTCAAACCTTTACTTCAACCAGAGAGTGATGCGACACAGAAAGATGTTTTCTGTGGCGCCTACGTCTGTTGAAGAGGAAGTTAATGATAGTGATCATGAAACTTCGGATCAAGTTGCTATCGAACCTCATAGGTCGACAAGGATATGTACTACTCCTGAGTGGTACGGTAATCCTGTCTTAAATATCATGTTGTTAGACAACAATGAACCTACGAGCTATGGAGAAGCGATGGTGGGCCTGTATTCCGACAAATGGTTAGAAGCCATGAAATCCGAGATAGGATACATGTATCAGAACAAAGTATGGACTTTGGTGAACTTGCCCTATGATCGGCAAGCCATTGAGATAAATGGATCTTTAAGAAGAAGACGGACGTGGGCGATAATGTTACTGTCTATGAAGCTCGACTTGTGGCAAAAAGGTTTTTCACAAGTTCAAGGAGTTGACTACGATGAGATTTTCTCACCCGTAGCGATGCTTAAGTCCGTCGGAATCATGTTAGCATTAGCTGTATTTTTCGATTATGAAATCTGACAGATGGATGTCAAAACAAGTTTTCTTACCAGTTTTCGTAAGAAAAGTTGTATGTGATACAATAAAAGGTTTTGTCAATCCTAAGGATGCTAAAAGGTATGCTGGCTCCAGCAATCCTTCTATGGACTAGAGCAAGCATCTTGGAATCGGAATATATGTTTTGATGGAGTGATCAAAGCTTTTAGGTTTATACAATGTTTGCTAGAAACTTGTATTTACAAGAAAGTGAGTGGGAGCACTACAACATTTCTGATAAGTATATGTGGATGACATATTGTTGATCCAAAATAATGTAGAATTTCTGGAAAGCATAAACGGTTGTTTGAAGAGTGTTTTTCAAAGGAAGACCTGGATAAAGCTGCTTACATATTGGGCATCAAGATCTATAGAGATAGATCAAAACGCCTGATGATACTTTCAAAGAACGCACACCTTGACATGTTTTTTGAAGGAGTTCAAAATAGATCAGTCAAAGAAGGGGTTCTTACCTGAGTTGTAAGGTGTGAAGTTGAGTAAGACTCAAAGATTGACCACGGCAGAAGAAAGAGGAAGGACGAAGGTCGTCCCTTATGCTCTTGTCATAGGCCCTATATGGTATGCCATGCTGAGTACAGCACCTGATGTGCGCCTTGCCAAATGTCTGGCAAGAGGGTACAAAGGTGATCTAGGACTGGATCGCCAGATAGCAGTGAAAATTATCCCTAGAGGAATAAGGAAATGTTTCTCGGTTATGGAGGTGATAAAGAGTTCGACATAAAGAGTTACATCGATGCAAGCTTAACACCTGTCCGGATAGCTCTGAGTAGAGATACCGGATACGTATAATGGAGCAATAATTTGGAATAGCTCCAAATGGAACGTGGTAGCAGCATCTACGATATAAAGTTTTGCGAAATACATAGGGATCTGAATATCGCAAGACCTGATGACTACAACCTCTCTCACAAGCATAACATGATCAAACCCAGAAATCTTTGAGGGTTTATCACATAGTGATGTGAACTAGATCATTGAGTCTAGTAGACTCTAGGATGTTGGTCACATGGCAATGTGACCTGTGAGTGTTAATCACATGGCGATGTGAACTAGATTATTGACTCTAGTGCAAGTGGGAGACTGTTGGAAATATGCCCTAGAGGCAATAATAAATTAGTTATTATTATTATATTTCATTGTTCATGATAATCGTTTATTATCCATGCTAGAATTGTATTGATAGCAAACTCAGATACATGTGTGGATACATAGACAACACCATGTCTTTAGTAAGCCTCTAGTTGACTAGCTCGTTGATCAATAGATGGTTACGGTTTCCTGACCATGGACATTGTATGTTGTTGATAACGGGATCACATCATTAGGAGAATGATGTGATGGACAAGACCCAATCCTAAGCCTAGCACAAGATCGTGCAGTTCGTTTGCTAAAACTTTTCTAATGTCAAGTATCATTTCCTTAGACCATGAGATTGTGCAAATCCCGGATACCGTAGGAGTGCTTTGGGTGTGCCAAACATCACAATGTAACTGGGTGGCTATAAATGTACACTACAGGTATCTCCGAAAGTATCTGTTGGGTTGGCACGAATCGAGACTGGGATTTGTCACTCCGTGTAAACGGAGAGGTATCTCTGGGCCCACTCGGTAGGACATCATCATAATGTGCACAATGTGACCAAGGAGTTGATCACGGGATGATGTGTTATGGAACGAGTAAAGAGACTTGCCGGTAACGAGATTGAACAAGGTATTGGGATACCGACGATCGAATCTCGGGAAAGTATCGTACCGCTAGACAAAGGGAATTGTATACGGATTGATTGAATCCTCGACATCGTGGTTCATCCGATGAGATCATCGTGGAGCATGTGGGAGCCAACATGGGTATCCAGATCCCGCTGTTGGTTATTGACCGGAGAGTCGTCTCGGTCATGTCTGCATGTCTCCCGAACCCGTAGGGTCTACACACTGAAGGTTCTGTGACGCTAGGGTTGTTAGGAAGACTTATATGTGATTACCGAATGTTGTTCGGAGTCCTGGATGAGATCCCGGACGTCACGAGGAGTTCCCGAATGGTCCGGAGGTGAAGATTTATATGTAGGAAGTTGTCGTACGGTCACCGGAAAGGTTCTGGGCCATATCGGTATTGTACCGGGGCCACCGGAGGGGTTTCGGGGGTCCACCGGGAGGGGCCACCTCTCTCGGAGGGCCTAATGGGCTGTAGAGGAAAGGGGACCAGCCCTACATGGGCAGGCCACAGCCCCCCCCCTTGGGCCCATGCGCCTAGGGTTGGGGGGGAAACCCTAAAGGGGGCGCCCCCCTTGCTTGGAGGGCAAGCCCCCTCCCCTTGGCCCCCCCTCTAGATCTCATCTAGAGGGGGCCGGCCCCCTTCCTCCTTCCCCTATAAATAGAGGGGCAAGGGGAGGGCTGCATAGAACATCCAAGGCGCAGCCCCTCCCCTCCCCAACACCTCTCCTCCTCCGTAAGAGCTTGGCGAAGCCCTGCCGGAGTACTGCAGCTTCACCACCACTACGCCGTCGTGCTGCTGTTGGAGCCCTCTTCCTCAACCTCTCCCTCCTCCTTGCTGGATCAAGGCACGGGAGACGTCCTCGCTCCGTACGTGTGTTGAACGCGGAGGTGCCGTCCGTTCGGCGCTAGGATCTTCGGTGATTTGGATCACGACGAGTACGAATCCATCAACCCCGTTCTCTTGAACGCTTCCGCTCGTGATCTACAAGGGTATGTAGATGCACTCCTCTCTCCCTCGTTGCTAGATGACTCCATAGATTGATCTTGGTGATGCGTAGAAAATTTTAAAATTCTGCTTCGATTCCCAACACTAGCAACTCCCGAGAGGTGGCCGGCCCTCCTAGCTTTGTCCAGGATGCCTGCCAGAGCGTCCACGGCGAGATTGAAGAGCAGGGGGTATCGGATCCCCTTGCTTCACTCCCGCAGAGGATGAGAAGAACGGCCCCACATCACCGTTAATGTTAATCGCAGTCTTGGCAGACCGTACCAACTGCATAATTCAGTTGCACCTTTTGTCCTCAAAGCCTCTGCGCTGCATAACGAGCCGCAGGAAATCCCAGTCTAGGCGATCATAGGCTTTCTGGAAGTCCAGCTTGAGGAAGACACCCTTTTGTCCACGCGATCGTACCTCGTGCACAATCTCATGCAGGGACAGAACCTCGTCATGAATTCGTCTCCCTTTCAAGAAGGCTGTCTGAAGTGGGTGGACTACCAGTGCGAATCTAATCGTGCAGACTTTAGAGAAGATGCGCTCCAGGACGTTGATAATTGTGATAGGTCTGAATTGGCGAATGTCCGTCGCCCCAACTACTTATGGGATCAGGGTGATAACACCAAAATTTATACGCGCCATGTCAAATGTTCCGATATAGAATTCATGGAACATTGGCATGATCACAGGTTTTAGGACGTTCCAGAATTTCTGGAAGAAGGCAACCGGCAGGCCATCCGGCCCCGGCGCCGACCCCGCCTTCATTGAGGCGATCGACCTCCCCACCTCCTCCGGCGAGAACGGGATAGCGAGATCAGTTCATACATGCTGTTGCTCCGTGCTTGTTCTGATAGTGCATCTGTTTTGTTTAATGTGCACCTTTTTGGACCTTTGTATCCTTATTACAAGGAGGGTCTGCGCTCACAGGCTGATATGTGCTTTTGGGTTACTAGTATCTGGAAACCTGTAGTACCTTGAAGACAATAACGCACGGGTCTATCACAGCTCGGCTGCACCTGCTTCTGTGTTTGCCCCCCTCTCCTTTCGATTTGCCCTCCTTTGTGTTACACTGAATTTTGATTGCCATTCCTTTTGGCGTCCATTCAAGGGAAAATATTTTCACTGCCAAATAGAATGTCGCAAGACAAAGTAACATGTACGAGTCTAGACTGTAACTTCTATATGCTGCAAACCTGCTGCAAAACATAATTCGTAAAATTCCGAGAGAACAAGCTGCGCATAACACCAATCAGGTATAGTTTATGATCTCTCAATATGGTGCAGAATTTGACTCCCTAAAATTGTTGGAGCACAACATCATTAAGTGTCCAAAATGTGTGACATCTTATGATTCAAAGTTGAAGTGTTTCATGGTTGCAACTTTTGCACTGTACAATGGCAATGTGTAAAACTTTTTGTGTACATTCTGAGGATCAGTAATGGTCATCCCTCTAATTTTTTTTACATGAACCAACACATCGCTAAACTATATTGGATGGATTGAGATTTCTGTTGGACAGGAAGTAAAATTCTGTGGCAAATTACAACAAGTTACCTACTGGGGAGCCGAGGTGGTAATTTCGCTCCAATCTGCTTCTGCTGTTCGGAGCAGAAAATTCTTGTTGTATCTAGGGTGTGGTGGCCTGACAGGAGGTGGACCCCTGTCGGGATTGAGTTATCCTCTTTTTCAGAAAAAAAAACATCAAAAAATATTACATGCAGCATGGTCAGAGATGAGGTTAATTATACGCAACTCAATGAAAAGGAAAACCATATTGACAATGGGGAATTACTGTCCATTAAAATACGACAGAACTCCGAAACATTGCCTTGTTATTTCTCAAAGTACAGAAATAAACTATTTGTGAAAAGGAAGAGAAATTAACTATTTGTGATTACCACCACCAAGGTTTTTAGTTTGGAAAAGAAAACAATTTTGGAACTCATCGAAATATGTGAAATTTCATTGAAAATTTTAACCATGACGGCCACTACGGCACTACCGGGTCACTGGAATAACAATATCAAACACAGCACTTAAAAGAACAGTACGAAGTTGCGTGACTTGCGGCCAATGGAAGGTGGCTGCCGAGATCAGGGAGACGGCTAATAATCAAGGCCCCACACAAATTGATTCTACCTCCTGGATCCATCTTTAAAAGGGAGGAGTCCCATTCCTTGCCCATTTCATTTTCCTCTTGCCACATGCAATACTCACAAACACAACTTGTACGCCTGCACATTTGAAATCTCGATTGTTTCTAGTCATTCTGACTGACAAATTAAAAATGATGATTAAGTTGTCAGAAAATAATACTTGGATGGCATTTATGTCTTGCCTCTCTACATGTAGGAGCAGGAGGCATCAGGAAGTTAGGGAGATCCAAGCAACAATATGCCACAACTGAAATGTCTCCCCCTTTGCAGCCCACTACTAGGATACGTAGTGCTAAGAAAACAGCCTCTCTTTCCTGGCACAAGATACTCTCACGTAGCCAATACTATGTAAGAGAGACAATGCAAAGAAGTTTACTAAATTGCATTAGATGACAAATATATTTTAGCCCCATATTTTTTGTTTAACTTGCTTCAATTGGACGTTAGAAAAAAAATACATCCAGAATGATGGTAGTACCAAGATGTAACACTAGTTTCTTATACTAGTTTATACTTGGATGTATCTCTAGGTGATTTTAGTAATATACCCAAACTAAACCTGTCAAACTATTGCTTTGGGTCTAGCTCATTTCCTCACTTAATGGACACCTGGTGGTGATTGCACATACATATTTTTGGTTTGTCCAAAGTGTAAATCTACTGAAAATAACTGGCAACATAAACAGTGACATACTCCGGCCTGGTCTACATATGATGGTAGTCACTTTATAACATGGTGAGTTATATCACTATTAAGCGACATTGAAGGATCGATCAACATATGCAAGTGACTTTTCTCCTTTCTGCTACAACTTATTACAACATCACTGGGTCTGTGTACCACATGATGGGTGACGTGGCTAACATTAAGACCGCAGGCGTGACAATACTTCTACATCCTCTACTTTTAAAAGCTCACCCTTTCACTTGCTGCTTTTCCATTCTTCACTAACCTCCCCGACCCTCTTGCAAGCACTTGCTGACACACTATGGTGAAACCTAAACGTATATCAGAATGCAGTGGGGATCAGCTCTAAAGCTTCAATAGAAAAATCGTAGTCAATGTTGCTGGAAGCATATAGGATTAGGAGGCATCAGAAAACTAGCAAGACATGGTGGCAATGCTCGGAATTCTGGGAATGCTAGTGCGGACGCTTTGACCATCTGTCGTACTAGTGAAAAATTCCGGTGCCATGGGGTCTGCATGCCCCTCGTCTGCTGGCCGGTAGCTGCCTTTCTTGCTTTCGTAATATGGGTCCGAGTGAAAGAAAGAAGCTGCGGCGGCGTTGTTATTTCTTTGGATTAACGACTACTTCTGGTCGATAAGGGTCGATCGAGCCAGGTGTAAGGGCCCAGGGTGAAAATTATCCTAGACCAAGCAAAAACCCAATTTATGCTATTTTGTCTAACTGTCCATCAAAACCGTGTCATTTAGTCAGAAAAAAGGAATGATGTGCTGCTGGATCAAAGCCCTTGTGACATATTGCTCAAAGTATAAACCGCTCCCTTCCGACCTGAAGACATGAGAATAAGTTGAGCATGTTTATACACAATCTGTAAGTAGATATGTCCATTGCAAATCAATTGATGTATTATGTGAGGACTACTATGTGACTTGTAGATGTTTGCCAGATTGGAACTTCTATACGCTGCAAACCTGGCGCAGAACAAATTCCATGCAATTCTTGGAAGAACAAGCGACACATAACAGCAATCAGGTGTAAGTTTCTGATGTTTCCATATGACTCCCTGCGGTTGTTCCAGTACAACATCATCAAGTGTTTAAAAAGGGTGCCATCTTACAAATTTTAAAGTGTTCCATGGTTGCAACCTGTGCTGTCTCTTGCTTAAGGTTGAGTAATGATGGCATTGCGTCTACTTTTTTACTTGGACCAACACATCGCAAAGCTTTGTTGGATGCAATGAGATTTCTTTTGAACAAAAGATTCTGTAGCAAATCACGGCAACTTACCTACCTGGGGAGCGGAGTTTTTTATGTTTGCTCGCATCAGCTTCAGCCGGCGAGTGCAGATGTTTCTGCTCTACCGTTTGGAGCAGAAACATCTTGTCGTATGTGGGATTCTGGGACCGGAGTTGTCCTCTTTTTCAGAAGCAAAAAAACACCAAAACATATTACATGAACATGAGGTTAGTTATAGGCTTATAGCAACTCAAGGAAATAGAAAACCATATTGACAATGGCAGTTACTGTCCATTAAAATAACATAGAACTAGTTAACATTGCTTGTTATTTCTCGAAGTACAGAAATTAACTATTTGTAAAGCACAGAACTAGGAAACCTTATTGACAATGGGCAATTACTGTCCATAACTTAAATTCCATTTTGTTTCTTTCATAGGACAAGAATTTCATCTTTTCAAACAGCTAGCTGTCTTGAGGCTTCATGGCCAGGAACAGGAAGGCGATCAATCCCCAGACCCCAGCCTCCGGTCGGCGGCAGGCCATACTCAAGGGCAGTGCAGAAGGTTTCGTCCATGGCCATCGCTTCATCGTCACCGTCCTGACGATCCCTGAGCTGCTCCTCAAACCGCTCCCTCTGCACGACGGGGTCATTCAGCTCCATGTAGGCGTTGCACACCTCATGCTTGTTGATGAACAGCTCAAACCTTTCAGTCAGTCCAGGCCGGGCTTCGTCCCTGTGTGACTTTGCGAGTGGGCTCATGATCACCGGATGGTTGATGATGAACGTCGGGTTCACGCATGTCTCCTCCAGGAAGTGCCCGACAAGCGTGTCCAGCAGCCGTGCCGTCGTGTGTGGAAGCGGGCACGTAATGTCGTACCTGGCACAAGCCTCCATCAAGTACTCGTTGGCATCATCGGTCGACAGATCCTCCTCCGGTATGTTGAGATCGGCCATGTCCTCCAGTCCCTTGATCATGTTGATCCGCGCGAATGGAGGAGTAAAATCGATCTCGATAGGCGGCTTGTCGGCGCCGTTGGCGTGGTACTGTACCTTGTAGCCGCCCGTGAGCTCCTTCACCATGCCGCCCAGCATCTCCTCCGTGTGCTCCATCAGGTCGTTGTAGTCCGCATAGGCCATGTAGAACTCGCACGTCGTGAACTCGGGGTTGTGCGTCGTGTCGATGCCTTCGTTCCTGAACTGCCTCCCGATCTCGTACACGCGGTCCAGTCCGCCGCCGACGAGCTGCTTCAGGTAGAGCTCTGGCGCGATGCGCATGTACAACTTCATGTTCAGGTCGTTGTGGTGCGTGAAGAACGGCCTGGCGGCGGCGCCACCGGCAACCACGTTCATCATCGGGGTGTCCACCTCCAAAAACCCACGCTTGTCAAGGAAGCTCCGGATGAAGGAGATGACTCTGGCTCGCACCGTGAAGACGGGCCTCACCTCAGGGTTCACCATGAGATCGAGGTACCGTCGGCGGTACCGTGTCTCCTGGTCCTTGAGGGCGTAGCTCTCCATGTTCCTGGGCATGACGGGCGCCCACGGCAGCGGCGGCGTGCGCCGGTGCCTATTAGCCTGCCGCGGCAGCATGTGCAGGCAGGGCGAGAGCACGATGAACTGTGCAGGGAATATGCTGAGCTCGCCTCGGTTGCTTTTACCAGGGAACCCACGCACGTCGACCACGTCGCCAAGCTTCACGCCAGAGTGGAAAGCGGAGAATTCCTCGGGAGTCTCCAGCTCCGAGGTCCCGGAGTCTGCCATGACCTGGACCTTGGCGCCGCCGCGGTGGAGGTCGTAGAAGAGGAGGCTGGAGGACGACGTCCTCTTGCTCATTATCCTCCCGGCCAGGGACTCGGTGACGTCGACCAGCTTCTCCCCGTCGGCCAGGCCCCTGTACCTGTGGACGTAGTCGGCGACGGAGACGGTGGGCTGGAAGGCGTGCGGGTAGGGGTTGACGCCGGCGGCCTTCTGCGCGGCGAGCGCGCCGAGCCTGTTGTGGTAGTACTGGGTGGGATCCATGCCGTCGTCCGCCATGGGCGTGGTGCAAAACTCTCTCCCGTACCGTAGTTGGGGAAAAACAAAGCGGAGACTTTGTTGACCTAGCACCGATTTCGTGTTCTTCGTCGGTTTATTTATATCCAAAACATTAACGTGCGCATCAAAGGCGCCTCCTCGCGCGTTCGCATGTACGACAAAAAAATGCATCCATCAGGCTCCCATTGGCATCGCTCATCCCCGTCTTTACTGTGGCGAAGTATAAAAAAAATTCCATCAGGCTCCCATCGGCATCTCTCATCCCCGTTTTAATGTGGCGAAGTATAAAAAAACTAGCGATGGATCCCTTCCTTCCCTTGGAAGGTAACTTCTACTTTTCTTTCGCCCCACATCGTCACATCAGCTCTCGCACGCAACCTCCAAAGCCGCCGCCGCCGCCGTCTCAGCCATTTCTCTCGTCTGCTCCTCCCCTTTCCCCTGCCCTAGCCTATTTCTAGCCCTCCGCCTCTCCCTTTCTTCCTCGAGTACGGCAGCGGAAGGGGGGCCGCGACGGGAGAGAGGTTCTCCACCCCTGACAGACGACGTCACCGCCTCCGACCTCGGCCTCGTCTGCAGCAGCAGCACGGACCTCTGCCCGTGTGTCTCTGTCTCGCTGCTCATCCTCCAGGAGGGGACTCGGAAGGAGGGTCGTGCTCCTGGTTGGGATCTCCGTGCTCCCTCTCCTGCGCCTCCATCTGCGTTCGATCTCGTCACTGGTGAGTAGTGCTCTGCTCAGCGTGGGGATGACCTATGAGATTCTTAGTTTGAATTCTGATGTGAATGAGTAGTGCTCTGCTCAGCGTGGGGATGACCTATGAGATTATTAGTTTGAAATCAGATGTGAATCTCCTAAAAACCGATGCAAATCTGTCTTGAGAACATAACCTTCGAATCACGGAACCTTGAGATTTTCTGAAGCTTTATTCCCAAGCCTGAAAATGACTAGCTGGCTAGGTTAATCATCGCTCTGAGGAAATCAAAATCGTCTGTGGGAATGGCCCCTCTGAATGTTCTAAACCATCCCTTGATGCCGTCTCTAGGTCCGTCCAGGCCCTGCCGTCCACTTGCTGACTTCTTGGCGCAATGGGTTGAGTACGTTGGTCTGTGTTGGTTGCGAGTTTTGGTCTTGTTGTAGAGGTCTTCGGCAGCGGTTGTGACGCGGCTCGGTTGCTCTGTGGCTTGCCCAATCGCCATCGGCATGAGGTTGGCCTAGGTGAAGCAAGTATTGTAGTACGCGTGGTGGGTGTGTTTGGTGGATGTGGATGCTAATTCCTGTGATTGGCATTGTAATGGACGAAAGGCATTCTATCCGGCTTCTTTGCCGCTTCTTCTTTAATATATGATACGCATGCTCATGCGTATTCGAGAAAAATGTTCTGAACCATCCCTACCCATATAAAGAAAGTGTGGGAGCGGGACGGCGGGATCTGCTCCAGGCGGTGCGGGACGCGCTACTGTCGCTCATGCAGCATAACGGCGTCGACCTGATCTTGTGGAGGGCGGGTGAATTATTTCTGTTCTTTATTTTTTCCCTATTCTTAACATTGGCAAACAATCTCAGGATTTCGCACATGTGCAATCTTCACACTCAATAATTTCTTGATATAGAGTCGAACCAGAACATGTATTAAGGGACCATGACATATCTAGCATCGGTATCTGAAGATGGCAAGATCTGGTCATGGCATCTGACTTTTGAGAAGTCAGTATCTTCCAAGAAAATTAATCCTGCTCGGCCTCTTCGCGTGGTTCGTTGAGTGCTGGGTCGTGCCATTGTCTAACTGGGTGCCCCTCGCGGCCGCCGTCTGGGCGATCATTCAGGTAGCTGTTGTTTCTTTCCCCTGTGTTGGTCAGATCATACATGGATTCATAGTTCGTTTGATGCCATCTTACTTTTAGTATAGCATGTATAATGTCTTATCTTGGGCATTCACATGATACTTTGTAATTTCTGAAAGAGAAACAGAGTGTGAACTATAGCTTTTTATTTGTTAGGAAATTCTGATATGTTTTGTTTTGTTAAGTGCTAATAATGATTTTGAAAGTGAGTTAGCAGCAAACAACATTTTATCTAGGCCCCTAATGGTTCTGTTTGTCTTCTTAGTTCTCACCCTTTTGTATCCGTGATGCAGTATGGGGCTGTAGAAGATTTGAACAAAAGATGGAAGCACCATATACTGAACACAACAGTACAGTATGTGCTGTTTCCTTGCTCTATTTACGTTATTGTTTGTTTATGGAGATAGTCATGCTCATTTTACCTCTATAGTACCTTACAACTCCAATAAAGCCTTGGGAGGGGTTGAACAAACTTTTGATTGAAGTTTGGCCCAACTACATGGAACCGAAACTATCAAGGAAGTTCCAATCTACTGTCGAGGTGAGCTTCTGCCTGAAATTATATTTCGTGCTTGGATGCAACTTAGTAGTTGGTAGTTCAAAAGGTTTCGCAAATAACATTAGATTATACTATATGCATTTGATCCATGGAAGTTGATTATGTAGAATCAAATCATTTCAAAATTCCTTTTGATTTTGTTGATTTGAGGTAGACAGTACAACTGCTGCAGTGGACTTCGTCGTCTCATCGGCATGCTCGCCCGCGACAGTACACCTGCTGCAGCTCCGGTGAGGCGCTGGAGCTCATGGCGGCGCTCACGGCGGTGTACGTCATACTGTACCTCAACTAACATATTGATCTTCTACTTCTTTTCTGATCAAACTGGGAATCATACTATTCTCTTTCTGTCCATTAAGCCCCACTAATCACTACACTACTAGGAAAAGGCATGCTAGTGGCGCACCGAATTTGCCTTCTAATGGCGCACTACCGGTGCGCCACTGGCATCACGCCATTAGAATTAAATTCTAATGGCGCACCACCGGTGCGCCATTAGTATCTGGTGTTCTAATGGCGCACCACGTAGTGCCATTAGTATAGCCTGCAGTGCGCCATTAGAATGCCTTCCAGGGGGCCATATGTACCCATGTGCTTTGGCATTCTAATGGCGCACCAGCAGTTAATGCGCCATTAGTGTGACGATCACAGTGCGCCATTAGTGTCTTGTGTGGTGCGCCATTAGTATGAATATTAGGTTTTATTTATTTTTGCTTTTCTGATTTTTGCACATGTTACAAAATATATTATTGGACAGAATATAGACAGCAGCACACAGCAACATCAGATTCATCAAATACAATAGAAGATTAGTCTCCGAATACAATATATCATCTTAGTCTCCGAATTCAAAAGACCGAACAAAGATAAAACATTACAAGTCTCAAGACCGCGAGTATCGAGTTTGCCTTCACATTACAAGTCGATATCGATCATCTAAACTACCATCACATAGAAGAGAGCTGTGGTCATCACGATGAGCATCATCGCGATCAAACTGGTCTTCATCCGGTTCCTCCAACGCTCCCTCCTCTCTCCCTCTAGATAGCGGGCGTATCTACATTCGGCCTCCGCCCTAGTGGTGTACCCTTTGTAACTGTTACCGCTGAAATGGTGAACCTGTCTCCGACACTCCTCCCAGTCGTCGTAGACTCCGGGAACCTTACCCTTGTACACGACATACGACGGCATCTCTATGCACAAGCCAAACAACAGACAATACATAAGCAATATGTAACAAAAGGATCGGAAGAGAAAAGGAAGACATTAATAGCACGATTCATGGTCCTACTAATAAATAGCATTGATTACATCTAAGTTGAACGACTGTCCAAACCAAAGAGACATACGAATTCATTAAAGTATAATTACAACATGAGCCAATCAATGTTTCAGAACTACACATCACTACTTTCGACTCGACTCATCGGACAGGAACGTGGATGAAGCTGCCGTCTGTCGTGATGGTCATGAAATCGCGGTCGTTGTCACCCTGCATTTGTAGCATTTCATCTATCTCACTGTTGGACGGTTGATATCTGAGGAAGAACTGCCCCGAGGTATGAAGGACATCTTGATGGATGATGTCCGCAAACTCCGACTGGATGCGAAAGAATTCTTGTCTGAGGTCCGCATTCTGGACTGCCGACAAGCTCGCGGCCCAATCTTTGAGATTATCTGGTAGCAGAAGTTGATGATGGTCCCTTACGATCGCCCGCATGTGATGGAGGGCGTAGTAGGCATCCTTCTGACCGCCAGGCGGCTGCTTGACGCAGCAGAACTTCGTATTGTGTGAGAACATGTGCTTGCCGTACTTACGAACTTCCCTGGTGAAGGTGCCTCCAGATTTGGCGTAGGCGGGGAGAACATCATCAAGAACTTTCTTGACATTTGTGTAGTCTATCTTGGAGTTACGGTTCGGGTCTAAATACGTGGCCATGGAATATTTCGGGCTTAAGAGAATGAGTGTGCAATGTGTGTCACTGCACAGAACACGGAATGTTAGAAAAAAAAGAACGATCGAAATCTAAGAAATCATATGTTACGGGGCGGTTAAGGGATGACTTACTTGGGAAAGTAAGCTACAAGGAAGTTATCCTTATCTGGGTTTGCCAGAATGACGCCTTCGAGGTGTGAACTCGCAACTTGGCGGTCCCCAGCACTGCTCAAGTGCTTGGCACGCATGTAGAAGGGGTCGACTATCACGATGTCCGGGGTCTTGTCTCTAATGATCCGCATCTCCATACTCAGCGAAAATAGCCGAACGAAGGTGTAGTGCAGCGGATGAAGGTTAAACATAGCAAAGATGTCATCAAACCACAGGACCCCCGATGTCGCCATCCACAAAGCCCTTGCCCTCTGGCACCTTGTCCACGAAAACCGGGTATGCCACATCCTTCTCTCTGAGACGCTGCTTCTCCAAAGAAAGAACACTGTCGTGCAGACTCCGCATAGCACCGGTTGCAGCATTCAGCATATTTGGTGGTAGCATCGCCCTACCCGCCACATGCACCCTCCTCGAGATATCCTTAGGTGAAGGTGGCCCGTCCTGAGCACGGATCAAACTCGGTGCCGGCTGGCTCGCACCGGCGCCCTTGTTAGTCTTCCGTTTCCGTCCCTTCTTCTTGATCTCCTGTAATGGGACCGAGTTCTGCTAACAGACTGCCTTCTTGAGCATGTTGGGGCTGATAATATTTCGCACCTCAGCTATCTGAGGCTCGGTGAAGGCGGGAGCTGGAGGCGTGTCCTGAGAACTGAACGCCAGACGACGCCTGTTGCAATTGGATTTCTCCGCCGTACTAGCTAGATCGCGGTCGTCTTGGTTGAGTTCTTGAGAAAGAGGCCCGCAGAACTCGCCAGCGTACCCATGTTCGGCAAAGTACTTATCAACTTTGGTAAATGTACCGTCGTCGTTGTCGTCGCCGTCCGGATCCTGTGCCATAGGGCTGTCCGGATCCTGTGCCATAGGGATGTCCGGCAGGTCCGGTAGCGTTTGCGGCGTTCTTGCCATGGCTTGGCGCCGGCACGACCGGCGGTCTTGTCTGTGGGTTGGTGTCCCCCCCCCCCCAAACGAATCTGGCTCTTCGGCCAAAGTAGGGGCCAGTTTACGCAGGTGCTGAGGGTCATCTCATCTTCTTCGTCGGCCCCAGCGGGTCGAATCGGAGGTAACAGCTCGTCGCAGCCTGGCAGCACCCAAACCACTTCAACCCTATAGATTGTGGGTTGCATCGGATTACCGTGGAACGTGGGGTTGCCCGGTTGAACGATTCTTCCCTTGGCGACATCGACCAACTTGGTGCCCACGAAGTGCAGAAGAGTGCAAGGAACGTTGGTGGTGCCCTGCGAAAACATGTACAGGGCATCAGGGATGCCCAGTCAAAGGCAAGGAGATGAAGTCATCGGCCGAGACGCTTAGTTACCGTGATGCCGTCGAGCTCGGCTAATGTCGAGGCACCGCCAACGGCGGGCGTGCAACTGACGGAGGGGGCACTTGCTGGCGAGGTGCCGGCCGGCGTATACCCGGGTGCATTAAGCTCCAATGCCCGTGCCGGCGCCGGAGACACGAATACCGCCTCCGCCGGAGACACCAATGGCGCCGCCGCCGGAGACACCAATGGCGCCGCCGGAGACACCAATGGAGCCGCCTGCGCGCTGTGCGAGTTGCTGGCCGTGAAGCTGGGAACCGGGGGAGGCCCCTGTTGGCCGCCCGCAATCCACGCCGTCAGCCCATGAATCAACGTAGGCACCATGGCGTTGAGCGTCGTTCCAAGTTGTTGTTGCACTTGCTCTTGGACAAGCTCCGGAATCCGCGCCACTTGTGCCTTGAGTTATTCAACCTCGCGCGTCTAGCTTTCCGAGCTGGTCTTTTTCTCCTTCCGCACACCAGCGGTATAGTATGACCCCCATTTTGTGGACAAGCCATTGCTGGCCACACGACCAGCTGACGTCGGCTTAGTGAGCTTATCCTTGTTTTTCATTACGTTCAGCGCCCTATTTAAAGGGGTGTCGAAAGGGGAGCTCTTAGACGACCCCGCGCTACTGCTTTCAGTGTCCTGCGAAAGGAACGTGAACCATTTAGAAATATTGGGGATTAATTAGAGTGCAACGATATGGAGCTAATTACGCGGGGGTGTATTCCTTACCAGAAGAAGCTCAAGCGCCCTGGTCTTCGGATCCGTGGTAAGCTCCTTTGTTATCGAGTCCTCCTTGTACCGGGCCCTGACATAGTTCCTGGTTTGCTTGTCACCGCTGTATTTCTCGAAGCGGGGCGGTAGGCCTTGCTCGGCACGCTCCGCGTCCTCCTTGTCCCATAAAGGCTCCGCCACTCTGTAACCGCCGGGACCGAGTTTGTGTTCCCCTAAGTTCAACTCCCGCATTTCTTTCCCCCACTGACTTGATTCGGAGGTTGCACTGCTCTCGCACTTGATCTTGAACTCCTTGTACTCATCTTCGCTCATCAAAGGATATTTTGCCTTGATCTTCTCATAACTATCACCTTTATCAATCATTCTCTTCACCGCGCTTTTCCAAGTAGACAGGGCCGTGCTCATCTTTGTGAGGGAGGCACTGTTCACTTTATTCCCTGAGAGGCGTGTGTTTTCAAATTCGGCGGGGAACTTGTATCGTTCGTGCAGCTTCGTGAAGAGGAGGTTGCGCAAATTCCCTCGGTCCTTATGCCTAAGGTTCTCGGTGTTGATCGATACGGTGCTTCGGAGAATGCACCCGAGCTGAACCGAGTACCCCTTGACTATATGTTTGGGCTCCGTTGGATTCCCGTCGGAGTCCACTTGAGTGAATTCCTCCTTGACGGTGCGGAGCGCATTCGGGCGCCGGTCCTTCCTTTGCTTCTTCGGTTGGCTGCCATCTGTGTGTGCGCCGCCATCATCCGTGGTGGCATCCTCGGCGGCACTAGGGGTTGTGTAATTAGGATCGGTGTCTTCCGCGGCGTCCTCATAGCGGTGAGGTTGTTCCTCCATCTCCTGGGACAGCTCCCAGAATTGCTTGCCGCCCAAACCACCGGCCTCATCGTTGTGGGCCATGTTTCGCTCTAAATAGGAAAAAATTTGGTCAAAAAGTTGGTTATTGTCAAGGAACAAGATCATGGTCTCATCATTTAGGGTTTGTCGACACCGAGGCACCCTAAAAGCCTAAGCTTTCATCATTTAGGGTTTGTCGATGCCGAGGCACCCTAAAAGCCTAAGCGTACATCATTTAGGTTCTCATCCGGGGCAGCCAAGTTAAGTTTTCATCATTTAGGGTTTATCGATGCCGAGGCACCCTAGGTTGGGCCTAATCACTTGGCACTAATCACTTGGCTCTATTGCCACCTATGGTTTAATACAGCAAGAATAAATGGGCACTTGATCCTACTTAATTAAGTACTAAGATACCCCGGCCCATGCATTAGTAGCAAGTACCTCGTATGTCCGATTTTTAGCAAAGTCATGCTAAAATTCACGGAAAATTTCAGCATGACCTTTGCCGAAAATAGGACATATGGAGTACCCGAATTTGCCGAAACGGAAGTTAATCGACATTCCGGCAAACTCAAGGGCCTCTCAGGGTACCTGCAAAATCATCACGACACGAAGGGCCTCTCAAGGGCCTCAAGCAGCAGCGGCGTCTCCCAGGACCCCATTTTTTGCTTAATTTCTTTGAGCAACAATCAGAGCAGAAAATTCAGCATATTTCTATACAACAGCACTATAAAGATGAAGAACAGTTCTACAGCAGCCCATTTATATACAATAGCATCTTTGGTCATGCCAATTTCTGAAACAATTCAAATCTGAACTGTATCTTTGGTCATACAAATCTCTGAAACTATACAAATCTGAAATATATATTTGGTCATACAAATTTATGGAACTAATCAAATCTGAACTGTATCTTTGGTCATACAAATCTCTGAAAATTTTCTAAATCTGTGGTCATACAAATTTATGGAACTAATCAAATTCTGGATTCAGAAGTTGGACTTCAAAAATCTTTCATGCAAATTACTTGAAGTACTGAAGTTAAATTGTTTTCAATCTGTCCAAATATTGTCAGTGACTATTAGGGTCATTCAGAAAGTTGCTGAAGAGAAGAAATTAACTATGTATAGTTTATTATTTTTGTACCAGGAATTATTTTAGTTTATTATTTATTGTACCAGGGAGGAATATAACAATCTTTTTTGGTATATGTCAGGTTTTGGCTGCATTTGCAAATGCATTTCATGTACTGCAACCCTTGAGTCATCTGATGTTCCTGAATCATTGTAGTTTAGGCACCATACAAGATTGTTAGTTCAATGTGCTTTATATCCTAGTTATACTACTGCAGGAAAGGAGGATCATCATACACATATATATGTATAGCAATTGACAGGAGCTTCATCATTTTTAGTAATAACAATACATATATAGCAATTGGAAGCAAACAGATGTACACATAAGATAGAAATGTAGTGCTGAAAGTTTAATGCTTACAAAAGTCTTGCTGAAATAGTGAAAAATATGGAGTCACCAAGCTGGCTAAGAAACTCCCAAAGTCCACTAGCAAATCCAAGATCTAATCCTGTTACACACATCATAACAATTTAAGATAATTAGGATAAGGATAGTAGGAAATGAAAAAGAAAGAGCTCAAAAAACAATCACAACAGAAAAATAATAAAAACCTAGTCCTAGAAGAAAATAAATCCTAAAAGAAAAGAAATCCTAAAATCTGGAGCAAGTCCTAGAAGTAGTAGTCCAAATAAAAGGTAACAATGGTATTGCAGGAATAGACCTTCCTAAAATAGGAATGATAATCTACTATCAATAACCATTGAATAAAACAGATTTACCAACAAAATCTAAAAGGACACCTGCCTATCAGATTCAAACAGTTTATCATTTTCTAAAGCCATAAGCACAACAATCATGATCAGAACTAACACTACTTCAGACAAATAACCAATTAAGCGCCAAAAAAAGCAAATAAACACTAATCAGCAGGCACTCTCCTACTACAGCTAACCAAATAATCAGTACTAATACAGCTAACAATGGCATAGCATGGTTAATAAGGCCACCGATTTACCTACCAGCATCCTTTGAAGCAAGGATAAGGACCCAAATAATCAGTACTAATACATAGGATAGTAGTTCGACAATTCTATCAAGAAATCATAACAGAGCACTAATTCCTTAGTCATCCTCCAGGAACACTACTGAACAATTTATAAGGACCAAAAACAATATGCAGGAGCACAAATTTGTATGACCAAATGGTAGCTACATGTATGGAAATCTTAACAACATGTGATTTGCATGCATCTATCTATAAATGGCCATTACTTATATCTCTATCTGAGAAACCTTAGGAACCCTATGGTTAATTGAAGATAAGCATGGCAGGAATTGAAGTTATGGCAGCAAACTGACAACAAGAAGCAGCAGCCGCGTGACGGCGGCGGCGGCAACGCACGAGCACGTGGGGCCCGGCGTCCGCGGACGAGCACGCGAGAAAGGCGGCCGCAAGAAGCAGCAGCAGCGGCACGACGGGGCGGCGGCGGCGAGCTCCTGCTCCTAACCCTAGGTCGCCGCCCCGTGGGGGCATGGGGATGAGCGGGGGAGAGAGGGAGGGAGGGACAGAGACTAACCGTCGTCGATGAGCAGCAGCCGCGCGGGGAGGCTCGCGCCGCCGTCGAGGAGCGCATCCGTCGAGCAGATACCTCCACAGACGGTGAGGCCGCGGTGGCCGGAGGTGGAAGAAGGCGCAAACGGTGAGGAGGAGTCCGGCGAGGGTCGGGGCAGGGGGTGGGGGCGCGGGGGCACGGGGGCGACGGGGGTGGAGTCCGGTGAGGGTCAGGGCGGCGGCGTCGTGGGTCGGGGTAGCGCGCGGTTGGATCTGGTGGCGAGGGAGAGAGGGTCGAAGGGGATCTGGCGAGGGAGAGGGAGGATAGCTAGGGGGAGGGTTCTAATGGCACACCACCCAGCCGTGCGCCATAAGTATGGCTATTCTAATGGCGCACCTCCCCTCGGTGCGCCATTAGAATTTTGTTTTAATCTAGCCCACTAACCATATCTACAGCCTAACCCTATCTACAACAGAACCCATCCACTAGCCCGACTGGTCAGCACGCAGCACACACCAGGAGGTCCTGGGTTTTGATTCCCAGGCTCCCCAATATTTTTTTATGCATTTTAAATGCTGTTTTTGATATTTATTTGTGTTTAAATATGTTGAAACTTGTTTAAATCATAAAAGTAATATTTTTTTATAAAAACAGTAATAATTTTTTAAAAAATATGTTCAAATTTGTTACTTGAAAATATCATTGGCGGCGGCGGTGGAGCGGGGGAGGGTGCGGGGGGTGCCCGTTGGCGGCGGTGGAGCGGGGGAGGGTGCGGGGGGCCGGGTGCTCATCGGCGGCGGTGGAGCGGGGGAGGGTTGCGGTGGGTCATCAGCGGCGGTGGTGCTAGCGGGGGAGGGTGCGGGTGGGATCGAGATGGAGGGGGAATCGAGATCGAGATGGAGGGGGATCGAGATCAAGTGTTCTCATGAATTCAAAAAGTGCCCATGAAATTTAAAAATATTCATGGTATCAAAAAGTGCCCATGAAATACAATCAAGAAATGAAGACTACGATTTAAATATAATCGATCTTAGCTAGCTATCTGTTCACAATCTTCTTGCCCTTCTTTTTCGCAAATGGAGTTCTTCTGTGGAACGGACGTCCTTTAGGTAGGGTGGTCCTGCTTCTTCTTGTGGTGTGTGCTGCTACTTCGTCGTCGTCGTCATGTTCGATCTTCGGGTCACCGTACTTGTCGAAGTCTTGCTCATTGGCTACTCCATCCATTCCGATGATCTTCCTTTTGCCTCTCCTCACGACAACACGACTGGGCTTTGACGGGTCGGTAATGAAGAAGCATTGGTTCACTTGGGAAGCCAGTACCCATGGCTCATTTTTCGCGGTGACGTTTGCGCCCGCGGTCTTGGATTTGGCTTCGGGTATAACCATGGTGGTGAAATACCGGTATTCTTTTAGGACGCTCTTGGCCCATCTGACACGGAACATCGGGACCTTCTCTCCAGCGTAGCTCAGCTCCCAGATCTCCTCGATCCTTCCGTAGTATCTGTCCTTGTCGTTACCGGTGTAGGATTCCATCGTTACCCCGGAGTTCTGATAACCATCGCTCTTCATGTCCTTGTCCTCGGTGTAGAATGTGTAGCCGTTCATATCGTACGCCTCATAGGTCATCAAGTTGTGCTCGGCGCCCAGTGACAAGGCGAATATGAGTTGTTCTTCCGTGGAAGAATCTTCATGTAAAGGGTACGACAGAAGCTTCTGCTTGAACCAACGCGTGAAACATGAGTTGTGCTCTTTGAGTATATCTCCGTCCGTCCTCTGTTGGCCTCGGTCATTGTACGTCTTCTCAATAAAGGTTTTGTGCTCTACCACCCAAGGATCAACCACGTCTATGTGTTGTAGCGCGACTAGGTTTTCTCTTTCAAAGTAGGCGAGTCGACCCTCGAAGTCGACATGCATTTTGCGGCGACCCTCACGGTGACCCCATCCAGCGAGCCTGCCGAGGTGCCTGTTGACGGGCAGACCAATGGGGTTCTCGATTCCTAGATAATTCGTGCAGTAGGAGATGCACTCTTCGGTCAGAAAGCCCCTGGCTATACTTCCCTCTGGACGTGACATGTTGCGAATGTATCCTTTGATGACACCATTCATCCTTTCGAACGGCATCATGCTGTGCAGGAACGTCGGCCCGAGTTGGATGATATGCTCCACGATATGGACCAGCAGATGCACCATAACGTCGAAGAATGCGGGCGGGAAGTACATCTCAAGCTCGCATAGTATCACCACGATCTCTTCCTGTAGCCTTCTGAGTTGCCTCATGCCAATCGACTTCCGAGAGATGACGTCGAAAATGTTGCATAGGCCAAATAGCGTTTCACGGACGTGCGCATCCATGATCCCACGGATTGCAATTGGAACTATCTGCGTCATCAGCACGTGACAGTCGTGAGACTTCATCCCGCTGAACTTCTGCTTCGCTGGGTCTAGGTATCTGCTTATCTTCCCCGCGTAACCGTAAGGAAGTTTTACTCCTAGGAGGCAGGTGAAAAACTGCTCGATCTCCTCCTGACTAAGAGTGAAGCACGCGGGAGGGTAGTCATTTCCGGTCTTCTTGGCCTTTTTGCCTTTGCCACGACTTTCTGTGTCCTGCTTCGCCTCATCATCATCATCATCATCATCATCATCATCATCATCATCATCATTAGCGTGAAGCTCCTGCCTGATGCCCATTGATTTCAAGTCTGCCCTCGCTTTCGGCCCATCTTTGGTCCTCTCTAGTATGTTGAGTAGGGTACCAAGCAGACTCTCGCACACGTTCTTCGTGATATGCGGGACATCAAGGCTGTGAGGCACACGGTGGATCTTCCAGTACGGCAAGTCCCAGAAAATAGACCTCGTTTTCCATACCTTCAGCAGCGGCTCTGGCGCCTTTCGCTTCTTTCCCGGCTCTGGCGCCTTTTGCTTCTTTCCCGGCAGTGGGCAGTCTTTCCAATTTTTCAACAGCTCGTCTATTTCCTCGCTGCTCCTCATACACGGGCGTTTTCGGGGTTCGGTTTCACCATCGAACAGATCCTTGTGTTTCCTCCATGGGTCATCGTCGCGAAGCCACCTTCGATGTCCCATGAACACGGTTTTCGAAGACCCGGGATCTCTATCTAGCTGGCGATACGTTGTGTCATCCATGCACCTTACGCATCCAGAAAATCCGTGGACTACCTGCCCCACGAGATATCCGTAACCGAGATAGTCGTGCACCGTCGTGAGCAGTGCGGCTCTCATAGGGAAATATTCTTTCTCTGCGGCGTCCCACGTATTGGCTGGCGTTTTCCATAGCGTGTCTAGCTCCTCCTTCAGCAGCCCCAGATACATATTGATGTCGTTCCCAGGTTGTTTCGGCCCTTCAATTAGCATATTCATGTGAATGTACTTCCTCTTCATGCACAACCAGGGGGGAAGGTTGTACATCCACACAAACACAGGCCAGGTGCTATGTGTGCTTCTCTGGCTGCCAAACGGATTGACTCCATCGGTGCTCGCACCCAGCACGATGTTCCTTGGATCCTTCCCAAATTCTGGGTATTCAAAGTTCAACGCTTGCAACTGGCTCGCATCGTTAGGGTGACTCAACATCTTGTCTTTTTTATTTATCTCCGGATCATTTCCGTCATCTTCCCGCTTCTTCTCCTCCATATCCGCGTGCCAACGCAGGAGCTTTGCTACCTTAGGGTCCATGAAATACCGCTGCTGACGAGGAGTGATCGGAAAGTACCACACGGATTTTCGAGGAGCTTTCTTCCACTTCTTGTATCGAGTGACGCCGCACACCGGACATATGGTAGACTCCGCGTGCTCGTCCCGACAAATGATACAATTGTTCATGCACACATGGTATTTCACGTGCCGTAAATCCAGAGGACACACGATTTTCTTCACCTCCTCGAAACTGGTCGGGCACTTGTTCCCCTTGGGAAGACGTTCGTGCCAGAATGACATGTTCTCGTCGAAGCATGCGTCGGTCATTTTGTGTTTTACCTTCATCTCCAGAGCCATGAGCGTTACTTTCAGGCGGGTACCCTCGGGCCTGCATCCTTCATACAATGGAGTAACCGCGTCTATCTCCAGTTGATCCAGCTTGGCTTTCTCTCGGGCGGCAGCTCTTGCGTTATCCGTCTGCTTGAGAAGCAGCTCTTGAATATAAGGGTCCTGCACCCAGCCTCCATCGTCGTCTGCTCCGGCATCTTCATCTTCATGATCATGCCCTTCGTCTTGATCTTCCACATCATCATGTACGACATCTTCTACATGATGACTGTGTACAGCATCACCGTCGTGATCATGTCCTGGAGATTCTTCGTCTTCTCGCCCGCCCTCGCCGCGGTGGTACTTGTCTTGTTACCCTTCCTCATTTCTTGCCCGGCCCCCATGGACGACTTCATAGTCATCTTCATCACCTTGCCACCGATAGCCATCCATGAAACCACGCAAGAGCAGGTGGTCCCGCACCTGCCCGGAATCCGGGTCCGCAATAAGGCTCTTCAGCTTGCATCTTCGACACGGACATCTTATCTCCGTCTCGTTCTTTTGAAGCATCTCGGCCTTCGCGGAGCTCAAAAACCTATTCACGATGCCTTCAGTCATCGTGCGGACCATGGTCGCCTGCGGGGTAGAGCAAAACGATATTTTAGAACCAAGAAAAAATTTGGCATGACCTTCCCTAAAAATAGGACCAAAAAGAATGCATAGTGCCAAAATTCTCGCCGAAACGGAAATGAATCAAAACATTCCGGCAAAATATTGGCAACTATCGCATTTCAAATACCGGTACCTTCAAACATAAACATATATGCAACACCACAAACACATGCAACACCACAAACATACATAGATCTAGCTAGGCCACAAAAGGTGCATGTGCACGTTGTTGGAGCGAGTTAGGGAGAAAAAAGTAGATCTACATCATGAAGATAGCTTTCCCCTTACTTACCTATCAAAAAAAGGTAATTTCACCACTTAATTTTGATGAATCTATGGTGGAAATGAGGTGAGGAGGAGGAGATGGTCGAAAGCTTGGAGAAGGAGGTGGAGGGAATGAAGTGGGGAAAGTGAGTGGGTAGGTCTGGGCTGTCCAAAATATCTTGTTGGGGTCCCAGGTTACTAATGGCACACCACCAGCAAATGCGCCATTAGTAACACTGGTTACTAATGACGCACCTGCAGATGGTGTGCCATTAGTAGTTTTGCAAAAAAGAAAAAATAAATAAATATATATACTAATGGCGCACTGGGTAATAGTGCGCCATTACTAGTTTAAACTAGTAATGGCGCACTGTGAAACGATGCGCCATTAGTAGTTTTGCAAAAAAAAAGAATAATTTTTTTTTTACAGTAATGGCGCACTGTCTGCTTGGTACGCCATTACTACTTAGAACTAGTAATGGCGCACTTCGACCTGATGCGCCATTACTATGTATGGAAAAATGGAAAAAATAATAATTTAATACTAGTGGCGCACCCTGTTTCTGGTGCGCCATTAGTGTCTTCCACACTACTGGCGCATCACCAACCGGTGCGCCATTAGTATATAGTAGTGGCGCACTGCTTCCATGGTGCGCCATTAGTATCAATCCTATCTATAGCCCTTTTCCTAGTAGTGCTAGGTCTCATTACTCTTTCTATCCGACGTGGCATGTGAGAGCGGAGGATAGAGGTTGCCATGAAATACCCAACCAATGCACTTGTCGATCGTCTTGCTCTTATTAGGTAGTCGTTTCAATGAAAGTATATCTGCCGCCTGTTCATTTTTCAATTCACTTTCAATAGACAGTTTGCATTATCTGTTTTTTTGTGGGAGTTGAAGCAAAGAATTTGTTATGTTTCCTTATGCTGTGAATCTGAAGTGTTTCTTGCTAACTAAGAACCCTGCACAGCTACATGCTGCACTGTCGGCCCTGAATCCTTGGATATTGGAAAGTTTGAAGAAGCATGTGGTGTAGGTATGTTTTTGCAATCAATATATATATTTACATGCTTCTGCAAATTATAAATCATGTATCCGCATGTGGTGTAGGTATGATTTGATAATGTGGTTGTTTGGATGCAAAAAGAATAATAAATCGATGCACATTTTTTATGGTCAGACGTGGAACGGCCAATGTTTTGTAATGGAGTAGCATCATTAATGCCCAATTGGACCTTTTTTTTGTGTGTGTGTATTGGGGGGGGGGGGGGGCAAACTTTGTATTTATCAACTATTAGTGAATTGTCCTGCCTGTGAATCCAATGGATCGTACAGTGGACCTACGACATTGTACTATAATTGTTCTCGGAATGTTCTAAATGTTTGGTGCTTGATAAATATCAAACTTCTAGGCCCATTCCGAATAAATTTCAGTAGTCAACAGTGTAAGTGTTCTAAAAAAAGTCAGAGGACCAACCGATGGCCTAAAGTTACATATAATCAATATTTCATGTTCTCTATTACAATAACAGTGTTTAAAGAAATAGTAATACTAGAGTTGGAAAGCATAATGCGCGTTGGATCATGTCTCATGTCTTTTTTTCTCATTGCCCAAACACTGTTCGTTCTGCTATATGTCCCTTCTTTCAGTCATAAGGTTTATACATGTATTGATTTAACAAGATTAGATTCACAGTTAGTTCTAATGGTGTGACATGGATTGTGTTTATGATCTTCCAGTTTTCCTGTTTCTTCCATGCATGTGAAGGACTCATATCTTACAACCTGAAAACTGAATGTACGTCGTACAAAGGCAGCTTGGCAGTTGTGGCGCTCTTATATAGTAGAAAAAAATGTTATTTGGTGAAAAGAAACATAGCCTGTGCAGTAATAAAAATAAATACACTGATCCACTTCATTTCTGAGATAAATGATTAGTGTTCAGATATAAGAGGAGATGATTTGAATTCGTCTATTGCAGCTACAAATCAATGAACAATTTCAAAAATGGAGCTGCACTATTGTTTAGTATTAGCCTTCACAATCTTTTCTTAGACAACGTTTGATTCTGCAACACAACTCCACGCTGTGACAAGCATTTCACCAATGAACACGTTTTACAAAAATTATCACCGGCCAAGCTTTATTGATTAGGGTTTAGCATAACCGGAACACAAAGAACTTTAAAATTGTGAAATCCAACGTATTCTGCAGCGGGCGTTCTGGACGGCAAGGTGATTTTTGAGGCCTCATATGGAGGCATGACCTTGCTGTTCAATTTGCAGATGGTGCCCACCGACGCTGCTACCTCCGGAAGGTCGCAGAGGAGGCCACCCCGAGCTGGACGACGCACTACCAGAATAACGGCCGCTGCCGACGGCCTTCTCTACGCCGACGGCTCCCATCGGCATAGATGGTGGTATGCCGACGGTCGCGGAAAGACCGTAGGCGTACTAAAGCCGTCGGCAAACCTCCATCTATGCGACGGGGGCCGTCGGCGTAGGAAGGCCATCGGCGTATATTCCACTATGCCGATGGGGGCTGTCGGCATAGAGCCGCCGTTGGCACACAGGTGGGTCCGCCGACCCAGGTCCAAACGGAGGGTCGACGCCGTCACCTCTATGCCGACGGCCTTGACGGAGGCCGTCGACATAGCTTGTACATTTTTTTATTCGGCAAAAAATCACGTGGGCTTTCTATGCCGACCGGGATACCGTCGACATATATATTATATGTTTTTTATTTCTCATTTTGCATTTTTTTATTAAACTTTAGATTTGATTAATTTAAATCTAATTTATATAGACTTAAACATACACAAATTATATATGAAATTGGGGCAGAATCTTCCATAGATTATGAATATCCTGTTTGTTTTTACTTTTGATTATTTTAAAATGTAACTTCATGTAATTTTGCATATAGGTCCTTATACTTAGTAAAAATCACAAGTAATTGATACTTCACTAGATTTGGATAACTTTTAAATGATTTTCTTATCATAATCTCGCACCAGGACATGATGCGTGTGTGAATGTGTTGTGACATGCGTAGACGCCCTTCTTGGGCTTCGAGGTGTGCCCCCCCCTTCACGGACGGCAGTGCCGCCATCACTTTGAGGGGGAATCGTGCACGTCGGGTAGAACCAAAGGGAATCTAGTGGTGGGTTGGGTCCAGGCCATGTTCGGGGATGTTTCGATGGGTTGACCTATCGCAACCAGTGGAAGAGTCCACTGGTCAAAGCCCGCCAGGAGAAAGTCAAAGGCCTAGATCTCCTGGTCAACGAGGCTAGGGTTAGTCCGGTCAGTGGGGCTTCGAGGTGTAGCTATGCCTCTGAAACACCGTACCGGGTCCCGATGCGTGTGTGGAAGTGATGTGGCATGCATAGACGCCCACTACTAGGAAAAGGCATGCTAGTGGCGCACCGAATTTGCCTTCTAATGGCGCACTACCGGTGCGCCACTGGCATCACACCATTAGAATTAAATTCTAATGGCGCACCACCGGTGCGCCATTAGTATCTGGTGTTCTAATGGCGCACCACGTAGTGCGCCATTAGTATAGCCTGCAGTGCGCCATTAGAATGCCTCCCAGGGGGCCATGTGTACCCATGTGCTTTGGCATTCTAATGGCGCACCAGCAGTTAATGCGCCATTAGTGTGATGATCACAGTGCGCCATTAGTGTCTTGTGTGGTGCGCCATTAGTGTCTTTTGTGGTGCGCCATTAGTATGAATATTAGGTTTTATTTATTTTTGCTTTTCTGATTTTTGCACAGGTTACAAAATATATTATTGGACAGAATATAGACAGCAGCACACAGCAACATCAGATTCATCGAATACAATAGAAGATTAGTCTCCGAATACAATTCATCATATTAGTCTCCGAATTCAAAAGACCGAACAAAGATAAAACATTACAAGTCTCAAGACCGCAAGTATCGAGTTTGCCTTCACATTACAAGTCGATATCGATCATCTAAACTACCATCACATAGAAGAGAGCTATGGTCATCACGATGAGCATCATCGCGATCAAACTGGTCTTCATCCGGTTCCTCCAACGCTCCCTCCTCTCTCCCTCTAGATAGTGGGCGTATCTACATTCGGCCTCCGCCCTAGTGGTGTACCCTTTGTAACTGTTACCGCTGAAACGGTGAACCTGTCTCCGACACTCCTCCCAGTCGTCGTAGACTCCGGGAACATTACCCTTGTACACGACATACGACGGCATCTCTATGCACAAGCCAAACAACAGACAATACATAAGCAATATGTAAGTATGCAAGAAAAGGATCGGAAGAGAAAAGCAAGACATTAATAGCACGATTCATGGTCCTACTAATAAATAGCATCGACACCGAGGCATCCGGGGCAGCCAAGTTAAGTTTTCATCATTTAGGGTTTATCGATGCCGAGGCACCCTAGGTTAGGCCTAATCACTTGGCACTAATCACTTGGCTCTATTGCCACCTATGGTTTAATACAGCAAGAATAAAGGGGCAGTTGATCCTACTTAATTAAGTACTAAGATACCCCGGCCCATGCATTAGTAGAAAGTACCTCATATGTCCGATTTTTAGCAAAGTCATGCTAAAATTCACAGAAAATTTCAGCATGACCTTTGCTGAAAATAGGACATATGGAGTACTCGAATTTGCCGGAACGGAAGTTAATCGACATTCCGGCAAACTCAAGGGCCTCTCGGGGCACCTGCAAAATCATCACGACACGAAGGGCCTCTCAAGGGCCTCAAGCAACAGCGGCGTCTCCCAGGACCCCATTTTTTTGCTAAATTTCTTTGAGCAACAATCAGAGCACAAAATTCAGCATATTTCTATACAACAGCACTGTAAAGATGAAGAATAGTTCTACAGTAGCCCATTTATATACAATAGCATCTTTGGTCATACCAATTTCTGAAACAATTCAAATCTGAATTGTATCTTTGGTCATACAAATCTCTGAAACTATACAAATCTGAAATATATATTTGGTCATACAAATTTATGGAACTAATCAAATCTTAACTGTATCTTTGGTCATACAAATCTCTGAAAATTTTCTAAATCTGTGGTCATACAAATTTATGGAACTAATCAAATTCTGGATTCAGAAGTTGGACTTCAAAAATCTTTCATGCAAATTACTTGAAGTACTGAAGTTAAATTGTTTTCAATCTGTCCAGATATTGTCAGTGACAATTAGGGTCATTCAGAAAGATGCTTAAGAGAAGAAATTAACTATGTATAGTTTATTCTTGTTGTACCAGGAACTATTTTAGTTTATTATCTATGGTACCAGGGAGGAATATAACAATCTTTTTTGGTATATATATATATATATCAGGTTTTGGCTGCATTTGCAAATGCATTCCATGTACTGCAACCCTCGAGTCATCTAATGTTCCTGAATCATTGTAGTTTAGGCACCATACAAGATTGTTAGTTCAATGTGCTTTATATCCTAGTTATACTTCTGCAGGAAAGGAGGATCATCATACACATATATATGTATAGCAATTGACAGGAGCTTCATCATTTTTAGTAATAACAATACATATATAGCAATTGGAAGCAAACAGATGTACACATAAGATAGAAATGTAGTGCTGAAAGTTTAATGCTTACAAAAGTCTTGCTGAAATAGTGAAAAATATGGAGTCACCAAGCTGGCTAAGAAACTCCCAAAGTCCACTAGCAAATCCAAGATCTAATCCTGTTACACACATCATAACAATTTAAGATAATTAGGATAAGGATAGTAGGAAATGAAAAAGAAAGAGCTCAAAAAACAATCACAACAGAAAAATAATAAAAACCTAGTCCTAGAAGAAAATAAATCCTAAAAGAAAAGAAATCCTAAAATCTGGAGCAAGTCCTAGAAGTAGTAGTCCAAATAAAAGGTAACAATGATATTGCAGGAATAGACCTTCCTAAAATAGGAATGATAATCTACTGTCAATAACCATTGAATAAAACAGATTTACCAACAAAATCTAAAAGGACACCTGCCTATCAGATTCAAACAGTTTATCATTTTCTAAAGCCATAAGCACAACAATCATGATCAGAACTAACACTACTTCAGACAAATAACGAATTAAGCGCCAAAAAAAGCAAATAAACACTAATCAGCAGGCACTCTCCTACTACAGCTAACCAAATAATCAGTACTAATACAGCTAACAATGGCATAGCATGGTTAATAAGGCCACCGATTTACCTACCAGCATCCTTTGAAGCAAGGATAAGGACCCAAATAATCAGTACTAATACATAGGACAGTAGTTCGACAATTCTATCAAGAAATCATAACAGAGCACTAATTCCTTAGTCATCCTCCAGGAACACTACTGAACAATTTATAAGGACCAAAAACAATATGCAGGAGCACCAATTTGTATGACCAAATGGTAGCTACATGTATGGAAATCTTAACAACATGTGATTTGCATGCATCTATCTATAAATGGCTATTACTTATATCTCTATCTGAGAAACCTTAGGAACCCTATGGTTAATTGAAGATAAGCATGGCAGGAATTGAAGTTATGGCAGCAAACTGACAACAAGAAGCAGCAGCTGCGTGACGGCGGCGGCGGCAACGCACGAGCACGTGGGGCCCGGCGTCCGCGGATGAGCACGCGGGAAAGGCGGCCACAAGAAGCAGCAGCAGCGGCACGACAAGGCGGCGGCGACGAGCTCCTGCTCCTAACCCTAGGTCGCCACCCCGTGGGGGCATGGGGATGAGCGGGGGAGAGAGGGAGGGAGGGACAGAGACTAACCGTCGTCGATGAGCAGCAGCCGCGCGGGGAGGCTCGCGCCGCCGTCGAGGAGCGCGTCCGTCGAGCAGATACCTCCACAGACGGTGAGGCCGCGGTGGCCGGAGGTGGAAGAAGGCGCAGACGGCGAGGAGGAGTCCGGCGAGGGTCGGGGCGGCGGGGGTGGGGGCGCGGGGGCGGCCGGGGGGGTAGTCCGGTGAGGGTCGGGGCGGCGGCGTCGTGGGTCGGGGCAGCGCGCGGGTGGATCTGGTGGCGAGGGAGAGAGGGTCGAAGGGGATCTGGCGAGGGAGAGGGAGGATAGCTAGGGGGAGGGTTCTAATGGCGCACCACCCAGCCGTGCGCCATAAGTATGACTATTCTAATGGCGCACCTCCCCTCGGTGCGCCATTAGAATTTTGTTTTAATCTAGCCCACTAACCATATCTACAGCCTAACCCTATCCACAACAGAACCCATCCACTAGCCCGACTGGTCAGCATGCAGCACACACACCAGGAGGTCCTGGGTTTGATTCCCAGGCTCCCCAATATTTTTTTATGCATTTTAAGTGCTGTTTTTGATATTTATTTGGGTTTAAATATGTTCAAACTTGTTTAAATCATAACAGTAATATTTCTTTAAAAAACAGTAATAATTTTTTAAAAAATATGTTCAAATTTGTTACTTGAAAATATCATCAGCGGCGGCGGTGGAGCGGGGCAGGGTGCGGGGGGTGCCCGTTGGTGGCGGTGGAGCAGGGGAGGGTGCAGGGGGCCGGGTGCTCGTCGGCGGCGGTGGAGCGGGGGAGGGTTGCGTGGGTCATCGGCGGCGGTGGAGGTAGCGGGGGAGGGTGCGGGTGGGATCGAGATGGAGGGGGATCGAGATCGAGATGGAGGGGGAATCGAGATCGAGATGGAGGCGGATCGAGATCAAGTGTCCTCATGAATTCAAAAAGTGCCCATGAAATTTAAAAATATTCATGATATCAAAAAGTTCCCATGAAATACAATCGAGAAATGAAGACTACGATTTAAATACAATCGATCTTAGCTAGCTATCTATTCACAATCTTCTTGCCGTTCTTTTTCGCAAATGGAGTTCTTCTGTGGAACGGACGTCCTTTAGGTAGGGTGGTCCTGCTTCTTCTTGTGGTGTGTGCTGCTACTTCATCGTCATTGTCATGTTCGATCTTCGGGTCGCCGTACTTGTCGAAGTCTTGCTCATTGGCTACTCCATCCATTCCGATGATCTTCCTTTTGCCTCTCCTCACGACAACACGACTGGGCTTTGACGGGTCGGTAATGAAGAAGCATTGGTCCACTTGGGAAGCCAGTACCCATGGCTCATTTTTCGCGGTGACGTTTGCACCCGCGGTCTTGGATTTGGCTTCGGGTATAACCATGGTGGTGAAATACCGGTCTTCTTTTAGGACGCTCTTGGCCCATCTGACACGGAACATCGGGACCTTCTCTCCAGCGTAGATCAGCTCCCAGATCTCCTCGATCCTTCCGTAGTATCTGTCCTTGTCGTTACCGGTGTAGGATTCCATCGTTACCCCGGAGTTCTGATAACCATCGCTCTTCATGTCCTTGTCCTCGGTGTAAAATGTGTAGCCGTTCATATCGTACGCCTCATAGGTCATCAGGTTGTGCTCGGCGCCCTGTAACAAGGCAAATATGAGTTGTTCTTCTGCGGAAGAATCTTCATGTAAAGGGTACGACAGAAGCTTCTGCTTGAACCAACACGTGAAACATGAGTTGTGCTCTTTGAGTATATCTCCGTCCGTCCTCAGTTGGCCTCGGTCATTGTACGTCTTCTCAATAAAGGTTTTGTGCTCTACCACCCAAGGATCGACCACGTCTATGTGTTGTAGCGCGACTAGGTTTGCTCTTTCAAAGTCGGCGAGTCGACCCTCGAAGTCGACATGCATTTCGCGGCGACCCTCACGGTGACCCCATCCAGCGAGCCTGCCGAGGTGCCTGTTGACGGGCAGACCAACGGAGTTCTCGATGCCTAGATAATTCGTGCAGTAGGAGATGCACTCTTCGGTCAGAAAGCCCCAGGCTATACTTCCCTCTGGACGTGATATGTTGCGAACGTATCCTTTGATGACACCATTCATCCTTTCGAACGGCATCATGCTGTGCAGGAACGTCAGCCCGAGTTGGATGATATCCTCCACGATATGGACCAGCAGATGCACCATAACATCAAAGAATGCGGGCGGGAATTACATCTCAAGCTCACATAGTATCACCACGATCTCTTCCTGTAGCCTTCTGAGTTGTTCACGCCAATCAACTTCCGAGAGATGACGTCGAAAAAGTTGCATAGGCCAAATAGCATTTCACGGACGTGCGCGTCCATGATCCCACGGATTGCAACTGGAAGTATCTGCGTCATCAGCACGTGACAGTCGTGAGACTTCATCCCGCTGAACTTCTGCTTCGCTAGGTCTAGGTATCTGCTTATCTTCCCCGCGTAACCGTAAGGAAGTTTTACTCCTAGGAGGCAGGTGAAAAACTGCTCGATCTCCTCCTGACTTAGAGTGAAGCACGCGGGAGGGTAGTCATTTCCGGTCTTCTTGGCCTTTTTGCCTTTGCGACGACTTTCTGTGTCCTGCTTCGCCTCATCATCATCATCATCATCATCATCATCATCATCATCATCATCATCATCATCATCATCATCATTAGCGTGAAGCTCCTGCCCGATGCCCATTGATTTCAAGTCTGCCCTTGCTTTCGGCCCATCTTTGGTCCTCTCTGGCATGTTGAGCAGGGTACCAAGCAGACTCTCGCACACATTCTTCGTGATATGCATGACATCAAGGCTGTGAGGCACACGGTGGATCTTCCAGTACGGCAAGTCCCAGAAAACAGACCTCGTTTTCCATACCTTCAGCAGCGGCTCTGGCGCCTTTCGCTTCTTTCCCGGCTCTGGCGCCTTTTGCTTCTTTCCCGGCAGTGGGCAGTCTTTCCAAATTTTCAACAGCTCGTCTATTTCCTCGCCGCTCCTCGTACACGGGTGTTTTCGGGGTTCGGTTTCACCATCGAACAGATCCTTGCATTTCCTCCACGGGTCATCGTCGCGAAGCCACCTTCGATGTCCCATGAACACGGTTTTCGAAGACCCGAGATCTCTATCTAGCTGGCGATACGTTGTGTCATCCATGCACCTTATGCATCCAGAAAGTCCGTGGACTACCTGCCCCGCGAGATATCCGTAACCGAGATAGTCGTGCACCGTCGTGAGCAGTGCGGCTCTCATAGGGAAATATTCTTTCTCTGCGGCATCCCATGTACTGGCTGGCGTTTTCCACAGCGTGTCTAGCTCCTCCTTCAGCAGCCCCAGATACAGATTGATGTCGTTCCCTGGTTGTTTTGGCCCTTCAATTAGCATACTCATGTGAATGTACTTCCTCTTCATGCAAAACCAGGGGGGAAGGTTGTACATCCACACAAACACAGGCCAGGTGTTATGTGTGCTTCTCTGGCTGCCAAACGGATTGACTCCATCGGTGCTCGTGCCCAGCACGATGTTCCTTGGATCCTTCCCAAATTCTGGGTATTCGAAGTTCAACGCGTGCCACTGGCTCGCATCCTTAGGGTGACTCAGCATCTTGTTTTATTTATTTATCTCCGGATCATTTACGTCATCTTCCCACTTCTTCTCCTCCCTATCCGCGTGCCAACGCAGGAGCTTTGCTACCTTAGGGTCCGCGAAATACCGCTGCAGACGAGGACTGATCGGAAAGTACCACACCGATTTTCGAGGAGCTTTCTTCCTCTTCTTGTATCGAGTGACGCCGCACACCGGACATATGGTAGACTCCGCGTGCTTGTCCCGATAAATGATACAATTGTTCATGCACACATGGTATTTCACGTGCGGTAAATCCAGAGGACACACGATTTTCTTCGCCTCCTTGAAACTGGTCGGGCACTTGTTCCCCTTGGGAAGACGTTCGTGCCAGAATGACATGTTCTCGTCGAAGCATGCGTCGGTCATTTTGTGTTTTACCTTCATCTCCAGAGCCATGAGCATTACTTTCAGGCGGGTATCCTCGGGCCTGCATCCTTCATACAATGGAGTAACCGCGTCTATCTCCAGTTGATCGAACTTGGCTTTCTCTCGGGCGGCAGCTCTTGCGTTATCCGTCTGCTTGAGAAGCAGCTCTTGAATATGAGGGTCCTGCACCCAGCCTCCATCGTCGTCTGCTCCGGCATCTTCATCTTCATGATCATGCCCTTCGTCTTGATCTTCCTCATCATCATGTACGACATCTTCTACATGATGACTATGTACAACTTCACCGTCGTGATCATGTCCTGGAGATTCTTCGTCTTCTTGCCCGCCCTCGCCGCGGTGGTACTTGTCTTGTTACCCTTCCTCAATTCATGCCCGGCCCCCATGGATGACTTCATAGTCATCTTCATCACCCTGCCACCGATAGCCATCCATGAAACCACGCAAGAGCAGGTGGTCCCGCACCTGCCCGGAATCCGGGTCCGCAATAAGGCTCTTCAGCTTGCATCTTCGACACGGACATCTTATCTCCGTCTCGTTCTTTTGAAGCATCTCGGCCTTCGCGGAGCTCAAAAACCTATTCACGATGCCTTCAGTCATCGTGCGGACCATGGTCGCCTGCGGGGTAGAGCAAAACGATATTTTAGAACCAAGAAAATGTTTGGCATGACCTTCCCTAAAAGTAGGACCAAAAAGAATGCATAGTGCCAAAATTCTCGCCGAAACGGAAATGAATCAAAACATTCCGGCAAAATATTGGCAACTATCGCATTTCAAATACCGGTACCTTCAAACACAAACATATATGCAACACCACAAACACATGCAACACCACAAACATACATAGATCTAGCTAGGCCACAAAAAGTGCATGTGCACGTTGTTGGAGCGAGCTAGGGAGAAAAAAGTAGATCTACATCATGAAGATAGCTTTCCCCTTACTTACCTATCAAAAAAAAGCGTAATTTCACCACTTAATTTTGATGAATCTATGGTGGAAATGAGGTGAGGAGGAGGAGATGGCCGAAAGCTTGGAGAAGGAGGTGGAGGGAATGAAGTGGGGAAAGTGAGTGGGTAGGTGTGGGGCTGTCCAAAATATCTTGTTGGGGTCCCAGGTTACTAATGGCGCACCACCAGCAAATGCGCCATTAGTAACCCTGGTTACTAATGGCGCACCTGCAGGTGGTGCTCCATTAGTAGTTTTGCAAAAAAGTAAAAAATATATATATATATACACTAATGGCGCACCGGGTAATAGTGCGCCATTACTAGTTTAAACTAGTAATGGCGCATTGTGAAACGATGCGCCATTAGTACTTTTGCAAAAAAAAGAATAAAAAAATTTGACAGTAATGGCGCACTGTCTGCTTGGTGCGCCATTACTACTTAGAACTAGTAATGGCGCACTTCGACCTGATGCGCCATTAGTATGTATGGAAAATGGAAAAAAAATATTTTAATACTAGTGGTGCACCCTATTTCTGTTGCGCCATTAGTGTCTTCCACACTAATGGCGCATCACCAACTGGTGCGCCATTAGTTTATAGTAGTGGCGCACTGCTTCCATGGTGCGCCATTAGTATCAATCCTATCTATAGCCCTTTTCCTAGTAGTGGCCCGTCTTGGGTCTTCGAGGTGTTGCCCCCCTCCATGGACGGCTGTCCCGCCGTCACTTGGAGGGGGAATCATGCGTGTCGGGTAGAACCGGAGGGAATCTATTGGTTGGTTGGGTCCAGGCCGTGTTCGGGGATGTTCCTATGGGATGACTATCAGGGCCGTCTCCAAAAATTTGGGGCCCCGGGGCAAAAATCAAAATAGGACCCTAAATTTACATCAGGGTCGAACTAAATAATCACACAATACATATATGATGATTTTCCAACAACCAAAAAAATCAAGAACTATTGAGTTCAAACTTAATTGTGTCCTAAATCTAGCCTCGTTCGGCACTTCCCACCTAACCTAATCAAAACAAATGAACTTATTACCTGATAGTGGAAGACCAGAGGTGATGGCGCTCGTAATTGACAGGCCGTGGGCAATCGACGGATGCCGAAGCAGGCAGGCATTCAGGTAGATCTGGCACCGTAGTCTCTGGTGGGCGATCGGAGGAAGCAAAACCAACGGGCGTTGTTGGGGCCTGTTTGCAATCAGTGCACTATGGCAGAAAAACGATCGATTGATCGATTCTCTAGACCTCATGGGCCTGTTATACATGCTGTTTTGGGCGAATGGGCTCATGAGCTTTATTTTTCCTGATTTTAAACCTACAGCTAATAGACTAATACTTAGTGATTAGGGGCCCCAAATATTTGGGGGCCCTGGGTGGTCGCCCACCTCGGCCCCCTCCATCGACGGCCCTGATGACTATTCACAACCAGTTGGAAGAGTCCACTGGTCAAAGCCCATCCGGCGAAAGTCAAAGGCCTAGATCTCCTGGCCAAGGGGCTTCGTGGTGGCCTTCCGGTTGTGGCAATGCCACCGAAATAGCGCACGCGGTCTTGATGGATGTGTGAAAGTGACGTGGCATGCATAGACGCCCGTCTTGGGTCTCCGGGGTGTTGCCCCCTCCACGGATGCCAGTGCCGACGTCATTTGGAGGGGGGGGGGAACGTGTGCATCAGGTAGAACCAGAGGGAATCTACTGGTTGGTTGGGTCTAGGCCGTGTTCGTGGATGTTCCTATGGGCTGACCTATCGTAACCAGGTGGAAGAGTCCACTGGTCAAAGCCCGTCCGACGAAAGTCAAAGGCCTAGATCTCCTGGTCAACGGGAATAGGGTTAGTCCTGTCGGTGGGGCTTCAAGGTGTAGCAATGCCATCGAAACACCGTACCGTGTCCCAATGCATGTCTGAAAGTGATGTGGCATGTGTAGACGCCCGTCTTGGGTGTCCGGGGTGTTATCCCCCTCCACGGACGGCAATGCCACCGTCGCTTGGAGGGGGGATCGTGCGTGTTGGGTATAGAACCGGATGCAATAAATGTCTCAAATATTCCGGGCGGGCCCGAAAAATGCCATGTCTTGGCACATGTCATGTAATGCCCCCCTTTGAGAGAAAGACAAGTTTCGAGGTCAATGGAGCAACGGGTAGCACACTTCCTTCACAAACCGGACACATTCCCTCTTGATAGCCAGATACTACCTAGGAGATGGTGCAATCTACAAGTGGCTTTCGGTCAGGCTTCTACGAAAAACACTCAAACTTTTACTAGACCCTACAAGGAACAGATGAACATCGTCCCAGGTCCTGACGATTTCCGACATCGTATGTTTTCTGTGGATTTTAATAGCTAGATCCGGCATGCCGCCGAGGTACATTCGCCCCCCGGTGGTGGGTCCTTCCCCTCCTTTTGTTGCACTAGGTATACACATTCCGAAAAGACATCATATATGATTGTACAAACCACTTTTGGACATCATTTTAGGTGGCCGCCATGCATATCTATAATTTCCCGCATTGAAACCCTACGGATGCAATAAATGTCTCAAATATTCCAAGCGGGCCCGAAAATGCCATGTCCTGGCACATGTCATGTAATACCCCCCCCCCTTTAAGAGCACGAGAAGTTTCGAGTTCAACAGAGCAACGGGCAACACCCTTCCTTCACAAACCACACACTTTCCCTCCCGATAGCTAGATACTACCTCGAAGATGGTGCAATTTACAAAGGGCCTCCGGTCAGCCTTTTGCGAAACGCGCTCAGATTTTTACCACACCCTACAAGGGCTATATGGTGACACCATGCCCGGTCCCGAGGATTTCCAGCGCCGTATGATTTTCCGTGGATTTTAATGGTTAGATCCAGCAACAAGTATTCAGTAGGGCTTTCACACAAAAAATAATCTTTTTCGGCAATCAGAAATTGAAAACTAAATTTTGCTTGAAAATAAAATGAAAACTCCCTTCATCAAAATTGTTTTCCATTCTAAGATGCACGTTTATACACAATATGATATCACTATAACTATGCCATGAATTAGGCCATAACATTCGTCATTTTGCGGATGTTTTTATTTTTTAAAATGCAAACAAGGTGTAAATAAATATGAAATTTTCCATGGTATTGGTTTATTATTCCTACAAGATTTGGATTTTTTTTATTTTTTTACTAAATTTTAACATGAGTATTTCCTGTTCAAAAAACTGTGCAAAGAAACACAAAATCTGTGCTGGCTTCCTATTGGTTGGAAGCAACCTCCCACGGATCGGTGACGTGGCAGGGCAGCCTACCCCACCACGACACCAACCCCACCTCTCCCTCCCTGCCACCTCTCTCCTTCCTCTCTCTCTCGTCTCTCCCTACCCCCGTCGCCGCTGCCTACGCCACACGATTCCGGCATGTTCCGGCGAGCCTCGCCAACGCGCAGCATAGATCCGAGCCCCCTGCCTCCGCTCTTCCCTTCCCTCCGGCCAGATCCGCCTCTTGTGGCCCCGAGAGCTCAGCCACGACCCCTTCCGATGGCTAGGGTTCCGAGGGTGGCGTCCCCTCCAACTCCGGCGCGGCGACGGCGACTTTGCTCCGCCCTCTCCGAAGCCCACCGCAAGTCCCATGGGCGGCTCCGCCTCGTTGATGGTACTCCTGCACCCGGTGGCTGCGGGGCGGACGCGCGCAGCGGGTAAACTCCGGCGAGGCGGTGGCTCCCTCCGGCGGCTCCCTCCACGGCATGACGGCGGTGCACTGTATCGGCTAAAGCACCACCATGGTGAGCCCCTCTCCATCCTCTGTTCCCTCCGGTTGCTGCCATGCACATGACGTGTATTTTTCTAACTGTACAATAACACTTACTCCTCTACTGTCACATACTAGATGATTGCTACTAGACTAATAGATTAGCCTTGAATTCATCTAGTTTGGATCAAAACAGAACCATTGATTAATACTAGATGATTGTTACTGTAAATTTTGTTACAGATTTCTTTGAACTAGCTTGATTCCCTGTTGATCTATATTTTTTACTTACTCACATGCTGGACTGAATTTGCTACTGCTGTTACTCTAGTGTTGAACGAGATAGGCATTCTATTGCTTGTTTCCTTGCTTCCACAAATTAAAATTCAGTAATCTTGTTAACTGCTACCGTTGTCATGAACCACACATCTGAGATGAACTTGACATTGATTTGCTCCTTTGTCAAGTATGGATAGACTTTGCTATTCACCAGTATTCAGGCAGTTGATGTGTGCGTGTTGCTGCAGCTGTTAGGACATTGTTGGATTGTTATCACTAGTACTAGTCCTATCAAATTGCATGTGAGTAGTTCATTACCATGCTATCCAGGGGATATTCATTTTTGTGCCTGTGAATTCGTTCTTGTTGTGTATATATGTATATGTGCTAGCAACATGAGTAGGATTTAGCATCATGCTGGGCCTGGATGAATTGCATGCATACATTGATCCTGGGAGAAGTGTCTGGCTGATACAATCCTCTTTTTTACAAAGCTATTATATACTTTGGGAAATATAGTAGTTTGTTATTTACTGCCTGCACTGCAAGTATGGATGCTCATGCATGCATGCATGCATCCAGGGTGAGTCGTACCTAGTTGTTCTTTATGCATCTCCAAGTTACTATTGAAAAAGCTCGCATAACTAGTTGTTTCTTTTCAATTTAAACCTGAGACCTCTTTTGTTTTATCTTGAGAGCTATGACTGATGGCCAAACCGTTGTTTTTCTATGCTAGACTCACCCCACAGCTTTGTTTTGTTTTGTGCCACCGGATCATTATGCCATCCTATTGATATTGATGCAATGGAATTTATAGTTTTGCTGTCCCCTGAGATGCTTATCTAGTGTTTATGGCTTAGTAACTGTCCTCTGAATTTGAAATTATACTAGTATTGCTCTACACTCAGCAGCTAGCTCTGTTTTGTGGCACCTGTTACTTATGCCACGGTATTGTTTCAATGGAATCAGTACAATTTCTTTGCACATTGGGATTGCTCTGTTTGCTTCATATTATGGTGTTAATGTCTTACTAGCTAATTGTGGCGGCCGTCTGGATTGTCGCTCATAGTATTGCTGGTGGTGGTGCTGTTGTGTAGGTTGACAAAAATGCTCTGCATCTTGAGAAGCAAATATCTTAAAACTTTGACTTGGATCTCGACGGCGACGGCATCCAACGAACACAAGGTCGCTCCCAACCAACAAGTATTTTTTCTTCCAAGTTAATAATGTGGATTGTGACATTTATCTGTGCACTGAATTTCAGAGTGGATGGCTGTACCATTTAATTTTGATTACTAGCACTAGTAGTTGTATTCAGTGTGAGCTGGAAGACTAACTGATTCAGTTTTCGAAGCCATCTTTGCTGTTCTGCTTGTGTTTGCACAGCTCACTTGTTGTCAGTGCAGTTCTCTTACACATATTTGTTTGTTGGGATTTCATTTCTAGAATCATGTCTCTAATTGCATTCGTAAATTTCTAGCCTTAATTGTTTTTTTTTGTTATGGTCAGCAAGTATGCCGACGGTCTAAGCGTCGGCGTAGCTATGCGCCAGGCCTGCCCAGCAGCTGACATGTGGCACTGCTAGGCCGACGGTTAGACCGTCGGCATAAGTTCTAGAGCTATGCCGACGGCTTTACCGTCGGGATACCTGTGCAATGTGTCAGCACATGGTTGGCTCGGTTTTGACGGCGGAGCCGTTAGGCGGAAAATTTTGCCGACGGTGCATGTGTGCCGACGGTGGTTTGGATGCCGTCGGCATAGCGGCCTATACCGACGGCTTTGCTATGCTGACGGCCGCCCTGGGATATGACGACGTACGAGTTGCTGACTGGGCTATGCCGACGGTGGCGGTCGGCATAGGCCTATGCCGACGGCCCTGGGCCGTCGGCAACGTAGCTTATTCTGGTAGTGACGGGGCGTCTTTGGATGTGGAGGAGGTCCGACCAGAGGAGCGGCATGTTTGATGTATCTAAATATGTCTTTGTTAACAATTTTATTTGGTAACTATTATTTATGTTTGTTACTTCCATCCTGATGCCTCCAGACAAAAATTAACGAGCTTTACATACTGGTTTGCTCACTTTTCTTTGTAGAGCAGTCCAACTCATTACCATCTTATGTAGTATCTCTTATATTTGTGCCTTGTATCCTTAGTAGAGCTCAATCATTGATCTGCTTATATCTCCCATCCCCCAGTCTTTGATCCTTATGTTTTAGTGGTTCAAATTCACATCGGGGATCATTACCTTGACCAATCTTAGTGACACACTCGAGGAAGATAAAATTATGATGGACCGTATAGCGTTAGGCATAATATACCATTGTTTTTCTGTGATTCCAAAGATGTTAGCTACTACTCCTTCGGACTAAAGTTGTACTAAACTAACGACAAGTCTCAAAATCTTAGTTCAAGTTTCAGAACTCAAGAGGTATCCTATACTCTTGAAACTTTTATTAGGAGGTGCTCTCTTTAAATACATGCTTTTGCTCTACCCCCTTTTACTAGCAATTCGATGGTGCTGCTTGAATATTTTGTTCCTAATGCATGCAACACAGTACATCCCTTATCTGCATAGATCTGCTTGTTCTTGAATCGGTTCAAATAAATATGATGCTGATTTGGTTCCTTCTACTTCTACAGGTTTGAATACTATGGTCAGATTTTTCCCCAAGAATCCACAAGTTTTGCTGGTCTTGAAGAATGTATTAAGTTCATTGCAAACTTAATGTTCAAAGAAGATATGCAAGGAAGGGCGCCGCCTCTCCCTCACCGTCCATTGTCTCAAGACACGACGTCGTCAGCAGCACCTGCTATCTATATATATGAACTATCTATCATCTTTAGCTAATCTCTAGAACATCGCCATCAGCAGCACCTGCTATCTATATATATGAACTCTACTTTTCTTTGAAGATCGTTTTTCTTTTGGAGCATGTTAGTCTTTGATTTCAATTCAATGTTGTGCTCTATCATCCACCTTGTAAGATTGTGACCTACTATCTTATAATATGCACCTATTACCTTGCTATGTCTCTTGAATGAACACTTTTCTCTAAGTTTTTGTGATTTGTACCCTGGCCTGCATATGCATGTGCACAGCTGCACAGCCAAGGCAAGTGCGCACAAGAACGCACAGGAGGCGCGCCCTGGGCGCGCCCCACCTACTAGTATGCAAAGAAGAAGAGACGACTATGCGCTTGTTTGGACTCAAAATCGAACAGAACCTACCGTGACTTGCCAAACAAGCAACCCCACGACCCCACCCCATGACTCGTCGGATCCTTCTGAGCGTAGACGTTGGATCCAGTCAACGCAAAATTGGCTGCCACATCAACGCAGCCCCACGCGAGAAGCTCCCCTGAAGCACCCCGATTCATTGTCATCTCTAGCACAACATTGAGATAAATGGATCTTTAAGAAGAAGACGGACGTGGGCGGTAATGTTACCGTCTATGAAGCTCGACTTGTGGCAAAAAGGGTTTTTCACAAGTTCAAGGAGTTGACTACGATGAGATTTTCTCACCCGTAGCGATGCTTAAGTCTGTCGGAATCATGTTAGCATTAGCAGTATTTTTCGATTATGAAATCTGACAGATGGATGTCAAAACAAGTTTTCTTACCAGTTTTCGTAAGAAAAGTTGTATGTGATACAATAAAAGGTTTTGTCGATCCTAAGGATGCTAAAAGGTATGCTGGCTCCAGCAATCCTTCGATGGACTAGAGCAAGCATCTTGGAATCAGAATATATGTTTTGATGGAGTGATCAAAGCTTTTAGGTTTATACAATGTTTGCTAGAAACTTGTATTTACAAGAAAGTGAGTGGGAGCACTACAACATTTCTGATAAGTATATGTGGATGACATATTGTTGATCCGAAATAATGTAGAATTTCTGGAAAGCATAAACGGTTGTTTGAAGAGTGTTTTTCAAAGGAAGACCTGGATAAAGCTGCTTACATATTGGGCATCAAGATCTATAGAGATAGATCAAAAAGCCTGATGATACTTTCAAAGAACGCACACCTTGACATGTTTTTTGAAGGAGTTCAAAATAGATCAGTCAAAGAAGGTGTTCTTACCTGAGTTGTAAGGTGTGAAGTTGAGTAAGACTCAAAGATTGACCACGACAGAAGAAAGAGGAAGGACGAAGGTCGTCCCCTATGCTCTTGTCATAGGCCCTATACGGTATGCCATGCTGAGTACAGCACCTAATGTGCGCCTTGCCACATGTCTGGCAAGAGGGTACAAAGGTGATCTAGGACTGGATCGCCAGATAGCAGTCAAAATTATCCTTAGAGGAATAAGGAAATGTTTCTCGGTTATGGAGGTGATAAAGAGTTCGACATAAAGAGTTACGTCAATGCAAGCTTAACACCTGTCCGGATAGCTCTGAGTAGAGATACCGGATACGTATAATGGAGCAATAATTTGGAATAGCTCCAAATGGAACGTGGTAGCAGCATCTACGATATAAAGTTTTGCGAAATACATAGGGATCTGAATATGGTAAGACCCTTTGACTACAACCTCTCTCACAAGCATAACATGATCAAACCCATAACTCTTTGAGGGTTTATCACATAGTGATGTGAACTAGATCATTGAGTCTAGTAGACTCTAGGATGTTGGTCACATGGCGATGTGACCTGTGAGTGTTAATCACATGGCGATGTGAACTAGATTATTGACTCTAGTGCAAGTGGGAGACTGTTGGAAATATGCCCTAGAGGCAATAATAAATTAGTTATTATTATTATATTTCATTGTTCATGATAATCGTTTATTATCCATGCTAGAATTGTATTGATAGCAAACTCAGATACATGTGTGGATACATAGACAACACCATGTCCTTAGTAAGCCTCTAGTTGACTAGCTCGTTGATCAATAGATGGTTACGGTTTCCTGACCATGGACATTGTATGTCATTGATAACGGGATCACATCATTAGGAGAATGATGTGATGGACAAGACCCAATCCTAAGCCTAGCACAAGATCGTGTAGTTCGTTTGCTAAAGCTTTTCTAATGTCAAGTATCATTTCCTTAGACCATGAGATTGTGCAAATCCCGGATACCGTAGGAGTGCTTTGGGTGTGCCAAACGTCACAACGTAACTGGGTGGCTATAAATGTACACTACAGGTATCTCCGAAAGTATCTGTTGGGTTGGCACGAATCGAGACTGAGATTTGTCACTCCGTGTAAACGGAGAGGTATCTGTGGGCCCACTCGGTAGGACATCATCATAATGTGCACAATGTGACCAAGGAGTTGATCACGGGATGATGTGTTACGGAACGAGTAAAGAGACTTGCCGGTAACGAGATTGAACAAGGTATCGGGATACCGACGATCGAATCTCGGGCAAGTATCGTACCGCTAGACAAAGGGAATTGTATACGGATTGATTGAATCCTCGACATCGTGGTTCATCCGATGAGATCATCGTGGAGCATGTGGGAGCCAACATGGGTATCCAGATCCCGTTGTTGATTATTGACCGGAGAGTCGTCTCGGTCATGTCTGCATGTCTCCCGAACCCGTAGGGTCTACACACTGAAGGTTCGGTGACGCTTGGGTTGTTAGGAAGACTTATATGTGATTACCGAATGTTGTTCGGAGTCCCGGATGAGATCCCGGACGTCACGAGGAGTTCCCGAATGGTCCGGAGGTGAAGATTTATATGTAGGAAGTTGTCATACGGTCACCGGAAAGGTTCGGGGGCATATCGGTATTGTACCGGGGCCACCGGAGGGGTTCCGGGGGTCCACCGGGAGGGGCCACCTCTCTCGGAGGGCCTAATGGGCTGTAGAGGAAAGGGGACTAGCCCTACATGGGCAGGCCACAGCCCCCCCCCTTGGGCCCATGCGCCTAGGGTTGGGGGGGAAACCCTAAAGGGGGCGCCCCCTTGCTTGGGGGGCAAGCCCCCTCCCCTTGCCCCCCCCTCTAGATCTCATCTAGAGGGGGCTGGCCCCCTTCCTCCTTCCCCTATAAATAGAGGGGCAAGGGGAGGGCTGCATAGAACATCCAAGGCGCAGCCCCTCCCCTCCCCAACACCTCTCCTCCTCCGTAAGAGCTTGGCGAAGCCCTGCCGGAGTACTGCAGCTTCACCACCACTACGCCGTCGTGCTGCTGTTGGAGCCCCCTTCCTCAACCTCTCCCTCCTCCTTGGTGGATCAAGGCGCGGGAGACGTCCTCGCTCTGTACGTGTGTTGAACGCGGAGGTGCCGTCCGTTCGGCGCTAGGATCTTCGGTGATTTGGATCACGACGAGTACGACTCCATCAACCCCGTTCTCTTGAACGCTTCCGCTCGTGATCTACAAGGGTATGTAGATGCACTCCTCTCTCCCTCGTTGCTAGATGACTCCATAGATTGATCTTGGTGATTCGATTCCCAACACTAGCAACTCCCGAGAGGTGGCCGGCCCTCCTAGCTTTGTCCAGGATGCCTGCCAGAGCGTCCACGGCGAGATTGAAGAGCAGGGGGGTATTGGATCCCCTTGCTTCACTCCCGCAGAGGATGAGAAGAACGGCCCCACATCGCCGTTAATGTTAATCGCAGTCTTGGCAGACCGTACCAACTACATAATCCAGTTGCACCATTTGTCCTCAAAGCCTCTGCGCTGCATAACGAGCCGCAGGAAATCCCAGTCTAGCCGATCATAGGCTTTCTGGAAGTCCAGCTTGAGGAAGACACCCTTTTGTCGACGCGATCGTACCTCGTGCACAATCTCATGCAGGGACAGAACCTCGTCATGAATTCGTCTCCCTTTCAAGAAGGCTGTCTGAAGTGGGTGGACTACCAGTGCGAGTCTAATTGTGCAGACTTTAGAGAAGATGCGCTCCAGGACGTTGATAACTGTGATAGGTCTGAATTGGCGAATGTCCGTCGCCCCAACTACTTATGGGATCAGGGTGATAACACCAAAATTTATACGCGCCATGTCAAATGTTCCGATATAGAATTCATGGAACATTGGCATGATCACAGGTTTTAGGACGTTCCAGAATTTCTGGAAGAAGGCAACCGGCAGGCCATCCGGCCCCGGCGCCGACCCCGCCTTCATTGAGGCGATCGACCTCCCCACCTCCTCCGGCGAGAACGGGATAGCGAGATCAGTGCATACATGCTGTTCCTCCGTGCTTGTCCTGCTAGTGCATCTGTTTTGTTTAATATGCACCTTTTTGGACCTTTGTATCCTTATTACAGGGAGGGTCTGCGCTCACAGGCTGATATGTGCTTTTGGGTTACTAGTATCTGGAAACCTGTAGTACCTTGAAGACAATAACGCACGGGTCTATCACAGCTCGGCTGCACCTGCTTCTGTGTTTGCCCCCCTCTCCTTTCGATTTGCCCTCCTTTGTGTTACACTGAATTTTGATTGCCATTCCTTTTGGCGTCCATTCAAGGGAAAATATTTTCACTGCCAAATAGAATGTCGCAAGACAAAGTAACATGTACGAGTCTAGACTGTAACTTCTATATGCTGCAAACCTGCTGCAAAACATAATTCGTAAAATTCCGAGAGAACAAGCTGCGCATAACACCAATCAGGTATAGTTTATGATCCCTCAATATGGTGCAGAATTTGACTCCCTAAAATTGGTGGAGCACAACATCATTAAGTGTCCAAAATGTGTGACATCTTATGATTCAAAGTTGAAGTGTTTCATGGTTGCAACTTTTGCACTGTACAATGGCAATGTGTAAAACTTTTTGTGTACATTCTGAGGATCAGTAATGGTCATCCCTCTAATTTTTTTTACATGAACCAACACATCGCTAAACTATATTGGATGGATTGAGATTTCTGTTGGACAGGAAGTAAAATTCTGTGGCAAATTACAACAAGTTACCTACTGGGGAGCCGAGGTGGTAATTTCGCTCCAATCTGCTTCTGCTGTTCGGAGCAGAAAATTCTTGTTGTATCTAGGGTGTGGTGGCCTGTCAGGAGGTGGACCCCTGTCGGGATTGAGTTATCCTCTTTTTCAGAAAAAAAAACATCAAAAAATATTACATGCAGCATGGTCAGAGATGAGGTTAATTATACGCAACTCAATGAAAAGGAAAACCATATTGACAATGGGGAATTACTGTCCATTAAAATACGATAGAACTCGGAAACATTGCCTTGTTATTTCTCAAAGTACAGAAATAAACTATTAGTGAATAGGAAGAGAAATTAACTATTTGTGATTACCACCACCAAGGTTTTTAGTTTGGAAAAGAAAACAATTTTGGAACTCATCGAAATATGTGAAATTTCATTGAAAATTTTAACCATGACGGCCACTACGGCACTACCGGGTCAATGGAATAATAATATCAAACACAGCACTTAAAAGAACAGTACGAAGTTGCGTGACTTGCGGCCAATGGAAGGTGGCTGCCGAGATCAGGGAGACGACTAATAATCAAGGCCCCACACAGATTGATTCTACCTCCTGGATCCATCTTTAAAAGGGAGGAGTGCCATTCCTTGCCCATTTCATTTTCCTCTTGCCACATGCAATACTCACAAACACAACTTGTACGCCTGCACATTTGAAATCTCGATTGTTTCTAGTCATTCTGACTGACAAATTAAAAATGATGATTAAGTTGTCAGAAAATAATACTTGGATGGCATTTATGTCTTGCCTCTCTACTTGTAGGAGCAGGAGGCATCAGGAAGTTAGGGAGATCCAAGCAACAATATGCCACAACTGAAATGTCTCCCCCTTTGCAGCCCACTACTAGGATACGTAGTGCTAAGAAAACAGCCTCTCTTTCCTGGCACAAGATACTCTCACGTAGCCAATACTATGTAAGAGAGACAATGCAAAGAAGTTTACTAAATTGCATTAGATGACAAATATATTTTAGCCCCATATTTTTTGTGTAACTTGCTTCAATTGGACGTTAGAAAAAAAATACATCCAGAATGATGGTAGTACCAATATGTAACACTAGTTTCTTATACTAGTTTATACTTGGATGTATCTCTAGGTGATTTTAGTAATATACCCAAACTAAACCTGTCAAACTATTTCTTTGGGTCTAGCTCATTTCCTCACTTAATGGACACCTGGTGGTGATTGCACATACATATTTTTGGTTTGTCCAAAGTGTAAATCTACTGAAAATAACTGGCAACATAAACAGTGACATACTCCGGCCTGGTCTACATATGATGGTAGTCACTTTATAACATGGTGAGTTATATCACTATTAAGCGACATTGAAGGATCGATCAACATATGCAAGTGACTTTTCTCCTTTCTGCTACAACTTATTACAACATCACTGGGTCTGTGTACCACATGATGGGTGACGTGGCTAACATTAAGACCGCAGGCGTGACAATACTTCTACATCCTCTACTTTTAAAAGCTCACCCTTTCACTTGCTGCTTTTCCATTCTTCACTAACCTCCCCGACCCTCTTGCAAGCACTTGCTGACACACTATGGTGAAACCTAAACGTATATCAGAATGCAGTGGGGATCAGCTCTAAAGCTTCAATAGAAAAATCGTAGTCAATGTTGCTGGAAGCATATAGGATTAGGAGGCATCAGAAAATTAGCAAGACATGGTGGCAATGCTCGGAATTCTGGGAATGCTAGCGCGGACGCTTCGACCATCTGTCGTACTAGTGAAAAATTCCGGTGCCGTGGGGTCTGCATGCCCCTCGTCTGCTGGCCGGTAGCTGCCTTTCTTGCTTTCGTAATATGGGTCCGAGTGAAAGAAAGAAGCTGCGGCGGCGTTGTTATTTCTTTGGATTAACGACTACTTCTGGTCGATAAGGGTCGATCGAGCCAGGTGTAAGGGCCCAGGGTGAAAATTATCCTAGACCAAGCAAAAACCCAATTTATGCTATTTTGTCTAACTGTCCATCAAAACCGCGTCATTTAGTCAGACAAAAGGAATGATGTGCTACTGGATCAAAGCCCCTGTGACATTTTGCTCAAAGTATAAACGGCTCCCTTCCGACTGAAGACATGAGAATAAGTTGAGCATGTTTATACACAATCTGTAAGTAGATATGTCCATTGCAAATCAATTGATGTATTATGTGAGGACTACTATGTGACTTGTAGATGTTTGCCAGATTGGAACTTCTATACGCTGCAAACCTGGCGCAGAACAAATTCCATGCAATTCTTGGAAGAACAAGCGACACATAACAGCAATCAGGTGTAAGTTTCTGATGTTTCCATATGACTCCCTGCGGTTGTTCCAGTACAACATCATCAAGTGTTTAAAAAGGGTGCCATCTTACAAATTTTAAAGTGTTCCATGGTTGCAACCTGTGCTGTCTCTTGCTTAAGGTTGAGTAATGATGGCATTGCGTCTACTTTTTTACTTGGACCAACACATCGCAAAGCTTTGTTGGATGCAATGAGATTTCTTTTGAACAAAAGATTCTGTACCAAATCACGGCAACTTACCTACCTGGGGAGCGGAGTTTTTTAAGTTCGCTCGCATCTGCTTCGGCCGGCGAGTGCAGATGTTTCTGCTCTACCGTTTGGAGCAGAAACATCTTGTCGTATGTGGGATTCTGGGACCGGAGTTGTCCTCTTTTTCAGAAGAAAAAAACACCAAAACATATTACATGAACATGAGGTTAGTTATAGGCTTATAGCAACTCAATGAAATAGAAAACCATATTGACAATGGCAGTTACTGTCCATTAAAATAACATAGAGCTAGTTAACATTGTTTGTTATTTCTCGAAGTACAGAAATTAACTATTTGTAAAGCACAGAACTAGGAAACCTTATTGACAATGGGCAATTACTGTCCATAACTTAAATTCCATTTTGTTTCTTTCATAGGACAAGAATTTCATCTTTTCAAACAGCTAGCTGTCTTGAGGCTTCATGGCCAGGAACAGGAAGGCGATCAATCCCCAGACCCCAGCCTCCGGTCGGCGGCAGGCCATACTCAAAGGCAGTGCAGAAGGTTTCGTCCATGGCCATCGCTTCATCGTCACCGTCCTGATGATCCCTGAGCTGCTCCTCAAACCGCTCCCTCTGCACGACGGGGTCATTCAGCTCCGTGTAGGCGTTGCACACCTCATGCTTGTTGATGAACAGCTCAAACCTTTCAGTCAGTCCAGGCCGGGCTTCGTCCCTGTGTGACTTTGCGAGTGGGCTCATGATCACCGGATGATTGATGATGAACGTCGGGTTCACGCATGTCTCCTCCAGGAAGTGCCCGACAAGCGTGTCCAGCAGCCGTGCCGTCGTGTGTGGAAGCGGGCACGTAATGTCGTACCTGGCACAAGCCTCCATCAAGTACTCGTTGGCATCATCGGTCGACAGATCCTCCTCCGGTATATCCTCCAGTCCCTTGATCATGTTGATCTGCGCGAACGGAGGAGTAAAATCGATCTCGATAGGCGGCTTGTCGGCGCCGTTGGCGTGGCACTGTACCTTGTAGCCGCCCATGAGCTCCTTCACCATGCCGCCCAGCATCTCCTCCGTGAGCTCCATCAGGTCGTTGTAGTCCGCATAGGCCATGTAGAACTCGCACGTCGTGAACTCGGGGTTGTGCGTCGTGTCGATGCCTTCGTTCCTGAACTGCCTCCCGATCTCGTACACGCGGTCCAGTCCGCCGACGACGAGCTGCTTCAGGTAGAGCTCTGGCGCGATGCGCATGTACAACTTCATGTTCAGGTCGTTGTGGTGCGTGACGAACGGCCTGGCGGCGGCGCCACCGGCAACCACGTTCATCATCGGGGTGTCCACCTCCAAAAACCCACGCTTGTCAAGGAAGCTCCGGATGAAGGAGACGACTCTGGCTCGCGCCGTGAAGACGGACCTCACCTCAGGGTTCACCATGAGATCGAGGTATTGTTGGCGGTACCGTGTCTCCTGGTCCTTGAGGGCGTAGCTCTACATGTTCCTGGGCATGCCGGTGCCTATTAGGCTGCCGCGGCAGCATGTGCAGGCAGGGCGAGAGCACGACAAACTGTGCAGGGAATATGCTGAGCTCGCCTCGGTTGCTTTTACCAGGGAACCCACGCACGTCGACCACATCGCCAAGCTTCACGCCAGAGTGGAAAGCGGAGAATTCCTCGGGAGTCTCCAGCTCCGAGTTCCCGGAGTCTGCCATGACCTGGACCTTGGCGCCGCCGCGGTGGAGGTCGTAGAAGAGGAGGCTGGAGGACGACGTCCTCTTGCTCATGATCCTCCCGGCCAGGGACTCGGTGACGTCGACCAGCTTCTTCCCGTCGGCCAGGCCCCTGTACCTGTGGACGTAGTCGGCGACGGAGACGGTGGGCTGGAAGGCGTGCAGGTAGGGGTTGACGCCGGCGGCCTTCTGCGCGGCGAGCGCGCCGAGCTTGTTGTGGTAGTATTGGGTGGGATCCATGCCGTCGTCTGCCATGGCGTGCGGTGCAAAACTCTCTCCCGTACCGTAGTTGGGGAAAAGCAGAGCGGAGACTTTGTTGACCTAGCACCGATTTCGTGTTCTCGTCGGTTTATTTATATCCAAAACATTAACGTGCGCATCAAAGGCGCCTCCTCGCGCGTTCGCATGTACGACAAAAAAATGGATCCATCAGGCTCCCATCGGCATCGCTCATCCCCGTCTTTACTGTGGCGAAGTGTAAAAAAAATTCCATCAGGCTCCCATCGGCATCGCTCATCCCCGTCTTTACTGTGGCGAAGTATAATAAAACTAGCGATGGATCCCTTCCTTCCCATGGAAGGTAACTTCTACTTTTCTTTCGCCCCACATCGTCACATCAGCTCTCGCACGCAACCTCCAAAGCCGCCGCCGCCGTCTCAGCCATTTCTCTCGTCTGCTCCTCCCATTTCCCCTGCCCTAGCCTATTTCTAGCCCTCCGCCTCTCCCTTTCTTCCTCGAGTACGGCAGCGGAAGGGGGGCCGCAACGGGAGAGAGGTTCTCCACCCCTGACAGATGACGTCACCGCCTCCGACCTCGGCCTCGTCTGCAGCAGCAGCACGGACCTCTGCCCGTGTTTCTCTGTCTCGCTGCTCATCGTCCGGGAGGGGACTCGGAAGGAGGGTCGTGCTCCTGGTTGGGATCTCCGTGCTCCCTCTCCTGCGCCTCCATCTGCGTTCGATCTCGTCACTGGTGAGTAGTGCTCTGCTCAGCGTGGGGATGACCTATGAGATTCTTAGTTTGAATTCTGATGTGAATGAGTAGTGTTGTGCTCAGCATGGGGAGGACCTATGAGATTCTTAGTTTGAAATCTGATGTGAATCTCCTAAAAACCGATGCAAATCTGTGTTGAGAACATAACCTTCGAATCACGGAACCTTGAGATTTTCTGAAGCTTTATTCCCAAGCCTGAAAATGACTAGCTGGCTAGGTTAATCATCGCTCTGAGGAAATCAAAATCGTCTGTGGGAATGGCCCCTCTGAATGTTCTGAACCATCCCTTGATGCCGTCTCTAGGTCCGTCCAGGCCCTGCCGTCCACTTGCTGACTTCTTCTTGGCGCAATGGGTTGAGTACGTTGGTCTGTGTTGGTCGCGAGTTTTGGTCTTGTTGTAGAGGTCTTCGGCAGCGGTTGTGACGCGGCTCGGTTGCTCTGTGGCTTGCCCAATCGCCATCGGCATGAGGTTGGCCTAGGTGAAGCAAGTATTGTAGTACGCGTGGTGGGTGTGTTTGGTGGATGTGGATGCTAATTCCTGTGATTGGCATTGTAATGGCCGAAAGGCATTCTATCCGTCTTCTTTGCTGCTTCTTCTTTAATATATGATACGCATGCTCATGCGTATTCGAGAAAAATGTTCTGAACCATCCCTACCCATATAAAGAAAATGTGGGAGCGGGACGGCGGGATCTGCTCCAGACGGTGCGGCACGCGCTACTGTCGCTCATGCAGCATAACGGCGTCGACCTGATCTTCTGGAGGGCGGGTGAATTATTTCTGTTCTTTATTTTTTCCCTATTCTTAACATTGGCAAACAATCTCAGGATTTCGCACATGTGCAATCTTCACACTCAATAATTTCTTGATATAGAGTCGAACCAGAACATGTATTAAGGGACCATGACATATCTAGCATCGGTATCTGAAGATGGCAAGATCTGGTCATGGCATCTGACTTTTGACAAGTCAGTATCTTCCAAGAAAATTAATCCTGCTCGGCCTCTTCGCGTGGTTCGTTGAGTGCTGGGTCGTGCCATTGTCTAACTGGGTGCCCCTCGCGGCCGCCGTCTGGGCGATCATTCAGGTAGCTGTTGTTTCTTTCCCCTGTGTTGGTCAGATCATAAATGGATTCATAGTTCGTTTGATGCCATCTTACTTTTAGTATAGCATGTATAATGTCTTATCTTGGGCATTCACATGATACTTTGTAATTTCTGAAAGAGAAACAGAGTGTGAACTATAGCTTTTTATTTGTTAGGAAATTCTGATATGTTTTGTTTTGTTAAGTGCTAATAATGATTTTGAAAGTGAGATTAGCAGCAAACAACATTTTATCTAGGCCCCTAATGGTTCTGTTTGTCTTCTTAGTTCTCACCCTTTTGTATCCGTGATGCAGTATGGGGCTGTAGAAGATTTGAACAAAAGATGGAAGCACCATATACTGAACACAACAGTACAGTATGTGCTGTTTCCTTGCTCTATTTACGTTATTGTTTGTTTATGGAGATAGTCATGCTCATTTTACCTCTATAGTACCTTACAACTCCAATAAAGCCTTGGGAGGGGTTGAACAAACTTTTGATTGAAGTTCGGCCCAACTACATGGAACCGAAACTATCAAGGAAGTTCCAATCTACTGTCGAGGTGAGCTTCTGCCTGAAATTATATTTCGTGCTTGGATGCAACTTAGTAGTTGGTAGTTCAAAAGGTTTCGCAAATAACATTAGATTATACTATATGCATTTGATCCATGGAAGTTGATTATGTAGAATCAAATCATTTCAAAATTCCTTTTGATTTTGTTGATTTGAGGTAGACAGTAAAACTGCTGCAGTGGACTTCGTCGTCTCATCGGCATGCTCGCCCGCGACAGTACACCTGCTGCAGCTCCGGTGAGGCGCTGGAGCTCATGGCGGCGCTCACGGCGGTGTACCTCATACTGTACCTCAACTAACATATTGATCTTCTACTTCTTTTCTGATCAAACTGGGAATCATACTATTCTCTTTCTGTCCAGTAAGCCCCACTAATCACTACACTACTAGGAAAAGGCATGCTAGTGGCGCACCGAATTTGCCTTCTAATGGCGCACTACCGGTGCGCCACTGGCATCACGCCATTAGAATTAAATTCTAATGGCGCACCACCGGTGCGCCATTAGTATCTGGTGTTCTAATATCGCACCACGTAGTGCGCCATTAGTATAGCCTGCAGTGCGCCATTAGAATGCCTTCCAGGGGGCCATATGTACCCATGTGCTTTGGCATTTTAATGGCGCACCAGCAGTTAATGCGCCATTAGTGTGACGATCACAGTGCGCCATTAGTGTCTTGTGTGGTGCGCCATTAGTATGAATATTAGGTTTTATTTATTTTTGCTTTTCTGATTTTTGCACATGTTACAAAATATATTATTGGACAGAATATAGACAGCAGCACACAGCAACATCAGATTCATCAAATACAATAGAAGATTAGTCTCCAAATACAATATATCATCTTAGTCTCCGAATTCAAAAGACCGAACAAAGATAAAACATTACAAGTCTCAAGACCGCGAGTATCGAGTTTGCCTTCACATTACAAGTCGATATCGATCATCTAAACTACCATCACATAGAAGAGAGCTGTGGTCATCACGATGAGCATCATCGCGATCAAACTGGTCTTCATCCGGTTCCTCCAACGCTCCCTCCTCTCTCCCTCTAGATAGCGGGCGTATCTACATTCGGCCTCCGCCCTAGTGGTGTACCCTTTGTAACTGTTACCGCTGAAATGGTGAACCTGTCTCCGACACTCCTCCCAGTCGTCGTAGACTCCGGGAACCTTACCCTTGTACACGACATACGACGGCATCTCTATGCACAAGCCAAACAACAGACAATACATAAGCAATATGTAACAAAAGGATCGGAAGAGAAAAGGAAGACATTAATAGCACGATTCATGGTCCTACTAATAAATAGCATTGATTACATCTAAGTTGAACGACTGTCCAAACCAAAGAGACATACGAATTCATTAAAGTATAATTACAACATGAGCCAATCAATGTTTCAGAACTACACATCACTACTTTCGACTCGACTCATCGGACAGGAACGTGGATGAAGCTGCCGTCTGTCGTGATGGTCATGAAATCGCGGTCGTTGTCACCCTGCATTTGTAGCATTTCATCTATCTCACTGTTGGACGGTTGATATCTGAGGAAGAACTGCCCCGAGGTATGAAGGACATCTTGATGGATGATGTCCGCAAACTCCGACTGGATGCGAAAGAATTCTTGTCTGAGGTCCGCATTCTGGACTGCCGACAAGCTCGCGGCCCAATCTTTGAGATTATCTGGTAGCAGAAGTTGATGATGGTCCCTTACGATCGCCCGCATGTGATGGAGGGCGTAGTAGGCATCCTTCTGACCGCCAGGCGGCTGCTTGACGCAGCAGAACTTCGTATTGTGTGAGAACATGTGCTTGCCGTACTTACGAACTTCCCTGGTGAAGGTGCCTCCAGATTTGGCGTAGGCGGGGAGAACATCATCAAGAACTTTCTTGACATTTGTGTAGTCTATCTTGGAGTTACGGTTCGGGTCTAAATACGTGGCCATGGAATATTTCGGGCTTAAGAGAATGAGTGTGCAATGTGTGTCACTGCACAGAACACGGAATGTTAGAAAAAAAAGAACGATCGAAATCTAAGAAATCATATGTTACGGGGCGGTTAAGGGATGACTTACTTGGGAAAGTAAGCCACAAGGAAGTTATCCTTATCTGGGTTTGCCAGAATGACGCCTTCGAGGTGTGAACTCGCAACTTGGCGGTCCCCAGCACTGCTCAAGTGCTTGGCACGCATGTAGAAGGGGTCGACTATCACGATGTCCGGGGTCTTGTCTCTAATGATCCGCATCTCCATACTCAGCGAAAATAGCCGAACGAAGGTGTAGTGCAGCGGATGAAGGTTAAACATAGCAAAGATGTCATCAAACCACAGGACCCCCGATGTCGCCATCCACAAAGCCCTTGCCCTCTGGCACCTTGGCCACGAAAACCGGGTATGCCACATCCTTCTCTCTGAGACGCTGCTTGTCCAAAGAAAGAAAACTGTCGTGCAGACTCCGCATAGCACCGGTTGCAGCATTCAGCATATTTGGCGGTAGCATCGCCCTACCCGCCACATGCACCCTCCTCGAGATATCCTTAGGTGAAGGTGGCCCGTCCTGAGCACGGATCAAACTCGGTGCCGGCTGGCTCGCACCGGCGCCCTTGTTAGTCTTCTGTTTCCGTCCCTTCTTCTTGATCTCCTGTAATGGGACCGAGTTCTGCTAACAGACCGCCTTCTTGAGCATGTTGGGGCTGATAATATTTCGCACCTCAGCTATCTGAAGCTCGGTGAAGGCGGGAGCTGGAGGCATGTCCTGAGAACTGAACGCCAGACGACGCCTGTTGCAATTGGATTTCTCCGCCGTACTAGCTAGATCGCGGTCGTCTTGGTTGAGTTCTTGAGAAAGAGGCCCGCAGAACTCGCCAGCGTACCCATGTTCGGCAAAGTACTTATCAACTTTGGTAAATGTACCGTCGTCGTTGTCGTCGCCGTCCGGATCCTGTGCCATAGGGCTGTCCGGATCCTGTGCCATAGGGATGTCCGGCAGGTCCGGTAGCGTTTGCGGCGTTCTTGCCATGGCTTGGCGCCGGCACGACCGGCGGTCTTGTCTGTGGGGTGGTGTCCCCCCCCAAACGAATCTGGCTCTTCGGCCAAAGTAGGGGCCAGTTTACGCAGGTGCTGAGGGTCATCTCATCTTCTTCGTCGGCCCCAGCGGGTCGAATCGGAGGTAACAGCTCGTCGCAGCCTGGCAGCACCCGAACCACTTCAACCCTATAGATTGTGGGTTGCATCGGATTACCGTGGAACGTGGGGTTGCCCGGTTGAACGATTCTGCCCTTGGCGACATCGACCAACTCGGTGCCCACGAAGTGCAGAAGAGTGCAAGGAACGTTGGTGGTGCCCTGCGAAAACATGTACAGGGCATCAGGGACGCCCAGTCAAAGGCAAGGAGATGAAGTCATCGGCCGAGACGCTTAGTTACCGTGATGCCGTCGAGCACGGCTAATGTCGAGGCACCGCCAACGGCGGGCGTGCAACTGACGGAGGGGGCACTTGCTGGCGAGGTGTTGGCCGGCGTATACCCGGGTGCATTAAGCTCCAATGCCCGTGCCGGCGCCGGAGACACGAATACCGCCTCCGCCGGAGACACCAATGGCGCCGCCGCCGGAGACACCAATGGCGTCGCCGGAGACACCAATGGAGCCGCCTGCGCGCTGTGCGAGTTGCTGGCCGTGAAGCTGGGAACCGGGGAGGCCCCTGTTGGCCGCCCGCAATCCACGCCGTCAGCCCATGAATCAACGTAGGCACCATGGCGTTGAGCGTCGTTCCAAGTTGTTGTTGCACTTGCTCTTGGACAAGCTCCGGAATCCACGCCACTTGTGCCTTGAGTTATTCAACCTCGCGCGTCTAGCTTTCCGAGCTGGTCTTTTTCTCCTTCCGCACACCAGCGGTATAGTATGACCCCCATTTTGTGGACAAGCCATTGCCGGCCACACGACCAGCTGACGTCGGCTTAGTGAGCTTATCCTTGTTTTTCATTACGTTCAGCGCCCTATTTAAAGGGGTGTCGAAAGGGGAGCTCTTAGACGACCCCGCGCTACTGCTTTCAGTGTCCTGCGAAAGGAACGTGAACCATTTAGAAATATTGGGGATTAATTAGAGTGCAACCATATGGAGCTAATTACGCGGGGGTGTATTCCTTACCAGAAGAAGCTCAAGCGCCCTGGTCTTCGGATCCGTGGTAAGCTCCTTTGTTATCGAGTCCTCCTTGTACCGGGCCCTGACATAGTTCCTGGTCTGCTTGTCACCGCTGTATTTCTCGAAGCGGGGCGGTAGGCCTTGCTCGGCACGCTCCGCGTCCTCCTTGTCCCATAAAGGCTCCGCCACTCTGTAACCGCCGGGACCGAGTTTGTGTTCCCCTAAGTTCAACTCCCGCATTTCTTTCCCCCACTGACTTGATTCGGAGGTTGCACTGCTCTCGCACTTGATCTTGAACTCCTTGTACTCATCTTCACTCATCAAAGGATATTTTGCCTTGATCTTCTCATAACTATCACCTTTATCAATCATTCTCTTCACCGCGCTTTTCCAAGTAGACAGGGCCGTGCTCATCTTTGTGAGGGAGGCACTGTTCACTTTATTCCCTGAGAGGCGTGTGTTTTCAAATTCGGCGGGGAACTTGTATCGTTCGTGCAGCTTCGTGAAGAGGAGGTTGCGCAAATTCCCTCGGTCCTTATGCCTAAGGTTCTCGGTGTTGATCGATACGGTGCTTCGGAGAATGCACCCGAGCTGAACCGAGTACCCCTTGACTATATGTTTGGGCTCCGTTGGATTCCCGTCGGAATCCACTTGAGTGAATTCCTCCTTGACGGTGCGGAGCGCATTCGGGCGCCGGTCCTTCCTTTGCTTCTTCGGTTGGCTGCCATCTGTGTGTGCGCCGCCATCATCCGTGGTGGCATCCTCGGCGGCACCATCAGTGGTGTCATCCCCGACGCCACTAGGGGTTGTGTAATTAGGATCGGTGTCTTCCGCGGCGTCCTCATAGCGGTGAGGTTGTTCCTCCATCTCCTGGGACAGCTCCCAGAATTGCTTGCCGCCCAAACCACCGGCCTCATCGTTGTGGGCCATGTTTCGCTCTAAATAGGAAAAAAATTGGTCAAAAAGTTGGTTATTGTCAAGGAACAAGATCATGGTCTCATCATTTAGGGTTTGTCGACACCGAGGCACCCTAAAAGCCTAAGCTTTCATCATTTAGGGTTTGTCGATGCCGAGGCACCCTAAAAGCCTAAGCGTACATCATTTAGGTTCTCATCGACACCGAGGCATCCGGGGCAGCCAAGTTAAGTTTTCATCATTTAGGGTTTATCGATGCCGAGGCACCCTAGGTTGGGCCTAATCACTTGGCACTAATCACTTGGCTCTATTGCCACCTATGGTTTAATACAGCAAGAATAAAGGGGCACTTGATCCTACTTAATAAAGTCATGCTAAAATTCACGGAAAATTTCAGCATGACCTTTGCTGAAAATAGGACATATGGAGTACCCGAATTTGCCGAAACGGAAGTTAATCGACATTCCGGCAAACTCAAGGGCCTCTCGGGGTACCTGCAAAATCATCACGACACGAAGGGCCTCTCAAGGGCCTCAAGCAGCAGCGGCGTCTCCCAGGACCCCATTTTTTGCTTAATTTCTTTGAGCAACAATCAGAGCAGAAAATTCAGCATATTTCTATACAACAGCACTGTAAAGATGAAGAACAGTTCTACAGCAGCCCATTTATATACAATAGCATCTTTGGTCATGCCAATTTCTGAAACAATTCAAATCTGAACTGTATCTTTGGTCATACAAATCTCTGAAACTATACAAATCTGAAATATATATTTGGTCATACAAATTTATGGAACTAATCAAATCTGAACTGTATCTTTGGTCATACAAATCTCTGAAAATTTTCTAAATCTGTGGTCATACAAATTTATGGAACTAATCAAATTCTGGATTCAGAAGTTGGACTTCAAAAATCTTTCATGCAAATTACTTGAAGTACTGAAGTTAAATTGTTTTCAATCTGTCCAGATATTGTCAGTGACAATTAGGGTCATTCAGAAAGTTGCTGAAGAGAAGAAATTAACTATGTATAGTTTATTATTTTTGTACCAGGAACTATTTTAGTTTATTATTTATTGTACCAGGGAGGAATATAACAATCTTTTTTGGTATATGTCAGGTTTTGGCTGCATTTGCAAATGCATTCCATGTACTGCAACCCTTGAGTCATCTGATGTTCCTGAATCATTGTAGTTTAGGCACCATACAAGATTGTTAGTTCAATGTGCTTTATATCCTAGTTATACTACTGCGGGAAAGGAGGATCATCATACACATATATATGTATAGCAATTGACAGGAGCTTCATCATTTTTAGTAATAACAATACATATATAGCAATTGGAAGCAAACAGATGTACACATAAGATAGAAATGTAGTGCTGAAAGTTTAATGCTTACAAAAGTCTTGCTGAAATAGTGAAAAATATGGAGTCACCAAGCTGGCTAAGAAACTCCCAAAGTCCACTAGCAAATCCAAGATCTAATCCTGTTACACACATCATAACAATTTAAGATAATTAGGATAAGGATAGTAGGAAATGAAAAAGAAAGAGCTCAAAAAACAATCACAACAGAAAAATAATAAAAACCTAGTCCTAGAAGAAAATAAATCCTAAAAGAAAAGAAATCCTAAAATCTGGAGCAAGTCCTAGAAGTAGTATTCCAAATAAAAGGTAACAATGATATTGCAGGAATAGACCTTCCTAAAATAGGAATGATAATCTACTGTCAATAACCATTGAATAAAACAGATTTACCAACAAAATCTAAAAGGACACCTGCCTATCAGATTCAAATAGTTTATCATTTTCTAAAGCCATAAGCACAACAATCATGATCAGAACTAACACTACTTCAGACAAATAACCAATTAAGCGCCAAAAAAAGCAAATAAACACTAATCAGCAGGCACTCTCCTACTACAGCTAACCAAATAATCAGTACTAATACAGCTAACAATGGCATAGCATGGTTAATAAGGCCACCGATTTACCTACCAGCATCCTTTGAAGCAAGGATAAGGACCCAAATAATCAGTACTAATACATAGGACAGTAGTTCGACAATTCTATCAAGAAATCATAACAGAGCACTAATTCCTTAGTCATCCTCCAGGAACACTACTGAACAATTTATAAGGACCAAAAACAATATGCAGGAGCACCAATTTGTATGACCAAATGGTAGCTACATGTATGGAAATCTTAACAACATGTGATTTGCATGCATCTATCTATAAATGGCCATTACTTATATCTCTATCTGAGAAACCTTAGGAACCCTATGGTTAATTGAAGATAAGCATGGCAGGAATTGAAGTTATGGCAGCAACCTGACAACAAGAAGCAGCAGCCGCGTGACGGCGGCGGCGGCAACGCACGAGCACGTGGGGCCCGGCGTCCGCGGACGAGCACGCGAGAAAGGCGGCCGCAAGAAGCAGCAGCAGCGGCACGACGGGGCGGCGGCGGCGAGCTCCTGCTCCTAACCCTAGGTCGCCGCCCCGTGGGGGCATGGGGATGAGCGGGGGGAGAGAGGGAGGGAGGGACAGAGACTAACCGTCGTCGATGAGCAGCAGCCGCGCGGGGAGGCTCGCGCCGCCGTCGAGGAGCGCATCCGTCGAGCAGATACCTCCACAGACGGTGAGGCCGCGGTGGCCGGAGGTGGAAGAAGGCGCAAACGGTGAGGAGGAGTCCGGCGAGGGTCGGGGCAGGGGGTGGGGGCGCGGGGGCACGGGGGCGACGGGGGTGGAGTCCGGCGAGGGTCGGGGCGGCGGCGTCGTGGGTCGGGGTAGCGCGCGGGTGGATCTGGTGGCGAGGGAGAGAGGGTCGAAGGGGATCTGGTGAGGGAGAGGGAGGATAGCTAGGGGGAGGGTTCTAATGGCACACCACCCAGCCGTGCGCCATAAGTATGACTATTCGAATGGCGCACCTCCCCTCGGTGCGCCATTAGAATTTTGTTTTAATCTAGCCCACTAACCATATCTACAGCCTAACCCTATCTACAACAGAACCCATCCACTAGCCCGACTGGTCAGCACGCAGCACACACCAGGAGGTCCTGGGTTTTGATTCCCAGGCTCCCCAATATTTTTTTATGCATTTTAAATGCTGTTTTTGATATTTATTTGTGTTTAAATATGTTGAAACTTGTTTAAATCATAACAGTAATATTTTTTTATAAAAACAGTAATAATTTTTTAAAAAATATGTTCAAATTTGTTACTTGAAAATATCATTGGCGGCGGCGGTGGAGCGGGGGAGGGTGCGGGGGGTGCCCGTTGGCGGCGGTGGAGCGGGGGAGGGTGCGGGGGGCCGGGTGCTCATCGGCGGCGGTGGAGCGGGGGAGGGTTGCGGTGGGTCATCGGCGGCGGTGGTGCTAGCGGGGGAGGGTGCGGGTGGGATCGAGATGGAGGGGGAATCGAGATCGAGATGGAGGGGGATCGAGATCAAGTGTTCTCATGAATTCAAAAAGTGCCCATGAAATTTAAAAATATTCATGGTATCAAAAAGTGCCCATGAAATACAATCGAGAAATGAAGACTACGATTTAAATATAATCGATCTTAGCTAGCTATCTGTTCACAATCTTCTTGCCCTTCTTTTTCGCAAATGGAGTTCTTCTGTGGAACGGACGTCCTTTAGGTAGGGTGGTCCTGCTTCTTCTTGTGGTGTGTGCTGCTACTTCATCGTCGTCGTCATGTTCGATCTTCGGGTCGCCGTACTTGTCGAAGTCTTGCTCATTGGCTACTCCATCCATTCCGATGATCTTCCTTTTGCCTCTCCTCACGACAACACGACTGGGCTTTGACGGGTCGGTAATGAAGAAGCATTGGTCCACTTGGGAAGCCAGTACCCATGGCTCATTTTTCGCGGTGACGTTTGTGCCCGCGGTCTTGGATTTGGCTTCGGGTATAACCATGGTGGTGAAATACCGGTATTCTTTTAGGACGCTCTTGGCCCATCTGACACGGAACATCGGGACCTTCTCTCCAGCGTAGCTCAGCTCCCAGATCTCCTCGATCCTTCCGTAGTATCTGTCCTTGTCGTTACCGGTGTAGGATTCCATCGTTACCCCGGAGTTCTGATAACCATCGCTCTTCATGTCCTTGTCCTCGGTGTAGAATGTGTAGCCGTTCATATCGTACGCCTCATAGGTCATCAAGTTGTGCTCGGCGCCCAGTGACAAGGCGAATATGAGTTGTTCTTCCGTGGAAGAATCTTCATGTAAAGGGTACGACAGAAGCTTCTGCTTGAACCAACGCGTGAAACATGAGTTGTGCTCTTTGAGTATATCTCCGTCCGTCCTCTGTTGGCCTCGGTCATTGTACGTCTTCTCAATAAAGGTTTTGTGCTCTACCACCCAAGGATCAACCACGTCTATGTGTTGTAGCGCGACTAGGTTTTCTCTTCCAAAGTAGGCGAGTCGACCCTCGAAGTCGACATGCATTTTGCGGCGACCCTCACGGTGACCCCATCCAGCGAGCCTGCCGAGGTGCCTGTTGACGGGCAGACCAATGGGGTTCTCGATTCCTAGATAATTCGTGCAGTAGGAGATGCACTCTTCGGTCAGAAAGCCCCTGGCTATACTTCCCTCTGGACGTGACATGTTGCGAATGTATCCTTTGATGACACCATTCATCCTTTCGAACGGCATCATGCTGTGCAGGAACGTCGGCCCGAGTTGGATGATATGCTCCACGATATGGACCAGCAGATGCACCATAACGTCGAAGAATGCGGGCGGGAAGTACATCTCAAGCTCGCATAGTATCACCACGATCTCTTCCTGTAGCCTTCTGAGTTGCCTCATGCCAATCGACTTCCGAGAGATGACGTCGAAAATGTTGCATAGGCCAAATAGCGTTTCACGGACGTGCGCATCCATGATCCCACGGATTGCAATTGGAAGTATCTGCGTCATCAGCACGTGACAGTCGTGAGACTTCATCCCGCTGAACTTCTGCTTCGCTGGGTCTAGGTATCTGCTTATCTTCCCCGCATAACCGTAAGGAAGTTTTACTCCTAGGAGGCAGGTGAAAAACTGCTCGATCTCCTCCTGACTTAGAGTGAAGCACGCGGGAGGGTAGTCATTTCCGGTCTTCTTGGCCTTTTTGCCTTTGCCACGACTTTCTGTGTCCTGCTTCGCCTCATCATCATCATCATCATCATCATCATCATCATCATCATCATTAGCGTGAAGCTCCTGCCTGATGCCCATTGATTTCAAGTCTGCCCTTGCTTTCGGCCCATCTTTGGTCCTCTCTAGTATGTTGAGTAGGGTACCAAGCAGACTCTCGCACACGTTCTTCGTGATATGCAGGACATCAAGGCTGTGAGGCACACGGTGGATCTTCCAGTACGGCAAGTCCCAGAAAATAGACCTCGTTTTCCATACCTTCAGCAGCGGCTCTGGCGCCTTTCGCTTCTTTCCCGGCTCTGGCGCCTTTTGCTTCTTTCCCGGCAGTGGGCAGTCTTTCCAATTTTTCAACAGCTCGTCTATTTCCTCGCGGCTCCTCGTACACGGGCGTTTTCGGGGTTCGGTTTCACCATCGAACAGATCCTTGTGTTTCCTCCATGGGTCATCGTCGCGAAGCCACCTTCGATGTCCCATGAACACGGTTTTCGAAGACCCGGGATCTCTATCTAGCTGGCGATACGTTGTGTCATCCATGCACCTTACGCATCCAGAAAATCCGTGGACTACCTGCCCCGCGAGATATCCGTAACCGAGATAGTCGTGCACCGTCGTGAGCAGTGCGGCTCTCATAGGGAAATATTCTTTCTCTGCGGCGTCCCACGTATTGGCTGGCGTTTTCCATAGCGTGTCTAGCTCCTCCTTCAGCAGCCCCAGATACATATTGATGTCGTTCCCAGGTTGTTTCGGCCCTTCAATTAGCATATTCATGTGAATGTACTTCCTCTTCATGCACAACCAGGGGGGAAGGTTGTACATCCACACAAACACAGGCCAGGTGCTATGTGTGCTTCTCTGGCTGCCAAACGGATTGACTCCATCGGTGCTCGCACCCAGCACGATGTTCCTTGGATCCTTCCCAAATTCTGGGTATTCAAAGTTCAACGCTTGCAACTGGCTCGCATCGTTAGGGTGACTCAACATCTTGTCTTTTTTATTTATCTCCGGATCATTTCCGTCATCTTCCCGCTTCTTCTCCTCCATATCCGCGTGCCAACGCAGGAGCTTTGCTACCTTAGGGTCCATGAAATACCGCTGCTGACGAGGAGTGATCGGAAAGTACCACACGGATTTTCGAGGAGCTTTCTTCCTCTTCTTGTATCGAGTGACGCCGCACACCGGACATATGGTAGACTCCGCGTGCTCGTCCCGACAAATGATACAATTGTTCATGCACACATGGTATTTCACGTGCCGTAAATCCAGAGGACACACGATTTTCTTCACCTCCTCGAAACTGGTCGGGCACTTGTTCCCCTTGGGAAGACGTTCGTGCCAGAATGACATGTTCTCGTCGAAGCATGCGTCGGTCATTTTGTGTTTTACCTTCATCTCCAGAGCCATGAGCGTTACTTTCAGGCGGGTACCCTCGGGCCTGCATCCTTCATACAATGGAGTAACCGCGTCTATCTCCAGTTGATCCAGCTTGGCTTTCTCTCGGGCGGCAGCTCTTGCGTTATCCGTCTGCTTGAGAAGCAGCTCTTGAATATAAGGGTCCTGCACCCAGCCTCCATCGTCGTCTGCTCCGGCATCTTCATCTTCATAATCATGCCCTTCGTCTTGATCTTCCACATCATCATGTACGACATCTTCTACATGATGACTGTGTACAGCATCACCGTCGTGATCATGTCCTGGAGATTCTTCGTCTTCTCGCCCACCCTCGCCGCGGTGGTACTTGTCTTGTTACCCTTCCTCATTTCTTGCCCGGCCCCCATGGACGACTTCATAGTCATCTTCATCACCTTGCCACCGATAGCCATCCATGAAACCACGCAAGAGCAGGTGGTCCCGCACCTGCCCGGAATCCGGGTCCGCAATAAGGCTCTTCAGCTTGCATCTTCGACACGGACATCTTATCTCCGTCTCGTTCTTTTGAAGCATCTCGGCCTTCGCGGAGCTCAAAAACCTATTCACGATGCCTTCAGTCATCGTGCGGACCATGGTCGCCTGCGGGGTAGAGCAAAACGATATTTTAGAACCAAGAAAAAATTTGGCATGACCTTCCCTAAAAATAGGACCAAAAAGAATGCATAGTGCCAAAATTCTCGCCGAAACGGAAATGAATCAAAACATTCCGGCAAAATATTGGCAACTATCGCATTTCAAATACCGGTACCTTCAAACACAAACATATATGCAACACCACAAACACATGCAACACCACAAACATACATAGATCTAGCTAGGCCACAAAAGGTGCATGTGCACGTTGTTGGAGCGAGCTAGGGAGAAAAAAGTAGATCTACATCATGAAGATAGCTTTCCCCTTACTTACCTATCAAAAAAAAGGGTAATTTCACCACTTAATTTTGATGAATCTATGGTGGAAATGAGGTGAGGAGGAGGAGATGGCCGAAAGCTTGGAGAAGGAGGTGGAGGGAATGAAGTGGGGAAAGTGAGTGGGTAGGTGTGGGGCTGTCCAAAATATCTTGTTGGGGTCCCAGGTTACTAATGGCGCACCACCAGCAAATGCGCCATTAGTAACCCTGGTTACTAATGGCGCACCTGCAGGTGGTGCTCCATTAGTAGTTTTGCAAAAAAGTAAAAAATATATATATATACACTAATGGCGCACCGGGTAATAGTGCGCCATTACTAGTTTAAACTAGTAATGGCGCATTGTGAAACGATGCGCCATTAGTACTTTTGCAAAAAAAAGAATAAAAAAATTTGACAGTAATGGCGCACTGTCTGCTTGGTGCGCCATTACTACTTAGAACTAGTAATGGCGCACTTCGACCTGATGCGCCATTAGTATGTATGGAAAATGGAAAAAAAATATTTTAATACTAGTGGTGCACCCTGTTTCTGTTGCGCCATTAGTGTCTTCCACACTAATGGCGCATCACCAACTGGTGCGCCATTAGTTTATAGTAGTGGCGCACTGCTTCCATGGTGCGCCATTAGTATCAATCCTATCTATAGCCCTTTTCCTAGTAGTGGCCCGTCTTGGGTCTTCGAGGTGTTGCCCCCCTCCATGGACGGCTGTCCCGCCGTCACTTGGAGGGGGAATCGTGCGTGTCGGGTAGAACCGGAGGGAATCTATTTGTTGGTTGGGTCCAGGCCGTGTTCGGGGATGTTCCTATGGGATGACTATCAGGGCCGTCTCCAAAAATTTGGGGCCCCGGGGCAAAAATCAAAATAGGACCCTAAATTTACATCAGGGTCGAACTAAATAATCACACAATACATATATGATGATTTTCCAACAACCAAAAAAATCAAGAACTATTGAGTTCAAACTTAATTGTGTCCTAAATCTAGCCTCGTTCGGCACTTCCCAACTAACCTAATCAAAACAAATGAACTTATTACCTGATAGTGGAAGACCAGAGGTGATGGCGCTCGTAATTGACAGGCCGTGGGCAATCGACGGATGCCGAAGCAGGCAGGCATTCAGGTAGATCTGGCACCGTAGTCTCTGGTGGGCGATCGGAGGAAGCAAAACCAACGGGCGTTGTTGGGGCCTGTTTGCAATCAGTGCACTATGGCAGAAAAACGATCGATTGATCGATTCTCTAGACCTCATGGGCCTGTTATACATGCTGTTTTGGGCGAATGGGCTCATGAGCTTTATTTTTCCTGATTTTAAACCTACAGCTAATAGACTAATATTTAGTGATTAGGGGCCCCAAATATTTGGGGGCCCTGGGCGGTCGCCCACCTCGGCCCCCTCCATCGACGGCCCTGATGACTATTCACAACCAGTTGGAAGAGTCCACTGGTCAAAGCCCATCCGGCGAAAGTCAAAGGCCTAGATCTCCTGGCCAAGGGGCTTCGTGGTGGCCTTCCGGTTGTGGCAATGCCACCGAAATAGCGCACGCGGTCTTGATGGATGTGTGAAAGTGACGTGGCATGCATAGACGCCCGTCTTGGGTCTCCGGGGTGTTGCCCCCTCCACGGATGCCAGTGCCGACGTCATTCGGAGGGGGGGGGGAACGTGTGCATCAGGTAGAACCAGAGGGAATCTACTGGTTGTTTGGGTCTAGGCCGTGTTCGTGGATGTTCCTATGGGCTGACCTATCGTAACCAGGTGGAAGAGTCCACTGGTCAAAGCCCGTCCGACGAAAGTCAAAGGCCTAGATCTCCTGGTCAACGGGAATAGGGTTAGTCCTGTCGGTGGGGCTTCAAGGTGTAGCAATGCCATCGAAACACCGTACCGTGTCCCAATGCATGTGTGAAAGTGATGTGGCATGTGTAGACGCCCGTCTTGGGTGTCCGGGGTGTTATCCCCCTCCGCGGACGGCAATGCCACCGTCGCTTGGAGGGGGGATCGTGCGTGTTGGGTATAGAACCGGATGCAATAAATGTCTCAAATATTCCAGGCGGGCCCAAAAAATGCCATGTCTTGGCACATGTCATGTAATGCCCCCCTTTGAGAGAAAGACAAGTTTCGAGGTCAATGGAGCAACGGGTAGCACACTTCCTTCACAAACCGGACACATTCCCTCTTGATAGCCAGATACTACCTAGGAGATGGTGCAATCTACAAGTGGCTTTCGGTCAGGCTTCTACGAAAAACACTCAAACTTTTACTAGACCCTACAAGGAACAGATGAACATCGTCCCAGGTCCTGACGATTTCCGACATCGTATGTTTTCTGTGGATTTTAATAGCTAGATCCGGCATGCCGCCGAGGTACATTCGCCCCCCGGTGGTGGGTCCTTCCCCTCCTTTTGTTGCACTAGGTATACACATTCCGAAAAGACATCATATATGATTGTACAAACCACTTTTGGACATCATTTTAGGTGGCCGCCATGCATATCTATAATTTCCCGCATTGAAACCCTACGGATGCAATAAATGTCTCAAATATTCCATGCGGGCCAGAAAATGATATGTCCTGGCACATGTCATGTAATACCCCCCCCCCCCTTTAAGAGCACGAGAAGTTTCGAGTTCAACAGAGCAACAGGAAACACCCTTCCTTCACAAACCACACACTTTCCCTCCCGATAGCTAGATACTACCTCGAAGATGGTGCAATTTACAAAGGGCCTCCGGTCAGCCTTTTGCGAAACGCGCTCAGATTTTTACCACACCCTACAAGGGCTATATGGTGACACCATGCCCGGTCCCGAGGATTTCCAGCGCCGTATGATTTTCCGTGGATTTTAATGGTTAGATCCAGCAACAAGTATTCAGTAGGGTTTTCACACAAAAAATAATCTTTTTCGGCAATCAGAAATTGAAAACTAAATTTTGCTTGAAAATAAAATGAAAACTCCCTTCATCAAAATTGTTTTCCATTCTAAGATGCACGCTTATACACAATATGATATCACTATAACTATGCCATGAATTAGGCCATAACATTCGTCATTTTGCGGATGTTTTTATTTTTTTTAATGCAAACAAGGTGTAAATAAATATGAAATTTTCCATGGTATTGGTTTACTTTTCCTAGAAGATTTGGATTTTTTTATTTTTTTACTAAATTTTAACATGAGTATTTCCTGTTCAAAAAACTGTGCAAAGAAACACAAAATCTGTGCTGGCTTCCTATTGGTTGGAAGCAACCTCCCACGGATCGGTGACGTGGCAGGGCAGCCTACCCCACCACGACACCAACCCCACCTCTCCCTCCCTGCCACCTCTCTCCTTCCTCTCTCTCTCTCGTCTCTTCCTACCCCCGTCGCCGCTGCCTACGCCGCACGATTCCGGCGTGTTCCGGCGAGCCTCGCCAACGCGCAGCATAGATCCGAGCCCCCTGCCTCCGCTCTTCCCTTCCCTCCGGCCAGATCCACCTCTTGTGGCCCCGAGAGCTCAGCCACGACCCCTTCCGATGGCTAGGGTTCCGAGGGTGGCGTCCCCTCCAACTCCGGCGCGGCGACGGCGACTTTGCTCCGCCCTCTCCGAAGCCCACCGCAAGTCCCATGGGCGGCTCCGCCTCGTTGATGGTACTCCTGCACCCGGTGGCTGCGGGGCGGACGCGCGCAGCGGGTAAACTCCGGTGAGGCGGTGGCTCCCTCCGGCGGCTCCCTCCACGGCATGACGGCGGTGCACTGTATCGGCTAAAGCACTACCATGGTGAGCCCCTCTCCATCCTCTGTTCCCTCCGGTTGCTGCCATGCACATGACGTGTATTTTTCTAACTGTACAATAACACTTACTCCTCTACTGTCACATACTAGATGATTGCTACTAGACTAATAGATTAGCCTTGAATTCATCTAGTTTGGATCAAAACAGAACCATTGATTAATACTAGATGATTGTTACTGTAAATTTTGTTACAGATTTCTTTGAACTAGCTTGATTCCCTGTTGATCTATATTTTTTACTTACTCACATGCTGGACTGAATTTGCTACTGCTGTTACTCTAGTGTTGAACGAGATAGGCATTCTATTGCTTGTTTCCTTGCTTCCACAAATTAAAATTCAGTAATCTTGTTAACTGCTACCGTTGTCATGAACCACACATCTGAGATGAACTTGACATTGATTTGCTCCTTTGTCAAGTATGGATAGACTTTGCTATTCACCAGTATTCAGGCAGTTGATGTGTGCGTGTTGCTGCAGCTGTTAGGACATTGTTGGATTGTTATCACTAGTACTAGTCCTATCAAATTGCATGTGAGTAGTTCATTACCATGCTATCCAGGGGATATTCATTTTTGTGCCTGTGAATTCGTTCTTGTTGTGTATATATGTATATGTGCTAGCAACATGAGTAGGATTTAGCATCATGCTGGGCCTGGATGAATTGCATGCATACATTGATCCTGGGAGAAGTGTCTGGCTGATACAATCCTCTTTTTTACAAAGCTATTATATACTTTGGGAAATATAGTAGTTTGTTATTTACTGCCTGCACTGCAAGTATGGATGCTCATGCATGCATCCAGGGTGAGTCGTACCTAGTTGTTCTTTATGCATCTCCAAGTTACTATTGAAAAAGCTCGCATAACTAGTTGTTTCTTTTCAGTTTAAACCTGAGACCTCTTTTGTTTTATCTTGAGAGCTATGACTGATGGCCAAACCGTTGTTTTTCTATGCTAGACTCACCCCACAGCTTTGTTTTGTTTTGTGCCACCGGATCATTATGCCATCCTATTGATATTGATGCAATGGAATTTATAGTTTTGCTGTCCCCTGAGATGCTTATCTAGTGTTTATGGCTTAGTAACTGTCCTCTGAATTTGAAATTATACTAGTATTGCTCTACACTCAGCAGCTAGCTCTGTTTTGTGGCACCTGTTACTTATGCCACGGTATTGTTTCAATGGAATCAGTACAATTTCTTTGCACATTGGGATTGCTCTGTTTGCTTCATATTATGGTGTTAATGTCTTACTAGCTAATTGTGGCGGCCGTCTGGATTGTCGCTCATAGTATTGCTGGTGGTGGTGCTGTTGTGTAGGTTGACAAAAATGCTCTGCATCTTGAGAAGCAAATATCTTAAAACTTTGACTTGGATCTCGACGGCGACGACATCCAATGAACACAAGGTCGCTCCCAACCAACAAGTATTTTTTCTTCCAAGTTAATAATGTGGATTGTGACATTTATCTGTGCACTGAATTTCAGAGTGGATGGCTGTACCATTTAATTTTGATTACTAGCACTAGTAGTTGTATTCAGTGTGAGCTGGAAGACTAACTGATTCAGTTTTCGAAGCCATCTTTGCTGTTCTGCTTGTGTTTGCACAGCTCACTTGTTGTCAGTGCAGTTCTCTTACACATATTTGTTTGTTGGGATTTCATTTCTAGAATCATGTCTCTAATTGCATTCGTAAATTTCTAGCCTTAATTGTTTTTTTTTGTTATGGTCAGCAAGTATGCCGACGGTCTAAGCGTCGGCGTAGCTATGCGCCAGGCCTGCCCAGCAGCTGACATGTGGCACTGCTAGGCCGACGGTTAGACCGTCGGCATAAGTTCTAGAGCTATGCCGACGGCTTTACCGTCGGGATACCTGTGCAATGTGTCAGCACATGGTTGGCTCGGTTTTGACGGCGGAGCCGTTAGGCGGAAAATTTTGCCGACGGTTCATGTGTGCCGACGGTGGTTTGGATGCCGTCGGCATAGCGGCCTATACCGACGGCTTTGCTATGCTGACGGCCGCCCTGGGATATGACGACGTACGAGTTGCTGACTGGGCTATGCCGACGGTGGCGGTCGGCATAGGCCTATGCCGACGGCCCTGGGCCGTCGGCAACGTAGCTTATTCTGGTAGTGATGGGGCGTCTTTGGATGTGGAGGAGGTCCGACCAGAGGAGCGGCATGTTTGATGTATCTAAATATGTCTTTGTTAACAATTTTATTTGGTAACTATTATTTATGTTTGTTACTTCCATCCTGATGCCTCCAGAGAAAAATTAACGAGCTTTACATACTGGTTTGCTCACTTTTCTTTGTAGAGCAGTCCAACTCATTATCATCTTATGTAGTATCTCTTATATTTGTGCCTTGTATCCTTAGTAGAGCTCAATCATTGATCTGCTTATATCTCCCATCCCCCAGTCTTTGATCCTTATGTTTTAGTGGTTCAAATTCACATCGGGGAAGATAAAATTATGATGGACCGTATAGCGTTAGGCATAATATACCATTGTTTTTCTGTGATTCCAAAGATGTTAGCTACTACTCCTTCGGACTAAAGTTGTACTAAACTAACGACAAGTCTCAAAATCTTAGTTCAAGTTTCAGAACTCAAGAGGTATCCTATACTCTTGAAACTTTTATTAGGAGGTGCTCTCTTTAAATACATGCTTTTGCTCTACCCCCTTTTACTAGCAATTCGATGGTGCTGCTTGAATATTTTGTTCCTAATGCATGCAACACAATACATCCCTTATCTGCATAGATCTGCTTGTTCTTGAATCGGTTCAAATAAATATGATGCTGATTTGGTTCCTTCTACTTCTACAGGTTTGAATACTATGGTCAGATTTTTCCCCAAGAATCCACAAGTTTTGCTGGTCTTGAAGAATGTATTAAGTTCATTGCAAACTTAATGTTCAAAGAAGATATGCAAGGAAGGGCGCCGCCTCTCCCTCACCGTCCATTGTCTCAAGACACGACGTCGTCAGCAGCACCTGCTATCTATATATATGAACTATCTATCATCTTTAGCTAATCTCTAGAACATCGCCATCAGCAGCACCTGCTATCTATATATATGAACTCTACTTTTCTTTGAAGATCGTTTTTCTTTTGGAGCATGTTAGTCTTTGATTTCAATTCAATGTTGTGCTCTATCATCCACCTTGTAAGATTGTGACCTACTATCTTATAATATGCACCTATTACCTTGCTATGTCTCTTGAATGAACACTTTTCTCTAAGTTTTTGTGATTTGTACCCTGGCCTTCATATGCATGTGCACAGCTGCACAGCCAAGGCAAGTGCGCACAAGAACGCATAGGAGGCGCGCCCTGGGCGCGCCCCACCTACTAGTATGCAAAGAAGAAGAGACGACTATGCGCTTGTTTGGACTCAAAATCGAACAGAACCTACCGTGACTTGCCAAACAAGCAACCCCACGACCCCACCCCATGACTCGTCGGATCCTTCTGAGCGTAGACGTTGGATCCAGTCAACGCAAAATTGGCTGCCACATCAACGCAGCCCCACGCGAGAAGCTCCCCTGAAGCACCCCGATTCATTGTCATCTCTAGCACAACATTGAGATAAATGGATCTTTAAGAAGAAGACGGACGTGGGCGGTAATGTTACCGTCTATGAAGCTCGACTTGTGGCAAAAAGGGTTTTTCACAAGTTCAAGGAGTTGACTACGATGAGATTTTCTCACCCGTAGCGATGCTTAAGTCTGTCGGAATCATGTTAGCATTAGCAGTATTTTTCGATTATGAAATCTGACAGATGGATGTCAAAACAAGTTTTCTTACCAGTTTTCGTAAGAAAAGTTGTATGTGATACAATAAAAGGTTTTGTCGATCCTAAGGATGCTAAAAGGTATGCTGGCTCCAGCAATCCTTCGATGGACTAGAGCAAGCATCTTGGAATCAGAATATATGTTTTGATGGAGTGATCAAAGCTTTTAGGTTTATACAATGTTTGCTAGAAACTTGTATTTACAAGAAAGTGAGTGGGAGCACTACAACATTTCTGATAAGTATATGTGGATGACATATTGTTGATCCGAAATAATGTAGAATTTCTGGAAAGCATAAATGGTTGTTTGAAGAGTGTTTTTCAAAGGAAGACCTGGATAAAGCTGCTTACATATTGGGCATCAAGATCTATAGAGATAGATCAAAACGCCTGATGATACTTTCAAAGAACGCACACCTTGACATGTTTTTTGAAGGAGTTCAAAATAGATCAGTCAAAGAAGGTGTTCTTACCTGAGTTGTAAGGTGTGAAGTTGAGTAAGACTCAAAGATTGACCACGACAGAAGAAAGAGGAAGGACGAAGGTCGTCCCCTATGCTCTTGTCATAGGCCCTATACGGTATGCCATGCTGAGTACAGCACCTAATGTGCGCCTTGCCACATGTCTGGCAAGAGGGTACAAAGGTGATCTAGGACTGGATCGCCAGATAGCAGTCAAAATTATCCTTAGAGGAATAAGGAAATGTTTCTCGGTTATGGAGGTGATAAAGAGTTCGACATAAAGAGTTACGTCAATGCAAGCTTAACACCTGTCCGGATAGCTCTGAGTAGAGATACCGGATACGTATAATGGAGCAATAATTTGGAATAGCTCCAAATGGAACGTGGTAGCAGCATCTACGATATAAAGTTTTGCGAAATACATAGGGATCTGAATATGGTAAGACCCTTTGACTACAACCTCTCTCACAAGCATAACATGATCAAACCCATAACTCTTTGAGGGTTTATCACATAGTGATGTGAACTAGATCATTGAGTCTAGTAGACTCTAGGATGTTGGTCACATGGCGATGTGACCTGTGAGTGTTAATCACATGGCGATGTGAACTAGATTATTGACTCTAGTGCAAGTGGGAGACTGTTGGAAATATGCCCTAGAGGCAATAATAAATTAGTTATTATTATTATATTTCATTGTTCATGATAATCGTTTATTATCCATGCTAGAATTGTATTGATAGCAAACTCAGATACATGTGTGGATACATAGACAACACCATGTCCTTAGTAAGCCTCTAGTTGACTAGCTCGTTGATCAATAGATGGTTACGGTTTCCTGACCATGGACATTGTATGTCATTGATAACGGGATCACATCATTAGGAGAATGATGTTATGGACAAGACCCAATCCTAAGCCTAGCACAAGATCGCGTAGTTCGTTTGCTAAAGCTTTTCTAATGTCAAGTATCATTTCCTTAGACCATGAGATTGTGCAAATCCCGGATACCGTAGGAGTGCTTTGGGTGTGCCAAACGTCACAACATAACTGGGTGGCTATAAATGTACACTACAGGTATCTCCGAAAGTATCTGTTGGGTTGGCACGAATCGAGACTGAGATTTGTCACTCCATGTAAACGGAGAGGTATCTGTGGGCCCACTCGGTAGGACATCATCATAATGTGCACAATGTGACCAAGGAGTTGATCACGGGATGATGTGTTACGGAACGAGTAAAGAGACTTGCCGGTAACGAGATTGAACAAGGTATCGGGATACCGACGATCGAATCTCGGGCAAGTATCGTACCGCTAGACAAAGGGAATTGTATACGGATTGATTGAATCCTCGACATCGTGGTTCATCCGATGAGATCATCGTGGAGCATGTGGGAGCCAACATGGGTATCCAGATCCCGTTGTTGATTATTGACCGGAGAGTCGTCTCGGTCATGTCTGCATGTCTCCCGAACCCGTAGGGTCTACACACTGAAGGTTCGGTGACGCTTGGGTTGTTAGGAAGACTTATATGTGATTACCGAATGTTGTTCGGAGTCCCGGATGAGATCCCGGACGTCGCGAGGAGTTCCCGAATGGTCCGGAGGTGAAGATTTATATGTAGGAAGTTGCCATACGGTCACCGGAAAGGTTCGGGGGCATATCGGTATTGTACCGGGGCCACCGGAGGGGTTCCGGGGGTCCACCGGGAGGGGCCACCTCTCTCGGAGGGCCTAATGGGCTGTAGAGGAAAGGGGACCAGCCCTACATGGGCAGGCCACAGCGCCCCCCTTGGGCCCATGCGCCTAGGGTTGGGGGGGAAACCCTAAAGGGGGCGCCCCCTTGCTTGGGGGGCAAGCCCCCTCCCCTTGCCCCCCCTCTAGATCTCATCTAGAGGGGGCTGGCCCCCTTCCTCCTTCCCCTATAAATAGAGGGGCAAGGGGAGGGCTGCATAGAACATCCAAGGCGCAGCCCCTCCCCTCCCCAACACCTCTCCTCCTCCGTAAGAGCTTGGCGAAGCCCTGCCGGAGTACTGCAGCTTCACCACCACTACGCCGTCGTGCTGCTGTTGGAGCCCCCTTCCTCAACCTCTCCCTCCTCCTTGGTGGATCAAGGCGCGGGAGACGTCCTCGCTCTGTACGTGTGTTGAACGCGGAGGTGCCGTCCGTTCGGCGCTAGGATCTTCGGTGATTTGGATCACGACGAGTACGACTCCATCAACCCCGTTCTCTTGAACGCTTCCGCTCGTGATCTACAAGGGTATGTAGATGCACTCCTCTCTCCCTCGTTGCTAGATGACTCCATAGATTGATCTTGGTGATGCATAGAAAATTTTAAAATTCTGCTTCGATTCCCAACACTAGCAACTCCCGAGAGGTGGCCGGCCCTCCTAGCTTTGTCCAGGATGCCTACCAGAGCGTCCACGGCGAGATTGAAGAGCAGGGGGGTATCGGATCCCCTTGCTTCACTCCCGCAGAGGATGAGAAGAACGGCCCCACATCACCGTTAATGTTAATCGCAGTCTTGGCAGACCGTACCAACTGCATAATCCAGTTGCACCATTTGTCCTCAAAGCCTCTGCGCTGCATAACGAGCCACAGGAAATCCCAGTCTAGCCGATCATAGGCTTTCTGGAAGTCCAGCTTGAGGAAGACACCCTTTTGTCCACGCGATCGTACCTCGTGCACAATCTCATGCAGGGACAGAACCTCGTCATGAATTCGTCTCCCTTTCAAGAAGGCTGTCTGAAGTGGGTGGACTACCAGTGCGAGTCTAATTGTGCAGACTTTAGAGAAGATGCGCTCCAGGACGTTGATAACTGTGATAGGTCTGAATTGGCGAATGTCCGTCGCCCCAACTACTTATGGGATCAGGGTGATAACACCAAAATTTATACGTGGCATGATCACAGGTTTTAGGACGTTCCAGAATTTCTGGAAGAAGGCAACCGGCAGGCCATCCGGCCCCGGCGCCGACCCCGCCTTCATTGAGGCGATCGACCTCCCCACCTCCTCCGGCGAGAACGGGATAGCGAGATCAGTGCATACATGCTGTTGCTCCGTGCTTGTCCTGCTAGTGCATCTGTTTTGTTTAATATGCACCTTTTTGGACCTTTGTATCCTTATTACAGGGAGGGTCTGCGCTCACAGGCTGATATGTGCTTTTGGGTTACTAGTATCTGGAAACCTGTAGTACCTTGAAGACAATAACGCACGGGTCTATCACAGCTCGGCTGCACCTGCTTCTGTGTTTGCCCCCCTCTCCTTTCGATTTGCCCTCCTTTGTGTTACACTGAATTTTGATTGCCATTCCTTTTGGCGTCCATTCAAGGGAAAATATTTTCACTGCCAAATAGAATGTCGCAAGACAAAGTAACATGTACGAGTCTAGACTGTAACTTCTATATGCTGCAAACCTGCTGCAAAACATAATTCGTAAAATTCCGAGAGAACAAGCTGCGCATAACACCAATCAGGTATAGTTTATGATCCCTCAATATGGTGCAGAATTTGACTCCCTAAAATTGGTGGAGCACAACATCATTAAGTGTCCAAAATGTGTGACATCTTATGATTCAAAGTTGAAGTGTTTCATGGTTGCAACTTTTGCACTGTACAATGGCAATGTGTAAAACTTTTTGTGTACATTCTGAGGATCAGTAATGGTCATCCCTCTAATTTTTTTTACATGAACCAACACATCGCTAAACTATATTGGATGGATTGAGATTTCTGTTGGACAGGAAGTAAAATTCTGTGGCAAATTACAACAAGTTACCTACTGGGGAGCCGAGGTGGTAATTTCGCTCCAATCTGCTTCTGCTGTTCGGAGCAGAAAATTCTTGTTGTATCTAGGGTGTGGTGGCCTGTCAGGAGGTGGACCCCTGTCAGGATTGAGTTATCCTCTTTTTCAGAAAAAAAAACATCAAAAAATATTACATGCAGCATGGTCAGAGATGAGGTTAATTATACGCAACTCAATGAAAAGGAAAACCATATTGACAATGGGGAATTACTGTCCATTAAAATACGATAGAACTCGGAAACATTGCCTTGTTATTTCTCAAAGTACAGAAATAAACTATTAGTGAATAGGAAGAGAAATTAACTATTTGTGATTACCACCACCAAGGTTTTTAGTTTGGAAAAGAAAACAATTTTGGAACTCATCGAAATATGTGAAATTTCATTGAAAATTTTAACCATGACGGCCACTACGGCACTACCGGGTCAATGGAATAATAATATCAAACACAGCACTTAAAAGAACAGTACGAAGTTGCGTGACTTGCGGCCAATGGAAGGTGGCTGCCGAGATCAGGGAGACGACTAATAATCAAGGCCCCACACAGATTGATTCTACCTCCTGGATCCATCTTTAAAAGGGAGGAGTGCCATTCCTTGCCCATTTCATTTTCCTCTTGCCACATGCAATACTCACAAACACAACTTGTACGCCTGCACATTTGAAATCTCGATTGTTTCTAGTCATTCTGACTGACAAATTAAAAATGATGATTAAGTTGTCAGAAAATAATACTTGGATGGCATTTATGTCTTGCCTCTCTACTTGTAGGAGCAGGAGGCATCAGGAAGTTAGGGAGATCCAAGCAACAATATGCCACAACTGAAATGTCTCCCCCTTTGCAGCCCACTACTAGGATACGTAGTGCTAAGAAAACAGCCTCTCTTTCCTGGCACAAGATACTCTCACGTAGCCAATACTATGTAAGAGAGACAATGCAAAGAAGTTTACTAAATTGCATTAGATGACAAATATATTTTAGCCCCATATTTTTTGTGTAACTTGCTTCAATTGGACGTTAGAAAAAAAATACATCCAGAATGATGGTAGTACCAATATGTAACACTAGTTTCTTATACTAGTTTATACTTGGATGTATCTCTAGGTGATTTTAGTAATATACCCAAACTAAACCTGTCAAACTATTTCTTTGGGTCTAGCTCATTTCCTCACTTAATGGACACCTGGTGGTGATTGCACATACATATTTTTGGTTTGTCCAAAGTGTAAATCTACTGAAAATAACTGGCAACATAAACAGTGACATACTCCGGCCTGGTCTACATATGATGGTAGTCACTTTATAACATGGTGAGTTATATCACTATTAAGCGACATTGAAGGATCGATCAACATATGCAAGTGACTTTTCTCCTTTCTGCTACAACTTATTACAACATCACTGGGTCTGTGTACCACATGATGGGTGACGTGGCTAACATTAAGACCGCAGGCGTGACAATACTTCTACATCCTCTACTTTTAAAAGCTCACCCTTTCACTTGCTGCTTTTCCATTCTTCACTAACCTCCCCGACCCTCTTGCAAGCACTTGCTGACACACTATGGTGAAACCTAAACGTATATCAGAATGCAGTGGGGATCAGCTCTAAAGCTTCAATAGAAAAATCGTAGTCAATGTTGCTGGAAGCATATAGGATTAGGAGGCATCAGAAAATTAGCAAGACATGGTGGCAATGCTCGGAATTCTGGGAATGCTAGCGCGGACGCTTCGACCATCTGTCGTACTAGTGAAAAATTCCGGTGCCGTGGGGTCTGCATGCCCCTCGTCTGCTGGCCGGTAGCTGCCTTTCTTGCTTTCGTAATATGGGTCCGAGTGAAAGAAAGAAGCTGCGGCGGCGTTGTTATTTCTTTGGATTAACGACTACTTCTGGTCGATAAGGGTCGATCGAGCCAGGTGTAAGGGCCCAGGGTGAAAATTATCCTAGACCAAGCAAAAACCCAATTTATGCTATTTTGTCTAACTGTCCATCAAAACCGCGTCATTTAGTCAGACAAAAGGAATGATGTGCTACTGGATCAAAGCCCCTGTGACATTTTGCTCAAAGTATAAACGGCTCCCTTCCGACCTGAAGACATGAGAATAAGTTGAGCATGTTTATACACAATCTGTAAGTAGATATGTCCATTGCAAATCAATTGATGTATTATGTGAGGACTACTATGTGACTTGTAGATGTTTGCCAGATTGGAACTTCTATACGCTGCAAACCTGGCGCAGAACAAATTCCATGCAATTCTTGGAAGAACAAGCGACACATAACAGCAATCAGGTGTAAGTTTCTGATGTTTCCATATGACTCCCTGCGGTTGTTCCAGTACAACATCATCAAGTGTTTAAAAAGGGTGCCATCTTACAAATTTTAAAGTGTTCCATGGTTGCAACCTGTGCTGTCTCTTGCTTAAGGTTGAGTAATGATGGCATTGCGTCTACTTTTTTACTTGGACCAACACATCGCAAAGCTTTGTTGGATGCAATGAGATTTCTTTTGAACAAAAGATTCTGTAGCAAATCACGGCAACTTACCTACCTGGGGAGCGGAGTTTTTTAAGTTTGCTCGCATCTGCTTCGGCCGGCGAGTGCAGATGTTTCTGCTCTACCGTTTGGAGCAGAAACATCTTGTCGTGTGTGGGATTCTGGGACCGGAGTTGTCCTCTTTTTCAGAAGAAAAAAACACCAAAACATATTACATGAACATGAGGTTAGTTATAGGCTTATAGCAACTCAATGAAATAGAAAACCATATTGACAATGGCAGTTACTGTCCATTAAAATAACATAGAACTAGTTAACATTGCTTGTTATTTCTCGAAGTACAGAAATTAACTATTTGTAAAGCACAGAACTAGGAAACCTTATTGACAATGGGCAATTACTGTCCATAACTTAAATTCCATTTTGTTTCTTTCATAGGACAAGAATTTCATCTTTTCAAACAGCTAGCTGTCTTGAGGCTTCATGGCCAGGAACAGGAAGGCGATCAATCCCCAGACCCCAGCCTCCGGTCGGCGGCAGGCCATACTCAAGGGCAGTGCAGAAGGTTTCGTCCATGGCCATCGCTTCATCGTCACCGTCCTGACGATCCCTGAGCTGCTCCTCAAACCGCTCCCTCTGCACGACGGGGTCATTCAGCTCCGTGTAGGCGTTGCACACCTCATGCTTGTTGATGAACAGCTCAAACCTTTCAGTCAGTCCAGGCCGGGCTTCGTCCCTGTGCTCCTCAAACCGGATGATTGATGATGAACGTCGGGTTCACGCATGTCTCCTCCAGGAAGTGCCCGACAAGCGTGTCCAGCAGCCGTGCCGTCGTGTGTGGAAGCGGGCACGTAATGTCGTACCTGGCACAAGCCTCCATCAAGTACTCGTTGGCATCATCGGTCGACAGATCCTCCTCCGGTATATCCTCCAGTCCCTTGATCATGTTGATCTGCGCGAACGGAGGAGTAAAATCGATCTCGATAGGCGGCTTGTCGGCGCCGTTGGCGTGGTACTGTACCTTGTAGCCTCCCATGAGCTCCTTCACCATGCCGCCCAGCATCTCCTCCGTGAGCTCCATCAGGTCGTTGTAGTCCGCATAGGCCATGTAGAACTCGCACGTCGTGAACTCGGGGTTGTGCGTCGTGTCGATGCCTTCGTTCCTGAACTGCCTCCCGATCTCGTACACGCGGTCCAGTCCGCCAACGACGAGCTGCTTCAGGTAGAGCTCTGGCGCGATGCGCATGTACAACTTCATGTTCAGGTCGTTGTGGTGCGTGACGAACGGCCTGGCGGCGGCGCCACCGGCAACCACGTTCATCATCGGGGTGTCCACCTCCAAAAACCCACGCTTGTCAAGGAAGCTCCGAATGAAGGAGACGACTCTGGCTCGCGCCGTGAAGACGGACCTCACCTCAGGGTTCACCATGAGATCGAGGTATTGTCGGCGGTACCGTGTCTCCTGGTCCTTGAGGGGGTAGCTCTACATGTTCCTGGGCATGCCGGTGCCTATTAGGCTGCCGCGGCAGCATGTGCAGGCAGGGCGAGAGCACGACGAACTGTGCAGGGAATATGCTGAGCTCGCCTCGGTTGCTTTTACCAGGGAACCCACGCACGTCGACCACATCGCCAAGCTTCACGCCAGAGTGGAAAGCGGAGAATTCCTCGGGAGTCTCCAGCTCCGAGGTCCCGGAGTCTGCCATGACCTGGACCTTGGCGCCGCCGCGGTGGAGGTCGTAGAAGAGGAGGCTGGAGGACGACGTCCTCTTGCTCATGATCCTCCCGGCCAGGGACTCGGTGACGTCGACCAGCTTCTTCCCGTCGGCCAGGCCCCTGTACCTGTGGACGTAGTCGGCGACGGAGACGGTGGGCTGGAAGGCGTGCAGGTAGGGGTTGACGCCGGCGGCCTTCTGCGCGGCGAGCGCGCTGAGCTTGTTGTGGTAGTATTGGGTGGGATCCATGCCGTCGTCCGCCATGGCGTGCGGTGCAAAACTCTCTCCCGTACCGTAGTTGGGGAAAAGCAGAGCGGAGACTTTGTTGACCTAGCACCGATTTCGTGTTCTCGTCGGTTTATTTATATCCAAAACATTAACGTGCGCATCAAAGGCGCCTCCTCGCGCGTTCGCATGTACGACAAAAAAATGGATCCATCAGGCTCCCATCGGCATCGCTCATCCCCGTCTTTACTGTGGCGAAGTATAAAAAAAATTCCATCAGGCTCCCATCGGCATCGCTCATCCCCGTCTTTACTGTGGCGAAGTATAATAAAACTAGCGATGGATCCCTTCCTTCCCATGGAAGGTAACTTCTACTTTTCTTTCGCCCCACATCGTCACATCAGCTCTCGCACGCAACCTCCAAAGCCGCCGCCGCCGTCTCAGCCATTTCTCTCGTCTGCTCCTCCCATTTCCCCTGCCCTAGCCTATTTCTAGCCCTCCGCGTCTCCCTTTCTTCCTCGAGTACGGCAGCGGAAGGGGGGCCGCGACGGGAGAGAGGTTCTCCACCCCTGACAGACGACGTCACCGCCTCCGACCTCGGCCTCGTCTGCAGCAGCAGCACGGACCTCTGCCCGTGTTTCTCTGTCTCGCTGCTCATCGTCCGGGAGGGGACTCGGAAGGAGGGTCGTGCTCCTGGTTGGGATCTCCGTGCTCCCTCTCCTGCGCCTCCATCTGCGTTCGATCTCGTCACTTGTGAGTAGTGCTCTGCTCAGCGTGGGGATGACCTATGAGATTCTTAGTTTGAATTCTGATGTGAATGAGTAGTGTTGTGCTCAGCATGGGGAGGACCTATGAGATTCTTAGTTTGAAATCTGATGTGAATCTCCTAAAAACCGATGCAAATCTGTGTTGAGAACATAACCTTCGAATCACGGAACCTTGAGATTTTCTGAAGCTTTATTCCCAAGCCTGAAAATGACTAGCTGGCTAGGTTAATCATCGCTCTGAGGAAATCAAAATCGTCTGTGGGAATGGCCCCTCTGAATGTTCTGAACCATCCCTTGATGCCGTCTCTAGGTCCGTCCAGGCCCTGCCGTCCACTTGCTGACTTCTTCTTGGCGCAATGGGTTGAGTACGTTGGTCTGTGTTGGTCGCGAGTTTTGGTCTTGTTGTAGAGGTCTTCGGCAGCGGTTGTGACGCGGCTCGGTTGCTCTGTGGCTTGCCCAATCGCCATCGGCATGAGGTTGGCCTAGGTGAAGCAAGTATTGTAGTACGCGTGGTGGGTGTGTTTGGTGGATGTGGATGCTAATTCCTATGATTGGCATTGTAATGGCCGAAAGGCATTCTATCCGTCTTCTTTGCTGCTTCTTCTTTAATATATGATACGCATGCTCATGCGTATTCGAGAAAAATGTTCTGAACCATCCCTACCCATATAAAGAAAATGTGGGAGCGGGACGGCGGGATCTGCTCCAGACTGTGCGGCACGCGCTACTGTCGCTCATGCAGCATAATGGCGTCGACCTGATCTTCTGGAGGGCGGGTGAATTATTTCTGTTCTTTATTTTTTCCCTATTCTTAACATTGGCAAACAATCTCAGGATTTCGCACATGTGCAATCTTCACACTCAATAATTTCTTGATATAGAGTCGAACCAGAACATGTATTAAGGGACCATGACATATCTAGCATCGGTATCTGAAGATGGCAAGATCTGGTCATGGCATCTGACTTTTGACAAGTCAGTATCTTCCAAGAAAATTAATCCTGCTCGGCCTCTTCGCGTGGTTCGTTGAGTGCTGGGTCGTGCCATTGTCTAACTGGGTGCCCCTCGCGGCCGCCGTCTGGGCGATCATTCAGGTAGCTGTTGTTTCTTTCCCCTGTGTTGGTCAGATCATAAATGGATTCATAGTTCGTTTGATGCCATCTTACTTTTAGTATAGCATGTATAATGTCTTATCTTGGGCATTCACATGATACTTTGTAATTTCTGAAAGAGAAACAGAGTGTGAACTATAGCTTTTTATCTGTTAGGAAATTCTGATATGTTTTGTTTTGTTAAGTGCTAATAATGATTTTGAAAGTGAGATTAGCAGCAAACAACATTTTATCTAGGCCCCTAATGGTTCTGTTTGTCTTCTTAGTTCTCACCCTTTTGTATCCGTGATGCAGTATGGGGCTGTAGAAGATTTGAACAAAAGATGGAAGCACCATATACTGAACACAACAGTACAGTATGTGATGTTTCCTTGCTCTATTTACGTTATTGTTTGTTTATGGAGATAGTCATGCTCATTTTACCTCTATAGTACCTTACAACTCCAATAAAGCCTTGGGAGGGGTTGAACAAACTTTTGATTGAAGTTCGGCCCAACTACATGGAACCGAAACTATCAAGGAAGTTCCAATCTACTGTCGAGGTGAGCTTCTGCCTGAAATTATATTTCGTGCTTGGATGCAACTTAGTAGTTGGTAGTTCAAAAGGTTTCGCAAATAACATTAGATTATACTATATGCATTTGATCCATGGAAGTTGATTATGTAGAATCAAATCATTTCAAAATTCCTTTTGATTTTGTTGATTTGAGGTAGACAGTACACCTGCTGTAGTGGACTTCGTCGTCTCATCGGCATGCTCGCCCGCCACAGTACACCTGCTGCAGCTCCGGTGAGGCGCTGGAGCTCATGGCGGCGCTCACGGCGGTGTACCTCATACTGTACCTCAACTAACATATTGATCTTCTACTTCTTTTCTGATCAAACTGGGAATCATACTATTCTCTTTCTGTCCAGTAAGCCCCACTAATCACTACACTACTAGGAAAAGGCATGCTAGTGGCGCACCGAATTTGCCTTCTAATGGCGCACTACCGGTGCGCCACTGGCATCATGCCATTAGAATTAAATTCTAATGGCGCACCACCGGTGCACCATTAGTATCTGGTGTTCTAATGGCGCACCACGTAGTGCGCCATTAGTATAGCCTGCAGTGCGCCATTAGAATGCCTTCCAGGGGGCCATATGTACCCATGTGCTTTGGCATTCTAATGGCGCACCAGCAGTTAATGCGCCATTAGTGTGATGATCACAGTGCGCCATTAGTGTCTTGTGTGGTGCACCATTAGTATGAATATTAGGTTTTATTTTTATTTTTGCTTTTCTGATTTTTGCACAGGTTACAAAATATATTATTGGACAGAATATAGACAGCACCACACAGCAACATCAGATTCATCGAATACAATAGAAGATTAGTCTCCGAATACAATTCATCATATTAGTCTCCGAATTCAAAAGACCGAACAAAGATAAAACATTACAAGTCTCAAGACCGCGAGTATCGAGTTTGCCTTCACATTACAAGTCGATATCGATCATCTAAACTACCATCACATAGAAGAGAGCTGTGGTCATCACGATGAGCATCATCGCGATCAAACTGGTCTTCATCCGGTTCCTCCAACGCTCCCTCCTCTCTCCCTCTAGATAGCGGGCGTATCTACATTCGGCCTCCGCCCTAGTGGTGTACCCTTTGTAACTGTTAGCGCTGAAACGGTGAACCTGTCTCAGACACTCCTCCCAGTCGTCGTAGACTCCTGGAACCTTACCCTTGTACACGACATACGATGGCATCTCTATGCACAAGCCAAACAACAGACAATACATAAGCAATATGTAAGTATGCAACAAAAGGATCGGAAGAGAAAAGGAAGACATTAATAGCACGATTCATGGTCCTACTAATAAATAGCATTGATTACATCTAAGTTGAACGACTGTCCAAACCAAAGAGACATACGAATTCATTAAAGTATAATTACAACATGAGCCAATCAATGTTTCAGAACTACACATCACTACTTTCGACTCGACTCATCGGACAGGAACGTGGATGAAGCCGCCGTCTGTTGTGATGGTCATGAAATCGCGGTCGTTGTCACCCTGCATTTGTAGCATTTCATCTATCTCACTGTTGGACGGTTGATATCTAAGGAAGAACTGCCCCGAGGTATGAAGGACATCTTGATGGATGATGTCCGCAAACTCCGACTGGATGCGAAAGAATTCTTGTCTGAGGTCCGCATCCTGGACTGCCGACAAGCTCGCGGCCCAATCTTTGAGATTATCTGGTAGCAGAAGTTGATGATGGTCCCTTACGATCGCCCACATGTGATGCAGGGCGTAGTAGGCATCCTTCTGACCGCCAGGCGGCTGCTTGACGCAGCAGAACTTCGTATTGTGTGAGAACATGTGCTTGCCGTACTTACGAACTGCCCTGGTGAAGGTGCCTCTAGATTTGGCGTAGGCGGGGAGAACATCATCAAGAACTTTCTTGACATTTGTGTAGTCTATCTTGGAGTTACGGTTCGGGTCTAAATATGTGGCCATGGAATATTTCGGGCTTAAGAGAATGAGTGTGCAATGTGTGTCACTGCACAGGACACAGAATGTTAGAAAAAAAGAACGACCGAAATCTAAGAAATCATATGTTACGGGGTGGTTAAGGGATGACTTACTCGGGAAAGTAAGCCACAAGGAACTTATCCTTATCTGGGTTTGCTAGAATGACACCTTCGAGGTGTGAACTCGCAACTTGGCGGTCCCCAGCACTGCTCAAGTGCTTGGCACGCATGTAGAAGGGGTCGACTATCACGATGTCCGGGGTCTTGTCTCTAATGATCCGCATCTCCATACTCAGCGAAAATAGCCGAACGAAGGTGTGGTGCAGCGGATGAAGGTTAAACATAGCAAAGATGTCATCAAATCACAGGACCCCCGATGTTGCCATCCACAAAGCCCTTGCCCTCTGGCACCTTGGCCACGAAAACCGGGTATGCCACATCCTTCTCTCTGAGACGCCGCTTCTCCAAAGAAAGAACACTGTCGTGCAGACTCCGCATAGCACCGGTTGCAGCATTCAGCATATTTGGCGGTAGCATCGCCCTACCCGCCACATGCACCCTCCTCGAGATATCCTTAGGTGAAGGTGGCCCGTCCTGAGCACGGATCGAACTCGATGCCGGCTGGCTCGCACCGGCGCCCTTGTTAGTCTTTCGTTTCCGTCCCTTCTTCTTGATCTCCTGTAATGGGACCGAGTTCTGCTCACAGACCGCCTTCTTGAGCATGTTGGGGCTGATAATATTTCGCACCTCAGCTATCTGAGGCTCGGTGAAGGTGGGAGCTGGAGGCGTATCCTGAGAACTGAACGCCAGACGACGCCTGTTGCAATTGGATTTCTCCGCCGTACCAGCTAGATCGCGGTCGTCTTGGTTGGGTTCTTGAGAAAGAGGCCCGCAGAACTCGTCAGCGTACCCATGTTCGGCAAAGTACTTATCAACTTTGGTAAATGTACCATCATCGTTGTCGTCGCCGTCCGGATCCTGTGCCATAGGGATGTCCGGCAGGTCCGGTAGCGTTGCGGCGTTCTTGCCATGGCTTGGCGCCGGCACGACTGGCGGTCTTGTCTGTGGGGTGGTGTCCCCCGCCCCCAAACGAATCTGGCTCTTCGGCCAAAGCAGGGGCGAGTTTAAGCAGGTGCTGAGGGTCATCTCATCTTCTTCGTCGGCCCCAACGGGTCGAATCGGAGGTAACAGCTCGTCGCAGCCTGGCAGCACCCGAACCACTTCAACCCTATAGATTGTGGGTTGCATCGGATTACCGTGGAACGTGGGGTTGCCCGGTTGAACGATTCTGCCCTTGGCGACATCGACCAACTCGGCGCCCACGAAGTGAAAAAGAGTGCAAGGAACGTCGGCGGTGCCCTGCGAAAACATGTAGAGGGCATCAGGGATGCCCAGTCAAAGGCAAGGAGATGAAATCATCGGCCGAGAGGCTTAGTTACCGTGATGCCGTCGAGCTCGGCTAATGTCGAGGCACCGCCAACGGCGGGGGTGCAACTGACGGAGGGGGCACTTGCTGGCGAGGTGCCGGCCGGCGTACACCCGGGTGCATTAAGCTCCAATGCCCGTGCCGGCGCCGGAGACACGAATACCACCTCCGCCGGAGACACCAATGGCGCCGCCGGAGACACCAATGGAGCCGCCTGCGCGCTGTGCGAGTTGCTGGCCGTGAAGCTGGGAACCGAGGGAGGTCCCTGTTGGCCGCCCGCAATCCATGCCGTCAGCCCATGAATCAACGTAGGCACCATGGCGTTGAGCGTCGTTCCAAGTTGTTGTTGCACTTGCTCTTGGAAAACCTCCGGAATCCGCGCCACTTGTGCCTTGAGTTCTTCAACCTCGCGCGTCTGGCTTTCCGAGCTGGTCTTTTTCTCCTTCCGCACACCAGCGGTATAGTATGACCCCCATTTTGTGGACAAGCCTTTGCCGGCCACACGACCAGCTGACGTCGGCTTAGTGAGCTTATCCTTGTTTTTCATTACGTTCAGCACCCTATTTAAAGGGGTGTCGAAAGGGGAGCTCTTAGACGACCCCGCGCTACTGCTTTCAGTGTCCTGCGAAAGGAACATGAACCATTTAGAAATATTGGGGATTAATTAGAGTGCAACCATATGGAGCTAATTACGCGGGGGTGTATTCCTTACTAGAAGAAGCTCAAGCGCCCTGGTCTTCGGATCCATGGTAAGCTCCTTTGTTATCGGGTCCTCCTTGTACCGGGCCCTGACATAGTTCCTGGTCTGCTTGTCACCGCTGTAGTTCTCGAAGCGGGGCGGTAGGCCTTGCTCGGCACGCTCCGCGTCCTCCTTGTCCCATAAAGGCTCCGCCACTCTATAACTGCCGGGCCCGAGTTTGTGTTCCCCTAAGTTCAACTCCCGCATTTCTTTCCTCCACTGACTTGATTCGGAGGTTGCACCGCTCTCGCACTTGATCTTGAACACCTTGTACTCATCTTCGCTCATCAAAGGATATCCGTGGTAAGCTCATTAAACTTTTTATTCCTGGTACAAAAAGAGTAAACCCTAGGTTGGGCCTAATCACTTGGCACTAATCACTTGGCTCTATTGCCACCTATGGTTTAATACAGCAAGAATAAAGGGGCAGTTGATCCTACTTAATTAAGTACTAAGATACCCCGGCCCATGCATTAGTAGCAAGTACCTCGTATGTCCGATTTTTAGCAAAGTCATGCTAAAATTCACGGAAAATTTCAGCATGACCTTTGCTGAAAATAGGACATATGGAGTACCCGAATTTGCCGGAATGGAAGTTAATCGACATTCCGGCAAACTCAAGGGCCTCTCGGGGTACCTGCAAAATCATCATGACACGAAGGGCCTCTCAAGGGCCTCAAGCAGCAGCGGCGTCTCCCAGGACCCCATTTTTTTGCTAAATTTCTTTGAGCAACAATCAGAGCAGAAAATTCAGCATATTTCTATACAACAGCACTCTAAAGATGAAGAACAGTTCTACAGCAGCCCATTTATATACAATAGCATCTTTGGTCATACCAATTTCTAAAACAATTCAAATCTGAACTGTATCTTTGGTCATACAAATCTCTGAAACTATACAAATCTGAAATATATATTTGGTCATACAAATTTATGGAACTAATCAAATCTGAACTGTATCTTTGGTCATACAAATCTCTGAAAATTTTCTAAATCTGTGGTCATACAAATTTATGGAACTAATCAAATTCTGGATTCAGAAGTTGGACTTCAAAAATCTTTCATGCAAATTACTTGAAGTACTGAAGTTAAATTGTTTTCAATCTGTCCAGATATTGTCAGCGACAATTAGGGTCATTCAGAAAGATGCTGAAGAGAAGAAATTAACTATGTATAGTTTATTCTTTTTGTACCAGGAACTATTTTAGTTTATTATTTATTGTACCAGGGAGGAATATAACAATCTTTTTTGGTATACGTCAGGTTTTGGCTGCATTTGCAAATGCATTCCATGTACTGCAACCCTCGAGTCATCTGATGTTCCTGAATCATGGTAGTTTAGGCACCATACAAGATTGTTAGTTCAATGTGCTTTATATCCTAGTTATACTACTGCAGGAAAGGAGGATCATCATACACATATATATATATATGTATAGCAATTGACAGGAGCTTCATCATTTTTAGTAACAACAATACATATATAGCAATTCGAAGCAAACAGATGTACACATAAGATAGAAATGTAGTGCTGAAAGTTTAATGCTTACAAAAGACTTGCTGAAATAGTGAAAAATATGGAGTCACCAAGCTGGCTAAGAAACTCCCAAAGTCCACTAGCAAATCCAAGATCTAATCATGTTACACACATTATAACAATTTAAGATAATTAGGATAAGGATAGTAGGAAAAGAAAAAGAAAGAGCTCAAAAAACAATCACAACAGAAAAAATAATAAAAACCTAGTCCTAGAAGAAAATAAATCCTAAAAGAAAAGAAATCCTAAAATCTGGAGCAAGTCCTAGCAGTAGTAGTCCAAATAAAAGGTAACAATGATATTGCAGGAATAGACCTTCCTAAAATAGGAATGATAATCTACTATCAATAACCATTGAATAAAACAGATTTACCAACAAAATCTAAAAGGACACCTGCCTATCAAATTCAAACAGTTTATCATTTTCTAAAGCCATAAGCACAACAATCATTGTCAGAACTAACACTAATTCAGACAAATAACCAATTAAGCGCCAAAAAAAGCAAATAAACACTAATCAGCAGGCACTCTCCTACTACAGCTAACCAAATAATCAGTACTAATACAGCTAACAATGGCATAGCATGGTTAATAAGGCCACCGATTTACCTACCAGCATCCTTTGAAGCAAGGATAAGGACCCAAATAATCAGTACTAATACATAGGACAGTAGTTCGACAATTCTATCAAGAAATCATAACAGAGCACTAATTCCTTAGTCATCCTCCAGGAACACTACTGAACAATTTATAAGGACCAAAAACAATATGCAGGAGCACCAATTTGTATGACCAAATGGTAGCTACATGTATGGAAATCTTAACAACATGTGATTTGCACGCATCTATCTATAATGGCCATTACTTATATCTCAATCTGAGAAACCTTAGGAACCCTATGGTTAATTGAAGATAAGCATGGCAGGAATTGAAGGTATGTCAGCAAACTGACAACAAGAAGCAGCAGCCGCGTGACGGTGTCCGCGCACGTGGGGCCCGGTGTCCGCGCACGAGCGCGCGGGAAAGGCGGCCGCAAGAAGCAGCTGCAGCGGCACGAGGGGCGGCGGCGGCGAGCTCCTGCTCCTAACCCTAGGTCGCCGCCCCGTGGGGGCATGGGGATGAGCGGGGGAGAGAGGGAGGGAGGGATAGAGACTAACCGTCGTCGATGAGCAGCAGCCGCGCGGGGAGGCTCGCGCCGCCGTCGAGGAGCGCGTCCATCGAGCAGATACCTCCATAGACGGTGAGGCCGCGGTGGCCGGAGGTGGAAGAAGGTGCAGACGGCGAGGAGGAGTCCGGCGAGGGTCGGGGCGGCGAGGGTGGGGGCGCGGGGGCGGCAGGGGTGGAGTCCAGTGAGGGTCGGGGCGGCGGCGTCGTGGGTCGGGGCAGCGCGCGGGTGGATCTGGTGGCAAGGGAGAGAGGGTCGAAGGGGATTTGGCGAGGGAGAGGGAGGATAGCTAGGGGGAGGGTTCTAATGGCGCACCACCCAGCCGTGCGCCATAAGTATGACTATTCTAATGGCGCACCTCCCCTCGGTGCGCCATTAGAATTTTCTTTTAATCTAGCCCACTAACCATATCTACAGCCTAACCCTATCTACAACAGAACCCATCCACTAGCCTGACTAGTCAGCACGCAGCACACACACCAGGAGGTCCTGGGTTTGATTCCCAGGCTCCCCAATATTTTTTTTATGCATTTTAAATGCTGTTTTTGATATTTATTTGTGTTTAAATATGTTCAAACTTGTTTAAATCATAACAGTAATATTTTTTTTATAAAAACAGTAATAATTTTTTTAAAAATATGTTCAAATTTGTTACTTGAAAATATCATCGGCGGCGGCGGTGGAGCGGGGGAGGGTGCGGGGGGTGCCCGTTGGTGGCGGTGGAGCGGGGGAGGGTTGCGGTGGGTCATCGGCGGCGGTGGTGGTAGCGGGGGAGGGTGCGGGTGGGATCGAGATGGAGGGGGATCGAGATCGAGATGGAGGGGGAATCGAGATCGAGATGGAGGGGGATCGAGATCAAGTGTCCTCATGAATTCAAAAAGTGCCCATGAAATTTAAAAATATTCATGATATCAAAAAGTGCCCATGAAATACAATCGAGAAATGAAGACTATGATTTAAATACAATCGATCTTAGCTAGCTATCTGTTCACAATCTTCTTGCCGTTATTTTTCGCAAATGGAGTTCTTCTATGGAACGGACGTCCTTTAGGTAGGGTGGTCCTGCTTCTTCTTGTGGTGTGTGCTGCTACTTCATCGTCGTCGTCAGGTTCGATCTTCGGGTCGCCGTACTTGTCGAAGTCTTGCTCATTGGCTACTCCATCCATTCCGATGATCTTCCTTTTGCCTCTCCTCACGACAACACGACTAGGCTTTGACGGGTCGGTAATGAAGAAGCTTTGGTCCACTTGGGAAGCCAGTACCCATGGCTCATTTTTCACGGTGACGTTTGCGCCCGCGGTCTTGGATTTGGCTTTGGGTATAACCATGGTGGTGAAATACCGGTCATCTTTTAGGACGCTCTTGGCCCATCTGACACGGAACATCGGGACCTTCTCTCCAGCGTAGCTCAGCTCCTAGATCTCCTCGATCCTTCCGTAGTATCTGTCCTTGTCGTTACCGGTGTAGGATTCCATCGTTACCCCGGAGTTCTGATAACCATCGCTCTTCATGTCCTTGTCCTCGGTGTAGAATGTGTAGCCGTTCACATCGTACGCCTCATAGGTCATTAGGTTGTGCTCGGCGCCCTGTGACAAGGCGAATATGAGTTGTTCTTCCGCGGAAGAATCTTCATGTAAAGGGTACGACAGAAGCTTCTGCTTGAACCAACGCGTGAAACATGAGTTGTGCTCTTTGAGTATATCTCCGTCCGTCCTCTGTTGGCCTCGGTCATTGTACGTCTTCTCAATAAAGGTTTTGTGCTCTACCACCCAAGGATCGACCACGTCTATGTGTTGTAGCGCGACTAGGTTTGCTCTTTCAAAGTCGGCGAGTCGACCCTCGAAGTCGACATGCATTTCGCGGCGACCCTCACGGTGACCCCATCCAGCAAGCCTGCCGAGGTGCCTGTTGACGGGCAGACCAACGGGGTTCTCGATGCCTAGATAATTCGTGCAGTAGGAGATGCACTCTTCGGTCAGAAAGCCCCTGGCTATACTTCCCTCTGGATGTGACATGTTGCGAACGTATCCTTTGATGACACCATTCATCCTTTCGAACGGCATCATGCTGTGCAGGAACGTCGGCCCGAGTTGGATGATATCCTCCATGATATGGACCAGCAGATGCACCATAACGTTGAAGAATGCGGGCGGGAAGTACATCTCAAGCTCACATAGTATCACCACGATCTCTTCCTGTAGCCTTCTGAGTTGTTCACGCCAATCGACTTCCGAGAGATGACGTCGAAAAAGTTGCATAGGCCAAATAGCGTTTCACGGACGTGCGCGTCCATGATCCCACAGATTGCAACTGGAAGTATCTGCGTCATCAGCACGTGACAGTCGTGAGACTTCATCCCGCTGAACTTCTGCTTCGCTGGGTCTAGGTATCTGCTTATCTTCCCCGCGTAACCGTAAGGAAGTTTTACTCCTAGGAGGCAGGTGAAAAACTGCTCGATCTCCTCCTGACTTAGAGTGAAGCACGCGGGAGGGTAGTCATTTCCGGTCTTCTTGGCCTTTTTGCCTTTGCGACGACTTTCTGTGTCCTGCTTCGCCTCATCATCATCATCATCGTCATCATTAGCGTGAAGCTCCTGCCCGATGCCCATTGATTTCAAGTCTGCCCTTGCTTTCAGCCCATCTTTGGTCCTCTCTGGCATGTTGAGAAGGGTACCAAGCAGACTCTCGCACACGTTCTTCATGATATGCATGACATCAAGGCTGTGAGGCACACGGTGGATCTTCCAGTACGGCAAGTCCCAGAAAACAGACCTCGTTTTCCATACCTTCAGCAGCGGCTCTGGCGCATTTCACTTCTTTCCTGGCTCTGGCGCCTTTTGCTTCTTTCCCGGCAGTGGGCAGTCTTTCCAAATTTTCAACAACTCGTCTATTTCCTCGCCGCTCCTCGTACACGGGTGTTTTCGGGGTTCGGTTTCACCATCGAACAGATCCTTGCGTTTCCTCCACGGGTCATCATCGCAAAGCCACCTTCGATGTCCCATGAACACGGTTTTCGAAGACCCGGGATCTCTATCTAGCTGGCGATACGTTGTGTCATCCATGCACCTTACGCATCCAGAAAATCCGTGGACTACCTGCCCCGCGAGATATCCGTAACCGAGATAGTCGTGCACCGTCGTGAGCAGTGTGGCTCTCATAGGGAATTATTCTTTCTCTGCGGCGTCCCATGTATTGGCTGGCGTTTTCCACAGCGTGTCTAGCTCCTCCTTCAGCAGCCCCAGATACAGATTGATGTTGTTCCCTGGTTGTTTCGGCCCTTCAATTAGCCTACTCATGTGAATGTACTTCCTCTTCATGCACAACCAAGGGGGAAGGTTGTACATCGACACAAACATAGGCCAGCTGCTATGTGTGCTTCTCTGGCTGCCAAATGGATTGACTCCATCGGTGCTCGTGCCCAGCACGATGTTCCTTGGATCCTTCCCAAATTCTGGGTATTCGAAGTTCAACGCTCGTCACCGGCTCGCATCCTTAGGGTGACTCAGCATCTTGTTTTTTTTATTTATCTCCGGATCATTTACGTCACCTTCCCGCTTCTTCTCCTCCCTATCCGCGTGCCAACGCAGGAGCTTTGCTACCTTAGGGTCCGCGAAATACCGCTGCAGACGAGGAGTGATCGGAAAGTACCACACCGATTTTCGAGGAGCGTTCTTCCTCTTCTTGTATCGAGTGACGCCGCACACCGGACATATGGTAGACTCCGCGTGCTTGTCCCGATAAATGATACAATTGTTCATGCACACATGGTATTTCACGTGTGGTAAATCCAGAGGACACACGATTTTCTTCGCCTCCTTGAAACTGGTCAGGCACTTGTTCCCCTTGGGAAGACGTTCGTGCCAGAATGACATGTTCTTGTCGAAGCATGCGTCGGTCATTTTGTGTTTTACCTTCATCTCCAGAGCCATGAGCGTTACTTTCAGGCGGGTATCCTCGGGCCTGCATCCTTCATACAATGGAGTAACCGCGTCTATCTCCAGTTGATCCAACTTGGCTTTCTCTCAGGCGACAGCTCTTGCGTTATCCGTCTGCTTGAGAAGCAGCTCTTGAATATGAGGGTCCTGCACCCAGCCTCCATCGTCGTCTGCTCCGGCATCTTCATCTTCATGATCATGCCCTTCGTCTTGATCTTCCTCATCATCATGTACGACATCTTCTACATGATGACTGTGTACAACTTCACCGTCGTGATCATGTCCTGGAGATTCTTCGTCTTCTCGCCCGCCCTCACCGCGGTGGTACTTGTCTTGTTGTCCTTCCTCATTTCTTTCCCGGCCCCCATGGATGACTTCATAGTCATCTTCATCACCTTGCCACCGATAGCCATCCATGAAACCATGCAAGAGCAGGTGGTCCCGCACCTGCCCGGAATCCGGGTCCGCAATAAGGCTCTTCAGCTTGCATCTTCGACACGGACATCTTATCTCCGTCTCGTTCTTTTGAAGCATCTCAGCCTTCGCGGAGCTCAAAAACCTATTCACGATGCCTTCAGTCATCGTGCGGACCATGGTCGCCTGCGGGGTAGAGCAAAACGATATTTTAGAACCAAGAAAAAATTTGGCATGACCTTCCCTAAAAATAGGACCAAAAAGAATGCATAGTGCCAAAATTCTCGCCGAAATGGAAATGAATCAAAACATTCCGGCAAAATATTGGCAACTATCGCATTTCAAATACCGGTACCTTCAAACACAAACATATATGCAACACCATAAACACATGCAACACCACAAACATACATAGATCTAGCTAGGCCACAAAAAGTGCATGTGCACGTTGTTGGAGCGAGCTAGGGAGAAAAAAAGTAGATCTACATCATGAAGATAGCTTTCCCCTTACTTACCTATCAAAAAAAGGTAATTTCACCACTTAATTTTGATGAATCTATGGTGGAAATGAGGTGAGGAGGAGGAGATGGCCAAAAGCTTGGAGAAGGAGGTGGAGGGAATGAAGTGGGGAAAGTGAGTGGGTAGGTGTGGGGCTGTCCAAAATATCTTGTTGGGGTCCCAGGTTACTAATGGCGCACCACCAGCAAATGCGCCATTAGTAACCCTGGTTACTAATGGCGCACCTGCAGGTGGTGCTCCATTAGTAGTTTTGCAAAAAAGTAAAATATATATATATACTAATGGCGCACCGGGTAATAGTGCGCCATTACTAGTTTAAACTAGTAATGGTGCATTGTGAAACGATGCGCCATTAGTAGTTTTGCAAAAAAAGAATAAAAAAATTTGACAGTAATGGCGCACTGTCTGCTTGGTGCGCCATTACTACTTAGAACTAGTAATGGCGCACTTCGACCTGATGCGCCATTAGTATGTATGGAAAAATGGAAAAAATAATAATTTAATACTAGTGGCGCACCCTGTTTCTGGTGCGCCATTACTTTCTTCCACACTAATGGCGCATCACCAACTGGTGTGCCATTAGTATATAGTAGTGGTGCACTGCTTCCATGGTGCGCCATTAGTATCAATCCTATCTATAGCCCTTTTCCTAGTAGTGGCCCGTCTTGGGTCTTCGAGGTGTTGCCCCCCTCCATGGACGGCTGTCCCGCCGTCACTTGGAGGGGGAATCGTGCGTGTCGGGTAGAACCGGAGGGAATCTATTGGTTGGTTGGTTCCAGGCTGTGTTCGGGGATGTTCCTGTGGGATGACTATCAGGGCCGTCTCCAAAAATTTGGGGCCCCGGGGCAAAAATCAAAATAGGACCCTAAATTTACATCAGGGTCGAACTAAATAATCACACAATACATATATGATGATTTTCCAACAACCAAAAAAATCAAGAACTACTGAGTTCAAACTTAATTGTGTCCTAAATCTAGCCTCGTTCAGCACTTCCCACCTAACCTAATCAAAACAAATGAACTTATTACCTGATAGTGGAAGACCAGAGGTGATGGCGCTCGTAATTGACAGGGCATGGGCGATCGACGGATGCCGAAGCAGGAAGGCATTCAGGTAGATCTGGCACCGTAGTCTTTGGTGGGCGATCGAAGGAAGCAAAACCAACGGGCGTTGTTGGGGCCTGTTTGCAATCAGTGCACTATGGCAGAAAAACGATCGATTGATCGATTCTCTAGACCTCATGGGCCTGTTATACATGCTGTTTTGGGCGAATGGGCACATGAGCTTTATTTTTCCTGATTTTAAACCTACAGCTAATAGACTAATACTTAGTGATTAGGGGCCCCAAATATTTGGGGGCCCTGGGCGGTCGCCCACCTCGGCCCCCTCCATCGACGGCCCTGATGACTATTCACAACCAGTTGGAAGAGTCCACTGGTCAAAGCCCATCCGGCGAAAGTCAAAGGCCTAGATCTCCTGGCCAAGGGGCTTTGTGGTGGCCTTCCGGTTGTGGCAATGCCACCGAAATAGCGCACGCGGTCTTGATGCATGTGTGAAATTGACGTGGCATGCATAGACGCCCGTCTTGGGTCTCCGGGGTGTTGCCCCCTCCACGGATGCCAGTGCCGACGTCATTTGGAGGGGGGGGGAACGTGTGCATCAGGTAGAACCAGAGGGAATCTAGTGGTTGGTTGGGTCTAGGTCGTGTTCGTGGATGTTCCTACGGGCTGACCAATCGTAACCAGGTGGAAGAGTCCACTGGTCAAAGCCCGTTCGACGAAAGTCAAAGGCCTAGATCTCCTGGTCAACGGGAATAGGGTTAGTCCTGTCGGTGGGGCTTCAAAGTGTCACAATGCCATCGAAACACCATACCGTGTCCCAATGCATGTGTGAAAGTGATGTGGCATGTGTAGACGCCCGTCTTGGGTGTCCGGGGTGTTGTCCCCCTCCACGGACGGCAATGCCACCGTCGCATGGAGGGGGGATCGTGCGTGTTGGGTATAGAACCGGATGCAATAAATGTCTCAAATATTCCAGGCGGGCCCAAAAAATGCCATGTCTTGGCACATGTCATGTAATGCCCCCCTTTGAGAGAAAGACAAGTTTTGAGGTCAATGGAGCAACGGGTAGCACACTTCCTTCACAAACCGGACACATTCCCTCTTGATAGCCAGATACTACCTAGGAGATGGTGCAATCTACAAGTGGCTTTCGGTCAGGCTTCTACGAAACACACTCAAACTTTTACTAGACCCTACAAGGAACATATGAACATCGTCCCAGGTCTTGAGGATTTCTGACATCGTATGTTTTCTGTGGATTTGAACAGCTAGATCCGGCATGCCGCCGAGGTACATTCGCCCCCCGGTGGTGGGTCCTTCCCCTCCTTTTGTTGCACTAGGTATACACATTCCGAAAAGACATCATATACGATTGTACAAACCACTTTTGGACATCATTTCAGGAGGCCGCCATGCATATCTGTAATTTCCCGCATTGAAACCCTATGGATGCAATAAATGTCTCAAATATTCCAAGCGGGCCCGAAAATGCCATGTCCTGGCACATGTCATGTAATACCCCCCCCCTTTAAGAGCACGAGAAGTTTCGAGTTCAACAGAGCAACGGGCAACACCCTTCCTTCACAAACCACACACTTTCCATCCCGATAGCTAGATACTACCTCGAAGATGGTGCAATTTACAAAGGGCCTCCGGTCAGCCTTTTGCGAAACGCGCTCAGATTTTTACCACACCCTACAAGGGCTATATGGTGACACCATGCCCGGTCCCGAGGATTTCCAGCGCCGTATGATTTTCCATGGATTTTAATGGCTAGATCCAGCAACAAGTATTCAGTAGGGTTTTCACACAAAAATAATCTTTTTCGGCAATCAGAAATTGAAAACAAAATTTTGCTTGAAAATAAAATGAAAACTCCCTTCATCAAAATTGTTTTCCATTCTAAGATGCACACTTATACACAATATGATATCACTATAACTATGCCATGAATTAGGCCATAACATTCGTCATTTTGCGGATGTTTTTATTTTTTTTAAATGCAAACAAGGTGTAAATAAATATGAAATTTTCCATGGTATTGGTTTATTACTCCTAGAAGATTTGGATTTTTTTTATTGTTTTACTAAATTTTAACATGAGTATTTCCTGTTCAAAAAACTGTGCAAAGAAACACAAAATCTGTGCTGGCTTCCTATTGATTGGAAGCAACCTCCCACGGATCGGTGACGTGGCAGGGAAGCCTACCCCACCACGACACCAGCCCCACCTCTCCCTCCCTGCCACCTCTCTCCTTCCTCTCTCTCTCTCGTCTCTCCCTACCCCCGCCGCCGCTGCCTACGCCGCACGATTCCGGCGTGTTCCGGCGAGCCTCGCAAACGCGCAGCACAGATCCGAGCCCCCTGCCTCCGCTCTTCCCTTCCCTCCGGCCAGATCTGCCTCTCATGGCCCCAAGAGATCAGCCACGACCCATTCCGATGGCTAGGGTTCCGAGGGTGGCATCCCCTCCAACTCCGGCGCGGCGACGGCGACTCTGCTCCGCCCTCTCCGAAGCCCACCGCAAGTCCCATGGGCGGCTCCGCCTCGTGGATGGTACTCCTGCACCCGGTGGCTGCGGGGCGGACGCGCGCAGCGGGTAAACTCCGGCGAGGTGGTGGCTCCCTCCGGCGGCTCCCTCCACGGCATGACGGCGGTGCACTGCATCGGCTAAAGCACCACCATGGTGAGCCCCTCTCCATCCTCTGTTCCCTCCGGTTGCTGCCATGCACATGACGTGTATTTTTCTAACTGTACAATAACACTTACTCCTCTACTGTCACATACTAGATGATTGCTACTAGACTAATAGATTAGCCTTGAATTCATCTAGTTTGGATCAAAACAGAACCATTGATTAATGCTAGATGATTTTTACTATAAATTTTGTTACAGATCTCTTTGAACTAGTTTGATTCCCTGTTGATCTATATTTTTTACTTACTCACATGCTGGACTGAATTTGCTACTGCTGTTACTCTAGTGTTGAACGAGATAGGCATTCTATTGCTTGTTTCCTTGCTTCCACAAATTAAAATTCAGTAATCTTGTTAACTGCTACCGTTGTCATGAACCACACATCTGAGATGAACTTGACATTGATTTGCTCCTTTGTCAAGTATGGATAGACTTTGCTATTCACCAGTATTCAGGCAGTTGATGTGTGCGTGTTGCTGCAGCTGTTAGGACATTGTTGGATTGTTATCACTAGTACTAGTCCTATCAAATTGCATGTGAGTGGTTCATTACCATGCTATCCAGGGGATATTCATTTTTGTGCCTGTGAATTCGTTCTTGTTGTGTATATATGTATATGTGCTAGCAACATGAGTAGGATTTAGCATCATGCTGGGCCTGGATGAATTGCATGCATACATTGATCCTGGGAGAAGTGCCTGGCTGATACAATCCTCTTTTTTACAAAGCTATTATATACTTTGGGAAATATAGTAGTTTGTTATTTACTGCCTGCACTGCAAGTATGGATGCTCATGCATGCATGCATCCAGGGTGAGTCGTACCTAGTTGTTCTTTATGCATCTCCAAGTTACTATTGAAAAAGCTCTCATAACTAGTTGTTTCTTTTCAGTTTAAAACTGAGACCTCTTTTGTTTTATCTTGAGAGCTATGACTGATGGCCAAACCGTTGTTTTTCTGTGCTAGACTCACCCCACAGCTTTGTTTTGTTTTGTGCCACCTGATCATTATGCCATCCTATTGATATTGATGCAATGGAATTTATAGTTTTGTTGTCCCCTGAGCTGAGATGCTTATCTAGTGTTTATGGCTTAGTAACTGTCCTCTGAATTTGAAATTATACTAGTATTGCTCTACACTCAGCAGCTAGCTCTGTTTTGTGGCACCTGTTACTTATGCCACGGTATTGTTTCAATGGAATCAGTACAATTCCTTTGCACATTGGGATTGCTCTGTTTGCTTCATATTATGGTGTTAATGTCTTACTAGCTAATTGTGGTGGCCGTCTGGATTGTCGCTCATAGTATTGCTGGTGGTGGTGCTGTTGTGTAGGTTGACAAAAATGCTCTGCATCTTGAGAAGCAAATATCTTAAAACTTTGACTTGGATCTCGACGGCGACGGCATCCAACGAACACAAGGTCGCTCCCAACCAACAAGTTTTTTTCTTCCAAGTTAATAATGTGGATTGTGACGTTTATCTGTGCACTGATTTTCAGAGTGGATGGCCGTACCATTTAATTTTGATTACTAGCACTAGTAGTTGTATTCAGTGTGAGCTGGAAGACTAACTGATTCAGTTTTCGAAGCCATCTTTGCTGTTCTGGTTGTGTTTGCGCAGCTCACTTGTTGCCAGTGCAGTTCTCTTACACATATTTGTTTGTTGGGATTTAATTTCTAGAATCATGTCTCTAATTGCATTCGTAAATTTCTAGCCTTAATTGTTTTTTTTGTTATGGTCAGCAAGTATGCCGATGGTCTAACCGTCGGCGTAGCTATGCGCCAGGCCTGCCCAGCAGCTGACATGTGGCACTGCTAGGCCGACGGTTAGACCGTCGGCATAAGTTCTAGAGCTATGCCGACGGCTTTACCGTCGGGATACCTGTGCAACGTGTCAGCACATGGTTGGCTCGGTTTTGACGGCGGAGCCGTTAGGCGGAAAATTTTGCCGACGGTGCATGTGTGCCGACGGTGGTACGGACACCGTCGGCATAGCGTCCTATTCCGACGGCTTTGCTATGCTGACGGCCGCCCTAGGATATGCCGACGTACGAGTTGCCGACGGTGGCCGTCGGCATAGGCCTATGCTGACGGCCCTGGGCCGTCGGCAACGTAGCTTATTCTGGTACTGACGGGGCGTCTTTGGATGTGGAGGAGGTCCGACCAGAGGAGCGGCATGTTTGATGTATCTAAATATGTCTTTGTTAACAATTTTATTTGGTAACTATTATTTATGTTTGTTACTTCCATCCTGATGCCTCCAGACCAAAATTAACGAGCTTTACATACTGGTTTGCTCACTTTTCTTTGTAGAGCAGTCCAACTCATTACCATCTTATGTAGTATCTCTTATATTTGTGCCTTGTATCCTTAGTAGAGCTCAATCATTGATCTGCTTATATCTCCCATCCCCCAGTCTTTGATCCTTATGTTTTAATGGTTCAAATTCACATCGGGGATCATTACCCTGACCAATCTCAGTGACACACTCGAGGAAGATAAAATTATGATGGACCGTATAGCGTTAGGCATAATATACCATTGTTTTTCTGTGATTCCAAAGATGTTAGCTACTACTCCTTCCGACTAAAGTTGTACTAAACTAACGACAAGTCTCAAAATCTTAGTTCAAGTTTCAGAACTCAAGAGGTATCCTATACTCTTGAAACTTTTATTAGGAGGTGCTCTGTTTAAATACATGCTTTTGCTCTACCCCCTTTTACTAGCAATTCGATGGTGCTGCTTGAATATTTTGTTCCTAATGCATGCAACACAATACATCCCTTATCTGCATAGATCTGCTTGTTCTTGAATCGGTTCAAATAAATATGATGCTGATTTGGTTCCTTCTACTTCTACAGGTTTGAATACTATGGTCAGATTTTTTCCCCAAGAATCCACATGTTTTGCTGGTCTTGAAGAATGTATTAAGTTCATTGCAAACTTAAAGTTCAAAGAAGATATGCAAGGAAGGGCGCCGCCTCTCCCTCACCGTCCATTGTCTCAAGACACGACGTCGTCAGCAGCACCTGCTATCTATATATATGAACTATCTATCATCTTTAGCTAATCTCTAGAACATCGCCATCAGCAGCACCTGCTATCTATATATATGAACTCTACTTTTCTGTGAAGATCGTTTTTCTTTTGGAGCATGTTAGTCTTTGATTTCAATTCAATGTTGTGCTCTATCATCCACCTTGTAAGATTGTGACCTAATATCTTATAATATGCACCTATTACCTTGCTATGTCTCTTGAATGAACACTTTTCTCTAAGTTTTTGTGATTCGTACCCTGGCCTGCATATCCACGTGCACAGCTGCACAGCCAAGGCAAGTGCGCACAAGAACGCACAGGAGGCGCGCCCCACCTACTAGTATGCAAAGAAGAAGAGACGACTATGCGCTAGTTTGGACTCAAAATCGAACATAACCTACCCTGACTTGCCAAACAAGCAACCCCACGACCCCACCCCGTGACTCGTCGGATCCTTTTGAGCGTAGCCGTTGGATCCAGTCAACGCAAAACTGGCTGCCACATCAAAGCAGCCCCACGCGAGGAGCTCCCCTGAAGCACCCCGATTCATTGTCATCTCCAGCACAACATTGAGATAAACGGATCTTTAAGAATAAGACGGACGTGGGCGGTAATGTTACCGTCTATGAAGCTCGACTTGTGGCAAAAAAGTTTTTCACAAGTTCAAGGAGTTGACTACGATGAGATTTTCTCACCCGTAGCGATGCTTAAGTCTGTCAGAATCATGTTAGCATTAGCTGTATTTTTCGATTATGAAATCTGACAGATGGATGTCAAAACAAGTTTTCTTACCAGTTTTCATAAGAAAAGTTGTATGTGATACAATAAAAGGTTTTGTCGATCCTAAGGATGCTAAAAGGTATGCTGGCTCCAGCAATCATTCTATGGACTAGAGCAAGCATCTTGGAATCGGAATTTATGTTTTGATGGAGTGATCAAAGCTTTTAGGTTTATACAATGTTTGCTAGAAACTTGTATTTACAAGAAAGTGAGTGGGAGCACTACAACATTTCTGATAAGTATATGTGGATGACATATTGTTGATCCGAAATAATGTAGAATTTCTGGAAAGCATAAATGGTTGTTTGAAGAGTGTTTTTCAAAGGAAGACCTGGATAAAGCTGCTTACATATTGGGCATCAAGATCTATAGAGATAGATCAAAACGCCTGATGATACTTTCAAAGAACGCACACCTTGACATGTTTTTTGAAGGAGTTCAAAATAGATCAGTCAAAGAAGGGGTTCTTACCTGAGTTGTAAGGTGTGAAGTTGAGTAAGACTCAAAGATTGACCACAGCAGAAGAAAGAGGAAGGACGAAGGTCGTCCCCTATGCTCTTGTCATAGGCCCTATACGGTATGCCATGCTGAGTACAGCACCTGTTGTGCGCCTTGCCACATGTCTGGCAAGAGGGTACAAAGGTGATCTAGGACTGGATCAGATAGCAGTCAAAATTATCCTTAGAGGAATAAGGAAATGTTTCTCGGTTATGGAGGTGATAAAGAGTTCGACATAAAGAGTTACGTCGATGCAAGCTTAACACCTGTCCGGATAGCTCTGAGTAGAGATACCGGATACGTATAATGGAGCAATAATTTGGAATAGTTCCAAATGGAACGTGGTAGCAGCATCTACGATATAAAGTTTTGCGAAATACATAGGGATCTGAATATGGCAAGACCCGTTGACTACAACCTCTCTCACAAGCATAACATGATCAAACCCAGAACTCTTTGAGGGTTTATCACATAGTGATGTGAACTAGATCATTGAGTCTAGTAGACTCTAGGATGTTGGTCACATGGCGATGTGACCTGTGAGTGTTAATCACATGGCGATGTGAACTAGATTATTGACTCTAGTGCAAGTGGGAGACTGTTGGAAATATGACCTAGAGGCAATAATAAATTAGTTATTATTATTATATTTCATTTTTCATGATAATTGTTTATTATCCATGCTAGAATTGTATTGATAGGAAACTCAGATACATGTGTGGATACATAGACAACACCATGTCCCTAGTAAGCCTCTAGTTGACTAGCTCGTTGATCAATAGATGGTTACGGTTTCCTGACCATGGACATTGTATGTCGTTGATAACGGGATCACATCATTAGGAGAATGATGTGATGGATAAGACCCAATCCTAAGCCTAGCACAAGATCGTGTAGTTCGTTTGCTAAAGCTTTTCTAATGTCAAGTATCATTTCCTTAGACCATGAGATTGTGCAAATCCCGGATACCGTAGGAGTGCTTTGGGTGTGCCAAACATCACAACATAACTGGGTGGCTATAAATGTACACTACAGGTATCTCCGAAAGTATCTGTTGGGTTGGCACGAATCGAGACTGGGATTTGTCACTCCGTGTAAACGGAGAGGTATCTCTGGGCCCACTCGGTAGGGCATCATCATAATGTGCACAATGTGACCAAGGAGTTGATCACGGGATGATGTGTTACAGAACGAGTAAAGAGACTTGCCGGTAACGAGATTGAACAAGGTATCGGGATACCGACGATCGAATCTCGGGCAAGTATCGTACCGCTAGACAAAGGGAATTGTATACAGATTGATTGAATCCTCGACATCATGGTTCATCCGATGAGATCATTGTGGAGCATGTGGGAGCCAACATGGGTATCCAGATCCCGCTGTTGGTTATTGACCGGAGAGTCGTCTCGGTCATGTCTGCATGTCTCCCGAACCCGTAGGGTCTACACACTAAAGGTTCGGTGACGCTAGGGTTGTTAGGAAGACTTATATGTGATTACCGAATGTTGTTCGGAGTCCCGGATGAGATCCCGGACGTCACGAGGAGTTCCCGAATGGTCCGGAGGTGAAGATTTATATGTAGGAAGTTGTCATACGGTCACCGGAAAGGTTCGGGGGCATATCGGTATTGTACCGGGGCCACCGGAGGGGTTCCGGGGGTCCACCGGGAGGGGCCACCTCTCTCGGAGGGCCTAATGGGCTGTAGAGGAAAGGGGACCAGCCCTACATGGGCAGGCCACAGCCCCCCCTTGGGCCCATGCGCCTAGGGTTGGGGGGGGGGGGAAACCCTAAAGGGGGCTCCCCCCTTGCTTGGGGGGCAAGCCCCCTTCCCTTGCCCCCCCCCCTCTAGATCTCGTCTAGAGGGGGCCGGCCCCCTTCCTCCTTCCCCTATAAATAGAGGGGCAAGGGGAGGGCTGCATAGAACATCCAAGGCGCAGCCCCTCCCCTCCCCAACACCTCTCCTCCTCCGTAAGAGCTTGGCGAAGCCCTGCCGGAGTACTGCAGCTTCACCACCACTACGCCGTCGTGCTGCTGTTGGAGCCCTCTTCCTCAACCTCTCCCTCCTCCTTGCTGGATCAAGGCGCGGGAGACGTCCTCGCTCCGTACGTGTGTTGAACGCGGAGGTGCCGTCCATTGGGCGCTAGGATCTTCGGTGATTTGGATCACGACGAGTACGACTCCATCAACCCCGTTCTCTTGAACGCTTCTGCTCGTGATCTACAAGGGTATGTAGATGCAGTCCTCTCTCCCTCATTGCTAGATGACTCCATAGATTTATCTTGGTGATGCATAGAAAATTTTAAAATTCTGCTTTGATTCCCAACACTAGCAACTCCCAAGAGGTGGCCGGCCCTCCTAGCTTTGTCCAGGATGCCTGCCAGAGCATCCACGGCGAGATTGAAGAGCAGGGGGGTATCGGATCCCCTTGCTTCACTCCCGCAGAGGATGAGAAGAACGGCCCCACATCACCGTTAATGTTAATCGCAGTCTTGGCAGACCGTACCAACTGCATAATCCAGTTGCACCATTTGTCCTCAAAGCCTCTACGCTGCATAACGAGCCGCAGGAAATCCCAGTCTAGCCGATCATAGGCTTTCTGGAAGTCCAGCTTGAGGAAGACACCCTTTTGGACACGCGATCGTACCTCGTGCACAATCTCATGCAGGGACAGAAGCTCGTCATGAATTCGTCTCCCTTTCAAGAAGGCTGTCTGAAGTGGGTGGTTCATCCTCTCGACTACCAGTGCGAGTCTAATTGTGCAGACTTTAGAGAAGATGCGCTCCAGGACGTTGATAACTGTGATAGGTCTGAATTGGCAAATGTCCGTCGCCCCAACTACTTATGGGATCAGGGTGATAACACCAAAATTTATACGCGCCATGTCAAATGTTCCGATATAGAATTCATGGAACATTGGCATGATCACAGGTTTTAGGACGTTCCAGAATTTCTGGAAGAAGGCAACCGGCAGGCCATCCGGCCCCGGCGCCGACCCCGCCTTCATTGAGGCGATCGACCTCCCCACCTCCTCCGGCGAGAACCGGATAGCGAGATCAGTGCATACATGCTGTTGCTCCGTGCTTGTCCTGCTAGTGCGTCCGTTTTGTTTAATATGCACCTTTTTGGACCTTTGTATCCTTATTACAGGGAGGGTCTGCGCTCACAGGCTGATATGTGCTTTTGGGTTACTAGTATCTGGAAACCTGTAGTACCTTGAAGACAATAACGCACGGGTCTATCACAGCTCGGCTGCACCTGCTTCTGTGTTTGCCCCCCTCTCCTTTCGATTTGCCCTCCTTTGTGTTACACTGAATTTTGATTGCCATTCCTTTTGGCGTCCATTCAAGGGAAAATATTTTCACTGCCAAATAGAATGTCGCAAGACAAAGTAACATGTACGAGTCTAGACTGTAACTTCTATATGCTGCAAACCTGCTGCAAAACATAATTCGTAAAATTCCGAGAGAACAAGCTGCGCATAACACCAATCAGGTATAGTTTATGATCTCTCAATATGGTGCAGAATTTGACTCCCTAAAATTGTGGGAGCACAACATCATTAAGTGTCCAAAATGTGTGACATCTTATGATTCAAAGTTGAAGTGTTTCATGGTTGCAACTTTTGCACTGTACAATGGCAATGTGTAAAACTTTTTGTGTACATTCTGAGGATCAGTAATGGTCATCCCTCTAATTTTTTTTACATGAACCAACACATCGCTAAACTATATTGGATGTATTGAAATTTCTGTTGGACAGGAAGTAAAATTCTGTGGCAAATTACAACAAGTTACCTACTGGGGAGCCGAGGTGGTAATTTCGCTCCAATCTGCTTCTGCTGTTCGGAGCAGAAAATTCTTGTTGTATCTGGGGTGTGGTGGCCTGAAAGGAGGTGGACCCCTGTCGGGATTGAGTTATCCTCTTTTTCAGAAAAAAAAACATCAAAAAATATTACATGCAGCATGGTCAGAGATGAGGTTAATTATACGCAACTCAATGAAAAGGAAAACCATATTGACAATGGGGAATTACTGTCCATTAAAATACGACAGAACTCGGAAACATTGCCTTGTTATTCCTCAAAGTACAGAAATAAACTATTTGTGAAAAGGAAGAGAAATTAACTATTTGTGATTACCACCACCAAGGTTTTTAGTTTGGAAAAGAAAACAATTTTGGAACTCATCGAAATATGTGAAATTTCATTGAAAATTTTAACCATGACGGCCACTACGGCACTACCGGGTCACTGGAATAACAATATCAAACACAGCACTTAAAAGAACAGTACGAAGTTGCGTGACTTGCGGCCAATGGAAGGTGGCTGCCGAGATCAGGGAGACGACTAATAATCAAGGCCCCACACAAATTGATTCTACCTCCTGGATCCATCTTTAAAAGGGAGGAGTCCCATTCCTTGCCCATTTCATTTTCCTCTTGCCACATGCAATACTCACAAACACAACTTGTACGCCTGCACATTTGAAATCTCGATTGTTTCTAGTCATTCTGACTGACAAATTAAAAATGATGATTAAGTTGTCAGAAAATAATACTTGGATGGCATTTATGTCTTGCCTCTCTACTTGTAGGAGCAGGAGGCATCAGGAAGTTAGGGAGATCCAAGCAACAATATGCCACTACTGAAATGTCTCCCCCTTTGCAGCCCACTACTAGGATACGTAGTGCTAAGAAAACAGCCTCTCTTTCCTGGCACAAGATACTCTCACGTAGCCAATACTATGTAAGAGAGACAATGCAAAGAAGTTTACTAAATTGCATTAGATGACAAATATATTTTAGCCCCATGTTTTTTGTGTAACTTGCTTCAATTGGACGTTAGAAAAAAAATACATCCAGAATGATGGTAGTACCAATATGTAACACTAGTTTCTTATACTAGTTTATACTTGGATGTATCTCTAGGTGATTTTAGTAATATACCCAAACTAAACCTGTCAAACTATTGCTTTGGGTCTAGCTCATTTCCTCACTTAATGGACACCTGGTGGTGATTGCACATACATATTTTTGGTTTGTCCAAAGTGTAAATCTACTGAAAATAACTGGCAACATAAACAGTGACATACTCCGGCCTGGTCTACATATGATGGTAGTCACTTTATAACATGGTGAGTTATATCACTATTAAGCGACATTGAAGGATCGATCAACATATGCAAGTGACTTTTCTCCTTTCTGCTACAACTTATTACAACATCACTGGGTCTGTGTACCACATGATGGGTGACGTGGCTAACATTAAGACCGCAGGCGTGACAATACTTCTACATCCTCTACTTTTAAAAGCTCACCCTTTCACTTGCTGCTTTTCCATTCTTCACTAACCTCCCCGACCCTCTTGCATGCAATTGCTGACACACTATGGTGAAACCTAAACGTATATCAGAATGCAGTGAAATCGGGATCAGCTCTAAAGCTTCAATAGAAAAATCGTAGTCAATGTTGCTGGAAGCATATAGGATTAGGAGGCATCAGAAAATTAGCAAGACATGGTGGCAATGCTCGGAATTCTGGGAATGCTAGCGCGGACGCTTCGACCATCTGTCGTACTAGTGAAAAATTCCGGTGCCGTGGGGTCTGCATGCCCCTCGTCTGCTGGCCGGTAGCTGCCTTTCTTGCTTTCGTAATATGGGTCCGAGTGAAAGAAAGAAGCTGCGGCGGCGTTGTTATTTCTTTGGATTAACGACTACTTCTGGTCGATAAGGGTCGATCGAGCCAGGTGTAAGGGCCCAGGGTGAAAATTATCCTAGACCAAGCAAAAACCCAATTTATGCTATTTTGTCTAACTGTCCATCAAAACCGCGTCATTTAGTCAGACAAAAGGAATGATGTGCTACTGGATCAAAGCCCCTGTGACATTTTGCTCAAAGTATAAACGGCTCCCTTCCGACCTGAAGACATGAGAATAAGTTGAGCATGTTTATACACAATCTGTAAGTAGATATGTCCATTGCAAATCAATTGATGTATTATGTGAGGACTACTATGTGACTTGTAGATGTTTGCCAGATTGGAACTTCTATACGCTGCAAACCTGGCGCAGAACAAATTCCATGCAATTCTTGGAAGAACAAGCGACACATAACAGCAATCAGGTGTAAGTTTCTGATGTTTCCATATGACTCCCTGCGGTTGTTCCAGTACAACATCATCAAGTGTTTAAAAAGGGTGCCATCTTACAAATTTTAAAGTGTTCCATGGTTGCAACCTGTGCTGTCTCTTGCTTAAGGTTGAGTAATGATGGCATTGCGTCTACTTTTTTACTTGGACCAACACATCGCAAAGCTTTGTTGGATGCAATGAGATTTCTTTTGAACAAAAGATTCTGTAGCAAATCACGGCAACTTACCTACCTGGGGAGCGGAGTTTTTTAAGTTTGCTCGCATCTGCTTCGGCCGGCGAGTGCAGATGTTTCTGCTCTACCGTTTGGAGCAGAAACATCTTGTCGTATGTGGGATTCTGGGACCGGAGTTGTCCTCTTTTTCAGAAGAAAAAAACACCAAAACATATTACATGAACATGAGGTTAGTTATAGGCTTATAGCAACTCAATGAAATAGAAAACCATATTCACAATGGCAGTTACTGTCCATTAAAATAACATAGAACTAGTTAACATTGCTTGTTATTTCTCGAAGTACAGAAATTAACTATTTGTAAAGCACAGAACTAGGAAACCTTATTGACAATGGGCAATTACTGTCCATAACTTAAATTCCATTTTGTTTCTTTCATAGGACAAGAATTTCATCTTTTCAAACAGCTAGCTGTCTTGAGGCTTCATGGCCGGGAACAGGAGGACCTCCTTTATGTTCTGGGAATCCGTCAGCAACATGGTGAGGCGATCAATCCCCAGACCCCAGCCTCCGGTCGGTGGCAGGCCATACTCAAGGGCAGTGCAGAAGGTTTCGTCCATGGCCATCGCTTCATCGTCACCGTCCTGACGATCCCTGAGCTGCTCCTCAAACCCCTCCCTCTGCACGACGGGGTCATTCTGCTCCGTGTAGGCGTTGCACACCTCATGCTTGTTGATGAACAGCTCAAACCTTTCAGTCAGTCCAGGCCGGGCTTCGTCCCTGTGTGACTTTCCGAGTGGGCTCATGATCACCGAATGGTTGATGATGAACGTCGGGTTCACGCATGTCTCCTCCAGGAAGTGCCCGACAAGCGTGTCCAGCAGCCGTGCCGTCGTGTGTGGAAGCGGGCACGTAATGTCGTACCTGGCACAAGCCTCCATCAAGTACTCATTGGCATCATCGGTCGACAGATCCTCCTCCGGTATGTTGAGATCGGCCATGTCCTCCAGTCCCTTGATCATGTTGATCCGCGCGAACGGAGGAGTAAAATCGATCTCGATAGGCGTCTTGTCGGCGCCGTTGGCGTGGTACTGTCCCTTGTAGCCGCCCGTGAGCTCCATCAGGTCGTTGTAGTCCGCATAGGCCATGTAGAACTCGCACGTCGTGAACTCGGGGTTGTGCATCGTGTCGATGCCTTCGTTCCTGAACTGCCTCCCGATCTCGTACACGCGGTCCAGTCCACCGACGACGAGCTGCTTCAGGTAGAGCTCTGGCGCGATGCGCATGTACAACTTCATGTTCAGGTCGTTGTGGTGCGTGACGAACGGCCTGGCGGCGGCGCCACCGGCAACCACGTTCATCATCGGGGTGTCCACCTCCAAAACCCCACGCTTGTCAAGGAAGCTCCGGATGAAGGAGACGACTCTGGCTCGCGCCATGAAGATGGACCTCACCTCACGGTTCACCATGAGATCGAGGTACCGTCGGTGATACCGTGTCTCCTGGTCCTTGAGGGCGTAGCTCTCCATGTTCCTGGGCATGCCGGGCGCCCACGGCAGCGGCGGCGCGCGTCGGTGCCTATTAGCCTGCCGCGGCAGCATGTGCAGGCAGGGCGAGAGCACGACGAACTGTGCAGGGAATATGCTGAGCTCGCCTCGGTTGCTTTTACCAGGGAACCCACGCACGTCGACCACGTCGCCAAGCTTCACGCCAGAGTGGAAAGCGGAGAATTCCTCGGGAGTCTCCAGCTCCGAGGTCCCGGAGTCTGCCATGACCTGGACCTTGGCGCCGCCGCGGTGGAGGTCGTAGAAGAGGAGGCTGGAGGACGACGTCCTCTTGCTCATGATCCTCCGGGCCAGGGACTCGGTGACGTCGACCAGCTTCTCCCCGTCAGCCAGGCCCCTGTACCTGTGGACGTAGTCGGCGACGGAGACGGTGGGCTGGAAGGCGTGCGGGTAGGGGTTGACGCCGGCGGCCTTCTGCGCGGCGAGCGCGCCGAGCCTGTTGTGCTAGTACTGGGTGGGATCCATGCCGTCGTCCGCCATGGCGCGCCGTGCAAAACTCTCTCCCGTACCGTAGTTGGGGAAAAACAGAGCGGAGACTTTGTTGACCTAGCACCGATTTCGTGTTCTCGTCGGTTTATTTATATCCAAAACATTAACGTGCGCATCAAAGGCGCCTCCTCACGCGTTCACATTCCTCGCGCGTTCGCATGTACGACAAAAAAATGCATCCATCAGGCTCCCATCGGCATCGCTCATCCCCGTCTTTACTCTGGCGAAGTATAAAAAAAATTCCATCAGGCTCCCATCGGCATCGCTCATCCCCGTCTTTACTGTGGCGAAGTATAAAAAAACTAGCGATGGATCCCTTCCTTCCCTTGGAAGGTAACTTCTACTTTTCTTTCGCCCCACATCGTCACATCAGCTCTCGCGCGCAACCTCCAAAGCCGCCGCCGCTGTCTCAGCCATTTCTCTCGTCTGCTCCTCCCCTTTCCCCTGCCCTAGCCTATTTCTAGCCCTCCGCCTCTCCCTTTCTTCCTCGAGTACGGCAGCGGAAGGGGGGCCGCGACGGGAGAGAGGTTCTCCACCCCTGACAGACGACGTCACCGCCTCCGACCTCGGCCTCATCTGCAGCAGCAGCACGGACCTCTGCCCGTGTGTCTCTGTCTCGCTGCTCATCCTCCGGGAGGGGACTCGGAAGGAGGGTCGTGCTCCTGGTTGGGATCTCCGTGCTCCCTCTCCTGCGCCTCCATCTGCGTTCGATCTCGTCACTGGTGAGTAGTGCTCTTCTCAGCGTGGGGATGACCTATGAGATTCTTAGTTTGAATTCTGATGTGAATGAGTAGTGCTCTGCTCAGCGTGGGGATGACCTATGAGATTCTTAGTTTGAAATCTGATGTGAATCTCCTAAAAACCGATGCAAATCTGTCTTGAGAACATAACCTTCGAATCACGGAACCTTGAGATTTTCTGAAGCTTTATTCCCAAGCCTGAAAATGACTAGCTGGCTAGGTTAATCATCGCTCTGAGGAAATCAAAATCGTCTGTGGGAATGGCCCCTCTGAATGTTCTGAACCATCCCTTGATGCCGTCTCTAGGTCCGTCCAGGCCCTGCCGTCCACTTGCTGACTTCTTCTTGGCGCAATGGGTTGAGTACGTTGGTCTGTGTTGGTCGCGAGTTATGGTCTTGTTGTAGAGGTCTTCGGCAGCGGTTGTGACGCGGCTCGGTTGCTCTGTGGCTTGCCCAATCGCCATCGGCATGAGGTTGGCCTAGGTGAAGCAAGTATTGTAGTACGCGTGGTGGGTGTGTTTGGTGGATGTGGATGCTAATTCCTGTGATTGGCATTGTAATGGCCGAAAGGCATTCTATCCGGCTTCTTTGCTGCTTCTTCTTTAATATATGATACGCATGCTCATGCGTATTCGAGAAAAATGTTCTGAACCATCCCTACCCATATAAACAAAATGTGGGAGCGGGACGGCGGGATCTGCTCCAGACGGTGCGGGACGCGCTACTGTCGCTCATGCAGCATAACGGCGTCGACCTGATCTTGTGGAGGGCGGGTGAATTATTTCTGTTCTTTATTTTTTCCCTATTCTTAACATTGGCAAACAATCTCAGGATTCCGCACATGTGCAATCTTCACAATCAATAATTCCTTGATATAGAGTCGAACCAGAACATGTATTAAGGGACCATGACATATCTAGGATCGGTATCTGAAGATGGCAAGATCTGGTCATGGCATCTGACTTTTGACAAGTCAGTATCTTCCAAGAAAATTAATCCTTCTCGGCCTCTTCGCGTGGTTCGTTGAGTGCTGGGTCGTGCCATTGTCTAACTGGGTGCCCCTCACGGCCGCCGTCTGGGCGATCATTCAGGTAGCTGTTGTTTCTTTCCCCTGTGTTGGTCAGATCATAAATGGATTCATAGTTCGTTTGATGCCATCTTACTTTTAGTATAGCATGTATAATGTCTTATCTTGGGCATTCACATGATACTTTGTAATTTCTGAAAGAGAAACAGAGTGTGAACTATAGCTTTTTATTTGTTAGGAAATTCTGATATGTTTTGTTTTGTTAAGTGCTAATAACGATTTTGAAAGTGAGATTAGCAGCAAACAACATTTTATCTAGGCCCCTAATGGTTCTGTTTGTCTTCTTAGTTCTCACCCTTTTGTATCCGTGATGCAGTATGGGGCTGTAGAAGATTTGAACAAAAGATGGAAGCACCATATACTGAACACAACAGTACAGTATGTGTTGTTTCCTTGCTCTATTTACGTTATTGTTTGTTTATGGAGATAGTCATGCTCATTTTACCTCTATAGTACCTTACAACTCCAATAAAGCCTTGGGAGGGGTTGAACAAACTTTTGATTGAAGTTCGGCCCAACTACATGGAATGGAAACTATCAAGGAAGTTCCAATCTACTGTCGAGGTGAGCTTCTGCCTGAAATTATATTTCGTACTTGGATGCAACTTAGTAGTTGGTAGTTCAAAAGGTTTCGCAAATAACATTAGATTATACTATATGCATTTGATCCATGGAAGTTGATTATGTAGAATCAAATCATTTCAAAATTCCTTTTGATTTTGTTGATTTGAGGTAGACAGTACACCTGCTGCAGTGGACTTCGTCGTCTCATCGGCATGCTCGCCCGCGACAGTACACCTGCTGCAGCTCCGGTGAGACGCTGGAGCTCATGGCGGCGCTCACGGCGGTGTACCTCATACTGTACCTCAACTAACATATTGATCTTCTACTTCTTTTCTGATCAAACTGGGAATCATACTATTCTCTTTCTGTCCAGTAAGCCCCACTAATCACTTCTCATTACTCTTTCTATCCGACGTGGCATGTGAGAGCGGAGGATAGAGGTTGCCACGAAATACCCAACCAATGCACTTGTCGATCGTCTTGCTCTTATTAGGTAGTCGTTTCAATGAAAGTATATCTGCCGCCTGTTCATTTTTCAATTCACTTTCAATAGACAGTTTGCATTATTTGTTTTTTTGTGGGAGTTGAAGCAAAGAATTTGTTATGTTTCCTTATGCTGTGAATCTGAAGTGTTTCTTGCTAACTAAGAACCCTGCACAGCTAGATGCTGCACTGTCGGCCCTCAATCCTTGGATATTGGGAAGTTTGAAGAAGCATGTGGTGTAGGTATGTTTTTGCAATCAATATATATATTTACATGCTTCTGCAAATTATAAATCATGTATCCGCATGTGGTGTAGGTATGATTTGATAATGTGGTTGTTTGGATGCAAAAAGAATAATAAATCGATGCACATTTTTTATGATCAGACGTGGAACGGCCAATGTTTTGTAATGGAGTAGCATCATTAATGCCCAATTGGACCTTTTTTTTGTGTGTGTGTATTGAGGGGGGGGGGGGGTGTCAAACTTTGTATTTATCAACTATTAGTGAATTGTCCTGCCTGTGAATCCAATGGATCGTACAGTGGACCTACGACATTGTACTATAATTGTTCTCGGAATGTTCTAAATGTTTGGTGCTTGATAAATATCAAACTTCTAGGCCCTTTCCGAATAAATTTCAGTAGTCAACAGTGTAAGTGTTCTAAAAAAAGTCAGAGGACCAACCGATGGCCTAAAGTTACATATAATCAATATTTCATGTTCTCTATTACAATAACAGTGTTTAAAGAAATAGTAATACTAGAGTTGGAAAGCATAATGCGCCTTGGATCATGTCTTTTTTTCTCATTGCCCAAACACTGCTCGTTCTGCTATATGTCCCTTCTTTCAGTCATAAGGTTTATACATGTATTGATTTAACAAGATTAGATTCACAGTTAGTTCTAATGGTGTGACATGGATTGTGTTTGTGATCTTCCAGTTTTCCTGTTTCTTCCATGCATGTGAAGGACTCATATCTTACAACCTGAAAACTGAATGTACGTCGTACAAAGGCAGCTTGGCAGTTGTGGCGCTCTTATATAGTAGAAAAAATGTTATTTGGTGAAAAGAAACATAGCCTGTGCAGTAATAAAAATAAATACACTGATCCACTTCATTTCTGAGATAAATGATTAGTGTTCAGATATAAGAGGAGATGATTTGAATTCGTCTATTGCAGCTACAAATCAATGAACAATTTCAAAAATGGAGCTGCACTATTGTTTAGTGTTAGCCTTCACAATCTTTTCTTAGACAACGTTTGATTCTGCAACACAACTCCACGCTGTGACAAGCATTTCACCAATGAACACGTTTTACAAAAAATATCACCGGCCAAGCTTTATTGATTAGGGTTTAGCATAACCGGAACACAAAGAACTTTAAAATTGTGAAATCCAACGTATTCTGCAGCGGGCGTTCTGGACGGCAAGGTGATTGTTGAGGCCTCATATGGAGGCATGACCTTGCTGTTCAATTTGCAGATGGTGCCCACCGACGCTGCTACCTCCGGAAGGTCGCAGAGGAGGCCACCCGAGCTGGACGACGCACTACCAGAATAACGGCCGCTGCCGACGGCCTTCTCTACGCCGACGGCTGCCATCGGCATAGATGGTGGTATGCCGACGGCCGCGGAAAGACCGTAGGCGTACTAAAGACGTCGGCAAACCTCCATCTATGCCGATGGGGGCCGTCAGCGTAGTAAGGCCGTCGGCGTATATTCCACTATGCCGACGGGGGCTGTCGGCATAGAGCCGCCGTTGGCACACAGGTGGGTCCGCCGACCCAGGTCCAAACGGAGGGTCGACGCCGTCACCTCTATGCCGACGGCCTTGATGGAGGCCGTCGGCATAGCTTGTACATTTTTTTTTATTTGGCAAAAAATCACGTGGGCTTTCTATGCCGACGGGGATACCGTCGACATATATATAATATGTTTTTTATTTCTCATTTTGCATTTTTTTACTAAACTTTAGATTTGATTAATTTAAATCTAATTTATATAAACTTAAACATACACAAATTATATATGAAATTGGGGCAGAATTTTCCATAGATTATGAATATCCTGTTTGTTTTTACTTTTGATTATTTTAAAATGTAACTTCACGTAATTTTGCATATAGGTCCTTATACTTAGTAAAAATCACAAGTAATTGATACTTCACTAGATTTGGATAACTTTTAAATGATTTTCTTATCATAATCTCGCACCAGGACATGATGCGTGTGTGAATGTGTTGTGACATGCGTAGACGCCCTTCTTGGGCTTCGAGGTGTGCCCCCCCTCCCCCCCCCCCCCTTCACGGACGGCAGTGCCGCCATCACTTTGAGTGGGAATCGTGCGCGTCGGGTAGAACCGGAGGGAATCTAGTGGTGGGTTGGGTCCAGGCCATATTCGGGGATGTTTCTATGGGCTGACCTATCGCAACCAGTGGAAGAGTCCACTGGTCAAAGCCCGCCAGGAGAAAGTCAAAGGCCTAGATCTCCTGGTCAACGAGGCTAGGGTTAGTCCGGTCAGTGGGGCTTCGAGGTGTAGCTATGCCACCGAAACACCGTACCGGGTCCCGATGCGTGTGTGAAAGTGATGTGGCATGCATAGACGCCCGTCTTGGGTCTTCGAGGTGTTTCCCCCCTCCATGGACGGCTGTCCCGCCGTCACTTGGAGGGGGAATCGTGCGTGTCGGGTAGAACTGGAGGGAATCTATTGGTTGGTTGGGTCCAGGCCGTGTTCGGGGATGTTCCTATGGGATGACTATCAGGGCCGTCTCCAAAAATTTGGGGCCCCGGGGCAAAAATCAAAATAGGACCCTAAATTTACATTAGGGTCGAACTAAATAATCACACGATACATATATGATGATTTTCCAACAACCAAAAAAATCAAGAACTACTGAGTTCAAACTTAATTGTGTCCTAAATCTAGCCTCGTTCGGCACTTCCCGCCTAACCTAATCAAAACAAATGAACTTATTACCTGATAGTGGAAGACCAGAGGTGATGGCGCTCGTAATTGATGGGCCGTGGGCGATCGACGGATGCCGAAGCAGGCAGGCATTCAGGTAGATCTGGCACCGTAGTCTCTGGTGGGCGATCGGAGGAAGCAAAACCAACGGGCGTTGTTGGGGCCTGTTAGCAATCAGTGCACTATGGCAAAAAAACGATCGATTGATCGATTCTCTAGACCTCATGGGCCTGTTATACATGCTGTTTTGGGCGAATGGGCTCATGAGCTTTATTTTTCCTGATTTTAAACCTACAGCTAATAGACTAATACTTAGTGATTAGGGGCCCCAAATATTTGGGGGCCCTGGGCGGTCGCCCACCTCGGCCCCCTCCATCGACGGCCCTGATGACTATTCACAACCAGTTGGAAGAGTCCACTAGTCAAAGCCCATCCAGCGAAAGTCAAACGCCTAGATCTCCTGGCCAAGGGGCTTCGTGGTGGCCTTCCGGTTGTGGCAATGCCACCGAAATAGCGCACGCGGTCTTGATGCATGTGTGAAAGTGACGTGGCATGCATAGACGCCCGTCTTGGGTCTCCGGGGTGTTGCCCCCTCCACGGATGCCAGTGCCGACGTCATTTGGAGGGGGGGAACGTGTGCATCAGGTAGAACCAGAGGGAATCTAGTGGTTGGTTGGGTCTAGGCCGTGTTCGTGGATGTTCCTATGGGCTGACCTATCGTAACCAGGTGGAAGAGTCCACTGGTCAAAGCCCGTCCGACGAAAGTCAAAGGCCTAGAGCTCCTGGTCAACGGGAATAGGGTTAGTCCTGTCGGTGGGGCTTCAAGGTGTAGCAATGCCATCGAAACACCGTACCGTGTCCCAATGCATGTGTGAAAGTGATGTGGCATGTGTAGATGCCCGTCTTGGGTGTCCGGGGTGTTGTCCCCCTCCACGGACGGCAATGCCACCGTCGCTTGGAGGGGGGATCGTGCGTGTTGGGTATAGAACCGGATGCAATAAATGTCTCAAATATTCCAGGCGGGCCCAAAAAATGCCATGTCTTGGCACATGTCATGTAATGCCCCCCTTTGAGAGAAAGACAAGTTTCGAGGTCAATGGAGCAACGGGTAGCACACTTCCTTCACAAACCGGACACATTCCCTCTTGATAGCCAGATACTACCTAGGAGATGGTGCAATCTACAAGTGGCTTTCGGTCAGGCTTCTACGAAACACACTCAAACTTTTACTAGACCCTACAAGGAACATATGAACATCGTCCTAGGTCCTGAGGATTTCCGACATCGTATGTTTTCTGTGGATTTTAACAGCTAGATCCGGCATGCCGCCGAGGTACATTCGCCCCCCGGTGGTGTGTCCTTCCCCTCCTTTTGTTGCACTAGGTATACACATTCCGAAAAGACATCATATACGATTGTACAAACCACTTTTTGACATCATTTCAGGTGGTTGTCATGCATATCTGTAATTTCCCGCATTGAAACCCTACGGATGCAATAAATGTCTCAAATATTCCAAGCGGGCCCGAAAATGCCATGTCCTGGCACATGTCATGTAATACCCCCCCCCCCTTTAAGATCACGAGAAGTTTCGAGTTCAACAGAGCAACGGGCAACACCCTTCCTTCACAAACCACACACTTTCCCTCCCGATAGCTAGATACTACCTCGAAGATGGTGCAATTTACAAAGGGCCTCCGGTCAGCCTTTTGCGAAACGCGCTCAGATTTTTACCACACCCTACAAGGGCTATATGGTGACACCATGCCCGGTCCCGAGGGTTTCCAGCGCCGTATGATTTTCCGTGGATTTTAATGGTTAGATCCAGCAACAAGTATTCAGTATGGTTTTTACACAAAAAAATAATATTTTTCGGCAATCAGAAATTGAAAACTAAATTTTGCTCGAAAATAAAATGAAAACTCCCTTCATCAAAATTGTTTTCCATTCTAAGATGCATACTTATACACAATATGATATCACTATAAATATGCCATGAATTAGACCATAACATTCGTCATTTTGCGGATGTTTTTATTTATTTTTTAAATGCAAACAAGGTGTAAATAAATATGAAATTTTCCATGGTATTGGTTTATTATTCCTAGAAGATTTGGATTTTTTTTATTTTTTTACTAAATTTTAACATGAGTATTTCCTGTTCAAAAAACTGTGCAAAGAAACACGAAATCTGTGCTGGCTTCCTATTGGTTGGAAGCAACCTCCCACGGATCGGTGACGTGGCAGGGCAGCCTACCCCACACGACACCAGCCCCACCTCTCCCTCCCTGCCACCTCTCTCCTTCCTCTCTCTCTCTCGTCTCTCCCTACCCCCGCCACCGCTGCCTACGCCGCACGATTCCGGCATGTTCCGGCGAGCCTCGCCAACGCGCAGCACAGATCCGAGCCCCCTGCCTCCGCTCTTCCCTTCCCTCCGGCCAGATCCGCCTCTCGTGGCCCCGAGAGCTCAGCCACGACCCCTTCTGATGGCTAGGGTTCCGAGGGTGGCGTCCCCTCCAACTCCGGCGCGGCGACAGCGACTCTGCTCCGCCCTCTCCGAAGCCCACCGCAAGTCCCATGGGCGGCTCCGCCTCGTGGATGGTACTCCTGCACCCGGTGGCTGCGGGGCGGACGCGCGCAGCGGGTAAACTCCGGCGAGGCGGTGGCTCCCTCCGGCGGCTCCCGCCACGGCATGACGGCGGTGCACTGCATCGGCTAAAGCACCACCATGGTGAGCCCCTCTCCATCCTATGTTCCCTCCGGTTGCTGCCATGCACATGACGTGTATTTTTCTAACTGTACAATAACACTTACTCCTCTACTGTCACATACTAGATGATTGCTACTAGACTAATAGATTAGCCTTGAATTCATCTAGTTTGGATCAAAACAGAACCATTGATTAATACTAGATGATTTTTACTGTAAATTTTGTTACAGATTTCTTTGAACTAGTTTGATTCCCTGTTGATCTATATTTTTTACTTATTCACATGCTGGACTGAATTTGCTACTGCTGTTACTCTAGTGTTGAACGAGATAGGCATTCTATTGCTTGTTTCCTTGCTTCCACAAATTAAAATTCAGTAATCTTGTTAACTGCTACCGTTGTCATGAACCACACATCTGAGATGAACTTGACATTGATTTGCTCCTTTGTCAAGTATGGATAGACTTTGCTATTCACCAGTATTCAGGCAGTTGATGTGTGCGTGTTGCTGCAGCTGTTAGGACATTGTTGGATTGTTATCACTAGTACTAGTCCTATCAAATTGCATGTGAGTGGTTCATTACCATGCTATCCAGGGGATATTCATTTTTGTGCCTGTGAATTCGTTCTTGTTGTGTATATATGTATATGTGCTAGCAACATGAGTAGGATTTAGCATCATGCTGGGCCTGGATGAATTGCATGCATACATTGATCCTGGGAGAAGTGCCTGGCTGATACAATCCTCTTTTTTACAAAGCTATTATATACTTTGGGAAATATAGTAGTTTGTTATTTACTGCCTGCACTGCAAGTATGGATGCTCATGCATGCATGCATCCAGGGTGAGTCGTACCTAGTTGTTCTTTATGCATCTCCAAGTTACTATTGAAAAAGCTCTCATAACTAGTTGTTTCTTTTCAGTTTAAAACTGAGACCTCTTTTGTTTTATCTTGAGAGCTATGACTGATGGCCAAACCGTTGTTTTTCTGTGCTAGACTCACCCCACAGCTTTGTTTTGTTTTGTGCCACCTGATCATTATGCCATCCTATTGATATTGATGCAATGGAATTTATAGTTTTGTTGTCCCCTGAGCTGAGATGCTTATCTAGTGTTTATGGCTTAGTAACTGTCCTCTGAATTTGAAATTATACTAGTATTGCTCTACACTCAGCAGCTAGCTCTGTTTTGTGGCACCTGTTACTTATGCCACGGTATTGTTTCAATGGAATCAGTACAATTCCTTTGCACATTGGGATTGCTCTGTTTGCTTCATATTATGGTGTTAATGTCTTACTAGCTAATTGTGGTGGCCGTCTGGATTGTCGCTCATAGTATTGCTGGTGGTGGTGCTGTTGTGTAGGTTGACAAAAATGCTCTGCATCTTGAGAAGCAAATATCTTAAAACTTTGACTTGGATCTCGACGGCGACGGCATCCAACGAACACAAGGTCGCTCCCAACCAACAAGTTTTTTTCTTCCAAGTTAATAATGTGGATTGTGACGTTTATCTGTGCACTGATTTTCAGAGTGGATGGCCGTACCATTTAATTTTGATTACTAGCACTAGTAGTTGTATTCAGTGTGAGCTGGAAGACTAACTGATTCAGTTTTCGAAGCCATCTTTGCTGTTCTGGTTGTGTTTGCGCAGCTCACTTGTTGCCAGTGCAGTTCTCTTACACATATTTGTTTGTTGGGATTTAATTTCTAGAATCATGTCTCTAATTGCATTCGTAAATTTCTAGCCTTAATTGTTTTTTTTTGTTATGGTCAGCAAGTATGCCGATGGTCTAACCGTCGGCGTAGCTATGCGCCAGGCCTGCCCAGCAGCTGACATGTGGCACTGCTAGGCCGACGGTTAGACCGTCGGCATAAGTTCTAGAGCTATGCCGACGGCTTTACCGTCGGGATACCTGTGCAACGTGTCAGCACATGGTTGGCTCGGTTTTGACGGCGGAGCCGTTAGGCGGAAAATTTTGCCGACGGTGCATGTGTGCCGACGGTGGTACAGACGCCGTCGGCATAGCGGCCTATACCGACTGCTTTGCTATGCTGACGACCGCCCTGGGATATGCCGACGTACGAGTTGCCGACGGGGCTATGCCGACGGTGGCCGTCGGCATAGGCCGTCGGCAACGTAGCTTATTCTGGTAGTGACGGGGCGTCTTTGGATGTGGAGGAGGTCCGACCAGAGGAGCGGCATGTTTGATGTATCTAAATATGTCTTTGTTAACAATTTTATTTGGTAACTATTATTTATGTTTGTTACTTCCATCCTGATGCCTCCAGACCAAAATTAACGAGCTTTACATACTGGTTTGCTCACTTTTGTTTGTAGAGCAGTCCAACTCATTACCATCTTATGTAGTATCTCTTATATCTGTGCCTTGTATCCTTAGTAGAGCTCAATCATTGATCTGCTTCTATCTCCCATCCCCCAGTCTTTGATCCTTATGTTTTAATGGTTCAAATTCACATCGGGGAACATTACCTTGACCAATCTCAGTGACACACTCGAGGAAGATAAAATTATGATGGACCGTATAGCGTTAGGCATAATATACCATTGTTTTTCTGTGATTCCAAAGATGTTAGCTACTACTCCTTCCGACTAAAGTTGTACTAAACTAACGACAAGTCTCAAAATCTTAGTTCAAGTTTTAGAACTCAAGAGGTATCCTATACTCTTGAAACTTTTATTAGGAGGTGCTCTCTTTAAATACATGCTTTTGCTCTACCCCCTTTTACTAGCAATTCGATGGTGCTGCTTGAATATTTTGTTCCTAATGCATGAAACACAATACATCCCTTATCTGCATAGATCTGCTTGTTCTTGAATCGGTTCAAATAAGTATGATGCTGATTTGGTTCCTTCTACTTCTATAGGTTTGAATACTATGGTCAGATTTTTCCCCAAGAATCCACAAGTTTTGCTTGTCTTGAAGAATGTATTAAGTTCATTGCAAACTTAAAGTTCAAAGAAGATATGCAAGGAAGGGCGCCGCCTCTCCCTCACCGTCCATTGTCTCAAGACACGACGTCGTCAGCAGCACCTGCTATCTATATATATGAACTATCTATCATCTTTAGCTAATCTCTAGAACATCGCCATCAGCTGCACCTGCTATCTATATATATGAACTCTACTTTTCTTTGAAGATCGTTTTTCTTTTGGAGCATGTTAGTCTTTGATTTCAATTCAATGTTGTGCTCTATCATCCACCTTGTAAGATTGTGACCTACTATCTTATAATATGCACCTATTACCTTGCTATGTCTCTTGAATGAACACTTTTCTCTAAGTTTTTGTGATTTGTACCCTGGCCTGCATATGCACGTGCACAGCTGCACAGCCAAGGCAAGTGCGCACAAGAACACACAGGAGGCGCGCCCAGGGCGCGCCCCACCTACTAGTATGCAAAGAAGAAGAGACGACTATGCACTTGTTTGGACTCAAAATCGAACAGAACCTACCGTGACTTGCCAAACAAGCAACCCCACGACCCCACCCCGTGACTCGTCGGATCCTTTTGAGCGTAGCCGTTGGATCCAGTCAACGCAAAACTGGCTGCCACATCAACGCAGCCCCACGCAAGGAGCTCCCCTGAAGCACCCCGATTCATTGTCATCTCCAGCACAACATTGAGATAAATGGATCTTTAAGAAGAAGACGGACGTGGGCGGTAATGTTACCGTCTATGAAGCTCGACTTGTGGCAAAAAGGTTTTTCACAAGTTCAAGGAGTTGACTACGATGAGATTTTCTCACCCGTAGTGATGCTTAAGTCTGTCGGAATCATGTTAGCATTAGCTGTATTTTTCGATTATGAAATCTGACAGATGGATGTCAAAACAAGTTTTCTTACCAGTTTTCGTAAGAAAAGTTGTATGTGATACAATAAAAGGTTTTGTCGATCCTAAGGATGCTAAAAGGTATGTTGGCTCCAGTAATCCTTCTATGGACTAGAGCAAGCATCTTGGAATCGGAATATATGATTTGATGGAGTGATCAAAGCTTTTAGGTTTATACAATGTTTGCTAGAAACTTGTATTTACAAGAAACTGAGTGGGAGCACTACAACATTTCTGATAAGTATATGTGGATGACATATTGTTGATCCGAAATAATGTAGAATTTCTGGAAAGCATAAACGGTTGTTTGAAGAGTGTTTTTCAAAGGAAGACCTGGATAAAGCTGCTTACATATTGGGCATCAAGATCTATAGAGATAGATCAAAACGCCTGATGATACTTTCAAAGAATGCACACCTTGACATGTTTTTTGAAGGAGTTCAAAATAGATCAGTCAAATAAGGGGTTCTTACCTGAGTTGTAAGGTGTGAAGTTGAGTAAGACTCAAAGATTGACCACAGCAGAAGAAAGAGGAAGGACGAAGGTCGTCCCCTATGCTCTTCTCATAGGCCCTATACGGTATGCCATGCTGAGTACAGCACCTGATGTGCGCCTTGCCACATGTCTGGCAAGAGGGTATAAAGGTGATCTAGGACTGGATCGCCAGATAGTAGTCAAAATTATCCTTAGAGGAATAAGGAAATGTTTCTCGGTTATGGAGGTGATAAAGAGTTCGACATAAAGATTTACGTCGTTGCAAGCTTAACACTTGTCCGGATAGCTCTGAGTAGAGATACCGGATACGTATAATGGAGCAATAATTTGGAATAGTTCCAAATGGAACGTGGTAGCAGCATCTACGATATAAAGTTTTGCGAAATACATAGGGATCTAAATATGGCAAGACCCGTTGACTACAACCTCTCTCACAAGCATAACATGATCAAACCCAGAACTCTTTGAGGGTTTATCACATAGTGATGTGAACTAGATCATTGAGTCTAGTAGACTCTAGGTTGTTGGTCACATGGCGATGTGACCTGTGAGTGTTAATCACATGGCGATGTGAACTAGATTATTGACTCTAGTGCAAGTGGGAGACTGTTGGAAATATGCCCTAGAGGCAATAATAAATTAGTTATTATTATTATATTTCATTGTTCATGATAATCGTTTATTATCCATGCTAGAATTGTATTGATAGGAAACTCAGATACATGTGTGGATACATAGACAACACCATGTCCCTAGTAAGCCTCTAGTTGACTAGCTCGTTGATCAATAGATGGTTACGGTTTCCTGACCATGGACATTGTATGTCGTTGATAACGGGATCACATCATTAGGAGAATGATGTGATGGTGAAAGTGCGTTATATCGACTAGAGGGGGGGTGAATAGGCGATTTTTATGAAAGTCTTCAAAACATGGAAGTTATGAAGACAAACAGTAGAGATATGCCTATTACTATGCAGCGGAAACTTTAAACTACACTAGCCAAGCCATGGTCAAGTATCAACAGAGTGAAAGCACAGTGACAAATAGCTGTTGTGTAATTAGGATCAGGTAGGAAGATACTATGAAGTCAAACAGATCATACACTCACGTTGTGAACACAAAAGATAGAACAGACATGCAATGACTTCATAATGAGCGATCAGTAAGTAAAACGAAGTGAAGATGAAACCAGTGACTCGTTGAAGACAATAATGTGTTGGACCAGTTCCAGTTGCTGTGACAACTGTACGTCTGGTTGGAGCGGCTAGGTATTTAAACCTTAGGACACGCAGTCCCGGACACCCAGTCCTGAACACGCAGCTCAGGACACCAAGTCCTCACCGTATTCTCCTTGAGCTAAGGTCACATAGTCCTCGCCCAATCACTCTGGTAAGTCTTCAAGGTAGACTCCCAAACCTTCACAGACTTTGTTCACTGGCAATCCACAATGTCTCTTGGATGCTCTGAACGCGACGCCTAACCGTCCGGGGATGCACAGTCCTCAAGTGTAATAAGTCTTCAGATCACACAGACAAAAGACTTAAGTGATGCCCAATGTTCTCTGGCCCTGGGTGGTTAGGGCTTTATCCTCGCAAGGAATTCTCTCTCTCAAAGGCTTCGAGGTGGGTTTCTCTCAAACGACAAAAGCCGTACTCTCAATCTGAGGAGCCAACCGTTTATGGTTGTAGGGGGTGGGCTATTTATAGCCACTTGGCAACCCGACCTGATTTGTCCGAAATGACCCTGGGTCACTAAGGAACTGACACGTGTCTCAACAGTCAGATTTCAAACTCTCATGGCAACTTTACTTGGGCTACAAGCAAAGCTGACTTGTCCGGCTCTGGACAAGATTCGCTCTCATTGTCTTCACTCGAAGACATAGGTTTTTTGTTTAGGCATCGCTTCAGTCATTCTGACTTGTTCTCCTGGACCCCACTTAACAGTACGGTGGTTCCTATGACTCAACACAAAAGAAAAAGAACTACGAAAGATCTAAGTCTTCGAGCTCCATAGGCTTGATAACGTGTCTTCTTTTGTCATAGTCTTCAATGTGAATATCTTCATATACCACCTTTGACTTCAATGTCTTCATACATTTTTAGGGGTCATCTCTGGTAGTAAAACCGAATCAATGAGGACTTCTACCTGTGTTATCCTGCAATTCTCACAAACACATTAGTCCCTCAACTAGGTTTGTCGTCAATACTCCAAAACCAACTAGGGGTGGCACTAGATGCACTTACAATCTCCCCCTTTTTGGTGATTGATGACAAACTAGTTGAAGTTTTCAACGGGGAATATAGTCTGTGAAATTGTAAAGGATAAGGAATTGTCTTCATAAGTTGAAAGGGCTCCCCCTGAAGATGTGCATATAAGTTAATTTGCTTTTGGAATGCAAATGCACATGGCAGGTTGTACTTGTGGAGATCCACTTCAGCTTATGATGACAATCCACTATGCATGTGAAAGTATATGAAGATAATGACATGCATAATGGAAAATGGACGTCTGCAGAATGAGATAAGTGCGGAATTTATCGTCGCACATGCGGAATTTATCTTCGCAAAGCAGGGTGGCAAACAAGTAGCAGACGACCATCTGGTTTAAGTGTTACAACTCATAAGAACCAAATGTAGCAAAAACGAGAGTTGTAAGCACGAAGCAAAATATAAGGCACCCGCCCATATGAACCCGCTTGAAGACTATCAATCTCATATGCTTCTCCCCCTTTTGTCAGTAATGACCAAAAAGGTTTGAAGACATAGAGCCTCTACTCGTTCCCATGAGGAGTAGATGAAGTAGCAGGGTTGTTGGCGTTGTTTGGCGGTGCTGAAGAGCTTGGAGGTGCTGAAGCAGGTGGCGGTGAGGTAGCATCGTCTTCTTCATCAATGATTCTGGCAGTGACTGTGGCAGCAGAGGAAGAAAACTCAGAGTCTTCAAGAGATGGAGTCCCCAGCAACACAGCTCTTCGAGGAGGTGTGGAGTCAAATTTGAATCTCTCAGTGAAGCCATCCTCTTGAAGATCAGCTTCAGAAAGCATCATCGTTAGCCCTTTCCATGTGCGGCGACAGGTTTCATGGGCAATGAAAGCGTTCTTGGTGGCAAGATTTCGGATGCGATTTACATCTACGAAGAGGCTCTTCACCTATCTCTTCAACCAGTCATGATGCCTATCCTGCTTTTGATGAAGGGCCACAAGAAGCTCTCGGTCGTTGAGAACACGAGTGCGCTTCTTGGGTCTTGAAGCAGTGGCACTGTCAGTGGCTTCAGTTGAAGCAGGGTGTGGTGCACGTGTAGTGCCAGCCAAAGGATACACCCTGGAGATGGCTTCAACACCTTCAACATTCTGAGTGAAGCTCTGGTGTTCTGCATTCTGAAGACTCAAAGGTTGCTTGGCAGGCTCAGGATATCTAGCTTCAGCAGAGGTATCCACATCTGGCAAGAAGATCCGATGGTTGCGGGCTGAGGCCTGATATGAGATCGCAGAGTGAAGCTTGATCAGTCTCATTACCCAAGGAGCATAGAACTTCAAACCAAGTAAATCTGAGCCTGATGCAGCAAGTTGGCGTATGAAGAAGTCCTGTGCGTTGAAGCATTTGCCATGAAGTATACAAAATATCAGAGTCTTCATTGCACCCTCGATCTTGGCATTTGGAGAGTGCCCTTTGATAGGCCAGAGAGTCCACCAGATAATGTGATAGATGGTTCTGGGCAGGTACTCAAAGTCTTCAATGAAGAACTCTGTTGGATAAGGAGAATCATGGGGCAATGGCTTCATCATGGAGAGCATCTGACTCATATTCGGTTCAGGCCTCTGGAATATGCTCTCAAGAGCTTCAGTGTGTAGTGGACATCCTTCCTCGAAGGATTCGCCAGGAATGGGCAGGCCGGTGAGCTCAATGATATCAAATGCATTGGCTTCGTGATGGACATTGCCGGTCATCCACTCCAGGGCCCAAGTCTTCGGATCTCTGTTGTATCCTTTGATGTGGAGGGTGGCATAGAATTGCAGCAGAAGCTCTTCATTCCAGTGCTCTTCATCAGTTACGAACTGCAGTAGACCCACTTGCTTGAAGCAACCAACGCTTCCTCTAAACAGGGCAGACCAGCAATGGCTTCAACATCAAGGCGCTTGTGCGGGAAGATGCGACCTTGGTTGTATAGGATGCATGAATAGTAGCTGCGCTGAGGATAGCTCCAGAACCTATCTGATGAAATCCTTTCCCTTGAATAGGGGTTCTTGGAGCTGTTGAAGAACGTATTATCTGCCTTGAAGCTATTGATGTTAAAGGAGACAGGTGCTGATGCAGGACCTAGGAACCTCGGCAGCCTTTGGACTGGCTTCTGGACATGAGGCCTGTGCTCAACATGGTAATCAAATTGAGGACCTGCAGCAGACTCAGGAACAGAAGTGTCTGGATCAGTAGCTTCGCTGTCTTCTGAAGCTTTTGGTGGGGAGGGCTCCACATTGGCTTCAGTGTTGGTTGTGGCAGCCTCAATATTTTCAGCCTCCGCTTGACTAGCTGGAGGGTCGGTCACAAGCACGTTCTCCTGGAGAACTGCTTCTTGGTGGAGCATAGGAGTGGGCTCTTGTGGTGCTTCTTCTGCGGCTGATGCAGCCGGAATGTCTTCATAGACTTGAGGCCTTGGACCTTTGCGAAGCCTGCGGAATGCAGACGACGCCTGTGGGGTTGGAGTGGGCTAGGCCTCATTGTCTTCTTCCTCTTGAGGGCGATCCGCCCATGAAGCATCCTGTGCAATTGGCGTCAGTGGACGACCAATGCTGATGAGTTTGCTGTGTTCTAATTGAGGAAGGGCTGCATCATCTTCTACATTGTCACGATGACCAATGTCTTCAGCAGTGATGGGATCAGCTGCTGGAATGTCTTCAGGAACAGGAGCCTCTGTGGAAGCAGGCTCATGCACCGTCAGTTGATGTTCTGCGTCAGGGTGAACCATAGAAATAGGTTCAACTATCAAGGGCTTTGTGGGAGCAGCTCGAGAATTCTTGGTCTTTCTCTTTTTCTTGCTGGGGGCAGTAGGAGAGGCTTCAGAGCTTTTTCTTTTCCTGGCTTCAGCCTCAGCAGTTCTTGTCTTCTTGAGCTCTGAAGCTGTGGACCGGCTCTTTGGCTTCGAGCCAGTCGTTGCAGTTGGGAAGACAAGCGGAACTGCTTCCTGCCTTGGTGCCTCTGGTTCAGCTGGAACAGTCTTCTTCCTTTTCTTTGTGGCCATCTTGGGGTCGATGCCAGGACGCCCAAGTGCCTTGCGCTTCTCAGCCTCATTGTAGGCTTGCACACATCTGTCAGCCAGAGACTTCATCCGCTCACGTGAACCCTGAGCTTCTGCACGCTTCTTCAGAAAGTTTTCCTTTAGCTCATGCAACATGATCTTGAAGCTCTTCACTTCTTGCACGCTGAGCTTGGCCATATTCTTCTTGAACTGTGCCTTTTCATGATCAATTTTCTGCTTCAGTTCAACAATGCGCTGGGCAATGGCAAGTTCTGAAGCAATAGCGCCTTGGAAGGCGACGCTGAGGCCAACGGGCAGCTGCAGATCTTCGAAGCTGATGTTTGGTGTGGCAAACCATTCGTCGATGAAGTTGTGGATGATGGCGACATCAAAGAGAGGCAAATTGTTGAAGATTTCAGCTTCTTCTTTGCTCTTGATGAGCTGCTCGAGAGCGTCATCTCCAAGATCTTCATCACTTGACAGATCAATGGCTTCGTTGCGCAGAATGGCAGCAGCTGTGAGCTCTTTGCTGGTGTGTGGCTGAGGCATCTTGGCCTTCTGGGGCTTGGAGACGCGGGATACGTCTTCAGACTGCACACTGTCTTCAGGAGGTGCAGTTGCCAATGGCTTCGCCCTTGAGATTTTTGGTGAAGGGGCCGGCTTTGAAGCTTTTGGCTTCTTCGACTGCTTTGGCTTCGGTACAGCAGGAGCTTCATCAGACTCAGAGTCAGCTGGAGGGTCATTCACGGCAGTCCCTTGGACTAAGATGCGGGTGATGAGGCCCTCTAGGTTGGCATACGGACCGATGATATTGGGTTCTGCGTCGCGTGTGCCATCTGCCCTTGGTGCCGAGGGACCAGGGTTGAAGTCTAACCCAAATTTCTTCTTGTTCTGCTTCACTGATTGTTGGGCAAACTAGAAGTTGCGCTTGAACAGATTGTCGTCACGACACCAGAGTAGTGACGACGGATGTGCATCATCAGGCTGTGGCCCACAGACCATGCATGGATAGAAGCTTTGGGCAATAGCTTCATCTCTGGACCTGGGTACAAGGTTCTTGTATAAGATGTCTCCCCACGGTCTTTTGATGGCACTTTTCTCATCATACTCTTTGGTTGTGAAGCGGTATTTGAACCATTGTTCTGTCCAATAGCGTCGAATCCATTGGATTCGGGTCTTGCGCTGCCCATAATTCTCTTCAGGATCTGTTTTATACATTTCTGCCAGTTCATCAGGCAGATCTTTAGATGTTCCTCCACATCGCTGTCTGCCCCCCTTTCTTGCTGCTGTTTCTGAAGCCATAAACCTTAACTTGGAAGGCTTCAAGACGTTCAAAGGCTTCAAAGGCTTTCTTTTGCTGGACCAACAGGAACTGGCTTCAGGAGAATTTATGTGATGCTGTAAGAACTCTGCAAATGAATGCAGACTATGAGAACCAAAGGATTCTCCCACGGACATGTACCTGTGACAGCATTAAGGTGCGAGGGAAGGGGAAGAGGTCATATGCATTCTCAGAAGATTTTGAAGATAAATCAGTTTAGAAGACATTGACCTCATCGTGCGAAGACATTCACTCATAGATAAGAAGTTGGTTTCAGATTTGTACGAATCCACAGATCAGTACAAGTGAGGAATCTAACTACTTTTTGAAGCACAAGTGAATATTCTAGGCATGTTATGAGATGCAGTTTGAGAGAGATCTAGTTTGTGTCAGCAGAAACTTCTTGTGGTAGAAAGTGACAGATCAATAGGATCAACGGTGCTGTAAAAGGCAGTTTTATTTACCACACTGAGAACTGCTAGACGGAGCGAGAGATGAGGCCGAGCAGTTCACTCGTCCGTGCCCTAACTTGGCGATGGAGGAGACCTACGGCGACGGCGGAGAGGATGATGTCCGTGGTCGGCGTGAAGACGGCGTCGGAGAGGTTGCGGCAGCGAAGCGCTTCGTCGCCGGCGTCGTCGAGAGCTAGCGGTGGCGCTAGGGTTCGTGCGAGGGTCGAAGAAGAGATAGTTACCGCTGTGAGTGTGTATTTATAGGCACAAGGGCGGCACTGTGCTATTACACAGGTGCCCCTGGCGATTCACATCTGAGGAACGCGTGGCCAGTTTGCAGAAGTTTGGGGTTTGTTCCACGTCCCACGCACGCCTGGATTGTCGGGTGGTCGTTCCTGCTTCTCCGGATTTTATGTGGAGGAATAAGCATTGAAAACGGACTTTATGGTTATCTCTATATCTTCTGCTGACAAGGACGCAGTGAAGACATTCGACAGTTTCAATAGAATGCATATAACTTAGAGAGATAGAGTTTGAGATAGAAAGCATAGAGAAGTTTGGGGTCCGATCACATTCACTTAGTTCAAAAGATTCAACACGAAGACATAGCTATAAGTGAATGTTGTAGAGGACAGAACACTAGCATATATATATATATATATATATATATATATAGTCAACACAGTGAAGATAATCATGATAATATGTTCGAAGCCAAACCAAATGTGAAGACATTGCAAGGTAACGCCATGAGTGAAACACTTCAAAATAGAACGTTTGGTGGTGGCGTTACCCACCGTATAGGAAGTATTAGACCCAGACACGGCGCACAATTATCGTGGCGCTCCGAAGTCAAATTCCACATTAATGTATTCACACTTAGAATGTATGTCTTCATTGATTGAAGATATACTTTACTTTGTGTGTTGCACATCTAAGTCATCATATGCATAAGTGTTAGGATGTGTGCCTGATCACAGGACATTTGAGGATTCCAGGATATTTAGCTCACACCGTAACTTGCAAAACCTCTTCTCATCCAAGGGCTTGGTGAAGATATCTGCCAATTGCTCTTCAGTGTTGACGTGTATGATATCAATGTCTTCCTTCACAACATGATCTCTGAGAAAGTGATGACGAATTTCAATGTGCTTTGTCTTCGAGTGCTGAACTGGGTTGTTGGCAATCTTGATGGCGCTTTCGTTGTCGCAGTAAAGTGGCACTTGCTTCAGATGAATGCCATAGTCCTTGAGTGTTTGCTTCATCCACAGAAGCTGAGCGCAGCAAGATCCAGCAGCAATGTATTCAGATTCAGCAGTGGAGAGAGATACACAGTTCTACTTCTTTGAAGACCAACATACAAGTGATCGTCCCAGAAAGTGACATGTGCCTGATGTAGACTTGCGATCAACTTTGTCACTAGCATAATCATCATCCGAGAATCCAACCAAATCAAACTCTGAGCCCTTTGGATACCATAATCCTAGAGTTGGTGTGTGAGCCAAATATCGAAGAATTCGCTTCACAGCTAAGTGATGCGACTCCTTTGGTGCCGCTTGAAATCGAGCACACATGCAAACACTAAGCATAATATCAGCAACAGTGACACCTTCTCCAGCCTTGGGAACGCCGTTCTCGACGACATACCATAGGTCGACGTCAATGGCTTCAAGATGCATACGCATCTTATTCTTCCAGTAGGGATATTCAGTTCCATCAAAGACGGGGCACGCAGCGGAGACTTTAATTATCCCTGCAGTCGACATAGCTAAAACTCCAGGTGGTTAAACCGAATCACACAGAACAAGGGAGCACCTTGCTCTGATACCAATTGAAAGTGCGTTATATCGACTAGAAGGGGGGTGAATAGGCGATTTTTATGGAAGTCTTCAAAACATGGAAGTTATGAAGACAAACAGTAGAGATATGCCTATTACTATGCAGCGGAAACTTTAAACTACACTAGGCAAGCCATGGTCAAGTATCAACAGAGTGAAAGCACAGTGACAAATAGCTGTAGGGTAATTAGGATCAGGTAGGAAGATACTATGAAGCCAAATAGATCATACACTCACGTTGTGAACACAAAAGATAGAACAGACACGCAATGACTTCACAATGAGTGATCAGTAAGTAAAAGGAAGTGAAGATGAAACCAGTGACTCGTTGAAGACAATGATGTGTTGGACCAGTTCCAGTTGCTGTAACAACTGTACGTCTGGTTGGAGCGGCTAGGTATTTAAACCTTAGGACACACGGTCCCGGACACCCAGTCCTGAACACGCAGCTCAGGACACCAAGTCCTCACCGTATTCTCCTTGAGCTAAGGTCACATAGTCCTCGCCCAATCACTCTGGTAAGTCTTCAAGGTAGACTCCCAAACCTTCACAGACTTCGTTCACTGGCAATCCACAATGTCTCTTGGATGCTCTGAACGCGACGCCTAACCGTCTGGGGATGCACAGTCCTCAAGTGTAATAAGTCTTCAGATCACACAGACAAGAAGACTTAAGTGATGCCCAATGTTCTCTGGCTCTGGGTGGTTAGTGCTTTATCCTCACAAGGAATTCTCTCTCTCAAAGGCTTCGAGGTGGGTTGCTCTCAAACGACAAAAGCCGTACTCTCAATCTGAGCAGCCAACCATTTATGGTTGTAGGGGGTGGGCTATTTATAGCCACTTGGCAACCCGACCTGATTTGTCCAAAATGACCCTGGGTCACTAAGGAACTGACACGTGTCTCAACGGTCAGATTTCAAACTCTCATGGCAACTTTACTTGGGCTACAAGCAAAGCTGACTTGTCCGGCTCTGGACAAGATTCGCTCTCATTGTCTTCACTCGAAGACATAGGTTTTTGGTTTAGGCATCACTTCAGTCATTCTGACTTATTCTCCTGGACCCCACTTAACAGTACGGTGGTTCCTATGAATCAACACAAAAGAAAAAGAACTACGAAAGATCTAAGTCTTCGAGCTCCATAGGCTTCATAACGTGTCTTCTTTTGTCATAGTCTTCAATGTGAATATCTTCATATACCACCTTTGACTTCAATGTCTTCATACATTTTTAGGGGTCATCTCTGGTAGTAAAACTGAATCAATGAGGGACTTCTACCTGTGTTATCCTGCAATTCTCACAAACACATTAGTCCCTCAACTAGGTTTGTCGTCAATACTCCAAAACCAACTAGGGGTGGCACTAGATGCACTTACAGATGGACAAGACCCAATCCTAAGCCTAGCACAAGATCGTGTAGTTCGTTTGCTAAAGCTTTTCTAATGTCAAGTATCATTTCCTTAGACCATGAGATTGTGCAAATCCCGGATACCGTAGGAGTGCTTTGGGTGTGCCAAACGTCACAACGTAACTGGGTGGCTATAAATGTACACTACAGGTATCTCCGAAAGTATCTGTTGGGTTGGGACGAATCGAGACTGGGATTTGTCACTCCGTGTAAACGGAGAGGTATCTCTGGGCCCACTCGGTAGGACATCATCATAATATGCACAATGTGACCAAGGAGTTGATCACGGGATGATGTGTTACGGAACGAGTAAAGAGACTTGCCGGTAACGAGATTGAACAAGGTATCGGGATACCGATGATCGAATCTCGGGCAAGTATCATACCGCTAGACAAAGGGAATTGTATATGGATTGATTGAATCCTCGACATCGTGGTTCATCCGATGAGATCATCGTGGAGCATGTGGGAGCCAACATGGGTATCCAGATCCCGCTGTTGGTTATTGACCGGAGAGTCATCTCGGTCATGTCTGCATGTCTCCCGAACCCGTAGGGTCTACACACTGAAGGTTCGGTGACGCTAGGGTTGTTAGGAAGACTTATATGTGATTACCGAATGTTGTTCGGAGTCCCGGATGAGATCCCGGACGTCACGAGGAGTTCCCGAATGGTCCAGAGGTGAAGATTTATATGTAGGAAGTTGTCATACGGTCACCGGAAAGGTTCGGGGGCATATAGTTATTGTACCGGGGCCACCGGAGGGGTTCCGGGGGTCCACCGGGAGGGGCCACCTCTCTCGGAGGGCCTAATGGGCTGTAGAGGAAAGGGGACCAGCCCTACATGGGCAGGCCATAGCCCCCCCTTGGGCCCATGCGCCTAGGGTTGGGGGGGGAAACCCTAAAGGGGGCGCCCCCCTTGCTTGGGGGGCAAGGCCCCTCCCCTTGGCCGCCCCCCCCCCCCCCTCTAGATCTCATCTAGAGGGGGCCAGGCCCCTTCCTCCTTCCCCTATAAATAGAGGGGCAAGGGGAGGGCTGCATAGAACATCCAAGGCACAGCCCCTCCCCTCCCCAACACCTCTCCTCCTCCGTAAGAGCTTGGCGAAGCCCTGCCGGAGTACTGCAGCTTCACCACCACTACGCCGTCGTGCTGTTGTTGGAGCCCTCTTCCTCAACCTCTCCCTCCTCCTTGCTGGATCAAGGCGCGGGAGACGTCCTCGCTCCGTACGTGTGTTGAACGCGGAGGTGCCGTCCGTTCGGCGCTAGGATCTTCGGTGATTTGGATCACGACGAGTACGACTCCATCAACCCCGTTCTCTTGAACGCTTCCGCTCGTGATCTACAAGGGTATGTAGATGCACTCCTCTCTCCCTCGTTTCTAGATGACTCCATAGATTGATCTTGGTGATGCATAGAAAATTTTAAAATTCTGCTTCGATTCCCAACACTAGCAACTCCCGAGAGGTGGCCGGCCCTCCTAGCTTTGTCCAGGATGCCTGCCAGAGCGTCCACGGCGAGATTGAAGAGCAGGGGGGTATCGGATCCCCTTGCTTCACTCCCGTGGAGGATGAGAAGAACGGCCTCACATCACCGTTAATGTTAATCGCAGTCTTGGCAGACCGTACCAACTGCATAATCCAGTTGCACCATTTGTCCTCAAAGCCTCTGCGCTGCATAACGAGCCGCAGGAAATCCCAGTCTAGCCGATCATAGGCTTTCTGGAAGTCCAGCTTGAGGAAGACACCCTTTTGTCCACGCGATCGTACCTCGTGCACAATCTCATGCAGGGACAGAAGCTCGTCATGAATTCGTCTCCCTTTCAAGAAGGCTGTCTGAAGTGGGTGGTTCATCCTCTCGACTACCAGTGCGAGTCTAATTGTGCATACTTTAGAGAAGATGCGCTCCAGGACGTTGATAACTGTGATAGGTCTGAATTGGCGAATGTCCGTCGCCCCAACTACTTATGGGATCAGGGTGATAACACCAAAATTTATACGCGCCATGTCAAATGTTCCGATATAGAATTCTTGGAACATTGGCATGATCACAGGTTTTAGGACGTTCCAGAATTTCTGGAAGAAGGCAACCGGCAGGCCATCCGGCCCCGGCGCCGACCCCGCCTTCATTGAGGCGATCGACCTCCCCACCTCCTCCGGCGAGAACGGGATAGCGAGATCAGTGCATACATGCTGTTGCTCCGTGCTTGTCCTGCTAGTGCATCCGTTTTGTTTAATATGCAACTTTTTGGACCTTTGTATCCTTATTACAGGGAGGGTCTGCGCTCACAGGCTGATATGTGCTTTTGGGTTACTAGTATCTGGAAACCTGTAGTACCTTGAAGACAATAACGCACGGGTCTATCACAGCTCGGCTGCACCTGCTTCTGTGTTTGCCCCCCTCTCCTTTCGATTTGCCCTCCTTTGTGTTACACTGAATTTTGATTGCCATTCCTTTTGGCGTCCATTCAAGGGAAAATATTTTCACTGCCAAATAGAATGTCGCAAGACAAAGTAACATGTACGAGTCTAGACTGTAACTTCTATATGCTGCAAACCTGCTGCAAAACATAATTCGTAAAATTCCGAGAGAACAAGCTGCGCATAACACCAATCAGGTATAGTTTATGATCTCTCAATATGGTGCAGAATTTGACTCCCTAAAATTGTTGGAGCACAACATCATTAAGTGTCCAAAATGTGTGACATCTTATGATTCAAAGTTGAAGTGTTTCATGGTTGCAACTTTTGCACTGTACAATGGCAATGTGTAAAACTTTTTGTGTACATTCTGAGGATCAGTAATGGTCATCCCTCTAATTTTTTTTACATGAACCAACACATCGCTAAACTATATTGGATGGATTGAGATTTCTGTTGGACAGGAAGTAAAATTCTGTGGCAAATTACAACAAGTTACCTACTGGGGAGCCGAGGTGGTAATTTCGCTCCAATCTGCTTCTGCTGTTCGGAGCAGAAAATTCTTGTTGTATCTGGGGTGTGGTGGCCTGACAGGAGGTGGACCCCTGTCGGGATTGAGTTATCCTCTTTTTCAGAAAAAAAAAACATCAAAAAATATTACATGCAGCATGGTCAGAGATGAGGTTAATTATATGCAACTCAATGAAAAGGAAAACCATATTGACAATGGGGAATTACTGTCCATTAAAATACGACAGAACTCGGAAACATTGCCTTGTTATTCCTCAAAGTACAGAAATAAACTATTTGTGAAAAGGAAGAGAAATTAACTATTTGTGATTACCACCACCAAGGTTTTTAGTTTGGAAAAGAAAACAATTTTGGAACTCATCGAAATATGTGAAATTTCATTGAAAATTTTAACCATGACGGCCACTACGGCACTACCGGGTCACTGGAATAACAATATCAAACACAGCACTTAAAAGAACAGTACGAAGTTGCGTGACTTGCGGCCAATGGAAGGTGGCTGCCGAGATCAGGGAGACGACTAATAATCAAGGCCCCACACAAATTGATTCTACCTCCTGGATCCATCTTTAAAAGGGAGGAGTCCCATTCCTTGCCCATTTCATTTTCCTCTTGCCACATGCAATACTCACAAACACAACTTGTACGCCTGCACATTTGAAATCTCGATTGTTTCTAGTCATTCTGACTGACAAATTAAAAATGATGATTAAGTTGTCAGAAAATAATACTTGGATGGCATTTATGTCTTGCCTCTCTACTTGTAGGAGCAGGAGGCATCAGGAAGTTAGGGAGATCCAAGCAACAATATGCCACTACTGAAATGTCTCCCCCTTTGCAGCCCACTACTAGGATACGTAGTGCTAAGAAAACAGCCTCTCTTTCCTGGCACAAGATACTCTCACGTAGCCAATACTATGTAAGAGAGACAATGCAAAGAAGTTTACTAAATTGCATTAGATGACAAATATATTTTAGCCCCATGTTTTTTGTGTAACTTGCTTCAATTGGACGTTAGAAAAAAAATACATCCAGAATGATGGTAGTACCAATATGTAACACTAGTTTCTTATACTAGTTTATACTTGGATGTATCTCTAGGTGATTTTAGTAATATACCCAAACTAAACCTGTCAAACTATTGCTTTGGGTCTAGCTCATTTCCTCACTTAATGGACACCTGGTGGTGATTGCACATACATATTTTTGGTTTGTCCAAAGTGTAAATCTACTGAAAATAACTGGCAACATAAACAGTGACATACTCCGGCCTGGTCTACATATGATGGTAGTCACTTTATAACATGGTGAGTTATATCACTATTAAGCGACATTGAAGGATCGATCAACATATGCAAGTGACTTTTCTCCTTTCTGCTACAACTTATTACAACATCACTGGGTCTGTGTACCACATGATGGGTGACGTGGCTAACATTAAGACCGCAGGCGTGACAATACTTCTACATCCTCTACTTTTAAAAGCTCACCCTTTCACTTGCTGCTTTTCCATTCTTCACTAACCTCCCCGACCCTCTTGCATGCAATTGCTGACACACTATGGTGAAACCTAAACGTATATCAGAATGCAGTAAAATCGGGATCAGCTCTAAAGCTTCAATAGAAAAATCGTAGTCAATGTTGCTGGAAGCATATAGGATTAGGAGGCATCAGAAAATTAGCAAGACATGGTGGCAATGCTCGGAATTCTGGGAATGCTAGCGCAGACGCTTCGACCATCTGTCGTACTAGTGAAAAATTCCGGTGCCGTGGGGTCTGCATGCCCCTCGTCTGCTGGCCGGTAGCTGCCTTTCTTGCTTTCGTAATATGGGTCCGAGTGAAAGAAAGAAGCTGCGGCGGCGTTGTTATTTCTTTGGATTAACGACTACTTCTGGTCGATAAGGGTCGATCGAGCCAGGTGTAAGGGCCCAGGGTGAAAATTATCCTAGACCAAGCAAAAACCCAATTTATGCTATTTTGTCTAACTGTCCATCAAAACCGTGTCATTTAGTCAGACAAAAGGAATGATGTGCTACTGGATCAAAGCCCCTGTGACATTTTGCTCAAAGTATAAACCGCTCCCTTCCGACCTGAAGACATGAGAATAAGTTGAGCATGTTTATACACAATCTGTAAGTAGATATGTCCATTGCAAATCAATTGATGTATTATGTGAGGACTACTATGTGACTTGTAGATGTTTGCCAGATTGGAACTTCTATACGCTGCAAACCTGGCGCAGAACAAATTCCATGCAATTCTTGGAAGAACAAGCGACACATAACAGCAATCAGGTGTAAGTTTCTGATGTTTCCATATGACTCCCTGCGGTTGTTCCAGTACAACATCATCAAGTGTTTAAAAAGGGTGCCATCTTACAAATTTTAAAGTGTTCCATGGTTGCAACCTGTGCTGTCTCTTGCTTAAGGTTGAGTAATGATGGCATTGCGTCTACTTTTTTACTTGGACCAACACATCGCAAAGCTTTGTTGGATGCAATGAGATTTCTTTTGAACAAAAGATTCTGTAGCAAATCACGGCAACTTACCTACCTGGGGAGCGGAGTTTTTTAAGTTTGCTCGCATCTGCTTCGGCCGGCGAGTGCAGATGTTTCTGCTCTACCGTTTGGAGCAGAAACATCTTGTCGTATGTGGGATTCTGGGACCGGAGTTGTCCTCTTTTTCAGAAGAAAAAAACACCAAAACATATTACATGAACATGAGGTTAGTTATAGGCTTATAGCAACTCAATGAAATAGAAAACCATATTGACAATGGCAGTTACTGTCCATTAAAATAACATAGAACTAGTTAACATTGCTTGTTATTTCTCGAAGTACAGAAATTAACTATTTGTAAAGCACAGAACTAGGAAACCTTATTGACAATGGGCAATTACTGTCCATAACTTAAATTCCATTTTGTTTCTTTCATAGGACAAGAATTTCATCTTTTCAAACAGCTAGCTGTCTTGAGGCTTCACGGCCGGGAACAGGAGGACCTCCTTTATGTTCTGGGAATCCGTCAGCAACATGGTGAGGCGATCAATCCCCAGACCCCAGCCTCCGGTCGGTGGCAGGCCATACTCAAGGGCAGTGCAGAAGGTTTCGTCCATGGCCATCGCTTCATCGTCACCGTCCTGACGATCCCTGAGCTGCTCCTCAAACCGCTCCCTCTGCACGACGGGGTCATTCAGCTCCGTGTAGGCGTTGCACACCTCATGCTTGTTGATGAACAGCTCAAACCATTCAGTCAGTCCAGGCCGGGCTTCGTCCCTGTGTGACTTTGCGAGTGGGCTCATGATCACCGGATGGTTGATGATGAACGTCGGGTTCACGCATGTCTCCTCCAGGAAGTGCCCGACAAGCGTGTCCAGCAGCCGTGCCGTCGTGTGTGGAAGCGGGCACGTAATGTCGTACCTGGCACAAGCCTCCATCAAGTACTCGTTGGCATCATCGGTCGACAGATCCTCCTCCGGTATGTTGAGATCGGCCATGTCCTCCAGTCCCTTGATCATGTTGATCCGCGAACGGAGGAGTAAAATCGATCTCGATAGGCGGCTTGTCGGCGCCGTTGGCGTGGTACTGTACCTTGTAGCCGCCCGTGAGTTCCTTCACCATGCCGCCCAGCATCTCCTCCGTGAGCTCCATCAGGTCGTTGTAGTCCGCATAGGCCATGTAGAACTCGCACGTCGTGACCTCGGGGTTGTGCGTCGTGTCGATGCCTTTGTTCCTGAACTGCCTCCCGATCTCGTACACGCGGTCCAGTCCGCCGACGACGAGCTATTTCAGGTAGAGCTCTGGCGCGATGCGCATGTACAACTTCATGTTCAGGTCGTTGTGGTGCGTGACGAACGGCCTGGCGGCGGCGCCACCGGCAACCACGTTCATCATCAGGGTGTCCACCTCCAAAAACCCACGCTTGTCAAGGAAAATCCGGATGAAGGAGACGACTCTGGCTCGCTCCATGAAGACGGACCTCACCTCAGGGTTCACCATGAGATCGAGGTACCGTCGGCGGTACCGTGTCTCCTGGTCCTTGAGGGCGTAGCTCTCCATGTTCCTGGGCATGCCGGGCGCCCATGGCAGCGGCGGCGCGCGCCGGTGCCTATTAGCCTGCCGCGGCAGCATGTGCAGGCAGGGTGAGAGCACGACGAACTGTGCAGGGAATATGTTGAGCTCGCCTCGGTTGCTTTTACCAGGGAACCCACGCACGTCCACCACGTCGCCAAGCTTCACGCTAGAGTGGAAAGCGGAGAATTCCTCGAGAGTCTCCAGCTCCGAGGTCCCGGAGTCTGCCATGACCTGGACCTTGGCGCCGCCGCGGTGGAGGTCGTAGAAGAGGAGGCTGGAGGACGACGTCCTCTTGCTCATGATCCTCCCAGCCAGGGACTCAGTGACGTCGACCAGCTTCTCCCCGTCGGCCAGGCCCCTGTACCTGTGGACGTAGTCGGCGACGGAGACGGTGGGCTGGAAGGCGTGCGGGTAGGGGTTGACGCCGGCGGCCTTCTGCGCGGCGAGCGCGCCCAGCCTGTTGTGGTAGTACTGGGTGGGATCCATGCCGTCGTCCGCCATGGCGCGCCGTGCAAAACTCTCTCCCGTACCGTAGTTGGGGAAAAACAGAGCGTAGACTTTGTTGACCTAGCACCGATTTCGTGTTCTCGTCGGTTTATTTATATCCAAAACATTAACGTGCGCATCAAAGGCGCCTCCTCACGTCGTTCGCATTCCTCGCGCGTTCGCATGTACGACAAAAAAATGCATCCATCAGGCTCCCATCGGCATCCCTCATCCCCGTCTTTACTGTGGCGAAGTATAAAAAAAATTCCATCAGGCTCCCATCGGCATCGCTCATCCCCGTCTTTACTGTGGCCAAGTATAAAAAAACTAGCGATGGATCCCTTCCTTCCCTTGGAAGGTAACTTCTACTTTTCTTTCGCCCCACATCGTCACATCAGCTCTCGCACGCAACCTCCAAAGCCGCCGCCGCCGCCGCCGTCTCAGCCATTTCTCTCGTCTGCTCCTCCCCTTTCCCCTGCCCTAGCCTATTTCTAGCCCTCCGCCTCTCCCTTTCTTCCTCGAGTATGGCAGCGGAAGGGGGGCCGCGACGGGAGAGAGGTTCTCCACCCCTGACAGACGACGTCACCGCCTCCGACCTCGGCCTCGTCTGCAGCAGCAGCACGGACCTCTGCCCGTGTGTCTCTGTCTCGCTGCTCATCCTCCGGGAGGGGACTCGGAAGGAGGGTCATGGTCCTGGTTGGGATCTCCGTGCTCCCTCTCCTGCGCCTCCATCTGCGTTCGATCTCGTCACTGGTGAGTAGTGCTCTGCTCAGCGTGGGGATGACCTATGAGATTCTTAGTTTGAATTCTGATGTGAATGAGTAGTTCTCTGCTCAGCGTGGGGATGACCTATGAGATTCTTAGTTTGAAATCTGATGTGAATCTCCTAAAAACCGAAGCAAATCTGTCTTGAGAACATAACCTTCGAATCACGGAACCTTGAGATTTTCTGAAGCTTTATTCCCAAGCCTGAAAATGACTAGCTGGCTAGGTTAATCGTCGCTCTGAGGAAATCAAAATCGTCTGTGGGAATGGCCCCTCAGAATGTTCTGAACCATCCCTTGATGCTGTCTCTAGGTCTGTCCAGGCCCTGCCGTCCACTTGCTGACTTCTTCTTGGCGCAATGGGTTGAGTACGTTGGTCTGTGTTGGTCGCGAGTTTTGGTATTGTTGTAGAGGTCTTCGGCAGCGGTTGTGATGCGGCTCGGTTGCTCTGTGGCTTGCCCAATCGCCATCGGCATGAGGTTGGCCTAGGTGAAGCAAGTATTGTAGTACGCGTGGTGGGTGTGTTTGGTGGATGTGGATGCTAATTCCTGTGATTGGCATTGTAATGGCCGAAAGGCATTCTATCCGGCTTCTTTGCCGCTTCTTCTTTAATATATGATATGCATGCTCATGCGTATTCGAGAAAAATGTTCTGAACCATCCCTACCCATATAAAGAAAATGTGGGAGCGGGACGGCGGGATCTGCTCCAGGCGGTGCGGGACGCGCTACTGTCGCTCATGCAGCAGAACGGCGTCGACCTGATCTTGTGGAGGGCGGGTGAATTATTTCTGTTCTTTATTTTTTCCCTATTCTTAACATTGGCAAACGATCTCAGGATTCCGCACATGTGCAATCTTCACAATCAATAATTCCTTGATATAGAGTCGAACCAGAACATGTATTAAGGGACCATGACATATCTAGGATCGGTATCTGAAGATGGCAAGATCTGGTCATGGCATCTGACTTTTGACAAGTCAGTATCTTCCAAGAAAATTAATCCTTCTCGGCCTCTTCGCGTGGTTCGTTGAGTGCTGGGTCGTGCCATTGTCTAACTGGGTGCCCCTCGCGGCCACCGTCTGGGCGATCATTCAGGTAGCTGTTGTTTCTTTCCCCTGTGTTGGTCAGATCATAAATGGATTCATAGTTCGTTTGATGCCATCTTACTTTTAGTATAGCATGTATAATGTCTTATATTGGGCATTCACATGATACTTTGTAATTTCTGAAAGAGAAACAGAGTGTGAACTATAGCTTTTTATTTGTTAGGAAATTCTGATATGTTTTGTTTTGTTAAGTGCTAATAATGATTTTGAAAGTGAGATTAGCAGAAAACAACATTTTATCTAGGCCCCTAATGGTTCTGTTTGTCTTCTTAGTTCTCACCCTTTTGTATCCGTGATGCAGTATGGGGCTGTAGAAGATTTGAACAAAAGATGGAAGCACCATATACTGAACACAACAGTACAGTATGTGTTGTTTCCTTGCTCTATTTACGTTATTGTTTGTTTATGGAGATAGTCATGCTCACTTTACCTCTATAGTACCTTACAACTCCAATAAAGCCTTGGGAGGGGTTGAACAAACTTTTGATTGAAGTTCGGCCCAACTACATGGAACCGAAACTATCAAGGAAGTTCCAATCTACTGTCGAGGTGAGCTTCTGCCTGAAATTATATTTCGTGCTTGGATGCAACTTAGTAGTTTGTAGTTCAAAAGGTTTCGCAAATAACATTAGATTATGCTATATGCATTTGATCCATGGAAGTTGATTATGTAGAATCAAATCATTTCAAAAATCCTTTTGATTTTGTTGATTTGAGGTAGACAGTACACCTGCTGCAGTGGACTTCGTCGTCTCATCAGCATGCTCGCCCGCGACAGTACACCTGCTGCAGCTCCGGTGAGACGCTGGAGCTCATGGCGGCGCTCACGGCGGTGTACCTCATACTGTACCTCAACTAACATATTGATCTTCTACTTCTTTTCTGATCAAACTGGGAATCATACTATTCTCTTTCTGTCCAGTAAGCCCCACTAATCACTTCTCATTACTCTTTCTATCCGACGTGGCATGTGAGAGCGGAGGATAGAGGTTGCCACGAAATACCCAACCAATGCACTTGTCGATCGTCTTGCTCTTATTAGGTAGTCGTTTCAATGAAAGTATATCTGCCGCCTGTTCATTTTTCAATTCACTTTCAATAGACAGTTTGCATTATTTGTTTTTTTGTGGGAGTTGAAGCAAAGAATTTGTTATGTTTCCTTATGCTGTGAATCTGAAGTGTTTCTTGCTAACTAAGAACCCTGCACAGCTAGATGCTGCACTGTCGGCCCTCAATCCTTGGATATTGGGAAGTTTGAAGAAGCATGTGGTGTAGGTATGTTTTTGCAATCAATATATATATTTACATGCTTCTGCAAATTATAAATCATGTATCCGCATGTGGTGTAGGTATGATTTGATAATGTGGTTGTTTGGATGCAAAAAGAATAATAAATCGATGCACATTTTTTATGATCAGACGTGGAACGGCCAATGTTTTGTAATGGAGTAGCATCATTAATGCCCAATTGGACCTTTTTTTTGTGTGTGTGTATTGAGGGGGGGGGGTCAAACTTTGTATTTATCAACTATTAGTGAATTGTCCTGCCTGTGAATCCAATGGATCGTACAGTGGACCTACGACATTGTACTATAATTGTTCTCGGAATGTTCTAAATGTTTGGTGCTTGATAAATATCAAACTTCTAGGCCCTTTCCGAATAAATTTCAGTAGTCAACAGTGTAAGTGTTCTAAAAAAAGTCAGAGGACCAACCGATGGCCTAAAGTTACATATAATCAATATTTCATGTTCTCTATTACAATAACAGTGTTTAAAGAAATAGTAATACTAGAGTTGGAAAGCATAATGCGCCTTGGATCATGTCTTTTTTTCTCATTGCCCAAACACTGCTCGTTCTGCTATATGTCCCTTCTTTCAGTCATAAGGTTTATACATGTATTGATTTAACAAGATTAGATTCACAGTTAGTTCTAATGGTGTGACATGGATTGTGTTTGTGATCTTCCAGTTTTCCTGTTTCTTCCATGCATGTGAAGGACTCATATCTTACAACCTGAAAACTGAATGTACGTCGTACAAAGGCAGCTTGGCAGTTGTGGCGCTCTTATATAGTAGAAAAAATGTTATTTGGTGAAAAGAAACATAGCCTGTGCAGTAATAAAAATAAATACACTGATCCACTTCATTTCTGAGATAAATGATTAGTGTTCAGATATAAGAGGAGATGATTTGAATTCGTCTATTGCAGCTACAAATCAATGAACAATTTCAAAAATGGAGCTGCACTATTGTTTAGTGTTAGCCTTCACAATCTTTTCTTAGACAACGTTTGATTCTGCAACACAACTCCACGCTGTGACAAGCATTTCACCAATGAACACGTTTTACAAAAAATATCACCGGCCAAGCTTTATTGATTAGGGTTTAGCATAACCGGAACACAAAGAACTTTAAAATTGTGAAATCCAACGTATTCTGCAGCGGGCGTTCTGGACGGCAAGGTGATTGTTGAGGCCTCATATGGAGGCATGACCTTGCTGTTCAATTTGCAGATGGTGCCCACCGACGCTGCTACCTCCGGAAGGTCGCAGAGGAGGCCACCCGAGCTGGACGACGCACTACCAGAATAACGGCCACTGCCGACGGCCTTCTCTACGCCGACGGCTCCCATCGGCATAGATGGTGGTATGCCGACGGCCGCGGAAAGACCGTAGGCATACTAAAGACGTCGGCAAACCTCCATCTATGCCGACGGGGGCCGTCGGCGTCGGAAGGCCGTCGGCGTATATTCCACTATGCCGATGGGGGCTATCGGCATAGAGCCGCCGTTGACACAGGTGGGTCCGCCGACCCAGGTCCAAACGGAGGGTCGACGCCGTCACCTCTATGCCGACGGCCTTGACGGAGGCCGTCGGCATAGCTTGTACATTTTTTTATTCGGCAAAAAATCACGTGGGCTTTCTATGCCGACGGGGATACCGTCGACATATATATTATATGTTTTTTATTTCTCATTTTGCATTTTTTATTAAACTTTAGATTTGATTAATTTAAATCTAATTTATATAAACTTAAACATACACAAATTATATATGAAATTGGGGCAGAATTTTCCATAGATTATGAATATCCTGTTTGTTTTTACTTTTGATTATTTTAAAATGTAACTTCATGTAATTTTGCATATAGGTCCTTATACTTAGTAAAAATCACAAGTAATTGATACTTCACTAGATTTGGATAACTTTTAAATGATTTTCTTATCATAATCTCGCACTAGGACATGATGCGTGTGTGAATGTGTTGTGACATGTGTAGACGCCCTTCTTGGGCTTCGAGGTGTGCCCCCCTCCCCCCCTTCACGGACGGCGGTGCCGCCATCACTTTGAGTGGGAATCGTGCGCGTCGGGTAGAACCGGAGGGAATCTATTGGTGGGTTGGGTCCACGCCATGTTCGGGGATGTTTCTATGGGCTGACCTATCGCAACCAGTGGAAGAGTCCACTGGTCAAAGCCCGCCAGGAGAAAGTCAAAGGCCTAGATCTCCTGGTCAACGAGGCTAGGGTTAGTCCGGTCAGTGGGGCTTCGAGGTGTAGCTATGCCACCGAAACACCGTACCGGGTCCCGATGCGTGTGTGAAAGTGATGTGGCATGCATAGACGCCCGTCTTGGGTCTTCGAGGTGTTTCCCCCCTCCATGGACGGCTGTCCCACCGTCACTTGGAGGGGGAATCGTGCGTGTCGGGTAGAACCGGAGGGAATCTATTGGTTGGTTGGGTCCAGGCCATGTTCGGGGATGTTCCTATGTGATGACTATCAGGGCCGTCTCCAAAAATTTGGGGCCCCGGGGCAAAAATCAAAATAGGACCCTAAATTTACATTAGGGTCGAACTAAATAATCACACAATACATATATGATGATTTTCCAACAACCAAAAAAATCAAGAACTACTGAGTTCAAACTTAATTGTGTCCTAAATCTAGCCTCGTTCGGCACTTCCCACCTAACCTAATCAAAACAAATGAACTTATTACCTGATAGTGGAAGACCAGAGGTGATGGCGCTCGTAATTGACAGGCCGTGGGCGATCGACGGATGCCGAAGCAGGTAGGCATTCAGGTAGATCTGGCACCGTAGTCTCTGGTGGGTGATCGGAGGAAGCAAAACCAACGGGCGTTGTTGGGGCCTGATAGCAATCAGTGCACTATGGCAGAAAAACGATCGATTGATCGATTCTCTAGACCTCATGGGCCTGTTATACATGCTGTTTTGGGCGAATGGGCTCATGAGCTTTATTTTTCCTGATTTTAAACCTACAGCTAATAGACTAATACTTAGTGATTAGGGGCCCCAAATATTTGGGGGCCCTGGGCGGTCGCCCACCTCGGCCCCCTCCATCGACGGCCCTGATGACTATTCACAACCAGTTGGAAGAGTCCACTGGTCAAAGCCCATCCGGCGAAAGTCAAAGGCCTAGATCTCCTGGCCAAGGGGCTTCGTGGTGGCCTTCCGGTTGTGGCAATGCACTGAAATAGCACACGCGGTCTTGATGCATGTGTGAAAGTGACGTGGCATGCATAGACGCCCATCTTGGGTCTCCGGGGTGTTGCCCCCTCCACGGATTCCAGTGCCGACGTCATTTGGAGGGGGGGGGGAACGTGTGCATCAGGTAGAACCAGAGGGAATCTAGTGGTTGGTTGGGTCTAGGCCGTGTTCGTGGATGTTCCTATGGGCTGACCTATCGCAACCAGGTGGAAGAGTCCACTGGTCAAAGCCCGTCCGATGAAAGTCAAAGGCCTAGATCTCCTGGTCAACGGGAATAGGGTTAGTCCTGTCGGTGGGGCTTCAAGGTGTAGCAATGCCATCGAAACACCGTACCGTGTCCCAATGCATGTGTGAAAGTGATGTGGCATGTGTAGACACCCGTCTTGGGTGTCCGGGGTGTTGTCCCCCTTCACGGACGGCAATGCCACCGTCGCTTGGAGGGGGGATCATGCGTGTTGGGTATAGAACCGGATGCAATAAATGTCTCAAATATTCCAGGCGGGCCAGAAAAATGCCATGTCTTGGCACATGTAATTTGCCGTCTGTGGATCACAGACGGCAAAGACCCAAATCCAGACGGCAAAGATTTTGCCGTCAGGAAGCAGACGGCAAACTCAGACGGCAAAGATTAGCCGGCAAAGAATACTTTGCCGTCTTCCTTTTATCGAGATGACAGCAAAGAATTTGCCGTCAATCAATTCGGTTTTGCCGTCTGTCGCAAAAATAACAGACGGCAAAAAACATGTTCTTTGCCGTCAGTCAAAACATGTGCTTTGCCGTCATCCAGACTAAAGTACAGACGGCAAAGATTGTTTTTCATTTTTTTTAAAGTGACATCCTAGCAGAGCATCTCACCGGAACCAGGAACAAAAAACCAAAACAGGTTACAGAGAAGTTACAAGAGCTGTCCTAAAATTTACAGAGAAGTTACAATGGATTCAGCACGGCCTTGCTGTCTTGCAATCATCGTTGGTGGTTACAGAGAAGTTACAAGAGTTGTCCTAAAATTTACCCAAGGACCCCTAGAAACTAAAAATGAAAATCAATTAAGTCCTCCATGTCCTCCATCGCAGCAACATGTACTTCACCACCGGCCTTCCTTCTTCTCGCCATGTGCTCGCTGGATCCTGGAGAGAGAGGGGGGGCACTGTCGCGCGCCTGTGCAGCGTCGGGCGGCCGATGCCGGAGGGAGGAGGCCGCCGCGCGGAGGAGGGAGGACGCCGCCGCGCGCCCGAGGGACGAGGCCGCCGCGTGCCGGAGGGAGGAGGCCTCCGCGCGCCGAAGGGACGAGCCGCCGCGCGCCCGAGGGACGAGGCCGCCACGCGCCCGAGGGAGGAGGACGCCGCCCGCCGGAGGGAGGAGGCCGCCGCGCGCCGGAGGGACGAGGCCGCCGTGCGCCTGTGCTCGCCACCCGCGGGTCCGCCATGCTCGCTGCCCGCGCGGCTGGGGGCAGGCAGGAGCGACGGGGGCTGGGGCCGAAGGTAGGCAGGGGCGACGGGGGACGAGCCGAGGCCAGCGGCCGGTGGCGGCGACGGGGGACTCGCGCCGGGGGCCGGTGGGGGCGACGGGGGACTCGCGCCGGGGGCCGGTGGGGGCGACGGGGGACTCGCGCCGGGGCCGGCAGGGGTGATGGGGTCGGGGACGGCGAGGCAGAGGCCGGGAGGAGAGATGGCCACGGGTCGTGCGAGGCAGAGGTGTTGGGGCGTGGGGGAGAGAGACATGGGAATAGTGGTGGGGCGTGGGGTCTCGGATGGATAAGGTGGAGAGAGGGCGTGGGACGTGGGGCTGGTGGGTTTTGCTTGGTGGGGATGTGCGGAGGAGATTTAGCCATGTCAGCGATCCGCGTGATCCATCCGTGGACTTGTGTTTTCTCTTTGCCGTATGTGGTTCTAGTTACAGACGGCAAAGTTCTTTGCCGTCTGCATTTTATATTAAAGACGGCAAAATGAGCTCTTTGCCATATATAATTAAAAAGGCAGACTGCAAAGCTCTTTGCCGTCTGTATTTATTGTTACATACGGCAAAGTTTACTCTTTGCCGTCTGTAATAAAAGGCAGACGGCAAAGTCTATTTTGCCGTTACTTTTTCTTTGCCGTCTGTTGATGACGACAAACCCTTTCTTTGCCGTCTGCCCCGATGAAATGCTGACGGCAAAGAAATTACTGACGGCAAATCTCCTGTTTCCTATAGTGTACCTAGGAGATGGTGCAATATACAAGTGGCTTTCGGTCAGGCTTCTACGAAACACACTCAAACTTTTACTAGACCCTACAAGGAACATATGAACATCGTCCCAGGTCCTGAGGATTTCCGACATTGTATGTTTTCTGTGGATTTTAACGGCTAGATCCGGCATGCCGCCAAGGTACATTCGCCCCCCGGTGGTGGGTCCTTCCCCTCCTTTTGTTGCACTAGGTATACACATTCTAAAAAGACATCATATACGATTGTACAAACCACTTTTGGACATCATTTCAGGTGGCTGCCATGCATATCTGTAATTTCCCGCATTGAAACCCTACGGATGCAATAAATGTCTCAAATATTCCAAGCGGGCCCGAAAATGCCATGTCCTGGCACATGTCATGTAATACCCGCCCCTTTAAGAGCACGAGAAGTTTCGAGTTCCACAGAGCAACGGGCAACACCCTTCCTTCAGAAACCACACACTTTCCCTCCCGATAGCTAGATACTACCTCGAAGATGGTGCAATTTACAAAGGGCCTCCGGTCAGCCTTTTGCGAAACGCGCTCATATTTTTACCACACCCTACAAGGGCCATATGATGGCACCATGCCCCGTCCCGAGGATTTCCAGCGCCGTATGATTTTCCATCGATTTTAATGGTTAGATCCGGCAACAAGTATTCAGTAGGGTTTTCACACAAAAAAATAATCTTTTTCGGCACTCAGAAATTGAAAACTAAATTTTGCTTGAAAATAAAATGAAAACTCCCTTCATCAAAATTGTTTTCCATTCTAAGATGCACACTTATACACAATATGATATCACTATAACTATGCCATGAATTAGGCCATAACATTCGTCATTTTGCGGATGTTTTTATTTATTTTTTAAATGCAAACAAGGTGTAAATAAATATGAATTTTTCCATGGTATTGGTTTATTATTCCTAGAAGATTTGGATTTTTTTTATTTTTTTACTAAATTTTAACATGAGTATTTCCTGTTCAAAAAACTGTGCAAAGAAACACAAAATCTGTGCTGGCTTCCTATTGGTTGGAAGCAACCTCCCACGGATCGGTGACGTGGCAAGGCAGCCTACCCCACCACGACACCAGCCCCACCTCTCCCTCCCTGCCACCTCTCTCCTTCCTCTCTCTCTCTCGTCTCTCCCTCCCCCCGCCGCCGCTGCCTACGCCGCACGATTCCGGCGTGTTCCGGCGAGCCTCGCCAACGCGCAGCACAGATTCGAGCCCCCTGCCTCCGCTCTTCCCTTCCTTCCGGCCAGATGCGCCTCTCGTGGCCCCGAGAGCTCAGCCACGACCCCTTCCGATGGCTAGGGTTCCGAGGGTGGCATCCCCTCCAACTCCGACGCGGCGACAGCAACTCTGCTCCGCCCTCTCCGAAGCCCACCGCAAGTCCCATGGGCGGCTCCGCCTCGTGGATGGTACTCCTGCACCCGGTGGCTGCGGGGCGGACGCGCGCAGCGGGTAAACTCCGGCGAGGCGGTGGCTCCCTCTGGCGGCTCCCTCCATGGCATGACGGCGGTGCACTGCATCGGCTAAAGCACCACCATGGTGAGCCCCTCTTCATCCTATGTTCCCTCCGGTTGCTGCCATGCACATGACGTGTATTTTTCTAACTGTACAATAACACTTACTCCTCTACTGTCACATACTAGATGATTGCTACTAGACTAATAGATTAGCCTTGAATTCATCTAGTTTGGATCAAAACAGAACCATTGATTAATACTAGATGATTTTTACTGTAAATTTTGTTACAGATTTCGTTGAACTAGTTTGATTCCCTGTTGATCTATATTTTTTACTTACTCACATGCTGGACTGAATTTGCTACTGCTGTTACTCTAGTGTTGAACGAGATAGGCATTCTATTGCTTGTTTCCTTGCTTCCACAAATTAAAATTCAGTAATCTTGTTAACTGCTACCGTTGTCATGAACCACACATCTGAGATGAACTTGACATTGATTTGCTCCTTTGTCAAGTATGGATAGACTTTGCTATTCACCAGTATTCAGGCAGTTGATGTGTGCGTGTTGCTGCAACTGTTAGGACATTGTTGGATTGTTATCACTAGTACTAGTCCTATCAAATTGCATGTGAGTAGTTCATTACCATGCTATCCAGGGGATATTCCTTTTTGTGCCTGTGAATTCGTTCTTGTTGTGTATATATGTATATGTGCTAGCAACATGAGTAGGATTTAGCATCATGCTGGGCCTGGATGAATTGCATGCATACATTGATCCTGGGAGAAGTGTCTGGCTGATACAATCCTCTTTTTTACAAAGCTATTATATACTTTGGGAAATATAGTAGTTTGTTATTTACTGCCTGCACTGCAAGTATGGATGCTCATGATTGCATGCATCCAGGGTGAGTCGTACCTAGTTGTTCTTTATGCATCTCCAAGTTACTATTGAAAAAGCTCGCATAACTAGTTGTTTCTTTTCAGTTTAAACCTGAGACCTCTTTTGTTTTATCTTGAGAGCTATGACTGATGGCCAAACCGTTGTTTTTCTGTGCTAGACTCACTCCACAACTTTGTTTTGTTTTGTGCCACCTGATCATTATGCCATCCTATTGATATTGATGCAATGGAATTTATAGTTTTGCTGTCCCCTGAGCTGAGATGCTTATCTAGTGTTTATGGCTTAGTAACTGTCCTCTGAATTTGAAATTATACTAGTATTGCTCTACACTCAGCAGCTAGCTCTGTTTTGTGGCACCTGTTACTTATGCCATGGTATTGTTTCAATGGAATCAGTACAATTTCTTTGCACATTGGGATTGCTCTGTTTGCTTCATATTATGGTGTTATTGTCTTACTAGCTAATTGTGGCGGCCGTCTGGATTGTCGCTCATAGTATTGCTGGTGGTGGTGCTGTTGTGTAGGTTGACAAAAATGCTCTGCATCTTGAGAAGCAAATATCTTAAAACTTTGACTTGGATCTCGACGGCGACGGCATCCAACGAACACAAGGTCGCTCCCAACCAACAAGTTTTTTTCTTCCAAGTTAATAATGTGGATTGTGACGTTTATCTGTGCACTGATTTTCAGAGTGGATGGCTGTACCATTTAATTTTGATTACTAGCACTAGTAGTTGTATTCAGTGTGTGCTGGAAGACTAACTGATTCAGTTTTCGAAGCCATCTTTGCTGTTCTGGTTGTGTTTGCACAGCTCACTTGTTGTCAGTGCAGTTCTCTTACACATATTTGTTTGTTGGGGTTTAATTTCTAGAATCATGTCTCTAATTGCATTCGTAAATTTCTAGCCTTAATTGTTTTTTTTGTTATGGTCAGCAAGTATGCCGATGGTCCAACCGTCGGCGTAGCTATGCGCCAGGCCTGCCCAGCAGCTGACATGTGGCACTGCTAGGCCGACGGTTAGACCGTCAGCATAAGTTCTAGAGCTATGCCGACGGCTTTACCGTCGGGATACCTGTGCAACGTGTCAGCACATGGTTGGCTCGGTTTTGACGGCGGAGCCGTAGACGGCCGTTAGGCGGAAAATTTTGCCGACGGTGCATGTGTGCCGAAGGTGGTACGGACGCCGTCGGCATAGCGGCCTATACCGACGGCTTTGCTATGCCGACGGCCACCCTGGGATATGCCGACGTACGAGTTGCCGACGGGGCTATGCCGACGGTGGCCGTCGGCATAGGCCTATGCCGACAACCCTGGGCCGTCGGCAACGTAGCTTATTCTGGTAGTGACGGGGCGTCTTTGGATGTGGAGGAGGTCTGACTAGAGGAGCGGCATGTTTGATGTATCTAAATATGTCTTTGTTAACAATTTTATTTGGTAACTATTATTTATGTTTGTTACTTCCATCCTGATGCCTCCAGATCTTAATTAAAGAGCTTTACATACTGGTTTGCTCACTTTTCTTTGTAGAGCAGTCCAACTCATTACCATCTTATGTAGTATCTCTTATATTTGTGCCTTGTATCCTTAGTAGAGCTCAATCATTGATCTGCTTATATCTCCCATCCCCAGGTCTTTGATCCTTATGTTTTAATGGTTCAAATTCACATCGGGGATCATTACCTTGACCAATCTCAGTGACACACTCGAGGAAGATAAAATTATGATGGACCGTACAGCGTTAGGCATAATATACCATTGTTTTTGTGTGATTCCAAAGATGTTAGCTACTACTCCTTCCGACTAAAGTTGTACTAAACTAACGACAAGTCTCAAAATCTTAGTTCAAGTTTCAGAACTCAAGAGGTATCCTATACTCTTGAAACTTTTATTAGGAGGTGCTCCCTTTAAATACATGCTTTTGCTCTACCCCCTTTTACTAGCAATTCGATGGTGCTGCTTGAATATTTTGTTCCTAATGCATGCAACACAATACATCCCTTATCTGCATAGATCTGCTTGTTCTTGAATCGGTTCAAATAAATATGATGCTGATTTGGTTCCTTCTACTTCTACAGCTTTGAATACTATGGTCAGATTTTCCCCCCAAGAATCCACAAGTTTTGCTGGTCTTGAAGAATGTATTAAGTTCATTGCAAACTTAAAGTTCAAAGAAGATATGCAAGGAAGGGCGCCGCCTCTCCCTCACCGTCTATCGTCTCAAGACACGACGTCGTCAGCAGCACCTGCTATCTATATATATGAACTATCTATCATCTTTAGCTAATCTCTAGACACATCGCCATCAGCAGCACCTGCTATCTATATATATGAACTCTACTTTTCTTTGAAGATCGTTTTTCTTTTGGAGCATGTTAGTCTTTGATTTCAATTCAATGTTGTGCTCTATCATCCACCTTGTAAGATTGTGACCTACTATCTTATAATATGCACCTATTACCTTGCTATGTCTCTTGAATGAACACTTTTCTCTAAGTTTTTGTGAACTGTACCCTGGCCTGCATATGCACGTGCACAGCTGCACAGCCAAGGCAAGTGCGCACAAGAACGCACAGGAGGCGCGCCCAGGGCACGCCCCTCCTACTAGTATACAAAGAAGAAGAGACGACTATGCGCTTGTTTGGACTCAAAATCGAACAGAACCTACCGTGACTTGCCAAACAAGCAACCCCACGACCCCACCCCGTGACTCGTTGGATCCTTTTGAGCATAGCCGTTGGATCCAGTCAACGCAAAACTGGCCGCCGCATCAACGCAGCCCCACGCGAGGAGCTCCCCTGAAGCACCCCGATTCATTGTCATCTCCAGCACAACATCAATAATGCCAGCGGCCTCCAGAAGAACCACGTCGCCCTCTGCAGCACTAATTGAAAGTAGAACATTGGTGACTGCCGGCCGGCGACAGCCCGCATCGCATCGCAGCCAAGCGAGTGTTGCGTGGCAGCGCCGTCGGTCGAGGGCTGCGTTGCAGCACAGACAACCGCTGACGACCGTCGCATTGTGGTGTCGGTAGCACCATCGACGCTGCATCGCAGCACTGGCAACTACCGCGGGGTTGCATAGCAGCACCAGCAGTTGACGACGACCGCTGCGTCAGAGTGTCGACAACAATTGAACGATGCATTGCAGCGCCGTTAGACACCAAACAAACGCTTTCCTACTTTTTATACCTAACAACGGAGCTAGCTATACATCCAGCAAGAACAAATAGATCAAAGATGAAAGAAAATATGTTGCCTCGATGACACAACTGTAGAGAAAGATCAGTATACATATGTGAACTCAAAGAAAGTGAAATACGCATACTTACGATGAGTGATATCCCGGTTAATCTGTTTATGTGTCCTAATTAACGGCCCATGAGCACACCCGAAACAATATCGGTAGTTAGACGAAGAAAACCCATCCTGGTTAAAGGAGAAAGAACAGGAAAAAGGTCCGTAGATTTGAAAAGAGTGTGGGGGGGCTTACATCGAACTCTCTGCTGCCTTGAACACTTTCATGGAAAAGAAACATCGGCTTTGCCACCAGAGTAGGAAGAAAAAGGATTGCCTTTCAGCTTGTTGCCCGTACCTGTTAATGAGCGAAAAATATGAACAGTGTCTGAAAAAAGGAGAACAGTAGCAATACGCTTAAGCAACAGTGGGTTTATTGATATTTTTGCGGCGAAGAGAACTATTGCATATTTTTGATCCAACTCAAGTCAGAAAGATCGATGATGTTCAGGTTAAAACTCTGAACTCTCAACTATGTCCACTAGTTGATATTTGTTGCTCGAAGCTTAACAAGACAAAACAAGGCATTCCACTTCCTTAAAATTATTCTTGCTATCATGAAAAATAAAAACTCCTTTAATTTTCTCGCTTCACCGATCGAGATCACTACTACATGCATGCATATGGAGAAAAGTGCAAACACTGTTTGGACAAAAAAAAAGTTTGCTAGTTCTTGGCCGGGCACCAAACACCTTACGAACCTGCATTGTCAATGAATTAGCTTTCTCTATTCCATGGTAGTGGTATAATTTACCTGAATGTTCTCTGCCATACAATTTTCTTAAGATTAATTAAGCTCTCGTACTGTTAGCATTGCAGCAGCGATCTGTATGTTACCATCCTAGTATTACCCAACATCGACGAACAGCAGAGATAAGATACTACCAGTAACGGATGGACACAATTGACAAGAGCACAAACAGAATGGTTACAAACTGTACAGTTCTGCTTTCTTGGTGAGTTCTATTTGATGGAATGGTTAAAAAAATCCCAGTGTCGTGCACACACTGAAACTGCATCGTGCACATGAAGGAAAATCATGATAAACTCCATTGACTAGATATGAAACAACAGCCCATTATGGTTATGATTCAGCAAAACACATGACTTGAACTGGTTGAACCACATCTACATTTTCAAATGAAACTACATCCATGCTGTCCCATTTATCATCAGAACTACGGCTATGGGACTATGACCCCTAAAATATCATGGTAAAATACATTGACGGCAACCTTAGTCATGATAAACAAACTACTTGTAGAACAGAGGGCAAAAGCTACATCCATTAAAAAAACAGAAATAGAACTACAACCCACTATGGTGATGATTCAGCAAAATGCATGCCTTCAACAGGTTGAACTACATCTATAGTTTCAGTTAAGAACTACGCCATCCCACTTGTCATCAGGAGTCAGGATAACAAACATGGCCCCTAAATGTAACAATAAGATTACATCCATGACAAAACTTTGGATAATCACTGATTACTCGATGTAGAAAGCTGCATCTGAAAAATACACACAAGAACACATGAAGCCCACAATGGAGAGTTTGAATTATGAGAACGTTAATCATCTAACCCACAGGGAAGCCATGGAAAAGTACATCTACACTAGGCATGGAAATTAAGAAGAAAAAACCAACATCCAGTACCTGGCAAAAATACATTGTAGAACTAGATGAAAACACACACTACTAGGAAAAGGCCTACTAATGGCGCACCAGTTTTGCCTACTAATGGCGCATCACTGGTGCGCCATTAGTATCACGCCACTAGTATTTATTACTAATGGCGCACCACTGGTGCGCCATTACTATCTGGTATACTAATGGCGCACCACCCAATGCGCCATTAGTATATAATACCATGCGCCATTAGTATGCCTCCCAGGGGCCATATTTAACCATGTGCTTTGGCACACTAATGGCGCACTGCGGATGAATGCGCCATTAGGATACTTGGCATACTAATGGCACATTGTTTGGTGATGCGCCATTAATATACTTTGGCATACAAATGGCGCACTCTGTAGTGATGCGCCATTAGTATGAATATTAGGTTTTTTTTACTTTTCTGATTTTTGCACAGGTTACAAAATATATTATTTGACAGAATATAGACAGTAGCACACAGCAACAACAGATTCATCGAATACAATAGAAGATTAGTCTCCGAATACAATTCATCATATTAGTCTCGGAATTCAAAAAACCGAATAAAGATAAAACATTACAAGTCTCGAGACCGCGAGTATCGAGTTTGTCTTCACATTACAAGTCGATATCGATCATCTAAACTACCATCACATAGAAGAGAGCTGCGGTCATCACGATGAGCATCATCGTGATGAAACTGGTCTTCATCCGGTTCCTCCAACGCTCCCTCCTCTCTCCCGCTAGATAGCGGGCGTATCTAGATTCCGCCTCCGCCCTAGTGGTGTACCCTTTGTAACTGTTACCGCTAAAACGGTGAACCTGTCTCCGACACTCCTCCCAGTCGTCGTAGACTCCGGGAACCTTACCCTTGTAGACGACATACGACGGCATCTCTATGCACAAGCCAAACAACAGACAATACATACATAAGCAATATATAAGTATGCAACAAAAGGATCGGAAGAGAAATGCAAGACATGACATTAATAGCATGATTCATGGTCCTACTAATAAATAGCATCGATTACATCTAAGTTGAACGACTGTCCAAACCAAAGAGACATACAAGTTCATTAAAGTTTAATTACAACATGAGCCAATCAATGTTTCAGAACTACACATAGCATCACTACTGTCGACTCGACTCATGGGACCGGAGCGTGGATGAAGCCGCCGTCTGTCGTGATGGTCATGAAATCGCTGGCGTTGTCAGCCTGCATTTGTAGCGTTCCGTCTATCTCCCTGTTGGACGGTTGATATCTGAGGTAGAACTACCCCGAGGTATGAAGGACATCTTGATGGATGATGTCCGCAAACTCCGACTGGATGCGAAAGAATTCTTGTCTGATGTCCGCGTCCTGGATTGCCGACAAGCTCGCGGCCCAGTCTTTGAGATTATTTGGTAGCAGAAGGTGATGATGGTCCCTTACGATCGCCCACATGTGATGGAGGGCATAGTAGGCATCCTTCTGACCGCGAGGAGGCTGCTTGATGCAGCAGAATGTCGTAATTACGAACTGCCCTGGTGAAGGTGCCTCCAGATTTGGCGTAGCCGGGGAGAACATCATCAAGAACTTTCTTGATATTTGTGTAGTCTATCTTGGAGTTACGATTCGGGTCGAAATACGTGGCATGGAATATTTCGGGCTTAAGAGGATGAGTGTGCAATGTGTGTCACTGCACAGAACATGGAATGTTAGAAAAAAAAGAACGATCGAAATCTAAGAAATCATATGTTATGGGGCGGTTTAGGGATGACTTACTCGGGAAAGTAAGCCACAAGGAAGTTATCCTTATCTGGGTTTGCCAGAATGACGTCTTCGAGGTGTGAACTCGCGACTTGGTGGTCCCCAGCGCTGCTCAAGAGCTTGGCACGCATGTAGAAGGGGTCGACGATCACGATGTCCGGGGTCTTGTCTCTAATGATCCGCATCTCCATACTCAGCGAAAACAGCCGAACGAAGGTGTAGTGCAGCGGATGAAGGTTAAACATAGCAAAGATGTCATCAAACCGCAGGACGATCGTACCCCCGATGTTGCCATCCACAAAGCCCTTGCCCTCTGGCACCTTGGCCACGAAAACCGGGTATGCCACATCATTCTCTCTGAGACGCTGCTTCTCCAAAGAAAGAACATTGTCGTGCAGACTCCGCATAGCACCGGTTGCAGCATTGAGCATATTTGTCGGTAGCATCGCCCTACCCGCCACATGCACCCTCCTCGAGATATCCTTAGGTGAAGGTGGCCCGTCCTGACCACGGATCGTACTCGGTGCCGGCTGGCTCGCACCGGCGCCCTTTTTAGTCTGCCGTTTCCTGCCCTTCTTCTTGATCTGCTGTAATGGGACCGAGTTCTGCTCACAGACCACCTTCTTGAGCGTGTTGGGGCTGATAATATTTGGCACCTCCACTATCTGAGGCTCGGTGAAGGCGGCAGCTAGAGGCGTCTCCTGAGAACTAAACGCCAGACGACGCCTGTTGCAATTGGGTTTCTCCGCCGTACCAGCTAGATCGCGGTCGTCTTGTTTGATTTCTTGAGAAGGAGGCCCGCAGAACTCGTCACCGTACCCATGTTCGGCAAAGTACTTATCGACGTTGGTAAATGTACCATCATCGTTGTCGTCATCGTCCGGATCCTATGCCATATGCATGTCCGGATCCTGTGCCATAGGGATGTCCGGCATGTCCGGTAGAGTTGCGGCGTTCTTGCCATGGCTTGGCGCCGACACGACTTGCGGTCTTGTCTGTGGGGCGGTGTCCCGCGCCCCCAAACGAATCTGGCTCTTCGGCCAAAGCAGGGGCCAGCTTACGCAGGCGCTGAGGGTCATCTCATCTTCTTCGTCGGCCCCAGCGGGTCGAATCGGAGGTAACAGCTCGTCGCAGCCTGGCAGCACCTGAACCACTTCAACTCTATACATTGTGGGTGGCATCGGATTACCGTGGAACACAGGGTTGCCCGGTTGAATGATTCTACCCTTGGCGACATCGACCAACTCGCCGCCCACGAAGTGCAGGAGAGTGCAAGGAACGTCGGCGGCGCCCTGCGAAAACATGTATGGCGTCAGGGATGCCCAGTCAAAGGCAAGGAGATGAAGTCCTCGGCCGAGAGGCTTAGTTACCGTGATGCCGTCGAGCTCGGCTAATGTTGAGGCACCGCCAACGGCGGGCGTGCAACTGACGGAGGGGCCGCTTGCTAGCGAGGTGCCGGCCGGCGTACACCCGGGTGCATTAAGCTCCAATGCCGGTGTCGGAGACACCAATACCGCCGCCGCCGGAGACACCAATGGCGCCGCCGCCATAGACACCAATACCGCCGCCGCCAGAGACACCAATGGCGCCGCCCGCGCGTTGTGCGAGTTGCTGGTCGTGAAGCTGGGAATCGGGGGCGGCCCCTGTTGGCCACCCACAATCCACGTTGTTATCCCATGAATCAAGGTAGGCATAATGCCGGTGAGCGTCGATCCCAGTTCTTGTTGCACTTGCTCTTGGACCATCTCCGGAATCTGCGCCACTTGCGCCTTGAGTGCTTCAACCTCGCGCGACTGGCTTTCCGAGCTGGTCTTTTTCTCCTTTTGCCCACCAGCGGTATAGTATGACGACCATTTTGTGGACAAGTATTTGCTGGCCACACGACCAGCTGACGTTGGCTTACTGAGCTTATCCTTGTTTTTCATTACGTTCAACGCCCTATTCAAAGGGGTGTCGAAAGGGGAGCTCTGAGACGACCCCGCGCTACTGCTTTCTTTGTCCTGCGGAAGGACCGTGAACCATTTAGAAATATTGGGGATTAATTAGAATGCAACCATATGGAGCTAATTACGCCGGGGTGTATTCTTTACCAGAACAAGCTCAAGCGCCTTGGTCTTCGGATCCGTGGTAAGCTCCTTTGTTACCGGGTCCTCCTTGTACCGGGCCCTGAGAAAGTTCCTGGTCTGCTTGTCAGTGTATTTCTCGAAGCGGGGCGGTAGGCCTTGCTCGACACGCTCCGCGTCCTCCTTGTCCCATATAGGCTCCGCCACTCTGTAACCGCCGGGACCGAGTTGGTGGACCCCTATGTTCAACTTGATTCGGAGGTTGCGGGGCTATTGCACTTGATCTTGAACTCCTTGTAGTCATCTTTGCTAATCAAAGGATATTTCGCGTTGATCTTCTCATAACTATCACCTTTGTCAATCATTGCCTTCACCATGCTTTTCCAAGTAGACAGGGCCGTGCTCATCATCGTGAGGGCGGCACCATTCACTTTATTCCCCGAGAGGCGTGTGTTTGCGAACTCAAGGGGAACTTGTATCGTTCGTGCAGCTTCGTGAAGAGGAGGCTGCGCAAATTCCCTCGGTCCTTATGCCTTAGGTTCTCGGTGTTGATCGAGGCGGTGCTCCGTAGAATGCACCCGAGCTGAACCGAGTACACCTTGACTACATGTTTGGGTGCCGTCCGATGCCCGTCGGAGTTCACTTCAGTAAATTCCTCCCTGACGGTGCCGAGCACGGTCGGGCGCTGGTCCATCCGTTGCCTCTTCGGTTGGCTGCCATCTATGCGTGCGCCACCATCATCAGTGGTGGCATCCGCGGCGCCATCATCAGTGGTGTCATCCCCGACGCCACTAGGGGTTGTGTAGTCAGGATCGGTGTCTTCCGCGGCGTCCTCATAGCGGTGAGGTTCTTCCTCCAACTCCTGGGACAGCTCCCAGAATTGCTTGCCGCCCGAACCGCCGGCCTCATCGTTGTGGGCCATGTTTCGCGCTAAATAGGAAAAAAGTTTGGTCAAAAAGTTGGTTATTGTCAAGGAACAAGATCATGGTCTCATCATTTAGGGTTTGTCGACACCGAGGCATCCTAAAAGCTAAGCTTTTATCATTTAGGGTTTGTCGATGGCGAGGCACCCTAAAAGCCTAAGCGTACATCATTTAGGTTCTCATCGACACCGAGGCACCCTATAGAAGCCAAGTTAAGTTTTCATCATTTAGGGTTTATCGATGCCGAGGCACCCTAGGTTGGGCCTAATCACTTGGCACTAATCACTTGGTTCTATTGCCACCTATGTTGGGTTTATGATCTAGGGTTTATCGATGCTAAGGAGAATTCTAAGTTGGTCCTAATCACCCCGGCCCATGCATTAGTCGCAAGTACCCCATATGTCCTATTTTTAGCAAAGTCATGCTAAAATTCACGGAAAATTTCAGCATGACCTTTGCTGAAAAAAGGACATATGGAGTACCCGAATTTGTCGGAACGGAAGTTAATCGACATTCCGGCAAACTCAAGGGCCTCTCTGGATACCTGCAAATTCATCACGACACAATGGTCGGAGACAAAACCCAGCCACAGACCATATGGTCCTCTGCTTTCATATGGAAAAAATCAGCTCAACTTATGTGAGCTTCCATTCTAGATATAATAGGTCACCCAACAAAAAATCATCAATAGTATGATCAATTTTGAATCAATAGACATACTTCTCAAAAGAGGCATGATCAAATTCTGGTGCCCTTGACTTACTAGTATTTATCTCTTATGACTGATGAATGTGCATTGAGTCTAGAAGCAAAGACTCTACAGTGAAATGAAAAAAACCTTGGAAATATATTTATGATAACTCTAAATGGATCAGAAGGTGCAGATGCACTTGTAAAAAAAGGTATGCATTTGTAGCAGCTTTGTTTTGATTATGACACCATTCTGTTAAGAAGGCAAAATAACATTATCATCCCAATTCATGGTTGAAGTTGAAGACCCTAAGCTTTAAAATGCCAAGTCTCACTTACGCATGTTAACTTATTTACCAGTTCAGAACTATCACCAGAAAATAGTAAATCCACATTGACCACATAATATTATTTTGCAACCACTCAGTTTGTCCTTGACTGGGACACTTGAAGCACAAAACAACTAATGCAGAGCTAGGTTGTATGTTTGGCTTAAGGGTTTTCCTTTTCAAATTCTGACTCTGTTTCTAAACAAAGTAGGCTTCTATCCTGCCTAGAATGTAATGAAGATGTCCTGGATAAGCTGAGTGTTTTTTTAACAATTTTCTCATTTTGACAGCATCTGTATCACATTACACTTGATATATTTTCACTCCTGTGTGTTGTAATGAAGATGTCTTGGTGAGACTTGATATATGTCCAAAATTAGAAAAATCACAAGGTACTTTCTCTACCTAATAAACTCCATATGACCACATAAAACCCTGTTTAACACACTTGTAAAGAGGAACAACCCCCCTAAGGAGCTAGAAAGCTATATCGCCCACTGCCTCGTCGAATGTCTGTCAAGGGAAGAGATAAAGAGCATATAAAACATTACCCACACAAAAAAAGGAGAGCATGTAAAAAATTTAAAAACGAGAACCATGAGTTATGAGAACTACAAATTAAGCAGTGCAGTGTTCAACTAGGCCTCGGACTCCAACTGTCAGATAACAAGAGAACAATTCACACGACAGCAAGCAGGTGTAACCAGAGGCAGAGGAGCATGAAGAGACGAGTCTCCAGAACTAGTCGATGAATCCATGATGGTGCTACATATTATTAATATTAAAACTAACAGAAAATGCTAACAAGTCTTGAGAACTAGCGCATGATGCTACGTAACCCTATCACCCAGAAACAAACCATCGAATCATCATGCAAATGTAGTTACAGGCCAACGGAGAGATAAGCAGTTGGTCCAAAAAAACGCCTAGCTAGTGGAACATTAATTGATAGCTAAGGAGTGGCGTTAGATACCGAACCACCGGCATAAGAATCAAGTGCTAGGAAGTCATGATTTCTCAATCGTGGCTCTGAACCCAAGCCCTTGGTAAATCTCTGGCTCAAAAGAGAACACAGCCAAGGCTAAGCGTGACGCAGGCCAAACCAGAAGAATGAATAATTAAGGCGCTCGACCAGCAAATCAACTACACAGAGCGATTCGCGGGCGGCACACAAAGCACAGCCCAATCCAATCCAATCCTATGAGTCCAGCCCTAGGACCAAACCCTCCTAACCCTAGCAACCACGGGGCGCACCGACCCACATCTGACGCTACCAAATCGCATCGATCGCGCGGCGGTACCAAGGAAGGAAGGGGGGTTGGGGGATTGGGGGCGCGTTACCATACCTTGAGGATGCCGAGCTTGATGGAGCCGTAGACGACGCCGACGCCGAGCGTGGAGACCCTGGCCACCTGCAAAGCAACATCCATCGCGAGGACGCCGATCGTCGGTCAGTCAATCAGTCAGCCAGATCTGATCCGCGCGGATGCGGAGGAATCGGGGGGAGGGGCGCGGGTGGGTTGCTTACGAGGGCGAGGGTGCTCTTGCCGGAGTCGTCTCCTCCTCCTCCTGGTCCTCCTCCTCCGGCTCGGGGCGCGGGGGAGCTGCAGTGGTGGGGGGCGCGCGGGCGCGGGGGTCGCGGTGCGGGGAGCTGCGGTGGTGGAGGGCGTGGGGGCGCGGGGGCGGCGGGGGTGGATCTGGAGAGGGAGAAGGACGAAGGGGATCTGGCGAGAGGGAGGGAATTAGTTAGGGGGGATCTTACTAATGGCGCACCCGCGGTCGGTGCGCCATTAGTAATCTTTTTTTACATAGCAATGGCGCACCAGGCAGAGGTGCGCCATTAGTAATCTTTTTTTATATAAATAGCAATGGCGCACCAGCCAGAGGTGCGCCATAAGTAATTTATTTTTATTTTTTGTTGCATGTAATAATTTTTTAGAAAATGAATATGAATATGAAAAAGTAATATTTTTTTATAAAAACAGTAATAATTGTTGTTGAACAACAATTGTAGTCTACACTTTATTATTATTATTATTTAAAAAAATGAATATGAATATGAAACAGGGGGTGCTCGTCGGCGGTGGTGGAGCGGGGGAGGGTGCGGGGGTTGCTCGTCGGCGGTGGAGGAGCGGGGAAGGGTGCGGGGGGTGCTCGTCGGCGGCGGTGGAGCGGGAGAGGGTGCGGTGGGTCGTCGGCGGCGGTGGAGCTAGCGGGGGAGGGTGCGGGTGGGATCGAGATCGAGATGGAGGGGGATAGCGATCGAGATGGAGGGGCATCGAGATCGAGTGTCCTCATGAATATTCAATGTTTTATCATATTGAATATGAAAAAATATCATCAAATTTGAAAAAATATTCATGAATTCAAAAAGTGCCCATGAAATTTAAAAATATTCATGATATCAAAAAGTACGCATGAAATACAACCGAGAAATGAAGACTATGATTTAAATACAGTCGATCTTAGCTAGCTATCTATTCATAATCCTCTTGCCCTTCTTTTTCGCAAATGGAGTTCTTCTGTGGAACGGACGTCCTTTAGGTAGGGTGGTCCTGCTTCTTCTTGTGGTGTATGCTACTACTACTTCATCGTCGTGGTCATGTTCGATCTTCGGGTCGCCGTACTTGTCGAAGTCTTGCTCATTGGCTACTCCATCCATTCCGATGATCTTCCTTTTGCCTCTCCTCACGACAACACGGCTGGGCTTTGACGAGTCGGTAATGAAGAAGCATTGGTCCACTTGGGAAGCCAGTACCCATGGTTCATTTTTCGCGATGACGTTTGCACCCGCGGTCTTGGATTTGGCTTCGGGTATAACCATGGTGGTGAAATACCGGTCTTCTTTTAAGACGCTCTTGGCCCATCTGACACGGAATATCGGGACCTTCTCTCCAGCGTAGCTCAGCTCCCAGATCTCCTCGATCCTTCTGTAGTATCTGTCCTTGTCATTACCGGTGTAGGATTCCATCGTTACCCCGGAGTTCTGATAACCATCGCTCTTCATGTCCTTGTCCTCGGTGTAGAATGTGTAGCCGTTGATATCTTACGCCTCATAGGTCATCAGGTTGTGTTCGGCGCCCTGTGACAAGGCGAATATGAGTTGTTCTTCCGCGGAAGAATGCTCATGTAAAGGGTACGACAGAAGCTTCTGCTTGAACCAACGCGTGAAACATGAGTTGTGCTCTTTGATTATATCTCCGTCCGTCCTTTGTTGGCCTCGGTCATTGTACGTCTTCTCAATAAAGGTTTTGTGCTCTACCACCCAAGGATCGACCACGTCTATGTGTTGTAGCGCAACTAGGTTTGCTCTTTCATAGTCAGCGAGTCGACCCTCGAAGTCGACATGCATTTCGCGGCGACCCTCACGGTGACCCCATCCAACGAGTCTGCCGAGGTGCCTGTTGACGGGCAGACCAACGGGGTTCTCGATGCCTAGATAATTCGTGCAGTAGGAGATGCACTCTTCGGTCAGAAAGCCCCTGGCTATACTTCCCTCTGGACGTGACATGTTGCGAACGTATCCTTTGATGACACCATTCATCCTTTCGAATGGCATCATGCTGTGCAGGAACGTCGGCCCGAGTTGGATGATATCCTCCACGATATGGACCAGCAGATGCACCATAACTTCGAAGAATGCGGGCGGGAAGTACATCTCAAGCTCTCATAGTATCACCATGATATCTTCCTGTAGCCTTCTGAGTTGTCTCACGCCAACCGACTTCCGAGAGATGATGTCGAAAAAGTTGCATAGGCCAAATAGCATTTCACGGACGTGCGCGTCCATGATCCCACTGATTGCAACTGGAAGTATCTACGTCATCAGCACGTGACAGTCGTGAGACTTCATCCCACTGAACTTCTGCTTCGCTAGGTCTAGGTATCTGCTTATCTTCCCCGCGTAACCGTAAGGAAGTTTTACTCCTACGAGGCAGGTGAAAAACTCCTCGATCTCCTCCTGACTTAGAGTGAAGCACGCGGGAGGGTAGTCATTTCTGGTCTTCTTGGCCTTTTTGCCTTTGCGACGACTTTCTGTGTCCTGCTTCGCCTCATCATCATCATTATCATCATCATCATCATCATCATCATCATCATCATCATCATCATCATCATCATCATCATTAGCGTGAAGCTCCTGCCTGATGCCCATTGATTTCAAGTCTGCCCTTGCTTTCGGCCCATCTTTGGTCCTCTCTGGCATGTTGAGCAGGGTACCAAGCAGACTCTCGCACACGTTCTTCGTGACATGCATGGCATCAAGGCTGTGAGGCACATGGTGGATCTTCCAGTACGGCAAGTCCCAGAAAACAGACCTCGTTTTCCTTACCTTCAGCAGCGGCTCTGGCGGCTTTCGCTTCTTTCCCGGCTCTGGCGCCTTTTGCTTCTTTCCCGGCAGTGGGCAATCTTTCCAATTTTTCAATAGCCCGTCTATTTCCTCGCTGCTCCTCGTACGCGGGCGTCTTCGGAGTTCGGTTTCACCATCGAACAGATCCTTGCGTTTCCTCCACGGGTCATCGTCGCGAAGCCACCTTCGATGTCCCATGTACACGGTTTTCGAAGACCCGAGATCTCTATCTAGCTGGCGATACATTGTGTCATCCGTGCACCTGACGCATCCAGAAAATCTGTGGACCACCTGCCCCGCGAGATATCCGTAACCGAGATAGTCGTGCACCGTCATGAGCAGTGCAGCTCTCATAGGGAAATATTCTTTCTCTGCGGCGTGCCACGTATTGGCTGGCGTTTTCCATAGCATGTCTAGATCCTCTTTCAGCAGCCCCAGATACAGATTGATGTCGTTCCCTGGTTGTTTCGGCCCTTCAATTAGCATACTCATGTGAATGTACTTCCTCTTCATGCACAACCAGGGGGGAAGGTTGTACATCCACACAAACACAGGCCAGGTGCTATGTGTGCTTCTCTGGCTGCCAAACGGATTGACTCCATTGGTGCTCGCGCCCAGCACGATGTTCCTTGGATCCTTCCCAAATTCTGGGTGTTCGAAGTTCAACGCTTGCCACTGGCTCCCATCCTTAGGGTGACTCAGCATCTTGTCTTTTTTATTTATCTCCGGATCATTTGCGTCATCTTCTCGCTTCTTCTCCCTATCCGCGTGCCAACGCAGGAGCTTTGCTACCTTAGGGTCCGCGAAATACCGCTGCAGACGAGGAGTGATCGGAAAGTACCATACCACTTTTTGAGGAGCTTTCTTCCTCTTCTTGTATCGAGTGACGCCGCACACCGGACATATGGTAGACTCCGCGTGCTCGCCCCGATAAATGATGCAATTGTTAATGCACAGATGTTATTTCACGTGCGGTAAATCCAGAGGACACACGATTTTCTTCGCCTCCTCGAAACTGGTCGGGCACTTGTTCCCCTTGGGAAGACATTCGTGCTAGAATGACATGTTCTCATCGAAGCATGCGTCGGTCATTTTGTGTTTTACCTTCATCTCCAAAGCCATGAGCGTTACTTTTAGGCGGGTATCCTCGGGTCTGCATCCTTCATAGAATGTAGTAACCGCGTCTATCTCCAGTTGATCCAGCTTGGCTTTCTCTCGGGCGGCAGCTCTTGCGTTATCCGTCTGCTTGAGAAGCAGCTCTTGAATATGAGGGTCCTGCACCCAGCCCATCGATGGTCCATCATCGTCTGCTCCTCCGGCATCTAGATCTTCATGATCATGCCCTTCGTCTGCTCCGGCATCTTCCTCATCATCATGTCCGGCATCTTCTACATGATGACTGTGTACAGCATCACCGTCGTGATCATGTCCTGGAGATTCTTTGTCTTCTCGCCCGCCCGAGCCGCGGTGGTTGTCTTGCTGCCCTTCCTCATTTCTTGCCCGGCTCCCATGGACGACTTCATAGTCATCTTCATCACCTTGCCACCGAGAGCCATCCAGGAAACCACACAAGAGCAGGTGGTCCCGCACCTGCCCGGAATCCGGGTCCGCAATAAGGCTCTTCAGCTTGCATCTTCGACACGAACATCTTATCTCCGTCTCGTTCTTTCGAAGCATCTCGGCCTTCGCAGAGCTCAAAAACCTATTCACGATGACTTCGGTCATCGTGCGGACCATGGTCGCCTGCGGGGTAGAGCAAAACGATATTTTAGAACCAAGAAAAAAATTTGGCATGACTTTCCCTAAAAATAGGACCAAAAAGAATGCATAGTGCCAAAATTCTCGCCGAAATGGAAATGAATCAACATTCCGGCAAAATATTGGCAACTATCGCATTTCAAATACCGGTACCTGCAAACACAAACATGTATGCAACACCACAAACATACACTAGTAGAAAACAGGGCTATGGTCCAGGCCGGCTCAGCCCATTAGTCCCGGTTCAGTCTAGAACCGGGACCAATGTGGGCATTGGTTCCGGTTCGTGAGCCCAGCGGGCCGGCCGGGCCACGTGGGCCATTGGTCCCGGTTCGTCTGGACCTTTTGGTCCCGGTTGGTGGGACGAACCGGGACCAATGGGCCTCGCTCATGGCCCACCACCATTGGTCCCAGTTGGTGGCTTGAACCGGGACCAAAGGCTTCCCTTTAGTCCCGGTTCATGTCATCAACCGGGACCAATGAGGTGCCTATATATACCCCCTCGCGCAAGAGCAGAGCACAGTGCTCTATTTTTTCTGGCCGAGGGGGAGAGGGCTTTGTGGTGCTCTAGCTCACCTCCTATGCACATGAGGTGTTCGATGGAATGCCCGAGCCACTCTACTTAAGCTTTCTCCTCTCGAAGCTCGACCTCCAAGCTCCATTTTCCTCGAGATTTGTCTAGATTTAGCGGTCCGTCATGCCCCGTCCCCGTCTTCACCGTCGTCGATCACCCGCGCCGATCTTATCACCGACACCACCGTGGTGAGCCTCTTGTTCTTATCTTCTTTCTGAAAGGAAAAATATTCTTACTTGTATGTTTAGATAGATACTTGTATCATTTTCTTACATTTATTATTGCATCTTATATAGTGCGATGGTTTTGGTATCTGCCCCCGTCGGCCCTCGTCCTGTCTATGATTCGGATTTGGTATGTATATTATATTTATAACTATTGGTTCATTTATTGTTTATGAAAATTATGCCGACCAACGTGACATAGATTTTATTTATCTAGGATGTATGTGAATCGGAAATGCCAACCGACCCTATTGTCGAGAGGTTAAATTTAGTTGAAGAAGAAAACAATTTGTTGAAGGAAAAAATAAAAAAAATTGAGGAGGAGAAGATGATATTGGAGTTGCATGTCGCGGATGTCGTCGATGATCACAAGATCAAGATGGATGCAATGTGCTTGAAGATTAGAAAGATTAGAAAACAATTTTTGTGACCTAAAATCAAAAAGAAATCACTAAAAAACTATAAGTATTTAGTTGTAAGTATAAATAAAAAAAATCTATTTTTATTGTAAAGTTATTCATAAACTAGTGATTCACACAAATTTTTAAAAATTCAAATTTAAACTATTCAAAATTTAAAACTAATGGCACTAACAGAAAGTTTATAATTTTTGTGACCTAAAAGCAAAAAGAAATCACTAAAAAACTGTAAGTATTTAGTTTTATGTAGAAATTAAAAAATAAAAAACCAAAAAAATGTAGAAATAAAAAAGAAAAAACCAAAAAAATGCCACCTACTGGGCCTCCACGGCCTGAATACGACTAGAAACCCTACATGGGCCAGGATTCAGGCTCGCAGAGGCCCAATAGGCCCATAGGCAGTAACAAGTTTAGGCCTGAAAGCCTGCATTAGAGAGGAGCTTGAATGGGGAGGCACAGCAGCGCTTATAAACAAGTGCCGACGCCCTTCAGCTAGCGATGTGGGACTAAACTTCAGCTAGCGATGCAGCACAAGGCCATTGGTCCCGGTTGGTGGCACCAACCGGGACTAAAGGGGGCATTGCTCACGGTTCGTGGCACCAACCGTGACCATTGCCCCCCTTTAGTCCCGGTTGGTGCCACCAACCGGGACCAATGGCCTTCGCTTCCCGCCCTTTCGGCTGCCGAAAATTGGCATTTGGTCCCGGTTCGTCGCACCAACCGGGACTAAAGGGAGCATTACTCCCGGGTCGTAGCACGAACTGGGACCATTTCTCTGGCTATATAAGCCACCACTTGTGAAATTTTGGCCAACCGCTGTTCGCCCCGACGCCCCCAGGCCGTTCGTCGTCGTCGTTGCCGCCCCGAGCCCGTCGTCGCCCCGCGCCCGCCGCCGTCGCCCCGCCCCGCTGTCGCCCCGCCCCGCCGTCGCCCCACCCCGCCCCGTCGCCGCCCCGAGCCCGTACGTCGTCGTCCCGCGCCGTCGCCCCGAGCCCGTCGTCGCCCCGCGCCCGCCGCCGTCGCCCCGCCCCGTCGCCGCCCCGAGCCCGCCGCCGTCGCCCTGCCCCGTCGCCGCCCCGAGCCCGTCGCCGCCCCGAGGCCGTCGTCGCCCCGCGCTGGCGCCCTTTAGGTTGATGATATGATGATGTTTTTTTTTCTGTTGATGATATGATGATGTTTTTTTTTCTGTTGATGATATGATGATGTTTTTTTCTGTTGATGATATGATGATGTTTTTTTTATATATGCATTTTTTCATATATGTATTAATTTTTTTAAGTTGTTAGTAGATATCGATTTTAGGTTAGTGCATTTTATCACTGATTTTAGGTTAGTTGAGCCTCTTTAGTGCATTTTATGTTTGTTGCATTTTAGGTTAGTGCATTTTATGTTAGTGGAGAGGAAAAAGTAAAGTAAGGAAAAGGAAAATAAATAGAGAAAGAAGGAGAAGAAGAAGGAGAAGACGAGGAGAGGAAGAAAAGGAAGAGGAGAAGAAGAAAGGAATAGAGGAGAAGAAGAAAAATAGAATTTTTTTTTCTATTTTTTCTTCTTCTCCTCTTTTTTTTCTTCTTTTTTTTCTTCGATCTTCTCCCCCTCCCGATAGGAAAGTTTTATATAGAAAGTTACAATTTTAGAAAAGTTTTATATATGCAAAAATTACAATTTTAGAAAAAGAAGGATAGGAAAGAAGAAAATAAGAAGAGGAAAGAAAGAAGAAGAGGAGAGGAAAACAAGAAAATAGAATATTCTATTTTCTCTTCTTCTCCACTATTCCTTTCTTCCTTCTCCTCTTCTTTTTCTTCTTTTTTCTTCTTCTTATTTATTTCTCCTCTTCGAGGGGTCGAGGGTCGGGAACTAGGGTAGAGGGTCGAGGGTCGTTAAGGGGTCAAGGGTCGAGGGTTTCAGGGTCGAGGTTTCGAGGGTTCTATAGGTTCGAGGGTCGAGGGTTCCAGCAGGGTCGTCTAGGGGTCGAGGGTTCCAGGGTCGTCGAGGGTTCGAGGGGTCAAGGATCGCCGAGGGGTCGAGAGAGGTTTCCTAGTGTCAAAGTATTGAAGAAATCCATGCCTTCATCATTAGCCGGAAGTAACCAGGGCATATTGGTACGAAGTTCTGCAAAGTTATTCTGGAATGGAGTCCCGGATAGAATAATCCGCCTTTTGGTACGAATTCAGCAAAGGCCTTGCAAATAGCGATATTCGGAAGGCTCTTTCTGAACTTTGTACCAAAAAGCGAATTATCCTATCTGGGACTCCGTTCCAGAACAACTTTGAAGAGCTTTGTACCATCATGCACATGTTACTTTCGCCTAATGATGAAGACATGGTTTTGTTGAATCCTTTGACACTAGGCAACCTCCCGACCCCTCGGCGATCCTCTCGAACATGAGAGGAAGAAGAGGGTCGTCTAGGGGTCGAGGGTTCCTGGGTCGTCGATGGTTCGAGGGTTCGAGGGTTCTTCTCCTCTATTCTTTCTTCTCCTCTTTTTCTTCTTCTTCTTCCTCTTCTTTTTGTCGGGAACGAGGGTCGTCGAGGAACATAGATGTAGTGTCGTCGTTGTCGATATATACCCCCACCCGATAGCTTACTATGATTAGGTAGCTAGTTCTACGTTTGGCACTAATATATCCATCTGTCATGTTTGAATAATAATTGCCATGTTGTAAATATTTGTAGAAACTATGGACACCGCCCTAGATGAAGCAACAAAAGAAGCGTTGTTGAGGGACATAATCGCAGAAGGAAGTGATGCCATCTCGTTGTTTCTCAACGAAACCGATGGTCTGGAAGGAGAGGGTGAACAAGCTGGCTACGGTGACCTAATGCCGGTGCAAGAAGTACATGAGGACGGCTCCGGTGACCCAATGCCGGTGCAAGAAGGAGACCGTGATGACGGCTCCGGTGACCGAACCCGGTCTGGCTAGGTATATATATTAGTTAAGCCTATGCTGACTAGCTGATTGATGCATTCATTGTTTTGGTATGTACACATATTAATTAAGTCTTTGTTCTTTTTTCTAGCCCTCCGAATCGAGCACAACTTCGGTAAAGAGACGAGGCCCGAAGAAAAAGTTGAGCTCGGATGAAAAGTTTGAGATCATAGCAATCGCGCCCGACGGCCAACCTATTGAACCCCTCCGGACAAAGAGCGCATTTGTTGCTCAGTGCGGGGTTCTGGTTAGGGACAAGATCCCGATAAGCATCCAGCAATGGTTTAAGCCGGCTACAGAAGACCCTGAGGTGTCTTATGTCAATGATATGCAGAAAAATGATCTTTGGACTGAGCTGAAGTCAAATTTCACCCTACCGCCTGAGGATAATTCCGAGAACCCAGTTAAAGAGAAATTAATCAAGTCTTTTTCTCTGAAGAGGATGGCAGAACTATTCAGGAGGTGGAAGAAAGAGCTGAATAAGTTTGTCGAAAATAATGAGACACCAGAATTCAACGGCAGATATGAGAAGATCAGAGATCACTGGCCCGCATTTGTGGCCCACAAGACATCGGAAAAGAGTCAGAAGATGTCGGCGGAAAATAAGCAAAATGCTGCGAAGAAGAAGCTTCACCATCGCACGGGGTCAGGTGGCTACCTCGTAGCCCGGCCTAAGTGGTCCAAGACTGAGAATGATCTGGTTCATAAAGGGATCGAACCAGAGACAATTAACTGGCCATACCGTTGCAGGACTTGGTTCTTCGGGGCTGGTGGAACCTTGGACCCTGTAACAGGGAAGTGTATTTGGGCGAACGATCAAATGGACATACCAGTCAGTAAGCTTAAGCAGTATATCGAAGCAGTGCAGGAAGGGACGTTCTTTCCAGACAGAGAGAACGACGAGCTCACAATGGCCCTCGGGAATCCTGAGCACCCTGGACGGACACGAGGCACGCCAGGCTCCATTCCATGGAAGGTTGGGTTTCCGGACGCAGGCGGTTACAAATCCCATGAGAGGAGGAAAAAAGTGCAGCAGACCCAAATGCAGACTCTGGGGGAGGAGTACTTTGTATGTGAAAGTTAAAAAGGAGCATGACCTCGTTGGAATTGATCTGTTGCCTGTTCCATTTGAGGAGTTCTATCAGTTTTTCAATCAATTGGCCCTCGATAAAACAACGGTCGCCTACTACTGTCTGTAAGTAGTACTACTTCTGTCATTAAGTTTCTCTATATAGCTTAGCTCTTTCATTGCATGTATTTATAATCATCCTCACTATATTATGCAGATTGAAGATTGCCGAATTGAAGAAAAGACAAGTCGGTGATATTGGGTTCATTAACACATATCTCATAGATGCAACTCAGGTTAAACTTCATGCCACAGCTACCGAGGCCAACTTGCTACGATCGTTCGTAATAAATCAAAATAAAGATATAATACTCTTTCCTTACAACTTCAGGTGAGTGTTACTGTCTTGTGCGTATTCGGTTTCCCTTATATATTAGTCAAGGTTATAGTAATGTAATTCATGAGTTATGCATGCGTGTGCAGTTTCCACTATATTATCCTAGAGATTAAGCTTGAGCAGGGACTAGTAACCGTCTTAGACTCAAAACGAAAAGATCCCCAGGACTATGCAGACATGACTCAAATACTCCAGAAGTAAGTTAAATCGATCATTATCCACCATATCAGCAACTTTGTTCATTTCCTGATATCAAGTAATTGTTTTCTTTGTCCGGCAGGGTTTGGAGAAAATTCACCAAAACAGTTCCGGGACTGCCGAAGGAGCTGGAATTTAGACACCCGAAAGTAAGTATTATAGTAGCATGTTCTGCGCATCTCCTAGTGATTCAAGCGCTAGTTTCATCAATACCATTTAGCATTCTTGCTTATCAGTTTGATTGACCTCTATTTCTTGTAAAGTGGTTGTGGCAGGAACAAGGGAATGATTTCTGTGGATACTACATCTGCGAGTCCATCCGCCACACGACCTGTGAGCGGGGCGGGTACTCTAACGAACAATATGTATAGTACGTAGCGTCGACCAAGCACAGACATAAGAGAGGACACTTCTCTCTATTAATTATAGCTAGCTAACACAATATATGAAACACCTAAATTAACCCCCCAAAACCCCCAACCCCCCCCCTTTCAAAAAAAACAAAAACCCCAGCCACAGAAATGCTGACGCGTGGATGCCTATTGGTCCCGGTTGGTGCCACCAACCGGGACCAAAGGGTCTCCTGACTGGGCTCTGCGCACTGCCCACGTGGAGGCCCATCAGTCCCGGTTCTGGATTGAACCGGGACTAAAGGGTCGGGGCATTAGTACCGACACTTTAGTCCCGGTTCAGGAACCGGGACTGAAGGCCCTTACGAACCGGGACTATAGGCCCTTTTTCTACCAGTGATATGCAACACCACAAACATATGCAACACCACAAACATACATAGATCTAGCTAGGCCACAAAAAGTGCATGTGCACGTTGTTGGAGTGAGCTAGGGAGAAAAAAAGTAGATCCACAATATGAAGATAGCTTTCCCCTTACTTACCTATCAAAAAAGGTAATTTCAACACTTAATTTTGATGAATCTATGGTGCAAATGAGGTGAGGAGGAGGAGGCAGCCGACAAGCTTAGAGAAGGAGGTGGGGGGATGAAGTGGGGAAAGTGAGTGTGTAGGTGTGGCTGTCCAAAAATATCTAGCTGGTCCCAGGTTACTAATGGCGCACCACACAGACATGCGCCATTAGTAACCCAACATACTAATGACGCACCACACAGACATGCGCCATTAGTAGTTTTGCAAAAAATTAAAAAAAATTATACTAATGGCGCACCGTGGCACAGTGCGCCCTTACTAGTTTAAACTAATAATTGCGCACTATGCAACGGTGCACCATTAGTAGTTTTGCAAAAAATTAAGTAAAATACAGTAGTGGCGCACTCTATGGCTGGTGCGTCATTAATAGTTCTAACTACTAATGGCGCACTCTGCCCGGATGCGCCATTAGTATGTTTGAAAAAATAAAAAAAAACATTTTGTTACTAGTGGCGCACCGTGTGCCTGGTGCGCCATTAGTGTCTTCCACACTAATGGTGCACTAACACATGGTGCGCCATTAGTATATAGTAATGGCGCACCACATGTCTGGTGCGTCATTAGTGTCAATTCCATCTATAGCTCTTTTCCTAGTAGTTACAGGAAGAAATAACATACGTGGTGGTCAAAATCCATACGTCGGCCCAGACAAGCTTATGAAAGGCTACATGTAAATATGCGTGAAGCTTATGAAAGGCTACACTATGCGTGAAGAAAAAGCACTCATAAGCATTAGGGGTTCAAACACATACTAAGAACCATGGATTTCGAGTTCACTCGACTAGTCGACGACTAGTCTATGAGTTGCAAAAACATGGTCGACTCAGCTTAGTGTCGACTCGTGACTCTGAGTCGCAACTAGTCACAACGAAGGCTCGACTTCTTTTGAGTCGCTGCCCCAGAGAGACTCGCATGAGTCGCGACTTGAAAACCATGCTAAGAACTTGGGAGATAGATCAACCGATCATCCACTAACAGCCTAACGACAAGGAAGGAAGTAAGCAGCCAAGAATAATGAATATTTTAATCAAAACAACAACAAACGAGCCAGGTAATTCCTAAATTTCCCCTATTTTCCTCTGACAAACTCCTCCCAACACGAGCACAACGCAATTTCGTTCAAAAATTGCTATTCACTCCGCCATCAAAATCCAACCCTTGTTTCTCTCGCAGATTATGCCACAACTACCTCAACGAGTCACAGTAGCCAAATTTGCCATTGTACAATGTACGGATGGGCTTAGGCATTTCGTCGAACACATTGGCTCTATCCGTTGGAAACAACCAGATCACATGTACAGGAAAGCTAGCAGTAAACTTCGAACATCGAATAGACAAGAGGTTGGGGCGGGAGCAACCTTGGGGAGTGCTGCGGTCGACGACACCGTCCGGGACCGCTGTCCTAGTGTCAGGCCAGCTAAATACATCTCTGAAGAATTGCTCTGTTCTAGCGTGTCGGAAGCAGCACGGACCGTCGATCTGCCATCCATTGGCTCCCGTAAGAAGATAACGGTTCGCTACTGGAATGTCATCTCCACCCTGGATCTCCCATCCAACGGCTGTCATCGCTCCGAAGGTCGCTGTTGGTCATCCGACAACGCATGTGCTCTGCTTTTGCTTTCTGCTTTGCTTTTCACCTATAATGGCTATATAGCCACCGCTCCTTCTCCATTTTGGACACGATTATTGTAACTGGGTACAAACCCTAGCCGCCGGTGGCATGCTTGCTACTTTCCCCTTTTGCTGCAATACAAACCCTAGCACAAATTCTCTCAAATTCACCTCTGAATTCGCATCGTTGAGTGTCTAGTTCGACCGATTCCCTGTCAGGTTCTTGAAAATTGGTATCAGAGGCCCAATTGGTTTTCAGAGGCATTGGATCTGGCAAGTAGAGGTTGGCGAACAGGCCGGAAAATCCCTCTGCTTGTTGTTGATCTGGTGGCGGTGTTGTCATGGTTCTAAGTCTGACAGTGAAGTAGGGGGGTAAGTGTGGAGAGGCAAGATCTTAGCTATGGAGAAGTTGTAAGAACGCAAGGTTTACGAGTTCAGGCCCTTCTCGGAAGAAGTAATAGCCCTACGTCTCGGAGCCCAGAAGCGGTCGACTGGATTATGAGAGTATCAATTACAAGCGTGCGAACCCTTGTCTTGGAGGAGGGGGGTGGCTTATATAGAGTGCGCCAGGACCACGGCCAGCCCATGTTCCAAAGGGTTCAATGTACATTAAGGCAGGGCGTTACTGGTAACGCTAGTAATAAAGTCCTATGATGACCATAAAAGCTACTTAATGACCGACCGTTAGCGTGCGGAGTGATTTAGGTCTCCTGGCCGTCGAGTGGTTGGATCTTGGTCGAGTGATTGCTTCTTGCACTACAAGAAACCTAGTAATACATGACGGATTTCCGGTGACAATTTCAAAAACCGTCATGGGCAGACTAGTAAAGCCCCGCAAGCCCGCCTAAGCCCGCCTGAAGCCCTAAACCATTCCCCTCATAAAACCTAAACCTAACACCAGAGACACTCCTTCCCCACTCCTCCTCCGCCGCCGCCCCATCGTCTCAGCCCTCTCTATTTACTTCCTTGCCCTGCCCACGCCGCATCACCATCTCCTCCTTCTCCGCTGCACCGCCGCCGTCCTGCTCCTTATGCTCCACCGGAACCAACCGGAGCACGCGTGGAAGCGTAGTAGATCCCCGTCCGTCTCTCTACTGGATCTGGATTGGCTCCCGTGACTCTTCCTCCCTCTGTTGGTAAGGAAACAGTAGCTCTACTACTACCTTTTGCGGTGAAGAGTCGAACTGAATCCAATTCAATCTAGGTGTATCTCTTATCTTTGCGACCTAATGTGCAGATCCAGCATGGAGCTCAAACCTGACGTCGGCTTGTCGGAGCGGAGCGGCCGTGCGGTCGCCGGTCTACTGCATGGCACACTGGAGGCAGAAGCGACGGCAGCATCACCCTTTTCCTTCCCCGTCCATGAAGTCAGACCTCTCGCCCGCCCCCTACATCCAAACTTTAGATCCACTTGTTCTTGTTTTCCCCCATTTTTCTTTGGAATAATCTCATAGCTTCCGGGTCAGTTCGTCTTCAATCTTCTGTAACCCCATGATAATATCCATGAATCAGTATCTTAGTTGATTTTGGTCTGTGGCTACCTAATTCTAGAGCTAGAATAGAATAGGTTGAGGGGATAGATCTGAAACTGAGTAGGCAAGCATTTCAGTCTAGGTTAGTCGTTGGTTTTGAAGAAAAATAGAGCGCCCCTGAAAGAAATGATCTGCACACGGGAGAAAAAAGGTATTTCGAAATATGTGAACAACATTTCATTGCACGGAGAGCGCCATATTGGTCAGAGTGCTAGAGCTGCACTTGTTGTTTTCATTTCCTGCTATCCGATATGCCATTAATCTTACGTTCTCAATGTACAAATGTGCTTCACAAAATTTTAAAAATAATCTTGATGGTTAACACTTTAACTTGAGGAGATATTTCCATAAGCATGTTTAGTTTTTTCCTTTGCTAGGCTCCATTAGCTTATTCTGAATCTGAACATGACATGATGAACCACTAGAATGTAATCAGACCATTTTCTCTCTATGTGTGTGTCTGTGTGTGTGTGTAACAAGTTCCTTTGATTGATTGTCATACTTCTCACGTGCACGGATTGGATCCCGGCTGCGAGGGCAACCTCTGGCCTCTGCATCTTCCTCCCTGACGGTAGCGGCCTAACACGCATGGACTGAAGTGTTGGTCAGGTGCCCACAACTCGGCTCTTCATGCTTGAGATTTTGTGCTTCTCTGATCTGGTTTTAGTAAGTTGTAAAAGGCCATAGCTGGTTCTCAGGGAAGAGCCTTCACCTCATGGCTGAATATTGGGTAAAATTGCGGGCATACAAATTACATCTTTTTTTTGTTGCCTTATAAACATGGCTGTAAACAAACTGAATATTGGCAAACAAACTGTATGTCCATTCTAACTCTGATATTTCTGAAAGTGAAAGGGACGTAGGATAGCGTAGAGAGCAGAGAACACACAAGTTATGTTGAAAATTTTGGCCGAAGTTACAGTGCATTAGCTAGTATAAATATAGCACAACTAGCATGCCTAGATGCAGACGAAGTTGATGGTAAGATATGCTTGACAACTAACAAACATGATCATATTATTCATTTCATAAATGTAGACAAAAAATATCTCTTTGTTTTGACATAAAAATAATCCAATTTATCTTCTCACTTATGTTTTGGATTTCACTATGACCTGACTCTCTTTCTTTGATTTTTTTACACGACTTGTTGCCTATAGGTGTAGATGCTGAAACCTTCCTACAGTAGGTGTGCCTTTCACATGTTTGCTAAGATGTTTGATAAATTTTTTGGCCTGATGCAATAACATCAAAACAGGTTAGTGATTGCTACTGCATGGCGTACATGCAAGTGCCCTGATAAATTTTTTGGCCTTATGCAATAACATCAAAACAGCTTAGTTTGTCGTACTTAATTAATTTGTGCATGAAGTATTCTAGTTTGCAAAAATTAATGTTGCTTCTTACTGTTATGTATATGCGTGTAGTAGTTCAAGCTTGCATACACTAACTAAGATCACAAGAAAGATAGACATACTTTTGTTTTGCAATAAAGATGTTAAATATGAAATTTTTGGAGGATATGTGCTAGGATTTTATAGTTAAGCAGTGTTTTTTGTTTCATGCTGATACATTTTTGGCTCCCCTAGATTGAGCATATCTAAAATGCAATCTGTACAAGATGAACCAATGAAAAAAAAGGAACTTCAAACTCTGGCTTGTACCTTAATAACCTTGCATTGCTTAGATACACTACTAGAGTGGTCGTCACCTCCTGTTCATTTGTTTTGATTTGGCTTGTACATTAATAACCCTGAAGTAATTTTTAAGCATGCATAGATTAATTTGTAGTTCTTGTGCAAGCTGTTAGGTTTGCTAGACATGCACAAGCCTTGTTCCTACCGTTGTCACCCAATAAACATATATACTGGTTCAGTTTATTTCATTTCATTATTTTTTTCCTGTTATAGATAATACTACTATGTTTGTAAAGTGGGCAGCCATTTGCAGCATAACCATTAAGTCTTATGGCGCTACTCGTTGACCCGGTTGGCGTAAACATCACAGCAATGATATTGTTTGTTAGTGATGCCATTTTGTTGGCATGTTATGGCCTCAACTAGTACTACTATAGTACTTGAGTTCTGGGATGTATGTTTTGTTTCTTTGTCATTTGACTTTCATTTGACATGCTTTTCTTTGGATTAATTTTCGTCCTCATGTTTACTCTTGTTTTATAGTAGATGCAAAGTTATTCTCATTTGTAGGCACTGTAAGATCTAAGAATTTTGGACAACATGTAGTTCGTTTTTAACTTTGTTGTAATTCTCTTTTTTCTATGAACTACTCATATAAGCAAATATCTAATAAGGTCCCTCTAAATATGCTAGGTAAGATTAGGTAGCGAGCTACTTGGTGTTGCCATCACAATCAGCCACGACATGTTAGTTGCCACAGGAGGGGTGAGGAGGGCCGACGACAAGAACATGAATAAAAACCTCAATAGTTCATATGTTATGTTGATGTAAAATGGATTGTAATGGTTCCTAACTTTGCAGCGAGGATTTTGTAAACTGCTATGTTGTAGATACATATAGATGGCTGCAAGCTGTATTAACTATGTAATGTTCTGATACTTTGAAGACACATCCTCTTGGTAAAAATTGTCATTTGGATTTGTGAGACGCACTATGCTAAAAACGTAATGGTCAAAATTAGGCAGAAATAAATGGGCTAATGCGGCAGAAATGAATGGGCTAATGGGCTCGCCTAAATTGATGACGATTTTTGTGACGGAAAATAGTATCCACGTAGGCAGCCATGTCATTTGAATTGGTCAACCGAAAATCCTACATGGCGTTAATCCATGACGGCTTGTTCCCGTCACGGAGGTTTGGGCTTGGGCGGGCCTGGTGCATATCCATGACGGTCAAAAACTGTCAAGGAAGGTACGACGTCAAATTATGATGCGATATACATGACTGATTTCAGATCCGTCATGCACGGGCACCCATTACAGTTTTTTATTGATTTGTGACGGACTAGATCCGTCATGTATTAACAGATTTCTTGTAGTGTTGGTCGAGTGTCTTCGAGTCTGTCGAGTGGAACACCTCCAAGTCGATTGAAAGGTGATTTCTTCTAGAGATGTCCTTGGGTAGGGCAGTTAGGACAGGTCCATGATCCTACCCTAGGTACATAGCTTCATCATTAGCCCCCGAATGGATCGAGGTTTGAGTGGGGAAGGAGTTGACAACTTCTTTGACTCGTTTTTCATGCCGTGAGCATATCTTGTTTCGGATCAATGGACCTGAGTGATGACAGCAACTTCCTTTTCAGTCGCCTTGATCCATTCTTAATTCTTCGTCGAGTGAGTTCCTTTACTTGTAAGGCTCCGAGTGACGGTGCGGAGGAGATCTTTGGTCTGACAAGTTGTTTGTTGCCCGCAGATTTCGTCGGATCCGAATTTTGGGAACCGCGCGGGACGGGGGAGGCCGCAGTAATCGGATGGGATAGAGCGGAGCCGCCTCGATCCCCGCACCGCCTTTTTCGCCACGTATCGCGCGCGCGATCGTTACGGGATTTGACAGAGCCACCTGGGCCTATCCGTCAGCCACTCGGAAGCGGCCTCATATAAGGCGTTGGACCGGAGTCTCCCGAACGGTGCGTTACCATTTCCTCTTCTCCTCTTCACACCCCTCCGCTTCGCTCGTTCTCGCCCCAGCATCACCGCTCCGTGCGCGTCTCACCGGCGACAATGGGGAAGGAGAAGACGGCGGCTCTGGAGCAGGCAAAGAAGGCGACGGCGAGGTCGAAGGGGAAGGCGACCAGCCGGGGCGGATCTTCCTCGTGGACCGGCCTGCCGAAGGGCTGGATCTAGGGCGACTGGATCCACTCGAGGATCACCCAAGAAGACCTCGATGACCTGGCCAAAGGGGGGCTGATCCCCTATGACTCGGCACGGCTTCCGGGGAAGGAATCTGAGCCGCAACCTTGGGAGGGTGAGCGTGTTCTTCTTGCCACCCACGTCGACCGTGGATTTTCGTTGCCTCGTCACCCTTTCTTTCAAGGGTTTCTGAACTTCTTTGGGGCACAACTCCACCATTTTACCCCCAACTCAATCGTTTATCTCGCCGCTTTCATTCCTTTGTGTGAGAATTTCCTGGGTTGCCGGCCTCACTGGGGTCTTTTCAAGCATATTTTCACTTGTCGCTCCCAGACAATGAAAAAGGCTAATCCGAGTGACGAGAGGACCCAAGTGATCCAGATGTGTGGGGGTCTTGGCATCCAGACGAGAGGGAGAAGCTCCTTTCCAGCCATGATTCTTCCTGACTCAGTTCGCGGATGGCAGTCGACCTGGTTTTACTGTAAAGACCAGTCGACGCCAGGGCAATCGACTGGCCTCCCTCCCTTTACCATGGACCGAGTGGAGACCCTCCCCTTTGAAGGTGCTCCCGGAGGAGAAGGTGCACGTGAAGGTGTTGGTCGATCGAGTGGTCCAGCTTATTCGTGACGGGGTCACTGGTATGGATCTCTTGGAGGTCTTCCTTCAGCGGCGCATCCAGCCTCTTCAAGCTCGAGACCATCCGATGTGGATGTATTCGGGTCTTGAAGACTCCACTCGGATCCATCCGGAGGAGATCGATGATGACACACTGGAGAAGTGACTGTCGGGCATTACCGGGAACAAGGACAATCCCAGGGGAGCCAGGAGAGTTCCCCCATTCGACCAGTCTCATGCACCAGAGCAGGTCTGATTCTGAGTTTTTGCTTGTAATCTAAATTCACTCGCGCAGCTTCCTATATTGCGTCGACTGACTTTGTTCTCCCTGCTTTCTTTCAGGCCATTATTGAAATGTATTCAATGCCCTACGGGGAGCAAGAGCAAGCTCTGGAAGGCGAGGCGAGTGGCGGCGACAGTGGCGAGTGGACTTCCGATAGTGAAGGGGATGGAGGAAGCAACGACTCAAGTGATGGAGAAGAAGTTGAGTCGCCCCCTCGCAGGGAGAGGCGATCCAAGCTTGACCAAGAACGACCGAGTGCCTGCGACAAGGCAACTACTCAGGCTGGTCAGTCTTCGTAGTGTCCTCGGATCTCTTCACAAACCCCGACTGAGAAGGTGCCAAAGCACCCCAAAGTTGCAGAGCCGAGGACTTGGAAGGCGTTGCCAAAGATCAAGATTGATAACCCCATCGCCTCTTCGTGAGTGTCTCTCTTTGTATTCACTCGACGCTCCGCGCTGTTTGTTTTTCTTGTTTTAACTGGACGAACTTTGGAATTGTCAGCGCTGCTACTTCCGGGACCTCAGCTTACAGGGATTATGATGAGGTGATGGAGGATGCGGTCACTTCTAATCCGGGTATGATTTCTGCCATACTATCTTTATTCGGTCGATTCAACTGCAATGTGCATCATTGGGTGACGTGATTTTGGCAATTGAACTTTGCACAGCTCCCAACATTATTGACCTCCCTGATGATGATGAAGAGCCCGAGAGGCCTTTGACGAGGAAGAATAGGCGAGCTCCTGTAAGTGAGGCGCTACAGTCGACGCCGAGGGTGGAACCAGTCGTTCAGGACACTGGCGACGTCAATCGGGGTTCTGTTACCTTCGCCGAGCCACTGTCGAGTGCCTTGCCTTCTTCGTCGACTGCTCGGGCCCCTGTCGACCCGCCTTCAGTTTTTGCGACCCATCATGTCCCAGAGGACGAGGTGAATGCTGCTAGGGAAGCCATACACCAGGCGGGCATTATGATGGAGAAGATGAAGATGGTGCGGGACGCCAGCCAAGCCGCCTATGATGCCAGCTCGGCTCTCCAGAGCAACGTTCAGGTTAGTTGGTTGCTTCTTGTTCTGTTAGGATATGCTACCTGAAGATTCTTTCCAAAAATCTTTGCATCTGTACACCCACTGGGTGCGCTGATTGAATATTGTGGGGGAAGGCTGAGTGCACCCACTGGGTGTAGTCCCCGAGACTACGGTGGACTGCTGGCAGTCGACTGTAGTCTTTGTATTTTGCCGAATGTATAAACCAAACTGGTAGTTTGTTTCTTCCACTCGGTCTGGTTGAGTGGGATCAGAACCGGTGGGGGCACGCAAAGTGCACCCACTGGGTGTAGTCCCCGAGACTACAGTGCACTGCCGGCAGTCGACTGTAGTCTGAGTTCTACTTTCTCTCTTTCTGCCTTTTTTTGGACTCGACTTCGGCGGGCCGGTCGAGTGTTAACAGAACCGGTGGGGGCACGCAAAGTGCACCCACTGGGTGTAGTCCCCGAGACTATGGTGGACTGCGGGCAGTCAACCATAGTCTTACTATTTATTTCCTCTATTTTTTTGCTGTAAAAATAACTTCTCCCCTTTGATTTCAGAAATCTTGTGATCTTGGAGCTCGCTTTGCTGACTTGGAGAAGCAGCAGATTCAACTGAACCTTGACTTGGAGCTGTCCAGGACAGAGCTGCAAAAGGTCAGAGACGGCGCCGCTGGTAAGACGAGTTTGTCGACTGGTCAGTTTTAGGCTTGAGTACCCTTCTGCTATTTCTGAATCAATCGTCATTTCTTTGCTGAAAAACTGAAAGAAGCTCTAGCGAAGAAGGATCAAGATTTGGCTGCTGCTCGTAAGGAGGCTGACGACAGGACCGCTCTGGCCAAACAGAAGCTGGCTTCGGTCGGCCAGTTGGAAGAAGAGAATACCAGGCTCAAGACCGCTCTGAATGACTCCAACAAGGAGTGCTCGCGCTGGAAGAAGGTGAATCTCGTCCAGGGCAAGGAAATGGAAAGCATTGCTCGCAGGAGGGATGATCTGGAGAGCTATTTGAGAAGTCTTGCCAAGAAGTTGTTCATCAAGCTTGAATGTTCCGACTGATTTTTTTTGTGTCGACTCAATGTACAAAAATTGACTTATCCTTGGATCGTGAATGCAGAGTTTTGCCAGAACTTTGAAGAGGAGACTGGGCGGATCGAACCAGGTTTGGACCCAATCAACTCTCCCATGAAAGATGAAACTGCCATGAATCTGCTCCGTCTGGAATCTCGCATCGACAGTGCCGTGGACTACTTGGCTCGACTGAAGGTCGCCATGTCACAGATTGACCCGGCACTTTGGCCAGAGGCTGTGCTCCAAAATGATCTTGAGTCCCTGATGACTCGACTAAATGAAATCCCAGACCGAGTGCAGGAGTGGAAGAAGTCTGCTGCTCGGTGTGGCGCTGACGTGGCTCTGTCTTTGGTTCGTGTCCACTGCAAGGAGATGCGACAAGACAAACTGGCAGCAATCAAGGTCGCCAACACCCAGAAACATGACTTCCGAACCTTTATGGAGACTTTCATCGCTGTAGCCACTCGGATAGCCAACGGCGTCGACCTGGATGAGTTCGACGAGCCTGCCAGCCCTCCTCCCGCGGAGTGAACAAACTCTTATGTCCCACCTTAAATTTGCCTCGGAATGCCGAGTGGTTTTTGTAACCGTTTAAACTTTTTCGGGCTGCATGCCCTGTTGGGGAATGTTGCAGAAAACAAAAATTTTCCTACGGTTTCACCAAGATCCATCTATGAGTTCATCTAGCAACGAGTGATCGGATTGTATCTACATACCTTTGTAGATCGCGAGCGGAAGCGCTCAAAGAACGGGGATGAGGGAGTCGTACTCGACGTGATCCAAATCACCGGAGATCCTAGCGCCGAACGGACGGCACCTCCGCGTTCAACACACGTACGGTCAGCGTGACGTCTCCTCCTTCTTGATCCACTAAGGGGGAAGGAGAGGTTGATGCAGATCCAGCAGCACGACAGCGTGGTGGTGGATGCAGGAGTCACCGCAGCAGGGCTTCGCCGTTCTACTGCGAGAGGGAGAGGTGTAGTAGGGGAGAGGGAGGCGCCAAGAGTCAAGGGTGCGGCTGCCCCTCCCTCCCCCCTTTATATAGGCTCCCCAAGGGGTGGCGCCGGCCCTAGGAGATGGGATCTCCTAGGGAGGGTGGCGGCCAAGGGGTGGAGTGGCCCCCAAGGCAAGTGGGGCGCCCCCCACCCTAGGGTTTCCAACCTAGACGCAGGGGGTGGGCCAAAGGGGGCGCACCAGCCCACTATGGGCTGGTTCCCCTCCCCACTTCAGCCCATGGGGCCCTCCGGGATGGGTGTCCCAACCCAGTGGACCCCCGGGACCCATCCGGTGGTCCCGGTACAATACCGGTGACCCCCGAAACTCTCCTGATGGCCGAAACTGCACTTCCTATATATAATTCTTCACCTCCGGACCATTCCGGAACTCCTCGTGACGTCCGGGATCTTATCCGGGACTCCGAACAACTTTCGGGTTACTGCATATTCATATCTCTACAACCCTAGCGTCACCGAACCTTAAGTGTGTAGACCCTACGGGTTCGGGAGACATGTAGACATGACCGAGATGGCTCTCCGGTCAATAACCAACAGCGGGATCTGGATACCCATGTTGGCTCCCACATGCTCCTCGATGATCTCATCGGATGAACCACGATGTCAAGGATTCAAGCAACCCCGTATACAATTCCCTTTGTCAATCGGTACGTTACTTGCCCGAGATTCGATCGTCGGTATCCCAATACCTCGTTCAATCTCGTCACCGGCAAGTCACTTTACTCGTACCGTAATGCATGATCCCGTGACCAGACACTTGGTCACTTTGAGCTCATTATGATGATGCATTACCGAGTGGGCCCAGAGATACCTCTCCGTCATACGGAGTGACAAATCCCAGTCTCGATTCGTGCCAACCCAACAGACACTTTCGGAGATACCTGTAATGTAACTTTATAGTCACCCAGTTACGTTGTGACGTTTGGCACACCCAAAGCACTCCTACGGTATCCGGGAGTTACACGATCTCATGGTCTAAGAAAAAGATACTTGACATTGGAAAAACTCTAGCAAACGAACTATACGATCTTGTGCTATGTTTAGGATTGGGTCTTGTCCATCACATCATTCTCCTAATGATGTGATCTCGTTATCAATGACATCCAATGTCCATAGTCAGGAAACCATGACTATCTGTTGATCAACGAGCTAGTCAACTAGAGGCTTACTAGGGACATGTTGGTGTCTATGAATTCACACATGTATTAGGATTTCCGGATAACACAATTATAGCATGAATAAAAGACAATTATCATGAACAAGGAAATATAATAATAATGCTTTTATTATTTCCTCTAGGGCATATTTCCAACATGCCCGAGTACTTCGATCTGTGATCCGGGACCTTTAGAATTTATCTGAACTTGGTTTACCGTCGAATATCTTTATGAATCTCCTGCTGAGTGAACCCATTCTCCATTCGAGACAACTTTTGTATTCGCAGTGCAGCTCCGAAGGAGAGGGAAGCAGTCGACCCATGTCTTGTCGCCCTTGCGGGTCGGCGATGGAGTGCGCATCGTATTTGTGGCGGAGCTCTCCAGGGGAAGGTGGCGATCGACCCACACCTTCTTATTGCAGAGCAGGACGGAGCGCACATTGTATTTGTGGCGAAGCTCCCCAGGAGAAGGTGGCAGTCAACCTGCCCCTCGTCGTCCTTGAGGATTGAGATGTGTTTCGTACTTAGGTGAGTTTGGACTGCAGCTAAGCCCCTGAGTTGGAGGATTGCTCTCCACTCGGTAGGATTTTTTGAAACTTAGGCGAGTGCGGGTGTCGGTGTCAAAACCGGTGGATCTCGGGTGGGGGGTCCCGAACTGTGCGTCTAGGCCGCATGGTAACAGGAGGCAGGGAACATGATGTTTTACCCAGGTTCGGGCCCTCTTGATGGAGGTAAAAGCCTACGTCCTGCTTGATTAATATTGATGATATGGGTATTACAAGAGTGGATCTACCACGAGATGAAGGAGGCTAAACCCTAGAAGCTAGCCTATGGTATGATTGTTGTCTATGGAGTTGATGAAGTTGTCCTACGGACTAAAACCCTCCGGTTTATATAGACACCGGGTAGGGTTAGGGTTACATAGAGTCGGTTACAATGGTAGGAGTTCTTGAATATCCGCATCGCCAAGCTTGCCTTCCACGCCAAGGAGAGTCCTATCCGGACACGGGACGTAGTCTTCAATCTTGTATCTTCATAATCCAGGAGTCCGGCTGAAGGTATAGTCCGGCTACCCGAACACCCCCTAATCCAGGACTCCCTCAGTAGCCCCTGAACCAGGCTTCAATGACGACGAGTCCGGCGCGCAAATTGTCTTCGGCATTGCAAGGCGGGTTCCTCCTCCAAGTCCTTCATAGAAGATCGTAAACACCAAGAGTAGTGTCCGGCTCTGTAAAATAAGCTTCCACATATTGCCATAGAGAGAATAATATTAACACAAATCAAATCTGCTGACGTATTCTGCAGTGCGTCATCACACCACAACCAAGCCCTTTACTCGAATCGTTTTTACTTTTCCTCCTCAGCATGTTTTGCGAGGCGGTTTCCTTGGCACGTCTTGTCAAAGCAGAGATCGTGTACCCTTTTTACAGGATTCTCATCAATACGGACGTGGGTAACCCAACCGTGCCATTTATCACGGCGCTCGGGAGGCAAAGTGAGTTTTATTAGGTAGGTGGGGACGCATAACCGCATCCGCCTATATAAGGGGATAAGGATCTACCCTTTTTACCTATGCCTTCTTCCTCCCTTGCCTATCCATCCCTCGCGCACCCGAGCTCCAGCGCCCAAGCCTGCACATCCCACCTCAACCTTCTCCAGCAATGTCCGGAGCGGGAGGCAAATGGATGGTCTCCTCCGCTATGGAGGGTAAAGTAAAAAAGCTAAGGAAGGCCGGATACCTGTCCAAGGACATCGCGCACCGGCTTCCCGAAGAGGGGCAGCTTATCCCCACCCCAAGGCCCCATGAGAGGGTTGTGTTTCTCCACCACTTCCTCCGCGGACTAGGTTTTCCACTGCACCCATTTGTTTGGGGGCTCATGTTCTACTACGGCCTGGATTTCCATGATCTGGCTCCAAACTTCATCCTCAACATCTCGGCGTTTATCGTCGTGTGCAAGGCCTTTCTCCGCGTCCGCCCCCATTTCGGCCTCTGGCTCAAGACGTTCAACGTCAAGCCCAAGGTGGTGCGCGGCAGCCAGGCGGAGTGCGGAGGCGCTATGGCGGGCAAGATGGCCAACGTCCTATGGTTCGAGGGCACTTTCATGGAGACCCTAAAGGGATGGCAAGCCGGGTGGTTTTATATCACCGACCCACGCGATCCGGAATGGACCGCACCCCCTGAGTTCCGATCCGGACCCCCCATGCGGCTTATGTCCTGGAAAGAGATGGGTCTGTCGTGGGGTGACGAAAAAGAGGTGACCGGATTGCAAACATGCATCCAGTCCCTGGTGAACAAGCCAGTCCGGCTTGTTAATATAATCCAGGTTATGCTCGTCCGCCGAATCCTCCCGTGCCAACAACGGGATTTTAATCTGTGGGAGTTCGACCCGGCGCAGCACCAAACTCTCAACCGGCTCTTCGACACGACGTATGAAGACACATGGAGGGTGCTATTCAAGGGCGCCGAGGCTCCCGCATCCGCTTCTGAGGACCACGGATACAGCTCGCAACGTCACTCTAGCAAGGTATGCCATCCACATCCTTCATAGGATGTTAAGCCTTTTTTCATAGTTTGACACTATGCGGGATCTAAACTCCCTTTCCTCTGACAGGCTTGGCGGGTGATAGCCGAGCCGATTAACTGTCCGGCTCCGCTGCCCGAAGATCTAGCCCCAGCTTTACTGGTGAAGCTGCTGGCCCCGGCGCCTTATGTGGTGCCGGAGAAGAAGGTCAAGAAGAAGAAGACCACGGGGACTCGAAAGAGTGCCCGCAACATGGTGGTGTCCGACTCGTCATCTGAAGAGTCCGAGGCACCCTCCTCCCGCGAGAACGAGGAGGAGGAAGAAGAAGACTCTCCCTCTCCAGTGGAGGGAGGAGAGAAGAGGAGGGTCGCCCCAACGGGGGAGGCCGAGGTGTCTAGAAAAAGGAAGACCCCTCCGCCGGACTACGCCCCTGACGCCGAAGAGGGCGAAGAGGATTGGCCGTACAGGGCCAAGCATCCGGCGAAATCGTAAGTGTTCAGATACCAGAGTAACTCATGATATTCCTTTTGTTGCACAGCTTCCCCTAATGTCGAATATAATCATGCAGCCCGCCCCAGGCCGCACTCAACGAGTCGTCGAGCGGCTCCCTGGATTCATCGGACGTGAACTCTGTTCCGCCCGCTGTCTCCCCCCACACTACGGATGACGCCGAAGTGGCATCGCACCGAGCTCCGGGGCAGGAGGAGGTGGTCCTGGAGGAGCCGCAAGGCGACCTCCCGGACCCCAGGAGTGAAGGGGACAAGGCCCCCCAGGGCTCCAAGTCCGGCCTTAAGCCGTACACCGTGCCGGAATCTTCAACGATTCCGGACCGCGGCAGGCGAACTCCTTCCAAGAGGAGCAAGCCTTCTGAGCCGGCAGCCTCCATCCAACCGGAGGCGCCGGACAATCTGCTGGAGGTGCTTGAAGGTGCCTCCATCGACGAGGAACACCGTACTATTATGAGTACGGTGATCCGGAAGGTTCAGTCCGCCAAGAGCGGGCTGAATGAAGCTTGCGCTGGCCTTCTAACAGGCTTCGAGGTAAGTAAAAATATGTAAAAATATTACCGCATAGACAGTAGCCCCTGATGCTCTGTTTGGCGTTCGGAAAGAAAAGCCGAATAGAGGATCTATGAAATTTCGCAGGAGTCTAATAAAGAAGTCAATATGCGTATGCAGGCTTCGCTGCTAGCCACCGCCGCACTGACTGCGGAGGTGGATGCCCTAAAACAGGGACTCGAGCGGTCCGAGCAAGAGCTTGGCCGTGCCAAGCAGCAACTCGAGGAGAAAGAAGGTAAGAAATACCTTATAAAAAGGTGCCTATAGAGAGGCGTGATTGCAAAAAATAACAAGATTGTGCTGCTTATTGTAGGGGCCACGACTGAGGTGGCGACCCTCAAGCAGGCGCTGTCCGAGGCCGGAAAGAAAACGGCCGCGGAGCGCACCGAGCGGGAGAAACTTGGGTCTCAGGTCGGCGAGGTGCAGCAAGAGCTTCAGGCTCTCATGAAGAAACATGAGAGTTTGGAGCTTGAGTCAAAGACCCAAGCGTCCGAGCTCGCGACGGCCCTTGAGACTGCCAAGTCTGCCAAGGCCGAAGCCCAAAAGGCTCTCCGAGAGTTGGAGGACATGAAGAAGATAGCAGCGGGTAAGGCATTCTTTATGCAAAGCAGAAACATAAAAGTAAACTACTTGTTACTTACCCGAATCCGGAGTTCTCCAAGGGCCTTCGCAGATCTTCCCCGCAGCCTGTCCGTTGCCACCGCATTCTACCGAGCTGAAGAGGGCAGCTCGACGGAGAAGGTATTCTGGTCTCAGTATGCTGAGGCCGGACACCCTGTGCCCTTGAGCGACCAGCTGAAACAGCTGGTCGAACTCCACAAGGTGGCCGAACAAGCCATGAAGGGCTTCATAGTTCGGCTGTGGCCCGGAGAGGCCTTGCTTGGGAGCTACTTCGGGCTGGTGCGGCGGCTGGTGGAGTCCTGTCCAAGGATCGAGGTCATCAAGCGCTCTGCCTGCATCGAAGGTGCCCGTAGGGCCCTTGCCCGTGTAAAGGTGCACTGGGGTAAGCTGGACGGTGAGAAGCTTGTGACGGACAGGCCGCCGCCGGGGAAGGAGCATCGCAAGCCGGAGAACTACTATAAGGATGTTCTTGCAGGTGCCCGCCTTGTGGCAGATGAGTGCACCAAGGATGTAATTCTTGAATGAATTCGCTCGTGTTTATCCTGTGCGCTGAAAACTTGTTCATATGCGCTAAGCAATGCTTATTGAATTTAAAATATTATTTTCTGTGCGGCCGTTTATCAAAATTTGAGAGATGGCCAGTCGTCGGCTTCTGCCCCCATGCCACTAGTGCTGGGGTGTTCGGTGATAATCCTGGGCGCTCTTTTTCCCATGGTTGGGTCCTTCGAGGGAGGCGCTCAGCACGACGAACCAGGCAATCGGACTATAATGCTTGAACACTCTCACTTAGCCATAGAACTTTATAATTTTAAATTTCGGTGAAGCCCCTGGTTCAGAGGACCGAGTTTGGGGCGCTATCCACGCCTTGGCTGGGGTTATCCAGCTCCTCGCTCGAAGCGGGATAAGCCTTTAGGGACTCGAAAAACCTCTCGAATAGCGACCGGTCTCTCGCCTCATCATGACAGTCAGTTTTAGCTTTCTCCACTGAGGTGGTTAACCCAGCTCAACCGGGGCACAATCGCAGGGGTTCTCCTAGTGCTACCTTAGCCGATATAGCGGAAGGTAAGGCACCAAAACATAGGAGCCGGGCAAACCCAACTATTGACCCAAATCATGATTCAGAGCCGATGCATATAGTGCTATAAGTTCGGGGTGCCGCACTTGTGAAAGTGTACGGACTTCTCACGTCATATTAATGGGTACTAAAGCCCCTGGCGTATTTTGCCGTACCACAGTGTACGGGTGCAACATGTCATAAACATATATATGAAAAGATGATAATGCAAAAAATAGGTAGAAAGCTATGCATTATCTATAAAGAGGCTATTTATCAAAGACGATCGATACAAGTGGTGCGATAAGCAAAAATATATTGGACTATTTAGTATGTCCTGACCAGGGGCAGGCCGCGGAGTTGTATTCAAAACAGGTATACCGCTCGTAACAGAGACCACCTGGGAGTTCCATAATGCGGCATGGCTTGTCTGCCTCCTGGATCTTGCGTCGTTTCTGCGGCAGTCGAATTGCCGAACAGGTCGTCCGAAGTATGGAGTCCTGAAAGTAAGAAAAAGTTGAAAAAAGAATCCGGCAGCCCCTAGTACGTTTTAAGCCGTATTTTGGGCATGCCGTTATTGTGCCCCTTCCCTTGTGCCCATGGTATTTCAAGGGCGTAGTTATGTACGAGAGGTACTCGTTTCGCTAGGTCGCGAAGGCTGGGGTTGGGGCCGCATTGCTACGCTTGCTCGGAGTGTGCCAGGCGGTCTTGCTGTAGGTTACTCCGGGCGCGCTTGGCAGTGTCTGGCTTTTTAATGGCCGGACTAGAGAATTGCCGAAGAAGGCTACTTTGTACCTCCGCTGCGAGGGCCGCCGTATGCTCTTCCGTACGGAGGGAGCGTTCGGTGTTTCCGTTGACCATGATTACTCCTCGAGGGCCTGGCATCTTGAGTTTGAGATATGCGTAGTGCGGCACCGCGTTGAATTTTTCGAATGCGGTTCGTCCGAGCAGGGCGTGATAGCCACTGCGAAACGGGACTATATCAAAGATTAACTCTTCGCTTCGGAAATTATCCGGGGATCCGAAGACCACGTCAAGTGTTACTGAGCCTGTACAGTTGGCTTCTACACCTGGTATGATGCCTTTAAAGGTCGTTCTTGTGGGTTTGATCCTTGAGGGGACTATGCCCATTTTCCGCACTGTGTCCTGATAAAGCAGGTTCAGGCTACTGCCACCGTCCATGAGGACTCTTGTGAGGTGAAATCCGTCGATGATTGGGTCAAGGACCAATGCGGCGAAGCCGCCATGACGGATGCTAGTGGGATGGTCCCTCCGATCAAAAGTGATCGGGCAGGAGGACCATGGGTTGAACTTTGGGGGGACTGGCTCCATCGCGTATACGTCCCGTAGCGCACGCTTCCTCTCCCGCTTGGGAATGTGGGTTGCGTATATCATGTTCACCATTCGCACTTGTGGGGGAAAGCCCTTCTGTGCATTGTTGTTCGGCGGCTTGGGCTCCTCGTCGTCGCTGTGCAGCCCCTTGTTGTTTTCGGCTCTTAACTTGCCTGCCTGCTTGAACACCAAACAATCCCTGTTAGTGTGATTGGCTGGCTTTTCGGGGGTGCCATGTATCTGGCACAAGCGATCGAGTATTCGGTCCAAACTGGACGGGCCCTGAGTATTCTTTTTGAATGGCTTTTTCCGCTGACCGGATTTATAGCCTCTGAATCCGGCATTGACTGCCGTGTCTTCATTGCTGTCGCTGTTAACGCGGCGTTTTTGTTTGTTCCGACGTGTCCTGCCACTTTTGTCCTTGGTGTCCGAATTACCAGGGTTCTTCGATAAGTTGTTACTGTGAGCTAGCCAGCTGTCTTCACCCGCGCAAAAGCGGGTCATGAGTGTCGTGAGGGCTGCCATGGATTTCGGCTTTTCCTGTCCCAGGTGCCGGGCAAGCCACTCGTCGCGGATGTTATGCTTGAAGGCTGCTATGGCCTCTACATTCGGACAGTTGACTATCTGGTTTTTCTTTGTTAGGAACCGTGTCTAGAATTGTCTGGCCGATTCCTCTGGCTGCTGAATTATGTGGCTTAAGTCGTCGGCATCCGGTGGTCGCACGTAAGTGCCCTGGAAGTTGTCGAGGAATGCGGCTTCCAGGTCCTCCCAAGAACCGATTGAGTCTTCTAGCAAGCTGTTAAGCCAATGCCGGGCCGGTCCTTTAAGTTCGAGCGGGCGGTATTTGATGGCGTGTAGATCATCGCCGCGTGCCTTGTGGATGTGAAGGAGATAATCCTCGATCCATACCGCCGGATCTGTTGTGCCATCGTATGATTCAATGTTTACAGGTTTGAAACCCTCTGGGATTTTATGCTCCATTACTTCATTCGTGAAGCATAGCGGGTGTGCGGCGCCTCTGTACTGGGCTATATCACGACGTAGCTCAGAAGAGCTATGTCTGTTGTGTTCGGCCCAGCCGGATTTGTTGTATCCGGAGTAAGGATTATCGTCACGTGCCGTAGGGCGCCTGCGCGATCCGTAGATCGATCTTGTTTGTCTTGCCTTGTCCTCCAGTACGTCTCGCAAGTCTGGCGCATTTTCCCGTGCCTTAGTTGAGTGGCGTCGGGGCATGGCTTGGGTGGAGGATCGAGAGAGCTCTCTGTCGCGGCCGCGAGGTGGCCGTTCTGCCGGGTAGGGGGTCCCGAACTGTGCGTCTAGGCCGGATGGTAACAGGAGGCAAGGAACATGATGTTTTACCCAGGTTCGGGCCCTCTTGATGGAGGTAAAACCCTACGTCCTGCTTGATTAATATTGATGATATGGGTAGTACAAGAGTGGATCTACCACGAGATCAAGGAGGCTAAACCCTAGAAGCTAGCCTATGGTATGATTGTTGTCTATGGAGTTGATGAAGTTGTCCTACGGACTAAAACCCTCTGGTTTATATAGACACCGGATAGGGTTAGGGTTACATAGAGTCGGTTACAATGGTAGGAGATCTTGAATATCCGCATCGCCAAGCTTGTCTTCCACACCAAGGAGAGTCCCACCCGGACACGGGACGTAGTCTTCAATCTTGTATCTTCATAATCCAAGAGTCCGGCTGAAGGTATAGTCCGGCTACCCGAACACCCCCTAATCCAGGACTCCCTCAGCGGGACTGCAACTAAGTCTCTAAGTGAGAGAACTTAGGCGAGTACTGGACTGCAGCTAAGCCCCCGAGTGGGAGGATTGCTCTCCACTCGGTAGGATTTTTTTCAAACTTACGCGAGTGCCGGACTGCAGCTAAGTCTCCAAGTGAGAGAACTTAGGCGAGTACTGGACCGCAGATAAGCCCCCGAGTGGGAGGATTGCTCTCCACTCGGTAGGATTTTTTTTTCAAACTTAGGCGAGTGCCGGACTGCAGCTATGTCTCCAAGTGGGAGAACTTAGGCGAGTACTGGACTGCAGCTAAGCCCCCGAGTGGGAGGATTGCTCTCCACTAGGTAGGATTTTTAAATACTTAGGCGAAACGGATTCGCAGCTAAGCCCCCAAGTGGGAGGCTGGCTCGCCACTCGGTAGGAAACTGTTTTTACAAACATAGGCGAAACGGATTCGCAGCTAAGCCCCCGAGTGGGAGGCTGGCTCGCCACTCAGTGGGAAACTGTTTTTACAAACTTAGGCGAAGCGGATTCGCAGCTAAGCCACCCACTGGGGGATTTCTTACGCAAACAAAAACAATAATAATCACTGGGAAAATTATAACGCCCTTGTCTTTGATAAATAAACTACAGGAGTTTTTCTTGTTACATCTCATCCGAGTGAGAATTGAAGTATAAAAGGGGCGGAGTAGCTCCGCATTCCAGGCACGTGGCTCATCAATCTAGCGATCGACATTGTAGAGGTGGTATGCTCCATTGTGGAGGACTCTGGTGACTATGAAGGGGCCTTCCCAAGTAGGAGCGAGCTTGTGTGGTTTCTGCTGATCCACTCGGAGGACTAAGTCTCCTTCTTGGAAGGCTCGGCTCTTCATGTTTCTGGCATGGAATCGACGCAAGTCTTGCTGATAGATGGTCGATCGAATCAAGGCCATTTCTCTTTCTTCTTCTAGGAGGTCGACTGCGTCCTGCCGGGCTTGTTCTGCTTCATCTTCAGAGTAGAGCTCGACTGGGGGAGCATTGTGAGGCAGGTCACTCGGTAAGACAGCCTCGGCTCCGTAGACCAGAAAGAATGGGGTTCTTTCGGTCGATCGATTTGGGGTTGTTCTTAATCCCCAAAGGACTGATGGAAGCTCGTTGACCCATGCACCTGCTGTGTGCTTGAGATCGCGCATCAATCGGGGTTTCAGTCCTTTGAGAATCAGGCCGTTCGCCCTTTCTGCTTGCCCATTCGACTGGGGGTGAGCGACCGAAGCATCGTCGACTCGAGTGCCCTGAGAGGCGCAAAAGGCCCTGAATTTGTCGGAATCGAAGTTTGACCCGTTGTCGGTGATGATGCTGTGTGGAACTCCATATCTGAATATCAACTCTCTGATGAAACTGATAGCGGTGCAAGCATCGAGATTCTTGATAGGCTTGGCTTCAATCCATTTGGTGAACTTATCGACTGCTACCAGCACATGAGTGAAGCCGCTCCTGCCTATTCTCGGTGGTCCAACCATGTCCAGCCCCCAAACAGCGAAGGGCCAGACAAGTGGAATGGTTTTCAGGGCTGACGCGGGCTTGTGCGGCATATTGGAGTAATACTGACATCCTTCACATTTGTCGACTATCTCTTTTGCCATCTCATTGGCTCTTGGCCAGTAGAACCCCACTCAGTATGCTTTAGCCACAATGGTCCGAGAGGACGCACGATGACCACAGGTCCCCGAGTGGATATCATTAAGGATCATCTGACCTTCTTCTGGTGTAATACACTTCTGGCCGACCCCAGTCGCGCTTTCTCTATATAACTGTCCCTTTATGATTGTAAAGGCCTTGGATCGACGGACGATTTGTCGAGCCTCTTCTTCGTCTTCCGGGAGTTCTTTCCTTAAGATGTACGCGATGTACGGTTCTGTCCAGACGGGAGTGATAACCAAGACTTCCATGATCAGGTCGACCACAGCTGGAACTTCAACTTCAGTCGGATCCGTGGCGCTTTTTGGCTGCGGGGCCTCTTCAGTGAAGGGATCCTCCTGGACCGATGGTGTGTGGATGTGTTCCAAAAACACATTGCTGGGAATGGCTTCTCTTTTGGAACCTATTTTTGCCAGATCATCAGCTGCTTGATTTTTCAGTCGGGGTATGTGATGAAGCTCTAACCCCTCGAATTTCTTCTCCAGCTTTCTCACTGCATTATAATAACCAGTCATGGCTGGACTTCTGACGTCCCATTCCTTCATCACTTGATTAACCACCAAATCTGAGTCGACATAGACCATGAGGCGACGGACGCCGAGTGAAATGGCCATGCGCAACCCATATAAAGGTGCTTCATATTCTGCCTCGTTGTTAGAGGAATCAAAATGGATTTGAAGAACATATCTGAGTTTCTCTCCTCTGGGGGAGACCAACACCACTCCGGCGCCGGAACCATTTAGCATCTTGGAACCGTCGAAGAACATGGTCCAATGCTCCGAGTGAACCTGAGTCGGCAGTTTCTGTTCAATCCACTAGGCGACGAAATCCGCGATTGCCTGGGACTTGATAGCTTTCTTTGCCTCAAACTTGATATCTAGAGGAAGGAGTTCAATCGCCCATTTTGCCACTCGACCAGTTGCGTCTCTGTTATGCAAGATCTCTGACAACGGAGCGTCGCTGACGACTGTAATGGAATGATCAGAGAAGTAGTGGGCAACTTTCTTTGTGGTCATATAAATCCCATATACGAGCTTCTGATAATGAGGATATCTTTGCTTTGATGGGGTCAAGACTTCAGAAATATAATACACTGGGAGCTGAACTCTGAAGGTTTTCCCTTCTTCTTCCCGCTCGACCGTAAGTACCGTACTGACGACTTGTCCTGTGGCTGCAATGTAAAGCAGCAAAGGCTCCTTGCTAATTGGGGCAGCAAGCACCGGCTGGGTGGAGAGCAGAGCTTTGAGCTCTGCGAACGCTGCGTCAGCTTCAGGAGTCCACTCGAACTTGTCAGACTTCTTCATCAATCGGTAAAGAGGCAATGCCTTTTCACCGAGACGAGATATGAATCGACTTAGGGCAGGCAAGCAACCAGTAAGCTTCTGAACATCGTGCACTCACACAGGACTTTTCATTCGGAGTATAGTACCGACTTTTTCTGGATTGGCGTCGATTCCCCGTTCGAAAACGAGAAAACCGAGTAACTTTCCGCCAGGAACCCCGAATGTGCATTTTGATGGGTTAACCTTGATATCAAACCTTCTGAGGTTGGCAAAGGTTTCAGCAAAGTCAGTCAGCAGGTCGGAACCCTTCCGTGACTTGACCACAATATCATCCATGTACGCCTCCACATTCCGACTAATTTGGATGAGCAAACACTTCTGAATCATCCTCATGAATGTGGCTCCGGCATTCTTGAGGCCGAATGGCATGGTAACATAACAGAAGCACCCGAATGGAGTGATGAAACCTGTTTTGATCTCGTCAGTCCCATACAGACGGATCTGATGATACCCGTAATAGGCGTCTAAAAAAGACCATCCCTCACATCCCGCAGTCGAGTCGACTATTTGGTCGATGCGGGGGAGAGGAAAATGATCTTTCGGGCAGGCCCGATTGATATGTTTAAAGTCAATGCACATGCAAAGTGACTTGTCCTTCTTGGGGACCATGACAATATTGGCGAGCCACTCGGAGTGGTAAATTTCTCGGACGAACTCCGCCGCTAAGAGTCGAGCCACCTCTTCGCCAATGGCCTTTCTCTTCTGGACGGCGGATCATTGGAGATGTTCCTTGACAGGTTTTACTTTTGAGTCGACTCTTAGGCGGTGCTCAGCCAGCTCCCTGGGAACACCCGGCATGTCAGAGGGCTTCCATGCGAAAATGTTCCAGTTATCACGGAGGAACTGGATGAGCGCTTCTTCCTATTTGGTGTCGAGTGTTGTCGAGATATGAGTTGGAGCTGTGCTGGGGTCGGTCGGGTGGATGTGAGTTGTCTTCGTATCACCAGTCGACTGAAAAGCTGACTCTGTAGCGGGCTTCTTGGCTCGCAACAAATCACTCGGGTCTGCAGTCTTCTGGTATTCCTGCAACTCCTCCACTGCCATCTGAGCATTGGCGATCTTCGAACCTTTCTGAAAACATTCTTCCGCTTTCTTCCGATCGCCCATAATAGTGATCACACCTTTGGGGCCAGGCGTCTTCAATTTGAGATACACATAACACGGTCGGGCCATGAAGCGTGCATAAGCCGGCCTGCCCAAAATAGCATGGTAGGCACTCTGGAAGTCTACAACTTCAAATGTCAACTTCTCTTTGCGGTAATTCTTGGAATCACCAAAAACCACATCAAGAGCAATCTGGCCGAGTGATTCAGCGTTCTTCCCAGGAATGACCCCATGGAAACTCATGTTGCTGGCACTTAGTCTGGACATCGGAATGCCCATCCCTTTCAACGTCCCAGCATACAATATGTTCGAACCGCTGCCACCATCCATCAGTACTTTGGTCAGTCGAGTGCCTTCAACAACTGGGTCGACCACCAAAGCTTGCCTCCCAGGGGTGGCGATGTGCGTTGGGTGGTCGGACTGGTCGAATGTTATGGCAGTCTGAGACCATTTCAGGTAACTAGGTGTCACCGGAGCGACCATATTCACCTCTCGGTTAATAACTTTCAGTCGACTTTTGCTTTCAATATCGGCAAAAATTATCAGAGTGGAATTGACCTGAGGGTATCCGTCGTCACTGTCTTCTTTGTCCTTGACCTTGTCCGACTCCTTTTCCTTACCTTTGGGCTGCTTGCCCTGGAACTGCTGGGTCAAGAGTCGACACTGTCGAGTGGTATGTTTCGGATAAATGAAATTACGCTCTTCATCTTTCTTTGTGTGGACGAGACATGGTAAGTCCAACACATCATTTCCGTCCTGGTCTTTAACCTTTTTGGGGTTCCAAGGTCCTTTAGGTTTCCCTTTAAACTTTCCTTGGGTTAAAGCCAAGGTTTCCCTGGGAGCCGCTGGCTCGGCTTTCTGCTTCTGTTTCTGATTGGAATTTCCTCCGATTTCTTGGGCGACTGACTTGAGCTTGCCACTCCTGAGTCGATCCTCATCTTCACCATTAGCGTACTTGGTGGCAATCTCCATCATCCGATTCAGGGACATATCTCTGGTTCGACCGAATTTCAAATTCAGTTCTCTGTACTTGACGCCTTCCTTGAAGGCACAAGCTGCTTGGTGGTCAGGCACATTCTCCACCGAGTGATGTAACGTGATCCACCTCTGGATGTAATCCCTCAAAGTTTCATTCGGCTTCTGCACGCAAGACCGCAGTTCCGTCAGCCCTGCTGGTCGCTTGCATGTGCCTTCAAATGTGGTGACGAACACTCGGGAGAGATCTTCCCAAGTGTAAATGCTGCTAGGTGCTAACTGGTTCAGCCACGCTCTAGCCGAGCCCTCCAACATGAGAGGCAGGTGCTTCATGGCCACTTCATCATTGCCGCCGCCAATCTGAACGGCCACTCGGTAGTCCTCAAGCCATGTATCAGGCTTGGACTCACCAGTGAACTTACTGACTCCAGTCGCCAACCTGAAGTTGGGAGCAATCACAGCAGCCCTGATGGCTCTACTAAAGCACTCTGGCCCCGAAACATGTACTCTGCTGCTGGTAGGTGCATCTCTGTCGTGACCTTCTCGGTGAGCCCTGTTCCTGTCGACCAAACCTTGGACGAGAATGGATCTCGCGTCACAGCCTGGCCCTCTGGGGTCTACTGGAATCCTTCGCCCACCACTATGAGGGCGCCTATCATCCTGCTGGCGAGGCACATACGACCCGCTCCTCAGGGGAGGCGTGGGCACTCGACGTCGACCGTCACGATCGACTCGGTGATCATACTGCTCATGGTTCCCATACTGGTCACGCCGGTCTCCATGTCCCTCACGCCTCAGGGGCGATCTCGGGCTGTGAGCCGACTGGACTGTGTCCACGGTAACGGATCTGCTGTGAATCCTGTTCCGCGACTGAGAAACAGCGGAATTCCGATCTCCTGCTGCCCGGAGTAACGCTCTGATATGCAGCAAGCCTCCGCCAGCCTCCGACTGGGAAGGCTGAATCGACTCCACTATACGGGCCGCAGCTGCTAAATTCTGAATCGGAGTTTGATATACCTGCGGGGGCGTGAAGAGCTGATGCCGACTGGATTCGGGAACCCATTGTCACGCACGCTCATTGAGTGCTCGCTGGAGATTCTCCAGTCGAGTGCGCTCGGCCATGTTTGCCAGGCGCGCGTCCTCCAAGGCGCGAGCCTCGGGGGTTTCTCCAACGATAGGAGTGTGCAGTGCATCCACGTTCTGGCGGCGAAGTTCTTCTCTCTGTAGCGACATGAGAGGCTCGGGAAGATACTCCTCATGGAGACGCGACGGGTCGCCTGCACCCGCGCCTCCGGCGGTGCGGTGAAAACTGCGAGGACTGGGCAGTCCATCGACCACCAGAACCTCCGCCGCCGGATCGCTGCTGTCGCACTCGGATGCGGTCTCTGCGGAGCCAGTCGAGAGGTCGAACAAGCCGTAGAGGGATTCATCGGGCTCAATTGCTACGACTTGAGGGGTGGCCGACTGACATGCCACCGCATGTCTCACCCACCGCTGAAGTCTCGACCGACCGGAGCGCTTGCGCCGGCGGGAAACGGGAAGGGAGGACAACACAGGAGCCGACCGGTAGGGGGTCAACGGTTGCCGCAGGAGAACGCCGCAGACGTACGCACTAAAGTGCATTGCCCCGCGAACAAGGAGTGCGTCCACGTCGAGCGGAGCCTCCTGGAGCCAAGCAGAGTCGTCGACGATGAACGTGAGCGCGCCGAGACGGATCTCGCGGCCCTCCACCGAAACTCCGCCGAAAACCATGATGATTCGAGCCGGAAAAGGTCGCAATTCCTCCAACAAATGGTAAAACACCTGCCCCACGGTGGGCGCCAACTGTCGTGGTTCTAAGTCTGACAATGAAGTAGGGGGGTAAGTATGGAGAGGCAAGATCTTAGCTATGGAGAAGTTGTAAGAACGCAAGGTTTACGAGTTCAGGCCCTTCTCGGAGGAAGTAATAGCCCTACGTCTTGGAGCCCAGAGGCGGTCGACTGGATTATGAGAGTATCAATTACAGGCGTGCGAACCCTTGTCTCGGAGGAGGGGGGTGGCTTACATAGAGTGCGCCAGGACCCCGGCCAGCCCACGTTACAAAGGGTTCAATGTACATTAAGGCAGGGCGTTACTGGTAACGCTAGTAATAAAGTGCTATGATGACCATAAAAGCTACTTAATGACCGACCGTTAGCGTGCGGAGTGACTTTAGGTCTCATGGCCGTCGAGTGGTTGGATCTTGGTCGAGTGATTGCTTCTTGGTCGAGTGTCTTCGAGTCTGTCGAGTGGAACACCTCCAAGTCGATTGAAAGGTGATTTCTTCTAGAGATGTCCTTGGATAGGGCAGTTAGGACAGGTCCATGACCCTACCCTAGGTACATAGCTTCATCAGGTGTGGGTGGCGGCCGGAGTGGCAGAGTTCGGAGGCAGTTTGATTTTCACTTCTGGTTGCTGGGGAGTATTTCTCCTGCGGTAAAATCCCAGAATATGAACTCGGACGGTGCTTCTTGGTGGCGGGAGGCGTTGGCGTCAGTGTTGGCGTTGGTAGATACAAGAGCTCGCAGCAAGTCCCTCCCTTGTCAAAGCCATGTCCCACCTGGAAGGCTCCATCGACACGGGTGTCTTGCAGCTCCAGTCATTGGAACTGGATATCAAAACCCTGCAATGCTATCATGAGGAAGACAAGAAGGAATTCCAGAATTTCAAATCCATGGTCAACAAGAACTTAGTCACCATGCAGCAAAATTTTGACAAAATCCAGGATAACTTCAAGTGTTTGCTGTTGTTGCCAGAGCAGGGGACGTTCCTGATGAACAGTCGGCACAAGGGAGTGTACAACATAAACAACCTCTATTGCAGTCCCCACCCAATGCACCGGGCAGGCCCAAGCAACTACTGGCGAACACTCCTCCTTCAGTAGCTATGCAAGAAAAAGAGGCTCAGACCATAATTGGAACATCGGTTTTGCGAGATCCTGCTGGTAAAGAGCTCAATTTGGATGGCACGCCCAAAGTTCCCTATCGCCATCCGAATTTTGCAGCAAACCTAGCAGTGGCGCCACAACAAGCTCAGCAAGTTCCACCCCACAGCAACATCCCATACAGCTAGAGGATCACACGTTGGAAGAGTGGCCAGAGGGAGGAGATAGAGGCAGAAGGCCTAACTCTCCATTTGACAACTGAAGAAATGTTCTCACAGTAAAACCAGCCAAATTTAATATTTCTGAATTTAGTGGAACAAATCCTGAATCATGGATTCAGAACTTGGAGCAGTACTTTGCTGCTGGAAGGACTCCTTTGGAGCATAGGACCGAGCTGGCAATATCATATTTGCAAGGCCCTGCCATACAATGGTGGAGAGGGACTGGATTTTCCCCACAAAATGTGCCATGGCACATATTTTGCACTTATATTGCAGATAGGTTCTCACTCGATTTTGCCTGTGATATTGTTAAATCTTTCCATGCAATATCCCAAACTTCAACTGTGGCTGTGTATGTTGAGCAATTTGAGCAACTGATGAACTGCATGAGAAGAGAAAATCCTGTTATACCAAATGACTATTATGTCACCAGTTTTCTTTCTGGACTGAATCCTTACATTAGAAGTCATGTGGAGTGCTTTAAACCTCCTGATATGCAAACAGCAGTGTGGTATGCTAGAAAAATGGAAAAGGCTACTGCTCCTGCTCAAACCAAGCCCTACTTCCCTCAGCCCAAAAGACAAGTGATGTTTGAACCAGCAAAAAAAACCCTAGTGAAGGAAATATGCCCTAGAGGCAATAATAAAGTTATTCATGCTAGAATTGTATTAAGCGGAAACATAATACTTGTGTGAATACATAGTATGCCTCTACTTGACTAGTATGCCTCTACTTGACTAGATCGTTAATCGAAGATGGTTATGTTTCCTAAACCATAGACATGTGTTGTCATTTGATTAACGAGATCACATCATTAGGAGAATGATGTGATTGACATGACCCATTCCATTAGCTTAGCACCCGATCGTTTAGTATGTTGCTATTGCTTTCTTCATGACTTATACATGTTCCTGTGACTATGAGATTATGAACCTCCCATTTACCGGAGGAACACTTTGTGTGCCACCAAACGTCACAACGTAACTGGGTGATTATAAAGGTGCTCTACAGGTGTCTCCAAAGGTACATGTTGGGTTGGCGTATTTCGAGATTAGGATTTGTCACTCCGATTGTCGGAGAGGTATCTCTGGGCCCTCTCGGTAATGCACATCACTTAAGCCTTGCAAGCAATGCAACTAATGAGTTAGTTGCGAGATGATGTATTACGGAACAAGTAAAGAGACTTGCTGGTAACAAGATTGAACTAGGTATTGAGATACCAACGATCGAATCTCGGGCGAGTAACATACCGATGACAAAGGGAACAACGTATGTTGTTATGCGGTCTGACCAATAAAGATCTTCGTAGAATATGTAGGAGCCAATATGAGCATCCAGGTTCCGCTATTGGTTATTGACCGGAGACGTGTCTCGGTCATGTCTACATTGTTCTCGAACCTGTAGGGTCCGCACGCTTAACGTTACAATGCAGTTTCATTATAAGTTTATATATTTTGATGTACCGAAGGTTGTTCGGAGTCCAGATGTGATCACGGACATGACGAGGAGTCTCGAAATGGTCGAGACATAAAGATCGATATATTGGACGGCTATATTCGGACACTGGAAGTGTTTAGGGTGATTTCGAAGAAAATCGGAGTGCCGGAAGGGTTACCGGAACCCCCCGGGGAAGTATTGGGCCTTAGTGGGCCTGAGGGGAGAGAGAGGGCAGCAGCCCAGGAGGTGGCGCGCCCCCTCCCATGAGGAGTCCGAATTGTACTAGGGGAGGGGGGCGCGGCCCCTCTTTCCCTCTCCCTCTCCCTCTCTTTCCTCCCCCCTTCTCTCCTCCTAGTTGGACTAGGAAAGGGGAGTCCTACTCCTACTAGGAGGGCTCCCCCCTCCTTGGCGCGCCCCAAGGGCGGGCCGTCCTCCCCCCTTGCTCCTTTATATACGAGGGCAGGGTGCACCTCTAGACACACAAGTTGATCTTCGTGATCGTTCTCTTAGACGTGTGCGGTGCCCCCCTCCACCATAATCCTCGATAATATTGTAGCGGTGCTTAGGCGAAGCCCTGCGACGGTAGAACATCAAGATCGTCACCACGCTGTCGTGCTGATGGAACTCTTCCCCGACACTTTCCTGGATCGGAGTCCAGGGATTTTCATCGAGCTGAACGTGTGCTAGAACTCGGAGGTGCCGTAGTTTCGGTGCTTGATCGGTCGGGCCGTGAAGACGTACGACTACATCAACCGCGTTGTCATAACGCTTCTACTTTCGGTCTACGAGGGTACGTGGACAACACTCTCCCCTGTCGTTGCTATGCATCACCTTGATCTTGCGTGTGCGTAGGAATTTTTTTGAAATTACTACGTTCCCCAATAGTGGCATCCGAGCCTAGGTTTTATGTGTTGATGTTATACGCACGAGTAGAACAAAAGTGAGTTGTGGGCGATATAAGTCATACTGCTTACCAGCATGTCATTCTTTGGTTCGGCGGTATTGTTGGATGAAGCGGCCCGGACCAACATTACACGTACGCTTACGCGAGACTGGTTCTACCGACGTGCTTTCCACATAGGTGGCTGGCGGGTGTCAGTTTCTCCAACTTTAGTTGAACCGAGTGTGGCTACGCCCGGTCCTTGCGAAGGTTAAAACAGCACCAACTTGACAAACTATCGTTGTGGTTTTGATGCGTAGGTAAGATTGGTTCTTGCTTAAGCCCGTAGCAGCCACGTGAAACTTGCAACAAACAAAGTAGAGGACATCTAACTTGTTTTTGCAGGGCATGTTGTGATGTGATATGGTCAAGACATGATCCTAAATTTTATTGTATGAGATGATCATGTTTTTTAACCGAGTTATCGGCAACTGGCAGGAGCCATATGGTTGTCGCTTTATTGTATGCAATGCAATCGCCCTGTAATGCTTTACTTTATCCCTAAGCAGTAGCGATAGTCGTAGAAGCATAAGTTTGGCGAGACGACAACGATGCTACGATGGAGATCAAGGTGTCGCGCCGGTGACGATGGTAATCATGACGATGCTTCTGAAAGGATCGATATGGTTGACTAGAGGGGGGGTGAATAGGCAACTACCAATTTTTAGCTTTTCTTTACCAAATTAAACTTTGCATCAAAGTAGGTTGTCTAGATGTGCAACTAGGTGAGCAACCTATATGATGCAATAACAACAAGCATACAAGCAAGCAAGGGTAGAAACACTAAAGAGCTTGCACAAGTAAAGGTAAGAGATAACCAAGAGTGGATCTGGTGGAGACGAGGATGTGTTACCGAAGTTCCTTCCTTTTGAGGGGAAGTACGTCTCCGTTGGAGCGGTGTGGAGGCACAATGCTCCCCAAGAAGCCACTAGGGCCACCGTATTCTCCTCACGCCCTCACACAATGCGAGATGCCGTGATTCCACTATTGGTGCCCTTGAAGGCGGCGACCGAACCTTTACAAACAAGGTTGGGGCAATCTCCAGAACTTAATTAGAGGCTCCCAACAAGACCACGGAGCTTCACCACAATGGAATATGGCTCCGAGGTGACCTCAACCATCTAGGGTGCTCAAACACCCAAGAGTAACAAGATCCGCTAGGGATGAGTGGGGGAATCAAAAATCCCTTGGTGGAAGTGTAGATCGGAGCCTTCTCAACCGCTCCCGAGCAAATCAACAAGTTTGATTGGCTAGGGAGATAGATCGGGCAAAATGAAGCTTAGAGTATTTAATGGAGCTTGAGCAATAAATGGAGCTTGGGGGAGGAAGAGGTAGGTGAGAAGGAAGAAGGGGACTCCCTTTTATAGTGGGGGCAACAATCCCGTTGCCCCCCACCAACCAGCCCTGCACAGGGTGGTACTACCGCTGAGAGGGAGCGGTACTACAGCCAGAACAGCGGTACTGCCGTGCTGAGGGGACTAGTAGGGAACAGATCCAACTGCGGTACTACCGCGGTGGTAGGGCGGTACTACCGCTCCAGGAACGGTACTACCGCCACTACAACCGTGACAAGTGCCGCAAAACCCGAAACAAGAAAAAGACCTCTCGAATCGAGGCGGTAGGAGCCAGACTGCCCAACGGTACTACGGCTGTGGGGTCAAGGGCGGTAGTACCGCTGTGGAGCGGTACTGCCGCTTGTGACCCTTCGGCCGTAGTACCGCAGGCAGTGCGGTACTACTGCTGGGGTGAGAGAGAGAGAGGGAGAAGGTATATCTCAAAGAAGCTGAGGACCAGGCGGAGGTGCCAGGCCCCCAGCGGTACTATTGCTGTGGAGCCACGTCGGTACTACCACTGCGGAGCGGTACTGCCGCCTGTGGCTTCTCAGTGGTACTACCGCTGGGTGCACGGTACTGCCGCTTAGACCCAGACAGGACAAGTAAGAGAGGAGAGATCTCTTCAATGGACAGGAAAAGCTCAGAGGGTGAGAAGGTGATGTGTACGTGATGATTCCACCCATGCAAATCCCCAGCGGACCCCCTCTTGATAGTACGGTGTCCTCTACGCAACTAGTCCACCGAGAAAGAAACGAAAGAGCTACACCGTCTTGAAATACACTCCGAGGGAAAGAAGGCGTCTCGTGCTAGGGGAGAATTTGTGAATTATTCAAAGCACAAGATTATCCAAAACTACCTTGAGAGAGATATGCCGTAACAATCTCCCCCTTTTTGGTGGATTGATGACAACTAGGGATTTGCGCAAGGAAAAGAAATGAAATGAAGAAAACTAAGAACTACAAAATATAGACGGGCTCCCCCAGAATGTGTTCACCTAGAGATGGCATGACACACACATTCGGATCAATACTCCCCCTATATTTTATATTCCAACAATACTAAGCACAGGATATATGAGAGAAGTGAATAGACAGGACAAGCATGCATCTCATAATAAACTACAATACTCTGAAATGACATAAGTAATAAGGTAGCGATAGGGAGCACATGTCTCACGCCATATGTCTAGAACTTAGGTCTCACACCAAACCAAACCAAAAGAAATACACAAGAAACCACAAGACGACTCAAACACAACAGAAGAAGCAAATCCCTACACTCTCTCCCCCTTTGGCAGCGAGACACCAAAAAGGGCATAGAGTGACACTACAACTCCAGGTGATGGGAGGTGGAAGAGCTCGAACATCACATCTCTGCATCTTCATCGTGGGTCAAAAACTGCTCGGCATCGGAGTCGGTCCAGTGGCAATTCTGATGAATCCAGTCCTCCTCTTCAGTGATCTGACCCTCAGACCCTCAGACCCACTGGCAACTGTTGTTCCCATCTGACGCATGAGCTCCTTGTGGCGCGTCCTGGCATGCTTCTCCGCCACATGAGTCATGTACTGACCATGAGACTCCATGCAGAAAAGCTTCTTCATCTTGCGCTTAAGCATCTGTGCCCATGACGGTTCTGCATCAGTAGCAGCCTCACCCTCGGTCCCCACGGCAGCAGCAGCAGCAGACGAACCCCCTGTGGCAGCAGTAGCGGATGGACCCCCTGTGTGAGGCGCTGTCCAGTTCTCCTTCTTCCTCAGACGCTTGATCTCATGAGAAACCAAGTCGCCAGTCTCTAGCAGCACTCTGGGATAAGTCTGTGCCCAGGCCCTCTCAATGAGCCTCATGATGAATGGACCATATATAGGACACTTGCGCTCGGACACGGCAGATAGAAGTTCACACCACATGACATGAGAGATATCCAGGCTCTCCAGTGCTTGCTTCCTTCTCATGCTGACAGAAAAGGAGCATGTCCACGAGGTAAGAGTGGACCATATCCAGATTCCCAGTCCGAGGGAAGAGAGTCTCACGGAATATGCGATGAAGAATGTCCAGATACGGAGACAGCTCATAGGTCTTCTTCTCAGTTACTGGGTGAACCTTCACAGTGTAGTAGGGCCAAAGGGCTTGCTTGTGGGTGGATGTAGCATTGCGGTGAGGACGGAAACCGACAGGAGTCTCAAGCCTGGTATCCACCACATCAAGTAACTCCATGAAAGCCTTCCACTTAACAGAAAGCAGCTTGCCATTGGTCATCCATGTCAGAGTCCTGTCGACATCCGTCCCAAGATGGACGGTGGCATAGAATTGAGCTACCAAATCCGCATCAAAATCCTTGTTGAATTGCATGATCTTGAGAATGTTCCGCTGAGTGCACATCTGAAGAGCTTCGCCAAAGTACTCTGGGTCCTTCTCCATAGCATCAGTATCAATGGAGCGAACATCAACAAAAAGATTCTTCTTGGCCTTGATCACATCAAAGTAGATGGAAAACTGAAAACGGTTCCAGAACGGGCGGTTGACCAAAGTGGGTTCTTGGGCCACCGCATAGGGGTTGCAGCGACGCTTCTCCCAAAACTCCTTGTTGGTCATCTCAGTCATAGTCTTCCCTTTGGGTTTCTAGGCGGCCCGCTTCGATTGCTGAGGAGGTGGAGGAACACTTGCAGATGCACTTGCTGGAGGCGGTTGGGTGCTCGAGGAACCACCGGCTGGCTCAGAGGTACGGTAGCGTTTTGACGTGGCACACCCGGGGTTGATACGGCGACCTTGCTGCTCGGAAGGGTCATCACCTGGAGCCAAACACAAGAACACGCAAAACAACCAGAAAGAACGAGCATAAGCTAACAAACACAACAAAAAGATCAAAGTGAGGTAGGAAAATGATGGAAATTGACATGCAGCGGTAGTACCGTGACCTGTCCGCGGTAGTACCGCCCCAAGCGGTAGTACCACCCCAAAGGGAGCAGTAGTACCGCTCTAGGTCAAGTGGTAGTACCGCTCCAAAGGGAGCGGTAGTACGGCTTGAGGCGGATAAACAACAGTTTCCTAGAACGAGGTGGTGAAACAGCGGTTTCCTACTACCGTGGTCAGATCCGGCACTACCGGCCTACCAAATTCAAAAATAATCCTACCAAACTCTAATCTAGATAGTCTAGTTGCCTTCTCCAACCAACTCAAGCCTAGATTTAGCCAAAAATCTAGAGATGCAACCACCATTGCCCCTAAGAAACAAGAACTGAAAAAGAGACAAAACGAAAGAAGGAACGGGGGCAATACCGGCATCCATGGCAAGAGGACGTGGTGGGGATCGACTCCACCAAAGTAAATGGAGAGGGACGCCCCGGAGACGGAGATCCGCCGGAGCCCTCCCGCGGCGATTGGAGGCTGGAGAGAGAGCAAGAGAAAAGAGGGGCGAAGTGAATGGGTATGGGGGAGAAGAAACCTCCCCCTGCCCCCGACTTAACCCCCTGTTCTCGTCCCCCAGCGGTAGTACCGTGCTGGGGGGCGGTAGTACCGCTTACGAGCGGTAGTACCGCGCACCACCAGCGGTAGTACCGCCCAGCACGCCACGGCAACTAAACAGACACGGCTTTAGCTCGACGAAACGACAAAAACGACAAACACACCGGCAAACGACCAAGACACACCTCTTCACAAGAGGACGGTGGCCGAGGCCACCTATGTTTGAGTCAAAAGGTATGGCACCGCGAAGATTTTAACCTTGGGCCCATGACCAAAACTCGTCTTTTAAGCACAAGTGCCATCAACAATGGCTAAAGTGAAAGACTTGATCAATTTATGCATAATGGGGGGAGTGAGAGTTCATTGAGAGAACAACACTCCCCCTATGTCCATGCCTACACCTAAACTAGACAACAAATTGGGCGTGGTAGGGTGTGCAAGGGTTCAAGCCACATTGCTCGAATCAATGATATCTAGCTCATGCCTTAACTCGCGAAATCTTGCTTCATACAAGGGCTTCGTGAAAATATCTGCAAGGTTGTCATGAGTGTTGACATAGTTGAGGTCGATCTCTCCTCGCCTAATGTGATCCCGGATGAAGTGATACCGAATCTCAATATGCTTCGTCTTGAAGTGTAGCACCGGGTTGAGAGAGATCTTGATGGCACTTTCATTGTCACACCAAAGAGGCACTTTGTCACAAGTGACACCGTAATCCTTTAAAGTTTGCCTCATCCATAGAAGTTGTGCACAACAAATACCAGCGGCAACATACTCTGCCTTAGTGGACGAGAGAGACACACAACTTTGCTTTTTGGAAGACCAACTTACCAGAGAGCAACCAAGGAATTGGCACCCTCTGGAGGTGGACTTCCTATCCACTTTGTCTGCCACCCAATCGGAATCCGAGTAACCTACAAGCTTGAAGTTTGATCCTCTTGGGTACCATAAGCCAAAGTTTGGGGTATGAGCCAAATATCGAAATATTCGTTTGACCGCCACATAGTGACTTTCCTTAGGTGCGGCTTGAAACCGTGCACAAATACCCACACTCAACACGATGTCCGGTCTAGATGCACAAAGGTAAAGCAAGGATCCAATCATGGAACGATATACCTTTTGATCCACCACTTTACCATTGGGATCTAAGTCAAGTTGTCACTTGGTGGGCATTGGAGTGGAAGCCGGCTTGACGTCACTTAGCTTGAATCTCTTGAGCATGTCTTGAGTGTCTTTGGATTGATTGACGAAGGTTCCTTCCCTTATTTGCTTCACTTTGATCCCTAGAAAGAACTTCAACCCTCCCATGGAGGACATATCGAACTTTGAGGTCATGAGAGCGGCAAATTCCTCATTGAAAGCTTTGTTAGGAGAACCAAAGATAATATCATCAACATATAATTGGCACACAAACAACTCCCCTTTGACATTCTTAGTAAAAAGAGTGGGGTCGATTAGCCCAACTTCAAAACCACGGTCTTGTAACAACTCGGTAAGGTGGTCATACCACGCACGTGGGGCTTGTTTAAGGCCATAGAGTGCCTTATCGAGTTGATACACATGATCGGGAAAGTAGGGATCCTCGAACCCGGGGGGTTGCTTGACGTAAACCAATTCATTAATGGGACCATTAAGAAAAGCACTCTTCACATCCATTTGTTGTAACTTAGTTATGATGAGAATCATATGCAATCAACATGCGAATGGATTCAAGACGAGCAACGGGAGCAAAGGTTTCACCGTAGTCGATACCCTCGACTTGGGAGTAGCCTTGTGCTACCAAACGAGCCTTGTTGCGAATGATAATCCCATGGGCATCTTGCTTGTTCTTGAATATCCACTTGGTTCTAATGACATTATGGTTCCCCGTTGGCCTTGGCACCAATCTCCACACTTTGTTCCGCTCGAAGTTGTTGAGTTCTTCGTGCATGGCATTGAGCCAATCTGGATCTTCTAGTGCCTCATAGACATTGTGGGGTTCCACACAAGAGACAAACGCGTGATGCTCACAATAATTTGCTAATTTTCTACGAGTGCTTACCCCCTTTCTTAAGCTTCCAAGCACATTCGTCATGAGATGATCCTTGGTGGAGAGCTTGACGGCACGACGCTCTAATTCCTCCTCGGTGGTGAGTTGAGGAGCAGTTACTTGATCATCTTGAGCGCCGTCATGAACTTGTTCTTGATCTTGAACTTGCTCGGGGGAGAGAACTTGACCTTGGGCATCACTTGGTGTGTCACCACCGTCTTGAGTATGATCTTGCCCTTGATCTTGTTCATGAGGTTGAGGGCCTTCACTTTGTTCTTCGGAAGCATGTGGGCCTTGGGTTGGTGATGGCTCCACTTGAGTGGAGCATTGTCCTTCTCCTTCGGCCACAAGGGGTTCCTCAATTGGTAGGATGAAGCCAACACCCATTCTTCTTATGGCTTGAGGAGGAATTTCATCACCTACATCATAAGTGCCACTTTGCTCCACTTGAGAGCCAATTCTCATCAAACTCCATGTTACACGTCTCCTCAATAAGTCCCGTGGATTTATTGAGGACACGGTAAGCATGAGAGTTTGTAGCATAACCAACAAATATGCCCCCATAAGCTCTAGCCTCAAATTTAGACAACCGAACACCTTTCTTGAGAATGAAACACTTACACCCGAATACCCGGAAGTACTTGAGGTTCGGCTTGTTACCGGTGAGTATCTCATATGGGGTCTTGTTCAAGCCCTTGCGGAGGTAGAGCCGATTGGATGCATGACACGCGGTGTTGATGGCTTTGGCCCAAAAGTTGTATGGAGACTTGAACTCCGCCATCATGGTCCTTTCCGCATCCATCAACGTCCGGTTCTTCCTCTCCGCAACACCATTTTGTTGAGGGGTGTATGGTGCGGAATATTGATGCTTGATTCCCTCATCACTAAGAAATTCATCCAAGGTGTAGTTCTTGAACTCGGTGCCGTTGTCACTTCTTATTGTCAAGATCTTTGCATTGTGTTGAAGTTGTGCTTCATTTGCAAAGTCAATGACGGTTTGTTGGGTCTCGCTCTTCCTCTTGAAGAAATACACCCATGTGTACCTTGAGTAGTCATCCACAATCACCAAGCAATACTTCCTACCTCCAAGACTATCGAAGGATGGGGGCCCAAAAAGATCCATGTGAAGGAGCTCCAAGGGCCTCTTTGAATAAATGATAGTCGTGGGAGGGTGAGCCTTCTCATGTAGTTTTCCTTCGATACAGGCACTGCAAGCACGATCTTTAACAAAACTAACATTCATTAGTCCACGGACATGGTCCCCCTTGAGAAGACTTTGCAAAGATCTCATATTGACATGGGCTAAATGGCGATGCCAAAGCCATCCCATATCAACTTTAGCCATTAGGCATGTCGCGGTCTTAGTGGGTCGCTCCGAAAAGTTAATCACATATAGACCATTCTCGACATGCCCAACAAAAGCTACTTTAAGAGTCTTGCTCCACAAGAGGGCCACGGTATCGATATCAAAGAAAGTGGCAAAGCCCATGATTGCAAGTTGACAAACGGAAAGTAAATTGTATGCAAGGGACTCAACAAGCATGACCTTCTCGATCATGAGATCATGAGAGATGACCACCTTGCCAAGTCCCAATACCTTAGAGGATGAGGCGTCACCCCACTCGACATTGGTGGGCATAGATGGAACTTTGTGCACGTCCACCACCAAGTCCTTGCTTCCGGTCATATGATTTGTAGCTCCGCTATCGAGCAACCATGATCCACCACCGGAAGCAAACACCTACAAGAGATCAATGCTTGGTTTTAGGTACCCATTTTGTAATGGGTCCTTTGATGTTAGTAACAAGGGTCTTAGGAACCCAAATAGACCATTCAATGTACTCATGAAGAGAACTAACAAATTTGGCATAAACATGCCCATCACTAGCACGGCATAACACATAAGAAGGATTAAAATCTCCGGCTTTGTTGGGAGAGGTGACATTGCCCTTCTTGACTTTGTTCTTCTTCTTCTTCTCCTCGGGGACACTCTCTCCCTCCCTCACAAAGGTTTGCATGAGGGGAGGAGGTCGTTTGGTCTTGTCATTCTTCTTCTTGTTCTTGGAGTCGGGGACGTACCCAGCCCCTTCCTTGGCCACACCTCCCTTTTGGTTGATCAAGAGATCGTTGAGGTTCTTCTTGCCTTGTATGCAAGCCGCAAGACCTCTCTCAAGTTGCTCCTTCAACTTAGCATTTTCCTCAACAAGATGTATATGCTCACAACACGGGTTAGTAGCATTTGCATTATCAATTAAAACCATATGAGGAAAAGTTGCTTTCTCCTTAGTTAGCTTCACTTGGAGTTGATCATGAGACTCCTTGAGACTAGCGTGAATACCCTTCAAGGCCTTGTGGGCCTTGTCAAGTATATCAAACTCCTCTTTGAGTCTAGCAAGATCAACCCCGAGTTTGGCCTTCTCAGAATTTAGCACATGAGAAACAACGAGGGCATGATCATAATCTTTCTCTAAATTAGCATGATCAACGTTGTGTGACTCCTCAAGAGCCAAACGAAGACCACGCTCTTCCTCAAGAGCATTGGAAATATCCGAAATCTCATCGGCATAGTCACGACTATGCCCTTCCATCTTAGAGATGGTGTCTTCTTGAGCCTCGATCATGTCATTGGCCTCAACAAGTTGTTCCAAGAGAGCAACAAAGTGCTTCTTGGATTTTCCCTTGAGTTTGCCCATAAAGGCCTCAAACTCGTTAGCCTCCACATTAGCTCCCTCAAATTCATTAATGCTATCCATTGGGGAAGGATGATTAATGATGGTGGTTTTGATGTTGGAGGTTACCTTGTTGGTGGCTTTAGCCATGAGGCACTTGGCGGTGATGCTCTCGTTGGGTGAGTCGAAGAGAGACACCAGTGACGTTGTTGCAATGGCAACGGAGGCCATGGCAACCGACTCATCATCTTCATCATCGTCATCATCCTCATTGTACTCTTCTTGCACAACCAAGGCCTTGAGAGGAGTCTTCTTGGTGAAGTTGTTCTTGTTGGGGAACGACTTGGCCTTGTCCTTTCGGATGAGTTTGCCACCATTGTCTTCCCTCTTCTCATACGGGCATTCCGCAACGAAATGACTCACGTTGCCGCAATTGTAGCAAGTCCTTACACGTTGCTTGCCCCTTGTACCACTCGAGTTGTTTTTGCTAAAGTTGGGCCTCAAGTTTTTCTTGCTCCAAAATTGCCTTGAAGCAAGTGCCATGTGTTCATGATATGCATACTTCATATCTTCGGGGTTGCTCTCCTCTTCTTCATCTTCTTCTTCTTCCACGGTGAGCTTGGCCTTCAAAGAAAGGTTAGGCTTCTTTGCCCGTTGAGAACGGAGCACCGCATTGTCGGCGGTCTTGTACAAAATGTTCATGGCCACAAACTCATCCAACACTTCTCTTGAGGTCAAAGTGTGGAAGTCTGGTCTTTGATGAATGACGGAGGACATGGCCTTGTGGTAGGGCATCATTGCCTTGAGGAATTTGCGCTTGATCCAATTGTCATCCGTGTCCTTGCTCCCGTGATCTCGTAGTGAGACCGCGAGTTTGGTTACTCTCCGATAAAGCTCACGAGGTTCTTCATCTTCCTTCATTGCAAACTCATCGGCCTCATCTTGTACCACTTCATAGTTGGAGCGTTGAATGCTTACGCTTCCTCGGTAGAGAGACACGACACAATGCCATGCATCTTTGGCCAAGGCGAAGGGACGAAGATGAGGTAGGTCTTCGGGTGGAATTGCATCTTGAATGATGAAGAGAGCATTCTCATTGAATTGATTGTCCGCGGCTTCTCGAGGAGTGAAGTTGCTTGGATCATGTGGATAGAAACCTTCTTCAATGATTCTCCAAAGGTTAGTGCTCACATGATTTAGATGACGTTTAAAGTGGTAAACCCAAGAATCAAAATCCTCATTTTTCACAATCTTAGGGGGAGGACCGGGATGATTCAAATGAGTGGAGGGAACTGGTCCACAATAAACAAATGGTGGTTCCACATGGGCAAAGATGTCGGTGCCATTCTTGCCACTATAAGAAGTAGCCTTTTCACTACTAGCTTCCCCCTTGTCGGGGATAGCATCCGACACCTTGTTGGTGGGATCAACCACTTTCAATGGTGCGGTGGATAGTTTAAGCCCCTCAAGAAATTTAGTAAACATGCTTTCATCTTCGGTTGTCATGGAGGTTTTCAATGTCTCCAAGGACACATTGAACTCCTCACGAGAGACCGAAGTTCCCCCATCTCCCGTAGACGAGATCGGATTCGCACCGGAGTGTTCCTCCACACCGTCTACGGTATCAACCATACTCTTTGGACGGTAAAGTCCTTAATAAAGAGAAGAAGCTCTGATACCAATTGAAAGGATCGATATGGTTGACTAGAGGGGGGGTGAATAGGCAACTACCAATTTTTAGCTTTTCTTTACCAAATTAAACTTTGCATCAAAGTAGGTTATCTAGATGTGCAACTAGGTGAGCAACCTATATGATGCAATAACAACAAGCATACAAGCAAGCAAGGGTAGAAACACTAAAGAGCTTGCACAAGTACAGGTAAGAGATAACCAAGAGTGGATCCGGTGGAGACGAGGATGTGTTACCGAAGTTCCTTCCTTTTGAGGGGAAGTACGTCTCCGTTGGAGCAGTGTGGAGGCACAATGCTCCCTAAGAAGCCACTAGGGCCACCATATTCTCCTCACGCCCTCACACAATGCGAGATGCCGTGATTCCACTATTGGTGCCCTTGAAGGCAGCGACCGAACCTTTACAAACAAGGTTGGGGCAATCTCCACAACTTAACTGGAGGCTCCCAACAAGACCACGGAGCTTCACCACAATGGAATATGGCTCCGAGGTGACCTCAACCGTCTAGGGTGCTCAAACACCCAGGAGTAACAAGATCCGCTAGGGATGAGTGGGGGAATCGAAAATCCCTTGGTGGAAGTGTAGATCGGAGCCTTCTCAACCGCTCCCGAGCAAATCAACAAGTTTGATTGGCTAGGGAGATAGATCGGGCAAAATGAAGCTTGGAGTATTTAATGGAGCATGAGCAATAAATGGAGCTTGGGGGAGGAAGAGGTAGGTGAGAAGGAAGAAGGGGACTCCCTTTTATAGTGGGGGAAACAATCCCGTTGCCCCCCACCAACCAGCCCCGCACAGGGCGGTACTACCGCTGAGAAGGGGCGGTACTACCGCCAGAACAGCGGTACTGCCGCGCCAGCCAGCGGTACTGCCGCGCTGAGGAGACTAGTAGGGAACAGATCCAACTGCGGTACTACCGCTCCAGGAACGGTACTACCGCCCTACAACCGTGACTAGTGCCACAAAACCCGACATGAGAAAAAGACCTCTCGAATCGAGGCGGTAGGAGCCAGACTGCCCAACGGTACTACGGCTGTGGGGTCAAGGGCGGTAGTACCGCTGTGGAGCGGTACTGCCGCTTGTGACCCTTCGGCTGTAGTACCTCAGGCAGTGCGGTACTACCGCTGGGGTGAGAGAGAGAGAGGGAGAAGGTATCTCTCAAAGAAGCTGAGGACCAGGCGGAGGTGCCAGGCCCCCAGCGGTACTACTACTGTGGAGCCACGGCGGTACTACCGCTGCGGAGCGGTACTGCCTCCTGTAGCTTCTCAGCGGTACTACCGATGGGTGCACGGTACTGCCGCTTAGACCCAGACAGGACAAGGAAGAGAGGAGAGATCTCTTCAATGGACAGGAAAAGCTCGGAGGGTGAGAAGCTGATGTGTACGTGATGATTCCACCCATGCAAAACCCCAGCGGACCCCCTCTTGATAGTACGGTGCCCTCTACGCAACTAGTCCACCGAGAAAGAAACGAAAGAGCTACACCGTCTTGAAATACACTCCGAGGGAAAGAAGGCGTCTCGTGCCAGGGGAGAATCTGTGAATTATTCAAAGCACAAGATTAGTCTGCAAACATGTTGTCATCAATCACCAAAACTACCTTGAGAGAGATATGCCGTAACAGCTTCGAAGATGGAGATCACAAGCACAAAATGATGACGGCCATATCATATCACTTATATTGATTGCATGTGATATTTATCTTTTATGCATCTTATCTTACTTTGATTGATGGTAGCATTATAAGATGATCTCTCACTAAATTTCAAGATAAAAGTGTTCTCCCTGAGTATGTACCGTTGCCAAAGTTCATCGTTCCCAGACACCACGTGATGATCGGGTGTGATATGCTCTACCACTGGTAGAAAAAGGGCCTATAGTCCCGGTTCGTAAGGGCCTTTAGTTCCGGTTCCTGAACCGGGACTAAAGTGTCGGTACTAATGCCCCGACCCTTTAGTCCCGGTTCAATCCAGAACCGGGACTGATGGGCCTCCACGTGGGCAATGCGCAGAGCCCAGTCAGGAGACCCTTTGGTCCCGGTTGGTGGCACCAACCGGGATCAATAGGCATCCACGCGTCAGCATTTCTGTGGCTGGGGTTTTTGTTTTTTTTTGAAAGGGGGGTTGGGGGTTTTGGGGGGGTTAATTTAGGTGTTTCATATATTGTGTTAGCTAGCTATAATTAATAGAGAGAAGTGTCCTCTCTTATGTCCGTGCTTGGTCGACGCTACGTACTATACATACGTATAGAGAGGACTAGACACGCTGGCTAGCTACTAAGCAAACGAAGGAAACAGAAGATCGTCATGAACATATATGCATACAGAGAGAAGTGATATCGACGACCTCTCCTTCTTCGAGAGATTGGTCGAACAACAAGTTCTCGTATATCTATCTGACACTACCGGCTACATATATACAATAATTATCTCTTACAAATATAATCATACGGACTCAGGGTCCACATAGAATTCTCCATCTTTAGGGATCACATGGTCAAGAAAGAATGCCGCCAATTCCTATTGAATTGCTCGCATGCGAGCTGGTGCTAGGAGTTCATCCCACTTCCGAAACATCTAATTTGAAGAAGGGGGTCAATACATATATATATATATATATGAATGAATGAAACTCAACACAAATGATGGGAATAAAATAAAATTGTGATGTTGTTATTTACGTACTTCATATTGTTCGTTAGAGTACCCGCCCCGCTCACAGGTCGTGTGGCGGATGGACTCGTAGATGTAGTATCCACAGAAATCATTCCCTTGTTCCTGCCACAACCACTTTACAAGAAATAGAGGTCAATCAAACTGATAAGCAAGAATGCTAAATGGTATTGATGAAACTAGCGCTTGAATCACTAGGAGATGCGTGGAACATGCTACTATAGTACTTACTTTCGGGTGTCTAAATTCCAGCTCCTTCGGCAGTCCCGGAACTGTTTTGGTGAATTTTCTCCAAACCCTGCCGGATAAAGAAAACAATTACTTGATATCAGGAAATGAACAAAGTTGCTGATATGGTGGATAATGATCGATTTAACTTACTTCTGGAGTATTTGAGTCATGTCTGCATAGTCCTGGGGATCTTTTCGTTTTGAGTCTTAGACGGTTACTAGTCCCTGCTCAAGCTTAATCTCTAGGAGAATATAGTGGAAACTGCACACGCATGCATAACTCATGAATTACATTACTATAACCTTGACTAATATATAAGGGAAACCGAATACGCACAAGATAGTAACACTCACCTGAAGTTGTAAGGAAAGAGTATTATATCTTTGTTTTGATTTATTACGAACGATCATAGCATGTTGGCCTCGGTAGCTGCGGCATGAAGTTTAACCTGAGTTGCATCTATGAGATATGTGTTAATGAACCCAATATCACCGACTTGTCTTTTCTTCAATTCAGCGATCTTCAATCTGCATAATATAGTGAGGATGATTATAAATACATGCAATGAAAGAGCTAAGCTATATAGAGAAACTTAATGACAGAAGTAGTACTACTTACAGACAGTAGCAGGCGACTGTTGTTTTATCGAGGGCCAATTGATTGAAAAACTGATAGAACTCCTCAAATGGAACAGGCAACAAATCAATTCCAACGAGGTCATGCTCCTTTTTAACTTTCACATACAAAGTACTCCTCCCCCCAGAGTCTGCATTTGGGTCTGCTGCACTTTTTTCCTCCTCTCATGGGATTTGTAACCGCCTGCGTCCGGAAACCCAACCTTCCACGGAATGGAGCCTGGCGTGCCTCGTGTCCGTCCAGGGTGCTCAGGATTCCCGAGGGCCATTGTGAACTCGTCGTTCTCTCTGTCTGGAAAGAACGTCCCTTCCTGCGCTGCTTCGATATACTGCTTAAGCTTACTGACTGGTATGTCCATTTGATCGTTCGTCCAAATGCACTTCCCTGTTACAGGGTCCAAGGTTCCGCCAGCCCCGAAGAACCAAGTCCGGCAACGGCCTGGCCAGTTAATTGTCTCTGGTTCGATCCCTTTATGAACCAGATCATTCTCAGTCTTGGACCACTTAGGCCGGGCTACGAGGTAGCCACCTGACCCCGTGCGATGGTGAAGCTTCTTCTTCGCGGCATTTTGCTTGTTTGTCGCCGACATCTTCTGACTCTTTTCCGATGTCTTGTGGGCCACAAATGCGGGCCAGTGATCTCTGATCTTCTCATATCTGCCCTTGAATTCTGGTGTCTCATTATTTTCGACAAACTTATTCAGCTCTTTCTTCCACCTCCTGAATAGTTCTGCCATCCTCTTCAGAGCAAAAGACTTGATTAATTTCTCTTTAACTGGGTTCTCTGAATTATCCTCAGGCGGTAGGGTGAAATTTGACTTCAGCTCAGTCCAAAGATCATTTTTCTGCATATCATTGACATAAGACACCTCAGGGTCTTCTGTAGCCGGCTTAAACCATTGCTGGATGCTTATCGGGATCTTGTCCCTAACCAGAACCCCGCACTGAGCAACAAATGCGCTCTTTGTCCGGAGGGGTTCAATAGGTTGGCCGTCGGGCGCGATTGCTATGATCTCAAACTTTTCATCCGAGCTCAACTTTTTCTTCGGGCCTCGTCTCTTTACCGAAGTTGTGCTCGATCCGGAGGGCTAGAAAAAAAAAACAAGGACTTAATTAATATGTGTACATACCAAAACAATGAATGCATCAATCAGCTAGTCAGCATAGGCTTAACTAATATATATACCTGGCCAGACTCGGTTCAGTCACCGGAGCCGTCATCACGGTCTCCTTCTTGCACCGGCATTGGGTCACCGGAGCCGTCCTCATGTTCTTCTTGCACCGGCATTAGGTCACCGTAGCCAGCTTGTTCACCCTCTCCTTCCAGACCATCAGTTTTGTTGAGAAACAACGAGATGGCATCACTTCCTTCTGCGATTATGTCCCTCAACAACGCTTCTTTTGTTGCTTCGTCTAGGGCGGTGTCCATAGTTTCTACAAATATTTACAACATGGCAATTATTATTCAAACATGACAGATGGATATATTAGGGCCAAACGTAGAACTAGCTACCTAATCATAGTAAGCTATCGGGAGGGGGTATATATCGACAACGACGACACTACATCTATGTCGCTCGACGACCCTCGTTCCCGATAAAAAAAGAGGAAGAAGAAGAAAAAAAAGAGGAGAAGAAAGAATAGAGGAGAAGAACCCTCGAACCATCGACGACCCTGGCACCCTCGACCCCTAGACGACCCTCTTCTTCCTCTCATGTTCGAGAGGATCGCCGAGGGGTCGGGAGGTTGCCTAGTGTCAAAGGATTCAACAAAACCGGCGAAAGTAACATGTGCATGATGGTACAAAGCTCTTCAAAGTTGTTCTAGAACAGAGTCCCAGATAGGATAATTCGCTTTTTGGTACAAAGTTCAGAAAGAGCCTTCCGAATATCGCTATTTGGAAGGCCTTTGCTGAATTCATACCAAAAGGCGGATTATTCTATCCGGGACTCCATTCCAGAACAACTTTGCAGAACTTCATACCAACATGCCCTGGTTACTTCCGGCTAATGATGAAGGCATGGATTTCTTCTATACTTTGACACTAGGAAACCTCTCTCGACCCCTCGGCGATCCTCGACCCCTCGAACCCTCGACGACCCTGGAACCCTCGACCCCTAGACGACCCTGCTGGAACCCTCGACCCTCGAACCTATAGAACCCTCGAACCCTCGACCCTTGACCCCTTAACGACCCTCGACCCTCTACCCTAGTTCCCGACCCTCGACCCCTCGAAGAGGAGAAATAAATAAGAAGAAGAAAAAAGAAGAAAAAGAAGAGGAGAAGGAAGAAAGGAATAGTTCTCCTTCTTCTTCTCCTCTTCTTTTTCTTCTTTTTTCTTCTTATTTATTTCTCCTCTTCTTTTCCTCTCCTCTTCTTCTTTCTTTCCTCTTCTTATTTTCTTCTTTCCTATCCTTCTTTTTCTAAAATTGTAATTTTTGCATATATAAAACTTTTCTAAAATTGTAACTTTCTATATAAAACTTTCCTATCGGGAGGGGGAGAAGATCGAAAAAAAAGAAGAAAAAAAAGAGGAGAAGAAGAAAGGAATAGAGGAGAAGAAGAAAAAATAGAAAAAAAATTCTATTTTTCTTCTTCTCCTCTATTCCTTTCTTCTTCTCCTCTTCCTTTTCTTCCTCTCCTCGTCTTCTCCTTCTTCTTCTCCTTCTTTTTATACTTATTTTCCTTTTCCTTATTTTACTTTTTCCTCTCCACTAACATAAAATGCACTAACCTAAAATGCAACAAACATAAAATGCACTAAAGAGGCTCAACTAACCTAAAATCAGTGATAAAATGCACTAACCTAAAATCGATATCTACTAACAACTTAAAAAAAAATAATACATATATGAAAAAATGCATATATGAAAAAAACATCATCATATCATCAACAGAAAAAAACATCATTATATCATCAACAGAAAAAAAACATCATCATATCATCAACAGTAAAAAAAACATCATCATATGATCAACATCATCATATCATCAACCTAAAGGGCGCCAGCGCGGGGCGACGACGGGCTCGGGGCGGCGACGGGGCGGGGCGATGGCGGCGGGCGCGGGGCGACGACGGGCTCGGGGCGACGGCGCGGGGCGACGACGTACGGGATCGGGGCGGCGACGGGGCGGGACGGGGCGACGGCGGGGCGGGGCGACGGCGGCGGGCGCGGGGCGACGGCGCGAGGCGACGACGGGCTCGGGGCGGCGGCGACGACGACGAACGGCCTGGGGGCGTCGGGGCGAACAGCGGTTGGCCAAAATTTCACAAGTGGTGGCTTATATAGCCAGAGCAATGGTCCCGGTTCGTGCTACGACCCGGGACTAATGCTCCCTTTAGTTCCGGTTGGTGCGACGAACCGGGACCAAAGGCCAATTTTCAGGCTCCTCTCTAATGCAGGCTTTCGAGCCTAAACTTGTTACTGCCTGTGGGCCTATTGGGCCTCTACGGGCCTGAATCCTGGCCCATGTAGGGTTTCTAGTCGTATTCAGGACATGGAGGCCCAGTAGGCGGCATTTTTTTGGTTTTTCTTTGTTATTTCTACATTTTTTTGGTTTTTTATTTTTTTATTTCTACTTAAAACTAAATACTTACAGTTTTTTAGTGATTTCTTTCTTCTTTTAGGTCACAAAAATTATAAACTTTCTGTTAGTGCCATTAGTTTTAAATTTTGAATAGTTTAAATTTGAATTTTTAAAAATTTGTGTGAATCACTAGTTTATGAATAACTTTACTATAAAAATAGAATTTTTTTTTATTTATACTTACAACTAAATACTTATAGTTTTTTAGTGATTTCTTTTTGATTTTAGGTCACAAAAATTGTTTTCTAATCTTTCTAATCTTCAAGCGCATTGCATCCATCTTGATCTTGTGATCATCGACGACATCCGCAACATGCAACTCCAATATCATCTTCTCCTCCTCAATTTTTTTTATTTTTTCCTTCAACAAATTGTTTTCTTCTTCAACTAAATTTAACCTCTCGACAATAGGGTCGGTTGGCATTTCCGATTCACATACATCCTAGATAAATAAAATCTATGTCACGTTGGTCGGCATAATTTTCATAAACAATAAATGAACCAATAGTTATAAAGATAATATACATACCAAATCCGAATCATAACAGGACGAGGGCCGACGGGGGCGGATACCAAAACCATCGCACTATATAAGATGCAATAATAAATGTAATAAAATGATACAAGTATCTATCTAAACATACAAGTAAGAATATTTTTCCTTTCAGAAAGAAGATAAGAACAAGAGGCTCACCACGGTGGTGTCGGTGATAAGATCGGCGCGGGTGATCGACGGCGGTGAAGACGGGGACGGGGCGTGACGGACCGCTAAATCTAGACAAAGCTCGAGGAAAATGGAGCTTGGAGGTCGAGCTTCAAGAGGAGAAAGCTTAAGTAGTGTGGCTCGGGCATTCCATCGAACACCTCATGTGCATAGGAGGTGAGCTAGAGCACCACAAAGCCCTCTCCCCCTCGGCCATAAAAAACAGAGCACTGTGCTCTGCTCTTGCGCGAGGGGGTATATATAGGCACCTCATTGGTCCCAGTTGATGACATGAACCGGGACTAAAGGGAAGCCTTTGGTCCCGGTTCAAGCCACCAACCGGGACCAATGGTGGTGGGCCATGAGCGAGGCCCATTGGTCCCGGTTCGTCCCACCAACCGGGACCAAAAGGTCCAGTCGAACCGGGACCAATGGCCCACGTGGCCCGGCCGGCCCCCTGGGCTCACGAACCGGGACCAATGCCCACATTGGTCCCGGTTCTAGACTGAACCAGGACTAATGGGCTGAGCCGGCCTGGACCATAGCCCTGTTTTCTACTAGTGTACGTCCATCTACAACGGGTGCAAGCCAGTTTTTGCACACGCAGAATACTTAGATTAAACTTGATGAGCCTAGCATATGCAGATATGGCCTCGGAACACTGAGACCGAGAGGTCGAGCGTGCATCATATAGTAGATATGATCAACATAGTGATGTTCACCATTGAAAACTACTCCATTTTCACGTGATGATCAGTCATGGTTTAGTTGATTTGGATGGCGTGATCACTTAGAGGATTAGAGGGATGTCTTTCTAAGTGGGAGTTCTTAAGTAATATGATTAATTGAACTTAAATTTATCATGAACTCAGTACCTGATAGTATCTTGCTTGTTTATGTTTGATTGTAGATAGATGGCCCGTGTTGTTGTTTTGTTGAATCTTAATGCGTTCCTTGAGAAAGCAAAGTTGAAAGATGATGGTAGCAATTACACGGACTGGGTCCGTAACTTAAGGATTATCCTCATTGCTGCACAGAAGAATTACGTCCTGGAAGCACCGCTGGGTGCCAGGCCTGCTGCTGATGCAACTGACAACGTTAAGAACGTCTGGCAGAGCAAAGCTGATGACTACTCGATAGTTCAATGTGCCATGCTTTACGGCTTAGAACCGGGACTTCAACGACGTTTTGAACGTCATGGAGCATATGAGATGTTCCAGGAGTTGAAGTTAATATTTCAAGCAAATGCCCGGATTGAGAGATATGAAGTCTCCAATAAGTTCTATAGCTTCAAGATGGAGGAGAACAGTTCTGTCAGTGAGCATATACACAAAATGTCTGGGTATAATAATCACTTGATTCAACTGGGAGTTAATCTTCCGGATGATTGCGTCATTGACAGAATTCTCCAATCACTTCCACCTAGCTACAAGAGCTTCATGATGAACTATAATATGCAAGGGATGGATAAAACAATTCCCGAGCTCTTCGCATTGCTAAAAGCTGCGGAGGTAGAAATCAAGAAGGAGTATCAAGTGTTGATGGTCAAGAAGACCACTAATTTCAAGAAAAAGGGCAAGGGGAAGAAGAAGGGGAACTTCAAGAAGAACAGCAAGCAAGTTGCTGCTCAGGAGAAGAAACCCAAGTGTGGACCTAAGCCTGAAACTGAGTGCTTCTACTGCAAGCAGACTGGTCACTGGAAGCGGAACTGCCCCAAGTATTTGGCGGATAAGAAGGATGGCAAGGTGAACAAAGGTATATGTGATATACATGTTATTCATGTGTACCTTAATAGAGCTCGCAGTAGCACCTGGGTATTTGATACTGGTTCTGTTGCTAATATTTGCAACTCGAAACAGGGACTACGGATTAAGCGAACACTAGCGAAGGACGAGGTGACGATGCGCGTGGGAAATGGTTCCAAAGTCGATGTGATTGCGGTCGGCACGCTACCTCTACATCTACCATCGGGATTAGTATTAGACCTAAATAATTGTTATTTGGTCCCAGCGTTAAGCATGAACATTATATCTAGATCTTGTTTGATGCGAGACGATTATTCATTTAAATCGGAGAATAATGGTTGTTCTATTTATATGAGTAATATCTTTTATGGTCATGCACCCTTGAAGAGTGGTCTATTTTTTGATGAATCTCGATAGTAGTGATACACATATTCATAATGTTGAAGCCAAATAATGCAGAGTTGATAATGATAATGCGCCTTATTGGTGGCACTGCCGTTTAGGTCATATCAGTTTAAAGCGCATGAAGAAACTCCATACTGATGGACTTTTGGAACCACTTGATTATGAATCACTTGGTACTTGCGAACCGTGCCTCATGGGCAAGATGACTAAAACGCCTTTCTCCGATACTATGGAGAGAGCAGCAGATTTGTTGGAAATCAAACATACAGATGTATGTGGTCCAATGAATGTTGAAGCCTGTGGCGGATATCGTTATTTCTTCACCTTCACAGATGATTTAAGCAGATATGGGTATATCTACTTAATGAAACATAAGTCTGAAAAATTTGAAAAGTTCAACGAATTTCAGAGTGAAGTTGAAAATCATCGTAACAAGAAAATAAAGTTTCTACGATCTGATCGTGGAGGAGAATATTTGAGTTATGAGTTTGGTCTACATTTGAAACAATGCGGAATAGTTTCGCAACTCACGCCACCCGGAACACCACAGCGTAATGGTGTGTCCGAACGTCGTAATCGTACTTTGCTTGATATGGTGCGATCTATGATGTCTCTTACAGATTTACCGCTATCATTTTGGGGTTATGCTTTAGAGACGGCCGCATTCACGTTAAATAGGGCACCATCAAAATCCGTTGAGACGACGCCTTATGAACTGTGGTTTGGCAAGAAATCAAAGTTGTCGTTTCAAAAAGTTTGGGGCTGCGATGCTTATGTGAAAAAACTTCAACCTGATAAGCTCGAACCCAAATCAGAGAAATGTGCCTTCATAGGATACCCAAAGGAGACAGTTGGGTACACCTTCTATCACAGATCTGAAGGCAAGACATTTGTTGCTAAGGATGGATCCTTTCTAGAGAAGGAGTTTCTCTCGAAAGAAGTGAGTGGGAGGAAAGTAGAACTTGATAAGGTAACTGTACTTGCTCCCTTATTGGAAAGTATTACATCACAGAAACCGGTTTCTATGACACCTGCACCAATTAGTGAGGAAGGTAATGATGATGATCATGAAACTTCAGAACAAGTTACTACTGAACCTGGTACGGTAATCCTGTTCTGGAAGTCATGGTACTAGATCATGATGAACCTACGAACTAAGAAGAAGCGATGGTGAGCCCAGATTCCGCAAAATGGCTTGAAGCCATGAAATCTGAGATGGGATCCATGTATGAGAACAAAGTGTGGACTTTGGTTGACTTGCCCAATGATCGGCAAGCAATTGAGAATAAATGGATCTTCAAGAAGAAGACTGACGTTGACGGTAATGTTACTGTCTACAAAGCTCGACTTGTCGCAAAAGGTTTTCGACAAGTTCAAGGGATTGACTACGATAAGACCTTCCCACCCGTAGCGATGCTTAAGTCTGTCCGAATCATGTTAGCAATTGCCGCATTTTATGATTATGAAATTTGGTAGATGGATGTCAAAACTGCATTCCTGAATGGGTTTCTGGAAGAAGAGTTGTATATGATGCAGCCGGAAGGTTTTGTCGATCCAAAGGGAGCTAATAAAGTGTGCAAGCTCCAGCGATCTATTTATGGACTGGTGCAAGCCTCTCGGAGTTGGAATAAACGCTTTGATAGTGTGATCAAAGCATTTGGTTTTGTACAGACTTTTGGAGAAGCCTGTATTTACAAGAAAGTGAGTGGGAGCTCTATAGCATTTTTGATATTATATGTGGATGACATATTGCTAATCATAAATGATATAGAATTTCTGGATAGCATAAAGGGATACTTGAATAAGAGTTTTTCAATGAAAGACCTCGGTGAAGCTGCTTACATATTGGGCATTAAGATCTATAGAGATAGATCAAGACGCTTAATTGGACTTTCACAAAGCACATACCTTGACTAAGTTTTGAAGAAGTTCAAAATGGATCAAGCAAAGAAAGGATTCTTTCCTGTGTTACAAGTTGTGAAGTTGAGTAAGACTCAGTGCCCGACCACTTCAGAAGATAGAGAGAAAATGAAGGATGTTCCCTATGCTTCAGCCATAGGCTCTATCATGTATGCAATGCTGTGTACCAGACCAGATGTGTGTCTTGCTATAAGTCTAGCAGGGAGGTACCAAAGTAATCCAGGGGTGGGTCACTGGACAGCGGTCAAGAACATCCTGAAATACCTGAAAAGGACTAAGGATATGTTTCTCGTATATGGAGGTGACAAAGAGCTCATCGTAAATGGTTACGTTGATGCAAGCTTTGACACTGATCCGGACGATTCTAAATCGCAAACCGGATACGTATTTACATTAAACGGTGGAGCTGTCAGTTGGTGCAGTTCTAAACAAAGCGTCGTGGCGGGATCTACATGTGAAGCGGAGTACATAGCTGCTTCGGAAGCAGCAAACGAAGGAGTCTGGATGAAGGAGTTCATATCCGATCTAGGTGTCATACCTAGTGCATCGGGTCCAATGAAAATCTTTTGTGACAATACTGGTGCAGTTGCCTTAGCAAAGGAATCCAGATTTCACAAGAGAACCAAGCACATCAAGAGACGCTTCAATTCCATCCGGGATCTAGTCCAGGTGGGAGACATAGAGATTTGCAAGTGCAAGTGGGAGACTGAAGGAAATATGCCCTAGAGGCAATAATAAAGTTATTATTTATTTCCTTATATCATGATAGATGTTTATTATTCAGGCTAGAACTGTATTAAGCGGAAACATAATACTTGTGTGAATACATAGACAAACTAAACGTCACTAGTATGCCTCTACTTAACTAGCTTGTTAATCGAAGATGGTTATGTTTCCTAAACCATAGACATGTCTTGTCATTTGATTAACAGGATCACATCATTAGGAGAATGATGTGATTGACATGACCCATTCCATTAGCTTAGCACCCGATCGTTTAGTATCTTGCTATTGCTTTCTTCATGACTTATACATGTTCCTGTGACCATGAGATTATGCAACTCCCGTTTACCGGAGGAACACTTTGTGTGCCACCAAATGTCACAACGTAACTGGGTGATTATAAAGGTGCTCTACAGGTGTCTCCAAAGGTACATGTTGGGTTGGCGTATTTCAAGATTAGGATTTGTCACTCCGATTGTCGGAGAGGTATCTCTGGGCCCTCTCGGTAATGCACATCACTTAAGCCTTGCAAGCAATGCAACTAATGAGTTAGTTGCGAGGTGATGTATTACGGAACGAGTAAATAGACTTGCCGGTAACGAGATTGAACTAGGTATTGAGATACCAACGATCGAATCTCGGGCAAGTAACATACCGATGACAAAAGGGAACAACGTATGTTGTTATGCGGTCTGATCGATAAACATCTTCGTAGAATATGTAGGAGCCAATATGAGCATCCAGGTTCCACTATTGGTTATTTACCGGAGACGTGTCTCGGTCATGTCTACATTGTTCTCAAACCCGTAGGGTCCACACGCTTAACGTTACGATGACAGTTTCATTATAAGTTTATATATTTTGATGTACTGAAGGTTGTTTGGACTCCCGGATGTGATCACGGACATGATGAGGAGTCTCGAAATGGTCGAGACATAAAGATCGATATATTGGACGGCTATATTCGGACACTGGAAATGTTTCGGGTGATTTCGGAGAAAACCGAAGTGCCGAAAGGGTTACTGGAACCCCCCGGGGAAGTATTGGGCCTTAGTGGGCCTGAGGGGAGAGAGAGGGCAGCAGCCCAGGAGGTGGCGCGCCCCCTCCCATGAGGAGTCCGAATTGGACTAGGGGAGGGGGGCGCGGCCCCTCTTTCCCTCTCCCTCTCCCTCTCTTTCCTTCCACCTTCTCTCTTCCTAGTTGGACTAGGAAAGGGGAGTCCTACTCCTACTAGGAGGAGGACTCCCCCCTCCTTGGCGCGCCGCAAGGGCCAGCCGGCCTCCCCCCTTGCTCCTTTATATACGGGGGCAGGGGGGCACCTCTAGACACACAAGTTGATCTTCATGATGGTTCTCTTTGCCGCGTGCGGTGCCCCCCTCCACCATAATCCTCGATAATATTGTAGCGGTGCTTAGGCGAAGCCCTGCGATGGTAGAACATCAAGATCGTCACCACGCCATCGTGATGAGGAACTCTTCCCCAACACTTTGCTGGATCGGAGTCCGGGGATTGTCATCGAGCTGAATGTGTGCTACAACTCGGAGGTGTCGTAGTTTCGGTGCTTGGTCGGTCGGGCCGTGAAGACGTACGACTACATCAACCGCGTTGTCATAACGCTTCTGCTTTCGGTCTACGAGGGTACGTGGACAACACTCTCCCCTCTCGTTGCTATGCATCACCTTGATCTTGCGTGTGCGTAGGAATTTTTTTGAAATTACTACGTTCCCCAACACCTAGCTGCCACCACACAAAACGGAAACACAATTATACAGCAGGCCAAACAAAACCAAGTCTGCTACAAATGCAGAGAGCCATGGGTTCCTGGCCATAGGCAAGTGTGCAAAATGAGCCAGAAAGCTCAAGTACAAGCACTGCAGGCAACAAAAGAGGAAAATACAGAAATTATTTATGTCACAGACTATGATGATCCTTATTTAGGGCAAATGGTACCTCCTTCTGACAATGCTGTGTTACTAGTTTCTATGCATGCTGCCATGGGCATTGGGGCAATGAAGAACACTTTTATCTTAACTGTTAATGTGGGCAAAACAGTAGCTAAAGCACTTGTGGACAGTGGGAGCACTTCCACATTTGTATCCCCTGATGTGGCTGCAAAACTACCTGTTGCCCCAACCCCAAATCCCAAGATTAAAGTTCTAGTAGCAATTAGAGGAGAACTGTGGAGTGAGTTCACTTCCAGGAACTGCCCCTATGAAATACAGGGCACAAAACTGCAGGACACCTTCAGAGTTCTGAAACTGAAGGGATATGATATGATCTTGGGAGTAGATTGGCTAAAGAAATATAGCCCTGTTCTGATGGAATTCATTAAAATGGAAGTGAGGATTAATGTTACACCTCAGACTCAAGTGACATTTGTGGATGAAACTGTACCCCTGTCCTCACCAATGGAAGCCACTGATAATGCAGAAAAGTTAATGGACCAGGCTTTATGTGGATTTTTTTCTCTTATCTACCTGTCATACTATGACTTATGCTACTGCTCAGGAGATTCCAGAGGAACTCCAAGAGATAATTCAACAGTATGACAAGTTGTTCAACACCCCTAGTGAACTACCTCCAAGCAGACCCTGTGATCATAGAATTCCACTTATAGAAGGAGCAAAAGTAGTAAATTAGAGACCATACAGAGTACCACATCACCAGAAAGAAGCACTAGAAAAGATCATCTCTGAACTCCTGAAAGCTGGTATCATTAGACCTAGCGCTAGTCCTTTCTCTTCTCCTGTGATTCTAGTAAAAAAGAAGGATGGAACTTGGAGACTCTGCATTGACTACAGAAAACTTAATGCTATCACAATAAAAAATAAGTACCCCATTCCTGTGATAGAAGATCTCATAGACTAGTTGAAAGGAGCAACAGTCTTCTCTAAAATAGATCTCAGAAGTGGATATCACCAGATAAGGATGGCCGATGAGGATATACACAAAACAACATTTTCCACACTACAGGGCCACTTTGAATTTCTAGTTATGTCATTTGGGCTGACCAATGGCCCTCCCTCATTTCAATCTCTCATGAATTTCTTGTTTGGCCATTTTGAGTTTGTGGTAGTGTTCTTTGATGATATTCTGGTTTTTAGTTTGACCATGGAAGAGCACAAGGTACATCTCAGGAAAGTATTCGAAGTCCTACAAGACAATAAACTATATGCCAAGTTGGACAAGTGCTCTTTTGGTCAGTCTGAAATAGAATACTTGGGCCATGTGATTAACAAGGAAGGTGTGGGAATTGATCCAACTAAGATTGCTGCTATAAGGGAGTGGCCAAACCCCCAACAGTAACTGAACTTAGAAGTTTTCTGGGCTTGAGTGGTTACTACAGAAGGTTTATACAGGGATATGGAGTTATCTGCATGCCCCTCTTTGACTGTCTGAAAAAGAACTCCTTCTCTTGGCAATCAGAACAGCAAGCAACATTTACAAATATTAAAGAAAAACTTACACAAGCCCCTGTCCTGGCCCTGCCAGACTTCTCTAAACCATTTGTGTTAGAAGCTAATGCTAGTGGTTGTGGCCTAGGTGATGTTCTGATGCAGGATGGGAAACCATTGTCCTATTTCAGCAAGTCCATTGGGCCCAAAGCAGTAGCATGGTCTACCTATGACAAAGAACCTCTAGCAATAATAGAAGCTGTCAAAAAGTGGAAACACTACTTCCTAGCCACTTCCCTGATTATCAAAACTGATCAGGAGAGCTTGAAGTACATTCAGGAACAAAAATGACTGAAGGAATACAACACAAGTTATTACTCAAACTATTAGGCTACAATTTAACAGTTGAGTATAAAAAGGGCAAAGAAAACAAGGCTGCTGATGCTTTATCCAGGGTAAAGCACATGATATCTTTCCTATCTACCAGTTTCTCCACACCTAAATGGGTTTCTGAAGTGGTTAAAAGCTATAATTCAGATCAGAAAGTCAAAGATCTTATAGCTCAATGCGCAACTAACAAAGACAATGACACTGGATATACATTCAAAAATGGCATCTTGAGATTTAAAAACAAAATTGTCATTGGAACTGCCACCTCCTTGAGACAGGATATATTGCGAACATTCCATCCTTCAGAACTAGGAGGTCATTCTGGACAGAGAGCAACATACCACACAGTTCACTTGGTTTTCCACTGGCATGGTCTCAAACAGGATGTCATTGATTTTACCAAGCAATGCCCTGTCTGCCAGGTCAACAAAGCTGAACATACACCCTACCCTGGCTTGTTAGAGCCCCTGCCAGTCCCAGACTTTGCATGGGCACACATCAGCATGGACTTTGTGGAGGGGCTACCCACTTCTGAAAACAAGGATCTGATTCTGGTGGTGGTAGACAGATATACCAAGTATTCCCATTTCATTGCCATGAAACACCCCATAACTGTTCAGTCTGTAGCAAGGGCATTTTCTGACACAGTGTTTAAACTCCATGGAATGCCATTGGTTATAGTAACTGACAGGGACAGAATATTTACAAGCAACTTGTGGCAGCAGCTGTTCAGGTCACTAAAGATCAAGTTACACATGAGCACAAGCTATCATCCTCAAACTGATGGACAGACAGAAAGGGTGAACCAGTGTTTGGAGAACTACTTAAGATGCATGTGTTTTCAACAACCTAGGAAGTGGCATGCATAGTTAGCACTAGCTGAGTGGTGGTACAACACAAGTTTCCACACTTCCTTGCAAATGACTCCCTTCCAGGCCCTATATGGTTTTCCCCATCCTATGATAGCCGAGTCTGCATTGCCTGACTCTATTTCGGAGGACAGTGACAACTTGTTGCAGAACAGGGAACTGGCCCTGGAAGTGATCAAACTGAATCTCTCTAAGGCACAACAACGTATGAAGCACTTTGCTGACAGAAACAGGCAGGAATGATCGTTTGATGAAGGACACATGGTTTACTTGAAACTGCAGCCCTACATGCACACTTCCCTCAGTCTGCATCGACACCTCAAGTTGCATTCCAAGTTGTATGGCCCATTCAGGATTATACAACGAGTTGGCCGAGCCACTTATCAACTCCTCCTCCCTGAAGGCTGCTAGCTGATCAACACCTTCCATGTGAGTCAACTCAAGAAGCACATTGGCCCCCGAGTGGTTCCTTCAATGAATTTGCCCCTCATTGGTGCTGATGGAATCATTAAAAAGGAGCCAGAAGCAATCTTAGACAGGAAGTTAATCCCCAGACCCCAGGGAAACATCAGTATTCCAGTAGTTCGCTGGTTGATCAAGTGGGTCAACATGCCCGAAGAAGCAGCCACCTAGGAGGATTCGGCCCTCATACAGAAAGTTTTCCCTTCCTTTCAAGCTTGAGGGCAAGCTTGGTCTCAACGGGGAGGAATTGTCAGGCCAGCTAAATACATCTCTAAAGAATTGCTCTGTTCTAGCCTGTCGGAAGCAGCATGGACCGTCGATTTTCCTCCAGTGGCTCCCGTAAGAAGATAACGGTTCTCTACTAGAATGTCATCTCCACCCTGGATCTCCCATCCAACGGTTGTCATCGCTCCGAAGGTCGCTGTTGGTCATCCGACAACGCATGTGCTCTGCTTTTGCTTTCTGCTTTGCTTTTCACCTGTAATGGCTATATAGCCAACACTCCTTCTCCATTTTGGACACGATTATTGTAACTGGGTACAAACCCTAGCCGCCGGTGGCGTGCTTGCTACTTTCCCCTTTTGCTGCAATACAAACCCTAGCGCAAATTCTCTCAAATTCACCTCTGAATTCACATCGTTGAGTGTCTAGTTCGACAGATTCCCTGTCAGGTTCCTGACACCTAGGCACCTACGGGTAGAAGACAAGAGGCCACCCTTTGCATGACCTCCTCTTCACCACTCCATGGCCCCCAATCATGATGTTGCTCCAATGCTGCTAATTTGCCCATTGCAGGCGTACGAGGAGCAGTGCAGGGTGGAGAAGGTGACCACCTCGGTGATGGGAGCTTGAGGGACTGGGCGGATCGAACATGGATGAAAACGGCAGCGGCGGGCAAGTAGAAGCGATGTTGTCTTTGGAGATGACGCAAATGGATGCAGGTGAGTGGGTGACGGTGGCGCGCGGGAGAGGGAGGAGGTGGGCTTTGGTGGTGGGGAGGTGGGTACGCGGTGGAGTGAGAGCTGGAGTTCTGGCGAGAGCTTGTGGTCGTCGCGCTCGTCGGCGAGGAGTTCTGTCCGTGGACGACGGGGACGAAAGAATTGGAAAAGCATAGCGATAGTGATTTTTCCTTCTTTTTTTCTTTGGGAAGGAGCGCTCTTAAGGAATATTCCCTCCGGTGCGGGGCTCAGATGAACCGGTGAACATTAAAATCACTAAAAATATAAAAATTTCCAAATGTCCAAAAAATTTTGCAAGAAAAATGATCATGTGGGTGATGTTTGTGTAAAATTTGGTGAAGTTTGGACATTCGAGGAGCGCACGACAAGAAAAAAATCGGCATGAACAAATGTTTCTCACATACCCGAAATTTGATTTTTTTTCTTTTTCGCCACGACCTTCTCGGATGCCCAAACTTCACCAAATCTTGCATGAACATCACACATTTGAGCTCCTCGAATGGCCAAACTTCAAGAAATCTTTCTTGATTTTTTTCTCTCACCCACTAATATGTGGGCCATGCAATGTTGCCATGCCACGCAAGCTGGGTGGATGTAAAAAAGCACCGTATTTGCACCAAACAATAAGTTAGATGACTATAAATCTATATTTTTAATGTTTTAGTACTAAACTGAACATCTAGCGCAAGTTGTATGATTGCCGGTGATATTGCCTCAATAAGTAAATACACCAGCGATGTAGTTGATACCAACACTTGCAAAATACTGATTTCTGATCAGTGAACTTGCCCGGTTGTGCAAATATAGTGCATTCTGCCGGCGTATGCTCTGTCCGCATGGTGGTTGACCACATTTCAGTGGCCGGAGGTAAGCGAGGCGTGAATGAGGAACCAATGATGCTTTTTAAACTGAATTTCTTAGTGTGCAAATATTGTCATGGCAAATTTGATATGTATAATATTTATTTTTGCCAATTAGTATTGTCACATCCCTGCTTTCCTGTTATGCATTAGGGTTGGTTGAACTTGTGCATCATGTTTAAATTTCTTTTAAACTTGAAATGGGAGCTAATCAACCCCAACACCCCCCTGAAAATGCTAAATTCCAACAATTGGAATTTCAATGAACCAAAATGCCCTTCATAAAAGCCCACCATTTTTGGTCCTGCTTTAAACCTCTGCCAAAAATGGTTCTACAATTTATGGGGCCATTCTGGATTTTTGAACCAAGTCATAAGTATTTGAATTTGGGCATTTTAAATCTTATAAATATTTTAAAGTGCTCAAATAATCTTGGAAGCATTTTTAGGCAGTTGAGAATATTCTCAAATGTGCCTCTTAATATTTCTAGAGTTTTTGGAAATGAAATAGTATTTATTCTATTTCAATACACAGAGCAGAGAAAATAAAAAAGAGAAAACAAAAAGGAACAGAGGACTTACCTGGAAGCCCACCTAGCAGGCCCACCTACTGGCCCAGCCCACCTCCTGTGCCAGCGAGCTGCTTGCACTCGCCAGCACAGGCAAGCAGCTGCTCAACGGCGAGCACAACATGCGTGCCACGCAGCTGCCCGCCGCCTCGCCGCTCCCCTCGTCGAGCTGTCGCCTTGGGATGCACCCCCACCTCTCTCCCGAGCTCCCAGACACACTCGCTCTCCTCCCCTGACCCTCTCTCTCGCCCTCCCCGACGATGCCCGAGCCGTCACCGTTGCCGCCGCTTGTCGCAGCCGCGGCCAACGCCGTCCCCGAGCCGCGCCACCGTGTGTAGCCGCATCGCCGTCGTCGACTACGTCGACTAGCCAAGCCACATGACGCCGGAGCCCCTGCAACGTCACCGTCGCCGTCGTCTTCAACCTCGGGCTGCCCGAGATCGCCGTCGCTGTTCCGACCGCATCGAGCCCTCCCCGAGCTCGCTAACCCTCTCTGCGGCTTCCCAGTGAGCTTCTGCTCCTCCCCCTTCTCTCTGTTTCGTCGCTAGAGCTCTATAGCCGTCGCGCCTCTTTCGTCCGAACGCGCCGCCGCCTGAGCTCGTCGCCGACGTAGCTCCGGCCGCTTAGCGGTCCCGCTGGCATGTCCAGCGTGCTCACCGCATTGCGTAGATGCTGTAGGTGCTAGCGCCACGCTGCCTAGGCCACTGCAGCCACGCGCACGAGCTGACCCAAGCTTTGCCTCCGCCAAGCTCGTCGCCGGCAATGCTCCGGCCACTTCCCGGCCACGCCATCACCACGGCTGGATGCGGGCGAGCACCAGCTGCCCGTAGCTGCTCTCCGCGCATCAAATGGTGCCCTGTGGGCGATTCCCGCAGCGCGCCGCCGCATCTGGCCTCGCCGGCAGGCTTTGACCCGCTGACCGGCGAGGTTGACTCTGCTGACACGGGTTTACCTCCCCCTCTCTCTCACTGACATGCGGGCCCCGCCCGACTAATTACTCTGTTAGTGCTAACTAACTAGGTTAGTTTAATTAGTATAGTCACTGACTAGTGGGCCCTGCCAAGTTAATTAGGCTAACTAAACGTAGTTAGTGCTCAGAGTCACTGACCAGTGGACCCCACTGGTCAGGTTTGACTGGCCCCTGGCGCCTTTGACTCGCTGACGTCACAGTGACGCAGTGTTGACGCAATTAATTAATTTCTGGATTTATTTTCATATAGGAAATTCCAGAAAATAGCCTAAACTTCTAAAAATCATAGAAAATCAATCATATCTCCAAATCAAACAAATTATATATGAAAAATGATCAGAAAAATTCAATCTATCCATCTGTAATGGTTTCATGCGTGCCAAAACACTTTAACCTTGCTGTGTAGGTGAAACAAGCTAATACACTTATTATGCATAAGAGCTTAAGCTTTCATTTGAATCTTTGATTCAAATGGAACCTTTTCAATTTGTTTCACATTGCATTAGACAGGACACATCTTTTTGCCATATCATAGCATGCATCATATTGTTGCATATTGTCATGTGTTGATTATGTTCTGTGTGTCTCTCGTGGTAGGTTCTGCCTCCGAGGATATCTCCGAGTATCCAACTGAAGGGCAGTACCCTACTACTACTCCATCAGGCAAGCAGCCCCATTGATCATATCGATACAATCCCATGCTCTCGCCTCTGCTCTCATTTACTGCATTAAGACAACAACGTTTCAAACTACTGTGTGCTGCGGTAGTTGAACCCTTATCCTCTGCATGACCTGTCATTGCCACAGTAACTAGATGAAACCCAATAGCATGTGTAGGAGTTGATTGAGCCATGTATGTGTTTCCTACCACTGGTAGAAAAAGGGCCTATAGTCCCGGTTCGTAAGGGCCTATAGTCCCGGTTCGTAAGGGCCTATAGTCCCGGTTCCGGAACCGGGACTAAAGTGTCGGTACTAATACCTCCCCCCTTTAGTCCCGGTTCAATCCAGAAAAGGGACTAAAGGCCCTCCACGTGGGCAGTGCGCAGAGCCCAGTCAGGAGACCCTTTGGTCCCGGTTGGTGGCACCAACCGGGACCAATAGGCATCCACGCGTCAGCATTTCTGTGGCTGGGGTTTTTGTTTTTTTTAAGGGGGGGGGGGTTGGAGGTTTTGGGGGGTTAATTTAGGTGTTTCATATATTGTGTTAGCTAGCTATAATTAATAGAGAGAAGTGTCCTCTCTTATGTCCGTGCTTGGTCGACGCTACGTACTATACATACGTATAGAGAGGACTAGACACGCTGGCTAGCTAGTAAGGAAACGAAGGAAACAGAAGATCGTCATGAACATATATGCATACAGAGAGAAGTGATATCGACGACCTCTCCTTCTCCGAGAGATTGGTCGAACAACAAGTTCTCGTATATCTATCTGACACTACCGGCTACATATATACAATAATTATCTCTTACAAATATAATCATACGGACTCAGGGTCCACATAGAATTCTTCGTCTTCAGGGATCACGTGGTCAAGAAAGAATGCCACCAATTCCTCTTGAATTGCTCGCATGCGAGCTGGTGCTAGGAGTTCATCCCGCTTCCGAAACATCTAATTTGAAGAAGGGGGTCAATACATATATATATGAATGAATGAAACTCAACACAAATGATGGTAATAAAATAAAATTGTGAATGTTGTTATTTACGTACTTCATATTGTTTGTTAGAGTACCCGCCCCGCTCACAGGTCGTGTGGCGGATGGACTCGCAGATGTAGTATCCACAGAAATCATTCCCTTGTTCCTGCCACAACCACTTTACAAGAAATAGAGGTCAATCAAACTGATAAGCAAGAATGCTAAATGGTATTGATGAAACTAGCACTTGAATCACTAGGAGATGCGCAGAACATTGTACTATAGTACTTACTTTCGGGTGTCTAAATTCCAGCTCCTTCGGCAGTCCCGGAACTGCTTTGGTGAATTTTCTCCAAACCCTGCCGGACAAAGAAAACAATTACTTGATATCAGGAAATGAACAAAGTTGCTGATATGGTGGATAATGATCGATTTAACTTACTTCTGGAGTATTTGAGTCATGTCTGCATAGTCCTGGGGATCTTTTCGTTTAGAGTCTAAGACGGTTACTACTCCCTGCTCAAGCTTAATCTCTAGGAGAATATAGTGGAAACTGCACACACATACATAACTCATCAATTACATTACTATAACCTTGACTAATATATAGGGGAAACCGAATACGCACAAGACAGTAACACTCACCTGAAGTTGTAAGGAAAGAGTATTATATCTTTGTTTTGATTTATTACGAACGATCGTAGCAAGTTGGCCTCGGTAGCTGCGGCATGAAGTTTAACCTGAGTTGCATCTATGAGATATGTGTTAATGAACCCAATATCACCAACTTGTCTTTTCTTCAATTCGGCGATCTTCAATCTGCATAATATAGTGAGGATGATTATAAATACATGCAATGAAAGAGCTAAGCTATATAGAGAAACTTAATGACAGAAGTAGTACTACTTACAGACAGCAGCAGGCGACCGTTGTTTTATCGAGGGCCAATTGATTGAAAAACTGATAGAACTCCTCAAATGGAATAGGCAACAGATCAATTCTAACGAGGTCATGCTCCTTTTTAACTTACATATACAAAGTACTCCTCCCTCCAGAGTCTCTGCAGATTTTCAAGTACCAATCATGCAATCTTTGCATCATCGTTGATAGAGATCTTTCATCTTTGATGAGAGGCTTCCCGTACTCCATGGGTTCATAATGTACTTCGTTGGGCAGGTAATCTGCAAGATTGCTATAACCGGGCACCATCCTCGGATCATTAGCGACGTTGTGGGTAGGCACCTTGAGCGGGGGGCACGATTGCTTTTCTTGTTCGCCGAGCTGGGCAATTTGTTTCCCAGCTCGTCGTTCTTTCAGCCTTTGATCACTCACAGTACTTCCCGACCGCTCCGCTTTGGCAAATTCCTTTCCAATAATGCGGTCATAGTTTCCTTTCGGCGGATCAGACTTCGGTGGTTTTGTCAGGGTAGCCAGAGTGCGCTTCACTTTCACCCGATCTACCTTTTCCTCCGGAGGTGGATGTTTCTTTGCTTTCACCCCTTCAAAGAAGCTCCTCACTTCTTCTCGCGCGATCTCGGTGTTCTCCTCCAGGGTCCTCTCATATGGTAACTTCTCTGGAGTCTTCAGAGAAGGACCGAATCTGTATGTCCTCCCGCCTCTGGTTGTACTGCTAGACGCCGACCGAGTAGACATAGAGGTTGTCTTCTTTACTTGCTTAAGAGGCGGAGGAGAAGTACTACGACGCGCCAGAGTAGCTGGAGTGGCGGCAGGTCTCTTCCGCCCTTGCTGACGAGGCGGAGAAGGAGGAGGCTGGCTGCTCGGGCGCGTCGGCGTAGGTGGAGAAGGAGGCGGAGTGCCGCCACACGCCGGAGAAGGAGCCGGCCGAGGGCCCTGATCGTCACTCGCCGGAGGAGGAGGCGGTGGAGGCGGAGTGCCCTGACTCACCGGAGGAGGAGGAGGAGGCGGTGGCGTCTGGTTCGGAAGGTTGATGAGCTCCTTCCGCCATAGGCATGGAGTCTTCAGAGCAGACCCCAGCCGAGTCTCCCCTTCAACGGTAGGGTGGTCAAGCTGGAGGTCCTCAAATCCCTCTGTTATCTCATCCACCATCACCCTAGCATATCCTTCTGGAATCAGCCGGCAGTGAAAAGTTGCGCCGGGTTCAGTAGGATAAACAGAGCCAACAGCTGCCTTGACCTTCAAATTCATCCATTGCATCATAAGGTGGCAATTTTAAGACTCCGTTATAGCATCCACGGGATAGCTGGCAGGAGCCGTCAAGGCATGCTCCGGCTGAAGCAGCTCGGTGGAAGCCACGTTGCTTCTGCGCTGAGATGGCGGGGTAGCTTCGGGGGAGGCTTCGGTAGTACGTTTGCTGCGATTTGCTTCTCGTTCCTCTATCGCGTCTACCCTTGCTTGCAGCGCCTGCATTTGGGTCTGCTGCACTTTTTTCCTCCTCTCATGGGATTTGTCACCGCCTGCGTCCGGAAACCCAACCTTCCACGGAATGGAGCCTGGCGTGCCTCGTATCCGTCCAGGGTGCTCAGGATTCCCGAGGGCCATTGTGAGCTCGTCGTTCTCTCTGTCTAGAAAGAACGTCCCTTCCTGCGCTGCTTCGATATACTGCTTAAGCTTACTGACTGGTATGTCCATTTGATCATTCGTCCAAATGCACTTCCCAGTTACAGGGTCCAGGGTTCCGCCAGCCCCGAAGAACCAAGTCCGGCAACGGTCTAGCCAGCCCCTTTATGAACCATATCATTCTCAGTTTTGGACCATTTAGGCCGGGCTACGAGGTAGCCACCTGACCCCGTGCGATGGTGAAGCTTCTTCTTCGCAGCATTTTGCTTGTTTGTCGCCGACATCTTCTGACTCTTTTCCTATGTCTTGTGGGCCACAAATGCGGGCCAGTGATCTCTAATCTTCTCATATCTGCCCTTGAATTCTGGTGTCTCATTATTTTCGACAAACTTATTCAGCTCTTTCTTCCACCTCCTGAATAGTTCTGCCATCCTCTTCAGAGAAAAAGACTTGATTAATTTCTCTTTAACTGGGTTCTCTGGATTATCCTCAGGCGGTAGGGTGAAATTTGACTTCAGCTCAGTCCAAAGATCATTTTTCTGCATATCATTGACATAAGAGACCTCAGGGTCTTCTGTAGCCGGCTTAAAACATTGTTGGATGCTTATCGGGATCTTGTCCCTAACCAGAACCCCGCACTGAGCAACAAATGCGCTCTTTGTCCGGAGGGGTTCAATAGGTTGGCCGTCGGGTGCGATTGCTATGATCTCAAACTTTTCATCCGAGCTCAACTTTTTCTTCGGGCCTCGTCTCTTTACTGAAGTTGTGCTCGATCCGGAGGGCTAGAAAAAAGAACAAAGACTTAATTGATATGTGTACATACCAAAACAATGAATGCATCAATCAGCTAGTCAGCATAGGCTTAACTAATATATATACCTGGCCGGACTCGGTTCGGTCACCGGAGCCGTCATCACGGTCTCCTTCTTGCACCGACATTGGGTCACCGGAGCCGTCTTCATGTTCTTCTTCTTGCACCGGCATTTGGTCACCGTAGCCAGCTTGTTCACCCTCCCCTTCCAGACCATCGGTTTCGTTGAGAAACAACGAGATGGCATCACTTCCTTCTGCGATTATGTCCCTCAAGAACGCTTCTTTTGTTGCTTCGTCTAGGGCGGTGTCCATAGTTTCTACAAATATTTACAACATGGCAATTATTATTCAAACATGACAGATGGATATATTAGTGCCAAACATAGAACTAGCTACCTAATCATAGTAAGCTATCGGGAGGGGGTATATATCGACAACGATGACACTACATCTATGTCCCTCGACGACCCTCGTTCCCGATAAAAAAAGAGGAAGAAGAAGAAAAAAAGAGGAGAAGAACCCTCGAACCCTCGACGACCCTGGAACCCTCAACCCCTAGACGACCCTCTTCTTCCTCTCATGTTCGAGAGGATCGCCGAGGGATCGGGAGGTTGCCTAGTGTCAAAGGATTCAACAAAACCATGTCTTCATCTTTAGGCGAAAGTAACATGTGCATGATGGTACGAAGCTCTTCAAAGTTGTTCTGGAACGGAGTCCCAGATAGGATAATTCGCTTTTTGGTACAAAGTTCAGCAAGAGCCTTCCGAATATCGCTATTTGGAAGGCCTTTGCTGAATTCGTACCAAAAGGCGGATTATTCTATCCGGGACTCCATTCCAGAACAACTTTGCAGAACTTCGTACCAACATGCCCTGGTTACTTCCGGCTAATGATGAAGGCGTGGATTTCTTTAATACTTTGAAACTAGGAAACCTCTCTCGACCCCTCAGCGATCCTCGACCCGTCGAACCCTCGACGACCCTGGAACCCTCGACCCCTAGACGACCCTCTTCTTCCTCTCATGTTCGAGAGGATCGCCAAGGGGTCGGGAGGTTGCCTAGTGTCAAAGGATTCAACAAAACCATGTCTTCATCATTAGGAGAAAGTAACATGTGCATGATGGTACGAAGCTCTTCAAAGTTGTTCTGGAACGGAGTCCCAGATAGGATAATTCGCTTTTTGGTACAAAGTTCAGCAAGAGCCTTTCCGAATATTGCTATTTGGAAGGCCTTTGCTGAATTCGTACCAAAAGGCGGATTATTCTATCCGGGACTCCATTCCAGAACAACTTTGCAGAACTTCGTACCAACATGCCCTGGTTACTTCCGGCTAATGATGAAGGCATGGATTTCTTCAATACTTTGACACTAGGAAATTAACCTCTCTTGACCCGTCGGCGATCCTCAACCCCTCGAACCCTCGACGACCCTGGAACCCTCGACCCCTAGACAACCCTCTTCTTCCTCTCATGTTCGAGAGGATTGCCGAGGGGTCGGGAGTTTTATATATGCAAAAATTACAATTTTAGAAAAAGAAGGATAGGAAAGAAGAAAATAAGAAGAGGAAAGAAAGAAGAAGAGGAGAGGAAAAGAAGAGGAGAAATAAATAAGAAGAAGAAAAAAGAAGAAAAAGAAGAGGAGAAGGAAGAAAGGAATAGTGGAGAAGAAGAGAAAATAGACTTTTCCTTTCCTCTTCTTCTTTCTTTCCTCTTCTTATTTTCTTCTTTCCTATCCTTCTTTTTCTAAAATTGTAATTTTTGCATATATAAAACTTTTCTAAAATTGTAACTTTCTATATAAAACTTTCCTATCGGGAGGGCGAGAAGATCAAAGAAAAAAAAGAGGAGAAGAAGAAAGGAATAGAGGAGAAGAAGAAAAAATAGAATTTTTTTTCTATTTTTTCTTCTTCTCCTCTATTCCTTTCTTCTTCTCCTCTTCCTTTTGTTCCTCTCCTCGTCTTCTCCTTCTTTTTCTCCTTCTTTCTCTACTTATTTTCCTTTTCCTTACTTTAGTTTTTCCTCTCCACTAACATAAAATGCACTAACCTAAAATGCAACAAACATAAAATGCACTAAAGAGGCTCAACTAACCTAAAATCAGTGATAAAATGCACTAACCTAAAATTGATATCTACTAACAAATTAAAAAATTAATACATATATGAAAAAAAACATCATCATATCATCAACAGAAAAAAAACATCATCATATCATCAACAGAAAAAAAACATCATCATATCATCATATCATGAACATCATCAACCTAAAGGGCCGGCGCCGGCGCGGGGCGACGACGGGGCGTGGCGGCGACGGGCTCCGGGCGGCGACGGGATCGGGGCGGCGACGGGGCGGGGCGACGGCGGCGGGCTCGGGGCGGCGACGGGGCGGGGCGACGGCGGCGGGCTCGGGGCGGCGACGGGGCGGGGCGACGGCGGCGGGCTCGGGGCGGCGACGGGGCGGGGCGACGGCGGCGGGCGCGGGGCGGCGACGGGCTCGGGGCGACGGCGCGGGGCGGGGCGACGGCGGGCCGGGGCGGGGCGACGGCGGCGGGCGCGGGGTGACGACGGGCTCGGGGCGGCGACGACGACGACGAACGGCCTGGGGGCGTCGGGGCGAATGGGAGGCGGTTGGCCAAAATTTCACGAGTGTTGGCTTATATAGCCAGAGCAATGGTCCCGGTTCGTGCTACGACCCGGGACTAATGCTCCCTTTAGTCCCGGTTGGTGCCACCAACCGGGACCAAAGGCCAAATTTCGCCAGCCCAAAGGGCGGGAAGCGGCGGCCATTGGTCCCGGTTGGTGGCACCAACCGGGACTAAAGGGGGGCATTGGTCACGGTTGGTGCCATGAACCGTGACCAATGCCCCCTTTAGTCCCGGTTGGTGCCACCAACCGGGACCAATGGCCTTGTGCTGCCCCGGGCCCAAAAGTTTAGTCCCACATCGCTAGCTGAAGGGCGCCGGCACTGGTTTATAAGCGCTGGTGTGCCTCCCCATTCGAGCTCCTCTCTAATGCAGGCTTTCAGGCCTAAACTTGCTACTACCTGTGGGCCTATTGGGCCTTCTGCGGGCCTGAATCCTGGCCCATGTAGGGTTTCTAGTCGTATTCAGGCCGTGGAGGCCTAGTAGGAGGCATTTTTTTTGGTTTTTTCTTTTTTATTTCTACATTTTTTTGGTTTTTTATTTTTTTATTTCTACTTACAACTAAATACTTACAGTTTTTTAGTGATTTCTTTTTGCTTTTAGGTCACAAAAATTATAAACTTTCTGTTAGTGCCATTAGTTTTAAATTTTGAATAGTTTAAATTTGAATTTTTAAAAATTTGTGTGAATCACTAGTTTATGAATAACTTTACTATAAAAATAGAATTTTGTTTCTATTTATTTTTTATTTCTACTTACAACTAAATACTTACAGTTTTTTAGTGATTTCCTTTTGCTTTTAGGTCACAAAAATTATAAACTTTCTGTTAGTGCCATTAGTTTTAAATTTTGAATAGTTTAAATTTGAATTTTTAAAAATTTGTGTGAATCACTAGTTTATGAATAACTTTACTATAAAAATAGAATTTTTTCCTATTTATTTTTTATTTATACTTACAACTAAATACTTATAGTTTTTTAGTGATTTCTTTTTGATTTTAGGTCACATATTTATAAACTTTCTGTTAGTGCCATTAGTTTTAAATTTTGCATAGTTTAAATTTGAATTTTTAAAAATTTGTGTGAATCACTAGTTTATGAATAACTTTACTATAAAAATAGAATTTTTTTTCTTCTTTGCTATTTTTTTTTATTTATACTTACAATTAAATACTTATAGTGTGATTTTAGGTCCCAAAAATTATATTCTTTTTGCTATTGAAGAATATTATAGTTTTATTTTAGTTGATCATAACATAATATTTTAATTGATTGTTTTTATTTTCATAAAAGTGTTGTAGTTCATTCTGTTTGCTATTAATTCATTCTTTGAGCTAAATGACTCTGAAATTGGGAAGCATTTCAAAATAAACTCTGAAAAGGTTGAAAGTTGGCATGGTATCATCATTTCACCCACATAGCATGTTCCAAAAAGTAGAGAGGGTTACGACAAAAACTTGATGCACCCTTTTTTGTGATCCTCTAACATGCGATCGAACTTCAGCTTCTCCTTTTGACTAATGCATTGCGTCCTTGCATCGACAATGACCCGGCGGAGATCATCATCATCGGGCACATCGTCTGGTTCCTCTTGATCTTCAGCAGATTCACCCGTGGCAGCATCATTGGGCACATCGTCTGGTTCCTCTTGATCTTCACCAGCTCCCCCCGTTGCAGCATTACCGTATTCAGGGGGCACATAGTTGTCATCGTACTCTTCTTCTTCGCCGTCTTCCATCATAACCCCTATTTCTCCGTGCCTCGTCCAAACATTATAGTGTGGCATGAAACCCTTGTAAAGCAGGTGGGAGTGAAGGATTTTCCGGTTAGAGTGAGACCTCGTATTCCCACATTCAGTGCAGGGACAACACATAAAACCATTCTGCTTGTTTGCCTCAGCCGCATCGACAAACTCATGCACGCTCTTAATGTACTGGTGGGTGTGTCTGTCACCGTACATCCATTGCCGGTTCATCTGCGTGCATTATATATAATTAAGTGTCCAAATTAATAGAAGTTCATCATCACATTAAAACCAAAGTGCATACATAGTTCTCATCTAACAACATATAGCTCTCCAGAGCATCTAATTAATTAAACCATACATTGAAACTATGTAAAACATTTCAATGCGAAAACAAATGTGATCATAATCGCAAAAAAGGTAACAATTGATCCAACGGCATAATGATACCAAGCCTCGGTATGAATGGTATATTTTCTAATCTTTCTAATCTTCAAGCGCATTACATCCATCTTGATCTTGTGATCATCGACGACATCCGCAACATGCGACTCCAATATCATCTTCTCCTCCTCAAATTTTTTTATTTTTTCCTTCAACAAATTGTTTTCTTCTTCAACTAAATTTAACCTCTCGACAATAGGGTCGGTTGGCATTTCCGATTCACATACATCCTAGATAAATAAAATCTATGTCACGTTGGTCGGCATAATTTTCATAAACAATAAATGAACCAATAGTTATAAAGATAATATACATACCAAATCCGAATCATAGACAGGACGAGGGCCGACGGGGGCGGATACCAAAACCATCGCACTATATAAGATGCAATAATAAATGTAAGAAAATGATACAAGTATCTATCTAAACATACAAGTAAGAATATTTTTCCTTTCAGAAAGAAGATAAGAACAAGAGGCTCACCACGGTGGTGTCGGTGATGAGATCGGCGCGGGTGATCGACGGCGGTGAAGACGGGGACGGGGCGTGACGTACCGCTAAATCTAGACAAATATCGTGGAAAATGGAGCTTGGAGGTCGAGCTTCGAGAGGAGAAAGCTTAAGTAGTGTGGCTCGGTCATTCCATCGAACACCTCATGTGCATAGGAGGTGAGCTAGAGCACCACAAAGCCCTCTCCCCCTCGGCCAGAAAAAACAGAGCACTGTGCTCTGCTCTTGCGCGAGGGGGTATATATAGGCACCTCATTGGTCCCGGTTGATGACATGAACCGGGACTAAAGGGAAGCCTTTGGTCCCGGTTCAAGCCACCAACTGGGACCAATGGTGGTGGGCCAGGAGCGAGGCCCATTGGTCCCGGTTCGTCCCACCAGCCGGGACCAAAAGGTCCAGACAAACCGGGACCAATGGCCCACGTGGCCCGGCCGGCCCCCTGGGCTCACGAACCGGGACCAATGCCCACATTGGTCCCGGTTCTAGACTGAACCGGGACTAATGGGCTGAGCCGGCCTAGACCATAGCCCTGTTTTCTACTAGTGTACCTTGCTATGCCTGCTATGCTTAGAGTTGTGTTAGGTCTGGTTCATCTGGGTGATGGGCTAGAGTGAAATGATTATGTCGGTAATGTGAGGAATGTGTTGAACATGATTTGGTAAAGGTATCAATGAGACGCCATGTAGGAGTACATGGTGGGTTGTTTCATTGAGGCCGTCCCTAAGAACTGAGATCTGTATGTGTGATTTAAGAATCAGCTACTACCATACACTGGGCCCGAAACCAATGGACCCTCTCGGCCTCTTAATCACCCTAGTACTCTATCCAGGATTTGCAATTAGTTTCTGGTGTTTGTAGGTTATGTGTTGGCGGCCGTGCGTAGCGCTGACCCTAGGGGTGGGCTATGTTGCGGTACATACACCGTGGCATGGTGTACCGAGTCACCCGTTTGGTGTCTCGGGAACCCTGTTCACATCGTTCGCGTATGTGGAAACCGCGGCCGGACTCCCTGCGGATGGAACCTGGATATGCGATAAACCTAGACTGGAGACTTGAGTGTTTAGGTAGGCCATGGCCGACACCCTCGTTGGGCTTCCACTTGAAGGTTGCCGAGTACATGTCGTGTAAACGACGGTAAGTGGTGAGAGTGTGTATGAAGAAGTACACCCCTGCAGGGTTAACATCATCTATTCGAATAGTCGCGTCTGCGATAAAGGACTACTTGGTTGCCTATACAGTTCATAGACAAGTTAATGGTTACTACTAAAAGACTCAAGATAAGTGTGAGTACCGAGGATGGCTCTCTCGTAGGATGACGAGGGAGGATCTCCGGTGGAGTATTGTGCTGGTGATTAGTGGAATCGTGTGCGAAAACTATTTTACTAGTGGTGTCTCGTAGGATAGCTTAGCCAAGAGTCAAAGCTGGCTTGCTGCAATAACTCCACCACCTTCTTGAGAATGAGCATGTATAGTAGGTTCTGATGTAAGACTTGCTGAGTACCTTTGTACTCATATTTGCTTAATTACTGTTTTCAGACGACAACACCGCCCCCTCCGATGGGTTTTATGTAGATCTCGATGTCGATGAGTGACTTGCCACACAGGTGGTGATCCAGGCCATGGAGGGCCCTATGTAGATAGACAGGCTTCGAGAAGCCTTCTTTCTTTCTAGTGTCTGTACTCAGACTATTTGCTTCCGCATGTGCTTATATGCTTGTATGACTTGAGTGTCGGGTCATGTGACCCCTACCTGTATGAACATGTTATGTATGGCTATCTGGAGCCTTTAAATAAAAGTACTTGAGTTGTAGAGTTTTGTTGTGATGCCATGTTGTATTTGCACATATCGAGCATATTGTGTGTATGATTGAAATGCTTGGTATGTGTGGGATCCGACAATCTAGTTGTTTCTCCTTGTCAGCCTCTCTTATGGGGAAATGTAGTCTAGTGCTCCTCGAGCCATAGTAGTCCGCTACAGCCCGGTTCACCGGAGTCCTGCTAGCCCAGCACTACTGCTGAGGACACTTGACTGGTCGGCATGTGTTTCACTTCGTTCCTATGTCTGTCCCTTCGGGGAAATTTCACGCGGTGACTTCCGGAGTCCTGCCTAGCCTGCTATAGCCTGGGTTCCCCGGAGTCCTGTTAGCCCAGTGCTACAACCCAGATTCACACGCTGATGACCGACATGCTCGATGTGATTCATGTATGCCTGTCTCCATAGGTCTGTGCCGCTTTGGGTTCATGACTAGCCATGTCGGCCCGGGTTCTCTGTCATATGGATGCTAGCGACACTATCATATACGTGAGCCAAAAGGCGCAAACGGTCCCGGGCCATGGTAAGGCGACACTCGTGGGGATACCGTGCGTGAGGCCGCAATGTGATATGAGGTGTTACCGGCTAGATCGATGTGACTTGAAATTGGGGTCTTGACAGCGTTGGCATCATAGCCGGGCTGCCTGTAGGTTCGTTGAGCCAAACTGGTTGATGTCGAGTCTAGAAATGCTTTAGTTATATGTAGGGGAATTGATTGTGGGAGGGAACGTAAGGCTCTTTTACTCCTTTACCTTATGCCCTCTGACCTGAGTCATTCTCTTCTCATTCAACGTGGGTTAAGGACTAGGCTCTCTTCTTCTATCTGGTTCACGTGTTACTAATCCGTAGTAGCTTATAGGATTGTTGTTACAAGCCTCAGTACAGTTTCTACTACTTTTGGTATGTTGCCAGTTGAATCAGAACCTTGATATGATGTTGTTGAGTGGTATTGCAAACTGTTGTGGATGTCTCAAATCTTTTTCTGAGCATTTACAGCCGTTATGCTGTCCGATTTCCCCTAGAAAATTCTAGTGCCTTTGCATTTATTCTGTGCTTTCAGATGGCCACCCGTTCGCAGAACCAAGTGGTTCGTCTGACCCGGTGCCTTGATGTGCCCGGCCACACGGCCATGTTGGTTCGAGTGATGGTTGAGTCAGGCTATCGGTGGTATCCGGAATATACCATCGAGGAGCAGTTCAGAGACTTCAACCAGAGCCAGTACCTCTGTACCGTCAGGATATATCCCTCTTATCCTGGAGCCACTGAGCCCCTTCACTGTTCCTATGGACTTGGGGTCACTATTGAGATGTCTGTGCAGGATGCAGCCTATTCAATGATGACTATCATTCGAGCCAGGACTGCCTTGCTTCAGAACACCGACTTCCGTTACATGCCAGCCTCACTTCCTGGAGCACAGGGGTACTATCAGGCTTTGTACTATGACTCTTCACATGAGGAGTCACGACTCTGCACCACTGCCGAGATGCTCGAGGATAAAGACCACGAAAATCAGGCCTTGCGTATGGAGCTTTTCCACACTCGTTCTAATCATTGGGCCACTTTGATTCGGTTTGCACCTGCGGTGCAGGCAGGATACATGGACATGAGAGACTTGTACCCTGTACGGTCTGGATTGCCAGATTGTATGGAGCGGCACGATGTAGGAGGCATCACCCCTCCTGGTGGTCCCCGTCTGCCACCACCTGTGGGACCGAGGCCACATCCGAGTCCCTATGGTCCACAGGCTCCGCAGGACTGTCTGTTCCCAGATGATCATGTTCCACTTCCAGGCTTTGGTGGCGACTTCTATGAGGATTACCACGGAGCCGTCTGAGCTAGTAGTAGTATCACTAGTACTATAATAGTTGTATTCTCCACAGTCCTGCGTGACCATGGGATACGACTTGGTGTGTATCACGCTCTGGAGGTGTAGAAAAATAATGTATAGGAGCTTGGAATTCCTCCGATGAGATGTAATGTCTTTCACCGTAGTTGTACTCTAGCCTGGGCTTGTACTAAACTATGTACGGTGGGTATGACCAATGGTATATATATGGCAGTTTCTATATTACCATGTCATGCAATGAACATCTTAGCATTCCATGTTATCCATTACATTCTGCACTTCCTTGCTAAGTTTGTGCCATCCTTATCTAAACCGTTGTCTTGTTTCCTCCTAGGATGGTCAACACCTGCAGCAACCCTGCTGCCCCGGAGCAGGGGGAAGCCAGTGCAGTTAGGGGTGAAAATCTTCCTCACCCGCTGTCACGACCGGTTTTCCAATAAAAATGTTTATTGAGAAACCAATCTTTTGAGTCCAGTATGAGAAAAATCCTCCTTACTGGTAGACAAATTCTTGATACAATAAGCCAGTAGCATAAAATATATTACAGGGTCGAGCTACGGTTGCTCAACCAAATTATTCCAAGCACGCCAATAATTATACATAATGGCGGACATGACACAGTGGTGTGGAGGCATACTACTGACTCGAGGATAGGGTGGTGGTGGAAAAACACAGCGGGGAGTGAGATACATGACTCTAAAACTGGCATCTCATCGAGCGTCGAGGTGAGGCTCGATGAATTTATTTGGTAGCGGAAGCGAATATAATACAGTGACCAAATCCAGTGTCGCACGAGACTGACTGGGATTCCTCTAGGCGTCGGACTCGCTATCAAACTCTTCATCCATGAGATCGCCTTCGTCAGCATCTGGCCAAATCAACAAGCCAGGTATGGAGGCGGTGGCCGTGGACTACGGCGACGGTGCTGCGGGGTGCGCTGGCGTGCATGAGGCCACGCGGAGCTACCAGGAGGGTTGGGCGGCACCGAACGGCGTTATGCCGCGGTGTTGCCCCCCTGTCGGCCGTTACGGTGGTTCTGCCGCCGCAAAGCACGCCGGCGCAGGCGGCCCAGGGCGCCACCGACGCCAGGAAGGCGCCAAGCGCGCGTGCGGGGTGATAGCTAGGGAGAAGGGGCTGCATGCAACGCGCCAGGATGCACTGTTGACAAGTGACAATTCTCTGACGAAGAAACGACACTGAACTTCTCTAAACTTTCTGAATTTTACTGAAAGTGCAAAGTAACAGTGCCGGCTAGGTGTTCGACAAAATGATTCTGGCATGTAGGGATTTTTGCTTGAGCTGATTTTTGGTGGAGTGGCCTCTCATTGCACCAGGAGACTGCCTGAATTTTTGTGGAATTTTTGGAGAAGTGTAGATATGAATTTCACCAAATTTGTTAAATCTGGTCCAAACTTGCAGTGAGTGAAATTTGAAAAATTTGAAAGGAAGAAGAGTGGATCAAGATGGTTCTAGGTTGTGGGTACTAAGGACTATCCAGGGGAGTTGGTTTGGGCTCAAGGATCAAAGGCATTAGGGTACTTGCTTTGAAAATCACTCAGGCTCAAAGTAATTGGCAGAAATGATTTGAGAGATAAAATAATTGAAATAAAATCCAAAACTTGTTTGGACTTGTTGAGACAGAGAATTTAGATTGTTCATAGGTGGAGGGAGGGATTTTGAAAAGATTTACTATAGGAGACATGGTAAAACCATGGGTGGTTTTCAAGATGAGAAAAACCTCAAAATTCATAGAGTTCTTTTTATAAGAAAAAGAATAATTTCCAAAAATATACTTTGAGAAGGGAACCAACAGAGAAAGAGTTTTAAATGATCAAACACCATAGTTTGAAGAAGATACAAAAATAAAAATCCTTGCCAAAGAAGTTTTTAAGAGGAAGGTTTTCTGGAAAAATTTTAAATGCCCTCTTTTCAAAAACCAACAAAGTTTTTGCTGAAAAACCAAATAAAAATTTTGGAGTGTCACACCCGCATTCTCTGGCCAAAGTGATGCTGGAGGCGGAAAGAAACAAGCGTGAGACTAACCGCTTGCTGGAGCGGATTGAGCAGAACACTGCACGCCATCAGCGAAATGACTTGGTGTCAATCAGTGACTTCATCAAGTTGTACCCACCAAAGTGCAATCATTCTGTCGAGCCCCTCGACGCGGATGACTAGCTCCGCAACATCACACACAAGCTACGTTCTGCTAACATAGTCGAAGCTGATAAGGTTACCTATGCTGCCTATCACCTCGAAGGCCCTACTAGCCTTTGGTGGGAAAACTTTGAGGCTATGCGCCCGGTCGGCCAAATCACTACTTGGGCTGAATTCAGTGAGTCTTTCCGTGAGCATCACATCCCGGAAGGTCTCATAGATCGCAAGAGGGAAGAGTTCTGCAATTTCACCCAAGGAAGGCTGACTGTGGATGCATATAGTCGTGAATTTGGGAATCTGGCACGATATGCTCCCGAAGAGGTATCCACCGACGCTAAGAAGCAGGAAAGTTCGGCAAGGGACTTAGCCCTGAGCTTCGCTGCGATCTTCGTCTGCACGAGTGCACCTCCTTTCAGAAGTAGGTCAATAAAGCCATCAGTGCTGAGACAAGCCAGTCTGACTATGACGCTTCACGCAAGCACTCTCGTGATTCTGGCTCTTCATCCGGCTCTGGATCTCAGAAGCGCCGGGTGTGGATTCCAAGCACGGCACTGCCACCCAGGTTCATTCCGAGGCCATCCTTTGAGGCACCTCGTCCTAACCAGCAGTTTGCACCGCCCAAGCCCTATGGTGGCCCCGCTGCTAATGCTGCTCCACGGCCCAATGTTGTGACATGTTTCAAGTGTGGAGACCCGGGTCACTATAGTCGAGAGTGTCTCCAGAACAACAACCCCAACCAGTCTGGAAAGTCCGTTGGTCATGGTAAGCCAGCGGGAAAGACATTCTATGCCAAGCCGGTCACCACTGCACGTGGCCATGTCAACTATGTCTCAGCTGGGGAGGCTCATGAGGATCCTAACGTCGTCCTTGGTACGCTCCTTGTTAATTGCCATCCGGCATCTGTTCTTTTCGATACTGGAGCATCTCATTCATTCATATCTGAGAACTATGCTCGATTGCATAACACGACATTCTGTGACATGCCCACTTCCATGGTAATTCAAACTCCAGGTTCCAAATGGCAAACTTCTACAGTAAGCCATGGGAACGAAATTCTTGTCGGTAGACTTGTCTTCCTTGCATCTTTAATAGCTCTTAAGTCCTCGGCCACAAACATCATCTTGGGTATGGACTAGATGTCAGCTCATTATGCTAAGATTGATTGTGCCACTAGAACCGTTCAACTTACTCACCCATCGGGAATGACAGTCAATGTCTTAACTCGAGTGGCCTAGCGCCAGCTTTACTCCCTAAATGCCTACCCCCTTCCAGACTTTGAAGATATTCCGGTAGTCCGAGACTTCCCGGATGTCTTCCCAGAAGAACTGCCAGGTGTTCCACCTGAGAGGGATGTCGAGTTTGTGATACACCTTGTTCCAGGAACCGTTCCAATTTATAGAAGACCCTATAAGATGGCACCCTTAGAACTAGCCGAGCTTAATAACCAACTCGATGAGTCCTTGAAAAAGGGTTTCATCCGTCCTAGTTCCTCTCCTTGGGCTTGCCCCGTCCTCTTCGTCAAGAAGAAGGATGGAACGGATCAGATGGTTGTAGATTACCGACCTGTCAACTTGGTCACTATCAGGAACAAGTATCCGCTTCCCAGGATCAACGATCTGTATGATCAGCTCGCTGGATCCTCAGTCTTTTCCAAGATGGATTTGAGGTTGGGCTACCATCAAATCAAAATCAGAAACGGGGACATTCCCAAAATGGCCTTTGTTACTCGCTATGGCCAATACGAGTACACCATCATGTCCTTCGGTTTAACCAATGCCCCATCCACTTTCTCTCGGTTAATGAACTCAGTCTTCATGGAGTATTTGGATAAATTCGTCATGGTATACCTCGATGATGTACTCATCTACTCCAAGAATGAAAAGGAACATGCCGAACATCTAAGGCTGGTATTGACGAAACTTCGAGAGCATCGCCTTTATGCCAAATTCTCCAAGTGTGAATTTTGGTTGCCAGAAGTGACCTATCTAGGCCATGTAATCTTCGGTAAGGGTATTGTTGTCAATCCCGAGCGAGTTCAAGCCGTCCTTGATTGGACTCCACCTGAGACGGTCAAGCAAGTTCGGAGCTTCCTTGGCTTAGCGAGCTATTGCCGCCGCTTCGTCGAGAATTTCTCCAAGGTTGCTAAACCTCTAACTGAACTTCTCAAGAAATATAAAAAGTTCGAGTGGACCCCGCAATGCGAGTTCAGCTTTCAGGAACTGAAAAGATGCCTGACATCTGCTCCCGTACTGGCACCACCAGATTTCTCCAAGGACTTTATTATCTATTGTGATGCCTTGCGACAAGTACTAGGTTGCATACTTATGCAAGATCGTCAGGTAATTGCCTATGCCTCACGGCAATTACACCCCCATGAGGAAAATTATCCCACACATGATCTAGAGCTTGCAGGTGTAGTCCACGCACTCAAAACTTGGCGACATTACCTTCTGGGTAATCGTTGCGAGATCTTCACCGATCACCAAAGTTTGAAATATATCTTCACCCAACCGGATTTGAATATCAGGCAAAGACGTTGGGTCGAGTTGATCTCAGATTATGACCTAGGAATAACTTACACCCCGGGTAAAGCCAATGTCATGGCTAATGCGCTAAGTCGTAAATCTTATTGTAACAACCTGATGTTACAACAGAGTCAACCACTTCTCCACGAGGAATTTCGTAAGCTTAATCTTCCCAATGTTCCTCGGGGATTCCTATCCACCCTGGTGGCGAAACCTACTCTTACGGATCAGATCATCAAGGCACAGAAGGTCGATCCGGGAATCTCCCGTATTAAGAGAAACATTAAGAACGGAGTTTCGAATTGTTTCTCCGTTGATGATCAAGGTGTCGTATACTTTGGAAACCGCTCAGTGGTTCCCAAGGCACGAAACCTGAGGCGGCTGATCCTTTAGGAAGCTCATGAATCCCATCTCACCATTCATCCCGGTAGTACTAAGATGTATCATGACCTACACTAGAGGTTTTGGTGGACTAGGATGAAGAGAGAAATTGCTCAATATATTGCTAGTTGCGACGTCTGTCGTCGTGTTAAAGCAGAGCATCAACGGCCTGCTGGCACCCTTCAACCTTTGGCAATTCCTGAGTGGAAATGGGATAAAATCAGTATGGATTTCATTACTGGGTTTCCAAGGACCAAGAGAGGGAATAATGCTATCCTCTTCGTGATCGATCGTCTTTCCAAAGTAGCCCATTTCCTACCTGTTCGTGAGAGTATCACCGCTAGCCAGCTAGCTGACCTATACATCTCCTGAATAGTGTCTCTTCATGGTGTCCCATTGGAAATTAACTCAGACCGTGGGAGTCTCTTCACCTCTTGATTTTGGGAAAGTTTCCAAAATGCTATGGGAACTCGTCTCTCTTTTAGCACCGCCTTACACCCTCAATCCAGTGGTCAAGTAGAGTGAGTCCATCAAATTCTGGAAGATATGCTCCGAGCTTCTGTCATCTCATTCGGAATGGGTTGGGAGAAATTCCTTCCATTTGCGGAGTTTGCTTATAACAATAGTTATCAAGCTAGCTTGGGCGAAGCTCCTTTCGAAGTTCTCTATGGACGAAAATGTCGAACGCCTCTTAACTGGTCACAAACCGGGGAAAGACAACTCTTTGGCCCGGATATGATTCAGGAAGCAGAAGAGCAGGTTCGCGTTATTCGTGACAAATTAAAAACAGCCCAATCTCGTCAAAAGAGCCAATATGATCGTAAACATAAGCTCATGTCTTACGAAGTCGGCGAGAAGGCTTACCTTTGGGTTACTCCGTTAAAGGCAACCCATCGCTTCGGTATCAAAGGCAAATTGGCTCCTCGCTACATTGGACCCTTTCGCATTCTTGCCAAACGAGGAGAAGTTGCCTACCAATTGGAACTACCTCTGCATCTTTCCAGAGTTCACGATGTCCTCCACGTTTCTCAACTCAGGCGTTGCTTCGCGGATCCTATCCGTGGAGTGGACCACGAAACGCTTGATCTACAAGATAATCTCTCATATCGGGAATATCCCGTTCGTATCCTTGATCAAGCCGAGCGTACCACTCGACGCCATAACATCAAGTTTCTCAAGGTTCAATGGTGACACCATTCCGAGAAAGAAGCTACTTGGGAAAGGGAGGATCTTCTTCGACTTGAGTACCCCTCCTTCTTCCCGACGAGTCCTGAATCTCGGGACGCGATTCTTTTGAGTGGGGGTGAGTTGTCACATCCCTGCTTTCCTGTTATGCATTAGGGTTGGTTGAACTTGTGCATCATGTTTAAATTTCTTTTAAACTTGAAATGGGGGCTAAACAACCCCAACACCCCCCCTAAAAATGCTAAATTCCAACAATTGGAATTTCAATGAACCCAAAATGCCCTTCATAAAAGCCCACCATTTTTGGTTCTGCTTTAAACCTCTGCCAAAAATGGTTCTACAATTTATGGGGCCATTCTGGATTTTTGAACCAAGTCATAAGTATTTGAATTTGGGCATTTTAAATCTTATAAATATTTTAAAGTGCTCAAATAATCTTGGAAGCATTTTTAGGCAGTTGAGAATATTCTCAAATGTGCCTCTGAATATTTCCAGAGTTTTTGGAAATGAAATAGTATTTATTCTATTTCAATACACAGAGCAGAGAAAATAAAAAAGAGAAAACAGAAAGGAACACAGGACTTACCTGGAAGCCCACCTAGCAGGCCCACCTACTGGCCCAGCCCACCTCCTATGCCAGCGAGCTGGTTGCACTCGCCAGCACAGGCAAGCCGCTGCTCGACGGCGAGCACAGCATGCGTGCCACGCAGCTGCCTGCCGCCTCGCCGCTCCCCTCGTCGAGCTGTCGCCCTGGGACGCACCCCCACATCTCTCCCGAGCTCCCAGACACACTCGCTCTCCTCCCCTGACCCTCTCTCTCGCCCTCCCCGACGACGCCCGAGCCATCACCGTCGCTGCTGCTCGTCGCAGCCGCGTCCAACGCCGTCCCCGAGCCGCGCCACCGTGTCTAGCAGTGTCTCCGTCGTCGACTACGTCGACTAGCCAAGCCGCACGACGCCGGAGCCCCTGCAACATCGCCGTCGTCGTCGTCTTCAACCTCGGGCCGCCCGAGATCGCCGTCGCCGTTCCGACCGCACCGAGCCCTCCCCGAGCTCGTTGACCCTCTCTGCGGCTTCCCAGTGAGCTGCTGCTCCTCCCCCTTCTCTCCGTTTCGTCGCTAGAGCTCTGTAGCCGCCGCGCCTCTTTTGTCCGAACGCGCCGCCGCTTGAGCTCGTCGCCGACGTAGCTCCGGCCGCTTAGCGGTCCTGCTGGCATGTCCAGTGTGCTCACCGCATCGCGTAGATGCTGTAGGTGCTAGCGCCATGCCGCCTAGGCCACTTCAGCCACGTGCACGAGCTGACCCGACCTTCGGCCTCCGCCAAGCTCGTCGTCGGCGATGCTCCGGCCACTTCCCGGCCACGCCATCACCACGGTTGGATGCGGGCAAGCACCAGCTGCCCGTAGCTGCTCTCCGCGCATCAAATGGTGCCCTGTGGGCGATTCCCGCAGCACACCGCCGTGTCTGGCCTCGCCGGTGGCTAAACGCCGACAGGCTTTGACCCGCTGACCGGCGAGGTTGACTCTGCTGCCACAGGTTGACCTCCTCCTCTCTCTCACTGACATGCGAGCCCCGCCCAACTAATTACTCTGTTAGTGCTAACTAACTAGGTTAGTTTAATTAGTATAGTCACTGACTAGTGGGCCCTGCCCAGTTAATTAGGCTAACTAAACGTAGTTAGTGCACAGAGTCACTGACCAGTGGGCCCCACTGGTCAGGTTTGACTGGCCCATGGCGCCTTTGACTCGCTGATGTCACAATGACGCAGTGCTGACGCAATTATTTAATTTCTGGATTTATTTTCATATAGGAAATTCCAGAAAATAGCCTAAACTTCTAAAAATCATAGAAAATCAATCATAGCTCCAAATCAAACAAATTTTATATGAAAAATGATCAGAAAAATTCAATCTATCCATCTGTAATGGTTTCATGCATGACAAAACACTTTAACCTTGCTGTTTATGTGAAACAAGCTAATACACTTATTATGCATAAAAGCTTAAGCTTTCCTTGAATCATTGTTTCAAATGGAACCTTTTCAACTTGTTTCACATTGCATTAGGCAGGACACATCTTTTTGCCATATCATAGCATGCATCATATTGTTGCATATTGTCATGTGTTGATTATGTTCTGTGTGTCTCTCGTGGTAGGTTCTGCCTCCGAGGATATCTCCGAGTATCCAACTGAAGGGCAGTACCCTACTAATACTCCATAAAGCAAGCAGCCCCATTGATCATATCGATACAATCCCATGTTCTCGCCTCTGCTCTCATTTACAGCATTAAGACAACAACGTTTCAAACTGCTGTGTGTTGCGGTAGTTGAACCCTTATCCTCTACATGACCTGTCACTGCCACAGTAACTAGATGAAACCCACTAGCATGTGTAGGAGTTGATTGAGGCATGTATGTGTTTCCTACCTTGCTATGCCTGCTGTGCTTAGAGTTGTGTCAGGTCTAGTTCATCTGGGTGATGGGTTAGAGTGAAATGATTATGTCGGTAATGTGATGAATGTGTTGAACATGATTTGGTAAAGGTATCGATGAGAGGCCATGTAGGAGTACATGGTGGGTTGTTTTATTGAGGTCGTCCCTAAGAACTGAGATCTGTATGTGTGATTTAAGTATCAGCTACTACCATACATTGGGCCCGAAACAAATGGACCCTCTTGGCTTCTTAATCACCCTAGTACTCTGTCCAGGAGTTGCAATTATTTTCTGGTGTTTGTAGGTTATGTGTTGGCAGTCGTGCGTAGCCCTGACCCTACGGGTGGGCTATGTTGCGGTAGATACACCGTGGCACGGTGTACCGAGTCACCCGTTTGGTGTCTCGGGAATCCTGTTCACATCGTTTGGGGCCGTATGTGGAAACCTCGGCCGGACTCCCTGTGGATGGAACCTGGATAGGCAATAAACCTGGACTAGAGACTTGAGTGTTTAGCTAGGCCGTGGCCGACACCCTCGTTGGGCTTCCGCTTGAAGGGTTCCGAGTACATGTCGTGTAAACGACGGTAAGTGGTGAGAGCGAGTATGAAGAAGTACACCCCTGCAGGGTTAACATCATCTATTCGAATAGCCTCGTCCGCGGTAAAGGACTACTTGGTTGCCTATACAGTTCATAGACAAGTTAATGGTTACTACTAAAAGACTCAAGATAAGTGTGAGTACCGAGGATGGCTCTCTCGTAGGATGACGAGGGAGGATCTCCGGTGGAGTATTGTGTTGGTGATTAGTGGACTCGTGTGCGAAAACTATTTTACTAGTGGTGTCTCGTAGGATAGCATAGCCAAGAGTCAAAACTGGCTTGCTGCAATAACTCCACCACCTTCTTGAGAATGAGCATGTATAGTAGGTTCTGATGTAAGACTTGCTGAGTACCTTTGTACTCAAGTTTGCTTAATTACTGTTTTCAGACGACAACACCGCCCCCTCCGATGGGTTTTATGTAGATCTCGACGTCAATGAGTGACTTGCCACCCAGGTGGTGATCCTGGCCATGGAGGGCCCTATGTAGATAGACAGGCTTCGAGAAGCCTTCTTTCTTTCTAGTGTCTGTACTCAGACTATTTGCTTCCGCATGTGCTTGTATACTTGTATGACTTGAGTGTCGGGTCATGTGACCCCTACCTGTATGAACATGTTATGTATGGCTCTCTGGAGCCTTTAAATAAAAGTACTTGAGTTGTAGAGTTTTGTTGTGATGCCATGTTTTATTTGCACATATCGAACATATTGTGTGTATGATTGAAATACTTGGTATGTGTGGGATCCGACAATCTACTTGTTTATCCTTGTTAGCCTCTCTTATGGGGAAATGTAGTCTAGTGCTCCTCGAGCCATAGTAGTCCGCTACAGCCCGGTTCACCGGAGTCCTGCTAGCCCAGCACTACTGCTCAGGACACTTGACTGGCCGGCATGTGTTTCACTTCGTTCCTATGTCTTTTCCTTCGGAGAAATGGCACGCGGTGACTTCCAGAGTCCTGCCTAGCCTGCTACAGCCCGGGTTCCCCGGAGTCCTGTTAGCCCAGTGCTACAGCCCGGATTCACACGCTGATGACCGACATGCTCGATGTGATTCATGTATGCCTGTCTCCATAGGTCTGTACCGCTTTGGGTTCACCACTAGCCATGTCGGCCCGGGTTCTCTGTCATATGGATGCTAGCGACACTATCATATACGTGAGCCAAAAGGCGCAAACGGTCCCGGAACATGGTAAGGCGACACCCGTGGGGATACCGTGCGTGAGGCCGCAATGTGATGTGAGGTGTTACCGGCTAGATCGATGTGACTTGAAATCGGGATCCTGACAAGTATCCAGAGTTATAAAAGATATTCGTAAGAAATCATGTATTTATCAAGAGGGTAGTATAGAAGCTTACAAGAAGATATTCAGGATCTTGAGTTGGGATTGGATTGATCCTCTATGGTAAAATTGCAAAGCGTTGGCTCATAACTAGTAGGATCGTGACCACGTGACATATGTGGTATTCAAAAAGAGTAGTATCGCAAAAATATGGATATCTAATCGATTTAGATCATAACATCGTAGAATCACAATAAAATCATGATTCTCACTACCTTGCCAAAAAACAACCTCCTTATATATTTTTCCAGAATAAAGTAATTTGCACATCTTTGGAAAGATTTATATTAACTGTGCATATATTCTTTTTTAGCGGCCAGTCAATATGCCATAAGTAGATCCTTGGTTTTTCCTTCAAGGCAATCAATTCACGAATAAATGCACAAATAATAATGCCATCAGTAGATGAGCTGTAGGTTTTGGGTGTAAATATACTATATAAATATTCCTCGCAAAAAATATACTATAAATATTTTTTACTATATATATGAGCTGTATGTTTTGGGTGTATATCAACATACGCATTTATAGGATACAGATCCATGATTAAATTAATGTATTTAAACGTTAATATTATGTTAATAAATCGAAAACTTGTAGCAGGAACCCAGGCATATCTGAAAAGATTGGCTTGACATCCCAGTAAACACGCTATCTCTCTCTCTCTGTCTCCACCATCAAGCCAGGATGAGGTCGTTGTACAAGATGCTACTACTTTCGCTTGCCCTTGTAGCGCTGCTATCCTCAGGTATGTACGTTTGGAGCATGTTTTGTGATCAATTTTGTATGGCGACCTTTCCACTATCGTTTTGTCATAATAAATCTCTGCAATCTTTATATGCTGGTACAAACATATAGATCTGATGATCCAGGCGACGGCTAATGGTGGCGGCTCGCTAATCCCTGAAGACTGCCGGCAGACCCCTGTCATCCGTGGGCCGTGTAACCCCAAGGCTTGTCAACGCAACTGTCAAACCAACGTCGGCCCCGGTGCCGTTGGCGATTGTGATGCCGGTGGATGCCGGTGCACATACTGTACTCCATCTCAGTGGAATTAAGCAGTGATTGTTGCTTAATTGCTCCCCGTTCCGATAATATGCAAAATCTTAGTTTTTTCTTCTGTCTGGCTACCTGTCAAATACTCCTACTTGGAAACTCAAATCAGGAATGTCAGAAATTTGATCGATTCTAGGGGCGGTTGCCTTATTAGCATGTTTGCTTGTGATTACCACATCTAAAAATAAAGGTGTGGTCCTCTAGCCTCCCCTCTCCCTTTGCTAGAGGTGTGCTGCACTAGTCTGCTTGATTTATCTTCCTTTGCTAGCGTAGTAAATTGATGGAGACCATGAAATCGTGAGCGGTGTGCAAGTTATAATGCACATATATAGGTAGCGTTTGTCCTTTCGAGCAGACAATTCGTTTAGTATTCACGTTAGTAATGAAGAAATTGTAGCCATTTTCATGCACGGTAGGCAGCAAGAACTGCGTCGTCATTGATCAAACGTATGCAAGTGGGTTTTGTCCTTCCCGCTACAATGAATTCACACATCTTCAATCTTTAAAGAGCATCCCTTTCCTCGCTTGTTCTTCACTCGTCTCTCAGAACCTCACACACACACTATCCAAAACCCAAAACTCATACCGCGATGCAGTCAAATCTTTATCTGCTCTAAATGTTCAACAAAAATTGGTAGTCAATGTCGTCCACAGCGCAATAGGAGTAGGAGGGATCAGAAAGTTATGAAGATAAGCTGGCCCTGCTCGGAATTTCAAGAAGGCTGGGCAGGATGCTTTCCGGATTTGCGATCCATGAAACATTGTGTTTCTCATCTAGTTTTGCCACCGAGGCACGCCACTTCTTGGGAAGTACTGTGCTCGACACCAACCCAGCCGTTCTTCAGGAATCATTGGGGCTTGCTACGTCCAGTGCAGTTGCGGTTTGCGCGTAAGGGACACATTGCTGACGTGATGGAGATCCGCGTTGATGGCTGTGCATCCTAAGCGCTTACTGGGCACCAGCGATGTGCAGTTACACATGGACATGGCCATAGCAAACGAACAAGGTGCGGGCACGCAGACTGAAAGAAACCCATGGGGGCGTGAGACTCTGGCAGGCGCGGACCACACTGGGCCATGGGCTCGTGCATGGATTCTTGGGGTTTGGATCAGAAATATCCATCTGTACAATTTCGTTTAAGTGTTAGGTCAAATATGTACATAGGAAGGATAAATGAAGGAAATAAAAATGAAAATAAAAAATTAGGGTCAGTCATGATATATGCATTCATCTTTATTAATTACGTACACCAGAGCCTGGCAAAATGAATATAAGGATCAACCCAAGCCACCTTCTAAGCAAACAAAGTCACCACACCTATAGGTATATAGATGTGCTCTGGAGGCATAACAGACACTATCTAATCCGATGACCTAAAGCCCGGCCAGTCTAGGCGTCCCATAACATGCACAACATGTGCACGCTCTAGGATCTGCCACCGTCATCTTCCGCAATCCCGTCTTACTATGAGTGATGCAAGTTTCTTTACACATGTAGCTTAGCCGACAAGACTAGATCCCCTCGTCGCTCGTAGTGGCAGCTCGGGGGAACCCTAGCCCCGCCAGCCGTTAGCCCTCTCCTCCAGCACCTCTGGCTCGCCGCCGCCAAGGGTCTCTGTCGGGCGAAGCCCGGGTAGTGCTGGCGGCGGGGCCTTCCATGGGCGCGACTCCTCTCCCTCCCTAGCGGCGGCGCGTCTCCGATCTAGTGGCGGCGAGTCTCCGATTTGGCGGCGGTGGCGCTGCTCGGTGTTGGGTGTGGCGGGGTGCTTCGCCTAGTGGTGTGCCCTGGCTTGCAGCGATGGCTTCAGCTGTCGATCCCTCTGATCTGAACTGAGTTGGTTGGTGGAACTCGACCCAAAGCTATGGTCAGCCACGTGCCTCGTCGGCTGATGCGGCATGGGACTCTAGTCGGCAGGCTTCAGGCCATGAATGTTGGCACGCAGGCGGCGGCAGACACGATCGGGGCGGCGTTGGGGGACTGCTGCCGTGAAAATAATGGTGGCTGACCTCATGCTCTTTTCTCATCATGGCAATGTCCTGCATGATCGGTCTTCCTCGCATCATGCCAGCAGACCCCTGTCATTCCTGGCCAGACCCCTGTCATCCCTGGGCCCTGTAACCCCAAGGCTTGTCTCCGCAATTACCAAACCAACGTCGGCACTGGTGCAGTTAGCGATTATGATGCTGGTGGATGCCAGTGCACACACTGTACTGCATCTCAGCGGAATTAAGCAGTGATTTTTGCTTAATTTTTTCCCTATCCATAATAATTGAAAACTTAGTTTTTTTGTCTGGCTACCTGTTAAATATATGGAAGCTCAAAACAGGAATGTCAGACATTTCATCGAGTTGAGGGGCCGTTGCCTTAGTAGGGCATCTTCAAGGCTGATCCGTAAACCTCCCGGAACCGTCTGAACCACGTTGTAGGTATCACGGAAGCCATCCAGCGTGGGTCTATATCGGTCTGCGGGGTGGTCCGAACGCGATTTCTCTCACAAAACGGAGAAAAAAGTGGGGGAGGTTTGCGGGAGTCCGGACCGATCCCAAGCCCGTTTCTGACTGCCCTAGCCCACCAAAACCACTTCCACTTCGGCGCACGCTCCCGCCCTGCGCCAGTTGCCCGCATTCATGCCACTGTACAGCACGCCGCTCCGCATTTAAGATGGCTCAAGGCGGAAGCGACCTCTCACCGCCTCCGCCATTGAAGCGGTGCATCGGCCGAGGGCGCCACTCACTGCACACCCGGCTGAACACGCCCGCGTGGAAGCCGAGAAACCTACTCCAACCACACATCTGCTCATGAGCGGGCCGACATTAAACGCAATGCCGACCGAGCTCTTCCCGTTCGCACTATATTTATATGAGGCCAGATGTCGGGCAAGAATCTCAACCCTTCGCCGCTCCCATCTCCTCCTTCACCATTTTCTCCACTCTCCTGATGGCTTCCAAAGAACAGTTCTCCGGCATACAAGTCAGCTGGGTGGCCCGCCGACCCTGCCGGATACGAGTGAGGCAACTTGCTGCTCCACCTCCCGTGCCTGACCCTACAGAGCAAGTTGCCGCCCCTAACCGCTGTGTGGTTCAGCAACTCGCCACTCCAAGCCAACTCGATGAGGAGTGGCGAGTTGCTCTACACTGGCATGGGGATCCGCGCATCCCGTGACTGCGACCGCGCCATGCACACAGAGAAAGGAGCCAGTAGCGTGGATGTGGACGAGGTAGCCGCATCATGTTTGTGCCCGCCGCCATCATTGAGGGGAAGTAGAACACAAGAGGTCGCCACCGCATGGGTCCCAGGAAGGCCACTGCCGGCGCATCGCCAACTTGTACAACCTGTGACCTGTCCGGTTCTTCTTTATATTAGACCATCCTGGGCACCCGCCTGGGCTTCATGGAAGCACCATTTCCCTCCGACTGCACCCTCTTCGGCATTTCCGGTGAGCGGTGCAGCTGGTCATAAGGAAGATACGGGGAAAGAATATGCCTCCGGGACTCATGGCAGTCCGGTGAGTGGGTTGAGGGACATATTGAAGCCAAAGGGATCCGTTGCTGTCGGCCGTAGACTAGTGTAGTGTATCTGTGTCGTGGGAGTGGAGCTCCATGCGACCGTACGTGCACATAATTTTACTTTTTTAGTTAAAATATGTCCAAAATGTAATTGTTTTTGTCTTGTTTGTATGAAGTCCATCATGTCTGTACGAAATTTGACCGTGTTTATATGAATTTCATCAGTTTGCTGAAAAGAGTTTGAAAAGTATGCGACTAGCATTGGATAGTGTCCTCCGCATCTGTGTCCGCGGACTGTTACCTCCCTGTCCGGGGACGAATGCGGAAGAGAATTTGCGGGTTGTCATTGGAGATGCCCTTAGCATGTTTGCTTGTGATTACCATATCTGAAAATAAAGGTGTGGTCCTCTAGCCTCCTCTCTCCTTTAGCTAGAGGTGTGCTGCTCTAGTCTCCTTGATTTATCTTCCTTTGCCAGAGTATTAAATTGATTATCCTTTTGAGCAGACAATTCGTTTAACATGCACGTTAGTAATGAAGAAATTGAAGCAATTTCCATGCACGGCAGGCAGCAAGCAACACACATCAGTGACGTGTCAAACTGCCCTAAACTCGTCCAACCAGGATTGCTACTTTAGCATTTTTTGCTCATGGAAACGTGGTGGTGTTTGAAAATTTTTGTTTTGTTTTGACCAAGGCCTAACTCTACTGTAAATAACTGGCATGCTCACTTTATTTTATAGAAACTGTTGGCGGCTTAATTCACACATCTTCAATCTTTAAAAAGCACCCCCTTGGTAAACAGGCAGGATTTGAAACGCGGGATTGTTCAAATCCAAGTCTCAAGATATCAGCCCCCCATGACCTCCTGCCCCCATGCGGCGGTGCTGTGCCGCACCGGAGCCTCCTTCTCCTCCCCCCTCCCCCCCAAGCGAACGACCCTCCCGCCGCCGCCGCCGAGGGCATCGCAGGCTAAGCCTGCGGGCCGCAGCGGCGGCGGCGGCAAACTTCCTCGGCCGGCGATCGGATCTGGGTGGCGGCGACCCACTCCAGCCGATTCAAGGGCGGTGGCGCAGGCCGGTGGTGACCCGGGTTGTCGTGCTGGCGGCGGCGACGAAGAGATCACCTCGGCAGCTAGGGTGCCTGATCTGGATCCTATTCGGATCTGGATGGTGGTTCCTCGAGGCGTCGTGAGCATCCTGCTTTGTTCCGGCGTGGCAAGCGACCTCTGGACTAGGCCCGACACACGAGGACGTCGGGGGCTCCGGCCCTGGGCATGGAGGTGGTGGCCATCTTCTTCGCTGGAGGTGGTCGGCTAGATGGTTGTGAATTCTCGCATCCAGTCCCGGCGTCGAGTGGGGAGACGAGGCTGCCGGTGAAAACCGTGCTATGACTCGGGTTATGGCGGGCGATGGCAGCGTTTTCGCATCGTTATCTTGTTGAAGACATCGCCTCTGTAGCTTCCGTCGACTTGCTTGCGCTGCTCTGGGTGAAAACCTAGACCCGGAGTTTCCAGATCGGACGATGGCAGTGCTTTTGGCGTCGTTTTCCCTCATGGGGGCATCGTTTTTTGAGCAGCGGCTGGATGCAGGACCAGAGGACGGATTCTTTGGTGGAGCGGTGCAGCATCTCACTCATTGATGGTGGCGGGTCTCGGCGGCATGGCGTTGTGGTGACTATGTGCCCGATGCGGAGATGGACTCGCACAGGAGGGCGACGTGGTTTGGCGTCGTGGTGGCGTCGACGGCAGCTAGACCGGGCGAGGTAGATGCAGCAGTACAGCTCTGAAGATGGATTGCTGGCAAGTGGCCGCGACGGCCTCAGACCCGGCAGGCGTCCTGATTGAGGAGTGTGCCGGACTGGTAGGTGACCCATACCCGGCAGACGTCCTATTTGGGAGCTCAGGTCTTAGATGTTAGGTTTGGCTGCGAGATCTATTTGGTAGTAGGCCCAGACTATCAGCATCCTTTCATCACTTGGATTGGAGTAGCGACACTTTTGTTCCGTAGAAGGTGGCTTCAGTCTTACTGTTGTATGACTTTATATGGTCTTGTGTAAATAATTAATAAAAAAACTGCATGCATCATCCAGATGCAGAGGCCGAGGATCCTCCTCCATTTCTAAAAAAATGCACCCCTTTCCCCGCTGGTTCTCCACTCTTCACTTGTCTCTGAGACCCTCAGAAACGCACTCGTACACTATCCCAAAACCCAAAACTCATACCGTGATGCAGTCAAATTTTTATCTGCTGTAAATATTCAAAACAAATCGTTGTCAATGTCATCCACGGCGTGATAGGAGTAGGAGGGATCAGAAAGTTAGGAAGATATGCTGGCCCTGCTCGGAATTTCGGGAAAACTAGGCAGGATGCTTTCCGTGTATGCGATCCCAATGAAACATTTCGTTGTTCATCTAGGGCTGCCACCTAAGAGCATCTCCAGCCGTTCGTCCCTTCAGGACACATAAAAATCGTCCCGTGAAGACGAGTCGGCGACACAATCGGCGCTGGGGTGGTATCGCGCCCAGTCGTCGCCCCAGGCGTCGCTATTGGCCCACTTTTCAGCTCCATTTCGGCTAATAAAGGGCCCATATAGGCGACAATAGGCCCATATTCGGCGTGGTTCGCCGTTATTTGAAGTTCGATTATGCACATAATTTTTTTTATCACATATTTCATCACAGAAATATTAAATACTTCAACAAAATAGTACAACAACAAATAGTTCAATACAAATTATATAGTTTAACAAATAAAAACTCATATTTCATCACACGTCGCGCCCGGCGTCGCCCTTGAGCCTCCATAGATGCTCTATCAAATCTCGCTGTAGTTGATGATGCACCTGTGGGTCTCGGATCTCCTGACGCATACTGAGATAGGCAGTCCAGGTTGCCGGTAGCTGGTGATTAACTTGGGCTAGAGGACCCTGCCTGTAGTACGGTTCAGTGTCAAACACTGGGTCTTCTTGCTCGCTCTCGATGATCATGTTGTGCAAGATGACACAGCAAGTTAGAATCTCCCACATTTGATCTTTCGACCAGGTCTGAGCGGGGTACCGGACAACAGTAAATCGAGATTGGAGCACATCAAATGCCCGCTCGGCATCCTTCCTGCAAGCCTCCTGAACCTTCGCAAACCATGCGTTCTTGCCTCCTGGCACAGGGTTTGAGATCGTCTGCACAAATGTCGACCATCTCGGATAGATGCCATCAGCTAGATAGTACCCCTTGTTGTACTGCCGCCCATTGATCTCAAAGTTCACCGGAGGAGAGTGACCTTCAACAAGCTTGGCAAAGACAGGAGAGCACTGCAGCACGTTGATGTCATTGTGAGTTCCTAGCATACCAAAGAAGGAGTGCGAAATCCAGAGGTCCTGTGTGGCCACCGCCTCAAGTACCACACTACAACCGCCTTTGGCACCTTTGTACATCCCCTGCCAAGCAAATGGGCAATTCTTCCATTTCCAATGCATGTAGTCGATGCTTCCAAGCATCCTAGGAAATCCTCTTGCTGCATTCTGTGCTAGGATCCAAGAAGTGTCTTCCGCATTGGGTGTTCTCAAGTATTGCGGTCCAAACACGGCCACCGCTGCCCGACAGAACTTGTAGAAACACTCTATGCTGGTGGACTCGGCCATCCGCCCATAGTCGTTGAGTGAATCACCGGGAGCTCCGTATGCAAGCATCCTCATCGCTGTCGTGCACTTCTGGATGGAGGTGAATCCAAGGGCGCCGGTGCAATCCATCTTGCACTTGAAGTAGTTGTCGAACTCCCGAATGGAATTCACAATCCCGAGGAAGAGCTTTCGGCTCATCCGATAATGGCGCTGAAATATTTTCTTGTCGTGAAGTGGAGTATCGGCGAAGTAGTCGGAGTAGAGCACGAAGTAGCCTTCGAGACGATGCCGGTTTTTTGCTTTCACCCGCTCCGGCGCCAAGCCACCTCGCCGCGGCTTTTCATTGCTCGGCAGCAGCTGGGCGAGGGCGGCGAGCACCATGAGATGCTCTTCTTCCTGGACATCGGCCTCGGCTTCCTCCTCCAACAACGCAGCGAGCGCTTCCTCGTCATCTGAGTCCATCGCCGAGGCAGGCAAATCGCCGAACACCTTGCGCCTGGTGGGCGTGTACCCGCTGCTAAACTGCCCCTCTGCGGCCGGAAATGCCCAGCTACTGTTGGAGGGGCTACCGCGGCGAAGCTCTGCTATTTTTCCGGCGGGGAATGGCTATCTAGCAGTGAAGGGCGGCGGGCGGCGCCGGGATATAGCTAGTGGCGGCCGAGGGCTCGGGGGGTGGGTGGCGAGTCGGGGAAGAAAACCTTGACTTTTTCTCTGCCGGTGTGGGCCAGCCACGCTTTTCCCTTGCGCCGGAGCCCCCAATTGCCCCTCAATGCATCGGGTTCGGCCTGTGACCGCCGGGTGGAAAAAAGGACCGAACCGGCGATTTTCGACATCCTCGGGACGCGACTGGGGCGTTTTTTGTCGCTAGCGCCAAAAAGTAGCCTGAGGAGGCCTGTTGAGGGCGCGACTGGAGATGCTCTAACCACGCCGGGTCGTAGACAAGTACTGTGGGAGACACCAGGCCAACCATTCTGCAAGAATCTTTGGCGCTTGCTACGTTTGGTACGGTGCAGTTGCGGTTTGCGCCATGGAACACACTGTCGATCTGATGGAGACCCGGACCAATGTTCAAGGCTGCGCATCCTAAGCGCTTTGAGCATCTTCAATAGATGGTCCAAATGTAAAAATAACTAACTTTTGGATCGTCTGGGACAAAAAACGCTGCTTCAACAGACAGTCTATACGGAAAAAAAATTGGACCGCGGCCTCCTCGTGATGTAAAATGCAACATCTCGCGATGTAAATATACATCACGAGATGCATCTGGTCCAAAACTAGCCGCCGCCCGCGAACGCCCAACCTCCACTTCATTTCTGTTCTCGCCCGCGCCCGTCCGCCCGCCCGCGACATAGCCGGCCGGAATCCGCCGCTGCGACCGCCCAAATCCTCGCCGTCGGCGCCGCCACCACTCCACATCCCCTCCGCCGCTCTCCGCCTGCGCTGCCCTCCGCCCCCGTCGCCCCCGTCGCCTCCCTGCCGCCGAATTGAGTGGTAGCCGGCACGGGATTCGGCCCCTCCGGCGGTCCGGCTGCCGAGGTAGGCCTCCGCCGGGTCTTTTAGGCTGCCGTCGACCTCCTCTCGTCGGTCGTGAGCCTGTCCACGGCCGTTGCGCCGGCCGCACGACTGCCTCCCCGCCGCCCTCCGCCCGGCTGCCGAACTAGTCTTCGCCGCCCGCCGAGCTCCTCTTGGCTGGCCTCCAACCTCATTTCTTATCACCGCCGCCGTCCGAAGCCATCCGCAGCCATCCGCAGCAGCCAATCCAACCGGCGGCCATCTTCTTCCACCGCGCGCACAAGGTGGACATGATTTTTTATGTTATTTTCAAATATTTGCGGCTGTATAGTGGCTGGACAGTGGCTGAACAGCAGCTGGGCGGCTGCTGGCCGGTTTTGGACCATGAATTCGGATCATCTCTTGGAGTTGCTCTTTTGAACCATAAATTTGGACCATCTGTTGGAGTTGATCTTTTTTCGGAGCTTCAAAACGCATTTTTTGACGGTCCAAAATTTACATCTCCGGTTTTGGACCGTCAAAATTTGGACTATCTATTGGAGATGCTCTTACTGGGTGCGAGCGATAAGCAATTAGGCATCAACGTGGCAATAGCAAACAAACAAAATGCGGGCAAGCAGTCTGCAAGGAACCTACGAGAGGTAGCCAGGACAGTCAAGCTTTGTGTGTTGGCCTGGACCATGGTAGGCCATGGCTTCACATCACTAACACTCCTGCATGGATTCTTGGGTTCCGATCAACAAATAATTCCTTCAATCTCCCGATCTTCCACGTACTTTGTTTCTGACGCACAAATGATAGGACATGTCCGGTAAAATATGTTCATTAAAAGGATAAATGAATGAACCAAAAATTAAAGAAGAGGACTAAGATTAGTGAATCTACCCAAGTTCTAATGTAGTCCCAATTTTTGCATTCCACCCCGTGGCCACCCAAAATTAGCTCATGCTTCAAATTGAATCACCAAGAGTTAATCCCTGTAGTTCCATTTCTGAAAATTTTGACATCGGGTTGCATCCAAATGTCCCAGCAGCTCATCATTAGAATACCATTAGCAATCTTGTTCGGTAGCTTTTGACTTGGCAGCATAATTTAATTAAAGAATGAAATGCCTCTCAATTTGTTGTGGAGAATAGACTGCCAGCATTATTACGCAGAAGTGCAGTAATGAATTGAACTAGTAATTGTGTGTGTGTGCGCGCGCGCGCGCGTGCGTGCACAGGGGCGGACCCATGATGAAAATGTCCTGTGTCCACGCCTAAAGTACACATATGTGGACACCAAGCTATGTTATGCATAAAACTAACATACTCAACCATTGTAGATATCCAGTAGTAAAAATGCTTGTAAAAATATTGGTCTACTTGTAATCGTAGTTGATTATATGATTTTTTGTGCCCAACTTGAACAATAACGCATAAAAACTTTGAAGACAAATTTAATCAGCTAAGGCTACACTATTTATGTTTGAACAGGCTAACATCGAAACATAAAAAACATGTTGATTGAATTTATAACTACTTACTTACATTATGTTGTAGGAGTACTGAGTTGTGCATTCAAAGGTCGAGGAATCTCTACTCCTAATGTCTCAGTTGGTAGGTCGCGTTTCGGGTTTTATTTTCGTCCCACCATTTTCGTCCAGTTTTTTTCGCCCTCTTCCCACCCCACCCATCCACGCAGCCACCCAAAAAAAACCCCACACCCGAAAAAAAGCTCCATCGATCTTATCTATCGTTGCCGCCGCCGCCGTCCAGGAGGGGGACGCCGCCCCCGCCGCCGAACTCCGGGAAACGCGGCCGCCAAGTCTCCAGGGCAGGGCGGTTTCAATCCCTGCCGCCGAACTCTGGGAGACGCCGCCGCTGCGGCACAGGGTAGATTTCGCGTCTCCACGTGGTCGCACGCACGCCTGCACCTCCACTCCCCCCCTCGATCCCGATCAGATCTTTCTCTCCACAAAAATCGCCACCGCCGGCCTCCTTCGCTCGACTCGGCCATGGTGAGGGTACACCTCCCCCAATTCCTCCCGTCGTCATCGTCATCCTCCGTGTGACCCTGCCAGATTCCACGATTTGGGGATCCCTATGAGGAGCCGGCGCGTCGTCCTCATCGCAGGCGGGGGGGGGGGGGGGGGGGGGTGTTGGCATGTGCGCGTACGGAGGAGCTCCACCTCACCCACTTCAGCTTCCTCCTGTCGTCATCATCGTCCTCCGCGCGACCACGCTAGCTTCCATGGTTTGGGGGAGCCTTCCCTATGAGGATCCAGCGTGTCGTCCTCGTCGCACCCTAATTAGGTTCCTGGTGTGTCCGCACCGCCACACCCTAATTTGATTCCGACTGGAGTCTAGGACGTCAGCGCCACCAGGTACGTACATCTGGCTGTTCATCTTTCTTCCTCCGAACGAGCAGCGACCTATGCGTTTCTGATTCTAGATTTGTCCAACGATTTGCCTGATTGTTTCTCCTCTCTAATCTCTATAGTTTACCAATCAGGTCATTAGCACTGCCGTCTAGGTGATAATAAACGCCGTTCACCACAACAAGAGGTGAGAGGCAGATTCCAGATAAGGTATGCCCTAGCAGGTTTTATGAACCAGAGGCGAGAGGCAGATTCTTGATGATGATTTTTAACTGGATCTTATATTATCATAGCTTTATGCTAATTTCCAAAAATAATTGTCCTTTTCAATTTTAGTACTGTCATGCCATCTCGAAAGTATGCATTGAGAAGAAATTGTTGGATGAGATAGATAGTTACTATCATTACTAATTTACTAATTTGCATCTCGGATGATTTTATTATTTGATATGCTTAATGATTTTAGATGCCCTTTTTTGGCCTCTTAATTTATGTCTACATAGATTGATTATTATTTAGACCTTTATACTAAAGGCCCTGGATTTTTGTTTCGCCCTGGGCCCCTAAAATCCGAGGACCGGACCTGCCGGCAGCACTTGATTCTATTTTAGCTGCAACCAAGTATCTACTTTAAAGTTATATAGATCAGATTTTGTCGATAAAGCTGATTTTCCTGATCCTATCATCCTTGTTATGTCAAGCCAAACATGTCATTTTCTTTAAGTTTGCATGACTGTATTTTTTATTTGTCAATTTTCTAAAGTTTTATGAACACTTCTGTTTTTCTGTCGAGCACTAATAGAGAGAAAACTGTTTTCTTATTTTTAACAGGGAGCAAACTGCGTAGCAAGATCAATAATGAATGGTACAAGTCATGTGTTACAAGTTACAATGAGCAGGTGGTACTCAAGTCCGTTGATGATAAGGATATTATTCGAACTTTTACTGCAATGAGGTCTCGGAAAGGGCATTTGCCTCGTGATTGTCTTTAGTGCGCTGTCGGTATTCGGTATGTTCCATCTGACCATCTCTATTCTTGCAAGCTTTTGATTTGTAATATATTCAAATAATTTGTATTTAAAAATTATGGGTTAGTAGATCCGTTTTAATTTGCATTTCTATTCTTGCAAGTATTCGGTATTTGCATTCTTTTGTCCACGCTTTAATTCCTAGATCCCGTTTGTTTCAGCAGCATTGTTACTTTGTTGTTTCTTCTGCTACAAGGCCCATGGTTATAGTAAACCTTCTTATTTTAAGCATCCTATCAAACCTACTTAAACAAACGTGTGCCTTTTTGCCCACATCTTCATGCTATTCATCTGCATGTTGCCTTGCATATATATATTTGGTCAAAAAGCATACGGTTTCACCACAACAGGTAACACACAGGCCATATATGTCCTCTCCTTATGGATCTGTACTTGTGTTTCGTATATGCTAACCATACTTTCTGTTGCTCTCGCCAAACTCTCGTGTTAACTGTTGAGTGATGGGATCAGTTCATGACCTAACTAAAACCTCTGATCCAACACCTCATCACACTTTTGGTCAGACATGCATATTAGGCCAACGGCACATTTTAGTGAATGAAAACTATGATATGAGGATAAATAGGTGCTCTGTTTGGTTCAGATATTTTCATACATAATTTGATGTACTTCTCATGGATATCTTCTTACACGTGAGCTTATTTTGAAGATGATAATAAGTCTCTGCCTTGGAGTTAATGCATAGTATATGACCGTCAATCTCCAGTTCGAGGAAGATTTTGGAGCACAAACATACAAGCAGAGCTAAGATTGGTCCAGCCACTCCATTTATTTTCTGAAAAGGAATTGATGAATGAGAGTATATTTTGAGAGATCCATCTATATGGTACGTTCAATGCTGATTTGATAATTTTGCGCATGTCTCGTGCAGGCATGCCAGCGCCTTCGTCGACCTCCACTCGCCAATCTGTAACGCCTATGCCCGTGGTGGCGGGTCACACTCTGATGCAGCCGTGCACGCCGCCGCTACCAGACGACACCTCCATCGAGTAATACACCCCAGTCGAGATTTTCTATATCATCTCTGCCAAGGCGCAGTCATCGGAAGAGATTCAGGTAAGATTATCCTTGTTTTCTACATCAAATTTTGCATGTTCATCTATCTATTCTTTGATACTACATTTCTTAGCTAATGTCCTCCTTGCCTGTACCATGTTCATATGATTAACAAAGGCTTGGCCATCTTAATATAGTAGTCCGTAAGGTGGATATATATACTACTCCCTCCATTCCTAAATATAAGTTTTTTTACAGATTCCAATATGGACTACTGAATGAATCTACACTCTAAAGAATGTCTATATGCATCCGTTTGTAGTCCATATTGAAATTTCTAAATGGACTTATATTTAGAAACAGAGGGAGTACTTCAGTTTGCATGAGAGAATAATCACTTATATGTGTGCCTTGATATTATAGTAGGATTGCTTGGATTATTTCTGTAGTACTTTGTCCAAAAATGTTGTTCTAATCCCTAGCTCACTTGAACCTGGGTGAACAGTAAAATAATTAAAAACTCTGATTATTTTTTAGTGTGAAACATTGACAAATGTTTTCATAGAGAATAGAAATTTTTCACCAGATGACATTCGTGGAAAATATGTCCAAAAAATAGTTGCAAATTTATCACCAGATAACATTGTGGAAAATAGTTGCGTCCGTACAGTGTGTTCTTCGTCGAATTTGTGTTTGATTTTTTCACTACATATTACTTCTTGCTTGCGCGAGGGTGGTGTAGATTTGTTATTTTTTGCCCCGAAAAGAAGGTAGCCGGATTAGTAGTCTAATTGAGTAGATGCTGGTGAGGGAGGGTTACTTGATTTTTATTGAGTACATTATGCTCTGCTTTGTGACGAGGTTTGAAATTTGATGGTTCTGATGTGTAATAGAGGGGGAAAAAGTGTTATCCATTTCATTGTTTCTGTGCATGTTTACGTTGACCATCGGTGGCGGGAGGCGGCATTGCTGGTGGCCGAAGGGGTGCTTGTGGAAGCAGGTGGAATAGTCAGCAGCTGTGGGGATTCGTTATTCTCCGAGGTTGGGGGGGGGGGGGGTCTTCCTAGCATTCCAATCTACACTACTTTTGCTTTGTTTCATCGACAGACATCATGCAATTGAAATAGTTTGATTCAGGACACCAAGCGTTTGGGAAAGTGGCATGGTGCTGGTCCTTGAAATTGATGTTCTTTGTGATTTATGATGGAGTTTTATCTGAATTTAACATCACTGTCCTCAACATCAATTTTGTTGACTCATAGGCGGGTGATTGCTCAACGATGACTGGAGACGATCTTCGGTATTACAACTGGTTTATACCAATGGGTTATTTGCATCTCAAGTTAAATTAGTCACTGTTGATCAACAATGAGATGTGGCCATTGTTTGATGGATCATTGATGGTACGGATGTGCAATGAAACAATGATATACCCACTGTATTGGACCCAAACACCTTCCTGAAAATTGTTCTGAAGGGTGAGACACTGAACCACCACACAATTTCAGAACTATATCTTTATATTATATCTCTTATTTTTCCCTTATTTGAATTTTATAATCCTTACTTTTCAATACATATCTAAATAGACTTGATGTTTTTGACTAATGGGTTGCAGGGTTAGCACAAGTAAACTATTGTTATGACTTGCGAGGTCTGCTGGAGGTGACCGGATCTGGATGACTTGAGCAAAGCTGTGAAAATTCACGTATACCGTTTACCAAACTCAATTTGTTTGGTCTAGATGCATGACTTTCAGAATAAATTTAGATTGTATGTTTACTCATTGTCGTGATCTTTGTACATATGTAACTACACCCTACAACCTGAGCCACTTGACGACCTGCAATTAGATGTTACAAAATATAGATGCAATATGTTAATTCTAAGGTGGCATCAAATTCCTAATAATTCATACCTGAAATAAAATTGTGATTTATTCACTATCTTACTATCATATCCGCGTCGAGCACAACCGAACGCCTCTATTTCCGGTGAGGCCAACTATCCAGAATCCTCCCACCATCTTAAATCCATTGATGTTTTTCTGTTAAAGGCTTTGCTCTATGTAGATACTGAAATTAGCAACGCCAAACTTTTATTTTGGAAATATCACTTTTTTGTGAGAACTGGAAATATCACTTTAGAGTACTTTGGTCTGTAAGTGTGTTGCGCTGCTGTATTTTAAAGACGCGGTTTGTATTGGAAAAGATTACATTAAAGATGGTGTCGATCCTGACGACAGGCTGCCTTGCAGGGCAAGGGATGGGGGTACAAGGCATGGGTCTGCGGCGCCACACCTTGCTGTTCCCTGCCGGTGGCCAGCGAACTGTGGCGGTGCTTCCCTGTTGGATGGCGAGGGACTGGGGTGCAAGGCGTGCATCTGCAGTGCCACTCCTGGGACATGCCTCTCCCGCGACATTGCCGGCATACACAACATACCTTACTACACGGGGATTTCCTCTCTGAACTAATTATTATGTCAGAACTGAATATTACGTCCGAAGACTGAAACATCCAGAAAGCTTATTGAGACTATTCATTGATGGTGTTTCTCTACTACACGAGGAGGGTAATTGTCGTTTATGTGCTTCTTTTCCTATTTCAATGCACCATAGTGTTATTTTGGTTGAAAAATTAAAGTTTCTACACATTTTCATGGTTTATGAAAAGTAGCTGAGATCCGTTGTTTTATTCCTACATATTGAGGAAATTCTGGTGAAGCTAAAGTTGGTGTTGTTTCACTTTTTTCTGCGATTTAGTACTGTTGACATAGTTGCTAAAATTTATCATTTCAAAAGATCAGTGTAGTGGTGCAGGCTAACAAAATCGTATTGTCTACAAGCCTGAGGTACACAAACATAACAACTGATGAAAGAAGAACATATTTGTAACTTGTTGCCCGCTGACTATAAACATAAGAACATTGAAACACTCGTTATTGCATTATATATTTTAGTTGCAATAGTATTTGATTTTGCATGAAGAAATATGTTGAGTGTTTCTTCGTTTAGTTTCATGTGCCAATTAGGCATGGACGACGACGGCCATGATCCCATCATCGCAAGCTCACGGGAGGGGGACACACGTCTCATCCAGTGTAATAGCATGCTCCAAAAAATCCCTAACCCTCCATGGAGCCATTGCCAGGGTGATGAGATCAACACCACCCACCAGCACCACCACCGAGCTGTAGACGTCGTGTCATGGTGCTCCCTAGCTCTTCCCGCCTCTTAAGAGACCACATGGCGTTCTGGCAGTTCTGGTGCAGTTTTTGGCCAAGGCTGGAAGCCAAGAACACTTAATTTTGATCATGGACGTGACATTGTGGTCGGCGTTGTGTGGTGCAGTTCAGAGTTTTCTTGCCTAGCGTATAACAATGCATGTTCAATGGGGTAGCCTCTTCTCAGGCACGAGTATCCGAGGCAGACCACGACATCTATTTAGAATAGCTACAACAAAATTGTGACAGAGATGGTTAGTGGGAGAAGGAACTTGAGACCACAGTCAATTCTGTTGTAGGGGCTGTGTGTAGAAGATAGTAGTAGCAAACATAGAAGTCACTTTGGAAAAAAAAGGGTGCATATATTGTTGTACTAGAGATCCATTCCTATATTTCACTGATATGCATGGTTGAATTGTAGTATGTGTGATAAGTGAGAATAATGTAATATGAAGCGAAACGTGGTGGACAGGGCTTCACATTGTTGTTTTTCAGTAGAATATGATGTTCGTCTCTTTTTCATATGGACTACAATATGGTCAATGGTAGCTTGCTGAATAGGTTAAGCTAGACCCAAGACATAATTTCACGGCGAGAATTTGACATGTTTAATTTTTTATGGAAAGAATATTTGCTGCTAATAATTAATGATACAAGTTCTGATTTGTTAGTGCAACATTATCTTCCATGTATATAGATTGAACAAAAAATTAGCTGAAGTGGAATGTCAAGCCTTAATTTATACTAAAGAATGATATAGGTTTTCTCTATGTGTAGAATAGGATTATTTTTCCTTGGAGAATCTACTAGCTGGAGTGGTCAATGTCGATATCCTTGTGAAAGTTCGCATGATCTTAGCATGAACCAACTCACAATGTTATCTCGAGCAGTGCTTTATTCACTTAAGTATCATTTTTAGGAAAATACTAGGTAAAAAGCCTATTGCAAAAAAATTAGACGCGAAGTTTATAAGGGTTACATGTATGCAATCTACACGGGCCTATCTAATGTTAGAGTTTCATGCCTCTAATTATTTGTATTTATCTATTCTAGCTATGGATACCAGTAGCCTTAGTTCTTTTAAAGTACAGCATCTATAAACTATAGTATTTAGATATTGTATATGAAAATATCAAGTAATTATAAATGCCATTTATGATCACAGACAATCTTGTTGTATGATTGTTTTCATGGCCTTCAAAGGAGAGATATCCTAGAAGTTGAGTGCAGTTGGAGGGGCCTCAGTCCTTTTGAGCCAAGAAAAGTTGATGGGGCCTGTCCAAGCTATGAATAGTATATGGGAAAGTGTTGAAATATTTTATGTTTCCATGGTTTCTAAATGGTAGGAGGTATGTGTACTAACCTGTACGGTTTCAAGTGCCTAATTTCATGTGTAAAAGTTTGCCAGGGAATTCTGGTTGTAGAATCTTGGAATAAGGAAACAAAATCCTACATGTGTCATATTGAAATAATGAGTGAAGTGCACTGTAGGTCCTTAAACTATTTCAGGGGTGTGATGTAGGTCCTCAAACTATGAAAATCGTCATCCAGGTTCTCGAAGTGCAGTAAGTGTGTTATTCAGGTCCAAAATCTCCCTGACCCCCTCTAACTGGCCAGCTGATGCCGTTAACCGTGAACACTAAACAGTAAACCGTGAATAGTAATAATAGCGTTCCAGTTCCATCATTTCTGTTCATGGTTTATTGTTCAGTGCTCATGGTTAACGGCGCCAGATGGCCCGTTAGAGGGGGAGATTTTGGACCTGAATGACACATTTACAACACTTCAAGGACCTGGATGATGATTTTCGTAGTTCGAGGACCTACGTGACACCCCGGAAATAGTTCGAGGACCTACAATGCACTTCACTCTTAAATAATGGATAATAACAGACATGCTTTCATGAGATGATTAATCTTAAGCATAAAAGGGCCTCCATGTGCCACCTATCATTTGTAATGCCCAATAAAGAGTTCTATGTTTTTGTATGACTTTATTTGTTTTGTTCATTATATCTGGTCGTGTATGTTACCGAATTACATTGCAAGTGAAGTGGATCTCAATATTTTCGTATGTGATTGGCTATCTTTTCTATACATGTGAAATTTGATATGCAATCAGTAACAACTAACCTGCAATGAGAAGGAAGGCATAGTGATGTAATCAGTAGCCCGATATTGAATACTAATAATAATATCAATAAAAGAATGTTCTCAATTTTTTAAGGCCCGTGGCAACGCACGGGCACTCTACTAGTAATCCATATAAATGAGAACCACTTGGACTTGATTCTTACTTACCAACACGAGCAAATGGTAGTAATTCAATTCCTAACTGTGGCATCCTTGAAACTAAAAGCCTTAGACCTACAAAAAAATATGTATAGGTACACACTTGGACTTGATTGTGCTCCCTTCGTAAAGAAATTTAACAGTGTTTAGATCACTAAGGAGTGCGAAATCCAGAGGTCCTGTGTGGCCACCGCCTCAAGTACCACACTACAACCGCCTTTGGCACCTTTGTACATCCCCTGCCAAGCAAATGGGCAATTCTTCCATTTATAATGCATGTAGTCGATGCTTCCAAGCATCCTAGGAAATCCTCTTGCTGCATTCTGTGCTAGGATCCGAGAAGTGTCTTCCGCATTGGGTGTTCTCAAGTATTGCGGTCCACACACGGCCACCACTGCCCGACAGAACTTGTAGAAACACTCTATGCTGGTGGACTCGGCCATCCGCCCATAGTCGTTGAGTGAATCACCGGGAGCTCCGTATGCAAGCATCCTCATCGCTGTCGTGCACTTCTGGATGGAGGTGAATCCAAGGGCGCCGGTGCAATCCATCTTGCACTTGAAGTAGTTCTCGAACTCCCGAATGGAATTCACAATCCCGAGGAAGAGCTTTCGGCTCATCCGATAATGGCGCTGAAATATTTTCTTGCCGTGAAGTGGAGTATCGGCGAAGTAGTCAGAGTAGAGCACGAAGTAGCCTTCGAGACGATGCCGGTTTTTTGCTTTCACCTGCTCCGGCGCCAAGCCACCTCGCCGCGGCTTTTCATTGCTCGGCAGCAGCTGGGCGAGGGCGGCGAGCACCATGAGATGCTCTTCTTCCTGGACATCGGCCTCGGCTTCCTCCTCCAACAACGCAGCGAGCGCTTCCTCGTCATCCGAGTCCATCGCCAAGGCAGGCAAATCGCAGAACACCTTGCGCCTGGTGGGCGTGTACCCGCTGCTAAACTGCCCCTCTGCGGCCGGAAATGCCCAGCTACTGTTGGAGGGGCTACCGCGGCGAACCTCTGCTATTTTTCCGGCGGGGAATGGCTATCTAGCAGTGAAGGGCGGCGGGCGGCGCCGGGATATAGCTAGTGGCGGCCGAGGGCTCGGGGGGTGGGAGGCGAGTCGGGGAAGAAAACCTTGACTTTTTCTCTACCGGTGTGGGCCAGCCGCGCTTTTCCCTTGCGCCGGAGCCCCCAATTGCCCCTCAATGCATCGGGTTCGGCCTGTGACCGCCGGGTGGAAAAAAGGACCGAACCGGCGATTTTCGACATCCTCGGGACGCGACTGGGGCGTTTTTTGTCGCTGGCGCCAAAAAGTAGCCTGAGGAGGCCTGTTGAGGGCGCGACTGGAGATGCTCTAACCACGCCGGGTCGTAGACAAGTACTGTGGGAGACACCAGGCCAACCGTTCTGCAAGAATCTTTGGCGCTTGCTTCGTTTGGTACGGTGCAGTTGCGGTTTGCGCCATGGAACACACTGTCGATCTGATGGAGACCCAGACCAATGTTCAAGGCTGCGCATCCTAAGCGCTTTGAGCATCTTCAATAGATGGTCCAAATGTAAAAATAACTAACTTTTGGATCGTCTGGGACAAAAAACGCTGCTTCAACAAACAGTCTATATGGAAAAAAAAATTGGACCGCGGCCTCCTCGTGATGTAAAATGCAACATCTCGCGATGTAAATATACATCACGAGATGCATCTGGTCCAAAACCAGCCGCCACCCGCGAACGCCCAACCTCCACTTCATTTCTGTTCTCGCCCGCGCCCGTCCGCCCGCCCGCGACATAGCCGGCCGGAATCCGCCGCCGCGACCGCCCAAATCCTCGCCGTCGGCGCCGCCACCACTCCACATCCCCTCCGCCGCTCTCCGCCTCCGCCGCCCTCCGCCCCCGTCGCCCCCGTCGCCTCCCTGCCGCCGAATTGAGTGGTAGCCGACACGGGATTCGGCACCTCCGGCGGTCCGGCTGCCGAGGTAGGCCTCCACCGGGTCTTTTAGGCTGCCGTCGACCTCCTCTCGTCGGTCGTGAGCCTGTCCACGGCCGTTGCGCCGGCCGCACGACTGCCTCCCCGCCGCCCTCCGCCCGGCTGCCGAAATAGTCTTCGCCGCCCGCCGAGCTCCTCTTGGCTGGCCTCCAACCTCATTTCTTATCACCGCCGCCGTCCGAAGCCATCCGCAGCCGTCCGCAGCAGCCAATCCAACCGGCGGCCATCTTCTTCCACCGCGCGCACAAGGTGGACATGATTTTTTATGTTATTTTCAAATATTTGCGGCTGTATAGTGGCTGGACAGTGGCTGAACAGCAGCCGGGCGGCTGCTGGCCGGTTTTGGACCATGAATTTGGATCATCTATTGGAGTTGCTCTTTTGAACCATAAATTTGGACCATCTGTTGGAGTTGACCTTTTTTCGGAGCTTCAAAACGCATTTTTTGACGGTCCAAAATTTACATCTCCGGTTTTGGACCGTCAAAATTTGGACTATCTATTGGAGATGCTCTTACTGGGTGCGAGCGATAAGCAATTAGGCATCAACGTGGCAATACCAAACAAACAAAATGCGGGCAAGCAGTCTGCAAGGAACCTACGAGAGGTAGCCAGGACAGTCAAGCTTTGTGTGTTGGCGTGGACCATGGTAGGCCATGGCTTCACATCACTAACGCTCCTGCATGGATTCTTGGGTTCCGATCAACAAATAATTCCTTCAATCTCCCGATCTTCCACGTACTTTGTTTCTGACGCACAAATGATAGGACATGTCCGGTAAAATATGTTCATTAAAAGGATAAATGAATGAACTAAAAATTAAAGAAGAGGACTAAGATTAGTGAATCTACCCAAGTTCTAATGTAGTCCCAATTTTTGCATTTCACCCCGTGGCCACCCAAAATTAGCTCATGCTTCAAATTGAATCACCAAGAGTTAATCCCTGTAGTTCCATTTCTGAAAATTTTGACATCGGGTTGCATCCAAATGTCCCAGCAGCTCATCATTAGAATACCATTAGCAATCTTGTTCGGTAGCTTTTGACTTGCCAGCATAATTTAATTAAAGAATGAAATGCCTCTCAATTTGTTGTGGAGAATAGACTGCCAGCATTATTACGCAGAAGTGCAGTAATGAATTGAACTAGTAATTGTGTGTGTGTGTGCGCGCGCGCGCGTGCGTGCACAGGGGCGGACCCATGATGAAAATGTCCTGTGTCCACGCCTAAAGTACACATATGTGGACACCAAGCTATGTTATGCATAAAACTAACATACTCAACCATTGTAGATATCCAGTAGTAAAAATGCTTGTAAAAATATTGGTCTACTTGTAATCGTAGTTGATTATATGATTTTTTGTGCCCAACTTGAACAATAACGCATAAAAACTTTGAAGACAAATTTAATCAGCTAAGGCTACACTATTTATGTTTGAACAGGCTAACATCGAAACATAAAAAACATGTTGATTGAATTTATAACTACTTACTTACATTATGTTGTAGGAGTACTGAGTTGTGCATTCAAAGGTCGAGGAATCTCTACTCCTAATGTCTCAGTTGGTAGGTCGCGTTTCGGGTTTTATTTTCGTCCCACCATTTTCGTCCAGTTTTTTTCGCCCTCTTCCCACCCCACCCATCCACGCAGCCACCCAAAAAAAAACCCACACCCGAAAAAAAGCTCCATCGATCTTATCTATCGTTGCCGCCGCCGCCGTCCAGGAGGGGGACGCCGCCCCCGCCGCCGAACTCCGGGAAACGCGGCCGCCAAGTCTCCAGGGCAGGGCGGTTTCAATCCCTGCCGCCGAACTCTGGGAGACGCCGCCGCTGCGGCACAGGGTAGATTTCGCGTCTCCACGTGGTCGCACGCACGCCTGCACCTCCACTCCCCCCCTCGATCCCGATCGGATCTTTCTCTCCACAAAAATCGCCACCGCCGGCCTCCTTCGCTCGACTCGGCCATGGTGAGGGTACACCTCCCCCAATTCCTCCCGTCGTCATCGTCATCCTCCGTGTGACCCTGCCAGATTCCACGATTTGGGGATCCCTATGAGGAGCCGGCGCGTCGTCCTCATCGCAGGCGGGGGGGGGGGGGGGGTGTTGGCATGTGCGCGTACGGAGGAGCTCCACCTCACCCACTTCAGCTTCCTCCTGTCGTCATCATCGTCCTCCGCGCGACCACGCTAGCTTCCATGGTTTGGGGGAGCCTTCCCTATGAGGATCCAGCGTGTCGTCCTCGTCGCACCCTAATTAGGTTCCTGGTGTGTCCGCACCGCCACACCCTAATTTGATTCCGACTGGAGTCTAGGACGTCAGCGCCACCAGGTACGTACATCTGGCTGTTCATCTTTCTTCCTCCGAACGAGCAGCGACCTATGCGTTTCTGATTCTAGATTTGTCCAACGATTTGCCTGATTGTTTCTCCTCTCTAATCTCTATAGTTTACCAATCAGGTCATTAGCACTGCCGTCTAGGTGATAATAAACGCCGTTCACCACAACAAGAGGTGAGAGGCAGATTCCAGATAAGGTATGCCCTAGCAGGTTTTATGAACCAGAGGCGAGAGGCAGATTCTTGATGATGATTTTTAACTGGATCTTATATTATCATAGCTTTATGCTAATTTCCAAAAATAATTGTCCTTTTCAATTTTAGTACTGTCATGCCATCTCGAAAGTATGCATTGAGAAGAAATTGTTGGATGAGATAGATAGTTACTATCATTACTAATTTACTAATTTGCATCTCGGATGATTTTATTATTTGATATGCTTAATGATTTTAGATGCCCTTTTTTGGCCTCTTAATTTATGTCTACATAGATTGATTATTATTTAGACCTTTATACTAAAGGCCCTGGATTTTTGTTTCGCCCTGGGCCCCTAAAATCCGAGGACCGGACCTGCCGGCAGCACTTGATTCTATTTTAGCTGCAACCAAGTATCTACTTTAAAGTTATATAGATCAGATTTTGTCGATAAAGCTGATTTTCCTGATCCTATCATCCTTGTTATGTCAAGCCAAACATGTCATTTTCTTTAAGTTTGCATGACTGTATTTTTTATTTGTCAATTTTCTAAAGTTTTATGAACACTTCTGTTTTTCTGTCGAGCACTAATAGAGAGAAAACTGTTTTCTTATTTTTAACAGGGAGCAAACTGCGTAGCAAGATCAATAATGAATGGTACAAGTCATGTGTTACAAGTTACAATGAGCAGGTGGTACTCAAGTCCGTTGATGATAAGGATATTATTCGAACTTTTACTGCAATGAGGTCTCGGAAAGGGCATTTGCCTCGTGATTGTCTTTAGTGCGCTGTCGGTATTCGGTATGTTCCATCTGACCATCTCTATTCTTGCAAGCTTTTGATTTGTAATATATTCAAATAATTTGTATTTAAAAATTATGGGTTAGTAGATCCGTTTTAATTTGCATTTCTATTCTTGCAAGTATTCGGTATTTGCATTCTTTTGTCCACGCTTTAATTCCTAGATCCCGTTTGTTTCGGCAGCATTGTTACTTTGTTGTTTCTTCTGCTACAAGGCCCATGGTTATAGTAAACCTTCTTATTTTAAGCATCCTATCAAACCTACTTAAACAAACGTGTGCCTTTTTGCCCACATCTTCATGCTATTCATCTGCATGTTGCCTTGCATATATATATTTGGTCAAAAAGCATACGGTTTCACCACAACAGGTAACACACAGGCCATATATGTCCTCTCCTTATGGATCTGTACTTGTGTTTCGTATATGCTAACCATACTTTCTGTTGCTCTCGCCAAACTCTCGTGTTAACTGTTGAGTGATGGGATCAGTTCATGACCTAACTAAAACCTCTGATCCAACACCTCATCACACTTTTGGTCAGACATGCATATTAGGCCAACGACACATTTTAGTGAATGAAAACTATGATATGAGAATAAATAGGTGCTCTGTTTGGTTCAGATATTTTCATACATAATTTGATGTACTTCTCATGGATATCTTCTCACACGTGAGCTTATTTTGAAGATGATAATAAGTCTCTGCCTTGGAGTTAATGCATAGTATATGATCGTCAATCTCCAGTTCGAGGAAGATTTTGGAGCACAAACATACAAGCAGAGCTAAGATTGGTCCAGCCACTCCATTTATTTTCTGAAAAGGAATTGATGAATGAGAGTATATTTTGAGAGATCCATCTATATGGTACGTTCAATGCTGATTTGATAATTTTGCGCATGTCTCGTGCAGGCATGCCAGCGCCTTCGTCGACCTCCACTCGCCAATCTGTAACGCCTATGCCCGTGGTGGCGGGTCACACTCTGATGCAGCCGTGCACGCCGCCGCTACCAGACGACACCTCCATCGAGTAATACACCCCAGTCGAGATTTTCTATATCATCTCTGCCAAGGCGCAGTCATCGGAAGAGATTCAGGTAAGATTATCCTTGTTTTCTACATCAAATTTTGCATGTTCATCTATCTAATCTTTGATACTACATTTCTTAGCTAATGTCCTCCTTGCCTGTACCATGTTCATATGATTAACAAAGGCTTGGCCATCTTAATATAGTAGTCCGTGAGGTGGATATATATACTACTCCCTCCATTCCTAAATATAAGTTTTTTTGCAGATTCCAATATGGACTACTGAATGAATCTACACTCTAAAGAATGTCTATATGCATCCGTATGTAGTCCATATTGAAATTTCTAAATGGACTTATATTTAGAAACAGAGGGAGTACTTCAGTTTGCATGAGAGAATAATCAGTTATATGTGTGCCTTGATATTATAGTAGGATTGCTTGGATTATTTCTGTAGTACTTTGTCCGAAAATGTTGTTCTAATCCCTAGCTCACTTGAACCTGGGTGAACAGTAAAATAATTAAAAAATCTGATTTTTTTAGTGTGAAACATTGACAAATGTTTTCATAGCGAATAGAAATTTTTCACCAGATGACATTTGTGGAAAATATGTCCAAAAAATAGTTGCAAATTTATCACCAGATAACATTGTGGAAAATAGTTGCGTCCGTACAGTGTGTTCTTCGTCGAATTTGTGTTTGATTTTTTCACTACATATTACTTCTTGCTTGCGCGAGGGTGGTGTAGATTTGTTATTTTTTGCCCCGAAAAGAAGGTAGCCGGATTAGTAGTCTAATTGAGTAGATGCTGGTGAGGGAGGGTTACTTGATTTTTATTGAGTACATTATGCTCTGCTTTGTGACGAGGTTTGAAATTTGATGGTTCTGATGTGTAATAGAGGGGGAAAAAGTGTTATCCATTTCATTGTTTCTGTGCATGTTTACGTTGACCATCGGTGGCGGGAGGCGGCATTGCTGGTGGCCGAAGGGGTGCTTGTGGAAGCAGGTGGAATAGTCAGCAGCTGTGGGGATTCGTTATTCTCCGAGGTTGGCGGGCTCGACGCGAGGCTCGATGGGGCTGCGGGATTGTCAAGCGGGTAAAGTTCGTCAACTCGTCCAGTTTGATGCTTTTCAACTGCTGGATAATGGTTTCGTGCCATGCGTCGTCTCCATGTATTTACTAAAACATTTACTATGCTCTTCTATTTGGAGAAAGAAGCATGGTGCAGCCTACCAAGCTGGGGAGAGCCATATAATGCCCATCTTGGAATTAGCTGTTCGATTGAGATGTGCTGGACAAAAATATTACCAGTTCCTTTGAGTATGCTTGACTTGTATAATGTGATTTTCATTTTTTTTAGAGTGAATTACATAATATATAGACATGCATTATTTTGGCTTTAGTAACTGATTTTCTCATGTTTAGAAACATGCGAGGTTGGGGGGGGGGGGTCTTCTAGCATTCCAATCTGCACTACTTTTGCTTTGTTTCATCGACAGACATCATGCAATTGAAATATTTTTATTCAGGACACCAAGCGTTTGGGAAAGTGGCATGGTGCTGGTCCTTGAAATTGATGTTCTTTGTGATTTATGATGGAGTTTTATCTGAATTTAACATCACTGTCCTCAACATCAATTTTGTTGACTCATAGGCGGGTGATTGCTCAACGATGACTGGAGACGATCTTCGGTATTACAACTGGTTTATACCAATGGGTTATTTGCATCTCAAGTTAAATTAGTCACTGTTGATCAACAATGAGATGTGGCCATTGTTTGATGGATCATTGATGGTACGGATGTGCAATGAAACAATGATATACCCACTGTATTGGACCCAAACACCTTCCTGAAAATTGTTCTGAAGGGTGAGACACTGAACCACCACACAATTTCAGAACTATATCTTTATATTATATCTCTTATTTTTCCCTTATTTGAATTTTATAATCCTTACTTTTCAATACATATCTAAATAGACTTGATGTTTTTGACTAATGGGTTGCAGGGTTAGCACAAGTAAACTATTGTTATGACTTGCGAGGTCTGCTGGAGGTGACCGGATCTGGATGACTTGAGCAAAGCTGTGAAAATTCACGTATACCGTTTACCAAACTCAATTTGTTTGGTCTAGATGCATGACTTTCAGAATAAATTTAGATTGTATGTTTACTCATTGTCGTGATCTTTGTACATATGTAACTACACCCTACAACCTGAGCCACTTGACGACCTGCAATTAAATGTTACAAAATATAGATGCAATATGTTAATTCTAAGGTGGCATCAAATTCCTAATAATTCAGACCTGAAATAAAATTGTGATTTATTCACTATCTTACTATCATATCCGCGTCGAGCACAACCGAACGCCTCTATTTCCGGTGAGGCCAACTATCCAGAATCCTCCCACCATCTTAAATCCATTGATGTTTTTCTGTTAAAGGCTTTGCTCTATGTAGATACTGAAATTAGCAACGCCAAACTTTTATTTTGGAAATATCACTTTTTTGTGAGAACTGGAAATATCACTTTAGAGTACTTTGGTCTGTAAGTGTGTTGCGCTGCTGTATTTTAAAGACGCGGTTTGTATTGGAAAAGATTACATTAAAGATGGTGTCGATCCTGACGACAGGCTGCCTTGCAGGGCAAGGGATGGGGGTACAAGGCATGGGTCTGCGGCGCCACACCTTGCTGTTCCCTGCCGGTGGCCAGCGAACTGTGGCGGTGCTTCCCTGTTGGATGGCGAGGGACTGGGGTGCAAGGCGTGCATCTGCAGTGCCACTCCTGGGACATGCCTCTCCCGCGACATTGCCGGCATACACAACATACCTTACTACACGGGGATTTCCTCTCTGAACTAATTATTATGTCAGAACTGAATATTACGTCCGAAGACTGAAACATCCAGAAAGCTTATTGAGACTATTCATTGATGGTGTTTCTCTACTACACGAGGAGGGTAATTGTCGTTTATGTGCTTCTTTTCCTACACGAGGATAGTGTTATTTTGGTTGAAAAATTAAAGTTTCTACACATTTTCATGGTTTATGAAAAGTAGCTGAGATCCGTTGTTTTATTCCTACATATTGAGGAAATTCTGGTGAAGCTAAAGTTGGTGTTGTTTCACTTTTTTCTGCGATTTAGTACTGTTGACATAGTTGCTAAAATTTATCATTTCAAAAGATCAGTGTAGTGGTGCAGGCTAACAAAATCGTATTGTCTACAAGCCTGAGGTACACAAACATAACAACTGATGAAAGAAGAACATATTTGTAACTTGTTGCCCGCTGACTATAAACAGAAGAACATTGAAACACTCATTATTGCATTATATATTTTAGTTGCAATAGTATTTGATTTTGCATGAAGAAATATGTTGAGTGTTTCTTCGTTTAGTTTCATGTGCCAATTAGGCATGGACGACGACGGCCATGATCCCATCATCGCAAGCTCACGGGAGGGGGACACACGTCTCATCCAGTGTAATAGCATGCTCCAAAAAATCCCTAACCCTCCATGGAGCCATTGCCAGGGTGATGAGATCAACACCACCCACCAGCACCACCACCAAGCTGTAGACGTCGTGTCATGGTGCTCCCTAGCTCTTCCCGCCTCTTAAGAGACCACATGGCGTTCTGGCAGTTCTGGTGCAGTTTTTGGCCAAGGCTGGAAGCCAAGAACACTTAATTTTGATCATGGACGTGACATTGTGGTCGGCGTTGTGTGGTGCAGTTCAGAGTTTTCTTGCCTGGCGTATAACAATGCATGTTCAATGGGGTAGCCTCTTCTCAGGCACGAGTATCCGAGGCAGACCACGACATCTATTTAGAATAGCTACAACAAAATTGTGACAGAGATGGTTAGTGGGAGAAGGAACTTGAGACCACAGTCAATTCTGTTGTAGGGGCTGTGTGTAGAACATAGTAGTAGCAAACATAGAAGTCACTTTGGAAAAAAAAAGGGTGCATATATTGTTGTACTAGAGATCCATTCCTATATTTCACTGATATGCATGGTTGAATTGTAGTATGTGTGATAAGTGAGAATAATGTAATATGAAGCGAAACGTGGTGGACAGGGCTTCACATTGTTGTTTTTCAGTAGAATATGATGTTCGTCTCTTTTTCATATGGACTACAATATGGTCAATGGTAGCTTGCTGAATAGGTTAAGCTAGACCCAAGACATAATTTCACGGCGAGAATTTGACATGTTTAATTTTTTATGGAAAGAATATTTGCTGCTAATAATTAATGATACAAGTTCTGATTTGTTAGTGCAACATTATCTTCCATGTATATAGATTGAACAAAATATAAGCTGAAGTGGAATGTCAAGCCTTAATTTATACTAAAGAATGATATAGGTTTTCTCTATGTGTAGAATAGGATTATTTTTCCTTGGAGAATCTACTAGCTGGAGTGGTCAATGTCGATATGCTTGTGAAAGTTCGCATGATCTTAGCATGAACCAACTCACAATGTTATCTCGAGCAGTGCTTTATTCACTTAAGTATCATTTTTAGGAAAATACTAGGTAAAAAGCCTATTGCAAAAAAATTAGACGCGAAGTTTATAAGGGTTACATGTATGCAATCTACACGGGCCTATCTAATGTTAGAGTTTCATGCCTCTAATTATTTGTATTTATCTATTCTAGCTATGGATACCAGTAGCCTTAGTTCTTTTAAAGTACAGCATCTATAAACTATAGTATTTAGATATTGTATATGAAAATATCAATTAATTATAAATGCCATTTATGATCACAGACAATCTTGTTGTATGATTGTTTTCATGGCCTTCAAAGGAGAGATATCCTAGAAGTTGAGTGCAGTTGGAGGGGCCTCAGTCCTTTTGAGCCAAGAAAAGTTGATGGGGCCTGTCCAAGCTATGAATAGTATATGGGAAAGTGTTGAAATATTTTATGTTTCCATGGTTTCTAAATGGTAGGAGGTATGTGTACTAACCTGTACGGTTTCAAGTGCCTAATTTCATGTGTAAAAGTTTGCCAGGGAATTCTGGTTGTAGAATCTTGGAATAAGGAAACAAAATCCTACATGTGTCATATTGAAATAATGAGTGAAGTGCACTGTAGGTCCTTGAACTATTTCAGGGGTGTGATGTAGGTCCTCAAACTATGAAAATCGTCATCCAGGTTCTCGAAGTGCAGTAAGTGTGTTATTCAGGTCCAAAATCTCCCTGACCCCCTCTAACTGGCCAGCTGATGCCGTTAACCGTGAACACTAAACAGTAAACCGTGAATAGTAATAATAGCGTTCCAGTTCCATCATTTCTGTTCATGGTTTATTATTCAGTGCTCATGGTTAACGGCGCCAGATGGCCCGTTAGAGGGGGAGATTTTGGACCTGAATGACACATTTACAACACTTCAAGGACCTGGATGATGATTTTCGTAGTTCGAGGACCTACGTGACACCCCTGAAATAGTTCGAGGACCTACAATGCACTTCACTCTTAAATAATGGATAATAACAGACATGCTTTCATGAGATGATTAATCTTAAGCATAAAAGGGCCTCCATGTGCCACCTATCATTTGTAATGCCCAATAAAGAGTTCTATGTTTTTGTATGACTTTATTTGTTTTGTTCATTATATCTGGTCGTATATGTTACCGAATTACATTGCAAGTGAAGTGGATCTCAATATTTTCGTATGTGATTGGCTATCTTTTCTATACATGTGAAATTTGATATGCAATCAGTAACAACTAACCTGCAATGAGAAGGAAGGCATAGTGATGTAATCAGTAGCCCGATATTGAATACTAATAATAATATCAATAAAAGAATGTTCTCAATTTTTTAAGGCCCATGGCAACGCACGGGCACTCTACTAGTAATCCATATAAATGAGAACCACTTGGACTTGATTCTTACTTACCAACACGAGCAAATGGTAGTAATTCAATTCCTAACTGTGGCATCCTTGAAACTAAAAGCCTTAGACCTACAAAAAAATATGTATAGGTACACACTTGGACTTGATTGTGCTCCCTTCGTAAAGAAATTTAACAGTGTTTAGATCACTAAGGCTCTTATATTTCTTTACAAAGGGAATAGCGACTTGTGGTACTTCTTTCATCAACTGTCCAGCGATTAGGCGAATAGGCCATGGAAGCACGGACGCTTCGATGGCGATTGGGCGGGTGGATGAGGCGGTACCATGACGAATCTTTCCAGAGGGAAGCAAGAAGCCATGAGAAGGCGCAGGTTATTTAGGGTTGCATGCCTAAATAAAAGCGATCAAATTAGTTAGAATCTTATCCTTCCTTATCTCTTCGATACAGTATTATTGCAACGTTGTTGCCGCTAACAGCACTTCCTAAATCATAGGCACGCATGCCCTGGAGAGTGCGCCAGATCTTAAAGACTAGGACTTTCTATAAAAGACGTTTACATAACGCGCACAAGACTATACAAATGTTACAGTACAGTTTAACCCTGGGGTGTGGCTAGCTGGGTGCCTCAATCGCCAGTAGATGGGCCAGGCCTGTGCACCCTCTCGCTTCAACCCGTTCAGCCGGTGTCCACGTACGAATTTTACCGGTGTCCCACACAATATATCAGCGACCGCTTAAGGTAATCGGAGTACTTACCCGGTGTCCTGTGAGTGTGTCTACATGGGTCCACCCCTGTGCGTGCGTGCGTGCGTGAACTGAGACTTGCTCAGATGGTTGGGTTCTCTGTGGTGGAACCAACCACCAGGGTTCGAATCCTAGACTTGACACTGATGCTCGCATTTTTCTGGATTTATTTCAGGCTTTCCGGCAATGTTTGTTCAGTGGGAAGAAACATTCCCGTCGACTAGGGAGGCACCTGTGGTGACTTTCTCAATCCTACGATGATGTCGGCCCAGTCTCTCGGGGGTAGATAGGATATAGTTACTTGCTTAATGTTAACATTAGTATTAGGCATGACACTATTAATTAATGGACGGTGCTAAATATGTTTAACTCACATCGGAGAGACATAGACCATTGAATAGATGTTGTTGAACGTGTGAGATTTGTTGGATCTCCGCAACTCCTAAAGATTGCCAGCAGACTCCTGTCATCCCTAGGCTGTGTGGCCCTAAGGCTTGCCTCCACAACTATCAAACCAACATCGGCCCCGGTGCCGTTGGCGATTGTGATGCCGTTGCACATACTGTACTCCATCTATGGCTAATTATGCAGAGAATGTTGCTCAATTTTCCCCCATATTGATAATAGGTGAAATATTAGTTTTTTCTGTCTAGCTACTTGTCAAATGCATGGAAACTCAAAACGGGAATGTTAGAAATTTCATCGACTCGGGGGGCAATTGCCTTATTAGCAAATTTGCTTGTGATTACCACATCCGAAAATAAAGGTGTGGCCCTCTAGCCTCTTCTCCACCTTTGCTAGAGGTGTGCTGCTCTAGTCTCCTTGATTTATCTTCCTTTGCTAGAGTAGTAAATTGATGGAGGTCGTGAAATCGTGAATGACGTGGAACTTATAACACACATATATAGCTAGCGTTTGTCCTTTTGAGCAGACAATTCGTTTAGTATGCATGTTAGTAATGAAGAAATTGAAGCCATTTTCATGCACGGTAGGCATCAAGAACTGCGTCGGCATTGATCAAACGTATGCAAGTGGGTTTTGTCCTTTCTGCTACAATGAATTCACACATCTACAATCTTTAAAGAGCATCCCTTTCCCCGCTGGTTCTCCACTCGTCTCTCGGATCATCACACACGCACTCCTAACACTATCCCAAAACCCATAACTCACACTGTGATGCAGTCAAATCTTTATCTGCTCTAAACTATAGTGCCAAGTGTTTCTTTTTGAAGACTTGGCGATACAGTTTGACAGCAGAACCATTTCTAATCAGGGATAAGCCAGAACCATTTCTGCATGTGTCGTTCTTTGAGTAATTTGGAAATGCTGGAACGAGTGTATTTTTAATAGATCATTTATTCTGAAAATTTTGCAGGTTATTTTCCAAGCTAAGACATCAATCCATGTGTTGCCATAACTGCAGTCATGTGGATGCATTGGTCACCTATGGCCTTTGGTTGTATTCATCTAGAAATGGTTATTACGGCGTCAGAGGTTTGTGCAGCAGTGACCACATTCTTATGAACAAGTGTTTCTCCCTCTTTTTTCCAGCAGACTACAAGGAAAGAACACCAAATTTCAAATTATTGTTCAGATCTTCTTCATGAAATTTTTTATTCGTTTACCGGGTTACACATTATTTGTAAGCATGTGGCTCAACAACATATCCAATTCAAGTCTTGTTCACTAAACAAGATGTTCACTAAACAAAATATAGGTCAAACTTATGTCCAATTCAGCTTGCTCTTCCTTATGATTGCAGAATTTCCCTGATTAGTCCAACACACATTCTCTTTCGACCCATAATGACACATTTTACCTACTGTTGCATCTTCACGTAGCTCTACCTTAATTATGTCTTTGTTTGGTTGATGAGTCAATAGTAAATTATCTGGATGAGCTACATAATGTTGCTTTCGACTAGTGTGGTCCTATTTTACTTTAACTCTATTGATACTTTGGTTGATGAGCCAATAGTAGATTATCTGGATGAGCTACATAATGTTGCTTTCGACTAGTGTGGTCCTATTTTATTTAACTCTATTGATACTTGACAACTTGTTCCTGTCTCATGATTAATAAAATGGTTGTGTGCATGCCATGATGTAGAGGCCAATATTTTCCTCTTGTTGAAAAGAAACCCACAAGCCTAGTGAAAAGACCCGTGTCTCTCTCAGCCTCCACCCAACAGGCATCAAACACCGACGACAATAGTAGGTGCTCGACAACTTTATATTATGTGGACGTGTTCCCAGGTGTTACCTCCACACGTATTTACACATGTAGGTAGGTTTGTCCTTTTGTATTACAACAATAAAGTCCTTTGTTTTCCTATCTACTCATGGCAGCAATAAAACATAGCATGCAATAAAGTCCTTTGTTTTCCTATCTACTCACCAGGACCAGAGCATAACCTATTTGAGAGTTAATATCCTACGCCAACTTCTACCTCTGCCATCTTTTTTTAACAGTGGTACCTTTGCAATCATTTAAAGAGTCACGATTCACTCTCTTTCCCTCTCAAATTTCAGCCCCGGTTGCTCAAATATTGGGAAAAAATTTGTTCGCACCACTCACACTACGAGTTGGAGGCACCGGGAAGTTGGAAAGATTTATTTAGCTAAGATGACAGGCGTGAAGCTTCCTCTTCTGGTCGTCACTGTTGACGTATAATGTGCTGCCTAGTCTCTTCCATCAGATCGGTCTTTTGGTTGCATTGGCTAGAGCATGCACTTCTACATGGTATCGGAGCCAAGAGGTCTTGAGTTCAAGACCCGGCTGACGCAATTAAATTGCAGCCCACTTTCGGTCCACGTTTAGGCCTGAGGGAGCCACACATGAGGGGAAGTGTTGACGTATAATGTGCTGCCTAGTCTCTTCCATCAGATCGGTCTTTTGGTTGCATTGGCTAGAGCATGCACTTCTACAGTCACCATGGGACATGTCTTCATATAGATTTTCATGAAACTGACAGAGATGGAGAAAGACATGGCGACTGCGATCGGAGGTTTGTTTTTTGGTAAAGAGAGTGTTGGTTGTGTTGAAGATGATGCGGCAGAGGTTCTTACTGTGTGTCGGGCATTCGACGACTTGCAACAGCAGCCTTGACAAGCGGGGGTGGCACCATAGGTGGACTGCATTTTCGGTGCTCTTCGAGTACCGAGCCATGATTTTCACGGTGAAAAACTAAGGTCTGGACTTCATTGGTTGTACATGGCAATGGCCATTCTCAAATTACTGTTTTGGAAACTCAGACTTTTTTTTGCAAAGAGGAAACTCAGACTTTCTCCGGGGTGAAAACACAAGATATTCGATCAGGCGACAACAATGCTTATGCATCGTTTCCTTCTTGATGGCGTTGATTTTGGAAAGCCTAGTATGTAGTACAGGTGTTGTATTTGGTGGTGGTTAGAGTGCTTCTGTTGCGAGTAGTGGTACACCATGACGTTTTTTTTTTCTTTTCTCTCTTTTTTATTTTGTTCTTGGTTGTGTGCATTCTGGATGTCTTCTGGCATCTTGTTGGCGCAAAGGCTGGGTGTATCTTGTATCCTTGCGATATTAATATATTCTCTTTGTCGAAAAAAGATGTCAATCAAGATGTGCAAAACAACGAATCATGCAGATACCTGTACTTAGTAAATCAACAAGCGGATTTGTGCCTCTTGAACAGGTGTTGCTACCAGACCAAGGCTTCATGTCACCTATCAATGTGTGCCCCAGGATTGGCATTGTCTAGCATAGCAAGCTAGTCACGTAATAGGCTATCTATGATTTTGTTTGCCTATTGCATGAGAAGTTGAGCATAGCGCTTGCGATAGCCCCTTGGTTTCCCTCGACAACTGTTAAGCAACTACGGTGGAGGACACACTGGTCGGACAGGGATAACGTGATACACTGCACCATGCAGTTAGCGTGTTATGACACGTTTGGTTACCATCTCTATTTTTAGGAACTTTTTTATACTTGTCCTAATTGAGTCTGTTTGAGTTTTCTTTTTACGATAAAGGGCGCTTTTATTAACTCAAAATGTAGCATCGAACGGATACAAAGCATAAAGAGCGACACCCGGCCTCTGCATAGTTAAGATGCACACAACCATCAAACAAACAATATGGCAAAAAAATATAAAAACGTCAAAGTGGCAACAGTAAAGTCATATGGGGCCGAAACTATGCCTATGTCGACGAAGATGGTGGACCGATTCAGAGATTATGCTGCCACCTATGTTGGGCAAAAACCACCCTGACCACCCGCTCCGACCGCATACACACTGCCTTGAACAGCGATTGGTACTCCGTTTGGTGCAGAATAGACCACATACGAAGCTAGTGCGTACAACGATAAATAACCTTCCTGGGAGAAGAGATTTTGCAATTAAAAACACAATCATTTCTACATAGCCAAAGCGACCATAGTAAGGCAGACGCCCCCACCCGTATTAGCATACTAAAAGTATTTGGTATTCCATCAAGCCAGTGACCATATATATCGGTAACACTTGTTGGTGGATACATATTTGACGCTATTTGGATAACTGACCATGTAGAACGCGCAAACTTGCATTGAAAGAAGAGATGTTTGATTATCTTGTCATGAGTACAAAAACTACATTTCTTGCTTCCTTTCCAGTTGCGTCGATCGAGGTTGTCTTTAGTTCGCACAACTCCTATCCGAAGATACCACATGAAAATCTTAACTTTTAGTGGCATCTTTGATTTCCAGATTTGTTTATTATTGGCCACTGGAATCTTTGTGTGCGATAGTGCACGGTACATAGAGTCAACTGTGAAGGACCCAGATGCAGTAAGATTCTAGCGAAACACATCCCGCCCTTGTGTCAAGTTAATCGAATCCAAACGGGATAGAAGATGTTTCCATGACACAAGACGGGGCCCAACCAAATCCCTCCAAAATGATATATCTGGTGGGGAAGTGGTCATCACATGCGCAATAGTATCATTCTTACCGCGTACAATGCGGTACAAGGCTGGGTACTGTTGTCGGAGAGTGGTATTTCCTAGCCACTTTTCCTCCCAAAAACGTATCTCCGAGCCATCCTTTATCAAGAAGGATCCGAAACGGAAAAGCTCTTTATTTACCGCCATAATGCGAGTCACCGGGCTTCCAATATGCCTGCGATAACGCTTTTTGGCCTAAATACTTGTTGCGTAGCATAGTTTGCCAAACACCATCCATAGTTAGTAACTTGAACAACCATTTACTGAGTAAGGCATCATTCTTAACCTGGAGGTCCTGAACACCTAAGCCTCCTTGGTCTTTCGATCGGCAAATGACATTCCATTTAGTTAGTCTATACCTTTTCCTTTCACTGTCTCCTTGCCAAAAAATTCTGGATCTAAAGTAATCCAGTCTTTGCAGAACCCCTTTGGGTAGTTGGAAAAATGAGAAACTCGATCGGGTACTCATGGATACCGAATGGAAACAAAAATTCCCTCTGGTAATAGTGCGTGCCCTAGAGCGTATTGATACACTTTCGGACCATGCACCCATCATTCTTGAGTACTCTGCTAGTCCTCCCATTGCTCGCCGCCCATTCAAATTTGAATTGGGATGGTTACAACGTGATGGCTTTGCAAATATGGTTAGGAATGTATGGGAGAGGCCCGCCGTTTGTCGCACACCAACTTAGTGATGGAACTTCAAAATTCGATCCGCAAGGCAGTTCCTAACTGGATGGGCGAAATACACCAGTGGCATCTATAAAAAAGAAAAGCTGCGTCTTTCCACTATTATTGCTGACCTCGAAAAAATCGCAGAGACTTGCACTTTGTCTCGACATGAGATTGACATAAAAAATCAATCCATTGAGCAAATGGCACGTCTATTGTGAGAAGAGGAACTCAAGTGGAATCGAAGATCTGACGCCCAATTCATTTTTGAGGGAGATAGCAATACACGTTATTTCCAGTTGGTTGCCAATGGGCGACACCGAAAGAAGTGTATTTTTAGCCTCGAACTGGATGAGGGACGGATCGAAGGCCAGGAAGAGCTTAAGTGTTATATAACAAAGTAATACAAGTCTCTATTTGGGGCTCTAGATGAAGGGAACTTCAGTTTCGATGAGACCCGAATAGATGATATTCCACAAGTCACACTGAAGTGAATGATATCCTGATGGCACCTTTCTCTGAAGAGGAGGTGAGAGCTGCGATGTTTCAAATGGAACACAATAAAGCTCCAGGACCTGATGGCTTCCCCGCAGAGTTCTATCAGAACTTCTGGGATGTCATCAAGACTGACCTAATGGAGTTGTTCAATTATCTTCATGCCAGCCAACTTCACCTATCCAGGATAAATTTTGGAGAGATTGTTTTGTGGCCCAAGACAAAGAAGGTTGTACGGATCCAACAATACAGACCGATATGCCTCCTTCATGTCATCTTTAAAATATTCACCAAAGTAGCGACTAATAGGCTCAATGTGGTTGCTGACCATGTTGTTCGGCCATCCCAAACGACTTTCATGCAAAGAAGAAATATACTCGATGGAGTATTTACCCTTCACGAGACCATTCACGAGATGCACCGGTAGAACATGAGTGGGGTAGTATTGAAAATTGACTTTGAAAAGGCATATGATAAAGTCAAATGGTCATTTCTACAGCAGACCCTGAGAATGAAAGGTTTCTCTAATAAATGGCGTGAGTGGATCCAAAATTTCATTACTGGAGGCAGTGTGGCTATCAAAGTCAATGATGATATAGGCCATTACTTCCAGATGAAAAAAGGATTATGTCAAGGTGACTCACTATGTCCAGTGTTATTTAACATTGTCGCTGACATGCTGGCTACTTGATTGAACGCGCCAAACGGGATGGTCAAATTGCAGGAGTAGTGCCACATCTTGTCGATGGAGGACTCTCTATCTTGCAATATGTTGATGATATGATTCTTTTTATGGAACATGACCTTGATAAGGCAAGAAATCTGAAACTTCTACTTTCAACTTTTGAGCAAATGTCAGGCTTGAAAATCAACTTCCATAAAAGTGAATTGTTCTGTTTTGGAGAAGCCAAGGAGACGGCTGCACAATATGCTGACTTGTTTGGATGTGCATAAGGCCAATTCCTGATTAAATATTTGGGAATTCCGATTCATTATCAGCGTCTCACTAATACAGAGTGGAAACCTGTTGAAGAGCAATTGGAGAAATGGTTGAGCAGTTGGAAAGCAAAATTGCTCTCCATTGGAGCACGACTAGTTTTGATCAATTCTGTCCTCACCAACATGGTTCTCTACATGGTCGGTTTGAGTTAATGCGGGCCAAAACCCAACAACAAGATGTAGCTTGGTTGCCTGCATTTAGGCTAGCCGCATCGCATCACGGAATCAACTTTTAGCAGGGTGTTTGGTTGTCTAAGTCGCACTTGTTAGACGAACTGCACATTGCTTGGTTGCGAACGACATAAGGTGTGATCACCACTTCTCCCTAGTGGTGAATTTAGCACACACGGTTTCAACATCGTCTCGGTCGTAGCTAGGAAACAAATGACAGTTCATCCTAACTAGTAACAAATGGCAGTAGAAATTAAGAGCCATCTGGTTGAATAGGGGAAAGTTCATCGATGCTAACTAGGTTGAAGTCCATCCTCGTTCTCTTCTTGTTGTTGTATCTTTTGTCATTTTTTTCTTTATTTTGTCTGTTATATTCTTCAGTCGTTGCTTTTATATATAAAGCCCCCTTTTGGTTATGTTGGAAAGTGGGATCGATGTTAGGAAGGAACATATAAAGATCAAAGCTATAAATATCAATGCTATGCGCTGCAACGAACTAACGGACAACCAGCTCACACTACCAAATCAATATCAATAGATCTTTAAAAAAAGTGTTTTTCATACTAAAAATATGTTTCATCGTGCATTTGCAAGGCAATGTATATGTTGATAATTTCCTATAAATTTGATAAAACTTAAAAACAAGACTACTTAACATTGTTTGCTTAGAACAACGTAGTATTATTTGCCTATATATCTACCTTTCAAATACATCAAAACTCAAAACTAAATTTCCGAAACTTCATTGACTCTATAAATTTGGTTTAGCATGTTTGCTTGTTACTACCACATCTTAAAAATAATGTTCCATTCAGTGATGGCCTCCATTCGTCATAGCTTCACATACGGCGATGGTCGGATCCCATGAGGGTTGGAAACGACGGCCGCCACGGCCGCCACTAGTCATCGTGTCTGGGGTAGCGGCCCACGATGAGCGTGATAAGGAAATTGAGAGGCGCGTCTTCGCATCTGCTGGGGCAACGACATATTTGCAGATACGGTGGTCGCATGTGGTGCTAATCAAATCGGTGTGGATGTTGCAAAGTGACTCAAATCGGTGTGGATGCTGCAAAGTGACTCAAATTGGTGTGGAGTGGTTACGATCTATTCCAAACCGAGACATGGGTGGCACACTGGTGGCCATGGCGGTCGCATAAGGTGGGAAGTCGTCCCACCAATCTGCTATTGCTCTTGTGGCCTAGTATTAAGTATTGGTCGATGTGAATATCGAATGTTCCGCCTTCATGCTTTTGACAAATATACCACTTCATGTCAGGGTGAAAATTATTGTTGTATCTATATTGGTTGGGCCCAACAATGATGAAATTGTGTGTGACCTTGTTGAAGATGTCGTCTATTTGTTGCTGGCCTAGTCCCCATTGGCTGGTCTTGGCAAACAGGATGAAAATCCCTGCCCAAGTCGTCATTGGCCAGACGTGACAACAATGAGCACGGATAATTATCCATTCTTGAAGATGTTGCTGTGAAAGATGTCGACTTAGTTGTAGGTGTTCATTATATATTTTGTAATGGTTCGGTCGTGATTGCATTTGTTATCTATTATGTTTAATATTAATTAAAAATGACTATATGCTGAAAGTTAACCTTCTTTTCGGAAAAAAGTGCATCCAGCTCGCTGGTGTACAGCACTCAAAGAAGAATAAAATTGGAAGAGGAAAACAAACAAAGGGAATGCGGGGAGGTGAGATTTTACTTCGAGGAGACCGCCTCTGCCATACTGGGACCGCACTTATAGCTAGTGAGTCACATGTGACCTGGCACTACAGCTACTGCCACGTCAGCAAGGCAGCAAGCTGCTCAAGAGCATGTACGTGTAAATTGATTGGTTATACTTCCTCGTCGCGTCTTTAAAAGCAAGGCGACCCCTTTCCCTTCCCATTTCTCCAGTCCCTACTATTCTCACTCTCACGCACACGCACTGCTCCAATAAAACACATTTCAGCGAGGCATTTGAAATCCACACCACATGGAAATCTTTTTGCTCCATCAATTCCAAAATACTTATTAGGTTAATGTATATTCCCTGGTCATCACGTCTAGGAGTAGGATGCATCGGTAGATCTGAAACCTCGTTTGGCAACCGCCATAGCTTGCAACGGTTGCTGCTTGCCGACGCCGTGTCTCCGTCATCGGCCAAAGATTGTGTCACTGTGCGCCGCCGATATCGTATGCTTCCAGGTCAGTGGTATCAAACTCGTGATACACAGCCGCGACAATAGCATTTGTGCTACGCGCTATGACGAGAAAAAGGAGAGGTGGTAGGCAGCGTGTCACAGGCTCGTGAGCCAACCACAGGCCGTAGACACAACAACTATCTCCGCACGTGAGCAAGCTTGGCGAGAAAGAACAGCAAGCAAGCGCGTCGCTGCCATGAGCAAAGGGGAAGCACCACGGTATGTACGTATTTCTGACTCTTCACTAATGACAAGGAGAGGGGCTGGAGCTTGCATGTCTGCAATAATATGTCGAGGCAGTCTCAGCTAAGGTGAGGAGGCGTGCAAGGCCGACTCTATGTTTTGGAAGGCTCTAAAGGAAACTCAACAACATTCGTGATCCAATTGAAAAAGACCCCTGCCCCCTCCACCGAGGTTGTGCTTGTGGGCCCCACTAAAAAATTATAAATACATTTAAGACGTATCACATGATAAAATTAGAGTTAGGTTTTAAAAGTTATGAATATTAAACAAACATTTGAATCTGCCCCAAAAAACAATGCTGTTTTGATAGAGGGACCACAAGTTTATTAAATGAAATATTAGGTGAGTTTATGCAAAAAGTGAAAGGTTTTCTGGATTCACGTAAAACAGGTCAACGGGTTGATTAACCGTAAGATTAGGGGGTTTATGCAAAAAACAAAACATTTGTCATATTCACTTAAAATAGAACCGTGAATTGATTTCAGGATAGAATAGGGGGGTTTCTATAAAATTATTGACGGATGGTGCAGAAGCAGTAATCCCGTTATTTGTAGGGATAGAATCAGCTAATATGCCTTGCATATTCAAAGATTTGGGTAACAAATGGACTCCAATTCACATCAAATTTGACATGTGTCCTTGATATAATGTAATAAAACCACACACAAACTTCCGAGTGAATTCGAGAACATTTATTTCCCTCTTATAAAATAAATTGCAAGTGGTCCCCTGGTCATGGCAAGTGTCCGCTTGGTCTTCGAGTAGAGATAGAAGGACAAATGAGAGGGAAAGTATCATTTTGAGCTCGAGCTCATTTGAGCTTGGATGAAGGTAAATTTGAAAGAAAAATAAAAAAATTCAAAAAATTTGAATTTTTTTCTGATATACTTTGACAAATGTTCTAAGTGTTTGTAAATTTTGATCATGAGATCACATTCGAGGAAGGCGTGGCAAAAAAACAAAGTTAGTGCTCCAAAAGCATTTTCAGAGCATTTTTTTTGTCACGCCTTCCTCGAATGTGATCTCAAGATGAAATTTGCAAGCACTTATCATTGACTTGGAGAAGGCCTATGATAAGATACCGTGGAATGTCATGTGGTGGGCCTTATAGAAACACAAAGTCGCAGCAAAGTACATTACCCTCATTATGGATATGTTCAATAATGCTGTAAAAAGTGTTCGAACAAGTGATGAAGACACTAATGACTTCACAATTACGATAGGACTGCATCAAGGGTCGGGTTTGAGCCCTTATCTTTTTGCCTTGGTGATGAATGAGGCCACAAGGGATGTACAAAGAGATATCCCATGGTCTATACTCTTTGCGGATGAAGTTGGTGCTAGTTGACGATAGTCGAATGGTGCTAAATAGGAAGTTAGAGTTATGAAGACAAACCTTGGAATCGAAATGGTTTATGCTTAGTAGAACTAAAACCGAATACATGATGTGCGGTTTCAGTACTACTAGGCACAAGGAGGAGGAGCTTAATTAGCCTTGATGGGCATCTATTGCCTCATAAGGACGACACCTTTTTATATTTTGGGTCAATGATGCAGAAGGATGGGGGTATTGATGAAGATGTGAACCATGAAATCAAAGCCAGATGGGTGAAGTGGCGCCAAGCTTCTGGAATTCTCGGTGACAAGAGAGTTCCACAAAAACTAAAAGGCAAGTTCTACTAGAGGACGGTTCGACCCGTAATGTTGTATGACACACAGTGTTGGCCGACTAAAAGACGACATGTTCAACAGTTTGGTGTGGCGGAGATGCATATGTTAAGATGGATGTGTGGCCATACTAGGAAGAACCGAGTCCAGAATGACAACATGTGAGCTAGAGTTGGGGTAGCACCAATTAACGAGAAGCTTATTCAACACCGTCTAAGATGGTTTGGGCATATTCAACGCATGCCTTCAGAAGCTCCAGCGTATAGCGGACGGCCAAAGCATGCGAAGAATGTCAAGAGAGGTCGGGTAGACCGAATTTGAGATGGGAGTAGTCCATAAAGAGATATCTGAAGGATTGGAGTATCACCGAAGAACTATCTATGGACATGGACAGGGGTGCGTAGAAGATTGCCATCCATCTGCCCGTAACATGAGTTGTTCGAAATATCTTATAGGTTTTACCTCTAGCCTACCCCAACTTGTTTGGGACTAAAGGCTTTGTTGTTGTTGTTGTTGTTGTTATTGTTGTTGTTGTTGTCTTCCTCGAACGTGACCCCACGATGAAAATTTGCAAGCACTTAAACTTTTGTCAAAGTTAATCACAAAGAAATCAGATTTTTTTTGAGTTTTTTTTCTATTTTACTGTTCATGCAGGCTCATTTGAGCTACATCTCAAATAGGCCACGTCCAAATGATAGGGCATACTACTCACCATCCGAAGAACAGTGAAAATATAATTAATACTTGTGGTTTAATAAAGAGAACTGGATAATCCAATACAAAGCCAACATACTGCCGATGCAATGCAGGTGATACACAAACCATAATAATAATAGGCAAATATAATAATTAGAGTTTACTCTGGGCTTTTACAGTTAATGAGATGATGATGGATCATGCACTACTAGGAAAAGGCCTACTAATGGCGCACCAGTTTTGCCTGCTAATGGCGCATCACTGGTGCGCCATTAGTAGCACGCCACTAGTAATTTTTACTAATGGCGCACCACTGGTGCGCCATTAGTATCTTGTATACTAATGGCGCACCATCCAGTGCGCCATTAGTATATAACACCATGCGCCATTAGTGTGCCTCCCAGGGGCCATATTTAACCATGTGCTTTGGCACACTAATGGCGCACTGCGGATAGATGCGCCATTAGTATACTTGGCATACTAATGGCGCACTCTGTAGTGATGCGCCATTAGTATGAATATTAGGTTTTATTTTTTTTACTTTTCTGATTTTTGCACATGTTACAAAATATATTATTTGACAGAATATAGACAGCAGCACACAGCAACAGCAGATTCATCGAGTACAATAGAAGATTAGTCTCCGAATACAATTCATCATATTAGTCTCCGAATTCAAAAGACCGAACAAAGATAAAACATTACAAGTCTCGAGACCACGAGTATCGAGTTTGTCGGAAGTAATACTAATCCTAACAAGTCCTACTAATCATCATCATACAACTTCTACTCGTTATTCATAACAAGTCATACGGTCATCATCTTGATAGTCATCGAACCAACCCTACTTAATTGTTCTTAGCACATGATCATCAGTATTAGGCAGGACCTAAATACCCTATTTAAGCTAAAATAGCATAAAACAATATAGACCCTGACTCTCCATTATGGAGAATGGAGAACATCCTGTCTCCAATTCTTGCGCTTCGCTTGCTTTTGCTTCCAAGAACCTCCTTACGACTGTCCATACATTTTTTCCATCCTTCGATTTTCATGTCTCCACTTCTTTTAGAAATCTCGTATGGACAGTTGAGATTCGTAGGACGACATGGCTGTATGTTCAAAACATTAACACTACCTTTCTGATACATCATATGAGGCACACAATTCTCTGGGATTATCTGTTGAAAAACATAGTAATAACTTCATAGTTATCAATGATGTACTAGTTTTAGAAGTATGCAAAAGATGCACAGATGTTGTAATAGTAAAAATCTTACCAGGGTATCTCCATGGTAGTTACCGTAGTTGAACACATGCACTAGTGGCACGTATTTACCATAATGTTGAGGAGTTTGTTTGTGGATAATGTAATTCTCAATGTCAGTACAAAATCCGACCAGATGATTTTTCTCCTTGTAAGTTGTTAATTCGGAGCCATCGGTGTAGTGGGTTTTGTCTACCATCTCCCGCACATTCTTTGAACAATAAAAATAAGCTGTCAATGGAAATAAGTTGTCAACTATTTTGAAATAAACAATATAAATTAGCTAATAACTATGTTTGAGAAACTCACATAGCGGTAGAACTGGAGGCGTATCAACAAGGACCCAAATGTCCATATTGTCTTGGTTGATGTCAGGATTACCAAGATCCATGGTGATAAGCATACCCTCATCAAAACCATACATCTTGCAAAATGCTTCCTAATTTTTGCAACCAAAATGGGTTACGCTCTCAGAATTATATAGATTTACTTCAAAGTCCACATCGTGATGAGTCCTTAGGTGAATTTTCTTTGTTTCAGAAATTTCATGGTCTTCAAAATCCATCCTCTCCAAGGCATAGCGTCTTGCATGGCATGGGATAAGCTATACTCGAATTGTAAAAGATGAAAATTACACGTTGAAATAGTTGAAGTCATGCTTAATTATGAAAATAACACTTGTCGTCGTTGTGTACCGTTTCAACTTCGAAGGTCTCCTCGAGCTTAATGCTGAAGCGCCGATCATCGTCCAGGTGAGGCATGTCGCACAGACCTTGATCGTCGTGGCACCAGTCGCACTCCGCCGGGAGACTTTCGTCGTCCGATGATGATGACGACATATCCTACGTTCATAATTCAAAACTACATCATTTAGGGTTTGTTGACACCGAGGCATCCTAAAAGCTATGCTTTTATCATTTAGGGTTTGTCGACGCTGAGGCACCCTAAAAGCCTAAGCTTTCATCATTTAGGTTCTTATCGACATCGAGGCACCCTAAAAGCCAAGGTTTTATCATTTAGGGTTTGTCGACGTCGAGGCACCCTAAAAGCCTAAGCTTTCATCATTTAGGTTTTGTCGATGCCGAGGCACCCTAAAAGCCTAAGCGTACATCATTTAGGTTCTCATCGACACCGAGGCACCCTATAGAAGCGAAGTTAAGTTTTCATCATTTAGGGTTTATCGATGCCGAGGCACCCTAGGTTGGGCGTAATCACTTGGCACTAATCACTTGGCTCTATTGCCACCTATGTTGGGTTTATCATCTAGGGTTTATCGATGCTAACGAGAATTCTAAGTTGGGCCTAATCACTTGGCTCTATTGCCACCTATCGTTTAATGCAGCAAGAATGGCGGGGCAGTTGATCCTACTTAACTAAGTACTAAGATACCCCGGCCCATGCATTAGTCGCAAGTGCCCCATATGTCCTATTTTTAGCAAAGTCATGCTAAAATTCACGGAAAATTTCAGCATGACCTTTGCTGAAAATAGGACATATGGAGTACCCGAATTTGCCGGAACAGAAGTTAATGGACATTCCGGCAAACTCAAGGGCCTCTCGGGGTACCTGCAAATTCATTACCCCACCCCCACCCAGCTGCAACCCCACAACACCGCACAATATCATCACGACATGATGGTCGGAGACAAAACCCCCCAATATCATCAAAATACTCCAGTTATGAAGTAAAATTCCTGAAGTGTTCCAGGAGTAGAACCTGAAGTGTAGTTAGTGGCTTCACCTATGTGCATAAAAATCATAAAAATTCAAAATCATTTGAAACCTGATCACTAGTCATAAAAATTCAAAATCATTCAAAATCAAAATCTACTAATTAGTTCGTGTGCTCATCCAGTAGCAACATCTTTCATACATGATCAGTAGTCATGTACCAAAATTTTATTTAAACTGAATTTGCAAATCAACAAGAGCTCTACTAGTTTCAGACTAGATTTACACTAAATACACTAGAGTATTTGACCAGTGGTCATGTGAACTCTTTGAATTTGTAAACACTTCCAGACTTGAGCATTGAGAGTTCACAATTGCAAAAAATGTCCCTTGTTCCTGAACTTGTATTGTACTCCATTCATTCAAGCAGAAAGAAACAATTATTGTTGATACTCATGTGCTTCTTTCCAAATAATTTTATTTATTCAGAGTTTGAGAAATTTTGAACAAAAAAAGAACGCAAGATATAGACTGAATTTGATGTTCAAAAATAACTGATAGTAGCATGCTATGGTACAGATAAAGTTGGGTCATAGTAACACACAGTAACATTTCTGGAATCCAAATTGAAACAATAAATCACAGCTAGCTAGCAACTGAAAATGAAATTGGCACTTTCTCCAAACTCATACATGTCTTCTCTTTTTGTAGCATCAGTGCTCACCTCGATGGATTAACTTAATTTTCTACAAACACCAAGTACTAGGGCACACAAAAGTTCTGAAATTTGTGTGCCTAACTGAATTAACTGAATTTTCAGTAACCGAATAAACTGAATTTTCAAAACTGACAAATATTAATAGGTTGACTATAGCAAATCCAATTTGCATGCTTCACTACATATAATTTACAATAATCCGAGGGGACAAATACAGCACTGGAAAAGTCAATTCAGGTTTATCTGAATTGGCAGCTATAGTGATGCCATTTAAAGCTAGCTAGAGGGAAAAGCCGTTTAAAAAAATCCTCTCATCTCATATGAGGAGTATTAATCCTAAGACTAATAGTTTGTTGTGCAGTACAGCTACAGTGATGCCCTGTCCATTTTGTCCCTCCCCGACTAGATACTAGAGTAGCACTGTGATGCCTTGTTCTTGCTGAACTTTATGACAGTATATACAACAACTTATCCTCTTAAGCCAAAACAACTTTCTAAAAGCCAGATGCAACATGTTGAGCTAATTTTGAGCAGAACTCCTTGAGGAACTAGCAGCAAAAGGTACTGAACTAGCAGCAAGCTTGTGTTATTGCTTACTAAGGTACTGAACTGATCAGAACTTCAGAACAGTGAGCTTTACATACTAATTTCAGAGGGATTTGATCCTAATTTGACCTAAATTCGAGAGGGATTTGACCTTATTTTGCATCTACACTAGCCCCTAATCCATGGCTAGAGCTAGTAGTAGGAACACATGGTAGAGTAATTAGGCAGCCTTGAGGAACCCAAATCCATGGCTGCTAGATCGAATGAAACAAGGAGGGGAGTTGGGGGCACCTTCACCTTGGGTGGCTGAACGACGGCGCCGTGGATTTAGAGGTCTAGGTGGAAGAAGCCCTTGATTGCGGCGACTGTGGTGGCTGGGTGCGCCCCTCCTGCTCCTCCTCCTCGAGCAGGACAAGGTCGGCGGCTACGCAGTGAGGAGAAGGCCCTCCTCTCCTCTCCGGGCGTCGTCCTGGTCGCTTGCCGGCGCGGTCTACCTATAGAGACGATACAAGAAGGGGTCAGGGGTTTGGAATGGAGGGGGGATTACGGGCGGAGGAGGACGGGCGGCGGCGCAGTAGGGGCGGCGGAGGGAGGCGCTGCTGGGCTCCTGTGCCGGCTGCGGGGCAGCGGAGGCTTCAGACGGCTGGGTGCGCCGCGGCGTCGGGCTGGCAGTCGTGGCGGCAGGCGGGGGAGCTAGAGCGGGTGTGGAGTGGGCGCGGGGGTCGTTGGAGCGGGCCGGGGGTCGTCGGAGCGGGCGCGGCGGGGGAGGGAAGGGGGATCTGGCGAGCGAGAGGGAAGGGGGGATCGGGCGAAGGGGTATCCAGCTAGACACTATAGCAATGGCGCACCACCCTCTGGTGCGCCATTAGTAGTTTTTTTTTCTGATAGCAATGGCGCACCCTCCTCTGGTGCGCCATTAGTAACTTTTTTTCTGACAGCAATGGCGCACTCTCCTCTGGTGCGCCATTAGTAACATTTTTTTTCATTATTTCTTGTTGCATCTAATAATTTGTTTTTTATCAAATTTGTTACTTTCATGAGGACTAGAACAGAAGATATCATCAAATATCATCAAATTTTTTTTTGAAAATATCATCAAATTTGTTTTTTTATTTTTAATTGAAAATATCATCAAATTTGTTATTTGAAGATATCATCAAATTTCTTATTTGAAAATATCATCAAATTTGTTATTTAAAAATATCTTCAAAAAGTGGGGGAGGGTGCGGGTGTCGGCGGCGGCGGTGGAGCGGGCCGGGGGAAGGTGAGGGGTGTCCGCGGCGGCGGTGGAGCGGGGGAGGGTGCGGTGGGTCGTCGGCGGCTGTGGAGCGGGGGAGGGTGCGGTGGGTCGTCGGCGGCGGTGGAGCGGGGGAGGGTGCGGTGGGTCGGCGGCGGCGGTGGAGCGGTGAACTTTTTTTTTTAAATGAAGAGGGGAAAGGAGGCGCGGGTGGGATCGAGATCGAGATGGAGGGGGAATCGAGATCGAGATGGAGGGGGATCGAGATCGAGTGTCCTCATGAATATTCAATATTTTATCATATTGAATACGAAAAAATATCATCAACTTTGAAAAAATATTCATGAATTCAAAAAATGCCCATGAAATTTAAAAATATTCATGATATCAAAAAGTGCCCATGAAATTTAAAAATATTCATGATATCAAAATATATACTAATGGCGCACTTCTACAGGCTGCGCCATTAATAGTTTAAACTATTAATGACGCATTGTGAGGTGGTGCGCCGTTAGTAGTTTTGCAAAAAAAAGAATAAAAAAATTCAGTACTGGCGCACTCCATGTCTGGTGCGCCATTACTAGTTTGAACTAGTAATGGCGCACTTCAATAGGATGCGCCATTAGTATGTAAAAATAATAATAAAAAAAATTATCACTAGTGGCGCACCTATTTTTTGATGCACCATTAGTGTCTTCTACACTAATGGCACATCATCAACTGATGCGCCATTAATATATAATAGTGACGCACTACTTTTCTAATGCGCTATTAGTGTCAATTCTATCTATAGCATTTTTCCTAATAGTGATGGACGTACGTATGAGAGGAGTGGCCCATGAGGGTGGCGCGATCATGCCTCACAGCCCGGTCACCACGCCCGCAAAACAGTTTGTGATAACAGAAAAGGCGCGACCTACTTGAAGCAAGACGTGTTGGTTTTCTCTTTTTTATTTTATTTTCATTTTATTTGCTTCTCCATTTTTTCCTTTTTTCTTCATTATTTTATATACATGTATTTTGTTCTTGTCCTGGTTTTTTCCTTTGTTTCTTATTTTTTTTCATTTTCCTTTTTCTTTGGTTTATTTAGTTTCTTTTTCGGTTTTCATTTTTTGTTTTTTCTTTTGTTTCTTTTTGTTTTCTATTCTATATTTTATATACATGATCAGCATTTTTTAAATACTTATTTAACATTTTTAAAATACTTGTTTGACATTTTTTATGCATGATCAATGTTCTTTTAAATAGTTGTAAAACATTTTTACATACATGATCAACATTTTTTAAATACTTGTTCAACAGTCTTTCCAATACTTGTTCAACATTTTCCAAAAAATGAAGAATGTTTGTTGGAATATACAATTTTAGTACATTTTACAGTGTAAACAAAACAACAAAAATAAAAATAAAAAAGCTAACAGAAAACATAAAAAAACAATAAAAGAGGCTGAAGGCGAGATATAGGTGCCCCCCATGGCTGTGGTCTAAAATTTACAATATCACAGAGCCTGGTGTCGGGCCCATGGGCTGGCCCATGTCGACAAGTGTAAGTAGGTTGTGTCCAGGCGGGGGGCAGATGCCTCTGTAACCAAGAGAGAGCGTTAGCTTCCTGAGGACGAATAAGTGTACTATGGCTGAACCATTTTCCCCTACCTCTGCTCTATCTTCCTCTTGAATCCCGTCTCTGAAAACTGCTACTCTTGTATCCCAAATTCCTCCTTTGATGGTATTGTCAATAAGATCGTGGCATTTGGTATCTGAGCCACCGATCTACCGGTCAAAATCCCAGAAAAATTCCCCATGTTTTTACCACGACGAAGAATTAGCAAGCTCCGATGCTCACGACCTGGATGGTTGGCATCAAGCAGTGGGTGGACATGGTAGAGACCACCATCATAGACATCGATAAACGTATTGCAAACCTGCTCAAGCTTACCGATGGAACAACCTCGGCATCAACAACCTCCTGAAGATGATGGTGGCTGCGGAAGCAATGATAGCATCCAAGAAGGTGACGGGTCTCTGCTCAAAACTGAAGACCCAAACCACAAAGATCTTGTAGACGGAAGATCGCATGATCAAGGCGCTTAATGAGCTACAAACATGGCAGCCGTCAGTGGACACACAACTCAAGTTGCTCAGTCCTCACTTCAAGGGCTTGGGTCGGCGCCTCTCCTTCCTCTGCTGTGGTCCCACTGATCCCTGGCCCCGATGGGCATCTTCATGAGTGGACTACACAGGGTAATGCACATGGAGAATCCATCACTCTGGAGCATACCTTGGTAGATGGTGATTCCTATTTGTTTTTCACTACATATGAGAAGGGGCCTCCTTCACATAGAGGTCATAGAGAAGCTATGTCCCACCATGATCATCATACTAGGGTAACCGTCCTGATTTTCGCATGCCTAAAACATCTTTTCCAAAGTTTGATGACCAGCAAGCAAAATTTTGGAAAGAACGATGTGAAAAATATTTCCGCATGTTCCATATTCCCTATGATTACAAAGCACCATATGCCACACTTCATTTCACTGGCGATGCAACCCACTTGTTACATTCATAGGAAGCTCAACATGATATTCATAGTTGGGTCGCCCTATGTGTTGTTGTCCACCAGAAATTTGGCAAAGATCAATATTATCAGCATACAATGTAAAGAACATACTTACACACCAAACATGTCAATGTCCGGATAAGTACAAAAATAATTCATTAGACACTTGCCACAAATTACCAGACATTTAACAGTAGCTAGGCAACAAAGTCGAAAATTAAAATCCACAAAAGAGAGCGCACATGATATCCTAAACAAGATTTCTATTGCTCATTGCACATCGACCACTTTTTTGGCTCGAATGTGAGCACATAACCACAAGACATGATAGAACTGAAGGAAATATGTCCTAAAGTCAATAATAAAGTTGTTATTTATATTTCCTTATATCATGATAAATGTTTATTATCATGCTAGAATTGTATTAACCGAAAACTTAGTACATGTGAATACATAGACAAACAAAGTGTCACTAGTATGCCTCTACTTGACTAACTCGTTGACCAAAGATGGTTAAGTTTCCTAGCCATGGACAAAGAGTTGTCATTTCATAAACGGGATCACATCATTAGAGAATGATGTGATTTGACTTGACCCATCCGTTAGCTTAGCACGATGATCGTTTAGTTTACTGCTATGGCTTTCTCCATAACTTATACATGTTCCTATGACTATGAGATCATGCAACTTCCAAATACCGGAGGAACACTTAGTGTGCTATCAAATGTCACAACGTAACTAGGTGACTATAAATATGCTCTACAGGTGTCTCCGATGGTGTTTGTTGAGTTGGCATAGATCGAGATTAGGATTTTTCACTCTGAGTATCAGAGAGGTATCTCTGGGCCCTCTCAGTAATGCACATCACTATAAGCCATGCAAGCAATGTGACTAATGAGTTAGTTGCGGGATGATGCATTACGGAACGAGTAAAGAGACTTGCCGGTAACGATATTGAACTAGGTATTGAGATACCGACGATCGAATCTCGGGCAAGTAACATATCGATGACAAAGGGAACAACGTATGTTGTTATGCGGTTTGACCGATAAATATCTTCGTAGAATATGTGGGAGCCAATATGAACATCAAGGTTCCGCTATTGGTTATTGACCGGAGATGTGTCTCAGTCATGTCTACATAATTCTCGAACCCTAGGGTCCACACGCTTAACGTTCGGTGACGAGTTTATGTGTTTTGATATACCGAAGGTAGTTCGGAGTCCCGGATATGATCACGGACATGACGAGGAGTCTCGAAATGGCCGAGACATAAAGATTGATATATTGGACGATTATACTCCGACACCGGAAGTGTTCTGGTGATTTCGGAGAAAACCGGAGTGCGGAGGGTTACCGGAACCCCCCCCCCCCCCCCCGGGGGGGGGGGGGGAGATTGGGCCTACATGGGCCATACGGAAGAGGGGAGGCAGCCCACAAGGGGCAGCCGCGCCCCCTCCCTATAGGGAGTCCGAATTTGACTAGGGAGGGGGCACGCCCCCCCCCCCCCCCCCGCCTTCCTTCTCCTCTTCCTCTCCTTTCCCTCTTTCCCCTTCTTCTCCTAGTAGGACTAGAAAAGGAGGAATCCTACTCCTACTAGGAGGAGGATTCCTCCTCCCTTGGCACGCCCCTAAGGCCGGCCGGACTCCCCCCTTGCTCCTTTAAATACGGGAGCAGGGGGCACCCTAGGACACACAAGTTGATTGCTTTTAGCCGTGTGTGGTGCCCCCTCCACCGTAATCCACCTTGGTCATATCGTCGTAGTGCTTAGGCAAAGCCCTGCGCCGGTAGCTTCATCATCACCGTCATCACGTTGTACTTCCGTGGGACGTCACCGAGCTGAACATGTGCAGATCGCGGAGGTGCCGTACTTTCGGTGCTAGGATCGGTTGGATCGCGAAGACGTTCGACTACATCAACCGCTTTGTCATAACGCTTCCACTTACGGTCTACGAGGTACGTGGACAACACTCTTCCCTCTCGTTGCTATGCATCACCTAGATAGATATTGCGTGTACGTAGGAATTTTTTTGAAATGACCGCGTTCCTCAACAGTGGCATCCGAGCCAGGCCTATGCGTAGATGTTATATGCACGATTAGAACACAAAGGAGTTGTGGGCGTGGGTATATACATATTGCTTGCCGTCACTTGATGATTCTTGATTCATCGGCATTGTTGTATGAAGCGGCTCAGACCGACATTACGCGTACGCTTACGCGAGACTGGTTCTACCGACGTGCTTCGCACATAGGCGGCTAGTGGGTGTCAGTTTCTCCAACTGTAGTTGAATCGGATTCAATGAACGGTGTTCTTTCTGAAGATCAAAAAGCAATCACTATACCGCGTTGTGATTTTTGATGAGTAGGTAAGAACGGTTCTTGCTCAGCCCTTAGCAGCCACGTAAAACTTGCAACAACAAAGTAGAGGACGTCTAACTTCTTTTAGCAAGGCATGTTGTGATGTGATATGGTCAAGACATGATGCTAAATTTTATTATATGTGATGATCATGTTTTGTAACAGAGTTATCGGCAACTGGCAGGAGCCATATGGTCGTCACTTTATTGTATGAAATGCAAACACCAAGTAATTGCTTTACTTTACCACTAAGCGGTAGCGATAGTAGTAGAAGCAATAATTGGCGAGACGACAACGATGCTTCGATGGAGATCAAGGTGTCAAGCCGGTGACGTTGGTGATCATGACGGTGCTTTGGAGATGGAGATCAAAGGCACAAGATGATGATGGCCATATCATATCACTTATACTGACTGCATGTGATGTTTATCCTTTATGCATCTTATTTTGCTTAGTTCGGCAGTAGCATTATAAGATGATCTCTGACTAAATTTTAAGGTATAAGTGTTCTCCCTGAGTATGCACCGTTGCTATAGTTCGTCATGCCGAGACACCACGTGATGATCGGGTGTGATAAGCTCTACGTTCACATACAACGGGTGCAAGCCAGTTTTGCACATGCGGAATACTCGGGTTAAACTTGACGAGCTTACCAAGTATCTACTTTAAAGTTATATAGATCAGATTTTGTCGATAAAGCTGATTTTCCTGATCCTATCATCCTTGTTATGTCAAGCCAAACATGTCATTTTCTTTAAGTTTGCATGACTGTATTTTTTATTTGTCAATTTTCTAAAGTTTTATGAACACTTCTGTTTTTCTGTCGAGCACTAATAGAGAGAAAACTGTTTTCTTATTTTTAACAGGGAGCAAACTGCGTAGCAAGATCAATAATGAATGGTACAAGTCATGTGTTACAAGTTACAATGAGCAGGTGGTACTCAAGTCCGTTGATGATAAGGATATTATTCGAACTTTTACTGCAATGAGGTCTCGGAAAGGGCATTTGCCTCGTGATTGTCTTTAGTGCGCTGTCGGTATTCGGTATGTTCCATCTGACCATCTCTATTCTTGCAAGCTTTTGATTTGTAATATATTCAAATAATTTGTATTTAAAAATTATGGGTTAGTAGATCCGTTTTAATTTGCATTTCTATTCTTGCAAGTATTCGGTATTTGCATTCTTTTGTCCATGCTTTAATTCCTAGATCCCGTTTGTTTCGGCAGCATAGTTACTTTGTTGTTTCTTCTGCTACAAGGCCCATGGTTATAGTAAACCTTCTTATTTTAAGCATCCTATCAAACCTACTTGAACAAACGTGTGCCTTTTTGCCCACATCTTCATGCTATTCATCTGCATGTTGCCTTGCATATATATATTTGGTCAAAAAGCATACGGTTTCACCACAACAGGTAACACACAGGCCATATATGTCCTCTCCTTATGGATCTGTACTTGTGTTTCGTATATGCTAACCATACTTTCTGTTGCTCTCGCCAAACTCTCGTGTTAACTGTTGAGTGATGGGATCAGTTCATGACCTAACTAAAACCTCCGATCCAACACCTCATCACACTTTTGGTCAGACATGCATATTAGGCCAACGGCACATTTTAGTGAATGAAAACTATGATATGAGGATAAATAGGTGCTCTGTTTGGTTCAGATATTTTCATACATAATTTGATGTACTTCTCATGGATATCTTCTTACACGTGAGCTTATTTTGAAGATGATAATAAGTCTCTGCCTTGGAGTTAATGCATAGTATATGACCGTCAATCTCCAGTTCGAGGAAGATTTTGGAGCACAAACATACAAGCAGAGCTAAGATTGGTCCAGCCACTCCATTTATTTTCTGAAAAGGAATTGATGAATGAGAGTATATTTTGAGAGATCCATCTATATGGTACGTTCAATGCTGATTTGATAATTTTGCGCATGTCTCGTGCAGGCATGCCAGCGCCTTCGTCGACCTCCACTCGCCAATCTGTAACGCCTATGCCCGTGGTGGCGGGTCACACTCTGATGCAGCCGTGCACGCCGCCGCTACCAGACGACACCTCCATCGAGTAATACACCCCAGTCGAGATTTTCTATATCATCTCTGCCAAGGCGCAGTCATCGGAAGAGATTCAGGTAAGATTATCCTTGTTTTCTACATCAAATTTTGCATGTTCATCTATCTAATCTTTGATACTACATTTCTTAGCTAATGTCCTCCTTGCCTGTACCATGTTCATATGATTAACAAAGGCTTGGCCATCTTAATATAGTAGTCCGTGAGGTGGATATATATACTACTCCCTCCATTCCTAAATATAAGTTTTTTTGCAGATTCCAATATGGACTACTGAATGAATCTACACTCTAAAGAATGTCTATATGCATCCGTTTGTAGTCCATATTGATGTTTCTAAATGGACTTATATTTAGAAACAGAGGGAGTACTTCAGTTTGCATGAGAGAATAATCACTTATATGTGTGCCTTTATATTATAGTAGGATTGCTTGGATTATTTCTGTAGTACTTTGTCCAAAAATGTTGTTCTAATCCCTAGCTCACTTGAACCTGGGTGAACAGTAAAATAATTAAAAAATCTGAATTTTTTTTAGTGTGAAACATTGACAAATGTTTTCATAGCGAATAGAAATTTTTCACCAGATGACATTCGTGGAAAATATGTCCAAAAAATAGTTGCAAATTTATCACCAGACAACATTGTGGAAAATAGTTGCGTCCGTACAGTGTGTTCTTCGTCGAATTTGTGTTTGATTTTTTCACTACATATTACTTCTTGCTTGCGCGAGGGTGGTGTAGATTTGTTATTTTTTGCCCCGAAAAGAAGGTAGCCGGATTAGTAGTCTAATTGAGTAGATGCTGGTGAGGGAGGGTTACTTGATTTTTATTGAGTACATTATGCTCTGATGTGTAATAGAGGGGGAAAAAGTGTTATCCATTTCATTGTTTCTGTGCATGTTTACGTTGACCATCGGTGGCGGGAGGCGGCATTGCTGGTGGCCGAAGGGGTGCTTGTGGAAGCAGGTGGAATAGTCAGCAGCTGTGGGGATTCGTTATTCTCCGAGGTTGGCAGGCTCGACGCGAGGCTCGATGGGGCTGCGGGATTGTCAAGCGGGTAAAGTTCGTCAACTCGTCCAGTTTGATGCTTTTCAACTGCTGGATAATGGTTTCATGCCATGCGTCGTCTCCATGTATTTACTAAAACATTTACTATGCTCTTCTATTTGGAGAAAGAAGCATGGTGCAGCCTACCAAGCTGGGGAGAGCCATATAATGCCCATCTTGGAATTAGCTGTTCGATTGAGATGTGCTGGACAAAAATATTACCAGTTCCTTTGAGTATGCTTGACTTGCATAATGTGATTTTCATTTTTTTAGAGTGAATTACATAATATATAGATATGCATTATTTTGGCTTTAGTAACTGATTTTCTCATGTTTAGAAACATGCGAGGTTGGGGGGGGGGGGTCTTCTAGCGTTCCAATCTGCACTACTTTTGCTTTGTTTCATCGACACACATCATGCAATTGAAATAGTTTGATTCAGGACACCAAGCGTTTGGGAAAGTGGCATGGTGCTGGTCCTTGAAATTGATGTTCTTTGTGATTTATGATGGAGTTTTATCTGAATTTAACATCACTGTCCTCAACATCAATTTTGTTGACTCATAGGCGGGTGATTGCTCAACGATGACTGGAGACGATCTTCGGTATTACAACTGGTTTATACCAATGGGTTATTTGCATCTCAAGTTAAATTAGTCACTGTTGATCAACAATGAGATATGGCCATTGTTTGATGGATCATTGATGGTACGGATGTGCAATGAACCAATGATATACCCACTGTATTGGACCCAAACACCTTCCTGAAAATTGTTCTGAAGGGTGAGACACTGAACCACCACACAATTTCAGAACTATATCTTTATATTATATCTCTTATTTTTCCCTTATTTGAATTTTATAATCCTTACTTTTCAATACATATCTAAATAGACTTGATGTTTTTGACTAATGGGTTGCAGGGTTAGCACAAGTAAACTATTGTTATGACTTGCGAGGTCTGCTGGAGGTGACCGGATCCGGATGACTTGAGCAAAGCTGTGAAAATTCACGTATACCGTTTACCAAACTCAATTTGTTTGGTCTAGATGCATGACTTTCAGAATAAATTTAGATTGTATGTTTACTCATTGTCGTGATCTTTGTACATATGTAACTACACCCTACAACCTGAGCCACTTGACGACCTGCAATTAGATGTTACAAAATATAGATGCAATATGTTAATTCTAAGGTGGCATCAAATTCCTAATAATTCATACCTGAAATAAAATTGTGATTTATTCACTATCTTACTATCATATCCGCGTCGAGCACAACCGAACGCTTCTATTTCCGGTGAGGCCAACTATCCAGAATCCTCCCACCATCTTAAATCCATTGATGTTTTTCTGTTAAAGGCTTTGCTCTATGTAGATACTGAAATTAGCAACGCCAAACTTTTATTTTGGAAATATCACTTTTTTGTGAGAACTGGAAATATCACTTTAGAGTACTTTGGTCTGTAAGTGTGTTGCGCTGCTATATTTTAAAGACGCGGTTTGTATTGGAAAAGATTACATTAAAGATGCTGTCGATCCTGACGACAGGCTGCCTTGCAGGGCAAGGGATGGGGGTACAAGGCATGGGTCTGCGGCGCCACACCTTGCTGTTCCCTGCCGGTGGCCAGCGAACTGTGGCGGTGCTTCCCTGTTGGATGGCGAGGGACTGGGGTGCAAGGCGTGCATCTGCAGTGCCACTCCTGGGACATGCCTCTCCCGCGACATTGCCGGCATACACAACATACCTTACTACACGGGGATTTCCTCTCTGAACTAAATATTATGTCAGAACTGAATATTACGTCCGAAGACTGAAACATCCAGAAAGCTTATTGAGACTATTCATTGATGGTGTTTCTCTACTACACGAGGAGGGTAATTGTCGTTTATGTGCTTCTTTTCCTATTTCAATGCACCATAGTGTTATTTTGGTTGAAAAATTAAAGTTTCTACACATTTTCATGGTTTATGAAAAGTAGCTGAGATCCGTTGTTTTATTCCTACATATTGAGGAAATTCTGGTGAAGCTAAAGTTGGTGTTGTTTCTCTTTTTTCTGCGATTTAGTACTGTTGACATAGTTGCTAAAATTTATCATTTCAAAAGATTAGTGTAGTGGTGCAGGCTAACAAAATCGTATTGTCTACAAGCCTGAGGTACACAAACATAACAACTGATGAAAGAAGAACATATTTGTAACTTGTTGCCCGCTGACTATAAACAGAAGAACATTGAAACACTCGTTATTGCATTATATATTTTAGTTGCAATAGTATTTGATTTTGCATGAATAAATATGTTGAGTGTTTCTTCGTTTAGTTTCATGTGCCAATTAGGCATGGACGACGACGGCCATGATCCCATCATCGCAAGCTCACGGGAGGGAGACACACGTCTCATCCAGTGTAATAGCATGCTCCAAAAAATCTCTAACCCTCCATGGAGCCATTGCCAGGGTGATGAGATCAACACCACCCACCAGCACCACCACCGAGCTGTAGACGTCGTGTCATGGTGCTCCCTAGCTCTTCCCACCTCTTAAGAGACCACATGGCGTTCTGGCAGTTCTGGTGCAGTTTTTGGCCAAGGCTGGAAGCCAAGAACACTTAATTTTGATCATGGACGTGACATTGTGGTCGGCGTTGTGTGGTGCACTTCAGAGTTTTCTTGCCTGGCGTATAACAATGCATGTTCAATGGGGTAGCCTCTTCTCAGGCACGAGTATCCGAGGCAGACCACGACATCTATTTAGAATAGCTACAACAAAATTGTGACAGAGATGGTTAGTGGGAGAAGGAACTTGAGACCACAGTCAATTCTGTTGTAGGGGCTGTGTGTAGAAGATAGTAGTAGCAAACATAGAAGTCACTTTGGAAAAAAAAAGGGTGCATATATTGTTGTACTAGAGATCCATTCCTATATTTCACTGATATGCATGGTTGAATTGTAGTATGTGTGATAAGTGAGAATAATGTAATATGAAGCGAAACGTGGTGGACAGGGCTTCACATTGTTGTTTTTCAGTAGAATATGATGTTCGTCTCTTTTTCATATGGACTACAATATGGTCAATGGTAGCTTGCTGAATAGGTTAAGCTAGACCCAAGACATAATTTCACGGCGAGAATTTGACATGTTTAATTTTTTATGGAAAGAATATTTGCTGCTAATAATTAATGATACAAGTTCTGATTTGTTAGTGCAACATTATCTTCCATGTATATAGATTGAACAAAATATAAGCTGAAGTGGAATGTCAAGCCTTAATTTATACTAAAGAATGATATAGGTTTTCTCTATGTGTAGAATAGGATTATTTTTCCTTGGAGAATCTACTAGCTGGAGTGGTCAATGTCGATATCCTTGTGAAAGTTCGCATGATCTTAGCATGAACCAACTCACAATGTTATCTCGAGCAGTGCTTTATTCACTTAAGTATCATTTTTAGGAAAATACTAGGTAAAAAGCCTATTGCAAAAAAATTAGACGCGAAGTTTATAAGGGTTACATGTATGCAATCTACACGGGCCTATCTAATGTTAGATTTTCATGCCTCTAATTATTTGTATTTATGTATTCTAGCTATGGATACCAGTAGCCTTAGTTCTTTTAAAGTACAGCATCTATAAACTATAGTATTTAGATATTGTATATGAAAATATCAAGTAATTATAAATGCCATTTATGATCACAGACAATCTTGTTGTATGATTGTTTTCATGGCCTTCAAAGGAGAGATATCCTAGAAGTTGAGTGCAGTTAGAGGGGCCTCAGTCCTTTTGAGCCAAGAAAAATTGATGGGGCCTGTCCAAGCTATGAATAGTATATGGGAAAGTGTTGAAATATTTTATGTTTCCATGGTTTCTAAATGGTAGGAGGTATGTGTAGTAACCTGTACGGTTTCAAGTGCCTAATTTCATGTGTAAAAGTTTGCCAGGGAATTCTGGTTGTAGAATCTTGGAATAAGGAAACAAAATCCTACATGTGTCATATTGAAATAATGAGTGAAGTGCACTGTAGGTCCTTGAACTATTTCAGGGGTGTGATGTAGGTCCTCAAACTATGAAAATCGTCATCCAGGTTCTCGAAGTGCAGTATGTGTGTTAGTCAGGTCCAAAATCTCCCTGACCCCCTCTAACTGGCCAGCTGATGCCGTTAACCGTGAACACTAAACAGGAAACCGTGAATAGTAATAATAGCGTTCCAGTTCCATCATTTCTGTTCATGGTTTATTGTTCAGTGCTCATGGTTAACGGCGCCAGATGGCCCGTTAGAGGGGGACATTTTGGACCTGAATGACACATTTACAACACTTCAAGGACCTGGATGATGATTTTCGTAGTTCGAGGACCTACGTGACACCCCTGAAATAGTTCGAGGACCTACAATGCACTGCACTCTTAAATAATGGATAATAACAGACATGCTTTCATGAGATGATTAATCTTAAGCATAAAAGGGCCTCCATGTGCCACCTATCATTTGTAATGCCCAATAAAGAGTTCTATGTTTTTGTATGACTTTATTTGTTTTGTTCATTATATCTGGTCGTGTATGTTACCGAATTACATTGCAAGTGAAGTGGATCTCAATATTTTCGTATGTGATTGGCTATCTTTTCTATACATGTGAAATTTGATATGCAATCAGTAACAACTAACCTGCAATGAGAAGGAAGGCATAGTGATGTAATCAGTAGCCCGATATTGAATACTAATAATAATATCAATAAAAGAATGTTCTCAATTTTTTAAGGCCCGTGGCAACGCACGGGCACTCTACTAGTAATCCATATAAATGAGAACCACTTGGACTTGATTCTTACTTACCAACACGAGCAAATGGTAGTAATTCAATTCCTAACTGTGGCATCCTTGAAACTAAAAGCTTTAGACCTACAAAAAAATATGTATAGGTACACACTTGGACTTGATTGTGCTCCCTTCGTAAAGAAATTTAACAGTGTTTAGATCACTAAGGAGTGCGAAATCCAGAGGTCCTGTGTGGCCACCGCCTCAAGTACCACACTACAACCGCCTTTGGCACCTTTGTACATCCCCTGCCAAGCAAATGGGCAATTCTTCCATTTCCAATGCATGTAGTCGATGCTTCCAAGCATCCTAGGAAATCCTCTTGCTGCATTCTGTGCTAGGATCCGAGAAGTGTCTTCCGCATTGGGTATTCTCAAGTATTGCGGTCCAAACACGGCCACCACTGCCCGACAGAACTTGTAGAAACACTCTATGCTGGTGGACTTGGCCATCCGCCCATAGTCGTTGAGTGAATCACCGGGAGCTCCGTATGCAAGCATCCTCATCGCTGTCGTGCACTTCTGGATGGAGGTGAATCCAAGGGCGCCGGTGCAATCCATCTTGCACTTGAAGTAGTTGTCGAACTCCCGAATGGAATTCACAATCCCGAGGAAGAGCTTTCGGCTCATCGGATAATGGCGCTGAAATATTTTCTTGCCGTGAAGTGGAGTATCGGCGAAGTAGTCGGAGTAGAGCACGAAGTAGCCTTTGAGACGATGCCGGTTTTTTGCTTTCACCCGCTCCGGCGCCAAGCCACCTCGCCGCGGCTTTTCATTGCTCGGCAGCAGCTGGGCAAGGGCGGCGAGCACCATGAGATGCTCTTCTTCCTGGACATCGGCCTCGGCTTCCTCCTCCAACAACGCAGCGAGCGCTTCCTCGTCATCCGAGTCCATCGCCGAGGCAGGCAAATCGCCGAACACCTTGCGCCTGGTGGGCGTGTACCCGCTGCTAAACTGCCCCTCTGCGGCCGGAAATGCCCAGCTACTGTTGGAGGGGCTACCGCGGCGAAGCTCTGCTATTTTTCCGGCGGGGAATGGCTATCTAGCAGTGAAGGGCGGCGGGCGGCGCCGGGATATAGCTAGTGGCGGCCGAGGGCTCGGGGGGTGGGAGGCGAGTCGGGGAAGAAAACCTTGACTTTTTCTCTGCCGGTGTGGGCCAGCCGCGCTTTTCCCTTGCGCCGGAGCCCCCAATTGCCCCTCAATGCATCGGGTTCGGCCTGTGACCGCCGGGTGGAAAAAAGGACCGAACCGGCGATTTTCGACATCCTCGGGACGCGACTGGGGCGTTTTTTGTCGCTGGCGCCAAAAAGTAGCCTGAGGAGGCCTGTTGAGGGCGCGACTGGAGATGCTCTAACCACGCCGGGTCGTAGACAAGTACTGTGGGAGACACCAGGCCAACCGTTCTGCAAGAATCTTTGGCGCTTGCTTCGTTTGGTACGGTGCAGTTGCGGTTTGCGCCATGGAACACACTGTCGATCTGATGGAGACCCGGACCAATGTTCAAGGCTGCGCATCCTAAGCGTTTTGAGCATCTTCAATAGATGGTTCAAATGTAAAAATAACTAACTTTTGGATCGTCTGGGACAAAAAACGCTGCTTCAACAAACAGTCTATATGGAAAAAAAAATTGGACCGCGGCCTCCTCGTGATGTAAAATGCAACATCTCGCGATGTAAATATACATCACGAGATGCATCTGGTCCAAAACTAGCCGCCGCCCGCGAACGCCCAACCTCCACTTCATTTCTGTTCTCGCCCGCGCCCGTCCGCCCGCCCGCGACATAGCCGGCCGGAATCCGCCGCCGCGACCGCCCAAATCCTCGTCGTCGGCGCCGCCACCACTCCACATCCCCTCCGCCGCTCTCCGCCTCCGCTGCACTCCGCCCCCGTCGCCCCCGTCGCCTCCCTGCCGCCGAATTGAGTGGTAGCCGACACGGGATTCGGCCCCTCCGGCGGTCCGGCTGCCGAGGTAGGCCTCCGCCGGGTCTTTTAGGCTGCCGTCGACCTCCTCTCGTCAGTCGTGAGCCTGTCCACGGCCGTTGCGCCGGCCGCACGACTGCCTCCCCACCGCCCTCCGCCCGGCTGCCGAACTAGTCTTCGCCGCCCGCCGAGCTCCTCTTGGCTGGCCTCCAACCTCATTTCTTATCACCGCCGCCGTCCGAAGCCATCCGCAGCCGTCCGCAGCAGCCAATCCAACCGGCGGCCATCTTCTTCCACCGCACGCACAAGGTGGACATGATTTTTTATGTTATTTTCAAATATTTGCGGCTGTATAGTGGCTGGACAGTGGCTGAACAGCAGCCGGGCGGCTGCTGGCCAGTTTTGGACCATGAATTTGGATCATCTATTGGAGTTGCTCTTTTGAACCATAAATTTGGACCATCTGTTGGAGTTGACCTTTTTTCGGAGCTTCAAAACGCATTTTTTGACCGTCCAAAATTTACATCTCCGGTTTTGGACCGTCAAAATTTGGACTATCTATTGGAGATGCTCTTACTGGGTGCGAGCGATAAGCAATTAGGCATCAACGTGGCAATAGCAAACAAACAAAATGCGGGCAAGCAGTCTGCAAGGAACCTACGAGAGGTAGCCAGGACAGTCAAGCTTTGTGTGTTGGCGTGGACCATGGTAGGCCATGGCTTCACATCACTAACACTCCTGCATGGATTCTTGGGTTCCGATCAACAAATAATTCCTTCAATCTCCCGATCTTCCACGTACTTTGTTTCTGACGCACAAATGATAGGACATGTCCGGTAAAATATGTTCATTAAAAGGATAAATGAATGAACTAAAAATTAAAGAAGAGGACTAAGATTAGTGAATCTACCCAAGTTCTAATGTAGTCCCAATTTTTGCATTTCACCCTGTGGCCACCCAAAATTAGCTCATGCTTCAAATTGAATCACCAAGAGTTAATCCCTGTAGTTCCATTTCTGAAAATTTTGACATCGGGTTGCATCCAAATGTCCCAGCAGCTCATCATTAGAATACCATTAGCAATCTTGTTCGGTAGCTTTTGACTTGCCAGCATAATTTAATTAAAGAATGAAATGCCTCTCAATTTGTTGTGGAGAATAGACTGCCAGCATTATTACGCAGAAGTGCAGTAATGAATTGAACTAGTAATTGTGTGTGTGTGTGCGCGCGCGTGTGTGCACAGGGGCGGACCCATGATGAAAATGTCCTGTGTCCACGCCTAAAGTACACATATGTGGACACCAAGCTATGTTATGCATAAAACTAACATACTCAACCATTGTAGATATCCAGTAGTAAAAATGCTTGTAAAAATATTGGTCTACTTGTAATCGTAGTTGATTATATGATTTTTTGTGCCCAACTTGAACAATAACGCATAAAAACTTTGAAGACAAATTTAATCAGCTAAGGCTACACTATTTATGTTTGAACAGGCTAACATCAAAACATAAAAAACATGTTGATTGAATTTATAACTACTTACTTACATTATGTTGTAGGAGTACTGAGTTGTGCATTCAAAGGTCGAGGAATCTCTACTCCTAATGTCTCAGTTGGTAGGTCGCGTTCCGGGTTTTATTTTCGTCCCACCATTTTCGTCCAGTTTTTTTTCGCCCTCTTCCCACCCCACCCATCCACGCAGCCACCCAAAAAAAACCCCACACCCGAAAAAAAGCTCCATCGATCTTATCTATCGTTGCCGCCGCCGCCGTCCAAGAGGGAGACGCCGCCCCCGCCGCCGAACTCCGGGAAACGCGGCCGCCAAGTCTCCAGGGCAGGGCGGTTTCAATCCCTACCGCCGAACTCTGGGAGACGCCGCCGCTGCGGCACAGGGTAGATTTCGCGTCTCCACGTGGTCGCACGCACGCCTGCACCTCCACTCCCCCCCTCGATCCCGATCAGATCTTTCTCTCCACAAAAATCGCCACCGCCGGCCTCCTTCGCTCGACTCGGCCATGGTGAGGGTACACCTCCCCCAATTCCTCCCGTCGTCATCGTCATCCTCCGTGTGACCCTGCCAGATTCCACGATTTGGGGATCCCTATGAGGAGCCGGCGCGTCGTCCTCATCGCAGGCGGGGGGGGGGGGGGGGGGTGTTGGCATGTGCGCGTACGGAGGAGCTCCACCTCACCCACTTCAGCTTCCTCCTGTCGTCATCATCGTCCTCCGCGCGACCATGCTAGCTTCCATGTTTCGGGGGAGCCTTCCCTATGAGGATCCAGCGTGTCGTCCTCGTCGCACCCTAATTAGGTTCTTGGTGTGTCCGCACCGCCACACCCTAATTTGATTTCGACTGGAGTCTAGGACGTCAGCGCCACCAGGTACGTACATCTGGCTGTTCATCTTTCTTCCTCCGAACGAGCAGCGACCTATGCGTTTCTGATTCTAGATTTGTCGAACGATTTGCCTGATTGTTTCTCCTCTCTAATCTCTATAGTTTACCAATCAGGTCATTAGCACTGCCGTCTAGGTGATAATAAACGCCGTTCACCACAACAAGAGGTGAGAGGCAGATTCCAGATAAGGTATGCCCTAGCAGGTTTTATGAACCAGAGGCGAGAGGCAGATTCTTGATGATGATTTTTAACTGGATCTTATATTATCATAGCTTTATGCTAATTTCCAAAAATAATTGTCCTTTTCAATTTTAGTACTGTCATGCCATCTCGAAAGTATGCATTGAGAAGAAATTGTTGGATGAGATAGATAGTTACTATCATTACTAATTTACTAATTTGCATCTCGGATGATTTTATTATTTGATATGCTTAATGATTTTAGATGCCCTTTTTTTGGCCTCTAAATTTATGTCTACATAGATTGATTATTATTTAGACCTTTATACTAAAGGCCCTGGATTTTTGTTTCACCCTGGGCCCCTAAAATCCGAGGACCGGACCTGCCGGCAGCACTTGATTCTATTTTAGCTGCAACCAAGTATCTACTTTAAAGTTATATAGATCAGATTTTGTCGATAAAGCTGATTTTCCTGATCCTATCATCCTTGTTATGTCAAGCCAAACATGTCATTTTCTTTAAGTTTGCATGACTGTATTTTTTATTTGTCAATTTTCTAAAGTTTTATGAACACTTCTGTTTTTCTGTCGAGCACTAATAGAGAGAAAACTGTTTTCTTATTTTTAACAGGGAGCAAACTGCGTAGCAAGATCAATAATGAATGGTACAAGTAATGTGTTACAAGTTACAATGAGCAGGTGGTACTCAAGTCCGTTGATGATAAGGATATTATTCGAACTTTTACTGCAATGAGGTCTCGGAAAGGGCATTTGCCTCGTGATTGTCTTTAGTGCGCTGTCGGTATTCGGTATGTTCCATCTGACCATCTCTATTCTTGCAAGCTTTTGATTTGTAATATATTCAAATAATTTGTATTTAAAAATTATGGGTTAGTAGATCCGTTTTAATTTGCATTTCTATTCTTGCAAGTATTCGGTATTTGCATTCTTTTGTCCATGCTTTAATTCCTAGATCCCGTTTGTTTCGGCAGCATAGTTACTTTGTTGTTTCTTCTGCTACAAGGCCCATGGTTATAGTAAACCTTCTTATTTTAAGCATCCTATCAAACCTACTTGAACAAACGTGTGCCTTTTTGCCCACATCTTCATGCTATTCATCTGCATGTTGCCTTGCATATATATATTTGGTCAAAAAGCATACGGTTTCACCACAACAGGTAACACACAGGCCATATATGTCCTCTCCTTATGGATCTGTACTTGTGTTTCGTATATGCTAACCATACTTTCTGTTGCTCTCGCCAAACTCTCGTGTTAACTGTTGAGTGATGGGATCAGTTCATGACCTAACTAAAACCTCCGATCCAACACCTCATCACACTTTTGGTCAGACATGCATATTAGGCCAACGGCACATTTTAGTGAATGAAAACTATGATATGAGGATAAATAGGTGCTCTGTTTGGTTCAGATATTTTCATACATAATTTGATGTACTTCTCATGGATATCTTCTTACACGTGAGCTTATTTTGAAGATGATAATAAGTCTCTGCCTTGGAGTTAATGCATAGTATATGACCGTCAATCTCCAGTTCGAGGAAGATTTTGGAGCACAAACATACAAGCAGAGCTAAGATTGGTCCAGCCACTCCATTTATTTTCTGAAAAGGAATTGATGAATGAGAGTATATTTTGAGAGATCCATCTATATGGTACGTTCAATGCTGATTTGATAATTTTGCGCATGTCTCGTGCAGGCATGCCAGCGCCTTCGTCGACCTCCACTCGCCAATCTGTAACGCCTATGCCCGTGGTGGCGGGTCACACTCTGATGCAGCCGTGCACGCCGCCGCTACCAGACGACACCTCCATCGAGTAATACACCCCAGTCGAGATTTTCTATATCATCTCTGCCAAGGCGCAGTCATCGGAAGAGATTCAGGTAAGATTATCCTTGTTTTCTACATCAAATTTTGCATGTTCATCTATCTAATCTTTGATACTACATTTCTTAGCTAATGTCCTCCTTGCCTGTACCATGTTCATATGATTAACAAAGGCTTGGCCATCTTAATATAGTAGTCCGTGAGGTGGATATATATACTACTCCCTCCATTCCTAAATATAAGTTTTTTTGCAGATTCCAATATGGACTACTGAATGAATCTACACTCTAAAGAATGTCTATATGCATCCGTATGTAGTCCATATTGAAATTTCTAAATGGACTTATATTTAGAAACAGAGGGAGTACTTTAGTTTGCATGAGAGAATAATCACTTATATGTGTGCCTTGATATTATAGTAGGATTGCTTGGATTATTTCTGTAGTACTTTGTCCGAAAATGTTGTTCTAATCCCTAGCTCACTTGAACCTGGGTGAACAGTAAAATAATTAAAAAATCTGATTTTTTTTAGTGTGAAACATTGACAAATGTTTTCATAGCGAATAGAAATTTTTCACCAGATGACATTCGTGGAAAATATGTCCAAAAAATAGTTGCAAATTTATCACCAGATAACATTGTGGAAAATAGTTGCGTCCGTACAGAGTGTTCTTCGTCGAATTTGTGTTTGATTTTTTCACTACATATTACTTCTTGCTTGCGCGAGGGTGGTGTAGATTTGTTATTTTTTGCCCCGAAAAGAAGGTAGCCGGATTAGTAGTCTAATTGAGTAGATGCTGGTGAGGGAGGGTTACTTGATTTTTATTGAGTACATTATGCTCTGCTTTGTGACGAGATTTGAAATTTGATGGTTCTGATGTGTAATAGAGGGGGAAAACGTGTTATCCATTTCATTGTTTCTGTGCATGTTTACGTTGACCATCGGTGGCGGGAGGCGGCATTGCTGGTGGCCGAAGGGGTGCTTGTGGAAGCAGGTGGAATAGTCAGCAGCTGTGGGGATTCGTTATTCTCCGAGGTTGGCGGGCTCGACGCGAGGCTCGATGGGGCTACGGGATTGTCAAGCGGGTAAAGTTCGTCAACTCGTCCAGTTTGATGCTTTTCAACTGCTGGATAATGGTTTCGTGCCATGCGTCGTCTCCATGTATTTACTAAAACATTTACTGTGCTCTTCTATTTGGAGAAAGAAGCATGGTGCAGCCTACCAAGCTGGGGAGAGCCATATAATGGCCATCTTGGAATTAGCTGTTCGATTGAGATGTGCTGGACAAAAATATTACCAGTTCCTTTGAGTATGCTTGACTTGTATAATGTGATTTTCATTTTTTTAGAGTGAATTACATAATATATAGATATGCATTATTTTGGCTTTAGTAACTGATTTTCTCATGTTTAGAAACATGCGAGGTTGGGGGGGGGGGGGGTCTTCCTAGCATTCCAATCTACACTACTTTTGCTTTGTTTCATCGACAGACATCATGCAATTGAAATAGTTTGATTCAGGACACCAAGCGTTTGGGAAAGTGGCATGGTGCTGGTCCTTGAAATTGATGTTCTTTGTGATTTATGATGGAGTTTTATCTGAATTTAACATCACTGTCCTCAACATCAATTTTGTTGACTCATAGGTGGGTGATTGCTCAACGATGACTGGAGACGATCTTCGGTATTACAACTGGTTTATACCAATGGGTTATTTGCATCTCAAGTTAAATTAGTCACTGTTGATCAACAATGAGATGTGGCCATTGTTTGATGGATCATTGATGGTACGGATGTGCAATGAAACAATGATATACCCACTGTATTGGACCCAAACACCTTCCTGAAAATTGTTCTGAAGGGTGAGACACTGAACCACCACACAATTTCAGAACTATATCTTTATATTATATCTCTTATTTTTCCCTTATTTGAATTTTATAATCCTTACTTTTCAATACATATCTAAATAGACTTGATGTTTTTGACTAATGGGTTGCAGGGTTAGCACAAGTAAACTATTGTTATGACTTGCGAGGTCTGCTGGAGGTGACCGGATCCGGATGACTTGAGCAAAGCTGTGAAAATTCACGTATACCGTTTACCAAACTCAATTTGTTTGGTCTAGATGCATGACTTTCAGAATAAATTTATATTGTATGTTTACTCGTTGTCGTGATCTTTGTACATATGTAACTACACCCTACAACCTGAGCCACTTGACGACCTGCAATTAGATGTTACAAAATATAGATGCAATATGTTAATTCTAAGGTGGCATCAAATTCCTAATAATTCATACCTGAAATAAAATTGTGATTTATTCACTATCTTACTATCATATCCGCGTCGAGCACAACCGAACGCCTCTATTTCCGGTGAGGCCAACTATCCAGAATCCTCCCACCATCTTAAATCCATTGATGTTTTTCTGTTAAAGGCTTTGCTCTATGTAGATACTGAAATTAGGAACGCCAAACTTTTATTTTGGAAATATCACTTTTTTGTGAGAACTGGAAATATCACTTTAGAGTACTTTGGTCTGTAAGTGTGTTGCGCTGCTGTATTTTAAAGACGCGGTTTGTATTGGAAAAGATTACATTAAAGATGGTGTCGATCCTGACGACAGGCTGCCTTGCAGGGCAAGGGATGGGGGTACAAGGCATGGGTCTGCGGCGCCACACCTTGCTGTTCCCTGCCGGTGGCCAGCGAACTGTGGCGGTGCTTCCCTGTTGGATGGCGAGGGACTGGGGTGCAAGGCGTGCATCTGTAGTGCCACTCCTGGGACATGCCTCTCCCGCGACATTGCCGGCATACACAACATACCTTACTACACGGGGATTTCCTCTCTGAACTAAATATTATGTCAGAACTGAATATTACGTCCGAAGACTGAAACATCCAGAAAGCTTATTGAGACTATTCATTGATGGTGTTTCTCTACTACACGAGGAGGGTAATTGTCGTTTATGTGCTTCTTTTCCTATTTCAATGCACCATAGTGTTATTTTGGTTGAAAAATTAAAGTTTCTACACATTTTCATGGTTTATGAAAAGTAGCTGAGATCCGTTGTTTTATTCCTACATATTGAGAAATTCTGGTGAAGCTAAAGTTGGTGTTGTTTCTCTTTTTTCTGCGATTTAGTACTGTTGACATAGTTGCTAAAATTTATCATTTCAAAAGATCAGTGTAGTGGTGCAGGCTAACAAAATCGTATTGTCTACAAGCCTGAGGTACACAAACATAACAACTGATGAAAGAAGAACATATTTGTAACTTGTTGCCCGCTGACTATAAACAGAAGAACATTGAAACACTCGTTATTGCATTATATATTTTAGTTGCAATAGTATTTGATTTTGCATGAAGAAATATGTTGAGTGTTTCTTCGTTTAGTTTCATGTGCCAATTAGGCATGGACGACGACGGCCATGATCCCATCATCGCAAGCTCACGGGAGGGAGACACACGTCTCATCCAGTGTAATAGCATGCTCCAAAAAATCCCTAACCCTCCATGGAGCCATTGCCAGGGTGATGAGATCAACACCACCCACCAGCACCACCACCGAGCTGTAGACGTCGTGTCATGGTGCTCCCTAGCTCTTCCTGCCTCTTAAGAGGCCACATGGCGTTCTGGAAGTTCTGGTGCAGTTTTTGGCCAAGGCTAGAAGCCAAGAACACTTAATTTTGATCATGGACGTGACATTGTGGTCGGCGTTGTGTGGTGCAGTTCAGAGTTTTCTTGCCTGGCGTATAACAATGCATGTTCAATGGGGTAGCCTCTTCTCAGGCACGAGTATCCGAGGCAGACCACGACATCTATTTAGAATAGCTACAACAAAATTGCGACAGAGATGGTTAGTGGGAGAAGGAACTTGAGACCACAGTCAATTCTGTTGTAGGGGCTGTGTGTAGAAGATAGTAGTAGCAAACATAGAAGTCACTTTGAAAAAAAAAGGGTGCATATATTGTTCTACTAGAGATCCATTCCTATATTTCACTGATATGCATGGTTGAATTGTAGTATGTGTGATAAGTGAGAATAATGTAATATGAAGCGAAACGTGGTGGACGGGGCTACACATTGTTGTTTTTCAGTAGAATATGATGTTCGTCTCTTTTTCATATGGACTACAATATGGTCAATGGTAGCTTGCTGAATAGGTTAAGCTAGACCCAAGACATAATTTCACGGCGAGAATTTGACATGTTTAATTTTTTATGGAAAGAATATTTGCTGCTAATAATTAATGATACAAGTTCTGATTTGTTAGTGCAACATTATCTTCCATGTATATAGATTGAACAAAATATAAGCTGAAGTGGAATGTCAAGCCTTAATTTATACTAAAGAATGATATAGGTTTTCTCTATGTGTAGAATAGGATTATTTTTCCTTGGAGAATCTACTAGCTGGAGTGGTCAATGTCGATATCCTTGTGAAAGTTCGCATGATCTTAGCATGAACCAACTCACAATGTTATCTCGAGCAGTGCTTTATTCACTTAAGTATCATTTTTAGGAAAATACTAGGTAAAAAGCCTATTGCAAAAAAATTAGACGCGAAGTTTATAAGGGTTACATGTATGCAATCTACACGGGCCTATCTAATGTTAGAGTTTCATGCCTCTAATTATTTGTATTTATCTATTCTAGCTATGGATACCAGTAGTCTTAGTTCTTTTAAAGTACATCATCTATAAACTATAGTATTTAGATATTGTATATGAAAATATCAAGTAATTATAAATGCCATTTATGATCACAGACAATCTTGTTGTATGATTGTTTTCATGGCCTTCAAAGGAGAGATATCCTAGAAGTTGAGTGCAGTTGGAGGGGCCTCAGTCCTTTTGAGCCAAGAAAAGTTGATGGGGCCTGTCCAAGCTATGAATAGTATATGGGAAAGTGTTGAAATATTTTATGTTTCCATGGTTTCTAAATGGTAGGAGGTATGTGTAGTAACCTGTACGGTTTCAAGTGCCTAATTTCATGTGTAAAAGTTTGCCAGGGAATTCTGGTTGTAGAATCTTGGAATAAGGAAACAAAATCCTGCATGTGTCATATTGAAATAATGAGTGAAGTGCACTGTAGGTCCTTGAACTATTTCAGGGGTGTGATGTAGGTCCTCAAACTATGAAAATCGTCATCCAGGTTCTCGAAGTGCAGTAAGTGTGTTATTCAGGTCCAAAATCTCCCTGACCCCCTCTAACTGGCCAGCTGATGCCGTTAACCGTGAACACTAAACAGTAAACCGTGAATAGTAATAATAGCGTTCCAGTTCCATCATTTCTGTTCATGGTTTATTGTTCAGTGCTCATGGTTAACGGCGCCAGATGGCCCGTTAGAGGGGGAGATTTTGGACCTGAATGACACATTTACAACACTTCAAGGACCTGGATGATGATTTTCGTAGTTCGAGGACCTACGTGACACCCCTGAAATAGTTCGAGGACCTACAATGCACTTCACTCTTAAATAATGGATAATAACAGACATGCTTTCATGAGATGATTAATCTTAAACATAAAAGGGCCTCCATGTGCCACCTATCATTTGTAATGCCCAATAAAGAGTTCTATGTTTTTGTATGACATTATTTGTTTTGTTCATTATATCTGGTCGTATATGTTACCGAATTACATTGCAAGTGAAGTGGATCTCAATATTTTCGTATGTGATTGGCTATCTTTTCTATACATGTGAAATTTGATATGCAATCAGTAACAACTAACCTGCAATGAGAAGGAAGGCATAGTGATGTAATCAGTAGCCCGATATTGAATACTAATAATAATATCAATAAAAGAATGCTCTCAATTTTTTAAGGCCCATGGCAACGCACGGGCACTCTACTAGTAATCCATATAAATGAGAACCACTTGGACTTGATTCTTACTTACCAACACGAGCAAATGGTAGTAATTCAATTCCTAACTGTGGCATCCTTGAAACTAAAAGCCTTAGACCTACAAAAAAATATGTATAGGTACACACTTGGACTTGATTGTGCTCCCTTCGTAAAGAAATTTAACAGTGTTTAGATCACTAAGGCTCTTATATTTCTTTACAAAGGGAATAGCGACTTGTGGTACTTCTTTCATCAACTGTCCAGCGATTAGGCGAATAGGCCATGGAAGCACGGACGCTTCGATGGCGATTGGGCAGGTGGATGAGGCGGTACCATGACGAATCTTTGCAGAGGGAAGCAAGAAGCCATGAGAAGGCGCAGGTTATTTAGGGTTGCATGCCTAAATAAAAGCGATCAAATTAGTTAGAATCTTATCCTTCCTTATCTCTTCGATACAGTATTATTGCAACGTTGTTGCCGCTAACAGCACTTCCTAAATCATAGGCACGCATGCCCTGGAGAGTGCGCCAGATCTTAAAGACTAGGACTTTCTATAAAAGACGTTTACATAACGCGCACAAGACTATACAAATGTTACAGTACAGTTTAACCCTGGGGTGTGGCTAGCTGGGTGCCTCAATCGCCAGTAGATGGGCCAGGCCTGTGCACCCTCTCGCTTCAACCCGTTCAGCCGGTGTCCACGTACGAATTTTACCGGTGTCCCACACAATATATCAGCGACCGCTTAAGGTAATCGGAGTACTTACCCGGTGTCCTGTGAGTGTGTCTACATGGGTCCACCCCTGTGCGTGCGTGCGTGCGTGTGTGAACTGAGACTTGCTCAGATGGTTCGGTTCTCTGTGGTGGAACCAACCACCAGGGTTCGAATCCTAGACTTGACACTGATGCTCGCATTTTTCTGGATTTATTTCAGGCTTTCCGGCAATGTTTGTTCAGTGGGAAGAAACATTCCCGTCGACTAGGGAGGCACCTGTGGTGACTTTCTCAATCCTACGATGATGTCGGCCCAGTCTCTCGGGGGCAGATAGGATATAGTTACTTGCTTAATGTTAACATTAGTATTAGGCATGACACTATTAATTAATGGACGGTGCTAAATATGTTTAACTCACATCGGAGAGACATAGACCATTGAATAGATGTTGTTGAACGTGTGAGATTTGTTGGATCTCCGCAACTCCTAAAGATTGCCAGCAGACTCCTGTCATCCCTAGGCTGTGTGGCCCTAAGGCTTGCCTCCACAACTATCAAACCAACATCGGCCCCGGTGCCGTTGGCGATTGTGATGCCCTTGCACATACTGTACTCCATCTATGGGTAATTATGCAGAGAATGTTGCTCAATTTTCCCCCATATTGATAATAGGTGAAATATTAGTTTTTTCTGTCTAGCTACTTGTCAAATGCATGGAAACTCAAAACGGGAATGTTAGAAATTTCATCGACTCGGGGGGCAATTGCCTTATTAGCAAATTTGCTTGTGATTACCACATCCGAAAATAAAGGTGTGGCCCTCTAGCCTCTTCTCCACCTTTGCTAGAGGTGTGCTGCTCTAGTCTCCTTGATTTATCTTCCTTTGCTAGAGTAGTAAATTGATGGAGGTCGTGAAATCGTGAATGACGTGGAACTTATAACACACATATATAGCTAGCGTTTGTCCTTTTGAGCAGACAATTCGTTTAGTATGCATGTTAGTAATGAAGAAATTGAAGCCATTTTCATGCACGGTAGGCATCAAGAACTGCGTCGGCATTGATCAAACGTATGCAAGTGGGTTTTGTCCTTTCTGCTACAATGAATTCACACATCTACAATCTTTAAAGTGCATCCCTTTCCCCGCTGGTTCTCCACTCGTCTCTCGGATCATCACACACGCACTCCTAACACTATCCCAAAACCCATAACTCACACTGTGATGCAGTCAAATCTTTATCTGCTCTAAACTATAGTGCCAAGTGTTTCTTTTTGAAGACTTGGCGATACAGTTTGACAGCAGAACCATTTCTAATCAGGGATAAGCCAGAACCATTTCTGCATGTGTCGTTCTTTGAGTAATTTGGAAATGCTGGAACGAGTGTATTTTTAATAGATCATTTATTCTGAAAATTTTGCAGGTTATTTTCCAAGCTAAGACATCAATCCATGTGTTGCCATAACTGCAGTCATGTGGATGCATTGGTCACCTATGGCCTTTGGTTGTATTCATCTAGAAACGGTTATTACGGCGTCAGAGGTTTGTGCAGCAGTGACCACATTCTTATGAACAAGTGTTTCTCCCTCTTTTTTCCAGCAGACTACAAGGAAAGAACACCAAATTTCAAATTATTGTTCAGATCTTCTTCATGAAATTTTTTATTCGTTTACCGGGTTACACATTATTTGTAAGCATGTGGCTCAACAACATATCCAATTCAAGTCTTGTTCACTAAACAAGATGTTCACTAAACAAAATATAGGTCAAACTTATGTCCAATTCAGCTTGCTCTTCCTTATGATTGCAGAATTTCCCTGATTAGTCCAACACACATTCTCTTTCGACCCATAATGACACATTTTACCTACTGTTGCATCTTCACGTAGCTCTACCTTAATTATGTCTTTGTTTGGTTGATGAGTCAATAGTAAATTATCTGGATGAGCTACATAATGTTGCTTTCGACTAGTGTGGTCCTATTTTACTTTAACTCTATTGATACTTTGGTTGATGAGCCAATAGTAGATTATCTGGATGAGCTACATAATGTTGCTTTCGACTAGTGTGGTCCTATTTTATTTAACTCTATTGATACTTGACAACTTGTTCCTGTCTCATGATTAATAAAATGGTTGTGTGCATGCCATGATGTAGAGGCCAATATTTTCCTCTTGTTGAAAAGAAACCCACAAGCCTAGTGAAAAGACCCGTGTCTCTCTCAGCCTCCACCCAACAGGCATCAAACACCGACGACAATAGTAGGTGCTCGACAACTTTATATTATGTGGACGTGTTCCCAGGTGTTACCTCCACACGTATTTACACATGTAGGTAGGTTTGTCCTTTTGTATTACAACAATAAAGTCCTTTGTTTTCCTATCTACTCATGGCAGCAATAAAACATAGCATGCAATAAAGTCCTTTGTTTTCCTATCTACTCACCAGGACCAGAGCATAACCTATTTGAGAGTTAATATCCTACGCCAACTTCTACCTCTGCCATCTTTTTTTAGCAGTGGTACCTTTGCAATCATTTAAAGAGTCACGATTCACTCTCTTTCCCTCTCAAATTTCAGCCCCGGTTGCTCAAATATTGGGAAAAAATTTGTTCGCACCACTCACACTACGAGTTGGAGGCACCGGGAAGTTGGAAAGATTTATTTAGCTAAGATGACAGGCGTGAAGCTTCCTCTTCTGGTCGTCACTGTTGACGTATAATGTGCTGCCTAGTCTCTTCCATCAGATCGGTCTTTTGGTTGCATTGGCTAGAGCATGCACTTCTACATGGTATCGGAGCCAAGAGGTCTTGAGTTCAAGACCCGGCTGACGCAATTAAATTGCAGCCCACTTTCGGTCCACGTTTAGGCCTGAGGGAGCCACACATGAGGGGAAGTGTTGACGTATAATGTGCTGCCTAGTCTCTTCCATCAGATCGGTCTTTTGGTTGCATTGGCTAGAGCATGCACTTCTACAGTCACCATGGGACATGTCTTCATATAGATTTTCATGAAACTGACAGAGATGGAGAAAGACATGGCGACTGCGATCGGAGGTTTGTTTTTTGGTAAAGAGAGTGTTGGTTGTGTTGAAGATGATGCGGCAGAGGTTCTTACTGTGTGTCGGGCATTCGACGACTTGCAACAGCAGCCTTGACAAGCGGGGGTGGCACCATAGGTGGACTGCATTTTCGGTGCTCTTCGAGTACCGAGCCATGATTTTCACGGTGAAAAACTAAGGTCTGGACTTCATTGGTTGTACATGGCAATGGCCATTCTCAAATTACTGTTTTGGAAACTCAGACTTTTTTTTGCAAAGAGGAAACTCAGACTTTCTCCGGGGTGAAAACACAAGATATTCGATCAGGCGACAACAATGCTTATGCATCGTTTCCTTCTTGATGGCGTTGATTTTGGAAAGCCTAGTATGTAGTACAGGTGTTGTATTTGGTGGTGGTTAGAGTGCTTCTGTTGCGAGTAGTGGTACACCATGACGTTTTTTTTTCTTTTCTCTCTTTTTTATTTTGTTCTTGGTTGTGTGCATTCTGGATGTCTTCTGGCATCTTGTTGGCGCAAAGGCTGGGTGTATCTTGTATCCTTGCGATATTAATATATTCTCTTTGTCGAAAAAAGATGTCAATCAAGATGTGCAAAACAACGAATCATGCAGATACCTGTACTTAGTAAATCAACAAGCGGATTTGTGCCTCTTGAACAGGTGTTGCTACTAGACCAAGGCTTCATGTCACCTATCAATGTGTGCCCCAGGATTGGCATTGTCTAGCATAGCAAGCTAGTCACGTAATAGGCTATCTATGATTTTGTTTGCCTATTGCATGAGAAGTTGAGCATAGCGCTTGCGATAGCCCCTTGGTTTCCCTCGACAACTGTTAAGCAACTACGGTGGAGGACACACTGGTCGGACAGGGATAACGTGATACACTGCACCATACAGTTAGCGTGTTATGACACGTTTGGTTACCATCTCTATTTTTAGGAACTTTTTTATACTTGTCCTAATTGAGTCTGTTTGAGTTTTCTTTTTACGATAAAGGGCGCTTTTATTAACTCAAAATGTAGCATCGAACGGATACAAAGCATAAAGAGCGACACCCGGCCTCTGCATAGTTAAGATGCACACAACCATCAAACAAACAATATGGCAAAAAAATATAAAAACGTCAAAGTGGCAACAGTAAAGTCATATGGGGCCGAAACTATGCCTATGTCGACGAAGATGGTGGACCGATTCAGAGATTATGCCGCCACCTATGTTGGGCAAAAACCACCCTGACCACCCGCTCCGACCGCATACACACTGCCTTGAACAGCGATTGGTACTCCGTTTGGTGCAGAATAGACCACATACGAAGCTAGTGCGTACAACGATAAATAACCTTCCTGGGAGAAGAGATTTTGCAATTAAAAACACAATCATTTCTACATAGCCAAAGCGACCATAGTAAGGCAGACGCCCCCACCCGTATTAGCATACTAAAAGTATTTGGTATTCCATCAAGCCAGTGACCATATATATCGGTAACACTTGTTGGTGGATACATATTTGACGCTATTTGGATAACTGACCATGTAGAACGCGCAAACTTCCATTGAAAGAAGAGACGTTTGATTATCTTGTCATGAGTACAAAAACTACATTTCTTGCTTCCTTTCCAGTTGCGTCGATCGAGGTTGTCTTTAGTTCGCACAACTCCTATCCGAAGATACCACATGAAAATCTTAACTTTTAGTGGCATCTTTGATTTCCAGATTTGTTTATTATTGGCCACTGGAATCTTTGTGTGCGATAGTGCACGGTACATAGAGTCAACTGTGAAGGACCCAGATGCAGTAAGATTCTAGCGAAACACATCCCGCCCTTGTGTCAAGTTAATCGAATCCAAACGGGATAGAAGATGTTTCCATGACACAAGACGGGGCCCAACCAAATCCCTCCAAAATGATATATCTGGTGGGGAAGTGGTCATCACATGCGCAATAGTATCATTCTTACCGCGTACAATGCGGTACAAGGCTGGGTACTGTTGTCGGAGAGTGGTATTTCCTAGCCACTTTTCCTCCCAAAAACGTATCTCCGAGCCATCCTTTATCAAGAAGGATCCGAAACGGAAAAGCTCTTTATTTACCGCCATCAGACCAGCCCAAAAATGCGAGTCACCGGGCTTCCAATATGCCTGCGATAACGCTTTTTGGCCTAAATACTTGTTGCGTAGCATAGTTTGCCAAACACCATCCATAGTTAGTAACTTGAACAACCATTTACTGAGTAAGGCATCATTCTTAACCTGGAGGTCCTGAACACCTAAGCCTCCTTGGTCTTTCGATCGGCAAATGACATTCCATTTAGTTAGTCTATACCTTTTCCTTCCACTGTCTCCTTGCCAAAAAATTCTGGATCTAAAGTAATCCAGTCTTTGCAGAACCCCTTTGGGTAGTTGGAAAAATGAGAAACTCGATCGGGTACTCATGGATACCGAATGGAAACAAAAATTCCCTCTGGTAATAGTGCGTGCCCTAGAGCGTATTGATACACTTTCGGACCATGCACCCATCATTCTTGAGTACTCTGCTAGTCCTCCCATTGCTCGCCGCCCATTCAAATTTGAATTGGGATGGTTACAACGTGATGGCTTTGCAAATATGGTTAGGAATGTATGGGAGAGGCCCGCCGTTGGTCGCACACCAACTTAGTGATGGAACTTCAAAATTCGATCCGCAAGGCAGTTCCTAACTGGATGGGCGAAATACACCAGTGGCATCTATAAAAAAGAAAAGCTGCGTCTTTCCACTATTATTGCTGACCTCGAAAAAATCGCAGAGACTTGCACTTTGTCTCGACATGAGATTGACATAAAAAATCAATCCATTGAGCAAATGGCACGTCTATTGTGAGAAGAGGAACTCAAGTGGAATCGAAGATCCGACGCCCAATTCATTTTTGAGGGAGATAGCAATACACGTTATTTCCAGTTGGTTGCCAATGGGCGACACCGAAAGAAGTGTATTTTTAGCCTTGAACTGGATGAGGGACGGATCGAAGGCCAGGAAGAGCTTAAGTGTTATATAACAAAGTAATACAAGTCTCTATTTGGGGCTCTAGATGAAGGGAACTTCAGTTTCGATGAGACCCGAATAGATGATATTCCACAAGTCACGACTGAAGTGAATGATATCCTGATGGCACCTTTCTCTGAAGAGGAGGTGAGAGCTGCGATGTTTCAAATGGAACACAATAAAGCTCCAGGACCTGATGGCTTCCCCGCAGAGTTCTATCAGAACTTCTGGGATGTCATCAAGACTGACCTAATGGAGTTGTTCAATTATCTTCATGCCAGCCAACTTCACCTATCCAGGATAAATTTTGGAGAGATTGTTTTGTGGCCCAAGACAAAGAAGGTTGTACGGATCCAACAATACAGACCGATATGCCTCCTTCATGTCATCTTTAAAATATTCACCAAAGTAGCGACTAATAGGCTCAATGTGGTTGCTGACCATGTTGTTCGGCCATCCCAAACGACTTTCATGCAAAGAAGAAATATACTCGATGGAGTATTTACCCTTCACGAGACCATTCACGAGATGCACCGGTAGAACATGAGTGGGGTAGTATTGAAAATTGACTTTGAAAAGGCATATGATAAAGTCAAATGGTCATTTCTACAGCAGACCCTGAGAATGAAAGGTTTCTCTAATAAATGGCGTGAGTGGATCCAAAATTTCATTACTAGAGGCAGTGTGGCTATCAAAGTCAATGATGATATAGGCCATTACTTCCAGATGAAAAAAGGATTATGTCAAGGTGACTCACTATGTCCAGTGTTATTTAACATTGTCGCTGACATGCTGGCTACTTGATTGAACGCGCCAAACGGGATGGTCAAATTGCAGGAGTAGTGCCACATCTTGTCGATGGAGGACTCTCTATCTTGCAATATGTTGATGATATGATTCTTTTTATGGAACATGACCTTGATAAGGAAAGAAATCTGAAACTTCTGCTTTCAGCTTTTGAGCAAATGTCAGGCTTGAAAATCAACTTCCATAAAAGTGAATTGTTCTGTTTTGGAGAAGCCAAGGAGACGGCTGCACAATATGCTGACTTGTTTGGATGTGCATAAGGCCAATTCCTGATTAAATATTTGGGAATTCCGATTCATTATCGGCGTCTCACTAATACAGAGTGGAAACCTGTTGAAGAGCAATTGGAGAAATGGTTGAGCAGTTGGAAAGAAAAATTGCTCTCCATTGGAGCACGACTAGTTTTGATCAATTCTGTCCTCACCAACATGGTTCTCTACATGGTCGGTTTGAGTTAATGCGGGCCAAAACCCAACAACAAGATGTAGCTTGGTTGCCTGCATTTAGGCTAGCCGCATCGCATGGTTCTCTACATTGTCTCGGTCGTAGCTAGGAAACAAATGACAGTTCATCCTAACTAGTAACAAATGGCAGTAGAAATTAAGAGCCATGTGGTTGAATAGGGGAAAGTTCATCGATGCTAACTAGGTTGAAGTCCATCCTCGTTCTCTTCTTGTTGTTGTATCTTTTGTCATTTTTTTCTTTATTTTGTCTGTTATATTCTTCAGTCGTTGCTTTTATATATAAAGCCCCCTTTTGGTTATGTTGGAAAGTGGGATCGATGTTAGGAAGGAACATATAAAGATCAAAGCTATAAATATCAATGCTATGCGCTGCAACGAACTAACGGACAACCAGCTCACACTACCAAATCAATATCAATAGATCTTTAAAAAAAGTGTTTTTCATACTAAAAATATGTTTCATCGTGCATTTGCAAGGCAATGTATATGTTGATAATTTCCTATAAATTTGATAAAACTTAAAAACAAGACTACTTAACATTGTTTGCTTAGAACAACGTAGTATTATTTGCCTATATATCTACCTTTCAAATACATCAAAACTCAAAACTAAATTTCCGAAACTTCATTGACTCTATAAATTTGGTTTAGCATGTTTGCTTGTTACTACCACATCTTAAAAATAATGTTCCATTCAGTGATGGCCTCCATTCGTCATAGCTTCACATACGGCGATGGTCGGATCCCATGAGGGTTGGAAACGACGGCCGCCACGGCCGCCACTAGTCATCGTGTCTGGGGTAGCGGCCCACGATGAGCGTGATAAGGAAATTGAGAGGCGCGTCTTCGCATCTGCTGGGGCAACGACATATTTGCAGATACGGTGGTCGCATGTGGTGCTAATCAAATCGGTGTGGATGTTGCAAAGTGACTCAAATCGGTGTGGATGCTGCAAAGTGACTCAAATTGGTGTGGAGTGGTTACGATCTATTCCAAACCGAGACATGGGTGGCACACTGGTGGCCATGGCGGTCGCATAAGGTGGGAAGTCGTCCCACCAATCTGCTATTGCTCTTGTGGCCTAGTATTAAGTATTGGTCGATGTGAATATCGAATGTTCCGCCTTCATGCTTTTGACAAATATACCACTTCATGTCAGGGTGAAAATTATTGTCGTATCTATATTGGTTGGGCCCAACAATGATGAAATTGTGTGTGACCTTGTTGAAGATGTCGTCTATTTGTTGCTGGCCTAGTCCCCATTGGCTGGTCTTGGCAAACAGGATGAAAATCCCTGCCCAAGTCGTCATTGGCCAGACGTGACAACAATGAGCACGGATAATTATCCATTCTTGAAGATGTTGCTGTGAAAGATGTCGACTTAGTTGTAGGTGTTCATTATATATTTTGTAATGGTTCGGTCGTGATTGCATTTGTTATCTATTATGTTTAATATTAATTAAAAATGACTATATGCTGAAAGTTAACCTTCTTTTCGGAAAAAAGTGCATCCAGCTCGCTGGTGTACAGCACTCAAAGAAGAATAAAATTGGAAGAGGAAAACAAACAAAGGGAATGCGGGGAGGTGAGATTTTACTTCGAGGAGACCGCCTCTGCCATACTGGGACCGCACTTATAGCTAGTGAGTCACATGTGACCTGGCACTACAGCTACTGCCACGTCAGCAAGGCAGCAAGCTGCTCAAGAGCATGTACGTGTAAATTGATTGGTTATACTTCCTCGTCGCGTCTTTAAAAGCAAGGCGACCCCTTTCCCTTCCCATTTCTCCAGTCCCTACTATTCTCACTCTCACGCACACGCACTGCTCCAATAAAACACATTTCAGCGAGGCATTTGAAATCCACACCACATGGAAATCTTTTTGCTCCATCAATTCCAAAATACTTATTAGGTTAATGTATATTCCCTGGTCATCACGTCTAGGAGTAGGATGCATCGGTAGATCTGAAACCTCGTTTGGCAACCGCCATAGCTTGCAACGGTTGCTGCTTGCCGACGCCGTGTCTCCGTCATCGGCCAAAGATTGTGTCACTGTGCGCCGCCGATATCGTATGCTTCCAGGTCAGTGGTATCAAACTCGTGATACACAGCCGCGACAATAGCATTTGTGCTACGCGCTATGACGAGAAAAAGGAGAGGTGGTAGGCAGCGTGTCACAGGCTCGTGAGCCAACCACAGGCCGTAGACACAACAACTATCTCCGCACGTGAGCAAGCTTGGCGAGAAAGAACAGCAAGCAAGCGCGTCGCTGCCATGAGCAAAGGGGAAGCACCACGGTATGTACGTATTTCTGACTCTTCACTAATGACAAGGAGAGGGGCTGGAGCTTGCATGTCTGCAATAATATGTCGAGGCAGTCTCAGCTAAGGTGAGGAGGCGTGCAAGGCCGACTCTATGTTTTGGAAGGCTCTAAAGGAAACTCAACAACATTCGTGATCCAATTGAAAAAGACCCCTGCCCCCTCCACCGAGGTTGTGCTTGTGGGCCCCACTAAAAAATTATAAATACATTTAAGACGTATCACATGATAAAATTAGAGTTAGGTTTTAAAAGTTATGAATATTAAACAAACATTTGAATCTGCCCCAAAAAACAATGCTGTTTTGATAGAGGGACCACAAGTTTATTAAATGAAATATTAGGTGAGTTTATGCAAAAAGTGAAAGGTTTTCTGGATTCACGTAAAACAGGTCAACGGGTTGATTAACCGTAAGATTAGGGGGTTTATGCAAAAAACAAAACATTTGTCATATTCACTTAAAATAGAACCGTGAATTGATTTCAGGATAGAATAGGGGGGTTTCTATAAAATTATTGACGGATGGTGCAGAAGCAGTAATCCCGTTATTTGTAGGGATAGAATCAGCTAATATGCCTTGCATATTCAAAGATTTGGGTAACAAATGGACTCCAATTCACATCAAATTTGACATGTGTCCTTGATATAATGTAATAAAACCACACACAAACTTCCGAGTGAATTCGAGAACATTTATTTCCCTCTTATAAAATAAATTGCAAGTGGTCCCCTGGTCATGGCAAGTGTCCGCTTGGTCTTCGAGTAGAGATAGAAGGACAAATGAGAGGGAAAGTATCATTTTGAGCTCGAGCTCATTTGAGCTTGGATGAAGGTAAATTTGAAAGAAAAATAAAAAAATTCAAAAAATTTGAATTTTTTTCTGATATACTTTGACAAATGTTCTAAGTGTTTGTAAATTTTGATCATGAGATCACATTCGAGGAAGGCGTGGCAAAAAAACAAAGTTAGTGCTCCAAAAGCATTTTCAGAGCATTTTTTTTGTCACGCCTTCCTCGAATGTGATCTCAAGATGAAATTTGCAAGCACTTATCATTGACTTGGAGAAGGCCTATGATAAGATACCGTGGAATGTCATGTGGTGGGCCTTATAGAAACACAAAGTCGCAGCAAAGTACATTACCCTCATTATGGATATGTTCAATAATGTTGTAAAAAGTGTTCGAACAAGTGATGAAGACACTAATGACTTCACAATTACGATAGGACTGCATCAAGGGTCGGGTTTGAGCCCTTATCTTTTTGCCTTGGTGATGAATGAGGCCACAAGGGATGTACAAAGAGATATCCCATGGTCTATACTCTTTGCGGATGAAGTTGGTGCTAGTTGACGATAGTCGAATGGTGCTAAATAGGAAGTTAGAGTTATGAAGACAAACCTTGGAATCGAAATGGTTTATGCTTAGTAGAACTAAAACCGAATACATGATGTGCGGTTTCAGTACTACTAGGCACAAGGAGGAGGAGCTTAATTAGCCTTGATGGGCATCTATTGCCTCATAAGGACGACACCTTTTTATATTTTGGGTCAATGATGCAGAAGGATGGGGGTATTGATGAAGATGTGAACCATGAAATCAAAGCCAGATGGGTGAAGTGGCGCCAAGCTTCTGGAATTCTCGGTGAAAAGAGAGTTCCACAAAAACTAAAAGGCAAGTTCTACTAGAGGACGGTTCGACCCGTAATGTTGTATGACACACAGTGTTGGCCGACTAAAAGACGACATGTTCAACAGTTAGGTGTGGCGGAGATGCATATGTTAAGATGGATGTGTGGCCATACTAGGAAGAACCGAGTCCGGAATGACAACATGTGAGCTAGAGTTGGGGTAGCACCAATTAACGAGAAGCTTATTCAACACCGTCTAAGATGGTTTGGGCATATTCAACGCATGCCTTCAGAAGCTCCAGCGTATAGCGGACGGCCAAAGCATGCGAAGAATGTCAAGAGAGGTCGGGTAGACCGAATTTGAGATGGGAGTAGTCCATAAAGAGATATCTGAAGGATTGGAGTATCACCGAAGAACTATCTATGGACATGGACAGGGGTGCGTAGAAGATTGCCATCCATCTGCCCGTAACATGAGTTGTTCGAAATATCTTATAGGTTTTACCTCTAGCCTACCCCAACTTGTTTGGGACTAAAGGCTTTGTTGTTGTTGTTGTTGTTGTTGTTGTTGTTGTTGTTGTTGTTGTTGTTGTTGTTGTTGTTGTTGTTGTTGTTGTTGTTGTTGTCTTCCTCGAACGTGACCCCACGATGAAAATTTGCAAGCACTTAAACTTTTGTCAAAGTTAATCACAAAGAAATCAGATTTTTTTTGAGTTTTTTTTTCTATTTTACTGTTCATGCAGGCTCATTTGAGCTACATCTCAAATAGTCCACGTCCAAATGATAGGGCATACTACTCACCATCCGAAGAACAGTGAAAATATAATTAATACTTGTGGTTTAATAAAGAGAACTGGATAATCCAATACAAAGCCAACATACTGCCGATGCAACGCAGGTGATACACAAACCATAATAATAATAGGCAAATATAATAATTAGAGTTTACTCTGGGCTTTTACAGTTAATGAGATGATGATGGATCATGCACTACTAGGAAAAGGCCTACTAATGGCGCATCAGTTTTGCCTGCTAATGGCGCATCACTGGTGCGCCATTAGTAGCACGCCACTAGTAATTTTTACTAATGGCGCACCACTGGTGCGCCATTAGTATCTTGTATACTAATGGCGCACCATCCAGTGCGCCATTAGTATATAACACCATGCGCCATTAGTGTGCCTCCCAGGGGCCATATTTAACCATGTGCTTTGGCACACTAATGGCGCACTGCGGATAGATGCGCCATTAGTATACTTGGCATACTAATGGCGCACTCTGTAGTGATGCGCCATTAGTATGAATATTAGGTTTTATTTTTTTTACTTTTCTGATTTTTGCACATGTTACAAAATATATTATTTGACAGAATATAGACAGCAGCACACAGCAACAGCAGATTCATCGAGTACAATAGAAGATTAGTCTCCGAATACAATTCATCATATTAGTCTCTGAATTCAAAAGACCGAACAAAGCTAAAACATTACAAGTCTCGAGACCGCGAGTATCGAGTTTGTCGGAAGTAATACTAATCCTAACAAGTCCTACTAATCATCATCATACAACTTCTACTCGTTATTCATAACAAGTCATACGGTCATCATCTTGATAGTCATCGAACCAACCCTACTTAATTGTTCTTAGCACATGATCATCAGTATTAGGCAGGACCTAAATACCCTATTTAAGCTAAAATAGCATAAAACAATATAGACCCTGACTCTCCATTATGGAGAACGGAGAACATCCTGTCTCCAATTCTTGCGCTTCGCTTGCTTTTGCTTCCAAGAAGCTCCTTACGACTGTCCATACATTTTTTTCCATCCTTCGATTTTCATGTCTCCACTTCTTTTAGAAATCTCGTATGGACAGTTGAGATTCGTAGGACGACATGGTTGTATGTTCAAAACATTAACACTACCTTTCTGATACATCATATGAGGCACACAATTCTCTGGGATTATCTGTTGAAAAACATAGTAATAACTTCATAGTTAGCAATGATGTACTAGTTTTAGAAGTATGCAAAAGATGCACAGATGTTGTAATAGTAAAAATCTTATCAGGGTATCTCCATGGTAGTTACCGTAGTTGAACACATGCACTAGTGGCACATATTTACCATAATGTTGAGGAGTTTGTTTGTGGATAATGTAATTCTCAATGTCAGTACAAAATCCGACCAGATGATTTTTCTCCTTGTAAGTTGTTAATTCGGAGCCATCGGTGTAGTGGGTTTTGTCTACCATCTCCCGCACATTCTTTGAACAATAAAAATAAGCTGTCAATGGAAATAAGTTGTCAACTATTTTGAAATAAACAATATAAATTAGCTAATAACTATGTTTGAGAAACTCACATAGCGGTAGCTGGAGGCGTATCAACAAGGACCCAAATGTCCATATTGTCTTGGTTGATGTCAGGATTACCAAGATCCATGGTGATAAGCATACCCTCATCAAAACCATACATCTTGCAAAATGCTTCCCAATTTTTGCAACCAAAATGGGTTACGCTCTCAGAATTATATAGATTTACTTCAAAGTCCACATCGTGATGAGTCCTTAGGTGAATTTTCTTTGTTTCAGAAATTTCATGGTCTTCAAAATCCATCCTCTCCAAGACATAGCGTCTTGCATGGCATGGGATAAGCTATACTCGAATTGTAAAAGATGAAAATTACACGTTGAAATAGTTGAAGTCATGCTTAATTATGAAAATAACACTTGTCGTCGTTGTGTACCGTTTCAACTTCGAAGGTCTCCTCGAGCTTAATGCTGAAGCGCCGATCATCGTCCAGGTGAGGCATGTCGCACAGACCTTGATCGTCGTGGCACCAGTCGCACTCCGCCGGGAGACTTTCGTCGTCCGATGATGATGACGACATATCCTACGTTCATAATTCAAAACTACATCATTTAGGGTTTGTTGACACCGAGGCATCCTAAAAGCTATGCTTTTATCATTTAGGGTTTGTCGACGCTGAGGCACCCTAAAAGCCTAAGCTTTCATCATTTAGGTTCTTATCGACACCGAGGCACCCTAAAAGCCAAGGTTTTATCATTTAGGGTTTGTCGACGTCGAGGCACCCTAAAAGCCTAAGCTTTCATCATTTAGGTTTTGTCGATGCCGAGGCACCCTAAAAGCCTAAGCGTACATCATTTAGGTTCTCATCGACACCGAGGCACCCTATAGAAGCGAAGTTAAGTTTTCATCATTTAGGGTTTATCGATGCCGAGGCACCCTAGGTTGGGCGTAATCACTTGGCACTAATCACTTGGCTCTATTGCCACCTATGTTGGGTTTATCATCTAGGGTTTATCGATGCTAACGAGAATTCTAAGTTGGGCCTAATCACTTGGCTCTATTGCCACCTATCGTTTAATGCAGCAAGAATGGCGGGGCAGTTGATCCTACTTAACTAAGTACTAAGATACCCCGGCCCATGCATTAGTCGCAAGTACCCCATATGTCCTATTTTTAGCAAAGTCATGCTAAAATTCACGGAAAATTTCAGCATGACCTTTGCTGAAAATAGGACATATGGAGTACCCGAATTTGCCGGAACAGAAGTTAATGGACATTCCGGCAAACTCAAGGGCCTCTCGGGATACCTGCAAATTCATTACCCCACCCCCACCCAGCTGCAACCCCACAACACCGCACAATATCATCACGACACGATGGTCGGAGACAAAACCCCCCAATATCATCAAAATACTCCAGTTATGAAGTAAAATTCCTGAAGTGTTCCAGGAGTAGAACCTGAAGTGTAGTTAGTGGCTTCACCTATGTGCATAAAAATCATAAAAATTCAAAATCATTTGAAACCTGATCACTAGTCATAAAAATTCAAAATCATTCAAAATCAAAATCTACTAATTAGTTCGTGTGCTCATCCAGTAGCAACATCTTTCATACATGATCAGTAGTCATGTACCAAAATTTTATTTAAACTGAATTTGCAAATCAACAAGAGCTCTACTAGTTTCAGACTAGATTTACACTAAATACACTAGAGTATTTGACCAGTGGTCATGTGAACTCTTTGAATTTGTAAACACTTCCAGACTTGAGCATTGAGAGTTCACAATTGCAAAAAATGTCCCTTGTTCCTGAACTTGTATTGTACTCCATTCATTCAAGCAGAAAGAAACAATTATTGTTGATACTCATGTGCTTCTTTCCAAATAATTTTATTTATTCAGAGTTTGAGAAATTTTGAACAAAAAAAGAACGCAAGATACAGACTAAATTTGATGTTCAAAAATAACCGATAGTAGCATGCTATGGTACAGATAAAGTTGGGTCATAGTAACACACAGTAACATTTCTGGAATCCAAATTGAAACAATAAATCACAGCTAGCTAGCAACTGAAAATGAAATTGGCACTTTCTCCAAACTCATACATGTCTTCTCTTTTTGTAGCATCAGTGCTCACCTTGATGGATTAACTTAATTTTCTACAAACACCAAGTACTAGGGCACACAAAAGTTCTGAAATTTGTGTGCCTAACTGAATTAACTGAATTTTCAGTAACCGAATAAACTGAATTTTCAAAACTGACAAATATTAATAGGTTGACTATAGCAAATCCAATTTGCATGCTTCACTACATATAATTTACAATAATCCGAGGGGACAAATACAGCACTGGAAAAGTCAATTCAGGTTTATCTGAATTGGCGGCTATAGTGATGCCATTTAAAGCTAGCTAGAGGGAAAAGCCATTTAAAAAAATCCTCTCATCTCATATGAGGAGTGTTAATCCTAAGACTAATAGTTTGTTGTGCAGTACAGCTACAGTGATGCCCTGTCCATTTTGTCCCTCCCCGACTAGATACTAGAGTAGCACGGTGATGCCTTGTTCTTGCTGAACTTTATGACAGTATATACAACAACTTATCCTCTTAAGCCAAAACAACTTTCTAAAAGCCAGATGCAACATGTTGAGCTAATTTTGAGCAGAACTCCTTGAGGAACTAGCAGCAAAAGGTACTGAACTAGCAGCAAGCTTGTGTTATTGCTTACTAAGGTACTGAACTGATCAGAACTTCAGAACAGTGAGCTTTACATACTAATTTCAGAGGGATTTGATCCTAATTTGACCTAAATTCGAGAGGGATTTGACCTTATTTTGCATCTACACTAGCCCCTAATCCATGGCTAGAGCTAGTAGTAGGAACACATGGTAGAGTAATTAGGCAGCCTTGAGGAACCCAAATCCATGGCTGCTAGATCGAATGAAACAAGGAGGGGAGTTGGGGGCACCTTCACCTTGGGTGGCTGAACGACGACGCCGTGGATTTAGAGGTCTAGGTGGAAGAAGCCCTTGATTGCGGCGACTGTGGTGGCTGGGTGCGCCCCTCCTGCTCCTGCTCCTCCTCCTCGAGCAGGACAAGGTCGGCGGCTACGCAGTGAGGAGAAGGCCCTCCTCTCCTCTCCGGGCGTCGTCCTGGTCGCTTGCCGGCGCGGTCTACCTATAGAGACGAGACAAGAAGGGGTCAGGGGTTTGGAATGGAGGGGGGATTACGGGCGGAGGAGGACGGGCGGCGGCGCAGTAGGGGCGGCGGAGGGAGGCGCTGCTGGGCTCCTGTGCCGGCTGCGGGGCAGCGGAGGCTTCAAACGGCTGGGTGCGCCGCGGCGTTGGGCTGGCAGTCGTGGCGGCAGGCGGGGGAGCCAGAGCGGGTGTGGAGCGGGCACGGGGGTCGTTGGAGCGGGCCGGGGGTCGTCGGAGCGGGCGCGACGGGGGAGGGAAGGGGGATCTGGCGAGCGAGAGGGAAGGGGGGATCGGGCGAAGGGGTATCCAGCTAGACACTATAGCAATGGCGCACCACCGTCTGGTGCGCCATTAGTAGGTTTTTTTTTCTGATAGCAATGGCGCACCCTCCTCTGGTGCGCCATTAGTAACTTTTTTTCTGACAGCAATGGCGCACTCTCCTCTGGTGCGCCATTAGTAACATTTTTTTTCATTATTTCTTGTTGCATCTAATAATTTGTTTTTTATCAAATTTGTTACTTTCATGAGGACTAGAACAGAAGATATCATCAAATATCATCAATTTTTTTTTGAAAATATCATGAAATTTGTTTTTTATTTTTAATTGAAAATATCATCAAATTTGTTATTTGAAGATATCATCAAATTTCTTATTTGAAAATATCATCAAATTTGTTATTTAAAAATATCTTCAAAAAGTGGGGGAGGGTGCGGGTGTCGGCGGCGGCGGTGGAGCGGGCCGGGGGAAGGTGAGGGGTGTCCGCGGCGGCGGTGGAGCGGTGGAGGGTGCGGTGGGTCGTCGGCGGCTGTGAAGCGGGGGAGGGTGCGGTGGGTCGTCGGCGGCGGTGGAGCGGGGGAGGGTGCGGTGGGTCGGCGGCGGCGGTGGAGCGGTGAACTTTTTTTTTTAAATGAAGAGGGGAAAGGAGGCGCGGGTGGGATCGAGATCGAGATGGAGGGGGAATCGAGATCGAGATGGAGGGGGATCGAGATCGAGTGTCCTCATGAATATTCAATATTTTATCATATTGAATACGAAAAAATATCATCAAATTTGAAAAAATATTCATGAATTCAAAAAATGCCCATGAAATTTAAAAATATTCATGATATCAAAAAGTGCCCATGAAATTTAAAAATATTCATGATATCAAAATATATACTAATGACGCACTTCTATAGGCTGCGCCATTAATAGTTTAAACTAGTAATGACGCATTGTGAGGTGGTGCGCCGTTAGTAGTTTTGCAAAAAAAAGAATAAAAAAAATTCAGTACTGGCGCACTCCATGTCTGGTGCGCCATTACTAGTTTGAACTAGTAATGGCGCACTTCAATAGGATGCGCCATTAGTATGTAAAAATAATAATAAAAAAAAATTATCACTAGTGGCGCATCTATTTTCTGATGCGCCATTAGTGTCTTCTACACTAGTGGCACATCATCAACTGATGCGCCATTAATATATAATAGTGACGCACTACTTTCCTGATGCGCTATTAGTGTCAATTCTATCTATAGCCTTTTTTCTAATAGTGATGGACGTACGTATCAGAGGAGTGGCCCATGAGGGTGGCGCGATCATGCCTCACTGCCCGGTCACCACGCCCGCAAAACAGTTTGTGATAACAGAAAAGGCGCGACCTACTTGAAGCAAGACGTGTTGGTTTTCTCTTTTTTATTTTTTTTATTTTATTTGCTTCTCCATTTTTTCCTTTTTTCTTCATTATTTTATATACATGTATTTTGTTCTTGTCCTGGTTTTTTCCTTTGTTTCTTATTTTTTTTTTCATTTTCCTTTTTCTTTGGTTTATTTAGTTTCTTTTTCGGTTTTCATTTTTTGTTTTTTCTTTTGTTTCTTTTTGTTTTCTATTCTATATTTTATATACATGATCAGCATTTTTTAAATACTTATTTAACATTTTTAAAATACTTGTTTGACATTTTTTATGCATGATCAATGTTCTTTTAAATAGTTGTAAAACATTTTTACATACATGATCAACATTTTTTAAATACTTGTTCAACAGTCTTTCCAATACTTGTTCAACATTTTCCAAAAAATGAAGAATGTTTGTTGGAATATACAATTTTAGAACATTTTACAGTGTAAACAAAACAACAAAAATAAAAATAAAAAAGCTAACAGAAAACATAAAAAAACAATAAAAGAGGCTGAAGGCGAGATATAGGTGCCCCCCATGGCTGTGGTCTAAAATTTACAATATCACAGAGCCTGGTGTCGGGCCCATGGGCTGGCCCATGTCGACAAGTGTAAGTAGGTTGTGTCCAGGCCGGGGGCAGATGCCTCTGTAACCAAGAGAGAGCGTTAGCTTCCTGAGGACGAATAAGTGTACTGTGGCTGAACCATTTTCCCCTACCTCTGCTCTATCTTCCTCTTGAATCCCGTCTCTGAAAACTGCTACTCTTGTATCCCAAATTCCTCCTTTGATGGTATTGTGAATAAGATCGTGGCATTTGGTATCTGAGCCACCGATCTACCGGTCAAAATCCCAGAAAAATTCCCCATGTTTTTACCACGACGAAGAATTAGCAAGCTCCGATGCTCACGACCTGGATGGTTGGCATCAAGCAGTGGGTGGACATGGTAGAGACCACCATCATAGACATCGATAAACGTATTGCAAACCTGCTCAAGCTTACCGATGGAACAACCTCGGCATCAACAACCTCCTGAAGATGATGGTGGCTGCGGAAGCAATGATAGCATCCAAGAAGGTGACGGGTCTCTGCTCAAAACTGAAGACCCAAACCACAAAGATCTTGTAGACGGAAGATCGCATGATCAAGGCGCTTAATGAGCTACAAACATGGCAGCCGTCAGTGGACACACAACTCAAGTTGCTCAGTCCTCACTTCAAGGGCTTGGGTCGGCGCCTCTCCTTCCTCTGCTGTGGTCCCACTGATCCCTGGCCCCGATGGGCATCTTCATGAGTGGACTACACAGGGTAATGCACATGGAGAATCCATCACTCTGGAGCATACCTTGGTAGATGGTGATTCCTATTTGTTTTTCACTACATATGAGAAGGGGCCTCCTTCACATTGAGGTCATAGAGAAGCTATGTCCCACCATGATCATCATACTAGGGTAACCGTCCTGATTTTCGCATGCCTAAAACATCTTTTCCAAAGTTTGATGACCAGCAAGCAAAATTTTGGAAAGAACGATGTGAAAAATATTTCCGCATGTTCCATATTCCCTATGATTACAAAGCACCATATGCCACACTTCATTTCACTGGCGATGCAACCCACTTGTTACATTCATAGGAAGCTCAACATGATATTCATAGTTGGGTCGCCCTATGTGTTGTTGTCCACCAGAAATTTGGCAAAGATCAATATTATCAGCATACAATGTAAAGAACATACTTGCACACCAAACATGTCAATGTCCGGATAAGTACAAAAATAATTCGTTAGACACTTGCCACAAATTACCAGACATTTAACAGTAGCTAGGCAACAAAGTCCAAAATTAAAATCCACAAAAGAGAGCGCACATGATATCCTAAACAAGATTTCTATTGCTCATTGCACATCGACCACTTTTTTGGCTCGAATGTGAGCACATAACCACAAGACATGATAGAACTGAAGGAAATATGTCCTAAAGTCAATAATAAAGTTGTTATTTATATTTCCTTATATCATGATAAATGTTTATTATCATGCTAGAATTGTATTAACCGAAAACTTAGTACATGTGAATACATAGACAAACAAAGTGTCACTAGTATGCCTCTACTTGACTAACTCGTTGACCAAAGATGGTTAAGTTTCCTAGCCATGGACAAAGAGTTGTCATTTCATAAACGGGATCACATCATTAGAGAATGATGTGATTTGAGTTGACCCATCCGTTAGCTTAGCACGATGATCGTTTAGTTTACTGCTATGGCTTTCTCCATAACTTATACATGTTCCTATGACTATGAGATCATGCAACTTCCAAATACCGGAGGAACACTTAGTGTGCTATCAAATGTCACAACGTAACTAGGTGACTATAAATATGCTCTACAGGTGTCTCCGATGGTGTTTGTTGAGTTGGCATAGATCGAGATTAGGATTTGTCACTCCGAGTATCGGAGAGGTATCTCTGGGCCCTCTCGGTAATGCACATCACTATAAGCCGTGCAAGCAATGTGACTAATGAGTTAGTTGCGGGATGATGCATTACGGAACGAGTAAAGAGACTTGCCGGTAACGATATTGAACTAGGTATTGAGATACCGACGATCGACTCTCGGGCAAGTAACATATCGATGACAAAGGGAACAACGTATGTTGTTATGCGGTTTGACCGATAAATATCTTCGTAGAATATGTGGGAGCCAATATGAACATCAAGGTTCCGCTATTGGTTATTGACCGGAGATGTGTCTCGGTCATGTCTACATAATTCTCGAACCCTAGGGTCCACACGCTTAACGTTCGGTGACGAGTTTATGTGTTTTGATATACCGAAGGTAGTTCGGAGTCCCGGATATGATCACGGACATGACGAGGAGTCTCGAAATGGCCGAGACATAAAGATTGATATATTGGACGATTATACTCCGACATCGGAAGTGTTCTGGTGATTTCGGAGAAAACCGGAGTGCGGAGGGTTACCGGAACCCCCCCCCCCCCCCCCGGGGGGAAAGATTGGGCCTACATGGGCCATACGGAAGAGGGGAGGCAGCCCACAAGGGGCAGCCGCGCCCCCTCCCTATAGGGAGTCCGAATTTGACTAGGGAGGGGGCACGCCCCCCCCCCCGCCTTCCTTCTCCTCTTCCTCTCCTTTCCCTCTTTCCCCTTCTTCTCCTAGTAGGACTAGAAAAGGAGGAATCCTACTCCTACTAGGAGGAGGATTCCTCCTCCCTTGGCGCGCCCCTAGGGCCGGCCGGACTCCCCCCTTGCTCCTTTAAATACGGGAGCAGGGGGCACCCTAGGACACACAAGTTGATTGCTTTTAGCCGTGTGTGGTGCCCCCTCCACCGTAATCCACCTTGGTCATATCGTCGTAGTGCTTAGGCAAAGCCCTGCGCCGGTAGCTTCATCATCACCGTCATCACGTTGTACTTCCGTGGGACGTCACCGAGCTGAACATGTGCAGATCGCGGAGGTGCCGTACTTTCGGTGCTAGGATCGGTTGGATCGCGAAGACGTTCGACTACATCAACCGCTTTGTCATAACGCTTCCGCTTACGGTCTACGAGGTACGTGGACAACACTCTTCCCTCTCGTTGCTATGCATCACCTAGATAGATATTGCGTGTACGTAGGAATTTTTTTGAAATGACCGCGTTCCTCAACAGTGGCATCCGAGCCAGGCCTATGCGTAGATGTTATATGCACGATTAGAACACAAAGGAGTTGTGGGCGTGGGTATATACATATTGCTTGCCGTCACTTGATGATTCTTGATTCATCGGCATTGTTGTATGAAGCGGCTCAGACCGACATTACGCGTACGCTTACACGAGACTGGTTCTACCGACGTGCTTCGCACATAGGCGGCTAGTGGGTGTCAGTTTCTCCAACTGTAGTTGAATCGGATTCAATGAACGGTGTTCTTTCTGAAGATCAAAAAGCAATCACTATACCGCGTTGTGATTTTTGATGAGTAGGTAAGAACGGTTCTTGCTCAGCCCTTAGCAGCCACGTAAAACTTGCAACAACAAAGTAGAGGACGTCTAACTTCTTTTTGCAAGGCATGTTGTGATGTGATATGGTCAAGACATGATGCTAAATTTTATTATATGTGATGATCATGTTTTGTAACAGAGTTATCGGCAACTGGTAGGAGCCATATGGTCGTCACTTTATTGTATGAAATGCAAACACCAAGTAATTGCTTTACTTTACCACTAAGCGGTAGCGATAGTAGTAGAAGCAATAATTGGCGAGACGACAACGATGCTTCGATGGAGATCAAGGTGTCAAGCCGGTGACGATGGTGATCATGATGGTGCTTTGGAGATGGAGATCAAAGGCACAAGATGATGATGGCCATATCATATCACTTATACTGACTGCATGTGATGTTTATCCTTTATGCATCTTATTTTGCTTAGTTCGGCAGTAGCATTATAAGATGATCTCTGACTAAATTTCAAGGTATAAGTGTTCTCCCTGAGTATGCACCGTTGCTATAGTTCGTCATGCCGAGACACCACGTGATGATCGGGTGTGATAAGCTCTACGTTCACATACAACGGGTGCAAGCCAGTTTTGCACATGCGGAATACTCGGGTTAAACTTGACGAGCCTAGCATATGCAGATATGGCCTCGGAACACTGAGACCAATAGGTCGAGCGTGAATCATATAACAGATATGATCAACATAGTGATGTTCACCATTGAAAACAACTCCATCTCACGTGATGACTGGACATGGTTTAGTTCATATGGATCACGTAATCATTTAGATAATTAGAGGGATGTCTATCTAAGTGGGAGTTCTTAAGTAATTTGATTAATTAAACTTTAATTTATCATGAACTTAGTACCTGATAGTATTTTGCATGTCTATGTTGTTGTAGATAGATGGCCCGTGTTGTTGTTCCGTTGAATTTTAGTGCGTTCCTAGAGAAAGCTAAGTTGAAAGATGATGGTAGCAACTACACGGACTGGGTCCGTAACTTGATGATTATCCTCATTGCTGCACAGAAGAATTACATTCTGGAAGCACCGCTAGGTGACAAACCCGCTGAAGGAGCAATGCCGGATGTTATGAACATCTGGCAGAGCAAAGCTGATGACTACTTGATAGTTCAGTGTGCCATGCTTTACGGCTTAGAACCGGGACTTCAACGACGTTTTGAACGTCATGGAGCATATGAGATCTTCCAGGAGTTGAAGTTAATATTTCAAGCAAATGCCCGGATTGATTGATATGAAGTCTCCAATAAGTTCTACAACTGCAAAATGGAGGAGAATAGTTCTGTCAGTGAATATATACTCAGAATGTCTGGGTACCACAACCACTTGACTCAGCTGGGAGTTAATCTTCCTGATGATAGTGTCATTGACAGAGTTCTTCAATCACTGCCACCATGCTACAAGAGCTTCGCGATGAACTATAATATGTAAGGGATGGATAAGACTATTCCCGAGCTCTTCGCAATGCTAAAGGCTGCGGAGGTAGAAATCAAGAAGGAGCATCAAGTGTTGATGGTCAATAAGACCACTAGTTTCAAGAAAATGGGTAAAGGGAAGAAGGGGAACTTCAAGAAGAACAGCAAACCAGTTGCTGCTCAAGTGAAGAAACCCAAGTCTAGACCTAAACCTGAAATTGAGTGTTTCTACTTCAAAGAGACTGGTCACTGGAAGCGAAACTGCCCCAAGTATTTGGCGGAGAAGAAGGATGGCAAAGTGAAAGGTATATTTGATATACATGTTATTGATGTGTACCTTACGAATGGTTGCAGTAATGCCTGGGTATTTGATACTGGTTCAGTTGCTAACATTTGTAACTCGAAATAGGGGCTACGGATTAAGCGAAGATTGGCTAAGGACAAGGTGACGATGCGCGTGGGAAATTGTTCCAAAGTCGATATGATCGCCGTCGGCACACTACCTCTATATCTACCTTCGGAATTAGTTTTAGACCTAAATAATTGTTATTTGGTGCCAGCGTTGAGCATTAACATTATATCTGGATCTTGTTAGATGCGAGACGGTTATTCATTTAAATCAGTGAATAATGGTTGTCCTATTTATATGAGTAATATCTTTTATGGTCATGCACCCTTGATGAGTGGTCTATTTTTACTAAATCTTGATAGTAGTGATACACATGTTCATAGTATTGAAGCCAAAAGATGCACAATTGATAATGATAGTGCAACTTATTTGTGGCACTACCATTTGGGTCATATTGATGTAAAGCACATGAAGAAACTCCATTCTGATGGACTTCTGGAATCACTTAGTACTTGCGAACCATGCCTCATGGGCAAAATGACTAAAACTCCGTTGTCCGGAATAATGGAGCGAACAAGAGAGTTATTAGAAATCATACATACTGATGTATGTGGTCCAATGAACATTGAGGCTCGCGGCGGATATCGTTATTTTCTTAGCTTCACAGATGATTTGATCAGATATGGGTATATCTACTTGATGACACATAAGTCTGAAATATTTGAAAAGTTCAAAGAATTTCAGAGTGAAGTGGAAAATCATCGTAATAATGAAATTAAGTTTCTACGATCTGATCGTGGAGGTGAATATTTGAGTTATGAGTTTGGTCTTCATTTGAAACAATGCGGAATAGTTTCGCAACTCACGCCACCTGGAACACCACAATGTAATGGTGTGTTCAAATGTCGTAACCGCACTTTGATAGATATGGTGCGATCTATGATGTCTCTCACTGATTTACCGCTATCGTTTTGGGGATATGCTTTAGAGATGGTTGCATTCACGTTAAATAGGACATCATCAAAATCCATTGAGACGACACCTTATGAACTGTGATTTGGCAAGAAACCCAAGTTGTTGTTTCTTAAAGTTTGGAGCTGCGATGCTTATGTTAAAAAGCTTCAACCTGATAAGCTCAAATCCAAATCGGAGAAATGTGTCTTCATAGGATACCCAAAGGAGACAGTAGGGTACACCTTCTCACTGGTAGAAAAAAGGCCCGGTTCAGTCCCGGTTCCAGAACCGGGACTAAAGGCCCTCCACGTAGCCGGTCCACCTTTAGTCCCGGTTGGTAACACCAACCGGTACTAAAGGAAATTTTCTGATTTTTTTTTGAATTTTTTTTGAATTTTTTTTTGTCAAATTTCTGAATTATTTTAACCTCTAATCTCTAATCACCCCTCACTACTCAATTTAATCTCTAATCACCCCTCATCATTCCAAATCATCTCACTTCCCGAATGGTCACCCATCCTCTCACTACTCCAGCCTGAGCACGCTTAACTTCCGGGTTCTATTCTGCCTCGTTTCCAAGTCTGCACTTGTTGTTTTCCTGACAATAGTAAGATGTCAATCCTATTAACCCTCAGGAATTTAGCTTGAGCATGAAGTCACATATTTCACTGTTTGAGTTTAAAACTATTGTTGTAAAAAACAATAATTTTTTAGTAACACTAATAGTTCTTGAATAAGTAGTTTGACCATTGTTTGACCACAGTTTGACCATAGTTTGACCAGATTTGACCAAAATTCAAAAAAGGTGAAATAATTATTTAATAACACTAATATTCTTGAATAATTATTTAGTAACACTAATACTTCTTGAATAAGTAGTTTGACCAGATTTACTGAAAATTTAAAAAAACTGAAATTTGAGCATAACTTTTTTTCCTTTTGGAATTTGAGGATTCTAGAAATTTGCAAACAGGCCGTAGGCGGTCTCCATCGGATGTAACTTTTCGAGTAGATGATTTTTCATATAAAAACGTTTTAATCCGAGTTCGTATGCAAAAGTTATGCCCATTTTACAAAATCCAGAGAGATTTTGCAAATAAAGTCAAAATTCATATTTGCAAATTTTCCCAACAACTAGACCACATATCACATGGGAAACTTATTTTCTTTTATTTTTTTGATATTTCCATCATTTTCTTTTATTTTTTTTTAAACTGAAAAGGCGATCCACCGGGGGGGGTATAGTTTGAAAATGGGACCTTTAGTACCGGTTCGTGGCACGAACCGGGACTAAAGGTCTCATCCCCATTAGTCCCGGTTCGTGCCTCAAACCGGGACTAAAGGTCTAATCTTTAGTCCCGGTTTGTGGCACGAACCGGGACCAATGGTTGTGGGCCAGGAGCGAGGCCCAATGGTCCCGGTTCATCCCACCAACCGGGACCAAAAGGTCTAAATGAACCGGGACTAATGCCTTAGCCGCACGAACCGGGACCAATGCTCACATTAGTCCCGGTTCTAGACTGAACCGGGACTAATGGGCTGAGCCGGCCTGGACCATAGCCCTGTTTTCTACTAGTGTCTATCATAGATCCGAAAGCAAGATATTCGTTGCTAAGAATGGATCCTTTCTAGAGAAGGAGTTTCTCTCGAAAGAAGTGAGTGGGAGGAAAGTAGAACTTGATGAGGTAATTGTACCTTCTCCCTTATTGGAAAGTAGTTCATCACTGAAATCAGTTCCAGTGATTCCTACACTAGTAAGTGAGGAAGCAAATGATGATGATCATGAAGCTTCTGATCAAGTTACTACCGAACCTCGTAGATTAACCAAAGTAAGATCCGCACTAGAGTGGTACGGTAAGCCTGTTCTGGAGGACATGTTACTTGACCATGACGAACCTATGAACTATGAGGAAGCGATGATGATCCCAGATTCCGCAAAATGGCTTGAGGCCATGAAATCTGAGATGGGATCCATGTATGAGAACAAAGTGTGGACTTTGGTTAACTTGCCCAGTGATCGGCAGGCCATAAAGAATAAATGGATCTTCAAGAAGAAGACCGACGCTGACGGTAATGTTACTGTCTACAAAGCTCGACTTGTTGCGAAAGGTTTTCGACAAGTTCAAGGAGTTGACGACGATGAGACCTTCTCACCCGTAGCGATGCTTAAGTCCGTCCGAATCATGTTAGCAATTGCCGCATTTTATGATTATGCAATTTGGCAAATGGATGTCAAAACTGCATTCCTTAATGGATATCTTAATGAAGAGTTGTATATGATGCAACCAGAAGGTTTTGTCGATCCAAAAGGTGCTAACAAAGTGTGCAAGCTCCAGCGATCCATTTATGGACTGGTGCAAGCCTCTCGGAGTTGAAATATACGCTTTGATAGTGTGATCAAAGCATATGGTTTTATACAGACTTTTGGAGTAGCCTATATTTACAAGAAAGTGAGTGGGAGCTCTGTAGCATTTCTGATATTATATATGGATGACATATTGTTGATCGGAAATGATAATGAATTTCTGAATAGCACAAAAGGAAACTTGAATAAGAATTTTTCAATGAAAGACATCGGTGAAGCGGCTTATATATTGGGCATCTAGATCTATAGAGATAGATCAAGCCGCTTAATTGGACTTTCACAAAGCACATACCTTGATAAATTTTTGAATAAGTTCAAAATGGATCAAGCAAAGAAAGGGTTCTTGCCTGTGTTACAAGGTGCGAAATTGAGTCACACTGAATGCCCGACCACTTCAGAAGATAGAGAGAAAATGAAAGTCATTCCCTATGCTTCAATCATAGGTTCTATCATGTATGCAATGCTGTGTACCAGACCTGATGTGTGCATTGCTATTAGTTTAGCAGAGATGTACCAAAGTAATCTAGGAGTGGATCACTGGACAACGGTCGAGAACATCCTGAAATACCTGAAAAAGACTAAGGATATGTTTCTCGTTTATGGAGGTGACAAAGAGATCGTCGTAAATGGTTACGTCGATGCAAGCTTTGACACTGATCCGGATGACTCTAAGTCACAAACCGGATACGTATTTTTATTAAATGGTGGAGCTGTCAGTTGGTGCAGTTCCAAGCAGAGCGTCGTGGCGGGATCTACATGTGAAGAGGAGTACATAGCTACTTCGGAAGCAGCAAATGAAGGAGTCTGGATGAAGGAGTTTATATCCAATCTAGGTGTAATACCTAGTGCATCGGGTCCAATGAAAATATTTTCTGACAATACTAGCGCAATTGCCTTTGCAAAGGAATCTAGATTTCACAAAAAAACCAAGCACATCAAGAGACGCTTCAATTCCATCCGCGATGCAGTCAAGGAGGTAGACATAGAGATTTGCAAGATATATACGAATCTGAATGTTGTAGACCCGTTGACTAAGCCTCTCCCACGAGCAAAGCATGATTAGCACCAAGACTCCATGGGTGTTAGAATCATTACAATGTAATCTAGATTATTGACTCTAGTGCAAGTGGGAGACTAAAGGAAATATGCCCTAGAGGCAATAATAAAATTGTTATTTATATTTCCTTATATCATGATAAATGTTTGTTATTCATGCTAGAATTGTATTAACCAGAAACGTAGTACATGTGTGAATACATAGACAAACAGAGTGACACTAGTATGTCTCTACTTGACTAGCTCGTTGATCAAAGATGGTTAAATTTCCTAGCCATGGACAAAGAGTTGTCATTTGATAAACAGGATCACATCATTAGAGAATGATGTGATTGACTTGACCCATCTGTTAGCTTAGCACGATGATCGTTTAGTTTACTGCTATTGCTTTCTCCATAACTTATATATGTTCCTATGACTATGAGATCATGCAACTCTCGAATACCGGAGGAACACTTAGTGTGCTATCAAACGTCACAACGTAACTGGGTGACTATAAAGATGCTCTACAGGTGTCTCCGATGATGTTTGTTTAGTTGGCATAGATCGAGATTATGATTTGTCACTCCGAGTATTGGAGAGGTGTCTCTGGGTCCTCTCAGTAATGCACATCACTATAAGCCTTGCAAGCAATGTGACTAATGAGTTAGTTGCGGGATGATGCATTATGGAACGAGTAAAGAGACTTGCCGGTAATGAGATTGAACTAGGTATTGAGATACCAACGATCGAATCTCGGGAAAGTAACATACCGATGACAAAGGTAACAACGTATGTTGTTATGTGGTTTGACCGATAAAGATCTTCGTAGAATATGTGGGAGCCAATATGAACATCCAGGTTCCGCTATTGTTTATTGACCGGAGATGTGTCTCGGTCATGTCTACATAGTTCTCGAACCCGTAGGGTCCGCACGCTTAACGTTCGGTGACAATCGGTATTATGAGTTTATGTGTTTTGATATACCGAAGTTAGCTTGGAGTCCCTGATATGATCACGGACATGACAAGGAGTCTCGAAATAGTCGAGACATAAAGATTGATATATTGGACGACTATATTCGGACACCGGAAGTGTTCCGGATGATTTCGCAGAAAAGCGGAGTGTCGGAGGGTTACCGGAACCCCCCCCCCCCCCCCAAAGATTTAGCCTACATGGGCCATAGGGAAGAGGGGAGGCAGCCCACAAGGGGTAGCCGTGCCCCCTTCCTATAGGGAGTCCGAATTGGATTAGGGACCCCCCCTCCCCCCCTTTCCTTCTCCTCTTCCTCTCCTTTCCCTCTCTCCCCTTCTCCTCCTAGTAGAACTAGGAAAGGAGGAATCCTATTCCTACTAGGAGGAGGATTCATCCTGCCTTGGCGCGTCCTTAGGGCCGGCCTGGCTCCCCCCTTTCTCATTTATATACGGGGGCAGGGGGCACCCTAGGACACACAAGTTGATTGCTTTTAGCCGTGTGTGGTGCCCCTCTCCATCATAATCCACCTCGGTCATATCGTCGTAGTGCTTACGCGAAGCCCTGCGCCGGTAGCTTCATCTTAGCGTCATTACGCCGTCGTGCTGACAAAGCTTTTCCTCGACACTTAGCTGGATCAATAGTTCGTGGGACGTCACCGAGTTGAACTTGTGCAGACCGCGGAGGTGCCGTGGTTTCGGTGCTAGGATCGGTTGGATCGTGAAAACGTTCGACTACATCAACCGCGTTGTCATAACGCTTCCGCTTACGGTCTACGAGGATACGTGGACAACACTCTTCCCTCTCGTTGCTATGCATTACCTAGATAGATGTTGCATGTGCGTAAGATTTTTTTTGAAATTACTGTGTTCCTCAAGAAGAACCACCCAAGTGCTTCGCAGTAGACGGCACCACAAGAAACAATCAAGCTTTAACTTTTCTGACTGACAAAGCATATCAATAATGTGTTAACTAGCGCAATGTGATTATCGCCAAATTAATGTAGCACAACAGATTTTTTATGCTTCAGAAATGGGGTGAATTAAGTGCTCCAGGACATCTGGAAGTAAAGATGAAGTAGAGAATCGAGATGTAAGAAGTATGGGGGGAGGAGGGCGCAGTTCAGGAAGCAAAGTCCGGCCCAGATCGTCGAACCTCGTCCTATACTCCTCACTGCTCTTGCCTGGTCAGATTGTGTGTTCAAGCGCCATGCCATGTACGGCAGGAAGTCGCGAGATTGGGTGTGTGCGAGCCGTAATTTTATTTGATTGGCTTGATGCAAGATGAGAAAAACAGAAGGGATTATTAGGATGAGGCTTCTGTACTTAGGTCAGCCAAATTTATATGATGGGGATAGCAGAATTTGTCCTTTTGAATTATACTAAATTGTTTTGCCATATCAGTGATACATCGGAGAGCGGTGTCTCAGTGATCAATCTTTAGTTTTTGCAACACCTCTAGCTAACTTTTTTCAAATCACCAGATTCCTAATCTCGTTATTTGTATAGTACTGCATGATCAAGCATAATTGTGTTTGCCAATGCTATAACAAGCATAATTTTATTTGGCAATGATATGAGCTGCTAACTCTTTTTTAAGTTTTTACTGTGAATGTTGTTTTGGTAGATATATGAAGCTCATCGAATCGGTAGCTAACATGTGTGTGGACCAATGAGCCATGATTTAGCCCTAGAACTGCAAATGCGGACACTGCAATATGATGATGTGGCCGGTATTTATCATCTGTTTGCGAACTTCTACCGGCTCGGTCTTTAAAAGGTGCCCCTCCTTGTCTGCTCTCACTTCACACATGTCCTCACACACTTTATATCTGACACGGTGTTCATCATCTAGATAGGTTTTCTAATCCTCAAAATTCTAGTGTGAGGTTTTAAAAGTGAATACTTGGGACACGATTTCATCTCGTTCTCAGTCGATAGGAGTAGGAGGCATGCGGAACTTTGTAAAATCGAGTTTGACTGATAGTTGTGCAAGTTCGGCTGAATGATCAATTTCCAATAGGTATATAAGCTTACCAGAACAACCTCGAGCTAACAGCCCTGCACAATGTCACGATCTTTTTCTGGGTGAGACTACTCATGTCCCAACTCCATTTCAAAAATACCATGTCTGGTGAGTGGTGACGAAGCGATGTCGGAAAAGCAAGACGAGAGAAAGTCAAAGAGCGCAAGAGGCACCAGCGTGATCACCATGTCAGTTCGCTAATTTCCTTGTGCCAATTGGCCAAGTGTGTGTAATTTTATATCACACACGGAGAGTTTATCTCGTGACAGCTGTAACACATGAGCATGACAGAACCAAATGACACACTTTTTTTTAGCACACTTTGTTTCTGATATTCGCACGAATGCAAGCCACATGTTGACCACTCCATTATCCTCACCAATTTTTTCCTTTTGGCGGCACACGTTGCAGTGCACATATGGCAGTGGTGACCGTAGCAAGAATGCTGCAGCTCACGTTTCGAGATCGTAGTAGCCAGCCCGAAAAGAAAAAGAATAACAGATAAAAGGAAAAAAAAGTAAAAAAAAAGAACAAACACGGCATTGTCAATGCGCGTATGAAGGAGCTAAGTCAGCTAAAACTACAATTGTTAGCTATCAAGCTGATCCAGGTGACAGTGACGGGCCGTAGCCATTACTTGGTTCATTCACTCTTGGTCCTTTTTACACTATACCAAGAGTTAAATAGCCAGCAATAGGTCAAGAAAGAAAAAGGTCTACAGGTATTGGTGCTCGTCGACAGAGTTGGAACTCTCTGGTCGACCCCACTTGCCTTGGCTGTTTGGCTGTGGTCTGCCCAGGACTTGCCACTTGCTTGCAGTTCTGGCTACCTTGGCGTTGTTAATGATGAAGTCGGAGTCGCTGGCTCGCGGAAGAGTGATAACGATGACATTGAATGGCAATCTAGACGGCGATTTTCTCCTTGACGGTGTGTGGGTTCTTGTGTGGGTAGTCAGTACGCCCGAAGTGTCTTGTATTTGCAGGCGTGTGATGACAATTTTCGCTCGATTTTCTGCTAATTAGCAGGCCAATTCTCCTCTTTCTTTTTAAATGAATTGAGATCCTTCGAACAGACTTAAAAGAAAGTCAAGACTACAAAAAGTTCATCGACTCGGTCTGGTTGTGTTCAGCCCACGAAGAAATGGAAATATTGGAACGGGAAAACAAACCAGGTGATGCTGGGACGTGATATTTTTTTTGCCACTTCTTCTTCGGTACAACCCCCTAAACACATCAACGACAGAGATCTGTTTATACCTCTTTATAATAAAGGGTAGGATGGTTTTTTCAGTTTTTTTTAGGGGATTTTAGTTTTTTTTTAGTTGACGATGATCTTTTTTTGTCCTTCGTATACGACAACCAACCCCCGCTGGACTGGGCCGGGCCCAATGGTGATGGCTGTAGTAAGCGTGCCCCTTCACATGTAAAAATTGAAAAGATATCCAAAACAAGTGGAGCTATTAGGATTCGATCGACAGACCTCTTGCCTCAAGTGTGAGTGGCTCACCAATTAACCTAGCTAATGACTATGCAAAGAAATGACTGTGAAATCTTAAAAACTAACACCAGGGAGCGTGCCTTTTGGGGGCTGTTAAAAATCACAAAAGAAATGAACCAGCTAGGAATCTAACCACAGATCTCTTGCAACAACCGTGAGTGGCATACCATAAGCTGACTAATGTTTGTGCAAAAAGAGGAGAACACATACTTAAGAACTAACACCAATGCAAACATTTGTTGGAAATTCTGAATAAATTTTTACAAATCAAATAATGTTTTAAAAATCAACAGTGTTCGAAAATTTCATTTTTTAGAAGCATGAAATATTTCGAATATTTCGAACGACATTTTTTAAAAGCATGAACAATTCATTTTTTTTTAAAAGAGATATGTTAGTTCAAAATGTTAAGAATATTTTTTTGAACAACATTTTCAATAATTTTAACCAGATATGAGGAGCGTGCAAACTGAAGAAGTAACATTCTGAACAATTTTATGAACACAACTTGAACACTTGCTTTCTTTCTGGCTTATTATGTGGCAAATGTAACTTCGTGAAGTTTTTGGCCAGTTTTTCATGTTTTTTAAAACCGGGCTTTATTCTGGTTTGTTTTCCTCTTTTTTTTTCTTTTTTTCCTTTTTCCTATTATTTCAAATGTGTGAACCTTTTAAAATAAAACAAATCATAAATTTGTCAACCCAATACAACAAATCAATATTTCGTTAACCAACTGACTCGGTTTGGTTTTCAGCTTATAATGAAAATCTTTTTGTAGCGCACACGTAAAAGCTACGACACAACTACTAGCGCTTCCCTTGTGTCGTCCCCTAATATCCATGGCCACCTTTATCCTTTGAGCATACCCATGCGATGTGGTACTGAACAAATAAGACCGTTGCCGCTGCATGCTCTGCTTGCCCACAGAAATACTAGTAGTTGCCCTTGGGCCTTGCTCTTATGCTTCTTTTACAAAAATTGTATGCAATTACAAAAATGTTTGTTGTTTTTCCCTTTCTTTTCTGGAGTTGCGAAAAACATTCACGTTCCAACAATTGTTTATGTTTCCATAACAAATTGGAATTATAAAAATGTTCCGGTTTTAAAAAATATTCGCGTTTCAAAGCTGTTCATGGTTTTAAAAAAATGTTTGAGTTTATTATGTATTTGTTCAAAAAATCTGAAAAGTGATTGGGATTCACAAAAAAATCACGTTTTGTTTTAAAAAAAATATTTTGCGTTGGAAGTTTTTAAAAATATTCTGCAATTTTCTTATCCTTAAAGCTTCGCGCTGCAATTAATGCAAAAACGCTGGCTAGGCGAGCTAGTTGTACCACGTTTGTTGAAATCTGAAAGGTCCTGAGTTCGAGCTCTTTGAGGCGTAGTTTTATTTTTGAAGCGCTGCTATAGGCTATATTCATGGGCCGGCCCAATCAGGTGGTCTCCTGTACGTATACGTCCAGCGGGATACCCATTATATATACAGAAGTAAGTACGACTTGTAAAATGACTATATTACTACCTTTTATACGTTTTAGGATGGGGGTTATACCAAAGCGGGTCTCTTTTTTCGCATCTAGGTGACGTGGGGAGAGATGCATTCGTCAGTTTGCATTGAGGCCGCACTAATGACACATGTTCCATCACCACAGTTAGGCCCGTCATCCAGACAGCAAGCTGCTCAAGAATGCTTCTAGTTGCTCGTCCGGTCTATAAAAGCAAGGGGCCTCCTCCCCCCTCTCCCGATCCATCTCTCTAAAGTCTCTATTCTTCTCACGCACATGCACTTCACCAAGAATCTACACCACGTAAGCCAATGATCGTTAAATCTAGACCAGTTCTCTATCTTGTCATTTATCAATTTCAAAACAGCTGCAAGGTTGATGTATTTTCGCTGGCCATCACTTGTAGTTGTAGGAGTAGGAGGCATCAGTAGAATTGCAACCACGTTTTCCCAACCGCCAAAGCTTCCGTTGGTTTCAGCTCGTCGACGCCGCATCTTCATCATCCTCGGAAGGCGATCCTGATGTTGTCCGCCACCTATGCCGTGTCCGTTCTTCTGGATCTGCAGTAAGGGCTACAACGAGAAAAATGATCATTGATCGAATGCGTATCACGGCCTCAGGGCCCAACCTTGGGCCATAGATGTAACAAGAATTGAAGCCCTCGGGATGACATCTGGCAGCAAGGCATCTTGTATCTTTTCTCATATTTCCCCTTCATCTTGTCTGTTGTATTGTTCAGTGGTTGCTCTGCATATAAAGACCCTTTTTGGTTAGAGCATCTACAGACGGACTTGTCAAATAAGGCACCTATAGACCCGTCGACGCACTCACGGGCGTACGCGAGCAGTGACCGGCAATACCTAAATCCGAGCATCCACAACCACGTACCCCATATCCGGCACCCTATATCCATACAAAATTATACAACGTACGTAAATCACCAAATGACCAAAATATACAAGAAGCGGACATATTAACCGATACCAAATGGGCATACACATAACATCACCAAAAGATCACCAAACGAGCATAATTCTAACAGTTGAACGATCCGGCACATTCAAACTAGATACTAAAGCTAGATTATATAAAAGGAGAGAGGGCTGAGCTTCACCACTTCCTCGCCGGTCCTTTGTCCTTACGGTCGCCGGTGCTATTGTAGGCGTCCGTGGCAGGAGGTGGGTTGATGTCGGAGCTATCAGAGTCGGACCCGTTATCGGAGGAGGAATCGGAGATGGCGATGTAGCCCTGCAAGCGTCAGACGATGCGATCATGCTTACGCTTGAGCTTGGCCACCCTTGCCACCTCCGCCGCCTACAACTCAGACTGCTTAATGCTGAGCCGGAGCTACTTTGCGTTGATCCTCCGGAGCCGCCGGGCGCCCGTCTCCATTGTGGTAAGTGACCGACGGTACACCCACTGGAGGAGACACTCCTCCTCGTTGGGCACCTGCATCACACGTCGACGCCTGGCGGACTACGCACCCGTGTCGGACGTGACCCCCATCTCATGTGCCCTCTGCCACTCGCAGCAGGCATGCCTCCAACTCCAGTGTCCGCATCCGTTGCACCCGCGCAGTGGGCACTAGAACCCACTGCTGCCCGTGCAGAGCGGCATCCGAAGGTGAAGGAGGCCGTCGGGCGAGCATCGCCGATTGGGCTTCCCTCGTAGATCCACGCGCGGGGCGGGATTGGCGGGCGCGGCGGCGACGGCCGACAGGTGGCGTCGTACCTGGCCTAGAGCCGCCGCCCATATCGGCCCGCGAGTGCTGCAGCGCGATACGGAGCGCCAGCTCGTGCTCGTCTCTGGAGCTGCCAGCGGAGTGGCTGTCGGTGCTGGACATAGTCGCCGGTGCTCGGGATTGGACAGATTGGGAAAAGGGAAGCGCCGGGGAGCGTACCGTAGCGGAGTGAAGTGAGCCTTGGGTTTGCTCCGAAGGGGGGTTTCGTGGAGTCGGGTTGGGCCAACGGTGGGCCAAACAAATGTGGCGGAGGCGTCGGGCCGCCTTATATTTGTCCTACATTTGGACTTCATATGAGGGGTCCCGATCAGCCTAGCATTTGTTCGTGGTTTCAGAGCTTCGGTTGGCTCGCCTTTTTGTGACCTGTTAGTGATCGGACGAACTGCCCAGACGTTTAAGATGTGTTTGAGTGGTCTAGATGTAGATGCTCTTATGTTGGAAAGTGTGATCAACCTTAGAAAAGAACATATAAATACGAAAGCCATAAATATCGTACGATATGTGCTGCAACGAACTCACGAACAGCCAGCTAACACTACCGAGTAAATATGACCAGATCGGTTAAAAAGATGTTTTCGGTACTAAAAAATGTACTCATTATGGATTTAATATTTCTGTATTTTTGTTGATAATTTCCTATATAGTTGATCAAACTTGAAAAGAAGAGTAATTAACCCTGTTTAGTTAGAATAATGGAGTAACGTCATTTTTTTCAGAAAACTTCCGATTTATTTATCTTCGATCATGGCAGTACAACGAACACCATAAATAATAAAAATTACATCGAGATCCGAAGACCACCTACGGACGACTAAAAGCACTGAAGCGAGCCGAAGACGTGTCGCTGTCATCACCCCTCCCTCGTCGTTCTAAGGCCTCATTGGACCAACGCCGCAGAAGAGAAACCGCCGCCGATGAAGAGTGATATAGATCGGAAGAATCCAAGCTGAAGACACACGAACGTAGATAAACTACGACCATATCCAAGCAAATCCACCAATGACAGATCCACCGGAGACACATCTTCACACGTTCACTGACGATGCTAGACACACCACCAGGATGGGGGCGAGGTGTGGAGAATCTTATTCTATCTTCTGGCCACTGTCGCCTCGTCTTCCCGAGCAGGATAGGAACCCTAACAAAACACGAAAAACACTACTAGGGAAAACCTTATACACAGAATCTTACCAGCAGCGCGGCATAAAAATAGACGCTACTGCTACTTAGCAGTAGCGCGCCTTCGAAGAGCACGCTACTAATACGCAGATAGCAGTAGCACGCTACGTATCCCTAGCACACCAAGCCACTGATTGACTTGTTCTAGGTAAAGAAGTCTAATTTAAGTGCACAAGACTTCGATATCCTCGATGATGGTTCCCCACCTGAACTCAGTAGTATTTTATTATAAGACTACTATGTGGTCATGTTGTCTGGGACAGCGTGTTCACATGCGAGTAGCAGAACCCACTCATGTCTTGGAGCTTGCTATCGTAGTTCATCTCCCGAGAATCTCGCAACATCATCTCGTCGATTTGTGTTGCAACTCTTCTTTTCAGACATGTTGAGTCTGAAGTATCCTATTTCTAACCAGATCGGAATCTCAGGCAGATATGATGGTTGGAACATTCCCACCATTTGCATTTTGTTCCCAGCTTGCACTGCCATTGTGCCAATTTTCCATGGGTTGCCCTTCTTAGCAGTTGCTTCCAGGATCATCTCCAAAGGTGGTCCTACCATGGGTCCCATCCATTTCCGATGATAAGCAAAAATCATCCATTGCGTTGTCTTCAACAAGCTAGTCCACATCATCCATTCTAGTCGATATATGCCATTCTGTCGAACCTCCTTGAACGATTGTTTGTGATTATCTTAAGCTGGCATAAAGAGTTTCAATGATCATTATATCAAAAGTAATTCTTTTTGCCACTTGAGGGAATAATTCTATGAGTCGTCCTCCCTGAGGTGCCCCATTATGGAATCATGGTAATCAACTCCTCGCTACCTTGAAACCTATGCACCATCCTACTCAAGCGTGGGAGTGTTTCCTACCAAATTAAACTTTCATCATTTGTTCTCTCCATCCCTCTTGATGTGTGTTTGTCTCTTAGATCAAGAGATGAATCAACGTCTCATTCCATGAGTTTATCGTGTATCCCTTGATTTTTGAGAAGATCGATTCCTATAGAGTTTCTTTTTGTCATCATCGTGTTGGATGGAGTTCTCAGAGCAAGACGTCGAGGCAAAGGTGATGATCGAATCAACGTTCTTATGAAGTGCAACCTGGATCGTGAAGATTGTGCTAGCTTTGTGTTCCCTCTATCTTCTTACCTCACGTCTTGAATCTCGGGACGAGATTCTTGTTTAGTGGGGGCGAGACAGCCCTAGAATATCTGAGTGTAATAGTTGCATCAGTGAGCATGCATCATGTTTAATTCAAGAAATTGAAATGAGGAATATTCAAAGCCTCATAAATTATTTTAAAAGAAGGGCAAGAACCCTTTAAATTGCATTTAGTGATTCCAAAAATGCCCTAAAATAGTTTTGGAAATTTTGGCAAGGGTTATATACCAAACCAAAATTTTGGAACATTTTTAAGGAATCATTTGGTCTCTGAATTTAAGACAATATTCTATTTGAATTTGAAAATATATTCAAATATATATGGGATATATCTTCAAATGCTCTGCGATAATTTATGTGCCTCTGGAAAAGTCCATGCAGCAACATAAAAATACCCAGAGGATGTTTTGGCATTGTTTGAAATCTGTTGAATTCAAAACAGTGGCAAAAGATTAAATAAAAAAACAAAACAAAAAGAAATTTAGAAAAGGACAGGAGAGAGAGAAGCCCAGCCACTTACCCGGCTTTACCTGGCGCAGCCCAACTGTAGCCCAATACCGTAGAGGGCCCAGCCCACCTTCCCACCTCGTCGTCTTCCTCGCGCCTTCTGGCAAAGTGCGTGGCACGCGCACAGCCGAGCCGCGGCCACCTCCTGCTAGCCACGCAGCTGCTCCCCCTCGTCCTGCTCCGCCGCCCAGGTTCGCCTCGACCCCTCTGCACCTCTCCCCTCTCTCCTTGGACCTCTTCCCCTCCCCTGGCTCTCCCTCCCGCGCAGCCCGAGAGGAGCCCGTCGCCGCCATCCACCATTTGCGCGGCCACCGGCCTCCACACGCCTCTCCGACGAGCCAAGAAGCTCCACCATCGACCTCTACGCCATCTCCGTTGAGCCACGTGAGTGGACGCACCCTACAGCAGCTTCCCCGACCTTTCTTCCCCGCCCACGGCCGCCGGGTGCCACCGTCCGATTCGCCACCCTCGCCGCCTCCCCGAGGGCTTTGAGCTGCTCTACGACCTCCCTATGAGCGCCCGCTTTGACTCCCCCTCTTCCCCGGCCTCTCCGCGTCCTCTAGGCCCTAGCTGCATGGACGCCGAACTCCGGCCGCCGCCACGAGCTTTGCTCCGGTGAGCTACGGCGTCCCCCCCCCTCCCGTCTGCTCCCCTGGATGCGGGCGAGCGCGCGCTACCTTCTGGTGGCATTTGCGCGCCCAGCCGTCGCCTGTAGCGCAGCCCCGGGGAACATCCGCCGTGTTTCGGGTCGCCGCCAGCTGAACTCCGGTGGCTGGTGACGTGGCACGTCATTAGCCACTGATGACCCTGCTAATTAACCCCCTCTCTCACTGACACGCGGGCCCGACCCTACTAATTAATCTAGGATTAGTGCTAATTAAACCAGGATAATTTAGTTAGTAACTGACATGCGGGACCCACTAGTCAGGTTTGACCTGGGCCGCTCCGTTGACCGCTGACATCAGTGTGATGTCATGCTGACGCAGTAAATCATTTACTAGATTTTGTTTAATTCTAAATAACCAAAAAATCCAGAAAATGATTTGAACTTTGAAAAATCATAGAAATTCAACCGTAACTCCAAATAAGATAATTTATATATGAAAAATTATCAGAACAATTCAAGGAATCCATCTGTACCATTTTCATGCATGTTTGAACAATGTTTGTCCGCTGTTTTGGACAAAACAAATAATGGACAAAACAATTCAAGTTAAACTCACTGTTTAGGATGAAACATGATTAGGGCAAATTTCATAATAGGTTTGGAGTTGGAATTTGATATAGTTTTGAATTCCACGTCAATTAAAATGACTTTCTGTTGCATTAGCCCAAATCAAAGCATATTGCCATGTCATAATCATGCATCATATTGTTGCATTGCATTGATTATATTCTTTCTGTGTTTGCCGGTGATTGTCCCCCCCAGATAGACGTGGTTCCGACGATGTGAACGATGACACCGATGAAGAACTATATTATCTTCAGAAGTGCCAGGCAAGCAAAACCCCCTTGTTCATTCCGATACAAACCCACTCTCTCGCTCCTGCTCTCTTTTACTGCATTAGGACAACAATGGTTCAACTATTACATGCTGCGGTAGCTGAACCCCTTTCCTCTGCATGACCTGTCATTGCCATAGTAAATAGATGAAACCCACTAGCATCAGTAGGAGTTGTTTGAGCCTTGATGTGCCTACTCATTCATGTTTGTCTGTCATGCCTGCTACTGCTTAGAGTTGATTCAGGTCTGATTCATCGGGGATGAATTGGAATGTGGTGAACATGTCCTAATGTTGAGAGATAAGTGTGTGAACACGATTTGGTAAAGGTAGCGGTGAGAAGCCATGTAGGAGTACATGGTGGGTTGTCTCATTGCAGCCGTCCTTAGGAACTGAGTTATGTGTTTGTGATCCATGAACAGTTACTACCACACATCGGGCTCCGGTAACTCGACCCCTCTCGGCTTATTAATCAACTCGATCTCTGTCCAGGAGTTGCAACTAGTTTCTGGTGTTTGTAGGTAGTGTTAGTAGTCTACCAAGTGGCACCCGGTATAGGTGGGCTTGGGACAGACTAGGCACAGTGGCCCGGTGTACCAAGTGGCACCCGGATGGTGGGCTTAGGAACCCTGTACACATCGTTTGGGGCCGTGAGCGACACCCCGGCCGGATCTCCTTGCGGATGGAACCTGAATAGGTGATAAACCTAGACTAGAGACTTGTTGGATAGTGAGGTCGTGGCCGACTCCCTCACCAGGCTTCCGCTTGAAGGTTGCCGAGATACACGACGTGTACATGGTGGTAGGTGGCGAGAGCGTGTGTGAAGAAGTACACCCCCGCAGGGTTATTATTATCTATTCGAATAGCCGGATTCCTCAGATACGGAAACTTGGATCCCTTGCATAGTTCATAGACAGGTGAAAGTGGATACTCTAAAATGCGCAAGATAAGTGTGAGTGCTATGGATGGCGTTCTCGTAGGGAGACGGGAGCGGATCCATAGTGGAGTATTGATATGGTGAATATGTGGACTCGTGTGCGCCACCTCAATAGAGTTACTTGCAGTCGTAGTTCAGGTTAGCCACCGAGTCAAAGCTGGCTTGCTGCAGTTAAACTCCACCAACCCTTTGTTGATACTGATGCATATGTAGTTAGTTCTGATGTAAGTCTTGCTGGGTACATTTGTACTCACGTTTTCTTAATTTATGTTTTGCAGAGAGACTTCAATCTCGCTAGTAGTTCCACGTGGACTTCGACGTTTAGCTTGTTACCTCAGCTACGATCTTGTACCCTTGGGAGGGTCTTGTAGTTAGTTAGGCTTCTGAGCCTTCTTCACTTGTAGTTGTCTGTACTCAGACAAGTTAAGCTTCCACATGTGCTTGTTGCTTGTATGCTCTGTATGTTGGGTCATGAGACCCATGTTTGTAATACTTGGCTCCTCAGAGTCTAATGAATAAATACTTGAGTGGTAGAGTTATGTTGTGATGCCATGTTGTATTTACACATATCAAGCATATTGTGTGTATGATTGAAATGCTTGGTATGTGTGGGATCCGACAACCTAGTTGTTCATCCTTGGTAGCCTCTCTTATGGGGAAATGTAGTCTTGTGCTTCCATGAGCCATAGTAGTCTGCTACAGCCCGGTTCACCGAAGTCCTGCTAGCCCAGCACTACTGCTCCGGAACACTTGACTGGCCGACATGTGATTCACTTCGTTCATGTGTCTGTCCCCTCGGGGAAATGTCACGCGGTGACATCCAGAGTCCTGCCTAGCCTGCTACATCCTGGTTCACCGGAGTCTTGTTAGCCCAGTGCTACAGCCCGGATTCGCACGCTGCTAACCGACATGCTCGATGTTGATTCATGTATGCCTATCCCCGTAAGTTAGTGCCACTTTGGGTTCACGACTAGTCATGTCGGCCCGGGTTCTCTGTCATATGGATGCTAGCGACACTATCATATACGTGAGTCAAAAGGCGCAAACGGTCCCGGGCCATGGTAAGGCGACACCCGTGGGAATGTCGTGCGTGAGGCCGCAAAGTGATATGAGGTGTTACCGGCTAGATCGATGTGACTTAGAATCAGGGTCCTGACATCGCAAAAAATGCGTATTCACACTTGATACAATGTCTTGGTCCATTAAGGAGGTGGTAGCACAGCGAACGAGGCAATCGGACTATATTGCTTTAACACTTTCACTTAGCCATAGGAGTTTGCGGTGGGACTACTATATAGCCCCTAGTATCTCTACGCTTGTCCGAATACGGTGCGCGTACGTACATGACCAGGAAACGACCCTTTGTTAATGTGGAGGAATCCCGAAGATTCCACTAAGTCATCGAGTGGTTGACCAGTCTCGCGCTTTAGCATGACAGTCAGTTTTCAGCTTTCTCTACTTAGGTGCTCATCCGGATGAACGAGGGCACAATCGGTGCTCCCGGTGCCACCTTAGCCGATAGAGCGGAACGTAAGGTAGCAAAACATGGGAGCCGGGCAAACCCAACATTTGACCAAAGACATGATTCGGAGCTGATGCATATAAGGCCAAACTCGCGACGCCGAACACTCCCTAAGGTATTCGGTCTTTATAACATATGTCGGGCTGAACAATGCCCTTAATAATACACCCCTAGTGTCCAGGTACGTGCAATATTCTGACATGGCGAAATGCCAATAACGTCAGCATCCTTCTCAGTTGTACTGAGTATCCGGGGGATGTGAACAACAAGAGACAGTAAAAAAGGTTTACGCAGGGTCTTAATCTGAAAATAAACCTTTGAGTGGGTCCCTGTTGCACGTCTGCGCCTGTGTCTCCGTTGTGCCGTGTCTTGGACGGGTGTAGCATGATTGTCATCTGTAAAAGAGAAGAACTTAGGTGAAAGTTGTCATGCCAAAAAATTGGTTATTCTCGATAAACCATTAAAATTCAAGATAAGTCAAGTTGGGCCGAACTAGCCCTGATTACATGCGGGAAGCCCCTGGTACCGTCTATGAGGGTTTAACCATCAAACCAATCTCAGGTATATCTACTGATGCACCGGACACGTCTAACCATGTCCGCGGTCTTGACGACCTGTCATTTATTCAGGTTGGTGAGGCCGTCTAGTGCTCGGCTATTAAAGCCACCGCAGGTTCCTCCGCGCGTAGAGAACGCTCAATATTTCCACTAACTATGATGGTGCCACATGGACCAGGCATCTTAAGCTTAAGAGAAGCGTAATGTGGTACCGCATTAAAACGAGTGAAAGCTGTTCTTCCGAGTAGTGCTTGATAGCCGCTTCGTAATGGAGCAATGTTGAAGTCTAACTTCTCACTTCGGTAGTTGTCGGCTGAACCGAATACAACCTCTAGTATTAGAGAGCCCGTGGAGCGGGCCTCCGGGCCTGGTATTACTTCCTTGAAGGTAGTATTACTATGGCTGATTTCTTGGTGTGAATGTGGCATGGTAAATCTAGCACATCATTTCCATCTTGATCTTTTACTTTCTTCCACGACCCTTTGGGTTTCCCCTTGAACTTCCCTTGAGTCACGGCCAACGCTTCTCCAGGAGCAGGTAGCTCGGCTTTGCGCTTCTGCTTCCGACTGGAGTTCCCCCCTCCAGTTTCGTGGGCAACCATTTTGTGCTTGCCACTCCGGAGTCGGTCTTCTTCTTCACCATTGGCGTACTTGGTGGCAATCTCCATCATCCGAGTCAGAGTCATATCTCCTGTTCGACCGAATTTCAGATTCAACTTCTGATACTTAACGCCTTCTTTGAAGGCACAAATTTCTTCGTGATCTGACACATTCTCCACTATGTGGTGCAACGTGATCCATCTCTGGATATAATCTCTCAAAGTTTTATTTGGTTTCTGAACGCAACACTGTAATTCTGTCAACCTTGCTGGTCGCTTGCAAGTACCTTCAAATGATCTGACGAATACTCGAGCAAGATCTTCCCAAGTATAAATACTACCAGGAGCTAACTGATTCAGCCACGCCCTGGTCGAGCCCTCTAACATCAAAGGAAGGTGCTTCATGGCCACTTCATCGTTGCCGCCACCGATCTGTACAGCCACTCGGTAATCCTCAAGCCAAGTGTCAGTCTTGGACTCACCAGTGAACTTATTGACTCCAGTCGCCAACCTGAAGTTTGGAGGAATCACTGCGGTCCGTTGACTGACTTGCCCGTTGAGCGGCGAGCCATAGAAAATAAATGGATCTTTAAGAAGAAGACAGACGCGGATGGTAATGTGACCATCTATAAAGCTCGGCTTGTCGCTAAGGGTTATCCACAAGTTCAAGGGGTTGACTACGATGAGACTTTCTCACCGGTAGCGAAGCTAAAGTCCGTCCAAATCATGTTAGCAATTGCCGCATTCTATGATTATGAGATATGGCAAATGGACGTCAAAACGGCATTCCTTAATGGTTTCCTTAAGGAAGAATTGTATATGATGCAGCCAGAAGGTTTTGCCGATCCTAAGAATGCTGACAAGGTGTGCAAGCTCCAACGCTCGATTTATGGGCTGGTGCAAGCATCTCGGAGTTGGAACATTCGCTTTGATGAGATGATCAAAGCGTTTGGGTTCACGCAGACTTATGGAGAAGCCTGCGTTTACAAGAAAGTGAGTGGGAGCTCTGTAGCATTTCTCATATTATATGTAGATGACATACTTTTGATGGGAAATGATATAGAACTCTTGGACAACATTAAGGCCTACTTGAATAAGAGTTTTTCAATGAAGGACCTTGGAGAAGCTGCATATATATTAGGCATCAAGATCTATAGAGATAGATCAAGACGCCTCATAGGTCTTTCACAAAGCACATACCTTGATAAGATATTGAAGAGGTTCAATATGGATCAGTCTAAGAAGGGGTTCTTGCCTGTGTTGCAAGGTGTGAAATTGTGCTCAGCTCAATGTCCGACCACGGCAGAAGATATAGAAGAGATGAGCGTCATCCCCTATGCCTCAGCCATAGGTTCTATTATGTATGCCATGCTGTGTACCAGACCTGATGTAAACCTTGCCGTAAGTTTGGTAGGTAGGTACCAAAGTAATCCCGGCAAGGAACACTGGACAGCGGTCAAGAATATCCTGAAGTACCTGAAAAGGACTAAGGAAATGTTTCTCGTTTATGGAGGTGACGAAGAGCTCGTCGTAAAGGGTTACGTCGACGCTAGCTTCGACACAGATCTGGATGACTCTAAGTCACAAACCGGATACGTGTATATTTTGAATGGTGGGGCAGTAAGCTGGTGCAGTTGCAAGCAGAGCGTCGTGGCGGGATCTACATGTGAAGCGGAGTACATGGCAGCCTCGGAGGCAGCACATGAAGCAATATGGGTGAAGGAGTTCATCACCGACCTAGGAGTCATACCCAATGCATCGGGGCCAATCAAACTCTTCTGTGACAACACTGGAGCTATTGCACTTGCCAAGGAGCCAAGGTTTCACAAGAAGACTAGGCACATCAAGCGTCGCTTCAACTCCATTCGTGAAAATGTTCAAGATGGAGACATAGATATTTGTAAAGTACATACGGACCTGAATGTAGCAGATCCGTTGACTAAACCTCTCCCTAGAGCAAAACATGATCAACACCAGAATTCCATGGGTGTTCGATTCATCACAATGTAACTAGATTATTGACTCTAGTGCAAGTGGGAGACTGTTGGAAATATGCCCTAGAGGCAATAATAAAAGCATTATTATTATATTTCCTTGTTCATGATAATTGTCTTTATTCATGCTATAATTGTGTTATCCAAAAATCGTAATACATGTGTGAATAAATAGACACCAACATGTCCCTAGTAAGCCTCTAGTTGACTAGCTCGTTGATCAACACATAGTCATGGTTTCCTGACTATGGACATTGGATGTCATTGATAACGAGATCACATCATTAGGAGAATGATGTGATGGACAAGACCCAATCCTAAACATAGCACAAGATCGTATAGTTCGTTTGCTAGAGTTTTTCCAATGTCAAGTATCCTTTCCTTAGACCATGAGATCGTGTAACTCCCGGATACCATAGGAGTGCTTTGGGTGTACCAAACGTCACAACGTAACTGGGTGACTATAAAGGTATACTACGGGTATCTCCGAAAGTGTCTGTTGGGTTGACACGGATCAAGACTGGGATTTGTCACTCCGTATGACGGAGAGGTATCTCTGGGCCCACTCGGTAATGCATCATCACAATGAGCTCAAAGTGACCAAGTGTCTAGTCACGGGATCATGCATTACGGTACGAGTAAAGTGACTTGCCGGTAACGAGATTGAATGAGGTATTGTGATACCGACGATCGAATCTCGGGTAAGTAACGTACCGATTGACAAAGGGAATTGTATACGGGGTTGCTTGAATCCTCGACATCGTGGTTCATCCGATGAGATCATCGAGGAGCATGTGGGAGCCAACATGGGTATCCAGATCCCGCTGTTGGTTATTGACCGAAGAGCCATCTCGGTCATGTCTACATGTCTCCCGAACCGTAGGGTCTACACACTTAAGGTTCGGTGACGCTAGGGTTGTAGGGATATGAATATGCAGTAACCCAAATGTTGTTCGGAGTCTCGGATGAGATCTCGGACGTCACGAGGAGTTCCGGAATGGTCCGGAGGTAAAGATTTATATATGGGAAGTTATCATACGGTCGCCGGAAAGGTTCGGGGGCATATCGGTATTGTACCGGGGCCATCGGAGGGGTTCCGGGGGTCCACCGGGAGGGGCCACCTCTCCCGGAGGGCCTTATGGGCTGTATGAGGAAGGTATCCAGCCCAAAGTGGGCTGGGGCGCCACTTCCCCCTAGGGCCCATGCGCCTAGGGTGGGGGAAACCCTAAAGGGGGCGCCCCCCTTGCTTGGGGGGCAAGCCCCCTCCCCTTGGCCGCCGCCCCCCTAGGAGATTGCATCTCCTAGGGACGGCGCCCCCCTAGGCCCCCTATATATAGTGGGGGGAGGAAGGGCCTCATACCCTTGCCCCTGGCGCCTCCCTCTCCCCTCCAACACCTCCTCCTCCTCCATAGAGCTCGGCGAAGCCCTGTCGGAGTACTGCATCTCCACCATCACCACGCCGTCGTGCTGCTGCTGGAGCCATCTTCCTCAACCTCTCATTCCCCCTTGCTGGATCAAGAAGGAGGAGACGTCACGCTGGCCGTACGTGTGTTGAACGCGGAGGTGCCGTCCGTTTGGTGCTAGGATCTCCGGTGATTTGGATCACATCGAGTACGACTACCTCATCCCCATTCTTTGAACGCATCCGCTCGCGATCTAGAAAGGTATGTAGATGCATCCAATCACTCGTTGCTAGATGAACTCATAGATGGATCTTGGTGAAACCGTAGGAAAATTTTTGTTTTCTGCAATGTTCCCCAACATGATCATGTTTTGCTCGTGGAAGAGGCTTAGTCAACGGGTCTGCTACATTCAGATCCGTATGTATCTTGCAAATCTCTATGTCTCCTAGCTGGACTAGATCCCGGATGGAATTGAAGCGTCTTTTGATGTGCTTGGTTCTGTTGTGAAATCTGGATTCCTTCGCCAAGGCAATTGCACCAGTATTGTCACAAAAGATTTTCATTGGACCCGATGCACTAGGTATGACACCTAGATCGGATATGAACTCCTTCATCCAGACTCCTTCGTTTGTTGCTTCCAAAGCAGCTATGTACTCCGCTTCACATGTAGATCCCGCCACGACGCTTTGTTTAGAACTGCACCAACTGACAGCTCCACCGTTTAATGTAAACACGTATCCGGTTTGCGATTTAGAATCGTCCGGATCAGTGTCAAAGCTTGCATCAATGTAACCATTTACGATGAGCTCTTTGTCACCTCCATATAAGAGAAACATATCCTTAGTCCTTTTCAGGTACTTCAGGATGTTCTTGACCGCTGTCCAGTGATCCACTCCTGGATTACTTTGGTACCTCCCTGCTAGACTTATAGCAAGGCACACATCAAGTCTGGTACACAGCATCGCATACATGATAGAGCCTATGACTGAAGCATAGGGAACATCTTTCATTTTCTCTCTATCTTCTGCAGTGGTCGGGCATTCAGTCTGACTCAATTTCGCACCTTGTAACACAGGCAAGAACCCTTTCTTTGCTTGATCCATTTTGAACTTATTCAAAACTTTATCAAGGTATGTGCTTTGTGAAAGTCCAATTAAGCGTCTTGATCTATCTCTATAGATCTAGATGCCCAATATATAAGCCGCTTCACCGATGTCTTTCATTGAAAAATTCTTATTCAAGTATCCTTTTATGCTATTCAGAAATTCATTATCATTTCCGATCAACAATATGTCATCCATATATAATATCAGAAATGCTACAGAGCTCCCACTCACTTTCTTGTAAATACAGGCTTCTCCGAAAGTCTGTATAAAACCAAATGCTTTGATCACACTATGAAAGCGTTTATTCCAACTCCGAGAGGCTTGCACCAGTCCATAGATGGATCGCTGGAGCTTGCACACTTTGTTAGTTCCCTTTGGATCGACAAAACCTTCTGGTTGCATCATATACAACTCTTCTTCCAGAAACCCATTCAGGAATGCAGTTTTGACATCCATCTGCCAAATTTCATAATCATAAAATGCGGCAATTGCTAACATGACTCGGACAGACTTAAGCATCGCTATGGGTGAGAAGGTCTCATCGTAGTCAATCCCTTGAACTTGCCGAAAGCCTTTTGCAACAAGTCGAGCTTTGTAGATAGTAATATTACCGTCAGCGTCAGTCTTCTTCTTGAAGATCCATTTATTCTCAATCGCTTGCCGATCATCGGGCAAGTCAACCAAAGTCCACACTTTCTTCACATACATGGATCCCATCTCAGATTTCATGGCTTCAAGCCATTTTGCGGAATCTGGGCTCACCATCGCTTCTTCATAGTTTGTAGGTTCATCATGATCTAGTAGCATGACTTCCAGAACAGGATTACCGTACCACTCTGGTGCGGATCTCACTCTGGTTGATCTACGAGGTTCAATAGTATCTTGTTCTGAAGTTTCATGATCATTATCATTAGCTTCCTCACTTCTTGGTGTAGGTGTCACAGAAACAGGTTTTTGTGATGCATTACTCTCCAACAAGGGAGTAGGTACAGTTACCTCGTCAAGTTCTACTTTCCTCCCACTCACTTCTTTCGAGAGAAACTCCTTCTCCAGAAAGTTTCCGAACTTAGCAACAAAAGTCTTGCCTTCGGATCTGTGATAGAAGGTGTATCCAATAGTCTCCTTTGGATATCCTATGAAGACACATTTCTCCGATTTGGGTTCGAGCTTATCAGGTTGAAGTTTTTTCACATAAGCATCGCAGCCCCAAACTTTCAGAAACGACAACTTTGGTTTCTTGCCAAACCATAGTTCATAAGGCGTCGTCTCAACGGGTTTTGATGGTGCCCTATTTAACGTGAATGCGGCCGTCTCTAAAGCATAACCCCAAAACGATAGCGGTAAATCAGTAAGAGACATCATAGATCGTACCATATCTAGTAAAGTACGATTACGACGTTCGGACACACCATTACGCTGTGGTGTTCCGGGTGGCGTGAGTTGCGAAACTATTCCGCATTGTTTCAAATGTACACCAAACTAGTAACTCAAATATTCTCCTCCACGATCAGATCGTAGAAACTTTATTTTCTTGTTACGATGATTTTCAACTTCACTCTGAAATTCTTTGAACTTTTCAAATGTTTCAGACTTGTGTTTCATTAAGTAGACATACCCATATCTGCTTAAGTCATCTGTGAAGGTAAGAAAATAACGATATCCGCCACGAGCCTCAATATTCATCGGACCACATACATTTGTATGTATGATTTCCAACAAATCTGTTGCTCTCTCCATAGTACCAGAGAACGGCGTTTTAGTCATCTTGCCCATAAGGCACGGTTCGCAAGTACCAAGTGATTCATAATCAAGTGGTTCCAAAAGTCCATCAGTATGGAGTTTCTTCATGCGCTTTACACCGATATGACCTAAACGGCAGTGCCACAAATAAGTTGCACTATCATTATCAACTCTGCATCTTTTGGCTTCAACATTATGAATATGTGTGTCACTACTATCGAGATTCAATAAGAATAGACCATTCTTCAATGGTGCATGACCATAAAAGATATTACTCATATAAATAGAACAACCATTATTCTCTGATTTAAATGAATAACCGTCTCGCATCAAACAAGATCCAGATATAATGTTCATGCTTAACGCTGGCACCAAATAACAATTATTTAGATGTAGAGGTAGCGTGCCGACCGCGATCACATCGACTTTGGAACCATTTCCCACGCGCATCGTCACCTCATCCTTAGCCAATCTTCGCTTAATCTGTAGTCCCTGTTTCGAGTTGCAAATATTAGCAACAGAACCAGTATCAAATACCCAGGTGCTACTGTGAGCATTAGTAAGGTACACATCAATAACATGTATTTCACATATAACTTTTTCACCTTGCCATCCTTCTTATCCGCCAAATACTTGGGGCAGTTCCGCTTCCAGTGACCAGTCTGCTTGCAGTAGAAGCACTCAGTTTCAGGCTTAGGTCCAGACTTGGGTTTCTTCTCTTGAGAAGCAACTTGCTTGCTGTTCTTCTTGAAGTTCCCTTTCTTCTTCCCTTTGCCCTTTTTCTTGAAACTAGTGGTCTTGTTGACCATCAACACTTGATGCTCCTTCTTGATTTCTATCTCCGCAGCTTTCAGCATCGCGAAGAGCTCGGGAATAGTCTTATTCATCCCTTGCATATTATAGTTCATCACGAAGCTCTTGTAGCTTGGTGGAAGTGATTGGAGAATTCTGTCAATGACGCTATCATCTGGAAGATTAACTCCCAGTTGAATCAAGTGATTACAATACCCAGACATCTTGAGCATATGCTCACTGACAGAACTGTCCTCCTCCATCTTGCAGCTATAGAACTTATTGGAGACTTCATCTCTCAATCCGGGCATTTGCTTGAAATATTAACTTCAACTCCTAAAACATCTCATATGCCCCATGACGTTCAAAACGTCGTTGAAGTCCCGGTTCTAAGCCGTAAAGCATGGCACATTGAAGTATCGAGTAGTCATCAGCTTTGCTCTGCCAGACGTTCATAACATCTGGTGTTGCTCCAGTAGCAGGCCTGGCACCCAGTGGTGCTTCCAGGACGTAATTCTTCTGTGCAGCAATGAGGATAATCCTCAAGTTACGGACCCAGTCCGTGTAATTGCTACCATTATCTTTCAACTTTGCTTTCTCAAGGAACGCATTAAAATTCAACGGAACAACAGCACGGGCCATCTATCTACAATCAAACATACATAAGCAAGATACTTATCAGGTACTAAGTTCATGATAAATTTAGGTTCAATTAATCATATTACTTAAGAACTCCCACTTAGATAGATATCCCTCTAATCCTCTAAGTGATTACGTGATCCAAATTAACTAAACCATGTCCGATCATCACGTGAGATGGAGTAGTTTCGTTGGTGAACATCACTATGTTGATCATATCTACTATATGATTCACGCTCGACCTTTCGGTCTCCGTGTTCCGAGGCCATATCTGTATATGCTTGGCTCGTCAAGTATAACCTGAGTATTCCGCGTGTGCAACTGTTTTGCACCCGCTATATTTGAACGTAGAGCCTATCACACCCGATCATCACGTGGTGTCTCAGCACGAAGAACTTTTGCAACGGTGCATACTCAGGGAGAACACTTCTTGATAATTTAGTGAGGGATCATCTTATAATGCTACCGTCAATCAAAGCAAGATAAGATGCATAAAAGATAAACATCACATGCAATCAATATAAGTGATATGATATGGCCATCATCATCTTGTGCTTGTGATCTCCATCTCCGAAGCACCATCGTGATCACCATCGTCACCGGCGTGACACCTTGATCTCCATCATAGTATCGTTGTCGTCTTGCCAATCTTATGCTTCCATGACTATCGCTACCGCTTAGTGATAAAGTAAAGCATTACAGCGCGATTGCATTGCATACATAAAGCGACAACCATATGGCTCCTGCCAGTTGCCGATAACTTGGTTACAAAACATGATCATCTCATACAATAAAATTTAGCATCATGTCTTGACCATATCACATCACAACATGCCCTGCAAAAACAAGTTAGACGTCCTCTACTTTGTTGTTGCAAGTTTTTACGTGGCTGCTACGGGCTTAAGCAAGAACCAATCTTACCTACGCATCAAAACCACAACGATAGTTTGTCAAGTTGGTGCTGTTTTAACCTTCGCAAGGACCGGGCGTAGCCACACTCAGTTCAACTAAAGTTGGAGAAACTGTCACCCGCAAGCCACCTATGTGCAAAGCACGTCGGGAGAACCGGTCTTGCGTAAGCGTACGCGTAATGTCGGTCCGGGCCGCTTTGTCCAACAATACCGCCGATCCAAAGTATGACATGTTGGTAAGCAGTATGACTTATATCGCCCACAACTCACTTGTGTTCCACTCGTGCATATAACATCAACACATAAAACCTAGGCTCTGATACCACTGTTGGGGAACGTAGGAATTTCAAAAAATTTCCTATGCACACGCAAGATCATGGTGATGCATAGCAACAAGAGGGGAGAGTGTTGTCTACGTACCCTCGTAGACCGATAGCGGAAGCGTTATGACAACGCGGTTGATGTAGTCGTACGTCTTCACGGCCCGACCAATCAAGCACCGAAACTACGGCACCTCCGAGTTCTAGCACACGTTCAGCTCGATGACGATCCCCGGACTCCGATCCAGCAAAGTGTCAGGGAAGAGTTCCGTCAGCACGACGGCGTTGTGACGATCTTGATGTTCTACCGTCGCAGGGCTTCGCCTAAGCACCGCTACAATATTATCGAGGATTATGGTGGAAGGGGGAACCACACACAGCTAAGAATATGATCACGTGGATCAACTTGTGTCTCTAGGGGGTGCCCCTGCCTCCGTATATAAAGGCTCAAAAGGGGGGGGGCGGCCGGCCAAGAGGAGGCACGCCAGGAGGAGTCCTACTCCCCCCGGGAGTAGGACTCCCCCCTTTCCTCGTTGGAATAGGATTCGTTGAGGGGGGAAAGAGGAGAGAGAGGAGGAAGGGGGCCGGCCCCCTCTCCTTGTCCTATTCGGACCAAGGGGGGGAGAGGCGCGCGGCCCATCTCTGGCCACCTCTCCTCTCTTCCACTAAGGCCCATATACCTCCCGGGGGGTTCCGGTAACCTCCCGGTACTCCGGTAAAATCCCGATTTCACCCGGAACACTTCCGATATCCAAACATAGGCTTCCAATATATCAATCTTTATGTCTCGACCATTTAGAGACTCCTCGTCATGTCCGTGATCACATCCGGGACTCCGAACTCCTTCGGTACATCAAAACTCATAAACTCATAATATAACTGTCATCGAAACCTTAAGCGTGCGGACCCTACGGGTTCGAGAACAATGTAGACATGACCGAGACTCGTCTCCGGTCACTAACCAATAGCAGAACCTGGATGCTCATATTGGCTCCTACATATTCTACGAAGATCTTTATCAGCCAGACCGCATAACAACATACGTTGTTCCCTTTGTCATCGGTATGTTACTTGCCCGAGATTCGATCGTCGGTATCCAATACCTAGTTCAATCTCGTTACCGACAAGTCTCTTTACTCGTTCCGTAATACATCATCCCGCAACTAACTCATTAGTTGCAATGCTTGCAAGGCTTAAGTGATGTGCATTACCGAGAGGGCCCAGAGATACCTCTCCGACGATCGGAGTGACAAATCCTAATCTCGAAATATGCCAACCCAACATGTACCTTTGGAGACACCTGTAGAGCACCTTTATAATCACCCAGTTACGTTGTGACGTTTGGTAGAACACAAAGTGTTCCTCCGGCACACGGAAGTTGCATAATCTCATAGTCATAGGAACATGTATAAGTCATGAAGAAAGCAATAGCAACATACTATACGATCGGGTGCTAAGCTAATGAAATGGGTCATGTCAACCAGATCATTCAACTAATGATGTGATCCCGTTAATCAAATGACAACTCTTTGTCCATGGTTAGGAAACATAACCATCTTTGATTAACGAGCTAGTCAAGTAGAGGCATACTAGTGACACTCTGTTTGTCTATGTATTCACACATGTATTATGTTTCTGGTTAATACAATTCTAGCATGAATAATAAACGTTTATCATGATAAAAGGAAATAAATAATAACTTTATTATTGCCTCTAGGGCATATTTCCTTCATGGGCACTCGACGACGATCATCGTGATCGAGTCGGTGATCATACTGCTCACGGTTTTTGTATTGATCTCGTCGGTCTCCACGTCTCTCACGCCTCGGGGGCGATCTTGGGCTGTGAGCCGACTCGACTGTGTCTGCAACCATGGATATGCTCTGAATCCTATTCCACGACTGAGATACTACTATATTGTGCTCTCCAGCGGCTCAGAGCAAGGCACGGATCTGCACCAAACCTCGACCAGCTTCTTACTGGGAAGGTTGAGTTGACTTCGCTATTCGGGCTGCAGCTGCGAGATTCTGGATTGGAGTTCGGTATACCTGAGTCGGAGGTGGGAAAAGTTGACGTCGACTGGATTCGGGAGCACGCTGCCGAGCACGCTCGTCGAGTGCGCGCTGGAGGTTCTCCAGTCGAGTGCGCTCAACCAAGTTGGCCAGGCGCGCCGCCTCCAAGGCATGGGCCTCAGGGGTTTCTCCAACGATGGGAGTGTGAAGTGCATCCATGTTCCGGCGGAGAAGTTCTTCCCTCCTCTGCGAAGAGAGGGTGAGGGAGTCCTGGATTAGGGGGTGTTCGGATAGCCGAACTATACCTTCAGCCGGACTTCTGGACTATGAAGATACAAGATTGAAGACTCCGTCCTGTGTCCGGAAGGGACTTTCCTTGGTGTGGAAGGCAAGCTTGGCGATACGGATGTTCATATCTCCTACCATTGTAACCGACTCTATGTAACCCTAACCCTCTCCGGTCTCTATATAAACCCGAGGGTTTTAGTCCGTAGGACAACATACACATCAACAATCATACCATAGGCTAGCTTCTAGGGTTTAGCCTCTCTGATCTCATGGTAGATCTGCTCTTGTACTACCCATATCATCAATATTAATCAAGCAGGACGTAGGGTTTTACCTCCATCGAGAGGGCCCGAACCTGGGTAAAACTTCGTGTCCCTTGCCTCCTGTTACCATCCAGCCTAGACGCATAGTTCGGGACCCCCTACCTGAGATCCGCCGGTTTTGACACCGACATTGTTGCTTTCATTGAGAGTTCCTCTGTGCCGTCACCGCCAGGCCCGATGGCTCCTACGATCATCAATGGCGATGCAGACCAGGGTGAGACCTTCCTCCCCGGACAGATCTTTGTCTTTGGCGGCTTCGCACTGCGGGCCAATTCACTTGGCCATCTAGAGGAGATCGAAAGCTACGCCCCTGGCCGTCAGGTCAGATTCGGAAATTTAAACTACACGGCTGACATCCGCGGGGACTTGATCTTCGGCGGATTCGAACCACCGCCAAGCGCGCCACACTGTCACGACGAGCATGATCTAGCTCTGCCGCCGAACAGTGCCCTGGAGGCCGCACCCGCATCAGCTCCGACCCTTAGTTCGGAGCCAATCGTGCCGATCGAGGATGGGAGGTTGGACGCCACCTCGGGGGTTGTGATCCCAATGGCGGTTGAGCCGAACACCAGCCCCGTACTCTGCGAGACTCGTGACTCCACGGAGCCGGATTCTTTTCCGTACTCCAAACCCTCCGCGCCCCTGCCGATCGAATCCGATTGGGCGCCGATCATGGAGTTCACGGCCGCGGACGTCTTTCAGCACTCGCCTTTTGGCGATATCCTGAAGTCACTGAAGTCTCTCTCTTTATCAGGAGAGCCCTGGCCGGACTACGGTCAGCAAGGTTGGGGTACGGACGATGAAGAAATTCAAAACCCACCCACCCCCACTTTGTAGCCACTGTCGACGACTTAACCGACATGCTCGACTTCGACTCCGAAGACATCGACGGTATGGACGCCGATGAAGGAGATGATGAAGAACCAGCGCCTACTAGGCCCTGGAAAGCCACCTCATCATATGACATATACATGGTGGACACCCCAAAAGAGGGAGAGGGCGAAGGAACAGCGGAGGATGACCCCTCCAAGAAACAGCCCAATCGCCGGCGTCAGCGGCACCGCTCAAAATCCCGCCAACACAAAAACGGTGATTCCAGCACAGAAGATAATAATACTCCGGAGAGTGCCGACGAAAACCCCCTCCAGCAAGGATTAGGACAGGAGGATGGAGAAACCAGCCCTCATGAGAGAGCGGCAGACAGAGAGGTCAAGGACGATAGTTATATGCCTCCCTCCGAAGACGAGGCAAGCCTCGACGACGACGAATTCGTCATGCCAGAGGATCATGTTGAGCAAAAGCATTTCCAATGCAGGCTTATGGCCATGGCAAGAAGCCTCAAGAAAAAACAGCAACAGCTCCGAGCTGATCAAGATTTGCTGGTTGACAGATGGACCGAAGTCCTTGCGGCCGAAGAGCATAAACTCGAACGCCCCTCCAAGAGTTGCCCAAAGCGCAGGTTGCTACTCCAATTAGAGGAGGAAGCACTTGATGCGGCCGAACGGCCACCTCGTGGCCGCGACAGAGAGACCTCCCGGCCCTCCACTCAAGCCGCACCCCGTACCAAGGCACGGGAATATGCGCCGGACTTACGAGACATGTTGGAGGACAAGGCAAGGCAAACACGATCGATCTATGGATCGCGTGGGCACCCCACGGCTCGAGACGGTAACCGTCACGCCGGCCACAAATTCGGCAGGGCCGAACACAGTAGACAAAACTCATTGGAGCTACGTCATGATATCGCCCAATACAGAGGCGCCGCACACCCACTATGCTTTAGAGACGAAATAATGGATCATCAAATCCCCGAGGGTTTCAAACCCGTAAACATCGAATCATAGGATGGCACAACAGACCCTGCGGTATGGATCGAGGATTATCTCCTTCATATCCACATGACCCCGCGACGATGATTTTCACGCCATCAAATACCTCCCACTCAAGCTTAAAGGACCAGCTCGGCATTGGATCAACAGCTTCCCAACAGGATCAATCAGTTGTTGGGAGGACCTGGAAGCCGCATTCCTCGACAATTTCCAGGGCACTTATGTGCGACCCCCAGACGCCGATGACCTAAGTCACGTAATCCAGCAGCCGGAGGAATCGGCCAGACAATTCTGGACACGGTTCCTAACAAAGAAAAATCAAATAGTCGACTGTCCGGACGCTGAGGCCCTAGCATCCTTCAAGCACAATATTCGTGACGAGTGGCTAGCCCGGCACCTCGGACAGGAAAAGCCGAAATCTATGGCAGCACTCACGACACTCATGACCCGCTTTTGCGCGGGAGAAGACAGCTGGCTCGCTCGTAGCAACAATATGACCAAGAACCCTGGTAGTTCGGACATCAGGGACATTATTGGCAGGTCGCGTCGCAACAAGCAAAAGCGCCGCATTAACGGCAACAATGCTGAGGATACGGCAGTTAATGCCGGATTCAGAGGCTCTAAATCCGGTCAACGGAAGAAGCCATTCAAAAGGAATCCTAGGGGCCCGTCCAGCTTGGACCGAATACTCGACCGCTTGTGCCAAATACATGGCACCGCCGAAAAGCCGGCCAATCACACCAACAGGGATTGTTCGGTCTTCAAGCAGGCAGGCAAGTTAAGCGCCGACAATGAAGACAAGGGGCTGCATAGCGATGACGACGAGGAGCCCCGGCCGCCGAACAACAATGGACAGAAGGGTTTTCCCCCACAAGTGCGGACGGTGAACATGATATACGCCACCCACGTCCCCAAAAGGGAGCAGAAGCGCGCGTTAAGGGACGTATACGCGGTAGAGCCAGTCGCCCCAAAGTTCAACCCATGGTCCTCCTGCCTGATCACAATTGATCGAAGAGACCATCCCACTAGCATCCATCATGGCGGATTTGCCGCATTGGTTCTAGACCCAATTATTGACGGATTTCATCTCACTAGAGTCCTCATGGACGGCGCACTACAAGAAAATCTACGTGCAGAGACGTTCAATTCCATAGCTAGAGACGTGTTATTTCATCTCTAGGAAACCATAGAGTCGACATAGTAAAGCGTCTTTGAAGCGTCTTCTCACGGACCGTCTCAAAACATCTAGAGACGCCGGCAAAGCGGCTGTACATGGCATGAGACGCTATATTGGGACGTTCAAAATCGTCTCTAGATATATAAAGACGTTATATTAGATGCGCTCATATCACGTCTCTACTCACAAACGGACGTTTCATTCGTTATGGGCCCAATGCTTATACGCGCTACATAGAGACGCTATATTCGTCTCTAAATATACATAAGCTTCTTTGTAACTATGGAATATTTTACTTTGAATAGTATTTGATTTATTTTGAATTTGTATTTCATAATTTCATATTCAGTTACTATCACGCCACATATGCATGTGCAGAATGATCATCAAATATAATTACATAATGGCATCCGCCCATATCACCATTTGCATTCACAAGCAACAAATATCATCATATAAAGGCATCCACCCATATCACCAATTGCATTCACAAGTATCCCATTCGTACAATTAGCATACTTAGTAAAAAATCCAATGTACTAGTTAGTAGGAACAAACATCTTGAGTTCACAACTGAATCAAATTAGACATTCATATGAAAGATGCAAATAATTAAGAAATTATACTGAAAACTAGAACTAAGTTTTCCTATGAAGCTAAAATCTATACATAATCTATAATATTTGTTCACTTAAAGACTAGATCTTCTTTCTGTAGTTCCTCCTGGCTCCTGGAATGCACTCCTTTTCTAAATCTTCAGCTACCCTGAAAAAAGAAAGATAACATAGAAACTTTCAGAACATAAGCTTTCAGTCTAGTGTAAGAAGAAATGCTGAACTGCCAGGTGATTCTTCAACTTTGTTGTCTGATTCATGTGGGAGGTCACTGCCAACTACTCTTCCTTTCAGATCAACCTAAAACAAGAATATGATAATAATATATTAATTCTGGTACTTTTATCTTTGTAGAAAGAGATGTGGCTAAGATACCAACTTCATCACTTCCCTCAGTTACAAAGTCATTTCTCCAATCCTCTCCAGGGAATTTTTGCTTCAGGAACGAACTCATCATAGCCATCTCATATGTCATGTTTTCTACATTATCACCTAGTGCCCGTAGTGCAAACTAAACATTTTCTCCTTTATAAGAATACCGAACAAAAGTCAGTCCCTGAGAGACTTTATTTTGCTCCAATACTTATCACCATAATACCCTCAAAGTTTTTCACTTCTTCCCCATGCACACTTTTAAATACTTCTCTATTATCTTCCCATGAAAGGCTCCCATTGTTATCTTTTGTTTTCTTTCTTCCAGTTTCTCCTGCTGTTGAAATAAATATAAACATCTCATTATACTAAGTATTAAATTAAAACCTTTACTTTAATCACAAGTAGAAGTATACCATCACTTTCTTCGTAAGAAATCCTAATTTTCTAGAGGGCCTTGTAAATTTTCTTCATATGCTTGTACACTATCAACAGCCTGCACTGGGATGTTCAGGCTTCGAAGCCGTCTTGGTACCCTTGACATAAAATCTTTTCCACAAGAATGATAAAATCATATGTTAATCAACAAGCTAATGACAGGTAATGTGTCCATAGAAATGCATGTCAAGGTCACACATTGCACTACATCATCTCATAAACAACTCAGATTTTGGCATTCGTACAACAAGCAGAACATATGATTTTTTTCCTCCCAAAGTTTCCAAACAGAATGGCATGAATCCTGGTACTGTTGTGCTTCCATGCAGAAAAAATTCTAAAACACTAGAAACTCCACATATGTGTATTATCATTGCTAATTAGGTTTTGTTGTTGCGGACTGCATCTCCTAATTTGTTGATTTTTGTTTTAATTCTACCAGAATTAGCAGTTCACTGTTCACTTTACTTTGGTACATGAATTTTAGCTATAGCCTCATTTCTGCTGCAGATAAGTGTTGAAAATACAAGAGGTATGCGTACTCATTACTATTAATTTTTGTATAGACTTTGCACACTATATTAGGATGAGAAGTAAGATAAGCTTGCTACTGCCGGAAGTGGAGGAGCTGCCGCAGGAGTTTTGCCTGGTTTGGAGCGACTCGAGATAGCAAGTGAAACGAAGAAGCCATGTTGTGAGCATTGATCCGGAATGGCGGCGGTGCATAAAAACTTGAGAACTTGACTGACAATAAACGACCAATGGAAAACTACAGACACCACAATTTCATGCACTGGTAGTGCGTTTCTATGTCCAAATACTTAAGTGAAGTTCTATTTGTTACTGGATTAACTTAAGTTCTTAACAACCCAATGGAGGACAATGGAAATTCCTAGAGTCAGAGCAAAGCTACTGAAGCACATTGTAGTTTAGATCTTCAATGGCATCCGTGTGGAGACTGACGGTATTAACTCAAGTTCTTAACAAGTGAAAAGGAGGACAATGGAAATTCTTGGAGTTAGAGCAAAGCTACTGAAGCACATTGCAGTTTAGGTATTCAATTCCATGGGTGTGGAGACTGATGGCAAACTGACTTGGAGAACTATTGTGATCTGTACTTTTGGCTTGTTTCCCGTTATTTCTTTTGCAAGGCTGATTGTGATCTGTATTAAGTGATTTCCGGACACCTGTAGGGAGGTGACTAGGTGTTGTGTTTGGTCAATAATGAAGCAAGAAATCTTTAGATGGCTTGGGTTATTTAGTACTACACTGGCAGGTGTCATTTTCATCACAAAGAATGTCTTGGGATAGCAAATAACTTAAGAGCATTAGCACTTTGTTACAGCATTTTGAAAGTCCACAAAATGTTTTGTAAATAGTCTACAAAATATAGTTTAGCCAGTACAAAACACTATTTGGATGTTCATGCCAGGTAACTACAGATTGTTTTCATAAATTTACAGCTTACACCTCTATCATAAGCCCACCGAGGAAGCAGTATCATGTAGCTTACTTTGAAAAGGAATCACTGAGTCATTTATATTCTCAAATGGAAAGATTATGGGACCAAATGGATCAAACTTGTGGAGATGATTTCTGATTCATCAACGGTTAACCATATGGATCGACCTGATGAAAATTACTTCTAATCACAATTTTCAATTTGTCCGAGCAATAAGCATGTGAACTATATACCATTCTGAATAAAGAAATGTAATTCATTTTCAATTAAATTAAACATCAGTCCAGTTTTTGTAAATTCAAAATTCTTATGTAAAGGATTATCTCCAGATGTAACCCCTTTCTGGATGATGGATTTTAATTCGTGTCTTTTCTTGACCGTCGGTAATGAAAATTCAGAAAATTCATGGTAAAAACTTGCTGTTATGTCTGTGAGGGTAACATACACCACTTGTTCTACTTTCAGTTTTACTATATTTAATTTTATTAGACCAAATAGCTGATGACATATTTTACCATGTCGGGACTGATTTCGAGGCAAGCAAACAATAAACCAAACACTTACAATGCATTGCGACTACCAGCGGAAGTAAGGAGACGGAGGTGGCCACTTACAGTATTGAACTTAGGAAAGAGAACCAATAGGAATATAGGCTTGAGATGAATTAATTAAGGAGGCCACTTTGAATGATTTAATGGTAAAAACCATACAGGATATGGGATTCAAGGGATTACCTACTGAGGTGCCGAAGGCTGACGATGCTGGATGGAGGCGAGATGCAGGGAGGTATAGCGACGGAACATGCCGCGGAGCTTTGGGTGAAGGATGTAATCGGCCTGGATGCATCTTGATGACGGTGATAACGACGTGGGGAGGAGCACGTTGTTGTTGGCGACGGTGAGGAGTGAGGACGATGGACGCCGACGGGGCTCCAACTACTGAGATTGATGATGGAGGAGAACAGAAGTCAGCGGCCGACGGAGCTAGCGGCCGAGGGCACCGCTTCTAGCTGAGGCAGCCACCGCGTGGGGTGCGTGAATGGGCGGCGCGCGGTGGGCGATGCCGCCGTAGATTGGAATCAAGAGGTTGGAGAAACGGGGAGGTGGGGAGGTGGGGGATGGCGGCGTGGGAAAATTATCCGGGCATATATTGGAGCGCATAAAAAATCTGACGCGGGAAGTATTAGGCGGTAAAGAAAATAATTTGGAGCGCCAAATTTGTTAAGATAAAATTGTGTAGGAATGCCAAATTTGATTAACAAAAATAATTCAGAAGCCGAAATTAACCATATATGAATAAATAGTATTTTCAAGGTTTTGTTTTACCGGATCAATCTGTATTCATTTTCTTTTTTAAAATGGATCAAACTTCATTCAATAATACACATATTCAATGTATAAAGTTGATGCAGTGATAGATCAAGGGGTGGAGTCATTGTTTCAAACAGTAAGAGCATCTCTAGCAGACCCCGTATAATACCGACCCGCATAACGCGTTTACAATTCGAGGAGATCTGTTTTGCGGGGAAAATCATGCGCCGCAGAATAGACCCTGTATATGAAACTGTATAATTTTAAAAAAACTTCCACAGAAAAAATTGCAACCACACTGATCATTCATAGTTAATCACAACATACTACATAGATCATACATACTACATATATACTACATTCTACCACTAGGAGGCGGGTCTGCGGGCTCGCGACGGCTACAAAAATGGACGAGCTCGCGGCAGCGATGCCGACGCGGTGGAGGGGCTCAGTCGTCGGTCAGTCTTCCTCATTGGAGTTGACGAGGTCGAGGTACATATTCTTCTGCTCCTCGCGGACGCGCCGCCACTCATCGTCCTTGTCCTTCACGGCGAGGTTGGCCACGATCGCCTGCTTGAAAAGGAGCTCTTGGATCTCCTCGTCCTGGTGGCGGCGCTCCTCCTCCTCTTTGCAAGCTTCATGCGATAATCGCGGCCATGACCTTCTCAACATCGTCACTGACGTAATCTTCGGGACCAATGACACCTCGGCGCGGGATCTCCTCCGGTTCCCGCTTGACGGCGACGAGCTCGCCCTCCTCCGGCTCCCTCTTCACAGGGAGAAGTACTGCGCCGGAAGCCCCCCCTCCCCGCGCTGGAGGTAAGCCATGCTGTAGAGGAAGAGCCCGCGGCCGAGGAGGGCGTCCTCCCGTGTCGGCAGTTGTACTCCTCCTTCTCGCGACGGAGGAGCCTTGCCAGCGGCTGGAGGCCTTGGTTGTTCCACTTCCTGGCCGTGTGCTTCCACGAGCCGTCCGCGCGGACACACCGCTCGCGCTCGGGGTCGTCGCCCCTGCCGAAGCTGCGGCAGAGCTCCACATACCTCCCCACATGGCGGCGGCTGGAGGCAAAACTGGGCTCACCGGCAAAGGGAGTGGGGAATCACGGGGAAAAGTGGGCGGCGGCGAGGGGATAAGGTTTCGACCCGTATCTGCCCGGCAAACCCGTAGTTATACGGCGTCAGGGGTAAGGTTTACGGGCTGGACGAGTATACGGGCTCTGTTCTGGCCTCGCCGGAATTATGCAGGTTCACGCGTTATACGAGGGGAAATCCTATACGCCGCTTACAGCGTCAAACCGTCGACGCTTTGCACGGGGAGGTGCGAGCGAGCGATCGACCGGGCCGGCCCATTTATAGCGCGAAGCAGCTTTTCACGAAAATCGTTTCCGGGTTTTGGGAAACTTCTAGAATTTCCTAGCTGGTTTTTCCTGGTTTTAGGAACCTTCTAGCAGGTTCACTGAACCGGTTTTCTGGTTTCTTTTTTGTTTTTGTTTTTTTTTCATTTTTTTGTTTATTTTTCTTCGTTCTTTTTTCTTTTCTTTCACTTTTCTGTTTCTTTTTTTTCCTTTTCCATTTCATTTTTATATTTCAATATTTTAGTTTCTTTTTTAGTGTTAATGTTTCAAAAAGTGTTTGGAAACCTAAAAACCTTTGTGCTTTTAAAAAAGTTCAACTTTTAGAAAATGTTCGTGTTTTCGAAAATTTGTTCATATTAAAAAATGTTCGCGAGTTTCACAAAATGTTTCCTTTTTCAAAAAATGTTCAGAATATTTTTGTTCAATTTTCGAAATTTTAAGTAATAACTAGGATTTCAAAAAATGTTCCTGTTTTCAAAAGTTGTGTAAAAATTTCAAAAAATGTTCTCTTTTTCTAATTTTTGTTTATGTATTAAAAAATTGTTCGCATTTCTAATTTGTTTGGGATTTTCAAAATTGTTATCCATTTAGAAATTTTTTCAAAATATTCAAAATATGTTCATGATTTTAGAAATTGTTCCAATTTTGAAATTTTGTTCAAATCTTTTGACAAATGCGAACAATTTTTGAATAATATATGCGGCATTTTGAAAAAATTTCGTGGTTTTTTCTGAATTTGGATTAGAAAAATTGTTTACATTTTTTTCAGAAAAAATACTTGGAATATCAAAAAAATATGCGGCATTTCGAGTCGGTAGAAAATTTCAAGAAATGTTTCTAAATTGTTTTTCCAAAATCAGAACCCTGCTGTGCGTTCTTCTAGAATTTAGCGCCTTAATTCTTAGAAGCAGCTGTGTGGTGTATTGGCAAGCTGGTCGCGATCAGTACTCTGTTATGAGCGAGATTGTGGGATCGAAACATGGTGTCTTGTCGTTTTTCCGTGGTTTTTTAGGTCGTGCGCAATACAGAAAATAGAAACGGATTTTTGAAGGAGCTGCATATCTCTGGGGTGATTTTTTTTTAACATAGTAGGAGAATATCACAGAGGTAATATAATATGGAGTACATTACATAGGAGAATGTTACACACCGGATAATTAACGTTACAATAAAATAAAGAAGTATGATTATTCAAAATTTAGTACAACTATTTTTAATAGCTACTATCCAAATTTATAAAATATATTATTCAAACTTTGCTTCATTCTAAGATAAGAATAGAGCCGCACACTAAAACGTCTCACAATTCTTCTCTAAGTTAATTAAAATTATATACTTTTTCTGAAAAGTCTAATTATAAAGAATATTCTGTGGCGCTTTATTAACGTCTTAAGAAGCGTCTTTAGGTCGCCGGTGTTCATGGGCGTAGAGACGAATAAAATAGCGTCTCAGAAAAAGCGACCATACATGGTGTTTTTGTTGTAGTGGCGGCAGCAGCCTGAACCTGCTTTACCAGGATACAGTGCGAAAAATGGGCATCGATCCCTCGAGGATTAAGCCCACCAAAACGACCTTTAAAGGCGTAATACCAGGTGTAGAGGCCAACTGCACAGGCTCAGTCACACTTGAAGTGGTCTTCGGATCCCTGGATAATTTCCGAAGCGAGGAATTGATCTTCGACATAGTCCCATTCCACAGTGGCTATCATGCACTGCTCGGACGAACCGCATTCACCAAATTCAATGCGGTACTGCACTACGCATACCTTAAGCTCAAGATGTCAGGCCCTCGTGGAGTAATTACGATCAATGGAAACACCGAACGCTCCCTCCGAACGGAGGAGCACACGACGGCCCTTGCAGCGGAAGTACAAAGCAGCCTCTCCACGCAGTTCTCCAGTCCGGCCATTAAACGTCCGAACACCGTCAAGCGCGCCCGGAGTAACCTACAACAAGACCGCCTGGCACGTTCCGAGCAGGCGTAGCAATACAGCCCCCACCCCAACTCTAGCAAAAAGGAGACGCCTGTACTTCGCGTACATAATTACGCTCTAGAAATACCATGGGCATATGGGGAGGGGCACCATCACGGCACGCCCAAAACACGGCTTAAACCGCACCAGGGGCTGCCGATTTTTTACTTTTCTCTTACTTCCAGGACTCTACTCTCCGGAAGGCCTGTTCGGCAGTTCAATTGCCGCACAAACGACACAAGAACCAGGGAAGCAGACAAGCCATGCCGCATTACGGAAATCCCAGGTGGTCTCTATCACGAGCAATATACCTATTTTGCATACTATTCCGCAGCTTGCCCTTGGAGTAGACATGTTAAATAGTCCAACTTTTTGTTTATCGCATTACTTGTATCATTCTGCTTTGATCGCAGCTATTTTTAATATACAATGCATAGCTTTTGTCTATTTTTTGCATTATCTTTTTATAAATAAATGTTCCTTAACGACATGTTGCACCCGTACAACTTGGTACGGCCAAAATATGCCAGGGGCTTTTAGCACCCCTCAATATGGTGTGAGAAGTCCGAACACTTTCACAAGTGCGGCACCCCGAACTTATAGCACTATATGCATCGGCTCCGAATCATATCTTGGGTCAATAGTTGGGTTTGCCCGGCTCCTATGTTTTGGTGCCTTACGTTCCGCTATACCGGCTAAGGTAGCACTAGGAAAACCACTGCGATTGTGCCCTGGTTGAGCTGGGCCGAGCACCTCAGTGGAGAAAGCTAAAACTGACTGTCATGATGAAGCGAGAACTGGTTGCTATTCGAGAGGTTTTTTCGAGTCCCTAAAGAATTATGCCCCTTATGGCGAGGAGCCGGCTCTGTCCGGCCAAGGCGTGGATAGCGCCCCGAACTCGGTCTTCCGAATACTAGGGGCTTCGCCGAAATTTAAAATTACAGAATTCTATGGCTAAGTGAGAGTGTTCACACATTATAGTCCGATTTCCTCGTTCGTTGGGCTGAGCGCCTCCCTCGAAGGACCCAAATATGGGAAAAAAGAGCGCCCAGGTTTATCGCCGAACACCCCAGCACTAGCGGCAAGGGGGCAGAAGCCGACGACTCGCCATCTCTCAGTATTGATAAACAGCCGCACAGAAGGTAGTATTTTAAATTCAAGAAGCATTGCTCAGCGCATATGAACATGTTTTCAGCACACAGGACAAACACGAGCGAGTTTTACTCAAAAATTACATCCCTAGTACATTCATCCGCCACAAGGCGGGCACCCTTCAGAACATCCTTATAGTAATTTTCAGGCTTGCGATGCTCTTTCCCTGCTAGTGGCCCGTCCTTCACAAGCTTCTCCGCATCCAGCCTGCCCCAGTGCACCTTAGCACGGGCAAAAGCCCTACGGGCACCTTAAATACAGACGGAGCGCTTGCTGACTTCGAGCCTTGGACAGGCCTCCACCAGCCGCCGCACCAGCCCGAAATAGCTCCCAGGCAGAGCCTCTCGAGGCCACAGCCGAACTAGGAGGCCCTTCATGGCCTATTCGGCCGCCTTGTGGAGCTCGACCAGTTGCTTCAGCTGGTCGCTCAGGGGCACGGGGTGTCCGGCCTCAGCATACTGAGACCAGAACACCTTCTCTGTCGAGCTGCCCTCCTCGACTCGATAGAATGCGGCGGCATCGGATACACTCCGGGGAAGAGCTGCAAATGCCCCTGGAGAGCTCCGGATTCAAGTAAGTATCAAGTAACTCACGTTTATGTGTTTACTTTGCATAAAGAATGCCTTACCCGCCGCTATCTTCTTCACCTCATCCAACTCCTGGAGGGTCTTCTGGGATTCGGCCTTGGCAGATTTGGCATTTTCAAAAGCCACTGCAAGCTCGGACGCTTGCGCCTTCGAGTCACGCTCCAAACACTCATGTTTTTCCATGAGAGCCTGGAGCTCTTACCGCACCTTGCCAACCTCGGCCTCATACTTCTCCCGCTCGGTGCGCTCCGAGGCCGAATTCTTCTCGGCCTCATCCAGCGCTTGCTTAAGGGTCGCCACCTCAGACGTGGCCCCTACAATAGCCACGATAATCCTGTTATTTTTTGCAATTTCACCTTTTTATATATATATATTTTTAACAATGTATTTCTTACCTTCATTGTCCTCGAGCTGCTTCTTGGCACGCTCGAGCTCTTGCTCGGACCTTTCGAGGTCCTGCTTCAGCGTGTCCAGTTCCGCAGTCAGTGCGGCGGACGCAAGCAGGGTAGCCTGCACATGCATATTGACTCATTTTTGTTAGACTCTTGCGAATTCTATTTGATCCTCTATTCGGCTTTTCCTTCCCGAATGTCAAACAGAGCATCAGGGCTACCGTCTATGCGGTACTATTATTTACACTTTCTTTACTTACCTCGAAGCCTGTCAAAGGGCTAGTACAAGCTTCAGTCAGTCTGTTTTTTGCGGACTGAACCTTCTGGACCACCGCACTCATAATAGCGCGGTGCTCCTCGTTGATGGAGGCGCCTTGGAGCGCCTCCAGCATATTGTCCGGCGCCTCCGGTTGGACGGAGGCCGCCGGCACGGTGGACTTGCTCCTCATGGAAGGAGGTCCCCCGCCGGACTACGGACCCTTTGTAGGTTCCGGAGCGGTGTCCGGCCTAGAGCCGGACTTGGAGCCCTAGGGGGTTTCATCCCCTTCACTCCTAGAGTCCGGGAGGTCGCCTTGCGGTGCCTCCGGGACCACCTCCTCCCTGCTTGGAACCTGTTGGGACAACACCTCGGTGTCGTCCATAGGGTGGGGGGAGGAAGCCGTCGGAAGCGAGTTCACATCTGACGAGTCCAGTGAGCCGCTCGACGACGCGTCGAGCCGGTCTTTGGGTGGGCTGCATAAGCATATTCGACATAAGGGAAAGCTGTGCAATAAACGAATACTATGAATTACTCCGGTATCCGGATACTTACGATTTTGCCAGGGGCTTGGCCCTGGGCTGCCACTCATCTCCGCCGTCGTCGGCGTCGGCGGAGTAGTCCGGAGGAAGGGTTTTTCCCTTCTTGGACCCTCCGACCTCCTCAGAGAGGGCGGCCTTCCTTTTCTTCTCTCCTACCGCTGGAGGGGGAGAGGTTTCTTCTTCTTCCTCCTCGTCTTCGCGAGAGGAAGGCGCTTCGGGACCGTCGGATGATGAATCCGACACCTCCTGGGGCCGGGCGCTCTTTCGAGTGCCCGTGGCCCTTTTTGTGGCCTTCTTCTCCGGCCCCACATAGGGCGCCGGAACCAGCAGCCTCGCCAAGCAAGCGTCCGCTGGGCCTTCGGGCAAAGGGGCCAGACAGTTGATCTGTCCGGACGTCACCTGCCAATCCTGTCAGAGGAAAGGGAGCTTAGATCCCACATAGAGTCAAACTATGGAAAACTGATACCCTGTAAAAGGAAAAAACAGCTTACCGCGAGCGCGTGATGCTGCGCGCTGAATCCCCGATCCTCGGTAGCGGATGCGGGAGCCTCGGCGCCCTTGAAAAGCGTCCTCCAGGCATCTTCGTACGTCGTGTCGAAGAGCCTGTTTAGAGTTTGATGCTGCGCCGGGTTGAACTCCCACAGATTGAAGGCCCGTCGTTGACACGGGAGGATCAGGCGGATGAGCATAACCTGGACTACGTTGACAAGCTTGAGCTTCTTGTCCACCAGGGTTTGGATGCATGTTTGGAGTCCAGTCAGCTCTCCTTTTTTACCCCAAGATAGGCATGTCTCTACCAGGAGGTGAGCCGCGTAGGGGGCCGGATCGAAACTCAGGGGGTGTGACCCATTCGGCGTCGCACGGCTCGGTGACGTAAAACCACCATGATTGCCACCCCTTCAGGGTCTCCACAAAGGAGCCCTCGAGCCATAGGACGTTGGCCATCTTGCCAACCATGGCACCGCCGCACTCCGCCTGGCTGCCGCGCACCACATTTGGCTTGACGTTGAAAGTCTTAAGCCATAGGCCGAAATGGGGACGGATGCGGAGGAACGCCTCGCACACGACGATGAACGCCGAGATGTTGAGGACGAAGTTTGGGGCCAGATCGTGGAAATCCAAGCCGTAGTAGAACATGAGCCCTCGGACAAATGGATGCAGAGGGAAGCCCAGTCCACGGAGGAAATGGGGGAAGAATACCACCCTCTCATGGGGCCTAGGAGTGGGGATGAGCTGCCCCTTTTCAGGAAGCCGGTGCGTGATGTCGCTAGCCAGATATCCGGCCTTCCTCAGCTTTTTGATGCGTCCCTCCGTGACGGAGGAGACCATCCACTTGCCTCCCGCTCCGTACATGACTGGAGAAGGTTGAGGTAGTAGTGCGGACTTGGGCGCTAGAGCTCGAGTGCGCAAGAATGGATGGGCAAAGGAGGAAGAAGGCATGGGTGAAAAGGTGGATCCTTATCCCCTTATATGGGTGGACGCGACTACATGTCCCCACCAGCCTGGTAAAACTTGCTTATCTCCAAGCGCCGTAATCAAAGGCGCGGTTGGGTTACCCATGCCCGTATTGATGAGAATCCCGGAATAAGGGGGCACGATCTCTGCTTTGACAAGACGTGCCAAGGAAGCCGCCTCGCATAACGCGCTGAGGTGGGATAATTAAACGACTCGGATAAAGGCTTGGCCGTGGTGTGTCGCACCATGGAATATGTCAGCAGATTAGATTTGTGTAAATATTATTCTCTCCATGGCAATATGTGGAAAACTTATTTTGCAGAACCGGACACCATCTTTGTGTTTAAAATCTTCTATGAAGTATTTGGAGGAGGAACCCGCCTTGCAATGCCGAAGACAATTTGCGCGCCGGACTCGTCGTCATTGAAGCCTGGTTCAGGGGCTACTGAGGGAGTCCTGGATTAGGGGGTGTTCGGATAGCCGAACTATACCTTCAGCCGGACTCCTAGACTATGAAGATACAAGATTGAAGACTCCGTCCCGTGTCCGGAAGGGACTTTCCTTGGCGTGGAAGGCAAGCTTGGGGATAAGGATGTTCAGATCTCCTACTATTGTAACCAACTCTATGTAACTCTAACCCTCTCCGGTGTCTATATAAACCGGAGGGTTTTAGTCCGTAGGACAACATACACATCAACAATCATACCATAGGCTAGCTTCTAGGGTTTAGCTTCTCTGATCTCGTGGTAGATCTACTCTTGTACTACCCATATCATCAATATTAATTAAGCAGGACGTAGGGTTTTACCTCCATCGACAGGGCCCGAACCTGGGTAAAACTTCGTGTCCCTTGCCTCGTGTCACCATCCGGCCTAGACGCACAGTTCGGGACCCCCTACCCGAGATCCGCCGGTTTTGACACCGACAGAGGGGTTCGGGTCGGTACTCTTCGTGGACACGCAACGGATCACCGCCACCATCGCCTCTGTCCTCGCTGGTGAAGCCAGGTGGACTATGTGGTCCATTGACCATCAAAACTTCCGCCGTGGGGTCGCTGCTGTCGCACTCTGATGCAGTCTCTACGGAGCCAGTCGACAGGTCGAACAGGCCGTAGAGAGTTTGGTCGGGCTCGATTGTCGCGACCTGGGGGGTGGCCCATTGGCGAGCCACCGCATGCCTCACCCGCTGCTGAAGCCTCGACCGACCGGAACGTTTGCCCCGGTGGGCTGCAGGGAGGGAGGTTGACACGGGAGCCGACTGATACTGAGTCGACAACTGCCGTAGGAGGACGCCACATACGCACGCGCGATAGTGCGTTGCCCCGCGAACGGGGAGCGCCTCGACGTCGAGTGGCGCTTCCTGGAGCCAAGCGGAGTCGTCGGTGATGAATACGAGCGCACCGAGACGGATCTCATGGCCCTTGGCCAAACCTCCGCCTGAAACCATGTTGATGGGGATCAGAAAAATCATAACTTCTCCAACAAGTCGCTAATACACCTGCCCCACGGTGGGCGCCAACTGTCGTGGTTCTAAGTCTGACAGTAGAATGGGGGGTAGGAATGTAGAGGCAAGATCTTAGCTATGGAGGAGTTGTACACACGAGTTTTATGAGTTCAGGCCATTCTTGGAGGAAGTAACAACCCTACGTCTCGGAGCCCGGAGGCGATCGACTAGATTATATGCGTGTGTGTTACAGGGGGTGCGAACCCTTGTCCCTGAGGAGGGGGCTTATATAGAGTTCGCCAGACCCCTCCCGCCCTCAGTTACAAAAGGTTTAAGGTACATAAAGACGAGGACGTTACTGGTAACGCCTGCAATAAAGATACATAATGACCATTAAAGGTATGACTTAATTCCCGACCGTTGCAGAGTGGAGTGGCTCTAGATCTTCTGGTAGTCGAGTGATTGCCCATACGGCCGAGTGTCTTCAAGACTGTCGAGTGGAACATAACTTCATGGTCCAGTGGATAATGTTTTTTCTTCGAATGCTTCTAGTTCTTTTTAGAGATGTCCTTGGGGAGGGTATCTTGGACAGATCCATGACCCTACCCTAAGTACATAGCTTCATCACCGACGGCCTTGCTGTAGATTGCGGTAGCCACCAAAAGATTTTCGTGAGGGTTTCTCTCTTCGGATCTGATGGTTGCCTACGACGATGAGATGCAAGCTATGGACAATGACTTGACACAGAGGTTATGGTTGTGCGGCGGCAGTGGTCGGTTCTCTTGTCCATCGCGGAAAAGTGGTGGCGATAATACATGATTGATTTTGATGGTGATGAGTACCTGGTCTCAAGCTCCGGGGTGAAAACCTAGGTTTGACCCGAGTTGGTTATACCTGGGAATGACGATGTTTTTTTACATTGTTACCTTGTTGAAGGCATTGCTCGGATATGCTTCGATTGGTTCTTCAGAATCTGACTTTGGTGGTTGGATCCAGTGACGATGGTGTTTGAGCGTCGCTCCTTTCCTGAAGGCGTTGCTGTTGAAGAACCTCGTTGTCATTGTGGTGTCATGAGATGGTTGGTGCGGATATGGCCGTTGTTGTAGATTGTCGAGAGAGGATTTGATCATTTTGGTTTTTTTATCGCTTAGGCACACCTTTGGTCTTATATGACTTTGCTATTTGCCGGCGTCTTTTTATTGTGTGTGTTGTGTTTGCTGTGTGCATCCTAACTATGCAGAGGCCGGGTGTGTGCTCATTGTGTTTGTATCCTCTTGATGCTTCATTTTGAGTCAATGAAGTCCACCCTTTATCGAAAAAAATGATTGAAGAGAGCAGGCCGCGCTCGAGGAGAAGAAATTGAAGATCGCCGCCAATGTGGAGGATGCCAGGATGTTGACATATAGATGATAGCGTTGGATGGCATCCCCCTGCACCTGTGTCGGCGGACTGGTTCGCCCCTATGTGTGGACGGATGCGGAATGAAAATTACGGGACGCCATTGGAGATGCCCTTAAGATGTAAGATAGCATAATTTGAAACCTAGAAATTACACGTTAAAAGCATGGAGCAGATAGTACAGGAAATATTAATCCTATACTTTTTTAATTTACTCCAACAGGAAGTATATATAAGGGCTTCCAACAGGAAGTACTCTCTCTCTCTCTCTCCAAAAATGTAAGACAAATTTTGGTGTAGATTTAGACAAAAAAAGTCTTATATTTTGAGGAGGAAGTATCTTTTTCTAATTAACTTGTCATGCCTTTTTTGTTGTTTTTGGATTATGTTCTTCTAACATAAATAAATTATATATGATGTAAGATAGGAATATACTTAAATCTTACATTGTTAAGGAGTTGATCCCCACTATTATCAATTCTTTCAACATGCACAACGTCCACATCAGCGTTCACATGAGGATTAACATGCATGTGATGCCATGTCATCCTTCCGTTACCACCTCATATATCTTTTCTTTATCTTGCAAAAAAATAGATCTTTTCTTTATCAATAAAATGTTTGATTTAGTGTGCATCACTCCTCTTACATCTTCTGTAATCGAGTGTTTGACAAAAAACTATCACTTTAGGGGTTTGTGTCCCACAGAACTACCACTTAAAAAAAGTGACCGAAAACTACCAAATTTTTCTAATTTTGTGATTAAAAACTACCACTTTCAGATAATGATCAGTTTAGGCGATTTAAACGTGTTGACCGTTCAGTTGACCATTATTACAGGTGGGACCCACACGTCATTCTTCTTCCTCCTCTCTTCATCTTTCTTTGGCATTTTCGCAAACAACTTATGTGCATCCCGGCTCCTCAGTGGTCATCACCGGAGGCGAGAGGGAGGCCAGAGCCATGGTGTTGCTGCCACTGATCTCAGCAGGGGAGGGCCCGGCGTCGCGCCCACGCGGAGCAGCTGAACCGGCCGCCCTACACCGGGCTCAGCAGGGAGGGCCCGGCATCGCGCCACCGTGCAGCCGCATCCTCGAACCGGCCCCGACGCAGCCACCCCTGCCAGACGCCGGCGTGGGACCGTGGAGGCGTAGAACCCCACCAGCGCGACCTTGGCGGGCAGGCGGTCGGCCAGGTCGAGCGGCGCATCGAGGAGGAGGGCGGCTGTGTCGTTGACGGGCGGGTCGCCGGCGGCCGTGTCGTGGGCGTGGACTGAGAGGCGATGCGCAGGGTGTTGGGGAACGTAGTAATTTCAAAAAATTTCCTACGCACACGCAAGATCATGGTGATGCATAGCAACGAGAGGGGAGAGTGTGATCTACGTACCCTTGTAGATCAACAACGAAAGCGTTTGGTTGATGTAGTCGTATGTCTCCATGGCCCGACCGATCAAGCACCGAAACTACGACACCTCCGAGTTCTAGCACACGTTCAGCTCGATGACGATCCCCGGACTCCGATCCAGCAAAGTGTCGGGGAAGAGTTCCGTCAGCACGACGGCGTGGTGACGATCTTGATGTACTACTGTCGCAGGGCTTCGCCTAAGCACCGCTAAAATATTATCGAGGACTATGGTGGCAGGGGGCGCCGCACACGGCTAAGAATATGATCACATGGATCAACTTGTGTTCCTCTGGGGTGCCCCTGCCTCTGTATATAAAGGCTCAAGGGGGGGGGGGGTGCGGCCGGCCTAGGAGAGGTGCGCCAGGAGGAGTCCTACTCCCTCCGGGAGTAGGATTCTCCCCCCCCCAATCCTAGTTGGAATAGGATTCGCGGAGGGGGGAAAAGAGGAAAGGGGGCCGGCCCCCTCTCCTTGTCCTATTCAGACCAAGGGAGGGGAGGGGCGCGTGGCCCATCTCTGGCTGCCTCTTCTCTTTTCCACTAAGGCCCACTTAGGCCCATATATCTCCCGGGGGGTTCCGGTAACCTCCCGGTACTCCGGTAAAATCCCGATTTCACCCGGAACACTTCCGATATCCAAACATAGGCTTCCAATATATCAATCTTTATGTCTCGACCATTTCGAGACTCCTCGTCATGTCCGTGATCACATCCGGGACTCCGAACAACCTTCGGTACATCAAAACGTATAAACTCATAATATAACTGTCATCGAAACCTTAAGCGTGCGGACCCTACGGGTTCAAGAACAATGTAGACATGACCGAGACATGTCTCCGGTCAATAACCAATAGCGGGACCTGGATGCCCATATTGGCTCCTACATATTCTACGAAGATCTTTATCGGTCAGACCGCATAACAACATACGTTGTTCCCTTTGTCATCGGTATATTACTTGCCCGAGATTCGATCGTCGGTATCCAATACCTAGTTCAATCTCGTTACCGGCAAGTCTCTTTACTCGTTCCGTAATACATCATCTCACAACTAACTCATTAGTTGCATTGCTTGCAAGGCTTAAGTGATGTGCATTACCGAGAGGGCCCAGAGATACCTCTCCGACGATCGGAGTGACAAATCCTAATCTCGAAATATGCCAACCCAACATGTACCTTTGGAGACACCTGTAGAGCACCTTTATAATCACCCAGTTACGTTGTGACGTTTGGTAGAACACAAAGTGTTCCTCCGGCACACGGAAGTTGCATAATCTCATAGTCATAGGAACATGTATAAGTCATGGAGAAAGCGATAGCAACATACTAAACGATCGGGTGCTAAGCTAACGGAATGGGTCATGTCAATCACATCATTCTCCTAATGATGTGATCCCGTTAATCAAATGACAACTCATGTCTATGGCTAGGAAACTTAACCATCTTTGATCAACGAGCTAGTCAAGTAGAGGCATACTGGTGACACTCTGTTTGTCTATGTATTCACACATGTATTATGTTTCCGGTTAATACAATTCTAGCATGAATAATAAACATTTATCATGATATAACAAAATAAATAATAACTTTATTATTGCCTCTAGGGCATATTTCCTTCAGTCTCCCACTTGCACTAGAGTCAATAATCTAGATCACATCACCATGTGATTAACATCGCTAGTTCACATCACCATGTGATTAACACCCATAGTTCACATCATCATGTGACCAACACCCAAAGGGTTTACTAGAGTCAATAATCTAGTTCACATTGCTATGTGATTAACACCCAAAGAGTACTAAGGTGTGATCATGTTTTGCTTGTGAGAGAAGTTTAGTCAACGGGTCTGTCACACACAGATCCGTATGTACTTTGCAAATTTTTCTATGTCTACAATGCTCTGCACGGAGCTACTCTAGCTAATTGCTCCCACTTTCAATATGTATCTAGATCGAGACTTAGAGTCATCCAGATCAGTGTCAAAACTTGCATCGACGTAACCCTTTACGGTGAACCTTTTTTGTCACGTCCATAATTGAGAAACATATCCTTATTCCACTAAGGATAATTTTGACCGCTGTCCAGTGATCTACTCCTAGATCACTATTGCACTCCCTTGCCAAAATCAGTGTAGGGTGTACAATAGATCTGGTACACAGCATGGCATACTTTATAGAACCTATGGCCAAGGCATAGGGAATGACTTTCATTCTCTTTCTATCTTCTGTCGTGGTCGTGTTTTGAGTCTTACTCAATTTCACACCTTGTAACACAGGCAAGAACTCTTTCTTTGACTGTTCCATTTTGAACTACTTCAAATTCTTGTCAGGGTATGTACTCATTGAAAAAACTTATCAAGCGTTTTGATCTATCTCTATAGATCTTGATGCTCAATATGTAAGTAGCTTCACCGAGGTCTTTCTTTGAAATACTCCTTTCAAATACTCCTTTATGCTTTGCAGAATAATTCTACATTATTTCCGATCAACAATATGTCATTCACATATATTTATCAGAAATGCTGTAGTGCTCCCACTCACTTTCTTGTAAATACAGACTTCACTCCAAGTCTGTATAAAACTATATGCTTTGATCAACTCATCAAAGCGTATATTCCAACTCCGAGATGCTTGCACCAGTACACAGATAGATCGCTGGAGCTTGCATATTTTGTTAGCACCTTTAGGATTGACAAAACCTTCTGGTTGCATCATATACAACTCTTCTTTAATAAGTCCATTAAGGAATGCAGTTTTGTTTATCCATTTGCCAGATTTCATAAAATGCGGCAATTACTAACATGATTCGGACAGACTCAAGCATAGAGACGAGTGAGAAACTCTCATCGTAGTCAACACCTTGAACTTTGTCAAAAAACCTTTTTCGACAAGTCGAGCTTTGTAGATAGTAACACTACTATCAGCGTCCGTCTTCCTCTTGAAGATCCATTTATTTTCTATGGCTTGCCGATCATCGGGAAAGTCAACCAAAGTCTACACTTTGTTCTCATACATGGATCCCATCTCAGATTTCATGGCCTCAAGCCATTTTGCAGAATCTGGGCTCATCATCGCTTCCTCATAGTTCGCAAGTTCGTCGTGGTCTAGTAACATGACTTTCAGAACAGGATTACCGTACCACTCTGGTGCGGATCTCACTCTGGTTTACCTACGAGATTCGGTAGTAACTTGATCTGAAGTTACATGATCATCATCATTAGCTTCCTCACTAATTGGTGTAGTAGTCACAAGAACAGATTTCTGTGATGAACTACTTTCCAATAAGGGAGAAGGTACAACTACCTTATCAAGTTTTCTACTTTCCTCCCACTCACTTCTTTCGAGAGAAACTCCTTCTCTTAGAAAGGATCCATTCTTAGCAACGAATGTCTTGCCTTCGGATCTGTGATAGAAGGCGTACCGAACAGTCTCCTTTAGGTATCCTATGAAGACATATTTCTCCGATTTGGGTTTGATCTTATCAGGATGAAACTTTTTCACATAAGCATCACAACCCAAAACTTTAAGAAACAACAACTTTGGTTTCTTGCCAAACCATAATTCAGACGGTGTCATCTCAATGGATTTAGATGGTGCCCTATTTAATGTTAATGTAGCTGTCTCTAATGCATAACCCCAAAACGATAGTGGTAGATCGGTAAGAGACATCATAGATCGCACCATATCAAGTAAAGTACGATCACGATGTTCGGACACACCATTACACTGTGGTGTTCCAAGTGGCGTGAGTTGCGAAACTATTCCGCATTACTTTAAATGTACACCAAACCTGTAACTCAAATATTCTCCTCCACGATCAGATCGTAGAAACTTTATTTTCTTGTTACGATGATTTTCAACTTCACTCTGAAATTCTTTAAACTTTTCAAATGTTTCAGACTTATGTTTCATTAAGTAGATATACTCATATCTGCTCAAATCATCTGTGAAGGTCAGAAAATAACGGTACCCACCGCGAGCCTCAACACTCATTGGACTGCATACATCAGTATGTATTATTACCAATCAAGTTTGTTGCTCGCTCCATTGTTCTAGAGAACGGAGTCTTAGTCATCTTGCCCATGAGGCATGGTTCGCAAGTACCAAGTGATTCATAATCAAGTGGTTCCAAAAGTCCATCAGTATGGAGTTTCTTCATGCGCTTTACACCGATATGACCTAAATGGCAGTGCCACAAATAAGTTGCACTATCATTATTAACTTTGCATCTTTTGGCTTCAATATTATGAATATGTGTAACATTACGATCGAGATCCAATGAACTGTTTTCATTGGGTGTATGACCATTGAAGGTTTTATTCATGTAAACAGAACAACAATTATTCTCTGACTTTAATGAATAACCGTATTGCAATAAACATGATCAAATCATATTCATGCTCAACGCAAACACCAAATAACACTTATTTAGTTTCAACACTAATCCCGAAAGTATAGGGAGTGTGCGATGATGATCATATCAATCTTGGAACTACTTCCAACACACATCGTCACCTCACCCTTTACTAGTTTCTGTTTATTCTGCAACTCCTGTTTTGAGTTACTACTCTTAGCAACTAAACCAGTATCAATTGCCGAGGGGTTGCTATAAACACTAGTAAAGTACACATCAATAACATGTATATCCAATATACCTTTGTTTACCTTGCCATCCTTCTTATCCGCCAAATACTTGGGGCAGTTCCACTTCCAGTGACCAGTCCCTTTGCAGTAGAAGCACTTAGTCTCAGGCTTAGGATCAGACTTGGGCTTCTTCACTTGAGCAGCAACTTGCTTGCCGTTCTTCTTGAAGTTCCCCTTTCTTCCCTTTGCCCTTTTCTTGAAACTAGTGGTCTTGTTAACCATCAACACGTGATGTTTTTTCTTGATTTCTACCTTCGTCGATTTCAGCATCACGAAGAGCTTGGGAATTACTTTTGTCATCCCTTGCATATTATAGTTCATCACGAAGTTCTACTAACTTGGTGATGGTGACTAGAGAATTCTGTCAATCACTATTTTATATGGAAGATTAACTCCCACTTGATTCAAGCGATTGTAGTACCCAGACAATCCTAGCACATGCTCACTGCTTGAGCGATTCTCCTCCATCTTTTAGCTACAGAACTTGTTGGAGACTTCATATCTCTCAACTCGGGTATTTGCTTGAAATATTAACTTCAACTTCTTGGAACATCTCATATGGTCCATGACGTTCAAAACGTCTTTGAAGTCCCGATTCTAAGCCGTTAAGCATGGTGCACTAAACTATCAAGTAGTCATCATATTGAGCTAGCCAAACGTTCATAACGTCTGCATCTGCTCCTGCAATAGGTCTGTCACCTAGCGGTGCATCAAGGACATAATTCTTCTGTGCAACAATAAGGATAAACCTCAGATCACGGATCCAATCCGCATCATTGCTACTAACATCTTTCAACACAATTTTCTCTAGGAACATATCAAAATAAACACAGGGAAGCAACAACGCGAGCTATTGATCTACAACATAATATGCAAAATACTACCAGGACTAAGTTCATGATAAATTTAAGTTCATTTAATCATATTACTTAAGAACTCCCACTTAGATAGACATCCCTCTAATCCTCTAAGTGATCACGTGATCCAAATCAACTAAACCATAACCGATCATCACGTGAAATGGAGTAGTTTTCAATGGTGAACATCACTATGTTGATCATATCTACTATATGACTCACGCTCGATCTTTCGATCTCAGTGTTCCGAGGCCATATCTGCATATGCTAGGCTCGTCAAGTTTAACCTGAGTATTCTGCGTGTGCAAAACTGGCTTGCACCCGTTGTAGATGGACGTAGAGCTTATCACACCCGATCATCACATGGTGTCTGGGCACGACGAACTTTGGCAACGGTGCATACTCAGGGAGAACACTTCTATCTTGATAATTTAGTGAGAGATCATCTTATAATGCTACCGTCAATCAAAGCAAGATAAGATGCATAAAAGATAAACATCACATGCAATCAATATAAGTGATATGATATGGCCATCATCATCTTGTGCTTGTGATCTCCATCTCCGAAGCACCATCATGATCACCATCGTCACCGGAGCGACACCTTGATCTCCATCGTAGCATCGTTGTCGTCTCGCCAATCTTATGCTTCCACGACTATCGCTACCGCTTAGTGATAAAGTAAAGCATTACGGCGCGATTGCATTGCATACAGTAAAGCGACAACCATATGGCTCCTGCCAGCTGCCGATAACTCGGTTACAAAACATGATCATCTCATACAATAAAATTCAGCATCATGTCTTGACCATATCACATCACAACATGCCCTGCAAAAACAAGTTAGACGTCTTCTACTTTGTTGTTGCAAGTTTTACGTGGCTGCTACGGGCTTAAGCAAGAACTAATCTTACCTATGCATCAAAACCACAACGATAGTGTGTCAAGTTGGTGCTGTTTTAACCTTCGCAAGGACCGAGCGTAGCCACACTCGGTTCAACTAAAGTTGGAGAAACTGTCACCCGCAAGCCACCTATGTGCAAAGCACGTCAGGAGAACCGGTCTCGCGTAAGCGTACGAGTAATGTCGGTCCGGGCCGCTTCATCCAACAATACCGCCGAACCAAAGTATGACATGCTAGTAAGCAGTATGACTTATATCGCCCACAACTCACTTGTGTTCTACTCGTGCATATAACATCAACACATAAAACCTAGGATCGGATGCCACTGTTGGGGAACATAGTAATTTCAAAAAAATATCCTACGCACACGCAAGATCATGGTGATGCATAGCAACGAGAGGGGAGAGTGTGATCTACGTACCCTTGTAGATCAACAACAGAAGCGTTTGGTTGATGTAGTCGTACGTCTCCACGGCCCGACCGACCAAGCACCGAAACTACGGCACCTCCGAGTTCTAGCACACGTTCAGCTCGATGACGATCCCCAGACTCCGATCCAGCAAAGTGTCGGGGAAGAATTCCGTCAGCACGACGGCGTGGTGACGATCTTGATGTACTACTGTCGCAGGGCTTCGCCTAAGCACCGCTACAATATTATCGAGAACTATGGTGGCAAGGGGCGCCGCACACGGCTAAGAATATGATCACGTGGATCAACTTGTGTTCCTCTGGGGTGCCCCTGCCTCTGTATATAAAGGCTCAAGGGGGGGGTGCGGCCGGCCTAGGAGAGGTGTGCCAGGAGGAGTCCTACTCCCTCCGGGAGTAGGATCCCCCCCCCCCAATCCTAGTTGGAATAGGATTCGCGGAGGGGGGAAAAGAGGAAAGGGGCTGGCCCCCTCTCCTTGTCCTATTCGGACCAAGGGAGGGGAGGGGCGCGCGGCCCATCTCTGGCTGCCTCTTCTCTTTTCCACTAAGGCCCACTAAGGCCCATATATCTCCCGGGGGGTTCCGGTAACCTCCCGGTACTCCGGTAAAATCCCGATTTCACCCGGAACACTTCCGATATCCAAACATAGGCTTCCAATATATCAATCTTTATGTCTCGACCATTTCGAGACTCCTCGTCATGTCCGTGATCACATCCGGGACTACGAACAACCTTCGGTACATCAAAACGTATAAACTCATAATATAACTGTCATCGAAACCTTAAGCGTGCGGACCCTATGGGTTCGAGAACAATGTAGACATGACTGAGACATGTCTCCGGTCAATACCAATAGCGGGACCTGGATGCCCATATTGGCTCCTACATATTCTACGAAGATCTTTATCGGTCAGACCGCATAACAGCATACGTTGTTCCCTTTGTCATCGGTATGTTACTTGCCCGAGATTCGATCGTCGGTATCCAATACCTAGTTCAATCTCGTTACCGGCAAGTCTCTTTAATCGTTCCGTAATACATCATCTCGCAACTAACTCATTAGTTGCATTGCTTGCGAGGCTTAAGTGATGTACATTACCGAGAGGGCCCAGAGATACCTCTCCGACGATCGGAGTGACAAATCCTAATCTCGAAATACGTCAACCCAACATGTACCTTTGGAGACACCTGTAGAGCACCTTTATAATCACCCAGTTACGTTGTGAAGTTTGGTAGCACACAAAGTGTTCCTCCGGCACACGGGAGTTACATAATCTCATAGTCATAGGAACATGTATAAGTCATGGAGAAAGCAATAGCAAAATACTAAACGATCGGGTGCTAAGCTAACGGAATGGGTCATGTCAATCACATCATTCTCCTAATGATGTGATCCCGTTAATCAAATGACAACTCATGTCTATGGCTAGGAAACTTAACCATCTTTGATCAACGAGCTAGTCAAGTAGAGGCATACTAGTGACACTCTGTTTGTCTATGTATTCACACATGTATTATGTTTCCGGTTAATACAATTCTAGCATGAATAATAAACATTTATCATGATATAAGAAAATAAATAATAACTTTATTATTGCCTCTAGGGCATATTTCCTTCACAGGGGCGTCGTACTCGATCCGCACGACGAGCTGGCTTGTGTCGGCGCCAGGCGACGACCAGTTGGGCGTGATGGTGACGCTTAGGCCGACGCTCGGCCGCGGCCGCTGCCCGTACGAGCTCACAGAGCCGGCCTCAACATTGGCGAGGCCGTTGGTGGCGTTCGGTATGGAGGCAGCGAGCACGACCGAGTCGCTTCAAGCCTGTGGAGGGTGACGCCACGGAAGACGATCTCGCGGAGGCGGGCGGCGAGGCCACGCCACCGACGCGAGATGAGGCCGGTGCGCGTGGTGGCCGGGCGCAACGGAGGCGGGCGAGGATGGGGAGGAGCAGGTCGTCGGGGAGGACCCTGGTGCGGTCCGGTCGTCGCAGCCGGGTGGAACGCCGGCGAAACTCCATTGACGCCCCAGATCTCGGGGATAGGCGAGGCGAGCAGCGTCTGCTCTCCTATGAAGTTGACTTTGACGCCACGTCAGCGCTGACAGATGGGTCCCGCCTGTTATAAACACGTTTAAATCATCTAAACTGGTCATTATCTGAAAGTGGTAGTTTTTAGTCACAAAATTTTAAAATTTTGATTGTTTTCGGTCATTTTTTTAAAATGATAGTTCTGTGGGACGCAAACCCCTAAAGTGGTATTTTTTGCCAAACACTCTGTAAGACTGTAACCGACGATACGCATGGTCTTCCATCTTTCATAACGGACGCAGAGATCGGACTACTGATCCCTTGCAATGTATCAGACTAGTCATTGACCGTAGGATGAGAAGCATCATGACCATCAGATTCGGCAGTACATCCTCACGCGGGATTGCTTCCTTAAAAAGTGCGACCCATTAATTAGTTTGCATGCGTCATTTGCACTAAATGGAATCAATTTGTTTCCTACCAACTACTCCTAATAATCAGGGCATATCAAATTGATTGAGCTCCATGCTGTGTGTTTCCATGCATGCGGTTTGCTTCCATACATTTTGTTTTCAATCCTTATTTCGAGTCTGCATTGTACACGTGAGCCTGTGGAAGTTTTTCCATGGTGAACACTGTTTGCTTCCATCTAGTTAGAATATGTTTGGTAATGGAGAGATTCCTTCCATCGTGTTAGAATTTCTTTGCTTCAATCGGCCAAAACAATTGCTTCCATAGTAACTGACAACTGCTCCGATCAAGTTTCATCGTATTTGTGCCTACTATGTAAACAAAAACATGCTTCAAGCGACTAGAAAGTTATTTCGACTATACCAAAAAAGACCTCTTGAATGTTTAAAATTGTTTCTATCAAACATTGCTTTAAAAATCTTTAGCTAGAAAACACTGCTTCAAAAAGATTAGAATTTTCTTCTGGGCCGGGACAACAGAAGATTACTTCCATATAGTTGAAATCTGTGCTTCGATCGGTCACACAGTGCTTCCATGGCAATCGGCGATTACTTCAATCTTGGTAGAATTTGTTTATTACATTCACCCATGAAGATTGCTTCCATTGTAACCTGAGATAGCTTCGATCACTAATTCGGTAGTTGCAACAGGTCATTTAAATTGGGACTTTGCTTCCAAAGAATTTGTTTTTTAGGTCCAAAGAACTGAGAACTTGCTTCCAAGGAATATTGAACTTGCATCTAAAAACATGAGGATTTGCTTCCATACAACAAAAAAGACGCATATGCTCAGGTTTTGCATCGCCTGGGCACAATGCAGACCCCCACTCCCAAAGATATACATTTTGCTTCTAAATCATCATCATACTATTTTCACGTATATCAGAGTTCTTCTCCATAGCTCTTGGATTTGCTTCCATGGTGATCGTGAAGCACCGCACCATCTACGCCAGTGTCATGAACTACAAGCGAGTACGAAGACCTTATCTCTCGCACCATGACCTTGTGGAAAGGCATGCTGCATCTTACTACCTTCTTCTATGCTTCCTGCAATCCAAGACATAATCATGTGACAAATTTAACAAAAATCGATGAACAAATCCAAGAGCTATGGAGAAGAACTCTATCATTGTCGGGGTATATCATTGAAGAGCTATGGAGATGAACAAATTCCACGACAATCATGCTTAAAATAATGGAGATGTACCAATGGAAAAAGGAACAATACAAACTATGTTTCTTGCATTCGTTAATGATGAATTAACAATATGTGCAATCCAATTTCAAACTAGTGCATCAATCGGGATTCCCATGTGCTTCACCCTCGTCACCTACCTGTGTATGTGATGTTGTGATACAACATCGCCTAGTAAGTCACCCTGCACCATGGCGTGAGAGCCTATCCCTGCTGGCCTCATTCCCAAACCGAGACAGCATTCCAGCAAGGTGGATTAGAGGCCAAAACTGCAGGTAGAGCTGGACCCGATGCTGGTGGAGTTAAGCACCGGGGCTACGAGCTCGTCAGTGAGCTGGTGGTGGAGTTAAGCACAAGCGATGTCTTCAGGCGGTCGGTCAGGAAACTAACGATGCATGATTAGCATCGTGTGGCGCAATACATCTGTACAACGGAATTACATATCAGAAAATAAGAGACAGTTTGATCTATACACAACATAAATGGAGTAAAATTATCTAAACCAAAGAAGAACATGTATTATAATTAGGAAGCATGGCAGGGGAGGAAATATTATTACAGAAGTAGGTATAAGAGCACCTGATGGAAGATGGACAATATTTACATTTCAAAGGCGCTGAGTATAACAAAAACAAAAACGCAAAAGAAGAAGAAGTCTAGCTGGAAACAACTATCTAAACAGAAGAAGCATAAAACTGTAATTTGGAATTAGCAACAGTACTATGATGCATGATTTTTTTATCTCAACCTAACTCATATTAGTTGGAAGCATATAAATCTGAACTGTCAGATCAAGACGAAAAATGAGTCATAAGCTAGCCGGGGAGATGAGGAGAGGCGAGGGAAGATTTCGAACAGAGTGGAGGGTCATTCCTCATTGCGATGAAGAACCGCCCTCCAGATACCTTGCCACAGCAACCTTCGCCATGCCGCTAGTGAGCCTCACGTCCTCCTTGTGCTCGGTTGTTGAAGGTCAACGAAGACTCCTGGATCAGCGACGATGCATCAGCAAGGTGGGGATGAAGGAGGAGGATCTCGGCAAGATCCCTACCAGGGGTTTGGGGGAAGAATGTACTGCTGAGAACGGCGGGGAGGTGGCATCATCTACGGCTCGGTGCAGAACGACGTGCATATGATTCAGATCGGAAGAACAGGGAGACGCGAGAGACAAGTGGGAGGAAGAGGTTACGGGGATTGGGGGCGGGTGGGTGGGGGTGTTTCAAAGCGGCCGATTAATCGGGGCAGAGAGGAATGGGACGAGAAAATATGGGAATTACAACGGGATTTGCTACGCATCACAGCCGCGAGATGGAACAGGAATCAACGGCGTAGGAGTGGTCTGGCGATCTCTTTCCTTTAGACATATGATAGAAAGTGTTTCCCATCTTCTTATCCTCAACCCCCCGTTTGGTCATAGGCTAGCCGAAGTTTTCTCTGTAAAACCTGGAGCCTCCCTCAGAGGCGATTAGGGTTTCCGCGTAGCGACGGCGGCGCACATCCGATCTACACCGGCGGGGCGCGAACGAGCTGATCACGATGTCTGCATCGGGTTCGGGCAAGGCGACGGAGGATGCCCCTCTACCTCGAGGGGATCCAGATCGTGGCAAGGCGGCACGGGCTACTCCGGGTTCGCCAGGAGAGGCTTGGGTTCATCTTGAAGAAGCCCTGGGAAAGCTTGGCATCACGGATGAGGAGGCAACTCCATTAATCCTAGATGATTGCCAGGACGAGACTCCGACGAAATGACTGCTTGCAGGGAAAGGTGCTACCCCGAAACCTACTTCATATCCAGACGATAGGTAATGCTCTTTGCCCGGCTTGGGGTAATCCCCGGGGTCTGCAGTTCTGATCTATGGGGAATAATATGTTTCTGGTGGAGCTGGAATCGAAGCGGGACATAGAGAGAATTTGGGCAGGCTCACCATGGCATGTTAGCAACCATGCGGTGATCGTTGCTGATTTTGAGGATTGCATGCGTCCAGATGAAGTAAAATTTGACCGGCTACATCTTTGGGCACGGATCATGAACCTCCCATACAATCTCAGAGATGATGCATGGGGGGTTGAGATCGCAAAGCAAATAGATAAAGAAGCTACGTCCGTGCAGTTTGACCATATGGGGGGCTATCTGCGTGCGTGAGTCTCAGTTGATGTGAGCAAGCCACTAAGGAGATGTATTCTGATTGATTCAGCAAGAAGAAAGTGGCGAGATTTATATGATATTCAGTATGAGAATGTCCCGCATTTTTGTTTCTCGTGTGGCTACTTAGGGCACTTTGATCTCTATTGCCCTACTCCGGGAAAGAGGGACATCCATGGAAATCTTCCTTCCGGGCCTCGGATGAACGGAAGAAAGCTTCATCAAATGACAGCTCGAGTAAACAAGGTACTGCTGCCAATCAAAGCAAGAGGGAGTCTAGAAACTCGAGCAATGTTGGTGCTAGCAAAGCCACTCCCGAGGTAAACTCTCCGGTCAAGAATTACCCTATCAAGAGGAAAGATGTACCTCGGCAGGAATATAGGAGGGTTAATGGCCCACTCCTACTAATGGACTCGGGTGCAGAAAAGACGGATCTCGATACATCCCCGCTGCACTATGAGGAACACATGGATGAACGACACGATGAGGATGGAAGAAAGAAGAAGAAACCTACCCCCGACAACTCAGCACAGGCTGCTGGACAGCCCTGCCCGTCCAAATGAATTGCATAAGCTGGAACTAACGGAGGCTTGGGAACCCAGCGGCAGTTCGCAAGCTTCGCAGCATTCTGAAGCAAGAAGGGTCTGCCCTTGTGTTTATCATGGAAACTAAAATAAGGGCGAAGAAAGTCGAGAATCTGCAGAATACTTTGGGATTTGCAGGATGTTTCGTTGTCAACAGTAATGGTCTTAGTGGCGGTGTGGGATTGTTTTGGTCGAGTGAAGTTTCGGTTGAACTGAAATTTTTAGTGTGAGCCACATCGATGTGGTTGTCACAAAGATCGGTCTTGATTCTCCTGGTTGGAGATTCACTGGTTTCTATGGAGCTCCAAGAGAGGAAAACCGTCATCATAGTTGGCGCTTCATGAGAACTTTATACGGAATTGAACATCAAGCATGGATATGCACTGGCGATTTCAATGAAACACTTTATGGCACCGAAAACTTCAGTCATGTTGCACGGCCAGAGTGGCAAATGCGAGCCTTTCGCGAGGTCGTCGAGGAGTGTGCCCTCCAGGATATTGGCTGGGCCGGAGTGGAATAACATGGGATAACATGCAGCAAGGCGATGCAAACGTCAAAGCTCGCCTGGTCCGGGCTCTAGTCAATTCGGCAACATTAAATCTTTTTGAGGAGTCCAAGCCGGTTAGACATGTTAGTTCCATAGAGTCAGATGACTGTTTTCTTGTAATTGAATTGCGTGAGCTCAATAATCATAAATATAAGAAAGGAGTGAAACAATTTCGGTATGAGAACTTGTGGCAATCACATGCCGATTATGATGACCTTGTTAGTGAATCATGGCAGCGACTACATCAAGGGCAAGGTCTCGCAGGTATCGCATGCACTCTTTCCAAGATGTAGGGCGAGCTGGGAGCATGGGGCGCAAAAGAATTCGGCAATCTCTCTAAAACGGTCAAGAAACTGCAAAAAAAAAGATAGAGAGCTTGCGCCGGCATGCAGTTGGCGGAGGGCCCTCGGGGGAGGAGCTGGCTACAGCTCAGAAACTTAGAGAAGCCCTCGGGCAAGAAGAAGTTTGGTTGCGGCAGCGCTCAAGAGTTCGCTGGCTGCGCGCAGGTGATCGCAATACAACCCACTTTCAAGCTCACCCAAAGCAACCAAAACGCATGAATCATATAGTTGGTCTGATGCGGTTAGATGGATCCGTATGTGCGGATTCTGAGGAGGATAAGGTGGAAGTCCATGATTTCTATCAACAACTTTATACTTCGCAGGGTTTCCAGAACATGGACGGCTTGCTACAGTTTGTGCCAGAACGGGTTACCCCGAATATGAATGATGATCTCCAGCGACCTTTTGAGGCCGCTGAAGTACGCACGACGCTGTTTCAAATGGCCCCGTCCAACGCACCTGGCATTGATGGTTTCACTGCGGGGTAGCTCTGCTGCTGCGGGTAGTTGCCGGACTAGGTAAGATCCGAGTCTTCGACTGGTCCATCCTCATCGCCACATCCTCCTCCTTCGCCTCCGCCGTGGATGATGTCAAGCATCTCCCTGACCGGGCTGTCGTACAACGGGTCCCCCGCTCTAGGCATTGTAGCAAACATCATGCGCGCATCCATCTGCTCCCCGCCAACCGTCCGCACCCAGACAACTATCGGCGAAGAACACTCGGAGAAGAGTGGCGCCGCGTTTATCTCGACCATGTAAGGCACCGTCCCGGCGGTGGTTCCGAGCTGCTTGGAGGCGTAGAAGTACGAAGACTTGTAAGGCTCTGGCCACGGCTCCGCTTGAACTATTGGTGTGCTTGTCTTGGCACCGCGGACTTCGCCGCAACGTCCGCCATGTTTGCCATGACCACCATGCCCGCTGCCACCACCACGTCCACCGGCGGCCATCGGCTTCTTGAGCTTCTCTTTCTTTAGGGCCTTGACTTTGACGCGGCAAGTTTGCCGCATGGCCGAGCTGATCTTCCGAGCGAACGTGATGCTCGGATCCTCCTGCACCTCCGCCGCCACCTCCATCTCCGATAAGTTCTCTGAAAGTTCCATGTGTCGGTGGCGGAAGGATGGAGAGTGTGGGAGAAAGGGCGGGAATTGGGTGGAGAGAGTAGGAATTTTGGGGCCGAAACAGTGCGTGTTGCTACAAAAGCATGGGCTCCGCCTTCTTTTCGGGTGGGCCAGCGGCGTCAAACTCCATCATTCTTATGTCCGAACTTCCGTAAAACCCCTCCATGTTTCGTTACGGTTTGCGGGAAAATCAAGGTCCGGATAGCCCTGCGGATCGATACAGGACCGTGTTGGAAGGCTTCCACGGTCAAGACAGCACGGTTCAAACGTATGTGTGTGGTTTGAGAGTCGCCGTTCGAGATGCCCTAATGGCGGTGTATGTCGATCGAGACTTTGCAATGGTGGCACGTCGAATGGTTCGATGCGCCTGGATCCGGCACTAGGGCTACACCTGTACAACTTCATCCCTAATGGCGCCACTTGTGGAGCATACAACCAAAGATAGCAGCGGCACGGCGCATATTCTGCTTCAGTGTTGCCGTATATGATCCTGATGCGCCAAGGCCACTTGCATAATAAAATTGATATTTAGTAACGTCGAAGCAAAATACGGTTCGCCGTGTCATACATAATACTCCAAAGACATTTCTTCATATAAACTAAATTAATGATTAAAATCTATTAGCTCTGAATATGGCATCAATGAATCATAAGATGGAGAAAGTAAGGAAGGTGGTTGATCTCCAGCACTGCACGACCACATGCACCGACAGATTGGTATAGTTCACTCGTCGAGCTCACCAAGTTAATGCACCCAGCGACTCCATGGTCGATCATTGAGAGTAAATGTCGGTACTAATCTTCCCTGCACGCACTAATCAAGCATACTCCACCGCCAGGCATGCTTGGTCGATCCATCCGCCGAGCCCAACATCGAACCGTCTCCAAAATTAATTAATACCCAGCAACCGATTACAACATCCAGCGACCACAATTTATGCACTGGCTCACACCAATCAGATTTATCTCTGTGGACGCAATACTTGGCAGCATCATGATACATGGCAAATTTACCTGAAAGATACTGTCTTCATATAATCTAAATCAATACTAGTTAAAATGTAGCTCATGATATGGCAACAATGAATGTTAAAGTGTGACAAGGGGACAATGTAAGGCAAGGTAGTTGATCGCCGACAGTGCACGACCACCTGCGCCATCATCTACTACCCCTATAAAAGCACGAGAGGACGGAGAACCAAATCATCCTACCCATCGAAACCTCCAATCTGATGGTCTACATCCCTCCAGCATACTAAACGTGTTTTATACTTTAATTACCCACCATGCCATTACGGTAATTACTTACCCACCATTGCCATTGGGTTAACACCCCGTCCAAAAAAAACCTCACCATCACGTCGCTGCCCCGACGGCGTGTGCAGTTTTCGCCCCACCTCTTCCCCAGATCCTCCCCGCCAGCCACCGCCCTCGACCTAGGCCTCCGTCTGCACGCCGCCACCGGACCGCCCCGTCCACGCGCCACCGCCCGGACCGCCCCGTCCACGCGCCTCCGTCTACACGCTGCCGCCGGACCGCCCCGTCCACGCGCCACCGCCCGGACCGCCCCATTCACGGCCCGCCGCCCGGGCCGCCCCGTTCACGCGCCCGCCGCCCAGGCCGACCCATCCACGACGCCGTTGACACCATTCTCTCCTCGCACGGCCGCCTACAAAGGTCCATCTTCAATTCCTTCACCGGGTCTGCATGGCTACTCCAGGATGCGTTGTTTGTCCTTCTCTTCATGTCTCCTTTTAATGTGGATGCCCATATCGTCGGGATCGATAAGTCTGGCCGTGAGCCGGCCGGCCTACCGTACGTACGAATCATGTCCATACTCCCTCCCATACCTGCTTCACGATCAACGAGATGTTTTCTCTTCTTTTTTTCAGAATCCCTGTTGTTATGTAGCTGGCCATTGCTAAAATTCATTCTATCCATGTGCTGAAAGGAGCTGAGCTTAATTTACATATGTATCTGAAGGAGCACTAGCTAGAACTATGTATCTGACATGCATACACACAATGGTTGATTTCATACCTTCTTACATTCTGCACCTTTTCACTAACAATAAATTAGCTCTGATATTATATTTATTTTTGTTATCAGGAACTACAGCTACGACATAGTATACAACAACTTGACCGGGCCGCCGCGTCCACGCGCCGCCAGGACACAGCCCACGCCGGACCTCCACGCTGTAGGTGCTTTACCCTCACATTCTTCCTACTTGCTGCTGCAATTTTTGGTGTAATTGTACCATGTTCAATACCTTCTAATTTTTGTTGGTGTTTCTGCTGCTCTCAGTTCTAGGCATTGTTTGAGCCTGGTCAGATTAATCACATACATACATGAGCTAAGTTAAATATGGAGAATCGATCTGTTCTTCACCAGATGCAAATTCGTCGATGCTTGAGTTGGATCATGAATTTGCTTCAGTTGCATATCTTTGTAGTAGTATACTCCTTTCTGACAATCAAGTACTCCCTCCGTCCGAAAATACTTGTCATCAAGATGGATAAAAAGAGATGTATCTAAAACTAAAACACGTCTTGATACATCCCTTTTTATCCATTTTGATGACAAGTATTTACGGACAGAGGGAGTATATACTAATGGTATTGCCAGTATCATAGGTATATACTCCATATGGTACTATATACTCTGAGATTTGTTGTATACACCCTCATTTGTAAAATAATGTATGTATATACTTCTTGATAATTAGCATAGTGGGTTAAATAATTTTTGGTCTTCTAACTCTCTAGGATAATTAACATCTCTGCGGTAAGGCCTTTTCATTTTAAAATAACCTATTCATTTGATCAATACAACAGCTCTCTTTTTAAATAGTGGTAGTTTCTCTGAAGTTCTACTTATTCAATTCATTATTTTGGTGTCCAGATCCAATAGCCTTGCTGTTAATTAAAGCTTTGTTTATATCTTCTTCTAATAAATCAATTTACAATGCAAATATATGTATTGCTCGACTTTCAGTCCTGCACTTTATCTATGTTGCTTGCTCCGAACTCTGTAGTCGCACATTGCACATGCTGTTCCAGCGTCTGGTTATTGCATTTGCTTCTTCACCTCTTTCCGTACTTTGTTTGATTCTTCTTAATATTTGTGTTTTTCCTATAAGATGACGTAGAGTAATTCAGACAAAGTTCCATAAATGACTACGCATCGTTCGCCATTTACAGACATAACGAACTCGTCTACCATTGAGAATGAAAGTGTCACTACTAATAGTCAACAAGCAAAAAAGAATACATGGTATGCCCGACTGTCTGATGAGAAGAGAGCAGCATTCCTCGAAAAACGTCGTATGTCCCGACAAGAAAAGAAGGCTCAGACTCTGAATATTGTTAGTGGTCAACTAGCACCTGAGGCACATGCTTCGTTAGGATCCAAGGAATGTACCCCTTTGAGCAACATAACCAACACACACACAAATGGTATGTTCATACTCTGCATATCATAATTATTGAATGACCATTTACTCATTTTGCTTGTACGTCTGACTCCTGCGTTATGTCAGATGCAAGATGTACAGGGGACTCCACGACTACTGTTCTACATTCCGGAGATGCTAATGTTGGGCGAAAAAGGAGTGCCCATAATTGGTATGCTTGACTAATAGACGAACAAAGAGCAGAACACTTACACAAGCTGCGGTTGGCTCGCCTGCAAAAAAAGCTGTAGCTGATAGTGTTACTGTCGAATTACCTCACAGCTCGTACTCGCGATCTTCACCTGGTAATACCACCTTCAAATACCACTGTATTAATGACACATCTTCATCAGGGTTTATGAGTTTGTCTGCTCTTCTTCAAAACAGGTTCAGCCATTACGGTACAAATCTCCGAGGGTACTTGTCTTCCCGTGGCACGGCACAAAGCGACAACTGCAACCGGCGCTGCGAGTGTCAAACAGCGCCAACCATCTACCGAGGAAGCGTCACCTGGTCAGAGCGCCAACATTTGTTTTCAGTTCATACTTGCAATGTCACCTAAATTGTGGACTGAAGCTGGAATGCTTATCATCCCACAAGTTTCTACATCAACGGTAGGTATCACACATTATGGATTGGCACATTCCAGTATCACCCGTCTGGGACACACGCTGGTTGGAGAGCCAAAGACAAAGGAGGACGATTCTGATGATTGGTTGCACAGGAATCCAACTTACGTACGGGGAGCGAGGTCGGCTGAACACAATAGTAACGTCTTATGGACTGGATCAAGGTCGGCTGAACACAATAGTAACGTCTTACGGACTGGATCAAGGTCAGCTGAACACAATAGTAACGTCTTACAGGCAGGAGGAGAGCACGGACAACATGACTTTGTGCCCACGAGTTTTATCTTCAGTACGTCCATTGAACCACAAGGTATGCTGAAACTTACCAGCAATTATTCATTCTGTTATATTACAGCACAATGTCCTTTCGACATGACATGAGACTTCTACCTTACGTTATATAGATTCAGCTGCCTGCTACGAGAAGGAGCGCATTCGTAAGAGAACGAAATACTTGGAAATGAGCACGGACCAGAGAGATGCCTTATTATATCGGGTTCGCGAGTACAAGAAAAGAAAGTGGACGACTTGTGCCTCATCCGACCAGTACGACCATGCTGGTAAGACATCTGGATCCATATGCCAGTCACCATGCACAACTGCCATACAAAACAACCATCTATGTATTTAACCGTCTGATTGAATTGCATAGTTTGGTTTGATGGGGATCTTAAACGCATAAGCCGCTTGATATTCACATTGAGAATGCTATTATACATTTGATAAATCTGTCTACTCTCTTGGGTTGGTTTTCCTATGTCTTCCAGGAGTCAGCAACATTGACGAGGACTCTGATGTAGCCGGAATTTTCGAACCAATGAGACCGGATGCTCAAATTGAAGGTGTGTTGTCTTCCCTCCCATAATGGTACCCACAGTTATTATATTTAGCTGATTCAATCATTGTGTTCCCATAGAAAACATGGGCACCTCCCAGGAGGGAGAGACTGTGTATGATGTGGAGGAGGAGGAGGAGAGTAGCCGCTTCAGCGCACAAGGTTACTTATACCATGAGATTATAATTCATTACTGTTGTGAGTCACTATTCTTTGCGACCCCGGATTTAATTCTTGCTCGTGACTTTCCAGGTAATGACTTCGAATCGTACAGAGTGACAACTGATGGTTCGTATGCTTTTGAGACTCATGATCCTTACGACTACGTCTACCACAATATACCCACCAAGCATCATGTTTTGAAGCGAGTAAAAGATTGTATCCATTGTGGAGCAATTAGGTTCCAGTACGAAGGTCCAGCCTTCTGTTGCAAAAAAGGTAAGGTCAAGGTATTTATCCCAGAGGTTCCTCAAGAGCTGCAGCGATTATTTTCAAGTCAGGTAGATGAGGATGCAAAGTACTTTAGGCGGCACATTCGATATTTCAACTCCCACTTCTCCTTCACAAGCCTTGGAGTTACCCTGGACAAACGGGTCAACACCGCGGCAAGAACCGGTGTATACACCTTCCGTGCTCATGGTCAGTTGTACCATCGTCTAGACCATCTTGTACCAGGTGATCACAGACCCAGGCATTTGCAGCTATAGATTTATGATATAGACGAAGCCTTAGAACATAGGGTGAAGCGCTCTCCAGATCTAGATATCAACCTCATACAGAAGATTCTGCGTATACTGGAGAACAACCCATATGTCAAGACTTTTAAGAGCCTTGGTTCAGTTCCAGACCTAGCGGAATATAAAATTACACTAAACACAAATATAAAATTGGACCAACGGAGGTACAATGCCCCTACAGCTTCACAGGTGGCTGCAATGTGGGTTGAAGGTACTGACCCTCAACACACTTTTGAGAGAAGTGTTATTGTGCATGCAAAAGGGGACCATCCTTTGTACATCAGAGCCTACTATGGATGCTATGATCCTTTAGCGTACCCATTATTTAACCCAATTGGGGAGACATGATGGAACCGTTGCCTGCCATATGAGGGACCAACACCGGCTCAGGCAGGCAATGACGATGACGACGACAACCAAGACGATGAACGAGAAGCAGGTAATGGTATCGTAACAATTGGTGACCCATCCATGAATTCCTCTAATCTTTAGTTGTAGCATTATTCATAATTCTTTGCCGCAACCATCTTGTAGATGACAACGAAGAACAAGATGATGATGAAGCCACTGAGTCTAAAAAATATGTTAGTGTGAGGGAGTATTACTGTTTCAAGTTGCAGATCAGGGAAGGAATTTTTAACATCCTATTGTTTGGGGGGCGTCTTATCCAACAGTGGCTTGTTGACATGTACAGCAAAATGGAGACTATGAGGCTTGATTTCTACTCGAAGCCTCAGAATCAAAAACTCATACGTGCTGAGCTATACTAGGTAACAAAAATCTCCCCAGTCTCATCAACATACTATGACAACTTGACACACACTGGTATGTTAGTGAATAACTATAATTAAACGTGAACCAAATATGAGCCTAATGTATAGTCTTGTTGGTTATCGGCATGCTTGTATTCTAAAAGCAAGAACCAATTATGAGCCTTATTCATTTGTTTCATAGGGTGCTGTTGACACCATTGCTTCTGGAGAGACGCGTGCTGCTCAGATTGGAAAAAGACTCGTGCTCCCTCGGACTTTTCCGGGAGGTGATCGAGACATGCAGCGAAGATTCCTTGATGCGATAGCCGTTGTTCAGAGATACGGGAAGCCTGATTACTTAATCACTATGACTTGCAACAGGAGATAACTTCCAGACTTGCACCCGGACAAACACCACAAGACCGTCCTAACCTGGTGGCCAGAGTATGCAGGGCCAAGATGCGGAGTCTGAAAGATCTTATGACTAAAAATAAGTACTTTGGTCCGGTTGCGGCGTATGCTCATGTTACTGAGTTCCAAAAAAGGGGTCTACCGCATGAGCACTTCCTGCTGATCATGGCCTCAGATAGTAAGCTGACAAATCCGGACGCCTATGATAGGGTAATCTCGGCAGAGATCCCTAGCCGTGACAAGTACCCTGTGTTGCATGGACTGGTTATCAAGCATATACTCCACGGCCCATGTGGTACTTTCCAGAAGAATTGTCCTTGCATGATAGATGGAAATTGTCGTTTTCGTTACCCTCGATAGTTTTTCCCTGCAACACAACAAGGAAAGGACTCATACCCTATATATAGGAGACAAGATGATGGCCGCCGAGTTAAAGTTAGGAATGCAGTGTTGGACAACAGATGGGTTGTCCCGTACAACCCCCGACTGCTTATGAGATATTATTGTCACATTAATGTTGAAGCTTGCTCGAGCATAAAATCAGTCAAATATTTGTACAAGTACATATACAAGGGGCATGATCGTGCTTCCTTCTCAGTTGACCCGGCGGCAAATGATCGTGTTGTGATAAATGAGATTCGGCAATACAGGGATGCAAGGTTTGTAACACCCCTAGAGTCTATGTACAGGGTATGTGCTTTCCGTATGTTTGGTGTCTCTCCTGCTGTGTTGCAACTACAGCTGCATTTGCCCAACATGCATACTGTTGCATCCAATGGTACTGACAACCTCGAGGATGTTATGAACCGACCATCCTCTTCCCATGCTCACAGAATACTTTAGGATGAATGAGGTGGACCCTTATGCACGAAACTTCTTGTATAAAGAGTTCCCAGAATTCTTTCGATGGATTAAGGGTAAGAAAAAGTGGCAGAAAAGAAGCCAAAGGGGGCGCGGGCAAGTTGGAAGGATTGTTTATGCACATGCTGCTGATGGTGAAAGGTACTTTCTAAGAGTGCTTCTGAATCATAGAAGTGGTGCCACTTCATATGAGGATTTGAGAACTGTAAATGGAAGGTTTTGCTCGACTTTCAGGGAAGCATGTCAGCTCATGGGCCTAATAGAGACTGAGAAATCTCTTGTCGACTGCTTGACCGAGTCTGCTACTTTCTAGATGCCATGTGCTCTAAGAAGGCTTTTTGCAACTATTCTTGTATTCTGTGAGGCGACCAACATCCGTGCATTGCGGGAGAAGCACCTGGAGTCAATGTCTGAGGATTACCGTCGTACCCAGTCCAACCAGGCTGCACTGGAACAGATGGTCCTTAGAGACATCTGGGATTTGGTGCATTCGATGGGCACAGATATTAAAAGCTATGACCTCCCGGAGCTGGTTGAGACCGGTGATGGTTCCGGCGACCTCCTAAGAGAGGTTCGAGAGGAGTTGTCGGTTGGTGTGGATCAAGAGCATTTAGATCTGTATACATCCCTGAACATTGAGCAGAGGGCTGGGTTTGAGGAAATCTTGGATCACGTGGTGAACAATAGGAAACAGGTTTTCTTTTTTGATGGTCTTGGTGGCACGGGTAAGACTTATCTCTACAAGGCGCTTCTTGCTAAAGTGCGTTCATCGGGTAAAATAGCTATTGCAACCACGACATCCGGAATAGCCGCATCAATCATGCCCGGTGGATGTACCGCCCACTCCAGGTTCAAAATTCCGGTTAAGCTCATGGATAATAGCATCTGCAGCTTCACCAAGCAGAGTGGTACTGCGGAGTTGCTTCGGAGAGCATCTCTCATAATTTGGGATGAGGTTACCAGGACGAAGCGTCACGCAGTTGAGGCACTTGATAGGTCACTACAGGATATCATGGGATGTGTTATGCCATTTGGGGGGAAGGTTGTGGTGTTTGGAGGGGATTTTAGGCAGGTCCTTCCCGTTGTCCCGCGTGGGACAAGAGCACAAATCACTGACGCCACGCTGCAAAGATCATATCTATGGGAGAGAATTAGACAAATACGCCTCACGCGTAATATGAGAACACAGACTGACCCGTGGTTCTCCAAATACCTCTTGAGAATTGGCAATGGAACGGAGGAGACAATCGGTGATGATTATGTGCGTCTGCCTGATGACATTGTGATAGGTTACACACCTGGTGACGCACCAGTCATGAAGCTTATTGAACACGTGTTCCCATCTCTTCATGAGAACGCATCATCCGGTGCCTACATGAGCACACATGCTATTCTTTCTACCAAGAATGAGCACGTGGACAACCTAAATGCAAAGATGATTGACAGATTTCCCGGCCAAGAAAAGGTATACTATAGCTTTGATTCTGTCGATGATGATACACGCAATAACTACCCAATTGACTATCTGAACAACCACACTCCAAATGGCTTGCCTCCCCATATTTTGAAAGTTAAAGTTATTTGTCCTGTCATTCTGCTCCGGAATCTCGATCCTAATAATGGACTTTGCAATGGAACGAGATTGATGATTATAGCTTTCCAAAATAACACAATCGACGCGGAGATTGTTGGTGGACAACATGCTGGAAAGAGAGTGTTCATCCCTAGGATCCCGATGGCACCCTCGGAGGATATTTCACTTCTTTCAAGTTGAAGAGGAAGCAATTCCCTATTCGTCTCAGTTTTGCAATGACCACAAACAAAGCCCAGGGGCAAACCATCCCAACTGTTGGCATTTACCTTCCGGAGCCTGTATTCTCTCACGGTCAGCTTTATGTTGCACTGTCAAGGGGTGTTTCAAGGCAGACAACTCGGGTTCTGGCAAAGCCAAATAAAGAAATAGATCAAATTGGTAAAAGCACCAAAAACATTGTGTATAGAGATGTGTTGGAGGGATGAAGCAGGTTTGTCATCCATAAATATTGCTGTGGATTTCTACTATTGGGCGTGTATTTATAATGTTTCTTAGAACTAACATCATATGTTTCTAAATGCAGATTTTCGTCAGTGCACATCCTGTTGGCAGGATACAGAAGCCATCTTCTGTAAGTTGCATTGCGAAACATTTTATCGTTCAAAGTTAGCTCTTAACTATTTGTTGGTGTACCTAGCAGTCTCATTTATTCATGGTTGAAAAACTTTGTTGTGATCACACATGCTCCATCCTACATGATTATCATTCCTGAATTAATCATTAACTATCCTGTTATGATGAACGCTTGTCTCAGTAACACTTATTATTTGCTCTAGCAGCATTGCCAGGTTGTTTTTTTATATTCAAATTTGTACTTTCGCTCTTGTCAGTCCAACATTTTTAAAAGGTTCATCTTATCTTATGTCCAGTTTGCACTATACAGAGCAGTTGCACACATGACTCCTTGGGGAAGTTTAGAATTTTTGAATTCATATTGCTGGAGTGTAGATGGAAGTTTCAGTGTGATGCTTCTAATTACTGTATTGGACTGACAAGACCTGACGGTCTGTGTTGCGACTAATGAAGATGTACATCATGTGGTGGGGAGATGCACAAGAGTTCAAGCATTGTGTATGACTATTATAATTTCTCGGCACTACAAGATATGCAGCATTTTACCTATTCTGGTCCTCACTGGCTTCTTTGTGATGACATTATTTTTTAGAAAGCCCAGGCTTCTATTGTTTCCTCTGTTCAGTTCTTTTTTATAGGAGAAGGTTAATTTTTCAGATTTGTCCCATCTTGCGTGCAGGGGACTTTGTTTTCTTATTTAAGAATTATGGTTAATATTTAATTTCGTTGGCAGAGAAACTTTGTTATATAAATGTACATGTATCGATGTAGTAAGTATTGGAATATTGCTCTTTTCCTCTGTCAGAAGTGAATAACCCCAAAGAAAGAAGATTACCCCCAGCACGACATTTGTATCTACATATTTTACATATATATTTTTCGAGCATGATTTTGAGGCTCTGGCTAGCATCCTGATTGCCAATTTTGGTACATTATTGCCAATTTCTCCAAGCCGGACCTGATATCAGCCAAGTGATGGAGAAATGTGCTCCAGATGTCATCCTGGTGGAGAAAACAGTTTCGCGGGGCATACAGGAGCTTCTACTAAAACAAGGTGTCACTTTGGTGCTTCATATGAAGCTCGACCGGCTGCAGAGAATTACACGCTGCTCTCGATCTCCTATAGTCTTCTATCTCTAAATTAAAAAAAGGCTATATATGCAAAGGCAGGCTTGTTTGTCTTTTCTTGATTTATAATATTTTCTGATGCAACCAAACTATCTTTATATGCATATTATTCTCACATATATACTTGTATATTAGTCGAGACGTGCATTTGCACGTGCACGCTTACTAGTATGGTGTAGTTCCCTAGTCGAGCTCACCAAATTATTGATCAACTACTCTAGGATCGGTGATTTTGAGAGTACATGTCGCTATTAATCAGCCGTGCACGAAGCCACGAATCAACCACACTCCACTGCAAGAATGCACACATGCATGCCTGGTCCATCCATCACATGCCGAATACAACATCCAACCCTCTCCAAAACGTATTAATATATCCATCAACCGAATCTAACATCCAACAACAAAAATTTATGTTCTGACTCCCACTAATCGGATTTATCCATCTGGACACAGTAGGTGGTACCATGTTGGTTCAAAGCCCTATTTAAGCCCATGCACCCCTCTACGAAACTCATCACCAGTATAATCACTTAGAAAATCTAGTCATCTCATCTTCTGCAGCTGAGCTCACCACCACTACTATTGCTAGCTAGATCGAGATGGCCCGTGCTGCAGTTGCTCGGCTCGTGCTGGTCGCCCTGGTGGCGACAATGCTTCTCATAACCACCGACGCGGCCATCTCATGCGGTCAGGTGAACTCCGCCTTGAGCCCCTGCATCTCCTATGCACGAGGCAACGGTGCCAACCCGTCTGCGGCCTGCTGCAGCGGCGTCAGGAGACTTGCGGGCGCAGTGCGGAGCACCACTGACAAGAAAACGACGTGCAACTGCATCAAGAGCGCTGCTGGTGGGCTCAGCGCTGGCAAGACCGCCGACATCCCCTCCAAGTGCAGCGTCAGCATCCCATACGCCATCAGCCCTTCCCTCGACTGCTCTACTATTCGCTAATCAACCACTGCCCACCATGGCTGCCGCATATCGCGCCATCCGACGTTTCTGAGTATGCTTAAGTCACAAATACATATGAATAAACGCTCTGACCTGATCTCCATGTGAGGGAGAAAGGAGTGCGTACGCTGAGCCAGCTCTGAATGGCCGGCCACTGTCGTACTATTGTTGCTTTTTACTTTCACTCCCATTGAGGAGACACGAGACTTTATTGTACGTTGTACCATGTACACTTCTAGTATGTGGATTGTACTTATAATTATTTCTCCCAGGTAATTTAATCCACATAACAACCGTGAGAGACGATGAAAATAAAGTGAATGCATAGGACCTCTTACGGGTTTTAATTATAAGGCATCTCAAATGGCAACCCGAAAATTTTCTCCCGCATCCGTCCGCGGGCAGGGAACGCCATCCAATGCTAGCCATATAAAACGAGCCAACAATTCGACCAAAGCTCACGAAATTCTATCAAACGGGCTGCATGGCGGGGACAGGGGCTCCACCTTGACCCGGCGTCCGATCAGGATGCCGCGGTGGTGCGGGGGCGAGGCTGGCTCCTCACCATGCAATGTCCGATATGGATGCGGCAGTTGTGCCGGGGAGGGGTTGGCTCCTGCTTCATTGATGTAGCGTGGCGGGGACAGCGGATCCACCTTCATGCACGCCGGCGATGGCGGAGAGGGCCCCATGTACGGAGCGACCGCCCGTCATTATCTCGATCTGACGGACAATATATCGTCCGTCAGAGCAGCCACCTTGAGGGGTCGGGGCGGCTATAGCGGTGGCTCATGTGGATGCGGGGGCGTTGCTTGGTCCTCCTCGTCACCGGAGGAGACGACGATCTCCTACTTGGTGGGGGAGCCAGCAGCCGTGGATGCTGACGGGCTAGGAGAGTGTGGGCGGCGGCACCAAGAACCATCAGAGGATGAGGTTCCGCCTACTACATCTGCCGGAGCGGAGCACCACGACTTTTGAATCGCCTGAGCTTGGGTCGAAGAGGGGGGGGGGGAGGGGCTCAGGAACAAAGAAGGGGGAGGGGAGGGGCCGGTGCTCAGGGAGGGGGACTGCGGCTATGTGCGCTGCCGACACATAGTTTAAAGAGCCACGGCGCAGGCCAGGCGAAGGGGTTGTCCACTTCAATGCGGCACAGCGACCGGAGTTGGTTCCTCGGGAACATGCGTCGGCATTGAAGCGGCAGCTATCGAGAGGCCACGTCGGTCCAGGCCGGCATGCATGCGGCGCAGTAAGTGATGTCAATTGAAACTGCGTCGGTATTTCCCGAAAGAGGAAGGGATGATGCAGTATAGCTAGGTTAGGTATTTCCCTCAGTTATGAAACCAAGATATCAATCTAGTAGGAGAACCAAGCAACATTATGTAAACGGTATCTTCACACAAAGAAGAGGGGTTGTCAATCCCTCCTAGGTAACAACGCCAGAAATTAGCAAGTTGACGAGAGAATATTTGTGATAGACTGGATAAATAGCTCTAGGTAAAATATAAATAAAATAAGTAATAAAAAATGCAGCAATATATTTTGGGTCTTTGGAATAATAGATCTGAAAATAAAAACGAATAAAATAGATCTCAAAGCAAATATGATAAAAAAAAGACTGGGGGGGGGGGGGGCGGGGGCGTAGATTTCACTAGTGGTTGCTCTCAAGAAATAGCATACGGTGGGTAAAAAATTACTGTTGGGAAATTGATAGAAGATTGAATAATTATGATGATATCCAAGGCAATGATCAATATATAGGCATCACATCCAAGATTAATAGATCGACTCATGCCTGCATCTACTACTATTACTCCACACATCGACTGCTATCCAGCATGCATCTCGTGTATTAAATTCATGGAGAAACGGAGTAATGAAATAAGAACGATGACATGATGTAGACGAGATCTATTCATGTAGGAATAACCCCCATCTTGTTATCCTTAATAGCAACGATACATGCGTGTCTTGCTACCCCTTCTGTCACTGGGAACGAATAACTCAAGATTGAACTCATCACAAAGCATCTCTTCCCATGGCAAGAAAAAACGATGTAGTTGGCCTAACTAAACCAAAGATTTGAAGAAGAAGTACGAGGCTATAAATAATCATGCATATAAGAGATCAAAGGAGACACAAATAATATTCATGGATATAGATCTGATCATAAACTCAAAGTTTATCGGATCCCAACAAACACACCGCAAAAAGCGTTACATCAAATAGATGTCCAAGAGACCATTGTATTGAGAATCAAAAGACAGAGAACAAGCCATCTAGCTACTGCCTATGGACCGGTAGGTCTATGGTGGACTATTCACACATCATCGGAGAGGCACCAATGAGAATGATGAACCACTGGTAGAAAAAGGGCCTGTAGTCCCGGTTCGTAAGGGCCTTTTGTCCCGGTTCTGGAACCGGGACTAAAGGGTCGGTACTAATGCCCTGTCCCTTTAGTCCCGGTTCAATCCAGAACCGGGACAAATGGGCCTCCACGTGGCCTGTGCGCGGAGCCCAGGCAGGAGACCCTTTGGTCCCGATTGGTGGCTCCAACCAGGACCAATAGGCATCCACGCGTCAGCATTTCTGTGGCTGGGGTTTTTGTTTTTTTTGAAGGGGGGGGGGGGTTGGGGGTTTTGGGGGGTTAATTTAGGTGTTTCATATATTGTGTTAGCTAGCTACAATTAATAGCCAGAAGTGTCCTCTCTTATGTCCGTGCTTGGTCGACGCTACGTACTATACATACGTATAGAGAGGACTAGACACGCTAGCTAGCTAGTAAGCAAACGAAGGAAACAGAAGATCGTCATGAACATATATGCATACAGAGAGAAGTGATATCGACCACCTCTCCTTCTCCGAGAGATTGGTCGAACAACAAGTTCTCGTATATCTATCCGACACTACCGGCTACATATATACAATAATTATCTCTTACAAATATAATCATACGGACTCATGGTCCACATACTATTCTCCTTCTTCAGCGATCACGTGGTCAAGAAAGAATGCCGCCAATTCCTCTTGAATTGCTCGCATGCGAGCTGGTGCTAGGAGTTCATCCCGCTTCCGAAACATCTAATTTGAAGAAGGGGGTCAATACATATATATATGAATGAATGAAAGTCAACACAGATGATGGTAATAAAATAAAATTGTGAATGTTGTTATTTACGTACTTCATATTGTTTGTCAGAGTACCCGCCCCGCTCACAGGTCGTGTGGCGGATGGACTCGCAGACGTAGTATCCACAGAAATCATTCCCTTGTTCCTGCCACAACCACTTTACAAGAAATAGAGGTCAATCAAACTGATAAGCAAGAATGCTAAATGGTATTGATGAAACATGCTACTATAGTACTTACTTTCGGGTGTCTAAATTCCAGCTCCTTCGGCAGTCCCGGAACTTTTCTGGTGAATTTTCTCCAAACCCTGCCAGACAAAGAAAACAATTACTTGATATCAGGAAATGAACAAAGTTGCTGATATGGTGGATAATGATAGATTTAACTTACTTCTTGAGGATTTCAGTCATGTCCGCATACTCCTGGGGATCTTTTCGTTTGGAGTCCAAGACAGTTACTACTCCCCGCTCAAGCCTAATCTCTAGGAGAATCTAGTGGTACCTGCGCACGCATGCATAACTCATCAATTACATTACTATAACCTGGACTAATATATAAGGGAAACCGAATATGCACAAGACAGTAACACTCACTTGAAGTTGTAAGGAAAGAGTATTATATCTTTGTTTTCATTTTTTTGAATGATAGTAGCAAGTTGGCCTCGGTATCTTTGGGACGATGTTCAACCTCAGTTGCATCTATGAGATATGTGTTAACGAACCCAATATCACCAATTTGTCTTTTCTTCAATTTGGCGATCTTCAATCTGCATCATATAGTGAGGATAATTATAAATACATGCAATGAAAGAGATGAGTTATATAGAGAGACTTAATGACAGAAGTAGTAGTACTTACAGACAGTAGCAGGTGACCGTTGTTTTATCGAGGGCCAATTGATTGAAAAACTGATAGAACTCCTCAAATGGAATAGGCAATAGTTCAATTCCAATTCCCCCCAGACTCTCTGCAGATTTTCAATTACCAATCATGTAATCTTCGCATCATCGTTGTTAAAGATTTTTCATCTTTGACGAGAGGCTTCACGTACTTGTATCTGTGTATCTGCACCTCCATGGGATCATAATGTACATCGTCGGGCAGGTAATCGTCAACATTGCAATAACCGGGCACCATCCTTGGATCGACGATGTCGCTAGGAACCTTGAGCGGGGGGCACGATTGCTTCGCTTATTGGCCAAGCTGGGCAATTTGTTTCCCAGCTGCTCGTCGTTCTTTCAGCCTTTGATCACTGACTGTACTTCCCGACCGCTCCGCTTCGGCCCATGTCTTTGCAATAATGCGCTCATAGTTGCCTTTCGGCGGAGACTTGGGTGGTTTTCCCAGGGCAGCCAGAGTGCGCTTTACTTTCACCGAATCTACCTTCTCCTCCGGAGGTGGATGTCTCTTTGCTTTCAACCCTTTAAACCAGTCATCCACTTCGGTTCGCGCGATCTTCGCATTCTCCTTTAGGGTCCTCTCGTATGGTAACTTCTGTGGACTCTTCAGAGAAGGACCGAATCTGTATGTCCTCCCGCCTCTGGTTGTACGAGGCGGAGGAGAAGGACTACGTGTTGGAAATATGCCCTAGAGGCAATAATAAATTGATTATTATTATATTTCCTTGTTCATGATAATTGTTTATTATCTATGCTATAATTGTATTGATAGGAAACTCAGATACATGTGTGGATACATAGACAACACCATGTACCTAGTAAGCCTCTAGTTGACTAGCTCGTTGATCAATAGATGGTTACGGTTTCCTGACCATGGACATTGGATGTCATTGATAACGGGATCACATCATTAGGAGAATGAAGTGATGGACAAAGACCCAATCCTAAGCCTAGCACAAAGATCGTGTAGTTCGTATGCTAAAGCTTTTCTAATCAAGTATCATTTCCTTAGACCATGAGATTGTGCAACTCCCGGATACCGTAGGAGTGCTTTGGGTGTGCCAAACGTCGCAACGTAACTGGGTGGCTATAAAGGTACACTACAGGTATCTACGAAAGTGTCTGTTGGGTTGGCACGAATCGAGACTGGGATTTGTCACTCCGTGTAAACGGAGAGGTATCTCTAGGCCCACGAGGTAGGACATCATCATAATGTGCACAATGTGATCAAGGAGTTGATCATGGGATGATGTGTTACGGAACGAGTAAAGAGACTTGCCGGTAATGAGATTGAACAAGGTATCAGGATACCGACGATCGAATCTCGAGCAAGTATCGTACCGCTAGACAAAGGGAATTGTATACGGGATTGATTAAGTCCTTGACATCGTGGTTCATCCGATGAGATCATCGTGGAACATGTGGGAGCCAACATGGGTATCCAGACCCCGCTGTTGGTTATTGACCGGAGAGTCATCTCGGTCATGTCTGCATGTCTCCCGAACCCGTAGGGTCTACACACTTAAGGTTCGGTGATGCTAGGGTTATAGAGATATTAGTATGCGGTAACCCGAAAGTTGTTCGGAGTCCCGGATGAGATCCCGGACGTCACGAGGAGTTCCGGAATGGTCCGGAGGTAAAGAATTATATATAGGAAGTGCTATTTCGGCCATCGGGACAAGTTTCGGGGTCACCGGTATTGTACCGGGACCACCGAAAGGGTCCCGGGGGTCCACCGGGTGGGGCCACCTGCCCCGGGGGGCCACATGGGCTGTAGGGGGTGCGCCTTGGCCTATATGGGCCAAGGGCACCAGCCCCAAGAGGCCCATGCGCCAAGAATCAAGGGAGAGGAAGAGTCCTAAAGGGGGAAGGCACCTCCGAGGTGCCTTTGGGAGGAGGGACTCCTCCCTTGGCCGCACCCTTCCTTGGAGGAAGGGCCAAGGCTGCGCCCCCCCCCTCTCCCTTGGACCTATATATAGTGGGGGGAAGGGAGGGCAACCATACCTAAGCCCTGGCGCCTCCCTCTCCCTCCCATGACACATCTCCCTCCTCCCGCAGCGCTTGGCGAAGCCCTGTTGGAATCCCGCTACTTCCACCACCACGCCGTCGTGCTGCTGGATCTCCATCAACCTCTCCTTCCCCCTTGCTGGATCAAGAAGGAGGAGACGTCGCTGCTCCGTACGTGTGTTGAACGCGGAGGTGCCGTCCGTTCGGCGCTAGGATCATCAGTGATTTGGATCATGACGAGTACGACTTCATCAACCCCGTTCTCTTGAACGCTTCCGCGCGCGATCTACAAGGGTATGTAGATCCACTCCTCCCCCATTGCTAGATGACTCCATAGATTGATCTTGGTGACACGTAGGAAAATTTTGAATTATTGCTACGTTCCCCAACAGTGGCATCATGAGCTAGGTCTATGCGTAGTTTCTATGCACGAGTAGAACACAAAGTAGTTGTGGGCATTGATTTTGTTCAATATGCTTACCGTTACTAGTCCAATCTTGATTCGGTGGCATTGTGGGATGAAGCGGCCCGGACCGACCTTACACGTACTCTTACGTGAGACTGGTTCCACCGACTGACATGCACTAGTTGCATAAGGTGGCTAGCGGGTGTCTGTCTCTCCCACTTTAGTCGGATCAGATTCGATGAAAAGGGTCCTTATGAAGGGTAAATAGCAATTGGCATATCACGTTGTGGTTTTTGCGTAGGTAAGAAACGTTCTTGCTAGAAACCCATAGCAGCCACGTAAAACATGCAAACAACAATTAGAGGACGTCTAACTTGTTTTTGCAGGGTATGCTTTGTGATGTGATATGGCCAAAAGGATGTGATGAATGATATATGTGATGTATGAGATTGATCATGTTCTTGTAATAGGAAGCACGACTTGCATGTCGATGAGTATGACAACCGGCAGGAGCCATAGGGGTTGTCTTAATTTATTTATGACCTGCGTGTCAACATAAACGTCATGTAATTACTTTACTTTATTGCTAACCGTTAGCTGTATAGTAGAAGTAATAGTTGACGAGACAACTTCATGAAGACACGATGATAGAGATCATGATGATGGAGATCATGGTGTCATGCCAGTGACGATGATGATCATGGAGCCCCGAAGATGGAGATCAAGAGGAGCAAAGTGATGATGGCCATATCATGTCACTATTTGATTGCATGTGATGTTTATCATGTTTATGCATCTTGTTTACTCAGAACGACGGTAGTAAATAAGATGATCCCTCATAATAATTTCAAGAAAGTGTTCCCCCTAACTGTGCACCGTTGCGAAGGTTCGTTGTTTCGAAGCACCACGTGATGATCGGGTGTGATAGATTCTAACGTTCAAATACAACGGGTGTTGACGAGCCTAGCATGTACAGACATGGCCTCGGAACACATGCAATACACTTAGGTTGACTTGACGAGCCTAGCATGTACAGACATGGCCTCGGAACACAAGAGACCGAAAGGTCGAGCATGAGTCGTATGGTAGATACGATCAACATGAAGATGTTCACCGATGTTGACTAGTCCGTCTCTCGTGATGATCGGACACGGTCTAGTTAACTCGGATCATGTAATCACTTAGATGACTAGCGGGATGTCTATCTGAGTGGGAGTACATAAGATGAACTTAATTATCCTGAACATAGTCAAAAGGTCTTCGCAAATTATGTCGTAGCTCGCGCTTCAGTTCTACTGTTTAGTTATGTTCCTAGAGAAAATTTAGTTGAAAGTTGATAGTAGTAATTATGCGGACTAGGTCCATAAACTGAGGATTGTCCTCATTGTTTCATAGAAGGCTTATGTCCTTAATGCACCGCTCAGTGTGCTGAACCTCGAACGTCGTCTGTGGATGTTGCGAACATCTGACATACACGTTTTGATAACTACGTGATAGTTCAGTTAAACGGTTTAGAGTTGAGGCACCGAAGACGTTTTGAAACATCGCGAAACATATGAGATGTTTCGAGGGCTGAAATTGGGATTTCAGGCTCGTGCCCACGTCAAGAGGTATAAGACCTCCGACGATTTTCTTAGCCTGCAAACTAAGGGAGAAAAGCTCAATTGTTGAACTTGTGCTCAGATTGTCTGAGTACAACAATCGCTTGAATCAAGTGGGAGTTGATCTTCCAGATGAAATAGTGATAGTTCTCCGAAGTCATTACCACCAAGCTGCTTGAGCTTCGTGATGAACTATAATATATCAGGGACATATATGATGGTCCTTGAGATATTCGCGATGTTTGACACCACAAAAGTAGAAATCAAGAAGGAGCATCAATTGTTGATGGTTGGTGAAACCACTAGTTTCAAGAAGGGCAAGGGCAAGAAGGGATACTTCATGAAACGGCAATTCAGCTGCTGCTCTAGTGAAGAAACCCAAGGTTGAACCCAAACCCGAGACTAAGTGCTTCTGTAATAAGAGGAACATCCACTGGAGCAGAATTACCCTAGATATTTGGTAGATGAGAAGGCTGGCAAAGTCGATAGAAGTATATTGGATATACATTATGTTAATGTGTACTTTACTAGTACTCCTAGTAGCACCAGGGTATTAGATACCGGTTCGGTTGCTAAGTGTTAGTAACTCGAAACAAAAGGCTACGGAATAAATGGAGACTAGCTAAAGGTGAGCTGACGATATGTGTTGGAAGTGTTTCCAAGGTTGATATGATCAAGCATCGCACGCTCCCTCTACCATCGAGATTTGTGTTTGCGTTGAGCATAGACATGATTGGATTATGTCTATCGCAATACGGTTATTCATTTAAGGAGAATAACGGTTACTCTGTTTATTTGAATAATACCTTCAATGGTCTTGCACCTAAAATGAATGGTTCATTGAATCTCGATCGTAGTGATACACATGTTCATGCCAAGAGATATAAGATAGTAATTATAGTACCACCTACTTGTGGCACTGCCACGTAAGTCATATCGGTATAAAATGCATGAAGAAGCTCCATGTTGATGGATCTCTGGGCTCACTTGTTTTTGAAAAGTTTGAGGCATGCGAACCATGTCTATTGGTGTATATGCATGAAGAAACTCCATGCAAATGGACCGTTTGGACTCACTTGATTTTGAATCACTTGAGACATGCAAATCATACCACATGGGCAAGATGACTAAAAGCCTCGTTTTCAGTAAAATGGAACTGGAAAGCAACTTGTTGGAAGTAATTCATTTTGATGTGTGCAGTCCAATGAGTGCTGAGGCGTGTAGTGGATATCGTTATGTTCTTACTTCACAGATGATTTGAGTAGATGTTGAGTATATTTACTTGATGAATCACGAGTCTGAATTATTGAAAGGTTCAAGTAATTTCAGGGTGAAGTTGAAAGATCGTCGTGACAAGAGGATAAAAGATCTATGATATGATCATAGAGATGAATATCTGAATTACGAGTTTGGCACAAAATTAAGACATTGTGGAAATTGTTTCACAACTAATACAGCCTGGAACACCATAGTGTGATGGTGTGTCCGAACATCATAACTGCACCCCATTGGATATGATGCATACCATGATGTCTCTTATCGTGATACCACAATAGTTTATGGGTTAGGCATTAGAGACAACCACATTCACTTTAAATAGGGAACCACGTAATTCCGATGAGATGAAACCGTATGAACTATGGTTTAGAGAAACCTAAGCTGTCATTTCTTAAAGATTTGGGGCTGCGACGCTTATGTGAAAAAGTTTCAGGCTGATAAGCTCGAACCCAAAGCGGATAAATGCATCTTCATAGGACACCCAAAACAGTTGGGTATACCTCCTGTCTCAAATCCAAAAGCAATAAGGGATTGTTTCTAGAATCGGGTCCTTTCTCAAGGAAAAGTTTCTCTCGAAAGAATTGAGTATGAGGATGGTGGAGACTTGATGAGGTTATTGAACCGTCTCTTCAACTAGTGTGTGGCAGGGCACAAGAAGTTGTTCCTGTGGCACCTACACCAATTGAAGTGAAAGCTTATGATAGTGATCATGAAACTTCAGATCAAGTCACTACCAAACCTCGTGGGATGACAAGGATGCGTACTACTTCAGAGTGGTACGTGATCCTGTCTTGGAAGTCATGTTGCTAGACAACAATGAACCTACGAGCTATGGAGAAGCGATGGTGGGCCTGGATTCCGATAAATGGCTCGAGGCCATAAAATCCGAGAGAGGATCCATGTATGAAAACAAAGTGTAGACTTTGGTAGAACAGCTCGATGGTCGTAAGGCTGTTGAGTGCAGATGGATTTTAAAAGGAAGACGGACAATGATGGTAAGTATCACCATTAAGAAAGCTTGACTTGTCGTTAAGATGTTTTCCGACAAGTTCAAAGAGTTGACTACGATGAGACTTTCTCACTCGTAGCGATGCTAAGAGTCTGTTGGAATTATATTAGCGATTACTGCATTATTTATGAAATCTTGCAGATAGGATGTCAAATCATTGTTTCCTCGACGATTTTCTTAAGGAAAGGTTGTATGTGATACAACCGGAAGGTTTTGTAAATCCTGAAAGATGCTAATAAGTATGCAAAGCTCCAGCAATCCTTCTAAGGACTGGAGTAAGCATCTCGGAGTTGGAATGTACGCTTTGATGATGATCAAAGATTTTGGGTGTATAAAAAGTTTATGAGAAACTTGTATTTCCAAAGAAGTGAGTGGGAGCACTATAGAATTTCTGATAAATATATGTTGTTGACATATTGTTCATCAGAAATGACGTAGAATTTCTGGAAAGCATATAGGGTTATTTGGAAAGTGTTTTTCAATGGAAAGCCTGGATTAAGCTACTTGAACATTGAGCATCAAGATCTATAAGGATAGATCAAAACGCTTAATGGTACTTTCAAATGAGCACATACCTTGACATGATCTTGAAGGTGTTCAAGATGGATCAGTCAAAGAAGGAGTTCTTGCCTGAGTTGTAAGGTATGAAGTTAAGACTTAAAGCTCGACCACGGCAGAAGAAAGAGAAAAGATGAAGGTCGTCCCCTATGCTTAAGACATAGGCTCTACAGTATGCTATGCTGTGTACCGCACCTGAAGTGTGCCTTGCCATGAGTCAGTCAAGGGGTACAAGAGTGATTCAAGAATGGATCACAGGACAGCGGTCAAAGTTATCCTTAGTAACTAGTGGACTAAGGAATTTTCTCGATTATGGAGGTGGTAAAAGAGTTCGTCGTAAAGGGTTACGCCGATGCAAACTTTGACACTAATCCAGATTATTCTGAGTAGTAAACTAGATTCGTATAGTAGAACAGTTATTTGGAATAGCTCCAAATATAGCGTAGTAGCTGCATCTACAAGATGACATAGAGATTTGCGAGGTGCATACGGATCTGAATGTTGCAGACCCGTTGACTAAAACCTCTCTCACAAGCAAAACATGATCAAACCGAGAAATCATTGAGTCTTAATCACATGATGATGTGAACTAGTTTAGTGACACTAGTAAACTCTTTGGGTGTTAGTCACATGGGGATGTGACCTTGAGTGTTAATCACATATCGATGTGAACTGGATTATTGACTCTAGTGCAAGTGGGAGACTGTTGGAAATATGCCCTAGAGGCAATAATAAATTGATTATTATTATATTTCCTTGTTCATGATAATTGTTTATTATCTATGCTATAATTGTATTGATAGGAAACTCAGATACATGTGTGGATACATAGACAACACCATGTCCCTAGTAAGCCTCTAGTTGACTAGCTCGTTGATCAATAGATGGTTACGGTTTCCTGACCATGGACATTGGATGTCATTGATAACGGGATCACATCATTAGGAGAATGAAGTGATGGAAAAAGACCCAATCCTAAGCCTAGCACAAAGATCGTGTAGTTCGTATGCTAAAGCTTTTCTAATGTCAAGTATCATTTCCTTAGACCATGAGATTGTGCAACTCCCGGATACCGTAGGAGTGCTTTGGGTGTGCCAAACGTCACAACGTCACTGGTTGGCTATAAAGGTACACTACAGGTATCTCCGAAAGTGTCTGTTGGGTTGGCACGAATCGAGACTGGGATTTGTCACTCCGTGTAAACGGAGAGGTATCTCTGGGCCCACGAGGTAGGACATCATCATAATGTGCACAATGTGATCAAGGAGTTGATCACAGGATGATGTGTTACGGAACGAGTAAAGAGACTTGCCGGTAACGAGATTGAACAAGGTATCGGGATACCGACGATCGAATCTCGGGCAAGTATCGTACCGCTAGACAAAGGGAATTGTATACGGGATTGATTAAGTCCTTGACATCGTGGTTCATCCGATGAGATCATCGTGGAATATGTGGGAGCCAACATGGGTATCCAGATCACGCTGTTGGTTATTGACCGGAGAGTCATCTCGGTCATGTCTGCATGTCTCCCGAACCCGTAGGGTCTACACACTTTAGGTTCGGTGATGCTAGGGTTATAGAGATATTAGTATGCGGTAACCCGAAAGTTGTTCGGAGTCCCGGATGAGATCCCGGACGTCACGAGGAGTTCCGGAATGGTCCGGAGGTAAAGAATTATATATAGGAAGTGCTATTTCGGCCATCGGGACAAGTTTCGGTGTCACCGGTATTGTACCGGGACCACCGAAAGGGTCCCGGGGGTCCACCGGGTGGGGCCACCTGCCCCGGGGGGCCACATGGGCTGTAGGGGGTGCGCCTTGGCCTATATGGGCCAAGGGCACCAGCCCCAAGAGGCCCATGCGCGAAGAATCAAGCGAGAGGAAGAGTCCTAAAGGGGGAAGGCACCTCCGAGGTGCCTTGGGGAGGAGGGACTCCTCCCTTGGCCGCACCCTTCCTTTGAGGAAGGGCCAAGGCTGCCCCCCCCTCTCCCTTGGCCCTATATATAGTGGGGGGAAGGGAGGGAAACCATACCTAAGCCCTGGCGCCTCCCTCTCCCTCCCATGACACATCTCCCTCCTCCTGCAGCGCTTGGCGAAGCCCTGTTGGAATCCCGCTACTTCCACCACCACGCCTTCGTGCTGCTAGATCTCCATCAACCTCTCCTTCCCCCTTGCTGGATCAAGAAGGAGGAGACATCGCTGCTCCGTACGTGTGTTGAACGCGGAGGTGCCGTCCGTTCGGCGCTAGGATCATCAGTGATTTGGATCACGACGAGTACGACTTCATCAACCCCGTTCTCTTGAACGCTTCCGCGCGCGATCTACAAGGGTATGTAGATCCACTCCTTCCCCGTTGCTAGATGACTCCATAAATTGATCTTGGTGACACGTAGGAAAATTTTGAATTATTGCTACGTTCCCCAACACTACGACGCGCCGGAGCAGCTGCCGGAGCGGCGGCGGGTCTCTTCCGCCCTTGCTGACGAGGCGGAGAAGGAGGAGGCTGGCTGCTCGGGCGCGCCGGCGGAGGCGGAGAAGGAGGCGGAGTGCCGCCACGCGCCGGAGAAGGAGCCGACCGAGGGCCCTGATCGTCACTCGCCGGAGGAGGAGGCGGTGGAGGACGCGGAGTGCCCTGACTTGCCGGAGGAGGAGGAGGAGGCGGAGGCGTCCAGTTCGGAAGGTTGATGAGCCCCTTCCGCCATAGGCATGGATTCTTCAGAGCAGACCCCAGCCGAGTCTCCCCTTCACTGGTAGGGTGGTCAAGCTAGAGGTCCTCAAACCCCTCGAACCCTCGACGACCCTGGAACCCTCGACCCCTAGACGACCCTGGAACCCTCGACCCTCGATCCCTCGACCCTATAGAACCCTCGAACCCTCGACCCTGAAACCCTCGACCCTTGACCCCTTAACGACCCTCGACCCTCTACCCTAGTTCCCGACCCTCGACCCCTCGGCGATCCTCGACACCCTCGTTCCCGATAAAAATTAAGAAGAAGAAGAAGAAGAAGAAGAAGAAGAAGAAGAAAAAAGAGGAGAAGAAGAAAGGAATAGCTAGAGGAGAAGATCGAAGAAAAAAAAGAAGAAAAAAAAGAGGAGAAGAAGAAAGGAATAGTGGAGAAGAAGAGAAAATAGAATATATTCTATTTTCTCTTCTTCTCCACTATTCCTTTCTTCTTCTCCTCTTCTTTTTCTTCTTTTTTCTTCTTCTTATTTATTTCTCCTCTTCTTCCTCTCCTCTTCTTCTTTCTAAGTCCTGCTTATATACACAGAGTATTGGTCCCGGTTCGTACCCCTCTCGACCCCTCGTCCCTCTCTCGACCCCTCGACGACCCTCGTCCCTGATAACATTTTTCTTCTCCCCTCGACCCCTCTCGACCTCTCATCCCCCTCTCGACCCCTCATCATCATCTATCACCCCCCTCGTTTTCTTTAGCATATATCCATGAACAAAAAAATAATTCATATATAGAAAAAATCCTATATGAACATACATACATATGAGCATATACAGAGAGCATATACATAGCCAAATCCATATACAGAGAGCATATACATACATACATACATATGAGCATATACATACATACATAGCCAAATCCAAATACATATGAGCATATACATACACATATGAAAATTTTTATCACACACAGAGAGCAGCGGCGGCGGCGGCGATGGTCAGAGCGACAGGGATCGATGGGAAGGGGGAGCTCACTAGGGGCGCGACGGGGAGGAGGCCGGGGGCGGGGAGGAGGCCGGCGACGGCGCGGGGAAGGCCGGCGACGCGGCGCGGGGCGACGGGGAGGGGGCCGGAGATGGCGCACGCAGCGATAAGGAGGAGGCCGGCGACGGCGCACGCAGCGACAGGGAGAAGGCCTGCGGCGGCGCGGGGCGACGGCGACGAGGAGCGGGCGACGACGGGCTCGGGGCGGCGACGACGACGACGAACGGCCTGGGGGCGTCGGGGGGGAATGGGAGCGGTTGGCGAAATTTTCACAAGTGCTACCTTATATACGCAGAGAAATGGTCCCAGTTCGTGGCACGAACCAGTACCAATGCACACCTATGGTCCCGGTTCATGCCACCAACCGGGACCATAGGTCTCTTTTCAGCAGCCGAAAGGGTGGGAAGCAGAGGCCTATGGTCCCAGTTGGTGGCACCAACCGGGACTAAAGGGAGGCATTGGTCACGGTTGGCGGAACCAACCGTGACCAATGCCTCCCTTTAGTCCCGGTTGGTGCCACCAACCGGGACCAATGGCCTTGTGCTGCCCCGCGCCCAAAAGTTTAGTCCCACCTCGCTAGTTGAGAGGGCTCGGGAGTGGTTTATAAGCGCTGCTGCACCCACCCTCCCGAGCTCCTCTCAACTGCAGGCTTTCGGGCCTAATTTGTCACGGCAATGCCTGTGGGCCTACTGGGCCTGCTGCGGGCCTGAATCCTGGCCCATGGTAGGGTTTCTAGTCGTATTCAGGCCGTGGTGGCCCAGTAGGTGGCATTTTTTTTGTTTTTTGTTGCTTTATTTATTTTCTTTTGTTTTTTGCTTTATTTTTTAATTCTTTATGCTTTTAGTTTTAGAAAAATTATAAACTTTTTGTTAATGCCATTAGTTTTGAAACTTGAAAATACTTTTTTAGTTTTTTAGTTTTCTTTGTTGCTTTATTTATTTTATTTTGTGATTAACTTTACTATAAAAATAGTTTTTTCCTGTCTTTTTGATTTGTTTTTTGCATTATTTTTTTTATTTTGCTTTTTTCTTTAATTTTTAATTCTGTTTGCTTTTAGGTTAGGAAAATCACAAACTTTATATTAGTGCCATTAGTTTTAGAAAAATTATAAACTTTCTGTTAGTGCCGTTAGTTTTCAAATTTGAAAACACTTTTTTAGTTTTTTAGTTTTCTTTGTTGCTTTATTTATTTTATTTTGTGATTAACTTTACTATAAAAATAGTTTCTTCCTGTTTTTTGATTTGTTTTTTGCATTATTTATTTTCTTTTGTTTTTTGCTTTAATTTTTAATTCTGTTTGCTTTTAGGTTAGCAAAATTATAAACTTTCTGTTAGTACCATTAGTTTTAGAAAAATTATAAACTTTTTGTTGGTGCCATTAGTTTTCAAATTTGAATAGTTAAAAAATTTGAATTCTTTGAAAATTGTTTGAATCACAAGTTTGTGATTAACTTACTAAAAAAATTAGAATAGATGCGCTTATAGAGAAAATTCAACCTAAATTCCTAGTAAATTTCTATGAATTTCAGAGAAATTCACTATGAATTTAGGTTAAACTTTTCTCTATTAAGGCATATATTCTCACTTTGAGAGGAGCTCAACAAGGCAGAGAGGGAAGGGCTTATAAACCGGTGTGAGCCCCCTTCGGTTGGCGAGGTGGGACTAAACTCTGCCCGCAACGAGGACCAACCCTTTAGTCCCGGTTTGTGGCACAAACCGGGATTAATGGTCATGGGCCAGGGGCGAGGAGAAAAATTATAAACATTCTGTTAGTGCCATTAGTTTTAGAAAGTTGAAAGTTGAAAGTTGGCATGGGCCAGGGACTAATGGTCATGGTATTACGAGGGCCGAACCATAAGACATGAAAGCATTTCAAATGAACTCTAAAAAAGTTGAAAGTTGGGATGGTATCATAATTTCACCCACATAGCATGTGCATGTACAAAACGGACAATGGTAGCATGTTCGTGTGTTACAAAGTTGCGGGAGAAAGTCTTCACTTTTTCTTCGCTTGTGTCATTTGCTTATTGCGCCGTAACCATGGATAATCTTCATTGTTTATCAGGATGCTTGGGTCAGCCTTGACATTGAAGGGAGGAATTTCATGAAACTTTTCATAATCTTCAGACATGTCTGTCTTGCCGTCCACTCCCAGGATGTCCCTTTTTCCTGAAAGAACTATGTGGCGCTTTGGCTCATCGTATGATGTATTCGCTTCCTTATCTTTCCTTTTTCTCGGTTTGGTAGACATGTCCTTCACGTAGATAACCTGTGCCACATCATTGGCTAGGACGAACGGTTCGTCAGTGTACCCAAGATTTTTCAGATCCACTGTTGTCATTCCGTACTGTGGGTCTACCTGTACCCCGCTGCCTAACAGATTGACCCATTTGCACTTAAACAAAGGGACCTTAAAATCAGGTCCATAGTCAAGTTCCCATATGTCCACTATGTAACCATAATATGTGTCCTTTCCGCTCTCGGTTGCTGCATCAAAGCGGACACCGCTGTTTTGGTTGGTGCTCTTTTGATCTTGGGCGATCCTGTAAAATGTATTCCCATTTATCTCGTATCCTTTGTAAGTCAATACAGTCAAAGATGGTCCCCTGGACAACAAGTACAACTCATCACAAACAGTGTTGTCACCTCTGAGACGTGTTTCCAACCAACTGCTGAAAGTCCTGATGTGTTCACATGTAATCCAGTCGTCGCACTGCTCCGGGTGTTTGGAGCGCAGACTGTTCTTGTGTTCATCAACATACGGGGTCACCAAGGTAGAGTTCTATAGAACTGTGTAGTGTGCTTGAGACCAAGAATATCCGTCCCTGCATATTATTGTGTCTCTTCCAAGAGTGCCTTTTCCAGTCAGTCTCCCCTCATACCGCGACTTAGGGAGACCTATCTTCTTAAGGCCAGGAATGAAGTCAACACAAAACCCGATAACATCCTCTGTTTGATGGCCCATGGAGATGCTTCCTTCTGGCCTAGCGCGGTTACGGACATATTTCTTTAGGACTCCCATGAACCTCTCAAAGGGGAACATATTGTGTAGAAATACGGGCCCCAGGATGACAATCTCGTCGACTAGATGAACTAGGACGTGCGTCATGATATTGAAGAAGGATGGTGGGAACACCAGCTCGAAGCTGACAAGACATTGCGCCACATCACTCCTTAGCCTTGGTACGATTTCTGGATAGATCACCTTCTGAGAGATTGCATTGAGGAATGCACAAAGCTTCACAATGGCTAATCGGACGTTTTCCGGTAGAAGCCCCCTCAATGCAACCGGAAGCAGTTGCGTCATAATCACGTGGCAGTCATGAGACTTTAGGTTCTGAAACTTTTTCTCTGGCATATTTATTATTCCCTTTATATTCGACGAGAAGCCAGTTGTGACCTTCATACTGAGCAGGCATTCAAAGAAGATTTCTTTCTCTTCTTTCGTAAGAGCGTAGCTGGCAGGACCTTTATACTGCTTCGGAGGCATGCCGTCTTTTTCGTGCAAACGTTGCAGGTCCTACCGTGCCTCAGGTGTATCTTTTGTCTTCCCACACACGCCCAAGAAGCCTAGCAGGTTCACGCAAAGGTTCTTCGTCACGTGCATCACGTCGATTGAGGAGCGGACCTCCAGGTCTTTCCAGTAGGGTAGGTCCCAAAATATAGATTTCTTCTTCCACATGGGTGCGTGTCCCTCAGCGCCATTCGGAACAGCTAGTCCACCGGGACCCTTTCCAAAGATTACGTAGTGTAAATCATTGACCATAGCAAGCACGTGATCGTCGGTGCGCATGGCGGGCTTCTTCCGGTGATCTGCCTCACCTTTGAAATGCTTGCCTTTCTTTCGACATTGATGGTTGGTCGGGAGAAATCGACGATGGCCCAGGTACACATTCTTCCTGCATTTGTCCAAGTATATACTTTTAGTGTCATCTAAACAGTGCGTGCATGCGTGGTATCCTTTGTTTGTCTGTCCTGAAAGGTTACTGAGAGCGGGCCAATCGTTGATGGTCACGAACAGCAATGCCTTAAGGTTAAATTCCTCATGTCTGTGCTCATCCCACGTACGTACACCGTTTCCATTCCACAGCTGTAAAAGTTCTTCAACTAATGGCCTTAGGTACACATCAATTTCGTTGCCGGGTTGCTTAGGGCCTTGGATGAGAACTAGCATCATAATGAACTTCTGCTTCATGCACATCCAAGGAGGAAGGTTATACATACATAGAGTCACGGGCCAAGTGCTGTGATTGCTACTCTGCTCCCCGAAAGGATTAATGCCATCCGCGCTTAAAGCAAACCATACATTCCTTGGATCCTTTGCAAACTCATCCCAGTACTTTCTCTAGATTTTTCTCCACTGCGACCCGTCAGCGGGTGCTCTCAACTTCCCATCTTTCTTCCGGTTCTCACTGTGCCATCGCATCAACTTGGCATGCTCTTCGTTTCTGAACAGACGTTTCAACCGTGGTATTATAGGAGCATACCACATCACCTTCGCAGGAACCCTCTTCCTGGGGGGCTCGCCGTCAACATCACCAGGGTCATCTCGTCTGATCTTATACCACAATGCACCGCATACCGGGCATGCGTTCAGATCCTTGTATGCACCGCGGTAGAGGATGCAGTCATTAGGGCATGCATGTATCTTCTCCACCTCCAATCCTAGAGGGCATACAACCTTCTTTGCTACGTATGTACTGTCGGGCAATTCGTTATCCTTTGGAAGCTTCTTCTTCAATATTTTCAGTAGCTTCTCAAATCCTTTGTCAGCCACAACATTCTCTGCCTTCCACTGCAGCAATTCCAGTATGGTACCGAGCTTTGTGTTGTCATCTTCGCAATTGGGGTACAACCCTTTTTTGTGATCCTCTAACATGCGATCGAACTTCAGCTTCTCCTTTTCACTTTCGCATTGCGTCCTTGCATCGACAATGACCCGGCGAAGATCACCATCATCGGGCACATCGTCTGGTTCCTCTTGATCTTCAGCAGCTTCACCCGTTGCAGCATCATTGGGCACATCGTCTGATTCCTCTTGATCTTCACCAGCTCCCCCCGTTGCAGCATCACCGTATTCAGGGGGCACATAGTTGTCATCGTACTCTTCTTCTTTGCCGTCTTCCATCATAACCCCTATTTCTCCGTGCCTCGTCCAAACATTATAGTGTGGCATGAAACCCTTGTAAAGCAGGTGGGAGTGAAGGATTTTCCGGATAGAGTAAGACCTCGTATTCCCACATTCAGTGCATGGACAACACATAAAATCATTCTGCTTGTTTGCCTCAGCCACTTCGAGAAACTCATGCACGCCCTTAATGTACTCGCGGGTGTGTCTGTCACCGTACATCCATTGCCGGTTCATCTGCGTGCATTATATATAATTAAGTGTCCAAATTAATAGAAGTTCATCATCACATTAAAATCAAAGTGCATACATAGTTCTCATCTAACAACATATAGCTCTCCAGAGCATCTAATTAATTAAACCATACATTGAAACTATGTAAAACATTTCAATGCGAAAAACAATGCGATCATAATCGCAACCAAGGTAACAATTGATCGAACGGCATAATGATACCAAGCCTCGGTATGAATGGCATATTTTCTAATCTTTCTAATCTTCAAGCACATTGCATCCATCTTGATCTTGTGATCATCGACGACATCCGCAACATGCAACTCCAATATCATCTTCTCCTCCTCAATTTTTTTTATTTTTTCCTTCAACAAATTCTTTTCTTCTTCAACTAAATTTAACCTCTCGACGATAGGGTCGGTTGGCATTTTCGATTCACATACATCCTACACAAATAAAATCTATGTCACGTTGGTCGGCATAATTTTCATAAACAATAAATGAACCAATAGTTATAAAGATAATATATATACCACATCCGAATCATAGACAGGACGAGGGCCGATGGGGGCGGATACCAAAACCATCGCACTATATAAGATGCAATAATAAAAGTAAGAAAATAATACAAGTATCTATGTAAACATACAAGTAAGAATATTTTTCCTTTCAGAAAGAAGATAAAACAAGAGGCTCACCACGGTGGTGCCGGCGATGAGCTCGGCGCGGGTGATCGACGGCGGTGAAGACGGGGATGGGGCGTGATGGACCGCTAAACCTCGACAAATATTATGGAAAATGGAGCTTGGAGAGGAGAAAGCTTAAGTAGTGTGGCTCGGGCATTCCATCGAACACCTTGTGTGCATAGGAGGTGAGCTAGAGCACCACCAAGCCCTCTCCCCCCCGGCCAGAGAAAAACAAAGCACTGTGCTGCTCTGCTCGCAAGCGAGGGGTATATATAGGCACCTCATTGGTCCCGGTTGGTGGCATGAGCCGAGACTAAAGGGGAGCCTTTGGTCCCGGTTCAAGCCACCAACCAGGACCAATGGTGGTGGGCCAGGAGCGAGGTCCATTGGTCCCGGTTCATCCCACCAACCGGGACCAAAAGGTCCAGATGAACCGGGACCAATGGCACACGCACTACTAGAAAAAGGGCTATAGATGGGATTGACACTAATGGCGCACCAGACAAGCGGTGCGCCATTAGTATATACTAATGGCGCACCACCTTCTGATACGCCATTAGAGTTGAAACTACTAATGGCGCACCTGGCCCAGGGTGCGCCATTAGTATCAAATTTTTTTTTAACTAGTGCGCCTGTCCAAACATACTAATGGTGCATCCAGACACAGTGCGCCATTACTAGTTGTAACTAGTAATGGCGCACCTGCCGGAAAGTGCGCCACCAATGTTGTTTTTTTATTATATTTTTTATTCCCTTTTTTTGCAAAACTACTAATGGCGCACTGTACCACCGTGCGCCATTACTAGTTTAAACTAGTAATGGCGCACTGTGGGACAGTGCACCATTAGTATGTTTTTTTTGCAAAACTACTAATGGCGCACCACCAGAAGGTGCGCCATTAGTAACCTGGATTACTAATGGCGCATTTAGAGTTGGTGCGCCATTAGTAAGTGGGCAGCAACAAGATATTTTGGACAGCCTCTCCTACCCACACTCACTTTCTCCCCACTTCATTCTCTCCACCTCCTCCTTGTCTCGGGTGCCTCCTCTTTTTCACCTCATTTCCACCATAGATTCATTCAATTTAAGTGGTTAAATTACCTTGTTTTGATAGGTAAGTAAGGGGGGAAGCTATATTTATGTTGTTCTCCCTACAACAATGTGCACATGCACTTTTTATGGCCTAGCTAGATCTATGTATGTTTGTGGTGTTGCATATGTTTGTGGTGTTGCATATGTGTTTGTGTTTGGAGGTGTACCGGTATTTCAAATGCGATAGTTGCCAATATTTTGCCGGAATGTTGATTCATTTCCGTTTCGGCGAGAATTTTGGCATTAAGCATTCTTTTTGGTCCTATTTTTAGGGAAAGTCATGCCAAATTTTTTCTTGGTTCTAAAATATCGTTTTGCTCTACCCCGCAGGCGACCATGGTCCGCATGATGACCGAAGGCATCGTGAATAGGTTTTTGAGGTCCGCGAAGGCCGAGATGCTTCAAAAGAACGAGACGGAGATAAGATGTCCGTGTTGAAGATGCAAGCTGAAGAGCCTTATTGCGGACCCGGAATCCGGGCAGGTGCGGGACCACCTGCTCTTGCGTGGTTTCATGGATGGCTATCGGTGGCAAGGTGATGAAGATGACTACGAAGTCGTCCATGGGGGCCGGGCAAGAAATGAGGAAGGGAAGCAAGACAACCACCGCGGCTCGGGTGGGCGAGAAGACGAAGAATCCCCAGGAGATGATCACGATGGTGATGCTGTACACAATCATCATGTAGAAGATGCAGGACATGATGATGAGGAAGATGCCGGAGTAGACGACGGGCATGATCATGAAGATGATGATGCCGGCGGAGCAGACGATGCTGAACCATCGATGGGCTGGGTGCAGGACCCTCATATTCAAGAGCTGCTTCTCAAGCAGACGGATAACGCAAGAGCTGCTGCCTGAGAGAAAGCCAAGATGGATCAACTTGAGTTAGGCGCGGTTACTCCATTGTATGAAGGATGCAGGACCGAGGATACCCGCCTGAAAGTAACGCTCATGGCTCTGGAGATGAAGGTAAAACACAAAATGACCGACGCATGCTTCGACGAGAACATGTCATTCTGGCACGAACGTCTTCCCAAGGGGAACAAGTGCCCGACCAGTTTGGAGGAGGCGATGAAAATCGTGTGTCCTCTGGATTTACCGCACGTGAAATATCATGTGTCCATGAACAATTGCATCATTTATCGGGACGAGCACGCGGAGTCTACCATATGTCCGGTGTGCGGCGTCACTCGATACAAGAAGAGGAAGAAAGCTCCTTGAAAAGTGGTGTGGTAATTTCCGATCACTCCTCGTCTGCAGCGGTATTTCGCAGACCCTAATGTAGCAAAGCTCCTGCGTTGGCACGCGGATAGGGAGGAGCAGAAGCGAGAAGATGACGCAAATGATCCGGATATAGATAAAAAAGACAAGATGCCGAGTCACCCTAAGGATGCGAGCCAGTGGCAAGAGTTGAACTTCGAAGACCTAGAATTTGGGAACGATCCAAGGAACATCGTGCTGGGCGCGAGCACCGATGGAGTCAATCCATTTGGCAGCCAGAGAAGCACACATAGCACCTGGCCTGTGTTTGTGTGGATGTACAACCTTCCCCCCTGGTTGTGCATGAAGAGGAAGTACATTCACATGAGTATGCTAATTGAAGGACCAAAACAACCAGGGAACGACATCAATCTGTATCTGGGGCTGCTCAAAGAGGAGCTTGACACGCTGTGGAAAACGCCAGCCAATACATGGGACGCCGCAGAGAAAGAATATTTCCCTATGAGAGCCGCGCTGCTCACGACGGTGCACGACTATCTCGGTTACGGATATGTCGCGGGGCAGGTGGTCCATGGATTTTCTGGATGCGTCAGGTGCATGGATGACACAACGTATCGCCAGCTAGATAGAGATCCTGGGTCTTTGAAAACCGTGTTCATGGGACATCGAAGGTGGCTTCGCGACGATGACCCGTGGAGAAAACGCAAGGATCTATTCGATGGTGAAACCGAACCCCAAGGACGCCCGCGTACGAGGAGCGGCGAGGAAATAGGCAAGTTGTTGAAAAATTGGAATGACTTCCCACTGCCGGGAAAGAAGCAAAAGGCGCCAGAGCCGGGAAAGAAGCGAAAGGCGCCAGAGCCGCTGCTGAAGGTATGGAAAACGAGGTCTGTTTTCTGGGACTTGCCATACTGGAAGATCCACCGTGTGCCTCACAGCCTTGATGTCATGCATATCACGAAGAACGTGTGCGAGAGTCTGCTTGGTACCCTGCTCAACATGCCAGAGAGGACCAAAGATGGGCCGAAAGCAAGGGCAGACTTGAAATCAATGGGCATTAGGCAGGAGCTTCACGCTATATATGATGATGAGGCGAAGCAGGACACGGAAAGTCGTCACAAAGGCAAAAAGACCAAGAAGACCGGAAATGACTACCCTCCCGCATGCTTCACTCTAAGTCAGGAGGAGATCGAGCAGTTTTTCACCTGCCTCGTAGGAGTAAAACTTCCTTACGGTTACGCGGTGAAGATAAGCAGATACCTAGACCCAGCGAAGCAGAAGTTCAGTGGGATGAAGTCTCACGACTGTCACGTGCTGATGACGCAGATACTTCCAGTTGCAATCCGTGGGATCATGGACGCGCACGTCCGTGAAACCCTATTTGGCCTATGCAACTTTTTCGACGTCATCTCTCGGAAGTCTGTTGGCGTGAGGCAACTCAGAAGGCTACAGGAAGAGATCGTGGTGATACTATGCGAGCTTGAGATGTACTTCCCGCCCGCATTGTTCGACGTTATGGTGCATCTACTGCCCCTGGGCTCATGAACCGGGACCAATGCCCACATTGGTCCCGGTTCTGGACTGAACCGGGACTAATGGGCTGAGCCGTCCTGGACCAAAGCCCTGTTTTCTACTAGTGAACCCCTCCGTGACGGTGTTAGATTGGATCTCGTGGTTCTGGAACTTGCGGCTACTGGAATTGTGTTTCGTCGGATCCCCTAGGGTTTCTGGAATATTTGGTAATTTATAGGGTAAAGAGGCGGTGCAGGGGGACTACGTGGGGGTGGGCGGCACACGCCCTGGGCGCGCCTAGTCTCCTGGGCGTGCCCTGGTGGGTTGTGCTGCCCACGGGCCTCCCCTCTGGCACTTTCTTGGCCCGTACGGTGTCTTCTGGTCTAGAAAAAATCTCCAAAACTTTCACTGCGTTTGGACTTCGTTTGGTACTGATATTCTACTAAGTAAAAAACTAGCAAAAAACATGAATTGGCACTGGGCACGATGTCAATAGGTTAGTCCCAAAATATGATATAAAGGTGCTATAAAATGATTGTAAAATATCTAAGAATGATAATATAACACCATGGAACAATGAAAAATTATAGATACGTTGGAGATGTATCAGCATCCCCAAGCTTAATTCATGCATGTCCTCGAGTAGGTAAATGATAAAAACAGAATTTTTGATGTGGAAGGCTACCTAACATGTTCATCGCACAACAGCTCGTCCTCCTGCTTGTTGAAGCTTTCTCCTCTACCCTTCTTCTTCAAATCGCCGGTTGTATCATCCGGATCTCGCTGTCCTCCTCCTCCTCCTCCTCCTCACCCTCATCCTATTGTTTCTTTCCAGCGCGCAAAATGGTGTTGTCGTTGTGTGCCCATGCCAGTCTGTGTGTAAGACAGTTGCGTGCCCGTTTGGGTGTAGGTTTGCTGTTACACGTAGTTGCCAGACTAGGTGGGATCCGAGTCTTCCACTGGTCCGTCCTCATAGCCACATTCTCCTCCTTTGCCTCCGTCGAGGATGATGTCAAGCATCTCCCTGTCTGGGCCGTCATACGCTGGGTCCCCCGCTCTAGGCATTGTAGCGAACATCGTGCGAGCACCCATCTGCTGCCCGCCCGCCGTCCGCGCCCGGACAAGTATCAGCGAAGAACACTCGGAGAAGAGTGGCTCCACGTTTACCTCGACCATGTAAGGCACCGTCCCGGCGGCGGTCTCGGGCTGCTTGGAGGCATAGAAGTACAAAGACTTGTAAGGCTCCGGCCACGGCTACACATGTACTATTGGCGCGCCTGTCTGGGCACCCTGGCCTTCGCCGCGGCGTCCGCCACGTTTGCCATGACCACCACCCCGGATGCCAGCACCACGACCACCGGCGGCCATCCGCTTCTTGAGCTTATCTTCCTTTGCGGCCTTCACTTTGACGCGGCGAGTTTGCCGCGTGGCCGAGCTGATCTTCCGAGCAAGCATGATGCTCGGATCCTCCTGCACATCTGCCGCCACCTCCATCTCCAATAGGTTCTCCGTAGGTTCCATGCGTCGGTGGCGGAAGGATGTAGAGGGTGGGAGAAAAGGGTGGGAATTGAGTGAAGGGAGTAGGGGATTTTAGGGCGGAAACAGTGTGGGTTGCTACAAAAGCATGGGCTCCGCCTTCTTTTTGGGTGGGCCAGCAGCATCAAATTTCATCGTTTCTTATGTCCAGAATTCCGTAAAACCCATCCACGTTTGATTCTGGTTTGCAGGAAAATCATGGTCCGGACAGCCCTGCGAACCGATATAGCACCGTGTTGGATTGTTTTCATGGTCCGAACAGTATGGTTCAAAAGTATGTGTACGTGTGACTTGAGAGTCGCCGTTGGAGATGCCCAACTGTGTATATCGATCGAGACTTTGCAATGGTGACACGTCGAATGGTTCGATGCGCCTGGATCCGTCAGTAGTGCTAGACCTCTCCAACTTCATCCCTAATGGCTCCACTTGTGGAGCATACAACCAAAGATAGCAGCGGCATGGCGCAACCATATTCCGCTTCAGCGTTGCCGCATAGGACCCGGATGCACCAAAGCCACTTGCATAATAAAATTGATATTTAGGAACGCCGAAGCAAAATACGGTTCGCCGTGTCATACATAATACTCCAAAGACATTTCTTCATATAAACTAAATTAATGATTAAAATATACTAGCTCTTAATATGACATCAATGAACCATAAGCTGGACAAAGTAAGGAAGGTGGTTGATTGCCAGCACTGCACGACCACATGCAACAACAGATTGGTATAGCTAGATCAGTCGTCGAGCTCACCAAGTTAATGCACCCAACGACTCCACGGTCGATCATTGTGAGAGTACATGGCGTTACTAATCTTCCCTTCACGCACTAATCAAGCATACTCCACCGCTAGGCATGCTTGGTCGATCCATCCGCCGAGCCCAACATCGAACCGTCTCCAAAATTAATTAATACCCCGCAACCGACTCCAACATACAGCGACCACAATTTATGCACTGGCTAACACCAATCAGATTTATCTCTGTGGACGCAATACTTGGCAGCATCATGATACACGGCAAATTTACCTGAAAGATACTGTCTTCATATAATCTAAATCAATACTAGTTAAAATGTAGCTCATGATATGGCAGCAATGAATGTTAAACTGTGACAAGGGGACAATGTAAGGCAAGGTAGTTGATCGCCGACAGTGCACGACCACCTGCGTCATCATATGGTGTAGTTCCCTAGTCGAGCTCACCAAATTATTGATCAACTACTCCAGGATCGGTGATTTTGAGAGTACATGTCGCTATTAATCAGCCGTGCACGAAGCCACGAATCGACCACACTCCACTGCAAGAATGCACACATGCATGCCTGGTCCATCCATCACATGCCGAATACAACATCCAACCCTCTCCAAAACGTATTAATATATCCATCAACCGAATCTAACATCCAACAACAAAAATTTATGTTCTGACTCCCACTAATCGGATTTATCCATCTGGACACAGTAGGTGGTACCATGTTGGTTCAAAGCCCTATTTAAGCCCATGCACCCCTCTACGAAACTCATCACCAGTATAATCACTTAGAAAATCTAGTCATCTCATCTTCTGCAGCAGAGCTCACCACCACTACTATTGCTATCTAGATCGAGATGGCCCGTGCTGCAGTTGCTCGGCTCGTGCTGGTCGCCCTGGTGGCGACAATGCTCCTCATAGCCACCGACGCGGCCATCTCATGCGGTCAGGTGAACTCCGCCTTGAGCCCCTGCATCTCCTATGCACGAGGCAACGGTGCCAACCCGTCTGCGGCCTGCTGCAGCGGCGTCAGGAGACTTGCGGGCGCAGTGCGGAGCACCACTGACAAGAAAACGACGTGCAACTGCATCAAGAGCGCTGCTGGTGGGCTCAACGCTGGCAAGGCCGCCGACATCCCCTCCAAATGCAGCGTCAGCATCCCATACGCCATCAGCCCATCCCTCGACTGCTCTACTATTCGCTAATCAACCACTGCCCACCATAGCTGCCGCATATCGCGCCATCCGACGTTTCTGAGTATGCTTAAGTCAGAAATACATACGAATAAACGCTCTGACCTGATCTCCATGTGAGGGAGAAAGGAGTGCGTACGCTGAGCCAGCTTTCAATGGCCGGCCACTGTCGTACTATTGTTGCTTTTTACTTTCACTCCCATTGAGGAGACACGAGACTTTCTTGTACGTTGTACCATGTACACTTCTAGTATGTGGATTGTACTTATTATTATTTCTCCCAGGTACTTTACTCCACATAACAACCGTGAGAGACGATGAAAATAAAGTGAATGCATAGGACCTCTTACGGGTTTTAATTATAAGGCATCTCAAATGCAACCCGGAAATTTTCTCCCGCATCCGTCTGCGGGCAGGGAACGCCATCCAATGCTAGCCATATGCAACCAGCCAACAATTCGACCCAACCTCACGAAATTCTATCAAACCGGCTGCATGGCGGGGACAGGGGCTCCACCTTGACCCGGCGTCTGATCAGGATGCCGCGGTGGTGTGAGGGCGAGGCCGGCTCCTCACCATGCAATGTCCGATATGGATGCGGCAGTTGTGCCGGGGAGGGGTTGGCTCCTGCTTCATTGAAGAAGCGTGGCTTGGGGACGCCGGCTTGGACTTGACGTGGTGGCGTGGCGGGGACAGCGGATCCACCTTCATACGCTCCGACGATGCAGGAGAGGGCCCCATGTACGGAGCGGTCTATACGGAGCGACCGCTCCGTCATTATCTCGCTCTGACGTACAATATATCGTCCGTCAGAGCAGCCTCCTTGTGGGGTCGGGGCGGCTACAACGGTGGCTCATGTGGCTGCGGGGGCGTTGCCTGGTCCTCCTCGTCACCGGAGGAGACGACGATCTCCTAGTTGGTGGGGGAGCTAGCATCCGTGGATGCTGACGGGATAGGAGAGTGTGGGCGGCGACACCAAGAACCATCGGAGGAGGAGCTTCCACCTACTACGTCTGCCGGAGCGGAGCACCAGTACTTTGGAATCGCCTGAGCTTGGGTCGAAGGGGGGGGGGGAGGGGCTTAGGCACAGAGAACGGGGAGGGGAGGGGCCAGTGCTCAGGGAGGGGGACTGCGGCTATGTGCGCTGCCGACGCATAATTTAAAGAGCTGCGGCGCTGGCCAGGCGAAGGGGTTGTCCACTTCAATGCGGCACGACGACCGGAGTTGGTTCCTCGGGACCCTGCGTTGGCGTTGAAGCGGTAGCTATCAAGAGGTCACGTCGGTCTGCGCCGCCCTCCCTCCCTCCTGTCACATCATGACATCAATGTCGGCCGCTGCGTGCGCCAGGCCGGCATGCATGTGGCGCGGTAAGTGATGTCAATTGAAATTGCGTTGGTATTTCCCGAAAGAGGAAGGGTTGATGCAGTATAGCTATGGTAGGTATTTCCCTCAGTTATGAAACCAAAGTATGAATCCAGTAGGAGAACCAAGCAACATTATGTAAACATTATCTTCACACAAAGAACAAATACTTGCCACCCAACGCATAGGAGGGGTTGTCAATCCCTCCTAGGTAACGGCGCCAGAAATTGGCAAGTTGACGGGAGAATATTTGTGATAGATTGGATAAATAGCTCTCAATAAATAAAATAAGTAATAAAAAATGATGCAATATATTTTGGGTCTTTGGAATAATAGATCTGAAAATAAAAGCGAATAAAAATAGCACTCCTGCCTAGGGCCGTAGATTTCACTAGTGGTTGCTCTCAAGAAATAGCACACTGTGGATAAAGAAATTACTGTTGGGCAATTGATAGAAGATTGAATAATAATGACGATATCCAAGGCAATGATCAATATATAGGCATCACATCCAAGATTATAGACCGAGTCCTGCCTACATCTACTACTATTACTCCACACATCGACTGCTATCCATCATGCATCTAGTGTATTAAATTCATGGAGAAACAGAGTAATGAAATAAGAACGATGACATGATGTTGATGAGATCTATTCATGTAGGAATAGCCCCCATTTTGTTATCCTTAATAGCAACGATAGATGCATGTCTTGCTACCCCTTCTGTCACTGGGAACGAATACCTCTAGATTGAACTCATCACAAAGCATCTCTTCCCATGGCAAGAAAAATCGACCTCGTTGGCCTAACTAAACCAAAGATTTGAAGAAGAAATACGAGGCTATAAATGCATATAAGAGATCAAAGAAGACACAAATGATATTCATGGATATAGATCTGATCATAAACTCAAAGTTCATCAGATCTCAACAAACACACCGCAAAAAGAGTTACATCAAATAGATGTCCAAGAGACCATTGTATTGAGAACCAAAAGATAGAGAACAAGCCATCTAGCTACTACCTACGAACACGTAGGTCTATGGTGGACTATTCTCACATCACCGGAGAGGCACCAATGAGGATGATGAACCCGTCCATGACGGTGTTAGATTGGATCTCGTGATTCTGGAACTTGCGGCGGCTGGAATTGTGTTTCGGCGAATCCCCTAGGGTTTTTGGAATAATTGGTAATTTATAGGGCGAAGAGGCGGTGTAGGGGACTACGTGGGGGTGGGCGGCACGCCCCCTGGACGCGCCTGGGCTCCTGGGCATGCCCTGGTTGGTTGTGCTCCGCATGGGCCTCCCCTCTGGTACTTTCTTGGCCCATACGGTGTCTTCTGGTCCAGAAAAAAATCTGCAAAACTTTCACTACGTTTGGACTCCGTTTGGTACTGATATTCTACTAAGTAAACAACTAGCAAACAACAACAACTGGCACTGGGCACTATGTCAATAGGTTAGTCCCAAAAAATGATATAAAGTTGTTATAAAATGATTGTAAGATATCCAAGAATGATAATATAACACCATGGAACAATCAAAAATTATAGATACGTTGGAGACGTATCAGCATCCCCAAGCTTAATTCATGTTCGTCCTCGAGTAGGTAAATGATAAAAACAAAATGTTTGATGTGGCAAGCTGCCTAACATGTTCATCACATATCCTTTGTTTCGAGCATGGACATTTGGACTTTTATATGGTTCAAAGCAATAGTTTTTTGAAATGAAGATTTCTATACTCAAGCACATCAACAAGCAACCATGTCTTTCAAAATATCAACACTAAAGAAAGCTATCCCTAGCCCATCATGCTCAATCATTGATCCATTCATGAAACACACTCGCATATTAGCTACATCCAATGCTCAAGTATGATCATAGTGAAACCTAGTTGGTGCTTTAGAAGAGAAGATGGAGACTCAAATAAAAAAATTATATAAAGTAAATAGATAGGCCCTTCGCAGAGGGAAGTAGAGATTTTTAGAGGTGCCAGGGCTCAAAGCTTAAATTGAGAGATCAAATTTTTTGAGAGACATACTTTTCCGGTAAACAAAAACGAGTGAGTAATCCCAACACTTTTCATGCTACCTATATCATAGGCGGTTCTCAAATAGAAAATAAAGTTTATTCTTTTTTCCACCATTTTTTCACAATCCATGGCTAGCTGTATCCACGGGTGCCTTCCATACCAACACTTTCCAAGGAATTTATTATTTTACAACATAAAGTAAATTCATTTTCCATTTCGGGACTGGGCATCCCTACTACCACCATACTCTCGTGCAATGACAAGTGAATTAACACAAATCTTGAGAATAACACATCTACCATGGAAAATATTGGCCACCCCCTGCCGCTTCATGAGCGGTATGAGCAAAAAAAGGAAGTTCATTTTGAAAATTAGAGATGGCACATACAAATTTGCTTAGAACAACATGAAAATACCACATATAGGTATGTATGGTGGACTCATATGGCAAAACTGGGTTTAAAGATTTTGGATGCACAAGTAGTATTTCTACTATGGAGGCTAGCAAATAGATTGAGAAGCAACCAACCAAGAAACAAAAAATCACATAAGCGAGCATTAAGCATAACTAACACCGAATAATGCACCATAAGTACGATGTAATTTCATTGCATAACTATTGAATTTCTTCCTTCCATAGGGAATCACAAACCTTAACACCAATATTCTTAGTAAAGCAAGAATCTCTCACCAACATGACTCATATATCACTATCATCATATCTCAAAACTATTACAAAGAATCAAGTTTATTTTGTCCAATGATCTTCATGAATGTTTTAATTATATCCCCCTTGAATATCAATCACTTTGGGACTAGTTTCATATGTTGCAATTGCTATTGAATAGCTCAAACAAATTTAAGTGAAGAACATGAGTATAACTTTTTTTGTCACTCAAAATAATATAAGTGAAGCACGAGAGAATTTCTTCAAAATATTAAAGCACACCATGCTCATAAAGATATAAGTGAAGCACTAGAGCAATTCCATAGCTCAAAAAATTTAAGCGAAGCATAAAGAGCAATTCTAACATATCATAGCATAATTTTGGATCTCTCAAATAGGTGTGTCCAGCAAGGATACTTATGACAACTAAAAAGCAAAACAAGAAAAGACTCATATAATACAAGATGCTCCAAGCAAAGCTCATGATATGTGATGAATAAAAATATAGCTCCGAGTAAAATACCGATGGTCGTTGGAAGAAAGAGGGGATGCCTTTCAGGGCATCCCCAAGCTTAGTTGCTTGGTTCTCCGTGAATACTACCTTGGGGTGCCTTGGGGCATCCCCAAGCTTAGGCTCTTTTCACTCGTTATCCCTTCATCCATCGTTACATCACCCAAAACATGAAAACTTCAATCACACAAAACTTAACAAAACCTTCGTGAGATCCATTAGTATAATAAAGCAAATCACTACTATAATTACTGTTGCAAACCCGTTCATATTTTATTATTGCATTATACCTACTATATTCCAACTTTACCATGTCTTATATCCCCCGATACAATCCATAGATTCATCAAATATGCACACAACACAACGGAAACAGAATCTGTCAAAAACCGAATAGTCTGTAGTAATCTGGAAACTACATATACTTCTGTAAATCCAAAGATTCTGGAAAATTAGGATGATGTAGGAAATTCGTAAATCAATCTGGTGTACAAAAATCAGGATATTATCATGCTTCTGTAATTTACGAAAATTATTTTAGTAGACGCGAAAGTTTATGTTTTCCAACAAGATCAAATCAACTATCACCAAACATAATCCCAAAGGCTTTACTTGGCACAAACACTGATTAAAATATAAAAAAATCATAATAGTAGCGTAATTGTGTGAACACTGAAGAACAAAAAGAAAAAGGCAAAAATAAAATTTATTAATTGAGCTGCCTCCCAACAAGCACTATTGTTTTATGCCCCTAGCTAGGCATAACGCATAGATTCAAGTATTGTCATCTTTGGTTTCCAATTCCTCAATCACACAACCAATATTCTTCAAAAATTTGGCATGCATATTTTCAATAATAATACTTCTAGGAATAAGATTGAAGAATTCATTTTTGCAGGTAGAGTCTTTCACAACTTCAACAAAGTCGGGGTGAATATAAATCATCTTAAGATCCTCTTTGTTATTATTAGAAGTCAGACCCTTGTTCTTAGTGACTTGAGTAGTCTTGCCAATTTTTACGGTATTTTTTTCAATAGTTTTAGCAGAAGCAAAAGCCGAGCTTAAATTACTAAAAAAATTCCAACTTATCAATCTGAGAAGGACACTCTCCAATTCTTTCATTAATTATGGTTTCCTTTTCCCTTAGTAATTTGAGAACATCACCAACTTTTGACCCAAATTTATTGGCAAGATTCTGCATCTTTGTATCTAAGTTTTCAATTTTCTCTAAGGTGACCATCTTCTTTTCAATAGCATCTAATATTTGCATTACATGCTCAAGAGTTAAGATTGTTTCAATAATAATGATAGGTGGTGCACCCACTAGATCTCCCATGGCATTACATGCTCAAGAGTTAAGATTGTTTCAATAATATGGACACACCAAGAAATTCCCATCGGTAATCGTGTTAAGGATGAATCTATACCAAGCGGTTATGCCCTCGTAAAAATTGCGAAGAAGAATGATGGTAGATTGCTTACAAATAGATCTATTATGAGCATTGCAAATTCTATACCGAGTGTCTTTTAGATTCTCCCCTCCCATTTGTTTAAAATTAAGAACCTCATTCTCGAGGGTATATGCAACAGAGGAAGAACTAGCCATAACGACAAAGCAAGCAAGATTGCAAACAAAACAGATCTGACAAGAAAAAGGCGAATGAAAGGAAGGCTAATAAAATGGCAAACTTTTGTGTAGTGGAGGAGATGAAAATGAAAGGCAAATGGCAAATAATGTCAATTTCAAGGAGATGAGACTTTGTCGGTATTTCCCTAGAAAGGAAGGGATGTTGCAGGATAGCTACAGTAGGTATTTTCCCTCAGTTATGAAACCAAGGTATCAATCCAGTAGGAGAACCAAGAAATACTAAGTAAACGGTACCTGCACACAAAGAACAAATACTTGCAACCCAACACGTAAGAGGGGTTGTCAATCCCTCCTTGTTAACGGCGCCAGAAATTGGCAAGCTGACGGGAGTATATTTGTGATGGATTGGATAAATAGCTCTGGATAAAATCCGAAATAAAATAAAGAATAAAAAAGTGCAGCAAGGTATTTTTGGGTTTTTGGAATAATAGATCTGAAAATAAAAGCGAATAAAAATAGATCTCAAAGCAAATATGATAAAGAATAGACCCGGGGGACGTATATTTCACTATTGGCTTCTCTCAATAAATAGCACACAATGGGTAAACAAATTACTGTTGCGCAATTGATAGAAGATTGAATAATTATGACAATATACAAGGCAATGAATAATATATAGGCATCACGTTCAATATTAGTAGACTGACTCCTGCTTGCATCTAATACTATTACTCCAAACATCGACCGTTATCCAACATGCATCTAGTCTATTATGTGAAGGAAATATGCCCTAGAGGCAAAAATAAAGTTGTTATTTATATTTCCTTATATCATGATAAATGTTTATTATTCATGCTAGAATTGTATTAACCGGAAACTTAGTACATGTGTTAATACATAGACAAACAAAGTGTCACTAGTTTGCCTCTACTTGACTAGCGCGTTGAATCAATGATGGTTATGTTTCCTAACCATAGACACGAGTTGTCATTTGATTAACGGGATCAAATCTTTAGAGAATTATGTGATTGACTTGACCCATCCGTTAGCTTAGCACGATGATCGTTTAGTTTGTTGCTATTGCTTTCTCCATAACTATAAATGTTCTATGACTATGATATCATGCAACTCCCGAATACCGGAGGAACACTTTGTGTGCTACCAAACGTCACAACATAACTGGGTGATTATAAAGGTGCTCTACAGGTGTCTCCGATGGTGTTTGTTGAGTTGGCATGGATCAAGATTAGGATTTGTCACTCCGATTGTCGGAGAGGTATCTCTGGGCCCTCTCGGTAATGCACATCACTATAAGCCTTGCAAGCAATTTAGCTAATTAGTTAGTTACATGATGTAGCATTACAGAACGAGTAAAGAGACTTGCCGGTAACGAGATTGAACTAGGTATTGAGATACCGACGATCAAATCTCGGGCAAGTAACAACCCGATGACAAAGGGAACAACATATACCGTTATGCGGTTTTGACCGATAAAGATCTTCGTAGAATATGTAGGAACCAATATGAGTTTATGTGTTTTGATGTACCGAAGGTAGTTCGGAGTCCTGGATTTGATCACAGACATGACGAGGAGTCTCAGAATGGTCGAGGCATAAAGATCGATATATTGGAAGCCTATATTTGGACATCGGAATGGTTCCGAGTGGTTCGGGCATTTTTCCGGAGTACCGGGAGGTTACTGGAAGCCCCCGGGGAGTATATGGGCCTTATTGGGACTTAGTGGAATAGGGGAGAGGGAAGGGAAAAGAGGGAGGCGCGCCCCCAAGCCCAGTACGAATTGGGAGGGGGGCCTGTTGGGGAACGTAGCAGAATTTTAAAATTTTCTACGCATCACCAAGATCAATCTATGGAGTCATCTAGGAACGAGGGAGAGAGGAGCGCATCTACATACTCTTGTAGATCGCGCGCGGAAGCGTTCAAGAGAACGGGGTTGATGGAGTCGTACTCGTCGTGATCCAAATCACCGATGACCAAGTGCCGAACGGACGGCACCTCCGCGTTCAACACATGTACGGTTGGGAAGACGTATCCTCCAACTTGATCTAGCAAGGGGGAAGGAGAGGTTGATGAAGATCCAGCAGCACGAAGGCGTGGTGGTGGAAGCAACGGTGATCTCGGCAGGGCTTCGCCAAGCGCAGGGAGACGGAGGAGTGTCACGGGAGGGAGAGAGAGAGGCCAGGGGATTGTGTGCGGCTGCCCTCCCTCCCCCCTATATATAGGATGCCTAGGGGGGCGCCGGCCCTAGGATATCCAATCTCCTAGGGGGGGCGACGGCCAAGGGGGTGCCTTGCCCCCCAAGGCAAGGGTGGCGCCCCCCACCCCTAGGGTTTCAAACCCTAGGCGCAGGGGGAGGCCCAAGGGGGGGCACACCAGACCACTAGGGGCTTGTTCCCCTCCCACTTCAGCCCATGGGGCCCTCTGGGACAGGTGGCCCCACCCGGTGGACCCCCGGGACCCTTTCGGTGGTCCCGGTACAATACCGATTACCCCCGAAACTTTCCCGATGGCCGAAACTTGACTTCCTATATATAAATCTTCACCTTCGGACCATTCCGGAACTCCTCGTGACGTCCAGGATCTCATCCGGGACTCCGAACAACTTTCGGGTTACTATATGCTAATATGTCTACAACCCTAGCGTCACCGAACCTTAAGTGTGTAGACCCTACGGGTTCGGGAGACATGCAGACATGACCGAGACACTTCTCCGGTCAATAACCAACAGCGGGATCTGGATACCCATGTTGGCTCCCACAGGCTCCACGATGATCTCATCGGATGAACCACGATGTCGAGGATTTAATCAATCTGTATACAATTCCCTTTGTCAATCGGTACGTTACTTGCCCGAGACTCGATCGTCGGTATCCCAATACCTAGTTCAATCTCGTTTCCAGCAACTCACTTTACTCGTGTCGTAATGCATGATCCCGTGATCAACCACTTGGTCACATTTAGCTCATTATGATGATGCATTACCGAGTGGGCCCAGAGATACCTCTCTGTCATACGGAGTGACAAATCCCAGTCTCGATTCGTGCCAACCCAACAGACACTTTCAGAGATACCTGTAATGTACCTTTATAATCACCCAGTTACGTTGTGACATTTGGCACACCCAAGGCACTCCTACGGTATCCGGGAGTTGCACAATCTCATGGTCTAAGGAAATGATACTTGACATTCGGAAAAGCTATAACAAACGAACTACACGATCTTTGAGCTATGCTTAGGATCGGGTCTTGTCCATCACATCATTCTCCTAATGATGTGATCCCGTTATCAATGACATCCAATGTCCATAGTCAGGAAACCATGACTATCTTTTGATCAACAAGCTAGTCAACTAGAGGCTCACTAGGGACGTGTTGTGGTCTATGTATTCACACATGTATTACGATTTCCGGATTAAACAATTATAGCATGAACAATAGACAATTATCATGAACAAAGAAATATAATAATAACCATTTTATTATTGCCTCTAGGGCATATTTCCAACAGTCTCCCACTTGCACTAGAGTCAATATTCTAGTTACATTGTGATGAATCGAACACCCATGCAGTTCTGGGGTTGATCATGTTTTGCTCTAGGGAGAGGTTTAGTCAACGGATCTGCCACATTCAGGTCGGTATGTACTTTACAAATATCTATGTCTCCATTTTGAACACCTTCACGAATGGAGTTGAAGCGACGCTTGATATGCCTGGTCTTCCTGTGAAACCTGGGCTCCTTGGCAAGGGCAATAGCTCCAGTGTTGTCACAGAAGAGAGTCATCGGGCCCAACGCATTGGGTATGACTCCTAGGTCGGTAATGAACTCCTTCACCCAGACTACTTCTTGTGCTGCCTCCGAGGCTGCCATGTACTCCGCTTCACATGTAGATCCCGCCACAACGCTTTGCTTGCAACTGCACCAGCTTACTGCCCCACCATTCAAAATATACACGTATCCGGTTTGTGACTTAGAGTCATCCAGATCTGTGTCGAAGCTAGCATCGACGTAACCCTTTACGACGAGCTCTTCGTCACCTCCATACACGAGAAACATGTCCTTAGTCCTTTTCAGGTACTTCAGGATATTCTTGACCGTTGTCCAGTGTTCCATGCCGGGATTACTTTGGTACCTTCCTACCAAACTTATGGCAAGGTTTACATCAGGTCTGGTACACAGCATAGCATACATGATAGACCCTATGGCCGAGGCATAGGGGACAACACTCATCTTTTCTCTATCTTCTGCCGTGGTCGGGCATTGAGCCGTGCTCAATCTCGTAGCTTGCAATACAGGCAAGAACCCCTTCTTTGACTAATCCATTTTGAACTTCTTCAATATCTTGTCAAGGTACGTACTCTGTGAAAGACCAATGAGGCGTCTTGATCTATCTCTATAGATCTTGATGCCTAATATGTAAGCAGCTTCTCCAAGGTCCTTCATTGAAAAACACTTGTTCGAGTAGGCCTTTATGCTTTCCATGAATTCTATATCATTTCCCATCAACAGTATGTCATCCACATACAATATGAGAAATGCTACAGAGCTCCCACTCACTTTCTTGTAAATGCAGGCTTCTCCATAAGTCTGCATAAACCCAAACGATTTGATCATCTCATCAAAACGAATGTTCCAACTCCGAGATGCTTGCACCAGCCTATAAATCGAGCATTGGAGCTTGCACACCTTGTCAGCATTCTTAGAATCGACAAAACCTTCCGGCTGCATCATATACATTTCTTCCTTAAGGAAACCATTAAGGAATGCCGTTTTGACGTCCATTTGCCATATCTCATAATCATAGAATGCGGCAATTGCTAACATGATTCGGATGGACTTCAGATTCGCTACGGGTGAGAAAGTCTCATCGTAGTCAACCCCTTGAACTTGTCGATAACCCTTAGCGACAAGCCAAGCTTTATAGATGGTAACATTACCATCCATGTCTGTCTTCTTCTTAAAGATCCATTTATTTTCTATAGCTCGCCGATCAACGGGCAAGTCAGTCAAAGTCCATACTTCATTTTCATACATGGATCCTATCTCGGACTTCATGGCTTCCAGCCATTTGTCGGAATCTGGACCCGCCATCGCTTCTTCATAGTTCGAAGGTTCACCATTGTCTAACACCATGATTTCCAAGACAGGGTTGCCGGACGACTCTGGTGCGGAACGTGTCCTCGTGGACCTACGAAGTTCAGTAGTAACTTGATCTGAAGTTTCATGATCATCATCATTAACTTCCTCTCTAGTTGGTGCAGGCACCTCAGGAACATTTTGTTGAGCTGCGCCACTTACCGGTTCAAGAGGTAATACTTCATCAAATTCTACTTTCCTCCCACTTATTTCTTTCGAGAGAAACTCTTTCTCTAGAAAGGACCCATTCTTGGCAACAAAGATCTTGCCTTCAGATCTGAGGTAGAAGGTATACCCAACAGTTTCTTTAGGGTATCCTATGAAGACACATTTTTCTGACTAGGGTTTGAGCTTTTCAGGTTGAAGTTTCTTGACATAAGCATCGCATCCCCAAACTTTTAGAAACGATAGCTTAGGTTTCTTCCCAAACCATAATTCATACGGTGTCATCTCAACGGATTTCGACGGAGCCCTATTTAAAGTGAATGCAACAGTCTCTAAAGCATAGCCCCAAAATGACAGCGGTAAATCGGTAAGAGACATCATAGATCGCACCATATCCAATAGAGTGCGATTACGACGTTCGGACACACCATTACGCTGAGGTGTTCCAGGCGGCGTGAGTTGTGAAAGTATTCCACATTTTCGTAAGTGTGTGCCAAATTCGTGACTCAAGTATTCTCCCTCACGATCTGATCGCAAGAACTTGATTTTCTTGTCACGTTGGTTCTCAACCTCACTCTGAAATTCCTTGAACTTTTCAAAGGTCTCAGACTTGTGTTTCATTAAGTAGACATACCCATATCTACTCAAGTCATCAGTGAGGGTGAGAACATAACGATAGCCATCACGAGCCTCAACACTCATTGGACCGCACACATCAGTATGTATGATTTCAAATAAGTTGGTTGCTCGCTCCATTGTTCCTGAGAACGGAGTCTTGGTCATTTTACCCATGAGGCATGGTTCGCACGTGTCAAATGATTCGTAATCAAGAGACTCTAAAAGTCCATCTGCATGGAGCTTCTTCATGCGTTTGACACCTATGTGACCAAGGCGGCAGTTACACAAGTATGTGGGACTATCATTATCAACTTTACATCTTTTGGTATTCACATTATGAATATGTGTAACATTACGCTCGAGATTCATTAAGAATAAACCATTCACCATTGGAGCATGACCATAAAACATATCTCTCATATAAATGGAACAACCATTATTTTTCGGATTTAAATGAGTAGTCATCTCGAATTAAACGAGATCCTGATACAATGTTCATGCTCAAAGCTGGCACTAAATAACAATAATTGAGGTTTAAAACTAATCCCGTAGGTAAATGTAGAGGCAGCGTGCCGACGGCGATCACATCGACCTTGGAACCATTCCCAACGCGCATCGTCACCTCGTCCTTCGCCAGTCTCCGCTTATTCCGCAGCTCCTGCTTTGAGTTACAAATGTGAGCAACCGCACCGGTATCAAATACCCAGGAGCTACTACGAGTACTGGTAAGGTACACATCAATTACATGTATATCACATATACCTTTAGTGTTGCCGTCCTTCTTGTCTGCTAAGTATTTGGGGCAGTTCCGCTTCCAGTGACCACTTCCCTTGCAATAAAAGCACTCAGTCTCAGGATTGGGTCCATTCTTTGGCTTCTTCCCGGCAGCTTGCTTACCAGGCGCGGCAACTCCCTTGCCGTCCTTCTTGAAGTTCTTTTTACCCTTGCCTTTCTTGAACTTAGTGGTTTTATTCACCATCAACACTTGATGTTCCTTTTTGATTTCTACCTGCGCTGATTTCAGCATTGAATATACCTCAGGAATGGTCTTTTCCATCCCCTGCATATTGAAGTTCATCACAAAGCTCTTGTAGCTTGGTGGAAGCGACTGAAGGATACTGTCAATGACTGCGTCATCCGGGAGATTAACTCCTAGCTGACTCAAGCGGTTATGCAACCCAGACATTCTGAGTATGTGCTTGTCGGTGTACTAGAGTAGGGGTACCCTAGTATCCCGAACTTGTGCATGGGCAGTCGCAGCGTCCCGCAGCAAGGCTTACCGGGAGATCGCCAAGGTCCTCCGTGGTTCCTTTGGAGCCATTCAAGAACAAAGTATTCAAGTCAAGGAGACAAGACCCCGGCAAGAGGAGCTTGCCGGGAATGCCAACAAAGGCATCTGAAGACCCCGGCAAGAGGAGCTTGCCGGGAAGGCCAACAAAGGCATCTGAAGACCCCGGCAAGAGGAGCTTGCCGGGAAGGCTTACCAAGGCATTTCAAGGAACTTGCCGCGCCGCACCACGCGTCCCGGCAAGGCCCGGTGAGCGACAAGCTCCCGGACGCGACAAGACAACAACCGCGGCAAGGCGCTTGCCGCGGCAAGACACCACTGTGCCCACGCTCCAGCACATCCACCAACGTGTCGCTCTGGGACCCTTCCAGGCGTACGTGGCGGGAGGCTGTGCAGCTTGCAGTGCGCGGTGGCAAGCGGCGCTGACAAGATCGCCATCGTGGCGAGCGGTGGCGTCCCTGACGGTCCCTTTTTGCACTGTTTAGGCGACACAGATGGGCATTTAATGTCCTTGTCCCCTGCCGTCAGGGTTAAGTATGATACACTGTAGCAGGTAGCTGTACCTACCGCAGCACCTTTCCATTTTTACCCTTTGCCTCCGTTGCCACCTGTTGGTGACCCCTTGAGCATATAAAAGGAGGCCCGTGTGCAACGTAGAGGGGGGTTCGAAAAACACTCACGCTCGGTCTCGCTAGCTGCTGGTGTGTACTGTAGCACTCCGCGCTTCCGAGCAAGAAATCAATACAAACCACAAAGCAGGAGTAGGGTTTTACGCATCCGTGCGGCCCGAACCTGGGTAAATCGCTCGCGTGTATCGCCTCGATTTGCTCTTTGCACGATCTCAGCCCCCGCCGAACCGAAAGGGACTCGGTCCGCCGGTCCCATAGGTGCCCGTGGATCAGTACCCCGGCATCTTTGGCGCGCCAGGTAGGGGGCGTCAAAGTTGTGCGAACCAGATCCGGCGTTCTCGCGAGCTAGATCTTCATCATCTTCATCAACATGCCGCCGAAGAAGAAGGTTTCGGAGGCGGCTGCTCCGTCCGCGCCAAACCCACCATCGCCGGAGCAAACGGCTGATGGGGCAGGCGCCGGTGGAAGAACGCGCGTCGACGAGGGAGCTCACGGTGCTGCCAGGTCCAAGGACAAGACTGCGCTGCCCATCGGCGGCGTAGCCGGCTCCCACAACGACCGGGCGCACTCCAAGACCTCGGCGTCCGTACATGCACCGCGCCCATCTCAGGAGGCGCGGGACCGGCAGCGTCATGGTACTCACGGTACCATGCATTTGCTAGACCAAGATCGAGCTGGTGGATCTCGGAGCGCTCAGGACCACCATGCATGCCAACATGCTGGCGCGAGCGAGACACGGTCGCCTGGACGGGATACTGCTCCTTCTAACGTGGTTAGAAGTCCGAGCATATCCCGCTCCTCGCACCGTTCGCCACCACCACCCGCCACTACAGCAGAAGCTTTGGCGCGAGCTCAACTGCTCCTAGACTACCCTCCAACGGCAGACAAGATCGACGACTGGAGGGCTACCATTCAGAGTCTCATCGGCTTCGCCAACGGCGACACGCAACGGCAGCCGAGCACGTCGCGGCCGCAGCCAGTCAGCCAGGCACGAGCCGGTGGCGACAAGACCGGTGGGGGTGCAACCTCTGTGCACTCTCCGCCCCGAAGGCCAAGATCGTCGTCTCGCCGGATCCACCTCGACAGCGACTCCACCGCGTCATCAGATCCGCGAGCTCGTCGCGATCAGCGCCAAGTTCTTCAAGAACGACAACAATAAGACGCTCGTACTCGCATCGAGCACCGAAGAGAAGCGCGACGTCAATCAGACCAGCGCGCTGGGCTCTCTGTCGACATGCATGCGCTGGGAGAACCAGGCGACTTGCCGTACGCAGTAGGTTGCCCTGCGTTCACTCGTGAGCTGCGGCAAGTCCAGTGGCCCAGCACGAAGAATTTCAAAACAGACGTACCAGAGAAGTACGACGGCAAGACGCATCCGTCGGAGTTCCTCAGCATCTACACCATCGCGGTGCAGGCTGCCGGGGGCCGGGACGACAAGATCCTTGCCAACTACTTCCCGCTGGTGCTCAAGCCCAACGTCAGGTCCTGGCTCATGCACTAGCCGGACAACTCCATATCCTCCTGGGCAGTCCTATGCCATCAGTTTGTCGGCGCCTTTACAGGCGGCCACAAACCTCATGGCCAAGAGAGCGACCTTCATTTGCTCGCCTAGAAGGAAGGAGAGCCTTACATTCAGAGGTTCAGCCGTGTACAGTATAACATCCCAGACGTCCACCCCGCCGCGATCATCAGCGCGTTCCATCAGAACGTGTGTAACCGCAGGATGCGGGAGGAGATGGCGATGTGCAGGATCAGAGACGTCAGTGAGCTGTATGCCCTGGCCGACATGTGTGCACGCGCTGAGGAAGGAAGGAAACTCCCCGGAGAGAAGACCGGGGCAGAAGGATCTGACAACGAGGATGCTGCCCCGACAAAGAAAAACCGACGGCGGAACAGGAAGAAGAAAGGCAAAGAGGTGCTAGTCGTTGAGCAGTCCGGCAACGAAGGTGGCGCCAAGAAGGCCAAAGTTGGTAGCTCCGGCAAGGATATTGCCGCATGCACCAACTGCTAGGCTGTGTCGGTCGCCGACAAGCAGGACGGCACCGACAAGCAGTACTGCAAGATTCACCACACCAAGGGCCATGACCTCCAGAGCTGCAAAAAGGTCGAGCAGCTTGTCCAGCAGCAAAAGGCTGAGTACGAGCGACGTGACAAGGAGAGGGCCCAAGGAGGTGCTGGAGAATCTGGCAAGAAGCGCGCTGGCCGGGGAGGACGCCGCGGCAAGGCCAAGCAGCGGCAAGGAGACAGACCTCCCCGCGGGCGCGACAACGATGAAGACGACGACGATGAAGACATGGATGATGTTGAGACCAGTGAGCAGGAGTTTCAGAAAGCCACAGAGGTCTTGTGCGTTGACGGCGGTGCTTCTCTGCATACTTCACACCGCCAACTCAAGCAGTGGGTGCGGGAAGTCAATGCAGCGGAACCACCTGTCGAATCGTGCAAGCTTCTGAAATGGTCCAGCACGCCTATCATCTTTGACATTGAGGACCACCCTAATCGCACAACTGCGGTCGGGTGCTTGCCGATGTTGGTTTCACCAACTATCCGCAAGCTCAAGGTCACTAAGATGTTAGTTGACGGCGGGGCCGGCTTGAACCTGATCTCCTCCGCTGTACTCCAGAAACTCCAGATCCCTCACAGCGAGCTCGAAGAGACCGGCACATTCCAAGGAATCAACCCTGGAAGGAGCAAGCCGAAGGGGAAGGTCACGTTGCCAGTTACATTTGGCAGCGAGCTGAACTTCAGGACTGAGAGGGTCACATTTGACGTTGCCGATATTCCATTGCCTTACAATGGGATACTTGGCCGCCCAGCACTCGCCAAGTTCATGGCAGCCTCTCACTACGCATACAACATGCTAAAGATGCCAGGCCCGATAAGCGTCATCTCCGTCCCTGGCGACAAGAAGGATGCACTTGTCTGTTCCGACAAGATCTACCAGGAAGCAGCAGCCGCAGCAGAACGCGAGTCACTTGCCGCTGAAGCTCCCGGGGGGAAGAAGACCAAGTCCGGCAAGAGTTCTGATGCCCACTCCGGCAAGCGCACCTCTTCGGAGTGCTGCGCTGCCGTCGAGGACGCACCATTGAGCTCCACCGGCAAGTGTAAGAAGACGATGGCAGCTCCTCCAGAGATGAAGAAGGTGTCCGCCAAGGAGGACGGCACTGGTGGTACCTTCACCATCAGTGCCACTCTCGACCCTAAATAGGAAAGCACGCTCGTTGCTTTCCTGCGGGCGAATGTCGACGTGTTTGGGTGGCAACCGTCTGACATCCCCGGTGTTCCCAGGAAAGTAATTGAGCACCACCTTGCCGTTTGTCCTCATGCGCGGGCCGTCAAGCAGAAGATCAGGAAGCAGGCAGTGGAGCGCCAAGAATTCATAGCAGAAGAGATCAAGAAGTTGGAAGCAGCAGGCCTTGTCAGAGGAGTGCTCCATCCTACGTGGTTGGCCAATCCTGTAGCCGTGCGCAAGGCAAACGGGAAATGGAGACTTTGTATCGATTTTACCGATGTTAACAAAGCTTGTCCCAAAGACCCATTTCCTTTGCCGCGCATTGACCAGATTGTTGACTCCACAGCCGGATGTGATTTTCTTTCATTTCTCGACGCATATTTAGGATACCATCAGATCTTCATGGCCGAAGAGGATGAGGAGAAGACCGCATTCATTACTCCATGTGGCACGTACTGTTTCATGCGGATGCCTTTCGGATTAAAAAATGCTGGTTCAACATTTGCAAGAGTAGTCCATGTCGCTCTTGAGCCACAAATACACAGAAATGTGGAAGCCTACATGGATGACATAGTGGTCAAGAGCAAGGACAGAGCAACCCTGATTCAAGATTTAGACGAGACCTTTGCAAATCTGCGCAAGATCAGCCTCAAGCTCAACCCAGAGAAGCGTGTGTTTGGAGTTCCCTCCGGCAAGCTTCTCGGGTTCTTCGTGTCTCAGCGGGGAATTGAAGCCAATCCCGACAAGATCAAGGCCATTGAGTAGATTGAAGCACCCAAGCGCGTCAAGGATGTACAAAGACTTGCCGGTTGCGTGGCTGCTCTCAGCAGGTTTATCTCTAGGTCTGCTGAGCGCGCCCTGTCGTTTTTCAAATTATTGAAAAAGGCAGGTCCAATGAAATGGACTCCGGAAGCGGAGGCTGCGCTGCAAGACTTGAAGAGATACCTGTCCTCCCCTCCAATACTTGTCGCACCTAAGCCACAAGAAAAGTTACTGCTGTATATAGAGGCAACCAATCAATTGGTTAGTGCTGCGTTAGTAGCAGAGAGGGAGGCAGATGACGAACCAGCAACCACGGCAGGCACATCCAGCGACAAGAAGGGGGCTTCCCTGACAAGCTCTGGTCCCGACAAAGATGAATCTGCGCAGATGCACGAGGAGATACAGAAGAAAATGGTGCAGCGCCCAGTTTACTTTGTCAGTTCCCTTCTGCAGGGGGCTAGGTCAAGGTACTCTGGCGTGCAGAAGTTGCTTTTCGGCCTTCTCATGGCCTCGAGAAAGTTGTGCCATTATTTCCAAGCACATGAGATCACAGTTGTCACTCGCTTTCCGCTGAAGAGGATACTGCAGAATCCAGAAACGACAGGCAGGATTGTTGAGTGGGCACTAGAACTGTCAAGCTTTGGCCTCAAGTTTGAAAGTACTTCAACCATCCAGAGCAGAGCATTGGCAGAATTTATAGCAGAATGGACGCCAACACCAGATGAAGAGATTCCAGAAATGAGCATCCCCGTCAAAGAAGCAAGCAAAGAGTGGCTGATGTACTTTGATGGTGCCTTTTCGCTGCAAGGCGCCGGCGCTGGCGTGCTACTTGTCGCACCCGCTGGAGAGCACCTCAAGTACGTAGTCCAGATGCACTTTCCCAAGGAGCAAGCTACAAACAATACTGCAGAGTATGAAGGCTTGCTTGCCGGTCTCAGGATCGCAGCAGACCTTGGGATCAAGAAGCTCATTGTCAGGGGTGACTCACAACTTGTCGCCCGCCAAGTAAACAAGAATTATCAGAGTCCGTTGATGGAAGCTTACGTCGACGAAGTGAGAAAGCTAGAAGAGCACTTTGACGACCTACAAATGGAACATGTTCCAAGAGCTCAGAACGCCATTGCCGATGGCCTGTCAAAATGCACTGCACTTAAGTTACCTGTGGAACCAGGGATCTTTGTGCTCAAGCTGACTCAGCCATCCGTAACGCCATCAACTGGACAGAGCAAAAAGAGGAAGTTGATTTCTGGTGACTATTTGCCGGCAGAGCTTCCCGAAGCCGCCGCCAAGAAGGTCCCCAAGATCAACGCCAAAAGCGCTGAGGAGCAGTTTGCTCCGGCAAGCCCTAGGGTTTGTTCTGTTGAAGCAGAAGCTCCCGACAAGTTTTGCTCTGGCAAGCTTGCCGGGGAACGTCAAGCTCCGGCAGACCCGCAGGTTCTCGCCGTAGAAGCGGATGTTCCCGCAGCGGCAGATTTGCCTTTAGTCCTTGTTGTTGAGCCACAAGCTCCAGCATGAGCGCAGCAGATTGTCCGTTTCCTTCAGACAGGAGAACTTCCCGAGGAGCAAGAAGAACTGGAAAGAGTAGCCCGGCAGTCAAGTATGTACCAGTTTGTCGACAAGACACTGTATAGAAGAAGACTCAACGGTGTGAAATTGAAGTGTATTCACCAGGAAGACGGACAAAAGCTGTCGGCAGAGATACATGGAGGCATATGTGGTCACCACATTGGCGCAAGAGCACTTGTCGGCAAAGCATTCCGGCAAGGTTTCTTTTGGCCGACAGCCCTCCAGGATGCAACTGCACAAGTAACCAAGTGTGAAGCGTGCCAGTTCCATTCCAAGCAGATACACCAACCAGCTCAAGTTCTCCAGACGATCCCTTTATCCTGGACATTTTCGGCCTGGGGGCTCGACATCCTCGGCCCTTTTCCCCGAGCAGTCGGGGGCTTTGAGTACTTGTTCGTAGCAATCGACAAGTTCACAAAGTGGCCGGAAGTGGAACCAGTGAGGAAGGTGACAGCACAGTCAGCAGTCAAGTTCTTCAGGTCGATTGTTTGCCGCTTCGGGATCCCTAACAGGATAATCACCGACAACGGCACGCAATTCACGAGCCGCACCTTCATGCAGTACGTCCAAGATCTTGGCGCCAAGGTCTGCTTCGCTTCTGTTGCTCACCCGAGAAGCAACGGTCAAGCGGAGAGGGTGAATGCTGAAGTGCTGCGCGGGCTCAAGACCAGAACTTTCGACAGGCTGCACAAGTGCGGAAGAAACTGGATCGAGGAGCTGCCAGTGGCTCTTTGGTCGATCAGGACGACGCCAAATCGAGCCACTGGCCAGACACCTTTCGCTCTAGTCTATGGAGCAGAGGCAGTTATCCCCACGGAACTCGTATACGGGTCACCTCGAGTGCTCGCTTATGATGAGCTCGAGCAAGAGCAGCTGCGACAAGATGACGCACTGCTCCTTGAGGAAGACCGTCTTCAGGCTGCTGTGCGAGCTGCTCGCTACCAGCAAGCTTTGCGCCGCTACCATAGCCGCAAAGTTAATGCCAGAAGTCTCGAGGAAGGTGACCTTGTTCTTCGGCGTGTTTAGTCCGCCAAGAATTCCAACAAGTTGACGCCGAAGTGGGAAGGCCCTTACCGGGTGAAACGAGTCACTAGGCCTGGCGCTGTCCGCCTTGAGACCGAAGATGGCATTCCGGTGAGCAACTCCTGGAACATTGAGCATCTTCGTAAGTTTTACCCGTAAGGCGCGGTTGCCGGAACCTGTTCCGGCAACCACCTTTTGTACAAGTCTTGCCGCTGTTGCATGTAATCCTTTGTTCAAAGCTGGGCGCAGACCCCGTGCATAAGTAAAGCTCATGTGCTCTGCACATTTTGTCGATTTCATGCTTTCTATTTTTTGGCATATATGATCTGACACTTTGTGCAGCACCTACTCCACGGTAAGCAATAACGAGCCGTAAAGCTCCATATCTGTATTGTCTCTTCATTCTTTTGAAAAGAAGGTTCCCCTCGCCCACAAGTTTGCCGGGGGGGAAAGGAGAAGATAGTGGTATGGACCAGGCGTCGTTCAAGAAAGTTTCGCCTTGCCGGGAAGCAAACAACAGAAAAGCTAAGTTGCCAAAGTTTGAGCAATCAAATTTTTTAAATTTTTAAGTTATCTCCCTTGAACGACCGCACTTTGTATGGAAAACCTGTGGCGGAGGAACCGACTCGTAGCTAGTTGCGCCCTTACTTTGTTTCGAGTCCGCTCAACAACTTAAGTGAGCTCTAACTAGTTGCGACAAGGTTTCTTGTTGGTAGCAGCACCGCCAGCAGGCTGCTGACGTCCCGCACTCAGCGCTCGCGGCTCAGGTGCCTGCACCGGCAAGTTCCCTAAAAGCGTAGGGTAAAAAGACATACAAAGGGAGGAATCAAGTAAAGGGAATAACATTGCAATCGTTGCATATAATGGAGTTATATTACAAAAATAGCTTGTCGCAGCTCTAACAGATTGTTTTCATAACATGGCAAACAGCGACAAGAGAAGAAGAAATGGGCGGCCTAATCTACGCGATCGCCTTCGATCCTCTTGATCCCGCTCACTTTGTCCACAATGGGTGCGACAAGGTCCTTGAGCGCCTCCAGATCAGCATCCGGCGGCAAGGTCTTGAGGACGTTGGTGAAGTTGAGGCTCGGATTGCGGAAGGCCACCTTCATCAACACTTTCTGAAGAGCTCCCGCGCAGATCTTGCGCGACTCGTCGGCCAGCTGCTTCGGGATCCTCTCCCGGAGTCGCTGGAGGGCCGTCGCCACGCCCTTGAAGAACAGGACGAGCTTGGCGCTGGATTGGAGGTTGTCGTCGGAAGGATACGCGAGATCTTCCATCCCCAGCTGCGCCAACTCCCTGTCAATGTCTGTGGCGGCATTCACAAGACTTTCTGTCTAGTGCTCCACAGTCTCCCTGAAGGCGTTTTGGGTGGCGGCAACACTTTCCAGCAGCGCCTTGTCGGCCTTGATCTCTTCTTTCAAGGCCGCCTCCTGCTTCTTGGCGCCATCCAGAGCCTTGGTCATAGCGGTCAGCTTCAGCTCAAGACCCGTGTTGGAGTTCTTGGCGGCGCTGAGCTCTTTGCCCTTCTCGGCAAGATCGGCTTCTAGCTGCGCCACCTTCATCTCCAGCTCTTTCTTGGCGGCCTCGGCGGCAGCGGCAGCGTCCTCCGCCTACTTAAGGGCTCCGCCGAGTTTTTCCTCGCGCGCGGCAAGCTCCTCCTTGTGGGCGTCGAGATTGACCTTCCGCTGCGCCAGCTCGCCCTCCTCCGCGGCTAGCTTCACAGCGGCAAGTCACTGCCTCTCTTCGACTTCGGCCTTCTCGAGGAGGAAGGCCTTCTGCGCTTCAGCGAGCTGCTCCCGCTCCTCCGCCAGGGACCGGAGGGCTTCCCGGTGGAAACCCCCGAGCTCTTCCGCGCGCTTTTCAATGTCTGCTCCCGCCTTCGCGACAAGCGCCTCGCGGGATTCCAGCTTGGCTTGCCGCGCGTGGTAGAGCGACATCAACTTCCGCAGCAGCCGCTCCTCTTCAGACTCGTGGCTGCTGCTTGGCGCGTCAACCACCGTCAAGCCAGCGGAGGCGGGCACCTCCCCGTAGAAGATCTCCCCCTCGACCGGCGCCCTGGAGCTTGACGTCCAGGGGAGGTTGATGAAGACGTCATCGCCGGCCTTCAAGTAGACGCCCGGCTAGGGCTCCTCGGTGCTTGGCGCTGTGGCTTCGGCAGACGGGTCGGCGGTCGGTGTAGCGCCTGGTGCTCCTCCGGCCTTTGGGCCGTCAGTACGATCGCCAGATCCCTCGCCAGTTGCTGTGGCGGCAGCCTTGGCGGCCTCGGCACCGGCGGGATCACCAACGCCGGCTACGTCTTCAGTGGCGACCTCGGTCTCCATCTGCTCCGCAGCAGATGGGTCTGATAGCCGGCAAGGGGAGAAGAGTCAAGCAAAATCCAGCAAAAACCCAGAAAGATCAAGAGAAGAAGGACCCAAGGGAAGTTTTGCAGCAAAAGGATTACCTGAGCCAGTTTCTGCAGTCAGGTTCTCCGCCGTCGGAGGGCCGTTGGCGCTGTCCCTTGCCGGAGAACCCTCCCTCGCCGGAGGACTTTCCCTTGGCTCCTGGTGGGGCTGCTCGGCTCCTACACAAATCAACAAGCAGATATCAGCAAAGACAAGTACCCACGCGCGCCTCTCAGCGGAAAGTAAATCATACACTTACGCTGGGGGCTGCTCTGGAGAAAAGTCGCCGGGTCCGGCAAGGTTGTCTCGGGCGCGCCACCTGCTGTCGCAGTGGGCTCGTCCTCGATGACGATCACCGGGACCTTAGCTCTCTTTGCCGCTCTCTGGGCCAGAGTCCTAAAGAGGAACAAGTTCAGAAAGAAACGCAAATGAGGTACAAGAAAAACAACAAGAATTGAAGAACTACAAGTACAGCAAGAGAAGCTTACTCTTCTTCTTCTTCCTCGTCGGAGCTGAACGCGAAGAAGTCGAAGTCCGACGCGCGCCCGGCGCGAGGAGGTGGAGGAGTAGCTTCCCTTGGCCGTTTGGCGGGAGCAGTGGCGGTGGCCTGAGACGACCCCGCTCCGGCTGTCGGCGCGGCATGAGCAGCGGCAGGAACTGAAGCGGTGGTCCGGCTAGACTCCTCTCCAGTTGCCATCGCAGCATGAGGCGCTCCCGCGGCAACGGTGTTTGCCGTGGTGGAGCGTGTCACGCGGCGTGGCGACTGTTGATCCGCTTGCCACTCCGCCACGTCACCGGCCTTGCGGAGACGCCTTCTTGGTGGAGATGGAGGATCTGCTTGCGGCGAGCTGCCCGAAGATGCGGAGGAAGAGGAGTTGATTTCCAACGAGCCGCTCGTGTCCTTGGCGGGCTCGCTCGGCTCGGCGTCACGCCCGGCAAGCTCCTTCTTGCCGGCGGACTCCCCTCGCTCGGCACGGCTTGCCGCCTCTGCTGCATCTGCCTCCTCCACGGTGAATCCAAATTCGCCCGCGGCTGCCGCTGCCGCTGCCTCTTCCAGCCTAGTGGCGATGAGCGCCATCTCTGCATCGGTGGTGTCGCGGGTGAGGCCATCCTTCTCGTCGGAGCGGATCGGCACTTCCACCAAGTCATCGAAGAACTACTGCACGACGTCGTCTGCAGGCTCCTACCAAGTTGGCACAATTCCATGCGAGTCGCACTCCGGCATCATTGCACGGATGCGGTCGAGCGAGGAATTGTTGCACAGCGGAACGACGCCCACCGGCAACCTGAAAACTTCGGGATGTTGGGGGTCATACTTGAAGAGCTCCTGGAGCATCGCGTTGAGCTCCAGGACTGTGAAGTTGTAGCTGAGACCCGGCCGCAGCCTCATGATGTCTGCCACGTTCTTGAACTCCCAACTGGGCCTCCCCCGTTCCTGCAGGGGGGCGATGCGGCGGCGAAGGAAGTCTACGCCAACAGCGCCAACAGTAAGCCCGGCAAGCCTGAGGCGCAGGATCCTGGTGACAGCAATCTTCAGCCTGTCGTCTTCCGGGGCCACGTCACTCCAATCGCTGCCGCGTGCTACTGGGGTTCGGCGACGGGTGGTGAATGGCTGCGGGTTCTCCTCGTCAATCCAGCACCAATCTGCTCTCCACTCCTCCCACTTGCCGCGGAATTCTCCCTCCAGATACGTCTCCTTCTTGCCGGCCCTTGAGATCCAGGCGATTCCGCCAGATAGAGGTTCTCCTCTCTCTACTCGGGGTATGAAGAAGTGGCGAAAGAGGGCTACGTTGGGAAGGACTCCGACAAAGTTTTCGCAAAGATGTGCGAAAACTGCCATGGTCAGAACGGCATTGGGGGTGAAGTCAAGGAGGTGGAATCCGTAGGTATTCATGATGTCGCAGAAGAATTCAGAGAAAGGCGGGCAGAGCCCGCAGTAGAAGAACAAAGCGAAGAAAGGGTATCCGTTTGGAGCTTTCTTCCAAGCGGCGGCGGGGAGTACCTTCGTGCGCGGATGCGCTCGCGTCTCCGCCGACCAGAAAAGGTAGTAGTTCTCCCTCAGATCCTTCGCGCCAAGCTTAGGGGGGAAGACGGCCCGCTCCTTCGCAGCGCCGCGAGCCGCTGCGCCTCGGTCGACTTCACGACCTTCCCCTTGTTGGCTATTGGAGCAATGGTGGAAGCAGTGGAGGAGGTTGACGGCGTTGGTGGTGCTGGTGGCGATGGGGGGCGGAGCGCTGCTCCCCCTCTCTCTCAGTTTTGGGAAGGCGAGGGAGCGGCGGAGATTTCTGAGATTGGAAGCAGCAACGGGCGAATGGGCGAACTTCCCCTGTTTCCCCTGCTTATAAAGAGGGAGGGGGCGGACGTTCCGCATTTCCGAATAAAGAAACCACCCACGATCTCTCCCACGACGCCGCATTCGACGCGTGCCGTTCGGCGAAGGCGCGGTGGATACGGAGTGAGATACGGCGTAACCTAGGCCGCGCGTGCCCGTGCCCTGTTTTGGGCCTGGCCCAACAGCGCTCGGCACCGTGTATGGCCCAGGCCCGGGGGCTCCTGTCGGTGTACTAGAGTAGGGGTACCCTAGTATCCCGAACTTGTGCATGGGCAGTCGCAGCGTCCCGCGGCAAGGCTTGCCGGGTGATCGCCAAGGTCCTCCGTGGTTCCTTTGGAGCCATTCAAGAACAAAGTATTCAAGTCAAGGAGACAAGACCCCGGCAAGAGGAGCTTGCCGGGAAGGCCAACAAAGGCATCTCAAGACCCCGGCAAGAGGAGCTTGCCGGGAAGGCTTACCAAGGCATTTCAAGGAACTTGCCGCGGCGCACCACGCGTCCCGGCAAGGCCCGGTGAGCGACAAGCTCCCGGACGCGACAAGACAACAACTGCGGCAAGGCGCTTGCCGCGGCAAGACACCACTGTGCCCGCGCTCCAGCACATCCACCAACGTGTCGCTCTGGGACCCTTCCAAGCGTACGTGGCGGGAGGCCGTGCAGCTTGCAGTGCGCGGTGGCAAGCGGCGCTGACAAGATCGCCATCATGGCGAGCGGTGGCGTCCCTGACGGTCCCTTTTTGCACTGTTTAGGTGACACAGAAGGGCATTTAATGTCCTTGTCCCCTGCCGTCAGGGTTAGGTATGATACACTGTAGCAGGTAGCTGTACCTACCGCAGCACCTTTCCATTTTTACCCTTTGCCTCCGTTGCCACCTATTGGTGACCCCTTGAGCATATAAAAGGAGGCCCGTGTGCAACGTAGAGGGGGGTTCGAAAAACACTCACGCTCGGTCTCGCTAGCTGCTGGTGTGTACTGTAGCACTCCGCGCTCCCGAGCAAGAAATCAATACAAACCACAAAGCAGGAGTAGGGTTTTACGCATCCGTGCGGCCCGAACCTGGGTAAATCGCTCACGTGTATCGCCTTGATTTGCTCTTTGCACGATCTCCGCCCCCGCCGAACCGAAAGGGACTCAGTCCGCCGGTCCCATAGGTGCCCGTGGATCAGTACCCCGGCAGTGCTCACTGACAGAACTATCTTCCTCCATCTTACAGCTGAAGAACTTGTCGGAGACTTCATATCTCTCGACCCGAGCATGAGCTTGAAAAACCATTTTCAGCTCTTCGAACATCTCATATGCTCCGTGTCTCTCAAAACACTTTTGGAGCCCCGTTTCTAAGCTGTAAAGCATGCCGCACTTAAAAACAGTGCAAAGCGTTCATAACTACTTGGTTCTCTGGGACAGGTGCGTCACCTAGCCGTGCTTCTAGGACATAATCTTTCTTGGCAGCTTTTCTCTAGGAACGCGTTGAAGTTGAGGACAACGTGGGCCATTTGATCTACAAGACATATTGTAAAGATTTTAGACTAAGTTCATGATAATTAAGTTCATCTAATCAAATTACTCAATGAACTCCCACTCAGATAGACATCCCTCCAGTCATCTAAGTGGAACATGATCTGAGTTAACTACGCCGTGTCCGATCATCACGTGAGACGGACTAGCCAACATCGGTGAACATCTTCATGTTGATCATATCTTCTATACGACTCATGCTCGACCTTTCGGTCTTCCGTGTTCCGAAGCCATGTCTGTACATGCTAGGCTCGTCAAGTCAACCTAAGTGTATTGCGTGTGTAAATCTGGCTTACACCCGTTGTATTCGAACGTTAGAATCTATCACACCCGATCATCACTTGGTGCTTCGAAACAACGAACCTTCGCAACAGTGCACAGTTAGGGGGAACACTTTCTTGAAATTATTACGAGGGATCATCTTATTTAAGCTACCGTCGTTCTAAGCAAATAAGATGTAAAACATGATAAACATCACATGCAATCAAATAGTGACATGATATGGCCAATATCATTTGCTCCTTTTGATCTCCATCTTCGGGGCTCCATGATCATCGTTGTCACCGGCATGACACCATGATCTCCATCATCACAATCTCCATCATCATGTCTTCTTGAAGTTGTCTCGTCATATATTACTTCTACTACTACGGCTAACGCTTTAGCAATAAAGTAAAGTAATTACATGACGTTTATGTTGACACGTAGGTCATAAATAAATAAAGACAACTCCTATGGCTCCTGCCGGTTGTCATACTCATCGACATGCAAGTCGTCATTCCTATTACAAGAACATGATCATCTCATATATCACATATATCATTCATCACATCCTTTGGCCATATCACATCACAAAACACTTGCTGCGAAAACAAGTTAGACGTCCTCTAATTGTTCTTGCAAGTTTTTACGTGGCTGCTATAGGTTTCTAGCAAGAACGTTTCTTACCTACGCCAAAACCACAACGTGAATTGCCAATTTCTATTTACCCTTCATATGGACCCTGTTCATCGAATCCGATCCGACTAAAGTGAGAGAGACAGACACCCGCCAGCCACCTTATGCAACTAGTGCATGTCAGTCGGTGGAACCAGTCTCACGTAAGCGTACGTGTAAGGTCGGTCCGGGCCGCTTCATCCCACAATGCCGCCAAATCAAGATAAGACTAGTAACGGCAAGATAATTGACAATATCGACGCCCACAACTGCTTTGTGTTCTACTCATGCATAGAAACTACGCATAGACCTAGCTCATGATGCCACTGTTGGGGAACGTAACAGAATTTTAAAATTTTCTACGCATCACCAAGATCAATCTATGGAGTCATCTAGCAAGGAGGGAGAGAGGAGTGCATCTACATACCCTTGTAGATCGCGCGCGGGAGCGTTCAAGAGAACGGGGTTGATGGAGTCGTACTCGTCGTGATCCAACTCACCGATGACCAAGTGCCGAACGGACGGCACCTCCGCGTTCAACACACGTACAGTTGGGAAGACGTTTCCTCCAACTTGATCCAGCAAGGGGGAAGGAGAGGTTGATGAAGATCCAGCAGCACGACGGCATGGTGGTGGAAGCAACGGTGATCTCGGCAGGGCTTCGCCAAGCGCAGGGAGACGGAGGAGTGTCACGGGAGGGAGAGGGAGAGGCCAGGGGCTTGGGTGCGGCTTCCCTCCCTCCCCCCACTATATATAGGGTGCCTAGGGGGGCGCCAGCCCTAGGAGATCCAATCTCCTAGGGGGGCGGCGGCCAAGGGGGTGCCTTGCCCCCCAAGGCAAGGGTGGCGCCCCCCACCCCAAGGGTTTCTAACCCTAGGCGCAAGGGGAGGCCCAAGGGGGGGCGCACCAGACCACTAGGGGCTGGTTCCCCTACCACTTTAGCCCATGGTGCCCTCCGGGATAGGTGGCCCCACCTAGTGGACCCCCGGGACCCTTCCGGTGGTCCCGGTACAATACCGATTACCCCCGAAACTTTCCCAATGGCCGAAACTTGACTTCCTATATATAAATCTTCACCTCCGGACCATTACGGAACTCCTCGCGACGTCCGGGATCTCATCCGGGACTCCGAACAACTTTCGGGTTACCGTATGCTAATATCTCTACAACCCTAGCGTCACCGAACCTTAAGTGTTTAGACCCTACGGGTTCGGGAGACATGCAGACATGACCGAGACGCTTCTCCGATCAATAACCAACAGCGGGATCTGGATACCCATGTTGGCTCCCACATGCTCCACGATGATCTCATCGGATGAACCACGATGTCGAGGATTTAATCAATCCCTATACAATTCCCTTTGTCAATCGGTACGTTACTTGCCCGAGACTCAATCGTCGGTATCCAATACCTAGTTCAATATCATTACCAGCAAGTCACTTTACTCGTGCCGTAATGCATGATCCCGTGATCAACCACCTGGTCACATTGAGCTCATTATGATGATGCATTACCGAGTGGGCCCAGAGATACCTCTCCGTCATACGGAGTGACAAATCCCAGTCTCGATTCGTGCCAACGCAACAGACACTTTCGGAGATACCTGTAATGTACCTTTATAGTCACCCAATTATGTTGTGACGTTTGGCACACCCAAGGCACTCCTACGGTATCCGGGAGTTGCACAATCTCATGGTCTAAGGAAATGATACTTGACATTCAGAAAAACTATAACAAACGAACTACACGATCTTTGACATCACATCATTCTCCTAATGATGTGATCCCATTATCAATGACTTCCAATTTCCATAGTCAGGAAACCATGACTATCTTTTGATCAACGAGATAGTCAACTAGAGGCTCACTAGGGATGTGTTGTGGTCTATGTATTCACACATGTATTACGATTTCCGGATAACACAATTATAGCATGAACAATAGACAATTATCATGAACAAAGAAATATAATAATAACCATTTTATTATTGCCTCTAGGGAATATTTCCAACAGGGCCGGCCCCCCTTTGCTTCCTCCCTCTCTCCTCCTTCCTTCCTATCCTACTCCTATTTGGAAGGGCTCCTACTTCTCCTAGGAAAGGGGGGAATCCTACTCCCGGAAGGAGTAGGACTCCCCTAGGGCGCGCCATAGAGAGGGCCGGTGAGGGAGTCCTGGATTAAGGGGTGTTCGGATAGCCGGACTATACCTTCAGCCGGACTCCTAGACTATGAAGATACAAGATTGAAGACTTCGTCCCGTGTCCGGATGGGACTTTCCTTGGCGTGGAAGGCAAGCTTGGCGATGCGGATATTCAAGATCTCCTACCATTGTAACTGACTCTATGTAACCCTAACCCTATCCGGTGTCTATATAAACCGGAGGGTTGTAGTCCGTAGGACAGAATCAACTCCATACACAACAATCATACCATAGGCTAGCTTTTAGGGTTTAGCCTCCTCGATCTCGTGGTAGATCCACTCTTGTACTACCCATATCATCAATATTAATCAAGCAGGACGTAGGGTTTTACCTCCATCAAGAGGGCCCGAACCTGGGTAAAACATCGTGTTCCCTGCCTCCTGTTACCATCTGGCCTAGACGCACAGTTCGGGACCCTCTACCCGAGATCCGCCGGTTTTGACACAGACATTGGTGCTTTCATTGAGAGTTCCTCTGTGCCGTCGCAATCAGGAAGGATGCCTTCTCCCGTCTTCAAAGACGGTGCCGTTGCTAAGGGAGCCTTGGCTGTTGGCCAAACCCTCCGGCTAGGTGGTTTCCTCATGACCGCCTGTTCGGCTGTTGCGCTGACGGTGACCTCTCGGGTCATCAAAAGCAATCTACACGTCAGCTCGGAGCTCGTCGAGCAGTTAGATCCAATGGATCTCTCTTCCGTAAACGAGCTCTTGGATCGCATCGCCGCCCTGGGGGTCGCCACGGATTATGACCAGGTTGCGCTTAAACCCGATCTAAGAGAAATTAACTCTCCCCAAGTCACCCACCACGTTGCCGTGGTAGAGGCGCGGTGCGGCGACCCTTCATCTATTTTAAGGACTAGTTACATCCGAATTCCCGATCCCTCCTAGCCGGATACCCGCGGAGGGGAGGATGTAACTCAAGACCTGAGCTTAGAATCAGGCAACAGGCCGGATTCGTTGGATAATGTCCAGGAATCCGAACTTCAGAATTCGGAAACTCTTCGGCCTCCGAATCTTGGATTGCGTGAGGTTTCAGATTCAACGACACCCACCCACCCGAACATAAGCGATCTCTCCCAAGTCAGGCAGAGGCCCGACGAAACAGTACATCATTACTTGGCGAGATTCCTCCTGGTTATGAACAGGATTAAAGATTACCGCGAGGGAGACACGATATCAATCTTCTTCAGTAATTGCACGGACGAGGGAATCCTTAACGCCGTAAGTCGTGATGATATTACACACTTCGCTGACTTGACGTCCATAGTACAAAAATACCGTGCGATAGAAAGTGCCTGGAAAACCGAAACGAAATTTTGGGATAATCCAGCCTTGAATAGTAATCCCGTCCGAACTAAGAGGGTGCATCATCATAAGACACCCGGGATAAATAGCAAAAAGCCAAAACCCTTTGCAGGGCATGGAACCCTACTGGAAAGTGTAACGCCCTCGATGCGGCTATATCTCCCACGTGTCGAAGCACGACTTAGAGGCATAACCGCATTGAAAGCAATGTCGCAAGTGCGGTAATCTTCACACATCCCATGTAATACATAAGGGAAAGAGATACATAGTTGGTTTACAATCGCCACTTCACACAATTACATGAATAAAGCATTACATCATCCAAATACAATCAAGGCCCGACTACAGAGCCAAAATAAAAGAAGAACCCCAAATGCGACAAAGGTCCCCGATCGACCCCAACTGGGCTCCACTACTGATCAACTAGAACGAAACAACACAAAGGACAAGATCTTCATCGAGCTCCTCCTAAGCTTGGTTGCGTCATCTGCAGGGTCTCATCGACACCTGCAAGCTGGTTTTGGAAGTATCTGTGAGCCACAGGGACTCAGCAATCTTGCACCCTCGCGATCAAGACTATTTAAGCTTATGGGTAAGGTAAAGGTATGAGGTGGAGCTGCAGCAAGCGACTAGCATATATGGTGGCTAACATACGCAAATGAGAGCAAGAAGAGAAGGCAAAGCATGATCGAGAAAGTATGATCAAGAAGTGATCCTAAACAACCTACGTCAAGCATAACTCCAACACCGTGTTCACTTCCCGGACTCCGCCGGAAAGAGACCGTCACGGTAACACACGATGTTGATTCATTTTAATTAAGTTAAGGTTCAAGTTATCTACAACTGGATATTAACAAATTCCCATCTGCCCATAACCGCGGGCACGGCTTTTGAAAGTTCAAATCCCTGCAGGGGTGTCCCAACTTAGCCCATGACAAGCTCTCACGGTCAATGAAGGAATAGACCTCCTCCCGAGACATTCCGATCAGACTCGGTATCCCGGTACAATAAGACATTTCGACAGGGTAAAACTAAACCAGCAACACTGCCCGAATGTGCTGACAAATCCCGATAGGAGCTGCACATATCTCTTTCTCAGGGCACACTCACATGAGACATCCTACTAGTAAAACCAACCCTCAAGTTGCCCCGAGGTGGCCCCGCAGTCTACTCGGTCGGACCAACACTCAGAGGAGCACTGGCCCGGGGGGGGGGGGGGGGGCGGTTAAAATAATGATGACCCTTGGGCGCGCGACCCCGAAGGGAAAAGAAAAGGCTAGGCGGCAAATGGTAAAACCAGTGTTGGGCATTGCTGGAAAAGCTTTAGTTAAGGCGAACTGTCAAGGGGTTCCCATAATAGCCCAACCGCGTAAGGAACGCAAAATCCGGGAACATAACACTGATATGACGGAAACTAGGGCGGCAAGAGTGGAACAAAACACCAGGCATAAGGCCGAGCCTTCCACCCTTTACCAAGTATATAGATGCATTAATTAAATAAGATATATAGTGATATCCCAACAAGTAATAGGTTCCAACAAGGAACAACATCTCCATGTTCCAACGAGGAACAAACTTCAATCTTCACCTGCAACTAACAACGCTATAAGAGGGGCTGAGCAAAGCGGTAACATAGCCAAACAACGGTTTGCTAGAACAAGGTGGGTTAGAGGCTTGGTTCAACAATATAGGAGGCATGCTAAGCAAGTGGTAGGTATCGCAGCATAGGCATAGCAAAAGAGCGAGCAACTAAGCAAGCAAAGATAGAAGTGATTTTGGGGCTATGATCATCTTGCCTGAGATCCCGCAAGGAAGAAGAACGAGTCCATGAAGAAGACAAATGGACGTACTCGAACGGGTCCTCACAATCACGACGTTACCGGAACCAACCCGAAGAAGCAACACCAGAAAGAAGCACACAACATAGTAAACAACCACCACATAATCATGGCATGATGCACAAACAAGTATGATGCATGTCCGGTTTAAAGAAGCATGGCATGGAAAAGTGCAACAAACAACACTACAAATTAAGTGGAGCTCAATATGCAACGGGTTGCATATTGATGGAACACCACATCGATTATTTAGTTCTCTCCCGTTTAGGTACTCAACAATATTAAATGTTGGTTAACGTGGCAAGAGGTGGAGCATAAGTAAACTAAACATTTAGGCAAGTTTAAATGAGGCCGGAAATAACAACAACAATTCCGGTAAAATCCCATATGCTTTAGTAATTTATTGCAACAACAATTTAAACATTTAATTGTTGTTATCATGATGCGGATGACATGAAAAAGTTTTATGCAAGTTTTATTAAAAGTTGACAGGATAAGAGATGAGGCATTTGACATCGTGGCGGAAACAAAAGGGGTGCCACGACAACGATAACAAAAACGGTGCCATAGCAGCGTTCCGGTTCCGGTAACTCGATTGAGATACCGATGCAAAGGAGAAGTGTGCCGATGCGTGCAAAAGATGGTGGGGCGCTCCCGGATTCCGGGTGACCCACGAGTTGGTGACAAGGAAACGAGTGACAATTTGGACACGGTGCAAACATGAGCATACCAAACATCGCAAGCATTCGTTCACGGACGTCGTCTCAGGGCTATACCTTCGAAGTGTGCAAACGGGACGATTCCCGTTCGGTGCAAAGTAGAGGAAGTAGACGTTCCCATGGCGACGGTAGTGGTACACGTTTTCACGTCGACGGTAGTTGTTCATGGTTCGTAGACAAACTTGACAGATCGAGGGCTCCAGGGTTCAGTGTTGAACTTGACGAAACCCACGGCGACGGAGAGGTACGCGTCGGCGGTAGTTGTTCGGGCGGCGAGCGTCGTCGAACTCGTCGGGCGTCATGTAGTCGTACACTTCGATGGTAGTCGTTCGTATTGGTACTTGGCTGTGACACTCCACAATTTTTATTTGGTTTTTCAGCAAAAACTTTGTTGGTTTTTGAAAAGAGGCCATTTAAATTTTTTCCAGAAAACCTTCCTCTTAAAAACTTCTTTGGCAAGGATTTTTATTTTTGTATCTTCTTCAAACTATGGTGTTTGATCATTTAAAACTCTTTCTCTGATGGTTCCCTTCACAAAGTATATTTTTGGAAATTATTCTTTTTCTTATAAAAAGAACTCTATGAATTTTGAGGTTTTTCTTATCTTGAAAACCACCCATGGTTTTACCATGTCTCCTATAGTAAATCTTCTCAAAATCCCTCCCTCCACCTCTGAACAATCTAAATTCTCTGTCTCAACAAGTCCAAACAAGTTTTGGATTTTATTTCAATTATTTTATCTCTCGAATCATTTCTGCCAATTACTTTGAGCCCGAGTGATTTTCAAAGCACGTACCCTAATGCTTTTGATCCTTGAGCCCAAACCAACTCCCCTGGATAGTCCTTAGTACCCACAACCTAGAACCATCTTGATCCACTCTTCTTCCTTTCAAATTTTTCAAATTTCACTCACTGCAAGTTTGGACCAGATTTGACAAATTTGGTAAAATTCATATCTACACTTCTCCAAAAATTCCACAAAAATTCAGGCAGTCTCCTGGTGCAATGAGAGGCCACTCCACCAAAAATCAGCTCAAGGAAAAATCCCTACATGCCAGAATCATTCTGTCGAACACCTGGCCGGCACTGTTACTTTGCACTTTCAGTAAAATTCAGAAAGTTCAGAGAAGTTCAGTGTCGTTTCTTCGTCAGAGAATTGTCACTTGTCAACAGTGCATCCTGGCGCGTTGCACGCAGCCCCTTCTCCCTGGCCAGCACCCCGCACACGCGCTTGGTGCCTTCCTGGCGTCGGTGGCGCCCTAGGCCGCCTGCGCCGGCGTGCTTTGCGGCGGCAGAACCACCGCACCGGCCGACAGGGGGGCAACACCGCGGCAGAACGCCGTTCGGCGCCGCCCAACCCTCCTGGTAGCTCCGCGTGGCGTCATGCACGCCAGCGCACCCCGTAGCACCGTCGCTGTGGCCCGCAAGCACAGGGCACGCTCTCTGCCGCCGACAGGCCCGCGCCGCCCCGTTCCGTCGAAACCCACTCAAGTTCCTAATCCAAGTCCTCTTAGCGTCTGAATGGGACCAGTAGACCTCCACGATGACGCCCAACTCCCTAATCTCCCCGTCTAGCCACTGCGCCGCCGTAATCCACCACCGGACTTATCCGTCCACGGCCACCGCCTCGGATCGCCTATAAAAGGGAACCCCAGGCTCACCCTCGAGCACGCACCACCACTGCACCTCACCAATGCCCCGCAAGGCCAGTAGGAGGACCTCGAGGAGGTCTCCTCCCCCGACTCTGGCCGCCCCGTTCCGCCTCGGCCTCCGTCTCGATTCGCTCTGGTGAGGCCGTCCCCAGTGCCCAAACTTCGTCAGTACCCTCCTCGAGCAACAAGAGAGCTAACCCCCACTTCAATTCGATCCTTGCAGCCCTCCTCGACGAGCTCCATCAACGCCCGAACAACCGTCCGCCGGAGCAAGGGCCGCCGTCGACATGGTGCTCACCGGCGACCGCCACCACCTCCCATAGACGCGGAATGGCGCCCTGAACACGGAGGTACTCTCTGATCTCCCTGCCTCGCCATGGATCGCCGCCGGCGACCACCGCGGCTCTCGGGCACCGTCGAGCTCTGCCGCCTCTTTTGAAAATTCAAACCTGACGGGTGGGACCCGCCCGTCATCCTCTCAGTTCTCTCTAAACGAACCGTTTTATGAAGGCGCCTTCTGCCAAAGTACGTCACCCCTCTGGGCCGGCATATTTTCAATCGAATCGTTTTCTGTTTTTATAAGTTAGCCCCTGGAAGTTTTCTGTTTCATTACAGATGGGTCCTTGGGTTAAAACCCTTATAACTTTTTAACAGAAAGGAATTTTTGAGTGATTCTTTTTCTGTCCTCTTCAAATTTTTGTCTAGTTTTCTATCATATTTATTTGAAAAATATTTGGAATAACTTTTGTGCACCTCACGGTATTCACGATAGCGCGTATATTTTCTTTATGCCATAGATACCGAAGGAGGTGACGGGACCGCGAACTTCACCGAGCTAGGCTCCGACTAGTCTGAACCAGGCAAGCATGTTTGATCTTTTGATATGATGATTGTTTTGGCATGTTTGCATTAAGTAGTTTCATGGCATGTTGATGAACATACCGACGAATGTCATGTTACATGCAACGATGAGGCAAGTGAGTTTCGAAAATCCATAAGTGGATGGATGTGAGTATGCATGGCCCTGTGTTGGCGTGAGGATGGGTAAGATGGCAGTGTTGTAGCATGCCAGTCTTATGCCAGACTATATGACGGTAGTGTCAACCCGTATCGATCCAGTTCCTTCCACTTTTCCTTCCCTGTACTACCACATGTTTTCCGCAAGGAATATTGCTTAGTAAGTTGCAAACCGCTTTCTTGGTACACACCAAAAGGAGAGGCCGTGATGATGGTTCCATGGCCCTGGATTAAAGCCAGTCATCTGGTCAGGGGGCATGGGTGTTTCCAGTTGGGACCGAGAGGGGGGGCACCCCTCAGAGCGCGCGTATATAAATTTGATCCCATGCTATTCGAGATTGTGATCTCCCCGTCTCAAAAGTTTTTCTTGGATGATGTCTAGGGTGATTCCTGGCATCAAGAGGTAGGATGGGTGTGTACTGGTTAGCTGTGTTTTCTTCCGAAATACCGTAAACGGAACTAGTCCTTCGTGACTATGGCAATCCGTTGGCTATGGGAAAAATTTCGTACAAACTCTGCAGAGTCATATATTCCTTTGAATCATCTATTCCATGTCCAAGTTCGGTATTATCTTATCCTGACAAATGTGAATATAAGCTCTTTCTGTGATGTCGCTCAAACGTCCGACCGTGGCATTGTTATTATTTACTTTCAATAAAAGCCCTTTCTGTGATGTCGCTCAGACGTCCGACTGTGGCATTGTTATATTTTACTTTCAATGAAAGCCCTTTCTGCGATGTCGCTCAGACGTCCGACTGTTGCATTTCTTTTAAAGCCCTTTATGTGGCGTCGCTCAGACGCCCGACTGTGGCATTTCTTTTAAAGCCCTTTATGTGGCGTCGCTCAGACGCCCGGCTGTGGCATTTGTTTTAAAGCCCTTTATGTGGTGTCGCCTAGACGCCTGACTGCGGCGTGCTTTATTTATTTATCTTCCTATCGAGGTGTCGCTTCAGACACCCGATTGGGTTTACAGTTATTCTGTTGGGTTTCCGGGCGGACTACCGCCGACTCCCTTTTTACTTACCTTGCTTGCTAAATTTTGAATGTGCATTGGTAAATTAATCATGACGCATCCATGCATGCATTTGTTATATCTTACGTCCGAACTGTATTGCGAGTACTTTCAAAGTACTCACCTGGCTTGTTGATTTGGCCAGATGCTGACGAAGGCGATCTCATGGATGAAGAGTTTGATAGCGAGTCCGACGCCTAGAGGAATTCCAGTCAGTCTCGTGCGACCCTGGATTTGGTCACTATATTATATCCGCTTCCACTACCAAATAAATTCATCGAGCCTCACCTCGACGCTCGATGAGATGCCAGTTTTAGAGTCATGTATCTCACTCCCCGCTGTGTTTTTCCACCACCACCCTATCCTCGAGTCAGTATTATGCCTCCACACCACTGTGTCATGTCCTCCATTATGTATAATTATTGGCGTGCTTGTAATAATTTGGTTGAGCAACCGTAGCTCGACCCTGTAATATATTTTATGCTACTGGCTTATTGTATCAAGAATTTGTCTACCGGTAAGGAGGATTTTTCTCATACTGGACTCAAAAGATTGGTTTCTCAATAAACATTTTTATTGGAAAACCGGTCGTGACAAGCATGGTACCAGAGCCAGGCTGACTGTAGGAAGCCACTAGGTGCGATCGCTAATTGGTTATTAGCATGATAGAGCCAATTTATATTTTTTTTGCAATTGTAGTCATTTTCTGACAGTCAGCATAAATTTATGATCTAACCATTCAGAATTTTTGCCTACTTTTGTAGATGGCCGACAACAGCTGCGAGTCTCAGACCTTCGCCAACGTGCCCGATGGGTTCGTCAAGCTTCTCTCCTTCAACGTGCCATCTGTGCGCCCAGTCTTCACACTCTGCGAGCACCGAGTCAACGACAGTCTGACCATGCACCAGGCCGCGGTGCAGTTCAAGGGAGGGCGTGGTGAGTTACGCCGCTTCCGGTTCTTTGGAAGAGCCATGCCTACGGAGAGGCATGCTATGCAGATGGCAGCCCTCGAGGTGATAGCTCGTCTCAGGGATGTCCTCCCCGTGATGAAGACTCGTCGTTACCGTTGTCTTCCATGCCATGTGCCTTACACCTATCACTACGCATTCTCCTTCCCCAGAGGAGAACGAGACGAGGCTTTTGAGATGCTTATTGAGTATCTCCGGGCCCTGGAGGCAGCCTTCGACAACCTGCTGGACGACTTCGTGGCTGCCCGCATGGACTCAGTCCATGGCTGTGCCGCCAACAGGAGGGAACTCCTACCCACCGCACCGCCACTGACTTTTGTCTCGTCCTCAACATCTTATGCACCTACTCGTCGCCTGCCTTCTACCGAAGAGTTCAACCAAGTCATTGCGCCCACTCCAGCGCGCACTGCACCACCCTTCGCGCCCACTCCTGTTCGTGTTGTTCCGCCCCTAGCACCCGCTCCATCTACTCGGCGCAACACTACACGTATGGATCCTATTAGCGAGGAGGAAGTCGAGTCCCCAGCCTCGCTACGCCTCACCCTCGGTAGGGCAAAGGAGATCGTCAACATCTCCGCCTGAGTACGCTTAGCCGCCATGCAATGTACCGCTTTGTACGATATGTTTATATGTACATAGGTTGTGAGAAGTAGCCTGTTTGCGCATCATGTAGGATCTGGAGGAGTGCACTAGCCTAAATAACATGTCAGGATTATGTACGCATATCCTGAGTGATGTATTGTATAATTACCGCCCGCGTGTAAGATATGTAATGAGCAGTCCTTCTCCGTGCGCAAATCGATTTGTTTTTCTTAAGTAAGCTGGGTTATTTAATTTATTTGCCAGCTTTGTGCATTTATGGAATTATTTTTGCGACCCTTTTCGCTTTTCTTATGGGTTTTACAAAATATATCCCCAGAGTAAAAATGTCTCGTCCTTGGACTCGCTCCATGCCAACTCCACCAGAGGAAAATTATGATACACAACCCAGCAACAAGTTCACACAGGGACAGTCAAGCCAACAGGGCAGTGAATCGGCACTTTCACAAATGTGTCGCCTTAATGAGCAGAGTCAGCAATAACATCGGGAAATGATGAACCAAGTCATCAACATGGGAAATCACCATGGACAGTATCAACAGCATTCCAAGTTATCTGAGCCACAGAAGACACGTCCCCAAACATTTTCTCATACTGACAAGCCTCTTGAAGCCGAGGATTGGCTTCGAGATATGGAGAGAAAATTAATTATTGCAAAATGTTCAGATCCCGAGAAGGTACTATATGCCCCGCACTATCTCACAGGAGCAGCTGCATCATGGTGGGAGAATTTTCTGCACATGCCCCCCAACGAAAGTGATATAACCTGGGATGATTTCAAGGAAGGTTTCCGTGGTGCACACATTCCTAAGAGTATTATGAAAATCAAGAAGAGAGAGTTCGATGACCTCAAACAAAGGAACATGACAGTGTCAGAATACAACGGTCAATTTACTCTATTGTCTCGCTATGGCAATGAAGAACGTATGACTGAAAGCAAGAAGATGGAGAAATTCCTTGACTGTCTGGCGCCCGCGCTTAAATGCCAACTAGTCGTGCACACTTTTCCAGATTTTAAGACACTAGTGGACAAAGCCATTACTCTGGAAAATGAGAGACGTAGCTTGGAGGATTTCCGCAAGAGAAAAAGAGACCAGACTACTCTTGCGCGCAACCACCGAAGCAAGACAGATTTTCAGAAATGTGGGACACACAAACCTACGACAAACGTCTCACGCCCAACCAAGAATTTCCATGCAAGGGACAAGGAATTCACATATCGCCCAGGGGTTACTAGCTACGCCTGTGGAGAGGAAGGGCACTATGCCAAGCAGTGTCCCAAGCCTAGAAACTCAACCCCAAAGCCGAACAACGGCGGCAATAATTCAGCACCCAAGCGAAACAATTTCAACCCCAACAACAACCACAGGAAGGGTCATCTGAACCACGTAACCAAAGAGGAAGCACAAAATGCTCCGGATATCGTACTCGGTACGTTTCCTGTCAACACAATACCTGCAATTGTTTTGTTTGATTCTGGAGCTTCTCACTCATTCACCTCGAAAAGTTTTGCTTTGCAAAATAATTTTTCGATGTTTCCCTTGGAAAAATCCATGATCATCAAGTCCCCTGGGATTCAGCCAGTCACTCAGAATTACTGTCAGGATGTGGTTATTGAGTTTGAAGGATTGAAGTTTCACGCCAATCTTATTGTATTGGAAAATAAAGGACTGGATGTCATCCTAGGGATGGACTGGTTAACCACCAACAAAGGTTTTATTGACTGTTTCAACCGGACCGTAATTCTCACACACCACCACGGGAAGACAATAAGAGTGTCAACCAAAGAAAGAAAAATACCCCGGCAGCCGAGATTGAATAAGGTGGACGTTTCTGAGCTAAACAAGGTTCCAGTAGTATGTGAATTTCCAGACGTATTTCCCGAAGAACTACCAGGCATGCCACCAGACCGAGAGATAGAATTCAGCATTGAGCTAGCCCCAGGAACCACCCCCGTATACAAGAAACCATACAGAATGGCACCATCCGAGTTGATTGAGTTGAAGAAACAAATAAAGGAATTGCTGGACAAGGGATACATTCGAGCCAGCTCCTCACCTTGGGGATCACCAATTTTATTTGCCAAAAAGAAGGATGGAACACTGAGATTGTGCATAGACTACCAAGCACTTAACATGGTCACAGTCAAGAACAAATACCTGATGCCACGGATAAATGATTTATATGATCAGCTCGCTCAGGCCAAGGTATTCTCAAAGATTGACTTAAGGTCAGGATACCATCAATTAAAAGTGCGAACAGAAGATATCCCCAAAACAGCCTTCACCTCCAGATATGGACTATATGAGTTCACAGTAATGCCTTTTGGATTAACGAACGCCCCCGCATATTTTGTTCACCTCATGAACAAAGTATTTATGAAGTTTATGGACAAGTTCATTGTGGTATTTATCGACGATATTCTGATATGCTCCAAGACACCAGAAGAGCACGCGGAACATCTCAGGATTGTGCTAGGAGAACTCAGGAAACATCAATTGTATGCCAAGTTCAGCAAGTGCGAATTTTGGCTAAGACAAGTAGGATTTTTAGGCCACGTGCTGACCCAAGACGGTATCGCAGTGGACCCGGAGAAAGTCAGGGCCATACTTGGCTGGAAGTCACCAGCCAGCGTAATGGACATACGAAGTTTCTTGGGAATGGCAGGATATTACCGCAGATTTATTGAAGGATTCTCCACCATAGCCAAGCCAATGACGCAGTTACTCAAGAAGGACAAGAAGTTTGAATGGACAGAAGCCTGCGAGAAAAGTTTCCAAGAGCTAAAACGGAAATTAATGACAGCACCGGTATTAATTGTGCCAGACATACACAAGAATTTTGAAGTGTATTGTGACGCATCCCGAAAGGGCCTCGGGTGCGTGTTGATGCAAGAAGGCAAGGTTATCGCATACGCTTCAAGGCAACTTCACAAGCATGAGGAAAATTATCCCACTCATGACTTAGAAATGGCAGCAGTCATTCATGCACTTAAGGAATGGAGGCATTTCTTACATGGAAATCGATGTGAAATATACACGGACCATAAAAGTCTCAAATATATTTTCACACAGCCAGAACTAAACTTACGGCAACGACGCTGGTTGGAATTGGTAAAGGATTATGATGTTGGTATCCACTATCATCCAGGAAAAGCAAATGTAGTGGCCGATGCTCTTAGTCGGAACCCCAGCTCCGACGAAAACAGTCTGCAAAGCTTGAGACCTGAATTCCAACAAGAATTTGCCAAACTCAAGTTGTTAATGATCACGGAAGGCACCATATCAAACTTGGAAATACAGCCCGACCTTGTGGAGAGAACTAAAGAAGCTCAGCCTGGTCACCCCAGCATCGAGGGAATTAAAATAAAGGTGAGTATGGGCAAGCCCTCAGAGTTCGCCATAGACGATGGAGGAATATTATGGTACGGAGACAGATTCTGCGTGCCAAATATAGAGGACCTCAAACAGCAAATTCTAGCTGAAGCCCATACCGCCCCATATTCGATCCACCCTGGAGGAACCAAAATGTATAAGGATATTCAGGAAAGATTTTGGTGGCACGGTATGAAGAGGGACATAGCCACATTCGTTGCATGTTGCGATTCTTGTCAACGCATAAAAGTTGAGCATCATAGACCAGCCGGACTACTGCAACCAAACAAAATACCTGAGTGGAAATGGGATGAAATAGGGATGGATTTCATTGTCGGACTACCTCGGTCACGACACAGGAATGATGCCATATGGGTCATCACCGATAGATTAACCAAGGTGGCACATTTCATTCCAGTGAAGACAACCTACAACACTCAGAGGCTTGCCAGGATTTATCTCTCCCGTATAGTTTGTCTGGATGGAGTCCCGAAGACTATAATATCCGACAGAGGCACTCAGTTGGTCTCGAGATTCTGGGATTATTTGCAACAGGCTCTGGGGACTCAACTGGCCTTCAGTACAGCATACCACCCCCAGACTGATGGACAGACTGAACGCGTAAACCAAATTTTAGAAGACATGCTGAGAGCATGTGTCCTCACCTATGGAGCCAGTTGGGAAGAAAGCCTGCCATATGCCGAGTTCGCATACAACAACAGTTACCAGGACAGCCTGCAAATGGCACCTTTTGAAGCCTTATACGGACGGAGATGTCGTACCCCATTAAATTGGTCAGAAACCGGAGACAGCCGTATCTTCGGCCCAGACATGCTCAAAGAAGCCGAGGAAAAGGTCAAGCTAATCAGGGACCGACTCAAGACCGCTCAAAGCCGACAGAAGAGTTATTACAATCAAAATCATCGTGGGGTCAATTTTGAACCCGGTGAATTTGTGTACCTACGAGTATCACCTATGAGGGGACTGCAACGGTTTAATATTAAAGGAAAGCTAGCGCCAAGATTCATCGGACCATTCTGTATAGTGGCACGAAGAGGCACGGTGGCCTACCAGCTAGACTTACCCGAAGAATTATCCGATGTCCACGACGTGTTCCACGTCTCGCAATTGAGGAAGTGCGTAAGCAACCCAGAGAAACAAGCTTCCCATGAGAACATTGACGTGCAGCCAGACCTCACCTATCGGGAACGCCTAGTAAAAATATTAGAGGAGTCTGAAAGGAAGACCCGACAGAAAACCATCAAGTTTTTCAAAGTTCAGTGGAGCAATCACACCAAGAGTGAAGCAACCTGGGAGAGGGAGGATTTCCTTCGAACAGAACACCCACACCTGTTTAAGGATCAGCTGAAATCTCGGGGACGAGATTTTTCCTAAGGGGGTAGGTGTTGTGACACTCCAAAATTTTTATTTGGTTTTTCATCAAAAACTTTGTTGGTTTTTGAAAAGAGGACATTTAAAATTTTTCCAGAAAACCCTCCTCTTAAAAATTTCTTTGGCAAGGATTTTTATTTTTGTATCTTCTTCAAACTATGGTGTTTGATCATTTAAAACTCTTTCTCTGATGGTTCCCTTATCAAAGTATATTTTTGGTAATTATTCTTTTTCTTATAAAAAGAAATCTATGAATTTTGAGGTTTTTCTTATCTTGAAAACCACCCATGGTTTTACCATGTCTCCTATAGTAAATCTTCTCAAAATCCCTCCCTCCACCTCTGAACAATCTAAATTCTCTGTCTCAACAAGTCAAAACAAGTTTTGGATTTTATTTCAATTATTTTATCTCTCAAATCATTTCTGCCAATTACTTTGAGCCTGAGTGATTTTCAAAGCAAGTACCCTAATGCTTTTGATCCTTGAGCCCAAACCAACTCCCCTGGATAGTCCTTAGTACCCACAACCTAGAACCATCTTGATCCACTCTTCTTCCTTTAAAATTTTTCAAATTTCACTCACTGCAAGTTTGGACAAGATTTGACAAATTTGGTGAAATTCATATCTACACTTCTCCAAAAATTCCACAAAAATTCAGGCAGTCTCCTGGTGCAATGAGAGGCCACTCCACCAAAAATCAGCTCAAGGAAAAATCCCTACATGCCAGAATCATTCTGTCGAACACCTGGCCGGCACTGTTACTTTGCACTTTCAGTAAAATTCAGAAAGTTCAGAGAAGTTCAGTGTCGTTTCTTCGTCAGAGAATTGTCACTTGTCAATAGTGCATCCTGGCGCGTAGCACGCAGCCCCTTCTCCCTGGCCAGCACCCCACACGCGCGCTTGGCGCCTTCCTGGCGTCGGTGGCGCCCTGGGCCGCCTGCGCTGGCGTGCTTTGCGGCGGCAGAACCACCGCAACGGCCGACAGGAGGGCAACACCGCGGCAGAACGCTGTTCGGCGCCGCCCAACCCTCTGGTATCTCCGCGTGGCCTCATGCACGCCAGCGCACCCCGCAGCACCGTCGCCGTGGCCCGGCAAGCACAGGGCACGCTCTCTGCCGCCGACGGGCCCGCACCGCCCCGTTCCGTCGAAACCCACTCAAGCTCCTAATCCAAGTCCTCTTAGCGTCTGAATGGGACCAGTAGACCTCCACGATGACGCCCAACTCCCTAATCTCCCCGTCCAGCCACTCCGCCGCCGTAATCCACCACCGGAATTATCCGTCCACGGCCACCGCCTCGGATCGCCTATAAAAGGGAACCCCAAGCTCACCCTCGAGCACGCACCACCACTGCACCTCACCAACGCCCCGCAAGGCCACTAGGAGGACCTCGAGGAGGTCTCCTCCCCCGACTCCGGCCGCCCCGTTCCGCCTCGGCCTCCGTCTCGATTCGCTCCGGTGAGGCCGTCCCCGGCGCCCAAACTTCGTCAGTACCCTCCTCGAGCAACCAGAGAGCTAACCCCCACTTCAATTCGATCCTTGCAGCCCTCCTCGACGAGCTCCATCAATGACCGAACCACCGTCCGCCGGAGCAAGGGCCGCCGTCGACGTGGTGCTCGCCGGCGACCGCCACCACCGTCCACAGACGCGGAATGGCACCCTGAACACGGAGGTACTCTCCGATCTCCCTGCCTCACCGTGGATCGCCGCCGGCGACCACCGCGGCTCTGCCGCCTCTTTTGAAAATTCAAACCTGACGGGTGGGACCCGCCCGTCAGCCTCTCAGTTCTTTCTAAACGAACCGTTTTATGAAGGCGTCTTCTGCCAAAGTACGTCACCCCTCTGGGCCGGCGTATTTTCAATCGAATCGTTTTCTGTTTTTATAAGTTAGCCCCTGGAAGTTTTCTGTTTCATTACAGATGGGTCCTTGGGTTAAAACCCTTATAACTTTTTAACAGAAAGGAATTTTGGAGTGATTCTTTTACTGTCCTCTTCAAATTTTTGTCTAGTTTTTTATCATATTTATTTGAAAAATATTTGGAATAATTTTTGTGCACCTCACGGTATTCACGATAGCGCGTATATTTTCTTTATGCCGTAGATACCGAAGGAGGTGACGGGACCGCGAACTTCACCGAGCTAGGCTCCGACTACTCTGAACCAGGCAAGCATGTTTGAACTTTTGATATGATGATTGTTTTGGCATGTTTACATTAAGTAGTTTCATGGCATGTTGATGAACATACCGACGAATGTCATGTTACATGCAACGATGAGGCAAGTGAGTTTTGAAAATCCATAAGTGGATGGATGTGAGTGCATGGCCATGTGTTGGCATGAGGATGGGTAGAATGGCAGTGTTGTAGCATGCCAGTCTTATGCCGGACTATATGACGTCAGTGTCAACCCGTATCGATCCAGTTCCTTCCACTTTTCCTTCCCTGTACTACCACATGTTTTCCGCAAGGAATATGGCTTAGTAAGTTGCAAACCGCTTTCTTGGTACACACCAAAAGGAGAGGCCGTGATGATGGTTCCATGGCCCTGGATTAAAGCCAGTCATCCGGTCAGGGGGCATGGGTGTTTCCGGTTGGGACCGAGAGGGGGGCACCCCTTAGAGCACGCGTATATAAATTTGATCCCATGCTATTTGAGATTGTGATCTCCCCGTCTCAAAAGTTTTTCTTGGATGATGTCTAGGGTGATTCCTGGCATCAAGAGGTAGGATGGGTGTGTACTGGTTAGCTGTGTTTTCTTCCAAAATACCATAAACGAAACTAGTCCTTCGTGACTACGGAAATCCGTTGGGTATGGGAAAAATTTTCGTACAAACTCTGCAGAGTCATATATTCCTTTGAATCATCTATTCCATGTCCAAGTTCGGTATTATCTTATCCTGACAAATGTCAGTTTTGATGACAGAGACTCCGGTGAATCACATGAGTGCTAAGTCCGGTTAAATGTTTATTCCTGTGGATGGACTAACCCGTTTATTTTCATGAATTGAATATTTATTATGAGTATTATTTACTTGTGAATAAAAGCCCTTTCTGTGATGTCGCTCAGACGTCCGACTGTGGCATTGTTATTATTTACTTTCAATAAAAGCCCTTCCTGTGATGTCGCTCAGACGTCCGACTGTGGCATTGTATATTTTACTTTCAATGAAAGCCCTTTCTGCGATGTCGCTCAGACGTCCGACTGTGGCATTTCTTTTAAAGCCCTTTATGTGGCGTCGCTCAGACGCCCGACTGTGGGATTTTTTTAAAGCCCTTTATGTGGCGTCGCTCAGACGCCCGACTGTGGCATTTATTTTAAAGCCCTTTATGTGGCGTCGCTCAGACGCCCGACTGTGGCATTTCTTTTAAAGCCCTTTATGTGGCGTCGCTCAGACGCCCGACTGTGGAAAGGGCACTTGGAGAAACTGGGCGCTCCCGGATTCCGGGTGACCCACGAGTTGGCGACAAGGAAACGGGTGACAATTTGGACATGGTGCAAACATGAGCATCCCAAACATCGCAAGCATTCGTTCACGGACGTCGTCTCGGGGTTATATCTTCGAAGTGTGCAAACGGGACGATTCCCGTTCAGTGCAAAGTAGAGGAAGTAGACGTTCCCATGGCGACGGTAGTGGTACACGTTTTCACGTCAACGGTAGTTGTTCACGGTTCGTAGACGAACTTGACAGATCGAGGGCTCCGGGGTTCACTGTTGAACTTGACGAAACCCACGGCGACGGAGAGGTACGCGTCGAAGGTAGTTGTTCGGGCGGCGAGCGTCGTCGAACTCGGCGGGCGTCGTGTAGTCATACACTTCAATGGTAGTCGTTCGTATTGGTACTTGGCACCATCAATGGGCACTTGGAGAACCCACGTACGCGTACACTGTTTGTCATACACTTGGCGGGTCATCGGGTAGTAGTACATGTTCCGTAGATGTACAAGTCGTCGTAGCCGTTCGGGTCTTGGTCCTTGGCGAAACCCACGAACACGAACTTGCGTCCCGGTAGGGAGATTCTTGACAGAACCCACAATCGTCTTGGAGGTCAACGCCTGGACGCCAAGGCAGTGGAGGTGCATGCATGTGGGAGCAGTCCACGGCAAGGCGAGGAGAAGGAGGCCGGGGGTTACACGGTCGATGCAACGCTGGCTCTGGCGAGGGGAGGAAGGCATGGGCGCGCAGCTCCGGGGTGCCGCAGACGAGGACCCGTGTCAGGGATGCTCCGACGACCGGGGAGGGCTGGAGGCGCTCGAGGAAGGAAGACGAAGTACGAGGCAGAGGAGACGTGGCAGCGAAGGGAGACTCACGTGGTGGTGGTGCTATGGAGCAGAAGAAGCAGAGGTAGGTGCGACAGATCAGAGGAAGCGAGACGACCATGGCACGCGGAGGCGAAGATCCGGCGGGGGTGCGAGGGAGCCGGGCGGCGGCCTGCTGGATCCGGCGAGGGCGACGTTGGCCCGAACGGAGGAAGAAGGAGGTGAGGGCGCGAGGAGGAGATGGGATCGGGAGAGGGGTCGGGCAGCGGTTTCCCTGGCGTAGCTGGGTGGAAGGTACGTGGGAAGAGGAGGAGATCGACAGGAGGGATCGAGCTCTAGGTTAGGTGGGCTTAGGGTTAGAAAAGGAGTGGGGGTGCGGCTGGGCTGCATGGGGTTTAGTGGGCCGGCCTGGCCCAGTGGCTTGCGAGTGCTAGGCTTTCTCTCCCTCTCTTTCTTCTTTAACCAAAAAGAAATAGAGAGAAAGGAAAAAGAAGGGGGGGTTAGGGAAAAGAGTTTGAGCATGAGGACAATTTTCCTGGACTCATAAAAATAAGCATGACCACAGAAAAATAGAAGTGGCAAGATTGCAGGAATTAAATTCAAATTCATTTGAATATAATTCAAATGGTTTTGAATTGGGACTAGGTTTGGTGTGGCCAAAAATGTTCAGGTTTTTGGTGGAGCTTGGAAAAAGAACAAAAGAATTATCGACAAAGTTTGAGAGTCGGAAATCGGAAGAAGGAAAGGTCAAAGATTTAACATGCAAGTGGGTTGCGGATAATTGCAAATTAATGGAATACTTTATAATAGCCCCCTAAATATTGGGAGGATATGTTTTAAAGAGAAACCACCATGTGGCTCCCTAGATTTAAATAGATCAACAATCTATGCAATTTGTTTAGAGAGTTTTAAAACGGGTTGCATGATGACATGATGCAATGCACAAGAACCAAAGATGAATGCAAAGAACCAAACAAAACACACGACGAAACCCGGAAACCCTGGAAGGCAACTGAAGCTCCGGTCTTGGGGCATTACAACACTCCACCACTACGAGAGGATCTCGTCCCGAGATCTAGAATGGCACCGGAGGGAAAACGGAAGAGAAAGAGAAGAGGTAAAACTAAGTTGCTTCATTGACAATCGAGTGAAACCACGAACCTTGAAGAGGTTAAGCAAATACAAGAAAAGAATACAACAGAGATGAACAAAATTGAAAACACACCGATAGAAAGGAGGAACAAAGAAGAACAAATTCGTATAGCGCTCCGGTTGGAAAGAGATGAAAGACTTGATAAGATGAAAAGAACTTGATCTTGACAAGAACAGAAAGAAAAAATAGAAGAGAGCCACATCAAAATGCCTCCAGAAGAAAAGAGAGAATGGAAAGGAGTGAACGAAGTAGAAAACAATATCTTGGCAGAGCACGCTTACAACAAAGGCTAGAACGGAGTTGTTGGAAAACCAACAACGAAAAGAATAATCTTGATATGGTCTTATGAAACACATCTCAAAATTATGAGGTGACAACCTGACACTCACGGGAAAGAATTAGATTGGAATAAACAAGGAGACGAGAAAGTAATTCACCGGGAGGATAACGAAGAACTTGGGTCCTTTATAAGCACCATAGATAGCAACATCCTTAGGGAAGGTCTAAGGTGAAATATAACCCAAGATAACTCCAATGACGAGATTAATGGATTTAAAATACCTCATTGTTAACAACATGTGAGTTATGAAACATGAACTCAAATTATTAAGAATGACATAATACCAGCTCCAATGATACGGTTGAAAGAACTGCACTCCGATTAGCAAGATGAGGAAAACTTGAGCTCCTCGGAAAAGAATCTTGATGAACACTTCGAGAAGGAATTAATCATTGATGAACCATCATGTAAAACCTTCATGAAGAACTCCAATAAAACAAAAGAATGATCAAACAGAAAGAAAGGGTAGTTGAAAACACAAGGTGAAGCCTTGCAATGATATAGATGGAGCTTCGCGATGAGATAATGCGGAAAAGCTTGGAACTCCAGAAAAGAAAGATGAACAAATGAAATCAAGAATTTGATGAGCCTCCGGAGTAAGGAATTAATCACTTGGATGAAACAAGAATAAGAATTACATTATGCTTATCCTTCATCAATTAAATTGATGCCAAGCAACGGATTTGGCACACTACTTATTCTCGTAGAAAAGTATTAAAATAGATATGGCGCAAACTAGAGAAGGTCTTCAATGAACCACCGGTAGAATTGAAACCATGAATGAATTGATACGGAAGAGAAATCTTGAACGAACAACCGTAAGAATTGGAAATGAATGGAGTAAAGATAAAGAAACACCGGGAAGAATTTATTAAATGAACGAAGATTCTTAAGAGAATTTAGATACATGAGAACGAAGAGATCACGAGCCGATTAAAGATCACTTGAACGAAGCAACGGTAAAATTGGAGAATGATAGCTGAAAGCTGAGAATGAATAATCCCGAAATGATGGCCTCCGGATAATCAAACTGAAAAGAATCTTGAATAGCTCCGGATAGGTGAAAAGAATTCTCACGATCAAGACAATTACGAGAGGATGGCAACAAGCTAGAATCACGAATCTTGAAGAGAATGGAGCAAGATTAAAGAGAAACTCTTCTTCGGTCTTCAAAAGATGAGAATGACAACGAGAAACACCACCAAGAATTATTGAGGCACCGGAATAAAGAAGAATATAAAAGTTGAATCAACAATAAAATGAATTTGAAAGATCTTGGAGAAAGACATTTAACTGATGATAAATCATACTTACGTCAAACTTCGAAAGGAAATTTTGAGGATAGCTCCAGGAAAATAGGAAGAGTCAGGAAAGATCCTGGGAAAAGACCTGTGGGTTAGGGCCCACTCAAAGAAACACCGTTGAATGATTTAAAAGAGAGGTTGCACCGGTTGAATTAAATGGCTTGAATGAGATACAACCTCGAAATAGGATTAACGGATCTTGAATGAAAAGACGAGCCTTTTGAGAAAGCTTGAGCACGCCGGAACAAATGAATAGCGAGAAGTGAATTATTATGATGTGCACCGGTATGAGAAGTCATTGAAATGAGGAAAAGGGTAAGGTCAACAAAGCTTGACTTGAAACCACCGGAGAAGGAAAAGAACGAAGAATGATGAGCTTGAAGCTCCATTAGAATCTTCATGAGAAACACCGGATACGAACATTGACGGAAAAGGAATGGAGAGGCTTCACATCAATAAGATGGATACTCGATTAAGAAATCTGAGTCCTTGAAGAAAAACAAGGGAGGGAGGGCGGGAAAACAAAGGCAACTTGGAAACGGATGAAACGAACAACGTTGAGAAGACTTTGAGTTGATCTTGCGGATGTTGAAAATGATCGGATCCACTTGAAGAGAAGCACACCGGTTGAAAAGGATTGACATGACAATCTCGATTATCATGAAGGATTGGTATCCACATTAGAGTATGAGAACACCGTTTAGAAAAGGTATGGAATCAACATTTAGACATTGAAGCAACTCGAATACCACAACTCAAAACAAAACAAAAAAACAAAGGATTGGCTTGCAGAATAAGCCGGAACAAACATATGATAGAGATTTCGTCCGAAGTTTTCGTGGTGGGGCCTACACGGGCTCTATCGTACAGCACCATCATGTACAAGGCAGTGCACATGACATACGAAGCGTCCCCGAGTCAGCATAGCCAAGGACTCTTTAAGACACAACGAGACCACTGTAAAACCGACCGTGAATAGGCGGACCACTAGACGTCGAACCCCAATTTCAAATCATACATCTGTCGGAAAGATATCCTAAGAGCTACTTGAATTCCAACTTATGAAACTCCCGAACCTTTCCGGTTATGCAATCAGGTGTTGGGGATACAGGGGAAGCATAATATCTCACCCAAAATTAGCAAATCCTACATCCAGCTGTATCCATCCTTCAACACATAACCAAGAAACCTTCGGAAATCATCTACCTCAACCTTCGAAAAGCATCCGTTATACAAGTTATGGCAATACTCCCGAACTCCCGCCCCAGTACTGGGTGGCGTCGAGGTTATCTCACCAACGAACTGCATAAAAGAGATTTTCGATGTCGGCGTACTAAACTCAGGTATTCCAGAATTGCAACGATAAAATTATGACGACAACACCTCAGAGCTCAACTCCCTGGGACACTTCCACAAAACCCCTGATAGGAGGCACCAAGACAATGTTCTCGTCATAAAACCATCGGAACGATTCCAAGAAACCGGCGTGATCCTAAAATATTTTTTTGTGAAATTTCAGAAGCGAAGAGTCAAAACTCTATGTCAGGATGCCTTACCAGAGCGAAGAGGAGACTGGGAAGTAAAAAGAATTCCTAACTCTCCGATATATAATTCCTAAATGACTCAAAACATTTTTCTAGACACAACTCGGCCGCTAAAAACGATCAAGCAATGGGGCTCCTAAGGTCGGGGAAGGCTCTGATACCAACTTGTAACGCCCTCGATGCGGCTATATCTCCCATGTGTCGAAGAACGACTTAGAGGCATAACCGCATTGAAAGCAATGTCGCAAGTGAGGTAATCTTCACACATCCCATGTAATACATAAGGGAAAGAGATACATAGTTGCCTTACAATCGCCACTTCACACAATTACATGAATAAAGCATTACATCATCCAAATACAATCAAGGCCCGACTACGGAGCCAAAATAAAAGAAGAACCCCAAATGCGACAAAGGTCCCCGATCGACCCCAACTGGGCTCCACTACTGATCAACTAGAACGAAACAACAAAAAGGACAAGATCTTCATAGAGCTCCTCCTGAGCTTGGTTGCGGCATCTACACGGTCTCATCGACAGCTGCAAGCTGGTTTTGGAAGTATCTGTGAGCCACAGGGACTCAGCAATCTCGCACCCTCGCGATCAAGACTATTTAATCTTATGGGTAGGGTAAAGGTATGAGGTGGAGCTGCAGCAAGCGACTAGCATATATGGTGGCTAACATACGCAAATGAGAGAGAGAAGAGAAGGCAAAGCACAATCGAGAAAGTATGATCAAGAAGTGATCCTAAACGACCTACGTCAAGCATAACTCCAACACCGTGTTCACTTCCCGGACTCCACCGGAAAGAGACCATCACGGTAACACACGCTGTTGATTCATTTTAATTAAGTTAAGGTTCAAGTTATCTACAACCGGATATTAACAAATTCCCATCTGCCCATAACCGCGGGCACGGCTTTCGAAAGTTCAAATCCCTCCAGGGGTGTCCCAACTTAGCCCATGACAAGCTCTCACGGTCAACGAAGGAATAGACCTCCTCCCGAGACATTCTGATCAGACTCGGTATCCCAGTACAACAAGACATTTCGACAGGGTAAAACTAAACCAGCAACACCGCCCGAATGTGCCGACAAATCCCGATAGGAGCTGCACATATTTCTTTCTCAGGGCACACTCAGATGAGACATCCTACGAGTAAAACCAACCCTCAAGTTGCCCCGAGGTGGCCCCGCAGTCTACTCGGTCGGACCAACACTCAGAGGAGCACTGGCCCGGGGGGGGGGTTAAAATAATGATGACCCTTGGGCGCGCAACCCCCAAGGGAAAAGAAAAGGCTAGGCGGCAAATGGTAAAACCAATGTTGGGCATTGCTGGAAAAGCTTTACTTAAGGCGAACTGTCAAGGGGTTCCCATATTAGCCCAACCGTGTAAGGAACACAAAATCCGGGAACATAACACCGATATGACGGAAACTAGGGCGGCAAGAGTGGAACAAAACACCAGGCATAAGGCCGAGCCTTCCACCCTTTACCAAGTTATAGATGCATTAATTAAATAAGATATATAGTGATATCCCAACAAGTAACAGGTTCCAACAAGGAACAACATCTCCATGTTCCAACGAGGAACAAACTTCAATCTTCACCTGCAACTAACAACGCTATAAGAGGGGCTGAGCAAAGCGGTAACATAGCCAAACAACGGTTTGCTAGAACAAGGTGGGTTAGAGGCTTGGTTCAACAATATAGGAGGCATGATAAGCAAGTGGTAGGTATCGCAGCATAGGCATAGCAAAAGAGCGAGCAACTAAGCAAGCAAAGATAGAAGTGATTTCGGGGGTATGATCATCTTGCCTGAGATCCCGCAAGGAAGAAGAACGAGTCCATGAAGAAGACAAACGGACGTACTCGAACGGGTCCTCACAATCACGACGTTACCGGAACCAACCCGAAGAAGCAACACCGGAAAGAAGCACACAACATAGTAAACAACCACCACATAATCATGGCATGATGCACAAACAAGTATGATGCATGTCCGGTTTAAAGAGGCATGGCATGGAAAAGTGCAACAAACAACACTACAAATTAAGTGGAGCTCAATATGCAACGGGTTGCATATTGATGGAACACCACATCGATTATTTAGTTCTCTCCCGTTTAGGTACTCAACAATATTAAATGTTGGTTAACATGGCAAGAGGTGGAGCATAAGTAAACTAAACATTTAGGCAAGTTTAAATGAGGCCGGAAATAACAACAACAATTCCGGTAAAACCCCATATGCTTTAGTAATTTATTGCAACAACAATTTAAACATTTAATTGTTGTTATCATGATGCGGATGACATGAACAAGTTTTATGCAAGTTTTATTAAAAGTTGACAGGATAAGAGATGAGGCATTTGACATCATGGCGGAAACAAAAGGGGTGCCACGGCAACGATAACGAAAACGGTGCCATGGTAGCGTTCCGGTTCCGGTAACTCGATTGAGATACCGTTGCAAAGGAGAAGTGTGCGGATGCGTGCAAAAGATGGTGGGGCGCTCCCGGATTCCGGGTGACCCACGAGTTGGCGACAAGGAAACGGGTGACAATTTGGACATGGTGCAAACATGAGCATCCCAAACATCGCAAGCATTCGTTCACGGACGTCGTCTCGGGGTTATACCTTCAAAGTGTGCAAACGGGACGATTCCCATTCGGTGCAAAGTAGAGGAAGTAGACGTTCCCATGGCGACGGTAGTGGTACACGTTTTCACGTCGACGGTAGTTGTTCACGGTTCGTAGACGAACTTGACAGATCGAGGGCTCCGGGGTTCACTGTTGAACCTGACGAAACCCACGGCGACGGAGAGGTACGCGTCGGCGGTAGTTGTTCGGGCGGCGAGCGTCGTCGAACTCGGCGGGCGTCGTGTAGTCGTACACTTCGATGGTAGTCGTTCGTATTGGTACTTGGCGCCATCAAAGGGCACTTGGAGAACCCACGTACGCGTACACTGTTTGTCATACACTTGGCGGGTCATCGGGTAGTAGTACATGTTCCGTAGATGTACAAGTCGCCGTAGCCGTTCGGGTCTTGGTCCTTGGCGAAACCCACGAACACGAACTTGCGTCCCTAGTAGGGAGATTCTTGACAGAACCCACAATGGTCTTGGAGGTCGACGCCTGGACGCCAAGGCAGTGGAGGTGCATGCATGTGGGAGCAGTCCACGGCAAGGCGAGGAGAAGGAGGCCGGGGGTTACACGGTCGATGCAACGCTGGCTCTAGCGAGGGGAGGAAGGCATGGGTGCGCAGCTGCGGGGTGCCGCGGATGAGGACCCGCGTCAGGGATGCTCCGACGACCAGGGAGGGCTGGAGGCGCTCGAGGAAGGAAGACGAAGTACGAGGCAGAGGAGACGTGGCGGCGAAGGGAGACTCACGTGGTGGTGGTGCTATGGAGCAGAAGAAGCAGAGGTAGGTGCGGCAGATCAGAGGAAGCGAGACGACCATGGCACGCGGAGGAGAAGATCCAACGGGGGGTGCGAGGGAGCCGGGCGGCGGCCTGCTGGATCCGGCGAGGGTGACGTTGGCCCGAACGGAGGAAGAAGGAGGTGAGGGCGCGAGGAGGAGATGGGATCGGGAGAGGGGTCGGGCAGCGGTTTCCCTGGCGGCGCTGGGTGGAAGGGTACGTGGGAAGAGGAGGAGATCGACAGGAGGGATCGAGCTCTAGGTTAGGTGGGCTTAGGGTTAGAAAAGGAGTGGGGGTGCGGCTAGGCTGCAAGGGGTTTAGTGGGCCGGCCTGGCCCAGTGGCTTGCGAGTGCTAGGCTTTCTCTCCCTCTCATTCTTCTTTAACCGAAAAGAAATAGAGAGAAAGGAAAAAGAAGGGGGGGTTAGGGAAAAGAGTTTGAGCATGAGGACAATTTTCCTGGACTCATAAAAATAAGCATGACCACAGAAAAATAGAAGTGGTAAGATTGCAGGAATTAAATTCAAATTCATTTGAATATAATTCAAATGGTTTTGAATTGGGACTAGGTTTGGTGTGGCCAAAAATGTTCAGGTTTTTGGTGGAGCTTGGAAAAAGAACAAAAGAATTATCGACAAAGTTTGAGAGTCGGAAATTGGAAGAAGGAAAGGTCAAAGATTTAACATGCAAGTGGGTTGCGGATAATTCCAAATTAATGGAATACCTTATAATAGCCCCCTAAATATTGGGAGGATATGTTTTAAAGAGAAACCACCATGTGGGTTCCCTCGATTTAAATAGATCAACGATCTATGCAATTTGTTTAGAGAGTTTTAAAACGGGTTGCATGATGACAGGATGCAATGCGCAAGAACCAAAGATGAATGCAAAGAACCAAAAAAAACACATGACGAAACCCGGAAACCCTGGAAGGCAACTGAAGCTCCGGTCTTGGGGCGTTATAGAAAGGTGGCTTGATGGACCCTGTAGAATTCATAGTACATAGGACGCCACACCAACTCACAGCCTTAGAGCATGTTGGATACTCCGGCAGGTAGCCAAAATTGGCGAGGACCTCTTAAATCGGGAGGCCGCAGAAAGCCAGCCCGAGGACACCAGTACCGTTCTCACAGTCTTCGAGACTTTCGCATCAAACAATATGCGAAAAAGAACACTTCGCAACCTCGCCGAAGTCTATCAAGTTGCAACAATAAATCCATGGAGCGACACTGCCATTACTTTCAACGCAAGTGATGAACCTAGATTCCGAACAGCCCGAGCACCAGCCGCATTGGTCCTTAGTCCCATAGTGGACGGCTTTCGCCTTACCAAGGTGCTCATGGATGGAGGCAGCGGACTGAACCTCATTTATGAGGAGACCCTTCAAAAAATGGAAATAGACTGGAACCGCGTCGAGCGAAGCAGCACAACCTTTAGAGGAATAATCCCCAATCAGGAAGCGCGCTGCACGGGAAAAATCACACTAGATGTGTTGTTCGGCACGCCGGATAATTACAGGTCCGAAGAAGTCACGTTTTCAGGTGGCCCCGTTTAAAAGCGGACATCACGCCTTACTAGGGTAGGAAGCATTCACAATCTTCCAAGCAATACCCCATTACGGGTACATGAAGCTCAAGATGCCCGGGCCGAATGGAATTATCACTCTAGCTAGTGATCCGGACATAGCACTCCGCGCCGAAAACAAAATGGCCGCATTAGCCCTTGAGGCACTATCCGAAGCCTTAGCGGCCGAGGAAATGACGGCGCTGCGCTCCACGGTTAACAGGGATGATGTGATACTCGACAAAAGATCTAAATCCACATCCTTTAAGCCAGCAGACGAAATAATCAAATTCTAGGTCCATCCAACGAACCCCAATAAAACAGCTTCCATCGGGGCACGACTGAACCCCGATGTAGATGCTACATTGCGAGAATTCCTACAAGAAAATTGGGACATTTTCTCCTGGCACCCTTCAGACATGCCAGGGATCCCACGCAGGCTGGCCGAACATAGCCTAAATAACCTAAAAGGATTCAAACCGGTCAAACAAGCCCTTCGGCGTTTTTCCGAACCCAAGAGACAGGCTTTGGGGGAAGAGCTAGCCAAGCTATTGGAGGCCGGATTCATTAGAGACATAAAACATCCGGACTGGCTAGCAAACCTGGTGATGGTACCAAAGAAGGACAAATCTTGGCGCCTGTGTGTTGATTTTAAAGACCTTAACAAGGCTTGCCCGAAGGATCCCTTCCCCCTCCCCCGTATCGATCAAATTATCGATGCCACCGCAGGACACGACTCGTTGTGTTTGCTTGACGCATACTCCGGTTACCATCATATCAAGATGGCAGAATCAGACCAAGCTGCAACAGCATTCATCACACCATACGGCCCATTCTGCTTCAACACAATGCCCTTCAGGCTAAAAAACGCCGACACAACATATCAGCGCATGATCCAGACATGTCTAGCAAATCAGATCGGCAAAACAGTGGAGGCATACGTGGATGATGTGGTCATCAAATCAAGACATGTCGAAACACTAGTAGACGACTTGAGGCTCACATTCGATAACCTCCGAAAATACGACATCAAGCTCAACCCGGAAAAATGCGTCTTCGGCGTTCCAGCCGGAAAGCTCTTGGGCTTCATTGTATCCGGTAGAGGAATTGAAGCAAACCCAGCCATGATCCGAGCTTTGTCACAATTGGATATCCCAAAGGACCTCAAACAAATACAAAAATTAACCGGATGCGTGGCGGCTCTAAGCCGCTTCATCTCCCGCTTGGGAGAAAAGGCACTGCCCCTTTATCGCCTACTCCGGTGCACTGAACACTTCGAGTGGACAGATGCCGCCACGGCCGGACTCGATGAAATAAAAGCCATATTGGCAACAAACCCAGTCCTGGCCGCGCCTAACATCGGCGAACCAATGCTATTGTACATTGCAGCAACACATCAAGTTGTCAGCGCAGTGCTCGTTGTCGAGCAGGAAATGGACGGACACAAATTCCCGCTTCAGAGGCCGGTCTACTACGTGTCCACTGTCCTCACTCCATGCAAATCACGGTACCCGCATTATCAAAAAATTGCATACGCGGTATTCATGGCATCTCGAAAGCTACGACACTACTTTCAAGAGTGCTCCATAACAGTAGCCTCGGAAGTACCACTTAACGATATTATCAACAACCGCGATGCAACGGGCCGGATCGCAAATTGGGCCATCGAGCTCCTCCCGTTCGATATAACCTATAAGCCACGGCGAGCTATCAAATCGCAAGTTTTGGCCGACTTCGTCGCAGAATGGACGGAGGCCGAACTCCCTAAAGAGTACGGCACATACTCAAACTGGATCATGCATTTCGACGGCTCCAAAATGTTGGCCGGACTGGGGGCTGGCGTCGTTTTGATGTCCCCAATAGGAGACACGGTCCAGTATGTACTCCAAATTAAGTACACGGACTCCAACAACGCAGCCGAATACGAGGCCCTTCTACATGGCCTCCGGATGGCAGTATCCATGGGCATTCAACGCCTAGAGGTACGCGGGGATTCGAACCTCGCGATATCCCAAATAAATGGCGACTTCGACGCCAAGGACCCAAAAATAGCAGCTTACCGCAACGCCATCCTAAAAATGTCAGCTCGGTTCGAAGGGTTGGAGTTTCACCATATAGCCTGAGAAAACAATCAAGCAGCGGACGTCCTGGCACGCATCGGAGAAAAACGCGATGTAGTCCCCCCCCAACATCTTTTTAGAAAGATTGTTCAAGCCATCTGTAGCATGGGTGGGGGAACCCGCAAATAACAGCCCGGACCCAGCCGCACCACCTAATGCCGAACAATCTGACACAATTGGAGGCTCTGCCAATGAAATTACACCTTCAGCCCACGTAATAATGGCGATCATCGCCCCGTGGACAGAACCATTCCTAGACTACCTTACTAGGCAGGAACTCCCGGAGGACCAAAACGAGGCCCGCTGCATCGTGCGGCGATCTAAAGCCTACAGAGTCCATGAGGGAGAGCTTTATAAGAAAAGCACTACCGGAGTCCTTTAAAGGTGCATCTCCGAAGAGGAAGGGCGGAACCTTCTGGCTGAAATTCATGCCCGACTCGGTGGTCACCACGCCGCTGCTCGGTCCCTTGTTAGCAAGCCTTTCCGTACAGGCTTTTATTGGCTGACGGCCCGGGCAGACGCTCAGGACTTAGTACAACGATGCGCTGGTTGCCAACTTTTTGCCAACCAAAGCCATGTGCCACCCACCGCACTCCAAACTATACCAATCACCTGGACTTTCGCGGTCTGGGGGCTTGACATGGTCGGACCTCTTAAAGGCAGGACCGATAGAAAGAAATACTTACTGGTCATGGTGGATAAATTCACCAAATGGATAGAAGCCAAGCCTGTTAAAACGGCCGAATCCGGACCTGTGATAGACTTCATATCCGGGGTTGTACACCATTATGGCGTCCCCCACAACATCATAACTGATAACGGCACGAACTTTACCGCAGACGAGGTAAAACTCTGGTGCAAAAACATGGGCATCAAGCTCGATTATGCTTCCGTCTATCACCCACAAACCAACGGCCAGGTCGAACGTGCAAACGGTCTTATTATGAGCGGCATCAAACCCAGATTAGTGCGATCCCTTAAGGAATCTAATACGCACTGGGTAGAGGAGCTCGACTCCGTACTCTAGGGACTGCGGACCACGCCAAATCGCACCACCGGATACACACCATTTTTTATGGTGTACGGCGCAGAGGCAGTTCTGCCCTGCGATATAATTCATGACTCACCTAGAGTGCGCATGTACGAAGAAAGAGAAGCCGAGCTCGATCGGCAGGACAACTTGGATGCCTTGGAGGAGGAGCGTGACGTGGCAAAAGCCCGTTCCGCATTTTATCAACAGCAGGCACGAAGATATCAAAGCAGAGAAGTACGGGCCAAAAACTACAATGTTGGCGAACTCGTTCTACGCCTGCCGGATAAGAAAAAGGACAAACTCAAGCCCAAGTGGGAAGGTCCATTTATAATCGACCAAGTCCTGACTGGCGGGGCGTACCGCCTGCGAGATGCGTCAGATAACCGACTCGAGCCGAACCCGTGGAATGCCACCCGTCTCCGAAGATTCTACGCCTAGCGCCGGACTCTGTGTTCGTCTCCTTCCTCTGTCCATTTTTTGTATTTTTCTGTCTTACATTTCTCTCTTTTCCCTATTTTCTTTTACAACCCTTAAAGGCCTATGTAGTGCCGCGCCACTCGCGCTCATTAAACCTGGGGGCTTCTTCAACAGAAGCTTATTTATACGGGCTTCATGCCCAACGCATGCGTCAAACTTCCGCATGTACCTTTTTTTTCACCATTATATGCATCGATATGACTTAAGTTTCGGCCAAGCTGGGTTGCCTGGCTCCTGTGCTTACCCCTACGTTCCCGATTGTTCGGCTAGGAGGTAAAGGGAGCACCTCTGCGATTGTTACTGCCGGGTCAGCGGGATGTGTACCTCAGACTGGGTGAAGCCGAAAGCTAGCGTTCTTAAGGGAATATTTGGTCGGTGAGACAAAAGACGATCTTTTTACCCATTTTATGCGCCCCCAGATGCCTCTTTCTGCGTCCTTTTACGCAGTCCGGACATGCACTTTAGGGCATGCCTCCCAGCGAAAGGAACCCCTAACGGAACTATTCTCTCTGGAAGATGTTTCTTACTAACCATGTAATATAACATAACTAGTTGGGCACTTGTCTGATAAAGCACTAATGACCCCTACGCCTGGTCTCCACGCATACCACGGTTCTTATATAACCGCTATTGTATTCGGACACACTCCGGACCGTCAGGTACCGAGGTTGAAGCGGAAAGGTCGGCAACAAAAAATGATCTACAATCCGGCTAGAAGTCATTACACATGTCAATTCAAAATTACATATTTATTCTGAATGATTGTATTCCTCTTCTATACCATCTAACAGGCTGTCTAATTTACAGTCCTGCTGGGAATACTTCGCGGCCAACTCTACTTGGCCGTATACTAAGCTCACAGGGATCTCCTTCCCGTCAGGCCCCACTGGTCCGACCTCGGCCATGTGGTTTGGGTCAGACTTCGTAAAACGGGTCTTCACCATGGCCCAGGCTTCTCGAGCGCCTAGTCGGCAGGCCGTTATCTTCCACAAAAGGAAGCGCCGCCAAGCTCCCTTCAGCTTCTCCGCAAGCTCTCCAAGGCCCTCGGGCATGGAGTGGGCAAGCCATAAGTCTCGGGCAACGCCTCGCATCGCCTGCCGAACTCGCTCGTGCAGTTGCATGAGTTCGGGAAGAAGGTCACCCATAGAACCGGGCATCTCCTCTGCAGGACGACCTGCGAGCATACCTACAGACATTACTCTGTTAGTCGACTTCCTCGCCGAACTCTTTTTTTTCAAAGTTCGTTCAAGCACTTACTAAAAATGCCGCGTTGATGCCGCTGATTCTCCTTCGAGGAGTCCAAAAGCTGGCCATGAACATCTTTAAGTTCGACATCCAGCTTGGTGTTGGCATCCTGAAGATCATTCCTCTCTCGCCTCACCCTCGTCAACATACTCTCACTAGCCTATAGCTGGCGTAAGAGTTGTTGCTTGTCCGGATCGAGTCCGGCGCCATCTGCAATCTGATCTGTCAGATTTACACCCACACCGCACAATACTAATCTTTCGAAGTGTATTTTACCTGAGGGATCGTACATACTAAATCCGGCCTGCGTTTGACGCGGAGGAACTCCTCCTTTTCTCCCTTGTACAGAGAGGATAAGATCTTTTCTAGAGCAGCCGCTGAGTCCGGCCCTTTACGACCGTAACGGGTGGTGTCATCCTCCCCATTGAATTCCCACATTGGGTGGCCTCTATATTGAAGAGGCTGTATCCCCCGCATAATGCATGCGTTCATGACTCCAATCATGGTTAGTCCGGAATGAGCCAACAATCTTATCCGGCCCATCAAGTAAAGGACGTCTCTGTCGCTTTCTCTCTGAGAGCTCCGCGCACGCCAGCTCAAGCATTTCTTCAATGGAGCACTGTTGAACTCAGGGAGACCGACCTGGATAGGGTCCGGTAGCGGCACGTCATCTATATAAAACCATTCCGAGGTCCAGTCCTCGGATGCTTCCTTTGGGGTTCCGGATAGGTATCCGGTCCCAACGATGCGCCATATTTCGGCTCCGCCCACTTGGTATATGGACCCCTTTTGAGAACGGGGCAACAGGCAGAATAACCTCTTCCACAGCGCGAAATGAGCCTCAATGACTAAAAATGGCTCGCAAAGGGTGACGAAACCCGCAATATGCAGTACGGAGGCGGGCGTGAGATTGTGCAGCTGGAGGCCATAGAACTCCAGGAGCCCGCGGAGGAATGGGTGAATTGGAAATCCCAGTCCCCTTATTAGATAGGGGACGAGGCACACCTGCTCTCCTTTAGAGGGATTGGGGGTGCTCTCTGCTTGCTCTCCACCATTATAGGTGGCGAGTCCGGCTTGGACCGGGGACATATAGGCCTGAGGGAGAAATCCCTTGGCCTGAAGCGACACTAGCTCGCTGTGCGGGATGGAGCACCTCTCCCAGTCTCCAGGTTTAGGGCTGGAAGGGCGAGAGGAGGAGCTGGGACAGCTGGCCATGTTGGAATGGACCTTTGCTGAAAGCGCTCTGATGATAACTCGCGGAAAGGAGAGGATGTGGTTTGGGCCTAAATCCCCATCCCGTTAAATAGGTGGCTCGTTTATACGGCTAGGGGTGTGGGTGTAAAAAATTCCCTGGCTTTTCGCATTCGTTTGACACGTGGAAGACGGCCATTATTGGGCATGGAAGCCGAGGAGCACTACATTACAAAAATCGGACATTATCTCTACAGGTACACAAGATTTGGAGAAGAACCCGCCTTGCAATGCCGAACAATCTGCGCGCCGGACTCGTCATCATTGAAGCCTGGTTCGGGGGCTACTGAGGGAGTACTGGATTAGGGGGTGTTCGGATAGCCGGACTATACCTTCAGCCAGACTCCTGGACTATGAAGATACAAGATTGAAGACTTCGTCCCGTGTCCGGATGGGACTTTCCTTGGCGTGGAAGGCAAGCTTGGCGATGCGGATATTCAAGATCTCCTACCATTGTAACCGACTCTATGTAACCGTAACCCTATCCGGTGTCTATATAAACCAGAGGGTTGTAGTCCGTAGGACAGAATCAACTCCATACACAACAATCATACCATAGGCTAGCTTTTAGGGTTTAGCCTCCTCGATCTCGTGGTAGATCCACTCTTGTACTACCCATATCATCAATATTAATCAAGCAGGACGTAGGGTTTTACCTCCATCAAGAGGGCCCGAACCTGGGTAAAACATCGTGTTCCCTGCCTCCTATTACCATCCGGCCTAGACGCACAGTTCGGGACCCCCTACCCGAGATCCCCTGGTTTTGACACCGACAGCCGGCCCTCCCCCTCCTCCACTCCTTTATATACGGGGGAGGGGGCACCCCATGGACACACAAGTTGATCATTGATCTTTAGCCGTGTGCGGTGCCCCCCTCCACCATAATCCACCTCGCTTATGTCATAGCGGTGCTTAGGAGAAGCCCTGTTCCAGTAGCATCATCATCACCGTCATCACGCCATCATCCTGATGAAACTCTCCCTCGAAACTCTACCAGATCATGAGTTTGTGGGACGTCACCGAGCTGAACGTTCGCAGATCACAGAGGTGACGTACGTTCGGTACCAAGGATCGGTCGATCGTGAAGATGTACGACTACGTCAACCGTGTTTTCATAACGCTTCTGCTTACGGTCTACGAGGGTACGTGGACAACACTCTTCCCTCTCGTTGCTACGCATCACCATGATCTTGCGTGTGTGTTGGAATTTTTTTTAAATTACTACGTTCCCCTTCATGGTATCAGAGCCAGGTTTATGCGTAGATGTTATATGCACGAGTAGAAAACAAGGAGTTGTGGGCGTGGGTATATACATATTGCTTGCCGTCACTAGTTGATTCTTGATTCAGCGGCATTGTTGGATGAAGCGGCCCAGACCGACATTACGCCTACACTTACGTGAGACTGGTTCTACTGACGTGCTTCGCACACAGGTGGCTAGTGGGTGTCTATTTCTCTAGCTTTAGTTGAATCGGATTCAATGAACAGGGTTCTTTCTGAAGATCAAAAAGCAATCACTATACCGCGTTGTGGTTTTTGATGCGTAGGTAAGAACGGTTCTTGCTCAGCCCGTAGCAGCCATGTAAAACTTGCAACAACAAAGTAGAGGATGTCTAACTTGTTTTTGCATGGCATGTTGTGATGTGATATGGTCAAGACATGATGCTAAATTTTATTGTATGAGATGATCATGTTTTGTAACATAGTTATCGGCAACTGGCAGGAGCCATATGGTTGTCACTTTATTATATGAAATGCAATCGCCATGTAATTGCTTTACTTTATCACTAAGAGGTAGCAATAGTCATAGAGGCAATAGTTGGCGAGACGACAACGATGCTTCGATGGAGATCAAGGTGTCAAGACGGTGACGATGGCGATCATGACGGTGCTTTGGAGATGGAGATCAATGGCACAAGATGATGATGGCCATATCATATCACTTATATGTGATTGCATGTGATGTTTATCCTTTATGCATCTTATTTTGCTTAGTTCGATGGTACCATTATAAGATGATCTCTCACTAAATTTCAAGGTATAAGTGTTCTCCCTGAGTATGCACCGTTGCTACAGTTTGTCGTGCCGAGACACCATGTGATGATCGGGTGTGATAAGCTCTAGGTTCACATACAACGAGTGTAAGCTAGTTTTGCACACGCAGAATACTCGGGTTAAACTTGACGAGCCTAGCATATGCAGATCTGGCCTCGGAACACTGGAGATCGAAAGATCGAGCGTGAATCATATAGTAGATATGATCAACATAGTGATGTTCACCATTGAAAACTACTCCATCTCACGTGATGATCGGGCATGGTTTACTTGATATGGATCACTGGTAGGTCTCCAACGTATCTATAATTTTTGATTGTTCCATGCTATTATATTATCAACCTAGGATGTTTTATATGATATTTTATATGATTTTTGGGACTAACCTATTAACCTAGAGCCCATTGTCAGTTTCTGTTTTTTCCTTGTTTTTAACTATCGCAGAAAAGGAAAATCAAACGGAGTCCAATTGACCTAAAACTTCACGGAGATCATTTTTGGACCAGAAGAAGCCCACGGAGTACCGGAGGTGGGCCAGAAGAGTCCCGAGGCCACCACAAGGGTGGGGGGCACGCCCTACCCCCTGGGCGCGCCCCCTGCCTCGTGGCCGCCTCGGGAACCCCCCTGACTTGTCCCCAACTCCAACACCTCTTATATAAACCAAAACTTCTAGAAAATAGAATAGGTCGGGAGTTCCGCCGCCAGAAGCCTCCGTAGCCACCAAAAACCAATCTAGACCCGTTCCGGCACCCTGCCGGAGGGGGGGGATCCCTCTCCGATGGTCATCTTCATCATCCCGGCGCTCTCCATGACGATGAGGGAGTAGTTCACCCTCCGGGATGAGGGTATGTACCAGTAGCTATGTGTTTGATCTCTCTCTCTCTCTCTCTCGTGTTCTTGAGATGATACGATCTTGATGTATCGCGAGCTTTGCTATTATATTTGGATCTTATGATGTTTCTCCCCCTCTACTCTCTTATAATGGATTGAGTTTTCCCTTTGAAGTTATCTTAACGGATTGAGTCTTTAAGGATTTGAGAACACTTGATGTATGTCTTGCATGTGCTTATCTGTGGTGACAATGGGATATCACGTGATCCACTTGATGTATGTTTTGGTGATCAACTTGCGAGTTCCGTAACCTCGTGAACTTATGCATAGGGTTTGCCACACGTTTTCATCTTGACTCTCCGATAGAAACTTTGGGGAACTCTTTGAAGTTCTTTGTGTTGGTTGAATAGATGAATCTGAGATTGTGTGATGCATATCGTATAATCATACCCACGGATACTTGAGGTGACATTGGAGTATCTAGGTGACATTAGGGTTTTGGTTGATTTGTGTCTTAAGGTGTTATTCTAGTACGAACTCTATGATAGATTGAACAAAAAGAATAGCTTTGTGTTATTTTACTACGAACTCTTGAATTGATCGATCAGAAAGAATAACTTTGAGGTGGTTTTGTACCCTACAATAATCTCTTCGTTTGTTCTGTGCTGTTAGTGACTTTGGAGTGACTCTTTGTTGCATGTTGAGGGATAGTTATATGATCCAATTATGTTATTCTTATTGGAAGAACTTGCACTAGTGAAAGTATGAACCCTAGGCCTTGTTTCCTAGCATTGCAATACCGTTTGTGCTCACTTTTACCACTTGCTACCTTGCGGTTTTTATATTTTCATATTATAAAAACCATTATCTACTATCCATATTGCACTTGTATCACCATCTCTTCGCCGAACTAGTGCACCTATACAGTTTACCATTGTATTGGGTGTGTTGGAGACACAAGAGACTCTTTGCTATTTGGTTTTAGGGTTGTTTGAGAGAGACCATCTTCATCCTATGCCTCCCACGGATTGATAAACCTTAGGTCATCCACTTGAGGGAAATTTGCTACTGTCCTACAAACCTCTGCACTTGGAGGCCCAACAACGTCTACAAGAAGAAGGTTGTGTAGTAGACATCAATCACGTGATCACTTAGATGATAAGAGAGATGTCTCTCTAAGTGGGAGTTCTTAAGTAATTTGATTAATTAAACTTTAATTTACCATGAACTTAGTACCTGATAGTATTTTGCATGTCTATGTTGTTGTAGATAGATGGCCCGTGCTGTTGTTCCGTTGAATTTTAATGCGTTCCTAGAGAAAGCTAGGTTGAATGATGATTGTAGCAACTACACGGACTGGGTCCGTAACTTGAGGATTATCCTCATTGCTACACAAAAGAATTACGTCTTGGAAGCACCGCTAGGTGACAAACCCGCTGCAGGAGCAATGCCAGATGTTATGAACACCTGGCAGAGCAAAGCTGATGACTACTCAATAGTTCAGTGTGCCATGCTTTACAGCTTAGAACCGGGACTTCAATGACGTTTTGAACGTCATGTAGCATATGAGATGTTCCAGGAGTTGAAGTTAATATTTCAAGCAAATGCCCGGATTGAGAGATATGAAGTCTCCAATACATTGTACAGCTGCAAGATGGAAGAGAATAGTTCTGTTAGTGAACATATACTCAGAATGTCCGAGTACCATGACCACTTGACTCAACTGGGAGTTAATCTTCCTGATGATAGTGTCATTGACAGAGTTCTTCAATCACTGCCACAAAGCTACAAGAGATTCGTGATGAACTATAATAAGCAGGGGATGGATAAGACGATTCCCAAGCTCTTCGCAATGCTAAAGGCTGCGGAGGTAGAAATCAAAAAGGAGCATCAAGTGTTGATGGTCAACAAGACCACCAGTTTCAACAAAAAGGGTAAAGGAAAGAAGGGGAACTTCAAGAAGAACAGCAAGCCAGTTGCTGCTCAAGTGAAGAAACCCAAGTCTGGATCTAAGCCTGAGACTGAGTGCTTGTACTACAAAGGAACTGGTCACTGGAAGCGGAACTGCCCCAAGTATTTTGTGGAGAAGAAGGATGGCAAAGTGAAAGGTATATTTGATATACATGTAATTGATGTGTACCTTACTAATGCTCGCAGTAGTGCCTGGGTATTTGATACTGGTTAAGTTGCTAACATTTGCAACTCGAAGCAGGGGCTTCGGATTAAGCAAAGATTGGCTAAGGATGAGGTGACGATGCGCATGGGAAATGGTTCCAAAGTCGATGTGATCACCGTCGGCACGCTACCTCTACATCTACCTTTGGGATTAGTATTAGACCTAAATAATTGTTATTTGCTGCCAGCGTTGAGCATGAACATTATATCTGCATCTTGTTTGATGCGAGACGGTTATTCGTTTAAATCGGAGAATAATGGTTGTTCTATTTATATGAGTAATATCTTTTATGGTCACGCACCCCTGATGAGTGGTCTATTTTTACTAAATCTTGATAGTAGTGATACACATGTTCATAGTATTGAAGCTAAAAGATGCAGAGTTGATAATGATAGTGCAACTTATTTGTGGCACTGCCGTTTAGGTCATATTGGTGTAAAGCGCATGAAGAAACTCCATTCCGATCGAATTCTGGAATCACTTGATTATGAATCACTTGGTACTTGCGAACCATGCCTCATGGGCAAGATGACTAAAACTCCGTTCTCAGGATCAATGGAGCGACCAACAGAGTTATTGGAAATCATACATACTGATATATGTAGTCCAATGAACATTGAAGCTCGCGGCGGATATCGTTATTTTCTCACCTTCACAGATGATTTGAGTAGATATGGGTATATCTACTTAATGAAACATAAGTCTGAAACATTTGAAAAGTTCAAAGAATTTCAGAGTGAAGTGGAAAATCATCGTAACAAGAAATCAAGTTTCTACGATCTCATCATGGAGGCGAATATTTGAGTTATGATTCTGGACTTCATTTGAAACAATGCAGAATAGTTTCGCAACTCACGCCACCTGGAATAGCACAGCGTAATGGTGTGTCCGAACGTCGTAATCGTACTTTACTAGATATGGTGCGATCTATGATGTCTCTCACTGATTACCGCTATCGTTTTGGGGTTACGCTTTAGAGACAGCTGCATTCACGTTAAATAGGGCACCATCTAAATCCGTCGAGATGACACCTTATGAACCGTGGTTTGGCAAGAAACCCAAGTTGTCGTTTCTTAAAGTTTCGGGCTGCGATGCTTGTGTGAAAAATCTTCAACCTGATAAGCTCGAACTAAAATCGGAGAAATGTGTCTTCATAGAGAATGGATCCGAATGCAAGGTATTCGTTGCTAAGAATGGATCCTTTCTAGAGAAGGAGTTTCTCTCGAAAGAAGTGAGTGGGAGGAAAGTAGAACTTGACGAGGTAATTGTACCTTCCCCCTTATTGGAAATTAGTTCATCACTGAAATCAGTTCCAGTGATTCCTACACCAGTAAGTGAGGAAGCTAATGATGATGATCATGAAACTTCTGATCAAGTTACTACCGAAGCTCATAGGTCAACCAGAGTAAGATCCGCACCAGAGTGGTACGGTAATCCTATTCCGTAAGTCAAGTTACTTGAGCATGATGAACCTACGAACTATGAGGAAGCGATGATGAGCCCAGATTCCGCAAAATGGCTTGAAGCCATGAAATCTGAGATGGGATCCATGTATGAGAAGAAAGTGTGGACTTTGGTTGACTTGCCCGATGATCGGCAGGCCATAGAGAATAAATGGATCTTCAAGAAGAAGACCGACGCTGACGGTAATGTTACTATCTACAAAGCTCGACTTGTTGCAAAAGGTTTTCAACAAGTTCAAGGAGTTGACTACGATGAGACCTTCTCACCCATAGCGATGCTTAAGTCCGTCCGAATCATCTTAGCAATTGCCGCATTTTATGATTATGAAATTTGGCAAATGGATGTCAAAACTGCATTCCTTAATGGATATCATAAAGAAGAGTTGTATATGATGCAACCATAAAGAAGAGTTGTATAAAGAAGAGTTGCTTGGGGGGCAAGCCCCCTCCCCTTGGCCGCCGGCCCCCCCTCTAGATCTCATCTAGAGGGGGCCGGCCCCCTTCCTCATTCCCCTATAAATAGAGGGGCAAGGGGAGGGCTGCATACAACATCTAAGGCGCATCCCCTCCCCTCCCCATCACCTCTCCTCCTCCGTAAGAGCTTGGCGAAGCCCTGCCGGAGTACTGCAGCTTCACCACCACCACGCCGCCGTGCTGCTGTTGGAGCCCTCTTCCTCAACCTCTCCCTCCTCCTTGCTGAATCAATGCGCGGGAGACGTCCTCGCACTGTACGTGTGTTGAACGCGGAGGTGCCGTTCGTTCGGCGCTAGGATCTTCGGTGATTTGGATAACGACAAGTACGACTCCATCAACCCCGTTCTCTTGAACGCTTCCGCTCGTGATCTACAAGGGTATGTAGATGCACTCCTCTCTCCCTCGTTGCTAGATGACTCCATAGATTGATCTTGTTGATGCATAGAAAATTTTAAAATTCTGCTACGTTCCCCAACAGTGGCATCATGAGCTAGGTCTATGCGTAGTTACTATGCACGAGTAGAACACAAAGCAGTTGTGGGCATCGAAATTGTCAATTTGCTTGCCGTTACTAGTCTTGTCTTGATTCGGCGGCATCGTGGGATGAAGCGGCCAAGACCAACCTTACACGTACGCTTACGTGAGACCGGTTCCACCGACTGACATGCACTAGTTGCATAAGGTGGCTGGCGGGTGTTTGTCTCTCCCACTTTAGTCGGATCGGATTCGATGAACAGGGTCCTTATGAAGGGTAAAAAGAAATTGGCAATTCACGTTGTGGTTTTGGCGTAGGTAAGAAACGTTCTTGCTAGAAACCTATAGCAGCCACGTAAAAACTTGCAACAACAATTAGAGGACGTCTAACTTGTTTTTGCAGCAAGTGTTTTGTGATGTGATATGGCCAAAGGATGTGATGAATGATATATGTGATGTATGAGATGATCATGTTCTTGTAATAGGAATCACGACTTGCATGTCGATGAGTATGACAACCGGCAGGAGCCATAGGAGTTGTCTTTATTTATTTATGACCTGCGTGTCAACATAAACGTCATGTAATTACTTTAGTTTATTGCTAAAGCGTTAGCCATAGTAGTAGAAGTAATAGATGACGAGACAACTTCAAGAAGACACGATGATGGAGATCATGGTGTCATGCCGGTGACAACGATGATCATGGAGCCCTGAAGATGGAGATCAAAAGGTGCAAATGATATTGGCCATATCATGTCACTATTTGATTGCATGTGATGTTTATCTTGTTTTACATCTTATTTGCTTAGAATGACGGTAGCTTAAATAAGATGATACCTTGAAATAATTTCAAGAAAGTGTTCCCCCTAACTGTGCACCGTTGCGAAGGTTCATTGTTTCGACGCACCACGTGATGATCGGGTGTGATAGATTCTAACGTTTGAATACAACGGGTGTAAGCCAGATTTACACACGCAATACACTTAGGTTGACTTGACGAGCCTAGCATGTACAGACATGGCCTCGGAACACAGAAGACCGAAAGGTCGAGCATGAGTCGTATAGAAGATACGATCAACATGAAGATGTTCACCGATGTTGATTAGTCCATCTCACGTGATGATCGGACACGGCCTAGTTAACTCGGATCATGTTATACTTAGATGACTGGAGGGATGTCTATCTGAGTGGGAGTTCACTGAAGAATTTGATTAGATGAACTTAATTATCATGAACTTAGTCTAAAATCTTTACAATATGTCTTGTAGATCAAATGGCCCACGTTGTCCTCAACTTCAACGCGTTCCTTGAGAAAACCAAGATGAAAGACGATGGCAGCCACTATACGGACTGGGTCCGGAACCTGAGGATCATCCTCATAGCTGCCAATAAAGATTATGTCCTAGAAGCACCGCTAGGTGACGCACCCGTCCCACAAAACCAAGACGTTATGAACGCTTGGCAGTCACATGCTGATGATTACTCCCTCGTTCAGTGCGGCATGCTTTACAGCTTAGAACCGGGGCTCCAAAAGAGTTTTGAGAGACACGGAGCATATGAGATGTTCGAAGAGCTGAAAATGGTTTTTCAAGCTCATGCCCGGGTCGAGAGATATGAAGTCTCCGACAAGTTCTTCAGCTGTAAGATGGAGGAAAATAGTTCTGTCAGTGAGCACATACTTAAAATGTCTGGGTTGCATAACCGCTTGACTCAGCTGGGAGTCAATCTCCCGGATTGACAAAATCCTTCAGTCGCTTCCATCGAGCTACAAGAGCTTTATGATGAACTTCAATATGCAGGGGATGGAAAAGACCATTCCTGAGGTATATTCAATGCTGAAATCAGCAGAGGTAGAAGTCAAAAAGGAACATCAAGTGTTGATGATGAATAAAACCACTAAGTTCAAGAAAGGCAAGGGTAAGAAGAACTTCAAGAAAGACGGCAAGGGAGTTGTCGCGCCCGGTAAGCAAGCTGCCGGGAAGAAGACAAAGAATGGACCCAAGCCCGAGACTGAGTGTTTTTATTGCAAGGGAAGTGGTCACTGGAAGCGGAACTGCTTCAAATACTTAGCGGACAAGAAGGCCGGCAACACGAAAGGTATATGTGATATACATGTAATTGATGTGTACCTTACCAGTACTCGTAGTAGCTCCTGGGTATTTGATACCGGTGCAGTTGCTCACATTTGTAACTCAAAGCAGGAGCTGCGGAATAAACGGAGACTGGCGAAGGATGAGGTGACGATGCGCGTCGGGAATGGTTCCAAGGTCGATGTGATCGCCGTCGGCACGCTGCCTCTACATTTACCTACGGGATTAGTTTTAAACCTCAATAATTGTTATTTAGTGCCAGCTTTGAGCATGAACATTGTATCAGGATCTCGTTTAATTCGAGATGGCTACTCATTTAAATCTGAGAATAATGGTTGTTCTATTTATATGAGAGATATGTTTTTGGTCATGCTCCGATGGTGAATGGTTTATTCTTAATGAATCTCGAGCGTAATGCTACACATATTCATAGTGTGAATACCAAAAGATGTAAGGTTTGTAATGATAGTCCCACATACTTGTGGCACTGCCGCCTTGGTCACATAGGTGTCAAACGCATGAAGAAGCTCCATGCAGATGGACTTTTAGAGTCTCTTGATTATGAATCATTTGACACGTGCGAACCATGCCTCATGGGTAAAATGACCAAGACTCCGTTCTCAGGAACAATGGAGTGAGCAACCAACTTATTGGAAATCATACATACTGATGTATGCGGTCCAATGAGTGTTGAGGCTTGCGGTGGCTATCGTTATGTTCTCACCCTCACTGATGACTTGAGTAGATATGGGTATGTCTACTTAATGAAACACAAGTCTGGGACCTTTGAAAAGTTCAAGGAATTTCAGAGTGAGGTTGAGAATCAACGTGACAGAAAAATTAAGTTCTTGCGATCAGATTGTGGGGGAGAATACTTGAGTCACGAATTTGGCACACACTAAAGAAAATGTGGAATAGTTTCACAACTCACGCCGCCTGGAACACCTCAGCGTAATGGTGTGTCCGAACGTCGTAATCGCACTCTATTAGATATGGTGCGATCTATGATGTCTCTTATCGATTTACCGCTGTCATTTTGGGGCTATGCTTTAGAGACTGCCGCATTCACTTTAAATAGGGCTCCGTCAAAATCCGTTGAGATGACACCGTATGAATTATGGTTTGGGAAGAAACCTAAGTTGTCGTTTCTAAAAGTTTGGGGATGCGATGCTTATGTCAAGAAACTTCAACCTGAAAATCTCGAACCCAAATCGGAAAAATGCGTCTTCATAGGATACCTAAAGAAACTTTTGGGTATACCTTCTACCTTAGATCCGAAGGCAAGATCTTTGTTGCCAAGAATGGGTCCTTTCTAGAGAAAGAGTTTTTCTCAAAAGAAATAAGTGGGAAGAAAGTAGAACTTGATGAAGTATTACCTCTAGAACCGGTAAGTGGCGCAGCTCAAGAAAATGTTCCTGAGGTGCCTGCACCGACTAGAGAGGAAGTTAATGATGATCATCATGAAACTTCAGATCAAGTTACTACTGAACTTCCTAGGTCCACGAGGACACGTTCCGCACCAGAGTGGTACAGCAACCCTGTCTTGGAAATCATGTTGTTAGACAACGGTGAACCTTCGAACTATGAAGAAGCGATGGCGGGCCCGGATTCCGACAAATGGCTGGAAGCCATGAAATCCGAGATAGGATCCATGTATGAAAATGAAGTATGGACTTTGACTGACTTGCCCGATGATCGGCGAGCCATAGAAAATAAATGGATCTTTAAGAAGAAGACAGACGCAGATGGTAATGTGACCATCTATAAAGCTCGGCTTGTCGCTAAGGGTTATCGACAAGTTCAAGGGGTTGACTACGATGAGACTTTCTCACCTGTAGCGAAGCTGAAGTCCGTCCGAATCATGTTAGCCATTGCCGCATTCTATGATTATGAGATATGGCAAATGGACGTCAAAACGGAATTCCTTAATGGTTTTCTTAAGGAAGAATTGTATATGATGCAGCCGGAAGATTTTTTCGATCCTAAGAATGCTGACAAGGTGTGCAAGCTCCAACGCTCGATTTATGGGCTGGTGCAAGCATCTCGGAGTTGGAACATTCGTTTTGATGAGATGATCAAAGCGTTTGGGTTTATGCGGACTTATGGAGAAGCCCGCATTTACAAGAAAGTGAGTGGGAGCTCTGTAGCATTTCTCATATTGTATGTGGATGACATACTGTTGATGGGAAATGATATAGAATTCTTGGAAAGCATAAAGGCCTACTTGAACACGTGTTTTTCAATGAAGGACCTTGGAGAAGCTGCTTATATATTAAGCATCAAGATCTATAGAGATAGATCGAGACGCCTCATTGGTCTTTCACAGAGTACGTACCTTGACAAAATATTGAAGAAGTTCAAAATGGATCAGTCAAAGAAGGGGTTCTTGCCTGTATTGCAAGGTACGAGATTGAGCACGGCTCAATGCCCCGACCAGTGCAGAAGATAGAGAAAAGATGAGTGTCGTCCCCTATGCCTCGGCCATAGGGTCTATCATGTATGCTATGCTGTGTACCAGACCTGATGTAAACCTTGCCGTAAGTTTGTAGGGAGGTACCAAAGTAATCCCGGCATGGAACACTGTACAGCGGTCAAGAATATCCTGAAGTACCTGAAAAGGACTAAGGAAATGTTTCTCGTTTATGGAGGTGACGAAGAGCTCGTCGTAAAGGGTTACGTCGATGCTAGCTTCGACACAGATCTGGATGACTCTAAGTCACAAACCGGATACGTGTATATTTTGAATGGTGGGGCAGTAAGCTGGTGCAGTTGCAAGCAAAGCGTTATGGCAGGATCTACATGTGAAGCGGAGTACATGGCAGCCTCGGAGGCAGCACAAGAAGCAGTCTGGGTGAAGGAGTTCATTACCGACCTAGGAGTCATAACCAATGCGTCGGGCCCGATGACTCTCTTCTGTGACAACACTGGAGCTATTGCCCTTGCCAAGGAGCCCAGGTTTCACAGGAAGACCAGGCATATCAAGCGTTGCTTCAACTCCATTCGTGAAAGTGTTCAAAATGGAGACATAGAGATTTGTAAAGTACATACGGACCTGAATGTAGCAGATCCGTTGACTAAACCTCTCCCTTGAGCAAAACATGATCAACACCAGAACTGCATGGGTGTTCGATTCATCACAATGTAAATAGAATATTGACTCTAGTGCAAGTGGGAGACTGTTGGAAATATGCCCTAGAGGCAATAATAAAATGGTTATTATTATATTTCTTTGTTCATGATAATTGTCTATAGTTCATGCTATAATTGTGTTATCCGGAAATCATAATACATGTGTGAATACATAGACCACAACACGTCCCTAGTGAGCCTCTAGTTGACTAGCTCGTTGATCAAAAGATAGTCATGTTTCCTGACTATGGACATTGGATGTCAATGATAACGGGATCACATCATTAAGAGAATGATGTGATGGACAAGACCCAATCCTAAGCATAGCTCAAAGATCGTGTAGTTCGTTTGTTGTAGCTTTTCTGAATGTCAAGTATCATTTCCTTAGACCATGAGATTGTGCAACTCCCGGATACCGTAGGAGTGCTTTGGGTGTGCCAAACGTCACAACGTAACTGGGTGACTATAAAGGTTCATTACAGGTATCTCCGAAAGTGTCTGTTGGGTTGGCATGAATCGAGACTGGGATTTGTCACTCCGTATGACGGAGAGGTATCTCTGGGCCCACTCGGTAATGCATAATCATAATGAGCTCAATGTGATCAAGTGGTTGATCACAGGATCATGCATTACGGTACGAGTAAAGTGACTTGCCGGTAATGAGACTGAACAAGGTATTGGGATACCGACGATCGAGTCTCGGGCAAGTAATGTACCGATTGACAAAGGGAATTGTATACGGATTGATTGAATCCTCGACATCGTGGTTCATCCGATGAGATCATCGTGGAGCATGTGGGAGCCAACATGGGTATCCAGATCCCGCTGTTGGTTATTGATCGGAGAGTCGTCTCGGTCATGTCTGCATGTCTCCCGAACCCGTAGGGTCTACACACTTAAGGTTCGGTGATGCTAGGGCTGTTAGGAAGACTTGTATGTGATTACCGAATGTTGTTCGGAGTCCCGAATGAGATCCTAGACGTCACGAGGAGTTCCGGAATGGTTCGGAGGTGAAGATTTATATGTAGGAAGTTGTCATACGGTCACGGGAAAGGTTCGGGGGCATATCGGTATTGTACCGGGGCCACCGGAGGGGTTCCGGGGGTCCACCGGCAGGGGCCACCTCTCTCGGAGGGCCTAATGGGCTGTAGAGGAAAGGTAATCAGCCCTACATGGGCTGGCCACATCCCCCCCTTGGGCCCGTGCGCCTAGAGTTGGGGGGGAAACCCTAAAGGGGGCGCCCACCTAGCTTGGGGGGCAAGCCCCCTCCCCTTGGCCGCCCCCCCCTCTGGATCTCATCTAGAGGGGGCCGGCCCCCTTCCTCCTTCCCCTATAAATAGAGGGGCAAGGGGAGGGCTGCATACAACATCTAAGGCGCAGCCCCTCCTCTCCCCAACACCTCTCCTCCTCCGTAAGAGCTTGGCGAAGCCCTGCCGGAGTACTGCAGCTTCACCACCACCACGCCGTCGTGCTGCTGTTGGAGCCCTCTTCCTCAACCTCTCCCTCCTCCTTGCTGGATCAAGGAGCAGGAGACGTCCTCGCTCCATACGTGTGTTGAACGCGGAGGTGCCGTCCGTTCGGCGCTAGGATCTTCAGTGATTTGGATCACGACGAGTACGACTCCATCAGCCCCGTTCTCTTGAACGCTTCCGCTCGTGATCTACAAGGGTATGTAGATGCACTCCTCTCTCCCTCGTTGCTAGATGACTCCATAGATTGATCTTGGTGATGCATGGAAAATTCATGGCTAGCAATGTATTGCTAGCTAATGCATCAACCCGGTCTGCTGCGTCGCTCGATCAAAGGAGCAGCATGCCATGCGCTGACCGCAGTAGCAGAAGCCCACTAGCGAGCAAGGAGGAGTACTCTCGTGCTAGAGGCCTACTAAGTATTAGTGCACAAGGCAGCAACAGCAGCAATGTCCTAGTATGTAAAGCAAAAGGGCTAGGCCCATGTGATGGGTCAGAAGAGGAGCCGGGCCAGGAGACAAGTCATACTACGGGTGGTGATGGGCAAGGCCCATTACCTGGTGGCCTGCATGGTGTTTCACCTGGTTGCCTGCATGCCGACGAGAGCTCAGCTACAGTTGTTGTATTGCCAAACAGTATAGCAGGGACGTCGACAGCGCATGCGGAGGAAAGGACACCACCTACAACCGAATATCTACGACCAGTGTTCAACATGTATCTAGAGAATCTTCGGACGAGTGACCCGCTAATGGTGAATGGAAGTGGGCGGCAGTGTCTAGCAAACGCTGAGGAACATGCGAAATTTAAGGATGCAAATACGATGGAGTATTGGCGTAAAGCAATGGAAGAAGAGTTGAGGTCAATCCACGACAATAATGCATGGGAGCTTGTGGATCTTCCCAATAATGAAAAAACCATGGAACTCAAGTGGGAATTTGTGATCAAGAAAGATGTTGAAGGGTGCATGAAGCACAAAGCGACGTTTGTAGCCAAAGAGTATGTGCAAGAGGAAGGTGTGGACTTTGAAGAAGTGTTTGTTCCCATTTCAAAGATGGAGTCGGTGAGATTACTCATCACTCTCGCCGCTCAGGATTCATGGAAAGTACATCACATGGATGTAAACTCCGTGCTTTTTAATGGCGAGATAGAAGGAGATGTGTATGTGAATCAACCACAGGGTTTCATCAAAGAGGGAGAAGAGCACAAGGTACTGAAGTTACACAAAATCTTGTATGGGCTATGGCAAGAACCTCGCGAGTGGAACATCAAACTTGATCGGACATTGGTTTCTTTTGAATTTGAGAAAGCCCCACTAGAGCATGCAATGTACAAGCGAGGTGAAGGAAGGGATCGCCTACTAGTTGGCATCTACGTCGACGACCTATTAATTACCGGAGCAGATGAAAGAGGTGATTGCAAAGTTCAAGCTACAGATGAAAGAACTTTTCAAGATGGATGATCTAGGTCTTTTGAGCTACTACCCCGCGATAGATGTACATCAAAAGATGAAAGGGATCACACTATGCCAGGAGGCATACACAAGGAAGGTATTTGAAAGCTGTAGCATGAAATATTGCAATCCAATTAACGCTCGAATGAAACCTCGTCTTGAGATGTACAAGAAGTGTAAAGCAACCGCAGTTAATGCAATAGATTATATTGCAGCTGCAGCTGCGATGTGTCAAAGTGTGTGGCTAGGGAGGCTACACGGTGATGTCATGGATCAAGATGCGGAACAAGTGGTGCTCAATGTTGATGGAAAGTCTAACTTTTCTACGCGATGATCCAGTGCAACATGATAGGGGTAAGCACATTGATACAGTGTATCGGTACATAAAGGACTGCATGGAAGAAGGTAAGATGAAGGTCAACTACATTTGCACCGATGATCAACTGGCGGATATCCTAACCAAGTCTTTGAATCGAGAGAAGTTTTTGGAGATGCGAAGAAGGATCGGCGTCGGAGCTGTGACGTGACGACGTCATGTTTAGGGGGGTGATTGTTAGGATTAAACACGACATATTTGTCATTGTCCGGCTGGTGCACGTATAGATGCATGTGTCCATGTGGGTTTCCTATCCTTCACCGAGTAGGACTAGATTAGTTGGCAGGCTAGCTAGCTAATATAAATACTCATGTACCCCTGTACTCTTTGTACCATGAGCAGAAGATCAATAAAGAAACAACGGGAGGGACACTCTCCCGTGGCTACTAATCCTCGCGTCTTTGTGTGCGTGTGTAACTAGTAGCGCTCAATCAATCAAAGCAACAATCGACTAGAGGTTGTTTACGTACGTGTCTCGTGAAGATTGTTCCGCCAGATGTACTTGCTCATGTCCAGGGAAAGATCGATTGCTAGCTTGAGGGCTAGCTTTGCACTACGTAGGTGATCGATCGAGTCAGCTTCACTTCGTCCTTGTTCGTCGTCGGTCGTTACCGTCACCGAGAAGTACTCGACGTCGAGTCTGGGCCAACAAGAAATGTAGATAATGAGTTAGTTACAGGATGTAGCATTACCAAACAAGTAAAGAGACTTTCCGGTAACAAGATTGAACTAGGTATTGAGATACCGACGATCGAATCTCGGGCGTGTAACATACCGATGACAAAGGGAACAACGTATACCGTTATGCGGTTTTGACCGATAAAGATCTCCGTAGAATATGTAGGAACCAATATGAGCATCCAGGTTCCGCTATTGGTTATTGACCAGAAGTGAGTCTCGGTCATGTCTACATAGTTCTCGAACCCGTAGGCTCCGCACGCTTAACATTCGGTGACGATCGGTATTACGAGTTTATGTGTTTTGATGTACCGAAGGTAGTTCGGAGTCACAGATTTGATCACTGACATGACGAGGAGTCTCGGAATGGTTGAGACATAAATATCGATATATTGGAAGCCTATATTTGGACATCGGAATGGTTCCGAGTGGTTCGGGCATTTTTCGGGAGTACCGGGAGGTTACCGGAACCCCTCGGGGAGTATATGGGCCTTATTGGGCCTTAGTGGAATAGAGGAGAGGGAATGGAAAAAAGGGAGGTGCGCCACCCAAGCCCAATCCGAATTCTACTTGGAAGGGCTCCTACTTCTACTAGGAAAGGGGGCAATCCTACTCCCGGAGGGAGTAGGACTCCCTAGGGCGCGCCATAGAGAGGGCCGGCCCTCCCCCTCCTCCACTCCTTAATATACGGGGGAGGGGGCACCCCATCACTACTAGGGAAAAGGCTAGCAGCAGCGCGGGTTTTAGACCTATCAGTAGCGCGGTGTGGTGTGCTACTGATAAGGCGCTATAGCTAACGAATAGCAGTAGCGTGCCTCCACCCACGTTACGGCTAAATCGACTTAGTAGCAGCGAGTTCCAGGAGGAGCGCTGCTGGTAATTAGTAGTAGCGCTTCTCTCTGCCCGTGCTGCTACTATTATTTCGTATTTTATTTCTTTTTTATTTCATGTTGTATTCGTACACCTTTACACAAATTTTCATACAACAGGAATTTACAAATTGTTTTTACATCGTAATGAGTTATTACATCACAGGGTGAAAGAACCGTGTGGACTAGTTTCAAGTGGACGGACATCCACTTGAAACTAATCCGCGGTTCTTTCACCCAATGATATAATAAATATCATCATCATCATATCATTAACAACTTATCATCATCATCATCATATCATTGGTCACTAGTCGTAATCACAAGTACTCCTCACATCTTCAACTCTAACACATTGTATCACATAATAAACATATTGTACCTCATAGGACCTACTACATTCTCTTAGGACCTACTATATTCTCTAAGGTAAAATAGCAAAAAACAAGATAGCCCCTCGCTCTCCATTATGGAGAATGCAGATTATCCTGTCTCCAATTCTTGCCTTTCGCTTAATGTTGCTTCCAAGAACCTCCTTACGAATGTCCAAATATTTTTTCCACTCTTTGATTAGCATGTGTTCACCGGTTTCAGAAATTCGATATGCACAGGTGAGATCCGTAAGATGACCTGGCTGTAGGTTCAGAACTTCAAGGCGGCCATTGTAATACATCAGATGAGGCACACAATCCGTCGGGATTTTCTGTTGAAAAACATAGTAATAACTTCGTAGTTAGCAATGATGTACTAGTTTTAGAAGTATGCAAAAGATGCACGGATGTCGTAATAGTAAAATATCTTACCAGGGTATCTCCATAGAAGTTATCGTGGTTCAACACGTGCACTAGTGGCATGTATTCACCATAATTTGGAGGAGTTCGATAATAGGTATTGTAATTCTCAAAAAAAAGTACAATAAGCAATCAGATAATTTTTCTTCTTATAAGTTAATTCGGAGCCATCAGTGTAGTGGGTTTTGTCTACCATCTTCTGCACATTCTTTGAAGATTCAAAATAAGTTGTCAATGGAAATAAGCTGTCAACTATTTTGAAATAAACAATATAAATTAGTTAATAACTATGTTTGAGAAACTCACATTGCGGTAGAATCGGAAGCGTATCAACAAGGACCCAAATGTACATATTGTCTTGCTCGATGTCAGGATCACCAAGATCCATGCTGACAATCATACCCTCATAAAAACCATACATTTTGCAAAGTGCTTCCCAATTTTGGCAACCAAAATGGGTTACGCTTTGAGAATTGTACAGATTTACTTCAAAATCGATATCATGATGGGTCCTTAGGTGTATTTTCTTTGTTTGAAAATTTTCATGGTCTTCAAAACCCATCCTCTCCAAGACATAGCATCTTGCATGGCATGGAATAAGCTAGTCGAATTGTAAAAGATGAAAATTAGAGGTTGAAATAGTTGAAGTCATGCTTAATTAGGAAAAAAAACACTTGTCGTTGTTGCGTACCGTTTCAACATCGAAGGTCTCCTCGAGCTTAATGCTGAGCCGCCGATCTTCATCCAGCTGAACGAACCTGTCGCACATACCTCGATCATCCTGGCACCAACTGCACTCCCCCGGGAGACTGTCATCGTCCGAGTACGACATTTCCTACGTTCATAATTCAAAGATTAAACTTGTACATATTCTAGCACAAGTCATGCCAGAATTCACGGAAAAATCTGGCATGACCTTTGCTAAAAAAGGACATATCAAGCGCCTGAAATTTGCCGGAACGGAAATTAATCAACACTCCGGCAAAACATAGGCCACTTGGAGGTGTAACCAAAACATGAAATAATTGCTTAAACTAAAAAATAACACCAAATATGGCATGTTCAACTAGTTCTATTAATTCAACTAGTTCTTACTAAATATAAACTTAGTATAAAAAGAAAAAAACTAGTTCTTTCTAAAAATGAAGTAGTTCAACTAGTTATTAATTTACTTACTATACTAGTTCAACTAAAACTTAACTAGTTCAACTAAAACTAAACTAGTTCTATTAATTCAACTAGTTCTTACTAAATATAAACTTACTATAAATAGAAAGAAACTAGCACATCTACTACTACTAATTAACATCTAACTACTACATCTACTACTAATTAACATGTACTACTGCTAATTATACATCTAGTTTACCATCACTACTAGTAATTAATATCCACTACTTCTAAAAATCATTATCTATGAACCCTAAATTAACATCTACTACTACTAAAATCATCTACTAACTAAGCAAAGGGAGAGGGGTTGGGGAGGGGTGGGGGGCTTACAGAGGGAGAGACGGTGGCGGGGAGGTGCTCGGCGACGGAGGGGCGGCGAGGGCGGGCTCGGGATCGGGAGGGCGGTGGTCCTGGGCGGCGGGCTCGGCGGGCTCGGTCGAGGGCGGTGGCGGTGAGGTCGAGGGCGGCAACAGTGTGGTCGAGAGCGGCGGCGGTGAGGTTGAGGGCGGGCGGGCGGCGGTGGCGGTGAGGGCGCAGGCGCGCTCGGGCTCGGGCGGCGGCGACAGGGAGTAGGGGAACAGGCCGGTGGGGGGGAAAGGAGGACTTAGCGAAATTTTGATGCAGGGGGTGGTTAACTCGAACTAGCAGTAGCGCACGTACAGAAGACGCGCTATAGCTAACTTATCTACAGCGCGTTTTGGGGAAAACCGCTACTTCTAATGGAAGCAGTTATTTCTTTTGTTTAGTAAAAACATCAAAAATATACATTGGTCATCATTGATCTTTTTGTGTATAATCTAAATAGTCAACATGAATCCTCATTGTACCTGTATAGGTACAGGCGAGGATGCATATTGCAACCACAAATCATACACATATAGTTCAATAAAGACCAAGTGCTCGAGATAGGTTGAGAAGCAACATATTTAAGGTGGTAAACACCTTGTTCGCTTAGCAGTATGGGACTAAACTTAATGAGTTGCGGTCATACTTAGCAGCAGCGAGTTTTGAGCAAAACCGTTGCTACTAAGTTCTTTAGCAGTAGCGCGTCCACGGGAAGGGCGCTACTACTATATCTTTCCTAGAGGCAACACCGTGGCAATTATAGTAGTAGCGCTCTTTTCACCTAGAGCGCTACTGCTACTCAGTCATTAGCAGCGCTCTTTTCTAAAGCTCATTGCTGCTAATTAGCAGTAGCGTCTATTTTTAGACCGCGCTGCTGCTAAGATTCTGTGTATAAGGTTTTCCCTAGTAGTGCATGGACACACAAGTTGATCATTGATCTTTAGCCGTGTGCGGTGCCCCCCTCCACCATAATCCACCTAAGTTATATCGTAGCGGTGCCTAGGTGAAGCGCTCTTCCGGTAGCATCATCATCACCATCATCACGCCGTCGTGCTGACAAAACTCTCCCTCGAAACTCTACTGGATCGTGAGTTCTCGGGACATCACCGAGCTGAACGTGTGCAGATCGAGGAGGTGCTGTACGTTCGGTACTAGGGATCGGTCAGTCGTGAAGACGTACGACTACATCAATCGCGTTGTCATAATGCTTCCGCTTATGGTCTACGAGGGTACGTGGACGCCACTCTTCCGCCTCGTTGCTATGCATCACCATGATCTTGCGTGTGCGTAGGAAAGTTTTTAAACTTACTATGTTCCCCATCATTAAGTTCATGGAGAAATGGAGTAATGGAATAAGAATGATGACATGATGTAGACGAGACCTATTCATGAAGGAATAGCCCCATCTTGCTATCTTTAATAGCAATGATACATGTGTGTCTTGCTGCCCCTTCTATCACTGGGAAAGAACACTGCAAGATTGAACCCATCACAAAGCACCTCTTCCCATGGCAAGAAAAATTAATCTAGTTGGCCTAACTAAACCAAAGATTTGAAGAAGAAATACAATGCTATAAATAATAATGCATATAAGAGATCAAGGAAGACTCAAATAATATTCATGGATATAGATCTGATAATAAACTCAAAGTTCATCGGATCCCAACAAACACACCGCAAAAAGAGTTACATCAAATAGACCTCCAAGAGACCATTGTATTGAGAATCAAAAGAGAGAGAGCCATCCATCTAGTTACTGCCTATGGATCTGTAGGTCTATGGTGGAGTACTCACTCAGCATCGCAGAGGCACCAATGAGGGTGATGAACCCCTCCGTGATGGTGTTTGATTGGATCTCGTGGTTCTGGAACTTGTGGTGGCTGGAATTGTGTTTTGTCGACTCCCCTAGGGTTTCTGGAATATTTGGCAATTTATAGGGCAAAGAGGCGGTGCAGGGGGCCTACATGAGGGGCACAACCCCCCTGGGCACGCCCTGGTGGGTTGTGCTCCCCACGGGCCTCCCCTCTGGTACTTTCTTGGACCATACGGTGTCTTCTGGTCCAGAAAAAATCTCCAAAAGTTTTTGCTGCGTTTCGACTCCATTCGGTACTGATGTTCTTTGAAGTAAAAAACAAGAAAAATACTGCAACTGGCATTGTGCACTATGTCAGTAGGTTAGTCCCAAAAAATGATATAAAGTTGCTAGAAAATGATTGTAAAACATCCAAGAGTGATAATATAACAGGATGGAAGAATAAAAAATTATAGATACGTTGGAGACGTATCAATAAGCGGCGCTGCAATCGGAAGGAGTGCACGGGGGGGGGGGGGCTGGTGGGGGTTTTGGGTGGCCAGGGCAATCACAAATGGGATTGGGAGTGGATCGAACTCCCGGAAAGCCCCCTCGCCCCCCCCCCCGATGTTTGTCTGCGATTTCTGATACGTATCCAAAGTATCTATAATTTTTTTATTGTTCCATGTTGTTTTATTATCAATCTTGGATGTTTTATAGTCATTTTATATCATTTTTTGTACTAACCTATTGACATAGTGCCAAGTGCCAGTCGGTGTATTTTCCATGTTTTTTACATCGCAAAGAATCAATATCAAACGAAGTCCAAATGCCACAAAGCTTTACGGAGATTTTTTATGGACCAGATGGAAGATATTGGGCCCTGGTTGCACCTGGGGGGAGTCCCGAGGAGGGGACAACCCACCAGGGTGCGCCAGGAGGCCCAGGCGCGCCTTGGTGGGTTGTGCCCACCTCGGGTGCCCCCCAGACCGCCTCTTTGCTCTATAAATACCCCAATATCCCCAAAACCCTAGGAGAGTCCACGCAATATTCATCCAGGCGTCACAGAGTCTAGAACCACCAAATCCAATCTAGACACCATCAGGGAGGGGTTCACCACTTCCATTGGTTAATAAATGATTTATGTCGATCATGTCGCTCACCTTGGTTTTTCGGACAAAGAGTAAACTTTATTGACTCAAAATAAAGCATAAGGAGAATACAAACAAAATGAGCACACACCCTGCCTCTCCAAAAATACAATGAAAACAACCAACATAAAAACACATCGGCCAATAACGAAGTCATAAAAGGCCAAAGTTATGCCTAAGCGTTTAAAACAAAAAGCCCAAAGTGATCAAGTCCGCTATCGACTACAGCAATTATCATAACCTTACCAACTACTCCCTCCGTTCCTTTATATAAGGTGTATTTGTTTTTTGATAAGTTATGCCTAAGCGTTTAAAACAAAAAGCTCAAAGGCCAAAGTTATTCCCTTTTTATCCCTTCAGAAAGAGGAAAGTATCTATCTCCTGATTTCCTGTATCTCTCCTTGTATCAAAAGAAGGGAACTATCTCTCCCTTGATTGCATGTAGCTCTTACTTTCCTCGACACACTAATTTACTTGCCAGTAACCAAGAAATTTTCCAAGGGTACTTTTGTCCTAACAACTCTATAATTGTGCGCCTTGGTCACCGTGCCAAAAATAATACATCTTACATAAAGGAACAGAGGGAGTATCTGATAACATGACAAGGACGACGAGGTTCTTCAACAACAATTCCTTTAGGAGGGGAGCGACGCTCAAGCGCTGCCTTCACCGGATCAAACCACCAAAGGTAATTATAAGTTTCACTAGTAGAAAAAGGGTCAAATGTGAAGCACATTAGTGCCGGTTTGAATTTGAGCCGGCACTAATGTGTCCATTAGTGCCGGTTCCAACGGCTAGGCGGGCGGACATCATTAGTACCGGTTCATGGGCAACCTTTAGTACCGGTTCATGCCATGAACCAGTACTAATGAGGTTGTGTCAGGCTGTGGTTAGGCTGGGGCCCCGCGAAGACATTTAGTACCAGTTCATGGCATGAACCGGTACTAGAGTTTCTTAGTAAGCTGATTTTTAGTCCCACCTCGCCAAGAGAGAGGCAGTATGAGCGGTTTATATGCCGTGAGTGCAGAGACGATGAAGAAGAGGTGCAATTCTCACCTGCACGTTGCTTAGCTTCAAGCCTTTCGGAATAGCATAGATTGCACGGAGCTATGTGCAGTGCAGCCTACACTATTCCGAAAGGCCTGAAGCTAATTAACCAGCATTGCACCTCTTTGTTATTTTTAATAACTTATTTTAACTCCGGACTTTTTGTGTTCAGTATGCAGCATTTAAAGCGACGTCATCAATTTCCAACATGTTCTGACATCATTTGCTGTTTTTCAGTCATTTACCGATTTGTTTAGAGAGATAAATGACCGTGAAACTGAAAATCACTACAAAATGAACTCTGAAAATGTTGAAACTTGGCATGGTATCATCATTTCACCCACATAGCATGCGCGAAAGAGTAGAGAGGGTCACGTCAAAAACTGGACGCACTTCGTGTATAAACTGGACAATGTCTTTCGGAGTATCAGGGTTTCAGACAAGAACTCATCTATTACACGGGCACTTCAATGTATTTTAAACTTATTTGAACTCCAGAAATTTTTTGCGTTGAGTATGGAGCATTCAAAGCGACGTCATCAATTTCCAACACGTTCTGACATCATTTGTTGTTTTTCAGTCATTTACCGATTTGTTTAGAGAGCTAAATGGCCGTGAAATTGAAAATCACTACAAAATGAACTCTGAAAATGTTGAAACTTGCCATGGTATCATCATTTCACCCGCATAGCATGTGCGAAAGAGTAGAGAGGGTCACCGCAAAAACTGGACGCACTTCGTGTACAAACTGGACAATGTCTTTTGGACTATCAGGGTTTCGGACGAGAACTCATCTGTTACATGGGCACTTCAATGTTTTTATACTTATTTGAAATCCCGACTTCTTTTGCGTTCATGGTTCTTATTGCATTACTCCGTTTTCCATGAACTTAACACACTAGATGCATGTTGGATAGCGGCGATGTGTGGAGTAATAGTAGTAGATGCAGGCAGGAGTCGGTCTACTAATCTTGGACGTGATGCCTATGTAATAATCATTGCATGGATGTCGTCATAATTATTTGAGGCTCTATCGATTGCCCAACGGTATTTTGTTTACCCACTATTTGCCATTTTTCTCGAGAGAAGCCACTAGTGAAACCTACGGCCCCGGGTCTTCTTTCTCATATATTTGCCTTTGCGATCTACTCTTTTATTTGCTTTTATTTTCAGATCTACTAAAGCAAAAACCCTAAAATATCTTGCTGCACTTTATTTTATTTGCGATCTATTATTTTAATCTATCACAAATTTATCTCCCGTCTGTGCACCATTTTTGCCACCGCTACCCGAAAGGGATTGACAACCCCTTTAACACGTCGGGTTGCGAGGTGTTGTTATTTGTCTGCAGGGGTTGTTTACGTTGTGTTGCTTGGTTCTCCTACTAGTGTGATAACCTTGGTTTCACATCTGAGGGAAATACCTATCGCCGCTGTGCTGTATCAACCCTTCCTCTTTGGGGAAATACCGACGTAGCTTCAAGTGACATCACGGACCGCTCCGTTGATCGATACAGCACCACGTTGGATGGCTTTCATAGTTCGGACGGTTGCGGAAGGTTTGGCCTTGAAGGTGCCCTAAGAAATGGGACTAGCAGTATATTTGAGTCATGCTGGTACTAAAACTGCTATTTTTAGCCATTTCTCAACACACACCGGTAAGGTAACCAGGCATTGCTACAGGAACATTCATAGAAGTAATTTAGAATATGGTTAATAAATGATTTATGTCGATCATGTCGCTCACCTTGGTTTTTCGGACAAAGAGTAAACTTTATTGACTCAAAATAAAGCATAAGGAGAATACAAACAAAATGAGCACACACCCTGCCTCTCCACAAATACAATGAAAACAACCAACATAAAAACACGTCGGCCAATAACCAAGTCATAAAAGGGCAAAGTTATGCCTAAGCGTTTAAAACAAAAAGCCCAAAGTGATCAAATCTGCTATCGACTACAGCAATTATCATAACCTTACCAACTACTCCCTCCGTTCCTTTATATAAGGTGTATTTGTTTTTTGATAAAATTCCAAAATATAAGGTGCATTTCTTATAAATCCTCAAAATTCCCTTTTTATCCCTTCAGAAAGAGGAAAGTATCTATCTCCTCATTTCCTGTATCTCTCCTTGTATCAAAAGAAGGGAACTATCTCTCCCTTGATTTCATGTAGCTCTTACTTTCCTCGACACACTAATTTACTTGCTAGTAACCAAGAAATTTTCCAAGGGTACTTCTGTCCTAACAACTCTATAATTATGCGCCTTGGTCACCGTGCCCAAAATAATACACCTTACATAAAGGAACGGAGGGAGTATCTGATAACATGACAAGGACGACGAGGTTCTTCAACAACAATTCCTTTAGGAGGGGAGCGACGCTCAAGCGCTGCCTTCACCGGATCCAACCACCAAAGGTGATTATAAGTTTCACTAGTAGAAAAAGGGTCAAATGTGAAGCACATTAGTGCCGGTTTGAATTTGAGTCGGCACTAAGCCGGTTCCAACGGCTAGGCGGGCGGACATCATTAGTACCGGTTCATGGGCAACCTTTAGTACCGGTTCATGCCACGAACCAGTACTAATGAGGTTGTGTCAGGCTGTGGTCAGGCTGGGGCCCCGCGAAGACATTTAGTACCGGTTCATGGCATGAATCGGTACTAGAGTTTCTTAGTAAGCTGATTTTTAGTCCCACCTCGCCAAGAGAGAGGCAGTATGAGCGGTTTATATGCCGTGAGTGCAGAGACGATGAAGGAGAGGCGCAATTCTCACCTACACGTTGCTTAGCTTCAAGCCTTTCGGAATAGCATAGATTGCACGGAGCTATGTGCAGTGCAGCCTGCACTATTCCGAAAGGCCTGAAGCTAATTAACCAGCATTGCACCTCTTTGTTATTTTCAATAACTTATTTGAACTCCGGACTTTTTGTGTTCAGTATGCAGCATTCAAAGCGACGTCATCAATTTCCAACATGTTCTGACATCATTTGCTGTTTTTCAGTCATTTACCGATTTGTTTAGAGAGATAAATGACCGTGAAACTGAAAATCACTACAAAATGAACTCTGAAAATGTTGAAACTTGGCATGGTATCATCATTTCACCCGCATAGCATGCGCGAAAGAGTAGAGAGGGTCGCGTCAAAAACTGGACGCACTTCGTGTACAAACTGGACAATGTCTTTCGGAGTATCAGGGTTTCAGACAAGAACTCATCTATTACACGGGCACTTCAATGTATTTTAAACTTATTTGAACTCCAGAATTTTTTTGCGTTGAGTATGGAGCATTCAAAGCGACGTCATCAATTTCCAACACGTTCTGACATCATTTGTTGTTTTTCAGTCATTTACCGATTTGTTTAGAGAGCTAAATGACTGTGAAATTTAAAATCACTACAAAGTGAACTCTGAAAATGTTGAAACTTGCCATGGTATCATCATTTCACCCGCATAGCATGTGCGAAAGAGTAGAGAGGGTCACGGCAAAAACTGGACGCACTTCGTGTACAAACTGGACAATTTCTTTCGGAGTATCAGGGTTTCGGACGAGAACTTATCTGTTACACGGGCACTTCAATGTTTTTTAAACTTATTTGAAATCCCGACTTCTTTTGCGTTCAGTATGCAGCATTCAAAGCAGCGTCATCAATTTCCAACACGTTCTTACATCATTTGCTCTTTTTCAATCATTTACCGAATTGTTTAGAGAGCTAAATGACTGTGAAATTGAAAATCACTACAAAATGAACTCTGAAAATGTTGAAACTTGCCATGGTATCATCATTTCACCCGCATAGCATGTGCGAAAGAGTAGAGAGGGTCACAGCAAAAACTGGACCCACTTCATGTACAAACTGGACAATGTCTTTCGGAGTATCAGGGTTTCGACGAGAACTCATCTATTACACGGGCACTTCAATGTTGTTTATACTTATTTGAAATCCCGACTTCTTTTGCATTCAGTATGCAGCATTCAAAGCAGCGTCATCAATTTCCAACACGTTCTGACATGATTTGCTATTTTTCAGTCATTCACCGAATTGTTTAGAGAGCTAAATGACCGTGAAATTGAAAATCACTACAAAATGAACTCTGAAAATGTTGAAACTTGCCATGTTATCATCATTTCACCCGCATAGCATGTGCGAAAGAGTAGAGAGGGTCACGGCAAAAACTGGACGCACTTCGTGTACAAACTGGACAATGTCTTTTGGAGTATCAGGGTTTCGGACGAGAACTCATCTGTTACATGGGCACTTCAATGTTTTTATACTTATTTGAAATCCTAACTTCTTTTGCGTTCATTATGCAGCATTTAAAGCGACGTCATCAATTTCCAACACGTTCTGACATCATTTGCTGTTTTTCAGTCATTTACCGAATTGTTTAGAGAGCTAAATCACAGTGAAATTGAAAATCACTACAAAATGAACTCTGAAAATGTTGAAACTTGCCATGGTATCATCATTTCACCCGCATAGCATGTGCGAAAGAGTAGAGAGGGTCACAAAGAAACTAAATAGAGAAAAAAAATTACTCAGAAATGAATAGAAGAAAAAAAAGCAGAAATGAAAAAACTATATAAAAAATTACTCAGAAATAAATAGAAGAAAATAAATAATGCAGAAAAGAAAAAAACTATATAAAAATTACTCAAAATAAATAGAAGAAAATAAATAATGTAGAAAAAGAAAAAAACTATAAAAAAATTGTTGGGGCGCTGCCCAGTGGGCCTGCCAGACCTAGGGTGTGCAAATTCAGGCTTAGAAGGTCCGGCAGACTCACAGGGCAGTGCGCCATAGTTAGGCCCAGAAGCCTGCTATATAGAGAAGTTCGAAGGAGCAGCCGCGGCTGGGTTTATAAACCAGCGCGGCTGTCCTTCGCTCGGCGAGGTGGGACTAAACATTGTGCACCGCGGGTGGTAGCACAACACCTTTAGTACCGGTTCGTGGCTCCAACTGGTACTAATGGGGAGCCTTTAGTACCGGTTGGAGCCACAAACCGGTACTAAAGGGGTCCGCTTCCCGCCTCTTGACCTGGCCAAAATTGGCCTTTAGTACCGGTTGGAGCCACTAACCGGTACTAAAGGTCCCTCCTATATATATGGCACTTACGAAAAATCCAGTTTTCATCGGCGCGCCGCCCGTCTTCTATCCAACTAGCTTCATCACCCGATATCGTCGCCGCCGCCGCCGCCGGGCCGTCACCCATCGCGCGCCGCCCTCGCCGCCCGTCGTCGCCATCCCCTCCGCACGCCGTATGTCGTCGTCGCCGCCCCTGCCGCTCGCTGTCGCCCCCGCCGCACGTCGTCGCCGTCTCGCGCAGCCCCCGCCGCTCGCCGCCCCAGCCGCGCGCCGTACGTCATCGTCGCCGCCCCCGCCGCTCGCCGTCGCCCCCGCCGCCCGTCGTCGTCGTCTCGCGCCGCCCCCGTCATTGCCGTATCGCCCCCGCCGCCCTCGATCGTACACACACACACACACCCACCCACACACACACACACAAGCACGCACACGCACGCGCACGCACACACACGCACACATTTTTTTACTTATTTTCGGTTTCTGTTTTTTAGATTAATGCATGTCAAATTGTTAATTAGATGATCGAATTAGATGAATTACCTAGATAAGAATGTTAGAATATTAATGTTAGATGAATTAGATATAGAAGTTAAATATTAATGTCAATTGTTAGATGAATTAGCTAGATATTAATTAATTAGGTATATGAGATTATTTGAACTAGTTGAATTAATATAACTAGTTTATTTTTAGTAAATGTTTAGTTGAACTAGCTAGTTGAATTAGTACTTGTTTATTTTTAGTTAGAAAATTTAGGTATATGAGATTTGATGATCTAATTAAAATATTACTATATATAGCTACTTTATATAATTTAGTAAGAAAATTAATAGAACTAGTTTATTTTTAGTAAATTCTTAGTTGAATTAGTTGAATTAATAGAACTAGTTATTTTTAGTAAGAAAATTTAGGTATATGAGATTTGATGATCTAATCAAAATATTAATATATAGAACTACCTACTTTATTTTAGTAAGAAATTAATAGAACTAGTTTATTTTTAGTAAATTCTTAGTTGTATTAATAGAACTAGTTTATTTAGTTGAATTAATAGAACTAGTAAGTGTTTAATGTTTCACCTATATATAAACATATGTTAGATATTAATGTCAAATGTTAGATGAATTAGATATAAATTATAAGCTAGATATATATTTTATTTTGTTATATGAGATTTTATTATCTAATTAACATTTTACTATATAGAACTAGCTCCCTTATTTTTAGTAAGAAAATTAATAGAACTAGTTTAGTTGAATTAGTTGAATTAATTAGTTGAACTAGTTAGTTGAATTAGTTGAGCTACTTTATTTAGGTATATTTTTCGTAAGTGCTTAGTTGAATTAGTTGAATTAATTAGTTGAACTAGTTGAATTAACAGAACTAGTTGAATTAGTTGAATTAATAGAAAAAATAAGTGTTTAATGTTTCACCTATGAACATAGGAATGTCGCCTGACGACGAACACGATTTCATTATGTGCGAATATTGCGAAGAACAGTGCGGCCTGTGCGGCAGAAATTTTCTAGTTGATGATAGGCGCTTCAGCATCAAGCTGGATGAGAACTTCGAAGTGGATACAGTAAGTCAGAACGACAAGTCTTTTTTCATAATTAAGCATGACTTATGCTTCATTTGCTTCAACTTTTAATTTTAATTTTTTCACTATTCCACTAGCGTATCCCCTGCCATGCAAGAATTTTTGTCTTGGATAAGATAGATTTCAGTCCTAACAAAACTATGGAGGTAAAAAAAGTTTACTTGAAGACCGAGCATGGTTATACCTTCAACGTCAAATTATACAATGCAGACACATACACCTATTTTGAGTGCAAAACTTGGCAAGCACTATGCAAGGTTTATGCATTTGAGCGTGATATGGTTATCACCTTTGATATTCGTCCGGAAGATGATATTGAAGGTAATAGAGACATCTGGGTCGATGTGGAGACGCCTCCAATTGTACCATTATGCGAATTTCTCAACCATATTTATGTCTTGGATATTTTTTATTCAAAAAGAGTTGACAAGTAATTTATATTGACAGCTTATTTCCAATCAAGCAAACATGTCCGATGCTTGGTAGACAGGACCGTCCATTGTCCCAGGGCTAAATTAAACTGTGAGGAGACAAGTCATTATGTTTCATGGCTTGAGGATCTTGATGCTGTCAAGACAAAAAAAATTCATGCACTTAGAAATGTTAGTACTCAAACCTGCGACCAATAGTGTTGGTACTGAACTACGGTCACATATATTTAGGAAAGATGGTAAGATTTCTACTATTTCTCCTCAGTGCATCTTTTGCATACATTATTTTTTTAAGCTAAACTTCATTGCTAAGTATGTTACTATACGATGTTCTTCAACAGGGACTCCCGATGAATGTTGTGCCTGATTGGATCGAGACTAAAGGTACCATGAATATTGTTAGCTTACGGCCAAGATATCCTACAATCACTTTAGTGCATTCGGGATTTCTAATAGCGATGAATGCTTAATAGAAAAAGACTGGAGCAAAATTTTGAACGATCGCAGAGAAGTACTAGGGGGCAGCAATCAGAAGCGCAACCCACGATTAGGAGACATGTTCGTCTGCATGCTCCAATATGACGAATCAGGAAAGCTATACATGTTCTATGCTATTTTACCTGAGAGAGAGCAGCAGGAGTGATTAGCTAGCTCATGCTCTTAGTACTTGTCCTCTTATGTCTGTGTTCTTCGTCCTGAACTTAATCTCAAAGAGTGATTTGCTTTTGTGGTGTTATGAACGCTTATAATATCATTACCATGTTGAACTCGATGATATATTTGCTTTTGGTACAAGTGAATGTTTCTTCTTTAAGCTAGTGTTGGCGGTGATTAGATAGCGGTAATGACTATATGATGATTAAGTAGTGGTAATGAGACGACTACTATATGATGATTTTTAGCTATCTACGAAAACTGTTGTTGGTGATGATATATATGATGGAAGAGTTTTTATATTAATATGATGATGATGAGTTATTATATCATTTATTAAAGAAACCGCAGATTTGTTTCAACTGGATGGATTCTAACTAAGTGATCAAGTATATATAATATGGATATGGCATATACTCGATGACTTAGCTAGGATCCACATGCATCCAGTCAAACTAATCCGCGGTACTTTCACCTAATGATTTAACAACTCATTATAATGTAAAACAATCACTAAATTAAACTGAAAACACAAAATTAAAGTAAAAATAAAAAATAAAACCAAAACACACCCAAACATTTAGTACCGGTTGGTGTTACCAACCGGTACTAATGTCCTACGCGCCCCCGGAGCTGGCTCGTGCCACGTGGTTTCCCTTTAGCACCGGTTCGTGCTGAACCGATACTAAGGGGGGGGGGCTTTAGTGCCCACACTTTAGAGCCGGTTACCGAACCGGCACTAAAGGGCCTTACGAACCGGTGCTATTGCCCGGTTCTGTACTAGTGTTTTCACCCCTAAGAACCAATACAAGCATATCCGGGCAATGCCTTCAACAAGGTCGGGACCCAAAAACATCATCATTGCAAGGAATAATCAACTCTGAGCAGACCTAGGTTTTCACCCAGAGCGCGAGACAGGGTGCACAAGTAGCACGACCCTCAAGGTCTATCATGTGCTGTTGCCATCACTTTTTCACGATTTCAACAAATCCCTATTGCTGGGGAATGAGACCACAAATACACCCAGGGGGACAAATGAGACCACAAATATGCCCCCAGGAGGGACGTGACACCTCCAGATTTTGGCGATGGCGAAGACAGAAAGCCTTCTGCCACCCTTCTCGGGGAGTTCCCTGCACTAGTAGAAAAATGGTCAAACGTGAAGCACATTAATGCCGGTTTGTATTTGAGCCGGCACTAATGTATACATTAGTGCCGGTTCCAACGGATAGCCGGGCCGCTTTCATTAGTACCGGTTCGTGGCGAACCTTTAGCACCGGTTCGTGCCACGAACCGGTCCTAATGAGAGTGGTGGCAGGATGTTGTCAGAGTGGGGCCCCTCCAGCACCTTTAGTACCGGTTCGTGCCACGAACCGGTACTAAAGGTCGTCCTATATGAACCCTTCGTCCACCAGCACTCTGTTCTTCCCCCTTTCCCCTCTCCGGCCCTCTCCTCTGTTCTTCCCTTCTTCCTCTCGAGTTCATCACAAAATTTGCCCAAAATTTGTCAAGATTTGAAGGCCCTCATCCATTCAAATGATCACAAAGGTTAGCAACTTTGTCCTTTCATCTCTCATTGCTAGATTAGCTCTTGCATTGGTTTATATAGTGATTAATTTGTGAGTTTAGTAATTTGGGAGGATATATATATATATGTGCTAGTATTTGATTTGTATGCAATTTGAGGTCAAAAATAACACTTAGTTTGCATATGTAGGTGTGGTTTACTTAGTGCCTTCTAAATCTCCATCGTAGCCACCGTCGATTGCCCGCACCGTCCCGTCGCCGGCACCACCTTGTGGTGAGCCTCTTTTTCATGAAATTTTATATAAAAATTGATGTTTGTGTGATTTGGATATATAGTTACTCGTATAATTATCTTACCCGTACATTGTTTGTTATACATATAGTGCCGTGGTTTTGATATCCGTCCCCGTCGGCCCTAGTCCTTGTTATGATTTGGATGTGGTATGTATATTCTCTTTTAAAACTAGTTGCATTTCGTGTTTATGACAAATTATGCACATCAAGTTGACATAGAAATTTTTTCTAGGAGGTATCTGAACCGGAAATTCCAACCGACCCTATTGCCGAGAGGTTAAATTTAGTTGAAACAGAAAACGAGTACTTGAAAGAAAAATTGAAAAGAATTGAGGGGGAGAAGATGGAATTGGAGTTGCATGTTGCCGATGTCGTCGATGATCACAAGATCAAGATGGAGAAAATGCGCTTGAAGATTAGAAAGATTTGAAAATATGCCATCGATAGTGAGGCTTGGTATCATTATGCTATTGGATCCATTGTTACCTTAGTTGCGATCTTGATCGTATTTGTTGTTGCATTTAAATGCTTTAGCTAGAGAGTTATTTGTTTGTTGCATTTAAGTGTTGTATGAACTTTATGTATGAACTTGTATTAATTTGGTCTATTCGGTGTTGTGTAATGAAGATGAGCCGGCAATGGATGTACGATGACCGATGCTCTCCCCAGTTCGTTGAGGGCGTGCGTACTTTTCTGCTTGTGGTTGAGGCAAATAAGCGGGCGGATGGTTTTATGCCTTGTCCATGTGCTCGCTGTAAGAATGGTCACAATTACTCTACGTCAAGAACCATTCACGTCCACCTGTTTAAGACCGGTTTCATGCCCCATTATAATGTTTGGACCAAGCACGGAGAAAGAGGGGTTATGATGGAAGACAATGAAGAAGAAGAGGACGACAACAGCTATCCTGGCCATGGGTTCCCTAAATACGATGATACAACAATGGGGGAAGAAGCTGAGCCGGTAATGCGAGAAGAAGCTGAGCCGGCAATGCGGGAAGAAGCTGAAGAAGAGGCATCAGATGAGCCTGTTGATGATCTAGGTCGGGCCATTGCCGATGCAAAGAGAAACTGCGCAAGTTATTTGGAGAAGAAGAAGTTGCAGCGCATGTTAGAGGATCACCAAAAATTGTTGTACCCGAAATGCGTAGGTGACAAGAAAAAGCTGGGCACCACACTGGAATTGCTGCAATGGAAGGCAGAGAATGGTGTATCTGACAAGGGATTTGGAAAGTTGCTGGTAATGATAAAGGATATGCTTCCAAAGGACAACGAATTGCCCGAGAGTACGTAGGAAGCAAAGAAGGTTGTCTGCCCTCTAGGGTTAGAGGTGCAGAAGATACATGCATGCCCTAATGATTGCATCCTCTACCGCGGTGAGTACAAGGATTTGAACGCTTGCCCGGTATGTGGTGCATTGCGCTATAAGATCTGCCGCGATGACCCTGGTGATGTCGAGGGCCGGCGCCCCAGGAAGAAGATTCCTGGCAAGGTGATGTGGTATGCTCCTATAATACCACAGTTGAAACATTTGTTCCAAAACAAAGAGCATGCCAAGGCGATGCGATGGCACAGAGAAGACCGTAAGAAAGACGGAAAGTTGAGTACCCGCTGACGGGTCGCAGTGGAGAAAAATCGAAAGAAAGTACGGGAAGGAGTTTGCAGATGACGCAAGGAGCGTATGGTTTGGTATAAGCGCAGATGGCATTAATCCTTTTGGGGAGCAGAGCAGCAACCATAGCACCTGGCCTGTGACTCTATGTTTGTATAACCTTCCTCCTTGGTTGTGCATGAAGCAGAAGTTCATTATGATGCCAGTGCTCATCCAAGGCCCTAAGCAACCCGGCAACGACATTGATGTGTACCTAAGGCCATTAGTTGAAGAACTCTTACAACTGTGGAATGGAACAGTTGTACGTGCGTGAGATGAGCACATGGGGGAAGAATTTGACCTAAAGGCGTTGCTGTTCGTGACCATCAATGATTGGCCTGCTCTCAGTAACCTTTCAGGACAGACAAACAAGGGATACCGCGCATGCACGCACTGTTTGGACGGTACTGACAGTATATATTTGGCTAATAAGAATGTGTACCTGGGACATCGTTAATTTCTTCTGAGCAGGCATCCCGTAAGAAAGAAAGGCAAGCATTTCAAAGGTGAGGCGGATCACCGGACGAAGCCTCACCACCGTACTAGTGCTGATGTACATGATATGGTCAAGGATTTGAAGGTGGTCTTTGGAAAGGGTCCTGGTGGACAACCTGTTCCGAATGACGCTGACGGACGCGCACCCATGTGGAAGAAGAAATCTATATTTTGGGACCTGCCCTATTGGAAAGACCTCGAGGACCGCTCCGCAATCGACGTGATGCACGTGACGAAGAATCTTTGTGTGACCCTGCTTGGCTTCTTGGGCGTGTATGGGAAGACAAAAGATACACCTGAGGCACGGGAGGACCAGCAACGTATGCACGGAAAAGACGGCATACATCAGGGTCATGCAAGCTACGCTCTTACCAAATAAGAGAAGGAAATCTTCTTTGAATTCCTGCTCAGTATTAAGGTACCGTCTGGCTTCTCGTCGAATATAAAGGGAATAATAAACATGGCAGAGAAAAAGTTCCAGAACCTAAAGTCTCATGACTGCCACGTGATTATGACGCAACTGCTTCCGGTTGCATTGAGGGCGATTCTACCGGAAAACGTTCGATTAGCCATTGTGAAGCTATGTGCATTTCTCAATGCAATCTCTCAGAAGGTAATCGATCCAGAAATCATACCAAGGTTACAGAATGATTTGGTGCAATGTCTTGTCAGTTTCGAGTTGGTGTTCCCACCATCCTTCTTCAACATCATGACACACGTCCTAGTTCACCTATGCGAAGAGATTAATGTTTTGGGTCCTGTATTTCTACACAATATGTTCCCCTTTGAGAGGTTCATGGGAGTCTTAAAGAAATATGTTCATAACCGTGCTAGGCCAGAAGGAAGCATCTCCAAGGGCCGTCAAAATGAGGAGGTCATTGAGTTTTGTATTGACTTTATTCCTGACCTTAAGCCGATTGGTGTTCCTGAATCGTGGCATAAGGGCAGACTGGATGGAAAAGGCATGCTAGGAGGGGAACAAATAATATGTATGGACGGACATTCTCTCACTGAAGCACACTACACAGTTCTACAGAATTCCGCCTTGGTGGCTCCGTATATGGATGAACACAAGAATTTGCTATGCTCCAAACACCCGGAGCGGTCTGATGACTGGATTACACGTGAACAAACCAGGAGTTTCGCCAGCTGGTTGCAAGCACGTACCATGCATGACACCTCTAGTGAAGATGACCTGTACTTGCTGTCCCAGTTACCATCTTCGAATATAATGACTTTCAAAGGGTACGAGATAAATGGTAATACATTTTACACGATCGCCCAAGATAAGAAGAGCACCAACCAAAACAGTGGTGTCCGCTTTGATGCAGAAACCAAGACGGGAAAGGAAACATATTATGGTTATATACAGGACATATGGGAACTTGACTATCGACGTGGTTTGAAGGTCCCTTTGTTTCGGTGCAAATGGGTCAATATGACACGAGGCGGGGTAACGGAAGACCCGCAGTACAGAATGACAACAGTGGATCTCAACAATCTTGCGTATGCAGACGAACCATTCGTCCAAGCCAATGATGTGGCACAGGTTTTCTATGTGAAGGACATGTCTACCAAGCCAAGAAAAAGAAAAGATAAGGAAGCGAATGCATCGTACGATGAGTCAAAGCGGCACATAGTTCTTTCTGGGAAGAGAAACATCGTGGGAGTGGATGACAAGACAGACAAGTCAGAAGATTATGAAAAGTTTGATGAAATTGCTCCATTCACAGTGAATATTGACCCGAGCATCCCGTTAAATGATGAAGATTTTCCATGGTTACGACGCAAAGGGACACACGCGAAGAAAAAGTTTCACACCCAAAGATCTGGGATGTGGTCGGCTTAACTATCATCAGTTTCTTCTGTGTTTCACACCCAGGAGGGAATCTCTGTAATAGTTAGGGTATCTAGTTATGTGTTTTGGCATTTGAAACGCGAAGAAATTTTATGTGCAAGCAAATTCTTTCATGCGTTTATTGATTTTTTCAGCTAAATGACCCTGAAATTGAAAAGCATTTCAAATGAACTCAGAAAAGGATGAAAGTTGGCATGGTATCATAATTTCACCCACATAGCATGTGCAAAAAAGTAGAGAGGGTTACCACAAAAACTGGATGCACTTCGTGTACAAAATGGACAATCTGTTTCGAAGTATCAGGGTTTCGGACGAAAACTCATCCGTTAGAAAGGCATTTCATTTTTAAATAACTTAAGCATTACCAAATTGAATATAATGATAAAACACACTAATATTAAACATAAGAAAAAAGAATCACTGGAAAATGTATTTTTAAAGTTAAGTTATTCACAAACTAGTGATTCACACAAATTTCAAATAATTCAAAATTTAAACTATTCAAATTTAAAAACTACAGGTATTAACTGAAAGTTTATAAAAACTATCAAAAATATTCACAAAGAAACTCTAAATACAGCAAAAAACAACTAAAAATAAATAAAACAAAATAAATAAAGCAGAAAAGAAAAAACTAAATGAAAAAAGCCCACCTACCGGGCCACAGCGGCCTGCATACGATTAGAAACCCAACCTGTTGTTGGGCCAGGATGCAGGCCCGCAAGCCCAATAGGCCCCACAGGGCAGAGTAGCAGAGGTAGGCCCAGAAGGCCTGCTTTAGAGAGGAGCTCGAGACAGCAGCGGCGGCGGGGCTTATAAGCAGGTGTGAGCGCCCTTCGGCTAGCGAGGTGGGACTAAACTTCTGCGCCCCTCGCCTGGCAGCGCACCCCCTTTAGTACCGGGTCGTGGCACCAACCGGTACTAAAGGGGGGCCTTTAGTACCGGTTGGAGCCAGGAACCGGTACTAAAGGGGGGTGCTTCCCCCCGCTTGGCCTGGCCAAAACAGGCGTTTAGTACCGGTTGGTGGCTCCAACCGGTACTAAAGGTGTCCCCTATACAAGAAACACTTCGAAAATTTTCAGTTTCTCATCTGCCACTTCTCTCTGCCGCCACCCCGTCCCGCGCCATCGCCGCCCCCGTTGCGCCGTCCCCGTCGACTCCGCGACGCCCCCGTCCTCGTCGTGTCGTACCCGTCGCCGTCCCGGTCGCCGATCCCCTCGCTTCGCCGTCGCCGTCGCCTTTGGATCGACCTCGCCTCGCCTCGCCGTCGCCTCGAACTTGCCCGCGCGCGCTGTGAGCCCCACCCCCGGGCCCTCTCCTCCCTCCAATCGATCGTAGCGCACACCGGCGCCGGCGCCGGTGCCGACCGTAGCGCACACACACGCGCGCGCACACACACACTACATGCACACACACACACACACACACACTACACACACACTAGACGGGCACACACACACAATTTTTCTGTTTTTAGCTTTTAGTTTTTTCTGTTTTTCTGTTTTTCATACAAAGTTTTAGATGAATTAATTAATTAGATTAGATTAATGTCAAATAGTATGTTGAAATGTTAGTTATAATATATATAATGTCAAATGTTATAGAAATGTTAGTTATATAGAAATGTTAGAAATTTTGGAAATGTTAGTTTTAGCTAGCTAGATGAATTAGATTAATTTCAAATTGTTAGACGATGATCGATGTTTTTTTAGTTTCTTATATTTTTAGTTATAAAATTTAGAATTTGCATATATGAAATCATCACAATCCATCATTTAAAAAATGTTACTTTACTTTTGCGGCATATAGTATTTTGTTGTCGACGATGCCCGGCCCGCATCCTCGCCGTCGACACGTCCGCGACGACGTCCTGCTTCAGAGGACCCATGTCCGGGACTGGGCTCCGCCGGGCTGGCACTGGGAGGTGCTACCTTCAGGGGCGCGACGCTTGGTGAGGAACCCGGCCCCAGGTCCCGTCGTCGACCCTCATCTCCTTTGGTGGCATTCGCGTGGGCCACTTTCGGTGCGGAGGGAGCCGGCCCCGCCAGAGGTGGTACGTCGCCGTGTCAGGGAGGAGGACGAGCACGTCCATCGCTACATGGCTGCTATGGACGTCAGGTTCTCCAATACCTGGCAGGTTCTTTGGGGAGATCACCCGAGCTATGATCCAGTGATGGTTCCTTCTCTTTGGGTGTCCACCGCCCGCACCTCAGCAACCGCGAGTGGCCTAGATTACTCTGTAGTATTCGATCTTTATTAACTTGCTAGCTAGCTAGCTAGTGATGTTTTCAATATTATATCTATTATTCGAGATGATGTATTCGAGATTATATCTATTATTCGAGACGATGTATTTGAGATTATATCTATTATTCGAGACAACGTATTCGAGATTAAATCTATTATTCGAGACGATGTATTCGAGATTATATCTATTATTCGAGACGATGCATTCGAGATTATATCTATTATTCGAGATTATACTAAATTGTTTTATATTTCTTTTGGCATAGTTAAATAAAAGCTATGGCGGACAATACCGACAGAGAGAGAGAACAGACCATGTTCGATATCATACGCGGGCCAGATGATGATCAGAATGAAGAAGATTTTGACGGCTCCGAATTTCTAAACAACACCGGAGAGGGTGATATGATATTCGATCGCGACGACCGAGAAGATGAAGTCATGAACTACGACGAAGAACATGTTGATCCTGAAACAACAAACACCGGCGAGGTATATATATTTATATAAGCAGGAATCTGGTGATCATCGCATGTTTTAAATGAGTTGAAGATATATTAACGAATCGATCTTTCTTCTTTCAGCCATCCGGATCGAGCAAATCTTCAGGCAAAAGGACGAAACGAGGCCCGAACAAAAAGTTGAAGGAGGGCGTAAAGTACAATATCGAGGCATTCAAACCTAATGGCGAACCATTAGCGCCTAAGAAGAATGCGGACAAGTTCGTTCGTCAGTGCGGAGTTCTTGTGAAGGACCAACTCCCGATCTCCCTTCAAGAATGGAGAAAGCCAGCAAATCCACGTCCAGATGTTACTTTTGTCGACGAGAATCAAAAAAATCTGCTTTGGGATACTCTCATGGAACATTTCACCCTACCAGATAATTTCACAGAAGCAGATGTGCGGAAAGTCAAGGACGCTGCTTTTAGGAAGATGGCGGTTGCATTCAAGAACCACAAGAGAATGACGTGGGAGAAGTACGTCAAGGGAGGAAGGAAGACTCCAGTATTCGAGGGGATACTAGAGAATCAAAGTGCTCATTGGGACGATTTCGTGAAATTAAAGGATTCAGAATTAGCTAAGGAACGGTCGAGAATAAACAAGAAGAATGCCGAAAAAAAGGATAAGTTCCATAAGCTGGGGCCAGGTGGCTACGCGGTGGCAATGCCTAAGTGGGATAAGTCTGAGAAAGAGATGGAGGATGCAGGTGTCACTCCGGTTACTAAGAGCTGGCCCCCCAGGTGCAGGACTTGGTTCTATGCGCATGGGGGGGAGTTGGACCCGAAGACAGGCAATGTTTCGACGAAGGCATGTCTGAACGGAGCCGGCGATGCGCTACTTGTTGCAATAGAAGAGGCTCGATCGGGGGTGTTCCAGCCCAATAGAGAGAACGACGAGCTTACGCGTGCCTTGGGAAATCCTGAACACCCGGGAAGAACACGAGGCAAGGGCGCTCTTCCGTGGTATGAGGGGTTTTCGGACTGGAACGCCGACTACAGAACCCGTGCGAGAAAGAAGATTGCGGAGGAGAAGAAGAGGAAGATGGAGGAGGAGCAGAGGAAGCGGGACTATGAATGCCTTCAAGGCCTAGAAGCAAGTCAAGCAGAATTGGCAGCTAAATTCCAGCGGCAGCAGGAGCAGATCGACTCACTTAGCCAGCAAAGGGGGTCTCAGCATTTGCAGCAGCTAGCGGATGATCCAGCATTGGATACCACCGCCCCATCCATGCCGAGAAGCAGCGTGGGTTCCACCCCGGGCGACGCAGTAATGCTGGATAGATACCCCGTGGATGACATCACGGAGAACACTGACTGCGAGCTACACTTCAAAATGAAGAACATATCCATGAAGGTGGCGGACGCCGTTGCTTTTTCAAATACCCCCGAGGCAACCTTCCATTGCAACCCGATTCCAGCGGGCTATACTCGTGTCTTGGTTGATGAGGTGGTGGACCCATATTCGGAGCTACAGCTTGACATTCCTGGAGGTGACGACGAGCACACATTGGGAGAGGCCATACATCGTGTCATCCTATGGAGAAAGGATTGCATCATATTTCGAAGGCCACCGACACCGCGTCACCCGACTCCTCGTCGAAGTCCGCCACCGAGTCAGCAGACTCCCGCTCCTCCAAGTCCACCAACGCGTGAGGCCACTCCTCCTCCTCCATGTCCGGCAAAGTGTCAGGCCACTCCTTCTCCAAGTCTGACACAGCGTCAGACGTCCACTCCTCCTCCAAGTCCGGCACAACCTCAGGCCACTCCAAGTCCGGCACAGCTTCAGGCCACTCCTCCTCGTCCAACTCAGCCCCGTCAGCCGTCTCCGCCGCCTCAGCAGTCGCAGAAGAGACACCCCACAGCTATGGTGCGTAGCGGTACGAGTCGAGGTCATAGTACAGGAAGTACAGGCGGAGGCAAGCGATATAAATATGGTCCAAACCTCACTAATCCTCTTCCTGTGAGGGCTTACGACAGGACCGAGGAGCAAACCAATGCCATAGTGCAGGCAGAAGTCGACGCCCATTTTGGACCGAAACCGCCACCGCCGCCAAGGGAGAAAGTGCCTGTGGAAGTAGTTTACCACTTCATTCGTATGTCTCAACCACTAGCTCCTAAGCCTGTTGACTCAGACTATGAGCGCCACATCAGGAAGTTACATCGACGACGTCTACAAAAGGAGGCGAGCTCGAGCTCGAGCAAACAACAAGCAGCTGTCAAAAAATGCAGGAAAACCGTTGCCCAGCTGGGAAAACAGGCGGCGCAATTGACCCCCCCGCTTGTTGTGCCGCCAACAACACATGACAATACGCGCGCCCAATATTATTGTGGCCAAACAGTTTACGTTCCCGAGGTGGGCGATGTGGTAATAACCCAGGAGCATATAATGCAGGCTGAAGAACTCAAGATCACTGTTGGACAACTCCTCGAGATCGAGGACATGCCTGGGATTACAGAGGAGGAAATAAAACGGAAATATGTCCGGGGCCAACCTTTGGTCGAGCCAGAAGATGTCAACAAGCTCCCAACGAGAATGTATGAATTGCATCAATGGTACATGGACATTACCAAGAGATCCAACCGAGAGTCCCTCATGGTGAATGTCAAGAAGGATGATTACTACCATGAGAAAGCTGTGGCCGTTGAGTATCCTAAACTGTTTCAGTTATACAATCAAGACGCACTCGACAAATCTATCGTCAGTTGCTATTGTCTGTAATTGATTTCTTTCTGTAATTTAAGTCTCAAGCTAGCTGTAGTGATCCTTTTGATCAATCATTACCTGTAATTATCCTCATTATATTCTTTTCTGTGGTATTATGCAGGATGAAGATGTATGAAATTAGAAAAGGTGGACGCTATGGCATTGGGTTCATTGACCCAAACACCGTTAATGAATAGACATGGAAAATGAACAAGCATCAAGAAAAAGAGGTAGAGGACAGCATGCTAGAGTTCTTCAAGCGCCTCAAATACAATAAAGATATACTACTTCCTTACAATTTCCAGTGAGTCACACTTTCTTGTACTACAAATTCTCTGTTTTTGCCTACTAGGTAGTTACATGTTTTTGCTTACATATGCCCGCTTAATTAAGACATGCAAACGTGTGTGCATGTAGATTTCACTGGATCTTGTGTATCATTAAAGTTGACACCGGAACAGTTGAAATACTGGACTCGCTACTCCAAGCAAATAGTGACTATAACATCTTGTTTGGGATAGTCAACAGGTAATTTCAATCATTATTAACTATATATCTCGGCCTATTTAGTTCGTCATTAATTTCATGATATGAACTATTTAATAACCCCTTTATTCATTTTCTTTGTCGGCGGGCAGGGCTTGGGCAAGGTTCATCAGCGTCACGGAAGGCGAATGGAAACCAAAGCTGAAATGGTTTCGATCCAAGGTAAGTAATTAAGTAGTACTAGCTAGCTAGCTAGCTGCCATCTCTTTAATTATCATGCTTGATTAATTATTATCTGATCAAATTAAATTCCATTCTCGTAATAAAGGCCCTGAAGCAGGCACAGGGGACTGATCTGTGTGCATTCTGCGTTTGCGAGAACATTCGCATGATGGCGTCCGAAAGGAGCAGATCTCAAAGACAGGAATTGGTACGCTTGTCAGAACACTATTCACAATTTTTACACCATTATCGATATCTAGTCACACAACTAATACACATGCATATTGATCTCCTTCTTAACAGTTCAAAGAGGTGCGGGACAAGCTCCTACCAACGGAGCGCGTAGAAGCACTTCAAGAGGAAATAGTGGGATTTTTGCTCGACCGGGTCATAAATCCGAAGGGAGAATACTATTACCCGCTACCGCCCCCATGAACCACTTCCAATTGTCATCGTGCTCCGAAGGCACCAATTAGGCTAATGCCACTGGCTCCGAAGGCAACATGCATATGTAGGAGAAATTGTATATAGCTATACATGTGTGTATGTGTAAATTAATATGGTGTTTTGTCAGACATTGATGATATATATATATATATGATTGGTTCTACTAGAAATTATATATATATATATATATATATATATATGCATAACGTGTACAATGTGTAGTACCGTAAAATACCAGCAAACGAAAAAGAATTAAAATGGAAAACACAAAATTAAATGAAAAAAAAATCATAAAACCAAAAACCACACAACCATTTAGTACCAGTTGGTGTTACCAACCAGTACTAAAGGGCTCCCGGCCCCCGGAGCTGGCTCGTGCCACGTGGATCCCCTTTAGCACCGGTTCGTGCTGAACCGGTACTAAAGGGGGGGGGGCCTTTAGTGCCGAAACTTTAGTGCCGGTTCCTAAACCGGCACTAAAGGGCCTTACGAACCGGTGCTATTGCCCGGTTCTGCACTAGTGCTGCCATCAGTGACCATGCCGCATAGAGGGGGCACCATGAGCAATCCCAACATCGTCTTCAACTACCAGGGATGTCCACTAGTGCAACGATCATAACTCCAGAGGAGGGCCATGCGAAGGGATGAATGTTTTTTTGTCTGTGTGCGAGTCGTCCCCCGGATAAAATTTTATGGTTACCCACTAGTTACTATAAATTGTGGCCCGTTTGCTAATATATTATATTGGTGACAAGTTTGGTACTCCCTCCTTCCATCTATATAGGGCCTAATTGTTTTTTGAGGCTAACTTTGACCAAGTGTTATAGCAATAATGTATGACATACAAGTTACACAAAGCATACCGTCAAATTCGTACGTGAAAGGAGCTTACAATGATATAATTTTCACATTATACATCTCATGTATTATTAGTCTTACCAATAGTCAAAGGCGGTCTTGAAAAACACATTAGGCCTTATATAGATGGAAGGAGGGAGTACCTGTTTGATTAGAGCCCCTCGTTGGCCACGAAGACTTATTTGCACTATTGTTGTTTGACTTTTTATAACGGCGACTGTTAGGCGCCGGCGCACCGGCCGAAGTTTCGGCGGTCGCCTCCCAGCCCTCCGATGGAGCGATTTGCAGCCGTGAGATGAGGCACCCATTACCTTTCGTCCTCCTCGCGTAGCCTTCATCCTCTCGCCGCCACACGCCAGCGCACATCCCCGAGCCATGTCTTCCTCCTCAGGCCTCCCGTGTCCCTTGCATCACGGCTGCGAGCTCAACGCGGCGTCCCCTCTTCCCCTCGCTCTCCACTCGCCGCTCACTGGAAAACTGCGGACCTCCACCCCATCGTCTTTGTAGGTCGCGACCGTCACGGCAGCATGCCGTCGTTCGTCAGAGCACCAGCAGGCCTACATTCGCCGTGCCGCATGTTGGTTGCAGCATTCTGCGCTCTTGGTTTGAACATCTCCGGACGCCGGTTTCAGCTCGCCGTTCACAAAAAAGTTGCAGGCAAAAACGTCTGGTTCCAGAGAAGGTGTGATGCTGTCCACGCGTGTGCTGATGGCTGGTTCCAGTAATTTGTGGTGCCGGTAGTAGCACCCCACGCCTACTGTCCCAATATTTGCCATCGTCGCAGTCGCGCCATAGCTTGTCTACCAACGCAACAAATCATGTCGTTGTATCCAGCAAATCACGTCGCCGGTCGTAGCATTCGTCGTCACGTGTTCTATTTGTGCGATAAAACTGGCCATCAGTTCCAGCAAAACTCTTTGACGCTTCCAGCAAACCTCACCGTCGGTTGCAACACCGGTCTCCTCCATTGAAGCTCGCCGCTGAGCTCTCACCTGGCGCTAGTAGCATTTAGCCATGCCAGTTGTAGCATTCGCCATAGTGGTTGCAGCTCGCCACAAACATGGTTGGAGCATGCTCTCTCTCCCGCTTGCCGTTGTTCAAGCATGGTCATCGTGGATGGTAGCAGCGGGTGTTGCCGTTGTAGCATCCCCATGACACGGTTGTAGCAACTAGATTGCCCGTGTTCATCCCTGTGTCATAGCCTACTCGTGGTTGTCGCGCAGGTGCAAGCATGTGGCGACAGCCGAGCCGGGACGCAGGCCATTTACTACGGCGTGTGGCGTCAGTTGAGAGCAGGGGAGGAAGAAGGAAGGAGACTTGTGTAAAGAAGATGGGGATAAGGCTTTGCTACGTGGAGGAATGAGTGGTGGAGAAGAGGTGGGACCGCGGGCACGTGATGCGTGGACGTGTAACCAGCCGAAGTTTCGGCCGGCCTGCCGGATGTAAACAGTTTCCTTTTATAATACACCATCGTGGAAAAAAATTGATGGACCATCCTGCAAACTCTTGCATCATCATGTGGCCAATGTGACTAAGCTTAATCGGCTAGTTTTTTTACAGCAAAGATTAATCGACTAGATAGCTAAACTAGAAGAATAGGGACCCCTTGAATTTTTTTTTCTGAGACAAGATAGAGACCCCTTGATACGTCATTGTTTCTTTCGTTTTTTTAGGGATCCCAAGCTTTAATTATAAGTGAAAAATATTCAACGGGATACAAAGAGGGTCATGACAGATAGAAGCCACAAATGGCGACCCTAAGGAAGCGGTACAACAAATTTTCAAGATTAAGTGCATCTTGATTTGAGGCTCGACCTTCGAACATAAAATCAAAGCTGGCAAACCATATACTGCTCCTGTTCATCTCTTTCTCAATAGTGATATGGGGACCTCCCAACCCCTTCATGATGTCACTGTTTCTTACTTTTTTAGGGATCCCAAACCATTATTAAAATTGAATAATGTTCAGCCGGATACAAAGAGGGTGATGGGGGGATATAAGCCACATATGGCGACCCTGAGGAAGCGATACAACAAATTTTGCAAGATTGTGCGCCTCCTGATTCAAAGCTAGACCTACGAACATAAAATCACACAGCTAGCAAAACAGACTCCTCTCATGTTTCTCGCTTTCACAATAGCTATATGGGGCCCCCCAACCCTTTTTTGGTGTCGTCCACAATTGGTTTGTAGTCACAGGCAATTACCAAACGGTCCAAAGATAGATCAGCCGCAAGTGCCAAATCCTCGCGACATGTTATGGCCACCAGAACCATTGGATTATTAACACCAGTTAGAACAAAGAGCTAAAGACCCGAGGTGTTAGACTGTATATATACGTAGCCTCTGTATATTTGTTGTAACATTGTATTGTACCTCTTGGTACTACTAGATAATGAGATAGCCACACCCCGTTTAGGGTGTCGAGCAGTTCCCCAAACATACGTTTTACATGGTATCAGTTTAGGGTTACGATGCCTTCCGCTGCACCCGCCGCCTCAGTCGCACCGGCCCCCGCCGCCGCCACCACCGTCGCTGCACCGCCCCCTGCGCCGGCCCCTGCCGTCGCTCCCTCGTCGCCGTTTCTGGCCTCCCAGCCCCTGGCCGCGGCCTCGGCCTGGTGGACCACCTAGCCGCCCGCGGGCTCCCAGATCGGATCGGGAGCCGCCCACGGCGACCTGCCTCCGCCGCCGTCCTGTGGCGGCCCGTCCTATGGCGCTGCCTCCGTTTCGTCGTATGCCGTCCTGCACCCGTACGGTGTTTCGGGTCCGGCCTATGGCCCCCCGTGGTATGGCGCCCCTGCATCCACTCCGGGTGCTCCGCCACCACGGCCGTCCGCCTGGCCGCAGTCTCCCTACGGCGCGCTGCCGCCGCAACCCTATGTGGCGCCGACGCGTCCTCAACCCTATGCGGCGCCGCCCCCTTCGCTGCCCTACGGGGCCGCGCCTCCTCCATCACCAGGGGACCCGTATGCTGGTGCTATCCCCGGCTATGGCGCACCCTTGGCGATTGCGCCGCCTCACGAGACGGATCCATCTATGGGTCTCTACGCGCCATCGACACAGGATCGTGCTCCACCGCCATCGCCGTTTTACTTCTCACATCTCCTTCCGGTGAAGCTCACGCCGGACAATTATCTGTCGTGGCGGGCTTAGGTGCTTCCTCTCCTCCGCAGCCGCTACCTGGAGGGCTACGTCGACTGCTCCATCCCGTGCCCGCCGCCGTATCATCCGGCTCATCATGTGTGGGTGGCCCAGGATCAGGCAATCCTCTCCGCCATACAGTCGTCGCTGACCCCGAGCGTGTCGTCGCTGATCATCTTCGCTGCGACGTCTAAGGATGCTTGGTTGGCACTTCACAGCAGCTTCGCCTCTCAGTCTCAGGCGCGTGCTCATTCTATACGCACCGAGTTGGGGGAGACCAAGCTTGATGGCCTTAGCATCACGGACTACTTCAACAAGATGACTGGTCTCGCGGACACGTTGGCCTCGATTGGTCAGCCGCTTGGTGATGAAGACTTCACCACCCATGTACTCAACGGCCTGGATGATGACTATGATAACCTCATTGAGAATGTGCATGGTCGTGAGGCCCCACTGCCACCCCGCGAGCTCTACGCGCGCCTCCTTGGCCTCGAACAGCGCATGAAGGCGCGCCGAGCCTCTCCAGGGTTTGTCTCCGCCAACGCCGCGACTCACGGCAAGTCGCAGAAGCCGGCGCCGCTTGGTGGGAAAGCGGCGGCCTCGCCTCGGTCCGCTCCGCGGGGTTCGGCGCCTTCCATCACTGGTGGCAGCCGGCCCGTTGCTTGCTATCCCTGCTGCGGCGCTCAGCAGGCCTGCCAGCTGTGTGGCATTGAGCGTCACATTGCGTCCCGCTGTCATCGTCGCTTCAAGCTAGATTTTCTGGGCCTAGGCAACAATGGGAAAGGGAATGATAAGCAAGCTGCCGCCACGGTGACGAGCCATGAGCATGGCCGCACTCCATCCTACTCCATTGATCCTACGTGGTATATGGACACCGGAGCTACCAATCACCTCATCGGAGACATGGGCAGGCTCTCTACTCAGGAGCCATACCGTGGTCATGATCAGGTGCACACCGCTAGTGGAGCAGGTATGCGCATCTCACATGTTGGTTAGGCTTCTCTTCTTGCACACAATTTTCGCAAACTGCATCTTTCCAATGTCCTTCGAGTTCCCTTTGCTACGCATAGTTTGTTGTCTATTCCTCAACTTACTCGTGATAATAATGTCCTTGCTGAATTTCACCCTTTTCGTTTCTTTACCAAGGATCGGGACACGAGGGCCGTTCTACTTAGCGGTCGTCTACGCCATGGCCTGTATGCACTTGACGCGCCGCGCACACCTCCCATGCAGTTTTCTCCTCAGGCGTTCAGTGGTGTTCGTGTGTCACCTATGCACTGGCATGCACGCCTTGGTCACCCTGTAGCTCCTATAGTTCGTCATGTGTTGCATCATCATGAACTACCAGTTATGTCCAATAAAACTACTGAAACCATTTGTGATGCCTGTCAGCAGGGCAAGAGTCATCAACTTCCGTTTTCAGAGTCTAGTCGTGTTGTGAAACATCCTCTTGAGCTTGTCTTTTCTGATGTGTGGGGTCATGCCCAAACATCTGTTCGTGGTCACAATTATTATGTCAGTTTTATTGATGCTTATAGTCGGTTTACTTGGCTATATCTTATTAAGCGCAAGTCTGATGTGTTTGATGTTTTCATTCAGTTCCAAGGACATGTTGAGCGTCTCCTTAAGCATAAAATTATCCATGTTCAATCCGACTGGGGGTGAATATCACAACCTCAACTCATTTTTTAACAAACTTGGGATTTTGCATCGTGTGTCTTGCCCTCATACACATCAGCAGAATGGAACTGCCGAATGTAAGCATCGTCATCTTGTAGAAACTGGCCTAACCTTGCTAGCTCATGCATCCGTTCCGTTTCAGCTCTGGAGTAATGCTTTCTCCAGAGCCTGTTTTTTGATAAATAGGCTCCCCTCACGACTTCTGAAGATGCAGACTCCGCTTGAACTCTTGCTTAATGAAATTCCAGACTACACATTCTTCAAGGTGTTTGGGTGTGCGTGTTGGCCTCACCTACGTCCTTACAACAAGCGTAAGCTAGAGTTTTGATCTAAGAAGTGTGTTTTTCTCGGGTATAGTTCCCTTCACAAAGGGTACAAGTGCCTTCATGTTCCTACAAATCGCGTCTACATATCTCGTGACGTTGTGTTTGATGAGAATGTGTTTCCCTTTCGTGCACTTCCGACAAACTCTACCACTCTCATGCCACCAGTGCACATGTCTGTACCTTCGCCTGATCAATTTGTGGATGTTGCATATGCCCCTGCATTGCTCCCTAATCATGCTGCAGGTATTGGACGTGGTGCACGCCTTGAGCTCCTTAAGGAACAAGCGTCGGATGATGCTCGCGATCGGGACGCCTCGCATGTGCATGGGCCATGCATACCGGGTGGCACCCGCCAACCCGCCGTTGCTTCGCCCGGGGAGCGGCCGCCGGTGTCACCCGCCCCGACGCTGGCTTCGCCCGGCTCGCCAGTGGCGACCTCACTCGCCCCGATGCTGGCCTCGCCTGGCCCGCAGACTCCAGCGTCGCCCGGCCTGGCGGTCACTTCGCCTGGGCCAGCTGCCGCCTCATTCGGCCCGGTGGTGGTCTCGCCCGACCTGGCGGCTACTCCGACTAGGCCGGCTGCAGTTTCGCCCGGCCCAGCAACCCCAACGGACCTCGACGCGTCGTCGCCCACTTCCCTGACGCCAGGGAGCCCTGGTGAGAGCTCGTCGGGTGTCTCGGCCTCATCATCATCACCCGTCGCTGTGGTGTTGCCAGTACAGCCCGCTGTCCCCGTGCGTCCTCGCACACGAAGTCAATCTGGCATTTTTCGTCCGAAGGAACGCAAAGATGGGACTGTCGCATGGCTCATACTGCTGCTGATCCCACTGCAGAACCTCGCCATTTTCAGGCTGCGCTCAGTATTCCTCATTGGCGTGCGGCAATGCATGGAACAGGAGTTTGATGCTCTACAAAAAAATGATACTTGGCAACTTGTTCCTCCAGTGTCTGGCGTCAACATCATTGATTCCAAGTGGGTTTTTAAAGTCAAGAGACATGCTGATGGTTCTATAGAATGCTACAAGGCACGACTAGTCGCCAAGGGTTTCAAACAGAGGTATGGTCTTGATTATGAAGACACGTTCAATCCCGTTATCAAGCCCACTACTGTACGTTTGCTGCTGTCTCTTGCTGTCACTCGAGGATGGTTTCTTCGTCAGCTCGATGTGCATAACGCTTTCCTACATGGAATTCTGGAGGAGGAGGTTTATAGGCGTCAGCCGCCTGGTTTTGTTGATCCGGCACGTCCCCATCATCTTTGTCGTCTGATTAATGCACTGTATGGACTCAAACAGGCTCCTTGTGCATGGCATGCCCGCCTCGGCTCTGTTCTTCGAGCTCTTGGGTTTACTCCCTCCACTGCGGACACGTCGCTGTTTCTCCTTCAGCGCCCTGAGGTTACGATGTATCTCCTGGTTTATGTTGATGATATCATTCTCATCAGTTCCTCTGATGCTGCTGCTGGTCGTCTTGTGACTGCGTTGAGTGGTGATTTTGCTGTCAAGGACCTAGGTGCTCTGCATTTTTTCCTCGGTCTGGAGGTCTCACGGTCTTCTACTGGGTTAACTCTCACTCAGAAGAAGTACTCCATCGATTTGCTACGTCGGGCTGGCATGCTGAAGTGCAAACATGCTATCACTCCGATGTCTGCCACTGATCGGTTGTCTGCTCCTGATGGAGAACCTCTTTCACATGATGATGCTACTGAGTATCGCAGTCTCGTTGGTGGTCTGCAGTATCTGAGTATTACCAGGCCTGATAACTCCTATGCAGTTAACCGTGTGTGTCAGTACCTTCATGCACCCAGGACATTTCATTGGTCAGCTGTGAAGCGTATTTTGCGGTACATCTGTCTTACTACCTCCTATGGTTTGCTCCTTCAGCCTGCTCCGTCTGGTGAGCTCTCCGCTTTTTCAGATGCAGATTGGGCTGGTAGTCCTGATGAAAGGCGATCCATGGGGGGTTATACGGTATTCCTGGGTTCTAACTTGATCGCCTGGAATGCTCGCAAGCAAGCAACGGTGTCTCACAGTAGTACTGAGGCTGAGTACAAAGCGGTTGCTGATGCGACTGCTCAGATCATATGGGTACAGTCTCTCTTGAGGGAACTGAGAGTCTCTCCAGCCCGTCCTCCAGTCCTGTGGTGTGATAACATCGGTGCTACATATCTCTCGTCTAATCCGGTGTTCCATGCTCGGACGAAGCATATTGAGGTTGACTATCACTTTGTTCGGAACGTGTTGCACAGAAGCTACTCTGTATCAAGTTCATCTCGTCAAAGGATCAACTTGCTGACATCTTCACGAAGCCTCTTCCAAAACCACAGTTTGTAGGCTGTAGGCGCAATCTTAACTTACTTTGTACTTCAGGCCATAGTTAAGATTGAGGGAGGGTGTTAGACTGTATATATACGTAGCCTCTATATATCTATTCTAACATTTTATTGTACCTCTTGGTACTACTATATAATGAGATAGCCACACCCCGTTTAGGGTGTCGAGCAGTTCCCCAAACATACGTCTTACACAAGGTACCATGTTCATCCCTGCAAACTTGAGCAGCAGCTCCAGTGGTCCCATCAGGAGACAATCCATTCTCTACACGAATCTTAATGCGGCCGATTAGAAGCATCTCCTAAGTTCGTTGCACATTGACTGCATGGGTGTGTCTCGCCGGATTGGTCAATATAGCCACTGTGTTCAAGCCATCCAACTCATAGATGTATTTTATGATGGATAGGTGAGTTGACAATGGGCTTTGAAAAATTGACTCATGATGCGATAATGAATAGCTTTTCTGTGCACAGTCCAGATCACAAAGTCCAGATGAGATAATGAATCCATCATGTTAAAAAGCCAGTTTTTCGCATTGGATTCGTGAGTCTCAATGATATGGTCAGTTAAATCTTCATCACCTAGAGCCCAAACACACCTCCAAGTCGTACAGTCAACTAGTGAGTGCCTCCATGAATCGGTGCCTCCACACAGCAGGCAAGAATCTGTGTTGCACATAATACAATGATTTCTCACAGCCTCCGATGGCGATGAATGCCTTGCCAATCTCCAAAGAAAAGTCTTGATCTTGCCAGCAACTTTGGTGTTCCATAGGGATGTCCAGCACCTCTCTTTTCTCGCACCATTAGAAGCCCCCCTCTCTGACCTAGCAAATTATCCCTGGCTTAGGGGAGAAAAAAATGTTGCAACTTATCATCTCTCCATACTACCGAGGTACTGTAAATTAACTCGCTGACGAGAGTTGGAGGATTGCTGGCCAGACAAGCTACCGACCTCATCGACGAGTCTCTCGGGATCCAATTCTCAGCCCAAACTCGGGTATTTGCACCGGTCCCAATGCGCCTTATGATGCCATGTGAGAGTGCATCTCTTCCCTTCAAGATTGATCTCCATACTTGAGACGGATGTGATCTTGGCTCGACATTGAGAATATCATTGTCTCGGTAATAGAGAGATTTAAGGTGACGGGCACAAAGAGAGTCGGCTACTGTAAGGAGGCACCATAAGTGCCGAGGTAACAAAGCTATGTTGAACAATTCGATGTCCTAGAAACCCAAGCTGCCACACTTCTTCGGTTGAGTCATATCTCTCGAAGAACCTCAGTGAGGTTTTCGTTGCCCCTCTTTACTGCACCAAAAAACTGGCAGATAAGTTTATTCAACTTTTCACATTAGCCGATGGTTGGATACCCCGGGGTAGGACCACAGCAAGGGAGGCCCAGTGAACCTGGGGTGGCCCAGGACAATCTAGTAAGCCACTCGGTTGGGTCGGGATCGTGAAAGCCCATCCACTTAATCATTACCACGACAACCACCCAACAGGATCGATCGTGGGTAATCAAGAAATGTATTACTGACTGCATCACTAAAGTAGAGATATAACATCATAGTCATATCTAGTGGTAACGTCTGTCATGATCACACTATTACATTGCATGACAACTCAGCCATTGTACTCCCAGACTGTCTTCTGTATATAAGGCGTGAAGTCTTATACCAAGATCATCCATGTGCACCTTGCCCTTCCAAAATTTATCTATCACATTTATTTCCGGAAAATCTCTGTGATAGTTGGTGCCCACTATGGGGCCAGTGTCTGTTGGATTTATGATCCAGGTCGTATCATCTTCGTCGGTTGGGGGTGGGTTCAAGACCGGGCAGCTCATGTATTTTTGCACACTTCACTTCATCACCGTCGATCTGGCGTGGCACCCAGCCTCCCCCACACTTCTTCACGACACAACGATTGCTGCTGGGAGCCTGCAACTCATCCCATAATGCTCTTGTAATGTGACCTCAGGTTTCGGCACTGCTTCCTCTGGTGGCACCATGTCTCGGGCAGCCCCTGGAACCTCCACGAGTAACACATGCTGGCAATAACACTTCCTAGCTTGTCGCACGTGGTTGGTTCTGGATGTTGAATCTAGTGTGTACGAGAGTTCATATATCTTTGCTTCACTAGCAGAGGTATACATCAATAAAGATAATACTCGCAGAGCCTCGTTGAACGAGGTGACCACCGATGCAACGATACTTGTGCTCCAATCTATGCCCATTCCAGAAGGCCATTGAGGCATCTTGTGCTGCATTTATTGCTAAGCCGCAGCTGTGCGCTTGGTGGTAGGAGGATCTCGAGATGCGGGCATGTGAGATCTAGTCGACACTAGGTCGCGAGACACACCGCCATCAATGCCAGACCGCTTCCACGACTCTGCAGAGGGGTCGCGAGATGGATGAGTCCTTGGAAATGCAGGGGTCATAAGGTATCCATGTCCATCACACTCCTGCCAACAACCTTTTGACGGTCGCGGACCTTACAGACTCACTCATTCCACCCGCCAATGGGACAGAGATGGAGGATCACCGCCGAGTCACGCAATGTTGAAAAGTGGCAGTGGAGCAACAGAATGTGGCTACAACATCCCAAGGCCGAATGGCCTCTAGTTTCATGAAGTGTCGACCTTCGCGGGATCACAGTCGCCCCGTCACCATGGACTCATATCACACAAGCCCATCCATCAATCGGCGCCCGGCACGCCTGATGACATGGACCAAATCCGAGCGGAGCGACGACGACTTGTTTGTCCTCGAGTTTAGAATCAAGTTTGCTTATGTGGCAGTGATTAGATAGATGTTTGTGATAATATGTTACTGTAATATGATGCACCATGAGACAAAAGGGTCTCCATCTAAATAAAATAGATGATAACCTGGACTTTACTAGGGGAATCGGTTCAAATATATTTCAATGATATTTGATTGTATGGAACACAAAGATTTGAATTAATAACATGTGAACCACAATTAAAAATGCATAAGACTTGTCATATTTTATTATGTATAGTTGTAAAATACTTATTTAATATAAGTAGAATAATAGGATGAAAATAGTTGTGCTATACACACGACAAGTTTTGCACGATAGATAGACCGTGATACAATCCAGCCGGACATGCATAGCCTGAGAACAGCAATAGCCGTTGGATTTGCACATCGTGCACGGATCGGCCACAAGTATCATGTGGTGGCGGGTCCTTTTCCATGCGTGGTTGCATGTTTGAAGTGAGCCTTATCCCGTCAATAATTGGCAATCCTCCATGCAGAGATAAATTAATTAATGGGGTGACTCTTACGTAATGTATATAGAAAGAAGGCTTTTATGATATACCATACATTTGTAAAATCGTTTATGAACATAGCAATATAAACTAGTAACATAGTTGCTTACCACAGATAAGCATCATCTCTCTCTTTTCAAACCACAAACGGACTCACATGCCTCGGCCTCGGGGCCGTAGTGTCATACCCTGCTGCACTGGCCACCGCTAGCACAGCACGGCCTACAATTCCTGGATAACGTCTGGCCTCCACTCCAGTGGTGCCTTCCTTCAGCAACAACCACGATGCATAGGGAACAACCATGAGGCCTTCGAGCACGGTGCCTGGCAGTACAAGTACTTATGCCGCCGCCGCCTAGCGCCCGCCACCAGGGATTACGACGACGGGTATGATCCGGCGCCAGGGACTACTACAGCAGCATAGGTCCGTGTCCATAGTCATATCATATGGTCTCTTCCGGCATGGACGAAAGGCAGTACTCACCATGCCTTCTCTCACCCATGACCACGGTGTGGTCAGCGTAGGACACTCGCAAGAGATTGTAACCGCCGCGGAAGAGCACATCAGCGACGCCTGGCTGCCGCTGTAGTCTACCGCCGCTACCCGTAGTGATGTATATTTTAATTTTGCTAAATGTGTTTGCCGCTTGTCCGCAAAAGCATTAGAGCTTTGCCGAGTGTAAGGCAAGAGGCCTGCGACAACGTGGCATCGGTCGTGTTCATTCCTTTTCGTCTAAGCCATTTGTTTGTCTTTTTTAACACAGTACAGATGCAAGCCCTCATGTACACGCCCATACACTCATTCCTATGAACTCACATAGGCACACTCTACCTCTATGAGCATTTCAAGAGACTGAGCCGACATATCATTTTAAGATTTTACGAAGTCACCGTATGTGTTTCCCTCCGATTTTCTTTAGTTTGTGCATAAGGCTAGACCCTCATACCAGGTAGAGCCCCACTCCATATTTACTTGACTATTTTTCCATGCACTTGTGTATTTTTCCACTATTTCCTGCATCCCTCACTAGTAGAAAACAGGGCTATGGTCCAGGCCGGCTCAGCCCATTAGTCCCGGTTCAGTGTAGAACCGGGACTAATGTGGGCATTGGTCCCGGTTCGTGAGCTCAGGGGGCCGGCCGGGCCACATGGGCCATTGGTCCCGGTTCGTCTTGACCTTTTGGTCCCGGTTGGTGGGACGAACCGGGACCAATGGGCCTGGCTCCTGGCCCACCACCATTGGTCGCGGTTGGCGGCCTGAACCGGGACCAAAGGCTGCCCTTTAGTCCCGGTTCATGCCACAAACCGGGACCAATGAGGTGCCTATATATACCCTCGCCCGCGAGCAGAGCACTCCAGTGCTCTGTTTTCTCTGGCCGGCGAGGGGAGGGGTTTGTGGTGCTCTAGCTCACCTCCTATGCACATGAGGTGTTCGATGGAATGCCCGAGCCACACTACTTAAACTTTCTCCTCTCGAAGCTCGACCTCCAAGCTCCATTTTCCTCGAGATTTGTCTAGATTTAGCGGTCCGTCACGCCCCGTCCCCGTCTTCACCACCGTCGATCACCCGCGCTGATCTCATCACCGACACCACCGTGGTGAGCCTCTTGTTCTTATCTTCTTTCTGATTTGGTATTGGTATCATTTTCTTACATTTATTATTGCATCTTATATAATGCGATGGTTTTGGTATCCGCCCCCGTCGGCCCTCATCCTGTCTATGATTCGGATTTGGTATGTATATTATCTTCATAACTATTGGTTCATTTATTGTTTATGAAAATTATGCCGACCAACGTGACATAGATTTTATTTATCTAGGATGTATGTGAATCGGAAATGCCAACCGACCCTATTGTCGAGAGGTTAAATTTAGTTGAAGAAGAAAACAATTTGTTGAAGGAAAAAATAAAAAAAATTGAGGAGGAGAAGATGATATTGGAGTTGCATGTTGCGGATGTCGTCGATGATCACAAGATCAAGATGGATGCAATGCGCTTGAAGATTAGAAAGATTAGAAAATATGCCATTCATACCGAGGCTTGGTATCATTATGCCGTTGGATCAATTGTTACCTTGGTTGCGATTATGATCGCATTTGTTTTCGCATTGAAATGTTTTACATAGTTTCAATGTATGGTTTAATTAATTAGATGCTCTCGAGAGCTATATATATGTTGTTAGATGAGAACTATGTATGCACTTTGGTTTTAATGTGATGATGAACTTCTATTAATTTGGACACTTAATTATATATAATGCACGCAGATGAACCGGCAATGGATGTACGGTGACAGACACACCCGCGAGTACATTAAAGGCGTGCATGAGTTTCTCCATGCGGCTGAGGCAAACAAGCAGAATGGTTTTATGTGTTGTCCATGCACTAAATGTGGGAATACGAGGTCTTACTCTAACCGGAAAATCCTTCACTCCCACCTGCTTTACAAGGATTTCATGCCACACTATAATGTTTGGACGAGGCACGGAGAAATAGGGGTTATGATGGAAGACGGCGAAGAAGAAGAGTATGATGACAACTATGTGCCCCCTGAATACGGTGATGCTGCAACGGGGGGAGCTGGTGAAGATCAAGAGGAACCAGACGATGTGCCCAATGATGCTGCCACGGGTGAAGCTGCTAAAGATCAAGAGGAACCAGACGATGTCCCCGATGATGATGATCTCCGCCGAGTCATTGTCGATGCAAGGACGCAATGCATTAGTCAAAAGGAGAAGCTGAAGTTCGATCGCACGTTAGAGGATCACAAAAAAGGGTTATACCCCAATTGCGAAGATGGCAACACAAAGCTCGGTACCGTACTGGAACTGCTGCAGTGGAAGGCAGAGAATGCTGTGGCTGACAAAGGTTTTGAGAAGCTACTGAAAATATTGAAAAAGAAGCTTCCAAAGGATAACGAATTGCCCGACAGTACATACGCAGCAAAGAAGGTCGTATGCCCTCTAGGATTGGAGGTGGAGAAGATACATGCATGCCCTAATGACTGCATCCTGTACCGCGGTGCATACAAGGATCTGAACGCATGCCCGGTATGCGGTGCGTTGCGGTATAAGATCAGACGAGATGACCCTGGTGATGTTGACGGCGAGCCCCTCAGGAAGAGGGTTCCTGCGAAGGTGATGTGGTATGCTCCTATAATACCACGGTTGAAACGTCTGTTCAGAAACGAAGAGCATGCCAAGTTGATGTGATGGCACAGTGAGAACTGAAAGAAAGATGGGAAGTTGAGAGCACCCGCTGACGGGTCGCAGTGGAGAAAAATCGAGAGAAAGTACTGGGATGAGTTTGCAAAGGACCCAAGGAATGTATGGTTTGCTTTAAGCGCGGATGGCATTAATCCTTTCGGGGAGCAGAGCAGCAATCACAGCACCTGGCCCGTGACTCTATGTATGTATAACCTTCCTCCTTGGATGTGCATGAAGCGGAAGTTCATTATGATGCCAGTTCTCATCCAAGGCCCTAAGCAACCCAGCAACGAAATTGATGTGTACCTAAGGCCATTAATTGAAGAACTTTTATAGCTATGGAATGGAAACGGTGTACGTACGTGGGATGAGCACAGACAGGAGGAATTTAACCTTAAGGCGTTACTGTTCGTGACCATCAACGATTGGCCCACTGTCAGTAACCTTTCAGGACAGACAAACAAAGGATACCACGCATGCACGCACTGTTTAGATGACACTGAAAGTATATACCTGGACAAATGCAGGAAGAATGTGTACCTGGGCCATCGTCGATTTCTTCCGACCAACCATCAATGTCGAAAGAAAGGCAAGCATTTCAAAGTAGAGGCAGATCACCGGAAGAAGCCCGCCATGCGCACCGGTGATCACGTGCTTGCTATGGTCAATGATTTACACTACATAATCTTTGGAAAGGGTCCCGGTGGACTAGCTGTTCCGAATGACGCTGAGGGACATGCACCCATGTGGAAGAAGAAATCTATATTTTGGGACCTACCCTACTGGAAAGACCTAGAGGTCCGCTCCTCAATCGACGTGATGCACGTGACGAAGAACCTTTGCGTGAACCTGCTAGGCTTCTTGGGCGTGTATGGGAAGACAAAAGATACACCCGAGGCACGAGAGGACCTGCAACGTTTGCACGAAAAAGACGGCATGCCTCCGAAGCAGTATAAAGGTCCTGCCAGCTACGCTCTTACGAAAGAAGAGAAAGAAATCTTCTTTGAATGCCTGCTCAGTATGAAGGTCACGACTGGCTTCTCGTCGAATATAAATGGAATAATAAATATGCCAGAGAAAAAGTTTCAGAACCTAAAGTCTCATGACTGCCACGTGATTATGACACAACTGCTTCCGGTTGCATTGAGGGGGCTTCTACCGAAAAATGTTCGATTAGCCATTGTGAAGCTATGTGCATCCCTCAATGCAATCTCTCAGAAGGTGATCGATCCAGAAATCGTACCAAGGCTAAGGAGTGATGTGGCGCAATGTCTTGTCAGTTTCGAGCTGGTGTTCCCACCATCCTTCTTCAATATCATGACGCACGTCCTAGTTCATCTAGTCGACGAGATTGTCATTCTGGGGCCCGTATTTCTACACAATATGTTCCCCTTTGAGAGGTTCATGGGAGTCCTAAAGAAATATGTCCGTAACCGCGCTAGGCCAGAAGGAAGCATCTCCATGGGCCATCAAACAGAGGATGTTATCGGGTTTTGTGTTGACTTCATTCCTGACCTTAACAAGATAGGTCTCCCTAAATCGCGGTATGAGGGGAGACTGACTGGAAAAGGCACTCTGGGAAGAGACTCAATAATATGCATGGACGGATATTCTTGGTCTCAAGCACACTACACAGTTCTACAGAACTCTACCTTGGTGACCCCGTATGTCGATGAACACAAGAACAGTCTGCGCTCCAAACACCCGGAGCAGTGCGACGACTGGATTACATGTGAATACATCATGACTTTCAGTAGTTGGTTGGAAACACGTCTCAGAGGTGACAACACTCTTTGTGATGAGTTGTACTTGTTGTCCAGGGGACCATCTTTGACTGTATTGACTTACAAAGGATACGAGATAAATGGAAATACATTTTACACGATCTCCCAAGATCAAAAGAGCACCAACCAAAACAGCGGTGTCCGCTTTGATGCAGCAACGGAGAGCGGAAAGGACACATATTATGGTTACATAGTGGACATATGGGAACTTGACTACGGACCTGATTTTACAGTCCCTTTGTTTAAGTGCAAATGGGTCAATCTGTTAGGCGGCGGGGTACAGGTAGACCCACAGTATGGAATGACAACAGTGGATCTGAAAAATCTTGGGTACACTGACGAACCGTTCGTCCTAGCCAATGATGTGGCACAGGTTATCTATGTGAAGGACATGTCTACCAAACCGAGAAAAAGAAAAGATAAGAAAGCGAATACATCATACGATGAGCCAAAGTGCCACATAGTTTTTTCAGGAAAAAGGGACATCCTGGGAGTGGATGGCAAGACAGACATGTCTGAAGATTATGAAAAGTTTCATGAAATTCCTCCCTTCAATGTCAAGGCTGACCCAAGCATCCTGATAAACAATGAAGATTATCCATGGTTACGGCGCAATAAGCAAATGACACAAGCGAAGAAAAAGTGAAGACTTTCTCCCGCAATAAGCAAATGCTATGTGGGTGAAATTATGATAGCATCCCAACTTTCATCTTTTTCAGAGTTCATTTGAAATGCTTTCATGTCTTATGGTTCGAAACTTTGATACTTCGAAAGTGATTGTCCATTTTGTACACGAAGTGCATCAAGTTTTTGTCGTAACCCTCTCTACTTTTTGGAACATGCTATGTAGATGAAATGATGATACCATGCCAACTTTCAAACTTTTCAGAGTTCATTTTGAAATGCTTTCCAATTTCAGAGTCATTTAGCTCAAAGAATGAATTAATAGCAAACAGAATGAACTACAAAACTTTTATGAAAATAAAAACAATCAATTAAAATATTATGTTATGATCAACTAAAATAAAACTATAATATTCTTCAATAGCAAAAAGAATATAATTTGTGTGACCTAAAATCAAACTATAAGTATTTAATTGTAAGTATAAATAAAAAATAAATAGCAAAGAAGAAAAAAATTCTAATTTTATAGTAAAGTTATTCATAAACTAGTGATTCACACAAATTTTTAAAAATTCGAATTTAAACTATTTAAAATTTAAAACTAATGGCACTAACAGAAAGTTTATAATTTTTGTGACCTAAAAGCAAAAAGAAATCACTAAAAAACTGTAAGTATTTAGTTTTAAGTAGAAATAAAAAATAAATAGAAAAAAATTCTAATTTTATAGTAAAGTTATTCATTAACTAGTGATTCACACAAATTTTTAAAAATTCAAATTTAAACTATTTAAAATTTAAAACTAATGGCACTAACAGAAAGTTTATAATTTTTGTGACCTAAAAGCAAAAAGAAATCACTAAAAAACTATAAGTATTTAGTTTTAAGTAGAAATAAAAAAAATAAAAAACCAAAAAAATGTAGAAATAAAAAAGAAAAAACTAAAAAAAAATGCCACCTACTAGGCCTCCACGGCCTGAATACGACTAAAAACCCTACATGGGCCAGGATTCAGGCCCGCAGAAGGCCCAATAGGCCCACAGGCAAAGCAGTGTCAAATTAGGCCCATAGGCCTGCAGTTCAGAGGAGTTCGAGAGGGAGGAGGCAGCAGAGCTTATAAACTGGTGTTGGGCGCTGTCAACTAGCGATGTGGGACTAAACTCATGGGCGCGGGGCAGCACAAGGGTATTGGTCCCGGTTGGTGGCACCAACCTGGACTAAAGGGGTGCATTGGTCCCGGTTGGTGGCACCATCCGTGACCATTGCCCCCCTTTAGTCCCGGTTGGTGCCACCAACCGGGACCAATGGGCTTCGCTTCCCGCCCTTTGGGCTGCCGAAAAGAGGCCATTGGTCTCGGTTCGTGGCACCAACCGGGACTAATGCCCACCTTTAGTCCCGGTTGCTGCCACGAACCGAGACTAAAGCCTCTTCTATATAAGGCCACACTTTGGAATTTTTCATTCTCATCTTGTAGTTGCCGCCCCTGACGCCGCCAGGCTGCCCCGACGCCGCCTGCCCCCATCGTCGCCGTCGCTCGCGCCCATCGTCGCCGTCGCCCGCGACGCGCGCCGCCCCGGCCCGCCCCCGTCGCCGTCGCCCTCGTCCCTGCCCCGACACGCACCGCCCCGTCCCGCCCTCGCCGTCGCCCGCGCCGGCCCCTTGCCCGATGCCCGCCGCCCCGGCTACCGTCCCCGTCACCGCGTCCCCGAGCCCGCCGTCCTCGTCGCCGGAATCCAGCCATCGCCGCCCCCCTCAAAGTGAGCCCCCCTCTCGAGTGCCACTCTTGCGCCCGAGCGCCCTTGCTCTGCCCCTGCTCCATGGTTGCCGCCGCCCGAGCGCCCGAGCTCCGCCCCTGCACCCTTGCTCCGCCCCTGCTCCGCCGGCCCCGAGCGCCCGAGGAGAAGTAGAGGAGAGGAGAAGTGGAGCAGCAGCAACGCGCTATCCACTTTTCTGAATTTTTTGGAACAGGAGGAATTTTTTTGTCCATATAGAAGGTGTTTGATGAAAAGCTAGATGGCTTTGGGCATTTTTGGAATTTTCAAAAGAAATTTGTGGTGAGGTACTGATGCAAGACAAAGGCGATGGCAAAATTTCAGAATTTTTGGAGAGGTTTAGAATAGGTTTTCAACAAGTTATTTGAATCCGATTCAAATTTCATTTGAATGAAATTTGATAATTTTGAACTATGGATCAGAATATGCTAAATATGTCAAAAATGTTTTTTTATATGATGTTTTTTTTTCATATATGTATTCATTTTTTTATTTAGGTTGTTAATTAGTAGATATCGATTTTAGGTTAGTGTAGAGGAAAAAGTAAAATAAGGAAAAGGAAGAAAAGAGGAAGAAGGAAGAAGAAGAAGAAGAAAAGGAAGGAGTGGAAAAAGGAAAATAAGAAGAGGAAGGCTTCTTTTTTTTTCTTCGATCTTCTCCTCTATTTTTTTCATGGATATATGCTAAAGAAAACGAGGGGGTGATAGATGATGATGAGGGGTCGAGAGTGGGACGAGGGGTCGAGAGGTGTCGAGGGGAGAAAAAATATGTTATCAGGGACGAGGGTCATCGAGGGGTCGAGAGAGGGATGAGGGGTCGAGAGAACTAAATAAGAAGAAGAGGAGGAGAGGAAGAAGAGGAGAAATAAATAAGAAGAAGAAAAAAGAAGGGGAAGAAGAGGGAGAAGAAGAGGAGAGGAAGAAGAGGAAGTCTTCTCCTCTATTCTTTCTTTTCTTCTTTCTTCTTCTTCTTCTTCTTCCTCTTTATTTTATCGGGAACGAGGGTCGTCGAGAGGTCGAGGAGCGGTAGAGGAGAAACCCTAAATAGAAAGTATCGTCGGTGTGAGATACATGTACCATCGGTGTCGGACACTACACCCACATCCCACAAGTGGCGCGGGCTTCGACGCCCACGTCACTTGTGGGACGTGGATGTAGTGTCCGACACCGAAGGCCACATGTATCTCACACCCACGATACTTGCTAGCTATTTAGGGTTTCCTCTACCGAAAATAAGAGGAGAAATAAATAAGAAGAAGAAAAAAGAAGAAAAAGAAGAGGAGAAGAACAAAGGAATAGTGGAGAAGAAGAGAAAATAGAATATATTCTATTTTCTCTTTTCTCCACTATTCCTTTCTTCTTCTCCTCTTTTTTTTTCTTCTTTTCTTCTTCTTATTCTTCTTCTTCTTCCTATTCTTATTAGCCGGAAGTAGAGAGAGGTTTCCTAGTGTCAAAGTATTGAAGAAATCCATGCCTTCATCATTAGCCGGAAGTAACCAGGGCATGTTGGTACGAAGTTCTGCAAAGTTGTTTTGGAATGGAGTCCCGGATAGAATAATCCGCCTTTTGGTACCAATTCAGCAAAGGCCTTCCAAATAGCGATATTCGGAAGGCTCTTGCTGAACTTTGTACCAAAAGGCGGATTATCCTATCTGGGAGTCCGTTCCAGAACAACTTTGAAGAGCTTCGTACCATCATGCACATGTTACTTTCGCCTAATGATGAAGACATGGTTTTGTTGAATCCCGAGACACTACGCAACCTCCCGACCCCTCGGCGATCCTATCGAACATGAGAGGAAGAAGAGGATAAAAAAAGAAGAGGAAGAAGAAAAAAAAGAGGAGAAGAAAGAATAGAGGAGATCTTCTCCTCTATTCTTTCTTCTCCTCTTATTTTTCTTCTTCTTCCTCTTTTTTTTATCGGGAACGAGGGTCGTCGAGGGACATAGATGTAGTCTCGTCGTTGTTGATATATACCCCCTCCCGATAGCTTACTATGATTAGGTAGCTAGTTCTACGTTTGGCACTAATATATCCATCTGTCATGTTTGAATAATAATTGCCATGTTGTAAATATTTGTAGAAACTATGGACACCGCCCTAGACGAAGCAACAAAAGAAGCGTTGTTGAGGGACATAACCGCAGAAGGAAGTGATGCCAGCTCGTTGTTTCTCAACGAAACCGATGGTCTGGAAGGAGAGGGTGAACAAGCTGGCTACAGTGACCTAATGCCGGTGCAAGAAGAAGAACATGAGGACGGCTCCGATGACCCAATGCCGGTGCAAGAAGGAGACCGTGATGACGGCTCCGGTGACCGAACCGAGTCCGGCCAGGTATATATATTAGTTAAGCCTATGCTGACTAGCTGATTGATGCATTCATTGTTTTGGTATGTACACATATTAATTAAGTCTTTGTTCTTTTTTCTAGCCCTCCGGATCGAGCACAACTGAGGTAAAGAGACGAGGCCCGAAGAAAAAGTTGAGCTCGGATGAAAAGTTTGAGATCATAGCAATCGCGCCCGACGGCCAACCTATTGAACCCCTCCGGAAAAAGAGCGCATTTGTTGCTCAGTGCGGGGTTCTGGTTAGGGACAAGATCCCGATAAGCATCCAGCAATGGTTTAAGCCGGCTATAGAAGACCCTGAGGTGTCTTATGTCAATGATATGCAGAAAAATGATCTTTGGACTGAGCTGAAGTCAAATTTCACCCTACCACCTGAGGATAATCCAGAGAACCCAGTTAAAGAGAAATTAATCAAGTCTTTTGCTCCGAAAGGATGGCAGAACTATTCAGGAGGTGGAAGAAAGAGCTGAATAAGTTTGTCAAAAATAACGAGACACCAGAATTCAAGGGCAGATATGAGAAGATAAGAGATCACTGGCCCGCATTTGTGGCCTACAAGACATCGGAAAAGAGTCAGAAGATGTCAGCGACAAACAAGCAAAATGCTGCGAAGAAGAAGCTTCACCATCGCACGGGGTCAGGTGGCTACCTCGTAGCCCGCCCTAAGTGGTCCAAGACTGAGAATGATCTGGTTCATAAAAGGATCGAACTAGAGACAATTAATTGGCCAGACCGTTGCCGGACTTGGTTCTTCGGGGCTGGCGGAACACTGGACCCTGTAACAGGGAAGTGCATTTGGACGAACGATCAAATGGACATACCAGCCAGTAAGCTTAAGCAGTATATCGAAGCAGCGCAGGAAGGGACGTTCTTTCCAGACAGAGAGAACGACGAGCTCACAATGGCCCTCGGGAATCCTGAGCACCCTGGACGGACACGAGGCACGCCAGGCTCCATTCCATGGAAGGTTGGGTTTCCGGACGCAGGCGGTTACAAATCCCATGAGAGGAGGAAAAAAGTGCAGCAGACCCAAATGCAGGCGCTGCAAGCAAGGGTAGACGCGATAGAGGAACGAGAAGCAAATCGCAGCAAACATACTACCGAAGCCTCCCCCGAAGCTACCCCGCCATCTCAGCGCAGAAGCAACGTGGCTTCCACCGAGTTGCTTCAGCCGGAGCATGCCTTGACGGCTCCTGCCAGCTATCCCGTGGATGCTATAACGGAGTCTCAAAATTGCCACCTTATGACGCAATGGATGAATTTGAAGGTCAAGGCGGCTGTTGGCTCTGTTTTTCCTACTGAACCCGGCGCAACTTTTCACTGCCGGCCGATTCCAGAAGGATATGCTAGGGTGATGGTGGATGAGATAACGGAGGGATTTGAGGACCTCCAGCTTGACCACCCTACCGGTGAAGGGGAGACTCGGCTGGGGTCTGCTCAGACTCCATGCCTATGGCGGAAGGAGCTCATCAACCTTCCGAACTGGACGCCACCGCCTCCTCCTCCTCCTCCGGCGAGTCAGGGCACTCCGCCTCCACCGCCTCCTCCTCCGGCGAGTGACGATCAGGGCCCTCGGCCGGCTCCTTCTCCGACGCGTGGCGGCACTCCGCCTCCTTCTCCGCCTGCGCCGACGCGCCCGAGCAGCCAGCCTCCTCCTTCTCCGCCTCGTCAGCAAGGGCGAAAGATACCTGCCGCCGCTCCAGCTGCTCCGGCGCGTCGTAGTCCTTCTCCTCCGCCTCTTAAGCAAGTAAAGAAGACAACCGCTACGTCTGCTCGGTCGGCGTCTAGCAGTACAACCAGAGGCGGGAGGACATACAGATTCGGTCCTTCTCTGAAGACTCCAGAGAAGTTACCATACGAGAGGACCCAGGAGGAGAACGCCGAGATCGCGCGAGAAGAAGTGAAGAAATTCTTTGAAGGGGTGAAAGCAAAGAAACATCCACCTCCGGAGGAGAAGGTAGATCGGGTGAAAGTGAAGCGCACTCTGGCTGCCCTGACAAAACCACCGAAGTCTGATTCGCCGAAAGGAAACTATGACCGCATTATTGGAAAGGAATTTGCCGAAGCGGAGCGGTCGGGAAGTACTGTCAGTGATCAAAGGCTGAAAGAACGACGAGCTGGGAAACAAATTGCCCAGCTCGGCGAACAAGCGAAGCAATCGTGCCCCCCGCTCAAGGTGCCTAGCCACAACGTCGATAATGATCCGAGGATGGTGCCCGGTTATAGCAATCTTGCAGATTACCTGCCCGACGAAGTACATTATGAACCCATGGAGGTGCAGATACAAAGATACGAGTACGGGAAGCCTCTCGTCAAAGATGAAAGATCTCTATCAACGATGATGCGAAGATTGCATGATTGGTACTTGAAAATCTGCGGAGACTCTGGGGGGAGGAGTACCTTGTATGTGAAAGTTAAAAAGGAGCATGACCTCGTTGGAATTGATCTGTTGCCTGATCCATTTGAGGAGTTCTATCAGTTTTTCAATCAATTGGCCCTCGATAAAACAACGGTCGCCTGATACTGTCTGTAAGTAGTACTACTTCTGTCATTAAGTTTCTCTATATAGCTTAGCTCTTTCATTGCATGTATTTATAATCATCCTCGCTATATTATGCAGATTGAAGATCGCCGAATTGAAGAAAAGACAAGTCGGTGATATTGGGTTCATTAACACACATCTCATAGATGCAACTCAGGTTAAACTTCATGCCGCAGCTACTGAGGCCAGCTTGCTACGATCGTTCGTAATAAATCAAAACAAAGATATAATACTCTTTCCTTACAACTTCAGGTGAGTGTTACTGTCTTGTGCGTATTCGGTTTCCCTTATATATTAGTCAAGGTTATAGTAATGTAATTCATGAGTTATGCATGTGTGTGCAGTTACCACTATATTCTCCTAGAGATTAAGCTTGAGCAGGGAGTAGTAACCGTCTTGGACTCTAAACGAAAAGATCCCAAGGAGTATGCGGACATGACTGAAATCCTCAAGAAGTAAGTTAAATCGATCATTATCCACCATATAAGCAACTTTGTTCATTTCCTGATATCAAGTAATTGTTTTCTTTGTCCGGCAGGGTTTGGAGAAAATTCACCAAAACAGTTCCGGGACTGCCGAAGGAGCTGGAATTTAGACACCCGAAAGTAAGTACTATAGTAGCATGTTCCGCGCATCTCCTAGTGATTCAAGCTCTAGTTTCATCAATACCATTTAGCATTCTTGTTTATCAGTTTGATTGACCTCTATTTCTTGTAAAGTGGTTGTGGCAGGAACAAGGGAATGATTTCTGGGGATACTACATCTGCGAGTCCATCCGCCACACGACCTGTGAGCGGGGCGGGTACTCTAACGAACAATATGAAGTACGTAAATAACAACATTCACAATTTTATTTTATTACCATCATTTGTGTTGAGTTTCATTCATTTATATATATATATATATATATATATATATATGTATTGACCCCCTTCTTCAAATTAGATGTTTCGGAAGCGGGATGAACTCCTAGCACCAGCTCGCATGCGAGCAATTCAAGAGGAATTGGTGGCATTCTTTCTTGACCACGTGATCCCTGAAGACGGAGAATTCTATGTGGACCCTGAGTCCGTATGATTATATTTTTAAGAGATAATTATTGTATATATGTAGCCGGTAGTGCCAGATAGATATACGAGAACTTGTTGTTCGACCAATCTCTCGGAGAAGGAGAGGTGGTCGATATCACTTCTCTCTGTATATATGCATATATGTTCATGACGACCTTCTGTTTCCTTCGTTTGCTTACTAGCTAGCTAGCGTGTCTAGTCCTCTCTATATACGTATGTATAGTACGTAGCGTCGACCAAGCACGGACATAACAGAGGACACTTCTCTCTATTAATTATAACTAGCTAACACAATATATGAAACACCTAAATTAACCCCCCAAAACCCCCAAACCCCCCCCCCTTTCAAAAAAAAAACAAAAACCCCAGCCACAGAAGTGATGACGCGTGGACGCCTATTGGTTCCGGTTGGTGCCACCAAGCGGGACCAAAGGGTCTCCTGACTGGGCTCTGCGCACTGCCCACGTGGAGGGCCTTTAGTCCCGGTTCTGGATTGAACCGGGACTAAAGGGGGGAGGTATTAGTACCAACACTTTAGTCCCGGTTCCTGAACCGGGACTAAAGGCCCTTACGAACCGGGACTATAGGCCCTTTTTCTACCAGTGCCTGCATGAACCTATCTCTCTGTATGGGAGTAATTATGAGCCGTTGCATGCGAAGCCAAAACAGGGGCATGATAGGAAACTATCGCTGAATCACTGGACCACACAGAGTATTCAGGAAAAAAACGAAAAAAGATAAACACATTAATTATGGAGGGAGTATAATGTTAGGGACGTAGCTGTAGGAAAAAGCATTGTGAGACTAACTTGCACAAATTTGCAGTGCCTTAATTTTGCTAAGTTTCCCATGCCTCCTATCCTTATGCATCGAAACTGTAGAAAGATGCATCTTGGCACTCATATTAGAGAAACAGCATTGTGAGACTAACTTGCACAAAATTGCGGTGACCTTAATATTGCAAAGTTTCCCATGCCTCCTATACCCTTATGCATCGAAACTATAGAAAGATGCATCTTGGCACTCCTATTAGATCTCAACATCTCGTACTAGTATTTTTAACAATACAAAGTTGATGTAGGGTATGCAGATTTCTTGTAGCATATGTTGAAATTTTGCTAGTAGGCCTTTGGCCCAAAGCCCAACTAAAATTCTGAAATTCTCTTGGCCCATTCATGCACACATGTGAGTGGAGTGAGTGAGGCTAAAGTTTAGTCCCACCCCGGAAGTTGAGAGAGAGTTGCACCTCTTTATAAGGTGAGCTCTTCTACCACTTGTATGATCATGAGAAGAGAAGACCTACACGCGTGCTCCTCCTCCTCGCTCGCCACGCCACGCCGCGCCACGCCACGGGTTGCGGGATTGAGCCGAGGACAGAGCTATGCACGTTGTCCCTACCCGGCCCGCACTATATAGTCAGGCAGACGTCTACCTTAGCCGCCGCCGCCGCTTCGTATGGTTTCTCACCACCGTTCCAGATCATTGCGCCGCCAAGCAAATCTTCTCCGTTCCTCGTTTCGGCGTGCACTGGGAGAAGGGACAGCAAGCCTCCGGAACCCCGCCTCTCGTGATCCTGTACGAGAGAGGGGCGATCAGGTTTTTGGGGAGCGCACTCGCGCGACTACTGGCAGCGACGACTTCGCGAACGACGACTTCTTCCCCGACCTCGGCAACCTCATCCTTGACGACATGGGCGACAACGTCAACGCCGGCGGTGCTGCTCCCGCTGCACCGTATGTGATTCTATCCTTTCTGTTCGAGATCATGGTAGAATTCATGTTTCTAGTATGTTTCCTAGATGTGATCTGTTCATCTGCTATGCTAGTTCGCATGATTAGTTTAATCTCTACTATTGTAGTCATGATTTATCTTCTAATTATTCGGATTAAATCTCGTAGTAACTTGCTCATATTTTCAACAATCCAAAAACCTGATTATAGGCAATTTACTCCGAGTGGTTTTGCTGCGCATCTGAAGCCGCCTGCCTTTAAGGGGACGCAATATAAGAGGTGGCGCACGAGAGCAGTCTACTGGTTTCAGACCATGGGCTGCTATGACGCCACCAAGGGCAATCGTGAGGGCGATCTTAATCCAGCACAGCTGGAAGCTTTCGAGAAGATCGATACCCTCTTTAAAGGCGCTCTTTTGAGTGTTCTTGATGACTCCATTGTGGATTCGTATATGCCGTTTGACAACGGCAAGGACATGTGGGCTGCGCCGAGGCCAAGTTTGGTGCCTCGGACACCGGCGTTAAGTTGTACGTCATGGAGCAATTCCATGACTACAAGATGACTGATGAGCGCCCTGTTGTATAGCAGGCGCATGAGATACAGTCGCTCGCAAAAGAACTTGAGTACTTCAAGTGTGTGTTGCCGGACAAATTTGTTGCCGGAGGCATCATTGCCAAGCTTCCACCTTCGTGGAACAATTTTGCTACTTCCCTGAAACACAAGAGCCAGGAGTTTTCCGTTGCGGATCTCATTGGTACTCTTGATGTTAAAGAGAAGGCGAGAGCAAAGGACACACGTGCTCGAGTTGCTGAGGGAGGTTCTAGTGCCCACATGGTATAGAAGAAGAATTCCCAGCCCAACAAGTTCAAAAACAATAAGAACAAAACTCAGGGCAAAGGCAAGTTTGATACAAAGAACAAGCCATCACATTCTACCAACTTCAAGAAGAATTCTCGTAAGAAGGGGAAGGGACTTTGCCATGTCTGCGGTGATCCTAATCACTGGGCTCCGAAATGTCGTAACCGCTTTGAGGAGCGCGGACATGAGAAGAGCGGCAAGTCCGCTAATGTTGTCATCGGTGATATTGATATGAAGGAATCAGGGTACGGTATTATACCTACCATCCTTTCATTATTCCAATCCCCTGATTGGTTAATTGACACCGGTACGAATGTACATGTTTGTGCTGACACCTCCATGTTTTCTTCTTACCAGGCAACAGGGACTTCACCCGTGCTGATGGGGAACGGGTCACGTGCCATCGTTCGAGGTGTTGGCAGGGTCGATCTGAAGTTTACTTCGGGGAAGACTGTGCGTCTGAAGAACGTTCATCATGTGCCATCCATAAATAAAAATCTCATTAGCGGTTCCCGTTTATGTCGAGATGGTTTTAAGTTGGTTTTCGAATCCAATAAATTTGTAATTTCTAAGTATGGAAATTTGTTGGAAAAAGCTATGAGAGTGGAGGCTTGTTCCGCCTGTCTTTGTCAGATATTTGCACTAAAGTTATTAATAATGTTTGCCACAACAATGAGTCTGATATTTGGCATTCACGACTTTGTCACATTAACTTTGGTTGCGTGACGCGGCTAGCCAATATGAATTTAATTCCAAAAATCTCTATTGTCAAAGGCTCTAAGTGCCAAGTATGTGTGCAAGCTAAGCAACCTCGCAAGTCCCATAAGACTGCAGAGGCAAGAGACTTGGCGCTACTAGAGCTTATACATTCTGATCTTTGTGAGATGAATGGCATGTTGGCAAAAGGTGTAAAGAGATACTTCATGACGTTGATTGATGACTCCAGTAAATATTGTTATGTGTATCTCCTGAAATCAAAAGATGAGGCTTTAACTTTTTTCAAAAACTATAAAGCTGAGGCAGAGAACCAACTTGATCGAAAAATTAAATGGCTTAGGTCCGATCATGGTGGAGAGTATTTTTTCAATGAATTTGATCTGTTTTATGCGGAACATGGTATAATCCACGAGAGGATGCCTCCCTACTCAACTCAGTCAAATGGGGTAGCCGAAAGAAAGAACCGAACTCTAACAGATATGGTTAACACCATGTTAGACACATCGGGTCTTTCCAAGGAATGGTGGGGGGAGGCGCTAATGATTGCGTGTCATGTTCTAAACCGAGTTCCCACAAAGCAAAAGACCATGACTCCGTTTGAGGAATGGGAAAGGAAAAGATCGAAACTCTCTTACCTATGTACTTGGGGTTGTTTCGCGAAAGTCAATATACCAATTTCCAAGAAGCGCAAGCTTGGACCAAAAACCGTGGATTGTGTTCTTCTAGGCTATGCTTTTCATAGCATCGGCTATAGATTTTTGATAATAAAATATGAGGTATCCGACATGCATGTTGGTACGATTATGGAGTCGAATAATGCAACTTTCTTTGAGGACATATTTCCTATGAAGGATATGTCGAGTTCATCAAATCAGGAGATACCTACTCCATCTAGTGAGGAATTCACTGTAATTCCTGAACCCACCATTGCGATGGAACAAGTTGAGATTCCTGTTGAGGGTGACAATGGAACTCCTGTGAGGAGTAAGAGACAGAGGACTGCAAAGTCCTTTGGTGATGATTTCATTGTGTACCTCGTGGATGACACACCCAGGACTATTTCAGAAGCCTATGCATCTCCTGATGCTGACTACTGGCCGGAAGCTGTACGTAGCGAGATGGACTCCATCTAAGCTAACGGTACCTAGGAGATCACTGACCGTCCTTATGGGTGGAAACCTGTAGGATGTAAGTGGGTGTTCAAGAAGAAGCTTAGACCTGATGGTACGATTGAAAAGTACAAGGCACGGCTTGTGGCCAAGGGTTATACCCAGAAAGAAGGTGAAGACTTCTTTGATACTTACTCACCCGTGGCTAGACTGACCACAATTCGGGTGCTACTATCACTGGCTACCTCACATGGTCTTCTCATTCACCAAATGGACGTTAAGAAATCATTCCTCAATGGAGAGTTGAAGGAGGAAATTTACATGGATCAGCCAGATCGTTTTGTAGTACCTGGTCAGGAAGGAAAGGTGTGCAAATTATTAAAGTCTTTATATGGCTTTAAACAAGCTCCTAAGGAGTGGCATGAGATGTTCGAAAGAACATTAACTACTGTCGGCTTTGTAGTAAACGATGGTGACAAGTGCGTGTCCTATCGCTATGGAGGGGGCGAAGGAGTTATTCTTTGTCTGTATGTCGACGACATACTGATCTTTGGAACCAAACTTGATTTAATCAAGGAGGTTAAGGATTTCTTATCTCGCTGTTTTGAGATGAAGGATCTAGGAGTAGCTGATGTTATTTTAAACATCAAGCTGTTGAGAGATGAGAATGGTGGGATCACACTGCTTAAGTCTCACTATGTGGAAAAGGTCTTGAGTCGTTTTGGGTATAGCGACTGCACGCCTTCTCCAACTCCATATGATGCTAGTGTGTTGTTTCGAAAGAACCGACGAATTGCTAGGGATCAACCGAGGTATTCTCGGATTATTGGCTCGCTTATGTATTTGGCGAGTGACACGAGGCCTGACATCTCTTTTGCTGTGAGCAAGCTGAGTCGGTTTGTGTCAAAACCGGGAGATGATCATTGGCATGCGCTTGAGAGAGTTATGCACTATTTGAAAGGCACCACGAGCTATGGGATTCACTACACCGGGTATCCAAGGGTACTGGAGGGTTATAGTGACTCAAACTGGATATCTGATGCTGATGAGATTAAGGCAACAAGTGGTTATGTTTTCACACTTGGTGGTGGCGCTGTTTCCTGGAAGTCTTGCAAGCAGACCATCTTAACAAGGTCAACTATGGAAGCAGAACTCACAACATTAGACACTGCCACAGTTGAAGCAGAGTAGCTTCGTGAACTCTTGATGGACTTACCTATGGTTGAAAAACCAATACCCCCTATCCTGATGAACTGTGATAATCAAACAGTGATCGTCAAAAGAAAACAGTTCAAAGGACAATATGAAGTCCTCAAGGCATGTGAAGAGGAGACTGAAATCTGTCAGAAAATTAAGGAACTCCGGAGTTATTATGTTGGATTATATCCAAACGTCGAAAAATTTGGCAGATCCCTTCACGAAGGGTCTATCACGTAATGTGATAGATAATGCATCGATGGAGATGCCTCTGAGACCCACCGCATGAGTTGTCCATAGTGGTAGCCCACTCTATGTGATCGGAGATCCTGTGAAGTAGAAGTGGGAGACAAGCTGTTGGTCAGCTAGGAGGAGAGTATCCCTATATTACCTATCCCACTCTATGAAGATGCAATACTCTCCTGATCTGCATGGCAGGTTGATACTTATCTTAATGAGTTCCAAGTGGCTTATTCGGGTAAGCAAAGATGTTGTCCTGCAGAACGTCTTCTGAGGATAACACCTATATGAATTTGACTGTTAACGTCGCAGTCTGTGAGAATTGGGTGTTCTCTAATAAATTCATGAAAAGACCCTGGAGTATGACGTATACGCTCCACCAGCGGGAAAGAGCCTTACGGCAGCCCAGTATCGGTCAAAAATTTGTGTTAAACTAGTCTCGCAGAAAACTTGTAGTTCAAGGCATAGTCCACTATTCAAGTTGTGATCTAGTGTAGCATAAATCTCTAAGTGGAAGTTTAACTTCACAGTCTTCACTAAGCACTGGTATATAAACAATGTTTTGGAACTAAATGATGAGATGTGCTAATGAGACTTTGTGGGGGATTGTTGAAATTTTGCTAGTAGGCCTTTGGCCCAAAGCCCAACTAAAATTCTGATATTCTCTTGGCCCATTCATGCACACATGTGAGTGGAGTGAGTGAGGCTAAAGTTTAGCCCCACCCCGGAAGTTGAGAGAGAGTTGCACCTCTTTATAAGGTGAGCTCTTCTACCACTTGTATGAGCATGAGAAGAGGAGACCTACACGCGCTCGCCTCGCCACGCCTCGTCACGCCGCGCCGCGTCGCGCCGCGGGTTGCGGGATTGAGCCGAGCCGAGGACAGAGCTATGCACGTTGTCTATATTTTTGCTGCTCGGGAAAATTAATGAGTCATTAATTAATAATTAACGGACGCGTTAATTACTGAAGCGTTTTCGATTCTTTTGGATCGTGACGACTCGGACGTGGGGTTTACTCCCACGACCTACCCAGCCCGCACTATATAGTCAGACAGACGTCTACCCTAGCCGCTGCCGCTTCGTATGGTTTCTCACCACCGTTTCAGATCATTGCGCCGCCAAGAAAGTCTTCTCCATCCCTCCTTTCGGCGTGCACCGGGAGAAGGGACAACAGGCCTCCGGAACCCCGCCTCTCGTGTTCCTGTACGGGAGAGGGGCGATCAGGTTTTTTGGGAGCGCACTCGCGCGACTGCTGGCAGTGACGACTTTGCGAATGACGACTTCTTTCCCGATCTCGACAACCTCATCCTCGAGGACATAGGCGACAACGTCAACGCCGGCGGTGCTGCTCCCGCTGCACCGTATGTGATTCTATCCTTTCTGTTTGAGATCATGGTAGAATTCATGTTTCTAGTATGTGCCCTAGATGTGATCTGTTCATCTGCTATGCTAGTTCGCATGGTTAGTTTAATCTCTGCTACTGTAGTCATGATTTATCTTCTAATTATTCGGATTAAATCTCGTAGTAACTTGCTCATATTTCCAACAGCATACAAGGTGGGAAGTGTCTATGAAAAGAGAGCCCGGAGAAGGAAAATGACACATTTTAAGACTTCGGCAACAGAGGCTGCCGTTGCCGCAATAACAGATCCAACGCCACTATACACATCTATATTATGGCACATTAATCTGGTCCATGTTTGGACGGTGTTTCCATACAACGAGCTTGATGTGCCGACCAAAATAACATGGGCGTTGCTAGTATAGCTTTGGAATTATTGATTCTTTTTCGCGTCTGGTGGTACAATACAATCCTAGCTAGTGTGTGGCGCGATCAATAGAAATAGGAATCCAGTGGTTCAATATTATTGCTGCCGTCTGTGTGGCAAAACAAAAAATATCATAGCCAAGCCACCTTCAAAATAAAGTTTATACTTTAGTTAGTGCTATGTACGTAATGGTTGGCTATTTACCCGAAAGGCGTGTCTTCATATAAATTAAATCAACAGTCAAAATGTAGATCTGAATATGGCATCAATGAATTTAAAAAATGTGACATCGAGAAAAAGTAAGGCAAGGTAGTTGCTCCGAAGCCTAGCATGACCAGTACCACATGCACCCATCAGATTGTTATAGTTCACTTGTCAAGCTCACCATCATCAATACACTCGACTACTCCACAGTTGGTCATTGTGGGTACATGTCTTTGTGAACCTAATTATATAAAAAAAACATTGTATCATCTTTGGTTTGTTTTTGCGGGAAAATTTACAATCTATTCATCTTCAATCATGACACTACAACGAACATCAGAAATAATAAAATTAAATATAGATCCGCAGACCACCTAGCGATGACTACATGCACTAAAGCGAGCCGAAGGCGCACCATCATTATCGTCCATCCCTCGCTGGAGCCGGGCATACTTGTTGTGGTAGAAAGTCAGGAAGTCGTCGTGCTAAGGCCCCGTAGGACAAGCGCACTAGAAAAGCAACCACTGCCGATGAAGAGTAGCGTAGATCGGAACAATCCAATCCGAAGACACATGAACGATGAAAAGATCCAAGCAGATCCACCAAAGAGAGGTCCATCGGAGACACACCTCCACGCGCGCTTACCGACCATGCTAGATGGACCACCGGAACGGGGCCAAGAGGTCTTCCCCGCCATTGCCCCGACCTCGCACGCCGCTGTTGCGTCGCCTGCGGTCCACTCCACCCACCCCGCGCGTCTACTTCCACGTGGTATGCATCGCGCCGCCTCCCTAGGGGTGAGAACACCACCTTCAGCGTCGGTCTTCATGACGCTGTCAGGTTCTCCGTCGCCTACTTCGAGCACCGCCATCGTGCTCCTAACCTAGTCATCGTCGCTGCCGTCTCCTCAAGCCGCCGCCGCCATCGCCTTCTACCTCTTCATATTCGTCCTACATCACCTCATCGCCAGCGTCGCCGTCCTCTCCCCAGACCACTTCATCTACTCCGAGAATCGCGGTCGACATCGGCACCTTCTACCCCACATCCGCTGGCGCGCAACCCTTGTCGATACCTCCTTTTCTAGCCCCTCTGACATGGTGTACAACTCATGCAGATCCCGTCTACGCATGCCCGGTGCTGGCAACACCGACGTGTCCCCTGGGCAGCAAGTCTGGTGTGGCGCCTCGTCAACATCGAGTCCGTCCGTCTACACATGCCCGGTATTGGCAACACTGATGCGTGCCTTCATCCACGATGTGTCCCGGGACTTGCCAAACCTGGCGACGCCTCGTAAACACCATCTTCTTCCCGGCACACCACTACCTCGCCACCACTGCGCCCATGACTAACTCGGCGTCTACTTGCGCCGCGACTCCATGGCGACTACCTCGACATTCCCCACCCTGACTCAACGTCGACCACGGCGTCCCACGCACGACTACCTTGACCACGGCTACACCACCCTAGGTTGTCCGCCACCACGACAATGGCACAAAGGGATACATCCTTGCTTGAACAACCTCGTTGGTTTCCACTCCATTCACAACATCCGCGATGCATCAATCGTTACGACTGTGGGAGATGTATGTCGGCTTATATTTGGATTATTCTATAGTCTCACTATCTACAACGTTACCGTTGTGACTACGGGAGGATGTTGAGTATCATGATTATTAGGAAACATAGGGTAGACTAGAAATTAGTTTTCTTCTCTTGTACTCCAAGAGGATCATTTACTCCTATATATATGCCCAGGAGGCTCAAGCAATACATCCATCAATTCCACCAATTTTCCTCTCTATTTCTCTTACAACGGAGATGACAGAGGTGAGGCGAACGGTGGCGGCCATGGTGGATGAGCAGAGAGGAGAGGAAAGGACATGGCCTCGTGGGTGATGGGGACGGCGGGATGAGAATAGAAATTTAAATGGGCCACTCGAGCCAGTGCACGAGCCGAAACAACAGTTGTCCTAACTAGTTCTACGGAGCAGCGGCCCAAAAGACAAATGAAGATGCCCATATAACGTACGATGGATCCATCGGACGGCCAGCAACGTTGAAGCGCTGTGGAGACTCCTAGCTAGGTCGGTTTTACTGTTTTTTAATGATGATTACATGGATTGCGTATAATTGTAAAAGGAAATGGTATTTAAAATAATATTGAGTGAACCATAGCATCAATACGACAGAACTTCAACGAGCACAAACCCAACCTTTGTATAATTTGATATACATTCCCAACATGCTTAGAATAATTATTAAGTCAACTAAAGAGATGACACATGATGTGATAAACATAGAAGGAACTATTCTTCAAATTTGAGTTCATGTAATTGTCGAAGGGTTGAACAGGTGTTCATATCATGGTGTCTTCCTTTTTCTCCTTGAAAAATGCATATCTCGCATATTGCAAGATATAGCAAGCACTGCCCTCTACTTGCTACCGCACAGGACACATGTCCAATATCGTGGTTTTCTTCTTTATCTATGTGTTTTGTGTTTTGGTGGTTTTGTTTTGTCTCTGAATTTTTTTGGTGTTTATTTCATTACTTTTTTCTTCCCTTTTCTCCTTTGCTTATTTTTTTGTTCTATCATGACATGATTTTTATTTTGATTTTAGCTTTTCCATTTTCCATTCTTATGTTTATTTTTTGAGCAATTAGATTACCTCATTTATTAAATGCATTAATATTTTTTCAATTGTGTGAACAGTTTTAATGACGTCATGAACAGTTTTTAAATTACTTGCATATTTGTAAATATGTGAATATTTACAATGAATACTCTTGAGGGCGTGTTCAAAGTAACTTTTTTTGAGAAATGCGTTGAAAGTTACCTAAATTACATGAACACGTTTTAATATGTGTTAACACTTTTTAAAGTACATTACATTTTTTAAATACAGAATAATTTGAAAAAACTTTATTTTTGTAAAATGTTAAATATCTTTCCTAAAGGTATGGACATTTAGTAATTGTGTTGAAAAATTTATTAATCACATATGATTTTTCTTAAATATAGAACTTACTTTCAAATATATGAACACTTTTTGAAAATATAATCACTTAAAAAGTAGATGAACATTTTTCTAATTGTAAAGATTTTTTTTTATTACAGAACCTTTTCTTTAAATAACATGAACATTCTTCACATCACTTGATCATTTTTTTGGGGAACATGCAAAACAAATTTCATTTTATTTTCTGCAAATATTATTATAAAATTAGTAGACATAGGTTCAAAACGGCAATTTATTTTTGCCTGAGTTCTATCGAAAAGACAAATTGTACACGTTTGTAATGTGCCAAATTGGCTGCGGCCTATTTGGTCTCCGGTGTGGGTGAGGAAGTCCTGGCGCTTGCAACAAGCGAGATATGGCACCCTACTTGCTCATGGCAGCGAAGCCCTTGCCCTGTTGTGCCTTGTTTTCAGGCCTCACCCAGTCCACTTCAATTATTTCTGAATTTATGGGCTGAGGCTGGGTCATGTGCCCGACTTTGCTGCATATCGCGAGTTCTATACCCTCGTTTAGGAAGCAGGTGATATAATATAGGCGGCGAACAACGACACAAGTGTCGGCCAGACATGACGAGGCATGAGCGGAGAGCAGCAAGCAGTGCGAGCTACATCAGCCAGAAAACGTGGTTCCATATCTACCGATGCCTGCTACTCCTACACGTGATGGCCCGGGAAAATACATCAACCTAACAACTACTGTGAAATTGATGGATCAAAAGGATAGATAACTGATCTGGATTTCAATGGCATTGCCATACGAGATGTGGATTCTTGAGGCATCACGTGTGCATGAGAAAAGTAAGAAGGAGAAGTGGTAATGAGAGGGGGCGTCTTGCTTTTATAGACGCGACGAGGAAGTAGCTAGAAGCAATCAATTATCATCCCGTACAGGTTCCTGGGCAGTTTTTTAGGCACGCCAAGCTTTGTTGTCTCGATGGTCTGACAGTGGTTCTAGTGCAAGACCGGTTATAAGTGCAGTCTCAGCGCAAATATAGCAGGGGAAGTGTTTAGAAATGGCGCACCGGCCAAACTGTTCCGCTGTCCCACGCGGGCCACTCGATCGAAGCGACGCGCAGCGCATCGTACGCTCGCGCTCCTCCCGATCCCCTTCTTCCTCCTCCCGATCCCCTTCTTCCTCTTCCTCTTCCTCGCGTCGAACCGCCCTCTTCTTCTCCCCTCTCCTACCCACCCCTTCCCCATCCCTTCCCCCTCCTCCCCCCCGCCCCCCGGTCGCAGCGCCATGCGCTCCCCTCCCCGCTCGGAGCTCGCGGCGACCATCCCATCTCGCCGGCGACCGAGGGATGGTGACAACGGGAGATGCTGCAACCGGTGCTACGGGGTGCTACCACGGCGACGCCTCCCTCACATGCATCGGAGCTCTGCCTACCTCGCCGGACCCGGCCACGCCGGAGCTGCAACCAGCCATGGCAGACTACCCCTCACGGGGAATTTTTGCTGGAACCGGTTGTAGCGAATTCAATCGTCGGTGGTAGCAAAAATCTACTATGGTTGCAGCAAAACGGCGTCATCGTCATCACGGGGGTCGCAGCCGGTGAAGCGCTCCCTCGCCGGCCGCCATGGCTGCCTACAGCCACGCCCGGATCCTCCCGCGTATACAAGTGTTGCAACCGTTACCTAGAAAAGCTTCAACACCCGTTGAAAAAAGCTTCAACCATAGACATAGAAAGCTTCAATGGCATTGCACAAAAAGGGAAAGCTGCAACCGTTGTTGGATTTTGCTAGTACCGGCAAAGATTTTTGCTACATCCATCAGGCAGAGCTACGACCTCGCGAGGACGACAATGTTTTTTTTGCTGCAACCGTAGCAGGCTTTTTGCTACTACCGTTGGAGGTTTTTGCTACATCCAGTAGATAAAAAAGCTTCAACCAGACAACAAAATACAGGAAAAGTTGCAACAGTTTTGACAAAAAGCTTCAACCCGCAGATGAAAAAGCTTCAAAAGGAGATTGAGAAAATCCTCCTTCGACGACGACCATGGCGTATCTCTGTGTTTTTGTTGCAACCGAAGAGTAAAAAGCTTGCAACCTTTTTGTGAAAAAAGCTTCAAGCTCAGGTGAAAAAAGCTTCATTTGGCACGGTGGAAAGCTTCAATCCGCGAGAAAAGCTTCATCAGGCATAGAGAAAAGCTTCAACCGATGAGATAAAAAGCTTCAACCTGACTCGCCAATGGCAGCGAGCGGCGACGTTGAGAGCTGCGTCGGCGACACGACAGTGCAGCGACGGTGGCGGCTGCTAGGCGCTGCGACGACAAGGGGTGCCGGTGTGCTTCAAGACAGGCGACGAGGACAGCCGGTGAGGACGGGGACGGGCGACCAGGACGGGCGGCGAGGGCGGGGATCGGCGACGAGGATGGGCGGCGAGGGCGGGGTCCGGCGACGACGAGGAAGACCGGCGAGGATGGGGACCGGCGACCATCGGAGGGTAGGCGAAGGGGGCGGCGACGGGGGGGGGGGGGACGCGTGCGGCGGCGAGACGGGGAGGAAGAGAACGACCTAATTGGATCCAACGGATCGGGACGGGCCGATCGGACGGTTAGGGTTGGACCGGCCGAAGCGTTCAGCCGGTGCGCCGGCGCCTAGCATCGCCCATATAGCAGAGGCGTCTCCTCGAAGTAAAATTTCACCTCCAGGTTCCTTGCTTTGTTTTCCTCTTCCAATTTTATTCTTCATCGAGGCCTCAACACCAGCCTGCTGGATGCACTTTGAGCAGAACTTTGCTTTTAAGATGTGGAAGTCACAAGCAAACATGCTAAAGCAATTTCCCTCAAGAGTCGATGAAGGGTTTTTTTTTTTTTTGCGGGTGAAGAGTCGATGAAGTTTCTAAAATTTAGTTTTGAGGTTTGAGTTTGTTCAAAAATCAAGCGTGCTAAATTAACTTCACGATGAAATACAAATTTTAAGATGTGATTAGATTAGTTTTGTAGTCTAACAAATTATGTGTAGCATATTTTTCAAAGACGGTAGATTATGGCGAAGATTAATCATACAGGAAAAGGAAATATAGACTGTAGAATGGTTCCATGGGATAGGAATGATATATATCTCTTCTAATTACTGATTGCTCAACAGTTTTACTATTTTTCAGTCATCTGTTTTTAAATTCGTCTCAGGTCGTTTTTGTGTCCGTCCGATCCACGTGAATCTCCGCGCGTCGTACGCCCTCGGTCTCGCGTGAACCGTGTCGATGTGTCGTGGATTTTTTTTATTGTTGTTGGGCTTTCAGGTTCACGGGTTTTCCGCCCTCAGTCTCGCGTAAGTGTTTTTTGAATTTTCTATTCAGTCGGTGGGGCGAAGGGCGGTGGCCTTTGTCCTAGCCGGGGAGGGGATTGGAAGGGGTTGGCCGAGGCGGGCGGAGACGGCGGAGGGAAGGGGCCTCCTCGTCGGTGATTAGCGGTTGGTCGGCCAAGCAGAGATGGAGCGTGGCGCTTGATTGCTGGAGGCATGCGTCACAGAGAGGGCCACGGGCTGGAGAGGAACTCAGCGGAGCTCCCCGTCGTGCTCGCCGCCAACAGGCACCCATGCTGGGGGAGGTAGTATTTGTCGGCATCGGTGGGGCACAAGGTATACTTCCGTCTCCCTGTTGTCCTAGGTTTGTCCATTTTTTTGTTTGTTCTATCTGATCTGCCTCTTTCTGTGTTTGATTCAGTTCATCGTCGTGGTCGCCGGGCATAGAGCCATGTCGCAGGGGTTATTCAATTAGCTGGTTTTTTGGGTAGGAACGTTTTGCGATAGCTTAGTTCACATCTGCGATTTTGAGTGGTTCATGAGAAACGATCCTGAATATTTTGCAGCCACCTATGCGTGTGTGTCAGTCAATCCCCAAATTTCATCGCCAAGTCCGGCTTGTTATTTTTCTGGATCTAGATCTCCGGTTCAAAGAAGTGTTGAGTGTCAATTTCACCACTAAACAAAACATTCCATTAAGTTGACTACGAAGTGTTGGATGTAGATCTGCGGTTCGGCTCCTCTGCAGTCTTTTAAAAACTGCACATGTGTTGCATGTGTGGAAGTAGGTATTTGAGTTTTTTAGGCATTTGCTGGTGATTTTATTTTTTTGTGGGAGGGTCTATGCAATGTTCAGTAATGGTTCAGGCGGCATTTTCGTCTGCTTTCTGTTGTTGTAAGCATGGACGAAGGAATGTTCTGAATCCTATTTTCTTCGGTAGCATCTTCCATGATGAAAACATGTTACATGCGCACAATCTATATTTTCTGTACTTATCATTTTTCAGTTTAGTGAATGAGAGCTAGCTTTTGGTACTAGATTATTCAGTTTTTTTTACCATGTTCCGTACATATTATTCAGCTTAAATATTTCCTTCATTATGGAGATGGTTTTGCTTCTCACGCCCAACTTTTGTGAGCAAGCTCACGGTTATTTTTTGGCGTGATTTATTCATGCTAAAACAGACAGATCTGAATTTTTCCTGTTACCTGTTATGTATTGGCTATTATAATTTTTCAGTATGCTTTTTGTAGGTTTAGGCCTTTTTCCTGCATGAAGACTGGTTGCTTTTCGGTGTAGGTTCCTTTTTTGCTGTAGTGCAGGTTCATGGGTGTTCATTTTTCAGTAGACAGCGATTTTTCTTTCATTGTAGTGCCTCCAATTAAGGTGTGTTTGAAGTCAATTTTTTTAGGGGTCAGCCTAACATTAAAAAAACCAGAGCACCCCTAAATTAGTTTCTTTGAACACACGCGAAGAAATCAACATCTACCAGGAGACGGGTCGGCTAGGTTGCGCGCCAGTTGTGAAAGATCGATGTGTCTCAAAGGTGAAAGGGCCTACTTTTTTGTTTAGTTCTTCTGGCAATGGCTATCGTTTAAAATGAATTTCAACTGCTGCAGACTTCACTTCATATTTTTTTTTAACTACAGTGCCTGAAAATCACTTATCCAATCAGGGAGGTTAGACAAATTGTCAGGCTATAGTAGGATTCAGTAGCTCGACAGTCAAACTGTTACCTCCACTCTGCGCCATATAGTGGTCAGGGTCCCTATTGTCCTGTTGGAATTGCTTCATTCATCTGTTTGCATACCTTGCCCATTACATCTCTTCTTCATCCTGTCATCAGTAACTATTTCATATATATTTCCAGTCATCTTTCTTCAGTCTTTAGTAATTGTTTATTTCTTCAGATTTCTTTTCTCTGTCTTCAATCGTTCACTTTTCAGTGTTTCTTGAGTCACCTTACTATTCAACCACCTTTTTTGTCTTGTTTATTCAGCCCTCTTTTCTCTCTATCTCTAGTTCTTCAGTTTTCTGTGTCTTTAGAATCTTTGTTTTCAGTGTTTCTGTAGTCTAGTCTTCCGTTTTCAGTACCTTTCTATAATTTTGTTCCAGCAATTGGTGTTTTTGTTCCTCAGTTTGTAAGCTTGCCTTCTCAGTCTTATGTTAGTTTTGGTAATAGTATCAATCCTCATTTTTATCATATTTAGTTATCATTTGCATCTTTCTCCACTCCTATCTCTCATGAGTCTTGTCTTTTAGTAGATGATTATTTCTGTTTGGAACCTTATGTTCCTGTAAGTCCTAAGTTTTTAGTTTTCGGTTTTCAGTTTTTTGCACTGGTTTTTTTGCTAGATTATTTTCAGTTTTTAGTCATCAGTACTCTAAAGTATCAGTTTTAGTTCTCTTCAACTATATATTAAGTGATTAGTTATTTGGTCGGTGTTTGTTTAGTATCTTAAGTGTCTCATTTTAGTTCTCTTCAGTTATTTGGTCAGTGTTTGTTCTAGTATATCAGTTTTAAGTTAAGTTATTTATTATTCTAACTAGTTAGTTTCCATTCAGCTTATTATTTTCAGTTTATGATGTTATTCCTGTATTTTCAGCATTCATTTTAAATTTGTTAGACTTGATATGTGTTTATAATTCCTGTAGTTTAAATTAGTTATCTGGTGAGTCTCTGTTCTTAGTTTTTCAGTCATCTTTTTGCTAAAAAAATAGTTTTTTCTCTGCTACATATGTAACGGGGATGGCGTACCCAATCTGCAGGTCCGACTGCGCTGACCGTCGCTCATCGCGTCTAAATTTTGGGGTTTGGTTGTCTGAGGACTTTGAAAGCTGAGTGGTAACTTAGTTTTGAATATGTTCAATTTATCACTATAGTTCTGTTTCAAAAAAAATTATCACTATAGTCTAGTTCACTGTCATGGTCAGTTATTCATTTATCACTACAGTCTAGTTCTTGTTATGTTTCATTTTTCATTCATCACTCATTTTTACAAGGCTATGATGTGGATATTACCAACACCTCCATCTATGTTTTATGATAGCATGATAGTTGTCCTGTTCAGTTAAACATTTCATTTCTTCTTTAGTTTGTGTATGAATTCAGTTTTGTCCCGCTTCAGATACAAACTTAGTCCTTTTAGCTGATAGAATTATATAAACTTTAGCTTTTTCTTAGATTTGTTTTTCTCATTTAGTCATTACTTGTTGCATTCATTTCCTTTTTTAGTCTATCAGTTTTTAGTCAATCAGTCTGAGTCCCTAGTGCTTACTCACTCTGTCATTTTCCAATGAGTCCTGATCATTTTCTTACCTTTATTTTTGTACCTGTAGGTTATATTTCACATCTCCGAGCCAAAGTTGTCCCACACTTACTCAACAAGTTCTCCCACACTAGTGTCATTTTAAGTACTCTCAGGGGTTAGTGTCATTTTTTTAGTTATGTTACTAGTTTTAGTGTTAGGTGTCATTTTGTTCAGTTTTGTGTGTTACCACATAGGTAGGTTAGTCAGTATTCACTGTTCAGTCTTAATTTAGTATTCATTGTTTCAGACCTAAGTCCACCACAGCCTACAACCACGAAAAATTTGTTCTGCTTATCTAGACTGTTTTCTTATTTATGAGTATTCAGACCTTCAACTACTTTAGTCCTTGTTCGATCTTCTCGAATAAAGCCGTCCATCCTAGTTGCTTAGTTTGTCAAGAAATCCCAGGTAGGTTAGCAAGTTTGTTCATACAGTTTTCAGTTTATCTGCATTTTGTCATCTTACTAATTTGGCCTTCATATTTATTGCTTCACTTCATTTTTTATAGATCAGATGCACGCTGGAAATGGACCAAATGGGGCGTCAGCGGTGTTGAATCCCATCACAACAGATACATGCTTTTGACGCTCAAAGATACAACTCACGGAGGAAGATCATTTTTTGTGGGTCTGCCCTAATAAGCCTACTGACACCTGTGTCGCTTCCAGTGGCTGTAGCAGCCAAGGAGTGGTTGTTTTACGAGGGCGGAGTTTAAGAAACAACTTTTCGAAGATCATTGTTGCCGTATGCTATTCTGGCAAGATCTCTGTTCCCATCATTGTTTTTTATTGAAGTTACTGTCAGGTTTTGTATGCGTTTTCATCAGTCTACAGCACAAGTAGCATCAGTCTTCAGAGTTTTTTCTTCATCCTAATTTTTGACTTTTTTCTACATTTTCCCATAGGGGAACAACAAGATGTTTCTCCTTCAGTCTTATTTTTGAGGTATCTAATTCTTCCTTACGGCAAATGTATGGTCGAGTTCTTTTTTTTCAGTTTTTGTTTTGTAGTCTTAGACAGTACATTTTTTCTAGGTAAAATATGTACACAGCAGCAGGATATTTCTCTGAGTTCAGTTTTTATTCACAACATGGGAAAATTGTAGTATGGGGAATTTTTTTAGTGTGGGAAAGTATGCAGCTGGGGTTTAGTTAGAGCCAGGGCAGTAAGCTACGGCTCCAAGTCGCCCCAATCTGGGTAAGATCGAGGGCTACCCCAGCATTTTTGTGTGTTAACGGGTTGGCCAGGCGGCCCGATTAGGGGAAAGGAAGGGTGACGCGCAAACCATCAGAAGGGCCAAAGAGGCTGGCGCATAGTTTTCGACCTGAACCCAGCGAGAAAACAGATGTTTTTTGTTACTAACATTTAGACTGAGTAGTCACTGCAGACGCGTGTCAACCCTCCATTGGAATAAAAAACAGCCTGAAGCAAATTGAAAAACAGACGTCTGATTATTAGTCACTCCCTATGATAGTATAAATTGATACTAAACAATTTTACAGTATACAGTTGAGACACTTATTTTGGGATGGAGGGAGTAGTTTGAAAATATAATACTGGTCTATCTATACCTATTATTAAAGGAAGGATTGTTTCTCCAAAAAAACTTCTTTACGACAGGACCCAAATGATTTTTCATCCATCGGTACCCAGGCGTTTTCTCGTTCGGACGTTTTCACGTTCCTACCGATCTGTTTTTGCCAAAAGAATTAAATCGTATAACGCACAGAGCCGCGATGGGCCGGCCCATTAGCGGATGCTTACGGTCTACGAGGGTACATGGACACCACTCTTCCCTCTCGTTGCTATGCATCACCATGATCTTGCGTTTGCGTAGGAAATTTTTTTAAATTACTATGTTCCCCGTCATTAAGTTCATGGAAAAATGGAGTAATGGAATAAGGATGATGGCATGATGTAGACGAGACCTATTCATGAAGGAATAGCCCCATCTTGTTATCTTTAATAGCAATGATACATGTGTGTCTGGCTGCCCCTTCTATCACTGGGAAAGAACACTGCAAGATCGTACCCATCACAAAGCACCTCTTCCCATGGCAAGAAAAATTAATCTAGTTGGCCTAACTAAACCAAAGATTTGAAGAAGAAATATAAGGCTATAAATAATAATGCATATAAGAGATCAAGGAAGACTCAAATAATATTCATGGACGTAGACCTGATCATAAACTCAAAGTTCATCGGATCCCAACAAACACACCGCAAAAAGAGTTACATCAAATAGACCTCCAAGAGACCATTGTATTGAGAATCAAAAGAGAGAGAGCCAGCCATCTAGTTACTGCCTATGGATCCGTAGGTCTATGGCGGAGTACTCACTCATCATCGCAGAGGCACCAATGAGGATGATGAACCCCTCCATGATGGTGTTAGATTGGATCTCGTGGTTCTGGAACTTGTGGTGGCTGGAATTGTGTTTCGTCGACTCCCCTAGGGTTTCTGGAATATTTGGAAATTTATAGGGTGAAGAGGCGGTGCAGGGGGCTACGTGGGGGGCACAACCCCCCTGAGCGCGCCCTGGTGGGTTGTGCTCCCCACGGGCCTCCCCTCTGGCACTTTCTTGGACCATACGACGTCTTCTGGTGCAGAAAAAATCTTTAAAAAGTTTCGCTGCATTTGGACTCCGTTTGGTACTGATGTTCTTAGAAGTAAAAAACAAGAAAAATACTGCAAATGGCATTGGGCACTATGTCAATAGGTTAGTCCCAAAAAATGATATAAAGTTGGTAGAAAATGATTGTAGAACATCCAATAATGATAATATAACAGGATGGAAGAATCAAAAATTATAGATACGTTGGAGACGTATCAATAAGCGGCGCTGCCATCGGAAGGAGTGCGCGGGGGGGGGGGGGGGGGGGGGGGGTTGGGTGGGCCAGGGCAATCACAAACGGGTGGGTGGGCCAAGACTGATATGTCTCCAACGTATCTATAATTTTTTATTGTTCCATGTTGTTTTATTATCAATCTTGGATGTTTTATAGTCATTTTATATCATTTTTTGGTACTAACCTATTGACATTGTGCCAAGTGCCAGTTGGTGTTTTTCCATCTTTTTTACATCGCAGAAAATCAATATCAAACGGAGTCCAAATGCCACAAAACTTTACGGAGATTTTTTTATGGTCCAGATGGAAGATGTTGGGCCCTGGTTGCACCTGGGGGAGTCCCGAGGAGGGGACAAGCCACCAGGGTGCGCCAGGAGGCCCAGGCGCGCCCTGGTGGGTTGTGCCCACCTCGGGTGCCCCCCGGACCGCCTCTTTGCTCTATAAATACCCCAATATCCCCAAAACCCTAGGAGAGTCGACGAAATATTCATCCAGCCGTCGCAGAGTCCAGAACCACCAAATCCAATCTACACACCATCACGAAGGGGTTCACCACTTTCATTGCTGCCTCTCCGATGATGCGTGAGTAGTCCTTTGTAGACCTTCGGATCCGTAGTTAGTAGCTAGATGGCTTCATCTCTATCTCTTGATCTCTTTTATGCATGATCTCTTATAGCCTCATATTTCTTCTTCGATATCTCGGTTTTGTCTGGCCAACTAGATCTATTTATCTTGCAATGAGAAGAGGTGCCCGGTAGTGGGTTCGATCTTACGTTGCTTGATCCCAGTGACAGAAAGGGAACCGACACGTATGTATCATTGCTACTAAGGATAAAAAGATGGGATCTATATCTACCGCCATAGATAAACGGATCTTGTCTACATCATGTCATCGTTCTTATTGCATTGCTCCGTTTTTCCATGAACTTAATACAATAGATGCATGCTGGATAGCGGTCGATGTGTGGAGTAATAGTAGTAGATGCACGCAGGAGTCGGTCTACTAATCTTGAACGTGATGCCTATGTAATGATCATTGCATGGATATCATCATAATTATTTGAGGTTCTATCGATTGCCCAACAGTAATTTGTTTACCCACAGTTTGTCATTTTTCTCGAGAGAAGTCACTAGTGAAACCTACGGCCCCCGGGTCTTCTTTCTCATATATTTGCCTTTGCGATCTACTCTTTTATTTGCTTTTATTTTCTGATCTACTAAAGCAAAAACCAAAAAATATCTTGCTGCACTTTATTTTATTTGTGATCTATTATTTTAATGTATCACAAATTTATCTCCCTCCGCGCACCATTTTTGGCACCGCTACCCGAAAGGGATTGACAACCCCTTTAACACGTCGGGTTACGAGGTGTTGTTATTTGTGTGCAGGGATTGTTTACGCTGTGTTGCTTGGTTCTCCTACTGGTTTGATAACCTTGATCTCATATCTGAGGGAAATACCTACCGCCGCTGTGCTGCATCATCCCTTCCTCTTTCGGGAATTACCGACGTAGCTTCAAGCGACATCACGGACCGCTCCGTTGACCGATACGGCACCATGTTGGATGGCTTTCATGGTTCAGACGGTTGCGGAAGGTTTGGCCTTGAAGGTGCCCTAAGAAATGGGACTAGCAGTATATTTGAGTCATGCTGGTACTAAAACTGCTATTTTTAGCCATTTGTCAACAGACACCGATAAGGTAACTAGGCATCGCTACTGGAACATTCGTAGAAGTAATTTAAAATATGCTAGTCGCTCACCTTGGTTTTTCGGACAAAGACTAAACTTTATTGACTCAAAATAAAGCATCAAGAGAATACAAACAAAATGAGCACACACCCTGCCTCTCCACAAATAGAATGAAAACAACCAACATGAACGCATGCACACATAAAAACACGTCGGCCAATAACGAAGTCATAAAAGGCCAATGTTATGCCTAAGCGATGAAAACAAAAAGTCCAAAGTGATAAATCCGCTATCGACTACAGCAATTATCATAACCTTACCAACTAGATAACACGACAAGGACGACGAGGTTCTTCAACAACAATTCCTTCAGGAGGGGAGCGACGCTCAAGCGCTGCCTTCACCGGATCCAACCACCAAAGGTGATTCTAAGTTTTCTCCCCTAAGAACCAATCCAAGCATATCCGGGCAATGCCTTCAACAAGGTCAGGACCCAAAAACATCATCATTGCAAGGAATAATCAACTCTGAGCAGACCTAGGTTTTCACCCGGAGCGCGAGACAGGGTGCACAAGTAGCACCACCCTCAAGGTCGATCATGCGCTGTTGCCATCACTTTTTCACGATTTCAACAAATCCCAGTTGCTCGGGAATGAGACCACAAATACACACCCAGGGGGGACAAATGAGACCACAACAACGCCCCCAGGAGGGACGTGACACATCCTGATTTTGGCGATGGCAAAGACAGAAAGCCTTCTGCCACCCTTCTCGGGGAGTTCCCTGCCATCACTGACCATGCCGCATAGAGGGGGCACCATGAGCAATCCCAACATCGTCTTCAACTACTAGGGATGTCCACTAGTGCAATGATCATAACTCCAGAGGAGGGCGTTGCGAGGGATGAATGTTTTTTTGTCTGTGTGCGAGTCGTCCCCCGGATAAAATTTTATGGTTACCCACCAGTTACTAGAAATTGTGGCCCGTGTGCTAATGTATTATATTGATGACAAGTTTGGTACCTGTTTGATTAGAGCCCCTCGTCGGCCACAAAGACGTATTTGCACTATTGTTGTTTGACTTTTTATGATACACCATCGTGGAAAAAAAATTGATGGACCATCCTGGGAACTCTTGCACCATCGTGTGACCAATATGACTAAGCTTAATCGACTTGTTTTTTTACAGCAAAGATTAATCTGCTAGTTAGCTAAACTAGAAGAACAGGGACCCCTTGAATTTTTTTTCTGAGACAAGATAGAGACCCCTTGATACGTCATTGTTTCTTACATTTTTTAGGGATCCCAAACTTTAATTATAAATGAAAAATATTCAACGGGATACAAAGAGGGTCATGACAGATAGAAGCCACAAATGGCGATCCTAAGGAAGCGATACAACAAATTTTCAAGACTAAGTGCATCTTGATTTGAGGCTCGACCATGGAACATAAAATCAAAGCTGGCAAACCATATACTGCTCCTGTTTATCTCTTTCTCAATAGTGATATGGGGATCTCCCAACCCCTTGATGATGTCACTGTTTGGTACTTTTTTAGGGATCCCGAACCATTATTAAAATTGAATAATGTTCAGCCGGATACAAAGAAGGTCATGGGGGGGGGGGGGGGGAGATATAAGCCACATATGGCGACCCTGAGGAAGCGATACAACAAATTTTGCAAGATTGTGCGCCTCCTGATTCAGAGCTAGACCTACGAATTTTAATGTGGCCGATCAGAAGCATCTCCTAAGTTCGTTGCACATTGACTGCATGGGTGTGTCTCGCCGGATTGGTCAATATAGCCACTGTGTTCAAGCCATCCAACTCATAGATGTATTTTATGATGGATAGGTGAGTTGACAATGGGCTTTGAAAAATTGACTCATGATGCGATAATGAATAGCTTTTCTGTGCACAGTCCAGATCACAAAGTCCAGATGAGATAATGAATCCATCATGTTAAAAAGCCAGTTTTTCGCATTGGATTCGTGAGTCTCAATGATATGGTCAGTTAAATCTTCATCACCTAGAGCCCAAACACACCTCCAAGTCGTACAGTCAACTAGTGAGTGCCTCCATGAATCGGTGCCTCCACACAACAGGCAAGAATCTGTGTTGCACATAATACAATGATGTCTCACAGCCTCCGATGGCAACGAATGCCTTGCCAATCTCCAAAGAAAAGTCTTGATCTTGCCAGCAACTTTGGTGTTCCATAGGGATGTCCAACACCTCTCTTTTCTCGCACCATTAGAAGCCACCCCTCTCTGACCTAGCAAATTATCCCTGGCTGAGGGGAGAAAAAAATGTTGCAACTTATCATCTCTCCATACTACCGAGGTACTGTAAATCAACTCGCTGACGAGAGTTGGAGGATTGCTGGCCAGACAAGCTACCGACCTCATCGACGAGTCTCTCGGGATCCAATTCTCAGCCCAAACTCGGGTATTTGCACCGGTCCCAATGCGCCTTATGATGCCATGTGAGAGTGCATCTCTTCCCTTCAAGATTGATCTCCATACTTGAGACGGATGTGATCTTGGCTCGACATTGAGAATATCATTGTCTGGGTAATAGAGAGATTTAAGGTGACGGGCACAAAGAGAGTCGGCTACTGTAAGGAGGCACCATAAGTGCCGAGGTAACAAAGCTATGTTGAACAATTCGATGTCCTAGAAACCCAAGCTGCCACACTTCTTCGGTTGAGTCATATCTCTCGAAGAACCTCAGTGAGGTTTTCGTTGCCCCTCTTTACTGCACCAAAAAACTGGCGGATAAGTTTATTCAACTTTTCACATTGGCCGATGGTTGGATACCCCGGGGTAGGACCACAGCAAGGGAGGCCCAGTGAACCTGGGGTGGCCCAGGACAATCTAGTAAGCCACTCGGTTGGGTCGGGATCGTGAAAGCCCATCCACTTAATCATTACCACGACAACCACCCAACAGGATCGATCGTGGGTAATCAAGAAATGTATTACTGACTGCATCACTAAAGTAGAGATATAACATCATAGTCATATCTAGTGGTAACGTCTGTCATGATCACACTATTACATTGCATGACAACTCAGCCATTGTACTCCCAGACTGTCTTCTGTATATAAGGCGTGAAGTCTTATACCAAGATCATCCATGTGCACCTTGCCCTTCCAAAATTTATCTATCACATTTATTTCCGGAAAATCTCTGTGATAGTTGGTGCCCACTATGGGGCCAGTGTCTGTTGGATTTATGATCCAGGTCGTATCATCTTCGTCGGTTGGGGGTGGGTTCAAGACCGGGCAGCTCATGTATTTTTGCACACTTCACTTCATCACCGTCGATCTGGCGTGGCACCCAGCCTCCCCCACACTTCTTCACGACACAACGATTGCTGCTGGGAGCCTGCAACTCATCCCATAATGCTCTTGTAATGTGACCTCAGGTTTCGGCACTGCTTCCGCTGGTGGCACCATGTCTCGGGCAGCCCCTGGAACCTCCACGAGTAACACATGCTGGCAATAACACTTCCTAGCTTGTCGCACGTGGTTGGTTCTGGATGTTGAATCTAGTGTGTACGAGAGTTCATATATCTTTGCTTCACTAGCAGAGGTATACATCAATAAAGATAATACTCGCAGAGCCTCGTTGAACGAGGTGACCACCGATGCAACGATACTTGTGCTCCAATCTATGCCCATTCCAGAAGGCCATTGAGGCATCTTGTGCTGCATTTATTGCTAAGCCGCAGCTGTGCGCTTGGTGGTAGGAGGATCTCGAGATGCGGGCATGTGAGATCTAGTCGACACTAGGTCGCGAGACACACCGCCATCAATGCCAGACCGCTTCCACGACTCTGCAGAGGGGTCGCGAGATGGATGAGTCCTTGGAAATGCAGGGGTCATAAGGTATCCATGTCCATCACACTCCTGCCAACAACCTTTTGACGGTCGCGGACCTTACAGACTCACTCATTCCACCCGCCAATGGGACAGAGATGGAGGATCACCGCCGAGTCACGCAATGTTGAAAAGTGGCAGTGGAGCAACAGAATGTGGCTACAACATCCCAAGGCCGAAAGGCCTCTAGTTTCATGAAGTGTCGACCTTCGCGGGATCACAGTCGCCCCGTCACCATGGACTCATATCACACGAGCCCATCCATCAATCGGCGCCCGGCACGCCTGATGACATGGACCAAATCCGAGCGGAGCGACGACGACTTGTTTGTCCTCGAGTTTAGAATCAAGTTTGCTTATGTGGCAGTGATTAGATAGATGTTTGTGATAATATGTTACTGTAATATGATGCACCATGAGACAAAAGGGTCTCCATCTAAATAAAATAGATGATAACCTGGACTTTACTAGGGGAATCGGTTCAAATATATTTCAATGATATTTGATTGTATGGAACACAAAGATTTAAATTAATAACATGTGAGCCACAATTAAAAATGCATAAGACTTGTCATATTTTATTATGTATAGTTGTAAAATACTTATTTAATATAAGTAGAATAATAGGATGAAAATAGTTGTGCTATACACACGACAAGTTTTGCACGATAGATAGACCGTGATACAATCCAGCCGGACATGCATAGCCTGAGAACAGCAATAGCCGTTGGATTTGCACATCGTGCACGGATCGGCCACAAGTATCATGTGGTGGTGGGTCCTTTTCCATGCGTGGTTGCATGTTTGAAGTGAGCCTTATCCCGTCAATAATTGGCAATCCTCCCTGCAGAGATAAATTAATTAATGGGGTGACTCTTACGTAATGTATATAGAAAGAAGGCTTTTATGATATACCATACATTTGTAAAATCGTTTATGAACATAGCAATATAAACTTACTTTGTACTTCAGTTTGTAGGCTGTAGGCGCAATCTTAACTTACTTTGTACTTCAGGCCATAGTTAAGATTGAGGGAGGGTGTTAGACTGTATATATACGTAGCCTCTATATATATCTATTCTAACATTGTATTGTACCTCTTGGTACTACTATATAATCAGATAGCCACACCCCGTTTAGGGCGTCAAGCAGTTCCCCAAACATACGTCTTACACGAGGTACCATGTTCATCCCTGCAAACTTGAGCAGCAGCTCCAGTGGTCCCATCAGGAGACAATCCATTGTCTCCACGAATCTTAATGCGGCCGATTAGAAGCATCTCCTAAGTTCGTTGCATATTGACTGCATGGGTGTGTCTCGCCGGATTGGTCAATATAGCCACTGTGTTCAAGCCATCCAACTCATAGATGTATTTTATGATGGATAGGTGAGTTGACAATGGGCTTTGAAAAATTGACTCATGATGCGATAATGAATAGCTTTTCTGTGCACAGTCCAGATCACAAAGTCCAGATGAGATAATGAATCCATCATGTTAAAAAAGCTAGTTTTTCACATTGGATTCGTGAGTCTCAATGATATGGTCAGTTAAATCTTCATCACCTAGAGCCCAAACACACCACCAAGTCGTACAGTCAATTAGTGAGTGCCTCCATGATACGTCCATTTTGTATCATGCTTTTATATCGTTATTTATTGCATTATGGGCTGTTATTTCACTTTATGTCACAATACGTATGGCTATTCTCTCTTATTTTACAAGGTTTACATAAGGAGGGAGAATGCCAGCAGCTGGAATTCTAGGATGGAAAAGGAGCAAATATTAGAGACCTATTTTGCGCAACTCCAAAAGTCCTGAAACTCCACGGAACGTCTTAAAATAAATAAAGAAAAATCCTCGCCAAAGATGAAGGCCAGGAGCCCACACCCTGCTCATGAGGGTGGGGGGCGCCCCCCCCCTAGGGCGCGCCCTCCCTATCTTGTGGGCCCCCTGGTGGCTCTCCGACGTCCATCTTCTCCTATCTGAGGTCTTTCGATGAGAAAAAAATAAGAAGGAACTTTTCAGGACGAGACTCCGCCGCCACGAGGCGGAACCTTGGCGGATCCAATCTAGAGCTACAGCAGAGCTGTTCTGCCGGGGATACTTCCCTCCGGGAGGGGGAAATCATCACGATCGTCATCACCGACGCTCCTCTCATCGGGAGAGGGCAATCTCCATCAAGATCTTCACCAGCACCATCTCATCTCCAAACCCTAGTTCATCTCTTGTATCCAATTCTTGTCTCAAAGTCCGGGATTGGTGCTAGTAGGTTGCTAGTAGTGTTGATTACTCCTTGTAGTTGATGCTTGTTGGTTTAATTGGTGGAAGATCATATGTTTAGATCCTATATGCATATTATTACCCCTCTGATTATGAATATGAATATGCTTTGTGAGTAATTACGTTCGTTCCTGAGGACAAGGGAGAAGTCTTGCTATGAGTAGTCATGTGAATTTCGTATTCGTTTGATATTTTGATAAGATGTATGTTGTGTAGCCTTTAGTGGTGTTATGTGAACGTCGACTACATAACACTTCACCATTATTTGTTTCAGTACTTGTAGAGAATACCTTGTTGAAAACCGCTTATCATTTCCTTCTGCTCCTCGTTGGGTTCGACACTCTCACTTATTGAAAGGACTACGATAGATCCCCTATACTTGTGGGCCATCACTCCACACAGCAGGCAAGAATCTGTGTTGCACATATTAAGATGATGTCTCACATCCTTTGATGGCAACGAATGCCTTGCCAATCTCCAAAGAAAAGTCTTGATCTTGCCAGCAACTTTGGTGTTCCATAGGGATTTCCAACACCTCTCTTTTCTCGCGCCATTAGAAGCCACCCCTCTCTGACCTAGCAAATTATCCCTGGCTGTGGGGAGAAAAAATGTTGCAACTTATCATCTCTCCATACTACCGAGAGTTGGAGGATTGCTGGCCAGCTAAGCTACCGACCTCATCGACGAGTCTCTCAGGATCCAATTCTCAGCCCAAACTCGGGTATTTGCACCGGTCCCAATGCGCCTGATGATGCCATGTGAGAGTGCGTCTCTTCCCTTCAAGATTGATCTCCATACTTGAGACGGATGTGATCTCAGCTCGCCATTAAGAATATCATTGTCTGGGTAATAGAGAGATTTAAGGTGACAGGCACAAAGAGAGTCAGCTACTGTTAGGAGGCACCATAAGTGCCAAGGTAACAAAGCTATGTTGAACAATTCGATGTCCTAGAAACCCAAGCCGCCACACTTCTTCGGTTGAGTCATATCTCTCGAAGGACCTCAGTGTGGTTTTTGTTGCCCCACTTTACTGCACCAAAAAGCGGAAGATATTGCCCTGGTTTGTGCTCCAGAAAGGCTCTTGTCATTGTGGGATGGATGGCGAGAATGGTGTTGCTACGTGTGTAATGCTGAAAGAAGAAAAGGAGCAAGGATGTACAATCATCTCTGTCTTTCACTTGTCACTGCGATCTCTCTTGCACAGCTGCTGAAGACAGAGTATGAGTTGTGTGGGCCAGCCATGGAGGAGTGGAGGACGCGGTTGGCCTTGATGAGCCTCGCCTTCTTGTCCAACTTGTACATGACCATGCTGCCCTTGGGAATCTCGCGGCGGTGCCATCACATGTGGTTCATGGCTGAATACAGAAAATTATTAACAACATTTTTGTTTGCCATCGGCGTCAAATGGCAGAGATTACAATGGACTACTAACAATTGTTCAACAATTTCTTCCAACCACAGTCAAATCTTCATGCATACCAAATTCCTTGTGACATGAAAAAGTACATCAATCACACGGAGGCATAATTGTGTCAGTATTAAAAAGAAATAAAGAGAAACATGAGCATCACGTACGTGTGGGGAACATCAATCAAGTTGCTTGTCTGTATGCTTACGATCTAGCTTTGCACATACGTGCGTTTGGCTCTGTTGAATCGATCTAGCATACTAAAAACTACAAATAGATCGTCTACTTACACATCACGCAGGAAAATTTAATGGCGGACCTGATCCCTGCTGTATGAGTGTGCTGTTGCTTCACCCCTACGGTCAGGCTGCTGAAGCCGAGGCGCGATCTAGCACAGCGGGGGGCTGGCCCCGAGCAACGACCCGACGCGTCCATGGGTGGAGAGCTTGGCAGTGATGGCGGTTCCCTCCATCATCACAGCCGTCCGGAGAGGGACGTGGCCACAGCCGACGCGATCATCAGTGATGGCGAGGCGGACGAGTCCGGCAGCGCTCACCTCACATGCTCCGGTGCCACCATGATCAGGTCATGGTTAAACCCTAGCAGCCCGGATCGCCTCCCAATCGCCACTAGCATAACACCATGACGTGGTGGACGCCGCCTTGGTCCAGCAAGAAGTCAGGATCCTGGACGTGATCCGGGGCGGGTCCTAAACCGGGATGGTCCGATGGAGGGCGGTGGCTTTGATGTGCGGGGCGATGATGAAGGGATGGATTCACGGCGGAGCGATGGAACGGCGGCGGCGAATGGATGAAGCGGCGGCAACGAAGGGGTGGATCTGGGGCGATGGATGGAGGGCGGCGTCTCACGACTGCTGCTCGAGTCGTGCGTGTACCTAGGGACGATAGGGACGAATGACGGTGACGGGCAAGTGCATCGAGGGCACGACGATTCGGGTGCGAGCGTTTCAGTTGGGAATACTACGATTAGGTTAATTTTCGTAGGTTAACCGTCGTAGATTTTTTTAGGACGATTTCTTGTCGCTGAACCGTAGTGTTTCACAACGGGCCTCGTAGTAGCATGCTAGTTTTTTTGGTCGGTTCGGAGGGAGGAAGGGGGGATCGCTGGGTAGCGGGAGGTGGGATCGAGGACGAAAATTAACCGTCTCTGGTGGGATGAAAATTGACCGGCGGAGATTACCAACTGCTTCACTAGGAGTAGAGATGAAAAAAAAATCATGACAGAAAATTGGCTTTTCATCCTGGGCGGGCCGGAGACGCAGCTGCATGACATTCTTTGGGCCATCCATGACGGAAAAAATCATGGTAGAAGCGAGGGCGAGGAAAATTTCAGGGAGTTCCCGGTTACGGTGGGAGGTCGGGGGCCGAGCGATGCGCGTTTCTCTTGTACACGTATGCGCGTGTGTGCGAGGCGTTGGCTCTAACTGAACCCGAGCGAGGCGTTGGGCTCTAACTGAACCCGAGCGATTGCACTGCAGGCTACGCGTTACTGAACCCGAGCGATCGATTGATGGCTGTTAACTGAACCCGATCGAGCGATTCCTTCGCTACTGCTGCTAACTGAAGCCGATCGATTGGATGAACAGTGAGCGTTGCCAGGGGGGAGTTGGATGAACAGTGAGCAGTGGCGTTGCCTTTGGATGAACAGGACCCCGTTGTGTGGAGGGCTGGATGAACAATAGACGGTGGAGGGGTGGTTGAACAGGCCCCCGTGGTGTGGAGGGTTGGATGAACAGTAGACGGTGGAGGGGTGATTGAACAGTAGCCGTTGGAGTAGCGCGCGGTGGAGGCTGGATGAACAGGAGCTCGTGGAGGCTGGAGGAGGTCGACGGTAGCCCGTGGAGGCTGGAGGAGCTCGACGGTGGAGATGAACAATATCCCGTGGAGTCCCATTTTGCGATATGCCACACCCCTCCCGATGAACAGGACCCCCGTTTCGACTGTAGGAGGTCCGTTTCGTCCGTTTTGCGGTACGCTACACCCCTCCCGATCAACAGGACCCCCGTTTCGACCGTAGGAGGTCCGTTTCCTCCGTTTTGCGGTATGCCACACCCCTCCCGATCAACAGGACCCCCGTTTCGACCATAGGAGGTCTGTTTCCTCCGTTCTACGGTACGCCGGGACTCGTTTCCATCGCCTGTTCTGTCCAAGCCCTCCCGATGAACACGACCACGCGTTCCGTTCCGACCCAGCCGGTTGGCTCCCACACGTTTCGTTGCCTCCCGAGAAACACAACGCATTCCGTTGCCTCCCGATGAACACGACGCGTTCCGTTGCCTCCTCATGAACACGACGCATTCCGTTGCCTCCCCATGGACACGACGACGATGTTGTTTCTCCGTTCCGACCCAGCCATGTACACGAGCCCTCACCGTAAGTATGCGCGAGTAGGCGTTCGAGACCCTACCCGTATGTACACATACGTGACCGTATTTTTTTTCTTGCACCCTGGTCGCTGTACGTACGTGTACATGCTACGTGCGCGCCTCTACTACGACACGTGCGCGCCTCTACATCCACCAGTATATATGTACGTACACGTTCGCGACCAGAATGACAACGCTACGTATGCTTCGACCAGGTGGGTCCTGACTGTCAGACACTTCCTTGTGTGCGAAGATGTAGCTGGTGGGTCCCAGCAGTCACGGGGGCGAATCATTTTTTTGCCCGGATGCACTACCTTGCGTGCGAAGATGTAGCTGGTGGGTCCCAACAGTCAGGGGGGCGAATCGTTATTTTTTTGCCTGGACGCACTTCCCTCCGTGCGAAGATGTAGCTGGTGGGTCCCAGCAGTCAGGGGGAATGATTTTTTCGTGAAATACAGTGGCCCGTCTGGTGGGTCCCAGCTGCCAGATGGAGGAATCATTGTTTTCCGCATAATAAGGAGGCACTTCCTTGCTGGGGCCGTGGACCCAGCTGTTAGTCTCTCCACGTACAGTCCACGTCCGATGGAAGTCGTTTCTTAACCACGTTGACCACACCGCACTGAGAGCACCAGGGCGGTGGACGACGCCGAGGCCTAGGAAGGGGACGACGTGGAGCCGGGGAAGACGCGACAGTGGAAGCCCGCGCGGAAAGGAGTATGAGGGTTCACTGGTTCGGCTGCTGTGTGAGGCTGCCGTTGCTGCAGGGCCTGGACGGCGGTGGGAATAGTAGGGGGCGGTGAGGCCTCCGCGGCAGCACATCCGGGCACGGGAGGCAGGAGCATGCGGCACGACCGGCGCTGCTTTGGGCGGCTGGAGCAAGAAGACCAGAGGTTGAAGAAGCACTACAGCCGTTGGATGGACATCGTACGGTCACTGGAGCTAGAATCGTTTATATTGACTAAGTTGACAAAGCCCTCTGTCCCCGTCAACTTAGTAGGCCCACAAGTCAGCCTCCCACCAAGGTGGGTCCCAGCTAGCAGGGGGTATTCATTTTTTTGTGCGTAATAAGGAGGCACTTCCGGTGGGTCCGAGCTGACACTACAAGAAATATGTTAATACATGACGGATTTGCGGTGACAGTTTCAGAAACCGTCCTGGACAGACTAGTATAGCCCGCAACCCCACGTAAGCCCGCGTGAAGCCCTAAACCATTCCCCGTATATAAAACCTAACCCTAGAGGTACTCCCACCCTTTCTCCTCCTCCTTCGCCGCCGCCCCCATCTCGGCCCTCTCTAGTTAGCGACTTCCTGCCCTGCCCGTGCCGCGTCACCGTATCCTCCTCCTTTGCACCGCCACCGTCCTATTCCTTCCCATTGTCCTGCTCCTGCTCCTCCAACGGAACCAACCGGAGCACGCCTGGAAGCGAAGGAAATTCTCGTCCGTCTCTACTAGATCTGGATCGGCTCCCATGACTCTTCCTCCCTATGTTGGTAAGGACGCACTAGCACATCTACTATCTTTTCCAGCGATGAATCTAACTGAATCCAATTCAATTTAGGATGACCTCTTAACTTTGCGAACATTTGTGTTGATCGGGCATGGAGGTCAAACCCGACGCCGGCTTGTTGGAGCGGAGTGGCCGTGCGATGGCCAGTCTACTGCACGGCTCACTGGAGGTAGCAACGCAGCGGCATCGCGTTTCCTTCCCCGTCCATGAGGTCTGATCTCCCGCCAGCCCCATACACTGAAACTCAAGATCCACCTGTTCTTGTTTTTTTTCTTTGGACTAATCTCATAGGCCAGTTCGTCTTTTATCTTCTGTAACGCCAAGATAATTTCCACGAATCAGTATATTTGTTGATTTTGGTCTGTGGCTACCTAATTCTACAGCTAGAATAGAATAGAACAGGATGAGGGGATCGATCTGAAACTAAGTTGGCAAACATTTCAGTCTAGGTTAGTCGGTGGTTTTGGAGAAAAATTAAACGCCCCCAAAAGAAATATCTGCACACGGGACAAAAAAGAAAATGGTATTTTGAAACATCTGAATAAAATTTCAATGCAACAAGAGCGCCATATCGGTAGACTGCTAGAGTTGCACTTGTTTTCATTTCCTGCTATTCGATTTGCTATTAATATTACTTTCTCAATGTACAGACGTGCTTCACAAATGTTAAAAAATCTTGATGGTTAACGCTTTAACTTAAGGAGTTATTTCCATAAGCATGTTCAGTTTCTTGCTGTACTGGGTTCTATTAGCTTATTCTGAATCTGAACATGACATGACAAACCACTGATACATGATCGGATTGTGTGTGTGTGTATTTAACAAGTTCCTTTGATTGATTGGCATACATCTCACGCGCACATACTGGATCGCAGCGGCGCGACCAACCTCCGGCCTCTGCTTCTTCCTCCCTGACGGCGGCGTGGAACCAACAGTGGGTTCCGCTACCCCCAACCGCGACCTCACATGCAAGGACTGAAGCATTGGACAGGTGCCCACTATTCGGCTCTGCATAGCTGGGTCATCTGAGATAAGTTATTCTGTCTCTTCCTTAAAGTGAGATCATGTGCTTCTCTGATCTAGTTGTAGTAAGTTGTCCAAGGCCTTAGCTGGTTTTCAGGGAGGAACCTTCATCTCATGGCTGAAACTTGGGTAAAACTATGGGCATACAAAATACATCTTTGTTTTTGTTGCCTTACAAACATGGCTGTGAACCAACTAAGTGTTTGCAAACAACTGTATATCCATCCTCACTTATTCTAATATTTTTGAAAGTGAAAGGGAGTAAGGATAGCGCAGAGAGCAGAGAGCACATGGGTTATGTTGGAAAAATTGGTCGAAGTTACAGTCCAGTAGCTGGCATAAGCATAGGACAACTAGAATGCCTAGATGCACAGAGCTTTGATGGTAAGACATGCTTGACAACTACCTAACACAATCAGATTATTCATTTCGTAAATTTAGACAAAAAATAGTATCGTCTTCACAATGTCCACCACTGAATATCTTTGTGCATTTATAGACCTTGATGTTATATAAAAAAACAATCCAATTTATCTTCTCGCTTGTGTCCTGGAAGGTTTCAGCATCTATACCTATATCCGTGATTGCTTCTACATGTGTTCTGATTCAGCTTGTACCTTCATTAACGTAAAGTAATTTTTAGGATATGTATAGACTAAATTTGTGGTCTGATTCGTGCAAGCCTTGTTCCTAATGCTGCCACTTTGTATAAATATATACTGGTTCATGCAAGCCTTGCTCCTATTTCACATTTGTAGTCTGAATCGTACCTATATATCCGTGCATCAGACTAAATTTGTAGTCTGATTCGTGAAGTAGGAGCAAGGCTTGTTCCTACTGCTGCCACCTTGTATAAATATATACTGGTTCATTTCATTTCATTATTGTTTTCTTTTATAAATAATAGTACTATGCTGGTCAAGTCGGCAGCATATAAAATTGTTATGCACAGAAGTAACACAGATAATAAAATCAATGGGTTTATGATAGAAAAGCTTTTCTGTATATCGTAAATGAATATAAACGATGCATGATCATTTCAAGCTGCACTTCCCTATCTATTATTTTATTGTTTATCAGGTATTTTCAAGTTTCATAGTCCAGTACATTACAAATTTTGAATTTTCATCTAATAACAAATACATAGCTTAATGTTTCATGAATAAAACTAAGTGTGGGAGATGGCTCAAGGAAACTGTATCATATTCTTTGTTGAAATTTTCTATGCCATTTGAAGTTTACTTGGCAAGCAAGTATGGTTTACTATTTTGTCAGCCCTTTGAGATGTAGTTGCAACATAAATATTGCCACTGCTCGTCGACCCGGATGACATAAACTTCAAATGTTCATGTGTCAACAAGTCTACACATCATGTGGGGATTGTTTGTTTGTGATATGCCATTTCGTTGGCGGGTTTATATGGCTCAACTACTGCTGCTATAGTACTTGGAGTTCTGTGATGTGTATTTTGTTACTTTGTCATTTGAATTTCATTTGACACACTTTCTTTGGATTAATTTTAAGAAACCACATGTTTACTCTTGTTTTATAATATAAAAAATGTTATTCTGGACAACATGTAATTCATTTTTATTTTTGTTGAAATTCTCTTATTTCTACTATCCATTCATATCTGCAAATATCTAATATTCTTGTAAATATGCTAGGTTAGATTGGATAGAGTGCTACTTGGTGCTGCCCATCACAATCAGCCACAGCATGATAGTTAGCATCAAGAGCGTCGATGGCAAGAGCCTGAAAAACAACAGCCTCAGTATTTTATATGTTTTGTTGATGTAAAATGGATTGTATTGGTTCATAACTCTGTTGTGTGATATATTTTCTCAATCTATGTTGTATGTTATGATTTTGTAGAGGATTTTTTAAACTGCTATGTTGTAGATACGTACAGATGGATGTGATAAACTTTGTAATGTTTCACACCTTGCAAATATTTTTTGTTGGGCCAAAATTGGCATTAGGATTTGTGTAACGCATTATGTTAAAAACATACTGGGTCCAATTTTGGCTACAAGAAATGGGATATTGGGCTCAAGCAAATTTAACGGCCCTTTAAATTTTGCCTATATCCATGATGGATTTCGTGACGAAAAATAGTATCCACATGGGCAGCCACATCATTCGAATAAGTGAACTGAAAATCCTACGTGGCGTTAGTCCATGACGAATTGTTCCGTCACAAAGGGTTGGGCCTGGGCGGGCCTGCGGCAGATCCATGACGGCCAAGAACTGTCATGACTGGTACCATATCAAATTATGACGCGATATACATGACGGATTACAAATCCGTCAAGGATGAGCACCCGTGACAGTTTTTCACTAATCTGTGACAGACTAGATCCGTCACGTATTAACAGATTTCTTGTAGTGTGACAGCTGGGGGAACGTTTTTTTCGCGAAATACGGTGGCCCGTCGGGTGGTTCCCAGCAGTTAGGGGCAAACATTTTTTCATGAAATACTGGTGGGTGTACTATGGGTCCCTGCTGTCAGGTGGAGGAATAATTATTTTGCGCGTAATAAGGAGGCACTTCTTTGCGGCTGTCGTGGACCCAGCTGTCAGCCTCTCAATGTACAGTATTCTTCCGATGGAATTTGTTCATTGACCACATTGACCACGCCGCGCTGCGAGCACCACGGTGGTGGACGATGGCGAGGCCTAGGAAGGGGACGACGCGGAGCCAGGGAAGACGCGGCAGTGGATGCCCACATGGAGAGGAGTACGAGGGTTCACTGGTTTGGCTGCGCTGCCGTCGCCGCAGAATAACAGGGGGTGTGGGTGAGTGGAGTGGAGGGATGGCCTAGCCAGCGGTGAGAGTATTATGGGGGCGGTGAGGCCTCTGTGGCAGCACAGCCGGCCATGGGAGGCAGGAGCAGGCGGCACGACCGGCACTGCTTTGGGGGGTTGGAGCAAGAAGACCAGAGGTTGAAGAAGCACTACGGCCGTTAGATGGACATCGTACGGTCAGTCGAGCTAGAATCGTGCATATTGACTAAGTTGACAAAGCCCTTCGTCCCCGTCAACTTAGTAGGCCCACTATACTGGGTCCCAGCTAGCAGGGGGAGTATCCATTTTTTTGCGTAATAAGGAGGCACTTCCTTGCGTGCGAAGATATAGCTGGTGGGTCCGAGCTGTCAATGGCTGTAACGTTTTTTTCACGAAATATAGAGGCCCTTTTGGTGGGTCCCAGATGTCAGGTGGAGGAATCATTATTTTGCGCGTAATAAGGAGGCATTTCCTTGCGTGCGGCCGTGCACCGAGCTGTCAGCCTCTCCACATACAGTCCACTTCAGATGCATGTCGGTCCTTGACCACGTTGACCACGCCACACCGAGAGCACCAGGGCGGTGGACGACGGCGAGGCCTAGGAAGGGAACGACATGGAGGCAGGGAAGACTCGACATTTGTTTTTGTTTCCCACGCAGAGGGGAGTACGACTGTACGAGGGTTTACTGGTTCGTCTGCCGTCGCCGGAGAATAACAGCAGGTGTGGGTGAGTAGAGGGATGGCTAGGCCAGCGATGGGAGTACGGTGGGGCGGTGAGGCTTGCGCGGCAGCACAGCCGGTCGCGGGGAGGAGGGAGCAGGCAGTCCCGTCGGCGCTTGTTTGAGCGGCTAGAGCAGGAAGAGAAGAGATTGAAGAAGCACGACGGCCGTTGGATGGACATCCAACAGTATACAGGCCATCTGTGGAAAGCCTCAAATCTGTGGAAAACAGCATACAGCCCATCTGCCATTATTTCAAATAATTTACAGCCCATTTGCTAATTCTTACGGTTTTTTAAGCCCATATTCTTTTTGTTAGCATTACAGCCCATATTGTGGCCACGGTTAAAAAATTATACAAAATTTTGCATCTGTCGGTGCGGTCTGAACTGTTTTTAATCCTGAAATTTCGAGTCACATTCAGACTGATTTTAAAAATAAATGTATATCAATATAGAATCCAATAAACTGTCCACGCATAAAAATCAATGCAATTTAAAATCTCGAAATGAAAAAAAGATATTTGAAACTAATTGCTGGTTTGATGTGTTTTAAAAATGTACAACCCATTTCTCATTACTGATAGGCCATTTTCTCGGCCAGCCGAATGAAGCTCTCCTCGTCTTGAAAGATTTTGCAGCCCAACAGGCCTGATAAAGCGACTTACTTGACAAATCACAAAAAAACTGGGCTATCCATTTTCAGAAAGAAAAAAAACTACTGGGCTGGTCTATGGTAAACATAAAAGAAAAGGCTCTCTAGACAGGCCAGAGTGTCCCGCACAACCCAGTTAACACCCTGCTTCCGTCTCAAAAACAAATTAGATAAATGACACTCCAATTATGGCGATTCATAAAAATGCCACTACAATTTCCAAACTTTGAAAAATGCCACTGCAATTTTTGCAAACTTTGAAAAACGCCACTGTAGTTTGCAAACTTTGAAAAACGCCACTCCAAAATTCGACAAATGCCACTCGAAATGGCATGAAATGGCATTTTTTAAATTTTGGAAATTGAAGTGGCATTTCTCGATACACCAAATTTGAAGGGGCATTTATCAAATTAACCCAAAACAAAAATAACTGGGCGAGCTGCTGGGTCCCTGGTGTCAGCCGCTCGTTGTGCAATTCTCTCGTTTATTGACTACGTTTACAATGGCATGAGACCCAGATGTCAGAAATCCACTAGGAGGAGCCATTTTTTATTGGCTTGAAATAAGGAGTCACTTGCTTGCGTACTGCCATGACCTTGGCGGGTCCCTGCTGTCATCCTCTCCACGTACAATCATCTTCTGATTGTGTACGCGTTGATACGTCTCCAACGTATCTATAATTTTTGATTGCTCCATGCTATATTATCTACTGTTTTGGACTATATTGGGCTTTATTTTCCACTTTTATATTATTTTTGGGACTAATCTATTAACCGGAGGCCCAGCCCAGAATTGTTGTTTTTGCCTATTTCAGTGTTTCGAAGAAACGGAATACCAAACGTGATCCAGGAGACTTGGACCCTACTGCAAGGAAGCAAAGAGGTGCTCACGAGGGTAGGGGGCGCCCCCCCTAGGGCGCGCCCCCTGCCTCGTGGGACCCTCGGTGCTCCATCGACGTAGTCCTTCCTCCTATATATACCCACGTACCCCCAAACGATCAGAACAGGAGCCAAAAACCTAATTCCACCGCCCCAACTTTCTGTATCCACGAGATTGTTGGGGAACGTAGTAATTTCAAAAAAATTCCTACGCACACGCAAGATCATGGTGATGCATAGCAACGAGAGGGTAGAGTGTTGTCCACGTACCCTCGTAGACTAAAAGCGGAAGCGTTAGCACAACGTGGTTGATGTAGTCGAACGTCTTCACGATCCGACCGATCCAAGTACCAAACGCACGGCACCTCCAAGTTCAGCACATGTTCAGCTCGATGACATCCCGCGAACTCCGATCCAGCAGAGCTTCACGGGAGAGTTCCTCAGCACGACGGCGTGGTTACAGTGATGATGTTGCTACCAACGCAGGGCTTCGCCTAAGCACCGCTACGATATGACCAAGGTGGAATATGGTGGAGTGGGGCACCGCACACGGCTGGGAGAGATCAACTGATCAACTTGTGTGTCTAGAGGTGCCCCCCTGCCCCTGTATGTAAAGGAGCAAGGGGGGAGGCCGGCCGGCCCTCTATGGGCGTGCCAGGAGGAGTCCTCCTCCTAGTAGGAGTAGGACTCCCCTTTCCTATTCCTACTAGGAGGAGGAAAGGAAGGAGGAGAAGGAGAAGGAAGGAGAAGGAGGAAAAGGAGGAAAGGGGGGCCGGCCCCCTAGTCCAATTCGGCTTGGGATAGAGGGGCCGCGCGCCCTGCCTCCTCTCTTCCGCCACTTGGCCCATGAGGCCCATTACTTCTTCCTCATATTCCCGTAACTCCCCGGTACCCCCGAAAATACCCGAATCACTCGGAACCTTTCCGATATCCGAATATAGTCGTCCAATATATCGATCTTTACATCTCGACCATTTCGAGACTCCCTGTTATGTCTCCGATCTCATCCGGGACTCCGAACTACGTACGGTACATAAAATCACATAAACTCATAATACAATCGTCACCGAAACTTTAAGCGTGCGGACCCTACGGGTTCGAGAACTATGTAGACATGACCGAGACATGTCTCCTGTCAATAACCAATAGAGGAACCTGGATGCTCATATTGGCTCCCACATATTCTACGAAGATCTTTATCGGTCAGACCGCATAACAACATACGTTGTTCCCTTTGTCATCGTATGTTAATTGCCCGAGATTCGGTCGTCGGTATCTCAATACCTAGTTCAATCTCGTCACCAGCAAGTCTCTTTACTCGTTCCGTAATACATCATCCCGCAACTAACTCATTAGTTGCAATGCTTGCAAGGCTTAAGTGATGTGCATTACCGAGAGGGCCCAGAGATACCTCTCCGACAATCGGAGTGACAAATCCTAATCTCGAAATACGCCAACCCAACAATTACCTTCGGAGACACCTGTAGAGCACCTTTATAATTACCCAGTTACGTTGTGACGTTTGGTAACACACAAAGTGTTCCTCTGGTAAACGGGAGTTGCATAATCTCATAGTCATAGGAACATGTATAAGTCATGAAGAAACCAATAGCAACAAACTAAACGACCAAGTGCTATGCTAACGGAATGGGTCAAGTCAATCACATCATTCTCCTAATGATGTGATCCCATTAATCAAATGACAACTCATGTCTATGGCTAGGAAACTTAACCATCTTTGATTCAACGAGCTAGTCAAGTAGAGGCATACTAGTGACATACTGTTTGTCTATGTATTCACACATGTATTATGTTTCCGGTTAATACAATTCTAGCATGAATAATAAACATTTATCATGATATATGGAAATAAATAATAACTTTATTATTGCCTCTAGGGCATATTTCCTTCAGTCTCCCACTTGCACTAGAGTCAATAATCTAGTTCACATCGCCATGTGATTTAACATCAATAGTTCACATCACCATGTGATTAACACCCATAGTTCACATCGACATGTGACCAACACCCAAAGGGTTTACTAGAGTCAATAATCTAGTTCACATCGCTATGTGATTAACACCCAAAGAGTACTAAGGTGTGATCATGTTTTTCTTGTGAGAGAAGTTTAGTCAACGGGTCTGCCACATTCAGATCCGTAAGTATTTTGCCTATGTCAACAATGCTCTGCACAGAGCTACTCTAGCTAATTGCTCCCACTTTCAATATGTATCCAGATTGAGATTTAGAGTCATCTGGATTAGTGTCAAAATTTGCATCGACGTAACCCTTTACGATGAACCTTTTGTCACTTCCATAATCGAGAAACATATCTTCATTCCACTAAGGATAATTTTGACCAATGTCCAGTGATCTACTCCTAGATCACTATTGTACTCCTTTGCCAAACTCAGGGCAGGGTATACAATAGGTCCGGTACACAGTATGGCATACTTTATAGAACCTATGGCTGAGGCATAGGGAATGACTTTCATTATCTCTCTATCTTCTGCCCTGGTCGGGTTTTGAGTCTTACTCAACTTCACACCTTGTAACACAGGCAAGAACTCCTTCTTTGACTGTTCCATTTTGAACTACTTCAAAATCTTGTCAAGGTATGTACTCATTGAAAAACTTATCAAGCGTCTTGATCTATCTCTATAGATCTGGATGCTCAATATGTAAGAAGCTTCACCGAGGTCTTTCTTTGAAAAAAACTCCTTTCAAACATTCCTTTATGCTTTGCAGAATAATTCTACATCATCTCCGATCAACAATATGTCATACATATACTTATCAGAAATGCTGTAGTGCTCCCACTCACTTTCTTGTAAATACAGGCTTCATCGCAAGTCTGTATAAAACAATATGCTTTGATCAACTTATCAAAGCGTATATTCCAACTCCGAGATGCTTGCACCAGTCCATAGATGGATCGCTGGAGCTTGCATATTTTGTTAGTACCTTCAGGATTGACAAAACCTTCTGGTTGCATCATATACAACTCTTCTTTAATAAATCCATTAAGGAATGCAGTTTTGTTTATCCATTTGCCAGATTTCATAAAATGCGGCAATTGCTAACATGATTCGGACAGACTTAAGCATAGATACGAGTGAGAAACTCTCATCGTAGTCAACACCTTGAACTTGTCAAAAACCTTTTTTTGTGACAATTCTAGCTTTGTAGATAGTAACACTACTATCAGCGTCCGTCTTTTTCTTGAAGATCCATTTAATCTCAATGGCTCACCGATCAATGTGCAAGTCAATCAAAGTCCATACTTTGTACTCATACATGGATCCCATCTTAGATTTCATGGCCCCAAGCCATTTCGCGGAATCTGGGCTCATCATCGCTTCCTCATAGTTCCTAGGCTCGTCATGGTCAAGTAACATGACTTCCAGAACAGGATTACCGTACCACTCTGGTGCAGATCTCACTCTGGTTTACCTACGAGGTTCGGTAGCAACTTGACCTGAAGTTACATGATCATCATCATTAGCTTCCTCACTAATTGGTGTAGTAGTCACAGGAACATATTTCTGTGATGAACTACTTTCCAATAAGGGAGCATGTATAGTTACCTCATCGAGTTCTACTTTCCTCCCACTCACTTCTTTAGAGAGAAACTCCTTCTCTAGAAAGGATCCATTCTCAGCAACAAATATCTTGTCTTCGGATCTGTGATAGAAGGTGTACCCAACATTTTCTTTTGGGTATCCTATGAAGATGCACTTCTCTGATTTGGGTTCGAGCTTATCAGGTTGAAACTTTTTCACATAAGCATTGCAACCTCAAACTTTAAGAAACGACAGCTTATGTTTCTTGCCAAACCATAGTTCATACGGTGTCGTCTCAACGGATTTAGATGGTGCCCTATTTAACGTGAATGTAGCTGTCTCTAATGCATAACCCCAAAACAATAGTGGTAAATCAGTAAGAGACGTCATAGATCGCACCATATCTAATAAAGCACGGTTACGACGTTTGGACACACCATTACACTGTGGTGTTCCAGGTGGCGTGAGTAGTGAAACTATTTCACATTGTTTTAACTGAAGACCAAACTCGTAACTCAAATATTTTACTTCTGCGATCATATCGTAGAAACTTTTATTTTGTTACGATGATTCTCCACTTCACTCTGAAATTCTTTGAACTTTTCAAATGTTTCAGACTTGTGTTTCATCAAGTAGATATACTTATATCTGCTCAAATCATCTGTGAAGATCAGAAAATAATGATACCTGCCGCGAGCTTCAATATTCATCGGACCACATACATCAGTAGGCATGATTTCCAACAAATCTGTTGCTTGCTGCATTGTTCCGGAGAACGGAGTCTTAGTCATCTTGCCCATGAGGCATGGTTTGCAAGCATTAACTGATTCATGATCAAGTGATTCCAAAAGTCCATCAGCATGGAGTTTCTTCATGCACTTTACACCAATATGACCTAAACGACAGTGCCACAAATAAGTTGCACTATCATTATTAACTTGGCATCTTTTGGTTTCAATATTATGATTATGTGTATCACTACGATCGAGATCCAATGAACCATTTTCATTGGGTGTGTAACCATATATGTAAACAGAACAACAATTTATTCTCTTACTTAAATGAATAACCGTATTGCAATAAACATGATCAAATCATATTCATGCTCAATGCAAACACTAAATAACACTTATTTAGGTTCAACACTAATCCCAAAAGTATAGGGAGTGTGCGATGATGATCATATCAATCTTGGAACCACTTCCAACACACATCGTCACTTCACCCTTAACTAGTCTCTGTTCATTCTGCAACTCCCGTTTCGAGTTATTATTCTTAGTAACTGAACCAGTATCAAATACCGAGGGGTTGCTATGAACACTAGTAAAATACACATCAATAATCTGTATATCAAATATACCTTTGTTCACTTTGCCATCCTTCTTATCCGGCAAAACTTGGGGCAGTTCCGCTTCCAGTGACCAATCCCTTTGCAGTAGAAGCAATTAGTCTCAGGCTTAGGACCAGACTTGGGCTTCTTCACTTGAGCAGCAACTTGCTTGCCGTTCTTCTTGAAGTTCCCCTTCTTCCCTTTGCCCTTTTCTTGAAACTAGTGGTCTTGTCTACCATCAACACTTGATGCTCTTTCTTGACGATTTCATCATAATGAAAATCTCGGGAATCGTTTTCGTGGTCCCTTGCATACTATAGTTCATCACGAAGTTCTACTAACTTGGTGATTGTGACTAGAGAATTCTGTCAATCACTATTTTATATGGAAGATTAACTCCCACTTGATTCAAGCGATTGTAGTACCCAGACAATCCTAGCACATGCTCACTGCTTGAGCGATTCTCCTCCATCTTTTAGCTACAGAACTTGTTGGAGACTTCATATCTCTCAACTCGGGTATTTGCTTGAAATATTAACTTCAACTCCTGGAACATCTCATATGGTCCATGACGTTCAAAACGTCTTTGAAATCCCGATTCTAAGCTGTTAAGCATGGTGCACTAAGTAGTCATCATATTGAGCTAGCCAAACGTTCATAACGTCTGCATCTGTTCCTGCAATAGGTCTGTCACCTAGCGGTGCATCAAAGACATAATTCTTCTGTGCAGCAATGAGGATAATCCTCAGATCACGGATCCACTCCGCATCATTGCTACTAACATTTTTCAACATAATTTTTCTCTAGGAACACAATAAACTGGGAGCAACATCGCGAGCTATTGATCAACAACATAGATGTGCTAATACTACCAGGACTAAGTTCATGATAAATTAAAGTTCAATTAATCATATTACTTAAGAACTCCCACTTAGAAAGACATCCCTCTAATCTTCTAAGTGATCACGTGATCCAAATCAACTAAACCATAACCAATCATCACGTGAAATGGAGTAGCTTTCAATGGTGAACATCAATATGTTGATCATATCTACTATATGATTCACGCTCGACCTTTCGGTCTCAGTGTTCCGAGGCCATATCTGCATATGCTAGGCTTGTCAAGTTTAACCTGAGTATTCTGCGTGTGCAAAACTGGCTTGCACCCATTGTATATGGACGTAGAGCTTATCACACCCGATCATCACGTGGTGTCTGGGCACGACGAACTTTGGCAACGGTGCATACTCAGGGAGAACACTTTTATCTTAAAATTTAGTGAGAGATCATCTTATAATGCTACCGTCAATCAAAGCAAGATAAGATGCATAAAAGATAAACATCACATGCAATCAATATACGTGACATGATATGGCCATCATCATCTTGTGCTTGTGATCTCCATCTCCGAAGCACCGTCATGATCACCATCGTTACTGGCACGACACCTTGATCACCATCGTAGCATCGTCTCGCCAATCTTATGCTTCCACGACTATCGCTACCGCTTAGTGATGAAGTAAAGCATTACACCGCAATTGCATTGCATACAATAAAGCGACAACCATATGGCTCCTGCCAGTTGCCGATAACTCGGTTACAAAACATGATCATCTCATACAATGAAATTTAGCATCATGTCTTGACCATATCACATAGCAACATGCCCTGCAAAAACAAGTTAGACGTCCTCTACTTTGTTGTTGCAAGTTTTACGTGGCTACTACGGGCTTAGCAAGAACCGTTCTTACCTACGCATCAAAACCACAACGATAGTTTGTCAAGTTGGTGCTATTTTAACCTTCGCAAGGACCGGGCATAGCCACACTTGGTTCAACTAAAGTTGGAGAAACTGACACCCGCCAGCCACCTGTGTGCAAAGCACGTCGGTAGAACCAGTCTCGCATAAGCGTACATGTAATGTCGGTCCAGGCCGCTTCATCCAACAATACCGCCGAACCAAAGTATGACATGCTGGTAAGCAGTATGACTTATATCACCCACAACTCACTTGTGTTCTACTCGTGCACAACATCAACGCATAAAACCTAGGCTCGGATGCCACTGTTGGGGAACGTAGTAATATCAAAAAAATTCCTACGCACACGCAAGATCATGGTGATGCATAGCAACGAGAGGGGAGAGTGTTGTCCATGTACCCTCGTAGACCGAAAGCGGAAGCGTTAGCACAACGCGGTTGATGTAGTCGAATGTCTTCACGATCCGACCGATCCAAATACCGAACGCACGACACCTCCGAGTTCAGCACACGTTCAACTCGATGACGTCCCGTGAACTCCGATCCAGGAGAGCTTCACGGGAGAGTTCCGTCAGCACGACGGCGTGGTGACAGTGATGATGTTGCTACCGACGCAGGGCTTCTCCTAAGCACCGCTACGATATGACCGAGGTGCACTAGTAGAAAAAGGGCCTTTAGTCTCGGTTCATAAGGGCCTTTTAGTCCCGGTTCTGGAACCGAGACTAAAGGGTCGGTACTAAAGCCTCCCCCTTTAGTCCCGGTTCCAGTTAGAACCGGGACTAAAGGCCCTGCACGTGGCCACTGCCTGGAGGTCCACCTTTAGTCCCGATTGGTAACACCAACCGGTACTAAAGGAAATTTTATGATTTTTTTTTAATTTCAAATCTCTAATCTCTAATCACCCCTCATCACTGCTCAATTAACCTTTAATCTCTAATCATCCCTCATCATTCCAAATCATCTAACTTCCCGAACGGTCACCCATCCTCTCACTACTCCAGCCTGAGCATGCTTAACTTCCGGGTTCTATTCTTCCTCGTTTCCAAGTCTGCACTTGTTATTTTCCTGACAATAGTAAGATGTCAATCCTATTAACCCTCAGGAATTTAGCTTGAGCATGAAGTCACACATTTCACTATTTGAGTTTGAAACTATTGTTCTAAAAATCAATAATTATTTAGTAACACTAATATTGCTTGAATAAGTAGTTTGACCACAGTTTGACCACAGTTTGACCATAGTTGACCAAAATTCAAAAAACAGAAATAATTATTTAGTAACACTAATATTCTTAAATAATTATTTAGTAACACTAATACTTCTTGAATAAGTAGTTTGACCATAGTTTAATCAGATTTAACAAAAATTAAAAAAACTGAAATTTGAGCATAACTTTTTTTCCTTTTAGAATTTGAGGATTCTAAAAATTTGCAAACGGGCCGTAGGCCGTTTCCATCCGATGCGGATTTTCGTTCCGAACATTTTATGCAAAAGTTATAGCCGTTTTACATTTTCCCTATATTTTTTGCAAAACATGTCCAAATTTAAGTTTTTAAATTTTACTAACTAGCAGATGTAGTAATATAACTACCTCTCGAAGGATTTTATTTTTTGAAGTTTTTATCATTTTCTTTTGATTTTTTCAAAACAAAAAAGGCGATCCACCGGGCGGGGGTAGAGTTTGAAAATGGGACCTTTAGTCCCGGTTTGAGAAACAAACCGGGACTAAAGGGCATCACACCCTTTAGTCTCGGTTCGTGTCTCAAACCGGGACTAAAGGTCTAATCTTTAGTCCCGGTTTGAGACACAAACCAGGACTAAAGGGCATCGCACCCTTTAGTCTCGGTTCGTGTCTCAAACCGGGACCAAAGGCCTCAAGTGAACCGGGACTAATGCCTTAGCCGCAAAAACCGGGACCAATGCTCACATTAGTCCCGGTTCGTGACTGAACCGAGACTAATGTGAATATTGCCCCGTGATCAAAGCCCTGTTTTCTACTAGTGGTGGAATATGGTGGAGGGGGGCACCGCACACGGCTGGGAGAGATCAACTGATCAACTTGTGTGTCTAGAGGTGCCCCCCTGCCCCTGTATATAAAGGAGCAAGGGGGGAGGCCGGCCGGCCCTCTATGGGCGCGCCAGGAGGAGGATTCCTCCTCCTAGTAGGAGTAGGACTCCACTTTCCTACTCCTACTAGGAGGAGGAAAGGAAGGAGGAGAAGGAGAAGGAAGGAGAAGGAGGAAAAGGAGGAAAGGGGGGCCGACCCCCTAGTCCAAGTTGGTTTGGGCTAGGGGGGCCGCGCGCCCTACCTCCTCTCTTCCACCACTTGGCCCATGAGGCCCATTACTTCTTCCTCATATTCCCGTAACTCCCCGTTACCCCCGAAAATACCCGAATCACGCAGAACCTTTCGGATGTCTGTCACGACCGGTTTTCCAATAAAAATGTTTATTGAGAAACCAATCTTTTGAGTCCAGTATGAGAAAAATCCTCCTTACCGGTAGACACATTCTTGATACAATAAGCCAGTAGCATAAAATATATTACTGGGTCGAGCTACGGTTGCTCAACCAAATTATTACAAGCACGCCAATAATTATACATAATGGCGGACATGACACAGTGGTGTGGAGGCATACTAATGACTCGAGGATAGGGTGGTGGTGGAAAAACACAGCGGGGAGTGAGATACATGACTCTAAAACTGGCATCTCATCGAGCGTCGAGGTGAGGCTCGATGAATTTATTTGGTAGCGGAAGCGAATATAATATAGTGACCAAATCGAGGGTCGCACGAGACTGACTGGGATTCCTCTAGGCGTCAGACTCGCTATCAAACTCTTCATCCATGAGATCGCCTTCGTCAGCATCTGGCCAAATCAACAAGCCAGGTGAGTACTTTGAAAGTACTCGCAAGACAGTTCGGACGTAAGATATAAAAAATGCATGCATGGATGCGTCATGATTAATTTACCAATGCACATTCAAAATTTAGCAAGCAAGGTAACTAAAAAAGGTAGTCGGCGGTAGTCCGCCCGGAAACCCAACAGAATAACTGTAAACCCAATCGGGTGTCTGAAGCGACACCTCGATAGGAAGATAAATAAATAAAGCACGCCGCAGTCGGGCATCTAGGCGACACCACATAAAGGGCTTTAAAAGAAATGCCACAGTCGGGCGTCTGAGCGACGCCACATAAAGGGCTTTAAAAGAAATGCCACAGTCGGGCGTCTGAGCGACGCCACATAAAGGGCTATAAAAGAAATGCCACAGTAGGGCGTCTGAGCGACGCCACATAAAGGGCTTTAAAAGAAATGCCACAGTCGGACGTCTGAGCGACATCGCAGAAAGGGCTTTCATTGAAAGTAAGATATAACAATGCCACAGTCGGACGTCTGAGCAACATCACAGAAAGGGCTTTTATTGAAAGTAAATAATAACAATGCCACGGTCGGAAGTCTGAGCGACATCACAGAAAGGGCTTTTATTCACAAGTAAATAATACTCATAATAAATATTCAATTAATGAAAATAAACGGCTTAGTCCATCCACAGGAATAAACATTTAACCGGACTTAGCACTCATGTGATTCACTGGAGTCTCTGTCATCAAAACTGACATTTGTCAGGATAAGATAATACCGAACTTGGACATGGAATAGATGATTCAAAGGAATATATGACTCTGCAAAGTTTGTATGAAATTTTTTCCCACAGCCAACGGATTTCCGTAGTCACGAAGGACTAGTTCCGTTTATGGTATTTCGGAAGAAAACACAGCTAACCAGTACACACCCATCCTACCTCTTGATGCCAGGAATCACCCTAGACATCATCCAAGAAAAACTTTTGAGACGGGGAGATCACAATCTCGAATAGCATGGGATCAAATTTATATACGCGCGCTCTAAGGGGTGCCCCCCTCTCGGTCCCAACCGGAAACACCCATGCCCCCTGACCGGATGACTGGCTTTAATCCAGGGCCATGGAACCATCAACACGGCCTCTCCTTTTGGTGTGTACCAAGAAAGTGGTTTGCAACTTACTAAGCCATATTCCTTGAGGAAAACATGTGGTAGTACAGGGAAGGAAAAGTGAAAGGAACTGGATCGATACGGGCTGACACTGACGTCATATAGTCTGGCATAAGACTGGCATGCTACAACACTGCCATCTTACCCATCCTCATGCCAACACATGGCCATGCATACCCACATCCATCCACTTATGGATTTTCGAAACTCACTTGCCTCATCGTTGCATGTAACATGACATTCGTCGGTATGTTCATGAACATGCCATGAAACTACTTAATGCAAACATGCCAAAACAGTCATCATATCAAAAGCTCACACATGCTTGCCTGGTTCAGAGTAGTCGGAGCCTAGCTCGGTGAAGTTCGCGGTCCCGTCACCTCCTTCGGTATCTACGGCATAAAGAAAATATACGCGCTATCGTGAATACCGTGAGGTGCACAAAAATTATTCCAAATATTTTTCAAATAAATATGATAAAAAACTAGACAAAAATTTGAAGAGGACAGAAAAAGAATCACTCAAAAATTCCTTTCTGTTAAAAAGTTATAAGGGTTTTAACCCAAGGACCCATCTGTAATGAAATAGAAAACTTCCAGGGGCTAACTTATCAAAACAGAAAACGATTCGATTGAAAATACGCCGGCCCAGAGGGGTGACGTACTTTGGCAGAAGACGCCTTCAGAAGACGGTTCGTTTAGAAAGAACTGAGAGGCTGACGGGCGGGTCCCACCAGTCAGGTTTGAATTTTCAAAAGAGGCGGCAGAGCTCGACAGTGCCCGAGAGCCGCGGTGGTCGCCGGCAGCGATCCACGGCGAGGCAGGTTGATCGGAGAGTACCTCCGTGTTCAGGGTGCCATTCTGCGTCTGTGGGAGGTGGTGGTGGTCGCCGGCGAGCACCACGTCGACGGCGGCCCTTGCTCCGGCGGACGGTGGTTCGGCCGTTGATGGAGCTCGCCGAGGAGGGCTGCAAGGATCGAATTGAAGTGGGGGTTAGCTCTCTGGTTGCTCGAGGAGGGTACTGACGAAGTTTGGGCACCAGGGACGGCCTCACCGGAGCGAATCGAGACGGAGGCCGAGGCGGAACGGGGCGGCCGGAGTCGGGAGAGGAGACCTCCTCGAGGTCCTCCTAGTGGCCTTGCGGGGCGTTGGTGAGGTGCAGTGGTGGTGCGTGCTCGAGGGTGAGCGTGGGGTTCCCTTTTATAGGCGATCCGAGGCGGTGGCCGTGGACGGATAAGTCCGGTGGTGGATTACGGCGGCGCAGTGGCTGGACGGGGAGATTAGGGAGTTGGGCGTCATCGTGCAGGTCTACTGGTCCCATTCAGACGCTAAGAGGACTTGGATTAGGAGCTTGAGTGGGTTTCGACGGAACGGGGCGGTGCGGGCCCGTCGGCGGCAGAGAGCGTGCCCTGTGCTTGCCAGGCCACGGCGACGGTGCTGCGGGGTGCGCTGGCGTGCATGAGGCCACGCGGAGCTACCAGGAGGGTTGGCCGGCGGTGTTGCCCCCCTGTCGGCCGTTACGGTGGTTCTGCCGCCGCAAAGCACGCCGGCGCAGGCGGCCCAGGGCGCCACCGACGCCAGGAAGGCGCCAAGCGCGCGTGCGGGGTGCTGGCCAGGGAGAAGGGGCTGCGTGCAACGCCCAGGATGCACTGTTGACAAGTGACAATTCTCTGACGAAGAAACGACACTGAACTTCTCTGAACTTTCTGAATTTTACTGAAAGTGCAAAGTAACAGTGCCGGCCAGGTGTTCGACAGAATGATTCTGGCATGTAGGGATTTTTCCTTCAGCTGAATTTTGGTGGAGTGGCCTCTCATTGCACAAGGAGACTGCCTGAATTTTTGTGGAATTTTTGGAGAAGTGTAGATATGAATTTCACCAAATTTGTCAAATCTGGTCCAAACTTGCAGTGAGTGAAATTTGAAAAATTTGAAAGGAAGAAGAGTGGATCAAGATGGTTCTAGGTTGTGGGTACTAAGGACTATCCAGGGGAGTTGGTTTGGGCTCAAGGATCAAAGGCATTAGGGTACTTGCTTTGAAAATCACTCAGGCTCAAAGTAATTGGCAGAAATGATTTGAGAGATAAAATAATTGAAATAAAATCCAAAACTTGTTTGGACTTGTTGAGACAGAGAATTTAGATTGTTGAGAGGTGGAGGGAGGGATTTTGAGAAGATTTACTATAGGAGACATGGTAAAACCATGGGTGGTTTTCAAGATGAGAAAAACCTCAAAATTCATAGAGTTCTTTTTATAAGAAAAAGAATAATTTCCAAAAATATACTTTGAGAAGGGAACCAACAGAGAAAGAGTTTTAAATGATCAAACACCATAGTTTGAAGAAGATACAAAAATAAAAATCCTTGCCAAAGAAGTTTTTAAGAGGAAGGTTTTCTGGAAAAATTTTAAATGGCCTCTTTTCAAAAACCAACAAAGTTTTTGCTGAAAAACCAAATAAAAATTTTGGAGTGTCACAACACCTACCCCCTTAGGAAAAATCTCGTGCCCGAGATTTCAGCTGATCCTTAAACAGGTGAGGGTGTTCTGTCCGAAGGAAATCCTCCCTCTCCCAGGTTGCTTCACTCTCGGTGTGATTGCTCCACTGAACTTTGAAAAACTTGATGGTTTTCTGTCGGGTCTTCCTTTCAGACTCCTCTAATATTTTTACTGGGCGTTCCCGATAGGTGAGGTCTGGCTGCACGTCAATGTTCTCATGGGATACTTGTTTCTCTGGGTTGCTTACGCACTTCCTCAATTGCGAGACGTGGAACACGTCGTGGACATCGGATAATTCTTCGGGTAAGTCTAGCTGGTAGGCCACCGTGCCTCTTCGTGCCACTATACAGAATGGTCCGATGAATCTTGGTGCTAGCTTTCCTTTAATATTAAACCGTTGTAGTCCCCTCATAGGTGATACTCGTAGGTACACAAATTCACCGGGTTCAAAATTGACCCCACGATGTTTCTGATCGTAATAACTCTTCTGTCGGCTTTGAGCGGTCTTGAGTCGGTCCCTGATTAGCTTGACTTTTCCTCGGCTTCTTTGAGCATGTATGGGCCGAAGATACGGCTATCTCCGGTTTCTGACCAATTTAATGGGGTACGACATCTCCGTGCGTATAAGGCTTCAAAAGGTGCCATTTGCAGGCTGGCCTGGTAACTGTTGTTGTATGCGAACTCGGCATATGGCAGGCTTTCTTCCCAACTGGCTCCATAGGTGAGGACACATGCTCTCAGCATGTCTTCTAAAATTTGGTTTACGCGTTCAGTCTGTCCATTAGTCTGGGGGTGGTATGTTGTACTGAAGGCCAATTGAGTTCCCAGAGCCTGTTGTAAATGATCCCAGAATCTCGAGACGAACTGAGTGCCTCTGTCGGATATTATAGTCTTCGGGACTCCATGCAGACAAACTATACGGGAGAGATAAATCCTGGCAAGCCTCTGAGTGTTGTAGGTTGTCTTCACTGGAATGAAATGTGCCACCTTGGTTAATCTATCGGTGATGACCCATATGGCATCATTCCCGTGTCGTGACCGAGGTAGTCCGACAATGAAATCCATCCCTATTTCATCCCATTTCCACTCAGGTATTTTGTTTGGTTGCAGTAGTCCGGCTGGTCTTTGATGCTCAACTTTTATGTGTTGACAAGAATCGCAACATGCAACGAATGTGGCTATGTCCCTCTTCATACCGTGCCACCAAAATCTTTCCTGAATATCCTTATACATTTTGGTTCCTCCAGGGTGGATCGAATATGGGGCGGTGTGGGCTTCAGCTAGAATTTGCTGTTTGAGGTCCTCTATGTTTGGCACGCAGAGTCTGTCTCCGTACCATAATATTCCTCCATCGTCTATGACGAACTCCGAGGCCTTGCCCATACTCACCTTTCTTTTAATTCCCTCGATGCTGGGGTGACCAGGCTGAGCTTCTTTAATTCTCTCCACAAGGTCGGGCTGTATTTCCAAGTTTGATATGGTGCCTTCCGCGATCATTAACAAGTTGAGTTTGGCAAATTCTTGTTGGAATTCAGGTCTCAAGCTTTGTAGACTGTTTTCGTCGGAGCTGGGGTTCCGACTAAGAGCATCGGCCACTACATTTGCTTTTCCTGGATGATAGTGGATACCAACATCATAATCCTTTACCAATTCCAACCAGCGTCGTTGCCGTAAGTTTAGTTCTGGCTGTGTGAAAATATATTTGAGACTTTTATGGTCCGTGTATATTTCACATCGATTTCCAAGTAAGAAATGCCTCCATTCCTTAAGTGCATGAATGACTGCTGCCATTTCTAAGTCATGAGTGGGATAATTTTCCTCATGCTTGCGAAGTTTCCTTGAAGCGTATGCGACAACCTTGCCTTCTTGCATCAACACGCACCCGAGGCCCTTTCGGGATGCGTCACAATACACTTCAAAATTCTTGTGTATGTCTGGCACAATTAATACCGGTGCTGTCGTTAATTTCCGTTTTAGCTCTTGGAAACTTTTCTCGCAGGCTTCTGTCCATTCAAACTTCTTGTCCTTCTTGAGTAACTGCGTCATTGGCTTGGCTATGGTGGAGAATCCTTCAATAAATCTGCGGTAATATCCTGCCATTCCCAAGAAACTTAGTATGTCCGTTACGCTGGCTGGTGACTTCCAACCAAGTATGGCCCTGCCTTTCTCCGGGTCCACTGCGATACCATCTTGGGTCAGCACGTGGCCTAAAAAGCCTACTTTTCTTAGCCAAAATTCACACTTGCTGAACTTGGCATACAATTGATGTTTCCTGAGTTCTCCTAGCACAATCCTGAGATGTTCCGCGTGCTCTTCTGGTGTCTTGGAGTATATCAGAATATCGTTGATAAATACCACAACGAACTTGTCCATAAACTTCATAAATACTTTATTCATGAGGTGAACAAAATATGCGGGGGCGTTCGTTAATCCAAAAGGCATTACTGTGAACTCATATAGTCCATATCTGGAGGTGAAGGCTGTTTTGGGGATATCTTCTGTTCGCACTTTTAATTGATGGTATCCTGACCTTAAGTCAATCTTTGAGAATACCTTGGCCTGAGCGAGCTGATCAAATAAATCATTTATCCGTGGCATCGGGTATTTGTTCTTGACTGTGACCATGTTAAGTGCTCGGTAGTCTATGCACAATCTCAGTGTTCCATCCTTCTTTTTGGCAAATAAAATTGGTGATCCCCAAGGTGAGGAGCTGGCTCGAATGTATCCCTTGTCCAGCAATTCCTTTATTTGTTTCTTCAACTCAATCAACTCGGATGGTGCCATTCTGTATGGTTTCTTGTATATGGGGGTGGTTCCTGGGGCTAGCTCAATGCTGAATTCTATCTCTTGGTCTGGTGGCATGCCTGGTAGTTCTTCGGGAAATACGTCTGGAAATTCACATACTACTGGAACCTTGTTTAGCTCAGAAACGTCCACCTTATTCAATCTCGGCTGCCGGGGTATTTTTCTTTCTTTGGCTGACACTCTTATTGTCTTCCCGTGGTGGTGTGTGAGAATTACGGTCCGGTTGAAGCAGTCAATAAAACCTTTGTTGGTGGTTAACCAGTCCATCCCTAGGATGACATCCAGTCCTTTATTTTCCAATACAATAAGATTGGCGTGAAACTTCAATCCTTCAAACTCAATAACCACATCCTGACAGTAATTCTGAGTGACTTGCTGAATCTCGGGGGACTTGATGATCATGGATTTTTCCAAGGGAAACATCGAAAAATTATTTTGCAAAGCCAAACTTTTTCAAGATGAATGAGTGAGAAGCTCCAGAATCAAACAAAACCATTGCAGGTATTGTGTTAACAGGAAACGTACCGAGTACGATATCCGGAGCATTTTGTGCCTCCTCTTTGGTTACGTGGTTCAGATGACCCTTCCTGTGGTTGTTGTTGGGGTTGAAATTGTTTCGCTTGGGTGATGAATTATTGGCGCCGTTGTTCGGCTTTGGGGTTGAGTTTCTAGGTTTGGGACACTGCTTGGCATAGTGCCCTTCCTCTCAACAGGCGTAGCAAGTAACGCCTGGGCGATATGTGAATTCCTTGTCCCTTGCATGGAAATTCTTGGTTGGGCGTGAGACGTTTGTCGTAGGTTTGTGTGTCCCACATTTCTGAAAATCTGTCTTGCTTCGGTGGTTGCGCGCAAGAGTAGTCTGGTCTCTTTTTCACTTGCGGAAATCCTCCAAGCTACATCTCTCATTTTCCAGAGTAATGGCTTTGTCCACTAGTGTCTTAAAATCTGGAAAAGTGTGCACGACCAGTTGGCATTTAAGCGCGGGCGCCAGACCGTCAAGGAATTTCTCCATCTTCTTGCTTTCAGTCATACGTTCTTCATTTGCGTAGCGAGACAATAGAGTAAATTGACCGTTGTATTCTGACACTGTCATGTTCCTTTGTTTGAGGTCATCGAACTCTCTCTTCTTGATTTTCATAATACTCTTAGGAATGTGTGCACCACGGAAACCTTCCTTGAAATCATCCCAGGTTATATCACTTTCGTTGGGGTGCATGTGCAGAAAATTCTCCCACCATGATGCAGCTGCTCCTGTGAGATAGTGCGGGGCATATAGTACCTTCTCGGGATCTGAACATTTTGCAATAATTAATTTTCTCTCCATATCTCGAAGCCAATCCTCGGCTTCAAGAGGCTTGTCAGTATGAGAAATGTTTGGGGACGTATCTTCTGTAGCTCAGATAACTTGGAATGCTGCTGATACTGTCCATGGTGATTTCCCATGTTGATGACTTGGTTCATCATTTCCCGATGTTGTTGCTGACTCTGCTCATAAAGGCGACACATTTGTGAAAGTGCCGATTCACTGCCCTGTTGGCTTGACTGTCCCTGTGTGAACTTGTTGCTGGGTTGTGTATCATAATTTTCCTCTGGTGGAGTTGGCATGGAGCGAGTCCAAGGACGAGACATTTTTCACTCTGGGGATATATTTTGTAAAACCCATAAGAAAAGCGAAAAGGGTCGCAAAAATAATTCCATAAATGCACAAAGCTGGCAAATAAATTAAATAACCCAGCTTACTTAAGAAAAACAAATCGATTTGCGCACGGAGAAGGACTGCTCATTACATATCTTACACGCGGGCGGTAATTATACAATACATCACTCAGGATATGCGTACATAATCCTGACATGTTATTTAGGCTAGTGCAATCCTCCAGATCCTACATGATGCGCAAACAGGCTACTTCTCACAACCTATGTACATATAAACATATCGTACAAAGCGGTACATTGCATGGCGGCTAAGCGTACTCAGGCGGAGATGTTAACGATCTCCTTTGCCCTGCCGAGGGTGAGGCATAGCGAGGCTGGGGACTCGACTTCCTCCTCGCTAATAGGCTCCATACGTGTAGTGTTTCGCCGAGTAGATGGAGCGGGTGCCAGGGGCGGAACAACACGAACAGGGTGGGCGCGAAGGGTGGTGCAGTGCGCGCTGGAGTGGGCGCAATGACTTGGTTGAACTCTTTAGTAGAAGGCAGGCGACGAGTAGGTGCATAAGATGCTGAGGACGAGACAAAAGTCAGTGGCGGTGCGGTGGGTAGGAGTTCCCTCCTGTTGGCGGCACAGCCATGGACTGAGTCCATGCGGGCAGCCAGGAAGTCGTCCACCTGGTTGTCGAAGGCTGCCTCCAGGGCCCGGAGATACTCAATAAGCATCTCAAAAGCCTCGTCTCGTTCTCCTCTGGGGCAGGAGAATGCGTAGTGACAGGTGTAAGGCACATGGCATGGAAGATAACGGTAACGACGAGTCTTCATCACGGGGAGGACATCCCTGAGACGAGCTATTGCCTCGCGGGCTGCCATCTGCATAGCATGCCTCCCCGTAGGCATGGCTCTTCCCAAGAACCGGAAGCGGCGTAACTCACCACGCCCTCCCTTGAACTGCACCGCGGCCTGGTGCATGGTCAGACTGTCGTTGACTCGGTGCTGGCAGAGTGTGAAGACTGGGCGCACAGATGGCCCCATCGCGACCTGAACGATGAAGGAGAGAAGCTTGACGAACCCATCGGGCATGTTGGCGAAGGTCTGAGACTCGCAGCTGTTGTCGGCCATCTACAAAAGTAGGCAAAAATTCTGAATGGTCAGATCATAAATTTATGCTGACTGTCAGAAAATGACTAAAATTGCAAAAAAATAAAATTGGCTCTATCATGCTAATAACCAATTAGCGATCACACCTAGTAACTTCCTACAGTCAGCCTGGCTCTGATACCAAGCTTGTCACGACCGGTTTTCCAATAAAAATGTTTATTGAGAAACCAATCTTTTGAGTCCAGTATGAGAAAAATCCTCCTTACCGGTAGACAAATTCTTGATACAATAAGCCAGTAGCATAAAATATATTACAGGGTCGAGCTACAGTTGCTCAACAAAATTATTACAAGCACGCCAATAATTATACATAATGGCGGACATGACACAGTGGTGTGGAGGCATACTACCGACTCGAGGATAGGGTGGTGGTGGAAAAACACAGCGGGGAGTGAGATACATGACTCTAAAACTGGCATCTCATCGAGCGTCGAGGTGAGGCTCGATGAATTTATTTGGTAGCGGAAGCGAATATAATACAGTGACCAAATCCAGGGTCGCACGAGACTGACTGGGATTCCTCTAGGCGTCGGACTCGCTATCAAACTCTTCATCCATGAGATCGCCTTCGTCAGCATCTTGCCAAAACAACAAGCTAGGTGAGTACTTTGAAAGTACTCGCAAGACAGTTTGGATGTAAGATATAACAAATGCATGCATGGATGCGTCATGATTAATTTACCAATGCACATTCAAAATTTAGCAAGCATGGTAAGTAAAAAAGGGAGTCGGCGGTAGTCCGCCTGGAAACCCAACAGAATAACTGTAAACCCAATCGGGTGTCTGAAGCGACACCTCGATAGGAAGACAAATAAATAAAGCACACCGCAGTCGGGCGTCTAGGCGACACCACATAAAGGGCTTTAAAAGAAATGCCACAGTCGGGCGTCTGAGCGACGCCACATAAAGGGCTTTAAAAGAAATGCCACAATCGGGCGTCTGAGCGACGCCACATAAAGGGCTTTAAAAGAAATGCCACAGTAGGGCGTCTGAGCGACGCCACATAAAGGGCTTTAAAAGAAATGCCACAGTCGGACGTCTGAGCGACATCGCAGAAAGGGCTTTCATTGAAAGTAAAATATAACAATGCCACAGTCGGACGTCTGAGCGACATCACAGAAAGGGCTTTTATTGAAAGTAAATAATAACAATGCCACGGTCGGACGTCTAAGCGATATCACAGAAAGGGCTTTTATTCACAAGTAAATAATACTCATAATAAATATTCAATTCATGAAAGTAAACGGGTTAGTCCATCCACAGGAATAAACATTTAACCGGACTTAGCACTCATGTGATTCACCGGAGTCTCTGTCATCAAAACTGACATTTGTCAGGATAAGATAATACCGAACTTGGACATGGAATAGATGATTCAAAGGAATATATGACTCTGCAGAGTTTGTACGAAATTTTTCCCCACAGCCAACGGATTTCCGTAGTCACGAAGGACTAGTTCCGTTTACGGTATTTCAGAAGAAAACACAGCTAACCAGTACACACCCATCATACCTCTTGATGCCAGGAATCACCCTAGACATCATCCAAGAAAAACTTTTGATACGGGGAGATCACAATCTCGAATAGCATGGGATCAAATTTATATACGCGCTCTAAGGGGTGCCCCCCTCTCGGTCCCAACCGGAAACACCCATGCCCCCTGACCGGAAGACTGGCTTTAATCCAGGGCCATGGAACCATCATCATGGCCTCTCCTTTTGGTGTGTACCAAGAAAGCGGTTTGCAACTTACTAAGCCATATTCCTTGAGGAAAACATGTGGTAGTACAGGGAAGGAAAAGTGGAAGGAACTGGATCGATACGGGCTGACACTGACGTCATATAGTCTGGCATAAGACTGGCATGCTACAAAACTGCCATCTTACCCATCCTCATGCCAACACATGGCCATGCATACTCACATCCATCCACTTATGGATTTTCGAAACTCACTTGCCTCATTGTTGCATGTAACATGACATTCGTCGGAATGTTCATCAACATGCCATGAAACTACTTAATGCAAACATGCCAAAACAATCATCATATCAGAAGTTCAAACATGCTTGCCTCGTTCAGAGTAGTCGGAGCCTAGCTCGGTGAAGTTCGCGGTCCCGTCACCTCCTTCGGTATCTACGGCATAAATAAAATATACGCGCTATCGTGAATACCGTGAGGTGCAATAAATTATTCCAAATATTTTTCAAATAAATATGATAAAAAACTATACAAAAATTTGAAGAGGACAGAAAAAGAATCACTCAAAAATTCCTTTCTGTTAAAAAGTTATAAGGGTTTTAACCCAAGGACCCATCTGTAATGAAATAGAAAACTTCCAGGGGCTAACTTATAAAAACAGAAAACGATTCGATTGAAAATACGCCGGTCTAGAGGGGTGACGTACTTTGGCAGAAGACGCCTTCAGAAAACGGTTCGTTTAGAAAGAACTAAGAGGCTGACGGGCGGGTCCCACCCATCAGGTTTGAATTTTCAAAAGAGGCGGCAGAGCTCGACGGTGCCCGAGAGCCGCGGTGGTCGCCGGCGGTGATCCACGGCGAGGCAGGGAGATCAGAGAGTACCTCCGTGTTCAGGGCGCCATTCCGCGTCTGTGGGAGGTGGTGGTGGTCGCCGGCGAGCACCACGTCGACGGCGGCCCTTGCTCCGGTGGATGGTGGTTCGGGCGTTGATGGAGCTCGCCGAGGAGGGCTGCAAGGATCGTATTGAAGTGGGGGTTAGTTATCTGGTTGCTCGAGGAGGGTACTGACGAAGTTTGGGCGCCGGGGACGGCCTCACTAGAGCAAATAGAGACGGAGGCCGAGGCGGAACGGGGCGGCCGGAGTCGGGGGAGGAGACCTCCTCGAGGTCCTCCTAGTGGCCTTGCGGGGCGTTGGTGAGGTGCAGTGGTGGTGCGTGCTCGAGGGTGAGCTTGGGGTTCCCTTTTATAGGCGATCCGAGGCGGTGGCCGTGGACGGATAAGTCCGGTGGTGGATTACGGCGGCGCAGTGGCTGGACGTGGAGATTAGGGAGTTGGGCGTCATCGTGGAGGTCTACTGGTCCCATTCAGACGCTAAGAGGACTTGGATTAGGAGCTTGAGTGGGTTTCGACGGAACGGGGCGGCGCGGGCCCATCGGCGGCAGAGAGCGTGCCCTGTGCTTCCCGGGCCACGGCGACGGTGCTGCGGGGTGCGCTGGCGTGCATGAGGCCACGCGGAGATACCAGGAGGGTTGGGCGCTGCCGAACGGCGTTCTACCGCGGTGTTGCCCCCCTGTCGGCCGTTACGGTGGTTCTGCCGCCGCAAAGCACGCCGGCGCAGGCGGCCCAGGGCGCCACCAACGCCAGGAAGGCGCCAAGCGCGCGTGCGGGGTGCTGGCCAGGGAGAAGGGGCTGCGTGCAATGCGCCAGGATGCACTGTTGACAAGTGACAATTCTCTGACGAAGAAACGACACTGAACTTCTCTGAACTTTCTGAATTTTACTGAAAGTGCAAAGTAACAGTGCCGGCCAGGTGTTCGACAGAATGATTCTGGCATGTAGGGATTTTTCCTTGAGCTGATTTTTGGTGGAGTGGCCTCTCAATGCACCAGGAGACTGCCTGAATTTTTGTGGAATTTTTGGAGAAGTGTAGATATGAATTTCACCAAATTTGTCAAATCTGGTCCAAACTTGCAGTGAGTGAAATTTGATAAATTTGAAAGGAAGAAGAGTGGATCAAGATGGTTCTAGGTTGTGGGTACTAAGGACTATCCAGGGGAGTTGGTTTGGGCTCAAGGATCAAAGGCATTAGGGTACTTGCTTTGAAAATCACTCAGGCTCAAAGTAATTGGCAGAAATGATTTGAGAGATAAAATAATTGAAATAAAATCCAAAACTTGTTTGGACTTGTTGAGACAGAGAATTTAGATTGTTGAGAGGTGGAGGGAGGGATTTTGAGAAGATTTACTATAGGAGACATGGTAAAACCATGGGTGGTTTTCAAGATGAGAAAAACCTCAAAATTCATAGAGTTCTTTTTATAAGAAAAAGAATAATTTCCAAAAATATACTTTGAGAAGGGAACCAACAGAGAAAGAGTTTTAAATGATCAAACACCATAGTTTGAAGAAGATACAAAAATAAAAATCCTTGCCAAAGAAGTTTTTAAGAGGAAGGTTTTCTGGAAATTTTTTAAATGGCCTCTTTTCAAAAACCAACAAAGTTTTTGCTGAAAAACCAAATAAAAATTTTGGAGTGTCACACTGTCCGAATATAGTCGTCCAATATATCGATCTTTACGTCTCGACCATTTCGAGACTCCTCGTTATGTCCCCGATCTCATCCGGGACTCCGAACTACCTTCGGTACATCAAATCACATAAACTCATAATACAATCGTCATGGAAACTTTAAGCGTGCAGACACTATGGGTTCGAGAACTATGTATACATGACCGAGACATGTCTCCGATCAATAACCAATAGCGGAACCTGGATGCTCATATTGGCTCCCCCATATTCTACGAAGATCTTTATTGGTCAGACCGCATAACAACATATGTTGTTCCCTTTGTCATCGGTATGTTACTTGCCCGAGATTCGATCGTCGGTATCTCAATACCTAGTTCAATCTCTTTACCGGCAAGTCTCTTTAATCGTTCCGTAATACATCATCCCGCAACTAACTCATTAGTTGCAACGCTTGCAAGGCTTAAGTGATGTGCATTACCGAGAGGGCCCAGAGATACCTCTTCGACAATCGGAGTGACAAATCCTAATCTCGAAATACGCCAACCCAACAAGTATCTTTGGAGACACCTGTAGAGCACCTTTATAATCACCCAGTTACCTTGTGACGTTTGGTAGCACACAATGTGTTCCTCTGGTAAACGGGAGTTGCATAATCTCATAGTCATAGGAACATGTATAAGTCATGAAGAAAGCAATAGCAACAAACTAAACGACCAAGTGCTATGAAAATGGAATGGGTCAAGTCAATCACATCATTCTCCTAATGATGCGATCCCGTTAATCAAATGGCAACTCATGTCTATGGCTAGGAAACTTAACCATCTTTGATTCAACGAGCTAGTCAAGTAGAGGCATACTAGTGACATACTGTTTGTCTATGTATTCACACATGTATTATGTTTCCGATTAATACAATTCTAGCATGAATAATAAACATTTATCATGATATAAGGAAATAAATAATAACTTTATTATTGCCTCTAGGGCATATTTCCTTCAGAGATCCCATCTTGGGACCTGTTCTAGAGCTTCGCCAGAGACGGCCGTCATCACGGAGGGCTTCTACATCATCATAGCCTCTTTGATGAAGTGTGAGTAGTTTAGCTCAGACCTTCGGGTCCATAGTTAGTAGCTAGATGGCTTCTTCTCTCTTTTTGGATCTCAATACAATGTTCTCCCCCTCTCTTGTGGAGATCTATTCGATGTAATCTTCTTCTTTTGCGGTGTGTTTGTTGAGACCGATGAATTGTGGGTTTATGATCAAGTCTATCTATGAACAATATTTGAATCTTCTCTGAATTTTTTTATGTATGATTGGTTATCTTTGCAAGTCTCTTCGAATTATCTGATTGGTTTGGCCAACTAGATTGGTAGTTCTTTCCATGGGAGAAGTGCTTAGCTTTGGGTTCGATCTTGCGGTGTTCTTTCCCAGTGACAGAAGGAGCAGCAAGACACGTATTGTATCGTTGCCATCGAGGATAACAAGATGGGGTTTATTTCATATTGCATGGATTTATCTCTCTACATCATGTCATCTTGCTTAAAGCGTTACTCTGTTTTTAACTTAATACTCTAGATGCATGTTGGATAGCGGTCGATGAGTGGAGTAATAGTAGTAGATGCAGAATCGTTTCGATCTACTTGTCACGGACGTGATGCCTATATACATGATCATGCCTAGATATTCTCATAACTATGCTCAATTCTGTCAATTGCTCAACAGTAATTTGTTCACCCACTGTAAAAACTTATGCTCTCGAGAGAAGCCAGTAGTGAAACCATTGGCCCCCGGGTCTATTCTCATCATATCAATCTCCATCACTTTTATATTGTTTTGCTATTTACTTTGATTTTACTTTTTACTTTGCATCTTTATATCAAAAATACCAAAAATATTCTATCTATCAGATCTCACTCTCGTAAGTGACCGTGAAAGGCTTGAGAACCCCTAATCGCGTTGGTTGCGGGTAGCTATCGCTTTGTGCAGGTACGAGGGACTTGAACATGGGCTCCTACTGGATTGATACCTTGGTTCTCCAAAACTAGGGAAAATACTTACGCTACTCTGCTGCATCATCCCTTCCTCTTCGGGGAAAACCAACACAAGCTCAAGACGTAGCAAGAAGGATTTCTGACGCCGTTGCCGGGGAGTCTACGCAAAAAGTCAACATACCAAGTACCCATCACAATCCCAATCTCTCGCATTACATTATTTGCCATTTGCCTCTCGTTTTCCTCTCCCCCCACTTCACCCTTGCCGTTTTATTCGCCCTCTCTCTCCCTATCCTCCCTCTCTATTTGCCTCTTTTGCCCGTTTCTTGTTTGCTCGTATGGTTGGAATAGTCATTTATTTATTACTAAACAGAGAAGCTAATATCTATGGATCCTCATCCGCTTGCCAATCTTTTTGAGAGATCCAATTATGATGAACCAATTCCTAGTGGTTTGGATGCACTAGATTATCTTTATAAGCTTTTGCCTGAAATTCGTGAATCTGAAAAGTGTGATGAATTACCTCATGAAGCGATTTACGATAGATCTTTCAATAGAAAGCATGATTGCAATGATTCTATTATAAATTCTATTAATGTCAATTGTGCTAATAATATACAAATCCCTAAGCTTGGGGATGCTAGTTTTGCTATGTCTACTACTTGTTGCAATGGTCATGATTGGGGTGATTCTTCTTATGATCTTGAAAATTTATTTAAACCCCATGATGAATATGAGATTGATTACAATGTTTGCAATAATATTGGAAGTGGGTTTGGAAAGGTCATGACTTTAGTTAATGTTAATCCCACTATTTTGGAAGAGTGTCAACTTTGCATGCATGTGGAGTGTGTTGAAAATATTTTATGTGATAGCTATTTTGTTGAATTTTCTTATGATCCTACATATAATTATTATGAGAGAGGAAAATATGGTGGTAGAAATTTTCATGTTACTAAATTACCTCTCGTTATGTTGAGATTGCTATTGTTTCTTTCCGCTTCCTTGCATATGCTAGTTTTCGCTTGCCTTGATAATTTGTTTGCCTATAAAATGCCTATGCATAGGAAGTATGTTAGACTTAGATGTGTTTGTCACATGTTTTATGATGCTTTGTTTGTGCTTCAATTCTTGTCTTCCATGTGAGCATCATTAAAATTATCAATGCCTAGCTTTAAGGATTTAAAGAAAAGCGCTTGTTGGGAGACAACCCAATATTTATCCTTGCTGTTATTAAATAAATAAATTATTTATCCTCTGTTTTGGTTGTGTTTTTCGTGTTTAGTTAGTGTTTGTGCCAAGTAGAACCGTTGGGAAGACTTGGGGAAAGTCTTATTGAACTTGCTGTAAAAAACAGAAACTTTAGCGCTCACGAAAACTGCCGTCATTTTTATTTGAAGAGAGATATTTAGTTAATTATTTTTGAAGATGATTAATAGATAAATTCCTCACGTCCAGAAATTTATTTTAGAATTTTTGGGGTTCCAGATTTTGCGCCAGCTACAGATTACTACAGACTGTTCTGTTTTTGACAGATTCTGTTTTTCGTGTGTTGTTTGCTTATTTTGATGAATCTATGGCTAGTAAAATAGTTTATAATCCATAGATAAGTTGGAATACAGTAGGTTTAACACCAATAAAAATAAAGAATGAGTTCATTACAGTACCTTGAAGTGGTCTTTTGTTTTCTTTCGCTAACATAGCTCACGAGTTTTCTATTTTGAGTTTTGTGTTGTGAAGTTTTCAAGTTTTGGGTGAATTCTTTTGATGGATTATGGAACAAGGAGTGGAAAGAGCCTAAGCTTGGGGATGCCCATGGCACCCCCAAGATAATCCAAGGACACCAAAAAGTCAAAGCTTGGGGATGCCCCGGAAGGCATCCCCTCTTTTGTCCACTTCCATCGGTAATTTACTTGGAGCTATATTTTTATTCACCAACATGATATGTGTTTTGCTTGGAGCGTCTTGTATTATTTGTGTCTTTGTTTTTTAGTATGCCACAATCATCCTTGCTGTACACACCTTTTGAGAGAGTCATTTATGAATTAAATTTTGATAGAATACTCTATGAGCTTCACTTATATCTTTTGAGCTATGTAGTTTTTCTCTATGTGCTTCACTTATATCTTTTGAGCATTATAATTTTGCTCTATGTGCTTCACTTAGATCTTTTAGAGCATGTTGGTGGTTTGTTTTAAAGAAACTATTGATCTCTCATGCTTCACTTAAATTATTTTGAGAGTCTTAATAGCATGGTAATTTGCTTAATATAAATATGCTTGGTGTTCAAGATATGTGAAATTTTCTTTTGAGTGCGTTGAATACTAAGAGAACATTGAAGCATGCTAATTGTTTTGAGATATGGAGGTGATAATATTAGAGTTATGCTAGTTTAGTAGTTGTGAATTTAAAGAATACTTGTGTTAAAGTTTGTGATTGCCGTAGCATGCACGTATGGTGAACCTTTATGTGATGTAGTCGGAGCATAATTTATTTATTGATTGTCTTCCTTATGAGTGGCGGTCGGGGACGAGCGATGGTCATTTCCTACCAATCTATCCCCCTAGGAGCATGCACGTAATACTTTGCTTTGATAACTTATAGATTTTTGCAATAAGTATATTAGTTCTTTATGACTAATGTTGAGTCCATGGATTATATGCACTTTTTCCCATCCTTCCACCCTTGCTAGCCTATCTAATACCGCACACCTTTCACCGCTATCATACACCCACCATATACCTTCCTCAAAACATCCACCATACCTACCTATCATGGCATTTCCATAGCCATTCCGAGATATATTGCCATGCAACTTTCCACCGTTCCGTTTATTATGACACGCTCCATCATTGTCATATAGCTAGCATGATCATGTAGTTGACATCGTATTTGTGGCAGAGCCACCATTCATAATTCTTTCATACATGTCACTCTTGATTCATTGCATATCCCGGTACACCGCCGGAGGCATTCATATAGAGTCATATTTGTTCTAAGTATCGAGTTGTAAATGTTGGGTTGTAAGAAAAATAAAAGTGTGATGATCTTCATTTTCTAGAGCATTGTCCCAAGTGAGGAAAGGATGATGGAGACTATGATTCCCCCATAAGTCGGGATGAGACTCCGGACGAAAAAAAAGAGGCCATAAAAAAAAGAAAAGGCCCAAATAAAAAAATGAGAGAAAAAGAGAGAAGGGACAATGTTACTATCCTTTTACCACATTTGTGCTTCAAAGTAGCACCATGATCTTCATGATAGAGAGTCTCTCGTTATGTCACTTTCATATACTAGTGGGAATTTTTCATTATAGAACTTGGATTGTATATTCCAATGATGGGCTTCCTCAAATTGCCCTAGGTCGTCGTGAGCAAGCGAGTTGGATGCACACCCACTTAGTTTCTTTTGATGAGCTTTCATATACTTATAGCTCTAGTGCATCCGTTGCATGGCAATCCCTACTCACTCACATTGATATATATTGATGGGCATCTCCATAGCCCGTTGATACGCCTAGTTGATGTGAGACTATCTTCCCCTCTTTTTGTCTTCTCCACAACCACCCTTCTATTCCACATAGTGCTATGTCCATGGTTCACGCTCAGGTATTGCGTGAAGATTGAAAAAGTTTTGAAGAAGTTAGAGTATGAAACAATTGCTTGGCTTGTTATCAGGTTGTGCATGATTTAAATACTTTGTGTGGTGAAGATAGAGCATAGCCAGACTATATGATTTTGTAGGGATAACTTTCTTTGGCCATGTTATTTTGAGAAGACATAATTACTTTATTAGTATGCTTGAAGTGTTATTATTCTTTATGTCAATATGAACTTTTGTCTTGAATCTTTCTAATCTGAATATCCATACCACAATTAAGAAATTTTGCATCGAAATTATGCCAAGTAGCACTCCGCATCAAAAATTCTCTTTTTATCATTTACCTACTCGACGACGAGCATGAATTAAGCTTGGGGATGCCTGATACGTCTCCAACGTATCTATAATTTTTGATTGCTCCATGCTATATTATCTACTGTTTTGGACTATATTGGGTTTTATTTTCCACTTTTATATTATTCTTGGGACTAACCTATTAACCAGAGGCCCAACCCAGAATTGTTGTTTTTTGCCTATTTCAGTGTCGAAGAAACGGAATATCAAACGGAGTCCAAACGGAATAAAATCTTCGGGAACGTGATTTTCTCACCGAACGTGATCCAGGAGACTTGGACCCTACTGCAAGGAAGCAAAGAGGTTCTCACAAGGGTAGGGGGCGCGCCCCCCTGCCTCGTGGGACCCTGGTGCTCCACCGACATACTCCTTCCTCCTATATATACCCACGTACCCCCAAACGATCAGAACAGGAGCCAAAAACATAATTCCACCGCAACAACTTTCTGTATCCATGAGATCCCATCTTGGGGCCTGTTTCGGAGCTCCGCCGGAGAGGGCCGTCATCACAGAGGGCTTCTACATCATCATAGACTCTCCAATGAAGTGTGAGTAGTTTACCTCAGACCTTCGGGTCCATAGTTAGTAGCTAGATGGCTTCTTCTCTCTTTTTGGATCTCAATACAATGTGCTCCCCCTCTCTTGTGGAGATCTATTCGATGTAATCTTCTTCTTTTGCGGTGTGTTTGTTGAGACCGATGAATTGTGGGTTTATGATCAAGTCTATCTATGAACAATATTTGAATCTTCTCTGAATTTTTTTATGTATGATTGGTTATCTTTGCAAGTCTCGTTGAATTATCCGATTGGTTTGGCCAACTAGATTGGTAGTTCTTTCCATGGGAGAAGTGCTTAGCTTTGGGTTCGATCTTGCGGTGTTCTTTCCCAGTGACAGAAGGAGCAGCAAGACACGTATTGTATCATTGCCATCGAGGATAACAAGATGGGGTTTATTTCATATTGCATGGATTTATCTCTCTACATCATGTCATCTTGCTTAAAGCGTTACTCTGGGTCGATGAGTGGAGTAATAATAGTAGATGTAGAATCGTTTCGATCTACCTGTCACGGACGTGATGCCTATATACATGATCATGCCTAGATATTCTCATAACTATGCTCAATTCTGTCAATTGCTCAACAGTAATTTGTTCACCCACCGTAGAAAACTTATGCTCTCGAGAGAAGCCAGTAGTGAAACCTATGGCCCCCGGGTCTATTCTCATCATATCAATCTCCATCACTTCTATATTGTTTTGCTATTTACTTTGCTTTTAGTTTTTACTTTGCATCTTTATATCAAAAATACCAAAAATATTCTATCTATCAGATCTCACTCTCGTAAGTGACCGTGAAGGGCTTGACAACCCCTAATTGCGTTGGTTGCGGGTAGCTATCGCTTTGTGCAGGTACGAGGGACTTGAGCGTGCGCTCCTACTGGATTGATACCTTGGTTCTCAAAAACTGAGGGAAATACTTACGCTACTCTACTGCATCAAGACGTAGCACGCGTCAACTTGCTAGGCCCACAAGTCAGCCTCTAAACCCGTGGAGGACAAATACATGCCATTTAAAAAAATAACGGCCCATTCCATACGTTCAAATGGAAAGTTCAACATTCAGAGCAAAGTAACATGTCTGATCCACATATAGAGTACTGAACTTCCACATTGACAACCATCATAGCCAAGTTAACTATCTACTCCCACTAATACTCTAGTAGCGCACAAGTACTAACTTACTTTTAGCTAACTAGACAATGCCGGCCGCCATCTATGCTACACGCTAAACGTCGGCACCAGCATCGTGCGCCTCGCCTCAGACTTGCAAGAGCTGCGATAGGGCGCGTTGCTCGCGCGCGTTGGCCCTTTCCATGCCGGCGTGGTCCACCGAAGCTTCAGCTTCCAAGCGAGAAACCAACTTATCGAGCTGGTAGTAAAACTCGGCGTCGCGAACGCGTGCGTGCCCGACAGCCTCTAGGGCTAATTGCCAGGCGCCGGCCTCCACGTTGTCGGCCCAGTTGCGGGCGCTCCGCTTGCGACTCAGAGCGTCGGTGCGCTGCTGCTCCATGTCCCGCTGGCGGCACAAATCGGCGATACGCTGCTCCTCCGCCAGGCGGTCGCGCTCCAACAACTCCTGCTCCCCCGCCATGCGGTCGTGCTCCAACAACTCCTCTATCTCCACATTGCCATCTTAAGACAGATAGAATGCCTCCTCCCTCCGTCTGCCTTCCGGTGAAAACCTGAACACTAGTTTCGGCGGTGACCGCCTCCGGCGTCGCCTACCGCGGACGGGCAGGGGCATGGTGGACGTGGCGAGCGACGTCGGGCCAGTGAGGGCTTATGAGGATATGGCGAGTTGGGTCACGGTGGCACCGGAGAAGGCTGGGAAATAGTACTTATAGGCGGAAGGTAGCGCGACGGTCATCGAAATTCAATGCATAATGGCTTAGCGCGCCAGCTTGCTGTGGAAAAGTAGAGAAACTGAAATTATGACTGTGCCGTTCCGTCCCGTCTGGGTCACGCCGGCATGGCGGTCAAACAAGTGCAATCGAATCATATCCCTCCTTGTCAATAATGATTCCACGGATTTAAAAAGCACGCAACAATTAAATCGTATCTTTTTTTGCATCAGTTTGTTGCGTTAATTATGGCCGGCTGCATGCAGACACTCAGAATCGCTCGCAGGCAGTACGCGATGCAGCATGCAACGAGTTGCAGCCGAGGGCACGCATGCAGCCACTTAAATCGCTGGAATTAATTAGGCTTAAACTTCTGCATGCCGTTAATTATTGCCATGCGTTGGTCTTGCTGCTTTGCTCACGGGACTAATAAACCCGGACGGAGGGAGTACCTTGGTTGGTGAGAGATTAGAATTAAGCCCTGCAAACTGGAAAGGAGGTACTAGTATGTGCGTGATCCGTTATTTATTTGTGTAGGATCAAGTAGGTCGTTTCTTGAATCGAGCCCTACAAACCGGAAAGGAGGTAGTACGTGCGTGTTCCGCAATTTTTCCGTGTAGGATCGATAGTGTAGCTTGTCAGTTTCTTCAGAGGTAGGCATTTTTATCCGTGTAGGATCGATAGTGTAGCTTGTCAGTTTCTTCAGAGGTAGGCATTTTTACTCAAAAACTGCCACTTTGCATTTTGCGTCGCAAATAAAACTGCCAGGTGCGCATTTGTAGGCTAGCTAGTGATCGATCAGTAACTTGGAAACACTGAGCGAACAGAAATAAGTAAGTGTCAATGCATCTCAGTGATTCACAGATCATATACAAATATGTAGCTCCAAAAGCAAAGATCAGACACTTCGGATCTTGCGTCGAACTAAAACTAACTAGTATGATTCCCATACATAAGATCAACATGTTAATGCATCTCAATGATTCACAGATCATATACAAATATGTAGCTCCAAAAGCAAAGTTCTAGAAAAAACATCTGTTCTTCCTACTAACATGGATGCTTCTCTTGGCCAACATTTAGTACAGACTGAAAGACAAATTTGTTTGTGAAGTCTACAATTCCTCTTGCAAACGTAAGTGGTTTCACCAATAGCTGGAACCATGAGAATGAACCAGACATGACGGAGGAACATCCACTGCAATATGATTTGGTCTTCTCTCGATCACACCGCGAGACTATTTTCGGAATACAAACTTTAACTTAGGCAAAATGATGCCCATTGTATAATTAGACCAAAGCAATGAAGCACCTAGTGTTGGCCAATAAATAGTACAGTACTACTTTTCTGCAGTCCATGAAGTGACTATCCAATCTTTCTGGGTCTATTTTCAAATGGTACTTCATGCAGTGACTATACTATTCTCTTGTGCAGTTCAACCAAAATTGCGGACACTTTGTTTGTTTGCCAAATAGCAATGGGAAGACCTCTCTGTTTGCACAAATATCAAGCAGCTAGTAAAAATATACTAGACCTTGTATTTTTGGTTTAAACATGTCTCTTCCGCTTAGCATCTGTCATGTTCTGCACTGGACAATCTGATACAGTTATGTTTTGCCCTGGACAATTTCATACTGAATTGATTTGCTGGTTCAGAGCAGAAATATAGCGCCTATTCTTCATCAGACCAAGGATATCCATGTTCGCAGTGATGGAAGAGGTGAAATTGATACAACCGAAATTGAGCATCCAATCATTGAATCATGTCCTGCACCTCCAATGTAGGTCCACCCTACCAATAAATTCACATGCTAACCACTAGTATTACTATCTAATGACAATACAAAAAGATTAGCAAGATAGTAGCAAACCATGTACCTTCTTAATGAACAGCTCATAGTGCCACCAATTGGATATAACGGTTTGAAAAAAAAACATGCTCCTAATGTTGAACCAGTTGGACTTTTGGTGCAGTTCCACTAAAATCGAGCATCCCTGTTTGCATAGATATTGGAAGTGTGATTACTCTAAAAGTGGCAGTAGTTGAAGCATAGAATCACAAATATAAGCATTCCAATTTCTTAATGGGAAAAGGTAGCAAGACTGTTTCTAACCACCTATTTGAAGGAATAAATAAAGCAACAACGGCTGATGTCAGGAAGGCATACATAGGTTTTTCTGAAAAACTGAGCCATTCCTGACCTTTCCTCTTCTTTTAAGCAATTTTTGTGCAGTTCTACTAAAATAAAATGCCATCACCGCCTTGACAATTCAGTGACACTCTACAAAAGGAAATGACTTAACATTACATCATGATGTCGGGTATGTAGTCGATAGGCATTAGAGACAAACATACAGACCTCCTCCGATAACATAATGAACATTAATTTTAACCAAGGTGTGACTAGCTTTACCGGGATAATTTGAGTGAAGTCTACACCCTTTGTTCCTTAATATAAGACGTTTTTGCGGTTCAATTTAAAGCACCCAAAAGTCTAGTATTTATAAAAACAGGTAGTAGTTTTCTTGAACACATATCTGGGAAAGCTTGCCACACTTTATTTATGTCCATACGCTAATGCAACACCATTCGAATACTACAAATATACACTAATCCAGTGGATAGTGCAATAGTAGAGTAGTTAGTTTATTACATGGTATAGTACAATGGTTTTACTGAACAGATTTCAGTAAACTCTAGCACTGGAAGGTTTCTATAAGAATTAACAATACAAAATGTAAATGTAACAGGTTTCAGCATTGGCATACTAGCTGTGCATGAGCATTAAACCAAATACAAAAGTCTGAAGGTAACTAGCATTATTAACTAATGACAGTATAAAAATTCCAAAGCATGTACGTCCAAGGTAAATATCATTTCGAACTCGGGGGGACCTTCAAAATTGCTATCCCAATCTTGATAATCGATCAAACATAAAAACTTGATCGAACGAATCAAGAGAACAGACAGAGGAGGAGGTGCCCACTCTTGACCTTTCCTCTTTTCTTCATAATTGTTTATGCAGTTTAACCAAAATAAAATGATATCAACACCTTGGCATTTTGGTGACACTGTACAAAAAAATTAACTTATCTCATGAAAGTGAGGTATGTAATCTATAAGCATTAACAGTGCAAAAATCTGAAGGTAGTAACAAGTTTCATCGTTGGCATACTGGCTGTGCAACAGCATTAGAATGCCTTAGCTGAAAATCCTTAATACATCCACAATCAACAGCTAACCCTGAAATAATCCAATAACATTAAATGGCATTGCTTAAATTTATCGGTGGCATTAGACTGAGAGCGGCATTAGTTAAATGTGGCATCACTTTAGCAGTAGCATTGCTTGACTTGACTGCTGGCATTATACTAACAAAAAAAGTGGCAATAAGAGCATGGGAGGCCCATTCGAACAGTGGGCGCACTAGTACGATGTACCTCCACGGACGCAGAGTGGTGAGGGAGGTATGGTTGCCTAGAGCAACAAATATCTAGGCAGCATATGTGGATTACATCCTATTTTTGTTCTCTTTAGCCACCTTTTTCCTGTGCGAGGACAACAAACCGATCGACCTGGTCATTCTCCATTGCATTGTCATGCCTTTCTACCCTTCTTCAACCAAGAGACACGAGACTCGTTCCTTAGCTACTGATTTTCCCCTTTTCAACCTAGATGCGGGTTCGATGCCTATTCTCTTGGACAGTACAGTCTCCCTTCCTTTCCTTATTCAACCTAGACATGGATTAGTCTGCATGAAGTAGGGTTTCCTTTAATAGTGCAAATTACGGTTTTCGTCTGCGTGGCCAGCAGAGCAAAGGATAGCAAATTGGGAAGATGGTGGAGTGGAAAAAGATCCACATGCAACGACGTGGCAGATGGGGAAATAGAACGAGGTTATGGTTCGAAAAGAGGTAGCATTCCTGAGGGTCGGCGGGAAGTGGCTTCGCTCGTGGTCGTCATCCTCCGCACACACTACGGTAGCGAGATTGGGGACGGAGGCCATCCCGCACGGGCGCTTGGTCTGAGTGGACGGCCTTGTCGTCAATGCGTGACCTCGCACGCCGACGACGAGTGCGTCAATGCTGCACGTCCTTTTCTTCCCCAGCGGATCTGTGACCACCGGTAAGGAGGGAGAGAGGGGCCATCTTTTTTAGATCTGGAGAGAGGGTGGTAGTGTGAGAAGCAAGTGGGCAGCCCTTAGCAAGGAAGCGCTGAAGCTCCAGCCTATATATTTTTTTATACTACTAGTACTAGAGGTGGAGTAGTGGTATAGTAGTTTATATTTTCTCTGCGTACAGTACCAGTTAGTCGTGCTTCAAAACTGATCGGCACGCCATTAAAAAAAATAAAGGTCGATAACTAATGCGGCACCTTGGGCCAACGCAGCCAGATCCCATTTTGCACGAGAAATTACACACCATGTTTCATTCACATGTGGTCCCGTTCCAACATATCAGTGAGACGACGGCGAGTAGTAGGAATATTTCCGAACGGACGTGTAGGCAGGGGCGCCTCTTCGTGAACCGTGGCAAACTCGCAACCGTCCACCGACTCTTCGCCTTTCCCTCTCGATTTGGAACTGTTGTCGCACGCTCTTCCTCTCCCTCCTCCATTTTCCTTCAGCCCTTAACCCTTTCTTCTGCCATTGTTCGATCGTCTTCTCCATGGAGGGAACAGGCTGGAAACGACCCCGTTATTCTTGCCCCGATCTGAAAGATGACATGGTGGAGGAACTCATTGATCCGTGCGACGTCATCACCTCGGCTAGCATGGCATGTTCGTTCAAGCCCATTCTCGACTCAACTAATAACATCATTACAAAGAACCCAAGAGTCAAGGAGTGGTTTGATCTGCCCTATGTTCTTCGCCGTGACCCTGATGACTGGTGCCGGCACGACGGAGGCCTCGCCCTGTGCAAGTTGATGCTGCTTGATAATGATACGTATGATGTTAAGATGCCATCGCTTGAGGGCAAGGTTTGGGCGGCCGCAATTGGAGATTGGATTGTTTACATTGGGTCCAACTGCGAGTGGGAACTTGTGAATGTGTACACTCATGACCAGGTTCCACTTCCAAAAATCTCAGCGCACTGCCAAAGGTTGAGCACACTGGTATTGTACGCACGTTCAAATGCGATCATGTTGACTGTCTTCTATGGAAGATAGCAATTTGTCGAGTTCCCAACCGCTCTTGGAATTACAACAACTATAAAATTGTTGCTATCTTCGACAAGCTTGTTGCCGTCCTAGGTGGTTTGACTCGATGGATATTGCTCAAAAATCAGTTTCTGTACACGAATGAGTACTGTGATGCAATTCAATACGAGGGCCTTGTGTTTGCTACCACCACTCGTGGCACTGTTTTTGCATGGGATCCTCTTAGTTTCAGGACGTTTGTCTTCCATCGTAATTATAATTGTTTCATCCACATGCATGCGGGTTAGCAAGTTTCCCTTTACTAATTAACCTTCTTCTTGTGTTTCCAAGGTCCTGTGAACATCCCACCACCTATACTTGAAAATTGTTATAACCAAGGGGGAGATGACGATGGTGATGATCACGAGCATGAGGATGAGGAGCGCCCATATACTTTGTGGCGCCTGGCAACTAATTCCGATGGATCACCACTTCTTGTGTGTATACAGCCCACTGATGATGTTACTGCTAAGGAAGCAGGTGTAGTCTCCCATGGTCGCACTCTCCGGACCTATTCCAACACAAGTTGCATGGTATTCGGGATGGATACTAGTGTGCTAGCGCCAACTCCTTCTCCCTGGTACAGAATTGATAGTCTAGGAGAAAACTCGCTCTTCCTTGGACAAAACTATCCGATGATGGTGAAAGGCGATCCAACTGCTGTTGACACAACGTTACTAGTACCATTTATGAGAAGCAATTGTGTCTATACCTCGGACATTTGGGTGGTTCCCTACCCTAGTACAGATATAGTAGGCCGCTTCAGCCTAGATGATCCGTCCTGCATAGGTCTCCAGATCGACAATCGATGGCCCGTCCCAGAGAATCACTTGTGGTTCAAAGCAAGCGCTTCCAACGCCAAGGAATGGTTGAGTTGAAGTTCATTTCATTGCTTATAATTTGTTGTGTGGTGAAAACTTTAGTATTTATAACGTATCCTCGTTGTCGATGTGGGTTGATGACCTGTTGTATGTAATAAAATGATATGCCTATGATAAACTTACTAAATTTATGAATGGCTTTCGAGTCGCTTCTCTGAGTGAGTGGTGCGACGAGGCAAAAAAATATTTTCCAAATACATAATTGTGCGTGCATTGCAACAGGTTATCGGATGAGGCTAATCAACAATCACTACTAGAGAAAAGCCTAGCTGCAACGCGGGTTTTAGGCCTATCAGTAGCGCTGGGCGATGTGCTACTGATAAGGCGCTACAGCTAACGTATAGCAGTAGCGTGCCTCCGACAACGCTACTTCTAAATCGACTTAGTAGTAGCGACTTCCCGGAGGAGCGCTAGTGGTAATTAGTAGTAGCGCTTCTCCCTGCCCGCGCTGCTACTATTATTTCATATTTTATTTCTTTTTTATTTCATGTTGTATTCGTACACCTTTACACATGTTTTCATACAGCAGGAATTTAGAAATTGTTTTTACATCATAATGAGTTATTACATCACGAGGTGAAAGAACTGTGCACTACTTTCAAGTGGATGGACATCCACTTGAAACTAATCCGCGGTTCTTTCACCCAATGATATAATAAATATCATCATCATCATATCATTAACAACTTATCATCATAATACATCATTGTCATATAACACCTCCTCAAGATCATCGTTTTCATCAATGAGACATCAGGTAGCAAATTGGTCACTAGTCGTAATCACAAGTACTCCTCATCATCAACTCTAACATATTGTATCACATAATAAACATATTGTACCTCATAGCACCTACTACATTCTCTTAGGACCTACTATATTCTCTAAGGTAAAATAGCAAAAAACAAGATAGCCCCTGACTCTTGATTATGGAGAATGGAGATTATCCTGTCTCCAATTCTTGCCTTTCGCTTAATGTTACTTCCAAGAACCTCCTTGCTAATGTCCAAACATTTTTTCCATTCTTTGATTAGCATGTGTTCACCGGTTTTAGAAATCTTATATGCACAGGTGAGCTCCTTAGATTGACCTGGGTGTATGTTCAGAACTGCAAGGCGACCATTCTGATACATCAGAAGAGGCACACAATCCATCGGGATTTTCTGTTGAAAAACATAGTAATAACTTCGTAGTTAGCAATGATGTACTAGTTTTAGAAGTATGCAAAAGATGCACGGATGTCGTAATAGTAAAAAATCTTACCAGGGTATCTCCATAGAAGTTATCGTGGTTCAACACGTGCACTAGTGGCATGTATTCACCATAATTTGGAGGAATTCGATAATAGGTATTGTAATTCTGAAGATAAGTACAATAAGCAATCAGATGACTTTTCTCCTTATAAGTTAATTCGGAGCCATCAGTGTAGTGGGTTTTGTCTACCATCTTCTACACATTCTTTGAAGATTCAAAATAAGCTGTCAATGGAAATAAGCTGTCAACTATTTTGAAACAAACAATATAAATTAGTTAATAACTATGTTTGAGAAACTCACATTGCGGTAGAATCGGAAGCATATCAACAAGGACCCAAATGTCCATATTGTCTTGCTGGATGTCAGGATCACCAAGATCCATGGTGACAATCATACCCTCATAAAAACCATACATTTTGCAAAGTGCTTCCCAATTTTGGCAACCAAAATGGGTTACGCTCTGAGAATTGTACATATTTACTTCAAATCGATATCATGATGGGTCCTTAGGTGTATTTTCTTTGTTTGAAAATTTTCGTGGTCTTCAAAAGACATCCTCTCCAAGACATAGCGTCTTGCATGGCATGGGATAAGCTAGTCGAATTGTAAAAGATGAAAATTAGACGTTGAAATAGTTGAAGTCATGCTTAATTACGAAAAAAAACACTTGTCGTTGCTGCGTACCGTTTCAACATCGAAGGTCTCCTCGAGCTTAATGCTAAAGCGCTGATCTTCGTCCAACTCAACGAACATGTCGCACATACCCCATCGTCGTGGTACTAGCTGCACTCCCCCGGGAGACTGTCATCGTCCGAGTACGACATTTCCTACGTTCATAATTCAAAGATTAAACTTGTACAATTAAATATATGTACTAAAAACCTAAATTAGATCATTATTTTTTGAGAAAATCCAGGCCACTCGATATTTCCTACATATTCTAGCACAAGTCATGCCAGAATTCACGGAAAAATCTGACATGACCTTTGCTAAAAAAGGACATATCGAGCGCCTGAAATTTGCCGGAACGGAAATTAATCAACACTCCGGAAAAACATAGGCCACTCGGAGGTGTAAACTGAACATGAACGGCCACTTGGGCAACCACATATCCTATTTGAGCAAATATTACATGTTCAACTAGTTTTATTAATTCAACTAGTTCTTACTAAATATAAACTTACTATTAATAGAAAAAAACTAGTTCTTTCTAAAAATAAAGTGGTTCAACTAGTTATATTAATTATCTTACTAAAAATACATTAGTTCTATTAATTCAACTAGTTTATTAATTTACTTACTAAACTAGTTCAACTACAACTAAAGTAGTTCAACTAGTTTATTAATTTACTTACTAAAAATATACTAGTTTTTACTAAAAATAAACTAGTTCAACTAGTTATATTAATTTTCTTACTAATTCTATTAAACACTTACTAGAATTTAACCCTAACTAATTAGATGAACTCTGAAATTTAATCCTAAGAACCCTAGATAGGCAGAGGTAGGGGAGGAGGAGGAGGAGGAGGAGGGCGTGCTCACCTCTAGCGTCGGCGGAGTTAGGGAGAGGGGCACGCGGCATCGAGGTTGGGGACGGGGTCGGGGCGGCGGGCGCATGGCGGAGGGCGGCGATGTAGGGGGGGTGTCGAGGTCAGGGTCGGGGGCGGGGGCAGCGTCGAAGGTGTGCGGAGAGCGACGGGTCGCGCGCGGCGGCTGACAGCGGAGGAGTAGGGATTTGGGGGAAGTGGCCGTGGGGGAAGAACGAACCACGCGATTAAGTTAAAAGTAGCAGTAGCGCGTTCCAGGAAGTGCGCTGCTGCTACGGTAGCTATAATGCGTTTCCTAACAAGCGCTACTACTATTCCTTCTCTTTTTTATTTGCTTTCCATTTAATTTTATTTTCATTAGCAATAGCGCCTTTGCTCGTAAACGCTGAGTGATGTCCTCCCCTCCGCGGCTATCCGACTTGGAGGGGTCGGGAATCCGTACATATCTAGTCCTTAAGATAGATGAAGGGTCGCTGCACTGTCCCTCAACCACGGCAACGTGATGGGTGACCTGGGGGAGTTAATCTCTCTCAGATCGGGTTTAGACCCAATCTGGTCGTCATCCGTAGCGACTCCCAGGGTGGCGAAGCGATCCAAGAGCTCGTTTAGGGAAGAGAGCTCCATTAGATCTAGCTGCTCGGCGAATTCTGAGCTGACGTGAAGATTGCTTTCGATGACCCGAGAGGTCATCTTCGGCGCAGCAGCCGAACAGGCGGTCATAAGGAAACCGCCTAGCCGGAGAGTTTGGCCGACAGCCAAAGCTCCCTTAGCAATGGTGCCGTCTTTAAATACGGGATGAGGCATCCTTCCTGATGGTGACGGCACAGAGGAACTCTCAATGAAAGCACCAATGTTGGTGTCGAAACCGGCGGATCTCGGGTAGGGGGTCCCGAACTGTGCGTCTAGGTCGTGTGGTAACAGGAGGCAGGGGACAGGATGTTTTACCCAGGTTCGGGCCCTCTTGAAGAGGTAAAACCCTACGTCCTGCTTGATTAATATTGATGATATGGGTAGTACAAGAGTAGGTCTACCACGAGATCACAGAGGCTAAACCCTAGAAGCTAGCCTATGGTATGATTGTTCTTCATCCTACGGACTAAAACTCTCCGGTTTATATAGACACGGGAGAGGGCTAGGGTTACACAGAGTCGGTTACAATGGTAGGAGATCTACATATCCGTATCGCCAAGCTTGCCTTCCACGCCAAGGAATGTCCCACAGGGGACGAAGTCTTCAATCTTGTATCTTCATAGTCCAGGAGTCCGGCCGAAGATATAGTCCAGCTATCCGGACACCCCCTAATACAGGACTCCCTCAGTTAGGGTTACACAAGGTCGGTTACAAAGGAGAAGATATCCATATACGTATTGCCTAGCTTGCTTTCCATGCCAAGTAGAGTCCCATCCGGACACGAGACGAAGTCTTCAATCTTGTATCTTCATAGTCTAACAGTCCAGCCAATGGAGATAGTCCGGCTATCCAGAGACCCCATATCAAGGACTCCCACAACCCCCTTCCAAGAGGGGCAAGCCGCCCATGCCAGTGACCTCTGTCCATCCAGAGGCACCGGACAACCTGCTGGGAGCGCTTCGCGGCGTTTCCATCGATGAAGAGCACCGCACTATTATGAGTGTGGTGATCAAGAAGGTTCAGTCCGCCAAGAGCGGACTGACTGAAGCCTGTGCCAGCCTTCTAACAGGCTTTGAGGTAAGAATTTAAAATACAGGAAAATATTACCGCATAGACAGTAACCCCTGATGCTCTATTTGGTGTTCTCAAAGAAAAGCCGAATAAAGGATCAAATAATATCTGCAGGAGTCTAATATAAGTATGTCTGTATGCATATGCAGGCTTCGCTGTTGAACTCTGCCGCACTGACTGCGGAGGTCGCCGCACTGAAGCAGAACCTCGAGCGGTCCGAGAAAGAGCTTGGCCTTGCCAAGAGGCAGCTCGAGGAGAACAAAGGTAAGTAATACCTTGTCTATATATATAAAAAAAGATGTGCTTGCGAAATGACAGGATCATCATGGATGTGCCAGGGGCCACGACCGAAGTGGCAACCCTGAAGCAAGCGCTATCCGAGGCTGAAAACAAAGTGGCCAAGGAGCGCACCGAGCGGGAGAAACAAGAGGCACGGGTGCGCGAGGTGCAGCAAGAGCTCCAGGCTCTCGTGAAGAAACACGAGACGTTGGAGCTTGACTCGAAGACGTGAGAGTCCGAGCTTGCCGCGGCCCCCGAGAGCACAAAGCATGCCAAGGCTGAAGCCCAAAAGGCCCTCCAGGAAATTGAGGCGATGAGGAAGATAGCAGCGGGTAAGGCATTCGTTATGCAAAGCAAGCATGTGAAAGCAAATTACTTATTACTTACCCGAGTCTGGAGCTCTCCAGGAGCATTCGCAGATTTGCCCCGCAGCGTGTCAGATGCCGCAAAGTACTACCAGGACGAGGAGGGAAGGTCGACGGAGAAGTTGTTCTGGTCTCAATATACTGGGACCGAACACCCGATGCCTGTGAGAGACCAGCTGAAGCAACTGGTCGACCTGCACAAGGCGGCCGAACAGGCCATGAGGGGCCTTATAGTCCGGATGTGGCCTGGCGACTCCCTTCCCAACAGCTACTTCGTCCTGGTGAGGCGGCTTGTGGATGCCTGCCCACCGTTGGAGTCATAAAGAGGTCCGTCTGCATCGAAGGTGCACGCCGGGATTTTGCCCGTGTGAAGGTGCACTGGGCCAAGATGGACGCCGAGAAGCTGGTGAAGGAGGGGCCGCCACAGGGTGTCCTGAAGGGTGCCCGTCTTGTGGCGGGCGAGTGTGCGAAGGATGTAATTTTTGAATGAACTTGCTCGTGTGATCCTGTATTATGAAAACATGTTCATGTGCGCTATGCAACACTTGTTTGAATTTAAAATATTACATTCTGTGCGTCTGTTTATCAAATCTGAGAGATGGCCAGTCGTCGGCTTCTGCCCCCATGCCACGAGTGGTGGGGTGTTCGGGATAAATCTGAGCACTCTTTTCCCATTGTTGGGTCCTTCGAGGGAGGTGCTCAGCACAACGAACAAGGCAATCGGACTATAATGCTTTATCACTCTCACTAAGCCATAGAAGTCTACAATTTTAAATTTTGGCGAAGCCCCTAGTATTCAGAAGGCCGAATTCGGGGCGCTATACACACCTTAAGCCGGAAAAAGCCGACTCCTCGCTCTAAGCGGCATAAGTCTTTAGGGACTCGAGACCTCTCAAACAGCGACCAGCTCTCGCCTTATCATGACAGTCAGTTTTAGCTTTCTCTACTGAGTTGCTTGCCCAGATGAACCGGGGCCCAATTACAGTAGTTCTCCCAGTGCTACCTTAGCCGATATAGCGGAATGTAAGGTACCAAAACATGGGAGCCGGGCAAACCCAACTATTGACCCAAGACATGATTCGGAGCTGATGCATATAATGCTATAAGTTCGGGGTGCCGCATTGTCGAAAGTGTTCGGACTTCTCATGCCATATTATGGGGTATGCTTAAGCCCCTGGCGTATTGGCCGTACCAGAGTGTACGGGTGCTGAATGTCATGAATGAACATATATATATAAAAGAATAGAGAATGCATTAATAGTCTAGTGCTATGCATTGTTTACTCAAAAAGGTGCATCGAAGCAGAATGATACAAGTAGTGCGATAAGCAAAAAGTAGGACTATTTGACATGTCCCCTCCAAGGGCAAGCTGAGGAATGGTATTTCAAGAAGGTATTTCACTCGTTATCAGAGACCACCTGGGAATTCCATGATGCGATGTAGCTTTCTGCCTCCTTGGTTGTTGTATCATGTGTCCGTCAATCGTACTGTCGGACGGGGTTTCCAGAGAGTAAAGTCGTTACCTGAAAGAGAGAAAAAATAATAAGGCAGGAAGCCCCTAGTGTGGTTGAGCCGCGTTTTGGGGCGTGCCATAGTCGTGCCCCCCATCTCTGCCCATGGTATTTCCAATGCGTAATTATTTACGCATGACACGGATTTCGCCGTTTGGCTGGGACTAGGGTGGGGCCGCATTGCTATGCGAGCTCAGAATGTGCCAGGCGGTCTTGGTGCCAATTACTCCGGGCGTGCTTGAAGGTGTTCGGGTGTTTAATCGCCGAATTGGTGGATTGCCTGAAGAGGCTGCTTTGTGCTTCTACAGCGAGGGCTGCAGTGTGCTCCTCCGTGCGGAGAGAGCGCTCTGTGTTTCCATTGACTGTGATGACCCCCCGAGGCCCTGGCATCTTGAGCTTGAGGTATGCATAATGCGGTACCGCATTGAATCTCGCAAATGCGGTTCGGTCGAGCAGTGCATGATAACCACTTCAGAACGGGACTATATCGAAGATTAACACCTCGCATCGGAAGTTATCCGGGGATCCGAAGACCACTTCTAGTGTGACTGAGCCTGTGCACTGAGCCTTTGAAGGTTGTTTTTGTGGGTTTGATCCTTGAGGGGTCTATACCCATTTTGCACACTGTGTCCTGATAAAGCAGGTTCAGGATGCTGCCGCCGTCCATAAGGACTCGAGTGAGGTGAAATCCGTCGATGATTGGGTGTAGGACCACTACGACGAATCTGCCATGACGGATACTAGTGGGGTGGTCCCTGCGATCGAAGGTGATCGGACAGGAGGACCATGGGTTGAACTTTGGGGTGACTGGCTCGAACACATATACGTCCCTTAGCGCACGCTTCCGCTCCCTCTTGGGGATGTGGGTTGTGTATATCCTGTTCACCGTCCACACTTGTGGGGGGAACCTCTTCTGTCCTCCGGTGTTCGGCAGCCGGGGCTCCTCCTCGTCTTCACTATGTAACCCCTTATCTTTATTTTCGGCATTTAACTTGCCGGCCTTCTTGAAAACCCAACATTACCTGTTGGTGTGGTTGGCTGGATTGTCGGGGGTGCCGTGTATTAGGCACGAGCGATCGAGTATACGGTCCAAACTGGACGGGCCCAAAGTGCTTCTTTTGAATGGCTTTTTCCGCTGACCGGGTTTAGAGCCTCTGAATCCGGCATTGATTGTCGTATCATCGGTATTGATGCGGCGCTTGTGTTTGCTGCGACGTGACCTTCCGTTGCTATCCTTGGTATCTGAAGTACCATGGTTCTTTGATATGTTATTGCTTCGAGCCAGCCAGCTGTCCTCTCCCGCGCAAAAGCGGGTCATGAGTGTCGTGAGGGCTGCCATAGATTTCGGCTTTTCCTGGCGAAGTTGCCGGGCGAGCCACTCGTCGTGGATGTTGTGCTTAAAAGCTGCTAGAGCCTCTACATCCGGACAGTCGATGATTTGATTTTTCTTTGTTAGGAACCGTGTCCAGAATTGCCTGGCCGATTCCTCTGGCTGCTGAATTATGTGGCTCAAGTCATCGGCATCTGGTGGTCGCACATAAGTGCCCTGGAAGTTGTCGAGGAATGCGGCTTCCAGATCCTCCCAACAGCCAATGGATTCTGCTGGCAGGCTGTTGAGCCAATGCCGAGCTGGTCCTTTGAGTTTAAGTGGGAGGTATTTGATGGCGTGTAGATCGTCACCGCGGGCCATGTGGATGTGCAGGAGGAGGTCCTCGATCCATACCGCAGGATCTGTTGTGCCGTCGTATGATTCGATATTTACTGGTTTGAAACCCTCTGGGATTTGGTGGTCCATTACTTCGTCTGTGAAGCCTAGGGGGTGTTTGGCGCCTCTGTACTGGGTTATATCGTGACGCAGCTCAAATGAGTCTTGTCCGCTATGTTCGGCCCGGCCGGATTTACATTTACTGTATTCGGCATGACGGTTATCGTCTCGCGTAGTGGCGCTCCCTCGTGATCCGTAGATCGATCTTGCATGTTTTGCTTTGTCCTCCAATACGTCTCGCAGCTCTAGCGTGTTTCCCTGTGCCTACACATTTTTTATTTGAGTGGCGTCGGTGTGCGGGCTGAGCTTTTGGCTGAAATGCCTCTTTGTCGTGGCCACGAGGTGGCCGATCAGCCGCGTCATACCCTGGAGATGTAGGTTTTAATGCTTCCTCCTCCAGTCGGGGTAGCAACCTGCGCTTTGGGTAACTCTTGGAGGGGCATTCGAGTTCATATTCCTCGGCTGCAAGGACTTCAGTCCATCTGTCAGCTAGCAAATCTTGATCAGCTTGAAGTTGCTGTTGCTTTTTCTTAAGGCTATTTTCCGTGGCTATAAGCCGGCGCTTGAAGCGCTCTTGCTCGACGGGATCCTCAGGCACGAAAAATTCGTCGTCGTCGAGGCTTGCCTCATCTTCGGAGGGAGGCATGTAATTATCATCCTCTACCTCTCCATCTGCCGCTCTCTCGGGAGGGTTGGGTTGTCCATCCTCCTGCTCTAAATCTTGCCGGAGGGGATTGCTGTCATCTTCGGCACTGTCCGGAGTGCTATTATCTCATGTGCCGGTATCACCGCTTTTGCTTTGGCGAGACTAAGAGCGGCGCCGCTGACGTCGGCGCTTGGGTTGCTTCTTGGAGGGGTCATCCTCCGTTGTCCCGTCGCCATTGCCTTCTTTGGGTGTGTCCACCATGTATGTATCATATGATGAGGTGGCTGTCCAGTGCCCTATGGGCAGTGGTTCCTATTCGTCTCCCGCATTGTCGTCCATACCGTCGATGTCTTCGGAGTCGAAGTCGAGCATGTCGGTCAAATCGTCGACAGTGGCTACTAAGTGGGTGGTGGGTGGGTGGCGAATTTCTTCGTCATCTACATCCCAATCCTGCCGGACATAGTTCGGCCAGGACTCTCCTGACAAGGAGAGAGACCTTAATGAGTTCAGTATGTCGCCGAAGGGCGAGTGCTGAAAGATATCCGTGGAGGTGAACTCCATGATCGGTGCCCAGTCAGATTCAATAGGCACGGGCGCAGGCGGTTCTGAGTCCGTGGCCGGGGAAGAATCTGACAATTCGGCATCACGGCTCCCGTGAAGGGTAAGGTCGATACTCGGCTCGATCGCCGCTGAGGATGCGGCCTCCGTGGCGGGGTCTATCCACCCGTCCATGGATGGCGCAATTGGCTCCGAATTGAGGGTCGGAGCGGTTGCCGGTGCGATCTCCCGAACACTGTCCGATGGTAGAGCTAAATCATGCTCATCGTGACCGTGTGGCGCACTCGGCAAGGGCTCGAATCCGTCGAGGATCAAGTCTCCACGGATATCGGCCGTGTAGTTTAAGCTTCCAAACCTGACCTGGTGGCCAGGGGCGTAACTCTCGATCTGCTCTAGATGGCCAAGCGAGTTGGCCCGCAGTGCGAAGCCGCCGAATACAAAGATCTGTCCGGGGAGAAATGTCTCACCCTGTACTGCATTGCTATCGATGATCTAAGGAGCCATCAAGCCTAATGATGACGACACAGAGGAACTCTCAATGAAAGCACCAATGTCGGTGTCAAAACCGGCGGATCTTGGGTAGGGGGTCCCGAACTGTGCATCTAGGCGGATGGTAACAGGAGGCAGGGGACGCGATGTTTACCCAGGTTCGGGCCCTCTTGATGGAGGTAAAACCCTACGTCCTGCTTGATTGTTCTTGATGATATGAGTATTACAAGAGTTGATCTACCACGAGATCGAAGAGGCTAAACCCTAGAAGCTAGCCTATGGTATGATTGTTGTTGTCCGTCCTACAGACTAAACCCTCCGGTTTATATAGACACTGGAGGCTGCTAGGGTTACACAGAGTCGGTTACAAGGAAGGAGATCTACATATCCGTATTGCCAAGCTTTCCTTCCACGCCAAGGAGACTCCCATCCGGACAAGGGACAAAGTCTTCAATATTGTATCTTCATAGTCCAACAGTCCAGCCAAAGGATATAATCCGGCTGTCTGGATACACCCTAGGACTCCCTCATTGACCAAGTTTATAAAAAATTACTTATATCTACAATACCAAAGATAAATGATAGTATGAAATAAGTACATGTTGTGATGAATCTAATGATCGTTCCAGATGTAAATGTTTTTCTCCACATATACCTGGTCAAACTTTTCAGAGGTTTGAGTTTTCAAAACATACATATGCTTATGGACGTGACAGAGTCGCTGACGAGAGAGAGAGAGAGAGAGAGAGAGAGAGAGAGAGAGAGAGAAAAGTGTGTGTGCGTGTGTGAAAGAGACATGGACAACACACGATAAAAGTAGAGAAAAAGCGTGCGTGTCTTATGCAAACATATCACACATGCATCTTTGACAACGGAGGCAAGGTTTGGAGATAGTGTGTCGTTGTTTGGAACCGAGAGAGCAAGACCCCTAGCACGTGGCCAAGAGGGGTCTGACAAATAAGGGAGAGAGGTCGAGAGAGACGTACGGAGACAATGCAGACATGGGGAGGAGAGAGTGTATGTTTGTCATAGAGAGATCCCCTGGAGATCTTGATGGGACTACATGGGTGGGAGATCGAGTGACAAGGTGTGTGCACGATAGAAGATGCCCCGAGAGATATCGAGATAGACGTATGGATGGAAGGAGACAATGCGTGTGTTCCTGATGGCTAGTAAGAGATAATCATACTTAGGAGGGGGGAGTGCTTGCGCCTATGATGGAGTGAGGGATTATGGTACTTAGGGGGGTGCGTGTCACATGGAGAGAGAACAAGGGCGGAGAGTGTTGGATGGGTCTATATGTATAGCGCGAGCGAGACATGTGTATGTATGAACCAGGGAGATATAAGGCCAGTTTGGTTTGCGTCCTGAGCATCTTTTGCCTGGCCTGGGGTTGTGGCTGTATTTCATGCCTGCTTGTTTGGTTGCTACCCTATGAAAAAGAAAGCCCGCCTGGCCTGGGTTCCCTTGCACTTTAATTAGCCTGGCTGAACTCCAGACACTTCAAGTAGCCTGGCCTAGGCAACCGATTTCGAACGACTGGCCATGCCTGGTCGTGTGGCCACGAGGCTAACAGCAACATGGATGGATATTAGCATTAAATAATTGATGCATGGATTGATTGATGGGACGTTGATGCTTTGCCTGGCCGAGGCATGAACCAAACGCTTCAGCACCACACAAACTTGGCCAGGCAGAAATATTTTAGATCTCACATCCACACCAGGCAGTACCGGCCATCAAGGCATGAGGGTCAGGTCATGAACCAAACTGACCAATAAAATTTGAGAGAGATTGAGGAGCCACAATAAGGTTGAGTGGTGCGTCAGATAGCTGAGAGGGGGAAAGAGATATTCCATCCGCTCGATAATGCAGTGCATGTAAATTTTTAGAAGTCAAACTTTGGAAACATTGATCAGGTTTACGCAAATGTTATTTATATCTACAATACCAAAGATACATCATACAAAACTACATGTCATGGAGAATCTAATGGTATATGTTTGCCGGACTAGATGTAATTCTTTTTCTCCACGTACATGGTCAAACTTTGTGATGTTTGACTTTTCAACAAATCTATATGCTATGGACTGAGGAGAGTGCCTCAGTCGAGACAGATCAAGTGCGTGTGAAGGAGAATGAGTAAGTGTGCAAAAAGAGTATGTGTGTGAAAGAGAGAGTGACAAAAAACGATAAATTAGAGAGAGAGTGTGTGTTTTTTCGTTTCTTATGCGAACATATCACGCATGCATCTCCGATATGGAAAAGCGAGGTGAGGAGATACACGAAGATAGCTAGTGTGTGATTGTTTGCAACGGAGAGAGACACCCCTGTAGCACATGTCCAATAGAGGTCTGGCCAACAAGGAACAACGGTCGAGAGGGACACATGGATGGCATGGACGCATGGGGAGGGAGAGAGGGTGTGTTTGTGATAGAGAGATCCCGTTGAGATCGTGAGGGGACTATATGGTGGGAGATCGAGGGAGTGCGTGCGCGATAAAAAGATGCCCTGAGAGAAATCGAGACAGACCATGCACATGTTTGTGATGGAGACTAAGATTAGCTAGTCATTTACATATAGGGGGGACTGCGTTTGCCTACAATTGAGTGAGAGACCATCATACTTGGCTAGCTGGGCATGAGATGGTGTGTGCGCGCGCATGTGAGATGGAGAGAGAACGAGGGGGAGAGATAGAGTTTTAGATGGGCCTATCGAGTGCGAGTGAGATATGCATGTGTATGTGTGACCCAGGTGGATGGAGAGTTTGGGAGAGGGGGGGAAGAGCTCTGAGACGACATAGTGGTGCGTGAGAGAGTTACGGGCAAAGAGCGAAGGAATTTGTGTGCGTACGATGAGTGCACCCAAGATATCTATCTTGGACTAGCTAGAGTATCATACATAGTGTGCGAGAGAGACCTATAGATGGTGTATATATGCATGCAAACTAGAAAGACCCCCCCCCCACACACACAAAGAGAGAGAGAGAGAGAGATGGGGAGAAAGGGAGAGGGACCAACAAGGTTTTTGTGTCGGATGCGTGCGACAGAATTGAAGATTGTCGGCGAGAGAGAGAGAGAGAACAGGAGTCCGGGAGAGAGGGAGGTCACGTTTTATGCATCAAACACTGATATAAACCATGTTTCGATATAAACTTGCATTCAAATATTTAAATTGGAGAACATGTTGTCTGCAATCCACACATGAACGGATATATGCGTATATCAAACAAGTTCATTAATTTGACTTTCAACATGTTCATGGAGGACTATAATATTGTACAACATGCTACTCGATTGAGGCGTTCAATTTTGGATTTAGTTCACTATTTTGACCTACTGAATGAGCTATTTCATTGAATCGAGATATATCTTTTTGGGTTTTATTCGCGTTTTTGAGTGGGTCAACTATTTGTCATATAGTAAATCGCTAGAAACGAGCATGTAAAAACACATTACTCCCGAGCATCATCTCTCCATCTAAAAAAGAAATCGCAAGCTAATATTTCAAAATTTGATCGAAATCGACTTGGTAAGGTAGACGTGGATGCTTGTTCTCGCAAAATTTGAACGAACCGTTAAACATCCTCTCTGCTCGGTGGATTTCGCTCGAGCAAATAAATGGGAGACGCGAAATTACCGTCCTATGTGGGACACACATCAATTGGCCCGTTGTACATCGAGGGTAGGTTCGTAACTTCATCCAAGCGCGCCTTCTCCTCGGCCGAAAAGACATGTGCCGAATAATTCATAAACCATGGCCGGCAAAACACGATCTCCTCGCCCGAAATAGCTCGCGCCCACTATTTCAAAACACACTCTGCTCGCCCGAAATCGCTCGTGCCCACTATATTTCAAAACACGCCCTCCTCGCCCGAAATCGCTCCCGCCCATTATTTGGGGAGAAGCAAAGTTACACTACTAGGGAAAAGCCTATACACAGGATCTTACCAGCAGCGTGCTTTAAAATAAGGCGTTGCTGCTAACTAGCAGTAGCGCTCGCGCCCAAACCTCGCTGCTGAAATGAATCTATCGGTAGCCCGCCCACTCTAAGACGCGCTACTGCTATAATTGCCACGACGCCGCCGCGAGGCTAGTTCTAGCAGCAGCGCGCTTGTATGAAGAGCGCTACTGCTACGGACCATAGTATTAGCGCATTTACACAATAACCGCTACTTCTAAGTTTACTAAAAAAATTAGTCCCACCTCGCTTCGTGAAGAGAGTTTGTACCACCTTAAATATGTTACTTCTCAAACTTTCACAACCACTTGGTCTTCATTGAACTCTATGTGTAAATTTTGTGGCCGCAATATGAGTCTTCAGCGGTTCCTAAACTGGTGAGGACTCATATTGCGGCCACAAAATTTACACATAGAGTTCAATGAAGACCAAGTGGTTGTGAAAGTTTGAGAAGTAACATAACTGGTGAGGACTCATATTGACAAATCAGATTGTACACAAAAATATCATTGATGATCAATGTATTTTTGATGTCTATTTTTACATGCTGACACATAGCAGGAGCGCGCTCTTTGTGAAAGGCGCTACTGCTAGGTCGTTTAGCAGTAGCGCCTTATGCTCTAGTGCGCTACTGCTAAGCCATTCCATCTCCCCCACTCTCCGACCTATCTGATCCACTCACACTCACTCGATCTCCCCCTCAACCCCCCACGCCGGTCCTCCCTCGTCGCCCCTCCGCCGATCTGCGCCGCCGCCACCTCCTCCTCGCTGGACTCGGTACCAGCCTCCTCCTCCGTCCTCCGTCTAGTCGCTGCTGGCCGGCCCCACCTCGCTCTGCCTTCCTTCTCCGTCCTCCCTCCATTCGCTTCCGGCTGGCCCCTCCTCGCTCCGTCTCCCTCCTCCGTCCTACTCTCTTCTCCCTCCTCGAGTCTCCCCTCCTTCTCCCTCCTCCCTCCTCCCTCCTCCATCCATAACCCCTCCTCCCTGCTACATTTTGATTTAGTAGGCTAGTTCATTTAGTTGATTTAGAACATTTTAATCTAGTTGATTTAGTATGTAGTTGATTTACTTGATTTAGAACATCTTGATTTAGTTGATTTAGTAGGCTAGTTGATTTAGTTGATTTAGTTGATTTAGAACATTTTGATTTAGTTGATTTAGTATGCTAGTGGATTTAGTAGGCTAGTTGATTTAGTTGATTTAGTATGCACCATTTTATTGTTATTTTTTGTACATGGATAGATAGATGCTTTTGTTTTTTTGTAATAAGTTATTTTTTGGCAAAATGTAGGTGCCAATTTAGTTAAATTTGCCACTTGTTTTTTAATCAATTATCTTAGGCAATAGGGGCCAGATGAGATGAAATGTCTTGGTAGTTGGTACCCTTATTTGGTAGATATTTGTGAAAAGTTTTTTCGGCAATAGGTGCCACCGAAATGCTTTGTCCATAAAATTGCTTCTCGCGGAAGAACCAAAAATATCACATGCTACTGTTTTTCTTTCCTGTGAAGTGAATCTTTAATCCTTTGCTCATATTGCTTTAGGAAACTGGCGCCACCACCACCACCACTATGTCGACTGTGCAAGTCACACTAGTAGAAAATGGAGCTTTAAAACCGGTTCATAAGGGCCTTTAGTGCCGGTTCCGTAACCGGCACTAATTGGTGGGCACTAAATTCACTACAGGAAACAGGAAATTTGCCGTTAGTTTTGTTCTTTGCCGTCAGATTTTTGTCGAGACAGACGGCAAAGACTAATTTTGCCGGCAGCTGCTGACGGCAAAGAACGTCTAACGGCAAAGCATACTTTGCCGTCTGTTGTTTTACTTACAGATGGCAAAATATGCTTTGCCGTCTGTTTTCTTACTTATAGACGGCAAAGTGAGCACTTTGCCTTGTGTAAATAAAAAAACAGACGGCAAAATAAACACTTTGCTGTCTGTGAAAAAAAAACAGATGGCAAAGTTTTTTGCCGTCTGTCTTTTTATTTACAGATGGCAAAGCGAACACTTTGCCGCCTGTAAATAAAAAGACAGACGGTAAAGAAGAAACACAGCACGCGGATCCATCTCGTGGATCGGTGACATGGCATGATCTACGCCGCTCGCACAAGCCCCTCCCTCGCACCACGCGCGCCCCGACCCACCCACCCACCCACGCCCCCACCCGTTGGCCCACCACCACCCGCTAGCCCCTGCCTTATCCTCTCCCCTCGTTCATCTCTGTACTCTCCTCTGCCCACACCTCTCTCTCTCGCTCGATGCACTGGCAGCCCCGCCTCCACAGGCTGCCGCGTCCGCGCGCGCCGAGCGCCACTTGCGTCCGCGTGCCGCCGAGGGCCGCCTGCCTCCTCCCACGTCCGCGCACGCCGTCGCCCGCATTCCCCCACGCCACGGGTCGCCGCTGCCTGTGCCCGCCTCGGCACGCCACCCACGACCGCGCGCCGCCTACCTCTGCTCGCTGCATGTGCTCGCCTCAGTGTGTAGCCCGCCTCCGTCCGTGTCCGAGCGCCGTGCGCCGCGGAGTGTCGTCCGCGACCTCTGCCTGCTTCTCCGCCCGCCTCCGCCCGTGTCCGCTCATCCCCATCGGTTTCAGGACACCGAGCGGCTCCATGGTCGGTGCGGCTGCCGACGGGCGCTACCCCACGCCAGGAGAACCGCGCCCGGTGCGGTCTTGCAGCAGGGCTCTGGAGTTCCTCCCCGGCGCACCCGAGCCCTCTCTTTGTAAAATTATCTGTAAAGAATGTTGTAGCAGAGTTTTGTAAATCAATTATGGGAAACGTTGATGTTCAGGTTTGTAAATTTGTTGTGTAAATCGATCTATAAACAATGTTATAGCAGTAAAAACCATTCAGAATGGATGGTGAGCTATCTCAAAAACAATGTTGTAGCTGGAAAAAAATATGTTCAGGTGTCCTACGAATTGATTATGGTAAATTTGTTGTGTAAATCCAACTATAAAGAATGTTATAATATTTTGATATTGAAGTGTCCTACCAATTTGTTAAATTAGCAAAAAAATACTTTGCTGTCTATAAAGTAGGTTGGCTGATGGCAAAAAAAATCGTGTTTTGCTGTCTGTAAAGTAGTTTGATTGACGGCAAAGAATCGTGATTTTTGCCGTTTGTTATTTTTCTGCTGATGGCAAAGACTAAGATTGGCTGACGGCAAAGTCTTTGCCGTCCGCCCGAAGCTGACGGCAAAGCCTTTGCCGTCTGTATCTCCCTGACGGCAAATTACCTGTTTCCTGTAGTGAAAGCCCCCCCGCCCCCCCTTTAGTACCGGTTCGGCACGAACCGGCGCTAAAGTGCCACCACGTGGCGTGAGCTCGCGCCCTGGTATGGGGGACCTTTAGTACCGGTTGGTGTTACCAACCGGTACTAAAGGGTTTTTTTTGAATTTTTTTTGAAAATTTTGGATTTTTTTTGATTTTTTTGATTTTTAATTTTTACGAATTATTTGGTGATTTAGTCTCTAATCACCTCTCTTAACTGCTCAAGTGTGGATCACTCATTCCAAATCATCTAACTTCCCGACTGGTCACCCATCCCTCTCACTACTCCAGCCCGAGCACGCTTAACTTTCGGGTTCTATTCTCCTTCGTTTCCAAGTCTGCACTTGTTGTTTTCCTGACAATAGTAAGATGCCAATCCTATTAACCCTCAGGAGTTTAGCTTGAGCATGAAGTCACACATTTCACTATTTGAGTTTGAAACTATTATTCTAAAAAACAGTAATTATTTAGTAACACTAATATTTCTTGAATAAGTTTTACCATAGTTTGACCACGTTTGACCACAGTTTGACCAAATTTGACCAAAATTCAAAAAATTGAAATAATTATTTAGTAACACTAATATTCTTGAATAATTATGTAGTAACATTAATACTTCTTGAATAAGTAGTTTGACCAGATTTAACAAAAAAAATTAAAAAAACTTAAATTTGACCATATCTTTTTTTCCTTTTGGAATTTTAGGATTCTAAATAATTGCAAACAGGCCGTAGGCGGTCTCCATCGGATGCGGATTTGCGTGCTGAATTTTTTGATATATTATATGTTTTTTTCCGACATCGTATGCAAAAGTTATAGCCGTTTTACATTTTCCCTACACTTTTTGCAAAACATGTCCAAATTTAAGTTTTCAAATTTTCCTAACTAGTAGATGTAGTAATATAACTACCCTCTCGAAGAGTTTTTCTCATGCGGCGGTAAGAAATTAGATGAAATGTAAGAACTATTTTATTTTTAGTGTTGGCATTACTGCATTGTGTCATTTTGCTTTTTTTACACAGATCGTCCCATGCAATTTGAGGTTGAAATTCAACAAGTTGACAGGAGACACTGTGACATTCGAGGCTTCTGGGGGGCCGTACACTATGGAGGTCGAGAAAGGATGAAATATGTCGCAGATTGGAGGAGAGGGATGGGCCCATTTCCTTGCCCACATGCGTCTTACTGGTGGTGAGTTGATCAGCTTCTCCTTCAGAGCAGAAAGACCCAAGCTGGCTGTCATTTATCTCAACCTGGTGGAAGATGTCGAAGATGATGAAGATGACGAAGATGATGAAGATAATGAGGACCCACTAGATGAAGATGATGAGAACCCACTTCATGAAGCCATCATATCTCAAAGAATGAGGCTGAGCGAGGAGGAGGTGTGCAACCTATGGGACATAATTCCGCCACGTGATGACTTTGTCGGGGTGCCATTCTTGACCCGCCTGACAAGTACCATGGTCGATCAGCATGAAGTGGTATGTTATACGTACTGCCTATAGTAATTTGATGATATATATATATATGCTTTATTGTTATACTTACAAATGCAAATTATTCGATGATATGCTTAGTGAATCCGATGATATTCTTAGTGTAGAGTCCAATGATATGCTTTGTGGAATCTAGTCGATGATATGCTTTAGTGTAGAGTCTGATCACATGCTCTTATTAGTGTAGAATCCAATGAACTATTAATATTGTAGATAATCCATATGTACTTATTAGTAGAATTCATGATTAGTTAGTACAAATGCATAGTACTGTGTCTTTTGATAGTGTAGAAATCTAGACTTAATAGAAATATATTTGCAAGAGTATGTGCGAGGCTATTTCTTAATTGATATATTTTTCTTATTCAGAAATTGCCAAAGAACCTATCTGTGAGTTCTGGTATTGAGCCTGATGAAGAAGGCTCAGCTGGAGTACGCCTTATCGCAAGGGGCTCCGTCGCCACCTGTACTTACCGCATGGACACAGACGGTCGCACACACTTAAACTCGGTTGGGTGGAAGAGATTCCTCGTTGGCAAGAATCTTTGTGTTGGACAGGCCATCCTAATTACTATCAGGAACACCCACCGCCCAGACTTCAGGATGATGATCGTCGTAGATATCATCTAGAACTACATATGATGATCGTCGTTGATATCATGTAGAACTACATATGATGATCGTCGTCGATATTATCTAGAACTACATATGATGATCGTCGTCGATATCACTTTGTACTGCTTGAGGATCCATGTTGAGTATATAGGAAATTATTATCTAGTACTCCCTCGGTTCCAAATTACTCGTCGTGGTTTTAGTTCAAATTTGAACTAAAACCACGACGAGTAATTTGGAACCGAGGGAGTACTACCTAGTACCTATAATGCTTTATGAAATTGATATCTAGTAGTACCTAGTATCTGGAAATTGTTGTTTATTGAAGCTGAAACGGGGTAGGAAGCCGGGGGGAAATGATGAAATATATAGCAGTAGCGCGGGGCAAGGAAATCGCTACAGCTAATTAATAGTAGCGCGTTCCGAAAACGCGCTACTGATACAGTCCAGAGTAGTAGCGCGTGTACGGACCGCGCTACTACTAACAGTTAGCTGTACCGCACTATTGGTAGCGCGGTTGCCTGTGCTGCTAATAGCCCCAAAACCCGCGCTACTACTAGGGTTTTCCCTAGTAGTGTCACTCTACTATCCCCGACCCTCACTACACAGATCCAAGCCGAGAAGCCTATAGGGAATGGTAGAACTGTAACTCCCCCTCACATTTCGGACAAATGCGTCCGTAAGACATGGTTCCACTCCCCTCCCAATTCCACCCCCCCCCCCCCCCGCCCGCCCCCATTCATACCTCGTGGGCGCCAATTCACCTTCTCCCCGGGAAGCTCCCTTCTCCCGAGTCGCGAAACCTCAGCCCCACCTCCATGGCGCCCCCACCACACCAATTTCACAGCCGCCCTCCTCCCTAATGCCGGACACGCTGTCCATTTGCCGTCGTGCACTGGGCTGTGTGCCTCTTACTCTGTGCTGCTTGTGCTGCCTCGAAGACGGCCGCGTGAACCGTACCAGAGCCGATTCACCCCCACCGTTGTTCATGGCGCCGGAGCGGCTCCAACTTCGGATCCGTCCAGAGTCCTGGCGCTGCTTCCACGTAGCCGTCGACCGTCGCGACATCGCTCTTTCCCTGCCGCCGGTCGCCACAAGCAACCACGCCGGCCTCACCGAATCGGCAGCTGGACCTGCCTACTTCACCATTCCACCAGATAGGTCGCACCCTCATCTCAAATCACTTTATTTAGCCATCATTTGTCTGAATTTTTATTCTGGGCCAATGGAATCCCAATGGGAAGTAGCACCCCTTGAGGCGGCTGAGCTCCTAGGTTGCCGGTTGGCTGGTGTCTAACGTAAGGGTGCGGAGCCACAAGTTCGTCGTGGAAGCAACGCTTGGATGGCTATCTTTTAGAGTTGCGTGGGTTGAAGGTACTGCCGCCGCCGGATCTGGATGACAGGGAGTCTTTGTGGATTGGCCCGGGGGCTGCGCAACCACGGCAGTGCGGTGGGGCGGGGAGTGGAGTTTTGGTCGGGGCCACGGACAGTGGAGGCAGGCTGCTCTGCCGTTGGTCGCTGGCTCTTCGGGGAAGATTCCGAACAGTGTCAGCCGGGAGGCACTAGACGGCCAGCCATCTACCGTAGATCGGACGGTGCCAAAATAAAATAAAATCGTGTGACCCCAATTTAGTCTTCAGTCAATAGACGTGTGACTACTCTCGTACCTTGCTATTTATCTCTTAGTGTATTTCTTCAGATCAAAGAGATATGTCGTTCTTAACATTATGAATTATCTGCATCTTTAGAAACACCATCTTCCGACTCACTGCAGCTGCTCCAACAAGGGAAGCATACACCAGAAGGGAGCTACAGTCCCCAATAAACAGTTCCCATGCATAGAATGTGTGTGCCTGACATGGACAGCCACAACAACTGCAGGGCCATCGATAAGTCAACACATGATGCTCACTCTTATGGATGGCAGCCAGATAGGTTGTACCCTCATCTTACTTGTGTGCAACATTTATGGCTTTGTTATTCATCTGAGCATGGAAAATAGATCATCACATTTCACTGTATATTCATGTTGATCTCTTACGGGTCTTGTTCAGGAGTTAACGATGTTCCATAGTTCAGCTAAGATACTTGTTCTTTAGGTAACGTTGTTCCATAGTTGTCATCCATCAACCAATGCTATCCCACAGGCTGGTGATTATATTATTATACCACTTCTAGTATTACCTATGTTGTTCTTTAATACTTTTGTGTGCCATCTAGTTAATCTCGAGTACAAACGATACATATTCTGTAGCTTTCATCTGTGTTCTCCCTTTAGTTTATGAGACCTGTTGCTTCTAGTTAACCCCAGTCCTACTATTTATGTCGTCTCCTACAGGCACTCATTACATAAATCTAACTAATAGTTGTCTTCCATGCATGTCATATATAATTGCACACACTGATATATCCACAAGAACCTCACGGAGCAATGTAAAGGCTAATAAACTTGATGTCAATGATATCCAATATGATGGAACATGTAAAGGCAGTTCTTCATAAGATTTGCAGAAAGATGTTGAATCCTCTTCACCCCACAAGGTCCTTGCTCTAACTTGGCTTGTGATATGGGTACAACATGCATATACTGTCCTGGAGTGTATCTACTCTGTTGCAATGCCATGTGCTTAGCATGCTGATCATGCATGTAAATATGTCATGCCTTCCTGTTTTTCATAACCTATTCCATTCATGATAACATGTTTTCAAATTCAAGTACTATCATTCTACTCTATCGCAATGCCATCTGCTTAATTTGGACATCATGCTTCTGAATATCTTATGCATTGTTATTCATCAGTATGTACTTCATCTGTCTACCATACCATGTTTTTTTACATTGAAGTGTTGTTCTAGTGCTCTGTTGCAATGCCATCTTATTTTCCCAATCATACACGTGTATGTTGCCTTAGTTATTTCTGTACGTATTCCACTAGCATACAGATTTACATTCAACGAGTGTTTTTTGTTGTTGTGTTGTCCTGTCGTATCCCTAGCTCTTACACCATACTCCCTCCATCCGGATTACATGTTGCCGAAATGGATAAAAAAGGATGTATCTAGAACTGAAATACGCCTAGACCCATCCATTTTTTTCCGGATGGAGGGAAAACATGTCAATATGTCATGCCTTTCTATTCTTCAGTACCTACTCCATCTCTCTGATGTCGCATGTTTTAGAATTAAAGCACCATTTTTCTATACAAGGCATGCAAGGGGAAGATGACTATGTTAGAATCTGATGGGCTACAAACAAGGCCTTGGCAAAAGATCCAAACGCTAGGAGATAATAAACCAACTCCAGTTTTTATAGATACTGCTCCAGCACAGAGAAACCCAACTCCTACTAATAATAAGCAGATTCCAGTGGCCAAAGAACTAGTCCACTCCAGTCCAGCAAAAATATGTCAACTCAATTCTAAGAAGCGTGTGCGTATCCTTGCATCGTGAAATTTTATAGCATGCTGATCATATTGTCTACATGTTTCTTACCCATCTCTCTTTTAGAAAATAAGCTTAACAGATAGAAGAATTTCTGCAATGGTATCATTTATAAGGAAAGATTCTTGCAGGAATTATCTGTGCTCCAATGTAGATGTAAGTACCTGTTGTATACCACTATATTTTTACATCAGCATGTATTTTGTTAATCGGCGTGAATCCAACCTTTATCTGATCTAAATTTAGTTCTAGCAAAATGTATGATTAAAGGCCACAATATTGATTTTTGCAAGGAAAACTGCCTAGTAGTTTTGCATCCTGAGCTGCATGAGTGTACTATCTCATATCAGTGGGTTTGAATACTTTGGTTCTGTAGTGGGTTTTTCAGTGTTTTTTACTGTGTTGTCCTGTCGTATCCCTAGCTCTTACATCATATTCCCTCCGTCCGGACTAAATGTCGCAGAAATAGATAAAACTGGATGTATCTAGAACTGAAATACGCCGAGACCCATCCGTTTATTTCCGGATGGAGGGAATACATGTCAATATGTCATGCCTTTCTATTCTTCAGTACCTATTCCATCTTTGATGTAGCATGTTTTATAACTTAATCACCATTCTTCTATATAAGGCATGCAAGGGGAAGACAGCTATCTTAGAATCTGAAGGGTTACAAACTGGGTCTTTGCAAAAGATCCAAACGCCAAGAGATAATTAACCAACTCCATTTTTCATAGATACTACTCACGCACAGAGAAACCCAACTCCCACTGATAATAAGAAGATTCCAGTGGCCAAAGACCTAGTCCGCTCCAGTCCAGCAAAAGAATGTCAACTCCATTCTAAGAAGCGTGTGCGTATCCTTGCATCATGAAATTTTATAGCATTCTGATCATATTTTCTACATGTTTCTTACCCATCTATATTTTAGAAAATAAGGTTAAACGATACAAGACTTCATTGGGATCGTATTCGAGGAAAATATCTTGCCGGAATTCTCTGTGCTCCAATGCTGATGTAAGTACCTGTTGTATATCACTATATTTTTACATCAGCACGTATTTTGTTAATCAGCGTGAATCTAACCTTTATCTGATCTAAAATTAGTTGTAGCAAAATGTTAAAGGCGCCAATGTTGATTTTTGTAAGGAAAACTGCCTGGTAGTTTTGCATACTAAGCTGCATGAATGTACTATCTCATATCACACACATTACTGAATTGTAGTGCTTCTCTAGTTGCCCATTCATTCATTGTGTCAATGTTGCTTTCGTATTACCTTACCTGGCTGATGATAGCTGTGCCATATTGTGTTAATTTGGTGTAGGCTAGTTGCCCAAACGTTCGTTGTGTCAATGTTGCTTTCCATAGCAATGCTAGTGTGTTAATTTTGTGCAGGCTACTGAAGATAAGAAGACAAACTCGTAAAATAGCAAGGCAACCCCATTGTTTCTTTCCAATTTAGGACAGGTAATATGGCAATAACTCATGATTAATCTGTTTGGTTCCTGTCCTAATTTATGTTATGATGCAGTGGTCGAGACACTCTCCACTATCAATAATACAAGCCTGCCAAAAACGCCATCTAAATCTGTTCAGTATCCTCTGTCTTGAATGCAACGAAATAAATGTATGTTTGTGAACCAATTAATGGCTGAAGCAATGATGGAAATGGTGGATGAATCAGAGGTGCAGAGTCGTGCGACACAACAACTGATCAATGTTTTCAGAGACAGTGTAGCAAAGCAGCAAGAACTTGCCCACATGCTTATGGGCGTCATCTGTGTTGAGGTTGCAGATTGTGACGTTGTAGATGGTTAGGTTCTGCTCATTTATTTGCACTGGCATCAATCTTTGATTGCCCAGTGGATGTAATTTCCTGTAATATATGCTAGATGTGCAATGTTATTCCCTGTATGTCGTACCTTTGCTTGATCGGTTTTGGTCCTGTGCATAATTGCTTGTCGTAATGGGCTCAAATTATCTAATTTGGCCTAAAGACATGAACGAACTTTAGTGGGCCCACTAAGTTAATGGGCCGTTACGAGGCTGAAAGTTAATGGTCGGCCCTCTTACCTCCCGGGTCGTTAATAGGCCGACATCGAAGCGGGCAACAGGTGGGCCCAATTTATTTCACGGGCCGTTAACAGGCTGTTACTAAGTTTGGGCTACATATGGCACAACTATATTGGAGGCCTTTAGCAGGCCGAAAGAGACAGTGGGCTTGTACTGGACCATGGAGAGCATGGGCCGCTAAGAGGCCGAAAGTCAGGTCGTATTGTAAACGGCCCAACTGTGTTGTGGGCCATTAGCAGGCCGAAAGAGAAACCGGGCTGGTATTGGACCATGAAGGGCATGGGCCACTAAAAGGCCAAAACTAAGATCCGACTACAAATGGCCCAACACATTTTTGGTCCGTTAACAGGCCGAAAGGCACACAGGGCCGGGAATTGGCCCAACACTTAAATAAGTCGCTAAAAGGCCAAAACTCAGGTCCGACTACAAATGGCCCAACTAATTTATGGGCCGTCAACAGGCTGAAAGTGACACTGGGCCACAAGTTGGCCAAACACTTAAATGGGCCGCTAAAAGGCCGAAACTCAGGTCCGATTACAAAATGGCCCATCAGATTTATGGGCCGTCAACAAGCTGAAAGACACACCGGGCCGGAAATTAGCCCAGCATTTAAATGTGTCGCTAAATGGCCGAAAGATGTACATCTTGAAAATTGGCCCATCCATTAAATGGGCCGTTAACAGGCCGAAATCTCATCGGGCCGATATTGAGCCCAAATATATAGCGAGCTGTTAACGGACTCGAACTGACGATGGGCTGCAATGGTGTCAAATCTTTAACGAGCCGTTGACGGCCCAAATTGGCACATCTCGTATGGGCCGTGGGCTTAAATGGACCTGACACAAGTAGGCCTTATATGGGTCGGCCTGCTAATTTTTACTGGGCCGGCCTTTTTCACCGGAATGGGCCACTGTTGGGCCGTGCCACGTGTCGACCTATCATAGGCGCCTCCTGTCCAATGAGTGGATGACATCTGTCCCAACGGTGAGGCAACACGTGTTTCCTGCGGCCAACGATGATTTTACACGTGGAAAATCCCCATTGGTCCGGGTTGTTAACGGGTTATCGGATCCAAAACCGGACCCGGTAGCTTAATGGCGTTCCGTTACGGTGGATGCCACGTGTCGGTCACCCTTGACGAAAGCACTTCGGTGACGCGTGATTTATTGTCATGGAAGTGGACACTTCCGTGATGATAATTTTGGTAATGTCATGGAACACTTCTACGACAACACAGGTATGACTATCTTGATTCTGTCATAAAATCGTCATGGATGTACATGCATGACAAAAAACGCGACCTACTGTGACAAACACGTATCATCACGGAAGTGTATTTTTTTGTAGTGGGGGTCGCGAGATGGATGAGTCCTTGGAAATGCAGGGGTCATAAGGTATCCATGTCCATCACACTCCTGCCAACAACCTTTTGACAGTCGCGGACCTTACAGACTCACTTATTCCACCCGCCAATGGGACAGAGATGGAGGATCACCGCCGAGTCACGCAATGTTGAAAAGTGGCAGTGGAGCAACAGAATGTTGCTACAACATCCCAAGGGCGAATGGCCTCTAGTTTCATGAAGTGTCGACCTTCGTGGGATCACAGTCGCCCCGTCAACATGGACTCATATCACACGAGCCCATCCATCAATCGGCGCCCGACACACATGATGACATCGACCAAATCCAAGCGGAGCGACGATGACTCGTTTGTCCTCGAGTTTAGAATCAAATTTGCTTATGTGGCAGTGATCAGATAGATGTTTGTGATAATATGTTTCTGTAACATGATGCACCATGAGACAAAAGGGTCTCCATCTAAATAAAATAGATGATAACCTGGACTTTACTGGGGGAATCGGTTTAAATATATTTCAATGATATTTGATTGTATGGAACACAAAGATTTAAATTAATAACATGTGAACTAAAATTAAAAATGCATAAGACTTGTCATATTTTATTATGTATAGTTGTAAAATACTTATTTAATGTAAGTAGAATAATAGGATGAAAAATATATTCACATGCATGGTTGCATGTGGTGGTGGGTCCTTTTCCATGCGTGGCTGCCTGTTGAAGTGAGCCTTATCCCGTCAATAATTGGCAATCCTCCATGCAGAGATAAATTAATTAATGGGGTGACTCTTAGGTAATGTATATAGAAAGAAGGCTTTTATGATATACCATACATTTGTACAACCGTTTATGAACATAGCAATATAAACTAGTAACATAGTTGCTTACCACAGACAAGCATCATCTCTCTCTTTTCAAACCACAAACGGACTCACATGCCTCGGCGTCGGGGCCGTAGTGCTATACCCGGCTGCACTGGCCACCGCTAGAACAACACGGCCTACAATCCCTGGATAACGTCATGCCTCCACTGCAGTGGTGCCTTCCTTCAGCAACAACCATGATGCATAGGGAACAACCATGAGGCCTTTGAGCACGGTGCCTGGCAGTACAAGTACTTATGCCGCCGCTTAGCGCCCGCCACCAGGGATTACGACGACGGGTATGATCCGGCGCCAGGGTACTACTACAGCAGCATAGGTCAGAATCACGACATCGCGTCGGGGTGCTACAGGTCCGTGTCCATAGTCATATCATATGGTCTCTTCCGGCATGGACAAAAGGAAGTACTCACCATGCCTTCTCTCACCCATGACCACGGTGTGGTCAGCGTAGGACACTCGCAAGAGCTTGTAACCACCACGGAAGAGCACATCAGCGACGCCTGGCTGCCGCGGTAGTCTACCTCCGCTACCCATAGTGATGTATATTTTAATTTTGCTAAATGTGTTTGCCGCTTGTCCGCAAAAGCATTAGAGCTTTGCCGAGTGTAAGGCAAGAGGCCTGCGACAACGTGGCATCGGTCTTGTTCATTCCTTTTCTTCTAAGCCATTTGTTTGTCTTTCTTAACACAGTACAGACGCAAGCCCTCATATACACGCGCATACACTCATCCCTATGAACGCACACAGGCATACCCTACCCCTATCAGCATCTTCAAGAGACTGAGCCGTTATATCATCTTGAGATTTTACAAAGTCATGGTACATGTTTCCCTCTGATTTTCTTTAGTTTGCGCATACGGCTAGACCCTTATACCAAGTAGAGCCCCGCTCCATATTTACTTGACTATTTTTCCATGCGCCTGTGTATTTTTCCACTATTTCCTGCATGCCTGCATGAACCTGTCTCTCTGTATGGGAGTAATTATGAGCCGTTGCATGCGAACCCAGAACAGGGGCATGATAGGAAACTATCGTTGAATCACTGGACCACACAGAGTATTGAGGAAAAAAAGAAAAAAGATAAACACATTAATTATGATCGGTGTCGGTGTCAAAACCGGCGGATCTCGGGTAGGGGGTCCCGAACTATGCGTCTAAGGCGGATGGTAACGGGAGGTGGGGGGGAAGATGTTTACCCAGGTTCGGACCCTCTTAATGGAGGTAATACCCTACGTCCTACTTGATTGATATTGATGATATTAGTATTACAAGAGTTGATCTACCACGAGATCGTAGAGGCTAAACCCTAGAAGCTAGCCTATGGTATGATTGTTGTTGTCCTACGGACTAAACCCTCCGGTTTACATAGACACCGGAGGGGGCTAGGGTTACAAAGAGTCGGTTACAAGGTAGGAGATCTACATATCCATATTGCCATGCTTCCCTTCCACGCCAAGGAGAGTCTCATCTGGACACGGGACGAAGTCTTCAATCTTGTACCATCACAGTCCAACAGTCCGGCCAAAGGATATAGTCCGGCTGTCCGAAGACCCCCTAATCCAGGACTCCCTCGGTAGCCCCTGAACCAGGCTTCAATGACGATGAGTCCGGCGCGCAGATTTGTCTACGGCATTGCAAGGCGGGTTCCTTCCCCGAATACTCCATAGAAGATTTTGAACACAAGGTTGTGTCCGTCTCTGTAAAATAAATTCCACATACCACCGCAGAGAGAATAATATTTCCACAAATCTAATCTGCTGACACTTTTAGCAACATGACACCATGTCATGGCCCGGTCATTATTCGAACCGTTTTTCTCAACCAGCACTACACATATTGCGAGGCGGTTTCCTTGGCACGTCTTGTCAAAGTAGAGATCGTGTCCCCTTATCACGGGATTCCCATCAATACGGATGTGGGTAACCCAACCGCGTCATCAATTACGGTGCTCGGGGAATAAGAGGTTTTACCAGGTGAGTGGGGAGGCGCATCGCCTCTTCCGCCCATATAAAGGGACAAGGGTTCGCTCTTTTCAACCACGCCTTCTTCCCGATTCATTCCTTTCTGCTCAGGCTCCAACGTCCAAGCGTTCACCTTCTGTTCCCACAAAAGGTATTTCAAAGATGTCCGGATCCAGAGCAGGAGGCAAATGGATGGCCTCTACTATTCGAGAGAAGGATATCAAAAAGCTTCGGGAGGCCGGGTATTTGGCCAAGAAAATCAGCCACCGTCTCTCGACGGCGGGACAAATCGTCCCCACTCTGGAACCCCACGAGAGGGTTGTATTCCTCCCTCACTTTGTCCGCGGGCTAGGGTTTCCCCTCCACCCGTTCGTTCGTGGCATCATGTATTATTATGGGATTGATCTTCATGATATGTCCCCTAATTCCTTCCTCAACATCTCGACATTTATTGTCGCGTGTGAGGCTTTTCTCCGCACTTCGGTTTATGGCTGAAGGTTTTTAATGTGAAGCCCAATGTGGTGGGTGGCGAGCACGCCGAGTGCGGGGGTGCTATGGTGAGCAAGATGCCCAACGTCATATGGTCAACGGGAACCTTTAATGATTGTGTCAAGGAGTGGCAACAGCAGTTGTTTTACATCACTGAGCCATGCGGCAAGGAATGGGCCGCTTCTCCCGAGTTTTGATCCGGCGCCCCTCTGCGGCTCACATCCTGGGTTAAGAAAGGCCTGGACTGGTCCTTGTCCGACGAACTGTTGGTGCTCCAGATGCGCGTTAAAGATATGGGAGATAAGAACATTGAACTTGTCAACATAGTCCAGGTGATGTTACTCTGCCGGATACTGCCTTGTCAACACCAAACTTGCAATCTATGGGAATTCGATCCGGCCAGGCACCAAACCTTGCGAGGGTTCTTTGGCTCCTCGCACATGGACATTTGGAAGGTGCATTTCAAGTCCGGCAAATCATGGCCAGACTCCGCCGAGGACCGCGGGTACCAACTGTTCCGCCCTGCATGTTTGATGAGTTTATCAAACTTTTCTATCCGCGTGACCCAAAGGAAGCGCTTAACGCATGTTTATTCAACTCTCCCAGGGCTAGACGAAGAAGGCGGAGCAGATCCATTGTCCAGCCCCACTGCCCGAAGACCTGGCCATCACACTTATGACGAAGATGCTGGTCTCGATGCCTTACAAGGTGCCGAAGAAGATGTCCGAGAAGGAGGCCAAAAAGACCCGGGTCGGCCTTCGTCACCGTGACACTACAGACATAATACCCGAAGGCCCTGATGCCCATTCCGCCTCTGAAGAGGACGAAGAGGAGGAGGAAGATGAATCCCCTGTGGGGGGGAGAAGGAAAAGGACGGCCTCCGCTCCCTTGGTGGCCGAACTGCCCAAAAGGGGAAAGGCTCCTCTTCCAGAGGGGTCCACTGCCGCCGCCGACAGCGGCCCGGCATGGGATCCCAGGGCCCAGCCCCTGGTGAACTCGTAAGTACATTTAAGAGCTCGGACTCATCATGGCTTAGTATTTTAACCTTAAGCCATATTTTTTTGTAGTCCGGTGAGGTCCCGTACCAAACAATCCTCATCAGAGGACCTGCTGAGCTCAAATGCTATGGAGAGCGGGACACCCCCAAAGGCACCTTCCTCCAAACAGGTGCATAATACTGAGGTTTCATCCTAGAAGGACCCCGACCAAGGAGGAAAAGAAGAAACCGTGAAGGTGTCACCTGGAGGTCAAACCGCAGGGTCCGGACACGTCGGGGAAAAGATTCTCGTGGGGTCTGACGGCGGGGGCGATCCTGAGTTTGGCTCCCCACCGGATGCGATTCCAAAGGCCTATACGGCTCCAAAATCAAGAAGGCAGACTCCTTCGGCTGGAGGGGGCGTGCCTGTTCCGTCGGCGACCTCTATCCATCCAAAAGTTTCGGATGCTTTGTTGATGGCGTTACGAGACACCTCCATCATCGACGAGCACCGTGCCCTTATGGGTGCGGTGATTGAGATGATTTAGTCAACTGAGAGTGGACTGAACGAAGCCTGTATCAGCCTTATAAGAGGCTTTGAGGTATGTTTTATAAGTTGTCGAAGAGTGTCATAGTATAGATAGTAGCCCCTGATACACTGTCCGGTGAAAGAGAGAACCGGACAGGGGATCGAATTGATGATCGCAGGAAGACTCATAGAATGACGTTGATTTCTCTTCTGTTTCAAGCAGATACCTGTAGCGGCTCCTGCCTCTCGTACTGCGAAGATCTCAGGACTGAATCAAAATCTGGAGCGGGCCATAGAAGAACTTGGCCAATTGAAAATGCAGTTGAGGGATAAACAAGGTATGCAGAAGCGTTGCAGGCATTTATTATGAAATAAATGTTCAGTATGAAATAAGCCGCATAATTTGTGCTAGGGGTTATGACCGAAGTCGAGGCCCTCAAATCGGCCGCGGCCGAGGCCGAGGAAAAGGCGGCCACAAAGCGGACTCTTCGTGAGAAACACGAGGCCATAGTTATTAAAGCTGAGCAGGAGCTGCAAGAGACCGTAAGTAAATGCGAGACCTTGGAGAAGAGTTTAACGGAGAAAGAGTCAGAACTCACCAAGGCGCATCAAGCCGTGAGCGATGCCCAGGGGAAACCCAAAGCACCCTGCAGGGATCCAAGAGGCAAGAAAGATCGCAGCGGGTAAGGCTTTTCCCATGTAAAGCAAGTATTTGAAGGCAAAACTATGTTTCTGATTGTGAATCCGGATTTCTCAGGTGTATTTGCCGAGCAACCTCACAGCATATCAGATGCCGCCCAATTCTACCAAGCCGAAGAAAGGAACACCGCCGATAAGCTCTTTTGGTCGCAGTATTTGGCGCCGAATTATCCGGTGCCTTTTGTCAATCAACTGGAATAGCTGATCGAACTGCATAAGGCAGCGGAACTAGCCATGAAAGATATGGTTATTCGGCTCTGGCCTGCCGAGCCGATTCCAAGCAGCTACTTTGGGCTCGTGAGGCGGCTTGTAAGCGCTTGCCCTCGACTTGACATCATCAAGTGGTCGGTCTGTATAGAAGGAGCGCGAATGGCCTTCGCCCTCGCAAAAGTGCACTGGGGGAGATGGATGCCGAAAAGCTAGTGACCGGGGGACCGCCAGAGGGGAAGGAGCACCGCAAGCCCGAATTATATTATAAGAGTGTCTTGAAAGGATCCTACCTTGCAGCGGAGCTATGCACCAAGGAAATTATATTTCCATGAATGCCAATCATGTTGTCCTTTGTAATGTTTGAACAAGGTCGTTTATATGTCGCCTGTTATATAAAAGTTTACCCTCCTGTGCGGCCGTTTTTATGTTAAACCTGAGAGTTGACCAGTCATCGGCTTCTACCCCCATGTAAGAAGTACAGGGGTGTTTGGGATAAACCTGAGCACTCTTTATCCCAGTTTTGGGTCCTCCGTAGGAGGTGCTCAGCACAACGAACCAGGCAATCGGACAATAGGGCTTTATCACTCTCACTTAGCCATAGGAGCCTTAGTATGGTCGGCGCAGCCCCTTGTGTTCGAACGACCGTACTAGGGGCTCTATAAGCGCCTGATCAGAGAAAAAACCGATCCATCGCACGCTGCATTGGTTATGGCATTATGCGGGAGAAATCCTTAAAGATTTTGTAACCGCTCGAACAGCTGACCAGCTCTCGCCGTATCATGACAGTCTGTTTTCGGCTTTCTCAAAAGAACCGGGACACAATCATAGTAGTTCTCCCAGTGCTACCTTAGCCGATATAGCGGAACGTAAGGTACCAAAACATGGGAGCCGGGCAAACCCAACTATTGACCCAAGACATGATTCGGAGATGATGCATATAATGCTATAGGTTCGGGGTGCCGAACTTCCATGAAGTTTTCGGACTTTTATTGTCGTCTTACGAGAAAAACAAAGCCCTTGCATATTTAAGGCATATCGCTGTGTACGGATGCCACTTGACAAAATGATTTCGATAAGAAATAGTCAGCATGTAAATGTCATATAAATCCACATCTTGTATTTGAATAATACTTCTATGCGTATGGGTACAAGTAATGTGATAAAAAAAGGTTGTGATATCAGATCCTATAGGCGTAATGTGGCACGGCATTGAATCGAGCGAACGCGGTTCACCCGAGCAGTGCTTGATAATCACAGGTATGATGCCTCTAAAAGTGGATTTAGTGGGTTTGGTCGCCGAAAGATCGATGCCCATCTTGCGCACTGTATCCTGGTAAAGCAGATTTAAACTGATACCTCCGTCCATAAGGACATGAGTGAGGTGGAACCCGTCTACTATTGGGTCGAGGGTTAGTGCAGCTGGATTGCCCTAATTGGCATTAACCGGACGATCCGTCGCAATTTAGGTGGTATTTACCACATTCACCGATTGAGTATGGGGGGGAATTTCTTTTGCCCTCCTGTGTTCGGTGATCTGGGCTCTTCGTCGCTATCGTCGCTTTGATACCCCTCTTCGCCTTTGGCGCCTGCCCTGCCGGCTTGTTTGAAGACCTAGCATTCTCTGTTGGTATGGGTGGCTGGTGTTTCTGGGGTGCCATGAATTTGGCATTGGCGATCGAGTATGCGGTCCAGATTGGATGGACCTAGATTTTTATTTTTGGGTGGCCCTTTTCGCTGACCGGACTTTGAGCCCCTGAACCCGGCATTAACTACCGTATTTTCGACGTTTTCACCATATTTGCGGCGCTTGTGTTTGTTGCGTCACGGTTTGCCGTTGCTATCCTTGGCTTCTGATATGCCAGGTTTGCTTGCTGAATTGGTACTACGAGCCAACCAGCTATCTTTGCCCGCACAAAAGCAGGTCATAAGTGTCGTGAGGGCTGCCATGGATTTTGGCTTCTCTTGGCCGAGGTGCCGGGCGAGCCATTGGTCATGGATATAATGCTTAAATGCCACTAAGGCTTCTGCATCCGGATAGTCGACAATTTGGTTCTTCTTGGTTAGGAACCGGGTCCAGAATTTCCTAGCCGATTCCCCTGGCTGCTGAGTTATATGGCTGAAATCCTCAGCGTCCGGCGGTCGCACATAAGTGCCCTAGAAATTGTCCAGGAATGCCTCTGCCAGGTTCTCTCAACTTCCGATGGAGTTTGCCGGCAAGCTATTGAGCCAATGCCTAGCCGGCCCTTTAAGTTTTATCGGGGGATACTTGATGGCATTTAGGTCGTCCCCGCGGGACATGTGAATGTGGAGGAAGAAGTCTTCTATCTATATCGTGGGATCTGTAGTACCATCGTATGATTCAATGTTGACGGGTTTAAACCCTTCTGGGAATTCGTGATCCATTACTTCATCAGTGAAGCATAAGGGGTGTGCGGCGCCTCTGCGCCGGGCTATATCACGACGCGGTTCATACGAGTCTTCTCTGCCGTGTTCGGCTCGGACGGATTTGCTTTTAGTGTATCCGGCGTGACGATCATCCTCGCGTGTTGGTGCGTGCCCCCGTGGTCCGTAGATCGATCTTGCATTCTTTGCCTTGTTTTCCAATGCATCTCGTAGGTCCCGCGTGTTGCCCCTGGCCTTGGTATTTTTATTTGATTGGCAGCGGGGTGCGGGCTGGACTTCGGGCTGAAATGCCTCTCTGTCTTGGCCACGAGGTGGCCCATTAGCCGCATCATACGCTCATGATGTGGGTTTCAATGCTTCTTCCTCGAGGTGACGTAGCAACCTGTGCTTTGGATAACTCTTGATTGGGCGCTCGAGTTCGTATTCCTCGGCCGCAAGGACTTCGGTCCATCTGTCTGCTAGCAAATCTTGATCAGCTTGAAGCTGTTGTTGCTTTTTCTTCAAGCTATTTGCTGTGGCTATAAGCCGGCGCTTGAAGCGCTCCTGCTCGACGGGATCCTCAGGCACGATAAATTCTTCGTTGCCGAGGCTCACCTTGTCTTCGGAGAGAGGCATGTAATTGTCCTCCTCCGATTCTCCATCTGCTGCCTGCTCTAGAGGGCTAGCTTGTTCACCCTCCCGCTCTAAATCGTGCTGGAGGGGATTGTCGTCGTGTTTGGCACTATCCGGAGTGTTATTGTCTCTTGTGCCAGTATCACTACTTTTGCTATGGCGGGACTTAGAACGGCGCCGCTGACGCCGGCGCTTGGGTTCCTTCTTGGAGGGGTCATCCTCCGTTGTCTCGTCGCCATTGCCTTCTTTGGGGGTGTCTGATGTCTACTACACAACCTTCTTCTTGTAGACGTTGTTGGGCCTCCAAGTGCCGAGGTTTGTAGGACAGTAGCAAATTTCCCTCAAGTGGATGACCTAAGGTTTATCAATCCGTAGGAGGCGTAGGATGAAAGATGGTCTCTCTCAAGCAACCCAGCAACCAAATAACAAAGAGTCTCTTGTGTCCCCAACACACCCAATACAATGGTAAACTGTATAGGTGCACTAGTTCGGCGAAGAGATGGTGATACAAGTGGTATATGGATGGTAGATATGGGTATTTGTAATATGAAATTATAAAAACAGCAAGGTAGCAAGTGATAAAAGTGAGCGTAAACGGTATTGCGATGCTAGGAAACAAGGCCTAGGGTTCATACTTTCACTAGTGTAAGTCCTCTCAACAATACTAACATAATTGGATCATAAAACTATCCCTCAACATGCAACAAAGAGTCACTCCAAAGTCACTAATAGCGGAGAACGAACGAAGAGATTATGGTAGGGTACGAAACCACCTGAAAGTTATTCTTTCCAATCAATCCGGTGGGCTATTCCTATAAGTGTCACAAACAGCCCTAGAGTTCGTACTAGAATAACACCTTAAGACACAAATCAACCAAAACCCTAATGTCACCTAGATACTCCAATGTCACCTCAAGTATCGGTGGGTATGATTATACGATATGCATCACACAATCTCAGATTCATCTATTCAACCAACACATAGAACCTCAAAGAGTGCCCCAAAGTTCCTACCGGAGAATCATCACGACAACGTGTGCCAACCCCTATGCATAGGTTCATGGGAAGAACCCGCAAGTTCATCACCAAAACATACATCAAGTGAATTACGTGGTATCCCAAATACGCACGGCAAGACATACATCAAGTGTTCTCAAATCTTTTAAGACTCAATCCGATAAGATAACTTCAAAGGGAAAACTCAATTCATTACAAGAGAGTAGAGGGGGGGAGAAACATCATAGGATCCAAATATAATAGCAAAGCTCGTGATACATCAAGATCGTATCATCTCAAGAACACGAGAGAGAGAGAGAGAGATCAAACACATATCTACTGGTACATACCCTCAGCCCCGAGGGTGAAATACTCCCTCCTCGTCATGGAGAGCGTCGGGATGATGAAGATGGCCACTGGAGAGGGATTGCCCCCTCCGGCAGGGTGCCGAAACAGGTCTAGATTCGTTTTCGGTGGCTACGGAGGCTTCTGGTGGCGAAACTCCCGATCTAATATCCATTCTGGAAGTTTTAGGATACGTGGGTATATATGGGTGAAAGGAGTATGTCGGTGGACCGAAGGGGGGGCCACGAGACAGGGGGCACGCCCTAGGGGGGGTGCGCGCCCCTACCCTCGTGAGCTCGTCCTTCATCTTCTGACGTAGGGTCCAAGTCTATCTGGTAGGTTTCCTTCCAAAAATAACTTCTCTAGTTGATTTCGTTCCGTTTCGACTCCGTTTGATATTCCTTTTCTTCAAAACACTGAAATAGGCATAAAACAACAAATCTGGGCTGGGCCTCCGGTTAATAGGTTAGTCCCGAAAATAATATAAAAGTGGAAAATAAAGCCCAATATTGCGCAAAACAGTAGATAATATAGCATCGAGCAATCTAAAATTATAGATACATTGGAGTGGTATCAAGCATCCCCAAGCTTAATTCCTGCTTGTCCTCGAGTAGGTAAATGATAAAAATAGAATTTTTGATGTGGAATGCTACTTGGCATAATTTCAATGTAATTCTTCTTAATTGTGGCATGAATATTCAGATCCATAAGATTCAAGACAAAAGTTTAATATTGACATAAGAACAATAATACTTCAAGCATACTAACTAAGCAATTATGTCTTCTCAAAATAACATGGCCAAAGAAAGCTATCCCTACAAAATCATATAGTCTGGCTATGCTCTATCTGCACCACACAAAATATTTAAATCATGAACAACCCCGATGACAAGCCAAGCAATTGTTTCATACTTTTGATGTTCTAAAACTTTTTCAATCTTCATGCAATACATGAGCGTGAGCCATGGATATAGCACTATAGGTGGAATAGACTGGTGGTTGTTGAGAAGACAAAAAGGGGGAAGATAGTCTCACATCAACTAGGCGTATCAACGGGCTATGGAGATGCCCATCAATAGATATCAATGTGAGTGAGTAGGGATTGCCATGCAACGGATGCACTAGAGCTATAAATGTATGAAAGCTCAACAAAAGAAATTAGTGGGTGTGCATCCAACTTGCTTGCTCACGAAGACCTAGGGCATTTTGAGGAAGCCCATCATTGGAATATACAAGCCAAGTTCTATAATGAAAGATTCCCATTAGTAAATGAAAGTGACAACATAGGAGACTCTCTATCATGAAGATCATGGTGCTACTTTGAAGCACAAGTGTGGTAAAAGGATAGTAGCATTGCCCCTTTTTATTTTCTTTATTTATTTATTTATTTTTATATTTTTTGGGCCTTCTTTTTTTCTTTGGCCTTTTTTTGGGACAACTCGATACTAGAACAAAGTATGACTCTATATGGATGCCTCCGGCGGTGTACCGGGATATGCAATGAATCAAGAGTGACAAGTATGAAAGAATTATGAACTGTGGCTTTGCCACAAATACTGTGTCAACTTGATGATCATGCTAAGCAATATGACAATGATGAATGTGTCATGATGAATGAAATGGTGGAAAGTTGCATGGCAATATATCTCGGAATGGCTATGGAAATGCCATAATAGGTAGGTATGGTGGCTGTTTTGAGGAAGGTATATGGTGGGTGTATGGTACCGGCGAAAGTTGCGCGGTACTAGAGAGGCTAGCAAAGGTGGAAGGGTGAGAGTGCGTATAATCCATGGACTCAACATTAGTCATAAAGAACTCATATACTTATTGCCAAAATCTACAAGTTATCAAAGCAAATATTACGCCCATGCTCCTAGGGGGGTAGATTGGTAGGAAAATACCATCGCTCGTCCCCGACCGCCACTCATAAGGAAGACAATCAATAAATAAATCATGCTCCGACTTCATCACATAACGGTTCACCATACGTGCATGCTACGGGAATCACAAACTTCAACACAAGTATTTCTCAAATTCACAACTACTCAACTAGCATGACTCTAATATCACCATCTCCATATCTCAAAACAATTATCAAGTATCAAACTTCTCATAGTATTCAGCACACTCATAAGATAATTTTATTATTCTTGAATACCTAGCATATTGGGATTTCAAGCAAATTACCATGCTATTTAAGACTCTCAAAATAATATAATTGAAGCATGAGAGTTCATATATTTCTTCAAAATAAAACTACGACCATGCTCTAAAAGATATAAGTGAAGCACTAGAGCAAATGACAAACTACTCCGAAGGATATAAGTGAAGATCAATGAGGAGTTGAATAATTATGCAACTATGTGAAGACTCTCTAACATTTAAAAATTTCAGATCTTGGTATTTTATTCAAACAGCCAGCAAAGCAAAAGAAAATGACATTCTAAGAATAGCAAACATCATGTGAAGAAGCAAAAACTTAGGATCAACCGATACTAACCGATAGTTGTTGAAGAAGAAAGGTGGGATGCCAACCAGGGCATCCCCAAGCTTAGACGCTTGAGACTTCTTTAAGTATTATCTTGAGATGCCTTGGGCATCCCCATGCTTGAGCATTTGTGTCTCCTTAATTCCTCTCATATCACGGTGTCCCTAAATCTCAAAAGCTTCATCCACACAAAACTCAACAAGGACTCGTGAGATAAGTTAGTATAAACCATTGACAAAACTTTATCATACTCTACTGTAGCAAATCACTAAAATGATTATTGAACATTTCATACTAAATGCCTCTGCATATTTAATAGTGCTATCCTCAAATAGAATCATTAAAGAAGCAAACATATGCAAACAATGCAAACATGACAACAATCTGCCTAAACAGGATAGTCTGTAAAGAATGCTGCAACATCCATACTTCCCTAGCTCCAAAAATTATGAAAGAAAATTCCCACAGTATTAAATTTAACAGAGCTTAATATACAAAAGGTTTCAACATTTTATCACATTCTGGCTTTTCTAGGGAATTATTGCGACAGCGGTGAACTTTCTGTTTTCACAGCAACATGTATACTTGTAACATGGGCATAGTAAAGGCTATCAATGCCACTTTTATTGAAATAAAAGATGCAAAACATTGTTCTAAATAACAGAAAGCAAATACTAACAAAATAAATTGACGCTCCAAGAAAAATACATATCATGTGGTAAATAAAAATATAGCTCCAAGTAAAGTTACCGATGAATGAAGACGAAAGAGGGGATGCCTTCCGTGGCATCCACAAGCTTAGGCTCTTGGTTGTCCTTGAATATTATCTTGGGGTGCCGTGGGCATCCCCAAGCTTAGTCTCTTGCCACTCCCTATTCCATAGTCCATCGAATCCTTACCCAAAACTTGAAAACTTCACAACACAAAATGTAACAGAAAACTCGTAAGCTCCGTTAGTATAAGAAAATAAATTACCACTTCAAGGTACTATAATGAACTCATTATTTATTTATATTGATATTAAAACTACTGTATTCCAACTTCTCTACGGTTTATAAACTCTTTTACTAGCCATAGATTCATCAAAATAAATAAACAACACATGAAAAACAGAATCTGTCAAAAACAGAACAGTCTGTAGTAATATGGATCAAACGTATACTTCTGGAACTCATAAAATTCTAAAATAAATTGATGGACCTGAGGAATTTATCTCTTAATCATCTGCAAAAATAATTAACTAAATAGCACTCTCCAAATAAAAATGGCAGCAATTTTTGTGAGCGCTAAAGTTTCTTTTTTTTACAGCATGATCAACAAGACTTTCCCCAAGTCTTCCCAAAGGTTCTACTTGGCACAAACACTAATTAAAAGCATAAAACCACATCCGAGCAGAGGCTAGATTAATTATTTATTACTAAACAGGAACAAAAATCAAGGAACAAAAATAAAATTGGGTTGCCTCCCAACAAGCGCTATCGTTTAACGCCCCTAGCTAGGCATGATGATTTCAATGATACTCTCATAAAAGATAAGAATTGAAATATAAAGAGAGCATCATGAAGAATATGACTAGCACATTTAAGTAGCTCCAAATATTTCTTGGCGGCTCTTTTGTTCTAAAGAACACAGTCTATAACCTTGTGATAGGCTATAAAAGCCAGGCTTGGAAGCCAGGTGTATTCACCTAAACCCCAGGGTTATCCTGCCTTTTTAAGTAAGACACTCCACCCAGGTATTCCTGGAACGACCTGCTGAACGTTCGACAAGTCAATCTTATGCAGACCCTGAACTTGTCAAAGTTAAAACGACGATTGGTTAATGTGAGGTCCATCTTAGAAGGTTTGTCAAATGGTTTAATTCAGTGGCCTGGCAGCCCATGAAAAGCCTCGCTTATCCTGTCTTTTTCGCTTGTTTTCTTCAAACAGATTTTTTGAGGTTTATTTAGATGACGCTTATAATACTTTATGACCGATAATACACCGGTGTTTATTAACCCAGTCTGGTTTCTCACTATAAATTGTCAGTATAAGGTAACATATCATCCGGTGTTTATTAACCCGGCCTTGTTTATTTCATAAACCGGCAATATAATTACCAGTGTTCATGTTTTGGGTTATCACCCTTAGACTGGCTTGGTAAACCAACAGTGTGATCAAGTATCACATGTATGTTATATGCTCAATTATACGGTTATTCTTGAGTCCAGCCTTGTTTATGAACTATGTTATTGGGCATGATAACCTGTCTAGCGGTAAATCGCCAGGACACCTTTTTTCTTTCTGTTATATGCAGAAGAAGATTTCACATTGTGAAATACCATGAGCAAACATAAGCATATCTTAACATGGCGGATTAACGGTGTCCTGCAACAAACATATGCACGATGGCATAGCAGATAAAGAGTTTAAACTAGCCTATTACAAGGCATTTTCATGCCCAAAAGAATAATTGTTTTTCAACAAGTCTTGCAAAATGAAGAAGCTAAACCGGCTACCGGTTTATGAGTCTTGCTCGGGCTGACTTGAAGGTTGCGGATCATCTTGCATTGGTTCATCCTCCTCTTCTCTACCTAGTTGCTGGAAGTCAATGGTTGACCAATCGATCCCAGTTAAGGCTTTGAATACAGCTTCATCACTTATAAGTGGGGTGGGATCAATGTCAGGAGCATAGGTATGCTTACGGATTGGCGGAATAAGATTTGGAACGTCACAACTTGGCACATTAAGTTTCTTGTTGTTGGCATCATAAATCGATTAATAATGTGAAAGATTAGTTTCTTCACCCAATTTGCTAGCCAATGGACACATTTACATCGTCAAAGCTCTGAGGTCATCATTATCAAAATATGACCTGTCCTCTTTTATGCTTGGATAGCCGTTTCCAATATCGTCCGGGTCAAGATCAGTTATCCATGCTTTTCCCGAGTTAATGTAGTAAGAGCACCAGACCTGGCAGCTGATTTCTTCAGTTCATCAATCCGAGCAGGCATCAGAGCTAGGCTTACCAACGTATCCTTGATCAAGGTTGGGGCAGTTTATTATGGGAGGCTGTGCAGATGACCCATTGTACTCCGGTATATAACTGCTCTATAAGTGTATAGGCAGCTTTCAGTCTTTGACGCGTATCCGAGCCAATATGAGCAACGCGACTTCCTGCATTGTCAAAAACATTGGTAAACCGGCAGTATATTAGATAATACATGTTTACGGTTTATGAAGAAGCTATTTACCAAAAACAGTTGTAGTCATGGCATTTATTTGCCGTTTCAAGCCAGTTAACTCCTATGCTACCGGATTAAGGGCCGCTTCAGCGTCCTCAGCCCTCTTCAGTAGAGTTATTTTCTCTGTATCCCAGCCTACCCGCTCACTCTTAAAGCTCTCCTTCAGTTTTTCCATGGCTGCTAAAGCGTTGGTCAGCTCTTCCTTGGCTTGGAAGTTTCTGCTTGTTGAGTTTTTATATTTTCTTGAAGGTCGACGACTTGAGATTCTTTTTTGCTAAGCTCATCCTGCAAGAGACATGCAATTTATGAGTTGGCAGTACAGATTTGAAGTCCCAAGCACATGATAAGTCATACACTTGGCACTTGGGGGCTAATGTCTATTGCTTCTTCTCCAAAAAATGTACAAAGTCCCAAGCGCAATACAAGTATTATTCTTGGCACTTGGGGGCTAATGCATATTTGCTCAAGTTAAAGCTGTGGTTTTTTTCTTCCATCAATCAGCTTGGTGATTCATCGGTTTACAAAGGTGTTCAACGAGAATTTTGAGTCTTATAGTATAAAGACCCAGTTCATCTTGGAAAGTAAGCCGGCCCTTGAGGGCTACACAAGTGAAATTGAAGAAATATTATTCTAAAGTCCCGGTTCATCTTGAAAAGATAAACCGGCCCTTGGGGGTTACACAAGCAAAGTTGAAGTATTTTATAAGTCCCGGTTCATATCGGTATTATAAACCGGCCCTTGGGAGCTACTGGAGTTGACAGCCTAAACCGGTCATAAGGGAAGAATAATTATGCAGAGATTAGCAGCATTTACCTCATATCGCTCCTTCATCATGTTCAGTAAACCAGCTTCATAGTCACGGCTGGTGTAGAGTCGGTTAAAAAACCCAGAATGAATATCTTGGGCGTTGAGATGGGCTTAGCTTTCTAAATCCACCATCCACTTGCCCTTGTCCATAGCAGAAAATTCTTCCTTAGCACTATGTTATGACAGAATAGTGGGGTTGCCTAGGGCTATATAGCTGATACCAGTAATGATAACATCATCCGTTTTATCATCAGCAGCTTTGGTTGGGCTTGGCGGTTTATCATCATGAGCCATCGGATTAATTTCTATTTGTTCAACAAAGGTTTCATGATCTTGTGGTGGCGGATCATCAAGGATAGCATCAGTATTTGGTTCCGAAGGCTCTGGGGTCTTTTCCGGATCAGCTGCCGTGTTTTCATCAGCCGGTTTATTCAACTTGGCCTTTTTGCTGGGTCTGGCCTTGGCTCTGAAAGGGACGAACGTAAAGGTTAGTAAGCAAACATAAGGTATAAGTGGTTAATTTAATATGCTCACCCAGGAATAGTTTTGAGAGGTGGAAGTTGTGTCCTCATGGACTCGCCAGAAGATGAATGAGAAGTTGCCTAATAGTTGCAATCAAACGGATTAAGAGGTTGTCGGAAATAACCCGCCTTGGGATAAGATGTGTCACAAATATGAGAGACCTCTAGGCGGCATTTATGAACCGGTGTGTTTGGTAAACCGGACGAAGTGACCACATGGCCGCTATGCCAGGTTGTGCGGCGAGCTTCATGTTGCTGTTTCTTCAAAAGAAAGTTCGGATCCAAGTGAGCTAGGGTGTGAGAAAATTTTACTTTCCGGATTGCTTGTCGGGTTTTCTGAGTCTGTAGAGGGTCTGAACCGGATGATAGAGTAATTACCTCTACGTCACTTGAGTGGCTGGCTTCTGCGTCATCCTGATAGCAATCATTGTCAATGAGGTGTAAGCAAAATGAGCCAAGTGAATCAAGTTCTACCTCTGACTCCGGATCGTCATTATCAATGATTAACTCAGAAGATTCAGCTGTTTTCTTCTTGGTAGGTTTCTTCGTGACCTTGGTCTTGGCGCGAGGTGTTTTTGTCGGTTTATCCTGCGGTTTCCTCTTCCAGAATGGATCGTCGCCCTATTAAAGATTGAAAAAGGTCATAAGAGAGTATTAAAAACATGGATTAAAATAGGAGTTAAGTAATTCTTACAGCTGGCGGTTTATTTGTGACATAGAAAGGACTAAGCCCCATTTTACTATAGTCGGCCACCGGTTCATCCAGCATTTTCTTGATAGATTCAGTAATTTCAGCATCAATTAGCTGAATATCAATGTGTCGTTGAGGGTCTTTTACGTCCCCTGTGTACTCACACATTAAACCGAGATGATGACTTAAGGGTAAAATGCTCCAAGAGACCAACAACAAACAAAATCAATGCCTGTCAAACCGTTTGCCACAAAGGCTCTGAGCTTCGAAAGATGTGGGGCATATTTGGCCCGTTCCTTTGCGCTGAGTATTTGGGGGAGTGTATGTGTACCAGTGAGCCGATGAGCACGGTAACCCAGTAGAGGGTTCTCAACAGCAGGAGAGGTGTCTTAGTAGTAGAACAAAGTCTGATTCCAATCCTTGGGGTGCCTGTGATGCTTGGCGTGAGGGAAGCTGACCTCTTTCCTTTTGTGAATTGACACCCCGCCAAGTTCAGTATTGGGCCCATCAGTAAACTCGGTATGGCAGTTTAAGTAGAAGAAATCTCTAAACATCTCGACTATGGGCTCTTCTTGTAAGTAAGCCTCGCAAAATACTTGGAAGTTACAAATATAGGACACAGAGTTAGGTCCGATATCTTGAGGGTGGAGTTGAAAATAATGAAGCACGTCACAGAATATTTTTGATCTGGGAGGTTTAAACCCGCGGCTCAGATGATCAACAAACACAACCACTTCACCATCCTTGGGCTCAGGAGGATTTTCTGGACCGGGGGCTCTCTAATGAATGTCATTCTTTTTTGATAATGCGTGAGTTGCAACACATCCGTTTAGTTCTTCTTCCGTAATCCGGGACGGAACCCAGTTGCAAGCATAAAAAGACTTGGCCATTTTTTCGACAACCAGAAGGAAGGTTTGTGCCGGTTTAAGATTTATGACTAATCCGTTAAAGGTTAAAAGGAAGAAATTGTTCAAGCATGCAAGTATGGTGAAACCTGAGATTGACATTATCAAGTTGCAGAAATAAGCCGTTGGCGGTTTAAGAGGGGACTAATGGTACATCGCGGGTTATTAAATTCTGAAGATAAACCGCCTACATGGACAGTGAGAGTATAGATCTGAAGTCGAAAAACGACTAAGTGATGAAAAACAGGTTTCACAGTTTCATATTGCAATTTCAGATCTACCGCATGTGAGAAAAACAAAAAAATATTCAGACCTCAAGGTTGGTACTTGAGCAGTTTATGAAGTTCCAGATTGGGTTTTCTCCACAAAAGGGGTGATCTGATGGCAAAACAAAGACTATTGGTACTACCGCACAGGGATATGTCAAGTTTTGAATTCGCCATGTATGCTACGGTGAAGAATAGGGAAATAAAAATGATGAACTTCCATGAGCTCGTGCGAACCCTAAACAGATCTATAGAGGGAAGGAAGAAGAACTTGCTGAAGCCGTTGAATGGCTTAGGTGCGCGAGCAGAGTATGGTCCGAACAGGTTGATGCAGTGACCAAGGTTGAAGCAGAGGTGAAGCTCAACGGCGGCGACGGAGCTCGAGCGCTAGGGCGTTGCGAGGAAGACGATGAGACGAACAGGCACGCGGGGAAAAGTGAAAGGGACCCCCGGTCCTATTTATAAGGAAAATGGATAAGTGGCAAGCGCGGGAATCGTGTATGTCAAAAAATGAATCTGTTGATATACAGATGCCTCGACTTTTGGAGTTTCATTAAAGAAAAGAAGGTACATTAAAAGATTCGGGATCTGTATAAAATTAATGGCAGGTGACATCATGGCGGATTATCATGATTCTAGAAGATGGCATCATGGCGAGTTATAAGTTTCGTGAAGGTAATGAGGAAGGGGTTTTTCTAAGTATTGAAGATTGACATGAACAAGTTCAAATCAACCTGGGCCTAATGTTGGGTATATAACTATTGAGTATAAACCGCCCTGGAGGGGCCGGGTTATGCTCATAGTGATTCTCCCGTATTAAAGCCCATGAAGATATGAAGGATGGTGCTTTACAAAGGAGACTTAATAGTAAGGCCCAAAGCCCAAAGGTGGGTTAAGGCCTATATATGTAAACCGCCATAAGGAGTATAACTTGTATTACACTACAAAAATTTGTTAATACATGACGGTTCCAATCCGTCACGGGGCAGTGAAAATCCGTCAAGGATGGCCGGGCATGACGGATTTCAAATCCGTCATGTATATCGCGTCATAATTTGACACCTCACCTTCCATGACGGATCTTGACCGTCACAGGTCTTTCCCCTGGCCCACCCAGCCCAAACTAGGCCCGAGCGTTTGTGACGGAATGGGCCGTCACAGACAAGCGCCACGTAGCATTTTGGATAGACCTATTGGAATGACGTGGCTGCCTACATGGATACTGTTTTTGTCATAGAAACCGTCGTGGATTTATGCAAAATTTAAATTTTGTCCGGCAAATTAACCCATTTCCCTCCATGAAATTTTGAGCAAGTACATTGTTTTAGCATTTACAGAGATCATAATGCCAACTTTGGCCCAAGATAAAGAGTATTTATGAAGCCATCCACATGTATATACAACATAGCAATCCACAAAATCCTCCGTGAATAGACAACTTACAACATCAATTGACGAAATACAAACACATAGCAAGGTTAGAACCAACACAATCCAGTTTACATCAAAAACATATACAAAAGATTCTTATTCAACTTCTTGTCGTTGGCCCCCTCTTGATCGCAACTACACCATGTCATGGCATATGTGATAGGCTGCACCAAGTAGGAATAACATGATCTGCACAAAATTAGAACAAACATTAGACATTTCTAGAGATGACCTATAAGTGACAACATAACAAATTATACATCATAGAACTCAAGTGTTGTAGCAGAAAAAGTTGAGGGCATATAAATCCGTCGAAAAAATTAGAAACCTAAATTGATATAATTATTCAAGTACTACTGTGCATAACGATTATATATGATAAGGGCTAGGGATTGCCCACTTACATTTTCTTGCATTTAATACATGTCTTTAAACTGAATTTCTTCTCTAGACGAGTTAAACTGACAACTAATAAAATCTGCAAGCTCCCAAAGACGAATTCCCAACGTGTACGATACTGATATGGCTGAGTACTCACTGGTTACAATATACTAGCAAGGAGCACAGCATAGGGCATAATACAACAGTACACCACAATTTTACACATCGGTCAAGGAGAAGAATGCCATGTAAGAAATCATGTCCCATGTTGCATAGAAAGAGCATCAGTGATTCATCCCATATGCCATGGAATGGAAAACAATGGAACTGCTGCACCATAGTACTTACATGTGTTTCTTGATTTTTTTTTCAACATGCAACGCCTCAAGCTCCTTGGTTGATGCCTCAAGCTCTGCTACATCGTGTACTTAATGAGATGACCCAAACCTGGATCAATGGAATGGAAAAAACTTATCAAACAAAAATTACAGAATATTCCCATTCAGCTCTAAGTACAAGCTGTCTTTTTAGTGTGCGGAATAGAAGCAGCAACATTACGTAAACTCTGTCTATAACTTGCAGCTTTAGCTGCTTGAAATATGCTCGTACGTATCAAAATAAGTGTGAAGACCACTCTAGCATCTTTTGGTTCATTGTAATGCAAACGAGTTACTCTTGAACTATTCTCGAATACCTTACAGAAATTTGCAACATCATGAATAACAAGAGCAAATGGCTTTAAGCAGTTAAAATACTGCTGCTAGTAGGTTGTAAGCACAGGAAAAAAGTACAGAGCAATCTTACATTCAGCAATCCCACCAATAAAGGTTATATGAAAACAAGCAAAGTACAGAGCAATCTTTGTAATGCAAACCTAAACTGAAGATGCAAGGCCAAGACTACATGTTAACAAATCCAAAACTTAAACTGTACTGGTATATTGTCGGCGTCGACCAAGCAGAGGTGTACCGACTATATTGTCCAGAGCAAAGAAATTGGTTGAAAATCAGAAGTGCAGTTTCATTTCACTAAGACTAACATGTAAATGTTGTCTAAACTGAACCAAAATCTTAAAAGAATTATGCCTTCCAAAATGTCTTACTTCACTAACTAAATTCTTCCAAAATGTTTAAAGCCAGCAGACTCGCCAATATTTGTTTGGATTGTACGAGGTAGTGTATAGTTTGGTTTCAAGAATTTACAGCATGCATAATGAACCGATAAAACACTACTATCATATTAGCAAGACTGAATTGAATATAATCACAATCAGGCTTAGTTGGAGCTTCACGATATCATGGTTTAATTTGTATCATAATTAGCCTGGCGGACAGTGCAAGGCGTCAAGAATGGTGGCGGATTCGGCCACTGCCGACGACGTCGTGCGGTCGGCCAAGATAATAAGACGTGCGCACAATTTGGCTGCCAAATTATTGGCGGAAATTTTCCACGCCTTCGTTTCGCCCGACTTGAGCTGGGCGAGCCAAAAATGGCTTCAATCCAAGCAGTATCCAAAAGTCACGGGCACAACCAATAAATTGGTAAGGCCGGCGTTGGTATCCATCAAAACAGACCCAAAATATATTGTCACACGGTAAAAACTACCAGTTAACGGAATAAACGTGCCTACATCTCACATCCAAATCCTTTTGCACTTCAATATATTGCAACCAGGGTAGGATAGCCACAATATATTTAATGTGCATAGAAACTTTCACTTCAATATATTAGTACATTTCAATTCAATATATTTTGGTGCTATTTCTTTGATCCCTTCAACTAATGCAAGAGTGGTTATCATTGTGTTTGGCCCTTTCAATGAAACAATTCCTTCTCATAGCTTACAGGGCAGCAAGTACAATTAGGTTCAATAGAATGTACTCAAAAATTAATGAGAAACTTATTCATGCGTATGTATGTACAGATGCAAGTGACTACAGATACAAGTGCCATCCAGATTTTGGGTACAGGAAGGGGGGAAGAGGGAGCTCACCACGTCCACATCTAGGTTGCAGGTGCCGTGTTGAGGAGAAGGCAAATCGACGCACTCGAGGACGATCTGTACATCACCGGATGAGAGGACAGGCTTCAGGGGCATGGGTGCCTGAGTTGTACCGAAGCACGTCCTTGGAGGTAGAGGAGGAGAAGGACCAACGGCGTTCGCGGCCACCATCGTCGAGCGAGACAAGGCCGTGGCACCCGCGCTCGTCCCGACTCCCATGCCGCTGCAGGTTGCGTCGCCTCAGCACATCCCGCGGGAGGAGGGCATCCGCACCAGCCCTTTCTAGCAGCACCGGCAGCCGGCGACGGAGAGGATCCATCGAAGCTGCCCCGGCGCCGAAACCCTAGCCATGGGGAGGGCCTGCTGGCGAGCGTTGGTGGCTGGGAGCTATGAATCTAGCTAGAGGGGAGGAAGGAGCGGAGCGAGAGGAAGATCAGGGTGTGCTGCGCACGAGCCATACCCGCGGGAAGTCGACGGAATCGGGCGGCGGCGCAAGGAGTTGCGTGTGGGAGAGAGCGGGATCGCGAGAGGAAAGGCTGCGGAGGAGGGGGGAGGGAGGGGGCTGGGGAGCAAGTTTTAGGGTTTGCATTATGTACGGGGAATGCTTAGGCGGGCTTGAGCGGGCTTTAGCGGGCTTAGCGGGCTATACTGGGTTGTCCATGATAGATTTCAAAATTGTCATGGGAAATCCATCATGAATTAACAAGTTTATTGTAGTGTTATAAGATAGGAAAGAGGGAGAGACCGAGCCGGACATGTTTATGAGCCGGCCGGGATTCTGTGAACCGACCGGGTGTCAACCTGTGTACATAAAGAGATGACCCGGCGACAGTTTAGGGACAAGAAACAACACATCGAGAGCCAGGTCAAGCGGATTAGCTCCCTGGTCAGCGAAACCCTAGCAATACCACCTCAACTTGATTAGGCATTTACCTTCACCGCAAGGGCCGAGCCAGTATAAACTCCTCGTGTCCTTTGTCCTGATTAACCCCTTTAATCTAACATTGTTGCGATGGCTCCACGACTAAGTCCTCACACTAGGACATCTGCCGTGACAATTCCATGACAACCCTGCTTTTGCTACTTCACCTATCTGTATTTCTGATAAGGGTTATGATTTCTCTGTCGATCCTGAGATAATTACTTTGATTGAATCTGATCCTTTTTATGGCTATGAATCTGAAATTGTCGTGGCACATCTTACCAAATTGAATGATATAGCCACCCTATTCACTAATGAGGAAACAATTTGTTACTACTATATCCTTAAGTTATTTCTGTTTTCATTAAAGGGTGATGCTAAAATACGGTTTAATTCTCTTGATCCTGGTTGTGTGCGTAGTCCCCAGGATATGATTTATTACTTCTCTGCTAAATATTTCCCCGCTCATAAGAAACAACCGCCTTAAGGGAAATATATAATTTTGTGCAAATTGAAGAAGAGAGTCTCCCGCAATCTTGGGGGAGGCCTCTCCAATTACTTAATTCTTTGCCTGATCACCCTCTCAAGAAAAATGAAATAATTGATATCTTTTATAATGGACTAATCGATGCTTCTAGAGACCACCTGGATAGTTGTGTTGGTTGTGTTTTCAGGGAAAGAACTGTCGATCAAGCTGAATTGCTATTGAATAATACGTTGAGTAATGATAATGATTGGACACTTCCTGAACCAACTCCTAAGACAACTTTGAAGAAAAGGGGTATTCTATTTCTCAGTCTTGAAGATATGCAAGAGGCAAAGAAATCTATGAAGGAAAATGGTATTAAAGCTGAAGATGTTAAGAATTTACTGCCTATTGAAGAGATACATGGTCTTGATAACCTGACACAGGTAGTAAAGGTAAATTCTCTCTATAGATTTGATAAGGGTGAAGTCCCATCTACTAAGTTTGCTATCCAATGCTTGGATGAGTTTGATAATTTTATTGTTAAACAAGAAGACTTCAATGCTTATTTTGGTAGACAATTGAAATGTAATGCTTATATGATTGAACACTTGAGTGATTATATGTCTAGATTTAAAGGTTAGCTTAAACTTATTAGTAAGCATGCTTCTATGGTTACCACTCAAGTAGAACAAGTGCTTAAAGCTCAGAATGATTTGCTCAATGAATTAAATAATAAGAAAAATGATAATGGTATTAGAGTTTTGACTAGAGGTGGTAAAATGACTCATGAACCTTTGTATCTTGAGGGCCACCCTAAGAGAATTGAGCAAGATTCTCAGAGAACTAATGTTGAGGCACCTAGTTGTTCTAAGAAGAAGAAAAAGAAAAATGATAGGACTTTGCATGCTTCTAGTGAACCGTATATTGACACACGTGGGAATCCCAATGATATTTCTATTTCTGATGCTGAAACACAATCTGGTAATGAACATGAACCTAGTTATAATATTAATGATGATGTTCATGTTGATGCTCAACCTAGCAATAACAATGATGTAGAGATTGAACCTACTGTTGATCTTGATAACCCACAAACAAAGAATGCACGTTATGATAAGAGAGACTTCGTTGCTAGGAAGTGATGACCCACAAGTATAAGGGATCGATCGTAGTCCTTTCGATAAGTAAGAGTGTCGAACCCAACGAGGAGTAGAAGGAAATGAAAAGCGGTTTCCAGCAAGGTATTCTCTGCAAGTACTGAAATAAGTGGTAACAGATAGTTTTGTGATAGGGTAATTTGTACGAGGTACAAGTAACAAAAGTAAATAAGGTGCAGCAAGGTGGCCCAATCCTTTTTGTAGCAAAGGACGAGCCTGGACAAACTCTTATATGATGTAAAGCACTCCCGAGGACACATGGGAATATCATCAAGCTAGGTTTCATCACATTCATATGATTCGCATTCGGTACTTTGATAATTTGGTATGTGGGTGGACCGGTGCTTGGGTGCTGCCCTTACTTGGACAAGCATCCCACTTATGATTAACCTCTATTGCAAGCATCCGCAACTACAACAAAAGTATTAAGGTAAACCTAACCATAGCATGAAACATATGGATCCAAATCAGCCCCTTACGAAGCAACGCATAAACTAGGGTTTAAGCTTCTGTCACTCTAGCAACCCATCATCTACTTATTACTTCCCAATGCCTTCCTCTAGGCCCAAATAATGGTGAAGTGTCATGTAGTCGACGTTCACATAACACCACTACAGGAGAGACAACATACATCTTATCAAAATATCGAACGAATACCAAATTCACATGACTACTAATAGCAAGACGTCTCCCATGTCCTCAGGAACAAAAGTAACTACTCACAAAGCATAAACATGTTCATAATCAGAGGGGTATTAATATGCATATAGGATCTGAACATATGATCTTCTACCAATTAAACCAACTAGCATCAACTACAAGGAGTAATTAACACTACTAGCAACCTACTAGCACCAATCCCGGACTTGGAGACAAGAATTGGATACAAGAGATGATCTAGGGTTTTGAGAGGAAATGGTGCTGATGAAGATGTTGATGGAGATTGCCCTCTCCCGATGAGAGGAGCGTTGGTGATGACGATGGCGATGATTTCCCCCTCCAGGAGGGAAGTTTCCCCGGTAGAACAGCTTCGCCGGAGCCCTAGATTGATCCCACCAAGGTTCCGCCTCGTGATGGTGGAGTTTCGTCCGAGAAGATGGCTTATGATTTTTTCCCATCGAGAGACTCCATATAGCAGAAGATGGCCACCGGAGGGCCGCCAGGGGGCCCACGAGGTAGGGGGGCGTGCCCAGGGGGGTAGGGCACACCCCCACCCTCGTGGGCAGGGTGTGGCCCCCCTAGTGAAGTTCTTTCTCTCAGTATTTTTAATATATTTGTAAAACGTCTTCCATGAAGTTTCAGGACTTTTGGAGCTGTGCAGAATAGGTCTCTAATATTTGCTCCTTTTCCAGCCTAGAATCCCAGCTGCTGGCATTCTCCCTCTTTTATGTAAACCTTGTAAAATAAGAGAGAATAGGCATAAGTATTATTACATAATGTGTAATAACAGCCCATAATGCAATAAATATCGATATAAAAGCATGATGCAAAATGGATGTATCAACTCCCCCAAGCTTAGACCTCGCTTATCCTCAAGAGAAAAGCCGAAATTGAAAAATATGTCCACATGTTTAGAGATAGAGGTGTCAATAAAAATAAAATACGGACATGAGGGCATGATGATCATTCTTAGAACATCAACTTATATCATTCTTGCCATATGATTTCTTATGCTAAAGTAATAATTCAATCACAATCTCAAGTATGAATAGTAAATTTCATTGAAAACTAACAAACTATAATCTTAGTCATTGGAGCAATTGCAATTTATCATAACATAGGAAAGAGTCAATGTATAAGAGCTTTTCAGCAAGTCCACATACTCAACTATCATATAGTCTTTCACAATTGCTGACACTCACGCAATACTTATGGGTATGGAGTTTTAATCGGACACAAAGAAAGATAGGGTCTTATAGTTTTGCCTCCCAATGTTTTACCTCAAGGGTAATGTCAACAGTAATAGTTCATGAAAACTCACATCCAATTAGCTATATATACCAGGATCTTTCCAACATACCGCGCTTCCCAAAGGATAAAATGTAAAAGGAAGGGTGAAGATCATCATGACTCTTATGCAAGGTAGGAAGTGAAAGTAAAAGATAGGTCCTTCGTAGAGGGAATCAGAGGTTGTCATGTGCTTTTATGGTTGGATGCACAAAATCTTAGTGCGAAAGAACGTCACTTTATATTGCCACTTGTGATATGGACCTTTATTATGCAGTCTGTCGCTTTTATTTCTTCCATATCACACGATCGTATAAAGCTTATTTTCTCCCACACTAATAAGTCATACATATTTAGAGAGCAATTTTTTATTGATTGCACCAATGACAACTTACTTGGAGGATCTTACTCAATCATAGGTAGGTATGGTGGACTCTTATAGCAAAACTGGTTTAAGGGTATTTGGAAGCACAAGTAGTATTTCTACTTGGTGCAATGAATTTGGTTAGCATGAGGGAGAAAGGCAAGCTCAACATGTTGGAGGCTCCAAGACAATATAATTTATCTCATATGTAAGAAAACATAACCCATTACGTTGTCTTCCTAGTCCAACGTCAACTCTTTGAGCATGTCATATTTTAATGAGTGCTCACAATCATAAAAGATGTCCAAGATAGTATATCTATATGTGAAGACCTCTCTTTATTTACTACTTCCTATTAATTGCAATGATGACCAAAACTATGTTTTTCAACCCTCAACAACTTTTATTCATCATACTTTTTCTATGTGAGCTCATTACTCTCCATAAGACTCACATGATCTCTTTGTTTCTTTTTATTTCTTTCTCTTTTCTTTTATTCCTAAGGATCATGGCAAAATAATCAAGCCCTTGACTCAACACTAATCTTTATTATATAGCTCACGAACTCGATTAAATAGAAGGATAATAAAGCAAAACTCACGACTAGATCATACTAAGAATTTTTATTCTACTAGATCAAGATATTACCAAAAGGATCGAACTAAAAAAAATGGTAAAGATAAAAGTGATGGTCATACGATACCGGGGCACTCCCCCAAGCTTGGCAGTCGCCTAGGGGAGTGCCCATACCCATGTGATTATGTATCCTTTGTTGATGAAGAAGGTGGTGGTTTTCTTGATGGAGTAGGATTCTTCCTTAATTTGCATTTGAGGACAGAATTTTGGTCCCTTAGGTCATCGATCTCCTGCTCCAGGCTCAATATCTTTTTGCATAGTTCCTGCTTTTTTCCTGCAAGAGGCGAAAAGGGATAAACTCGATCTTAGGTTTCTTTACTCTATCTGGGAGGCTTGACTTTTTGAACTCCACATGCATGTCCCCAAGTTGAGGTAGTGGGACTTCGTCTTCTTCTGAGCTCGTCTCCTCCTTTCCCTTAGGTTCATAGTCCTCTTCTTCTTCTTCCGTAGTCCAACCACAATGCTCCACATCCCCATAGACTTTAGGGTTTGCAAGGTAATCAGCCACATAGCTCTCTCCTTCCGAATCCTGGGACAACATGTTGCTCAAATCTGCAGCAGGACAGCTCGAAACAAAGACAGGAGATATTTGCGTGATACGGGAGTCAAAACCCCCGGGAGATTATATAATGAATTTTTACCGACCAAAATACGTGTCGTGTATGAAAACAGAGTCTGGAGAGCACACAAGGTGCCCACGAGGTAGGGGGGCGCGCCCTCCACCCTCGTGGAGCCCTCGTGTCCTTCCCGGACCACTTCTTATTTTTCTATTTTTTTCTAAATATTCGAAAACGGAGAAATATTGCCTTCAAAACTGTTTTGGAGTCGGTTTACTTACCTTACCACATACATATTCCTTTTCGGAGTCTGAAACGTCCCGGAAAGTGTCCCTTATGTATTCCTCCGGGGTTACGGTTTTAATAACATTGGTTTCAACATATATGGGATTAGCTGAGATATAATGTTCAATTCTTTGACCGTTCACCACCTTCGGATTTGTGCCTTCGAAGTTGTTGATTTTTATGGCACCGAAACGATAGACCTCCTCGATAACGTAAGGACCTTCCCATTTAGAGAGAAGTTTTCCTGCAAAAAATCATATGTGCAGTCCTATCTCCAGCATGGTGTCCTCCATAAGCTTCGGAGTGACACTTGCATAGGATCTGTTCCTGTTCATGATCAGGTACACAATGTCTAATAACACCATCCTCCTTATTAATAAAGATGTGGGCCATCCCAAAAGTAATGCCTCAAATCATAGAAGAACTTTTTCTTTTGCTAGTATGTGAAACTAGGTGGTATAAACTTAGCAACAATGTAATTAGCATAATCAGCATACCATGGAGCAGTATGAGAAGCATTTATACATTTAATTGCTCATCAGGAAAGCTATCATCAATAGGAAGTGGGTCACCAAGCACATTTTCTAACCTAGACAAGTTGTCTGCAACAGGGTTCTCAGCTCCCTTTCTATCAACAATATGCAAATCAAACTCTTGTAGCAAGAGAACCCATCTAATAAGTCTAGGTTTAGCATCTTTCTTTTCCATAAGATATTTAATAGCAGCATGATCAGTGTGAATAGTTACTTTAGAATCAACAATATAAGGTCTGAACTTATCACAAGCAAATACAACTGCTAAGAATTCCTTTTCAGTAGTAGCATACTTTCTTTGAGCATTGTCTAGGGTTTTACTAGCATATTCAATAGCATTTAGTTTCTTATCAACTCTTTGCCCTAGAACAGCACCTACAGCATAATCACTAGCATCACACATAATTCTAAAGGTTAAATTCCAATCAGGTGGCTGAACAAATAGGTGCAGAGATCAATGCTTTCTTAAGTATTTCAAATGCTTCTACGCAATCATCATCAAAGACAAATGGTATATCTTTTTGTAATAAATTAGTCAGAGGCCGAGAGATTTTTGAGAAGTCCTTAATGAACCTCCTATAAAAACTGGCATGGCCAAGGAAACTTCTTATACCTTTGATGTCCTTGGGACATGGCATCTTCTCAATAGCATCAACTTTGGCTTTATCAACTTCAATACCTCTTTCAGAAACTTTATGCCCCAAGACAATACCTTCATTTACCATAAAGTGGCACTTTTCCCAATTCAAGACAAGATTAGTTTCTTCACATCTCTGCAAAACTCGATAAAGGTTGCTCAAGCAATCATCACAAGAATATCCATAGACGGAAAAGTCGTCCATGAAAACCTCACAAAGCTTTTCACAGAAGTCAGAGAATATAGCTGTCATGCATCTTTGGAAGGTAGCAGGTGCATTACATAAACCAAAAGGCATACGTCTATAAGCAAAATTACCAAAAGGGCATGTAAAAGTAGTCTTTGATTGATCTTTGGCTGACACGGGTATTTGAGACAAACTAGAATAACCATCTAGAAAGCAAAAATGTGTATGTTTGGATAATCATTCTAGCATTTCATCGATAAAAGGTAAGGGGTAATGATCCTTTTTAGTAGCCTTATTTAATTTGCAGAAATCAATTACCATCCTATAACATGTAATAATTCTTTGAGGGATCAATTCATCTTTATCATTAGGAACAACAGTAATAGCTCCCTTCTTAGGGACACAATGGACATGACTTACCCACTGACCATCAGCAACGGGATAAATTATACCTACCTCAAGGAGCTTTAGTATTTCCTTTCTTACCACTTCTTTCATTTTAGGATTCAGCCGACGTTGATGATCACGAACTGGTTTAGCATCTTCTTCCAAATTAATTTTATGTTGACATAGAGTGGGACTAATGCTGTTAAGATCATCAAGAGTATACCCAATAGCAGCATGGTGCTTCTTCATAGTTTTCAATAATCTCTCTTCTTCATGTTCTGAAAGGTTAGCACTAATAATAACAGGATATATCTTTTTCTCATCAAGATAAGCATATTTAAGAGTATCAGGTAACGATTTAAGGTCAAACACGGGATCACCCTAGGATTTCAACAGGTAAATTGTTTTTCAGAATAGGTTCCTGTTTAAAGAATACTTCATCTAATTGCCATATTTCATTCATAAACATGTCATTTTCATGGTCTAGCAAGTATTGTTCTAAAGGATCACTAGGAGGTACGGCAATAGAAGCAAGACCAATAATTTCATCCTTACTAGGTAATTCTTCTTCATGGTGTTTTCTACTAAATTTAGATAAATTAAATTCATGAGTCATATCATCTAAACCGACAGTAACGACATCCCTTTTGCAATCTATGGTAGCATTAAAAGTATTTAAGAAGGGTCTACCAAATATAATGGGACAAAAGCTATCTTGTGGGGAACCAAGAACAAGAAAATCAGCAGGATATTTACTTTTCCCACACAAGACTTCAACATCTCTAACAATTCCCATTTGTGAAATAGTATCTCTATTAGCAAGTTTCTATCTCAGCAGGTGCAATATCAATTTCTTTGTATAAGGAATGAGGTACTGCACTAGCACTAGCACCCATATCACATAAGCCATGATAACAATGATCTCCTATTTTAACATAAATAACAGGCATGCCTGCCGCAGGTCTAGGTTTATCTTTAGCACAGGGTTTAGCAATTCTAGCAGTTTCATCACAGAAATAAATAACATGCCCATCAATATTATCAGACAAGAGAACTTTAACAATAGCAATATTAGGTTCAACCTTAACTTGCTCAGGAGGTGTATATGTTTTAATATTGCTTTTATGAACTATAGTTGAAACTTTAGCATGATCCTTTATCCTAACAGGGAAAGGTGGTTTCTCAACATAAGAAGTAGGAACAATAGGATCATTATAAGTGACAATCTTTTCTTCAACTTTAATAGGTGCAGCTATTTTTACTTCTATGGGAGGATGATATTTAAACCACTTCTCCTTGGGGAGATCAACATAAGTAGCAAAAGATTCACAGAAAGAAGCTACTATCTCAGAGTCAAGTCCATATTTAGTGCTAAATTTATGGAAAACATCGGTATCCATAAAAGATTTAACACAATCAAAACTAGGTGGCATACCTGACTCCTTACCATTGTCGAGGTCCCAATCTTCATAGTTGCGTTTAATTTCTTTCCAATAAATCCCATTTGAATTCAATTGTCTTCATCATAAAAGAGCCAGCACAAGAAGTATCAAGCATGGTGCGGTTGTTATCAGAAAGCCGAGCATAAAAATTTTGAATACTCATTTCTCTTGAGAGCTCATGATTGGGGCATGAATATAACATTGATTTAAGCCTCCCCCAAGTTTGTAATTCCAAGACCACATATCATCACATAGCCTGTACCATATCGATGCATCTCCCTTCAAACATAAAGGGAAGACCTTCTTCTTAACAACATCTCCGGGTACACCTGCAAGCTTAAGTAATCCAAAAACTTCATCCACATATATTAGATGCTCATGAGGATGTTTTGTTCCATCTCCTAAAAAAGGATTAGCTAGCAGTTTTTCTATCATACCCGAAGGAATTTCAAAGCAGGCATTTTTGATACGTCTCCATCGTATCTATAATTTTTGATTGCTCCATGCTATACTATCCACTTTTATATTATTTTTGGGACTAACCTATTAACCGGAGGCCCAGCCCAGATTTGCTGTTTTATGCCTATTTCAGTGTTTTGAAGAAACGGAATATCAGACGGAGTCGAAACGGAAGGAAATCAGCTGGAGAAGTTATTTTTTGAAGGAAATACACCTGATGGACTTGGACCCCACGTCAGAAGATACGGGAGCTGCCCACGAGGGTGGGGGGCGCGCCTACCCCCCTAGTGCGCGCCCCCCTGTCTCGTGGGGCCCCCGTGGCTTCCCTGACGTACTTCTTCTGCCTATATAACTCCACGTACCCTAAAACTTCCAGAACGCACAATAGATCGGGAGTTCCGCCGCCAGAAGCCTCCGTAGCCACCGAAAGCCAATCTAGACCCGTTTCCGGCACCCTGCCGGAGGGGGCAATCCCTCTCCGGTGGTCATCTTCATCATCCCGGTGCTCTCCATGACAAGGAGGGAGTAGTTATCCCTCGGGGCTGAGGGTATGTACCAGTAGCTATGTGTTTGATCTCTCTCTCTCTCGTGTTCTTGATTTGGCACGATCTTGATGTATCGCGAGCTTTGCTATTATAGTTGGATCTTATGTTTCTCCTCCCCCTCTTCTCTCTTGTAATGAATTGAGTTTCCCCTTTGAAGTAATCTTATCAGATTGAGTCTTTAAAGACTTGAGAACACTTGATGTATGTCTTGTCGTGCGTATCTGTGGTGACAATGGGATATCACGTGCCACTTGATGTATGTCTTGGTGATCAACTTGCGGGTTCCGTGACATTGGGAACCTATGCATAGGGGTTGGCACACGTTTTCGTCGTGATTCTCCGGTAGAGACTTTGGGGCACTCTTCGAGGTCCTTTGTGTTGGTTGAATAGATGAATCTGAGATTGTGTGATGTATATCGTATAATCATACCCACGGATACTTGAGGTGACATTGGAGTATCTAGGTGACATTAGGGTTTTGGTTGATTTGTATCTTAAGGTGTTATTCTAGTACGAACTCTAGGGCTGTTTGTGACAATTATAGGAATAGCCCAACGGATTGATTGGAAAGAATAACTTTGAGGTGGTTTCATACCCTACCAGGATCTCTTCGTTCGTTCTCTGCTATTAGTGACTTTGGAGTGCCTCTTTATTGCATGTTGAGGGATAGTTATGTGATCCAATTATGTTAGTATTGTTGAGGGAACTTACGCTAGCGAAAGTATGAACCCTAGGCCTTGTTTACCATCATTGCAATACCGTTTACGCTCACTTTTATCACTTGCTACCTTGTTGTTTTTATTATTTCAGATTACAAAAACTATTATCTACTATCCATATTGCACTTGTATCACCATCTCTTCGCCGAACTAGTGCACCTATACAATTTACCATTGTAATGGGTGTGCTGGGGACACAAGAGACTCTTTGTTATTTGGTTGCAGGGTTGCTTGAGAGAGACCATCTTCATCCTACGCCTCCTACGGATTGATAAACCTTAGGTCATCCACTTGAGGAAATTTGCTACTGTCCTACAAACCTCTGCACTTGGAGGCCCAACAACGTCTACAAGAAGAAGGTTGTGTAGTAGACATCAAGCTCATTTCTGGCGCCGTTGCCGGGGAGGTGAGTGCTTGAAGGTATATCTTTAGATCTTGCAATCGAGTCTTTTAGTTTATTGTTTTATCACTAGTTTAGTCTATAAAAGAAAACTATAAAAAATGGAATTGAGTTTTTCTCATACGCTTCACCTTTTTAATATCTTTCGTGAGTATGATGGAATGGATAATTGTGCTCAAGTGCTAGAAGAAGAAATCTATAAAATGTTTGGCACTAAATATTTGAATGATGAGCATGATTGCAATGTTGTTAGTATGAATTCCTTGAATATCCATGATGCTAATGATATGCAAAGCCACAAGCTTGGGGAAGCTATGTTTGATGAAGATGATATTTTTTGTCCCCCAAGCTTTGATGAGCAAATTTATTATAATGAAAGCATGCCTCCTATCTATGATGATTATTTTCATGACACGTATGCATTAAAGAATAATGATAACCGTGAAACTTGTCATCTTGATCTTAATTTTCAATCACATGATAGTTATTTTGTTGAGTTTGCTCCCACTATTATGCATGAGAAGAATTTTGCTTATGTGGAGAGTAATAAATTTTCTATGCTTGTAGATCATGAAAAGAATGCTTTAGGTTCTGGTTATATTGTTGAATTCATTCATGATGCTACTGAAAATTATTATGAGGGAGGAACAGATGCTTGTAGGAATTGCAATAATATCAAGTTTCCTCTCTATGTGCTTAAAGTTTTGAAGTTATGCTTGTTTTACCTTCCTATGCAAGTTGATCCTTGTTACCACAAGTTGTTTGCTCACAAAATCCCTATGCATAGGAAGTGGGTTATACTTAAATGTGCTAGTCATATTTTTCATGATGCTCTCTTTATGTTTCAATTCTTATCTTTTATGTGAGCATCGTTGAAATCATCATGCCTAGCTAGGGGCGTTAAACGATAGCGCTTGTTGGGAGGCAACCCAATATTATTTTTGTTCCTTGCTTTTTGTTCCTGTTTAGTAATAAATAATTCATCTAGCCTCTGCTTATATGTGGTTTCATGTGTTTAATTAGTGTTTGTGCCAAGTAGAACCTTTGGGAAGACTTTGGAAAAGTCTTGTTGATCATGCTGTCAAAAACAGAAACTTTAGCGCTCACGAGAATTGCTGCCATTTTTATTTGGAGAGTGCTATTGAGTTAATTCTTTTTTCAGATGATTAATAGATAAATTACTCAGGTCCATAAATTTATTTGAGAATTTTATGAGTTACATATGTATACGTTCGATCCAGATTACTACAGACTATTCTGTTTTTGACAGATTCTGTTTTTCATGAATCTATGGCTAGTAAAATAGTTTTTAAACCATAGAGAAGTTGGAATACAGTAGGTTTAACACCAATATAAATAAAGAATGAGTTCATTACAGTACCTTGAAGTGGTGATTTATTTTCTTATACTAACGGAGCTTACGAGTTTTCTGTTAAGTTTTGTGTTGTGAAGTTTTCAAGTTTTGGGTAAGGATTCGATGGAGTATGTAACAAGGAGTGGTAAGAGCCTAAGCTTGGGGATGCCCAAGGCACCCAAAGGTAATATTCAAGGATAGCCAAGAGCCTAAGCTTGGGGATGCCCCGGAAGGCATCCCCTCTTTCGTCTTCGTTCATCGGTAACTTTACTTGGAGCTATATTTTTATTCACCACATGATATGTGTTTTGCTTGGAGCGTCAATTTATTTTGTTAGGATTTGCTTTCTGTTATTTAGAACAATGTTTTGCATCTTTATTTCAATAAAATTGGCATTGATAGCCTTTACTATGCGTATGTTAGAAGTCCACATGTTGCTGTTTGAAAACAGAAAGTTTACCGCTGTTGCAATAATTCCCTAGAAAAGTCAGAATGTGATAAAATGTTGAAACCTTTTGCATATTAAGCCCTGATAAATTTACTACAGTTAGAATTTTCTTTCATAATTTTTGGAGCTAGGGAAGTATGGATGTTGCAGCATTCTTTACAGACTATCTTGTTTAGGCAGATTGTTGTTATGTTTGCATTGCTTGCATATGTTTGCTTCTTTAATGATTCTATTTGAGGATAGGAATATTAAATATGCAGAGGCATTTAGTATGCAATGTTTAATAATAATTTTAGTGATTTGCTACAGTAGAGTATGATAAGGTTTTGGCAATGGTTTATACTAACTTATCTCACGAGTCCTTGTTGAGTTTTGTGTGGATGAAGCTTTTGAGATTTAGGGAAATCGTGATATGAGAGGAATTAAGGACACACAAAAGCTAAAGCTTGGGGATGCCCAAGGCACCCCAAGATAATATTTCAAGAAGTCTCAAGCATCTAAGCTTGGGGATGCCCCGGTAGGCATCCCACCTTTCTTCTTCAACAACTATCGGTTAGTATCGGTTGATCCTAAGTTTTTGCTTCTTCACATAATGATTGCCATTCTTAGATGTCATTTTCTTTTGCTTTGCTTGCTGTTTGAATAAAATACCAAGATCTTAAATTCTTAAATGTTAGAGAGTCTTCACATAGTTGCATAATTATTCGACTACTCATTGATCTTCACTTATATCTTTCGGAGTAGTTTGTTGTTGCTCTAGTGCTTCACTTATATCCTTTTAGAGAACGGTGGAGGTTTTATTTTATAGAAATAGATGAACTCTCATGCTTCACTTATATTATTTGAGAGTCTTAAATAGCATGGTAATTTGCTTAAAATCCTAATATGCTAGGTATTGAAGAATAATAAAATTCTCTTATGAGTGTGTTGAATACTATGAGAAGTTTGATACTTGATGATTGTTTTGAGATATGAGGATGGTAATATTAGAGTCATGCTAGTTGAGTAGTTGTGAATTTGAGAAATACTTGTGTTGAAGTTTGTGATTCTCGTAGCATGCACGTATGGTGAACCATTATGTGATGAAGTCGGAGCATGATTTATTTATTGATTGTTCTCCTTATGAGTGGCGGTCGGGGATGAGCGATGGTCTTTTCCTACCAATCTATCCTCCTAGGACCATGCGCATAGTACTTTTTTTCGATAACTAATAGATTTTTGCAATAAGTATGTGAGTTCTTTATGACTAATGTTGAGTCCTTGGATTATACGCACTCTCACCCTTCCACCATTGCTAGCCTCTCCAGTACCGCACAACTTTCGCCGGTACCATACACCCACCATATACCTTCCTCAAAACAGCCACCATACCTTCCTATTATGGCATTTCCATAGCCATTCCGAGATATATTGCCATGCAACTTTCGACCGTTCCATTTATTATGACACGCTTCATCATTGTCATATTGCTTAGCATGATCATGTAGTTGACATCGTATTTGTGGCAAAGCCACCATTCATAATTATTTCATACATGTCACTCATGCATCATTGCACATCTCGGTACACCGCCGGAAGCATTCATATAGAGTCATACTTTGCTCTAGTATCAAGTTGTAATCATTGAGTTGTAAATAAATAGAAGTGTGATGATCATCATTAATAGAGCATTGTCCCAAATAAAAAAAGGCCAAATAAAAAGGAAGGCCAAATAAAAAAAAGATAAAGGCCATAAAAAAAGAAAGGCCAAATAAAAAAATATAAAAAGGGGCAATGCTACTATCCTTTTTCCACACTTGTGCTTCAAAGTAGCACCATGTTCTTCATATAGCGAGTCTCATATATTGTGCTTCAAAGTAGCACCATGTTCTTCATATAGAGAGTCTCTTGTTTTGTCATTTTCATATACTAGTGGGAATCTTACATTATAGAACTTGGCTTGTATATTCCAATAATGGGCCTCCTCAAGTGCCCTAGGTCTTCATGAGCAAGCAAGTTCGATGCACACCCACTAGTTTCTTTTGTTGAGCTTTCATACATTTATAGCTCTAGTGCATTCGTTGCATGGCAATCCCTACTCACTCACATTGATATCTATTGATGGGATCTCCATAGCCCGTTGATACGCCTAGTTGATGTGAGACTATCTTCCCCCCTTTTTTGTCTTCTCCACAACCACCATTCTATTCCACCTATAGTGCTATGTCCATGGCTCACGCTCATGTATTGCGTGAACATTGAAAAAGTTTGAGAACATCAAAAGTATGAAACAATTGCTTGGCTTGTCATCGGGGTTGTGCATGATTTAAATATGTTGTGTGGTGAAGATGGAGCATAGCCAGACTATATGATTTTGTAGGGATAGCTTTCTTTGGCCATGTTATTTTGAGAAGACATGCTTGGCTTGAAGTATTATTTTTTATGTCAATATTAAACTTTTGTCTTGAATCTTATGGATCTGAATATTCATGCCACAATTAAGAGAAATTACATTGAAATTATGCCAACTAGCACTCCACATCAAAAATTGTCTTTTTATCATTTACCTACTCGGGGATGAGCAGAAATTAAGCTTGGGGATGCTTGATACGTCTCCAACGTATCTATAATTTTTGATTGCTCCATGCTATATTATCTACTGTTTTGGGCAATATTGGGCTTTATTATCCACTCTTATATTATTTTTGGGACTAACCTATTAACCGGAGGCCCAGCCCAGATTTGCTGTTTTATGCCTATTTCAGTGTTTTGAAGAAAAGGAATATCAAACGGAGTCGAAACAGAACGAAATCATCTGGAGAAGTTATTTTTGGAAGGAAATACACCTGATGGACTTGGACCCCACGTCAGAAGATACAGGAGCTGCCCACGAGGGTGGGGGGCGCGCCCACCCCCCTTGGGCGCACCCCCCTAGGGTGCGACCACATACATCAGTATGTATGATTTCCAATAACTCTGTTGGTCGCTCCATTGATCATAAGAACGGAGTTTTAGTCATCTTGCCCATGAGGCATGGTTCGCAAGTACCAAGTGATTCATAATCAAGTGATTCCAGAAGTCCATCGGAATGGAGTTTATTCATGTGCTTTACACCAATATGACCTAAACGGCAGTGCCACAAATAAGTTGCACTATCATTATCAACTCTGCATCTTTTGGCTTCAATACTATGAACATGTGTATCACTACTATGAAGATTTAGTAAAAATAGACCACTCATCAAGGGTGCATGACCATAAAAGATATTACTCATATAGATAGAACAACCATTATTCTCTGATCTAAATGAATAACCGTCTCGCATCAAATAAGATGCGGACATAATGTTCATGCTCAACGCTGGCAGCAAATAACAATTATTTAGGTCTAATACTAATCCCAAAGGTAGATGTAGAGGTAGCGTGCCGACGGTGATCACATCGACTTTGGAACCATTTCCCATGCGCATCGTCACCTCATCCTTAGCCAATCTTTGCTTAATCCGAAGCCCCTGCTTCGAGTTGCAAATGTTAGCAACTGAACCAGTATCAAATACCCAGGCACTACTTCGAGCATTAGTAAGGTACACACCAATAACATGTATATCCAATATACCTTTCACTTTGCCATCCTTCTTCTCCGCAAAATAATTGGGGTAGTTCCGCTTCCAGTGACCAGTTCCTTTGTAGTAGAAGCACTCAGTCTCAGGCTTAGATCCAGACTTGGGTTTCTTCACTTGAGCAGCAACTGGCTTGCTGTTCTTCTTGAAGTTCCCCTTCTTTCCTTTACCATTTTTCTTGAAACTGGTGGTCTTGTTGACCATCAACACTTGATGCTCCTTTTTGATTTCTACCTCCGCAGCCTTTAGCATTGCGAAGAGCTCGGGAATTGTCTTATCCATCCCTTGCATGTTATAGTTCATCACGAATCTCTTGTAGCTTCGTGGCAATGATTGAAGAACTTTGTCAATGACACTATCATCAGGAAGATTAACTCCCAGTTGAGTCAAGTGGTTGTGGTACCCAGACATTCTGAGTATATGTTCACTGACAGAACTATTCTCTTCCATCTTGCAGCTGTACAACGTATTGGAGACTTCATATCTCTCAATCCGGGCATTTGCTTGAAATATTAACTTCAACTCCTGGACCATCTCATATGCTACATGACGTTCAAAACTTCATTGAAGTCCCGGTTCTAACCTGTAAAGCATGGCACACTGAACTATTGAGTAGTCATCAGCTTTGCTCTGCCAGGTGTTCATAACATCTGGCGTTGCTCCTGCAGCGGGTTTGTCACCTAGCGGTGCTTCCAAGACGTAATTCTTGTGTGTAGCAATGAGGATAATCCTCAAGTTACGGACCCAGTCCGTGTAGTTGCTACCCTCATCATTCAACTTAGCTTTCTCTAGGAACGCATTAAAATTCAACGGAACAACAGCACGGGCCATCTATCTACAACAACATAGACATGCAAAATACTATCAGGTACTAAGTTCATGATAAATTAAATTTCAATTAATCAAATTACTTAAGAACTCCCACTTAGAGAGACATCTCTCTAATCATGTAAGTCATCGTGTGATTGATGTCTACTACACAACCTTCTTCTTGTAGACGTTGTTGGGCCTCCAAGTGCAGAGGTTTGTAGGACAGTAGCAAATTTCCCTCAAGTGGATGACCTAAGGTTTATCAATCCATGGGAGGCATAGGATGAAGATGGTCCCTCTCAAACAACCCTAAAACCAAATAGCAAAGAGTCGCTTGTGTCTCCAACACACCCAATACAATGGTAAACTATATAGGTGCACTAGTTCGGCGAAGAGATGGTGATACAAGTGCAATATGGATAGTAGATAATGGTTTTTATAATCTGAAAATATAAAAACAGCAAGGTAGCAAGTGGTAAAAGTGAGCACAAACGGTATTGCAATGCTAGGAAACAAGGCCTAGGGTTCATACTTTCACTAGTGCAAGTTCTTCCAATAATAATAACATAATTGGATCATATAACTATCCCTCAACATGCAACAAAGAGTCACTCCAAAGATTGCAAGTTCTTTCGATCTCCAGTGTTCCGAGGCCATATCTGCATATGCTAGGCTCGTCAAGTTTAACCCGAGTATTCTGCGTGTGCAAAACTAGCTTGCACCCGTTGTATGTGAACGTAGAGCTTATCACACCCGATCATCACGTGGTATCTCGGCATGACAAACTGTAGCAACGGTGCATACTCAGGGAGAACACTTATACCTTGTAATTTAGTGATAGATCATCTTATAATGGTACCACCGAGCTAAGCAAGATAAGATGCATAAAGGATAAACATCAGATGCAATCAAATATAAGTGATATGATGTGGCCATCATCTTCTTGTGCCATTGATCTCCATCTCCAAAGCACCGTCATGATCGCCATCGTCACCGGCTTCACACCTTGATCTCCATCGAAGCATCGTTGTCATCTCGCAAACTATTGCCTCTATGACTATTGCTACCGCTTAGTGATAAAGTAAAGCAATTACATGGCGATTGCATTTCAGACAATAAAGTGACAACCATATGGCTCCTGCCTGTTGCCGCTAACTGTGTAACAAAACATGATCATCTCATACAATAAAATTTAGCATCATGTCTTGACCATATTACATCACAACATGCCATGCAAAAACAAGTTAGACATCCTCTACTTTTTTGTTGCAAGTTTTACGTGGCTGCTACGGGCTGAGCAAGAACCGTTCTTACCTACGCATCAAAAACCACAACGCGGTATAGTGATTGCTTTTTGATCTTCAGAAAGAACCCTGTTCATTGAATCCGATTCAACTAAAGCTGGAGAAACAGACACCCACTAGCCACGTATGTGCGAAGCACGTCAGTAGAACTAGTCCCGCATAAGCGTACACGTAAGTCGGTCTGGGCCACTTCATCCAACAATGCCGCTGAATCAAGAATCAACTAGTGACGGCAAGCAATATGTATATACCCACGCCCACAACTCCTTGTGTTATACTCGTGCATATAACATCTACGCATAAACCTGGCTCTGATACCACTGATGGGGAACGTGGTAATTTAAAAAGAATTCCTACGCACACGCAAGATCATGGTGATGCATAGCAACGAGAGGGAGGAGTGTCGTCCACGTACCCTCGTAGACCGTAAGCGGAAGCGTTATGAAAACGCGGTTGACGTAGTCGTACGTCTTCACAATCGACCAATCCCTGGTACCGAACGTACGTCACCTCTGCGATCTGCAAACGTTCAGCTCGGTGACGTCCCGCAAACTCACGATCCGGTAGAGTTTCGAGGGAGAGTTTCGTCAGGACGATGGCGTGATGACGGTGATGATGATGCTATTGGAACAGGGCTTCTCCTAAGCACCGCTACGACATAAGCGAGGTGGATTATGGTGGAGGGGGGCACCGCACACGACTAAAGATCAATGATCAACTTGTGTGTCCATGGGGTGCCCCCTCCCCCGTATATAAAGGAGTGGAGGAGGGGGAGGGCCGGCCCTCTCTTTGGCATGCCCTAGGGGAGTCCTACTCCTTCCGGGAGTAGGATTCCCCCCTTTCCTAGGAGAAGTAGGAGCCCTTCGAAATAAGAGTAGGATAGGAATGAAGGAGGAGAGAGGGAGGAAGGAAAGGGGGGCCGGCCCCCTCCCAATTCGGATTGGGCTTGGGGGCGCACCTCCCTCTTTTCCATTCCCTCTCCTCTATTCCACTAAAGGCGCAATAAGGCCCATATACTCCCCGGGGGGTTCCGGTAACCTCCCAATACTCCGGAAAAATGCCCGAACCACTCGGAACCATTCCAATGTCCAAATATAGGCTTCCAATATATCGATCTTTATGTCTCGACCATTATGGGACTCCTCGTCATGTCCGTGATCAAATCCAGGACTCCGAACTACCTTTGGTACATCAAAACACAAAAACTCATAATACCGATCGTCACCGAACGTTAAGCGTGCGGACCCTACGGGTTTGAGAACTATGAAGACATGACCGAGACACACTTTTGGTCTATAACCAATAGCGGAACCTGGATGCTCATATTGGTTCCTACATATTCTATGAAGATCTTTATCGGTCAAGACCGCATAACGGTATACGTTGTTCCCTTTGTCATCGCTATGTTACTTGCCCGAGATTCGATCGTCGGTATCTCAATACCTAGTTCAATCTCATTACCGACAAGTCTCTTTACTCGTTCCGTAATGCTACATCCTATAACTAACTAATTAGCTAAATTGCTTGCAAGGCTTATAGTGATGTGCATTAACGAAAGGGCCCAGAGATACCTCTTCGACAATCGGAGTGACAAATCCTAATCTTGATCCATGCCAACTCAACAAACACCATCGGAGACACCTGTAGAGCACCTTTATAATCACCCAGTTACGTTGTGACGTTTGGTAGCACACAAAGTGTTCCTCCGGTATTCGGGAGTTATGGAGAAAGCAATAGAAACAAACTAAACGATCATCGTGCTAAGCTAACGGATGGGTCAAGTCAATCACATCATTCTCTAATGATTTTATCCCGTTAATCAAATGACAACTCATGTCTATGGTTAGGAAACATAACCATCATTGATTCAACGCGCTAGTCAAGTAGAGGCAAACAAGTGACACTTTGTTTGTCTATGTATTAACGCATGTACTAAGTTTCCGGTTTATACAATTCTAGCATGAATAATAAACATTTATCATGATATAAGGAAATATAAATAACAACTTTATTTTTGCCTCTAGGGCATATTTCCTTCACTTAATAGACTAGATGCATGTTGGATAACGGTCGATGTTTGGAGTAATAGTATTAGATGCAGGTAGGAGTCGGTCTACTAATATTGAACGTGATGCCTATATATTGATCATTGCCTTGGATATCGTCATAATTATTCAATCTTCTATCAATTGCGCAACAGTAATTTATTTACCCATTGTGTGCTATTTATTGAGAGAAGCCACTAGTGAAATATACGTCCCCCGGGTCTATTCTTTATCATATTTGCTTTGAGATCTATTTTTATTCGCTTTTATTTTCAGATCTATTATTCCAAAAACCCAAAAATACCTTGCTGCACTTTTTTATTCTTTATTTTATTTCACATTTTATCGAGAGCTATTTATCCAATCTATCACAAATATACTCCCGTCAACTTCCCAATTTCTGGCGCCGTTAACAAGGAGGGATTGACAACCCCTCTTACGTGTTGGGTTGCAAGTATTTGTTCTTTCTGTGCAGGTACCGTTTACTTAGTATTTCTTGGTTCTCCTACTGGATTGATACCTTGGTTTCATAACTGAGGGGAAATACCTACTGTAGCTATCATGCATCATCCCTTCCTTTATGGGGAAATACCGACACAGTCTCATCTCCTTGAAATTGACATTATTTGCCATTTGCCTTTCATTTTCATCTCCCCCACTACACAAAAGTTTGCCATTTTATTAGCCTTCCTTTCGTTCGCCTTTTTCTCGTCAGATCTGTTTTGTTTGCAATCTTGCTTGCTTTGTCGTTATGGCTAGTTCTTCCTCTGTTTCATGTACCCCCGAGAATGAGGTTCTTAATTTTAAACAAATGGTAGGGGAGAATCTAAAAGACACTCGGTATAGAATTTGCAATGATCATAATAGATCTATTCATAAGCAATCTTCCATCGTTCTTCTTCGTAGTTTTTACGAGGGCATAACCGCTTGGTATATATTCGTCCTTAATACGATTACCGGTGGGAATTTCTTGGTGTGTCCATATTTGGATGCTTTTAATGCCATGGGAGATCTAGTGGGTGCACCACCTATCATTATTATTGAAACAATCTTAACTCTTGAGCATGTTATGCAAATATTAGATGCTATTGAAAAGAAGATGGTCACCTTAGAGAAAATTGAAAACTTAGATACAAAGATGCATAATCTTGCCAATAAATTTGGGTCAAAAGTTGGTCATGTTCTCAAATTACTAAGGGAAAAGGAAACCATAATTAATGAAAGAATTGGAGAGTGTCCTTCTCAGATTGATAAGTTGGAATTTTTTTAGTAATTTAAGCTCGGCTTTTGCTTCCGCTAAAACTATTGAAAAAACTCCCGTAAAAATTGGCAAGACTACTCAAGTCACTAAGACCAAGGGTCTGACTTCTAATAATAACATAGAGGATCTTAAGATGAAGTTGTGAAAGACTCTACCTGCAAAAATGAATTATTCAATCTTATTCCTAGAAGTATTATTATTGAAAATATGCATGCCAAATTTTTGAAGAATGTTGGTTGTGTGATTGAGGAATTGGAAACCAAAGATGGCAATACTTGAATCTATGCATTATGCCTAGCTAGGGGCATAAAACAATAGTGTTTGTTGGGAGGCAGCCCAATGAATAAATTTTATTTTTGCCTTTTTCTTTTTGTTCTTCAGTGTTCACACAATTATGCTACTATTATGATTGTTTTTATATTTTAAACAGTGTTTGTGCCAAGTAAAGCCTTTGGGATTATGTTTGGTGATAGTTGATTTGATCTTGTTGGAAAACATAAACTTTCGCGTCTAGTAAAATAATTTTTGTAAATTACAGAAGCATGATAATATCCTGATTTTTGTACACCAGATTGATTTACAAATTTCCTACATCGTCCTAATTTTCCAGAATCTTTGGAGTTACAGAAGTATATGAAGTTTCCAGATTACTATAGACTGTTCGGTTTTTGATAGATTCTGTTTCCGTTGTGTTGTGTGCTTATTTGATGAATCTATGGATTGTATCGGGGGATATAAGACATGGTAAAGTTGGAATATTGTAGGTATAATGCAATAATGAAATATGAACGGGTTTGCAACAGTACTTATAGTAGTGATTTGCTTTATTATACTAACGGATCTCATGAAGGTTTTGTTAAGTTTTGTGTGATTGAAGTTTTCATGTTTTGGGTGAGGTCATGATGGATGAAGGGATAACGAGTGAAAAGAGCCTAAGCTTGGGGATTCCCCAAGGCACCCCAAGATATTATTCAAGGAGAAGCAAGCAACTAAGCTTGGGGATGCCCCGAAAGGCATCCCCTCTTTCTTCCAACGACCATCGGTATTTTACTCGGAGCTATATTTTTATTCATCACATATCATGAGCTTTGCTTGGAGCATCTTGTATTATATGAGTCTTTTCTTGTTTTGCTTTTTAGTTTTCATAAGTATCCTTGTTGGACACCCCTATTTGAGAGATCCAAAATTATGTTATGATTTGTTAGAATTGCTCTTTATGTTTCACTTAAATTTTTTGAGCTATGGAATTGCTCTAGTGCTTCACTTATATCTTTATGAGCATGGTGTGCTTTAATATTTTGAAGAAATTCTCTCGTGCTTCACTTATATTATTTTGAGTGACAAAAAAATTATGCTCATGTTCTTCACTTAAATTTGTTTGAGCTATCCAATAGCAATTGCAACATATGAAACTAGTCCCAAAGTGATTAATATTCAAGGGGGATATAATTAAAATATTTATGAAGATCATTGGACAAAATAAACTTGATTCTTTGTAATAGTTTTGAGATATGATGATAGTGATATATGAGTCATGTTGGTGAGAAATTCTGCTTTACTAAGAATATTGGTGTTAAGGTTTGTGATTCCCTATGGAAGGAAGAAAGTCAATAGTTATGCGATGAAATTACATCCTACTTATGGTGCATTATTCGGTGTTAGTTATGCTTAATGCTCTCTTATGTGATTTTTCCTTTCTTGGTTGGTTGCTTCTCAATCAATTTGCTAGCCTCCATAGTAGAAATACTACTTGTGCATCCAAAATCTTTAAACCCAATTTTGCCATATGAGTCCACCATACATACATATAGGCGGTATTTTCGTGTCGTTCTAAGCAAATTTGTATGTGCCATCTCTAATTTTCAAAATTAACTTCCTTTTTTTGCTCATACCGCTCATGAAGCGGCAGGGGGTGGCCAATATTTTCCATGGTAGATGTGTTATTCTCAAGATTTGTGTTTATTCACTTGTCATTGCACGAGAGTACGGTGGTAGTAGGGATGCCCAGTCCCGAAATGAAAAATGAATTTACTTTATGTTGTAAAATAATAAATTCCTTGGAAAGTGTTGGTATGGAAGGCACCCGTGGATACAGCTAGCCATGATTGTGAAAAAATGGTGGAAAAAAGAATAAACTTTATTTTCTATTTGAGAACCGCCTATGATATATGTTGCATGAAAAGTGTTGGGATTACTCACTCGTTTTCGTTTACCGGAAAAGTATGTCTCTCAAAAAAATTGATCTCTCAATTTAAGCTTTGAGCCCTGGCACCTCTAAAAATCTCTACTTCCCTCTACGAAGGGTCTATCTATTTACTTTATATAATTTTTTAATTGGAGTCTCCATCTTCTCTTCTAAAGCACCAACTAGGTTGCACTATGATCATACTTGAGCATTGGATGTAGCTAATATGCGAGTGTGTTTCATGAATGGATAAATGATTGAGCATGATGGGCTAGGGATAGCTTTCTTTAGTGTTGATATTTTGAAAGACATGGTTGCTTGTTGATATGCTTGAGTATAGAAATCTTCATTTCAAAAGACTGTTGCTTTGAACCATATAAAAGTACAAATGTCCATGCTACAAAACAAAGAATATGTGATGAACATGTTAGGCAGCCTTCCACATCAAAAATTTTGTTTTTATCATTTACCTACTCGAGGACGAGCATGAATTAAGCTTGGGGATGCTGATACGTCTCCAACGCATCTATAATTTTTTATTGTTCCATGGTGTTATATTATCATTCTTGGATATTTTACAATAATTTTATAGCAACTTTATATCATTTTTTGGGACTAACCTATTGACATAGTGCCCAGTGCCAGTTGCTGTTGTTTGCTAGTTTTTTACTTAGTAGAATATCAGTACCAAACGGAGTCCAAATATAGTGAAAGTTTTGCAGATTTTTTCTAGAACATAAGACACCGTATGGGCCAACAAAGTACCAGAGGGGAGGCCCGTGGGGAGCACAACCAACCAGGGCATGCCCAGGAGCCCAAGCGCGTCCAGGGGGCGTGCTGCCCGCCCCCACATAGTCCCCTACACCGCCTCTTCGCCCTATAAATTACCAAATATTCCAAAAACCCTAGGGGATTCGCCGAAACACAATTCCAGCCGCCGCAAGTTCCAGAACCACAAGATCCAATCTAACACCGTCATGGACGGGTTCATCATCCTCATTGGTGCCTCTCCGGTGATGTGAGAATAGTCCACCATACACCTACGGGTCCGTAGGTAGTAGCTAGATGGCTTGTTCTCTATCTTTTGGTTCTCAATACAATGGTCTCTTGGACATCTATTTGATGTAACTCTTTTTGCGGTGTGTTTGTTGAGATCTGATGAACTTTGAGTTTATGATCAGATCTGTATCCATGAATATTATTTGTGTCTTCTTTGATCTCTTATATGCATGATTATTTATAGCCTCGTATTTCTTCTTCAAATCTTTGGTTTAGTTAGGCCAACTACATCGATTTTTCTTGCCATGGGAAGAGATGCTTTGTGATGAGTTCAATCTTGAGGTATTCGTTCCCAGTGACAGAAGGGAAAGCAAGACATGCATCTATCGTTGCTATTAAGGATAACAAGATGGGGGCTATTCCTTCATGAATAGATCTCATCTACATCATGTCATCGTTCTTATTTCATTACTCTGTTTCTCCATGAATTTAATACACTAGATGCATGCTGGATAGCAGTCGATGTGTGGAGTAATAGTAGTAGATGCAGGCAGGAGTCGGTCTAGTAATCTTGGATGTGATGCCTATATATTGATCATTGCCTTGGATAACGTCATAATTATTCAATCTTCTATCAATTGGCCAACAATAATTTCTTTACCCACAGTGTGCTATTTCTTGAGAGCAACCACTAGTGAAATCTACGGCCCCAGGTAGGAGTGCTGTTTTTATTTGCTATTATTTTCGGATCTATTATTCCAAAGGCTCAAAATATATTGCAGCATTTTTTATTACTTATTTTATTTATCGAGAGCTATTTATCCAATCTATCACAAATATTCTCCCGTCAACTTGCCAATTTCTGGCGCCGTTACCTAGGAGGGATTCGACGTGCCACCATTGCAAAGTCTCGATCGATATACACCGTTGGGCATCTCCAACAGCGACTCTCAAAACACGTACACATACTTTTCAACCGTACTGTTCGGACCATGAAAACAATCCAACACGGTCCTATATCGGTTCGCAGGGCTGTCCAGACCATGATTTTCCTGCAAACCAGAATCAAACATGGATGGGTTTTACGGAATTCTTGACATAAGAAATGATGAAATTTGACGCTGCTGGCCCACCCAAAAGGAAGGCGGAGCCCATGCTTTTGTAGCAACCCACACTGTTTCCGCCCTAAAATCCCCTACTCTCTTCACTCAATTCCCACCCTTTTCTCCCACCCTCTACATCCTTCTGCCACCGACGCATGGAACCTTCGGAGAACCTATCGGAGATGGAGGTGGCGGCGGATGTGCAGGAGGATCCGAGCATCATGCTTGCTCGGAAGATCAGCTCGGCCACGTGGCAAACTCGCTGCATCAAAGTGAAGGCCGCAAAGGAAGATAAGCTCAAGAAGCGGATGGCCGCCAGTGGTCGTGGTGCTGGCATCCGGGGTGGTGATCATGGCAAACGTGGCAGACACCTTGGCGAAGGCCAGGGTGCCCAGACAGGCGCGCCAATAGTACATGTGTAGCCGTGGCCGGAGCCTTACAAGTCTTTGTACTTCTATGCCTCCAAGCAGCCCGGGACCGGCGCCGGGAGGGTGCCTTACATGGTCGAGGTAAACGTGGCGCCACTCTTTTCCGAGTGTTCTTCGCTGATACTTGTCCGGGCGTGGACGGCGGGCGGGCAGTAGATGGGTGCTCGCACGATGTTCGCTACAATGCCTAGAGCGGGGGACCCAGCGTATGACGGCCCAGACAGGGAGATGCTTGACATCATCCATGACAGAGGCGAAGGAGGAGAATGTGGCTATGAGGACGGACCAGTGGAAGACTCGGATCCCACCCAGTCTGGCAACTACGCGTAACAGCAAACCTACACCCAAACGGGCACGCAACTGTCTTACACGCAGACTGGCATGGGCACACAACGACAACACCATTTTGCGCGCTGGAAAGCAACAATAGGATGAGGGTGAGGAGGAGGAGGAGGAGGAGGACAGCGAGGACGATGATCCGGATGATACAACCGGCGATTCGAAGAAGAAGGGTAGACGAGAAAGCTTCAACAAGCAGGAGGACGAGCTGTTGTGCGATGAACATGTTAGGCAGCCTTCCACATCAAAAATTCTGTTTTTATCATTTACCTACTCGAGGACGAGCATGAATGAAGCCTGGGGATGCTGATACATCTCCAACGTATCTATAATTTTTCATTATTCCATGGTGTTATATTATCATTCTTGGATATTTTACAATCATTTTATGGCACCTTTATATCATATTTTGGGACTAACCTATTGACATAGTGCCCAGTGCCAATTCCTGTTTTTTGCTAGTTTTTTACTTAGTAGAATATCAGTACCAAACGAAGTCCAAACGCAGTGAGAGTTTTGGAGATTTTTTCTGGACCAGAAGACCTGTATGGGCCAAGAAAGTACCAGAGGGGAGACCCGTGGGGAGCACAACCCACCAGGGCACGCCCAGGAGCCTAGGCGCGCCCAGGGGGTGTGCCGCCCGCCCCCACGTAGTCCCCCTGCACCGCCTCTTTACCCTATAAATTAACAAATATTCCAGAAACCCTAGGGGATCCGACGAACCACAATTCGAGTTGCCGCAAGTTCCAGAACCACGAGATCCAATCTAACACCGTCATGGAGGGGTTCATCATTCTCATTGGTGCCTCTCCGATGATGTGTGAATAGTCCACCATAGCCCTACCGGTCCGTAGGCAGTAGCTAGATGGCTTGTTCTCTGTCTTTTGATTCTCAATACAATGGTCTCTTGGACATCTATTTTATGTAACGCTTTTTGCGGTGTGTTTGTTGGGATCCGATAAACTTTGAGTTTATGATCAAATCTATATCCATGAATATTATTTGTGTCTCCTTTGATCTCTTATATGCATGATTATCTATAGCCTCGTACTACTTCTTCAAATCTTTGGTTTAGTTAGGCCAACTAGATCGATTTTTCTTGCCATGGGAAGAGATGCTTTGTGATGAGTTCAATCTTGAGGTATTCGTTCCCAGTGACAGAAGGGGTAGAAAGACACACATGTATCATTGCTATTAAGGATAACAAGATGGGGGCTATTCCTACATGAATAGATCTTGTCTACATCATGTCATCGTTCTTATTTCATTACTCCGTTTCTCCATGAATTTAATACACGAGATGCATGCTGGATAGCAGTCGATGTGTGGAGTAATAGTAGTAGATGCAGGCAGGAGTCGATCTATTAATATTGGATGTGATGCCCGCCTTGGATATCGTCATAATTATTCAATCTTCTATCAATTTCCCAACAGTAATTTCTTTACCCACCATATGCTATTTCTTGAGAGCAACCACTAGTGAAATCTACGCCCCCCCGGTCTATTTTTTATCATATTTGCTTTGAGATCTATTTTATTCATTTTTCTTTTCAGATCTATTATTACAAAGACCCAAAATATTTTGCTGCATTTTTTATTACTTATTTTATTTATATTTTACCTAGAGCTATTTATCCAATCTATCACAAATATTCTCGCGTCAACTTGCCAATTTTTGGCGCCGTTTCCTAGGAGGGATTGACAACCCCTCTTCTTTGTGTGAAGATACCGTTTACATAATGTTGCTTGGTTCTCCTACTAGATTCATATCTTGGTTTCATAACTAAGGGAAATACCTACCGTAGCTATACTGCATCATCCCTTCCTCTTTCGGGAAATACCGACGCGGTTTCAATTGACATCACTTACCACGCCGCATGCATGCCGGCCTGGAGCATGCAGCGGCCGACATTGATGTCGTGATGTGACAGGAGGGAGGGAGGGCGGCGCAGACCGACGTGACCTCTCGATAGCTCCCGCTTCAATGCTGACGCATGTTCCCGAGGAACCAACTCCGGTCATTGTGCCGCATTGAAGTGGACAACCCCTTTCCTTGGCCTGCGCCGCGGCTCTTTAAACTATGCGTCGGCAGTGCACATAGCCGCAGTCCCCCTCCCTGAGCACCGGCCCCTCCCCTCCCCCTTCTTTGTTCCTGAGCCCCTCCCCCCCCCCCTCTTCGACCCAAGCTCAGGCGATTCCAAAGTCGTGGTGCTCCGCTCCGGCAGATGTAGTAGGCGGAAGCTCATCCTCTGATGGTTCTTGGTGCCGCCGCCCACACTCTCCTAGCCCATCAGCATCCACGGCTGCTGGCTCCCCCACCAAGTAGGAGATCGTCATTTCCTCCGGTGACGAGGAGGACCAGGCAATGCCCCCGCATCCACATGAGCCACCGCTGTAGCCGCACCGACCCCTCAAGGTGGCTGCTCTGACGGACAATATATTGTCCGCCAGATCGAGATAATGACGGAGCGGTCGCTCCGTACATGGGGCCCTCTCCGCCATCGCCGGCGTGCATGAAGGTGGATCCGCTGTCCCCGCCACACCACCATGTTAAGCCCAAGCCGGCATCCACGCTACATCAATGAAGCAGGAGCCAACCCCTCCCCGGCACAACTGCCACATCCATATTGGACATTGCATGGTGAGGAGCCAGCCTCGCCCCCGCACCACCGCGGCATCCTGATCGGACGTCGGGTGAAGGTGGAGCCCCTGTCCCCGCCATGCAGCCCGTTTGATAGAATTTCGTGAGTTTTGGTCGAATTGTTGGCTCGTTTTATAAAGCTAGCATTGGATGGCGTTCCCTGTCCGCGGACGGATGGGGAGAAAATTTTCGGGTTGCCATTTGAGATGCCTTATAATTAAAACCCGTAAGAGGTCCTATGCATTCACTTTATTTTCATCGTCTCTCACGGTTGTTATGTGGAGTAAAGTACCTGGGAGAAATAATTATGAGTACAATCCACATACTAGAAGTGTACATGGTACAAGGTACAATTAAGTCTCGTGTCTCCTCAATGGGAGTGAAAGTAAAAAGCAACAATAGTACGACAGTGGCCGGCCATTCAGAGCTGGCTCAGCGTACGCACTGCTTTCTCCCTCACATGGAGATCAGGTCAGAGCGTTTATTCATATGTATTTGTGACTTAAGCATACTCAGAAACGTCGGATGGCATGATATGCGGCAGCCATGGTGGGCAGTGGTTGATTAGCGAATAGTAGAGCAGTCGAGGGAAGGGCTGATGGCGTATGGGATGCTGACGCTGCACTTGGAGGGGATGTCGGCGGCCTTGCCAGCGTTGAGCCCACCAGCAGCGCTCTTGATGCAGTTGCACGTCGTTTTCTTGTCATTGGTGCTTCGCACTGCGCCTGCAAGTCTCCTGACGCCGCTGCAGCAGGCCACAGACGGGTTGGCACCATTGCCTCGTGCATAGGAGATGCAGGGGCTCAAGGCGGAGTTCACCTGACCGCATGAGATGGCCGCGTCGGTGGCTATGAGGAGCATTGTCGCCACCAGGGCGACCAGCACGAGCCGAGCAACTGCAGCACGGGCCATCTCGATCTAGCTAGCAATAGTAGTGGTGGTGAGCTCAGCTGCAGAAGATGAGATGACTAGATTTTCTAAGTGATTATACTGGTGATGAGTTTCGTAGAGGGGTGCATGGGCTTAAATAGGGCTTTGAACCAACATGGTACCACCTACTGTGTCCAGATGGATAAATCCGATTAGTGGGAGTCAGAACATAAATTTTTGTTGTTGGATGTTAGATTCGGTTGATGGATATATTAATACGTTTTGGAGATGGTTGGATGTTGTATTCGGCATGTGATGGATGGACCAGGCATGCATGTGTGCATTCTTGCAGTGGAGTGTGGTTGATTCGTGGCTTCGTACACGGCTGATTAATAGCGACATGTACTCTCAAAATCACCGATCCTGGAGTAGTTGATCAATAAGAGGGTGCTTGGATTCAAGGGATTTATTTTAGTCTGAATAAAATTAGTCGCTCTTTGAGAGGCTAAAGTTTCAAGCACCCCTGACTAAAGAGGGGCTAAAACTAGTCTTGAGACTAAAATTTTTTAGTCAGGGGTACCCCTACTAAAATGTGGATTAGTCCTCTATCTACTCATTTAACTCCTCTCTTTAACACAGGCGAGTTCTGGATAGGAGGGTTTGGAGGATAATAAATGCACATTAACTTGATTTTAGCATTTTTTAGTATTTGGATCCAAGCATGGGTGAGGCTAGCATGTTTTAGTCCCACTAATTTTAGTCATGGGACTAAAACGTATCCAAACACTCTCTAATTTGGTGAGCTCGACTAGTGAACTACACCATATGATGACGCAGGTGGTCGTGCACTATCGGCGATCAACTACCTTGCCTTACATTGTCCCCTTGTCACAGTTTAACATTCATTGTTGCCAAATCATGAGCTACATTTTAACTAGTATTGATTTAGATTATATGAAGACAGTATCTTTCAGGTAAATTTGCCGTGTATCATGATGCTGCCAAGTATTGCGTCCACAGAGATAAATCTGATTGGTGTTAGCCAGTGCATAAATTGTGGTTCCTTTATGTTGGAATCGGTTGCGGGGTATTAATTAATTTTGGAGACGGTTTATTCGTAGGAGCCGCCGTCGACCGAGCATGCCTACCGGTGGAGTATGCTTGATTAGTGCGTACAGGGAAGATTAGTAACGCCATGTACTCTCACAATGATCGACCGTGGAGTCGTTGGGTGCATTAACTTGGTGAGCTCGACGACTGAACTAGCTATACCAATCTGTTGTTGCATGTGGTCGTGCAGTGCTGGCAATCAACCACCTTCCTTACTTTGTCCAGCTTATTGTTCATTGATGTCATATTAAGATCTAGTATATTTTAATCATTAATTTAGTTTATATGAAGAAATGTCTTTGGAGTATTATGTATGACACGGCGAACCGTATTTTGCTTATTATGCAAGTGGCTTTGGTGCATCCGGGTCCTATGCGGCAACGCTGAAGCGGAATATGGTTGCGCCGTGCCGCTGCTATCTTTGGTTGTATGTTCCACAAGTGGAGCCATTAGGGATGAAGTTGGAGAGGTCTAGCACTACTGACGGATCCAGGCGCATCCAACCATTCGACGTGCCACCAATGCAAAGTCTCGATCGATATACACCGTTGGGCATCTCCAACGGCGACTCTCAAATCACACGTACACATACTTTTGAACCGTACTGTTCGGACCATGAAAACAATCCAACACGGTCCTATATCGGTTCGCAGGGCTGTCCGGACCATGATTTTCCTGCAAACTAGAATCAAACGTGGATGGGTTTTACGGAATTCTGGACATAAGAAACGATGAAATTTGACGCCGCTGGCCCAGCCAAAAGGAAGGCGGAGCCCATGCTTTTGTAGCAACCCACATTGTTTCCGCCCTAAAATCCCCTACTCTCTTCACTCAATTCCCACCTGAGGGAGTCCTGGATTAGGGGTGTCCGGATGGCCGGACTAGATCTTCAGCCGGACTCCTGGACTATGAAGATACCAGATTGAAGACTTCGTCCCATGTCCGGAAGGGACTTTTCTTGGCATGGAAGGCAAGCTTGGCGATATGGATATGCAGATCTCCTACCATTGTAACCGACTTTGTGTAACCCTAACCCTCTCCGGTGTCTGTATAAACCGAAGGGTTTTAGTCCGTAGGATAGCATACAGAACAACAATCATACCCTTGTACTACCCATATCATCAATATTAATCAAGCAGGACGTAGGGTTTTACCTCCATCAAGAGGACCAGAACCTGGGTAAAACTTCGTGTCCCTTGCCTCCTGTTACCATCCTACCTAGACGTACAGTTCGGGACCCCTACCCGAGATCCGCCGGTTTTTACACCGACATTGGTGCTTTCATTGAGAGTTCCTCTGTGTCGTCGCCGTCAGGCTTGATGGCTCCTACGATCATCAATAGCGATGCAGTCCAGGGTGAGACCTTCCTCCCCGGGCAGATCTTCGTCTTCGGCGGCTTCGCACTGCGGGCCAATTCACTTGGCCATCTGGAGCAGATCGAAAGCTATGCCCCTGGTCGTCAGGTCAGATTTGGAAGTTTAAACTACACGGCTGACATCCGCGGGGACTTGATCCTCGACAGATTCGAGCCACTGCCGAGCGCGCCGCACTGTCACGACGAGCATGATCTAGCTCTGCCGTTGAACAGTGCCCTGGAGGCCGCACCCGCATCGGCTTCGACCCTTAATTCGGAACCAATTGCGCCGATCGAGGATAGGTGGTTGGACGCCGCCTCGGGGGCTGCGATCCCAACGACGATCGAGCCGAACACCAGCCCCGCACTCAGCGAGACTCGTGACTCCAAGGAGCCGGACTCCTCTCCGGACTCCGAACCCTCCGCGCCCCTGCCAATCGAATCCGATTGGGCGCCGATCATGGAGTTTACTGCCGCGGACATCTTTCAGCACTCGCCTTTCGGCGATATTTTGAAGACACTAAAGCCTCTCACTTTATCAGGAGAGCCCTGGCCGGACTACGATCAGCAAGGTTGGGATAAAGACGATGAAGAAATTCAAAGCCCACCCACCACCCACTTTGTAGCCACTGTCGATGATTTAACCGACATGCTCGACTTCGACTCCGAGGACATCGACGGTATGGACGCCGATGCAGGAGACGATGAAGAACCAGCGCCTATTGGGCCCTGGAAAGCCACCTCGTCATATGACATATACATGGTGGCCACCCCATAAGAAGGATGACCCCTCCAAGAAACAGCCTAAGCGCCGGTGTCAGCGGCGCCGCTCAAAATCCCGCCAAAGCAAGTACGGTGACTCCAGCACGGGAGATAATAATACTCTAGAGAGCGCCGAATTAAACTCCCTCCAGCAAGATTCAGCACAGGAGGATGGAGAAGCCAGCCCTCACGAGAGAGCGACAGACAGAAAGGTCAAGGACGATAACTATACGCCTCCCTTTGAAGACGAGGCAAGCCTCGACGACGATGAATTCGTCGTGCCAGAGGATCTCATCGAGCAAGAGCGTTTTCAACGCAGGCTTATGGCCACAGCAAGAAGCCTCAAGAAAAAACAACAACAGGTTAGAGCTGATCAAGATTTGATAGTCGACAGATGGACTGAAGTCCTTGCGGCCGAAGAGCATAAACTCGAAGGCCCCTCCAAGAGCTAACCAAAGCGCAGGTCGCTACCCCGATTAGAGGAGGAAGCACTTAAACCTACATCACCAGCACTTGATACGGCCGACCGGCCACCTCGTGGTCGCGACAGAGAGGCCTCTCGGCCCTCCACTCAAGCCGCACCCCGTACCAAGGCATGGGAAAATGCGCCTGACCTGCGAGATATGTTGGAGGACAAGGCAAGGCAAACAAGATCGATCTACGGATCGCGTGGGCGCCCCACGACTCGATACGGTAACCGTCACGCCGGACACAAATCCGGCAGGGCTGAACACAGTAGACAAAGCTCATTGGAGCTACGTCGTGATATAGCCCAGTACAGAGGTGCCGCACACCCACTATGCTTCACAGACGAAGTAATGGATCATCAAATCCCCGAGGGTTTCAAACCCGTAAACATCGAATCATATGATGGCACAACAGATCCTGCGGTATGGATCGAGGATTACCTCCTTCATATCCACATGGCCCACGGCGATGATCTCCACGCCATCAAATACCTCCAACACAAGCTTAAAGGACCAGCTCGGCATTGGCTTAACAGCATGCCAGCAGGATCAATCGGTTATTGGCAGGACCTGGAAGTCGCATTCCTCGACAATTTCCAGGGCACTTATGTGCGACCACCAGACACCGATGACCTAAGCCACGTAATTCAGCAACCAGAGGAATCGGCCAGGCAATTCTGGACACGGTTCCGAACAAAGAAAAATCAAATAGTCGACTGTCCGGATGCCGAGGCCCTAGCAGCCTTCAAGCACAATATCCGTGACGAGTGGCTTGCCCGACACCTTGGACAGGAAAAGCCGAAATCTACGGCAGCACTCACGACACTCATGACCCGCTTTTGCGTGGGAGAAGACAGCTGGCTTGCTTGTAGCAACAATATGACCAAGAACCCTAGTAATTCGGATACCAGGGACAGTTGTGGCAGGTCGCGTCGCAACAAGCAGAAGCGCCTCACTAACGGCGACAATGCTGAGGATACGGCAGTTAATGCCGGATTCAGAGGCTATAAATCCGGTCAGCGGAAAAAGCCATTCAAAAGAAATCCTAGGAGCCCGTCCAGTTTGGGGCGAATACTCGACCGCTTGTGCCAGATACATGGCACCCTCGAAAAGCCGGCCAATCACACCAATAGGGATTGTTGGGTGTTCAAGCAGGCAGTCAAGTTAAATGCCGAAAATACTGACAAGGGGCTGTATAGCGATGACGACGAAGAGCCCCGGCCGCCAAATAACAGTGGACAGAAGGGTTTTCCCCCACAAGTGCGGACGGTGAACATGATATACGCAACCCACATCCCCAAGAGTGAGCGGAAGCGCGCGTTAAGGGACGTATACGCGATAGAGCCAGTCGACCCAAAGTTCAACCCATGGTCCTCCTGCCCGATCACCTTTGATCGACGGGACCATCCCACTTGTACCCCTCATGGCGGATTCGCCGCATTGGTTCTAGACCCAATTATTGACAGATTTCATCTCACTAGAGTCCCTATGGACGGCGGCAGCAGCCTGAACCTGCTTTACCAGGATACAATGCGGAAAATGGGCATAGATCCCTTGTGGATTAAGCCCACCAAAACGACCTTTAAAGGCGTAATACCAGGTGTAGAGGCCAACTGTACAGGCTCAGTCACACTTGAAGTGGTTTTCGGATCTCCGGATAGTTTCCGAAGCAAGGAGTTAATCTTCGACATAGTCCCATTCCGTAGTGGCTATCACGCACTGCACGGGCGAACCGCATTCGCCAAGTTCAATGCGGTACTGCACTACGCATACCTTAAGCTCAAGATGCCAGGCCCTCGAGGAGTAATTACGGTCAATGGAAACACCGAACGCTCTCTCCGAACGGAGGAACACACGGCGGCCCTTGCTGCGGAAGTACAAAGCAGCCTCTCCAGGCAGTTCTCCAGTCCGGCCATTAAACGTCCGGACACCGTCAAGCGCGCCTGGAGTAACCTACAACAAGACCGCCTGGCACGTTCCGAGCAGGCGTAGCAATGCGGCCAAAATCCCAGCCCTCGCAAAAAAGCGACACCAGTACTTCGCGTACATAACTACGCTCTAGAAATACCATGGGTACAGGGGGAGGGCACCATAACGGCACGCCCGAAACACGGCTTAAACCGCACCAGGGGCTGCCGATTTTTAATTTTCTCTTACTTTCAGGACTCCACTCTTCGGAAGGCCTGTTCGGCAGTTCAATTGCCGCACAAACAATGCAAGAACCAGGGAAGCAGACAAGCCATGCCGCATCACGGAACTCCCAGGTGGTCTCTATCACGAGCAGTATACCTGTTTCGCATACCATTCCACAGCCTGCCCCTGGAACGGACATGTTAAATAGTCCAAGCTTTTGCTTATCGCATTATTTGTATCGTTCCGCTTTGATCGCAGCCCTTTTTAATAAACAATGCATAGCTTTTGTCTCTTTTTGCATTACTCTTTTTTTACAAATATATGTTCCTTAATGACATGTCGCACCCGTACACTTTGGTACGGCCAAAATACGCCAGGGGCTTTAGTACCCCTCGATATGGTGTGAGAAGTCCGAACACTTTAACAAGTGCGGCACCCTGAACTTATAGCATTATATGCATCGGCTCCGAATCATGTCTTGGGTCAATAGTTGGGTTTGCCCGGCTCCTATGTTTTGGTGCCTTACGTTCCGCTATATCGGCTAAGGTAGCACTAGGAGAACTACTGCGATTGTGCCCCAGTTGAGCTGGGTCGAGCACCTCAGTAGAGAAAGCTAAAACTGACTGTCATGATGAAGCGAGAGCCGGTCACTGTTCGAGAGGTTTTTCGAGTCCTTAAAGACTTATGCTGCTTAGAGCGAGGAGTCGGCTCTGTCCGGCCAAGGCGTGGATAGCGCCCCGAACTCTGTCTTCCGAATACCAGGGGCTTCGCCAAAATTTAAAATTATAGAATTCTATGGCTAAGTGAGAGTGTTCACGCATTATAGTCCGATTGCCTTGTTCCTTGTGCTGAGCGCCTTCCTCGAAGGACCCAAACATGGGAAAAAGAGCGCTCAGGTTTATCCCCGAACACCCCAGCACTAGCGGCGCGGGGGCAGAAGCCGACGACTCGCCATCTCTCAGAATTGATAAACAGCCGCACAGAAGGTAATATTTTAAATTCCAACAGCTTTGCTTAGCGCATATGAACAAGTTTTCAGCGCTTAGGACAAAACGAGCGAGTTTTACTCAAAATTACATCCCTGGAACATTCATCCGCCACAAGGCGGGCACCCTTCAGAACATCCGTATAATAATTCTCGGGCTTGTGATGCTCTTTCCCCGGCGGTGGCCCGTCCTTCACAAGCTTCTCAGCATCCAGCTTGCCCCAGTGCACCTTAGCACGGGCAAGGGCACTATGGGCATCTTCAATGCAGACGAAGCACTTGATGACTTCGAGCCTTGGACAGGCCCACACCAGCCGCCACACCAGCCCGAAATAGCTCCCAGGCAAAGCCTCTCCAGGCCACAGCCGAACTATGAGGCCCTTCATGGCCTGTTCGGCCGCCTTGTGGAGCTCGACCAGTTGCTTCAGCTGGTTGCTCAGGGGCACGGGGTGTCCGGCCTCAGCATAATGAGACCAGAACACCTTCTCTGTTGAGCTGCCCTCCTCGGCTCGATAGAATACGGCGGCATCGGACACGCTACGGGGAAGATTTGCGAATGCTCCTGAAGAGCTCCGGATTCGGGTAAGTAACAGGTAACTCACGCTTATGTGTTTGCTTTGCATAAAGAATGCCTTACCCGCCGCTATCTTTTTCACCACATCCAACTCCTGGAGGGTCTTCTGGGATTTGGCCTTGGCAGACTTGGCATTTTCAATAGCCATCGCGAGCTCGGACGCTCGCGTCTTCGAGTCAAGCTCCAAGCTCTCATGTTTTTTCATGAGATCCTGGAGCTCTTGCTGCACCTTGCCAACCTGGGCCTCATACTTCTCTCGCTCTGTGCGCTCCGTGGCCGCCCTCTTCTTGGCCTCGACCAGCGCTTGCTTAATGTTCGCCACCTCCGACGTGGCCCCTACAATAGCCACGATAATCCTGTCATTTTTTGCAATTGCACCTTTTTTTATATATATATATATTTAAACAAGGTATTTCTTACCTTCCTTGTCCTCAAGCTGGTTTTTGGCACGCCCGAGCTCTTGCTCGGACTGCTCGAGGTTCTGCTTTAGCGTATCCACTTCCACAGTCGGTGCGGCGGACGCCAGCAGAGAAGCCTGCATACGCATATTGACTCCTTTTTTGTTAGACTCCTGCGAATTTTATTTGATCCTCTCTTCGGCTTTTCTCCCCGAACGCCACACAGAGCGTCAGGGGCTACTGTCTATGCGGTAATATTATTTACACATTCTCTACTTACCTCAAAGCCTGTTAAAAGGCTAGTACAAGCTTCAGTCAGTCCGCTCTTGGCGGACTAAACCTTCTGGACCACCGCACTCATAATGGTGCGGTGCTCCTCGTCGATGGAGCCGCCTTTGAGCACCTCCAACAGATTGTCCGGTGCCTCCGGTTGGACAGGGGTCACTGGCACGGTGGGCTTGCTCCTCTTGGAAGGAGGTCGCCCGCCGGACTCTGGAACCTTTGAAGGTTTCGGAGCAGTGTCCGGCCTAGAACTGGACTTGGAGCCCTGGGGGGTTTTATCCCCTTTACTCCTGGAGTCCGGGAGGTCGCATTGCGGCGCCTCCAGGACCACCTCCTCCTGGCTTGGAACCTGTTGGGACAACACTTCGGCGTCGTCCGTAGGGCAGGGGGAGGAAGCCGTCGGAAGCGAATTCACATCCGACGAGTCCAGGGAACCGCTCGACGATGCGTCGAGCCGGTCTTTGGGTGGGCTGCATAAACATATTCGACATAAGGGAAAGCTGTGAAATAAATGAATACTATGAATTACTCTGGTATCCGGATACTTACGATTTAGCCAGGGGCTTGGCCCTGAGCGGCCACTCCTCTCCACCGTCGTCGGCGTCGGTGGAGTAGTCCGGAGGAAGGGTTTTCCCCTTCTTGGACTCTTCGGCCTCCCTAGTTGGGGCGGCTTTCCTTTTCTTCCCTTCCCCCGCTGGAGGGGGAGGGGTCTCTTCTTCCTCCTCCTCGTCTTCATGTGAGAAGTGCGTCTTGGAGTCGTCCGATGAGGGATCCGACACCTCCAGGCGCCGGGCACTCTTTTGAGTCCCCGTGGCCTTCTTCTTGGCCTTCTTCTCCGGCACCACATGGGGTGCCGGAACCAGCAGCTTCGCCAAACGAGCGTTTGCTGGGCCTTCGGGCAAAGGAGCCGGACAGTTGATCTGTCCGGACGTCTCCTGCCAATCCTATCAAAGGTAAGGGAGCTTAGATCCCGCATGGAGTCAAACTATGAAAAACGGATACCCTGTAAAAGGTAAAAACAGTTCTGTGCCGCGTCGGGTCGAACTCCCATAGGTTGAAGGCCTGTTGTTGACACGGGAGGACCCGGCAGATGAGCATGACCTGGACTACGTTGACAAGCCTGAGCTGCTTGTCCACCAGGGTTTGGATGCATGTTTGCAGTCCAGTCACCTCTCCTTTGCTGCCCCACGACAGGCCCGTCTCTTTCAAGGACGTGAGCCGCGTTGGGGGTCCGGACCGGAACTTGGGGCTGCGACCCACTCAGGGTCACGCGGCTCGGTGATGTAAAACCACCCCGATTGCCACCCCTTCAGGGTCTCCACAAAGGAGCCCTCGAGCCATAAGACGTTGGTCATCTTGCCCACCATGGCGCCTCCGCACTCCGCCTGGTTGCTGCGCACCACCTTTGGCTTGACATTAAAAGTCTTGAGCCATAGGACGAAATGGGGGCGGATGCAGAGGAAAGCCTCGCACACGATGATAAACGCCGAGATGTTGAGGATGAAATTCGGGGCCAGATCATGGAAATCCCAGCCGTAGTAGAACATGAGTCCCCAGACGAATGGGAGGATAGGAAAGCCCAGTCCACGGACGAAGTGGGGAAGGAACACTACCCTCTCATGGGGCCTTGGGGTGGGGAGGAGCTGCCCCTCTTCGGGAAGCCGGTACACGATGTCGTTAGACAAGTATCCGGCCTTCCTCAGTTTTTTGATGTGTCCCTCCGTGACGGAGGAGACCATCCACTTGCCTCCCACTCCGGACATGGCTGGAGAAGGTTGAGGTGGGGAGTGCGGACTTGGGCGCTGGAGCTTGAGTGCGCGAGAATGGATAGGCAAAGGAGGAAGAAGGCGTAGGTGAAAAGGTGGATCCTTATCCCCTTATATGGGTGGACGCAACTACGTGTCCCCACCAGCCTGGTAAAACTCGCTTATCTCCATGCGCCGTAATCAATGGCGCGGTTGGGTTACCCATGCCCGTATTGATGAGAATCCCGGAATAAGGGGACACGATCTCTGCTTTAACAAGACATGCCAAGGAAACCGCCTTGCATGACGCGCTGAGGTGGGATAGTAAAACGATTCTAATAAAGGCTTGGCTGTGGTGCGTCACACTACGGAATACGTCAGCAGATTAGATTTGTGTAAATATTATTCTCTATATGGCAATATGTGGAAACTTATTTTGGAGAGCCGGACACTATCTTTGTGTTCAAAATCTTCTATGAAGTACTTGGAGGAGGAACCAGCCTTGCAATGCCGAAGACAAACTGCGCGCCGGACTCGTCGTCATTGAAGCCTGGTTCAGGGGCAACTAAGGGAGTCCTAGATTAGGGGGTGTCCGGATGGCCGGACTATAACTTCAGCCGGACTCCTGGACTATGAAGATACCAGATTGAAGACTTCGTCCCGTTTCCGGAAGGGACTTTCCTTGGCGTGGAAGGCAAGGTTGGCGATGCGGATATGCAGATCTCCTACCATTGTAACCGACTTTGTGTAACCCTAACCCTCTCTGGTGTCTATACCATAGGCTAGCTTCTAGGGTTTAGCCTCTCTGATCTAGTGGTAGATCTACTCTTGTACTACCCATATCATCAATATTAATAAAGCAGGACGTAGGGTTTTACCTCCATCAAGAGGGCCCGAACCTGGGTAAAACTTCGTGTCCCTTGCCTCCTATTACCATCCTGCCTAGACGCACAGTTCGGGAGCCCCTACCCGAGATCTGCCGGTTTTGACACCGACACCACCCTTTTCTCCCACCCTCTACATCCTTCCGCAACCGACGCATGGAACCTTCGGAGAACCTATCGGAGATGGAGGTGGTGGCGGAGGTGCAGGAGGATCCGAGCATCATGCTTGCTCGGAAGATCAGCTCGGCCACGCGGCAAACTCGCCGCGTCAAAGTGAAGGCCGCAAAGGATGATAAGCTCAAGAAGCGGATGGCCGCCGGTGGTCGTGGTGCGGGCATCCGGGGTGGTGGTCATGGCAAACGTGGCGGACGCCGCGGCGAAGGCCAGGGTGCCCAGACAGGCGTGCCAGTAGTACAGTTGTAGCCATGGCCGGAGACTTACAAGTCTTCGTACTTCTACGCCTCCGAGCAGCCCGGGACCGCCGCCGGGACGGTGCCTTACACTGGTAGAAAAAGGGCCTATAGTCCCGGTTCGTAAGGGCCTCTAGTCCCGGTTCCTGAACCGGGACTAAAGTGTCGGTACTAATGCCCGGACCCTTTAGTCCCGGTTCAATCCAGAACCGGGACTGATGGGCCTCCACGTGGGCAGTGCACAGAGCCCAGGCAGGAGACCCTTTGGTCCCGGTTGGTGGCACCAACCAGGACCAATAGGCATCCACGTCAGCATTTCTGTGGCTGGGGTTTTTGTTTTTTTAAGGGGGAGGGGGTTTGGGGGTTTTGGGGGGTTAATTTAGGTGTTTCATATATTGTGTTAGCTAGCTATAATTAATAGAGAGAAGTGTCCTCTCTTATGTCCGTGCTTGGTCGATGCTACGTACTATACATACGTATAGAGAGGACTAGACACGCTAGCTAGCTAGTAGGCAAACGAAGGAAACAGAAGATCGTCATGAACATATATGCATACAGAGAGAAGTGATATCGACCACCTCTCCTTCTCTGAGAGATTGGTCGAACAACAAGTTCTCGTATATCTATCTGACACTACCGGCTACATATATACAATAATTATCTCTTACAAATATAATCATACGGACTCAGGGTCCACATAGAATTCTCCGTCTTCAGGGATCACGTGATCAAGAAAGAATGCCGCCAATTCCTCTTGAATTGCTCGCATGCGAGCTGTTTCTAGGAGTTCATCCCGCTTCCGAAACATCTAATTTAAAGAAGGGGGTCAATACATATATATATGAATGAATGAAACTCAACACAAATGATGGTAATAAAATAAAATTGTGAATGTTGTTATTTACGTACTTCATATTGTTCGTCAGTGTAGCCCCGCTCACAGGTCGTGTGGCGGATGGACTCGCAAACGTAGTATCCACAGAAATCATTCCCTTGTTCCTGCCACAACCACTTTACAAGAAATAGAGGTTAATCAAACTGATAAGCAAGAATGCCAAATGGTATTGATGAAACTAGCGCTTGAATGACTAGTAGATGCGCTTAAAATGCTACTATAGTACTTACTTTCGGGTGTCTAAATTGCAGCTCCATCGGCAGTCCCGGAGCTTTTCTGGTGAATTTTCTCCAAACCCTGCCAGACAAAGAAAACAATTACTTGATATATCAGGAAATGAACAAAGTTGCTGATATGGTGGATAATGATCGATTTAACTTACTTCTCGAGTATTTGAGTCATGTCTGCATAGTCCTGGGGATCTTTTCGTCTTGAGTCTAAGATGGTTACTAGTTCCTGCTCAAGCTTAATCTCTAGGAGAATATAGTGGATACTGCACACACATGCATAACTAATCAATTACATTACTATAACCTTGACTAATATATAAGGGAAACCGAATACGCACAAGACAGTAACACTCAGTTGAAGTTGTAAGGAAAGAGTATTATATCTTTGTTTTCATTTATTACAAACGACCGTAGCAAGTTGGCCTCGGTAGCTGTGGCATGAAATTTAACCTGAGTTGCATCTATGAGATATGTGTTAATGAACCCAATATCACCGACTTGTGTTTTCTTCAATTCGGCGATCTTCATTCTGCATAATATAGTGAGGATGATTATAAATACATGCAATGAAAGAGCTAAGCTATATAGAGAAACTTAATGACAGAAGTAGTACTACTTACAAACAGTAGCAGGCGACCGTTGTTTTATCGAGGGCCAATTGATTGAAAAACTGATAGAACTCCTCAAATGGAACAGGCAACAGTTCAATTCCAACGAGGTCATGCTCCTTTTTAACTTTCACATACAAAGTACTCCTCCCCCAGAGTCTCTGCAGATTTTCAAGTACCAATCATGCAATCTTCGCATCATCGTTGATAGATATCTTTCATCTTTGACGAGAGGCTTCCCGTACTCGTATCTTTGTGTCTGCACGTCCATGGGTTCACAATGTACATCTTCGGGCAGGTAATCTGCAAGATTGCTATAACCGGGCACCATCCTCGGATCATTAGCGACGTTGTGGCTAGGCACCTGGACGGGGGGCACGATTGCTTCGCTTGTTCGCCGAGCTGAGAAATTTGTTTCCCAGCCCGTCATTCTTTCAGCCTTTGATCACTGACAGTACTTCCCGACCGCTCCCCTTCGGCAAATTCCTTTCCAATAATGCGCTCATAGTTTCCTTTCGGCGGAGACTTCGGTGGTTTTGTCAGGGCAGCCAGAGTGCGCTTCACTTTCACCGGATCTACCTTCTCCTCCGGAGGTGGATGTCTCTTTGCTCTCAACCCTTGAAACCAGTCATCCACTTCGGTTCGCGCGATCTCGGCGTTCTCCTCCGGGGTCCTCTCATATGGTAACTTCTCTGGAGTCTTCAGAGAAAGACCGAATCTATATTTCCTCCCGCCTCTGGTCGTACTGCTAGACGCCGACTGAGCAGACGGAGCGGTTGTTTTCTTTGCTTGCTTACGAGGCGGAGGAGAAGGACTACGACGCGCCGGAGCAGCTGGAGTGGCGGCAGGTCTCTTCCGCCCTTGCTGACGAGGCGGAGAAGGAGGAGGCTGGCTGCTCGGGCGCGTTGGCGCAGACGGAGAAGGAGGCGGAGTGCCGCCACGCGCCAGAGAAGGAGCCGGCCGAGGGCCCTGATCGTCACTCGCTGGAGGAGGAGGCGGTGGAGGAGGCGGAGTGCCCTGACTTGCCGGAGGAGGAGGAGGAGGAGGCGGAGGTGTCCAGTTCGGAAGGTTGATGAGCTCCTTCCGCCATAGGCATGGAGTCTTCAGAGCAGACCCCAGCCGAGTCTCCCCTTCACCGGTAGGGTGGTCAAGGTGGAGGTCCTCAAATCCCTCCGTTATTTCATCCACCATCACCCTAGCATATCCTTCTGGAATCGGACGGCAGTGAAAAGTTGCGCCGGGTTCAGCAGGATAAACAGAGCCAATAGCCGCCTTGACCTTCAAATTCATCCATTGCGTCATAAGGTGGCAATTTTGAGACTCCGTTATAGCATCCACGGGATAGCTGGCAGGAGCCACCAAGGCATGCTCCGGCTGAAGCAGCTCGGTGGAAGCCACGCTGCTTCTGCGCTGAGATGGCGGGGTAGCTTCAGGGGAGGCTTCGGCAGTACGTTTGCCGCGATTTGCTTCTCGTTCCTCTATCGCGTCTACCCTTGCTTGCAGCGCCTGCATTTGATCCTGCTGCACTTTTTTTCCTCCTCTCATGGGATTTGTAACCGCCTGTGTCCGGAAACCCAACCTTCCATGGAATGGAGCCTGGCGTGCCTCGTGTCCGTCCAGGGTGCTCAGGATTCCCGAGGGCCATTGTGAGCTCGTCGTTCTCTCTGTCTGGAAAGAACTTCCCTTGCTGCGCTGCTTCGATATACTTCTTAAACTTCCTGACTGGTATGTCCATTTGATCGTTCGTCCAAATGCACTTCCCTGTTACAGGGTGCAAGGTTCCGCCAGCCCCGAAGAACCAAGTCCGGCAACGGTCTGGCCAGCTAATTGTCTCTGGTTCGATCCCTTTATGAACCAGATCATTCTTAGTCTTGGCCCACTTAGGCCGGGCTACGAGGTAGCCACCTGACCCCGTGCGATGGTGAAGCATCTTCTTCGTAGCATTTTGCTTGTTTGTCGCCGATATCTTCTTACTCTTTTCCGATGTCTTGTGGGCCACAAATGTGGGCCAGTGATCTCTGATCTTCTCATATCTGCCCTTAAATTCTGGTGTCTCAATATTTTCGACAAACTTATTCAGCTCTTTTTCCCACCTCCTGAATAGTTCTGTCATCCTCTTAAGAGCAAAAGACTTGATTAATTTCTCTTTAACTGGGTTCTCTGGATTAACCTCTGGCGGTAGGGTGAAATTTGACTTCAGCTTAGTCCAAAGATCATTTTTCTGCATATCATTGACATAAGACACTTCAGGGTCTTCTGTAGCCGGCTTAAACCATTGCTGGATGCTTATCGGGATCTTGTCCCTAACCAGAACCCCGCACTGAGCAACAAATGCGCTCTTTGTCCGAAGGGGTTCAATCGGTTGGCCGTTGGGCGCGATTGCTATGATCTCAAGCTTTTCATCCAAGCTCAACTTTTTCGTCAGGCCTCGCCTCTTTACCGAAGTTGTGCTCGATCCGGAGGGCTAGAAAAAAGAACAAAGACTTAATTAATATGTCTACATACCAAAACAATGAATGCATCAATTAGCTAGTCAGCATAGGCTTAACTAATATATATACCTGGCCGGACTCGGTTCGGTCACCGGAGCCGTCATCACGGTCTCCTTCTTGCACCGGCATTGGGTACCGGAGCCGTCCTCATGTTCTTCTTCTTGCACCGGCATTAGGTCACCGTAGCTAGCTTGTTCACCCTCTCCTTCCAGACCATCGGTGTCGTTGAGAAACAACGAGAGGGCATCACTTCCTTCTGCGATTATGTCCCTCAACAACGCTTATTTTGCTTCGTCTCGGGCGGTGTCCATAGTTTCTACAAATATTTACAACATGGAAATTATTATTCAAACATGACAGATGGATATATTAGTGCCAAACGTATAACTAGCTACCTAATCATAGTAAGCTATCAGGAGGGGGTATATATCGACAACGACGACACTACATCTATGTCCCTCGACGACCCTCGTTCCCGATAAAAAAGAGGAAGAAGAAGAAAAAAAAGAGGAGAAGAAAGAATAGAGGAGTAACTCCTCTATTCTTTCTTCTCCTCTTTTTTTTCTTCTTCCTCTTCTTTTTTTATCCTCTTCTTCCTCTCATGTTCGAGAGCATCACCGAGGGGTCGGGAGGTTGCGTAGTGTCAATGGATTCAACAAAACCATGTCTTCATCATTAGGCGAAAGTAACATGTGCATGATGGTACGAAGCTCTTCAAAGTTGTTCTGGAACGGAGTCCCAGATAGGATAATTCGCTTTTTGGTACAAAGTTCAGCAAGAGCCTTCCGAATATCGCTATTTGGAAGGCCTTTACTGAATTCGTAGCAAAAGGCGGATTATCCTATCCGGGACTCCATTCCAGAACAACTTTGCAGAACTTCGTACCAACATGCCCTGGTTACTTCCGGCTAATGATGAAGGCATGGATTTCTTCAATACTTTGACACTAGGAAACCTCTCTCGAAACCCTCGGCGATCCTCGGCCCCTCGAACCCTTGACGACCCTGGAACCCTCGACCCCTAGACGACCCTGGAACCCTCGACCCTCGACCCTATAGAACCCTCGAACCCTCGACCTGAAACCCTCGACCCTTGACCCCTCGAACCCTCGACCCTGAAATCCTAGAGGAGAAGATCGAAGAAAAAAAAGAAGAAAAAAAGAGAAGAAGAAAGGAATAGTGGAGAAGAAGAAAAAATAGAATATATTTTATTTTCTGTTCTTCTCCACTATTCCTTTCTTCTTATCCTCTACTCTTTCTTCTTTTTTCTTCTTCTTATTTATTTCTCCTCTTCTTCTTCTTATTTAGTTCACTCGACCCCTCGTCCCTCTCTCGACCCCTCGACGACCCTCGTTCCTGATAACATTTTTTTCTCCCCTCGACACCTCTCGACCTCTCGTCCCACTCTCGACCCCTCATCATCATCTATCACCCCCTCGTTTTCTTTAGCATATATCCATGAAGAAAAAAGAAGTCTTCCTCTTCTTTTTTACCTTTTTCCACTCCTTCCTTTTCCTCTTCTTCTTCTTCTTCCTTCTTCCTTCTTCCTCTTTTCTTCCTTTTCCTTATTTTACTTTTTCCTCTACACTAACCTAAAATCAATATCTACTAATTAACAACCTAAATTAAAAAATTAATACATATATGAAAAAAGCATCATACGAAAAAAACATCTAGCATTTCATCAAACACCTTCTATATGGACAAATAAATTCAAAAGCTCCTCTATTCCTTCTTCTTCTCCTCTTTTTTTCTTCTTCTTCCTCTTCTTCCTCTCCTCGTCTTGTCCTTCTTCTTCTCCTTCTTTCTCTACTTATTTTCCTTTTCCTTATTTCACTTTTTCCTCTCCACTAACATAAAATGCACTAACCTAAAATGCAACAAACATACAATGCACTAAATCGATCAACTAACCTAAAATCAGTGATAAAATGCACTAACCTAAAATCGAAAAATTAATACATATATGAAAAAATGCATATATATAAAAAATCATCATATCATCAACAGAAAAAAATAGTATTTTTTCTAAAAATCTATGTTTTGCATATATACATCAACATATATATACACTAACCTAAAATGCACAAAGTTGCTATCGGAGAGGGGGTATATCGACCCCCCTCATGTATCTACATACATACATCTATACATACATACATTTCTCATATATACATACATACATTTCTCATATATAATTTTTCTTCTTCTTCCTTTCATCCTTCTTCCCAGCTAGATATATAAATTTTTGCATATATAAAATACATATATACTTTCATATGTGTATAAATTTTTGCATATATAAACTTTTGCATATATAAACAGAGCCTCGACGGCGGCGGCTCACAACGGGGGCGGCCGGCGAGGGCGACGGCGGCGGCGGCGATGGCGTCGGCGACAACCACAGCGTTGGTGGGGGCGGGCGGCGGGCGGCGTCGGGGCAGCGCCTGGCGGCGACGGGGCAGGGGTGACGAGGACGGCGGGCTTGGGGCAGCGCGGGGCTCGGGTGACGGCGGGGGCGGCTACAACGTCGGGGCGGCGCGGGCGACGACGGGGGCTGCGACGACGTGCGCGGGCGACGACGACGAGGAGCTAGGCGTCGGGGCAGAGGGCGGCGTCGGCGGCCGGGAGAATGAGGAACTGAATGAAATTTTTGACAAGTGATGTATATATAGCAAGAGCATTGGTCCCGGTTCGTGAAACCAACCGGGACTAATGCCCCCCTTTAGTCCCGGTTGGTGGCACCAACCGGGACTAAAGAGGGGCATTGGTCACGGTTCGTGGCACCAACCGTGACCAATGCCCCCTTTAGTCCCGGTTGGTGCCACCAACCGGGACCAAAGGCCTGTGCTGCCCCGAACCCAAATATTTAGTCCCACCTCGCTAGTTGAGACGGAGGCGCACCTGTTTATAAGGTGCGGTGCGCCTTCCCTCTCGAGCTCCTCTCTAAAGCAGGCTTTCGGGCCTAACACTGCAATCTGTGCCTGTGGGCCTACTGGGCCTCCCGCGGGCCTGAATCCTGGCCCATGGTAGGGTTTCTAGTCGTATTCAGGCCGTGGGGGCCAAGTAGGTGGCACTTTTTTTGTTTTTTTGTTTTTTCTGTTTCTACTTTATTTTAGGTCACAAAAATTATAAACTTTCTGTTAGTGCCATTAGTTTTAAAATTTGAATAGTTTAAATTTGATTTTTTTAAAATTTGTGTGAATGACTAGTTTATGAATGACTTTACTATAAAAATTGATTTTTGAGTCAATCTTTTTCCTACTCAATTTGGTAATTTTAGTTAGTCATAACAAATATTATAGTTTTCTAGTTTTTTTGTTTTGTTTTCTGCATTATTTATTTCCTTTTGTTTTTTGCTTTGTTTTTTAATTCTTTTTGCTTTTAGTTTTAGAAAAATTATAAACTTTCTGTTAGTGCCATTAGTTTTCAAATTTTAAAACACTTTTTTAGTTTTTTTGTTTTCTTTGTTGCTTTATTTATTTTATTTTCTGATTAACTTTACTATAAAAATAGTTTTTTCCTGTTTTTTTTATTTGTTTTTTGCATTATTTATTTTCTTTTGTTTTTTTCTTTAATTTTTAATTCTGTTTGCTTTTAGGTTAGCAAAATTATAAACTTTCTATTAGTGCCATTAGTTTTAGAAAAATTATAAACTTTCTGTTAGTGCCATTAGTTTTCAAATTTGAATAGTTAAAATTTGAATTCTTTGAAAATTGTTTGAATCACAAGTTTGTGATTAACTTACTAAAAATGAGAATAGATGCGCTTATAGAGAAAATTCAACCTAAATTCCTAGTAAATTTGTATGAATTTCAGAGAAATTCACTATGAATTTAGGTTAAACTTTTCGCTATTAGGGCATCTATTTTCACTTTGAGAGGAGCTCAACAAGGCAGAGAGGGAAGGGCTTAGAAACTGGTGTGAGCCCCCTTCGGTTGGCGAGGTGGGACTAAACTCTGCCCGCAACGAGGACCAACCCTTTATTCTCAGTTTGTGGCACAAACTGGGACTAATGGTCATGGGCCAGGGGCGAGGAGCAAAATTATAAACTTTCTGTTAGTGCCATTATTTTTAGAAAGTTGAAAGTTGAAAGTTGGCATGGGCCAGGGACTAATGGTCATGGTATTACGAGGGCCGAACCATAAGACATGAAAGCATTTCAAATGAACTCTGAAAAAGTTGAAAGTTGGGATGGTATCATAATTTCACCCACATAGCATGTGCATGTACAAAACGGACAATGGTAGCATGTTCGTGTGTTACAAAGTTGCGGGAGAAAGTCTTCACTTTTTCTTCGCTTGTGTCATTTGTTTATTGCGCCGTAACCATGGATAATCTTCATTGTTTATCAGGATGCTTGGGTCAGCCTTGACATTGAAGGGAGGAATTTCATGAAACTTTTCATAATCTTCAGACATGTCTGTCTTGCCGTCCACTCCCAGGATGTCCCTTTTTGCTGAAAGAACTATGTGGCGCTTTGGCTCATCGTATGATGTATTCGCTTCCTTATCTTTTCTTTTTCTCGGTTTGGTAGACATGTCCTTCACATAGATAACCTGTGCCACATCATTGGCTAGGATGAATGGTTCGTCAGTGTACCCAAGATTTTTCAGATCCACTGTTGTCATTCCATACTGTGGGTCTACCTATACCCCGCCGCCTAACAGATTGACCCATTTGCACTTAAACAACGGGACCTTAAAATCAGGTCCGTAGTCAAGTTCCCATATGTCCACTATGTAACCATAATATGTATCCTTTCCGCTCTCGGTTGCTGCATCAAAGCGGACACCGCTGTTTTGGTTGGTGCTCTTTTGATCTTGGGCGATCGTGTAAAATGTATTCCCATTTATCTCGTATCCTTTGTAAGTCAATACAGTCAAAGATGGTCCCCTGGTCAACAAGTACAACTCATCACAAACAGTGTTGTCACCTCTGAGACGTGTTTCCAGCCAACTGCTGAAAGTCCTGATGTGTTCACATGTAATCCAGTCGTCGCACTACTCTGGGTGTTTGGAGCGCAGACTGTTCTTGTGTTCATCGACATATGGGGTCACCAAGGTAGAGTTCTGGAGAACTGTGTAGTGTGCTTGAGACCAAGAATTTCCGTCCCTGCATATTATTGAGTCTCTTCCAAGAGTGCCTTTTCCAGTCAGTCTCCCTTCATACCGCGATTTAGGGAGACCTATCTTGTTAAGGCCAGGAATGAAGTCAACACAAAACCCGATAACATCCTCTGTTTGATGGCCCATGGAGATGCTTCCTTCTGGCCTAGCGCGATTACGGACATATTTCTTTAGGACTCCCATGAACCTCTCAAAGGGGAACATATTGTGTAGAAATACGGGCCCCAGGATGACAATCTCGTCGACTAGATGAACTAGGACGTGCGTCATGATATTGAAGAAGGATGGTGGGAACACCAGCTCGAAACTGACAAGACATTGCACCACATCACTCCTTAGCCTTGGTACGATTTTTGGATCGATCACCTTCTGAGAGATTGGATTGAGGAATGCACATAGCTTCACAATGGCTAATCGGACGTTTTCCGGTAGAAGCCCCCTCAATGCAACCGGAAGCAGTTGCGTCATAATCACGTCGCAGTCATGAGACTTTAGGTTCTGAAACTTTTTCTCTGGCATATTTATTATTCCCTTTATATTCGACGAGAAACCAGTCGTGACCTTCATACTAAGCAGGCATTCAAAGAAGATTTCTTTCTCTTCTTTCGTAAGAGCGTAGCTGGCAGGACCTTTACACTGCTTCGGAGGCATGCCGTCTTTTTCGTGCAAACGTTGCAGGTCCTCCCATGCTTCAGGTGTATCTTTTGTCTCCCCATACACGCCCAAGAAGCCTAGCAGGTTCACGCAAAGGTTCTTCGTCACGTGCATCACGTCGATTGAGGAGTGGACCTCTAGGTCTTTCCAGTAGGGTAGGTCCCAAAATATAGATTTCTTCTTCAACATGGGTGCGTGTCCCTCAGCTTCATTCGGAACAGCTAGTCCATCGGGACCCTTTCCAAAGATTACGTAGTGTAAATCATTGACCATAGCAAGCACGTGATCACTGGTGCGCATGGCGGGCTTCTTCCGGAGATCTGCCTCGCCTTTGAAATGCTTGCCTTTCTTTCGACATTGATGGTTGGTCGGAAGAAATCGATGATGGCCCAGGTACACATTCTTCCTGCATTTGTCCAGGTATATACTTTTAGTGTCATCTAAATAGTGCGTGCATGTGTGGTCTCCTTTGTTTGTCTGTCCTGAAAGGTTACTGAGAGCGGGCCAATCGTTGATGGTCATGAACAGCAACGCCTTAAGGTTAAATTCCTCCTGTTTGTGCTCATCCCACGTACGTACACCGTTTTCATTCCACAGCTGTAAAAGTTCTTCAACTAATGGCCTTAGGTACACATCAATTTCGTTGCCGGGTTGCTTAGGGCCTTGGATGAGAACTGGCATCATAATGAACTTCCGCTTCATGCACATCCAAGGAGGAAGGTTATACATACATAGAGTCACGGGCCAGGTGCTGCGATTGCTGCTATGCTCCTTGAAAGGATTAATGCCATCCGTGCTTAAAGCAAACCATACATTCCTTGGGTCCTTTGCAAACTCATCCCAGTACTTTCTCTCGATTTTTCTCCACTGCGCCCCGCCAGCGGGTGCTCTCAACTTCCCATCTTTCTTTCGGTTCTCACTGTGCCATCGCATCAACTTGGCATGCTCTTCGTTTCTGAACAGACGTTTCAACCATGGTATTGTAGGAGCATACCACATCACCTTCGCAGGAACCCTCTTCCTGGGGGGCTCGCCGTCAACATCACCAGGGTCATCTCGTCTGATCTTATACCGCAATGCACCGCATACCGGGCATGCGTTCAGATCCTTGTATGCACCGCGGTAGAGGATGCAGTCATTAGGGCATGCATGTATCTTCTCCACCTCCAATCCTAGAGGGCATACGACCTTCTTTGCTGCGTATGTACTGTCGGGCAATTCGTTATCCTTTGGAAGCTTCTTCTTCAATATTTTCAGTAGCTTCTCAAATCCTTTGTCAGCCACAGCATTCTCTGCCTTCCACTGCAGCAATTCCAGTACGGTACCGAGCTTTGTGTTGCCATCTTCGCAATTGGGGTACAACCCTTTTTTGTGATCCTCTAACATGCGATCGAACTTCAGCTTCTCCTTTTCACTTTCGCATTGCGCCCTTGCATCGACAATGGCCCGGCGGAGATCACAATCATCAGGCACATCGTCTGGTTCCTCGTGATCTTCAGCAGCTTCACCCGTTGCAGCATCATTGGGCACATCGTCTGGTTCCTCTTGATCTTCACCAGCTCCCCCCGTTGCAGCATCACCATATTCAGGGGGCACATAGTTGTCATCGTACTCTTCTTCTTCGCCGTCTTCCATCATAACCCCTATTTCTCCGTGCCTCGTCCAAACATTATAGTGTGGCATGAAACCCTTGTAATGCAGGTGGGAGTGAAGGATTTTCCGGTTAGAGTAAGACCTCGTATTCCCACATTCAGTGCATGGACAACACATAAAACCATTCTGCTTTTTTGCCTCGGCCGCTTCAAGAAACTCGTGGGTGTGTCTGTCACCGTACATCCATTGCCGGTTCATCTGCGTGCATTATATATAATTAAGTGTCCAAATTAATAGAAGTTCATCATCACATTAAAACCAAAGTGCATACATAGTTCTCATCTAACAACATATAGCTCTCCAGAGCATCTAATTAATTAAACCATACATTGAAACTATGTAAAACATTTCAATGCGAAAACAAATGCAATCATAATCGCATCCAAGGTAACAATTGATCCAACGGCATAATGATACCAAGCCTCGGTATCAATGGCATATTTTCTAATCTTTCTAATCTTCAAGCGCATTGCATCCATCTTGATCTTGTGATTATCGACGACATCCGCAACATGCAACTCCAATATCATCTTCTCCTCCTCAATTTTGTTTTATTTTTTCCTTCAATTTTTTTTTTCTTCTTCAACTAAATTTAACCTCTCGACAATAGGGTCGGTTGGCATTTCCGATTCACATACATCCTACATAAATAATATCTATGTCACGTTGGTCGGCATAATTTTCATAAACAATAAATGAACCAATAGTTATAAAGATAATATATATACCACATCCGAATCATAGACAGGACGAGGGCCGACGGGGGCGGATACCAAAACCATCGCACTATATAAGATGCAATAATAAAAGTAAGCAAATAATACAAGTATCTATGTAAACATGCAAGTAAGAATACTTTTCCTTTCAGAAAGAAGATAAAACAAGAGGCTCACCACGGTGGTGCCGGCGATGAGCTCGGCGTGGGTGATCGACGGCGGTGAAGACGAGGACGGGGCGTGACGGACCGCTAAACCTAGACAAATATTGTGGAAAATGGAGCTTGGAGGTCGAGCTTGGAGAGGAGAAAGCTTAAGTAGTGTGGCTCGGGCATTCCATCAAACACCTTGTGTGCATAGGAGGTGAGCTAGAGCAACACCAAGCCCTCTCCCCCTCGGCCAGAGAAAAATAGAGCACTAGGGTGCTCTGCTCGCGAGCGAGGGGTATATATAGGCACCTCATTGGTCCCGGTTGGTGACATGAGCCGGGACTAAAGGGGAGCCTTTGGTCCCGGTTCAAGCCACCAACCGGGACCAATGGTGGTGGGCCAGGAGCGAGGCCCATTGGTCCCGGTTCATCCCACCAACCGGGACCAAAAGGTCCAGATGAACTGGGACCAATGGCCCACGTGGCCCGGCCGGCCCCCTGGGCTCACGAACCGGGACCAATGCCCACATTGGTCCCGGTTCTGGACTGAACCGGGACTAATGGGCTGAGCCGGCCTGGACCAAAGCCCTGTTTTCTACTAGTGTCACTGGGAAAGGACACCGCAAGATCGAACCCAAAGCTAAGCACTTCTCCCATGGCAAGAACTACCAATCTAGTTGGCAAAACCAAGTGGATAATTCGAAGAGACTTGCAAAGATAACCAATCATACATAAAAAAATTCAGAGAAGATTCAAATATTATTCATAGATAGACTTGATCATAAACCCACAATTCATCGGTCTCAACAAACACACCGCAAAAAAGAAGAAGATTACATCGAATAGATCTCCACAAGAGAGGGGGAGAACTTTGTATTGAGATCCAAAAAGAGAGAAGAAGCCATCTAGCTAATAACTATGGACCCGAAGGTCTGAGGTAAACTACTCACACTTCATCGGAGAGGCTATGATGATGTAGAAGCCCTCCGTGATGACGGCCCTCTCCGGCAGAGCTCCGGAACAGGCCCCAAGATGGGATCTCGTGGATACAGAAAGTTGCGGCGGTGGAATTATGTTTTTGGCTCTGTCCCTGTTCGTTTGGGGGTACGTAGGTATATATATAGGAGGGTGGGGGCGCGCCTGGTGGTATAGGGCGCGCCCTCTACCTCATGCCCACCTCGAAGCTTCCTTGGCGTAGGGTCCAAGTCTCCTGGGTCATATTCGGGAAGAAAATCACGTTCCAGAAAGGTTTATTCCGTTTGGACTCCGTTTGATATTCCGTTTCTTCGAAACACTGAAATAGGCAAAAAACAGCAATTCTGGGGTAGGCCTCCGGTTAATAGGTTAGTCCCAAGAATAATATAAAAGTGGAAAATAAAGCCCAATATAGTCCAAAACAGTAGATAATATAGCATGGAGAAATCAAAAATTATAGATACGTTGGAGACGTATCAGGCATCCCCAAGCTTAATTCCATCTGGTCCTCGAGTAGGTAAATGATAAAAAGAGAATTTTCGATGCGGAGTGGTACTTGGCATAATTTCAATGCAAATCTTCTTAATTGTGATATGAATATTCAGATTCGAAAGATTCAAGACAAAAGTTTATATTGACATAAAAATAATAATACTTCAAGCATACTAACAAAGCAATTATGTCTTCTCAAAATAACATGGCCAAAGAAAGTTATCCCTACAAAATCATATAGTCTGGCTATGCTCTATCTTCACGACACAAAGTATTTCAATCATGCACAACCCCGATGTCAAACCAAGCAATTGTTTCATACTCTATCTTTTTCAAAACTTTTTCAATCTTTATGCAATACATGAGCGTGAGCCATGGATATAGCACTATATGTGAAATAGAATGGTGGTTGTGGAGAAGACAAAAAGAGGGGAAGATAGTCTCACATCAACTAGGCGTATCAACGGGCTATGGAGATGCCCATCAATAGATATCAATGTGAGTGAGTAGGGATTGCCATGCAACGGATGCACTAGAGCTATAAGTATATGAAAGCTCATAAAAAGAAACAATGTGGGTGTGCATCCAACTTGCCTGCTCACGAAGACCTAGGGAATTTTGAGGAAGCCCATCATTGGAATATACAAGCCAAGTTATATAATGTAAAATTCCCACTAGTATATGAAAGTGACATAATGAGAGACTCTCTATCATGAAGATCATGGTGCTAGTTTGAAGCACAAGTGTGGTAAAAGGATAGTAACATTGTCCCTTCTCTCTTTTTCTCTCATTTTTTTATTTGGGCCTTTTCTCTTTTTTTATGGCCTCTTTTTTTTCGTCCGGAGTCTCATCCTGACTTATGGGGGAATCATAGTCTCCATCATTCTTTCCTCACTTGGGACAATGCTCCAAAAATGATGATCATCACACTTTCATTTTTCTTACAACTCAACAACTCGATACTTAGAACAAAATATGACTCTATATGAATGCCTCCGGCGGTGTACCGGGATATGCAATGAATCAAGAGTGACATGTATGAAAGAATTATGAACGGTGGCTTTGCCACAAATACGATGTCAACTACATGATCATGCTAGCAATATGACAATGATGGAGCGTGCCATAATAAACGGAACGGTGGAAAGTTGCATGGCAATATATCTCGGAATGGCTATGGAAATGCCATGATAGGTAGGTATGGTGGCTGTTTTGAGGAAGGTACATGGTAGGTGTATGATACCGGCAAAAAGTGCGCGGTGTTAGAGAGGCTAGCAATGGTGGAAGGATGAGAAAAAGTGCATATAATCCATGGACTCAACATTAGTCATAAATAACTGATATATTATTGCAAAAATCTATTAGTCATCGAAACAATGTACTACGCGCATGCTCCTAGGGGGATAGATTGGTAGGAAAAGACCATCGGTCGTCCCTGACCGCCACTCATAAGGAAGACAATCAGTAAATAAATCATGCTCCGACTTCATCACATAACGGTTCACCATACGTGCATGCTACGGGAATCACAAACTTTAACACAAGTATTCTTTAAATTCACAACTACTCAACTAGCATGACTCTAATATTATCACCTCCATATCTCAAAACAATTATCATGCTTCAATCTTTTCTTAGTATTCAATGCACTCAAAAGAAAGTTTCACAAATCTTGAATACCAAGCATATTATTATTAAGCAAATTACCATGCTATTAAGAGACTCTCAAAATAATTTAAGTGAAGCATGAGAGATCAATAGTCTCCTTAAAACAAATCCACCACCGTGCTCTTAAAAGATCTGAGTGAAGCACATAGAGCAAAATTATAACGCTCAAAAGATATAAGTGAAGCACATAGAGCAAAACTACATAGCTCAAAAGATATAAGTGAAGCACATAGGGCAAAATTATAATGCTCAAAAGATATAAGTGAAGCACATAGAGCAAAACTACATAACTCAAAAGAAATAAGTGAAGCACATAGAGTATTCTATCAAATTTTAATTCATGTATGGCTCTCTCAAAAGGTGGGTACAGCAAGGATGATTGTGGCACACTAAAACACAAAGACACAAATAATGCAAGATGCTCCAAGCAAAACACATATCATGTTGGTGAATAAAAATATAGCTCCAAGTAAATTACCGATGGAAGTGGACGAAAGATGGGATGCCTTCCGGGGCATCCCCAAGCTTTGACTTTTTGGTGTCCTTGGATTATATTGGGGGTGCCATGGGCATCCCCAAGCTTAGGCTCTTGCCAATCCTTGTTCCATAATCCATCAAAAGAATTCACCCAAAACTTGAAAACTTCACAACACAAAACTCAATAGAAATCTCGTGAGCTCCGTTAGAGAAAGAAAACAAAAGACCACTTCAGGGTACTGTAATGAACTCATTCTTTATTTATATTGGTGCTAAACCTAATTTCTTCCAACTTCTCTATGTATTATAAACTATTTTACTAGCCATAGATTCATCAAAATAAGCAAACAACACTCGAAAAACAGAATCTGTCAAAAACAGAACAGTCTGTAGTAATATGTAGCTAGCGCAAGATCTGGTACCCCAAAAATTCTAAAATAAATTTCTGCACGTGAGGAATTTATCTATTAATCATCTGCAAAAATAATATACTAAATATAACTCTCCAAATAAAAATGACAGCAGTTCTCGTGAGCGCTAAAGTTTCTGTTTTTTACAGCAAGTTCAACAAGACTTTCCCCAAGTCTTCCCAACGGTTCTACTTGGCACAAACACTAATTAAACACAAGAAACACAACCAAAACAGAGCCTAAATAAATTATTTATTACTAAACAGGAGCAAAAAGCAAGGAATAAAAATAAAATTGGGTTGCCTCCCAACAAGCGCTATCGTTTAACGCCCCTAGCTAGGCATAAAAGCGAGGATAGATCTAGGTATTGCCATCTTTGGTAGGAAATTCTTCAATGAGGCATCTATCTTTCTTAGAAATTTCTTCCTTTCTAGTAATTATCAAAGTTTTAGGCACAAGATCAAAAAATTCATTCGTAGCATAAGGTTCCTTAATGATAGCAAAAATATCTGGATGAATGCTTATAGATCTAAGATTAGCGGTTTCCTTAGATGATTCACCCTTATTCTTAGGAACATACATAAGCTTGGTAATTTTAGTGGAAGGACTAGAAGTATTCTTTACGGAAGAAAAAGCGGTTCCTAAGTTGGTAATGATACCCTCAAGTTTATCGATTCTAGTGGAATCTAGATTTATTTTCTCATTAACCATGGGTTCCTTTTCCTTAATATTTTTCAAAGTCATTCCTACCTTAGATCCATATTGGGTAATTTGATTATGGATCTTTTTATCTAGATTATCAATTGATTCAATGGTAGCAACTTTGTTTTCAATAATTTCAAGCCTTTGCATAACATGCTCCAAAGTTAACATAGTTCCATTAACCAAATGAGGTGGTGAGCCAAATAAATCTATCATAACATTATAAGAATCAAAAGTGTGGCTACCCAAGAAATTCCCCCCAGTAATGGTATCAAGGATATATCTATACCAAGGACAGCACCTACATAAAAATTGCGAAGAAGGACTGAAGTAGATTGCTTCCTAGTAGATCTATTTTGAGCATTGCAAATCCTATACCAAGCGTCTTTCAGATTTTCTCCCTCCCTTTATTTAAAATTTAGGACTTCATTCTCGGGAGAAAACGGAGAAGAGATAAGATTAGCCATGACGACAAGGCAAGCGGGAAAAAGGCAAACGGAAAAAAGGGAAGGAGAAGCAGAAGGAGAAGGAGAGGGCGAATAAAACGGCAAGGGTGAAGTGGGGGAGAGGAAAATGAGAGGCAAATGGCAACTAATGTAATGCGAGAGATAGAGATTGTGATGGGTACTTGTTATGTTGAATTTTTGCGTAGACTCCCCGGCAACGGCGCCAGAAATGGCTCGTTGTCGGGAGTCAAATCTTGACTTGCGCGGACCTCCCCGGCAACGGTGCCAGAAATTCTTCTTGCTACCTCTTGAGCTTGCGTTGGATTTCCCCGAAGACGAAAGGATGATGCAGCAGAGTAGCGTAAGTATTTCCCTCAGTTTTTGAGAACCAAGGTATAAATCCAATAGGAGGCCATGCTCAAGTCCCTCATACCTGCACAAAACGATAGCTACTCGCAACCAACGCGAGTAGGGGTTGTCAATCCCTTCACCGTCACTTACGAGTGTGAGATCTGATAGATATAATATTTTTGGTATTTTTGCTATAGAGATGCAAAGTGAAAAGTAAAAGGCAAAGTAAAAAATCAAGGCAAGATTAAAGTGATGGAGATTGATGGAGGTTTCACTAGTGGCTTCTCTCAAGAGCATAAGTATTCTACGGTGGGTGAACAAATTACTATTGAGCAATTGACAGAATTGAGCATAGTTATGAGAATATCTAGGCATGACCATGTATATAGGCATCACGTCCGAGACAAGTAGACCGAAACGATTCTGCATCTACTACTATTACTCCACTCATCGACCGCTATCCAGCATGCATCTAGAGTATTAAGTTAAAAATAGAGTAACGCTTTAAGCAAGATGACATGATGTAGAGAGATAAATTCATGTAATATGAAATAAACCCCATCTTGTTATCCTCGATGGCAACGATGCAATACGTGCCTTGCTGCCCCTTCTGTCATTGGGAAAGGACACCGCAAGATCGAACCCAAAGCTAAGCACTTCTCCCATGGCAAGAACTACCAATCTAGTTGGCCAAACCAAACGGATAATTCAAAGAGACTTGCAAAGATAACCAATCATACATAAAAGAATTCAGAGAAGATTCAAATATTATTCATAGATAGACTTGATCATAAACCCACAATTCATCGGTCTCAACAAACACACCGCAAAAAAGAAGAAATTACATCGAATAGATCTCCACAAGAGAGGGGGAGAACTTTGTATTGAGATCCAAAAAGAGAGAAGAAGCCATCTAGCTAATAACTATGGACCCGAAGGTCTGAGGTAAACTACTCACACTTCATCGGAGAGGCTATGATGATGTAGAAGCCCTCCGTGATGACGGCCCTCTCCGGCGGAGCTCCGGAACAGGCCCCAAGATGGGATCTCGTGGATACAGAAAGTTGCGGCAGTGGAATTAGGTTTTTGGCTCCGTTCGTGTTTGTTTGGGGGTACGTAGGTATATATATATAGGAGGAAGAAGTACGTCGGTGGAGCTTCGGTGGGCCCATGAGGCTGGGGGCGCGCCCCCTACCTCGTGCCCACCTCGAAGCTTCCTTGGCGTAGGGTCCAAATCTCCAAGGTCATATTCGGGAAGAAAATCACGTTCCAGAAAGGGTTATTCCATTTGGACTCCGTTTGATATTCCGTTTCTTCGAAACACTGAAAGAGGCAAAAAACAGCAACTCTGGGCTGGGCCTCCGGTTAATAGGTTAGTCCCAAAAATAATATGAAAGTGGAAAATAAAGCCCAATATAGTCCAAAACAGTAGATAATATAGCATGGAGCAATCAAAAATTATAGATACGTTGGAGACGTATCATGGAGGTGGCGGCGGAGGTGCGGGAGGATCCGAGCATCACGTTTGCTCGGAAGATCAGCTCGGCCATGTGGCAAACTTGCCGCGTCAAAGTCAAGGCCCTAAAGAAAGAGAAGCTCAAGAAGCGGATGGCCGCCGGTGGACGTGGTGGTGGCAGCGGGCGTGGTGGTCATGGCAAACATGGCGGACGTCGCGGCGAAGTCCGCGGTGCCAAGACAAGCACACCAATAGTTCAAGTGGAGCTGTGGCCAGAGCCTTACAAGTCTTCGTACTTCTACGCCTCCAAGCAGCTCAGAACCATCGCCGGGACAGTGCCTTACATGGTCGAGATAAATGCGGCGCCACTCTTCTCCGAGTGTTCTTCGCCGATACTTGTCCGGGTGCGGATGGTTGGCGGGGAGCAGATGGATGCGTGCATGATGTTTGCTACAATGCCTAGCGCGGGGGACCCGGTGTACGACAGCCCAGTCAGGGAGATGCTTGACATCATCCACGGCGGAGGCGAAGGAGGAGGATGTGGCTATGAGGACGGACCAGTGGAAGACTCCGATCTCACCTAGTCCGGCAACTACCCGCAGCAGCAGAGCTACACCCAAACGGGCACGCAGCTGCCCTAACGCAGACTGGCGAGGGCACACGACAACAACACCATTTGGCTACCGCAAAGCAGCAACAAGATGATGAGGAGGAGTAGGACAGCGAGGACGATGATCCGGATGATACAACCGGCGATTCAAATAAGATCGGTAGAGGAGAAGGCTTCGACATAAGCGAGGACGAGCTGTTATGTGATGCATGGTTGGACAACATTTTGGAACAACATTCACATTTGGTTCGATGAACACAAGCATTCCCTCCCGTACTCCGACGCAGTCACCCGCAACCGTGAATCCAGGTCCCTCAAACCATCGATAGTACACCATCCAAGAGGCTGTGTTGGAGTACTGCGGGCACTTGAAGCATCTCATCGCACGGTGGCCTAGCGGTGCACAAATCACCGAGCAAGTAAGTAGATCACTAGCCATACATGCTTAGCTTTGTGGCACACTAGTTGGATATGCTTAGTTTTTTTGCTAGCTAGCCGGATATGCATTGTTGACATTGTTTCACTTTGTAGCCATCTCGTGCTTGTTTGGTATATAAGTTCGAGAAGAAAAACTTACTATCATGCATTGTTGGTTGAAGTTGAATGGGTAGCCCAAGTGGAACATTTTCATAGTAAAGACTTCCACCCATGCCACCGAGGAAGAAACCGGTAACCCTACCGACTCAGCACAAGAACCGCCAAAGAAGGTTAGAATTTTTTTATGGGAGAAGAAGTGGGAGGAGGAGAGGGTGAAACGAGAAGGTGCGACAGCCAAGCTGACGAAGAGGTTCGAGGACCTCTTGTCGAAGGAGGAGGCATGCGTGAAATGCTCGGACCTCAAGGAGGAGAAAAAGGCAGAGAGGTTTGCATTCTTGATGGATGAAACGGACAAGAAGCTCAAGCTCGAGAAAAGGAGGGCCATGATTGAAGAGAGAGTTCATAGGTCCTGAAAAAACTTCCTCCCGTGTTGCTCGGCTAGGGCGACACTGGAGGCCACCCCAACCCTAAATCCACTAGCCCCCGTCCATGTCTCTCCTGGCCGCCGCCGGCGGTGCAGTCACCAGCGGCGGCGGGCGTCTGTGTAAGGAAGCATGCGTGGTGCTGGTGCTTTCCCCTGGGATCAGATTCGATAGTGCTTCTGCGCAAGCATGAGTTGCTCTACGATGACGCATCCACGGCCGACCTCTTGGCTTGCTTATGTGCACGTCCATGGGCCGCCTCTTGCACGGCTGCGGGTGGCTGCTTGTGCGGAAAGCTGCATCTTCCCAAGAGGATCCACTCTGATCCTGAATGCGGCAGCGCGAGCCCATCAGATCTGGCGTGTTTTCCATCCAGTTCTTGGCGCACGTTGTTGCTGGCGGTTGCGACGCTGCTTGCTGGTGCATACATGATGGTGGACCAGGGGCCATTGGTGTTGCGGGCTATGGCGCCCCGGCTCAGATCCAGCCATGTCGGACCCTAGGCAATGTGCCTTGGCAGGGCCCTCTCCGGCAAGGTAGCAGTCGACATTGCTTTGCTCATGTGGTGAGCACTTTGGCATGCACCGACTGTCATGGTTCTAAGTCTGACAGTAGAATGGGGGTAGGAATGTAGAGGCAAGATAACAACTATGAAGGAGTAGTACACAGGAGTTTTACAAGTCCAGGCCCTTCTCGGAGGAAGTAACAGCCCTACGTCTCGGAGCTAAGAGGCGGTCGACTGGATTATATGCGTGTGTGTTACAGGGGGTGCGAACCCTTGTCCCTGAGGAGGGGGGTGGCTTATATAGAATTCGCCAGACCCCTCCCGCCCTTAGTTACAAAGGGTTTAAGGTACATAAAGACGAGGACATTAATGGTAACGCCTGCAATAAAGATACATAATGACCATTAAAACTATGACTTAATTCCCGACCGTTGCAGAGTGGAGTGGCTCTAGATATTCTGGTAGTCGAGTGATTGCCCATACAGTCGAGTGTCTTCAAGACTGTCGAGTGGAACATCACTTCATGGTCGAGTGGATGATGATTTTTCTTCGAATGCTTCTGGTTCTTTTTAGAGATGTCCTTGGGGAGGGTATCTTGGACAGATCCATGACCCTACCCTAGGTACATAGCTTCATCATTAGCCCCCGAATGGATCGGGGTTTGAGTGAGGAAGGAGTTGAGAACACTTCCGACTCATTTTTCATGCTATGAGTATATCTTGTTCTGGATCAATGAGCTGAGGTGACCACACCAACTTCTTTTTCTGTCACCTTGATCCATTCTTAGTTTTTGTCGTGTGAACTTTTACTGAAGAGTTCCGAGTGATGATGTGGAGGATGTCTTCCATCTGATAAGTTGTTCTGCTGTCCGCGGATTTCACGGGATTCGAATTTTGGGAAGCGCGACGGACGGGGGGGGCCGCGGTAATCGGGACGGATTAGGCATGTCGCCTCGATCCCCGTGTCACCTTTTTGCCACGTATCGCATGCACGACTGTTGCGGGATTTGATAAGATCGTCCGGGCCTACAAGTCAGTCACTCGGAAGTGTCCTTATAAAAGGCACCAGACCGGGCTTTTGAACAGTGCGCCCTCATTCTCCTTCTTCTTCGTCAGATTTCTCCGCTGCGCCTGCTTCAGCTCTCGGCGTCGTAGCCCCGCTCGGAGTCGATTCGCTGCCATGGGGAAGGAGAAGACAGTGGCGCTGGAGCGCGCAAAGAAGGCGACAATGAAGGCGAAAGGAAAGAGGACCAGCCGGGGTGGATCCTCGTCAAGGTCCGGCCTACCGCCGGGCTGGATCCAGGGCGACTGGATCCGCTCGACGATCAGCCAAGATGACATCGATGATCTGGTTGAGGGGGGCTGATCCCCCACGAATCGGCGCGGCTCCCGGGGAACGAGACCGAGCCGCGGCCGCAGGAGGGTGAGTGCGTTCTCCTCGCCACTCATGTCGACCGCGGGTTTTCTTTGCCTCCGCATCCTTTCTTTCGGGTTTTTTGAACTTCTTCGGGGCTCCAATTCACCACTTTACTCCAAATACCATCATGTACCCTGCCTTCGTGTCCATGTGCGTGAGTTTCTTGGGTTGCCGACCGCACTGGGGTCTCTTCAAGCACATATTCACATGTCGCTCCCAGACGGTCAAAAAGGCCAACCCGAGTGACGAGAGGACGCACGTGATACAGATGTGCGGGGGCCTCAGAATTCAAATGAGGAACAAGAGCACCTTCCCAGCTACGATCCTTCTCGACTCGGTCCGGGGCTGGCAGTCGACCTGGTTTTACTGCAAGGACCAGCCGACCCTGGGCCAGTCGACTGGACTGCCCCCCTTTTCCTTGGCTCGAGTGGAGAAGCCCTCCTCCTTGAGGGTGATCCCGGAAGAGAAGGCGCAGGTGAAGGTGTTGGTCGAGCGGGTCGTCCAACTTGTCCGCGACGGAGTGACTGGTATGGACCTATTGGAGGTCTTTCTCAGCCGACGCATCCAACCACTCCAAGCCCGTGACCATCCGATGTGGATGTACTCGGGACTCGAGGACTCCACTCGGATCCACCTGGAGGATGTTAGTGAAGACACGATGGAGAAGTGGCTGAGAGGAATTACTGACAACAAAGATAATCACAGGGGGTCTAGGAGGGTGATTCCATTCGACCATTTGCGCCAGCCGGAACAGGTATGATTCTGCATTGCCAAGTATCTTCTTGATTCACTATGTAACATCTTGTTGACGGTCGACTGTACTTCTATGGTTCATTGTCTTTTCAGGCTCTTCTTGATATGTACTCGATGCCCAATGGAGTGCAGGAGCAAAATGTCGAGTAAGGGGCGAGCGGGGACGAGAGTGGGGAGTGGCGCTCGAATCGAGAGGAGGACGAGGTGAGCGACGACTCGAGTGGTGAAGAAGAAGTCGACTCGCCGCCTCGCAGAGAGAGAAGGTCCAAGCACGCTCACGACCCGACGAGCGCCCCTGACCTGACGGCCGCACCGACTAGGCAATCTTCGAAGCGCCCTCGGACAACTTCTCCGGTGCTGACTAAGAAGGTATCGAAACAACTCAACACTGCGCCGCCTCCCGTGCTGAAAGCATTGAAGGCCACCTCCTCCAAACCACTAAAGGCTTTGCCCAGGATAAAAGTGACCATCCCCACCATCTCCGGCTAATCATCTGATCCGATCTTTTGGTCGACTCGAGCAACAGAACATAACCGACTGAATGTTGAAATTTGCAGTGCTGCTACATCTGGAACGTCTTCCTACCAATACCGAGACGAGGAAATGGAAGACGCGATTACCTCCAACCCAGGCAAAACTCTCATGATCTTGTTCTTCATTATTTGGTCGAATGATTTATTTGCAGCCCCACCCAATGTTGTCGATCTTCTGGATGATGATGAAGATGTGACCCCTAGGCCCAGAAAGAACAAAAAAGTAGCAGCTGACAAGACGTCTCAGCAGGGACCGGTGACAACACCAACCGTCCGGCAATCTGAAGACGCAGGTGGGGCCTCCATAACTTTCACTGTCCCATTGTCGAATGAGCGCCCTGCGCCGTCGATTGTACTGGGGTTTCCATCAATCGTCCAACCTCATTCTTCGGAGCTCCAAGCTGCCGCACCTGGGTCATCTGCCCCCTTCTTCACCAACTACCATGTTCTGAAAAACCAGTCAGATGCGGCTGCGGAGGCCATCCGTTAGGCTAACATGATGATGGAGCGGATGAAGACGGTGCACGAGAATAGCCAGGCTGCTTACGATGCCAGCGCGGCTCTACGGATAATGTCCAGGTAAGTAGACTTTCGACTGACCTTGTTCCATTAGGATATGCTACCTGAAATATTTTCTGTGTCGAATCTGTACACCCACTAGGTGTTTTGTTGTCTCTAGCACTTGCGCTCTTCCACTCGGCCTGGGCGAGTGGGATCTAAGCCGGTGCGGGCAGTCGACTGGGGTCTGAGTCCTTTTCCCTTTCCTTTCTTCCACTCGTCCCGGGCGGACCGTTCGAGCGGGGTCTGAATCAGTGGGGGCATGCCAAGTGCACCCACTGGGTGTAGTCCCCGAGACTGCGGTCGACAGCTGGCAGTCGACCGGGGTCTGAATAGTTCTTCTCTCTCTTTTTTATATCGACCCGGGTGGCCGGTCGAGCGGGGTCTGAATCAGTGGGGGCACGCCAAGTGCACCCATTGGGTGTAGTCCCCGAGACCGCAGTCGACTGCGGGCGGTCGACTGGGTCTGAGTAAACTTTTAAGTTTTATTTACTCGGAAGTAAATAATCTTTGATCTTGTCGATTGACACGTCTTTTACCTTCTGCAAAAATCTTGTACTCTCATTTCTAAGTTTGCCGAATTTGAGGAGAAGCAGAGGCAACTCAACCTCGACTTGGAGCTGGCCCAAAAAAAGTTGAAGAAAGCTCAAAATGAAGCTTCTGGTAAAGGTTTCATGATCTTGTGGTGGCGGATCATCAAGGATAGCATCAGTATTTTGTTCAGAAGCTCAATGGCGGAGGCGGTGCTCGAGCACTAGGGCGTTGCGAGGAAGATGATGAGATGAACAGGCACGCGGGGAAAAGGGAAAGGGACCCCCGGTCCTATTTATTAGGAAAATGGATAAATGGCAAGCGCGGGAATCGTGTAGGTCAAAAAATGAATCTGTCGATATACAGATGCCTCGACTTTCGGAGTTTCATTAAAGAAAAGAAGGTACATTAAAAGATTTGGGATATGTATAAAATTAATGACATGTGAGGTCACGACGGATTATCATGATTCTAGAAGATGGCGTCATGGTGAGTTATAAGTTTCGTGAAGGTAATGAGGAAGGGGTTTTTCTAAGTATTGAAGATTGACATGAACAAGTTCAAATCAACCTGGGCCTAATGTTGGGGATATAACTATTGAGCATAAACCGCCCTGGAGGGGCCGGGTTATGCTCATAGTGATTCACCCGTATTGAAGCCCATGAAGATATGAAGGTTGGCGCTTTACAAAGGAGACTTAATAGTAAGGCCCAAAGCCCAAAGGTGGGTTAAGGCCTATATATGTAAACCGCCATAAGGAGTATAACTTGTATTATAAGATAGGAAAGAGGGAGAGACCGAGACGGACACGTTTATGAGCCGGCCGGGATTTTGTGAACCGACCGGGCGTCAACCTGTGTACATGAAGGGACGTCCCGACGACAGTTTAGGGACAAGAAACAACACATCGAGAGCCAGGTCAAGCGGATTCGCTCCCTGGTCATCGAAACCCTAGCAATACCACCTCAACTTGATTAGGCTTTTACCTTCACCGCAAGGGACCGAACCAGTATAAACTCCTCCTGTCCATTGTCCTGATTAACCCCTTTAAGCAAACCTTGTTGCGATGGGTCCACGACTAAGTCCTCACACTAGGACATCGGTCGTGACAATTCCATGACAACCCTGCTTTTGCTACTTCACCTATCTATATTTCTGATAAGGGTTATGATTTCTCTATCGATCCTGAGACAATTACTTTGGTTGAATCTGATCCTTTTTATGGATATGAATCTGAAACTGTTGTGGCACATCTTACTAAATTGAATGATATAGCCACCCTATTCACTAATGAGGAAACAATTTGTTACTACTATATCCTTAAGTTATTTCCGTTTTCATTAAAGGGTGATGCTAAAATATGGTTTAATTCTCTTGATCCTGGTTGTGTGCGTAGTCCCCTGGATATGATTTATTACTTCTCTGCAAAATATTTCTCCGCTCATAAGAAACAAGCTGCCTTAAGGGAAATATATAATTTTGTACAAATTGGAGAAGAGAGTCTCTCGCAATCTTGGGGGAGGCTTCTCCAATTACTTAATGCTTTGCCTGATCACCCTCTCAAGAAAAATGAAATAATTGATATCTTTTATAATGGACCAATCGATGCTTCTAGAGACCACCTGGATAGTTGTGCTGGTTGTGTTTTCATGGAAAGAACTGTCGATCAAGCTGAATTGCTATTGAATAATACGTTGAGTAATGATAATGATTGGACACTTCCTGAACCAACTCCTAAGCTAACTCTGAAGAAAAGGGGTATTCTATTTCTCAGTCTTAAAGATATGCAAGAGGCAAAGAAATCTATGAAGCAAAATGGTATTAAAGCTGAAGATGTTAAGAATTTACTACCTATTGAAGAGATACATGGTCTTGATAACCTGACACAGGTAGTAAAGGTAAATTCTCTCTATAGATTTGATAAGGGTGAAGTCCCATCTACTAAGTTTGCTAGCCAATGCTTGGATGAGTTTGATAATTTTATTGTTAAACAAGATGACTTCAATGCTTATTTTGGTAGACAATTGAAATGTAATGCTTATATGATTGAACACTTGAGTGATTATATGTCTAGAGTTAAAGGTGAGCTTAAACTTATTAGTAAGCATGCTTCTATGGTTACCACTCAAGTAGAACAAGTGCTTAAAGCTCAGAATGATTTGCTCAATGAATTAAATAATAAGAAAAATGATAATGGTAATAGAGTTGTGACTAGAGGTGGTAAAATGACTCATGAACCTTTGTATCTTGAGGGCCACCCTAAGAGAATTGAGAATGATTCTCAGAGAACTAATGTTGAGGCACCTAGTTCTTCTAAGAAGAAGAAAAAAAATGATAGGACTTTGCATGCTTCTAGTGAACCGTATGTTGACACACCTGAGAATCCGAATGATATTTCTATTTCTGATGCTGAAACACAATCTGGTACTGAACATGAACCTAGTTATAATATTAATGATGATGTTCATGTTGATGCTCAACCTAGCAATAACAATGATGTAGAGATTGAACCTATTGTTGATCTTGATAACCCACAAACAAAGAATGCACGTTATGATAAGAGAGACTTCGTTGCTAAGAGGTGATGACCCACAAGTATAGGGGATCGATCGTAGTCCTTTCGATAAGTAAGAGTGTCGAACCCAACAAGGAGCAGAAGGAAATGATAAGCGGTTTCCAGCAAGGTATTCTCTGCAAGTACTGAAATAAGTGGTAATAGATAGTTTTGTGATAGGATAATTTGTAACAAGGTACAACTAAAAAAAGTAAATAAGTTGCAGCAAGTTGGCCCAATCCTTTTTTGTAGCAAAGGACAAGCCTGGACAAACTCTGATATGATGTAAAGCGCTCCCGAGGACACATGGGAATATCATCAAGCTAGGTTTCATCACATTCATATGATTCGCATTCGGTACTTTGATAATTTGGTATGTGGGTGGACCGGTGCTTGGGTGCTGCCCTTACTTGGACAAGCATCCCACTTATGATTAACCTCTATTGCAAGCATCCGCAAGTACAACAAAAGTATTAAGGTAAAGCTAACCATAGCATGAAACATATGGATCCAAATCAGCTCCTTACGAAGCAATGCAAAAACTAGGGTTTAAGCTTCTGTCACTCTAGCAACCCATCGTCAACTTATTACTTCCCAATGCCTTCCTCTAGGCCCAAATAATGGTGAAGTGTCATGTAGTCGACGTTCACATAACACCACTACAGGAGAGACAACATACATCTCATCAAAATATCGAACGAATACCAAATTCACATGACTACTAATAGCAAGACTTCTCCCATGTCCTCTGGAACAAAAGTAACTACTCACAAAGCATAAACATGTTCATAATCAGAGGGGTATTAATATGCATATAGGGTCTGAACATATGATCTTCTACCAATTAAACAAACTAGCATCAACTACAAGGAGAAATTAACACTACTAGCAACCTACTAGCACCAATCCCGGACTTGGAGACAAGAATTGGATACAAGAGATGAGCTAGTGTTTTGAGAGGAGATGGTGGTGATGAAGATGTTGATGGAGATTGCCCTCTCCCGATGAGAGGAGCATTGGTGATGATGATGGCGATGATTTCCCCCTCCGGGAGGGAATTTTCCCCGGCAGAACAGCTCCGCTGGAGCCTTAGATTGATCCCGCCAAGGTTCCGCCTCGTGGCAGCGGAGTTTCGTCCGAGAAGATGGCTTATGATTTTTTTCCCATCGAGAGACTCCATATAGCAAAAGATGGCCACCGGAGGGCCACCAGGGGGCCCACGAGGTAGGGGGCACGCCCAGGGTGGTAGGGCGCGCCCCCACCCTCGTGGGCAGGGTGTGGCCCCCCTGGTGAAGTTCTTTCTCTTAGTATTTTTTATGTATTTGGAAAAGGTCTTCCGTGAAGTTTCAGGACTTTTGGAGCTATGCAGAATAGGTCTTTAATATTTGCTCCTTTTCCAGCCGAGAATCCCAGCTGATGGCATTCTCCCTCTTTATGTAAACCTTGTAAAATAAGAGAGAATAGGCATAAGTATTATTACATAATGTGTAATAACAGCCCATAATGCAATAAATGTCGATCTAAAAGCATGATGCAAAATGGACGTATCAATTCCCCCAAGCTTAGACCTCGCTTGTCCTCAAGAGTAAAGCCGAAATTCAAAAATATGTCCACATGTTTAGAGATAGAGGTGTCGATAAAAATAAAATACGGACATGTGGGCATGATGATCATTCTTAGAACATCAACTTATATAATTCTTGCCATATGATTTCTTATGCTAAAGTAATAATTCAATCACAATCTCAAGTATGAATAGTAAACTTCATTGAAAACTAACAAACTATAATCTCAGTCACTAGAGCAATTGCAATTTATCATAACAGAGGAAAGAGTCAATGTATAAGAGCTTTTCAGCAAGTCCACATACTAAACTATCATATAGTCTTTCACAATTGCTGACACTCACGCAACACTTATGGGTATGGAGTTTTAATCGGACACGGAGAAATATAGGGTCTTATAGTTTTGCCTCCCAACGTTTTACCTCAAGGGTAATGTCAATAGTAATAGTTCATGAAAACACACATCCAATTAGCTATATATACCAAGATCTTTCCAACATCCCGCGCTTCCCAAAGGATAAAATGTGAAAGGAAGGGTGAAGATCACCATGACTCTTATGCAAGGTAGGAAGTGAAAGTAAAAGATAGGTCCTTCGCAGAGGGAAGCAGAGGTTGTCATGCGCTTTTATGGTTGGATGCACAAAATCTTAGTGCGAAAGAACGTCACTTTATATTGCCACTTGTGATATGGACCTTTATTATGCAGTCTGTTGCTTTTATTTCTTCCATATCACATGATCGTATAAAGCTTATTTTCTCCCACACTAATAAGTCATACATATTTAGAGAGCAATTTTTTATTGCTTGCACCGATGACAACTTACTTGGAGGATCTTACTCAATCCATAGGTAGGTACGGTGGACTCTTATGGCAAAACTGGTTTAAGGGTATTTGGATGCACAAGTAGTATTTCTACTTGGTGCAATGAATTTGGCTACCATGAGGGAGAAAGGCAAGCTCAACATGTTGCAGGATCCAAGACAATATAATATATCTCATATGTGAGAAAACATAACCCATTACGTTGTCTTCCTTGTCCAACGTCAACTCTTTTAGCATGTCATATTTTAAAGAGTGCTCACAATCATAAAAGATGTCCAAGATAATATATCTATATGTGAAGACCTCTCTTTCTTTATTACTTCCTATTAATTGCAACGATGACCAAGACTATGTTTGTCAACCCTCAACAACTTTTATTCATCATACTTTTTCTATGTGAGCTCATTACTCTCCATAAGACTCACATGATCTCTTTGTTTCTTTTTATTTCTTTCTCTTATATTTTATTCCCTAAGGATCATGGAAAAATAATCAAGCCCTTGACTCAACACTAATCTTTAGTATATAGCTCACGGACTAGATTACATAGAAGGATAATAAAGCAAAACTCACGACTAGATCATACTAAGAATTTTTATTCTACTAGATCAAGATATTACCAAAAGGATAGAACTAAGAAAAACGTTAAAGATAAAAGTGATGGTGATACGATACCGAGGCACTCCCCCAAACTTGGCAGTCGCCAAGGGGAGTGCCCATACCCATGTGATTATGTCTCCTTTGTTGATGAAGAAGGTGGTGGTTTTGTTGATGGAGTAGGCTTCTTCCTTAATTTGCATTTGAGGACAGAATTTTGGGCCCTTAGGTCATCGATCTCCTGCTCCAGGGTCAATATCTTTTTGCATAGTTCCTGCTTGTTTTCCTGCAAGAGGCGAAAAGGGATAAACTCAATCTTAGGTTTCTTTACTCTATCCGGGAGGCTTGACTTTTTGAACTCCACGTGCATGTCCCCAGGTTGAGGTAGTGGGACTTCGTCTTCTTCTGAGCTCGTCTCCTCCTTTCCCTTAGGTTCATAGGCCTCTTCTTCTTCCGTAGTCCAACCACAATGCTCCACATCCCCATAGAATTTAGGGTTTGCAAGGTAATCACCCACATAGCTCTCTCCTTCCGAATCCTGGGACGACATGTTGCTCAAATCTGCAGCAGGATAGCTCGAAACAAAGACAGGAGATATTTGCGTGATACGGGAGTCAAAACCCCCAGGAGATTATATAATGAATTTTTACCGACCAAAATATGTGTCGTGTATGAAAACGGAGTCCAGAGAGCACACGAGGTGCCCACGAGGTAGGGGCGCGCACCCAGTAGGGTAGGGCGCGCCCTCCACCCTCGTGGAGCCCTTGTGTCCTTCCCGGACCACTTCTTATTTTTCGATTTTTCTAAATATTCGAAAACAGAGAAATATTGCCTTAAAAACTATTTTGGAGTCGGTTTACTTACCGTACCACATACCGATTCCTTTTCGGAGTCTGAAACGTCCCGGAAAGTGTCCCTTATGTATTCCTCCGGGGTTACGGTTTCAATAACATTGGTTTCAACATTTATGGGATTACCTGAGATATAATGTTTAATTCTTTGACTGTTCACCACCTTCGGATTTGTGCCTTCGAATTTGTTGATTTTTATGGCACCGGAATGATAGACCTCCTCGATAACGTAAGGACCTTCCAATTTAGAGATAAGTTTTCCTGCAAAAAATCTTATGTGCAGTCCTATCTCCAGCATGGTGTCCTCCATAAGCTTCGGAGTGACACTTGCATAGGATCTGTTCCTGTTCATGCTCAGGTACACAACGTCTAATAACACGATCCTCCTTATTAATAAAGATGTGGGTCATCCCAAAAGTAATGCCTCAAATCATAGAAGAACTTTTTGTTTTGCTGGTATGTGAAACTAGGTGGTATAAACTTAGCAACAATGTAATTAGCATAATCAGCATACCATGGAGCAGTATGAGAAGCATTTATGACATTTAATTGCTCATCAGGAAAGCTATCATCAATAGGAAGTGGGTCATCAAGCACATTTTCTAACCTAGACAATTTGTCTGCAACGGGGTTCTCAGCTCCCTTTCTATCAACAATATGCAAATCAAACTCTTGTAGCAAGAGAACCCATCTAATAAGTCTAGGTTTAGCATCTTTCTTTTCCATAAGATACTTAATAGCAGCATGATCAGTGTGAATAGTTAGTTTAGAATCAACAATATAAGGTCTGAACTTATCACAAGCAAATACAACTGCTAAGAATTCCTTTTCAGTAGTAGCATAATTTCTTTGAGTATTGTCTAGGGTTTTACTAGCATATTGAATAACATTTAGTTTCTTATCAACTCTTTGCCCTAGAACAACACCTACAGCTTAATCACTAGCATCACACATAATTATAAAGGGTAAATTCCAATCAGGTGGCTGAACAATAGGTGCAGAGATAAATGCTTTCTTAAGTATTTCAAATGCTTCTACGCAATCATCATCAAAGACAAATGGTATATCTTTTGTAATAAATTAGTTAGAGGCCGAGAGATTTTTGAGAAGTCCTTAATGAACCTCCTATAAAAACCGGCATGGCCAAAGGAAACGTCTTATACCTTTGATGTCCTTGGGACATGGCATCTTCTTAATAGCATAAACTTTGGCTTTATCAACTTCAATACCTCTTTCAGAAACTTTATACCCCAAGACAATACCTTCATTTACCATAAAGTGGCACTTTTCCCAATTCAAGACAAGATTAGTTTCTTCACATCTCTGCAAAACTCGATCAAGGTTGCTCAAGCAATCATCAAAAGAAGATCCATAGACGGAAAATTCATCCATGAAAACCTCACAAAGCTTTTCACAAAAGTCCGAGAATATAGCCGTCATGCATCTTTGGAAGGTAGCAGGTGCATTACATAAACCAAAAGGCATACGTCTATAAGCAAAAGTACCAAAAGGGCATGTAAAAGTAGTCTTTGATTGATCTTTGGCTGACACGGGTATTTGAGAGAAACTAGAATAACCATCTAGAAAGCAAAAATGTGTATGTTTGGATAATCTTTCTAGCATTTGATCGATAAAAGGTAAGGGGTAATGATCCTTTTTAGTAGCCTTATTTAATTTGCAGAAATCAATTACCATCCTATAACCTGTAATAATTCTTTGAGGTATCAATTCATCTTTATCATTAGGAACAACAGTAATAGCTCCCTTCTTAGGGACACAATGGACATGACTTACCCACTGACTATCAGCAACGGGATAAATTATACCTGCCTCAAGGAGCTTTAGTGTTTCCTTTCTTACCACTTCTTTCATTTTAGGATTCAACCGGCGTTGATGATCACCAACTGGTTTAGCATCTTCTTCCAAATTAATTTTATGTTGACATAGAGTGGGACTAATAGCAGCATGGTGCTTCTTCATAGTTTTCAATAATCTCTCTTCTTCATGTTCTGAAAGGTTAGCACTAATAATAACATGATATATCTTTTTCTCATCAAGATAAGCATATTTAAGAGTATCAGGTAACAATTTAAACTCAAATACGCGATCACCCTAGGATTTCAAGAGGTAAATTGTTTTTCAGAATAGGTTCATGTTTAAAGAATACTTCATCTAATTCCCTTCTTTCATTCATAAACATGTCATTTTGACGGTCTAGCAAGTATTGTTCTAAAGGATCACTAGGAGGTACATCAATATAGGCAAGACCAATAATTTCATCCTTACTAGGTAATTCTTCTTCATGGTGTTGTCTACTAAATTTAGAGAAATTAAATTCACGAGTCATATCATCTAAACCGACAGTAGCAACATCCCTTTTGCAATCTATGGTAGCATTAACAATATTTAAGAAGGGTCTACCAAATATAATGGGACAAAAGCTATCTTGTGGGGAACCAAGAACAAGAAAATCAGCAGGATATTTAGTTTTCCCACACAAGACTTCAACATCTCTAACAATTCCCATTGGTGAAATAGTATCACTATTAGCAAGTTTAATTGTGACATCAATATCTTCTATCTCAGAAGGTGCAATATCATGCATAATTTCTTTGTATAAGGAATGAGCTACTGCACTAGCACTAGCACCCATATCACATAAGCCATGATAACAATGATATCCTATTTTAACAGAAATAACAGGCATGCTTGCCACAGGTCTAGGTTTATCTTTAGCACAGGGTTTAGCAATTCTAGCAGTTTCATCACAGAAATAAATAACATGCCCATCAATATTATCAGACAAGAGATCTTTAACAATAGCAATATTAGGTTCAACCTTAACTTGCTTAGGAGGTGTATATGTTTTAATATTGCTTTTATGAACTAGAGTTGAAGCTTTAGCATGATCCTTTATCCTAATAGGGAAAGGTGGTTTCTTAACATAAGAAGTAGGAACAATAGGATCATTATAAGTGACAATCTTTTCTTCAACTTTAATAGGTGCAGCTACTTTTACTTCTATGGTAGGATGATATTTAAACCACTTCTCCTTGGGGAGATCAACATAAGTAGCAAAAGATTCACAGAAAGAAGATACTATCTCAGAGTCAAGTCCATATTTAGTGCTAAATTTACGGAAAACATCGATATCCATAAAAGATTTAACACAATCAAAATTAGGTGTCATACCTGACTCCTTACCATTGTCGAGGTCCCAATCTTCATAGTTGCGTTTAATTTCTTTCCAATAAATCCCATTTGAATTCAATTGTCTTCATCATAAAAGAGCCAGCACAAGAAGTATCAAGCATGGTGCGATTGTTATCAGAAAGCCAAGCATAAAAATTTTGAATAATCATTTCTCTTGAGAGCTCATGATTGGGGCATGAATATAACATTGATTTAAGCCTCCCCCAAGCTTGAGTGATGCTTTCTTCTTTGCGAGGCCAAAAATTGCGATCACGATGAACAAGATGCATAGGATAAAACTTCTGATGAAATTCCAATTTCAATCGTTTGTAATTCCAAGACGCCATATCATCACATAGCTTGTACCTTATCGATGCATCTCCCTTCAAAGATAAAGGGAAGACCTTCTTCTTAACAACATCTCCGGGTACACCTGCATGCTTAAATAATCCACAAACTTCATCCACATATATTACATGCTCATGAGGATGTTTTGTTCCATCTCCTAAAAAAGGATTAGCTAGCAGTTTTACTATCATACAAGAAGGAATTTCAAAGCAGGCATTTTCATTTTCATTTTCATTTTCATTTTCAGTATGTTGAGTAGGTTGAGGAGCAACTCTTTGCTCTACTGGTCGTGGTGAAGATACCCCGAACAAGCCCCTTAGAGGATTACTTTCCATAGTAACAAGTGACAGTAAATTTCAGCACACTATATAAGTTTTTCCTTACCAAAGGTGCTTCACTCCCCGACAACGGCGCCAGAAAAGAGTCGTGATGACCCACAAGTATAGGGCATCGATCGTAGTCCTTTAGATAAGTAAGAGTGTCGAACCCAACGAGGAGCAGAAGAAATGATAAACGGTTTCCAGCAAGGTATTCTCTGCAAGTACTGAAATAATTGGTAACAGATAGTTTTGTGATAGGATAATTTGTAATGAGCAACAAGTAACAAAAGTAAATATCGTGCAGCAAGGTGGCCCAATCCTTTTTGTAGCAAAGGACAAGCCTGGACAAACTCTTATATGATGTAAAGCGCTCCCGAGGACACATGGGAATATCGTCAAGCTAGGTTTCATCACATTCATATGATTCGCATTCGGTACTTTGATAATTTGGTATGTGTGTGGAACGGTGCTTGGGTGCTGCCCTTACTTGGACAAGCAACCCACTTATGATTAACCTCTATTGCAAGAATCCGCAACTACAACAAAAGTATTAAGGTAAACCTAACCATAGCATGAAACATATGGATCCAAATCAGGCCCTTACGAAGCAATGCATAAACTAGGCTTTAAGCTTCTGTCACTCTACCAACCCATCATCTACTTATTACTTCCGAATGCCTTCCTATAGGACCAAATAATGGTGAAGTGTCATGTAGTCGACCGTCACATAACACCACTAGAGGAGAGACAACATACATCTCATCAAAATATCGAACGAATACCAAATTCACATGACTACTAATAGCCAGACTTCTCCCATGTCCTCAGGAACAAAAGTAACTACTCACAAAGCATAAACATGTTCATAATCAGATGGGTATTAATATGCATATACGATCTGAACATATGATCTTCCACCAATTAAACCAACTAGCATCAACTACAAGGAGTAATTAACACTACTAGCAACCTACTAGCACCAATCCTGGACTTGGAGACAAGAATTGGATACAAGAGATGAACTAGGGTTTTGAGAGGAGATGGTGCTGATGAAGATGTTGATCGAGATTGCCCTCTCCCGATGAGAGGAGCGTTGGTGATGACGATGGGGATGATTACCCCCTCCGGGAGGGAAGTTTCCCCGGCAGAACAGCTCCGCCGGAGCCCTAGATTGATTCCGCCAAGGTTCCGCCTCGTGGCGGCGGAGTTTCGTCCGACAAGATGGCTTATGATTTTTTCCCATAAAGAGACTCCATATAGCAGAAGATGGCCACCGGAGGGCCACCAGGGGGCCCACGAGGTAGGGGGGCGTGCCCCCCACCCTCGTGGGCTGGGTGTGCCCCCTGGTGAAGTTCTTGCTCTCAGTTTTTTTATATATTTGGAAAACGTCTTCCGTGAAGTTTCAGGACTTTTGGAGCTGTGCACAATAGGTCTCTAATATTAGCTCCTTTTCTAGCCCAGAATCCCAGCTGCCGGCATTCTCCCTCTTTATGTAAACCTTGTAAAATAAGAGAGAATAGGCATAAGTATTGTGACATAATGTGTAATAACAACCCATAATGCAATAAATATCAATATAAAAGCATGATTCAAAATGGACGTATCAGGAAGCATGGTAAAGAAAGAGAACCATGGGTTCATAAACCCATGCCGTTTCCTCCTAAACCATCCAAGAGAAAGGATGATGAGGATTTTGTGCGCTTTGCTGAAATGATTATACCTATCTTTTTACGTATGCGTTTGACTGATATGCTTAAGATGAATCCTTATGCTAAGTATATGATAGATATTCTTACAAATAAAAGGAAGATACCGGAAGCTGAAATTTCCACCATGCTTGCTAATTATACTATTAAGGGTGAACTACCAAAGAAACTTGGAGATCCAGGAGTACCAACTATACCATGCTCCATTAAAAGAAACTATGTTAAAACTGCTTTATGTGGTCTTGCAGCCTGTGTTAGTGTTATGCCTCTCTCTTTATACTGTAGACTTGATATGAATAAGTTGACACCACTGAAATATCTTTGCAAATGGCCGATAAATCAACTGCTATACATGTCGGTATATGTGAGGATGTGCCTGTTGTGGTTGCAAACGTTACTATTTTAACGAACTTTGTTATTCTTGATATTGCCGACGACGATAGTATGTCGATTATGCTTGGTGGAGCCTTTTTGAATACTGCAGGGGCTGTTATTGATTGCAACAAAGGAAATGTCACTTTTGATGTTAATGGTAATGAGCATACGGTACACTTTGCGAGGAAACAACCTCAAGTCAACAGTATCAATTCGATTGGAAAAATTTCAACGATTACTACTGGAGATTTCGAATTCCCTCTTCCTACTATCAAGAAGAAATATAATATTCTTATTGTTGGGACGTGCATATCCCCGTTGAGGTAACCTAGTGTTGTTCGAAAATTCTCCGGTTTCATGTTATTCGGAAAGAGTTTGTTAACAAGACTTGATCAACCTTGTTAATGGATTCCTTTTTGATGAGCATGAGATGGATGTAGTTAGAAAGCACAACTTTATGTACCCTTTTTTTACTTTCTATTATTTAGATTAAATAAAGAAGAAATAGTATTTTCTGTATGTTTTCTGAATTATCCTTACAATAAAAAATACCTCAAAAATAAAAGTTCTCCAAATGCCCTGAAAATTTTAGATGAATTTTTGTAAAATATTTAAGAATTATTGGAACTGATAGCACACTAGGGGGCTACACCACCTGGCCCCAAGGGTCCAGGGCACGCCCCCTACCTCGTGGACCCTCTCCACTTATTCCTACACCCACACACTTTGTCTTCCTCCAGAAAAAAGTCCTCCCATAGCTCAAACCCGTGTTCTAGCTCATCTTGCTGCCATTTTCGATCTCCTTGCTCAAAGCTCCATTCATAGAACTACTTTGGGGGATTATTCTTCGGTATGTGACTCCTTCAATGGTCCAATTAGTTTTTATTCTAGTGCTTTATTTATTGCCAATTTTTGTTGCTTAGGTGACCCTGTTCTTGAGCTTGCATGTCAAATTTATGTCATCAAAAGTAGTTTTAATGCATGATGTGGCCTCTAGGCACTTGTAGGAGTAGTTGCTATGAATCTTGTTGAGTTTGATTCACTTTTATTTTTAGTCACTAAAAATTTCAGAATTTTTTCAAAGAAAGAATATGATGAAGAGATTGTTGAGGGGCTCTTCGAACCAAAGCTCGAAGGATAAGCAAAGTGAAGAGAATAAGAAGCCCAAATATAATCTCCCTCACATTGCGGAGGTTCGGCCGTGCGAATGGCCTTGTGACGAGTTCTTGAGAGCAGCCGGGATTTATGAGGACTTTTATTATTTGGCTGAGAATGCAGGCCTCATCGATTTCCTCCACGACCAGCATGAACAGTATCTCCTACTCACTAATATTTTCGTGCAAATTTTTTACATTCATGCTAAGAGGTCGCCACCTTCAGAGGAATCTCTCTTATATGATGAGGTTAAGGAGATGTCACTATATGATTTTTGTTGGGTCTGTAAGATACCCTTTGCGGGCAGCATAGATGAACCACATCGTAATGATGTCAAGTTGTTTATTGATACAATTGCTGTAGGGGAAACGAGTTAAGTTTCTGATGCAAGAATTACTAGCACACATTTTCCTGTTCCGCGTTACTTTGCAATATTTGCTAGTAGATGCTTAATTGGTCGCGGGACCAGTGGAAATCTTAGTGCTCCTGATATTGTTATTTTGCGCCATGCTTTGTTTCGTGATACCACTTTCAGTTTAGGCGCTATTGTTGCTAAACGATTAAATCTGAACCATACAAAGGGCCCCATCTTCGGAGGCATCTTTGCTTTGCGCCTTGCTGCACACTTTAGGATACCTATTAGGCATTATGAGAAAGAGGAAAAGTTGTTGCCCCTATTTTTGTAGATTATAAGAGTATGGTAGCACATGATTTTATTGTTAAAGATAAGAAGAAGATGCTTAAGTATAAATTGATGTTTGATAAAAATGACTATAAGATTATTAACTTGCCTGCGCTCTATTTGTTTAACATATTTTCAGGCACGTACCTCATTTTGCCGGAGGCCGTTCATGCATACTGGAGCTTGATACCAGCTCCAGAGCCTGAGCCGGAGCCATCCCTTGACCCTTATCAATAGTCTGTTTATCAGTGGCATCCAGAGGAGATCGCCAACTAGTGGCAAACAGAGGACACTCCTCCGTACACCGGAGAGGGCAGCTTTGAGCCATGGCCATAGACTAACTTAGGCCAAAAGCCTAATCTTGGGGGAGTATGTATTCCTCACCGACATTACATTCATGTTCACACACTCATGCCAGTTGTCGGTGCTCATACTTTTTCATTGTACTATCCATGCTAGTTTAATTTCTCTTCTAAGCCTTCTTCTTCTGTGTTTGAAAAACCTTAAGAAAAACTAAAAAAATTAGTTGTAGCTTTTAGCTAGTTTACTTTCCATGCCTGTAGTAGTAGTAATTAAAAGAAAACCGAAAAATATTTTTCATTCTTCTTTTGCTTCTTGGGAGCTTTCGCGTGTAAATAGTTTTATTTATTTTCTTTGGGGGTCGAGAGGAGAGGACCATAATGAAAATATTGAGTGGCTCTCATATGCATTATTGTTGATCTAACATAGAGCCCATATTACCTTGTCTTCTCCCTTGTATTAAATGGTTGCAGATTCTAGCTTAGTCTAATGCACGTGCACTATCATTATTATCCACACCGTTCGGTCGTACAAGTGAAAGGCAATAATGACGATATATGACAGACTGATTGAGATGTGAGAAGTTGGTATGAACTCAACCTATCTTGTTTATAGTTGTTGTGCACCTGATTCATCCTATTATGAACGAAACATATTTGCAATGACAATTAGAGATTATAGTTTCTCATGCCATGCTTAATTAGCTAGGAGTTTATAATGGTTTACCTTGCGTGCCAACGTGCTATTAAAATGGTTGTGATGTGGTATGATAGGGTGATATCCTCCTTTGAACGATTCGACTGTCTTGACTTGGCACATGTTCACGCATGTAGTTGAAACAAAATCAACATAGCCTCCACGATATTTATGTTCATGGTGAATTATATCCTACTCATGCTTGCACTCAGTGTTGATTAATTTTAATGCTTGTTCATGACTATTGTCGCTCTCTAGCTGGTTACTTCCCAGTCTCTTTCTAGCCTTCACTTGTACTAAGAGGGAATATTGCTTGTGCATCCACTTCCATAAACCCCAAAAGTTATTCCATATGAGTCCACCACAACTTCCTATATGCGGTATTTACCCGCCGTTCCAAGTAAATTTGTATGTGCCTGTTGGGGAACGTAGTAATTTCAAAAAAATTCGTACGCACACACAGGATCAATGTGATGCATAGCAACGAGAGGGGAGAGTGATTCCACGTACCCTCATAGGACGAATACGGAAGCGTTAGCACAACGCGGTTGATGTAGTCGTACGTCTTCACGATCCGACCGATCCAAGTACCAAACGCACGGCACCTCCGAGTTCAGCACACGTTCGACTCGATGGTGTCCCACGAACTCCGATCCAGCAGAGCTCCACAGGAGAGTTTTGTCAGCACGACGGTGTGATGATGGTGATGATGTTTCTTCCGACGCAGGGCTTCGCCTAAGCACCACTACGATATGATCGAGGTGGATTACGGTACAGGGGCACCGCACACGTCTTGGAACAACCAACTTGTGTGTTCTAGGGTGCCCCCTGCACCCGTATATAACGGAGCAAGGGGAGGCCGGCCGGCCTCTCTAGGCGCGCCAAAGGGGGGAGGAATCCTCCTCCTAGTAGGAGTAGGATTCCTCCATTCCTAGTCCTACTAGGAGGGGAAGGAAGGAGAAGGGGAGGAGAAGGATAGAGGGGGCGCAACCCCTCCCCTAGTCCAATTCGGACTAGGCCCATGGTGGGCGCGCGGCTAGCCTTCGTGGCTTCTCCTCTTTTTCCCTTAAAGCCCACTAAGGCCCATATGTACTCCCGTATTCCCGTAACTCCTCCGGTACTCTGAAAAAATACCTGAATCACGCAGAACCTTTCCGATGTCCGAATTTAGTCATCCAATATATCAATCTTTACGTATCGACCATTTTGAGACTCCTCGTCATGTCCTCGATCTCATCTGGAACTCCAAACTACCTTCGGTACATCAAATCACATAAACTCATAATACAGATCGTCACCGAACTTTAAGCGTGCGACCCTACAGGTTCGAGAACTATGTAGACATGACCGAGACACGTCTCCGGTCAATAACCAATAGCGGAACCTGGATGCTCATATTGGCTCCCACATATTCTACGAAGATCTTTATCGGTCAAACTGCATAATAACATACGTTGCTTGCCGAGATTCGATCGTCGGTATCTCAATACCTAGTTCAATCTCATTACCGGTAAGTCTCTTTACTCGTTCCGTAATACATCATCCCGCAACTAACTCATTAGTTATAATGCTTGCAAGGCTTGTAGTGATGTGCATTACTGAGTGGGCCTAGAGATACCTCTTCGACAATTAGAGTGACAAATCCTAATCTCGAAATACGTCAACTCAACAAGTACCTTCGGAGACACCTGTAGAGTACCTTTATAATCACCCATTTATGTTGTGACGTTTGGTAGCACACAACGTGTTCCTCTGGTAAACAGGGGTTGCATAATCTCATAGTCAAAGGAACATGTATAAGTCATGAAGAAAGCAATAGCAACATACTAAACGATCAAGTGTTAAGCTAACGGAATGGGTCAAGTTAATCACATCATTCTCCTAATGATGTGATCCCGTTTATCAAATGAAAACTCATGTCCATGGTTAGTAAACAAAACCATCTTCGATCAACGAGCTAGTCAAGTAGAGGCATAGTAGTGACACTCTGTTTGTCTATGTATTCACACATGTATTATGTTTTTGGTTAATACAATTCTAGAATCAATAATAAACATTTATCATGATATAAGGAAATAAATAATAACTTTATTATTGACTCTAGGGCATATTTCCTTCAGTCTCCCACTTGCACTAGAGTCAATAATCTAGTTCACATCTTTATGTGATTAGTTCACATCTCCATGTGACTAATACCCAAAGGGTTTACTAGGGTCAATAATCTAGTTCACATCACTATGTGATTAACACCCAAAGAATGATCATGTTTTGCTTCTGAGAGAAGTTTAGCCTACGGGTCTGTAACATTCAGATCCGTATGTATTTCGCAAATTTCTATGTCTACAATGCTCTGCACGGAGCTACTCTAGCTAATTGCTCCCACTTTCAATATGTATCCAGATCGAGACTCAGAGTTATCTAGATCGATGTAAAAAGCTTGCATTGACGTAAATCTTTACAACAAACTATTTTATCACCTCCGTAACCGAGAAATACTTCCTTAGTCCTCTAAGGATCATTTTGACCACTGTCAAGTGATCTACTCCTAGATCACTATTGTACTCCCTTGCTAGAATGATGCTAAGGTATACAATAGGACTGGTAAACAGCATAACATACTTTATAGAACCAATGACTCAGGCATAGGGAATGACTTTTCATTCTCTTTCTGTTTTCTGTTGTGGTCGGATTTTGAGTCTTTACTCAACTTCACACCTTACAACACAGGCAAGAACTCCTTCTTTGACTGTTCCATTTTGAACTACTTCAAAATCTTGTCAAGGTATGTACTCATTGAAAAAACTTATCAAGCGTCTTTGATCTATCTCTATAGATCTTGATGCTCAATGTGTAAGCAGCTTCATCGAGGTCTTTCTTTGAAAAAACTCTTTTCAAACACACCTTTATGCTTTCCAGAAAATTCTACATTATTTCCAATCAACAATATGTCATTCACATATACTTATCAGAAATGTTGTAGTGCTCCCACTCACTTTCTTGCAAATACAGGCTTCACCGCAAGTCTGTATAAAACCATATGCTTTGATCAACTCATCAAAACGTATATTCCAACTCCGAGATGCTTGCACTAGTCCATAGATGGATCGCTGGAGCTTGCTCACTTTGTTAACACCTTTAGGATCGACAAAACCTTATGGTTGCATCGTATACAACTATTGTTTCAAGAAATCCATGAAGGAATATAGTTTTGACATCCATTTGCCGGATTTCATAAAATGCGGCAACCGCTAACATGATTCGGATAGACTTTTAAGTATCGATATGAGTGAGAAAATTTCATTGTAGTCAACACCTTGAACTTGTCAAAAACATTTTTGCGACAATTCAAGCTTTGTAGATAGTAACACTACTATCAGCGTCCGTCTTCCTCTTGAAGATCCATTTATTCTTAATGACTCACCGATCATTGTGCAAGTTAGTCAAAGTCCATATTTTGTTCTCATACATGGATCCCATCTCAGATTTCATGGTCTCAAATCATTTCATGGAATCTGGGCACATCATCGCTTCCTCATAGTTTGTAGGTTCATCATGGTCAAGTAACATGACATCCACAATAAGATTACCGTACCACTCTGGTGCAGATCTCACTCTGGTTTACCTACGAGGTTCGTTAGTAACTTGATCTGAAGTTACATGATCATCATCATTAGCTTCCTCACTAATTGGTGTAGGAGTCACAGGAACAGATTTCTGTGATGAACTATTTTCCAATTCAGGAGAAGGTACAATTACCTTATCAAGTTCTACTTTCCTCCCACTCACTTCTTTCGAGAGAAACTCCTTCTCTAGAAAGGATCCATTCTTAGCAATGAATGTCTTGCCTTCGGATCTGTGATAGAAGGTGTACCCAACTGTCTCCTTTGGGTATCCTATGAAGACACATTTTGCCGATCCGGGTTTGAGCTTATCAGGATGTAACTTTTTCACATAAGCATCGCAACCCCAAACTTTAAGAAACGGCAACTTTGGTTTCTTGCCAAAGCATAGTTCATATGGCATAGTCTCAACGGATTTAGATGGTGCCCTATTTAATGTGAATGCAGCTGTCTCTAATGCATAACCCCAAAACGATAGTGGTAAATCGGTAAGAGACATCATAGATTGCACCATATCTAATATAGTACGGTTACGATGTTCGAACACACCATTACGATGTGGTGTTCCAGGTGGTGTGAGTTACGAAACTATTCCGCATTGTTTCAAATAAAGACCAAATTGGTAACTCAAATATTCTCCTCCACGATTAGATCATAGAAACTTTATTTTCTTGTCACGATGATTTTCCACATAACTCTAAAATTATTTCAAATTTTTAAATGTTTCAGATTTATGTTTCATCAAGAAGATATACCCATATCTTACTCAAATGATCTGTGAAGGTCAGAAAATAACGATACCTGCTGCGAGCCTGAACCCTCATCGGACTGCATACATCAGTATGAATTATTTCCAATAAGTCTGTTGCTTGCTCCATTGTTTTGGAGAACGCAGTCTTAGTCATCTTGCCCATCAGGCATGGTTCGCAAGCATCAACCAATTCATAATCAAGTGATTCCAAAAGCCCATCAGCATGTATTTTCTTCATGCGCTTTACACCAATATGACCTAAATGGTAGTGCCACAAATAAGTTGCACTATCATTATTAACTTTGCAGCTTTTGGCTTCAATATTATGAATATGTGTATCACTACGATCGAGATTCAGTAAACTATTCACCTTGGGTGTATGAACATTGAAGGTTTTATTCATGCAAACAGAACAACAATTATTCTCTGATTTTGAATGAATAACCGTATAGCAATAAACATGATCAAATCATATTCATGCTTTAACGCAAACACCAAATAACATTTATTTAGGTTCAACAATAATCCCTAAAGTATATGGAGTGTGCGATGATGATCATATCAATCTTGGAACCACTTCCAACACACATCGTCACCTCGCCCTTAACTAGTTTCTGTTCATTCTGCAACTCCCGTTTCGAGTTACTAATCTCAGCAACTGAACTAGTATCAAATACCGAGGGGTTGCTATAAACACTATTAAAGTACACATCAATAACATTTATATCAAATATACCTTTGTTCACTTTGCCATCCTTCTTATCAGCCAAATAGTTGGGGCAGTTCTGCTTCCAGTGACCAGTCCCTTTAAAGTAGAAGCACTTAGTCTCAGGCTTAGGTCTAGACTTGGGCTTCTTCACTTGAGCAGCAACTTGCTTGCCGTTCTTCTTGAAGTTCCCCTTTTTCCCTTTGCCCTTTTCTTGAAACTAGTGGTCTTGTCAACCACCAACACTTGATGCTTTTCTTAATTTCTACCTTCGTCAATTTCTGCATCACGAAGAGCTTGGGAATTGTTTCCGTTATCCCTAGCATATTATAGTTCATCACTAAGTTCTAGTAACCTGGTGATAGTGACTAGAGAACTTTGTCAATTACTATCTTATCTAGAAGATTAAGTCCCACTTGATTCAAGCAATTGCAGTACCCAGACAATCTGAGCACATGCTCACTGGTTGAGCTATTCTCGTCCATCTTTGTAGGAAAAGTACTGTCAGAGGTCTCCTACCTCTCGACACGGTGAAAGCACAAGTGCTCCCTGGGTGATTTTGGTAATTAATGTCAACATATCTCTTGTTGGACTAATACTTCTACCTAGTATGTTTTAGATAAGATCAACAATGGAGTGGCATGGACTAGAGGATGTGGAACCCCTTCAAGATGCTGAGGACAAAGAGTTCACTCAAGCTCAAAGCTCAGGACTCTACATTTTATTTTAGTTATCCAAGATCACATTGAGTCTGTAGGAAAGCCAATACTATTAAGAGGGGATTAGGTGTTGCTCAATGGCTTGCTTGCTAAAAGTGCTTAGTGATATGCTCCAAAACCCTCAACCACTTTCTCATATCCACATATGTCTCAAACCAAAAATCAAACTCGGCCCACCGAAATTTTCTATCCGGCGCCACCGATTTCAGTTGACATAGCCACTGCCAGAAACCCTAATCAATTCGGTCTCACCGATGGGATCTTGGTCTCACCGAGATGGGCTTGCAAACTCTCTGTTGCCTATTGCAATAATGTCGGTCCCACCGAGACATGCAATCGGTCCCACCAAGTTTTCTTGGCCAGCTCTCTGTTTTTCTTATTACCCAAATCGGTCCCACCGAGTTTGTGTAATCGGTCAAACCGAGATGAGGCTTTAACCTAACCCTAGCACATCGGTCTCACGAAATCGATTATATCGGTCCTACCGGAAACCCTAACGGTCACATTTTGAACTAAATCGGTCTGACCGAGTTGTATGATTCGTTCCCACCGAGTTTGGTGATTTGTGTGTAATGGTTAGATTTTGTGTGGAGGCTATTTATACCCCTCGACCCACTCTTCATTCGAGGAGAGAGCCATCAGAACATGCCTACACTTCCAACATACACTTTCTAAGAGAGAACCACCTACACTTGTGTTGAGATCAAGATATTCCACTCCAACCACATAAATCTAGATCTCTAGCCTTCCCCAAGTTGCTATCCACTCAAATCATATTTCCACCAAATCCAAATCCTGTGAGAGCGAGAGATGAGTGTTGGGGAGACTATCATTTGAAGCACAAGAGCAAGGAGTTCATCATCAGCACACCATTCGTTACCTCTTGGAGAGTGGTGTATCCTAGATTGGTTAGGTTTCACTTGGGAGGCTCCGTCAAGATTCTGGAATTGAACCAAGGAGTTTGTAAGGGCAAGGAGATCACCTACTTCGCGAAGATCTACCCGAGTGAGGCAAGTCCTTCATTGGCGACGGCCATGGTGCGATAGACATGGTTGCTTCTTCATGGACCCTTCGTGGGTGGAGCCCTCCGTGGACTCATGCAACTGTTACCCTTCGTGGGTTGAAGTCTCCATCAACGTGGATGTATGATAGCACCACCTATCGTAACCACGCCAAAAATCTCCGTGTCTCCAATTGCGTTTGCACACTCCAATCCCATCCCTTTACATTCTTGCAACTTGCATGCTTTACTTTCCACTGCTCATATACTCTTGTCATGCTTGCTTGATATTTATTGTGAATGTTTAAACTTGTGCCAAAACTCTACTTGAACCTAAAGAAGTTAAAAACTGAAAATTTTCTTACTCAGAGTCTATTCACCTGCCTCTAGACACCTCTTCTCGATCCTTTCAATTGGTATCAGAGCTTTGGTCTCCATTCACTACTAGGGAAAAGCCTATACACAGAATCTTATCAGCAGCGCGCTTTAAAATAAGGCGCTGCTGCTAATTAGCCGTAGCGAGCTCAAGAATAACTCACTGCTGAAATAAATATAGCAGTAGCGCGCCAGCTAAAAGACGCGCTACTGCTATAATTCCCACAAGGCCGCCGCGAGGCTAGCTATAGCAGCAACGCGTTATAACGAAGGGTGCTACTGCTACGTAACATAGTAGAAGCGCATTTCAGCAATAAGCGCTACTGCTAAGTTTACTACAAAAATTTAGTCCCACCTCGCTCCGTGAAGAGAGTTTCTACCACCTTAAATATGTTACTTCTCAAACTTTGACAAGCACTTGGTCTTCATTGAACTCTATGTGTAGAATTTGTGGCTGCAATATGAGTATTCACTTGTTCCTAAACCGGTGAGGAATCATATTGACAAATCAAATTGTACACAAAAATATCGTTGGTGATCAATGTATTTTTGATACAATGAACTATAAGTCTATTTTTACATGCTGACACATAGCAGTAGCGCTTCTTTGTGAAAGGCGCTGGTGCTAGGTAGTTTAGCAGTAGCGTCTTTCTCTATAGCGCGCTACTGCTAAGCCATTCCATCTCCCACCCCATCTCCTCTATCCGATCCACCCATAGTCACACATTCACTGGATCCCTCTCTATCCCCCGCACAGGTCCTCCCCCATCGCCCCTCCTCCCTCTGCGCCGCCGTCACCTCCTCCTCCTTGCTGGACTCGGTACCGGCCTCCTCCTCCGTCCTCCCTCTCCACTCACCGCTGGTCGGCCCCTCCTCGCTCCACCTTCCTCCTCCGTCCTCCCTCCACTAGCCGCCGGCCCGCCCCTCCTCCTCCTTGCTGGACTCGGCACCGACCTCCTCCTCTGTCCTCCCTACATTTTGATTTAGTTGATTTAGAACATTTTGATTTAGTTGATTTAGTAGGCCAGTTGATTTAGTTGATTTAGAACATTTTGATTTAGTTGATTTAGTAGGCTAGTTCATTTAGTTGATTTAGAACATTTTCATTTAGTTGATTTAGTAGGCTAGTTCATTTAGTTGATTTAGTATGCACCATTTTCATTTAGTTTATTTAGAACATTTTCATTTAGTTGATTTAGAACATTTTCATTTAGTTGATTTAGTTACTTTTTGGCAAAATGTAGGTGGTACCTTGTCATCTAATATGTTACTAGATCTCAGGATTATAATTGTCCATCAAATTGCTTCTCGCGGAAGAACCAAAAATATCTCATGCTACTTTTTTTCTTTCCTATGAAGTGGATCATTAATCCTTTGCTGATATTGCTTTAGGAAAAATGGCGCCACCACCACCACCACTATGTCGACTGTGCAAGTTATTTATCTCTACTTGGTGGAAGATGATGAAGATGACGATGATGATGAAGATGATGAAGATTATGAGGACCCACTCGATGAAGATGATGAGGACCCACTTCATGAAGCCATTGTAGCTCAAAGAACAAGGCTGAGCAAGGAGGAGGTGTCCAACCTGTGGGATATAATTCCGCCACGTGCTGACTTTGTCGAGGTGCCATTCGTGACCCGCCTGACAAATACCATGGTTGATCGACATGATATGGTATGTTATACTTACAAATGCAAATTATCCGATGAAATACTTAGTGTACAGTCCAATGATATGGTATGTTGTGTGGAATCTAGTCGATGATATGTTTTAGTGTAGAGTTCGATCAAATGCTTATTAGTGTAGAATCTAAGGAAACTATTAATAGTGTAGATAATCCATATTTACTTATTTGTGAGGCTATTTATTAATTGAAATGTTTTTCTTATTCAGAAATTGGCAAAGAGCATATCTCTGAGTTATGGTATCGAGCCTGATGAAGAAGGCTTAGCTGGACTACGCCTTACTGCAAGGGGCTCCGTCACAACCTATACTTACCGTGTGGACACGGATGGTCGCACACACTTAAACTCGGTTGGGTGGAAGAAATTCCTCGATGGCAAGAATCTTCATGTTGGACAGGCCATCCTAATTACTATATCGGGAACACCAACCGCCCAGGCTTGAGGATGATGATTGTCTTCGATATCATCTAGAACTACATATGTGTGTGTGGCTATATCATCTAGAACTACATATGTGTGTGTGGCTATATCATCTAGAACTACATATGATGATCATCGTCGATATCATCAAGAACTACATATGATGATCGCCGTTGATATGACCTTGTACTGCTTGAGGATGCATGTTGACTATGCATTAAATTGTTATGTAGTACTCCCTTAGTTCCAAATTACTCATCGTGGTTTGAACTAAAACCACGACTAGTAATTTGGAACGAAGGGAGTACTACCCAGTAATGGTTTATGAATTTGATATCTACTAGCAGTACCTACTATCTAGTATCTGAAAGGGAAACTGAAAGGGAAAGGGGTACGGGGGAAAATGATGAGAGATATAGCAGTAGCGAGGGACTGGGAAATCGCTACAGCTAAGTAATAGTAGCATGTTCATAAAAAGCGCTGCTGATATCATCAACAGTAGTAGCGCGGGTAAGGACCATGCTACTACTATAAGTTAGCTGTAACGCCTTATTAGTAGCGCGGCCACCCGCGCTGCTGCTAGCCTCAAAACCCGCGCTACTACTAGGGTTTTCCCTAGTAGTGATTGCTTTGGTTTAATCACCATTGGAGGGAGATGGATGAGTCTACGCTGGGGAGTCTTAGACGTAGAGTGCCTATTCTTGATGGAGAGTATTTTCATGAGTGGAAAAATGAGATGCTTGAGATTTTCAATGGATATCATTTGAACAAGTACATTACTAACCCTTGATGAGTCTATTGACATGATCTGTAATCTTAGAACTGTCAATTTAATCACTAGAGGTTTGCCTAGAAACTTGCTTAATAGCTTGCCTGCTCTTGATTGTGCCTACACCATATGGAGATTCCTTGAGGAACGTTTTCCAAACTATTCCTTGAAGAACTTAGATGAGATTCTTCATAAGTCTATTGCCTTGAGTAAGATGAGTTCCAATGACCCCAAATTTGGTGATTGCTTATTTGAGCTTACAAATCTTACGAGTGCCAAAGGAGATGTTGGAATCATTAGCAATATCATTTCCGAAGTCATTATAATTTATATAGATGAACATTGTTATGGTCATACTTCTAATGAATTACCCTCTTTATGAGTTGATCAATCACAAGACAATATAGAACATGGATACTATGATGAGGATGATGATAGTGACTATGAGCTTGATGATGCAATGATACACTTTGGTCTAATGGCTAATCTTCGTGGCTACATGGCTGGAGGAAAGAATGGGTCCTTTAGAGTGGATGTACTGATCATATGACCGGAGACAAAGATATGTTTCGTGAGCTTGCTAAAAACAATGGCCCTCGAAAGTATGTCAATTTTGGTGATAACTCAAAGCGTAAGGTGGTTGGCCTTGGTAAGGTGGCCATCTCACATGATAGCTCCATACAAAATGTGATGCTCCTTGAGTCTCTTGGGTACAATTTACTTTCAGTATCTAGATTTCCTGATTTCGGTTTCGTTGAATGTCCTATTTACTGAAGTAGACTGCCAAGTGTTTCGAAGAGACAATCATAAAATGGTCTTTACCGGTATACGTAGAGGTGATCTTTACATTGTTGATTTCACTAAAAAGGCTCCACCTAGAACTTGCTTAATTGCTAAATCCTCTAAAGGCTGACTGTGGCATAGAAGGCTAAGTCATGTAGGCATGCGAAATCTTGATAAGCTTATTAAAGGTGATCATATCCTTGGAGTAAAAGATGTTATATTTGACAAGGATAGACTTTGTAGTGCTTGTCAAGCAGGAAAACAAGTTGGAAGAAGCCACCCCATGAAGAACATCATGACCATGAGAAGACCACTGGAGTTACTACATATGGATCTCTTTGGTCCCAATGCCTACAAGAGTCTCGGTGGTAACTCATTTGGTCTAGTCATAGTTGATGATTTTTAAAGATTTACGTGGGTGTTCTTTCCTGAAGATAAATCGCAGGTCCAAAAGATCTTCAAAAACTTTGCTAGAAAGGCCCAAAATCAATTTGAAGTGAAGATCAACGGAACGGAGTTCAAGAACGCAAATGTGGATACCTTTCTTGACGAAGAGGGGATTTCACACGAGTTCTCAGCTACGTGCACACCTCAACAAAATGGAGTTGTTGAGAGGAAGAAACGGACTCTTATTGAGATGGCAAGAACGATGCTTGATGAGTACAAGACTCCAAAACACTTCTGGGCAGAAGCAGTTGAGACAACTTGTCATGCAACAAATCGCTTGTATCTTCACAAGCTACTCGGCAAGACGGCATACGAGCTCCTCACTGGTAACAAACCCCAAGCTGGATACTTTAGAGTATTCGGCTCAAAGTGCTACATTCTTGATAACCATCGTCCTTCTAAATTTTCTCCTAAATCTCATGAAGGTTTCCTACTTGGTTAGGGCTCAAAATCTCACATTTACCGTGTCTACAACAATTTCACCCGAAAGGTTGAAGAGACGGTAGATGTGAAGTTTGATGAATCTAACGGCTCGCAAGTAGAGCAATTGCCAATTGATATAGGAGACAAAGACCCTTCGGAAGCAATCCAAGACTTGTGTATTGGCAAGATTCGTCCAACAGCGGTGTAGGAGAGTACCTCGTCCATCTAAGTGGAAGCTTCCACCTCACAACAAGGTGAACCAAGAGTTGATACAGAAGCATCCACAAGTGGGACACACCAAGACGAACAAAACGCGGAAGTACACCAAGATGAACATCAACAACGTCCTTCTCCACCACGACAAGAGAATGACAACGTCAGCAATGAAGAAGGCCAAGAAGAAGAACAAGATGAAGAGGATGTTCTACCCCGAGCCAAGCAAAAGCTCCCACGAGTTGGAGCAAGAGTCGCCAAAGACCATCCCGTCGAGCATATCTACAATGATATGCAAACCGGGAGAATCACTCTCTCTAAAACTCGTTTGGCTAATTTTTGTGAACATTACTCATTCATGTATAGCATTGAACCTATGAAGGTTGAAGAAGCATTAGAAGATCCGGATTGGATAAACGCCAAGCATGAAGAGCTACACAACTCTGAGAGAAACCAAGTGTGGACATTACTCAAGAAGCCCGACAACAACCACAACATGATCGGTACCAAATGGGTGTTTCGCAACAACTAAGATGAAGATGGTCACGTCGTCCGCAACAAAGCTCGTCTCGTCACCCAAGGCTATTCTCAAGTCGAAGGTATGGACTACGGTGAGAAATATGCCCCCATTGCTAGACATGAGTCCATCCGCATCTTGCTTGCCTATGCTAATCACCATGATATCACATTATACCAAATGGACATTAAAAGTTCTTTTCTAAATGGTGAAATCGAGGAGGAAGTTTATGTTAAACAACCTTCCGGCTTCATCAATCCTAAGAAACCTGATCATGTTTACAAACTTCACAAAGCCCTTTATGGTGTTAAACAAGCTACTAAAACATGGTATAAATGCTTGACCAAGTTCCTTAGTGAAAAAGGCTTTGAAATTGGAAAAATAGATTGTACACTTTTTACTAAAAGGGTTAATGGAGAACTATTTGTATGCCAAATTTATGTTGATGATATTACATTTGGTTCGACTAACCCTCATTTTAGTGAGAAGTTTGGAAAGCTAATGTTGGAGAAGTTTGAGATGTCTATGATGAGTGAACTCAAATTCTTCCTTGGTTTGCAAATCAAAAAAACTAAGGAAGGTACCTTTGTTTCTCAAACAAAGTACACCAAGGACTTATTCAAGAAGTTCAACATGCAAGAATGAAAGGTATGACTATACCCATGCCTACTAGTGGAAATCTTGATTTGACCAAAGACAATGAACCGATTGATCAAAAAGTTTACGGCTCTATTATTGGTTCATTGTTATATCTATGTGCCTCTCGTCCCGATATTATGCTAAGTGTGTGCATGTGTGCACGATATCAAGCGGCCCTCAGAGAACGTCATCTTAAGGCTGTGAAAAGGATAGTGAGATACTTAATATATACACCAAATTTTGGCATTTGGTATCCTAAGAAGTCTTCTTTTGATCTTGTTGGCTATTCCGACTAGGACTATGTCGGAGACAAGGTTGATAGAAAGTCCACTTCGGGTACTTGTCAATTTCTTGGTAGATATCTTGTGTCTTGGTCTTCCAAGAAACAAAACTCGGTATCCTTATCCATCGCCGAAGCGTAATACATTCCCACTGGTTCATGTTGTGCTCAATTACTTTGGATGACCCAAACTCTTAAAGACAATGGGATATATGTGAAACATGTTCCATTGCTTTGTGACAATGAAAGTGATATCAACATTGCTCACAATCCGGTGCAATATTCTTGAACTAAGCATATTGAAGTTCGTCATTATTTCATTCGAGATCATGTTGCCAAAGGGGACATTGATCTTAAGCATGTTCACACCGATAAGCAATTGGCGGATATATTCACCAAACCGCTTTATGAGAAAGTCTTTTGTCGTTTGAGAGGAGAATTGAACATCATTGATGCTCCAAACTTGTAGTAGAAAACTCCATTTGGATACATGCAAGTCATAAGCCTTTGACTAATCCTTGATATTTCTTTCATAATGCTATTTATATGTCCTGGATATACTTGCACCCTTGCATGCTATCTAACCCTTGTAGGTACTTGGATGAATCTAAATCTGTGAGATTGCAACTCACTTATATCTTGAGCAATTTCTACATCACCAAGTCTCTACACAACGGTGGTTTAAGTCAAGGAAGCACGAAACCCTTCAAACATATCCTTTGACAAATTCTACTTTAAGTTATGATTGTCATCTTGGATATACAAGTGCTCTTCCTTGCAAAGCTAACCCATGTGGGAAGATGAACTCAAATTCCATGTGGTGCTCCCAACTCTTGATGAGCTACATCAACCTTGAGCAACCCACACAAGTTCAAATACATGATCAAGATCAACACCACCACCCAAGGTATGTTATTCCATCTTAGAGAAGCTTTACTCCAAGTCATGGGTCAAAGCAACTCAACAAGATGTGAATACATCAAGATGCTTAAACTAAAAATGGTAACCCCATTTTGAGCTTAAACCTATGATCAAGTGTCCTCACTTGACTCCTAAGTCAATATACTCTAACATAGGTGACTTTGTCGCCGACCAATTCTATATGAAGTTCTCGTGTGTTTCTCTGTGCTCTTGCATTTGTCTCATGCATATTTATTTCCCCTTTCAAAAAAAGTTCGTCTAGATTTCCTTTCTGTTTATTTGTGTTCTGCTTTCCCTGCATCAAATTCATTGCAAATCTTTCAGCGAATTCCTTGCAAATCCTTGTGAGATCTAAATTGCCTAGTGAGCTGAGGTGACAAGTGTTTTCTCTGTGATGGACTCGGTCACACCGGTTTGTTTCCTTCGGTCCAACCGAATTCTTTCGACGCCACCGATGTACACAACTCGGTGCCACCGATTTCACTACAGGAAAGACAGCTTGCCACTTGATTCCTGCATTCTTTTTTCTCCAGCTCCACTTATTGATTCTTGTCCTCTACCAGCACCACATTCGACTTGCTACTTTGCATTGTGACTCAAGGACCGAACCCATTTGTAATAAAAATCCAGAAGAGCCATTCTTGGAAATTGATGTCAAACGGGGAGAGAGATACCACATCAAAGCTTGAGAGAGAGATCACATCAAAGCTTAAGCTTAATTTTTCTATAGGGGGAGAACATACTCAGGGAGAGTGTAAGAAACCCCAGATGCTTGGTATTCCAGAGGAGAGAAGTCACATGTCTTTAAGAGGGGAAAGACATGTTCACATTTGAATATTTGCATTAGCTCTATTTCTTTTGTTGCTATGATTTTCTGTTCCCTATCTTCTCCCAATATCCCATGCAAGATTCAAGGGGAGCAAGACATCTAAGGAAAGGAAATCCTTGAATTCATTGCACATCTTTACCTTTGGGGACATGTCTATATCCAATAGAGTGCTCAGTACTCACTCTCTACATGTCATCCCAGTCTTGGTACTCTTGTGGTTTCTTTTGTTTGCTCTAGCTAGTAGGTGTATCTGTGTTATCTAACCTTGTTTACTCAGGTTCATTTCTTCCTAAGCCAACTCAAGATCACAAGGCAAGTATATGCATCACAGTCATGAGCATGAAGGATTTCTTGCTAATGTACATATTGTTTGCAAGAAGGACTCATGAGCATGAAGGTACATTCCCCATATTCACATCATCTTCTCTGATGCATATAGCCAAGATACATGTAACACATTGCTTACTCTGTCATGCTTATGCACTCACATGCTCCTATTCTCCATATTTACATGTTTGCATACATGTAGGGGGAGCCTATGCATGTTACATATCTTTCCAAAGCTTTACCTGTTACTCTCTATATCTTTATCTAAAGCTTTGATGTATGTTGTCATCAATTACCAAAAAGGGGAAGATTGAAAGCACGAGTGACCCCTGGGTGATTTTGGTAATTAATGTCAACATATCTCTTGTTGGACTAATACTTCTACCTAGTATGTTTCAGATAAGTTCAACAATGGAGTGGCAAGGACTAGAGGATGTGGAACCCAATACAAAAAAAGACACATCCGTGACATTTTGGGCCGAACGAAAAAAAATTATGTCATACATATGACACTTCTATGACGATAATTGTGACAAAACCCGGTATCATCATAGATGTGGTGGGCTCCTATGTCTATGACAAAAAAACATGACAGAAAATGGGCTTTTCATCCTGGGCGGGCCAGAGACGCAGCTGCATGACATTCTTTGGGTCGTCCATGAAGGAAAAAACCATGGTAGAAGCGAGGGGGAGGAAAATTTCGGGGAGTTCCCGGTTACGGTGGGAGGTCGGGGGCTGAGCGATGCGCGTTTCTCTCGTACACGTACGCGCGTGTGTGCGAGGCGTTGGCTCTAACTGAACCCGAGCGAGGCGTTGGGCTCTAACTGAACCTGAGCGATTGCACTGCAGGCTACGCATTACTGAACCCGAGTGATCAATCGATGGATGTTAACTGAACCCGATCGAGCGATTCCTTCGCTACTGCTGCTAACTGAAGCCGATTGATGCTGCCTCTGGGATGAACAGTGAGCGTTGCGGGGGGGGGGGGTTGGATGAACAGTGAGCGGTGGCATTGCCTCTGGATGAACAGGACCCCATGGTGTGGTGGAGGGCTAGATGAACAGTAGACGGTGGAGGGGTGCCCATGGAGGGGTGGTTGAACAGGACCCCGTGGTGTGGAGGGCTAGATGAATAGTAGACGATGGAGGAGGGGCCGTGGAGGGGTGGTTGAACAGTAGCAAGTGGAGTAGTGCGTGGTGGAGGATGGATGAACAGGAGCCCGTGGAGGCTGGAGGAGGTCGACGGTAGCCCGTGGAGGCTGGAGGAGGTCGACGGTGGAGATGAACAGTATCCCGTGGAGTCCCGTTTTGCGGTACGCCACACCCCTCCAGATGAACAGGACCCACGTTTCGACCATAGCGCTCAAACACAAGTCCATTTCGTCCGTTTTGCGGTACGCCACACCCCTCCCGATCAACATGACCCCCATTTCGACCGTAGGAGGTCCGTTTCCTCTGTTTTGCGGTACGCCACACCCCTCCCGATCAACAGGACCCCCGTTTCGACCGTAGGAGGTCCATTTCCTCCGTTCTGCGGTACGCCAGGCCACGTTTCCATCGCCTGTTCCGTCCAAGCCCTGCTGATGAACACGACCACACATTCCGTTCCAACCCAGCCGGTTGGCTCCCACGCGTTTCATTGCCTCCCGATGAACACGACGCATTCCGTTGCCTCCCCATGAACACGACGCATTCCGTTGCCTCCCCATGACAACGACGCATTCCATTGCCTCCCCATGAACACGATGACGATGATGTTTCTCCGTTCCGACCCAACCATGTACACAAGCCCTAGCCGTACGTATGCGCGAGTAGGCGTTCGAGACCCTGCCCGTATGTACGTACGTGGCCGTATTTTCTTTCTTGCACCCTGGCTGTTGTACGTACGTGTACATTCTACGTGCGCGCCTCTACTACGACACGTATGCGCCTCTACTATGACACGTGTGCACCTCCACATCGACCAGTATATATGTATATACACATTCGCGACCAGAATGACAACGCTACATACGCTTTGACCAGGTTGGTCCCGACTATCAGGCACTTCCTTGCCTGCGAAGATGGAGCTGGTGGGTCCCAGCAGTCAGGGGGCGAATCGTTTTTTTTTGCCCAGATGCACTTCCTTGCGTGGGAAGATGTAGCTGCTAGGTCCCAGCAGTCAAGGGGGAATCGGTTTGTTTTTTTTCCCAGACGCACTTCCTTGCGTGCAAAGATGTAGCTGGTGGGTCCCAGCAGTCAGGGGGGTGAATCATTTTTTTCGGATGCACTTCCTTGTGTGCCAAGATGTAGCTGGTGGGTCCCAGCAGTCAGGGGGGCAAATTGTTTTTTTGGAAACACTTCCTTGCGTGCGAAGATGTAGCTGGTGGGTCGCAGCAGTCAGGGGGAAACGTTTTTTCGTGAAATACGGTGGCCCGTCCGGTGGGTCCCTGCTGTCAGGTGGAGGAATAATTATTTTGCGCGTAATAAGGAGGCACTTCCTTGCTGCGGCCGTGGACTGAGCTGCCAACCTCTCCACGTACAGTCCATGTCCGATGGAAGCCATTCCTTGACCACGTTGACCACGCCGCGCCGAGAGCACCAAGGTGGTGGACGACAGCGAGGCCTAGGAAGGGGACGACGCGGAGCTGGGGAAAACGCGGTAGTGGATGCCCACATGTAGAGGAGTATGAGGGTTCACTCGTTCGGCTGCGGTGTGAGGCTACCGTCGTCGCAGAATAACAGGGGGTGTGGGTTGCTACCTCTTTTACCACTGCATTGGTTTTCCCCGAAGAGGAAGGGGTGATGCAGTAAAGTAGCGTAAGTATTTCCCTCCGTTTTTGAGAGCCAAGGTATCAATCCAATAGGAGGCTATGCGCGAGTCCCTCGCACCTGCACAAAACAAATAAATCCTCGCAACCAACGCAAATAGGGGTTGTCAATCCCTATAGGGCCACTTACGAGAGTGAGATCTGATGTATATAATAAGATAATATTTTTGGTATTTTTATGATAAAGATGCAAAGTAAAATAAAGGCAAAGTAAATAGCAAAGTAGTAGGAGATTAATATGATAAAGATAGACCCGGGGGGCATAGGTTTCACTAGTGGCTTCTCTCGAGAGCATAAGTATTCTATGGTGGGTGAACAAATTACTGTTGAGCAATTGACATAATTGAGCATAGTTATGAGAATATCTAGGTATGATCATGTATATAGGCATCACGTCTGAGACAAGTAGACCGACTCCTGCCTGCATATACTACTATTACTCCACTCATCGACCGCTATCCAGCATGCATGTAGAGTATTAAGTTAAAAACAGAGTAACGCCTTAAGCAAGATGACATGATGCAGAGGGATAGGCTCATGCAATATGAAGAAAACCCCATCTTGTTATCCTCGGTGGCAACAATACAATATGTGCCTTGCTGCCCTTATTGTCACCGGGAAAGGACACCGCAAGATTGAACCCAAAGCTAAGCACTTCTCCCATTGCAAGAAAGATCATTCTAGTAGGCCAAACCAAACTGATAATTCGAAGAGACTTGCAAAGATAACCAATCATACATAAAACAATTTAGAGAAGATTCAAATATTATTCATAGATAGACTTGATCATAAACCCACAATTCATCGGTCTCAACAAACACACCGCAAAAAGAAGATTACATCAAATAGATCTCCACAAGAGAGGGGGAGAACATTGTATTGAGATCCAAAAAGAGAGAAGAAGCCATCTAGCTACTAACTATGGACCCGTAGGTCTGAGGTAAACTACTCACACTTCATCGGAGGGGCTATGGTGTTGATGTAGAAGCCCTCCGCGATCGATGCCCCCTCCGGCGGAGCTCCGGAACAGGCCCCAAGAGAGGATCTCGTGGATACAGAAAGTTATGGCGGTGGAATTAGGGTTTTGGGTCTGTATCTGATCGTTTGGGGGTACGTGGGTATATATAGGAGGAAAAAGTACGTTGGTGGAGGAATAGGGGGCCCACGAGGGTGGAGGGCGCGCCTGGGGGAGGTAGGCGCGCCCCCCTACCTTGTGGCCTCCTGTTAGGTGTCTTCACATAGGGTCCAAGTCTCATGAGTTGTATTCGACGAGAAAATCACGTTCCCGAAGGTTTCATTCCGTTTGGACTCCGTTTGATATTCCTTTTCTTCGAAACCCTAAAACAGGCAAAAAACAGCAATTCTGGGCTGGGCCTCCGGTTAATAGGTTAGTCCCAAAAATAATATAAAAGTGGATAATAAAGCCCAATAATGTCCAAAACAGTAGATAATATAGCATGGAGCAATCAAAATTATAGATACGTTGGAGACGTATCAAGCATCCCCAAGCTTAATTCCTGCTCGTCCTTGAGTAGGTAAATGATAAAAACAGAATTTTTGATGCGGAGTGCTACTTGGCATAATTTTAATGTAATTCTTCTTAATTGTGGTATGAATATTCAGATCCGAAAGATTCAAGACAAAAGTTCATATTGACATAAAAACAATAATACTTCAAGCATACTAACAAAGCAGTTATGTCTTTTCAAAATAACATGGCTAAAGAAAGTTATCCCTACAAAATCATATAGTCTGGCTATGCTCTGTCTTCACCACACAAAATATTTAAATCATGCACAACCCCGATGACAAGCCAAGCAATTGTTTCATACTTTTGCCATTCTCAAAACTTTTTCAATCTTCACATAATACATGAGCGTGAGCCATGGATATAGCACTATAGGTGGAATAGAGTGGTGGTTGTGGAGAAGACAAAAAGGAGAAGATAGTCTCACATCAACTAGCTTATCAACGGGCTATGGAGATGCCCATCAATAGATATCAATGTGAGTGAGTAGGGATTGCCATGCAACGGATGCACTAGAGCTATAAGTATATGAAAGATAAAAAGGAAACTAAGTGGGTGTGCATCCAACTTGCTTGCTCATGAAGACCATGGGCAATTTGAGGAAGCCCATCATTGGATTATACAAGCCAAGTTCTATAATGAAAAATTCCCACTAGTATATGAAAGTGATAACATGAGAGACTCTCTACTATGAAGATCATGGTGCTACTTTGAAGCACAAGTGTGGTAAAAGGATAGTAACATTGTCCCTTCTCTCTTTTTCTCTCATTTTTTTTATTTTTTATTTGGGCATTTTCTCTTTTTTTAATAGCCTCTTTCCTTTCTTTTTTTATTTGGGCTTCTTTGGCCTCTTTTATTTATTTTTCGTCCGGAGTCTCATCACGACTTGTGGGGGAATCATAGTCTCCATCACCCTTTCCTCACTGGGACAATGCTCTAATAATGATGATCATCGCACTTTTATTTTTCTTACAACTCAACAATTACAACTCGATACTTAGAACAAAATATGACTCTATATGAATGCCTCCGGCGGTGTACCGGGATATGCAATGACTCATGAGTGACATGTATGAAAGAATTATGAATGGTGGCTTTGCCACAAATACGATGTCAACTACATGATCATGCTAAGCAATATGACAATGATGGAGTGTGTCACAAACGGAACGGTGGAAAGTTGCATGGCAATATATCTCGGAATGGCTATGGGAATGCCATAATAGGTAGGTATGGTCGCTATTTTGAGGAAGGTATATGGTAGGTGTATGATACCGGCGAAAGGTGCGCTATATTAGAGAGGCTAGCAAAGGTGGAAGGGTGAGAGTGCGTATAATCCATGGACTCAACATTAGTCATAAAGAACTCATATACTTATTGCAAAAATCTACAAGTTATCAAAGCAAAGTATTACGCGCATGCTCCTAGGGGGATAGATTGGTAGGAAAAGACCATCGCTCGTCCCCGACCACCACTCATAAGGAAGACAATAAATAAATCATGCACTGACTTCATCACATAACGGTTCACCATACATGCATCCTACGGGAATCACAAGCTTCAACACAAGTATTTCTCAAATTCACAACTAGTCACTAGTAGAAAACAGGGCTTTGGTCCAGGTCGGGTCAGCCCATTAGTCCCGCTTCAGTCTAGAACCGGGACCAATGGGGGCATTGGACCCGGTTCGTGAGCCCAGGGGGCCGGCCGGGCCACGTGGGCCATTGGTCTCGGTTCGTCTGGACCTTTTGGTCCCGGTTGGTGGGACGAACCGGGACCACTGGGCCTGGCTCCTGGCCCACCACCATTGGTCCCGGTTCGTGGCATGAACCGGGACCAAAGGCTCCCCTTTAGTCCCCGTTCATGCCACGAACCGGGACTAAAGGGTTTTCCCAGAGTTTAGTCCCACCTCGCCAACCGAATGGGCGCCCACACCTGTTTATAAGCCCGTCCCTCTCTGCGTTGTTGAGCTCCTCTCAAAGTGAAAATAGATGCACCTATAGAGGAAATTGGACCTAAATTCATAAATAGAAATTAATTATGAATTTATGTTTAATTTTCTCTATAAGTGCATCTATGTTCACTAACAGAGAAGTTTTTATTTTTTGTGACCTAAAAGATAAAACTATAAGTATTTAGTTCTAAGTAGAAATGAAAAAATAAATAGCAAAAAAGAAAAAAAATGCCTATAATATTTGTTATGACTAACTAAAATTACCAAATTGAGTAAAGTTACTCATAAACTAGTGATTCACACAAATTTTAAAAAATTCAAATTTAAACTATTCAAATTTTAAAACTAATGGCACTAACAGAAAGTTTATAATTTTTGTGACCTAAAATAAAAAAGAAATCACTACACAACAAAAAAACAAAAAAAGTGCCACCTACTGTTAAATAGCAGGAAAAAGATTGACTCAAAAATCAATTTTAACTATTCTACAAAGTGTTTTCGCACAAACTTAGTAAACTAGTGATTCATAAACTAGTGATTCACACAAATTTTAAAAAATTCAAATTTAAACTATTCAAATTTTAAAGCTAATGGCACTAACAGAAAGTTTATAATTTTTGTCACCTAAAAGAAAAAAGAAATCACTAAAAAAACTATAAGTATTTAGTTCTAAGTAGAAACGAAAAAATAAATAGAAAAAAAAAAAATGCCACCTACTGGGCCAGCATGGCCTGAATACGACTAGAAACCCAACCATGGGCCAGGATTCAGGCCCGCAGTAGGCCCAACAGGCCCACAGGCATTGCAGTGTCCAATTAGGCCCATAAGCCTGCATTTCAGAGGAGTTCGAGAGGGAAGAGACAGCGGAGCTTATAAACAGGTGCTGGTCACTCTCAACTAGCGAGGTGGGACTAAACTCCCACCACCGCGCCAGCGTAAGGGAATTGGTCCCAGTTCGTGACAGAAACCAGGACGAATGCCCCCTTTAGTCCCGGTTGGTGCCCCCAACCGGGACCAGAGGCCGCCGCTTCCCGCCCTTTGGGCTGCCGAAAAGTGGCCTTTGGTCCCGGTTGGTGGCACCAACCGGGACTAAAGGGGGCATTCGTCCCGGTTTATGTCACGAACCGGGACCAATGCTTCGTCTATATAAGTAGCACTTGTGAAATTTTTCATTCAGTTCGTTCTTCCCCGCACGACGATGCCGCCAGGCTGCGCCTTGCCGTCGCCCCTGCCTCCGACGCCGTCCCGCGCGGCCGCAGACGCCGTCGCCGCCCCGTGCCCCCCTGCCTCCTCGCCGCCGACGCCGTGCCCCTCACCGTCGCTGTCGCCGCCCCCTGCCTCCTCATCGCCCGTCGCGCCGCGCCCCCTCACCGTCGCCGTCTCCGCGCCTCTCACCGTCGCCGTCGCCGCGCCCCTCACCATCGCCCCCGTGTCCTGCCGGCCTCCTCGTCGATCGCCGCCCCGGCCCGTTGCGTAATTTCCTAATTTAGATGAGGAGGCAATTTAGATGCGTAATTTAGGATGTAGAGTTAATTGAGTTGTTGTAGTTAATTTAGATGCGTAGTTTAGATGTATAGTTAATTGAATTGTTGTAGTTAATTTAGATGTATATTTTAGATGCAAAAGTTAGAATTTTTTACTGTTCATACATTTTTTGGGTGATATTATTGTTGCATATGCAAAAGTTTGTGTGTTCATATATATGCAAAGAATATGTCAATTTTTTCATAGAATTTTTATCAATTTTTTTTGTTGTAATTTTGTTCATAGAATTTTTATTTTGTTCATAGATTTTTTATGATTTTTTTCTGTTGTAATTTTGTTCATAGATTTTTTATGATTTTTTTCTGTTGTAATTTTGTTCATAGAATTTGTATGATTTTTTTTGTTCATAGAATTATCTTTATCAATTTATGTATATGTTCATATTTAGAAGAAAAAGAAGGAGAGAAAAAAGGAAAATAAGAAGAGGAAGAAGGAGAAGAAGACGAAGAATAAGAAGAAGAAGAGGAGAGGAATAACAAGAGAAATAAATAAGAAGATGAAAAAGAAGAAAAAAAAAGAGGAGAAGAAGAAGAATTCTTCTTCTTCTTCCTCTTCTTCTTCTCCTCTTTTTTTCTTCTTCTTCCTCTTCTTATTTTTGTTATCGGGTATGTCGTTGTCGATATACCCCCCCTCCCCAATAACTTTTAGTAATTAGTACTACTTAGAAAGTGTTTAATGGAATTAGTTAGAACTAGGTAAACTTGTTTATTTTTAGTAAGTACTACATTATTCTATTTATAGTAAGTGCTTAGTAGTTGAACTAGTTGATTTAATAAAACTGATTTATTTTACTATAGAAGTAGTTTATTTTTAGCAAGAAAATTAATAGAACTAGTTTATTTTTAGCCGGGGTGGTACTGGGAGGCGCTACATTTCGGGGGGCGTAGCTTGGTGAGGAGCCAGCTCGTCGTTGAACCGATCCTTGTTTGGTGGCGGTCGCGTGGGCCAGTGACGGTGCCGAGGCTTCCGGACACCGCGGAGGTGGTACGTCACCGTGTCAGCGAGGAGGACCAGCACGTCCGTCGCTACATGGTTGCGTTGGAGGGCAGGTTCGAGAATACCTGGCAGGTTCTTCGGGGATCTCACTGGAGCTATGATCCTGTGATGGTTCCTTCCCTTTGGGTGTCCACCGCCCGCGCCGATACCCGTCGGGCGCTACGGTTCTAGCTGTACTAGCGATATGTATGATAGTATTCGACGTGTATTAGTGATAATATTCGATGTACGGACACATGGAGATGATGTAGTTTTTCTTATAATTGAATGCATCCTAATTTGAATACTACTTTATTTTACGGTTTGATTTTTCTTATTGAATGCTCAAATTGGAGAGCACTATGCAAGGCATATGCATATGATTAGTTGAATAATAATGATCTAATTCAGACTTTGAATTATGAACGTATAGGAAATGTCATCATCAGACGAAGGAAGTCTCCCGCGGGAGTGCGACTGGTGCCACGACGATCGAGGTTAGTGTGATAGGCCTCACCTGGACGATGGTCGGCGCTTCAGCATTAAGCTCGAGGAGACCTTCGAAGTTGAAACGTTACACAACGACGACAAGTGTTTTTTTCATAATTAAGCATGACATCAACTATTTCAACGTGTAATTTTCATCTTTTACAATTCGAGTATAGTTTATCCCATGCCATGCAAGACGCTATGTCTTAGAGAGGATGGATTTTGAAGACCATGAAAATTTTGAAACGAAGAAAATTCACCTAAGGACCCATCATGATGTGGATTTTGAAGTAAAGTTGTATAATGCTGAGAGTGTAACCCATTTTGGTTGCAAAAATTGGGAAGCATTTTGCAAATTGTATGGTTTTGATGAGGGTATGCTTGTCACCATGGATCTTGGTGATCCTGAAATCGAGCAAGACAATATGGACATTTGGGTCCTTGTTGATACGCCTCCAGTTCTACCGCTATGTGAGTTTCTCAAACATAGTTAATTATTAACTAATTTATATTGTTCATTTCAAAATAGTTGACAGCTTATTTCCATTGACAGCTTATTTTGAAGTATCAAAGAATGTGCAGAAGATGGTAGATAGAACTTACTACACCGATGGCTCTGAGTTAACTTACAAGGAGAAAACTCATCTGGTTGGATTTTGTAATGATCTTGAGAATTACAATATCTACAATCGAACTCCTCAACATTATGGTCAATACGTGCCACTAGTGCATGTGTTGAACTACGGTAACTACTATGGAGATACCCTGGTAAGATTTTTTACTATTACGACATCCGTGCATCTTTTTGCATACTTCTAAAACTAGTACATCATTGCTAACTATGAAGTTATTACTATGTTTTTCAACAGAGAATCCCAGAGGATTGTGTGCCTCATTTGATGTATCAGAATGGCGGTAGCCTTCGTGTTTTGAACATATATCCAGGTCATCCTATGAATCTCAACTGTCCATATGAGATTTCTAAAAGAAGTGGAGACATGAAAATCAAAGGATGGAAAAAATGTATGGACAGTCGTAAGGAGCTTCTTGGAAGCAAAAGGAAGCGAGGCGCAAGAATTGGAGACAGGATGATCTCCATTCTTCATAATGGAGAGTCAGGGTTTATATTGTTTTATGCTATTTTACCTTAAGTGTGTTTAGGTCCTACCTGATACTGATGATCATGTGCTAAGAACAATTATGTAGGGTTGGGTTCGATGACTATGAGGATGATGATCGTATGACTTATTATTAATAACGAGTAGAATTTGTATGATGATGCTTGATTAGTAGGACTTGTTATTATATATGATGATGTATGATGCAAGCATGCATGAGTTATTATATATCTGCGGGTGAAATAAACATAGCAGTAGCTAGCGTTGGTAAACCAAGGATGAAGATATAAGAGAGGACACTTCTCTCTATTAGCTAGCTAATAACAACCTAAAAATAACCCCCTAAACCCCTAAAACAGCCACTTTTTAAAAAAAAGAAAAACCTCAGCTCCAGCCAGCTCCTGACGCGTGGAAGCCTTTTGGTCCCGGTTTATGTCATCAACCGGGACCAAAAGCCCCCCTGCCTGGGCTGCCGGCAGCAGCCACGTGGATGCCCATCTGTCCCGGTTCTGGTTTGAACCGGGACTAAAGGGGGGAGGTATTAGTACCGACCCTTTAGTCCCGGTTCCAGAACCGGGACAAAAGGCCCTTACGAACCGGGACTACAGGCCCTTTTTCTACCAGTGACTCAACTAGCATGACTTTAATATCACCATCTCCATATCTCAAAACAATTATCAAGTATCAAACTTCTCATAGTATTCAACACACTCATAAGAGTGTTTTATTATTAATCTTGCATAACAAGCATATTAGGATTTTAAGAAAATTACCATGCTGTTAAGACTCTAAAAATAGTCTAAGTGAAGCATGAGAGATCAATAGTTTCTATAAAACAAATCCACCATCGTGCTCTAAAAGATATAAGTGAAGCACTAGAGCAAAATTATATAACTCAAAAGATATAAGCGAAGCACATAGAGTATTCTAACAAATTCCAAATCATGTATGGCTCTCTCAAAACGTGTGTACAGCAAGGATGATTGTGGTAAACTAACAAGCAAAGACTCAAATCATACAAGACGCTCCCACCAAAACACATATCATGTGGTAAATAAAAATATAGCTCCAAGTAAAGTTACCGATAGAAGTAGACGAAAGAGGGGATGCCTTCCACCGATAGAAGTAAATAAAAATGCCGTTTGATATTCCTTTTCTTCGAAAGCCTAAAACAGGAAAAAAACAACAATTCCGGACTAGGCCTCCGGTTAATAGGTTAGTCCCAAAAAAAAATATAAAAGTGGATAATAAAGCCCAATAATGTCCAAAACAGTAGATAATATAGCATGGAGCAATCAAAAATTATAGATACTTTGGAGACGTATCATGGGCGCGTAGAGGGATGGCCTGGCCAGCGGTGGGAGTAGTAGGGGGCGGTGAGGCCTCCGCGGCATCACAGCCGGCCATGGGCGGCAGGAGCTGGCGGCACGACCGGCGTTGCTTTGGGCGGCTGGAGTAAGAAGACCAGAGGTTGAAGAAGCACTACGGCCGTTGGATGGACATCGTACAGTCACTGGAGCTAGAATCGTTCATATATTGACTAAAGTTGACAAAGTCCTCCGTCCTAGTCAAATTAGTAGGCCCACAAGTCAGCCTCCCACCAAGGTGGATCCCAGGTAGCAGAGGGTATTCATTTTTTTGTGCGTAATAAGGAGGCACTTTCGGTGGGTCCGAGCTAACACCGGGGGAATGTTTTTTTCGTGAAATACGGTGGCCCGTCCTATGGGTCCCAGCAGTCAGGGGGAAACATTTTTTTCGCGAAATACTGGTGGCCCGTCCGGTGGGTCCCTGCTGTCAGATGGAGGAATAATTATTTTCCGCGTAATAACGAGGCACTTCCTTGCGGCTGCCGTGGACCCAGCTGTCAGCCTCTCTACATACATTACTCTTCCGATGGAAGTCGGTCATTGACCACATTGACCACGCCGCGCCGAGAGCACCATGGCGTTGGACGACGGCGAGGCCTAGGAAGGGGACGACGCGGAGCCAGGGAAGATGCAGTAGTGGAAGCCCGCGCGGAGAAGAGTACGATGGTTCACCGGTTCAGCTGCGGTGTGAGGCTGTCGTCGCCGCAGAATAACAGGGGGTGTGGGTGAGTAGAGGGATGTCCTGGCTAGCTGTGGGAGTAGTAGGGGGCGCTGAGGCCTGTGTGGCAGCACAGCCGTCCACAGGAGGCGGGAGTAGGCGGTCCTGCCGGCGCTGCTTTGGCGGCTGGAGGAAGAAGATCAGAGATTGAAGAAACACGACGGCCGTTGGATTGACATCCAACGGTTACGTCTGCTAGAAACGTTTGTTGACGTATATAATAACTAAAAAAATCTTGCATACGTGTCAACTAAACATGCCCACAAGTCAAACCACTCCCTCTTTTTTTAATAATTTATATATAGCTCATGGCAACTTCTTATGCAATTTATTGCAGTCGTTTTTTTTGGTTGGCCAGGGCCAATTTCGCATATTTCTGTGGGTTCCAAACTATTTTTAATACCGAAATGTCGAGCCAGATTTAAAGTACTTTGAAGATATATTTAAATTAGGTTAATGCCCAGTGAAATAGGAATCTGAAAATGTGAAAAAATTCAGAAATTATAAAGTAATTGCCAATTTGTCATCTGTTTTTATATTTACAACCCATTTCATATTACTTTCAAGATTTCCAGGCGTCTTGAAAGAGTTGCAGCCCATTAGGGCGTAGAAAAATAAGTAGGCCTGGATTAGGTATTCTTCAGAAAAAATAAACTGGGCTCATTTTCACAAAGAAAAAATAGCTGGGCTGGTCACATGGTGAACATAAAATATAAGCCTGGGCTCGACGGGCCACATCCTAGTTCAAACCGTACTCCGTCTCAACAATACCAAAATAAAAAAAATACTGCTTGAGTAGCTAAGTCCCAGGTGTCAGCCGATCTTGTGATGTTCTCTTGTCTATTGACTATATACGCTCACAATGTCGTGGGTCCCAGATATTAGGAAAACACTAGGAGGAAGCATTTTATTTTTCCATACGCTGACGTGGTGGGCCCCTACTGTCATCGTGTCCACGTACTTCTACCGATTCCTGTTGTTTGTTGACCATGTTGACAACGCGAGAGGGCGGCGCCGCGGCGAGCACACCAAAGCGCGCGGAGGACGTCGGCGTTAATGATTTTGGAGACGGTGGGGCGACGATGCTTGCGCTGAGGCACAGCCAGCCGTGGGAGGCGGAAGCAGGCGGCCCCGCCGGCACTGGTTTGTTTTTGGCAGCTGGAGGAAGACAGGACTGAAGAAACACGACATACTGTAAAAGAAGCAGGAGTACTTAACAACCTTAACTGAAACTAGCAGGGGCACTTAACAACCAAAGCTGAAAGCAGTATAAGTACTTATACAGGTTCAACCGTACAAAGCACGCCTCGAACAGTGCTACTTTGCCTACAGTTAACCAAGGGTGAGGCCGCCAAGCCCCAGGACAAGGCCCAGGCGCCACCCTGCGCATCCACAACCTTCTGAAAGCGGCTTCATCTCGCAACGTGGTCAATAAACAGGATATTCGCTTTAGAGCCATGGAATATAATGTTCTATCATATTCTCCAAGATGGACGGGCCTTCATTATTTGAGACCACCCATGAATAAGTATCGTTTCACCTCCAAGGGGAATTGAGTAGGTCGACATAAACATCATGTTGTGACCAAGCACAAGTTTTACCCGACCAAGGTCAGGCATCTGTATAGGAACAATAGAACTCGGCAGTTCTTGTTTCAAGAAGATCACAACTGTAAAACTGTGTATAAGCAATAGTTTATGAACAACATATATAATAGAAAACAGCTCGTACCACAAGTTTCTCGACACAGTTGGACACAGAGTGCAGCAGTGGCACACATATCCCACGTGGCCTTCCACCATTGAAACACCCCACAAGGACCTCAAGACGATCAATAAAGTAACTTGTGGATGTCGATCCAGTTAACGTCAGTGCCATTAGTAACAGCCGAGTTATTACAGAGTAACAAACGAGCAGACTGCTTAACTCTGAAAAAACCTACACGTGCCACCAATTATAAGAAAATATTAGTTAGAAGTTGCACCTTCGTGAGAGATTCGTTGCTATTTATAAAGTTAAATTGAGATTAGTTGGACAGAATAGGTGGATTAAGAAGTAATCGAGGCAACAAGCAATAACCAGATACAAAACTAACATGGATGAATAATTGGAACGACGTCGGGGTGGAAGATCGCAGTGAAGATGAGACCAGGTTCTGCTATTTCCATCAACATTCGTGTGCCAACTTTCAGTCTGTAACTCTTGAGAAACTTTATCCAAGTTCGGCCATAAAAAAAGCTGCGATCTTCTTGGTTCATGAACCCAACACGGAACTTATATCCATGGCTTGTCTTCACTGTGACCATTAAACTAGTGTATTCAGTTATGGCAAGGCCAAGCATCTTGAGTACATGTGTTCTGGCAGAGCAAATAATACATTGTAGGAAAATTAATATGAGAACACAGCATGTTCAAAAAAACCCCACCCGCCCGGATAGAAACGAGGATTCTAGGAACATATTGTGCATGTTTCAAAATGTTGTGTTAGGATGAGAAGGAACAAGTGTGGCGTCTCACTGAGGGCGCAGAAACCTGTAGGGTACTCGCACTTTGGGCACTGCAAATGAAACATACTAGATTCAGTAGGAAGAAAAATGCATCAATGGCGGCGGCTACCATCCTAGGATTACCTGCAACCAAGGGACTTGGATTTATCAGGGATGGATGAAGAATTCGTACCTGGTTCTCCATGAGAAAACCCTATGCAATCGCCAAGAGGGGGTTTTCTCCGAACAAGGAGATGAGGGAGAAGGGGATTCAGGCCCAGTGAAACATTGCCGCTTCATCCGTCCAGCTTACTGCTAAAGCTGGAAAGGTGGGGTTGTGATTTGATGGCTCATTAGGCATTACCGCGGCACTACGAACGGGGTGTGTCTACCGTGAAGTTGTGCACTCTAATTTGTGCATATGGCACGTGGACCCCGTTGCCGGTTGCCCCACATATCAGCGAAAGGAAGTAGAAAGACAGGAGTAACTAGTTACACATAAATATATTTTTTGACAGAGCGATACTCCCTCTGTAAAGAAATATACAAATCTTTTATATCACAGGCTCACCTTGCCGAGAAATATACTCCCTCTGCAACGCACGGGCATTATGGGGGTTCAGCTTTTTTTAAGGGGGTTCAGCTGAGAATATAATACTCAGATAGGCTCATGGTTCTGGACTTTGGGCCGCAGGCCGATCCTGCATGTTTGGGGGGCCATGTGTTCTACCTCAGCGCTTTTCATATTGCAAGCGATCGGTATGGCGCTGGTTTTAGATGCTGCCGCAAGGCGAATACATAAAATTGAATAAAACATGGCAGCTGTTGGAATGAAATCGAACGACAGTACCTAACCAGCAATCAGAGTTGCCATTCTATCAACGATATACCATGTGATAAATAATACTGTCGTACTACTTATACACACAGGCACTTGTTTCACCATGCCAGATTATTACATTAAAATCTCTCGGAGGATAGATCAGTTCGGCAGTTGCGTGCTGCTACTGGAGAATTTCAAAGTTGATTTGGACGAGCACTCCTTGCCGAGAAAGTTCGATTTTGACATCATCCCCTACCGCAAGATATGATTTAGATTTGAACCTTGACCATCCTTTAGCATCAATCATCATGCGACCATCCTTTGTACTTACGGTATATTGAGCAGGTTGATTCACACCAAGGCTGCTCATGGTAAGAGAAACTTGGCCGTGGTCGCCCAGATTGTTGAACGACTCCCTCGTTGCTCTAGGAATTCTCTGTTTGCAAACAAGAAGACATACCCAAACAGTTAGATCAACACAGTGAATCATGTGAAACAACATGGAAAGAAAAAAGAACGAAGCACTTGGGCGGCCAATGCTTACCAAGAAGGTAGACATGTCGGTTTTTGTAGGGACTTTGGTATATGAAGTGCCAACTACAGCCCAGTCTGTTGCCGGTGCAACAGCACAGGCTGGAGCAGATGCAAGTGCAAGTGTTGGTGCAGGTGCCAAAGTCGCTGCTGCTGCCGGAGATGGTGCTTCTTGTAGAGCTGGTGCCGGTGTCGATGCCTGATCCTCCGGTAGATAAGATTGATCCGCTGACTCGGTCGGTGCCCGATCGTCAGCTGGATCAGACTGAGCTGCTGCCGCTGTTAGTGCTAGAGCAACTGCCGGTGCATGATCTGTGCGAGACAACAGCGATCGTGTCTGGTCTGCTATGATCAGCTTTCTAACTTGACTAGGAGCCATTCTCAGGACTAACCACACAACAAAAGCGGCAGTACAAATAAACAATACATGGTTCACAAAGACAAATCAAGTACTGAACAATAGTACTTACTACAGACAAGCAAAGTTGCACTAACTAAACTCTGCAGACTATTTCTTGCCACCGACCTATGGGATGAACCCCGCACAACTGACTAGGCCATGGACTTCGTGTGAGATGTCTACATGCACCATCACCATCTTTTCAACCTTGGAGAACCTAACAAAGTGGTCTTTCCACTCATAAACATGATGATGAAGACAGGCCGCATCAGATTTGTTGGGAAGCTTTAGAAGAACCACACCATTCATATTCGAAGGCACAGCCAGGAAATTGTTGTGGTCAAGTACAGCCTCGAGAAAACGCCTGACAACAATGCTACAGGAAAACACTAGTTCAGGACACGTGGCGACAAGGATGCAACAACTGGATAGTTCAGTAGTAGAACTCATCATCAGGTCTTCCAGTTCACACGAAATGACTTTGAGAACTTCATCTCCACCGCAGACCTAGTTCTGATTCAAACAGAAACCATATTTTATTACTACCTCTGTTTAGAAATATAAGATGATTTTCGATATTATACTCCATATATGACTACATATACGCACAGAAATGAGTGAACAAAGACACTAGAACATGTCTTCAAAGGCATGAGAGCAGAGGGATTACATGCAATATCCATAACACAAGTTACTGAGGCAAATATACCCTCTTAAAAGGTAGCATTGATGTTCATAAAGTACTCCCTCCGTCCCAAAATTCTTGTCTTAGATTTGTGTAGATATGGATGTATCAAGTCACATTTTAGTATTAGATACATCCGTATCTAGACAAATCTAAGACAAGAAATTTGGGATAGAGGGAGTAGTTGAAAGTAGTCTATAAGAAATCAGTGTCAACCTCTCGCATGTTTTGGTCAAAAGAGGAATTTAGAACCGTCATTTGGCACACTAAAATCACATGCAAGATCACCCAGAAAGTTGTACTACCAGTACTAGTACTGCGTGTTAGATAAAAAAAACACGATCAAGATCGAGAAAAAGATCGTCAACAAGAGACATTACCTCGACTTGCTTAATGAGGGATCCCGGAGAGGGGCCTTGGACAGGGCGATGGCTTTGAGCTTGTCTGCGGTAGTCTCGGCGGGGTGCTTGTGCTTCTTCGTACCATGAGCCTCGACGGTTTTGGCCAGAGCCATAGACATCACATCGGCCGGTGCTCCGGCGTCCATCCAAGAGAGGAAGCTAAGAGAGAAGAGTGAAAGGAAGAACGAGATGAGGGAGAAGGGAAGCGAGTGGGGGTTTTCTTCAAGAGTGGAAGCTGAGAGAGAAGAGTGAAATGATGGTTGCTTCATCCGTCCAACTTACTGCTGGAAAGGAGGGGGTTTTGTGATTTGACGGCTCATTTGGGCATTACTATGGCGGTTCGATCGGGGTAATCTACCGTCACTCTACTATGGAGTAATTTAGTGCATGGCTGGTGGACCTAGGTGTTGGCTGTCCCACACGTTGGCGAAAGTGAGTAATTTAGTTCATCTCTGCAGGAGGATCCGCACGGTAGAGCGTGTCCACTGTTTTTCTGAAGAAAAAAATGATTACAGCAAGCGTTTCGACTCTTACGACGGAGGAGTGCGAAACACGGCAGCCACTTGAACATACACAGTGCTCCTACGACTAGGCATGTGCAGTGGTTCATACGTTAGTACTACACAATCTTTTTGCTAGTGTAGTAAGATATGACGATAACAAATGATGTTGTGCGCATGTAAACTACTCCTATATGTAACATAGTACCGCTTTTTCGACTATCCGGTTGAGAATGAATGGTGAGATCAATGTTAACAGAACTAGGTACACAGCGGACGGAGAGTACGATGCTATAGTACTCCACGAAACATGAACCATATGAAGCACGAATAGTGTTAGGCAGGGTGTATGAAGGGTGCACGGGATGGGAGCAAAAGTTCCCTTCTCGACCCACTTTTGGGTGTTTGGCAGAGTGCATGAAGGGTGCATGAGTCCACACTAGTAGGTTGACAAAAATACATGAAGAGGAAACAACTATATTGAGATGAGAATGCAACCAAACACACCCACAAGCTTTGTGCAACAGTGACTGATCTGCACCATCTGAGTTTGATCCAATGGTCATGTTGCGTCGAGACATGGACATGCCCATGCAGAGGGCGCCTAAACACCACCGAAGTCCCTCTGCTTCTTGAGGCGCACGACCTTGGTGATGCAGGGTGCAACCGCCCGCAGAGCCCGCTCCCGGTCGACGGGAGCCAGCACGTCAAAGACGGCGTCCAATGGCACGAATGGATTCCGGTGATGGAGCCCTGAAAGGATTCGCCCAGCAATGACGAAGGCAGCCCGCAACCCCTCCTTGTCCAGCTCACCCCCCACCATCGCGCGGAGACGGCTCAGCTCGTTGGAGATATAGGTGAAGAAGGAGACTAAGTCAGGAAGCCGCAGCTCGTTGAAGTCGACCTGGTGGTCGAAAGGGTTTAGCCCGATGGCCGGCATCGTCGCGCTAGCACGATGGTAGGCATTGCGCAGCCGCAACATGTGCGTGCCAACTTGGTTCACCAAGTGGCTGAGGCGATCCTGGACCTCGTCAGGATCAGCCCGCTCGCGCTCCAGCCGGCTCCCCTGACGGCCTATTGTATCTCCCGCTTACTGTAGCAACGCCGCCGACGCCTCGAGCATCTTTGTGGTGGACGCCTGCCGCTTTTGAAGCTCCGTGAACTCCCGCACATAATGGCGGAGCATGGCACTCCTCTCCTCCTTGAGCTCACGGAGCTCCACGTCCTTGGCCCTGAGCTCCGCATCCTTGGCATGGAGCTCCTGTGTCAGGAGCCTCACCTCAGACTCTGTGATCTGCTGTGCCGCCGTGGCACCAGGTAGAAGCAATGGGGAGAGGAAGCAAAGGGGGCGAAACAACTGAAAGGCAATGCAATCTACGGGAAGGCGGAGGGAGCGGGGAATCTTTTGGTTTTCACCATGGTAAAACACCAGTAAACGACTTCTCACATCAAGGTGCAGTGGGTTTTTACAGGCGGAGTCATCGTGACTAATTGCTGCCGTGCCTGCTCCCATCAATCAAAAAATTAAAAATCCTGCCGCGCCTGCTCCCGTCAATCAAAAAATAAAAAATCCTGCCACACCCAAACAGCAGAGCAACGCCGCGGTGGATGTTTAAATTTTCCTGCCGGTAAGTAGATAAAAAAGGGGTGAAAAAACAAATGTGGCGGCGGCCTAGCTAATCAGTCGAACTAGCCCAACTAGCTAGCCATCGTGCTTCACTGATGTACTCGGCGAGAAAGGTGGTCTTTCATGATTTGACGACTCATTTACTTGCTTCGACGTTATGAACGAGGAGGACCCAGAAAACGCGCGGTAGGGCGTCCCACGTTAGGAAGAATATATGCGTGCACCACCCGGGAGGACCCCGAAACCGCGCGGTAGGGTGTGCCACGTCTCGGCACGGAGGAAAAATGTGCATGTAAAAATATACTGTATCAGACGTAGTACCTATGGTTCAACCTCGGGACCCAGCCAGTCGGTCGAAAACACCCCACTAGCCACACAGCTTCATCATGCAAATGTGGCACGGAGGATAGATGTGGTTAGCTCCGTCTCGACCAGCCACAACGTCTCTTGTTCTAGGCGATTCTTCTATTTTCCAAGGTTTTTTTAGTTGTAATAACAGCACGGCAAGCTAGCGAAGCTCTTCGTGTGTGCCCGTGCAAAGGTTAGACGATGGAGACCTGGGACCCACCGTTAAGTGAGGCAACGGTCATGCAAGTGTTGACGAGGCACTCCCTCTACTCTACTCAACGCAAGAATTGTATAAAATCAAGCTATGGGACAAAGCCAACAACCGTTCGTTTTTTCGGGCTATCGACTTACGCTTTGTAGTCGAGGTTGCCAGCTCGAATCTCGTCTTTTAGATTTGTTAGTTTTAGGTCCAAATTTGATTAATGACAAGTGGGACCCCCGTGTGTTGTTCTGATATTTCAGTGTAGGATGGTTTTTTTGAACAAACACTTTGCACGGTTAGACAAGTAACGGCACGAGTTACACGTATTTTGCAAGTTTACAAACAAAAATGACAGCACCATAGAATATCACATCCACCCCGCAACTTAGATACTATGGTGATACGAGTTTTTACACCATTGGAAGTGAGATCCAATGGCTTGGGAGTAGTCTTTGTAATTATGCGCAATTTCCAAACTCTCCGAAGTTTTTTTTGCAAATAAAACATTCAGGCCTCGTGTGTGCCGCTGCATCTTCGATCCAATGGCTCCTCAGTGCTCATATTAGGTGCTTCCCGTAGCTTAATTACCCGCTACGGTGATATGAGCATCTAGGTCGTATGATCAGTGATCAGATGGCACATGCATAGTACTTGTACTTTCTGCGCATTTCCCAAACTCTATCAGCCGTATATTGCAAAAGCATTCAAATGTCCTACTGTGGGCTGTTAGATCTCAGTGAACTCGTATCACCATAGAATCTACGGTGCGGGAGCACCTCATACTCTCCCGTCCGAGAAAACATAAGGTGCTATCGCAGCTTGGATGCTACTGTGATACGAGCTTGGAGGTCGTTTGATCTGAGATCCAATGGCATCTGAGCAGTCTTTGTGCTTGTAAGCAGTGGCCGAACTCTTTTGAGGCTTTTTTGCAAAAAAACCATTCGAACCACCGAGGAGGTGTTGGGTGACAAATCCAACGCCTCCGAAGAGCTTGTATCACAAAAGCATCTAAGGTGTGGTAGCACATGATATTCGTACATACATGAGAATATGATGTCCTCCTTCATCTTAGATGCTACGGTGATACGAGCTTCGAGGTCGTTGGATATGGGATCAAAGGGCATCTAAGTAGTTTTTGTACAAATTGTGTGCAATTCTCAAACTCATCAAGGTTTCCTGCAAAAATATTAAGACACATCATGTGAGATGCTATATCTCAGATCTACAAGCTCCAAGCAACTCGTATCGGCATATAGCATCTAAGGTATGGGGGTACATGATATTCTCCCAGGGAGGAGGGGTGGGGGGTGCACAACCAATCGGTGGTTGGGAGGGTGGGGACAAATATAATCTAAACAATCCTAAACAGAGCTCCACAATTTTATCTAAGGTCGAGGGGTTGACCCCGACAATCATACCTCTGCCTAAACACAACATTTGCATGTACTGTAGTACTAGACTTAATATTCATGTTTCAGTTTCATGTTCATTTTAAATATTGAACTGAGGACCATGGATGTCTTACATTTTACTCCCTTTGTTCCTAAATATTAGTCTTTTTAGAGGCTTCAAATGGACTGGCACATACGGATGTATATAGACATATTTTAGAGTCTAGATTCACTCATTTTGCTCTGTATGTAGTCACTTGTTGAACTCTCTAAAAGACTAATATTTAGGAATAGAAGGAGTATTTTTGAATTCGTTTCATACATGCATGGTCTGGAAAAATAGATGCACTATACTTATTGGATTGTTGTTGTGTTCGTGCGTGTGTGTCTCTGTGTGTGTGTGTGGTCATATGCTGGATACATACAAAGTTTTCTCACCTCCATATTGTTCATCTTTTAAATTTGAATTTGCATTGGAAAACTTACTAGGGATACCATGAAATGTGAAATCCACGTTGGGATCACTATATCACAAACTCACTCTAATTCAACAACTCGTCATAAATCAATTACCACGTTGCGATTAGTATTTGCAAGGAAAATACGGGTATTGTAATACACATAGATTCGTTCGGCAATTTAAAAGGTTCCTTTCGTATTCTTGAATGGTAGGACCCAACGGCGTACCAGCTAGACCTTGGCTCGTGTTGATCCTAAAAAACCAGGCTCGTGTCCTTCGATGGTGTGCGTGGTACGCACATTAGGCAACCCCAACCAGTCGAGCCTCATTATTTCAAGTCGAAATATCTGGCGGCCAGAATTGCAGCCCTAGGAAATTCCCCTCATGTCCCCGGTCCATAATGACTACCGATGAACAACGGAGGGATGCTTTAGTAACTAGACAACGTTACCTATCATGCCGAGCATGGTTCAATTCCCTCGGTCGCCGCTCGTCAAGGTCACCCGTCAACTGCATTGCCTAGTACTACTACGACTACACAATGATAAGCACAGAATTGAGCCCGTTTGTTCATGCCTAGTACTTGAGTTAATATATCAGGCAATGCACTGGTACAGAGGGATTATCCTTTTACTCTGCATATATAACTTGTCTGAAGTCGAACTAAGCAAAATGTTTGACCAAATCCTTTCTTATGAAATACAACAAGACAGATGTACGGCTTGAAAATTTATTGCATGATGCATGTTATGATATTATTTCGAATCCTGGATCTTAAATTTCAGAAAATCCAAAATGAGGATAAATTCTTGAAACTAAGCATGGTCACGTGATACGGCACAAATATTACTTCGTAAGTTTTTTATTCAATTTGAGACAAGCTGCTTATGACAAGTTGCACAAATGAAGAGCCAAGGTATTTTGGAACAAAGACCTGTCACGTTAAGGCGAATGCTTTCACTATTAAAACCGTGGGCGTTTACGTGCCGCCATGAGTCCCCGCTTCTCATCGGCAGGTGCCGTCTGAGCAAGCGTGTGAGTCGACGGGAGGCGTGCGAGTAGAGCACTATGCAGGCTCACCGGGAGGCGAGCCCTTTGACCAGGCTCCGCCACCCACCGTCGTCCCAACTGCTCCCACTTTTAATGTCGCCGGCGCCGCAGTTTAAAATCAACCCCGCACTACCCGGTATCGCTACAATCCTCTCTCTTCCTCTCCGATTCTCCTGTCGTCTACCTCCAACTAGCCTGACCTAAACGTACGCCATGCTGCATCACGATGGTCTGCCCTTAGTGTTCCAGTTTCCTGAGGAAGACACCCAGCCGGAGTCTCAAGAACATAAGGCGTTTTGGGACGAGCTTGAACTGGCCTTGAGGGAAGACGCCGCGCCTGTCCCCACTCCCGTTCCGGCTCCCGTCGCCCCGACTGCGCCACCGCCCATCGCCGTGCACCTGCCAGCGCATGCGCCTGCGCATGCCCTGACGCGCACGCTCGTGCACCTGCCAGCGCATGCACCTACGCGTACACTGACGTGCGCGCCCGTGCACACGAATGTCTCCGCCACGCCGTTGACAACGCCTGTCCTCGCGTGGGTGCCACTGCCGCCCTCAGCGGCATGGATGGCCGCCATCGATCGCTTCCTTGCACCAACGCCAATCGCCTCCTCAAGCCAGTTGACTCACTCTGAACGCCAGAACATTTTGGCCTTCCTTGAAGCTAGGCCAACGTCCAGGAGTACGCCAACAACGGCGCAAGACGCCGCCGTCACCGTCAGTCAGTGGCCCAACAACACACAGAGCATGGCAGAGGAGCCGCTTCCCACCGCAAGACGCCCCCGCCGCCGCCGCGTAATCTAAATTTGCGATGAAAAATGATCGGATTGCCATGCTTAAAATCCGAACGTTTATCATTTCTGTTTATTTTATATCGATCTTCGTATAATTTAAAGTCGGAGTCAGACTGAACGAAATGTATGGTTTGATCGATTGAATGTTCTGCTAGAGCTGTATCAGATTAAATATAAAACATCATCAAGCCACATGTATTCCTTGTCATCCAACGACCTAGACTGCTTCAATGTCGAGCGCTCAACATGTTTACCGTGCAGTTAATTTTATGCCAAAAATAGTGCTAATCACATGACAACACGCAAATAATATCCTAGTAGTTAATATACTTCCAAATTAACGTGCATTGCACATACACACTGACTAGTGCTGCTAGTACATGAAACTGGTGTCGTGACTTGTGACCGCGTCCAGATACGGTCAACGGCAACATCGCCCATGAGTTCTTCCTGTTTTCCCGTGCGTCTAAATGCATGTCAGTGGGAACAACACCATGGGATCAAAAGAATCCCTACTACTATTGTGGGGCGCGGGGTCGTGAGAAGAGCGGATCAAACAGATAGCACACGGTTCGTTTATCCAGGTTCGGGCCGCGGGGATGCGTAAAACTCTACTCCTGCTTTGGTGGGTTGTATATCTGTGTTCTTGAGCTAGCTATGGGGCGTGAGGAGCTCCAAAAAGCCGAATCCTCCTCCTGGTCCCCTCGGGCCTCCTTTTATAGGAAAGGGGTGGCCACAGTAGCACCAGGAGGTGGAAAGGGAACAGTGATGCGAGGTTATCCCTCGCATTACATGACAGGGCGCATTTAATGCGTCTTGCCCAGGTGTCCTTGCTTTATCGGGGACGGGGGAGATCCCTGTCTCGTCCGTCGCCGCTCCCTCTCGCGTCGACACGCGCCCTGGCCAGCGACGCCCGCGGTGCCATGTAGGCAGGCAGGCAGCTGAGGTGGCGCAGTGGTGGGTCTCCACGAAGATCTGCATGCCGCCATGCAGGTGCCTGCCCAGCTGGTTGGGTCGGCAGCTGCATGCGAACGGCGGTGGAGGTTTGACTGCCGTGGGCCTGATGGTGGCCCAACGGGTGTTTTTGGCAAGGGACTTGCCGGGGCCCCGGCAAGGGTCTTGCCATGGCGCCTACTGTCATCCCCGGCAAGGCTCTTGCCGGGGGCCTTGTGGTCCTCCTTGGCTGGGATCCCGCCAAGGACCATCATCTTCTGAAGGGTGTATCTGATCTCGAATGTCTTCCCAAAGATCTGCATGCCACCACGGGGATGTCTCCCGAATCCTTGGCCCATGGGCGCAGTGGACTCAAGGGTGACTCACTCCGTAGGTGTGGGGCGAGCTGCCACGGCAAGGGTCTTGCCGGGTTTGCTAAAACCGCCTCCCAGCAAGGATCTTGCCGGGGGGCGGGTCTGCTTCGTCCCCTTTGCTCTTTGTGGTCTTGGTCTTGGCGTCGTTCTGCTACTCCTCAGCTTCGGCCTTACCTTGGCTCACCTCCCTTGCCTTGCTCAGTGTGGTGGTGCCCGTCGCTCAGACTGCCCGTGCATAGTTATAGGGGTACAAAAAGTGTACCCCTCTTTCTGTACACCGACAGGAGCCCTCGGGTCTGGGCCACACGTAAGCGCAATCGCGTCGTTGGGCTAGGCCCAAAAATGGTGCGTGGGCAGGCGGGGCGGTTTTTACCGCGGTAAGTCTCTTCGCACGCTGCGCTTCCCATGCTTCCCGCATGTGGCGCGGCGTGGGGAGGCGCGTGGGCATGCGTGGGGCTGAGCTCTGCATGCATGCGTCACGTCATAGTAAAGGGGGCGGTTTGCGCCTTCCCCATAAACGGAGGGAGGCGTGGAGGCGCAGCCCATTTACTGAACGGGGCCGAGGCGTGGTCTTCAAGGCATCCACTCCCCATGATCACAGGGTGGGGAGAGGTCGCCTCACCCGTCGCCTCTGTCCTGCACGCCTGCGACGTGGCTCTCATGTGCTTGGGGTGGTGAATGGCGGAGGAGGGAAACCGGGCCGCCACGGGCTGGGGCGGCGGGTCGGTCACAGTTCCGTGCGCCTTCCGCATCTTGATTGGCCGAGCGGGGCGGCCGAGCCCCCACCCCGTTCCTTTATAAAGAGCGGGAGGGGGGGATGGCGTCCCGCATTCCTTCATCTCCTCCTTCCATCAGCTTCTGCTCCCCCCTTCCATCCATCATGGAGAGAGGGAATCCTGGTCCTTCAACGGTGGCGGCGAGGGTCGCCGCTCGACAACGCGTCCCTCCTTCTCCTGCACCCGCGGTGGCAGAGCCAGCCGCGAGGGGAAGGGGGAGGGGGTGAGGCCGAGGCGCTCAGGGAAGAAGAGGACGGGGCGGCGCGCCGGCCTCGCCTACGCCAGGAGTTCTTCCCCCCGTGGAGGGCCACGTTGGGGATGACCCTTGCGAGTTCTTCGTCAGGCTAGGCCGGCCGCCTCGCCGTCGCCTTTGTCTCCCGACTCCATTCGCGTGGGAGATGGAGCTGGATCCGCCGGAGTCGTTGTGGCTGCACATGAGGGGCTGCGCGATCAGTGGCACGCGGGCCCGCTTCGCTTTCTCCGCCCCTCACATGATGTATCTCCGTCGGGGATGGAAGACGTTTGCCCATATCCACCGCTTGATGGAGGGGCTCACTCTCCATTTTAAGGTGATGGAGGGTGGCCTTCTCTCTGTCAAGGTCTTCGGGTGCTTTGGGACCCGTGCAAGGTGCTGCGTGGAGAGCTCTTCTGATAGTGAAGACCCCTCCTCGGGCGGGAGTGACGAGGAGGACAGCGGCAGCGACGACGAGGGTAGTAGGCGGCAGGATGACGGGTCCGATTAGGTGTTGGGTGCCGCTCCGTGTGGCACCGGCGACCCCATCATCCGCGTCGCCGGCTCCCTGAACTTCTCGGGGTCGTCTCCTTGGGCGGCTGGCGTTGGGAGGCTGCGGAAGAGGAAGAGGGCGGGCGGCAAGGCCGTCAAGTCGGAGTACGCGGGCACCGACGCCTTCGACGCGTGCTGACGTCCTGCCGCCTCGTCTTCGAGCTCTGCTTCCGGCGCCGCCATCACCATCCAGCCTTCGGACGGGCACCGAGATGTTCTCTTGGTGTGTTCTGCCACTCGTAGTTCACCTAGGCGCCCCTTTTGCCCTTTTCGCCTCCTTGACCTGCCTCCTGAGGAGAGGGACAAGAAAGGGATTACGGGCACCTTATCTCTTTTTAGTTTGTAAGCCTTCGTGCCTTAGCTGAATTTAAAACTTGTAATCCCATCATTCATGTTTTTCATTCCCTATGGACTGTACCTGAGTGGAATGTTTTTAATGAAAAAGGGATGCTTGCCGGGTCATTTGTTTGTGGGTAGAACCCACGACAAGGAGTAAATCCTTGATATCCTTAAGATAAACATTTCCTTGCCCAGCAACAGGCCTTGCCGTCTCCCCACTTCGCTCGACCTTTCTCACAACTTTGGCGGAGGCAGGGATGAGGTGGGTTCAGGCTCCTTGTTTCGTCCTCTCGCTGCCGCGACTACTACCAAACCTGGCCCCAGGAACGAGCCCTAGGGCCTAGAGTTAGGGAAGAACGGTAGTTTTAGGAAAAAACGAGGTTTCACATACCTCAGCCCATAAGGGAATGCATGATAAGGGATGAAGAACTTATCTGAAGCTGTAGCCCCCGGCAACTCTGGTTTGCCGTGGGTGAATCTTTGCTCTTGCAGCCCTCAGTAATACTGGCTTGCCACGGTCTAGATGCTGGTCTGTCCCTCTCCTCTTTTTCGTCCTCAAGTGATCCGGCAAGGATACCTGTGAGTCCTGCGAAGCAAAGAAGACGAAAGAACGGCAAAGAGACGCACACTCGACCTCTAAGCTAGGGGTTAGTCGCCGCTAAGCACTATCAACCCTAACCAAGGACGAGACTCGACCTAGCATGCATGCTATAACTTAGGGAGCCAATGCTTCATTTATTTATGCTCAGGGTCTACGCCTGGCTTTGTACAAAGGGTTACATGCATCATCGGCAATGCTTGTACAAAAGGTGGCTTGCCGGGGGGCCCGGCAAGCCGCGCCTCACGGGTAAAACTTGCGAAGATGCTCAATGTTCCAGGAGTTACTCACCGGAACGGCATCTTCGCTCTCCAGGCGGACTGCGCCGGGCCTGGTGACTCGTATTACCCAATAAGGGCCTTCCCACTTTGGCGTCAACTTGTTGGAATTCTTGGCCGATTGAACGCGCCGAAGGACAAGGTCGCCTTCCTCAAGGCTTGGGGCATGAACCTTGCGGCTATGGTAGCGACGCAAGGCTTGCTGGTAGCTTGCTGCTTTCACAGCCACCCGAAGACGATCTTCCTCAAGGAGCATTGCGTCATCTTGCCGTAGTTGCTCTTGCTCAAGCTCATCATAAGAGAGCACTCGAGGTGACCCATATATGTGTTCAGTGGGGAGAACTGCTTCTGCCCCGTATACCAGGGCAAAAGGTGTCTGGCCGGTGGCTCGATTTGGCGTCGTCCTGATCGACCAAAGAACCGTTGGCAACTCATCAATCCAGCGCCTCCACTCTTGTATACCAGGGCAAAAGGTCTTGGTCCTTAAGCCTCGCAGTACTTCAGCGTTTGCCCTCTCAGCTTGACCATTGCTTCGTGGGTGAGCAACGGAAGCGAAACAGACTTTGCTGCCGAGGTCTTGGATATATTGCATGAAGGTGCCGCTTGTGAACTGTGTGCAGTTGTCGGTGATGACCCTGTTGGGTACACTAAAACGGCACACTAGTCCCTCAAAGAACTTGACGGCTGACTGAGCTGTGACCTTCCTCACTGCCTCCACCTCCGGCCACTTTGTGAACTTGTCGATTGCAACGTACAAGTACTCAGAGCCCCCGACAGCGCCGGGGAAAGGGCCCAGTATGTCGTGCCCCCAGACCGAGAAGGGCCAGGAGAGAGGAATGTTTTGAAGGGCTTGAGCTGGCTGATGAAGCTTCTTTGAATGGAACTGACATGCTTCACACCTGGTGACTAGTGTCGTCGCATCCTGGAGGGCGGTGGGCCAGAAGAAGCCTTGCCGAAATGCCTTGCCGGCAAGGGCCCTCGGCCCGATGTGGGATCCACATATGCCTCCATGTATCTCTGCCAACAGCTCCAGTACTTCCTCCCGAGGGATACACTTCAATTTCACACCGTTCGGCCTCTTTCTATATAGGACGTCATCGACGAACTGGTACATGGTAGAGCGACGGGCTACTTTTTCCGCTTCTTCCCGCTCTTTAGGAAGTTCCCCTGTTTGGAGGGATCGGACGGTATGCTGTGCCCACACTGGAGCCTGAGGCTCGACGGCGAGGACTAAAGGCATTTCCTCTGCTATAGGAGCGGCTGTCTCGACGGCAAGAGCTTGATGCTCCGCCGGAGCTAGCCATCCCATGGCGGGCTCAGTGTCCCCGGCAACATCCTTGCCGGCGGCTCCGGGGAGCTCGGCGTGAAAGTACTCGCCGGGTCTTGATTTCCTCCTCTTGTTCTGCTCTGTTGATGGATCAACGGATGGCTGAGTTAGCTGGAGCACAAAGGTACCTGGTTCCACAGGTAGCTTGAGGGCAGCGCGTTTTGACAGGTAATCGGCGATATCGTTCTCGGCTCGGGGAACGTATTCAGCCTGTATACCGTCGAAATGCTCTTCCAGCTTTCTCACTTTAGTGACATAGGCCTTCATCAATGGGCTCTGGTAGTCCTTGTTGACTTGCTTGACGACGAGCGGCGAGTCGCCCCTGATGATGAGCTTCTTGATTCCGAGGTCCGCCGCGATCCTAAGACCGGCAAGCAGCCCTTCGTACTCTGCTGTATTGTTTGTTGACACCTCCCTGGGGAAGTGCATCTGGATCACGTACTTGAGGTGCTCTCTGGTGGGCGCGACAAGTAGTACGCCGGCCCCGGCGCCGTGTAAGGAGAAAGCTACATCAAAGTACATGATCCAACTGCAACTTGCCTCCTTGCCGGGGAGAGCAGTCTCTTGGGCTTCTTCGTCAGGCGTTGCGGTCCATTCTACAATGAACTCCGCCAGGACTCGGCTCTGAATCATCGAAGTACTTTCAAACTTGAGGCCAAAGCTGGACAGCTCCAGTGCCCATTCCACAATTCTTCCCGTTGCATCTGGATTGTGCAATATCCGTTGCAGAGGGAGGCGAGTGACGACAGTGATGTCATGTGCCTGGAAGTAGTGACGCAGCTTCCTCGAGGCCATAAGAAGGCCGTAGAGCAGTTTCTGCACGCCGGAGTACCTTGATCTAGCTCCCTGCAGGAGGGAAGTAACAAAGTAGACCGGGTGCTGCATCATTTTCTTCTTCGGCGGCACTTCAACTGGCTGTGTCGTCTCTGCATTGGTTGTGTCGGGCTCTGTCACTGCCATTACCTCGTCGTCAACCTCTCTCTGTGCTACTAGTGCGGCGCTGACCATCTGGTTCATTGCCGCCAGGTATAGCAGCAACGGCTCCTGTGGCCTAGGCGCAACTAGTATTGGCGCGGAGGAGAGGTACTTCTTCAAATCTTGCAATGCTGCTTCGGCTTCTGGCGTCCACTCCATTGGGCCCGCCTTTTTCAGGATCTTGAAAAAGGGAAGGGCGCGCTCGGCAGACTTGGAAATGAATCTGCCCATGGCGGCGATGCAACCAGCAAGCCGACGCACATCCTTGATTCGCTTGGGTGCTTCAATTTGCTCTATAGCTTCGATCTTGTCCGGATTGGCCTCTATCCCACGCTGTGACACAAAGAACCCGAGAAGCTTGCCGGACGGGACGCCAAAGACGCACTTCTCAGGGTTCAGCTTGAGATTGATCTTGCACAGGTTTGCAAATATTTCTTGCAAATCCGGTATGAGGGTTGCCCTGTCCTTGGTTTTGATCACCATGTCATCCATATAAGCTTCCATATTTCTATGGAACTGGGGTTCAAAACCAATTTGGACCGCCCTTGCAAATGTCAAACCAGCACTCTGTAGCCCGAAAGGCATCCGCATGAAACAATACGTACCACATGGGGTGACGAATGTTGTTTTCTCTTCATCTTCTCTTGTCATGAAGATCTGGTGGTAGCCAGAGTAGGCATCGAGGAATGACAACAGATCACACCCAGCTGTGGAGTCAACAATCTGGTCGATGCACGGCAACGGGAAGGGGTCCTTAGGACAAGCCTTATTGATATCTGTGTAATCAATACACAGCCTCCACTTCCCATTAGCCTTGCGCACTATGACCGGATTGGCCAACCACCTTGGATGGAGCACTCCTCTTACCAAACCCGCTGCTTCCAGTTTCCGGATCTCCTCTGTGATGAACTCATGTCGTTCCAAAGCTTTCTTTCTGACCTTCTGCTTGACGGGCCGCGCATGAGGACAGACAGCAAGGTGGTGCTCAATCACCTCCCTGGGAACGCCGGGGATGTCGGAAGCTTTGCATGCAAACACATCGACATTCGCCTGCAGGAAGGTGACGAGTGTGTCTTCCTATTTGTCGTCGAGGGTGGAGCTTATGGTGAAAGCCCCTCCCGTGCCATCCTCGTTGACAGAAACCTTCTTGGTTCCGGGCGGTATGGCCCTGGGCTTCTTGTTTCCGCCGGTGGAGCTCTCTGGCACGTCCTCGACGGGAGCGCTACACTCCGAAGAGGTGCGCTGCCGGAGTGGGTGTCCGAGGTCCCACTGGTCTTCTTCTTCTTCTTCCCTCTCGGGGTCCCAGCGGCAGGAGCAAGTGCCCTAGCAGCGGCAGCTGCTGCAACTGCTTGCTGGTATAATTGGTCAGCGCAAATCAGCGCATCTTTCTTATCGGACAGGGTGGTGATGATCGTCACAGGTCCTGGCATCTTCAGGGTATTGTAGGCGTAGTGTGATGCCGCCATGAACTTGGCCAGCGCTGGGCGACCAAGGATCCCGTTGTAGGGTAAGGGGATCTTGGCAACATTAAACACGATCCTCTCCGTCCTGTAGTTCAGATTGCCTCCAAAAGTCACGGGCAGCGTGACCTTTCCCTTAGGTTGGCTTCTTCCCGGGTTGACCCCCTGAAACATGCCCGTCTCCTCGAGGTCTCCATCAGGAATCTGCAGTTTCTCGATCACGGCAGGCGAGATCAAGTTCAGACCGGCCCCGCCATCGACTAGCATCTTTGTCACCTTGAGGTTGCGTATTGTTGGTGAAACCAACAATGGCAAGCACCTGACTGCAGTAATGCGATCAGGGTGATCCTCAATGTCAAAAATGATAGGTGTGATGGACCACTTCAGCGGCCTTTGGGCATCAAACGACGGCTCTGCCGCTGTAATCTCTCGCGCCCACTGTTTAAGCTGGCGGTGAGAAGTATGCAGCGAGGCACCATAGTTGATGCACATGGCCTCTGTAGCTTTCTTAAATTCTTGGTCGCCGGATTCGTCGTCCTCTTCGTGATCGTCGTCTTCTGGCTTTTTGTCACGGCCCCGGGCGGGCCTCTCCTGTTGTTTATCTTTGCCGCGACGGCCCGCCTGGCCGTCACGCTTCTTGCCGGACCCCTCAGCACCGTCTTGGCCCTTCTCCTTGTCCCGCCTCTCATATTCAGCCCCCTGCTTCTCAGCGAGGAGCACAACCTGTCGGCAGTCTTGGAGAGCATGGCCTTTGGTGCGATGGATCTTGCAGTATCGCTTGTGGGAGTTCCCCGGCTTCTCGGCAACCGCCAAGGCCCGGGAGGCGACACATCCGGCAATTTCCTTGCCGGGGTCATCTGCCTTGGTTTTCTTGGTGGAGCCGGTGTCACTAGATCCCTCGATGGCAAGCACGGCTTTACCTTTGCACTTCCTATTGTGGCGCCGGCCCTTCTTCGCCGGGGCGGCAGTATCTTCATCTGAGGAGTCGGTTTCCACGCTGGCGTCTTCGTCGGGGTACTTCCTTCCCTCTTTAGCCCGGGCACATCTGTCAGCAAGAACATAGACTTCTGCTACATCTTCCACCTTGTTCATTGCCAGCTCTTCGCGCATCTTGCGGTTATGCACGTTTTGATGGCACGCGCTGATGATGGCGGCAGGGTGAACATCAGGGATATTGTACTGTATCCGGCTGAACCTCTGTATATACTTGCGGAGACTCTCGCCTCCCTTCTGGGGAATGACGTGCAGGTCGCTCGCTTGGCCATGGGCTTGGTGGCCTCCATTAAAGGCGCCCACAAACTCATGGCACAAATCCGACCAGGTGGAAATAGAGTCTACCGGCAAGTGCATCAACCATGACATGGCGTTGGGTTTAAGAGCCAATGGAAAGTAATTCGCAAGCACCTTATCGTCGCGGGCTCCGGCAGCTTGCATCGCAATGGTGTAGATGCTGAGGAACTCGGACGGGTGGGTCTTGCCGCTGTACTTTTTGCCCACGTCAGGTTTGAAGGTGCGGTGAGTGGGCCACTGGAACTACCGCAGCTCACGGGTAAAAGCCGGACAGCCTACCTCGTAAGGTAGGCCTCCAGGGCTCTCCGGTGCCGGGTGGTTCACAGCAGGCCCTGCTCGCCTGTCTGACTGGTGGCGCACTCCGCGCCGGTGCTCGATAGTGGTTCGAGCGTCTTCATGTTCTCGCTCCCGAAGGACTTGGCGCTAGTCACAGTGGGTCCGCAGGTCGGACGACGCTATGGAGATTTCGTCGCCCGCAACGTCGCGACGGGCTGGCGTCCGCGGTACCGGGCGAGGAGGAGGCGAGTGCACCGTGGTCGTGGCACCGCCGGCTTTCCTGCCACTGGTGCGTGGGACTCCGTCGGAGCATCAACCCGGGGGCTCCACCGGACTCGGTTCGTCTTTGTTGGCCACCGCAAGAAGGCTTCGGAAAGTGGCTCTCCATTCGTCGAGTTTCCCCGTAGTGGGAGGAAAATCAAGGAGCAACTGCGCGCGCGCCAGGGCTTCTGCTGGCGTTGGTGGCTGCAAAACCTGCATGGATTGCGACGCGCTTCGACTTCTGACCATGTCAGAAGGAGCTCTATCATGACCCCGCGGTCGCATGCCATCTTCACCAGCGCCTCGGCGAGCGGGCAGGTCTTCTACCTCCCGGGAGTGGCGTTCAGGGCTCTTCCCATGGCGACGCCCGGGGTCTTTGGCGTGGTTGCGCCGTTCGTCGCGCGCCGCTCGAGAGGAGCTAGCCGTCAGCGCCGGTGTGGGAGTCTTGGAGGCCCTCGCATCGCCTTCGGGCGGGGCGGTAGCGATCTTGGAAGGCCCCACGCCACCTGCGGAGGGCCTGGCTCCGTCTTTGGATTTGGCGGCGTGCGGCCCGCTACCAGGCGCACGAACATCGCCGCCTCCCAAACTCCGGCTGCTAGGACGGTGTTGGTGTTCATGAACGGTGCCCCGGGTCCTTTCTGCGACCGGTCCGCTGCTCGCCCGCGTCGGGACGGGATGTCTGGCTTCCGACGGGCCAACCGCCACCGTCATCTTCTTCTTGGGCACCATGACGATGAAGAAGCGTCGAACTAACTTCTAAAGCCGATTCTCACAACTGCGCAACTCCCCTACCTGGCGCGCCAAAGATGTCAGTGGGAATGACACCTATGGGATCACAAGAATCACTACTATGATTGCGGGGCGTGGGGTCATGAGAAGAGCGGATCAAACAGATAGCACACAGTTCGTTTATCCAGGTTCGGGCCGCAAGGATGCGTAAAACCCTACTCCTGCTTTGGTGGGTTGTATATCTGTGTTCTTGAGCTAGCTATGGTGTGTGAGGAGCTCCAAAAAGCCGAATCCTCCTCCTGGTCACCTCGGGCCTCCTTTTATAGGAAAGGGGTGGCCACAGTAGCACCAGGAGGTGGAAATGGAACAGTGATCCGAGGTTATCCCTTGCATTACATGACAGGGCGCATTTAATGCGTCTTGCCCAGGTGTCCTTGCTTTATCGGGGACGGGGGAGAGCCCTATCTCGTCCGTCGCCGCTCCCTCTCGCGTCGACACGCGCCCTGGCTAGCGGCGCCCGCGGTGCCATGTAGGCAGGCAGGCAACTGAGGTGGCGTAGTGCTGGGTCTCTAGGAACATCTGCATGCCGCCACGCAGGTGCCTGCCCAGCTAGTTGGGTCGGCAGCTGCATGCGAACGGCGGTGGAGGTTTGACTGGCGTGGGCGTGATGGTGGCCCAATGGGTGTTTTTGGCAAGGGCCTTGCTGGGGCCCCGGCAAGGGTCTTGCCGTGGCACCTGCTGTCATCCCCGGCAAGGCTCTTGCCGGGATCCCGCCAAGGATCATCATCTTCTGAAGGGTGTATCTGATCTCGAATGTCTTCACAAAGATCTGCATGCCACCACCGGTATGTCTCCCGAATCCTTGCCCCATGGGGGCAGTGGACTCAAGGGTGACTCACTCCGTAGGTGTGGGGCGAGCTGCCACGGCAAGGTCTTGCCGGGTTTTCTAAAACCGCCTCCCGGCAAGGATCTTGCCGGGGGGTCCGCTTCGTCCCCTTTGCTCTTTGTGGTCTTGGTCTTGGCGTCGTTTTGCTTCTCCTGAGCTTCGGCCTTACCTTGGCTCACCTCCCTTTCCTTGCTCAGTGTGGTGGTGCCCGTGGCTCAGACTGCCCATGCACAGTTATAGGGGTACAAAAAGTGTACCCCTCTTTTTGTACACCGACAACGCAGAAGGAGAGGAGAGAGAGAGCACACATGGAACCCACTAGTAAGTGAAGGCGAATAGTACTAAAAATAATATTCCATGTTATCCATTAATTAGGCTGTGGTAATATAAAAACATTATGTGAACAAAGGGGGTACAACAAACATTGACGTGCGGTTTGAAGGCCCGGTCGCATGTTTGATCCTCGTCCTTTATTTTTTAGTTGTATATGGGTCCAAATTTGTTTCATGACATGTGGGCCCCTCGGTGTGTAGTTTGTAGCACTTTAATTTGTGTGTCGAAATTTGTTCCATTCCAAGTGCACTATCGGTGTGTCGTTTTGTAGCTTATTTATAGTAATTAAAGAGAACAACATAGTTTTTTCAATAATATCATGGTGCGACGTTGAAGGCGAGAAAGGACGTGCGAGAGAGCGATGACCGAGCCAGAGGGAAATCAACTAGGGGAGTTGCGTGAGTTGCAACGGTGTTTGGAGTAGTTGTGGGCCGAATGCAACGAAAATATAATCTAAACAAATGCCTACACAAATTATTCCAAGGTTGGAGTGCCCCTCTGAATGTAAATAGCTCCGGCTTTGCAAGGGATGGAGAGGTAGTAGCTTCAATGCGCGGAAGATACGGTGTGAGAAAGTGAGGTTAATAGAGAGACATATAGATAGAGAGACAAAGTGAGTGTGGTCCGACATTCATTGAACAAATATATATGCTCTGGAGAGATATTGTCCGATTGAGCTTTTTGGCAAGGGTGAAGGCTGTAAGATAGAGCTTGAGAGATGATCCAGTCACAGACGTGTAGATATATTTTGTGCGTGGGAGGAAGCAAGGTCAACCGATCACATAGGGTCGCCGTGCGATCGAAAGAGTGAGATGGGTTGGAGAGAGTGACCTAGATAGACGATGTGCGTGAGAGAGTATACAATGTGAATAGGTCGAATTGGGCTCAAACATGGTGATATGTCGTTTTTATCCGAGAAAGAGCAAGGTCAATCGTGACATACGGAGAGAGAGAGAGAGGGATTGAGTGAGCGTGGCCCACCATGAGGTCGAAAGAGTGGCGGCGGCATGGATGGATTGACCTAGATAGACAATCTGCGTGAGAGAGTATAGAGTGTGTCGATCGAGGCCCGAATAGGGAGATATATCATTTGTATGTGAAAGAAAACGAGGTTAAACGAGACTCGGATAAAGAGAGCGAGATTGAGCGAGTGTGGCAAGCTGTGCGGAAGAAAGAGTGAGACAGTCTTGAGGGAGTGGCCTAGATATACAACTTGCGTGTGTGCGCACGAGAGGTTGGGGGGCTAGACAGGCAATGAATGTATTTAGCGCTAGAGGGTGAGAGGGAGAGGGGGGAGAGAGAGAGCTTGGCATGGGGTGCAATGGCGGGTGTGTGAGGTAAATACATTTGGTAACAGAGTGGAAAAAGGGTCTGTGTGGTTGAGAGACTTAGAGATCGAAACATGGAGAGAAAGAATGAACGTGTGTTGGACACCGATAGCTTCCTAAGGTGGTTTGGAGAGGAAGATTGACCGATACGGGAATGTACATTTGTGTAGGGGGGGGGGGCTGAAAACAACATTTGAATGTACATAGTACGAGACTTAATATCGATATTTCAATTCGGTGTACATTGTAAGATTTGAACCGAGGACCAGGCATATGGGTAATTATTTCGAATTCGTGCCATACTAAGTTTCAAAAATTTGACATTGACTCAGTTTGTTGTGCTATTTTGTAGGTCATATGTTTGAACTCATCCAAAAGTTCTCTCACTACCATGGTGTTCATCATATACCTATGAATTTGTATTACAAAAGTAGTGTGGATACAGTGAAATGCAAAATCCACGTTAGAATTGGCGATCGCTATGTGACACACACTCTAATTCAAATAACTAACTACGTGACACACACTGTAATTCAAATAACTAATTATGTGACACACACTCTAATCCACGTTAGCGTGGGTACAATTTTGATTTTTTTCAAATAACTCCTCATTAATTAATTTGTAGTACTCCCTCTGTTCACTTTTATAAGACCTTGAAGACATTTCAGACAATGTGCAAAACAGTTCATTTTAAGTTGTCTGAAACGACTTACAAAAGTGAACGGATGGAGTATCTCGTTTCGAATGACTAATTATTGCAAGGAAAACACGGGCATGGTAATACATACAGATTTGTTTGCAAATGAAAGAATATTCGTTTGCATTCTCAAATGTAGGCGCACCAGGCACACCAGGGTCATGTTGGGGTGGACGCTGCTTCGGTGCCTTAAGGGCAACTGCCTTTGGGTCACTGACATGTGGGCCAGCCACCTGTTGGGCCCACATGTCATGGAAACAAAGGCAGGTGCCTTAAGGCACCGAAGCATAGTCTTGTCGGGGTGGTTGCGTGTGTCGGACGGACGCGTAGCACCCATCCACCCACGCCCCCTCCCCCCCAAAAAAGGACGACATCAATATAAGTTCGCGCTTCCACGTTTCGGATTGAAATATCTGGCGGCCCCAATTTCAGCCCTGCAAAATCTCTCTTCTCCATCGTCCCCTTCCACGCCCAGATTGCTCAAATCCCTAATTCGCCGCCTACCCTCGAATCGCCCCTCGTCTCGTCTCTTTCCCCACCGTTCCCCTCCTCTGTGCCGGACGACGACGACGAAGACGATGGTCACGCTTCACCACCGCACCGGAGCTACCTCATCTACGCCCTCGTCCACCGCACCGGGTGGTCCACCGACAACATCGGCGGCTGCAACCGACGTGCCTCACAAACATCGAGTTTCACCGCATCAGGTGCGCTTCACCGACGCCGTCTCCCAGCTCACCGGGGCTACTTCACCGAGCACATCGTCGCACCTCCGCCCCCCGAGGCCATTGGGGCTTCACCAACGGTCTCGTCCACCGCATCATAGCGCTCCACTGCCACTCAAGATCTGCATCTGTGCGCGGCCAGCCAACGCCAGCGCATTACCCTCAACGGCTCTGAAGTGACACGCACTCTAGCTAGGCGAGGATGCCCAAATGCCGGCCTAAACTAGGTATCCACACATCGCTTCCTTGTGCATTGTTCCGACGATGTTTGGATATCCCTATGCAACTCTCTTAGCTTACACCCCTATGCAACTCTGACTTTAACTCTTATTTCTTCTGGAGATATCATCTGAAACAAGCAAATCCATTTTTTAGCGAAGCATGATGACGCTACGGGATCTGGTACACATCCTGCACACCCGTATAACCTTGTAAGTATCTGTCCTCCGGTACAACATCAAGGTCGATTCCTCTTATTTGATCAACCATTCGCCGTGTAAAAAATGCAGAGGTGGATGCAAGGAGCACAAGGCCTGCACATCCAAGCAAGTGGTAACATGGACTTGTACAAGGAACATCCCAAGCGCAAGCAGAGCTGCAGTGAGCCTGTACAACGAGCTAGCGTAAGTCCCTGCATTTCATTTAATTCGTACTGGCATTCGTGTATGATTTGTGTGAAGTGGCTGATCCATGAATTCAAGTTACCAGGAGCGAACATTTAGCTTAAAAAATACGAAGGCACTTGCACTCTGAAAATCAACATAACTTGAGAAATGTGAAGCTACATGCACTTTGAAAACCAGCTAGTGATCCAAAGTAGTTCAGTTTATAAACATTAAATGATGCAAGCACCAAAAAACACAAAATGCAACATGGTGTACAAGGACAACAAACATGATGTATACCTGATTGAATTATTCGGTCTCTGGCTGAAAATATCAAAGTGTAATTGCACGTATAACCAGTGCACAAACTGCATATCAATATATCTATCCTGCACAAGTATGCCAATAGTTTCAAACAACAGATTAGAAAAGTATTTATGCTATGTTCTCATGATACGGGGACTGTTTGGTAGATGGCCTCGACGTTTCCTCAAGCTATGAAAATGCACTATAATTTGCTTGTTATCAATGCCTGCAAATCTCTATCTCTCTCAACATAGTAGATCATTATTAGACACTAAATCCTTCAATGAGCTTGCAAAATGCTTGCATTAGATCCCTCATTAGACACTATATGTTCACCACCAGGAGCATGTAAAATGTTTGCATCAAATCCTTCAGTAGCAGTCTGTTCATTAGACACTTCAGGCTCAAGAACAACATGAGCTTGTATGTTTGCACCGGAAACTTGATTAGATACATCAGATTCAGTCAGTTCAGTATTGATTGGGGGAGTTATAAAATAAGTGGAAATTGGTTTCATTTTCTCATAGATTCCCTACATACAAGCAGTTTTACAACACCATCAAGTTTAACTATTGGCCAGAAATTGAAGAGTTGAATTAGATATTATCAGGGATGTGATGTACCTGCTCGTTGCGCATACTACTCTTGCAAGCTGCAACTGTCCGTTTGCGCAAGCTCGATGCATTCCCATGCTGCCGCCGCTGCCTCCCACGCAGGCTACACCCAGGGTTGGATCTTCATCTTCTTGTCCTTCCGTTCGCTTGAAGCCCGGTGACCGCCCTCCAATGAGGGCGCGAGGAAGTGCTGTGCCGGTCTGTCCAGCGGCGGCTGGGTTAGGAGCGAACCAGACTGGAGGATGGAGTCAATGAATTTGGATTTTTCCTTCTGTCGATCGATATGGGAGGCGCTCGTTTGAGTCGCGAGCCTTCTATAGGGCCTGCCTTGCACTTATGTTACTGGCCCATCCAAATTGAAACATTTTTCTTCATTTTTTACATTGCCTGGTCATGCGTTGGGACAAACAAAACTAGCGTGGGCCAACCTGGACGACTCAAACTAGGTGCACACTTTCCATCCACTTGAGGCGGCCGCCCATACCAGCCCCTATGGTGGCGTCACCCCTTTTTGCGTGTATGATTGGATAGTGAAAAATATTCTAGTGGCGCTTTTGATTTACCCACAGAATGGGTGAATTGCTTGTTTCTATGAACTGAGTTCGCCAATAATGTGAAGGATGCCAGTCTTTTAATCCTATTGTAGATTGCTTAGATCTTGATATGCCAAAAGTAATCGCATGAAATATACAGTAAAAGCTAGTGTGATGTGTTTGGCTACAACTAGTCTGACTACACGTCATCATATAACATATCAAGGACGCACCATCTTACCAGATTAACCATTCGACTTACCCATGCAGTGTGGGAAGAAAGAAGTATTGGGACTGCGTATCCAAGCAATTGATGCCATGGACTCCTTCGTACAACCTTGTTAGAGAAAAAGAAGTTGTAGTGTGTCTGTACAAAGAACTAGCGTAAGTTCAGTTACCTGCATCTCGGAATTTTAGTTAGCCACTTATTGCAAAATTGTTCAATTACGTTGCTTAGCTTAATTTAGTTTGCTACTGATTACATAATGGCACAGCCTGTTAATCATATTGTAGACTGCGCCTATCTATGTGTTTGATACTTACTGTTAAGAATTACCTGTTTGCCTTAACTTAAATATCTACTTGTTTGTTTAACTGCTTTGCTGCTGCAATAGCGAGTTACAATGATCTTAAAATAACTACTTTTCAGCATCCAATTGAAACTCTTTAATTCCTTGTTTGTTTAACTAGTTTGCTGTTATAACTCCCAGTTGAAATGTTTTGCTAACTTCAACTTTTTTGAATCCAGTCGGAAATTTAATGGCAAAACAGGTTAGCCCAAGATCAAAGAGCGAGGTCCCCATGGACGTTGCATTATGAATTGCCAACTGCTGATGCTCTAGAGGCTAAACTAGGGGTAGAAAGAGATTTTGCTTCTACAATTAGAGATGAAGTTGACATGTTGAGGAAGCAAACAACACAATCACAAGCAGTACTCAAGACAACCATTAAATATTTGGTGGATTTCAAAACGAAGCAAGCTGAGACTGACCAGATTGTTAAGGTCCTGAAGGAAAAAAGGAAATTAAATTCCTACTTGGTAAATCATAGGTGAAATGTTCTTTCCATTGTTGAATAACCTTTGTGTTGTCTGTTCATGTAATCAATCAAACCATTTGTTTTAGAGATCATGTAATAATTTTTTTTGGTTTGTAATTTTATTTGAGCACAAGTCTGTATTAATTGATAAGACTCGGAGACATTTCATTTGGATTTTTGTGCCAGACCTACGAATATGCCAATCGGGCTGAATGTGCATTCAGCAATAGTAGTAGTATAGATGGACCATAGGTGGCACGCATCGGAAAGGGCAAAGATGCTGGCTAAAAAAAGGATGCTTTTGTAGCCAAAAAAAGTACAACGGCATGGCTTATGTATGTTAGTTGATATTATTGATCCATATAATCTATAAGTGTTTATTTGTCTATTAGTTCTATACATTCTTGGTTGATTGACTCGGTATTTGAATCTTGATACATCGCTTGTGTACATATCTAAACTGGAGTACACATTATGCTGTGTGTGACATTTGAGTTGGACATGAAGTGTTCCAAATATTCGAATTCACCTTAAACTGGATTCTAGTTTCTGAATTTGAGTATCGGCATTTGTAAACCATATTCATATATGACAGTGGAATACATCTTTGTCATCCTTTTGAAGATATATAAAAACACATAGAATGATTTATAAAGATTCATATAGGAATACAAAATGGATTCAAATTTAGTTGCCAGGGTAAACATGGATGCTTATTGTCGCAAAATTCGAAAGAAGCAGCAAAATGTCCACTCCCACGTCGGCTGTCCGAAGCCAAGTGTTTGGGAGATGGAAATTACTGTCTACCCATTACACAGACAATCCATCGGCCCGATTTCCACTGCTCTAAATAGGGGTAGGTTAGTAACTTCAGTTAGCCGTGACACGACCACCTCTGAGACCATTCCGACATGGTGGGCGTCAAACATGGGCAGCAAAACAAGCTCGACTCGGCCGAAATCGATGTAGGCAAATATTTTCAGTAGGGGCAGGTTTGTAACTTCACTCAGACGTGACACAACCGCCCTACCTGTCAGCCCCGTTCATACACCATGGGCGCCAACCATGGGCGCCAACCACCCTCTCCTCGCCCGAAATCGCTCTGGGAAAATGTTAGCGAGATGCGAGATTACCGTCCTATCCCCAACCGACGAGACGTCCAAATTTTAAATGGGGGCTAAGTTCGTAACTTTCCCATATTTCAGACAGGCGCGTCCCAAAAACATGGTTCCCCGCACCTCTCGCTCCATTTTCCCATTCATACACCGTCCGTGCTAGAACACCCCATCCCCACACCAATCTCCGTCCGCCACCCCATCCATCGCCGCCGTCCTCCACCACATCCATCGCCACCATCCTCCACCATGCCGGAGCGCCTACCAAGACCGCGTCGTCCACTACGAGAGATGGACGTTTCTCATCCACGACGACGGACCAATAGCCTTGCATCGTGTCCTCTCACTTCATCGGCGTCGTCGTCCTCTTTGCCGGGGCCGCTAACACGACCTTCTCTTCCACCGCAAAGGGACTTATCCCCCTATGCACCCATCTATCGTTGCAGATCTGCTTCAACGCCACCGACAGCCATCGCACCCCCGATGCCTACACGGCACCGCAAGAGAGGTGGTACTTCATATCTCCTCAACTTTTTGATCACAACCAGAAAGTAGATCTTATTAACTTGGTTACTCTACTTTCTTTTCAGCTCGTAGAATTTAGTTCTTAGTTCGAAGCAAAAAATGGATGCTAAATATCATTTCTCTAGTTTGCAGCTTCAAATCTGCCATGGCACAGCCATAATACGATTTAATTGATCATGCTTAGGGTTTAATTGATCATGTTGGTTTCGTGGTGGTTTCTTTAATAGAAATCGGACGGGAAACCCTCTTTTGCTAAAAAAATATGCTTAGAGTTTCCCCCTTTTATGATCACTATACGATCAGAAGACGTGCTTCGTGTCATAATAACACTGCTCCACCCGTCAAGATAAACAAGCTTAGTTGTTCAAATATGAATCTGATATTATTAAAACAGAGTTGTTTAATTGGTCAGCTAAATGTTCCTAAATTAGTTCCGAAAATGCATGTTCGCCGCTCGGGTGTGTATCTCTACAGGGTGCCCACGGTGGGCCGGCCCACCCTGGGATTTTGGATCGTCCAAGGCCCCGATTCTCCTCTGTTCTGCTGCGTGCTTCCAATCTCTACTCGCCCCCAGCCGCCTGCCTCATCAGTGACTTGCCGTCCCCGGACGCATGACTCTAGGAGGAGACGCCGGACTAATAGGAGGCCAGGAGCCGCTCGCCCAACAGCGTCACCGCTACCCGGGCGCGCCGCCGTGCCTACCTTCCCAGTCCGTTTAGGGCTCAGGCGTGCAACACCCACCAAGCCAACCGGATTTATCCTGAGATACGTCCTCAACACTCAACAACCACTCCTCATCACCCATTTTCTAATTGATTCATTACTCATTAGGCAGGACTGTCATTAGGGTTTGTTGTATGCTCAGTGCTACCTACACTTAATGGTTCAGATGTATTTCGGTAATCTTTAGTACCTCTAAAGTTCACAGGGTTTTCAAAATTCTGGCCCTCAGAACAGAAACTAGTCATTTTGGATTGTTGGTCATAGTAACATTGACCCAGATTACTACTGCAAGCCAGGTTTGTTGACAATTTTACTTGTCTTTTGGTGGCGCCAATGGCTTGCTTGCTATTAAGAGGGGATGAGGTGTTGCTCAATGGCTTGCTTGCTCAAAGTGCTTAGTGATATGCTCCAAAACCCTCAACCACTTTCTCATATCCACATATGTCTCAAACCAAAAGTCAAACTCGGCCCCACCAAAATTTTCTATCTGGCGCCACCGAGTTCAGTTGACATAGCTGTTGGGGAACATAGTAATTTCAAAAAAATTCCTACCCACACGCAAGATCATGGTGATGCACAGCAACGAGAGGGGAGAGTGTTGTCTACGTACCCTCGTAGACCGTTCACGGAAGCGTTATATCAACGCGGTTGATGTAGTCGTACGTCTTCACGTCCGACCGATCCAAGTACTGAAAGCACGACACCTCCCAGTTCTGCACACGTTCGGCTCGGTGACGTCCTCGCCTTCTCGATCCAGCAAGAGGGGCGAAGTAGTAGATGAGTTCCGGCAACACGACGGCGTGGTGACGGTGTTGGTGAAGAACAATCTCGGCAGGGCTTTGCCTAAGCACTTCGATTAAGCGTGCGGACCCTACGGGTTCGAGAACTATGTAGACATGACCGAGACACCTCTCTGGTCAATAACCAATAGCAGGACCTGGATGCCCATATTGGCTCCTACATGTTCTACGAAGATCTTTATCGGTCAGACCACATAACAACATACGTTGTTCCCTTTGTCATTGGTATGTTACTTGCCCGAGATTCAATCGTCGGTATCTCAATACCTAGTTCAATCTCGTTACCGGCAAGTCTCTTTACTAGTTTCGTAATACATCATCCCGCAACTAACTCATTAGTTGCAATGCTTGCAAGGCTTATAGTGATGTGCATTACCAAGTGGGCCCAGAGATACCTCTCCGACAATCGGAGTGACAAATCCTAATCTCGAAATACACCAACCCAACAAGTACCTTTGGAGACACCTGTAGAGCACCTTTATAATCACCCAGTTACGTTGTGATGTTTGGTGACACACAAAGTGTTCCTCCGGTAAACGGGAGTTGCATAATCCATAGTCATAGGAACATGTATAAGCCATGAAGAAAGCAATAGCAACAAACTAAACGATCAAGTGCTAAGCTAACGGAATGGGTCAAGTCAATCACATCATTCTCCTAATGATGTGATCCCATTTATCAAATGACAACTCATGTCTATGGTTAGGAAACTTAACCATCTTTGATCAACGAACTAGTCAAGTAGAGGCATACTAGTGACACTCTGTTTGTCTATGTATTCACACATGTATTATGTTTCCGGCTAATACAATTCTAGCATGAATAATAAACATTTATCATGAAATAAGGAAATAAATAATAACTTTATTATTGCCTCTAGGGCATATTTCCTTCAGTCTCGCACTTGCACTAGAGTCAATAATCTAGATCACATCACCATGTGATTAACATCGATAGTTCACATCATCATGTAATTAACACCCATAGTTCACATCGCCATGTGACCAACACCCAAAGGGTTTACTAGAGCCAATAATCTAGTTCACATCGCTATGTGATTAACACCCAAAGAGTACTAAGGTGTGATCATGTTTTGCTTGTGAGAGAAGTTTAGTCAACGGGTCTGCCACATTCAGATCCGTACATATTTTGCAAATTTCTATGTCAACAATGCTCTGCACGGAGCTACTCTAGATAATTGCTCCCACTTTCAATATGTATCCAGATTGAGACTTAGAATCATCTGGATCAGTGTCAAAACTTGCATCAACGTAACCCTTTACGATGAACCTTTTGTCACCTCCGTAATCGAGAAACATATCCTTACTCCAGTAAGGATAATTTTGACCAATGTCCAGTGATCTACTCCTAGATCACTATTGTACTCCCTTGCCAAACTCAGGGCAGGGTATACAATAGGTCTGGTACAAAGCATGGCATACTTTATAGAACCTATGGCTGACTCATAGGGAATGACTTTCATTCTCTCTCTATCTTCTGTCGTGGTCGGGTTTTGAGTCTTACTCAACTTCACACCTTGTAACACAGGCAAGAACTCCTTCTTTGACTGTTCCATTTTGAATTACTTTAAAATCTTGTCAAGGTATGTACTCATTGAAAAAACTTATCAAGCATCTTGATCTATCTCTATAGATCTTGATGCTCAATATGTAAGCAGCTTCACCGAGGTCTTTCTTTGAAAAACTCCTTTCAAATATTCCTTTATGCTTTGCAGAATAATTCTACATTATCTCCGATCAACAATATGTCATTCACATATACTTATCAGAAATGATGTAGTGCTCCCACTCACTTTCTTGTAAATACAGGCTTCACCGCAAGTCTGTATAAAACTATATGCTTTGATCAACTTATCAAAGCGTATATTCCAACTCCGAGATGCTTGCACCAGTCCATAGATGGATTGCTAGAGCTTGCATATTTTGTTAGCACCTTTAGGATTGACAAAACCTTCTGGTTGCATCATATACAACTCTTCTTAAATAAATCCATTAAGGAATGCAGTTTTGTTTATCCATTTGCCAGATTTCATAAGATGCGGCAATAACTAACATGATTCGGACAAATTTAAGCATAGATATGAGTGAGAAATTCTCATCGTAGTCAACACCTTAAACTTGTCAAAAACCTTTTTGCGACCATACTAGCTTTGTAGATAGTAACACTACTATCAGCGTCTGTCTTCCTCTTGAAGATCCATTTAATCACAATGGCTTGCCGATCAATAGGCAAGTCAATCAAAGTCCATACTTTGTTCTCATACATGGATCTCATCTCAGATTTCATGGCCTCAAGCCATTTCGTGGAATCTGGGCTCATCATCACTTCCTCATAGTTCGTAGGCTCGTCATGGTCAAGTAACATGACCTCCATAATAGGATTACCGTACCACTCTGGTGCGGATCTCACTCTGGTTTACCTACGAGGTTCGGTAGCAACTTGATCTGAAGTTACATGGTCATCATCATTAGCTTCCTCACTAATTGGTGTAGTAGTCATAGAAACATATTTCTATGATGAACTACTTTCCAATAAGGGAGCAGATATAGTTACCTCATCAAGTTCTACTTTTGACCCACTCACTTCTTTCGAGAGAAACTCCTTCTCTAGAAAGGATCAATTCTCAGCAACAAATATCTTGCCTCCGGATCTGTGATAGAATGTGTACCCAACAATTACTTTTGGGTATTCTATGAAGATGCACTTCTCCGACTTGGGTTTGAGCTTGAAACTTTTTCACATAAGCATTGCAACTCCAAACTTTAAGAAACGACAGCTTAGGTTTCTTGCCAAACCATAGTTCATATGGTGTCGTCTCAACGGATTTAGATGGTGCCCTATTTAACGTGAATGTAGTTGTCGCTAATGCATAACCCCAAAATGATAGTGGTAGACCGGTAAGAGACATCATAGATCGCACCATATCTAATAAAGTACGGTTATGACGTTCGGACACACCATTACACTGTGGTGTTCCAGGTGGTGTGAGTAGTGAAACTATTTCACATTGTTTTTAACTGAAGGCCAAACTCTTAACTCAAATATTTTACTTCTGCGATCATATCGTAGAAACTTTTATTTTTGTTACGATGATTCTCCACTTCACTCTGAAATTATTTGAACTTTTCAAATGTTTCAGACTTGTGTTTCATCAAGTAGATATACTCATATATGCTCAAATCATCTGTGAAGATCAGAAAATAATGATACCTGCCACGAGCCTCAATATTCATCGGACCACATACATCAGTATGTATGATTTCCAAAAAATCTGTTGCTCCCTCCATTGTTTCGGAGAACGGAGTCTTAGTCATCTTGCCCATGAGGCATGGTTCACAAGCATCAACTGATTCATAATCAAGTGATTCCAAAAGCCCATCAGCATGGATTTTCTTCATGCGCTTTACACCAATATGACCTAAACGGCAGTGCCACAAATAAGTTGTACTATCATTATTAACTTTGCATCTTTAGGTTTCAATATTATGAATATGTGTATCACTATGATCGAGATCCAACGAACCATTTTCATTGGGTGTGTAACCATATAAGGATTTATTCAAGTAAACAGAACAACAATTTATTCTCTTACTTAATGAATAACCGTATTGCAATAAACATGATCATATCATATTCATGCTCAACGCAAACACCAAATAACACTTATTTAGGTTCAACACTAATCCCAAAAGTATAGGGAGTGTGCGATGATGATCATATCAATCTTGGAACCACTTCCAACACACATCGTCACTTCACCCTTAACTAGTCTATGTTCATTCTGCAACTCGCGTTTCGAGTTACTACTCTTAGCAACTGAAACAGTATCAAAATACCAAGGGGTTGCTACAAACACTAGTAAAATACACATCAATAATCTGTATATCAAATATACCTTTGTTCACTTTGCCATCCTTCTTATCCGCCAAATACTTGGGGCAGTTCCGCTTCTAGTGACCAGTCCCTTAGCAGTAGAAGCACTTAGTCTCAGGCTTAGGACCAGACTTGGGTTTCTTCACTTGAGCAGCAACTTGCTTGCTGTTCTTCTTGAAGTTCCCCTTCTTCCCTTTGCCCTTTTCTTGAAACTAGTGGTCTTGTCTACCATCAACACTTGATATTTTTCTTGATTTCTACCTTCATCGATTTCAGCATTACGAAGAGCTTGGGAATCGTTTCCGTTATCCCTTGCATATCATAGTTCATCACGAAGTTCTACTAACTTGGTGATGGTGACTAGAGAATTCTGTCAATCACTATTTTATCTAGAAGATTAACTCCCACTTGATTCAAGCGACTGTAGTACCCAGACAATCTAAGCACATGCTCACTGCTTGAGCTATTCTCCTCCATCTTTTAGCTATAGAACTTGTTGGAGACTTCATATCTCTCAACTCGGGTATTTGCTTGAAATATTAACTTCAACTCCTGGAACATCTCATATGGTCCATGACGTTCAAAACGTCTTTGAAGTCCTGATTCTAAGCCGTTTAAGCATGGTGCACTAAACTGTCAAGTAGTCATCATATTGAGCTAGCCAAATGTTCAGAACATCTGCATCTATTCCTGCAGTAGGTTTGTCACCTAGCGGTGCATCAAAGACATAATTATTCTGTGCAGCAATGAGGATAAACCTCATATCACGGATCCAATCCGCATCATTGCTACTAACATCTTTCAACTTAGTTTTCTCTAGGAACATATCAAAAATAAAACAGGGGAGCTAAACGCGAGCTATTGATCTACAACATAGATATGCTAATACTACCGGGACTAAGTTCATGATAAATTAAAGTTCAATTAATCATATTACTTAAGAACTCCCACTTAGAAAGACATCCCTCTAATCTTCTAAGTGATCACGTGATCCAAATCAACTAAACCATAACCGATCATCACGTGAAATGGAGTAGCTTTCAATGGTGAACATCAATATGTTGATCATATCTACTATGTGATTCACGCTCGACCTTTCGGTCTCAGTGTTCTGAGGCCATATCTGCATATGCTAGGCTCGTCAAGTTTAACCTCAGTATTCTGCGTGTGCAAAGACTGGCTTGCACCCATTGTAGATGGACGTAGAGCTTATCACACCCGATCATCACGTGGTGTCTGGGCACGACGAACTTTGGCAACAGTGCATACTCAGGGAGAACACTTTTATCTTGAAATTTAGTGAGAGAACATCTTATAATGCTACCATCAATCAAAGCAAGATAAGATGCATAAAAGATAAACATCACATGCAATCAATATAAGTGATATGATATGGCCATCATCATCTTGTGCTTGTGATCTCCATCTCCGAAGCACCATCATGATCACCATCGTCACCGGCGCGACACATTGATCTCCATCGTAGCATCGTTGTTGTCTCGCCAATCTTATGCTTCCATGACTATCACTACCGCTTAGTGATAAAGTAACGCATTATAGCGCAACTGCATTGCATACGGCTCCTGCCAGTTGCCGATAACTCGGTTACAAAACATGATCATCTCATACAATAAAATTTAGCATCATGTCTTGACCATATCACATCACAACATGCCCTGCAAAAACAAGTTAGACGTCCTCTACTTTGTTGTTGCAAGTTTTACGTGGCTGCTACGGGCTTAAGCAAGAACCGTTCTTACATACGCATCAAAACCACAACGATAGTTTGTCAAGTTGGTGTTGTTTTAACCTTCGCAAGGACTGGGCATAGCCACACTTGGTTCAACTAAAGTTAGAGAAACTGACACCCGCCAGCCACCTGTGTGCAAAGCACGTCAGTAGAACCAGTCTCGCGTAAGCGTACGCGTAATGTCGGTCCGGGCCGCTTGATCCAACAATACCGCCGAACCAAAGTATGACATGCTGGTAAGCAGTATGACTTATATCGCCCACAACTCACTTGTGTTCTACTCGTGCACAACATCAACGCATAAAACCTAGGCCCGGATGCCACTGTTGGGGAACGTAGTAATTTCAAAAAATTTCATACGCACACGCAAGATCATGGTGATGCATAGCAACGAGAGGGGAGAGCGTTGTCTATGTACCCTCGTAGACCATTCCCGGAAGCGTTATATCAACGCGGTTGATGTAGTCGTACGTCTTCACGTCCGACCGATCCAAGTACCGAAAGCACGACACCTACAAGTTTTGCACACATTCGGCTCGGTGACGTCCTCGCCTTCTCGATCCAGCAAGAGGGGCGAAGTAGTAGATGATTTCCGGCAGCATGACGGTGTAGTGGCGGTGTTTGTGAAGAACAATCTCCGGAGGGCTTCGCCTAAGCACTACGAAAACTATGAAGGAGGATAAACTAGAGGGGACGGGGTTACCGGCACACAGCTTGGTGTTTCTTGATGTGTCTTTGGTGCTAGCCCTACTCCTCTATTTATATGTTGAGCCCTGGGGTCGAAAGTTGGAGTAAAAGCCTCCTCAAAGTCGGATTCACCCGAAAGGCAAGAGTCCTTCTCGGACTCTAGGGCTAGACGCTAGGGTTCCCGGTGTCTACCCCCTAGACGCCAGGGTTCCTGGCGTCTAGCCTCTAGTCTCCGCAAAACTTCCTTTTGCACTTTCCAAAAGCCTCGTGAGCTTTCCCCTTTGGCCTAGATAAAGTGTTCTCGTGCCCAAACATTTCGGGAAACATCCGGAACCCCTTCCGATGAATTCCGGAACCCTTCCGGAGATCAAACACTACTATCCCATATATCAAACTTTATCTCCGGACCATTCCGGAGTTCCTCGTCATGTCCGTGATCTCATCTCAGACTCCGAACAACATTCGGTCATCAACATACATAACTCATATAGTACTATATCGTCAACGAACGTTAAGCGTGCGGACCCTACGGGTTCGAGAACTATGTAGACATGACCGAGACACCTCTCTGGTCAATAACCAATAGCGGGACCTGGATGTCCATATTGGCTCCTACATATTCTACGAAGATCTTTCTTGGTCAGACCACATAACAACATACATTGTTCCCTTTGTCATCGGTCAGACCACATAACAACATACATTGTTCCCTTTTTCATCGGTCAGACCACATAACAACATACATTGTTCCCTTTGTCATCGGTATGTTACTTGCCCGAGATTCGATCATCGGTATCTCAATACCTAGTTCAATCTCGTTACCTGCAAGTCTCTTTACTCGTTCCTTAATACATCATCCCGCAACTAACTCATTAGTTGCAATGCTTGCAAGGCTTATAGTGATGTGCATTACCGAGTGGGCCCAGAGATACCTCTCCGACAATCGGAGTGGCAAATCCTAATCTCAAAATACGCCAACCCAAAAAGTACCATTGGAGACACCTGTAGAGCACCTTTATAATCACCCAGTTAATTTGTGACGTTTGGTGACACACAAAGTGTTCCTCCGGTAAACGGGAGTTGCATAATCTCATAGTCATAGGAACATGTATAAGCCATGAAGAAAGCAATAGCAACAAACTAAACGATCAAGTGCTAAGCTAACGGAATGGGTCAAGTCAATCACATCATTCTCCTAATGATGTGATCCCGTTAATCAAATGACAACTCATGCCTATGGTTAGGAAACTTAACCATCTTTGATCAACGAGCTAGTCAAGTAGAGGCATACTAGTGACACTCTGTTTGTCTATGTATTCACACATGTATTATGTTTCCGGTTAATACAATTCTAGCATGAATAATAAACATTTATCATGAAATAAGGAAATAAATAATAACTTTATTATTGCGTCTAGGGCATATTTCCTTTAATAGCCACTGCCAAAAACCCTAATCAATTCAGTCTCACCAGTGGGATCTTGGTCTCACCGAGATGGGCTTGCAAACTCTCTTTTGCTTATTGCAATAATGTCAGTCCCACCGAGACATGCAATCGGTCCCACCGAGTTTGCTTGGCCAATTCTCTTTTTTTCTTATTACCCAAATCGATCCCACCGAGTTTGTGTAATCGGTCAAACCGGGTTGAGGCTTTACCCTAACCCTAGCACATCGGTCCCATCGAATCGATTATATCGGTCCCACCGAAAACCCTAACGGTCACATTTTGAACTAAATCGGTCTGGCCGAGTTGTATGATTCGGTCCCACCGAGTTTGGTGATTTGTGTGTAATGGTTAGATTTTGTGTGGAGGCTATTTATACCCCTCCACCCACTCTTCATTCAAGGAGAGAGCCATCAGAACATGCCTACACTTCCAACATATATTTTCTGAGAGAGAACCACCTACACTTGTGTTGAGGTCAAGATATTCCACACCAACCACATAAATCTTGATCTCTAGCCTTCCCCAAGTTGCTTTCCACTCAAATCATCTTCCCACCAAATCCAAATCTTGTGAGAGAGAGAGAGAGATGAGTATTGGGGAGACTATCATTTGAAGCACAAGAGCAAGGAGATCATCATCAACACACCATTCGTTACCTCTTGGAGAGTGGTGTCTCCTAGATTGGTTATGTGTCACTTGGGAGCCTCCATCAAGATTGTGGAGTTGAACCAAGAAGTTTGTAAGGGCAAGGAGATCGCCTACTTCGTGAAGATCTACCCGAGTGAGGCAAGTCCTTCGTGGGCGACGGCCATGGTGGGATAGACAAGTTTGCTTCTTCGTGGACCCTTCGTGGGTGGAGCCCTCCCTGGACTCGGGCAACTGTTACCCTTCGTGGGTTGAAGTCTCCATCAATGTGGATGTACGATAGAACCACCTATCGGAACCACGCCAAAAATCTCCGTGTCTCCAATTGCGTTTGCACACTCCAATCCCATCCGTTTACATTCTTGTAACTTGCATGCTTTACTTTCCGCTGCTCATATACTCTTGTCATGCTTACTTGATATGTATTGTGAATGTTTAAACTTGTGCTAAAACTCTACTTGAACCCAAAGAAGTTAAAAACTGCAACTTTTCTTACTCAAAGTCTATTAACCCCCCCCCCTCTAGACACCTCTTCTCGATCCTTTCACACGGGCATGAGTATGAAATACTAATTTCAACTCTTGGAACATCTTATATGCTTCGTGGAGTTCAAAACATTTTTGAAGTCCCGGTTCTAAGTCGTAAAGCATGGTGCACTAAACTATCAAGTAGTCATCATACCGAGCTTTGCCAAACGTTCATAACGCCTGCATATGCTCATGCAATAGGTCCGTCACCTAGCGGTGCATCAAGGACATAATTTTTCTATGCAGCAATGAGGATAATCCTCAGATCCTGGATCCAATCCGCATCATTGCTACTAACATCTTTCAATTTATTTTTCTCTAGGGACATATCAAAAATAAACAGGGAAGCTATGTGTGAGCTATTGATCTACAACATAGATATGCAAATACTATCAGGACTAAGTTCATGATAAATTTAAGTACAATTAATCATATTACTTAAGAACTCCCACTTAGATAGACATCCCTCTAATCATCTAAGTGATCACGTGATCCAAATCAACTAAACCATGACCGGTTATCACGTGAAATGGAGTAGTTTTCAATGGTGAACATCACTATGTTGATCATATCTTCTATATGATTCACGCTCGACCTTTCGGTCTCAGTGTTCTGAGGCCATATCTGCATATGCTAGGCTCCTCAAGTTTAACCCGAGTATTCTGCGTGTGCAAAACTATCTTACACCCGTTGTAGATCAACATTGAGCTTATCACACCCGATCATCATGTGGTGTATCGGCACGATGAACTTTGGCAACGGTGCATACTCAGGGAGAACACTTTTACCTTGAAATTTAGTGAGAGATCGTTGATACGTCTCGAACGTATCTACTTTTCCATACACTTTTGCCCTTGTTTTGGACTCTAACTTGCATGATTTGAATGGAACTAACCCGGACTGACGCTATTTTCAGCCAAATTACCATGGTGTTATTTATGTGCAGGAGCAAACGTTCTTGGAATGACCTGAACTTCATGGAGCCACCTTTCAGAAAATAAGAAAAATACCTACCAAAGATGAAGCCAGGGGGCCCACCGTCTCTCCACGAGGGTGGGGAGCGCGCCCCCTACCTCGTGCGCCCCTTGTTGCCTCTCCGACTCCAACTCCACCTCCACATATTGAGTTTCGGGGAGAGAAAAATCAGAGAGAAGAAATCATCGCGTTTTACGATACGGAGCCGCCGCCAAGCCCTAAAACCTCTCGGGAGGGCTGATTTGGAGTCCGCTCGGGGCTTCGGAGAGGGGGATCCGTCGCCATCGTCATCATCAACCATCCTCCATCACCAATTTCATGATGCTCACCGCCGTGCGTGGGTAATTCCATCGTAGGCTTGCTGGACGGTGATGGGTTGGATGGGATCTATCATGTAATCGAGTTAGTTTTGTTAGGTTTTGATCCCTAGTGTCGACTATGTTCTGAGATTGATGTTGCTATGGCTTTGCTATGCTTAATGCTTGTCACTAGGGCCCGAGTGCCATGATTTCAGATCTGAACCTATTATGTTTTCATCAATACATGAGTGTTCTTGATCTTATCTTGCAAGTCTATAGTCACCTATTATGTGTTATGATCCGTTAAACCCAAAGTGATAATAATCGGGATACTTACCGGTGATGACCGTAGTTTGAGGAGTTCATGTATTCACTATGTGTTAATGCTTTGTTCCGGTTCTCTATTAAAAGGAGGCCTTAATATCTCTTAGTTTCCGTAAGGACCCCGCTGCCACGGGAGGGTAGGACAAAAGATGTCATGCAAGTTCTTTTCCGTGAGCACGTACTACAATATTCGAAATACATGCATACATTACATTGACGAACTGGAGCTTTTCATATATTGTTCTTCGCTTATTTACTTTCCCATTGCTATTGCTATCATCACTACAAAATACCAAAAACATTACTTTTACTACTCTTACCTTTTGCTACCGTTATAACCACTATCATATAGCTTTGCTACTAAATACTTTGCTGCAGATACTAAGTTTCCAGGTGTGGTTAAATTGACAACTCAGCTACTAATACTTGAGAGTATTCTTTGGCTCCCCTTGTGTCGAATCAATAAATTTGGGTTGAATACTTTACCCTCGAAAATAGTGGCGATCCCCTATACTTGTGGGTTATCAAGACTAATTTCTGGCGCCGTTGCCGGGGAGCATAGCTCTATTCTTTGAGTCACTTGGGATATATATCTGCTTATCATTATGAAGAACTTGAGAGATCCAAAAACCAAGATCTATCCCTCAACTACGAGGGGAGGTAAGGAACTGCCATCTAGCTCTGCACATGATTCACCTTCGTTTATGAGTAAGTTTGCGACACGTACACCTGCTTCTGCTATTCGTTCTGATATGTCGCATGTTATTGATGATGCCACTTCTGCTATGCATGATACTTATGATGAAACTACCTCTATGCCTGATACTACTATGCCACTTAGTGATTTTCTTGATGAACAAATTGCTAGGGCTAGAGAGATTGAAAATATTGAATCTGATGATACTGATGAAAGTGATCATGAAGAATCACTTGTTATTCCTAAGGGTGTCGAGGGTTTGGAGCGACATATGCCAATGGATGGCTTATCATGGTGGGGGCGAGTAGAACATTGCTGGTGCCTGGAAACGGGATGAGGCGAAGACATGCACGCCGGCGAATCTTACCCAGCTTCGGGGCTCTCCGGGGAGATAATACCCCTACTGCTGCTCTGCTGGGTCTCCGCATGATCACTATGGTCAAGTGTTTACACGGTTGCTCCTTGAGCTGTGTCTGGTGGTAGAAGAGGGCAAGGCTAGCTCTCTCCTTCTATCTGGTGTGGTGTAGAACTACTAGAATCCAACCCTTTGCATGGGTGCCCTGGGGGGTTTAGATAGGCCTACCCCCAGGTGTACAATGGTAATTCATTTGGGCACGGGCCCCGCCGTCAGTGCCTCTGACCTCCGACTTCTCCGCCGACTACTGGGGCCCGCCGACTGGTGGGCCCCGCCGACTGGTCTGGTACGGGGCCAATAGGCCGCGTCCGCCGCAGGCGGGTCTTGCCGGCCGCTGATTACTATAGTCGTGCTTCTGATGACGCAGGCTTGGTCATGGGGTCGTGGCAACAGCCCCGCCGCTTGGCGGGCAATCAATGTGGCCACTTCTCATCTCATCTTGATTAATGGCGCGTGGGCCCCGGGGGAGGGCTCTGCCGACTCCCCCGGGCCGACTCCCGACGGGTCCGACTAGCGGTTCTCCCGCCGTCTCCCGAGGTCTCGCTGACTGGTGGGCCCCGCCGCCTCCGGGCCGTACAGACAAGCCGTCGTGGGCGCAGGACTTAGTACTTTGGTGCTGATGTCAGGGCCGGCCGGGCAATAGTGCCACACCGCACGGTGATCTTTCCGGGTACGGCGTGCTATGGCCATGCCTGCCCTTGGTAAGGGGCGAGAGTGAGCTTCACTGTAGCCACGCCTCTGCCCCGTCCCCTTCGATGAGGTCATGGTTTGTTGGAGTCGCCGGTCGACTCCCCAAAGCCAGCTTCTCTGGAAGTCATCCCTCGGACTCGGCCGTGAGCAGGTAGTCGGCCGCCCTGCCGTCGACTCCTCAGGAGGCGGCTCTTCGTCCTGGAGTCTTGAGGGGCGCAGCCTGCCCCGATGTCTTGAAAGGTTATGGGACTCGGGTTGGCCTACCCGTGGCCCATTACTCCGACAGTAGTCCTCGAAGCTGGTGAGGTGCCGCAGACGATTGGCCGAGAAGCCTCAGCAGTTTCTCTCTCCGGGTGCTCGACACACGGTCTTGATTGACTTCTTCCGGGCCGTCTAGAAGGAGTCGGACTTGCTCAACTCGGACTTCACTCAATTTCGACTTGCTCGGTATTTCGAACGTCGCGGCGGGATTTCAAGTGGCGTGCTAGCTAAGCCTCCAGGCCGCCGCCCGTTCTTGGCCTGTCACGCGAGGGCACGTGGCCAGGCCATCCTGCCAGCCTACGCGCGCGACGGGATAGGCCCATAGGCGGGGCCCGCCACTACCGCGCCTCGGTGCCCGAGCGGATCCGCTGTGGCCTCGGTGGATGGTTGGGATTCCTGTGGAGTTACTGCGTGCAGTAACTTTACAGGGACCGTGGGGGGTGTGGGGTTGTGGGCGTAGTAAATCCCCACGTCCACCCTCTCGGCTTCCCAGCCCACGGGGCTATAAGTAGGGGGAAGTGGGGGGCACGCGCGCCCCTCCTTCCCACTACCCCTCGCTTTCTTCCTCCTTGCTGCTCTTCGCTCTCCTCCTCCTTGCTGCTCCTCGCTCTCCTCCTTGCTCCGCCGCACGCCCAAGCTCCTGCGAACGCCGCGGTGACAGCTCGCGACGAGTTCTTCCTCCGCTGCCGCGCCTCCCCCAGTGCGCTCCGGCACCTGGGACGGTTCCGAAGTCCATGAAGACCACATCGAGTTCCTCCGCCGGACCTGTCGGCTTCCCGGCGAGGATCGCGTGCAGGTGCGTCTTGCGCTGGAGGGGGAGATTTCCCCCGCCCCGCACGAGGGCGAGCGGGTCATCTTTTGCTCGCACTGCCTACGCGGGCTGGGGCTGCCGGCGAGCAGCTTTTTCCGATCTTTCATGGAGTTCTACGGACTCTAGCCGCACCACCTCACCCCCAACACCGTGGTGCTGCTGTCCGCCTTCATGGCCTTGTGCGAAGGCTTTCTCGGAGTCCTCCCCACCCTTGAGCTTTGGGGGGAGTTCTTCTTCTCCAAGCTCGGCACCCAGGCCGCGGGCGTGCTGGCTCAATGCGGCACCTTCATCGCCGTGCGAAGGTCAGGAGCCGACAACCCCTTCCCCTCCATCTCGCTGATAAAGTCGATGAAGATGTGTCAGAGGTCCTACTTCTACATTAGGAACGTCGCCACGAGGGGCGACTGGGTCAATCTGCCAGCTTTCGAAGCCGGCCCGCCGGCTGGGAGACTGCCCAATTGGTCGTACCGAGCCAGGTCGCTAACGCCTGCGGGAGCCGGCGCCATCACGCGACTCCGAGTGCTGACGCAGTCGGAGGGTCTGACTGGTCCGGACCTGCTGGCCGCCCTCGTGACGCGCCGAGTTCTTCCACTCCAAGGCCGCCCTCACATGATATGCCAGATGAGCTGGCGCCGCGACCCAAGTCGAATGTGCACCAAGGACATGCCTCACGAAGAGGTGGCCCTCATGGTGAACTACCTTTCGGACAGCAGGCTCCCGGAGGACTGGCGATTCAGCAAGGAGCCGTACTCCCGTGCCAACCCCCCGCCCGTGGTGAGTCGCCTTTCCTTTCTTTCTTTCAGATTGTCTTCTTCTTGCCGAGTTTTGTTTTGACCAGTCTGCCTTGGATAGAATCCCCTTCTTCACCCACCAGCCGGCACCTCGGGGCCGGCCCGTGAGTTCCTCGCCGACCGGGCGGAGAGCGACGTCGATGACCCCGATCTGGGGGCGGCGGCTTTGGAAGACGACGCCGAGGGAGGAGGAGGGACTGCAGGCGACTTCAGGCGACTTCAGGCCTTCGGCTACCTTCACCGACTGGCATGAAGACTGCACCGAGGGAGAAGTCCCCCCTCGCCATCGGCCAGGAGCCAGCCAGCCTGGCGCGGGCTCTTCTACCGTGCCGGGCGCTCCAGGCGGCGAGAAGAAGCGCAGGGCCATGCCGACTTTGTTCGGCAGTCGGCCGAAGAAGCCCAAGGGCTCGGTTGCGGTGACCCGGCGGGATGAGGCAGCCGCGAAGGCCATCCGCTTCCGTAAGGAAGTGAAGAAGCCGCTGTTGGTCTTTGCGTAAGTATTCTGTCTTCGAAGTTTTATTCTTTCTTCATGATTTGTCTGAGCCTCTTCTTGCCCCTCTTTCTTCAGGGCTCCCCTCTCACTTGAGCGGGTCGCCGCCGCCTCCTTCATGGGGTCAGCGGAGACGTCCGCCACCACTCGGCGGATTGACCCCGCTGCTGACCTCCGGGAGGCGATGGAGCGGAATGCACAGGAGAGGTGCAACGAAGAAGAGGCCCTCCGCCTGGAGAAGGCGGGGGCCGACAGGGCGGAGGCCTCCGCTAAGAAAAAACTAGCGGAGGCCGAAGCCGCCGCCGCGGCGAAATAGCAGGCTGAGGAAGCCGCACGCCGCCAGTCGGCCTTGCTCGTCACCCCGCCGAACTCCGCGCCGCCGCCTCCGGAGCTCACGGGGCCAACTGGAGAAGCCGATGGGGAGAATCTCGTCGAGGAGAGGGAAGGCGGCGACCCCTCTACTCCGGACGTGAATGTTCCGCCGTCGCCTCCGCCGCCGTCTGACGGCGCGCAAGGCGAGCAGCCAGCAGACCCTCCGGTGCCGCCGACCGAAGACGAGGCCGTGGCGAGGCTACTCCTCCAAGTCGGCTCGCCGATGCGCCATCGTCTGGAGAAGGCGACTTCGGCACCCCGCCCCCTGGAGGCCGGCACCGCCAGCTCGGCGGCCCCAGACGCCGAGGCGACGAGCGCCGCACCTGTTGGGTGGGTGCGGGGAGGCGGCACAGGGCCGCTGAACCGGGCGCTCCTGGACATCCAGGCGAAGCTCCGTGCTGAGGGCGACGCTCTCCAGAGTTGCACCAAGGCGTTCCTAGCGTCGTGGGCAGCCGTTCGGTATGTTGTTTTTTCTTTGGTCTTTGTTTTCTTGCTCCTCTCTATGGGGGCGCGCCAGCACACCCACTGGGTGTAGTCCCCGAGTTTTGGGCCGACTGCTGAGCAGGCGGCCCAGAACTCCAATTGATGAACTTCTGGGTACTAACTTTGTCTGAAATGCTTGTCGCAGGATTACCACAACCTCCGCGTCACTGCCTTCAACCGTAACGTTGAAGAGCTGGGCAAGCGGACTGCCGACTTGGTGGAGAGCCGGAGTAAGTCCTTTTTTCTTCTCTGCGGGGGCGCGCTAGTGCACCCGCGGGCTGTAGTCCCTGAGATTCGGGCCGACTGCTGAGCAGTCGAGCCGGATGTCCCCGGCGACCTACTTTATTGATGACTGTTATCTTTCTTCCTTTCCTTTAGGAGCCAACGCTACTCTTCAACAGTAGCTGAGCGAAGCCAACTCCGCCCTGCGCGCCAAAGGGGAGGAGTGCAGCAAGCTCGCCACAAAGCGCGATCTGCTGGCCACTCAGTTGGCAGAGCAGAAGGAGCTGCTTGTGAAGTCGCAGAGGGAGGCGGAGGAGACGCAAACCGCCCTCTTGGCCGAGTTCACGAGCGAGTGCTCCTCCTGGTCTGACAAGGAGGCGCTGCTGTCCTCCGGCTTCCATGAGATTGAAGACATCGTTGATGGTGAGTCTCTTTATTTTCTTTCCTCAAGTTGTTGATTTAAATCGTGTCGACTCCTGGTTTTTGACTTGCTTCTTCGTTTCTTCGTGTCTGTGCAGACTTCTTCCCTGGGCAGTCACAGGCCGCCATCCAAGCCATCGAGGCTGACCGTGAGAGTCGGAGGGCGGAGGGCGCAGAGATCACCACCGATGCCCCCCGAACTCTTGACGAGCACATCCTGAGCATCGAGGCTCGCCTCCGGCCGGCTCACCGGATGCTGCGCCGGCTCCAGCGCGTCGGTGCCCAAGCGATCGCCGCCCTTTGGCCGGATATGGAGGCTCCGCGCACCCCTAGCCTGACGGCCAACAGGCTGGAGGTCGCGGCTGGTTGTCTTGAGGCCTGGAAGGGCTCTTCGGCCCGTGATGGAGCACACCGGGCCTTGGAGTTCGTCAAGGCGTGGTACCCGGGGCTGGAACTGGACCGGTTGGCCACGCTTCGGTCGGAGGCCCAGCCGGAGCTGGCGGCTGTGGAAGATGCCCTCGTCAAACGTGCTGCGGCGATCACCGAGTACACCGACACCAGCATCTTCGTCCCTGAGCGGTCTGAAGACGGTGAGGAGGTATCGCCGGAGTGGTTTGGGATGAACCCAGACTACGGCGAAGACTCGGCGGAGGTGATTGGCTCCAGCATCGAGGAGGAGGACGAAGTGGAGGATGGAGGCGAGGCGGAGGCCCCAGAAGACGGAGCAGACGGCCAGCCTCAGCCCGACCGTGCCTCCAGCAACAAGCTGCGTGCGACCGTGCCGACTGCCGCCGGAGGTGATCAAGCCGAGACTAGCCAGCCGGCTGCCCCGACGCCTGACGCTGTCGCCTCCTCCGACCCTTCGAATCCGTCTGCCGCCTCCTAAGCTGCCGCTGTATCTTTTATTTTATCTGCTTCAGTAGTCTTTGAAGAACTTATCAATTCGCACAATTCGACCCACGGGGTGTATTTTGAACCTCTACTTGACAATTCGGCCAAGGGCCTATGTTATGTAAATATACATATCTATCTTTTCTTGCTCATTACTCTTTTGGCTTTTTCCTTTGCCGCTTTCACTTAGTTGCCTGCCTTGCCAATCAGACAGCCGCTCTATGGACTGTTGCTGGATCAAGTGCAAGCCTACTTTCGGAAAGCAAGTACTTAGCCGATTTCAAGATTGTTTGAGCAAGTTGGATAGAAGACGACAATCCGACTGTCCGAGAGTCAGTTTGCGAGAAAGGATGGAAGCCGTCTTGAGCTATGTTTTATGCTTTGAGTCCTTAGCCATTTTTCGTGCGCACACCCATTCTACCTTACCTCTGCCCACCGTACAGTCACTCTACGAGCTGCGGCATCTGACAGAAGACGGCTTGGGTGTTACACACTACTTGTCCGGCTGCAGGAAGCATTTCATAGTGCAAGGCGGCAAGTCCCCGGGCCGACTTGTCAAGCCCGGTGCCAAGCGGCATGACAAAGAGTAACATACTTGTAGGCATAATTTTTATCATACAGACAAAAGAGGGCAGTCCCCGGGCTCGTCTCGGGGGGGGGGGGGGGGGGCTGAAGTCTTGGTACTTTAATACAAAAGGTAGCGTGGTACATACTGCATCAACTGTAAAATCTTCGGAGAAGATTTGCATTCCATGGCCGCTCTGTCTCCTTGCCGGAGTCGTCCCTCTTGCGTGCTTGGGGCTTCTGAGCGTCGATCAGGTAGTAGGAATCGTTGCCCAGTACTTTGCTGATGATGAAAGGGCCTTCCCAAGGCACCGAGAGCTTGTGCTGGCCGGCTGTTCGCTGGATCAGCCGGAGCAAAAGGTCACCTTCTTGGAAAGATCTTGGCCTGACCTTCCTGTTGTGGTATCGGCGCAGGCTCTGCTGGTAGATGATGGACCGGCTGAGTGCCAACAGCCGGCCCTCTTCCAGCAGATCGACACCGTCTTGTCGTGCTTCTTCTGCTTCCTCCTTGGTGTACATGGTGACTCGTGGGAAGTCAAACTCTATGTCCGTTGGGATGACGGCTTCGGCACCATAGATGAGGAAGAAGGGCGTGAAGCTAATTGACTTGTTTGGAGTCATGCGCAGACTCCAGAGGACGGCTGGCAGCTCGTCGAGCCAGTAGCCAGCCGAGCGCTCTAGAGGCTCGATCAACCGAGGCTTGATGTCGGACAGGATGAGGCCGTTTGCTCGCTCCACTTGGCCATTTGACTACGGATGGGCGATGGACGCTAGGTCCAGTCGGATGCCCTATGTTGCGCAGAAACGGGCCAAGGCGCCTTTGGCAAAATTTGTGCCGTTGTCGGTGATGATGCTGTGTGGTATGCCGTACCGAATTGTGATATTGGTGATGAAGGTCATGGCAGTCGGGCCGTTCAGTTTCTTAAATGGCTTCACTTCCACCCACTTGGTGAACTTGTCCACTGCGACAAGTAGGTGAGTTAAACCACCTCGTGCTGTCTTGAATGGCCCCACCATGTCTAGACCCCAAACTGCGAAAGGCCAGGCAATGGGGATGGTCTTGAGCGCAGAAGCCGGCTGGTGCGGCTTGGAGCTGAACTTCTGGCACCCTTTGCATTTTTGGACCAACTCCTTGGCCTCTTCCAAGGCAGTCCGCCAGAAGAAACCGTGCCGAAAGGCTTTGGCGACGAGTGCTCTTGAAGCTGCATGGTGGCCGCATTCGCCTTGATGGATGTCTTTGAGAATCGCCTGGCCTTGCTCTGGCTCTACGCAGCGCTGGTAGACACTAGTGATGCTGCGCCTGACCAGCTCTCTGTTGATTATGGTATAGGCCGCCGCCCGGCGTTGTACTTGCCGAGCTGAGGTTTCATCGGTTGGTAGCTCTTTGTTCACCAGGAACTTGAGGTTGGGCTGGGCCCATGAGGGTGCTGCTATTTCTTCTACTACTAGAACTGCGACTTGGACGAGGGCGGCTGGGCTGGGAGGCGGCGGGTTGGAGTCATCAACCGCTTGCTGGGTTAATGAAGTCCCCATGCCGACTGGTGCGGCCCTTGGGTCGAGTTCTGGAGTCTTCGAGTCTACCACCGCAGTCCCCGGGCCGGGTTCGACTGTGGCGGCTTTGGAGTCAACAGCCGCTTGCTGGGTTGATGAAATCCCCAGACCGACTGGCGCGGTCCTTGGGCCGAGTTCTAGGATCTTCGAGTCCGCCACCGCAGTCCCTGGGCCGAGCTCGACTGTGGCGGCTTTGGAGTCATCCGCCAAAGTCCCCGTTCCGACTGCCGGAGCTCTGGAGTCGGATCCGCCGTCTTCGGGAGGAGCCGGCACAAAAATGGAGTCTGACTCTGGTGAAGGCTTGACAGACGGCTTGAGGAGGCGTTGAAGGGCGACGCCAGAGGGTCTTGCTTGGCGGGTAGAGCCGATTCGTGCCAAGGCGTCTGCTTGGTCGTTGTCATTTCTTGGAACATGGAGGAACTCGCACCCTTCGAAATACCCGCTGAGTTGCTGCACGAGGAAACGGTAGCTCGCCATGTTTGTGTCTTTCGCGTCCCAGTCGCCAGATGACTGCTGGACCACTAAGTCCGAGTCACCATAACACAAGATCCGGCGGATGCCAAGTTCTTTGGCCAGCCGGAGCCCGTGAATGAGCGCCTCGTACTCGGCAACATTGTTGGAGGCGGGAAAATGGATTTGCAGTGCGTATTTGAGTTTGTCGCCTTTAGGAGAGGTGAGGACGACGCCGGCTCCCAAGCCGGTGCGCATCTTGGAGCCGTCGAAGTGCATCCGCTAATGGGTGGAGTTAGGTGTTGGAGGCAGGTACTGAGTCTCGGCCCAATCGACAAGGAAGTCAGCCAGTGCTTGTGATTTGATAGCGGTGCGGGGCTGGTAGTAGATGGTGTAAGGAGCCAGCTCTATGGCCCACTTGGCCACTCGACCAGAGGCATCTCGGCTACCGATGATCTCGGCAAGTGGAGCCGTGCAAACCACTGTGATTGGATGCTCTTGAAAGTAAGGCTTCAATTTCTTGGCAGCAAAGTGCACGCCATAGCACATCTTCTGGTAGTGGGGGTAGTTCTGCTTGGAGGTCGACAGTACTTTGCTCAGGTAATATACCGGTCTTTGGACAGGTAGCGCCTTGCCTTCCTCCTTGCGCTCTACTACAATGACTGTACTGACTACTCAGCTGGTGGCGGCGATGTACAGGAGCATAGGTTCCTTGGGAGTCGGAGCCGCCAAGACGGGTGGTGTAGTCAGCACCTTCTTCAACTGGTGAAATGATTCAACCTAGCAGCTGGCCGGCTCGTACTCCGAAGACACACTTCTCGGGGTTGAGCTTGATCTGGAACCGGCGTAGGTTCTCAAAGGTCTCCTTGAGGTCTTCCAACAGTGTTCCCCACTTTTCCGTCTTCACCACCACGTCATCTACGTAGACATGGGCGTTCCTGCCGAGCTGCGTGAGGAGACACTTCTTCATGCAACGCTGAAAGGTGGCACCGGCATTCCTCAAGCTGAACGTCATGGTGAGGTAGAAGAATGCTCCAAACGGCGTGATGAAGGCGGTCTTCAATCTGTCAGCCGGGTTCAGCTTGATCTGGTGATATCGTGAGAATGCATCAAAGAAACTCAACAGCTCGCATCCGGCTGTGGAGTCTATCACCTGATCGATTCTTGGTAGAGCAAATGGGTCCTCGGGGCAGGCCTTGTTGAGGCTCGTGTAGTCAATACACATTTGCCACTGCTTGTTCTTCTTTAGCAACAGGACAGGATTTGCCAGCCACTCCGGAAAGAAAACTTCCATAATGAAGCCGGCTGCTAGGAGTCGGGCTATCTCTTCTACGACGACTCTTCTCTTCTGATAAGCGGCGCAGGGGCTGCCTGACCGGCTTTGCATCAGATCGGACATGTAACTTGTGCTCGGCGAAATCCGTCGGTACACCTGGCATGTCTTTGGGAGACCATGCGAAGATGTCCCGATTCTCATGGAGGAAATCGACGAGCTCGCCTTCCTATTTGCTGTCGAGGTTTGCACCTACGACAGCGTACCTCTCTGGGTGCTTCGGATCCAAGGGTATCTTCTTTGTCTCTTTGGCCGGCTTGAACGAACCTTCGGCTTCCATCTCCTTTGGGTCGGGCGATATCTCCGGCTGCTTGCCGGCCATCACCACAACTCGTTCAAGGAGTCGCTTCTCGGCTTCGATTACCAGGGACTCGGCCAGCCGACTGCTCTCGGCCGCGCAAGCGGACGACTTCCGGTAGTCGCCGGCCACAGTCAGAATTCCACTGGAACTGGGCATCTTCATCTTGAGGTAGGCGTAGTGGGGGACCGCCATGAACTTGGCCAAGGCAGGTCGGCCAAGTAGCGCATGGTATGGGCTCTCAAAGTCCACCACCTCAAACCAAACAGGCTCTCTTCGGAAGTGATCTTTGTCCCCAAAGAGGACGTCAATCAGGATCTTGCCGATTGGTGAGCAGGAAAGCCCAGGAACAATGCCGTGGAACATAGTCCGGCTGTTCTGAAGCTGTCTTTGCTTGATTCCTAACTTCTCCATGGTGTCCTTGTACAGGATATTGATGCTGCTGCCCCCGTCTATCAGAACTCGCGAGAAACGCGCGGCCCGTTTGTCCATGGCAAAGGTGGCGTCCAGGACCAAGGCGTAGGAGCTCGGACTCGGCATCACTTCTGGGTGGTCAGCCCTGCTCCAGCTGATGGGCTTCTCAGACCAGTGCATGAACTATGGCATCTCTGAGGCTACTGCGTTCACCTCTTGTCGCTGCAGCCGCCTGCTGCGTCGATCATCAGCCACACTGGTGAACACCGCATAGTCTCCATGCTCTTCAGGGTATTCGTGTTGTACTGCGCCGACTGGCCTAACTGCCGGCTGATAGGGCGGAGGCGGAGGCGGCTGCCCAGCAGGCGGGGGTGGCAGGAGGCCGTCTCCCTTGGCGATCCTGGTGAGCCAGTGGCACTTCCGGGTGGTGTGATTCGACGGCTTCGTGCCACTGTGGAACTTGCAAGGTCCGTCCAAGGTCTGCTCATAGGAGAAGGCCGGCAACCAGTTCGGCTTGCCGCCTTTCTGTCGCTTGGGCGGAGGCTACTCTTCTGGCTGCTGGGCTTCAACGGTCGCGACCTGCCAGCTGCCGGAAGCTGGCAGCGGGGCCTTGCGCTTGTTGTCGCCCTGCTGTTGTCGCCGGCCGGCGTCTGCCGCCGGAGTTCTTGGAGCCTGAGGAGCTACTTTGCCAGTCGTGCTGATTTGAATTTCCGCCTTCATGGAGGAGTCGGCCGTAGCGTACTTGTCCGCTATGATCAGCAGCACGTCGAGGGTTTTTGGCTCGTCGCAGAGGAGCTTGTGCTTGAGGAGGGTGCCTTCTCGGCACCCGACTGTGAAGTACTCGATGGCCTGCACCTCGTGCACGCCCTCGCAGGAGTTCCACAGCTCAGCCCAACGCGTGAGGTAGTCGCGAGTCTACTCGTCAGGACCTTGCACACGCATGGAGAGCTGGCGAGGCTTCGGAGGACGCTTGTACGTGCTGGTGAAGTTGCGGACGAATGCTTCAGTGAAGTCGACCCAGCTGTTGATGCTGCGGGGCTTTAGGCTGTTCAACCATGTCCGGGCCGTGCCCTGGAGCATGATCGGAACGTACTTTACAGCGACACGCTTGTTGCTGTTTGCTATGCTGACAGCCGTGGAGTAGTCGACTAGCCAGTCTTCCGGCTTCACGGAGCCGGTATACTTGGGCGTGTCTCTTGGGAGCATGAACCCTCTGGGAATGGGCTCGTCCCGAACGCGGGGCCCGAAACAAGGCGGACCCAGCTCGTCTTCTTCTTCTAGCGCCAGAGACCGGTGAAGTCGGTCGATCCGGTGGCGGGCGTCATTCTCTCCAACTCCCTTTCGGCGGCCAAGGCGGTCACCGAGAGTCGGATGGTCAACAGGCGGCGGGGAGACTCACCTCTCCTTGCGGGGAGGGGGAGGCGGACAGTCGTCCCGTCGTTCCACTGCTCTCGAGCGGCCGTCTCGATCGCGCTCTATGGTAAAGCGAGTCCGACTGTGGCTGACAGCTGGCTCCTTGTCCTTTCTTCCTCGGGCGCCGCCAGTTGGCGTCCGAGACGTCGCACCTTGATCTCGGTGCGGGTCGTCGTTTGGCCGTTGCGGCGCCTTCGTGTGGCAGCCGGCCTCATTCTGCGCGGCGGCCGCGTCGAGGAGCCGCTGGACCCGCTCCATCATGAGGCGGTGTTCTTCGCCCTCGAAATTGTCTAGCTCATCCGCCGCTACTTGGGCGGCTCGGATGTTCTCCGCCGCTGTAGCGTACACGGGGCGGCTAGCCCCAAACAGGCTGGCGATGGCTACGCCGCGCTGCTGGACCGCGCCAGGGCGGCTAGGCCCTACCGGGGCCGGCGAGCTGCCGACGGCGCGATCCATCTCCCGCTGGTAAGCTTCTGACAAGCGTCTCATGCTGGCCTGCTTCTTCGCGCCTTCAACAAGCTGAAGGCGGCGCGCTTCTAACGTCTCTGCGTCAGCATCTTCCGGAATGGGCGCAGCTAGGTCTTGCAGCGCCGTGCCAAGTGAGTCGGGCGCTCCTCCACCAGGGAACTCGTCATGACTGATGACTAGCACCGCGGTGACGGTGCTTCCGTCGCTCTCCACGTGGGGGAGAGGTTCGTCGTAGACCACCACGTTGGTGGGGAACGCGTCGATCGACGCGGTGTCGGAGTCGACCAGCATCGGGTCGGTGGAGCCTACGGACTCCAAGTCTACGGCAGGCTCGCCGAAAACGTGGAGTTGATCGAGGAGGCCCGCGGGGAAGTTTTCGGGGTTGCCTACGCCTGCGTCGGACGCAGGTTCATCGGTGAGGCGGACCTCGCCGACAAGTTCGGCCAAGGAGCTAGCTGCACAGGCGATCTCAACGCCGCGCAGCGCGTCGATGCAAACTTCGCCTGGCGTGCCTGGCTGGCTGCGCTCGCCAGGGAGGAAAAGGGTTCCCGTCCAGGACAGATCTCCGGACGGCGGTGCACCAGGCCCCACGGTGGGCGCCAAATGTCGGGGGTTTGGAGTGACATATGCCAACGGATGGCTTATCATGGTGGGGGCGAGTAGAACGTCACCGGTGCCTGGAAACGGGATGAGGCGAAGACATGCACGCTGGCGAATCTTACCCAGCTTCGGGGCTCTCTGGGGAGATAATACCCCTACTGCTGCTCTGCGGGGTCTCCGCATGATCACTATGGTCAAGTGTTTACACGGTTGCTCCTTGAGCTGTGTCTGGTGGTAGAAGAGGGCAAGGCTAGCTCTCTCCTTCTATGTGGTGTGGTGTAGAACTACTGGGATCCAACCCTTTGCATGGGTGCCCTGGGGGTTTATATAGGCCTACCCCCCAGGGGTACAATGGTAATTCGTCTGGGCGCGGGCCCCGCCGTCAGTGCCTCTAACCTCCGACTTCTCCACCGACTACTTGGGCCCGCCGACTGGTGGGCCCCGCCGACTGGTCTGGTACGGGGCCGACAGGCCGCGTCCGCCGCGGGCGGGTCTTGCCGGCCGCTGATTACTGTAGCCGTGCTTCTGATGACGCAGGCTTGGTCATGGGGTCGTGGCAACAGCCCCGCCGCTTGGCGGGCGATCACTGTGGCCACTCCTCATCTCATCTTGATTAATGGCGCGTGGGCCCTGGGGGAGGGCTCTGCCGACTCCCCCGGGCCGACTCCCGACGGTTCTGACTGGCGGTTCTCCCGCCGTCTCCCGAGGTCTCGCTGACTGGTGGGCCCCGCTGCCTCCGGGACGTAAGGACAAGCCATCGTGGGCGCAGGACTTGGTACTGTTGTGCTGATGTCAGGGCCAACCGGGCAACAGTGCCACGCCGCACGGAGATCTTCCCGGGTACGGCGTGTTGTGGCCATGCCTGCCCTTGGTAAGGGGCGGGAGTGAGCTTCACTGTAGCCACGCCTCTGCCCCATCCCCTTCGATGAGGTCATGGTTTGTTGGAGTCGCCGGCCGACTCCCCAAAGCCGGCTTCTCTGGAAGTCGTCCCTAGGACACGGCCGTGAGCGGGTTGTCGGCCGCCCTGCCGTCGACTCCTCAGGAGGCGGCTCTTCGTCCCGGAGTCTTGAGGGGCGCAGCCTGCCCTGATGTCTTGAAAGGTCATGGGACTCGGGTTGGCCTACCCGTGGCCCATTACCCCGACAAAGGGTTATGTCTTTGATCAAGAAGCTTCTTTAGCTATTTTAGCTTGCCAAAATAGAAATGAATTCAAAAGATTATTAGCTAAATGGAGTAAGCAATCTCCAAATGCTAGAATGAAACCTGACCCTGCTTTTGCTACTTCACCTATCTTTGTTACTAATAAGGATTATGAATTCTCTGTTGATCCTGATATAATTACTTTGGTTGAATCTGATCCTTTTCATGGTTATGAATCTAAACTGTTGTGGCACATCTTACTAAATTGAATGATATAGCCACCCTATTCACTAAAGATGAGAGAACTCGTTACTTTTACATCATTAAAATATTTCCGTTCTCATTAAAGGGTGATGCTAAGATATGGTTTAATTCTCTTGATCCTGGTTGTGTGCGTAGTCCCCAGGATATGATTTATTACTTCTCTTCTAAATATTTCCCTCCTCATAAGAAACAAGCTGCTTTAAGGGATAGATATAATTTTGTGCAAATTGAAGAAGAGAGTCTCCCACAAGCTTGGGGGAGGCTTCTCCAATTACTTAATGCTTTTCCTGATCATCCTCTTAAGAAAAATGAAATACTTAATATCTTTTATAATGGACTAACCGATGCCTCCAGAGATTACCTGGATAGTTGTGTTGGTTCTGTTTTCTGGAAAACACTGGATGAAGCTGAAATTCTATTGAATAATATGTTGACAAATGAAAATAATTGGACACCTCCAAACCCAATTCCTGAGCCTATTCCTAAACCAACTCCGAAGAAGAGGGTAATCTATTTCTTAGTCCTGAAGATATGCAAGAGGCAAAGAAATCTATGAAAGAAAAAGGTATTAAAGCTGAAGATGTTAAGAATTTACCTCCTATTGAAGAAATAAATGGTCTTAATTTACCGCCTGTTGAAGAAACATATAATCCTTTACCTATTGAAGAAACTCATGGTCTTGATAACCCGACACAGGTAGTAAAGGTAAATTCTCTCTATAGATATGATAGAGCTGTAACCCCATTTACTAAATTTGCTAGCCCATGTTTAGATGAGTTTGATAAATTTATGGCTAAGCAAGAAGACATTAATGCTTATTTTGGTAGACAATTGAAAAACAATTAAAATATGCTTGAACACTTGGGTGATTATATGGCTAATGTTAAAGGTGAACTTAAACTTATTAGTAAACATGCTTCTATGGTTACCACTCAAGTAGAACAAGTACTTAAAGCTCAAAATGATTTGCTCAATGAATTGAATAGTAAAGATAATGATTATGCTGTTAGAGTGGCTACTAGAACTGGTAGAATTGCTCAGGAACCTTTGTATCCTAAAGGACACCCTAAGAGAATTGAGCAAGATTCTCAGAGAAATAACATAGATGTACCTAGTTCTTCTAAAAAGAAGAAAAAGAAAAATGATAGGACTTGAAACTAATGATAGTTCTTCTAAAATGCTGAAACACAATCTGGTAATGAACCTGAAACTAATGATAATGTTCATGATGATGCTCAACCTAGTAATGATAATGACATAGAAACTGAACCTGTTGTTGATCTTGATAACCCACAATCAAAGAATCAACGTTATGATAAGAAAGACTTTGTTGCTAGGAAACATGGTAAAGAAAGAGAGCCTTGGGTTCAGAAACCCATGCCTTTTCCTCCCAAACCATCCAAGAAAAAGGATGATGAGGATTTTGAGCGCTTTGCTGAAATGATTAGACCTATCTTTTTGCCTATGCGATTAACTGATATACTCAAAACCAATCCTTATTCTAAGTACATGAAAGATATTATTACAAATAAAATAAAGATACCGGGAGCTGAAATTTCCACCATGCTTGCTAATTATACTTTTAAGGGTGGAATACCAAAGAAACTTGGAGATCCCGGTGTACCAACTATACCATGCTATATTAAAAGAAACTATGTTAAAACTGCTTTATGTGATCTTGGAGCTGGTGTTAGTGTTATGGCTCTCTCTTTATATCGTAAACTGGATTTGAATAAGTTGACACCTACTGAAATATCTTTGCAAATGGCTGATAAATCAACTGTTATACCTGTCGGTATTTGTGAGGATGTGCGTGTTGTAATTGCAAACGTTACTATTTTAACGGACTTTGTTATTCTTGATATTCCCGAGGACGATAGTATGTCTATTATTCTTGGAAGACCCTTTTTGAATACTGCAAGGGTTGTTATTGATTGCACTAAAGGCAATGTCACTTTTCATGTTAATGGCAATGAGCATACGGTACACTTTCCAAGGAAACAACCTCAAGTTCATGGTATCAACTCTATTGGAAAAATTCCATCGATTATATTTGGAGGTTTTGAATTCCCTCTTCCTTCTGTCAAGAATAAATATGATATTCTTATTATTGGGGACGTGCATATCCCCCTTGAGGTAACATAGTGTTATCCGGTTCCATGTTATTCGGAATGAGTTCGTTAACAAGACTTGATCAACTTTGTTAGTGGATTCCTTTTGATGATCATGAGATGGATGAAACTAGAAGGCACAACCTTCTGTACCCCAATTTTACTTTCTGTTATTTATATTAAATAAAATAAAAATAAATATGTTTATGTCTGTTATCTGATTATTCCTGCAATATAAAAATACCTCAAAAATAAAAGTTCTCCAAATGCCCTGGAATTTAAATATGATTTTTTCTATAATATTTGAGGATTTATGGAACTGAGAACACACCAGGGGGGTCAACCACCTGCCCATGAGGGTGGAGGGCGCGCCCACCCTTTTAGGGTGCGCCCCCTGCCTCGTGGGCCCATGGTGGCCATCCTCCACTTATTCCTGCACCCAGACACTTCATCTTCCTCCCACAAACACGAATATCCAGCTCAAGCATGAGTTCTACCTCACATTGCTGCCATTTTCGATCTCCTTGCTCAAAGCACCTCCCACAAAACTGCTTGGGGAGATTGTTCCTTGGTATGTGACTCCTCCATTGGTCCAATTAGTTTTTGTTCTAGTGCTTTATTCATTGCAAATTTTTGCTGCTTAGGTGACCCTGTTCTTGAGCTTGCATGTCAAATTCATATGGTTCCAAGTAGTTTTGATGCATGATATAGGCCCTAGGCACTTGTAGGAGTAGTTGGTATCAATATTATTGATTTTGGTTTACTTTTATTTTGAAGTTACTAAAAAAATATGATTAGGAAAATGTTCCAAGGTGGTTCTTCAAGGAAGCAAGGACCCAGGCTTGCAATGCGTGATGCTGATGAAGAGCCACCAAGACACGCTCCAGTGCGTCTTTGTGAATGGCCTTCTGAGAACTTTATGGATTGAGCGTGAATTAAGGAAGAATTTAACACATATTTGCGTAACGGTGATCTTGTGAGCTTCGAGGAAGAGAAGTGCAGCCAGTATCACTATCTCACCAGTACCTTTGTGAGGAGGTTTGAATTTTCAACTTCACGTAATTCTCCAACTGTCTTGTTTGATCTTTATGATAAATCTTACACTATGGACTTAGAGGATTTTACAACTGCTTGCAAACTTCCACAATGGGGTAGTATAAGGGATTCTCGCAAATCTGAATTTAGATATTTTTTTGCTAGAATAACTTTGGGAGAATCTAGAGATATTTCACAAGCTACCATAGGGAGCATTCACTTTCCTGCTATACATTATTTATCTCTCTTCATAGGTAGATGCATTAATGGTAAAGATGAGGCATGTCACGTGTGTCCCTAATCTTAGTATTCTTAGGAGTGGTGTGTTAGGAGACAACTCATATAATTTGGGAGCCATTGTTGCATGTAGGTTGCATCTTAAGAGACTTAATGGAGATTTCTTTGGTGGAATTTATGCAACCCGCATAGCTAATTTTCTTGGTATAGCCATACGCGAAGATGATATTGAATTACCTCCTGCTTATCTAGATTTTAATGCTATGGTTCACCACTAGTTTGTCGAGAGGAACGAATCACCTCTCCAATATCGACTAATCTTTGCCAGACGCCGTGCTATCCGTATTACTCTCACTGCTCCTGCCTTCTTTGATTATCAGGCAAGAGGAGGATATACTATTACCAGAGAGGAGGCAGATGAGTACGAGAGGAGAGAGGAGAACGCTCGTCGCCACGCTGCAGCTCAGCAGGCGATAGCTGCTGCATCACAGTACGACCCCAGCTACTATTATGGATATCCGCCAGGCCAGCCGTGGCCATAGACCAACTTAGGCCAAAAGCCTAAGCTTGGGGGAGTACGTATTTCCCACCGAAATTACATTTATGTTCACACACTCATTGCTAGATGTCGGTGCTCATACTTTTTCATTGTATCATCCATGCTAGTTTATTTTCCTTTTTTATGCTTTATTCTTGTGTGTTTAATAAACCTTAAGAAAAACCAAAAAACCAAAAAAATTAGTTGTAGCTTTTAATCAGTTTAATTTCCATGCTTGTAGTAGTAATTAAAAAGAAAACCCAAAAATATTTCCTGTTCTTATTTTGCTTGTTGGGAGCTCTCCCGTGTAAATAGTTATATTTCTTTTCTTTTCTTTGGGGGTCGATAGGAGAAGACCATAATTAAATTGTTGAAGTGGCTCTTATATGCATTATTGTTTATCTGACAAAAGAGCCCATATTGCCTTGTCTTCTCCTGTTTATTGAATGCCTGCAGATTCCAGCTTAGTCCAATGCACGTGCACTATTATTATTATTCACCTCATTCGATCGTGCAAGTGGAAGGCAATTATGATGATATGTGATGGACTGGCTGAGAGCAGAAAAGCTGGTATGAACTCGACCTCTTTTGTTTTTGTAAATATGATTAGTTCATCATTCCTGATTCAGCCTATTATGAATAAACATGTTTGCAATGACAACTAGAGATCATAAGTTCTTATGCCATGCTTGATTAGCTATGAGTTATAATGGTTTACCTTGCGTGCCAACATGCTATTGAGATAGTTATGATGTGGTATGATAGGGTGGTTCCTCCTCTGAATGATTTAAGTGACTTGACTTGGCACGTGTTCACGCATGTAGTTGAAACAAAATCAACATAGCCTTCATGATATTTATGTTCATGGTGGATTATATCCTACTCATGCTTGCATTCGGTGTTGATTAGTTTTAATGCATGTTCGTGACTGTTGTCACTCTCTAGCTGGTCGCTTCCCAATATTTTGCTAGCCTTCACCTGTACTAAGAGGGAATACTGCTTGTGCATCCAAACTCCTTAAACCCCAAAGTTATTCCACATGAGTCCACTATACCTACCTATATACGGTATCTACCTGCCGTTCCAAGTAAATTTGTATGTGCCAAACTCTAAACCTTCAAATAAATATCCTGTTTTGTATGCTCGAATAGCTCATGTATCAACTACGGTTGTCTGTATCTTGCATGTTAGGCGGGTTATTCTCAAGATGAGTGGACTTCGCTCCTCACTCACAAGATAAATGGCTGGTCACCGGGATGCCCAGTCCCATGCTTTATGCAAACTAAATCAAAATAATTGCAAACAAAACTCCCCCTGGGACTCTTGTTAGTTGGAGGCACTCGTTGTTTCGAGCAAGCCATGGATTGATGCTTGTTGGTGGAAGGGGGAGTATAAACTTTACCATTCTGTTTGGGAACCGCCTATAATGTGTGTAGCGCGGACGATATCGCCATATCTTGGTTGTTATGTTGACAATGAAAGTATACCACTCAAAATTTTATTCACCTCTGTTTCAAAACCGAGCTGTGGCACCTCTACAAATCCCTGCTTCCCTCTGTGAAGGGCCTATCTATTTACTTTTATGCTGAGTCATCATCCTCCTATTAAAAAGCACCAGTTGGAGAGCACCACTATCATTTGCATTCATTACTGTTTGTTTACATTGAGTATGACTTGACTGGATCTCTTTTACCATGAATTACAATGTCTAGTCAGTCCTTGGTCTTTAAAGCTGCTCTGCATTTATGTTTTGAGGTCTCAAAAAGGGCTAGCGAGATACCACCTTGTTATATCATATTATGCTTGTTTTGAGAAAGTGTTGTCATCCGAGATTTATTAATATTGCTTGCTAGTTGATTATGCTATTGATATGAGTAAACTTGAGACCTATGCGTTATTGTGAATGTGGTTAGTTATAATCTTTGTTGAAAACTTGAATGCTGCCTTTACATATTTACAATAACAAGAGCAAACAGAGTTTGTAAAACTTTTTCTTTATCACTTTCAGTTTGTCAAATGAATTGCTTGAGGACAAGCAAAGGTTTAAGCTTGGGGGAGTTGATGCGTCTCCAACGTATCTACTTTTCCAAACACTTTTGCCCTTGTTTTGGACTCTAGCTTGCATGATTTGAATGGAACTAACCCGGACTGACGCTGTTTTCAGCAGAATTACCATGGTGTTATTTATGTGCAGGAGCAAACATTCTCGGAATGACCTGAAACTTCACGGAGCCACTTTTCAGAAAATAAGAAAAATACCTGCCAAATATGAAGGCCAGGGGGCCCACCATCTCTCCACGAGGGTGGGGGGCGCGTGCCCCCCTAGGGCACGCCCCCCTACCTCGTGGGCCCCCTGTTGCATCTCCGACTCCAATTCCACGTCCATATATTGAGTTTCGGGGAGAAAAAATTTCAGAGAGAAGAAATCATCGCGTTTAACGATACGGAGCCGCCGCCAAGCCTTAAAACCTCTCGGGAGGGCTGATCGGGAGTCCGTTCGAGGCTCCGGAGAGGGGAATCCATCACCATCATCATCATCAACCATCCTCCATCACCAATTTCATGATGGTCACCGTCGTGCATGAGTAATTGCATCATAGGCTTGCTGGACGGTGATGGGTTGGATGGGATCTATCATGTAATCGAGTTAGTTTTGTTAGGGTTTGATCCCTAGTGTCCACTATGTTCTGAGAATGATGTTGCTATGACTTTGCTATGCTTAATGCTTGTCACTAGGGCCCGAGTGCCATGATTTTAGATATGAACCTATTATGTTTTCATCAATATATGAGTATTCTTGATCCTATCTTGCAAGTGTATAGTCACCTATTATGTCTTATGATCCGTCAACCCCGAAGTGACAATAATCGGGATACTTACCGGTGATGACCGTAGTTTGAGGAGTTCATGTATTCACTATGTGTTAATGCTTTGTTCCGGTTCTCTATTAAAAGGAGGCCTTAATATCCCTTAGTTTCCGTAAGGACCCCGCTGCCACGGGAGGGTAGGACAAAAGATGTCATGCAAGTTCTTTTCCATAAGCATGTATGACTATATCCGGAATACATGCCTACATTACATTGACGAACTGGAGCTAGTTCTGTGTCACCCTAGGTTATGACTGAACCGCATCCGGCACAATTCTTTATCACCGATCCATTGCCTACGAGCTTTTCATATATTGTTCTTCGCTTATTTACTTTCCCGTTGCTATTGCTATCATCACTACAAAATACCAAAAACATTACTTTTACTACTGTTACCTTTTGCTACCGTTATCACCACTATCATATTGCTTTGCTACTAAATACTTTGCTGTAGATACTAAGTTTCCAGGTGTGGTTGAATTGACAACTCAGCTGCTAATACTTGAGAGTATTCTTTGGCTCCCCTTGTGTCGAATCAATAAATTTGGGCTGAATACTTTACCCTCGGAAAGTATTGCGATCCCCTATACTTGTGGGTTATCAATCATCTTATAAAGCTACCGTCGAACTAAGCAAAATAAGATGGATAAAAGATAAACATCACATGCAATCAAAATATGTGACATGATATGTCAATCATCATCTTGTGCTTTTGATCTCCATCTCCAAAGTACTGTCATGATCTTCATTGTTACCGGCATGACACCATGATCTCTATCAACGTGTCGTCACATGGTCGTCTCGCCAGCTATTGCTCTTGCAACTATTGCTATCGCATAGCGATAAAGTAAAGCAATTATTTGGCGCTTGCATCTTATGCAATAAAAAGACAACCATAAGGCTTTTTCCAGTTGCCGATAACTTCCACAAAACATGATCATCTCATACAACAACTTATATCTCATACGTCTTGACCATATCACATCACAACATGCCCTACAAAAACAAGTTAGATGTGCTCTACTTTGTTTGTTGCAAGTTTTACGTGGCTGCTACGGGCTGAGCAAGAACCGTTCTTACCTACGCATCAAAACCATAATGATAGTTCGTCAAGTTAATGTTTTTTAACCTTCGCAAGGACCGGGTGTGGCCACACTCGGTTCAACTAAAGTTGGAGAAACTGACACCCTCCAGCCACCTGCGTGCAAAGCACGTCGGTAGAACCAGTCTCGTGTAAGCGTACGCGTAATATCGGTCCGGGCTGCTTCATCCAACAATACCGCCGAACCAAAGTATGACATGCTGGTAAGCAGTATGACTTGTATTGCCCACAACTCACTTGTGTTCTACTTGTGCATATAACATCTACACAATAACCTGGCTAGGACGCCACTGTTAGGGAACGTAGTAATTTCAAAAAAATTGCTACGCACACACAGGATCATCGTGATGCATAGAAACGAGAGGGGAGAGTGTGTCCACGTACCCTTGTAGACCGAATGCGGAAGCGTTAGCACAACGCCGTTGATGTAGTCGTGCGTCTTCACGATTCGACCGTTCCAAGTACCGATTGCACGGCACCTCCGAGTTCAGCACACGTTCAGCTCGATGACGTCCCACGAACTCCGATCTAGCAGAGCTCCACGGGAGAGTTTTGTTAGCATGACGGCGTGATGACGGTGATGATGTTGCTACCGACGCAGGGCTTCGCCTAAGCACCGCTACGATCTGATCGAGGTGGATTATGGTGGAGGGGGGCACCGCACACGACTTGGAGCAATCAACTTGTGTGTTCTAGGGTGCCCCTGCCCCCGTATATAAAGGAGCAAGGGGAGGTCGGCCGGCCTCTCTAAGTGCGCCAAATGGGGGAATCCTCCTCCTGGTAGGAGTAGGATTCCTCCTTTCCTAGTCCTACTAGGAGGGGAAGGAAGGAGAAGGGGAGGAGAAGGAAAGAGGGGGCACAGCCCCTCCCCTAGTCCAATTCGGATTAGGCCCATGGGGCGCGCGGCTAGCCCTCGTGGCTTCTGCTCTTTTTCCCTTAAAGTCCACTAAGGCCCATATGTACTCCCATATTCCCGTAACTCCTCCGGTACTCCGAAAAATACCCGAATCACTCGGAACCTCTCCGATGTCCGAATATACTCATCCAGTATATCGATATTTACATCTCGACCATTTCGAGACTCCTCATCATGTTCTAGATCTCATCCGGGACACCAAACTACCTTCAATACATCAAATGATATAAACTCATCATCAGTATGTTACTTGCCCGAGATTCGATCGTCGGTATCTCAATACCTAGTTCAATCTCGTTACCGATAAGTCTCTTTACTCGTTCCTTAATACATCATCCCGCAACTAACTCATTAGTAACAATGCTTGCAAGGCTTATAGTGATGTGCATTACTGAGTGGGCCCAGAGATACCTCTCCGACAATCGGTGACAAATCCTAATCTAGAAATACACCAACTCAACAAGTACCTTTGGAGACACCTGTAGAGTACCTTTATAATCACCCATTTACGTTTTGACGTTTGGTAGCACACAAAGTGTTCCTCCAGTAAATGGGAGTTGCATAATCTCATAGTCAAAGGAACATGTATAAGTCATGAAGAAAGCAATAGCAACATACTAAATGATCTGGTGCTAAGCTAACGGAATAGGTCAAGTTAATCACATCATTCTCCTAATGATGTGATCCCATTTATCAAATGACAACTCATGTCCATGGTTAGGAAACATAACCATCTTTGATCAATGAAATAGTCAAGTAGAGGCATACTAGTGACACTCTGTTTGTCTATGTATTCACACATGTATTATGTTTCTGGTTAATACAATTCTAGCATGAATAATAAACATTTATCATGATATAAGGAAATAAATAATAACTTTATTATTGCCTCTAGGGCATATTTCCTTCAGTGCCAAACTCAAACCTTCAAACGAAATTTTGTTTTGTATGCTTGAACAGCTCATGTATCAACTAGGGTTGTCTATATCTTCCATGCTAGGTGGGTTATTCTCACGAGGAGTGGACTCCGCTCCTCATTCATGAGAATATGGCTGGTAACCGAGATGCCCAGTCCCATGCTTAAATTAAAATAATTGCAAAGAAAACTCCCCCAGGATTGTTGTTAGTTGGAGGCACCCGTTGTTTCGGACAAGCCATGGATTAATGTTTGTTGGTGGTGGGGGAGTATAAACTTTACCTTTATGTTTGGGAACGGCCTATAATGTGTGTAGCATGGGAGATATTGAGATCTCTCGGTTGTTATGTTAACAATGAAAGTATGCCACTCAAAACATTATTTATCTCTATTTCAAAAATCGAGCTCTGGCACCTCTACATAACCCTGCTTCCATCTGCGAAGGGCCTATCTATTTCCTTTTATGTTGCATCATCATCCTCTTATTAAAAAGCACCAGTTGGAGATCACCGCTATCATTTGCATGCATTACTATTAGTTTACATTGAGTATGACTGTGACTGGATCTCTTTTTCCATGAATTACAATGTTTAGTCAGTCCTTGAGCTTCAGAGGTGCTCTCCATTTATGTTTTGTGGTCTCAGAAAGGGCTAGCGAGATACCATCTTGCTATATCATATTAGATTGTTTTGAGAAAGTGTTGTCAACCGACATTTATTATTATTGCTCGCTAGTTGATTATGCCATTGATATGAGTAAACATGAGACCTAAATGTTATTGTGAATATGGTTAGTTCATAATCTTTGCTGAAAACTTGAATACTGGCTTTACATATTTACAACAACAAGATCAAATAGAGTTTGTAAAAGTTTTTCTTTATCAATTTCAGTCTGTCAAGTGAATTGCTTGAGGACAAGCAAAGGTTTAAGCTTGGGGAAAGTTGATACGTCTCCATCGTTTTGGACTCTAACTTGTATGATTTCAATGGAACTAACCCGGACTGACGCTGTTTTCAGCAGAATTGCCATGTTGTTGTTTTTTTGCAGAAATAAATGTTCTCGGAATGACCTGAAACTTCACGGAGAACATTTTTGGAATTTATAAAAATATTGGCGAAAGAATCAACACCAGGGGCCCCACACCCTATCCACGAGGGTGGTGCCCACCCCCCTGGGCGCGCCCCCTATCTCTTGGGCCCCTTGAGACTCCACCGACCTCAACTTCAACTCTATATATTCACGTTCGGGGAGGAAAAATCAGAGAGAAGGATTCATCACGTTTTACGATACGAAGCCGCCGCCAAGCCCTAATCTCTCTCGGGAGGGCCCATTTGGAGTCCGTTCGGGGCTCCGGAGAGGGGAATCCATCGCCATCGTCATCATCAACCTTCCTCCATCACCAATTTCATGAAGCTCATCGCCGTGTGTGAGTAATTCCATCATAGGCTTGCTGGACAGTGATGGGTTGGATGAGATTTATCATGTAATCGAGTTAGTTTTGTTAGGGTTTGATCCCTAGTATCCATTATGTTTTGAGATTGATGTTTATATGACTTTAATATGCTTAATGCTTGTCACTAGGGCCCGAGTGCCACGATTTCAGATCTGAACCTATTATGTTTTCATGAATATATGTGAGTTCTTGAGCTTATTTTGCAAGTCAATAGTCACCTACTATGTGTTATGATCCGGTAACCCCGAGTGACAATAATGGGGACCACTCCCGGTGATAACCGTAGTTCGAGGAGTTCATGTATTCACTAAGTGTTAATGATTTGGTCCGGTACTCTATTAAAAGGAGGCCTTAATATCCGTTAGTTTCCAATACGACCCTGCTGTCACGGGAGGGTAGGACAAAAGAAGTCATGCAAGTTATTTTCGATATGCACATATGACTATATTAGGAATACATGCCTACATTACATTGATGAACTGGAGCTAGTTCTGTGTCACCCTATGTTATAACTGTTGCATGAGGAATCGCATCCGACATAATTATCCATCACTGATCCAATGCCTACGAGCTTTTCATATAATTATCTTTGCTTAGTTTCTTTACTGTTGCCACTGTTACAATCACTACAAGACCAATAATGTTACTTTTGCTACTGTTACCGTTACTTCCATATTACTTTGCTACTAAATACTTTGTTGCAGATATTGAGTCCTTTAGGTGCAGTTGAATTGACAACTCAACTTTTAATACTTAAGAATATTATTTGGCTCCCCTTGTGTCGAATCAATAAATTTGGGTTGAATACTCTACCCTCGAAAACTGTTGCGATCCCCAATACTTGTGGGTTATCACTAAACTTTTGAAAAGCATTGGTATCCATAAAAGATTTAACACAATCATATTTAAGTTTAATACCTCACTCTTTACCTTCGTCAAGTTCCCAATATTCAGAGCTGTATTTAGTTCTTTCCAAAAGATCCCACCGGAATTCAATAGTCTTCTTCATAAAAGAACCAGCACAAGAAGTATCAAGCATGGTTTGATCATTATGAGAAAGACGAGCATAAAAATTCTAGATAATAATTTCTCTTAAGAGCTCATGATAGGGGCATGAATATAACATTGAATTAAGCATCCCCCCAAGCTAGAGCGATACTTTCTCCTTCACAAGGCCAAAAATTATATATATAATTCTGATCACGGTAAACTAGATACATAGGATTAAATTTTTGGTGGAACTGCAATTTCAACCGATTCCAATTCCATGATCCAATATCATCACATAGCCTATACCATGCCAATGCTTTTCCCTTCAAAGATAAAGGGAAAACCTTTTTCATAACTTTATCCCTGGGTAGACATGCAAGCTTAAACAATCCACAAACTTGTTCTACATATATCAAGTGCATGTGAGGATGTTCGGTTCCATCTCCTGCATAAGGATTAGCTAGCAGTTGTTCTATCATACCCGAAGGAATTTCATATTCAACAATTTCAGTAGGTGCAGTAGGTTTAGGGATAACTAATTGTGGTTCCAGACAAGGTGAAGATACCCCAAACAAACCCCTCAAAGGATTGTTTTCCATAGTAACAAGTGACAAGAAATTTCAGCACACTATATAGATGTTACCTTACCAAATTCCACTTAACAAAGGTGCTTCACTCCCCGGCAACGGGGCCAGAAAATAGCCTTGATGACCCACAAGTATATGGGATCAATTGTAGCTCTTTTCGATAAGTAAGAGTGTCGAACCCAACGAGGAGCAGAAGCAAATGACAAGTAGATTTCAGTAAGGTGTTGTCTGCAAGTGCTGAAATTGTAAGTAGCAAGTAGTTTGGTAGAAAGATCATTTGTAACAAGCAAGTAACGATAATTGTAAAAAGTATCCAGCAAGTTATCCCAAACCTTTTGAGGCAAAGGACAGGCTAAAACGGTTTCTTATAATAAGCAAAGCATTCTTGAGGGTCCACGGGAATTTTATCTAGTCACTTTCATCATGTTGGTTCGATTTGTGCTGGCTACTTTGATAATTTGATATGTGGGTGGATCGGTGCTTAGGTGATGTTCTTACTTGAAAAACCTCCTACTTATGATTAAACCTCCCGCAAGCATCCACAACTACGAGAAAATTACTAATAATAAATTCTAACCATACCATTAAACTCTAGGACCCAATCGGTCCCTTGCGGAATGACGCATAAACTAGGGTTTAAGTTTTTGTCACTCTCGCAACCCACCATCTAATTGCTACTCCATAATGCATTCCCTTAGGCGCAAATATGGTGAAGTATCATGTAGTCGACGTTCACATGACACCCCTAAGGGAATAACAACATACATACTATCAAAATATCGAGCACATATCAAGTTCACATGATTACTTGCAACATGATTTTTCCCGTGACCTCAAGAGTAACTACTCAAAAATGATAAACATGCTCATGATCAGAGGAGTATTAAATAGCATCATGGATCTGAACATATAATCTTTCACGAAATAAACAATATAGTAATCAACTACAAGACGTAATCAACACTACTAGTCGCCCCCTAGCCCCAATCTATAGTTCCGGTAACAAGATTGAATACAAGAGATGAACTAGGGTTTGAGATGAGATGGTGCTGGTGAAGTTGTTGATCGAGATTGCCCTCCCCAAGATGGGAGAGTTGTTGGTGATGATGACGACGATGATTTCCACCTCCGGGAGGGAAGTTCCCTTGGTGCCCCCCTTCTGGTGTTTATTGGCTCTTGTATTTCTTAAATAATCCATAAAAAATATCAGTGAAGTTTCAACTCATTTGGAGTTGTGCAGAATAGGTGGCCTGACGTAGCTTTTCGAGGTCCGGATTTCCACCAGCCGGAATTCTCCCTCTTGGTGTGTTCCTTGCAAATTATGAGAGAAGAGGCATTAGATTTACTCTAAAAAGCATTATTATGGATAAAAAAATTAAAAATAACAGTAAGAAAACATGATGCAAAATGGTCGTATCATGCCTCTACAAGACTAGCTCGTTAATCAATGTTGGTTAAGTTTCCTAACCATAGACATATGTTGTCATTTGATGAATGGGATCACATCATTAGGATAATGATGTGATGGACATGACCCATCCGTTAGCTTACTATAATGATCGTTAAGTTTTATTGCTATTGCTTTCTTAATGACTTATACATATTCCTTTGACTATAAGATTATGCAATTCACGAATACCGGAGGAACACCTTGTGTGCTATCAAACGTCACAACATAACTGGGTGATTGTAAAGATGCTCTATAGGTGTCTCCGAAGGTGTTTGTTGGGTTGGCATAAATCGAGATTAGGATTTGTCACTCCAAGTATCGAAGAGGTATCTCTGGGCCCGTAATGCACATCATGATAAGCCTTGCAAGCAATGTGACTAATGAGTTAGTTGCGGGATGATGCATTACGGAACAAGTAAAGAGACTAGCCAGTAACGAGATTGAACTAGGTATGAAGATACCGATGATCGAATCTCGGGAAAATAACATACCGATGACAAAGGGAATAACGTATGTTGTCATTTCTGTTTGACCGGTAAAGATCTTCGTAGAATATGCAGGAACCAATATGAGTATCCAGGTTCCGGTGTTGGTTATTGACCAGAGATGTGTCTCGGTCATGTCTAAATAGTTGTCGAACCCGTAGGGTTTGCACGCTTAGCGTTCGATGATGATTTGTATTATGAGTTATGTGTTTTGGTGACCGAAGATTGTTCGTAGTCCCGAATGAGATTACGGACATGATGAGGAGTATCGAAATGGCCGAGAGGTAAAGATTGATATATTGGACGATAGTATTCAGACATCGCAATGGTTCCAGAGTGTTTCGGGTACTTTTCGGAGTACCGGGAGGTTACCGGAACCACCCCCCCCCCCCGAGGGATGTAATTGGCTTCATGGGCCAGAGGGGAGAGGCAAGGCAGCCCACAAGGGGTGGCGCGCGCCCTCCCATGGGGAGTCCACATTGGACAAGGGGAGGAGTGTGGCCCCCCTTTCCTTCTCCCTCCCCCTCTCCTTCCCCCTTTCCCCCTCTGAAAGGAGGGGGGCGAATAGGACTAGGAGTCCAAGTGGGTTCCCCCCTCTTGGCGCGCCCCTTGGCCGGCCTCCTCCCCTCTCCTCCTTTATATATGGGGGCAGGGGGAACCTCTAAGCTCATCAATTGTTTCTTAGCCGTGTGTGGTGCCCCCCTCTACCGTTTACTCCTCCGGTCATATTGTCGTAGTGCTTAGGCGAAGCCCTGCGGGGATCACTCCACCATCACTGTCATCATGCAGTCATGCTGACGAAACTCTCCCTCGACACTTCGCTGGATCAGGAGTTCGAGGGACGTCATCGAGCTGAACGTGTGCTGAACTCAGAGGTGCCGTACGTTCAGTACTTGATCGGTTGGATCACGAAGACGTTCGACTACATCAACCGCATTAAAATGACATTCCGCTTTCGGTCTACGAGGGTGCGTGGACACACTCTCCCCCTCTCGTTGCTATGCATCTCTTAGATAGATCTTGCGTGATCGTAGGAATTTTTTGAAATTGCATGCTACGTTTCCCAACAGAAGTATGAGGTTATATGTAATCATGCATATAAGATATCAAAACTCAAATAACTTTCATGGATAAAATATATCTGATCATAAACTCAAAGTTCATCGGATCCCAACAAACACACCGCAAAAGGAATTACATCGAGTAGATCTCCAAGAGACCATTGTATTGAGAATCAAATAGAGAGAGGAAGCCATCTAGCTACTAACTACGGAACCGTAGGTCTACAATGAACTACTCACGCATCACCAGAGAGGCACCAATGAGGATGATGAACCCCTCCGGGATGGTGTCAAGATTAGATCTTTGGTTTCTGGAACTTGTGGTGGCTGGAATTGTGTTTCGTCGACTCCCCTAGGGTTTCCAGATTTTCGCGGTATTTATGGAGCAAAGAGGCGGTGTGGGATGATACGTTTCCAACGTATCTATAATTTTTTTATTGTTCCATGCTATTATATTATCAGTTTTGGATGTTTTATATGCATTAATATGCTATTTTATATGATTTTTGGAACTAACCTATTAACCTAGAGCCCAGTGCCAGTTCCTGTTTTTTCCTTGTTTTTGAGTTTCGTAGAAAACTAATACCAAACAGAGATCTTCCTCCTATATATTCTCAAATACCCAGAAAACTTCCAAGGGAGCCACAAAACCACTTTCCCACCGCCGCAACCTTTTGTACCTGTGAGATCCCATCTACGGGCCTTTTCCAGCATCCAGCTGGAGGGGGGTCCGATCCCGGAGGGCTTCTACATCAACACCATTGCCTCTCCGATGAAGCATGATTCGTTTACCACAGACCTACTGGTCCATAGCTAGTAGCTAGATGGCTTCTTCTCACTCTTTGATTCTTAATACAAAGTTCTCCTCAATGTTCTTGGAGATCTATTCGATGTAATACTCTTTTGCAGTGTGTTTACCGAGATCCGATGAATTGTGGATTTATGATCAGCTTATCTATGAATATTATTTGAATCTTCTCTGAATTCTTTTATGCCTAATTTGATATCTTTTCAAGTCTCTTTGAACTATCGATTTGGTTTGGCCAACTAGATTGGTTTTTCTTGCAATGGGAGAAGTGCTTAGCTTTGGGTTCAATCTTGCGGTGCTCGATCTTAGTGACAGAAGGGGAAACAACACGTATTGTATTGTTGCCATCGAGGATAAAAAGATTGGGTTTTTATCATAACGCCTGAGTTAATTTTTATGCATCATATCATCTTGCATAAGGCCATACTCCGTTCTTTATGAACTTAATACTCTAGATGCATGCTGGATAGCGGTCGATGTGTTGAGTAATATTAGTAGATGCAAAATCTTTTCGGTCTACTTGACACAGACGTGATGCCTATATTCATGCTCATCGCCTTAGATATCGTCATAACTTTGCACTTTTCTATCAATTGCTCAGCAGTAATTTGTTCACTCATCGTAATAATTTGTATCTTGAGAGAGGCCTCTAGTGAAACCTATTCCCCCTGGGTCTATTTTACATCATATTATTTTCCCGTCAACTTGCCAATTTCTGTCGCCGTTCCATTATTTTGCAATCTTTTACTTTCCGTTCCATAAACTAAAAATACCAAAAATATTAATTTGCCGTTTATCCATCTCTATCAGATCTCACTTTGCAAATAACTGTGAAGGGATTGACAACCCCTTTATCGCGTTGGGTGCAAGTTGGTGTTTGTTTGTGCAGGTATTCGGTGGCTTGCGCGTTCTCTCCTGCTGGATTGATACCTTGGTTCTCAAAAACTGAGGGAAATACTTAGTCTACTTTGCTACATCAACCTTTCCTTTTCAAGGGAAAAACCAACGCAAGCTCAAGAGGTAGCAGTTAGCAGAATGAAGAAGTGGGAAAAAAATTGCCTACCTCGGCAAACAGGCGAACCAATCATGCCCCCTGCTCATGGTTTCTAGCGATATCATCGCTTATCATCCGGGGATGGTGCCCGGTACCAATCCTGCTGATTACCTGAGCGATCATGTAGAGTTTGAAACAATGGAGGTGGACGAATTCAGATACCAGTATAGGCAGCCTCTCGTCAAACCTGATCGTCATCCTCCTCTAACAACGATGATGCAAGGATTCCATGCATGGTACATGAAAACCTTCAGCGAGTCAGGGAAGGATACTTTGACGATGAGAATTAAAGAGGAGCACGTCCTTTTGGAATGGATCTGTTTTCTGTTGAATTTGAAGTCCCTCGACAAATCACTGTTGACTTGCTACTGTATGTAAGTACTACTTCTGCAATTAAGTCTCTATATATAGCTTAACTCTTTCATTGCATGTATATATAATTATCCTCACTATATTATGCAGATTGAAGATCGTCGAATGCAGAAAAGCACAAATCTATGACATTGGGTTCATTAACCCAAATGTCATACATGAATGGATGGTAAAACACAATGTCACAGAAACCGAGGACAACTTGCTACAATCGTTGCTTAAAAATCAAAACAAAGAGAAAATACTCTTTCCTTACAACTTCATGTGAGTGTTACTGTCTTGTGCATATTTAGTTTCCCTTATTACTCGAGGTTATAGTAATGTAATTGATGAGTTACGCATGCATGCACAGCTTCCACTTTATTCTGCTAGAGACTAAGCTAGAGCAGGGAGTAGTAACCGTCTTAGACTCGAGATGAAAAGATCCCTAGGACTATGCGGATATGAATGAAATGCTCTAGAAGTAAGTTCAATCGATCATTATCGCATCATATCAGCAACTCTGTTCATATCCTGATATCAAGTAATTATTTTCTTTGTCTAGCAGGGTTTGGAAAGAGTTCACCGCAATTGTTCTGGCACTGCCGGCGGAGCTGCAATTTACACACACGAAATAAGTACTACTAGCTAGTTCCGCACATCTCCCATTGATTCTACTTTCATCAATACCATTTATCATGCTTGATTATCAGTTTGATTGAACTCTATTTCTCGTAAAGTGCTTGTGGCAAGAATGCGGGAATGATTTTTGTGGATACTACGTTTGCGAGTTCATCTACAATGCCACGACCTCTAAGCGTGGCTGCTCTGAGAAACAAAATGAAGTGTGAGAGCAATAATATTCATAATTTTATTTTATTACCATCATTTGTGTTGATTTTCATTCATATATATGTATTGACCCCCTTCTTCAAACTAGACGTGGCAGATGCGGGAAGCACTCCTACCACATGATCACATACAAGCAATTCAAGAGGAATTGGCGGGATTCTTTCTGGACCACGTCATAAATAAAGCCGGAGAATACCATGTGGAATTTGACATTAGATATTAGGGATTGTAAGAGATCTTATATTGTATATATGTAGCTAGTAGCATCGGATAGTTATACGAAAACTTGTTGTTCGACCAATCTCTCGGAGAAAGAGAGGTCGACCACTTCTCTCTGTATAGGTTCATGAAGATCTTGTGTACTTAATGGTTCCTTCATTTGCTTACTAGCTAGCATGTCAAGTTCTCTCTATACGTATAGTAGCTAACGTCGACCAAGCAGGGAGAAAGAGAGGAAACTTCTCTCTATTAGCTAGCTAACGCCATATGAAACCCCTAAATTAACCATCCACCCCCCCCCTTCAAAAAAATCAAAAAAACCAGCTTCTGCCAGCTGTTGACGCGTGGATACCTTTTTGTCCCGGTTGGTGTTACCAACCGGGACTAAAGATCCTCCTGCCTAGGCGCCCCGCAGCGGCCACGTGGAGCCCCGTCTATCCCGGTTCATAAGCGAACCGAGACTAAAGGTTTTGGGCTTTAGTCCCGATCCGTTAGTCCCAGTTCCAGAACCGGGGCTAATGGGCCTCTAGAACTGGGACAAATGGGTCGTTTTCTACTAGTTTGAGCATTCAAACTTGATGCTCATTGCATTTCAATGGTAGAAAATATTAACAAAAGCATTTCAATATATCTTATATATAATCCTATCATAACTAAATTTGGCAATACAAGTCTCTCTCTCTCTAAACTAGTTCTATTAACCACTTAGTAAATAAACTAGTTCTATTAAACTCTTACTAAAAACAATGCAATGTAAGTGTTCTACTCTATTGAACACTTACAAAAATTTCTATTACCCTAATTCTACCCTAAATTTTGATAAGAAAAACTTCTATTAGTAAATTTAATACCTAAATATTTCTATTATTAAAATTTCAAAAAACAGAGGGTGGTGGATGGAGTAGGAACGAAGGGAGGGGTGAGTGAGGGGAGGAAGGGAGGAGGAGGACGGATGAGGTAGGGAGGAGGAGGACGGACGAGGGAGGGAGGGAGGTGGGAGGGAGGAGGGAGTGGGAGGTGGAAGGAGGGAGGGAGGGATCGGGAGAGGGACTTGGAGGGGAGGGACGTGGAATGAGGAGGGATGGAGGAACTACCTCGGTGGAGGAGGAGCAAGAGCGGTGGCAGCGGAGGGCGACGATGGTGGTAGGGGAGGGAGGTGCACTTCAACCTTATTGCAAAGAAGGTGTTCGACTTCTGTGGACATGAGGTCACCTCGACCTAGGTGTACAACCAACTGAGGAAGTAGAGAGCGAGGTGGATCACCGCATCCAAGCTGAGAGACCTCAATAGTGCTGAGACCTGCTCCATCCTTCTGGAGGCAGAGCACTACCAAGTCTACATTGCGGTTAGCTCACAAACCACGCCATTCTGACAAACCTGCAGTTTAATCCTATTAACCATTGCCATACTAACTGAACTCTCTGCCCTATTTCTTCCTAGGCTCACCCCAAGGACATAGAGTTCCTCAACACCCCTATCCAGAACTACCACCAGATGCAGCAGATCTTCTCCTTCAGGGTGGCAACCGGCAAGCATGCCATGGGCTCTGGTCAGCCACTGGGCTCACTGATTCCCGAGTATCCAGACACCCAGGAGTCTGACACCATCAAGGTTGATCTTCCTGAGAAGGATGGTGAGCACATTCCTATGCTTGATATGAAGAGGAAGCGGACAGGCTTCATGGAGGAGGAGCTGAGCGTCTTCGGCAGCATGACTGAGGTAGTGAACGAGGTAGCCACGGCCATCAGGGAGAGCAAGAAACTGGACGTCCACCTTGAGCTCTACGGCGCCGTCATGGAGCAGATTGGCTTCATCCCTGAGGCTCTCATGGTGGCTCAACCACCTGCTGGATAACAAAGTGCAGGGTGTTGGGTTTGTTGCCATGGGAGAAGACCATAGGGTGCTTTGGCTGAGGTCCTGGCTGGGCAAGCACTACTACTAGTGCTGCTTCTACTGCTGGCGACGGCGTGCATGATCCTCGACGGCGATGGTGACAAGGACGACGATGACAATGACGATGTGTATTTTGTTTAGTTAGGGCTTGAAAAGAATATTATGGTGTATATATTTTGGTGAGGTGGTATATAGTAACACCTCACAGTGATCACAAACTTGCGGTGGTAGGATTACACCCTCTTTTGGATGAGTTGATAGGATGAGACCAAAGTAGTGGTAGGTTGAACTTGCTATAATCATGCATGCTTACTAACGCTCTTCTACTCCATTGCTTGCTCCTAGAGCTCTTCATTGCTTGCTATTTGTGTGTTCCAATGCTTGTTGCTTGAACTTATTGCTCATTTGCACTTCCAGGGCAAGTGGCATGTCATGTTCGAAGGTAGGATTCCCGGGGTTTACAGTTCATGGGAAGCTTGCAACAAACTAGTTTCACTACAAGAAATATGTCAACTTATGACCACCACTATTGGTCACTGAATGGTCACAAATTTCCATTTATGACCTTTTTGTGACCAAAAACATAAGGTCAAAAGCTGGGCGTCGTAAACTGACTATAGCGACCTTTCTTCTGGAATGGTCGCAAACGTTTATGACCAAAATATGTCCACTGTGGCGTTTTGGTCACTAGCAACCTCTCCAGGCCACGTAGGCATCCAGCGTGGCAAGCTGATGTGGCACAAGATTCAGCCCGGTCCAATTCAGTTTTCTACATGGGCCTAGCCCAACAATTCGGCCTATTTGTGTTTTTTTCTCATATTAATTTTGGCTAGGTAGATGGGCCAAGCCCAACAATTAAGCCTTCTCATTTTTGGGCCATGGCCTTTTCCGCTAGAAAGTTTTAGTTTTTTTGTAATATAAAAAAGGTCCACTAGTCAAATGGGTCCAAGATGTCAGGTTCAGGTATGTGGGTCCCACCTAGAAAGTTCATATTCTTCATATTTCAATTTAACAGTAAATAAATAACCAGTATTTAAATTGGCACAAACAAAACACACACATAATACTCCAAATATTATCAGCCAGATTCAGTACAGAGCTCCTATTGTACAAATAACATATACTTTACAAGCTCTAACATATACAAGCTCTACACGTGATACATTTACAAGCTCTATACATCTACAAGCTCTACAAGCTCTACAAGCTGCCCTGGTGTTAACCGTGTAGCTCTACAAGTGTCTTCAATCTTCTTCAACATGGAGCTCCTTCGGTAGCAAGCACAAACTGGGCACCTGCATCATCACAGGAAGGCAATTTTAGATCATAAAAATGAATGTTCCAAGCACAGTTTAGAGAAAAGAACCAAGTAAATTTGCCCTCAATCATACAAACAAAGTTTAGAGAAAACCAAACATGAACAAGCACTTATTATGCAGTTTTTAAAGTTTTTTATACATTTATTTTCTATTAGCAAAACTGAATATGCTACTTCCTGATTCTTGGTTGCATAGTCCAGCTAGGTACACCAGTTTGCTCTCATGCAAAAATTCGAAAGAAAAAAAGAACAACAAATAAATCAACACTGACTTCTCTAACACGTACATCAACTTGCTGATATAACTTTCTCCTAATTGCATTCTCATATATATGACGGAGCCAACATGTGATGTTACTATTCGGTTAAGATTTGGGCCTTCCAACTTTACTAGTCATACATACATATACAGAATTGAGCATGAATCATTGGTCTTAGTTGTATTCCAATATGTACTCAACATATTCCAATAAGACAGAAATGCACACACATGGATTCACAATTAGACTATGCCTCTCTCTCACTCATTTGCAAGAAACGTTCTCTCCCTCTCTCTACTGATGACCATCAACACAATGTTGTAGGGTTGTAAAATGATTTTTGAGAGAATAGATAGTCAATTTGTGTGCTGATTGGACCTAGTTTTAAAGAAACAAAAAGGATTGGCAGCATAGGGAGAGGGAGATGGACGTGCTACCTACTGTTGCAGTGGTGCGTCGTGGTGGCCTACTTGAGCTCCTCCTCCTAATGGTGCTCACTAACCTGCAGGACAAACAAGGCCATAGGTGAGCTGCAGCAAAGGCATTTCCTGATGATTTATTGAGTTCATGGCCACCTACAGAAATATTAGAGGGGCATGATAAGGAGTTGTAAAATACGAAGAGCCGCCTAGACCTATACCGAATAGTAATGCATATATTCAGGAATGTGAAGTTCAACAATTGTTTGAAAAAACAAGGAAAAATACTTCTTGATGTTTGAAGTGCAGCAGAATATATGCAAGTCCCAAGCATCTAGATGACTACTGTAGTCGATTGATAGCAGTAAATGTATACAAAAACAAACACTGCTTGACAATTGAGGTAATTAAACATTAAAGAACTCATTACATATGCTTTTCTTCATCCAGCATGATAACATGTTACTGCCATGCTATTGTGATTAAAACAGTAAGATTTCATCAAGCCTATGTCAAGCATAACAGGAACATATTATAAAATACAAAATAGTAGTGCAATGCCTTCAAGTGTTGAATGACTCATGGTACAATAATAATCACAATAAACTATCAGTACATGTGTGGCTAGTTGCAAGGTGTCTACCATCAGACACATCATCATCACACATCATCATCACAGTAGGAGTAATCTAGTGTAGACAAATACCATGAGAGGATTGTTCACTGAATGGTAAATTGAGGGATTCAGTGCTAAGTCAAACGAAACCAAACCACGCAATTGCGAGCACCAGCCAAGCAATTCAACGAAGCAACGAGCAAGGTACTTTGGAACACTGGGAGGAGCGGTGGACGACAAAACCAATGGCGCATGCATGGCTCTCTGGGGCGCAGAGCCAGCAGTTGCGTCCCTTCTGGGGTGCATGGCGCTATGTCAATTGTTGTTGTGGTTCATATCATTGATGCTTCATTTCTGTTCGCAAGCAGCGCGTCAGCCGGCAGGAGGGGAAACGTGAGCCTGACCTGAAGTAAACAGGCATACGAATGTATGTCAGATGCAGCCAAAAAACAAACAAGATGATTAATCATTGGCAACGAACAGTTGAAACTACACAAGCCTTCCATTTCCTTGTATGGCATGTTTATTTAGGTTCCATACAGACATAGAAAGCATATATCAATCAAACTATACAAGTAGTAAAAATAAGAGCGTGTGCAAGCAAGCAAGCAAGAGATAATGTTCTGCTGAAAAAATGGAGTATTGGCAAAGAATAGAGCATACAAGCTACACAAGTCTGTATACACTAGATTAGGAAATGAATGAAGAGGGGACACCTGAAACTATACAAGTCTGTTTGTAATTTATACACCTGAAACTATACAAGACTAGATTAGGTAGTGTTCCACTGTTTGTTTCCATTTGCTTGGTAGGAATAGATAGATACATACATAAATAGAAAAAGAGCAGCACAGGTATCAAGTGAAACAAAATCAGTGGGTGGATTGATGTGTTCCACATGTGTTCAACTGTGGTAAAACTCCCTATGCCGATCGATTGCGTACAGGTTCTGTGAGGCAATTGGAATAACATTTTCAGATGCATCTAGCTCCTTGATTGAGTGGGGAACCCTGATTAGTTTGTTCCCCATTATACTTCCTTCTGAGGAATCCCAACTGTTATCCAAATTGAGTTGTGACAGAGTTGTATACAATACTACTAGGAAAATAGTAGTACAGGCCAGTAGTGTGTGTAATCCAAGGACAGCGCGAGTACTACAGTCAATCAGTCATATGGAGCTGGAACAACAGGGACAAAGCGAGCAGGGGAACAAAATTCGCCGCCTCGGCGATGAGAGGAGGAGGGGAGGCAGACCTGGGAGAGCGGGTTGGTGGAGAACTCCGGGATGGAGAGGAACTCGTCCTCGGAGACGAATCCCTTGGCGCTGCGTTGGGCAACTTCACCTGGAGGGAGCACTCTGCACGCGCAGGCAGGAAGTTAAGCAAGTCAGACACCATGAAAGATGAGGCAAAAAACTGACTGAATCGAGGCCGATTTGAGAACTTGCTTGCCGAGGATGAGGAGGTCGGGGGTCTCCTGGAGCGCGAGGGCGCGGAGGATCTTGGCGACGGCGAGCGGGAGGACGCGGGCGAAGGCATCGGTGATCACGCGGTAGGGCCGCATGAGGGCGCCCCAGCGCAGCATCTCGGCCTGGTTCTGCAGCAGCAGCTTGACGCGCTCCACCGGCGCCGCCCCCGTCTTGGCCAACACCGCCGCCGCGCCGACCGTGCCGCCCTGGCGGGCGACCTGGCGGATGTAGTCGCCCCTGTCGAGGATGTAGTCGTCCCCATCATCCCTTTCGAGGATGGAGCGCTCGGACCCACCAGATGGAGCGCTGGGACCTGCCAGGACGTCAGTTGCACACGCACGACCGTCGCAGTAGGAGGCGGCGCACGGCCGCGAAGAGCGCCTGGTGGGAGAGCGGTGGGAGATCCATCGTCGGGCGGGCGGCCAACCGGAGAGCCGGCGCGGAGCTGACCAAACGGAACCCTAGCGCGTCGGTCGACCTGCTCGACTCGATCTGGGGCATAGGGTAGGGAGAGATGGTGAGGAAAGGGAGGGACGAGGTCGGTGGCGGTGGTGAGGAGGGCTGCGAGGTCGGTGGTGAGGAGGGCTGCGAGGTCGGCGGTGGGTGGGAGCGGCGGGTAAAGGACTGGATCGGGGAAAGGAGGCTGGGGAGAGGACTGGATCGAGGGAGGAGGTGGCGGCGGCTGCGAGGAGAGGAGTCGCGCGAGGGAGAGAGAGAGGGCTCGCGGGGGAGAAGGGCGTGGGGGAGGCCATGGACGGCGGGGAGCTCGTCTGGAGAGGGGTGGAGGTGGCGATCTAGAAAGGAGGAGGTGGCGGCTGTGATTTGGAAGGGAGGAGGAGTGGTGTGCGGGGGAGAGAGGGGCTAGGGTTCGCTGCACGGGGGAGAGGGGAGAGGACCTGAGGGGGGAGGGAGAGAAAGAAAGAAAGAATGGAGGCGGGGGGGTGGGTGGAAAATGTCCATGAGGACAGACCTAGGGTTTCGGCTCGGGTGGGTTTGGGCCGTTGGATCCGGAAGCATCCGACGGTGGTTGATGCGTGATCCACGTGATATGCTCATGGTCCAATCAGAACGCGGCAAACCATTTGATGACCTTATGACCAATATAAATTGGTCGTGATCGATTCAAGATAAAAAAATTCATTCCATTTTTCAATGCTCAAAATGAGTATTTTTGTGAAAGTCCTACCAAATATTTGTTCAAATGATTCCATGTTTCGCACAAGTTTGCATCTTGGAATGGCAAACAATATTGACAAAGGGAGTTTTCATTTTCTTTGGACGAAAAAACCATTTTCCATTTTTCGAGTGCCCAAAAGGAGGTTTTTTTTGTGAAGAACCTATAATATATTTGTTGCAAAATTGGACCGAATCATTTTTCTAAAATACTAGGCCATATTTCATGCGCAATTGACCAAATGGTTGGGTGTAAAAAGTTTTGATCCACCTCTCGTGAAAAAGACAAATTTTCGTCGATTCAGCTGGAAGCGGGTCAAATTTGAACTGCAGCTGCCTCATAGTTTGCTATTTATTTTTTCCAAAAATCATTTCTAGTTACATAAGTACCTACTTAATCAGAGAAACACCAAAAAAATTCCAAGATTCAACCACTAGCTAGGAACGGTCATTCCCGCCGTTTTGACCACATTTTGAAACGAGCATAAAAAATTCAAAAAAATCAAAAAATTGGGAAACCTTCGCATTGTGTCATTATATGTAGCCAAGTTCCCAGGAAAAATAACAAACTTGTAATACGGCAATTATTTTAAAAAAGTGTTCTCAGAAACGAGCTATCACGTATGGAGATCAATGGCTTTCAAGCCAAACGCTCAATCTCATGGCCACATTCGTGGCATAGTTTGTTCAAATGATCTCATATTGTGCACAAGGGTGCATATTGGAATGGCAAACAATGTTGCCTAAGGAAGTTTTCATTTTCTTTGGACGGAAAATTTGTTGGGGAACGTAGCATAAATTCAAAATTTTCCTACATGTCACCAAGATCTATCTATGGAGTCATCTAGCAACGAGGGAGGAGTGGATCTACATACCCTTGTAGATCGCGTGCGGAAGCGTTCAAGAGAATGGGGTTGATGGAGTCGTACTCGTCGTGATCCAAATCACCGATGATCCTAGCGCCGAACGGACGGCACCTCCGCGTTCAACACACGTACGGAGCAGCGACGTCTCCCCCTTCTTGATCCAGCAAGGGGGGAGGAGAGGTTGATGGAGATCCAGCAGCACGACGGCGTGGTGGTGGAAGTAGCGGGATTCCAACAGGGCTTCGCCAAGCGCTGTGGGAGGAGGGAGACGTGTCATGGGAGGGAGAGGAAGGCGCCAGGGCTTAGGTTGGGTTGCCCTCCCTTCCCCCCACTATATATAGGGCCAAGGGAGAGGGGGGAGGCGCAGCCTTGGCCCTTCCTCCAAGGAAGGGTGCGGCCAGGGAGGAGTCCCTCCTCCCCAAGGCACCTCGGAGGTGCCTTCCCCCTTTAGGACTCTTCCTTTTCCTCTTCTCTTGGCACATGGGCCTCTTGGGGCTGGTGCCCTTGGCCCATATAGGCCAAGGCGCACCCCCTACAGCCCATGTGGCCCCCCGGGGCAGGTGGCCCCACCCGGTGGACCCCCGGGACCCTTCCAGTGGTCCCGGTACAATACCGGTGACCCCGAAACTTGTCCCGATGGCCGAAATAGCACTTCCTATATATAAATCTTTACCTCCGGACCATTCCGGAACTCCTCGTGACGTCCGGGATCTCATCCGGGACTCCGAACAACTTTCGGGTTACCGCATACTAATATCTCTATAACCCTAGCGTCACCGAACCTTAAGTGTGTAGACCCTACGGGTTCGGGAAACATGCAGACATGACCGAGACGACTCTCCGGTCAATAACCAACAGCGGGATCTGGATACCCATGTTGGCTCCCACATGTTCCACGATGATCTCATCGGATGAACCACGATGTCAAGGACTTAATCAATCCCGTATACAATTCCCTTTGTCTAGCGGTACGATACTTGCCCGAGATTCAATCGTCGGTATCCCGATACCTTGTTCATTCTCGTTACCGGCAAGTCTCTTTACTCGTTCCGTAACACATCATCCCGTGATCAACTCCTTGATCACATTGTGCACATTATGATGATGTCCTACCGAGTGGGCCCAGAGATACCTCTCCGTTTACACGGAGGGACAAATCCCAGTCTCGATTCGTGCCAACCCAACAGACACTTTCGGAGATACCTGTAGTGTACCTTTATAGCCACCCAGTTACGTTGTGACGTTTGGCACACCCAAAGCACTCCTACGGTATCCGGGAGTTGCACAATCTCATGGTCTAAGGAAATGATACTTGACATTAGAAAAGCTTTAGCATACGAACTACACGATCTTTGAGCTAAGCTTAGGATTGGGTCTTGTCCATCACATCATTCTCCTAATGATGTGATCCCGTTATCAACGACATCCAATGTCCATGGTCAGGAAACCGTGACCATCTATTGATCAACGAGCTAGTCAACTAGAGGCTTACTAGGGACATGGTGTTGTCTATGTATCCACACATGTATCTGAGTTTCCTATCAATACAATTCCAGCATGGATAGTAAACGATTATCATGAACAAGGAAATATAATAATAACTAATTTATTATTGCCTCTAGGGCATATTTCCAACAGTCTCCCACTTGCACTAGTGTCAATAATCTAGTTCACATCGCCATGTGATTAACACTCACAGGTCACATCGCCATGTGACCAACATCCAAAGAGTTTACTAGAGTCAATAATCTAGTTCACATCACTATGTGATTAACACTCAAAGAGTTCTTGGTTTGATCATGTTGCTTGTGAGAGAGGTTTTAGTCAACGGGTCTGCAACATTCAGATCCGTATGTACTTAGCAAATTTCTATGTCATCTTGTAGATGCAGCTACTACGCTATATTTGGAGCCATTTCAAATAACTGTTCTACTTGGAGCCATTCTAAATTGTTGCTCCATTATACGTATCCGGTATCTCTACTCAGAGCTATCCGGATAGGTGTTAAGCTTGCATCGACGTAACCCTTTACGACGAACTCTTTTACCACCTCCATAATCGAGAAAATTCCTTAGTCCACTAGTTACTAAGGATAACTTTGACCGCTGTCCTGTGATCCATTCTTGGATCACTCTTGTACCCCTTGACTGACTCATGGCAAGGCACACTTCAGGTGCGGTACACAGCATAGCATACTGTAGAGCCTATGTCTTAAGCATAGGGGACGACCTTCGTCCTTTCTCTCTATTCTGCCGTGGTCGAGCTTTAAGTCTTAACTTCATACCTTACAACTCAGGCAAGAACTCCTTCTTTGACTGATCCATCTTGAACCCCTTCAAGACCATGTCAAGGTATGTGCTCATTTGAAAGTACCATTAAGCGTTTTGATCTATCCTTATAGATCTTGATGCTCAATGTTCAAGTAGCTTAATCCAGGCTTTCCATTGAAAAACACTTTCCAAATAACCCTATATGCTTTCCAGAAATTCTACATCATTTCTGATCCATAATATGTCAACAACATATACTCATCAGAAATTCTATAGTGCTCCCACTCACTTCTTTGGAAATACAAGTTTCTCATAAACTTTGTATACACCCAAAATCTTTGATCATCTCATCAAAGCATACATTCCAACTCCGAGATGCTTACTCCAGTCCTTAGAAGGATTGCTGGAGCTTTGCATACTTATTAACATCTTTCAGGATTGAAAAAAACCTTCCGGTTGTATCACATACAACCTTTCCTCAAGAAAATCGTCGAGGAAACAATGTTTTGACATCCTATCTGCAAGATTTCATAAATAATGCAGTAATCGCTAATATAATTCCAACAGACTCTCAGCATCGCTACGAGTGAGAAAGTCTCATCATAGTCAACTCGTTGAACTTGTCGGAAACCATCTTAACGACAAGTCGAGCTTTCTTAATGGTGATATTTACCATCATTTTCCGTCTTAATTTTAAAATCCATATGTACCTAACAGCCTTATGACCATCAAGTAGTTCTTCCAAAGTCTACACTTTGTTTTCATACATGGATCCTCTCTCGGATTTTATGGCCTTGAGCCATTTATCGGAATCCAGGCCCACCATCGCTTCTCCATAGCTCGTAGGTTCATTGTTGTCTAGCAACATGACTTCCAAGACAGGATTACATACCATTCTGAAGTAGTACGCATCCTTGTCATCCTACGAGGTTTGGTAGTAACTTGATCTGAAGTTTCATGATCACTATCATAAGCTTCCACTTCAATTGGTGTAGGTGCCACAGGAACAACTCCCTGTGCCCTGCCACACGCTAGTTGAAGAGATGGTTCAATAACCTCATCAAGTCTCCACCATCCTCCCACTCAATTCTTTCGAGAGAAACTTTTCCTCGAGAAAGGACCCAATTCTAGAAACAATCCCTTATTGCTTTCGGATCTGAGACAGGAGGTATACCCAACTGTTTTGGGTGTCCTATGAAGATGCATTTATCCGCTTTGGGTTCGAGCTTATCAGCCTGAAACATTTTCACATAAGCGTCGCAGCCCCAAACTTTTAAGAAATGACAGCTTAGGTTTCTCTAAACCATAGTTCATACGGTGTCATCTCATCGGAATTACGTGGTGCCCTATTTAAAGTGAATGTGGTTGTCTCTAATGCCTAACCCATAAACTATCGTGGTAATTCGATAAGAGACATCATGGTATGCATCATATCCAATAGGGTGCAGTTATGATGTTCGGACACACCATCACACTATGGTGTTCCAGGCTGTATTAGTTGTGAAACAATTTCCACAATTGCTTAATTCTGTGCCAAACTCGTAATTCAGATATTCATCTCTATGATCATATCATGGATCTTTTATCCTCTTGTCACGACGATCTTTCAACTTCACCCTGAAATTACTTGAACCTTTCAATAATTCAGACTCGTGATTCATCAAGTAAATATAATCAACATCTACTCAAATCATCTGTGAAGTAAGAACATAACGATATCCACTACACGCCTCAGCACTCATTGGACTGCATACATCAAAATGTATTACTTCCAACAAGTTGCTTTCTAGTTCCATTTTACTGAAAACGAGGCTTTCAGTCATCTTGCCCATGTGGTATGATTTGCATGTCTCAAGTGATTCAAAATCAAGTGAGTCCAAACGGTCCATTTGCATGGAGTTTCTTCATGCATATACACCAATAGACATGGTTCGCTTGTCTCAAACTTTTCAAAACGAGTGAGCCCAAAGATCCATCAACATGGAGCTTCTTTCATGTGGTTTATACCGATATGACTTAAGTGGCAGTGCCACAAGTAGGTGGTACTATCATTACTATCTATTGGCATGAACATGTGTATCACTACGATCGAGATTCAATAAACCATTCATTTTAGGTGTAAGGCCATTGAAGGTATTATTCAAATAAACAGAGTAACCATTATTCTCCTTAAATGAATAACCGTATTGCGATAGACATAATCCAATCATGTCTATGCTCAACGCAAACGATTATCATAAACAAGGAAATATAATAATAACCAATTTATTATTGCCTCTAGGACATATTTCCAACAGTCTCCCACTTGCACTAGAGTCAATAATCTAGTTCACATCGCCATGTGATTAACACTCGCAGGTCACATCGCCATGTGACTAACACCCAAGAGTTTACTAGAGTCAGTAGTCTAGTTCACATCACTATGTGATTAAAACTCAATGAGTTTTAGGTTTGATCATGTTGCTTGTGAGAGAGGTTTTAGTCAACGGGTCCGAACCTTTCAGATCCGTGTGTGCTTTACAAATCTCTATGTCATCTCCTAGATGTAGCTACCACGCTCTATTTGGAGCTATTCCAAATAACTGCTCCATTATACGTATCCGGTATCTCTACTCAGAGCTATCCAGATAGGTGTTAAGCTTGCATCGACGTAACCCTTTACGACGAACTCTTTTACCACCTCCATAATCGAGAAAAATTCCTTAGTCCACTAGTTACTAAGGGTAACTTTGACCGCTGTCCTGTGATCCATTCTTGGATCACACTTGTACCCCTTGACTGACTCATGGCAAGGCACACTTCAGGTGCGGTACACAGCATAGCATACTGTAGAGCCTATGTCTTAAGCATAGGGGACGACCTTCGTCCTTTCTCTCTATTCTGTCATGGTCGAGCCTTAAGTCTTAACTTCATACCTTACAACTCAGGCAACAACTCCTTCTTTGATTGATCCATCTTGAACACCTTCAAGATCATGTCAAGGTATGTGCTCATTTGAAAGTACTATTAAGCGTTTTGATCTATCCTTATAGATCTTGATGCTCAATGTTCAAGTAGCTTAATCCAGGTTTTCCATTGAAAAACACTTTCCAAATAACCCTATATGCTTTCCAGAAATTCTACGTCATTTCTGATCAACAATATGTCAACAACATATATTCATCAGAAATTCTATAGTGCTCCCACTCACCTCTTTGGAAATACAAGTTTCTCATAAACTTTGTGTACACCCAAAATCTTTGATCATCATCAAAGCATACATTCCAACTCCGAGATGCTTACTCCAGTCCTTAGAAGGATGGCTGGAGCTTTGCATACTTATTAGCATCTTTCAGGATTGACAAAACCTTCCGGTTTGTATCACATACAACCTTTCCTCAAGAAAATCATCGACGAAACAATGTTTGACATCCTATCTGCAAGATTTCATAAATAATGCAGTAATCGCTAATATAATTCCAACAGACTCTTAGCATCGCTACGAGTGAGAAAGTCTCATCGCAGTCAACTCCTTGAACTTGTCGGGAAACTTCTTAACGACAAGTCGAGCTTTCTTAATGGTGACATTTACCATCATTGTTCGTCTTCCTTTTAAATCCATCTGTACTCAACAGCCTCACGACCATCGAGCTGTTCTGTCAAAGTCTACACTTTGTTTCCATACATGGATCCTCTCTCGGATTATATGGCCTCGAGCCATTTTGGAATCCGGGCCCACCATCGCTTCTCCATAGCTCGTAGGTTCATTGTTGTCTAGCAACATGACTTCCAAGACAGGATTACGTACCACTCTGAAGTAGTATGCATCCTTGTCATCCCACGAGGTTTGGGAGTGACTTGATCTGAAGTCTCATGATCAATATCATAAGCTTCCACTTCAATTGGTGTAGGTGCCACAGGAACAACTTCCTGTGCCCTGCCACACACTAGTTGAAGAGACGGTTCAATAACCTCATCAAGTCTCCACCATCCTCCCACTCAATTCTTTCGAGAGAAACTTTTCCTCGAGAAAGGACTCGATTCTAGAAACAATCCCTTATTGCTTTTGGATTTGAGACAGGAGGTATACCCAACTGTTTTGGGTGTCCTATGAAGATGCATTTATCCGCTTTGGGTTCGAGCTTATCAACCTGAAACTTTTTCACATAAGCGTCGCAGCCCCAAACTTTTAAGAAATGACAGCTTAGGTTTCTCTAAACCATAGTTCATTCGGTGTCATCTCATCGGAATTACATGGTGCCCTATTTAAAGTGAATGTGGTTGTCTCTAATGCCTAACCCATAAACTATTGTGGTAATTCGATAAGAGACATCATGGTATGCATAATATCCAATAGGGTGCAGTTATGATGTTCGGACACACCATCACACTATGGTGTTCTAGGCTGTATTAGTTGTGAAACAATTTCCACAATGTCTTAATTCTGTGCCAAACTCGTATTTCAGATATTCATCTCTATGATCATATCATAGATATTTTATCCTCTTGTCACGACGATCTTTCAACTTCACCCTAAAATTACTTGAACCTTTGAATAATTCCGACTCGTGATTCATCAAGTAAATATACTCAACATCTACTCAAATCATCTGTGAAGTAAGAACATAACGATATCCACTACATGCCTCAGCACTCATTGGACTGCACACATCAAAATGTATTACTTCCATCAAGTTGCTTTCTAGTTCCATTTTACTGAAAACGAGGCTTTCAGTCATCTTGCCCATGTGGTATGATTTGCATGTCTCAAGTGATTCAAAATCAAGTGAGTCCAAACGGTCCATTTGCATGGAGTTTCTTCATGCATATACACCAATAGACATGGTTCGCATGTCTCAAACCTTTCAAAAACGAGTGAGCCCAAAGATCCATCAACATGGAGCTTCTTCATGCATTTTATACCGATATGACTTACGTGGCAGTGCCACAAGTAGGTGGTACTATCATTACTATCTTTTGGCATGAACATGTGTATCACTACGATCGAGATCCAATAAACCATTCATTTTAGGTGCAAGACCATTGAAGGTATTATTCAAATAAACAGAGTAACCATTATTCTCCTTAAATGAATAACCGTATTGCGATAGACATAATCCAATCATGTCTATGCTCAATGCAAACACCAATCTCGATGGTAGAGGGAGCGTGCGATGCTTGATCATATCAACATTGGAAACACTTCCAACACATATCGTCAGCTCACCTTTAGCTAGTCTCCGTTTATTCCGTAGCTTTTTATTTCGAGTTACTAACACTTAGCAACCGAACCGGTATCTAATACCCTGGTGCTACTAGGAGTACTAGTAAAGTACACATCAACACAATGTATATCCTATATACTTCTATCGACCTTGCCAGCCTTCTCATGTACAAAGTATCTAGGGTAACTCTGCTCCAGTGGTTGTTCCCCTTATTACAGAAGCACTCAGTCTCGGGTTTGGGTTCAACCTTGGGTTTCTTCACTAGAGCAGCAGCTAAATTGCCGTTTCATGAAGTATCCCTTTTTGCCCTTGCCCATCTTGAAACTAGTGGTTTCACCAACCATCAACAAATGATGCTCCTTCTTGATTTCTACTTTCGCGGTGTCAAACATCGCGAATATCTCAAGGATCATCATATATGTCCCTGATATATCATAGTTCATCACGAAGCTCTAGCAGCTTGGTGGTAATGACTTCGGAGAACCATCACTATTTCATCTGGAAGATTAACTCCCACTTGATTCAAGCGAATGTTGTACTCAGACAATCTGAGCACAAGCTCAACAATTGAGCTTTTCTCCTTAGTTTGCAGGCTAAGAAAATCGTCGGAGGTCTTATACCTCTTGACGTGGGCACGAGCTTGAAATCCCAATTTCAGCCCTCGAAACATCTCATATGTTTCACGACGTTTCAAAAACCGTCTTCGGTGCCTCAACTCTAAGCCGTTTAACTGAACTATCACGTAGTTATCAAAATGTGTATGTCAGATGTTCGCAACATCCACAGACGACGTTCGAAGTTCAGCACACTTAGCTGTGCATTAAGGACATAAGCCTTCTATGAAGCAATGAGGACAATCCTCAGTTTACGGACCTAGTCCGCATAATTGCTGCTATCAACTTTCAACTAAATTTTCTCTAGGAACATATCTAAACAGTAGAACTGAAGCGCGAGCTACGACATAATTTGCGAAGACCTTTTGACTATGTTCAGGATAATTAAGTTCATCTTATGAACTCCCACTCAGATAGACATCCCTCTAGTCATCTAAGCGATTACATGATCCGAGTCAACTAGCCCGTGTCCGATCATCACGTGAGACGGACTAGTTAACGTCGGTGAACATCTTCATGTTGATCATATCTTCTATACGACTCATGCTCGACCTTTCGGTCTTCTGTGCACCGAGGCCATGTCTGTACATGCTAGGCTCGTCAAGTTAACCCTAAGTGTTTTGCTGTGTAAAACTGTCTTACACCCGTTGTATGTGAACGTAAGGATCTATCACACCCGATCATCACAGCGTGCTTCGAAATGACGAACTGTAGCAACGGTGCACAGTTAGGGGAGAACACTTCTTGAAATTGTTGTAAGGGATCATCTTATTTACTACCATCGTTCTAAGCAAATAAGATGTATAAACATGATAAACATCACATGCAATCAAATAATGACATGATATGGCCAATATCACTTTGCTCCTTTTGATCTCCATCTCCGGGGCTCCATGATCATCATCATCACCGGCATGACACCATGATCTCCATCATCATGATCTCCATCATCGTGTCTTTTTGAAGTTGTCACGTCATCTATTACTTCTACTACTATAGCTAATGGTTAGCAATAAAGTAAAGTAATTACATGACGTTTATGTTGACACGCAGGTCATAAATAAATTAAGACAACTCCTATGGCTCCTGCCGGTTGTCATACTCATCGACATGCAAGTCGTGATTCCTATTACAAGAACATGATCATCTCATACATCACATATATCATTCATCACATCCTTTTGGCCATATCACATCACATAACATACCCTGCAAAAACAAGTTAGACGTCCTCTAATTGTTGTTTGCATGTTTTACGTGGCTGCTATGGGTGTCTAGCAAGGATGTTTCTTACCTACGCAAAAACCACAACGTGATATGCCAATTGCTATTTACCCTTCATAAGGACCCTTTTCATCGAATCCGATCCGACTAAAGTGGGAGAGAAAGACACCCGCCAGCCACCTAATGCAACTAGTGCATGTCAGTCGGTGGAACCGGTCTCACGTAAGAGTACGTGTAAGGTCGGTCCGGGCCGCTTCATCCCACGATGCCGCCGAATCAAGATAAGACTAGTAACGGCAAGCATATTGAACAAAATCAACGCCCACAACTACTTTGTGTTCTACTCGTGCATAGAATCTACGCAATAGACCTAGCTCATGATGCCACTGTTGGGGTACGTAGCAGAAATTCAAAATTTTCCTACGTGTCACCAAGATCTATCTATGGAGAGACCAGCAACGAGGGGAAGGAGAGTGCATCTACATACACTTGTAGATAGCTAAGCGGAAGCGTTCAAGTGAACGGGGTTGATGGAGTCGTACTCGCCATGATCCAAATCACCGATGACCAAGTGCGAACGCACGGCACCTCCGCGTTCAACACACGTGCAGCCCGGTGACGTCTCCCACGCCTTGATCCAACAAGGAGAGAGGGAGAGGTTGAGGAAGACTCCATCCAGCAGCAGCACAACGGTGTGGTGGTGATGGAGGAGCGTGGCAATCCTGCAGGGCTTCGCCAAGCACCACAGAAGAGGAGGGAGAGAGAGATGCAGGGCTGCACCAAGGAGAGATCGAATCGCGTGTGTTCTGGGCAGCCCAATGCCTCAATATATATAGGGAAGGGGAGGGGCTGCGCCCCCTCTAGGGTTCCCACCCCTAGGGGGGGCGGCAGCCCTAGATGGGGAGGCAAGGGGGCGGCCAAGAGGGGATGGGAGAGGGAGGCGCACCAATATGGGCCCTAAGGCCCATATCCCATTAGGGTTTGCCCCCTCTCTCTCTCTTAGGCGCATGGGCCTTAGTGGGGCTGGTGCCCTTGGCCCATGTAGGCCAAGGAACACTCCCTACAGCCCATGTGGCCCCCCGGGGCTGGTGGCCCCACTTGGTGGACCCCCGGGACCCTCCCGGTGGTCCCGGTACGTTACCGATAAACCCCGAAACTCTTCCGGTGACCAAAACAGGACTTCCCATATATAAATCTTTACCTCCAGACCATTCCGGAACTCCTCGTGACGTCCGGGATCTCATCCGGAACTCCGAACAACATTCGGTAACCACATACAAACTTCCTTTACAACCCTAGCGTCATCGAACCTTAAGTGTGTAGACCCTACGGGTTCGGGAGACATGCAGACATGACCGAGACGTTCTCCGGTCAATAACCAACAGCGGGATCTGGATACCCATGTTGGCTCCCACATGTTCCACGATGATCTCATCGGATGAACCACGATGTCAAGGACTTAATCAATCCCGTATTCAATTCCCTTTGTCCATCGGTACGATACTTGCCCGAGATTCGATCGTCGGTATCCCGATACCTTGTTCAATCTCATTACCGGCAAGTCTCTTTACTCATTCCGTAACACATCATCCCGTGATCAACTCCTTGATCACATTGTGCACATTATGATGATGTCCTACCGAGTGGGCCCAGAGATACCTCTCCATCACACGGAGTGACAAATCCCAGTCTCGATTCGTGCCAACCCAACAGACACTTTCGGAGATACCCGTAGTGTACCTTTATAGCCACCCAGTTACGTTGTGACGTTTGGCACACCCAAAGCATTCCTACGGTATCCGGGAGTTGCACAATCTCATGGTCTAAGGAAATGATACTTGACATTGGAAAAGCTATAGCATACGAACTACACGATCTAGTGCTATGCTTAGGATTAGGTCTTGTCCATCACATCATTCTCCTAATGATGTGATCCCGTTATCAACGACATCCAATGTCCATGGTTAGGAAACCGTAACCATCTATTGATCAACGAGCTAGTCAACTAGAGGCTTACTAGGAACATGGTGTTGTCTATGTATCCACACATGTATCTGAGTTTCCTATCAATACAATTATAGCATGGATAATAAACGATTATCATGAACAAGGAAATATAATAATAACCAATTTATTATTGCCTCTAGGGCATATTTCCAACACCACCAACCTTAGAAGGCCATCACCACCTTGAGATCCAGACTCTGAATCACCCACACGATCCCGGAGTCCATGGTCGTGGATGAAATGGGGCCGCCTCCCCAATTCCGGGCGCTACAGGGAGCACCCACCATTGTGCCAACCGTTGTCATCTCCCATACAACAGCAACTGCCGCCGCGATCCCGCAGCACGCGTCGTCGACGCCGGAGGAAGCTCTGGCTGGCACAAGCGTCCTACGACGTCCCCGGGTGTGGGATCCCAAGATCCGCCACCATCGGCGCCGTCACAAGGACCCACCATCTAGCTCATCATCCCCGACGGAGGGGACGCAGTCGCCGCCATGTTCGGATACCTTTCGGAGTCGCCACCGCGTACGCCAAGACCGGATCCTGGCTGGACGCTGCCGCTGCCACCGGCCACGCCCAGCCCCACCTCCATCCTCTGGCCATCTCATCCCGCATAACCACTGTGCCCTCATGGATCGAGGAAGAATCCGCACATCCGCCGATCTGGCACTCTCGCCACTGTATAGTCGGGGAAGGAGGAGCAGCCCTCCGCTGCCGCCGTTGAACACACAGGCTCTACCCGGCGCTGTCCCCCGGCGGCAGCAGAGGGGAAGGGGGGATGGGATCGAGGTGGCTAGGGGCTAGGGTTACACCCCATGATCGCCCTGGATGGGCGAGCGACGAGGGGGTATGAGAGGTTATTTATTTAAACTATTCATTTAAACTGGTTAAAATAACTATAAAACAATTAGAAGTCTGAGAAATACTATTACTGCTACACATATCTATCTATCTATCTATTTATACCTCTATACCTATACCTACCTACCTACCTATACTAATTAGTCACTTCCAAGAAATTACCACGTTAATTAGATTTTATGGGCCGTTAATCCGGTGGGACCGGATTATAACGGTGTAGATCTACTCAGGGAAAAAAAACTCACGTATCTCTCCAATGACCCAATGAACTCAGAGAAAAAAAACTCCTGGACATATGTTTCTCCCTTGAGCCAACTCTCCCTATCTCTCACGTGTCTCTCTAATGATAAAAAAAATCACGTAGGTCTCTCCCGTGTCCCAAGTCCCTCAATCTCTCGCGTATGTGTAACAAACTCTATTTCCCGTGGCACAACTACCTAAATCTATCACCGAATCTCTCACATATATCTCTAACAAACCCTCAAATCAGCCCTACAAAAGGGTAAAAAAACTGCCATATCCCTAATCCTACGAAAAGAAAAAACTTTCTCCTAATGTCACCTACGCCGCCGCACGATCCTCCCCCGCTGACACGATATTAGCACCGGCGCCACCGGCCGTCCTCTCGCTGCTCTTGCTAACGAGTTTCAGGTGAGTGGCACAAGTCCAATATGAAATACTCCTCGGCTGCAGTCTCACACAGGCGAGAACACATGCACATGGAAAGCCATGCGCCTGACCTCCATGTTAACCCCTGATCTCCATGTTATGCCCAGCCATGACTCAAATTGAAAGAGAAAAGATTCATTTGTTGTACTTCATGCAGTCGTCGGTCTGGGAGGGCGTCATGCTGTTGTGGAGGGCTCCAAGCGTACTGCCGCAGTATTTATACGACTACCCTCTCTGGTGCATCCCGTACAGCCGTACTTGCCTCCATGTGCAGGAAACTAAAGGTAATTGAATTAGATGCATTTGTTCTACTATTTACTTCAATTAATCGCTTCCTTAAGCACACGTATGGCTGCTGCGTGGTGATGAATTTAGTATTTACGAAAAGCATATCATGCGTATGTCCACAATGACTTCCCTGCAATATGCTGACTGGACCATCGACTGAGCCGTCGGACAGGGCGGCGCGCAGCTCTACATGCTGGATGAAGGGACGGCCATATTTTGTCGCCTGCGCGCATTGCCAGGCGAACGAGTTCAGATCGATCCTCCCTGTATCGCCATCTTTGCCAAATCCTTTTCCACCATGATATCCGCCGCTCGATCCAGACACAACTCACGTCCGCGTGATACTCACACTGCACCCAGCAATCAATCCTATGGCATTGGCCGTCCTGGCGCTCTTATTGCCGATTGGTTGCTTTCCAACTTAGCACTTGATTGATGTTCTAGACAGATATGCAAGTGACAAAAGTTTACTTGATGGATCCTCTCAAAGCGATGGACCATCTGTTGGTGCAAGCAGACTACACGTCAGATGCCAGTCTCGCACGCAGTACGGACATACGGTGTACTGCCCTCTGTGGATTACGTCCTGTTGAGATGCAGGTATGTGAGCTAAAAAAATCAATTGATCTCGGCAAGATGTGCAAGTGCACAAAGATGGCTTGATCTATTTTCCACGGCTGCAGGCACACACACACATGAGAACAGCTGAGAGGTATCTAATCAATTGGTATACACAGTGGTACATGCTTAGCTAGCTGTTCATATTTAGCTACTAATCATACTGACACTGTAACCGGCCGTCTCTAATCAATTGGTATATACAGTGGTAGATGCCTTTCTCTTAATGAAATGAAATCAACGCTGGCTGTTTTTCTTCAAAAGAAACAGTGGTGCATGCACGCTGAGGTATCTGATTAATTCGTGTCCATATTGATATTACGTAACTGTATCTATAATGTATGCGTAGATTGATAAATAACCATTGCTCTTAGTATTAAGCCTGTATTCATGTGTTGTTGATACATAACCATTACTCTTAGTGCTAAGCCTGTATTCATGTGTGTGTACTGTGTCCACCCAGCAGGTAGAAATTCGCCATGTCGTTCCGAGGAGGATTCTCCCATCCGCAAGAACGGACCAGCAAAAATCTCAATCGACCATACTTATAGTGAGAACCGGTACTATTATGTCCTGAAAATAGACTTTTGTAACTTCTTATGCTTTTCAACACATGAATATAATAAAGCTTATGATATGAGGTCCAATATGAAATCCTCCTCGGTTGCAGGCACACACAAGCGAGAACACAAGCACATGGAAAGCCATGCCCCTGATCTCCATGTTATGCCCAGCCATGGCTCGGATTGAAAGAGGAAAGATTCATTTGTTGTACTAGATGCAGTCGTCAGTGTGGGAGGCCGTCATGCTGTTGTGGAGGGCTTCAAGGTTAGGTTCAAAGTAATCAAGGAAGAATGAGTGCTGCCAAGAGCTTCAGCGAGATTGATGCATTGCCTTGCATGTGGTTTTCCACTAATTTCTCCTCTTTAAGAACAATATATGTTGATACGATTTCTTTTGTATTTCTTTTTGATCGTACAAAAAGGAGCCTGCAAATCGGTTCCTTAGATATTATACTGAGTCAGTGTTAGGTAATAGTTCAAATATTTGTGTTCTACTTTCACAGAAAATAATGAGAAAATCAATGCCAAAGGACGTTTCAAATGCGGCAGCTGCGGTGTTGAAAATAATGAGAAAGTAATCGGGTATGCTCCCATGTGGCACCACGTCATGAAACTTTTCAGGGATGCATTCTAAGCAAATATTTTAAAAAGAAATTCTAGCTATCTTTCAGTAGAGGGCTCTTGCTTGGTTCTGGCAGGAACAATCTGATTGGTGTCATACAATGTGCAAGTGTACATATTGTACACATTTTTCTCTTTAATTTAGTAACTTTTGCGTTACGCAGGAATGAGTTGTTGAATCTGTTCTGATGATTCTTGCAATAGTGGAATAAATATTCATAATTCCTACATGCACGCCCATGTAAAGATTTATTATTCAGCCTTTAGGTGTACATTGAATTATTTGTGTGTGCATTCTAAAATAATTGTTATTATATGCCTTTTTACCTACCGTTTTATGGCTTATATTTCTAAAGGGTATTACACAGAAGATTCCCTAATTTAGTTTCTCAAAATCATATTTAACTGAGTGTTGTTTTTTTCAGGTGAATACATATCTTTGGAGGATTCTCGATCAAGAAGCGAGGTTGCTCGACTGATTTCTTACGTAAGCATAACCATGCAAAATTAGTGTAAGTTGTTTAAATTTAAAAATAGTACAGATTTAATTATTGTTTCATTATTCTGATGCTTAAGAAAGTTAGACTATTAGTACACAAAACTTTATTTCTAATGTGGCATGTGTAATCTTTTCCTTTTGTTTTGAAATAGTTATGTGCGGTAATTCATTCTGAAAGATAAGAGCAGGCTTATCTACCATTATAGAGGGCATCCAGCTTAAAATAAATTGTTTAAATGTGACATTACATTTTAAATTCATTATGAAAGACATGAACAAACCAGTATCAATGAGTCTACTACAGTGTTATTCGAGTAAATAGTTTTATGGCACTATCAATGATTCTACTGCAGTGCTATTCCAGCACAGGAGTGAGAGGGTGATGATTTCTTACTTCTATTACTGAACATGTAATGTGGCTTTGCTAAATGTTTATATTGTTCGGTATGTGCGATGTGTGTGCAAGGCATCGACTAATATAGTAGCATCATTGAAAACAGCTCCGAGACACAAGCTAGGCATGGTATATTTTACTTGAAAAGTGATCCATGACAGATGGCGTAGGGACTCTGCTCTTGGCCTCTTAGTTGACACAGAGAACGCAGGTGTAATAAGGAAGTACATGCCGAAACCAGTATGCACAAGGCCTTCAACCTTGATGTATACATGTGAATACATTGTTGTGACTTTGAAAAGTTAATGCTTGCTTCCGAATATTTTGTCATATGGTGGTCTTCTTAAAACCACAATCTCATTATTCCTTTTCATTGGAGCTTAACTAACCAACGAATTTCTGATTTGCTGCATTCAATTCTCAGATATTTTTTTCACTGAATATTTAATCAAATGCAAAGGATTCGCATGTCATACTTTTGTATTATAATTGATCACTTCGAACGAGATTTAATTTAGAAATCGCCGTGCCCATCAGGTGTTCTTATAAAGCAATGCCGCTGTGGTGTAGACAAACAAAAGTTAGATGTCTCTTGATGTTGGCAACAAAGTTACTTGCAGGTTACCAATTTATAAGTTTGGAAGGTAAATATGTGAGATTTGACATTATGAACCCTTATTGTTGTTGCCGCATAGGTTATATTACAAGTGTTCACCTTGATTTGTTTTGTTCCTTTGCCCTATTTTAAAACTTCTATAATTTTATTTCTGTGTGGAAATTTTATGTGAACCAACAACATGTGATATGCTTTGATTGTTGCTTTCATTTGGCATGCTATATTTGAGAGGAAAATAGTGTGTAGCACATTTGATGCAAAACATTAGATAAAATTTTGATGTAGTTCATAAATGCATAAGCAATAACTGAATCACACAATATGGTTGATTAGCGCTGCATTATTTGTCCTGAAAAATAGGGCATTTTAGAAACAAGCATACTCCTAAACATGTGTATTTGACCATTATTTGGTGCATACAATTATTAGTTAAAACTATTTTCGTGAAAATTTAAATGGTAGGTAAAAAGTTAAAGAACACATGTGCATAAACTGACACACTAAGTTTGGTACACAATCGAAATATGATCAAGAAATCTGCGGTTGTTTTCTTGACATGTATAGAACATAACACATACATAGACAACCTAACTCGGAACTACTTTGATGGTAATAACTATAAATATATTTTCTTAATATTTATACCAAATAGGCATTTATTACACTAGCCCGTGCAACTGCACGGGCTGACGTCTAGTATAGTTAATCAAAGAATACACATATATAGACATTCAGGGTGGACGCAGCGAGCGGGCTTTTTGGGCCGCTCGTGGCCCGCATAGGACTGGACCGAACGGTCCGGGCTCGCTAGCAAACTTGGTCGGTCCGGATTGGAAAAGTAGGCCCGCTCAGCACCTCGGTCCGGTCCGCATTTTAACCGAGCCGCTCGGTCGGACCGAGAACTGCCGCCGGCGACGTGGGCGCTGCCTCGAGGTGAGCATCCTGGCTCGCTTTAACCAGTCGAGCCTCTCGTTCGCCTGTTCGATCTCTGCATCACTGCATGCACCGCGGCTACACATACATGGTGTTCTAGTTCGCCGAGAACAGCCCGTTCAACGAGTGGCTCCACGTCCATGGAGGCGAGATGATGGGATGGATGACCCAGCACGTAGTCGGCATCTGCACAGGCACGCACGGCGAGCGGCGGCACATACTCACGCACGCCATATGTCGTTCCTGCGGTGACCGCGGTGTCAGTTAAAAGTTGTTGTCAAACATTCAGTTTCGTCAGGCGTAATTGTACTGTTAAAAGTTCAGCTTCGTCAGTTGGAATTTTCTTCAGTTTGTGACTTGGTCAGTTGGTCTTAGGTTGTTAGCGCAGCCCGTCGCTTTAATCGGATCTTAGGATGGCACGATACTAAAACGATCCTAGCGACGATGCATGGTAGCGGGCAAGGAACGCTGGGATGGCAGAAACAGCAAGGCCCGCACACAGAAAATTGTGGGTGTTTTCCTTTCCTTTTATTCCGTCTAACAGATAACAGAAACCGCAAAAGAAGCGAGGTTCGATCCGTTAATTAAGGCGTCATCCCACGACTATCTCCACGTCAAAATTGATCCACTAATCACGGCAATGCCACCACACACGAAATCGTGGGCTCATGGACGCGCTAAAATACTTGCATGTAACGGAAAAGCTGCAGCAACAAACATGAGCGGCTAACAGATGCGCCCTGGCCGGCGCCACCGCGTCTCGTCGTCGCCGATCTCGACCATGAAGTTGTCTTCATCATGTCCAGGAGCTCGCCGGAGTCGTCTGTCGCCGCTGCCGTGGTCACCACGTCGCCGCCGCCGCCGCCATGGGCGGTCCTCTCGGTCCGGCCCGAGCTTTACCTCCGCCGGTCCGGTGCAGGAAAAGGAGACCGCCGCGCTGCTCGGTCCGGTCCGGTTCGGTCCGCCGCCGGCCGGTCCAAACGGCGGCTCGGTCAGGGACCGGACCGGCCCGGACCGTGTCCACCCTGATATATAGTATATGGCGCGTCAGTTTAGCACAGCATGCACACCAGCCAGGCGGCCACCAGTTACCCAGGTAGGCGAACGCCTCGCTGGTGCCACCAGGAAGAACTGGGGCAAGATCCCGAATGCTCTGAATGTCTGCGTTTTTTCTTCATGAGAGTGAAGACTGTCAGTTCAGAAAATTCAGTTTCACCACCTTTAGAAAATTCAGTTCGTCTGTTTTGTCAATGTTTCAGCTGTCAGTTAATTTCTGGTGCACGTGGGCGCTCACGCATGTCGTCCACTTTGTCAATTCACTCACGCACGTAGTGTTGAGTTAAACTCTGTCCTACTGAACCTGTCACTTAGGGCATGTACGATGGTTGATAAGACAATCTTATCTTAAGTCTTGCATGTAATTTAGAGATGACAAAAAAATATGTCTACAATGGGTTATATTTTAGTCTTATCTTCAATAACTAGCAATTCCTTAAAATATGGTGAGACAAATTGTGCTAAGAGATCATCTCTTGTCTTATCTTAAATAAGAGAACACAAGCCTTTTCTTAGGAGTTCTCTCTCCTACATCTCATCATTTATCCTATGTGGCACTCCTAAGACAGCACCATTGTACATGCCCTTAGTTTGTTCAGTGCGAGAAGCACGCTAGTCCGTGTTGCCGCTGAATAGGCAGTGGTGTTTAACCACGGAGAGATTGACCACGATGTGTCTGTGCGATGGCACAGTTATATCGAGTCGAGGGTGATCAGTTTGATACGAGCTGAATAAAAGGAAGCAGAACATACGCAGACAGTTGTGCGTCGCAGAATCCTCTCCACATACTTAATGCGTTCGTGCGTGTCTTCTTTCTCTTTTAATTTCTCGCGTGACCTCCTGTGTGTGGAGATTCAGTGATTGATCTAACACGTGGCCCACCTCGCTGCTGCATGCGCACACATCAACGCCGATGGCTGGCCGGTCCATTCGGTCTGGCCCAGGCTTCGCCGTGGCCTGTCCGGTCCCTAAAAGTAGGACCGCTATGTTGCTCGGTCCGGTCCAGTCCGGACCGCGGGCGGCCGTTCCAAACGACGGCTCGGTCAGGGACCGGACCGGACCGTGTCCATCCTGAGTCGAGATGGCTCGCACTGCCTCTACTAAGCTCGTGCTGGTCGCCCTGGTGGCGGGCTGGCGGCACTCCTCCTTGTTGCCTCCGATGCGGCAATCTCGTGCAGCCAGGTGAACTCCGCCCTTGGGCCCTGCATTTCCTATGCACGCGGCAGCAGCGCCAGCCCGTCTGCGGCCTGCTGCAGCGGCGTTAGGAGATTGTCCAGCTCAGTGCAGACCGCCGCTGACAAGAAAGCGGCGTGCCAGTGCATCAAGAGTGCTGCCGGTGGGCTCAACGAAGGCAAGGCCACAGACATCCCCTCCAAGTGCCGGGTCAGCGTCCCCTACAACATCAGCTCAACTGTCAACTGCGATAACATCCAGTAATCGATTGCTTGCTGCCATCATCGCCGATTATAGCTCCACCGATCGATGCTGAGTACATTCAGGTTACCAATATACTACATATACATGAATAAATGCTCTGATCTGATCTCCATATGAGAGAGAGGACTACGTACGTGGAGGCAACTCTGCATGGCCGGCCACTGTAGTATCGATGTTTGGTTGTTCCTTCGCTCCCTTTGAGAAAATAAAGGAGTATGTTTTACCATGTACCATGTGTACTTTTGATATACTAGCAAAGAGGCCCGTGCGTTGCACCGGGAGAAAAAAAACTTACACTCTCTAACCCAATGCGTCACAACTACATTCACTGCATCACTGAGATATACTGACTTCCCCTCTCTATCAACGAGACAATCCTAGTAGCTTCAGTCATGTAATGTATGAACTGCTGCACTTAAATCATAAAAGCATGGAACAACTGACTCGATGCATTAGATTTGTGTTGGTGTCCATTGCAATCTCTCTCTCTTTTTTTTACATAGACATGTGCATCCCATCAGACATAGACCAACGGAAGAAAAAGAAAAAAGAGCCATAATTACATATCATTGCTTATAAATGACATGTTAATTGTCAAATTACCTTCTTAAATAATTCATCAAGTGTAATGAGCCATTAACTTCATCAGTGGATATATTATTAATAGCCTAATATCATGAGGATCATACATGTATGTACACAAACTAAACAAATTGATGAAGAAGTTGAGGTTTAATTGGTAAGTTAACAGGTAAATACAAATTGTCTTTTGACCTTGCTTGCACGCTAGACCTATAAGCTTAGACCAACTCCAACTGCTCCTCTATCTATAAAATACCGCAGTTCTTGTAAAGTGTCCATAACTTCAGAGGATCAAGTAAAATAACCGCAGTTTACGAGAAGGATGGCATACAGAGAGCTTGCACGCCGTAAGCTATATGTCACTGTGATGAGATAACACCATCTTGCCGCCAAAAAAAACACCATCATGTGAGTGCATAGCAAGCTCTAAAAATGATTCATCTTTTAACATCAAAGCTGCGCAAGGGTAGCTATGCAAAAATAATTCTGAATGTGATGCGGATGAGGTGACCGTGTTGCTTAACTGAGAACAGGGCCGTCCCACAGATATATGGGGCCCCGGGGCAAGACAAAAACAAGGGGCCCTTATTGAAACACAAAAGCTCAATTTTTCTTTTCAGAATTAATGTAAATATCCAGTACATAGCATAGATTGATTATCTTTGGACTCTTAGACTGGCAGTATCACTATTTATCGATCAACTGAAGTGCATCGGGATAGTAATGAAACAATACAGCTCTACAAAAGCTTGATTTCCTAATTGTCAATAGAGACATCAATTTTTCTGCACAACAAATGTCCTTGTAAAAACTGGTTGCTACTTACATTTGTGTTACCATGATATATATAATTAATTGGATAACTTACATCTGTTCTGGATCCTCCCCCAACCTGCAATGTTTCTTTACTCCAAAAATTCTTCACCCAAATAATAATTCACCTCTTCCAAACTATCCTGCATAAGGCATAGCAAAGCAAACTGAGTACTCTAGAAGAGTTCTAGTTTTGAAAAACTTAACAGTAATTGATCCCTTTTGAGATTCCACTACTAGACAGATAATTTCTTGAAGACATGTCACTGAACAAGCTGCATAAAACCGGTTAATAAAGGGATCAAAAGCACCTGGATATTGATTGATGTGGATGTAGATGGCTTGATCCGTATGCCGCGGTAGTTAGCACGAACGGGCAGGGCGTTGAGAAAGGTAGGGGAGCTGATTGGGGAATGATTTGCGCCGTAGCTTCCTTTAATGGCCGGCCATGACATCAGAATCGGAGAGGCATCGGAGGGGCGGCGCTGAGTCTGGGATTTGGCAAAGCAGAGGAGTCGCCGGTCTGGGGTCCCGTGCTAACAGATTGATTATCGATCAATTCCTTCGTAAGGTTTGCCTAGTGGGCTTTTTCTTGCATGGTTCGACGTTTTGTTTTTCGTGTATTTTCTTTGGGCTCTATGGAGGTATACTACTACCTGGGCCGGGGCCCCTGCCTCCTCGGGGCCCAGGGCGGACGCCCCGTTTGCCCGGCCTATGGGTCGGGCCTGACTGAGAACAGACATGATGATTGTATCGGCTCTCCATATAGCTGTCCGGCGAAAGTTGTTGCGGATGCTTATGCAAACTTGCCTTGTGCTCATGTATCGTTGGTCAGGGCATCTCCAGCCGTTGGCCCCCCCTAGGACGCATAAAAATCGCCCCCTGGGGGCGAGCCGGCGATACAATCGGCGCTGGGGGCGGTTTTGCGCCCAATCGTTGCCCCCAGCTCGTCCCCAGGCACTGAAATTGGCCCACTTTGCAGCCCAATTTCGGCGAATAAAGGGCCCATATGGGCGAGAATAGGCCCATATTCGGCGTGGTTTCGCCGTGTCTCGGCGTTCAATTATCAACACAATTATTTCTTATCACATATTTCATCACAGAAAAATCAAATACTTCAACAAAATAGTACAACAACAAATAGTTCAATACAAATTATATAGTTCAACAAATAAAAACTCGTATTTCATCACACGGCGTCCCCCTTGAGCCTCCATTGGTGCTCAATCAGATCTTTCTGCAGTTGATGATGCACTTGTGGGTCTCGGATCTCCTGACGCATACTGAGATAGGCAGTCCAAGTTCCCGGTAGCTGGTGATCAACTTCGGCTAGAGGACCCTGCCTGTATTATGGTTCAGTGTCAAACACTGGGTCTTCTTGCTCGCTCTCGATGATCATGTTGTGCAAGATGACACAGCAAGTCATAATCTCCCACATTTGATCTTTGGACCAGGTCTGAGCAGGGTACCGAACAACAGCAAATCGAGATTGGAGCACACCAAATGCCCGCTCGACATCCTTCCTGCAAGCCTCCTGAAACTTCACAAACTAGGCGTTCTTGCCTCCTGCCACAGGGTTTGAGATCGTCTTCACAAATGTCGACCATCTCGGATAGATGCCGTCAGCTAGATAGTACCCCTTGTTGTATTGGTGCCCATTGATCTCGAAGTTCACCGGAGGAGAATGGCCCTCAACGAGCTTGGAAAAAACAGGAGAGCACTGCAGCACGTTGATGTCATTGTGAGTTCCTGGCATACCAAAGAAGGAGTGCCAAATCCAGAGGTCCTATGTGGCTACCGCCTCAAGCACCACACTGCAACCGCCTTTGGCGCCTTTGTACATCCCCTGCCAACCAAATGGGCAATTCTTCCATTTCCAATGCATGCAGTCGATGCTTCCAAACATCCCAGGAAATCCTCTTGCTGCATTCTGGGCTAGGATCCGAGCAGTGTCTTCCGCATTGGGTGTTCTCAAGTATTGTGGCCCAAACATTGCCACCACTGCCCGACAGAACTTGTAGAAACACTCTATGCTGGTGGACTCGGCCATGCGCTCATAGTCGTCGAGTGAATCACTGGGAGCTCCATATCCATATGCAAGCATCCTCATCGCTGTCGTGCACTTCTGGATGGAGGTAAATCCAAGAGCGCCAGTGCAATCCATCTTGCATTTGAAGTAGTTTTCAAACTCCCGGATGGAATTCACAATCCTGAGGAAGAGCTTTCGGCTCATCCGATAATGGCGCCGAAATGTTCTCTCGCCATGAAGTGGAGCATCGGCGAAGTAGTCGGAGTAGAGCATGCAGTAGCCTTGGAGACGATGCCGGTTCTTTGCTTTCATCCGTCCCGGCGCCGAGCCACCTCGCCGCGGCTTTTCATTGCTCGCCAGCAGCTGGGCGAGGGCGGCGAGCACCATGAGATGCTCTTCTTCCTGGACGTCGGCTGCGGCTTCCTCCTCCAGCAGCGCGGCGAGCTCTTCCTCCTCATCCGAGTCCATCGCCGAGGCAGGCAAAACGCCGAACACCTTGCGCTCGGTGGGCGTGTATCCGCCGTTAAACGGCGCCTCCGCGGCCGGAAACGGCGGCCGGAAACGCCCAGCTGCTGTGGGAGGGGCTGCCGCGGTGAAGCGCTGCTATTTTCCAGTGGGGAATGGCTATCTAGCGGAGTAGGGCGGCGGCCGTCGCCGGGATATAGCTAGTGGTGGCCGAGGGCGTGGGGGGTGGGAGGCGAGCCGGGGGAAGAAAACCTTGACTTTTCTTCTGTCGGTGTGGGCCAGGCGTGCTTTTCCATAGCGCCGGAGCCCCCAACTGCTCCCCAGCGCGCCGGGTTCGGCCTGTGACCGCCGGGCGGAAAACAGATCCGAACCGGCGATTTTCGGCTTCGTGGGGGCGTGATTGGGCCGTTTTTTCGGCGGCCTGAAGGGCCCTGTTGGGGACGCGGCTGGAGATGCCCTCACCCAAGGTAGCTTGACAGGCCAGATTCCTACTACACCGAGTAGCGAACTATTAAAAAGAATACTGAATTGCGAAACAAGCCACCGAGCTGGACCGAGCGAAAACAGGCTTGGCTCGTTCGCAAAACGGGACGATATTTCCAGCTCGCCTCGGCCTATTACCTTGTCGGGCCGAGCCAGACCGAGTTTCGGGCTGAGCCAGAAAGCCCGTTCGGACGTCCAGCCCTAGCCCCCATTTCGTCCTCCCATCGCGAGTTAGCCTCCCAGTACCGTCCTCGATCCTGGGCGTTGGCCACTTCGAAATCGGGTTGAAAATTGAAAGCCCAGGTCCCTCCCCGGCCGTCAGCGTAGGCCGCGGATCCGGTAGTGTGAGCGGTGCTAGTTACCAACTCGGAGGAGCGGGGATTGTCTCGCCAGCATCTCGCCAACCCCGACGTCCTCCACCCGTCTGAATAGCCAGTCGACCTTCATGGCACGTCGTGGACCCGAACATCTTCGTTTAACTTCAGGCTCGATGTAGGTCGCACGTAGCTTATAAACGAGTACTTTCCATCGGAGTCATGGGCGTAGGTACCAAGCTGGCTTTATTCTCATCATGTAGTATCCGGCTAGACAGCAAGCAGCCACTGTGATGTATTGATCCTAACTTGGAGTTGCACGTATGAGGCTAGCTTTCACAACGACCGGCCGGCCGATCAAGTACGTACTCGCATATGTATGGAAGTTGCCGGTTCTGACGCACACATGCGAGAACGAGAGGTCGAGATATTGCAACGGGAACGTGTCGTTCCTGTAACTTTATTGTTTTTTATCAGGATACAAATTACATGGCATTATGGTTTTTAAAGAAGACAAATCTAACTACTACAACCCCTATTCGGTGATTGCACCTAGTCCGAGCCGGCTAGGAATCACAAACATGATTAGCTCTAACATCCTCCACCTTCCTACACGGCCAGTCAACCTTTGTTCGGCCAGCCGATACTACTTTAAAATCTACTTCCTTTCGTTATCTATAGAAGATCTGCTTTCAAATCTCGGCCATCAATCTTTATGACCAAGCAAAATCAACGAATATAAAGGGATGACGTATGAAGAAATATGAAAGCCTCCGTCCTTTATTATTAAGTAAAGAGGTAAAGATGAAGATAAAGGTTGATCATATATTCTGCTCTAATAGCGTGCGTCGTTATTACATGTGCATAACTGGGAAAACATTTCATTAATTCCATTTTCTTTGTCCAACCAACAAAACGTAGGAATGGACTCCACCCAACTCACTAGAACGCAACCATGACTTTGCACTCTCTATTTGGTTCCTCAAACAAATCCTAAAGCCTTGAGAGATAGGGATGAAGGTCACACAGACATTTAGTGGATGCGACCACAAATAAGAAGTCCTACTGGTTTAATTGTAAGAAGTCAGAGTATTTGGGGAAATCCCTTGGAGCACATGGGTGCTGCTACCCTGAGAAACAAAAAATAATCTCATAATTATCGAAAAAGTCAGAAAATCACAAAACATTTTGGATACAAACTTTTTTGTATCAGCTCTGTATAATAATTGGATGTCAAAAACTAAAAGCTCAGTATAATGACTGAACGAAAATGTCCTTCATTGAAAAATGTTGTGCTGATAGAGACGAACACTACTAGAAAAAGGGTTATAGATAGGATTGACACTAATGGCGCATCAGGAAAGTAGTGAGCCACTACTATATACTAATGGCGCACCTGTTGGTGATGCGCCATTAGTGTGGAAGACACTAATGACGCACCAGACAAAAGGTGCACCACTAGTGATATTTTTTTCATTTTTACATACATACTAATGGCGCATCCGACCGAAGTGCGCCATTACTAATTCTAACTAGTAATGGCGCACCGGACAAGGAGTGCGCCAGTATTGAATTTTTTTATTCTCTTTTTTGCAAAACAACTAATGGCGCACCGTGTCACAGTGCGCCATTACTAGTTTAAACTAGTAATGGCGCACTACTACGCGGTGCGCCATTAGTATATATATATTTTTCACTACTACACGACTATCTCGGTTACGGTTATCTCGCGGGGCAGGTAGTCCACGGATTTTCTGAATGCGTAAGGTGCATGAATGACACAACGTATCGCCAGCTAGATAGAGATCCCGGGTCTTCGAAAACCGTGTTCATGGGACATCGACGTCCCCCTCGCCGCCGACGATCAACCGCACTCTCCCCCACTCCACCGGTCGCCGCCGCCGACCACCGGCCCGCACCCTCCCCCACTCCACCGTCACCGATGACCCACCGCACCCTCCACTCCACCTTTTTCATATTCATAAATATTTTTAAATAACAAATTTGAACATATTTTTAAAAAAAATTATTACTGTTCTTATAAAAAATATTACTGTTATGATTTAAACAAGTTTGAACATATTTAAACACAAATAAATATCAAACAACATTTTAAATGCACTACTACACGACTATCTCGGTTATGGTTATCTCGCGGGGCAGGTAGTCTACGGATTTTCTGGATGCGTAGGGTGCATGGATGACACAACGTATCGCCAGTTAGATAGAGATCCCGGGTCTTCGAAAACTGTGTTCATGGGACATCGACGTCCCCCTCGCCGCCGACGATCAACCGCACCCTCCCCGCTCCACCGCTGCCGACGATCAACCGCACCCTCCCCCGCTCCACCGGCCGCCGCCGCCGACCCCCGGCCCGCACCCTCCCCCACTCCATCATCGCCGATGACCCACCGCACCCTCCACTCCACCTTTTTCATATTCATAAATATTTTCAAATAACAAATTTGAACATATTTTTTTTAAAAAATATTACTGTTTTTATAAAAAAATATTACTGTTATGATTTAAACAAGTTTGAACATATTTAAACACAAATAAATATCAAACAACATTTTAAATGCATAAAAATAAAAATTGGGGAGCCTGGGAATCGAACCCAGGACCTCCAGTGTGTGTGCTGCGTGCTGACTAGTCGAGCTAGTGGGCGGGTTCTGATGTAGATTGGGTTAGGTGGAATATAACCTGAGGGCTCGAACTGTAATAAAAAAACATTCTAATGGCACACCGCTGCTGGGTGCGCCATTAGTAAGCTTCCCCCCCACTCCACCCATTCCCCTCCCTCCCTTCCTCCCCACTCGACCTAATTTGCCCCCTCCGCCCCAACCGTACGCTGCCGCCACGCCTGCACGCCCCCTCCGCCCCCTCCGTCCCCTGCCGCCGCCGCCCCGACCCCCGCCCACGCGCCCCCACGCCCCCCACCACTTTAGCTCCCCCGCGCCGCCGCCCCCACGCCCCCGCGCCTCCCACCACTGCAACTCCCCCGCGCCACCGCCCCCACGCCCCCAAGCCCCCACCACTGTAGCTCCCCCGCGCCGCCGCCCCCGCGCCCCGAGCCGGTGGAGGAGGACCAGGAGGAGGACGAGGAGAAGGAGAAGACGACGACCGCCAGCTCAGCCAGGCCACGCGATGTCGCCGTCCGCGCGTTGCTCTGCCCTACCTCAGCTCAGCCAGGCCAGCGTCGTGTACTCCCTCGACTGCAGGTGAGCCCCTCCCCTCCACTTCCTTCTTCTTGTTCTTCCTCTTTCCCTCAACCTCTGCTCCGAGTCTCGACCACTTTGCAGGGCCCGTCCATCTCCGGCGAGCTCACCACACCGCGCGAGCTCAACGACCGCTGTGCAGGGCACCACCACGCAGGTGACAGTTAGGTACAATTACAGAAAATGGCTTGTAAATAGGGTTAGGGTTTGGGAGTGGAGACCATGGCCATGGCTTGTAAATTGTTGTTGATTCTCAAGTAAATTTTTCTGTTAGGTATAGTTAGGTACAGTTACAGAAAAATTGACACGGAAAGGTTGTGTCATGCATCACAGGATTTGTAGGAGTTCTTGGAGCCACAAAAATAACTTTAGAACCCAGAGAGGCCTCAGACCAGCATCATAGGCAATAAGATCAGGCAACATCTGTTCTTATTAGTTTAATAGAAGAGAGAGGGATAGAAAATAGACAAGAAAGCAGAATATAGCCAAGACAAGTAGCATCTATTCTTAAGCAGAGTATAAGGATAGCATAGAAGAAATAGACAGGGTAGCACCCAACTGAACATCTGCTTCTGCAGAACACTGCACTCCACTTACACATGGTATTTTTATGCAAATAGGACACCACACCCACAAGCACTTGGGCTAGTATCATTAGCAGTGCTACTGTAAGTATATATAACATCAGTAACATGTAACAACAAGTATAAGTAGCTATTACCCAAAGGTCAGCCAGACCAATGGGAATAGACAGAATTAAGTAACCAACTCCAGGAACTAGATTAGCATATTCAGTTAACTGAATCCAAACACCCTTTTTATCCATCAGTTTATGCTGTACTATAGTCAAGATGATCTGATTGTCTGTAGTTCTCATCTCACAGCCATTCTGAAGCACTCGAACCGCGATGTCTTGAAATATCCCACCAAAATTTGTTTAAAAAAATGTTTGTTTGCACCTCATCTACTGCTTGCTTCATATTAAGCCTGAAACATCACACCTGCTTAGCATATGATGGGGTCCAAAATCTGTATAACAGTTTAATTTTTTTGCATGGAAAGGTTCACCCAAATTGCCATTAAGAGAAACCAGAGCTCGCTACAAAGTCTCGAATACTAATCTTTATAACTATGTGCTTTCTTTTCTATATTTTCTGATAGGTGGCACATATGTTTCTGATGCCATATTTGTTGGTTTTTTCTGGAGGGTGATGATGTCATGTCTCTACAGTAGATTAAAATAAATGGAAGTTTAAAAATATGAGAGAAGTCGTCTTGACTAATTACATGTTTATGTAAAAAAGAATAGCAGGGATATTTTACAACTCCTGTGTGTGTAGTTTCTTGTTTTTACTGTAGTTGTGGCTGCTTTCTTCTTGTATCATAAAAATATCCCTGTTGCTGTATTTGTGATGATGTTGTACTTGTGATGATGCTACTTGTGATCTTCTGAAATGACCCATTGGCGACTTCATTACGCGGGGATAATGATTTTGCAGGTACCCCGAGAGGCCCTTGAGTTTGCCGGAATGTCGATTAACTTCCATTCCGGCAAATTCGGGTACTCCATATGTCCTATTTTCAGCAAAGGCCATGCTGAAATTTTCCGTGAATTTTAGCATGACTTTGCTAAAAATAGGACATATGGGGTACTTGCGACTAATGCCTGTTATCATGCATGTTGTATGATCTGTTGTAAGGGTACTAATTGGTCTCTTCTGCTGCTTATCAGAGATGGCGGGAAGCAGCCACCACCGCTCTGCGACACCGCAGTATGAGTTGGATGCTTCCGAGTTCTTCACTATCATACTTGGGACTTCAATATCATCCATGACGCGGGTATATAAAATGAGAGATCTCCCCTTCACCCATCTCATTATGATATCTGTTGTTTGCTACATCACTCATTGTCCCAAACTGCAGAGGCTGCTTGACATTTTTATGAACATCCTGATGGGTGAAGATCCGCCAAATAATGTGAAGCTGCGACAGGCCGACAGCGGGTTTCGCAGGCAGTGGGATGTGGAGTTGGTGATCAAGGAGGGCCACATGTACTTGTCTCGTGGGTGGGAGAAGTTCTACCGTGCCTACGACCTGCGGCTGGGGTACTTCCTTCTCTTAAGGTACGAGGACGACGCCACCATGCTCATCGTGAAGGTGTTCAACGCGACTATGTGTCGCATGCGCTACGCTGACAATGATGATGCCGGTACGTTCTGCCTCTTCTTATTCCTCTACATTTGGCTTTGTCTCACATCGATTGTTAACAGCCATTGTTGCATTTGGACAGGTAATGGGAGCAGCAGCAGCGACACTGGCTACAGCCAAAGCAGCAACGACTATGGCTGTAGCGAAAGCAGCAGCGATTCTGGCTGTAGCGAAAGCAGCAGCGATTCTGGCAGCAACATAGACAACAAGAAGGATGATCCGGACGGGAGTGCGGGAGAAGAGGAGCAGAGTGGGGATGAGGAGCTGCAGGATGACGATGGGCATCAGGCTGAGGATGACCTAGCGCTGGTGGTGGCTGACCAAGGGCAAGAGATGGTGGTGGCTGACCATGGGCAAGAGATGGTGGTGGCTGACCATGGGCAAGAGATGGAGGTGGCTGAGGATGACCTAGCGATGGTCGTGCCTGAAGGTGGCCTCGCCATGGTGGTGGTGCCTGACAATGACCACGCACCGGTGGTGGCGCCGGCGATCCCACAGCTGGGCGACATGACCACGCCAATTGAGGTAGAAGACTACATCCCACTGCCTCCATCGCCTCGCCGCTATTGGCGCATCAGGCTAAGGAAGGAGAAGGAGAAGAACAATGCATGAGAACTGAACTTTGTCAGGTATGTCAGATATGTATATACTTAGTTACCTACGTTATCTCTAATATGCTTAGTTTCCTATAGGTTAGCTTCATTTTACCTAAGTTGGCTCTAATATGCTAACTTAGAGCTTATATGCTTAGTTTCCTATAGGTTAGCTCCAAAATAACTTATGTTAGCACAAAATGATCAAGTTTACATAATAAGCTTATAGTCATTTTCTTATTCTTCTTCTTTTCCAAAATGACATAGGTTAGCTTCATTTTACCTAAGTTGGCTCTAATATACTAACATAGAGCTTATATGCTTAGTTTCCTATAGGTTAGCTCAAAAATAACTTATGTTAGAACAAAATGATCAAGTTTACATAATGAGCTTATAGTCTTCTTCTTATTCTTCTTCTTTTCCAAAATTCTTCTTATTCTTCTTCTAGTGTTCTTCTTCTTCTAATATTCTTCTAGTCTTCTTCTTTTTCTTCTTCTAACTTCTTGTTTATCATTTTGCAGATTTGATTTAATTCACGGAAGCTTGCATGGATGGAGTGCTTCTTTCCCATTTGTGTTTTTATTTTGTATCAATGTGAAACTTTTGTGAATTGATGGATAACGGTGTTGGATGAACAATGTAACTTTTGTAATATGTAACGATGGAACTATGTGTTGGCTATGTATGTATATATGATGGAACTTGTGTGTTGGCTATGTATGTATATATGATGGAACTTGTGTGTTGGCTATGATTGTTATATGGATGCTTGTTGTATATATATGTGTTGGATATCTCATAGGTGAAATAGTGACCTGAGATTAAGAAAAAAAATTTAAAAAATTGTTACTAATGGCGCACTACCATGTGGTGCGCCATTAGTATAGCAGACACTAGTGGCGCACCGTGGGCAAAACTAATGGCGCACTGCCTGGTGCGCCATTAGCATACCAGATACTAATGGCGCACCAGTGGTGCGCCATTAGTAAAAAAGTCTAGTGGCGTGATACTAATGGCGCACCGGTGGTGCGCCATTACTAGGCAAAACCGGTGTGCCATTAGTAGGCCTTTTCCTAGTAGTGGAAGGTCAGCCACTTAACAGTATCATGTAATTGAGTTATTAGTAATAAGACTCTTTCCATTTAGGTAGAAATTCAAAATACAAATTGGTACCTGAATTTAGTTAACTTTCCAACTTCGGTAACAAAGATGACCATACATTTTATTGAAGTATAAATATACATAAGTATGTTTTTACACATGTAACTTCACTAACAATGTGCCCTAAATATAGTATTATCACAGAGATGATCTCAGTACTAAAAATTAAAACGTGGTGTCAGCTCACTGGAGTTAGAGCGTATGGGGGCGCGACCACAAGCCATGCTTCTAGTCTCGACGTAGGCACCACGCCATTTCCTTGCACAATGTTGTCTTTATACTAGTTGTTTCTGCCTTCTTACCATCACACCTCCATCTCAAACCAAGGAAATAGGCGAGGCTTATAGGATAGGACCTATCAGAAACTGCATGGCGTGACAACTATGCGCAAAATAGAGGTGCCCTCAGTATTGAAAAGTTCCCCATGTGAAAGTGCAACTATCCCTAGGTGGTTTTGGTAATTCCTAACAACATATAGCTCATTGAGCTAACATTATTCCAAGATTAATATTTCAGGAAAATCTCAATGAATGGCATGGCATGGATGAGGAAAGTGGACCCCTCAAAATACTAATGACAAAAAGATTGGCTCAAGCTCAAAGCTCACGACTCTACATTTTATATTTTAGTGATCCAAGATAACATTGAGTCTGTAGGAAAAGCCAATACTATCAAGGAGGGATGAGGTTCTTGCTTCATAGTGCTTAGTGATATGCTCCAAAACCCTCAAATACCTTCCCACATCCACATATGACCTAAACCAAAAGTCAAACTCGGCCCCACCGATTCTTTCTATCCGGCGCCATCGAGTTCAGATGTCATAGCCACTTCCACAAACCCTAGGCAAATCAGTCTCACCGATAGGGATCTCTGTCACATCGAGATGGGGTTGTAATCTCTCTGTTTCCCTTCGTAACGTTTCGGTCCTACCGAGATGAGCGATCGGTCCCACCGAGATTGCAATGTAAACTCTCTGTTTCCCTTTTGTAACATTTCGGTCCCACCGAAATGAGCAAATCGGTCCTATCGAGTTTACCTGACCAACTCTCTGGTTAGCTTATTACCAAAATCAGTCCCACCGAGTTTGTGTAATAGGTAACCCGAGATTACGTTATGCCCTAACCCTAACCATATCGGTCCTACCGAGTTGCATCTCAGTCCCACCGAAAATCCTAACGGTCACTAGGTTTGCTAAATCGGTCCGACCGAGTTTCTCAATTCGGTCTCACCGAGATTGGTAAATTGTGTGTAACGGTTAGTTTTTGTGTGGAGGCTATATATACCCCTCCACCCACTCTTCATTTGTGGAGAGAGCCATCAGAACATACCTACACTTCCGATACACATTTTCTGAGAGATAACCACCTACTCATGTGTTGAGGCCAAGATATTCCATTCCCACCATATGAATCTTGATCTCTAGCCTTCCCCAAGTTGCTTTCCACTCAAATCTTCTTTCCACCAAATCCATATCCTGTGAGAGAGAGTTGAGTGTTGGGGAGACTATCATTTGAAGCACAAGAGTAAGGCGTTCATCATCAACACATCATTTGTTACTTCTTGGAGAGTGGTGTCTCCTAGATTGGCTAGGTGTCACTTGGGAGCCTCCGACAAGATTGTGGAGTTTAACCAAGGAGTTTGTAAGGGCAAGGAGACCACTTCGTGAAGATCTATCGCTAGTGAGGCAAGTCCTTCGTGGGCGATGGCCATGATGGGATAGACAAGGTTGCTTCTTCGTGGACCCTTCGTGGGTGGAGCCCTCCATGGACTCGCGCAACCGTTACCCTTCGTGGGTTGAAGTCTCCATCAATGTGGATGTACGATAGCACCACCTATCGAAACCACGACAAAAACATCCATGTCTCCAATTGTGTTTGAATTCTCCAAAACCTTCCCTTTACGTTCTTGCAAGTTGCATGCTTTACTTTCCGCTGCTCATAGACCCTTTGCATGCTTGCTTGAATCGTGTTAAGATTGCTTGACTTGTGCTAAGATAGCTAAAATCTACCAAAGACTAAAATTGGGAAAAGGATAGATTTTTAATTGGTCAAGTAGTCTAATGACCCCCCCTCTAGACATACTTTCGATCCTACGAATCTTGTGGATCGAGACTATAGAAAGATGCATCAAGGCTATAGATTTCAACATCACGTACTGGTATTGTGGAGACTAGGAAAGGTTAAGTTTTTTAACTCCTCGTAGTAGCATACAAGTTGTGCGGTTTGTATGGAAAGAGAGCCCAGAGAAGTGAAGTCACATGTTTTAAGGACTTGGGCCATGATACGCCTCCAACGTATCTATAAGTTTTGATTGTTCCATGCTATTATATTATCTGTTTCAGATGTTTTCTATGCACTTATATTCTATTTTATATTATTTTTGGGACTAACCTATTAACCTAGAGTCCAGTGTCAGTTCCTATTTTTTCCTTATTTTTGAGTTTCGCAGAAAAGAAATACCAAATGGAGTCCAAACAGAATAAAACCTTCGCGATGATTTTTCTTGGACCAGGAGACAACGCGGAGACTTGGAGATGAAGTCAGAGGAGCCACGAGGCGTCCACTAGGACGGAGGGCGCGCCCAGGGTGATAGGGCGCACCTCCCACCCTTATGGGCCCCTCATGCACTTCCTGACCTAATTCTTTAGCCTATATATACCCATATATCCCCAAACCAACAGAGGCATCCACGAAAACACTTTTCCACCGCCACAACCTTCTATACCTGTGAGATACCATCTAGGGGCCTATTCCGACGTCTTGCCGGAGGGGTATTCCATCACGGAGGGCTTCTACATCAAATCTATTGCCCTTCCGGTGAAGCGTGAGTAGTTTACCACAAACCTACAAGTCCATAGCTAGTAGCTAGATGGCCTCTTCTCTCTCTTTGATTCTCAATACCATGTTCTCATCGATGTTCTTGGGGATTTATTGGATGTAATACTTTTTTGCGGTGTGTTGGCCAAGATCCGATGAATTGAGATTTATGATCAGCTTATCTATGAATATTATTTGAATCTTCTCTGAATTCTTTTATGCATGATTTGATATCTTTGTAATTCTCTTCGAACTATCGGTTTGGTTTGGCCAACTAGATTGGTTTTTCTTGCAATGGGAGAAGTGCTTAGCTTTGTGTTCAATCTTGCGGTGTCCTTTCCCAGTGACAGTAGGGGCAGCAAGGCACGTATTATATTGTTGCCGTCAAGGATAAAAATTCCTCTACATCATGTCATCTTGCTTTATGCGTTACTCCGTTCTATATGAACTTAGTACTCTAGATGCATACTGGATAGCGGTCGATGTGTGGAGTAATAGTAGTAGATGCAGAATCGTTTCGGTCTACTTGACATGGACGTGATGCCTCTATTCATGATCATTGCCTTAGATATCGTTATAACTTTGCGCTTTTCTATCAATTGCTCGACAGTAATTTGTTCACCCACCATATTATTGTCTATCTTGAGAGAAGCCTCCAGTGAAACCTATGGCCGCCGGGTATATTTTCCAACATACAAGTTCTATTTTCCATCATTTAATTTTCCAATCTACAATATTAGTTTCCGATTTACTATTTTGCAATCTTTTACTTTCCGATCTATAAACCAAAAATATTTACTTTACCATTTATCTATCTCTATCGGATCTCACTTTTGTATGTAACCAAGAAGGGATTGACAACCTCTTTATCGCGTCGGCTGCAAGTTGTTTGATTGTTTGTGTAGGTATTCAGTGACTTGTGTGTTGTCTCCTACTGGATTGGTACCTTGGTTCTCAAACTGAGGGAATTACTTATCTCTACTTCACTGCATGACCCTTTCCTCTTCAAGAGAAAAACCAACGCAAGCTCAAGAAGTAGCAGGAAGAATTTCTGGCGTTGTTGCCAGGGAGATCTATGCCAAGTCAAGCCATACCAAGTACCCATCATAAACTCTCATCTCTTGCCTTACATTATTCGCCATTCGCGTCTCGTTTTCCTCTCCCCCACTTCTAAAATGATTTTCAAAAAGATTTGCCTTTTCTTCGCCCCTCTTCCGTTCGTCTTCTTCGCTTGCTTTTTGTGTGCTCATGTGTTGGATTGCTTGCTTTGTCACGATGGCTTAAGAGAATACCAAATTGTGTGACTTTTCTAACACCAATAACAATGATTTTATCAGTACTCTGATTGCTCCCGCTACTAATGCGGAATCTTGTGAAATTAGTGCCGCTTTGCCGAATCTTGTTACGAAAGATCAATTTTCCGGCCTTTCTAGTGAAGATGTGCATCCCATCTAAACAATTTCATTGATTTGTGTGATATGCAAAAGAAAAAAGATGTGGATAATGATATTGTTAAGTTGAAGCTATTTCCGTTCTCACTTCGAGGTCATGCTAAAACTTGGTTTTCATCTTTCCCTAAAAATAGTATTGGTTCGTAGAATAAGTGTAAAGATGCCTTTATTTTCAAGTATTTTCCTACCGCTAAGATCATCTCCCTTAGGAACGATATTATGAATTTTAAGCAACTTAATCATGAACATGTTGCACAATCTCAGGACATGATGAAATTGATGATACGAAATTGCCCTACTCATGGTTTCAATTTGTGGATGATTATACAACAAAATTATGCTGGATTGAATTTTGCTTCTAGAAATCTTTAGATTCGGTCGCGGGAGGTACTTATGGAAATTAATTTAGGAGAAGCTACTACAATCCTAGATAATATTATGGTTAATTATTCTCAATAGCATACCAAAAGATCTTCCACTAGTAAAAAGGTGCATGCGATTGAAGAGATTAATGATTTGAGTGGAAAGATGGATGAGCTCATGAAATTATTTGCTAGCAAGAGTGCTTCTATTGATCCGAATGATATTCCTTTGTCTACTCTAATTGAAAATAGTAATGAATCTATGGATGTGAATTTTGTTGGTAGGAAGAATTTTGGTAATAACGCAAATAGACTAATTTTAATACTAGGCCGTTACCTAGTAATGCCTCTGATAATTATGGTAAATTCTATAAAAATGCTTATGGAAATTATAATAATATGCCCTCTGATTTTGAGAATAGTGTGAAAGAATTTATGAGTTCGCAAAAGAATTTCAATGCTTTGATTAAAGAAAAATTGCTTAAGATTAATGATTTGGCTAGGAACGTGGATAGAATTTCTCTTGGTATTGATTCTTTGAAACATAGATCTATTCCACCCCAGCATGATATCAATGAGTCTCTCAAAGGTATGAGAATTTTCATTGATGAGTGCAAAGGAAAAACCGCAAAGATGCGTGCTAAAAAAGATTGGTTTGTAAAAACATGTTCTTCTAGTTTCCGTGAAAATAATGATGAATATCATAAAGTGATGGATGTGACTTCTATTGAATCTTTGTTTTCCAATATAATTCTTGATAAAGATGGCACTGGAGATGAGTCAACTTTAGAGAAAAGGCGTCCCAATGATTCGGAGTTTTTAGATCTTGGTACAAAATTTGATAAAAGTGGGATTGGAGAGGTCAAAACTTTAGGTAGCAATGAACCCACTCTTTTGGATTTCAAGGAATTTAATTATGATAATCGTTCCTTAATAGATTGTATTTCCTTGTTGCAATGCATGTTGAATTCTCCTCATGCTTATAATCAAAACAAAGCTTTTACGAAACATATCATTGATGCTTGATACGTCTCCAACGTATCTATAATTTTTTATTGTTCCATACTGTTATATTATCAATCTTGGATGTTTTATAATCGCTTTATAGTCATTTTATATTATCTTTTGGTACTAACCTATTGACATAGTGCCAAATGCCAGTTGCTGTTTTCTGCATGTTTTTTACATCGCAGGAAATCAATACCAATCGGAGTCCAAACGCAGCGAAACTTTTTGGAGTTTTTTTGGACCAGAAGAAATCCAGTGGGCCAGAGAAGCACCTGGGGGTGCTCTGAGGGGAGAACAACCCACCAGGGCGCGCCTGGGGGGCCAGGCATGCCCAGGTGGGTTGTGCCCACCTCGGGTGCCCCCTGAACCGCCTCTTTTCTTTATAAATACCCCAATATTCCAAAAACCCTAGGGGAGTCAACAAAAATAAATTTCATCCGCCGTAGAGTCCAGAACCACCAGATCCAATGTAGATACCATCATAGAGGGGTTCACCACTTCCATTGGTGCCTCTCCGACGATGTGTGAGTAGTTCTTTGTAGACCTACGGGTCCGTAGTTAGTAGCTAGATGACTTCCTCTCTCTGTTTTGATTATCAATACAATGGTCTCTTGGTGATCCATATGATGTAACTCTTTTTGCGGAGTGTTTGTTGGGATCGGCTGAACTTTGAGTTTATGGTCAGATCTATCTTTTTATCCATGAAAGTTATTTGAGTTTCTTTGATCTCTTATATGCATGATTGCTTATAGCATCGTATTTCTTCTCCGATATTTGGGTTTTGTTTGGCTAACTTGATCTATTTATCTTGCAATGGGAAGAGGTGCTTTGTACTGGGTTCGATCTTACGGTGCTTGATCCCAGTGACAGAAGGCGAACCAACACGTATTTATCGTTGCTACTACGGATAAAACGATGGGGTCTATTTCTACATAAATAGATCTTGTCTACATCATGTCATCGTTCTTATTGCATTACTCCATTTCCCCACACTAGATGCATGCTAGATAGCGGTCGATGTGTGGAGTAATAGTAGTAGATGCAGGCAAGAGTCAGTCTACTAATATTGGACATGATGCCTATATAATGATCATTGCCTGGATATCGTCATGATTATTTGAAGTTCTATCAATTGCCCAACAGTAATTAGTTTACCCACCATTTGCTATTTTTCTCGAGAGAAGCCACTAGTTGCAATTGATTTTCCTTTGCTTTTATTTTGAGATCTATTAAACCAAAAATACAGAAATACCTTATTGCAATTGATTTTCTTTGGCATCCGTTTGCCTATCAATATTTACTACTCTCTCACATCCGTTTGCCTATCTCAGGCGCCGCTACCCGAAAGGGATTGACAACTCCTTTTACACGCCGGGTTGCGAGTATTTGTTATTTGTGTGCAGGTGTTGTTTACGTTGTGTTGCTTGGTTCTCCTGCTGGTTCGATCACCTTGGTTTCATCACTGAGGCAAATACCTACCGCTGTTGTGCTGCATCATCCCTTCCTCTTTGGGGAAATACCGACATAGCTTCAAGCCGCCATCAAAAGGAATTTCTGGCGCCGCTGCCGGGGAGGATCTTCAACATATACCAGGTTCCTAATCACAAATCTCATCTTCTCACAATTTAAATTATTTTCCATTTGCCTCTCGTTTTCCTCTCCCCCACTTAACAAAAATTTGTTGTTTTATTCGCGTTCCTTTTCGTTCGCCGTTTTCTTGCCAGATCTGTTTTTGAGTGCAATCTTGTTTCATGGTCACAGTGACTAATGAGAACACAAAGTTTTGTGATTTCTCAAGTACCAACAACAATGATTTTATTGGCACTCCGATTGCTCCACCCGCCACTAGTGCAGAGTCTTGTGATATTAATACTACTTTGCTGAATCTTATTATCAAAGATCAATTTTCTGGTACTCCTAATGAGGATGTCGCGTCCCATCTTAATACCTTCGTGGAATTGTGCGATATGAAAAAGATAAATATGTGGACAATGATGTTGTGACGATGAAATTATTTCCATTTTCTTTGCGTGATTCTGCAAAAATTTGGTTATCTTCTTTGCCTCACAATAGTATCGATTCTTCGAATAACTGCAAAAATGCTTTTATCACTAAGTATTTTTCGCCGCAAAAATTATATCCCTTAGAACCCAGATCAAGAATTTCAAGCAACTTGAACACAATCTTGGGAAAGGATGAAAATAATGCTACGGAATTGCCCCACTCATGGATTAAATCTTTCGATGATCATACACATTTTTTTACATGGGATTGAATTTTGTTTCTCGTAAACTTTTAGATTCCGCCATGGGTGGTACTTTTATGGAAATTATTTTGGGTGAAGATACCAAATTGCTTGATAATATTTTGGAAAATTATTCACAATGTCATACCGAAAGAGCTCCTACTAGTAAAAAAGTTAATTCGGTTGAAGAAATTTCTTCTTTGAGTGAAAAAGTTGATGCTCTTATGAAATTTTTTGCTAGTAAAAGTGCTTCTATTGATTTCAATGATATGCCTTTGTCTACTTTGATTGAGAAAAATAGTGATGCCATAGATGTGAATTTTATCTCATGAAATAATTTCAACAACAATGCTTATAGAGGTAATTTTAATCCTAGGCTTTTTCCTAGTAATGTATGTAATAATTATGGTAATTCCTATGGAAATCAATCTTACAATAATAATAGGAATACCTCTGATCTTGAGAATAATATTAAATAATTTATCATCACGCAAAAAGCTTTCAACACTACTATAAAGGAAAAGTTGAATAAGATTGATGATTTGTCTAGAAGTGTTGATAGAATTTCTCATGATGTAGAAAATCTAAAGATAAAAATTTTTGTTCCTGAAGTTAAGGAATCAATTAAAGCTCTTTATGTTTCTATGGATGAAAGTAACAAAAGAACCACTATGCCTAGAGCTGGAAGATAATTTTTAGAAAAAGTGTTTTCTAGTGATTGCTTTCATAAAAATGATGTAGATATTAAAATGATTGGTGTTTATTCTATTGATTCCTTGTTTAGTAAAATTAAGATTGACGAAAAAGGGACTTGAGAAGAGTCAACTTTAGTTAGAAGGTGTCCTGATAATTCAGAGGGTGAAAATCTTGTTGAGAAAATTCATAGAAGTGGGTTTGAAGAGGTCAAGACTTTAACTAGTGATGTGCCCACGCTTTTGGATTAAAAAGACTTTAATTATGATAGTTTCTCTTTGATTGATTGTATTTCTTTGTTGCAATCGATGACAAATTCATCCCATGCTTATGAACAAAATAAAGCTTTTACTAAACATATTGTTAATGCTATGATGAAAGCTTTTGAAGAGCAGTTGGAATTAGAAGTTTCAATTCCAAGAAAATTACATGAAGAATTTGAACCTGCTATCAAAGTCAAAATTAAAAATTATGAGTGTTTTGCTTTATGTGACTTGGGTGCTAGTGTTTGTACAATTCGAAAATCTTTATGTGAGGTGATTGGTCTTACCGATATTGAAGAATGCTCTTTAAATTTGGACTTGGCTTATTCTACTATTCAAAAGCCTATGGGAAGAATTAATGATATTCTTGTTCTTGCAAATAGGAATTATGTGCCCACAGATTTATTGTTCTTGCTATTGATTGTAATCCGTCTTGTCCAATTATTCTTGGTAGACCGTTTTTACGCATTATCGGTGCCGTGATTGATATGAAAGAACGCAATATTAAGTTTCAATTTCCACTAAGGAAGGGAATGGAACACTTCCCAAGAACAAGAATTAGGCCTCCATATGAATCATTCATGAGGGCATCTTATGGATCTCGAACCAAAGATGAAAAAACATAGATCCTTGCTTTATGCCTAGCAAAGGGCGTAAAATGATAACGCTTGTTGGGAGGCAACCCCATGAATAAATTTTATTTTTTCTTTTTGCTTTATGTTCTTGAGTGTTCGCACAATTATGCTACTGTTATGATTGTGTTTTTGCGTTTTAATTAGTGTTTGTGTCAAGCAAAGCCTTTATGATCTTCTTGGGTGATAGTTGTTTGATCTTGCTGAAAAACAGAATATTTTGCGCTTAGAAAAAAATTCTTAAAAATCACAGGAGTATGATAAAATACTAATTCTTTTTTAAGAATTTTTGGAGTTATAGAAGTTTTCGAAATATCCAGATTCCTACAGATTGATCTGTTTTTGACAGATTCTGTTTTCTTTGTATTGTGTGCTTGCTATGGTTTTCTTTTACAAGTTTTCACCATAGAAAAGTTGGAATACAGTAGATATAATGCAAGAATAAAATATGAATTGGTTTGATAAAGTACTTATAGTAGTGATTTGCTTTCTTATACTAATGGATCTCACGAAGGTTTTGATGGAGTTTTGTGTGACTGAAGTTTTCAAGTTTTGGGTTATCTTACGACGGATGAAGTAATAAGGAGTAAGAAGAGCCTAAGCTTGGGGATGCCCATGGAACCCCAAGTTATTTTCCAAACAGAAGCAAACGACTAAGACTGGGGATGCCCCGATTGGCATCCCCTCTTTGTTCTAATGACCATCGGTATTTTACTCAAAGCTATATTTTTATTCATCACATACTATGAGTTTTGCTTGGAGCGTCTTCTATGATATGAGTCTTTGCTTGTTTTGTTTTGAATTTTATGTCTTGAGTCCTTTCTGGACACACCTATTTGAGAGAGCCAAAATTATGCCATGACTTGTTAGAATTGCTTTCTATGCTTCACTTAAACTAGTGGGTCTACCCACGCATTTGTGCAGCTAGATTTTCATTTATGACTTATGTATTATGCAACCATTTGTTCGCGTATGAGTATTTTTTTCTATGTGGTATAACTAACATAATATATCATTAAAAGTTGATTAGTTGTGTGCCACAAAAATTTGGTTCAAACATAATGGGCCTTACATTATTTGATAGGAATTACAGATTTTAAATTTAAATAGGATATTTTGGAAATAACAACACATTTATAGGTAATGATCTAAAAACCTTGTATATATTCTCTTTTTTCTGGTAATTTTTTTGCGGTACAAAAAAACTTGTACTCTCAACCCACCAGGATCAACAGTAAATTGATAAAAGGTGCCTTTTCAGGTTATGATTTGGTTGGATGATCTTTCGCATGTACATGATGTTTCCCTGTGTTGCGGCTAGCAAATTTTGTTTTGTTTGCAATATGTTGGTATTTCCTATTTTGCTCGGTTCCACTGTCTTCCTATTACGCGATGTCTTTGTGGAGGCCAATATAAATCTGATGCAAAAAGAAATATTGACATATGGCTCATGAAAAATATTGCCTTCCTATCTATTGATGGTCCTTGTAGTGGCTGTAGGTGCCTTGTGTATGCAAACAAACATGTCTAATATTCTGCTTGCGTGTCTAGATGCTATGAGTTAGCCTAGCACAGCAATTTGCTTTATTCTCTCATCTATATAAGTTTACTCATTTCTACATGATCATTTTTTGCATGAATGCTGACAAACTCATTTCTATGCGATTAATCATATACCAAAATTTTCCATCTTTTAATCTCATTGTTATAATTAGAATCAGTGGATTTTGGAATTCACGATTTTTTTGATGAATAGATCTATGCATCAGTTGATACATTTTTTTGTAGCGACCAGACCTCAAACAGTCTGATCTCTGTGCTCCGGTGTCATCCCTGGATCGGTAATGCTGACACCACACAGTACTCGGAGGATTTATAGTAGAGTAGCAATCACACAGTTATTACATCGAGTGTCTCAAAAGAGAACTTATTACAATAAATATGGCTTAAGGCCATCTAATAACGATAACAGCGGAAGGCTTGGAAGATAGGTGAGTCCATCAACTCCAACGGCATCACTGAGTATAGAACCACGACCTAAAACTCCGTAATCGTCGTCTGAAAAGTCTGCAACATTAACGTTGCAGCCCGAAAACGGGTCAACACATGGCATATGCTGGCAAGGTAACACATAGAGAGTAATGGAATGAAACAGCTATACTATATGCATATTTGGCTGGTGGAAAGCTCTATGGTTACAGTTTTGCATAAAGCCAATTTTTCCCTATGGCAAAGGAATAAATTTATTTAACTATCATGGTGGTTGTTAAACATTGAGAATGGTTGACAGCATTCTGAATCCCAATTAAGCATCATCATTAAACATAACCCAACAAAATTAATTTAGAGTAACATGTTGAGATTCACATGAAAATCCAAGTACTAGATACTCAAGATGTCCATAACCGGGGAAACGGCTAACCATGATTAGTTTATTACACTCTGGAGAGGTTTGCGCACTTTTCCCCACAAGACTCGATCGCCTCCGTTTGGTTTCTCGCACTACATGGTGTTTGAGAAGACGGATGACCGAGATATAGTCTTTCAGAAGCGCTAGCACCTTACGATCGGGTAGACCGTATCACCTACGTCCCCTACACCTGCTAGTCTACCACTGTAAGAGTTCGCACGACTTAGTCAACTATGCTAGAGCCCATAATAGCTTGTGGCTGCACACGGAAGTTTCTAGTATGAATAGTCTCATGATCCCTTTGAGCCTGGGTGGCGGTCCAAAAGAAAATAGGCAAGTCCTGGAATACCCAGGTGCCTCAATCCACCCAGATGTGTGTTTAAGTTGCCACCTTAGATAAACCATTAATTAACAATCTCACATCTGTCATGGATATCACTCACCCAATCCACGTCTACTAGCATAGCATGGCATAATAAGCAAACGTAGAAGTAACTCCCAAAGGTTTGATAATAACAGGTAATAGGCACTACCTCATCTAGTTTCCATCCCACAATTTAATTAGATCCTAGTCATGCATTGTGTGAGGATTGATCTAATGCAATAAAACTGGGTAGTAGAAAAGGTATGATCAAAGTGTTACTTGCCTTGCTGATGATCCGCGAAACCTAACGAATCGAAGTAACAGGCGGCGCACTCCGGGTATTCTATCGCAGACAAACAAATAAGCAAACAATAAGCACTCATCTAATGCGCAGGTAAAACTCAAATAAGAGATCTAACCAGAAGGTTCAACTTTAGAACTCCGGTTGGCAAAAAGAATCAAATCGAACGAAGCAACAAAAGTCAAACGACGAAAGAAAACACTTCGTTCTAGTAACCTGGATCTAGGGCAAATTTTACAGTATCAAAAGCTTGTTTAAGTTGGTTAAACGAATAGAGGGTTTCGAGACAAAACTCTAGGCGCTTGAATCGCCTGATTCCGATAAACGAGCGAAAAGTTATACTAAAACGAAAATCGGATCAGGAATCGCGATTAGAAAAATCGCGGATTTAACCCGAGAAAAAGAAAAAAATGACGAACGCTCGCTAGAATGAACGAACGGACGAACACTCGCTATTTAAATGTCACGACCGGTTTTCCGGACATAAGTTTCCAGAAAATGGCCGTTGTGCTCATCAGCCCAGGATTACTGTTAGCTGATGAGGCACCAACTTGTTACAGAAATTCCAAGCAAAAGTACAAAATATGTAGTACAAGACCATTCTGGCCTATGAGTACAACAATTGGGTTTCTAGTGGTCGATGGCGGAAGCGGTTTGTGGATCATCAGTGTATGGGACTCCATTTCCCACGGGAACAGCTGACCAGGTTAACTCCTATCTTCGCGAGGCTGCTATCTCCGTTGCTTAGTTTCCGGGGCTGTCACCGCAACGCTCCTCTCCAGGCAGAAATCTGGCCAAGACAATAGCCAGGGACAAGCCAGTGAGTACTTTGAATGTACTCGCAAACATTATGAACACTGGGATAATATAATTGATAGTCATGAACTGAAATATTCTATGATCACATCGTCAGTCACAAATAAAATATCTTTTATGCATGCAAGCAGGTTATTTATATGCAACATGAATAAGCAATAATAGAGTGGGAATAAAATGCCGCAGTCGGGCGTCTGAGCGACACCACATAAAGGGCTTTTAAAAGAAATGCCACAGTCGGGCGTCTGAGCGACACCACATAAAGGGCTTTAAAAGAAATGCCACAGTCGGGCGTCTGAGCGACACCACATAAAGGGCTTCTAAAAGAAATGCCACAGTCGGGCATCTGAGCGACACCACATAAAGGGCTTTTAAAAGAAATGCCACAATCGGGCGTCTGAGCGACACCACATAAAGGGCTTTAAAATAAATAACCAGCATTGCCACAGTCGGGCGTCTGAGCGACACCACATAAAGGGCTTACAAAATAAATAATCACAATGAATATCCAGGAGGTAGAACCGTCCCAGGGATACTTAATAATACAAATAATGCAACAGGTTAGTCCATCACAAAATAATAATCATGGTCCTCACAAGTAACCAGTCGGTATCCAAGTTTGGTTTAACAATTTCACCTCCGAAGACCGACATTAAGACCAACACTTGACCCATCCCAGACTGTAATCCTTAACCATGGACACGGCTATTCGAATAGGTTTAATCTCTGCAGAGGGTGTACTCTTTACCCACGAGTAACGGATTCCTTTAGTCCATCGGGACTAATTCCGTCTACGGCCTTTTAGTTGAAAACACGCCTAACTTGCACACACCAGCTTAACTCATCGGTGTCTGGAATCACCCACGACACTTGTTAAGCAAAACTCTAAGTGGGGAGGCTACAACCTCGCGTAGCATGGGATCAAATTTATATCGCGCGCTCTAAGGGGTGGCCTCCCCTCTCGGTCCCAACCGGAAACACCCATGCCCCCGGACCAGGTGGCATGCCTACTGGCTACAACCGATATCTTCCACCATGGCCTCTCTGTACGGTGTGTGCTTGAAAGGGGTTGACGACTTACTAAACCATACCCTACCTGCGGGGGGTTACTGGAAAGAAGACTCGGTCTACGGTCGACTTAGGAGGTTTATAAGTTCCCTGCATGACATGCATATCAAATATATTTCAACCGAAGAAATCACCACTCAATGTACCTTACCATGCCATACCGGACATAACCGTCCCGACGGGGACCGGCGACAAGCTCACGCCTACCCAAGGCCGAGGCTTTCCCGGATTCCTTTCCGGCATGCATGCAAGGCACATGAGGATGATTACCATCACAATTATATTCATTTGGAACAGCACGGAAATCACTATATGCTTCCATGCAAATGATCATGTCACATGAAATAACAAGTCCTCTAAAATAAGGTGGTGTTATAAACGTGTCAAATAACACACCAAAAACATTATGCCAGGGTTCAGAATGCTTGCCTTTAATGGTGTGGAGAGGTGGGGGTGCTCTCCAGAATTTTTGAAAGCTTCCTTCTCTCCCAAAAATCCTATTTCCAAAAATATGCAAATAACACATATTTCAAAAACAGTACAAAAAAGTTGTTTGGAAATTTTTTAAATAAATCTTAAAATAAACTAGACAATATTTGAGAGATGTAGGAAAAAGAATCAATTCATTTGGAGTTATATTTAAAAAGTTATAGACAGTCAAAGTTGTGGTCAAAATCTGTTATTTAAAATAAAACAGAAAAGAAAACGTTTCGGAGGGGAATACGCTTTCGGAGCAGGGAAAACGTACTGGGGGGAATACGCCTTCAATTAATCCCACGTGGACAGGCACGGGGTCGCTGACAGTGGGTCCAGAGGGCCCACTGGTCAGGTTTGACCAGTCTATCCCTCCTCTTTCTCTACCCCGAGCGGAGACGGAACTCCGGCGATCGCCGCCGGCGATTGGCGGCTCCGTTCGAGAAACCGAAGCCATCCACGGGCTCAGGGGGTCGAGGCGGTCCCGCCGGTGGGTGTTACGGTCTCGGGGGTGGACGGGGTCGTCGACGGTGAGTCTCGCGGCGGAGGGAGCTTCGGGAGCAGAGTGTGATTGGAGCTACGGCGGTTCCCGATCAAAATCGAGTAGGGGGATGGGTTCACGGAGGGAAGGGGGAGTTCTTGGTGGAGAGAACGGAGAGTGGGAGGCCCTGGTGGTGCCGAATTGGCCGGGGCAGTGGCGGCGGCTGCAGTTGTCGGAGGTGGGGAAGAAGACCTCCCCCGGTTCGGGGCCTCCTTTTATACCTCGTCGAGGTCGGTTCCGCGGCGGTGGATGGGGATGCCGGCGAACCGCCTCTCTGTAGCTTGCAGGGCGACGTGGAGGTGACGAGAGCTAGCCGACGAGCGAGGAGATAAGTTCACGCTGTTCCCAGGGGCATGTGGCGAGCCGGGGTGGCTTTGGCGGCGCCGACCGTGGCAGAGGCACGCTGCGGACGCCGGTGTGCCGCCAAAAGCTTTGTCGGCGTCGCTGTAGGCTGCCAGGGCGGCTTGGCGCGTTGCTGTGAGGGGGATAGCGGGTGGCGTGGCTCTGCAGAGCGGGCCAAAGCCATGGGGGCCAGCGTGTCGGCTCGGGCGCGGGTCGTGCAATACGCGCGCTTTGGGCGCGTCCCGTGCACGCACTGAATTTGTTCGACGAAATGCTAAAGCATGCTAGAGGTCGCGGTTGAGGCTGGGGTTAACAGGTCTTGGTTTGGGCTTGCAAGGAGATCAGTGGACAAGCTGGTTTGGTCAGGGGATCAGGTTCACAGGGCAAACCAAAAATTCATGCCAAAACAGATCCTGCCCATAAGGTGTTTGGCAAAATGTCAAGGGCACTTAGGCAAGTCTTGGAGTGGCCAAAAACTCCAGATGGTGGTCTCTTTAGATGTACAAGAGGGTGGTGAGGTTAGTTTGTGAAAAGCACAAACTTGTTAGTGCAAGTTTTGCAGAACTTCAATTTTGGACAGGAAATAAATGACATGATTTCATGAACCAAAATTAATCCAATAGGTGCATGCTCCTGGATTTAGGGGTTTGGTAGGGCTGTCTACAAGTGGGAGAAAGCACAAGATCATTGGAGCAAAATTAAATAGGGTTGCAGTAGAAATCACAGGGCTGGACCAGAATGAAAATTAGGTTGATTCACTCAATTTTCTCAAAGAACAGCACTATGTTTTTGCATAAAGTTGAATCATATGTTATTACCAATATCCCATAATTTTGGTGGAGGCTAGAAAGAATTATTTAAAAGGGTTGTAGTGCAAATTGCACTCTAGACCAGAGAAGGAAAATTGAATGTAGAGCTCAAAATATTTAATGAATAAGATATATTTTTGCATAAAAGTGATTTAAAAACATCACATGACATCTCCAAATTTTTGTGGGAATTTTAAGTGAATCTATCAAATGGTTGTAGTTCAAATATGGCCATTTAACCTTGAAAAACCATTTTCAAGAAAGTAAAGATCAAGCAACTTAATTATTTAATTAGTTATATTAAATAAGGGAAAGTTTCTATTGAGAGATTAAATATGTCCAATGACATATTTGAAAAGCTTTCTCTTTGGGAAAAACTCATCATAACAGGGAAGGAAATGATTTAAAAATCAAAATGGAGCTGAGATATTCAAAGTTTTAATTCCTGGCAAAAATTTTAATTCATTAATACAAGGCCAAATTTTTGGGGTGTCACAAAACTACCCCCCTTAAGAAAAATCTCGTCCTCGAGATTTGTTAAAAGCTGTGTTAAGAAAACATTACGCAATAAAGATGTGGCTATAGTGAGAGGGCAATAAGTGGTGAAAAACCACAGTGCGAATACTGGTGCTGCGTGGAAAAATCTACGGTTCGGGACAAAAACGTGGGATTCTTCGCTAGATATAAATTTAGAATAATTTCTAAATTTAAATATACGCTGGTCGTACCCGAGAGCACAGTGCTCTCTCTGGCTGACAGGTGGACCCGGGGTCCGCTGTCAGTCTCTTCTTCTTCCTCTGGTCCTCTCTTCTTCCTCTCTCCCGCGCGCTTTCTCCACCGGCGACGCCTAGCGCGTAGGGCATCTAGGCCGTACCGCGGTAGTGCGCGGCGTGCTAGCTGCCGGTGCAGCGTGCACTCACCTCGCGGGCCAGCGTGCTGTCGGCACTGCTCGCGGATTCGACTCCGAACACCGGCGATCGGCGACGAGCGGCGTTGGTGGACTTCGCCCACCGTACACCAAGCTCGAGCTATAAAATGGTCGAGGTGCCTCTCTCTTCTTCCTCACACCTGGCCTCACTTCTCCTCCTCCTTCGTTCTCCATTACTGCTTACAGAAGCTCGGGTGAGGTTCTAATGGCGGAGGCGATGCCGGACTGGTTTGTGATCCTGATATTTGGAGGGCTGGCGACACTACTGGGGCTCTCTGTGCTCCTGTGCGCGATGATCCTCGACGATCGTCGCGACGCTGCTGCTCGGGTGTTGGCTCTCCGCGGTGGTGGTGATCACGAGGAGTAGATGGGGTGTGCCGGGTGCTAACTGTTGTTAGGGAGTGATTAGCTGGATGTAACACCGTTGCAAAGTTTTGCAAACAGTGTATGTGTTCGAATGGTAATGGTTGTGAGTCTGCTGCGTGGTGCTGTGTGAAATTAAATAATCCACGTCGTGAGAAGGGGCAGATGTAGCAACTCAGGGAAAGGAAATCTCACTCCAGGATTTTGCGAGGGAAAAAACAGTTAATTTAAAGGAGCATAAACCACAACAAAAACTACGCACATTAGTAGAAGCCAATTTAATTGACTTGTCGTACAAACTCAGGGTATCACGCATAAGTCACACACATAAATAAATGTCGCAATAATGAACACTGCAGCGACGTCTAAAATGGAAACGGTAACTGGATGGGGTCCCTAGAAAACGTCTCTGGTACTGGAATACACTCCTCTTCTATCGGGGGAAGTGGATTGACCAGTCGATGTACGTGCCTCTCCTGGTCGGGACTTAGTGCTCTGCCGATGGCGATCTGGGGATTTAAATCTGCGAGGCTTTGAAGATAACCCATCACACGTTGGGATAAATGCTCTTGAGCGATGACGTACTGGACAAGGTTGGCCAGGACTGGGTCTCTCTCAATGCGTCCACCGAGAAAAGATGTCACTCCTCCGGGTGCTGCACGGCTCGGGAAGTAATAATACCCTCATTCGCTGGCATAGGGTACCGCGAATCGAAGGCGAGCAAGCGCTTCGTATGCAACAGCTTCTATGGCCATATGCGGGGTTGGCATAGATTTCCCCACGAAGGAGACCTCTGTTGGGTCTTGGTTTGAATTTAAGGGAGGGATGTGTACTGCTGCCCAATATCTCGAGGTGGAAGGGGTAATTCTTGATTTGAACAGCTCGTACTGGGGTGGCTGGGTAGCGCCCATGGTACTGCAGGTAAAATCCCGCAATATCTTGACAAAACTACCTGGGGTTGCATCTGGGGTTCTCAGATAAATGCTAGGGCTCGGCATGGCAAGGAAATGGTTGTGAGGGTGGTGCCCAAGGTGAGAGATGCTTGGCAAGGTCACGCGGTGGCCTTTTTATAGCACCGGAGCTGGGTCATTTTTACCGTGGTGAATGGTAAAGAAAATTTTCAGCTCTGTTCCAAGGGTCGGGGTCAAGCCACAGATTCACACGTCTCACTATAGTGATGTGTTACTGTGGGGTTGATGGGGTGATTTTTTGGTAACTGTGCCTGGGATAGAAATCTTTTACTGCATACTGGCGCATCCAGGCAAGGCCACTATTAAAATAGAGGCACGACAACAGGCAGCATTTAAATACGAGGCCACACGATTACAAAGCGAGGGTACACTGGGACTCGATACAACTCGGGTGACTTAGTCTACCTCGTTTATATCCAAGTGGGTGTGCCTTGAGGTTCCTCCACGGGTCTCGTCGTCGGAATTAGCTGGAGTGGGTTGAGGGGCTGCAGGCTCGGGGTAGCGATGAGGACCATCTTGGGGATTGTTGGCCACAATCCCGTTGGAGTGTGCTCCCAATATGCGACGAAGCACCTCTGGGGTTATCGCAGCACCTTGGCCTATGGCTGGGACAGATCTCAGGGACTCGATCGGGTGTCCAAACAGCACGACTCGGTTGTCGGCGTTGGGCTCGTTCTCTTCTCTCGCCGGGGCTCGACGAACCAGCTCTCCACGAGCTGCGATTAAATCAATAGTGATTTGATCGCACAGTTCCTCTAGTGCACTTACATAGCGCACTAGGTGCAACAACGCAGGATCCGTCTCGTGATCTCTGTTGGCAACTTGGGGTGGCCTACCATACCCTTCACGTCTGGGGTAGTAGTGGAACGAGCGACAGTTAACTCTGGGCGACAAGTGCCGAAGATGAACTATAGCCTCTCGAGCAGCTAGTTGGATGGCTTGAAGCTCAAAGGAAGTTGTTCTTCCGGTGAACCTGTAGGGGCGCTCGGGCTCTAGACCCCTACCGTAGATGTGTACAGTGGCCCAGAATTGACGGCTCTCACCGCTCATGGGTCCTTGGTACACAACATATTCTGGGGGCTCTTCTAACGCATAGGCACGACGGGTGAGGTTTGCGAGTATGGTCACAAAGCCTCCAAGGTTGGTTGCTGTGGTCTCATTGTGCACGACAGGGCCAGGCATTGTGGCTCGATTTGGGGTAGAGGCTGTGCTGTGCTGTGTTGGGGCTAGCGTGCCCCTTTTTATAGGAAAAAGGGAACGGAGTCTTCCTTCACACGCTTGCGGGAAAGGACTATTTGGGGCCGGTCACTGGCGCATGAGTGACAAGTTAGGTTGATAGGTTGGGCACCGACTGCCAAAAGGTGTTGGGTCACTGTGTGGCTATCTTGGACGAGAAGCTTGGCTGGGGTTTGGTTATGGTTTGGTGGGTCGGTTTGCCTAAGTTTATAGACCCGGCTAAGATAGGCTTAGCCAATGGTCAGCTGGGCTCTGATACCTAGTCTGTCACGACCGGTTTTCCGGACATAAGTTTCTAGAAAATGGCCGTTGTGCTCATCAGCCCCAGGATTACTGTTAGCTGATGAGGCACCAACTTGTTACAGAAATTCCAAGCAAAAGTACAAAATATGTAGTACAAGACCATTCTGGCCTGTGAGTACAACAATTGGGTTTCTAGTGGTCGATGGCGGAAGCGGTTTGTGGATCATTAGTGTATGGGACTCCATTTCGCACGGGAACAGCTGACCAGGTTAACTCCTATCTTCGCGAGGCTGCTATCACCGTTGCTTAGTTTCCGGGGCTGTCACCGCAACGCTCCTCTCCAGGTAGAAATCTGGCCAAGACAATAGCCAGGGACAAGCCAGTGAGTACTTTGAATGTACTCGCAAACATTATGAACACTGGGATAATATAATTGATAGTCATGCACTGAAATATTCTATGATCACATCGTCAGTCACAAATAAAATATCTTTTATGCATGCAAGCAGGTTATTTATATGCAACATGAATAAGCAATAATAGAGTGGGAATAAAATGCCGCAGTCGGGCGTCTGAGCGACACCACATAAAAGGCTTTTAAAAGAAATGCCACAGTCGGGCGTCTGAGCGACACCACATAAAGGGCTTTAAAAGAAATGCCACAGTCGGGCGTCTGAGCGACACCACCTAAAGGGCTTTTAAAAGAAATGCCACAGTCGGGCGTCTGAGCGACACCACATAAAGGGCTTTAAAAGAAATGCCACAGTCGGGCGTCTGAGCGACACCACATAAAGGGCTTCTAAAAGAAATGCCACAGTCGGGCATCTGAGCGACACCACATAAAGGGCTTTTAAAAGAAATGCCACAATCGGGCGTCTGAGCGACACCACATAAAGGGCTTTAAAATAAATAACCAGCATTGCCACAGTCGGGCGTCTGAGCGACACCACATAAAGGGCTTACAAAATAAATAATCACAATGAATATCCAGGAGGTAGAACCGTCCCAGGGATACTTAATAATACAAATAATGCAACAGGTTAGTCCATCACAAAATAATAATCATGGTCCTCACAAGTAACCAGTCGGTATCCAAGTTTGGTTTAACAATTTCACCTCCGAAGACCGACATTAAGACCAACACTTGACCCATCCCAGACTGTAATCCTTAACCATGGACACAGCTATTCGAATAGGTTTAATCTCTGCAGAGGGTGTACTCTTTACCCACGAGTAACAGATTCCTTTAGTCCATCGGGACTAATTCCGTCTACGGCCTTTTAGTTGAAAACACGCCTAACTTGCACACACCAGCTTAACTCATCGGTGTCTGGAATCACCCACGACACTTGTTAAGCAAAACTCTAAGTGGGGAGGCTACAACCTCGCGTAGCATGGGATCAAATTTATATCGCGCGCTCTAAGGGGTGGCCTCACCTCTCGGTCCCAACCGGAAACACCCATGCCCCCGGACCAGGTGGCATGCCTACCGGCTACAACCGATATCTTCCACCATGGCCTCTCTGTACGGTGTGTGCTTGAAAGGGGTTGACGACTTACTGAACCATACCCTACCTACAGCAGGGACAAGTGGTAGTACATAGCAAGTATGGGGGTTACTGGAAACAAGACTCGGTCTACGGTCGACTCAGGAGGTTTATAAGTTCCCTGCATGACATGTATATCAAATATATTTCAACCGAAGAAATCACCACTCAATGTACCTTACCATGCCATACCGGACATAACCGTCCCGACGGGGACCGGCGACAAGCTCACGCCTACCCAAGGCCGAGGCTTTCCCGGATTCCTTTCCGGCATGCATGCAAGGCACATGAGGATGATTACCATCACAATTATATTCATTTCCAACAGCAAGGAAATCACTATATGCTTCCATGCAAATGATCATGTCACATGAAATAACAAGTCCTCTGAAATAAGGTGGTGTTATAAACATGTCAAATAACACACCAAAAACATTATGCCAGGATTCAGAATGCTTGCCTTTAATGGTGTGGAGAGGTGGGGGTGCTCTCCAAAATTTTTGAAAAGCTTCCTTCTCTCCCAAAAATCCTATTTCCAAAAATATGCAAATAACACATATTTCAAAAACAGTACAAAAAAGTTGTTTGGAAATTTTTTAAATAAATCTTAAAATAAACTAGACAATATTTGAGAGATGTAGGAAAAAGAATCAATTCATTTGGAGTTATATTTAAAAAGTTATAGACAGTCAAAGTTGTGGTCAAAATCTGTTATTTAAAATAAAACAGAAAAGAAAACGTTTCGGAGGGGAATACGCTTTCGGAGCGGGGAAAACGTACTGGGGGGAATACGCCTTCACTTAATCCCACGTGGACAGGCACGGGGTCGCTGACAGTGGGTCCAGAGGGCCCACTGGTCAGGTTTGACCAGTCTATCCCTCCTCTTTCTCTGCCCCGAGCGGAGACGAAACTCCGGCGATCGCCGCCGGCGATTGGCGGCTCCGTTCGAGAAACCGAAGCCATCCACGGGCTCAGGGGGTCGAGGCGGTCCCGCCGGTGGGAGTTACGGTCTCGGGGGTGGATGGGGTCGTCGACGGTGAGTCTCGCGGCGGAGGGAGCTTCGGGAGCAGAGTGTGATTGGAGCTACGGTGGTTCCCGATCAAAATCGAGTAGGGGGATGGGTTCACGGAGGGAAGGGGGAGTTCTTGGTGGAGAGAACGGAGAGTGGAAGGCCCTGGTGGTGCCGAATTTGCCGGGGCAGTGGCGGCGGCTGCAGGTGCCAGAGGTGGGGAAGAAGACCTCCCCCGGGTCGATTGGCTGCCACGGGAGAACTAGGGGAGCATTCTAAGGCTGCCTGTGTGCTTGAATGGGTTCGGGGCCTCCTTTTATAGCTCGTCGAGGTCGGTTCCGCGGCGGTGGATGGGGATGCCGGCGAACCGCCTCTCTGTAGCTTGCAGGGCGACGTGGAGGTGACGAGAGCTAGCCGACGAGCGAGGAGATAAGTTCACGCTGTTCCAGGGGCATGTGGCGAGCCGGGGTGGCTTTGGTGGTGCCGACCGTGGCAGAGGCGCACTGCGGACGCCGGTGTGCCGCCAAAAGCTTTGTCGGCGTCGCTGTAGGCTGCCAGGGCGGCTTGGCGCGTTGCTGTGAGGGGGATAGCGGGTGGTGTGGCTCTGCAGAGCGGGCCAAAGCCAGGGGGGCCAGCGTGTCGGCTCGGGCGCGGGTCGTGCAATACGCGCGCTTGGGGCGCGTCCCGTGCACGCACTGAATTTGTTCGACGAAATGCTAAAGCATGCTAGAGGTCGCGGTTGAGGCTGGGGTTAATAGGTCTAGGTTTGGGCTTGCAAGGAGATCAGTGGACAAGCTGGTTTGGTCAGGGGATCAGGTTCACAGGGCAAACCAAAAATTCATGCCAAAACAGATCCTGCCCATAAGGTGTTTGGCAAAATGTCAAGGGCACTTAGGCAAGTCTTGGAGTGGCCAAAAACTCCAGATGGTGGTCTCTTTAGATGTACAAGAGGGTGGTGAGGTTAGTTTGTGAAAAGCACAAACTTGTTAGTGCAAGTTTTGCAGAACTTCAATTTTGGACAGGAAATAAATGACATTATTTCATGAACCAAAATTAATCCAATGGGTGCATGCTCCTGGATTTAGGGGTTTGGTAGGGCTGTCTACAAGTGGGAGAAAGCACAAGATCATTGGAGCAAAATTAAATAGGGTTGCAGTAGAAATCACAGGGCTGGACCAGAATGAAAATGAGGTTGATTCACTCAATTTTCTCAAAGAACAGCACTATGTTTTTGCATAAAGTTGAATCATATGTTATTACCAATATCCCATAATTTTGGTGGAGGCTAGAAAGAATTATTTAAAAGGGTTGTAGTGCAAATTGCACTCTGGACCAGAGAAGGAAAATTGAATGTAGAGCTCAAAATATTTCATGAATAAGAGATATTTTTGCATAAAAGTGATTTAAAAACATCACATGACATCTCCAAATTTTTGTGGGAATTTTAAGTGAATCTATCAAATGGTTGTAGTTCAAATATGGCCATTTAACCTTGAAAAACCATTTTCAAGAAAGTAAAGATCAAGCAACTTAATTATTTAATTAGTTATATTAAATAAGGGAAAGTTTCCATTGAGAGATTAAATATGTCCAATGACATATTTGAAAAGTTTTCTCTTTGGGAAAAACTCATCATAACAGGGAAGGAAATGATTTAAAAATCAAAATGGAGCTCAGATATTCAAAGTTTTAATTCCTGGCAAAAATTTTAATTCATTAAAACAAGGCCAAATTTTTAGGGTGTCACATTAAATAAACCGGAAAAACCGATCTATTAAAAAAACCGAATCTAAAAAAACCGTCGGAAAAACTGACGAAAAACCGATCTATTTTTTTTAAAAAAACCGATGGCACAAAAGTTGAGGCGGCGACGAACCTCGGTGGCGGCGGCGGCGTGGGCGGGGATGGGCGGCGGCGGTGCCTGGGGCGGGGCGGGCGGCTAGGGTTTCCCCGAGGGGCTGGGCCGGCTTTAAAGCCTGCCGGGCTAGAGTCCTATCTGGACACGGCCCGGTTAGGTCGGTTCATTTTTTTTAAATTATTCTGCTCGGAAAAAAAATAAAAAGAAATACTAAACGGACTCCAAAAATTCCGAAATAAATTTTCACGGGCTTCTAAAATCAAGCCGCACAAGGTGGACATTTATTTGGGACCCAAATGCAATTTTGAAAAACGCACATTTTTCCTAAATTCAAATAAAACACCGAAAAACTCCGAAATAAAATATTATTTTATTTTATTATTAAATCCTCAATATTTCTTTATTTTGGGAAAGTCATTTTATTCCCTCTCTCATATTTTTGTAATAGAAATAATTGATGATAAAATAAATAAAATCAAATGATCCTATTCTCAAAATTTGAGAAAACTCAAATATGAAAATAACGAAATCCCCAACTCTCTCTGTGGGTCATTGAGTTGTGTAGAATTTCTAGGATCAACCAAAATGCAAAAATAAAATATGATATGCAATGATGATCTAATGTATAACAATCCAAATTGAAAATTTGGAATGTTACATTTTTGTTCCCTAATATTTTGTGGTACGTACTGTATATAGTTATTACGTATTGAATAACTTCATATTTTTGTTTATAAAGTTATTTGTATTTCAAGTATATTCATGTATTATTCTAGATTACCCAACCATTTTTTATTGGTTCTTATTCGAATGTGTGCTTCTAAGTACCATATCATTTTGTTGAATTAAATTTCCTAAGACAATATGATGTGTGTTGCCTTCCTGATGCCAGCATGATGTAATGCATCTGTGCAAGTAACAGACTGCTTTGCTTCACATTGTCGAAAGTGTACGTGCTTAGTTTTCAAAAGAAAATATACGTGCCTAGTTGCTACGTCTTGAGCACTGCGTTGGTTTTTCCCTTGAAGAGGAAAGGGTGATGCAGTAAAGTAGCGTAAGCATTTCCCTCAGTTTTTGAGAACCAAGGTATCAATCCAGTAGGAGATCACGCTCGAGTCCCATGCACCTACACAAACAAATAAGAACCTCGCAACCAACGCGATAAAGGGGTTGTCAATCCCTTCACGGTCACTTACGAGAGTGAGATCTGATAGATATGATAACATACTATTTTTGGTAGTTTTAAGATAAAGAGAAATAAAGATGCAAAGTAAAATAAACGACAATAGAAATAGCTAAGTGTTGGAAGATTAATATGATGGAAGATAGACCCGGGGGACATTGGTTTCACTAGTGGCTTCTCTCAAGAGCATAATTATTACGGTGGGTAAACGAATTACTGTCGAGCAATTGATAGAATTGAGCATAGTTATGAGAATATCTAGGTATGATCATGTATATAGCCATCACGTCCGCGACAAGTAGACCGAAACAATTCTGCATCTACTACTATTACTCCACACATCGACCGCTATCCAGCATGCATCTAGAGTATTAAGTTCATAAGAACAGAGTAATGCTTTAAGTAAGATGACATGATGTAGAGGGATAAAATCATGTAATATGATATAAACCCCATCTTTTTATCCTCGATGGCAACAATACAATACGTGCCTTGATGCCCCTGCAGTCACTGGGAAAGGACACCGCAAGATTGAACCCAAAGCTAAGCACTTCTCCCATTGCAAGAAAGATCAATCTAGTAGGCCAAACCAAACGGATAATTCGAATAGACTTGCAAAGATAAACCAATCATACATAAAATAATTCAGAGAATATTCAAATATTGTTCATAGATAAACTTGATCATAAACCCACAATTCATCGGATCTCGACAAACACGCCGCAAAAGAAGATTACATCGAAAAGATCTTCAAGAAGATCGAGGAGAACTTTGTATTGAGATCCAAAGATAGAGAAGAAGCCATCTAGCTAATAACTATGGACCCGAAGGTCTGAAGTAAACTACTCACACATCACCGAAGAGGCCATGGACTTGATGTAGAGGCCCTCCGTGATCAATGCCCCCTCCGATGGAGCTCCGGAAAATGCCCCAAGATGGGATCTCTCGGGTACAGAAGGTCGAGGCAATGAAATTTGGTTATCGTGGTGCTCTTGGATGTTTGCGGGGTACGTGGACTTATATAGGAGGAGGAAGTAGGTCGGTGGAGCAATGAGGGGCCCATGAGGATGGAGGGCACGCCCAGGGGGGTAGGCACGCCCCCTGCCTCGTGGCCTCCTCGATTGTTTGTTGACTCCCACTCCAAGTCTCCTGGATCACGTTTGTTGAGAAAATCACATTCCTGAAGGTTTCATTCTGTTTGGAATTCGTTTGACATTCCTTTTCTGCCAAACACTGAAATAGGCAAAAAAAACAACAATTTGGGATGGGCCTCCGGTTAATAGGTTAGTCCCAAAAATGATATAAAAGTGTAAAATAAAGCCCATTAACACCCAAAACAGATAATATAATAGCATGGAGCAATCAAAAATTATAGATATGTTGGAGACGTATCAAGCATCCCCAAGCTAAATTCCTGCTCGTCCTCGAGTAGGTAAATGATAAAAGAAGAATTTTTGATGTGGAATGCTTTATAACATATTTCTCAATGTAATTTTTGTTTATTGTGGCATGAATGTTCAGATCCTAAAGATTCAAGATAAAAGATTAATATTGACATAAAAATAATAATACTTCAAGCATACTAACTAAGCAATCATGTCTTCTCAAAATAACATGACCAAAGAAAGTTATCCCTACAAAATCATATAGTCTGGCCATGCTCTATCTTCACCACACAAAATATTTAGATCATGCACAACCCCGATGACAAGCCAACACTAGTAGAAAACAGGGCTTTGGTCCAGGCCGGGTCAACCCATTAATCCCGGTTCAGTCCAGAACCGGGACCAATGGGGGCATTGGACCCGGTTCGTGAGCCTAGGGGGCCGGCCGGGCCACGTGGGCCATTGGTCCCGGTTGGTGGGACGAACGGGGACCAATGGGCCTCGCTCCTGGCCCACCACCATTGGTATCGGTTGGTGGCTTGAACCGGGACGAAAGGCTCCCCTTTAGTCCCGGTTCATGCCACCAACCGGGACCAATGAGGTGCCTACACTGGTAGAAAAAGGGCCTATAGTCCCGGTTCGTAAGGGCCTTTAGTCCCGGTTCAGGAACCGGGACTAAAGTGTCGGTACTAATACCTCCACCCTTTAGTCCCGGTTCAATCCAGAACCGGGACTAAAGGCCCTCCACGTGGGCAATGCGCAGAGCCCAGTCAGGAGACCCTTTGGTCCCGGTTGGTGCCACCAACCGGGACCAAAGGGTCTCCTGACTGGGCTCTGCGCACTGCCCACGTGGAGACCCTTTGGTCCCGGTTGGTGGCACCAACCGAGACCAATAGGCATCCACACGTCAGCACTTCTGTGGCTGGGGTTTTTGTTTTTTTTTGAAAGGGGGGGGGTTGGGGGTTTTAGGGGGTTAATTTAGGTGTTTCATATATTGTGTTAGCTAGTTATAATTAATAGAGAGAAGTGTCCTCTGTTATGTCTGTGCTTGGTCGACGCTACGAACTATACATACGTATATAGAGAGGACTAGACACGCTAGCTAGCTAGTAAGCAAACGAAGAAAACAGAAGATCGTCATGAACATATATGCATATATACAGAGAGAAGTGATATCGACCACCTCTCCTTCTCCGAGAGATTGGTCGAACAACAAGTTCTCGTATATCTATCTGACACTACCAGCTACATATATACAGTAATTATCTCTTACAAATATAATCATACGGACTCAGGGTTAACATAGAATTCTCCATCTTCAGGGATCACGTGGTCAAGAAAGAATGCCGCCAATTCCTCTTGAATTCCTCGCATGCGAGCTGGTGCTAGGAGTTCATCCCGCTTCCGAAACATCTAATTTAAAGAAGGGGGTCAATACATATATATATATATATATATGAATGAATGAAACTCAACACAAATGATGGTAATAAAATAAAATTGTGAATGTTGTTATTTACGTACTTCATATTGTTCGTCAGTGTAGCCCCGCTCACAGGTCGTGTGGCGGATGGACTCGCAAACATAGTAACCACAGAAATCATTCCCTTGTTGCTGCCACAACCACTTTACAAGAAATAGAGGTTAATCAAACTGATAAGCAAGAATGCCAAATGGTATTGATGAAACTAGCGCTTGAATGACTAGTAGATGCGCTTAAAATGCTACTATAGCTAGTACTTACTTTCGGGTGTCTAAATTGCAGCTCCTTTGGCAGTCCCGGAGCTTTTCTGGTGAATTTTCTCCAAACCCTGCCGGACAAAGAAAACAATTACTTGATATATCAGGAAATGAACAAAGTTGCTGATATGGTGGATAATGATCGATTTAACTTACTTCTCGAGTATTTGAGTCATGTCTGCATAGTCCTTGGGATCTTTTCGTCTTGAGTCTAAGACGGTTACTAGTCCCTGCTCAAGCTTAATATGTAGGAGAATATAGTGGAAACTACACACGCATGCATAACTCATCAATTACATTACTATAACCTTGACTAATATATAAGGGAAACCGAATACGCACAAGACAGTAACACTCACTTGAAGTTGTAAGGAAAGAGTATTATATCTTTGTTTTGATTTATTATCAACGATTCTAGCATGCTGGCCTCAGTTTCTGCGGCATGAAATTTAACCTGAGTTGCATCTATGAGATTTGTGTTAATGAACCCAATATCACCGACTTGTCTTTTCTTCAATTCGATGATCTTCAATCTGCATAATATAGTGATGATGATTATAAATACATGCAATGAAAGAGCTAAGCTATATAGAGAAACTTAATGACAGAAGTAGTACTACTTACAGACAGTAGCAGGTGTCAGTTGCTTTATCGAGGGCCAATTGATTGAAGAACTGATAGAACTCCTCAAATAGAACAGGCAACAGATCAATTCCAACGAGGTCATGCTCCGGTTTTACTCTCGCATACAAAGTACTCCTCCCCCCAGAGTCTCTGCAGATTTTCAAGTACCAATCATGCAATCTTCGCATCATCGTTGATAGAGATCTTTCATCTTTGACGAGAGGCTTCCCGTACTTGTATCTTTGTATCTGCACGTCCATGGGGTCATAATGTACTTCGTCGGGCAGGTAATCTGTAGGATTGCTATAACCGGGCACCATCCTCGGATCATTATCGACGTTGTGGCTAGGCACCTTGAGCGGGGGGCACGATTGCTTCGCTTGTTCGCCGAGCTGGGCAATTTGTTTCCCAGCTCGTCGTTGTTTCAGCCTTTGATCACTGACAGTACTTCCCGACCGCTCCGCTTCGGCAAATTCATTTCCAATAATGCGGTCATAGTTTCCTTTCGGCGAATCAGACTTCAGTGTTTTTGTCAGGGCAGCCAGAGTGCGCTTCACTTTCTCCCGATCTACCTTCTCCTCCGGAGGTGGATGTTTCTTTGCTTTCACCCCTTCAAAGAATTTCTTCACTTCTTCTCGCGCGATCTCGGCGTTCTCCTCCTGGGTCCTCTCGTATGGTAACTTCTCTGGAGTCTTCAGAGAAGGACCGAATCTGTATGTCCTCCCGCCTCTGGTTGTACTGCTAGACGCCGACCGAGCAGATGTAGCGGTTGTCTTCTTTACTTGCTTAAGCGGCGGAGGAGAAGGACTACGACGCGCCGGAGCAGCTGGAGCGGCGGCAGGTCTCTTCCGCCCTTGCTGACGAGGCGGAGAAGGAGGAGGCGGGCTGCTTGGGCGCGTCGGCGCAGGCGGAGAAGGAGGCGGAGTGCCGCCGCGCGCCGGAGAAGGAGCCGGCCGAGGGCCCTGATCGTCACTCGCCGGAGGAGGAGGAGGCGGTGGAGGCGGAGTGCCCTGACTCGCCGGAGGAGGAGGAGGAGGCGGTGGCGTCCAGTTCAGAAGGTTGATGAGGTCCTTCCGCCATAGGCATGGAGTCTTCAGAGCAGACCCCAGCCGAGTCTCCCCTTCACCGGTAGGGTGGTCAAGTTGGAGGTCCTCAAATCCCTCCGTTATCTCATCCACCATCACCCTAGCATATCCTTCTGGAATCGGCCGGCAGTGAAAAGTTGCGCCGGGTTCAGTAGGATAAACAGAGCGAACAGCCGCCTTGACCTTCAAATTCATCCATTGCGTCATAAGGTGGCAATTTTGAGACTCCGTGATAGCATCCATGGGATAGCTGGCAGGAGCCGTCAAGGCATGCTCTAGCTGAAGCAGCTCGGTGGAAGCCACGCTGCTTCTGCGCTGAGATGGCGGGGTAGCTTTGGGGGAGGCTTCGGCAGTACGTTTGCTGCGATTTGCTTCTCGTTCCTCTATCGCGTCCACCCTTGCTTGCAGCGCCTGCATTTGGGTCTGCTGCACTTTTTTCCTCCTCTCATGGGATTTGTAACCGCCTGCGTCCGGAAACCCAACCTTCCACGGAACGGAGCCTGGCGTGCCTCGTGTCCGTCCAGGGTGCTCAGGATTCCCGAGGGCCATTGTGAGCTCGTCGTTCTCTCTGTCTGGAAAGAACGTCCCTTCCTGCGCTGCTTCGATATACTGCTTAAGCTTACTGACTGGTATGTCCATTTGATCGTTCGTCCAAATGCACTTCCCTGTTTCAGGGTCCAGGGTTCCGCCAGCCCCGAAGAACCAAGTCCGGCAATGGTCTGGCCAGTTATTTGTCTCTGGTTCGATCCCTTTATGAACCAGATCATTCTCACTCTTGGACCACTTAGGCCGGGCTACGAGGTAGCCACCTGACCCCGTGCGATCGTGAAGCTTCTTCTTCGCAGCATTTTGCTTGTTTGTCGCCGACATCTTCTTACTCTTTTCTGATGTCTTGTGGGCCACAAATGCGGGCCAGTGATCTCTGATCTTCTCATATCTGCCCTTGAATTCTGGTGTCTCATTTTTTTCGACAAACTTATTCAGCTCTTTCTTCCACCTCCTGAATAGTTCTGCCATCCTCTTCAGAGCAAAAGACTTGATTAATTTCTCTTTAACTGGGTTCTCTGGATTATCCTCAGGCGGTAGGGTGAAATTTGACTTCAGCTCAGTCCAAAGATCATTTTTCTGCATATCATTGACATAAGACACCTCAGGGTCTTCTGTAGCTGGCTTAAACCATTGCTGGATGCTTATCGGGATCTTGTCCCTAAACAGAACCCCGCACTGAGCAACAAATGCGCTCTTTGTCCGGAGGGGTTCAATAGGTTGGCCGTCGGGCGCGATTGCTATGATCTCAAACTTTTCATCCGAGCTCAACTTTTTCTTCGGGACTCGTCTCTTTACCGAAGTTGTGCTCGATTCGGAGGGCTAGAAAAAAGAACAAAGACTTAATTAATATGTGTACATACCAAAACAATGAATGCATCAATCAGCTAGTCAGCATAGGCTTAACTAATATATATACCTGGCCGGACTCGGTTCGGTCATCGGAGCCGTCATCACGGTCTCCTTCTTGCACCGGCATTGGGTCACCGGAGCCGTCCTCATGTTCTTCTTCTTGCACCGGCGTTAGGTCACCGTAGCCAGCTTGTCCACCCTGTCCTTCCAGACCATCGGTTTCGTTGAGAAACAACGAGATGGCATCACTTCCTTCTGCGATTATGTCCCTCAACAACGCTTCTTTTGTTGCTTCGTCTAGGGCGGTGTCCATAGTTTCTACAAATATTTACAACATGGCAATTATTATTCAAACATGATAGATGGATATATTAGTGCCAAACGTAGAACTAGCTACCTAATCATAGTAAGCTATCGGGAGGGGGTATATATTGACAACGACGACACTACATCTATGTCCCTCGACGACCCTCGTTCCCGATAAAAAAAAGAGGAAGAAGAAGAAAAATAAGATGAGAAGAAAGAATAGAGGAGAAGATCTCCTCTATTCTTTGTTCTCCTCTTTTTTTCTTCTTCCTCTTCTTTTTTTATTCTCTTCTTCCTCTCATGTTCGATAGGATCGCCGAGGGGTCGGGAGGTTACGTAGTGTCTCAGGATTCAACAAAACCATGTCTTCATCATTAGGCGAAAGTAACATGTGCATGATGGTACGAAGCTCTTCAAAGTTGTTCTGGAACGGACTCCCAGATAGGATAATCCGCCTTTCGGTACAAAGTTCAGCAAGAGCCTTCCGAATATCGCTATTTGGAAGGCCTTTGCTGAATTGGTACCAAAAGGCGGATTATTCTATCCGGGACTCCATTCCAAAACAACTTTGCAGAACGTCGTACCAACATGCCCTGGTTACTTCCCGCTAATGATGAAGGCATGGATTTCTTCAATACTTTGACACTAGGAAACCTCTCTCAACCCCTCGGCGATCCTCGACCCCTCGAACCCTCGACGACCCTGGAACCCTCGACCCCTAGACGACCCTCTTCTTCCTCTCATGTTCGAGAGGATCGCCGAGGGGTCGGGAGGTTGCCTAGTGTCAAAGGATTCAACAAAACCATGTCTTCATCATTAGGCGAAAGTAACATGTGCATGATGGTACGAAGCTCTTCAAAGTTGTTCTAGAACGGAGTCCCAGATAGGATAATTCGCTTTTTGGTACAAAGTTCAGCAAGAGCCTTCCGAATATCGCTATTTTTCTCTTCTTCTCCTCTATTCCTTTCTTCTTCTCCTCTTCTTTTTCTTCTTTTTTCTTCTTCTTATTTATTTCTCCCCGTCTTCCTCTCCCCCCTCGGCGACCCTAGACCCCCTCTCGACCCCCTCTTCTTCTCCCTCTTCTAATTCATTTGTTCATATGAATATACAAACATTTTCATATTTACAATAATTAATATCACCAAGAAAATCTATGAACAGAAAAAAATCCTATATTCTTTCTTCTCCTTCATATTTACTATTTTTTGCATATGAACAGAAAAAAATCTATGAAAAAAATCATATGAAAAAAATCCTATATTCTTTCATATTTACTATTTTTTGCATATATACATGAAAAAAAGCATATAACAGAAAAAAAAAGCATATAACAGAAAAAAAGCATATAACAGAAAAAAAAGCATATAACAAAAAAAATATGCTATCTAGGGCGCCGCGGCCGGACCAGAGGACGACGGCGACGGCGACGCGGGCGACGGCCACGGCAACGATGGGGGCGGGCGGGCGACGGCGACGGCGACGACGGGGGCGGGCGGGCGACGGCGACGGCGACGGCGGGGCGGCGCGCGGCGCGGGCGACGGCGACGATGGGCGCGGGCGACGACGACGATGGGGGCGGGCGGCGTCGGGGCGGCACGCGGCGCGGGCGACGTGGGCGACGGCGACGGGGGCGGGCCGGGGCGGCACGCGGCGCGGGCGACGGCGACGATGGGGGCGGGCGGCGTCGGGGCAGGGACGAGGGCGGTGCGGGGCGGCGCAGGGACGAGAGCGACGGCGACGGGGGCGGGCCGGGGCGGCGCGCGGAGCGGGCGACGGCGACGATGGGCGCGGGCGACGGCGACGATGGGGGCGGGCGGCGTCGGGGCAACTGCAGGATGAGAATGAAAAAATGCTAAGTGCTTCCTTATATAGAACAGGCTTTAGTCCCGGTTCGTGGCAGAAACCGGGACCAAAGGTGGGCATTAGTCCCGGTTGGTGCCACGAACCGAGACCAAAGGTCAATTTTCGGCAGGCCAAAGGGCGGGAAGCGGCGACCTTTGGTCCCGGTTGGTGCCATCAACCGGGACCAATGCCCTTGTGCGCCCCGCGCCTAGAAGTTTAGTCCCACATCGCTAGCTGAAGGGCGCCGATACTGGTTTATAAGCGCTGCTCTGCCTCCCCTTTCGAGCTCCTCTCAAATGCAGGCTTTCGGGCCTAAACTGCTACTGCCTGTGGGCCTATTGGGCCTCTGCGGGCCTGAATCCTGGCCCATGTAGGGTTTCTAGTCGTATTCAGGCTGTGGAGGCCCAGTAGGTGGCATTTTTTTTGGTTTTTTCTTTTCTATTTCTACATTTTTTTGGTTTTTTATTTTTTTGTTTCTACTTAAAACTAAATAATTACAGTTTTTTTAGTGATTTATTTTTTCTTTTAGGTCACAAAAATTATAAACTTTCTGTTAGTGCCATTAGTTTTAAATTTTAAATAGTTTAAATTTGAATTTTTAAAAATTTGTGTGAATCACTAGTTTATGAATAACTTTACTATAAAATTAGAAATTTTTTTCTATTTATTTTTTATTTCTACTTACAACTAAATACTTACAGTTTTTTAGTGATTTCTTTTTGCTTTTAGGTCACAAAAATTATAAACTTTCTGTTAGTGCCATTAGTTTTAAATTTTAAATAGTTTAAATTTGAATTTTTAAAAATTTGTGTGAATCACTAGTTTATGAATAAATGTACTATAAAATTATAATTTTTTTCTTCTTTGCTATTTATTTTTTATTTATACTTACAATTCTGTTTGCTATTAATTCATTCTTTGAGCTAAATGACTCTGAAATTGGAAAGCATTTCAAAATGAACTCTGAAAAGGTTGAAAGTTGGCATGGTATCATCATTTCACCCACATAGCATGTTCCAAAAAGTAGAGAGGGTTACGACAAAAACTTGATGCACTTCGTGTACAAAATGGACAATCACTTTCGAAGTATCAAAGTTTCGAACCATAAGACATGAAAGCATTTCAAATGAACTCTGAAAAAGTTGAAAGTTGGGATGGTATCATAATTTCACCCACATAGCATTTGCTTATTGCGGGAGAAAGTCTTCACTTTTTCTTTGCTTGTGTCATTTGCTTATTGCGCCGTAACCATGGATAATCTTCATTGTTTATCAGGATGCTTGGGTCAGCCTTGACATTGAAGGGAGGAATTTCATGAAACTTTTCATAATCTTCAGACATGTCTGTCTTGCCGTCCACTCCCAGGATGTCCCTTTTTCTTGAAAGAACTATGTGGCGCTTTGGCTCATCGTATGATGTATTCGCTTCCTTATCTTTTCTTTTTCTCGGTTTGGTAGACATGTCCTTCACATAGATAACCTGTGCCACATCATTGGCTAGGACGAACGGTTCGTCAGTGTACCCAAGATTTTTCAGATCCACTGTTGTCATTCCGTACTGTGGGTCTACCTATACCCCGCCGCCTAACAGATTGACCCATTTGCACTTAAACAAAGGGACCTTAAAATCAGGTCCGTAGTCAAGTTCCCATATGTCCACTATGTAACCATAATATGTGTCCTTTCCGCTCTCGGTTGCTGCATCAAAGCGGACACCGCTGTTTTGGTTGGTGCTCTTTTGATCTTGGGCGATCGTGTAAAATGTATTCCCATTTATCTCGTATCCTTTGTAAGTCAATACAGTCAAAGATGGTCCCCTGGACAACAAGTACAACTCATCACAAACAGTGTTGTCACCTCTGAGACGTGTTTCCAACCAACTGCTGAAAGTCGTGATGTGTTCACATGTAATGCAGTCGTCGCACTGCTCCGGGTGTTTGGAGCGCAGACTGTTCTTGTGTTCATCGACATACGGGGTCACCAAGGTAGAGTTCTGTAGAACTGTGTAGTGTGCTTGAGACCAAGAATATCCGTCCCTGCATATTATTGAGTCTCTTCCAAGAGTGCCTTTTCCAGTCAGTGTCCCCTCATACCACGATTTAGGGAGACCTATCTTGTTAAGGCCAGGAATGAAGTCAACACAAAACCCGATAACATCCTCTGTTTGATGGCCCATGGAGATGCTTCCTTCTGGCCTAGCGCGGTTACGGACATATTTCTTTAGGACTCCCATGAACCTCTCAAAGGGGAACATATTGTGTAGAAATACGGGCCCCAGGATGACAATCTCGTCGACTAGATGAACTAGGACGTGCGTCATGATACTGAAGAAGGATGGTGGGAACACCAGCTCGAAACTGACAAGACATTGCGCCACATCACTCCTTAGCCTTGGTACGATTTCTGGATCGATCACCTTCTGAGAGATTGCATTGAGGAATGCACATAGCTTCACAATGGCTAATCGGACGTTTTCCGGTAGAAGCCCCCTCAATGCAACCGGAAGCAGTTGCGTCATAATCACGTGGCAGTCATGAGACTTTAGGTTCTGAAAATTTTTCTCTGGCATATTTATTATTCCCTTTATATTCGACGAGAAGCCAGTCGTGACCTTCATACTGAGCAGGCATTCAAAGAAGATTTCTTTCTCTTCTTTCGTAAGAGCGTAGCTGGCAGGACCTTTATACTGCTTCGGAGGCATGCCGTCTCTTTCGTGCAAACATTGCAGGTCCTCTCGTGCCTCAGGTGTATCTTTTGTCTTCCCATACGCGCCCAAGAAGCCTAGCAGGTTCATGCAAAGGTTCTTCGTCACGTGCATCACGTCGATTGAGGAGCGGACCTCTAGGTCTTTCCAGTAGGGTAGGTCCCAAAATATAGATTTCTTCTTCCACATGGGTGCGTGTCCCTCAGCGTCATTCGGAACAGCTAGTCCACCGGGACCCTTTCCAAAGATTACGTAGTGTACATCATTGACCATAGCAAGCACGTGATCACCGGTGCGCATGGCGGGCTTCTTCCGGTGATCTGCCTCGCCTTTGAAATGCTTGCCTTTCTTTCGACATTGATGGTTGGTCGGAAGAAATCGACGATGGCCCAGGTACACATTTTTCCTGCATTTGTCCAGGTATCTAAACAGTGCGTGCATGCGTGGTATCCTTTGTTTGTCTGTCCTGAAAGGTTACTGAGAGCGGGCCAATCGTTGATGGTCACGAACAGCAACGCCTTAAGGTTAAATTCCTCCTGTCTGTGCTCATCCCACGTACGTACACCGTTTCCATTCCACAGCTGTAAAAGTTCTTCAACTAATGGCCTTAGGTACACATCAATTTCGTTGCCGGGTTGCTTAGGGCCTTGGATGAGAACTGGCATCATAATGAACTTCCGCTTCATGCACATCCAAGGAGGAAGGTTATACATACATAGAGTCACGGGCCAGGTGCTGTGATTGCTGCTCTGCTCCCCGAAAGGATTAATGCCATCCGCGCTTAAAGCAAACCATACATTCCTTGGGTCCTTTGCAAACTCATCCCAGTACTTTCTCTCGATTTTTCTCCACTGCGACCCGTCAGTGGGTGCTCTCAACTTCCCATCTTTCTTTCGGTTCTCACTGTGCCATCGCATCAACTTGGCATGCTCTTCATTTCTGAACAGACGTTTCAACCGTGGTATTATAGGAGCATACCACATCACCTTCGCAGGAACCCTCTTCCTGAGGGGCTCGCTGTCAACATCACCAGGGTCATCTCGTCTGATCTTATACCGCAACGCACCGCATACCGGGCATTCGTTCAGATCCTTGTAGGCACCACGGTAGAGGAAGCAGTCATTAGGGCATGCATGTATCTTCTCCACCTCCAATCCTAGAGGGCATACGACCTTCTTTGCTGCGTATGTACTGTCGGGCAATTCGTTGTCGTTTGGAAGCTTCTTCTTCAATATTTTCAGTAGCTTCTCAAATCCTTTGTCAGCCACAGCATTCTCTGCCTTCCACTGCAGCAATTCCAGTACGGTACCGAGCTTTGTGTTGCCATCTTCGCAATTGGGGTATAACCCTTTTTTGTGATCGTCTAACATGCGATCGAACTTCAGCTTCTCCTTTTGACTAATGCATTGCGTCCTTGCATCGACAATGACCCGGCGGAGATCATCATTGTTTCTCGTTGTTTCTCAATGACACCGATGGTCTGGAAGCAGCTGGCTATGATTATGATGGCTGCGGTGACCTGATGCCGGTGCAAGAAGGAGACCGTGAGGACGCCTCTGGTGACCCAATGCCGGTGCAAGAAGGACACCGTGATGACGTCTCCGGTGACCGAACCGAGTCCGGCCAGGTTTATATATTAGTTAAGCTTCTGCTGACTAGCTAATTGATGCATTCATTGTTTTGGTATGTACACATATTAATTAAGTCTTTGTTCTTTTTTCTAGCCCTCCGGATCGAGCACAACTTCGGTAAAGAGACGAGGCCCGAAGAAAAAGTTGAGCTCGGATGAAAAGTTTGAGATCATAGCAATCGCGCCCGATTGAACCCCTCCGGACAAAGAGCGCATTTGTTGCTTAGTGCGGGGTTTTGGTTAGGGACAAGATCCCGATCAGCATCCAGCAATGGTTAAGGCCGGCTACAGAAGACCCTGAGGTGTCTTATGTCAATGATATGCAGAAAAATGATCTTTGGACTGAGCTGAAGTCAAATTTCACCCTACCGCAAGAGGATGATCCGGAGAAGCCAGTTAAAGAGCAATTAATCAAGTCTTTTGCTCTTAAGAGGATGGCAGAACTATTCAGGAGGTGGAAGAAAGAGCTGAATAAGTTTGTCAAAAATAAAGAGACACCGGAATTCAAGGGCAGATATGAGAAGATCAGAGATCACTGGCCCGCATTTGTGGCCCACAAGACATCGGAAAAGAGCAAGAAGATGTCGGCGACAAACAAGCAAAATGCTGCGAAGAAGAAGCATCACCATCGCACGGGGTCAGGTGGCTACCTCGTAGCCCGGCCTAAGTGGGCCAAGACTGAGAATGATCTGGCTGATAAAGGGATCGAACCAGAGACAATAAACTGGCCAGACAATTGCCGGACTTGGTTCTGTGGGGCTGGTGGAACCTTGGACCCTGTATCAGGGAAGTGCATTTGGACGAACAATCAAATGGACATACCAGTCAAGAAGCTTCAGCAGTATATCGAAGCAGCGCAGCAACGGACGTTTGTTCCAGACAGAGAGAACGACGAGCTCACAATGGCCCTCGGGAATCCTGAGCACCCTGGACGGACACGAGGCACGCCAGGCTCCATTCCGTGGAAGGTTGGGTTTCCGGACGCAGGCGGTTACAAATGCCAGGAGAGGAGGAAAAAAGTGCAGCAGACCCAAATGCAGGCGCTGCAAGCAAGGGTACAAGTGATAGAGGAACGAGAAGCAAATCGAAGCAAACGAACTGCCGAAGCTTCCCCCGAAGCTACCCCGCCATCTCAGCGGAGAAGCAGCGGGGCTTCCACCGAGCTGCTTCAGCCGGAACATGTCTTGACGGCTCCTGCTAGCTATCCTGTGGATGCTATCACGGAGTCTCAAAATTGCCACCTTATGACGCAATGGATTAATATGAAGGTCAAGGCGGCTGTTGGCTCTGTTTTTCCTACTGAACCCGGCGCAACTTTTCACTGCCGGCCGAATCTAGAAGGATATGCTAGGGTGATGGTGGATGAAATAACGGAGGGATTTGAGGACCTCCAGCTTGACCAACCTACCGGTGAAGGGGAGACTCGGCTGGGTTCTGCTCTGAAGACTCCATGCCTATGGCGGAAGGAGCTCATCAACCTTCCGAACTGGACGCCTCTGCCTCCTCCTCCTCCGGCGAGTCAGGGCACTCCGCCTCCTCCACCGCCTCCTCCTCCGGCGAGTGACGATCAGGGCACTCGGCCGGCTCCTTCTCTGGCGCGTGGCGGCACTCCGCCTCCTTCTCCGCCTGCGCCGGCGCGCCCGAGCAGCCAGCCTCCTCCTTCTCCGCCTCGTCAGCAAGGGCGGAAGAGACCTCCCGCCGCTCCGGCTGCTCCGGTGCGTCATAGTCCTTCTCCTCCGCCTCGTAAGCAAGTAAAGAAGACAACCGCTCCGTTTGCTCTGCCAGCATCTAGCAGTACAGCCAGAGGCGGGAGGACATACAGATTTAGTCCTTCTCTGAAGACTCCAGATAAGTTACCATATGAGAAGACCCCGGAGGAGAATGCCGAGATCGCGCGAGAAGAAATGAGGAACTTCTTTGAAGGGGTGAAAGCAAAGAAACATCCACCTCCGGAGGAGAAGGTAGATCCGGTGAAAGCGAAGCGCACTCTGGCTGCCCTGACAAAACCACCCAAGTCTCCGCCGAAAGGAAACTATGGGCGCATTATTGGAAAGGAATTTGCCGAAGCAGAGCGGTCGGGAAGTACTGTCAGTGATCAAAGGCTGAAAGAACGACGAGATGGGAAACAAATTGCACAGCTCGGTGAACAAGCAAAGCAATCGTGCCCCCCGCTCAAGGTTCCTAGCGACATCGTCGCTAATGATCCAAGGATGGTGCCCGGTTATAGAAATCTTGGAGATTACCTGCTCGACGATGTACATGATGATTTCATGGAGGTGCATATACAAAGATACGAGTACGGGACCCTCTCGTCAAAGATGAAAGATCTCTATCAACGATGATGCGAAGATTGCATGATTGGTACTTGAAAATCTGTAGAGAGTCTGGGGGGAGGAGTACTTTGTATGTGAGAGTTAAAAAGGAGCATGACCTCATTGGAATTGATCTGTTGCCTATTCCATTTGAGGAGTTCTTTCAGTTTTTCAATCAATTGGCCCTCGACAAAGCAACGGTCACCTGCTACTGTCTGTAAGTAGTATTACTTCTATCATTAAGTCTCGCTATATAGCTCAGCTCTTTCATTGCATGTATTTATAATTATCCTCACTATATTATGCAGATTGAAGATCGTCGAATTGAAGAAACGACAAGTCGGTGATATTGGGTTCATTAACACAAATATCATAGATGCAACTCAGGTTAAATTTCATGCCGCAGATACCGAGGCCAACTTGCTACGATCATTGGTAATAAATGAAAACAAAGATATAATACTCTTTCCTTACAACTTCAAGTGAGTGTTACTGTCTTGTGCGTATTCGGTTTCCCTTATATATTAGTCAAGGTTATAGTAATGTAATTGATGAGTTATGCATGCGTGTGCAGTTTCCACTATATTCTCCTAGAGATTAAGCTTGAGCAGGGACTAGTAACCTTCTTAGACTCAAGACGAAAAGATCCCCAGGACTATGCGGACATGACTCAAATGCTCGAGAAGTAAGTTAAATCGATCATTATCCACCATATCAGCAACTTTGTTCATTTCCTGATATATCAAGTAATTGTTTTCTTTGTCTGGCAGGGTTTGGAAAATATTCACCAAAAAAGCTCCGGGACTCCCGAAGAAGCTGCAATTTAGACACCCGAAATTATGTACTATAGTAGCATGTTCCGTGCATCTCCTATTGATTCAAGCGCTAGTTTCATCAATACCATTTGGCATTCTTGCTTATCAGTTTGATTGACCTCTATTTCTTGTAAAGTGGTTGTGGCAGGAACAAGGGAATGATTTCTTTGGATACTACGTTTGCGAGTCCATCCGCCACTCGACCTGTGAGCGGGGCTACTCTGACGAACAATATGAAGTGCGTAAATAACAACATTCACAATTTTATTTTATTACCATCATTTGTGTTGAGTTTCATTCATTCATATATATATATATATATATGTATTGCCTCCCTTCATCAAATTAGATGTTTCGGAAGCGGGATGAACTCCTAGCACCAGCTCGCATGCGAGCAATTCAAGAGGAATTGGCGGCATTCTTTCTTGACCACGTGATCGCTGAAGACAGAGAATACTATGTGGACCATGAGTCCGTATGTTAGGAGATTATATTTGTAAGAGATAATTATTGTATATATGTAGCCGGTAGTGTCGGATAGATATACGAGAACTTGTTGTTCGACCAATCTCTCGGAGAAGGAGAGGTGGTCGATATCACTTCTCTCTGTATGCATATATGTTCATGATGATCTTATGTTTACTTCGTTTGCTTACTAGCTAGCTAGCGTGTCTAGTCCTCTCTATACGTATGTATAGTACGTAGCGTCGACCAAGCACGGACATAAGAGAGGACACTTCTCTCTATTAATTATAGCTAGCTAACACAATATATGAAACACCTAAATTAACCCCCCAAAACCCCCAAACCCCCCCCCCCCCTTAAAAAAACAAAAACCCCAGCCATAGAAATGCTGACGCGTGGATTCCTATTGGTCCCGGTTGGTGCCACCAACCGGGACCAAAGGCCCTCCTGCCTGGGCTCCGCGCACAGGCCATGTGGAGGCCCATCTGTCCTGGTTCTGGATTGAACCGAGACTAAAGGGACAGGGCATTAGTACCGACCCTTTAGTCCCGGTTCAGGAACCGGGACAAAAGGCCCTCACGAACCGGGATAACAGGCCCTTTTTCTACTAGTGCAAGCAATTGTTTCATACTTTTGATGTTCTCAAACTTTTTCAATCTTCATGCAATATATGAGCGTGAGCCATGGATATAGCACTATATGTGAAATAGAATGGTGGTTGTGGAGAAGACTTAAAAGGAGAAGATAGTCTCACATCAACTAGGCGTATCAACGGGCTATGGAGATGCCCGTCAATAGATATCGATGTGAGTGAGTAGGGATTGCCATGCAACGGATGAACTAGAGTTATAAGTATATGAAAACTCAACAAAAGAAACTAAGTGGATGTGAATCCAACTCGCTTGCTCATGAAGACATAGGGCATTTTGAGGAAGGCCATCATGGGAATATACAAGCCAAGTTCTAGAATGAAAAATTCTGACTAGTATATGAAAGTGATATCATAGGACTCTCTATCATGAAAATCATGGTGCTACTTTGAAGCACAAGTGTGGAAAAGGATAGTAGCATTGTCCCTTCTCTCTTTTTCTCTCATTTTTACTTATTTTTTTATTTGGGCCTTCTTTTTTTTTCTTTTGGCCTCTTTTCTCTTTTTTTTTAATTTTTCGTCCGGAGTCTCATCCCGACTTGTGGGGGAATCATAGTCTCCATCATCCTTTGCTCACTTGGGACAATGCTCTAATAATGATGATCATCACACTTTATTTACTTACAACTCAAGAATTACAACTCAAAACTTAGAAGAAAATATGACTCTGTGAATGCCTACGATGATGTACCGGGATGTGCAATGATGCATGAGTGACATGTATGAAGAATTATGAACGGTGGCTTTGCCACAATTACGATGTCAACTTCATGATCATGCAAGCAATATGACAATGATGAAGCGTGTCATAATAACGGAATGGTGGAAAGTTGCATGGCAATATATCTCGGAATGGCTATGGAAATGCCATAATAGGTATGTATGGTGGCTGTTTTGAGGAAGGTATATGGTGGGTTTAAGGTACCGGCGAAAGTTGCGCGATACTAGAGTGGCTAGCAATGGTGGAAGGGTGAGAGTGTGTATTATCCATGGACTAAACATTATTCATAAAGAACTCACATACTTATTGCAAAAATCTATTAGTTATCGAAACAAAGTATTACACGCATGCTCCTAGGGGGATAGATTGGTAGGAAAAGACCATCGCTCGTCCCCGACCGCCACTCATAAGGAAGACAATCAATAAATAAATCATGCTCCGACTTCATCACATAACGGTTCACCATATGTGCATGCTACGGGAATCACAAACTTCAACACAAGTATTTCTCAAATTCACAACTACTCAACTAGCATGACTCTAATATCACCATCTCCATATCTCAAAAGAATTATCAAGTATCAAACTTCTCGTAGTATTCAATGCACTTCTATGAAAGTTTTTATATTATTCCTAAAAGAAAATTTCCATGTTGTTCTAAAGGACTCTCAAAATAATATAAGTGAACACTACTAGAGAAAAGCCTAGCAGCAGCGCGGGTTTTAGGCCTATCAGTAGCGCTGGGCGATGCGCTACTGATAAGGCGCTACAGCTAACGTATAGTAGTAGCGTGCCTCCGACCACGCTACTGCTAAATCGACATGGTAGCAGCGACTTCCCGGAGGAGCGCTACTGGAAATTAGTAGTAGCGCTTCTCCCTGCCCGTGCTGCTACTATTATTTCGTATTTTATTTCTTTTTTATTTCATGTTGTATTGGTACACCTTTACACAAGTTTTCATAGAACAGGAATTTAGAAATTGTTTTTACATCATAATGAGTTATTACATCACGGGGTGAAAGAACCGTGGACTAGTTTCAAGTTGATGGACATCCACTTGAAACTAATCCATGGTTCTTTCACCCAATGATATAATAAATATCATCATCATCATCATATCATTAACAACTTATCATCATAATACATCATTGTCATATAACACCTCCTCAAGATCATCGTTTTCATCAATGAGACAACACATAGCAAATTGGTCACTAGCCGTAATCACAAGTACTCCTCATCATCAACTCTAACACGCTGTATCACATAATAAACATATTGTACCTCATAGGACCTACTACATTCTCTTAGGACCTAGTATATTCTCTAAGGTAAAATAGCAAAAAACAAGATAGCCCCTGACTCTCCATTATGGAGAGTGGAGATTATCCTGTCTCCAATTCTTGCCTTTCGCTTAATGTTACTTCCAAGAACCTCCTTGCGAATGTCCAAACATTTTTTCCATTCTTTGACTAGCATGTGTTCACCGGTTTTAGAAATCTGATATGCACAGGTGAGCTCCTTAGATTGACCTGGCAGTATGTTCAGAACTGCAAGGCGACCATTCTGATACATCAGATGAGGCACACAATCCATCGGGATTTTCTGTTGAAAAACATAGTAATAACTTCGTAGTTAGCAAAGATGTACTAGTTTTAGAAGTATGCAAAAGATGCACAGATGTCGTAATAGTAAAAAATCTTACCAGGGTATCTCCATAGAAGTTATCGTGGTTCAACACGTGCACTAGTGGCACGTATTCACCATAATTTGGAGGAGTTCGATAATAGGTATTGTAATTCTCAAGATAAGTACAATAAGCAATTAGATGACTTTTGTCCTTATAAGTTAATTCGGAGCCATCAGTGTAGTGGGTTTTGTCTACCATCTTCTGCACATTCTTTGAAGATTCAAAATAAGTTGTCAATGGAAATAAGCTGTCAACTATTTTGAAATAAAAAATATAAATTAGTTAATAACTATGTTTGAGAAACTCACATTGTGGTAGAATCGGAAGCGTATGAACAAGGACCCAAATGTCCATATTGTCTTGCTCAATGTCAGGATCACCAAGATCCATGGTGACAATCATACCCTCATAAAAACCATACATTTTGTAGAGTGCTTCCCAATTTTGGCAACCAAAATGGGTTACGGTCTGAGAATTGTACAGATTTACTTCAAAATCGATATCATGATGGGTCCTTAGGTGTATTTTATTTGTTATTTTCATGGTCTTCAAAAGCCATCCTCTCCAAGACATAGCGTCTTGCATGGCATGGGATAAGCTAGTCAAATTGTAAGATGAAAATTCATGCTTAATTACGAAAAAAAAACTTGTCATTGTTGCGTACCGTTTCAACATCGAAGGTCTCCTCGAGCTTAATGCTGAAGCGCCGATCTTCGTCCAGCTCAATGAACATGTCACACATACCTCGATCATCGTGGCATCAGCTGCACTCCCCTGGGAGACTGTCGTCGTCCGAGTACGACATTTCCTACGTTCATAATTCAAAGATTAAACTTGTACAATTAAATATATGTACGAAAAACCTAAATTAGATCATTATTTTTCGAGAAAATCCAGGCCACTCGATATTTCCTACATATTCTAGCACAAGTCATGCCAGAATTCACGGAAAAATCTGGCATGACCTTTGCTCAAAAAGGACATATCGAGCGCCTGAAATTTGCCGGAACGGAAATTAATCATCACTCCGGCAAAGCATAGGCCACTCGGAGGTGTAAACTGAACATGAACGGCCAGTTGGGCAACCACATATCCTATTTGAGCAAATATGACATGTTCAACTAGTTTTATTAATTCAACTAGTTCTTACTAAATATAAACTTACTATAAATAGAAAAAAACTAGTTCTTTATAAAAATAAAGTAGTTCAACTAGTTTTATTAATTATATTACTAAAAATACATTAGTTCTATTAATTCAACTAGTTCCAATAGTTTATTAATTTACTTACTAAACTAGTTCAACTACAACTAAAGTAGTTCAACTGGTTTATTAATTTACTTACTAAAAATAAACTAGTTTTTACTAAATATAAACTAGTTCGACTAGTTATATTAATTTTCTTACTAATTCTATTAAACACTAAAACTAATTCGATGAACTCTAAAACTAATTCTACTTAACAACTACTACCATAATTAGCATCTAATTTGATGAACCCTAACTAATTAGATGAACTCTGCAATTTAACCCTAAGAACCCTAGATAGGTTGAGGTAGGGGAAGAGGGGGAGGAGGGCGTGCTCACCTCTAGCGCCGGCGGAGTTACGGAGAGGGGCACGCAGCGTCAAGGTTGGGGACAGGGTCGGGGCGGCGGGCGCACGGCGGAGGGCGGTGATGTAGGGGGGGGGGTTGTCGAGGTCGGTGTCAGGGGCGGCGTCGAGGTCGCGGTCGGGGACGGGGGCGGCGTCGAAGGTGTGCGGAGAGCGACGGGTCGCGCGCGGCGGCCGACGATGATGCAGGGCGGCGACAGCGGAGGAGTAGGGATTTGGGGAAAGTGGCCGTGGGGGAAGAATGAACCGCGCGGTTAAGTTAAAAGTAGCAGTAGCGCGTTCCAGGAAGTGGGATGCTACTACGGTGGCTATATCGCGTTTCCTAACAAGCGCTACTACTATACATTCTCTTTTTTATTTGATTTCCATTTAATTTTATTTTCATTAGCAGTAGCGCCTTTGTCCGTAAACGCGCTGCTACAAAACAAGTAGCGGTAGCGCGGTTCCACGTAGATCGCTACTACTTTGTGTAGCCTATCGACTAAGCCGTGCGAATTTTAGTAGTAGTGCTTTTGTACTCGGGCGCGCTACTACTATAACTGTATCTGTAGCGCGATTTTAAATTCCGCATTGCTGCTAATTAGCACCAGCGTGCGTTCTTATCCCGCGCTACTGCTAATGTTCTGTGTACAAGGTTTTCCCTAGTAGTGGAAGCATGAGATATCAACTATTTCTATAAAATAAAACCACCGCTGTGCTCTAAAAGATATAAGTGAAGAACTAGAGCAAAAACTATATAGCTCAAAAGATATAAGTGAAGCACATAGAGTATTCTAATAAATTTCAAATCATGTGAGTCTCTCTCAAAAGTTGTGTAGAACAAGGATGGTTGTGGTAAACTAAAAAGCAAAGACTCCAATCATACAAGATGCTCGAAGCAAAACAAATATCATGTGGTGAATAAAAATATAGCTCCAAGTAAAGTTACCGATGGACGAAGACGAAAGAGGGGATGCCTTCTGGGGCATCCCCAAGCTTAGGACTTTTGGTGTCCTTGAATTTTACCTTGGGGTGCCATGGGCATCCCCAAGCTTATGCTCTTTCCGCTCCTTGTACCATAATCCATCAAATCTTTACCAAAAACTTGAAAACTTCACAACACAAAACTCAAAATAGAAAATCTCGTGAGCTCCGTTAGTGAAAGAAAACAAAACACCACTTCAAGGTACAGTAATGAACTCATTCTTTATTTACATTGGTGTTAAACCTACTGTATTCGAACTTCTCTATGGTTTATAAACTCTTTTACTAGCCATAGATTCATCAAAATAAGCAAACAACACACGAAAACAGAATCTGTCAAAAACAGAACAGTCTGTTGTAATATGTAGCTAACGCAAACTTCTGGAACCCCAAAAATTATAAAATAAATTGATGGACGTGAGGAATTTGTCTTTTAATCATCTTCGAAAAGAATTAACTAAATAGCACTCTCCAAAGAAAAATTGCAGCAATTATTGTGAGCACTGAAGTTTTTGTTTTTTACAGCAAGATCAAAAAGACTTTTCCCAAGTCTTCCGGACGGTTCTACTTGGCAGAAACACTAATTAAACACAAAAAACACAAACAAAACAGAGGCTAGATAAATTATTTATTACTAAACAGGAGCAAAAAGCAAGGAATAAAAATAAAATTGGGTTGCCTCCCAACAAGCGCTATCGTTTAACGCCCCTAGCTAGGCATAAAAGCAAGGATAGATCTAGGTATTGCCATCTTTGGTATTAGGAAAGAAAAGAGAAAATTTCTTTTCTATAGCATTTATCTTTCTATTTTGAGATAGCACGCAGCCATTAATGGTGCAAGAAAGATTAAGGACGTTACAGAAATTGGCATCTAAGCTAGCCTTCATTTCTTTGATAATTTCATTTTCATATAAGCACAAAAGAGAGGTAGAGTCGACCATCTCATTCATGGGGTGCCCAAATATAGTTTCCACCTTTTCATAAGTATCAATGGGATCCCCCTCAAGAAAACCCTCTTCAAAATAGAATCTAAAACTTGCTTGAACGAGGCGGGTAGACCAATATAAAAGCTTTTCAGGTAAACCTCAATTTGATATTGTGGCACATGGCTACCTCAGATCCTTAATAGCCTATCCCAAGCATCTTTCAAAGATTCATCAAGTAAATAACGAAAAATTCTAGGATCATCTTCATCAAAATTATTCAAAATCTCATTGATAACCCCGGTAGGTCTCTCCATAGCATCATTATTTATGAGCTTCGAGAGGACATAAGGACTATCCAAGGTAAAACCTGAGAGAGAACCCTCAGCCCTTTTTGAATCGGCCATGGTACAGGAAAAAAATGGGAAAGGAGACGAATATAACGGCAAGGGTGAAGTGGGGGAGAGGAAAACGAGAGGCAAATGGCAAATAACATAATGCGAGGGATACGAGTTTGTGATGGGTACTTGGTATGTCTTGACTTGTGTGTAGACTCCCCGGCAACGGCGCTAGAAATGGCTCGTTGTCGGGAGTCAAATCTTGACTTGACTTGGCACGAATCTCCCTGGCAACGGCACCAGAAATCCTTCTTGCTACCTCTTGAGCACTGCGTTGGTTTTCCCTTGAAGAGGAAAGGGTGATGTAGTAAAGTAGCATAAGTATTTCCCTTAGTTTTTCAGAACCAATGTATCAATCTAGTAGGAGATCACGCTCGAGTCCCACGCACCTACACAAACAAATAAGAACCTCGCAACCAACGCGATAAAGGGGTTGTCAATCCCTTCATGGTCACTTACGAGAGTGAGATCTGATAGATATGATAAGATAATATTTTTGGCATTTTTATGATAAAGAGAAATAAAGATGCAAAGTAAAATAAACGGCAATAGAAATAGCTAAGTGTTGGAAGATTAATATGATGGAAGATAGACCTGGGGGCCATAGGTTTCACTAGTGGCTACTCTCAAGAGCATAAATATTACGGTGGGTAAACGAGTTACTGTCGAGCAATTGATAGAATTGAGCATATTTATGAGAATATCTAGGTATGATCATGTATATAGGCATCACATCCGCGACAAGTAGACCGAAACGATTCTGCATCTACTACTATTACTCCACACATCGACCGCTATCCAGCATGCATCTAGAGTATTAAATTCATAAGAACAGAGTAATGCTTTAAGTAAGATGACATGATGTAGAGGGATAAACTCATGCAATCTGATATAAACCCCATCTTTTTATCCTCGATGGCAACAATACAATACGTGCCTAGCTGCCCCTGCTGTCACTGGGAAAGGACACCGCAAGATTGAACTGCAAAGATAAACCAATCATACATAAAAGAATTCAGAGAAGATTCAAATATTGTTCATAGATAAACTTGATCATAAACCCACAATTCATCGGATCTCGACAAACACACCGCAAAATAAGATTACATCGAATAGATCTCCAAGAAGATCGAGGAGAACTTTGTATTCATATCCAAAGAGAGAGAAGAAGCCATGTAGCTAATAAATATTGACCCGAAGGTCTGGAGTAAACTACTCACACATCATCGGAGAGGCCATGGAGTTGATGTAGAGGCCCTCCGTGATCAATGCCCCCTTCGGCGGAGCTCCGGAAAAGGCCCCAAGATGGGATCTCTCGAGTACAGAAGGTTGCGGCGGTGGAATTAGGTTTTCGTGGTGCTCCTGGATGTTTGCGGGGTACGTGGACTAATATAGGATGAAGAAGTAGGTCGGTGGAGCAATGAGGGGCCCACGATGGTGGAGGGCGCGCCCAGGGGGGGTAGGCGTGCCCCTGCCTCGTGGCCTCCTCGATTGTTTCTTGACGTCCACTCCAAGTCTCCTGGATCATGTTTGTTGAGAAAATCATAATCCCGAAGGTTTCATTCCGTTTGGACTTCGTTTGATATTACTTTTCTGCAAAACACTGAAATAGGCAAAAAAACAGCAATTTGGGCTGGGCCTCCTATTAATAGGTTAGTCCCAAAAATGATATAAAAGTGTAAAATAAAGCCCATTAACATCCAAAACAGATAATATAATAGCATGGAGCAATCAAAAATTATAGATATGTTGGAGACGTATAGCTAGTCTGTACGTAAGATGTATTATATTCGTGCACACTAAATCCGAACCATTATAATCTGGATCTGAGATATTTAACGGTGTAGATATTTTAGCCCATGTGAATGAACATGTTGACTTTTTCTATTGTTTTAAATCTTTTGAATCTCAATCGTCAATAATTAAAATTGTGGATCGAGATAATTTAATACATGTGAATGAACATAATGTCTTTTCTTTGTTTTGATTATATAATAGACTACATAGTTTATGAGTATTTTTCTTTAATTACCTTTTTAGAAATGTCATTCTAGTTTAATTATTTTTAGTTTCGAGATTAGGTGTTTAATTTCTCAACATATAGAATATTTGCTTCTGCGTGTGTGCCCAATTTCAGCCCAACACATCCTATTGCTCGTAAAAAAATGTAGCCTTTCCTCAATTTAGTTTTCTTTTTTCCCTATACCTTGTATCGGTAACCAAGCCAAAGCCAGCCCAAAAGCTTACGTAGGAGTGGTTTGAGTGATCAGTCCGTCTGATTGGTTTGTTTATTTATTTTTCAGGAATTCAGAGTAGTACATTTACGCGACTATATCACATTAGTCTGATTTGCTAAGTATTCTGATATCATAGATTTGAACAGTAGTTAATAGACTCTTCCTTGTACTCTTCCTTTGGTTGGAAATAGTTTGTAACCCCTACGTAAGCTTATTAGTGACAGATATGAACAGAAGTTAATAGAAAGAAAAGAGGTGCTACACGTGTCATGTTGAGTTTGTTTATTTGCCGGAACGTGACATGTTGAGTTACATGTATATGCATAATTTGTATGTGACGTTCACATCTCTAAATCTCAGCCTTCAATATCTAAAATTAATGGTCATGATAATTTAATCTGTGTGGATCAACATGACGGCTTATTTGTCTTCTGTCTTAATTATATAATAGATTTTTATGAGCTATTGATTTGCTCTAGTGCTTCACCTATATCTTTTTGAGCATGATGTGCTTAGTTATTTTTTAAGAAATGCTCTCTTGCTTCACTTAGATTTATTTGAGAGTTAGTAAATTTTTAAAAAGTCCCTCTTGATTCACTTAAACTAATTTGAGAGAAAGAAATATTAAGCTCGTGATCTTCACTTATATTTGTTTGAGCTTGTCAAAAGCAACACATGAAAATTAGTCCCAAAGTGATAGATATCCAAGAAGGATATATAAAAACTTTCATGAAGATCATTGGAAAAAATAAACTTGATTCCTTGTAATAGTTTTGAGATATGATGATGTGATATGTGAGTCATGTTGATGAGCAATTGTGCTTTAGTAAGAATATTGGTGTCAAGATTTGTGATTCCCTATGCAAGCACAAAAGTCAATAGTCATGCAATGAGATTACATCCTACTTATGGTCCATTATGCATTGTTAATTATGCTTAATGCTCGCTTATGAGATTATTCGTTTCTTGGTTGGTCGTTTCCCAATCTTTTGCAGCCTTCATTTTGCACTACGTATGATCACTACTTGTGCATCCAAAAACCTTTAAACCAGTTTTGCCACATGAGTCCACTATATCTACCTATATGCGGTATTCTTTTGTCATTCTAAGAAAATTTGTATGTGCCATCTCTAATTTTCAAAATAAACTTCCCTTTTGTGTGTTCGTACAGCTCGCGTGGCGGTGAAGGGTGGCTAAGATTTTCCAAGCTAGATGTGTTATTATCACGATGAGTGTTCATTCACTTATCATTGCACGAGAGTAAGGAAAAGGTATTAGGGATGGCCAATCCCAAAATGAAAAATGTATTTACTTTAAGTTGTCAAATTATAAATTCCTTTCAAAGTGTTGGTATGGAGGGCACCCGTGGATACGGTTAGCCATGGAAAGTGAAAGTATGGTGGAAAAAGGAATAAACTTTATTTTCTGTTTGGGAACCGCCTATGATATATCTAGCATGGAAAGTGTTGGGAACTCTAAGTCGTTTTAGTTGGTGGGAAAGGCACACCTCCCAAAATGTTTTTATCTCTAATGTTTTTGCTTTGAGCTATGGCACCTCTACAAATATCCCTACTTCCCTCCGCGAAGGGCCTTTCTTTACTTTATGCAATTTTTATTTTGAATTTGAGTCTCCATATTCTCTTATAAGAGCACCAACTAGGAGGCACTATGAACGTACTTGAGTATTGGGTGTAGCTAATATGCGAGTGTGTTTCCTGAATGGATCAATGATTGAGCATGTTGGGCTACGGATAAATTATTTTAGCGTTGATATTCTGAAAGACATGGTTGCTTGTTGATATGCTTGAGTATTTAAGTCATCATGTCAAAACTAGACTACTGCTTTGAATCTTATAGAAGTCCAAATTTCCATGCTATAAAGAAAAGAATATGAGATGACATGTTAGGCAGCATTCCACATAAAAAATTCTATTTCTATCACTTACCTACTCGAGGACGAGCAGGAATTAAGCTTTGGGATGCTGATACGTCTCCAACGTATCTATAATTTTTTATTGTTCCTTGCTGTTATATTATCAATCTTGGATATTTTATAATCATTTTATAGTCATTTTTATCATTTTTTGGTATTAACATATTGACATAGTGTCAAATGCCAGTTGAAGTTTTCTGCCCCCTGAACTGCCTCTTTGCTCTATAAATACCCCAATATTCCAAAAACCCTAGGGGAGTCGACGAAAATCAATTCCAGCCATCGCAGAGCCCAGAACAACAAGATCCAATCTAGACACCATCACAAACGGTTCACCACTTCCATTGGTGCCTCTCCGATGATGCGTGAGTAGTTCTTTGTAGACCTACGGGTCCGTACTTAGTAGCTAGATGGATTCCTCTCTCTCTCTCTCTTTTGATTATCAATACAATGGTCTCTTGTTCATCCATATGATGTAACTCTTTTCGTGGTGTGTTTGTTGGGATCAGATGAACTTTGAGTTTATGATGAGATCTATCTTTTTATCCATGAAAGTTATTTGAGTTTATTTGATCTCTTATATGCATGATTGCTTATAGCCTCGTATTTCTTCTCCGATATTTGGGTTTCGTTTGGCCAACTTGATATATTTATCTTGCAATGGGAAGAGATGCTTTGTGGTGGGTTCGATCTTACGGTGCTTGATCCTAGTGGAGAAGGGGAACCAACACGTATGTATCGTTGCTACTAAGGATAAAACGATGGGATCTATTTCTACATAAATAGATCTTGTCTACATCATGCCATCGTTCTTATTGCATTACTCCGTTTCTCCATGAACTTAATACACTAGATGCATGCTCGATAGCAGTCGATGTATGGAGTAATAGTAGTAGATGCAGGCAAGAGTCGGTCTACTAATCTTGGACGTGATGCCTATATAATGATCATTGCCTGGATATCGTCATGATTATTTGAACTTCTATCAATTACCCAACAGTAATTTGTTTACCCACAGTTTGCTATTTTTCTCGAGAGAAGCCACTAGTGAAACCTACGACCCCCGGGTATCTTCTTTAATATATTTGCCTTTGCGATCTACTTTTCCTTTGATTTTATTTTCAGATCTACTAAACTAAAAATACAAAAATACCTTGCTACAATTTATTTTATTTGGCGTTCGATCTATCAATATTTACTACTCTCTCACGTCCATTTGCCTATCTCTGGCGGCGTTACCCGGAACGGATTGACAACCCCTTTTACACGTCGGATTGTTAGTATTTGTTATTTGTGTGCACGTGTTGTTTAAGTTGTGTTTCTTGGTTCTCCTACTAGTTTGATAACCTTGGTTTCATCACTGAGGGAAATACCTACCGCTGCTGTGATGCATCATCCCTTCCTCTTTGGGGAAATAACGACGTAGCTTCAAGGTGCCATCCCTGATATGATGCAATCTTCTGAAGAAAAGCTTGAATTTGAAGTTTCTATCCATAGAAAACTTTATGATGAGTGGGGACCTACTATTAATATTAATATTAAAGATTATGAGTGCCATGCTTTGTGTGATTTGGGTGCTAGCGTTTCCACAATTCCAAAAACATTATGTGATATGTTAGGTTTCCGTGTAATTGATGATTGTTCTTTAAATTTGCATCTTGCGGATTCCACTATTAAGAAACCTATGTGTCGGTGTACAAAAGTAGGGGCTCTCCTTTTGCACCCCTTTACTTGTGCACGGGCAGTCAGAGCCGCGCCCACGGCCGCACTGAGCAGGGCAGAGGGATGCCTGAGCGCAAGACAACCGAAGCCAAGAGTAGAGACACAAAGAGTGAGGGAACGAAGTGGACTCTCCCGGCAAGACCTTTGCCGGGGCAGCCTCCGCAGCCCCGGCAAGAGCCTTGCCGGGGCAACTTGCTGAATGCCAGCAGAGCGCGCTGCCCTTGAGCCAAGGGGTTCCAACACCGTCAACCATATTGGAACCAAGGCTAGGGAGGCACCTCCATGTTGGCATGAAGATCTTTGTGGAGATCATAAATACACAAGATCAGATGAGAACCAGAAGACGATGATCCTTGGCAAGATCCTTGCCAAGGAAATCCACGAGACCCTCGGCAAGATCCTTGCCTGGGATGATCGTGGTGCCACGGCAAGACCCTTCCCGGGCCCCCGACAAGACTCTTGCCGAGGACATCTGTGGGGCCGCAGCCAGGCCCACGTCTGCCAAGACTCTATCGCCACTCCCATGCAGCTGCAAGCTCAACCAGTTGGGGGGGCGTCTGCGTGGCAGCGTGCGGCCTCCACACCGACTCAGCAAGCACCTGCCTGGTGGCATGCAGATCTCCGTGAAGGCTCCGCCACCACGCCAGCCCAGCAGCCAGCCAACATGGCGCTATAATGCCTCGTCAGCTCGGACGCGCGTCGGAGCCAGGCGAGGCGGCGACAGCTGGGACGAGCTTCCTTTCCGTCCATGATAAAGCAAGAGGGGCACGTCGGTAGCGCATTAAATGCGTTTGTCCGATGGTGCCAGAGGATAGACTCGACCACTATGCACCTTTCCACCTCCTGTGTGCCACTGTGGCAACCCCTTTTTGTCTATAAAAGGAGGCCTGAGGCGTACTGGTGGGGGATTCGGATCTTTGGAACTAGACACACACCGTATCTATTTCAAAAACTCAAGAACACTCAAATTTACATCAAAGTAGGACTAGGGTATTACGCGTCTGCGCGGCCCGAACCTGGGTAAACGATCCTTGTGCTGACCGCCAGACCTGCTATTTGCAAAACTCCGTGCCCGCCAACCGTAGAAGGGACCCCAATGATTCCATAGGTGTTGTTTCCACTAACATCTTTGGCGCGCCAGGTAGGAGGGCCCAGTTGTGGAAATCTGGTCTGGTTGAAGTAGCGGCTTGATCATGGTCGTCACTCCAAGGAAGAAGACGACCGAACAAGTGGCATCCTCGGTGGATGCAGTGAACGCTCACGCAGCGGCAAAAAAAGCTAAGTCGTGCAAAACTTTAATCAATTCCTTTTTATATATATGGTTATGGTCCTCAACAATCTTGCCCTGTGTATGGAAAACCTGCACGCAATGGGGCCCTGCCACTATTGGCAACGCCCTCATTCTGTTTCGAGTCCGCTCAATAGTTCGAGCGGCTGCGTCGAGAACGGCAGGGTGACCTTCTATGATTGGCTCCTACGCCGCCGCACGATCCTCCCCCGCTGACACGATATTAGCACCGGCGCCACCGGCCGTCCTCTCGCTGCTCTTGCTAACGAGTTTCAGGTGAGTGGCACAAGTCCAATATGAAATACTCCTCGGCTGCAGTCTCACACAGGCGAGAACACATGCACATGGAAAGCCATGCGCCTGACCTCCATGTTAACCCCTGATCTCCATGTTATGCCCAGCCATGACTCAAATTGAAAGAGAAAAGATTCATTTGTTGTACTTCATGCAGTCGTCGGTCTGGGAGGGCGTCATGCTGTTGTGGAGGGCTCCAAGCGTACTGCCGCAGTATTTATACGACTACCCTCTCTGGTGCATCCCGTACAGCCGTACTTGCCTCCATGTGCAGGAAACTAAAGGTAATTGAATTAGATGCATTTGTTCTACTATTTACTTCAATTAATCGCTTCCTTAAGCACACATATGGCTGCTGCGTGGTGATGAATTTAGTATTTACGAAAAGCATATCATGCGTATGTCCACAATGACTTCCCTGCAATATGCTGACTGGACCATCGACTGAGCCGTCGGACAGGGCGGCGCGCAGCTCTACATGCTGGATGAAGGGACGGCCATATTTTGTCGCCTGCGCGCATTGCCAGGCGAACGAGTTCAGATCGATCCTCCCTGTATCGCCATCTTTGCCAAATCCTTTTCCACCATGATATCCGCCGCTCGATCCAGACACAACTCACGTCCGCGTGATACTCACACTGCACCCAGCAATCAATCCTATGGCATTGGCCGTCCTGGCGCTCTTATTGCCGATTGGTTGCTTTCCAACTTAGCACTTGATTGATGTTCTAGACAGATATGCAAGTGACAAAAGTTTACTTGATGGATCCTCTCAAAGCGATGGACCATCTGTTGGTGCAAGCAGACTACACGTCAGATGCCAGTCTCGCACGCAGTACGGACATACGGTGTACTGCCCTCTGTGGATTACGTCCTGTTGAGATGCAGGTATGTGAGCTAAAAAAATCAATTGATCTCGGCAAGATGTGCAAGTGCACAAAGATGGCTTGATCTATTTTCCACGGCTGCAGGCACACACACACATGAGAACAGCTGAGAGGTATCTAATCAATTGGTATACACAGTGGTACATGCTTAGCTAGCTGTTCATATTTAGCTACTAATCATACTGACACTGTAACCGGCCGTCTCTAATCAATTGGTATATACAGTGGTAGATGCCTTTCTCTTAATGAAATGAAATCAACGCTGGCTGTTTTTCTTCAAAAGAAACAGTGGTGCATGCACGCTGAGGTATCTGATTAATTCGTGTCCATATTGATATTACGTAACTGTATCTATAATGTATGCGTAGATTGATAAATAACCATTGCTCTTAGTATTAAGCCTGTATTCATGTGTTGTTGATACATAACCATTACTCTTAGTGCTAAGCCTGTATTCATGTGTGTGTACTGTGTCCACCCAGCAGGTAGAAATTCGCCATGTCGTTCCGAGGAGGATTCTCCCATCCGCAAGAACGGACCAGCAAAAATCTCAATCGACCATACTTATAGTGAGAACCGGTACTATTATGTCCTGAAAATAGACTTTTGTAACTTCTTATGCTTTTCAACACATGAATATAATAAAGCTTATGATATGAAGTCCAATATGAAATCCTCCTCGGTTGCAGGCACACACAAGCGAGAACACAAGCACATGGAAAGCCATGCCCCTGATCTCCATGTTATGCCCAACCATGGCTCGGATTGAAAGAGGAAAGATTCATTTGTTGTACTAGATGCAGTCGTCAGTGTGGGAGGCCGTCATGCTGTTGTGGAGGGCTTCAAGGTTAGGTTCAAAGTAATCAAGGAAGAATGAGTGCTGCCAAGAGCTTCAGCGAGATTGATGCATTGCCTTGCATGTGGTTTTCCACTAATTTCTCCTCTTTAAGAACAATATATGTTGATACGATTTCTTTTGTATTTCTTTTTGATCGTACAAAAAGGAGCCTGCAAATCGGTTCCTTAGATATTATACTGAGTCAGTGTTAGGTAATAGTTCAAATATTTGTGTTCTACTTTCACAGAAAATAATGAGAAAATCAATGCCAAAGGACGTTTCAAATGCGGCAGCTGCGGTGTTGAAAATAATGAGAAAGTAATCGGGTATGCTCCCATGTGGCACCACGTCATGAAACTTTTCAGGGATGCATTCTAAGCAAATATTTTAAAAAGAAATTCTAGCTATCTTTCAGTAGAGGGCTCTTGCTTGGTTCTGGCAGGAACAATCTGATTGGTGTCATACAATGTGCAAGTGTACATATTGTACACATTTTTCTCTTTAATTTAGTAACTTTTGCGTTACGCAGGAATGAGTTGTTGAATCTGTTCTGATGATTCTTGCAATAGTGGAATAAATATTCATAATTCCTACATGCACGCCCATGTAAAGATTTATTATTCAGCCTTTAGGTGTACATTGAATTATTTGTGTGTGCATTCTAAAATAATTGTTATTATATGCCTTTTTACCTACCGTTTTATGGCTTATATTTCTAAAGGGTATTACACAGAAGATTCCCTAATTTAGTTTCTCAAAATCATATTTAACTGAGTGTTGTTTTTTTCAGGTGAATACATATCTTTGGAGGATTCTCGATCAAGAAGCGAGGTTGCTCGACTGATTTCTTACGTAAGCATAACCATGCAAAATTAGTGTAAGTTGTTTAAATTTAAAAATAGTACAGATTTAATTATTGTTTCATTATTCTGATGCTTAAGAAAGTTAGACTATTAGTACACAAAACTTTATTTCTAATGTGGCATGTGTAATCTTTTCCTTTTGTTTTGAAATAGTTATGTGCGGTAATTCATTCTGAAAGATAAGAGCAGGCTTATCTACCATTATAGAGGGCATCCAGCTTAAAATAAATTGTTTAAATGTGACATTACATTTTAAATTCATTATGAAAGACATGAACAAACCAGTATCAATGAGTCTACTACAGTGTTATTCGAGTAAATAGTTTTATGGCACTATCAATGATTCTACTGCAGTGCTATTCCAGCACAGGAGTGAGAGGGTGATGATTTCTTACTTCTATTACTGAACATGTAATGTGGCTTTGCTAAATGTTTATATTGTTCGGTATGTGCGATGTGTGTGCAAGGCATCGACTAATATAGTAGCATCATTGAAAACAGCTCCGAGACACAAGCTAGGCATGGTATATTTTACTTGAAAAGTGATCCATGACAGATGGCGTAGGGACTCTGCTCTTGGCCTCTTAGTTGACACAGAGAACGCAGGTGTAATAAGGAAGTACATGCCGAAACCAGTATGCACAAGGCCTTCAACCTTGATGTATACATGTGAATACATTGTTGTGACTTTGAAAAGTTAATGCTTGCTTCCGAATATTTTGTCATATGGTGGTCTTCTTAAAACCACAATCTCATTATTCCTTTTCATTGGAGCTTAACTAACCAACGAATTTCTGATTTGCTGCATTCAATTCTCAGATATTTTTTTCACTGAATATTTAATCAAATGCAAAGGATTCGCATGTCATACTTTTGTATTATAATTGATCACTTCGAACGAGATTTAATTTAGAAATCGCCGTGCCCATCAGGTGTTCTTATAAAGCAATGCCGCTGTGGTGTAGACAAACAAAAGTTAGATGTCTCTTGATGTTGGCAACAAAGTTACTTGCAGGTTACCAATTTATAAGTTTGGAAGGTAAATATGTGAGATTTGACATTATGAACCCTTATTGTTGTTGCCGCATAGGTTATATTACAAGTGTTCACCTTGATTTGTTTTGTTCCTTTGCCCTATTTTAAAACTTCTATAATTTTATTTCTGTGTGGAAATTTTATGTGAACCAACAACATGTGATATGCTTTGATTGTTGCTTTCATTTGGCATGCTATATTTGAGAGGAAAATAGTGTGTAGCACATTTGATGCAAAACATTAGATAAAATTTTGATGTAGTTCATAAATGCATAAGCAATAACTGAATCACACAATATGGTTGATTAGCGCTGCATTATTTGTCCTGAAAAATAGGGCATTTTAGAAACAAGCATACTCCTAAACATGTGTATTTGACCATTATTTGGTGCATACAATTATTAGTTAAAACTATTTTCGTGAAAATTTAAATGGTAGGTAAAAAGTTAAAGAACACATGTGCATAAACTGACACACTAAGTTTGGTACACAATCGAAATATGATCAAGAAATCTGCGGTTGTTTTCTTGACATGTATAGAACATAACACATACATAGACAACCTAACTCGGAACTACTTTGATGGTAATAACTATAAATATATTTTCTTAATATTTATACCAAATAGGCATTTATTACACTAGCCCGTGCAACTGCACGGGCTGACGTCTAGTATAGTTAATCAAAGAATACACATATATAGACATTCAGGGTGGACGCAGCGAGCGGGCTTTTTGGGCCGCTCGTGGCCCGCATAGGACTGGACCGAACGGTCCGGGCTCGCTAGCAAACTTGGTCGGTCCGGATTGGAAAAGTAGGCCCGCTCAGCACCTCGGTCCGGTCCGCATTTTAACCGAGCCGCTCGGTCGGACCGAGAACTGCCGCCGGCGACGTGGGCGCTGCCTCGAGGTGAGCATCCTGGCTCGCTTTAACCAGTCGAGCCTCTCGTTCGCCTGTTCGATCTCTGCATCACTGCATGCACCGCGGCTACACATACATGGTGTTCTAGTTCGCCGAGAACAGCCCGTTCAACGAGTGGCTCCACGTCCATGGAGGCGAGATGATGGGATGGATGACCCAGCACGTAGTCGGCATCTGCACAGGCACGCACGGCGAGCGGCGGCACATACTCACGCACGCCATATGTCGTTCCTGCGGTGACCGCGGTGTCAGTTAAAAGTTGTTGTCAAACATTCAGTTTCGTCAGGCGTAATTGTACTGTTAAAAGTTCAGCTTCGTCAGTTGGAATTTTCTTCAGTTTGTGACTTGGTCAGTTGGTCTTAGGTTGTTAGCGCAGCCCGTCGCTTTAATCGGATCTTAGGATGGCACGATACTAAAACGATCCTAGCGACGATGCATGGTAGCGGGCAAGGAACGCTGGGATGGCAGAAACAGCAAGGCCCGCACACAGAAAATTGTGGGTGTTTTCCTTTCCTTTTATTCCGTCTAACAGATAACAGAAACCGCAAAAGAAGCGAGGTTCGATCCGTTAATTAAGGCGTCATCCCACGACTATCTCCACGTCAAAATTGATCCACTAATCACGGCAATGCCACCACACACGAAATCGTGGGCTCATGGACGCGCTAAAATACTTGCATGTAACGGAAAAGCTGCAGCAACAAACATGAGCGGCTAACAGATGCGCCCATGAAGTTGTCTCGTCGTCGCCGATCTCGACCATGAAGTTGTCTTCATCATGTCCAGGAGCTCGCCGGAGTCGTCTGTCGCCGCTGCCGTGGTCACCACGTCGCCGCCGCCGCCGCCATGGGCGGTCCTCTCGGTCCGGCCCGAGCTTTACCTCCGCCGGTCCGGTGCAGGAAAAGGAGACCGCCGCGCTGCTCGGTCCGGTCCGGTTCGGTCCGCCGCCGGCCGGTCCAAACGGCGGCTCGGTCAGGGACCGGACCGGCCCGGACCGTGTCCACCCTGATATATAGTATATGGCGCGTCAGTTTAGCACAGCATGCACACCAGCCAGGCGGCCACCAGTTACCCAGGTAGGCGAACGCCTCGCTGGTGCCACCAGGAAGAACTGGGGCAAGATCCCGAATGCTCTGAATGTCTGCGTTTTTTCTTCATGAGAGTGAAGACTGTCAGTTCAGAAAATTCAGTTTCACCACCTTTAGAAAATTCAGTTCGTCTGTTTTGTCAATGTTTCAGCTGTCAGTTAATTTCTGGTGCACGTGGGCGCTCACGCATGTCGTCCACTTTGTCAATTCACTCACGCACGTAGTGTTGAGTTAAACTCTGTCCTACTGAACCTGTCACTTAGGGCATGTACGATGGTTGATAAGACAATCTTATCTTAAGTCTTGCATGTAATTTAGAGATGACAAAAAAATATGTCTACAATGGGTTATATTTTAGTCTTATCTTCAATAACTAGCAATTCCTTAAAATATGGTGTGACAAATTGTGCTAAGAGATCATCTCTTGTCTTATCTTAAATAAGAGAACACAAGCCTTTTCTTAAGAGTTCTCTCTCCTACATCTCATCATTTATCCTATGTGGCACTCCTAAGACAGCACCATTGTACATGCCCTTAGTTTGTTCAGTGCGAGAAGCACGCTAGTCCGTGTTGCCGCTGAATAGGCAGTGGTGTTTAACCACGGAGAGATTGACCACGATGTGTCTGTGCGATGGCACAGTTATATCGAGTCGAGGGTGATCAGTTTGATACGAGCTGAATAAAAGGAAGCAGAACATACGCAGACAGTTGTGCGTCGCAGAATCCTCTCCACATACTTAATGCGTTCGTGCGTGTCTTCTTTCTCTTTTAATTTCTCGCGTGACCTCCTGTGTGTGGAGATTCAGTGATTGATCTAACACGTGGCCCACCTCGCTGCTGCATGCGCACACATCAACGCCGATGGCTGGCCGGTCCATTCGGTCTGGCCCAGGCTTCGCCGTGGCCTGTCCGGTCCCTAAAAGTAGGACCGCTATGTTGCTCGGTCCGGTCCAGTCCGGACCGCGGGCGGCCGTTCCAAACGACGGCTCGGTCAGGGACCGGACCGGACCGTGTCCATCCTGAGTCGAGATGGCTCGCACTGCCTCTACTAAGCTCGTGCTGGTCGCCCTGGTGGCGGGCTGGCGGCACTCCTCCTTGTTGCCTCCGATGCGGCAATCTCGTGCAGCCAGGTGAACTCCGCCCTTGGGCCCTGCATTTCCTATGCACGCGGCAGCAGCGCCAGCCCGTCTGCGGCCTGCTGCAGCGGCGTTAGGAGATTGTCCAGCTCAGTGCAGACCGCCGCTGACAAGAAAGCGGCGTGCCAGTGCATCAAGAGTGCTGCCGGTGGGCTCAACGAAGGCAAGGCCACAGACATCCCCTCCAAGTGCCGGGTCAGCGTCCCCTACAACATCAGCTCAACTGTCAACTGCGATAACATCCAGTAATCGATTGCTTGCTGCCATCATCGCCGATTATAGCTCCACCGATCCATGCTGAGTACATTCAGGTTACCAATATACTACATATACATGAATAAATGCTCTGATCTGATCTCCATATGAGAGAGAGGACTACGTACGTGGAGGCAACTCTGCATGGCCGGCCACTGTAGTATCGATGTTTGGTTGTTCCTTCGCTCCCTTTGAGAAAATAAAGGAGTATGTTTTACCATGTACCATGTGTACTTTTGATATACTAGCAAAGAGGCCCGTGCGTTGCACCGGGAGAAAAAAAACTTACACTCTCTAACCCAATGCGTCACAACTACATTCACTGCATCACTGAGATATACTGACTTCCCCTCTCTATCAACGAGACAATCCTAGTAGCTTCAGTCATGTAATGTATGAACTGCTGCACTTAAATCATAAAAGCATGGAACAACTGACTCGATGCATTAGATTTGTGTTGGTGTCCATTGCAATCTCTCTCTCTTTTTTTTACATAGACATGTGCATCCCATCAGACATAGACCAACGGAAGAAAAAGAAAAAAGAGCCATAATTACATATCATTGCTTATAAATGACATGTTAATTGTCAAATTACCTTCTTAAATAATTCATCAAGTGTAATGAGCCATTAACTTCATCAGTGGATATATTATTAATAGCCTAATATCATGAGGATCATACATGTATGTACACAAACTAAACAAATTGATGAAGAAGTTGAGGTTTAATTGGTAAGTTAACAGGTAAATACAAATTGTCTTTTGACCTTGCTTGCACGCTAGACCTATAAGCTTAGACCAACTCCAACTGCTCCTCTATCTATAAAATACCGCAGTTCTTGTAAAGTGTCCATAACTTCAGAGGATCAAGTAAAATAACCGCAGTTTACGAGAAGGATGGCATACAGAGAGCTTGCACGCCGTAAGCTATATGTCACTGTGATGAGATAACACCATCTTGCCGCCAAAAAAAACACCATCATGTGAGTGCATAGCAAGCTCTAAAAATGATTCATCTTTTAACATCAAAGCTGCGCAAGGGTAGCTATGCAAAAATAATTCTGAATGTGATGCGGATGAGGTGACCGTGTTGCTTAACTGAGAACAGGGCCGTCCCACAGATATATGGGGCCCCGGGGCAAGACAAAAACAAGGGGCCCTTATTGAAACACAAAAGCTCAATTTTTCTTTTCAGAATTAATGTAAATATCCAGTACATAGCATAGATTGATTATCTTTGGACTCTTAGACTGGCAGTATCACTATTTATCGATCAACTGAAGTGCATCGGGATAGTAATGAAACAATACAGCTCTACAAAAGCTTGATTTCCTAATTGTCAATAGAGACATCAATTTTTCTGCACAACAAATGTCCTTGTAAAAACTGGTTGCTACTTACATTTGTGTTACCATGATATATATAATTAATTGGATAACTTACATCTGTTCTGGATCCTCCCCCAACCTGCAATGTTTCTTTACTCCAAAAATTCTTCACCCAAATAATAATTCACCTCTTCCAAACTATCCTGCATAAGGCATAGCAAAGCAAACTGAGTACTCTAGAAGAGTTCTAGTTTTGAAAAACTTAACAGTAATTGATCCCTTTTGAGATTCCACTACTAGACAGATAATTTCTTGAAGACATGTCACTGAACAAGCTGCATAAAACCGGTTAATAAAGGGATCAAAAGCACCTGGATATTGATTGATGTGGATGTAGATGGCTTGATCCGTATGCCGCGGTAGTTAGCACGAACGGGCAGGGCGTTGAGAAAGGTAGGGGAGCTGATTGGGGAATGATTTGCGCCGTAGCTTCCTTTAATGGCCGGCCATGACATCAGAATCGGAGAGGCATCGGAGGGGCGGCGCTGAGTCTGAGATTTGGCAAAGCAGAGGAGTCGCCGGTCTGGGGTCCCGTGCTAACAGATTGATTATCGATCAATTCCTTCGTAAGGTTTGCCTAGTGGGCTTTTTCTTGCATGGTTCGACGTTTTGTTTTTCGTGTATTTTCTTTGGGCTCTATGGAGGTATACTACTACCTGGGCCGGGGCCCCTGCCTCCTCGGGGCCCAGGGCGGACGCCCCGTTTGCCCGGCCTATGGGTCGGGCCTGACTGAGAACAGACATGATGATTGTATCGGCTCTCCATATAGCTGTCCGGCGAAAGTTGTTGCGGATGCTTATGCAAACTTGCCTTGTGCTCATGTATCGTTGGTCAGGGCATCTCCAGCCGTTGGCCCCCCCTAGGACGCATAAAAATCGCCCCCTGGGGGCGAGCCGGCGATACAATCGGCGCTGGGGGCGGTTTTGCGCCCAATCGTTGCCCCCAGCTCGTCCCCAGGCACTGAAATTGGCCCACTTTGCAGCCCAATTTCGGCGAATAAAGGGCACATATGGGCGAGAATAGGCCCATATTCGGCGTGGTTTCGCCGTGTCTCGGCGTTCAATTATCAACACAATTATTTCTTATCACATATTTCATCACAGAAAAATCAAATACTTCAACAAAATAGTACAACAACAAATAGTTCAATACAAATTATATAGTTCAACAAATAAAAACTTGTATTTCATCACACGGCGTCCCCCTTGAGCCTCCATTGGTGCTCAATCAGATCTTTCTGCAGTTGATGATGCACTTGTGGGTCTCGGATCTCCTGACGCATACTGAGATAGGCAGTCCAAGTTCCCGGTAGCTGGTGATCAACTTCGGCTAGAGGACCCTGCCTGTATTATGGTTCAGTGTCAAACACTGGGTCTTCTTGCTCGCTCTCGATGATCATGTTGTGCAAGATGACACAGCAAGTCATAATCTCCCACATTTGATCTTTGGACCAGGTCTGAGCAGGGTACCGAACAACAGCAAATCGAGATTGGAGCACACCAAATGCCCGCTCGACATCCTTCCTGCAAGCCTCCTGAAACTTCACAAACTAGGCGTTCTTGCCTCCTGCCACAGGGTTTGAGATCGTCTTCACAAATGTCGACCATCTCGGATAGATGCCGTCAGCTAGATAGTACCCCTTGTTGTATTGGTGCCCATTGATCTCGAAGTTCACCGGAGGAGAATGGCCCTCAACGAGCTTGGAAAAAACAGGAGAGCACTGCAGCACGTTGATGTCATTGTGAGTTCCTGGCATACCAAAGAAGGAGTGCCAAATCCAGAGGTCCTATGTGGCTACCGCCTCAAGCACCACACTGCAACCGCCTTTGGCGCCTTTGTACATCCCCTGCCAACCAAATGGGCAATTCTTCCATTTCCAATGCATGCAGTCGATGCTTCCAAACATCCCAGGAAATCCTCTTGCTGCATTCTGGGCTAGGATCCGAGCAGTGTCTTCCGCATTGGGTGTTCTCAAGTATTGTGGCCCAAACACTGCCACCACTGCCCGACAGAACTTGTAGAAACACTCTATGCTGGTGGACTCGGCCATGCGCTCATAGTCGTCGAGTGAATCACTGGGAGCTCCATATCCATATGCAAGCATCCTCATCGCTGTCGTGCACTTCTGGATGGAGGTAAATCCAAGAGCGCCAGTGCAATCCATCTTGCATTTGAAGTAGTTTTCAAACTCCCGGATGGAATTCACAATCCTGAGGAAGAGCTTTCGGCTCATCCGATAATGGCGCCGAAATGTTCTCTCGCCATGAAGTGGAGCATCGGCGAAGTAGTCGGAGTAGAGCATGCAGTAGCCTTGGAGACGATGCCGGTTCTTTGCTTTCATCCGTCCCGGCGCCGAGCCACCTCGCCGCGGCTTTTCATTGCTCGCCAGCAGCTGGGCGAGGGCGGCGAGCACCATGAGATGCTCTTCTTCCTGGACGTCGGCTGCGGCTTCCTCCTCCAGCAGCGCGGCGAGCTCTTCCTCCTCATCCGAGTCCATCGCCGAGGCAGGCAAAACGCCGAACACCTTGCGCTCGGTGGGCGTGTATCCGCCGTTAAACGGCGCCTCCGCGGCCGGAAACGGCGGCCGGAAACGCCCAGCTGCTGTGGGAGGGGCTGCCGCGGTGAAGCGCTGCTATTTTCCAGCGGGGAATGGCTATCTAGCGGAGTAGGGCGGCGGCCGTCGCCGGGATATAGCTAGTGGTGGCCGAGGGCGTGGGGGGTGGGAGGCGAGCCGGGGGAAGAAAACCTTGACTTTTCTTCTGTCGGTGTGGGCCAGGCGTGCTTTTCCATAGCGCCGGAGCCCCCAACTGCTCCCCAGCGCGCCGGGTTCGGCCTGTGACCGCCGGGCGGAAAACAGATCCGAACCGGCGATTTTCGGCGTCCTGGGGGCGTGATTGGGCCGTTTTTTCGGCGCCAGCGCCGAAAAAGTGGCCTGAAGGGCCCTGTTGGGGACGCGGCTGGAGATGCCCTCACCCAAGGTAGCTTGACAGGCCAGATTCCTACTACACCGAGTAGCGAACTATTAAAAAGAATACTGAATTGCGAAACAAGCCACCGAGCTGGACCGAGCGAAAACAGGCTTGGCTCGTTCGCAAAACGGGACGATATTTCCAGCTCGCCTCGGCCTATTACCTTGTCGGGCCGAGCCAGACCGAGTTTCGGGCTGAGCCAGAAAGCCCGTTCGGACGTCCAGCCCTAGCCCCCATTTCGTCCTCCCATCGCGAGTTAGCCTCCCAGTACCGTCCTCGATCCTGGGCGTTGGCCACTTCGAAATCGGGTTGAAAATTGAAAGCCCAGGTCCCTCCCCGGCCGTCAGCGTAGGCCGCGGATCCGGTAGTGTGAGCGGTGCTAGTTACCAACTCGGAGGAGCGGGGATTGTCTCGCCAGCATCTCGCCAACCCCGACGTCCTCCACCCGTCTGAATAGCCAGTCGACCTTCATGGCACGTCGTGGACCCGAACATCTTCGTTTAACTTCAGGCTCGATGTAGGTCGCACGTAGCTTATAAACGAGTACTTTCCATCAGAGTCATGGGCGTAGGTACCAAGCTGGCTTTATTCTCATCATGTAGTATCCGGCTAGACAGCAAGCAGCCACTGTGATGTATTGATCCTAACTTGGAGTTGCACGTATGAGGCTAGCTTTCACAACGACCGGCCGGCCGATCAAGTACGTACTCGCATATGTATGGAAGTTGCCGGTTCTGACGCACACATGCGAGAACGAGAGGTCGAGATATTGCAACGGGAACCTGTCGTTCCTGTAACTTTATTGTTTTTTATCAGGATACAAATTACATGGCATTATGGTTTTTAAAGAAGACAAATCTAACTACTACAACCCCTATTCGGTGATTGCACCTAGTCCGAGCCGGCTAGGAATCACAAACATGATTAGCTCTAACATCCTCCACCTTCCTACACGGCCAGTCAACCTTTGTTCGGCCAGCCGATACTACTTTAAAATCTACTTCCTTTCGTTATCTATAGAAGATCTGCTTTCAAATCTCGGCCATCAATCTTTATGACCAAGCAAAATCAACGAATATAAAGGGATGACGTATGGAGAAATATGAAAGCCTCCGTCCTTTATTATTAAGTAAAGAGGTAAAGATGAAGATAAAGGTTGATCATATATTCTGCTCTAATAGCGTGCGTCGTTATTACATGTGCATAACTGGGAAAACATTTCATTAATTCCATTTTCTTTGTCCAACCAACAAAACGTAGGAATGGACTCCACCCAACTCACTAGAACGCAACCATGACTTTGCACTCTCTATTTGGTTCCTCAAACAAATCCTAAAGCCTTGAGAGATAGGGATGAAGGTCACACAGACATTTAGTGGATGCGACCACAAATAAGAAGTCCTACTGGTTTAATTGTAAGAAGTCAGAGTATTTGGGGAAATCCCTTGGAGCACATGGGTGCTGCTACCCTGAGAAACAAAAAATAATCTCATAATTATCGAAAAATTCAGAAAATCACAAAACATTTTGGATACAAACTTTTTTGTATCAGCTCTGTATAATAATTGGATGTCAAAAACTAAAAGCTCAGTATAATGACTGAACGAAAATGTCCTTCATTGAAAAATGTTGTGCTGATAGAGACGAACACTACTAGAAAAAGGGTTATAGATAAGATTGACACTAATGGCGCATCAGGAAAGTAGTGCGCCACTACTATATACTAATGGCGCACCTGTTGGTGATGCGCCATTAGTGTGGAAGACACTAATGGCGCACCAGACAAAAGGTGCACCACTAGTGATATTTTTTTCATTTTTACATACATACTAATGGCGCATCCGACCGAAGTGCGCCATTACTAATTCTAACTAGTAATGGCGCACCGGACAAGGAGTGCGCCAGTATTGAATTTTTTTTATTCTCTTTTTTGCAAAACAACTAATGGCGCACCGTGTCACAGTGCGCCATTACTAGTTTAAACTAGTAATGGCGCACTACTACGCGGTGCGCCATTAGTATATATATATTTTTCACTACTACACGACTATCTCGGTTACGGTTATCTCGCGGGGCAGGTAGTCCACGGATTTTCTGAATGCGTAAGGTGCATGAATGACACAACGTATCGCCAGCTAGATAGAGATCCCGGGTCTTCGAAAACCGTGTTCATGGGACATCGACGTCCCCCTCGCCGCCGACGATCAACCGCACTCTCCCCACTCCACCGGTCGCCGCCGCCGACCACCGGCCCGCACCCTCCCCCACTCCACCGTCACCGATGACCCACCGCACCCTCCACTCCACCTTTTTCATATTCATAAATATTTTTAAATAACAAATTTGAACATATTTTTTAAAAAAATTATTACTGTTCTTATAAAAAATATTACTGTTATGATTTAAACAAGTTTGAACATATTTAAACACAAATAAATATCAAACAACATTTTAAATGCACTACTACACGACTATCTCGGTTACGGTTATCTCGCGGGGCAGGTAGTCTACGGATTTTCTGGATGCGTAGGGTGCATGGATGACACAACGTATCGCCAGTTAGATAGAGATCCCGGGTCTTCGAAAACTGTGTTCATGGGACATCGACGTCCCCCTCGCCGCCGACGATCAACCGCACCCTCCCCGCTCCACCGCTGCCGACGATCAACCGCACCCTCCCCCGCTCCACCGGCCGCCGCCGCCGACCCCCGGCCCGCACCCTCCCCCACTCCATCATCGCCGATGACCCACCGCACCCTCCACTCCACCTTTTTCATATTCATAAATATTTTCAAATAACAAATTTGAACATATTTTTTTAAAAAAATATTACTGTTTTTATAAAAAAATATTACTGTTATGATTTAAACAAGTTTGAACATATTTAAACACAAATAAATATCAAACAACATTTTAAATGCATAAAAATAAAAATTGGGGAGCCTGGGAATCGAACCCAGGACCTCCAGTGTGTGTGCTGCGTGCTGACTAGTCGAGCTAGTGGGCGGGTTCTGATGTAGATTGGGTTAGGTGGAATATAACCTGAGGGCTCGAACTGTAATAAAAAAACATTCTAATGGCACACCGCTGCTGGGTGCGCCATTAGTAAGCTTCCCCCCCACTCCACCCATTCCCCTCCCTCCCTTCCTCCCCACTCGACCTAATTTGCCCCCTCCGCCCCAACCGTACGCTGCCGCCACGCCTGCACGCCCCCTCCGCCCCCTCCGTCCCCTGCCGCCGCCGCCCCGACCCCCGCCCACGCGCCCCCACGCCCCCCACCACTTTAGCTCCCCCGCGCCTCCCATCACTGCAACTCCCCCGCGCCACCGCCCCCACGCCCCCAAGCCCCCACCACTGTAGCTCCCCCGCGCCGCCGCCCCCGCGCCCCGAGCCGGTGGAGGAGGACCAGGAGGAGGACGAGGAGAAGGAGAAGACGACGACCGCCAGCTCAGCCAGGCCACGCGATGTCGCCGTCCGCGCGTTGCTCTGCCCTACCTCAGCTCAGCCAGGCCAGCGTCGTGTACTCCCTCGACTGCAGGTGAGCCCCTCCCCTCCACTTCCTTCTTCTTCTTCTTCCTCTTTCCCTCAACCTCTGCTCCGAGTCTCGACCACTTTGCAGGGCCCGTCCATCTCCGGCGAGCTCACCACACCGCGCGAGCTCAACGACCGCTGTGCAGGGCACCACCACGCAGGTGACAGTTAGGTACAATTACAGAAAATGGCTTGTAAATAGGGTTAGGGTTTGGGAGTGGAGACCATGGCCATGGCTTGTAAATTGTTGTTGATTCTCAAGTAAATTTTTCTGTTAGGTATAGTTAGGTACAGTTACAGAAAAATTGACACGGAAAGGTTGTGTCATGCATCACAGGATTTGTAGGAGTTCTTGGAGCCACAAAAATAACTTTAGAACCCAGAGAGGCCTCAGACCAGCATCATAGGCAATAAGATCAGGCAACATCTGTTCTTATTAGTTTAATAGAAGAGAGAGGGATAGAAAATAGACAAGAAAGCAGAATATAGCCAAGACAAGTAGCATCTATTCTTAAGCAGAGTATAAGGATAGCATAGAAGAAATAGACAGGGTAGCACCCAACTGAACATCTGCTTCTGCAGAACACTGCACTCCACTTACACATGGTATTTTTATGCAAATAGGACACCACACCCACAAGCACTTGGGCTAGTATCATTAGCAGTGCTACTGTAAGTATATATAACATCAGTAACATGTAACAACAAGTATAAGTAGCTATTACCCAAAGGTCAGCCAGACCAATGGGAATAGACAGAATTAAGTAACCAACTCCAGGAACTAGATTAGCATATTCAGTTAACTGAATCCAAACACCCTTTTTATCCATCAGTTTATGCTGTACTATAGTCAAGATGATCTGATTGTCTGTAGTTCTCATCTCACAGCCATTCTGAAGCACTCGAACCGCGATGTCTTGAAATATCCCACCAAAATTTGTTTAAAAAAATGTTTGTTTGCACCTCATCTACTGCTTGCTTCATATTAAGCCTGAAACATCACACCTGCTTAGCATATGATGGGGTCCAAAATCTGTATAACAGTTTAATTTTTTTGCATGGAAAGGTTCACCCAAATTGCCATTAAGAGAAACCAGAGCTCGCTACAAAGTCTCGAATACTAATCTTTATAACTATGTGCTTTCTTTTCTATATTTTCTGATAGGTGGCACATATGTTTCTGATGCCATATTTGTTGGTTTTTTCTGGAGGGTGATGATGTCATGTCTCTACAGTAGATTAAAATAAATGGAAGTTTAAAAATATGAGAGAAGTCGTCTTGACTAATTACATGTTTATGTAAAAAAGAATAGCAGGGATATTTTACAACTCCTGTGTGTGTAGTTTCTTGTTTTTACTGTAGTTGTGGCTGCTTTCTTCTTGTATCATAAAAATATCCCTGTTGCTGTATTTGTGATGATGTTGTACTTGTGATGATGCTACTTGTGATCTTCTGAAATGACCCATTGGCGACTTCATTACGCGGGGATAATGATTTTGCAGGTACCCCGAGAGGCCCTTGAGTTTGCCGGAATGTCGATTAACTTCCATTCCGGCAAATTCGGGTACTCCATATGTCCTATTTTCAGCAAAGGCCATGCTGAAATTTTCCGTGAATTTTAGCATGACTTTGCTAAAAATAGGACATATGGGGTACTTGCGACTAATGCCTGTTATCATGCATGTTGTATGATCTGTTGTAAGGGTACTAATTGGTCTCTTCTGCTGCTTATCAGAGATGGCGGGAAGCAGCCACCACCGCTCTGCGACACCGCAGTATGAGTTGGATGCTTCCGAGTTCTTCACTATCATACTTGGGACTTCAATATCATCCATGACGCGGGTATATAAAATGAGAGATCTCCCCTTCACCCATCTCATTATGATATCTGTTGTTTGCTACATCACTCATTGTCCCAAACTGCAGAGGCTGCTTGACATTTTTATGAACATCCTGATGGGTGAAGATCCGCCAAATAATGTGAAGCTGCGACAGGCCGACAGCGGGTTTCGCAGGCAGTGGGATGTGGAGTTGGTGATCAAGGAGGGCCACATGTACTTGTCTCGTGGGTGGGAGAAGTTCTACCGTGCCTACGACCTGCGGCTGGGGTACTTCCTTCTCTTAAGGTACGAGGACGACGCCACCATGCTCATCGTGAAGGTGTTCAACGCGACTATGTGTCGCATGCGCTACGCTGACAATGATGATGCCGGTACGTTCTGCCTCTTCTTATTCCTCTACATTTGGCTTTGTCTCACATCGATTGTTAACAGCCATTGTTGCATTTGGACAGGTAATGGGAGCAGCAGCAGCGACACTGGCTACAGCCAAAGCAGCAGCGACTATGGCTGTAGCGAAAGCAGCAGCGATTCTGGCTGTAGCGAAAGCAGCAGCGATTCTGGCAGCAACATAGACAACAAGAAGGATGATCCGGACGGGAGTGCGGGAGAAGAGGAGCAGAGTGGGGATGAGGAGCTGCAGGATGACGATGGGCATCAGGCTGAGGATGACCTAGCGCTGGTGATGGCTGACCAAGGGCAAGAGATGGTGGTGGCTGACCATGGGCAAGAGATGGTGGTGGCTGACCATGGGCAAGAGATGGAGGTGGCTGAGGATGACCTAGCGATGGTCGTGCCTGAAGGTGGCCTCGCCATGGTGGTGGTGCCTGACAATGACCACGCACCGGTGGTGGCGCCGGCGATCCCACAGCTGGGCGACATGACCACGCCAATTGAGGTAGAAGACTACATCCCACTGCCTCCATCGCCTCGCCGCTATTGGCGCATCAGGCTAAGGAAGGAGAAGGAGAAGAACAATGCATGAGAACTGAACTTTGTCAGGTATGTCAGATATGTATATACTTAGTTACCTACGTTATCTCTAATATGCTTAGTTTCCTATAGGTTAGCTTCATTTTACCTAAGTTGGCTCTAATATGCTAACTTAGAGCTTATATGCTTAGTTTCCTATAGGTTAGCTCCAAAATAACTTATGTTAGCACAAAATGATCAAGTTTACATAATAAGCTTATAGTCATTTTCTTATTCTTCTTCTTTTCCAAAATGACATAGGTTAGCTTCATTTTACCTAAGTTGGCTCTAATATACTAACATAGAGCTTATATGCTTAGTTTCCTATAGGTTAGCTCAAAAATAACTTATGTTAGAACAAAATGATCAAGTTTACATAATGAGCTTATAGTCTTCTTCTTATTCTTCTTCTTTTCCAAAATTCTTCTTATTCTTCTTCTAGTGTTCTTCTTCTTCTAATATTCTTCTAGTCTTCTTCTTTTTCTTCTTCTAACTTCTTGTTTATCATTTTGCAGATTTGATTTAATTCACGGAAGCTTGCATGGATGGAGTGCTTCTTTTCCATTTGTGTTTTTATTTTGTATCAATGTGAAACTTTTGTGAATTGATGGATAACGGTGTTGGATGAACAATGTAACTTTTGTAATATGTAACGATGGAACTATGTGTTGGCTATGTATGTATATATGATGGAACTTGTGTGTTGGCTATGTATGTATATATGATGGAACTTGTGTGTTGGCTATGATTGTTATATGGATGCTTGTTGTATATATATGTGTTGGATATCTCATAGGTGAAATAGTGACCTGAGATTAAGAAAAAAAATTTAAAAAATTGTTACTAATGGCGCACTACCATGTGGTGCGCCATTAGTATAGCAGACACTAGTGGCGCACCGTGGGCAAAACTAATGGCGCACTGCCTGGTGCGCCATTAGCATACCAGATACTAATGGCGCACCAGTGGTGCGCCATTAGTAAAAAAGTCTAGTGGCGTGATACTAATGGCGCACCGGTGGTGCGCCATTACTAGGCAAAACCGGTGTGCCATTAGTAGGCCTTTTCCTAGTAGTGGAAGGTCAGCCACTTAACAGTATCATGTAATTGAGTTATTAGTAATAAGACTCTTTCCATTTAGGTAGAAATTCAAAATACAAATTGGTACCTGAATTTAGTTAACTTTCCAACTTCGGTAACAAAGATGACCATACATTTTATTGAAGTATAAATATACATAAGTATGTTTTTACACATGTAACTTCACTAACAATGTGCCCTAAATATAGTATTATCACAGAGATGATCTCAGTACTAAAAATTAAAACGTGGTGTCAGCTCACTGGAGTTAGAGCGTATGGGGGCGCGACCACAAGCCATGCTTCTAGTCTCGACGTAGGCACCACGCCATTTCCTTGCACAATGTTGTCTTTATACTAGTTGTTTTTGCCTTCTTACCATCACACCTCCATCTCAAACCAAGGAAATAGGCGAGGCTTATAGGATAGGACCTATCAGAAACTGCATGGCGTGACAACTATGCGCAAAATAGAGGTGCCCTCAGTATTGAAAAGTTCCCCATGTGAAAGTGCAACTATCCCTAGGTGGTTTTGGTAATTCCTAACAACATATAGCTCATTGAGCTAACATTATTCCAAGATTAATATTTCAGGAAAATCTCAATGAATGGCATGGCATGGATGAGGAAAGTGGACCCCTCAAAATACTAATGACAAAAAGATTGGCTCAAGCTCAAAGCTCACGACTCTACATTTTATATTTTAGTGATCCAAGATCACATTGAGTCTGTAGGAAAAGCCAATACTATCAAGGAGCGATGAGGTTCTTGCTTCATAGTGCTTAGTGATATGCTCCAAAACCCTCAACTACCTTCCCACATCCACATATGACCTAAACCAAAAGTCAAACTCGGCCCCACCGATTCTTTCTATCCGGCGCCATCGAGTTCAGATGTCATAGCCACTTCCACAAACCCTAGGCAAATCAGTCTCACCGATAGGGATCTCTGTCACATCGAGATGGGGTTGTAATCTCTCTGTTTCCCTTCGTAACGTTTCGGTCCTACCGAGATGAGCGATCGGTCCCACCGAGATTGCAATGTAAACTCTCTGTTTCCCTTTTGTAACATTTCGGTCCCACCGAAATGAGCAAATCGGTCCTATCGAGTTTACCTGACCAACTCTCTGGTTAGCTTATTACCAAAATCAGTCCCACCGAGTTTGTGTAATAGGTAACCCGAGATTACGTTATGCCCTAACCCTAACCATATCGGTCCTATCGAGTTGCATCTCAGTCCCACCGAAAATCCTAACGGTCACTAGGTTTGCTAAATCGGTCCGACCGAGTTTCTCAATTCGGTCTCACCGAGATTGGTAAATTGTGTGTAACGGTTAGTTTTTGTGTGGAGGCTATATATACCCCTCCACCCACTCTTCATTTGTGGAGAGAGCCATCAGAACATACCTACACTTCCGATACACATTTTCTGAGAGATAACCACCTACTCATGTGTTGAGGCCAAGATATTCCATTCCCACCATATGAATCTTGATCTCTAGCCTTCCCCAAGTTGCTTTCCACTCAAATCTTCTTTCCACCAAATCCATATCCTGTGAGAGAGAGTTGAGTGTTGGGGAGACTATCATTTGAAGCACAAGAGTAAGGCGTTCATCATCAACACATCATTTGTTACTTCTTGGAGAGTGGTGTCTCCTAGATTGGCTAGGTGTCACTTGGGAGCCTCCGACAAGATTGTGGAGTTTAACCAAGGAGTTTGTAAGGGCAAGGAGACCACTTCGTGAAGATCTATCGCTAGTGAGGCAAGTCCTTCGTGGGCGATGGCCATGATGGGATAGACAAGGTTGCTTCTTCGTGGACCCTTCGTGGGTGGAGCCCTCCATGGACTCGCGCAACCGTTACCCTTCGTGGGTTGAAGTCTCCATCAATGTGGATGTACGATAGCACCACCTATCGAAACCACGACAAAAACATCCATGTCTCCAATTGTGTTTGAATTCTCCAAACCCTTCCCTTTACGTTCTTGCAAGTTGCATGCTTTACTTTCCGCTGCTCATAGACCCTTTGCATGCTTGCTTGAATCGTGTTAAGATTGCTTGACTTGTGCTAAGATAGCTAAAATCTGCCAAAGACTAAAATTGGGAAAAGGATAGATTTTTAATTGGTCAAGTAGTCTAATGACCCCCCCTCTAGACATACTTTCGATCCTACGAATCTTGTGGATCGAGACTATAGAAAGATGCATCAAGGCTATAGATTTCAACATCACGTACTGGTATTGTGGAGACTAGGAAAGGTTAAGTTTTTTAACTCCTCGTAGTAGCATACAAGTTGTGCGGTTTGTATGGAAAGAGAGCCCAGAGAAGTGAAGTCACATGTTTTAAGGACTTGGGCCATGATACGCCTCCAACGTATCTATAAGTTTTGATTGTTCCATGCTATTATATTATCTGTTTCAGATGTTTTCTATGCACTTATATTCTATTTTATATTATTTTTGGGACTAACCTATTAACCTAGAGTCCAGTGTCAGTTCCTATTTTTTCCTTATTTTTGAGTTTCGCAGAAAAGAAATACCAAATGGAGTCCAAACAGAATAAAACCTTCGCGATGATTTTTCTTGGACCAGGAGACAACGCGGAGACTTGGAGATGAAGTCAGAGGAGCCACGAGGCGTCCACTAGGACGGAGGGCGCGCCCAGGGTGATAGGGCGCACCTCCCACCCTTATGGGCCCCTCATGCACTTCCTGACCTAATTCTTTAGCCTATATATACCCATATATCCCCAAACCAACAGAGGCATCCACGAAAACACTTTTCCACCGCCACAACCTTCTATACCTGTGAGATACCATCTAGGGGCCTATTCCGACGTCTTGCCGGAGGGGTATTCCATCACGGAGGGCTTCTACATCAAATCTATTGCCCTTCCGGTGAAGCGTGAGTAGTTTACCACAAACCTACAAGTCCATAGCTAGTAGCTAGATGGCCTCTTCTCTCTCTTTGATTCTCAATACCATGTTCTCATCGATGTTCTTGGGGATTTATTGGATGTAATACTTTTTTGCGGTGTGTTGGCCAAGATCCGATGAATTGAGATTTATGATCAGCTTATCTATGAATATTATTTGAATCTTCTCTGAATTCTTTTATGCATGATTTGATATCTTTGTAATTCTCTTCGAACTATCGGTTTGGTTTGGCCAACTAGATTGGTTTTTCTTGCAATGGGAGAAGTTCTTAGCTTTGTGTTCAATCTTGCGGTGTCCTTTCCCAGTGACAGTAGGGGCAGCAAGGCACGTATTATATTGTTGCCGTCAAGGATAAAAATTCCTCTACATCATGTCATCTTGCTTAATGCGTTACTCCGTTCTATATGAACTTAGTACTCTAGATGCATACTGGATAGCGGTCGATGTGTGGAGTAATAGTAGTAGATGCAGAATCGTTTCGGTCTACTTGACATGGACGTGATGCCTCTATTCATGATCATTGCCTTAGATATCGTTATAACTTTGCGCTTTTCTATCAATTGCTCGACAGTAATTTGTTCACCCACCATATTATTGTCTATCTTGAGAGAAGCCTCCAGTGAAACCTATGGCCGCCGGGTATATTTTCCAACATACAAGTTCTATTTTCCATCATTTAATTTTCCAATCTACAATATTAGTTTCCGATTTACTATTTTGCAATCTTTTACTTTCCGATCTATAAACCAAAAATATTTACTTTACCATTTATCTATCTCTATCGGATCTCACTTTTGTATGTAACCAAGAAGGGATTGACAACCTCTTTATCGCGTCGGCTGCAAGTTGTTTGATTGTTTGTGTAGGTATTCAGTGACTTGTGTGTTGTCTCCTACTGGATTGGTACCTTGGTTCTCAAACTGAGGGAATTACTTATCTCTACTTCACTGCATGACCCTTTCCTCTTCAAGAGAAAAACCAACGCAAGCTCAAGAAGTAGCAGGAAGAATTTCTGGCGTTGTTGCCAGGGAGATCTATGCCAAGTCAAGCCATACCAAGTACCCATCATAAACTCTCATCTCTTGCCTTACATTATTCGCCATTCGCGTCTCGTTTTCCTCTCCCCCACTTCTAAAATGATTTTCAAAAAGATTTGCCTTTTCTTCGCCCCTCTTCCGTTCGTCTTCTTCGCTTGCTTTTTGTGTGCTCATGTGTTGGATTGCTTGCTTTGTCACGATGGCTTAAGAGAATACCAAATTGTGTGACTTTTCTAACACCAATAACAATGATTTTATCAGTACTCTGATTGCTCCCGCTACTAATGCGGAATCTTGTGAAATTAGTGCCGCTTTGCCGAATCTTGTTACGAAAGATCAATTTTCCGGCCTTTCTAGTGAAGATGTGCATCCCATCTAAACAATTTCATTGATTTGTGTGATATGCAAAAGAAAAAAGATGTGGATAATGATATTGTTAAGTTGAAGCTATTTCCGTTCTCACTTCGAGGTCATGCTAAAACTTGGTTTTCATCTTTCCCTAAAAATAGTATTGGTTCGTAGAATCAGTGTAAAGATGCCTTTATTTTCAAGTATTTTCCTACCGCTAAGATCATCTCCCTTAGGAACGATATTATGAATTTTAAGCAACTTAATCATGAACATGTTGCACAATCTCAGGACATGATGAAATTGATGATACGAAATTGCCCTACTCATGGTTTCAATTTGTGGATGATTATACAACAAAATTATGCTGGATTGAATTTTGCTTCTAGAAATCTTTAGATTCGGTCGCGGGAGGTACTTATGGAAATTAATTTAGGAGAAGCTACTACAATCCTAGATAATATTATGGTTAATTATTCTCAATAGCATACCAAAAGATCTTCCACTAGTAAAAAGGTGCATGCGATTGAAGAGATTAATGATTTGAGTGGAAAGATGGATGAGCTCATGAAATTATTTGCTAGCAAGAGTGCTTCTATTGATCCGAATGATATTCCTTTGTCTACTCTAATTGAAAATAGTAATGAATCTATGGATGTGAATTTTGTTGGTAGGAAGAATTTTGGTAATAACGCAAATAGACTAATTTTAATACTAGGCCGTTACCTAGTAATGCCTCTGATAATTATGGTAAATTCTATAAAAATGCTTATGGAAATTATAATAATATGCCCTCTGATTTTGAGAATAGTGTGAAAGAATTTATGAGTTCGCAAAAGAATTTCAATGCTTTGATTAAAGAAAAATTGCTTAAGATTAATGATTTGGCTAGGAACGTGGATAGAATTTCTCTTGGTATTGATTCTTTGAAACATAGATCTATTCCACCCCAGCATGATATCAATGAGTCTCTCAAAGGTATGAGAATTTTCATTGATGAGTGCAAAGGAAAAACCGCAAAGATGCGTGCTAAAAAAGATTGGTTTGTAAAAACATGTTCTTCTAGTTTCCGTGAAAATAATGATGAATATCATAAAGTGATGGATGTGACTTCTATTGAATCTTTGTTTTCCAATATAATTCTTGATAAAGATGGCACTGGAGATGAGTCAACTTTAGAGAAAAGGCGTCCCAATGATTCGGAGTTTTTAGATCTTGGTACAAAATTTGATAAAAGTGGGATTGGAGAGGTCAAAACTTTAGGTAGCAATGAACCCACTCTTTTGGATTTCAAGGAATTTAATTATGATAATCGTTCCTTAATAGATTGTATTTCCTTGTTGCAATGCATGTTGAATTCTCCTCATGCTTATAATCAAAACAAAGCTTTTACGAAACATATCATTGATGCTTGATACGTCTCCAACGTATCTATAATTTTTTATTGTTCCATACTGTTATATTATCAATCTTGGATGTTTTATAATCGCTTTATAGTCATTTTATATTATCTTTTGGTACTAACCTATTGACATAGTGCCAAATGCCAGTTGCTGTTTTCTGCATGTTTTTTACATCGCAGGAAATCAATACCAATCGGAGTCCAAACGCAGCGAAACTTTTTGGAGTTTTTTTGGACCAGAAGAAATCCAGTGGGCCAGAGAAGCACCTGGGGGTGCTCTGAGGGGAGAACAACCCACCAGGGCGCGCCTGGGGGGCCAGGCATGCCCAGGTGGGTTGTGCCCACCTCGGGTGCCCCCTGAACCGCCTCTTTTCTTTATAAATACCCCAATATTCCAAAAACCCTAGGGGAGTCAACAAAAATAAATTTCATCCGCCGTAGAGTCCAGAACCACCAGATCCAATGTAGATACCATCATAGAGGGGTTCACCACTTCCATTGGTGCCTCTCCGACGATGTGTGAGTAGTTCTTTGTAGACCTACGGGTCCGTAGTTAGTAGCTAGATGACTTCCTCTCTCTGTTTTGATTATCAATACAATGGTCTCTTGGTGATCCATATGATGTAACTCTTTTTGCGGAGTGTTTGTTGGGATCGGCTGAACTTTGAGTTTATGGTCAGATCTATCTTTTTATCCATGAAAGTTATTTGAGTTTCTTTGATCTCTTATATGCATGATTGCTTATAGCATCGTATTTCTTCTCCGATATTTGGGTTTTGTTTGGCTAACTTGATCTATTTATCTTGCAATGGGAAGAGGTGCTTTGTACTGGGTTCGATCTTACGGTGCTTGATCCCAGTGACAGAAGGCGAACCAACACGTATTTATCGTTGCTACTACGGATAAAATGATGGGGTCTATTTCTACATAAATAGATCTTGTCTACATCATGTCATCGTTCTTATTGCATTACTCCATTTCCCCACACTAGATGCATGCTAGATAGCGGTCGATGTGTGGAGTAATAGTAGTAGATGCAGGCAAGAGTCAGTCTACTAATATTGGACATGATGCCTATATAATGATCATTGCCTGGATATCGTCATGATTATTTGAAGTTCTATCAATTGCCCAACAGTAATTAGTTTACCCACCATTTGCTATTTTTCTCGAGAGAAGCCACTAGTTGCAATTGATTTTCCTTTGCTTTTATTTTGAGATCTATTAAACCAAAAATACAGAAATACCTTATTGCAATTGATTTTCTTTGGCATCCGTTTGCCTATCAATATTTACTACTCTCTCACATCCGTTTGCCTATCTCAGGCGCCGCTACCCGAAAGGGATTGACAACTCCTTTTACACGCCGGGTTGCGAGTATTTGTTATTTGTGTGCAGGTGTTGTTTACGTTGTGTTGCTTGGTTCTCCTGCTGGTTCGATCACCTTGGTTTCATCACTGAGGCAAATACCTACCGCTGTTGTGCTGCATCATCCCTTCCTCTTTGGGGAAATACCGACATAGCTTCAAGCCGCCATCAAAAGGAATTTCTGGCGCCGCTGCCGGGGAGGATCTTCAACATATACCAGGTTCCTAATCACAAATCTCATCTTCTCACAATTTAAATTATTTTCCATTTGCCTCTCGTTTTCCTCTCCCCCACTTAACAAAAATTTGTTGTTTTATTCGCGTTCCTTTTCGTTCGCCGTTTTCTTGCCAGATCTGTTTTTGAGTGCAATCTTGTTTCATGGTCACAGTGACTAATGAGAACACAAAGTTTTGTGATTTCTCAAGTACCAACAACAATGATTTTATTGGCACTCCGATTGCTCCACCCGCCACTAGTGCAGAGTCTTGTGATATTAATACTACTTTGCTGAATCTTATTATCAAAGATCAATTTTCTGGTACTCCTAATGAGGATGTCGCGTCCCATCTTAATACCTTCGTGGAATTGTGCGATATGAAAAAGATAAATATGTGGACAATGATGTTGTGACGATGAAATTATTTCCATTTTCTTTGCGTGATTCTGCAAAAATTTGGTTATCTTCTTTGCCTCACAATAGTATCGATTCTTCGAATAACTGCAAAAATGCTTTTATCACTAAGTATTTTTCGCCGCAAAAATTATATCCCTTAGAACCCAGATCAAGAATTTCAAGCAACTTGAACACAATCTTGGGAAAGGATGAAAATAATGCTACGGAATTGCCCCACTCATGGATTAAATCTTTCGATGATCATACACATTTTTTTACATGGGATTGAATTTTGTTTCTCGTAAACTTTTAGATTCCGCCATGGGTGGTACTTTTATGGAAATTATTTTGGGTGAAGATACCAAATTGCTTGATAATATTTTGGAAAATTATTCACAATGTCATACCGAAAGAGCTCCTACTAGTAAAAAAGTTAATTCGGTTGAAGAAATTTCTTCTTTGAGTGAAAAAGTTGATGCTCTTATGAAATTTTTTGCTAGTAAAAGTGCTTCTATTGATTTCAATGATATGCCTTTGTCTACTTTGATTGAGAAAAATAGTGATGCCATAGATGTGAATTTTATCTCATGAAATAATTTCAACAACAATGCTTATAGAGGTAATTTTAATCCTAGGCTTTTTCCTAGTAATGTATGTAATAATTATGGTAATTCCTATGGAAATCAATCTTACAATAATAATAGGAATACCTCTGATCTTGAGAATAATATTAAATAATTTATCATCACGCAAAAAGCTTTCAACACTACTATAAAGGAAAAGTTGAATAAGATTGATGATTTGTCTAGAAGTGTTGATAGAATTTCTCATGATGTAGAAAATCTAAAGATAAAAATTTTTGTTCCTGAAGTTAAGGAATCAATTAAAGCTCTTTATGTTTCTATGGATGAAAGTAACAAAAGAACCACTATGCCTAGAGCTGGAAGATAATTTTTAGAAAAAGTGTTTTCTAGTGATTGCTTTCATAAAAATGATGTAGATATTAAAATGATTGGTGTTTATTCTATTGATTCCTTGTTTAGTAAAATTAAGATTGACGAAAAAGGGACTTGAGAAGAGTCAACTTTAGTTAGAAGGTGTCCTGATAATTCAGAGGGTGAAAATCTTGTTGAGAAAATTCATAGAAGTGGGTTTGAAGAGGTCAAGACTTTAACTAGTGATGTGCCCACGCTTTTGGATTAAAAAGACTTTAATTATGATAGTTTCTCTTTGATTGATTGTATTTCTTTGTTGCAATCGATGACAAATTCATCCCATGCTTATGAACAAAATAAAGCTTTTACTAAATATATTGTTAATGCTATGATGAAAGCTTTTGAAGAGCAGTTGGAATTAGAAGTTTCAATTCCAAGAAAATTACATGAAGAATTTGAACCTGCTATCAAAGTCAAAATTAAAAATTATGAGTGTTTTGCTTTATGTGACTTGGGTGCTAGTGTTTGTACAATTCGAAAATCTTTATGTGATGTGATTGGTCTTACCGATATTGAAGAATGCTCTTTAAATTTGGACTTGGCTTATTCTACTATTCAAAAGCCTATGGGAAGAATTAATGATATTCTTGTTCTTGCAAATAGGAATTATGTGCCCACAGATTTATTGTTCTTGCTATTGATTGTAATCCGTCTTGTCCAATTATTCTTGGTAGACCGTTTTTACGCATTATCGGTGCCGTGATTGATATGAAAGAACGCAATATTAAGTTTCAATTTCCACTAAGGAAGGGAATGGAACACTTCCCAAGAACAACAATTAGGCCTCCATATGAATCATTCATGAGGGCATCTTATGGATCTCGAACCAAAGATGAAAAAACGTAGATCCTTGCTTTATGCCTAGCAAAGGGCGTAAAATGATAACGCTTGTTGGGAGGCAACCCCATGAATAAATTTTATTTTTTCTTTTTGCTTTATGTTCTTGAGTGTTCGCACAATTATGCTACTGTTATGATTGTGTTTTTGCGTTTTAGTTAGTGTTTGTGTCAAGCAAAGCCTTTATGATCTTCTTGGGTGATAGTTGTTTGATCTTGCTGAAAAACAGAATATTTTGCGCTTAGAAAAAAAATTCTTAAAAATCACAGGAGTATGATAAAATACTAATTCTTTTTTAAGAATTTTTGGAGTTATAGAAGTTTTCGAAATATCCAGATTCCTACAGATTGATCTGTTTTTGACAGATTCTGTTTTCTTTGTATTGTGTGCTTGCTATGGTTTTCTTTTACAAGTTTTCACCATAGAAAAGTTGGAATACAGTAGATATAATGCAAGAATAAAATATGAATTGGTTTGATAAAGTACTTATAGTAGTGATTTGCTTTCTTATACTAATGGATCTCACGAAGGTTTTGATGGAGTTTTGTGTGACTGAAGTTTTCAAGTTTTGGGTTATCTTACGACGGATGAAGTAATAAGGAGTAAGAAGAGCCTAAGCTTGGGGATGCCCATGGAACCCCAAGTTATTTTCCAAACAGAAGCAAACGACTAAGACTGGGGATGCCCCGATTGGCATCCCCTCTTTGTTCTAATGACCATCGGTATTTTACTCAAAGCTATATTTTTATTCATCACATACTATGAGTTTTGCTTGGAGCGTCTTCTATGATATGAGTCTTTGCTTGTTTTGTTTTGAATTTTATGTCTTGAGTCCTTTCTGGACACACCTATTTGAGAGAGCCAAAATTATGCCATGACTTGTTAGAATTGCTTTCTATGCTTCACTTAAACTAGTGGGTCTACCCACGCATTTGTGCAGCTAGATTTTCATTTATGACTTATGTATTATGCAACCATTTGTTCGCGTATGAGTATTTTTTTCTATGTGGTATAACTAACATAATATATCATTAAAAGTTGATTAGTTGTGTGCCACAAAAATTTGGTTCAAACATAATGGGCCTTACATTATTTGATAGGAATTACAGATTTTAAATTTAAATAGGATATTTTGGAAATAACAACACATTTATAGGTAATGATCTAAAAACCTTGTATATATTCTCTTTTTTCTGGTAATTTTTTTGCGGTACAAAAAAACTTGTACTCTCAACCCACCAGGATCAACAGTAAATTGATAAAAGGTGCCTTTTCAGGTTATGATTTGGTTGGATGATCTTTCGCATGTACATGATGTTTCCCTGTGTTGCGGCTAGCAAATTTTGTTTTGTTTGCAATATGTTGGTATTTCCTATTTTGCTCGGTTCCACGGTCTTCCTATTACGCGATGTCTTTGTGGAGGCCAATATAAATCTGATGCAAAAAGAAATATTGACATATGGCTCATGAAAAATATTGCCTTCCTATCTATTGATGGTCCTTGTAGTGGCTGTAGGTGCCTTGTGTATGCAAACAAACATGTCTAATATTCTGCTTGCGTGTCTAGATGCTATGAGTTAGCCTAGCACAGCAATTTGCTTTATTCTCTCATCTATATAAGTTTACTCATTTCTACATGATCATTTTTTGCATGAATGCTGACAAACTCATTTCTATGCGATTAATCATATACCAAAATTTTCCATCTTTTAATCTCATTGTTATAATTAGAATCAGTGGATTTTGGAATTCACGATTTTTTTGATGAATAGATCTATGCATCAGTTGATACATTTTTTTGTAGCGACCAGACCTCAAACAGTCTGATCTCTGTGCTCCGGTGTCATCCCTGGATCGGTAATGCTGACACCACACAGTACTCGGAGGATTTATAGCAGAGTAGCAATCACACAGTTATTACATCGAGTGTCTCAAAAGAGAACTTATTACAATAAATATGGCTTAAGGCCATCTAATAACGATAACAGCGGAAGGCTTGGAAGATAGGTGAGTCCATCAACTCCAACGGCATCACTGAGTATAGAACCACGACCTAAAACTCCGTAATCGTCGTCTGAAAAGTCTGCAACATTAACGTTGCAGCCCGAAAACGGGTCAACACATGGCATATGCTGGCAAGGTAACACATAGAGAGTAATGGAATGAAACAGCTATACTATATGCATATTTGGCTGGTGGAAAGCTCTATGGTTACAGTTTTGCATAAAGCCAATTTTTCCCTATGGCAAAGGAATAAATTTATTTAACTATCATGGTGGTTGTTAAACATTGAGAATGGTTGACAGCATTCTGAATCCCAATTAAGCATCATCATTAAACATAACCCAACAAAATTAATTTAGAGTAACATGTTGAGATTCACATGAAAATCCAAGTACTAGATACTCAAGATGTCCATAACCGGGGAAACGGCTAACCATGATTAGTTTATTACACTCTGGAGAGGTTTGCGCACTTTTCCCCACAAGACTCGATCGCCTCCGTTTGGTTTCTCGCACTACATGGTGTTTGAGAAGACGGATGACCGAGATATAGTCTTTCAGAAGCGCTAGCACCTTACGATCGGGTAGACCGTATCACCTACGTCCCCTACATCTGCTAGTCTACCACTGTAAGAGTTCGCACGACTTAGTCAACTATGCTAGAGCCCATAATAGCTTGTGGCTGCACACGGAAGTTTCTAGTATGAATAGTCTCATGATCCCTTTGAGCCTGGGTGGCGGTCCAAAAGAAAATAGGCAAGTCCTGGAATACCCAGGTGCCTCAATCCACCCAGATGTGTGTTTAAGTTGCCACCTTAGATAAACCATTAATTAACAATCTCACATCTGTCATGGATATCACTCACCCAATCCACGTCTACTAGCATAGCATGGCATAATAAGCAAACGTAGAAGTAACTCCCAAAGGTTTGATAATAACAGGTAATAGGTACTACCTCATCTAGTTTCCATCCCACAATTTAATTAGATCCTAGTCATGCATTGTGTGAGGATTGATCTAATGCAATAAAACTGGGTAGTAGAAAAGGTATGATCAAAGTGTTACTTGCCTTGCTGATGATCCGCGAAACCTAACGAATCGAAGTAACAGGCGGCGCACTCCGGGTATTCTATCGCAGACAAACAAATAAGCAAACAATAAGCACTCATCTAATGCACAAGTAAAACTCAAATAAGAGATCTAACCAGAAGGTTCAACTTTAGAACTCCGGTTGGCAAAAAGAATCAAATCGAACGAAGCAACGAAAGTCAAACGACGAAAGAAAACACTTCGTTCTAGTAACCTGGATCTAGGGCAAATTTTACAGTATCAAAAGCTTGTTTAAGTTGGTTAAACGAATAGAGGGTTTCGAGACAAAACTATAGGCGCTTGAATCGCCTGATTCCGATAAACGAGCGAAAAGTTATACTAAAACGAAAATCGGATCAGGAATCGCGATCAGAAAAATCGCGGATTTAACCCGAGAAAAAGAAAAAAATGACGAACGCTCGCTAGAATGAACGAACGGACGAACACTCGCTATTTAAATGTCACGACCGGTTTTCCGGACATAAGTTTCCAGAAAATGGCCGTTGTGCTCATCAGCCCAGGATTACTGTTAGCTGATGAGGCACCAACTTGTTACAGAAATTCCAAGCAAAAGTACAAAATATGTAGTACAAGACCATTCTGGCCTATGAGTACAACAATTGGGTTTCTAGTGGTCGATGGCGGAAGCGGTTTGTGGATCATCAGTGTATGGGACTCCATTTCCCACGGGAACAGCTGACCAGGTTAACTCCTATCTTCGTGAGGCTGCTATCTCCGTTGCTTAGTTTCCGGGGCTGTCACCGCAACGCTCCTCTCCAGGCAGAAATCTGGCCAAGACAATAGCCAGGGACAAGCCAGTGAGTACTTTGAATGTACTCGCAAACATTATGAACACTGGGATAATATAATTGATAGTCATGCACTGAAATATTCTATGATCACATCGTCAGTCACAAATAAAATATCTTTTATGCATGCAAGCAGGTTATTTATATGCAACATGAATAAGCAATAATAGAGTGGGAATAAAATGCCGCAGTCGGGCGTCTGAGCGACACCACATAAAGGGCTTTTAAAAGAAATGCCACAGTCGGGCGTCTGAGCGACACCACATAAAGGGCTTTAAAAGAAATGCCACAGTCGGGCGTCTGAGCGACACCACATAAAGGGCTTCTAAAAGAAATGCCACAGTCGGGCATCTGAGCGACACCACATAAAGGGCTTTTAAAAGAAATGCCACAATCGGGCGTCTGAGCGACACCACATAAAGGGCTTTAAAATAAATAACCAGCATTGCCACAGTCGGGCGTCTGAGCGACACCACATAAAGGGCTTACAAAATAAATAATCACAATGAATATCCAGGAGGTAGAACCGTCCCAGGGATACTTAATAATACAAATAATGCAACAGGTTAGTCCATCACAAAATAATAATCATGGTCCTCACAAGTAACCAGTCGGTATCCAAGTTTGGTTTAACAATTTCACCTCCGAAGACCGACATTAAGACCAACACTTGACCCATCCCAGACTGTAATCCTTAACCATGGACACGGCTATTCGAATAGGTTTAATCTCTGCAGAGGGTGTACTCTTTACCCACGAGTAACGGATTCCTTTAGTCCATCGGGACTAATTCCGTCTACGGCCTTTTAGTTGAAAACACGCCTAACTTGCACACACCAGCTTAACTCATCGGTGTCTGGAATCACCCACGACACTTGTTAAGCAAAACTCTAAGTGGGGAGGCTACAACCTCGCGTAGCATGGGATCAAATTTATATCGCGCGCTCTAAGGGGTGGCCTCCCCTCTCGGTCCCAACCGGAAACACCCATGCCCCCGGACCAGGTGGCATGCCTACTGGCTACAACCGATATCTTCCACCATGGCCTCTCTGTACGGTGTGTGCTTGAAAGGGGTTGACGACTTACTGAACCATACCCTACCTGCGGGGGGTTACTGGAAAGAAGACTCGGTCTACGGTCGACTTAGGAGGTTTATAAGTTCCCTGCATGACATGCATATCAAATATATTTCAACCGAAGAAATCACCACTCAATGTACCTTACCATGCCATACCGGACATAACCGTCCCGACGGGGACCGGCGACAAGCTCACGCCTACCCAAGGCCGAGGCTTTCCCGGATTCCTTTCCGGCATGCATGCAAGGCACATGAGGATGATTACCATCACAATTATATTCATTTCCAACAGCACGGAAATCACTATATGCTTCCATGCAAATGATCATGTCACATGAAATAACAAGTCCTCTAAAATAAGGTGGTGTTATAAACGTGTCAAATAACACACCAAAAACATTATGCCAGGGTTCAGAATGCTTGCCTTTAATGGTGTGGAGAGGTGGGGGTGCTCTCCAGAATTTTTGAAAGCTTCCTTCTCTCCCAAAAATCCTATTTCCAAAAATATGCAAATAACACATATTTCAAAAACAGTACAAAAAAGTTGTTTGGAAATTTTTTAAATAAATCTTAAAATAAACTAGACAATATTTGAGAGATGTAGGAAAAAGAATCAATTCATTTGGAGTTATATTTAAAAAGTTATAGACAGTCAAAGTTGTGGTCAAAATCTGTTATTTAAAATAAAACAGAAAAGAAAACGTTTCGGAGGGGAATACGCTTTCGGAGAAGGGAAAACGTACTGGGGGAATACGCCTTCAATTAATCCCACGTGGACAGGCACGGGGTCGCTGACAGTGGGTCCAGAGGGCCCACTGGTCAGGTTTGACCAGTCTATCCCTCCTCTTTCTCTACCCCGAGCGGACACGGAACTCCGGCGATCGCCGCCGGCGATTGGCGGCTCCGTTCGAGAAACCGAAGCCATCCACGGGCTCAGGGGGTCGAGGCGGTCCCGCCGGTGGGTGTTACGGTCTCGGGGGTGGACGGGGTCGTCGACGGTGAGTCTCGCGGCGGAGGGAGCTTCGGGAGCAGAGTGTGATTGGAGCTACGGCGGTTCCCTATCAAAATCGAGTAGGGGGATGAGTTCACGGAGGGAAGGGGGAGTTCTTGGTGGAGAGAACGGAGAGTGGGAGGCCCTGGTGGTGCCGAATTGGCCGGGGCAGTGGCGGCGGCTGCAGTTGCCGGAGGTGGGGAAGAAGACCTCCCCCGGGTCGATTGGCTGCCACGGGAGAACTAGGGGAGCATTCTAAGGCTGCCTGTGTGCTTGAATGGGTTCGGGGCCTCCTTTTATAGCTCGTCGAGGTCGGTTCCGCGGCGGTGGATGGGGATGCCGGCGAACCGCCTCTCTGTAGCTTGCAGGGCGACGTGGAGGTGACGAGAGCTAGCCGACGAGCGAGGAGATAAGTTCACGCTGTTCCCAGGGGCATGTGGCGAGCCGGGGTGGCTTTGGCGGCGCCGACCGTGGCAGAGGCACGCTGCGGACGCCGGTGTGCCGCCAAAAGCTTTGTCGGCGTCGCTGTAGGCTGCCAGGGCGGCTTGGCGCGTTGCTGTGAGGGGGATAGCGGGTGGCGTGGCTCTGCAGAGCGGGCCAAAGCCATGGGGGCCAGCCTGTCGGCTCGGGCGCGGGTCGTGCAATACGCGCGCTTTGGGCGCGTCCCGTGCACGCACTGAATTTGTTCGACGAAATGCTAAAGCATGCTAGAGGTCGCGGTTGAGGCTGGGGTTAACAGGTCTAGGTTTGGGCTTGCAAGGAGATCAGTGGACAAGCTGGTTTGGTCAGGGGATCAGGTTCACAGGGCAAACCAAAAATTCATGCCAAAACAGATCCTGCCCATAAGGTGTTTGGCAAAATGTCAAGGGCACTTAGGCAAGTCTTGGAGTGGCCAAAAACTCCAGATGGTGGTCTCTTTAGATGTACAAGAGGGTGGTGAGGTTAGTTTGTGAAAAGCACAAACTTGTTAGTGCAAGTTTTGCAGAACTTCAATTTTGGACAGGAAATAAATGACATGATTTCATGAACTAAAATTAATCCAATAGGTGCATGCTCCTGGATTTAGGGGTTTGGTAGGGCTGTCTACAAGTGGGAGAAAGCACAAGATCATTGGAGCAAAATTAAATAGGGTTGCAGTAGAAATCACAGGGCTGGACCAGAATGAAAATTAGGTTGATTCACTCAATTTTCTCAAAGAACAGCACTATGTTTTTGCATAAAGTTGAATCATATGTTATTACCAATATCCCATAATTTTGGTGGAGGCTAGAAAGAATTATTTAAAAGGGTTGTAGTGCAAATTGCACTCTGGACCAGAGAAGGAAAATTGAATGTAGAGCTCAAAATATTTAATGAATAAGATATATTTTTGCATAAAAGTGATTTAAAAACATCACATGACATCTCCAAATTTTTGTGGGAATTTTAAGTGAATCTATCAAATGGTTGTAGTTCAAATATGGCCATTTAACCTTGAAAAACCATTTTCAAGAAAGTAAAGATCAAGCAACTTAATTATTTAATTAGTTATATTAAATAAGGGAAAGTTTCTATTGAGAGATTAAATATGTCCAATGACATATTTGAAAAGTTTTCTCTTTGGGAAAAACTCATCATAACAGGGAAGGAAATGATTTAAAAATCAAAATGGAGCTCAGATATTCAAAGTTTTAATTCCTGGCAAAAATTTTAATTCATTAATACAAGGCCAAATTTTTGGGGTGTCACAACACTACCCCCCTTAAGAAAAATCTCGTCCTCGAGATTTGTTAAAAGCTGTGTTAAGAAAACATTACGCAATAAAGATGTGGCTATAGTGAGAGGGCAATAAGTGGTGAAAAACCACAGTGCGAATACTGGTGCTGCGTGGAAAAATCTACGGTTCGGGACGAAAACGTGGGATTCTTCGCTAGATATAAATTTAGAATAATTTCTAAATTTAAATATACGCTGGTCGTACCCGAGAGCACAGTGCTCTCTCTGGCTGACAGGTGGACCCGGGGTCCGCTGTCAGTCTCTTCTTCTTCCTCTGGTCCTCTCTTCTTCCTCTCCCCCGCGCGCTTTCTCCACCGGCGACGCCTAGCGCGTAGGGCATCTAGGCCGTACCGCGGTAGTGCGCGGCGTGCTAGCTGCCGGTGCAGCGTGCACTCACCTCGCGGGCCAGCGTGCTGTCGGCACTGCTCGCGGATTCGACTCCGAACACCGGCGATCGGCGACGAGCGGCGTTGGTGGACTTCGCCCACCGTACACCAAGCTCGAGCTATAAAATGGTCGAGGTGCCTCTCTCTTCTTCCTCACACCTAGCCTCACTTCTCCTCCTCCTTCGTTCTCCATTACTGCTTACAGAAGCTCGGGTGAGGTTCTAATGGCGGAGGCGATGCCGGACTGGTTTGTGATCCTGATATTTGGAGGGCTGGCGACACTACTGGGGCTCTCTGTGCTCCTGTGCGCGATGATCCTCGACGATCGTCGCGACGCTGCTGCTCGGGTGTTGGCTCTCCGCGGTGGTGGTGATCACGAGGAGTAGATGGGGTGTGCCGGGTGCTAACTGTTGTTAGGGAGTGATTAGCTGGATGTAACACCGTTGCAAAGTTTTGCAAACAGTGTATGTGTTCGAATGGTAATGGTTGTGAGTCTGCTGCGTGGTGCTGTGTGAAATTAAATAATCCACGTCGTGAGAAGGGGCAGATGTAGCAACTCAGGGAAAGGAAATCTCACTCCAGGATTTTGCGAGGGAAAAAACAGTTAATTTAAAGGAGCATAAACCACAACAAAAACTACGCACATTAGTAGAAGCCAATTTAATTGACTTGTCGTACAAACTCAGGGTATCACGCATAAGTCACACACATAAATAAATGTCGCAATAATGAACACTGCAGCGACGTCTAAAATGGAAACGGTAACTGGATGGGGTCCCTAGAAAACGTCTCTGGTACTGGAATACACTCCTCTTCTATCGGGGGAAGTGGATTGACCAGTCGATGTACGTGCCTCTCCTGGTCGGGACTTAGTGCTCTGCCGATGGCGATCTGGGGATTTAAATCTGCGAGGCTCTGAAGATAACCCATCACACGTTGGGATAAATGCTCTTGAGCGATGACGTACTGGACAAGGTTGGCCAGGACTGGGTCTCTCTCAATGCGTCCACCGAGAAAAGATGTCACTCCTCCGGGTGCTGCACGGCTCGGGAAGTAATAATACCCTCATTCGCTGGCATAGGGTACCGCGAATCGAAGGCGAGCAAGCGCTTCGTATGCAACAGCTTCTATGGCCATATGCGGGGTTGGCATAGATTTCCCCACGAAGGAGACCTCTGTTGGGTCTTGGTTTGAATTTACGGGAGGGATGTGTACTGCTGCCCAATATCTCGAGGTGGAAGGGGTAATTCTTGATTTGAACAGCTCGTACTGGGGTGGCTGGGTAGCGCCCATGGTACTGCAGGTAAAATCCCGCAATATCTTGACAAAACTACCTGGGGTTGCATCTGGGGTTCTCAGATAAATGCTAGGGCTCGGCATGGCAAGGAAATGGTTGTGAGGGTGGTGCCCAAGGTGAGAGATGCTTGGCAAGGTCACGCGGTGGCCTTTTTATAGCACCGGAGCTGGGTCATTTTTACCGTGGTGAATGGTAAAGAAAATTTTCAGCTCTGTTCCAAGGGTCGGGGTCAAGCCACAGATTCACACGTCTCACTATAGTGATGTGTTACTATGGGGTTGATGGGGTGATTTTTTGGTAACTGTGCCTGGGATAGAAATCTTTTACTGCATACTGGCGCATCCAGGCAAGGCCGCTATTAAAATAGAGGCACGACAACAGGCAGCATTTAAATACGAGGCCACACGATTACAAAGCGAGGGTACACTGGGACTCGATACAACTCGGGTGACTTAGTCTACCTCGTTTATATCCAAGTGGGCGTGCCTTGAGGTTCCTCCACGGGTCTCGTCGTCGGAATTAGCTGGAGTGGGTTGAGGGGCTGCAGGCTCGGGGTAGCGATGAGGACCATCTTGGGGATTGTTGGCCACAATCCCGTTGGAGTGTGCTCCCAATATGCGACGAAGCACCTCTGGGGTTATCGCAGCACCTTGGCGTATGGCTGGGACAGATCTCAGGGACTCGATCGGGTGTCCAAACAGCACGACTCGGTTGTCGGCGTTGGGCTCGTTCTCTTCTCTCGCCGGGGCTCGACGAACCAGCTCTCCACGAGCTGCGATTAAATCAATAGTGATTTGATCGCACAGTTCCTCTAGTGCACTTACATAGCGCACTAGGTGCAACAATGCAGGATCCGTCTCGTGATCTCTGTTGGCAACTTGGGGTGGCCTACCATACCCTTCACGTCTGGGGTAGTAGTGGAACGAGCGACAGTTAACTCTGGGCGACAAGTGCCGAAGATGAACTATAGCCTCTCGAGCAGCTAGTTGGATGGCTTGAAGCTCAAAGGAAGTTGTTCTTCCGGTGAACCTGTAGGGGCGCTCGGGCTCTAGACCCCTACCGTAGATGTGTACAGTGGCCCAGAATTGACGGCTCTCACCGCTCATGGGTCCTTGGTACACAACATATTCTGGGGGCTCTTCTAACGCATAGGCACGACGGGTGAGGTTTGCGAGTATGGTCACAAGGCCTCCAAGGTTGGTTGCTGTGGTCTCATTGTGCACGACAGGGCCAGGCATTGTGGCTCGATTTGGGGTAGAGGCTGTGCTGTGCTGTGTTGGGGCTAGCGTGCCCCTTTTTATAGGAAAAAGGGAACGGAGTCTTCCTTCACACGCTTGCGGGAAAGGACTATTTGGGGCCGGTCACTGGCGCATGAGTGACAAGTTAGGTTGATAGGTTGGGCACCGACTGCCAAAAGGTGTTGGGTCACTTGTGGCTATCTTGGACGAGAAGCTTGGCTGGGGTTTGGTTATGGTTTGGTGGGTCGGTTTGCCTAAGTTTATAGACCCGGCTAAGATAGGCTTAGCCAATGGTCAGCTTGGCTCTGATACCTAGTCTGTCACGACCGGTTTTCCGGACATAAGTTTCTAGAAAATGGCCGTTGTGCTCATCAGTCCCAGGATTACTGTTAGCTGATGAGGCACCAACTTGTTACAGAAATTCCAAGCAAAAGTACAAAATATGTAGTACAAGACCATTCTGGCCTGTGAGTACAACAATTGGGTTTCTAGTGGTCGATGGCGGAAGCGGTTTGTGGATCATTAGTGTATGGGACTCCATTTCCCACGGGAACAGCTGACCAGGTTAACTCCTATCTTCGCGAGGCTGCTATCACCGTTGCTTAGTTTCCGGGGCTGTCACCGCAACGCTCCTCTCCAGGCAGAAATCTGGCCAAGACAATAGCCAGGGACAAGCCAGTGAGTACTTTGAATGTACTCGCAAACATTATGAACACTGGGATAATATAATTGATAGTCATGCACTGAAATATTCTATGATCACATCGTCAGTCACAAATAAAATATCTTTTATGCATGCAAGCAGGTTATTTATATGCAACATGAATAAGCAATAATAGAGTGGGAATAAAATGCCGCAGTCGGGCGTCTGAGCGACACCACATAAAAGGCTTTTAAAAGAAATGCCACAGTCGGGCGTCTGAGCGACACCACATAAAGGGCTTTAAAAGAAATGCCACAGTCGGGCGTCTGAGCGACACCACCTAAAGGGCTTTTAAAAGAAATGCCACAGTCGGGCGTCTGAGCGACACCACATAAAGGGCTTTAAAAGAAATGCCACAGTCGGGCGTCTGAGCGACACCACATAAAGGGCTTCTAAAAGAAATGCCACAGTCGGGCATCTGAGCGACACCACATAAAGGGCTTTTAAAAGAAATGCCACAATCGGGCGTCTGAGCGACACCACATAAAGGGCTTTAAAATAAATAACCAGCATTGCCACAGTCGGGCGTCTGAGCGACACCACATAAAGGGCTTACAAAATAAATAATCACAATGAATATCCAGGAGGTAGAACCGTCCCAGGGATACTTAATAATACAAATAATGCAACAGGTTAGTCCATCACAAAATAATAATCATGGTCCTCACAAGTAACCAGTCGGTATCCAAGTTTGGTTTAACAATTTCACCTCCGAAGACCGACATTAAGACCAACACTTGACCCATCCCAGACTGTAATCCTTAACCATGGACACAGCTATTCGAATAGGTTTAATCTCTGCAGAGGGTGTACTCTTTACCCACGAGTAACGGATTCCTTTAGTCCATCGGGACTAATTCCGTCTACGGCCTTTTAGTTGAAAACACGCCTAACTTGCACACACCAGCTTAACTCATCGGTGTCTGGAATCACCCACGACACTTGTTAAGCAAAACTCTAAGTGGGGAGGCTACAACCTCGCGTAGCATGGGATCAAATTTATATCGCGCGCTCTAAGGGGTGGCCTCACCTCTCGGTCCCAACCGGAAACACCCATGCCCCCGGACCAGGTGGCATGCCTACCGGCTACAACCGATATCTTCCACCATGGCCTCTCTGTACGGTGTGTGCTTGAAAGGGGTTGACGACTTACTGAACCATACCCTACCTGCGGCAGGGACAAGTGGTAGTACATAGCAAGTATGGGGGTTACTGGAAACAAGACTCGGTCTACGGTCGACTCAGGAGGTTTATAAGTTCCCTGCATGACATGTATATCAAATATATTTCAACCGAAGAAATCACCACTCAATGTACCTTACCATGCCATACCGGACATAACCGTCCCGACGGGGACCGGCGACAAGCTCACGCCTACCCAAGGCTGAGGCTTTCCCGGATTCCTTTCCGGCATGCATGCAAGGCACATGAGGATGATTACCATCACAATTATATTCATTTCCAACAGCAAGGAAATCACTATATGCTTCCATGCAAATGATCATGTCACATGAAATAACAAGTCCTCTGAAATAAGGTGGTGTTATAAACATGTCAAATAACACACCAAAAACATTATGCCAGGGTTCAGAATGCTTGCCTTTAATGGTGTGGAGAGGTGGGGGTGCTCTCCAAAATTTTTGAAAGCTTCCTTCTCTCCCAAAAATCCTATTTCCAAAAATATGCAAATAACACATATTTCAAAAACAGTACAAAAAAGTTGTTTGGAAATTTTTTAAATAAATCTTAAAATAAACTAGACAATATTTGAGAGATGTAGGAAAAAGAATCAATTCATTTGGAGTTATATTTAAAAAGTTATAGACAGTCAAAGTTGTGGTCAAAATCTGTTATTTAAAATAAAACAGAAAAGAAAACATTTCGGAGGGGAATACGCTTTCGGAGCGGGGAAAACGTACTGGGGGGAATACGCCTTCACTTAATCGCACGTGGACAGGCACGGGGTCGCTGACAGTGGGTCCAGAGGGCCCACTGGTCAGGTTTGACCAGTCTATCCCTCCTCTTTCTCTGCCCCGAGCGGAGACGAAACTCCGGCGATCGCCGCCGGCGATTGGCGGCTCCGTTCGAGAAACCGAAGCCATCCACGGGCTCAGGGGGTCGAGGCGGTCCCGCCGGTGGGAGTTACGGTCTCGGGGGTGGATGGGGTCGTCGACGGTGAGTCTCGCGGCGGAGGGAGCTTCGGGAGCAGAGTGTGATTGGAGCTACGGTGGTTCCCGATCAAAATCGAGTAGGGGGATGGGTTCACGGAGGGAAGGGGGAGTTCTTGGTGGAGAGAACGGAGAGTGGAAGGCCCTGGTGGTGCCGAATTTGCCGGGGCAGTGGCGGCGGCTGCAGGTGCCAGAGGTGGGGAAGAAGACCTCCCCCGGGTCGATTGGCTGCCACGGGAGAACTAGGGGAGCATTCTAAGGCTGCCTGTGTGCTTGAATGGGTTCGGGGCCTCCTTTTATAGCTCGTCGAGGTCGGTTCCACGGCGGTGGATGGGGATGCCGGCGAACCGCCTCTCTGTAGCTTGCAGGGCGACGTGGAGGTGACGAGAGCTAGCCGACGAGCGAGGAGATAAGTTCACGCTGTTCCAGGGGCATGTAGCGAGCCGGGGTGGCTTTGGTGGTGCCGACCGTGGCAGAGGCGCACTGCGGACGCCGGTGTGCCGCCAAAAGCTTTGTCGGCGTCGCTGTAGGCTGCCAGGGCGGCTTGGCGCGTTGCTGTGAGGGGGATAGCGGGTGGTGTGGCTCTGCAGAGCGGGCCAAAGCCAGGGGGGCCAGCGTGTCGGCTCGGGCGCGGGTCGTGCAATACGCGCGCTTTGGGCGCGTCCCGTGCACGCACTGAATTTGTTCGACGAAATGCTAAAGCATGCTAGAGGTCGCGGTTGAGGCTGGGGTTAACAGGTCTAGGTTTGGGCTTGCAAGGAGATCAGTGGACAAGCTGGTTTGGTCAGGGGATCAGGTTCACAGGGAAAACCAAAAATTCATGCCAAAACAGATCCTGCCCATAAGGTGTTTGGCAAAATGTCAAGGGCACTTAGGCAAGTCTTGGAGTGGCCAAAAACTCCAGATGGTGGTCTCTTTAGATGTACAAGAGGGTGGTGAGGTTAGTTTGTGAAAAGCACAAACTTGTTAGTGCAAGTTTTGCAGAACTTCAATTTTGGACAGGAAATAAATGACATTATTTCATGAACCAAAATTAATCCAATGGGTGCATGCTCCTGGATTTAGGGGTTTGGTAGGGCTGTCTACAAGTGGGAGAAAGCACAAGATCATTGGAGCAAAATTAAATAGGGTTGCAGTAGAAATCACAGGGCTGGACCAGAATGAAAATGAGGTTGATTCACTCAATTTTCTCAAAGAACAGCACTATGTTTTTGCATAAAGTTGAATCATATGTTATTACCAATATCCCATAATTTTGGTGGAGGCTAGAAAGAATTATTTAAAAGGGTTGTAGTGCAAATTGCACTCTGGACCAGAGAAGGAAAATTGAATGTAGAGCTCAAAATATTTCATGAATAAGAGATATTTTTGCATAAAAGTGATTTAAAAACATCACATGACATCTCCAAATTTTTGTGGGAATTTTAAGTGAATCTATCAAATGGTTGTAGTTCAAATATGGCCATTTAACCTTGAAAAACCATTTTCAAGAAAGTAAAGATCAAGCAACTTAATTATTTAATTAGTTATATTAAATAAGGGAAAGTTTCCATTGAGAGATTAAATATGTCCAATGACATATTTGAAAAGTTTTCTCTTTGGGAAAAACTCATCATAACAGGGAAGGAAATGATTTAAAAATCAAAATGGAGCTCAGATATTCAAAGTTTTAATTCCTGGCAAAAATTTTAATTCATTAAAACAAGGCCAAATTTTTAGGTTGTCACATTAAATAAACCGGAAAAACCGATCTATTAAAAAAACCGAATCTAAAAAAACCGTCGGAAAAACTGACGAAAAACCGATCTATTTTTTTTAAAAAAACCGATGGCACAAAAGTTGAGGCGGCGACGAACCTCGGTGGCGGCGGCGGCGTGGGCGGGGATGGGCGGCGGCGGTGCCTGGGGCGGGGCGGGCGGCTAGGGTTTCCCCGAGGGGCTGGGCCGGCTTTAAAGCCTGCCGGGCTAGAGTCCTATCTGGACACGGCCCGGTTAGGTCGGTTCATTTTTTTTAAATTATTCTGCTCGGAAAAAAAATAAAAAGAAATACTAAACGGACTCCAAAAATTCCGAAATAAATTTTCACGGGCTTCTAAAATCAAGCCGCACAAGGTGGACATTTATTTGGGACCCAAATGCAATTTTGAAAAACGCACATTTTTCCTAAATTCAAATAAAACACCGAAAAACTCCGAAATAAAATATTATTTTATTTTATTATTAAATCCTCAATATTTCTTTATTTTGGGAAAGTCATTTTATTCCCTCTCTCATATTTTTGTAATAGAAATAATTGATGATAAAATAAATAAAATCAAATGATCCTATTCTCAAAATTTGAGAAAACTCAAATATGAAAATAACGAAATCCCCAACTCTCTCTGTGGGTCATTGAGTTGTGTAGAATTTCTAGGATCAACCAAAATGCAAAAATAAAATATGATATGCAATGATGATCTAATGTATAACAATCCAAATTGAAAATTTGGAATGTTACATTTTTGTTCCCTAATATTTTGTGGTACGTACTGTATATAGTTATTACGTATTGAATAACTTCATATTTTTGTTTATAAAGTTATTTGTATTTCAAGTATATTCATGTATTATTCTAGATTACCCAACCATTTTTTATTGGTTCTTATTCGAATGTGTGCTTCTAAGTACCATATCATTTTGTTGAATTAAATTTCCTAAGACAATATGATGTGTGTTGCCTTCCTGATGCCAGCATGATGTAATGCATCTGTGCAAGTAACAGACTGCTTTGCTTCACATTGTCGAAAGTGTACGTGCTTAGTTTTCAAAAAAAAATATACGTGCCTAGTTGCTACGTCTTGAGCACTGCGTTGGTTTTTCCCTTGAAGAGGAAAGGGTGATGCAGTAAAGTAGCGTAAGCATTTCCCTCAGTTTTTGAGAACCAAGGTATCAATCCAGTAGGAGATCACGCTCGAGTCCCATGCACCTACACAAACAAATAAGAACCTCGCAACCAACGCGATAAAGGGGTTGTCAATCCCTTCACGGTCACTTACGAGAGTGAGATCTGATAGATATGATAACATACTATTTTTGGTAGTTTTAAGATAAAGAGAAATAAAGATGCAAAGTAAAATAAACGACAATAGAAATAGCTAAGTGTTGGAAGATTAATATGATGGAAGATAGACCCGGGGGCCATTGGTTTCACTAGTGGCTTCTCTCAAGAGCATAATTATTACGGTGGGTAAACGAATTACTGTCGAGCAATTGATAGAATTGAGCATAGTTATGAGAATATCTAGGTATGATCATGTATATAGCCATCACGTCCGCGACAAGTAGACCGAAACAATTCTGCATCTACTACTATTACTCCACACATCGACCGCTATCCAGCATGCATCTAGAGTATTAAGTTCATAAGAACAGAGTAATGCTTTAAGTAAGATGACATGATGTAGAGGGATAAAATCATGTAATATGATATAAACCCCATCTTTTTATCCTCGATGGCAACAATACAATACGTGCCTTGATGCCCCTGCAGTCACTGGGAAAGGACACCGCAAGATTGAACCCAAAGCTAAGCACTTCTCCCATTGCAAGAAAGATCAATCTAGTAGGCCAAACCAAACGGATAATTCGAATAGACTTGCAAAGATAAACCAATCATACATAAAATAATTCAGAGAATATTCAAATATTGTTCATAGATAAACTTGATCATAAACCCACAATTCATCGGATCTCGACAAACACGCCGCAAAAGAAGATTACATCGAAAAGATCTTCAAGAAGATCGAGGAGAACTTTGTATTGAGATCCAAAGATAGAGAAGAAGCCATCTAGCTAATAACTATGGACCCGAAGGTCTGAAGTAAACTACTCACACATCACCGAAGAGGCCATGGACTTGATGTAGAGGCCCTCCGTGATCAATGCCCCCTCCGATGGAGCTCCGGAAAATGCCCCAAGATGGGATCTCTCGGGTACAGAAGGTCGAGGCAATGAAATTTGGTTATCGTGGTGCTCTTGGATGTTTGCGGGGTACGTGGACTTATATAGGAGGAGGAAGTAGGTCGGTGGAGCAATGAGGGGCCCATGAGGATGGAGGGCACGCCCAGGGGGGTAGGCACGCCCCCTGCCTCGTGGCCTCCTCGATTGTTTGTTGACTCCCACTCCAAGTCTCCTGGATCACGTTTGTTGAGAAAATCACATTCCTGAAGGTTTCATTCTGTTTGGAATTCGTTTGACATTCCTTTTCTGCCAAACACTGAAATAGGCAAAAAAAACAACAATTTGGGATGGGCCTCCGGTTAATAGGTTAGTCCCAAAAATGATATAAAAGTGTAAAATAAAGCCCATTAACACCCAAAACAGATAATATAATAGCATGGAGCAATCAAAAATTATAGATATGTTGGAGACGTATCAAGCATCCCCAAGCTAAATTCCTGCTCGTCCTCGAGTAGGTAAATGATAAAAGAAGAATTTTTGATGTGGAATGCTTTATAACATATTTCTCAATGTAATTTTTGTTTATTGTGGCATGAATGTTCAGATCCTAAAGATTCAAGATAAAAGATTAATATTGACATAAAAATAATAATACTTCAAGCATACTAACTAAGCAATCATGTCTTCTCAAAATAACATGACCAAAGAAAGTTATCCCTACAAAATCATATAGTCTGGCCATGCTCTATCTTCACCACACAAAATATTTAGATCATGCACAACCCCGATGACAAGCCAACACTAGTAGAAAACAGGGCTTTGGTCCAGGCCGGGTCAACCCATTAATCCCGGTTCAGTCCAGAACCGGGACCAATGGGGGCATTGGACCCGGTTCGTGAGCCTAGGGGGCCGGCCGGGCCACGTGGGCCATTGGTCCCGGTTGGTGGGACGAACGGGGACCAATGGGCCTCGCTCCTGGCCCACCACCATTGGTATCGGTTGGTGGCTTGAACCGGGACGAAAGGCTCCCCTTTAGTCCCGGTTCATGCCACCAACCGGGACCAATGAGGTGCCTACACTGGTAGAAAAAGGGCCTATAGTCCCGGTTCGTAAGGGCCTTTAGTCCCGGTTCAGGAACCGGGACTAAAGTGTCGGTACTAATACCTCCACCCTTTAGTCCCGGTTCAATCCAGAACCGGGACTAAAGGCCCTCCACGTGGGCAATGCGCAGAGCCCAGTCAGGAGACCCTTTGGTCCCGGTTGGTGCCACCAACCGGGACCAAAGGGTCTCCTGACTGGGCTCTGCGCACTGCCCACGTGGAGACCCTTTGGTCCCGGTTGGTGGCACCAACCGGGACCAATAGGCATCCACACGTCAGCACTTCTGTGGCTGGGGTTTTTGTTTTTTTTTGAAAGGGGGGGGTTGGGGGTTTTAGGGGGTTAATTTAGGTGTTTCATATATTGTGTTAGCTAGTTATAATTAATAGAGAGAAGTGTCCTCTGTTATGTCTGTGCTTGGTCAACGCTACGAACTATACATACGTATATAGAGAGGACTAGACACGCTAGCTAGCTAGTAAGCAAACGAAGAAAACAGAAGATCGTCATGAACATATATGCATATATACAGAGAGAAGTGATATCGACCACCTCTCCTTCTCCGAGAGATTGGTCGAACAACAAGTTCTCGTATATCTATCTGACACTACCGGCTACATATATACAGTAATTATCTCTTACAAATATAATCATACGGACTCAGGGTTAACATAGAATTCTCCATCTTCAGGGATCACGTGGTCAAGAAAGAATGCCGCCAATTCCTCTTGAATTCCTCGCATGCGAGCTGGTGCTAGGAGTTCATCCCGCTTCCGAAACATCTAATTTAAAGAAGGGGGTCAATACATATATATATATATGAATGAATGAAACTCAACAGAAATGATGGTAATAAAATAAAATTGTGAATGTTGTTATTTACGTACTTCATATTGTTCGTCAGTGTAGCCCCGCTCACAGGTCGTGTGGCGGATGGACTCGCAAACATAGTAACCACAGAAATCATTCCCTTGTTGCTGCCACAACCACTTTACAAGAAATAGAGGTTAATCAAACTGATAAGCAAGAATGCCAAATGGTATTGATGAAACTAGCGCTTGAATGACTAGTAGATGCGCTTAAAATGCTACTATAGCTAGTACTTACTTTCGGGTGTCTAAATTGCAGCTCCTTTGGCAGTCCCGGAGCTTTTCTGGTGAATTTTCTCCAAACCCTGCCGGACAAAGAAAACAATTACTTGATATATCAGGAAATGAACAAAGTTGCTGATATGGTGGATAATGATCGATTTAACTTACTTCTCGAGTATTTGAGTCATGTCTGCATAGTCCTTGGGATCTTTTCGTCTTGAGTCTAAGACGGTTACTAGTCCCTGCTCAAGCTTAATATGTAGGAGAATATAGTGGAAACTACACACGCATGCATAACTCATCAATTACATTACTATAACCTTGACTAATATATAAGGGAAACCGAATACGCACAAGACAGTAACACTCACTTGAAGTTGTAAGGAAAGAGTATTATATCTTTGTTTTGATTTATTATCAACGATTCTAGCATGCTGGCCTCAGTTTCTGCGGCATGAAATTTAACCTGAGTTGCATCTATGAGATTTGTGTTAATGAACCCAATATCACCGACTTGTCTTTTCTTCAATTCGATGATCTTCAATCTGCATAATATAGTGATGATGATTATAAATACATGCAATGAAAGAGCTAAGCTATATAGAGAAACTTAATGACAGAAGTAGTACTACTTACAGACAGTAGCAGGTGTCAGTTGCTTTATCGAGGGCCAATTGATTGAAGAACTGATAGAACTCCTCAAATAGAACAGGCAACAGATCAATTCCAACGAGGTCATGCTCCGGTTTTACTCTCGCATACAAAGTACTCCTCCCCCCAGAGTCTCTGCAGATTTTCAAGTACCAATCATGCAATCTTCGCATCATCGTTGATAGAGATCTTTCATCTTTGACGAGAGGCTTCCCGTACTTGTATCTTTGTATCTGCACGTCCATGGGGTCATAATGTACTTCGTCGGGCAGGTAATCTGTAGGATTGCTATAACCGGGCACCATCCTCGGATCATTATCGACGTTGTGGCTAGGCACCTTGAGCGGGGGGCACGATTGCTTCGCTTGTTCGCTGAGCTGGGCAATTTGTTTCCCAGCTCGTCGTTGTTTCAGCCTTTGATCACTGACAGTACTTCCCGACCGCTCCGCTTCGGCAAATTCCTTTCCAATAATGCGGTCATAGTTTCCTTTCGGCGAATCAGACTTCAGTGTTTTTGTCAGGGCAGCCAGAGTGCGCTTCACTTTCACCCGATCTACCTTCTCCTCCGGAGGTGGATGTTTCTTTGCTTTCACCCCTTCAAAGAATTTCTTCACTTCTTCTCGCGCGATCTCGGCGTTCTCCTCCTGGGTCCTCTCGTATGGTAACTTCTCTGGAGTCTTCAGAGAAGGACCGAATCTGTATGTCCTCCCGCCTCTGGTTGTACTGCTAGACGCCGACCGAGCAGATGTAGCGGTTGTCTTCTTTACTTGCTTAAGCGGCGGAGGAGAAGGACTACGACGCGCCGGAGCAGCTGGAGCGGCGGCAGGTCTCTTCCGCCCTTGCTGATGAGGCGGAGAAGGAGGAGGCGGGCTGCTTGGGCGCGTCGGCGCAGGCGGAGAAGGAGGCGGAGTGCCGCCGCGCGCCGGAGAAGGAGCCGGCCGAGGGCCCTGATCGTCACTCGCCGGAGGAGGAGGAGGCGGTGGAGGCGGAGTGCCCTGACTCGCCGGAGGAGGAGGAGGAGGCGGTGGCGTCCAGTTCAGAAGGTTGATGAGGTCCTTCCGCCATAGGCATGGAGTCTTCAGAGCAGACCCCAGCCGAGTCTCCCCTTCACCGGTAGGGTGGTCAAGTTGGAGGTCCTCAAATCCCTCCGTTATCTCATCCACCATCACCCTAGCATATCCTTCTGGAATCGGCCGGCAGTGAAAAGTTGCGCCGGGTTCAGTAGGATAAACAGAGCGAACAGCCGCCTTGACCTTCAAATTCATCCATTGCGTCATAAGGTGGCAATTTTGAGACTCCGTGATAGCATCCATGGGATAGCTGGCAGGAGCCGTCAAGGCATGCTCTAGCTGAAGCAGCTCGGTGGAAGCCACGCTGCTTCTGCGCTGAGATGGCGGGGTAGCTTTGGGGGAGGCTTCGGCAGTACGTTTGATGCGATTTGCTTCTCGTTCCTCTATCGCGTCCACCCTTGCTTGCAGCGCCTGCATTTGGGTCTGCTGCACTTTTTTCCTCCTCTCATGGGATTTGTAACCGCCTGCGTCCGGAAACCCAACCTTCCACGGAACGGAGCCTGGCGTGCCTCGTGTCCGTCCAGGGTGCTCAGGATTCCCGAGGGCCATTGTGAGCTCGTCGTTCTCTCTGTCTGGAAAGAACGTCCCTTCCTGCGCTGCTTCGATATACTGCTTAAGCTTACTGACTGGTATGTCCATTTGATCGTTCGTCCAAATGCACTTCCCTGTTTCAGGGTCCAGGGTTCCGCCAGCCCCGAAGAACCAAGTCCGGCAATGGTCTGGCCAGTTATTTGTCTCTGGTTCGATCCCTTTATGAACCAGATCATTCTCACTCTTGGACCACTTAGGCCGGGCTACGAGGTAGCCACCTGACCCCGTGCGATCGTGAAGCTTCTTCTTCGCAGCATTTTGCTTGTTTGTCGCCGACATCTTCTTACTCTTTTCTGATGTCTTGTGGGCCACAAATGCGGGCCAGTGATCTCTGATCTTCTCATATCTGCCCTTGAATTCTGGTGTCTCATTTTTTTCGACAAACTTATTCAGCTCTTTCTTCCACCTCCTGAATAGTTCTGCCATCCTCTTCAGAGCAAAAGACTTGATTAATTTCTCTTTAACTGGGTTCTCTGGATTATCCTCAGGCGGTAGGGTGAAATTTGACTTCAGCTCAGTCCAAAGATCATTTTTCTGCATATCATTGACATAAGACACCTTAGGGTCTTCTGTAGCTGGCTTAAACCATTGCTGGATGCTTATCGGGATCTTGTCCCTAACCAGAACCCCGCACTGAGCAACAAATGCGCTCTTTGTCCGGAGGGGTTCAATCGGGCGCGATTGCTATGATCTCAAACTTTTCATCCGAGCTCAACTTTTTCTTCGGGCCTCGTCTCTTTACCGAAGTTGTGCTCGATCCGGAGGGCTAGAAAAAAGAACAAAGACTTAATTAATATGTGTACATACCAAAACAATGAACAAAGACTTAATTATATATTAGTTAAGCTTCTGCTGACTAGCTGTTCATTGTTTTGGTATGTACACATATTAATTAAGTCTTTGTTCTTTTTTCTAGCCCTCCGGATCGAGCACAACTTCGGTAAAGAGACGAGGCCCGAAGAAAAAGTTGAGCTCGGATGAAAAGTTTGAGATCATAGCAATCGCGCCCGATTGAACCCCTCCGGACAAAGAGCGCATTTGTTGCTTAGTGCGGGGTTTTGGTTAGGGACAAGATCCCGATCAGCATCCAGCAATGGTTAAGGCCGGCTACAGAAGACCCTGAGGTGTCTTATGTCAATGATATGCAGAAAAATGATCTTTGGACTGAGCTGAAGTCAAATTTCACCCTACCGCAAGAGGATGATCCGGAGAAGCCAGTTAAAGAGCAATTAATCAAGTCTTTTGCTCTTAAGAGGATGGCAGAACTATTCAGGAGGTGGAAGAAAGAGCTGAATAAGTTTGTCAAAAATAAAGAGACACCGGAATTCAAGGGCAGATATGAGAAGATCAGAGATCACTGGCCTGCATTTGTGGCCCACAAGACATCGGAAAAGAGCAAGAAGATGTCGGCGACAAACAAGCAAAATGCTGCGAAGAAGAAGCATCACCATCGCACGGGGTCAGGTGGCTACCTCGTAGCCCGGCCTAAGTGGGCCAAGACTGAGAATGATCTGGCTGATAAAGGGATCGAACCAGAGACAATAAACTGGCCAGACAATTGCCGGACTTGGTTCTGTGGGGCTGGTGGAACCTTGGACCCTGTATCAGGGAAGTGCATTTGGACGAACAATCAAATGGACATACCAGTCAAGAAGCTTCAGCAGTATATCGAAGCAGCGCAGCAACGGACGTTTGTTCCAGACAGAGAGAACGACGAGCTCACAATGGCCCTCGGGAATCCTGAGCACCCTGGACGGACACGAGGCACGCCAGGCTCCATTCCGTGGAAGGTTGGGTTTCCGGACGCAGGCGGTTACAAATGCCAGGAGAGGAGGAAAATAGTGCAGCAGACCCAAATGCAGGCGCTGCAAGCAAGGGTACAAGTGATAGAGGAACGAGAAGCAAATCGAAGCAAACGAACTGCCGAAGCTTCCCCCGAAGCTACCCCGCCATCTCAGCGGAGAAGCAGCGGGGCTTCCACCGAGCTGCTTCAGCCGGAACATGTCTTGACGGCTCCTGCTAGCTATCCTGTGGATGCTATCACGGAGTCTCAAAATTGCCACCTTATGACGCAATGGATTAATATGAAGGTCAAGGCGGCTGTTGGCTCTGTTTTTCCTACTGAACCCGGCGCAACTTTTCACTGCCGGCCGAATCTAGAAGGATATGCTAGGGTGATGGTGGATGAAATAACGGAGGGATTTGAGGACCTCCAGCTTGACCACCCTACCGGTGAAGGGGAGACTCGGCTGGGTTCTGCTCTGAAGACTCCATGCCTATGGCGGAAGGAGCTCATCAACCTTCCGAACTGGACGCCTCTGCCTCCTCCTCCTCCTCCGGCGAGTCAGGGCACTCCGCCTCCTCCACCGCCTCCTCCTCCGGCGAGTGACGATCAGGGCACTCGGCCGGCTCCTTCTCTGGCGCGTGGCGGCACTCCGCCTCCTTCTCCGCCTGCGCCGGCGCGCCCGAGCAGCCAGCCTCCTCCTTCTCCGCCTCGTCAGCAAGGGCGGAAGAGACCTCCCGCCGCTCCGGCTGCTCCGGTGCGTCATAGTCCTTCTCCTCCGCCTCGTAAGCAAGTAAAGAAGACAACCGCTCCGTTTGCTCTGCCAGCATCTAGCAGTACAGCCAGAGGCGGGAGGACATACAGATTTAGTCCTTCTCTGAAGACTCCAGATAAGTTACCATATGAGAAGACCCCGGAGGAGAATGCCGAGATCGCGCGAGAAGAAATGAGGAACTTCTTTGAAGGGGTGAAAGCAAAGAAACATCCACCTCCGGAGGAGAAGGTAGATCCGGTGAAAGCGAAGCGCACTCTGGCTGCCCTGACAAAACCACCCAAGTCTCCGCCGAAAGGAAACTATGGGCGCATTATTGGAAAGGAATTTGCCGAAGCAGAGCGGTCGGGAAGTACTGTCAGTGATCAAAGGCTGAAAGAACGACGAGATGGGAAACAAATTGCACAGCTCGGTGAACAAGCAAAGCAATCGTGCCCCCCGCTCAAGGTTCCTAGCGACATCGTCGCTAATGATCCAAGGATGGTGCCCGGTTATAGAAATCTTGGAGATTACCTGCTCGACGATGTACATGATGATTTCATGGAGGTGCATATACAAAGATACGAGTACGGGACCCTCTCGTCAAAGATGAAAGATCTCTATCAACGATGATGCGAAGATTGCATGATTGGTACTTGAAAATCTGTAGAGAGTCTGGGGGGAGGAGTACTTTGTATGTGAGAGTTAAAAAGGAGCATGACCTCATTGGAATTGATCTGTTGCCTATTCCATTTGAGGAGTTCTTTCAGTTTTTCAATCAATTGGCCCTCGACAAAGCAACGGTCACCTGCTACTGTCTGTAAGTAGTATTACTTCTATCATTAAGTCTCGCTATATAGCTCAGCTCTTTCATTGCATGTATTTATAATTATCCTCACTATATTATGCAGATTGAAGATCGTCGAATTGAAGAAACGACAAGTCGGTGATATTGGGTTCATTAATACAAATATCATAGATGCAACTCAGGTTAAATTTCATGCCGCAGATACCGAGGCCAACTTGCTACGATCATTGGTAATAAATGAAAACAAAGATATAATACTCTTTCCTTACAACTTCAAGTGAGTGTTACTGTCTTGTGCGTATTCGGTTTCCCTTATATATTAGTCAAGGTTATAGTAATGTAATTGATGAGTTATGCATGCGTGTGCAGTTTCCACTATATTCTCCTAGAGATTAAGCTTGAGCAGGGACTAGTAACCTTCTTAGACTCAAGACGAAAAGATCCCCAGGACTATGCGGACATGACTCAAATGCTCGAGAAGTAAGTTAAATCGATCATTATCCACCATATCAGCAACTTTGTTCATTTCCTGATATATCAAGTAATTGTTTTCTTTGTCTGGCAGGGTTTGGAAAATATTCACCAAAAAAGCTCCGGGACTCCCGAAGAAGCTGCAATTTAGACACCCGAAATTATGTACTAGTAGCATGTTCCGTGCATCTCCTATTGATTCAAGCGCTAGTTTCATCAATACCATTTGGCATTCTTGCTTATCAGTTTGATTGACCTCTATTTCTTGTAAAGTGGTTGTGGCAGGAACAAGGGAATGATTTCTTTGGATACTACGTTTGCGAGTCCATCCGCCACTCGACCTGTGAGCGGGGCTACTCTGACGAACAATATGAAGTGCGTAAATAACAACATTCACAATTTTATTTTATTACCATCATTTGTGTTGAGTTTCATTCATTCATATATATATATATATGTATTGCCTCCCTTCATCAAATTAGATGTTTCGGAAGCGGGATGAACTCCTAGCACCAGCTCGCATGCGAGCAATTCAAGAGGAATTGGCGGCATTCTTTCTTGACCACGTGATCGCTGAAGACAGAGAATACTATGTGGACCATGAGTCCGTATGTTAGGAGATTATATTTGTAAGAGATAATTATTGTATATATGTAGCCGGTAGTGTCGGATAGATATACGAGAACTTGTTGTTCGACCAATCTCTCGGAGAAGGAGAGGTGGTCGATATCACTTCTTTCTGTATGCATATATGTTCATGATGATCTTATGTTTACTTCGTTTGCTTACTAGCTAGCTAGCGTGTCTAGTCCTCTCTATACGTATGTATAGTACGTAGCGTCGACCAAGCACGGACATAAGAGAGGACACTTCTCTCTATTAATTATAGCTAGCTAACACAATATATGAAACACCTAAATTAACCCCCCAAAACCCCCAAACCCCCCCCTTAAAAAAACAAAAACCCCAGCCACAGAAATGCTGACGCGTGGATTCCTATTGGTCCCGGTTGGTGCCACCAACCGGGACCAAAGGCCCTCCTGCCTGGGCTCCGCGCACAGGCCATGTGGAGGCCCATCTGTCCTGGTTCTGGATTGAACCGAGACTAAAGGGACAGGGCATTAGTACCGACCCTTTAGTCCCGGTTCAGGAACCGGGACAAAAGGCCCTCACGAACCGGGATAACAGGCCCTTTTTCTACTAGTGCAAGCAATTGTTTCATACTTTTGATGTTCTCAAACTTTTTCAATCTTCATGCAATATATGAGCGTGAGCCATGGATATAGCACTATATGTGAAATAGAATGGTGGTTGTGGAGAAGACTTAAAAGGAGAAGATAGTCTCACATCAACTAGGCGTATCAACGGGCTATGGAGATGCCCGTCAATAGATATCGATGTGAGTGAGTAGGGATTGCCATGCAACGGATGAACTAGAGTTATAAGTATATGAAAACTCAACAAAAGAAACTAAGTGGATGTGAATCCAACTCGCTTGCTCATGAAGACATAGGGCATTTTGAGGAAGGCCATCATGGGAATATACAAGCCAAGTTCTAGAATGAAAAATTCTGACTAGTATATGAAAGTGATATCATAGGACTCTCTATCATGAAAATCATGGTGCTACTTTGAAGCACAAGTGTGGAAAAGGATAGTAGCATTGTCCCTTCTCTCTTTTTCTCTCATTTTTACTTATTTTTTTATTTGGGCCTTCTTTTTTTTTCTTTTGGCCTCTTTTCTCTTTTTTTTTAATTTTTCGTCCGGAGTCTCATCCCGACTTGTGGGGGAATCATAGTCTCCATCATCCTTTGCTCACTTGGGACAATGCTCTAATAATGATGATCATCACACTTTATTTACTTACAACTCAAGAATTACAACTCAAAACTTAGAAGAAAATATGACTCTGTGAATGCCTACGATGATGTACCGGGATGTGCAATGATGCATGAGTGACATGTATGAAGAATTATGAACGGTGGCTTTGCCACAATTACGATGTCAACTTCATGATCATGCAAGCAATATGACAATGATGAAGCGTGTCATAATAACGGAATGGTGGAAAGTTGCATGGCAATATATCTCGGAATGGCTATGGAAATGCCATAATAGGTATGTATGGTGGCTGTTTTGAGGAAGGTATATGGTGGGTTTAAGGTACCGGCGAAAGTTGCGCGATACTAGAGTGGCTAGCAATGGTGGAAGGGTGAGAGTGTGTATTATCCATGGACTAAACATTATTCATAAAGAACTCACATACTTATTGCAAAAATCTATTAGTTATCGAAACAAAGTATTACACGCATGCTCCTAGGGGGATAGATTGGTAGGAAAAGACCATCGCTCGTCCCCGACCGCCACTCATAAGGAAGACAATCAATAAATAAATCATGCTCCGACTTCATCACATAACGGTTCACCATATGTGCATGCTACGGGAATCACAAACTTCAACACAAGTATTTCTCAAATTCACAACTACTCAACTAGCATGACTCTAATATCACCATCTCCATATCTCAAAAGAATTATCAAGTATCAAACTTCTCGTAGTATTCAATGCACTTCTATGAAAGTTTTTATATTATTCCTAAAAGAAAATTTCCATGTTGTTCTAAAGGACTCTCAAAATAATATAAGTGAACACTACTAGAGAAAAGCCTAGCAGCAGCGCGGGTTTTAGGCCTATCAGTAGCGCTGGGCGATGCGCTACTGATAAGGCGCTACAGCTAACGTATAGTAGTAGCGTGCCTCCGACCACGCTACTGCTAAATCGACATGGTAGCAGCGACTTCCCGGAGGAGCGCTACTGGAAATTAGTAGTAGCGCTTCTCCCTGCCCGTGCTGCTACTATTATTTCGTATTTTATTTCTTTTTTATTTCATGTTGTATTGGTACACCTTTACACAAGTTTTCATAGAACAGGAATTTAGAAATTGTTTTTACATCATAATGAGTTATTACATCACGGGGTGAAAGAACCGTGGACTAGTTTCAAGTTGATGGACATCCACTTGAAACTAATCCATGGTTCTTTCACCCAATGATATAATAAATATCATCATCATCATCATCATATCATTAACAACTTATCATCATAATACATCATTGTCATATAACACCTCCTCAAGATCATCGTTTTCATCAATGAGACAACACATAGCAAATTGGTCACTAGCCGTAATCACAAGTACTCCTCATCATCAACTCTAACACGCTGTATCACATAATAAACATATTGTACCTCATAGGACCTACTACATTCTCTTAGGACCTAGTATATTCTCTAAGGTAAAATAGCAAAAAACAAGATAGCCCCTGACTCTCCATTATGGAGAGTGGAGATTATCCTGTCTCCAATTCTTGCCTTTCGCTTAATGTTACTTCCAAGAACCTCCTTGCGAATGTCCAAACATTTTTTCCATTCTTTGACTAGCATGTGTTCACCGGTTTTAGAAATCTGATATGCACAGGTGAGCTCCTTAGATTGACCTGGCAGTATGTTCAGAACTGCAAGGCGACCATTCTGATACATCAGATGAGGCACACAATCCATCGGGATTTTCTGTTGAAAAACATAGTAATAACTTCGTAGTTAGCAAAGATGTACTAGTTTTAGAAGTATGCAAAAGATGCACAGATGTCGTAATAGTAAAAAATCTTACCAGGGTATCTCCATAGAAGTTATCGTGGTTCAACACGTGCACTAGTGGCACGTATTCACCATAATTTGGAGGAGTTCGATAATAGGTATTGTAATTCTCAAGATAAGTACAATAAGCAATTAGATGACTTTTGTCCTTATAAGTTAATTCGGAGCCATCAGTGTAGTGGGTTTTGTCTACCATCTTCTGCACATTCTTTGAAGATTCAAAATAAGTTGTCAATGGAAATAAGCTGTCAACTATTTTGAAATAAACAATATAAATTAGTTAATAACTATGTTTGAGAAACTCACATTGTGGTAGAATCGGAAGCGTATGAACAAGGACCCAAATGTCCATATTGTCTTGCTCAATGTCAGGATCACCAAGATCCATGGTGACAATCATACCCTCATAAAAACCATACATTTTGTAGAGTGCTTCCCAATTTTGGCAACCAAAATGGGTTACGGTCTGAGAATTGTACAGATTTACTTCAAAATCGATATCATGATGGGTCCTTAGGTGTATTTTCTTTGTTATTTTCATGGTCTTCAAAAGCCATCCTCTCCAAGACATAGCGTCTTGCATGGCATGGGATAAGCTAGTCAAATTGTAAGATGAAAATTCATGCTTAATTACGAAAAAAAAACTTGTCATTGTTGCGTACCGTTTCAACATCGAAGGTCTCCTCGAGCTTAATGCTGAAGCGCCGATCTTCGTCCAGCTCAATGAACATGTCACACATACCTCGATCATCGTGGCATCAGCTGCACTCCCCTGGGAGACTGTCGTCGTCCGAGTACGACATTTCCTACGTTCATAATTCAAAGATTAAACTTGTACAATTAAATATATGTACGAAAAACCTAAATTAGATCATTATTTTTCGAGAAAATCCAGGCCACTCGATATTTCCTACATATTCTAGCACAAGTCATGCCAGAATTCACGGAAAAATCTGGCATGACCTTTGCTCAAAAAGGACATATCGAGCGCCTGAAATTTGCCGGAACGGAAATTAATCAACACTCCGGCAAAGCATAGGCCACTCGGAGGTGTAAACTGAACATGAACGGCCACTTGGGCAACCACATATCCTATTTGAGCAAATATGACATGTTCAACTAGTTTTATTAATTCAACTAGTTCTTACTAAATATAAACTTACTATAAATAGAAAAAAACTAGTTCTTTATAAAAATAAAGTAGTTCAACTAGTTTTATTAATTATATTACTAAAAATACATTAGTTCTATTAATTCAACTAGTTCCACTAGTTTATTAATTTACTTACTAAACTAGTTCAACTACAACTAAAGTAGTTCAACTGGTTTATTAATTTACTTACTAAAAATAAACTAGTTTTTACTAAATATAAACTAGTTCGACTAGTTATATTAATTTTCTTACTAATTCTATTAAACACTAAAACTAATTCGATGAACTCTAAAACTAATTCTACTTAACAACTACTACCATAATTAGCATCTAATTTGATGAACCCTAACTAATTAGATGAACTCTGCAATTTAACCCTAAGAACCCTAGATAGGTAGAGGTAGGGGAAGAGGGGGAGGAGGGCGTGCTCACCTCTAGCGCCGGCGGAGTTACGGAGAGGGGCACGCAGCGTCAAGGTTGGGGACAGGGTCGGGGCGGCGGGCGCACGGCGGAGGGCGGTGATGTAGGGGGGGGGGGTTGTCGAGGTCGGTGTCAGGGGCGGCGTCGAGGTCGCGGTCGGGGACGGGGGCGGCGTCGAAGGTGTGCGGAGAGCGACGGGTCGCGCGCGGCGGCCGACGATGATGCAGGGCGGCGACAGCGGAGGAGTAGGGATTTGGGGAAAGTGGCCGTGGGGGAAGAATGAACCGCGCGGTTAAGTTAAAAGTAGCAGTAGCGCGTTCCAGGAAGTGGGATGCTACTACGGTGGCTATATCGCGTTTCCTAACAAGCGCTACTACTATACATTCTCTTTTTTATTTGATTTCCATTTAATTTTATTTTCATTAGCAGTAGCGCCTTTGTCCGTAAACGCGCTGCTACAAAACAAGTAGCGGTAGCGCGGTTCCACGTAGATCGCTACTACTTTGTGTAGCCTATCGACTAAGCCGTGCGAATTTTAGTAGTAGTGCTTTTGTACTCGGGCGCGCTACTACTATAACTGTATCTGTAGCGCGATTTTAAATTCCGCATTGCTGCTAATTAGCACCAGCGTGCGTTCTTATCCCGCGCTACTGCTAATGTTCTGTGTACAAGGTTTTCCCTAGTAGTGGAAGCATGAGATATCAACTATTTCTATAAAATAAAACCACCGCTGTGCTCTAAAAGATATAAGTGAAGAACTAGAGCAAAAACTATATAGCTCAAAAGATATAAGTGAAGCACATAGAGTATTCTAATAAATTTCAAATCATGTGAGTCTCTCTCAAAAGTTGTGTAGAACAAGGATGGTTGTGGTAAACTAAAAAGCAAAGACTCAAATCATACAAGATGCTCGAAGCAAAACAAATATCATGTGGTGAATAAAAATATAGCTCCAAGTAAAGTTACCGATGGACGAAGACGAAAGAGGGGATGCCTTCTGGGGCATCCCCAAGCTTAGGACTTTTGGTGTCCTTGAATTTTACCTTGGGGTGCCATGGGCATCCCCAAGCTTATGCTCTTTCCACTCCTTGTACCATAATCCATCAAATCTTTACCAAAAACTTGAAAACTTCACAACACAAAACTCAAAATAGAAAATCTCGTGAGCTCCGTTAGTGAAAGAAAACAAAACACCACTTCAAGGTACAGTAATGAACTCATTCTTTATTTACATTGGTGTTAAACCTACTATATTCGAACTTCTCTATGGTTTATAAACTCTTTTACTAGCCATAGATTCATCAAAATAAGCAAACAACACACGAAAACAGAATCTGTCAAAAACAGAACAGTCTGTTGTAATATGTAGCTAACGCAAACTTCTGGAACCCCAAAAATTATAAAATAAATTGATGGACGTGAGGAATTTGTCTTTTAATCATCTTCGAAAAGAATTAACTAAATAGCACTCTCCAAAGAAAAATTGCAGCAATTATTGTGAGCACTGAAGTTTTTGTTTTTTACAGCAAGATCAAAAAGACTTTTCCCAAGTCTTCCGGACGGTTCTACTTGGCAGAAACACTAATTAAACACAAAAAACACAAACAAAACAGAGGCTAGATAAATTATTTATTACTAAACAGGAGCAAAAAGCAAGGAATAAAAATAAAATTGGGTTGCCTCCCAACAAGCGCTATCGTTTAACGCCCCTAGCTAGGCATAAAAGCAAGGATAGATCTAGGTATTGCCATCTTTGGTATTAGGAAAGAAAAGAGAAAATTTCTTTTCTATAGCATTTATCTTTCTATTTTGAGATAGCACGCAGCCATTAATGGTGCAAGAAAGATTAAGGACGTTACAGAAATTGGCATCTAAGCTAGCCTTCATTTCTTTGATAATTTCATTTTCATATAAGCACAAAAGAGAGGTAGAGTCGACCATCTCATTCATGGGGTGCCCAAATATAGTTTCCACCTTTTCATAAGTATCAATGGGATCCCCCTCAAGAAAACCCTCTTCAAAATAGAATCTAAAACTTGCTTGAACGAGGCGGGTAGACCAATATAAAAGCTTTTCAGGTAAACCTCAATTTGATATTGTGGCACATGGCTACCTCAGATCCTTAATAGCCTATCCCAAGCATCTTTCAAAGATTCATCAAGTAAATAACGAAAAATTCCAGGATCATCTTCATCAAAATTATTCAAAATCTCATTGATAACCCCGGTAGGTCTCTCCATAGCATCATTATTTATGAGCTTCGAGAGGACATAAGGACTATCCAAGGTAAAACCTGAGAGAGAACCCTCAGCCCTTTTTGAATCGGCCATGGTACAGGAAAAAAATGGGAAAGGAGACGAATATAACGGCAAGGGTGAAGTGGGGGAGAGGAAAACGAGAGGCAAATGGCAAATAACATAATGCGAGGGATACGAGTTTGTGATGGGTACTTGGTATGTCTTGACTTGTGTGTAGACTCCCCGGCAACGGCGCTAGAAATGGCTCGTTGTCGGGAGTCAAATCTTGACTTGACTTGGCACGAATCTCCCTGGCAACGGCACCAGAAATCCTTCTTGCTACCTCTTGAGCACTGCGTTGGTTTTCCCTTGAAGAGGAAAGGGTGATGTAGTAAAGTAGCATAAGTATTTCCCTTAGTTTTTCAGAACCAATGTATCAATCTAGTAGGAGATCACGCTCGAGTCCCACGCACCTACACAAACAAATAAGAACCTCGCAACCAACGCGATAAAGGGGTTGTCAATCCCTTCATGGTCACTTACGAGAGTGAGATCTGATAGATATGATAAGATAATATTTTTGGCATTTTTATGATAAAGAGAAATAAAGATGCAAAGTAAAATAAACGGCAATAGAAATAGCTAAGTGTTGGAAGATTAATATGATGGAAGATAGACCTGGGGGCCATAGGTTTCACTAGTGGCTACTCTCAAGAGCATAAATATTACGGTGGGTAAACGAGTTACTGTCGAGCAATTGATAGAATTGAGCATATTTATGAGAATATCTAGGTATGATCATGTATATAGGCATCACATCCGCGACAAGTAGACCGAAACGATTCTGCATCTACTACTATTACTCCACACATCGACCGCTATCCAGCATGCATCTAGAGTATTAAATTCATAAGAACAGAGTAATGCTTTAAGTAAGATGACATGATGTAGAGGGATAAACTCATGCAATCTGATATAAACCCCATCTTTTTATCCTCGATGGCAACAATACAATACGTGCCTAGCTGCCCCTGCTGTCACTGGGAAAGGACACCGCAAGATTGAACTGCAAAGATAAACCAATCATACATAAAAGAATTCAGAGAAGATTCAAATATTGTTCATAGATAAACTTGATCATAAACCCACAATTCATCGGATCTCGACAAACACACCGCAAAATAAGATTACATCGAATAGATCTCCAAGAAGATCGAGGAGAACTTTGTATTCATATCCAAAGAGAGAGAAGAAGCCATGTAGCTAATAAATATTGACCCGAAGGTCTGGAGTAAACTACTCACACATCATCGGAGAGGCCATGGAGTTGATGTAGAGGCCCTCCGTGATCAATGCCCCCTTCGGCGGAGCTCCGGAAAAGGCCCCAAGATGGGATCTCTCGAGTACAGAAGGTTGCGGCGGTGGAATTAGGTTTTCGTGGTGCTCCTGGATGTTTGCGGGGTACGTGGACTAATATAGGATGAAGAAGTAGGTCGGTGGAGCAATGAGGGGCCCACGATGGTGGAGGGCGCGCCCAGGGGGGGTAGGCGTGCCCCTGCCTCGTGGCCTCCTCGATTGTTTCTTGACGTCCACTCCAAGTCTCCTGGATCATGTTTGTTGAGAAAATCATAATCCCGAAGGTTTCATTCCGTTTGGACTTCGTTTGATATTACTTTTCTGCAAAACACTGAAATAGGCAAAAAAACAGCAATTTGGGCTGGGCCTCCTATTAATAGGTTAGTCCCAAAAATGATATAAAAGTGTAAAATAAAGCCCATTAACATCCAAAACAGATAATATAATAGCATGGAGCAATCAAAAATTATAGATATGTTGGAGACGTATAGCTAGTCTGTACGTAAGATGTATTATATTCGTGCACACTAAATCCGAACCATTATAATCTGGATCTGAGATATTTAACGGTGTAGATATTTTAGCCCATGTGAATGAACATGTTGACTTTTTCTATTGTTTTAAATCTTTTGAATCTCAATCGTCAATAATTAAAATTGTGGATCGAGATAATTTAATACATGTGAATGAACATAATGTCTTTTCTTTGTTTTGATTATATAATAGACTACATAGTTTATGAGTATTTTTCTTTAATTACCTTTTTAGAAATGTCATTCTAGTTTAATTATTTTTAGTTTCGAGATTAGGTGTTTAATTTCTCAACATATAGAATATTTGCTTCTGCGTGTGTGCCCAATTTCAGCCCAACACATCCTATTGCTCGTAAAAAAATGTAGCCTTTCCTCAATTTAGTTTTCTTTTTTCCCTATACCTTGTATCGGTAACCAAGCCAAAGCCAGCCCAAAAGCTTACGTAGGAGTGGTTTGAGTGATCAGTCCGTCTGATTGGTTTGTTTATTTATTTTTCAGGAATTCAGAGTAGTACATTTACGCGACTATATCACATTAGTCTGATTTGCTAAGTATTCTGATATCATAGATTTGAACAGTAGTTAATAGACTCTTCCTTGTACTCTTCCTTTGGTTGGAAATAGTTTGTAACCCCTACGTAAGCTTATTAGTGACAGATATGAACAGAAGTTAATAGAAAGAAAAGAGGTGCTACACGTGTCATGTTGAGTTTGTTTATTTGCCGGAACGTGACATGTTGAGTTACATGTATATGCATAATTTGTATGTGACGTTCACATCTCTAAATCTCAGCCTTCAATATCTAAAATTAATGGTCATGATAATTTAATCTGTGTGGATCAACATGACGGCTTATTTGTCTTCTGTCTTAATTATATAATAGATTTTTATGAGCTATTGATTTGCTCTAGTGCTTCACCTATATCTTTTTGAGCATGATGTGCTTAGTTATTTTTTAAGAAATGCTCTCTTGCTTCACTTAGATTTATTTGAGAGTTAGTAAATTTTTAAAAAGTCCCTCTTGATTCACTTAAACTAATTTGAGAGAAAGAAATATTAAGCTCGTGATCTTCACTTATATTTGTTTGAGCTTGTCAAAAGCAACACATGAAAATTAGTCCCAAAGTGATAGATATCCAAGAAGGATATATAAAAACTTTCATGAAGATCATTGGAAAAAATAAACTTGATTCCTTGTAATAGTTTTGAGATATGATGATGTGATATGTGAGTCATGTTGATGAGCAATTGTGCTTTAGTAAGAATATTGGTGTCAAGATTTGTGATTCCCTATGCAAGCACAAAAGTCAATAGTCATGCAATGAGATTACATCCTACTTATGGTCCATTATGCATTGTTAATTATGCTTAATGCTCGCTTATGAGATTATTCGTTTCTTGGTTGGTCGTTTCCCAATCTTTTGCAGCCTTCATTTTGCACTACGTATGATCACTACTTGTGCATCCAAAAACCTTTAAACCAGTTTTGCCACATGAGTCCACTATATCTACCTATATGCGGTATTCTTTTGTCATTCTAAGAAAATTTGTATGTGCCATCTCTAATTTTCAAAATAAACTTCCCTTTTGTGTGTTCGTACAGCTCGCGTGGCGGTGAAGGGTGGCTAAGATTTTCCAAGCTAGATGTGTTATTATCACGATGAGTGTTCATTCACTTATCATTGCACGAGAGTAAGGAAAAGGTATTAGGGATGGCCAATCCCAAAATGAAAAATGTATTTACTTTAAGTTGTCAAATTATAAATTCCTTTCAAAGTGTTGGTATGGAGGGCACCCGTGGATACGGTTAGCCATGGAAAGTGAAAGTATGGTGGAAAAAGGAATAAACTTTATTTTCTGTTTGGGAACCGCCTATGATATATCTAGCATGGAAAGTGTTGGGAACTCTAAGTCGTTTTAGTTGGTGGGAAAGGCACACCTCCCAAAATGTTTTTATCTCTAATGTTTTTGCTTTGAGCTATGGCACCTCTACAAATATCCCTACTTCCCTCCGCGAAGGGCCTTTCTTTACTTTATGCAATTTTTATTTTGAATTTGAGTCTCCATATTCTCTTATAAGAGCACCAACTAGGAGGCACTATGAACGTACTTGAGTATTGGGTGTAGCTAATATGCGAGTGTGTTTCCTGAATGGATCAATGATTGAGCATGTTGGGCTACGGATAAATTATTTTAGCGTTGATATTCTAAAAGACATGGTTGCTTGTTGATATGCTTGAGTATTTAAGTCATCATGTCAAAACTAGACTACTGCTTTGAATCTTATAGAAGTCCAAATTTCCATGCTATAAAGAAAAGAATATGAGATGACATGTTAGGCAGCATTCCACATAAAAAATTCTATTTCTATCACTTACCTACTCGAGGACGAGCAGGAATTAAGCTTTGGGATGCTGATACGTCTCCAACGTATCTATAATTTTTTATTGTTCCTTGCTGTTATATTATCAATCTTGGATATTTTATAATCATTTTATAGTCATTTTTATCATTTTTTGGTATTAACATATTGACATAGTGTCAAATGCCAGTTGAAGTTTTCTGCCTATTTTTACATCGCAGGAAATCAAGACCAAATGGAGTCCAAATGAAGCGAAACTTTTTGGAGATCTTTTTGGATCAGAAGACATCCAGTGGGACAAAAAAGCACCTGGGGGTGCTCCGAGGGGAGCACAACCCACCACGGCGCGCCTGGGGGCCCAGGCGTGCCCAGGTGGATTGTGCCCACCTCGGGTGCCCCTGAACTGCCTCTTTGCTCTATAAATACCCCAATATTCCAAAAACCCTAGGGGAGTCGACGAAAATCAATTCCAGCCATCGCAGAGCCCAGAACAACAAGATCCAATCTAGACACCATCACAAACGGTTCACCACTTCCATTGGTGCCTCTCCGATGATGCGTGAGTAGTTCTTTGTAGACCTACGGGTCTGTACTTAGTAGCTAGATGGATTCCTCTCTCTCTCTCTCTTTTGATTATCAATACAATGGTCTCTTGTTCATCCATATGATGTAACTCTTTTCGTGGTGTGTTTGTTGGGATCAGATGAACTTTGAGTTTATGATGAGATCTATCTTTTTATCCATGAAAGTTATTTGAGTTTATTTGATCTCTTATATGCATGATTGCTTATAGCCTCGTATTTCTTCTCCGATATTTGGGTTTCGTTTGGCCAACTTGATATATTTATCTTGCAATGGGAAGAGATGCTTTGTGGTGGGTTCGATCTTACGGTGCTTGATCCTAGTGGAGAAGGGGAACCAACACGTATGTATCGTTGCTACTAAGGATAAAACGATGGGATCTATTTCTACATAAATAGATCTTGTCTACATCATGCCATCGTTCTTATTGCATTACTCCGTTTCTCCATGAACTTAATACACTAGATGCATGCTCGATAGCAGTCGATGTATGGAGTAATAGTAGTAGATGCAGGCAAGAGTCGGTCTACTAATCTTGGACGTGATGCCTATATAATGATCATTGCCTGGATATCGTCATGATTATTTGAACTTCTATCAATTGCCCAACAGTAATTTGTTTACCCACAGTTTGCTATTTTTCTCGAGAGAAGCCACTAGTGAAACCTACGACCCCCGGGTATCTTCTTTAATATATTTGCCTTTGCGATCTACTTTTCCTTTGATTTTATTTTCAGATCTACTAAACTAAAAATACAAAAATACCTTGCTACAATTTATTTTATTTGGCGTTCGATCTATCAATATTTACTACTCTCTCACGTCCATTTGCCTATCTCTGGCGGCGTTACCCGGAACGGATTGACAACCCCTTTTACACGTCGGATTGTTAGTATTTGTTATTTGTGTGCACGTGTTGTTTAAGTTGTGTTTCTTGGTTCTCCTACTAGTTTGATAACCTTGGTTTCATCACTGAGGGAAATACCTACCGCTGCTGTGATGCATCATCCCTTCCTCTTTGGGGAAATAACGACGTAGCTTCAAGGTGCCATCCCTGATATGATGCAATCTTCTGAAGAAAAGCTTGAATTTGAAGTTTCTATCCATAGAAAACTTTATGATGAGTGGGGACCTACTATTAATATTAATATTAAAGATTATGAGTGCCATGCTTTGTGTGATTTGGGTGCTAGCATTTCCACAATTCCAAAAACATTATGTGATATGTTAGGTTTCCGTGTAATTGATGATTGTTCTTTAAATTTGCATCTTGCGGATTCCACTATTAAGAAACCTATGTGTCAGTGTACAAAAGTAGGGGCTCTCCTTTTGCACCCCTTTACTTGTGCACGGGCAGTCAGAGCCGCGCCCACGGCCGCACTGAGCAGGGCAGAGGAGGGATGCCTGAGCGCAAGACAACCGAAGCCAAGAGTAGAGACACAAAGAGTGAGGGAACGAAGTGGACTCTCCCGGCAAGACCTTTGCCGGGGCAGCCTCCGCAGCCCCGGCAAGAGCCTTGCCGGGGCAACTTGCTGAATGCCAGCAGAGCGCGCTGCCCTTGAGCCAAGGGGTTCCAACACCGTCAACCATATTGGAACCAAGGCTAGGGAGGCATCTCCATGTTGGCATGAAGATCTTTGTGGAGATCATAAATACACAAGATCAGATGAGAACCAGAAGACGATGATCCTTGGCAAGATCCTTGCCAAGGAAATCCACGAGACCCTCGGCAAGATCCTTGCCTGGGATGATCGTGGTGCCACGGCAAGACCCTTGCCGGGCCCCCGACAAGACTCTTGCCGAGGACATCTGTGGGGCCGCAGCCAGGCCCACGTCTGCCAAGACTCTATCGCCACTCCCATGCAGCTGCAAGCTCAACCAGTTGGGGGGGCGTCTGCGTGGCAGCGTGCGGCCTCCACACCGACTCAGCAAGCACCTGCCTGGTGGCATGCAGATCTCCGTGAAGGCTCCGCCACCACGCCAGCCCAGCAGCCAGCCAACATGGCGCTATAATGCCTCGTCAGCTCGGACGCGCGTCGGAGCCAGGCGAGGCGGCGACAGCTGGGACGAGCTTCCTTTCCGTCCATGATAAAGCAAGAGGGGCACGTCGGTAGCGCATTAAATGCGTTTGTCCGATGGTGCCAGAGGATAGACTCGACCACTATGCACCTTTCCACCTCCTGTGTGCCACTGTGGCAACCCCTTTTTTTCTATAAAAGGAGGCCTGAGGCGTACTGGTGGGGGATTCGGATCTTTGGAACTAGACACACACCGTATCTATTTCAAAAACTCAAGAACACTCAAATTTACATCAAAGTAGGACTAGGGTATTACGCGTCTGCGCGGCCCGAACCTGGGTAAACGATCCTTGTGCTGACCGCCAGACCTGCTATTTGCAAAACTCCGTGCCCGCCAACCGTAGAAGGGACCCCAATGATTCCATAGGTGTTGTTTCCACTAACATCTTTGGCGCGCCAGGTAGGAGGGCCCAGTTGTGGAAATCTGGTCTGGTTGAAGTAGCGACTTGATCATGGTCGTCACTCCAAGGAAGAAGACGACCGAACAAGTGGCATCCTCGGTGGATGCAGTGAACGCTCACGCAGCGGCAAAAAAAGCTAAGTCGTGCAAAACTTTAATCAATTCCTTTTTATATATATGGTTATGGTCCTCAACAATCTTGCCCTGTGTATGGAAAACCTGCACGCAATGGGGCCCTGCCACTATTGGCAACGCCCTCATTCTGTTTCGAGTCCGCTCAATAGTTCGAGCGGCTGCGTCGAGAACGGCAGGGTGACCTTCTATGATTGGCAACACTCTCGTTCTGTCTTGAGTCCGCTCGATAGTTCGAGCGGCCCCGTTAAGAGCAGTGAGGTGGTTTGCCCGGCAGCAAGCACACCCGGCAGGCCATTGGGGATCAGTCCTCAAGGCGCCGTGGCCTGGGTTTCTGCGCCGGCAAGTATACCCGATTTATGTGGGGTGGACATACAAAGGGAGATCAAACGGGAAAATAACATGCATCTGCTACCACTTTGGCACTACGTTGGTTTTCCCTTGAAGAGGAAACGGTGATGCAGCAAAGTAGCGTAGGTATTTCCCTCAGTTTTTGAGAACCAAGGTATCAATCTAGTAGGAGGCCACAAGCAAGGCCCTCATACCTACACAAACATATAAGAACCTCGCAACCAACACGATAAAGGGTTGTCAATCCCTTCAGGGTCACTTACGAGAGTGAGATCTGATAGAGATGATAAGATAATATTTTTGGTATTTTTATGATAAAGAGTAAAAGTAAAGATTGTAAAATAAAAGGTAGTGGAAATAGCTTGTTGACGGAAGATTAATATGATGGAGAATAGACCCGGGGGCCATAGGTTTCACAAGTGGCGTCCCTCAAGATAGCATAAGTATTACGGTGGGTGGACAAATTACTGTCGAGCAATTGATAGAAAAGTGAATAATTATGAGAATATCTAGGCATGATGATGTATATAGGCATCACGTCCGTGACAAGTAGACCGACTCCTGCCTGCATCTACTACTATTACTCCACATATCGACCGCTATCCAGCATGCATCTAGTGTATTATGTTCATAAGAACAGAGTAACGCGTTAGGTAAGATGACATGATGTAGAGGGATAAACTCAAGCAATATGATATAAACCCCATCTTTTTATCCTCGATGGCAACAATACAATATGTGTCGTTTCCCTTTCTGTCACTGGGATTGAGCACCGCAAGATTCAACCCAAAGCTAAGCACTTCGCCCATTGCAAGAAAGATCAATCTACTAGGCCAAACCAAACTGATAATTCGAAGGGACTTGCAAAGATGACAAATCATGCATAAAAGATTTCAGAGAAGAATCAAATATTGCTCATAGATAGACTTGATCATAAACCCACAATTCATTGGATCTTGACAAACACACCGCAAAAAGAGTTACATCAAATAGATCTCTAAGAAGGTCGAGGAGAACTTTATATTGAGTTTCAAAGAGAGAGAATAAGCCATCTAGCCAATAACTATGGACCCGAAGGTCCGGAGTAAACTACTCACACATCATCAGAGGGGCCATGGAGTTGATGTAGAGGCCCCCCGTGATCGATGCCCCCTCTGGTGGAGCTCCGGAAAAGGCCCCAAGATGGGATCTCTTGGGTACAGAAGATTATGGCGGTGGAAATAGGGTTTCGTGGTGCTCCTGGTTGTTTTCAAGGTATATGAGTATATATAGGAGGAAGAAGTAGGTCGGTTGAGCCACGAGGGGCCCACGAGGGGGAGGGCGTGCCTAGGGGGGTAGGCGCGCCCCCTGCCTCATGGACTCCTCGTTCATTTCTTGATGTCCACTCCAAGTCCTCTAGATCACATTTGTTCCAAAAATCACGTTCCCGAAGGTTTCATTCTGTTTGGATTCCGTTTGATATTCCTTTTTTGTGAAACACTGAAATAGGCAAAAAAAACAGCAATTTGCACTAGGCCTTGGGTTAATAGGTTAGGCCCAAAAATAATTTAAAAGTGTAAAATAAAGCCCATTATCATCCAAAACAGATAAATTAATAGCATGGAACAATAAAAAATTATAGATACGTTGGAGACATATCAAGCATCCCCAAGCTTAATTCCTACTCGTCCTCGAGTAGGTAAATGATAAAAACATAATTTTTGATGTGGAATGCTACCGAGCATAATTCTCAATGTAATTCTCTTTATTGTGGCATGAATATTCAGATCCGAAAGATTCAAGACAAAAGTCTAATATTTACATAAAAATTATAATACTTCAAGCATACTAACCAAGCAATTAGGTCTTCTCAAAATAACATGGAAAAAGAATGTTCATCCCTACAAAATCATATAGTTTGGTCATGCTCCATTTTCGTCACACAAGAATGCTCTCATCATGCACAACCTCGATGACAGGCCAAGCAATTGTTTCACACTTTAGTAATCTCAAACTTTTTTCAACTTTCACGCAATACATGAGCGTGAGCCATGGATATAGCACTATGGGTGGAATAGAATATGATGATGGGGGTTATGTGGAGAAGACAAAAAAAGGAGAAAGTCTCACATCGACGCGGCTAATCAATGGGCTAGGGAGATGCCCATCAATTGATGTCAATGCAAGGAGTAGGGATTGCCATCCAACGGATGCACTAGAGCTATAAATGTATGAAATCTCAACAAAAGAAACTAAGTGTGTGTGCATCCAACTTGCTTGCTCACGAAGACCTAGGGCATTTGAGGAATCCCATTGTTGGAATATACAAGCCAAGTTCTATAATGAAAAATTCCCACTAGTATATGAAAGTGACAAAACAAGAGACTCTCTATCATAACGATCATGGTGCTACTTTGATGCACAAGTGTGGAAAAAAGGATAGTAGCATTGCCCCCCTTTTTTGGGCCTTCTTTTTTTATTTGGCCTTTCTCTTTTCTTTTATTTGGGACAATGCTCTATTAATGATGATCATCACACTTCTATTTATTTACAACTCAATGATTACAACTCGATAATAGAACAATGTATTACCCTATATGAATGCCTCCGGCGGTGTACCGAGAAGGAAAATTTAATCAAGAGTGACATGTATGAAAAATTATTAACGGTGGCTTTGCCACAAATACAATGTCAACTACATGATCATGCAAGGCAATATGACAATGATGATATGTGTCATGATAAACGGAATGGTGGAAAGTTGCATGGAAATATATCTCGGAATGGCTATGGAAATGCCATAATAGGTAGGTATATATGGTGGCTGTTTTGAGGAAGATATAAGGAGGTTTATGTGTGACAGAGCCTATCATATCACGGGGTTTGGTTGCACCGGCGAAGTTTGCACCAACTCTCGAGGTGAGAAAGGGCAATGCACGGCACCGAAGAGGCTAGCAATGTTGGAAGGGTGAGAGTGTGTATAATCCATGGACTCAACATTAGTCATAAAGAACTCACATACTTATTGCAAAAATCTACAAGTAATCAAAATCCAAGCATAAGCGCATGCTCCTAGGGGGATAGATTGGTAGGAAAAGACCATCGCTCATCCCCGATCGCCACTCATAAGGAAGACAATCAATAAATAAATCATACTTCTCCTAGTACTCAATGCACTTTTTATGGAAGTTTTTATTATACCGATCTTGGATGCCTATCATATTAGGACTAAATTCATAACCAAAGCAAATTACCATGTTGTTCTAAGGGACTCTCAAAATAATATAAGTGAAGCATGAGAGATCAATAATTTCTATAAAATAAAACCACCACCGTGCTCTAAAAGATATAAGCGAAGCACTAGAGCAAAATTATCTAGCTCAAAAGGTATAAGTGAAGCACATATAGTATTCTAATAAATTCTGATTCATGTCTGTCTCTCCCAAAAGGTGTGTACAGCAAGGATGATTTTGGTAAACTAAAAAGGAAAGACTCAAATCATACAAGACGCTCCAGGCAAAACACATATCATGTGGCGAATAAAAATATAGCTCCAAGTAAACTTACCGATGGCGAAGACGAAAGAGGGAATGCCTTCCGAGGTGTCCCCAAGCTTAGGCTTTAGGTTGTCCCTGGATTTTACCTTGGGGTGCCTTGGGCATCCCCAAGCTTAGGCTCTTTCCTCCCCTTGTTCCATAATCCATCAATTCTTTACCCAAAACTTGAAAACTTCACAACACAAAACTTAAAAGAAAATCTCGTGAGCTCTGTTAGTAAAATAAAACAAACCACCACTTCAAGGTACTGTAATGAACTCATTCTTTATTTATATTGGTGTTAAACCTACTGTATTCCAACTTTTTTATGGTTCATAGACTCTATTACTAGCCATAGATTCATCAAAATAAGCAAACAACACACGAAAAACAGAATCTGTCAAAAACAGAATAGTCTGTAGTAAACGGTACGTTTATAATACTTCTGGAGCCCCAAAAATTATAAAATAACTTTCTGGACGTGAGGAATTTATCTATTAACCATCTGCGAAAAGAATTAACTAAATATCACTCTCCAGTAAAAGATGGCAGCAATTCTCGTGAGCGCTAAAGTTTCTGTTTTTTACAGCACGATCGCAAAGACTTTCCCCAAGTCTTCCCAAAGGTTCTACTTGGCACAAACACTAATTAAAAGCATAAAACCACATCTAAAAAGAGGATAGATGAATTATTTATTACTAAACAGAACCAAAAAGCAAAGGACAAAAATAAAATTGGGTTGCCTCCCGACAATCGCTATCATTTAACGCCCCTAGCTAGGAATAAAAGCAAGGATAGATCTTGGTATTGTCATCTTTGGTATGCAATTCTTCAATAGAACACTTATAACCCTGAGGAGTTTCCTTCTTTTCTGTTAATGATTAAGCTCCAGGAAAGAAATCAAGAAAATCATTTGTAGCGAAAGGTCCCTTAATGATAGTGAGAAAGTTGGGGTGAACACTTATGGATTTGAGATCCGCATTTTCCATACTAGAAGTTTCACCCTTATTTTTAGGAACGTACATTAGTTTGGCAACTTTATTTTCAACAATATCGAGCCTTTTCATAACATGTTCCAAAGTAAACATAGTTCCATTAACCAAGACAGGTGGTGTGCCAAACAAATCTATCATAGCATTATAAGAATCAAAAGTGTGGCTACCTAAGAAATTTCCTCCGGTAATGGTATCATGAATATATCTATTCCAAGGAATGATGCCTACATGAAAATTGCGAAGAAGAACGGAAGTGGACTGCTTCCTAGTAGATTTATTCTGTGCATTGCAAATTCTATACCAAGCATCTTTTAGATTTTATCCCTCCCTTTGTTTAAAATTAAGGACTTCATTCTTGGGAGATAAAGGAGTGGATAAAATACTAGCCCTAACGACGAAGCAAGCAAACAAGAAACAAGCATAAAGAGGCGAACTGGAAAAGAGAAGGGCAACGGAAAAAGAGGGCGAATAAAACGGCAAGGGTGAAGTCAGGGAGAGGAAAACAAGAGGAAAATGGCAAATAATGTAATGCGAGGGATAAGAGTTTATGATGGGTACCTGGTATGTCTTGACTTGTGCGTAGACTCCCCGGCAACGGCGCCATAAATCCTTCTTGCTACCTCTTGAGCACTGCATTGGTTTTTCCCTTGAAGAGGAAAGGGTGATTGTGATGCCCCCAATTCAATCGTACACTAATCATACACGCAAACGTGTACAATCAAGATCAGGGACTCACGGGAAGATATCACAACACAACTCTACAAATAAAAATAAGTCATACAAGCATCATATTACAAGCCAGGGGCCTCGAGGGCTCGAATACAAGAGCTCGAGATCTTAGACGAGTCAGCGGAAGCAACAATATCGTCTGAGTACAGACATAAGTTAAACTAGTTTCCATAAGATGGCTAGCACAAACTGGGATACAGATCGAAAGAGGCGCAGGCGTCCTGCCTGGGATCCTCCTAATCTACTCCTGGTCGTCATCAGCGGCCTGCACGTAGTAGTAGGCACCTCCAGTGTAGTAAGAGTTGTCGTCGACGATGGCGTCTGACTCCTGGACTCCAACGATTGGTCGCAACAAACGGATATAGAAAGGGGAAAAAGGGAAGCAAAGCAACCGTGAGTACTCATCCAAAGTACTCGCAAGCAAGGAGCTACACTACATATGCATTGGTATCAAATGAAAGGGATAGTATATGTGGACTGAACTGTAGAATGCCAGAATAAGAGGGGGATAGCTAGTCCTGTCGAAGACTACGCTTCTGGCCGCCTCTATCTTGCAGCATGTAGAAGAGAGTAGATGATAAGTTCACCAAGTAACATCGCATAGCATAATCCTACCTGGTGATCCTCCCCTCGTCGCCCTGTGAGAGAGCGATCAGCGGTTGTATCTGGCACTTGGAGGAGTGTGTTTTAATAATTATCCGGTAATAGTTGTCATCAGGTCAAGGTACAACTCTGGGTCATCCTTTTACCGAGGGACACGGCTATTCGAATAGATCAACTTCCCTGCAGGGGTGCACCACATTTCCCAACACGCTCGATCCTCTTTGTCCGGACACACTTTTTTGGGTCATGCCTAGCCTTGGAAGATCAACACGTCGCAGCCCCACCTAGGCACAATAGAGAGGTCAGCACGCCGGTCTAAATCCTATGGCGCAAGGGTCTGAGCCCATCGCCCATTGCACACCTGCACGTTGCGTACGCGGCCGGTGAGCAGACCTTGCCACCTCCATTACAAAGGAAGTTGCGTTACACGGTCCAACCCGGCGCGCGCCGCTCAGTCACTGACGTCACGAAGGCTTCGGCTGATACCACGACGTCGAGTGCCCACAACTGTTCCTGCGTAGTTGGGTAGTGCGTATAGGCCAGTGTCTAGACTCAGATCAAATACCAAGATCTTGTTAAGCGTGTTATCTTAAACTAACCGCGAACGCTGACCTGGGCCAGGCCCACCACCCACCTGGGTGGTCTCAACCTGCCATGTCGCTCCGCCACAAAGATCCACATAGTGGGCCATCGGGAAAGTATGTCCTTTTAGCCCCCAATTCGTGAATCAACTACGGGTACTCAACGAGCCGACGCGAATTTAGTCACAACATGTATCATGTGTAATATGTATAGTATATACCCGTGATCAACACCCGACGTGATCACGGCCCGATAGTATAGCGTGGTAGACTGACAAGAATGTAGGGCCACTGCTGATAAACTAGCATCCTATATTAAGCATTTAGGATTGCAGGTAAGGTATCAACAATAGTAGCAAGCTAAACTACTCTAATGCAAGCAGTAGAGAGAAGAATAGACGATATCTGGTGATCAAGGGGGGGCTTGCCTGGTTGCTCTGTCAGGAAGGAGGGGTCGTCAACAACGTAGTCGATCGGGGCACCAGCAGCGGCGTCAGTCTCGTAGTCAACCGGAGAGAAGAAGGGGAAGAAACAATGAATACAATGCAAACACATGCATGACGATGCATGACATGACAATGAGCGGTGCTAGGTGGGCCCTAACACAGCAGGAGGTGATACTGGCGAACGGGGAAAACATCCAGGAAAGTATCCCCGGTGTTTTGCATTTTCGGACAAATGAATCGGAGTGGAAAAGTTGCGTGTTTGCTATGCTAGGGATGCGTGGCGGACGAACGGGCTGCATATCCGGATTCGTCTCGTCGTTCTGAGCAACTTTCATGTACAAAGTTTTTCCATCCGAGCTACAGTTTATTTTATTTTGTTTTTAAAGATTTAAGTAATTTTTAACATTTATTTAACTATTTTAATTCAACATTATCCAGAATAGTGCTTGCTGACGTCAGCATGACGTCAGCAGTCAACAGAGGTGTCCACTGGGTCAAAGTGACGTGTGAGTCCCACATGTCATACTCTATTAACTAATTAACTAAATTAATTAGTTTAATTAGCAGATTAGTCTGGTTAATTAAATAATTAGTTAATCTAATCAGGATTAATTAAGTTAATTTATTATTTATTTATTTTTAGAAAATTCTTTTTTATTAAACATTCTGGGCTAGGCCCCACATGTCATTGGGCCTGAGGGCCATAACAGGTTCGAGCGTCGGGCACAGCCCGAATGGGCACTGGCCCACGGGGGTGCACCCGACTAGGCGCCGGCCTAGGCCAGCCTCGGTTGCACGCGCGCTCAGAATCGCCGGCACCGGGCACGGCCAGCCTGGTCGGCGAGAGAGTAGAGGCAGGCGGAGGCTGGCAGCGGCGCGCGGGTGCGCGGGCCTACAGGCTTCAGCGGGGACGGGCCAGGGGCGGGGGAGCAGGCCACGGGCAAGCGGGCGACGAGCGGTTGCGGCCCGAGGCAAAACGAGGCGATGGCGCGGGCGGCAGAGGAGCAGCTAGAGGCAGGAAAGGCCGGCGAGGCTAGTAGGCGGCGCACGCGCGGTGGCGGCCATGGCGACGCTAGGCACTAGTAGTGGGGGTTGCAGCGAGGCGCAGCAGGAGCAGCGGGTCAGCAGGAGAAGCGCTGCGGAGAGGGGCGCGCCCGCGGGCGGTGCGAAGCGGGAAGGCGGACGGTGCGGTGGCCGCGAGCAGCAGGCCGCGGTGAGCGCGGTTAGCGCGGGCCGCGGTGAGCGTGGCCGGGGTGCGGTGGTGCGGGGCTTGCGTCGGCCGAGGCCACCGCGGCAGGTAGTGCGAGCTGGGGTGCGGGCGGGGCTTGGCCCGTGCTACGGGGCGGTGAACGGGACGATGACGCGGGGCACGACGAGTGCGCACTGGCGGTGCTGGACGAGGTGACGCACGAGAGAGAGGGGAGGTGGAGGCCAAGCCTCACCGCCGGAGTGTAGGGATACGGGCAGCGTGGGTTGAGGAGGTGGACGGGGATGATGTCGGCATGGAGGAGGCAGGCTGGCGAGGAGGTCCTAGGCGGCGGCATGGTCCCTGGGCGGCATGGTCCCTGCGTTCAACCCCACCACCCCCCCCCCCTTTTCCCAATCCGGATTGGGATCGACGGGGGTTGGAGGAGAGACATGCGGGAGTTGGAGGGGGCGAGTGGGGAGTGGGGTAGGTTAGGGTTTCGGTGGTTGAGGGGATAAGGAGGAGTGGGGGAAGTGGCTGGCTGGGTCGGCCCATTTGTGCGGTTGGGGTCCGCATGGATGGCCAGCTGGGCCAAAAGGCCCAGCGGGGGGGGGGGGGGAGGGGCTTTTATTCTGTTTTTGTTTTTTTGTTTGTCTTTTTCTTTTAATTATTTCTTTTACTGTTTTATTTCATTCCAACGTATTTAGGCATTTTCTAAAAATGTGTATTCCGCACTATAATTACCTAGGCATTTAACTACACACACCGAACATTCTGGTTTTAGTGTTTGAAATTTTTTGATGTTTGACAAAAATTCAAATTTGAATATGAACTGTTTTGATCCAACGCGAGATTAGCAATAGTAACAGAGGTGACGTGGTATCATTAGCGGGGTTTTACTGTAGCCTAATTATTCAGGCGTTACAAATCTCCTCCACTACAAGAAATCTCGTCCCGAGATTTTGAGGAGGTAGAAGGAAACAGTGTGGGGTATTCATCAAGCAGGTGATCCTTGTGTTCCCAAGTGGCTTCTTCGTCAGTGTGATGCGACCACTGGACTTTGAGGAATTTGATCGCCTTCCGACATGTGCGGCGTTCATCTTGGTCGAGAATGCGGACCGGATGCTCTTTATAGGAAAGGTCCTGTTGCAATTCAAGCACTTTGTGATCCACTGCTCGGATTGGATCCTTGAAGCAACGGCGGAGCTGTGACACGTGGAACACATCGTGAACCTGAGAAAGGTTCGGGGGAAGCTCCAGTTGATATGCCACTTTTCCACGCCTTTCGAGAATATTGAATGGGCCAATATAGCGTGGAGCTAGCTTGCCCTTGATCCCGAAGCGGTGAGAACCCTTCATTGGTGTAACTCGAAGATAAGCCTTTTCGCCAGGTTGATAGACCATGTCTTTGTGATGATGGTTGTCGGTGTCAAAACCGGCGGATCTCGGGTAGGGGGTCCCGAACTGTGCGTCTAGGCCGGATGGTAACAGGAGGCAGGGGACACAATGTTTTACCCAGGTTCGGTCCCTCTTGATGGAGGTAAAACCCTATGTCCTGCTTGATTAATATTGATGATATGGGTAGTACAAGAGTAGATCTACCATGAGATCAGAGAGGCTAAACCCTAGAAGCTAGCCTATGGTATGATTGTATGTTATGGGTGTTGTCCCACGGACTAAATCCCTTCGGTTTATATAGACACCGGAGAGGGTTAGGGTTACACATGGTCGGTTACAAAGGAGGAGATATCCATATCCGTATTGCCTAGCTTGCCTTCCACGCCAAGTAGAGTCCCACCCGGACACGAGACGAAGTCTTCAATCTTGTTTCTTCATAGTCTAACAGTCCGGCCAATAGAGATAGTCCGGCTGTCTGGAGACCCCCTAATCCAGGACTCCCTCAGTAGTCCCTGAACCAGGCTTCAATGACGATGAGTCCGGCGCGCAGTATTGTTTTCGGCATTGCAAGGCGGGTTCCTCTGCAAATTTCGTGTACCTGTCGAAATAGTGTCCGGCCCCTTGTGAATATTGCACTCCTTGGCTTCCACGCCCAATAATGGCCACTTTCCACGTGTCGAGCGAATGTGAAGAGCCAGGGTGTTTTTACATTTACCCCCCTAGCTGTGTAAACGAGCTGCCCATTAAATAGACGAGGATTCAGATCCAAATCACACCATCCTCCCTTGGCGAGCCTTCATCAGAGCGCATTCGACAGAGATCCATTCCATCATGGCCGGTCAACGCGGCTCCTCCTCTCGCTCCCCTAGCCCCAAGCCTGGAGATTGGGAGAGATGTTCCATCCCGCACACCAGATTAGTGATGCTTCAGACCAAGGGATTTCTTCCCCCAGCGTGCATGGTCCCAGTTCGAGCCGGGCTCGCCACCTATAATGGCGGAGAGCAAGCGGAGAGCCTTCCCAATCCCTCCAAGGGAGAGCGGGTATGCCTTGTCCCTTATTTGGTAAGAGGGCTCGGATTTCCAATTCATCCGTTTCTCCGGGGGCTCCTGGAGTTCTACGGCCTCCAGTTGCACAACCTTACGCCTGCCTCCATACTGCATATCGCGGGATTCGTAGCCCTTTGCGAGTTGTTTTTGGGCTGTGAGGCTCATTTCGCTCTGTGGAAGAAGTTGTTCTGCCTTGTGCCCCGTTCTCAGAAGGGGTCAATATATCAAGTGGGCGGAGCCGAAGTGTGTCGTATTGCCGGGACCGGATACCTGTCTAGAACCCCAAAGAAGACGTCCGAAGACTGGCCTTCAGAATGGTTTTATATAGAAGACGTCCCCCTCCCGGATCTTATTAGAATCGGCCTTCCTGAGTTCGACAACGCCCCTTTGAAGAAGCGCCGGAGCTGGCGTCCATGGAGCTCCGTGGAGGAAGATGACAGGGACGTTCTTTACCTGATGAGCCGGATACGTTTTTTAGCTCGATCCGGATTGACCATGATCGAGGTCATGGCCATATGTATTATGTCGGGGGTGCAGCCGCTTCAATATAGAGGCCACCCCATGTGGGATTTCAACGGGGAGGATGACGCCACCCGCCACGGCCGTAAAGGGCCGGGATCGGTTGCTGATCTAATAAAGATCTTATCCACTTTGTAGAAGGGAGAAGAGGAGGAATTCCTTCGTGTCAACCCGCAGGGCGGATTTTCTATGTACAATCCTCCGAGCTGGGAAAGCGGAGACTTTTTCTCGCCCGTCCGTTTCGTATTCCCATAGTTAAGTATTCAGTCTAGCGATTTCAACGCAGGAGCTGCACCAGGCTGTAAGGGAGATAAACAACCCCCCTCCACAACCCGAGGACCCTGGACGGTCTCTTGACCCGGCCTCCCAGGAGGATCCGGACATATCTGTGGAGCTGATCGATGGGGTATTTTACCAATTGAGTAATGACAACACTTTGGTGGCTATTATGGCCGATTACCCTGGGCTACTTCCAGCCTCACAGGTGACTGAGACCGAAGTCGCAGTACTTAAAAAAGGGATCTGTCCTTGCGTGTTTTTGATTGCCGTATAACAGCCGTGTTTTGCAGGGGTGGTCCTTGAGGCCGAAGGCCGAGCCTGCGGCGACTAGCCAACAAGGGGCCACGAGGCTAGGCAGACTGAAAAGACCCGCAGTCTGGATTGAGACACCGGTGCAGCGGTACGGCGTGCTGTATTTATTACAAGACATTATTCTCAGAGGCATATTAACGCCCATGCCTTCCTTTAAGGAAAAAGAGCTCTCGCCGGACTATACCCGGAGAGGCTACCAATCGCGCCTTCACCAGCCAGGCTCCAAGACCAGATTCGGAGGCGGGAACGAATATGAGGCGTGCGCCGGGCGCTCCTCTGACAGAGGATGCGGATAAACTGTCCGCCACCAATTCCGAGGTGGAAAGTGCCATGAACCACAGGCATCGCCGGACTGTTCTTCATGACGCTTGTTTCTCCCAAGAGGCACTGGATGCCTTCAACTCGGGAGATGCGTACCTCCGTGCCGCTTAAAATGGTCTAGCCAGAGCCACGGAGCAGTATGTAAAAGACATACGGGTGAGAAAATTTGGTGATTATATATGTCAGTAGCCCCTGAGACTTGAAATAGTTAGAATAACTGATTTAAGGATCATTTGTTATGCAGGTTCTTGCCAAAAAAATACTCAACTGTCCCAGGAGCTGGAAGAGTGCAGAGCCCAACTTCAGGCCGCACTGGCCGCGGCGGGGGAGCTCAAAGAGAGCCCCTCTGGTAATATATCCTTCCAATGATAAGTGTCATATAGGATGCGGCGTATATGCAGATCTGACGATAAAATTGCAGATAACGCTGGAGTGAATCCGGATAAGCAACAGCTCCTACGCCAGCTGAAGGCCGGGGAGAGAGTGCTTACGAGGGTGAGGCAGGAGAAGAATGATCTCCTAGATGCCAACACCAAGCTGGGCGTGGAACTAAAAGATGTTCGTGCCCAACTATCGGACTCTGTTAAGGAGAATCGGCGGCTTCGACGCGGCATATTTAGTAAGTGCTTGAACGAACTTTGAAAAAGAGTTCGGAGAGGAAGCTGGCTGAGAGAGTTATGTCTGTAGGTATGCTAACGGGTCGTCCTGCCGAGGAAATGCCCGGTTCAACGGGTGACCTTCCCGAGCTCTCACAGCTGCACGAACGAGTTCGGCAGGTGATGCAAGGCGTCGCCCAGGCCTTGTGGCCATCCGTCTCCATACCCGAAGGCCTTAGAGAGCTTGTAGAAAAGCTGAAGGGAGCGCGGTAGCACTTCCGATTATGGAAGATATCGGCCTGCCGTCAGGGCGCCAGGGAAGCCTGGGAAATGGTGAAGTCACGGTACACGAAGGCTGACCCGAACCACATGGCCGAAGTCAGACCTGTGGGGCCCGATGGGAAGGAGATTCCTGTGAGCTTAGTGTACGGCCAAATAGAATTGGCCGCAAAGTATTCCCAAAAGGACCGTAGAGTAGGCGGCCTATTGGATGGTATTGAAGAGGAATTCAACCAGTCAAATTGACTATGTAATTTAAAGTGACATGTATACTGCCTTCTAGCCGGATTGTAGATCGTTTGTCGTGGCGGACCTTTTCACTTCAACCTCGGGACCCGACGGTCCGGAGTGTATCAGAATACCCTCTCGGTTATGTAAGAACCGGGGCATGCGTGCAGACCAGGCGTAGGGGTCATTAGTGCTTTATCAGACAAGTGCCCAACTAGTTATGTTGTATTACATGGGTAGTAAGAAACATCTTCCAGGGAGAATAGTTCCGTTAAGGGTTCCTTTCCCTGGGTAAGCATGCCCTAAAGTGCATGTCCGGACTGTGATAAGAAGCGCAGAAAAAGCATCTGGGGGCAGATATGGATAATAAATAAACGTCATCTTTTGTCCAACGACAGAATATTACCTTAAGAACGCTAGCTTTCGGCTTCACCCAGTCTGAGGTACACATCCGGCTGACCCGGCGGTAACAATCGCAGAGGTGCCCCCCTTATGCCCTAGCCGAATTAACGGGAACGTAGGGCATAAATACAAGAGCCAGGCAACCCAGCTTGGCCAAAACTTAAGTCATATCGATGCATATAATGGTGAAAAAAGGTACATGCGGAAGTATAACACATGTGTTGGGCGTGAGGCCCAGGTAAATAATTTAAGCTTCTGTGAAAGAAGCCCCTAGGTATGGAGAGTGCGGCTAGCGCATCTGTAATGTACAAGTGAGGCACAAGGTGACCCTTGAAGGCCTAGAGAAATAATAAGAAAAAGAAAGAAAGGGAAACAAGACAGATGATGCATATGCAAAAAATGGATAAAGGGAGGGGACTAACATAGAGTCCGGTGCTAGGCGTAGAATCTTCGAAGCCTGGCTGCGTTCCATGGGTTCCGCTCGAGTCGACTAGTCGATGCATCCCGTAGTCGGTATGCTCCTCCGGTCAGAAATTGGTCGATAATGAAGGGACCTTCCCATTTGGGCTCGAGCTTGTTCTTTTTCTTATCCGGCAGTCGTAGAACTAGTTCGCCAACGTTATAAGTTTTGGCCCATACTTCTCTGCTTTGGTATCTGCGAGCCTGTTGTTGGTAAAATGCGGAACGGGCTTTGCAGGGGCGGAACTGGGCCTGGGGCAACTGGGGCTATAGCCCCAGGCGTGGCCCAACTCGCAACTATATTATCCAGCAGGAAGTTTGCATGTTTGTACACTTATAAAGGCCCAGCCCCAGATGTGCACACCCAGTGCCATGGCTCAGCCCATATACAACCCAGAAAAGCTCTCCATCGCCACCAGGCCACGACGAACAATCGCTCCAAAACGAATCGCCCATCTCGCTTGATCGCGTGATCGCTACCCATAAAAAAGATATCGCCTGATCGCCAGCACGCACGATGCTCTATCTCTTTCCATTGTTTCGCGCCGCCAAAACTCGTTCATGCCGCGCCGCCAATTCCCCTCGAGGCTTCGACTACTCGACTCGACGAACTCTACATCCGGACCTGTGCGGCTGCACCCGGCCGACGGCATTCGAAATCTGGGATCATCTAGCCGCAGCCCCCTCCAACCGTTCTATTATGTTCAGCTCCATTTACTTTTTTCGAATTGAAGGGCCATATTGAAAAGAAACCGATGTTCAGCTCCATTTACACAACCGGCTGGACATGATAGGTAATCGCTAGTTTGTTGTATCGTATTTTTTCCTAGTTCTTTTGTATCAGCCTAAATCAAATGAATCAGTGATGTTAAAATTCTATTACTCTAGTCAAATTTGTTCACATGTTCTTGTTTGGCAAAATTTCACATGAATAATTGATTTAGTCTGTCCAATGTCTTGGTACTACTACTTGATTTATACTTACAATCCATGTCCTTTTATTATTGCTGGTGAACAAACAATGACCTCAAATGAAACAGATCTTCATTAATTGGTACCAACTTTCCAATGATGCATTTTGTTAAATTGTTTGCATCTTTTATCAAATTTTCTCTCATCATAATATGAATCGATATTTTTCATTATGGTGAATTTATGGTGTACTTCTAACAGGCATTACTATGTGTGGTATTTGAAGTTTTTTATAGCCACTTAGTTTTAGCCCTAGGCTTTGAGAAATCCTGGTTTCGCCTCTGGGGCTTTGGCTACGTCGCGCTCTTCCTCCAAGGTGTCCAGACTGTGCTGCCGATCGAGCTCGGCTTCTCTTTCTTCGTACATGCGCACTCGAGGTGAGTCATGAATTATGTCACAGGGCAAGACTGCCTCTGCGCCGTACACCATAAAAAACGGTGTATATCTGGTACTACGATTCAGCGTGGTCCGCAGCCCCCAGAGTACGGAGTCGAGCTCCTCTACCCAGTGCATGTCAGACTCCGTTAAGGAATGCACTAATCTGGGTTTAATGCCGCTCATTATAAGACCGTTTGCTTGTTCGACTTGACCGTTGGTTTGTGGGTGATAGACTGAAGCATAATCGAGCTTAATGCCCATTTTGCTGCACCAGAGGTTTTCCTCGTCGGCCGTGAAGTTCGTGCTGTTATCAGTGATGATGCTATGGGGGACGCCGTAACGGTGTACAACCCCGGATATGAAATCTATCACCGGTCCGGATTCGGCTGTTTTAACCGGTTTAGCCTCTATCCATTTGGTGAATTTATCCACCAAGACCAATAAGTATTTTTTCTTGTGGGTTCCCCCTTTAAGGGGTCCAACCATGTCAAGCCCCCAGACCGCGAAGGGCCATGTAATGGGGATTGTTTGGAGGGTGGTGGGTGGCATGTGGCTTTGATTTGCAAAGAGCTGGCAACCGACACAACGTTGGACCAAGTCTTGTGCATCTGCCCGGGCCATTGGCCAATAGAATCCTGTACGGAAGGCCTTGCTTACAAGAGCCCGGGTTGTGGCGTGATGACCGCCGAGTCTGACGTGAATTTCTGCCAAAAGGTTCCGCCCTTCCTCTTCGGAGATGCACCTTTGAAGGACTCCGGTAGTGCTTTTCTTGTACAATTCTCCCTCATGGACCCTGTAGGCCTTGGATCGCCACACTATGCAGCGTGCCTCATTTTGGACTTCCGAAAGTTCCTGTCTAGTTAGGTAGGCCAGGAATGGTTCTATCCACGGGGCAATAATGGCCATTATTTCGTGGGCTGAATGTGTTATTTCGGTGGCGGAGCCTCCGATTGTGTTAGAGAGTTTGGTATCGGGTATTTTGGCCGGGTCCGGACTGTTATTACTGGTGTCCCCTTCCCATGCTACAGATGGCTTGAAGAGCTTTTCCAGGAATATGTTGGGAGGGACCGCGTCGCGTTTTGCGCCGATGCGGGCAAGGATATCGGCCGCCTGATTGTTTTCCCGAGCCACATGGTGAAATTCGAGCCCCTCGAACTGAGCTGACATTTTTATGACGACATTGCGATAAGCTGCCATTTTCGGATCCTTGGCATCAAAGTCTCCATTTATTTGGGATATCGCGAGGTTCGAATCCCCGCGCACCTCTAGGCGTTGAATGCCCCTGGATACTGCCATCCGGAGACCATGTAGAAGGGCCTCATATTCGGCTGCATTGTTGGAGTCCGTATACATTATCTGTAGTACGTATTGAACTGTATCTCCTGTTGGGGATGTTAAAACGACGCCAGCCCCCAGACCAGCCAACATTTTGGAGCCGTTGAAGTGCATGATCCAGTTTGAATATGTGTCATACTCCTTAGGTAGTTCGGCTTCCGTCCACTCGGCAACGTAGTCAGCCAAAACTTGCGACTTAATAGCTCGCTGTGGCTTGTAAGTTATGTCGAACGGGAGGAGCTCAATGGCCCATTTGGCAATTCGGCCCGTCGCGTCGCGGTTGTTTATAATATCGTGTAGGGGTACTTCCGAGGCTACCGTTATCGAACACTCTTGAAAGTAGTGTCGCAACTTTCGGGATGCCATAAATACCGCGTACGCTATCTTTCGATAATGCAGGTACCATGATTTGCATGGAGTAAGGATAGTGGACACATAGTAAACCGGCTTTTGAAGGGGGAATTTGTGTCCGTCCACTTCTCGCTTGACGATGAGCACTGCGCTTACTACTTGATGAGTCACCGCAACGTATAATAGCAGTGGTTCACCAATGTTTGGCGCGGCCAGGACTGGGTTTGTTGCCAATATGGCTTTTATTTCGGTGAGTCCGGCCGTGGCGGCATCCGTCCACTCGAAGTGTTCGGTGCGCTGGAGGAGGCGATAAAGGGGTAATGCCTTTTCTCCCAAGCGGGAGATAAAGCGGCTTAGAGCCGCCACGCATCCGGTCAATTTTTGTATTTGTTTGAGGTCTGTTGGGGGACCCAACTGTGACAACGCTCGGATTTTTGCCGGATTAGCTTCAATACCTCTACTAGAGACAATGAATCCCAGGAGCTCTCCGGCTGGTACGCCGAAAACGCATTTTTTCGGATTGAGCTTGATGTCATATGTTCGGAGGTTATCCAATGTGAGGCTCAAGTCGTCTACTAGAGATTCGACATGCTTGGTTTTGACGACCACGTCATCTACGTATGCCTCCACTGTTTGCCGATCTGGTTTGCCAAACATGTCTGAATCATGAGCTGATATGTTGCGCCGGTGTTTTGAGCCCGAAGGGCATTGTGTTGAAGCAGAATGGGCCGTATGGTGTGATGAATGCCGTTGCGGCTTGGTCTAGCTCTGCCATTTTAATTTGATGGTAGCCGGAGTATGCATCCAGTAAACACAATGAATCGTGTCTTGCGGTAGCGTCGATGATTTGATCGATGCGGGGGAGTGGGAAGGGATCCTTTGGGCAGGCCTTGTTAAGGTCCTTAAAATCGACGCACAAGCGCCAGGATTTGTCCTTCTTTGGCACCATCACCAGGTTTGCTAGCCAGTCCGGATGTTTTATGTCTCTGATGAATCCGGCCTCCAATAGCTTGGCTAGTTCCTCTCCCATGGCTTGTCTCTTAGGTTCGGAGAAACGCCGAAGAGCCGGCTTGACTGGCTTGAATCCTTTTAGGATATTTAGCCTGTGCTCGGCTAGCCTGCGTGGGATTCCTGGCATGTCTGAAGGGTGCCAGGCAAAAATGTCCCAGTTCTTGCGTAGGAATTCTCGCAGTGCAGCGTCGACATCAGGGTTTAATTGTGCCTCGATGGAAGCTGTTTTTGTAGGGTCCGTTGGATGGACTTGGAATTTGACTATTTCGTCCACTAGTTTAAAAGAGGTGGACTTGGATCTTTTATCGAGTATCACGTCGTCCTTGTTCACCGTGGAGCACAGCACGGTTAGTTCCTCGGCCGCTAGGGCTTCGGATAGTGCCTCGAGGGCTAGTGCAACTGTCTTATTTTCGGCGCGGAGTGCTATGTCCGGATCACTAGCCAGAGTGATGATTCCGTTGGGCCCGGGCATTTTGAGCTTCATGTACCCGTAATGGGGTATGGCTTGGAAGATTGTAAATGCCTCCCGCCCTAATAGAGCGTGGTATCCGCTGCTGAACGGGGCCACTTGGAATGTAATTTCTTCGGACCTGTAATTATCCGACGTGCCGAATACCACATCTAGTGTGATTTTCCCAGCACAGCGTGCTTCCCGACTGGGGATGATTACTCTAAAGGTTGTGCTACTTTGCTCAATGCGGCTCCAGTCTATTTCCATCTTTTGAAGAGTTTCCTCATAGATGAGGTTTAATCCGCTGCCGCCGTCCATGAGTACCTTGGTGAGTCGAAAGCCGTCCATGATTGGACTGAGGACCAGTGCGGCTGGTGCTCGGGCTGTTCGGAATTTGGGTTCGTCACTGGCATTGAAGGTAATAGCCGTGTCGCTCCAAGGATTTATTTCTGCTACGTGGCAGATTTCGGCCATGCTGCGAAGTGTTTGCTTGCGTCTATTATTTGACGCGAAGGTCTCAAAGACCGTTAACACCGTATTGTTGTCCACGGGATGGTGCTCTGTGGTATTTGGGAGGAGTAGATCCTCACCACTTTTGGCCACCTGCCGGAGTATCCAACATGCTCTAAGGCTGTGTGTTGGTATTGCATCCGATGTACTATGAATTTTGCAGGGTCCGTTGAGCCATCCCTCTCGTACGGTTCCTTGCCCCGTAGAGGGCTTTTGCTTTTTGGTAGTTAACCCAGGTGTATTGTGATAATGCACCCTTTTATTTCGGACTGGGTTTGCATTCATGGCCGGATTATCCCAAAATTTTATTTCGGTTTTCCAGGCGCTTTCCATTGCACAGTACTTTCGTACTATGGACACCAAGTCGGCAAAGCGTGTAATTTCGCGGCGACTTATGGCATTGAGGATTCCCTTGTCCGTGCAATTATTGCAGAAGAATGTAATTGCGTCTTCCTCGTGGCAGTCCTTTATCCTGTTCATGACCAGGAGGAATCTGGCACAGTAATGGTGTACTGTTTCTTCAGGCTCTTGCCTAATTTGGGATAGATCACCTATGTTTGGGTGGGTGGGTGGAATTGAACCCCGAATCCTCACCCAATCCGAGACTCAGGGGCCAAGGAGTTTCCGAACTCGGAAGTTTGGATTCTTGGATGTTTTCCCATAAATCTAGCCCGCTGCCTGACTCTAGGTTCAGGTCTTGAGTGACGTCCTACCCTCCGTGGGTATCCAGCTTGGAGGGATCGGGAATCCGAACATAGCTAGTCCTTAAGAAAGATGAAGGGTTGCCGCATTGTTCCTCCACCACTGCAACATGATGGGTGACTTGGGGAGAGTTGATCTCTCTCAGATCAGTTTTAGGCCCAATCTGATCGTAGTCTGTAGCGACTCCCAGGGCGGCGATGCGATCCAAGAGCTCGTTCAGGGAAGAGAGCTCCATTGGATCTAACTGCTCGGCGAGTTCCGAGTTGACGTGAAGATTGCTTTCGATGACTCGAGAAGTCATCGTCGGTGCAGCGGCCGAACAGGCGGTCATAAAGAAACCACCTAGCCAGAGAGTTTGGCCGATAGCCAAAGTTCCCTCAGCAACAGTGCCATCTTTAAAGACGGGATGAGACATCCTTTCTGGTGGCGACAGCACAACAGAACTCTCAATGAAAGCACCAATGTCGGTGTCAAAACCGACGGATCTTGGGTAGGGGGTCCCAAACTATGCGTCTAGGCCGGATGGTAACAGGAGGCAGGGGACACAATGTTTTACCCAGGTTCGAGCCGTCTTGATGGAGGTAAAACCCTACGTCCTGCTTGATTAATATTGATGATATGGGTAGTACAAGAGTAGATCTACCACGAGATCAGAGAGGCTAAACCCTAGAAGCTAGCCTATGGTATGATTGTATGTTATGTGTGTTGTCCTACGGACTAAAACCCTTCGGATTATATAGACACTGGAGAGGGTTAGGGTTACACAAGGTCGGTTACAAAGGAGGAGATATCCGTATCCATATTGCCTAGCTTGCCTTCCACGCCAAGTAGAGTCCCAGCCGGACACGAGACGAAGTCATCAATCTTGTATCTTCATAGTCTAACAGTCCGGCCAATAGAGATAGTCCAGCTGTCCGGAGACCCCCTAATACAGGACTCCCTCAACACTACTAGGAAAAGGCCTACTAATGGTGCACCTAATTTGGCCATTAATGGCGCATTAGTGGTGCGCCATTAGTGCCACGCCATTAGTATATTTTACTAATGGCGCACCACATTAGTATCTGGTATACTAATGGCGCACCTCAGATGCGCCATTAGTATATACAACAGTGCGCCATTAGTATGCCTCCCAGGGGGCCATGTATACCCAGGTGCTTTGGCATACTAATGGCGCACAACAACAGGATGCGCCATTAGTAACTTCGGCATACTAATGGCGCACTGTTTAATGATGCGCCATTAGTATCCTTTAGCATACTAATGGCGCACTATGATGTGATGCGCCATTAGTATGAATATTAGGTTTTTTTATTTTTTATTTTTGTGTTTTTTGCACAGGTTACAAAATGTATAATTGGACAAAATATAGACAGCACACATCAACAACAGATTCATCGAATATAATAGAAGATTAGTCTCTGAATACAATTCATCATTTTAGTCTCCGAATACAATTCATCATATTAGTCTCCGAATTGAAAAGACCGAACAAAGATAGAACATTATACTACAAGTCTCGAGACCGCGAGTTTGTCTTCACATTACAAGTCGATATCGATCATCTAAACTACCATCACATAGAAGAGAGCTGCGGTCATCACGATGAGTATCATCACGATGAAACTCGTCTTCATCCGGTTCCTCCAACGCTCCCTCCCCTCTCCCGCTAGATAGCGGCCGTATCTAGATTCGGCCTCGGACCTAGTGGCGTACCCTTTGTAACTGTTACCGCTGAATCGGTGAACCTGTCTCCGACACTCCTCCCAGTCGTCGTAGACTCCGGGAACCTTACCCTTGTACACGACATACCACGGCATCGCTATGCAGTAGCCAAACGAAATGTTAGTACCAATTCACAGACAATACATAAGCAATATATAAGTATGCAATAGAACGATCGGAAGAGAAAAGCAAGACATTAATAGCATCGATTACATCTAAGTTGAACGACTCTCGAAACCAAATAGACATACTACAAGTTCATTAAAGTTTAATTATAACATGAGCCAATCGATGTTTCAGAACTAGACACAGCATCACTGCTTTCGACTCGACTCAAGGGACCGGAGCGTGGATGAAGCCGCCGTCTATCGTGGGAGTCGTGAAACAACGGGCGTTGTCAGCCTGCATTTTTAGGATTGTGTCAATGTCACTGTTGGACGGTTGATTTCTGAGGTAGAACTGCCCCGAGGTACGAAGGACATCTTGATGGATGATTTCCGCAAACTCCGACTGGATGCAAAAGAATTCTTGTCTGATGTCCGCGTCCTGGATTGCCGACACGCTCGCGGCCCAATCTTTGAGTCTACTCGGTAGCAGAAGTTGATGATGGTCCCGTACGATCGCCCGCATGTGATGGATGGCGTAGTAGGCACCCTTCTGACCGCCAGGCGGCTGCTTGACGCAGCAGAACGTCGTATTGTGGGAGAACACGTGCTTGCCGTACTTACGAATAGGCCTGGTGAAGGTGCCTCCAGATTTGACGTAGCCGGGGAGAACATCATCAAGAACCTTCTTGACATTTGTGTAGTCTACATTCGACTGACGGTCCGGGTCGAAATACGTGGCCATGGAATATTTGGGGCTTAGGAGGATGAGCGTGCAATGTGTGTCACTGCAGAAAACACGGAATGTTAAAAGAAAAACGATCGAAATCTAAGAATTCATATGTTACGGGGCGGTTGAGGGGAGGACTTACTCGGGAAAGTAAGGCACGAGGAACTTATCCTTATCTTGGTTTGCCAGAATGACGCCTTCGAGGTAAGAAGTCGCGACTTGCCGGTCCCCAGCGCTGCCCAAGATCTTGGCACGCATGTAGAAGGGGTCGACTATCACGATGTCCGGGGTCTTGTCGCGAATGATCCGCATCTCCATACTCAGCGAAAATAGCCGAACGAAGGTGTAGTGCAGCGGATGAAGGTTCAACATAGCGTGGATGTCATCAAACCGCAGGACGATCGTACCCCCGATGGAGTTATCCACAAAGCCCTTGCCCTCTGGCACCTTGGCCGCGAAAACCGGGTATGCCACATCCTTCTCTCCGAGACGCCGCTTCTCCAAAGAAAGAACACTGTCATGCAGACTCCGCATAGCACCGGTTGCAGCATCGAGCATATTTCTCGGTAGCATCGGCCTACCCGCCACATGCACCCTCCTCGAGATATCCTCAGGTGAAGGTGGCCCGTCCTGAGCACGGATCGTACTCGGTGCTGGCTGGCCCGCACCCTTGTTAGTCTTTCTTTTGCGTGCCTTCTTCTTCTCCTGTAATGGGACCGAGTTCTGCTCACAGACCGCCTTCTTGAGTGTGTTGGGGCTGATAATATTTCACACCTCGCCTATCTGAGGCTCGGTGAAGTCGGCAGCTGGAGGCGTCTCCTGAGAGCTGAACGGCAGACGACGCCTGTTGCAACTTGGCTTCTCCGCGGTACCAGCTAGATCGCGCATGTCTTTTGTTGGGTTGGGTTCTTAAGAAGGAGGCCCCATGAAGTCGCCACCGTACCCATGATCGGCAAAGTACTGATCGACGTTGGCAAATGTATCGTCATCGTCGTCGTTCTGATCCTGTGCCATATGCATGTTTGGATCTAGTGGCATAGGGATGTCCGGCACCATTGCGGCGGTCTTGCCATGGGGCCGACTTGGCGCCGACACGACTGGCGGTGTTGTCTTTGGGGTGGTGTCCCCCGCCCCCAAACGAATCTGGCTCTTCGGCCAAAGCAGGGGCCAGCTCAGGCAAGCGCTGAGGGTCATCACGTCATCATCGTCGGCCCCGACGGGTCGAATCGGAGGTAACAACTCGTCGCAGCCTGGCAGCACCCGAACCAGTTGAACCCTAAACAAGTTGGGTGGCATCTGGGTACCGTGGAACAAGGGGTTGCCCGGTTGAACGATTTTTCCCTTGGCGACATCGACCAACTCGTTGTTCACGAAGTGCAGGAGAGTGCACGGAACGTCGGTGGCGCCCTGCAAAAACATGTAGGGCGTCAGAGATGCCCAGTCAAAGGCAAGGAGATGAAGTCCTCGGCCGAGAGAGGCTTAATTAGTTACCGTGATGATGGCGTCGAGCTCGGCTAATGTCGAGGCACCGCCAACGGCGGGCGTGCAGTTGACGGAGGGGCCGCTTGCTGCAGAGGTGTCGGCCGGCGTACACCCGGGTGCATTAAGCTCCCGTGCCGGCGCCGAAGACACCAATGGCCCCGCCATCGCGTTCTGCGAGTTGCTGGCCGTGAAGCTAGGAATCGGGGGCGGCCCCTGTTGGCCGCTCGCAATCCATGCACTAATCCCCTGGATCAAGTGAGGCACAATGGCGGTGATCATCGCTCCGAGTTGTTGTTGCACTTGCTCTTGGACAATCTCTGGAATCCGCGCCACATGTGCCCTGAGTTCTTGAACCTCGCGCGCCTGGCTTTCCGAGCTGGTCTTTTTCTCCTTTCTCCCACCAGTGTTATAGTATGACGACCATTTTGTCGACAAGCCTTTGCCGGCCACACGACCAGCTGACGTCGGCTTACTGAGCTTATCCTTGTTCTTCATTACATTCAACGCCCTATTTAGAGTGGTGTCCCAAGGGTTGCTCTTAGTCGACCCCGCGCTACTGCTTTCAGTCGCCTGCGGAAGGAATGTGAACCATTTACAAATTTGGCTTCATTAATTAGAATGCGACCATATGGAGCTAATTACGCGGGGGTGTATTCCTTACAAGAACAAGCTCAAGCGCCCTGGTCTTCGGATTCGTGGTAAGCTCCTTTGTTTTCGGGTCCTTATTGTACCGGGCCCTGACAAAGTTCCTGGTCTGCTTGTCACCGTATTTATTGAAGAGGGGCGGTAGGCCTTGCTCGGCACGGTCCGCCTCCTCCTTGTCCCATATAGGCTCCGCCACTCGGTAACCGCCGGGACCGAGTGTGTGTTCCCCTAAGTTCAGCTCCCGCATTTCTTTCCCCCACTTACTTGATTCGGAGTTTGCGGTGCTCGAGCAATTGATCTTGAAGTCGTTGTAGTCATCTTCGTTGATCGAAGGATTTTTCTCCTTGATCTTCTCATAACTCTCACCTTTCTCGATCATTCTCTTCACATTGCTTTTCCAAGTAGACAGGGCCTTGCTCATCTTCGTGAGGGCAGCATTGTTCACTTTATTCCCTTTGAGGCTTGCATTTTCAAATTCAGCGGGGAACTTGTATCGTTCGTGCAGCTTCGTGAAGAGGAGGTTGCGCAAATTCCCTCAGTCAGGATGCCTCAGGTTCTCGGTGTTGATCGAGATGGTGCTCCGGAGAATGCACCCGAGCTGAAGCGAGTACCCCTTGACTATTCGTTCGGGCGCCGTTGGATTCCCGTCGTAGTCCACTGCAGTAACTTCCTCCTTGAGGGTGCGGAGCACGGTCGGGCGCCGGTCCTTCCGTTGCCTCTTCGGTTGGCTGCCATCTATGCGTGCGCCGCCATCATCAGTGGTGGCATCCTCGGCGGCACCATCAGTGGTGGCATCAGTGGGGTCATCCTCGGTGGTACCATCAGTGGTCTTAGGATCGGTGGGGAAGGCAGCGTCCTCATACAAGTGAGGTTGTTCCTCCATCTCCTGGGACAGCTTCCAGAATGCCTTGCCGCCCGAACCCCCGGCCTCATCGTTGTTGGCCATGTTTCTCTCTAAATAGGAACAAGGTTTGGTCAAAAAGTTGGTTATTGTCAAGGAACAAGATCATGGTCTCATCATTTAGGGTTTGTCGACACCGAGGCATCCTAAAAGCTAATCTTTTATCATTGAGGGTTTTTCGATGCCGAGGCACCCTAAAAGCCTAAGCTTTCATCATTTCGGTTTTTATCGACACCGAGGCACCCTAAAAGCCATGCATTAGTCACAAGTACGCCGGGGCACTTGATCCTACTTAATTAACTACTAAGATACCCCGGCCCATGCATTAGTCACAAGTACCCCATATGTCCTATTTTTAGCAAAGTCATGCTAAAATTCACGGAAAATTTCAGCATGACCTTTGCTGAAAATAGGACATATGGAGTACCCGAATTTGCCGGAACGGAATTTAATCGACATTCCAGCAAACTCAAGGGCCTCTCGGGTGGACAAGGCAAAAAAGGCCTCCATCACAACATGAAAAATACATTGGCATGTGAAGAGGTGAAACAATATATGCATCTCCAAGCAGTATCATTCAACATTTTGGACAAACCACTACAAGCAATACTGGACCATTTCTCCCCCAATACATCATAGCAACATTATTTGGGTACCTATATGGTATTAACATGCCATTCTCTGTCAACAGAAGTAGCACAATATCATTCAAGTACCAGACAACTGAAAGACATTGATCAATTGACAGAAGTAGCACATTCACCTATATGGTACTGACAGAGCTTTTTGGCCAACACTCATAACACTGATCAACATTTCTCTAACTCAGACTACTTTACACTGATCAACTGTTCTAATTGAGGAGAGGAGGAACAGCTGAGGTGGCTACTCACATCTACTTCTGGTGGGTGCTGAGGTAGGACTTCTCGCAGTACTCGGAGGTGGAGTAGAGCTGCGGCCGCAGGTTCTTGAGCTCCTGCATCAAGCATGGCCACAACGCTCAGTTTATCTACCATAGACAGTTTAGCAGAAACAAAAGCAACACACACATGTCTATGAAGTATCTGAATTTTGCAACTTTATTGTGTCTGAAATAGCTTTACTCGATGGTGTACATGCAGATCTCAGTTTCAAACTGGAATAATTTACAAGCAGTTTCAAAGTGGATACATATGACTGTGCCATTCTAAGATTAAAAGGAAGACACGAAGAACTTAATTAGATAAAGCAGTGTCAGCTTTCCTAAGACAAGTATTAGCAAAGCATACACAAAAAGTATCCAAAGCAATAAGCACCAAAACATTACTACACACAAAATATCCAGTCTACATACATATGCCTTCTAAATCTTCCATGCTTCTAAATGAAGGTCAAAATAGAATAATGCACACAACATCGACACAATAATTATTGACCCATGTTTGTGGAAGCTCGATATACATGAAGCAATGAAAGATTGTTTTAACTGAACCAAAAGAATGCTAGATGTGCATTCTAATTGAACCAAAAGATGCTGCTGCTGCTGCATATACGTACAAACAAACAGAAGCAAAACTAGGTGATGTACAAGTAGACTATAATTTAGGGCAGCAAGTAATCACCAAAACAAAGGAGGCGTGCTAGGAGCAGATTGGTGCTAACCAAATCCAATGATTGGCGGTAAAGATCATTCATTGTTAATTGTTGATTTAGCAGCAGGAGCATGCTAGTAATCAAATCTACCAAGGAGGAGCTTATTTGGCAGCAAAGGATTGTCGTCCCATTCTACGAATCCAAACCGGAGCGAGCCTTTTTGTCCCCGTAAGTAAATATAGAAGACAAGAGCAGACCATCCTTTGCCTCTAAGGACGAGGTACTGGACTTGAATATCTCGAGAAGATAATAATAGTAATGTAGAAACAATGGAAGATAGAATATTTCTTGGAGGTGGTGAAAAAGCCAGCCAGACCAGAAACGCTCAAGTTAACTACACATACATACATGCATACATAACACACACATATGTATATTCCCTGCCCTCCCATGTATAGTACGTAACAAGGATGGACCATTTCCATGATTATGCAGAAGAAGAGAAAGACCTGTAATCAGCTCGGATTGCATTTGTGGAGTTCATCAACTAAAGCAGAGCGAGGTACTGAACTTGCATCTTCAGAAAACGCAAATGTAGCAACAATTACAAGATAGATTATATATCTTGACCATATAGAGCAACAGCCAGCCAGACCAGCGATACCGAAAAGCTAACTACACATGTGGGCGTGAGTTGCAAACCTGAAACTCTGAATTTCCGTTGCCAATACAAGTCTGAGTCTGAAACCTGGAACTCTTTGGTGTACCTACCTCCCCCCCAAATGGATCTCTTCCCTGTTGCCTGCAAAACTGAAAGTTAAGTGTTGGAATCAATCATCAAGACAAGACAACAAGCTGGAGATGAATGTGCAATTTTGTGAAGAAGGAACTATAAAAGTTTGAGATTTGTGTCTCTGGTCTGAAGATATAAGTTGCATCAGGCCTTGGAATGCGGCATGGACAATGTAAGCGTGAGAGGGAGGAACCCTAATGGATCTAAAAGAAGAAGAAGGAGGAGAACTTACTTGGGCTGATGAGGCGGCGGGGCAGCGGCGTCGGGGCGGCGTCGAGGCGGCGTCGAGGCGGCCGGGCAACGGCGTCGAGGCGTCGAGGCGGCGTCGGGGCAGCATCGAGGTGTCGAGGCAGCGGGGCAGTGGCGTCGGGGCGGCATCGAGGCGGCGTCGAGGCGGCGGGGCAGCGGCATCGAGGCGTCGAGGCAGCGGGGCAGCGGCGTCGGGAGAGGAGAGGGGAAGGGGATCGAGGGCGAGGGCGAGGGAGAGGGAGGGGATAGGTTAATTTGGGCCGGGGAGGAAATATGGATGGGGGCGGCACAATACTAATGGCGCACCACCCCTCGGTGCGCCATAAGTACATCCATACTAATGGCGCACCTCACCGTGGTGCGCCATTAGTAGTTTTTTTTCTTATAGCAATGGCACAATACTAATGGCGCATCACCCCTCGGTGCGCCATAAGTACATCCATACTAATGGCGCACCTCACCGCGGTGCGCCATTAGTATTTTTTTTTGATTTCTGCTCGAGCCAAAAGGTTATCTTCCACCTGACCTGATCCACACCAAGTTCCCTCTACTAGCTCGACTAGTTAGCAGCCAGTTCTCACACCAGGAGGTCTTGGGTTCGATTCCTAGGCTCCACAATTTTTTTTATGCATTTAAAATGCTGTTTGATACTTATTTGTGTTTAAATATGTTCAAACTTGTTTAAATCATAACAGTAATATTTTTTATAAGACAGTAATAATTTTGATAACCTCCTCGATCCTTCCGTAGTATCTGTCCTTGTCGTTCCCGGTGTAGGATTCCATCGTTACCCCGGAGTTCTGATAACCATCGCTCTTCATGTCCTTGGCCTCGGTGTAGAATGTGTAGCCGTTGATATCGTACGCCTCATAGGTCATCAGGTTGTGCTCGGCGCCCTGTGACAAGGCGAATATGAGTTGTTCTTCCGTGGAAGAATCCTCATGTAAAGGGTACGACAGAAGCTTCTGCTTGAACCAACGCGTGAAACATGAGCTGTGCTCTTTGAGTATATCTCCGTCCATCCTCTGTTGGCCTCGGTCATTGTACGTCTTCTTAATAAAGGTTTTGTGCTCTACCACCCAAGGATCGACCACGTCTATGTGTTGTAGCGCGACTAGGTTTGCTCTTTCAAAGTCGGCGAGTCGACCCTCGAAGTCGACATGCATTTCGCGGCGACCCTCACGGTGACCCCATCCAGCGAGCCTGCCGAGGTGCCTGTTGACGGGCAGACCAACAGGGTTCTCGATGCCTAGATAATTCATGCAGTAGGAGATGCACTCTTCGGTCAGAAAGCCCCTGGCTATGCTTCCCTCTGGACGTGACATGTTGCGAACGTATCCTTTGATGACACCATTCATCCTTTCGAACGGCATCATGTTGTGCAGGAACGTCGGCCCGAGTTGGATGATATCGTCCACGATATGGACCAGCAGATGCACCATAACGTTGAAGAATGCGGGCGGGAAGTACATCTCAAGCTCGCATAGTATCACCACGATCTCTTCCTGTAGCCTTCTGTGTTGCCTCACGCCAACAGACTTCTGAGAGATGACGTCGAAAAAGTTGCATAGGCCAAATAGCGTTTCACGGACGTGCGCGTCCATGATCCCATGGATTGCAACTAGAAGTATCTGCGTCATCAGCACGTGACAGTCGTGAGACTTCATCCCGCTGAACTTCTGCTTCGCTGGGTCTAGGTATCTGCTTATCTTCCCCGCGTAACCGTAAGGAAGTTTTACTCCTAGGAGGCAGGTGAAAAACTGCTCGATCTCCTCCTGACTTAGAGTGAAGCACGCGGGAGGGTAGTCATTTCCGGTCTTCTTGGCCTTTTTGCCTTCGCGACGACTTTCCGTGTCCTGCTTCGCCTCATCATCATCATATATAGCGTGAAGCTCCTTCCTGATGCCCATTGATTTCAAGTCTGCCCTTGCTTTCGGCCCATCTTTGGTCCTCTCTGGCATGTTGAGCAGGGTACCAAGCAGACTCTCGCACACGTTCTTCGTGATATGCATTACATCAAGGCTGTGAGGCACACGGTGGATCTTCCAGTACGGCAAGTCCCAGAAAACAGACCTCGTTTTCCATACCTTCACCAGCGGCTCTGGCGCCTTTCGCTTCTTTCCTGGCTCTGGCGCCTTTTGCTTCTTTCCCCGCAGTGGGCAATCTTTCCAATTTTTCAACAGCTCGTCTATTTCCTCGCCGCTCCTCGTACGCGGGCGTCCTCGGGGTTCGGTTTCACCATCGAACAGATCCTTGCGTTTTCTCCACGGGTCATCGTCGCGAAGCCACCTTCGATGTCCCATGAACACGGTTTTCGAAGACCCAGGATCTCTATCTAGCTGGCGATACGTTGTGTCATCCATGCACCTGACGCATCCAGAAAATCCGTGGACCACCTGCCCCGCGACATATCCGTACCCGAGATAGTCGTGCACCGTCGTGAGCAGCGTGGCTCTCATAGGGAAATATTCTTTCTCTGCGGCGTCCCACGTATTGGCTGGCGTTTTCCACAGCATGTCAAGCTCCTCTTTCAGCAACCCCAGATACAGATTGATGTCATTCCCTGGTTGTTTCGGTCCTTCAATTAGCATACTCATGTGAATGTACTTCCTCTTCATGCACAACCAGGAGGGAAGGTTGTACATCCACACAAACACAGGCCAGGTGCTATGTGTGCTTCTCTGGCTGCCAAACGGATTGACTCCATCGGTGCTCGCGCCCAGCACGATGTTCCTTGGATCATTCCCAAATTCTAGGTCTTCGAAGTTCAACGCTTGCCACTGGCTCGCATCCTTAGGGTGACTCAGCATCTTGTCTTTTTTATCTATCTCCGGATCATTTGCGTCATCTTCTCGCTTCTTCTCCTCCCTGTCCGCGTGCCAACGCAGGAGCTTTGCTACCTTAGGGTCCGCGAAATACCGCTGCAGACGAGGAGTGATCGGAAAGTACCACACCACTTTTCGAGGAGCTTTCTTCCTCTTCTTGTATCGAGTGACACCACACACCGGACATATGGTAGACTCCGCGTGCTCGTCCTGATAAATGATGCAATTGTTCATGCACACATGGTATTTCACGTGCGGTAAATCCAGAGGACACACGATTTTCTTCGCCTCCTCCAAACTGGTCGGGCACTTGTTCCCCTTGGGAAGACGTTCGTGCCAGAATGACATGTTCTCGTCGAAGCATGCGTCGGTCATTTTGTGTTTTACCTTCATCTCCAGAGCCATGAGCGTTACTTTCAGGCGGGTATCCTCGGGCCTGCATCCTTCATACAATGGAGTAACCGCGTCTAACTCAAGTTGATCCATCTTGGCTTTCTCTCGGGCGGCAGCTCTTGCGTTATCCGTCTGCTTGAGAAGCAGCTCTTGAATATGAGGGTCCTGCACCCAGCCCATCGATGGTCCAGCGTCGTCTGCTCCGCCGGCATCATCATCTTCATGATCATGCCCGTCGTCTGCTCCGGCATCTTCCTCATCATCATGTCCTGCATCTTCTACATGATGACTGTGTACAGCATCACCGTCGTGATCATCTCCTGGGGATTCTTCGTCTTCTCGCCCGCCCGAGCCGCGGTGGTTGTCTTGCTGCCCTTCCTCATTTCTTGCCCGGCCCCCATGGACGACTTCGTAGTCATCTTCATCACCTTGCCACCGATAGCCATCCATGAAACCACGCAAGAGCAGGTGGTCCCGCACCTGCCCGGATTCCGGGTCCGCAATAAGGCTCTTCAGCTTGCATCTTCGACACGGACATCTTATCTCCGTCTCATTCTTTTGAAGCATCTCGGCCTTCGCGGACCTCAAAAACCTATTCACGATGCCGTCGGTCATCGTGCAGACCATGGTCGCCTGCGGGGTAGAGCAAAACGATATTTTAGAACCAAGAAAAATTTGGCATGACTTTCCCTAAAAATAGGACCAAAAAGAATGCTTAATGCCAAAATTCTCGCTGAAACGGAAATGAATCAACATTCCGGCAAAATATTGGCAACTATCGCATTTCAAATACCGGTACACCTCCAAACACAAACACATATGCAACACCACAAACATATGCAACACCACGAACATACATAGATCTAGCTAGGCCATAAAAAGTGCATGTGCACATTGTTGTAGGGAGAACAACATAAATATAGCTTCCCCCCTTACTTACCTATCAAAACAAGGTAATTTAACCACTTAAATTGAATGAATCTATGGTGGAAATGAGGTGAAAAAGAGGAGGCACCCGAGACAAGGAGGAGGTGGAGAGAATGAAGTGGGGAGAAAGTGAGTGTGGGTAGGAGAGGCTGTCCAAAATATCTTGTTGCTGCCCACTTACTAATGGCGCACCAGCTCTAAATGCGCCATTAGTAATCCAGGTTACTAATGGCGCACCTTCTGGTGGTGCGCCATTAGTAGTTTTGCAAAAAAAAACATACTAATGGCGCACTGTTCCACAGTGCGCCATTACTAGTTTAAACTAGTAATGGCGCACGGTCGAACAGTGCGCCATTAGTAGTTTTGCAAAAAAAGGAATAAAAAATATAATAAAAAAACAACATTAGTGGCGCACTTTCCGACAGGTGCGCCATTACTAGTTACAACTAGTAATGGCGCACTGTGTCTGGATGCGCCATTAGTATGTTTGGACAGGCGCACTAGTTCAAAAAAAAAATTGATACTAATGGCGCACCCTGGGCCAGGTGCGCCATTAGTAGTTTCAGCTCTAATGGCGTATCAGAAGGTGGTGCGCCATTAGTATATACTAATGGCGCACCGCTTGTCTGGTGCGCCATTAGTGTCAATCCCATCTATAGCCCTTTTTCTAGTAGTGCAACGGTCATACTGACTTTTCTGACGTGACTGGGCAGTCTTGAGATTCTCACGAATAATGCGGACTTGTTCTTCGGCATGTTGGATGATATCCAGACCGAAGAGTGGACGTTTCCCAGTTTCTGACTAGTTCAGAGGGGTCCGACAATTTTGTCCATATAACACTTCGAAGGGGGCCATCTTCAGACTAGCTTGATAGCTATTATTATAAGAGAACTCGGCGTAAGGAAGAGAGTCCTCCCATTTCTTGCCAAAGGAAATTACACAAGCTCGAAGCATGTCTTCAAGAACTTGGTTGAAACGTTCAACCTATCCTTGCGACTGAGGATGAAATGCAGTACTGAACGACAGATGAGTTCCCATAGCTTCTTGGAAACTTGCCCAGAATCTTGAAGTGAACAAGCTGCCACAGTCTGAACTGATTAAAAGTGGAATACCGTGAAGTGAAACAATTCTGGACATGTAGAGAGTTGCAAGCTGACTAGCAGTGATTGTTTCTTTGACAGCCTGAAAATGTGCAACTTTAGAAAGCCGGTCAATGACGACAAGAATAGCATCATTACCTTTTTGCGATTTGGGAAACCCAGTGACGAAGTCCATCTCAACATGGTCCCATTTCCATTTAGGAATAGTGATAGGTTGCAGAGTCCCAGCAGGCCTTTGATGCTCTGCTTTGATACGGCGGCAAACGTCAGACTCAGCAACATATCGAGCAATGTCTTGCTTCATATTAGACCACCATAATCTCTGAGAATACCTTGGTACATCTTTGTACTACCATGATGGATGGACAGAGGCGTGTCATGAGCTTCTTTCATAACCTTTTTAGTCTGATCCAGGTTTTTCCTCGAACATGGTACCACTAGGCGGCCTTTGAAGTACAAGGCGCCATCATCGGCGATAGTGAAGAATGAGGGCTTTCCTTCTGCGAGATGTCGTTTAATCTTCTGGACTTCAGAGTCATAACCTTGAATAGTCTTTATACCATCTACGAGATCTGGTACGACAGCCAGGGTATTTATAGAACCCTTAGTACAACACGAAGATTCATCTTTTGGAACTCCGGGGAGGGGGAGCGAGTGCACCAGGGGGGACAATATGAAGGTTCAGCTTTCTAAACTCTTCGACAAGCGAGGGCTGAACTTTTCGAACCTGGAGGTGGTTGCAGTAAGACTTGCAGCTCAAGGCATCAGCCATTACATTAGCCTTGCCTGGGATATAGGATATACCCACGTCAAAGTCTACAACAGTCTCCATCCATCTCGGCTGATGGAGGTTCAGGTCTAGCTGAGTAAACAGATACTTCAGACTTTGGTGGTCGGTGAAGATCTTGCAACGATTACCGAGAAGGTAATGTCGCCACTTCTTCAAAGCATGAATGACAGCAGCAAGCTCGAGGTTGTGAAGTGGGTAGTTTTCTTCGTGAGGGCGCAATTGACGAGAGGCATAAACAATCAGTCTGCGCTCTTGCATTAGGACACAGCCTAATCCTTGACGGGAAGTGTCACAGTAAATGAGGAAGTCCTTCGTAGTCTCAGGTGGAGGAAGCACTAGGGCAGAAGTCAACTTGTCTTTGAGCACCTGGAAACTTTCCTGACACATGTCTTTCCATTGGAACTTGACGCCCTTATGCAACAGGTTAGTCAAAGGCCTGGCGAACTTGGAGAAGTTCTCGACGAATCGACGGCAATAGCTGGCAAGACCGAGAAAACTTCGGACCTTCTTGACATTCTTCGGAGGAGTCTAATCGAGAATAGCATGGACTCGTTCAGGGTTGAGGGCAATACCATCCTTGGAGATGACATGCCCAAGATAGGTTACTTCAGGGAGCCAGAATTCACACTTGGAATACTTAGCGTAGAGTTGATGCTCTCGCAACTTTTCCAACACAAGGCAAAGATGTTCAGCATGTTCTTGTTTGTTCTTGGAAAATACAAGGATATCATCTAGATAAACCACGACAAACTTGTTGAGGTAATCCATGAATATATAGTTCATCAGACGCGAGAAGGTGGCTGGAGCATTCGTTAAGCCGAAAGACGTTAAGCCGAAAGACATGACGGTGTACTCGTATGATCCATACCGAGTCAAGAAGGCGGTCTTTGGGATATTCTCTTCACGAACACAGATCTGGTGGTAACCCAACCTCAAGTCGAGTTTGGAGAACATTGATGAACCAGCCAGTTGAGCATAAAGATCATTCATCCGAGGGAGGGGACACTAGTAGAAAAGAGGGCTTTGGTTCAGACCGGGTCAGCCCATTAGTCCCGGTTCAGTCCAGAACCGGGACCCATGGGGGTTGGTCCCGGTTCGTGAGGCTAGGGGCCTGCCGGGCCTCGTTGGGGCATTTGTCCCGGTTCGTCTGGCCCCTTTGGTCCCGGTTAGTGGGTCGAACCAGGACCAATGGGTTTGCTCCTGGCCCACCACCATTGGTCCCGGTTGGTGGCTTGAACCGGGACCACAGGCTTCCCTTTAGTCCCGGTTCATGCCACGAACCGGGACCAATGAGGTGCCTATATATACCCCTCGCCCGCGAGCAGAGCACTCCAGTGCTCTGTTTTTCTCTGGCCGGCGAGGGGACGGCTTTGTGGTGCTCTAGCTCACCTCCTATGCACATGAGGTGTTCGATGAAATGCCCGAGCCACACTAGTTAAGCTTTCTCCTCTCGAAGCTCGACCTCAAAGCTCCATTTTCCTCGAGATTTGTCTAGGTTTCGCGGCCCATCACGTCCCATTCTCGTTTTCACTGCCGTCGATCGCCCATGCCGATCTCGTCGCCGGCATCACCGTGGTGAGCCTCTTGTTCTTATCTTCTTTCTGAAAGAAAAAGAATTCTTACTTTAGATAGATACTTGTCTAATTTTCTTAATTTTATTATTGCTTGTTATTATATAGTGCGATGGTTTTGGTATCCGCCCCCGTCGGCCCTCATCCTGGCTATGATCCGGATGTGGTATATATTATCTTTTTATAACTATTTGGTTCATTTATTGTTTATGAAAATTATGCCGACCAATGTGACATAGATTTTATTTATGTAGGAGGTAGTTGAACCGGGAGGTTAAATTTAGTTGAAGAAGAAAACAATTACTTGAAGGAAAAAATAAAACAAATTGAGGAGGAGAAGATGATATTGGAGTTGCATGTTGCGGATGTCGGCGATGATCATAAGATCAAGATGGATGCAATGCGGTTGAAGATGAGAAAGATTAGAAAATATGCCATTCATACCGAGGCTTAGTATCATTATGTCGTTGGATCAATTGTTACCTTGGTTGCGATTATGATCACATTTGTTTTCGCATTGAAATGTTTTACATAGTTTCAATGTATGGTTTAATTAATTACATGCTCTGGAGAGCTATATGTTGTTAGATGAGAACTATGTATGTACTTTGGTTTTAATGTGATGATGAACTTCTATTAATTTGGTCACTTAATTATCTATTCATGATGTTCTGTAATGGTTTTTGACACACTTAATTATATATAATGCACGCAGATGAACCGGCAATGGATGTACAGTGATAGACACACCTCCGAGTACATTAAGGGCGTGCATGATTTTCTCGAAGTGGCTGAGGCAAACAAGCAGAATGGTTTTGTGTGTTGTCCATGCCCTAAATCTGGGAATACAAAGTCTTACTCTGATCGGAAAATCCTTCACACCCACCTGCTTTATAATGGTTTCATGCCACACTATAATGTTTGGACGAGGCACGGAGAAATAGCGGTTATGATGGAAGACAACAAAGAAGAAGAGGACGATGACAACTATGTGCCCCCTGAATACGGTGATGCTGCAACAGGGAAAGCTGCTGAAGATCAAGAGGAACCAGACGATGTGCCCAATGATGCTGCAATGGGGGAAGCTGCTGAAGATCGTGAGGAACTAGATGATGTGCCTAATGATGATGATCTCCGCCGGGTCATTGTCGATGCAAGGACGCAATGCGAAAGTCAAAAGGAGAAGCTGAAGTCCGATCGCATGTTAGAGGATCAGAAAAAAGAGATGTACCCCAATTGCGAAGATGGCAACACAAAGCTTGGTACCGTACTAGAATTGCTGCAGTGGAAGGCAGAGAATGATGTGCCTGACAAAGGATTTGAGAAGCTACTGAAAATATTGAAGAAGAAGCTTCCAAAGGATAACGAATTGCCCGACAGTACATACGCAGCAAAGAAGGTTGTATGCCCTCTAGGATTGGAGGTGTAGAAGATACATGCATGCCCTAATGACTGCATCCTCTACCGCAGTGCGTACAAGGATCTGAACGCATGCCCGGTATACGGTGCATTGCGGTATAAGATCAGACGAGATGACCCTAGTGATGTTGACGGCGAGCCCCCCAGGAAGAGGGTTCCTGCGAAGGTGATGTGGTATCCTCCTATAATACCACGGTTGAAACGTCTGTTCAGAAACGAAGAGCATGCCAAGTTGATGCGATGGCACAGTGAGGACCGTAAGAAAGACGGGAAGTTGAGAGCACCCGCTGACGGGGCGCAGTGGAGAAAAATCAAGAGAAAGTACTGGCCTGAGTTTGCAAGTGACCCGAGGAACGTATGGTTTGGTTTAAGCGCGGATGGCATTAATCCTTTCGGGGAGCAGAGCAGCAATCACAGCACCTGGCCCGTGACTCTATGCATGTATAACCTTCCTCCTTGGATGTGCATGAAGCGGAAGTTCATTATGATGCCAATTCTCATCAAAGGCCCTAAGCAACCCGGCAACAACATTGATGTGTTCCTAAGGCCATTAGTTGAAGAACTTTTACAGCTGTGGAATGGAAACGGTATACGTACGTGGGATGAGCACAAACAGGAGGAATTTAACCTGCACACGTTGTTGTTTGTAACCATCAACGATTGGCCCGCTCTCAGTAAACTTTCAGGACAGACTAACAACGGATACCACGCGTGCACGCACTGTTTAGATGAAACTGAAAGTATATACCCGGACAAATGCAGGAAGAATGTGTACCTGGGCCATCGTCGATTTCTACCGACCAACCATCAATGTTGAAAGAAAGGCAAGCATTTCAAAGGCGAGACAGATCACCGGAAGAAGCCCGCCATGCGTACCGGTGATCACGTACTTGCTATGGTCAATGATTTACACGTAATCTTTGGAAAGGGTCCCGGTGGACTAGATGTTCCGAATGACGCTGAGGGACACACACCCATGTGGAAGAAGAAATCTATATTTTGGGACCTACCCTACTATAAAGACCTAGAGGTCCGCTCTTCAATCGACGTGATGCACGTGACGAAGAACCTTTGCGTGAACCTACTAGGATTCTTGGGCGTGTATGGGAAGACAAAAGATACACCTGAGGCACGGGAGGACCTGCAACATTTGCACGAAGAAGATGGTATGCCTCCGAAGCAGTATGAAGGTCCTGCCAGCTACGCTCTTACGAAAGAAGAGAAATAAATCTTCTTTGAATGCCTGCTCAGTATGAAGGTCACGACTGGCTTCTCGTCGAATATAAAGGGAATAATAAATATGCCAGAGAAAAAGTTCCAGAACCTAAAGTCTCATGACTGCCACGTGATTATGACGCAACTGCTTCCGATTGCATTGAGGGGGCTTCTACCGGAAAACATCTGATTAGCCATTGTGAAGCTATGTGCATTCCTCAATGCAATCTCTCAGAAGGTGATCGATCCAAAAATCATGCCAAGGCTAAGGAGTGTTGTGGCACAATGTCTTGTTAGTTTCGAGCTGGTGTTCCCACCATCCATCTTCAATATCATGACACACGTCCTAGTTCATCTAGTCGACGAGATTGTCATTCTGGGGCCCATAGTTCTACACAATATGTTCCCCTTTGAGAGGTTCATGGGAGTCCTAAAGAAATATGTCCGTAACTGCGCTAGGCCAGAAGGAAGCATCACCATGGGCCATCAAACAAAGGATGTCATTGGGTTTTGTGTTGACCTCATTCCTGGCCTTAAGAAGATAGGTCTCCCTAAATCGTGGTATGAGTGCAGACTGACTGGAAAAGGCACGCTGGGAGGGGATTCAATAATATGCAGGGACGGATATTCTTGGTCTCAAGCACACTACGCAGTTCTATAGAACTCTACCTTGGTGACCCCGTATGTCGATGAACACAAGAACAGTCTGCGCTCCAAACACCCGGAGCAGTGCGATGACTGGATTACATGTGAACACATCAGGACTTTCAGCAATTGGTTGGAAACACGTCTCAGAGGTGACAACACTGTTTGTGATGAGCTGTACTTGTTGTCCAGGGGACCATCTTTGACTATATTGACTTACAAAGGATACGGGATAAATGGGAATACATTTTACACGATCGCCCAAGATCAAAAGAGCACCAACCAAAACAGCGGTGTCCGCTTTGATGCAGCAACCGAGAGGGGAAAGGACACATATTATGGCTACATAGTGGACATATGGGAACTTGACTATGGACATGATTTTAAGGTACCTTTGTTTAAGTGCAAATGGGTCAATCTGTCAGGAGGCGGGGTACAGGTAGACCCACAGTACAGAATGACAACAGTGGATCTGAAAAATCTTGGGTACACTGACGAACCGTTCGTCCTAGAAAATGATGTGGCACAGGTTATCTATGTGAAGGACATGTCTACCAAACCGAGAAAAAGAAAAGATAAGGAAGCGAATACATCATACGATGAGCCAAAGCGCCACATAGTTCTTTCAGGAAAAAAGACATCGTTGGAGTGGAGGGCAAGACAGACATGTCTGAAGATCATGAAAAGTTTCATGAAATTCCTCTCTTCAAAGTCAAGGCTAACCCAAGCATCCTGATAAACGATGAAGATTATCCATGGTTACGGCGCAATAAGCAAATGACACAAGCGAACAAAAAGTGAAGACTTTCTCACGCAACTATTATGATGATACCATGCCAACTTTGTAACAGATGAGTATGATACCATTGTCCGTTTTGTACATGCACATGCAATGTGGGTGAAATTATGATACCATGCCAACTTTCAACTTTTTCAGAGTTCATTTGAAATGCGTTAATGTCTTATAGTTCGGCCCTCGTAATACCATTATTCAAATTATAACTATTCAAATTTGAAAACTAATGGCACTAACAGAAAGTTTATAATTTTTCTAAAACTAATGGCACTAACAGAAAGTTTATAATTTTTCTGACCTAAAAGCAAAAAGAATTAAAAAACAAAACAAAATAAATAATGCAAAAAACAAAACAAAAAACTGGAAAAAAACTATTTTTATAGTAAAGTTAATCACAAACTTGTGATTCACACAAATTTCAAATAATTCAAATTTTACGTACTCAAATTTGAAAACTAATGGCACTAACAGAAAGTTTATAATTTTTCTAAAACTATCGGCACTAACAGAAAGTTTATAATTTTTCTGACCTAAAAGCAAAAAGTATTAAAAAATAAAGCAAAAAATAAAAGAAAAATAAATAATGCAAAAAACAAAACAAAAAAAGTGGAAAAAAACTATTTTTATATTAAAATTAATCACAAACTTGTGATTCACACAAATATCAAAGAATTCAAATTTTAACTATTCAAATTTGAAAACTAATGGCACTAACAAAAAGTTTATAATTTTTGTGACCTAAAAGAAAAATAATTAAAAATAAACTTTAATAAAATGAATAAAAATAAAAAAATAGTATTTTGTTGAAAGTAGAAACAAAATTAAATAAATAAAGCAACAAAGAAAACAAAAAAAGTGCCACCTACTAGGCCCCCACGGCCTGAATACGACTAGAAACCCTACCATGGGCCAGGATTCAGGACCGCAGGTGGCCCAGTAGGCCCACAGGCACATAGCGTATGGTTAGGCCCGAAAGCCTACAATTGAGAGGAGCTCGAGAGGGTGGGCGCAGCAGCGCTTATAAACCACTCTCGAGCTCTCTCAGCTAGCGAGGTGGTACTAAACTTTTGACGCGGGGCAGCACAACGCCTTTGGTCCCGGTTGTTACCACCAACCAGGACAAAAGGGGGCATTGGTCCCGTTTCGTGGCACCAACCGGGACCAATGCTCCTCGCACCTGGCCCATGACCATTAGTCCCGGTATGTGCCACAAACCGGGACTAAAGGGTTGGTCCTCGTTGCGTTCAGAGTTTAGTCCCACCTCGCCAACCGAAGGGGGCTCACACCAGTTTATCAGCCCTTCCCTCTCTGACTTGTTGAGCTCCTCTCAAAGTGAAAATAGATCCCCTTATACAGCAAATTTAACCTAAATTCAAAGTGAATTTCTCTGAAATTCATAAAAATTCACTATGAATTTAGGTTGAGTTTTCTCTATAAGCGCATCTACGCTCATTTTTTAGTAAAGTTAATCACAAACTTGTGATTCACACAAATTTCAAATAATTCAAATTTGAAAACTAACGGCACTAACAGAAAGTTTATAATTTTTCTAAAACTAATGGCACTAACAGAAAGTTTATAATTTTTCTGACCTAAAAGCAAAATGAATAAAAAAAATAAAGCAAAAAATAAAAGAAAATAAATAATGCAAAAAACAAAACAAAAAATGGAAAAAAAACTATTTTTATAGTAAAGTTAATCACAAACTTGTGATTCACGCAAATTTCAAAGAATTCCAATTTTAATTATTCGAAAACTAATGGCACTAACAGAAGGTTTATAATTTTTCTGACCTAAAAGCAAAAATAATTAAAAAATAAAATTTAATAAAATAAATAAAAATAGCAACAATAAGTATTTTGTTGTAAGTAGAAACAAAATAAAATAAATAAAGCAACAAAGAAAACAAAAAAACAATTTTGAAAACTAATGGCACTAACAGAAAGTTTATAATTTTTGTGACCTAGAAGAAAAATAATTAAAAATAAACTTTAATAAAATAAATAAAAATAGCGACAATAAGTATTTTGTTGTAAGTAGAAACAAAATAAAAAAATAAAGCAACAAAGAAAAAAGTGCCACCTACCGGGCCCCCAGGATTCAGGCCCGCGGGAGGCCCAATAGGCCCACAGGCACACAGCGTACGGTTAGGCCCGGAAGCCTACAATTGAGAGGAGCTCGAGAGGGTGGGCGCAACAGCGAACCACTCTCGAGCTCTCTCAGCTAGCGAGGTGGTACTAAACTTTTGACTGTGGCAGCACAAGGCCTTTGGTCCCGGTTGGTGCCACCAACCGGGACTAAAGGCCGCCGCTTCCCGCCTTTTGGGCTGCTGAAAAGAGACATTTGGTCCCGGTTGGTGGCACCAACCGGGACTAAAGGGTCGCATTGGTCCCGGTTGATGCCACGAACCGGGACCAAAGCCTTTTCTATATAAGCAAACACTTAGCAGTTTCTCCAAAATTCACTGGTTCTTCGCTCCCACGCCCCACACTGCTCCTCGTCGCCGTCGCCGCCGAGCCCTGCCCCGACGCCGTCGCCAACGCCCTTGCCCGACGCCGTCGCCGCCGAGCCCTGCCCCTACGTCGTCGCCCACGCCCTTGCCCGACGCCGTCGCCGCCGAGCCCTGCCCCGACGCCGTCGCCCGTGCCATCGCCCGACGCCGTCGCCGCTCGCCCCAGCCCGCACCCGTCGTCGCCGTCGCCCTGCCCCGCCCCCTTCCTTGCCAGCCGACACCCCTGCCCTGAGTGCACACCCCCTGCCCCGTTGCCGTCCTCGCCGCCGAACCCGCGCCCCTTCCCCTCCTCACCTTGGTCCGGCCGGCGCCCCTGCCCTGTCCTTGTTTTTTTCATATATTATATGCTTGTTTTTTCAGATTATATATATATATATATGCATATATGTGAGTATATGTATTGTTTATATATGATATACGCCTTCTTTTCAGTTTTTTTGTTCATATATATGATGATTTGTATTTTGCTTTTTTATAAAAATGTATATATGTTTGTATGTTCTCTATGTATATATGTTCATATTTCTAAAAGTTACATTTTTAGAAAAGTTTTATCTATATTTGTTCTCTGATTTAGTACATTTTAGGTTAGTTTCATTTTTAGAAAAGTTTTATATATTTAGGAAGAAGGAAGAGAAGGAAGAAGGAAGAAGAAGAAGAAAAAGTTTTATATATGCAAAAGTTACATTTTTAGAGAAGTTTTATATATCTGGCTAGGAAGAAGGAAGAAGAAGAAAAAGAAGGAGAGGAAAAAAGGAAAATAAGAAGAGGAAAAAGGAGAAGAAGAGGAGAGGAAGAAAAGGAAGAGGAGAAGAAGAAAGGAATAGAGGAGAAGAAGAAAAAATAGAATCTTCTCCTCTATTCCTTTCTTCTTCTCCTCTTTTTCTTCTTCTTTTTTTTCTTCGATCTTATCCTCTATTCCTTTCTTCTTCTCCTCTTTTTATTTATTCTTAATTTTCTTATGTTTTATCGGGTCTGTCGTCGTCTATATACCCCTCCCGATAACTTCAACACGAGGGGGGGTCGATATAACCCCCTGCCGATAACTTCAACACGAGGGGCGGTCGATATATATAACCCAAGAAAAAACGATGTCGGTCTCCTACCCCCTCCCGCCGCGCCCCTACCCGACAAAATCTCTCGAGGCCACCCCAAACCCTTGAAGCGTTGTCAAGGCCACCCCAAACCCTAGATATATATATATATATGCTTGTTTTTTTCCATGTATATATGCTTGTTTTTTTCATATATATGATGATATATATGCTTGTTTTTTTCATGTATATATGCTTGTTTTTTTTCATGTATATATGCTTGTTTTATTCTTATATATGATGATGTATATGCTTGTTATCATATATAATTGTTTTTGTGTTGGAGAAGAAAACATTTTTTCCATGCAAAAGTTACATTTTTAGAAAAGTTTTATATATCTAGCTAGGAAAGGAAGAAGAAGAAAAAGAATGAGAGAAAAAAGGAAAATAAGAAGAGGAAGAAAGGAGAAGAAGAGGAGAAATAAATAAGAAGAAGAAAAAAAGAAGAAAAAAAGAGGAGAAGAAGAAAAGAATAGAGGAGAAGAAGAGAAAATAGCTACGGTGATCGAAGAATGGAGGAGGAAAGACATGATTATGATGGCTCCGGTGACCCAATGCTAGTGCAAGATGGAGCCCGTGGTGACGGCTCTGGTGACCGAACAGAGTCCGGCCAGGTAAATATATTAGTTAAGTCTGTGATGACTAGCTAATTGATGCATTTATTGTTTTGGTATGTACAGATATTAATTAAATCTCGTCTAATTCTTCTTTTTTCTAGCCCTCCGGATCGAGCACAACTTCGGTAAAGAGACGAGGCCTGAAGAAAAAGTTGCGCTCGGATGAAAGGTTTGAGATCATAGAAATTGCGCGTGATGGCATGCCGATTGAACCCATCCGGACAAAGGAAGCATTTTCTACTCCGTGCGGGGTTCTTGTTAGGGACAAGATCTCAATCAGCACATCCAGCAATGGTATGAGCCTAAGAACGAAGACCCTGAGATGTCTTATGTCAATGATATGCAGAAAGATGATCTCTGGACTCACACTACAGGAAACAGGAAATTTTCCATCTGTGGATTACAGACGGCAAAGACCTAAATCCAGACGGCAAAGATTTTGCCGTCAGGAAGCAGACGGCAAAGAGAAGTCAGCAAAGAATACTTTACCGTCAGCTTTTTATCTGACATACGGCAAAGAATTTGCCGTCAGCGGAACCTTCTTCGCCGTTAGCCTTATAAATCACAGACGACAAAGAAAAGTAGTTTTGCCGTCAGCCACACTACAGCTTTGCCGTCAGCTCCTCACGTCTTTGTCATTAGCCTCGTACATCACAGATGGCAAAGAAAGCGGTCAAAATAAAAAACCAGTGGTGTTGCTCCCGAGCGATGCGGTCAACGCATGCAAGTGCACTGCCCTATCTAATCTTTCTTCGTCTTTTTAAGAGGGAAAAGGCCCCGCCATGCGTAGTGCCTTTCATTTAACATTACTGGGGTACAAAATGTAAACCTGACCGCGAGAGAACTAAAGTTACAGAATAGTCCTTCAAATTAACAGAAAGGACCCTAAAACATAAAATGGAAAAACAATCGGGTCCTTGTTCTTCACTGCAGTGGTCTGCTCGCCCCACCTCCAGCCCGACGTCGCGCCGCTGTCTGGACCTGCTGAGCTACGCTGCTCTGGCCCAGCCGCGCTCGAGAGCTGACTCGCTCCGGCGCCGCGGGGAGGCACGCAAGGGTGGCTGCTGTCACAGCGGAGTTCGCGAAGCCGAGCGCACGGCTGCTGTCGAGGCAGGGGCCGGTGCCAGGGGTCGAGGCCGTCGGAGGCCTGCACGGGTGACGGGGTCGGGGCCGCCGGAGGCCAGCGGGGTGACGGGGCGTGCAGGCTGCAGGGGGCGATGAGCGACGGGCCGCGGCGGCCGCTGGGGGCGACGAGCGACCAGGCCGGGGCCGGCTGGCGAGATGGAGGCCAACAAGGTACTTGAGGGTGCCGATGTACTGCGCCATGGCGCCGGTGACGATGACGTCGAGGTACTTGGTGTTGGGCCAAATGCGCCTGACGATGCCGGCCCATTCGTCGTTGCAGCACTCGTCCCGGACGAACTGGGCGAGCTCGAGGTCCGGCCGGAGGATACCTGCGACCGCCTCGCGCACGGACGCGTTAGTGACGCATGGGCTGAGCGCGCCGGCCTCGATGTCGGCGGGGAGCTCCTTCCAGTTGAGTTGGAGGAAGCGAATCGCGCGCTGGAGGCCGGAGGCGAACACGGCGCCGACGCGGAGCACCTCGTGGCGCTGGCACAGGCCGCACACCATCTGCGCGTACATGCTTTGGAAGGCGTCCGCGCAGAGGATGGCCGCCGTCGGGCTGGTGTAGTTGTGGTACGGGTCGTAGGGGCGGTTCTTCAACTGCTCGCTCTTGTAGTAGCTGGTGAGCACTGGCCGCGCCGTCAGCCCGCTCAGGGTCTTGGTCTCCGACTTGACGAAGAGGAAGCAGAGGCCATATCTGCACGCCGCCGGTGGGCGTACGGTGGCGACGGGAGAAGCGGCCGGGGCCGGCGGCGCTGGGGGCGAAGGGGGAAGTGTGTGCGGCCGCCGGGCGAAGTGGTGGCTGGCGAGCCAAGGACCGCGGGGCGATGTGTTGGCCGGGGCTGGGGGTCGATGTGGTTGCAAGCGTCGGCGGCGTGCTCGATTTGGATCGAGAGGGAGAGAAAAGAGAGAGAGAGAGAGAGAGACGTGCGATGGGGGTGGGAATAAGGGAGACAGAGCGTGGGGCATGGGTGCTGCCCTGGGGGCACGTGCATCATGGGTGGGTGGGGGTGTGGATGGCCTAGTGGTTTGAGATGTGCGTCTAAGATGTTGCCAAGTCACTGATCCGTGGGATCGATCCGCGTGACGTGCTTCCTCTTTGCCGTCTGCGAAAAAATACAGACGACATAGAGCTCATTTTACCGTCTGTGAGATAAAATACAAACGGCAAAGAATCTTTGCCGTCTACTGAAAAAAATATAGACGACGAAGAATCTTTGCCGTATGTGTTTTTTGTTGTAGACGGCAAAGTGAGCTCTTTGCCGTCTGTGATTTTTTTGGCAGACGGCAAAATATATTTTGCCGTCAATTTTTCTTTGCCGTCTGGTGATGTCGGCAAACCCTTTCTTTGCCGTCTGCCCGACGAAAAGCTGAAGGCAAAGACGCCCCCTGACGGCAAATTATCTATTTCCCGTAGTGTGAGCTGAAGGCAAATTTCACCCTACCGCCAGAGGAGGATCCGGAGAAGGCAGTTAAAGAGAAATTAATCAAGTCTCATGCTCTTAAAAAGATGGCAGACCTATTCAGGAGGTGGAAGAATGAGCTGAAAACGTTTGTCGACAAAGAAGAGACACCAGAATTCATCGACAGATATGAGAAGATCAGAGATCACTGGCCCGCATTTGTGGTCTACAAGACATCGGAAAAGAGTAAGAAGATATCGGCGACAAACAAGAAAAATGCTGCGAAGAAGAAGCTTCACCATCGCACGGAGTCAGATGGCTACCTCAAAGCCCAGCCTAAGTGGGCCAAGGCTGAGAATGATCTGCTTGATAAAGGGATCGAACCAGAGACAATGAACTGGCCAGACCATTTCCGGACTTGGTACTTTGGGTCTAGCGGAACCTTGGACCCAGTATCAGGGAAATGCATTTGGACGGACGAGCAATTGAACATACCAGTCAAGAAGCTAAAGCACTATATCGATGCAGCGCAGCAAGGGACGTTCTTTCCAGACAGAGAGAACGACAAGCTCACAATGGCCCTCGGGAATCCTGAGCACCCTAGACGGACACGAAGCATGCCAGGCTCCGTAACGTGGAAGGCTGGTTTTCCGGACGCAGGCGGTTACAAATGCCAGGATAGGAGGAAAAAAGTGGAGCATGCCCAAATTCAGACGCTGCACGAAAGGGTTCAAGCGCTAGAGGAACGAGAAGTAGCTCGCCGCAAGCGAACTACCGAAACTACCCCCGAAGCTACCCTGCCAAATCAGCGGAGAAGAAGCATGGCTTCACCGAGCTGCTTCAGCTGGAGCATGTCTTGATGGCTCCTACTAGCTACCCCGTGGATGCTATCACAGAGTCTCAACATAGCCACCTTATGACGCAATGGGAGAACTTCAAAGTCAAGGCGGCCATCGGCTCTATTCGACCTACTGAACCGGCGCAACTTTTCACTGTAGTCCGATTCCAAAAGGATATGCCAGGGTGACGGTGGACGAAATAACGGAGGGATTTGAGGACCTCCAGCTTGACTACCCTACCGGTGAAGGGGAGACTCGGCTGGGTTCATGTTTATTGACTCCATGCCTATGGCGGAAGGAGCTCATCAAGCTTCTGAATTGGACGCCTCCGCCTCCTCCGGCAAGTCAAGGCACTCTGCCTCCTCCTCCGCGACTGGTCAGAGCACTCAGCCTCCTTCTCCGGCGCGTGGCGGCACTCCGCCTCCTTCTCCGCCTGCGCCGGCACGCCCGAGCAGCCAGCCTCCTCCTTCTCCGCCTCGTCAGCAAGGGCGGAAGAGACCCGCCGCCGCTCCGGCTGCTCCGGCGCGTCGTAGTCCTTCTCCTCCGCCTCGTAAGCAAGGAAAGAAGACAGCCGCAGCCGCTCCATCTGCTCTGCCGGCGTCTAGCAGTACAGCCAGAGGCGGGAGGCAATACAGATTCGGTCCTTCTCTGAAGACTCCAGAGAAGTTACCATACGAGAGGACCCTAGAGGAGAACACCAAGATCACGCGAGCCGAAGTGAGGAACCTCTTTGAAGGGGTGAAAGCAAAGAAACATCCACCTCCGGAGGAGAAGGTAGATCCGGTGAAAGCGAAGCGCACTCTGGCTACCCTAAAAAAAGCAGCAAAGTCTCCGCCGAAAGGCAACTATGACCGCATTATTGTAAAGTCATTTGTCGAAGCGGAGCGGTCGGGAAGTACTATCAGTGATCAAAGGTTAAAAGAACGACGAGCTGGGAAAAAATTCCCCAGCTCGACGAACAAGCGAATCAATCATGCCCCCCGCTCAAGATGCCTACTAATGTTCCGAGGATGGTGCCCGATTATAGCAATCTTGGAGATTACTTGCCCGACGATGTACACTATGAGTTCTTGGAGGTGGAGGAACACAAATACGAGTACGGGAAGCCTCTCGTCAAAGATGAAAGATCTCTAACAATGATGATGTAACGCCCTCGATGCGGCTATATCTCCCACGTGTCGAAGCACGACTTAGAGGCATAACCGCATTGAAAGCAATGTCGCAAGTGAGGTAATCTTCACACAACCCATGTAATACATAAGGGAAAGAGATACATAGTTGGCTTACAATCGCCACTTCACACAATACATGAATTAAAGCATTACAACATCCAAATACAATCAAGGTCCGACTATGGAACCAAAATAAAAGAAGAACCCCAAATGCGACAAGGTCCCTGATCGACCCCAACTGGGCTCCACTACTGATCAACTAGAACGAAACAACACAAAGGACAAGATCTTCATCGAGATCCTCCTGAGCTTGGTCGCGTCATCTGCACGGACTCATCGGCACCTGCAAGCTGGTTTTGGAAGTATCTATGAGTCACATGGACTCATCAATCTCACACCCTCGCGATCAAGACTATTTAAGCTTATGGGTAAGGTAAAAGTATGAGGTGGAGCTGCAGCAAGCGACTAGCATATATGGTGGCTAACATACGCAAATGAGAGCGAGAAGAGAAGGCAAAGCACGATCGAGAAACTATGATCAAGAAGTGATCCTAGAACAACCTAAGTCAAGCATAACTCCAACACCGTGTTCACTTCCGGACTCCGCCGGAAAGAGACCATCACGGTTACACACGCGGTTGATGTATTTTAAATAAGATCAACTTCAAGTTTTCTACAACCGAATGTTAACAAATTCCCATCTGCCCATAACCGCGGGCACGGCTTTCAAAAGTTCAAATCCCTGCAGGGGTGTCCCAACTTAGCCCATCACAAGCTCTTACGGTCAACGAAGGATATTCCTTCTAGCGGGAAGACCCGATCAGGCTCGGAATCCCGGTTACAAGACATCCTCGACAATGGTAAAACAAGTCCAGCAACACCGCCCGAATGTGCCAACAAATCCCGATAGGAGCTGCACATATCTCGTTCTCAGGGCACACTCAGATGAGCAGTCCGTACAACTAAAACCAGCCCTCGAGTTTCCCCGAGGTGGCGCTGCAAGGGGCTCTAGTTTGGACCAACACTCAGAGGAGCACTGGCCCGGGGGGTTAAAATAATGATGACCCTTAGGAGCGCGACTCCCAAGGGAAAAGAAAAGGCTAGGTGGCGAATGGTAAAACCAATGTTGGGCATTGCTGGAGGAGTTTTATTCAAGGCGAACTGTCAAGGGGTTCCCATTATTACCCAACCGCGTAAGGAACGCAAAATCCGGGAACATAACACCGATATGACGGAAACTAGGGAGGCAAGAGTGGAACAAAACACCAGGCATAAGGCCGAGCCTTCCACCCTTTACCAAGTATATAGATGCATTAATTAAATAAGATATATTGTGATATCCCAACAAGTAAACATGTTCCAAGCAAGGAACAACATCTCCATGTTCCAACAAGGAACAAACTTCAATCTTCACCTGCAACTAACAACGCTATAAGAGGGGCTGAGCAAAGCGGTAACATAGCCAAACAACGGTTTGCTAGGACAAGAAGGGTTAGTGGCTTGGTTCAACAATATAGGAGGCATGATAATCAAGTGGTAGGTATCGCAGCATAGGCATAGCAAAAGAGCGAGCAACTAGCAAGCAAAGATAGAAGTGATTTCGAGGGTATGGTCATCTTGCCTGAAATCCCGCAAGGAAGAAGAACGAGTCCATGAAGAAGACAAACAGACGTAGTCGAACGGATCCTCACAACTCCGGAACGGAACCGAAGCTCACGAGAAAGGCAACCCGGAAAGAAGCAAACAACATAGTAAACAACCACCACAAAATCATGGCATGATGCACAAAAAGTATGAGGCATGTCCGGTTTAATGAAGCATGGCACGGCAAAGTGCACAAGCAATCCTACAAATTAAGTGGAGCTCAATATGCAACTCTGTTGCATATTGACGAAACACCACGTTCATGTTATTTAGTTCGATCTCGTTTATGTACCCAACAATATTAAATGTTGTTAGCATGGCAAGAGGTGAAACATGATGAAACTATCTAATCTAGGCAAGTTTAAATGATGCCGGAACAACAAAACAACAAGTCCGGAAACTCCTCATATGCATATATTAGGTTTGGTACTCTTCTGCCCTAAACATAATTTTAGAGTTAATAAACATGCAAAACAAGTACACCATGTTAAACTAGGCATTTTTCTACCCCATTTACATATAAAGTTTATTAAATTCCGAGTTACGGTTATTTAGTTATGAATTAAACTGTTTTAGCAAGTTATTTAAGCAAATTTAAACAAACAACATTTTAAACATTTCAAACATAGATGAAAGTGGCATATTATTAAACTAGACAAAATTCTAAGCAAGTTTCATATATAATATATTTTAATATGATGCACCGTTTGTGAGTTGCAATATGCATGGAGCTTAGGGGTTATTTTGTAAAACTGCCAACTCTGGAAATTAGAAAAATCGTCCTCTCAAGGAAAAAAACAACATGGGCCAGATCTGAGGCAAACTGGGCCTGGGGAACTGCTCATGCTGGGCCAACAGAGAGAAAGAGGGAAAAAACAAGGGGGCGCTAGTGCCTCACCATGTGTCGAGGCCCAGTTGGTGGGGAGGCTGCAGGAGGGGCGTGCTGGGCCTCGAGCATGCTTGTGGCCCACGCAGGCATGTGCGGCAGCAGCCTGGTTCACACTCGCCTGAATCACAGAGGAAGGGGACGAAGCAGGTCGACGAAAACAGAGGATCGAGCGGGCCGCGCTTCGCCTTGGAGCAGGACGACGGCGGCACGACGAGGGACTTGCACGGGCGAGGGCGAGCAGGAACCGGCCGGATCTGAGGCTTGGTAGCGGTGGAGTTCTGTTCTGAGGGCAGCCCGCGGCAGATCGGCGCGCAGACGAGGCGGGGCTTGCCGTCTTCGATAGTCATAACAACGGCAGCAGTAGGGAAGCAGGCGATTAACGGGGCGGTCTCCTCGCTCGCTCGAACTGGAGCAGGGGAGGCAGAGGATAGCGACGCGAGCAGGGGCGGTCTCCGGCCTGTGCCCACCGGATCCGGCGACGACGGCGCGGGGACGAAGAACTTGGCGCGGGCTTCGGCAGAGACGCAGGGTCGCGGAGGAGACCGGCGGGAGGAAGAGCTTCTCAGGGGCTCTCGGGGTTGAGCTCGCGCACGAGGCTCTCGGGCACGAGGAGCTGGGTACGCTGCATGCTCGGGGAGGCACCGGAGGATCGGTTAGAGGAGGCCATGGCGCTCCTTGTGAATCAGCAGCACGAAGAGAGGGAGTGGTCAGCGGAGAGAAGCACCAGGGGAAGGAAGGGAAAGGAAAAAGGAGGGGCGCTCATCTCTCTAACTGAAGGTTCGGTCGCCGGCGACAGACGGGAACGGCAGCTCCCTGGGGCTCGGGGACGAGCTCGCCTCGATCTGGATCGGGGCTAGATGCGGGGCATGTGGCATTGGGGACACTGGGGCGCAAGGGAGGCCATTGGATCAAGGATCTGACCGCCAGGGATGGTGGAGGCTGCAGGATTGGATGCATGGTGGGTGCGAGCTGGCGGTGGGAGGATCCCGAGGTGGATCTGGTCTGGCGGCGGGGTGGGGGGATTTTAGGGAGTTGGTCTAGGGTTTGTCCAAATAGGCATGTGGGTGGACTATTTATATAGGGAAGGGAGAGAGTTTGGACCTTTCGATCGAAAACTGACAGACGAGAATAAATATGCTAGGGAGTCCAATAAATAAAACGATGATATTTTGTAGATGTTTGGGGATGATCCGGACACAACGGTAGCGACAGCCCGGGTCGGGTTCGGGACAATTTCGGACGCGCACGTGAGGGGTTCGATGCACTGTGCAGAGAGGGTTTCGGACCGTGCGGTCGCATCGGACAACTCCGGACGCGAAGAGGGGAAGGAGGATGGACTAGGTGGGCTGTGGCGAGACTGCGAGGGGGAGAAGAGAGAGAGAGGGCCCGACATCTGTTTCCGGAGACCGAAAACGTCCGATGTTAGAACGGTTATACTGCCGCTATAGTTTAACGGTTGGGCTATCAAACGAACTCCGAATGCGATGAAACTTGACAGGCGGTCTATCTACACTATGGTAAGACCATACGTCAACTCTCATCCCATTCCGAGAACATCTTCCGGCCACTAATAAAATAATATTTCGGACATGCCGCGGGCGCGTGCAAGTGTGTCTGGGCTCAGAACGGACAACGGACGGAACGAGGAGACCGGGACGGATGCAAGTTTCGAAAACATGATGATGCAATGCGGATGATGACATGACACGATGCAACACGCAAGCGGATGACATGGCAATGACAGCGAATAACTGCAAGACACCTGGCGCATCGGACTCGGGGCGTTACAGATGATGCGAAGATTCCATGATTGGTACATGAAAACCTGCAGAGAGTCTGGGGGGAGGAATACTTTGACGCTGAGAGTTAGAGAGGAGCATGAGCTCATTGGAATTGAATTGTTGAATGTTCCATTTGAGGAGTTCTTCCAGTTTTTCATTCAAAAGGCCCTCGATAAAGCAACGGTCACTTGCTACTGTCTGTAAGTAGTACTACTTCTGTCATTAAGTATCTCTATATAGGTCAGCTCTTTCATTGCATGTATTTATAATTATCCTCTCTATATTATGCAGATTGAAGATCGCCGAATTGAAGAAAAGACAAATCGGTGATATTGGGTTCATTAACAAAAATCTCATACATGCAACTGAGTTTAAATATCGTGCCGAAGATACCAAGGCCAACTTGCTACGATCATTGGTAATAAATGAAAACAAAGATATAATACTCTTTCCTTACAACTTCAAGTGAGTGTTACTGTCTTGTGCATATTCGGTTTCCCTTATTAGTCCAGGTTATAGTAATGTAATTGATGAGTTATGCATGCGTGCGCAGTTTCCACTATATTCTCCTAGAGATTAAGCTTGCGCAGGGACTAGTAACCGTCTAAGACTCGAGATGAAAAGATCCCGAAGACTATGCGGACATGACTCAAATGCTCGAGAAGTAAGTTAAATCGATCATTATCCACCATATCAGCAACTTTGTTCATTTCCTGATATATCAAGTAAGTGTTTTCTTTGTGTGGCAGGGTTTGGAGAAAATTCACCAAAAAAGCTCCGGGACTGCCGAAGAAGCTGCAATTTAGACACCCGAAAGTAAGTACTATAGTAACATGTTCCGCGCATCTCCTAGTGATTCAAGCGCTAGTTTCATCAATACCATTTGGCATGCTTGCTTATCAGTTTAATTGACCTCTATTTCTTGTAAAGTGGTTGTGGCAGGAACAAGGGAATGATTTATGTGGATACTATGTTTGCGAGTCCATCCGCCACACGACCTGTGAACGAGGGTACTCTGACGAACAATATGAAGTGCGTAAGCAATAATATTCACAATTTTATTTTATTACCATCATTTGTGTTGAGTTTCATTTATTCATATATATATATATATGTATGTATTGACCCCCTTGTTCAAATTAGATGTTTCGGATGCGGGATGAACTCCTAGCACCAGATCGTATGCGAGCAATTCAAGAGGAATTGGCGTCATTCTTCCTTGACCACGTGATCGCTGAAGACGGAGAATACTATGTGGACCCTGTGTTCATATATAATTAGGAGATTATATTGTAAGAGATAATTATTGTATATATGTAGCCGGTAGTGTCGGATAGATATACGAGAACTTGTTGTTCGACCAATCTCTCGGAGAAGGAGAGGTGGTCGATATCACTTCTCTCTGTATGCATATGTTCATGACGATCTTCTATTTCCTTTATTTGCTTACTAGCTAGCGTGTCTAGTCCTCTCTATATATACGTATATATAGCGTCGTCCAAGCATGGACATAAGGGAGGACACTTCTCTCTATTAATTAGCTAGCTAACACAATATATGAAACACCTAAATTAAATCCCCCAAACCCCCAACCCCCCCTTAAAAAAAACAAAAACGCCAACCCCTAAAATGTTGACGCATGGATGCCTATTGGTCCCGGTTGGTGCCACCAACCGGGACCAAAGGCCTGGGCTCGGCGCACTGGCCACGTGGAGGCCCATCTGTCCCAGTTCGTGTAAGAACCGAGACTAAAGGGTTTGGGCATTAGTAATGACCCTTTAGTCCCGGTTCACAAACCGGGACAAAAGGCCCTTATCAACTGGGACGAATGGGGTTTTTTCTACTAGTGGGATATTTGTTCTGAATAGTGGCTCGGTTAATAGGTCGATAATCTTGGACCAATTGGTTTGTCCCATCCTTCTTAACAAAGAGAGAAGGTGCTCCCCGAGGAGAGCAACTAGGGCGAATGGAACCTTTGCGAAGAGATTTGTTGATTTCCTCCATAAGTTCAATAATTTCATGCGGCGGCATCTTGTAGGGTCTCTTGGCTATAGGGGTGGTGCCTGGTTTCAAGTCGATGATGAATTCGACAGCTCTAGCAGGGGGAATCCCTGGACGTTCTTCAGGAAAGATGTCTTGGAATTTGCGAACGACGGGAATGTTTTCAATGCCCTCGAGTGGTGCATCGTTCAATGCATTCAAGGCATAAAGCCGTGCCTCGGCATTTTGAACCAGATGAGCCTGGTAAGTAACTATCTCATCAGAAGGGTGTAGCAGATGGACGGTCTTAGTGGCACAAACTATAGAAGCAGTATGTGCTTTCAACCAATCCATCCCTAGAATGAGGTCGATGTTAGATGACTTCAGGAGAATGGGAGAGGCATTGAATTCCAGCCCTTCGATTTCCATAGGGACGTCGATGCCAACCATGGAGGTTTGACATTGTCCCACGGGTTTTTTTACCACTACCGAAGTGTTCATCTCCTCACACCTAACATCGTGCTTGTATGCAAAATCTTCTGACATGAATGAATGCGATGCTCCTGAATCGAATAAAACAGATGCAGGTACTGAATTTATGAGGAGTGTACCCATCACAGTAGCAGGCTGGTCTTGAGCTTCATTGAGATCAACATGGTTGGCATGAACACGACCATAAGACCTGGCATTGGAGTTGCGAGGATGGTTGCTTCCACGGCTAGCTGCGGGAAGGGCCAGTTGATTCTGGTTCTGAAAGCAGTTCCTGGCGAGGAGACCTGGTTGACCACACTTGTAGCACAGACCATTATCGGGAGTGGGAACATGAGCTCGGGGTGGTGGAGCTGGAAGTCCTTGGCTGCCTAGTTGGTGGGGGAGGCTGACGCGGTGCAGCATAGGACTTCCTTTGAGCAGGTGCAGTTGGCTGGTACATGCTGTTGGGAATCCATATCCTACGCTTCTGCGAGGACGGGCCCGAAGATGACCCCGTGTCACGGTTGCGCCAGTGAGAGCTCTGGTGTTCCTGCAGACCAGTTTCGACATTGATGGCCTTGTTCACCAAGGTGGCGAAATAAGCAAAGTCATGCACTAGAAGTGCGAGCTTGATGTTAGCTTGAAGGCCATCACGGAACTTCTCCTGTTTGCGTGTATCAATTGCAATGTCTTCTTCAGCATAGCAAGACAAGTCCAGAAACTCCCGCTGATAGGCTTCCATAGTTTTGTTACCTTGGGTGAGGTTGTGGAACTCGCGCTTCTTCTGGTCCATGACTCCCTGAGGAATGAAGCGGGCACGGAAAGCAGCTTGGATGTCTGGCCAGGTGATGATTGTTCCAACCGGCAGAGTACGCCTGTGGCTGTCCCACCATTGAGCAGCGAGTCCTTTCAGGAAGAAGGAAGCAAAGGTGACATAGCTGGCAGGGGCTACATCAGCAGACTCCATCTCATAGGTGATGTCACGGAGCCAGTCATTATCGGAGTAATGGGCCATGGGTAGGCCAACCCGAGCCCCATAACCTTTCAAGACATTGGGGCAGGCTGCGCCCCTTGAGACCACAGGGCGAAGAGCCGCCTCCTGGAGAGTCTACGGCAAGACGGTCGACTGCCCGCTCACGGCCGAGTCCCAGGGGCGACTTCCAGAGAAGCCGGCTTTGGGGAGTCGGCCGGCGAATCCAACAAACCGTGACCTCATCGAGGGGGACGGGGCAGGGGCATGGCTACAATGAAGCCCACTCCCCGCCCCTTACCAAGGGCAGGCATGGCTACAGCACGCCGTACTTGGGAAGATCTCCCTGCGGCGTGGCACTATTGCCCGGCCGGCCCTGACATCAGCACCACTGTACCGGGTCCTGCGCCCATGACGGCTTGTCTGTACGGCCTGGAGACAGCGGGGCCCACTAGTCAGTGAGACCTCGGGAGACGGCGGGAGAACCGCCAGTCGGACCCGTCGGGTGTCGGCCCGGGGGAGTCGGCCGAGCCCTCCCCTGGGGCCCACGCGCCATTAATCAAGAAGAGATGGGGAGTGGCCACACTGATCGCCCGCCAGGCGGCGGGGCTGTTGCCACGACCCCATGACCAAGCTTGCATCATCAGGAGCACGGCTACAGTGATCAGCAGCCGGCAAGACCCGCCCGCGGCGGACGCGGCCTGTCGGCTCCGTACCAGACCAGTCGGCGGGGCCCACCAGTCGGCGGGCCCCAGCAGTCGGCGGAGAAGTCGGAAGTCGGAGGCACTGACGGCTGGGCCCGTGCCCAGTCGAATTACCATTGTACCCCTGTGGGGTAGGCCTATATAAACTCCCCAGGGCACCCATGCAAAGGGTTGGATCCCAGTAGTTCTATACCATACCAGATAGAAGGAGAGAGCTAGCCTTGCCCTCTCCTACCACCATACACAGCTCAAGGAGCAACCGTGTAAACACTTGACCATAGTGATCATGCGGAGACACCGCAGAGCAGCAGTAGGGGTATTATCTCCCCGGAGAGCCCTGAAGCTGGGTAAGATTCGCCAGCGTGCATGTCTTCGCCTCATCCCGTTTCCAGGAACCGGCGACGTTCTACTCGCCCCCACCATGATAAGCCATCCGTTGGCATATGTCGCACCAAACCCCCGACATTTGGCGCCCACCGTGGGGCATGGTGCACCGCCGTCCGGAGATTTGTTCTGGACGCGAACCCTTTTCCTCTCTCGCGAGTGCAGCCAGCCAGGCACGCCAGACAAAGTTTGCGTCGACGCGTTGTGCGGGGTTGAGATCGCCTGCGCAGCCAGCTCCTTGGCCGAACTTGTCGACGAGGTCCGCCTCTCCGACGAACCTGCGTCGGGCGGCCCCGAAAACCTCCTCACGGGCCTCCTCGATCAACTCCACGTTTCCGGCGAGCCTGCCGTAGACTTGGAATCCGTAGGCTCCACCGACCCGATGTTGGTCGACTCCGACATCGCGTCGGTCGTCGCGTTCCCCACCAACGTGGTGGTCTACGACGAACCTCTCCCCCACGCGGAGAGCGACGGAAGCACCGTCACTGAGGTGCTGGTCATCAGTCACGATGAGTTCCCTGGCGAAGGGGCGCCCGACTCACTCGGCGCGGCGCTGCAAGACCTAGCTGCGCCCATTCCAGAAGATGCTGACGCAGAGACGTTAGAAGCGTGCCGCCTTCAGCTTGTTGAAGGCGCGAAGAAGCTAGCCAGCATGAGATGCTTGTCAGAAGCTTAAAGCGGGAGATGGATCGCGCTGTTGGCTGCTCGCCGGCCCCGGCAGGGCCCAGCCGCCTTGGCGCGGTTCAGCAGCGCGGCGTAGCCATCGCCAGCCTGTTTGCGACTAGCCGCCCCGTGTATGCCACTCCAGCGGAGAATATCCGAGTGGCCCAGGCAGCGGTGGATGAGCTGGACAATTTCGAGGGTGAAGAGCGCCGCCTCATGATGGAGCAAGTCCAGCGGCTCCTCGACGCGGCCGCCGCGCAGAACGAGGCCAGCTGCCGCACGGAGGCGCCGCAGCGGCCAAACGACGACCCGCACCGGGATCAAGGCGTAACGTCTCGGACGCCGACTGGCGGTGCCCGAGGAAGAAAGGACAAGGAGCCGGCTGTCAGCCACAGTCGGACTCGGATTACCATAGAGCGCGACCGAGGCGGCCGCCCGAGAGCAGCGGAACGACGGGACGACTGTCCGCCTCCCCCTCCCCGCAAGGAGAGGCGAGTCTCCCCGCCGCCTGTTGACCATCCGACTCTCAGTGACCGCCTTGGCCGCCGAGAGGGAGTTGGAGAGAATGACGCCCGCCACTGGATCGATCGACTTCACCGGTCCCTGACACTGGAAGAAGAAGATGAGCTGGGTCCGCCTTGTTTCGGGCCCCACATTCGGGACGAGCCCTTTCCCAGAGGGTTCACGCTCCCAAGAGACACGCCCAAGTATACCGGCTCCGTGAAGCCGGAAGACTGACTAGTCGACTACTCAACGGATGTCAGCATAGCAAACGGCAACAAGCGTGTCGCCGTAAAGTACGTTCCGCTCATGCTCCAGGGCACGGCCCGGACATGGCTGAACAGCCTAAAGCCCCGCAGCATTAATAGCTGGGTCGACTTCACTGAAGCATTCGTCCACAACTTCACCAGCATGTACAAGTGTCCTCCCAAGCCTCGTCAGCTCTCCTTGTGCGTGCAAGGTCCTGACGAGTCGACTCGCGACTACCTCACGCATTGGGCTGAGCTCCGGAACTCCTGTGAGGGCGTGCACGAGGTGCAGGCCATCGAGTATTTCACAACCGGGTGCCGAGAAGGCACCCTCCTCAAGCACAAGCTCCTCTGCGACGAGCCAGAAACCCTCGACGAGCTGCTGATCATAGCGGACAAGTACGCTACAGCCGACTCCTCCATGAAGACGGAAATTGAAATCAGCACGACTGGCAAAGTAGCTCCTCAGGATCCAAGAACTCCGGCGGCAGACGCCGGCCGGCGACAACAGCAGGGTGACAACAAGTGCAAGGCCCTATAGCCGGCTTCCACCAGCCGGCAGGTCGCGGCCGTTGAAGCCCAGCAGCCAGAAGAGCAGCATCCGCCCAAGCGACAGAAAGGTGGCAAGCCGAACAGGTTGCCGGCCTTCTCCTACGAGCAGACCTTGGATGGGCCGTGCAAGTTCCACAGTGGCGCGAAGCCGTCGAATCACACCACTCGGAAGTGCCATTGGCTCACCAGGATCGCCAAGGTAGACGGCCTCCTGCCACCCCCGCCTGCTGGGCAGCCGCCTCCGCCTCTGCCCCAGCAGCCGGCAGTCAGGCCAGTCGGTGCAGTACAAGACGAATACCCTGAAGAGCACGGAGCCTACGTGGTGTTCACCAGTGTGGCTGATGATCGACGCAGCAGGCGGCTGCAGCGACAAGAGGTGAACACAGTAGCCTCAGAGACGCCAGAGTTCATGCACTGGTCTGAGAGGCCCATCAGCTGGAGCAGGGCTGACCATCCAGAAGTGATGCCGAGTCTGGGCTCCTACACCTTGGTCATGGATGCCACCTTTGCCACGGACAAACGGGCCACGTGTTTCTCGCGAGTTTTGATAGATGGGGGCAGCAGCATCAATATCCTGTACAAGGACACCATGGAGAAGTTAGGAATCAAGCAGAGACAGCTTTAGAACAGCCGGACTGTGTTCCACGGCATTGTTCCTGGGCTTTCCTGCTCACCAATCGGCAAGATCCTAATTGACGTCCTCTTTGGGGACAAAGATCACTTCCGAAGAGAGTCTGTTTGGTTTGAGGTAGTGGACCTTGAGAGCCCATACCATGCGCTACTTGGCCGGCCCTCCTTGGCCAAGTTCATGGCGGTCCCCCACTACGCCTACCTCAAGATGAAGATGCCCAGTTCCAGGGGAATTCTGACTGTGGCCGGCGACTACCGAAAGTCGTCCGCTTGCGCGGCCGAGAGCAGTCGGCTGGCCGAGTCCCTGGTGATTGCAGCCGAGAAGCGACTCCTTGAGCGAGTTGTGGCGATGGCCGGCAAGCAGCCGGAGATATCGCCCGACCCGAAGGAGTCGGAAGCCGAAGGTTCGTTCACGCCGGCCAAAGAGACAAAGAAGATACCCTTGGATCCGGAGCACCCAGAGAGGTACGCCGTCATAGGTGCAAACCTCGACAGCAAATAGGAAGGCGAGCTCGTCGATTTCCTCCGTGAGAATCGGGTCATCTTCGCATGGTCTCCCAAGGACATGCCAGGTGTACCGATGGATTTCGCCGAGCACAAGTTACACGTCCGATCTGATGCAAAGCCGGTCAGGCAACCCCTGCGCCGCTTATCAGAATAGAAGAGAAGAGTTGTCGGAGAAGAGATAGCCCGACTCCTAGCAGCCGGCTTCATTATGGAAGTTTTCTTCCCGGAGTGGTTGGCAAATCCGGTCCTGGTGCTAAAGAAGAACAAGCAATGGCGAATGTGTATTGACTACATGAGCCTCAACAAGGCCTGCCCCAAGGACCCATTTGCTCTACCAAGAATTGACCAGGTGATAGACTCAACAGCCGGATGCGATTTGTTGAGCTTCTTGGATGCATACTCAGGATATCACCAGATCAAGCTGAATCCGGCTGACAGATTGAAGACCGCCGTCATCATGCAGTTTGGAGCATTCTGCTACCTCACCATGACGTTCGGCTTAAGGAATGCCGGTGCCACCTTTCAGCGTTGCATGCAGAAGTGCCTCCTCAAGCAGCTCGGCAGGAATGCCCACGTTTACGTGGACGACATGGTGGTGAAGACGGAAAAGCGAGGAACACTGCTAGAAGACCTCAAGGAGACCTTTGAGAATCTGCGCCAGTTCCAGATCAAGCTCAACCCCGAGAAATGTGTCTTCGGAGTACCAGCCGGCCAGCTGCTAGGTTTCCTGGTCTCTGAACGTGGCATAGAATGAAACCCAGTAAAAATCAAGCCCATCGAGAGAATGGAGGTACCTAGCCGACTGCTGGATGTGCAGAAGTTCACCGGCTGCTTGGCGTCCATCAACCGATTCATCAGTCGACTGGGCGAGAAAGCTCTCCCCTTGTACCAACTCATGAAGAAGACCACTTTTTTCGAGTGGAACCATAAGGCGGACGAAGCTTTCCATCAGTTGAAGAAGATGCTGACTACTCCACCCATCCTGGCGGCTCCGACTCCCAAGGAAACTATGCTCCTGTACATCGCCGCCACCAGCCGAGTAGTCAGCACAGTCATTGTAGTAGAGCGCAAGGAGGAAGGCAAGGCGCTACCTGTCCAGAGACCAGTATATTACCTGAGCGAGGTACTGTCGACCTCCAAACAGAACTACCCCACTACCAGAAGATGTGCTATGGCGTGCACTTTGCTGCCAAGAAATTGAAGCCTTACTTTCAAGAGCATCCAATCACAGTGGTTTGCACGGCTCCACTTGCCGAGATCATCGGTAGCCGAGATGCCTCTGGTCGAGTGGCCAAGTGGGCCATAGAGCTGGCTCCTTACACCATCTACTACCAGCCCCGCCCCGCCATCAAATCCCAAGCACTGGCCGACTTCCTCGTCGACTGGGCCGAGACCCAGTACCTGCCTCCAGCACCTGACTCCACCCATTGGCGGATGCACTTCGACGGCTCCAAGATGCACACCGGCTTGGGAGCCGGCGTCATCCTCACCTCTCCCAAAGGCGACAAGCTCAAATATGCACTGCAAATCCATTTTGCCGCCTCCAACAACGTGGCCGAGTACGAGGCGCTCATTCACGGGCTCTGGCTTGCCAAAGAACTTGGCATCCGCCGGACCCTGTGTTATGGTGACTCGGACTTAGTGGTCCAGCAGTCATCTGGCGACTGGGATGCAAAAGACGCAAACATGGCGAGCTACCGTTTCCTCGTGCATCAAGTCAGCGGGTATTTCGAAGGGTGCGAGTTCCTCCATGTGCCAAGAAACGACAATGACCAAGCAGACGCCTTGGCACGAATCGGCTCTACCCGCCAAGCAATACCATCTGGCGTCGCCCTTCAACGCCTCCTCAAGCCGTCTGTCAAGCCTTCACCAGAATCAGACTCCATTTTTGTGCTGGCTCCTCCCGAAGACGGCGGATCCGACTCCAGAGTTCCGGCAGTCGGAACGGGGACTTTGGCGGGCGACTCCAAAGCTGCCATAGTCGAGCCCGGCCCGGGGACTGTGGTGACGGACTCGAAGATTCCAGAACTCGGCCCAAGGACCGCGCCAGTCGGCCTGGGGACTTCATCAGCCCAGCAAGCGGCTGTTGACTCCAACCCGCCGCCTCCCAGCCCAGCCGCCCTCGTCCAAGTCACAGTTCTGGTAGTCGAAGAAATAGCAGCACCCTCATGGGCCCAGCCCATCCTCAAATTCCTGGTGAACAAAGAGCTACCAACAGATGAGACCTCAGCTCGGCAATTACAACGCCGGGCGGCAGCCTATACCATAATCAACAGAGAGTTGGTCAGGCGCAGCGTCACTGGTGTCTACCAGCGCTGCGTAGAGCCAGAGCAAGGCCAGGCGATCCTCAAAGACATCCATCAAGGCGAATGCAGCCACCATGCGGCTTCAAGAGCACTCGTTGCCAAAGCTTTTCGGCACGGTTTCTTTTGGCCAACTGCCTTGGAAGAGGCCAAGGAGTTGGTCCAAAAATGCAAAGGGTACCAGAAGTTCAGCTCCAAGCCGCACCAGCCGGCTTCCACACTCAAGACCATCCCCATTGCTTGGCCTTTCACAGTTTGGGGTCTAGACATGGTGGGACCATTCAAGACAGCACGAGGTGGTCTGACTCACCTACTTGTCGCACTGGACAAGTTCACCAAGTGGGTGGAAGTGAAGCCAATTAAGAAACTGAACGGTCCAACTGCCGTGACCTTCATCACCGATATCACAATTCGGTACGGCATACCACACAGCATCATCACCGACAACGGCACAAATTTTGCCAAAGGCTCCTTGGCCCGTTTCTGCGCAACACATGGCATCCGACTGGACCTAGCATCCGTCGCCCACCCGCAGTCAAATGACCAAGTGGAGCAAGCAAACGGCCTCATCCTGTCCGGCATCAAGCCTCGGTTGATCGAGCCTCTGGAGCGCTCGGCTGGCTGCTGGCTCGACGAGCTGCCAGCCGTCCCCTGGAGTCTGCGCATGACTCCAAACAAGTCAACCGGCTTCACGCCCTTCTTCCTCGTCTACGGTGCCGAAGCCGTCATCCCAACGGACATAGAGTTCGACTCCCCATGAGTCACCATGTACACCGAGGAGGAAGCAGAAGAAGCACAACAAGACGGTGTTGATTTGCTGGAAGAGGGCCGGCTGTTGGCACTCAGCCGGTCCAGCATCTACCAGCAGAGCCTGCGCCGATACCACAACAGGAAGGTCAGGCCAAGATCTTTCCAAGAAGGCGACCTTGTGCTCCGGCTGATCCAGCGAACAGCCGGCCAGCACAAGCCGTCGCCGCCTTGGGAAGGCCCTTTCATCATCATCAAAGTACTAGGCAACGATTCCTACTACCTGATCGACGCTCAGAAGCCCCGAGCACGCAAGACGGACGACTCCGGCAAGGAGACAGAGCGGCCATGGAATGCAAATCTTCTCCGAAGATTTTATAGTTGATGCAGTATGTACCACGCTAACCTTTGTATTAAAGTACCAAGACTTCAGGCCCCCCGAGACGAGCTCGGGGACTGCCCTATTTTGTCTGTATGATAAAAATTATGCCTACAAGTATGTTACTCTTTGTCATGCCGATTGGCACCGGGCTCGACAAGTCGGCCCGGGGACTTGCCGCCTTGCACTATGAAATGCTTCCTGCAGCCGGACAAGTCGTGTGTAACACCTAAGCCATCTTCTGTCAGAAGCCGCAGCTCGCAGAGCGACTGTATGGTGGGCGGAGGTAAGGTAGAATGGGTGCTCGCACGAAAAATGGCTAAGGACTCAAGGCGTAAAACATAGCTCCAGACGGCTTCCAACCTTTCTCACAAACCGACTCTCGGACAATCGGATTGTCGTTTTCTATCCAACTTGCTCAAACAATCTTGAAATCGGCTAAGTACTTGTTTTCCCAAAGTAGCCTAGCACTTGATCCAGCAACAGTCCGCAGAGCGGCTGTCCGATTGGCAAGGCAGGCAACTAAGAGAAAGCGGCAAAGGAAAACAGCCAAAAGAACAATGAGCAAGAAAAGATATATATATATATATATATATATAACATTATAACATAGGCCCTTCAAAATACACCCCGCGGGTGGAATTGTGCGAATTAACAAGTTCTTCAAAAGACTACTGAAACAGATAAAACAAAAGACACAGCGGCAGCTTAGGAGGCGAGAGACGTATTCGGGGGGTCGGAGGAGGCGCCAGCGTCAGGCGTCAGGGCGGTCGGCCGGCTAGTCTTGGCTTGATCGCCTCCAGCAGCAGTCGAGTCGGTCGCACGCGGCTCGTTGCTGGAGGCGCCGTCGGGCTGAGGCTGGCCGTCTGCTCCGTCTTCTGGTGCCTCCGCCTCGTCCTCCTCCTTGACACTGGAGCGAATCACCTCCGCCGAGTCTTCGCCGTAGTCTGGGTTCATCCCAAACCACTCCGGCAGTACCTCCTCGCCGTCTTCAGACCGCTCGGGGATGAAGATGCTCGTGTCGGTGTACTCGGCGATCGCCGTAGCACGCTTGACGAGGGTGTCTTCTGCAGCCGCCAGCTCTGGCTGGGCTTCCGACCGAAGCGTGGCCAACTGGTCTAGATCCAGCCCCGGGTACCACGCCTTGACGAACTCCAAGGCCTGACGCGCTCCAGCCCGGGCCGAAGAGCCCTTCCAGGCCTTGAGGCGACCAGCCGCGACCTCCAACCAGTTGGCCGTCAGGCTGGGGGTGCGCGGAGCCTGCATATCCGGCCAAAGGGCAGAAACCGCCTGGGTACCGACGCGCTGAAGCCGGCGCAGCATCCGGTGAGCCGGCCGGAGTCAAGCCTCGATGCTCAAGATGTGCTCATCAAGAGTTCGGGGGGCGTCGGCGGCGATCTCCGCGCCCTCCGCCCTCCGACTTTCACGATCGGCCTCGATGGCTTGGATAGCGGCTTGCGACTACCCAGGGAAGAAGTCTGCAAAAGACACGAAGAAACAAAAATGCAAGTCAAAAACCAGGAGTGGGCACGATCTAAGTCGGCAGCTCGAAGAAAGAAAATAAATAGACTCACCATCAACGATGTCTTCAATCTCATGGAAGCCAGAGGACAGAGCGCCTCCTTGTCAGACCAGGAGGAGCGCTCACTCGCGAACTCGTCCAAGAGGGCGGTTTTCGTCTCCTCCGCCTCCCTCTGCGACTTCGCAAGCAGCTCCTTCTGCTCTGCCAACTGAGTGGCTAGCAGATCGCGCTCTGTGGCGAGCCTGCTGCACTCCTCCCCTTTGGTGAGCAGGGCAGAGTTGGCTTCGCTCAGCTACTATTAAAGAGCAGCGTTGGCTCCGGAAGGAAAGGAAGAAAGACAACAGTCATCAATAAAGTAGGTCGCCGGGGAGATCCGGCCCGACTGCTCAGCACTCGGCCCGAATCTCGGGGACTACAGCCCGCAGGTGCGCTAGCGCGCCCCCGTAGAGAAGAAAAAAGAGGGAAGGACTTACTCCGGCTCTCCGCCAAGTCGGCGGTCCGCTTGCCCAGCTCTTCAACATTACGGTTGAAGGCAGTGACGCGGAGGTTGTGGTAATCCTGCAACAAGCATTTCAGACAAAGTTAGTACCCAGAAGTTCATCAATTGGAGTTCCGGGCCGCCTGCTCAGCAGCCGGCCTGAAACTTGGGGACTACACCTAGTGGGTGCGCTGGCGCGCCCCCACAGAGAGGAACAAGAAAAACATAGGCCCAAAGAAAAAACATACCCGGACGGCTGCCCGCGATGCTAGGAACGCCTTGGTGTAACTCTGGAGGGCGTCGCCCTCAGCACGGAGCTTCGCCTGGACGTCCATGAGTGCCCGGTTCAGCGGCCCTGTGCCGCCTCCTCGCACCCACCCAACAGGTGCGGCGCTCGTCGCTTCGGTGTCTGGAGCCGCCGAGCTGGCGGTACCGGCTTCCAGGGGGCGGCGTACCGAAGTCGCCTTCTCCAGACGACGGCGTGCACCGGAGGGTCCGCTGGCTGCTCGCCTTGCACGCCTTCAGACGGCGGCGGAGGCGGCGGTGGAATGTTCGCGCCCGGAGTAGAGGGCTCGCCGCCTTCCCTCTCCTCGACGAGGCTCTCCCCGCCGGCTCCTCCAGTCTGCCCCGTGAACTCCGGGGGTGGCGGCGCAGAGTTCAGCGGGGCAACAAGCAAGGCCGACTAGCGGCGTGCGGCTTCCTCGGCCTGCTGCTTCGCCGCGGCGGCGGCTTCGGCCTCCGCTAGTTTTTTCTTAGCGGAGGCCTCCGCCCTGTTGGCCTCCGCCTTCTCCAGGCGGAGGGCTTCTTCTTCATTGCGCTTCTCCTGCGCATTCCACTCCGTCGCCTCCCGGAGGTCGACAGCGGGGTCTATCCGCCGAGTGGTGGCGGGCGTCTCCGCTGACCCCATGGCGGAGGCGGCAGCGACCCGCTCAAGAGAGAGTGGAGCCCTGAAGAAAGAGGGGCGAGCACAGACTCAGACAAAACACGAAGAAAGAATAAACTTTGAAGACAGAATACTTACGCAGAGAGCAGCGGCGGCTTCTTCACTTCCTTACGAAAGCGGATGGCCTTCGCGGCTGCCTCGTCCCGCCGGGTCGCCGCAGCCGAGCCCTTGGACTTCTTCGGCCGGCTGCCGAACAAAGTCGGCGCAGCCCAGCGCTTCTTCCCGCCGCCTGGAGCACCCGACGCGGCAGAAGAGCCTGCGCCCGGCTGGCTGGCTCCTGGCCGATGGCGAGGGGCGACTCCTCCCTCGGCATCGTCTTCAGGCCAGTCGGCGAAGGTAGCTGAGGGCCTGAAGTCTCCTGTCGTCCCTCCTCCTCCCTCGGCGTCGTCTTCCAGAGCCGCTGCCCCCAGATCGGGGTCGTCGACGTCGCTCTCCGCCCGGTCAGCGACGAACTCACGGGCCGGCCCCGAGGTGCCGGCTGGTGGGTGAAGAAGGGGATTCTAACCAAAAGCAGACTGATCAGAGCAAAACTCGGCAAGAAAAAGACAATCCAAAGAAAGAAAAGACAGGCGACTCACCACGGGCGAGGGGTTGGCGCCGGAGTATGGCTCCTTGCCGAATCGCCAGTCCTCCGGGAGCCTGCTGTCCGAGAGGTAGTTCACCATCAGGGCCACCTCTTCGTGAGGCATGTCCTTGGTGCACATCCGACTCGGGTCGCGGCTCCCGCTCATCTGGCATATCAGGTGAGGGCGGCCTTTGAGTGGGAGAACTCGGCGCCAGACGAAGGCGGCCAGCAGGTCCGGACCAGTCAGACCCTCCAACTGCGTCAGCACTCGGAGTCGTGTGATGGCGCCGGCTCCCGTAGGCGTCAACGACCTGGCCCGGTACGACCAGTTGGGCAGTCTGCCAGCCGGCGGGCCGGCTTTGAAATCCGGCAGATTGACCCAGTCGCCCCTCATGGCGACGTTCCTGACGTAGAAGTAGGACCGCTGCCACATCTTCACCGACTTCAACAGCGAGATGGAGGGGAAGTGGTTGTCGGCTCCTGTCCTTCGCACGGCGATGAAGGCGCCGCACTGAGCCAGCACGCTCGCGGCCTGGGTGCCGAGCTTGGAGAAGAAGAACTCCCGCCAGAGCTCGAGGGTAGGGAGGACTCCGAGGAAACCTTCGCACAGAGCCACGAAGGCGGACAACAGCACCACCGTGTTGGGGGTGAGGTGGTGCGGCTTGAGGCAGTAGAACCCCATGAACGACCGGAAAAAGCTGCTTGCCGGCAGCCCCAGCCCGCGTAGGCAGTGCGAGCGGAAGATGACCAGCTCGCACTCCTACAGGGCGAGGGAAATCTCCCCCTCCGGCGCAAGACGCACCTGCACGCGGTCTTCGGCAGGAAGCCGATGGGTCCGGCGGAGGATCTCGATATGGTATTCGTGGACTTCAGAACCGTCCCAGGTGCCGGAGCGCACTGGGGGAGGTGCGGCAGCGGAGGAAGAACTCATCGCGAGCTGTCACCGCAATGTTCGCCGGAGCCTGGGCGTGCGGCGGAGCGAAGCCGAGGGGGCGGACGTGGGGATTTACTGCGCCCGCAACCCCACGACCACCATGATCCACGTAAAGTTACTGCGTGCAGTAACTTCATGGGAATCCCAACCGTCCACCGGGGCTGCAGCGGATCCGCTCGGGCGTCGAGGCGTGGTAATGGCGGGCCCCGCCTACGGGCCTGTCCCGTCGCGCGCGTGGGCTGGCAGGACGGCCTGGCCAGATGCCCTCCCGTGACAAGCCAAGAACGGGCGGCAGCCTGGAAGCTTAGCTAGCACGCCACTTGAAATCCCGCCGCGACGTTCGAACTACTGAGCAAGTCGGAATTGAGTGAGTCCGAGTTGGGCGAGTCCGACTCCTTCTAGTCAGCCCGGCGGAAGTCAATCAAGACCATGCGTTGAGCACCCGGAAAGAGAAACTGCTGAGGCTTCTCGGCCGATCGTCCACGGCGCCTCACTAGCTTTGGGGACTACTGTCGGAGTAATGGGCCACGGGTAGGCCAACCCGAGCCCCATAACCTTTCAAGACATCGGGGTAGGCTGCGCCCCTCAAGACCACAGGGTGAAGAGCCGCCTCCTAGGGAGTCTATGGCAAGACGGCCGACTGCCCGCTTACGGCCGAGTCCCAGGGGCGACTTCCAGAGAAGACGGCTCTGGAGAGTCGGCTGGCCACTCCAACAAACCGTGACCTCATCGAGGGGGATGGGGCAGGGGCGTGGCTACAATGAAGCCCACTCCCCGCCCCTTACCAAGGGCAGGCATGGCTACAGCACGCCGTACTCGGGAAGATCTCCCTGCGGCATGGCACTGTTGCCCGGCCGGCCCTGACATCAGCACCACTGTACCGGGTCCTGCGCCCACGACGGCTTGTCTGTACGGCCTGGAGACAGTGGGGCCCACCAGTCAGCGTGACCTCGGGAGACGGCGGGAGAACCGCTAGTCGGACCCGTCGGGAGTCGACCCGGGGGAGTCGGCCGAGCCCTCCCCCGGGGCCCACGCGCCATTAATCAAGAAGAGATGGGGAGTGGCCACAGTGATCGCCCGCCAGGCGGCGGGGCTGTTGCCACGACCCCATGACCAAGCTTGCATCATCAGGAGCACGGCTACAGTGATCAGCTGCCGGCAAGACCCACTCGCGGCGAACGCGGCCGGTCGGCACCGTACCAGACCAGTCGGCGGGGCCCACCAGTCGGCGGGCCCTAGCAGTCGGAGGCACTGATGGCTGGGCCCACACCCAGTCGAATTACCATTGTACCCCTGGGGGGTAGGCCTATATAAACCCCCCAGGGCACCCATGCAAAGGGTTGGATCCCACTAGTTCTATACCATACCAGATAGAAGGAGAGAGCTAGCCTTGCCCTCTCATACCACCAGACAAAGCTCAAGGAGCAACCGTGTAAACACTTGACCATAGTGATCATGCGAAGACCCCGCAGAGCAGCAGTAGGGGTATTATCTCCCCGGAGAGCCCCGAAGTTGGGTAAGATTCGCCGGCGTTCATGTCTTCGCCTCATCCCGTTTCCAGGCACCGGAGACGTTCTACTCGCCCCCACCATGATAAGCCATCTGTTGGCATATGTCGCACCAAACCCCCGACAGTCATCAGCATCCAGAGGCTGAGTTGAGCCGCGGTACACAGTTGGGCTGAGGCGCATGAAATCCTGCAGAGTCACTTGGGTCGGCTGCTGGTTCATATTGGGGCGAGGAAACTGAGGCATCATATTTTCCATGAACTGGTGGTTCACCTCGAACTGTTGGATCATACCAGCCATGTACTCAGGCGGTGGTGGGGCATGGCCACCACGACCATGACCACCTGGTCTAACCATCCTGCTAATATATAACAGGGGTAGTTCAACATTGAGAAATTTGCAACGACAGGAGTCATTCATGATGAAACATGCATAATGAAAGGAACACGATAGATACTACATAGTAGTTGGCATATCTTACAAAAGGGATCATGCATAGAGTTCGGTACACAGAGTTCAGTACATAGGCTAAAGACATCATAGGCGGCATGTAGGCTCACGATCAATGCATCTAATACGGATAAGCAAGCCTACATCAGTCCCAGGAGGAACTATGGAGGTAGGTGTAGCCTCACAGCTGGTAGTGACGCAACAGGAAGTCTTCCACATCAGTAGCCTAGGGTCCGCGGATACTCTGGTGCAGGACCCGACGCACATGTGGCAGAAGAGGACCAAGTGCGGGAGAGTAGCCTCCCACCTCTGTCCAGCCGACACCCTGGGGCATCACGGTCCTGGCAGGGTAGATCACAGAACGCGACAGATCACCAGATTGAACAAGGGGGTGCAACAGCGTCAGAGCACGGTACAGGTGCTGACGGGTGGTGTACAACTCGTGGCGAAGAGCTCGGTTAGCTCTATCCAGCCCATCAGCATGTAGAACCAGGTTCTGGTGGTAGAAGGGCTCTCGGGTGACAGTGGAGTAGGCAGCATTGTAGTGCCCCTCCACACCAACATCGAATGCAATAGAAATGTGCCTGAAAGGGGAAGGTATCCAACTCCCGATAATCACCACGAAGACGTGTCAGAGCAGCATGAGCAGCATCATGGACTGCCATGTCGATAGTCACTCCAACACCATGAGTAGTGTGCAGCACGATAGTGGAGTCATACTCCCGAGAGTAGAGGTGGACGATGGCATGGCACTGCTCCTGGTTAAAGTCTTGGTACACCTCGTAGGCGGTGTACTCGATCAGGGTGCCAGCGATAACCCAGATAGGTCATCATCTCAGCTAACACGGCAGGTGATCCTGAGCCACCAATGGCCGTTGTGTGGCGCACGACCTGCCTCGTGGGTTCCATCTGAAAACAAAGATGTTTCAAAGGAGTTAAATGACCGTGTGGATATTGTTCAATATACTTCTCTAAGAAATAACTAGGGCTGATCCAACTTTGGGGGGAACGTGGTCACGGGATCCTAGTGTTAGAGTTAGTAAATTCGTTTAACCCGAGTAGAAGAGAGTCAGAGTCCCAGAGTAAAGATCGAGGAGTAAAAGATCCTAATACCACCCAAATGGGGGCGTGGGTGCTACCTCTTGAGCATTGCGTTGGTTTTCCCTTGAAGAGGAAAGGGTGATGCAGCAAAGTAGCGTAAGTATTTCCCTCAGTTTTTGAGAACCAAGGTATCAATCCAGTAGGAGGCCACGCACGAGTCCCTCGCACCTACACAAACAAATAAATCCACGCAACCAACGCGATAAGGGGTTGTCAATCCCTACACTAAGTGCTAAAGATGCAAAGTAAAATAAAAGGCAATAAAAATAACTAAGTGCTAGAAGATTAATATGACAGAAAATAGACCTGGGGCCATAGGTTTCACTAGTGGCTTCTCTCAAGAACATAAGTATTCACGGTGGGCAAACAAAGTACTGTTGAGCAATTGACGGAATTGAGCATAGTTATGAGAATATCTAGGTATGATCATGTATATAGGAATCACGGCCGAGACAACTAGACCGACTCCTGCCAGCATTTACTACTATTACTCCACACATCGACCGCTATCCAGCAAGCATCTAGAGTATTAAGTTCATAAGAACAGAGTAACGCTTTAAGCAAGATGACATGATGTAGAGGGATAAACTCATGCATTATGATATAAACCCCATCTTGTTATCCTTGATGGCAATAATACAATACGTGCCTTGCTACCCCTACTGTCACTGGGAAAGGACACCGCAAGATTGAACCCAAAGCTAAGCACTTCTCCCATTGCAAGAAAGATCAATCTAGTAGGCCAAACCAAACTGATAATTCGAAGAGACTTGCAAAGATAACCAATCATACATAAAAGAATTCAGAGAAGATTCAAATATTGTTCATAGATAAACTTGATCATAAACCCACAATTCATTGGTCTCAACAAACACACCGCAAAAGAATATTACATCGAATAGATTTCCACGAGAGAGGAGGAGAACATTGTATTGAGATCCAAAAAGAGAGAAGAAGCCATCTAGCTAATAAATATGGACCCGTAGGTCTGAAGTAAACTACTCACACTTCATCAGAGGGGCTATGGTGTTGATGTTGAAGCCCTCCGTGATCGATGGCCCCTCCGGCGGAGCTCCGGAAAAGGCCCCAAGATGGGATCTCGTGGATACAGAAAGTTACGGCGGTGGAATTAGGGTTTTGGCTCAATCTCTGGTAGTTTGGGGGTACGTAGGTATATATAGGAGGAAGGAGTAGGTCGGTGGAGCAACAGGGGGCCCACGAGGGTGGAGGTCGCGCCCAGGGAAGGTAGGCGTGCCCCCCTACCTCGTGGCCTCCTGGTTGACGTCTTGATGTAGGGTCCAAGTCCTCTGGATCATGTTCGTTCCAAAAATCACGTTCCTGAAGGTTTCATTCCGTTTGGACTCCGCTTGATATTCTTTTTCTGCGAAACTCTGAAATAGGCAAAAACCAACAATTCTGGGTTGGGCCTCCGGTTAATAGGTTAGTCCCAAAAATAATATAAAAGTGTATAATAAAGCCCAATAATGTCCAAAACAGAATATAATATAGCATGGAACAATCAAAAATTATAGATACGTTGGAGACGTATCAGTGGGCCCGTAAGACATACAACCGTGTTATTAGAAAGTTTGGCAATGTCTAGACTTGACTTCGGCCAAGGAGTGTGAAAGGGGGATTCCTACAGGCAATCGGCTCTGATACCAACTTGTGACGCCCCCGATTCAATCATACACGCAAACGTGTACGATCAAGATCAGGGACTCACGGGAAGATATTGCAACACAACTCTACAAATAAAAATAAGTCATACAAGCATCATATTACAAGCCAGGGGCCTCTAGGGCTCGAATACAATAGCTGGATCATAGACGAGTCAGCGGAAGCAACAATATCTGAGTACAGACATAAGTTAAACTAGTTGCCATAAGATGGCTAGCACAAACTGGGATACAGATCGAAAGAGGCGCAGGCCTCTTGCCTGGGATCCTCCTAAACTACTCCTGGTCGTCGTCAGAGGCATACACGTAGTAGTAGGCACCTCCAGTGTAGTAGGAGTCATCGTCGACGGTGGCATCTGGCTCCTGGACTCCAACGTCTGGTCGCAACAAACGGATATAGAAAGGGGAAAAGGGGAGCAAAGCAACCATTAGTACTCATCCAAAGTACTCGCAAGGAAGGAGCTACACTACATATGCATTGGTATCAAATGAAAGGGGTAGTATATGTGGACTGAACTACAGAATGCCAGAATAAGAGGGGGATAGCTAGTCCTGTTGAAGACTTTGCTTCTGGCCGCCTCCATCTTGCAGCATGTAGAAGAGAGTAGATGGTAAGTTCACCAAGTAACATCGCATAGCATAATCCTACCCGGTGATCCTCCCCTCGTCGCCCTGTGAGAGAGCGATCACCGGTTGTATCTTGCACTTGGAGGAGTGTGTTTTAATAATTATTCGGTTCTAGTTGTCATAAGGTCAAGGTACAACTCCGGGTCATCCTTTTACCGAGGGACACGGCTATTTGAATAGATCAACTTCCCTTCAGGGGTGCACCACATTTCCCAACACACTCGATCCCCTTTGTCCGGACACACTTTTCTAGGTCATGCCTGACCTCGAAAGATCAATACGTCGCAGCCCCACATAGGCACAACAGAGAGGTTAGCACGCCGGTCTAAATCCTATGGCGCAAGGGTCTGGGCCCATCGCCCATTGCACACCTGCACGTTGCGTACACGGCTAGTGAGCAGACCTAGCAACCTCCATTACAAAGGAAGTTGCGTTACGCGGTCCAACCCGGCGCGCCCCGCTCAGTCGCTAACGTCATGAAGGCTTCGGCTGATACCACGACTTCGAGAGCCCATAACTGTTCCCGCGTAGTTGGTTAGTGCGTATAGGCCAGTGGCCGGACTCAGATCAAATACCAAGATCTCGTTAAGCATGTTATCTTGAAGTAACCACAAACACCGACCAGGGCCAGGCCCACCACTCATATGGGTGGTCTCAACCTGCCCTGTCGCTCCGCCACAAAGATCCACACAGAGGGCTGTCGGGAAAGTATGTCCTTTCAGCCCCCAATTCGTGAATCAACCGCGGGTACTCAACGAGCTGACCCGAGTTTAGTCACAACATGTATCATGTGTAATATGTATAGTATATACCTGTGATCAACACCCGACGTGATCACGGCCCGATAGTATAGCATGACAGACTGACAAGAATGTAGGGCCATTGATGATAAACTAGCATCCTATACTAAGCATTTAGGATTGCAGGTAAGGTATCAACAATAGTAGCAAGGACAGGCTATGCATCAGAATAGGATTAACAGAAAGCTGTAAGAAGCTACACTACTCTAATGCAAGCAGTAGAGAGAAGAATAGGCGATATCTGGTGATCAAGTGGGGGGCTTGCCTGGTTGCTCTGGCAAGAAGGATGGGTCATCAACAACGTAGTCGATCAGGGCACCAGCAGCGGCGTCAGTCTCGTAGTCTACCGGAGAGAAGAGGGGGAATAAACAATGAATACAATGTAAACAGATGCATGACGATGCATGACATGAAAATGAGCGGTGCTAGGTGGTCCCTAACGCAGTAGCAGGTGATATCGGCAAAGGGGGGAAACATCCGGGAAAGTATCCCCGGTGTTTCGCGTTTTTGGACAGATGAATCGGAGGGGGAAAGTTGCTTGTTTGCTATGCTAGGGATGCATGGCGGATGAACGGGCTGCGTATCCGGATTTGTCTCGTCGTTCTGAGCAACTTTCATGTACAAAGTTTTTCCATCCGAGCTATGGTTTATTTTATATTGATTTTAAAAGATTTAAATAATTTTTAGCATTTATTTAATTATTTTAATTCAACATTATCCAGAATAGTGCTTGCTGACGTCAGCATGACATCAGCATTCAATAGAGGTGTTGACCGGGTCAAACTGACGTGTGGGTCCCACATGTCATACTCTGCTAACTAATTAACTAAATTAATTAGTTTAATTAGCAGATTAGTCTGGTTAATTAAATGAGTAGTTAATCTAATCAGAATTAATTAAGTTAATTTATTCTTTAAAATTCTTTTTTATTAAACGTTCTAGGGCTAGGTCCCACATGTCATTGGGCCAGACGGCCATAACGGGTTCGGGCGTCGGGCACAGCCCGAATGGTCGCTGGCCCGCGGGGGTGCACCCGAATGGGCGCTGGCCCGCGGGGGTGCACCCGACTGGGCGCCGGCCCGGGCCAGCCGTGGCTGCACGCGCTTGCAGAGGCGCCGGCGGCGGGCACGACCAGCATGGCCGGCGAGAGAGTAGAGGCAGGCGAAGGCTGGCAGTGGCGCGCATGCGCGCGGGCCTGCAGGCGTCAGCCGGGATGGGCCTGGGGTGGGGGAGCCGGCCATGGGCCAGCGGGCGACGAGCAGCTATGGCGCGAGGCGAGACGGGGCGATGGCGCGGGCGGCAGAGTAGAAGCTAGCGGCAGGCATGGACGGCGAGGCCGGCAGGCGGCGCACGCGTGTTGGCGGCCGTGGCGTCGCTAGGCAGCAACAGTGGGGGTCGCAGCGGGGCGCAGTAGGAGCAGGGGGTCGGTGGGAGAAGCGCTGCAGAGTGGGGAGCGCCCGCAGGCGGCGCGAAGCGGGACGGCGGATGGCGCGGTGGCCGCGAGCAGTAGGCCGCGGCGAGCGCGGCCGGGGCGCGGTGGTGCGCGGCGTGCATCGGCTGAGGCCACCGCGGGCGGGCGCGCGAGCGCGACGAGCGGCCACAGCGCGTGAGCGGGAGGAGCGGCGAGCGGGGCATGGCCCGTGCTATGGCGCGGTGAACGGGACGACGACGCGGGGCGCGACGACCGCGCGCTGGCGGTGCTGGAGAGAGGGGAGGTGGAGGCCGAGCCTCACCGCGGGAGTGTAGGGCTACGGCACTACTAGGAAAAGGCTTGTTAGTGGCGCACCTGTTTTGGCCATTAATGGCACACTACAGGTGCGCCACTATCATCTCGCCATTAGTAATTAATATTAACGGCGCACCCCTGGTGCGCCATTAGTATATCAGACAGTAGTGGCACACTAGGCAGTGCGCTATTATTATGTCCCATGGTGCACCACTAGTATGCCTCCAGGGGGCCATATTTACCTTCTGCTCTGGGTTACTAATGGCGCACTAACAGACAATGCGCCACTAATATTTTTACAGTAGTGCGCCACTAATGTGATGTATGGTGCGCCACTAGTATGAATATTAGAATTTTTTTTCTTTTCTGATATTTGCACAAGTTACAAAATATATTACTGCACCGAATATAGACAGCACCACACAACAACAGGAGATTAATCGAATATAATAGAAGATTAGTCTCTGAATACAATTCATCATATTACCTAGTCTCCGAATTCAAAATACCGAACAAAGTTAGAACATTACAAGTCTCGAGACCGCGAGTAGCGAGTTTGTCTTCACATTACAAGTCGATATCGATCATCTAAAGTACCATCACGTAGAAGGGAGTTGTGGTCATCACGAGTAGCATCATCGCGATGAAACTAGTCTTCATGTGGTTTCTCCTCCACTCCCTCCTCTCTAGCTTCCGCCTCCGCCCTAGTTGTGTACCCTTTGTAACTGTTACCGCTGAAATGCTGAACCTGTCTCCGACACTCCTCCCAGTCAACGTAGACTTTGGGAATCTTACCCTTGTACACGACATACAACGGCATCACTATGCACTAGCCAAACAAAACGTTAGTAGCAATTCACAGACAATACATAAGCAATACATAAGCAATACATAAGCAACAAAAGGATCGGAAGAGAAAAGCAAGACATTAATAGGATGATTCATGGTCCTACTAATAAATAGCATCGATTACATATAAGTTGAGCGACTGTCCAAACCAAAGAGACATACAAGTTCATTCAAGTTTAATTACAACATGAGCTAATCGATATTTCAGAACTACACATAGCATCACTACTTTCGACTCCACTCAGGGACCGGAGCGTGGATGAAGCCGCCGTCTGTCGTGATGGTCATGAAATCACGGGCGTTGTCAGCCTGCATTTGTAGCATTGTTTCTATCTCACTGTTGGACGGTTGATATCTGAGGTAGAACTGCCCCGAGGTATGAAGGACATCGTGATGGATGATTTCCGCAAACTCTGACTGGATGCGAAAGAATTCTTGTCTGATGTCCGCGTCCTGGATTGACGACAAGCTTGCGGCCGAATCTTTGAGATGTTTTGGTAGGAGAAGGTGATTATGATCTCGTACGATCGCCCGCATGTGACGGAGGGCGTAGTAGGCATCCTTCTCACCGCCAGGCGGCTGCTTGACGCAGGGGAACGTCGTTTTGTGGGCGAACATGTGCTTGCCGTACCTACGAATTGGCCTGCTGAAGGTGCCTCTAGATCTGGCGTAGCCGGGGAGAACATCATCAAAAACTTTCTTGATATTTGTGTAGTCTTTCTTCGACTGACGGTCCGAGTCGAAATACGTGGCCATGGAATATTTCGGGCTTAAGAGGATGAGTGTGCAATGTGTGTCACTGCACAAAACACGGAATGTTAGGAAAAAAACGATCGAAATCTAAGTAATCATATGTTACGGGGCGGTGAGGGGATGACTTACTCGGGAATGTAAGGCACGAGGAAGTTATCCTTATCTGGGTTTGTCGAATGACGCCTTCGAGGTATGAACTCGCGACTTGTCGGTCCCCAGCGCTGCCCAAGATCCTGGCACGCATGTAGAAGGGGTCGACTATCACGATGTCCGGGGTCTTGTCTCTAATGATCCGCATCTCCATACTCAGCGAAAATAGCCGAACGAAGGTGTAGTGCAGCGGATGAAGGTGAAACATAGCGAAGATGTCATCAAACCGTAGGACGATCATACACTCGATGGCGCTACCCACAAAGCCTTTGCCCTCTGGCACCCTGGCCATGAAAACCGGGTATGCCACATCATTCTCTCGGAGATGCCGCTTCTCCAAAGAAAGAACACTGTCATGCAGACTCCGCATAGCGCCGGTTGTAGCATTGAGAAGATTAGTCGGTAGCATCGGCCTACCCGCCACATGCACCCTCCTCGAGATATCCTTAGGTGAAGGTGGCCCGTCCTGAGCATGGATCGTACTCGGTGCCGGCTGGCTCCCACCCTTGTTACTCTTTCTTTTCCGTCCCTTCTTCTTCTACTGTAATGGGATCTAGTTCTGCTCATAGACAGCCTTGTTGAGTGTGTTGGGGCTGATAATATTTCGCACCTCGGCTATCTCAGGGTCGGTGAAGGCGGCAGCTAGAGGCGTCTCCTGAGAACTGAACGCCAGACGACGCCTGTTGCAACTGGGTTTCTCCGTGGTACTAGCTAGATCGTCTTTTGTAGGGTTGGGTTCTTGAGAAGGAGGCCCCAAGAATTCGTCACCGTACCCATGTTCGTTGATGTACTTATCGACGTTGGTAAATGTACCGTCGTTGTCGTCGTCGGCGTCGTCCGTATCCTGTGCCATATGCATGTCCGGATCATGTGCCATATCCATGTCCGACATGTCCGGTAGCGTTGCAGGGGTCTTGCCATGGCTTGGCGCTGGCACGACTGGCGATGTTGTCTGCGGGGTGGTGTCCCCCGCCCCCAAACGAATCTGGCTCTTCGGCCAAAGCATGGGCCAGCTTATGCAGGCGCTAAGGGTCATCACACTACTAGGAAAAAGCCTAGCAGTAGCGCGGGTGCCTGCGCTACTACTACGACGTTACAGCTAACCAGTAGTAGTAGCATAGTGCATCCCGCGCTACTAGTACGTGTGTTAGTGGTAGCGCGGGTTCGACACGCGCTACTACTAACTATCTGTAGCGCATGACTGTGACCCGCGCTACTACTATTAATTTCAAAAAGAAAAAAAATCTTGACCACGTGCATGTTGTCAATGGTGTCAATGGTTCGATCCAGCGACGACAAGGGTCGCCGGAGGTGCGGACGGGCAACGGAGACCGGATCCAGCGAGGACTGTTGTAGTGGGACCGGATCCAGTGGAGAGGAGTGCAAGACGATGGTGTGAGGGTCCTCTTCATGGCCAAGGCAGAGAGCTCCTCGTTGGCCATGTCGACAACCTACGCAGGCATGGGCATGGGAGGTGAGTAAAATCGGAGGGACATGGAGAGGGAAAAGAGAAACAAGGAAGAAAAGAATGAGATGGAGGGCGCACCGGGGCTCGTCGTTGGTGGTGAGGTGGTCTGTCGTGGTGGCATGCAGATGCGGGGAAGACCAGCAAGCTTCGGGACGCCAGTGGCGCGAGGCGGCCTCCCTCTTTTGGCGCCATGCATGGAGGAGGAGGTGTGCAGCAACATGGGAGAGCCTATGGAGAGAGAGGGGGAGAGTGAGGGACAGAGGAGGGATTCGGCCGAGGATATGGGGACTTCACCTACCTCGTACTTAGTAGTAGCGAGGGGTATAAAACCACGCTACTACTATCAACTTAGTAGTAGCGCGGGTTTATAACCCTCGCTACTACTATGGCATGTCCCCGGGGGCACGGTAGAGACCGCTTAGCAGTAGCGAGGGTTAAAAACCCGCGCTAATACTATCAACTTAGTAGTAGCGAGGGGTAAAAACCCGCGCTGCTAGTAAGTAGCAGTAGCGAGGGTTATAAACCCTCGCTACTAGTAAGCGTCTGCGTATAAGCTTTTCCCTAGTAGTGTCACATCATCTTCGTCAGCCCCATGGGGTCGATACGGAGGTAACATGTCGTCGAAGCCTGGCAGCACCCGAACCAGTTGAACCCTATAAAAGGTGGGTGGCATCTGATTGCCGTGGAACACGCGGCTGCCCAGTTGAACGATTCTGCCCTTGGCGACATCGACCAACTGGTCATTCACGAAGTGTAGGAGAGTGCACGGAACGTCGGCAGCGCCCTGTGAAAACATGTAGGGCATCAGGGATGCCCAGTCAAAGGCAAGGAGATGAAGTCATCGGCCGAGAGGCTTAATTAGTTACCGTGATGGCGTCGAGCTCGGCTAATGTTGAGGCACCGCCAAGGGCGGGCGTGCAAGTGACGGAGGGGCCGCTTGCTGCCGAGGTGCCAGCCGGCATATTCTTCCCACACCTGGGCGTATTAAGCTGCAATGCCAGCGCCGCCGCGGGAGACACCAATGCCGCCTCCGCCGGAGACACCAATGGTGCCGCCGGCGCGTTGCGCGAGTTGTTGCCCCTGAAGCTGGGAATCGAGGGCGGCCCTTGTTGGCCGCCCGCAATCCACGCCTGCAGCCCAGAAACCAAGGTAGGCATAATGGCGGTGATCATCGCTCCCAGTTGGTCTCTCACTTGCTCTTCGACGATCTCCGGAATCCGCGCCACTTGTCCCTTGAGTTGTTGAACCTCGCGCTCCTGGCTTTCCAAGCTGGTCTGTCTCTCCTTTCGCCCAGCGGTATAGTACTCCGACCATTTCGTGGACAAGCCTTTGCTGGCCACACGACCAGCTGACGTCGGCTTACTGAGCTTATCCTTGTTTTTCATTACGTTCAACGCCCTATTTAAAGGGGTGTCGAAAGGGGAGCTCTGAGATGACCCCGCGCTACTGCTTTTAGTGTCCCGTGGAAGGATCGTGAACCATTTAGAAATTTGTCTTCATTAATTAGAATGCAACCATATGGAGCTAATTACGCGGGGGTGTATTCCTTACCAGAACACGCTCAGGCGCCTTGGTCTTCAGATCCGTGGTAAGCTCCTTGGTTACCAGGTCAATATTGTACCGGGCCCTGACATAGTTCCTAGTATGCTTGTCACAGTATTTCTCGAAGAGGGGCGGTAGGCCTTGCTCGGCACGTTCCGCGTCCTCCTTGTCCCATATAGGTTCGTCCACTCTGTAACCGCCAGGACCGAGTTTGTGGACCCTAAGTTCAAGTCCCGCATCTCTTTCCCCCCACTGACTTGATTCCGCAGATGCGTTGATCTCGCACTTGATCTTGAACTCCCGGTAGTCATCTTCGCTGATCGAAGGATTTTTCTCCTTGATCTTCACATAACTATCACCTTTTTCAATCATGCTCTTCACTGAGGCTCTGCAAGTAGCCAGGGCCTTGCTCATCTTCGTGAGAGCGGCACTGTCCACTTTATTCCCTGAGAGGCATGTGTTTGCGAAGCCACCGGGGAACTTGTATCGTTCGTACAGCTTCGTGAAGAGGAGGTTGTGCAAATTCCCTCGGTCACGATGCCTTAGATTCTCGGTGTTGATCGAGACGGTGCTCCGGAGAATGCACCCGAGCTGTCCCGCGTACCCCTTAACTATTTCTTTGGGTGTCGTTGGATGCCCCTTGGAGGACACTTCAGTAAATTCCTCCTTGACGGTGCCGAGCACGTTCGGGCGCCGGTCCTTCCGTTGCATCTTCGGTTGGCTACCATCTGTGCATGCGCCACCATCATCAGTGGTGGCATCCTCGGCAGCACCATCAGTGGTGTTATCCCCGACGCCACTAGGGGTTGTGAAGTCGGGATCGGTGTCTTCCGCGGCGTCCTCATAGCGGTGAGGTTCTTCCTCCATCTCCTGGGACAGCTCCCAGAATGCCCTGCCCAAACCGCCGGCGTCATCATTGTGGGCCATGTTTCGCTCTAAATAGGAAAAAAATTGGTCAAAAAGTTGGTTATTGTCAAGGAACAAGATCATGGTCTCCTCATTTAGGGTTTGTCGACACCGAGGCATCCAAAAAGCTAAGCTTTTATCATTTAGGGTTTGTCGACGCCGAGGCACCCTAATAGCCTAAGCTTTCATCATTTAGGTTTTTATCGACACCGAGGCACTCTAAAAGCCAAGGTTTTATCATTTAGGGTTTGTCGACGCTGAGGCCCATGCATAACACAGGAGGCAGTTGATCCTACTTAATTAAGTACTAAGATACCCCGGCCCATGCATTAGTCGTAAGTACCCCATACGTCCTATTTTTAGCAAAGTCATCCTAAATTCACGGAAAATTTCAGCATGACCTTTGCTGAAAATAGGAAATATGGAGTACCAGAATTTGCTGGAACAGAAGTTAATCTACATTCTGGTAAACTCAAGGTCCTCTCGGGGTACCTGCAAAATCATCACGACACGATGGTCGGAGACAAAACCCAGCAAACTAGCACCACAATGTGCCTCTACTTTCATATGGAGGTGTTGCAACAACGTATATACTTTATCACATTATAAGTCCTCACACCATCAACTATGACGAAATCTGAGAGTATAAGTCTGGTTACATTCACCCAAGTCCAAACATAAAATTATGTCCAACATAGTACAGCCCACTTTGATAATTTCATAGGATTTAATATACCGAAAAAACCTAACAAGTGATATGTATTTTAAGTATCTACAGAACAGCCTCTAAAATTTTCATGTTGTAACTTTACTTTAATACCACCTCAAAATACTGTACCCAGGAACATATATTTCGGGACAGCAAACTAAACTGATAGCTGCTCTCAAACCGTACATCCAAACGACACAAATAAATACTATAAAGAAACCTTGAAACTTTATCTAAAACTTATGTAAAGGGTCCAACTCAAAATTCTGGGCCTAGCTAACTCATTTTTCAGATAAAAGCTTGTTGTCCAGATTTGACAGTGCAGTTTTTAACCGAACCAAGTTCAGATTACAGCCACAGTCACTCCAGTTTTTAACCCAATACGAATCACAGATAAAAAAATTCTGGAGTTATGCTCACAACAGAAATATATGCGTAGGTGTGCAATGACAAAATTCTGGAGTTATGCTATGCAATCTAGAATGTAGTCTAAGGGGAACTAACTAGCAGCAGCTCATCTAGAACACATGTGAGTACTTCAATGGAAATAGCAACATCAGGAAGAAAAGAAGGAACATTGTCCCACAGTAGCAACAGCAGGTGTTCAATTAGTCAAGCAGCAGGAACACAAGGCTGGGCGCGGCCCGAGCGTAGTGGAGGCGCTGTCGTGGTGCGGTGAGCGCGCCTGGGCGCGGCCAGGGGCCGAGGGGAGCACGGCCATGGGGGGCAGCAACCAGGAGCTAGGGCGCGGTGGTGCGATAGTCTACTGAGACGAAATCGAAGGGGGGAATGGGAACCGGTGCAGGTCACCGAGAGGAAGACGATGGCGAGCTTGTGCGGGGCCGGGGTTGACGAGGTGACGCGGATCGACGGTGAGGATGCAGTGGCCGTAGGTGAAAAAAGACCTCGATCCGCATGATGCACAGTCATCGAGCTCGAACGGGTGGCCATAGATGACGTAGAAGAACACTGCAGAGCTCCTGGACTCCTTGGTGGGGTGCGGGGACGATGCGATGACGGCGACGACCTAGTCGGGTGAAGCAGCGCGAGGGGAGGGGAAGTGGGGAGGTGCTAGGGTTTGCACAGGGGTCTGGTCGGCCTTATCCAACAGGGGAGCCGGAGCGGGTGTGGAGCGGGCGCGGGGGTCGTCGGAGCGGGTGTGGCAAGGGAGGGAAGGGGGATCTGGCAAGGGAGAGGGAAGGGGGATCGGGCGAAGGGGTATCCAGCTAGAGGGGGGACTGTTAGTAATGGCGCATCATCTAGGGGTGCGCCATAAAAACACTGATAGCAATGGTGCACCATCCTCTGGTGCACCATTAGTAACTTTTTTTTCTGATAGCAATGGCGCACCCTCCTCTAGTGCGCCATTAGTAACTTTTTTTCATTATTTTTTGTTGCATCTAATAATTTATTTTTTTAATCAAATTTTTTATTTTCATGAGGACTAGAACAGAACATATCATCAAATATCATCAAATTTGTTTTTTTTAATATCATCAAATTTGTTATTTAAAAATATCATCAACATTTTTTGGATTTTTAGTTGCATTCATTTGTGAATTGGTAAAACATTTACGAATATGAACAAATATCATCAAATTTGAAGAATATTCATGAATTCAAAAAGTTTCCCATGAAATTTAAAAATATTCATGAGTTCAAAAAATATTAACAAATTCAATATTCATGAGGACTAGAACAGAAGAAATATCATTTCAAAATGTCAAAATACAATCGAGAAATGAAGACTACGATTTAAATACAATCGATATTAGCTAGCAATCTTTTCACAATCTTCTTGCCCTTCTTTTTCGCAAATGGAGTTCTTCTGTTGAACGGACGTCCTTTAGGTAGGGTGGTCCTGCTTCTTCTTGTGGTGTATGGCACTTCATCGTCGTCGTCATGTTCCATCTTCGGGTCGCCGTACTTTTCGAAGTCTTGCTCATTGGCGACTCCATCCATTCCGATGATCTTCCTTTTGCCTCTCCTCACGACAACATGACTGGGCTTTGACGGGTCGGTAATGAAGAAGCATTGGTCCACTTGGGAAGCCAGTACCCATGGCTCATTTTTCGCGGTGACGTTTGCGCCCGTGGTCTTGGATTTGGCTTCGGTTATAACCATGGTGGTGAAATACCGGTCTTCTTTTATGACGCTCTTGGCCCATCTAACACGGAACATCGGGACCTTCTCTCCAGTGTAGCTCAGCTCCCAGATCTCCTTGATCCTTCCGTAATATCTGTCCTTGTCGTTACCGGTGTAGGATTCACTCGTTACCCCAGAGTTCTGATAACAATCACTCTTCATGTCCTTGTCCTCTGAGTAGAATGTGTAGCCGCTGATATCATACGCCTCATAGGTCATCAGGTTGTGCTCGACGCCTTGTGACAAGGCGAATAAGAGTTTTTCTTCCGCGGAAGAATCCTCATGCAAAGGGTACGATAGAAGCTTCTCCTTGAACCAACGCGTGAAACATGATTTGTGCTCTTTGATTATATCTCTGTTCGTCCTCCGTTGGCCTCGGTAATTGTACGTCTTCTCAATAAAGGTTTTGTGCTCTACCACCCAAGGATCGACCACGTCTATGTGTGGTAGCGCGACTAGGTTTGCTGTTTCAAAGTCGGCGAGTCGACCCTCGAAGTCAGCATGCATTTCGCGGCGACCCTCGCGGTGACCCCATCCAGCAAGCCTGCCGAGGTGCCTGTTGACGGGCAGACCAACGGGGTTCTCGATGCCTAGATAATTCGTGTAGTAGGAGATGCACTCTTTGGTCAGAAAGCCCCTGGCTATGCTTCCCTCTGGATGTGACATGTTGCGAATGTATCCTTTGATGACACCATGCATCCTTTCGAACGGTATCATGCTGTGAAGGAACGTCGGCCCGAGTTGGATGATATCCTCCATGATATGGACCAGCAGATGCAATATAACATCGAAGAATGCGGGCGGGAAGTACATCTCAAGCTCGCATAGTATCACCATGATATCTTCCTGTAGCCTTCTGAGTTTCCTCATGCCAACCGACTTCCGAGAGATGACGTCAAAAAAGTTGCATAGGCCAAATAGCGTTTCACGGCCGTGCGCGTCCATGATCCCACGGATTGCAACTGGAAGTATCTGCGTCATCAGCACGTGACAGTCATGAGACTTCATCCCACTGAACTTCTGCTTCGCTGAGTCTAGGTATCTGCTTATCTTCCCTACGTAACCATAAGGAAGTTTTACTCCTACGAGGCAGGTGAAAAACTGCTCGATCTCCTCCTGACTTAGAGTGAAGCACGGGGGAGGGTAGTCATTTCCGGTCTTCTTGGCCTTTTTGCCTTTGCGACGACTTTCCGTGTCCTGCTTCGCCTCATCATCATCATCATCATCTAGCGTGAAGCTCCTCCCTGATGCCCATTGATTTCAAGTCTGCCCTTGCTTTCGGCCCATCTTTGGTCCTCTCTGGCATGTTGAGTAGGGTACCAAGCAGACTCTCGCACATGTTCTTCATGATATTCATGACATCAAGGCTGTGAGGAACACGGTGGATCTTCCTGTACGGCAATTCCCAGAAAACAGACCTCGTTTTCCATACCTTCAGCAGTGGCTCTGGCGCCTTTTGCTTCTTTCCCGGCAGTGGGCAATATTTCCAATTTTTCAAAAGCTCGTCTATTTCCTCGCCGCTCCTCGTACGCGGGCGTCTTCGGGGTTCGGTTTCACCATCGAACAGATCCTTGCATTTTCTCCATGGGTCATTGTCGCGAAGCCACCTTCGATGTCCCATCAACACGGTTTTCAAAGACCCAGGATCTCTATCTAGCTGGCAATACGTTGTGTCATCCATGCACCTGACGCATCCAGAAAATCCGTGGACCACCTACCCCGCGAGATATCCGTAACCGAGATAGTCATGCACCGTCGCAGCTCTCATAGGGAAATATTCTTTCTCTGCGGCGTCCCACGTATTGGCTGGCGTTTTCCACAGCGTGTCTAGCTCCTCTTTCAGCAGCCCCAGATACAGATTGATGTCGTTCCCTAGTTGTTTCGGCCCTTCAATTATCATACTCATGTGAATGTACTACCTCTTCATGCACAACCATGGGGGAAGGTTGTACATCCACACAAACACAGGCCAGGTCCTACGTGTGCTTCTCTGGCTGCCAAACGGATTGACTCCATCGGTGCTCGCGCCCAGCACGATGTTCCTTGGATCGTCCCCAAATTCTGGGTGTTCGAAGTTCAATGCTTGCCACTGGCTCGCATCCTTAGGGTGACTCGGCATCTTGTCTTTTTTATTTATCTTCGGATCATTTCCGTCATCTTCTCGCTTCTTCTCCTCCCTATCCTCGTGCCAATGCAGAAGCTTTGCTAGCTTAGGGTTCATGAAATATCGCTGCAGACGAGGAGTGATCAGAAAGTACCACACCACTTTTCGAGGAGCTTTCTTCCTCTTCTTGTATCAAGTGACGCCGCACACCAGACATATGGTAGACTCCGCGTGCTCGTCCCGATAAATGATGCAATTGTTCATGCACACATGGTATTTCACGTGCGGTAAATGCAGAGGACACACGATTTTCTTCGCCTCCTCGAAACTGGTCGGGCACTTGTTCCCCTTGGGAAGACGTTCGTGCTAGAATGACATGTTCTTGTCGAAGCATGCGTCGGTCATTTTGTGTTTTACCTTCATATCCAGAGCCATGAGCGTTACTTTCAGGCGGGTATCCTTGGGCCTGCATCCTACATACAATGGAGTAACCGCGTCTATCTCCAGTTGATCCAGCTTGGCTTTCTCTTGGGCGGCAACTCTTGCATTATCCGTCTACTTGAGAATCAGCTCTTGAATATGAGGGTCCTGCACCCAGCCCATCGATGGTCCATCGTCGTCTGATCCGGCATCTTCATCTTCATGATCATGCCCTTCGTCTTGATCTTCCTCACCATCATGTCTGGCATCACCATCGTGATCATGTCCTCAAGATTCTTCGTCTTCTCGCCCGCCCTCGCCGCGGTGGTTGTCTTGCTGCCCTTCCTCATTTCTTGCCCGGCCCCCATGGACGACTTCATAGTCTGTCAGGACCCGATCCTAAGTCACACCGATCTAGCATCTAACACTTCATATCACTTTGTGGCCTCACGCACGGTAATCCCACGGGTGCCACCTTACCTGGCCCGGGACCGTTTGCGCCTTTTGGATCACGTATATGACAGTGTGGCTAGCATCCATATGACAGAGAACCCGGGCCGACATGGCTAGTCGTGAACCCAAAGCGGCACTAACCTATGGGGACAGGCATACATGAATCACATCGAGCATGTCAGTCATCAGCGAGTGAATCCGGGCTGTGCACTGGGCTGGCAGGACTCCGGGGAATCCGGGCTGTAGTAGGCTAGGCAGGACTCCGGATGTCACCGCGTGACATTTCCCCGAAGGGACAGACATAGGAACGAAGTGAAACACATGCCGGCCAGTCAAATGTCCTGAGCAGTAGTGCTGGGCTAACAGGACTCCGGTGAACCAGGCTGTAGCAGACTACTATGGCTCATGGAAGCACTAGACTACATTTCCCCATAAGAGAGGCTACCAAGGATAAACAACTAGATTGTCGGATCCCACACATACCAAGCATTTCAATCATACACACAATATGCTCGATATGTGCAAATACAACATGGCATCACAACATAACTCTACGACTCAAGTATTTATTCATTAGGCTCCGAGCAGCGAGATATTACAAACATGGGTCTCATGACCCAACAATCATAGCATACAAATCAAAGCACATGCGGAAGCTTAACATGTCTGAGTACAGACATCTACAAATAAAAAAGGCTAAGAAGCCTGACTATCTACCAGATCCTACCGACGGCACAAGATCGTAGCTGAGGTATCAAGCTAAATGTCGGAGTCCACGTGGAACTACTAGCGAGACTGAAGTCTCTCTGCAAAACATAAATTAAGCAAACGTGAGTACAAATGTACCCAGCAAGACTTACATCAGAACTATCTACATATGCATCGTTATCAATAAAGGGGGTGGTGGAGTTTAACTGCAGCAAGCCAGCTTTGACTCAGTGGCTAACATGAACTACGACTGCAAGAAACTCTTTTGTGGTGGCGCACACGAGTCCACATATTCACCATTCAATACACCACTATGGATCCGCTTCCGTCTCCCTACGAGTAGGCCATCCATAGCACTCACACTTATCTTGCGAGTTTTAGAGTATCCACTTTCACTTTGTCTATGAACTATTATAGGCAACCCAGAAGTCCATTACCGCGGACACGGCTATTCGAATAGATGATGTTAACCCTGAAGGGGTGTACTTCTTCACACACGCTCTCACCACTTACCGCCGTTTACACGACATGTACTCGGCAACCTTCAAGCGGAAGCCCAACGAGGGTGTCGGCCACGGCCTACCTAAACACTCAAGTCTCTAGTCCAGGTTTATCGCCTATCCAGGTTCCATCCGCATGGAGTCCGGCCGAGGTTTCCACATACGGCCTCGAACGATGTGAACAGGGTTCCCGAGACACCAAACGGGCGCCTGGTACACCGTGCCACGGTGTATCTACCGCATCATAGCCCACCCCTAGGGTCAGCGCTACGCACGGCCGCCAACACATATCCTATAAACACCAGAAACTAGTTGCAACTCCTGGACAGAGGACAAGGGTGATCAAGAAGCCGCGAGGGTCCATTGATTTCGGGCCCAATGCATGGTAGTAATTGTTTCATGGATCACAAACACAGAACTCAGTTCTTGAGGACGGCTTCAATGAGACAAGCCACCATGTACTCCTACATGGCCTCTCACCGCTACCTTTACCAAATCATGTTCGCACACTTAGCTCTCAATAGTAGGACATGTCTACACACCTCCGATTCATCCCCGATGAATCACACCTGACTCAACTCTAAGCAGTAGCAGGCATGACAAACAAACATGAATGAGTAGGCACATCAGGGCTCAAACAACTCCTACTCATGCTAGTGGGTTTCATCTATTTACTGTGGCAATGACAGGTCATGCAGAGGAAAAGGGTTCAACTACCGCAGCATGTAACAGTTGAATCGTTGTTGTCCTAATGCAGTAAAAGAGAGCAGGAGAGAGAGAGTGGGATTGTATCGGAATGAACAAGGGGTTTTTCTTGCCTGGCACTTCTGAAGATATCATTGGGTCTTCATTAGTGTCAACGATCACAGCGTCGGTACAACGTCTATCGAGAGGGGACAACCACCGGCAATAGAGAAGAACACAATCAATGCATATGCGACAATATGATGCATGATCATGACATGGCAATATGCTATGATTTGAGCTAATGCATCTCCATATATGATTATTTAAATGAAGTTGGTTTGAATACTAGTTTCAAATTCCAACTCCATATATGATTATTTAAATGCCCTTTATTTATTTTGTCCAAAATAGAGGACAAACATTGTTCAAACATGCATGAAAATGGTACAGATGGATTCCTTGAATTTTTCTGATAATTTTTAATATATAATTTATCTTATTTGGAGTTACGGTTGAATTTTTATGATTTTTAGAAGTTTTGCTAATTTTCTGGATTATTTAAATCTAGAAAATCATTAATGACATCAGGATTGTGTCACTACTGCGTCAGCAGGTCAGCCGAATTGACCAGGGTCAAACCTGACTGGTGGGACCCACGTGTCATTGACACAGGGTCTAACCCACGGTCAAATCAAGCGCTGACTGGGGTTTGACCCTCTGGTGGGGCCCGCTGTCAGTGTCTGCTAGGCTGCTAACTAGGGGATTAGCCGCTAATAACGTCGCCACGTCATCTTCGTCAGACTTAGGCCGGCGACGACCAGATCAGCGGCGGATGTTCGCCAGAAACCTGCTACGGGGCTCGATTTTGCACGTAGTTTGCATCTACGGGTAGTTGAAGGTGCGCCGCATCCAACCACATAGGCCGTTGGTCGCGGGGTGGCTGGTAACGCCGTCGGCGGGGAGCTTGGCGGCGGCCGGAGCCACGGTCTCGAGCGGGACGAGGCTAGGGTGCACGGCGGGAGGCTTGGGTGGTGGCGTTCGCTTCCTGGGGGGGCTGCTGAGCACGCAGACGTGCTCGGCTTCGGGTGAATAGAGCTCTAGGCTCGGCGATGACATGGATGGTGGCGGGAAGCTCACGAGTGCGGTGGCAAGTATGGCTAGGGGACGAACAAGCGAGGGAGAACAGGGGGGAAGGCGTCGGGGCTCACAGCGCGTCGTTTGGCGGTGTCGGATGGCTCGGGGAAGCGTCGGAGCAAGCGGGCGGCGAAGGGGATCTCCGGCGACACGAGGAGGAAGAAGGGGTCGGGGACGTCGTCACGGAGCTCCTGGCGGCTCATGGCATGGTGCAGAGGATGCGGGGGTCGAGGTGGAGCTCGTGGCATATCCGGATGGGCATGGGGAGGTCGGTGGCCGCGGTGGTGCACGTCGGCGGCGACGAGCTTCGCTCAGTCGCGAGAAAGAGAGAGAGAGAGAGCAGAGAGGGGAGTGAGGTCCAGGGAGAGGAGGGGAAGCGAGAGGGAGCGTTGGGCGTCTCCGTGGCACGTCTGGAGGGCCGGGGTCGTGCGGCTGAAGCAGGAGGTGGCAAGGCGTCGTCGGCGCGCTCGCCACGCACCTGCCTGTCCTCCTGGCAGGAGGAAGAAGACCACTCAGCCCCTGGTGGGCTGGGCCTCTTCTGCCAGGTAAGGCCCAGGTACTCCCTCCTTCTCTGTTTTCTATTTTAATTACTGTTTTCTACTTTATTTCCTCTCGGTTTTGATTTAGTTTTATCCACTAAATCATTTTCATAAATTCTGTAGGTTATTATATGGCTTGCTAAAATATATATAAAGCCACTCACAAACTTCCAGAATTATTGAAGTTATATTTAATATATATTAAATATAAATCCAAAGCAAATAATTATTGCATTAATTCAAATGGCCAAAATAAATGTTTCTGAGCTCATAAAAATATTGGTTTGAATTTTTGCTCTTGCCAATAATTCTATGGAATAACAAGAACATTTTATTGGACTCATTTGAGAAGATTTTTAAAGTTGGTTATTTTTGAACTGATTTCTGAGGGTTTCAACAAACCTCAATTCAACTTTCAGAAATTAGACATGATGCATGGATGCTCTCTTATGCGACTATTGCAAACAATTCTAGGGTTGTGACAACTCACCCCCACTAAACAAGAATCTCGTCCCGAGATTCAAGCGTAGGGTAAGATGAAGGGGGACGCAAACTTAACCCAATCTTCACGATCCAAGTTGCACTTCATAAGAACATTGATTCGATCACCATCTTTGTCTCGATGTCTTGCTCTGAGAACTCCAACCAACATGACAACGAGAGGGAAGGGAAAACTTCTAGAAGGATCGATCTTCTCGAAGATCGAACAACTCAGGATCAACTCATGGAGTGAGACATAGGAATATCTCTCCAATTGAGACACAAAGTTCACATCAGGGTGATGGAAATCGGACGACGAGGATTCAAGTTGGTAGGTAGCAATTCCACGCTTGAGTAAGGTGGTGCAAGGTTTCAAAGTTGCGAGGAGATAATTGTCATGAACCCATAACAGGGCACCTCGGAGAAGGTGACTCGTTGAACTGTTCCCTTAAGTGGCAAAAAGAATTACTTTTGATCCATAAATCATTGAAACTCTTCATACCAGCTTAAGGCAATTTACAATTGATCATTTGAAATAGCTCGAACAAATGGCATACTCGGACTAGGATGGATGATGTGGACTACCTTGCTGAAGAAAACGCGATGGATGATTTGCTTATCATCTGAAATGGATGGAACCCGTGGTAGGACCACTTTGAAGATGATCCTGATCAGTAATTACTGAGAAGGGTAGTCCGTAGTAGGATGACACAATGGCGGTGCAAGCTGGGAACAAAATGCAAATGCTGGGAATGATTCTAGTAACTGGGGAGAAACCCAACAGTAGAGAGAGATTCCACTGTTTGAAAGGTTATGGCATAATCGAAGAAACTGAGAACGGATCCCAGTTAATGTCGACGATAAATCCTAGTGCTTACGCGTGCTCTCAAGAACTTGAGCATTTCCGTATTCATCAAGATTTTACCAATATCCGTGTCAAGGATCCTGTCAACACAACATGCTACCATGATGAATAAAGGTGGAAGATGCAGATGCAAAGAAAGATAACACTTTCTCAGATTTCACCTTAGCGAGGCCAAGGGATCAAAATTTGGATGATCAACCGAGAGACATTTAGCGCTCCACTTCTAATGTTCTCCTTGATGTGCAAGCCTAACCCATTCATTGAAATGGTTTGGTATCTAGGACATCAAGTAGCAGGTCAGACTCCGGGAGCTCAGGAATCCATAAGGAATAACTACTGGAGTAAATCCTACGTAATCCTTATGGGGAGGTGGCCAACTTACTCAATCAAGATACTACAATAATAGGTCTTCCGGCTGGGTGTGTTGGCCACGACATCCACTTTACCGGGTTACAGAGAGACCAATATTATAGCTCTTGGGAAAATGTCCCAACCATCACATCTGCCTGAGATTCAGATTTGGTTGGTGTCAGGATATTACAGACTCATCGAGTCTAGAAAGAAATGAAAATTTGCAACACAAATCGATGAGATGACATTGCGAGATTCTCAGGAAATGGACTATGGTTGTAAGCTCCAAAACATGAGCTAGTTCTGCTAAACACATGTGAACACGCTGTCCCAGACAAGCATGACCACATGGTAGTCTTACAATGAAACACTACCGAGACCTGGTTGGGAACCATCATCAAGGATATCGAAGTCCTTGCAAAAGTCATATGATTAGCTCTTATGGAGAACTTCTCCCTGAACAAGTCAATCAGTGGCTTGGTGTGCTAGGGATACGTATGGAATGAAGATGATCAGTCTATCAGACCATAGAATACTTAGCACTTGCATGGTTGACTTGGGATGATTCCAGAGGAACAGAAACAAGCTTTCTCGAACTCACGGTGACAACTTACATCAACACACATGAATTAGAGGAATTCACTTCTTACACCAACATATGCTTCATGAACGGGACACGAAGGCATTGCTTACAAGTTTTCAACACTAGGTTGATGTTCAACATGAATCATGGGGGAGACAAAATGCTGTTGATGGGCTCAACAACAACTCATCGGAATTTCCACATCACTAGACTTCCACCATCATGTGAACACGGTAATAGCATTGGTCAGACCAAAAGATGTAATGGTGTATTCTCGAGGGATCAACCACGAGTAAGACAACATTACGAACATCATTGGTTCTGATTTGACTTGATGATAGCCCATACTCAATTCAAAGTTTTGACAAGACAATAGATCCAACAACTGATCACGAGGACCAATTGGTGAAGATATCATCTTTCTTCAACACACACAAACACAAAGATATCCCTTCAGAAAGAACCAAATTCGGCAAAGCCTTGTATCTTCCAACTCTCCAAGTTGTTGTTTAGCTTAACCAACTAGCTCAGGGGTACCCAACACAGATTCTTGGAGAAGGGGTGGTTTATCAGAAACCAACTTGATCACGAACTCAACATAGCGGTCAGGTGTCAACCTGGTAATACTTCCGAGAAGATATTCGGAATATCACGAACCACCGATATCTTACTATGCTCGAGAACAATCTTGCTTTCGAGGCAAGATGATATGATCAAATAAGAAAGGGGTTGAATAATCCTAACTCATTGATCGAAGAGTGCACCAGAAGTAAGGCTAGGTAGCACGATCAACCTTAGGGTGATGATTCAATAATCAGCACACTAAGAAAGATATTAATGTCCATTAACTACCAAGCAACGGAGTTGCTAGGAGTATTTATTTCACACATCATAGTTCACATGCCGGCATTCCGGTTGCAACAACATGGGACCGAGGAATGAAAAATGATGGCAAGAAGTACCACTGCATCAAGAATTCATAAGAGATGGTGCAATTCTCACGATATTCTTGACATAAAGTGGGTAATACTTTAGGGTAGAACAGAATCAAAAGCTTGATTGCATTTGATCTGCGGAATACAACTGCTTTGACCCAATCTTAGAAATGGATGAGGTACTGGAGCTTGTTTCTCCTAGTCATTCTGGAATAGAATGGCTTGACGGACCACAAGAATAATAAGCATTGATAGACACATATGCACAATTACTCCTGACTATCAATTGATAGACGATGGTCGAAATACAAAGGAAGAGGGACAACTCAAGAGGACGTATATCTTTCTGAGTTGTGGATGCATAGATTAATATGTCGAACCAAGTTAAACAGGTTTCTTCCAGATAACCCATGCAGGAAGGTAGAACTGGCAGAATCACAATTATGAATGGAGAACTCCTCACGAGTACTCTGATTGTGATATTTTGGTTCAAAGAACTTCTGCCTTAATGGTTCATGGTATTTGGAAGAAAGAAATACCACAGACCTCTAGGACTGTCGCAAAGGTTACTAATATCCTAAAGGAACTAGCAACACTATCAACATGAGGTAAGTAGGGTGAACCTTGGGTTCAAGAACCCAGAGTTAGAATACCTACTACTAAATGGCATCACGGGATGCTTTCGAGAATGGTGGCCAGAATAATCACACCAGAACACAAAACATGGCTAGATTACTAGGTGACTCCCTAAAACACCTAGGGTCATAATAATCAACATATATGTCGAGGCAACAGAGTACCTCAACTCACTTATTAGTGTTATTAATCTGGCCCAAATGGACATCAGGAATAGGAGGAAGGGGTTTGCAAATGAATCAGACTACTTAGAAACCTGGGATGACTCGGACAGCATAGCGGCTGTAAATGCTCAGAAAAAGATTTGAGACATTCATAAGGATTTGCATAGTCACTTAACAACACAATATCAAGGTTCTGAGGCCAACTAAGAACATACACAAGTAATAGAAACTGAACTGAGAATTGAATCCATCAATCCTACAAGTCTACGGATTAGTAACATGTGATCCTAATAGAAAGGTGAGAAGCCTAGTTCTTAATCCCCGTAGAAAGGAAGAGGTTGACTCTGATCAGAAGGGCATAGGGTAAAGGAGTAAAAAAGAGCCTTCCGTTACCTTCCACAATCAATTCCCCTACATAACTAAAGTATTTCTAGACACAACTTCGACCAGTTTGGCTTGGTAATCCTACAGGCAGTCAGGCTCTGATACCAAAGCTGTCAGGACCCCGATCCTAAGTCACACCGATCTAGCATGTAACACTTCATATCACTTTGCGGCCTCACGCACGGTAATCCCACGGGTGCCACCTTACCTGGCCCGGGACCATTTGTGCCTTTTGGCTCACGTATATGATAGTGTTGCTAGCATCCATATGACAGAGAACCCGGGCCGACATGGCTAGTCGTGAACCCAAAGCGGCACTAACCTATGTTGACAGGCATACATGAATCACATCGAGCATGTCGGTCATCATCGAGTGAGTCCGGGCTGTGCACTGGGCTGACAGGACTCCGGGGAACCCGGGCTGTAGCAGGCTAGGCAGGACTCCGGATGTCACGCATGACATTTCCCCGAAGGGACAGACATAGGAACGAAATGAAACACATGCCGGGCCAGTCAAGTGTCCTGAGCAGTAGTGCTGGGCTAACAGGACTCCGGTGAACCGGGCTATAGCGGACTACTATGGCTCATGGAAGCACTAGACTACATTTCCCCATAAGAGAGGCTGCCAAGGATAAACAACTAGATTGTCGGATCCCACACATACCAAGCATTTCAATCATACACACAATATGCTCGATATGTGCAAATACAACATGGCATCACAACATAACTCTACGTCTCAAGTATTTATTCATTAGGCTTCGAGGAGTGAGATATTACAAACATGGGTCTCATGACCCAACAATCATAGCATACAAATCAAAGCACATGCGGAAGCTTAACATGTCTGAGTACAGACATCTACAAATGAAAAAGGCTAAGAAGCCTGACTATCTACCAGATCCTGCCAAGGGCACAAGATCATAGCTGAGGTATCAAGCTAAACGTCGGAGTCCACGTGGAACTACTAGCGAGACTGAAGTCTCTCTACAAAACGTAAATTAAGCAAACGTGAGTACAAATGTACCCAGCAAGACTTACATCAGAACTATCTACATATGCATCGGTATCAATAAAGGGGGTGGTGGAGTTTAACTGCAGCAAGCCAGCTTTGCTTCAGTGGCTATCCTGAACTACGAATGCAAGAAACTCTTTTAAGGTGGCGCACACGAGTCCACATATTCACCATTCAATACACCACTATGGATCCGCTTCCGTCTCCCTATGAGAAGGCCATCCATAGCACTCACACTTATCTTGCGAGTTTTAGAGTATCCACTTTCACTTGTCTACGAACTGTTATAGGCAACCCAGAAGTACATTACCGCGGACACGGCTATTCGATTAGATGATGTTAACCCTCCAGGGGTGTACTTCTTCACACACGCTCTCACCACTTACCGACGTTTACACGACATGTACTCGGCAACCTTCAAGCGAAAGCCAAACGAGGGTGTCGGCCACGGCCTACCTAAACACTCAAGTCTCTAGTCCAGGTTTATCGCCTATCCAGGTTCCATCCGCAGGGAGTCCGGACGAGGTTTCCACATACGGCCCCGAACGATGTGAACAGGGTTCCCGAGACACCAAATGGGCGCCCGGTACACCGTGCCACGGTGTATCTACCGCATCATAGCCCACCCCCTAGGGTCAGCGCTACACACGGACGCCAACACATATCCTATAAACACCAGAAACTAGTTGCAACTCCTGGACAGAGGACAAGGGTGATCAAGAAGCCGAGAGGGTCCATTGGTTTCGGGCCCAATGCGTGGTAGTAACTGTTTCATGGATTACAAACACAGAACTCAGTTCCTGAGGACGGCTTCAATGAGACAACCCACCATGTACTCCTACATGGCCTCTCACCGCTACCTTTACCAAACCATGTTCACACACTTAGCTCTCAACAGTAGGACATGTCTACACACCTCTGATTCATCCCCGATGAATCAGACCTGACTCAACTCTAAGCAGTAGCAGGCATGACAAACAAACATGAATGTGTAGGCACATCTAGGCTCAAACAACTCCTACTCATGCTAGTGGGTTTCATCTATTTATGGTGGCAATGACAGGTCATGCAGAGGAAAAGGGTTCAACTATCGCACATGTAACAGTTGAATCGTTGTTGTCCTAATGCAGTAAAAGAGAGCAGGAGCGAGAGAGTGAGATTGTATCGGAATGAACAAGGGGGTTTTTCTTGCCTAGCACTTCTGAAGATATCATTGGGTCTTCATCAGTGTCAACGATCATAGCGTCGGTACAACGTCTATCGAGAGGGGACAACCACCGGTAATAGAGAAGAACACAATCAATCCATATGCGACAATATGATGCATGATCATGACATGGCAATATGCTGTGATTTGAGCTAGTGCAGCTAGTTATGATTTAAATGAAGTTGGTTTGAATATAAGATTCAAATTCCAACTCCATATATGATTATTTAAATGCCCTCTATTTGTTATGTCCAAAACAGAGGACAAACATTGTTATAACATGCATGAAAATGGTACAGATGGATTCCTTGAATTTTTTGATAATTTTTCATATATAATTTATCTTATTTCGAGTTATGGTTGAATTTTTTGATTTTTAGAAGTTTTGCTAATTTTCTGGAATTTTCTGGATTATTTAAATCCAGAAAATCATTAATGACATCATGATTGTGTCACTACTGCGTCAGCAGGTCAGCCGAATTGACCAGGGTCAAACCTGCCTGGTGGGACCCGCGTGTCATTGACACAGGGACTAACCCATTGTCAAATCCAGCGCTGACTGGGGTTTGACCCTGTGGTGGGGCCCGCTGTCAGTGTCTGCTAGGCTGCTAATTGGGGGTTAGCCACTAATAATGTCGCCACATCATATTCGTCGGACTTAGACCGGCGACGACCAGATCCTCGGCGGAAGTTCGCCGGAAACCTGCTACGGGCCTCGGTTTTCCGCGTAGTTTGCATCTACGGGTAGCTAAAGGTGCGCCGCATCCAACTGCGTAGGCCGTTGGTCGCGGGGTGGCTGGTAACGTCGTTGGCGGGAGCTTGGCGGCGGCCGGGGCCACGGGCTCGAGCGGGACGAGGCTAGGGTGCACAGCGGGAGGCTTGGGTGGTGGTATTCGCTTCCTGGGGGGCTGCTGAGCACGCAGACGTGCTCGGCTTCGGGTGAATCGAGCTCTAGGCTTGGCGGCGACATGGATGGCGGCGGGAAGCTCACGGGTGCGGTGGCAAGTACGGCTAGGGGATGAACGAGTGAGGGAGAACAGGGGGGAAAGGCGTCGGGGCTCACAGCACGTCGTTTGGCGGTGTCGGATGGCTCGGGGAAGCGTCGGAGCAAGCGGGCAATGAAGGGGATCTCCGGCGACCCGAGGAGGAAGAAGGGGTCGGGGACGTCGTCACGGAGCTCCTGGCGGCTCATGGCGTGGTGCAGAGGATGCGGGGGTCGAGGTGGAGCTCGTGGCATATCCGGATGGGCGTGGGGAGGTCCATGGCCGCGGTGGTGCACGTCGGCGGCAACGAGCTCCGCTCGGTCGCGAGAAAGAGAGAGAGAGAGCAGAGAGGGGAGTGAGGTCTAGGGAGAGGACGGGAAGCGAGAGGGAGCGTTGGGCGTCTCCGTGGCACGTCTGGAGGGTCGGGTTCGTGCGGCTGAAGCAGGAGGTGGCAAGGCATCGTCGCCGCGCTCGCCACGCACCTGCCTGTCCTCCTGGCAGGAGGAAGAAGACCACTCAGCCCCTCGTGGGCTGGGCCTCTTCTGCCAGGTAAGGCCCAGGTACTCCCTCCTTCTCTGTTTTCTATTTTAATTATTGTTTTCTATTTTATTTCATCTCTGTTTTGATTTAGTTTTATCCACTAAATCATTTTCATAAATTCTGTAGGTTATTATATGGCTTGCTAAAATATATATAAAACCACTCACAAACTTACAGAATTATTGAAGTTATATTTAATATATATTAAATATAAATCCAAAGCAAATAATTATTGGATTAATTCAAATGGCCAAAATAAATGTTTCTGAGCTCATAAAAATATTGGTTTGAATTTTAGCTCTTGCCAATAATTCTATGGAATAACAAGAACATTTTATTGGACTCATTTGAGAAGATTTTTAAAGTTGGTTATTTTTGAACTGATTTCTGAGGGTTTCAACAAACCTCAATTCAACTTTCAGAAATTAGGCATGATGCATGGATGCTCTCTTATGCAACTATTGGAAACAATTCTAGGGCTGTGACATAGTCATCTTCATCACCTTGCCACCGATAGCCATCCATGAAACCACGCAAGAGCAGGTGGTCCCGCACCTGCCCGGAATCCGGGTTCGCAATAATGCTCTTTAGCTTGCATCTTCGACACGGACATCTTATCTCCCTCTCGTTCTTTTGAAGCATCTCGGCCTTTGCCGATCTCAAAAACCTATTCACGATGCCTTCAGTCATTGTGCGGACCATGGTCGCCTGCGGGGTAGAGCAAAATGATATTTTCAAACCAAGAAAAATTTTGGCATGAGTTTGCCTAATAATAGGACCAAAAAGAATGCATAGTGCCAAATTCTCGCCGAAACGGAAATGAATCAACATTCTGGCAAAATATTGGCAACTATCACATTTCAAATACCGGTACCTGCAAACACAAACATATATGCAACACCACAAACATATGCAACACCACAAACATACGTTGATCTAGCTAGGCCATAAAAAGTGCATGTGCACGTTGTTTGAGGGAGAAAAAAGTAGATCTACAACATAAAGAAAGCTTTCCCTTTACTTACCTATCAAAAAAGGTAATTTAACCACTTAATTTGGGTGAATCTATGGTGCAAATGAGGTGAGGTGGAGGAGGTAGCCGAGACAAGCTTGGAGGAGGAGGAGGAGAGAATGAAGTGGGGAAAGTTAGTGTGGTAGGTGGCTGTCCAAAATATCTACCTGGTCTTAGGTTACTAATGGCACACCACCTACAAATGCGCCATTAGTAACCCTGGTCACTAATGGCGCACCTGCCAGGGGTGCGCCATTACTAGTTTTGCAAAAAAAAAATTATTCTCAGTAGTGGCGCACCGTGGGTGTGGTGCGCCATTACTAGTTTGAGCTAGTAATGGCGCATTTTGCCCACGTGTGCCATTACTACTTTTGAAAAAAAAGTAAAAAATAAATTTCTCAGTAGTGGCGTACCGAGCATGTGGTGTGCCATTACTTGTTAAAACTAGTAATGCCGCATTGTGCCGTGATGAGCCATTAATAGTTTTGGAAAAATAAAAAAATAAAATTTGCTAGTAATGGCGCACCATGTGTCTGGTGCGCTATTAGTAATGAGGACACTAATGGCGCACATGTATTTGGTGCGCCACTGCTATATAGCAGTGGCGCACCACATACATGGTGTGCCATTATTGTCCATATCAGCTATAGCCCTTTTCCTAGTAGTGCGAGCAGCGGGGGTCGAGGAGGTGGACGGGGACGAGGTCGACCTGGAGGAGGCAGGCCAGCGAGGAGGTCCTAGGCGGCGGCGTGGTCCCTGCAACGACGGCGGCGTTCGAGCCCCCCCTTTTCCCGATCCGGATCGGGATCGATGGGGGTGGAGGAGAGACGTGCGGGAGTGGGAGGGGGCGAGTGGGGAGTGGGGTAGGTTAGGGTTTCGGTTTGTGAGGGGATAAGGAGGAGTGGGGGGAAGTGGCCGGCAGGGGTCCGCGTGGATGGCCAGCTGGGCCAAAAGGCCCAGCAGGGGGGGCTTTTATTCTGTTTTTGTTTGTTTTGGTTTGTCTTTTTCCTTTAATTATTTCTTTTAATATTTTATTTCATTCCAATGTATTTAGGCATTTTATAAAAATGTGTATTCCGCACTATAATTACCTAGGCATTTAACTGCACACTCCGAACATTTTGGTTTTAGTGTTTGAAATGTTTTGATGTTTGAAAAAAATTCAAATTTGAACCTGAATAGTTTTGATCCAACGCAAAATTAGCAACAGTAACGGAGGTGACGTGATATCATTACCGGATTTTTATTGTAGCCTAATTATCCAGGCGTTAGAGTGATGTAGCAAAGTAACGTAAGTATTTCCCTCAGTTTTTGAGAACCAAGGTATCAATCCAGTAGGAGGCCGCACGCAAGTCCCTTGTACCTACACAAACAAATAAGAACCTCGCAACCAACGCGATAATGGGGTTGTCAATCCCTTCACGGTTACTTAGGAGAGTGAGATTTGATAGAGATGATAAGATAATATTTTTGGATTTTTTATGATAAAGAGTAAAAGTAAAGATTGCAAAATAAAAGGTATTGGAAATAGCTTGTGGACGGAAGATTAATATGATGGAGAATAGACCCGGGGGACATAGGTTTCACTAGTGGCTTCTCTCGAGATAGCATAAGTATTATGGTGGGTGGACAAATTACTGTCGAGCAATTGATAGAAAAGTGAATAATTATGAGAATATCTAGGCATGATCATATATATAGGCATCACGTCTGTGACAAGTAGACCGACTCTTTCCTGCATCTACTACTATTACTCCACACATCGACCGCTATGCAGCATGCATCTAGAGTATTAAGTTCATAAGAACAGAGTAACGCATTAGGTAAGACTAGTCGTCAACCCGTGCACTTGCACGGGCCTACAATTTAAAGACCACAAAATTAGTATTTGAACAATAGTTCTTCTTGTTTTAGCTAATATTTGTAAACATGCAGTAATATAGTTTTGGAATATTGGTACTCAATAATTAGTAATTACATTTCTGCCCCTAACTAGAGTCAAACAACTTTGACCATCTCGAAAAAATAGTAAAAAAATCAAAAAAATCTGAAATTTTGTGGGATTGAAGCTACTCATGTGCGCAAGGTGCGTGCAAATTTTCGTGCTATTTAGACATATCAGGAGCTCGTGGCAAAGGAAAACAATAAATCTTTACATCTTTGAATAGTAAATTCAAAAAAAATAGCAAGAAAATTTAAAAACATATGAATTTTTTTGGCATCCAAGATGCTCGGGGGCACAAGGCGTGTGCAAAATTTTGTTATCAAATGACATGTGAGGACCTCTCGCAAAAAAACCAAAATAGTGTACTTTTTAAAAGTTTTTTTCTAAGACAAATTTTGTTTTTTTCTCCATGAGGTCGTACAATGTCCAAACACAAAAAATAATTGCACACACCTTCCACACCTAAGCATCTTGGATGCCAAAAGAATTCATATTTGTTTGATTTTTTTGCTATTTTTTTCAATTTACGGTTCACACGCGTACATATTTACTGTTTTTCCTTTGCCACGAGCTCCTAGAATGTCCAAACAATATGAAAATTTGCACGCACCTTGCGAACCTGAGTACCTTCGATCCCACAAAATTTCAGAATTTTTTGACTTTTTTTGCTATTTTTTGAGATGGTCAAAGCTGTTTGACCAGACGATAACGGCGCAGAAGGGCATTTCCATAAGGGCAACTAACGGGAGAGGGGCAAATTTGAGCACACATTGAAATTAGGGGCAAATTTGAGTAGTGGGTTCCAGTTAGGGGCAGAAATGGAATCATAATTAGTATCGGTCCACGGAAGGGTAATAAAGAATAATGCATTTAAAAATTTGTCTCATGGTTATACATTCTGGTGGATTTTTTCATTTGTTAGACCCCTATTAACACTGACTTGAATATTGATATTCCTATGGTTCCTACGTAACTCGACATCTCCTCACTACTATGTATAGTCTTGTATTTCTCTTTTTATGATGTATTTATTTTGACTTTTTAATGGACATATAAAGATGCATGCATACTTAGAGCATGTCTCAGTCATGTCTACCTTTGATATAGCTAAGTTTAGGACACATGACCCGTGTCTCAAATTGTTGCGAAGGCTAGCACAACTACAAAAGCCAGGACAAAATTGTAGATAAAAGCAAAATATAGAATATGAGGTAGATGTAATTATATGAACATTAACGTGCAGAAAATCGCTACAGCATATCTGTAAATAAAATACATACCTCAGGGTTGGTGCCCTTCATTAAACTTAATCTATGTAATTTATTTTATTTCTACCATTTATATGTATATGAACTCTAAGAAATCGGTAATTCCGTATATATGCATGTGGTTTGACCATTAGTTAATCTAGATAGATATGTGTCTCGTATATGTTTTCCAATGCAATACTTTTTTTTTGTGAACTTGAGTTTGAATGTATTTCATACACTAACAATGATATATTGAAAAGGGATCATATCATTAGTAATATATCATTGCTAGAAAACCATAGGCCACACATCAGACCAAAAACTGTTACATGCAATTTATTCGATATATAAGTACATACATGCATATATGTCGGGCATCAATGGGTCGCACATGGTGCAAAAAGAAAATACTCCACATAATTGTGTTATGAGATTGAGATGAGGCATGTAACATGTCATGCAAATAAACTGAACATGTAAACGACCATTAGTCCATCACCAATTTGCGTTCCTGTTTGTTCCTGCTGCAAAACATCTTCCAGTAGAAATCCTCTAGTTCAGAAATTATTGTTTTAGAAATCCACACACCATGCCGACAGTGATCAATGATGTATCTTGATGAGATACATGTAACACCATGTAATGTCCAACATGTAAAAAAGCTGGGACCATGGGACGTCGTCATCAGGTCGGTGCCTGAGACATTTTGACTTGTTCTTTATTTTGTGAGGTGAGTCTTCGGCCTAAACCAATGATTCGACAACTAAAGGATCTACAATGGAATATTTTATCGTAAGCTTTTAGGACTCAACCAATCTAAATCTACGGTACTTGCTTGATCCCAACCACAGAATTTAGATCTTCATGTTATTATTATTTTTTTGGATAATATGGGTGTTTGTATGGTGCCTTCAAATAGTAAATAGAAAAACGATTTTATTATCTGAAGATTTTGCATTTAAAATAATGACCCCAAGCATCTTTCAATGGCAAAAAGAAACAGTAAATTATGTTAGTCGTATGAGACGTGATAATACCAATATAATCTGTTATAATATATAAACCCTAAATATGGCCATAAAACTAAATTTGAGTTGCAGATTTTCTTACCACATCATTAGGTCAGTAAATAATTAACTTTACCTGCCTTCACTTCAAATAATATATAATCAAATTCTTACACTGAAGGAATAAAAGAACAATATATACATACTGTTTGTCTTCCAACTTATGAATTGACGTGTCGATGAGTTGACATATAAATCTGGAAGGTGCATCATACAGAAATTAATTTATTTATTCTATAGTATTCATTTCTTATTTTTTGGAAGGACGTGCACAATTTGCGATGTATATGTTCAGATGGTCAAGTGCCCAGCAACGAAATATATCACCTAAATGATGCTCAATGTCAAAAAAGCTCTTATATTATTGAACAGACTGAGTAGTTCGGAACTCTTATTCAGTTTCTGGCTTTAAATGCTTTGGTCAAGCAATCAACCACACAATTATCTTGGAAAGAAACTAACAAAGAAAAAGATTTAATGGAAAATGTTACGATCTTTAAGAAAATACCTGTCCAATGAACTCATCAGTACATAAATACATAGCCATCAGGCATGCATGTAATACACAACGTGTTTCACTAATAAAGAAAAGAGTACATCTATTGGGGACAAAAATACCTGATGTGAGTACCAACCACATCTGCAAAGATGCGGTCGCTGGATTAAACGATGCTGACATTGCTATTGTTTTGAGGAGTTGTCTCATGTTTCCGGTGGCTAGATGTGCTCACCATTGTCTTGTATGTCCCAGAAAATAGGACTTAGCTCCTCCATCTGCCGATCTGCACAGTGGTGCCATTTCAAATATCCGTGGGCAAAAGATGGAGAAGACCATTAGATGGAACGACATTAGTAAAGAGATAATGAGAAGGTCGAGAGTTTTGGACAGAGAGAAAGAGACGAATATCAAACTCATGTGCACATAGCTAAGCTGACACACAGAAAATAGGACTTAGCTCCTCCATCTGCCGATCTGCGCAGTGGTGCCATTTCAAATATGCGTGGGCAAAAGCTGGAGAAGACCATTAGATGGAACGACATTAGTAAAGAGCTAATGAGAAGGTCGAGAGTTTTGGACAGAGAGAAAGAGATGAATATCAAACTCATGTGCACATAACTAAGCTGACATCCCAAGCAAGTTGATCAATTCCAGTAAGATGCGTTAGTAGCTAGGTACGTACGTACATGTATATAAAGGTAACCATGATTGATTTCTTCGTCCGCTAAACACAGCCACATGAGAGACATGATTGACAGCAGCATCTGCCTGTGAACAACCCGTGATGTTCGTCCGGCCAGATGCATACGTAGAAAGCTGGCTCAATCTTTGGCAAAAATAACAAAAAGAAGGCTGACTCAATCGCCATAATTATACACGTACAAAACCTCCTAATCAAGCATGCACTTGATTAATCTTACCTGCCAGAAGCTAAACGCAGGGTAAGCATGCACGATATATTTATGTGGATGTGCTACCCATGGCACCATGCGTGCCCAGATAAATTTTTTACAGAAGTCGGCAGCAGCGGCGTGACTGGTTATGTCGAGGAAGAGAGAGGGTTCAGGAGGAGATCTATATTATGAAAACGAAGCAAACCCTATTTGACGATTATGATAAAAGGAATCTTCTATCGATTCATTTTTTTTCCTTGCAAACACTCCGGGAAGATTGTGGTGCAAGGAGTCTTCTCAGTTCACCTTTTTTTTTCCTAAATACTGTTTTAGACGTGAAGATAAATTGAGAGATCTACATCGTAATAACTCGGTCCCACCAAATGAACGGCTCTTAATTTCTAATTAACGTGGGATTTTGTAAATATGCAGTAATATAGTTTTGGAATATTGGTACTCAATAATTAGTATCGGTCCACGGAAAGGTAATAAAGAATAATGCATTTAAAAAATTGTCTCATGGTTATACATTCTGGTGGATTTTTTCATATGTTAGACCCCTATTAACACTGACTTGAATATTGATATTCCAATGGTTCCTATGTAACTCGACATCTCCTCACTACTATGTATAGTCTTGTATTTCTCTTTTTTATGATGTATTTATTTTGACTTTTTAATGGACATATAAAGATGCATGCATACTTAGAGCATGTCTCTGTCATGTCTACCTTTGATATAGCTAAGTTTAGGACACATGACCCGTGTCTCAAATTGTTGCGAAGGCTAGCACAACTACAAAAGCCAGGACAAAATTGTAGATAAAAGCAAAATATAGAATATGAGGTAGATGTAATTATATGAACATTAACGTGCAGAAAATCGCTACAGCATATCTGTAAATAAAATACATACCTCAGGGTTGGTGCCCTTCATTAAACTTAATCTATGTAATTTATTTTATTTCTACCATTTATATGTATATGAACTCTAAGAAATCGGTAATTCCTTATATATGCATGTGGTTTGACCATTAGTTAATCTAGATAGATATGTGTCTTGTATATGTTTTCCAATGCAATACTTTTTTCTGTGAACTTGACTTCGAATGTATTTCATACACTAACAATAATATATTGAAAAGGGATCATATCATTAGTAATATACCATTGCTAGAAAACCATAGGCCACACATCAGACCAAAAACTGTTACATGCAATTTATTCGATATATAAGTACATACATGCATATATGTCGGGCATCAATGGGTCGCACATGGTGCAAAAAGAAAATACTCCACATAATTGTGTTATGAGATTGAGATGAGGCACGTAACATGTCATGCAAATAAACTGAACATGTAAACAACCATTAGTCCATCACCAATTTGCGTTCCTGTTTGTTCCTGCTGCAAAACATCTTCCAGTAGAAATCCTCTAGTTCAGAAATTATTGTTTTAGAAATCCACACACCATGCCGACAGTGATCATTGATGTATCTTGATGAGATACATGTAACACCATGTAATGTCCAACATGTAAAAAAGCTGGGACCATGGGACGTCGTCATCAGGTCGGTGCCTGAGACATTTTGACTTGTTCTTTATTTTGTGAGGTGAGTCTTCGGCCTAAACCAATGATTCGACAACTAAAGGATCTACAATGGAATATTTTATCGTAAGCTTTTAGGACTCAACCAAACTAAATCTACGGTACTTGCTTGATCCCAACCACAGAATTTAGATCTTCAAGTTATTATTATTTTTTTGGATAATATGGGTGTTTGTATGGTGCCTTCAAATAGTAAATAGAAAAACGATTTTATTATCTGAAGATTTTGCATTTAAAATAATGACCCCAAGCATCTTTCAATGGCAAAAAGAAACAGTAAATTATGTTAGTCGTATGAGACGTGATAATACCAATATAATCTGTTATAATATATAAACCCTAAATATGGCCATAAAACTAAATTTGAGTTGCAGATTTTCTTACCACATCATTAGGTCAGTAAATAATTAACTTTACCTGCCTTCACTTCAAATAATATATAATCAAATTCTTACACTGAAGGAATAAAAGAACAATATATACATACTGTTTGTCTTCCAACTTATGAATTGACGTGTCGATGAGTTGACATATAAATCTGGAAGGTGCATCATACGAAAATTAATTTATTTATTCTATAGTATTCATTTCTTATTTTTTGGAAGGATGTGCACAATTTGCGATGTATATGTTCAGATGGTCAAGTGCCCAGCAACAAAATATATCACCTAAATGATGCTCAATGTCAAAAAAGCTCTTATATTATTGAACAGACTGAGTAGTTCGGAACTCTTATTCAGTTTCTGGCTTTAAATGCTTTGGTCAAGCAATCAACCACACAATTATCTTGGAAAGAAACTAACAAAGAAAAAGATTTAATGGAAAATGTTACGATCTTTAGGAAAATACCTGTCCAATGAACTCATCAGTACATAAATACATAGCCATCAGGCATGCATGTAATACACAACGTGTTTCACTAATAAAGAAAAGAGTACATCTATTGGGGACAAAAATACCTGATGTGAGTACCAACCACATCTGCAAAGATGCCGTCGCTGGATTAAACGATGCTGACATTGCTATTGTTTTGAGGAGTTGTCTCATGTTTACGGTGGCTAGATGTGCTCACCGTTGTCTTGTATGTCCCAGAAAATAGGACTTAGCTCCTCCATCTGCCGATCTGCACAGTGGTGCCATTTCAAATATCCGTGGGCAAAAGATGGAGAAGACCATTAGATGGAACGACATTAGTAAAGAGATAATGAGAAGGTCGAGAGTTTTGGACAGAGAGAAAGAGACGAATATCAAACTCATGTGCACATAGCTAAGCTGACACACAGAAAATAGGACTTAGCTCCTCCATCTGCCGATCTGCGCAGTGGTGCCATTTCAAATATGCGTGGGCAAAAGCTGGAGAAGACCATTAGATGGAACGACATTAGTAAAGAGCTAATGAGAAGGTCGAGAGTTTTGGACAGAGAGAAAGAGATGAATATCAAACTCATGTGCACATAACTAAGCTGACATCCCAAGCAAGTTGATCAATTCCAGTAAGATGCGTTAGTAGCTAGGTACGTACGTACATGTATATAAAGGTAACCATGATTGATTTCTTCGTCCGCTAAACACAGCCACATGAGAGACATGATTGACAGCAGCATCTGCCTGTGAACAACCCGTGATGTTCGTCCGGCCAGATGCATACGTAGAAAGCTGGCTCAATCTTTGGCAAAAATAACAAAAAGAAGGCTGACTCAATCGCCATAATTATACACGTACAGAACCTCCTAGTCAAGCATGCACTTGATTAATCTTACCGGCCAGAAACTCAACGCAGGGTAAGCATGCACGATATACTTATGTGGATGTGCTACCCATGGCACCATGCGTGCCCAGATAATTTTTTTACAGAAGTCGGCAGCGGCGGCGTGACTGGTTATGCCGAGGAAGAGAGAGGGTTCAGGAGGAGATCTATATTATGAAAACGAAGCAAACCCTATTTGACGATTATGATAAAAGGAATCTTCTATCGATTCATTTTCTTCCTTGCAAACTCTACGGGAAGATTATGGTGCAAGGAGTCTTCTCGGTTCACCTTTTTTTTCCTAAATACTGTTTTAGACGTGAAGATAAATTGAGAGATCTACATCGTAATAACTCGGTCCCACCAAATGAACGGCTCTTAATTTCTAATTAACGTGGGATTTATTAGGGAGTCCATAATTAGTATAGGTATAGGTATAGGTATAGGTATAGATGACATGATGTAGAGGGATAAACTCAGGCAATATGATATAAACCCCATCTTTTTATCCTTGATGGCAACAATACAATACGTATCGTTTCCCTTTCTGTCACTGGGATCGAGCACCACAAGATTCAACCCAAAGCTAAGCACTTCTCCCATTGCAAGAAAGATGAATCTAGTATGCCAAAGCAAACTGATAATTCGAAGATACTTGCAAAGATAGCCAATCATGCATAAAACATTTCAGAGAAGAATCAAATATTGTTCATAGATAGACTTGATCATAAACCCACAATTCATCGGATCTCGACAAACATACCGCAAAAAGAGTTACATCAAATAGATCTCCAAGAAGATCGAGGAGAACTTTGTATTGAGATTCAAAGAGAGGAAGAAGAAGCCATCTAGCTAATAACTATGGACCCGAAGGTCTGAAATAAACTACTCACACATCATCGGAGGGGCCATGGAGTTGATGTACAGGAGCTCCGTGATCGATGCCCCCTCCGGCGGAGCTCCGGAAAAGGCCCCAAGATGGGATCTCTTGGGTACAGAAGGTTGCGGATGTGGAAATAGGGTTTCATGGTGCTCCTGCTTGTTTTCAGGGTATATGAGTATATATAGGAGGAAGAAGTAGGTCGGTTGAGTCACGAGGGGCCCATGAGGGGGGAGGGCGCGCCCCCTGCCTTGTGGACTCCTCGTTCATTTTTTTACGTCCACTCCAAGTCCTCTAGATCATGTTTGTTCCAAAAATCACGTTCCCGAAGGTTGCATCCCGTTTGGATTCCGTTTGATATTTCTTTTCTGCGAAACACTGAAATAGGCAAAAAAAACAGCAATTTGCACTGGGCCTTGGGTTAATAGGTTAGTCCCTAAAATAATATAGAAGTGTAAAATAAAGCCCATTAACATCCAAAACAGATAATATAATAGCATGGAACAATCAAAAATTATAGATACATTGGACACGTATCAGCATCATTTCAAAAACACTGCAGAGTTATATTACATCAATAGTTGCTGCGATTCTAACTAAAGATAAAAATTGTCTTGGTTGTGAACCTACAGCGGTGATAAGAAACGGGGTGCCTAGTCCCGACGCTGGCCTTCTATCCTCCAAACTCCGTCGATGTGGCTGATGACAGGCTCGATACGTTCCTCGAGTGTCGCGGGGTCCATGTCCTCCGGCATGCTATCCAGGGCAGCTTTGAAGTCGAGGTTAGGATTCCAGTACGCCACATTGGTGAGGACCTTGGTCACGGCACCCCGGCAAAGCCTCCGGGCCTCATCGGCCAGAGAGGCGCCCTGTTAGAGCGGAACTGCTCCAGGGCCCCGAGAACACCCTCGAAGAACAAGGTCAGCCTGATATTGGGACTCCCGTTCGGCTCCAGGACGTATCTCACGTTTGGCATCCCGTGGTAGCCAGTTGCGTGGTGATCCGGCCGGCGACGCCGGTGAGGCGGTTGATCTAGAGGTTCTCGCCCTTCACAAAATCCTCGTGGTTGGCGGCTTTGTTCTTCCGCAGCTGCCTCTCCTTCTCCAGATTCTTGGTCACGGTCTCCTCTCGGGCCCTGACCTCCGACAGCGTCCCCTCAAGACCCTCCAGCTTCAGCTTCAGGTCTTGGATGGAGTCGTTGGCCTTGGAGAGTAGCTCGGCCTTGTCGAGGACTGTGGCCTACGCGTCAGCCAAAGCGACTTTGGTCGCGTCCCTCTCCCCCGTCAGCTCCAGGATCTGCTTCTTCAGCCCGACCCGCTCCACCTCCAGCTTGTTCACCTTACCGGCATGGACCAACGCGATAAGGGGTTGTCAATCCCTACACGGTCACTTACGAGAGTGAGATCTGATAGATATGATAGGATTATATTTTTTGTACTTTTATGATAGAGAAATAAAAGATGCAAGTAAAATAAATGGCAAAGGAAATAACTAAGTATTGGAAGATTAATATGATGGAAGACAGACACGGGGGCCATAGGTTTCACTAGTGGCTTCTCTCAAGAGCATAAGTATTTACGGTGGGTGAACAACTTACTGTTGAGCAATTGACAGAATTGAGCATAGTTATGAGAATATCTTGGTATGATCATGTATATAGGCATCATGTCCGAGAGAAGTAGACCGACTCCTGCATGCATCTACTACTATTACTCCACACATCGACCGCTATCCAGCATGCATCTAGAGTATTAAGTTCAAGAGAACAAAGTAACGCTTTAAGCAAGATGACATGATGTAGAGGGATAAACTCATGCAATATGATATAAACCCCATCTTGTTAACCTCGATGGCAACAATACAATACGTGCCTTGCTGCCCCTACTGTCACCGGGAAAGGACACCGCAAGATAACCAATCATACATAAAAGAATTCAGAGAAGATTCAAATATTGTTCATAGATAAACTTGATCATAAACCCACAATTCATCGGTCTCAACAAACACACCGCAAAAGAAGATTACCTCGAATAGATCTCCACAAGAGAGGGGGAGAACTTTGTATTGAGATCCAAAAAGAGAGAAGAAGCCATCTAGCTAATAACTATGGACCCGTAGGTCTAAAGTAAATTACTCACACTTCACTGGATGGGCTATGGTGTTGATGTAGAAGCCCTCCGTGATCGATGCCCCCTCCGGCGGAGCTCCGGAAAAGGCCCCAAGATGGGATCTCGTGGATACAGAAAGTTATGGCGGTGGAATTAGGGTTTTGGCTCCTTATCTGGTAGTTTGGGGGTACGTAGGTATATATAGGAGGAAGCAGTACGTCGGTGGAGCAACAGGGGGCCCACGAGGGTGGAGTGCGTGCCTGGGGGGGGGGGGGTAGGCGCGCCCCCCTACCTCGTGCCTTCCTCGTTGATTGCTTGACGTAGGGTCCAAGTCCTCTGGATCATGTTAATTCCGAAAATCATGTTCCCGAAGGTTTCATTCCGTTTGGACTCCGTATGATATTGTTTTTCTGCGACACCCTAAAATAGGAAAAAAAAACAATTCTGGGCTGGGCCTCCGGTTAAAAGGTTAGTCCCAAAAATAATATAAAAGTGTATAATAAAGCCCAATAATGTCCAAAACAGAATATAATATAGCATGGAACAATCAAAAATCATAGATACGTTGGAGACATATCAAGCATCCCCAAGCTTAATTCCTGCTCGTCCTCGAGTAGGTACATGATAAAAAAAGATTTTTTGATGTGGAATGCTACTTGGCATAATTTCAATGTAATTCTTCTTAATTGTGGTATGATTATTCAAATCCAAAAGATTCAAGACAAAAGTTCAATATTGACATAGAAATAATAATACTTCAAGCATACTAACTAAGCAATTATGTCTCTTCAAAATAACATGGCCAAAGAAAGTTTTCCCTACAAAATCATATAGTCTGGTTATGCTCTATCTTCACCACACAAAGTATTTAAATCATGCACAACCCCGGTGACAAGACAAGCAATTGTTTCATACTTTTGGTGTTCTCAAACTTTTTCAATCTTCACGCAATAAATGAGCGTGAGCCATGGACATAGCACTTTAGGTGGAATAGAACGGTGGTTGTGGAGGAGACAAAAAAGGGGGAAGATAGTCTCAAATCAACTAGGCATATCAACGGGCTATGGAGATGCCCATCAATAGATATTAATGTGAGTGAGTAGGGATTGCCATGCAACGGATGCACTAGAGCTGTAAGTATATGAAAGCTCAACAAAAGGAACTAAGTGGGTGTGCATCCAACTCGCTTGCTCAAAAAGACCTAGGGCATTTTGAGGAAGCCCATCATTGGAATATACAAGCCAAGTTCTATAATGAAAAAATCCCACTAGTATATGAAAGTGATAACATAGGAGACTCTCTATTATGAAGATCATGGTGCTACTTTGAAGCACAAGTGTGGCAAAAGGATAATAGCATTGTCCCTTCTCTCTTTTTCTCTCATATTTTTTTATTTGGGCCTTTTTTATGGCCTCTTTTTTTATTTTTTATTTTATTTTTTGTTCGGAGTCTCATCCCGACTTGTGGGGGAATCATAGTCTCCATCATCCTTTCCTCACTTGGGACAATGCTCTAAAAATGATGATCATCACACTTCTATTTACTTACAACTCAACAATTACAAATCAATACTTAGAACAAAATATGACTCTATGTGAATGCCTCCGGCGGTGTACTGGGATATGCAATGAATCAAGAGTGACATGTATGAAAGAATTATGAATGGTGGCTTTGCCACAAATACAATGTCCACTACATGATCATGCAAAGCAATATGACAATGATGGAGCGTGTCATAGTAAACAGAACGTTGGAAAGTTGCATGGCAATATATCTCGGAATGGCTATGGAAATGCCATGATAGGTACGTATGCTGGCTGTTTTTAAGATGGTATATGGTGGGTGTATGATACCGGCGAAAGGTGCGCGGTATTAGAGAGGCTAGCAATGGTGGAAGGAAGAAAAGTGCGTATGATCCATGGACTCAACCTTAGTCATAAAGAACTCATATACTTATTGCAAAAATCTACAGGTGACGGAGTAATTAACCACGGGTACCCGAAGACGGCAAGACAATATTTCAAGACATAGGGACTAGCAAAGCCCCTCAGTCCGACTGCCCGGCTGCTCCTGCCGGCTCCCCGTCCGACTACTAAAACCAGCCGGCTGCCGACTGCAGCCCAACCCGACACCGACAAGACACCGACGAGACGGCCATACCTCGGACGAGACAGCTGTACCACGACGCCATCATGTACAGTGTCACTTGTCCCTGGGCACTATTCATGAAGTGACCCAGGAGACAAGCATGACACCCACACCATACCCCCATGCCCACTTGTCCATGCCACTACATACCTTAGGAAGTAAGCTAGCCATGCCTATATAAAGGGAACACATCCATCCATCCATCCAGGACACCACACACACACGCATGAGCATACACATGCTCACGGCCATGAGCCATGAGCATGGCCGGCCACTAGAGCATGCCACATACATGCATATATGAAATCAGATGCCTGTGGCACTGCTTTCAGATACAGCTCGAGGAGCACTCTATACCAGATATACTACATACATACAGACATGCAGGAGTAGGGGTGTTATCTCTCTGGAGAGCCCCGAACCTGGGTAAACTAGCGTGTGCTACTCACATACCCGCTCCCGGTCCTATCAGCAGTAGTCTTGCCCTCACACTAAGCCCTTGTGGCATCTGTCAACTCACAAGCCCCCTGTGAGAGTACCACGACAGTTGGCACCCACCGTGGGGCGGTACTACTACTATGCTACCACGCTGCTGCTGGTTTCGCAGTTCGGGCGGGACCACTTTCGTCATCACCGCGGCGTCGCTGCCGTCTCTCCGGTAGCGCTCGAGGGGCCGACGTCAAGACGCCCTCAGAGCAGCCACAAGGGGCGGCGCGTCCTCGCCATCGGCTTCTTCGTCTTCATCATCGCGGCATCGCGCCGCCTCTCCGATAGCGGTCGGGGGCTCGACATCGACATGCCCCGGAATGGCCGTGAGGGGCGGCGTGACCTCGCCATTCGCCTCGTCCTCTTCGTCACCACCGCAACGCTGGCCGTCCGTCCGCGCGCGTGCCGTGCGCGGGGCCTTGCCTCGGTCGGCCGTGTCCATCCAAGCGCCGCTCACGTCCGCTCCCCTCCGCGCTGTGCTTTGCTCCGGCCAAAGCACGCGTCGCTCCTTCATATACCATCTATGCTAGATAGATAGATGCAAGTCAACATGGTCAAAACCACCAGCCAAACCATGGTCAGATACAACCCATACACCAGCCAATAGGAGAGTTGGCTAGAGTCTGTACACAAGTCAGATGATGTCCAAACACAGGCCTGATTATCTCAATACATGCCCAAGATATTGGCCAGATAACCCATGTACACTACTCGGGCTACGCCCGGACTGTGTTCGAGCTTCCAGCACCACGCAGCGGGCGAGCGCCCGCTCCCGCGACGCCGTAGCTGCCCGTCGCGGACTCGTGCCCGTGGCCCTGCGGCGCTCCTGTCCGCCTCGGCCGCGTCACGGCGTCCGCCGCCTCTGGCTCCCTTCGCATCCGCTCCGCCTCGTGCCCTCTTCGCTGGCCGCATGCAACCGCAGCCATCGGGTGCCTCGCCATCCCCAAGTACCACACTCCTCGCCCGACGCTGACATCAATGTTGTCTCGCTTCTTCGGCACCTCCTCGACCATCCCGAGCATGCCAACCGCCCTCCAACGCCAGCGCGCATCCGCGGTCGCACCTGCCGTTTCGTGGCCGTGCGCTGGCCGCCTCCCGCGCATCCTGGCCGACTCCTGCGTGTCTGGCTCCCCAGCATCGTCTCCGCCTGGCCACATTGCCCGCGCCCGCCCCTGCCCGGCTTCGACCCTGCGCGCTCGCCTTCCCCGCGCCGGGTCCGGGCCCGCGCCCACCGGCTTGCCGCTCCAGCTGGTGGTCGGCTTTCGCCCGCTTGCCAGCCTGCCGGCTTAGCCGCGCCAGCTGCGGCTCCCCGCCGCCTCCCCGCGCCAGGCTCGGCCACGCGCATCCGCGTCCGACTCCGGCTGAGGCCGCCTACGCCTCCGCGCGCTCTGCCAGCTCCCTCGCCGCGCCTCTTGCCGGTCGGGTTGCGCGCTTCCACTGTCGGCTCCCAGGTCGGTCGCCGTGTCCAGCTATGCCGGCGCGCCCCTGCTGGGTCCCGCTCCAGTTGCCTGTTGAGGCCGGCGCCTGAAATAAAAAGCAGAAGCCGGCTGAGGAAAGAGGTCGGTTGCTGAAAAGAAAAAAAGCAGAAGAAAGAGAGAAGTGGGTCGGCTGCCCTATTGCTTGTTGCTGCCGGCTCATGAAAAGAAAGAAAGGGCCGACTGCCCATAGCCAAAAAAAAGAGTGACCGACTGCCCCAAAAAGCAGAAAGAAAGAGATGCGGGCCGACTGCTCCCATCAACACGGACACAAGGGCGAAACGTCCGGCTGCCTGCTGCCAACAGATGGACAAAGAGAAGAAAAGAAAAACCCGTCCGGATGACCCGTCCGCCTGCTTCGCCACACGGACGGTCAGACGTGACCAGCGCTGCCGGCTGTGCCAAGCCGGCTGGACAGCCTCCTGCTCAGACGACACATCCAGCGGGTGCGCTGACGCGCCCCCGCGAAGAAAGAGAAGACAAAGTAGTTGCTGGGAGATCCGCCCCGATAGCTCAGCAGTCGGCCCGAATCTCGGGGGCTACACCCAGCGGGTGCGCTGATGCGCCCCCGCGAGGAAGAAGACAAAGTAGTTGCCGGGAGATCCAGCCCGATTGCTCAGCAGTCGGCCCGAATCTCGAGGGCTACACCCAGTGGGTGCACTGGCGCGCCCCCACAGAAGATTGGAAACAAAAGAAGAGTTTTGTCCGGTTGCCAGCAGCCGGCAGAAGAGAAAAAGAAGAAAAAGGGCGCTGCAAGATGCCTCACCGCCTGGCCGGTCGAGCTTGACCGGGCGCCGGGACCCCCCTTCGAGCACCCAGAGGCTCGAAGGCTACACCCAGCGGGTGTGCCGGCGCACTCCGCGAGCGCCGAGCCATGCCGGTTGTCTTCGACAACGACCGCGACTATACGAAAATCAATGTGAGCTCCTCACCCGCATATTTTTTGCACCACACAAGCACGGATAACCCCAAGCAAAGCTCGGGGGCTGTCTCCGCGTTTTATTACAGTAGCATCACGGTTTGCCCCGGCGCCAGCCAGAGTTGGCCCGGGGGCTGGCTGCTTGGCCTGAGACGTTAGATCCTGCAGACGGCTTAGTACCATGCACGGTACGAAAGGCCCACTCTTACTCACAGACCATAGAGCGGCTGTCCGACTAGCAAGAGTGAACGCTGGAGGCCACCAACGCGAAAAACGTCCGGGAAGAAAAACGGTTCGGGCGACCCGGTCGTTTCCTTTACAAGTATCTGCTCGATCGAATCTGCTCCCAGACTTTGAGTACTGTGCACTCCACTTCGCGGCCCACTCTCAGCCACAGACCGCAGAGCGGCTATCCGGCGAGCGAGAGCACAAGCCAAAAAGCGGAGGGAACATGAAAAAGATTGAAGGGGGCTCGGACGAAACCGAGTCGGCACCCTCCGCATAAAACTTGCAATGCTAAAAGCAAACATTTGATGTATCTGCATGGATGAACTTTGTCTTCTTCATGATCATTTCCATGAACACTCGCCAAAAAACCTCCGCCCAACATTGCCAAGTTGCCCGGAGGCTTGGGGGCTACTGACGGAGTAATTGACCACAGGTACCCCGAAGACGGCAAGACAATATTTCAAGACATCGGGGCTAGCAAAGCCCCTCGGTCCGACTGCCCGGCTGCTCCTGCCGGCTCCCCGTCCGACTGCGCCAACCAGCCGGCTACCGACTGCAGCCCAACCTGACACCGACGAGACGGCCATACCTCGGACGAGACAGTTGTACCACAACGCCATCATGTACAGTGTCACTTATCCCTGGGCACTATTCATGAAGTGACCCAGGAGACAAGCATGACACCCACACCATACCCCCATGCCCACTTGTCCATTCCACTACATAGCTTAGGAAGTAAGCTAGCCATCCATCCATCCATCCATCTATAAAGGGCACACATCCATCCATCCAGGACACCACACACACACGCATGAGCATACACATGCTCACGGCCATGAGCCATGAGCATGGCCGGCCACTAGAGCATGCCACATACATGCATATATGAAACCAGATGCCTGTGGCACTGCTTTCAGATACAGCTCGAGGAGCACTCTGTACCAGATATACTACATACATACAGACATGCAGGAGTAGGGGTGTTATCTCTCCGGAGAACCCCGAACCTGGGTAAACTAGCGCGTGCTACTCGCATACCCGCTCCCGGTCCTATCAGCAGCATTCTTACCCTCACACTAACCCCTTGTGGCATCTGTTGACTCGCAAGCCCCCCGTGAGAATACCACGACAATAGGTTATCAAAGCAAAGTATTACGTGCATGCTCCTGGGGGGATATTTTGATAGGAAAAGATCATCGCTCATCCCCGACCGCCACTCATAAGGAAGACAATCAATAAATAAATCATGCTCCGACTTCATCACATAACGGTTCACCATATGTGCATGCTATGGGAATCACAAACTTTAACACAAGTATTTCTCAAATTCACAACTACTCGACTAGAATGTCTCTAATATTACCATCTCCATATCTCAAGACAATTATCAAGTATCAAACTTCTCATAGTATTCAACACACTCATAAGAAAAAATTTATTAATCTTGAATGCCTAACATAATTAAAGCAAATTACCATGCTATTTTGTAGGACTTTCAAAATAATATAAGTGAAGCATGAGAGAACAAAAGTTTCTATAAAACAAATCCACCGACGTGCTCTAAAAGATATAAGTGAAGCACTAGAGCAAAAACTGTATAACTCGAAAGATATAAGTGAAGCACATAGAGTATTCTAACAATTTCCGAATCATGTGTGTGTCTCTCAAAAGGTGTGTACAACAAGGATGATTGTGGAAAACTAACAATAAATACTCAAAGAATACAAGACACTCCAAGCAAAATACATGTCATGTGGTAAATAAAAATATAGCTCCAAGTAAAGTTACCGATGGAAGTAGACGAAAGAGAGGATGCCTTCCGGGGCATCCCCAAGCTTTGGATTTTAGGTGTCCTTAGATTATCTTGGGGTGCCATGGGCATCCCCAAGCTTAGGCTCTTTCCACTGCTTGTTCCATAATCCATCAAATCTTTTACGCAAAACTTGAAAACTTCACAACACAAAACTTAAAGTAGAAAATCTCATGAGCTCCGTTAGCGAAAGAAAACAAAACACCACTTGAAGGTACTGTAATCAACTCATTCTTTATGTATATTAGTGTTAAACATACTATATTCCAACTTCTCTATGGTTTATAAACTATTTTACTAGCCATAGATTCATCAAAATAAGTAAACAACACACGAAAAACAGAATCTGTCAAAAACAGAACAGTCTGTAGTAATCTGTAGATAACGCAAGATCTGGAACCCCAAAAATTCTAAAATAAATTTCTTGACGTGAGGAATTTATCTACTAATCATCTGCAAAACGAATTAACTAAATAGCACTTCCCAAATAAAAATGGCAGCAGTTCTCGTGAGCGCTAAAGTTTCTGTTTTTTACAGCAAGATTAAAAAGACTTTCCCCAAGTCTTCGCAATGGTTCTACTTGGCACAAACACTAATTAAACACAAAAAACACAACCAAAACAGAGGGTAGATAAATTATTTGTTACTAAACAGGATCAAAAAGAAAGGAATAAAAATAAAATTGGGTTGCCTCCCAACAAGCGCTATCGTTTAACGCCCCTAGCTAAGAATAATATTTCAATGATGCTCACATGAAAGTCTAACATACTTGCTATGAATAGGCATCCTATAGGCAAAAAAATTATCAAGGGAAGCAAAAACTAGCATATGCAAGAAAACGGAAAGAAACAATAGCAATCTCAACATAATGAGAGGTAATCTAGTAACATTAAAATTTCTACAACCATATTTTCCTCTCGCATAATAATTACATGTAGGATCATAAGCAAATTCAACAATATAGCTATCACAAAACATATTCTTAACAAGATCCACATGTATGCAAAGTTGACACTCTTCCAAAATAGTGGGATCAACATTGACTAAAGTCATGACCTCTCCAAACCCACTTTTATCAAAAACTTCATAAGATTGAACATTCTCCAAATATGTGGGATCTAAAGTTGACACTCTTCCAAACCCACTTCCAATAATATTGCAAACACTATTATCAGTCTCATATTCATCATGGGGCTTAAATAAATTTTCAAGATCAAAAGAAGAATCACCCCAATCATGATCATTGCAACAAATAGTAGTCATAGCAAAACTAGCATAAGCAAGCTTAGGGTTTTGCATATCATTAACAAAATTGAAAGTAAGATAATTTATAATAACATCGTTGCAATCATGCTTTTCATCAAAGGAATTGTTAAGTATGGGTGCAATAGCAACGATCTCATGTTTAACATAAGGAACTATAGCAAGTTCATCTTCATGAATATTGGCATCATGGCCACAAGAATAGCAAGCATCATGTTCATCAAGGGATATTTCAATTAAATCATCGGAATCATAATTATCTATAGATTCATGCATATCATTATTTTCTTCCGAAGCAACAGTCATTCTTGCAATAAATTCTTTGACATAGACATTATGAGCATAGTTTTCATAGCAATATTTAAGTATGTCAAAATTTTCTGATTCGTAGAGAGTAATATCATATTTTTCAATCAAAGAAGCAACTTCATAAGCACCCTTAAAAGCAACAAATTCTTCAATTTGTTCGATATCGTAGTAACTATAAACACCCTTTGCATCAGAAGATGAGATTTCAATATCATTAAACTCACATAGGTAGGGGAGGTGTTTTTTAGGGTTCTTAGAGCAACAAGTAAAATCACAAATTTCACAAAGATTCCAAGCATAACACAACAATCTGTTTAATTGATTCCATAAGATTCTCCCTTTTTCACACAAACGGTGATGCACAAAATGAGCATGTTGATCTAAAGATTTCCCATCAACTAGGCTAGTTGGGGTATCATCACGAGCGCCTAAGGATCGAAGATGATCTACATAGAACACTTTAAGTGGATGGATATCTATAGATTTTTAGCAAGCAAAGTTGCAAGCAAATAGAAGGCACATGGAACCACAAACAAGGATACATACGGGGAGAAGGCAAACAAAAGAAGAGGTAAATAGGGAAAGAGAAGGAGGATGGATAGAGAGAGGGAGAATAAAACAGCAAGGGTGAAGTGGGGGAGAGGAAAACGAGAGGCAAATGGCAAATAATGTAATGCGGGAGATAAGGGTTTGTGATGGGTACTTGGTATGTCTTGACTTCCAACGGCGCCACAAGTAACTCGATGCCGGGAGTCAAATCTTGACTCGTATTGCACGAACCTCCCCGGCAACGCCGCCAGAAATCCTTCTTGCTACCTCTTGAGCACTAGGTTGGTTTTCCCTTGAAGAGGAAAGGGTGATGCAGCAAAGTAGCATAAGTATTTCCCTCAGTTTTTGAGAACTAAGGTATCAATCCAGTAGGAGGCCGTGCACGAGTCCCTCGCACCTACACAAACAAATAAATCCTTGCAACCAACGCGATAAGGGGTTGTCAATCCCTACACGGTCACTTACGAGAGTGAGATCTGATAGCTATGATAGGATAATATTTTTGGTATTTTTATGATAAAGAGAAATAAAAGATGCAAGTAAAATAAATACCAAAGGAAATAACTAAGTATTGGAAGATTAATATGATGGAAGATAGACCCGGGGGCCATAGGTTTCACTAGTGGCTTCTCTCAAGAGCACAAGTATTTACGGTGGGTGAACAAATTACTGTTGAGCAATTGACAGAATTGAGCATAGTTATGAGAATATCTAGGTATGATCATGTATATAGGCATGACGTCCGAGACATGTAGACCGACTCCTGCCTGCATCTACTACTATTACTCCACATATCGACCGCTATCTAGCATGCATCTAGTGTATTAAGTTCAAGAGAAGAGAGTAACGCTTTAAGCAAGATGACATGATGTAGAGGGATAAACTCATGCAATATGATATAAACTTAGCATGATGTAGAGTAACACCTTGATAGCAACAATACAATACGTGCCTTGCTGCCCCTACTGTCACTGGGAAAGGACACCGCAAGATTGAACCCAAAGCTAAGCACTTCTCCTATTGCAAGAAAGATCAATCTAGTAGGCCAAACCAAACTGATAATTCGAAGAGACTTGCAAAGATAACCAATCATACATAAAATAATTCAGAGAAGATTCAAATATTGTTCATAGATAAACTTGATCATAAACCCACAATTCATCAGTCTCAACAAACAAACCGCAAAAGAAGATTACATCAAATAGATCTCCACAAGAGAGGGGGAGAACTTTGTATTGAGATCCAAAAAGAGAGAAGAAGCCATCTAGTTAATAACTATGGACCCGTAGGTCTGAAGTAAACTACTCACACTTCATCGGAGGGGCTATGGTGTTGATGTAGAAGCCCTCCATGATCGATGCCCCCAAGATGGGATCTCGTGGATACAGAAAGTTACGGCGGTGGAATTAGGGTTTTGCTCCGTATCTGTTAGTTTGGGTGTACGTAGGTATACATAGGAGGAAGGAGTACATCGGTGGAACAACAGGGGGCCCACGAGGGTGGAGGGCGAGCCTGGGGGGTAGCCGCGCCCCCCTACCTCATGGCTTCCTCGTTGATTGCTTGACGTAGGGTCCAAGTCCTCTGGATCATGTTCGTTCCAAAAATCACGTTCCTAAAGGTTTCATTCCGTTTGGACTCCGTTTGATATTCTTTTTCTATGAAACCCTAAAATAGGAAAAAAAAACAGTAATTCTGGGCTGGGCCTCCTGATAATAGGTTAGTGCCAAAAATAATATAAAAGTGTATAATAAAGCCCAATGATGTCCAAAACAGAATATAATATAGCATGGAACAATAAAAAATTATAGATACGTTGGAGACGTGTCACTTCATGACAAGCTCCAGCTGCGCTCAACCAGCAGATCCTAAGCGGTCTTCAGTTCCTCACAGGCCTGGCGGATCCAAGCCTGCGTCTCGGTGACGCGCCCCTCAAGGTTCGCCTCCGCTTGTCCACCGCCGCCATCCTGGAATTGGCCTTGTCTAGGTGGGCACGGTGAAGCGTCGGGAGCTTATGGAAATTGGCGCTCAAACCCTGGAGGAGCCGCTCTTCCTGGGAACCGCCGCCACCAGCGCTCGGTTCGTCAACGACCTCAAGCCCGGCGGCTGCAAGCACCTCGTCATCGTACACCTCCCCCTCGGTGGGCGCCCTGGTGCTCACCGTCCATGGGAGGTGGACGAACAGGTCGTCGCTCACCTTCTGGTACTTGCCCGAGCCAGAGGCAGCGGAGGAGGAAGGATGGTCGTCGACCACCTCCGCCTCGGCGGTGGCCTTGCCGGCCTCCCCGGCAGGCCCCTTGCCGGCCTCCTCGGCAGCGGCCTCGCCGGTCTCCCCGGCAGGTCCCTTGGAGGTGTCATCAGCAGAGCCCTTGGCGGCCTCCTCAGCGGCGATCTTGTCAGCCTCAGCCACGGCATCCTTGGCAACCTCCCCGATGACGGTGTCCACGTCCTCCCGGTCCACCAAGGAAGGATCTGGATACCTAAAAGGGGAATGAGGCGAAGTCAAGACCAAAAATTTAAAAGAAGAAAAATGAGCGGGGACAGAAGACAAACAACTCACCCGTGCCAAGCTGGGAAGAAGTGGTCCCCTCCCCACCAACATTCGATGCCGGGACGGAGCCGCCGGCGCCCGGGTTCGCCGCCTCCTCCTCCTCCGTGCGCATGGGCTCAGCGCTTGGCGCCCTTGCCAGGGACGCTCCTCAGGGCGGCGTGGTTGATGGGGGCGGCGTGTTGGGAGTGGCCCTCAGTGGCTGCTCCTGCTGCCGTCCTCCTCCTGCAACCATGGCAAGGTTAGCACTAAGAGATCGTGTCCCAGCACATGTTGATGGGGAGCGAGTGATGAACGCAGGTTGGGGGCTGCGCCGGGGGCTGCTATCCAGGCTGCTCTCCACCACCAGTGGCATACTCGAGGTGCCCGCCGGGGGCTGGCCACCCGTCGAGGCCCTGGCCCTCTTCACCACCCTCTGGGCTAGCGTCTCCATATCCCTGCGAAGATGAAGACAAGTAAAGAAAAGCAGCATGGTCTGAGGGGACGGAGATGACAAAAGACAAGATACTTACTCATCCACCACCTCCTCTTTCGTTGCCTTCATGTTCCTCCTCGTGCTAAGAGACCCGAAGTCGAAGATGACCTCCGTGTCGTCGGCTGCGAGAGGAGGGGAAGCGGGTGGAGTCCGAGGACGCTTGGACAAAGAAGAGGCAGTCCCTTTCTTCTTCGACACCGCAGCTTTCACCACCTTCATCGCTGCTGCGGCCCTCATCTGGCGCACGGACGCCTCCTGGGTTTGTAGCGGTTGTGTGGCCCTGTCGGGCCGGACCGGCTCACCAGAGCTGGCCCGCCGCAGGACATGCCCTCTCCCCGTGACCAGGGGTTCGACAGCCTCGACCTCCTCCACGGACGACTCATCGACCACATCTTCAATGAGAGGGGCCGCGGTGCCGGCGCTGCTGGCCTTCCCAGCGGATGCCTGCCCACTGGCCGAGCTCCCTATCCTCCGCAGCTGCCGCGTCCTTGTCCTCCATGCCGCCAGGGCTGCCCACCTCTTTGGAGAGCTCCGCCTCCGCCGCCCTGGCGGCGATATGGTCCAGCTCCACTTAGGTGGTGTCCTGGATGAGCAGCAGCTCATCGCGGATGTACTTCTCCGACAAGGTGTCGAAGAACTTCTGCACCTGATCCGCCTCCGGCTCAGCCCAATTCGGGTCACGGCCGTGCGCATTAAAGTCTGGCATCATGGCGATGATGTCCGTTTGGCGGGACTTGTTGCTTAGCGGGACCACCCCTGCTGGCAACCGAAAGAGGGGCCCCTTGGCAACCTTGACGGCCTTCGCGGCCTTGCCGGTCCTCTTGGCACTGCCGTCGCGGTCCACATCGAGCTGAAAAAGCCGCTGGCAGAAGTGGTCATGCCCCATCACCGTGAAGTTGTGGTTCAAGCCGGGGCGAAGCCGCATGATGTCAGCCGCATTCTTGAAAAGCCAGGCCGGCCTCCCCTTGTTGTGAAGTGGAGCGATACGGCGGTGGATGAAATCCGCTCCAATCATCTCCAGGGTGAGCCTGGCAACGGTGAGGCGATGGATCCTGGTGGTGGCGACCGTGAGCTTCTCATCCTGGGCGTCGACCTCGCCCTAGTCGTCTTTGCGAACCGGCGGCGCCTGGCGAACCTGGAAAAATTCATGTTGGTCCTCCTCCTCAATCCAGCATCACCGGCTCCGCCACTCCTCCCACCTCTCCTTCTGAGCGCCCCCCAGATCTGTCACCTTCTCCTGGGTCCTTGGGATCCAGATGACACAACTGGAGATGGCGCCTCCCTTCTGGATCTGAGGATAGAAGTAGTGACGAAAAAGCGCCGTGCTGGGATGCACTTCGGCGAAGCCCTCGCAGAGATGGGTGAAAAAGGCCATGCACGCCATGGCATTTGGAGTGAAATCCAAAAGGTGGAAGCCATAGGTGTGCATGACATCATTGAAGAAATTGGAGAAAGGGGCAGAGGCTGGAGGAAAAGTAATCGACGAAGAATGGGTACCGATTCGGGCTGGCCTTGGCGAAATCAGCGGGGATGATGCACGTGGCCGGATGCCCCGTCGTTTGCCCCCCCCCCCGTCTTGCGCCCCCACAGGGGCTTGAAGTTGTCCCGGAGATGGACCGCATCGACCGTCGAGGGAAAGTAGGCGAGCTGCGCCCGCCGCGCCACCAACTCACTCTCCGACGGCTCCTTCCCCCCGGCGTCCTTGGCAACTCCCTTTCCTTTGCTGGTTTTGGGTGCAATGGTTCCTGCGAGAGGCGAAAGTTAAAGGACAGTGAAGACGCGGCGGTGGCGAGCGAGAGCAAGAGCTTCAGAAGGAAGAAGGAGGGGACGACGGTTCCGAGAATGTAGAAGGCACAAAGGATAAATGAGCAGCGCGCCTGTGGTTATCCCTTTTTACGGGGAAGGCGCGGGCCGCCTCTTTAGCATTTACTACGACATGACGCATGCGTGCGGGAACCGCCCCACGCATGACCCCCACGTCACGCATGACCCTCTTGTCGCGCATTCGATGTGGGTCGTGGGGAAGCACAGCAGACGGAACACTACTAGGAAAAGGCCTATAGATGATATGGCCACTAATGGCTCACCAGAAATGTGGTGCGCCACTACTATATACTAATGGCGCACCATGAGTTGGTGCGCCATTAGTCTGGTAGACAATAATGGCGCACCGGACACACAGTGCGCCACTAGTAACAATTCTTTTATTTTTCCAAAATACTAATGGCGCACTAGGGCAGAGTGCGCCATTACTAGTTTAACTAGTAATGGCGCACCTGCCACACAGTGCGCCACTACTATATTTTTTTTGCAAAAATACTAATGGCGCCTGCGAGAGGCGAAAGTTAAAGGACAGTGAAGACGCGGCAGCGGCGAGCGAGAGCAAGAGCTTGATAAGGAAGAAGGAGGACGGTTCCGAGAATGTAGAAGGCACAAAGGATAAATGAGCAGCGCGCCTGAGGTTATCCCTTTTTACGGGGAAGGCGCGGGCCGCCTCTTTACCATTTACTACGACATGACGCATGCGTGCGGGAACCGCCCCACGCATGACCCCACGTCACGCATGACCCTCCACATCGCGCATTCAACGCGGGTCGTGGGGAAGCACAGTGGATGGAACACTACTGGGAAAAGGCCTATAGATGATATGGCCACTAATGGCTCACCAGAAATGTGGTGCGCCACTACTATATACTAATGGCGCACCGGACACACGGTGCGCCACTAGTAACTATTTTTTTTCCAAAAATACTAATGGCGCACCGGGGCACAGTGCGCCATTACTAGTTAAACTAGTAATGGTGCACCTGCCACACAGTGCGCCACTACTATAATTTTTTTTGCAAAACTAATAATGGCGCACCGCAAGCTGGTGCACCATTAGTAACCAGGGTTGCTAATGGCGCATTTGTGGGTGGTGCGCCATTAATAACTTGGGACCAGCTAGATATTTTGGACAGCCACACCTACACACTCACTTTCCCCACTTCATTGTCTCCACCTCCTCCTCCAAGCTTGTGTCGGCTGCCTCCTCCTCACCTCATTTGCACCATAGATTCATCAAAATTAAGTGGTTAAATTACCTTTTTTTATAGGTAAGTAAGGGGAAAGCTATCTTTATGTTGTAGATCTACTTTTTTCTCCCTCCAACAACATGCACATGCACTTTTTATGGCCGAGCTAGATCTATCTATGTTTGTGGTGTTGCATATGTTTGTGGTGTTGCATATATGTTTGTGTTTGCAGGTGCCAGTATTTGAAATGCGATAGTTGCCAATATTTTGCCGGAATGTTGATTCATTTCCGTTTCAGCGAGATTTTTGGCACTATGCAATCTTTTTGGTCCTATTTTTAGGGAAAGTCATGCCAAATTTCTTCTTGGTTCTAAAATATTGTTTTGCTCTACCCCGCAGGCGACCATGGTCCGCACGATGACCGAAGGCATCGTGAATAGGTTTTTGAGCTCCACGAAGGCCGAGATGCTTCAAAAGAACGAGACGGAGATAATATGTCCGTGTCGAAGATGCAAGCTGAAGAGCCTTATTGCTGAAGGTATGGAAAACGAGGTCTATTTTCTGGGACTTGACGTACTGGAAGATCCACCGTGTGCCTCACAGCCTTGATGTCGTGCATATCACGAAGAACGTGTGCGAGAGTCTGCTTGGTACCCTGCTCAACATGCCAGAGAGGACCAAATATGGGCCGAAAGCAAGGGTCGCCGCGAAATGCATGTCAACTTCGAGAGTCGACTCGCCGACTTTGAAAGAGCAAACCTAGTCGCGCTACAACACATAGACGCGGTCGATCCTTGGGTGGTAGAGCACAAAACCTTTATTGAGAAGACATACAATGACCGAGGCCAACAGAGGACGGACGGAGATATAATCAAAGAACACAACACATGTTTCATGCGTTGGTTCAAGCAGAAGCTTCTGTCGTACCCTTTACATGAGGATTCTTCCGCGGAAGAACAACGCATATTCGCCTTGTCACAGGGCGCCGAGCACAACCTGATGACCTATGAGGCGTACGATATCAAGGGCTACACATTCTACAACGAGGACAAGGACATGAAGAGCGATGGTTATCAGAACTCCGGGGTAACGATGGAATCCTACACCGGTAACGACAAGTACAGATACTACGGAAGGATCGAGGAGATCTGGGAGCTGAGCTACGCTGGAGAGAAGGTCCCGATGTTCCGTGTCAGATGGGCCAAGAGCGTCCTAAAAGAAGACCGGTATTTCACCACCATGGTTATACCCGAAGCCAAATCCAAGACCGCGGGCGCAAACGTCACCGCGAAAAATGAGCCATGGGTACTGGCTTCCCAAGTGGACCAATGCTTCTTCATTACCGACCCGTCAAAGCCCATTCATGTTGTCGTGAGGAGAGGCAAAAGGAAGATCATCGGAATGGATGGAGTCGCCAATGAGCAAGACTTCAACAAGTACGGCGACCCGAAGATGGAACATCACGACGACGATGAAGTAGCAGCATACACCACAAGAAGAAGCAAGACCGCCCTACCTAAAGGACGTCCGTTCTAGAGAAGAACTCCATTTGCGAAAAAGAAGGGCAAGAAGATTGTGAACAGATAGCTAGCTAAGATCGATTGTATTTAAATCATAGTCTTCATTTCTCGATTGTATTTCATGGGCACTTTTTGATATCATGAATATTTTTAAATTTCATGGGCACTTTTTGAATTCATGAATATTTTTTCAAATTTGATGATATTTTTTATATTCAATATGAAAAAAATATTGAATATTCATGAATACACTCGATCTCGATCCCCCTCCATCTTGATCGCTATCCCCCTCGCCAGATCCACCTTGCCGCCGAGCACCCCCCGCACCCTTCCCCCGCCCCACCACCGCCGACGACCCGCCGCTCCCTCCCCCGCTCCACCGCCGCCGACGACCCACCGCACCCTTCCCTGCTCCACCGCCGCCGCCGACCCCCCGCACCCTCCCCCGGCCCGCTCCACCGCCGCCGCCGACACCCCGCACCCTCCCCCGCTTTTTGATGATATTTTTAAATAACAAATTTGATGATATTTTCAAATAAGAAATTTGATGATATTTTCAATTAAAAATAAAAAACAAATTTGATGATATCTTCTGTTCTAGTCCTCATGAAAATAACAAATTTGATAAAAAAACAAATTGTCAGATGCAACGAGAAATAATGAAAAAAGAAGTTACTAATGGCGCACGAGAGGAGGGTGCGCCATTGCTATCAGAAAAAAAGTTACTAATGGCGCACCAGAGGATGGTGCGCCATTGCTATGAGTGTTTTTATGGCACACCCCTAGATGGTGCGCCATTACTAACATTCCCCCTCTAGCTGGATACACCTTCGCCAGATCGCCCCTTCCCTCTCCCTCGCCAGATCCCCCTTCCCTCCCCGCGCCCACTCCACACCCGCGCCGCTGCCCCCGCGCCCCCACCACTGCATTCGCTGCAACGCCGACGACCGCACGGGGTGCCGGACGATGACCGCCGCTGACCCGCGAAGCATGTGGCCGCTGGCCTCCCCACGACCAACCGAGGCGCCGAGGAGGACCGCCGTCGTCTTCCTCTTCGACTGCGAGGACCCGGACGAGCTCGGACGCCCTCGAGCCATCTCTTTGACGCCGCCGCCGCAGACCCCAACCCTGACCCCGACCCCTCCGGCGACCGGCCGCGCCCGCCTAGGTACCTCTCCTTCCTCCTTCCTCCCTCTCCACCCTTCCTCCCCATTCCCTCCCTCCCTCGACCGTGGTACAGGTCGTCGGCGTACTGCGCCGGCGTGTAGCGGCTGCCGGTGTTGTAGAAAGCCGGCATGAAGTTCATGGCACTGCCTGTTTCCATGTAAAGTTATAGTGTTTCCGCATGGAGAATCTCTTTTCCGGTGTGCATGATCTGTGTTACCCCATTTAAATGAACAAGATTTGTTTAGTTGTTCATACCAGGTGTCCACCTTTTCTGGGAGTTCAAAAAGTGCTCTGTATTTGAGTGGAAGAACAAATTTTAAACTGAATTTTGAGGTGTAACCAAACTAAACTGATGATAACTCTTGTTTCCTGGAAACAGAGGTAGTTTACATATTGCATTGCCTTCTGTTTTACTGCATTTATCAGGGGTACCTAACCATTCTTGCAGAGTTCCTCAGGTCAGCTAAAACTCATAAATACTTCTTAGAATTTTCCAGCAAAGTCTTGGTCTGGCATTGCTGGTGTTTGTTTAAGTTCAGAGTTTAAGCATGTGTAGTGTAATGTAGTGTAGTGAGCTTGTTCTAGTGTAGTGAGGTCTGAACCATTGCACGATGTAGTGTAGTGTAGTGAGCTCTGAACCATGTTCATTGTTGAGTACTTCAATTTTACTGAACCTATTCATTTTTGTGGACTTAGTGAACATGATAAGACAAGCCAGATGCTCTATTTTTAATTAACAGTAATCCATGATCAGCAACAGTTTCATTCACTAATTTTCAGTTAACAACAATCCATGATTTTTTCCAACTAAAACTATTGATGATTTTTTGTTGGGTGACCTATTAGATCTGGAATGGAAGCTCACATAAGTTGAGCTGATTTTTGTCCATATGAAAGCAGAGGACCATATGGTCTGTGGCCTTTTCATCCATATGAATGTAGAGGCACATTGTGGTGCTAGTTTGCTGGGTTTTGTCTCCGACCATCGTGTCGTGATGATTTTGCAGGTACCCCAAGAGGCCCTTGAGTTTTCCGGAATGTCTCTTAACTTCCGTTTCGGCAAATTCGGGTACTCCATATGTCCTATATTCAGCAAAGGTCATGCTGAAATTTTCCGTGAATTTTAGCATGACTTTGCTAAAAATTGGACATATGTGGTAATTCCTACTAATGCATGGGCTGGGGTATCTTAGTACTTAATTAAGTAGGATCAACTGCCTCTTGTGTTATGCATGGGCCTCAGCGTTGACAAACCCTAAATTATAAAACCATGGCTTTTAGGGTGCCTTGGTGTCGATAAAAACCTAAATGATGAAAGCTTAGCTTTTAGGATGCCTTAGTGTCGACAAAACCTAAATGATGAGACCATGATCTTGTTCCTTGACAATAACCAACTTTTTGACCAAACTATTTTCCTATTTAGAGCGAAACATGGCCCACAACGATGAGGCCGGTGGTTCGGGTGGCAAGCAATTCTGGGAGCTATCCTAGGAGATGGAGGAAGAACCTCACCGCTATGAGGACACCGCGGAAGACACCGATCCTGACTACACAACCCCTAGTGGCGTCGGGGATGACACCATTGATGGTGCCGCCGAGGATGCCACCACTGATGGTGCCACCGAGGATGCCACCACTGATGATGGCAGCACACGCACAGATGGAAGCCAACCGAAGAGGCAAGGGAAGGACCGGCGCCCGAACGTGCTCCGCACCGTCAAGGAGGAATTTACTCAAGTGACCTCCGACGGGCATCAAACGGCGCCCAAAGAATTAGTCAAGGGGTACTCGCTTCAGCTCGGGTGCATTCTCCAGAGCACCGTCTCGATCAACACTGAGAACCTAAGGCATAAGGACCGACGGAATTTGCGCAACCTCCTCTTCACAAAGCTGCACGAACGATACAAGTTCCCCGCTGACTTTGTAAACACACGCCTCTCAGGGAATAAAGTGAACAGTGCCGCCCTCACGATGATGAGCACGGCCCTGCCTGCTTGGAGAAGCGCGGTGAAGAGAATGATTGACAAAGGTGATTGTTATGAGAAGATCAAGGCGAAAAATCCTTCGATCAGCGAAGATGACTACAAGGAGTTCAAGATCAAGTGCGAGAGCAGCGCAACCTCCAAATCAAGTCAATGGGGGAAAGAAATGCGGGATTTGAACTTAGGGGAATGCAAGCTGGGTCCCGGCGGTTATAGAGTGGCAGAGCCTATATGGGACAAGGAGGACGCGGAGTGTGCCGAGCAAGGCCTACCACCCCGCTTCAAGAAATACCGTGACAAGCAGACCAGGAACTATGTCAGGGCCCGGTACAAGGAGGACCCGGTAACAAAGGAGCTTACCACGGATCCGAAGACCAGGGCGCTTGAGCTTGTTCTGGTAAGGAATACACCCCCGCGTAATTAGCTCCATATGGTTGCATTCTAATTAATGAAGCCAAATTTCTAAATGGTTCACATTACTTCCGCAGCTGAAAGCAGTAGCGCGGGGTCGGCTCAGAGCACCCCTTGGGAAAGCAATCTAAATAGGGCGTTGAACGTAATGAAAAACAAGGATAAGCTCAGTAAGCCATCATCAGCTGGTTGTGTGGCCGGCAAAGGCTTGTCCACAAAATGGTCGTCATACTATAACGCTGGTGGGCGAAAGGAGAGAAAGACCAGCTCGGAAAGCCAGTCACGCGAGGTTCAAGAACTCAAGGCACAAGTGGCGCGGATTCTGGAGATTGTCCAATAGAAAGTGCAACAACAACTGGGATCGACGCTCACCGGCATTATGCCTACCTTGATTCATGGGATGACGACGTGGATTGCGGGCGGCCAACAGGGGCCGCCCCCGATTCCCAGCTTCACGGCCAGCACCTCGCACAATGCGCAGGCGGCGCCATCGGTGTCTCCGGCGGAGGCGGCATTGGTGTCTCCGACGCCGGCATGGCCATTGGAGCTTAATGCACCCGGGTGTACGCCGGCCGGCACCTCGGCAGCAAGCTACCCCTCCGTCAATTGCACGCCCGCCGTTGGTGGTGCCTCGACATTAGCCGAGCTCGACGCCATCATAACGGTAACTAATTAAGCCTCTCGGCCGAGGACTTCATCTCCCTGCCTTTGACTGGTCATCCCTAACACCCAACATGTTTTTGCAGGGCGCCGCCGACGTTCCGTGCACTCTGCTGCACTTCGTGAACGACGAGTTGGTCGATGTCGCCAAGGGCAGAATCGTTCAACCGGGCAACCCCGTGTTCCACGGTAATCCGATGCCACCCACCGTGTACAGGGTTCAACTGGTTCGGGTGCTGCCAGGCTGCGACGAGTTGTTACCTCCGATTCGACCTACCGGGGCCGACGAAGATGATGTGATGACCCTCAGCGCCTGCCTAAGCTGGCCCGTGCTTTGGCCAAAGAGCCAGATTCGTTTGGGTGATGGGGACACCACCCCAAAGACAACACCGCCAGTCGTGCCGGCGCCAAGCCATGGCAAGACCACCGCAACGCTACCGGACATGCCGGACATCCCTATGGCACAGGATCCGAACATGCATATGGCACAGGATCCGGACGACAACGACAACGACGACGGTACATTTACCAACTCGATAAGTACTTTTCCGAACATGGGTACGATGACGAATTCTTGGGGCCTCCTTCTCAAGAACCAAACCCTACAAAAGACGATCGCGATCTAGCTGGTACTGCGGAGAAACCCAATTGCAACATGCGTCGTCTGGCGTTCAGTTCTCAGGAGACGCCTCCAGCTGCCGACTTCACCGAGCCTCAGATAGCCGAGGTGCGAAATATTATTAGCCCCAACACACTCAAGAAGGCGGTCTGTGAGCAGAACTCGGTCCCATTACAGCAGAAGAAGAAGGGACGGAAAAGAAAGAGTAACAAGGGTGCGAGCCAGCCAGCACCGAGTACGATCCGTGCTCATGATGGGCCACATTCACCTAAGGATATCTCGAGGAGGGTGCATGTGGCGGGTAGGCCGATGATACCGACTAATAAGCTCAATGCTGCAACCGGTGCTATGCGGAGTCTGCATGACAGTGTTCTTTCTTTGGAGAAGCGGCGTGTCAGAGAGAATGACGTGGCATACCCGGTATTCGTGGACAAGGTGCCAGAGGGAAAGGGCTTTGTGGATAACTCCATCGGGGGTACGATCGTCCTATGGTTTGATGACATCTTCGCTATGTTTAACCTTCATCTGCTGCACTACACCTTCGTTCGGCTATTTTGCTGAGTATGGAGATGCGGATCATTAGAGACAAGACCCAGGACATCGTGATAGTAGACCCCTTCTACAAGCGTGCCAAGATCTTGAGCAGCGCTGGGGACCGGCAAGTCGTGAGTTCTTACCTCGAAGGCGTCATTCTGGCAAACCCAGATAAGGATAACTTCCTCGTGCCTTACTTTCCCGAGTAAGTCATCCCCTCAACCGCCCCGTAACATATGATTTCTTTGATTTCGATCGTTTTTTTTCTAACATTCCGTGTTTTGTGCTGTGACACAAATTGCACACTCACCTCTTAATCCCAAAATATTCCATGGCCACGTATTTCGACTCAGACCGTCAGTCAAAGAAAGACTACACAAATATCAAGAAAGTTCTTGATGATTTTCTCCCCGGCTACGCCAAATCTGGAAGCACCTTCACCAGGCCAGTTCATAAGTACGGCAAGCACGTGTTAAGCAACAATACGACATTCTGCTGCGTCAAGCAGCCGCCTGGCGGTCAGAAGGATGCCTACTACGCCCTCCATCACATGCGGGCGATCGTACGGGACCATAATCACCTTCTGCTACCAAATAATCTCAAAGATTGGGCCGCGAGCTTGTCGGCAATCCAGGACGCGGACATCAGACAAGAATTCTTTCGCATCCAGCCGGAGTTTGCGGAAATCATCCATCAAGATGTCCTTCGTACCTCGGGGTAGTTCAACCTTAGAAATCACCCGTCCAATAGTGAGATATACACAACTCTACAAATGCAGGCTGACAACGCCCGCGATTTTCATGACCATCATGAGAGACGGCGGCTTCATCCACGCTCCGGTCCCTTGAGTCGAGTCGAAAGTAGTGATGCTATGTGTAGTTTTGAAACATCGATTGGCTCATGTTGTAATTAAACTTTAATGAACTTGTATGTCTCTTTGGTTTGGACAGTCGTTCAACTTAGATGTAATCGATGCTATTAATGTGTTTCTTTTCTCTTTCGATCCTTTTGTTGCATACTTAGAAATTGCTTATGTATTGTCTGTGAATTGTTACTAACGTTTTGTTTGGCTAGTGCATAGAGATGCCGTCGTATGTCGTGTACAAGGGTAAGGTTCCCGGAGTCTACGACGACTGGGAGGAGTGTCGGAGACAGGTTCACCATTTCAGCGGTAACAGTTACAAAGGGTACACCACTAGGGCGGAGGCAGAAGTTAGATACGCGTGCTATCTAGCGGGGGAGAGGAGGGAGCGTTGGAGGAACCGGATGAAGACCAGTTTCACCGCGATTATGCTCATCGTGATGACCGTAGCTCTCTTCTATGTGATGGTAGTTTAGATGATCGATATCGACTTGTAATGTGAAGACAAACTCACTACTCGCGGTTTCGAGACATGTAATGTTCTAACTTTGTTCGGTATTTTAAATTCAGAGACTAATATGATGAATTGTATTCAGAGACTAATCTTCTATTGTATTCGATGAATCTGTTGTTGCTGCGTGGTGCTAGCTATATTCATACTAGTGGCGCACCACCACATAGTGCGCCATTAGTAAGCCAGAGCACACTAATGGCGCATCATCCACCAGTGCGCCATTAGTATGCCAAAGCACATGGGTAAATGTGGCCCCTGGGAGGCATACTAATGGTGCACCGTGGGCTATACTAATGGCGCACCTGTGGTGCGCCATTAGTAAAAAATAATAATGACATGGTACTAGTGGCGCACCTGTAGTGAGACATTAGTAGCTAAAACAGGTGCGCCACTAGTAGGCCTTTTCCCGGTAGTGGAAAAGTTACTGCAGTAAAAATTCGCCCTGCCTGCCCGCGCACCGTTCTGGGCCTAGCCCAACAATGCGTCGTGCTTATGTGTGGCCTAGGCCCGGGGGCTCCTGTTGGTGTACAAAAGTAGGGGCTCTCCTTTTGCACCCCTTTACTTCTGCACGGGTAGTCTGAGCCGCACCCACGGCCGCACTAAGCAGGGCAGAGGAGGGATGCCGGAGCGCAAGACAACCGAAGCGAAGCCAAGACCAGAGACACAAAGAGCGAGGGAGCGAAGTGGACCGCTGCCCCGGCAAGAGCATTGCCGGGGCAACTTGCTCAATGCCAGCAGAGCGTGCCGCCCTTGAGCCAAGGGGTTCCAACGGCATCAACCATATTGGAACCAAGGCTCGGGAGGCACCTCCATGGTGCCATGCAGATCTTTGTGGAGATCATAAATACGCAAGATCAGATGAGAACCAGAAGACGACGATCCTTAGCAAGATCCTTGCCAAGGAAATCCACGAGACCCCTGGCAAGATCCTTGCCGGGGATGACCGCGGTGCCACGGCAAGACCCTTGCTGGGCCCCTGGCAAGACTCTTGCCGAGGACATCTGCAGGGCCGCAGCCAGGCCCACATCTCCCAAGACTCCACCACCGCTCCCATGCAGCTGCTAGCTCAACCAGTTGGGCAGGCGTCTACGTGGCAGCGTGCTTCCTCCACACCGACTCAGCAAGCACCTGCATGGTGGCATGCAGATCTTCGTGAAGGCTCCGCCACCACGCCAACCCAGCAGCCAGCCAACGTGGCGCTACAACGCCTCGTCAGCTCGGACGGGCGTCGGAGCCAGGCGAGGCGGCTACAGCTGGGACGAGTTTCCGTGCTATCCCCAATAAAGCAAGAGGGGCACGTCGGCAGCGCATTAAATGTGTTTTTCTGACGATGACAGAGGATAGACTCGACCACTATACACCTTTTCACCTCCTGTGTGCCACTTTGGCAACCTCTTTTTGTCTATGAAAGGATGCCCGAGGCATACTTGAGGGGGATTCGGATCTTTGGAACTAGACACACACCGTAGCTAGTTCAAGAACTCAAGAACACTCAAATATACATCAAAGCAGGACTAGGGCATTACCCGTCTCCGCGGCTCGAACCTGGGTAAACGATCCTTGTGCTGACCGACAGACCCACTCTTTGCACAACCCCGTGCCCGTCAACCGTAGAAGGGATCCAAGTGATTCCATAGGTGTCGTTTCCACCGACACCATGGGAAGGATTAATGATGCTCATATTATTGCAAATAGAAATTATGTTCCTGTAGAGTTCATTGTTCTTGCTATAGATTGCAATCCTACATGTCCTATTATTCTTGCTAGACCTTTCCTTAGAACGATTGGTGAAATTATTGATATGAAAGAAGGAAACATTAGATTTCAATTTCCGTTAAGAAAAGGCATTGAACAATTTTCAAGAAATAACATTAAATTTCCATATGAATCTATCATTAGAGCCACTTATGGATTGCGTACCAAAGATGACAATACGTATAATCTATTCGTGTTGTATGCCTAGCTAAGGGCGTTAAACAATAGCGCTTGTTGGGAGGCAACCCAATTTTATTTTTGTTCTTACTTTTTAGGTCCTTCTTTGCATTAAATAATTCATCTAGCATCTGGTTAGATGTGTTTTTGTGTTTTAATTAGTCTTTGTGCCAAGTAAATCCTTTGGGATAGCTTACGGTGATAGTTGATTTGATCTTGCTGAAAAACAAAAACTTTTGCGCCTAGAAAATTAATTTTCATTTTTAGCAGAAGTACGATAAAATATTGATTCTTTTTGTAGAATATTAATAAACAAATTGCTTAGGTTTTCCTAATTGTTCAGAATTGTTGGATTTATAGAAGTATTCGAGACTTACAGATTGCTACAGGCTGTTCTGTTTTCGACAGATTCTGTTTTCTATGTGTTGTTTGTCTATTTTGATGAATTTGTGGGTAGTATCGGGGGGTATTAACCAAGGAAAAGTTGTAATACAGTATGTATTACACCTATATAAATAAAGAATGAGTTCACAACAGTACCAAAAGTGGTGATTTATTTTCTTATACTAAAGGAGCTTATAAGATTTTTTGTTGAGTTTTGCGTTGTGAAGTTTTTCAAGTTTTGGGTAAGGATTTGATGGACTATGGAATAATGAGTGGCAAGAGCCTAAGCTTGGGGATGCCCATGGTACCCCAAGGTAATATTCAAGGACAACCAAGAGCCTAAGCTTGGTGATGCCCCGTAAGACATCTCCTCTTTCATCTTCGTTTATCGGTAACTTTACTTTAGGCTATTTTTTATTCACCAGATGATATGTGTTTTCCTTGGAGCATATTGTATGATTTGAGTCTTTTCTTTTTAGTTTGCCATAATCATCCTTGCCGTACACACCTTTTGGGAGAGACACGCATGAATCGTGATTTATTAGAATACTCTATGTGCTTCACTTATATCTTTTGAGCTAGGCAATTTTGCTCTAGTGCTTCACATATATCTTTTTAGAGCACGGTGATGGTTTTATTTTATAGAAATTGATGAACTCTCATGCTTCACTTATATTATTTTGGGAGTCTTTAAACAGCATGATAATTTGCTTTGGTTGTAAATTTAGTCTTAATATGATAGGCATCCATGAGGGATATAATAAAAACTTTCATACAAAAGTGCATTGAATACTATGAGAAGTTTGATACCTTATGATTGTTTTGAGATATAATTATGGTGATATTAGAGTTATGCTAGTGAGTAGTTGTGAATTTGAGAAATACTTGTGTTGAGGTTTGTGAGTCCCGTAGCATGCACGTATGGTGAACCGTTTTGTAACGAAGTTGGAGCACGAGATATTTTTTGATTGTCTTCCTTATGAGTGGCGGTCGGGGACGAGCGATGGTATTTTCCTACCAATCTATCCCCCTAGGAGCATGCACATAGTACTTTGTTTCGATGACTAATAGATTTTCGCAATAAGTATGTGAGTTCTTTACGACTAATGTTGAGTCCATGGATTATACGCACTCTCACCCCTCTATCATTGCTAGCCTCTCTAGTACCGCACAACCTTCGCCGGAACCATAAACCCACCATATACCTTCCTCAAAACAGCCACCATACCTACCTACTATAGCATTTCCATAGCCATTCCAAGATATATTGCCATGCAACTTTTCACCGTTCCGTTTATTATGACACAGATCCTCATTGTCATATTGCTTTGCATGATCATGTAGTTGACACCGTATTTGTGGCAAAGCCACCATTCATAATTTATGCATGTCGCTCTTGAGTCATTGCACATCCCGGTACACCACCAGAGGCATTCATATAGAGTCATATTTTGTTCTAGTATCGAGTTGTAATTTTTGAGTTGTAAGTAAACAAAAGTGTGATGGTCTTCATTATTAGAGCATTGTCCCATGTGAGGAAATAAAAAAAGAGAAGGCCCAAAAAAGGAAAAAAATGAGAGAAAAAGATAAAAGGGGCAATGTTACTACCCTTTTACCGCACTTGTGTTTCAAAGTAGCACCATGATCTTCATGATAGAGAGTCTCCTATGTCATCACTTTCATATACTAGTGGGAAATTTTCATTATAGAACTTGGTTTTTATATTTCAATGACGGGCTTCCTCAAATTTCCCTAGGTCTACACGAGCAAGCAAGTTGGATGCACACCCACTTAGTTTTTAGTTTGGAGCTTTCATAAACTTATAGCTCTAATGCGTCCGTTGCATGGCAATCCCTACTCACTCACATTTATATATATTTATGGGCATCTCCATAGCCCGTTGATATATTTAATTTATGTGAGACTATCTCCTTCTTTTTTTCTTCTCCACAACCATCTTCTATTCCACCTATAGTGCTATGTCCATGGCTCACGCTCATGTATAGCGTGAAAGTTGAAAGAGTTTGAGAACATCAAAAGTATATGATTTGAATATTTTGTGTGATGAAGATGGAACATAGCCAAACTATATGATTTTCTAGGGATAAACTTTCTTTGGCCATGTTATTTTGAGAAGATATAATTACATTGTTAGTATGCTCGAAGTATTATTGTTTTTATGTCAATATTAAACTTTTTTTTGAATCTTATGGATCTAAACATTCATGCCACAATAAAGAAGTATTACATGGATAAATATGTTAGATAGAATTCCACATCAAAAAATTTGTTTTTATCATTTACCTACTCGAGGATGAGCAGGAATTAAGCTTGGGGATGCTTCATACGTCTCCAACTTATTTATAATTTTTTTATATTATTTTTTGGGACTAACCTATTAACCTAGAGCCTAGTGCCAGTTTCTGTTTTTTCCTTGTTTTTTGAGATGGTTTTCCTTGGACCAAAAGACAACTAGGAGACTTGGAGATGAAGTCAGTGGAGCCACGAGGTGGCCACAAGGACGGAGGGCGCGCCCAGGGGGGTATGGCGCGACGCACACCCTTGTGGGCCCCTCGTGCACTTCCTGGCCTAATTCTTTCGCCTATATAGACCCATTTATACCCAAACCAATAGAGGCATGCACGAAAACACTTTTCCACCGCCGCAACCTTTTGTACCCGTGAAATCCCATCTAGGGGCCTTTTCCTACATCCTGCCAGAGGGGGATTCAATCACGGAGGGCTTCTACATCAACTCTATTGCCCTTCCGATGAAGCGCGCGAGTAGTTTACCATAGACCTATGGGTCCATAGCTTGGTTTGGTTTGGCCAACTAGATTGGTTTTTCTTGGAGATCTATTCGATGTAATACTCTTTGGCGGTGTGTTTGTCGAGATCCGATGAATTGTGGATTTATGATCAGCTTATCTATTAATATTATTTGAATCTTCTCTGAGTTCTTTTCAGCATGATTTGATATCTTTGTAATTCTCTTCGAACTATCGGTTTGGTTTGGCCAACTAGATTGGTTTTTCTTGCAATGGGAGAGGTTCTTAGCTTTGGGTTCAATCATGCAGTGTCCTTTCCCAGTGACAGTAGGGGCAGCAAGGCACGTATTGTATTGTTTCCATCGAGGATAAAAAGATGGGGTTTTCATCATATTGCTTGAGTTAATTCCTCTACATAATGTCATCTTGCTTAATGCGTTACTCCGTTCTTTATGAACTTAACACTCTAGATGCATGCTGGATAGCGGTCGATGTGTGGAGTAATAGTAGTAGATGCAGAATCGTTTTGGTCTACTTGACACGGATCGTGATGCCTATATTCATGATCATTGCCTTAGATATGGTTATAACTTTGCGCTTTCCTATCAATTGCTCGGCAGTAATTTGTTCACCCACCGTATTATTTTCTATATCTTGAGAGAAGCCTCAAGTCAAACCTATGGCCCCCAGGTCTATTTTCCATTATACAAGTTCTATTTTTCATCATATAAGTTTCCGATCTACAATATTAGTTTCCGATTTACTATTTTGCAATCTTTTACTTTCCGATCTATAAACCAAAAATATTTACTTTACCGTTTATCTATCTCTATCGGATCTCACTTTTGCAAGTAACTGTGAAAGGATTAACAACCCCTTTATTGCGTTCGGTGCAAGCTGTTTGATTGTTTGTGCAGGTATTCGGTGACTTGCGTGTTGTATCCTACTGGATTAATACCTTGGTTCTCAAACTGAGGGAAATACTTATTTCTACTTTGCTGCATCACCCTTTTCCTCTTTAAAGGAAAAACCAATACAAGCTCAAGAAGTAGCAGGCCGCAAGAGGTTGAAAGTTGGCCGCATTTATGCTCCAGCGGTATTACTATGCACACCAACATCGTGGCATATTTATTTGGTCCATGCTTGGAGGGTGTGCTTCCCTACCGTTTGAGGAGTTTGATGTGCCGTCCAAAACAACATGGCCGTGACTAAGACTTTGGGAAGAATTCAGCTGTCGATAAGGCCTCCTTTGGTTCATAGGTTAGGAAATTCATAGGAATAGGTAAGTCATAGGAAATGAGATGACATGTCTTTGAAATCCTATGAATAGAAATAGAAAAGAAGATGCCCTTTGGTTCACATCACAGGATTTATTCCACTAAGTGTTGGCTAATGTTTATTTTCCTATAAAATGCGGAGGATAGGAAGAATTCTTCCATAGGAATAGGATTCTATTCCTACAAAACAAAGGGCTCTAAAGGAAATTTTTCCTTTACAAATCCGATCCTATGGGATTCTTGCAAACCAAAGGAGGCATAACATTGGAATTTTTTTACTTTCGATTTCGTTTCATCAGGCGATACGATCCTGGCCAATATGGAGTGACTAACGACATCATTTATCACTGGTACAGCTAAAATAAGGTTGGAAGTGTATGACATATCACTGTAAGGTTATCTCAAAAATAGATCCTCAAACCACATCACGCCGTCCGGACGTGTTGTACCATCCAACTCGATTATGTATCTACACATATCACTGTAAGGTTATCTCAAACATTGACGCTCAAACCACATCACGCTGTCCAGATTTGTTGTGCCATCCAACTCGGTTCTGTATCGGTCCACAGGACCGTCCGAACGCATTTTTTCCTGTAAACCGGAGACAAAAGTAGAGGGCTATGTGTGCCTCTGGACAGCTGACATCGCCCATACAACAGTAAACGCCGCCGCGGTCCCGCATCACGCGTCATCGACGCTGCAGGAAGCTCCGGCCGCCACAGGGACAAACCATCTGGCCCGTCATCCCTTGCGGAGGGGACGCCGCCGCCGCCATGTTCGGATCCGTTCCGGAGTCGCCGCCGCGTCCGCCAAGACCGGATCCGGGCCGGACGCTGCCGCCACCACAGGCCATGGCCAGCCCCACCTCCATCCGCTGGCCATCACATCCCGCATCACCACAAACGCCTCCAACAGAAGCCACTGCGCCATCATGGATCGAGGAAGAGGCCGCACATCCGCCAATCTAGCGCTCTCGCCGCTGTATAGTCGTGGAAGGAGGAGCGGCCCTTCGCCACCGCCGTTGAACACACATGCTCTGCCCGGCGTTGTCCCCCGGTGGCAGCGGAGGGGAAGGATGGATGGGATCAAGGGAGGTGGGGGCTAGGGTTGCCCCCCCCCCCCCCCCGATTGCCCTGGAGGGGCGAGGGACGAGGGGGTATGAGAGGTAGAGGTACGAGAGGTTATTTAAATTATTCATTTAAACTGGTTAAAATAACTATAAAAACTTTTAAAAGTCTGAGAAATACTATTACTATTACACATATATACTTAATCAAAGAATAACACTAATTTGCTCAACTGACACAAGATATGAGGCAAGAGTTCAAGACGAGCGTAAGAGTTCAACTTTAAACCACCTTCACCAGACGGGACCCTCGACGATATCCGGCCTTGCGACCTACCAAGTTCCATGTTAACTCCTTCAGAAATATAGTAAATCATGGTTTGCCTTGTCGCTGCTCTGATTGGACGCTTCTCATTCGTCATTTCAAGAATTTTAGTAACAAAGCGACACTTGCATCGGTTGGTTTGGGGGTGGTCGGATCATCAATTAGGCCGCATGCATCGGTTCTCGTGATCAAGTTTGGACAAGCTACATCAACAAATCTACTCATTCCCGACAACCACACATATAACCTAGTCATCCGCATTACCAAATAGAAAAGGGATGTAATATTGTGAAAAGTTATAAACACACACTTCAAGGCTTCTCATTAACAGCCCAGCTAGATCTAAGCCACCTGATTTGTTGTGTCTAATTGATGCCTTGTGTTGTGATTTGCGCGTTTGTGTACATTTGTGAGTTTAGACTAGGTGAGTCAGTGTGTTGATTTTGACTTCAAAATTCACTGAGACACGTTATTATGGATTCTAATTCATTCTCGCCCATTCTTTGTCGCTGGACCAGTTCATTTGTTATGTAGAACTACAAGCTATGGTACTTCAAAGGGGCTAATTCCACGCCCCCTAGCTTAATCTTCTATAACAGCTTGCGTCTTTACAATTGTACCACTACATGCTCTGTTGATATCAGGTGGTGGGAGAAAACAAGGATACTAGTTAAGACGATTGATATAGACATTGAGTGTTTGGTGTTCCGAAGTTCCGATATGTCACAGATTATCGAATATGATACGGGTTCATATGACCGATATGGACATTGAGTGTTTGGTGTTGGGAACTTCCGATACGTTACAGGTTGTCGAATATGATACGGGTTGCGTATGATGGAGAAGTTCAGAGGATATTACGCAACAGTAGTTCTAAGACAACGGCCTCCTACTCCAATACAAGGAACATAAAGAAATTTCATCTCGAGGTCAAATTCTAACATCTTGTACTCGTTTTTGAGTAATAAAGCCAACGTACACTATGAACTCTTCATGGAACATGGTATAGGGCGGGGCTTATCTACGTCGGGACATGTGTAGAACGAGAGATGAGAAGAAAACTGGCCACTTTTAAAGATATCAGCCGTAAAAGTTTGGATATGGACAATATATACTGCACATATGTCGACCCCACATTAATAGTCTATATTTGTGGCATACGTGATGTGGGAAACATGCGCACACAATCAGTAGTAATAATAATATACATTGTTATTTACGTGAAAAATATATTCTTGTATAAACTAAATCAATACACAAAATGTAGCTTTGAATAAAACATCAACTAATGCTAAACCATAGCATGGAGAGAGCAAGAAAAAGTAGTCGATCCTCAGCGGCTCAGGGTGACAAGAACACACGCACCATCAGATTGGTTCACTTGTCTATTCTCGAAATTAGTCTGCCGCGGGCCATGCAGTAATTAGGCACTCCACCGCCAGAATGAATGTATACATGCTTGGTCCATCCATCTGCCCAACATCGAACCAACTCCATAATTAATTAATACCTATCAGTCGATCCCAACAACTAACAACTTCCTCAATGTTTGCATTAAACACACATTGATATCAAACGAGGTATGCTATACACACGACAAACCATGGACAATTCATAGACGATGTTTAAAATCCGGCCACACATGCGTGCATACATCAGGCGCCAGCCGTTGGATTTCGGTGCCGTGCATGCGTCGGCCAGGAGGATGGTGCATGAAGCAATTCGGATATCAAACCCATCCTCGTGGACACGATACTCAGACACCCTGCTAGAAGTACTGTTTATTCCAAATGTGATTCCACTTTGGTGAGAAGATGTAGAAGACCTATTTAAGCACATCCTCACAAATACCACTAGCAAATCTAGCTATCCCACCCTCTCCCGTTGAGCCCGCCACCACAACCACAGCTAATTCGGTCGAGGGTCTTGCTGCGAGCGGGCAGTCAAGATGTTTCCAACGGCTCTGGTACGGCCGGGCGACTCGCAAGGCGACGCGAGCGTCGTCGGGCATGGCGAGGCGGCGGGTCCCGCTGGCCACGGCGAGGCGGAGTCCTAGTCGGAGGTAAGGGCGTCGGGGCGGCCGGCGCGCGCTCCCTTGTCGCCGGTCTCGGACACGCTGTCGTCTCGGGGCTGGTGCGGGAGTAGGTTCTGGGCTCTCGCAGAGGTAAGCGACAGCGAGATTTCGGAGGCGGAGGACGGAGAGGGCGGCGCGCGTGGCGACGTAGTGTCGCTGCCGTCGCTCGGCGAGTTTGTGGCACGCGCTGAGAAGCTAGGGGGCTTGCTCAGAGCCAGCCGGCGGCGTGCTTTTGCGCCTGGGGGTCGGGGCGCTTGCCTGCCAGGGGTGCCGGGGCGGGCACCGTCGAGGCCCGTGGTGGCGTCGTCGCGACCGCGGGTCGGTGGGGGGGGATGGCTGCGCAGCGGTGGCCGCGGTGGTGTCGACTCCCCTGCGGCTGGGCGTGGGGTCTGCATCGGAGCGGGTGGCTCGGCCGGGGTCGGCGACGCCGGTCGGACCGCTGGTGGCGGCGGCGGAGGAACTCGACGCCTGGCCTAGGGTTGGCTCTGGCGGTCAGATTGGGCTGCCGGGCCCGGGCCAGGAAGTGGGCCGCTCAGCCCAGGGTGGGTTGCGCACGGCCCAGGTGGCATCCCCTGCTGTGGATGGGGTTCGTGAGGACATACGTGGGCCTCACTGTGCAGTACATGCCCGGCTCACCTGGGCTGCTGGCGGAGCGCCCCGTACATAAGTGGTTGTGGATCCGGGGGGGGGGGCGCCCCAGATTGTTCGTTAGGGTTTCCAGCCACCACAGCGGAGGTGCGGCGCTTCAGCAGCTCCGCACGCTCCTTCTCCACTCCTGTTTCTCCCCCTCCTCTCGTCTCGTCCTTCGCGGAGGTCGTCGCGATGGGCTCGAAGGCGGATCGACGCGCGGACAAGGCGGCAGAGCGGTGTCGGGAGCGAGATCTGCGTGCTCAAGCGAAGATACGCGCGGTGGAGCGGGCCGGTGAAGACGGCGGCTGGGGGCCTCCTCTACCTTGGTGGCTCAAGGAGCAAGAGCGGAAAAAGAAGAAGGAGGAGTACAAGAAGCGGGGATTGGAGCTCAAGCGCAAGGAGTCGCTCCTCCCCCGTGGCGGCGACCGCGTCGGCGATCCCTATTCCAAGCCAAAGATGAAGAAGCACAAGCAGGCGATGAAGGCGGCCACGAAGCCTTCTTCCTCCAAGGGCACGGCGGCAGAGACCATCCCTGTTGAAGAGGCAGAGGGGCCGGAGTGTTTCCGCTGCGGGCGCACGGGGCATTTCCAAAATGAGTGCTCCTTCAAGCAGTTGTGTGTGCTCTCCAGCCAAGAAGGCCACGCTTCGGCTTACTGCCCCATGCGCGGCAAGCCCCTGGTGCTCCAAACTATGGGCCACGCGTTTTCGGGCGGGGGTTTCTTCTGTCTGCAGTATCCAGAGGAGGAGGATGCGGCAACGGAGTGCTCGCTGGGGGCCAACACAGCTCTGGTTTCGGCAGCATCGGGAGTCTTGTCCAGGGAGATTCTGGAGAAGGAGTTGCCCCATCTCTTCGAGGGCGCGTGGGACTGGATGGTGATCCCCTTTGATTCGGACTGCTTCTCGGTGGCTTTCCCCGATCCGGTCATGATAAGGATGGCGACGCGCAGCGGCAAGCTCTTTCTCTCCATCAACAACATCACAACTGATATTCGGGACGCGGCCCTCGCCGAGATAAAAGCGCTATCCATGCCAGAGGTTTGGGTGAAGCTGTGGGGAATTCCCCCGAAGCAGAGGCGTGTCGAGAGGCTGATGGTGGCCGCAACGATGATCGGGAGGCTGCTGGTGGTGGATGAGGTGTCCTTGATCCGCGCGGGTCCGGTGCGCATGCTCTTTGCGTGCCGGGCGCCGTCGAAGCTGCGGGGCACAGTTCAGATCTGGTTCAACGGTGCTGGCTACAAAGTCTAGCTCGAGCCGGAGATTGACAACCCGCGCCCGGCGGCTCCTGCTCTGCCGCTGCCCCCTCCTCCTCCCCGTGGTGGGGGTCCGGGTGACCAAGACAATGATAAGTCCAAGGACAAGCACAAGGACCATGAGCCAGATGCAAGCATGGACGAGGACAACTCCATCGATACGGTGGCGTGGGATAAGTTGGGGATTTCGGTTCCTGGCGCAGCTGCGCCTGCGGAGGAGGTGGCGGCGCCTGGTGCTTCGGTGGGGATGGGATCCGCTGCGATGGCGCTCTCGGGGGCCAATTAGTACGGGTCCAACCTGGGGTCTGTGTCGTCTCCCCCCATGGTGGCGGCCCCTACGGTGGCCGTGGGTGCAGACGGGCATTCCACAATCGTCATCTCTCCCAGCCCCTCGCGTCTGCTTACTGGCGGGTCTCCATCGGGGGCGGTCGTGGTTCTCCCTTAAGTGGCTCCGTAAAGATGATGAAGAAGACTGCGGTGCGGAAGGTCAGTGCGGAGACGGTGCAGGCGATGGAGCAGCTTGGCGCGCCTCCCACCCCTCGGCAGTCTGTCATGGCGCTGGCGGCCCCAACTACACCAGTTCCCGTCGACCCGCTGCTTCAAGAGGCCTCCTTGCTGGCGTGTAGCTCCAAGGCCAAGCATACCAAGACGGTGCCAGCGGCGCCGGTTCGCACGAGTTCTTGCTCCAAGGGGGCAAAATGAAACATGCCTTCTCTGTAGCGGGCGCAACTCCTCCAAGCTCAGAAGAACATGGAGATCTCAGGTAATCCACCTCCCCGCTTCGCTGTTTTAGATTCCTTCTCCGATGATCACTTGCTTGAGGTGTTAGAGGCGAGCGGCGTGGATCTCCTGTGTGTGTGGGGGGGGGGGGGATCGCGAGTTGATCTCGCTTGTCCGGGCCAACGAGTTGGCACAGGCAGAGCTTGCGGCTGCTGCTGCAGCGCGAGTTGACTAGAGGACGGGGGGCCCCGAGGGAGGGGCCGTCGCCATCGTCTCGGTGCCCGACATGGGGGGACAGGCAACAGGGGTTGCCTCCTCTCCCTCGCCTTGCAGAGGCAAGGTGAGGCGCGTGGCGAAAGCGGTCACCTGTCGGGGTGTCCGTCTATGCAATCGGGTCATTTAGATGCGAGCTTTATTCTGGAACATCCCTGGCTTTGGCCACGCAGGGCGGCGCACCCAACTAAAAGAGTATATGCGCAAAGAGGACGTGGACATCGTAGCCTTATAGGAAACGAATAAAGCTGATTTCCGCTTCCACGAGTTGCTAGCTATAGACCCGCTGGAACGTTTCAATTGGCACTATTCTCCCGCAGTTGGGCACTCGGGTGGTATGTTGCTGGGCTTAAGCCGAGCCGCGTACGAAATTATCGCTTGGGATGTGGGTTCTTTCTATATAGCTGCTCACTTTCGCATTCGCGCTTCGCTCCGTGAGCTGGTGGTTATCCAGGTTTACGGGCCGGCCGATCATGCCCGATCGGCGGAGTTCTTGGGAGAACTCCAATAGAAAGTCACCATGGTGACAGCCGCGACGCTCCCGGTTCTCGTGGGGGGAGATTTTAACCTGATTAGGTTGGGAGCCGACAAGAATAACAGTCACATTAACTGGCTGCGCATGGCCATGTTCAATTCTGCTATTGCCGCCATGGCCTTAAGGGAAGTTGCTAGGACAGGTGCGCGTTTCACTTGGACGAACAAGCAGCTTGACCCAGTCCGCTCGGTGCTTGATAGGGTGTTCATGTCACCTGAGTGGGAGATGGGCTTCCCTTTGTGCACGTTGGTCACGGAGACCCGCATCGGTTCTGACCACGTCCCGTTAGTCTACTCCTCAGGGGAGGATAGGTTGCGGCGTAGCCCGCGGTTTTTCTTCGAAACGGCCTGGTTTGAAGTACCAGGGTTCAAGAATTTTTTCAAAGAGCGATGGTTGGCGTGTGTCCAGCAGGTCGGACCACAGCGTGGCCCGATGGAATTCTGGAATGCCGTCGAGGGGTGGCTCAGAGCGTGCCTCAAGGGGTGGGGCGCCAACCTAGGGAGGTCGGACAAACAGCTTAGAGCCTCGATAATGGATGAGATTTCCACGATCGACGCCCAGGCTGATGCTCGCGCCTTCTCGGAGCTGGAGTGGGCGCATAGATATGCCCTTGAGGGCCAGTTCGAGGCGTTACTCCGTGCGGAGGAAGAATATTGGCGGTGCCGTAGTGGCCTCAAGTGGACGCTCAAGGGCGATGCCAATACCAAGTATTTCCAAGCCTACGCTAACAGCCGCCGTCGTTAATGTGCCATCCTTAGGTTGCAATCGGAGCATGGGCTCCTGTTGCGACAAGAGGACATTTCTCGTCACATCTACGAATTTTACATCAACTTGCTGGGTTCGTGCGAGGCCCAAGGGGCTGGCCTTCGCGAGGAGGTCTGGGACGACTCCCAACGTGTCCTGGGGACTGAAAATGACGAGTTGGGGCTTGCTTTTCTCCCTGAGGAAATTGACGCCGCCTTATTGGGGATGAAAGTGGATACGGCGCCAGGCCCGGATGGGTGGCCGGTGGCAATGTTTAAGCGGTTCTGGCCCATCCTTAGAGGCCCCATTTTTTAGATTTGCAACGGCTTTATGCGTGGGACGGTCGACATTTCTCGCCTTAATTTTGGTGTCCTCTCGCTCATTCCGAAGGTGCACGGGGCCGATAACATTAGACAGTACCGTCCTATTGCGCCCATTAACGTTCCCTTTAAGATCTGTGCAAAAGCGTGCGCTACGCAATTAGGTCCAATAGCTCATCGTTCAATTCATCGCAACCAGTCTGCGTTCATGCGCAGGCGTAATATCCTTGAGGTCCCGCTTGCTCTACAAGAAATTGTACACGAGCTCAAATGCACCATGGAACCGGCAGTATTACTGGGACTTGACTTCGAGAAGGCGTACGATCGGGTCAATTGGGACCTTGCGTCAGGTGCTTTTGGGTCGAGGTTTCTCCGCGGTGTGGGTTCACCATGTAATGCAATTGGTCTCGGGGGGCCAAACGGCAGTTTCGGTGAATGGAGAAATAGGGCATTTCTTCAGGAACAAGCGTGGTCTTAGGCAGGGCGACCCAATGTCTCCTTTGCTGTTCAACTTCGTTGTTGACGCGCTGTCTGCGATGCTGTCAAAAGCAGCGATGGCTAGCCATATCCAGGGTTTGGTAGGCCATCTCATTCCAGGGGGAGTGACGCATTTGCAATACGCGGACGATACGCTATTGATGTTTTGCCCGGATGCGCACAGCATTGCCTCGGTCAGGGCGATCCTCATTTGCTTTGAGCTCATGTTGGGCCTCAAGATCAACTTTCACAAATGTGAATTGATAGCGATGGGGGTAGAACCGGCGGAGGGTAGATGTATAGCGGACTTGTTTAACTGCAAAGTAGGCAAGTTCCCGTTTACGTACATCGGCTTGCCTATTGACACTGAAAGGCCCACGATAGAGGATTGGGATCCCTTATGTGGGAAGGTTCGGGGGAGGGTGTGCCCCTGGAGAGGGAAATTCCTATCCAAGGCGGCAAGGCTAATTCTCACGAATTCCAGCCTCTCTTCCTTTCCAATGTTCGCCATGGGCCTGTTCTTGCTTGCTGAAGGGTTCCATGTGAAGTTTGACACACCCCGCGCTAAGTTCTTTTGGGAAGGAACCGACCCAAACCGTAAATACCATATGGTCAAATGGGCCTGGGTTTGTCGACCCAAGGCCTTGGGAGGCCTCGGGATCACCAATTCCAGACTTATAAATGGATCTGGAAAATTACACAAGGGGCTACTGGCTTGTGGGTCGATCTCCTGAAGGCCAAGTATTTCCCTGAAGGTAATTTCTTTGAAGGGAGGGCAAGGGGATCCCCTTTCTGGAACGACTTGCAGTCAGTCAAAGCGGCATTTGCCATGGGGGCAAAGTTTGCCATTGGGAATGGCCGTTCGGCCCGTTTCTGGACGGACCACTGGGTAGGGCCCCAACCCCTATGGGCCGAATTCCGGGAGTTATTTGACCTAGCAGTGGACCCCGCGATATCGATGGCGGATGCACTCGGGTCGACACCGCCGGCGATCCACTTCAAACGGGAATTGAATGGGAAAGAGAAGGCTAGCCTAACGGCTATGATGCACCTCCTTGGGCCGATCAACCTAGTAGATGAACCGGACGCGGTGAGTTGGGCGCTCACTAGCTCTGGGAAATTCTCGGTCAATTCCTTGTACCGCAAGTTGTGTCGAGGGACGACACACCACGCGTTCGCAGGTTTGTGGAAAGCGCGGCTGCCCCTAAAAATCAAGCTATTTATGTAGCAATTATTCCGCGATAAGCTGCCCACCTCCATTAATGTGGCAAAGCGCAACGGTCCGGCCACGGGATCGTGCGCGCTGTGTGGGGCTCCTGAGGATGCCTCCCATGTGGTTTTCTCCTGCTCTCTTGCAAGATTTGCATGGAGCGCGGTTTGGACCGCGGCAGGGGTCCAATGGGACCCTAGATCGGCTGCCGAGTTGTCTCAACTTCTAAGCTCGATCCATGGACGCTCAAAACGGGTTATGTGAAGCTGTGTTGGGGCACTACTCTGGGCGATGTGGCTAATTAGGAACAAATTCACTATCGAGGGTATCTTCCCTTCGCATCCTGCTAACATTATTTTCGAATGCAACCTTCTCTTACAGCAGTGGGGTCCGTTGGGGAGGCGCAGGGATGCTGAGATGCTTAAGACCGTCCAACAACGTCTGATGCAAGTTTACGTGATGGCTAGGGAGCCTTGACCAGGACGAGTGTCCTTGGTCCCTTTTGGTGCTTGACGAGCCTGCGTGCTCTGTACGGGCGCTGCCCTGTAATCCGCTAGTAGTTGGTCAAGTCGCGCCTGGACTTCTTTCGTCGATCCTTTTGCGTTGGCCGGAACGGCCTGTGTCGTTGTTCTAAGACTTGTTGTGTTGTTGCTACGCTGCCTGTTGTGGATTTATTAATTTAAAGCCGGACGCATCTGGCGTCTTCGTTCTAAAAAAATAATTCGGTCGAGATGGCTCGCACTACAGCTACTAAGCTCGTGCTGGTCGCCCTGGTGGCGGCACTCCTCCTTGTAGCCTCCGACGCGGCAATCTCCTGCGGCCAGGTGAACTCCGCCCTTGGCCCCTGCCTTTCCTATGCACGTGGCAGCGGCGCCAGCCCGTCTGCGGCCTGCTGCAGCGGCGTTAGGAGATTGGCCGGCCAAGTGCAGACCGCCGCTGACAAGAAAGCGGCATGCTTGTGCATCAAGAGTGCTGCCGGTGGGGTCAAAGAAGGCAAGGCCGCAGAGATCCCCTCCAAGTGCTGCGTCAGCGTCCCCTACAAGATCAGCTCAACTGTGAACTGCAATAAGATCTAGTGATCGATTGCTTGCCGCCAGCATCGCAGATTATAGCTCCACCGATCGATGCTGAGTACTTTGAGGTTACCTATATACTACATATACATGAATAAATGCTCTGATCTGATCTCCATGTGACAGAGAGGACTACATACGTGGAGCCAACTCTGCATGGCCGGCCACTGTAGTATCGATGTTTGGTTGTTCCTTCGCTCCCTTTGAGAAGATAAACGAGTATGTTTTACCATGTACCATGTATACTTTTGATATATTGATCATATATTGTGCTCTAATAGCATGCGTCGTTATTACATGTGCATAACTGGGAAAACATTTCATTGATTCCATTTTCTTGCTCCAACCAACTAAACGTAGGAATGGACTCCACCCAATTCACTAGAACCGAACCATGACTTTGCACTCTCTATTTGGTTCCTCAAACATAGCCTAAAGCCCTGAGAGATAGAGATGAAGGTCACACAGAAATTTAGTGGATGCGACCACCAATAAGAAGTCCTACAAGTTTAATTGTAAGAAGTCAGATTATTAGGGGAAATCCCTTGGAGCACATGGGTGCTGCTACCCCTGAGAAACAAAAAATAATCTCGTAATTATGGAAAAAGTCAGAAAATCAGGGAACTTTTTTGGATACAAACTTTTTTGTATCAGCTGTGTATAATGATTGGATGTCAAAAACTAAAAGCTCAGTATAATGATTGAACGAAAATGTCCTTCATTGAAAAATGTCGTGCTGATAGAGATGAAGGTCAGCCTCCTAAGAGTATCGTGTAATTAAATAATTAGTAATAAGACTCTTTCCATTTAGGTAGAAATTCGGAATACAAATTGGTACCTGAATTTAGTTAACTTTCCAACTTCGGTACTCCCTCCATTTTTATATACAAGGCCACGAACTCAAATTACAGGCACCAATGTAAAATTTAATGTCTGTTTTGAAAGCCAGCTTTTCTATCCGTTTACTGGGATCAATAATACCCCACATGCATGCAAGAAAACTGAATGGAGGAAGTAGCTGACTATCATTATGACTACATGCATGCAACTATTAAACATCTTGCTAGTACGAGAAAATATCATTAATTTTGCCTCGATTACTATTGATGGTCTTGTATAGATGTAAAATGTATATTTCATAGTGGCCTATTTTATAAAAATGGAGGTAGTAACAAAGATGACAATACATTTTTATTGAAGTACAAATATACATAAGTATGTTTTTACAGATGTAACTTCACTAACAATGTGCCCTAAATATAGTATTATCACATAGAAGATCTCAGTACTAAAAATGAAAACGTGGTGTCAGCTCACTGGAGTTAGAGCGTATGGGGGCGCGACCACAAGCCATGCTTCTAGTCTCGACGTAGGCACCATGCCATTTCCTTGCACAATGTTGTCTTTATACTAGTTGTGTCCGCCTTCTTACAATCGAACCTCCATCTCAAGCCAAGGAAATAGGCGAGGCTTATTGGATAGGACCATAGCTATCAGAAACTGCATGGCGGGAAAACTATGTGCAAAATAGAGGTGCCCTGAGTATTGAAAAGTTCCCCATGCCTCCTAATCTTATGGATCGAGACTATAAAAAGATTCATCGAGACTAAAGATTTCAACGTCACGTACTGGTATTGCGGAGACTAGAAAAGGTTAAGTTTTTTAACTCCTCGTAGTAGCATACAATTTGTGAGGTTTGTATGGAAAGAAAGCCCGGAGTAGGAAAGTGACATGTTTTAAGGACTTGGGTCGCACGAGGTTGAAAGTTGGCCGCATTTATGCTCCTAGCGGTATTACTATGCACACCAACATCGTGGCATATTTATTTGCTCCATGCTTCGAGGGTGCTTCCCAACCGTTTGAGTAGTTTGATGTGCCAACCAAAACAACATGGCCGTGACTAAAACTTTGGGAAGAATTCAGCAGTCGATAAAGCCTTCTTTGGTTCATAGGATAGGATATTCATAGAAATATAAAAGTCATAGGAAATAAGATGACATGTATCTGAAATCCTATGAATAGAAATTGAAAAGAAGATGTCCTTTGGTTCACATCTTAGGATTTTTTCCATTGAATCTCGGCTAATGTTTATTTTCCTATAACATGTGGAGGATAGGAAGAATTCCTCCATAGGAATAGGATTCTATTACTACAAACCAAAAGACTCTAAAGGAATTTTTCCTATACAACTCCGAACCTATGGGATTCTTACAAACCAAAGAAGGCCTAACATTGGAAATTTTTACTTACGATTTTTTTTATTAGGCGATACGATCCAGGCCAATATGGAGTGACTAACCACACCATTTATCACTAGTACAGCTAAAATAAGGTGGACGTGTATGACATATCACTGTAAGGTTATGTCAAACATTGACACTCAAACCACATCACATTGTCCGGACGTGTTGTGCCATTCAACTCGGTCCTGTATCCATCCGAACACATTTCTTCCTGTAAACCGGAGACAAACGTAGAGGGCTATGCGGGCCTCTGGATAGCTGACATCGCCCTTACAACAGTAACGTCGCAGCAATCCCGCATCACGCGTCGTCGACGCTGGAGGAAGCCTCGGCCGCCACACGCGTCCTGCGACGTCCCCGGGTGTGGATCCCAAGATCCGCTGCCACAAGGACCCAACATCTGGCCCGTCATCCCCGGCGGACGGGACACCGCCGCCACCATGTTCGGATCCGTTCTGGAGTCGCCACCGCGTCCTCCAAGACAGGATCAGGGTCGTACGCCCCCGCCGCCACATGCCACTCCCAGCCCCACCTCCAGCCTATGGCCATCTCATCCCACATCACCACAAACGCCTCCAGCATGAGCCACTGCGCCACCATGGATCGAGCAAGAGGCCGCACATCGGCTGATCTGACACTCTCGCAGCTGTATAGTCGGAGAAGGAGGAGCAGCCCTCCGTCGCTGCCGTTGAACACACAAGCTCTGCCCGGCGCTGTCCACCAGCGGCAGTCGGGGCAGCTGGGCTCTAGGGTTGCCCCTCACACCCCCCCCCCAACCCCACCCCCGATCGCCCTGGATGGGCGAGCGACAAGGGGGTACGAGAGGTTATTTAAATTATTCATTTAAACTGGTTAAAATAACTATAAAACATTTAGAAGTCTGAGAAATACTATTACTACTACACATATATAGTTTATTGAAGAATAACACCAACTTCCCACTAAGCACGTAGACCATCTACAGACTAATTTGCTTGACTGACACAAGATATGGGGCAAGACTTCAAGACGAGCATAAGAATTCAACTTTAAACCACCTTCACCAGACGGGCGGCTCGACGGTATCCGGCCCTGCCACCTACCAAGTTCCATGTAAACTCCTTCACAAATGCAGTAAATCATGGTTTGCCTTGTCGCTGCTCCGATTAGACGCCTCTCATTCATCATGTCAAGAATTTTAGTAACAAAGCGACACATGCATCGGTTGGTTTGGGTGTGGTCGGATCATCAATTCGGCCCCATGCATCGGTTGTGGTGATCAGGTATGGACAAGCTACATCGACCAATCTACTCATTCCCGACAACCACAAAGATAACCTAGTCATCTGTATTACCATAAAGAAAAGAGATATAATATTGTGAAAAGTTATAAACACACACTTTAAGGCTTCTCATTAACAGCCCAGCTAGATCGAAGCCACATGAATTTTTATGTCTAATTGATGCCTTGAGCCTGTCAGATGTGTATGTGTTGTGATTTGCGCGTTTGTGTACATTTGTGAGTTTAGCCTAGGTGACTCACTGTGTTGATTTTGACTTCAAAATTCACTGAGACACCTTATTATGGATTATAATAAATTCTCGCCCATTCTTTGTTGCTGGACCAGTTCGGTAATTACAAGATTTTCTTATGTAGAAGTACAAGATATGGTATTTTTAACTTGGGAGTGGTGTAATTAACAAATCGGTAATTCAAAGGGGCTAATTCCATGCCCCCGAGCTCAATCTTCTATAACAGGTTGCCTCTTTACAATTGTACCACTAGATGCTTTGTTGATATCGTGTGGTAGGAGAAAACTAGGATACTAGTTAAGGCGATCGATATAGACATTGAGTGTTTGGTGTTCCGAACTTCCGATAGGTCACAGGTTATCGAATATGATACGGGTTGCATATGATGGAGAAGTTCAGAGGATGATATTACGCAACAGTCGTTCTAAGACAACTGCCTCCTATACTCCAATACAAGGAACATGAAGAAATTTCATCTCGAGGTCAAATTCTAACATCTTATACTCGTTTTTAAATAATAAAGCCAACCTACACTATGAACTCTTCGTGGAACATGGTATACTGTGGGGCATATCTAGGTCGGGACATGTGTAGAACGAGAGATGAGAAGAAAACTGGCCAGTTCTAAAGATATCAGCAGTAAAAGTTTGTGTATGGACCATATATACGAGAGTGAAGATATGGGTCATACTAGCGTATGGTATTATTATCTGGGCCGTTGGATGGGTGAATCGGCAGGTGGGAATCACATTCAATGCGAATCACGCGAGCCGCAGAAATTGCTGTATGTCGAGCGGCGAACGCATGGTGCGTATAGTACCCCGTATGTACTGCGTGGGAGGCCCACACCCTCGGCGGAAACGGCGTCGCGGGCTTGTTAAGGACCGCTGGTCCTGTTAAAACATCGTACCTGGACCGTGGTCCAGAATTTTTTGTGTTCCGTAGCTGTGTGCGTGCCCGTTGGCTAGGGGAAAAAAGCGTGTGCCCTGTCAGAGGCTGGTTGACGCCTTAGAGTGTTGTATTCCGTGGCGGAGAGCGTGCATGGCGGCGGCGGCGGCGGCGAGGGGAGTATGGAGAATGCCCCTGCCTCATCTGGGGAGTCGGACAGCCGGACCCGAGATCACCCGGCTGGATTGGAAAGTACAGAGAGTGATTTTTTTTCTGAATTATTTTACACTCAGCACTGCATTTACCTACAGTTTTCTTTTTCTGTTGGTCTACATGTTGTGTAGTAGATTAGTCTGCGATTCTGAACTCGTGATTCCTTTTTAGTGTCTATTAAGACAAGAGAAAGATCGACATACTATAAGATTAATGAATAAAAAATGGACCCTGGGATTGTGCCCCCATGAATTGCTGATGTACTAGACAGTAGGAGCTTCCTTCCATGTTTTGTGTTCACCCCCGCGATCCGATCAAAATAATCCTGGTGTGGCACAAAAAAAGGGACTACATTTAGGTCGTTCACCAGGATCGGCTTGAGTTGCTGGTGGGAAGGGTGGTGGGAGGGGGTTCAGTGGGCTCGGTGGGCTTATGTATGTTAGCTTCTTGGTCGGCTACTGGCGGAACCGTCAAATTTATTCCTTTTCCATGTGTTGGAGTGCATTACTGAAGGAGCATGTTTTCACATAGAGAGAACATGCAAAATTAAAAACAAAAAAAGACTGATCCCGCTGTCCAGTTCTGTGTGCTACATCGCTGATGTACTGGATGTGTTATTTTTCATGCAGAGTTCGTTTAGGCGCTAACCTGGCAGAGAGAACCCTCTGTCCTGTTAGGATGGGGGGCCTCGAAAAAACAATAAGAGGCTTTGCGGAATGAGATGGAGAGGAGGTTGTTAAGCCAGAATTACGCACGAATTTTGACTTGTTGACTGAGGGTACGACTTCTACAACTTCATGCGGTAGGAGTGAGAGTGCGAACCTTATTTCAAGGATGTTTTTTGTGAAAACTGACCAGCACCCAAACGAGCGAGAGCGTGAACCATATGCTCAAGAACTATGTGCCACCCGGCTCTCCGATGCATAAGTTTGTCAGGCAGTACATGCGGTTGCTGTTTGATCTCCAATAGGAGTATAGTTATGAAGAGAAGAGAATTAAAATTGTAAATGGGGTTTCATCGAGACAAAACCTTTCTAGCTATGCCTGAGTACTAACATGATGTTCTGTGCAGGCGTGTGTAGTCTTACGGATAAATTCTTTCATTGAGATGCACACCAGCAAGGTGTACACCCGTGCAACGTTCTGAGCAGTTTGGGCTAGTCCTATACGAGGCTGGGGGATATCAGGTAGATGAGGTGGAGAAGCATGCATTGTACAAGACACAACCCACACACGCCCGGAGAGCCGGGAAAAGTGGAGCAGGGTTGTTTTCCTATATGGCTGACAATGGCTCAGAGTTTGAGTGCGAATGTGGGCTGTTTGAGCACATGGGCATGTTGTGCTACCACATTCTGAAGGTTGTGCTACCAAGGATGCTCGAGAAATACTGCCGGAGCACCTGCAGCACTACCAGCGAGATTAGCTTGGCTCTACATCGCTGACTTTCCGGCATAATCGCATGTATGTGCAGGCGTTGGAGTTGGTCAGGTTGGGTGACGCCAGTGTCGAAGCTTATGATACACTATGGGGCTCTTCAATTAAGCAATGACTTTCATGGCTCCTTTTGACCAGGCGAGGTATGGGCTTGGACTAGAGGATCTTGCAATTGGCAAGAAACAAGGCAATGTAGATGAAGGATATAGCAAAGCTGGGCAAGATGAGGATGTCATGTTGTCAGGCCACAACAATCCTTTGGTTGGCCTGGGAGTGCCATCAAATAAGAGAAGTGCAGGGAGGCCAACGAACGCGAGAGATCGGCTACCTTAGGAAGGCATGAGTAAGAGGGGTAGATTCTGTAGCGTGTGCAAAATTCAAGGCCACAGAAGAACAACCAGCCTGCAGAGAGATGTCTCGAAAGTTCAGAGGAAGGAGGCCAAGTGCAGCAAGTGTGGTGTCGCTGGGCACAAGAAGGACAAGGCCAGCGGGTAATGTTGTGCAGTGTCTTGCTGTAGGGGTTAGGGCCAAAGTGGATGTAACTGCACGCTAATGAACTTCTATTGTCATGATAAGTGTAGTAAACTGTACCGAGAGATAACTGAATTTTATTTGTGTATGTCTGAATAAATGCATTAGCAGTACTATGCGTGCAACTCTTCTGGTAGATGTTGATTTGAAATGAAACCATGCATGTTGGAGGCGCACAGTGCCACGCGGCTGGCATGCCCGTGCTGAGAGGGTCAGCTAGTTTGAACTTTTAAATTTTGGACTTGTACAAGGTGTTTACGGTTGGGTGTGCTGACGGTCCAAGAAAAAGAATCACGGCCGAGACCGTAGCGAACGAAGGTAGGTCCTGGCCATAAAGGAGAAAGGACACGCCGCGTGGGTACTGTTCTATAAATAACTCGCCGTAGCAATACACCATTGAATACAGCTGTGCGCGTGGATCCCAAGATAGACCAACTGCTCAGATAATGCCACCATATGGTATGGTAGTATGAGCCATATCGAATTTTCGCCATATATACTCACTACTAGGAAAATACTTATACACAAAAGCTCACCAGTAGCGCTTTTTACAACAAAGCGCTGCTGCTAAATAACGGTAGCGCTTGTGCACGAAAAGCGCTGTTACTATGTGTATAGCAGTAGCGCTTTGTCTACAAAACACGTTGCTGCTCTAATTGCCATAACTGTTGCAGGCCGTGTAGGCATACTAGTAGCGCTCATAAGCAACAAGCGATATTGCTATTGTACGTAGCAATAGCGTTGTCGTATAATCAGCGCTACTGCTAAATAGCAGTAGCGGTGAGTTCTTTACAGTGCTACTACTATGCTTACCTTATCCACACCCCGCGCATCCCTCTCACTCTCCCCTCACACACTCTCACTCGCCCACCCAACTACTCCGCCGCCCGCCGTCGCCCCCAAGGTATCTGCCTCCCTCCCTCCTTTCGCCGCCCTCCTCTCTCCCTCCTCCCACGGCCGTTCTCTCGCGCCGGCGGCCGTCGCTCCTCCCTCCTCTCCCTCGTCCGACCACCGCCGTGTTGCATACTACCTCGTCTCTCCTCCCTTTGTCCCCAGCCGCCCGGAGCCCTCACTCCTCCCTCTTCCTCCTCCTCCCACTGCCCTCCTCTCTTAAAAATTTAGGTATAATTTTTTAGTAAAAGAATTTAGTAGTAGAAATTGTTAGGTAGAGAAATATATTATGCTATGTCAGATTATTTTTGTAAATGTATGTTTTCTGAATGCTAAGATGACGATAATAATGGTTTTATTTATATTTTGTTCTTGGAGAAATCAAGGAGCCCCTGCATCATCCCCGTTGTCATCCCCGTCGCCGACCCCCTCCGACCTCGATCGAGGTGAGACCAGCCACCCCATGTTGTTAATTTAATTTAGGTATTTTAGGTGTTTAATCTTAGAATAATGTAGTATGAACCCTAGTTATGATCAAATCATATTCAGAATGTAGGTTTTTATTCGGTGTAGTTAATAAAATTTAGGTGTTTTAGGTGTATTTAATAGAATTCTAGGTTGACTCGTTTTGAAGTGGACATGTCATATTTTGAACATGTCACATTTGTTGTTATTTTTTAGTTAAAGAAATTATTCCCGCATCAATGTCGAGGATGCGTATCCGGCATCATCGTCATTGACTCGGCGGGGGAGGCCTGCTTGATCAGAGGGGCCATGTCCGGGACTGGGCTCCGTCGGGCTGGTACTGGGAGGTGCTACCTTTCGGGGGGCACAGCTTGGTGAGGAGTTAGCCCGTCATTGACCCGAACCTTCTCTGGTGGCGGTCGCGTGGGCCAGTGATGGTGCGGAGGCTTGAGGACCCCGCGGTGGTGGTAAGTCACCGTGTCAGCGAGGAGGACGAGCACGTCCATCGCTACATGGTTGCGTTGGAGGGCAGGTTCTCCAATACCTGGCAGGTTCTTCAGGGATCTCACTGGAGCTACGATCCTGTGATGGTTCCTTCTCTTTGGGTGTCCACCGCCCGCGCTGATACCCGTCGTTTGCTAGGGTTTTAGATGTATTAGTGATGTTATATGTATCATACTATTCGAGATGTATTAGTGATAATATTTGACGATGTACAGACGAAAGAGATAATTTAGTTTTGCTTATTGAATGCATGCTAATTTGAATACTAATTTATTTTACGATTTGGTTTTTCTTATTGAATGCTCAAATTGGAAAACTACTCCTACTTTGAATGCTCAAATTGGAGAGCACTATGCTTATAGTTTTTTTTTGCAGAAATCAAGGAGCCCCTCCATCATCACCACCGTCGTCCCCGTCACCGACCCCCTGTGACCTTGAGGTGAGACCTGCCAAATCTCCATGTCAATATGAGTCCTATAAGACATTTTGAAATGTTTTTTTCTATATTTTGAACCATTGAAATGCAATGACCATCAAGTTTGAATGCTCATATGATGTAGAAATAAACATGTATATCTTGTGTTGCTCAAATAGGATATGTGCTTGCCTAAGTGGCCGGCCATGTTCGCAGGTTACACCTCCGAGTGGCCTATGTTTTGCCGGAGTGTTGATTAATTTCCATTCCAGCAAATTTCAGGCGCTCGATATGTCCTTTTTTAGCAAAGGTCATGCCAGATTTTTCCGTGAATTCTGGCATGACTTGTGCTAGAATATGTAGGAAATATCGAGTGGCCTGGATTTTCTAGAAAAATAATTAAACGAAATTTCGGGTTGACTTTAAGTCTGTCCAGGCTCCATCACCGACAGTCGAAAATTCAGCGGCGGAGTCTATCCACCATATATGAGAGAGGACGAAGAATCCCGACTGTTGTCGTGGGGGTCCTTTCTCCTTCTTCTCCAGGTGTTAGACCTTTGTTATGCACAAGGGGAAGGAGGAGTAATGACCATCACCGACGGTCGCAAATGTCAGAGAGGAATCAGTGAGTGAGAGTCTCCACCACATATGAGAGGACGAAAAATCCCGACTGTTGTCGTGGGGGTCGCTTCTCCTTCGTTCCCGTGTGCTAGATATTTTGGTGTAATGCACTCGGGGACGAAAGGAGGACCGATCATCACCAACTGTCGAATGTATACACCACACGAGCTGAGAGTTTTCAAGAAAAAGACTCGTTAGACCGATAGTCCACCCGTGATAAATAATAATGATCTAATTTAGTTTTTGTAGTACATATATTGAATTGTACAAGTTTAATCTTTGAATTATGAACCTAGGAAATGTCGTTATCGGACGACGAAAGTCTCCCGAGGGAATGCGACTTGTGCCACGACCACAGGGGTCTGTGCGACAGGCCCCACCTGGGCGAAGGTCGGCACTTCAGCATTAAGTGGAGACAATTCTAAGAGCGTAACCCATTTTGGTTGCACAAATTGGGAGGCACTTTGCAAGATGTATAATTTTTATGAGGGTATGCTTGTCACCATGGATCTTGGTGATCCTGACATTGACCAAGACAATATGGACATTTGGGTCCTTGTTGATACGCTTCCAATTCTACCGGTATGTAAGTTTCTCAAACATAGTTATTAACTAATTTATATTGTTTATTTCAAAATAGTTGACATCTTATTTCCATTGATAGCTTATTTTCATTCTTCAAACAATGTGCGGAAGATGGTAAACATAAACTACTACACCGATGACTCTGAGTTAACTTATCAGGAGAAAAATCATCTGATCTCATTTTGTACTGATCTTGAGAATTACAATATCTATTATCAAACTCCTCCACCTTATGGTCAATACGTGCCACTAGTGCACGTGTTGAACTATGGTAACATCCATGGAGATGCCATGGTAAGATTTTTTACTATTCCGACATCCGTGCATCTTTTGCATAAATTCTTTTAAAACTTAACTATGTTGCTAACTACGAAGTTATTACTATGTTTTTCAATAGAAAATCCTGAAAGATTGTGTGCCTCATCTGATGTGTCAGGATGGTCGCCTTGATGTTTTGAACATATAGCCAGGTCATCCTACGAATCACACATGTCCATATCGGATTTCTGAAACCGGTGAAGACATGATAATCAAAGAATGAAAATAATGTATGGTCAGTTGTAGGGAGGTTTTTGGAAGCAACATTGTGTGAAAGGCAAGAATTGGAGACAAGATAATCTCCATTCTCCATAATGAAGAGTCAAGGGCTATCTTGTGTTATGCTATTTTACCTAAGAGAAGGTAGTAGGTCCTAGCTAGTACTCATGATCATTTACATAGAACAACTAAGTAGGATTGGTTAGATGACTATGATGATGATGTGGTATCGAGTAGAAGTTGTATGATCGATGATGATGAGTATGACTTGTTATTATGATACCAATGATGAATTATTTATTATTATGATAGATGATGCATGATGCTAAGTTGTTATATGAGCATGATGAGTTATTATATATATCAGTAGGTGAAAAGAATATGGATTAGATTCAAGTGGAGGCAACATGTCGTGCATGTTGAAAGTACTACCCTAATCCAAAATCAAAAGTACTACTAATCCAAACTAGCTCAAGTTTGGATTAGGGTAGTACTTTCGACATGCACCACATGTTGCCTCCACTTGAATCTACTCCACGTTCATTTCACCCACTGTTATATATAATAACTAATTATGGTCATAAAATCATATGATAAAAGTACTGTATATAAAACCACAACAAAAATAAGCTGTATTTTTAAAAATACAGGAAAAGTTAGCAACAACGCTTTTCAGAAGAAACGCTACTGCTACTTACTACTATTAGTAGCTTTTTCCCAACGAAAGCGCTACTGCTAACTAGGTATAGCAGTAGCGCTCCCTTTCCAGTGCTACTGCTACTAGTTACCTGAGCGCCTTAGTTGTAGCGCTGATACAAGCGCTACTACTAGCTATAAAACAAGCGCTACTACTAGGGTTTTCCCTAGTAGTGACTGCACATATGTCGACCCCACATAAATAGTCTATATTTGTGGCATACATATTGTGGGAAACATGCACACATGATCGGTAGTACTACATAATATACATTGCTACTTACGTGAAAAACATACTCTTGTATAAACTAAATCAATTCTCAAAATGTAGCTTTGAATAAAACATCAACTAATGCTAAACCATAGCATGGAGAGAGCAAGAAAATGTAGTCGATCCTCAGTGGCTCAGCCTGACACGAACACACGCACCATCAGATTGGTTCATTTGTCAAGCTCAGGGCCATCAAGCACTCAATTATTAAAAAAGAGTCTATTCTCGAAATTAGTTTGCCGCGGGCCGTGCAGTAATTAGGCACTCCACCGACGGAATGAATGTGTACATGCTTGGCCCATCCATCTGCCCAACATCGAACCAACTCCATAATTAATTAATACCTATCAGTCGATCCCAACAACTAACAACTTTCTCAATGTATGCATTAAACACACATTGATATCGAACCCATCCTCGTGGACACCATACTCGGACACCCTGCTAGCAGTACAGTTTATTCCAAATGTGATTCCACATTGGTGAGAAGATGTAGAAGCCCTATTTAAGCACATGCACCCCCCCTATACATCCTCACAAATACCAGTAGCAAATCTAGCTATCCCACCCTCTGCCCGTGAGCCCGCCACCACAACCACATCTAAGTCAGTCAAGATGGCTCGCACTACAGCTACTAAGCTCGTGCTGGTCGCCCTGGTGGCGGCACTCCTCCTTGTAGCCTCCGACGCAGCAATTTCCTGCGGCCAGGTGAACTCCGCCCTTGGCCCCTGCCTTTCCTATGCACGCGGCAACGGCGCCAGCCCGTCTGCGGCCTGCTGCAGCGGCGTCAGGAGATTGGCCGGCCAAGTGCAGACCGCCGCTGACAAGAAAGCGGCGTGCCTGTGCATCAAGAGTGCTGCCGGTGGGGTCAAAGAAGGCAAGGCCGCAGAGATCCCCTCCAAGTGCCGCGTCAGCGTCCCCTACAAGATCAGCTCAACAGTGAACTGCAATAAGATCTAGTGATCGATTGCTTGCCGCCAGCATCGCAGATTATAGCTCCACCGATCGATGCTGAGTATTTTGAGGTTACCTATATACTGCATATACATGAATAAATGCTCTGATCTGATCTCCATGTGAGAGAGAGGACTACGTACGTGGAGCCAATTCTGCATGGCCGGCCAGTGTAGTATCGATGTTTGGTTGTTCCTTCGCTCCCTTTGAGAAGATAAACGAGTATGTTGTACCATGTACCATGTATACTTTTGATATATTGATCATATATTGTGCTCTAATAGCATGCGTCGTTATTACATGTGCATAACTGGGAAAACATTTCATTAATTCCATTTTCTCGCTCCAACTAACAAAACGTAGGAATGGACTCCACCCAATTCACTATAACCGAACCATGACTTTGCACTCTCTATTTGGTTCCTCAAACATAGCCTAAAGCCTTGAGATATGGAGATGAAGGTCACACAGAAATTTAGTGGATGCGACCACCAATAAGAAGTCCTGCAGGTTTAATTGTAAGAACTCAGATTATTAGGGGAAATCCCTTGGAGCACATGGGTGCTGCTACCCCTGAGAAACAAAAAATAATATTGTAATTATGGAAAACATCAGAAAATCATGGAACTTTTTTGGATACAAACTTTTTTGTATCAGTTGTGTATAATGATTCGATGTCAAAAACTGAAAGCTCAGTATAATGATTGAACGAAAATGTCCTTCATTGAAAAATGTTGTGCTGATAGAGATGAAGGCCAGCCGCTTAAGAGTATCATGTAATTGAATAATTAGTAATAAGACTCTTTCCATTAAGGTAGAAATTCGAAATACAAATTGGTACCTGAATTTAGTTAACTTTCCAACTTCGGTAACAAAGATGACAATACATTTTTATTCAAGTACAAATATACATATGTATGTTTTTACACATGTAACTTCACTACCAATCTGCCTTAAATATAGTATTATCACTGAGAAGATCTCAGTACAAAAAATTAAAACGTGGTGTCAGCTCATCTCTACTCCTAATGACTGAGTTGGTAGGATTGCGTCCACGGTTTATTTTCGTCGGGTTTATTTTCGTCTGGTTTATTTTTGTTTGGTTTAATTTGGTCTCTCCTTCCATCATCATATCCTCACGTTGATTTTTTTCACCCTCCCAATAAAAACTTTCTTAACATTTACAAACTTCCCTAACCAGACACCGTCACAAACGGGCAGGTACAGAAATCACATTACAAACATTAAAACCCTATTTTCATGAAAATCAATTCAAAATCCTAACTTTCCTAACGCATCGATTCTTACCTTTCCTATGTACCTCATTGGTGCCCCATCGATGCCCCCTCCCACCAAATGTAAGTTCTTTCATCCCCTCGCACGATCCCCTCGAACCACCGTCAAAGTAAGGAAACACCCAGCGCCTTTGTTCCAAATCATGCCATTTTAGTCAACGCCAAGCTGCTCATGGCCGGGGACGCCGTCGTCTTCATGCGCCGCGCCGACGGGGAGCTGCTCGCCGGGATCCGCCGCGCGCCCAGGTACCCCGCCGTCTCCCAGCAGGCGTCCGAGGGCGCCGAGCGCCGGCCACGCAACGCGCGCGCGGGTCCCGCCCGAGGAGGTGGACGAGGCCGTGCGGCTCGCGGCAGAGGGCACGCTCTTCACCGTCACCTACTACCCGCGCCAGGGCGCCGGGGAGTTCGTCGTGCCCAAGCAGGAGGTGGAGGACGCGCTGATCGGCGCCTGGGCACCCGGCGTGCAGGTGCGCATGAAGTTCCTCGACGCCGAGGAGCGCCGCTCCGAGTGGAACAACGGCGCCGTCAAGGCCGTCGAGTCGTCGACCCCTCCATCTGGCGCATGCTCGAGGTACATCTTGCGTCCATACATCCATCTCTCCAGTCAATCCATCCGATCATTGCGATAATTGTCTGGTTGATCGATGGAGTCCACCTCTGTTTGGTTCAGGCATGCTTGCTTCAATTTGTTTGCTCTGCCATTCAGTATGGAGTAGCCCTAGATGTTCACCATGCTAGCGACTCGCCCGTCAAACCGCAGAGATCCCTCGCATGGAGTAGCCCTAGATGTTCTAGGCCACCACCGCCAATCCGGCGAGCCTACGCTGCGACCGTTCATGGCGCCTGGGGGCAATGAACTGGCATTGCGGTCATGGAGGGGAGGCTCAGGAGCAGGGCGACGCTGGCTGGTAGAGGAATTCGAAGGAGCCAGGCCGCCCTGGCGATCACCTTGACTGCTGCGTCGTGCACCAACTAACGGCAGTGTCCGCGGTGGTGAAGAAGCATACACGACGAGGCTAATATAAGGTATACCTTGGAGGACGCAACCCCCTGTCGTCAACACGTCATGGCCCGAATCGCCTGGAGGCCGCAACCCCTGCCTGTGCTCCAGATTCACAGTGTGTCCTGACGAACGAGGCGGCAATCTCTGAATTGAATAATTGATCGTTCATCCCGTTCTACCGCTGATTCGCTCGGCGCCACCTCTGTGGTACTCTTGACTGCTTTCACATATCCCCACAAGGTATAGTACGTGGTATCCCACCCCATGTCATGTAATTGCATTCTGAAGCAATTAGTACATAGGAGTCAACCCATAGGACAAGGAGGACCCGGTTATAGATTTTTTTAAGGGAGGGTGTGCCGTGTACGGGAGCATATCTGTTAGTTTGTATCCTATGTTTAACAATTTCGGAAATTTTTGTAGTATAAAAATCTCAATAGTGAGGATACATTGCTGAACGTGATGTGATGTATATGATTTAGTTTATCATTAGTTGTTCTCCTTGCCACTACCCACTAAATTTCAGATCTGCCTTCAACTTCTAATGGTAAATATTCAATTAATTTTAGTCGGCTCAAAAGGCTTCAAGCTTCTTTGTCCATTATTTCCTGTTCAACTTTAAGAAACCTTTCAGTTTGTTTTGTTTCACTTACTTTACTATTCCTTCTTGATAAACTCACCAGGTACTGTATATATCTCTCCCTGGTCACAGTGGGATGGCTAATAATTTCATGCACAACACCACAATAGCAGATATTCGGAGATTTGGAATTGTTTTGCTGTTTTCTTTCTATGAAAAATAAGCATGAATGCAGCGATGGCAAACCTAAACATCGTTGCCAATTTTCTCTTTCACAGAATAGGATGAATGTCACGGCAGCAGCTGCAAACTCCAAGAACGTTATTGTCATGGGGGGCACCAGTTTCAATTGTGTCTTCTTGCAAGCTCCTTGTCAATGAGAGGCACAAGGTCAGTCTGTACTCTGTAGATACATTTGTGATGCAGTGATTCTTCTCTTATGCTAACTAATACATTGATTATGTCCTATGATTCTCTAGGAGCACTAAGAAATTATATGTTTTCTTAAGGGTCACATCACACGAGGAAACTCTCACCCACAGCCATGAAATTTCCAATTGAATCAAATGCAAATTATACATAGTGCTCTTCCAAGCCACAGTTCAACCCCCACTTCTTGCCGCTCGCCTTCAGCCCCAGGAAGACGATTAAATATTTTACCTCAATCCATATATCAGATCTCGTGCTCAAGAAGACGATGGTGAAGAGCATGATAATGATCCAAATGTATGTTAACAATTGGTCCAGTTTAGAAATCTAAACAGGAAAGCTGAGGTGCCATTTAGTTTATACCCAGGTCCACCTCGCCAGAGATGGTGCGTGCAGATATTTTGGCGAACGATTCCCCTGCCCCTGTTTCGCCTGTCCGTGGACGCAGAATGAAAGCAGCGACCAGTTTTTTTTGGCATGACTCCTGTAATTGGGTTTCAATCCAAACAGTACCCAGTCAATGCCGAACTTCTTACTCAATATGACTCCTCAGGTTTCATTTGTTGGGGAGGCAGACAGAAACAACGATAACTAATATTTTTTCTTTTCACTCACAATAATATTGTCATCAGATACAATTGCTATCAGGTTAGTGTTTTGTGAGCTTTCATCATGTCCCTTTATGGAACTTTTAAATGTTGATTATCATTTATCACTGCTGCTACTTTATGCAGAGTATTGATGTTTGTACTGAAGGAAGTCCAAAAGTCTTATCGATGCAGGCAAGACACTTGATATGACAAATTTCAAGTGGAAACGAACAAATATTATGCTTGTTCATCGCTTGATGTCTACCCTGACTATTCTTTCATTTGAATCTCGCTAATAACAAGTTTTTACTCTGCTGTTAAAACTGATGTTGCTAATTCGGTTCATAAAATTATTGTCGTTATAATTTGGCGATGTAATACTTTGCCATAAGCCAATATCAAATTATGAAGCATTGCTATAACTTCCAACGTGGTGCTAGAGCATTATATATGAATGTACTTAGTTAAAGGCCATCCAAAGATACACATTTGCAAGGAAACTGCACAATGTCAATACGAATATGAAAGATAATTGGATAAATAACTTTGAAATCTGATCTTTTTCTGATGATAACACAACTTACTCTGATTTCCATAATGAACAGAGAATAGAAAAAGTGTTGTTGCGGCCATGACTTGAATAACAAACCAAATTCACAAGGTCGGTACTGGACTATTGGTAATATATATTCTTTTGGCAGGGATTTAGAAATACTTCACATCTCTTTTTAGTGGATTTTGTGATAGGAGTGAGAGTTGAGAGTGAGCGGGTTGGAGGCTGTGGTTGATTTGTTCAGTTACGAATGTGAGCGGAATATTTTCCCTACTTAAGAAAAAGTGGCAAATTGGATAAGGCAGTCATATTTTTTTGATCAGGTCATACAATATATTTTTTAGGATAGAAGGGTAAATGCATTAGTTTGTTGTTTTAATAGTTAATAACAGACGCGGTGGCGTATTAGTTGCATCCCCAACAACAGCCATCATATTTTTGTTTTGTGGTAATGCATGACATTCAACTGTATGTTACAACATGGCAATGCCTCATGAGACATTGAATTTGCCTTCTTGGCTTGGGGTCGTCATGGGCGGCGCACGCCTCCTCCGCCTTGATGGTCGTGGCGGATCGGCACGAACACGGGAGGAGGGGATCATGGCGGAGAGCAAGCGGTTGGTGGGGGCACTCCTCCTTGGTGGTCCGTGGGGAAGTATGGTATGAAGGGAAGAGGGCGCCAGGACGAAAGTGAGGTGAGTCTCATCCGGTTATAAAGTAGAGGGCTCCAGCGAGAAATATTCGGCTATGGTGGGAAACTGAGCTGGAAGGAGAGAGGGTCCGACATGAGGGAAGGGTGCCTCATGGTGTGGGGTTTTGTGTTGTGTTGGGACCGCGTGTTGGAAATAACATGGCGGATAGTTCGGACAACGACATTGCTCCCCATATATGAGATGGATTTGGGGCAGCCCGTACTAAACCCGGGCAAACGTCGGGCCGGGCCGGGTTTCGGGCCGGGCTTGTAAAAGCCCGGCCTTCATTTCTCAAGCCCGAGCCTAGCCCGAAGCCTGAAATACTCCCTGTTTTCAAGCCCGAGCCCGGCCCAAAATCAAGCCCGAAGCCCGAAAGCCCGGCCCGAATGCTGTTTTTTAGTACGCGCACGTGCAAACCCCGCACTAAGCCCGAAAGCCCGGCCTGAAATACAGAAAAATTGAAGCTCGAGCCCGGCCCGAATTATCTTTCGGGCTGCAAAACAAAGCCCGAGCCTGGCCTGAATGTCAAGCCCGACCTGGCCCGGCCCGGGTTTTTCGGGCCGGGTCGTCGGGCCGGGCTGCCCATGCCCGGGTTTAGCCTGGACTGTCCAGTCGGTTGAGTTTTGAGACCGTTGGGCGCCCGTTTGAAGTCCGAACATGCCCGGACGTACGAGGAAGAAATGAGCTTCGACCATAGAGGTGACCTTAATCATTTATTTGATTCATTTATATACATTATAGCCCGTAGCAACGTACGGGCATTCTACTAGTTGGAGTTAGAGCGTATGGGGGCGCGACCACAAACCATGCTTCTAGTCTCGACGTAGGCACCACGCCATTTCCTTGCACAATGTTTTCTTTATACTAGTTGTGTCCGCCTTCTTACCATCGAACCTCCATCTCAAGCCAAGGAAATAGGCGAGGCTTATTGGATAGGACCATAGCTATCAGAAATTGCATGCCGGGACAACTATGTGCAAAATGGAGGTGCCCTCGGTATTGAAAAGTTCCCCATGCCTCCTAATCTTATGGGCCCAGACTATAGAAAGATGCATCGAGACTATAGATTTCAACGTCATGTACTGGTATTGCGGAGACTAGAAAAGGTTAAGGCCTCTTTTGGTTCATAGGATAGGATTATCATAGCAATAGGAATCTTGTAAGAAATGAGATGACATGTATCTCAAATCCTATGAGTAGGAATAGGAAACAAGATGTCATTTGGTTGACACCAAAGAAAATTTTCCATTGAGTCTAGGCTCTTTTTTATTTTCCTATGAAATGTGGAGGATAGGAACCAATCCTATGTAGGAATAGGAATCCATTCCTATGAACCAAAGGGCTCTAAAGGAAAAAATCCTATAAGAATCCTATCCCCTAGAATTCCTATGAAATTCCTCTAAACCAAAGAAGGCCTAAGTTTTTTAACTCCTCGTAGTAGCATACAAGTTGTGAGGTTTGTATGGAAAGAGAGCCCGCAGTAGGAAGTGACATGTTTTAAGGACTTGGGTCGCAGGAGGTTGAAAGTTGGCCGCATTTATGCTCCTAGCGGTATTACTATGCACACCATCATCGTGGCACATTTATTTGCTCCATGCTTGGAGGGTGCTTCCCTACCGTTTGAGGAGTTTGATGTGCCAACCAAAACAACATGGCCGTGACTAAGACTTTGGGAAGAGAATTCAGCAGTCGATAAGGCCTCGTTTGGTTCATAGGATAGTGTATTCACAGGAATATAGAAGTCATAGGAAATAAGATGACATGTACCTGAAATCCTATGAATAGAAATACAAAAGAAGATGCCCTCTGGTTCACATCATAGGATTTTTTTCATTGAATCTAGGCTAATGTTTATTTTCCTATGATGTGGAGGATAGGAAGAATTCCTCCATACACTAGTAGAAAAAAGGACCATTTGTCCCGGTTCATAAGGGCCCTTGGTCCCGGTTCTTGAACCGGGAGTAAAGGGTCGTTACTAAACCTCCCCCCTTTAGTCCCGGTTCTTATACCAACCGGGACTAAAGGCCCTCCACATGGCCGCTTCCTGGAGGTCCACCTTTAGTCCCGGTTAGTAACACCAACCGGGATTAAAAGAAATTTTATTAAATTTTATTTGAAACTTTTCTGAAATTTTTTTGAATTTTTTTCTCAATTTATAAATTTCTGAATTATTTTAACCTCTAATCTGTAATAACTTGTCGTTACTATTCAATTTAACCTCTAAACTCTAATCACCCCTCATCATTCCAAACCATCTAACTTCCCAGACGGTCACCCATCCTCTCACTACTCCAGCCGGAGCACGCTTAACATTCGGGTTCTATTCCCCCTCGCTTCCAAGTCTGCACTTATTGTTTTCCTGACAATAGTAAGATGTCAAACGTATTAACCCTCAGGAGTTTAGCTTCAGCCTGGTCACACGTTTCACTGTTTGAGTTTCAAACTATTATTCTAAAAAACAATAATTATTTAGTAACACTAATACTTCTTGAGTAAGTAGTTTGACCATAGTTTGACCCACTTTGATCAGATTTGACCAAAATTCAAAAAAATTGGAATAATTAATTAGTAACACTACTAATATTCTTGAATAATTATTTAGTACCACTAATACTTCTTGAGGAAGTAGTTTGACCATAGTTTGACCCCAGTTTGAGCAGATTTGACCAAAATTCAAAAAAATTGAAATAATTATTTAGTAACACTAATATTCTTGAATAATTATTTAGTAACACTAATACTTCTTGAATAAGTAGTTTGACCATAGTTTGACCAGATTTAACGAAAATTTAAAAAAACTGAAATTTGAGCATAACTTTTTTTCCTTTTGGAATTTGAGGATTCCACAAATTTGCAAACAGGCCGTAGGGTGTCAAAATCGGATGCGGATTTTCGTTTTGAACATTTTGATATATTATACGTTTTACATTTTCTCTACACTTTTTGCAAAACATGTCCAAATTTAAGTTTTTAAATTTTCCTAACTAGTAGATGTAGTAACATAACTACATATATCTCGAAGGATTTTAACTTTTTGAAGTTTTTATCATTTTCTTTTGCTTTTTAGAAAACTGAAAAGGCGATACACGCGGGGGGGGGATAGGATTTGAAAATTGCACCATTAGTATCGGTTCGTGGCATGAACCGGTACTAAAGGTCTAACCTTTACTATCGGTTGGTGCCACGGACCGGTACTAATGCCTCAACCCCATTAGTACCGATTCGTGGCACGAACCGGTACTAAAGGTTGCCACGAACCGGTACTAATGGGCATCGCACCTTTTAGTCCCAGTTCGTGGCACGAACCGGGACTAAAGGTCCCATTTGAACCGGGAGTAATGCCTGTACGGTGCTCTAGCCGCTCGAACCGGGACTAATGCTCACATTAGTCCCGGTTCGTAATGCAACCGGTACTAATGCTCTTTTCTGGCCGAACCAACGCCATGTTTTCTACTAGTGATAGGAATAAGATTCTATTACTACAAACCAAAGGACTCTAAAGAAAATTTTCCTATACAAATCCGAACCTACGGGATTCTTACAAACCAAAGGAGGCTTAACATTGGAAATTTTTACTTTCGATTTTGTTTTATTAGGCGTTACGATCCTGGCCAATATGGAGTGACTAACGACACCATTTATCAATAGTACAGCTAAAATAAGGTTGGACGTGTATGACATATCACTGTAAGGTTATATCAAACATTGACCCTCAAACCACATCACGTTGTCCGGACGTGTTGTGCCATCCAACTCGGTCCTGTATCGGTCCACAGGACCGTCCGAACACATTTTTTCCCGTAAACCCGAGACAAACATAGAGGGCTATGCGGGCCTCTGGACAGCTGACATCGCCCATACAACAGCGTACACCGCCGCCATCCCGCATCACGCGTCGTCGACGCTGGAGGAAGCATCGGCCGCCACACGCGTCCTGCGACGTCCCCGGGTGTGGTATCCCAAGATCCGCCGCCACAAGGACCCACCATCTGGCCCGTCATCCCCGGAGGAGGGGACGCCGCCGCCACCATGTTCAGATCCGTTCCGGAGTCGCCGCCGTGTCCGCCAAGACCAGATCAGGTCCGTACGCCCCCACCGTCATAGGCCACGCCCAGCCCCACCTCCATCCACTGGCCATCTCATCCCGCATCACCACAAACGCCTCTAGCAGGAGCCACTGCGCCACCATGGATCGAGTAAGAGGCCGCACATCCGTTGATCTTGCGCTTTTGCGTTGTATAGTCCGGGAAGGCGGAGCAGCCCTCCGTCACCGCCTTTGAACACACAAGCTCTGCCCGGCGCTGTCCTCGACGGCAGCGGAGGGGAAGGAGGGATGGGATCGAGGCAGCTGGGCGCTAGGGTTGTGCCCCCCCCCATCGCCCTGGATGGCCGAGCGACGAGGGGGTACGAGATATTATTTAAATTATTCATTTAAACTGGTCAAAATCACTATAAAACCTTTAGAAGTCGCAGAAATACTATTACTACTACACATATATAGTTTAGCGAAGAATAACACCAACTTCCCACTAAGCACGTATAGTGAGATCATCTACAGACTAATTGTTGCTCGACTGACATGAGTTCAAGACGAGCGTAAGAGTTCAACTTTAAACCACCTTCACCAGACGGGCGGCTCGACGATATCCGGCCTTGCCACCTACCAAGTTCCATGTTAACTCCTTCACAAATATAGTAAATCATGGTTTGCCTTGTCGCTGCTCCGATTGGGTGCCTCTCATTCGTCAGGTCAAGAATTTGAGTAACAAAGCGACACTTGCATCGGTTGGTTTGGGGGTGATCGGATCATCAATTCGGCCCCACGCATTGGTTTTGGTAATCAAGTTTGGACAAACTACATCGACCAATCTAATCATTCCCAACAACCACACATATAACCTAGTCATCTGCATTACCATAAAGAAAAGAGATGTAATATTGTAAAAAGTTATAAACATACACTTCAAGGCTTCTCATTAACAGCCAAGCAAGATCTTTAGGTCTGTACTTCTGCATTAACTTTGCCCGGTCTAGCAGTCGTCGACGCCACCATGACACCAGACAACGTCACCATCATACGCTCGTCCATCATCACACGCCCACCGGCGACACTCCGCTGCTCCATGTCGTTGAGACCCGCCGTTTTCGACATGTCATATACCACGCCGCTCCTCCTCTTGTCCCCTCTAGCCAACACTTGCTCCAAAACGATGCCCCCAGGAAGGAGACCGACATCGAAAGCGGCAACCGTCCGATCCGGTATATCCAGACCTAGGGTTTCCCCCGGAACCTTCCGACCAGGTTGACGTGACCTGCAACGACGATGCCTAGGGTTGCCCCTCACCCCCCACCCCAACCCCGGTCGCCCTGGATGGGCGAGCGACGAGGGGGTACGAGAGGTTATTTAAATTATTCATTTAAACTTTTTAAAATAACTATAAAACATTTAGAAGTCTGAGAAATACTATTACTACTACACATATATAGTTTATTGAAGCATAACACCAACTTCCCACTAAGCACGTAGAGTGAGACCATCTACAGACTAATTTTCTTGACTGACAAGATATGGGGCAAGACTTCAAGGCGAGCGTAAGAATTCAACTTTAAACCACCTTCACTAGACGGGCGGCTCGACGGTATCCGGCCATGCCACCTACCAAGTTCCATGTAAACTCCTTCACAAATGCAGTAAATCATCGTTTGCCTTGTCGCTGCTCCGATTGGACGCCTCTCATTCGTCATGTCAAGAATTTTAGTAAAAAAGCGACACTTGCATCGGTTGGTTTGGGTGTGGTCGGATCATTAATTCGGCCCCATGCATCGGTTGTGGTGATCAGGTTTGGACAAGCTACATCGACCAATCTAGTCATTCCCAACAACCATAAAGATAACCTAGTCATCTGCATTACCATAAAGAAAAGAGATATAATATTGTGAAAAGTTATAAACACACACTTTAAGACTTCTCATTAACAGCCCAGCTAGATCGAAGCCACATGAATTTTGTTGGGGAACGTAGTAATTTCGAAAAATTTCCTACGCACACGCAAGATCATGGTGATGCATAGCAACGAGAGGGGAGAGTGTGATCTACGTACCCTTGTAGACCGACAGCGGGAGCGTTAGCACAAGACGGTTGATGTAGTCGTACGTCTTCACGGCCCGACCGATCAAGCACCGAAACTACGGCACATCCGAGTTTTAGCACACGTTCAGCTCGATGACGATCCCCGGACTCTGATCCAGCAAAGTGTCGGGAAAGAGTTCCGTCAGCACGACGGCGTGGTGACGATCTTGATGTACTACCGTCGTAGGACTTCGCCTAAGCACCGCTACAATATTATCAAGGATTATGGTGGAAGCGGGCACCGCACACGGCTACGAATATGATCACGTGGATCAACTTATGTGTCTAGGGGTGCCCCCTGCCCCCGTATATAAAGGAGCAAGGGGAGGAGGCCGGCCGGCCCCTATAGGCGCGCCAAGGAGGAGTCCTCCTCCTAGTAGGAGTAGGACTCCTACTAGGAGGGGGAAGGAAGTGGGGAAGGAGAAGGAAAGGGGGGCGCCGCCCCCCCTCTCCTAGTCCAATTCGGACCAGGGAGGAGGAGGCGCGCGGCCCACCCTTGTTGCCCCTCTCTCTCTCCACTAAGGCCCATATGGCCCATTACTTCTCCCGGTAGGGTTCCGGTAACCCTCCGGCTCTCCGGTTTTCTCCGAAATCACCCGGAACACTTCCGGTGTCCGAATATAGCCGTCCAATATATCAATCTTTATGTCTCGACCATTTCGAGACTCCTCGTTATGTCCGTGATCACATCCGGAACTCCGAACGAACTTTGGTACATCAAAACTCATAAACTCATAATATAACTGTCATCGAAACCTTAAGCGTGCGGACCCTATGGGTTCGAGAACAATGTAGACATGACCGAGACACGTTTCCGGTCAAAAACCAATAGCGGAACCTGGATGCTCATATTGGCTCCTACATACGTTGTTCCCTTTGCCATCGGTATGTTACTTGCCCGAGATTCGATCGTCGGTATCTCAATACCTAGTTCAATCTCATTACCGGCAAGTCTCTTTACTCATTTCGTAATACATCATCTCGCAACTAACTCATTAGTTGCAATGCTTGCAAGGCTTATGTGATGTGCATTACCGAGAGGGCCCAGAGATACCTCTCCGACAATCGGAGTGACAAATCCTAATCTCGAAATACGCCAACCCAACATGTACCTTTGGAGACACCTGTAGAGCTCCTTTATAATCACCTAGTTACGTCGTGACGTTTGGTAGCACACAAAGTGTTCCTCCGGCAAACGCGAGTTGCATAATCTCATAGTCATAGGAACATGTATAAGTCATGAAGAAAGCAATAGCAACATACTAAACGACCGGGTCCTAAGCTATTGGAATGGGTCATGTCAATCACATCATTCTCCTAATAATGTGATCCCGTTAATCAAATGACAACACATGTCTATGGTTAGGAAACATAACCATCTTTGATTAATGAGCTAGTCAAGTAGAGGCATACTAGTGACGTTTGGTTTGTCTATGTATTCACACAAGTATTATGTTTCCGGATAATACAATTCTAGCATGGATAATAAACATTTATCATGATATAAGGAAATAAAAATAATAACATTATTATTGCCTCTAGGGAATATTTCCTTCAGTCTCCCACTTGCACTAGAGTCAATAATCTAGATTACACAGTAATGATTCTAACACCCATGGAGCTTTGGTGCTGATCATGTTTTGCTCGTGGAAGAGGCTTAGTCAACGGGTCTGCAATATTCAGATCCGTATGTATGTTGCAAATCTCTATGTCTCCCACCTAGACTAGATCTCGGATGGAATTGAAGCGTCTCTTGATGTGCTTGGTTCTCTTGTGAAATCTGGATTCCTTTACCAAGGAATTTGCACCAGTATTGTCACAAAAGATTTTCATTGGACCCGATGCACTAGGTATGACACCTAGATCGGATATGAACTCCTTCATCCAGACTCCTTCGTTTGCTGCTTCCGAAGCAGCTATGTATTCTGCTTCACATGTAGATCCCGCCACAACGCTTTGTTTAGAACTGCACCAACTGACAGCTCCACCGTTTAATGTAAACACGTATCCGGTTTGCGATTTAGAATCGTCCGGATCAGTGTCAAAGCTTGCATCAACGTAACCATTTATGATGAGCTCTTTGTCACCTCCATATATGAGAAATATATCCTTAGTCCTTTTCAGGTATTTCAGGATGTTCTTGACCGCTGTCAAGTGATCCACTCCTGGATTACTTTGGTACCTGCCTGCTAGACTTATAGCAAGACACACATCAGGTCTGGTACACAGCATTGCATACATGATAGAGCCTATGGCTGAAGCATAGGGAACATCTTTCATTTTCTCTCTATGTTCTGCATTGGTCGGGCATTGAGTCTTACTCAATTTCACACCTTGTAACACAGGCAAGATCCTTTCTTTACTTGATCCATTTTGAACTTTTTCAAAACTTTGTCAAGGTATGTGCTTTGTGAAAGTCCAATTAAGCGTCTTGATCTGTCTCTATAGATCTTAATGCCCAATATGTAAGCAGCTTCACCGAGGTCTTTCATTGAAAAACTCTTATTCAAGTATCCCTTTATGCTATCGAGAAATTCTATATCATTTCCGATTAGTAATATGTCATCTACATATAATATCAGAAATTCTACAAAGCTCCCACTCACTTTCTTGTAAATATAGGCTTCTCCAAAAGTCTATACAAAACCAAATGCTTTGATCACACTATCAAAGCATTTATTCCAACTCCGAGAGGCTTGCACCAGTCCATAAATGGATCGCTGGAGCTTGCACACTTTGTTAGCTCCCTTTGGATCGACAAAAGCTTCCGGTTGCATCATATACAACTCTTCTTGCAGAAATCCATTCAGGAATGCAGTTTTGACATCCATCTACCAAATTTCATAATCATAAAATGCGGCAATTGCTAACATGATTCAGACAGACTTAAGCATCGCTACGGGTGAGAAGGTCTCATCATAGTCAATCCCTTGAACTAGTCGAGCTTTGTAGACAGTAACATTACCGTCAGCGTCAGTATTCTTCTTATATATCCATTTATTCTCAATTGCTTGCCGATCATTGGGCAAGTCAACCAAAGTCCATACTTTGTTCTCATACATGGATCCCATCTCAGATTTCATGGCTTCAAGCCATTTTGCGGAATCTGGGCTCACCATCGCTTCTCCATAGTTCGTAGGTTCATCAATAGCTTCCTCACTAATTGGTGTAGGTGTCACAGAAACTGGTTTCTGTGATGTACTACTTTCCAATAAGGGAGCAGGTACAGTTGCCTCATCAAGTTCTACTTTCCTCCCACTCACTTCTTTCGAGATACACTCCTTCTCTAGAAAGTTTCCGAATTTAGCAAAAAAAGTTTTGCCTTCAGATCTGTGATAGAAGGTGTATCCAATAGTTTCCTTTGGATATCCTATGAAGACACATTTCTCCAATTTGGGTTCGAGCTTATTAGGTTGAAGCTTTTTCACATAAGTATCGCAACCCCAAACTTTCAGAAACGACAACTTTGGTTTCTTGCCAAACCATAGTTCATAAGGCGTCGTCTCAACGGATTTTGATGGTGCCCTATTTAACGTGAATGCAGACGTCTCTAGAGCATAACCCCAAAACGATAGCGGTAAATCAATAAGAGACATCATAGATCGCACCATATCAAGTAAAGTACGATTACGACGTTCGGACACACCATTACGTTGTGGTGTTCCGGGTGGCATGAGTTGCGAAACTATTCCACATTGTTTCAAATGTACACCAAACTCGTAACTCAAATATTCTCCTCCACGATCAGATCGTAGGAATTTTATTTTCTTGTTACGTTGATTTTCAACTTCACTCTGAAATTCTTTGAACTTTTCAAATGTTTCAGACTTATGTTTCATTAAGTAGATATACCCATATCTGCTTAAGTCATCTGTGAAGGTGAGAAAATAACGATATCCGCCACGAGCCTCAACATTCATCGGACCACATACATCTGTATGTATGATCTCCAACAAATATGTTTCTCTCTCCATAGTACTGGAGAACGGTGTTTTTGTCATCTTACCCATAAGGCACGGTTCGCAAGTACCAAGTGATTCATAATCAAGTGGTTCCAAAAGCCCATCAGTATGGAGTTTCTTCATGCGCTTTACCCCGATATGACCCAAACGGCAGTGCCACAAATAAGTTGCACTATCATTATCAACTCTGCATCTTTTGGCTTCAACATTATGAATATGTGTGTCACTACTATCGAGATTTAATAAGAATAGACCACTCTTTAAGGGTGCATGACCATAAAAGATATTACTCATATAAATAGAACAACCATTATTCTCTGATTTAAATGAATAACCATCTCGCATCAAACAAGATCCAGATATAATGTTCATGCTTAACGCTGGCACCAAATAACAATTATTTAGGTCTAATACTAATCCCGAAGGTAGATGTAGAGGTAGCGTGCCGACCGCGATCACATCGACTTTGGAACCATTTCCCACGCGCATCGTCACCTCGTCCTTGGCCAATATTCGCTTAATCCGTAGTCCCTGTTTCGAGTTGCAAATGTTAGTAACAGAACCAGTATCAAATACCCAGGTGCTACTGCGAGCATTACTAAGGTACACATCAATAACATGTATATCACATATACCTTTGTTCACCTTGCCATCCTTCTTATCCGCCAAATACTTGGGGCAGTTCCGCTTCCAGTGACCAGTCTGCTTGCAGTAGAAGCACTCAGTTTCAGGCTTAGGTCCAGGTTTGGGTTTCTTCTCTTGAGTAGCAACTTGCTTGCTGTTCTTTTTGAAGTTCCCCTTCTTCTTCCTTTTACCCCTTTTCTTGAAACTAGTGGTCTTATTGACCATCAACACTTGATGCTCCTTCTTGATTTCTACCTCCGCAGCTTTCAGCATTGCGAAGAGCTCGGGAATAGTCTTATTCATCCCTTGCATATTATAGTTCATCACGAAGCTCTTGTAGCTTGGTGGCAGTGATTGGAGAATTCTGTCAATGACGCAATCATCTAGAAGATTAACTCCCAATTGAATCAAGTGATTATTATACCCAGACATTTTGAGTATATGCTCACTGACAGAACTGTTCTCCTCCATCTTGCAGCTATAGAACTTATTGCAGACTTCATATCTCTCAATCCGGGCATTTGCTTGAAATATTAACTTCAACTCCTGGAACATCTCATATGCTCCATGACGTTCAAAACGTCGTTGAAGTCCCGATTCTAAGCCGTAAAGCATGGCACGCTGAACTATCGAGTAGTCATCAGCTTTGCTCTGCCAGACATTCATAACATCTGGTGTTGCTCCAGCAGCAGGCCTGGCACCCAGCGGTGCTTCCAGGACGTAATTCTTCTGTGCAGCAATGAGGATAATCCTCAAGTTACGGACCCAGTCCGTGTAATTGCTACCATTATCTTTCAACTTTGCTTTCTCAAGGAACGCATTAAAATTCAACGGAACAACAACACGGGCCATCTATCTACAATCAAACATAAACAAGCAAGATACTATCAGGTACTAAGTTCATGATAAATTTAGGCTCAATTAATCATATTACTAAAGAACTCCCACTTAGCTAGACATCCCTCTAAACCTCTAAGTGATTACGTGATCCAAATCAACTAAACCATGTCCGATCATCACGTGAGATGGAGTAGTTTCATTGGTGAACATCGCTATGTTGATCATATCTACTATATGATTCACGCTCGACCTTTCGGTCTCCGTGTTCTGAGGCCATATCTGTATATGCTTGGCTCGTCAAGTATAACCTGAGTATTCTGTGTGTGCAACTATTTTGCACCCGTTGTATTTGAACGTAGAGCCTATCACACCCGATCATCACGTGGTGTCTCATCATGAAGAACTTTCGCAACGGTGCATATTCAGGGAGAACACTTCTTGATAATTAGTGAGAGATCATCTTAAAATGCTACCGTCAATCAAAGCAACATAAGATGCATAAAAGATAAACATCACATGCAATCAATATAAGTGATATGATATGGCCATCATCATCTTGTGCTTGTGATCTCCATCTTCGAAGCACCGTCATGATCACCATCGTCACCGGCGCGACACCTTGATCACCATCGTAGCATCATTGTCGTCTCGCCAATCTTATGCTTCCACGACTATCGCTACCGCTTAGTGATAAAGTAAAGCATTACAGCGCAATTGCATTGCATACAGTAAAGCGGCAACCATATGGCTCCTGCTAGTTGCCGATAACTTGGTTACAAAACATGATCATCTCATACAATAAAATTTAGCATCATGTCTTGACCATATCACATCACATCATGCCCTGCAAAAACAAGTTAGACGTCCTCTACTTTGTTGTTGCAAGTTTTACGTGGCTGCTACGGGCTTAAGCAAGAACCAATCTTACCTACACATCAAAACCACAACGATAGTTTGTCAAGTTGGTGCTGTTTTAACCTTCGCAAGGACCGGGCGTAGCCACACTCGGTTCAACTAAAGTTGGAGAAACTGTCACCCGCTAGCCACCTTTGTGCAAAGCACGTCGGGAGAACCGGTCTCGCGTAAGCGTACGCGTAATGTCGGTCTGGGCCGCTTCGTCCAACAATACCGCCAAACCAAAGTATGACATGCTAGTAAGCAGTATGACTTATATCGCCCACAACTCACTTTTGTTCTACTCGTGCATATAACATCAACACATAAAACCTAGGCTCTGATACCACTGTTGGGGAACGTAGTAATTTCAAAAAAAAATTCCTACGCACACGCAAGATCATGGTGATGCATAGCAACGAGAGGGGAGAGTGTGATCTACGTACCCTTGTAGACCGACAGCGGAAGCGTTAGCACAACACGGTCGATGTAGTCGTACGCCTTCACGGCCCGACCGATCAAGCACCGAAACTACGGCACATCCGAGTTTTAGCACACGTTCAACTCGATGACGATCCCCAGACTCCGATCCAGCAAAGTGTTGGGGAAGAGTTCCGTCAGCACGACGGCGTGGTGACGATCTTGATGTACTACCGTTGCAGGGCTTCGCCTAAGCACCGCTACAATATTATCGAGGATTATGGTGGAAAGGGGCATCGCACACGGCTAAGAATATGATCACGTGGATCAACTTATGTGTCTAGGGGTGCCCCCTGCCCCCGTATATAAAGGAGCAAGGGGAGGAGGCCGGCCGGCCCCTATAGGCGCGCCAAGGAGGAGTCCTCCTCCTATTAGGAGTAGGACTCCTACTAGGAGGGGGAAGGAAGTGGGGAAGGAGAAGGAAAGGGGGGCGCCGCCCCCCTCTCCTAGTCCAATTCGGACCAGGGGGGAGGAGGCGCGCGGCCGACCCTTGCTGCCCCTCTCTCTCTCCACTAAGGCCCATATGGCCCATTACTTCTCCCGGTAGGGTTCCGGTAACCCTCCGGCTCTCCGGTTTTCTCTGAAATCACCCGGAACACTTCCGGTGTCCGAATATAGCCGTACAATATATCAATCTTTATGTCTCGACCATTTCGAGACTCCTCGTTATGTCCGTGATCACATCCGGGACTCCGAACTAACTTCGGTACGTCAAAACTCATAAACTCATAATATAACTGTCATCGAAACCTTAAGCGTGCGGACCCTACGGGTTCGAGAACAATGTAGACATGACCGAGACACGTTTCCGGTCAATAACCAATAGAGGAACCTGGATGCTCATATTGGCTCCTACATATTCTACGAAGATCTTTATCGGTCAGACCGCATAACAACATACGTTGTTCCCTTTGGCATCGGTATGTTACTTGCCCGAGATTCGATCGTCGGTATCTCAATACCTAGTTCAATCTCGTTATCGGCAAGTCTCTTTACACGTTTCGTAATACATCATCTCGCAACTAACTCATTAGTTGCAATGCTTGCAAGGCTTATGTGATGTGCATTACCGAGAGGGCCCAGAGATACCTCTCCAACAATCGGAGTGACAAATCCTAATATCGAAATACGCCAACCCAACATGTACCTTTGGAGACACCTGTAGAGCTCCTTTATAATCACCCAGTTACGTTGTGACGTTTGGTAGCACACAAAGTGTTCCTCCGGCAAACGGGAGTTGCATAATCTCATAGTCATAGGAACATGTATAAGTCATGAAGAAAGCAATAGCAACATACTAAACGATCGGGTGCTAAACTAGTGGAATGGGTCATGTCAATCACATCATTCTCCTAATAATGTGATCCCGTTAATCAAATGACAACTCATGTCTATGGTTAGGGAACATAACCATCTTTGATTAATGAGCTAGTCAAGCAGAGGCATACGAGTGACGTTTGGTTTGTCTATGTATTCACACAAGTATTATGTTTCCGGATAATACAATTCTAGCATGAATAATAAAAATTTATCATGATATAAGGAAATAAAAATAATAACATTATTATTGCCTCTAGGGCATATTTCCTTCAAATTTTTATGTCTAATTGATGCATTGAGCCTGTCAGATGTGTATGTGTTGTGATTTGCGCGTTTGTGTACATTTGTGAGTTTAGCCTAGGTGACTCACTGTGTTGATTTTGACTTGAAAATTAACTGAGACACCTTATTATGGATTCTAATTTATTCTCGCCCATTCTTTGTTGCTGGACCAGTTCATTTGTTATGTAGAACTACAAGATATGTATTTTCTACTTGCGAGTGGTGTAATTAACAAATCGGTAATTCAAAGGGGCTAATTCCACGCCTCCGAGCTCAATCTTCTATAACAGCTTGCCTCTTTACAATTGTACCACTACATGATTTGTTGATATCGAGTGGTAGGAGAAAAATAGGATACTAGTTAAGGCGATCGATATACAGATTGAGTGTTTGGTGTTCCGAACATCCGATAGGTCACACGTTATCAAATACGATACGGGTTGCATATGATGGAGAAGTTCCGAGGATATTACACAATAGTCGTTCTAAGACAGCTGCCTCCTACTCCAATACAAGGAACATAAAGAAATTTCATCTCGAGGTCAAATTCTAACATCTTATGTTTTTAGAAAAGAAGGATGACCCCCGGCCTCTGCATCTGGACAATGCATGCAGCCACTTTATTAATTATTCACACAAGACCTTACAAAGTCATTAAACAGTAAGACTAAAGCTACCGTCTAAGCAACAACTGTCGCTACTCCTATCCAATTGATGAAGGGGCGCTGAAAATCTGGGCCTAATGCCAAACAGACCTCGCAGACAAACCTAACATCTAGGACCCGAGGTCCCAACCAGGACGCCTGCCGGGTATGGGTCACCCACCAGTCCGGCGCATTCCTCAACCAGGATATCAGCATTAATCTTGATCATGTAGATGGCGGCTGGGCGCTGCGGCTGTTGGTAGCGGCCGTTGGAGTCAGTTGGAGGCAGCCGCGTCGTGCGCGCGGCCGTAGCTGCATGGAGTTTGATCGTGGGTTAGTTAGTGCCCGGGTGTGATGCGTGCATGCAATGGTTAGTGGCTGTGTGCTAGCCGGGTAATGCGTGCGTGCATGTAGTGTGTGTGTGCACAAGTCTGGGTATAAAAGCCCTCCGTGTATTGATGTAAACCTGAGCGCGGGTGTGTGCGTCAAGGTGTTGTAGCGATGTAGCCTGGGGTGAACGAGTTCGTGAATACAACACCATACGTGCGGCGGGCGGAGTACGTGCTCCGGGAAACACCTGTGTCCAGCATCCTTCTTCCTCCTTCATCTTCTTCTTCGTTGTCTCAGAGAGAGAACGAGCGGGAGGTGCAGCGAGAGAAAGGAAGACAGAGGCGGCGCCAACAATTGATATCATGAGCTTGGTGTCTTGCGTGCTTGCCGTGTCGGAGGCGTGGCAGCGATGGCGGCGCTCGCCGGCGGCTGCGCGATGGAGCTCCAGGCCGTGTGTCGGCCTATGGAGGTGGGCGGCGCTGTGGCTGCCATGGCGCGTGGCGGAGGCGGCGGTCGGTGACGTCGTACGTGCGGCGACCGCGGAGGCCGCACAGGCGCTGCGTGGTGGCGCGACGGCACAGCACAGCGTGGCGGCGTGGAGGCACTGCATGGCGGCATGGAGTCCACAGCGGTGCAGGGCAATAAGGCGTGGCGGCGAGCCGGGCGCGACCGGACCTGGTTGCGCAGATCGCGTACGTGCGCGGCGGGAGCGTGGGCCGGGAGCGCAGGGAGGTGGGGAGTGCGCACGAAGGGCACGGCGATCGCGGAGACGAGGAGGTCGCGAAGGACCTGCGTGGTGGCGCAGAGGTCACAGCGGCTCGGCGCGACAACCGTGGAGGCTCGTGGCACGGAGCCGCGACGCTCGTGTTGGATGCGTCAGGCGCGTGTATGGGCGCACGCCGGACGTGTCAGGCGCGGCGGGACCGTGGTGTAGGGTGGCCATTGACGAGCGGGGGTGTGCGTGTTGAGCTGGTCCATCACGGGCTCGCCGCGCCCAGACGTGTGCGTGCATGTCGGAGGGGGCGCGGGCAGAGCGGGTGGGACAGGCGCTCGACGTGGGCTGGGATGTGGGTGCGTGCCCGGCGTGTCCCTGGGTATAAAACCCCCGTGTACGTTGTAATGGCAGTGCCTAGAGTCGAGTTCGAGCTCGAGGTAATCAAGGCCGTTGGTGCACTAGGAAGAGAAGGTGCGGCGTGTGTCGCCGTAGATGAAGAAGTGCGTTCTCCGTGGCGGTCGACGATGATCCATGTCAAGATTATGGGGGGAAATTGTCAGCATTAATCTTGATCATGTAGATGGTGGCTGGGCGCTGCGGCTGTTGGTAGCGGCCGCTGGAGTCAGTTGGAGGCAGCCGCGTCGTGCGCGCGGCCGGAGCTGCATGGAGTTTGATCGTGGGTTAGTTAGTGCCCGGGTGTGATGCGTGCATGCAATGGTTAGTGGCTGTGTGGTAGCCGGGTAATGCGTGCGTGCATGTAGTGTGTGTGCACAAGTCTGGGTATAAAAGCCCTCCGTGTATTGATGTAAACCTGAGCGCGGGTGTGTGCGTCAAGGTGTTGTAGCGATGTAGCCTGGGGTGAACGAGTTCGTGCTCATGGAATACAACGCCGTTCGTGCGGCGGGCGGAGTACGTGATCCGGGAAACACCTGTGTCCAACATCCTTCTTCCTCCTTCATCTTCTTCTTCGTTGTCTCAGAGAGAGAACGAGCGGGAGGTGCAGCGAGAGAGAGGAAGATAGAGGCGGCGCCAACACAGGACGCCTGCCGGGTATCAGGCCGCCACAGTCACGTGCCACTAATCCATCTTTAGTTCCGTACTTCTGCATTAACTTTGCCCGGTCTAGCAGTCGTCGATGCCACCATGACACCAGGCAACGGCACCATCCAACGCTCGTCCATCATCACACGCCCACCGGCGACACTCCGTTGCTCCATGCCGCTGAGACCCGCCGTTTTCGACATGTCAGATACCACGCCGCTCCTCCTCTTGTCCCCTCTAGCCGACACTTGCTCCAAAACGATGCCCCCAGGAAGGAGACCAACATCGAAAGCGGCCACCGTCCGATCCAGTATATCCAGACCTAGGGTTTCCCCCGGAACCTTCCGACCAAGTTGACGTGACCTGCAACGACGATGCCTAGGGTTGCCCCTCACCCCCACCCCATCCCCGATCGCCCTGTATGGGCGAGCGACGAGGGGGTACGAGAGGTTATTTAAATTATTCATTTAAACTGGTTAAAATAACTATAAGACATTTAGAAGTCTGAGAAATACTATTACTACTACACATGTATAGTTTATTGAAGAATAACACCAACTTCCCACTAAGCACGTAGAGTGAGACCATCTACAGACTAATTTGCTTGACTGACACAAGATATGGGGCAAGACTTCAAGACGAGCGTAAGAATTCAACTTTAAACCACCTTCACCGGACGGGTGGCTCGACGGTATCCGGCCTTGCCACCTACCAAGTTCCATGTAGACTCCTTCACAAATGCAGTAAATCATGGTTTGCCTTGTCGCTGCTCTGATTGGACGCCTCTCATTCATCATGTCAAGAATTTTAGTAACTGATTGCTTCTGCCAAAATGTACAATCAAGCTCCAGGCGACTAGGGTTTCCCCCTCCCCACCTCCCACCGCCGCCAGCCCTCCCGCCGCTGCCGCCCGCCGGCCCCGCGCTCCACCTCTGCCCCCTTCCTCCCTCCCCTCTCCCCCGTCCAGACCCGCCTCGTGCCGCCTCCCCGTGAGGTGGCCGGGGCGGAGCTCCCACCCCTCCTCCATGGGCCTCCCGTTCCCCCTTTGTCCGCTCGCCGCCGCCGGCGGTCGCCCCCGGCGCTGGCCCGGGTGGCTCCGGCGGTGGCGGGCCTTCCCTTCCCTGCGCGCGCGTGCTCCCTTCCCGGGGCAGGGAGGCGGCGGCGGTGCAGCTCGGCATGGCTGCGGTCCGGCTGCCCTGCGGCGGCGGCCGGCGGCTGGCATGGTGTCGGCGCCGCTCCTTGGCGGTGGGGCGGCGTGGTGGTGCTGGGTGGCCGTCGTCGCGACCCGGCCCAGATCTGGGCTCGGCGGGCCTCATCTGGGTCCTACCGGGCCGGCTCCCCGGCGTGGCTTCGTCATCGTCTGTGTGGTGAGGAGGAGGAGCGGCTTGGATGGGGGGCGGCGATGCCGATGGCATGCCGGCTGCAGCGCGATGGCGGGAGCTGTCCGGGAATGGAGTTCCCGGCCGGGCCTGTGGGCACACGGGCCTGGTAAGCTCCTGCTAGTGTGTCCGGTCAGCTACCGTTGTTGACGGTGGAGGTTGTGCCCTCCCGCGTGCCGACGGTGCCGCGGCCCCTAGTCCCGGCTCCTATCCCTTGTCGTGCAGACCTCACCTCGTGGTGCCGTGGTGAGACGGCGTGGAGGCTTCTTGACCATGGTGGCGCAAGTTGGTGGTCGGTTTGGTGGCAGGCTATGGAGCACCCGAGGTGAAGGTTGGGATCAGGGGAAACCCCTGTCGGCCTGTCCGACACCGACGCGGCGACGCCGGTGGGTGTCGCCGGACCTTCCTGGAGGGCGTCGGGGGCGACCCTTCCTCTCGCCTCGTCGGGTACCGGGGGAAACCCTTGACAGCAGCGTCGTCTTCGTCGCGGTCCCTCTTGAGGTGCTGATTGGTACCGGTGCTTCGGAGCCTTGGAGATTCGTGGGAGACCCTCGGTTGGCGCAGTGGCCGTGAAGCTTCTTCGTTTCCGTCGATCCGCCGTTGTCGGCATTCTTTTCTTTTGTTGTTTCTCTTTCGTTTCTTTTGGGTGTGATTGTGCTGCTTCCGCCCCAGCACCTATCCTTGGATGTATCGGTTCGTTGCTTTGGAATACAAAGCGGGGGGAAACCCTTTTTCGTCATTTTAGTAACAAAGCGACACTTGCATCGGTTGGTTTTGGTGTGGTCGGATCATCAATTCGGCCCCATGCATCGGTTGTGGTGATCAGGTTTGGACAAGCTACATCGACCAATCTACTCATTCCCGACAACCACAAAGATAACCTAGTCATCTGCATTACCATAAACAAAAGAGATATAATATTGTGAAAAGTTATAAACACACACTTTAAGGCTTCTCATTAACAGCCCAGCTAGATCGAAGCCACATGAATTTTTATGTCTAATTGAGCCTGTCAGATGTGTATGTGTTGTGATTTGCGCGTTTGTGTACATTTGTGAGTTTAGCCTAGGTGACTCACTGTGTTCATTTTGACTTCAAAATTCACTGAGACACCTTATTATGGATTCTAATAAATTATCGCCCATTCTTTGTTGCTGGACCAGTTCGGTAATTACAAGATTTTGTTATGTAGAACTACAAGATATGGTATTTTTAACTTGGGAGTGGTGTAATTAACAAATCGGTAATTCAAAGGGGCTAATTCCATGCCCCCGAGCTCAATCTTCTATAACAGGTTGCCTCTTTACAATGGTACCACTACATGCTTTGTTTATATCGTGTGGTAGGAGAAAACTAGGATACTAGTTAAGGCGATCGATATACACATTGAGTGTTTGGTGTTCCGAACTTCCGATAGGTCACAGGTTATCGAATATGATGCAGGTTGCATATGATGGAGAAGTTCAGAGGATGATATTACGCAACAGTCGTTCTAAGACAACTGCCTCCTATACTCCAATACAAGGAACATGAAGAAATTTCATCTCGAGGTCAAATTCTAACATCTTATACTCATTTTTAAATAATAAAGCCAACCTACACTATGAACTCTTCGTGGAACATGGTATACGGCGGGGCTTATCTAGGTCGGGACATGTGTAGAACGAGAGATGAGAAGAAAACTGGCCAGTTCTAAAGATATCAGCAGTAAAAGTTTGTATATGGATCATATATACTCATTACTAGGAAAATGCTTATACACAGGAGCTCACCAGTAGCGCTTTTTACAACAAAGCGCTGCTGCTAAATAACGGTAGCGCTTGTGCACGAAAAGCGCTGCTACTATGCGTATAGCAGTAGTGCTTTGTCTACAAAACACGCTGCCGCTGTAATTGCCATAACCGTTGCAGGCCGTGTAGGCATACTAGTAGCGCTCATAAACAACAAGCGCTACTCCTATTGTACGTAGCAATAGCGCTGTCGTATAATCAGCGCTACTGCTAAATAGTAGTAGCGGTGAGTTCTTAACAGTGCTACTATTACGCTTACCTTATTCACACCCCGCACATCCCTCTCACTCTTCCCTCACACACTCTCACTCGCCCACCGAACTACTCCGTCGCCCGCCGTCGCCCCCAAGGTATCTGCCTCCCTCTCTCCTTTCGCCGCCCTCCTCTCTCCCTCCTCCCACGGCCGTTCTCTCGCGTCGGCGGCCGTCGCTCCTCCCTCCTCTCCCTCGTCCGACCGCCGCCCTGTTGCATACTACCTCGTCTCTCCTCCCTTCGTCCCCAGCCGCCCGGAGCCCTCACTCCTCCCTCTTCCTCCTCCTCCCACTACCCTCCTCTCTTAAAAATTTAGGTATAAATTTTGTTAGTAAAAGAATTTAGTAGTAGAAATTGTTAGGTAGAGAAATATATTATGCTATGTGAGATTATTTTTGTAAATGTATGTTTTCTGAATAGAATAGAAAAAAATAAGTAAATGTAGGTCTTTTGAATAGAATAGGAATTTTTCTAAGTTATGTGAAATTAGTGCATTTTTCTATGGTTCAAGAAGTAAACATTAGGTAAAAAAATGTGGATAATAATGATCTTAGGGTTTAGGAAACAAATTGCACACAATTTGAAATTTTATTTGGAATCAAATTGGATATTTAATTGATAGCTTATGGAGTTTCACTAAATGCTAAGATGACGATAATAATGTTTTTATTTATATTTTATTTTTGGAGAAATCAAGGAGCCCCTGCATCATCCCCGTTGTCATCCTCGTCGCCGACCCCCTCCGACCTCGATCGAGGTGAGACCAGCCACCCCATGTTGTTAATTTAATTTAGGTATTTTAATTGTTTAATCTTAGAATAATGTAGTGTGCCCCTAGTTATGATCAAATCATGTTCAGAATGTAGGTTTTTATTCGGTGTAGTTAATAAAATTTAGGTGTTTTAGGTGTATTTAACAGAATTCTAGGTTGACTCGTTTTGAAGTGGACATGTCATATTTTGAACATGTCACATTTGTTGTTATTTTTTTAGTTAAAGCAATTATTCCCGCATCGATGTCGAGGATGCCTATCCGGCATCATCGTCGTTGACTCGGCGGGGGAGGCCTGCTTGATCAGAGGGGCCATGTCCGGGACTGGGCTCCGTCGGGCTGGTACTGGGAGGTGCTACCTTCCGGGGGGCACAGCTTGGTGAGGAGTTAGCCCGTCGTTGACCCGAACCTTCTTTGATGGCGGTCGCGTGGGCCAGTGACGGTGTGGAGGCTTGAGGACCCCACGGTGTTGGTAAGTCACCGTGTCAGTGAGGAGGACGAGCACGTCCGTCGCTACATGGTTGCGTTGGATGGCAGGTTCTCCAATACCTGGCAGGTTCTTTAGGGATCTCACTGGAGCTACGATCCTGTGATGGTTCCTTCTCTTTGGGTGTCCACCGCCCATGCTGATACCCGTCGTTTGCTAGGGTTTTAGATGTATTAGTGATGTTATATGTATGATACTATTCGAGATGTATTAGTGATAATATTCGACGATGTACGGACGAAAGAGATAATTTAGTTTTGCTTATTGAATGCATGCTAATTTGAATACTAATTTATTTTATGATTTGGTTTTTCTTATTGAATGCTCAAATTGGAAAACAACTCCTACTTTGAATGCTCAAATTGGAGAGCACTATGCTTATAGTTTTTTTTTGCAGAAATCAAGGAGCCCCTCCATCATCACCACGGTCGTCCTCGTCACCGACCCCCTCTGACCTCGAGGTGAGACCTGCCAAATCTCCATGTCAATATGAGTCCTATAAGACATTTTGAAATGTTTTTTTTCTATATTTTGACCCATTGAAATGCAATGACCATCAAGTTTGAATGCTCATATGATGTAGACATAAATATGTATATCTTGTGTTGCTCAAATAGGATATGTGCTTGCCCAAGTGGCCGGCCATGTTCGCAGGTTACACCTCCGAGTGGCCTATGTTTTGCAGGAGTGTTGATTAATTTCTATTCCAGCAAATTTCAGGCGCTCGATATGTCCTTTTTTAGCAAAGTTCATGCCGGATTTTTCCGTGAATTCTGGCATGACTTGGGCTAGAATATGTAGGAAATATCGAGTGGCCTGGATTTTCTAGAAATATAATTAAACGACATTTCGGGTTGACTTTAAGTCTGTCGAGGCTCCATCACCGATAGTTAAAAATTCAGCGAGGGAGTCTATCCACCATATATGAGAGAGGACGAAGAATCCTGACTGTTGTCGTGGGGGTCGTTTCTCCTTCTTCTCCAGGTGTTAGACCTTTTTTATGCACAAGGGGAAGGAGGAGTAACGACCATCACCGACGGTCGCAAATGTCAGAGAGGAATCAGTGAGTGAGAGTCTCCACCACATATGAGAGGATGAAAAATCCCGGCTGTTTTCGTGGGGGTCACTTCTCCTTCGTTCCCGTGTGCTAGACATTTTGGTGTAATGCACTCGGGGACGAAAGGAGGACCGATCATCACCAACTGTCGAATGTATACACCACACGAGCTGAGAGTTTTCAAGAAAAAGACTCGTTAGACCGATAGTCAACCTGTGATAAATAATAATGATCTAATTTAGTTTTTGTAGTACATATATTGAATTGTACAAGTTTAATCTTTGAATTATGAACCTAGGATATGTCGTTATCGGACGACGAAAGTCTCCCGAGGGAGTGCGACTTGTGCCACGACCACCGGAGTCTGTGCGACAGGCCCCACCTGGACGAAGGTCGGCGCTTCAGCATTAAGCTCCAGGAGACCTTCGATGTTGAAATGGTACGCAACAAAGACAAGTGTTTTTTTCGTAATTAAGCATGACTTCAACTATTTCAACGTGTATTTTTCATATTTTACAATTCGAGTAGTTTATCCCATGTCATGCAAGACTCTATGTCTTGGAGAGGATGGATTTTGAAGACCATGAAAATTTTGAAACAAAGAAAATTCACCTAAGGACCCATCATGGTATGGATTTTGAAATAAATTTGTACAATTCTAAGAGCGTAACCCATTTTGGTTGCACAAATTGGGAGGCACTTTGCAAGATGTATAATTTTTATGAGGGTATGCTTGTCACCATGGATCTTGGTGATCCTGACATTGACCAAGACAATATGGACATTTGGGTCCTTGTTGATACGCTTCCAATTCTACCGGTATGTAAGTTTCTCAAACATAGTTATTAACTAATTTATATTGTTTATTTCAAAATAGTTGACATCTTATTTCCATTGATAGCTTATTTTCATTCTTCAAACAATGTGCGGAAGATGGTAAACATAAACTACTACACCGATGACTCTGAGTTAACTTATCAGGAGAAAAATCATCTGATCTCATTTTGTACTGATCTTGAGAATTACAATATCTATTATCAAACTCCTCCACCTTATGGTCAATACGTGCCACTAGTGCACGTGTTGAACTATGGTAACATCCATGGAGATGCCATGGTAAGATTTTTTACTATTCCGACATCCGTGCATCTTTTGCATAAATTCTTTTAAAACTTAACTATGTTGCTAACTACGAAGTTATTACTATGTTTTTCAATAGAAAATCCTGAAAGATTGTGTGCCTCATCTGATGTGTCAGGATGGTCGCCTTGATGTTTTGAACATATAGCCAGGTCATCCTACGAATCACACATGTCCATATCGGATTTCTGAAACCGGTGAAGACATGATAATCAAAGAATGAAAATAATGTATGGTCAGTTGTAGGGAGGTTTTTGGAAGCAACATTGTGTGAAAGGCAAGAATTGGAGACAAGATAATCTCCATTCTCCATAATGAAGAGTCAAGGGCTATCTTGTGTTATGCTATTTTACCTAAGAGAAGGTAGTAGGTCCTAGCTAGTACTCATGATCATTTACATAGAACAACTAAGTAGGATTGGTTAGATGACTATGATGATGATGTGGTATCGAGTAGAAGTTGTATGATCGATGATGATGAGTATGACTTGTTATTATGATACCAATGATGAATTATTTATTATTATGATAGATGATGCATGATGCTAAGTTGTTATATGAGCATGATGAGTTATTATATATATCAGTAGGTGAAATGAATATGGATTAAATTCAAGTGGAGGCAACATGTCGTGCATGTCGAAAGTACTACCCTAATCCAAAATCAAAAGTACTACTAATCCAAACTAGCTCAAGTGTGGATTAGGGTAGTACTTTTAACATGCACCACATGTTGCCTCCAGTTGAATCTACTCCACATTCATTTCACCCACTGTTATATATAATAACTAATTATGGTCATAAAATCATATGATGAAAGTACTGTATATAAAACCACAACAAAAATAAGCTGTATTTTTAAAAATACAGGAAAAGTTAGCAACAACGCTTTTCAGAAGAAACACTACTGCTACTTACTACTATTACTAGCGCTTTCCCAACGAAAGCGCTACTGCTAACTAGGTATAGCAGTAGCGCTCCCTTTCCAGCGCTACTAATACTAGTTACCTGAGCGCCTTAGTTGTAGCGCTGGTACAAGCGCTACTGCTAGCTATAAAACAACCGCTACTACTAGGGTTTTCCTTAGTAGTGACTGCACATATGTCGACCCCACATAAATAGTCTATATTTGTGGCATACATATTGTGGGAAACATGCACACACGATCGGTAGTACTACATAATATACATTGCTACTTACGTGAAAAACATACTCTTGTATAAACTAAATCAATTCTCAAAATGTAGCTTTGAATAAAACATCAACTAATGCTAAACCATAGCATGGAGAGAGCAAGAAAATGTAGTCGATCCTCAGTGGCTCAGCCTGACACAAACACACGCACCATCAGATTGGTTCATTTGTCAAGCTCAGGGCCATCCAGCACTCAATTATTAAAAGAGAGTCTATTCTCGAAATTAGTTTGCCGCGGGCCATGCAGTAATTAGGCACTCCACCGCCGGAATGAATGTGTACATGCTTGGCCCATCCATCTGCCCAACATCGCACCAACTCCATAATTAATTAGTAATACCTATCAGTCGATCCCAACAACTAACAACTTTCTCAATGTATGCATTAAACACACATTGATATCGAACCCATCCTCGTGGACACGATACTTGGACACCCTGCTAGCAGTACAGTTTATTCCAAATGTGATTCCACATTGGTGAGAAGATGTAGAAGCCCTATTTAAGCACATGCACCCCCCCTATACATCCTCACAAATACCAGTAGCAAATCTAGCTATCCCACCCTCTGCCCGTGAGCCCGCCACCACAACCACATCTAAGTCAGTCAAGATGGCTCGCACTACAGCTACTAAGCTCGTGCTGGTCGCTCTGGTGGCGGCGCTCCTCCTTGTAGCCTCCGACGCGGCAATCTCCTGCGGCCAGGTGAACTCCGCCCTTGGCCCGTGCCTTTCCTATGCACGCGGCAACGGCGCCAGCCCGTCTGCGGCCTGCTGCAGCGGTGTCAGGAGATTGGCCGGCCAAGTGCAGACCGCCGCTGACAAGAAAGCGGCGTGCCTGTGCATCAAGAGTGCTGCCGGTGGGGTCAAAGAAGGCAAGGCCGCAGAGATCCCCTCCAAGTGCCGCGTCAGCGTCCCCTACAAGATCAGCTCAACTGTGGACTGCAATAAGATCTAGTGATCGATTGCTTGCCGCCAGCATCGCAGATTATAGCTCCACCGATCGATGCTGAGTACTTTGAGGTTACCTATATACTGCATATACATGAATAAATGCTCTGATCTGATCTCCATGTGAGAGAGAGGACTACGTACGTGGAGCCAACTCTGCATGGCCGGCCAGTGTAGTATCGATGTTTGGTTGTTCCTTCGCTCCCTTTGAGAAGATAAACGAGTATGTTGTACCATGTACCATGTATACTTTTGATATATTGATCATATATTGTGCTCTAATAGCATGCGTCGTTATTACATGTGCATAACTGGGAGAACATTTCATTAATTCCTTTTTCTTGCTCCAACCAACAAAACGTAGGAATCGACTCCACCCAATTCACTATAACCGAACCATGACTTTGCACTCTCTATTTGGTTCCTCAAACATAGCCTAAAGCCTTGAGATATAGAGATGAAGGTCACACAGAAATTTAGTGGATGCGACCACCAATAAGAAGTCCTACAGGTTTAATTGTAAGAACTCAGATTATTAGGGGAAATCCCTTGGAGCACATGGGTGCTGCTACCCCTGACAAACAAAAAATAATATCGTAATTATGGAAAACGTCAGAAAATCAGGGAACTTTTTTGGATACAAACTTTTTTGTATCAGTTGTGTATAATGATTGGATGTCAAAAACTGAAAGCTCAGTATAATGATTGAACGAAAATGTCCTTCATTGAAAAATGTTGTGCTGATAGAGATGAAGGTCAGCCGCTTAAGAGTATCGTGTAATTGAATAATTATTAATAAGACTCTTTCCATTTAGGTAGAAATTCGAAATACAAATTGGTACCTGAATTTAGTTAACTTTCCAAACTTCGGTAACAAAGATGACAATACATTTTTAATCAAGTACAAATATACATATGTATGTTTTTAGACATGTAACTTCACTACCAATCTGCCCTAAATATAGTATTATCACGGAGAAGATCTCAGTACTAAAAATTAAAACGTGGTGTCAGCTCATTGGAGTTAGAGCGTATGGGGGCGCGACCACAAACCATGCTTCTAGTCTCGACATAGGCACCACGCCATTTCCTTGCACAATGTTTTCTTTATACTAGCTGTGTCCGCCTTCTTACCATCGAACCTCCATCTCAAGCCAAGGAAATAGGTGAGGCTTATTGGATAGGACCATAGCTATCAGAAACTGCATGCCGGGACAACTATGTGCAAAATGGAGGTGCCCTCAGTATTGAAAAGTTCCCCAGGCCTCCTAATCTTATGGATCCAGACTATTGAAAAGATGCATCGAGACTATAGATTTCAACGTCACGTACTCGTATTGCGGACACTAGAAAAGGTTAAGTTTTTTAACTCCTCGTAGTAGCATACAAGTTGTGAGGTTTGTATGGAAAGAGACCCCGGAGTAGGAAGTGACATGTTTTAAGGACTTGGGTCGCAGGAGGTTGATAGTTGGCCGCATTTATGCTCCTAGCGGTATTACTATGCACACCAACATCGTGGCATATTTATTTGCTCCATGCTTGGAGGGTGCTTCCCTACCGTTTGAGGAGTTTGATGTGCCAACCAAAACAACATGGCCGTGACTAAGACTTTGGGAAGAATTCAGCAGTCGATAAGGCCTCTTTTGGTTTATAGGATAGTATATTCACAGGAATATAGAAGTCATAGGAAATAAGATGACATGTATCTAAAATCCTATGAATAAAAATAGAAAGGAAGATGCCCTCTGGTTCACATCATAGGATTTTTTTTCCATTGAATCTGGGCTAATGTTTATGTTCCTATGACATGTGGAGGATAGGAAGAATTCCTTCATAGGAATAGGATTCTATTACTACAAATCAAAGGACTCTAAAGGAATTTTTCCTAACCAAATCCGAACCTATGGGATTCTTACAAACCAAAGGAGGATTAACATTGGAAATTTTTACTTTCGATTTTGTTTTATTAGGCGATACGATCCTGGCCAATATGGAGTGACTAATGACACCATTTATCACTAGTACAGCTAAAATAAAGTTGGACGTGTATGACATATCACTGTAAGGTTATGTCAAACATTGACCCTCAAACCACATCACGTTGTCCGGACGTGTTGTGCCATCCAACTCGGTCCTATATCGGTCCACGGGACCGTCCGAACACATTTTTCCCGTAAACTCGAGACAACCATAGAGGGTTATGCGGGCCTCTGGACAGCTGACATCGCCCATACAACAGCATATGCCGCCGCCATCCCGCATCACGCGTCGTCGATGCTGGAGGAAGCATCGGCCGCCACGCGCGTCCTACGACGTCCCCGGGTGTGGTATCCCAAGATCCGCCGCCACAAGGACCCACCATCTGGCCCGTCATCCCCGGAGGAGGGGCCGCCGCCGCCACCATGTTCGGATCCGTTCCGGAGTCGCCGCCGTGTCCGCCAAGACCGGATCAGGTCCGTACGCCCCCGCCGCCACAGGCCACGCCCATCCCCACCTCCATCCACTGGCCATCTCATCCCGCATCACCACAAACGCCTCTAGCAGGAGCCACTGCGCCACCATGGATCGAGCAAGAGGCCGCACATCCGTTGTTCTGGCGCTCTCGCCGTTGTATAGTCGGGGAAGACGGAGCAGCCCTCCGTCACCGCCGTTGAACACACAAGCTCTGCCCACCGCTGTCCCCGACGACAGCGGAGGGGAAGGAGGGATGGGATCGAGGCAGCTGGGTGCTAGGGTTGTGCCCCCCCCCCCCTCGCCCTGGATGGCCGAGCGACGAGGGGGTACGAGATATTATTTAAATTATTCATTTAAACTGGTTAAAATCACTATAAAACCTTTAGAAGTCTCTGAAATACTATTACTACTACACATATATACTTTAGCGAAGAATAACACCAACTTCCCACTAAGCACGTGGCAGTTAGTTCATCTACAGACTAATTGTTGCTCGACTGGCAAGAGTTCAAGACGAGCGTAAGAGTTCAACTTTAAACCACCTTCACCAGACGGGCGGCTCGACGATATCTGGCCTTGCCACCTACCAAGTTCCATGTTAACTCCTTCACAAATATAGTAAATCACGGTTTGCCTTGTCGCTGCTCCGATTGGGCGCCTCTCATTCGTCGGGTCAAGAATTTGAGTAACAAAGCGACACTTGCATCGGTTGGTTTGGGGGTGGTTGGATCATCAATTCGGCCCCACGCATCGGTTCTGGTAATCAAGTTTGGACAAGCTACATGGACCAATCTAATCATTCCCGACAACCACACATATAACCTAGTCATCTGCATTACCATAAAGAAAAGAGATGTAATATTGTAAAAAGTTATAAACCTACACTTCAAGGCTTCTCATTAACAGCCCAGCTTTATCTAAGCCACCTGACTTTTTGTGTCTAATTGATGCCTTGAGCCTGTCAGATGTGTATGTGTTGTGATTTGCGCGTTTGTGTACATTTGTGAGTTTAGACTAGGTGACTCACTGTGTTGATTTTGACTTCAAAATTCACTGAGACACCTTATTATGGATTTTAATTCATTCTCGCCCATTCTTTGTTGCTGGACCAGTTCATTTGTTATGTAGAACTACAAGATATGGTATTTTCTACTTGGGAGTGGTGTAATTAACAAATCGGTAATTCAAAGGGGCTAATTCCACGCCTCCGAGCTCAATCTTCTATAACAGCTTGCCTCTTTACAATTGTACCACTACATGCTTTGTTGATATCGTGTGGTCGGAGAAAAATAGGATACTAGTTAAGGCGATCGATATACACATTGAGTGTTTGGTGTTCCAAACTTCCGATATGTCACACGTTATCAAATACGATACGGGTTATTTGATAACGTGTAACATATCATGGAGAAGTTCAGAGGATCTTACACAATAGTCATTCTAAGACAGCTGCCTCCTACTCCAATACAAGGAACATGAAGAAATTTCATCTCAAGGTCAAATTCTAACATCTTATGTTTTTAGAAAAAAAGGATGACCCCCGGCCTCTGCATCTGGACGATGCATGCAGCCATTTTATTACTTATTCATACAAGACCTTCAAAGTCATTCAACAGTAAGACTAAAGCCACCGTCTAGGCAACAACTGTCGCTACTCCTATCCAATTGATGAAGGGGCGCTGAAAATCTTGGTCTAATGCCAAACAGACCTCGCAGCCAAACCTAATATCTAAGACCTGATGTCCCAACCAGGACGCCTGCCGGGTATGGGTCACCCACCAGTCCGGCGCACTCCTCAAGCAGGACGCCTGCCGGGTATGAGGCCGCCACAAGCACGTCTAGGGGAAATCCATCTTTAGTTCTGTACTGCTGCATTAACTTTGCCCGATCTAGCAGTCGTCGACGCCACTATGACACCAGACAACGCCACCATCCTACGCTCGTCCATCATCACACGCCCACCGGCGACACTTCGCTGCTCCATGCCGCTGAGACCCGCCGTTGTCGACATGTCAGATACCACGCCGCTCCTCCTCTTGTCCCCTTTAGCCAACACTTGCTCCAAAGCGATGCCACCAGGAAGGAGAACGACATCGAATGCTGCCACCGTCCGATCCGGTATATCCAGACCTAGGGTTTCCCCCAGAACCTTCCGACCAGGTTGACGTGACCTGCAACGACGATGCCTCGAGAAGGGAACAACGTCCGAGACGCCGCCATCGTCCGCCAAGACCGCAGTTAGGCACCATTTTCACCGGAAGCCACATCGTCCCGATCTCGCGATTGGCTAGAACCAAGCGGAGTCTCACCACGAAGACGAACGCCGACGTCGCTATACCGACAGAGATCCGACGTCTCGTCACCAGTCCCTCCACGCACCGCCGGTTGGCTTAAGGCCGCTCCGCGGCCGATCCGATTGCGGTTGGATCTGCTGTCACCGCCACCACCATCTCCGCGCAGATCAGGCACCCCGTCGGATTTGACAAATTTGCCACCGCCGCCGTCCGTCTCAGGGTCTCCGCTCCGTCGGCAGTTGGCGCTTCGGCCACCCCCGCACGGCAAGGGATCGCCGCCCCAGCCGCCGCCTTCGGATCCCACGAGAAGGGCCACCCCTGCCGCCTCTGATGGGATCTCGCCGCGTCCACCAGGCCAGGTGCCTTCGGCACCGGGCCCGCCGCGACCGCGGCCCTCGCCGGCGGCCGCGGCGGCAGAGGGAGGCGCGAGAGGAGGCTGTTAGCCCTAGCTAATCTCATGCATATAACATAGAGTTTACTTTCTGTTTAAAATAATGCGTGTGCATGGGTCGGATGTGACCTGCGCATGCACGCACGTAGTGGGGAGGACTGCACTCGCACGCATCTCTCCTTAGCGTATTTTCCTCCCGGTCCGTTGGCTTTGCTTGTGATCCAGTCGCTGGATGGAGCGACAGATACGGATCAAGGCAGCTGGGGCCGGGAGGTGGTTAGCTTAACTTTGTAATTGAGAGAAGGATAAGCAATACAGAAAACAGAAAACGCTGCGCAGGTGTGGCAGCACAAAACACTCCCTCTCCTGTTCGTGTTCATCTCTCTCTCTCTCTCTCTCTCTCTCTCTCGCTAATCTTCCTCGCTCGATCGCTTGTCTCAACAACAACAATTGGTATCAGAGCTACGTGGTGTTCGATCCACTCTCCGGTTGCCGGCGGTGTCTGATCCGCGGCGTACCATGTCTGACAGCGATTCAGAGAAAGGGAAGAACAAGGGCGGGACGAAGTCGCCGCCGAAGACGCCACTGTCCATGGCGCCCGTGGCGCGTCTGACGGGCAGCGACAGCGATGAACTACGCATCGTCGAGCGAGTTGTGCGGGAGAGCGAGGCCTCTTCATCGTCCATGGTCCTCACCTGCACCAACTACATGGAGTGGTCTCTGGTCATGCAGGTCAAGCTGCAGGTCGCCCGCGTCTGGTCCGCGGTGACCGATGACGTCGCTGACGAACACGACGACCGGCGCGCACTACAGATCATCCTCACCGGCGTGCCGCCAGAGATGATCCGTGTGCTGGCGGCCAAGGACTCGGCCAAGAAGGCCTGGGAGACGATCAAGACTCTCCGGATGGGCAGCGAGCGCGCGCGCGAGGCCAAGGCCCAAGTGCGGCGCCGGGAATTCGAGGATCTCCGTTTCAAGGACGGCGAGTCCGTCGAAGATTTCGCGTTGCGGCTCTCCGGTCTTGTCGCCGACCTCGAGTTGTACGGCGACCCGGTGACGGAGCACAAGGCCGTCCAGAAGTTTCTCCGCGTCGTGCCTCGTAAGTACAGGCAGATGGCTATGGCTATCGATTCTCTCATCGACCTCAAAACCATGACCATCGAAGAGCTCACGGGGCGTCTGTCCTCGTGTGAAGATCACTATGATCTGGATGACACGGCGCAGTCCGGCGCACGCCTGATGTACACCTCTGCGGAGTGGGATGCGCACGAGCGGCAGCTCGGTTCAAGCGGGTCGTCATCCGGAGGCAACAACAAGAACAAGTCACCGGGGAAGAACAAGTTTCAGGGCGGTGGCAAGTCTGTGCAGCCGAGTGCGGGCGCGGGCGGATCTGGCGGCTCCGGCGGGAAGAAGAAAGGCAAGTGTCACTACTGCAACAAGCCGGGCCACTGGAAAAAGGAATGCCGCACCAGGCTCAAGGACGAGGATCAAAAGGGCAAGCAGGAGCAAGCCAACCTTGTCCAAGCCGGCGCCGAGCACGATCAGGGTCTGTACATGGCCGTGGTCACTGGCTTCAGCTCGTCGCAGATCGTGGCACCTCAGGAGGTGTATCTCAATGAAGAAAAAGTCATGCCCGTGCCTACGTCGGACGGTGTGTGGTTCTTTGACACTGGGGCAAGCAGCCACATGACAGGCGACAAGCGCGTCTTCGCAGAGCTCGACGAGTCCGTGCGCGGCACGGTGAAGTTCGGGGACGGATCGGTCGTGGCCATCTGCGGACGCGGCTCAGTGGTGTTCCGTCGCCATGACGGCGACCAGCGCGCACTCACCGGCGTCTTCTTCATCCCCAGCCTGCGGACAAACATTGTCTCCGTAGGGCAACAAGACGAAGCAGGATGCATCATCAGCATAGCGGACGGAGTCATGACTGTCCGAGACCTGGCACAGCACGTTCTGGCGCGCATCAAGAGGTCGGGGAACCGCCTGTACACAGGCATCCTAACGATCGACGCTCCGGCATGTCTGATGGCGCAAGGAGATGACACGACCTGGCGGTGGCACGCGCGCATGGGGCATCTTCACTTCCGCGCACTCCGAGCCATGTCCACCAAGCAGCTCGTACGCGGGATGCCCGTGATAGATCGTGTGGAAGAGTACTGCGACGGCTGCGCCTTGGGGAAACAACACCGAGCGCCGTTCCCACAGGCCACGGCGTACCGAGCTGAACACATCCTGGAGCTCGTACACGCAGAACTGTGCGGGCCGATCTCTCCGATGACTCCTGGAGGTAATAAGTACTTTCTGCTCGTGGTTGATGACCATAGTCGCTACATGTGGCTAGAGTTGCTCAAGACTAAAGATGAGGCATACTCACATTTCAAGAGGATCCAAGCCATGGCCGAAGCAGATGGCCAGTGCAAGCTGCGCGCGTTCAGATCAGACGGTGGTGGCGAGTTCAATTCTGTGGAGTTCAAGGAGTACTGTGACAAGAGCGGCATAAAGCACTTCACCACAGCACCATACTCACCGCAGCAAAACGGAGTCGTCGAAAGGCGAAATCAAACTGTTGTGGAGATGGCCCGGTGCATGATGAAAAGCATGAGCATGCCGGCGTACTTCTGGGCTGAGGCGATGAGGACCGCCGTCTATCTACTGAACCGTGCGCCAACCAGGAGCTTGGAGGGTGTCACGCCCTACGAGGCATGGCACGGCCGTAAACCCAACGTGCAGCACCTGCACACGTTCGGGTGCACGGTTCACGTGAAGCGCGTCGGCACCGGCATCACCAAGCTGAGCGATAGGTCGACGCCTATGGTGTTCGTCGGCTATGAGGAGGGCTCTAAGGCGTACCGAGCGTACGATCCAGCAACCAAGAAAGTCCAGGTAACGCGTGACATTGTTTTTGAGGAGAGCAGGCCGTGGACTTGGAGCGCTCCGGACACGAGCGCGGTCACCACCGCACCTGCGACATTCACCGTGGTCTACACCACGGAGAACGGCGTCCAGGAGGTCGATAGCGGGTCCTCTACCCCACCGGTCACTCCCAGGGCAGCGGCGACACCCTCTACATCAACTTTGGGGACGCCGCGGTCGACTGTAGTTGCCACGCCGGTGGTGAGCACGCCTGACTCGTCGCAGTCCGGGACGGTGACACCCACGGACTCGCCAAGGGCCAGCGGCGACACGCCTCCGTCACACGACTCCAGGCACGATGTGCCAACAGGACAACCCGTTCGCTACCGAAGCTTCACGAGCGTGCTGGAGGAGACCGAGGATCAGGCGGTGCGCGAGCAGTTCGAGCGCTGCCTGCTCGTGCGCTGCCTGTTCAGCGCCGAGGAGCCGCGCGGCGTGGACGAGGCGCTGGCAAACAAGGCGTGGAAGGTAGCCATGGACGTCGAGATGCAGTCCATCGTCGACAACAAGACATGGGAGCTCGCTCAACTCCCACCTTGACACAAAGCAATCGGTCTAAAGTGGGTTTATCGTGTCAAGCATGATCCAGCTGGCAACGTCGTCAAGCACAAGGCTCGCCTCGTCGCAAAGGGGTACATCCAGCGTCGGGGGTGGATTTTGAGGAAGTCTTTGCTCCCGTAGCTCGCATGGAGACACTGCGGCTGTTGTTGGCTCTTGCTGCACATTCTGGCTGGGAAGTTCATCACATGGACGTAAAATCTGCGTTTCTGAACGGCGATCTTTCTGAGGAAGTGTACGTTGCTCAGCCGCCGGGATATGAGGTAGCAGGCAAGGAGGAAAGTGTATTGCGTCTGCGCAAGGCGCTGTATGGACTGCATCAGGCTCCGCGCGCTTGGTATGCGAAGCTGGATGAGTCACTGGCTGCTCTCGGCTTCATTCGCAGCCCGCTGGAACACGCAGTCTACCGCCGCGGCAACGAGCAGTCCTATCTGCTAGTGGGGGTTTATGTGGATGATCTAATTATCACCGGAACAAGCACAACGGACATAGCCTCCTTCAAGCAACAGATGCAGCTGCTCTTTAAGATGAGTGACCTTGGCAAGCTGAGCTACTACTTGGGCATAGAAGTCGAGAAAAGCAACAATGGCATCACTCTCAGTCAGAGGAGCTATGCGGAAAAGGTTCTGGAAATGGCTAACATGAGGAGCTGCAACAGTTGCCACACTCCTATGGAATGCCGCCTCAAACTGAAGAAGGAAGATGATGGTGAGCCCTTTGATGCAACTCTGTACCGCAGGGTGATCGGGAGTCTGCGATATTTGGTGAACACCCGGCCGGACATAGCACATTCAGTTGTCATTGTCAGTCGATTCATGGAGAAACCGAGCTCTCTTCATTGGGCCGCGGTGAAGCAGATTCTAAGGTATGTGAAAGGAACCATACACTATGGATGTAGCTACAAGAGAGGCCAGGGCACTGCCGGACTGCTTGGTTTCAGCGATAGTGATCACGCCGGAGATGTCAGCGATCGCAAAAGCACTTCTGGGCACGTCTTTTATCTGGGCAAGAATCTAATCACCTGGAGCTCTCAAAAACAGAAGATAGTCGCTCTCTCCTCATGTGAGGCAGAGTACGTGGCCATAGCTGCTGCAACATGCCAAGGGCTGTGGCTGAACAGACTGTTGGGAGACATAACAGGAGGCTCACCTGCAAGGTTCACACTGCTAGTTGACAACAAATCAGCCATAGCTTTGAGCAAAAATCCTGTTCATCATGACCGAAGCAAGCACATAGATGTCAAGTTCCACTTTGTCAGAGATTGCATTGAGAAGGAAGAGGTGGAGATCGATCATGTGGGGACGCAGGATCAGCTAGCTGACGCTCTGACTAAGGCGCTCGGAAGAGTTCATTTCATCGAGATGCGCCAGAGGCTTGGGGTCGTCGGTGTGGTGCAGTGAGATTAGGGGGTGAAATGTTAGCCCTAGCTAATCTCATGCATATAGCATAGAGTTTACTTTCTGTTTAAAATAATGCGTGTGCATGGGTCGGATGTGACCTGCGCATGCACGCACATAGTGGGGAGGACTGCACTCGCACGCATCTCTCCTTAACGTATTTTCCTCCCGGTCCGTTGGCTTTGCTTGTGATCCAGTCGCTGGATGGAGCGACAGATACAGATCAAGGCAGCTAGGGCCGGGAGGTGGTTAGCTTAACTTTGTAATCGAGAGAAGGATAAGCAATACAGAAAACAGAAAACGTTGCGCAGGTGTGGCAGCACAAAACACTCCCTCTCCTGTTCGTGTTCATCTCTCTCTCTCGCTAATCTTCCTCGCTCGATCGCTTGTCTCAACAACAACAGAGGCCTGTGGCGCTAGGGTTCGGAGTCCCCTGGCGTTGCCTAGGGGGAGGCCACGCAAGGGGCGAGATCTGAATATATTCGTTTTTAAATAGTAAAGACAACCTACACTATGAACTCTTCGTTGAACATGGTATACATCGGGCCTTATCTACCCCGGGACATGTGTAGAACGAGAGATGAGAAGAAAACTGGCCAGTTTTAAAGATACCGGTGATAAAAGTTTGTATATGGACCATATATACTGCACATATGTCGACCGCACATAAATAATCTATATTTGTGGCATACGTGATGTGGGAAACATGCACACACGATCGGTAGTACTACATAATATACATTGCTACTTACGTGAAAAACATACTCTTGTATAAACTAAATCAATTCTCAAAATGTACCTTTGAATAAAACATCAACTAATGCTAAACCATAGCATGGAGAGAGCAAGAAAATATAGTCGATCCTCAGCGGCTCAGCCTGACACGAACACATGCACCATCAGATTGGTTCATTTGTCAAGCTCAGGGCCATCAAGCACTCAATTATTGAAAGAGAGTATGTACATGTCTATTCTCCATATTAGTCTGTTGCCGGACATGCAGTAATTAGGCACTCCACCGCCAGAATGAATGTGTACATGCTTGGCCCATCCATCTGCCCAACATCGAACCAACTCCATAATTAATTAATACCTTTCAGTCCATCCCAACAATTAACAACTTTCTCAATGTATGCATTAAACACACATTGATATCGAACCCATCCTCGTGGACACGATACTTGGACACCCTGCTAGCAGTACAGTTTATTCCAAATGTGATTCCACATTGGTGAGAAGATGTAGAAGCCCTATTTAAGCACATGCACCCCCCCCTATACATTCTCACAAATACCAGTAGCAAATCTAGCTATCCCACCCTCTGCCCGTGAGCCCGCCACCACAACCACAGCTAAGTCAGTCAAGATGGCTCGCACTACAGCTACTAAGCTCGTGCTGGTTGCCCTGGTGGCGGCACTCCTCCTTGTAGCCTCCGACGCGGCAATCTCCTGCGGCCAGGTGAGCTCCGCCCTTGGCCCGTGCCTTTCCTATGCACGCGGCAACGGCGCCAGCCCGTCTGCGGCCTGCTGCAGCGGCGTCAGGAGATTGGCCGGCCAAGTGCAGACCGCCGCTGACAAGAAAGCGGCGTGCCTGTGCATCAAGAGTGCTGCCGGTGGGGTCAAAGAAGGCAAGGCCGCAGAGATCCCCTCCAAGTGCCGCGTCAGCGTCCCCTACAAGATCAGCTCAACTGTGAACTGCAATAAGATCTAGTGATCGATTGCTTGCCGCCAGCATCGCAGATTATAGCTCCACCGATCGATGCTGAGTACTTTGAGGTTACCTATATACTGCATATACATGAATAAATGCTCTGATCTGATCTCCATGTGAGAGAGAGGACTACGTACGTGGAGCCAACTCTGCATGGCCGGCCAGTGTAGTATCGATGTTTGGTTGTTCCTTCGCTCCCTTTGAGAAGATAAACGAGTATGTTGTACCATGTACCATGTATACTTTTGATATATTGATCATATATTGTGCTCTAATAGCATGCGTCGTTATTACATGTGCATAACTGGGAAAACATTTCATTAATTCCTTTTTCTTGCTCCAACCAAAAAAATGTAGGAATCGACTCCACCCAATTCACTATAACCGAACCATGACTTTGCACTCTCTATTTGGTTCCTCAAACATAGCCTAAAGCCTTGAGATATAGAGATGAAGGTCACACAGAAATTTAGTGGATGCGACCACCAATAAGAAGTCCTACAGGTTTAATTGTAAGAACTCGGATTATTAGGGGAAATCCCTTGGAGCACATGGGTGCTGCTACCCCTGACAAACAAAAAATAATATCGTAATTATGGAAAACGTCAGAAAATCAGGGAACTTTTTTGGATACAAACTTTTTTGTATCAGTTGTGTATAATGATTGGATGTCAAAAACTGAAAGCTCAGTATAATGATTGAACGAAAATGTCCTTCATTGAAAAATGTTGTGCTGATAGAGATGAAGGTCAGCCGCTTAAGAGTATCGTGTAATTGAATAATTATTAATAAGAATCTTTCCATTTAGGTAGAAATTCGAAATACAAATTGGTACCTGAATTTAGTTAACTTTCCAAACTTCGGTAACAAAGATGACAATACATTTTTAATCAAGTACAAATATACATATGTATGTTTTTAGACATGTAACTTCACTACCAATCTGCCCTAAATATAGTATTATCACGGAGAAGATCTCAGTACTAAAAATTAAAACGTGGTGTCAGCTCATTGGAGTTAGAGCGTATGGGGGCGCGACCACAAACCATGCTTCTAGTCTCGACATAGGCACCACGCCATTTCCTTGCACAATGTTTTCTTTATACTAGCTGTGTCCGCCTTCTTACCATCGAACCTCCATCTCAAGCCAAGGAAATAGGTGAGGCTTATTGGATAGGACCATAGCTATCAGAAACTGCATGCCGGGACAACTATGTGCAAAATGGAGGTGCCCTCAGTATTGAAAAGTTCCCCAGGCCTCCTAATCTTATGGATCCAGACTATTGAAAAGATGCATCGAGACTATAGATTTCAACGTCACGTACTCGTATTGCGGACTATAGAAAAGGTTAAGTTTTTTAACTCCTCGTAGTAGCATACAAGTTGTGAGGTTTGTATGGAAAGAGACCCCGGAGTAGGAAGTGACATGTTTTAAGGACTTGGGTCGCAGGAGGTTGATAGTTGGCCGCATTTATGCTCCTAGCGGTATTACTATGCACACCAACATCGTGGCATATTTATTTGCTCCATGCTTGGAGGGTGCTTCCCTACTGTTTGAGGAGTTTGATGTGCCAACCAAAACAACATGGCCGTGACTAAGACTTTGGGAAGAATTCAGCAGTCGATAAGGCCTCCTTTGGTTTATAGGATAGTATATTCACAGGAATATAGAAGTCATAGGAAATAAGATGACATGTATCTGAAATCCTATGAATAAAAATAGAAAGGAAGATGCCCTCTGGTTCACATCATAGGATTTTTTTCCATTGAATCTGGGCTAATGTTTATGTTCCTATGACATGTGGAGGATAGGAAGAATTCCTTCATAAGAATAAGATTCTATTACTACAAATCAAAGGACTCTAAAGGAATTTTTCCTAACCAAATCCGAACCTATGGGATTCTTACAAACCAAAGGAGGCTTAACATTGGAAATTTTTATTTTCGATTTTGTTTTATTAGGCGATACGATCCTGGCCAATATGGAGTGACTAATGACACCATTTATCACTAGTACAGCTAAAATAAGGTTGGACGTGTATGACATATCACTGTAAGGTTATGTCAAACATTGACCCTCAAACCACATCACGTTGTCCAGACGTGTTGTGCCATCCAACTCGGTCCTATATCGGTCCACAGGACCGTCCGAACACATTTTTTCCCGTAAACTCGAGACAACCATAGAGGGTTATGCGGGCCTCTGGACAGCTGACATCGCCCATACAACAGCATACGCCGCCGCCATCCCGCATCACGCGTCGTCGATGCTGGAGGAAGCATCGGCCGCCACGCGCGTCCTGCAACGTCCCCGGGTGTGGTATCCCAAGATCCGCCGCCACAAGGACCCACCATCTGGCCCGTCATCCCCGGAGGAGGGGCCGCCGCCGCCGCCACCATGTTCGGATCCGTTCCGGAGTCGCCGCCGTGTCCGCCAAGACCGGATCAGGTCCGTACGCCCCCGCCACCACAGGCTACGCCCATCCCCACCTCCATCCACTGGCCATCTCATCCCGCATCACCACAAATGCCTCTAGCAGGAGCCACTGCGCCACCATGGATCGAGCAAGAGGCCGCACATCCGTTGTTCTGGCGCTCTCGCCGTTGTATAGTCGGGGAAGACGGAGCAGCCCTCCGTCACCGCCGTTGAACACACAAGCTCTGCCCACCGCTGTCCCCGACGACAGCGGAGGGGAAGGAGGGATGGGATCGAGGCAGCTGGGTGCTAGGGTTGTGCCCCCCCCCCCCCGCCCTGGATGGCCGAGCGACGAGGGGGTACGAGATATTATTTAAATTATTCATTTAAACTGGTTAAAATCACTATAAAACCTTTAGAAGTCTCTGAAATACTATTACTACTACACATATATACTTTAGCGAAGAATAACACCAACTTCCCACTAAGCACGTGCAGTTAGTTCATCTACAGACTAATTGTTGCTCGACTGGCAAGAGTTCAAGACGAGCGTAAGAGTTCAACTTTAAACCACCTTCACCAGACGGGCGGCTCGACGATATCTGGCCTTGCCACCTACCAAGTTCCATGTTAACTCCTTCACAAATATAGTAAATCACGGTTTGCCTTGTCGCTGCTCCGATTGGGCGCCTCTCATTCGTCGGGTCAAGAATTTGAGTAACAAAGCGACACTTGCATCGGTTGGTTTGGGGGTGGTTGGATCATCAATTCGGCCCCACGCATCGGTTCTGGTAATCAAGTTTGGACAAGCTACATCGACCAATCTAATCATTCCCGACAACCACACATATAACCTAGTCATCTGCATTACCATAAAGAAAAGAGATGTAATATTGTAAAAAGTTATAAACCTACACTTCAAGGCTTCTCATTAACAGCCCAGCTAGATCTAAGCCACCTGATTTTTTGTGTCTAATTGATGCCTTGAGCCTGTCAGATGTGTACGTGTTGTGATTTGCGCGTTTGTGTACATTTGTGAGTTTAGACTAGGTGACTCACTGTGTTGATTTTGACTTCAAAATTCACTGAGACACCTTATTATGGATTCTAATTCATTCTCGCCCATTCTTTGATGCTGGACCAGTTCATTTGTTATGTAGAACTACAAGATATGGTATTTTCTACTTGGGAGTGGTGTAATTAATAAATCGGTAATTCAAAGGGGCTAATTCCACGCCTCCGAGCTCAATCTTCTATAACAGCTTGCCTCGTCACAATTGTACCACTACATGCTTTGTTGATATCGTGTGGTAGGAGAAAAATAGGATACTAGTTAAGGCGATCGATATACACATTGAGTGTTTGGTGTTCCAAACTTCCGATATGTCACACGTTATCAAATACGATACGGGTTATTTGATAACGTGTAACATATCATGGAGAAGTTCAGAGGATCTTACACAATAGTCGTTCTAAGACAGCTGCCTCCTACTCCAATACAAGGAACATGAAGAAATTTCATCTCAAGGTCAAATTCTAACATCTTATGTTTTTAGAAAAAAAGGATGACCCCCGGCCTCTGCATCTGGACGATGCATGCAGCCATTTTATTACTTAGTCATACAAGACCTTCAAAGTCATTCAACAGTAAGACTAAAGCCACCGTCTAGGCAACAACTGTCGCTACTCCTATCCAATTGATGAAGGGGCGCTGAAAATCTAGGTCTAATGCCAAACAGACCTCGCAGCCAAACCTAACATCTAAGACCTGATGTCCCAACCAGGACGCCTGCCGGGTATGGGTCACCCACCAGTCCGGCGCACTCCTCAAGCAGGACGCCTGCCGGGTATGAGGCCGCCACAGGCACGTGCCACCAATCCATCTTTAGTTATGTACTGCTGCATTTACTTTGCCCGGTCTAGCAGTCGTCGACGCCACTATGACACCAGACAATGCCACCATCCTACGCTCGTCCATCATCACACGCCCACCGGCGACACTTCGCTGCTCCATGCCGCTGAGACCCGCCGTTGTCGACATGTCAGATACCACGCCGCTCCTCCTCTTGTCCCCTCTAGCCAACACTTGCTCCAAAGCGATGCCACCAGGAAGGAGAACGACATCGAATGCGGCCACCGTCCGATCCGGTATATCCAGACCTAGGGTTTCCCCCAGAACCTTCCGACCAGGTTGACATGACCTGCAACGACGATGCCTCGAGAAGGGAACAACGTCCGAGACGCCGCCATCGTCCGCCAAGACCGCAGTTAGGCATGATTTTCACTGGAAGCCACATCGTCCCGATCTCGCGATTGGCTGGAACCAAGCGGAGTCTCACCACGAAGACGAACGCCGACGTCGGTATACAGACAGAGATCCGACGTCTCCTCACCAGTCCCTCCACGCACCGCCGGTCGGCTGAAGGCCGCTCCGCGGCCGATGCGATTGCGGTTGGATCTGCTGTCGCCGCCACCACCATCTCCGCGCAGATCAGGCACCCCGTCAGATTTGACAAATTTGCCACCGCCGCCGTCCGTCTCAGGGTCTCCGCTCCGTCGGCAGTTGGCGCTTCGGCCACCCCCGCACGGCAAGGGATCGCCGCCCAAGCCGCCGCCTTCGGATCCCACGAGAAGGGCCACCCCTGCCGCCTCTGATGGGATCTCGCCGCGTCCACCCGGCCAGGTGCCTTCGGCACCGGGCCCGCCGCGACCGCGGCCCTCGCCGGCGGCCGCGGCGGCAGAGGGAGGTGCGAGAGGAGGCTGTTAGCCCTAGCTAATCTCATGCATATAACATAGAGTTTACTTTCTGTTTAAAATAATGCGTGTGCATGGGTCGGACGTGACCTGCGCATGCACGCACGTAGTGGGGAGGACTGCACTCGCATGCATCTCTCCTTAGCGTATTTTCCTCCCGGTCCGTTGGCTTTGCTTGTGATCCAGTCGCTGGATGGAGCGACAGATACGGATCAAGGCAGCTCGGGCCGGGAGGTGGTTAGCTTAACTTTGTAATTGAGAGAAGGATAAGCAATACAGAAAACAGAAAACGCTGCGTAGGTGTGGCAGCACAAAACACTCCCTCTCCTGTTCGTGTTCATCTCTATCTCTCTCGCTAATCTTCCTCGCTCGATCGCTTGTCTCAACAACAACAATTGGTATCAGAGCTACTTGGTGTTCGATCCACTCTCCGGTGGCCGGCGGTGTCTGATCCGCGGCGTACCATGTCTGACAGCGATTCAGAGAAAGGGAAGAACAAGGGCGGGACGAAGTCGCCGCCAAAGACGCCACTGTCCACGGTGCCCGTGGCGCGTCTGACGGGCAGCGGCAGCGATGAACTACGCATCGTCGAGCGAGTCGTGCGGGAGAGCGAGGCCTCTTCATCGTCCATGGTCCTCACCCGCACCAACTACATGGAGTGGTCTCTGGTCATGCAAGTCAAGCTGCAGGTCGCCCGCGTCTGGTCCGCGGTGACCGATGACGCCGCTGACGAACACGACGACCGGCGCGCGCTGCAGATCATCCTCACCGGCGTGCCGCCGGAGATGATCCGTGTGCTGGCGGCCAAGGACTCGGCCAAGAAGGCCTGGGAGACGATCAAGACTCTCCGGATGGGCAGCGAGCGCGCGCGCGAGGCCAAGGCCCAAGTGCGGCGCCGGGAATTCAAGGATCTCCGTTTCAAGGACGGCGAGTCCGTCGAAGATTTCGCGTTGCGGCTCTCCGGTCTTGTCGCCGACCTCGAGTTGTACGGCGACCCGGTGACGGAGCACAAGGCCGTCCAGAAGTTTCTCCGCGTCGTGCCTCGTAAGTACATGCAGATGGCTATGGCTATCGAGTCTCTCATAGACCTCAAAACCATGACCGTCGAAGAGCTCACGGGGCGTCTGTCCGCGTGTGAAGATCACTACGATCTGGACGACACAGCACAGTCCGGTGCACGCCTGATGTACACCTCTGCGGAGTGGGATGCGCACGAGCGGCAGCTCGGTTCAAGCGGGTCGTCATCCGGAGGCAACAACAAGAACAAGTCGCCGGGGAAGAACAAGTTTCAGGATGGTGTCAAGTCTGTGCAGCCGAGTGCGGGCGCGGGCGGATCTGGCGGCTCCGGCGGGAAGAAGAAAGGCAAGTGTCACTACTGCAACAAGCCGGGCCACCGGAAAAAGGAATGCCGCACCAGGCTCAAAGACGAGGATCAAAAGGGCAAGCAGGAGCAAGCCAACCTTGTCCAAGCCGGCGCCGAGCACGATCAGGGTCTGTACATGGCCGTGGTCACTGGCTTCATCTCGTCGCAGATCGTGGCACCTCAGGAGGTGTATCTCAATGAAGAAAAAGTCATGCCCGTGCCTACGCCGGACGGTGTGTGGTTCTTTGACACTGGGGCAAGCAGCCACATGACAGGCGACAAGCGCGTCTTCGCAGAGCTCGACGAGTCCGTGCGCGGCACGGTGAAGTTCGGGGACGGATCGGTCGTGGCCATCTCCGGACGCGGCTCAGTGGTGTTCCGTCGCCATGACGGCGACCAGCGCGCACTCACCGGCGTCTTCTTCATCCCCAACCTGCGGACAAACATTGTTTCCGTAGGGCAACTAGACGAAGCAGGATGCATCATCAGCATAGCGGACGGAGTCATGACTGTCCGAGACCCGGCATAGCACGTTCTAGTGCGCATCAAGAGGTCGGGGAACCGCCTGTACACAGATCGACGCTCCGGCATGTCTGATGGCGCAAGGAGACGACACGACCTGGCGGTGGCACGCGCGCATGGGGCATCTTCACTTCCGCGCGCTCCGAGCCATGTCCACCAAGCAGCTCGTACGCGGGATGCCCGTGATAGATCGTGTGGAAGAGTACTGCGACGGCTGCGCCTTGGGGAAACAACACCGAGCGCCGTTCCCGCAGGCCACCGCGTACCGAGCTGAACACATCCTGGAGCTCGTACACACAGACCTGTGCGGGCCGATCTCTCCGATGACTCCTGGAGGTAATAAGTACTTTCTGCTCGTGGTTGATGACCACAGTCGCTACATGTGGCTAGAGTTTCTCAAGACTAAAGATGAGGCATACTCACATTTCAAGAGGATCCAAGCCATGGCAGAAGCAGATGGCCAGTGCAAGCTGCGCGCGTTCAGATCAGACCGTGGTGGCGAGTTCAATTCTGTGGAGTTCAAGGAGTACTGTGACAAGAGCGGCATAAAGCACTTCAGCACAGCACCATACTCACCGCAGCAAAACGGAGTCGTCGAAAGGCGAAATCAAACTGTTGTGGAGATGGCCCGGTGCTTGATGAAAAGCATGAGCATGCCGGCGTACTTCTGGGCTGAGGCGATGAGGACCGCCGTCTATCTACTGAACCGTGCGCCAACCAGGAGCTTGGAGGGTGTCACGCCCTACGAGGCATGGCACGGCCGTAAACCCAACGTGCAGCACCTGCACACGTTCCGGTGCACGGTTCACGTGAAGCGCGTCGGCACCGGCATCACCAAGCTGAGCGATAGGTCGACGCCTATGGTGTTCGTCGGCTATGAGGAGGGCTCTAAGGCGTACCGAGTGTATGATCCAGCAACCAAGAAAGTCCAGGTAACGTGTGACATTGTTTTTGAGGAGAGCAGGCCGTGGACTTGGAGCACTCCGGACACGAGCGCGGTCACCACCGCACCTGCGCCATTCACCGTGGTCTACAACACCGAGAACGGCGTCCAGAAGGTCGATAGCGGGTCCTCTACCCCACCGGTCACTCCAAGGGCCAGCGGCGACACGCCTCCGTCACACGACTCCAGGCACGATGTGCCAACAGGACAACCCGTTCGCTACCGAAGCTTCACGAGCGTGCTGGAGGAGACCGAGGATCAGGCGGTGCACGAGCAGTTCGAGCGCTGCCTGGTCGTGCGCTGCCTGTTCAACGCCGAGGAGCCGCGCGGCGTGGACGAGGCGCTGGCAAACAAGGCGTGGAAGGGAGCCATGGACGTCGAGATGCAGTCCATCGTCGACAACAAGACATGGGAGCTCGCTCAACTCCCACCTGGACACAAAGCAATCGGTCTAAAGTGGGTTTATCGTGTCAAGCGTGATCCAGCTGGCAACGTCGTCAAGCACAAGGCTCGCCTCGTCGCAAAGGGGTACATCCAGCGTCAGGGGGTGGATTTTGAGGAAGTCTTTGCTCCCGTAGCTCGCATGGAGACAGTGCGGCTGCTGTTGGCTCTTGCTGCACATTCTGGCTGGGAAGTTCATCACATGGATGTAAAATCTGCGTTTCTGAACGGCGATCTTTGTGACGAAGTGTACGTTGCTCAGCCGCCGGGATATGAGGTAGCAGGCAAGGAGGAAAGTGTATTGTGTCTGCGCAAGGCGCTGTATGGACTGCATCAGGCTCCGCGCGCTTGGTATGCGAAGCTGGATGAGTCACTGGCTGCTCTCGGCTTCATTCGCAGCCCGCTGGAACACGCAGTCTACCGCCGCGGCAACGAGCAGTCCTATCTGCTAGTGGGGGTTTATGTGGATGATCTAATTATCACCGGAACAAGCACAGCCGACATAGCCTCCTTCAAGCAACAGATGCAGCAGCTCTTTAAGATGAGTGACCTTGGCAAGCTGAGCTACTACTTGGGCATAGAAGTCGAGCAAAGCAACAATGGCATCACTCTCAGTCAGAGGAGCTATGCGGAAAAGGTTCTGGAAATGGCTAACATGAGGAGCTGCAACAGTTGCCACAGTCCTATGGAATGCCGCCTCAAACTGAAGAAGGAAGATGATGGTGAGCCCTTTGATGCAACTCTGTACCGCAGGGTGATCGGGAGTCTGCGATATTTGGTGAACACCCGGCCGGACATAGCACATTCAGTTGGCATTGTCAATTGATTCATGGAGAAACTGTGCTCTCTTCATTGGGCCGCGGTGAAGCAGATTCTAAGGTATGTGAAAGGAACCATACACTATGGATGTAGCTACAAGAGAGGCCAGGGCACTGCCGGACTGCTTGGTTTCAGTGATAGTGATCACGCCGGAGATGTCAGCGATCGCAAAAGCACTTCTGGGCACGTCTTTTATCTGGGCAAGAATCTGATCATCTGGAGCTCTCAAAAACAGAAGATAGTCGCTCTCTCCTCATGTGAGGCAGAGTACGTGGCCATAGCTGCTGCAACATGCCAAGGGCTGTGGCTGAACAGACTGTTGGGAGACATAACAGGAGGCTCACCTGCAAGGTTCACACTGCTAGTTGACAACAAATCAGCCATAGCTTTGAGCAAAAATCATATTCATCATGATCGAAGCAAGCACATAGATATCAAGTTCCACTTTGTCAGAGATTGCATTGAGAAGGAAGAGGTGGAGATCGATCATGTGGGGACGCAGGATCAGCTAGCTGACGCTCTGACTAAGGCGCTCGGAAGAGTTCATTTCATCGAGATGTGCCAGAGGCTTGGGGTCGTCGGTGTGGTGCAGTGAGATTAGGGGGTGAAATGTTAGCCCTAGCTAATCTCATGCATATAGCATAGAGTTTACTTTCTGTTTAAAATAATGCGTGTGCATGGGTCGGATGTGACCTGCGCATGCACGCACGTAGTGGGGAGGACTGCACTCGCACGCATCTCTCCTTAGCGTATTTTCCTCCCGGTCCGTTGGCTTTGCTTGTGATCCAGTCGCTGGATGGAGCGACAGATACGGATCAAGGCAGCTGGGGCCGGGAGGTGGTTAGCTTAACTGTGTAATCGAGAGAAGGATAAGCAATACAGAAAACAGAAAACGCTGCGCAGGTGTGGCAGCACAAAACACTCCCTCTCCTGTTCGTGTTCATCTCTCTCTCTCTCTCGCTAATCTTCCTCGCTCGATCGCTTGTCTCAACAACAACAGAGGCCTGCGGCGCTAGGGTTCGGAGTCCCCTGGCGTTGCCTAGGGGAGGCCACGCAAGGGGCGAGATCTGAATATACTCGTTTTTAAATAATAAAGACAACCTACACTATGAACTCTTCGTTGAACATGGTATACATCGGGCCTTATCTACCCCGGGACATGTGTAGAACGAGAGATGAGAAGAAAACTGGCCAGTTATAAAGATACCGGTGATAAAAGTTTGTATATGGACCATATATACTGCACATATGTCGACCCCACATAAATAATCTATATTTGTGGCATACGTGATGTGGGAAACGATCGGTAGTACTACATAATATACTTTGCTACTTACGTGAAAAACATACTCTTGTATAAACTAAATCAATTCTCAAAATGTACCTTTGAATAAAACATCAACTAATGCTAATAAACCATAGCATGGAGAGAGCAAGAAAATGTAGTCGATCCTCAGCGGCTCAGCCTGACACGAACACATGCACCATCAGATTGGTTCATTTGTCAAGCTCAGGGCCATCAAGCACTCAATTATTGAAAGATAGTATGTACATGTCTATTCTCCATATTAGTCTGTTGCGGGACATGCAGTAATTAGGCACTCCACCGCCAGAATGAATGTGTACATGCTTGGCCCATCCATCTGCCCAACATCGAACCAACTCCATAATTAATTAATACCTTTCAGTCGATCCCAACAACTAACAACTTTCTCAATGTATGCATTAAACACACATTGATATCGAACCCATCCTCGTGGACACGATACTTGGACACCCTGCTAGCAGTACAGTTTATTCCAAATGTGATTCCACATTGGTGAGAAGATGTAGAAGCCCTATTTAAGCACATGCAACCCCCCTATACATTCTCACAAATACCAGTAGCAAATCTAGCTATCCCACCCTCTGCCCGTGAGCCCGCCACCACAACCACAGCTAAGTCAGTCAAGATGGCTCGCACTACAGCTACTAAGCTCGTGCTGGTTGCCCTGGTGGCGGCACTCCTCCTTGTAGCCTCCGACGCGGCAATCTCCTGCGGCCAGGTGAACTCCGCCCTTGGCCCGTGCCTTTCCTATGCACGCGGCAACGGCGCCAGCCCGTCTGCGGCCTGCTGCAGCGGCGTCAGGAGATTGGCCGGCCAAGTGCAGACCGCCGCTGACAAGAAAGCGGCGTGCCTGTGCATCAAGAGTGCTGCCGGTGGGGTCAAAGAAGGCAAGGCCGCAGAGATCCCCTCCAAGTGCCGCGTCAGCGTCCCCTACAAGATCAGCTCAACTGTGAACTGCAATAAGATCTAGTGATCGATTGCTTGCCGCCAGCATCGCAGATTATAGCTCCACTGATCGATGCTGAGTACTTTGAGGTTACCTATATACTGCATATACCTGAATAAATGCTCTGATCTGATCTCCGTGTGAGAGAGAGAACTACATACGTGGAGCCAACTCTGCATGGCCGGCCAGTGTAGTATCGATGTTTGGTTGTTCCTTCGCTCCCTTTTAGAAGATAAACGAGTATGTTGTACCATGTACCATGTATACTTTTGATATATTGATCATATATTGTGCTCTAATAGCATGCGTCGTTATTACATGTGCATAACTGGGAAAATATTTCATTAATTCCATTTTTTTGCTCCAACTAACAAAACGTAGGAATGGACTCCACCCAATTCACTCTAACCGAACTATGACTTTGCACTCTCTATTTGGTTCCTCAAACATAGCCTAAAGCCTTGAGATATGGAGATCAAGGTCACGCGGAAATTTAGTGGATGCGACCACCAATAAGAAGTCCTACAGGTTTAATTGTAAGAACTCAGATTATTAGGGGAAATCCCTTGGAGCACATGGGTGCTGCTACCCCTGAGAAACAAAAAATAATAGCGTAATTATGGAAAACATCAGAAAATCATGGAACTTTTTTGGATACAAACTTTTTTGTATCAGTTGTGTATAATGATTGGATGTCAAAAACTGAAAGCTCAGTATAATGATTGAACGAAAATGTCCTTCATTGAAAAATGTTGTGCTGATAGAGATGAAGGCCAGCCGCTTAAGAGTATCGTGTAATTGAATAATTAGTAATAAGACTCTTTCCATTTAGGTAGAAATTCGAAATACAAATTGGTACCTGAATTTAGTTAACTTTCCAACTTCGGTAACAAAGATGACAATACATTTTTAATCAAGTACAAATATACATATGTATGTTTTTAGACATGTAACTTCACTACCAATCTGCCCTAAATATAGTATTATCACTGAGAAGATCTCAGTACTAAAAATTAAAACGTGGTGTCAGCTCATTGGAGTTAGAGCGTATGGGGGCGCGACCACAAACCATGCTTCTAGTCTCGACGTAGGCACCACGCCATTTCCTTGCACAATGTTTTCTTTATACTAGTTGTGTCCGCCTTCTAACCATCGAACCTCCATCTCAAGCCAAGGAAATAGACGAGGCTTATTGGATAGGATGATAGCTATCAGAAACTGCATGCCGGGACAACTATCAGTACTAGGGAAAACCCTAGCAGTAGCGCTGGTTTTGTGCTCACTAGTAGCACGGGTAGGCGCACTACTAATAAGGCGCTACAACTATTGCTTAGCAGTAACGCGTGCCACATGCGCTACTGCTAGGACAAATAGCTGCAGCGCTTGTTCACTCCCACGGTGTTGCTAATGTAACTACTGGCAGCGTGTTTTCTTTCCATCGCTATTAGTATTGTTTTTTTATTTTTTATTTTTAGTATATTTATGCGCCATCGTACAAATATTGGTACAATACCAGTTATGAGGTTTGCATCATTATGTCCATAACAGTGTGTCAAATGAAGATGGATTAGGTTCAAGTGGAGGCAATATGTGGTGTATGTCAAAAGTATACTACTAATCCAAACATGATCTAGTTTGTACTAGTAGTACTTTCGATGTGCATCACATGTTGCCTCCACTTGAATCTAATCCGCCAGCACAAGCTATTTAATCATCATCATAATCATTAGCACCAACAATATTTATTTAATCACCACTAACACTAGCTAATAATAATCATCAGCCATTACCACCAACACTAGCTATTTTATCATTATAGTAATAGTGTAGCACATCATCATCCTCAAACTCATTTCTAGCTAATCACTCCTGCTGCTCTCTCTTAGGTAAAACAACATAAAACATGTGTAGCTCTCCTCCTTGATCAAGTTGGAGCATGCAGATGAACCTGTCTCCTAATTTTGGGTAGCACATCTGTTTGCGGCCCCCTAGTACTTGTCTGCGCTCCCCCATCACATATCTGGTCCAGTTTTGAACTATTAAGCATTCATCGCTGATCTTGAATGCACTAAAGTAACATGTAGGATATCTTGGCCGTAAGCTAATAATACGCATGGTACCTTTAGTCTCGATCCCATAAGGCACAACATTCATCGGGAGTCCCTGTTGAAGAACATCGTATGTTCACATACTTAGCAATGAAGTTTAGCTTTACAAATAATGTATGGAAAAGATGCACTGAGGACAAATAGTAAAAATCTTACCATCCTTCCTAAATAGATGTGACCGTAGTTCATGACGAACACTATTGGTCGCACGTTTTCAGTACTAAGATTTCTAAGTCCAGGAAGAAAATTTGTCTTGACGGTATCAAGATCCTCAAGCCATGAAATATAATGACTTAGCTCCTCGCAGTTTAGTTCAACCCCGGGACAGTAGTAGGTCCTGTCTACCAAGCGCTGACATGTTTACTTGCACCGAAATAAGCTGACAATACAAATTAGTTGTCAACTATTTTTGAATAAACAATATCAAAGACATAAATATGGTTGAGAAACTTACATTTTGGTGTAACTGGAGGCGTCTGCACATCGACCCACATGTCGGTATTACCTTCAATATCATCTTCCGGACGAATATCAAAGGTGATAACCATATCAAGCTAAAATGCATAAGTCTTGCATAGTACTTGCCATGTTTTGCATCCAAAATAGGTGTAGTGGTCTGAATTGTATAATTTTGCGTGAAAAATATAACCATGCTCGGTCCTCAAATAAACTTTTTTTACCTCCATAGTATGACTGAAACCTACCTTATCCAATACAAAAACTCTTGCATGGCAGGGGATACGCTAGTAGAATAGTAAAAAAAATATAAGTTGAAGCAAATGAAGCAGATGTCATGCTTAATTACGAAAAAAGACTTGTCGTTGTGACTTACTGTATCCACTTCGAAGTTCTCGTCCAGCTTGATGCTGAAGCGCCTATCATCATCTAGGAAGATTCCGTCGCACAGGCCGTGCTCGTCTTCGCAGTATTTGCAAATACCGAAATCCTTTTTGTCGTCAGACATTTCCTATATTCATAGTTAAAACATTAATTGAAAATCGATAGAAGACAACTACCAGGATACTCAACACACAAATCCGGGGCACTCGATATTTCCTACATATTCTGGCAAAAGTCATGCCAAAATTCACGGAAAAATCCGGCATGACCTTTGCTAAAATAGGATATATCGAGCGCTTGAAATTTGCTGGAACGGAAATGAATCAACACTCCGGCAAAACATAGGCCACTCAGAGGTGTAACCTGCAAACATGACCGGCCACTTGGATATTGAGCAACACAAGATATACATTTCAAAATATCTTATAAGACTCAAATTAGCATGCATTCAATAAGCAAAAGTAAATCATCTCATGCGTTCATACATCGTCGAATATTATCACTAATACATCCCGAATAGTGTCATACGTATAACATCACTAGTACAACTAAAACCCTAGCACACGACGGGTATCGGCGCGGGCGGTGGACACCCACAGAGAAGGAACCATCACGGGATCATAGCTCTAGTGAGATCCCTGGAGAACCTGCCAGGTATTGGAGAACCTGTGCTCCAATGCAAACAAGTAGCGACGGACGTGCGCGTCCTCCTCACTGACACAGTGACGCACCACCTCCGCGGAGTCCTCGAGCCTCTAGACCGTCACTGGCCCACGCGACCGCCACGAAAGAAGGTTCGGATCAACGACAGGCTGGCTCCTCACCAACCTGCGCCCCCGATAGGTAGCGCCTCCCAGTACCACCCCGGCGGAGCCCAGTCCCGGACATGGCCCATCTGGTCAAGCAGGTGTCGTCCTCCGCCGACTCGACGACGAGGATGCGGGATAGGCATCGTCCACGTCGATGCAGGAAAATTGCTTTAACTAAAAAAATAGCAACAAGTTCTTACTAACTAGTTCTATTAATTCAACTAGTTCTTACTAAAAATAACTTACTATAAATAAAAATATTCTAGTACCTAATTAGTACCTAGTTCTTACTAACTAATTAGTACCTAAGAACTACTGCCATAATTACCATCTAATTTGATGAACCTATAGGGGTGGAAAGTGGTAGCGGATATTCCAATTATCCAACTATAAAGTGAAATAAGTGGTCAAATTTTACTCGTTTTATGATTCATTTTAGAAATTTGATTCGTTTCCACCCTTACATGAACCCTAACTCATTTGAGCCGCATCCGCATCCGATTCGTTTTCACTCTAACTAATTTGATGGAGGTAGAAACCCTAGGCAGAGGTAGGGGAGAGGGAGGAGCAGGCGTGCTCACCTCGGGTGCCTACGACGAGGGAGGGGCAGGCGGCGTCGAGGTCGTGGTCGGGGCTCCGGGGCGTCGTCGAGGTCGGGGGGGGCGGGGGCGGCGTCCGGGGCGGCGTTGAGGTCGGGGTTGGGGGCGTCCCGGGCGGCGTTGAGGTCGGGGGCGGGGCCGGCGTTGAATCTGGGGTCGGGGGCGGCGTGGGAAGAGCGCGCGGCGACCGAGGGGGGACGACGGCAGCGAGAGTGGAGTTGATCTGGGGGATGAAGTGGCCGTGGGGAAGGACGAACCGCGTGGTTAAGTCAGAAGTACCAGTAGCGCGTTCCAGAAAGGGCGCTACTGCTACGTTAGCTACAACGCGTTCTAGAATACACGCTACAGCTATAGCGATTTTCTGCAGAACCCGCTATTGCTATTCCTTTCTCCTTTTTTCCTTTTTTTCTTTTATTTTTCTTTACATTTTATTTTTTCCCTTTCTCCTTTTTCTATTTCTTTCATTTTCATTTACTTTTCTACTTGTTTTTTCACTTTATTTTATTTCCGTTAGCAGCAACGCTTTACACGTAAGCGCGTTGCAGCTAAGGAGATTAGCGGTAGCGCTGGGCCATTATACGCGCTACTACTAGGTTGGGCTAGCCATGTGCGCCTAGTTCAAACGTAGCAGCAGCGCTTTTCGCTATTACGCGCTACTGCTAAAGTCATAGCAGTAGCGCGGTTTATTTACGCGCGCTGCTATTAAGTAGCAGCAGCGCTTGATTTTGTACAGCGCTACTGCTAAAATTCTGTGTATATGTTTTTCCCTAGCAGTATATTTCCAAAATGCAGGTGCCCTCAGTATTGAAAAGTTCTCCATGCCTCCTAATCTTATGGACCCAGACTATAGAAAGATGCATCGAGACTATAGATTTCAACGTCACGTACTGGTATCGCGGAGACTGGAAAAAGTTAAGTTTTTTAACACCTCGTAGTAGCATACAAGTTGTGAGGTTTGTATGGAAAGAGAGCCCGGAGTAGGAAGTGACATGTTTTAAGGACTTGGGTCGCAGGAGGTTGAAAGTTGGCCGCATTTATGCTCCTAGCGGTATTACTATGCACACCAACATCGTGGCATATTTATTTGCTCCATGCTTGAAGGGTGCTTCCCTACCGTTTGAGGAGTTTGATGTGCCAACCAAAACAACATGGCCGTGACTAAGACTTTGGGAAGAATTCAGCAGTCGATAAGGCCTCGTTTGGTTCATAGGATAGTATATTCACAGGAATATAGAAGTCATAGAAAATAAGATGACATGTATCTGAAATCCTATGAATAGAAATAGAAAAGAAGTTGCCCTCTGGTTCACATCATAGGATTTTTTTCATTGAATCTAGGCTAATATTTATTTTCCTATGACATGTGGAGGATAGGAAGAATTCCTCCATACACTAGTAGAAAAAGGGCCATTTGTCCCGGTTCATAAGGGCCTTTGGTCCCGGTTCTTGAACAGGGACTAAAGGGTCGTTACTAAACCTCCCCCCTTTAGTCCCGGTTCTTATACCAACCGGGACTAAAGGCCCTCCACGTGGCCGTTGCCTGGAGGTCCACCTTTGGTCCCGCTTGGTAACACCAACCGGGATTAAAAGAAATTTTAATGTTTTTCTTTTTTTGAAATTTTTCTGAATTTTTTTTAATTTTTTTCCTGATTTATAAATTTCTAAATTATTTTAATCTCTAATCTCTAATCACCTGTCGTCACTACTCAATTTAATGTCTAAACTCTAATCACCCCTCATCATTCCAAACCATCTAACTTCCGAGACGGTCACTCATCCTCTCACTACTCCAACCGGAGCACGCTTAACTTCCGGGTTCTATTCCCCCTCGCTTCCAAGTCTGCACTTATTGCTTTCCTGACAATAGTAAGATGTCAATCGTATTAACCCTCAGGAGTTTAGCTTCAGCCTGGTCACACGTTTCACTGTTTGAGTTTGAAACTATTATTCTAAGAAACTATAATTATTTAGTAACACTAATACTTCTTGAGTAAGTAGTTTGACCATAGTTTGACCCCAGTTTGACCATATTTGACCAAAATTCAGAAAAATTGGAATAATTAATTAGTAACACTACTAATATTCTTGAATAATTATTTAGTACCACTAATACTTCTTGAGTAAGTGGTTTGACCCTAGTTTGAGCAGATTTGACCAAAATTCAAAAAAATTGAAATAATTATTTAGTAACACTAATATTCTTGAATAATTATTTAGTAACACTAATACTTCTTGAATAAGTAGTTTGACCATAGTTTGACCAGATTTAACGAAAATTACAAAAAAACTGAAATTTGAGCATAACTTTTTTTCCTTTTGAAATTTGAGGATTCTACAAATTTGCAAACAGGCCGTAGGGTGTCAAAATCGGATGCGGATTTTTGTTATGAACATTTTGATATATTATACATTTTTTTTTCTGACATCGTATGCAAAAGTTATAGCCGTTTTAGATGTAGGAACATAACTACATACATCTCGAAGGATTTTAACTTTTTGAAGTTTTTATCATTTTCTTTTGCTTTTTACAAAACTGAAAAGGAGATACACCATTAGTACCGGTTCGTGGCATGAACCAGTCCTAAAGGTCTAACCTTTACTATCGGTTGGTGCCACGAACCGGTACTAATGCCTCAACCCCATTAGTATCGGTTCGTGGCACGAACCGGTACTAAAGGTTGCCACGAACCGGACCTAATGGGCATCGCACCTTTTAGTCCCGGTTCGTGGCACCAACCGGGACTAAAGGTCCCATTTGAACCGGGAGTAATGTCTATAAGGTGCTCTAGTCACTCGAACCGGGACTAATGCTCACATTAGTCCCGGTTCGTAATGCAACCGATACTAATGCTCTTTTCTGGCCGAACCAATGCCATGTTTTTTACTAGTGATAGGAATAGGATTCTATTACTACAAATCAAAGGACTCTAAAGGAATATTTCCTATACAAATCCGAACCTATGGGATTCTTACAAACCAAAGGAGGCTTAACATTGGAAATTTTTACTTTCGATTTTGTTTTATTAGGCGTTACGATCCTGGCCAATATGGAGTGACTAACGACACCATTTATCACTAGTACATCTAAAATAAGGTTGGACGTGTATGACATATCACTGTAAGGTTATGTCAAACATTGACCCTCAAGCCACATCACGTTGTCCGGACGTGTTGTGCCATCCAAATCAGTCCTGTATCGGTCCACAGGACCGTCCGAACACATTTTTCCCGTAAACCCGAGACAAACATAGAGAGCTATGCGGGCCTCTGGACAGCTGACATCGCCCATACGACAGCATACGCCGCCGCCATCCCGCATCACGCGTCGTCGATGCTGGAGGAAGCATCGGCCGCCACGCGCGTCCTGCGACGTCCCCGGGTGTGGTATCCCAAGATCGGCCGCCACAAGGACCCACCGTCTGGCCTGTCATCCCCGGAGGAGGGGACGCCGCCGCCACCATGTTCGGATCCGTTCCGGAGTCGCCGCCGTGTCCGCCAAGACCGGATCAGGTCCGTACACCCCCGCCGCCATAGGCCACGCCGAGCCCCACCTCCATCCACTGGCCATCTCATCCCGCATCACCACAAACGCCTCTAGTAGGAGCCACTGCGCCACCATGGATCGAGTAAGAGGCCGCACATCCGTTGATCTGGCGCTCTCGCCGCTGTATAGTCAGGGAAGGCGGAGCAGCCCTCCGTCACCGCCCCTCCGTCACCGCCGTTGAACACAGAAGCTCTGCCTGGCGCTTTCCCCGACGGCAGCGGAGGGGAAGGAGGGATGGGAGCGAGGCAGCTGGGCGCTCGGGTTGTCCCCCCCCCCCTCGCCCTGGATGGCCGAGCGATGAGGGGGTACGAGATATTATTTAAATTATTCATTTAAACTGGTTAAAATCACTATAAAACCTTTAGAAGTCTCAGAAAAACTATTACTACTACACATATATAGTTTAGCGAAGAATAACACCAACTTCCCACTAAGCACGTATAGTGAGATCATCTACAGACTAATTGTTCCTCGACTGGCAAGAGTTCAAGACGAGCGTAAGAGTTCAACTTTAAACCACCTTCACCAGACGGGCGGCTCGACGATATCCGGCCTTGCCACCTACCAAGTTCCATGTTAACTCCTTCACAAATATAGTAAATCACGGTTTGCCTTGTCGCTGCTCCGATTGGGTGCCTCTCATTCGTCAGGTCAAGAATTTGAGTAACAAAGCGACACTTGCATCGGTTGGTTTGGGGGTGGTCGGATCATCAATTCGGCCCCACGCATCGGTTCTGGTAATCAAGTTTGGACAAGCTACATCGACCAATCTAATCATTCCCGACAACCACACATATAACCTAGTCATCTGCATTACCAGAAAGAAAAGAGATGTAATATTGTAAAAAGTTATAAACATACACTTGAAGGCTTCTCGTTAACGGCCCAGCTAGATCTAAGCCACCTGAATTTTTGTGTCTAATTGATGCCTTGAGCCTGTCAGATGTGTATGTGTTGTGATTTGCACGTTTGTGTACATTTGTGAGTTTAGACTAGGTGACTCACTGTGTTGATTTTGACTTCAAAATTCACTGAGACACCTTATTATGGATTCTAATTCATTCTCGCCCATTCTTTTTTGCTGGACCAGTTCATTTGTTATATAGAACTACAAGATATGTATTTTCTACTTGGGAGTGGTGTAATTAACAAATCGGTAATTCAAAGGGGCTAATTCCACGCCTCCGAGCTCAATCTTCTATAACAGCTTGCCTCTTTACAATTGTACCACTACATGCTTTGTTGATATCGTGTGGTAGGAGAAAAATAGGATACTAGTTAAGGCGATCGATATACACATTGAGTGTTTGGTGTTCCGAACTTCCGATAGGTCACACGTTATCAAATACGATACGGGTTGCATATGATGGAGAAGTTCCGAGGATATTACACAATAGTCGTTCTAAGACTGCTGCCTCCTACTCCAATACAAGGAACATAAAGAAATTTCATCTCGAGCTCAAATTCTAACATCTTATGTTTTTAGAAAAGAAGGTTGACTCCCGGCCTCTGCATCTGGACAATGCATGCAGCCACTTTATTAATTATTCACACAAGACCTTATAAAGTCATTAAACAGTAAGACTAAAGTCACCGTCTAGGCAACAACTGTCGCTACTCCTATCCAATTGATGAAGGGGCACTGAAAATCTGGGCCTAATACCAAACAGACCTCGCAGCCAAACCTAACATCTAAGACTCGAGGTCCCAACCAGGACGCCTGCCGGGTATGGGTCACCCACCAGTCCAGCGCACTCCTGAACCAGGACGCCTGCCGGGTATGAGGCCGCCAGAGGCACGTGCCACCAATCCATCTTTAGTTCTGTACTTTTGCATTAACTTTGCCCGGTCTAGCAGTCGTCGACGCCACCATGACACCAGACAACGCCACCATCCTACGCTCGTCCATCATCAGACGCCCACCGGCGACACTCCGCTGCTCCGATGTCAGATACCACACCGCTCCTCCTCTTGTCCCCTCTAGCCAACACTTGCTCCAAAACGATGCCCCCATGAAGGAGACCGACCTCGAAAGCGGCCACCGTCCGATCCGGTATATCCAGACCTAGGGTTTCCCCTGGAACGTTCCGACCAGGTTGACGTGACCTGCAACGACGATGCTTCGAGAAGGGAACAACGTCCGAGACGCCGCCATCGTTCGCCAAGACCGCAGTCAGGCACGATTTTCACCGGAAGCCACATCGTCCCGATCTAGCGATTGGCCGAACCAAGCGGAGTCTCACCACGAAGACGACCGCCGACGTCGGTATACCGGCGGAGACCCGACGTCTCCTCACCAGTCCCTCCACGCGCCGCCGGTCGGCTGAAGGCCACTCCGGGGCGGATCCGATTGCGGTTGGATCTGCTGTCGCCGCCACCACCATCTCGCGCAGATCAGGCACCCCGTCGGATTTGACAAATTTGCCACCGCCGCCGTCCGTCTCAGGGTCTCCGCTCCATCGGCAAGTGGCGCTTCGGCCACCCCCGCTCGGCAAGGGATCGCCGCCCTAGCCGCCGCCTTCGGATCCCACGAGAAGGGCCACCCCTGCCGCCTCTGATTGGATCTCGCCGCGTCCACCTGGCCAGGTGCCTTCGGCACCGCGCCCGCCGCCACCGCGGCCCTCGCCGCGAGCGGAGGCCTGCGGCGCTAGGGTTCGGAGTCCCCTGGTGTTGCCTAGGGGGAGGCCACGCAAGGGGCGAGATCTGAATATACTCGTTTTTAAATAATAAAGCCAACCTACACTATGAACTCTTCGTGGAACATGGTATACAGCGGGGCTTATCTACCCCCGGACATGTGTAGAACGAGAGATGAGAAGAAAACTGGCCAGTTTTAAAGTTTGTATATGGACCATATATACTGCACATATGTCGACCCCACATAAATAATCTATATTTGTGGCATACGTGATGTGGGAAACGATCGGTAGTACTACATAATATACTTTGCTACTTACGTGAAAAACATACTCTTGTATAAACTAAATCAATTCTCAAAATGTACCTTTGAATAAAACATCAACTAATGCTAAACCATAGCATGGAGAGAGCAACAAAATGTAGTCGATCCTCAGCGGCTCAGCCTGACACGAACACATGCACCATCAGATTGGTTCATTTGTCAAGCTCAGGGCCATCAAGCACTCAATTATTGAAAGAGAGTATGTACATGTCTATTCTCCGTATTGCAGTAATTAGGCACTCCACCGACAGAATGAATGTGTACATGCTTGGTCCATCCATCTGCCCAACATCGAACCAACTCCATAATTAACTAATACATATCAGTCGATCCCAACAACTAACAACTTTCTCAATGAATGCATTAAACACACATTGATATCGAACCCATCCTAGTGGACACGATACTCGGACACCCTGCTAGCAGTGCAGTTTATTCCAAATGTGATTCCACATTGGTGAGAAGATGTAGAAGCCCTATTTAAGCACATGCACCCCCCCTATACATCCTCACAAATACCAGTAGCAAATCTAGCTATCCCACCCTCTGCCCGTGAGCCCGCCACCACAACCACATATAAGTCAGTCAAGATGGCTCGCACTACAGCTAGTAAGCTCGTGCTGGTCGCCCTGGTGGCGGCACTCCTCGTTGTAGCCTCCGACGCGGCAATCTCCTGCGGCCAGGTGAACTCCGCCCTTGGCCCCTGCCTTTCCTATGCACGCGGCAACGGCGCCAGCCCGTCTGCGGCCTGCTGCAGCGGCGTCAGGAGATTGGCCGGCCAAGTGCAGACTGCCGCTGACAAGAAAGCGGCGTGCCTGTGCATCAAGAGTGCTGCCGGTGGGGTCAAAGAAGGCACGGCCGCAGAGATCCCCTCCAAGTGCCGCGTCAGCATCCCCTACAAGATCAGCTCAACTGTGAACTGCAATAAGATCTAGCGATCGATTGCTTGCCGCCAGCATCGCAGATTATAGCTCCACCGATCGATGCTGAGTACTTTGAGGTTACCTATATACTGCATATACATGAATAAATGCTCTGATCTGATCTCCATGTGAGAGAGAGGACTACGTACGTGGAGCCAACTCTGCATGGCCGGCCAATGTAGTATCGATGTTTGGTTCTTCCTTCGCTCCCTTTGAGAAGATAAACGAGTATGTTGTACCACGTACCATGTATACTTTTGATATATTGATCATATATTGTGCTCTAATAGCATGCGTCGTTATTACATGTGCATAACTGGGAAAACATTTCATTAATTCCATCACTGGTCCTATGGTTTCCCCCGGTATGCGTAGGGGCGTGGGAGAGAGGGATACCCGACGCCTTTCAGGAAGGAATCATGGCTCCCACGGGCGTCGCACCGTCAGTGCCAGCCCAACCGACAGGGATTTCTCCCGTCCGCCTCACATCCACCACCCCGACCGATCCGTCGCACTTCACCACACTTACCGCCAACCAACATGTGCCACCACAGTCTTGGAGTCACCACCGCCGTCTCACCATGGAAGCCGAAGCAGGACAGAGGGGTCCGAGGTGGACCAGTTGCGAATGAGGAGCGACAACGTTAAAAGCCATGCGCGAGGGGACAACCTCCACAGCCATCAGTGGTCATCGACCGGATGCAGCAAGAGGAGCAAACGAGGCACATAGGCCCGACCGAGCTCGAAATGGCTCGTGAAGCTGCTGTCGCCGCTCTGCAGTGGGCGCGCTGCCATCTCCGCAACCCCCGCACGAGCCACACCTATGTCCGCCGGAGCCGTCACAGGTGGAGCCGAGCGAGGCCCGGCCAGACCTAGATGGGGCCCCAAAGGTCCCAGATCTGGGTCGGGAGGGCGCCGCCGCCGGCCGCCGCGCTAGGCTGCCGTCTCCTCACGACTCGGGTCTGCGCCGCCCAAGGTACCGCGCCGCCACCGGAATCGCGGTCGCCCAAGGATAAACGTCGCACGCCCACGGGAAGACCCATCCGCAGCCGCCGGGAGCCCGAAGTCGGACCCCATCCGCCGCACATGCCGCCTGGATCCAGATCCGCCACCCGACCGATGCCGAACCATGCCCACGCACACCCCTCCATAGTAGCCACCGCGCCACCACGAGGCCCCACCGGGACGACGACCCGTAGCAACCAGGAGCACCCGTAGCTGCGCTGCCAGGCCCCGTCATAGCCCTGCGCCTCCTGCGGTAGCCGTCCCGCACCTGCCGGTGATCCGTGAGGAGGGGAAGGGTCGACCCCGCCGACGCCCATGCCAGTCAGGCTTTGCCCGGCGGCGATGTGGGGCAGCGGCGAGGGAGGATAGGCCGGAGGGGAGGTGTTGGGGGCCGGCGGCTAGGGTTCCCCGGAGGTTGCTCGCGGGAGTGGCTGGGGGGTGGGGGTGGGGGGGTCCTCCTCACTGGGCAAATCAGTTCAGTCTTTATAGTTGTGTTTACCTTCTTAGAGCAAGTACAATAAATCCTATTCAGCTGGCTATAAGGATGTCCACATCATCTGAATCCTATGTGGAAGGGAGAGAAATGAGGAGAGAGAAGAGAGCCGGCGCTTCATGCATCGCGCGCTGCAGCACAGGAACCAAAACTTTACAGCCCGCATGCTAGTGGGAATGGCTAGAGGTTTCTTGCCTGCAAACACCACGGTACAAGTAAAAGATTTTTAAATATTCAGTAAAGCCAACCTAGTAGCCAGCTTGTTGTACGCTAAATGCCAATGGCGGTCGCCCTTCATGGAGGTCGTTTTTAGAAAAAAATCAAAAAATATATTTAAAAGTTTTAAAAAATCAGATAAAAATCATACATGTTTACATGGATGTGCTCTACATGTGTGTAAATTTTGAAGATGAAATAAATTATGGTGAGAGCTTCACAAAAAAGACAAATCGCGAGTTTCAAACTGATAAACAGTACACACTGTTTACTATTAGAAATGCAGGATTTTCTATTTTTTGTGTAGCCCTCAGCACAATGTATTTCATTGTCAGAATTTATACACATGTTGAATACATTCATATGAATGTGTAGATTTTTTCCAGAGTTTTTTGAAACTCCAAAATGTGATTATCTAATTTTTCAAAATAACCACCTCCATTAAGTTGCCCGCCAAAAGCCCACACTCGCTTGTTGTACTGCTATTTGTTTCACGTAGATTTTAGGTGACATGGAATAGTTTGTAGCCAGCAGCGGGCTTTGTTATTGTTCTTGCTCTTACCATCGCACCTCAAGCCAAGGAAATAGGCGAGGCTTATACCATAGGGGCATAGCTATCAGAAACTGCATGGCACGACAACTATCCGCAAAATAGAGGTGCCCTCAGTGTTCAAAAGTTCCCCATGCCTCCTAATGTTACGTATCGAGACTAGATTTAAACATCACGTACAGGTATTATTATTAAGACACATTAGGCACCTCTGATCAATCAAATGATAAAAAGAAGGGAGCTGTCCGCCGGCTCTCAAGAACCCTTGCTCATTGCCTTCCACCGGCACCGGCGCCGGTCCGTCCCGTATCCGGTGGCCCTAAGGCCATGGAGACGGAGTGGATCTCGGCCCTTGCCGGTGGGAGGGCTCCGTTTTTAGATCTTTTTTCGAGATTTGTTAAGGTTTGTGTCATACTCAGAAAGGCGAGACGATGGCGGCTCCCCGAAGATGGAATAAAGGTCTCCCTGCCTAACCCTCGTTTCGGTGATGCATCTTGCATAATTGGTGGGCGTGTGGAGGTGTGTCTCCGGCGGATCTGTCTTTGGTGGATTTGTTCGGAACTGTTCGTCGCTCGTCTTCGTTCATGTGTTTTCAGGTTGGATCGTGTTGATCTACACTCTTCATCTGCGGTGGTTGCTGTTCTAGTGCGTTGGTTCTGCGGGGCCTTAGCACGACGACTTCCCGACTGTCTACTACAACATTGTTTCCCGGCTCCAGCGAGGGAGGGGCGATGATAGGGATGCGCCATCGGCTTGTTTTAGTGCTTGTAGTCGTCGCAGAAGCTTCAGGCTGGCATGTCGTTCAGCAACTCGCCGCTCCAAGCCAGATCCGTAGCCGAGTTTCTCATGGCCGGCACACGGTGGACCACGGCGGCACAAGCATCATGGCTATCCTGGACGAAGTCATGTCACACCGCTTCTCCCGTGCCTGTGAACGCACCATCTGTCGTCAACATTTTCATGATCGTGTCCTGCCAGCAGAGAAAGAAGCCGACTTCATAGAGATTGGTGACACGGCATACAGCATGTTCGTGCCCGCGGCCATCACCGAGAAGAAGAACACGGGCGGCCGCCGCCGCTTGGGTACTAGGAAGGACACCGCCAGCATGTCACAGGTGTGCACCTCAGGTTACTTGCCTGGTTCAGCGCAGACCATTGTTGACCTCCGCCTCGGCTTCACGGAAGCGGAGCCCCCTTCCCCTCTGGCTGAATGACCCCCTCTTCCACTCTGATGAGCAGTGCAACCGGAGATAGGTAAGATACAGGGGAAGAATATACCTCCAGGGCTGACGGCAGTCCGACGAGCGTGCTGCCAGACATGGAGAATATAAAGGGCTCCGCCGCAGCTGGCCGTAGACTAGTGTAGTCTATCTGTTTCATGGGAATGGAGCTCCGTGCGGGGGACATGCACATAGTTTTACGAATTTTATTTAAAGTTTATCCAAAATGTAATGAATTTTGTCCGGTCTATATGAAATTCTCTGTGTTTGCATGAATTCCATCCGATTTACTGGAAAAGCGTTTGTAATGTATGCTGGCAGCATTGTATGGCCGCCTCCCGCATCCGTATCTGCGGACTGGTACCCCTTTCAACAAACGGATGCGGGAGGAAATTTGCCGGTCGGTGTTGGAGATGCCCTAACCACATCTTTTATTTTCTTTTTCGTCTAAGGGAGTACCTGGCATGTGCACCATAGGAAGCGCACAACAATTTTATTAACGGTGAATCAAGTTGGAGTCACCGAGTTTCAGACAATCATTCAAAGGAAAACGAAATACCACCACAACAAGTCAAACCCGAGATTACATTCTTATGCACATAATCTACGAATTTGCACGTTGATACGTCCATTTTGTATCATGTTTTATTATTTTTATTTGTAATGTTTTTATCCATAATAATGCTTTTGGGAGTAACTCTAATGCCTTCTCTCCCATAATTTGCAAGGTACACACCAAGAGGGAGAATTCCGGCAGCTGAAATCTAGACCTGAAAAAGCTACGTCAGGCCACCTACCCTGCACAACTCCAAATCAGCTAAAACTTAACGGAGATTTTTTTATGGATTATTTAAAAAATATCGGAGCCAATAACTACCAGAGGGGCGCCACCAGTTGGGCACAACCCACCTGGGCGCGCGAGGCCCCCCACGTGCGCTCTGGTGGGTTGTGGCCTCCACGGCCCACCTCCGGTGCCCATCTTCTGATATAAGTCATTTTGACCTAGAAAAAATAAGGAGAAGACTGTCGGGGCGGAGCGCCGCCGTCTCGAGGCGGAACTTGGGCAGGAACACTTTTGCCCTCCGGCGCAGCGATTCTGCCAGGGGAACTTCCCTCCCTGAGGGGGAAATCATCGTCATCATCGTCACCAAAAACTCTCCCATCTTGGGGAGGGCAATCTCGATCAACATCTTCACCAACACCATCTCATCTCAAACCCTAGTTCATCTGTTGTATTCAATCTTGTTACCGGAACTATATATTGGTGCTAAGGGGTGACTAGTAGTGTTGATTACATCTTGTAGTTTATTACTATATGGTTTATTTGGTGGAAGATTACATTTTCAGATCCATGATGCTATTTAATACTACTTTAATCATGAACATGTTTATTATTTGTGAGTAGTTCATTTTGTTCTTGAGGTCACGGGATAAATCATGTTGCAAGTATTCATGTGAATTTGATATGTGTTTGATATTTTGATAGTATGTATGTTGTGATTCCCTTAGTGGTGTCATGTGAACATCGACTACATGACACTTCACCATACTTGGGCCTACGGGAATGCATTGTGGAGTAGTAAATAGATGATGGGTTGCGAGAGTGACAGAAGCTTAAACCCCAGTTTATACACTATTTCGTAAGGGACCGATTGGACCCAAAAGTTTAATGCTATGGTTAGAATTTATTCTTAATACTTTTCTCGTAGTCGTGGATGCTTGCAGGAGAGTTAATCACAAGTAGGAGGTTTGTTCAAGTAAGAACAACACCTAAGCACTGGTCCACCCGCATATCAAATTATCAAAGTAGCGAACACGAATTAAACCAACATGATGAAAATGACTAGATGAAATTCCCGTGTACCCTCAAGAACGATTTGCTTATCATAAGAGGCCGTTTTGGCCTGTCCTTTGCCTCAAAAGGATTGGGCTACCTTGCTGCATACTTGTTACTACTATCGTTACTTGCTTGTTACAAATTATCTTGCTATAAAACTACTCTGCTACTTAAAATTTCAGCACTTGCAGACATTACCTTACTGAAAACTACTTGTCATTTCCTTCTGTTCCTCATTGGGTTCGACACTCTTACTTATTGAAAAGAGATACAATTGATCCCCCATACTTGTGGGTCATCAAGGCTATTTTCTGGCACCGTTGCCGGGGAGTGAAACGCCTTTGGTAAGTGGAATTTGGTAAGGAATTATTTATATAGTGTGCTGAAATTTATTGTCACTTGTTACTATGGAAAACAATCTTTTGAGGGGTTTGTTTGGGGTATCTTCACCTCATCTGGAACCACAATAAGCTACCCCTTAACCTACTGCACCTACTGAAAATATTGAATATGAAATTCCTTCGGGTGTGATAGAACAACTGCTAGCTAATCTTTATGCAGGAGATGGAACCGAACATCCTGATATGCACTTGATATATGTAGAACAAATTTGTGGATTGTTCAAGGTTGCAGGTTTACCCAGAGATGAGGTGATGAAAAAGGTTTTCCCTTTATCTTTGAAGGTAAAAGCATTGGCATGGCATTGGCTATGCGGTGATATTGGATCATGGAATTGGAATTGTTTAAAATTTGATTTCGACCAAAAAATTTATCCTATGCATCTAGTTCATCATGATCGTAATTATATATATAATATTTGGCCTCGTGAAGGAGAAAGTATCACTCTAGCTTGGGGGAGGCTTAAGTCAATGTTATATTCATGCCCCAATCATGATCTCTCAAGACAAATTCTTATTCAGAAATTTTATGCTTGGCTTTCTCGTAATGATCAAACCATGCTGGATCTTTTATGAAGAAAACTATTGAATTCCGGTGGTATCTTTTGGAAAATATTAAAAGCAACTCTGAACATTGGGAACTCGACGAAGGTAAAGAGTCTGGTATAAAGCTTAAGTATGATTGTGTTAAATCTTTTATGGATACCGGTGCTTTCCAAAAGTTTAGCACTAAATATGGACTTGACTCTGAGATAATAGCCTCCTTTTGTGAATCATTTTCTACTCCTGTTGAACTCCCTAAAGAGAAGTGGTTTAAATATCACCCACCTATTAAAGAAAAAAAATTAAAGAACCGGTACCAGTTAAAGAAGAAACTATATTCTATAATGTTGATCCAGTTGTTCTTACTGCTTGTATTGAGAAACCCCCTTTTCCTGTTAGGATAAAGGAACATGCTAAAGTTTCAACTATGGTTAACAAAAGCTATTTTAGAACACCTAAACTAGATAAACAAATTAGAGTAGAACATAATGTTGCTATGGTTAAAGATCTCTTGGAAGAAGATATAGATGGGCATGTTATTTACTTCTGTGCAGAAGCTGCTAGGATTGCTAAACCCGAAAAGGGATAAACATAGACCAGTTATTGGCATGCCTGTCATTTCAGTTAAAATAGGAGATCACTGTTATCATGGTTTATGTGACATGGGTGCTAGTGTAAGTTCTATTCCTTACACTTTATATCAAGAAATTCAGAAAGACATAGCAATTGCAGACATAGAAGACATAGATGTTACTACTAAACTTGCTAATAGAGACACCATATCACCTTGTGGGATTATTAGAGATGTTGAAGTCTTGTGTGGGAAAATAAAATACTCTACTGATTTTCTTGTTCTTGGTTCCCCACAATATGACTTCTGTCCCATTATCTTTGGTAGACCTTTCTTGAACACAGTTAATAATAAGATAGATTGCAAGAAACAAATTGTTGGTGTTAGCTTTTGTGATGAGTCTCATGAGTTTAATTTTTCCATGTTTAATATAAATCATCATGAAAAAGAATTGCCTAGTAAGGATGATTTAATTGGTATTGCTTCTATTGTTGTGCCACCTACTGAGCGTTTAGAACAATACTTTCTATACCATGAAAATGATTTACATATGCATGAAAGAAATGAAATAGATAAGATTTTCTTTGAAGAATGTCCTCTGTTTAAAACACAATTTGCCTATTGAAACTCTAGGAGGTCCTTCTCCAACTAAAGATGATCATGTGTTTGAATTAAAACAATTGCCAGAAACTTTGAAATATGCTTATCTTGATGAAAAGAAGATATATCCTGTTATTATTAGTGCTAACCTTTCAGAACATGAAGAAGAAAGATTATTGAAAGTTCTAAGGAAACACCGAGCTGCTATTGGATATACTCCTGATGATTTAAGGGGCATTAGTCCCAATCTATGTCAGCACAAAAATATTAATGTCAGTTAAACTGATGCTAAGCCAGTTGTTGATCACCAATGTCAGTTAAATCCGAAGATGATAGAGGTGGTAAGAACAAAAATATTAAAACTTGTGGAAGCAGGTATAATCTATCCTATAGCTGATAGTAGATGGATAAGTCCTATTCATTGTGTCCCTAAGAAAGGAGGTATTACTGTTGTTCCTAATGATAAGAATGAACTTATTCCACAAAGAATTGTTACAGGCTATAGAATGGTAATTGATTTTAGAAAATTAAATAAAGCTACTAGAAAAGATCATTACCCTTTGACTTTTATTGATCAAATGCTTGAAAGATTTTCTAAGGACACACATTTTTTGCTTCCTTGATGGATATTCTGGATTTTCACAAATACCTGTATCTGAAACCTGATCAAGAAAACACCACTTTTACATGTCCTTTTGGAACCAATGTGTTGGGGATATTACTACCAGTATGACCCGCCCAGGAGGGGCCGGGTCAGCGCTAATGGCGGGTTACAGAAGAAGCCCGATAAACATTCAAGATGATAGTTTACTAAATGTATAGAAGGCCCAAACGCCTGGGGCTGGCTTAAGGCCTGATATTGTAAACCGCTGTATGTAAGGAAAGACTTGTAAAGAAAGCCATGTAAGGGAAGTCACCGAGCCGGACACAATTATGAGTCGGCCGGGACTCTGTAGGCCACCAGGCATCAACCCGTGTATATAAGGGGACGACCCGGTGGCGGTTTAGAAAAAGAGACAACCAAGTCGATAACCAAGCCGGCGAGTTGAGCTTCTTGGAGATCGAAACCTCAGCAATACCAATCCCAACTAGACGTAGGCTTTTACCTTCATCATAAGGGGCCGAACTAGTATAAAAACTCTCTCATGTGTCCTTTGTCCCGATCAACCCATTTAAGCTTCCTAGTGTGATGGCCCTACGACTAAGTCCTTGCTCTAGAACAACTGCCATGTCAACTCCACGACAGTTGGCGCCCACCGTGGGGCCAGCGCACGGTGGATTTGAGTTCTTGAAGGCCAACTTCGAAGGGCTCAAGGGATACACTATGGGCCGGATGACTAAGAGTCGTCGCGGCAAGCTCTACATCGACGACGAAGGCTAGGGCCCCAAGGCCGGCTCGATCGAGTACGGGTACCGGGTCCCCTTCGGCGGAATTCACGTCTTCATCGGCTGGATCGGCGAGTCAGGCCCTGAGCTGGACGTCCACACCAACCTCATCGAAACGGCTCAGTGCGCCGGGTCCGCCCGTGTTCAATCTGTCGTGAAACATGCCTTCGTAGGCAGCATCCATGGCGGTGAATACTCTGAAGGATCGATGGAAGGCGGGGAGACGACCATCTGCTCTGATACTGCATCATCAACAGGTGAGACGGACTCGTTGTACCAACTGCAAGATGACATGCTCGGGGGCTGTTCCGATGGCAGCAGTATTCCGGACCCCCTTCAGCCGCCGAATTGGGCCGGAGTCTTCATGGCAGGGACGCAGCCCGGGCAGAACTCCATTGCAGCGGCAGTAGCGGCTACCGGGTCGGCAGCAGCCGGGTCAGGAGACCCCGTGCGCCCCCCGGCTCAGGTTCTAATAGACCTCATGGATAAGCCAACGACTCTGTTAACCGCTGTTTTAGAACCGGTGGATAAAGCCCAGCACGACGCAGAAGTGGCACGTGTGCGGGAGGAGATGGTGCAAGCTAAAGGAAATGTAGCTACGGAGGAAACCCGGATGGCGGCAGAACGAGCAACACTGGATGCTCGTGCTCAGCAGCTTCAAGCAGAAACTTTCCGGCTCTCGGTGGATCTTAATGCATCAAACGAGGTCATGAGGAGGAGGCATCAGAAAACTCAGTCACGTCTACCTCTAACACTGGATCCAAGGAACCTGTTCCATACACCCGGAGCTGGGGGGAGCAACCTGCCGGAGGCAAACAGGATCACGACACCCGATGCGCCAGTTCAGCCACGCACCATGGAGCCGCCTCGCATGAATACAGCTCCTCCTCGTTATGTATCAACACCCCCGGGTCACTTCTCTAACCCTATGGAAAATCTTATCGCCGCGTCGGCTCGTTTGGCAGCTCTCCCAATGGAAGGCGACTCACCAGCAGCAATGAAACCCGGAGGGTAAGAGAACTACTTCAGACAGCTTTGGCCCAGCAGGATGCATACTCATACAGTCGAGACATGATTCATTCAACTCCTCGCCCAAGCCGGAGCCCAAGTTACAGTAGGCACATGGAGTCTGCAGAGATTTCAAGTAATGCTCAACGCCACAACCGGCCATATAGGCATGAGCCGGTGCAGGCTGGAGCCCTTAACTTGGCGGGTTAGGACATGATTCGTCAAGAGGCGGAACGGGCAGCTCAGATAGCAGCAGAGCAGGCGGCTCACCAAACCTTTCCGGCTTATCCAGTAACCTCGGTTGAGGCAGGAGTGGCCACAAGAACCGGAGGCGTACCTTGCCTGGTCCGAGCCATACGCAATGAGCAGTTGCCCAAGGATTTCATGGGGCCTCGTAAGGTAACTAATTACACAGCTGACCTACAGCCAGGGGCTTGGATTGAGAGTTATGAGATGGCTATGGAGCTGTTGGAGGTTAGCGATGCTGCAATGGCCAAGTATTTTACCATGATGTTGGATGGAACGGCTCGGACCTGGTTGAAAGGATTGCCACCCAATTCTATCGGCTCATGGGCAGAGTTGAAGGCACGGTTCATGTAGAACTTTAAGGACACATGTAAGCAGCCAATGTCGATTGTGGACCTGACCAATTGCAAGCAAGAGGATGGAGAATCTACAACCCATTGGGTGTGCCGGGTCAAGGAGATAATACATTCATCTGATAAGATGGATGCCCGCTCAGCAGTTTTGATGTTGTAGAAAAATTGCCCCTTTGAACCTCTGAAGTAGGAGTTGGGGTGGCTTAAACGTGACTGTAATGACATGGGGATGTTGATGGCAGCTCTTGTCAAGTATGCAGATTCTGATACCACCAAGGACCCGGTGTCTGATGAAGAAAAGGCAACAAAGGGAAAGAATAACGGCAATGGCAAGGGTCACCAGCATAACCTGGCGAATCAAGGAGGTAATAAACGTAAGGCTGATGAGTTTGTTGCTAATACTAATACGCAGGGTGGTAATCAGCGGCGCAAAGGCAGGCAACCTCCTCGATCGGGCGGGTCAGGATGCAGCCTTGAGCAGTTGTTGAATGAACCTTGTCCAAAACACGGCACCCGGGAGAAACCAGCCACCCACTTGTGGAAGGATTGCACGATCATGAAGGCATTTAAAAATTCAAACGCATTTGATGGGGGTCACGACCCAGGTGGCGGCTCAGGTGGAGGCGGCTTTCAGGGCCCGGGCGCCGGTTCAAGCAGAGGAGGTTTTCACGGTCAGGGTTATCCTAGTCACCAAGGAGGATATACTCAGCAACACGGCCAAGGGAATCAGCAGCAGCAGCAATCCGACTATCAAAGCAACCCGAAGCAGTTGAGTAGCGGACAATATCATGTCTTTACTACCAGTTTATGCAAGAGGGACCAGAAACTCCACAAGAGGGCCATCAATGCCGTTGACCTGGCAATTCCATGTTATTTACGTTGGTCGGAGCAGCCTATTGTGTGGAGCAGAGAGGATCACCCGCCCCGGGTTGATAATCCGGGTCACTTGGCTTTGGTGGTAGCACCACAGGTTGGTGGGTACAAGTTTACTAAGGTGCTCATGGATGGAGGCAGCATCATCAACATCTTCTACTATGAGACGTTCCGCCGGATGGGATTAACGGATAAAAATCTTAAACAATCCAACACTATTTTTCATGGTCTGGTACCTGGTAAGTCCGCATACCCAGTTGGTAAGATCGAGATGGAAGTAGCCTTTGGGGATGAGTATGACTCGAGAGCAGAAAAATTAACCTTTGAAGTGGTTAATATCAAAAGCCCATATCATGCTCTGTTTGGGCGGCCGGCTTATGCCAACTTCCTGGCTCGACCGTGTTACGTATATTTGCAGCTCAAGATGCCGGGTCACAAGGGCACCATTACAGTCCATGGGAACCGGAAGATAGCTTTGGAATGTGAAGAAGGTGATGCTGCCTATGCTGAATCTTTTGTGCAACAGAGGAGTTGAAATTCTACAAGGATCATGTTGACCCGGCGGACATGACGTCATTAAAGAAACCAACAACAGAGCATGAGACGGAGTTAAAATTCAAATCAGCCGATGACACTAAGATGGTTGACTTTGTGCCGGGCGATTCATCTAGACAGTTCATCATCAGCGCAAACTTGGATCCGAAATAGGAAAGTGCGCTCATCGAGTTCATCCGTGAGAACTGGGACATCTTTGCATGGAAACCTTCAGACATGCCGGGTGTCCCGAGGGAACTCGCTGAGCACACTCTTAATATCGATCCAAAGTTTAAACCTGTCAGACAGTTTCTCCGGCGCTTCAATGAAGAAAGGCGCAAGGCCATCGGAGAAGAGGTGGCCTGGCTCTTGGCAGCCGGGTTCATTGTGGAGATCTTTCACCTAGAATGGTTAGCTAACCCGGTGCTTGTACTCAAAAAGAATGGCACCTGGCGTATGTGTGTGGAGTACACAGATTTGAACAAGGCTTGTCCGGCTGATCCTTTTGCTCTTCCTCGTATTGATCAGATCATTGATGCTACAACGGGTTGCGCACGGTTGAGTTTCTTAGATGCTTACTCTGGTTATCATCAGATTAAGATGGCAGTCAAGGATCAAGAGAAAGACAGCTTTTATAACTCCTTTTTGGGCTTTCTGCTATGTGTCTATGCCTTTTGGGCTTAAGAGTGCCCAGGCGACTTACCAGCGGTGTGTGAAGAATTGTCTTCACAATCAAATTGGGTGCAATGTTCATGCCTATGTGGATGATATAGTGGTGAAATCCAGGGAAGAGGAAACCTCGGTCACAGACCTGAAAGAGACTTTTGATAATCTTCGGGTTTACAAGATGATGCTTAACCCGACCAAGTGTGTTTTTGGAGTGCCAGCCGGCAAGCTCTTTGGTTTTCTGGTGTCTAACCGGGGTATTGAAGCTAACCCGGAGAAAATCAAGGCAATTACATCTCTAGCCAAACCAACCTGCGTCAATGATGATCAACGACTGGCGGGTCGTGTGGCTGCTTTGAGCTAGTTCGTAAGCCGGTTAGGGGAAAAGGCTATGCCTCTGTATCAGTTGATGAAGAAAACGAACGTTTTTGTTTGGAGCGATGCTGCGAACACTGCTTTTGAGGATTTGAAGGCACAATTGGCTGAGCCGCCGGTCCTAGCTGCTCCTATTGAGAAAGAGCCTCTATTGTTATACGTGGCTGCCAACTCAGGGGCGGTTAGTGTGGCTATGGTGGTAGAGCGCAAGGAGGCTGGCAAAGAGCATCCGGTTCAGCGGCCGGTTTATTATGTCAGTGAAGTGCTTATTGAATCTAAGCAACGATATCTACATTGGAAGAAGCTTGTTTATGAGGTGTTCATGGCAAGCCGGAAGCTTAAGCATTACTTTCAGGGACATCCAGTCACTGTGGTTAGCTCTGCTCCTTTGGGAGACATTATTCAAAACAGAGAAGCCACGGGGCGAGTTGCCAAGTGGGTAATTGAGCTTGGGTCTCATGGGCTGAAGTATGTTCCACGTACTGCAATTAAGTCTCAAGCCCTGGTTGACTTCATCAATGACCGGGTAGAGATGCAGATGCCAGAAGAGAAGCCGGACAACACATATTGGACTATTCATTTTGATGGATCCAGGCAATTGGAAGGCTCAGGGGCTGGAGTCGTATTAACTTCCCCACGAGGTGATAAATTTTGTTATGTGTTACGGTTGATGTTTCCATGCACTAACAACGCAGCAGAGTATGAAGCATTGCTCCATGGTCTTCGAGTGGCAAAGGAGATGAGTTTGAGCCGGGTCAGATGTCTTGGTGACTCAGATCTAGTGGCTCAACAGGTATCTGGCAAGTGGGATTCCAAGGACCCTCTCATGGCGGCTTATCGCCGAGAGGTCGATGCTATTGCAGGATATTTTAAAGGTTATAAGGTGGAACACATTGACCGTCGAAAGAACGAAGCAGTTGATGCTTTAAGCCGGCTGGGGTCTCAGCGTAAGCCGGTACCACCCAACACCTTTTTGGATGTTTTGCATAACCCCTCTGTCAAGTTACCCACAGAAGAAGATTTAGCTGTTCCTGACCCGAAGGCGCAGTTGGTGGCGGCTCTTCATGTCACCCCAGATTGGATGGTACCGTTCTTGGCTTACATGACCCGGGGAGAGTTGCCAGCGGATGAGACCCTGGCTCGACAGATAACCCGGCGATCTAAGTCCATGACGATTTCGGATGGAGAGTTATTTCATCGCAGTGTTTCCGGAGCGTTTCAACGGTGTTTTTCCCCAGAAGAATGTCAAGAAATCCTTCGTGAGATCCATGAAGGCGATTGCGGTCATCACGCCGGGTCAAACTCTTTAGTGGCCAAAGCGTTTCGTCATGGTTTTTACTGGTTGACGGCTCACGCTGATGCAGAAGATCTGTTCAGTAGATGTGATGGATGTCAAAAATTTGCACGACGAGCGCATGTGCCAGCTCAAGAGCTCCGGATGATTCCATTCACTTGGCCGCTTGCAGTCTGGGGGCTTGATATGGTGGGACCTTTCAAAAGGTCTAAGGATAAAAAGACACATCTCTTGGTGGATGTTGATAAGTTCACCAAATGGGTTGAGGCGGAGCTTGTGAGTAAGTGTGATGCAACCACGGCGGTTCAGTTCATGAAAAAGTAATCTTCCATTTCGGTTTTCCACACAGTATTATCACAGACAATGGCACTAATCTGTCCCAAGGGGCTATGGAAGAGTTTTGTTAGCGAGAGCACATCTGGCTTGATGTTTCTTCTGTAGCTCATCCTCAATCCAATGGTCAAGCTGAGAGAGCCAATCAGGAAATTCTGAAAGGGCTAAAACCCCGGCTTATGGTTTCTTTACAGCAAACGCCGGGTTGTTGGGTAGAGGAGTTGCCTTTAGTGTTATGGAGCATCAATACTACACCCAATAGGTCTACGGGTTACACACCCTTCTTCATGGTTTATGGAGCAGAAGCAGTGTTGCCTAGTGACATCCGTCATGACTCGCCCCGTGTGGCGGCTTATGTTGAAGCTAACAATGAAAAAGCTAGACAGGATGCACTTGACTTGTTGGATGAAGAAAGAGACTTAGCAGCAGCGTGGTCAGCAATTTATCGACAGGACCTGCGTCGTTATCACAACTGCCAGGTTAAGTTATCCCCACCTTGGGAAGGACCCTTTGTGGTCAGTAAAAATTTAAACAATGGGTCCTACTACCTCATTGACGTTCGAGAGCATGCAGACTCACGTAAGTCGGAAGAGGAGACCTGCCGGCCATGGAACATTGCTCAACTTCGGCCATATTACACCTGAGCCACCGGCTCTCAACATGTACATACATTCACGTTGTATATACTATGATAAGAAATAAAGTAAGACCATCGGTCTCCTTTTCTTTTCACAGACTATACATCTTTATTATTTCTTACTTACAAATGACTATTAAGGAGCTGATCATATTTGAATCAAGTTTTACCTTTTTAAGTCCGGCTGGTGATCGTATCCGAATCTAGCTGCAAATCTCAAGGTCACTTGGGGGCTTCCTGTTCAAAGAGAGGCCGTATTCGAACCTAAGAGAACATAGCTGTCGTAACCCTCTTGATCGGCTCAAGGCCAAACTCGCTTGGGGGCTTCTTGATCGTATCCGAATCATAGCTTAACCCCTTTTGAGTCTGACTTGGATCGTATTCGAATCAGGGTCGTTAAAAACCTCTCAAGGTCATTTGGGGGCTTCCTGTTCAAACATAGGTCGTATTCGAACCAAAGAGAACATAGCTGTCGGTACCCTCTTGATCGGCGCAACGCCAAAGCCACTGGGGGCTATATGGCCGTATTCGAACCTTAGCTTAACCCCTTTGGTCCGATTTACAGATCGTATTCGAATCACAAACCCCCAGCTTTTGGAATACATAGTTAAAATTATGTTTCTAATCTGTTGCTTGCCTTTTAGCTTTTGTTGTTTCAATATTACAAATAAGATAGCCTGGTTTTCTTCACCGGCTCAATTATTGAACAACACAGCAGCCCGGGTTATTCAAGCCAGTGGCTCAAGGATCCAAAGTTCACTACCCGGATTATTAAACCCGGCGATCTAAGGATCAACAAGGACAAGGTATGATTTCTACTTATACGCGCTTACCCGCTGCGTTAGCTCAAAAATTCGTATTAACCCTTATCCTTTCTTTATATTTGTCTCTGTTCTTTATTGAGGTAAATATATTGGCTGCGAATTAGGGTGTCTACGCCCGTTTGGTTCTAAACCGCCTTGCCAGTCTTTTTCTTCTATTCACAGAAACAGAGTTCAAATATCGTAGAGAAAAACATTAAACGATGCATACATTGACATCTGGAAGCAGATTCACATAGAAGTATTTTATGCACGATGGCATAAGAAAACATGCGGTGTTTTAGCAACTAAAGTTATTACAAGGCTTTATAAGCCTATGAAGATGATCATTATCCCTCCCTCGCCTGTTCACCACCTTCTGTTTGCTGGAAGTTGGATTTTGACCAATCAAAGCCATTCATGGCGACAAATTCGGCTTCGTCGTCCATCAGGCCGACCGGGTCAATTTCCGGAGCAAAGGTATCCTCTCTCACAGGTGGGATCAGATCTGCTACTTTTTATGAAGGAGTGGCCATCTTCTTATTTTCACTATCAAAACCCGGCTGGTACTTGTCAACATTGGTGTCTTCTCCAAGACTAGTTGCCTAAGGCCGGACTTTGCGTACACACGCTATGAAATCATCCTGATCAAACGGAGACCCGTCCTCCTTTACAGTAGCATAACCTCTTGCTACGTCCGCCGGGTCTAGATCTGGCACCCAAGCATTGGAGCGGCTTAGGGCAGTCAAAGCTCCGGCTCGCGCGCAGGAGCGTTTTACTTCTTGGAATCTAGCCGGAAGGATGGACAGCTTCTTCAGTACATCGCTAAGCCGGTTGGGTCCTTGATTTGTAGGAGAGATAGCGGCCAGAGCCCGTTGTGCGCCAATGTACAATTGTTCAACCAAGGTGTATACTGCCTTCAGTTTAATCAACGGGTCTTGGCTCAGATTTTTTACTTCGCGGACCTGTATATATTTTTAACATAGTAAGTTGGCGGATCATATTCCGGGTTGGAAAAAATTATACGTAAGGTCAACTCAGGCAGATTTCCAAAGATAGCAGCAACCATCTGAGACACCCGGCCCTTCAAACTGTTCAGCTCTGTTGAAATTTCTTTCAGAGCTATTTCGGCTGTCTCAGCTCGTCAGGTCAGCAGTGTTTTCTCATTTTCCCAAGCCTTCTCCTTGGTAGCAAAGCTGGTCTTCAAATTTTCCGTTGCAGAAAGGCTCATTTGCAGTTTGGAAGTGGAAGATTTGATTTTGGACTCTTGACTTGCTAGCCGGGTCTTTGCGTCCGATAATTGAGAATTCAATTCAGACAATGTATTCTGTGAAACGTTCAGATAAGTCAAGACTTGGTTTCAAATTCAAGTATTTAAATTCAAGATTCAAGTCCCAAGTACTTTACGAATAAACCACTTGACACTTGGGGGCTAATGTATGGCTAATCCAATTTTTATGACTCTACCAACATATTTGAAGTCCCAAGTCCTTTACAAAGTAATAGCACTTGGCACTTGGGGGCTAATGTACGCAGTTCAGCATGTTTATCAAGGTTAAACCAGAGTGTTAAGTACTTTGCAGATGGTTTTAAATTCTGAAGTACGGATTCATTAATGATCAAAATAAACCGGTCCTTGGGGACTATGGGTGAAGTTTTGTTCTATCGATATCAGGCAAAGATTTAGAGGTAAAAGTCTCGGTCTATATTTTAAGCCTACGGGTTATTCCGTTTCTCTTATAATCTGAAGACTTGGGGGCTGAAGGAATATTGTTAAACCGGAAACAACGTACCTCATACTTCAACTGAAGCTGCTTGACCATCTCGATCTCAGACTCACGACTAGAGTGTACATGACTGAGATAGCCGGATAAGATATCACTGGCATTAAGATGGTCATAGTTGGCAACATCAAAGCGAACCTTCTGCCTCTCCAATGCTTCTTGCCTAGATGTGCACCGAGCCAATACCGTTGGGTTCCCCGGCTCAACAAAGCGGCTCCCAGTAATTTCAATATCTTGAACATGGGGAGACGGCGGGTCGGTTGAGCTTGACGGTCCAGCCGTAGAAGGATTCATAGTGGCTTTGTCAAGGGACGGCTCCGGACGATTTGCTTTATTGACAATAGGCGGGTCTTATGGGGCGACAGTTAATGGAGAAGGCGGCCTAGCCGGCTCAGATGCTAGTACTGGCGGGTCTTCCGCCGGTTTTGTTACCTTCGCCTTCTTGGATTTAGCCTGGCCTCTAAGAAAAAATATATATTACAGGATAGTCAGCGTCAAGATACAATTAATCAACCCGGAAGAAAAGAGGATTTCTTATTATCCAGGAGCAGTCTTGAAATCCGGAAATTGTGTTTGTGATGAGTCTCCTGAGGAATGAGACACCTCCTGAAAAGGTAAAAGAAAGGATTTAAAAGGAATACAAGGAGCAGGATTCATTAAAACAAGTTAAGGACAGTAATAAGTAAATCTTGTTCAGGCGTTTCCGAGGGGTTTGTTGAAGGACGACGGCCAGTTCATCTTCAATCTCAACTTCATGGCGGCTTTCATGTTGCTGCTTTTTCAAATGAAAGTTGGGATCCAAGTGAGCTAAGGGGTTAGAAAACCTTACTTTACGGATCACTCATCGAACTTTGTGTCTTGGTAAGGGCTCTGAGTTGGAGGAAATGATAGTTACCTCTGCTTCCCCGGCCTGACTGGCCCCAGTGTCATCCTGGTAAGGATCAGTGTCAATAAGATTGTTAAAAAATTGGCCAAGGGAATCAAGGGCTACCTGCGAGTCATACGTGTCATCAAGTTTCATTAAATCTTCAACAGTGGTTTTCTTCTTCTTCTTCTTCTTCATTTTCCGGGTCGTCTTCTTGGTGTTCATGGCGGCGGCTTTCTCCTTCTTGGTAGCCTCATGGTCATATTTCACCTTCCAAAAGGTAGAATTGGCCTACAAATACAAGAAGAAAGATCAACACTAAAGTAGTATAGCTGGGCAAAATACAAAGGAAAAGAGATCAGAATATGCTTACTTCTGGTACCGGGTTAAGCTTGCAGAAGGGGTTTAACCCAACAATGCTGCAGTCTTCATATTTCCCATTCACCAAAAGGTTTGACATTGAAACAATGTCTTCTTCGGTGAGTTCAACTGGGCTATGACGAAGAGAGTCGTACGGGCCTCCACCGTATTCATACATCAGTTTTGATCGATGGCTTAATGGAATAACCCGCCATGAGATCCTGCAGTGGGTCAGATCTACTCCGGTTAAACCGTTCCCCAAAAAAGCATTGATTCTTCTGATGGATGGAAGCAGCCTCTTGTGTTCAGCAACGGTGAGTTTATACGGAAGGGTGAACTTGGAGTCAAGACGACCGGGGCGGTAACCTGGCAGCGGCTTCTCGTTTGCTGGAGAGATATCCCGATAGTAAAACCAAGTTTGGTTCCAGTCCTTTGGGTGACTTGGTAAAACTATGAGAGGGAAGACAGCACCCTGACGGCGCTGAATTGAGATGCCTCCAAGTTCTAAGCTGGGACCGTTGGTGTCGTGGTTCTAACTCTGACAGTGATGTAGGGGGGTATGTATGGAGAGGCTAGATCTCAGCTATTGGGAAGTTGTAAACACACCAAGATGTACGAGTTCAGGCCCTTCGCGGAGGAAGTAACAGTCCTACGCCTCGATGCCCGGAGGCGGTCGATTGGATTACTGGCGTGTGAATAACAGGGGTGCGAACCCTTCATACTGAGGAGGGGGGTGGCTTATATAGAGTTCACCGGCCCTCTCCTGCCCTCAGTGATGCAGGGTTTAAGGTACATTTAAGATTGGGCGTTACTAGTAACGCCCCTAATAAAGACTGATAATGACCATAAAGACTACTTAATAGCCAGCCGTTTGCCTGTGGAGTGACTTTAGGTCTCCTAGCAGTCGAGTGGTTGGCTTCATGGTCGAGTGGTAGCTTCTTGGTCGAATGTCTTGAACCCGTCGAGTGGGATACCTTCGAGTCAATTGAAAGGTGATTTCTTCCAGGGATGTCCTAGGGTAGGGCTCTTTGGACAGGTCCGTGCCCCTACCCTAGGTACATAGCTTCATCATTAGCCCCCGAATGGATCGAGGTTTGAGTGGGGAAAGAGTTGGAGATCCTTCCGACTGGTCCTTTGGGCTGCATGAGTGCCTCGTTTTGGGTCAATCATCATGGATGATGTCATCAACCTCTTCCAGTCGCCTTGATCCATTCCAGGCCTTTCGTCAAGTGAATTTCTTTACTTGTGACATACCGAGTGTCGGCGCGAGCGGGGTCTTCTGTTTTGACAAGTTGTTTTGCAGCCCGCGGATGTCGTGGGATTCGGATTCCGGGAAGCGCGCGGGACGGGAGCGGCCGCAGTAATCGGAAGCGGTAAAGCGGAAGCTCCTCGATTTCCACGCCACCTTTTTCGCCACGTACTGCGCGCGCGTCCACTGCGGGATTTGACTGGATTGCCTGGGCCTACCAGTCAGCCACTCGGGGGCGGCATCTTATAAGTAGCCCGCTCGGGGTTTCCAAACAGTGTGCTCTCTTCTTCCTCTCTCCCTTCGCAAGCTTCTCCGCCACCTCCGCTCTCGCCCTAGCGCCGCGGAACCGTGCGAGATTTGCTGGCGATGATGGCCAAGGACAAGACATCCGCTCTGGAGCACGTGAAGAAGGCGGCGGCGCAGGGGAAAGGGAAGAGATCTGATCGGGGCGGATCTTCCTCAAGGTCTGCTCTGCCCCGCGGCTGGATCCAGGGCGACTGGATGCCGTCGGTGACATGGTCGAGGGGGGAGTCATTCCCCACGAAGCTGCGCGTCTCCCGGGGAGAGAGATCGAACCTCAGCCTCGCGACGGTGAGTGTGTGCTCCTAGCCACCCATATCGACCGAGGGTTTTCTCTGCCGCCCCATCCTTTTTTTCGGAGTTTTCTGAACTTCTTTGGAGCGCAGATCCACCACTTCACTCCCAACTCCATCGTATATCTTGCTTCTTTCATTTCCATGTGTGAGGGTTTCTTGGGTTGCCGCCCCCATTGGGTACTCTTCAAGCACATCTTTACCTGCCGTTCTCAATCAGTCAAGAAGGCCAAGTTGAGTGACGAAAGGACGCAGGTGATTCAGCTGTGCGGGGGCCTGGCGATCCAGACGAGGGGAAAGAGTTGTTTTCCATCTATCATTTTCCCAGAGTCGGTCCGCGGTTGGCAGGCGACCTGGTTTTACTGTCAAGACCAGGCGACCCCAGGGTAGTCGACCGGACTCCCCCCTTTCTCACTCGACCGAGCTGAAAAACCTGCTTCTCTGAAAGTGACGCCGGAGGAAAAGGCCCAAGTCAAAGTACTGGCTGGTCGAGTGGTTGAGCTTGTCCGTGAGGGCGTGACTGGTATGGACTTACTGGAGGTCTTCCTCCGGAGGCGCATCCAACTGCTCCAGGCTCGTGACCACCCGATGTGGCTGTACTCGGGTCTCGACGACACCACTCGGGTCCACCCGGAGGAGGTTACTGACGAGATGCCGGAGGGGTGGCTGCCGAGCATCACGGGGAACAAAGACAAACCCCGAGGAGCCAGGAGGGTAATTCCACTCGACAACTCGTATGACGTGGACCAAGTATGTCTTTATGCTCCTGACTGAGATCTTGTTTTCTTCATTGGTCTTCTTCGAGTAGGTCGATTGACTTTCGTCTTGTCTGTTGTTTTCCAGGCGACTACCGAGATGTACTCGACGCCCAACGGGGCACAGGGGCCAACTGAGGAAGGGGAGGCGAGCGAAGGTGAGAGCGGAGACGATCAAGGCGAGTGGGAGTCAAACGGTGAAGGAGAGGGAGGTGACGACGTCGACTCCAGCGAAGAGGAGGAGGAGGAGGTTGAACCCCCCCGCCCGGAGGGGCGATCCAAGCTCACACACGACCCAGCGGGGGAGCGTGGTAGGGCGACTGCTCCTGTTGGGCAGTCGTCGAAACGCCCTCGGACCTCTTCTCCTACGCCGACTGGAAAGGCTCCCAAGCACCCACGCGCAGCGCCGTCCAAGCCGCCCAAGGCTCTGCCCAAGATGAAGATGACCGTCCCCACCATTTCTGGGTAATAATAAAACTTGTTTTCCTTTGTCGACCGTGGACAGATCCTTGGTCGATTTGTTGAGCCAACTGACTGACTTTCGAGACTTGCAGTGCCGCTACTTCTGAGATCTCCGCCAAGGACGACGACCAAGAGATGGAGGATGCTGTTACCTCCAACCCTAGTACAATTACTGACGTTCCGCTTTGAGTCTACTGAACATTTATTGCAACTCTGGTCGATTGAATGTTTCCTTTGTAGCCCCTCCTCATGTTATCGACCTCCCGGATGACGACGACGGTGCGTTGAGAGTGAGGAGGCACAAGAGGGCGTCGGCTGACAAGACCCCCCAATCCGCTCCGGCGTCCGAGGCCGTAGCTCGGGATGGTGGTGACACCACTCGGGCTTCTAAGACCTTCGCCGTTCCTCTGGCGAGTGCGCGGCCCTCGTTGTCGACTGCGGATCCGTCTTCGCTTTTTGCCGCATACCCCGTCCCTGAGGACCAAGAGGCTGTTGCAAAAGAGGCTATATGTCAGGCGGGGATCATGATGGAGCAAGTGAAGCTGGCTCGGGAGGCCAGCCAAGCAGCTTATGACGCGAGCTCGGCTCTTTAGAGCAACGTCCAGGTCAGCCGACTCAACGTTTGGTCTGTTATGATATGCTGTTTGAAGAATCTCTTTTCCGAAGATCTTTGTATCTGTACACCCACTAGGTGTGCCTGCCAATTCTTGGACGAGTGGGGGCACGCTAAGTGCACCCACTGGGTGTAGTCCCCGAGACTACGGTGGACTGCGGGCAGTCGACTGTAGTCTTTATATTGTGTTGCTGTAGCTGTATTTCTTCACTCGGTCTGGTCAGGCCATGTCGAATGGGGCTGTATCCGGTTGACTGCGGGCAGTCAACTTCTTTTTTTTTCTACAGTGGGGGCACGCTGAGTGCACCCACTGGGTGTAGTCCCCGAGACTGCTGTCGAATATTCTTGATTCGGCTGTAGTCTTAGAAACGTCATCATTGCCTCTTAGTTACTCGGAAGCAACTTATTTTGGATGTCTGTCGACTGATTTTTCTTTTTGCAGAAATCCTGTGAACTTGTAGCTCGCTATACTGAGTTGGAGAATCAGCAGATCCAGCTCAACCTTAACTTGAAGCTTGCCCAGGAGAATTTGAAGAAGGCGCAAGAAGAAGCAAAAGGTATGGCTGGTGAGGTTCTCTATTCTTAACGGGTGGCTTTTCTTTCTTGTCCATTCTTGATGTTGGTTCCACTCGACACGCCGCAGATAAACTGGAGGAAGCTCTGAAGAAGAAGGATCAAGATCTTGCAGAGGCACAGAAGGACGCCTCGAGCAAAATGAAGCTCGCAGAAGAGAAACTGGCTTCGGTCGGAACTCTTGAACAGGAGAACTCCAGATTGAAAACTGCTCTCGAGACAGCTAATCGAGATGCCAGTTGACTGAAGAAAGAAAAGATGGCTCTGCACGATAAGGCGGGTGAGCTGGTGGGGAAGGTAAAAGATCTGGAGGCTTATCTCGGTGGACTCGCCAAGAAGCTGTTCGTCATGCTCGAAGGTAATTATTCCAACCCGGCTGTCTTATTCTTGAATCGTGTTTGCAGAATTCTGCCAGAGCTTCGAAGAGGAAACCAGTCGAGTGGAGCCAGGCTTGGATCCCACCAATTCTCTCGTGAAGGACGAGGCTGCTATGAACGTGCTCCGACTGGAGTCTCGTCTTACCAGCGTTGTTGATTATCTTGCTCGGCTGAAGGTTGCGATGCCGCGGATCGACACATCACTCTGGCCCGGAACGACACTTCAGAACAACCTCGAGTCCCTGATGGTCCGACTGAATGAAGTCCCGGGTCGAGTGGCGGAATGGAAGAAATCTTCTGCTAGATGTGGTGCTGATGTCGCTCTGTCTCTGGTCCGCGTCCATTGCAAGGAGGCGCGAGAAGAAAAGCTGGCCGCCATCCAAGTTGCCAATACCAGGAAGCACAACTTTCAGGACTTCATGGAGACTTTTATTGCTGCTACCACTCGTATTGCAGACGGGATCGACTTGGACGAGTTCGTCGCCCCTTCCAGTCCTCCTCCTGAGGAATGAAAAACTTTCGTGCTTCACTTTAAATTTGCCTCGGAATGCCGAGTGGATTTGTAACCGTTAAACTCCGCCGAGCCGAGGGCTCGAGTACTTTGATCTGAGGTCTGGGACCTTTTAGGTTTTATCCGATCTTGATTTCTCGTTGAATATCTTCATGGTTTGATTCGTCGAGTGGAACTTGATCTTCACTCTGAATAACCTTGTATTTGCGGCGCAGCTCCGATGGAGAAGGTAGCAGTCGACTCGCGGATTGGGTTGTGCCCTGTACTTAGGTGAGCACTGGGCTGCAGCTAAGCCTCCGAGTGGGAGGTTTGCTCTCCACTCGGTAGGATTTTTAAACACTCAGGCGAGCGCTGGGCTGCAGCTAAGCCCCCGAGTGGGAGGTTTGCTCTCCACTCGGTAGGATTTTTAAACACTTAGGCGAGCACTGGGCTGCAGCTAAGCCCCCGAGTGGGAGGTTTGCTCTCCACTCAGTAGGATTTTTAAACACTTAGGCGAACACTGGGCTACAGCTAAGCCCCCGAGTGGGAGTCTGGCTCGCCACTCGGTAGGATTTCTAATCACTTAGGCGAGTGCTTGGACTGCAGCTAAGCCCCCGAGTGGGAGGTTTGCTCTCCACTCGGTAGGATTTTTATATACTTAGGCGAGCGCTGGGCTGCAGCTAAGCCTCCGAGTGGGAGGTTTGCTCTCCACTCGGTAGGATCATCAAATACTTAGGTGAGTGGTTGGACTGCAGCTAAGCCCCCAAGTGGGAGGATTGCTATCCACTCGGTAGGATTTTTTCAAACTTAGGCGAGTGCCTGACTGTAGCTAAGTCTCTAAGTGGGAGAACTTAGGCGAGTACTGGACTGCAGCTAAGCCCCCGAGTGGGAGGATTGCTCTCCACTCGGTAGGATTTTTTTCAAACTTAGGCGAGTGCCTGACTGCAGCTAAGCCTCTAAGTGGGAGAACTTAGGCGAGTACTGGACTGCAGCTAAGCCCCCGAGTGGGAGGATTGCTCTCCACTCGGTAGGATTTTTTCAAACTTAGGCAAGTGCCTAACTGCAGCTAAGTCTCTAAGTGGGAGAACTTAGGCGAGTACTGGACTGCAGCTAAGCCCCCGAGTGGGAGGATTGCTCTCCACTCGGTAGGATTTTTTCAAACTTAGGCGAGTGCCTGACTGCAGCTAAGCCTCTAAGTGGGAGAACTTAGGCGAGTACTGGACTACAGCTAAGCCCCCGAGTGGGAGGATTGCTCTCCACTCGGTAGGATTTTTTCAAACTTAGGCGAGTGCCTGACTGCAGCTAAGTCTCTAAGTGGGAGAACTTAGGCGAGTACTGGACTGCAGCTAAGCCCCCGAGTGGGAGGATTGCTCTCCACTCGGTAGGATTTTTTCAAACTTAGGCGAGTGCCTGACTGCAGCTAAGCCTCTAAGTGGGAGAACTTAGGCGAGTACCGGACTGCAGCTAAGCCCCCGAGTGGGAGGATTGCTCTCCACTCGGTAGGATTTTTCAAACTTAGGAAAAACGGATTCGCAGCTAAGTCACCCACTGGGGGATTTCGTATGCAAAAAAGAGTGACAACAATTATTGGGACACTCTTGTCTTTTGTAAAAATGAACTGCAGAATTTTTTTCTTATTACATCTCGTCCAATGGAGAACTCAAGTGTAAAAGGGGCAGAGCAGTTCCGCATTCCAAGCTCGTGGCTCGTCGATCTGGTGATCAACATTGTAGAGGTGATATGCTCCATCGTGGAGGACTCTGGTGACGTTGAAGGGGCCTTCCCAAGTAGGGGCAAGTTTGTGTGGTTTCTGTTGATCCACTCGGAGGACCAAATCTCCTTCCTGGAAGGCTCGGCTCTTCACATTTCTGGCATGGAATCGACGCCAGTCTTGCTGATAGATGGTCGATCTGATCATAGCCATTTCCCTCTCCTCCTCTAGGAGGTCGATTGCGTCTTGACGGGCTTGCTCTGCTTCGTCTTCGTTATAAAGCTCAACTCTGGGGGCATTGTGAAGTAGATCACTCGGCAGGACGGCTTCGGCTCCGTAAACCAGAAAAATGGCGTTCTTCTGGTCGACCGGTTCGGGGTGGTCCTCAGCCCCCACAAAACCGATGGGAGTTCATCGACCCTAGCGCCTGCTGCGTGCTTGAGATCACGCATCAATCGAGGCTTCAATCCTTTGAGAATCAGACCATTTGCTCTTTCAGCTTGTCCATTCGACTGAGGATGCGCGACCGACGCGTAGTCGACTCGCGTGCCTTGAGAGGCGCAAAAAGCTCTGAACATGTCTGAATCGAAGTTTGACCCATTGTCGGTGATGATGCTAGCTATGCGGGACCCCATATCTGAACGTTAGCCCTCTAACGAAACTGATAGCAGTGCAAGCATCGAGATTCTTGATAGGCTTGGCTTCAATACATTTGGTGAACTTGTCGACTGCCACAAGCACATGCGTGAATCCGCTCCTGCCTGTTCTCAGTGGACCGACCATGTCCAGTCCCCAGACAGCAAAGGGCTAGACGAGTGGAATGGTCTTCAGGGCTGATGCAGGCTTGTGTGACATGTTGGAGTAGAACTGGCAACCTCCACACTTGTCGACTATCTCTTTTGCCATCTCATTTGCTCTTGGCCAGTAAAATCCTACTCGGTATGCTTTAGCCACAATGGTCCGAGAGGACGCATGGTGACCACAGGTCCCCGAGTGGATATCATTAAGGATCATCTGACCCTCTTCTGGTGTTATGCATTTCTGACCGATTCCAGTCGCGCTTTCCCTATACAACTGTCCCTTTATGACTGTGAAGGCCTTGGATCGGCGGATGATCTGTCGAGCCTCTTCCTCGTCCTCCGGGAGTTCTTTCCTGAAGATATACGCGATGTATGGTACCGTCCAGTCGGGGGTGATAGCTAAGACCTCCATGACTAGGTCGACCATAGCAGGAATTTCGACTTCAGTCGGATCTGTGGCACTTTTCGGTTGCGGGGCTTCTTCTGTGAAAGGATCCTCCTGGACTGACGGCGAGCGGATGTGCTCCAAAAACACATTGCTGGGAATGGCTTCTCTATTGGAGCCTATCTTTGCCAGATCATCTGCTGCTTGATTTTTCAGTCGGGGGACGTGATGAAGCTCTAACCCCTCGAATTTCTTTTCTAGCTTTCTTACTGCGTTGCAATAGCCAGTCATAGCTGGGCTTCTGACGTCCCACTCCTTCATCACCTGATTAACCACCAAATCTGAGTCGCCGTAGACCATGAGGCACCGGACGCCGAGTGAAATGGCTATGCGCAACCCGTACAAGAGTGCTTCATATTCTGCTTCATTGTTGGAGGAATCGAAGTGAATCTGGAGAACGTATCTGAGCTTATCTCCTCGGGGGGAGACCAATACTACCCCAGCACCGGAACCATTCAGCATCTTAGATCCATCGAAGAACATGGTCCAGTGCTCCGAGTGAACTTGAGTCGGGAGTTACTGTTCAATCCACTCGGCGACGAAATCTGCAATTGCTTGGGACTTGATAGCCTTCTTTGCTTCAAACTTGATATCTAGGGGAAGGATTTCAATCGCCCACTTAGCCACTCGACCAGTTGCATCTCTGTTGTGCAAAATCTCTGATAGTGGAGCGTCGCTGACGACTGTAATGGAATGGTCAGAGAAGTAGTGTGCAACCTTCTTCGTGGTCATGTAAATCCCATATACGAGCTTCTGGTAATGGGGATATCTTTGCTTCGAAGGAGTCAAAACTTCAGACACATAATATACTGGGCGCTGAACTCTGAAGGCCTTTCCTTCTTCTTCTCGCTCGACCGTGAGTACTGTACTGACAACTTGTCCCGTGGCCGCAATGTAAAGTAGCAGAGGCTCTTTACTGATTGGGGCAGCAAGCACCGGCTGGGTGGAGAGTAGATCTTTGAGCTCTGCAAATGCTGCGTCAGCTTCTGGAGTCCACTCGAACTTGTCAGACTTCTTCATCAGTCGGTAAAGAGGCAACGCATTTTCACCGAGATGAGAAATGAATCGACTTAGAGCGGCCAAGCAACCTGTAAGCTTCTGGACATCGTGTACACGCACAGGGCGCTTCATCCGGAGTATGGTGCCAACTTTCTCGGGATTGGCGTCGATTCCTCGTTCGGAAACGAGAAAACCGAGTAATTTTCCACCTGGAACTCCGAATGTACACTTTGATGGATTGAGCTTGATATCGTATCCCCTGAGGTTAGCAAAGGTTTCGGCAAGGTCAGTCAGTAGGTTGGAACCTTTCTGTGACTTAACCACAATATCATCCATGTATGCTTCTACATTCCGACTGATCTGAGTGAGCAAACACTTCTGAACCGTCCTCATGAACGTAGCTCCAGCATTCTTGAGGCCGAAGGGCATGGTGACATAACAGAAGCACCCAAATGGGGTGATGAAAGCCGTTTTGATCTCGTCGGGCCCATACAGACGGATCTGATGCTACCCTGAATAAGCATCTAGAAAAGACAAACGCTCACACCCCGCGATCGAGTCCACTACCTGGTCGATGCGGGGGAGAGGGAAATGATCTTTCGGGCAGGCACGATTGATGTGTTTAAAGTCAAGGCACATGCGAAGTGACTTGTCCTTCTTGGGGACCATGACAACATTGGCGAGCCACTCGGAGTGGTAAATCTCTCGGATGAACTCCGCTGCTAAGAGCCGAGCCACCTCCTCGCCAATAGCTTTCCTCTTCTGGGCGGCGAACCGTCGAAGATGTTCTTTCACAGGCTTGAACTTCGGGTCGACTCATAGACGGTGCTCAGCCAGCCCCCTAGGAACTCCAGGCATGTCAGAAGGCTACCATGCGAAGACGTCCCAGTTCTCACGGAGGAACTGGATGAGCGCTTCTTCCTATTTGGGGTCGAGCGTCGTTGAGATGTGAGTCAGAGCAGCGTCGGGGTCGGTCGGGTGAATGTGAGCTGGCTTAGTTTCACCGGACGACTGAAAAGCAGATTCTGAAGCAGGCTTCTTGGCTCGTAGCAATTCACTCGAATCAGCAGTCTTCTGGTACTCTTGTAGCTCAACAACTGCCATCTGAGCATCAGCAATCTTTGATCCTTTCTGAAAACACTCCTCTGCTTTCTTTCGATTGCCTGTAATGGTGATCACACCTTTGGGGCCGGGCATCATCAACTTGAGATACATGTAGCACGGTCGAGCCATGAAGCATGCATAAGCTGGCCGACCCAGAATAGCATGGTAAGCACTTTGGAAGTCCACAACCTCAAATGTCAACTTTTCCTTGCGGTAATTCTTTGAATCACCGAAAACCACGTCGAGAGCAATCTGGCTGAGTGACTCGGCTTTCTTTCCAGGAATGACTCCATGGAAGCTCATGTTGCTGGCGCTGAGCCTGGACATCGGAATTCCCATCCCTTTCAATGTTTTAGCATACAATATGTTCAGGCCACTGCCACCATCCATCAGGACTTTGGTCAGTCGAGTGCCTTCGACAACTGGGTCGACCACCAAAGCTTGCCTCCCAGGGGTGGCAATGTGCATAGGGTGATCGGACTGGTCGAATGTGATGGCAGTCTGAGACCACTTCAGATAACTGGGTGTCGCCGGAGCAACCATATTCACCTCACGGTTAATGACTTTCAGTCGACTTTTGCTTTCGACATCAGCAAAAATCATCAGGGTGGAATTGATTTGGGGGTATCCATCGTCGCTATCTTCCTTGTCCTCAACTCTGTCCGACTCTTTTTCCTTATCTTTGGGCTGTTTGCCCTAAAATTGCTGGATCAGGAGCCGGCACTGTCGAGTGGTATGCTTTGGGTAAATAAAATTACCCTCTTCATCTTTCTTGGTGTGGATGTGACATGGTAGATCCAAACATCATTTCCATCTTGATCCTTGACTTTCTTGGGCTTCCAGGGGCCTTTGGGTTTTCCCTTGAAATTTCCCTGGGTTACGGCTAAGGCCTCCCCAGGGGCGGCTGGCTCGGCCTTCCGCTTCTGCTTCCGACTGGAATTGCCTCCGGTTTCCTGGGCGACTTCTTTCTGCTTGCCACTCGGGAGTCGATCTTCATCTTCTCCGTTAGCGTATTTGGTGGCAATTTCCATCATCCGATTCAGGGACATTTCTCCGGTCCGACCGAACTTCAGGTTCAACTCTTTGTTCTTGACGCCTTCTTTAAAGGCAATTATTGCTTGATGATCCGGTACGTTCTCAACTATGTGATGCAAAGTGATCCACCTCTGGATGTAATCCCTCAGAGTTTCACTTGGCTTCTGCACGCAAGACCGCAATTCTGTAAGGCCTGCGGGTCGCTTGCATGTTCCCTCAAAGGTTGTGACAAACACTCGAGAGAGATCCTCCCAAGTGTAGATGCTGCTGGGTGCTAACTGATTCAGCCACGCTCTGGCCAAGCCCTCTAACAGGAGAGGAAAATGCTTCATGGCCACCTCATCATTGCCACCGCCAATCTGTACAGCCACTCGGTAATCTTCGAGCCAAGTGTCAGGCTTAGACTCACCGGTGAACTTGCTGACTCCAGTCGCCAACCGAAAGTTGGGAGGAATCACTGCGGCCCTGATGGCTCGACTGAAACACTCTGGCCCTGAAACATGTACTCTGCTGCTGGCGGGCGCATCTCTGTTCTGGCCTTCCCGATGAGCCCTGTTCCTGTCAACCAAACCTTGAACGAGGACAGATCTCGCGTCAAAGCCTGGGTCCCTGGGGTCGACTGGAATCCTCTGCCCAACGCTATGAGGGCGTCTGTCATCTTGATGTCGAGGCGCATATGACCCACTCCTCGGGGGAGGGGTTGGCACTCGACGTCGATCATCACGATCGGATCGGTGATCATACTGCTCATTCCTCCTATGCTGATCATGTCGGTCACCACGTCCCTCACGCCTCGGGGGCGACCTCGGGCTGTGAGCCGACTGGACTGTATCTGTTGCAACGGATCGACTGTGGATCCTATTCCGCGACTGAGAAACAGCGGAATTCTGGTTTCCCGCCGCCCGGAGCAACGCTCTGATCTGCATCAAGCCCCTGCCAGCCTCCGACTGGGAGGGCTGAATCGATTCTGCTATACGGGCCGCGGCGGCCAAATTCTGAACTGGGGTTGGATATACCTGCGTCGGCGGGAAGAGCTGGCGTCGACTAGACTCGGGAGCCCGCTGACGCGCTTGCTCGTCGAGTGCTCGCTGGAGATTCTCCAGTCGAGTGCGCTCGGCCAAGTTAGCCAAGCGCGCGTCCTCCAAGGCCCGGGCCTCGGGGGTCTCTCCGATGATAGGAGTGCGGAGTGCGTCCATGTTCCGGCGGCGAAGCTCCTCTCGCTGTAATGACGTGAGAGGTTCGGGGAGATACTCATCGTGGGGATGCGACGGGTCGCCCCCAGCCGCGCCTCCATCAGCGCGAGGGAAATCGGGAGGACTGTGCGTTCCATCGACCGCCAGAATCTCAGCCGCTGGGTTGCTGCTGTCGCACTTGGATTGCTGCGACTTGTGGGGCGGCCGACTGGCGAGCCACGGCATGCCTCACCCACCTCTGAAGTCTCGACTGACCGGAGCGCTTGCGCCGGTGGGAGACAGAGTGGGGAGACGATACGGGGGCCGACCGATACTGGGTCGACGGCTGCCGCAGGAGGACGCCATGAACGCATGCGCGGAAATGCATCGCACCGCGGACGGGGAGCGCGTCGATGTCGAGTGGCGCCTCCTGAAGCCAGGCAGAGTCGTCGGCGATGAACGTGAGCGCGCCGAGGTGGATCTCGCGGCGCTCCACCAAAACTCCGCACGAAACCATGATCAGAGGGATCGGAAAAATCGCAACTTCTCCAATCAGGCGCTAAGATTCCTGCCCCACGGTGGGCGCCAACTGTCGTGGTTCTAACTCTGACAGTGATGTAGGGGGGTATGTATGGAGAGGCTAGATCTCAGCTATTGGGAAGTTGTAAACACACCAAAATGTACGAGTTCAGGTCCTTCGCGGAGGAAGTAACAGCCCTACGTCTCGGTGCCTGAAGGCGGTCGATTGGATTACTGGCGTGTGAATAACAGGGGTGCGAACCCTTCATACTGAGGAGGGGGGTGGCTTATATAGAGTTCGCCGGCCCTCTCCTGCCCTCAGTGATGCAGGGTTTAAGGTACATTTAAGATTGGGCGTTACTGGTAACGCCCCTAATAAAGTGTGATAATGACCATAAAGACTACTTAATAGCCACCGTTTGCCTACGGAGTGACTTTAGGTCTCCTGGCGGTCGAGTGGTTGGCTTCATTGTCGAGTGGTAGCTTCTTGGTCGAATGTCTTGAACCTGTCGAGTGGGATACCTTCGAGTCGATTGAAAGGTGATTTCTTCCAGGGATGTCCTAGGGTAGGGCTCTTTGGACAGGTCCGTGCCCCTACCCTAGGTACATAGCTTCACAAGTTGGTGCATTCGTTCTCCCGGTTCAGATAAAAGTACTCTGTAAACAGCTCTATGGTCGGCTCTTGCTGAAGATACACCTCACAGAGTACTTGGAAGTTACAAATGTTGGAAATGGAATTGGGTCCAAGGTCCTGAGGATGGAGTTTGAAAAAAAATGAAGGACCTCTCTGAAGAATTTTGAACTGGGCAGTGAGATGCCACAGTTCATGTGGTCAGTAAAGACAATCACTTCTCCGTCTTTTGGATTGGGGCGTTCTTCCTCCGGGTCAGGAGCACGATAAGACATGACATTTTTTGAAGGCAGAAACCCAACGATGAAGAAGTCTTTTAACTGTTCCTCAATTCTGGATGAGGGGACCCACTTACAGACGATGGGTGTCTTTGACGGCATGATGTGCAAAGAACTAAAAAATAAAATAACAACATGCCGGTTCAGTTTACGGTCAGTTATAAAACAAGTAATGGCGGTTTAACTAAGGGCTAATGACATATAGGGAAAAGAAAGCCGGAGCGGTAAGGCGGCATGACTATAGATTTAATCAGAAAGCAGATTCAGCCAAGTGTTGGCACAAACACGTTTTACCAAGCTATCATTATTATTTTGGATCAAATGGCTGTTCTGAAAAGAAAAATATTCTAGACCTAAATATCTAGTACAAATAGGTTCATCAGCTGTAATGAATCATCTATACAGAGAAAAAGGGATCTACGGCTATCAAAAATGGATGCCAAACAACTACCGCGCGAGTTATATTTCCTTTTTTGGATCCCTAGAGGCTGCGGAGGAAGAACTACCAGGAAAGTTCATGAAGAACGATGAAGAACACCGATGAACTCGCAAAGCCCTAATGTAGATCTAAAAAGATTGACAAGGCGAGACTTACGGGTGTGGATTCGCTGCGGAGGTTCGTCGCGTTTTCTCTGGGCAAGTTCGGTCGATGCAGCGGCCTGAGGTGGAGACGAGGAGATCTGCGGCAACTGAGCTCGAGCGGCAGCGAAGCAGTGAGAGGAGGAAGACGACTGAAGGAGGAGAATGAAAAAGACCTAAGTGGTACCTATTTATAAGGGAGTAAGCGAACAGGCGGGCGCGAAAATCAAGGAGACCCGAATAATGATTATCCAAATAAACGGACGCCTCGATTCTCGGAAGGCATTAAAAAATGAAAGATCCATTGGAAGATGACGTCATGAAGGTTTTTTGTGTTTTCAGAAGATGACGTCACGGCGGGTTACAGAAGTTTTCAGACAAAGGATGGATTCCACCTAAGTATTGAAGATTGCCAGAGAACAATGTTCAAAGTCAACCTGGGGCATAATGTTGGGGATATTACTACTAGTATGACCCGCCCAGGAGGGGCCGGGTCAGCCCTAATTGCGGGTTACAGAAGAAGCCCGATAAACATTCAAGATGATAGTTTACTAAATGTATAGAAGGCCCAAACTCCTGGGGCCGGCTTAAGGCTGATATTGTAAACCATCGTATGTAAGGAAAGACTTGTAAAGAAAGGCATGTAAGGGAAGTCATCGAGCCAGGCACGATTATGAGTCGGCCGGGACTCTATAGGCCACCAGTCGTCAACCCGTGTATATAAGGGGACGACCCGGTGGTGGTTTAGAAAAAGAGACAACCAAGTCGATAACCAAGCCGGCGAGTTGAGCCTCTTGGAGATCAAAACCTCAGCAATACCAATCCCAACTAGTCGTAGGCTTTTACCTTCATCGTAAGGGGCCGAACTAGTATAAAAACTCTCTCGTGTGTCCTTTGTCCCGATCAACCCCTTTAAGCTTCCTAGTGCGATGGCCCTATGACTAAGTCCTTGCTCTAGGACATCTGCCGTGTCAACTCCACGACACAATGCTTATAGACGTATGTCTTTTGGTTTATGTAATGCACCTGCTACCTTTCAAAGATGTATGATGGCTATATTCTCTGACTTTTGTGAAAAGATTGTTGCGTTTTTCATGTATGACTTCTCTATCTATGGGAAGTCTTTTGATGATTGTTTAAGCAATCTTGATCGAGTTTTGCAGAGATGTGAACAAACAAATCTTGTCTTGAATTGGGAGAAGTGCCACTTTATGGTTAATGAAGGTATTGTCTTGGGTCACAAAATTTATGAAAGAGGTATTGAAGTGAACCAAGCTAAGGTTGATGCGACTGAGAAAATGCATGTCCTAAGGACATAAAAGGTATTCGTAGTTTCCAATGTCATGTTGGTTTCTATAGGAGATTTATCAAACACCTTTCTAAAATATCTAGGCCTCTGACTAATCTTTTGCAAAAGGATATTCCTTTTGTTTTTGATGAAGATTGTCTTGAAGCCTTTGAAATACTCAAGAAAGCTTTAATCCCTGCACTTATAGTTAAACCACCAGATTGGAACTTGCCTTTTAAAATTATGTGTGATGCTAGTGATTGTGTTGTTGGTGTTGTTTTAGGACAAAGAGTTGATAAGAAATTGAACGTTATTCATCCTGCTAGTAAAACTCTAGATAGTGCTCAAAGAATTTATGCTACAACTGAAAAAGCATTCTTAGCAGTGGTGTTTGCTTGTGATAAGTTTAGATCTTATATTGTTGATTCCAAAATAATTGTTCACACAGACCATCCTGCTATTAAATATCTTATGGAAAAGAAAGATGCTAAACCTAGACTTACTCGTTGGGTTCTCTTGTTACAAGAATTTGATTTACATATTATTGATAGAAAAGGAGCTGAGAACCCCATAGTTGATAACTTGTCTAGGCTTGAAAATGTGATTGATGTCCCACTACCGATTGATGATAGTATTCCTGATGAGCAGTTAGCTGCAATAAATGTTTCTAATAGTACTCCTCGGTATGCTGACTATGCTAATTACATTGTTGCTAAATATTTACCACCTAGCTTTACTTACCAACAAAAGAAAAAAATTCTTCTATGATTTAAGACATTACTTTTTTGAATGACCCACATCTTTATAAAGGAGTAGATGGTATTATTAGACGTTGTGTACCTGAGCATGAACAGGGACAAATCCTACAAAAATGTCACTTCGAAGCTTATGGATGGCATCATGCTGGAGATAGAACTGCTCACAAGGTATTACAGTCTGGATTTTAATGGCCTACTCTCTTCAAGGATGCCCGTAAGTATGTCTCATCTTGTGATGAATGCCAAAGCTTAGGTAATATCGGTAAGTGTCAAGAAATGCCTATGAATTATTCACTTGCTGTTGAACCATTTGATGTTTGGGGATTTGATTACATGGGACCTTTTCCTTCCTGTAATGGGTATACACATATTTTGGTTGCTATTGATTATGTTACTAAATGGGTAGAAGCTATTCCAACCAGTAGTGTTGATCACAACACCTGTATTAAAATGCTCAAGGAAGTTATTTTCCCAAGGTTTGGAGTCCCTAGATATTTAATGACTGATGGTGGTTCACACTTTATTCTTGGTGCTTTCCGTAAAATGCTTGCTAAGTATGATGTTAACCATAGAATTGCATCACCCTATCATCCTTATCTAGTGGTAAAGTTGGACTTAGTAATAGAGAAATAAAATTAATTTTGCAAAAGACTGTTAATACGTCCACGAAGAATTGGTCTAAGAAATTAGATGATGCACTTTGGGCTTATAGAATAACATATAAAAATCTTGTGGGTATGTCTCCTTATAAAATGGTTTATGGAAAAGCTTTTCACTTTCCTCTTGAGTTAGAACATAAAGCATACTGGGCAGTTAAAGAACTCAACTATGATTTCAATCATGCTGGTGAACAGAGGTTATTTGATATAAGCTCATTAGATGAATGGAGAACCCAAGCTTATGAAAATACAAAGTTATTCAAAGAGAAAGTTAAAAGACGGCATGACAAAAGAATCCGAAAGCATGAGTTATAGTCGAAGAATATGTTCTTTTGTATAACTCTCATTTTAGATTCTTTGCTGGGAAACTCCTCTCGAAATGGGAATGCCCATATGTCATCGAGGAGGTTTACCGGTCTGGAACCATGAAAATAAGTAATTCCGAAGGTACTAACCCGAAGGTGGTCAATGGGAAACGAATAAAGCATTATATCTCATGTACGCTGATTAATGTTGAAAGCAATATTATCCAAACTTTGACACTGGAAGAGCACATAAAAGAGTCCTTCCGGAACACTCCAGAATCGCCAAAATAAGGAGGTACATGATACGGTAAGTAACCAGACTCCGAAAAATCCGCAAAATATTTTTTGTTAGTTTTGGAATATTTTACAATTTTTGAAATAAAGAAACTTCCGGGAAGTGTCCCCTGGTGGGCACAAGACACCAGTGCACACCAGGCATGCCTGGCGCGCCCAGGTTGGTTGTGCCCACCTGGGCCACCTGTCATACTCTGTTTTTGTTCCATGTACTTGTCCTCCAAGATAAAAAAATCTATATATACTTCCCGAACCTGTTAACCACCGTATCACGGAGAAATGCTCTGTTTGCTTTTCTTGTTGTTTTCTTACAGATTCAGCTAGACCAACATCATGTCTTACTCGCCCTTCAGCAATGTAGAAGGACACACAAGGTTGGTTCAGGAGGATCTAATGAGGGATAACACTAAAGACATTGCTATGGGGGAAGTAGAGGAAAATCCTTTTGGGATTCACTTTCCGGCTTCCGAGAGGGGCACATTAGCTGGCACCTCCACTCACCCTAATCCTCATCAAGCCATTGGATCATCTATCAATAAAGCAAGCCGGGAAGTGCAAGAAGAGCTCCCACCAAGGAGGCCCTTACATAGGTTACATCATAACAATTTTCAATATTTGATTCATAATTATGGGTTCGAGAACACTCCTCGTAGGCACATACCGTCCAACTGGGAGATATCTCGGCCAAGAGAAAACAATGTAGGAACCAAATCTTGGGGCCCTGAAAATAAACACATAATGGCTGAGGAGAAGAAAAACCATGAATTAATTCACCAAGCCCTACGGGAGATTAAAGGTTTGAAGGATCTACTCATGGTTATTTTGGAGAACACTTCTTCACTATCAAAGGAGAACAGAGTATCGGGTATGGGAACTCCCCTTGGCTTCCGCCAAGCTTGGGGGAGGTGACCCGGTATCATATCATCCCACTATCTTTTTGCTTTTACTTATCTTAGTTCGATCCTGTTGCTTTAGATGAAATAAAGTTTAGTTCGATCCTTTTCTTCTTTGAGAGTTTGCTTAGTGATCTATCATTGTAATCGTGTGCAAGCTATACAATAAAGTTTAGTTTGAGTTTTTACTTTCTTTGAGTTTTCTTCTTTGAGTTTTTCATGTTGTCAATAAAGAAAAGAAATAAGAAGGAAATAAAAGAGAAAGGATGCAAATAAAAGAAACGGAATAAATCAATAAGATCATATACTAATCCTATGGTAGGTGATAGCAGCACATGAGGAAAAGTATAAGTAGGAAATTTTATTAGAGATTGACAAACATAACATTAGTCAGTGATGCAAGTCATGAAAGAATTAATAAGGGAAGGGAAGATTCACATATAAATATACCATCCTAGAAATCTTTTGTGGTTGTGAGCCCTCATCATAATATTATATGCCAAAAATGTTGACGTTGGACAAGGAAGACAATGTAATGGTTAATGTTTGTTTATATTCACATAGAAGTCATATTGTCATAGATCCTTTAACATGTGGTGCTTGTCCCCTATCTTTGCTAGCCAAAAATTCTGCACTAAGTAGAGATACTACTTGTGCATCCAAAAACCCTTAAACCCAAATCTTTTTCAAGTGTCCACCATACCTACCTAGGGATTGAGCAATATCCCTCAAGTAAGTTGTCACCGGTGCAAAAAGGCAATAAAAATTGCTTCTAAATGTGTTAGATTGTTTAGTGTAAGAGAAAATTGAGCGTTGCATGAACTTGGATGACAAAGAATAAAAGCGACAGACTGCATAATAAAGGTTGTCATCTTAAGGGGCAATGTAATGTGACGTTCTTTTGCACTAAGGGTTTGAGCATACAAACAAATAAGCGCATGACAACCTCGGCTTCCCTATGCGAAGGGCCTATCCTTTACCTTTATGTATTTACTTCTATGCAAAGAGTCAAAGTTTTCCTTCCATTCCTTTTTATTTTTATCCTTTAGCAAGCATCATGTGGTGAGGAAAGATCTAGGCACATATGTCCAGTTGAATATAGATAGCATGGGTTATTATTGTTGACACCATCCTTGAGGTGGGTATGCTGCGAGGGGAAACTATAAGCCCCTATCTTTCTATGTGTTTGGTTGAAACATTTTTCTCATCTGTACTCGGTGAGTGTTAGCAATTATAGAAGACTATACGATGGTTGAGTATGTGTACTTGCCTAAAGGCTTCGACAAATGACCCTTCCTAAAAAGATGATGAATTGTAGTTGCAAAGTTGACTGAGAACATAGTTTGTTGGTTTCTAATAGAGTTTTTGCTTTATAGTTCTATTATGCGATGAAGTATTACTTATTCATGGGAAGTGTATGATAAAAGTTCTACGATAAAAGTCTTATATTTAAATTTGTTGCTGTTGTAATAATCAACATGATGCTTCTATATCCGTATTTTGTTTTTATCGACACCTCTCTCTCAAAGCATGTGGAAATGTTTTTCGATTTTGGTTTCCTCTTGAGGACAAGCGAGGTCTAAGCTTGGGGGAGTTGATACGTCCATTTTGCATCATGTTTCTTTAATATTATTTGTAATGTTTTTATCCATAATAATGCTTTTTGGAGTAATTCTAATGCCTTTTTCTCTCATAATTTGCAAGGTACACACCAAGAGGGAGAATTCCGGCAGCTGGAAATCTGGACCTGAAGAAGCTATACCAGGCCACCTATTCTGCACAACTCCAAATGAGATGAAGCTTCATGGAGACTTTTATCATACACTTCCCATGAATAAGTAACAATTCATCACACAATCAAAGTATAAAGCAAAAACTCTATTAGAAACCTACAAACTATGTTCTTAGTTAACTTTGCAACTACAATTCATCATCTTTTAAGGAAGAGTCACGTGTCGGAGCCTTTAGGAAAGCCCACATACTCAAACATCATATAGTCTTCTATGATTGTTAACACTCACTTCGTACACACGAGCAAAATGTTTCAACCAGACACATAGAAAGATAGGGGCTTATCACTACTAGGGAAAACCCTAGTAGTAGCGCGGGTTTTGAGGCTATTAGCAACGCGGGCAGCCGTGCTACCAATAAGGCGCTACACCTAACTGTTAGTAGTAGCATGGTTTGCACCCGCGCTACTACTATTGACTCTATCAGCAGCGCTTTTCTAGAACATGCTACTATTAGTTAGTTGTAGCGCTACTGCTATGTGTTTCATCATTTTTCCCCGCTTCCTACCCAGTTTCCTACCCAGTTTCAGTTTCAATAAACTGCAATTTCCAGATACTAGGTACTACTAGATATCAATTTCATAAAGCATTATAGGTACTAGGTAGTACTACCTCCGTTCCAAATTGCTCGTCGTGGTTTTAGTTCAAATTTGAACTAAAACCACGACGAGCAATTTGGAACGGAAGGAGTACTAGATAACAATTTCATATATAGTCAACATGCATCCTCAAGCAGTACAAGGTGATATCGATGACGACCATCATATATAGTTCTAGATGATATCGATGACGATCATCATATGTAGTTCTACATGATATCGACGACGATCATCATATGTAGTTCAAGATGATATACCCACACACACACATATGTAGTTCTAGATGATATCAACGACGATCATCATCCTGAAGCCTGGGCAGTGGGTGTTCCTGATAGTAATTAGGATGGCCTGTCCAACACGAAGATTCTTGCCAACGAGGAATCTCTTCCACCCAACCGAGTTTAAATGTGTGCGACCGTCTGTGTCGATGCGGTAAGTATAGGTGGGGACGGAGCCCGTTGCTGTAAGGCATAGTCCAGCTTAGCCTTCTTCATCAGGCTCGATATCACAACTCACAGATAGGTTCTTTGGCAATTTCTGAATAAGAAAAACATGTCAATTAATAAATATCCTCGCACATACTCTTGCAAATATATTTCTATTAAGTATAGATTTCTACACTATCAAAAGACATAGTACTACGCATTTGTACTAATTAAGCATGAATTCTACTAATAAGTATATATGGATTATCTACACTATTAATAGTTCCTTGGATTCTACACTAATAAGCATGTGATCAGACTCTACACTAAAGCATATCATCGACTAGATTCCACAAAGCATATCATTGGACTCTACACTAAGCATATCATCGGATAATTTGCATTTGTAAGTATAATAATAAAGCACATATATATATATCATCAAATTACTACAGTCAGTATAACGTACCATTTCATGACGATCGACCATGGTACTTGTCAGGAGGATCACTGATACGTCTCCAATGTATCTATAATTTTTTATTGCTCCATGCTATATCACTACTAGGGAAAAGCCTATACACAGAATCTTACCAGCAGCGCGCTTTAAAATAAGGCGCAGCTGCTAACTAGCAGTAGCGCTCGCGCACAAACCTCGCTGCTGAAATGAATGTATCAGTAGCGCGCCCACTCTAAGACGCACTACTGCTATAATTCCCATGACACTCCCGCGAGGCTAGTTCTAGTAGCAGCACGCTTGTATGAAGAGTGCTACTGCTAGGGACCATACACTAGTGCAGAACCGGGCAATAGCACCGGTTCGTAAGGACCTTTAGTGCCGGTTTAGGAACCGGCACTAACGTTTCGGCACTAAAGGCCCCCCCCTTTAGTACCGGTTCAGCACGAACCGGTGCAAAAGGGCAACCACGTGGCACGAGCCAGCTCCGGGGGCCAGGAGCCCTTTAGTACCGGTTGGTAACACCAACCGGTACTAAAATGTTTGGGGTTTTTTTGGTTTTATGATTTCTTTTTCATTTAATTTTGTGTTTTCCATTTTAATTCTTTTTCGTTTGCTTGTATTTTACAGTACTACACATTGTACACGTTATGCATATATATATATATAAATAGAATTTCTAGTAGAACCAATCATATATATATCATCAATGTCTCACAAACCATATTAATTCACACATATACACATGTATAGCTATATACAATTTCTCCTACATATGCATGTTGCCTTCGGAGCCAGTGGCATTAGCCTAATTGGTGCCTTCGGAGCACGATGACAATTGGAAGTGGTTCATGGGGGCGGTAGCGGGTAATAGTATTCTCCCTTCGGATTTATGACCTGGTCGAGCAAAAATCCCGCTATTTCCTCTTGAAGTGCTTCTACGCGCTCCGTTTCTAGGATCTTGTCCCGCACCTCTTTGAATTCTTAAGAAGGAGATCAATATCCATGTGTATTAGTTGTGTGACTAGATATCGATAATGGTGTAAAAATTGTGAATAGTGTTCTGACAAGCGTACCCATTCCTGTCTTTGAGATCTGCTCCTTTCGGATGCCATCATGCGAATGTTCTCGCAAACGCAGAATGCACACAGATTAGTCCCCTGCGACTGCTTCAGGGCCTTTATTACGAGAATGGAATTTAATTTGATCAGATAATAATTAATCAAGCATGATAATTAAAGAGATGGCAGCTAGCTAGCTAGCTAGCTAGTACTACTTAATTACTTACCTTGGATCGAAACCATTTCAGCTTTGGTTTCCATTCGCCTTCCGTGACGCTGATGAACCTTTCCCAAGCCTTGCCCGCTGACAAAGAAAATGAATAAAGGGGTTATTAAATAGTTCATATCATGAAATGACGAATTACTAAATAGGTCGAGATATATAGTTAATAATGATTGAAATTACCTGTTGACTATCCCAAACAAGATGTTATAGTCACTTTGTTTTTTAAGTAGCGAGTCCAGTATTTCAACTGTTCCAGCGTCAACTTTAATGATACACAAGATCCAGTGAAATCTGCATGAACACACGTTTGCATGTCTTAATTAAGCAGGCATATGTAAGCAAAAACATGTAGCTAGCTAGCTAGTAGGCAAAAACAGAGAATTTGTAGTACAAGAAAGTGTGACTCACTGGAAGTTGTAAGGAAGTAGTATATCTTCATTGTATTTGAGGCACTTCAAGAACTCTAGCATGCTGTCCTCTACCTCTTTTTCTTGATGCTTGTTTATTTTCCATGTGTATTCATTAATGGTGTTTGGGTCAATGAACCCAATGCCATAGCGTCCACCTTTTCTCATTTCATACATCTTCATCCTGCATAATACCACAGAAAAGAATATAGTGAGGATAATTACAGGTAATGATTGATCAAAAGGATCACTACAGCTATCTTGAGACTTAAATTACAGAAAGAAATCACTTGCAGACAATAGCAACTGACGATTGTCGAGTGCGTCTTGATTGTATAACTGAAACAGTTCAGGATACTCAACGGCCACAACTTTCTCATGGTAGTAATCATCCTTCTTGACATACACCATGAGGGACTCTTGATCGGATCTCTTGGTAATGTCCATGTACCATTGATGCAATTCATACATTCTCGTTGGGAGCTTGTTGACATCTTCTGGCTCGACCAAAGGTTGGCCCCAGACGTATTTCCCTTTTATTTCCTCCTCTGTAATCCCAGGCATGTCCTCGATCTCGAGGAGTTGTCCAACAGTGATCTTGAGTTCTTCAGCCTGCATTATATGCTCCTGGGTTATTACCACATCGCCCACCTCGGGAATGTACACTGTTTGGACACAATAATATTGGGCGCGCGTACTATCATGTGTTGTTGGCGGCACAACAAGCGGGGGGATCGATTGCGCCGCCTGTTTTCCCAGCTGGGCAACGGTTTTCCCGCATTTTTTGATAGCTGCTTATTGTTTGCTCGAGCTCGAGCTCGCCTCCTTCTGTAGACGTCGTCAATGTAACTTCCTGATGTGGCGCTCATAGTCTGTGTCAACAGGCATAGGAGCTGGTGGTTGAGCCATACGAATGAAGCGGTCAACTACTTCCACAGGCACTTTCTCCCTTGGCGGCGGTGGCGGTTTCGGTCCAAAATGGGCGTCGAGTTCTGCCTGCACTATGGCATTGGTTTGCTCCTCGGTCCTGTCGTAAGCCCTCACAGGAAGAGGAGTAGTGAGGTTTGGACCATATTTATATCGCTTGCCTCCGCTTGTACTTCCTGTACTATGACCTCGACTCGTACCGCTACGCACCATAGCTGCGGGGTGTCTCTTCTGCGATTGCTGAGGCGGCGGAGACGGCTGAAGGGGCTGAGTTGGACGAGGAGGAGTGGCCTGAAGCTGTGCCGGACTTGCAGTGGCCTGAGGTTGTGCCGGACTTGGAGGAGGAGTGGACGTCTGACGCTGTGTCGGACTTGGAGGAGGAGTGGCCTGACACTTTGCCGGACTTGGAGGAGGAGGAGTGGCCTCACGCATTGGTGGACTTGGAGGAGCGGGAGTCTGCTGACTCGGTGGCGGACTTCGAAAGATGATGCAATCCTTTCTCCATAGGATGACACGATGTATGGCCTCTCCTAATGTGTGCTTGTCGTCACCTCCAGGAATGTCAAGCTTTCGCTCCGAATATGGGTCCACCACCTCATCAACCAAGACACGAGCATAGCCCGCTGGAATCGGGTTGCAATGGAAGGTTGCCTCGGGGGAATTTGAAAAAGCAACGGCGTCCGCCACCTTCATGGATATGTTCTTCATTTTGAAGTGTAGCTCGCAGTTAGTGTTCTCCGTGATGTCATCCACGGGGTATCTATCCAGCACTACTGCGTTGCCCGGGGCGGAACCCACGCTGCTTCTCGGCATGGATGGGGCGGTGGTATCCAATGCTTGGTCATCCGCTAGCTGCTGCAGCTGCTGAAACCCCCTTTGCTGGCTAAGTGAGTCGATCTGCTCCTGCTGCCACTGGAATTTAGCGGCCAATTCCGCTTGACTTGCTTCTAGGCCTTGAAGGCGTTCATAGTCCCGCTTCCTCTGCTCCTCCTCCATCTTCCTCTTCTTCTCCTCCGCAATCTTCTTTCTTGCACGGGTTCTGTAGTCGGCGTTCCAGTCCGAAAACCCCTCATACCACGGAATAGCGCCCTTGCCTCGTGTTCTTCCCGGGTGTTCAGGATTTCCAAGGGCACGCGTAAGCTCGTCGTTCTCTCTGTTGGGCTGGAACACCCCCGATTGAGCCTCTTCTATTGCAACAAGTAGCGCATCGTCGGCTCCGTTCAGACATGCCTTCATCGAAACATTGCCTGTCTTCAGGTCCAACTCCCCCCCAATTGCGCATAGAACCAAGTCCTGCACCTGGGGGGCCAGCTCTTAGTAACCGGAGTGACACTTGCATCCTCCATCTCTTTCTCAGACTTATCCCACTTAGGCATTGCAACCGCATAGCCACCTGGCCCCAGCTTATGGAACTTATCCTTTTTTTCGGCATTCTTCTTGTTTATTCTCGACCGTTCCTTAGCTAATTCTGAATCCTTGAATTTCACGAAATCGTCCCAATGAGCACTTTGATTCTCTAGTATCCCCTCGAATACTGGAGTCTTCCATCCTCCCTTGACGTACTTCTCCACGTCGTTCTCTTGTGGTTCTTGAATGCAACCGCCATCTTCCTAAAAGCAGCGTCCTTGACTTTCCGCACATCTGCTTCTATGAAATTATCTGGTAGGGTGAAATGTTCCATGAGAGTATCCCAAAGCAGTTTTTTCTAATCTCGTCGACAAAAGTAACATTTGGACGTGGCTTTGCTGGCTTTCTCCATTCTTGAAGGGAGATCGGGAGTTAGTCCTTCACAAGAACTCTGCACTGACGAACGAACTTGTCCGCAATCTTCTTAGGCGCTAATGGTTCGCCATTAGGTTTGAATGCCTCGATATTGTACTTTACGCCCTCCTTCAACTTTTTGTTCGGGCCTCGCTTCGTCCTTTTGCCAGAAGATTTGCTCGATCCGGATGGCTGAAAGAAGAAAGATCGATTCGTTAATATATCTTCAACTCATTTAAAACATGCGATGATCACCAGATTCCTTCTTATATAAATATATATACCTCGCCGGTGTTTTTTGTTTCAGGATCAACATGTTCTTTGTCGTAGTTCATGACTTCATTTTCTCGGTCGTCGCGGTCGAATATCATATCACCCTCTCCGGTGTTGTTTAGAAATTCGGAGCCGTCATAATCTTCTTCATTCTGATCATCATCTGGCCCGCGTATTATATCAAACATGGTCTGTTCTCCATCTCTGTTGGTATTGTCCGCCATAGCTTTTATTTAACTATGCCAAAAGAAATATAAAACAATTTAGTATTCAAATTACATCGTCTCTAATAATAGATATAATCTCGAATACATCGTCTCGAATAATAGATATTATCTCGAATACTTCGTCTCGAATAATAGATATAATCTCGAATACATCGTCTCGAATAATAGATATAATCTCGAATACATCGTCTCGAATAATAGATATACTCTCGAATACATCGTCTCGAATAATATATAATCTCGAATACATCATCTTGAATATTATATATCGAGTACATCACTGGCTAGGTAGCTAATAAAGATCGAATACTACAGAAGAATCTAGGACACACCCAAAGAGAAGGAACCCTCACAGGATCATAGCTGAAGTGAGATCCCTGAAGAAACTGCCAGGTATTGGAGAACCTGCCGCCCTCTAACGCAACCATGTAGCGATGGACGTGCTCGTCCTCCTCCCTGACACGATGACGTACCACCTCCGGCGGGGCCGGCTCCCTCCGCACCGAAACTGGCCCACGCGAACGCCACCAAACGAGTTCAGGGTCGACGACGGGACCCGGGGCCGGGATCCTCATCAAGCGGCGCGCCCCTCCAAGCAGCACCTCCCAGTGCCAGCCCGGCGGAGCCCAGTCCCGGACATGGGTCAGCTGGACGTCGTCGCGGACGTGTCGACGGCGAGGATGCGGGCCGGGCATCGTCGAAAACAAATACTAGCTATATGCCCGCAAAAAGTTACATTTTTTTAATGATTGGATTTTGATAACTAAAATTTGTAACATTTCTAACAGTGCTATATATAACTAACATTTCTATAACATTTCTAATATTTCTATAACTAAAAAAAAGAAAAAATTCTAACTTTTTTATAAATATTTCTATAACTAAAAAATAGAAAAATTTCTAACAATTCTAAATTTTTTATAACTATTTCTATAACTAAAAAACAGAAAAATTTCTAACAATTCTAACTTTTTTATAACTATTTCTATAACTAAAAAACAGAAAAAATTCTAACAATTTTAACATTCCGAACAATTCTAACATTTCTAACTATTCTAACAATTCTAACATTTCTAACTATTTCTAAAAAACAGAAAAATGTCTAACAATTTCTGAAAAACAGAAAAATCTATAACTAAAAATGTATGTGTGTGTGTGCGCGCTCACCGGCCGGCGAGGCGAGAGGCGACGGGGGGCGCGCGGCGACCGGGACGGCGACGGGCGCGGCGACGACGATGGGGACGGGGACGTACGGGCCGGGGCGGCGACGACAACGGGGACGGTGACGAAGCGGCCGGGACGGGGCGGCGGTGACGACGGGGACGACGGGGACGGGACGACGGGGCGGCGACGACGGGGACGGGGCGGTGACGGGGGCGGCGACGGGCCGTGGCGGCGACGAGGGATATGGAGACGGCGGGGGCGGCGGGCGACGGTGCAGAGGAGAAGAAGCAGAGGGAGAGATGAGAAACTGACGAAATTTTGAAGTGTTTTCTTATATAGAACCTACCTTTAGTACCGGTTGGAGCCACCAACCGGTACTAAAGGTCTGTTTTGGCTAGCCCAAGCAGCGGGAACCGACCCCCTTTAGTACCGGTTCGTGGCTCCAAACGGTACTAAAGGCCCCCCTTTTAGTACCGGTTGGTGCCACGACCCGGTACTAAAGGGTGTGTGCTGCTAGGCGAGGGGCACAAAAGTTTAGTCCCACCTCGCTAGCCGAGGGGCACTCGCACCTGCTTCTAAGCCCTGCCATCGCTGCTGTCTCGAGCTCCTGTCTTAAGCAGGCCTTCTGGGCCTACCTCTTCTGCGATGCCCTGTTGGCCTACTGGGCTAGCGGGCCTGCATCCTGGCCCAACTTGAATTTGGGTTTCTAGTTGTATGCAGGCCGCTGTGGCCCAGTAGGTGGGCTTTTTTTCTTATTTTTTTTGCTTTATTTATTTTTGTGAATAACTTAACTTTGAAAATAGATTTTTCAGTGATTCTTTTTTCTTATGTTTAATATTAGTGTTTTTTATCATTATATTCAATTTGGTTATGCTTAGGTTATTTAAAAAATGAAATGCCTTTGTAACGGATGAGTTTTCGTCCGAAACCCTGATACTTCGAAACAGATTGTCCATTTTGTACACGAAGTGCATCCAGTTTTTGCGGTAACCCTCTCTACTTTTTTGCACATGCTATGTGGGTGAAATTATGATACCATGCCAACTTTCATCCTTTTCTGAGTTAATTTGAAATGCTTTTCAATTTCAGGGTCATTTGGCTGAAAAAATCAGTAAATGCATGAAAGAATTTGCTTGCACATAAAATTTCTTCGCGTTTCAAATGCCAAAACACATAACTAGCTACCCTAAGTATTACAGAGATTCCCTCCTGGGTGTGAAACACAGAAGAAAGTGATGATAGTTAAGCCGATCACATCCCAGATCTTTGGGTGTGAAACTTTTTCTTCGCGTGTGTCCTTTTGCGTCGTAGCCATGGAAAATCTTCATCATTTAACGGGATGCTCGGGTCAATATTCACTGTGAATGGAGCAATTTCATCAAACTTTTCATAATCTTCTACCTTGTCTGTCTTGTCATCCACTCCCACGATGTTTCTCTTCCCAGAAAGAACTATGTGCCGCTTTGGCTCATCGTACGATGCATTCGCTTCCTTATCTTTTCTTTTTCTTGGCTTGGTAGACATGTCCTTCACATAGAAAACATGTGCCACATCATTGGCTAGGACGAATGGTTCGTCTGCATACGCAAGATTGTTGAGATCCACTGTTGTCATTCCGTACTGCGGGTCTTTCGTTACACCGCCTCGTGTCATATTGACCCATTTGCACCGAAACAAAGGGACCTTCAAACCACGTCGATAGTCAACTTCCCATGTGTCCTGTATATAACCATAATATGTTTCCTTTCCCGTCTTGGTTTCTGCATTAAAGCGGACACCACTATTTTGGTTGGTGCTCTTCTTATCTTGGGCGATCGTGTAAAATGTATTACCATTTATCTCGTACCCTTTGAAAGTCATTATATTCGAAGATGGTAACTGGGACAGCAAGTACAGGTCATCTTCAATAGAGGTGTCATGCATGGTACGTGCTTGCAACCAGCTGGCGAAACTCCTGGTTTGTTCACGTGTAATCCAGTCATCAGACCGCTCCGGGTGTTTGGAGCGTAGCAAATTATTGTGTTCATCCATATACGGAGCCACCAAGGCGGAATTCTGTAGAACTGTGTAGTGTGCTTCAGTGAGAGAATGTCCGTCCATACATATTATTTGTTCCCCTCCTAGCGTGCCTTTTCCATCCAGTCTGCCCTTATGCCGCGATTCAGGAACACCAATCGGCTTAAGGTCAGGAATAAAGTCAATACAAAACTCAATGACCTCCTCATTTTGATGGCCCTTGGAGATGCTTCCTTCTGGCCTAGAACGGTTATGAACATATTTCTTTAAGACTCCCATGAACCTCTCAAAGGGGAACATATTGTGTAGAAATACAGGACCCAAAACGTTAATCTCTTCGCATAGGTGAACTAGGATGTGAGTCATGATGTTGAAGAAGAATGGTGGGAACACCAACTCAAAACTGACAAGACATTGCACCAAATCATTCTGTAACCTTCGTATGATTTCTGGATCGATTACCTTCTGAGAGATTGCATTGAGAAATGCACATAGCTTCACAATGGCTAATCGAACGTTTTCCGGTAGAAGCCCCCTCAATGCAACCGGAAGCAGTTGCGTCATAATCACGTGGCAGTCATGAGACTTTAGGTTCTGGAACTTTTTCTCTGCCATGTTTATTATTCCCTTTATATTCGACGAGAAGCCAGACGGTACCTTAATACTGAGCAGGCATTCAAAGAAGATTTCCTTCTCTTCTTTGGTAAGAGCGTAGCTTGCATGACCCTGATGTATGCTGTCTTTTCCGTGCATACGTTGCTGGTCCTCCCGTGCCTCAGGTGTATCTTTTGTCTTCCCATACACGCCCAAGAAGCCAAGCAGGGTCACACATAGATTCTTCGTCACATGCATCACGTCGATTGCGGAGCGGACCTCGAGGTCTTTCCAATAGGGCAGGTCCCAAAATATAGATTTCTTCTTCCACATGGGTGCGCGTCCGTCAGCATCATTCGGAACAGGTTGTCCACCAGGACCCTTTCCAAAGACCACCTTCAAATCCTTGACCATATCATGTACATCAGCACCAGTACGGTGGCGAGGCTTCGTCCGGTGATCCGCCTCACCTTTGAAATGCTTGCCTTTCTTTCTTACTGGATGCCTGCTCGGAAGAAATCGACGATGTCCCAGGTACACATTCTTATTAGCCAAATATATACTGTCGGTATCGTCCAAATAGTGCGTGCATGCACGGTATCCCTTGTTTGTCTGTCCTGAAAGGTTACTAAGAGCAGGCCAATCATTGATGGTCACGAACAGCAACGCCTTTAGGTCAAATTCTTCCTCCATGTGCTCATCCCACGCACGTACACCTGTTCCATTCCATAGTTGTAAGAGTTCTTCAACTAATGGCCTTAGGTACACATCAATGTCGTTGCCGGGTTGCTTAGGGCTTTGGATGAGCACTGGCATCATAATGAACTTCCGCTTCATGCACAACCAAGGAGGAAGGTTATACAAACATAGAGTCACAGGCCAGGTGCTATGGTTGCTGCTCTGCTCCCCAAAAGGATTAATGCCATCTGCTCTTAGACCAAACCATACGCTCCTTGCGTTATCTGCAAACTCCTTCCCGTACTTTCTTTCGATTTTTCTCCACTGCGACCCGTCAGCGGGTACTCTCAACTATCCGTCTTTCTTACGGTCTTCTCTGTGCCATCGCATCGCCTTGGTATGCTCTTTGTTTTGGAACAAACGTTTCAACCGTGGTATTATAGGAGCATACCACATCACCTTGGCAGGAATCTTCTTCCTGGGGCGCCGGCCCTCGACATCACCAGGGTCATCGCGGCTGATCTTATAGCGCAATGCACCACATACCGGGCAAGCGTTCAAATCCTCGTACTCACCGCTATAGAGGATGTAATCATTAGGGCATGCATGTATCTTCTGCACCTCTAACCCTAGAGGGCAGACAACCTTCTTTGCTTCGTACGTACTCTCGGGCAATTCGTTGTCCTTTGGGAGCATATCCTTTGTCATTACCAGCAACTTTCCAAATCCCTTGTCAGATACACCATTCTCTGCCTTCCATTGCAGCAATTCCAGTGTGGTGCCCAGCTTTTTCTTGTCACCTACGCAATTCGGGTACAACAATTTTTTGTGATCCTCTAACATGCGCTGCAACTTCTTCTTCTCCAAATCACTTGCACAGTTTCTCTTTGCATCGGCAATGGCCCGACCTAGATCATCAACGGGCTCATCTGATGCCTCTTCTTCAGCTTCTCCCCGCATTGCCGGCTCAGCTTCTTCCCGCATTACCGGCTCAGCTTCTTCCCCCATTGTTGTATCATCGTATTCAGGGAACCCATGGCCAGGATAGCTGTCGTCGTCCTCTTCTTCTTCATTTTCTTCCATCATAACCCCTATTTCTCCGTGCTTGGTCCAAACATTATAATGGGGCATGAAACCGGACATAAACAGGTGGACGTGAATGGTTCTTGACGTAGAGTAATTGTGACCATTCTTACAGCGAGCACATGGACAAGGCATAAAACCATCCGCCCGCTTGTTTGCCTCAGCCGCAAGCAGAAAAGTATGCACGCCCTCAACGAACTGGGTAGAGCATCGGTCATCGTACATCCATTGCCGGCTCATCTTCATTACACAACACCGAATAGACCAAATTAATACAAGTTCATACGTAAAGTTCATACAACACTTAAATGCAACAAACAAATAACTCTCTAGCTAAAGCATTTAAATGCAACAACAAATATGATCAAGATCGCAACTAAGGTAACAATGGATGCAACAGCATAATGATGCCAAGCCTCACTATCGATGGCATATTTTCTAATCTTTCTAATCTTCAAGCGCATTTTCTCCATCTTCATCTTGTGATCATCGACGACATCGGCAACATGCAACTCCAATTCCATCTTCTCCCCCTCAATTCTTTTCAATTTTTCTTTCAAGTACTCGTTTTCTCTTTCAACTAAATTTAACCTCTCGGCAATAGGGTCGGTTGGAATTTCCGGTTCACATACCTCCTAGAAAAAATTTCTATGTCAACTTGATGGGCATAATTTGTCATAAACACAAAATGCAACTAGTTTTAAAAGAGAATATACATACCACATCCGAATCATAACAAGGACTAGGGCCGACGGGGACGGATATCAAAACCATGGCACTATATGTATAACAAACAACGTACGGGTAAGATAATTATACGAGTAACTATATATCCAAATCACACAAACATCAATTTTTATATAAAATTTCATGAACTAGAGGCTCACCACAAGGTGGTGCCGGCGACGGGACGGTGCGGGCGATCGACGGTGGCTACGATGGAGATTTAGAAGGCACTAAGTAAACCACACCTACATATGCAAACTAAGTGTTATTTTTGACCTCAAATTGCATATAAATCAAATACTAGCACATATATATATATCCTCCCAAATTACTAAACTCACAAATTAATGACTATATAAAGCATTGCAAGAGCTAATCTAGCAATGAGAGATGAAAGGACAACGTTGCTAACCTTTGTGATCATTTGAATGGATGGGGGCCTTCAAATCTTGACAAATTTTGGGCAAAATGTGTGATGAGCTCGAGAGGAAGAGGGGAAGAACAAAGAGGAGAGGGGAAAGGGGAATAACAGAGAGAGCTCGGGTGGACGAAGGGTTTATGTAGGACGACGTTTAGAACCGGTTCGTGCCAAGAACCGGTACTAAAGAGGCTGGAGGGGCACCTGTCTGACAACATCCTGCCACCACTCCCATTAGTACCGGTTCGTGGCACGAACCGGTGCTAAAGGTTCGCCACGAACCGGTACTAATGAAAGCAGCCCAGCTAGCCATTGGAACCGGCACTAATGTATACATTAGTGCCGGCTCAAATACAAACCGACACTAATGTGCTTCACGTTTGACCCTTTTTCTACTAGTGATAGTAGTAGCGCATTTACACAATAACCGCTACTACTAAGTTTACTAAAAAATTTAGTCCCACCTTGCTTAGTGAAGAGAGTTTGTACCACCTTAAATATGTTGCTTCTCAACCAGTTGGTCTTCATTGAACTCTATGTGTAAAATTTGTGGCCGCAATATGAGTCTTCATCAGTTCCTAAACTGGTGAGGACTCATATTGACAAATCAGATTGTACACAAAAATATCATTGATGATCAATGTATTTTTGATGTCTATTTTATATGCTGACACATAGCAGTAGCACGCTCTTTGTGAAAGGCGCTACTGCTAGGTCGTTTAGCAGTAGCGCCTTTTGCTATAGCGCGCTACTGCTAAGCCATTCCATCTCCCCTAATCTCCGACCTATCCGATCCACTCACACTCACACTCACTCGATCTCCACCTCAACCCCCCACGGCGGTCCTCCCCCGTCGCCCCTCCTCCAATCTATGCCGCCGCCACCTCCTCCTCCTCGCTCGACTCGGTACCAGCCTCCTCCTCCATCCTCCCTATAGTCGCCGCTGGCCGGCCCCTCCTCGCTCCGCCTTCCTTCTCCGTGTTCCCTCCACTCGCTGCCAGCTGGCCCCTCCTCGCTCCGTCTTCCTCATCCATCCTACTCTCTTCTCCCTCCTCGAGTCGCCCCTCCTTCTCCCTCCTCCCTCCTCCATCCACAACCACTCCTCCCTGCTACATTTTGATTTAGTAGGCTAGTTGATTTAGTTGATCTAGAACATTTTAATTTAGTTGATTTAGTATGTAGTTGATTTACTTGATTTAGAACATCTTGATTTAGTTGATTTAGTAGGCTAGTTGATTTAGTTGGTTTAGTAGGGTAGTTGATTTAGTTGATTTAGAACATTTTGATTTAGTTGATTTAGTATGCTAGTGGATTTAGTAGGCTCGTTGATTTAGTTGATTTAGTATGCACCATTTTATTGTTATTTTTCTGTACATGGATAGGTAGATGCTTTTGTTTTTTTGTAATAAGTTATTTTTTGGCTAAATCTAGGTGCCAATTTAGTTAAATTTGCCACTTGTTTTTTAATCAATTATCTTAGGCAATAGGGGCCAGATGAGATGAAATGTCTTGGTAGTTGGTACCCTTATTTGGTAGATATTTGTGAAAAGTTTTTTCGGACAATAGGTGCCACCGAAATGCTTTGTCCATAAAATTGCTTCTCGCGGAAGTGAATCCTTAATCCTTTACTCATATTGCTTTAGGAAAATGGCGCCACCACCACCACCACTATGTCGACTGTGCAAGTCAAGGTGCACTAGCAGCCTTGCAACTGGCAAGTTGTTCAGCATCTACTTCCAGCCGAGTTTTCGTCATGTGGCGGTAAGAAATTAGATGAAATATAACAACTATTTTATTTTTAGTGTTGGCATTACAGCATTGTGTCATTTTGCTTTTTTTACACAGATCGTCCCATGCAATGTGAGGTTGAATTTCAACAAGGTGACAGGAGACACTGTGACATTTGAGGCTCCTGGGGGGCGTACACTATGGAGGTCGAGAAAGGATGCAATATGTCGCAGATTGGAGGAGATGGATGGGCCCGTTTCCTTGCCCACATGCGTCTCACTGGTGGTGAGTTGATTAGCATCTCCTTCAGAGCAGAAAGACCCAAGCTGGTTGTCATTTATCTCAACCTGGTGGAAGATGACGAAGATGATGAAGATAATGAGGACCCACTCGATGAAGACGATGAGAACCCACTTCATGAAGCCATCATAGCTCAAAGAATGAGGCTGAGCGAGGAGGAGGCGTGCAACCTATGGGACATAATTCCGCCACGTGATGACTTTGTCGGGGTGCCATTCGTGACCTGCCTGACAAGTACCATGGTCGATCGGCATGAAATGGTATGTTATAGGTACTGCCTGTAGTAATTTGATGATATATATATGCTTTATTGTTATACTTACAAATGCAAATTATTCGATGATATGCTTACTGAATCCGATGATATGCTTAGTGTAGAGTCCAATGATATGCTTTGTGGAATCTAGTCGATGATATGCTTTAGTGTAGAGTCTGATCACATGCTCTTATTAGTGTAGAATCCAATGAACTATTAATAGTGTAGATAATCCATATATACTTATTAGTAGAATTCATGATTAGTTAGTACAAATGCGCAGTACTGTGTCTTTTGATAGTGTAGAAATTTAGACTTAATAGAAATACATTTGCAAGAGTATGTGCAAGGCTATTTATTAATTGATATGTTTTTCTTATTCAGAAATTGCCAAAGAACCTATCTGTGAGTTGTGGTATGGAGCAATATGAAGAAGGCTCAGCTGGACTATGCCTTACGGCAAGGGGCTCCGTCACCACCTGTACTTACCGCATGGACACAGACGGTCGCACACACTTAAATTCGGTTGGGTGGAAGAGATTCCTCGTTGGCAAGAATCTTCGTGTTGGACAGGCCATCCTAATTACTATCAGGGACACCCACCGCCCAGGCTTGAGGATGATGATCGTCGTCGATATCATCTAGAACTACATGTGTGTGTGTCTGGCTGTATCATCTAGAACTACATATGATGATCGTCGTAGATATCATGTAGAACTACATATGATGATCGTCGTCGATATTATCTAGAACTACATATGATGATCGTCGGCAATATCACCTTGTACTGCTTCAGGATGTATGTTGAGTATATATGAAATTATTATCTAGTACTCCCTCGGTTCCCAAATTACTCGTCGTGGTTTTAGTTCAAATTTGAACTAAAACCACGACGAGTAATTTGGAACCAAGGGAGTACTACCTAGTACCTATAATGCTTTATGAAATTGATATCTAGAAGTACCTAGTATCTGGAAATTGTTGTTTATTGAAGCTGAAACGGGATAGGAAGTCGGGGGGAAATGATGAAAGATATAGCAGTAGCGCGAGGGCAAGGAAATCGCTACAGCTAATTAATAGTAGCGTGTTCCGAAAACACGCTACTGATACAGTCCAGAGTAGTAGTGCGTGTACAGACCACGCTACTACTAACAGTTAGCTGTAGTGCCTTATTGGTAGCGTGGCTGCCCGCGCTGCTAATAGCCCCAAAACCCGCGCTACTACTAGGGTTTTCCCTAGTAGTGTATTATCTACTGTTTTGGACATTATTGGGCTTTATTATCCACTTTTATATTATTTTTGGGACTAACCTATTAATCGGAGGCCCAACCCAGAATTGCTGTTTTTTTGCCTGTTTTAGGGTTTCGAAGAAAAGGAATATCAAACGGAGTCCAAACGGAATGAAACCTTCGGGAACGTGATTTTCTCGACGAATAAGACCAGGGAGACTTGGACCCTACGTCAAGAAATAAAACAGGAGGCCACGAGGTAGGGGGCGCACCTGCCTACCCTAGGCGCGCCCTCCACCCTCGTGGGCCCCCTGTTGCTCCACCGACGTACTGCTTCCTCCTATATATATCCACGTACCCCCAAATGATCAGAATAGGAGCCAAAACCCTAATTCCACCACCATAACTTTCTGTATCCACGAGATCCCATCTTAGGGCCTGTTCCGGAGCTCCGCTGGTGGGGGCATCGATCACGGAGGGCTTCTACATCAACTCCATAGCTTCTACGATGAAGTGCGAGTAGTTTACCTCAGACTTACGGGTCCATAGTTAGTAGCTAGATGACTTCTTATCTCTTTTTGGATCTCAATACAATGTTCTCCCCCTCTCTTGTGGAGATCTATTCTATGTAATCTTCTTTTTGCGGTGTGTTTGTTGAGACCGATGAATTGTGGGTTTATGATCAAGTCTATCTATGAATAATATTTGAATCTTCTCTGAATTCTTTTATGTATGATTGGTTATCTTTGCAAGTATCTTCGAATTATTAGTTTGGTTTGGCCTACTAGATTAATCTTTCTTGCAATGGGAGAAGTGCTTAGCTTTGGGTTCAATCTTGCGGTGTCCTTTACCGGTGACAGTAAGGGCAGCAAGGCACGTATTGTATTGTTGCCATCGAGGATAACAAGATGGGGTTTTCTTCATATTGCATGAGTCTATCCCTCTACATCATGTCATCTTGCTTAAGGCGTTACTCTGTTTTTAACTGAATACTCTAGATGCATGCTGGATAGCGGTCGATGAGTGGAGTAATAGTAGTAGATACAGGCAGGAGTCGGTCTACTTGCCTCGGGCGTGATGCCTATATACATGATCATACCTAGATATTCTCATAACTATGCTCAATTATGTCAATTGCTCAACAGTAATTTGTTCACCCACTGTAGAATACTTATGCTCTTGAGAGAAGCCACTAGTGAAACCTATGGCCCCCGGGTCTATCTTTATCATATTGATCTCCTACTACTTAGTTATTTCCTTTGCTATTTACTTTGTCTTTATTTTACTTTGCATCTTTTATCATAAAAATACCAAAAATATTGTCTTATCATATCTATCAAATCTCACTCTCGTAGGTGGCCCTATAGGGATTGACAACCCCTATTTGCGTTGGTTGTGAGGATTTATATGTTTTGTGCAGGTGCGAGGGACTCGCGCGTAGCCTCCTACTAGATTGATACCTTGGTTCTCAAAAACTGAGGGAAATATTTACGCTACTTTGCTGCATCATCCCTTCCTCTTCGGGGAAAACCAACGCTGTGCTCAAGAGGTAGCAACAAGGATTTCTGGCGCCGTTGCCAGGGAGGTCTACGCAAAAGTCAACATACCAAGTACCCATCACATACCCTTATCTCCCGCATTACATTATTTGCCATTTGCCTCTCGTTTTCCTCTCCCCCACTTCACCCTTGCCATTTTATTTACCCTCTCTCTCTAACCTCCCTCTCTTTCTCTATTTGCCTCTTTTTCTCTTGCTTCTTGTTTGCTCGTATGGTTAGAATAGTTGTTTATTTATTACTAAACAGAGAACCTAAGATCTATGGATCCTCATCCACTTGCTAATCATTTTAAGATGTCCAATTATGTTAAACCAATTGCTAGTGAGTTTTGTGCACTAGATTATCTTTATGAAGTTTTGCTTGAAATTCGTGAATCTGAAAAGTGTGATGAATTACCTTATGAAGCGATTCATGATAGGTATTTGAATAGAAAGCATGATTGCAATGATTCTATTAGTGTCAATTGTGCTAATAATATGGAAAACCCTAAGCTTGGGGATGCTAGTTTTGCTATGTCATCTACTTGTTGCAATGATCATGACTGGGGTGATTCTTCTTTTGATCTTGAAAATTTATTTAAACCCCATGATGAACATAATATTGATTATAATGTTTGCAATAATATTGAAAGTGGGTTTGGAAAGGTCATGACTTTAGTTAATGTTAATCCCACTATTTTGGAAGAGTGTCAACTTTGCATGCATGTGGATCGTGTTGAAAATATTTTATGTGATAGCTATTTTGTTGAATTTGCTTATGATCCTATATGTAATTATTATGAGAGAGGAAAATATGGTGGTAGAAATTTTCATGTTAGTAAATTACCTCTCGTTATGTTGAGATTGCTATTGTTGCTTTCCGCTTCGTTGCATATGCTAGTTGTTGCTTGCCTTGATAATTTGTTTGCCTATAAGATGCCTATGCATAGGAAGTATGTTAGACTTAGATGTGTTTGTCACGTGTTTTATGATGCTCTCTTTGTGCTTCAGTTCTTGTCTTTCATGTAAGCATCATTAAAATTAGCAATGCCTAGCTTTAAAGATTTAAAGAGAAGCGCTTGTTGGGAGACAACCCAATATTTTTTCTTTCTGTTATTTAATAAATAATTTATCTAGCCTCTGTTTTGGTTGTGTTTTTTTATGTTTAATTAGTTTTTGTGCCAAGTAGAACCGTTGGGAAGACTTGGGGAAAGTCTTGTTGAACTTGCTGTAAAAAACAGAAACTTTAGCGCTCACCAGAACTGCTGTCATTTTTATTTGGAGAGTGCTATTCAGTTAATTATTTTTGCAGATGATTCATAGATAAATTACTCACGTCCAGCAATTAATTTTAGAATTTTTGGGGTTCCATATCTTGCGCTAGCTGCAGATTACTACAGACTCTTCTGTTTTTGACACATTTAGTTTTTCGTTTGTTGTTTGCTTATTATTTTTTTGAATATTTACTGTAGGGTAAAAACCCCACAGCCCTTTATTCCATTCACCCAAAAAACAAACTGTACAGAAAGGGAAGAAAAGATTACAAACCTAAACTAACGAGAAGAAGAACTTACAATTACATAAGGGAGTTGACCCAATCTACAAGCCTAGACTTATAGCTATCCTTAAACCTATGTGACAGGAGTAGAATATCATGTACAAAACTGCCCCTCCAGGCAGCAAAAGTAGCCTGGATGCCCCTGAAAGTTCTCCCATTTCTTAGAATCCAGATATTCCAAGCAGCTGTGAGCATAACTTCAAAGAAGAAAGGATGCCCAAATCTCTGCCTTGCTTGGGATATACTTTGCTGAATATTAGAACCGTGTGACCAATCAACCTGCAGATAGTTCCAAACCCTGACACTGAAGTTACATCCAAAAAAAAAGATGAGCCCTGTCTTCCCAAACATAGGCATTACAGATGACACAGAGATTATCAGCCGTAGAGGACCTCCAGTGCCTGCGTACTAGCATGTCCTTAGTGTTGAGCCTGTCAAAAAAGAGAAGCCAGCCAAAAACCTTGATTTTCATAGTACATCTACTTTGCCAACGCCACTTGCAAGGCTGAATAGTTGGTAGGTGTGTGTGCATGATGTCATAGAAGCTCTTTGTAGAGTACTGACCAGATTTACTAGGCCAAATCCAAACATCAGGCAATGTTGGATCGCGCTGGAGATGCAACAACCATGCTTCCAAGGTTTCTAGTTCTGTAGCTGCCTGTTGAGAAATTGGCAGATAGAACATGGAAAACAAATCCCGAGTTTGTAAGAACTCCCGGACAGAAACCTTATCATCCAAAACAAATGAAAAAAGCCTTTGCAATCTGAGGCAAAGTGGTCTTGAAGAACCCCCTACATGCCAAGCATCCAGCCAAAAGAGAGCAGAATCACCCATATTGACTTGTACCGAAGCAATGGACGTATATGTGTCAGCAAGCTTTAGAATGTCTTTCCACCAAAAAGAGCCAGTTAGGACTGTTGCATGGGGCACTACTCCATCATAATAGCTATCCCAAATCAGTTGCACCCAAGGGACCTGGTGTTTGTTGTAGAACTTATGCATGTGTTTGAGGAGCAGACCTTGATTTTGGACATTGAGGTTTAAAATGCCAAGACCTCCCTTATCCTTCGGCCTACACACTAAATCCCAGGCAGCAAGTGATTGCTTAGGCGCCTTAGAATTTCCTCTCCACAGGCACTGCCTGAAAATCCTATCCAACTGTTTGATAATACCAAGTGGAATATTCAAACTACAGAGGAAATAGATGGGCATGGAAGTAAGTACAGATGTGAGCAATTGCAACCTGGATCCTTGGTTGAGCATGGCAGAACTGACAGATAATCTCCTTTCAACACAATCCACTAGGGGCATGAAATCAATGATTCTAGGTCGTGTAGTGCCAAGTGGCAAACCCAGATATGTGAAAGGTAATTGCTCTAACTTACATCCTAAAATGGAAGATAGTCTCTGTGCCTCAGTTGGATCAACATTAAGTGGCACCATTGATGACTTAGCAAAATTAACCTTTAGGCCTGTGGACTGTTGAAAGATGTGAAGCATATTCTGAAGAGCTATCAACTGTTCCTCAACTGCAGAAAGGATAATTATTGTGTCATCTGCGTACTGAATGATGGGAAAATCTGAGTCCTGAGATGGGATGGGTAGTGTTAGAACTCCCTTAGCCAGCATGTCATTGACCACGGATTGGAGTAAGTCAGTAGCAATAACAAATAAAAGGGGGGATAATGGATCCCCCTGTCTGACCCCACATTTACATTGAAACTGCTTTCCAGGTACCCCATTAAGCAAACAGATGAGGATCCGGAGGAGAGAATCTCTTTAATCCAAGAAATCCATTTCGCATCAAAACCTTTGTGCTGGAGAACTTGTAAGATGAGCTCATGTTCCACTGTGTCAAAAGCTTTAGCAAAATCCAATTTCAGAATTATAATTGGCCTTTTTGATTGGTTGCATTGATGTATATATTCAAAAGCCCAAGCGAGACAATCCTGGATGGCTCTGTTCTTTAGAAATCCATATTGATTCTTATGGATGCATTGCAGAATGACTTTCTGAAGCCTATTGGCTAAGAGCTTAGTGAGAAACTTGAGGCATGTGTTAGTGAGAGAGATGGGTCTAAAATCCTCAGGTCCCTCGGGAGATAGAATCTTTGGAATTAAGGTAATAAGGGATCCATTAATATTTTCCAAAGAAAGGCTTCCATCATAAAAACCCTGAATGAGAGCCAGGAAATCCTTCTCAATGATGGGCCAGCACTTCTTAACAAAAAGACCATTAAAACCATCCGGCCCAGGAGCTCGATCAGTCGGCAATTCCTTAAGGACAGTGTTGATTTCCTCAGTAGAAAACGGTTCGGACAGAATGCTAAGGCCGCCAATAGGTTGCATAAGAGCTGGTAAATTAAAGCCCATAGTAATACCTTGCGCCTGGCCCATTCTGGTTTTAAAAGAAGACCAGAGGATTCCCGCCATTTGAGAATGATCAGAAACTGGGTCCGCTCCTGCAACCGAGAGGCTGGCAATCGTGTTCTTGCGAAGGCGTTCTGAAGCCATCGCATGAAAGAACTTAGAGTTCTCCTCTCCCACCTTAATATAACGGATTGTACACCTCTGCTTCCAATAAATGTAATGAATGCGAAGCAGATTCTCATGGTGCAATTTTACGATCTTCCGAAAGTTAAATTCAGGTGTGGTCAGGGGCCGTAATTCTTCAAGGTTATCAAAGAAAAGAATTACACGAGAGCAGTCCATTGTCAGTTGCTTTAGGGCCGACAGGTTTTTGCTCCAAGCCTTTAGGGCAGAACGCAGGCGCTTAACCTTATTTTGATGAATCTATGGCTAGTAAAATAGTTTATAAACCATAGAGAAGTTGGAATACAGTAGGTATAACACCAATATAAATAAATAATGAGTTCATTACAGTACCTTGAAGTGATCTTTTATTTTCTTTCGCTAACGGAGCTCACGAGATTTTCTACTTTAAGTTTTGTATTGTGAAGTTTTCAAGTTTTGGGTAAAGATTTGATGGATTATGGAACAAGGAGTGGCAAGATCCTAAGCTTGGGTATGCCCATGGCACCCCCAAGATAATTTAAGGACATCTAAAAGCAAAAGCTTGGGGATCCCCGGAAGGCATCCCCTCTTTCGTCTACTTCTATCGGTAACTTTACTTGGAGCTATATTTTTATTTACCACATGATATGTGTTTTGCTTGGAACGTCTTGTATGACTTGAGTCTTTGCTTGTTAGTTTACCACAATCATCCTTGCTGTACACACCTTTTGAGAGAGCCATACATGATTTGGAATTTGTTAGAATACTCTTTGTGCTTCGCTTATATCTTTTGAGTTATATAATTTTGCTCTAGTACTTCACTTATATCCTTTTAGAGCACGGTGGTGGATTTGTTTTATAGAAACTATTGATCTCTCATGCTTCACTTAGATTATTTTGAGAGTCTTAAACAGCATGGTAATTTTCTTAAAATCCTAATATGCTTGGTATGCAAGATTAATAATAAAACTTTCTTATGAGTGTGTTGAATACTATGATAAGTTTGATACTTGATAATTGTTTTGAGATATAGAGATGGTGATATTAAAGTCATGCTAGTTGAGTAGTTGTGAATTTGAGAAATACTTGTGTCGAAGTTTGTGATTCCCGTAGTATGCACGTATGATGAACCGTTATGTGATGAAGTCGGAGCATGATTTATTTTTTGATTGCCTTCCTTATGAGTGGCAGTCAGGGACGAGCGATGGTCTTTTCCTACCAATCTATCCCCCTAGGAGCATGCGCGTTATACTTTGCTTTGATAACTTGTAGATTTTTGCAATAAGTATATGAGTTCTTTATGACTAATGTTGAGTCCATGGACAATACGCACTCTCACCCTTCCACCTTTTCTAGCCTCTATAATACCGTGCACCTATCGCCAGTATCATACACCCACCATATACCTTCCTCAAAACAGCCACCATACCTACCTATTATGGCATTTCCATAGCCATACCGAGATATATTGCCATGCAACTTTCCACCGTTCCGTTTATTATGACACACTCCATCATTGACATATTGCATATCCTGGTACACCACCGGAGGCATTCACATACAGTCATATTTTGTTCTAAGTATCGAGTTGTAGTTGTTGAGTTGGAAGAAAAATAAAAGTGTGATGATCATCATTATTAGAGCATTGTCCCAGTGAGGAAAGGATGATGGAGACTATGATTCCCGCACAACTCGGGATGAGACTCCGGACGAAAAATAAATAAAAGATGACAAAGAAGCCTAAATAAAAAAAGAGTAAGAAAAGAGGCCATAAAAAAGAGAAAAGGCCCAAATAAAAAAATGAGATAAAAATAGAGAAGGGACAATGTTACTATCCTTTTACCACACTTGTGCTTCAAAGTAGCACCATGATCTTCTTAGTAGAGAGTCTCTCATGTTATCACTTTCATATACTTGTGGGAATCTTTCATTATAGAACTTAGCTTGTATATTCCAATGATGGGCTTACTCAAATTGCCCTAGGTCTTCATGAGCAAGCAAGTTGGATGCACACCCACTTAGTTTCTTTTTGAGCTTTCATATACTTATAGCTCTAGTGCATCCATTGCCTGGCAATCCCTACTCACTCACATTGATATCTATTGACGGGCATCTCCATAGCCCGTTGATACGCCTAGTTGACGTGATACTATCTTCTCCCTTTTTGTCTTCTCCACAAACACCACTCTATTCCACCTATAGTGCTATATCCATGGCTCATGCTCATGTATTGCGTGAAGATTGAAAAAGTTTTGAGAATGTCAAAAGTATGAAACAATTGCTTGGCTTGTCATCGGGGTTGTGCATGATTTAAATATTTTGTGTGGTGAAGATAGAGCATAGCCAGACTACATGATTTTGTAGGGATAACTTTCTTTAGCCATGTTATTTTGAGAAGACATAATTGCTTTGTTAGTATGCTTGATGTATTATTATTTTTTATGTCAGTATGAACTTTTGTCTTGAATCTTTCGGATCTGAATTTTCATACCACAATTAAGAAGAATTACATTAAATTATGCCAAGTAGCACTCCACATCAAAAATTCTGTTTTTATCATTTACCTACTCGAGGACGAGCAGGAATTAAGCTTGGGGATGCTTGATACGTCTCCAACGTATCTATAATTTTTGATTGCTCCATGCTATATTATCTACTGTTTTGGACATTATTGGGCTTTATTATCCACTTTTATATTATTTTTGGGACTAACCTATTAATTGCAGGCCCAGCCCAGAATTGCTGTTTTTTTGCCTGTTTTAGGGTTTCGAAGAAAAGGAATATCAAACGGAGTCCAAACGGAATGGAACCTTCGGGAATGTGATTTTCTCAACGAATAAGACTAGGGAGACTTGGACCCTACATCAAGAAATAAAATAGGAGGCCACGAGGTAGGGGGGCGCGCCTGCCTACCCTAGGAGCACCCTCCACCCTCGTGGGCCCCCTGTTGCTCCACCGATGTACTCCTTCCTCCTATATATATCCACGTACCCCGAAACGATCAGAACAGGACCCAAAACCCTAATTCCACTTCCGTAACTTTCTGTATCCACGAGATCCCATCTTGGGGCCTGTTCCGGAGCTCCGCCGGAGGGGGCATCGATCACGGAGGGCTTCTAGATCAACTCCATGGCCTCTCCAATGAAGTGCGAGTAGTTTACCTCAGACCTACGGGTCCATAGTTAGTAGCTAGATGGCTTCTTCTCTCTTTTTGGATCTCAATACAATGTTCTCCCCCTTTCTTGTGGAGATCTATTCGATCTAATCTTCTTTTTGCGGTGTGTTTGTTGAGACCGATGAATTGTGGGTTTATGATCAAGTCTATCTATGAATAATATTTGAATCTTCTCTGAATTCTTTTTTGTATGATTGGTTATCTTTGCAAGTCTCTCCGAATTATCAGTTTGGTTTGGCCTAGTAGATTAATCTTTCTTGCAATGGGAGAAGTGCTTAGCTTTGGGTTCAATATTGCGGTGTCCTTTCCCGGTGACAGTAAGGGCAGCAAGGCACGTATTGTATTGTTTCCATCAAGGATAATAAGATGGGGTTTTCTTCGTATTGCATGAGTCTATCCCTCTACATCATGTCATCTTGCTTAAGGCGTTACTCTGTTTTTTAACTTAATACTCTAGATGCATGCTGGATAGCGGTCGATGAGTGGAGTAATAGTAGTAGATGTGGGCAGGAGTCGGTCTACTTGTCTCGGACGTGATGCCTATATACATGATCATACCTAGATATTGCATAACTATGCTCAATTCCGTCAATTGCTCAATAGTAATTTGTTCACTCACCGTAGAATACTTATGCTCTTGAGAGAAGCCACTAGTGAAACCTATGGCCCCCGGGTCTATCTTTATCATATTGATCTCCTACTACTTAGTTATTTCCTTTGCTATTTACTTTGCCATTATTTTACTTTGCATGTTTTATCGTAAAAATACCAAAAATATTATATGATCATATCTATAAGATCTCACTCTCGTAAGTGGCCCTATAGGGATTGACAACCCCTATTTGCGTTGGTTGCGAGGATTTATTTGTTTTGTGCAGGTGCGAGGGACTCGCGCGTAGCCTCCTACTGGATTGATACCTTGGTTCTCAAAAACCGAGGGAAATACTTACACTACTTTGCTGCATCATTCCTTCCTCTTCGGGGAAAACCAACGTAGTGCTCAAGAGGTAGCAGTCACAAATGGCACCCCGACAAAGTTATCACGTGGAGGAATTATGTCTCATAGGTTGCACACCTCCTCCTCGCTCCGCCGCATTCTTTGAGCTATGATGGCTTCATGAAGTGGGCTCTCATCATCTTCATCGACTGGGTCCTCATTATCTTCATCATCTTCGTCATCTGCATCATCTTCATCATCTTCACCATCTTCCACCAGGTTGAGATAAATGACAGCTAGCTTGGGTCTTTGTTGGTGGGAATGACAACTATGGGATCACTGGGATCCCTTCTACGGTCGGCGGGCGCGGGGTCGTGAGAAGAGCAGGTTTAGCGAGCAAGCACACGGATCGTTTACCCAGGCTCGGGCCACGAGGATGCGTAAAACCATAGTCCTGCTTTGGTGGATGTATTGAGTTTCCTAAGCTTTCTGAACTAGCTATGGTGGACGTCCCATTCCAAAAAGCTGAATCCTTCTCCTAGTCGCCCCGGGCCTCCTTTTATAGGAAAAAGGGGCTACCATAGTGGCACACAGGAGGTGGAAAGGTCCAAAGTGCGCGAGCTTATCACACGGCATTACGGGACAAAGTGCATTAAATGCGCTACATAGGTGTCCATCAGCTTTATCAGGGACGGGAACGAGGCCTATCCCGTCCGTCACTGCTTTGCCTCGCTTCGACACGCAGCTAGGATTGGCGATGCATGCAACGCTATGTAGATAGGCAGACAGCTGAGGTGGTGCGGTGATAAGGCCTTTAGGAAGATCGGCATGCCGTCACGCAGGCGCTTGCTGAGTTGGCCTGGAAGCTGCATGTTGCCACGCAGGTGCCTGCTCAGCTGATTGGGCTGGCAGCTATATGCAAACGGCGGCGGAGTCTTGGCTGGTGCGGGCCTGGAAGTGGCCCTGCTGACGCCCTCGGCAAGGGTCTTGCCATGGCGTTGCTGTCATCCCCGGCAAGGGTCTTGCCGGGGGTCTTGTGGATTTGCTCGGCTAGAATCCTGCCGAGGGTACCCATCTTCTAGTCCTCAACTGAACTCATATATTTATGAGTTTGACGAAGATATGCATGCCACCACAGAGGCGCCTCCCGAGCCCTGGTTCCAACGCTGGTGGTTGGGTTGGAGCCGGTGGGTTCAAGGGTGGTTCACTCCGCTGGCATCGGGCAAGTTGCCCCGGCAAGGCTCTTGCCGGGGCAGCGGGGGGCCGCCTCGGCAAGGATCTTGATGAGGGACTCCACCTCGCCCTCTTGCCCTCCTGTGCTTTCGGTCTTGGCGTCGCCTTAGTCGTCTCATGCTTCGGCTTCTCTCCGGCTTCCCTCCTCTGCCCTGCTAAGTGTGGCCGCGACGCGTGGCTCTGACTACCCGTGCACAAGTAAAGGGTTCAAAAGGAGAGCCCATACTTTTGTACACCGATAGGAGCCACCGGGCCCAGGCCACACATAAGCGTGACACGTTGTTGGGCTAGGCCTAGAACGGTGAGCGGGCAGGTGAGGCAGATTTTACCGAAGTAATTTCTCGTCCGCTGCGCTTCCTCACAACCCGCGTTGAACGCACGATGTGGAGGGTCGTGCGTGACGTGGGGGTCATGCGTGGGGCGGTTCCCGCACGCATGCGTCACATCATGGTAAAGAGGCGGCCCACACTTTCCCCGTCAGAAAGGAAACGGCCGCGGGCATGCTGCTTATTTACCCTCCGTGTCTTCTCCAATCTCCAAGCCGCCATTCCTTCCTTCTTCCACAAGCCCCTGCTCGCCGTCGCTGCACTTTTTCTGCCTTTTCCCTTCCACTGCTCATAGCCGCCATGGCACCCAACACTGGCAAGGACAAGGGAGTGGCTGAGAACGCCGGAGGAGCGGAAACACCGGAGAAGGAATCGGCGGCGCGGCGGACGGAGCTCGCCTACTTTTTTTCCACGGTCGACGCGGCCCACCTTCGGTACGGAGCTCGCCTAATACTTGATAATATTCTTTGGCTCCCCTTGTGTCGAATCAATAAATTTGGGTTGAATACTCTACCATCGAAAACTGTTGCGATCCCCTATACTTGTGGGTTATCAAGACTATTTTCTGGCGCCGTTGCCGGGGAGCATAGCTCTATTCTTTGAGTCACTTGGGTTTTATATCTTCTTACCATTATGAAGAACTTGAGAGATCCAAAAACCAAGATTTATCCCTCAACTACGAGGTGAGGTAAGGAACTGCCATGTAGCTCTGCACTTGATTCACCTTCTGTTTTGAGTAAGCTTGCGACACCTAAGCCTGCTTCTGCTATTGATTCTAATATGTCGCATGTTATTGACGATGCCACTTCTGCTATGCATGATACTTATGATGAAACTGCTTCTATGCTTGATACTACTATGCCACTTGGTGAATTTCTTGATGAACAACTTGCTAGGGTTAGAGTGAATGAAATTATTGAAACTGATAATATTGATGAAAGTGATGATGAACACTCTCCCCCTAATAAATATGAATTTCCTGTTGTTCCTGAGGGTCATGTTCTGGATGAAGAATCTGCTAGAGCTATTTTAGCTTGCAATGATAGATATGATCTAAAAATGTTGTTAGCTAAATGGAAGAAGCAATCCCTTAATGCTAGAATGAAACCTGACCCTACTTTTGCTACTTCACCAATCTGTGTTACTGATAAGGATTATGAATTCTCTATTGATCCTGATATAATTACTTTGGTTGAATCTGATCCTTTTTATGGCTATGAATCTGAAAATGTTGTGGCACATCTTACTAAATTAAATTATATAGCCACCCTGTTCACTAATGATGAGATAACTCGCTACTTTTATATCCTTAAAATATTTCCACTCTCATTAAAGGGTGATGCTAAGATATGGTTTAATTCTCTTGATCCTGGTTGTGTGCGTAGTCCCCAGGATATGATTTATTACTTCTCTTCTAAATATTTCCCTACTCATAAGAAACAAGCTGCTTTAAGGGATATATATAATTTTGTGCAAATTGAAGAAGAGAGTCCCCCACAAGCTAGGGGGAGGCTTCTCCAATTACTTAATGCTTTGCCCGATCATCCTCTTAAGAAAAATGAAACACTTGATATCTTTTATAATGGACTAACCGATGCTTCCAGAGATTACCTGGATAGTTGTGCTGGTTCTGTTTTCAGGGAAAGAACACCAGATGAAGCTGAAATTCTATTGAATAATATGTTGACAAATGAAAATAATTGGACACTTCCTGAGCCTATTCCTAAACCAACTTCGAAGAAGAGAGGTCTTCTATTTCTCAGTCCTGAAGATATGCAAGAGGCAAAGAAATCCATGAAAGAAAAGGGTATTAAAGCTGAAGATGTTAAGAATTTACCTCCTATTGAAGAAATACACGTTCTTAATTTACCGCCCACTGAAGAAATACATGGTCTTGATAACCCGACACACGTAGTAAAGGTAAATTCTCTCTATAGATAAGATAAAGCTGAAATCCCATTTACTAAGTTTGCTAGCCCATGCTTAGCTGAGTTTGATAAATTTATGGTTAAGCAAGAAGACTTCAATGCTTATTTTGGTAGAGAATTAAAACACAGTGCTGGTATGCTTGAACACTTGGTGATTATATGGCCAATGTCAAAGGTGAACTTAAACTTATTAGCAAACATGCTTCTATGGTTACCATTCAACAAGAACAAGTACTTAATGCTCAAAATGATTTGCTTAATGAACTGAATAGTAAGAATAATGATTATGCTGTTAGAGTGGCTACTAGAACTGGTAGAATGAATCAGGAACCTTTGTATCCTGAAGGCCACCCTAAGAGAATTCAGCAAGATTCTTAGAGAAATAATATATATGCACCTAGTCCTTCTAAAAGGAAGAAAAATAAGAATGGTAGGACTTTGCATGCTTCTAGTGAACCTCTTACTGAAACACTTGAGAATACAAATGATATTTCTATTTCTGATGCTGAAACTCAATCTGGTAATGAAGCTGAAACTAGTGATAATGTTAATGATAATGTTCATGTTGATGCTCAACCTAGCAATGATAATGATATAGAAATTGAACCTGCTGTTGATCTCGATAACCCACAATCAAAGAATCAACGTTATGATAAGAGAGACTTCGTTGCTAGGAAACATGGTAAATAAAGAGAACCATGAGTTCAGAAACCCATGCCTTTCCCTCCCAAACCATCCAAGAAAAAGGATGATGAGGTTTTTGAGCGCTTTGCTGAAATGATTACACCTATCTTTTTGCATATGCGATTAACTGATATGGTTAAAATGAATCCTTATACTAAGTACATGAAATAAATTGTTACTAATAAAAGAAAGATACCGGAAGCTGAAATTTCCACAATGCTTGCTAATTATACTTTTAAGGGTGGAATACCTAAGAACTTAGGAGATCCAGGAGTACCCACTATACCATGCTCCATTAAAAGAAACTATGTTAAAACTACTTTATGTGATCTTGGAGCCGGTGTTAGTGTTATGCCTCTCTCTTTATATCGTAGACTTGATCTGAATAAGTTGACAGATAGTGATATATCTTTGCAAATGGCTGATAAATCAACTGCTATACCTGTCGGTATTTGCGAGGATGTGCCCGTTGTGGTTGCAAACGTTACTATTTTAACGGACTTTGTTATTCTTGATATTCCCGAGGACGATAGTATGTCTACTATTCTTGGAAGACCCTTTTTGAATACTGTAGGGGCTGTTATTGATTGCAAGAAAGGCAATGTCACTTTTCATGTTAATGGTAATGAGCATACGGTACACTTTCCGAGGAAACAACCTCAAGTCCACTATATTAATTCTATTGGAAAAATTCCATAGATTATTTTTGGAGGTTTTGAATTTCCTCTTCCTACTGTCAAGAAGAAATATGTTATTCTTATTGTTGGGGATTTGCATATCCCTGTTGAGGTAACCTAGTGTTATTCGAAGATTCTCCGGTTCCATGTTATTCGAAATGAGTTTGTTAACAAGACCTGATCAACGTTGTTAATGGATTCCTTTTGATGATCATGAGATGGATGAATTTAGAAAACACAACTCTCTGTACCATCCTTTTAATTTCTGTTATTTATATTAAATAAAATAGAATTAGTATTTTCTGTCTGTTATCTGAATTATCCGTGCAATATAAAAATACCCTGAAAATAAAAGTTCTCCAAATGCCCTGAAATTTAAATATGATTTTTTCTGAAATATTTGAGAATATTTGGCACTGAGAACATAGCACGGGGGGCGTCCACCTGGCCACGAGGGTGGAGGGTGTGCCCTACTCCCCTGGGCGCGCCCCCCTGCCTCGTGGGCCCACGGTGGCCCTCCTCCACTTATTCATGCACACACACACACTCCTTCCTCCCACAAACACGATTATCCAGTTCAAACCCGAGTCCAAGCTCACACTACAAGAAATATGTCAACTTATGACCACCACTATTGGTCATTGAAAGGTCACAAACTTCCATTTATGACCTTTTTGTGACCAAAAACATAAGGTCAAAAGCTGGGCGTCGTAAACTGACTATAGCGACCTTTCTTCTGGAATGGTCGCAAACGTTTATGACCAAAATACGTCTACTGTGGCGTTTTGGTCACTAGCAACCTCCCCAGGCCACGTAGGCATCCAGCGTGGCAATCTGACGTGGCACAAGATTTAGCCCGGTCCAATTAGATTTTTTACATGGGCCTAGCCCAACAATTCGGCCTTTCTATATATTTTTTCGTGTCAATTTTTGGTCAATTTCATGGGCCTAGCCCAACATTATAGCCTTTTTATCTTTGGGTCGTTGCCTTTGTTTGGGCCATGGCCTTTTCACTCCAGACCACGTTTGTAGCACGTTTGTTTCTGGGTCATGGCCCATTCAGGCCCGGTACTATCATGGCAATTGAGTAATTTTCACAATCTGGCATTAATGCAACATGTACACTGGGAATACAAAATTTCATTACACAGGAATTGTTCAACACGTAGGAGCACATCTGGTACTGTCCTAACAATGTCTACATAATTTGCCTTATCTCACTACTACATAACATTGTTCAACATGTAGGAGCACATTTGGTACTGTCCTAACAATGTCTTCATTGCTCCCTTTGATGGGCAAGTTCTCCAGGTGCGACAACTTGCCTTCCTACAAGAACAGAACATTACATGAATAGATCAATCGAGGAGGAAACAGTAAAACAGGCTGAAATCATCACACATACAAATAATAACAGCATACATTAATGTATAAAATAATAAAAATATCTATAACCAGGGCTATTTCTAGCCAACCTGTGTGCACGAATCATAATAGATCAAGCAAAAGACGTATAACCATCAGCAAACAACAAATATTAGTGAAAGGGGGAAATTTCTAGTACTCATCATTTTTGCAAAGTGAGCAAGAACAATGATATTTTCCTACACATACTTTTTGATTTTTCCTTAGTCCTATAGTGATCTACTCACTCCAATTATATCTCACTCCAATTCTATCCAAAGTGAGCATGCAGTATATATGAAGGGATTACAACAGGTTCCTACAGTACACTAGATAGGCCAACATTTTAGACTACTAGTACCTAGAAATCATATGCAACTCTGTTTTTTCTCTAGCCCAGCCACAAGATCATAAGAGAAATCGTAAGTATCTGGTGCATTTGATATAATAAAGCAGCTCCCGAACAAACAGAAGTTCTGCTTCTTCACATCCCAATTGAGGAGATCTGTGGGATAACCTACCCTGAGGAGCTCGTCGCGGGATCTTCTCCATGGACAGCCCCCTTCTTTCACAACACCAGATTGGCCTCTTCACGAACCTGCAAAAATAAATGCACACACAAATCAGATTGTGGGAGACGAGAGGAGGAATAGGAGGAGGGATGTGTATGCAAGTGTATAAGCATCAAGCATGAGATACTTTTCAAATTACTATGAACATTCTTAGTTTCTTTGATTGAAGTAGGTGACTGGGGCTAGGTGTGCTCACTACTAGGCAGTAAAAACTCGGTATATACAAGCATTGCGTGCTTAGTTATTGGCGACGAATATCTAGACACCAAAATATCGGTGCCTCAAACAGTGCACATACGAATACTAAATATCAACCAATGCACATACTTTTATTACCAGGCAGAGAGATAGCTCAAAACAGAACATATATAATTTGAAAGAAGGAAATCACCCATAATTAACAGGGAGAGGTATAACCAAAACAGGTTCATTTGTCTTCCAAGTATAAAACATCAAGTGCACAAACTCACATCAGTTAACATCATTACAGAATTTCAGATAACATGTTTACTGCAGAAATTCAGTTAACATATTCTGCGCACATGTTCAGTTAACAGTTTAGGTGCTCTAATTCAGTTAAAACTGCAGCATATAACAAATTCAGTTAAGTAATCTGAATAGCTTGTGTTTATTGCATTTACTGAGAAAAACATATACAATGCCATTTACTGAAGTTGTGTGTAAACATGACTAAGCTTGACAGATACAGGGAAGAAAAAAACTGAATAAGATAGCAGGCAATGTACGACATCGAGGATTCGACCAGCCTCTACTCATCAGCAACTGTAAACACCAAGAAAAAGAACAAAGGTTTGAATGTCAAATATATTCCCAAGAAGCTATTAAGACAAGGAGATAGTAAATGTGACCACTGGTCTATGAACTCACCAGAGGATTAATTTTGTTCGGGTCACTCCCAAGTTTGCTCATAGCATCCCTCATACAAGCAAGATCAACAACTGCCGGGACACCAGTGAAATCCTATAAAGAGACAAATGATTAAGTGAATAAATTGAAGATAAGATCCTAGCAGAAACATATCAGAATAAAATAAGCAATGTATCCAGCTTACAGTACCGCTTGCCAGATTAAAATAGAAGTGTTGACTTTTATAATTGCAAATAGAAGAAGAATATGTGATGACGATGCAGCTAATCTTATACAGAAACCTATCACCTACTGGCGCATGATATCTATCTTTAAAAATCCAGGTGACAGCAGCAATCATACATCACATACATAATGGGAATAAGACATGGTTATTGGGGAACTACACTTTCTTGAAAGGATAGGAAAGGGGACCTCCATTTCCAATATTCCTGCCCTCAAAAGCTATTGACTCGAATCTTTCCAACTCACATATATTCTTTCCACGGCAACTGGACAACTTGGAACAAAAGAAGTGGAGACGATGGCAGGAATCAGGATCAATACCTTGAGGAGGACATGGGCTGGCTTGAACGGGATTTCGACTTGCTTGGTGGCACTGTTCTCCCAGTCTAGGATCTTCTCAATGTCCTTCCCCATGACCTGGAACTCGTCGCAGTTTCTGATTGACGACTCGAGCAGAATCCTTATCGAGTAGGGTAGCCGATCTGGAAAACAAAGTGATGGTTAAATCTTCGGCAATTCACATAATTCAGTGATATACAAAAAAAACTGACTAGAAAACAACGCATCCAGAGACTAATTCCACCGTCAGAATTGAACAGGAACATTTCAAACCTGAAGCTACCATCCTACTTTTTGAACAGGAACGTCGCGTGGTATATAAATGACAGTTCGGTGCTCTCTGTACGCCATTACAAGTTCAAATCATGTCCTAGAGTATTTATTTATGTGTAACTTCACCGGTCGATGCAAGATATTCTAAGAGCCAATCACGGTGGAATCTTACATAAACGACAGAAGGGCGTGTTGTTCAAGTAAGTTTTCACGCATGTCAGGTTGCGTTGTCGACCGATCGCTGGGAATATTCTTCACACAGACACCCCCAATGCATCTGCATCTCCAGCATGTGCACTGCACACTAGCATAGTAGCCGGCATCACCGCTCCTTTTCGATGAATGAAAATAAAATACTGTCAATAGCAGAATTGCAAAAACATACCCTGATCCACACTACTATACAGCTATACTGTCACTAGTAGTAGTAGTATCTTGAGCTTGCGTCGTACGGACATGTTCTATTTTAACATATACGCTGAATCCTATTCCATATACTGTATGATACTGCTGCTATCAATCTGGTACCAACAGTGGGCTGGCTAGTGGAGCAGTTAGGCTCTGAGAATACTCTACTCTGCATCCTAACAGGCATCTACATCTGTAGATGTGGACCATCACTTGGGAAGGAGTCCTGGACTCCTGGAGATGTAAATGAAGGGCTTATGGCAGCATTGTGGCGTGCAGCCGTGTGTTTCCCAGGAACTGAGCCGTGCTCTCCTCAACAATGGCCGCACACGCACACATCGGATACTATTTACTGTATTGCTGCGCCGACACGCCATGCGTATGGAGCAATCGTATCTAGACTAGGCTAACCGCAGATAAATTTTGGTCGACGAGAGGTAGGGGTAGGGGATTCAGCAGCAACCACGCACATACCGCAGATGCGGAAGACCCCGATGGTGACGCCGAGCCCGGCGGAGAAGGCCAGCTGCTTCGGCTCCGCGCCCCTGCACCGGCCAACCACCAAAGCAGAAGCGATGAAACCGGCGACCAGATGCCTGCGCGGCCGGACGAAACAGAAACTATAGCCGGGCGGCTGGGGCCTCACCTCTGGATGACCTGCAGTAGGGGATCGACGACCCTGGCGTTGAGCCACGGGAGGACCACCGCCATTTCCTCCCTCCCCCCCTCCGCGCGGATCGGGGCCTGGGTAGGTTGGTGGGCGGGCCGGAGGAGCGAGGCGAGGGCGGGCGTTCTCCATTCAGACGTATTCAGCGTTGGTTCCCAAGTATGGACCGAGGCTGGATCGCGTTGGATCTCCCTCCCTCGGGTTCTTCTCTCCCTTCTGGTGAGGGAAGGGGAGGGGCGAGAGGAGGAGGGCGTGGGGGAGGCCATGGAAGGCGGTGAGCTCCGTCGGAGGGAGGCGGCGGCGGTGATCTGGAAGGTAGGAGGCGAGCTCTCGTTCGCTCTCTCTCCATCGGGTGAGACAGCGAGGAGAAACGAGGGGAGGGATGGGATCGGGGTGGGTGGCGGCGGCGATGTGGGAGACGAGGGGAGCGAGATCTGGATCGAGCGAGGAGAGGAGGGCTGCTAGGGTTTGGGTTGGGTTGGGTTGAGAAAGGACCTGAGAGACGTTGGATCCGTCGGATGTGGACGGTCCAGATCGGTTAAGTGGGGTGATCCGTGTGAAGAGCTCTGATTGGCTCAGAAAAATTATGATTTAGAATAGTTTCTAAGTACTAAAACTAGGAGAGTTTTGTGAAGCAGCTATCAAAAATATTTTGCAAAATGGCACAACTAAAATTTTCTATCAATTTAGACCATATTTTATGGATGATAGCCAGTTTGCATGCAATTTTTAATCTTTGTAGCTATTTTAAATCATTATTCGAGTGCCCAAAATGAGTATTTTTGTGAAGGGCCTACCAAATAATTGTTGCAAAATTGTACTAAATAAATTTTCTAAAATACTAGGACATATTTAAACCACAATTTACCAAATTGTTGGGTGTCAGAAGTTTTGATCCACCTTTGGTGAAAAAGACAAATTTCCGGCGATTCAGCTGGAAGCGGGTCAAATTTGAACTGTAGCTACCTCGTAGTTTGCTCTTTATTTTTTCCAAAAATCATTTCTAGGTACATAAGTATCTATTTAATCAGAGAAATACCAAAAAAATTCCAAGATTCAACCACTAGCTAGGAACGGACATTCCCGCCGTTTTGACCGCATTTTGAAACGGACATAAAAAATTCAAAAAAAAATCAAAAAATTGGAAAACATTCGCATTGCGTCATTATATGTGACCAAGTTACCAGGAAAAATTATAAACTTGTAATACAGCGAATATTTAAAAAAAGTGTTCTCAGAAACGAGATATCAAGTGTGAAGATGAATGGCTTTCAACCCAAATGCTCAATCTTATGGCCACATACATGGCATAGTTTGTTCAAATGATCTCATATTGTGCACAAGGGTGCATATTGGAATGACAAACAATGTTGCTTAAGGAAGTTTTCATTTCCTTTGGATGAAAAATTCATTTTCCATTTTTCGAGTGCCCGAAAAGAGATTTTTTTGTGAAGGGCCTACCATATATTAGTTGCAAAATTGTACCAAGTCAATTTTGTAAAATACTAGGACATATTTAATGCACAATTGACCAACTGGTTGGGTGTCAGAAGTTTTGATCCACCTCTTGTGAAAAAGACAAATTTCCGACAATTTAGCTGGAAGCGGGTCAAATTTGAACTGCAGCTGCCTCAGAGTTTGCTATTTATTTTTTCCAAAAATCATTTCTAGGTACATAAATATCTATTTAATCAGAGAAACACCAACAAAATTCCAAGATTCAACCACTAGCTAGGAACGGTCATTCCCGCCGTTTTGACCGCATTTTGAAACGGGCATAAAAAATTCAAAAAAAAATCAAAAATTTGGGAAACCTTCGCATTGTTTCATCATATGTGGCAAAGTTCCTAGGAAACATAACAAACTTGTAATATGGCAATTATTTTAAAAAAGTGTTCTCAGAAACAAGCTATCATGTGTGGAGATTAATGGCTTTCAAGCCAAATGATCAATCTTATGGCCACATTCATGGCATACTTTGTTCAAATGATCTCATATTGTGCACAAGGGTGCATATTGGAATGGCAAACAATGTTGCCTAAGGAAGTTTTCATTTTCGTTGGACGAAAAAACCATTTTCCATTTTTCGAGTGCCCGAAAGGAGGTTTTTTTGTGAAGGAACTACCAAATAATTGTTGCAAAATTGGACCAAATCATTTTTATAAAATACTAGGCCATATTTAATGCACAATTGAAAAAATGGTTGGGTGTAAAAAATTTTGATCCACCTCTCGTGAAAAAGACAAATTTCCGCCGATTCAGCTGGAAGCGGGTCAAATCTGAACTGCAGCTGCCTCATAGTTTGCTATTTATTCCAAAAATAATTTCTAGTTACATAAGGACCTATTTAATCATAAATACATGGTTTGGTGGCGATACGTCGAGGTTTGGGCGTTGGCCGAGGGCCCCAACTCTAGAGCGCGTAAACTCGCATGCCCGTCGCGTGGTCACTGCGTGACCGTAATGTTGCCATGTGTTCTGGGCGGCTTATGCATGTCTAGTGGGTTGGGCACTCCCCAGGTTGGTGCTAGGAAGAAAATTACAACATAAGACTCTCACGAGAAGACCAATCGATGCTCAAACATGAATTAGCAGTCAAGTGTTTGATTAGCGGTATGGGAAATGCACATGGCCAATGGGCGTGAGTTTTGGCTGAGGATGATAATCTACTAAGGAGAATGTCTTCACAAATTTTTAGCTCAAAAGGAGGATCCTAGGTGGTACTTGCTTTGCAAAGTACCATGCTGGACAAAAATATGAATGTTGAAGCTGGGCTCAAAATAATGAATGGATTGAGCTAAAATTTTGTGGAGGATGGTTATTTGGGCATAGGAAAGCATTGTAGAAAATTGATATCATTTGGACATGCCAAAGTAGTACTTCCTTCACAATGCTCTTCTATGGACAGAAACTTGGGAAAACTAGTGAGAGAGATTGGGTGAATGAAATGAGGTCAAAATTGGTGTAGATAAGTTACTTAGGTATGGTCCTGCGCTGGTCAATTTTCAGATCATTTGGGTAAGCCTAGCTAGTACTTACTTCAGAAAGCTTCTCTCGAGGTAGAAACTTTGGAAATTTCCCGAGAAAGATTTACTAGGAAAATTGAGCTGAATATTATCATGTGGCAATGATTTGGGTATGGAAGAGTGCACAAAAAGTTTGAGGGTAATAGGAGGGGTCTATATAACACTTGCTTTGCAACGTGCCAATTTGGCCATAAAATATAAATTGAACCTGGGCTCACATAAATGATTTGACTGAGCTGCAATTTGGAGGAGGGTGATAATTTGGGCATATGAAGAAACTGTATAAATTTCATGTCATTTAGAGATATAAAAAAGGTACTTCCTTCACAATGCTTCTAGGTGGACAAAAACTTTGGAAATTTGCCGAGGAAGATTTGCTAGGAAAATGGAGCTGAATTTTGTCATGCGGTAATGATTTCGATAGGAAAGAGTGCCCAAAAATTCATAGGGCAATCAATAATATATAAATAGCACTTCCTTCATAAAGTGTTGTTGTGAACATAATAGGAAAACGAATATTGTTGAATTAGTTTTGAACTAGGCAAGGAAGGATTTTTACATATTTGATGAAGATATGACCCAAAGAATTTATGAGATTTTTTTGGGAATTTTGGGAATGATAGAAATATAGGTTGCTTCACAACCTAGGGCAAAAACTGCCACATGGGCATGACACATAGGCAAAACTGATGAGATGGCGCCTAGTCATCACAACCCACCACAATCTACAAGGCTATGACCTTCTATATTGGTCATTAACAACTAGAAATAAGGCAGCGGACTAGCACTGTTTGCTTTGTGACCATTTCGTGTAAGGAAATTACGACCTTTCTGACCAAAATGGTCGCAATGGTTTAGGGTTTGAAGCCCCTGAACAGCTTTTGACCAATTGGTCTAAAATGGTCATAAATTTATGACCAATTCTTCGAGGGTCACTGACAGAAGGTCATAAGTTGACATATTTCTTGTAGTGTCATTTCGCTGCCATTTTCAATCTCCTTGCTCAAAGCACCTCTCACAAAACTGCTTGGGGGGATTGTTCCTTGGTATGTGACTCCTCTATTGGTCCAATTAGTTTTTGTTCTAGTGCTTTATTCATTGCAAATTTGTGCTTCCTAGGCGACCCTGTTCTTGAGCTTGCATGTCAAATTTACATGGTTCCAAGTAGTTTTGATGCATGATATAGGCTCTAAGCACTTGTAGGAGTAGTTGCTATCAATTTTGTTGAGCTTGGCTCACTTTTATTTGAAGTTACTAAAAATTTCAGAAATTTTTCAGAGGAACAAATATGTTTAGGAAAATGTACCAAGGTGTCTCTTCAAGGAAACAAGAACCCATGCTTGCAATGAGTGATGCTGATGATGAGCCACCAAGGGACGCTCTAGTGTGGCCCTGTGAATGGCCTTCAGAGGACTTTATGGATCGAGCGGAAATCAAGGAAGAATTTGACGCCTTTTTGCGTAACGCTGATCTTGTGAGCTTCGAGGAGGAAAAGTGCCGCCAGTACCACTATCTCACTAGTTCCTTTGTGAGGAGGTTTGAATTTTCATCTTCATGCAATTCTCCAACTGTCCTGTTTGATCTTTATGAAAAAATTTATACGATGGACTTAGAGGATTTTACCACTGCTTGCAAACTTCCACAATTTGGTAGTGTTAGTGTCGGTGTCAAAACCGGCGGATCTTGGGTAGGGGGTCCCGAACTGTGCGTCTAGGTGGATGGTAACAGGAGACGGGGGACACGATGTTTTTACCCAGGTTCGGGCCCTCTCGATGGAGGTAATACCCTACTCCTGCTTGATTGATCTTGATGATATGAGTATTACAAGAGTTGATCTACCACGAGATTGAAGAGGCTAAACCCTAGAAGCTAGCCTATGGTATGATTGTTGTTCTTGGTCCTACGGACTAAACCTTCCGGTTTATATAGACACCGGAGGGGGCTAGGGTTACACAAAGTCAGTTAGAAGGAAGGATATCTATATATCCATATTGCCAAGCTTGCCTTCCACGCCAAGGAGAGTCCCATCCGGACACGGGACGAAGTCTTCAATCTTGTATCTTCATAGTCCAATAGTCCAGCCAAATGATATAATCTGGCTGTCCGGATACCCCCTAATCCAGGACTCCCTCAGTTAGGGAACCTCGCAAATCTGAATTTAGAGATTTTCTTGCTAGTATAACTGTGGGTGAATCTAGATATATAACACAAGCTACCATAGGGATCATTCACTTTCCTGCTATACATTATTTTGCTCTCTTCATAGGTAGATGCATTAATGGTAAAGATGAGGTATGTCACATGTGTGTCCCTGACCTCAGTATTCTTAGGAGTGTTGTGTTAGGAGTAAATATTATAATTTGGGATCCATTGTTGCACGTAGGTTGCATCTTAATATATTTAATGGAGATTTCTTTGGTGGAATTTATGCACCCCGCATAGCTAATTTTCTTGGTATAACCATACGTGAGGATGATATTGAGTTGCCTCCTACTTATTTGGATTATGAGGCTATGGTTCGTCATCAGTTTGGTGAGAGGAACAGTCAGTTGCTCCAGTACCGACGAATCTTTGACAGACGACGCACCTATCACGTCGCTCTCCCTGCTTCTACTTTCTTTGACTTCTAGGCAAAAAGGAGATATTTTATAACCAGAGAGGAGGTGGAAGAGTATAAGAGGAGAGCTGAGATAGCTCGCCTCCAAGCTGTAGCCCACGATGCAATGACTACTACATTGCAGTACGACCCCAACTATTATTATGGATATCCGCCAGGCCAGCCGTGGCCATAGACCAACTTAGGCCAAAAGCCTAAGCTTGGGGGAGTACATATTTCCCACTGACATTACATTTATGTTCACACACTCATTGCTATATGTCGGTGCTCATACTTTTTCATTGTATCATCCATGCTAGTTATTTCCTTTTTATGCTTTCTTCTTATGTGCTTAATAAACCTTAAGAAAAACAAAAAAATTAGTTCTAGCTTTTAGCTAGTTTTAATTTCCATGCTTGTAGAAGTAATTAAAAAGAAAACCCAAAAAAGATTTCCTATTCTTCTTTTGCTTGTTGGGAGCTTTCCCGTGTAAATAGTTCTATTTCTTTTCTTTTCTTTGGGGGTCGATAGGAGAAGACCATAATTAAATTGTTGAAGTGGCTCTTATATGCATTGTTGTTGATGTGACAAAAGAGCCCATACTGCCTTGTCTTCTCCTGTTTATTGAATGCTTGCAGATTCCAGCTTAGTCCAATGCACCTGCACTATTATTATTATCCACATCGTTCGGGCGTGAAAGTGAAAGGAAATTATGACGATATATGATGGACTGACTGAGATTAGAAAAGCTGGTATGAACTCGACCTCTCTTGTTTTTGTAAATATGATTAGTTCATCGTTACTGATTCAGCCTATTATGAATAAACATGTTTGCAATGACAACTAGAGATCATAGTTTCTTGTGCCATGCTTGATTAGCTAGGAGCTTATAATGGTTTACCTTGCGTGCCAACATGCTACTAAAATGGTGGTGATGTGGTATGATTGGGTGGTATCCTCTTTTGAACGATTCGAGTGGCTTGACTTGGCACATGTTCATGCATGTAGTTGAAACAAAATCAACATAGCCTTCACGATATTTATGTTCATGGTGAATTATATCCTACTCATGCTTGCATTTGGTGTTAATTAATTTTGATGCATGTTCATGACTGTTGTCGCTCTCTAGCTGGTCGCTTCCAGTCTTTTTGTAGCCTTCACCTGTACTAAGCGGGAATACTGCTTGTGCATCCAATCCCTTAAACCCCAAATTTATTCCATATGAGTCCACCATACCTACCTATTTACACTATCTACATGTTGTTCCATGTAAATTTGTATGTGCCAAACTATAAACCTTCAAATAAATATCCTGTTTTGTATTCTCGAATAGCTCATGTATCAACTAGGGTTGTCCGTATCTTCCATGTTAAGCGGGTTATTCTCAAGAGGAGTGGACTCCGCTCCTCACTCACGAGAAAATGGCTGGTACCGGGATGCCCAGTCCCATGCTTTATGCAAATCAAATCAAAATAATTGCAAACAAAACTCCCCCTGGGACTCTTGTTAGTTGGAGGCACTCGTTGTTTCGAGCAAGCCATGGATTGATGCTTGTTGGTGGAGGGGGAGTACAAACTTTACCATTCTGTTTGGGAACCGCCTATAATGTGTGTAGCATGGAGGATATCGCCATCTCTTGGTTGTTAAACTAACAATGAAAGTATACCGCTCAAAATATTATTCACCTCTATTTCAAAACCGAGCTCTGGCACCTCTACAAATCCCTGCTTCCCTCTGCGAAGGGCCTATCTGTTTACTTTCATGTTGAGTCCTCATCCTCTTATTAAAAAGCACCAATTGGAGAGCACCGCTGTCATTTGCATTCATTACTGTTAGTTTACATTGAGTATGACTTGACTGGATCTGTTTTACCATGAATTACAATGTCTAGTCTGTCCTTGATCTTTAAAGGTGGTCTGCATTTATGTTTTGCGGTCTCAGAAAGGGCTAGCGAGATACCATCTTGTTATATCATATTATGATTGTTTTGAGAAAGTGTTGTCATCCGAGATTTATTATTATTGCTCGCTAGTTGATTATGCCATTGATATGAGTAAACATGAGACCTAAGAGTTATTTTGAATATGGTTAGTTTATAATCTTGCTGAAAACTTGAATGCTGGGTTTACATATTTACAACAACAAGAGCAAAAAAAGTTTGTAAAAGTTTTTCTTTATCACTTTCAGTTTGTCAACTGAATTGCTTGAGGACAAGCAAAGGTTTAAGCTTGGGAGAGTTGATACGTCTCCGTCGTATCTACTTTTCCAAACACTTTTTTCCTTGTTTTGGACTCTAACTTGCATGATTTCAATGGAACTAACCCGGACTGACGCTTTTTCAGCAGAATTGCCATCGTGTTATTTATGTGCAGAAACAAAAGTTCTCCGAATGACCTGAAACTTCATGGAACATATTTTTGGAAATAATAAAAAATCCTTGCAAAAGATGAAGACCAGGGGGCCCACACCCTAGCCACGAGGGTGCGGGCGCGCCTACCCCCCGGGCGTGCCCCTACCTCGTGGGCCCCCTAGAGCTCCTCCGACCTCAACTCCAACTCTATATATTTGATTTCGGTGAGAAAAAAGTAAAGAAGAAGGATTCATCGCATTTTACGATACGGAGCCGCCGCCAAGCCCTAAAACCTCTCGGGAGGGCTGATCTGGAGTCCGTTCGGGGCTCCGGAGAGGGGAATCTGCCGCCGTCGTCATCATCAACCATCCTCCATCACCAATTTCATGATGCTCACTGCCGTGCGTGAGTAATTCCATCGTAGGCTTGCTGGACGGTGATGGGTTGGATGAGATTTATCATGTAATCAAGTTAGTTTTGTTAGGGTTTGATACCTAGTATCCACTATGTTCTGAGAATGGTGTTGCTATGACTTTGCTATGCTTAATGCTTGTCACTAGGGCCCGAGTGCCATGATTTCAGATCTGAACCTATTATGTTTTCATCAATATATGTGAGTTCTTGATCCTATATTGCAGGTCTATAGTCACCTACTATGTCTTATGATCCGGCAACCCCGAAGTGACAATAATCGGGACCACTACCGGTGATGACTATAGTTTCCAATAGTTTCCAATAGTTTCCGGTACTCTATTAAAAGGAGGCCTTAATATCCCTTAGTTTCCAATAGGACCCCGCTGCCACGAGAGGGTAGGACAAAAGATGCCATGCAAGTTCTTTTCCATAAGCACATATGACTATATTCGGAATACATGCCAACATTACATTGATGAACTGGAGCTAGTTCTGTGTCACCCTAGGTTATGACTGTTACATGATGAACCGCATCCGGCATAATTCTCTATCACCGATCCATTGCCTATGAGCTTTCCATATATTGTTCTCCGCTTATTTACTTTTCCGTTGCTATTGCTATCATCACTACAAAATACCAAAAACATTACTTTTGCTCCCATTACCATTTGCTACCATTACCACTACTATCATATTACTTTTCTACTAAATACTTTGATGCTGATATTAAGTTTCCAGGTGTGGTTGAATTAACAACTCAGCTTCTAGTACTTGAGAATATTCTTTGGCTCCCCTTGTGTCCAATCAATAAATTTTGGTTGAATATTCTACCCTCGAAAACTGTTGCGATCCCCTATACTTGTGGGTTATCAGATCCCGAGGTCCAAGTGGACATATCCGGAGGGCGCTCAGAAGGAGAGGTGGGAGGAGTGGCGGGGCCGATGGTGCTGGATTGAGGAGGTTTATCCACAAGAGTTTTGCCGGGTTCACCAGGCGCCGCCGGTTCGCGGCAACGATTGGAGCAGTGTTGATCCCGACGACGCGAAGCTCATGGTCGCCACCACCAGGATCCTTCGCCTCACCGAAGCCGGTCTCACCCTTGATATGATCGAGGCGGATTTCCTCTGTCGCCGAATTGCTCCGCTGCATAACAAGGGGAGGCCGGCTAGCTCTTCACGAACGCGGCGGACATCATGCGACTCCGCCCCGGCCTCGACCACAACGTCACCGTGTTGGCGCATACACACTTCTGTCAGTGGCTCTTTCAGTAAAATGTGGACCGCGACGGCAGTGTTGAGAGGTCCTGCAAGCCTGCGAAGGCCGGCAAGGTCGTCAAGGGGCCCTTGTTTGGGTTGCCGGTGGGGGTGGTCCCGCTGAGCAACAACTCATGCCAGATTGACATCATTGCCATGATGCCGGACTGCAACGCGCACGGCCCCATCCGAAACTGGGTCGCGCCGCCAGAGGAGCAGGTGCATGAGTTTTTTGACACCCTGGTGGAGAAGTACATCCGCGAGGAACCACGGCTCGTCCATGACACCACCAAGGCGGAGCTAGACTACATCGCCGCCAGGGCAGCGGATGCGGAGCTCGCCAGGGAGGCCAGCAGCGCCGGCGGCGTGGAGGATAAAGCCGCGGCGGCCGCATAGGTGAAGGAGCACGCCCAGTGGGCGGAGCTTGCTGGGGAGGCCAGCAGCGCCGGCACCGGGGCTCCTCTTAGTAAAGACGACGACGACGAGCCGTCCGAGGAGGAGACTCAGGTTACCGAGCCCCCAGCCACGGGGAAAAGGTGAGTCCTTCAACGGGCCACCTCAGGTGAGCCGGTTTGGCTCGGCAGGTCCATGCCACCCTGGCAAACCCAGGAGACGTCTGCGTGCCAAGCGAGGGCCGCGGCGGCGAAGAAGTTGGTGAAGGCCGCGGTGGCAAAGAAGAAAGCATCTTCTTCTTTTTAGTCCAAGCGTCCCCCAACTCTGCCTGCTTCCCCTCCTCCCGTAGGCGATGAGATGGAGGTCTTCTTTGACCTCGGGTCTCTCAGCCCGAGGAGGAACAGGAAGGCAGCAGAAGAGGAGGTGGAGGACGAGTAAGCGCCATTCCTTTCGTCATCTTCGGCTCCACTAATTGCGCTTCTTATCTCGATTTTTTTTCGTCTTGGCAGGGATATGGAGACACTGGGCCAGAGGGTGAAGAGGGCCAGGTCCTCGGCAGGCGGCCAGCCCCCGGCGGACACCTCTAAGGCACCACTGGTGGTGGTGAGCAGTCCGGACAGCAGCCCCCGGCGTAAGTTTGCCACTCACTCCCCGTCGACGTGTGCCAAGGGCATGATCCTTGGCGCTGACCTTGCCGCGATCGTAGGAGGAGGAAAGCAGTAGGAGGATCCACTTAGGGCTACCCCGAACACGCCGCCTCCATCAACCACGCCGCCCCGAGGTGCGTCCTCGGCAAGGGCGCCAAGCTCCGAGCCCATGCACATGGAGGAGGAGGCAGGCTTGGGCACCGGCGGCCTTACCTTGGTGCCTGATGCTGGCGGAGAGTGGACCTCTGCTTCCCAGCCCGGCACGGGTAAGCCACTCGCCTTCCATCTCTTCTCTACTGTTCTTCTTGAATCCCGGTGTTGGCTTTACCCCCCTTCCAATACCCAGATCCTCTCCCTGCGGACCAGGAGGACCTGGACACCGTCATCGAGGATGTCGCCAAGAATGCCGCGGCGGAGGCCGAGAAGATTGTCGCCGAAGAGGCCACCAAGGGTGCTACCGAGGACGCCGCCAAGGGGCCTGCCGGGAAGCCCGGCAATGCTACTGTCGAGGAGGCTAGCAAGGGACCTGTCGGGGAGGCCGGCGAGCCCGTTGCCGAGGAGGAGGCGGGCTGATGACCAGCCTTCCTCCTCAACTGGCTCTGGCTCCAGCAGGTACCTGAGGGTGAGCGACGACCTCTTCGTCCACCTCCCAGGGTCGTCGAGCTCTAGGGCGCCCATCGAGGGAGAGGTGTTCGACGCAGAGGTGCTTGCCGCCGCTGGGCTCGAGGTTGTTGACGAGCCGAGCGCCGGTGGCGATGGTTCTCAGGATGAGCGGCTTCTCCAGGCCATGGGTGCCAACTTCCGGAAGCCCCAGGCACTCCACCACGCCCGCCTGGACAAGGCCAAGTCCAGCGCGGCAACGGTGGACAAGGTGGAGGCGGACCTCAAGGTACGCGTCGCCGAGACATAGACTTGGTTCCACCAAGCATGTGAGCAGCTAAAGGTCGCGTAGGGCAAGGTGGCCAAGCGCGAGGTGGAGCTTACCATGAAGTAGGCTGACATTGAGAAGGCCCAGGAGACGGAGGAGAGCTTGGCCGCTGCAGTCGAGGCCGCTCGAGCCCAGCACCAGGCCGCGCTGAAGTCCCAGGAGAAGGACCTCGCCGCGCGTGAGGAGAAGCTTGCTGCAACGCTCCACGGCAAGGATGAGGAGGTCGATAAGCTCGTCGTAGAGCGGACCCAGGGGCTGGAGCAGAGGCACAGGGAGGTACTCAATGTCCAAGCCCATGTTCACGCTGACAAGATTAAGGAGCTGGAGGTGGAGTGGGATGGGTTGAAAAACTAGGTCCTGGCGCTGTCCAAGGAGAAGGACACGCTCAACAGCGCTATGACGGAGGCGCAGGGCACAGTCCTCAGCAGGGCTGGGGTGCTCTCCGAGGCCAACAACTCCATCAAAGACCTCAGGCTGAAGCTGGAGGGTCTCGAGGGGATGTTGTCGGAGGGCAAGGCCCGGGAGGAGACCTTGACCAAGAACCTGGAGACCGAGAAGCAGCTGCGGAAGGACAACGATGTTGCCCACAAGGAGCACGTGGAGGGCGAGAACCGCTGGCTCAATCGCCTCGCCACCGTTGCTGACAAGGCCACCACGCCGCTGGATGCCATGGGGATACCGGATGTGAGGTACGCCTCGGAGCCTAACTTAAGCGCCAACTTCAGCCTGACCCTATTCTTTGAGAGGGTTGTCGGTGCCTTGGAGCGGCTTCGTGCCAACCGAGCGGCCTCGCTGGCCAATGAGGCCGGAGGCTTTGCCAGGGTGCCATGACCAAGGTTCTCACCAAGATGGCGTACTGGAACCCCAACCTCGACTTCGACGCCGCGTTGGACAGCTTGCCAGTGGGCGTGGACCTCGCGGCGCTCAAGGAACGTATCAAGCCCATCATCAGCCGCATCGGTGAAATCGAGAGGGCGGAGGGCCAACGCCAAGATTAGGCACCCCGTCTCTCACTATCACTGCAGGTTCATGACCAAGACAGTTTTTATCTTTAGTTAGAAGCATAGCAACAATTGATGTAATATAACTCTGCAGCACTTTTGGTACAATGCATGTTATCTTCCTGTTCGATCTTCCCTTTGTATGTTTACCCTACGTTAACGGGTAGGCTTGCCGGCGTGTAAACCCAGGGCAGCACCTTGAGGACGGATCCCCAATGGCCTATCGGGTGTGCTTGCTGCCAAGCTACCCACCTTACCTTTCTCGACGTGGCCACTTGAACTGTCGAGCTTGACTCGAGTCAGAATCGAGAGCGTTGTCAATTGCGGAAGGCTACCCTGCCACTCTCGACGCGGCCGCTTGAGCTGTTGAGCGGACTCGAAACAGAACAAGGGTGTTGCCAATTGTGGAAGGGCCCCTTTTGCGTGCGGGCTTTCATACATAGGGAAGGACCTCTTAGGACAATAACCTCATATATAAAAAAAGGAAATTGCTTAAGGTTTCGTAGGACTTAGCTTTCTTGTCGCTGCACCGGCGTCCTCCGTGCTTGCAGGCGGTGTCGTTCCCTTGGCTATCTTCTTCTCCGGAAGCCGTGGCCACGAGGAACTGGTAAGCTGGCTGCTAGACCAGATTCTCACAACGGCACCCCCTACCTGGCGCGCCAAAGATGTCGGTGGGAACTACGCCTATGGGATCACTTGGATCCCTTCTACGGTCAACGGGCGCGGGGTCGTGAGAAGGGCAGGTTTAGCGAGCAAGCACACGGATCGTTTACCCAGGTTCGGGCCGCGAGGATGCGTAAAATCCTAGTCCGGCTTTGGTGGATGTATTGAGTGTTGTTGAGCTTTCTGAACTAGCTACGGTGGCTGTTCCGTTCCAAAAAGCCGAATCCTTCTCCTGGTTGCCTCGGGCCTCATTTTATAGGAAAAAGGGGCTGCCGCAGTGGCCCACAGGAGGTGGAAAGGTCTATAGTGCGCGAGCTTATCGCACGACATTACAGGACAAAGAGCATTAAATGTGCTACGTAGGTGTCCATCAGCTTTATCGGGGACGGGAATGAGGCATGTCCCGTCCGTCGCCGCTTCGCCTTGCTTGGACACGCGCCCAGGCTGGCGATGCATGCAACGCCATGTAGGTAGGCAGGTAGCTGAGGTGGCGCGGTGGTAGGGCCTTTAAGAAGATCTGCATGCCGCCACATAGGCGCTTGCTGAGTTAGCCTAGAAGCTGCACGTTGCCACGCAAGTGCCTGCCCAGCTGGTTGGGCTGGCAGCTGCATGCGAACGGCGGCAAAGTCTTGGCTGGTGCGGGCTTGGCAGTGTCCCTGCTGACGCCCTCAACAAGGGTCTTGCCGGGGGCTCGGCAAGGGTCTTGCCATGGCGTTGCTGTCATCCTGGCAAGGGTCTTGCCGGGGGTCTTATGGATTTCCTCGGCTAGGATCCTGTCGAGGGTTGTTGTCTTCTAGTCCTCATCTGAACTCATATATTTATGAGTTTGGCGAAGATTTGCATGCCACCATAGAGGCGCCTCCCGAGCCCTGGTTCCAACACAGCTGGTTGGGTTGGAGCTGGTGGGCTCAAGGGTGGTTCACTCCGCTAGCATCGGGCAAGTTTCCCCGGCAAGGCTCTTGCCTGGGTGGCAGGGGGCCGCCTCAGTAAGGATCTTGCTGAGGGAGTCCACCTCGCCCTCTTGCCCTCCTGTGCTTTCGGTCTTGGCGTCGCCTTGGTCATTTCGTGCTTCGGCTTCTCTCCGGCTTCCCTCCTTTGCCCTGCTAAGTGTGGCCGCGGTGCGTGGCTCTGACTGGCAAAAGGAGAGCCCCAACTTTTGTACACCGACAGTCTTTCTTCTCTGAAGGAGAAGCTGATCAACTCACCACCAGTAAGACGCATGTGCGCAAGGAAATGGGCCCATCCATCTCCTCCAATCTGCGACATATTGTGTCCTTTCTCGACCTCCATAGTGTAGGCCCCCAAGGAGCCTCAAATGTCATAGTGTCTCCTGTCAGCTTGCTGAATTTCAACCTCACATTGCATGGGACGATCTGTGTAAAAAAGAAAAATGGCACAATGTAGTAATGCCAACACTAAAAATAAAATAGTTGTTACATTCCATCGAATTTCTAACCGCCGCATGACGAAAACTCGGCAGGAAGTAGATGTCGAACAGCTTGGCAGTTGCAAGGCTGTTGGCGCACCTTGACTTGCACAGTCGACATGGTGGTGGTGGTGGTGGCGGCACCATTTTCCTAAAGCAATATGAGCAAAGGATTAACGATCCACTTCACATGAAAGAAAAACAGTAGTATGTGATATTTTTTGTTCTTCCGCGAGAAGCAATTTGATGGACAATTATAATGCTAAGATCTAGTAACATATTAGATGACAAGGTACCACTTACCAAAGCATTTCGGTGGCACCTATTGCCTAAAAAACTTTTCACAAATATCTACCAAATAAGGGTACCACCTACCTATTGGGGAACGTAGCAGAAATTTAAAATTTTCTAAGCATCACCAAGATCAACCTATGGAGTCATCTAGCAACAAGAGAGAGGGAGTGCATCTTCATACCCTTGAAGATCGCTGAGCGGAAGCGTTCAAGAGAACGGGGTTGATGGAGTCGTACTCATCGTGATCCAAATCACCGATGATCCTAGCGCCGTACGGACGGCACCTCCGCGTTCAATAAACGTATGGAGCGGAGACGCCTCCTCCTTATTGATCCAGCAAGGGGGGGAGAAGTTGATGGAGATCCAGCAACACGACGGCGTGGTGGTGGAAGTAGCGGGATACCGGCAGGGCTTCACCAAGCACAAGCAGGGAGGAAGAGGTGTCACAGGAGGGAGGGAGGCGCCAGGGCTTCAGGTTTGGCTGCCCTCCCTCCCCTCCACTATATATAGGGGCCTGGGGGGGGGGGGCTCCGGCCCCTTGTAGATCCCATCTAGGGAGGGGGGCGGCAGCCCTAGGGGTGGCTTGGCATCCAAGCCAAGTGGAGGCGCCCCCACCCCTTAGGGTTTCCAACCCTAGGCGCATGGGAGGCCCAAGGGGGGGCGCACCAGCCCACCAGGGGATGGTTCCCATGCCCCTTCAGCCCATGGGGCCCTCCGGGATAGGTGGCCCCACCCCGTGGACCCCCGAGACCCTTCCGGTGGTCCCGGTACAATACCGATGACTCCCGAAACTCTCCCGATGGCCGAAACTAGACTTCCTATATATAAATCTTTACCTCCGGACCATTCCGGAACTCCTCGTGACGTCTGAGATCTCATCTGGGACTCCGAACAACTTTCGGTTAACCGCATACTAATATCTCTACAACTCTAGCGTCACCGAACCTTAAGTGTGTAGACTCTACGGGTTCCGGAGACATGTAGACATGACCGAGACAACTCTCCGGTCAATAACCAACACCGGGATCTGGATACCCATGTTCGCTCCCACATGCTCCATGATGATCTCATCGGATGAACCACGATGTCGAGGATTCAATCAATCCCGTATTCAATTCCCTTTGTCTATCGGTACGATACTTGCCCGAGATTCGATTGTTCGTATCCCGATACCTCGTTCAATCTCGTTACCGGCAAGTCTCTTTACTCGTTCCATAACACATCATCCCGTGATCAACTCCTTGGTCACATTCTGCACATTACGATGATGTCCTACCGAGTAGGCCCAGAGATACCACTCCGTTTACACGGAGTGACAAATCCCCGTCTCGATTCGTGCCAACCCAACAGACACTTTCGTAAATACCCGCAGTGCATGTTTATAGCCACCCAGTTACGTTGTGACGTTTGGTACACCCAAAGCATTCCTACGGTATCCGGGAGTTGCACAATCTCATGGTCTAAGGAAATGATACCTGACATTAGAAAAGCTTTAGCATACGAACTACACGATCTTGTGCTAGGCTTAGGATTGGGTCTTGTCCATCACATCATTCTCCTATTGATGTGATCCCGTTATCAACGACATCCAATGTCCATGGTTAGGAAACCGTAACCATCTATTGATCAACGAGCTAGTCAACTAGAGGCTTACTAGGGACATGGTGTTGTCTATGTATCCACACATGTATCTGAGTTTCCTATCAATACAATTCTAGCATGGATAATAAGCGATTATCATGAACAAGGAAATATAATAAAAAACTAATTTATTATTGCCTCTGGGGCATATTTCCAACAGTCTCCCACTTGCACTAGAGTCAATAATCCAGTTCACATCGCTATGTGATTGTAATGAATCCAACACCCATGGGGTATGTTCATATCTTGCTTGTGAGAGAGGTTTATCAGTCAATGGGTCATAACCTTTCAGATCCATGTGAGCTTTACAAATCTATATGTCATCTTGTATATCAGCTACCACGCGCTACTTGGAGCTATTCCAAATAACTGCTCTACTATACGAATCCGGTTTACTCCTCAGTCATCCGGATTAGTGTCAAAGTGTGCATCGACGTAACCCTTTACGATGAAATCTTTTACCACCTCCATAATCGAGAAAATTCCTTAGTCCACTAGTTACTAAGGATAAGTTCGACCGTTGTCATGTGATCCATTCCTGGATCACTCTTGTACCCCTTGACTGACTCATGGCAAGGCACACTTCAGGTGCAGTACACAGCGTAGCATACTATAGAGCCTACATCTAAAGCATAGGGGACGACCTTCGTCCTTTCTCTCTCTTCTGCCGTGGTCAGGTCTTCAGTCTAACTCAATACTCACACCTTGTAATACAACCAAGAACTCCTTCTTTGCTGATCTATTTTGAACTCCTTCAAAATCTTGTCACGGTATGTATTCATTTGAAGGTACTATGAAGCGTTTTTGATCTATCCTTATAGATCTTGATGCTGAATGTTCAAGTAGCTTAATAGATGTTTTCCATCGAAAAACAGTTTTCAAATAACCCTGCATGCTTTCTAGAAATTCTACATCATTTTTTATCAACAATATGCTAAAAACATATACTCATCAAAAATTCTATAGTGCTCCCACTCACTTCTTTGGAAATACAAGTTTCTCATAAACTTTGTATAAACCCAAAATCCTTGATCATCTCATCAAAGCATATATTCCAATTCCGAGATGCTTACTCCAGTCCTTAGAAGGATTGCTGGAGCTTTGCATACTTGTTAGCATCTTTCAGGATTGACAAAACCTTCTAGTTGCATCACATACAACCTTTCCTCAAGAAAAAACGTCGAGGAAACAATGTTTTGACATCCAATCTGCAAGATTTCATAAATAATGCAGTAACTGCTAACATAATTCCAACAGACTCGTAGCATCGCTACGAGTGAGAAAGTCTCATCGTAGTCAACTCCTTGAACTTGTCGGAAAACATCTTAACGACAAGTCAAGCTTTCTTAATGGTGACACTTACCATCATTGTTCGTCTTCCTTTTAAAATCCATCTGCACCCAACAGCCTTACGACCATCAAGTAGTTCCACCAAAGTCTATACTTTGTTTTTATACATGGTTCCTCTCTCGGATTTTATGGCCTCGAGCCATTCGTCGGAATCCGGTCCCACCATCGCTTCTCCATAGCTCATAGTTTCATTGTTGTCTAGCAACATGACTTCCATGACAGGATTACGTAGCACTCTGAAGTAGTACACATCCTTGTCGACCTATGAGGTTTGGTAGTGACTCGATCCATGATTACTATCATAAGCTTCCACTTCAATTGGTGTAGATGCCACAGGAACAAGTTCCTGTGCCCTGCTACACACTAGTTGAAGTGACGGTTCAATAACCTCATCAAGTCTCCACCATCCTCCCACTCAATTCTTTCAAGAGAAACTTTTCCTCGAGAAAGGACCCGTTTCTAGAAACAATCACTTTTGCTTCCGGATCTGAAATAGGAGGTATACCCAACTATTTTTGGGTATTCTATGAAGATGCATTTATCCGCTTTGGGTTCGAGCTTATCAGCCTGAAACTTTTTCACATAAGCATTGCAGCCCCAAACTTTTAAGAAACCAAATCTTAGGTTTTTCTAAACCATAGTTCATACGGTGTCATCTCAACTGAATTGTGTGGTGCCCTATTTAAAGTGAATGCGGTTGTCTCTAATGCCTAAACGATAAACGATAGTGGTAATTCGATAAGAGACATCATGGTATGCACCATATCCAATAGGGTGCAGTTGTCATGTTCGGACACACCATCACTTTATGGTGATCCAGGCGGTATTAGTCGTGAAACAATTTCCATAATGTCTTGATTGTGTGCCAAACTCGTAACTCAGATATTCATCTCTATGATCATATCATAGACATTTTACCCTCTTGTCACGACGATCTTCAACTTTACTCTGAAATCACTTGAACCTTTCAATAATAAAGACTTGTGTTTCATCAAGTAAATATACTCAGCATCTACTCAAATCATCTGTGAAGGAAGAACATAACGATATCCACTGCGTGCCTTAGCACACATCAAAATGTATTACTTCCAACAAGTTGCTTTCTTGTTCCATCTTACTAAAAATGAGGCCTTTCAGTCATCTTGCCCATGTGGTATGATTTGCATGTCTCAAGTGATTCAAAATCAAGTGAGTCCAAAGATCCATCAACATGGAGCTTCTTCATGCGTTTTATACCATTATGACTCAAATTGTAGTGCCACAAGTATGTGGTACTATCATTACTATCTTACATCTTTTGGCATGAACATGTGTATCACTACGATCGAGATTCAATGAACCATTCATTTTAGGTGCAAGACCATTGAAGGTATTATTCAAATAAACAGAGTAACCATTATTCTCCTTAAATGAACAACCGTGTGGCGATAAACATAATCCAATCATGTCTATGCTCAACGCAAACACCAAATAACAATTATTTCGGTTTAACACCAATCCTGATGGTAGAGGGAGCATGCGATGTTTGATCACATCAACCTTGGAAAAACTTGCAACACATATCGTCATCTCACCTTTAGCTAGTTTCCGCAGCCTTTTATTTCGAGTTACTAATGCTTAGCAACCGAACTGGCATTTATTACCCTGGTGCTACTAGGAGTACTAGTAAACTACACAATAATATGACGTATATCCAAAATACTTCTGTCGACCTTGCCAGCCCTCTCATCTACCAAGTATCTAGGGTAGTTCTGCTTCAGTGATCGTTCCCCTCATTATAGAAGCACCCAGTCTCGGGTTTGGTTCAACCTTGGGTTTCTTCACTAGCGCAGCAACTGATTTGCCGTCTCATGAAGTATATCCCTTCTTTCCCTTTCCCTTCTTGAAACTAGTGGTTTAACCATCAACAATTGATGCTCCTACTTGATTTCTACTTTCGCAGTGTGAAACATCGCAAATTGCTCAAGGATCATCATGTCTATCCCTGATATGTTATAGTTCATCACTAAGCTCTAATAGCTTGGTGGCAGTGACTATGGAGAACTATCACTATCTCATCTGGAAGATTAACTCCCACTCGATTCAAGCGATTGTAGTACTCAGGCAATCTGAGCACATGCTCAACGATTGAGCTTTTCTCCCTTAGTTTGCAGGCTTAAGAAACTTGTCAGAGGTCTCATACCTCTTGACGTGGGCACTAGTGTGAAATTCCAATTTCAGTCTTTGGAACATCTCATATGTTCTGCGACGTTTTAAAAACACATCTTTGGTGCCACAATTCTAAACCATTTAGCATTATGTACTGAACTATCACGTAGTCATCAAAACGTGTATGTCAGATGTTTCCCAACATCTACAAACGACGCTCGAGGTTCAACACACTGAGCGGTGCATTAAGGACATAGCCCTTCTGTGCAGCAATGACGACAATCCTCAGTTCACGGACTCAGTCCGCATAATTGCTACTGTCAACTCTCAACTAAATTTTCTCTAGGAACATATCTAAAACAGTAGAACTAAAGCATAAGCTACGACATAATTTGCAAAGTCCTTTTGACTATGTTCCTGATAATTAAGTTCATCTAATCAAATTATTCAATGAACTCCCACTTAGATAGAAATCCCTCTAGTCATCTAAGTGATACATGATCCGAGTCAACTAGGCCGTGTCCGATCATCACGTGAGACGGACTAGTCATCATCGGTGAACATCTTCACGTTGATCGTATCCACTATATGACTCATGTTCGACCTTGCGGTCTTCCGTGTTCCGAGGCCATGTCTGTACATGCTAGGCTCGTCAAGTTAACCTAAGTGTATTGCGTGTGTAAATCTGGCTCACACCCGTTGTATGCGAACGTTAGAAACTATCACACCCGATCATCACATGGTGCTTCGGAACAACGGACCTTAGCAACGGTGCATAGTTAGAGGGAACACAATTCTTGAAATTATGGTAAGGGATCATCTTATTTATGCTACCGTTGTTCTAAGAAAATAAGATGTAAAACATGATAAACATCACATGCAATCAAAAAGTGACATGATATGGCCAATATAATTTTGCTCCTTTTGATCTCCATCTTCGGGGCGCCATGATCATCGTCGTCACAGGCATGACACCATGATCTCCATCATCGCGTCTTCATGAAGTTGTCTTGTCAACTATTACTTCTACTACTATGGCTAACGGTTAGCGATAAAGTAAAGTAATTACATGACGTATAAGTTGACACGCAGGTCATAAATAAATTAAGACAACTCCTATGGCTCTTGCCGGTTGTCATACTTATCGACATGCAAGTCGTCATTCCTATTACAAGAACATGATCAATCTCATACATCACATATATCATTGATCACATCCTTTTTGCCATATCACATCACACGACATATGCTGCAAAAACAAGTTAGACGTCCTCTAATTGTTGTTGCAAGTTTTTTACATGGCTGCTATAGGTTTCTAGCAAGAATGTTTCTTACCTACGCCAAAACCACAAAGTGATATGCCAATTTCTATTTACCCTTCATAAGGACCGTTTTCATCGAATCCGATCCGACTAAAGTGGGAGAGACAAACACCCGCTAGCCACCTTATGCAACTAGTGCATGTCAGTCGGTGGAACCAGTCTCACGTAAGCGTATGTGTAAGGTCGGTCTGGGCCGCTTCATCCCACGATGCCGCCGAATCAAGATAAGACTAGTAACGGCAAGTAAATTGACAAAATCAACGCCCACAACAACTTGTGTTCTACTCGTGCATACAAACTACGCATAGACCTAGCTCTGATACCACTGTTGGGGAATGTAGCAGAAATTTAAAATTTTCTACGCATCACCAAGATCAATCTATGGATTCATCTAGCAACGAGAGAGAGGGAGTGCATCTTCATACCCTTGAAGATCGCTAAGCGGAAGCGTTCAAGAGAACGGGGTTGATGGAGCCGTACTCGTCGTGATCCAAATCACCAATGATCCTAGCGCCGAACGGACGACACCTCCGCGTTCAACACACGTACGGAGCGGAGATGTATCCTCCTTCTTGATCCAGCAAGGGGGGAGGAGAAGTTGATGGAGATCCAACAACACGAGGCGTGGTGGTGGAAGTAGCGGGATCCCGGCAGGGCTTCGCCAAGCACAAGCGGGGAGGAAGAGGTGTCACAGGAGGGAGGGAGGCGCCAGGGCTTCAGGTGTGGCTGACCTCACTCCCCTCCACTATATATAGGGGCCTAGGGGGGGCGCCGGCCCCTTTTAGATCCCATCTAGGGAGGGGGGAGGTAGCCCTAGGGGTGGCTTGGCCTCCAAGCCAAGTGGAGGCGCCCCCACCCCTTAGGGTTTCCAACCCTAGGCGCATGGGAGGCCAAAGGGGGGCGCACCAGCCCACCAGGGGATGGTTCCCACGCCCCTTCAGCCCATGGGGCCCTCCGAGATAGGTGTCCCCACCCGGTGGATCCCCGGGACCTTTCCGGTGGTCCCGGTACAATACCGATGACTCCCGAAACTCTCCCGGTGGCCGAAACTGGACTTCCTATATATAAATCTTTACCTCCGGACCATTTCGGCACTCCTCGTGACGTCCGGGATCTCATCCGGGACTCCGAACAACTTTCAGTTAACCGCATACTAATATCTTAAGTGTGTAGACCTTACGGGTTCGGGAGACATGTAGACATGACCGAGACAACTCTCCGGTCAATAACCAACAGTGGGATCTAGATACACATGTTGGCTCCCACATGCTCCACGATGATCTCATTGGATGAACCACGATGTCGAGGATTCAATCAATCCCGTATTCAATTCTCTTTGTCAATCGGTACGATACTTGCCTGAGATTTGATCGTCGCTATCCCGATACCTCATTCAATCTCGTTACCGACAAGCACTACAAAAAATACACTTCCGTGATGATACGTGTTTGTCACAGTAGGTCGCTTTTCTTGTCATGCATGTACATCCATGACAAATTTATGACAGAATCAAGATAGTCATACCTGTGCTGTTGTAGAAGTGTTCCATGACATTACCAAAAGTATCATCATGGAAGTGTCCACTTCCATGACGATAAATCGCGCGTCATAGAAGTGCTTTCGTCAAGGGTGACTGACACGTGGCATCCACCGTAACGGAACGCCATTAAGCTATCGGGTCGGGTTTTGGATCCGATAACCCATTAACAGCCCCGACCAATGGGATATTTCCACGTGTAAAATTCTTATTGGCCGGACGAAACATGTGTCAGCTCGTCAGTGGGTCAGATAGGCGCCTATGATACGTTGACACGTGGCACGGCCCAACAGAGGCCCATTCCTGTGAAAAGGCCGGCCCGTTTGACTTGGTCAAAAGCTGGTGGGCCGGCCCATGGAAAGCCCATTAATGGCCTGTTCGAATATAGCCCATTTACAGCCCGCTAACCGAAGGCCCGTTACGCCCTATCCGAATTAGGCCCAATACGTAGCGTCATCTGGGCCATCCAATATGATTCCAACCCTTTTTAACTTCTGGCCCATGTATGGCCCATGACGTCTTTCGGCCCATATGAGGCCCTATGTAACTCTTGGCCTACTAACGGCCCTTGGTGAAACTGGCCCGTAATGAACAGTGTATCACTTTACACCCATTAACGACCCGTGGTGAAACTGGCCCGTAATGAACAGTGTATCACTTTATACCCATTAATGGCCCGTTATTCCATTGTCCGTTTCCAGCCCATGTTATCTTTCGGCCTTCTCTGAGCCCATTTATTATTGGGCTCATTTCCAGCATTCGTTTACTTACGGCCCGTTACTGTCATTTTCTGTTTGTGGGCCCGTTTGTGGTCCGTGAATACGTTGGGCCGATTTCATAGCGTCATCAAATACGGCCTATTAATGATGGCCCGTTATGGTCGGCCCATGAACGGACGATTCCAACTCTAGCCCGTTTACGGCCATAATGCGGTCTGTTTGGCCCATGTTTGGCCAATCGATTATACGGCCCGTATAAGGCCCGTTGATAATACGGCCCGCAGAAGGCCCATTGTTTCTACGGCCCGTAGAAGGCCCATTGTTTCTACGGCGCGTAGAAGGACCACTGTTTCTACGACCAGTAGGAGGCCCAGTGTCACTACAGTAAATATTAGCCCATGGTTATTGTGGCCTAGTTTTAAAAAATAGGTCCTCAGTCCTTCAGCTTCCTGTCGCAGCACATCTGATCGATGTCTTTCAACTTGAAGTTGAGACTCAAGAAGACGAACTGATTCAGGCAGCGAGTTCGAAGAGCTTGTGCCAACAGTAGTGGCCAGTAACTCGAACACTACATCAAGACAGGACTTTTGGGTTCCCTCACTATCATCAAGATAGTTTTTATCAGCTTTCTTGGAGACCAACAGGGATGTCTCACTATCTTGAACATTATCTGCATTACTTCCTTTACCATTGGATAACGCGGTGCTGTTCTCCAATATTTTGTCCGCATTCTAAAAGAGAAACAAGAAGACACATCACATGTTACCCATGTTGTATATGAAACTCATTTTGGTAAATGAGTTCAGTAGTAAAGTGGACAGGATAACAGCATGAACAAACATATATATATGTACCATGGTCACTTTATGGTCTATATCATTCTAGTTTTTGTTGCCAAATTAAGATAGAGACACAGTTCAAATATTATTTGTTCAAGACAAAGCAGAATAGACAGAATATAAGTGTGGGTAACTATAGAGCCATAACAACACTTGTAATGTGCATGACATGAGAACATAACTGTTTATTCAATTGAAACTGAAATCAACATAGAGCAGGTTACAACAGCAAACCACTTAAAGAAACAAGTTTAAAACATACCTGTTGCGCCATTGGAGTTTCAATTCCATCCTTCAAATTTGAAAATAGTTGGTATGAGTAAATACAGTCATGCAAGAGCAAAGGAGTATGAAACATAGCTACAGAACCTGACCTAAGAACAAATCTTCTTCTCCTTTAAACGTTGAGTTGGGATTCAGAGTGGTGGTCCTCGTGCTTTGGGCACTGCAGTTCCCTTACTAACTGCTCGCGCTTGGGGTGCTTTGTGGTGGAGACGGTGCTGTGTTAACTGGAACTGGGTTATTATCTGCCGGGGTTGGGGTTAGAAGGGGTGTAGCTGGTTCTCTGTCCAACTGGGTAGGGGTACAATCTGCGAGAGTCTGGGTTATGTGCGGTGGATCTGGTCCTTGGGCAAGTACAACTATGGTTCTATCTACATCAACTGGTAGCACTATCTTTTCTGAAGACCATGTTGTTACTCCCTTAGATACTGCCATCACGCTCTCCAATTCAAATGGCTGATAAACAAGAAAAGTAATTGAAAGTATAGACATTGTATGATAGGCAGGTGCAATGGATAGTGGGGAATAAAAGAAGGCATGAAATAATTCATATTTATGTTGTCTAACCAAACAGGATAGCATGACACAATTTCAAATATATGATGGCTAACTAAACAGGATAGCAGGACACAATTTCACATTATGATGGCTAACTAAAAAAGATGGAAAGACAAGATGGAAATACATAGTTCAAAATATGAGACTATGTAAACAGGATGACATGACATAACTATATAATGTGTTTATTAAATAGGTTGGCATGCCATAATTCACATACATTCACGGATAGAATGCCATAATTCAAAATATGATGACTGTAAACACTAAACAGGATGAGATGATATAACTATGTGATGTCTTTATTAAATGAGTTGCCATGCCATATTTCAGATAGATGATGTGTATGTACTATGTAAACATGATGGCATGATATAATTCAAATATATGATTTATATAGTAAGAAAGTAAGCAGATGGCAATCCATATATGATGTAAAAACTCAGCAATGCAAGACAATATGCATGACATGGGTAATATAACCCTACAAGGTTTGAGCATAGACCTCAGGGGGAAAATAGGACTGGTCATCACTCTCTAAATCCTCCTTTGAGGAGCTCTCTGTAACCAACAAGATGTCTGCTTCAGCAGGTAGCATTGTCTCCTCTGAATACCTTGTTTTCACTCCAGATACTTCCATCACCGCTTCAAATGGCTGATGCACAGGAAGAGTAGTTGAATATACAAACGTTGTCGACAAATGGAACACGTAATACAAAAAAATGATAGCATGATTGTAAGTGCATCTAGTGCCTCTTAGTGATTTTGGTGTATTGAAGACTTATAGGTTAAGGGACTAATGCTTTTGTGAGTGTACACAGGTCTATAAGTCTATGAGGAGTTTGATATTTACAGGAAATGTCGACCCCCTAAAAATGAATATCTTCGACTGAAGATTTTGGTATTTCTGAAGACTTTCATGAAGACTTTGAAAGTGAAGAAATTGGTGTGTCTGTTAAGACTTGATATTCATGCGAGGAATATGAAGCTTGAAGACTTTCATTTTCATAGTTTTGTTTTTCTCTTTCTTGAGTCATAGGAAACACCGTATTGTTAAAGGGGGTTGAGGAAATACTAAGGAAAAATTTCCATGTAATGCTCAACTCAAATTCCTACACCAACCAATCCCTTTGAGTGAAGCCATTGGAAATCTCATATAGTTCAGTCAATTTCTTCAGTGACACAGACGATGTTCTTCTGGTCTCTGAGGAATTTGTCCGGACTAAGGAGTTAGGAATTCGCCAGTGCGGATTGCCTACATAGTGAGGAACATGATAGCCCTGAGGATTTTGCTACTCAAAATTCTGACCTTTGCTGTGCTATGCGCCAGCTGTCCCAAAATATGTATCCACCTAATGGTCATATCATTAAAGGGCATTTATGTCTTATCATGTCGGGCTGCTCCCTAGGCTATAAATAGCCGCCCCCTACAACCACTAGCTGGTTGGCTGCTCCGAGAGAAACTGACACTTATCATTTGAGAGCAACCCATCCTCTGAGGACTTTGAGCAAAAATCATCAAGTGAGGAAAAACCAAAAAAACCCAAAACCCAAACACCTACAAACCCCAAGTGATTGAGAATCACTGAAGAGATTGATCCTGAGTGGATCCGACGCTTGTTACCTTTGAACACTGTGCTTCTTCCAGACGGTTAGGTGTCATGGTCTAGAGCATCCAAGAGGAATTGTGGATCGCCAAGTGATCAAGTTTCTGAAGGCTTGGAAGTCGCCTGAAGACTTACCACGAGTGATTGGACAAGGTCTGTGTAACCTTAGTTCAAGGAGAATACAGTGAGGACTGGGTGTCTTGGACTAAGTGTCCTTGACTGGGTGTCCGGGACTGTGTGTCCTCGAGTTTAAATACTTAGCCACTCCAACCAGACGTACAACTGAGACAACAGTTGAAACTGGTCTACCAAATCATTGTCTTCACCAAGCTTATTGGTTCTATTTTCTCAACTCTTTCATTTCCTCATAACTTTGTTGTGTGTTTGTTCATATCTGTGTTTGAAGACTTTGACTGAAGACTTTCTCAATTTCCTCAGTTTAATTTCTTCAGTCTGTTTGTCTTCATCCTGTGCTATCCTGTGATTACGCTTCCTGTACTCTGTGCCTGTCTTCATTTCATCATGATGGCTATGCTTGTATTCTGTTATGTTTACTTTTGAGTACTTATTCCGCTGCTAGTAGTTCTTCGCTAAGGAATTTCTCACCGGCAAATTCCTTAGTGAAGAATTTCGTAAAAATCGCCTATTCACCCCCCCTCTAGTCGATATAACACACTTTCAATTGGTGTCAGAGCAAGGTACTCCCTTGTTCTGTGTGATTTGGTTTAACCGCCTGGAGTTTTAGTTATGTCGACCGCAGGTATGATCAAGGTCTCTGTTGGGTGTCCTACCTTCGATGGGACGGACTACCCCTACTAGAAGAATAAGATGCGAATGCATCTTGAAGCAATTGATAACGATCTCTGGTATGTTGTGAAAAATGGTGTTCCCTCAGTCACACCTTCTCTGAATGCTGCCGATGTGAAGAGATTCAAGTAACTCGACTCTCAAGCGAAGAATATCATATGTGGCCATCTGAGCAAATGATAGTATGGCAGAGTGAGTGCTTTGGAAACAATGAAGCTTATATGGGACAGGTTGTCCAAAGTGAATGAAGGAGTCTCAAGTTAGCGTGACTCTCGAGTTGATGTTCTTCGCAATCTCTTCAACCGCTTCAAAAGACTCGACAATGAAAATGTTCAATAAACCTTCGATCGCTTCACTCACATCTCAAATGAGCTTCAAGCACTTGGTTCCACTGACATCACCGACCATGAGGTGGTGAAGAAATTGTTGAGATCGCTTGATTCCTCATTTGACACTCTTGCATTGATGATACAAGAACGTGCTGATTACAAGTCACTTGATCCCGCTGATATTCTCGAGAGGCTAAATACTCATGAGTTCCAACTTGCTGAAAAGAGAGATCTCTATGGTTCAAGCTATGGCAGAACACGTGCACTGAAGGCCAAGGCAGTATCTGAGTCCGAAGATGAAGACTCTGGTAGTAGCCTTGGTGATCCTGAAGAACTGAGCCATGATCTGGCTCTGCTCGTGAAGAAGTTCCAAAAGTTCTCAAGACGTGGTCGCCTTGGAAGATCCTCAAGGAGAAATGATTCCTCATCTAGTGACTACAAGAAGAGGCTCTATCACAAATGCAAGAAACCTGGACATTTCGTTCAAGATTATCCTCAGTGGGAAAAGGAATCAAAGAAGAAGAAATACATGGATTACAGTTCTGATGATGCGAAGAAAAAGAAGAATTCCACAAAATCATCATCATCAAAATCCTCAAAGCCTTCATATCACAAGAAGAGCATCTCCAAGAAGGCCAGGGCATTCATTGGCAAGGAAATGGACTCTGTGGCTGAATCTAGAGAAAATGAGGAAGAGGAGTCATCTGAGGAGTCCGAATCCGGAGTGGCGAGCCTTGCTCTCGCTACTGCATTCGTCAGCAAGTCTATCTTCAACACTGAAGAAAATGACCTCACCAACAAGGCTAATGAAAGCGATAATGACTACTCTCCCACCTATTGCTTCATGGCAAAGGGTGCCAAGGTACTCAAATATACCTCCTCTGAATCAAGTGAGAATGAATCTGATGAAAACCTTAAGCCCAGCTATTCTAAACTTGCTAAGATTGCTATAAAACAACAAAGGGCTTTAGAAAAGGTTCAAAACATGCTAAGTAAAAGTGATGATATGTTGGGTGAAGAAATGGATCGCACGGAAACTTTGACTGAAAATCTTCAGAGACTTCACTCCAAGCTTGACAAACTTCAAAGTCATCATAATACTCTCTTATCGGATCATGAGAAGCTTTCTTATGAATCTCTTTAAAGAAAGCAAGACCTTGAGAAGCTAAGAGTGAGTTATGAAGATCTTCAGAAGGAGCGTGATTCATTACTTGCTCAACAAATCAGCGCTTCTCAGGAAGAATTTGTTCCTCCATGCTTGAAGTGCATTGAACGTGAATCTGCTAATTCTTCACCTGAATGTTCAAATGCTGCTAATGTTTCAAATTCTTCACATGCCTCTGCTATCACTAATTCCTCATCTGAGGATATTGCTAGTATGACTAACGACGCAGGGCTGAAGGAATTGTACACGACATGCATGTACAAAAGCCTCAAAGGGCATCAAGCTCTTTGTGATGTGCTTAAAAAGCAGATCCTCAACAGGAACCCTAGGAAAGAGGGTATCGCCTTTGAGAGGAAACTCAATGCTGATGGTACATATTGGAAGCCTGAGCAGTACCCCAAAACTACATGGGTTGTTGCAAAGGGACCTCCAGTTGATCCATCTAACTTATTTGGATTTGCATGTGAATCTCCTCATTCTGATGATGAGTCAATTGACTCCAACTATAAGCTATTCAAAAATCAGAATGGTGAAGTATTTGCTAGATATGTTGACACTAACTGCAGGAATGGCTCCCCTATGAAGAAAATCTGGGTTCCCAAAAGATGCCTTGAAAATCTTCAGGTGAATGTCATCATGACGCCACCTGTGAAGAATAGGAACCCCAGATCAAATTCTTCATATGGACGAAATTCTTCATACGGACGAAATTCCTCATATGGAGCAGAGTCCTCATATGAACATCATCGTGCTAACCTGTCTATTTCGCAGGGAAGATCTGAGGATTATGGATATGTGCATTATTCTTCAAATCATTATGTCCATAAGTCCTCTAAGAATTTCTCTGCATACTCTTATGCTTACTCTAACCCCTCTTATGTGAGACGAAATGGACTGGCTTCTATGCCATCCTTTTCGTATGGAGCTCGTAGAATGATGAACTCTTTGCCACCCCTTCAGATGTGGGTGGTGAAGAAAAAGAACTAATCTCTTCTGCAGGGTCAGGTCTCCAGACGCACGTAATCATCTGAAGAATTTGCTGGAGACCTGAGCATGCCTAATAGGACGCAGGCTAATCATGAAGAAATGAACTTTCATTTCTCACGTCCTCATATTGCTTTATCAGTTCTTTTACTTGATGAAATTGATGTGATGAATTGATGTCATATTCTTCACTGATGAAGTATGTGAGTTTGTAAGCTGCACTAATTCATCTGCAGGATGATCAACCCAAAGCCACTGAGTGGGTCCTTGATAGTGGATGTACAAACCACATGACTGGTGACAACAATCTATTGATGGATGCTCCATTATCTCCATCGCATCTGAAGCATATCATTTTTGCTGACAAAGGCAAAAGTCAGGTATTGGGTCTAGGTAAGGTTGCGATTACAAAGGATCGACACATGGACATAGTCATGCTTGGTGAGTCCTTAGGATACAACCTTATGTCTGTCTCAATGCTTTGTGATCATGATATGGTTGTTGTCTTTGGCAAGTACCATTGTGTTGTGGTTATGGAAGCTGACAATTCCAAAGTCTTCGAAGGCTTTAGGAGAGGATATCTGTATATTGTTGATTTCTCTACAGGACCACAACCAGCCGTGTGCTTACTTGTAAAAGCTTCAGAAGGCTGGCTCTGGCATCGACGACTTGGTCATGCAGGCATGAGGAATTTGCACACGCTTGCGAAAAAGAAGCATGTCATTGGCATCGAGAATGTCAAATTCCTCAAGGACCACCTATGCGGAGCCTGTGAAGCTGGGAAGATGACGAAGGCCAAGCATCCAGCAAAGACTATCATGACCACCACTCGCCCGTTTGAATTGCTTCACATGGATCTCTTTGGTCCTAATCATTATTCTCCTATTTCAAATGAAGCATCTCAATATCGCTTTGTTATTGTTGATGATTATTCTCGCTATACATGGGTACACCTTGTTACTTACAAACATGAAGTGACAATTTTCCTCGAGGGCTTCAACCAACTTTGGTGTGAAGATCAAGCACATCAGAAGTGACAATGGCACTGAGTTCAAGAATTCTGGTCTCGATGACTGTCTTGATGAACTTGGTATTACTCATGAGTTATCTGCTCCCTACACTCCTCAGCAGAATGGCGTCGTGGAGCGCAAGAACAGGACTCTTGCTGAGATGGCTCGCACTATGCTTGATGAATACAAAATGCCTCGTCGTTTCTGGACTGAGGCAATTGATACTGCGTGCCACATCATCAACAGAGTATATCTTCACAAATTCTTCAAAAAGACTACCTATGAACTCCTCACTGATAAGAAACCCAATGTAAGTTATTTCAAAGTGTTCGGTGCTAAATGTTGGATTATAGATCCTCATCACAACTCAAAATTTGCACCGAAAGCACATGAAGGTTTTATGCTTGGTTACGGAAAGGACTTGCACACCTACAGAGTCTTCAACAATGTTCTTCACAAAGTTGTTAAAACTGTAGATGTGCGGTTCGATGAAACTAATGGCTCGCAAAGAGAGCACCTACCTACTGTGATAGATGAACCAGCACGTGAGGAAACTATCAAGTTCAAGGCTACTGAGGATGTCATTCCTACTGAAGAATCTGCTGAAGAATTCATTCCATAACACGAAGAACGTCGAGCTAATGCACCTGAAGAAAATGCTGAAGAAAATGGTGCTGAAGAAAACGCTGATCAAACTCTTCAACGACAACCAGCTCATCCTCGCATTACAAAAGAAGTGCAAGTTGAAAAGATCATCAATGACATCAAAGCGCCAGGTCCTCTCACACGCTCAAAAGCTTCACATTTGTCTAACTTTTGTGGGCAGTATGCTTTTGTCTCTATTATAGAGCCCACTAAGGTAGATGAAGCATTTATGGAGCCTGAGTGGATTCAGGCCATGCAAGAAGAATTACATCAGTTCGAGCTCAACAATGTCTGCGAACTGGTCAAACGTCTAGATCCTCGCAAGCACAATATCATCGGCACAAAATGGATCTACTGCAACAAGCAAGAAGAAAATGGCCTTGTGGTGAGGAATAAGGCACGGCTTGTATCTCAAGGCTACACACAGGTTGAAGGAATTGATTTTGATGAAACTTTTGCACCTGTTTCTAGACTTGAGGCTATTCGCATATTACTTGCTTATGCTAACCATCATGATATCACTTTATATCAAATGGATGTGAAAAGTGCATTCCTCAATGGTAAGCTTGAGGAAGAAGTATATGTTGCTCAACCCCCAGGTTTTGAAGATCCAAAGAATCCTGACAAAGTCTTCAGACTTAACAAGGCCCTCTATGGCCTCAAGAAGGCCCCACGGGCTTGGTATGATACCTTGAAGGAACTCCTCATGAAGAAAGGCTTCAAACCCGGTTCACTCGATCCTACTCTTTTCACTAAATCTTATGATGGTGAATTGTTTGTGTGCCAAATATATGTTGATGATATTATCTTTGGCTGTACTGACCAACGTTATAGTGATGAATTAGCCTATATGATGAGTGAAGGATATCAAATGTCTAGGATGGGAGAGTTGAAATTCTTCTTAGGTCTTCAAATTCGTCAACAACAGATTGATCTGATGATAGCCAGAATATGCATCCAAAAAACATAAACGCTCACAACCCGCCGTAGCATCAATAATTTGATCAATACGGGGGAGGGCAAAAGAATCTGCTGAACAAGCTTTATTAAGATCTGTGTAATCCACACACATGCGCCAGGTGCCGTTTTTCTTGAGGACCAGTACCGGATTGGCAAGCCACTCAGGGTGAAAAACTTCAACAATAAAGCCAGCTGCTAAGAGCGTGGCTACCTCTTCTCCAATCGCCTTGTGTCTTTCTTCGTTAAACCACCGGAGGAACTGTTTCACCGGTTTATATTTAGGATCCACATTAAGGGTGTGCTCAGCGGGTTGCCTCGGTACACCTAGCATGTCAGAGGGCTTCCATGCAAAAATGTCCTGATTCTCACGGATGAACTCGATGAGCGCGCTTTCCTATTTCGGATCCAAGTTGGCACTAATGCTGAACTGCTTGGACGAATCGCCAGCTACGAAGTCAACAAGCTTAGTTTCTGCTGCCGATTTGAACTTCAGGGCCGGATCATGCTCCGTAGTTGGCCTTTTTAACGGAGTCATGTCCGCCAGATCAACATTGTCCTTATAGTAATTTAACTCCTCGGTGGCACAAACCGACTCTGCATAAGCCGCATCTCCTTCCTCGCACTCCAAAGCGATTTTGCGGCTTCCGTGAACTGTTATTGTCCCCCTGTGACCCGGCATCTTGAGCTGCAAATACACATAACAGGGCTGTGGCATAAACTTGGCGTAAGCCGGTCGCCCAAACAGGGCATGATATGGACTCTGAATTTTCACCACTTCAAATGACAATGTCTCCGACCTGGAATCATGGTCATCCCCAAAGGCCACTTCCAGAGCTATTTTACCAACGGGATAAATTGATCTACTAGGCACTACACCGTGGAATACTGTATTAGATGGTTTGAGATTCTTATCTGTTAGTCCCATACGACGGACGGTCTCATAGTACAAGATGTTAATGCTGCTCCCTCCATCCATGAGCACCTTGGTGAACTTGTAACCGCCCACCTGAGGCGCCACCACCAGAGCCAGCGGACCCGGATTATCGACCTAGGGAGGGTGATCTTCTCCGCTCATATGATCAGCTGCTCAGACCAACGTAGATAACGGGGTATGGCCGGTTCAACAGAGTTGACCGCCCGCCTCTGAACCTTCCGGTCTCGCTTGTCCAAGCTAGTGGTGAAGACATGGTGCTTGCCACTACTCAGCTGCTTTGGGTTGCTCTGGTAACTTGACTGTTGCTGCTGTTGGTTGTAACCACCCTGGTTGTTTTGACTATTTTGACCATTATGTCCTCCCGGATTACCATTGAATCCTGAACCGGAACTTCCTCCACCGTAACCCGGCCCGGATCCTGAGCCACCGCCAGATTCGTCATCATACCGGAAATTATTAGAATTCTTGAACTCCTGCATAATAAAGCAATCCTTCCAAAGGTGGTTTGCTGGCACCTCCTTCATCCCATGTTTTGGACAGGGCTGGTTTAGCAGATAGTTTAGGCGGTTTGGGTTGGGTACCCTAGCGTCGCTGGCCATTGTCATGTGCATTGGTATTAGCCACAAAGTCCATGTTACCATCCGCTTTATGCTTGCCTCCACCACCATTGCCTGCCCAGTGATGCTGCTGACCTTTTGAGCTGCTGTTCTTCTTCCCTTTTCCTGTCTTGTCATCATCAGATTCGGGATCCTTGGTACTATCAGAATCAGCATATTTCACCAGAGCGGCCATGAGGGTCCCCATGTCGGTGCAATGACGCTTCATCCGTCCCAACTTTAGCTTCAGGGGCCCAAACCGGCAGTTGTCTTCTAGGGTTAATACTGCACTGTCGGCGTTGATGCGGTCTAAGGAGTGCAACACTTGTGAAACCTGGCGCACCCAATGAGTCATTGATTCTCCTTCCTCCTGGACGCACACAGCTAAGTCTACTATTGACATAGGCTGTTTACAGGTATCCTTGAAATTGCTGATAAACCGGGCTCGTAACTGGGCCCATGAACTGATAGAATTAGCCGGCAAGCTTTTTAACCAAATACGGGCCGTTCCTTCAAGCATCCTGGTGAAGTACTTCGCACACGCCGCGTCATCGACATCAAGCATCTCCATGGCCATCTCATAACTCTCCACCCATGTCTCTGGAGGTTGATCCATCGTGTAATTCGGTACCTTGCGCGGTCCTTTAAAATCCTTGGGCAGGCGCACGTTGCGTAAAGCGGGGATAACTCAAGGTACCCCCGAAGAACTAGAAGTAACACCAGGTTCAGTCGAGGTGGTTGGACGAACCGGCGTGCGCTGCCGGGCCTGATGCTGTGCGGCTAACTCGGCCTCCTTGCGCGCGCGAGCCCGGTCCACCACTCCCTGAGCGTTATCAGCACCACCCGCCGGGTTGTTGTCATGGGGTGCTCCCCGTCGTTCATTACTCGATACTGCCGGTTCATCCATATGTCTGCTATAGCTCCAGCTTGGACGGGGGGTCGAGTGGATCCGGTCGCGGCTGTACGAGTACGCTTCCTGTTGGACCAAAGCTGTCCTCAGAAGTTCCTTGACCCTTCGCGTCTCTACTGCCTGCGGCGAGTCACCTTCAATTGGAATGGCCTCCAGCCGTGCAGCAACGGCGACAAGATTGTCCATTGGGTTGGAGTAGTGACCCAGAGGTGTTAAAGCAGCCTGAGGTATAACAGTGTCTTGACGAGGCGGGTCCATCTGACGAGGCTGAACCGGTGCACCGGTCATGGGGGCTTCTGCCCGGTTTCCCCCCAGCGGATTGCCGGCTCTTGGTCCTGGAGTGTTAAAAAGGTATGTGGCCTCGAAAACCGGAGGTAAACGGGATCGGTGCTTCCTCCTCATGACTTCATGCGACGCGCTCTGGTCCAACATAAGCCGGTAGGCCTGTGCGTCTAAAGCGGCCTGCTCTGCGGCCATCCTGGCGTCCTCGGCCGCCAGATCCACCTTGGCCTGGGTGATCTGTTCCTTTACCTTTGCAATCTCCGCGTTGTGAATGTCCTGATCCGGCGGATTAACTTCCGCCATAAGCACAGCCAACGCATCAAATAATTCTGATAGAACCTGAGGTGGCAGGCACACAGGGCCTCCTGCCCCGGCAGCCGTCGCCGCCGCTGAACCGGAGATCGTTGCCGCAGCCGTCAAAGAATGAAGCTCTGCTTGTGTTCCGGCCATGAATATTCCAACCCGGTTAGCAGATCAGAGGGGTCCAGAATACTGTCGCCATCGGAACAGCTCCCAATCCGGCCATCTTGTAGCTGATACAGAGATTCAGTTTCTCTGGTCGAAGACTCGTCACCGGAACAAACAACGGTCGGACCACGAAATTCCGATCCATCCTCATAACCTCCTCCATGGATGACTCCCACGAAGGCACGCTTCACGGCCGGTTTAACCCGGGCGGATCGCGCATGCTGAGCCGTCTCGGTGAGATCGATGCAGATGTCCGGCTCAGGGCCCGGTTCACCGATCTTGCCAATGAAAACGTGAATACCACCAAAGGGGACCCGGTACCCGTACTCAATTGAACCGGCCTCGGGGCCCCAGCCTACATCGTCGATGTAGAGCTTGCCACGACGACTCTTAGTCATCCGGCCTACGGTGTAGCCCTCAAGTCCTTCAAAGCGGCCGTCCAAGAACCGGAAACCATCGTGCGATAGCCCCACGGTGGGCGCCAACTGTCGTGGTTTTGTCACGGCAGATGTCCTAGAGAAAGGACTTAGTCCTGGAGCCATCGCGACGGGTTAGCTGGAAGGGGTTAAAGCGGACACAGGGACGCAAGAGAGTTTATACTAGTTCGGCCCCTTCAATGAAGGTAAAAGCCTACGTCTAGTTGTCATGGAATTGATGGGGTTTCGATGACTAGGGAGCAAATAAGCTTCGCCTATGTCTCGAGTTGTTGTCTGTTGTCCTTGCACCGTCGCCGGGTCGTCCCCTTATATACACGGGTGACACCCGTCGGTTCACAGAGTCCCAACACCGGTCGATATTCGTATCCGGGTTGGTCTCTCCTTATTTCTAGCTTACGATACAAGTTTATATACAAATTCCGGTTTACAACTACAAGTCTTGAACCGGCTACGGGCCTTCGGCCCTCATCTATCTTCTTGGGCTTTATCACTTCCGGAGCTACTGATGAAGTTGATCCGGCCAAGATAGGCCGGTTTACACCCAGTAGTAATATCCCCAACACAATGGCATATTCATATCTCAGGAGAAATATCTCAAGGATGTACTGAGGAAATTCGGCATGCAAGATTGCAAAGGCATCAAAATTCCTATGCCCACAAATGGCCATTTGTGCACTAATGAAAATGGTATTGACTTCGATCATAAGGTATACCGCTCCACGATAGGTTCTTTATTGTACTTATGTGCATCTAGACCAGATATAATGCTTAGTGTTTGCATGTGTGCCCCATTTCAAGGTACACTGAAGGAATCACACCATAAGGCTGTGAAGCTTATTCTTCGATATCTAGCTCACACACCAACACTTGGATTATGGTACCCCAAGGGCTCGGTTTTTGATCTTGTTGGATATTCTGACTCTGACTATGCTGGTGATTGTGTGGATCGAAAGTCAACATCTGGTACATGTCATTTCCTCGGACGATCTTTGGTCTGTTGGTCCTCGAAGAAACAAAACCGCGTATCACTATCTACTGCTGAAGCTGAGTACATTGCCGCTGGTTCTTGCTGTGCCCAATTGCTAAGGATGAAGCAAACTCTCAAGGACTACGACGTCAACATGAAGAATCTGCCTCTCCTCTGTGACAATGAGAGTGCCATCAAGATTGCTCACAACCAAGTTCAGCACTTGAAGACAAAGCACATTCAGATTCGTCATCATTTTCTTCGTGATCATGTGTTGAACGGCGACTGAGGGAGTCCTGGATTAGGGGGTGTCCGGGTGGCCGGACTATACCTTCGGCCGGACTCCTGGACTATGAAGATAAAAGATTGAAGACTTCGTCCCGTGTCCGGAAGGGACTTTCTTTGGCGTGGAAGGAAAGCTTGGCGATACGGATATGTAGATCTCCTACCATTGTAACCGACTCTGTGTAACCCTAGCCCTCTTTGATGTCTATATAAACCGGGGAGTTTTAGTCTGTAGGACGAACAATAATCATACCATAGGCTAGCTTCTAGGGTTTAGCCTCTCTTATCTCGTGGTAGATCTACTCTTGTACTACCTATATCATCAATATTAATCAAGCATGACGTAGGGTTTTACCTCCATCAAGAAGACCCGAACCTGGGTAAAACTTCATGTCCCCTGCCTCCTATTACCATCCGACCTAGACGCACAGTTCGGGACCCCCTACCCAAGATCCGCCGGTTTTGACACCGACATTGGTTCTTTCATTGAGAGTTCCTCTGTGTCGTCGCTTTTAGGCCCGATGGCTTCTCCAATCATCAACAGCGATGCGATCCAGGGTGAGACTTTTCTCCCCGGACAGATTTTCATATTCGGCGGCTTTGCACTGCGGGCCAATTCGCTTGGTCATCTGGAGCAGATCGAAAGCTACGCCCCTAGCCATCAGGTCAGATTTGGAAGTTTGAACTACACGGCCGACATCCGCGGAGACTTGATCTTCGACGGATTCGAGCCACACCCGAGCGCACCGCACTGTCACGATGGGCATGATTTAGCTCTGCCGCCGAACAGTGCCCTTGAGGCCGCACCTGTGTCCGCTCCGACCCCTAGCTCAGAGCCGATCACACCAACCGAGGATGGGTGGTTAGACACCGCCTCGGGGGCTGCAATTTCTATGGCGATCAAGCCGAACACCAGCCCTGTTCTCTGCAAAGCCCGTGACTCCAAGGAGCCGGACTCCTCTCCAGACTCCGAGCCCTCCGCACCCCGATCGATCGAACCCGATTGGGTGCCGATCATGGAGTTCACCGCCGCGGACATCTTTCAGCACTCGCCCTTCGGCGATATTCTGAAGTCACTAAAGTCTCTCTCTTTGTCAGGAGAGCCCTGGCCGGACAATGGTCGGCAAGGTTGGGATGCGGATGATGAAGAAATTCAAAGCCCACCCACCACCAACTTCGTAGCCACTATCGATGATTTAACCGACATGCTCAACTTCGACTCCGAAGACATCGACGGTATGGACGCCGATGCAGGAGACGATCAAGAACCAGCGCCTATAGGGCACTGGAAAGCCACCTCGTCGTATGATATATACATGGTAGACACCCCAAAAGAAGGCAATGGCGATGGAACAGCGGAGGATGACCCCTCCAAGAAGTAGCCTAAGCGCCGGCGTCAGCAGCGCCGCTGTAAATCCCGCCAAAACAAAAACGGTGATTCCGGCACGGGGGATAATAACACCCCGGACAGTGCCGAAGACAACCACCTCCAGCAAGATTCAGCACAGGAGGATAGAGAAGCCAGCCCTCATGAGAGAGCGGCAGACACAGAGGTCGAGGACGATAATTACATGCCTCCCTCCGAAGACGAGGCAAGCCTCGGCGATGACGAATTTGTCGTGCCAGAGGATCCCGTCGAACAAGAGCGTTTCAAACATAGGCTTATGGCCACGGCGAGTAGCCTCAAGAAAAAACAGCAACAACTTAGAGCTGATCAAGATTTGCTAGCCGACAGATGGACTGAAGTCCTTGCGGCCGAAGAGTATGAACTCGAACGCCCCTCCAAGAGCTATCCAAAGCACAGGTTGCTACCCCAATTAGAGGACGAAGCACTTAAACCTACATCACCAGTGCATGATGCAGCCGACCGGCCACCCCGTCGCCACTACAGAGAGGCCTCTCGGCCCTCCACTCAAGTCGCACCCCAACACCGCTCAAAAACTACCAAGGCATGGGAAAATGCGCCAGACCTGCGAGACACATTGGAGGACAAGGCAAGGCAAACAAGATCGATCTACGGATCACATGGGCGCCCCACGGCACGAGACAGTACTCGTCATGCCGGATATAGTAAATCCGGCCGGGCCGAACACAGTAGACAAAGCTCATTTGAGCTGCATCGTGATATAGCCCAGTACAGAGGCGCTGCACACCCACTACGCTTTACAGATGAAGTAATGGATCATCAAATCCCCGAGGGTTTCAAACCCATCAACATCGAATCATATGATGGCACAACAGATCCTGCGGTAAGGATCAAGGACTATCTCCTTCATATCCACATGGCCCGCGGTGATGACTTACACGCCATCGAATACCTCCCACTCAAGCTTAAAGGACCAGCTCGGCATTGGCTTAACAGCTTGCCAGCAGAATCAATTGGTTGTTGGGAGGACCTGGAAGCCGCATTCCTCGACAATTTCCAGGGCACTTATGTGCGACCACCAGACGCCGATGACCTAAGCCACATAATTCAGCAGCTAAAGGAATCAGCCAGACAATTCTAGACACGGTTCCTAACCAAGAAAAATCAAATCGTCGACTGTCCGGACGCAGAGGCCCTAGCAGCCTTCAAGCATAACATCCGCGATGAGTGGCTTGCACGGCACCTAGGACAGGAAAAGCCGAAATCTATGGCAGCCCTCACGACACTTATGACCCGCTTTTGCGCGGGAGAAGACAGTTGGCTAGCTCACAGCAAACATGACGAAGAGCCCTGGTAATTCGGATACCAAGGACAGCAGTGGCAGGTCACGTCGCAACAAGCAAAAGCGCCGCATTAACGGCGACAATGCTGAGGATACGACAGTTAATGCCGGATTCAGAGGCTCTAAACCCGGTCAGCTGAAAAAGGCATTCAAAAGAAATACTCCGGGCCCGTCCAGTTTGGACCGAATACTCGACCGCTCATGCCAGATACATGGCACCCCCGAAAAACAAGCCAATCACACCAACAGGGATTGTTGGGTGTTCAAGCTGGCAGGCAAGTTAAATGCCAAAAGCAGAGACAAGGGGCTGCATAGCGATCACGAGGAGGAGCCCCGGCCGCCGAACAACAGTGGACAGAAAGGTTTTCCCCCACAAGTGCGGACGGTGAACATGATATACGCAACCCACGTCCCCAAGAGGGAGCGAAAGCATGTGCTAAGTTACGTATACGCGATGGAGCCAGTCGCCCCAAAGTTCAACCCATGGTCTTCCTGCCCGATCACTTTTGATCAAAGGGACCACCCCACTAGCATCCATCATGGCGGGTTCGCCGCATTGGTTCTAGACCCAATTATTGACGGATTTCACCTCACTAGGGTCCTTATGGACAGCGGCAGTAGCCTAAACCTGCTTTATCAGGGTACAGTGCAGAAAATGGGCATCGATCCCTCGAGGATTAAACCCACCAGAACGACCTTTAAAGGCGTCATACCAAGTTTAGAAGCCAATTGTACAGGCTTAGTTACACTTGAAGTGGTCTTCGGATCTCCGGATAATTTCCGAAGCGAGGAGTTAATCTTCGACATAGTCCCGTTCCGCAGTGGCTATCACGCACTGCTCGGGCGAACTGCATTTTCCAAGTTCAATGCGGTGCCGCACTACGCATACCTCAAGCTCAAGAAGCCAGGCCCTCGAGGCGTCATCACGGTCAATGCAAACACCGAACGCTCTCTCCGAATCGAGGAGCATTATCATAGCGGAAGTACAAAGCAGCCTCTCAAGGCAATTCTCCAGTCCAGCCATTAAACGTCCGGACACCGTCAAGCACGCCCGGAGTAACCTAAAACAAGACCACCTGGCACGTTCCGAGCAAGCGTAGCAATGCGGCCCCAACCCCAGACCTCGTGAACTTGTGAAACCAGTTCCGCGCGTACATAACTATGCTCTGGAAATACCATGGGCACAGGGGGAGGGGCACCATCACGGCAAGCCCGAAACGCGGCTTAAACTGCACTAGGGGCTGCCGATTTCTTAAATTTTCTCTTATTTTCAGGACTCCATTCTTCGAAAGGCTTGTCCGGCAGTACAATTGCCGCACAAACGATACAACCAGGGAAGCAGAAAGCTATGCCGCACTACGAAACTCTAAGGTGGTCCCTATAACGAGCAGTATACCTGTTTCGCATAACATTCCATAGCTCGCCCCTGGAAAGGACATATTTGATAGTCCCATCTTTTGCTTATCGCACTATTTGTATCGTTCTGCTTTCATCGCAGCTTTTTTAAATAAACAATGCTGTCAGGACCTATGGAGACAGGCATACATGAATCACATGGAGCATGTCGGTCATCAGCGAGTGAATCCGGGCTGTAGCACTGGGCTAACAGGACTCCGGGGAACCCGGGCTGTAGCAGGCTAGGCAGGACTCCGGATGTCACCGCGTGACATTTCCCCGAAGGGATAGACATAGGAACGAAGTGAAACACATGACGGCCAGTCAAGTGTCCTGAGCAATAATGCTGCGCTAGCAGGACTCCGGTGAACCTGGCTGTAGCGGACTACTATGGCTCGAGGAACACTAGACTACATTTCCCCATAAGAAAGGCTGCCAAGCATAAACAACTAGATTGTCGGATCCCACTCATACCAAGCATTTCAATCATGCACACAATATGCCCGATATGAGTACATACAACATGGCATCACAACAAAACTCTACAACTCAAGTACTTTATTTAAAGGCTCCAGAGAGCCATACATATCATGTTCATACAGATAGGGGTCACATGACCCGACACTCAAGTCATACAGGCATACAAGCACATGCGGAAGCAAATAGTCTGAGTACAGACACTAGAAAGCTAGAAGGCTCCTCGAAGCCTGTCTATCTACATAGGGCCCTCCATGGTAGGATCACCACCTGGGTGGCTAGTCACTCGTCGACATCAAGGTCTACATAAAACCCATCGGAGGGGGCGGTGTTGTCGTCTGAAAACAGTAGTTAAGCAAACATGAGTACAAGGGTACTCAACAAGTCTTACATCAGATCCTACTATACATGCTCATTCTCAAGAAGGTGGTGGGGTTATTGCAGCAAGCCAGCTTTGACTCCTGGCTAAGCTATCCTACGGAACTCCTCTAGTAAAAATAGTTTTCGCACACGAGTCCACTACTCACCAACACAGTACTCCACCCGGGATGCTCCCTCGTCATCCTACAAGAGGGCCATCCTCGGTACTCACACTTATCTTGAGTCTTTTAGTAGTATACATTAACTTGTCTATGAACTGTATAGGCAACCAAGTAGGCCTTTACCGCGGACACGGCTATTCGAATAGTTTTATACCCTGCAGGGGTGTACTTCGTCACACATGTTTCCAGCACTTAGCGTCTGCACACGACATGTCCCTAGTGCAGAACCGGGCAATAGCACCGGTTCGTAAGGCCCTTTAGTGCCGGTTTAGGAACCAGCACTAATGTTTCTGCACTAAAGGCCCCCCCCTTTAGTACCGGTTCAGCACGAACCGGTGCTAAAGGGATACCACGTGGCACGAGCCAGCTCCGGGGGCCAGGAGCCCTTTAGTACCGGTTGGTAACACCAACCGGTACTAAATGGTTGTGGGTTTTTGTTTTATTCTGTATTTTTCAATTAAATTTGTGTTATCAATTTAATTTAGGATTGTTTTACGTTATAATGAGTTGTAGTCGTCATCATCATCATCATCATCATCATCATCATCATCATCATCGCATATTAATAAATAAATAAACTCTATCTAGCTAAAAATCATCATAGTCGTCTAATTACCACTATTTAATCATCATAGTCATTACCGCTAGCTATCTAATCATCATCAACGCTGGCTAGCTTAAAGAGGAAACATTCACTTTGTAACAGAAGCAAAGATATCATCAAGTTCAACATAATCATCACCAACATCGAAGTTCAGGACACGGACATGAGACAAGTACTAATTAAGAGCATGAACTAGTAGCTACTGATCCTGCTGCTCCCTCTTAGGTAGAATAGCATAGAACATGTATAGCTCTCCTGATTCATCATACTGGAGCATGCAGATGAATCTGTCTCCAAATCTTGGGTTGCGCTTCTCCTTGCTGCCCCCTAGTACTTCTCTTCGATCGTTAACAATTTTGCTCCAATCTTTCACTATTAAGCATTCTTCGCTTTCAGAAATCCTGAATGCACTCATGTGCAAAGTAGGAAATCATGGTCGGAAGCTAACCATTGACATGCGACCTTTTGTCTCGATCCACTGAGGCACAACTGTCATCGGAAGTCCCTGTTGAAGAACATCGTATAGTAATTAATATACTAAGCAATGAAAGTTTAGCTTCAAAAATAATATATCCAAAAGATGCATTAATTAAGGACAAATATTTAAAATCTTACCATCTTTCGATTATAGATGTGACCGTAGTTCAATACGATCACCATTGGTCGCACGTTTTGAGTACTAACATTTCTAAGTTTAGGAAAAAAATTTGTCTTGACAGTATTAAGATCCTCAAGCCATGAAACATAATGACTTATCTCCTCGCAGTTTAGTTGAGCCCCGGGGCAGTAGTAGGTCCTGTCTACCAAGCGCCGGACATGTTTGCTTGAACCGAAATAAGCTAACAATACAAATTAGTTGTCAACTATTTTTGAATAAACTGTATCAAAGACATAAACACATATGCATGCATGGTTGAGAAAAACTCACCAAATGGTAGAACTGGAGGCGTTTGCACATCGACCCAGATGTCTATATTACCTTCAATATCATCTTCCGGACGAATATCAAAGGTGATAACCATATCAGGCTCAAATGCATAAGCCTTGCATAGTGCTTGCCAAGTTTTGCATTCAAAATGGGTGTATGTGTCTCCATTATATAATTTGACATTGAAAGTATACCCATGCTCCGTCTTCAAGTAAACTCTCTTTACCTCCATATCATCTATAGCACTAAAACCTATCTTATCCAAGACAAAAATTCTTGCATGGCAGGGGATGCGCTAGTTGAAGCAAATGAAGCATAAGTTTTGCATTCAAATAATAATTGACAAAGTGACTTACTGTATCAACTTCGAATGTCTCATCCAGCTTGATGCTGAAGCGCCTACCATCAACAAGGAAATTTTGGTCGCACAGGCCGCGCTGGTCTTCACAGTGTTCGCACATAATGAAATCTTTTTCGTCGTCAGATGACATTTCCTATGTTCATATAGGTGAAACATTAAACACCTATATCTAGCCAAATATATATTCATCTAACATTTGACATTAATATATCTAACTATATATTCAATTGACATTACTATATATTTAACTTTTCTATCTAATTCATCTAACATTCGACATTAATCTAACATTTATATAAACTCAAAATATATAAAAAATTAAATAAACAGAAAAACTCATTAACAAATAATATTTTAATTAGATCATCAAATCTCAGATACCTAAATTTTTCTTACTAAAAATAAACTAGTTATATTAATTATTGCAATAGTTCAAATCTCATATACCTAAATTTTCTACTAAAAATAAACTAGTTATATTAATTATTCAACTAGTTCTAATCTCTAGTTCGACAATTTTTCTATCTAGCTAGCTAATTCATCTAACATTCGACATTAATCTAACATTCGATCATCTAATTAACTTTTCTAAAAAACAGAAAATAAGTAAAAAAAATGTGTGTGTGTATGTGTGTCTATACGTATATGTGTGTATGTATGTGTGTATGTGTGTGTGTACGCGTGTGTGGTATATGTGTGTGTGTGTGTGCGGCCCCGTACGCCGCCGCCCCGTACGTAAGAGCGGGGGCGCCGGTGTACGGGGCGGGGGCGGCGGCGTACGGGGCGGGGGCGGCGGCGGGGACGGACGGCGGCGCGCGGCATTCGGGGCGGACGGCGCGCGGCGCGGCGGCCGGGTATGCGCGAGGAGAGAGCGAGGTACGTACGAACGGCGGCGCGGGACGACGACGGGACCATGGCGCGGGACGACGACGGACGGCGGCGCGCGGCGTTCGGGGCGGCGGCGGGGACGACGACGACGACGACGGGCGACGGGCGGCAACGACGGGAGCGGCGCGCGAGAGGTTGACGAAAGAAGTGGGGAGATGTAACTGAAATTTCGTAAGTGCTGTATATATAGGGTGAGCCTTTAGTACCGGTTGGAGCCACCAACCGGTACTAAAGGCCTACTTTGGCCAGGCAAAGAGGCAGGAAGAGCAGGCCTTTAGTACCGGTTGGTGGTTCCAACCGGTACTAAAGGGTGGTCTTTAGTACCGGTTGGAGCCACCAACCGGTACTAAAGGCCTTGGGCTGCCACCCCAAAGTTTAGTCCCACCTCGCCCGGCGAAGGGCAGCCGCACTGGTTTATAAACCCAGCCGCGGCTACCTCTTCGAACTCCTTTATATAGCAGGCTTCTGGGCCTAATTAATTAGGGCGCGCTGCCCTATGAGTCTGCTGGCCCTTCTGGGCCTGCATTTGCACACCCTAGGTCTGGCAGGCCCACTGGGCAGTGCGCCAACAAATTTTTTATATAGTTTTTCTTTTCTGCATTACTTATTTTCTTCTATTTATTCTTGAGTAGTTTTTTATATAGTTTTTTCTTTTCTGCATTATTTATTTTCTTCTATTTATTTTTGAGTAATTTTTTTGTATAGTTTTTTATTTTATGCATTATTTATTTTCTTCTATTTATTTTCTTCTGGAAAGTGAATGCTGCATACTGAACAATTAGGTAAATGACTGAAAAACAACAAATGATGTCAGAACATGTTGGAAATTGATGACATCGCTTTAAATGCTGGATACTGAACACAAAAGAAGTCCGGAGTTCAAATAAGTTTAAAAAACATTGAAGTGGCCATGTAACAGATGAGTTCTCGTCCGAAACCCTGATACTCGGAAAGAGTATGTCCAGTTTGTACACGAAGTGCGTCCAGTTTTTGCCGTGACCCTCTCTACTCTTTCGCGCATGCTATGCGGGTGATATGATGATACCATGCCAAGTTTCAACATTTTCAGGATTCATTTTGTAGTGATTTTCAATTTCACGGTCATTTAGCTCTCTAAACAATTAGGTAAATGACCAAAAAATAACAAATGATGTCAGAACATGTTGGAAATTGATGACGTGGCTTTAAATACTGGATACTGAACACAAAAGAAGTCCAGAGTTCAAATAAGTTTAAAAAACATTGAAATGGCCATGTAACAGATGAGTTCTCGTCCGAAACCCTGATACTCGGAAAGAGTATGTCCAGTTTGTACACGAAGTGCGTCCGGTTTTTGCCGTGACCCTCTCTACTCTTTCGCGCATGCTATGCGGGTGATATGATGATACCATGCCAAGTTTCAACATTTTCAGGATTCATTTTGTAGTGATTTTCAATTTCACGGTCATTTAGCTCTCTAAACAATTAGGTAAATGACCGAAAAACAACAAATTATGTCAGAACATGTTGGAAATTGATGACGTCGCTTTAAATGATGCATACTGAACACAAAAGAAGTCTGGAGTTCAAATAAGTTTAAAAAACATTGAAGTGGCCATGTAACAGATGAGTTCTCGTCCAAAACCCTGATACTTGGAAAGAGTTTGTCCAGTTTGTACACGAAGTGCGTCGAGTTTTTGCAGTGACCCTCTCTACTCTTTCGTGCATGCTATGCGGGTGATATGATGATACCATGCCAAGTTTCAACATTTTTAGGATTCATTTTGTAGTGATTTTCAATTTCACGGTCATTTAGCTCTCTAAACAATTAGGTAAATGACCGAAAAACAACAAATGATGTCAAAACATGTTGGAAATTGATGACGTTGCTTTAAATGCTGCATAATGAACACAAAAGAAGTCCGGAGTTTAAATAAGTTATTAAAAATAAAAAAGAGGTGCAATGCTGGTTAATTTGCTTCAAGCCATTCGGAATAGTGTAGACTGCACTGCACATAGCTCAGTGCAATCTATGCTATTCCGCAAGGCTTGAAGCTAATCAACATGTAGGTGAGCATTGCAACTCTTCGTCATTGTCTGTGCACTCACGGCTTATAAACCGCTCATACTACCTCTCTCTTGGCGAGGTGGGACTAAAAACAGCTTGCCATAACCTCATTAGTACTGGTTCGTGGTACGAACCGGCACTAAATGGTGATGGTGGGGCCATAGCCTGACCGCAGGCTGACACAGCCTCTTTAGTACCGGTTCGTGGCATGAACCGGTACTAAAGGTTCGCCATGAACCGGTACTATTGATCGCCGCCATGAACCGGCACTAATGTACACATTAGTGCCGTCTCTAATTCAAACCGGCACTAATGTGCTTCACGTTTGACCCTTTTTCTACTAGTGTGTGCTCGGCAAACTTCAAGCGAAAGCCGATGTTGGTGTAGACCACGGCCTGACTAACCTGACAAGTCTCTAGTCCAGGTTTATCGCCTATTCAGGTTCCATCCGCAAGGAAATCCGGCCGGGGTGTCCTCAATGGCCCAAAATGATGTGTGCAGGGTTCCCAAGACACCAAACGGGCGACTCGTTACACCGTGCCACGGTGTATCTACCGCATCATAGCCCACCCCTAGGGTCAGCGCTACGCACGACTGCCAACACATAACCTACAAACACCAGAAACTAGTTGCAACTCCTGGACAGAGGGCGAGAGGGGTCAGTAAGTCGAGCGGGGTCATATTTCAGGGCCCAATGTGTGGTAGTAGATGAATCTTAAATCACGCATACAGATCTCAGTTCTTATGGACGGCCTCAATGAAACAACCCACCATGTACTCCTACATGGCCTCTCATCGATACCTTTACCAAAACATGTTCAACACATCCCTCACATTACCAACATAATCATTTCATCTAGCCCATCACCTAGATGAACCAGACCTGACATAACTCTAAGCATAGCAGGCATAGCAAGGTAGGAAACACATACATGGCTCAATCAACTCCTACACATGCTAGTGGGTATCATCTAGTTACTGTGGCAATGACAGGTCATGCAGAGGATAAGGGTTCAACTATTGTATCACACAGCAGTTTGAATCGCATTGTCTTAATGCAGTAAACAAGAGCAGAAGCGAGAACATGGGTTTGTATTGGAATCATCAATGGGTTGCTTGCCTGATGTAGTGGTAGCAGGGTACTGCCCTTCAGACGGATACTCGGGGTTATCCTCGGAGGCAGAACCCACCACGAAAGTCATGCCGAACATAATCAACACATGACAATATGCAACAATATGATGCATGCTATGACATGGCAAAATGAATGTGTCTTGGCCTAATGGAAGCTAAAACAGAAGGGAATGAACTCATTTGAATCAAAGATTCAAATGTTAGTTCATTTAACATAGCCTTATTAGTGCATCACCTTATTTTGCTTAAAAAGCAAGGTTAACTTGTTTTGTCTTGCATGAAACCATTACAGATGGATAGATTGAATTTTTCTGATCATTTTTCATATATAAACTGTTTGATTTGGAGCTATGGTTGATTTTCTATGATTTTTATAAGTTTTGGCTATTTTCTGGAATTTCCTATATAAGAATAAATCCAGAAATTGAATTAATGTGTCAGCATGACATAGGTGTGACGTCAGCGGGTCAACTGGGTCCGCCAGGTCAAACCTGACTGGTGGGCCCTGTCTGTCAGTGTTTCAACTAATTAACAGAATTAAGTTAGTGCTAATTAACTATCAGTGGGGCCTGGGCCCACATGTCATTGACTAACTAATTAAATTGAGTTAAAACTAATCCTAAACTAATTAGCAGGCCGGCCCCACCTGTCATAGACTCAGGGGGGAGTCAACCTGGGCCCACGCATTAGTCCATGGTCAAAAGTGGTCAAACTCGCCGGCGTTTAGCCCCCGGCGAGGCCAGACGCGGCGGAGGGCTCGGGTTTTGCACTCCGGCGACCAAAAGGACGGCGGAGACCATCTACGTGTTGCGGGGAGTGAGCCGCGTCGAGTGGTGGCAGTAGGTGGAGCTGGGGTGGCCGGAGACGTCGTCGGCGTCGACCTTGGCAGCGGCCGGAGCTCGGGTGAGCTCGGAACCGAGGCTGCGGGGCACGGCGAGGCGTGTGGTAAGGTGCGTTAGACTCCTGGAGACGTGGTGAGGCTAGTGGACTAGGTGGCGTGGCCGTGGCATGGCCAGAGCCTCGTCGATGACGAGCTCCGCGGCGGCGCGTTCGGGCGAACTCGAGGCGGCGCGTACGGTGCACGAGAGCTAGCACGGAGAGGGGGGAGAAGGTCAGTAGCTCACTGCGGTTGCAGGGGAGCGTACGGCAAGCTCGGGGAAGAGCTGGAGCGAGCGGGGCGGCGAGGGGCATCTCCGGCGACCGAGGTTGAAGACAAGCTCGGTGCGGCGTCTCCGGGGCGAGCGAACGCTCGGGGATGGGTCGAGGCGAAGCAGTGGACGAAAGAGGAGCTTCTTGGCACGGCGAGGCAACGATGGACGGCGGTGGCTGCGGTGGAGCTTGTCGGCGGCGACGGCGGCGCTCAGTAGGGAATGGGGAGAGAGCCAGAGAGGGTGAGAGCCACGGGGAGAGTGGGGAGAAAGAGAGGGGGACGTGGGGGAGTGCGTGGCACTCGTAGGCGCGTCCGGGGCGTCGGCGGAAGGAGGAGGTGGCCGGCGTGTGGCCGCGGGCGCCGGCCATGCACTTCTCGTCCTCCTGGCGAGAGGAGGAGGACGATTGGCAGGGGCCAGTGGACTGGGCCGAGCGGGTGGGCTAGGTGTGCCGCGCCAGGTAAGTCTCTGTTCTCTCTCTCCTTTTCTGTTTTTTATTTATTCTATTATTTCTGCAACTTCAGGGCTTTATTAAAAATGCTAGGGCATTTCCATAAATCATAAAATTAATCATGGCTACTGCTTAGAATATATATCCAACCGCAAACATTTTAGTTTATGATTATTTGAGCATTTAAAATATTTTATAGCATTTAAATGCCCAAATGCAAATACTATAAGAATTAATCCAATGACCTTACGATGTCCAAGAAAAATGTGCATTTCAGGTGGGCTTTTTAGAAGGTTTTGTCAAGGGTTTTCACCCAAAACAAAAAAGGTGGGCTTTTTAGAAGGGCATTTCAGGTTCATTGAAATTTTTTTTAGTAAACCCTAGTTGTTCCAGGGGGGTGCTGGGGGTTCTGTCATCCCTATTTCAAATTTAAGAGAAATTTAAACATGATGCACACTCTAATGCTTGAACTAGCTAGGGTGTGACAACTCACCCCCACTCAAAAGAATCTCGTCCCGAGATTTAGGATCCTCCGGGAAGAAGGTGGGGTACTCGAGTCGAAGACGATCCTCCCTTTCCCAAGTGGCCTCTTTCTCGGAATGGTGTGACCATTGAACCTTGAGAAACTTGATATTATGGCGTCGAGTGGTACGCTCGGCTTGATCAAGGATACGAACAGGATATTCCCGATATGAGAGGTTATCTTGTAGATCAAGCATTTCGTGGTCCACTCCACGGATAGGATCCGCGGAGCAACGCCTGAGTTGTGAAACGTGGAAGACATCGCGAACTCTGGAAAGATGCGAAGGTAGTTCTAATTGGTAGGCAACTTCTCATCGTTTGGCGAGAATGCGAAAGGGTCCAATGTAACGAGGAGCCAATTTGCCTTTGATACCGAAACGATGGGTTCCCTTTAACGGAGTAACCAGAAGGTAAGCCTTCTCGCCGACTTCATAAGTCATGAGCTTATGTTTACGATCATATTGGCTCTTTTGACGAGATTGGGCTGTTTTCAATTTCTCATGAATAATGCGAACCTGCACTTCTGCTTCCTGAATCATATCCGGGCCAAAGAGTTGTCTTTCCCCGGTTTCTGACCAGTTAAGAGGCATTCGACATTTTCGTCCATAGAGAACTTCGAAAGGAGCTTTTCCCAAGCTAGCTTGATAACTATTGTTATAGGCAAACTCCGCGAATGGAAGGCATTTCTCCCAACCAATTCCGAATGAGATGGCAGAAGCTCGGAGCATATCTTCCAGAATTTGATTGACTCGCTCTACTTGACAACTTGATTGAGGATAGAAGGCGGTGCTAAAAGAGAGACAAGTTCCCATAGCATTTTGCAAACTTTCCCAAAATCGAGAGGTGAAGAGACTCCCACGGTATGAGTTAATTTCCAATGGAACACCATGAAGAGACACTATTCAGGAGATGTATAAGTCAGCTAGCTGGCTAGCGGTGGTACTCTCACGAACAGGTAGGAAATGGGCTACTTTGGAAAGATGGTCGATCACGACGAAGATGGCATTATTCCCTCTCTTGGTCCTGGGAAACCCAGTAATGAAATCCATACTGATTTTATCCCATTTCCACTCAAGAATAGCCAAAGGTTGAAGGCTGCCAGCAGGTCGTTGGTGCTCTACTTTAACACGATGATAGACGTCGCAACTAGCAATGTGTTGAGCAATTTCTCTCTTCATCCTAGTCCACCAAAACCTCTAGCGTAGGTCTTGATAAATTTTAGTACTACCGGGATGAATGGTGAGAGGGGATTCATGAGCTTCCTTAAGAATCAATTGGCGTAGATGTTGTTTCTTGGGAACCACCAAGCGGTTTTCGAAGAAGACAACACCTCGCTCATCCATGGAAAAGCATTCAGCAACTCCGCTAGCAATGTTTTCCTTAATCCGGAATATGCCCTTATCACGCTTCTGGGCAGCTATGATTTGATCCATAAGGGTAGGTTTCGCCACCAGGGTGGATAGAAATCCTCGAGGAACAATGTGAAGATTACGCTTACGAAATTCCTCATGGAGAAGTGGTTGACTTTGTTGTAACATCAGGTTGTTACAATAGGACATACGACTTAGTGCATCAGCCATGACATTGGCTTTTCCCAGGGTGTAAGTTATTCCTAAGTCGTAATCCGAGATTAACTCGACCCAACGTCTTTGCCTGAGATTCAAATCCAGTTGGGTGAAGGTATATTTCAAACTTTGGTGATCGGTGAAGATCTCGCAACGATTACCGAGGAGGTAATGTCGCCAAGTTTTGAGTGCATGGGCTACAACTGCAAGCTCTAGATCATGTGTGGGATAGTTTTCCTCATGTGGGTGTAATTGCCGCGAAGCATAAGCAATTACCTGACGATCTTGCATGAGTATGCAACCTAGTCCTTGTCGCGAGGCGTCGCAATAGATAATAAAGTCCTTGGGGAAATCTGGTGGTACCAGCACGGGAGCAGATGTCAGGCGTCTTTTCAGTTCCTGAAAGCTGAACTCGCACTGTGGAGTCCACTCGAACTTTTTATCTTTCTTGAGGTGTTCAGTTACAGGTTTAGCAACCTTGGAGAAATTCTCGACGAAGCGGCGGCAATAGCTCGCTAAGCCAAGGAAGCTCCGAACTTGCTTGACCGTCTCAGGTGGAGTCCAATCAAGGACGGCTTGAACTCGCTCGGGATTGACAGCAATACCCTTACCAGAGATTACATGGCCTAGATAGGTCACTTCTGGCAACCAAAATTCACACTTGGAGAATTTGGCATAAAGGCGATGCTCTCGAAGTTTCGTCAATACCAGCCTTAGATGTTCCGCGTGTTCCTCTTCATTCTTGGAGTAGATGAGTATGTCATCGAGGTATACTACGATGAATTTATCCAAATACTCCATGAAGACCAAGTTCATTAACCGAGAGAAGGTGGCTGGTGCATTGGTTAGACCGAAGGACATAACCGTGTACTCGTATTGGCCATAACGAGTAACAAAGGTCGTTTTGGGAATGTCCCCGTTTCTGATTTTGATTTGATGGTAGCCCAACCTCAAATCCATCTTGGAAAAGACTGAGGATCTAGCAAGCTGATCATACAGATCGTTGATCCTGGGAAGCGGATACTTGTTCTTGATGGTGACCAAGTTGACAGGTCGATAATCTACAACCATCCGATCCATTCCATCCTTCTTTTTGACAAAGAGGACGGGGCAAGCCCAAGGAGAGGAACTAGGACGGATGAAACCCTTTCTCAAGGACTCATCGAGTTGGTTCGCTTGGCTAGTTCTAAGGGTGCCATCTTATAGGGTCTTCTAGAAATTGGAACGGTTCCTGGAACAAGGTCTATCACAAACTCGACATCCCTGTCAGGTGGAACATCTGGCAGTTCTTCTGGAAAGACATCCGGAAAGTCTCGGACTACCGGAACATCCTCAAGGTCTGGAAGGGGGTTGGCATTTAGGGAGTAAAGCTGGCGCTTGGCCACTCGAGTTAAGACATTGACTGTCTTGCCCGATGGATGAGTAAGTTGAACGGTTCTAGTGGCACAATCAATCTAAGCATAATGAGCTGACATCCAGTCCATACCCAAGATGATGTTTATGTCCGAGGACTTGAGAGCTATTAAGGATGCGAGCAAGACAAGTGTATCGACAAGAATTTAATTCCCATGGCTTACTCTAGAAGTTTGCCATTTGGAACCCGGAGTTTGAATTACCATGGAAGTGGGCATGTCACAGAATGTCGTGTTATGCAATCGAGCATAGTTCTCGGATATGAATGAATGAGATGCTCCAGTATCAAAAAGAACAGATGCCGGATGGCAGTTAACAAGGAGCATACCAAGGACGACGTTAGGATCCTCATGAGCCTCCTCGGCTGAAACATAGTTGACATGGCCACGTGTAGTGGTGACCGGCTTGGTGTAGAATGTCTTTCCCACTGGCTTACCACGGCCAACGGACTTTCCAAACTGATTGGGGTTGTTGTTCTGGGACACTCTCGGCTATAGTGACCCAACTCTCCACACTTGAAACACATCACAACATTGGGACGTGGAGCAGCAGTAGTAGCGGGGCCACCATAGGGCTTGGGCGGTGCAAACTGCTGGTTGGGACGAGGCGCCTCAAAGGATGGCCTCGGAATAAACCTGGGTGGCAGTGCCGTGCTTGGAATCCACACCCGGTGCTTCTGAGCTCCAGAGCCGGATGAAGAGCCAAAATCACGTGAGTGCTTGCGTGAAGCGTCATAGTCAGACTGGCCTGACTCAGCACTGATGGCTTTATTGAGCAACTTCTGAAAGGAGGTGCACACGTGCAGCTGAAGATCGCGGCGAAGCTCAGGGCTAAGTCCCTTGCGGAACCTTGCCTGCTTCTTAGCGTCGGTAGATACTTCTTCAGGAGCATATCGTGCCAGATTCCCAAATTCACGACTATATGCATCCACAGTTAGTCTTCCTTGGGTGAAATTGCAGAACTCTTCCCTCTTGCGATCCATGAGACCTTCCGGATTGTGATGCTCACGGAAAGCCTCACTGAATTCAGCCCAAGTAGTGATTTGGCCGACCGGCCGCATAGCTTCAAAGTTTTCCCACCAAAGGCTAGCAGGGCCTTCGAGGTGATAGGCAGCATAAGTAAGCTTATCAGCTTCGGCTACGTTGGCAGAACGTAGCTTATGGGTGATGCTGCGAAGCCAGTCATCCGCGTCGAGGGGCTCAACGGAATGGTTAAACTTCGGTTGGTACAGCTTGATAAAGTCACTGATTGACACCAAGTCATTTCACTGATGGCGTGTAGTGTTCTTCTCAATCCGCTCAAACAAGCGGTTAGTCTCACGCTTGTTTCTTTCCGCCTCCAGCATCACTTCGGCCAGAGAAGGCGGGTGAGGCAGATTTTCACCCCTAGCTGCACTGGCTTCCCCCTGCTCTGGGGCAGCAGGGTTGCTGCGGGTGTTGACCATCCTAGGAGAAAACAAGACAACGGTTTATATGAGGATGGCACAAACTTAGCAAGGAAGTGCAGAATGTAATGGATAACACGGAATGCAGAGATGTTCATTGCACGACATGGTAATATAGAAACTACCGTACATAGTTTAGTAGAAGCCCAGGATAGAGTACAACTACGGTGAAAGACATTATATCTCCTCGGAGGCATTCCAAGCTCCTATACATTATTTTCCTACACCTCCGGACCGTGATACACACCAAGTCGTATCCCACGGTCACGCAGGACTGTGGAGAATACAACTACTACAATACTCGTGGAACTACTACTAGCTCAAATGGCTCCGTAGTAATCCTCATAGAAGTCACCACCAAAACCTGGAAGTGGAACATGATCATCTGGGAACAGACGGTCCTGCGGAGCCTGCGGACCAAAGGGACTCGGATGTGGCCTTGGTCCCACAGGTGGTCGCAGACGGGGACCACGAGGAGGGGTGATGCCTCCCACATCGCGCCACTCCATACAATCTGGCAATCCAGATCGTACAGGGTACAAATCCCTCAGATCCATGTATCCTGCCTATACCGCCGGCACAAACCGAGTCAAAGTGGCCCAGTGATCAGCTCGAGAGTTAAAAAGCTCCATACGCAAGGCTCGATTTTCGCGGTCCTTATCCTCGAGCATCTTGGTAGTAGTGCAGAGTAGTGACTCCTCATGTGTGGGGTCAGCATAGATAGCCTGGAGATACCCTTGCGCTCCCGGAAGTGAAGCTGTTATATAATGGAAGTCGGTGTTCCGAAACAGGCCAGTCCGGACTCGCATGATGGTCATCATGGAATAGGCAGCACCCTGCACAGCCATCTCAACAGTAACCCCGAGTCCATCAGAACAGTGAAGGGGCTTAGTGGCTCCAGGATAAGAGGGATATATCCTGACGGTACAGAGGTACTGGCTCTAGTTGAAGTCTCTGAACTGCTCTTCGACAGTGTATTCGGGATACCAATGGTAACCCGTCTCGATCATTACCCGTACTAACATAGCAGTATGACCGGGCACATCGAGGCACTGGGTCAGGTGAACCACTTGGTTTTGAGCACGAGTGGCCATCTGAAAGCACAAACACAATGCAAAGGCATTAGAATTTCTAGGGAAAATTGGACAGCATAACAGCTATAAATGCTCAGAAAAGGATTTGAGACATCCACAACAGTTTGCAATACCACTCAACAACATGATATCAAGGTTCTGATTCAACTGACAACATACTAAAAGTAGTAGTAACTGTACTGAGGCTTGTAACAACAATCCTATAAGCTACTACGGATTAGTAACACGTGAACCTGATAGAAGAAGAGAGCCTAGTCCTTAATCCATGTTGAATGAGAAGAGAATGACTCAGATCAGAGGGCATAAGGTATAGGAGCAAAAGAGCCTTACGTTCCCTCCCACAATCAATTCCCCTACATATAGCTAAAGCATTTCTAGACTCGACATCGACCAGTTTGGCTCAACAAACCTACAGGCAGTCCGGTTCTGATACCAACGCTGTCAGGACCCCGATTCCAAATCACATCGATCTAGCCGGTAACACCTCATATGACATTGCGGCCTCACGCACGGTATCCCCACGGGTGTCGCCTTACCTTGGCCCGGGACCGTTTGCGCCTTTTGGCTCACGTATATGATACTATCGCTAGCATCCATATGACAAAGAACTAGGGCCGACATGGCTAGTCGTGAACCCAAAGCGGCGCGGACCTATGGAGACAGGCATACATGAATCACATCGAGCATGTCGGTCATCAGCGAGTGAATCCGGGCTGTAGCACTGGGCTAACAGGACTCCGGGGAACCCGGGCTGTAGCAGGCTAGGCAGGACTCCGGATGTCACCGCGCGACATTTCCCCAAAGGGACAGACATAGGAACGAAGTGAAACACATGCCGGCCAGTCATGTGTCCTGAGCAGTAGTGCTGGGCTAGCAGGACTCCGGTGAACCGGGCTGTAGCGGACTACTATGGCTCGAGGAACACTAGACTACATTTCCCCATAAGAAAGGCTGCCAAGGATAAACAACTAGATTGTCAGATCCCACTCATACCAAGCATTTCAATCATGCACACAATATGCCCGATATGAGTACATACAACATGGCATCACAGCAAAACTCTACAACTCAAGTACTTTATTCAAAGGCTCCAGAGAGCCATACATAACATGTTCATACAGATAGGGGTCACATGACCCGACACTCAAGTCATACAGGCATACAAGCACATGCGGAAGCAAATAGTCTGAGTACAGACACTAGAAAGCTAGAAGGCTCCTCGAAGCCTGTCTATCTACATAGGGCCCTCCATGGCCAGGATCACCACCTGGGTGGCTAGTCACTCATCGACATCAAGGTCTACATAAAACCCATCGGAGGGGGCGGTGTTGTCGTCTGAAAACAGTAGTTAATCAAACATGAGTACAAGGGTACTCAACAAGTCTTACATCAGATCCTACTATACATGCTCATTCTCAAGAAGGTGGTGGGGTTATTGCAGCAAGCCAGCTTTGACTCCTGGCTAAGCTATCCTACGGAACTCCACTAGTAAAAATAGTTTTCGCACACGAGTCCACTACTCACCAACACAATACTCCACCGGGGATCCTCCCTCGTCATCCTACAAGAGGGCCATCCTCGGTACTCACACTTATCTTGAGTCTTTTAGTAGTATCCATTAACTTGTCTATGAACTGTATAGGCAACCAAGTAGTCCTTTACCGCGGACACGGCTATTCGAATAGTTTTATACCCTGCAGGTGTGTACTTCGTCACACATGTTTCCACCACTTAGCGTCTGCACACGACATGTGCTCAGCAGACTTCAAGCGAAAGCCGACGTGGGTGTAGACCACGACCTGACTAACCTCACAAGTCTCTAGTCCAGTTTTATCGCCTATTCAGGTTCCATCCGCAAGGAAATCCGGCCGGGGTGTCCTCAACGGCCCCAAACGATGTGTGCAGGGTTCCCGAGACACCAAACGGGCGACTCGGTACACCGTACCACGGTGTATCTACCGCATCATAGCCCACCCCTAGGGTTAGCGCTACGCACGGCCGACAACACATAACCTACAAACACGAGAAACTAGTTGCAACTCCTGGACAGATGGCGAGAGGGGTCAGTAAGTCGAGCGGGGTCATATTTCAGGGCCCAATGTGTGGTAGTAGCTGAATCTTAAATCACGCATACATATCTCAGTTCTTATGGACGACCTCAATGAAACAACCCACCATGTACTCCTACATGCCCTCTCATCGATACCTTTACGAAAACATGTTCAACACATCCCTCACATTACCGACATAATCATTTCACTCTAGCCCATCACCCAGATGAACCAGACCTGACACAACTCTAAGCATAGCAGGCATAGCAAGGTAGGAAACACATACATGGCTCAATCAACTCCTACACATGCTAGTGGGTTTCATCTAGTTACTGTGGCAATAACAGGTCATGCAGAGGATAAGGGTTCAACTACCGTATCACACAGTTGTTTGTATAGTAAACAAGAGCAGAAGCGAGAACATGGATTTATATCGGAATGATCAATGGGTTGCTTGCCTGATGTAGTGGTAGTAGGGTACTACCCTTCAGACGGATACTCGGGGTTATCCTCGGAGGCAGAACCTACCACGAAAGTCACACCGAACATAATTAACACATGACAATATGGAACAATATGATGCATGCTATGACATGGCAAAATGAATGTGTCTTGGCCTAATGCAAGCTAAAACAGAAGGGAATGAACTCATTTGAATCAAAGATTCAAATGTTAGTTCATTTAACATAGCCTTATTAGTGCATCATCTTATTTTGCTTAAACAGCAAGGTTAACTTGTTTTGTCATGCATGAAACCATTACAGATGGATAGATTGAATTTTTCTGATCATTTTTCATATATAAACTGTTTGATTTGGAGCTATGGTTGATTTTCTATGATTTTTAGAAGTTTTGGCTATTTTATGGAATTTCCTATATAAGAATAAATCCAGAAATTGAATTAATGCGTCAGCATGAGATAGGTGTGACGTCAGCGGGTCAACTGGGTCAGCTAGGTCAAACCTGACTGGTGGGCCCTGTCTGTCAGTGTCTCAGCTAATTAATAGAATTAAGTTAGTGCTAATTAACTGTCAGTGGGGCCTGGGCCCACATGTCAGTGAATAACTAATTAAATTTAGTTAAAACTAATCCTAAACTAATTAGCAGGCCGGCCCCACTTGTCATAGACTCAGTGGGGCGTCAACCTGGGCCCACGCGTCAATCCACGATCAAAAGTGGTCAAAATCGCCGGCGTTTAGCCGTCGGCGAGGCCAGACGCGGCGGAGGGCTCGGGTTTTGCACTCCGGTGACCAAAAGGACGGCGGAGACCATCTACGTGTTGCGGGGAGTGAGCCGCGTCGAGTGGTGGCAGTAGGTGGAGCTGGGGTGGCCGAAGACGTCGCCGACGTCGACCTTGGCGGCAGCCAATGCTCGGGTGAGCTCGGAACCAAGGCTGCGGGGCACGGCGAGGCGCGTGGTAAGGTGCGTTAGACTCCTGGAGACATGGTGAGGCTAGTGGACTAGGTGGCGTGGCCGTGGCATGGCCGGAGCCTCGTCGACGACGAGCTCCGCGGCGGCGCATTCGGGCGAACTCGATGGAGCACGTACTGTGCACAAGAGCTAGCACGGAGAGGGGGGAGAAGGTCAGTAGCTCACTGCGGTTGCAGGGGAGCATACGGCGAGCTCGGGGATCTCCGGCGACCGAGGTTGAAGACGAGCTCGGTGCAGCGTCTCCGGGGCGAGCGAGCGCTTGGGGATGGGTCGAGGCGAAGCTATGGACGGCGGTGGCTGCGGTGGAGCTTGTCGGCGGCGACGGCTGCGCTCGGCAGGGAATGGGGAGAGAGCCAGAGAGGGGGAGAGGCCACGGGGTCCGGGGCGTCGGCGGAAGCAGGAGGTGGCCGGCGTGTGGCCGCGGGCACCGGCCACGCGCTTCTCGTCCTCCTGCCGAGAGTAGGAGGACGACTGGCAGGGGCCAGTGGACTGGGCCTAGCGGGTGGGCTAGGTGGGCTGCGCCAGGTAAGTCTCTGTTCTCTCTCTCCTTTTCTGTTTTTATTTAGTCTATTACTTCTGTAACTTCAGGGCTTTATTAAAAATGCCAGGGCATTTCCATAAATCATAAAATTAATCATGGCCACTGCTTAGAATATATCCAACAGCAAACATTTTAGTTTATGATTATTTGAGCATTTAAAATATTTTATAGCATTTAAATGCCCAAATGCAAGTACTATAAGAATTAATCCAATGACCTTAAGATGTCCTAGAAAAATGTGCACCATTTTTGTCAAAGGTCTTAACCCAAAACAAAAAAGGTGAGCTTTTTAGAAGGGCATTTCAGGTTCATTGAAAAAGTTTTTAGTAAACCCTAGTTGTTCCAGGGGGGGTGCTGGTGGTTCTTTCATCCCCATTTCAAATTTAAGAGAAATTTAAACATGATGCACACTCTAATGCTTGAGCTAGCTAGGGTGTGACAAATGCATAGCTTACGTCTATTACCGCATTACGTCTTTTTTACGAATATATGTTCATTAATGACATGTTGCACCCGTACACTTTGGTACGGCCAATAAGCTAGGGGCTTAAGTACGCCACAACATGGTGTGAGAAGTCCGAACACTTTCACAAGTGCGGCACCCCGAACTTATAGCATTATATGCATCGGCTCCGAATCATGTCTTGGGTCAATAGTTGGGTTTGCCCGGCTCCTATGTTTTGGTACCTTACGTTTAGTTATATCGGCTAAGGTAGCACTAGGAGAACTACTGCGATTGTGCCCAAGTTGAGCTGGGCTAAGCACCTCAGTAGAGAAAGCTAAAACTGACCGTCATGATGAGGCGAGAGCTGGTCGATGTTCGAGAGGTTTTCGAGTCCCTAAAGACTTATGCCGCTTAGAGCGAGGAGTCGGCTTTGTCCGCCCTAGGCGTGGATAGCGCCCCGAACACGGTCTTCCGAACACTAGGGGCTTCGCCGAAATTTAAAATTATAGAATTCTATGGCTAAGTGAGAGTGTTCAAGCATTATAGTCTGATTGCCTTGTTCGTTGTGTTGAGCGCCTCCATCGAAGGACCCAAGAATGGGAAAAAGAGCGCTCATTTTATCCCGAACAACCCAGCACTCGTGGCATGGGGGCAGAAGCCGACGACTAGCCATCTGTCAAATTTCATAAACGACCGCATAGAAGGTAATATTTTAAATTCAAAAGTGTTGCTTAGCGCATATGAACAAGTTTTCAGCGTACAGGATCACAAATGCGAGTTTACTCAAAAATTACATCTTTGGAGCATTCATCCGCTATAAGGCGGGCACCCTTCAGGACGCACTCATAATACGCTTCCGGGACGCGATGCTCATTGCCCGGCGGTGGCCCGTCCTTCACCAGCTTCTCCGCATCCTTCTTTGTCAAGTGCACTTTAGCACGGGCAAGCGCCCTACGAGCACCTTCGATGCAGACGGAGCACTTGATTACTTCAAGCCGTGGACAGGCATCCACCAGCCGTCTCACCAGCCCGAAGTAGCTCCCAGGCAGAGCCTCTCCAAGCCACAGCCGAACTATAAGGACCTTTATGGTCTGTTCGGAAACCTTGTGGAGCTCGACCATCTGCTTCAGCTAGTCGCTCAAAGGCACCAGGTGTCCGGCCTCAGCACACTGAGACCAGAACACCTTCTCCGTCGAGCTCCCCTCCTTGGCTCGGTAGTAGGCAGCGGCATCAGACGCACTGCGGGGCAAATCTGCGAATGCTCCTCGAGAGCTCCGGACTCGGGTAAGTAAAAAATAATTCACTTTCACATGCTTGCTTTGCATAATGAATGCCTTACCCGCCGCTATCTTCTTCATCGCGTAAATTTCTTTGAGGGCTTTCTGGGCTTCGGCCTTGGCAGACTTCGCGCTTTTGAGGGCTGCCGCAAGCTCGGACGCTTGCGTCTTTGAGTCAAGCTCCAAACTCTCGTGTTTTTTCACGAGAGCCTGGAGCTCTTTCTGCACCTCCTCCACACGCGCCTCCTGCTTCTCTCTCTCCGTGCGCTCCGCGGCCGCCCTGTTTTCGGCCTCGGACAGTGCTTGCTTAAGGGTTGCCACCTTGGCCGTGGCCCCTATAATAGCACGTTCATCCTGTCATTTTTTGCAACCACATCTTCTCTATATAATTGCGCAAGGTATTACTTACCTTCCTTCTCCTCGAGTTGCCTCTTGGCATGGCCGAGCTCGTTCTCGGACTGCACGAGGTTCTGCTTCAGCATATCCACCTCCGTAGTCAGTGCGGCGGAGGCCAGCAGCAAAGCCTGAATACGCATATTGACTTGATTATGTAAGACTCCTATGATTATTAGATCCTCTATTCGGCTTTTCTTTCCGAACGCCGAACAAAGCATCAGGGGCTACTGTCTATGCGGTAATATTTTTACATATTCTTTACCTACCTCAAAGCCTGTTAGAAGGCTGGCACATGCTTCAGTCAGTCCGCTCTTGGCAGACTAAACCTTCTGGATCACCGTACTCATAATAGTGCGGTGCTCCTTGTCGAGGGAGGCGCCGTTAAGCGTCTCCAGCAAATTATCCGATGCCTCCCGTTGGACGGAGGTCACCGGCTCGGTAGGCTCACTCCTCTTGGAAGGAGGCCCCCTACTGGAGTCCAGAACCATTAAAGGTTCTCGTGCGGTGTCCGGCTCAAGGCCGGACTTGGAGCCCTTGGGGGTTTTATCCCCTTCGTGCCTTGAGTCCGGGAGGTTGCCTTGCGGCGCCTCCAGGACCACCTCCTCCTGGCTTGGAACCTATTGCGATAGCACCTCGGCGTCGTCCATAGGGTGGTGGGAGGTAGCCGTCGGAAGCGAATTCACATCCGACGAATCCAGGGAACTGCTTGATGACATGTCGAGCCGGTCTTTGGGTGGACTGCATAAACATGTTCGACACAAGGAAAAGTTGTGCAATGGAAGAATACTATGAATCACTATGGTACCCGGACACTTAAGATCTCGCCAGGGGCTTGGCCCTATGCGGCCACTCCTGTTCGCCGTCGTCGGTGTTGGTGGAGCCGTCCGGAGGAAGGGTTTTCCCCTTCTTGGACCCTTCGGCCTCCCCAGTTGGGGCGGCCTTCCTTTTCTTCTCACCCCCCGCTAGAGGGGGAGAGGTCTCTTCTTCCTCCTCCTCGTATTCACGGGAGGGGTGTGTCTTGGAGTCGTCGGATGATGAATCCGATACCCGTAGGCGCTGGGCACTCTTCCGAGTCCCCATGGCCTTCTTCTTGGCCTTCTTCTCCAGCACCACATAGGGTGCCGGAAGCAGCAGCTTCGCCAAGCGAGCGTCCGCTGGGCCTTCGGGCAAAGGAGCTGGACAGTTGATCTGTCCGGACGTCTCCTGCCAATCCTGTCAAAGGTAAGGGAGCTTAAGATCCCACGTGGAGTCAAACTATGAAAAACTAATAACCTGTAAAAGGTAAATACAGCTTACCGCACGAGCGCGACGCTGCGTGCTGAATCCGCGATCCTCGGTAGCGGATGCGGGGGCCTCGGCGCCCATGAAAAGCACCTTCCAGGCATCTTCGTACATTGTGTCAAAGAGCCGGGTCGAACTCCCACAGGTTGAAAGCCCGTTGTTGACACGGGAGGATCCGGCGGATGAGCATAACCTGGACTACGTTGACAAGTTTGAGCTTCTTGTCCACCTGGGTTTGGATGCATGTTTGGAGTCCAGTCAGCTCTCCTTCTTTACCCCACGATAGGCCCGTCTCTTTCTAGGAGGTGAGCCGCGTAGGGGGTCCGGATCAGAACTCGGGGGCTGCGACCCATTCAGGGTCGCGCGGCTCAGTGATGTAAAACCACCCCGATTGCCACCCCTTTAGGGACACCACGAAGGATCCCTCGGGCCATAGGGCGTTGGGTATCTTGCCCACCATGGCACCTCCGCACTCCGCCTGAGTGCCGCGCACCACCTTCGGCTTGACATTGAAAGTCTTGAGCCATAGGCCGAAATGGGGGCGGATGCAGAAGAAAGCCTCGCACACGACGATAAACGCTGAGATGTTGAGGACAAAATTCGGGCCAGATCGTGGAAATCCAGGGCATAGTAGAACATGAGCCCCCGGACAAATGGGTGGAGAGGGAAGCCCAGGCCGTGGAGGAAATGGGGGAGGAACACCACCCTCTCATGGGGCCTAGGGGTGGGGATGAGCTGCCCCTCTTCGGGAAGCCGGTGCGCAATGTCGCTAGACAAGTATCCGGCCTTACTCAGTCTTTTGATGTGTCCCTCCATGACGGAGGAGACCATCCACTTGCCTCCCGCTCCGGACATGGCTGGAGAAGGTTGAGGTGGGGTGTGCAGACTTGGGCGCTGGAGCTCGAGTGTGCGGAAATGGATAGGCGAAGGAGGAAGAAGGCGTGGATGAAAAGGTGGATCCTTATCCCCTTATATGGGCGGACGCGACTATGCGTCTCCACCAGCCTGGTAAAACTCGCTTATCTCGCAAGCGCCATAGTCAATGGCGTGGTTGGGTTACCCACACCCGTATTGATGAGAATCCCAGAATAAGGGGACACGATCTCTGCTTTAACAAGACGTGCCAAGGAAGCCGCCTCGCTAAACGCGCTGAGGTGGGACAATAAAATGATTCGAATAAAGACTTGGCCGTGGTGTGATGTCACGCTACGGAATACGTCAGCAGATTAGATTTGTGTAAATATTATTCTCTCTATGGCAATATGTGGAAGCTTATTTTGCAGAGTCGGACACAACCTTTGTGTTCAAAAACTACTACGAAGTACTTGGAGGAGGAACGCGCCTTGCAATGCCGAAGACAATCTGCGCGCCGGACTCGTCGTCATTGAAGCCTGGTTCAGGGGCTACTGAGGGAGTCCTGGATTAGGGGGTGTCCGGGTGGCCGGACTATACCTTCGGCCGAACTCCTGGACAATGAAGATACGAGATTCAAGACTTCGTCCCGTGTCCGAAAGGGACTTTCCTTGGCGTGGAAGGCAAGCTTGGCGATACGGATATGTAGATCTCCTACCATTGTAAACGACTCTGTGTAACCCTAGCCCTCTCCGGTGTCTATATAAACCGGGGAGTTTTAGTCCGTAGGACGAACAACAATCATACCATAGGCTAGCTTCTAGGGTTTAGCCTCTCTGATCTCCTGGTAGATCTACTCTTGTACTACCTATATCATCAATATTAACCAAGCAGGACGTAGGGTTTTACCTCCATCAAGAGGGCCCGAACATGGGTATAACTTCGTGTCCCCTGCCTCCTGTTACCAACCGACCTAGACGCACAGTTCGGGACCCCCTTCCCGAGATCCGCCGGTTTTGACACCGACAGCGACATTTCTATTGAGCATGTGAAGACTGAAGAACAGCTAGCCGATATCTTCATAAAGCCCTTGGATGAGAAGAGATTTAGCAAGTTGCGGTGTGAGCTAAATATCCTAGAATCTTCAAATGTTCTTTGAAAAGGACACTCATCCTAACACTTATGCAAAATTGATTACTTAGATGTGCAACACATGAAGAAACGTTTTTCTTCAATCAATGAAGAATAACACTCTTAGTGTGAAGAAATTAACGAAGAATTTGATTCTCAGAACCCTACGATAATTGTACGCGGTGTCTGAAATCATCATTCTTATACGATGGGTCACGCCACCACCAAAAGTTGAAATTCCTCAATTATTCATATTCTTCAACTTTGCATAGTCTTCACTGGTTCCGTCTTTTTTCTTCGTTGGCTATATATATATATGAGTTTATGTCCTCTACAGCATTCACTTATTGCTATTTCTTCAAGTTGGTTTTCTGCTAAGTGAATCTGATCGGACCCTTCCCCTCTATGCTTTACTCAACCCAATCTGTTCACAAATTCTGCATGTGCGTTCTATTTGAAACTCGTTCAAAATCTTCACTATGTCCTTGTCAGCTGAAGAAATTGCGAACGGAACATTAAAACCTATCTTATCTAAATTTTCGGCTTTGCCGCTCAAACCGTTCCGCATCCCACGATACACTTATCCACTCACCCACGATCTAACACGATCTCCACCTCTCACTACGTGGGTGACACATGTCATGTGAATGGGAAGGGTCAGGGGCACGTTCGTCCAATTTCTTAAGGCGAGGAGTTTTTCACCGTGGCTATAAATACCCCTCCTTCCCCTCCTCACTTCTTTTACTCCGCTCGACCTCTCTCTCCAGCTCGAGCTTCTCAAACCCTAGCGCCACCGCTACTTCATCGCCGCCGGTGAGGAAGAGCTTCACTGCATCGACCTCGTCGCCGACGTACTCGCGCCGACCATGGACATCTTCACTCCGTCGCCGCCGTAGCCGTCTTCCTTCGCCAAGTTAGGGCGTGGAAGATCTGCATAGACGAACTTCACATCTCCCCACTCCATTTCATCGTGTTCGTCATCCAGGGTAATTAAAAGTTACTTTTACTGCCCTCGTTGATTCGAATGATTATCTACAAAATCTTCAAAAGTGTTTTTCTTCATATCTTCACACACTGAACACCTCACAAGTCATCTGTTCTTGATTCATTTCTCTAAGCATCATTTTTCTTCAAGATTCCTCAATCATGTGGATCTTATATCTATACAACTCTGGAACCTAAGACAAAGAACGCTTAGTGAAAATCTTCAAGACTCATCTGGTCAAATTCCTCAAATTTGTTCTTTTTGAAAAACCTTCTTAGAACGCATATGACCTCTCCAAATTCCTCGCAACTATACTCTATTCACAGGTACACATGTCAGCTGCTGAATCAGTAGGTTCTCATCTACTTAACTCATTTGCAGCGTTCCTCGAAGAAAATTTGCATACTTCTTCAGAGAATTCGATTGTTCAAATTCCTCAACTAAAGAAAATGGCTGATGGTAAAAGGCCACACAAAGGAGGAAAGAGGCCTGAGGTAAATACAGTGTTTGAGATCCCTGATGACATATCTGCTGGGTACCGCAAACCTACTGAGGAAACCAAGAATGAGTGCATAGTGCGCAAACAGAGGATAGAGAGGAGATGGGCAAGAGAATGGAGGGAGTACAGATATGTCACTCCTAAGTACATGAAGAAATTCGCACTCAATCCTCCATGCCCAAGAGCTCCATTGGCACCTGGCCAATGTTGCACTATCTCCGTATGCCCTAGAGGCAATAATGAAGTTATTATTTATTTCCTTATATCATGATAAAAGTTTATTATTCATGCTAGAATTGTATTATCCGGAAACATAATACTTGTGTGAATACATAGACAAACTAAACGTCACTAGTGTGCCTCTACTTGACTAGCTCGTTAATCAAAGATGGTTATGTTTCCTAACCATAGACATGTGTCGTCATTTGATTAACGGGATCACATCATTAGGAGAATGATGTGATTGACATGACCCATTCCATTAGCTTAACACCCGATCGTTTAGTATGTTGATATTGCTTTCTTCATGACTTATACATGTTCCTATGACTATGAGATTATGCAACTCCCGTTTGCCGGAGGAACACTTTGTGTGCTACCAAATGTCACAACGTAACTGGGTGATTATAAAGGAGCTCTACAGGTGTCTCCAAAGGTACATGTTGGGTTGGCGTATTTCGAGATTAGGATTTGTCACTCCGATTGTCGGAGAGGTATCTCTGGGCCGTCTTGGTAATGCACATCACATAAGCCTTGCAAGCATTGCAACTAATGAGTTAGTTGCGAGATGATGTATTATGAAACGAGTAAAGAGACTTGCCGGTAACGATCTTGAACTAGGTATTGAGATACCAACGATCGAATCTCGGACAAGTAACATACCGATGACAAAGGGAACAAAGTATGTTGTTATGTGGTCTGGACGATAAAGATCTTCATAGAATATGAGGGAGCCAATATGAGCACCCACGTTCCGCTATTGGTTTTTATCCGGAGACATGTCTCGGTCATGTCTACATTGTTCTCGAACCCGTAGGGTCCGCACGCTTAACGTTACGATGACAGTTTCATTATGAGTTTATATATTTTGATGTACCGAAGTTTGTTCAGAGTCCCGGATGTGATCACGGACATGACGAGGAGTCTCGAAATGGTCGAGACATAAAGATTGATATATTGGACGGCTATATTCGGACACCGGAAGTGTTCCGGGTGATTTCGGAAAAAACGGAGTGCCGGAGGGTTACCGGAACCACCCCCCCGGGAGAAGTAATGGGCCTTATGGACTCCCCTCTTTCCTACACCTACCAGGGTGGGCCGCGCGCCCCCTCCCCCTCTAGTCCGAATTGGACTAGGACAGGGGGGGCGGCGCCCCCTTTCCTTCTCCCTCTCCCCCTTCCTTTCCCCCTCCTAGTAGGAGTAGGAAAGAGGGGAGTCCTACTCCTACTAGGAGGAGGACTCCTCCTCCTTGGCGCGCCCAAGGGCCGAACAGCCTCCCCCCCTTGCTCCTTTATATACAGGGGCAGGGGGCACCTCTAGACATACAAGTTGATCTTCATGATCGTTTTCTTAGCCGTGTGCGGTGCCCCCCTCCACCATACTCCTCGATAATATTGTAGCGGTGCTTAGGCGAAGCCCTGAGATGGTAGAACATCAAGATTGTCACCACGCAGTCATGCTGACGGAACTCTTCCCCGTCACTTTGCTGGATCGGAGTCCGGGGATCGTCATCGAGCTGAACGTGTGCTAAAACTCGGAGGTGTCGTAGTTTCGGTGCTTGATCGGTCGGACCGTGAAGACGTACGACTACATCAACCGCGTTGTCATAACATAGAAAACACTCTCCCCTCTCGTTGCTATGCATCACCATGATCTTGCGTGTGCGTAGGAATTTTTTTGAATTTACTGCGTTCCCCAACATTATGCACCTTGGATTATGAGATTCCTCAGGACAAGGTCTTCACTCAACTACAAAGCTGATTTCCAGAATCACCCCAGCTACTTGCCCCCAATTGAAGTCCTCAAGCAGACATATTCCTCAGTTGATGGAAAGGGCAAGGCACCAGCTGTAATTGATGAAGGCATTCGTCCATTGGATGGCCAGTTTCGCAAAGCTGCATCTTATTCCACCAATGATGACTCTGCCACACATGACTCTGCCAATGCACCTAAGTCCACTCCTCAAGCCACTACTCCGCGCGTGATGACTGATCGTGAACTTCTGCTCAGTCTTCACCAGAAGGTGGATTGAAATCACAAATGGGTTAAGCGTCAGTTTGGTTCACTTCTTCACAACATGACTGCCACACACAATGTAATGAAGAAAAATCACTACTACCTCCATCAAGTCTTCGGTCGCACCTGGGCAATCTAGTCACATCTATATGGTGAAGAAGACCTGAAGAACAAGGGTCTCAAAGAAGATTTTGACTGGTCTGCACCTCCACTGAAGAAATTCAAGAAGGTCCAAGTTCCTTCTCTGGTGGCCAGCTCATTTTCTTCATCGCGCGACACTGATGAACATGAAGATTTGGACGACACTGCGGTAGGCCCTACTTCAACAAACGACCCCAACAACAATGGCGCTCCTTCATCAACATGATTATCTTCAGGGGCATTAGTCCTCATTTTCGATCCTTTTGGTCATTCAATGACAAAGGGGGAGAAATATGAGTTAGTCTTCAAGCGGGTCTACTATATGGGCATTTTTTATTTGCTAAGTTACAACTCTCATTCTTCTGAAACATTATTGGATCGAGTTGTAATCTTAAACCCGATAATGCTCTGATACTTTTGATGCACTGTGCTTTGATACTTTTGATGCACTATTCTGCATGCTTATTCCTCGTTAATATTATTGCACGCATGCTGAATTTCATCAGGCACCATATTTCATCATGCATTTCAAATTCTTCATATTATATGTTAAATGCGTGTATGAATTACAAGATATAGGGGGAGATCCCCGTGATTCAACTCTTCAATTGTGCACTGCTTCAAAGGCAAATTCCTCACTATGCACATCTTCAGGGGGAGTTCTTCTATATCTTGCAATCAAATTCCTCAATATCATTAGTTACACTTCATATGCTTATCCCCGTTGAAAACTTAACCTATATTGTCATCAATCACCAAAAAGGGGGAGATTGTAAGTGCATCTAGTGCCTCTTAGTGATTTTGGTGTATTGAAGACTTATAGGTTAAGGGACTAATGCGTTTGTGAGTGTACATAGGTCTATAAGTCTATGAGGAGTTTGATATCTACAGGAAAAGTCGACCCCTAAAAATGAATATCTTCGACTAAAGATTTTGGTATTTCTGAAGACTTTCATGAAGACTTTGAAAGTGAAGAAATTGTTGTGTCCGTGAAGACTTGATATTCATGCGAGGAATATGAAGCTTGAAGACTTTCGTTTTCATAGTTTTGTTTTTCTCTTTCTTGAGTCATAGGAAACACCGTACTGTTAAAGGGGGGCGAGGAAATACTAAGGAAAAATTTCCATGTGATGCTCAACTCAAAATCCTACACCTACCAATCTCTTCGAGTGAAGCCATTGGAAATCTCATACAGTTCAGTCAATTTCTTCAGTTACAGAGACGAAGTTCTTCTGGTCTCTGAGGAATTTGTCCTGACTGAGGAGTTAGGAATTCACCAGTGCTGATTTCCTACACAGTGAGGAACATGATAGCCCTGAGGATTTTGCTACTCAAAATTCCGACCGTTGATGTGCTATGCGCCAGCTGTCCCAAAATATCTATCCACCTAACGATCATATCATTGAAGGGCGTTTATGTCTTATCATGTCGGGCTGCTCCCTAGGCTATAAATAGCCGCCCCCTACAACCACTAGCTGGTTGGCTGCTCCGAGAGAAACTGACACTTGTCATTTGAGAGCAACCCATCCTCTGAGGAGTTTGAGCGAAAATCGTCAAGTGAGGAAAAACCAAACAAACCCAAAACCCAAACACCTACAAACCCCAAGTGATTGACCATCACTGAAGAGATTGATCCTGAGTGGATCCGACGCTTGTTACCTTTGAAGACTGTGCTTCTTCCAGACGGTTAGGCGTCATGGTCTAGAGCATCCAAGAGGAATTGTGGATCGCCGAGTGACCAAGTTTGTGAAGGTTTGGAAGTCGCCTGAAGACTTACCACGAGTGATTGGAAGAGGTCTGTGTGACCTTAGTTCAAGGAGAATACGGTTAGTACTGGGTGTCTTGGACTAAGTGTCCTTGACTGGGTGCCCGGGACTGTGTGTCCTCGAGTTTAAATACTCAGCCGCTCTAACCAGACGTACAACTGAGACAGCAGTTGGAACTGGTCTACCAAATCATTGTCTTCACCAAGCTTACTGGTTCTATTTTCTCAACTCTTTCATTTCCTCATAACTATGTTGTGTGTTTGTTCATATCTGTGTTTGAAGACTTTGACTGAAGACTTTCTCAATTTCCCCAATTTAATTTCTTCAGTCTGTTTGTCTTCATCCTGTGCTATCCTGTGATTACACTTCCTGTACTCTGTGCCTGTCTTCATTTCATCATGATGACTATGCTTGTATTCTGTTATGTTTACTTTTGAGTACTTATTCCGCTGCTAGTAGTTCTTCGCTAAGGAATTTCCACACCGGCAAATTACTCAGTGAAGAATTTCATAAAAATCGCCTATTCACCCCCCTCTAGTCGATATAACAGACTTTTAATGATATAATTCAGATACATGATGATTGGCTAAACAGCATGGCATTGCATAATTCACATATATATAATGCCTTTGCAACAAGATAGCATTGTATAATTCACATATATAATGTCTTGCAACAAGATGGCAATGCATAATTCACATATATGGTAATTAGACGCTGAACAGGTGGCATTCACACAAAGCATGTCTAAACTAATCAAATGACATAGCAATGCGAGACACCATACGCACGATATGAGCAACGTAACCCTGCCAAGTTAGAGCATACACCTCGGGGGGGGGGGAATAGGACTGGTCATCTATCTCTGAATCATCCTCTGAGGAGCTATCCATAACCAGCAAGATATGCGCTTCGTCAGATAGCATAGTCTGCTCTGAAGACCTTGTTTTCACTCCAGAATTTGCCATCACCGTGTCAAATGGCTGATGCACACGAAGAGCAGTTGAATGTAATAACTTTTTTGACAAATGTAATATGTAACCAAAAAATAGGATGGCCTGATATAATTTACATATAAGATGACTGGCTAAGCAGGATGGCATTGCAAAATTCACATATATGATGTGTCACACCCTAGCTAGTTCAAGCATTAGAGTGTGCATCATGTTTAATTTCCTTTTAAGTTTGAAATGGGGAAGACAGAACCCCCAGCACCCCCCTGGAAACAACTAGGGTTTACTAAAATTATTTTCAATGAACCTGAAATGCCCTTCTAAAAAGTTCATCCTCTTTGTCTTGGGTTAGAACCTCTGGCAAAATTGGTGCACAATTTTCTAGGTCAATAGAAGGTCATTGAATTAAATCATAAGTATTTGATTTTGGGCATTTAAATGCTATAAAATAATTTAAATGCTCAAATAATTCTGGAAATAAATGTTTGCTATTGGAAATATTCTAAACAGAGCCCACAATTTTTTTCAGGATTTTTGGAAATGTTTTAGTATTTTTAATAAAGCCCAACAGTTACAGAATAAATAAAAATAGAAAAACAGAAATTAAAAGAGAGGGAGAGAACTTACCTGGCCGCAGCCCATCAGCCGGACCACCTGGCGGCCTAGCGCTGTGCTCGCCCATGCCAGCCAGCTGCTTTGTCTCCGCCAGGCAGGCAGAGAGGTGACGCCGGCGGGCGTGAGCTCGCCACGGCGCCAGCAGCTTGTTGTGTCACGCGCCTGGATGCTGGATAAGCTCCACGTCGCCGCCCCGACAACGCGGGTACCTCATTCGCCCCTTGCCTCTCTCCCTCGCTCCCCCGCACCATGGCCGACGCACCTGTCGCCGTCTCATCGTCGTAGTCGCGCTCTCCGTCGTCCCCACGCCGAGCCACCCTGTCCGGAAGCTCCACCGCGACGCCCTCGCCCTCCCCATCGAGCCACGCTTCGCCGGAGGCCCTACATCGCCACCATCAGGCCGTCTTCAACCTCGGTACCCGCCGGACGCCGTTCATCGATTCGCCTCGCTCCGGTCGCCCCCAAGCCCACAGATCTGCTCATCGACCTCCCTGTGAGCTCCGCCGCTTTTCCCCTATTCTTTTCCACGCGTTTGCACCCTCTAGGCCATAGTTCCACCATGGCCGAAGCTCGTCTCCACTCGAGCTTGTCACCGGCGTCGCTCCGGCGACCATTTGGTCATCCCGTGCTACGCAACATGCTTGCCGCATCGCGTAGTGCCTCGCTAGCGCCTCAGTTTCCGCGTTTGCACGCCGCAGCCCAAACCCCACACATGGCCGAACTCCGGCCGCCGCCTTGGAGCTCGCCGTCGTTGTCTCCTGCTACCATAGGCCCCGCCTCCACCACCACTAGATGCGCGCCTGCAAGAGCTCTCCAACGAGCCCAAGAACGGCCTCGCCCTTGCCCTGTGGGCGTTTTCCGAGCCGCGCCACTGTCTCGGGCCTCGCCGGCATCGAGTCGCCGGCAGGTTTGACCTGCCGACCAGGGCTTTGACCCCGCTGACCGAGTTAACCCCCGGGTGGGCCCAGTTTGACCCCTCTGGATCAATGACAAATGGGACCCGCCTGCTAATTAAGTAGGATTAGGACTAACTAAAAACTAGTTAGACTAATGACACTGACATGCGGGACCCACTGGTCAGGTTTGACCTGGACCGGGTCTGTTGACCTGCTGAGGTCAGCATGACGCAATTCTGACGCAGTAATGCATTTTCTGGATTTATTTTTATTCAGGAAATTCCAGAAAATGTTTAAAACTTCTAAAAATCATAGATATTCAACCGTAACTCCAAATGAAATAATTTATATATGAAAAATTATAAGAAAAATTCAATCTATCCATCTGTAATGGTTTCATGCATGACAAAACAAGTTTACCTTGCTGTTTAAGCAGAATAAGGTAATGCACTAATAAGGCCATGTTTAATGAGCTAATATTTGAATCTTTGATTCAAATGAGTTCATTCCCTTCTGTTTTAGCTTGCATTAGGCCAAGACACTTTCATCTTGCCATGTCATAGCATGCATCATATTGTTGCATATTGCCATGTGTTGATTATGTTCAGTGTGTCTTTCGTGGTAGGTTCTGCCTCCGAGGATAACCCCGAGTATCCGTCTGAAGGGCAGTACCCTACTACCTCTTCAACAGGCAAGCAACCCATTGATCATTCCGATACAACCCATGTTCTCGCTTCTGCTATTGTTTACTGCATTAAGACATCGCGATTCAAACTGCTGTGTGCTACGGTAGTTGAACCCTTATCCTCGGCATGACCTGTCATTGCCACAGTAACTAGATGAAACCCACTAGCATGTGTAGGAGTTGATTGAGCCATGTATGTGATTCCTACCTTACTATGCCTGCTATGCTTAGAGTTGTGTCAGGTCTGGTTCATCTGGGTGATGGGCTAGAGTGATATGATTATGTCGGTAATATGAGGAATGTGTTGAACATGTTTTGGTAAAGGTATCGATGAGAGGCCATGTTGGAGTACATGGTGGGTTGTTTCATTGAGGCCGTCCATAAGAACTGAGATCTGTATGTGTGATTTAAGATGCAGTTACTACCGTACATTGGGCCCGAAACCAATGGACCCTCTCGGCTTCTTAATCACCCTAGTACTCTGTCCAAGAGTTGCAAATAGTTTCTGGTGCTTGTAGGTTATGTGTTGGCGGCCGTGCGTAGCGCTGACCCTAGGGGTGGGCTATGTTGCGGTAGATACGCCGTGGCACGGTGTACCGAGTCACCCGTTTGGTGTCTCGGGAACCCTGGTCACATTGTTCGGGGCCGTATGTGGAAACCTCGGCCAGACTCCCTGCGGATGGAACCTGGATAGGCGATAAACCTGGACTAGAGACTTAGGTGTTTAGGTAGGCCATGGCCGACACCCTCGCTGGGCTTCCGCTTGAAGGTTGCCGAGTACATGTCGTGTAAACGGCGGTAAGTGGTGAAAGCGTGTATGACGAAGTACACCCCTGCAGGGTATGAAACTATTCGAATAGCCGCGTCCACGGTAAAGGACTACTTGGTTGCCTATACAGTTCATAGACAAGTTAATGGATACTACTAAAAGACTCAAGATAAGTGTGAGTACCGAGGATGGCCCTCTCGTAGGATGACGAGGGAGAATCCCTGGTGGAGTATTGTGTTGGTGAGTAGTGGACTCGTGTGCGAAAACTATTTTACTAGAGAAGTTCCGTAGAATGGCTTAGCCAAGGGTCAAAGCTGGCTTGCTGCAATAACCCCACCATCTTCTTGAGAATGAGCATGTATAGTAGGTTCTGGTGTAAGACTTGCTGAGTACCTGGTACTCATGTTTGCTTATTTATTGTTTTCAGACGACAACACCGCCCCCTCGGATGGGTTTTATGTAGACCTTGATGTCGACGAGTGACTAGCCACCCAGGTGGTGATCCTGGCCATGGAGGGCCCTATGTAGATAATTAGGCTTCGAGAAGCCTTCTTTCTTTCTAGTGTCTGTACTCAGACTAGTTGCTCCCGCTTGTGCTTGTATGATTGTATGATTTGAGTTTCGGGTCATGTGACCCCTATCTGTATGAACATATTATGTATGGCTCTCTGGAGCCTTTAAATAAAGTACTTGAGTTGTAGAGTTTTGTTGTGATGCCATGTTGTATGTACTCATATCGGGCATATTGCGTGTATGATTGAAATGCTTGGTATGAGTGGGATCCGACAATATAGTTGTTTATCCTTGGCAGCCTTTCTTATGGGGAAATGTAGTCTAGTGTTCCTCGATCCATAGTAGTCCGCTACAGCCCGGTTCACGGGAGTCCTGCTAGCCCAGCACTACTGTTCAGGATACTTGACTGGCAGGCATGTGTTTCACTTCGTTCCTATGTCTGTCCCTTCGGGGAAATGTCACGCGTTGACTTCCGGAGTCCTGCCTAGCCTGCTACAGCTCGGGTTCCCCGGAGTCCTGTTAGCCCAGTGCTACAGCCCGGAATCACTCGCTGATGACCGACATGCTCGATGTGATTCATGTATGCCTGTCTCCATAGGTCTGTGCCACTTCGGGTTCACGACTAGCCATGTCGGCTCGGGTTCTCTGTCATATGGATGATAGCGACACTATCATATACGTGAGCCAAAAGGCGCAAACGGTCCCGGGCCATGGTAAGGCGACACCCGTGGGATACCGTGCATGAGGCCGCAAAGAGATATGAGGTGTTACCGGCTAGATCGATGTGGCTTGGAATCGGGGTCCTGACAGCGTTGGCATCAGAGCCGGACTGCCTGTAGGTTCGTTGAGCCAAACTGGTCGATGTCGAGTCTAGAAATGCTTTAGTTATATGTAGGGGAATTGATTGTGGGAGGGAACGGAAGGCTCTTCTACTCCTTTACCCTATGCCTCTGATCTGAGTCATTCTCTTCTCATTCAACGTGGGTTAAGGACTAGGCTCTGTACTTCTATCAGGTTCACGTGTTACTAATCCGTAGTAGCTTATAGGATTATTGTTACAAGCCCCAGTTCAGTTTCTACTATTTTAGTATGTTGCTAATTGGATCAGAACCTTGATATGATGTTGTTGAGTGGTATTGCGAACTGTTGTGGATGTCTCAAATCTTTTTCTGAGCATTTACAGCTGTTATGCTGTCCAATTTTCCCTAGAAATTCTAATGTCTTTGCATTGTGGTTGTGCTTTCAGATGGCTAACCTTGCTCAAAACAAAGTGTTTCGCCTGACCCGGTGCCTCGATGTGCCCGGTCATACTGCTATGTTAGTCCGGGTAATGATCGAGACGGGTTACCGTTGGTATCCCGAATACACCGTCAAAGAGCAATTCCGAGATTTTAATCAAAGCCAATATTTATGCACCGTCATGATATTTCCTTCTTATCCTAGATCTACCGAGCCCCTTCACTGTTCCTATGGACTCGGGGTTACTGTTGAGATGGCTGTGCAGGATGCTGCCTATTCCATGATGACCATCATGCGAGTCTGGACTGGCCTGCTTCGGAACACCGACTTCCGTTACATGCCAGCTTCACTTCCGGGAGCGCAAGGGTATCTTCAGGCTATCTATGCTGACTCCACTCGGGAGGAATCATTAACTCGTACCACTGCCGAGATGCTCGAAGATAAGGACCGAGAGAATCGAGCCTTGAGGCTGGAGCTTTTCGATACCCGTGCTGATCATTGGGCTACATTGACTCGGTTTGCACCTGCGATGCAAGCTGGATGTATGGATACAAGGGATCTGTATCCTGTGAGATCTGCTTTGCCAGACATGGTGGATTGGCGTGATGTGGGAGGCATCACCCCACCCCGTGGTCCCTGCAGGCCACCGTTTGTTGGTCCAAGACCTCATCCTAGCCCCTATGGTCCACAGGCTCCGCAGGACCGTCTGTTCCTGGATGATCACGTTGAACTTCCAGGCTATGGAGGTGACTTCTATGAGGACTACTACGGAGCTGTCTGAGTTAGTAGTGGTACCACTAGTATTGTAGTAGTTGTATCTCCACTGTCCTGCGTGACTTGTGGAATATGACTTTGTGTGTAATCAATTCCGGAGGTGTGGACAAATGATGTAGAGGAGCTTGGAATGCCTCCGATGAGATGTAACGTCTTTCATCATAGTTGTACTGTAGCCTGGACTTGTACTAAACTATGTATGATGTGTATGACCGTTGGTATATATATGGCAGTTTTATATTACCATGACATACGGATGAACATATCTACATTCCGTGTTATCCATTACATTCTGCACTTCCTTGCTAAGTTTGAGCCATCCTTGTCTAAACCGTTGTCTTGTTTTTTTCCTAGGATGGTCAACACCCGCAGCAACCCTGCTGCCTCGGAGCAGGGGGAAGCCAGTGCAGCACGGGGTGAAAATCTGCCTCACCCGCCTTCTCTGGCCGAAGTGATGCTGGAGGCGGAAAGAAACAAGCGTGAGACTAACCGCCTGCTAGAGCGGATTGAGCAGAACACTGCGCGCCATCAGCGAAATGACTTGGTGTCAATCAATGACTTTATCAAGCTGTACCCACCAAAGTTTAACCATTCCGTCGAGCCCCTCGACGCGGATGACTGGCTTCGCAGCATCACCCACAAGCTACGTTCTGCCAACGTAGAGGAAGCCGACAAGGTTACTTACGCTGCCTACCATCTCAAAGGCCCTGCTAGCCTCTGGTGGGAAAATTTTGAAGCTATGCGCCCGGTCGGCCAAATTACTACTTGGGCTGAATTCAGTGAGGCTTTCCATGAGCATCACATTCCGGAAGGTCTTATGGATCGCAAGAGGGAGGAGTTCTGCAATTTCACCAAAGGAAGACTGACTGTGGATGCATATAGTCGTGAATTTGGGAATCTGGCACCTTATGCCCCTGAAGAGGTATCTACTGACGCTAAGAAGCAGGCAAGGTTCCGCAAGGGACTTAGCCCTGAGCTTCGCCGCGATCTTCGTCTGCACGAGTGCACCTCCTTTCAGAAGTTGGTCAATAAAGCCATCAGTGCTGAGACAGGCCAGACTGATTATGACGCTTCACGCAAGCACTCACGTGATTTTGGCTCTTCATCCGGCTCTGGAGCTCAGAAGCGCCGGGTGTGGATCCCAAGCACGGCACTGCCACCCAGGTTCATCCCGAGGCCATCCTTGGAGGCGCCTCGTCCCAACCAGCAATTTGCACCGCCCAAGCCCTATGGTGGCCCTGCTGCTAATGCTGCTCCACACCCCAATGTGGTGACATGCTTTAAGTGTGGAGAGCCGGGTCACTATAGCCGAGAGTGTCCCCAGAACAACCCCAATCAGACTGGAAAGTCCCTTGGCCATGGTAAACCCGCGGGAAAGGCATTCTACGCCAAGCCGGCCACCACTGCCCGTGGCCATGTCAACTATGTTTCAGCCGAGGAGGCTCATGAGGATCCTAACGTCGTCCTTGGTACGCTCCTTGTTAACCGCCATCCGGCATCTGTTCTTTTCGATACTGGAGCATGTCATTCATTCATATCCAAGAACTATGCTCGATTGCATCACACGATATTCTGTGACATGCCCACTTCCATGGTAATTCAAACTCCGGGTTCCAAATGGCAAACTTCTAGAGTAAGCCATGGGAACGAAATTCTTGTCGATAAACTTGTCTTCCTTGCATCCTTAATAGCTCTCAAGTCCTCGGACATAAACATCATCTTGGGTATGGACTGGATGTCAGCTCATTAAGCTAAGATTGATTGTGCCACTAGAACCGTTCAACTTACTCACCCATCGGGCAAGACAGTCAATGTCTTAACTCGAGTGGCCAAGCGCCAGCTTTACTCCCTAAATGCCAACCCCCTTCCAGTCCTTGAGGATGTTCCGGTAGTCCGAGACTTTCCGGATGTCTTTCCAGAAGAACTGCCAGGTGTTCCACCTGACAGGGATGCCGAGTTTGTGATAGACCTTGTTCCAGGAAGCGTTTCAATTTCTAGAAGACCCTACAAGATGGCACCCTTAGAACTAGCCGAGCTTAAGAACCAACTCGATGAGTCCTTGAAAAGGGGTTTCATCTGTCCTAGTTCCTCTCCTTGGGCTTGCCCTGTCCTCTTCGTCAAGAAGAAGGATGGAACGGATCGAATGGTTGTGGATTACCGACCTGTCAATTTGGTCACCGTCAAGAACAAATATCCGCTTCCCAGGATCAACGATCTATATGATCAGCTCGCTGGATCCTCAGTCTTTTCCAAGATGGATTTGAGGTTGGGCTACCATCAAATCAAAAATCAGAAGCGGGGACATTCCCAAAATGGCCTTTGTTACTCGTTATGGCCAATACGAGTACACCGTCATGTCCTTCGGTTTAACCAATGCCCCAGCTACCTTCTCTCGGTTAATGAACTCGGTCTTCATGGAGTACTTGGATAAATTCGTCGTAGTATACCTCGATGACATACTCATCTACTCCAAGAATGAAGAGGAACATACCGAACATCTAAGGCTGGTATTGATGAAACTTCGAGAGCATCGCCTTTATGCCAAATTCTCCAAGTGCGAATTTTGGTTGCCAGAAGTGACCTATCTAGGCCATGTAATCTCTGGAAAGGGTATTGCTGTCCATCCCGAGCGAGTTCAAGCCGTCCTTGATTGGACTCCACCTGAGACGGTCAAGCAAGTTCGGAGCTTCCTTGGCTTAGCGAGCTATTGCCGCCGCTTCGTCGAGAATTTCTCCAAGGTTGCTAAACCTCTAACTGAACTACTCAAGAAAGATTAAAACTTTGAGTGGACTCCACATTGCGAGTTCAGCTTTTAGGAACTGAAAAGACGCCTGACATCTGCTCCCGTACTGGTACCACCAGATTTCTCCAAGGACTTTATTATCTATTGCGACGCCTCGCGACAAGGAATAGGTTGCATACTTATTTAAGATCGTCAGGTAATTGCCTATGCTTCACGGCAATTACATCCACATGAGGAAATGTATCCCACACATGATCTAGAGCTTGCAGCTGTAGTCCATGCACTTAAAACTTGGCGACATTACCTTCTCGGTAATTGTTGCGAGATCTTCACCGATCACCAAAGTTTGAAATATATCTTCACCCAACCAGATTTGATTCTCAGGAAAAGACGTTGGGTCGAGTTGATCTCGGATTACGACTTAGGAATAACTTACACCCCGGGCAAAGCCAATGTCATGGCTGATGCACTAAGTCGTAAATCCTATTGTAACAACCTGATGTTACAACAAAGTTAACCACTTCTCCATGAGGAATTTCGTAAGCTTAATCTTCGCATTGTTCCTCGAGGATTCCTATCCATCCTGGTGGCGAAACCTACCCTTACGGATCAGATCATCAAGGCACAGAAGGTAGATCCGGGAATCTCCCGTATTAAGAGAAACATTAAGAAAGGAGTCGCGAATTGTTTCTCCATTGATGATCAAGGTGTCGTATACTTTGGAAATCGTCTAGTGGTTCCAAAGGCATGAAACCTAAGGCGGCTGATCCTTAAGGAAGCTCATGAATCCCCTCTCACCATTCATCCCGGTAGTACTAAAATGTATCAATGCCTACGCCAGAGGTTTTGGTGGACTAGGATGAAGAGAGAAATCGCTCAATACATTGCTAATTGCGATGTTTGTCGTCGTGTTAAAGCAGAGCATCAACGGCCTGCTGGCACCCTTCAACCTTTGGCTATTCCTGAACGGAAATGTGATAAAATCAGTATGGATTTCATCACTGGGTTTCCCAAGACCAAGAGAGGGAATAATGCCATCTTCGCCGTGATCGACCGACTTTCCAAAGTAGCCCACTTTCTACCTATTCGTGAGAGTATCACCGCTAGCTAGCTAGCCGATTTATACATCTCCCGAATAGTGTCTCTTCATGGTGTCCCATTGGAAATTAACTCAGACCGTGAGAGCCTCTTCACCTCTCGATTTTGGGAAAATTTCCAAAATCCTATAGGGACTCATCTCTCCTTTAGCACCGCCTTCCATCCTCAATCAAGTGGTCAAGTAGAGCGAGTCAATCAAATTCTGCAAAATATGCTCTGAGCCTCTATCATCTCGTTCGGAATGGGTTGGGAGAATTGCCTCCCATTCGCGGAGTTTGCTTATAACAACAGTTATCAAGCTAGTTTGGGCAAAGCTCCTTTCGAAGTTCTCTATGGACGAAAATGTCGAACGCCTCTTAACTGGTCAGAAACCGGGGAAAGACAACTCTTTAGCCCGGATATGATTCAGGAAGCAGAAGAGCAGGTTCGCGTTATTCGTAAGAAATTGAAAACAGCCCAATCTCGTCAAAAGAGTTAATATGATCGTAAACATAATCCTAGGACTTATGAAGTCGACGAGAAGGCTTACCTTCGGGTTACTCCGTTAAAGGGAACCCATCGTTTCGGTATCAAAGGCAAATTGGCTCCTCGTTACATTGGACCCTTTCGCATTCTTTCCAAACAAGGAGAAGTTGCCTACCAATTGGAACTACCTCCGCATCTTTCTAGAGTTCACGATGTCTTCCATGTTTCACAACTCAGGCGTTGCTTCGCGGATCCTATCCGTGGAGTGGACCACGAAACGCTTGATCTACAAGATAACCTCTCCTATCGGGAATATCCCGTTCGTATCCTTGATCAAGCCGAGCGTACCACTCGACATCATAATATCAAGTTTCTTAAGGTTCAATGGTCACACCATTCCGAGAAAGAAGCCACTTGGAAAGGGAGGATCGTCTTCGACTCGAGTACCCCACCTTCTTCCCGGAGGATCCTAAATCTCGGGACGAGATTCTTTTAAGCGGGGGTGAGTTGTCACACCCTAGCTAGTTCAAGCATTAGAGTGTGCATCATGTTTAATTTCCTTTTAAGTTTGAAATGGGGAAGACAGAACCCCCAGCACCCCCCTGGAAACAACTAGGGTTTACTAAAATTATTTTCAATGAACCTGAAATGCCCTTCTAAAAAGTTCACCCTCTTTGTCTTGGGTTAGAACTTCTGACAAAATTGGTGCACAATTTTCTAGATCAATAGAAGGTCATTGAATTAAATCATAAGTATTTGATTTTGGGCATTTAAATGCTATAAAATAATTTAAATGCTCAAATAATTCTGGAAATAAATGTTTGCTGTTGGAAATATTCTAAACAGAGCCCACAATTATTTTCAGGATTTTTGGAAACGTTTTAGTATTTTTAATAAAGCCCAACAGTTACAGAATAAATAAAAATAGAAAAACAGAAATTAAAAGAGAGGGAGAGAACTTACCTGGCCACAGCCCATCAACCGGCCCACCTGGCGGCCCAGCACTGTGCTGGCCCATGCGAGCCAGCTGCTTCGTCTCCGCCAGGCAGGCAGAGAGTTGACGCCGGCAGGCGCGAGCTCGCCACGGCGCCAGCAGCTTGTCGCGTCACGCGCCTGGATGCTGGATAGGCTCCACGTCGCCGCCCCGACCGCGCGGACACCTCACTCTCCCCTGCCTCTCTCCCTCGCTCTCCCGCACCATGGCCGACGCACCTGTCGCCGTCTCATCGCCGTAGTCGCGCTCTCCGTCGTCCCCGCGCCGAGCCACCCTGTCCGGAAGCTCCACCGCGACGCCCTCGCCCTCCCCACCGAGCCACACTTCGCCGGAGGCCCTGCATCGCCGCCATCGGGCCGTCTTCAACCTCGGTACCCGCCGGACGCCGTTCATCGATTCGCCTCGCTCCGGTCGCCCCCGAGCCCACTGATCTGCTCATCGACCTCCCTGTGAGCTCCGCCGCTTTTCCCCTCTTCTTTTCCTAGCGTTTGCACCCTCTAGGCCATAGTTCCACCATGGACGAAGCTCGTCTCCGCTCGAGCTTGTCGCCGGTGTCGCTCCGGCGACCATTTGGTCATCCCGTGCTACGCAACATGCTTGCCGCATCGCGTAGTGCCTCGCTAGCACCTCAGTTTCCGCGTTTGCACGCCGCAGCCAAAACCCAGCACATGGCCGAACTCCGGCCGCCGCCTTGGAGCTCGCCATCGTTGTCTCCGGCCACCATAGGCCCGGCCTCCACCACCACTAGATGCGCGCCTGCAAGAGCTCTCCAACGAGGCCAAGAACGGCCTCGCCCGTGCCCTGTAGGCGTTTTCCGAGCCACGCCACCGTCTCGGGCCTCGCCGGCGTCAAGTCACCGGCGGGTTTGACCTGCCGACCAGGGGTTTGACCCCGGTGACCGAGTTATCCCCCGGGTGGGCCCAGTTTGTCCCCTCTGGGTGAATGACAAATGGGACCCGCCTGCTAATTAAGTAGGATTAGGACTAACTAAAAACTAGTTAGACTAAGGACACTAACATGCGGGACCCACTGGTCAGGTTTGACCTGGACCGGGTCTTTTGACCTGCTGAGGTCAGCATGACGCAATGCTGACGCAGTAATGCATTTTCTGGATTTATTTTTATTCAGGAAATTCCAGAAAATGTTTAAAACTTCTAAAAATCATAGAAATTCAACTGTAACTCCAAATGAAATAATTTATACATGAAAAATTATCAGAAAAAATTAATCTATCCATCTGTAATGGTTTCATGCATGAAAAAACGAGTTTACCTTGCTGTTTAAGCAGAATAAGGTAATGCACTAATAAGGCCATGTTTAATGAGCTAATATTTGAATCTTTGATTCAAATGAGTTCATTCCCTTTTGTTTTAGCTTGCATTAGGCCAAGACACTTTCATCTTGCCATGTCATAGCATGCATCATATTGTTGCATATTTCCATGTGTTGATTATGTTCAGTGTGTCTTTCGTGGTAGGTTCTGCCTTCGAGGATAACCCCGAGTATCCGTCTGAAGGGCAGTACCCTAGTACCTCTACAACAGGTAAGCAACCCATTGATCATTCCGATACAACCCATGTTCTCGCTTCCGCTCTTGTTTACTGCATTAAGACATCGCGATTCAAACTGTGTGTGCTACGTAGTTGAACCCTTATCCTCGGCATGACCTGTCATTGCCATAGTAACTAGATGAAACCCACTAGCATCTGTAGGAGTTGATTGAGCCATGTATGTGATTCCTACCTTACTATGCCTGCTATGCTTAGAGTTGTGTCAGGTCTGGTTCATCTGGCTGATGGGCTAGAGTGATATGATTATGTCGGTAATATGAGGAATGTGTTGAACATGTTTTGGTAAAGGTATCGATGAGAGGCCATGTAGGAGTACATGGTGGGTTGTTTCATTGAGGCCGTCCATAAGAATTGAGATCTGTATGTGTGATTTAAGATGCAGTTACTACCGTACATTGGGCCCGAAACCAATGGACCCTCTCGGCTTCTTAATCACCCTAGTACTCTATCCAGGAGTTGCAAATAGTTTCTGGTGCTTGTAGGTTATGTGTTGGCAGCCGTGCGTAGCGCTGACCCTAGGGGTGGGCTATGTTGCGGTAGATACACCATGGCACGGTGTACCGAGTCACCCGTTTGGTGTCTCGGGAACCCTGTTCACATCATCCGGGGCCGTATGTGGAAACCTCGGCCAGACTCCCTGCGGATGGAACCTGGATAGGCGATAAACCTGGACTAGAGACTGAGGTGTTTAGGTAGGCCGTGGCCGACACCCTCGCTGGGCTTCCGCTTGAAGGTTGCCGAGTACATGTCGTGTAAATGGCGGTAAGTGGTGAAAGCGTGTATGACGAAGTACACCCCTGCAGGGTATGAAACTATTCGAATAGCCGCGTCCGCAGTAAAGGACTACTTGGTTGCCTATACAGTTCATAGACAAGTTAATGGATACTACTAAAAGACTCAAGATAAGTGTGAGTACCGAGGATGGCCCTCTCGTAGGATGACGAGGGAGAATCCCTGGTGGAGTATTGTGTTGGTGAGTAGTGGACTCGTGTGCGAAAACTATTTTACTAGTGAAGTTCCGTAGAATAGCTTAGCCAAGGGTCAAAGCTGGCTTGCTGCAATAACCCCACCACCTTCTTGAGAATGAGCATGTATAGTAGGTTCTGATGTAAGACTTGCTGAGTACCTTGTACTCATGTTTGCTTATTTATTGTTTTCAGACGACAACACCGCTCCCTCCGATGGGTTTTATGTAGACCTTGATGTCGACGAGTGACTAGCCACCCAGGTGGTGATCCTGGCCATGGAGGGCCCTATGTAGATAGACAGGCTTCGAGAAGCCTTCTTTCTTTCTAGAGTCTGTACTCAGACTAGTTGCTTCCGCATGTGCTTGTATGATTGTATGATTTGAGTTTCGGGTCATGTGACCCCTATCTGTATGAACATATTATGTATGGCTCTCTGGAGCCTTTAAATAAAGTAGTCGAGTTGTAGAGTTTTGTTGTGATGCCATGTTGTATGTACTCATATCGGGCATATTGTGTGTATGATTGAAATGGTTGGTATGAGTGGGATCCGACAATATAGTTGTTTATCCTTGGCAGCCTTTCTTATGGGGAAATGTAGTCTAGTGTTCCTCGATCCATAGTAGTCCGCTACAACCCGGTTCACCGGAGTGCTGCTAGCCCAGCACTACTGTTCAGGACACTTGACTGGCAGGCATGTGTTTCACTTCGTTCCTATGTCTGTCCCTTCAGGGAAATGTCATGCGGTGACTTCCGGAGTCCTGCCTAGCCTACTATAGCTCGGGTTCCCCGGAGTCCTGTTAGCCCAGTGCTACAGCCCGGAATCACTCGCTGATGACCGACATGCTCGATGTGATTCATGTATTCCTGTCTCCATAGGTCTATGCAACTTTGGGTTCACGACTAGCCATGTCTGCCCGGGTTCTCTGTCATATGGATGCTAGCGACACTATCATATACGTGAGCCAAAATGCGCAAACGGTCCCGGGCCATGGTAAGGCGACACCCGTGGGATACCGTGCGTGAGGCCGCAAAGTGATATGAGGTGTTACCGGCTAGATCGATGTGGCTTGGAATCGGGGTCCTGACAGCGTTGGCATCAGAGCCGGACTGCCTGTAGGTTCGTTGAGCCAAACTGGTCGATGTCGAGTCTAGAAATGCTTTAGTTATATGTAGGGGAATTGATTGTGGGAGGGAACGTAAGGCTCGTTTACTCCTTTACCCTATGCCTATGATCTGAGTCATTCTCTTCTCATTCAACATGGGTTAAGGACTAGGCTCTGTTCTTCTATCAGGTTCACGTGTTACTAATCCGTAGTAGCTTATAGGATTATTGTTACAAGCCCCAGTTCAGTTTCTACTATTTTAGTATGTTGCTAATTTGATCAAAACCTTGATATGATGTTGTTGAGTGGTATTGCAAACTGTTGTGGATGTCTCAAATCTTTTTCTGAGCATTTACAGCTGTTATGCTATCCAATTTTCCCTAGAAATTCTAATGTCTTTGCATTGTGGTTGTGCTTTCAGATGGCCAACCGTGCTCAAAACCATGTGGTTCGCCTGACCCGGTGCCTCGATGTGCCCGGTCATACTGCTATGTTAGTCCGGGTAATGATCGAGATGGGTTACCATTGGTATCCCGAATACACCGTCAAAGAGCAATTCCGAGATTTTAATCAAAGCCAATATTTCTGCACCGTCATGATATTTCCTTCTTATCCTGGATCTACCGAGCCCCTTCACTGTTCCTATGGACTCGTGGTTACTGTTGAGATGGCTGTGCAGGATGCTGCCTATTCCATGATGACCATCATGCGAGTCCAGACTAGCCTGCTTCGGAACACCGACTTCCGTTACATGCCAGCTTCACTTCCGGGAGCGCAAGGGTATCTTCAGGCTATCTATGCTGACTCCACTCAGGAGGACTCATTAACTCGTACCACTTCCGGAGTCCTGCCTAGCCTGCAACAGCCCGGGTTCCCCGGAGTCCTGTTAGCCTAGTGCTACAGCCCGGAATCACTCCCTAATGACCGACATGCTCGATGTGATTCATGTATGCCTGTCTCCATAGGTCTGTGCCGCTTTGGGTTCACGACTAGCCATGTCGGCCCGGGTTCTCTGTCATATGGATGCTAGCGACACTATCATATACGTGAGCCAAAAGGCGCAAACGGTCCCGGGCCATGGTAAGGCGACACCCGTGGGATACCGTGCGTGAGGCCGCAAAGTGATATGAGGTGTTACCGGCTAGATCGATGTGGCTTGGAATCGGGTTCCTGACATGATGCCTGGCTAAGCAAGATGGCGTTGCATAATTCACATAAACGATGAATAAACTAAACAGATGACATTCGCACAATGGATGTCTAAACTAAGCAGATGACATATTTGATGTATAAAGTAAGCAATGCAAGACACCATATGCATGATATAACCAACAACAACATGCCAAGTTAGAGCGAAGACCTCAGGGGGTAAATGGGAGTTGTCTTCTCCTTCTGAATCCCCCTCAGAACAGATATCTTCCTTTCGATTACAATCCGAAATGCGTTGAGGGGGGCTGCCTTTGCGCCTACCACAGAGCGACGTCTGCATGAAATTCTATTGCCACGCAAGGCTCTTCTCTTTTGCTCTACATGTTCAGTTCTATTGTTTACAATAAATGTCATGCATAGGAATAAAACATCGTGAGATTATGTAAGGAGTGCATGCAGAAATCCAGAGTGATGGTAGCAACCTGTGGATAGACCCAAAACCAATAATAGCAGGCAGATAATGGCTTCAGTTAAAAAATACAGATAATGGCTTCTTTACTGTTTGTTTCCCACCCAACATGAAACTCATAGTAGACACCGGAGATTAACCAGATAGTAGATAGATACTATTGATAGCGGCGCCAATATGTACCCCACAACCATTTAAAAACTCAAGTTTGACCATTAGTTTGGAGCCGACTCAGAGTCTAATCGGTGAACAGGACGATAAAGCAGCATGTAATATTAAGCGATGCATAACGTAAGCAGACACGAAAGAGTAAGACCTCTCTTGCGGACCCGTGTAGTCCTCGAGGTCATCTGCTCGGTTGATGATGGTAGTGCAGTTTTCATGGCTGCCAGCGGCGGGGAAGAAGATCTGAGGCAGCGAAAGACAGTCTGGATGCCGGATCCCTGCTGTGCTGGACCCTTCTGTCATTGGAGCATCTGAGCTGGGGTGGACGATGGTGCAGCAGGAGCGGGACAAACCACGAAAGGTTTTCTTTGATAGCTATCTGTAAGAGAAGTAATTCTGTAAGGGCTCGTTTTAATTGGAGGATTCCAACAATGCAGGGATAGGAAATAGACAGGAATAGGATAGGAATGCACGTGCAAAACAGAGAATTTAAGAACAAAGGATTTCTACCAATCTGGGTGTTTGATTCACAACAATTGGAAGATCACAGGATGCAAAGAAGCATGGTGACATTAAGTCAAACCACAAGAAAATGTACGGTTATAATGCTATTATGCTACTATCTCTTAGTCTTGTGCTTCATGAATAGGAATTTGAAAAGGAGGACAAGTGAAAATTAAAATTCCTACGTTTTTTCTTTCAAGGAGACACTAAAGGAACAAATCCGTGTGCTCAGTGGACAATATATATAATATGTAGAGTAAAAAACAGATGCAACAAGTGTAGAACCTCTTTGGCGAGGCCATGTCGATCTCAGCATGATTGGCTTGGCCGGTGAGGATGCTCCGGCTGGCTTGCCTGTTGGAGGAGGGGTACTGCTCCGCTGTGATGGAGGGTTTCGTCGTTGGAGCAGCTCCATTGAGTCGTACGACGCCGAGGCTGAAGCAGGACAAGAGGGACAACGAACAACGTTAACCTGAGTGGAATTCTAATAGCATCTCCAATACATGACGTAAAATACATAACCACAAAGTGCTAGATGTAAAATACATCAGCCGCTCATCTCTGAACTTAACTATCGAAGCTGAACTTAACTGTCGAAACTGAACTTAACTGTCGAAACTGAATTTTGCTGTCGAAACTGAATTTTACTGTTAAAACTGAACGCACTAGCAAGGTGAGGCTACACGTCGGTCGACTGACTTTTTCATCTCTAGTCAGTCGATTTTGCAGCCGTTGGATACTAAATCAAGGGCCTGCGGTTCATCTTCAAAGTCCACCCCCTGAGCCGGCCAAACAGCAGCCGCCCGCGGCCGGCGGTGCGCCGCCCCGCACGCCCCGAAAACACTCCCCACCGCCGGTCCGCCGCCGCCCCGGCCATCCCTCTAGGGCACCCCGTGCCGAGCTTTTTCTCCTGCGATCCCCACGCCACTGCCCCACCAACGCCCCGCCACCGCCGGCGACCACCGCTCCCATCCTGAACCCTAAGATAGATAGTGGGGTATCTCTCCGATGAGCCACCCTCCCTGCTGCGGCTGGTTCTTCCTTCACCCCGGCGAGCCCCCCCACTACCTGAAAATCGACTGATCCAAAAATCGATAGCAAGAGCAGACCAGGCAGGGGACCGAGAGCAAGAGCAGAGTAGCAGTGCGAGCGAGAGCTAAAGCAGCAACAGGTCCTACTGATGTGGACGTCGCCGCCGAGTGAGCGACGTCATGGAGGAAGTGGCCGGCGAGGCCTCCGTGGATGGAGCCGTGCCGTGTCGGCTCGGGACCGAGCGCCGGCAGCACCGTGAGATCGAATCAAGAAGAAAATGCGGCGATTAGTGTACAACCTCTTTGGTGGTGCCGATTAGGCCGCAGCTTCATCCAAGGAAACAGTGATGATGATGCTCTTCCGGTGGTGCGGGTGAAGACGGCAGTGTGGGAATGGAGGTGGCGCGAAAGACGAGGGGAACGTCGGGGAAGCTCCTTGGAGGTGGAGGACGGGGTGGCTGAACCGGCGGGACGATGAGACCGACGACGGATCCTCATCCGGTACGGTGGATGAGGAACGTCGAGGTGTTGCTGTGGACGAGGTCATCGGGGAAGAGGCTCCGGCTGGTGGCGGATGGAGCAGGGTGTGGGGTTTCGTCGCAGGTTTTCGCGGCCTTGATGTACGAATGGGTGGGCGGATGGGATGGCAGTGGGGAAGCATGGCTTAGAGACGCGCTTGTCCGAAATGTGGGGTAAGTTACGAAAGTACCCCCACCGATTTGAGGTGGTTCTTTTGGTTCAGGGGTACCACAGGCATTTCGCATGTCTAGATTTCACAGGAGGTGGGAGTTTTCGCGCGCGTTGTAATTTCGGAATAGCAAGGCGCGGGTTGAGATGGAGGGAGTTGTCGGAGCACAACGAGACAAAGATATTTCTTAAATATTTCGGGCTAACAAGGCGCGGCTTGAAATTTCCGGACAAGCCTAACGTGTACTGTCCCAAATCAATGCGCCCTACAAATGTCATTCAAAACATTGAATTCATGTTTTGTTCAATTAAAATATTTCGCTACGTGTATAATGCATGAAACCTACTACTCAAATGAGCGTTTTAGTGCATTCCAAACGTATATACTACCGCTTCAATCTGAACTAAATTTGAATTTGTTTCTCTATTTGAATAAGATCTACAGTAATGATTGTTGTGAAGTCAAAGCATTTGAATTTGTTTCTCTGTTTTAATAAGATCTACAATCATCAGTATTGTCAAGTTAAACCATCGTTTGTGTATTATCTTCACAGCACACCACATGATTAGTCTCGAGATACATATGAACTATGTGTACTCCTATATGAACTCCAACTAGATATTTTGAATCCACTTTATTTTGATTTCAAATCACATTACATTTCTAGCTCTAGCTAGATCTTCATAATCTAAACCATGTCTCATATGTATAATGTGTTTATCACATTATGTATGGTGCCCCTCCCCCTACGCCTACAAGTATTTAGATGTGAGTTGCAAACACCACACATTACCACAAATTCAAATAAAATGTGAGAATGTTCGATATATAGTATTGTTTAGATTGTTTGATATTTAGTTGTAAGCTGCGAACGCCACACATTATCACAAATTCAAATAAAATGTGAGATTGTTTGATGTATAGTATGGTTTAGATTGTTCGGCATTTAGCTGTGAGTTGCAAACGCCGTGCATTATCACATTATGGTATAACATGTGCACAGCACGTGTATCACCGCTATATTCATGCATGCAATGTTTAAAACACTATGATCTCCTACTCAAATATATGAATCCGCTTTCATATCAAATTATGATCTTTGTTAGTCTCTTACACCCACACAATCCTCTAACCTTTGTAGCTACCACTAACTTTCTCTCGTGCATGCACATGCCCTCCTCGCCCTCCCCCTCCCTCGGCATTCTATCCACCTGGCACATTCATTTTTTTTCTTTAGGTCGTTCTCCCAGAGTCTCCACAACTCCTTTCCGACACACACCGATTGATAAACCTGTCCAGCGGTGCCTGCCTACAACATACAAACACATCATCAATCTCCTCCTTTATGTGTCCTTGCCTCGTGTCTCTCATATGGTCAGACACACGTGTAAACTCTCGCCCCTCTTTTCATCGCTCTCACAACCGCACACTCCTCCCCCTATCTAGCTAGTAGTTGGGCGTCTGTCACCACCTCCTAGCTCCATTCTCTCTGTCTATCCATCTCGCTGGGCCTTATTTGCCTCTAACAAATGGACGTACACCGACCGATCTCTCGCTATACATATAGCTAGCTAGGTCCTTATAACTCGTTTTTACCCACACGTCAATCGATCTACCTCATTAGTTGTGTCTCTCCCTTCCTCCGACAAACAACAATTGATCTACCGATCTAGTTAGTTTTGCTTACCAAACACATGGTTCCCCTTCATCATCCATGGATGCGTCCCGACAGATCTATCACGCACAGGCACACACAGAAACACATCCCCACTCTTATTGATAACATTCCAGTTCCACCCTTAGTTTGTCTAGTAGGCCTCTCCCACCATCTTCGAGAAGCAACTCCATCACCCATCCAGCACTCTACCCCTCTCCCTCCCTCTCCCTCCCTCTCTCCCTCCTCTCTCTGTCTCTGTCCCATCATATTTCCCGTCCTTCAGTTATGTATGGATGTCGACCTATCTCCCTCAAGACATAGCTTGGTCTCTCCTTCTCAACACATATACGAGTCGTTCTACATCTATAGTTAGGCCTCTGCCTACCCCTCCCACCACCCCCTCCCGCACACACACACCGATACATCGAGCGCTCTAGTCATGTCTCCTTGCCACACACAAACTTGACATGTGCCCAATAACGTTCCGGTAGGCTAGTCGCCCTATATCTTTGACTTGTACACACAAACATTTTCGATGGCTCTGTTCATCGATCTCACACCGACCCACTTGATCCTATCTTCGACTCTATCGATAGCTATGACCCCTCCCTCTCTTCTCGTGGATTACCCGACCCTCTATGTATGATATGGATAGGTCTCCATTTCACACACACATTGCATGCAAAATTTTGTATGAGATGTCATCGACACATATTCCCACAAATAATTCACGAAATCAACCCCCCACCCCAAAACAAAAAACACTCATGAACGCGGTTTGTATCTCTCACGCACACCCCACGTAGGTGGGGGACGTGCACAAAGAGAAGAGGTGCATGCACGGCGCACGTACTCCCGTCTCTTTCCCAACCACACCTGCGCGGGTACACGGTGGAGGTCATTTCTGTATGAAAAAGGCAGCCCACGTGGTAATTTGGCACGTGTACTGGTTGCCCACTTGGTGGAGGGAGGATCGTCTACCACGGGTGAACAAAAAAATTGCAACTTGACGTGTTATGTTAAAAAAAGAGGCAAACCATGCGGGGCCTTCCTTAGAGGCAAGGCTCTATACACTGGAGTACTTTTGATGTGTCCCGTTAACTCGCAGAACAAGGAGAAGCTTGCTTAGTATGTTGTCTCCGCCGCCCACGGGCGCGATGGCTCGTAGGATGAGGTGAAGCTTGCTTGCCACGCCTTACGCCCGCTCCCTCGCCCACGCGCGCGGTGGCTCGCAGCCCGAGGAGAAAATTTTACTACTCCCTCCGTTTACTCCTCGTCCCTACTACCTTGGTTATAGAGATTATACTATCATATTGTTTGGAATATATATGTCCTTTAGTAGATTTCAATATGAACTACTAGTACATACTCCAAACACTGATGTATATAGACGTATTTTAGAGTGTAGATTCACTCATTTTGCTCCGTCTCCCTCGCCCCTCGACCCTCGCCCACGTGGTGGACGTGCAGCAATTCATTCGGTCTCATATAGCCAGAACTATATATACTGCACTACCATTATTGCTCGACTTCCTGAAGAGGCGAAGAGCCAATCGCAAGGTTAATATCTTGTAGATGCCAAGCGCAAGGTTATAGGAGAACAAGTAGTAGGTGCCGTGTCATCTATAAAGAAAGTTTTTTTGTTCAGTGGCACGTACGCAATATGATAGGTTCACATGGAGAGAAAAGGAAACCGCTCCACTATATACATAGTCAGGACGGGCCAGCCTACATGTTTGCTTGCTGGGGTTGCTCTCTACACACTCTCTCACAAAAACGACTGTGGCCACATCTCTAACATCCCGGCGGATCATGTCCGCTTGGGGAAGGGGTGGGTGCTTAGTGTAGATGTGGTGGCCGTCGCCGACGGTGAAAAACCACTATCGGCACGTCCCGATCAGGGGTCCCCGCCGTTCTCTCTCACAAAGCCGGTGAGGTTGCCTTCGTACCTTGCTCACTCCCGCGACGTGGGCAGTTGCCGCCTCCCGCCGCCCTCCTCAAGGTTGAGCTACGTCCCTCAGGTACAACTCCCTTTACATCCGGCTAGCACTGTTGGGGAACGTAGCAATAATTCAAAATTTTCCTATGTGTCACCAAGATCAATCTATGGAGTCATCTAGCAACGAGGGAGTAGTGGATCTACATACCCTTGTAGATCGCGCGCGGAAGCATTCAAGAGAACGGGGTTGATGGAGTCGTACTCGTCGTGATCCAAATCACCGATGATCCTAGCACCGAACGGACGGCACCTCCGCGTTCAACACACATACGGAGCAGCGACGTCTCCTCCTTCTTGATCCAGCAAGGGGGAAGGAGAGGTTGAGGAAGATGGCTCCAACAGCAGCACGACGGTGTGGTGGTGATGGAGCTGCAGTACTCCGGCAGGGCTTTGCTAAGCTCTATGGAGGAGGAGGAGGTGTTGGAGAGGGAGAGGGAGGCACCAAGGCGCGTGGTGAGAGGCCCTCCTTCCCTCACTATATATAGGGAGGCCAAAAGGGGGGCACCGGCCCAAGGAGATACAATCTCCTAGGGGGGCAGCGGCCAAGGGAGGAGTCCCTCCCCCCCAAGGCACCCAGGGGTGTCTTCTCCTCTTAGGACTCTTCCCCTAGGGTTTCCCCACCCTTAGGCGCATGGGCCCTAGGGGAAAGTGGCGCCCCAGCCCACTTATGGCTGGATCCCTTCCCACTTCAGCCCATGGGGCCCTCCGAGATAGGTGGCCCCACCCGGTGGACCCCCGGGACCCTTCCGGCGGTCTCGGTACAATACCGGTGACCCCGAAACTTGTCCCGATGGCCGAAATAGCACTTCATATATATAATTTTTTACCTCCGGACCATTCCAGAACTCCCCGTGACGTCCGGGATCTCATCCGGGACTCCGAAAAACATTCGGGTTACTGCATATACATATCCCTAGAACCCTAGCGTCACCGAACCTTAAGTGTGTAGACCCGACGGGTTCGGGAGACATGCAGACATGACTGAGATGACTCTCCGGTCAATAACCAACAGCGGGATCTGGATACCCATGTTGGCTCCAACACGTTCCACGATGATCTCATCGGATGAACCACGATGTCAAGGACTTAATCAATCCCGTATACAATTCCCTTTGTCTAGCGGTACGATACTTGCCCGAGATTCGATCGTCGGTATCCCGATACCTTGTTCAATCTCGTTACCGGCAAGTCTCTTTACTCGTTTCGTAACACATCATCCCGCGATCAACTCCTTGATCACATTGTGCACATTATGATGATGTCCTACCGAGTGGGCCCAGAGATACCTCTCCGTTCACACAGAGTGACAAATCCCAGTCTCGATTCGTGCCAACCCAACAGACACTTTCGGAGATACCTGTAGTGTACCTTTATAGCCACCCAGTTACGTTGTGACGTTTGGCACACCCAAAGCACTCCTACGGTATCCGGGAGTTGCACAATCTCATGGTCTAAGGAAATGATACTTGACATTAGAAAAGCTTTAGCATACGAACTACATGATCTTGTGCTAGGCTTAGGATTGGGTCTGTCCATCACATCATTCTCCTAATGATGTGATCCCGTTATCAATGACATCCAATGTTCATGGTCAGGAAACCGTAACCATCTATTGATCAACGAGCTAGTCAACTAGAGGCTTACTAGGGACATGGTGTTGTCTATTATCCACACATGTATCTGAGTTTCCTATCAATAAAATTCTATCATGGATAATAAACGATTATCATGAACAAGGAAATATAATAATAAATAATTTATTATTTCCTCTAGGGCATATTTCCAACATGCACCACTGCTCCATCTGCCCACATCACTCCCTGTGGATATTTCTCTACTTCTTTACCCCGCACATACCTCTACTGGCTTCTACGTACTGTATTTGTGATGAATTTATGTCTCATCAACTAGTCCCAGTAATCTTATTCTAATCACACTTGTTCAATTTCTTTGCCACAGGGATGCTCATCTCGATTTTGGTGAAACTGCAGAAAATGATCCGATGGTCAAAAGGTTGCAAACTTCATTTATTAGGAAGCTCAAACGTTGCCAGCAAATTGAAGCCTGGTCAGGGTTCACGGTTCAAGGGCTAGGGACTGCATGGATCGTTTTTTCTTTAGCTGCCTCTGTTCCAAAATAAGTGTCAACTTTAGTAGCAGTACAACTTTGTTCCAAAGTTTTCCTAAAGTTGAGAAACTTATTTTGGAACGGAGGGAGTACATATTTGCTATGATCTGTCAATCATTGAGATGCAATAGCATGCATGTTAGTCTCCTTTGTATTTGATGAAATGTTGCAACGGGCAAGCTTGGACGCAAGATGCATGTAACAGAAGCTGGAAGCTTCATAGCATTGTACAAATTTATCTCGCTGATAAATTATAGTACGTACTATACTACTACTTCCTCCGTTCGTAAATATAAGTCTTTGTAGAGATTTCACCATGAACCACATGCGGATCACTGAGCCTGCGTGTTTTCACTGCTCTTGCATGCCTCCAGTGTAAGAATGGACAAACTTGTAATCTAGTAGGTATACCTCCTTTCGCCGAAAGCGTGGGACATCCAGCTGTCCTACGACCTCAGTAATAAAGACCAATGAGCCATCAAATCACATAGACCCAGCAGTAAGTTGGACGGACGAAGCAACCATCACTCTTGCGCCAGTGAGAGGTCGCGTCCGCTCTGCATGGGCATGAATGCGGCAGCGATTATTTGGAGCGGCGCTGACCGTTTCGGGCGGGATGCGCACGCGGGCGATGGAGGGGCTTTGGGTGGGCCATGCTGGTCAGGAGCGGCCGTGGCAGCTGTCCGCATGTCCCTACCAGACACGCCCGGAAACGAAAGGATGCACCGACTCTCGCGGCTAAAATCGTACACTACATAACATCTCTCTGTAGGAGTAGGCCTATCTGTCGCTCTCTCTAACACACACATGGTGTTAAACACACACGCACACACACACGCGCGCACACGCACGCACCTTGGTCCCGTTGCACCTTCTAACGTGACTTATTACACCTAGATGGAGGGAGTAGTAAGTATATGAGATATGGTGGCACACTGACTTAAGTCGAATACAAGTGCCCAAAATTTGTGTGCATGTTATAATAAGGATTCGGGAATGTATAAAAAGGTTATTTCCCTCTCGTTGAACATAACGGGAGGTTTGTGTAGCTGGTTAGCCTGTTCGCTCATCAAACTTGAAGTCTTGGGTTCGATAACTACACTTGACCATCATTTGTGCCAGGAGGATTCTTTGACTGGTCAAAATGTTTTCTAGGGTTTGCACGCTTCACACACTCTCTCTAGTATATATATACACGCTAGAGCCTCAACGCTTGTAGTTGCTCTCTTCACACTCTATCGCCCTCTCCCGCTGGAGCCTCAGCGCTTGTAGTTGCTCTCTTCACACTCTCTCTCGCCCTCTCCAGATCTAAACAAGACTTCGTTGGCCTCTCTCTCCCCTCACTGCTGCTCAAAGAGCCGGCAGGATCCGTCCGCCGGGAAGTGAAGGAGGCTTAACGTTGTCGCCGTCGGCGAGGGACTACCGGCGCAGCTGTTCACTTTCCACCCAGCGGCGGCGCGGGAGGGCCTCCGACCCCTTCTTCTTCGCCGCCGTCCCATCGCCCGCCGAACCACGCCCCAAGAACCTTAAGGTATAATTTACTTACTCCACATGCATTGCTCTTGCTGCATGTATACCATGAATCTAGGACGCGGTTCAAAGAGGAAAGGAGTGGGAAAAGTTGTATATAGCATGAATCTCGGACGTGGTTCAAAGAGGAAATGAAGGGGGAAAGTTGTATAGCATTAATCTAGGACGTGGTTCAAAGAGGAAAGGAATGGGGGAAAGTAGTGGGGAAAGTTGTATCGCATAAATCTAGGACGTGGTTCGAAAAGGAAAGGAAGGGGTGAAAGTACTAGTTCAAAAAGGAAAGGAAGGGACAAGGCTGTAGAGTTTGAGCAGGACTAGATTTGCTGCGCTCACATAGGGAAAGGCGTCTGATAACAAAACTGGGACCAACACGGACTGACACCGAGTTTTTTTAGTCCCTACACCCAAATGTCCCTATAAACAAACACCCTCTAATAATGCCGTTGCAAAATTGATGCAATGCCACAGTTAGAAGCAAATAACATGTTTAACAAATTTTATTGTTAATATAATATCTATGTTAATATTAATCAATGCCACCATTTGAGAAATGCTACTGTCTTGCTTTCTTTCCCATTTAGATAAGGTAGATGCTTCTTTTTGTTGGCTTCTGTGTCATCCACCGTTATTGACCACTAATTGTTTCCTTAGAACCTCTGTGTAAAAAGGGTTATCTGCTTCACCTCGTTGCCATTGGAACCTTTTGTTGCACTACACAAAACACTTCTGTTTTAAGAGTGTTTTGTGCAGTTCAACCAAAATGTCACACCGACAACGTTGCTTGATTGCTTGATTCTAGTGGAACTGCACAAGAGGAGATCTTACTTCCTTTCCGTTAAGGCGAATTTGGTTCAGATCTTCTTCTTGTGAGTTGTTTGAATTCCGCATCATGAGAGGTCAGTACTAGCCTTCTTTCACATGATTCTGCAGTGTGCATTCATATGTTGTGCTACTTGTACGATAATGTTGCTTGATTTTAGTGAACTACACAAATGGAGACAAGACTTCGAATCTGTATGTGCACCGTAATATCCCATTGTGGTAAGATAAGGATATTTCACAACAGCTGGCCTGTATTTTCCCACTTTCATCAGAAATTTAAGTTTAGTACTATACTTGTGCTCCCTAATTGACATGCCAAATCTTACATTGAAGGCGAAGCTTGTTTGTTATTGAACCAAGTGATGAAGGGGAAGAACAAGGGGAAGAAAAACAAAAATCAACTCCCGGTGCTGTAATGAAGCACTGGAACTGTGATGGCACAAGTAATGATATAGTTTTGCATCTTAATTTATTGCTATGGCTGGAACGAGCAATTGTTTTGCCACTGATTTGATGCCACTCTTAATGTAATATGTAATTATCTCTACTTGTGCAAACAAGGATCTTCTTTGAAGATACCATATATTTTAGTGGAACTGCACAAGAAGATGTTGGGAATATTAAACTAATCGAGGAGTATATAGTAAGCTTGGCCACCACCGTAGATGCTTCATCTGTATGCTCTACACAATAAGCCTCCTGACAAAGGTTGGTACTCGCCCACTGATTTCATCCATATGATTGAGCTTTGTCATCTCTATTGGTGCTGTGCTACTGTTTAGATACTGTCATGAAAAAGTGGTATTGTCCTTGAGAAGTGCTTCATCTGTGCTGTTTTAAATATTTCCTTTCCTTTTTTTCGTGAAAACAGTGATGCATTTAGTAGTCCTCTTGTCGTTGCACAACAGGATCATCTTCCTCTAAAGAAGAATATGGAGTACGTGAAGTGACTAGTTCCGATTATGTCAGGATGAAGAAGCCCTGTCTATCTTATCATCAGAAGGAGCAGTTGAAGGATGGTTACATTACTCCCCACAAGACCAAACTAACTTCAGCTCAGAAGGACTGACAAAATCTCCATTTTTTTGCTGTTGTTCTAGGATTCTTTCTGGTGAGTTCAATTTTTCCAAAAGTGTGCTCTACATGGACCATGTATGCGCCTGTTGAAACTGTCAACTAATAGTACAGTTTGCTCTATACTAATCACTTTTTTGTATTTGTGCAAACAGGGGTGCTCAGCTTGATTTCAATGGGAACTACACAAAATGTTCATGAATACATCGAATCATTCATTTCCACCACAAGAAAGGAGGTGCCGATAAGTTCAAGGCATTGCAACATATAAGGGCGAAATCATACATGCTACGTGCGAATTTGGTTGATTTTGGTGGAACTGCACAAAAAAAACAGCTGGTTTATTTAGCACGAGGTGCCATGTCAATGTCCGAATTGATGGCAAACCTTGTCCATTCCACAATCGCAGGCATTTGATATTTTGGAATGGGACAACCTTGTCAAATTTTGCTCATTGATTTTAACAAGACATGCGTTTGATATTTTCGAATGGGACGCCCTTTGGTGTCAGCAGCGATGATCAATTTTTTCTTTATTCTTTAGTTGTGAAGTAAATATTGCCTCTGACATGTGAGTCGCTGAGATGCATAATCATCGATTGTTTTGAATGTTCTCTATGGATTGCCAGGCCTGTGTGTTTGATTGCAATGTATAGAAACGCTAAAAAGCTGCTCAAACTCTTTGTACTCCTTCTATTCCTTTTTACTTTGCACATTGTGTAAGTGCATACTTTTTTGTATAAGATTGGTCAAAGTAGAGATACTTTGACTGCAGACAAAACTTGTGTGCAGACTTGAAAGGACCGGAGGGAGTACATATGAAACCGCTGCAAACGAGGTGATCACCCTGGGAATAATGCTAGTACGTATTGTTTTCCATGTTCATCCAATGCCAGTGATACAGGAATTCGAACTAATCGAAATAATTTCATTCATACACGGTCGGATTTCATATAAACATGCCGGATTTCATTACATTTCAACTATAAAGGGGTGTGCTGAATGTATAATTAATTAACCGGCCTAGCTTGTCATAGCGATTAGGGCAACTAGGAGCTCAATGATCAGGATCACCACATGACAAACACCTTTCTTCTTGTCATTCTTCTTCTTGAAGTTCGTGTGTTGCACAGCCTTGTTCTTCCCATCAAACTTTGCTTTACCATCAAACTTGCCCTTGTTCTTGAACTTGTGGGGCTGGATGTTCTTCTATACCATATTGGCACCAGATCCTCCCTCAATTCCTCAAGCATGTGTGTCCTTTGCTCTCACCTTTTCTTCCACATCAAGAGTGCCAATGAGATCCACGAAGGAGGAAGCTTGGTGACGAAGGAGGTATAATTAATTAACCGAAGCTACCCACCTGTGTCCCGCTGAGCCGAACAGAAGCTTCAGTGACTTAACTATAGCTGCAGTTGCGTAACTGACATGTGGCCTGTTGGGCCCACGTGTCAGTCAGCCAACTGCACCAGTAGTTAAGTAGAAGAAGCGTTATTCTCCAGCAGAACTCCCCGACTTCCACGTCACCGCCAAGAAGCTAACCGGCCGTCAATGGTCAACCCGCCTAGCTTGGCTTCAACAGGAGGGTAGCAGCGGTGGCCTTACTTGGACCCGAGCGGCGGCGACCTACCGTGTTCTACTCTTCCTCGTTTTCTGTGTGGCGCGGCCTCGTTGGAAGCAGGGCGGGGCCTCGGCGGAGACGGCAATGCCCTCTGTCTCGTTGCCGGCGGGTGGCGCCTCAGCGGAGCGGTGGAAATCCTCCCCCGCGTTGCCGGCAGGGTGGGGCCACGGCTGAGCCGGTGATGTCCTCTGCCTCGTTGTTGGCGGGGCGGGGCCTCAGCGGAGCCGGCGGTGTCCTCTGCCTCGTTGATGGCGCCGCTGGGCCTCGGCGGAGGAGGGCCTCGTCGACGCCAGCGGAGCGGCGACTCGTCGGAGCCGGCATTGTCCTCTGCCTCGTCCTCGGTCTCGCCAAACATCGCCTCGCCCGCTTCATCGCCCTCTTTGCTAGCCTCTTTGTAGGCAGCCGCAGCCTGAGCCACCCGCATGCGGTACTGCCAGCGCTCGAGGCGGCCCTTCCAGGCGGAGCAGTACGAGTTGAGCAGCGCCTCCTGCTGCGCCAGCTCCGTGGCGATCTGCTCCTCCGCCTACAGGTGCTCCTGGAGGAGGTGGTGGTTGTAGGCGGCGTCGGCCTGCGCCTCCCGGAACTGCTCTTGACGCATTTGCCTCACACTGTCCATATATTGGGCATGGGCCTCGCCGATGGTCATGGTGCAATGCACCGGCGTGGATGGCGCGAAGGAGGGGGTTGGCGCCGGATCGTCGACTACCATGTTCTCCATTGGGACGTCATCGTCCTCCGGCTGCCTACCGGCCAGCCGGTCGGCAGCAATGGCTGCCATCTCCTTGTGGTCCGTCGTCCGCCCGTCCCGCAGAGCGCTGGAGCGCGAGGAAGCCATGGTGGGCAGTAGTGGTGTGGACAGGAGAAAGGGAACGGATGTGGATGACTGCGGCTATGGCCGGCGCAGCAGTTTATATAGCAATGGTGGGCGTGCGGAGGGACGGACGTGTGGCGCCGGAGTAGCCGCCTCGGCAACCGCGTATCATTAATGTGGGCGGAAGATGGATGGACGGATGACACTTGTGTCATTTGAAGGCGGAGCAGTCACCTGCACCGGGAAGCGGGGCGGGCGGCGCTAACTGTTTCGGGCGGAAAGGGCGCGCGGGCGAGGAGATGCCTTTACTTGGAGTGGATGACAATGGGGACCCACTAGGTCCATAGCCTCACGTACGCAAATGCCTCCTTATTATATACATATATGTATAAAACTATACTCCCTCCATCTAGGTGAATAAGTCGTATTAGAAGGTGCATCACGACCTAGGTGCAAGCAGATTGGTGGAAAAGAAGTATATTTCTCTCTTCTAAACACAACATTTAATCACAGCAGTTAAGAGGATGCCTTATTAGCTACCCATGCAGGCCATCGTAATTCATAGCATGCGAAGCGCTTTTATTTCTTGCCTAATAACCGCATGGACGTGCTGCATGCATTGGTCCTTTCCCGAGCAAAAAAAAGGGAGGAAAGGGGTTTCCACGGGAGACAACGAGGCAGAGGTGGAAGCGCTCGCTGGAGTAATTTATTTTGCTTCCCCCTAGTTTCCTGACATCACGGTCCCACACCATTGTCAACCTATGTAGTAGTCAATAAACGAGAGAATTGCACAAGAAGCGGCCGACAGCTGGGACCAAGCAGCTCGAGCAGTATTTGTGTTTTTGAGGTGTGAGCAATGCAGAGTTTTTCGATGTTTAACCCAGAATATTAATTTTTCTCCTCTGAACAACAACGAAAACATCGTTGCAGGTATTAACTAGGCGGGCTGTGGCCCGTCTAGCCCAGGCCAAATATCCAGCCCAGATATTATATTTTTTCAAGCTAAAAATGGCTAGCCCAGCTATACTTTTTTTAGGAATACCCAGGCAAGGTCAAGTTGTTATTCTCCGCCCCGCTGGGCTGCAAATCTTTCCTAGGAGGGATGCATTAGGCTTAACAAGAAAATGGGCTTTATGAAATAATAAATGGGATGTAATTATAAAAACTGGGCAGTAACTATGAAAAATGCACCAAACACGTGATTACTTTATAAAATATTATTTTTGGATATTGAAAATTTTAATTTCGTTAATTGTTGCGATTGCAATGTTTCGTTGGATTTTTACGTAATATAAATTTATTTAATTTGACTAGAAATTTCAGGATAAAAATATTTCGGATCCCATCAAAATGTGGGAAATTTTATTGAATTCTATTTTGAACGGGTTGGTTGAAATGGGCTGTACTTTTAACAAACTGTAAATGGGCTGTAGTAAATTCCATTAGAATTCAAAAATGGGCTACACATTCTTGCAAATCTCAAATGGGCTATAAGTTCTATGCCACACACTTCTGGCCTTACTAAGTTGATGCGTCCCCTAAAAAAACAGAGTTGACGCGTATGCAAGGCTTTGTCAACTTATAATCAACACACGGTTCTAGCAGCAGTGGCTGTTGGATGTCCATCCAACGGATGCCGTGCTTCTTCAATCTCGGATATTCTAGCTTCACCCGCCCAAAAAATGATTCCTCCCCCTGACATCTGGGGCGCACCGTTTTGGAAGCTGACCTGTGGGCCTACTAAGTTGACGTACCAAGGGCTTTGTCAACTTAGTCAATATAAACGATTCTAGCTGCAGTGACCGAACGATGTCCATCCAACGGCCGTAGTGCTTCTTCAACCTCTGGTCTTCTTGCTCCAGCCGCCCAAAGCAGCGCCGGTCGTGCCGCCTGCTCCTGCCTCCCGTTGCCGGCTGTGCTGCCGCGGAGGCCTCACCGCCCCTACTATTCCCATCGCTGGACAGGCCCTGCGGCGGCGGCAGCCTCACACCGAAACCGAACGAGTGAACCCTCATACTCCTCTAAGCGTGGGCATCCACTGCCGCTTCTTCACCAGCTCCGCGTCGTCTCCTTCCTAGGCCTCGCCGTCGTCCACCGCCCTGGTGCTCTCGGTGCGGCGTGATCAACGTTGTCAAGGAACGACTTCCATCGGACATGGACTGTACATGGAAAGGCTGAAAGCTGGGTCCAGGGCGGCAGCAAGGTAGTGCCTCCTTATTACGTGGAAAATAATGATTCCTCCACCTGACAGCAGGGACCCACCGGACGGGCCACCATATTTCGCGAAAAAAATGTTCCACCTGACTGCTGGGACCCACCAGCTACACCTTCGCACGCAAGGATGTGCGTACGGGCGAAAAAAAATGATTCACCCCCTGACTGCTGGGACACACCAGCTACATCTTCGCACGCAAGGAAGTGCGTCCGGGCAAAAAAAATAGAAAACCAAAACGATTCACCCCCCCTGACTGCCGGGACCCACCGGCCCCCCGACTGCTGGGACCCACCAGCTACATCTTCGCATGCAAGGAAGTGCGTCCCGGCAAAAAAAACGATTCGCCCCTGACTGCTGGGACCCACCAGCTACATCTTCGCAGGCAAGGATGTGCCTGACAGTCCGGACCCACCTGGTCGAAGCGTACGTAGCATTGTCATTCTGGTCGCGAACGTGTACGTACATACTGGTCGATGTAGAGGCGTGCATGTGTCGTAGTAGAGGCGCGCTCGTAGCATGTACACGTACGTACAGCGGCCAGGGTGCAAGAAAGAAAATACGGCCACGTATGTGTACATACGGGCGGGGTCTCAAACGCCTACTTGCGCATACGTACGGCGAGGGCTCGTGTACATGGCTGGGTCGGAACGGAGAAACAGCGTCATCGTCGTGTTCATGGGTCGGAACGGAATGCGTGTTCGTGTTCATCAGGAGGGCTTGGACGGAAGTGGCGATGGAAACGAGGCCTGGTGTACCGCACAACGGAGGAAACGGACCTCCTACGGTCGAAACGGGGGTCCTGTTGATCGGGAGGGGTGTGGCATACCGCAAAACGGAGGAAATGGACCTCCAACAGTCGAAACGGGGGTCCTGTTGATCGGGAGGGGTGTGGCGTACCACAAAACGGAGGAAACGGACCTCCTACGGTCGAAACGGGGGTCATGTTGATCGGGAGGGGTGTGGCGTACCGCAAAACAAAGGAAACGGACTTGTGTTGGAGCTCTACGGTCGAAACGGGGGTCATGTTCATCGGGAGGGGTGTGGCGTACCACAAAACGGGACTCCATGGGATACTGTTCATCTCCACCGTCGACCCCCTCCAGCCTCCACGAGCTAGCGTTCATCCACCGTCGACCTCCTCCAGCCTCCACGGGCTCCTGTTCATCCAGCCTCCACCGCGCGCTACTCCACCGGCTACTGTGCAACCACCCCTCCACCGTCTACTGTTCATCCAGCCCTCCACACCACGGGGTTCTGTTCAACCAACCCTCCACGCGCACCCCTCCACCGTCTACTGTTCATCCTGCCCTCCATGGGGTGGTCCTGTTCATCCAGCCCTCCACGGGGTCCTGTTCATCCAGCCCCAACCGGCTCGATCGGTCGGGGTCCTGTTCATCCAGAGGCAACACCACGGGGTCCTGTTAATCCACCCCCACCGGGAACTGTTCATCCAACCCCCCCCCCCCCGCAACACTCACTATTCATCCAGAGGCAGCATCGATCGGCTTCAATTAGCAGCAGTAGCCAAGGAATTGCTCGATCGGGTTCAGTTAACAGCCATCGATCGATCGATCAGGTTCAGTAACGCATAGCCTGCAGTGCAATCGCTCGGGTTCAGTTAGAGCCCAACGCCTCGCTCGGCTTCAGTTACAGCCAACGCCTCGCACACACGCGCGTACGTGTATGAGAGAAACGCGCATCGCTCGGCCCCCGACCTCCCATCGTAACCGGGAACTCCCCGAAATTTTCCTCCCCCTCGCTTCTACCACAGTTTTTTCCGTCATGGACGGCCCAAAGAATGTCATGAAGCTGCGTCTCCGGCCCGCCCAGGACAAAAAGCCCATTTTCTGTCATGATTTTTTGTCATAGAAGTAGGAGCCCACCACATCTATGATGATACCGGGTTTTGTCACAATTATCGTCATAGAAGTGTCATATGTATGACAGAAAAAAAATTCGTTCGGCTCAAAATGTCACGAATGTGTCTTTTTTTGTAGTGAAGTCTCTTTACTCGTTCTGTAACACATCATCCCGTCATCAACTCCTTGGTCACATTGTGCACATTATGATGATGTCCTACCGAGTGGGCCCAGAGATACCTCTCTGTTTACAAGGAGTGACAAATCCCAGTCTCGATTCGTGCCAACCCAACAGACACTTTCAGAAATACCCGCAGTGCACCTTTATAGCCACCTAGTTACGTTGTGACGTTTGGTACACCCAAAGCATTCCTACGGTATCCGTGAGTTGCACAATCTCATGGTCTAAGGAAATGATACTTGACATTAGAAAAGCTTTAGCATACGAACTACACGATCTTGTGCTAGGCTTAGGATTGGGTCTTGTCCATCAGATCATTCTCCTAATGATGTGATCCCGTTGTCAACGACATTCAATGTCCATGGTCAGGAAACCGTAACCACCTATTGATCAACGAGCTAGTCAACTAGAGGCTTACTAGGGACATGGTGTTGTCTATGTATCCACACATGTATCTGAGTTTCCTATCAATACAATTCTAGCACGGATAATAAACGATTATCATGAACAAGGAAATATAATAATAACTAATTTATTATTGCCTCTAGGGCATATTTCCAACACTACTAAGACCTTTCACAAAAAACGCGCTACTGTCATGTGTCAGCATGTAAAAATAGACATCAAAAATACATTGATCATCAACGATCTTTTTGTGTACAATCTGATTTGTCAATATGAGTCCTCACCGGTTTCAGAATCGGTGAAGACTCATATTGCGGCCACAAATTCTACACATAGAGTTCAATGAAGACCAAGTGCTTGTCAAAGTTTGAGATGTAACATATTTAAGGTGGTAGAAACTCTCTTCCCGGAGCGAGGTGGGACTAATTTTTTTTGACTATTTACTGTGAGGCAACAGCCCCACAGTCCTTTATTCATCTCTCAGAGTACAAAGAAGGAGTTACAAATATTTACAAAGCAGCAAAACTTACCAAGAACATTTAAAGAACTCACCTATATACAAATATACAGAGAAGCCTATGGAAGGCTGTTAAGCCAGGCAAGAAGTTTTGGCTTGACAATATGCTTAACCCTATGCACCAACAGGGAGATATCATCAAAACAGACATCTCCAATAGCTAAAAGAGGGCCTAGTCTGCCTGAAAGACTTCCCATTGCGTGTGATCCAAATGCACCAAGCAGCAGTGAGAAAAACCTCAAAAAAGAAGGGGTGCCCAAAGCTAGTCTGAGCATGAAGCAAGCAGTCACCAATCTCCCCCTAGTGTGACCAATCAATTTCTAAATAATTCCAAATTCTGATGCTGAAATTACATGTGAAGAACAGGTGGATCCTATCCTCATAGGTCCTGGCCAGACACATGACACAGAGATTGTCCTCCTCATTACTCCTCCAGTGGCGCCGAACCAGTAAATCATTTGTGTTCAGTCTATCAAAGAACAACAGCCAATCAAACCATTTGATCTTCATTGTACACTTACTCTTCCATAGCCATTTACATGGAGGAATGACTGGCAAGTGTGAATGCCTGAGAGTGTAATAACTCTTTGCAGTATACACCCCCTTGTCCATCCAAGACCAAACATCATTTCCCAAAGGATCACGTTGCAGGTCAGAAATCCACCTATGCAAACAATCCAGTTGTGCAACAACAATTTGGGAAATGGGCAGGTTAAACAATGAAGACGCCTCAGAAGTAGAGAGGAACTCTGCCACAGATAGTTTGTCATCTAGAACATAAGAGAATAACTGAGGCAGACTATCGCAAAGAGGATGTGCAAAGTCTCCCAGAAACCATCCATCGGACCAGAACAACACTGAATCACCAGAGTTGACAGAAACAGTGGCTGCTGCTCTGTAATCATCAGCCAGTCTGAACACATCTTTCCACAAGAAAGAACCACACAAAATTGTAGCTTGTGGCACAACACCATGATAATAAGAATCCCAAATCAAAGACACCCAAGGAATATCCACTTTGTTAAATAATTTATGGAGGTGCTTGATCAAAAGAGCCTGGTTCTATAGATGGAGGATAATCACTCCAAGACCACCATTCTGCTTAGGTCTACAAACCATGTCCCATGTAGCTAGTGATTTCCTAGGTGTGTACGAATTTCCTCTCCAGAATTCAAGACCATATGCCTCTGGTTGATCAATTGGAAAGGCATCTGACTGCTAGTTCTGCTATGCTTAATCAAGGCTCCAGACTTGAGCTTCTAACTTCTGTCCTATCTTCCATGCCCATTTAATTTTTATGTTCTCTGGATATTCCTATGGGTATTATCAAGCAGCTAGAAAGGATTGAGTGGGACTTAATTTTTGTAGTAAACTTAGCAGTAGCGCTTATTGGTGAAATGCGTTGATGCTATGATCCGTAGCAGTAGCGCTCTTCGTGATAACTAATACACCATTATGCATCATTCTTTTATATCGATATTTATTGCATTATGGGCTGTTATTACACATTATGTCACAATACTTATGCCTATTCTCTCTTATTTTACAACGTTTACATAAAGAGGGAGAATGCCGGCAGCTGGGATTCTGGGCTGGAAAAGGAGCAAATATTAGAGACCTATTCTGCACAGCTCCAAAAGTCCTGAAACTTCACGGATGTTATTTCCAGAATATGTAAAATATATTGAGCGCAAGAAGTACTAGAGGGGGGCCACTCACCAGCCATGAGGGTGGGGGCGCGCCCTACCCCCCTGGGCGCGCCCCCTGCCTCGTGGGCCCCCTAGTGGCCCTCCAATTCCCATCTTTCTACTATATGGAGTATTTTGTTGAGGAAAAAATCGTAAGCCATCTTTCGGGACGAGACTCCGCCGCCACGAGGCGGAACCTTGGCGGAACCAATCTAGGGCTCCGGCGGAGCTGTTCTACCAGGGACACTTCCCTCCGGGAGGGGGAAATCAACGCCATCGTCATCACCAACGCTCCTCTCATCGGGAGGGGGCCAATCTCCATCAACATCTTCACCAGCACCATCTCCTCTCAAAGCCTAGTTCATCTCTTGTATCCAATTCTTGTCTCTAAGTCTGGGATTGGTACTTGTAGATTGCTAGTAGTGTTGATTACTCCTTGTAGTTGATGCTAGCCGATTTATTTGGTGCAAGATCATATGTTCGGATCCTATATGCATATTAATACCCCTCTGATTATGAACATGAATATGCTTTGTGAGTAGTTACGTTTTTCTTGAGGACATGGGAGAAGTCTTGCTATTAGTAATCATGTGAATTTGGTATTCGTTCGATTTTTTGATGAGATGTATGTGTTCTCTCCCCTAGTGGTGTTATGTGAGCGTCAACTACATGACACTTTACCATTATTTGGGCCTAGAGGAAGGTATTAGGAAGTAATAAGTAGATGATGGGTTGCTAAAATGACAGAAGCTTAAACCCTAGTTTATCCGTTGCTTCGTAAGAGGCTGATTTGGATCCATATGTTTCATGCTATGGTTAGGTTTACCTTAATACTTCTTTTGTAGTTGCGGAAGCTTGCAATAGAAGTTAATCATAAGTGGGATGCTTTTCCAAGTAAGGACAGCACCCAATCACCGGTCCACATAGATATCAAATTATCAAAGTACCGAACGCGAATCATATGAACGTGATGAAAACTAGCTTGACGATAACTCCCATGTGTCCTCGGGAGTGCTTTTTTCTATATAAGAGTTTGTCCAGGATTGTCCTTTGCTACAAAAAGGATTGGGCCACCTTTCGGCACTTTATTTACTTTTCTTACTTGTTGCTCGTTACAAATTATCTTATCACAAAACTATCTATTATCTATAATTTCAATGCTTGCAGAGAATACCTTGCTAAAAACGGCTTATCATTTCCTTCTGCTCCTCATTGGGTTAGACACTCTTACTTATCAAAAGGACTACGATAGATCCCCTATACTTGTGGGTCATCAAGACTCTTTTCTGACGCCGTTGCTGGGGCGTGAAGCTCCTTTGGTAGGTGGAATTTGGTAAGGAAAAATTTATATAGTGTGCTGAAATTTACTGTCACTTGTTACTATGGAAAGTAATCCTTTGAGGGGCTTGTTCGGGGTATCTTCTCCTCGACCAGTAGAGCAAAGAGTTTCTCCTCAACATACTCAACCTACTGAACCTACTAAAAATGAAAATGTCTACTTTGAAATACCTTCGGGTATGATAGAAAAACTGCTAGCTAATCCTTTTGCAGGAGATGGAACATTACGTCCTGGTGAGCACCTAATATATGTGGATGAAGTTTGTGGATTATTTAAGCTTGCAGGTATGCCCGATGATGTTATCAAGAAGAAGGTCTTCCCTTTATCTTTGAAGGGAGATGCATTCACATGGTATAGGCTATGTGATGATATGGGATCATGGAACTACAAACGATTGAAATTGGAATTTCATCAAAAGTTTTATCCTATGCATCTTGTTCATTGTGATCGTAATTATATATATATATTTTTTTTGGCCTCGCGAAGGAGAAAGCATCGCTCAAGCTTGGGGGAGGCTTAAATCAATGATATATTCATGCCCCAATCATGAGCTCTCAAGAGAAATGATTATCCAAAAATTTTATGCTCTGCTTTCTCATAACAACCGCACCATGCTCGATACTTCTTCTGCTAGCTCTTTTATGACGAAGACTATTGAATTCAAATGGGATTTATTGGAAAGAATTAAACGCAACTCTGAAGATTGGGATCTCGACGAAGGTAAGGAGTCAGGTATGAAACCTAAGTCTGATTGTGATAAATCTTTTATGGATACCGATGTTTTCCATAAATTTAGCACTAAATACGGGCTTGACTCTGAGATAGTAGCTTCTTTCTGTGAATCTTTTTCTTCTCATGTTGATCTCCCTAAGGGGAAGTGGTTTAAATATCACCCTCCCATAGAAGTAAAAGTAGCTGCACCTATTAAAGTTGAAGAAAAGACTATCACTTATAATGATCCTATTGTTCCTACTACTTATGTTGAGAAACCACCTTTTCCTGTTAGGATAAAAGATCATGCTAAAGCTTCAGTTGTGGTTCGTAAAAGAAATATTAGAACCTATACACCTCTTGAGAAAGTTAAAGTTGAACCTAATATTGCTACTGTTAAGGATCTCTTGGCTGATAATATTGATGGGCATGTTATTTATTTCTGTGATGAAACTGCTAGAATTGCTAAACCTTGTTCCAAAGATAAACATAGACCTATGGTAGGCATGCATGTTATTTCTGTTAAAATAGGAGATCATTGTTATCATGGCTTGTGTGATATGGGTGCTAGTGCTAGTGCAATACCTATTGACTTATACAGAGAAATTATGCATGATATTGCACCTGTTGAGTTAGAAGATATTGATGTGGGAAAACTAAATATCCTGCTGATTTTCTTGTTCATGGTTCCCCACAAGATAGCTTTTGTCCCATTATATTTGTTAGACCCTTCTAAAACACTATTAATGCTAGGATAGACTGCGAAAATGATGTTGTTACTATTGGTTTAGGTGATATGTCTCATAAGTTCAACTTCTCTAAATTTTGTAGACAACACCGTGAAGAGGAACTGCCTAGTAAAGATGAAATTATTGGTCTTGCTTCTATTGCCGTACCTCCTAGTGATCCGTTAGAACAATATTTGCTAGACCATGAAAATGATATGTTTATGAATGAAAGAAGGGAAATAGATGAAGTGTTCTGTCGAAGTAATGGGCCACGGGTAGGCTAACCCGAGGCCTAGAACCTTTCAAGACATCGGGGCTAGTAGCGCCCCTCAAGGCGCCAAGATGAAGTGCTGGACTCCAGGAATAGCCGGTTGCCCATAGATGGCCGAGTCCCAGAGGCGACATCAAGACAAGCCAACTCCTAGCTGGCGGCTTCTAGAGAAGCCGGCCCCTAGCAGTCTGCCCGGGGCGCCAACGAAGCATGCGCCCTTGTCAAGAAGGACAAGACAGAGAATGGCTACAGTGTAGCCATTCCCCCCCCCCCCATCCAGGGACAGGCGTGGCCATGGTGCACCGTACCGGCAGAGATCTCCGCCGGGCGCGGCACTGTTGCCACGCCATCCCTAACATCAACACAAGCAGGTGGAGTCCTGCTCCCATGACGGCCTGTCGGTACGGCCCGAGGACGAAGGGACCCACCAATCAGCGTGAGCCTGGAAGACGGCAAGAGCCGCACCTATCGGACCTGATGGAGGTTGGCCCCCGGCAGTCAGCCCGCCCTTTCCTCGGGACCTGAGGGAGTCCTGGATTAGGGGTTGTCCGGATGGCCGGACTCTTGGACTTTGAAGATACAAGATTGGAGACTTCGTCCGTGTTCGAAAGGGACTTTCCTTGGCGTGGAAGGCAAGCTTGGCGATACGGATATGCAGATCTCCTACCATTGTAACCGACTTTGTGTAACCCTAACCCTCTCCGATGTCTATATAAACCGGAGGGTTTTTAGTCCGTAGGACAACGTACACAACAACAATCATACCATAGGCTAGCTTCTAGGGTTTAGCTTCTCCGATCTCGTGGTAGATCTACTCTTGTACTACCCATATCATCAATATTAATCAAGCAGGACGTAGGGTTTTACCTCTATCGAGAGGGCCCGAACCTGGGTAAAACTTCATGTCCCTTGCCTCCTGTTACCATCCGGCCTAGACGCATAGTTCGGGACCCCCTACCCGAGATCCGCCGGTTTTGACACCGACATTGGTTCTTTCATTGAGAGTTCCTCTGTGTCGTCGCCGTTAGGCTTGATGGCTCCTACGATCATCGATAGTGATGCGGTCCAGGGTGAAACTTGTCTCCCCAGACAAATCTCTGTCTTCGGCGGCTTTGCACTGCGGGCCAATTCACTTGGCCATCTGGAGCACATCGAAAGCTATGCCCCTAGGCGTCAGGTCAGATTTGGAAGTATAAACTACACGGCTGACATCCGCGGGGACTTGATCTTCGACGGATTCAAGCCACTATCGGGCGCGCCGCACTACCACGACGAGCATGACCTAGCTCTGCCGCCTAACAGTGCCCTGAAGGCCGCACCCGCATCGGCTTCGACCCTTAATTCGGAGCCAACCACGCCGATCGAGGATGGGTGGTTGGACGCCGCCTCGGGGGCTGCGATCCTAACGGCGATCGAGCCGAACACCAGCCCCGCACTCCGCGAGACTCATGATTCCAAGGAGCAGGACTCCTCTCCGGACTCCGAACCATTCGCGCCTCTGCCGATCGAATCCGATCGGGCGCCGATCATGGAGTTTGCTGCCGTGGACATCTTTCAACACTCGCCCTTTGGCGATATTATAAAATCACTAAAGTCTCTCTCTTTATCAGGAGAGCCCTGGCCGGACTACGGTCAGCAAGATTGGGATGCGGACGACGAAGAAATTCAATGCCCACCCACCACCCACTTTGTAGCCACTGTCAACGATTTAACCGACATGCTCGACTTCGACTCCGAAGACATCGACGGTATGGACACCGATGAAGGAGACGATGAAGAACCAGTGCCTATTGGGCCCTGGAATGCCACCTCGTCATATGACGTATACATGGTGGACGAACCAAAAGATGATGACGAGGAGTGGAAGGACGTACCGAAGGATTGTTCCCTCGAAAAACAGTCAAAGCGGCGATGCAAGCGCCGCCCCAAATCCCGCCTCGACGTAAATAGCGATCACAAAGACCCAGCGCTGGAGCAGGGCGAACCGCTGCCGGACAACGGCAATCTGGATAATCAAACTGAACAAACAAATCCTATCAAGGATAATGGTCCGGACGACATAACGCCAGAAAGACACCCGGAGCAGCAGACTGCCCGTAAAAGGCTTGTTGCCACCGCGAGGAGTCTAGAAAAGCAGAAGCAAAGGCTCAAGGCCGCGCAAGACACACTCCAAATCAGATGGAGTAAAATACTCAGCACTGCAACAAGGTACGGTGACAATCGCCCCTCCAAAAGCTACCCAAAGCGGAAGCTACTACCCGAATTCGATGAGGAGGCCTCAGAACCCCCACAACCAAATATCAAAGCAGCCACCTGGTCGGATAGACGACTGCTCTACCAACACAGAGAGGCATACAACGCCGCTCACAATACAATACGCGAGCCATGCGAGGCCTCGCACCCAAAGGACGGCGCAACGAGATCCATCTATGGACCACACAAGCGCACCCCAGCATACAATGCAACACAACAAACATCCGAACAACGTGGTACACCCAGCTACAGGGGTGCCGCACACCCCCTATGTTTAACTGATGAGGTGCTGGACCACAAATTTCCAGAGGGATTCAAGCCCGTAAACATAGAGGCATACGACGGAACAACAGACCCTGGGGTCTGGATTGAGGACTATATCCTTCATTCCATATGGCTCGAGGAGATGATCTCCACGCCATCAAGTACCTACCCCTCAAGCTCAAAAGGCCAGCTCGTCACTGGCTCAAAGGCCTCCCCGAAAGCTCCATTGGAAGTTGGGAAGAGCTCGAAGACGCCTTTCGGGCAAATTTTCATGGGACTTATGTCCGACCTCCGGATGCGGACGATTTGAGTCATATAACTCAACAGCCCGGAGAGTCATCCCGAAAGCTTTGGAACAGGTTTCTTACGAAAAAGAACCAGATTGTCGACTATCCGGACGCGAAGCCTCGGCAGCTTTCAAGCATAGCGTCTGTAACGAACGGCTCGCCAAACACCTCGGCCAAATTAAGCGGAGAACGATGGCCGCATTAACAAACCTCATGACCCGCTTTTGCGCGGGTGAAGACAGCTGGCTAACCAGATGTAGCACCAGCGACCCCAGTACATCTGAAGTTAGAGATGGAAACGGGAAATCATGGCGCAACAGCAATAACAAACGCCGGAATAAAGAAGACAGCACGAAGGGCACAGTAGTAAATGCCGCGCCCGAAAGGCACCAGGGATGAATTGTCCAGCCTCAACAAAATTCTGGACCAAGTATGTCAGATTCTTAGTACCCCTGGTAAACCTGCTAATCATACCCACAGAGAATGTTGGGTCTTCAAGCAGTCCGACAAGCTCAACGCCATACACAAGGGGGAGCATACACCAAGTGAAGACGAGGACGAGCCCCCCAAGCAAGACACGGGGGAACAAAAGAAATTTCCACCATCTCAACCGATCACTTTCGACCGTCGCGATTACTCGGCAAGTATCCGACATGCAGGATGGGCTGCACTGGTATTAGACCCAGTAATTGGCGGATATCACTTCACAAGAGTCTTGATGTACGGCGGCAGCAGCCTAAACCTAATATATCAGGATACAATCCGCGGGATGGGGTTAGACCCAACACAAATTCGCCATAGCAATACTACCTTTAAAGGAGTAACGCCAGGCCCAGGGGCTCGTTGTACGGGCTCCCTCCCACAACATCGCTCCGTTTCAAAGTTGCTATCAAGCACTGCTCGGATGCGAAGCTTTCGCTCACTTTAATGCAATACCACACTACGCCTCCCTCACACTCAAGATGCCCTGTCCACGTGGCATCATCACAGTGCACGGAAATATCAAGCGATCTCTGCGCGCCGAAGAGAGTGAGGCTGCCTTGGCAGCCGCACACTAAAGGCGCCCGGACAAGCGAAATCATCCAATGGGTCGTCAAGACCTCAGATACAACTAATCGAGTCCGGTGCCGCTACTTGTACCGAATAAATGGTCAGACCCCTATTTGTGAATACAAGGGGCTCAACTCGCGCAGACGAGTGGCAATTTCTTATCATCTTGAATTATACATGGTTTCTCTAAAAACTATCTTTTTGCGCGACAACATTTTCACTTAAACTTCCTCTCTTTTACAGACGATCATCGTGCTACACCCGTCCAGGAAACGGCACAACGGAGACACAGGCGCAGACGTGCAGCAGGGACCCGCTCCAAGGATTCTTTTTAGATTAAGACCCTGCGTAAACCTTTTTTACTGTCTCTTGTTGATACATATCCACCGTTGAGAAGGATGCTTACGTCTTGGCATGTGACCACGCCAGAACAATGCACGTACCTGGACACAAGGGGCTTCTTACAAAGGCCATTATTTAGGCCCGATTTATACCACAAGGACTGAATACCTTAGGGAGTGTTCGGCGTCGCAAGTTTGGCCCTATATGCATCAGCTTCGAATCATTGTCTTTGGTCAAATGTTGGGTTTGCCCAGCTCCTGTGTTTTGGTGCCTTACGTTCCGCTTTACCGGCTAAGGTAGCACCAGGAGAACTACTGCGATTGTGCCCTGGTTCTTCCGAACGAGCACCTCAGTAGAGAAAGCCGAAAACTGACTGTCATGATATAGCGTGATACTGGTCAACCACTCGATGACCTGTGGGAATGTTAGAATTCCTCCGCCTTAATGAAGGGCCTTTTTCCGGCAAGGCATGTCCGCACCCTGGAATCGGGAGAGTGCGGAGCCACCAGGGGCTATCTAGTAGCCCCACTGTCAAACTCATATGGCTAAGTGAAAGTGCTAAAGCATTATAGTCCGGTTGACTCGCTCGCTCCGCTATCGCCTCCTTAATAGGACCAAGACGTTGTGTTAAGTGTGAACGCGTGTTTTTGCGAGCACCTCCGCATTATATGCGTGGCGGTTGAAGCCGACGACTGCAATCTTTCAGGTTATACACATGTATACATAAACGGCCGCCCAGGAGGCATCATATTACTTTCAGGCAAAAGTATAAAAATAGCCTTATAAAAATTTATAAAAAGCATTTCCCTTACAATGAGATTACATATGACTCAAACATAATATTTTTTGAGCACTGGGTCTCTATCAAACGAGCACCCTCAAGAACCTCTTCAAAGTAGTGCTTAGCAGCCCTTCGACCTATGGCCGAATCCTGCGCTGCGACAGTGGTAGCATCCATCTATGCCCAGTATGCTTTAACACGGGCAAAGTCCATCCGTGCGCCCTCTATGCACGCCGACCTCTTCATTGCATTAATGCGCGGCACCACGTCAAGGAACTGCTGCACCAAGCTGAAATAGCTGTTCGGTTTTGACCTTTCCGGCCATAGCTGATCCACGACAAACCTCATGGAGAGTCCGGACAACCTATTTAGCTCGGACCATTCGGCTAATTGGTCGGTCAATGAAAGTGGACGCTCGGGAGAATGGAATTGCCTCCAAAACAGCTGGTCTACTTCACGGTCCATCTGACCCTGGAAGTACCTGGCCGCATCGGTAGCGCTCGCCGCCAAATCCATATACACATCCTCTGAACTCCACAGCCGATCCAGAGGGGCATACCATGGATCTCCGAACTTCATCCGCAACATAAAGGATTTCCCAGCTACAATATCCCCGGCTTCTCGCAGCTCCTCCTTCTTTGCCCTCATAGCAGAGTGGAGGTCTTTTTTCGTCGCAGCAGCCTTCTCAAGGTCCAATGCCTTCGCTTCGTTTTCCTTTTCAAGAACCCGGCAACGGTGGGCAGTGGCTTTTAATTCTATGCCCATCTTGGCCATCTTGTCTCGGCTCTCGCCATGCGCGGCCTTCTCGGCTTGCAACTCTTCGGCCGCCTTCAAAGAAGCCGCTTTACCCAACCGCGCTTGTTCCTTGGCTCGGGCAAGTTCTGCCCGCAAGGCTTCAACAGTGGCAGCTCCATCTGCAGTCACAACATATTAAAGATGCTGGCACCATGCTGCTCTTCCTACTGTGGTGTTTACCAGATAATGACACTTACACTGTGCCTCATCAAGCCTTTTGTTAACAAGCTCGATGTCGGCGTCTGCCGCATCCAACTGCCATTCTAAATGGGCAAACTCGCTAGTCCGGCTAGCCACCGGAGCTTCCATCACCTGCACATACAGGTAGTATGGTTATTACCTGGGAATATGATCCTCTGTTCATCGTCGTTTCCGACGACAACCAGTCTCAGGGGCTACTATCTACACAGGGCACACCTAGCATGTGCAGAACTATCATACATTCTTTTACGTACCTCAAAGCCTGTCAGTAGACTCGTAAAAGCTTCATGCAATCCGCTTTCGGCGGACGATATTCTCTCCATCACCGTATTCATCAGCACATGGTGTTCATCTGAGATGGCCGCTAGCCCCACCAACTCCCTCAGAACATTCGATTGCACACTAGACGGTGTCGGACTCTTTTGTCTGCTCTCTTCGGGAGCCGGACACGGGGAGCTTCGGGGGTCAATGGGATTATCTTCCGGCCTCACCGGACTCGGAGAGGCCCTCCGTGACGACACTTCAGGGTCGCCCGCTTCCGGAGCGAAGGAGTCTAGAGGAGGCATTTCGCTCTCCATCATCTCTGGAAGAAGATCCCCCGAAGACGAGCTCATTTGAGAGGGGCTAAGGCCCGAACTGCAAAAATACATGTGGTGGTTATTCTCTCAGAAGAAAAAGATGGCATATCTGTACTATTGAAGTATTCCTGGTCACTTACGACTCGCGGGAGAATTGATCCCCCCGTAGACTTTGTGCGGCAACAGCTCCCCCCAAGGTAGGACCCTCTGTGGGAGACTTCTTCTCCCGTTTGGAAGCTTCGGCTTCCGAATCCCCGGGCGCAGTCCTTTTCCTCTTCTGGTCGTCTTCCTTCATGGAGACGCTCGCTCCCTCGGTTAGAATGGGCAGCGTTGGGGGCCCACGTCCGCCCGTATTATCCTCCACTTTATCCTCCTTCAAGGGCTCCGAGCAAGGTCCAGTCTGGAGCATCTTTTCCAAGACGGGATTTTCCAAACCCTCGGGGAGGGGGGGCGAACACCGAATCAACTTCGCCTTTGTTAGCCAGTCCTGATCAAAAAGCGAACTCTCAGAAATGACTTCATAACAAAGGAGAGATAGTATGTCCGGCCGGAAGATGCCTTACCTATTCGGCGGCGCGGTTACTACTTAGGCCCACGTCCTCGGTGATTTTCGGACACTCCACCTAAGGTCCGAAAAATGACTTGTACATCTCCTCATGCGTCGGACCGAGAAAATTTTGAATGACACGCGGTCCCTCAGGATTGAACTCCCACAGGCAAAGAGGCTGGCGTTTGCAAGGCTGGACTTGACGAACCAGCATAACTTGTATTACCGCAACCAAACTGAAATCTCCATTGGAGAGATCTCGAATGCGGCTTTGCAGTATAGGCACGTCCTTGGCCGGACCCCAGCTCAGACCTCTGCTGATCCAGGACATCAGTTGTGGTGGAGGGCCGAGCGGAAAATGGGGGCGGCCGCCCACTTGGCACTTCTAGGAGCCGTGATGTAGAACCACTCCTGTTGCCACAATTCAGACACCTCTGGGATGGAACCTTTGGGCCACGGAGCTCCCGTCATCTTGCGTATTGAGGCACCTCCACACGCTGCATGTTGCCCCTCGATCATCTTCGGCTTTACTTTGAAGGTCTTGAGCCATAGGCCAAAGTGAGGGGTAACCCGGAGGAAGGCCTCGCACACAACAATAAATGTCGTGATATGAATAAAGGAGTCCGGAGCTAGATCATGAAAGTCTATCCCGTAATAAAACATCAAACCCCTGACGAAAGGATCCAGAGCAAGGCCTAGACCTCGGAGGAAGTGGGAGATGAACACAACTTTCTCGTTGGGTTCAGGGGAGGGGACGGCCTGCCCTCGGGGAGGCAGCCGATGCAAAATCTCGGCCGTCAGATATCTGGCCTCCCTCAATTTTTTGATGTCTTCTTCCGTGACGTAAGAAGGCATCCATCGGCCTTGAAGGCTAGATCCGGACATGACTGAAGGTTCGGAGCACCTGACCTGAACTTCAAGCGTTTGAGCTTGAGGTGGGGGAAGGATTCGATTGAGCACGGGAGGGAAAAATAAAAGCCTTGTCCCCTTTATAAAGAGGGTGAATATCAAGCGTCCTCTCTGTGCCCGTTTGGACTTGCCTATGATCTAGGAGTCCTAGAAGCGGTTGGGTTACCCATGCCCGGATTGATGAGAATCCCGGAATAAGGGGACACTGTCGGGACACCGATCCTAAGTCACACCTATCTAGCATGTAACACATCATATCACTTTGCGGCCTCACGCACGGTATTCCCACGGGTGCCACCTTACCTGGCCCGGGACCGTTTGCACCTTTTGGCTCATGTATATGATAGTGTCGCTAGCATCCATATGATAAAGAACCCAGCCAACATGGCTAGTCGTGAACCCAAAGCGGTGCTAACCTATGGGGACAGGCATACATGAATCACATCGAGCATGTCGGTCAACAGCATATGAATCCGGGCTGTAGCACTGGGCTAACTGGACTCCGGGGAACCCGGGCTGTAGCAGGCTAGGCAGGACTCCGGAAGTCACCGCGTGACATTTCCCCGAAGGGACAGACACGGGAACGAAGTGGAACACATGCCGGCCAGTCAAGTGTTCTGAGCAGTAGTGCTGGGCTAGCAGGACTCCGGTGAACCGGGCTGTAGCGGACTACTATGGCTCAAGGAAGCACTAGACTACATTTCCCCATAAGAGAGACTGCCAAGGACAAACAACTAGATTGTCGGATCCCACACATAGCAATACACGTCACATGTACGCATAACACGCAAGTATGTGAGGTACAACATGGCATCACAACATAACGCAAACTCATATAGATAAAGGCTCAGAAGAACCACATAGCATTAAATACAAACAGGGGTCACATGACCCATCATTTAGAGCATACAAGCAACAAGAGGAAGCATTACATGTCTGAGTACAGACAACTACAAATGAAAAAGGCTCAAGAGCGTGACTATCTACAACATCCGATCAAGATCGTAGCTGAGGTACAAGCTACTTGTCGAAGTCCACGTAAACTAGTAAGACCGAAGTCTCCGCTGCAAAAACATAAATAAAGCAACATGAGTACAAAGGTACTCATCAAGACTTACATCAGATCCTATCATACATGCACTTGTATCAAGAAGGTAATGTGGAGTTTAGTTGCAGCAAGCCAGCTTTGACTCAGTGGCTATCCTGTACTATGACTGCTGGTAACTCTTTTGAGGTGGCGCACACGAGTCCACTAATCACCACGTCAATACACTACTATGGATTCATTCCCGTCGTCCTATGAGAAGGCCATCCATAGCACTCACACTTGTCTTGAGCATTTTAGAGTATCCACTTCAAGTTGTCTATGTACCACGTAAGCATCCAAGAAGTCCATAACCGAGGACACGGCTACTCGAATAGATCATGATAACCCTGCAGGGGTGTACTTCTTCACACACGCTCTCACCACTTATCACCATGTACACGTCATGTATCTCGGCAACCTTCAAGCGGAAGCCTGGCGAGGGTGTCGGCCACGACCTAACTAACCACACAAGACTCTAGTCCAGGTATATCGCCTATTCGGGTTCCATCCACAAGGAGATCTGGCCAGGGTGTCGCTCACGGCCCCAAACAATGTGTGGAGGGTTCCCAAGCCCACCTCGCCGGATGGATCTACGCTTGGTACACCGTGCCACTTGTGCCTGGTCTATCCCAAGCCCACCTGGCCGGGTGCCACTTGGTAGACTACTAACACTACCTACAAACACCAGAAATTATTTGCAACTCCTGGACAGAGATCAAGTTGGCTAATAAATCAAGAGAGCTTGGAGCGCCCGGAGCCCAATGTGTGGTAGCAACTATTCATTGGACAACTTACACAGAACTCAGTTCTGAAGGACGGTTCCAGTGAGACAACCCACCATGTACTCCTACATGGCCTCTCACCGCTACCTTTACCAAATCGTGTTCACACGATTAACTCTCAGTACCAGAACATATCGTACCACTCCAATTCATTCCCGACGAATCAGACCTGACACAACTCTAAGCAATAGCAGGCATGGCATGGCAAGAACACAACATGGCTCAATCAGATCCTACACATGCTAGTGGGTTTCAACTATTTACTGTGGCAATGACAGGTCATGCAGAGGAATGGGTTCAACTACCGCAGCATAAAGTAGCAGTTGATTCGTTGTTGTCCTAATGCAATAAAAGAGAGCAGGAGCGAGAGAGTGGGATCATGTCGGAATGAACAAGGGGGCACTGCTCCTCAGACAGGTACTCTGGAAGGGTCTCCGGAGCAGGACCTATCGAGAAGGAACGGTGTCGGTAATCAAAACACAACCATATGCAACAATATGATGCATGATCATGGCATGAATATGTGATGCTAATTGAGCTAATGCAACTAGCTTTTATTTGGATGAAATCCATTTAAACCAAGATTCAAATGCATCTCCAAAATAAGTTCTTTATATAAGCCATTTTAGTGTTCCCCTTATACAGCATGTATAGATTCGTTTTTCATGCATGAAAATGGTACAGATGGATAGATTGAATTTTTGTGAAAATTTTTCATATATAAATTATTTCAATCTGAGCTACGGTTGAATTTCTATGAATTTTTGAAGTTTTGAATATATTCTGGAATTTCTGAATTATTCTAAATCCAGAAAGGATTAATTGCGTCAGCACTGCGTCTTTCTTGCGTCAGCAAGTCAACAGCGCTGATTGGTCAAACTTGACGACTGGGTCCCACATGTCATTGGCTCATTGTTAACTGGGAGTTAATCCCGTGTTGACTGGGATTTGACCTATTGCGGGGCCCGCTTGTCAGTGTCTGTTAGAGAGGGGTTAGTGGTGATTAGCGCCTAACTAAACGTCCACGTCAGCCCACCGGAGTTCGGCCGGCGACGACCTCAACCGCGGCGGAAACTCGCCAGAAAACAGCTACGGGGCTCGGTTTTGCGTGTGGTTTGCGTCTACGGGTAGATGAAGGTCTCGCGCATCTAAAGGAGGCAACGACTCGCACCGGAGTGGACTAAATCGATGGCGGGGGCGGCCGGAGTTCGGCCTCGACCAGAATCGCGGCTGCAGCGTGCAAAAGACAAGGGGGAGAGGGGGGTTTCGAGGTGGGAGATCATGAGGGAGTTGCTGAGCAGGCTAGTGGGCTCGGGGAGGCGCTGAAGACGGCGAATCGGAGTTGGCGGTCGGCGGCGTCCGAGGAGGAAGGCGATGGCGACGGCGGCTCCACAGGGCGTCCTGCGTCTTGTGGCTTGACGGAGAGGAAGAGGGAGATGCGGCGAAGCTCTCGGGCTTGTCGGAGAGGCGAGGGGGAGGTGGTGGCTGCGGCTATGGCGAACGGTGGTGATGGCAGCGCTCGGGCGCGGTGAGAGAGAGCAAGGGAGAGGAGAGGAATGGGCACGGGAGAGTGAGAGGGGAACGGGGCGGCGCGTGGCGTCGTCCAGGGAGGCCAGAGCGACGAGGAGGGGAAGCAGGAGGTGGCGGGGAGACGTGGCCACGGCGTGCGTCGTGCCCGGCTTCTCCTCTGTCTACTGGCAAGAGGTAGAAGACGGGGCTGCCCCTGGTGGGCTGGGCCGCCAGGTGGGCTGGCCAGCTGGCACTACTGGAATCAACTCATTTGCCATCTGCCAGCTCTTTGCCGTGAGCTAGCGGACGGCAAAGAAGCTCTTTGCCATCAGCTACCCAAAAGCAGACGGCAAAGAAGCTCTTTGCCGTCCGTGAGCTCTTTGCCGTCTGCCAGCAGACGGCAAAGAACCTTTGCCGTCCGCTGGCAGACGGCAAAGGGAGAGGTGGCCCCCACCCCCTGCCCATTTGTAAAAAACTTAACGGCCCACCTCTTTGCCGTCTGCCAGCGGACGGCAAAGAGGCAAAAGGGCGGACGGCAAAGAGAGACGGACGGCAAAGAGGACACTACCTAACGGCCCGTACCCCCCCCATCCGCCCCCGTTACTCTCGGTTCTCTCCTCGCCGACGCGCCCCGCCACCACTTCCCACCCCACCGCCGCCACCGCCCCCACCACTCGCCGCCGCCCGGTCGCCCCCACCGCCCCGTCGCCCCCGCTGCCCCGTCGCCCCACCGCCCCGGCCCCCGCCGCCCCACCGCCCCGTCGCCCCCCCCCCCCCCCCCGCCATGGCGCCCCGGCCCCCCCGCGCCCCGGCCTCCTGCCGCCCCGCGCCCCACCGCCCCGGGCCCGGCCCCCCGCCGCCCCAGGATGCCCTCGCGCCCCGGCCAGCTCCTCCACCGGGAGCCTCCTCCACCGCCCCGCCCCCCTCCTCCACCGGCCCTGCCCCAGGTGAGCCCCCCTCCTTTTTTCTGTTTTTTTTTCTGTTTTTTCCTTTTTAGTTTTAGTTTAGATTTAGTTTTAGTTTTATGTTTAGTTTTAGTTTAGTTTTAGGTTTAGATTTAGTTTTTTTCCCATTTTTCTGTTTTATTAGTTTTAGGTTTATGTTTAGTTTAGATTTAGTTTTAGTTTTAGTTTTAGTTTTAGGTTTAGTTTTGGGTTTAGTTTAGTTTGAGGAAAGAAGAAGAAGAAGAGAAAAAGAGGAGAGGAGGAGAAGAAGAAGAGGAAAAAGGAAAGGAAGAAGAAGAAGAGGAGGAGAAGAAGAAAAAAGAAGAAGAGGAAGAAGAAGAAGAAAAAAGAGGAGAGGAGGAGAAGAAGAAGAGGAAAAAGGAAAGGAGCAAGAAGAAGAAGAAGAAGAAGAAGAAGAAGAAGAAGAAGAAGAAGGAAAAAAAGGAAGAAAGGGAAGAAAAGGAAGAATAGGAAGAAGAAGAAAAGGAAAAAGGAGGAAAAAAACCAGACCCGACACGGCACCCTGACCCGACACGGCACCCCGACCCCGACCCGGCACCCCGACACGACACCCCGAGACCCCGACCCCGAGCCTGACCCGACACCCCGACCCCGAGACCCCGACCCCGACCCGGCACCCAACCCGACACCCCGACCCCGAGACCCCGACCCCGGGGCTGACACGACACCCCGACCCCGACACCGACACGGCACCCCGACCCTGACCCGGCACCCCGACCCGACACCCTGACCCCGAGACCCTGACCACGACACCGAACCCGACACCCCAACCCCGGGCCTGACCCGACACTCCGACCCCGACACCGACACCCCGACCCCGACCCCGACACAGGAAGAAAGGGAAGAAAAGGAAGAATAGGAAGAAGAAGAAATGGAAAAAGGAGGAAAAAAAACCAGACCCGACACGGCACCCCGACCCCACACGGCACCCCGACCCCGACCCGGCACCCCGACACGACACCCCGAGACCCCGACCCCGAGCCTGACCCGACACCCCGACCCCGAGACCCCGACCCCGACCCGGCACCCAACCCGACACCCCGACCCCGAGACCCCGACCCCGGGGCTGACCCGACACCCCGACCCCGACACCGACACGGCACCCCGACCCCGACCCGGCACCCCGACCCGACACCCTAACCCCGAGACCCCGACCACGACCCCGACCCCGACACCCGGACCCCGGGCCTGACCCGACACTCCGACCCCGACACCGACACCCCGACCCCGACCCCGACACCCCGACCCCGACCCCGACACCCCGACCCCCCGAGCCTGACCCGACACCCCGACCCCGAGCCTGACCCGACACCCCGACCCCGACACCACACCCCGACCCCGAAACCATACCCCGACACCGACACGGCACTACCCCGACATCGACACGACACCCCGACCCCGAAACAGCACCCCGACCCTGACACCGACAGGACACCCCGACAACCGACACCTCCCGAAAAGGTGTTCTTTGGCCTTCCAGAGGCCGACGGGGTCATATATTTGTGAATTATTAGTTAGGTCATATATTTTTCGATTTTGTTATGAAAAACATCATATATAATTGTGTTGATCGTGTAGTTTTAAATGTGCAGTTGTTTCATCGCTGCGAGGTTTGGTGTTCGACGACCTCGCCGTGCGTTTGACGAGCTCTGCCCCTTCGTTCGTGGGTGAGCACAAATGACAAGTCCTCCTCCCCCATTAATTATTTGATCTATTCCGATGAAACTTGATAGCTAGCTATATATGTGTCTTGAATCATCAGTATGCGTAACCAATATGTGTCTCCCGTTCGAAAGCGTCATAGTTATAAATATGCATGCATTTGCATATTTATAACCTTGATTCTTTCGAATTGTCCAACGCTATACATGGACAGCCCGAGTATGTGTAGATTGGGTTCGTTTTCCCATATGCTTTGCTCCGGATCCGACCCATATATTTCGTCAGTGCCTCCCCTGTTGTTCTCCGGGTACACATCCTCTCTGTTTATTGCAGAGACGTGTATCAGGAGAACAGCGGGGAGGTGCTGCCGAAATTTTGCGTAGGATCCGGAGCATAGCATGGGAAAATGAATCCAATCTACACATACATGGGTGGGATTAGGACCTATCATTACCTATTAGAGTGTAGGTTGCATGGACGTAATAAAATTGACAAAGTAGATCAACTAATGAATATATACATGGTGAATTACATATATAATTGTTGTGTGTCCAGTAGCTCTGAAAGTCAAGATGAGTGACCGTGCTTGGATGTATACCGGTCACACTGGTCTGAACAAATGGAGCGTTGAATGGTTCACAAAAACTAAGGGGTTTGTGCAAGCCGCATTTGCAAATGGCCAAAAGAAAACCTGGTGCTCCTGTTTCCGGTGCGGCAATTGGGAAAAGAAGACAGAGGCTAAAATGGGCAAACACCTGCAGAAGAGTGGTTTTACGCCCGATTATACGGTGTGGACATTTCATGGTGAGTCTACCCAACATGACCGAGCATAGGTGGATCGTCGTCGCACCGACGAGCATGGTACCGGGATGGAAAACATGGTGCAAGGCTATGATGATGCTCGGGATTCGGACGAGGAGATGGAGGAATCTGCAAAGGCCTTCAATGAAATGTTGGAGTCTTCGAAACGTCCGCTCCACGAGCACACTGAGCTTTGTCAGTTGGATGCCATCTCACAAGTAATGGCTCTGAAGGCTCAGTTCAACTTGGGCAGAGAATGCTATGACGCAATTATGACAGTATTTGGACGCTTTCTACCCAGGTAAGGCCAGGTATGACGCCGTTCATGCCTTTGCCGTCCGCCGTGGCAGACGGCAAAATAGCTGATTCCTGTAGTGTGGGCCACCAGGTAAGGCCAGGTAAGCCTTTCCCTTACTTTGTTTTCTTTTCTATTTTTCTAACATTTGTTTTGATTTAATAAAAATACTAAATCATTTTATTTAATTCTGACAATTTTTGCAGGGGCCTAAGGGATTATTCCAAAGCCCCTCACCAAAATTCAGAATTATTGGACAATATTATATATATATATATATAAATGTTTATCCAATGCAAATAATTACTGGATTAATTCCAAATGGCCAAAATAAATATTTATGAGCCCCTAAAAATATTGGTTTGAATTTTACCTCTACCCAATATTTTCAGAGAGAGACATGAACATTTTCTTGGACCTTTTTGGAGAAATTTTTATCTGGGTCATTTCCAGAAATAATTCTGAGGGTTTTACAAATCCCCATTTCAAATTTAAATGGAATTTAAACATGATGCACACATGACTAGCTAGCCTAGGTCATACCAGAACTAGGGATGTGACAACTCACCCCCACTCGAAGAAATCTCGTCCCGAGATTCAGGAGTCGGCGGAAGGAAAGTGGGGTACTCAAGTCGAAGACGATCTTCACGCTCCCAAGTAGCTTCTCCCTCGGAATGATGAGACCACTGAACCTTGAGAAACTTGATGTTATGACGTCGGGTGACACGCTCTACTTGATCAAGGATGCAGACAGGGTACTCACGATAAGTGAGGTTATCTTGGAGATCAAGCGTTTCGTGGTCCACTCCACGGATGGGATCCGAGAAGCAACGCCTGAGTTGAGAGACGTGGAAGACATCATGAACTCAAGAAAGATGTCGGGGTAGTGCCAACTAGTAGGAAACCTCTCCTTGTTTAGCGAGAACGAGAAATGGACCATTGTAACAAGGAGCCAACTTGCCTTTGATACCGAAACGATGGGTACCCTTCAAGGGAGTAACCCGAAGATAAGCCTTGTCGCCAACTTCATAAGCCACTTCCTTATGACGACGGTCATACTGGCTCTTTTGACGAGATTGGGCTGTTTTCAAATTCTCACGAATGACGCGAACTTGCTCTTCTGCCTCCTGGATCATATCCGGTACAAAGAATTGTCTTTCACGGGTTTTTGACCAGTTCAAAGGTGTTCCACATCTTCGTCCATACAGAACCTCAAAAGGAGCTTTCTTGAGGCTGGATTGGTAGCTGTTGTTATAAGCAAACTCGGCGAAGGGAAGACACTTCTCCCAATCCATATCGAATGAGATAACACAAGCTCTAAGCATGTCTTCAAGAATCTCGTTGACCCTTTCCTCCTGACCACTTGATTGAGGGTGGAAAGCGGTACTGAAGGAAAGATGGGTGCCCATGGAAGTTTGGAAACTCTCCCAGAAATGAGAAGTGAAAAGACTACCACGGTCTGAATTGATCTCTAGTGGAACACCATGAAGTGACACTATTCGAGAAATATATAAGTCAGTGAGCTGACTAGCAGTGATACTCTCTCGAACAGGTAGGAAGTGAGCCACTTTGGAAAGACGATCAATGACTACGAAGATAGCATTATTCCCTCTCTTGGTCCTGGGAAAGCCGGTGATGAAGTCCATACCAACTTTATCCCATTTCCACTCAGGAATAGCTAAAGGTTGAAGGGTGCCAGCAGTTCTCTGATGCTCTGCCTTAACGCGACGACAAACGTCATAGTTAGCAATAAATTGAGCAATTTCTCTCTTCATCCTAGTCCACCAGAACCTCTGGCGTAGGTCCTGATACAATTAGTACTACCGGGATGAATCGTGAGAGGATATTCATGCACCTCCTTAAGGATTAATTGTCGAAGATGTTGATTCTTGGGGACCACCAAGCGACTCTCAAAGAAAACAACACCACGATCATCTATAGAGAAACTACCACCAACTCCTTTGTTATTGTTTCTCTTGATCCGGGAAATTCCCGTATCCTGCTGCTGAGCAGAGATGATTTGATCCACAAGAGTAGGTTTCGCCACCAAGGTAGAAAGGAATCCGTGAGGAGCAAGGTGGAGGTAATTAAGCTTACATAATTCCTCATGGAGAAGTGGTTGGCCCTGCTACAACATGAGATTGTTGCAGTAGGACTTACGACTTAGCGCATCAGCCATGACATTTCCCTTGCCCGGGGTGTAGGTAATCCCTAGGTCGTAATCTGAGATCAACTCCAACCAACGTATTTGCCTAAGGTTCAAATCTGGTTGGGTGAAGATATACTTGAGACTCTGGTGATCGGTGTAAATCTCGCAACGTTTACCGAGAAGGTAATGTCGCCATGTCTTAAGTGCATAGACTACGGCTGCAAGCTCTAGATCATGTGTAGGATAATTCTCCTCATGTGGATGCAACTGTAGAGATGCATAGGCAATCACATGGCGATCTTGCATAAGAATGCAACCTAGTCCCTGTCGTGACGCATCACAATAGATAACAAAGTCCTTAGTGAAGTCCGGTGGCACAAGTATGGGAGCACAAGTCAGGCATCTTTTCAATTCCTGAAAACTGTGCTCACACTGTGGGGACCACTCAAACTTTTTATCTTTCTTGAAAAGTTCCGTGAGAGGTTTGGCCACTTTGGAGATGTTCTCAATGAAGCGGCGACAATAACTGGCTAGGCCGAGGAAACTCCTAACTTTCTTAACTGTTTCAGGCGGAGTCCAATCAAGAACGGCCTGAACTCTTTCGGGATTGACAGCAATGCCCTTACCAGAGATTACGTGGCCGAGATAGGTCACTTCTGACAACAAAAATTCGCACTTGGAGAACTTGGCATAAAGGCGGTGCTCTCTGAGTTTTTCTAACACAAGTCTAAGATGTTCGGTCCGTACCATCCTTCTTTTTGACGAAGAGGACGGGGCAAGCCCAGGGAGAAGAACTAGGATGGATGAAACCCTTTTTCAAGGACTCATCAAGTTGTTTCTTAAGCTCGGCTAGTTCTAATGGTGCCCTCTTGTAAGGTCTCCTAGAAATTGGGGCGGTTCCGGGGATAAGATCTATAACAAACTCTATATCTCTGTCAGGTCGAATACCTGGCAGTTCCTCTGGAAAGACATCCGGAAAGTCGCGCACTACCGGGATATCTTCAAGGTCAGGAAGAGGGCTGGTATTTAGAGAATATAGTTGACGCCTTGCAATTTTGGTGGAGACAGTGACTATCTTGCCAGAGGGGTGTGTGAGCTGAACAGACCTGGTGTAACAGTCAATCTTGGCATAATGAGCTTTCATCCAGTCCATACCCAAGATGATGTTAATATCTGAAGACTTGAGGGATATCAAGGAAGCTAGAAATACAAGTCTGTCAACATGTATTTCATTTCCATAACTTATCCTAGAAGTTTGCCACTTGGATCCAGGAGTTTGAATGAGTAGTGGGGAGGGCATATCACAAAATGACATGTCGTGCAAACGGGCATAACTTTCGGAAATGAAGGAGTGAGATGCCCCGGTATCGAATAGAACCGAAGCTGGGTGACAGTTGACAAGGAGTGTACCAAGAATGACATCTGGATCAACATGAGCGTCTTTAACTGAGACGTGATGCACACGCCCAAGTTCAGTGGGAGCTGACTTGGCAATGATCATCTGGTGTGAAGGCTTACTACCACGGCCAACAGACTTCTCGGGCAGGGGTGGAGCAACACGGGTCTGAGTGAAAATACGGGCAATGTGGCCTGGCTCTCCGCACTTGTAACAAATCTTGGAGGTAGGACAAGGACCCGCATTGACAAGTAGTCTACCAATAGGCATGGGTGTAGCATATGGTTGAACTGGGTGAGGTGCCACACAAGAAGGCCTTGGTGTATAACCGGGTGGAAGAGCGGAGTTCGGAACCCAAATCTGGCGCTTCTGAGAACTAGAACCGGAGGAAGAACCCAAATCACGGGTGTGTTTACGAGATTCCTCGTAGGTGAGTTGAGTTGTCTCTGCATTAATGGCCTTGTTCTCGTTCACAAGAGCGTGGAATGTATTGCAATGATGCAAGTGGAGATCACGGCGCAACTTGGGGTTGAGACCCTTCCGGAACCTAGCCTGCTTCTTGGCATCTGTGGACACTTCTTCTGTAGCATAGCGGGCAAGGTTCTCAAATTCTCTACTATAAGCATCAACAGCCATCTTACTCTGGGTGAAACTACAAAACTCTTCTCTCTTGCGGTCAGTGAGAGCCTGAGGGATGTGATGCTCACGAAAAGCCTCAATGAAATCTCTCCGGGTGGGTATCTGGCCAGCTGCAAGCATAGCCTCATAGTTCTGCCACCAAATACTAGCAGGACCTTCCAGGTGATAAGCAGCATAGGTGACCTTGTCACCTTCAGCTATGTTCACAGAACGCAGCTTGTGTGTGATACTACGGAGCCAGTCATCTGCATCGAGTGGCTCAATGGAATGATGGAAGGTGGGTGGTCTCAGACCAATGAAATCATGGATGGTCGTTGACTCTTTGCACCGATGTGCGGTGTTCTCCTCGATACGTGCCAACAAGCGGTTAGACTCACGCTTGTTCCTCTCCATCTCTAACATGAACTCTGCCAATGAAGGTTGGTCGGGAGGATCCTCCTCATCCCTACCACCTCCGTGGTTCAGGCAACGAGCAACAGAACTTCGGTTAACTGACAACATCCTTAGAAGCGGAACCAAGGACGAGGTCAACAACAACTATAGAATGCAACATGTAGCACAAGGAAATTTAGTATCTCTCAAACTCCTAGGACAATTCTGGCAGCATAACGGTAGTAAAATGCTCAGAATGAGACATTTTGCAAAAGACGGGGTAGCACCATACTCAACATCATCACTCAAGGTTCTGAGATGTTACTAAATAGGCTACACCGGAAGTACTCGAACTGGGATATGACTCAGATCAACCAATCCTAAGAGACTACGGAGTAGTAAGACGTGATCCTAATAGACAGAAGAGGAAGCCTAGCTCCTTAACCCCGTAGGAAAGATAGGATGACTCAGATCAGAAGGCATGAGGTATAGGGAGTAAAAAGAGCCTTACGTTCCCTTCCACAATCAATTCCCTTACATAACTAAAGAATTTCTAGACTCAACTTCGACCAGGTTGGCTTGGAAATCCTACAGGCAGTCAGGCTCTGATACCAAAGCTGTCGGGACCCCGATCCTAAGTCACACCGATCTAGCATGTAACACATCATATCACTTTGCGGCCTCACGCACGGTATTCCCACGGGTGCCACCTTACCTGGCCCGAGACCGTTTGCGCCTTTTGGCTCACGTATATGATAGTGTCTCTAGCATCCATATGATAAAGAACCCGGGCCGACATGGCTAGTCGTGAACCCAAAGCGGTGCTAACCTATGGGGACAGGCATACATGAATCACATCGAGCATGTCGGTCAACAGCATATGAATCCGGGCTGTAGCACTGGGCTAACAGGACTCCAGGGAACCCGGGCTGTAGCAGGCTAGGCAGGACTCCGGAAGTCACCGCGTGACATTTCCCCGAATGGTCAGACACGGGAACGAAGTGGAACACATGCCGGCCAGTCAAGTGTTCTGAGCAGTAGTGCTGGGCTAGCAGGACTCCGGTGAACCGGGCTGTAGCGGACTACTATGGCTCAAGGAAACACTAGACTACATTTCCCCATAAGAGAGGCTGCCAATGACAAACAACTAGATTGTCGGATCCCACACATAGCAATACACGTCACACATACGCATAACATGCAAGTATGTGAGGTACAACATGGCATCACAACATAACGCAAACTCATATAGATAAAGGCTCAGAAGAACCACATAGCATTAAATACAAACAGGGGTCACATGACCCATCATTCAGAGCATACAAGCAACAAGCGGAAGAATTACAAGTCTGAGTATAGACAACTACAAATGAAAAAGGCTGAAGAGCGTGACTATCTACAACATCCGATCAAGATCGTAGCTGAGGTACAAGCTACTTGCCGAAGTCCACGTAAACTAGTAAGACCGAAGTCTCCGCTGCAAAAACATAAATAAAGCAACATGAGTACAAAGGTACTCAGCAAGACTTACATCAGATCCTATCATACATGCACTTGTATCAAGAAGGTAATGTGGAGTTTAGTTGCAGCAAGCCAGCTTTGACTCAGTGACTATCCTGTACTATGACTGCTGGTAACTCTTTTGAGGTGGCGCACACGAGTCCACTAATCACCATGTCAATACACTACTATGGATTCATTCCCGTCTTCCTACAAGAAGGCCATCCATAGCACTCACACTTGTCTTCAGCATTTTAGAGGATCCACTTCAAGTTGTCTATGTACCACGTAAGCATCCAAGAAGTCCATAACCGAGGACACGGCTATTCGAATAGATCATGATAACCCTGCAAGGGTGTACTTCTTCACACACGCTCTCACCACTTATCGCCATGTACACGTCATGTATCTCGGCAACCTTCAAGCGGAAGCCTGGCGAGGGTGTCGGCCACGACCTGACTAACCACACAAGACTCTATTCCAGGTATATCGCCTATTCGGGTTCCATCCGTAAGGAGATCCGGCCGGGGTGTCGCTCACGGCCCCAAACAATGTGTGCAGGGTTCCCAAGCCCACCTTGCCGGATGGATCTACGCTTGGTACACCGTGCCACTTGTGCCTAGTCTGTCCCAAGCCCACCTGGCCGGGTGCCACTTGGTACACTACTAACACTACCTATAAACACCAGAAATTATTTGCAACTCCTGGACAGAGGTCAAGTTGGCTAATAAATTGAGAGAGCTTGGAGCGCCCGGAGCCCAATGTGTGGTAGTAACTAGTCATTGGACAACTTACATAGAACTCAGTTCTTAAGGACGGTTCCAGTGAGACAACCCACCATGTACTCCTACATGGCCTCTCACCGCTACCTTTACCAAATTGTGTTCACACGCTTAACTCTCAGCACCAGAACATATCGTACCACTCCAATTCATTCCCGATGAATCAGACCTGACACAACTCTAAGCAATAGCAGGCATGGCATGGCAAGAACACAACATGGCTCAATCAGATCCTACACATGCTAGTGGGTTTCAACTATTTACTGTGGCAATGACAGGTCATTCAGAGGAATGGGTTCAACTACCGCAGCATAAAGTAGCAGTTGATTCGCTGTTGTCCTAATGCAATAAGAGAGAGCAGGAGTGAGAGAGTGGGATCATGTCAGAATGAACAAGGGGGTTTTCTTGCTTGGTAGATCAACAGGGGGCACTGCTCCTCAGACAGGTACTCTGGAAGGGTCTCCGGAGCAGGACCTATCGAGAAGGAACGGTGTCGGTAATCAAAACACAACCATATGCAACAATATGATGCATCATCATGGCATGAATATGTGATGCTGATTGAGCTAATGCAACTAGCTTTTATTTGGATGAAATCCATTTGAACCAAGATTCAAATGCATCTCCAAAATAAGCTCTTTATATAAGCCATTTTAGTGTTCCCCTTATACAGCACGTATAGATTGGTTTTTCATGCATGAAAATGGTACAGATGAATAGATTGAATTTTTCTGATAATTTTTCATATATAAATTATTTCAATCTGAGCTACGGTTGAATTTCTATGAATTTTTGAAGTTTTGAATATATTCTGGAATTTCTGAATTATTCTAAATCCAGAAAAGGATTAATTGCGTCAGCACTGCGTCATGCTTGCGTCAGCAAGTCAACAGCGCTGATTGGTCAAACCTGACGACCGGGTCCCACATGTCATTGGCTCATTATTAACTGGGAGTTAATCCCGTGTTGACTGGGATTTGACCTATTGCGGGGCCCGCCTGTCAGTGTCTGTTAGAGAGGGGTTAGTGGTGATTAGCGCCTAACTAAACATCCACGTGAATCCACCGGAGGTCGGCCGGCGACGACCTCAACCGCGGCGGAAACTCGCCGAAAAACAGCTACGGGGCTCGGTTTTGCGCGTGGTTTGCGTCTACGGGTAGCTGAAGGTCTCGCGCATCTAAAGGAGGCAACGGCTCGCGCCGGAGTGGACTAAATCGACGGCGGCGACAGCTTTGGCGCTGGCCGGAGTTCGGCCTCGACCGGAATCGCGGCTGCAGCATGCAAAAGACAAGGGGGAGAGGGGGGATTCGAGGTGGGAGCTCACGGCGGAGTTGCCGAGCAGGCCAGTGGGCTCGGGAGGCGCTGAAGACGGCGAATCGGAGTTGGCGGTCGGCGGCGTCCGAGGAGGAAGACGATGGCGACGGCGGCTCCACAGGGCGTCCGGCGTCTTGTGGCTTGACGGAGAGGAAGAGGGAGATGCGGCGAAGCTCTCGGGCTTGTCAGAGAGGCGAGGGGGAGGCGGTGGCTGCGGCTATGGCGAACGGCGGTGACGGCAGCGCTCGGGCGCGGTGAGAGAGAGAAAGGGAGAGGAGAGGAATGGGCACGGGAGAGTGAGAGGGGAACGGGGTGGCGCGTGGCATCGTCCAGGGAGGCCAAAGCGATGAGGAGGGGAAGCAGGAGGTGGCGGGGAGACGTGGCCACGGCGTGCGTCATGCCCGGCTTCTCCTCTACCTACTGGCAAGAGGTAGAAGACGGGGCTGCCCCTGGTGGGCTGGGCCGCCAGGTAAGGCCAGGTAAGCCTTTCCCTTACTTTGTTTTCTTTTCTATTTTTCTGACATTTGTTTGGATTTAATAAAAATACTAAATCAATTTATTTAATTCTGACAATTTTTGCAGGGGCCTAAGGGATTATTCCAAAGCCCCTCACCAGAATTCAGAATTATTAGACAATATTATATATATATATATAAATGTTTATCCAATGAAAGTAATTACTGGATTAATTCCAAATGGCCAAAATAAATATTTATGAGCCCCTAAAAATATTGGTTTGAATTTTACCTTTGCCCAATATTTTCAGAGAGAGACATGAACATTTTCTTGGACCTTTTTGGAGTAATTTTTATCTGGGTCATTTCCAGAAATGATTCTGAGGGTTTTACAAATCCCCATTTCAAATTAAATGGAATTTAAACATGATGCACACATGACTAGCTAGCCTAGGTCATACCAGAACTAGGGATGTGACAACTCACCCCCACTCGAAGAAATCTCGTCCCGGGATTCAGGAGTCGGCGGAAGGAAAGTGGGGTACTCAAGTCGAAGACGATCTTCACGCTCCCAAGTAGCTTCTCTCTCGGAATGATGAGACCTCTGAACCTTGAGAAACTTGATGTTATGACGTCGGGTGACACGCTCTACTTGATCAAGGATGCAGACAGGGTACTCACGATAAGTGAGATTATCTTGGAGATCAAGCGTTTCGTGGTCAACTCCACGGATGGGATCCGAGAAGCAACGCCTGAGTTGAGAGACGTGGAAGACATCATGAACTCGAGAAAGATGTCGGGGTAGTGCCAACTGGTAGGAAACCTCTCCTTGTTTAGCGAGAATGAGAAATGGACCAAAATAACAAGGTGCCAACTTGCCTTTGATACCGAAACGATGGGTACCCTTCAAGGGAGTAACCCGAAGATAAGCCTTGTCGCCAACTTCATAAGCCACTTCCTTATGACGACGGTCATACTGGCTCTTTTGACGAGATTGGGCTCTTTTCAAATTCTCACGAATGACGCGAACTTGCTCTTCTGCCTCCTGGATCATATCCGGTCCAAAGAATTGTCTTTCACGGGTTTTTGACCAGTTCAAAGGTGTTCCACATCTTCGTCCATACAGAACCTCAAAAGGAGCTTTCTTGAGGCTGGATTGGTAGTTGTTGTTATAAGCAAACTCCTACCATTGTAACCGACTTTGTGTAACCCTAACCCTCTCCGATGTCTATATAAACTGGAGGGTTTTTAGTCCGTAGGACAACGTACACAACAACAATCATACCATAGGCTAGCTTCTAGGGTTTAGCCTCTCCGATCTCGTGGTAGATCTACTCTTGTACTACCCATATCATCAATATTAATCGAGCAGGATGTAGGGTTTTACCTCCATCGAGAGGGCCCGAACCTGGGTAAAACTTCGTGACACTTGCCTCATGTTACCATCCGGCCTAGACGCACAGTTCGGGACCCCCTACCCGAGATCCGCCGGTTTTGACACCGACAGGACCCATGCGCCATTAACCAGACGAGATACGGTGTGGCTACAGTAATCGCCCACCAGGTGGCGGAGCTGTAGCCACGATCCCCTGACCAAGCCTGCATCATTAGAGTCACGGCTACAACGATCAGCAGTCGACAAGACCCGATTGCGGCGGGGGCGGCCTGTCGGCTCCGTACTCAACCAGTCGGCAAGGCCCACCAGGTGGCGGGCCCCAGCAGTCGGCGGAGAAGCCGGTGGCCGAAGAGACTGACGGCTGGCCCCTATGCCCGGCCGGATATTCATTGTACCCCTGGGGGGTAGGCCAATATAAACCCCCCATGGCACCCATGCAAAGGGTTCCCAACTTATTAGAACTAGACGAGCCCATAGAGCAAGGGGAGAGCTAGCCTTGCCTTCTCCTACCTCTAGCATACAACTCAAGGAGCACCATTGTACTCACTTGCGCCTTAGTGATCATGCGGAGACCCCGTAGAGCAGGACTAGGGGTGTTATCTCCTAGGAGAGCCTCGGACTTGGGTAAAGTACGCAGGCGTTCGTGTTTACGCCTCATCCCGCTTCCGGGCACCGGTGACGTTCTACTCGCTCCCACAATGATAAGCCATCCATTGGCATATGTCGCACCCAACCCCCGACATTTGGCACCCACCGTGGGGCCAGGTGCACCATCGTCCGGAGACCTGTTCTGGACGGGAACCCTTTTCATCCCTAGCGAGCGTAGCCAGCCCGGCACACCAGATGGAGTCTGTGCCGACGCGCTGCGTGGCGCGGAGATCGCCTGCGCAGCGAGCCGCCTGGCCGACCTTGTGTGCGAGGTTCGCCTCTCCGATGATACGGCGTCCGATGCAGGCAATGATGGCCCTGAGAGCCGCCTCGTCAGCCACCTCGATAAGCTCCACTTAACCAGCAAGCCCGCTGCGGACTTGGAATCCGTTGGCTCCACCGACCCGATGCTTGTCGATTCTAACACTTCATCACTTGGCATGCTCCCCACCAACGCGGTGGTCTACGACGAGCCGCTTCCTTGCGCGGAGAGCGGTGAAAGCGCCGTCACGGAAGTGCTTGTCATCGGCCACAGCGAGCACTCCAGCGAAGGTGCTCACGATCCACTCAACGCGACACTACAAGACCTGACGACGCCCATCCCAGAAGACGCCGACGACGAGATGCTGGAAGCACACCGCATCCAGCTCATCGAGGGCGCCAGGAAGCTGGCCAGCATGAGACGCCTATTGGAGGCCTACCAGCGCGAGATGGACTGCGCTGTGGGCGGCACGCCGGCTCCCGATGGGCCCAGCCGCCTTGGCGCGGTCCGGCAGCGTGGCATGGCCATCGCCAACCTGTTCGGGGCAGATCGCCCCGTCTATGCCTCGCCTACGGAAAATATCCGAGCTGCCCAGGCGGCAGCAGAAGAGTTGGACAAGTTCGAGGGCGACGAGCATCGCCAGATGGCGGAGCACGTCCAGCAACTCCTCGAAGTGGCTGCTGAGCAGCACGAGGCCGCTTGCCGCACTGAGGCGCCACACTGGCAGAACGACGATCTGCCTCCCCGCCGAGATCAGGGCACAACATCTTGGACTCCGACTGGTGGCATCCGCGGAAGAAGAGACAAGGAGCCTGTTGCCAGCCGCAGCCGGACTCGCATCACCATTGAGCGCGACCAAGACGGCCGCCCAAGAGCAGTGGAACGTTGGGATGACTGACCGCGTCCTCCCCCTCGTAGGGAAAGGCGCGTATCCCCGCCGCCTGTTGATCACCCGACACTCGGCGACCGCCTTGGCCGCCGAGAGGGAGTCGGAGAGAACGATGCCCGCCACCGGATCGACCATCTCCACCGGTCCCTGGCGATAGAAGAGGAAGATGAGTTGGGTCCGCTCTGTTTCGGCCCCCGCATTCGAGACGAGCCCTTCCCCAAAGGGTTCATGCTCCCAAGAGCATATCAAACGACCGGGCAAATACACCGGCTCCGTGGAGCCGGAGGACTAGCTGGTTGACTACTCCACAACTGTCAGCATAGCAAACGGCAAGAAGCGCGTTGCTGTGAAGTACGTTCCGCTCATGCTCCAGGGCACAGCCCGGACATGGCTGATCTGTCTGAAGCCCCGCAGCATCAGCAGCTGGGTCGACTTCACCGAAGCCTTCATCCGCAAATTCACCAGCACGTACAAGCGGCCGCCCAAGCCTCGCCAGCTCTCCCTGTGCGTAGAAGGCCCCAACGAGTCGACTCACGACTATCTCACGCGCTGGTCCGAGCTCCGCAACTCTTGCGAAGGTGTGCACGAGGTGCAGGTTATCAAGTACTTCACCGCTGGGTGCCGAGAGGGCACCCTCCTCAAGCACCGACTCCTCTGCGACGAGCCGGCGTCCCTCGACGAGCTGCCGATCATAGAAGATAAATATGCCACGGCCGACTCCTGCATGAAGGAAGAAATCCAAGTTGATCCGTCTGGCAAAGTAGCCCCTCAAGCTCTTCGAACCACGACTGGCGACACCAGTCGGCGCCAGCAACCAAGCGACAACAAGCGCAAGGCCATGCAGCCGGCTTCCACAAGCCGGTAGGTGGCGACAGTTGACGACCAGCAGCGGGAAGGACAGCCTCCATCCAAGCGCCTGAAGGGCAGCAAGTCCAATTGGCTGCCTGATTTTTCGTATGAGCATACTCTTGACGCACCCTGCAAGTTCCACAATGGCGCGAAGCCGTCCAACCACACCACTCGGAAATGCCATTGGCTCACCAGGATCGCGAAGGGAGACGGTCTTCTGCCTCCTCCGTCTGCTGGGCAGCCGCCTCCTCCTCCCCCCCAGCAGCCAGCGGTTCGACCGGTCGGAGCCATACAAGACGAGTACCCTGAAGAGCACGGAGCTTATGTCGTGTTCTCCAGCGTGGCCGATGATAAGCACAGCAGACGACAATGACAGCAAGAAGTTAATGCAGTAGCATCAGAGACCCTCAAGTTCATGCATTGGTCCAAGAAGCCCTTCAACTGGAGCAGAGCCGACCACCTGGACGTGATGCCCAATCCCAGTTCCTATGCCCTGGTTCTGGATGCCACCTTTGCCACTGATAGGCGAGCTGCTCGGTTTTCCCGAGTTCTGATAGATGGCGACAGCAGCATCAACATCCTGTACAAGGATACCATGGAGTAGTTAGGAATCAAACAAAGGCAGCTTTAGCCCAGCCGGACCATTTTTCATGGTATAGTTCCTGGCCTTTCCTGCTCACCAATCGGCAAGATCTAGATAGACGTCCTGTTTGGAGACAAAGATCACTTTTGCCGAGAGCCAGTCTGGTTTGAGGTGGTGGACCTTGAGATCCCTTACCATGCACTGCTTGGCCGGCCTGCTCTGGCCAAGTTCATGGCGGTCCCCCACTATGCTTACCTCAGGATGAAGATGCCAAGTTCTAAGGGAATTCTGACCATAGCAGGGGATTACAAGAAGTCGTCCGCTTGTGTAGCAGATAGCAGCCAGCTGGCCAAGTCCCTTGTGATCGCGGCTAAGAAGCGGCACCTTGACCGAGTTGCGGCGATGGCAGGCAAGCAGACGGAGATGTCGCCCAACCCCAAGGAGTCGGAAGCTGAGGGCTCGTTCAAGCCGGCCAAGGAGACAAAGAAGATACCCCTGGACCTGGGGCACCCGGAGAGGTACGATGTCATAGGTGCAAACCTCGACAGCAAATAGGAAGGCGAGCTCGTTGATTTCCTCCGCGAGAATAGGGACATCTTTGCATGGTCACCTAAAGACTTGCCGGGTGTTCCGACGGATTTCGCCGAGCACATGTTACATGTCCGGTCTGATGCCAAGCCAGTCAGGCCGCCCTTGCGCCGCCTGTTAGAAGAGAAGAGAAGAGTCGTTGGAGAAGAGATAGCCCGGCTGCTGGCAGCCGGCTTCATCATGGAAGTGTTCTTTCCAGAGTGGATGGCCAACCCAGTCCTCGTGTTGAAGAAAAACAGGCAGTGGCGCATGTGTATTGATTACACCAGCCTCAACAAAGCCTACCCCAAGGACCCGTTTGCTTTTCCGAGAATCAACCAAGTGATAGACTCCATAGCCGGGTGCGGGTTGTTGAGTTTCTTGGATGCATATTCAGGGTATCACCAGATCAAGCTGAACCCGGCCGACAGACTGAAGACCGCCTTCATCACACAATTTGGAGCCCTCTGCTACTTGACCATGACGTTCGGCTTGAGGAATACCGGCGCCACATTTCAACGTTGCATGCAGAAGTGCCTCCTCAAACAACTCGGCAGAAATGCCCACGTTTACGTGGATGATGTCGTGGAGAAGACAGAGAAGTGTGGAATGCTGCTAGAAGACCTCAAAGAGACCTTTGAGAACCTACGCCGATTTCAAATCAAGCTCAACCCGGAGAAATGCATCTTCGGAGTACCAGCCGGCCAGCTTCTTGGATTCCTGGTCTCAGAGCGCGGCATAGAGTGCAACCCTGTGAAGATCAAGGCCATCGAGAGGATGGAAGTACCCACCCGACTGCTGGATGTGCAGAACTTCACCGGCTGTTTGGCGTCCATCAGCCGTTTCATCAGTCGGCTGGGAGAGAAGGCTCTTCCCCTGTACCAGCTCATGAAGAAGACCACTCTTTTCGAGTGGAACGACAAGGCGGATGAAGCTTTTCTCCAGCTCAAGAAGATGTTGACTACTTCGCCTGTCCTTGTGGCTCCGACTCCTAAGGAGCCCATGCTCCTCTACATCGCCGCCACCAGCCGAGTGGTCAGCACAGTCATAGCGGTAGAACGCAAGGAGGAAGGCAGGGCGCTACCAGTCCAGAGACAGGTGTATTACCTGAGTGAACTGCTGTCAGCTTCCAAGCAAAACTACCCCCACTACCAGAAGATGTGGTACGGCATGCACTTTGCCGCCAAGAAATTGAAGCCGTATTTTCAAGAGCACCCAATCACTCTGGTCTGCACGGCTCCACTGGCTGAGATCATTGGAAGCCGGGATGCTTCAGGCCGAGTGGCCAAAACGGCCATCAATTTGTTCCCCTACACCATCTACTACTAGCCTCACACCGCCATCAAGTCACAGGTGCTGGCCGACTTCCTCGTCGACTGGGCCAAAACCCAGTCCCTGCCACCGGCGCCGGACTCCACCCATTGGCGGATGCATTTTGATGGTTCCAAGATGCGCACCGGTTTGGGAGCCGGCATCGTCCTCACCTCTCCCAAAGGCGACAAGCTCAGATATGTGCTGCAAATCCATTTTGCCGCCTCCAATAACGTCGCTGAATACAAGGCACTCATTCACGGGCTCTGGCTTGCCAATGAGCTCGGTATTCGCCAGATCCTGTGCTATGATGACTCTTACTTTGTGGTCCAGCAGTCGTCAGGCGACTGGGACGCCAAGGATGCAAACATGGCAAGCTACCGCTTCCTCGTACAGCAACATAGTGGATATTTTGAAGGGTGCGATTTTCTCCATGTGCCAAGAAACGACAATGAGCAAGCAGACGCCTTGGCACGAATCGGCTCCACCCGTCAAGCAATACCGACCGGCGTCGCCCTACAATGCCTCCTCAAGCCGTCTGTCAAGCCATCGCCTGAGTCGGATTCTATCTTCGTGCCGGCTCCTCCTGAAGCAGTCGGATCCGACTTGAGAGCTCCAGCAGCCGGCACGGGAATTTCAGCAGGCGGCACGGGGCCGCGGCAGTCGCACCCGGCCCAGGGACTTCAGAACCCAGCCCGGGGACTGCAGTGGCCAGCCCGGAGACTTCAGAGCCCGGCCCAGGGACTGCGGCAGTCGGCCCGGGGACTTCATCAACCCAGCAAGTGGCAGTCGACTCCAACCCGCCGCCTCCCGGCCCAACCGCCCTCGTCCAAGTTGCAGTCCTGGCAGTCGAAGAAATCACAGAACCTTCATGGGCCCAGCCCATCCTCAACTTCCTGGTAAACAAAGAGCTGCCGAATAATGAGATCTCAGCCTGGCAAGTGCAATGCCGGGCAGGAGCATACACCATAGTCAACAGAGAGCTTGTGAGGCGCAGTGTCACCGGTGTCTACCAGCGCTGCGTCGAGCCGGAGCAAGGCCAAGCAATCCTCAAAGACATCCATCAAGGTGATGTCGCCACCATGCGGCTTCAAGAGTACTTGCTGCCAAAGCTTTCCGCCATGGTTTTTTTTGGCCGACTACTCTAGAAGACGCCAAAGACTTGGTCCGGAAATGCAAAGGGTGCCAGAAGTTCCGTTCCAAGCCACATCAGCCGGCTTTTGCACCCAAGACTAATCCCATTGCCTGGCCCTTTGCTGTCTGGGGCCTGGACATGGTGGGACCATTCAAAACAGCGTGAGGTGGCATGACTCATCTGCTTCTAGCGGTGGACAAGTTCACCAAATGGATAGAAGCAAAACCAATCAAGAAGCTGAATGGTCCAACAGTTGTGACTTTCATCTCAGACATCACCGTCCGGTATGGCATACCGCACAGCATCATCACCGACAATGGCACAAACTTTGCCAAACGCACCTTGGCCCGTTTCTGCACGATGCAGGGCATCCGACTGGACTTAGCGTCCGTTGCCCATCCGCAGTCAAATGGCCAGGTGGAGCGAGCAAACGGCCTCATTTTGTCCGGCATCAAGCCCCGACTGGTCGAGCCTCTGGAGCGTTCGGCTGGCTGCTGGCTCGACGAGCTGCCAGCCGTCCTCTGGAGCCTGCGCACAAGTCCGAACAAGTCAACCGGCTTCAAACCTTTATTCCTCGTCTACAGTGCCGAAGCCATCATCCCAACGGACATAGAATTCGACTCCCCTCGAGTCACCATGTACACTGAAGAGGAGGCGGAAGAAGCACGTCAAGACGGCGCCGATCTACTGGAAGACGGCCGGCTGTTGGCACTCAGCCGGTCCAACATCTACCAGCAGAGCCTGCGCCAATACTACAACAGGAAGGTCAAGGCGAGATCTTTCCAAGAAGGAGACCTTGTGCTCCAGCTGATCCAGTGAACAGCCGACCAACACAAGCTCTCAGCACCTTGGGAATGCCCCTTCATCGTTAGCAAAGTGTTGGGCAACAACTCTACTACCTAATCAACGCTCAGAAGCCTCGAGCACGCAAGAGGGACGACTCCGGCAAGGAGATGGAGTGGCCATGGAATGCAAATCTCTTTCGAAGATTTCATAGTTGATACAATATGTACCATGCTACCTTTTGTATTAAAGTACGAAGACTCCGGGTCCCCCGAGAAGAGCTCGGTGACTGCCCTCTTTTATCTATATGATAGGAATTATGCCTATGAGCATGTCATTTTCTTTACGCCGCTTGTCGCCAGGTCCGACTAGTCAGCCCAGAGACTTGCTGCCTTGTACTATGAAATGTTTCCTGTAGCCGGACAAGTAATGTGTTGGCACTTAAGCCGTCTCCTACATGAAGCTGCAGCTCGCAGAGCGACTGTCTGGTGGGCAGGATCAAGGCAGCAAGGGTGTCCACATGAAAAATGGCTAAGGACACAAAGCACGTGCATAGTTTAAGCCAGCTTGTCGCATTCTACGACCGACTCTTGAGCAGCCGGCCTGCCGGTTTCTACTTAACTTGCTAGAATGTTCTAAAAACAGCTAAGTACTTGCCTTCCCGGAAGTAGCTAAGTACTTGACCCAACCACAGTCCGCAGAGCGGCTGTTCGGTTGGCAAGACGGCAACAAGGGAAGGCGGCAAAGGAAAAAGCCAAAGAGCAGAAAGCAAGAAAAGATAGAGCTCTGAAAAATATTTACATAACAAAGGCCCTTCACCGATCTTCAAAACACAAGTTTAAGATACATCCTGCGGGTGGAATTGTGCAAAATTAATAAGTTCGTCGAGACTGATAGACAGCTAAAGCAAAAAGATAAACTGGCGGCCTAGGAAGCGGCGGACGGGTTCGGTGGATCGCAGGAATCGGCGACGCTAGTTGGTGGAGCGGTCGGCTAGTCAGTCTCCGCTTGGTCGCCTCTAGCGGTAGCCGGCTCGGTTGTGCGTGCCTCGTTCCTGGAGGCGCGATCAAGCTGGGGCTGGCCGTCCGCTCCGACCTCTGGCGCCTCCTCTTCACCTTCCTCCTCCGCCTCGCCTTCTTCCTCGCCGCTGGAGTCGATCACCTCCACCGAGTCCTCGCCGTCTTCCGGGTTCAGCCCAAACCATTTCGGCGGCACCTCGGCGCCATTCTCATCATGCTCCGAGATGAAGATGCTGGTGTCGGTGTATTTGGCGATTGACGCCGCGCGCTTGACGAGGTCATCTTCCATGACCGCCAATTCCTCTTGAGCCTCCAGCCGGAATGTGGCTAGCTGGGCTAGACGGAGCCCAGGGTACCACGCCTTGACGAACTCCAAGGCCCGGCATGCTCCAGCCCGGGCCGAGGAGCCCTTCCAGGCCTCAAGACGGTCGGACGCCACCTCCAGCCAGTCGGCAGTACGACTGGGAGTGTGCGGTGCCAGCATGTCAGGCCACAGGGCGGCGATCGCCTAGGCGCCGACACGCTGAAGCCGGCGCAGCATCCGGTGAGCTGGCCGAAGACGGGCCTCGATGCTTAGGATCTGCTCGTTAAGAGTTCGGGGGGCGTCGGCGGCGATCTGCGCACCATCTGCCCTCCGTCCTTCGCGATCAGCTTCAATGGCCTGGTTGGCAGCGTCCGAGTGACCAAGGATGAAGTCTGCCAAGACAGAAAGCAAAGAGCCAAAGGTAAAGACGAGAAGCCGGCTCGAGCAACAGCCGGCAGCTCAAAGAAGGAAAAAGAGGGAAGCTCACCATCGACTATGTCCTCGATCTCGCGAAAGCCAGAAGTCAGCATCGCCTCCTTGAAGGTGCAGGCGGAGCGTTCGATCGCAAACTCAGCAAGGAGGCTGGTCTCCTAATCCTCTGCCTCCTTCTGGGCCTTCTGGAGAGGGAAAACTTTGTTTTTGCCACTCTAGTTTTTGCCAACTTTGCTTATGCCACTCTAGAATTTCACATCTCACTTTTGCCACTCTTAGCTTTTGACAATACATCACAAATGCCATTCCGTGGCAAAAACGATAATTTTTCATTTCACTTTTGCCACTCTTAGCTTTTGACATGTATCACAATTGCCACTCTAAAATTTTCTTTTTGCCACGGAATGGCACTTGTGATGTATTGTCAAAAGCTAAGAGTGGCAAAACTAAAATGTCAAATTCTAGAGTGGCATAAGCAAAGTTGGCAAAAACTAGAGTGGCAAAAACAAAGTTTTCCTTTTTGGACAAGCCCTGCCTGCTCCGCCAGCTGCGTGTCCAACCGGTCACGTTCCTCAGCCAGCTTGCTACAGTCCGCCTCTTTGGCATGCAGCGCGGCATTGGCTTCACCCAGTTGCCATTGAAGGATGGCGTTGGCTTATGCGGAAGAAAGAAGAAGGGAAGGCGTCAGTTGCCAACAGAGAAGAGGCTAGAGTCGCCGGGGAGATCCGGCTTGACTGTTGAGCAGTCGGCCCGAATCTTGGTGACTACAGCCCGCGGGTGCGCCAGCGCGCCCCCATAGAGAAAGGAGTCATAAAAATCAACAGAAAGAAGAACAGTCGCCAGGAAGATCTGGCCGACTGATCAGCAGTCGGCGCGGATCTCGGGGACTACAGCCCGCGGATGCGCTAGCGTGCCTCCGCAAAGGGAAGAAGACTTACTCTGGCTCTCCGACAAGTCGGCAGCACATTGATCCGACTCCAGGACCTTGGAGTTGTAGGCGGCAGCATGAAGGTTATCATAATCCTGCACCAAGGATATCAGCACTTAGAGCCTGCTAATTAAAGTTCCGAGACGCCTGCTCAGCAGCCGGCCCGGAACTTGGGGACTACGCCCAGTGGGTGCGCTGGTGCGCCCCCACAAAGCAATACATGAGTTAAAAATGAAAAAGCAAGAAGCATACCCAGATGGCCTCTCGCGATGCCAGATACGCCTTGTTGCAGTTCTTGATGGCGTCGTCTTCGGCGTGGAGTTTGGTTTGAACATCCAGCATCGCCTTGTTTAGAGGGCCTGTCTCGCCGACCCGCACCCACCCAGTGGGCGCGGCGCTGGTCGCCTCGGTGTCTAGGATCGAGGAGCTCACGGTGCCAGTCTCCAACGGGCGTGGCGCCGAGGCCGCTTTCGCATGTCAGCGATGCGTCGGTGTGCCGACCTCACGAGTCAGGCCCGTCGCCACCTCGTTTGCAGTTGGCGGCACCGGCTGGTCTGCCGGCTGCTCGCCTTGCACGCTCTTGGATGGCGGCGGTGGAGGCACAATCATGTCCGACATAGCGACGTCGCCGCCATCCCTATCCATGACCGGGTGCTCGTCGCCGGCCTCCCCATCCTTCTTCAGCCTGCTTCTTCGCCGCTTCATTGGCCTTGGCCTCCGCCAGTTCCTTCAGGGCGGCGCCTCCGCCTTCTTTGCCTCCGCCTTCTCCAGGCGGGCGGCTTCTGCCTCCTCGCACGCTTCCCGCGCATTCCGCTCCCTCGCCTCCCGAAGGTCGGCGGCTGGATCGATCCGCCGAGTGGTGGCGGAAGTCTCCGCCGACCTCACGATGAAGTGAAGATACTCAAACACAGTCAACAAGGAAAAAATAAAGGTACAAGATAAAGGTGGTACTTACGCGGAAACCAGCTGCGGCTTCTTCACCTCCTTGCGGAAGCGGATGGCCTTCGCGGCCGCTTCATCCCGCTTGGTCACCGTGGCCGAGCCCTTGGGCTTCTTCGGCCCGCTGCCGAACAAGCTCGGCGCGGCCCTGCGCTTTTTTTGCGCCGCCTTCGGCATCCGGCGCGGCAGACGAGCTCGTGCCCGGAAGGCCGGCTCCTGGCTAGTGGCACGGGGCGACTTCCCCCGCGTCATCATCAGGCCAGTCCTCGAGGCTGGCTCCAAGCCTCGGGCCTCCTGCTTCGCCGCCTCCTCCCTCGGTGTCGTCCTCCAAGGCTGTAGCCCCCAGATCAGGGTCATCGACGTCGCTCCCCGCTTGGTCGGGGAGGAATTGGCGCTCTGGCCCCGCGGTGCCGGCTGGAGGAGGGGACTCTGTTCAAAGGCTGATTGGTCAGGCTGGACAGCACGAACTCGGCAACACTGAGACAGAGAAAAAAGACTAACGACGAACAATAGGCGGAGGGTTGGCGCGTGAATACGGCTCCTTGCCCAACTGCCACTCATCTGTGAGCTCGCAGTTCGCAAGGTAGTTCACCATGTCCGCTCATCTGGCAGATCATATGATGGCGGCTCTGGAGCGGGAGCACTCAGCGCGCCACGAAGGCGGATAGCAAGTCGGGCCTGGTCAGGCCCTCCGACTGTGTCAGCACTTGGAGCCGCGCAATAGCGGCGGCTCCGGAGGGCGACAGCGTCTTGGCCCGGTACGACCAGTTGGGCCGCCTCCCAGCCGCAGGGCCGGCTTCGTAACCCGGCAAGTTGACCTAGTCTCCCTACGCGAAGACGCTCTTCACGTAGAAATACGAACGCTGCCACATCTTCACCGACTTGATCAGCGGGATGGCAGGAAACGGATTTACGGCTGCCGGCCTCCGCACTATGATGAACGCGCCGCATTGAGCCGACACGCCCGCAACGAGGGTGCCGAGCTTGATGTAGAAGAACTCCCCCCAGAACTTGATGGGGGGGAGGACGTCGAGGACCCCTTCGCACAAGGTGACGAAGGCGGACAGCAAAACCACCGTGATCGGGAAGAGGTGGTGCGGCTGGAGACCGTAGAACTCAAGGAAGGACCGGAAGAAGCTACTCGCCGGTAGGCCAAGGCCGCGCAGGCAGTGCGAGCAGAAGACGACCCGCTCGCCCTCCTCCGGCTTCGGTGAAATTTCGCTCCTCGATGCGAGGCGGACCCTCACGGGGTCCTCGCTGGGGAGCCGCCGCGTCTGGCGGAGGAAGTCGATGTGATCATCATGAACCTTGGAGCCATCCCATGCTCCGGAGAACGCCATGGGGGGCGTGGGGTTGGAAGATGAGCTCATCGGAGACGAACCCCCATGGCGCTCAACGTGGCTTGGGGGCGCTTCGGCGAGAGGAAGGAGGAAAGAATAGGGAGGAGGGACGCGCATGCTCCGCCGCTCCCCCCTCCTCCCCCTACTTATAGGCCTACGGGCTGCGAAGCCGAGGGGCGATCGTGAGATTTACTCCGCCCACGACCCCACGCCCCCATGTTTATCGCACAAGATACTGCACACAGTAACTTTGCGGGAACCCCAACTGCCCACCTCGGCCGCAGCGGATCAGCTCGCGCGCCGAGGCGTGGTAGTGGCGGGCCCCGCCCGTAGGCGTGTCCCATCGCGGACGTGGGTTAGCAGACTGGCCCGACCGCTCGGCGCCATGTGGCATGACCATAACGGGCAGTGGCCTGGAGTCTTAGATAGCACGCCACATGGTTCCCGCCGACGTGTTCGAAGTTTGGATAAGTCAAACTGGGCGCGGCCGACTCCCACCAGTCGGCCCGGCAGAAGTCGGACAAAGCCCCACCTCAGGCACTCGGAGAAGAAAACTGCTGAGGCTCCTCGGCTGCTCAGCCGCGGCACCTCAATAGCTTCGGGGACTACTGTCGGAGTAATGGGCCACGGGTAGGCTAACCCGAGGCCCAGAACCTTTCAAGACATCGGGGCTAGCTGTGCCCCTCAAGGCGCCAAGATGAAGTGCCGCCTTCTGGAGGCCGACTGGAGGAATAGCCGGCTGCCCCTAGATGGCCGAGTCCTGGAGGCGACGTCAAGACAAGCCGACTACTAGCTGGCGGCTTCTAGAGAAGCCGACCCCTAGCAGTCGGCCCGTGGTGCCAACGAAGCATGCGCCCTCATCAAGAAGGACAAGACAGAGAATGGCTACAGTGTAGCCATTCCCCCCCCCATCCAGGGACAGGTGTGGCCACAGTGCACCATACCGGCGGAGATCTCCGCCGGGCGCGGCACTGTTGCCACGCCATCCTTGACATCACCACAAGTAGGCGGAGTCCTGCTCCCACAACGGCATGTCGGTACGGCCCAAGGACGACGGGCCCCACCAATCAGCGAGAGCCTGGAATACGGCAAGAGCCCCACCTGTCGGACCCGATGGAGGTCGGCCCCCGGCAGTCGGCCTGCCCTTTCCTCGGGACCCACGCGCCATTAACTAGACGAGACACGGAGTGGCTACAGTAATCGCCCACCAGGCGGCGGAGCTGTAGCCATGATCCCCTGACAAAGCGTGCGTCATTAGAGTCACGGCTACAACATTCAGCAACCGACAAGACCCGAGAGCGGCTGGGGCGGCCTGTCTGCCCCATACCCAACCAGTCGGCGGGGCCCTCCAAGCGGCGGAGAAGCCGATGGCCGAAGAGACTGACGGCCGGGCCCTACGCCCGGCCAGATTACCAATGTACCCCTGGGGGGTAGGCCTATATAAACCCCCCAGGGCACCCATGCAAAGGGTTCCCAACTTGGTAGAACTAGACCAGCCCATAGAGGAAGGAGAGAGCTAGCCTTGCCTTTTCCTACCTCTAGCATACATCTCAAGGAGCACCATTGTACTCACTTGCGCCTTAGTGATCATGCGGAGACCCCGCAGAGCAGGACTAGAGGTGTTATCTCCTAGGAGAGCCCCGAACCTGGGTAAAGTACGATGGCGTTCGTGTCTACACCTCATCCCGCTTCCGGGCACCGGCGACGTTCTACTCGCTCCCACCATGATAAGCCATCCATTGGCATATGTCGCACCCAACCCCCCACATGTTCTTTAAACAGGGACCTATTCTGAAACACAACTTGCCTGTTGAAATCTTAGGGGATCCTCCTCCACCCAAGGGTGATCCCGTGTTTGAGCTTAAACCACTGCCTGATACTCTTAAATATGCTTATCTTGATGAATAGAAGATATATCATGTCATTATTAGTGCTAACTTTTTAGAGAAGGAGGAAGAAAAATTATTGAAAACTCTAAAGAAGCACTCTGCTGCTATTGGATATACTCTTGATGATCTTAAGGGCATTAGTCCCACTCTATGTCAACACAAAATAAATTTGGAGAAAGATGCCAAACCAGTTATTGATCACCAACAACGGCTGAATCCTAAGATGAAAGAAGTGGTAAGAACAGAAATACTAAAGCTCCTTGAGGTAGGTATAATTTAACCCGTTGCTGATAGTCAGTGGGTAAGTCTTGTCCATTCTGTTCCTAAGAAGGGAGGTATTACTGTCATTCCTAATGATAAAGATGAATTGATTCTGCAAAGAATTATTACAGGTTATAGGATGGTAATTTGTTTCTGCAAATTAAATAAGGCTACTAAAAAAGATCACTACCCCTTACCTTTCATTGATCAAATGCTAGAAAGGTTATCCAAACATACACATTTTTGCTTTCTAGATGGTTATTCTGGTTACTCTCAAATGCCTGTGTCAGCTGATGATCAATCAGAGACCACTTTTACTTGCGCTTTCGGTACTTTTGCTTATAGACGTATGCCTTTTGGTTTATGTAATGCACTTGCTACCTTTTAAAGATGCATGATAGCTATATTCTCTGACTTTTGTGAAAAGATATGTGAGGTTTTCATGGACGATTTGTCTCTTTATGGATCATATTTTGATGATTGCTTAAGCAACCTTGATCGAGTTTTGCAGAGATGTGAAGAAACTAACCTTGTCTTGAATTGGGAGAAGTGCCATTTTATTGTTAATGAAGGTATTGTCTTGGGGCATAAAATTTCTGAAAGGGGCATTGAAGTTGATAAAGCTAAAGTTGATGCTATTCAAAAGATGTCGTGTCCCAAGGACATCAAAGTTATAAGAAGTTTCCTTGGTCATGCCGGCTTTTATAGGAGGTTCATTAAGGACTTCTCAAAAATTTCTCGGCCTCTGACTTATTTATTACAAAAAGATATACCATTCATCTTTGATGATGATTTTGTACAAGCATTTGAAATACTTAAGACAGCATTGATCTCTGCACCTATTGTTCAACCACCTGATTGGAATTTACCTTTTGAAATTATGTGTGATGCTAGTGATTATGATGTAGGTGTTGTTCTAGGGCAAAGAGTTGATAAGAAATTAAATGTTATTCAATATGCTAGTAAACCTCTAGACAATGGCCAGAGAATTATGCTACTATTGAAAGAGAATTCTTAGCAGTTGTATTTGCTTGTGATAAGTTCAGACCTTATATTGTTGATTCTAAAGTAACTATTCACATTGATCATGCTGCTATTAAATATCTTATGGAAAAGAAAGATGCTAAACCTAGACTTATTAGATGGGTTCTCTTGCTACAAAAATTTGATTTGCGTATTATTGATAGAAAGGGAGCTAAGAACCCCGTTGCAGATAACTTCTCTAGGTTAGAAAATGTTCTTGATGAACCACTACCTATTGATGATAGCTTTCCTGATGAACAATTAAATGTCATAAATGCTTCTCATACTGCTCCATGGTATGCTGATTATGCTAATTACATTGTTGCTAAATCTATACCACCTAGTTTCACATACCAGCAAAAGAAAAAGTTTTTCTATGATTTAAGACATTACTTTTGGGATGACCCACATCTCTATAAAGAAGGATTAGATGGTGTTATTAGACATTGTGTACCTGAGCATGAACAGGAACAGATCCTACGCAAGTGTCTCTCCGAAGCTTATGGAGGACACCACGCTGGAGATAGAACTTCACATAAGGTATTGCAATCCAGTTTTTATTGGCCTACTCTCTTCAAGGATGCTCGTAAGTTTGTCTTATCTTGTGATGAATGTCAAAGAATTGGTAATATTAGTAGACATCAAGAAATGCCTATGAATTATTTACTTGTTATTGAACCATTTGATGTTTGGGGCTTTGATTATATGGGACCTTTTCCTGCCTCTAATGGATATACACATATTTTAGTTGCTGTTGATTACATTACTAAGTGGGTAGAAGCTATTCCAACTAGTAGTGCTGATCATAACACCTCTGTTTAGATCTTAAAGAAGTTAATTTTCCGAGGTTTGGGGTCCCTAGGTATTTAATTACTGATGGTTGTTCACATTTTATTCATGGTGCTTTCCGTAAAATGCTTGCTAAGTATGATGTTAATCATAGAGTTGCATCTCCTTATCACCCACAGTCTAGTGGTCCAGTAGAATTGAGTAATAGAGAACTCAAATTAATTTTGCAAAAGACAGTTGATAGATCTAGAAAGAATTGGTCCAAGAAACTTGATGATGGATTATGGGCCTATAGAACTGCATATAAAAATTCTATGGGTATGTCTCCGTATAAAATGGTTTATGTAAAAGAATGTCACTTACCTCTCGAACTACAACATAAGGCTTATTGGGATATTAAAGATCTCAATTATGATTTCAAACTTGCCGGTGAGAAAAGGTTATTTGACATTAGCTCACTTGATGAATGGAGAACCCAACCCTATGAGAATACCAAATTGTTTAAAGAAAAAGTTAAAAGATGGCATGACAAAAGGATACAAAAGCGTGAATTTAATGTAGGTGATTATGTATTGCTATAAAACTTTCATTTAAGATTTTTTGTAGGAGAATTTCTCTCTAAATGGGAATGTCCTTACATTATCGAGGAGGTCTATCATTCCGGTGCCATAAAAATCAACAACTTCGAAGGCACAAATCCGAAGGTGGTGAACGGTCAAAGAATCAAACATTATATCTCATGTAATCCTATAAATGTTGAAACCAATGTTATTGAAACCGTAACCCCGAAGGAATACATAAGGGACACTCTCCAGAACGATTCAGACTCCGAAAAGGAATAGGTATGTGGTACGGTAAGTAAACCGACTCCAAAACAGTTCTAATGGCAATTTTTCTCCGTTTTGGAATATTTAGAAAAATAGAAAAATATGAAGCAGTCTGGGAAGGACACGAGGATTCCACGAGGGTGGAGGGCGCGCCCCCCTGCCTCGTGGGCACCTCGTGCACTCTTCATACTCCATTTTCTTGCACGTTATGTATTTTGGTCGTTAAAAATTCATTACATAATCTCCCAAAGGTTTTGACTCCTGTATCACGCAATTGTCCTCTGTTCTTGTTTCGAGCTGTTTTTCTGACAGATCTAGGTCATCATGACGTCTCCAAGTGCCCCCAAGGACAAGTTTTTCGAGAAGGTCATCAACCCCTACCTCGCGGAAGTGTTGTAACACCCTCAAACCATTGAGATGCATGAGGGGGTGCTGCACATTCGCGATGTTGAGGGGCCAAGGAGGACCGGAAGCGTGGAGACAAGGCTCGAGGCAATGGATCAACAATTTTTCAAGTTCCAGGAGATGGTGGAGCATGGACTTGACTCTAATCACATTATGATCACGGAGTTCACCAACAACCACAAGCTGGACGCCGAGGACATTGGGGAGGCCATCTTCAAGCTTCACGAGAAAATTGAGCACCTCCAAGCCTAGATCTATGACCTGCAAAACCAAAACTGTGAGTATGAATATAGATTCAAGAGGATGAGTTTGGTTGCAGATTAGAGGATCCCGGAGACTCGTTCATCCTTCTATTATGGTGAGCCTATGCCTTGGACGATGGACGACAAGCCTACTTCATCAACATCCCCATCACCACCACTTCCGAGAAAGGAGACATAATCATATGGGTATGGGCACTCCCCTTGGCAACTGCCAAGCTTGGGGGAGGTGCTCCGGTATCGTATCACCATCACACTCCTATCTTTACCATTTTTCTTAGTTCAATCCTTTTAGTAGTATTTTGATCTAATGGAATAAAGCTTTAGTATGATCTAGTTTTGAGTTTTGCTTTATGATCCCTTTATGTAATCGAGTCCGTGAGCTATATAATAAAGAATAGTGTTGAGTCAAGGAGTTTGATTATTTTGCCATGATCTTGAGTGAAAAAAAGAAAAATAAAGAATAAAAAGAAATAAAAAGAGAACATATTGATCTTATGAAGTGTAATAACTTCACATAGAAAGAGTATGATGATTAAAAGTTGTTGAGAGTTGACAAAGATAGCTTTGGTCATCGTTGCAATTAATAGGAAGTAATAAAGAAAGAGAGGTTTCACATATAAATATACTATCTTGGACATCTTTTATGATTGTGAGCACTCATTAAAATATGACATGCTAAAGAGTTGACGTTGGACAAGGAAGACAACGTAATGGGTTATGTTTTCTTATATCTGAAATAAAGTATATTGTCATGGATCATCCAACATGTTGAGATTTCTTTTCCCCCTCATGCTAGCCAAATTCTTTGCACCAAGTAGAGATACTACTTATGCTTCCAAATACCCTTAAACCCAGTTTTGCCATGAGAGTCCACCATATCTACCTATAGATTGAGTAAGATCCGTCGAGTAAGTTGTCATCGGTGCAAGCAATAAAAATTGCTCTCTAAATATGTAAGATTGATTGGTGTGGAGGAAATAAGCTTTATACGATCTTGTGATGTGGAAGAAATAAAAGCGACAGACTTCATAATAAAGGTCTATATCACAAGTGCCAATATAAAGTGACGTTCTTTCGCATTAAGATTTTGTGCATCCAACCCTGAAAGCACATGACAACCGCTGCTTTCCTCTGCGAATGGCCTATCTTTTACTTTTATCTCCTACCTTATGCAAAAGTCATGGTGATCTTCACCTTTCCTTTTTACATTTTATCCTTTGGCAAGCTCACACTAGTAGAAAAAGGGCCTTCAGTCCCGGTTCATAAGGGCCTTTAGTCCCGGTTCTGGAACCGGGACTAAAATGTTGGTACTAATGCCTCTCCCTTTAGTCCCGGTTCAATCCAGAACCGGGACTAAAGGGCGCGGCAACGTGGAGCTCCACCTTTAGTCCCGGTTGGTAACACCAACCGGGACTAAAGGAAATTTTATGATTTCTTTTTTGAAAAAAAATTTTGAATTTTTTTTTGAATTTTTTTTTTGATTTTCAAATTTCTGAATTTTTTTAACCTCTTGTCTGTAATCACTACCCCTCATCACTTCTCAATTTATCCTCTAATCACCCCTCATCATTCCAAATCATCTAACTTCCTGAACGGTCACCCATCCTCCCACTCCCCCAGCCTGAGCACGCTTAACTTTCGGGTTGTATTCTCCCTCGCTCCAAGTCTGCACTTGTTGTTTTCCTGACAATACTAAGATGTCAATCCTATTAACCTTCAGGAATTTTGCTTGAGCATGAAGTGACACATTTCATAGTTTTATTTTGAAACTATTGTTTTAAAAAACAATAATTATTTAGTAACACTAATATTTCTTGAATAATTAGTTTGACCATTGTTTGACCACAGTTTGACCAGATTTGACCAAAATTGAAATAACTGAAATAATTATTTAGTAACACTAATATTCTAGAATAATTAGTTTGACCATTGTTTGACCACAGTTTGCCCACTGTTTGAATTTTTTTCGATTTTTTCACTCCAGATCTTAAAAGCCCCGCAACTTTTTTTCTATTAGGTTTTTGAGAATTTTGAAAATGTTTAACGGGGCTCCCCCGGTTAAATTCGGATGTAACTTTTCGAGTAGATGATTTTTCATATAAATTTTTTTTTCATCCGAGTTAGTATGCAAAAGTTATGCCCATTTTTACAAATTTGCAAATAAAGTCAAAATTCACATTTGCAAATTTTCCCAACAACTAGACCACATATCACATGGGAAACTTATTTTCTTTTATTTTTTTGACATTTCCATCATTTTCTTTTATTATTTTTAAAACTGAAAAGGCGATCCACGAGGGGGGGGGTGGGGGGTAGAGTTTGAAAATGGGACCTTTAGTACCGGTTTGTGGCACGAACCGGGACTAAAGGTCTCATCCCCATTAGTCCCGGTTCATGCCTCAAACCGGGACTAAAGGTCTAATCTTTAGTCCCGGTTTGAGGCACGAACCGGGACCAATGGTTGTGGGCCAGGAGCGAGGCCCATTGGTCCCGGTTCATCCCACCAACCGGGACCAAAAGGTCCAGATGAACCGGGACCAATGGCCCACGTGGCCCGGCCGGCCCCCTGGGCTCACGAACCGGGAACAATGCCCCCATTGGTCCCGGTTCTGGACTGAACCGGGACTAATGGGGTTACCCGGCCTAGACCAAAGCCCCCTTTTCTACTAGTGTCAGTGTTATATATATATATATATATATATATATAAATAATTGGATGTAAGTTAGCATTAGCAATTATTGTTTACATTACCCTAGAGGTAAAAGGTTGGGAGGCGAAACTACAGGCCACTATCTATCTCTGTGTCCGATTAAAACTTCGTAACCACAACTATTGTGTGAGTGTTAGCAATTGTGAAAGACTACATGATAGTTGACTATGTGGGCTTGTTGAAAAGCTCTGACATAGACCCATTCCGATGTTATGATAAATTGCCGTTGCTTCAATGACTGAGATTATAGTTTGTTAGTTCTCAATAAAGTTTATGATTCATACTTTGCATTGTGAATAGATTATTACTTGATCATAAGATATCATATGACATTATCCATATATGTTGTTGTTTTAAGAATGATCATGATGCCCTCATGTCCGTATTTTATTTTATCGACACCTCTACCTCTAAACATGTGGACATATTTATCGTTATCAGCTTTCGCTTGAGGACAAGCGAGGTCTAAGCTTGGGGTAGTTGATACGTCCATTTTGCATCATGCTTTTATATCGATATTTATTGCATTATGGGCTGTTATTACACATTATGTCACAATACTTATGCCCATTCTCTCTTATTTTACAAGGTTTACATAAAGAGGGAGAATGCCGGCAGCTGGGATTCTGGGCTGGAAAAGGAGCAAATACTAGAGACATATTCTGCATAGCTCCAAAAGTCCTGAAACTTATGGAAGTTATTTCCAGAATATATAAAAAATATTGAGCACAAGAAGTACCAGAGGGGGCCCACTCACCAGCCACGAGGGCCTCGTGGGCCCCCTGGTGGCCCTCCGATGCCCATCTTCTGCTATATGGAGTCTTTCATTGAGGAAAAAACCATAAGCAAGCTTTCGGGACGAGACTCCGCCGGCACGAGGCGGAACCTTGGCGGAACCAATCTAGGGCTCTGGCTGAGCTGTTCTGCTGGGGACACATCGCTCTGGGAGGGGGAAATCATCGCCATCGTCATCACCAACGCTCCTCTCATCGGGAGAGGGCCAATCTTCATCAATATCTTCACCAGCACCATCTCCTCACAAACCCTAGTTCATCTCTTGTATCCAATTCTTGTCTCTAATTCTGAGGTTGGTACATGTAGGTTCCTAGTAGTGTTGATTACTCCTTGTAGTTGATGCTAGCCAGTTTATTTGGTGGAAGATCATATGTTCAGATCCTATATGCATATTAATACCCCTCTGATTATGAACATGAATATGCTTTATGAGTAGTTACGTTTGTTCCTGAGGACATGGGAGAAGTCTTGCTATTAGTAATCACGTGAATTTGGTATTCGTTCGATATTTTGATGAGATGTATGTTGTCTCTCCTTTAGTGGTGTTATGTGAACGTCGACTACATGACACTTCACCATTATTTGGTCCTAGAGGAAGGCATTGGGAAGTAATAAGTAGATGATGGGTTGCTAGAGTGACAGAAGCTTAAACCCTAGTTTATGCGTTGCTTCGTAAGGGGCTGATTTGGATCCATATGTTTCATGCTATGGTTAGGTTTACCTTAATACTTCTTTTGTAGTTGCGGATGCTTGCAATAGGAGTTAATCATAAGGGGGATGCTTGTCCAACTAAGGACAGTGATACGTCTCCAACGTATCTATAATTTTTTATTGCTCCATGCTATATTATCTACTGTTTTGGGCAATATTGGGCTTTACTTTCCACTTTTATATTATTTTTGGGACTAACTTATTAACCGGAGGCCCAGCCCAGATTTGCTGTTTTATGCCTATTTCAGTGTTTCGAGGAAAAGGAATATCAAACAGAGTCAAAACGGAACGAAATCAACTGGAGAAGTTATTTTTGGAAGGAAACCTACCGGATAGACTTGGACCCTACGTCAGAAGATGAAGGAGGCGCTTACGAGGGTAGAGGGTGCGCCCACCCCCCTGGGGCGCGCCCCCCAGCCTCGTGGCCCCCCCTTCGATCCACCGACGTACCCCTTGTACCCATATATACCTACGTATCGTAAAACTTCCAGGGGACACAATAGATCGGGAGTTCCACCGCCAGAAGCCTCCGTAGCCACCGAAAACCAATCTAGACCCGTTCCGGCACCCTGCCGGAGGGGGCAATCCTTCTCCGGTGGCCATCTTCATCATCTCGATGCTCTCCATGACGAGAAGGGGGTAGTTCTCCCTCGGGGCTGAGGGTATGTACCAGTAGCTATGTGTTTGATCTCTCTCTCTCTCGTTTTCTTGATTTGGCACGATCTTGATGTATCGCGAGCTTTGCTATTATAGTTGGATCTTATGTTTCTCCTCGCTCTCTTCTCTCTTGTAATGAATTGAGTTTTCCCCTTGAAGTAATCTTATCGGATTGAGTCTTTAAAGACATGAGAACACTTGATGTATGTCTTGCCGTGGATATCTGTGGTGACAATGGGATATCACGTGATTCACTTGATGTATGTTTTGGTGACCAACTTGCGGGTTCCGCCCATGAACCTATGCATAGGGGTTGGCACACGTTTTCGTCGTGATTCTCCGGTAGAACTTTGGGGCACTCTTTGAGGTCCTTTGTGTTGGTTGAATAGATGAATCTGAGATTGTGTGGTGCATATTGTATAATCATACCCACGGATACTTGAGGTGACATTGGAGTATCTAGGTGACATTACGGTTTTGGTTGATTTGTGTCTTAAGGTGTTATTCTAGTACGAACTCTAGGGCTGTTTGTGACACTTATAGGAATAGCCCACCGGATTGATTGGAAAGAATAACTTTGAGGTGGATTCGTACCCTACCATAATCTCTTCGTTCGTTCTCCGCTATTAGTGACTTTGGAGTGACTCTTTGTTGCATGTTGAGGGAAAGTTATGTGATCCAATGATGTTTTCATTGTTGAGGGAACTTACACTAGCGAAAGTATGAACCCTAGGCCTTGTTTACTATCATTGCAATACCGTTTACGCTCACTTTTATCATTAGTTACCTTGCTGTTTTTATAATTTCAGATTTCAAATACCTTTACCTACTATACATATTGCACTTGTATCACCATCTCTTTGCCGAACTAGTGCACCTATACAATTTACCATTGTATTGGGTGTGTCGGGGACACAAGAGACTCTTTGTTATTTGGTTGCAGGGTTGCTTGAGAGAGACCATATTCATCCTACGTCTCCTACGGATTGATAAACCTTAGGTCATCCACTTGAGGGAAATTTGCTACTGTCCTACAAACCTCAGCACTTGGAGGCCCAACAACGTCTACAAGAAGAAGGTTGTGTAGTAGACATCAAGCTCTTTTCTGGCGGCGTTGTCGGGGAGGTGAGTGCTTGAAGGTATATCTTTAGATCTTGCAATCGAGTCTTTTAGTTTCTTGTTTTATCACTAGTTTAGTTTATCAAAGAAAACTATAAAAAAATGGAATTGAGTTCGTATCATACGCTTCACCTTTTTAATATCTTTCGTGAGTATGATGGAAAGAATAATTGTGCTCAAATGCTAGAAGAAGAAATCTATAAAATGTTTGGCACTAAATATTTGAATGATGGGCATGATTGCAATGTTGTTAGTATGAATTCCTTGAATATCCATGATGCTAATGATATGCAAAGCCACAATCTTGGGGAAGCTATGTTTGATGAAGATGATATTTTTTGTCCCCCAAGTTTTGATGAGCAAATTTATTATGATGAAAGCATGCATCCTATTTATGATGATTATATTGATGAAAGTGGATTTGGAGAGGTCATGACTTTAATTTGTGATGAATCCACTAATCAGGAAGAGGTTGCAATTGATTATGAGAACAAAGTTGCTATATATGATGATTATTGTGATGACTTGTACGCTATAAAGAATAATGATATCCATGAAACTTCTGAGCATGATTTTAGTTTTCAGTTGGATTATGCCTCACATGATAATTATTTTGTTGAGTTTGCTCCCACTACTATTCATTAGAAGAAATTTGCTTATGTGGAGAATAGAAAATTTTCTATGCTTATAGATCATGAAAAGAATGCTTTAGGTGCTGGTTATATTGTTGAATTCATTCATGATGCTACTGAAAATTATTGTGAGGGAGGAATATATGCTTGTAGGAGTTGCAATAATATCAAGTTTCCTCTCTATGTGCTTAAAATCTTCAAGTTATGCATGTTTTGCCTTCCTATGCAAGTTGATTCTTGTTCCCATAAGTTGTTTGCTCAGAAAATCCCTATGAATAGGAAGTATGTTAGACTTAAATGTTCTATCCATATTATTCATGATGCTCTCTTTATGTTACAATTCTTATCCTTTATGTGAGCATCATTGAAATCATCATGCCTAGCTAGGGGCGTTAAACGATAGCGCTTGTTGGGAGGCAACCCAATTTTATTTTAGTTCCTTGATTTTTGTTACCGTTTAGTAATAAATAATTCATCTAGCCTCTGTTTAGATGTGTTTTTATGCTTTTAATTAGTGTTTGTGCCAAGTAGAACCTTTGTGAAGACTTGGGGAATGTCTTGTTGATCATGCTGTAAAAAAAACAGAAACTTTAGCGCTCACGAGAATTGCTGCCATTTTTATTTGGAGAGTGCTATTTAGTTAATTCTTTTTGCAGATGATTAATAGATAAATTCCTCAGGTCCATAAATTTAGTTGAGAATTTTATGAGTTCCATAAGTATAAGTTTGATCCAGATTACTACAGACTGTTCTGTTTTTGACAGATTCTGTTTTTTCATGTGTTGTTTACTTATTTTGATGAATCTATGGCTAGTAAAATAGTTTATAAACCATAGAGAAGATGGAATACAGTAGGTTTAACACCAATATAAATAAAGAATGAGTTAATTACAGTACCTTTAAGTGGTGATTTATTTTCTTATACTAACGGAGCTTACGAGTTTTCTGTTAAATTTTGTGTTGTGAAGTTTTCAAGTTTTGGGTAAGGATTCGATGGACTATGGAATAAGGAGTGGAAAGAGCCTAAGCTTGGGGATGCCCAAGTCACCCGAAGGTAATATTCAAGGATATGCAAGAGCCTAAGCTTGGGGATGCCCCGGAAAGCATCCCCTCTTTCGTCTTTGTTCATCAGTAACTTTACTTGGAGCTATATTTTTATTCGCCTCATGATATGTGTTTTGCTTGGAGCGTAAATTTATTTTGTTAGGATTTTCTTGATTTTATTTATAACAATGTTTTGCATCTTTTATTTCAATAAAAGTGGCATTGATAGCCTTTACTATGTCCATGTTAGAAGTCCACATCTTGCTGTTTGAAAATAGAAAGTTTACCGCTGTCGCAATAATTCCCTAGAAAAGTCAGAATGTGATAAAATGTTGAAACCTTTTGCATATTAAGATATGATAAATTTACTACATTGGGAATTTTCTTTCATAATTTTTGGAGCTAGGGAAGTATGGATGTTGCTGCATTCTTTACAAACTATCCTGTTTAGGCAGATTGCTGTTATGTTTGCATATGTTTGCTTCTTTAATGATTCTATTTGAGGATAGGACTATTAAATATGCATAGGCATTTAGTATGCAATGTTTAATAATAATTTTAGTGATTTGCTACAGTACAGTATGATAAGGTTTTGGCAATGGTTTATACTAACTTATCTCATGAGTCCTTGTTGAGTTTTGTGTGGATGAAGCTTTTGAGGTTTAGGGAGACCGTGATATGAGAGGAATTAAGGAGACACAAAAGCTCAAGATTGGGGATGCCCAAGGCACCCCAAGATAATATTTCAAGAAATCTCAAGCATCTAAGCTTGGGGATGCCCCGGTTGGCATCCCACCTTTCTGCTTCAACAATTATCGTTTAGTTTCGGTTGATCCTATGTTTTTGCTTCTTCACATGATGTTTTCCATTCTTAGAATGTCATTTTATTTTGCTTTTCTTGATGTTTGAATAGAATACCAAAATCTGAAATTATTAAATGTTAGAGAGTCTTCACATATTTGCATAATTATTCAACTACTCATTGATCTTCACTTATATCTTTCGGAGTAGTTTGTATTTTGCTCTAGTGCTTCACTTATATCCTTTTAGAGCATGGTGGTAGTTTTATTTTGAAGAAATAGATGAACTCTCATCCTTCACTTAGATTATTTTTAGAGTCTTAAATAGCATGGTAATTTGCTTAAAATCCTAATATGCTAGGTATACAAGATTAATAATAAATTCTCTTATGAGTGTGTTGAATACTAAGAGAAGTTTGATACTTGATAATTGTTTTGAGATATGGAGATGGTGATATTAGAGTCATGCTAGTTGAGTAGTTGTGAATTTGAGAGATACTTGTGTTGAAGTTTGTGATTCCCGTAGCATGCACGTATGGTGAACCGTTATGTGATGAAGTCGGAGCATGATTTATTTATTGACTGTCTTCCTTATGAGTGGCGGCCGGGGACGAGCGATGGTCTTTTCCTACCAATCTATCCCCCTAGGAGCATGCGCATAGTACTTTGTTTCGATAACGAATAGATTTTTGCAATATGTATGTGAGTTCTTTATGACTAATGTTAATTCCATGGATTATACGCACTCTCACCCTTCCACCATTACTAACCTCTCTAGTACCGCGCAAACTTTCGCTGGTACCATAAACCCACCATATACCTTCCTCAAAACAGCCACCATACCTACCTATTATGGAATTTCCATAGCCATTCCGAGATATATCGCCATGCAACTTTCCACCGTATCATTTATTATGACACGCTTCACCATTGTCATACTGCTTTGCATGATCATGTAGTTGACATCGTATTTGTGGCAAAGCCACCGTTCATAATTCTTTCATACATGTCACTCATGCATCATTGCACATCCCGGTACACCGCCGGAGGCATTCATATAGAGTCATATCTTCTCCTAAGTATCGAGTTGTAATTCTTGAGTTGTAAGAAAATAAAAGTGTGATGATCATCATTATTAGAGCATTGTCCTAGTGCTGAAAGGATGATGGAGACCATGATTCCCCCACAAGTCGGGATGAGACTCCGGACGAAAAAAAAGAGGAGAAAGGCCATAAAAAAAGAGAAGGCCCAAAAAAAGAGAAAAGAGAAAGGCCATAAAAAAGGGGAAAGGCCAAATAAAAAATGAGACAAAAAGAGAGAAGGGACAATGGTACTATCCTTTTACCACACTTGTGCTTCAAAGTAGCACCATGATCTTCATGATAGAGAGTCTCATATGTTGTCACTTTCATATACTAGTGGGAATCTTTCATTATAGAACTTGGCTTCTATATTCCAATGATGGGCTTCCTTAAAATGCCCTATGTCTTCATGAGCAAGCAAGTTGGATGCACACCCTCTAGTTTCTTTTGTTGAGCTTTCATACACTTATAGCTCTAGTGCATCCGTTGCATGGCAATCCCTACTCACTCACATTGATATCTATTGATGGGCATCTCCATAGCCCATTGATACGCCTAGTTGATGTGAGACTATCTTCTCCTTTTTGTCTTCTCCACAACAACCATTCTATTCCACCAATAGTGCTATGTCCATGGCTCACACTCATGTATTGCGTGAAGATTGAAAAAAGTTAGAGAACATCAAAAGTATGAAACAATTGCTTGGCTTGTCATCAGCGTTGTGCATGATTTAAATATTTTGTGTGGTGAAGATGGAGCATAGCCAGACTATATGATTTTGTAGGGATAGCTTTCTTTAGCCATGTTATTTTGAGAAGACATGATTGCTTAGTTAGTATGCTTGAAGTATTATTATTTTTATGTCAATATTAAACTTTTGTCTTGAATCTTATGGATCTGAATATTCATGCCACAATTAAGAAAAGTTACATTGAAATTATGCCAACTAGCATTCCACATCAAAAAATATCTTTTTAGCATTTACCAACTCGAGGACGAGCAGGAATTAAGCCTGGGGATGCTAGATACATATCCAACGTATCTATAATTTTTGATAGCTCCATGCTATATTATCTAGTGTTTTGGGCAATATTGGGCTTTATTTTCCACATTTATATTATTTTTGGGACTAACCTATTAACCGGAGGCCCATCCCAGATTTGCTGCTTTATGCCTATTTTAGTGTTTCGAGGAAAAGGAATATCAAACGGAGTCAAAACGGAACGAAATCAACTAGAGAAGTTATTTTTGGAAGGAAACCTACCAGATAGACTTGGACCCTACGTCAGAAGATGAAGGAGGTGCTCATGAGGGTAGGGGACGTGCCCCCTACCTCGTGGCACCCCCTTTGATCCACCGACATACCCCTTGTACCCATATATACCTACGTATCGTAAAACTTCCAGGGGACACAATAGCTCGGGAGTTCCGCGCCACAAGCCTCCGTAGCCACCGAAAACCAATCTAGACCTGTTCCGGCACCCTCCCGGAGGGGGCAATCCTTCTCCGGTGGCCATCTTCATCATCCCGGTGCTCTCCATGACGAGGAGGGAGTAGTTCTCCATCGGGGCTGAGGGTATGTACCAGTAGCTATGTGTTTGATCTCTCTCCCTCTCTCGTGTTCTTGATTTGGCACGATCTTGATGTATCACGAGCTTTGCTATTATAGTTGGATCTTATGTTTCTCCTCCCCCTCTTCTCTCTTGTAATGAATTGAGTTTTCCCCTTGAAGTAATCTTATCGCATTAAGTCTTTAAAGACTTGAGAACACTTGATGTATGTCTTGCCGTGGATATCTGAGGTGACAATGGGATATCACGTGATTCACTTGATGTATGTTTTGGTGACAAACTTGCGGGTTCCGCCCATGAACCTATGCATAGGGGTTGGCACATGTTTTCGTCGTGATTCTCCGGTAGAACTTTGGGGCACTCTTTGAGGTCCTTTGTGTTGGTTGAATAGATGAATATGAGATTGTGTGATGCATATCGTATAATCATACCCACGGATACTTGAGGTGACATTGGAGTATCTAGGTGACATTAGGGTTTTGGTTGATTTGTGTCTTAAGGTGTTATTCTAGTACGAACTCTAGGGCTGTTTGTGACACTTATAGGAATAGCCCACCGAATTGATTGGAAGAATAACTTTGAGGTGGTTTCGTACCCTACCATAATCTCTTCATTCGTTCTCCGCTATTAGTGACTTTGGAGTGACTCTTTTATTGCATGTTGAGGGAAAGTTATGTGATCCAATTATGTTATCATTGTTGAGGGAACTTACACTAGTGAAAGTATGAACCCTAGGCCTTGTTTACTATCATTGCAATACCGTTTACGCTCACTTTTATCATTAGTTACCTTTCTGTTTTTATAATTTCAGATTACAAATACCTTTACCTACTATCCATATTGCACTTGTATCACCATCTCTTCGCCGAACTAGTGCACCTATAAAATTTACCATTGTATTCGGTGTGTTGGGGACACAAGAGACTCTTTGTTATTTGGTTGCAGGGTTGCTTGAGAGAGACCATCTTCATCCTGCGCCTCCTACGAATTGATAAACCTTAGGTCATCCACTTGAGGGAAATTTGCTACTGTCCTACAAACCTCTGCACTTGGAGGCCCAACAACGTCTACAAGAAGAAGGTTGTGTAGTAGACATCAGACAGCACCCAAGAACCGGTCCACCCACATATCAAATTGTCAAAGTACCGAACGTGGATCATATGAACGTGATGAAAACTAGGTTGATGATAATTCCCATGTGTCCTCGGGAGCGCTTTTTTCTATATAAGAGTTTTTCCAGGCTTGTCCTTTGATACACAATGGATTGGGCCACCTTGCTGCACTTTATTTACTTTTGTTACTTGTTGCTCGTTACAAATTATCTTATCATAAAACTATCTATTACCTATAATTTCAGTGCTTGCAGAGAATACCTTGCTGAAAACCGTTTATCATTTCCTTCTTCTCCTCGTTGGGTTTGACACTCTTACTTATCGAAAGGACTATGATAGATCCCCTATACTTGTGGGTCATCAATAACGTGATGCTGCTAGAACTAGCCTCGCGGTGGCGTCATGGGAATTATAGCAGTAGCGCGTCTTAGAGCGGGCGCCCTACTGCTATATTTATTTCAGCAGCAAGTTTTGTTTGCACGCGCTACTGCTACATAGCAGCAGCACCATTTTTTAAAGCGCGCTGCTGGTAAGATTCTGTGTATAGGCTTTTCCCTAGTAGTGTATAGTTTCGCCTCCCAACATATTCACCTCAAGGGTGGTGTCAACAATAATAACTCATGCCATCTATATTCAACTGGACATATGTTCCTAGATCTTTCCTCACCAGATGATGCTTGCCAAAGGAGAAAAATAAAAAGGAATAGAAGGAAAACTTTGACTCTTTGCATAAAAGTAAAATATAGGCCTTTCGTAGAGGAAAGCAGAGGTTGCCATGCGCTTATTTGTTTGTATGCTCAATCCATTAGTGCAAAAGAACGTCACGTTGTATTGCCCCTGAAGATGACAACCTTTATTATGCAGTCTGTCGCTTTATTCTTTGTCATCCAAGTTCGTGCAATGCTCAATTTTCTCTTACACTAAACAATCTCACACATTTAGAAGCAATTTTAATGCCTTTTTGCACCAATGACAACTTACTTGAGGGATCTTGCTCAATCCCTAGGTAGGTATGGTGGACACTTGAAAACTAAGATTTGGGTTTAAGGGTTTTTGGATGCACAAGTAGTATTGATACGTCTCCGACGTATCTACTTTTCCTAACACTTTTGCCCTTGTTTTGGACTCTAACTTGCATGATTTGAATGGAACTAACCCGGACTGACGTTGTTTTCAGCAGAATTGCCATCATGTTATTTTTGTGCAGAAATAAAAGTTCTCAGAATGACCTGAAAATCAACAAATCATTATTTTGAAATATATAATGAATATTGGAAGGAAGATCCACGTCAGGGGGTGCCCCACCTGTCCACGAGGGTGGGGCGCGGCCCCCTACCTCGTGGGCCCCCTGACGCTCCACCGACCTCAACCTGGACTCCATATATTCTCTTTCGGGGAGAAAAAACCGGGAGAGACGGATTCATCGCGTTTTACGATACAGAGCCACCGCCAAGCCCTAAACTCTCTCGGGAGGGCTGATCCGGAGTCTGTTCGGGGCTCCGGAGAGGGGAATCCGTCGCCATCGTTATCATGAACCATCCTCCATCACCAATTTCATGATGCTCACCGCCGTGCGTGAGTAATTCCATCTTAGGCTTGCTGGACGGTGATGTGTTGGATGAGATTTATCTTGTAATCGAGTTAGTTTTGTTAGGGTTTGATCCCTAGTATCCACTATGTTCTGAGATTGATGTTGCTATGACTTTGCTATGCTTAATGCTTGTCACTAGGGACCGGGTGCCATGATTTCAGATGTGAACCTTTTATGTTTTCATCAATATATTAGAGTTCTTGATCCTATCTTGCAAGTCTATAGTCACCTATTATGTGTTATGATCCGTTAACCACGAAGTGACAATAATAGGGATACTTACTAGTGATGTCCGTAGTTTGAGGAGTTCATGTATTCACTATGTGTTAATGCTTTGTTCCGGTACTCTATGAAAAGGAGGCCTTAATATCGCTTAGTTTCCAATAGGACCCCACTGCCACGGGAGGGTAGGACAAAAGATGTAATGCAAGTTCTTTTCCATAAGGACGTATAACTATATTCGGAATACATGGCTACGTTACATTGATGAAATGGAGATAGTTCTGTGTGACCCTAGGTTATGACTGTTGCATGATGAACCGCATCCGGCATAATTCTCCATCACCGATCCATTGCCTACGAGCTTTCCATATATTGTTCTCCGCTTATTTACTTTTCCGTTGCTATTGTTATCATCACTACAAAATACCAAAAACATTACTTTTGCTACCATTACATTTGCTACCGTTACCACTACTATCATATTACTTTCCTACTAAACACTTTGCTGCAGATTTTAAGTTTCCAGGTGTGGTTGAATTGACAACGCAGCTGCTAACACTTGATAATGTTCTTTGGCTCCCCTTGTGTCGAATCAATAAATTTGGGTTGAATACTCTACCCTTGAAAACTGTTGCGATCCCCTATACTTGTGGGTTATCAAGACTATTTTCTGGCGCTGTTGCCGGGGAGCATAGCTGATGAAGCTATGTACCTAGGGTAGGGGCACGGACCTGTCCAAAGAGCCCTACCCTAGGACATCCCTAGAAGAAGTCACCTTTCAATCGACTTTAAGGTATCCCACTCGACGGGTTCAAGACACTCGACCAAGAAGCTATCACTCGACCATGAAGCCAACCACTCGACTGCCAGGAGAACTAAAGTCACTCCACAGGCAAACGGTCGGCTATTAAGTAGTCTTTATGGTCATTATAGCACTTTATTAGGGGCATTACCAGTAAGGCCCAACCTTAAATGTACCTTAAACCCTGCATCACTGAGGGCAGGAGAGGGCCGGCGAACTCTATATAAGCCACCCCCCTCCTCAGTATGGAGGGTTCGCACCTCTGTTATTCACACACCAATAATCGAATCGACCGCCTCGGGCACCGAGACGTAGGGCTGTTACTTCCTCCATGAAGGGCCTGAACTCGTACATCTTGGTGTGTTTACAACTTCCCAATAGCTATGATCTAGCCTCTCCATACACACCCCCCTACATCACTGTCAGAGTTAGAACGACGACAGTTGGCGCCCACCATGGGGCCGGAATCTTAGCGCCTGATTGGAGAAGTTGCGATTTTTCCGATCCCTTTGATCATGGTTTCGTGCGGAGTTTTGGTGGAGGGCCGCGAGATCCGCCTCGGCGCGCTCATGTTCATCGCCGACGACTTTGCCTGGCTTCAGGAGGCACCACTCGACATCAACGCGCTCCCCGTCCGCGGTGCGACGCACTTCCGCGCGTGCATTCGTGGCGTCCTCCTGCGGCAGCCGTCGACCCAATATCAGTCGGCCCCCGTGTCGTCTCCCCGCCCTGTCTCCCACCGGCGCAAGCGCTCCGGCCGGTCGAGACTTCGGAGGTGGGTGAGGCATGCCGTGGCCCGCCAGTCGGAAACCCCACAAGTCGCGACAATCGAGCCCGACGAATCCCTCTACGGCCTGTTCGACTGGCTCCACGGAGACCGCATCCGAGTGCGACAGCAGTGACCCAGCGGCTAAGGTTCTGGCGGTCGATGGAACGCACAGTCCTCCCGGTTTCCCTCGCGCTGATGGAGGCGCGGGTGGGGGCGACCCGTCGCATCCCCACGATGAGTATCTCCCCGAACCTCTCACGTCATTATAGCGAGAGGAGCTTCGCCGCCGAAACATGGACGCACTCCACACCCCTATCGTCGGAGAGACCCCCGAGGCCCGGGCCTTGGAGGACGCGCGCTTGGCTAACTTGGCCGAGCGCACTCTACTGGAGAATCTCTAGCGAGCACTCGACGAGCAAGCGCGTCAGTGGGCTCCCGAGTCTAGTCGACGCCAGCTCTTCCCGCCGACGCAGGTATACCGAACCCCAGTTCAAAATTTGGCCGCCGCGGCCCGTATAGCAGAATCGAATCAGCCCTCCCAGTCGGAGGCTGGCAGGGGCTTGTTGCAGATCAGAGCGTTGCTCTTGGCGGCGGGAAACCAGAATTCCGCTATTTCTCAGTCGCGGAATAGGATCCACAGTCGATCCGTTGCAACAGATACAGTCCAATCGGCTCACAGCCCGAGGTCGCCCCCGAGGCGTGAGGGACGTGGTGACCGGCATGATCAGTACAGAAGGAATGAGCAGTATGATCACCGATCCGATCGTGATGATCGACATCGAGTGCCAACCCCTCCCCCGAGGAGTGGGTCATATGCGCCTCGACATCGAGATGACAGGCGCCTTCATAGTGTTGGGCAGAGGATTCCAATCGACCCCAGGGACCCAGGCTTTGACGCGAGATCTATCCTCGTTCAAGGTTTGCTTGATAGGAACAGAGCTCATCGGGAAGGCCACAACAGAGATGCGCCTGCCAGCAGCAGAGTACGTGTTTCGGGGCCAGAATGTTTCAGTCGAGCCATCAGGGCCGCAGTGATTCCTCCCAACTTTCGGTTGGCGATTGGAGTCAGCAAGTTCACCGGTGAGTCTAAGCCTGACACTTGTCTCGAAGATTACCGAGTGGCTGTACAAATTGGCGGTGGCAATGATGAGGTGGCCATGAAGCATTTGCCTCTCCTGTTAGAGGGCTCGGCCAGAGCGTGGCTGAATCAGTTAGCACCCAGCAGCATCTACACTTGGGAGGATCTCTCTCGAGTGTTTGTCACAACCTTTGAGGGAACATGCAAGCGACCCGCAGGCCTTACAGAATTGCGGTCTTGCATGCAGAAACCGAGTGAAACTCTGAGGGATTACATCCAGAGGTGGATCACTTTGCATCACACAGTTGAGAACGTACCGGATCACCATGCAGTTTGTGCCTTTAAAGAAGGCGTCAAGAACAGAGAGTTGAACCTGAAGTTCGGTCGGACCAGAGAAATGTCTCTAAATCGGATGATGGAAATTGCCACCAAATACGCTAACGGAGAAGATGAAGATCGACTCCGGAGTGGCAAGCAGAAAGCAGTCGCCCAGGAAACCGGAGGCAATTCCAGTCGGAAGCAGAAGCGGAACGCCGAGCCAGCCGCCCCTGGGGAGGCCCTGGCCGTAACCCAGGGAAATTTCAAGGGAAAACCCAAAGGCCCCTGGAAGCCCAAGAAAGTCAAGGATCAAGATGGAAATGATGTTTTGGATCTGCCATGTCACATCCACACCAAGAAAGATGAAGAGGGTAATTTTATTTACCCAAAGCATACCACTCGACAGTGCCGGCTCCTGATCCAGCAGTTTCAGGGCAAACAGTCCAAAGATAAGGAAAAAGAGTCGGACAGAGTTGAGAACAAGGAATATAGTGACGATGGATACCCCCAAATTAATTCCACCCTGATGATTTTTGCTGATGCCGAAAGCAAAAGTCGACTGAAAGTCATTAACCGTGAGATGAATATGGTTGCTCCGGCAACACCCAGTTATCTGAAGTGGTCTCAGACTGCCATCACATTCGACCAGTCCGATCACCCTACACACATTGCCACCCCTGGGAGGCAAGCTTTGGTGGTCGACCCAGTTGTTGAAGGCACTCGACTGACCAAAGTCCTGATGGATGGTGGCAGTGGCCTGATCATATTGTATGCTGAAACATTGATAGGGATGGGCATTCCAATGTCCAGGCTCAGCGCCAGCAACATGAGTTTCCATGGAGTCATTCCTGGAAAGAAAGCCGAGTCACTCGGCCAGATTGCTCTCGATGTGGTTTTCGGCGATTCAAAGAATTACCGCAAGGAAAAGTTGACATTTGAGGCCGGCCAACTTATGCACGCTTCATGGCTCGACCGTGCTACGTGTATCTCAAGTTGAAGATGCCCGGCCCCAGAGGTGTGATCACTGTTACAGGCAATCAGAAGAAAGCAGAGGAGTGTTTTCAGAAAGGATCAAAGATTGCTGACGCTCAGATGGCAGTTGTTGAGCTGCAAGAGTACCAAAAGACTGCTGATCCGAGTGAATTGCTATGAGCCAAGAAGCCTGCTTCAGAATCTGCTTTTCAGTCGTCCGGTGAAACTAAGCGAGTTCACATTCACCTGACCGACCCCGATGCTGCTCCGACTCACATCTCAACGACGCTCGACTCCAAATAGGAAGAAGCGCTCATCCAGTTCCTCCGTGAGAACTGCGACCTCTTCGCATGGAAGCCTTCTGACATGCCTGGAGTTCCCAGGGGGCTGGCTGAGCACCGTCTACGAGTCGACCCGAAGTTCAAGCCTGTGAAAGAACATCTTCGACGGTCCGCCGTCCAGAAGAGGAAAGCTATTGGCGAGGAGGTGGCTCGGCTCTTAGCAGCGGAGTTCATCCGAGAGATTTACCACTCCGAGTGGCTCGCCAATGTTGTCATGGTCCCCAAGAAGGACAAGTCACTTCGCATGTGCATTGACTTTAAACATATCAATCAGACCTGCCCGAAGGATCATTTCCCCCTCCCCTGCATCGACCAGGTAGTCGACTCGACCACGGGATGTGAGCGTTTGTCTCTTCTAGATGCTTATTCAGGGTACCATCAGATCCGTCTGTATGGACCCGACGAGATCAAAACGGCTTTCATCACCCCATTCGGGTGCTTCTGTTACATCACCATGCCCTTCGGCCTCAAGAATGCTGGAGCCACGTTCATGAGGATGATTCAGAAGTGTTTGCTCACTCAGATCAGTCGGAACGTAGAAGCATACATGGATGATATTGTGGTTAAGTCACGGAAAGGTTCCGACCTACTGACTGACCTCGCCGAAACCTTTGCTAACCTCAGGAGATATGATATCAAACTCAATCCATCAAAGTGCACATTCGGAGTTCCAGGTGGAAAGTTACTCGGTTTCCTCGTTTCCGAACGAGGAATCGACGCCACCCCGAGAAAGTTGGCACCATACTCCGGATGAAGTGCCATGTGCGTGTACACGATGTCCAGAAGCTTACAGGTTGCTTGGCCGCTCTAAGTCGATTCATTTCTCGTCTCGGTGAAAAGGCGTTGCCTCTTTACCGACTAATGAAGAAGTCTGACAAGTTCGAGTGGACTCTGGAAGCTGATGCAGCGTTCGCAGAGCTCAAAGCTCTGCTCTCCACCTAGCCGGTGCTTGCTGCCCCAATTAGTAAAGAGCCTCTGCTGCTTTACATTGCGGCCACGGGACAAGTTGTCAGTATAGTACTTACAGTCGAGCGGGAAGAAGAAGGAAAGGCCTTCAGAGTTCAGCGCCCAGTATATTATGTGTCTGAAGTTTTGACTCCTTCGAAGCAAAGATATCCCCATTACCAGAAGCTTTTATATGGGATTTACATGACCACGAAGAAGGTTGCACACTACTTCTCTGACCATTCCATTACAGTTGTCAGCGAGGCTCCACCGTCAGAGATTTTGCATAACAGAGATGCAACTAGTCGAGTGGCGAAGTGGGCGATTGAACTCCTTCCTCTAGATATCAAGTTTGAAGCAAAGAAGGCTATCAAGTCCCAAGCAATTGCAGATTTCGTCGCCGAGTGGATTGAACAGCAGCTTCCGACCCAAGTTCACTTGGAGCACTGGACCATGTTCTTTGATGGATCTAAAATGCTGAATGGTTCCGGTGCTGGGGTAGTATTGGTCTCCCCCCGAGGAGATAAGCTCAGATATGTTCTCCAGATTCACTTCGATTCCTCCAATAATGAAGCACAATATGAAGCACTCTTGTATGGGTTGCGCATGGCCATTTCACTCGGCGTCCGGCGCCTCATGGTCTATGGCGACTCAGATTTGGTGGTTAATCAGGTGATGAAGGAGTGGGACGTCAGAAGCCCAGCTATGACTGGCTACTACAACGCAGTAAGAAAGCTAGAAAAGAAATTCGAGGGGTTAGAGCTTCATCACATCCCCCAACTGAAAAATCAAGCAGCTGATGATCTCGCAAAGATAGGCTCCAAGAGAGAAGCCATTCCCAGCAATGTGTTTTTGGAGCACATCCGCTCGCCGTCAGTCCAGGAGGATCCTTTCACAGAAGAAGCCCCGCAACCGAAAAGTGCCACAGATCCGACTGAAGTCGAAATTCCTGCTGTGGTCGACCTAGTCATGGAGGTCTTGGCTATCACTCCCGACTGGACGATACCATACATCGCGTATATCTTGAGGAAAGAACTTCCAGAGGACGAAGAAGAGGCCCGACAGATCGTCCGTCGATCTAAAGCTTTCACAGTCATAAAAGGACAGTTGTATAGAGAAAGCGCGACTGGAATCGGTCAGAAGTGCATAATGCCAGAAGAAGGCCAGAGGATCCTTGATGATATCCACTCGGGGACCTGTGGTCACCATGCGTCCTCTCGGACCATTGTGGCCAAAGCATACTGAGCGGGTTTTTTCTGGCCTAGGGCAAACGAAATGGCGAAAGAGATAGTCGACAAGTGTGAAGGCTGCCAGTTCTACTCAAACATGTCGCACAAGCCGGCATCAGCTCTAAGGACCATTCCACTCGTCTGGCCCGTCGCTGTTTGGGGACTGGACATGGTTGGTCCACTGAGAACAGGCAGGAGCGGATTCACACATGTGCTTGTGGCAGTCGACAAGTTTACCAAATGGATTGAAGCCAAGCCTATCAAAAATCTTGATTCTAGCACTGCTATCAGTTTCGTCAGAGAGTTGATATTCAGATATGGGGTCCCGCATAGCATCATCACTGACAATGGGTCAAACTTTGATTCAGACAAGTTCAGAGCTTTTTGCGCCTCTCAAGGCACACGAGTCGACTACGCGTCGGTCGCGCATCCCCTGTCGAACGGACAAGCTGAAAGAGCAAATGGTCTAATTCTCAAAGGACTGAAGCCTCGACTGATGTGTGATCTCAAGCACGCAGCAGGCGCTTGGGTCGACGAGCTTCCGTCAGTTTTGTGGGGACTGAGGACCACCCCGAACCGGTTGACTGGAAGAACGCCATTCTTTCTTGTTTACGGAGCCGAAGCCGTCCTGCCGAGTGATCTACTTCACAACGCCCCCAGAGTCGAGCTTTACGACGAAGACGAAGCAGAGCAAGCCTGGCAAGACGCAGTCGACCTCCTAGAGGAGGAGAGGGAAATGGCTATGATCAGATCGACCATCTATCAGCAAGACTTGCGTTGATTCCATGCCAGAAATGTGAAGAGTCGAGCCTTCCAAGAAGGAGATTTGGTCCTCCGAGTGGATCAGCAGAAACCACACAAACTTGCTCCTACCTGGGAAGGCCCCTTCATCGTCACCAGAGTCCTCCACAATGGAGCATATCACCTCTACAATGTTGATCACCAGATCGATGAAACCACGAGCTTGGAATGCGGAACTGCTCCGCCCATTTTACACTTGAACGAGATGTAATAAGGAAAAATTTCCTGCAGTACATTTTTATCAAAGACAAGAGTGTTCCAATAACTGCTGTCACTTTTTGTTTGCATACGAAATCCCCCAGTGGGTGACTTAGCTGCGAATCCGTTTCGCCTAAGTTCGAAAAATCCTACCGAGTGGAGAGCCAGACTCCCAGTCGGGGGTTTAGCTGCAGCCCAGTGCTTGCCTAAGTGCTCAAAAATCCTACCGAGTGAGAACAAACCTCCCACTCGGGGGCTTAGCTGCAGTCTAGTACTCGCCTAAGTTCTCCCACTTAGAGACTTAGCTGCAGTCAGGCACTCGCCTAAGTTTGAAAAATCCTACCGAGTGGAGAGCAATCCTCCCACTCGGGGGCTTAGCTGCAGTCCAGTACTCGCCTAAGTTCTCCCACGTAGAGACTTAGCTGCAGTCAGGCACTCGCCTAAGTTTGAAAAATCCTACCGAGTGGAGAGAAATCCTCCCACTCGGGGGCTTAGCTGCAGTCCAGTACTCGCCTAAGTTCTCCCACCTAGAGACTTAGCTGCAGTCAGGCACTCGCCTAAGTTTGAAAAAATCCTACCGAGTGAGAGCAAACCTCCCACTCGGGGGCTTAGCTGCAGTCTAGTACTCGCCTAAGTTCTCCCACTCGAGGGCTTAGCTGCAGTCCAGCACTCGCCTAAGTTTGAAAAATCCTACCGAGTGGAGAGCAATCCTCCCACTCGGGGGCTTAGCTGCAGTCCAGTACTCGCCTAAGTTCTCCCACCTAGAGAATTAGCTGCAGTCAGGCACTCGTCTAAGTTTGAAAAAATCCTATCGAGTGAGAGCAAACCTCCCACTCGGGGGCTTAGCTACAGCCCAGTGCTCGCCTATGTTTGAAAAATCCTACCGAGTGAGAGCAAACCTCCCACTCGGAGGCTTAGCTGCAGCCCAGCGCTCGCCTAAGTGTTTAAAAATCCTACCGAGTGAGAGCAAACCTCCCACTCGGGGGCTTAGCTGCAGCCCAGCGCTCGCCTAAGTGTTTAAAAACCCTATCGAGTGAGAGCAAACCTCCCACTCGGGGACTTAGCTGCGGCCCAGTGCTCGCCTAAGTACAGGACACAACCCAATCCGCAAGGACGACGAGGCACAAGTCGATTGCTACCTTCTCCTTCGGAGTTGCGCCGCAGATACAAGGTTATTCCGAGTGAAGATCAAATTCCACTCGACGGATCAAACCATGAAGATATTCAAAGAGAAATCAAGTTCAGATAAAGCCTAAAAGGTCCTAGACCTCAGATCAAAGTACTCGAGCCCTCGGCTCAGCGGAGTTTAATGGTTACAAATCCACTCGGCATTCCGAGGCAAATTTAAAGTGAAGCATAAAAGTTTTTCATCCCTCAGGAGGAGGACTGGAAGGGGCGGCGAACTCGTCCAAGTCAATCCCGTCTGCAATACGAGTGGCGGCAGCAATGAAAGTCTCCATGAAGTCTTGAAAGTTGTGCTTCCTGGTATTGGCAACTTGGATGGCTGCCAGCTTTTCTTCTCGCGCTTCCTTGCAATGGACGCGGACCAGAGACAGAGCGACATCAGCACCACATCTAGCAGAAGATTTCTTCCATTCCTCCACTCGACCTGGGACTTCATTAAGTCGAGCCATCAGGGACTCAAGGTCGTTCTGAAGCGTCGTCCCAGGCCAGAGTGATGTGTCGATCCGCGACATCGCAACCTTCATTCGAGCAAGATAGTCAACTATGCTGGCAATGCGAGACTCTAGACGGAGCACGTTCATTGCAGCCTCGTCCTTCACAAGGGAGTTAGCAGGGTCCAAGCCTGGCTCCACTCGACTGGTATCCTCTTCAAAGTTCTGATAGAATTCTGCAAACACGATTCAAGAATAAGACAGTGACCCTACACAGACTTGGTAACTTCAAGACAGTCGGGGCAGAGTAATTACCTTCGAGCACGACGAACAGCTTCTTGGCGAGTCCACCAAGATAAGCCTCCAGATCGTTCCTCTTCCCCGCTAGCTCACCTGCCTTGTCGTGCAGAGCCACGTTGTCGTTCTTCAGTCGGCTGACCTCTTGATTGGCTACCTCGAGAGCAGCTTTCAGTCTGGAGTTCTCCTGCTCAAGAGCTCCGACCAAGGCTATTTTCTCTTCGGCAAGCCTCGTTTTATCCAAGACCTCCTTCTGTGCCTCCGCAAGATCTTGATCCTTCTTCTTCAGAGCTTCCTCCAGTTTATCTGCGGCGCGTCGAGCGAAATCAACATCAAGAAAGAAAAGCCACTCGTCAAGAATGGAGAACCTCACCAGCCGTACCTTTTGCTTCTTCTTGCGCCTTCTTCAAATTCTCCTGAGCAAGCTTCAAGTTAAGGTTGAGCTAGATCTGCTGATTCTCCAACTCAGTATAGCGAGCTACAAGGTCGCAGGATTTCTGTAAAAAGAAAAATCAGTCGACAGACGTCCAAGACAAGTTGCTTCCGAGCAACTAAGAGACAATGATGACGTTTCTAAGACTACAGCCGAATGAAGAACATTCGACAGTAGTCCCGGGGACTACACCCAGTGGGTGCACTCAGCGTGCCCCCACTATAAAAAAAAGAGTCGACTGCCCGCAGTCGACCGGATACAGTCCCACTCGACATGGCCTGACCAGACCGAGTGAAGAAATACAGCTACAGCAACACAATATAAAGACTACAGTCGACTGCCAGCAGCCCTCCGTAGTCTCGGGGACTACACCCGGTGGGTGCACTTAGCGTGCCCCCACTCGTCCAAGAATTGGCAGACACACCCAGTGGGTGTACAGATACAAAGATCTTCGGAAAAGAGGTTCTTCAAACAGCATATCGTGAACAGGCCAAGTGTTGAGTCGACTGACCTGGACATTACTCTGAAGAGCCGAACTTGCGTCGTAAGCTGCTTGGCTGGCCTCCCGAGCCACCTTCACTTGCTCCATCATGATCCCCGCCTGGCGTATAGCCTCTTTTGCAGCAGCCGCTTGGTCCTCAGGGACGGGGTATGTGGCAAAAAGCGAAGACGGATCCGCAGTCGACGTCGAGGGCCACACACTCGTCAGAGGAATGGCGAAGGTCACAGAAGCCCGAGTGGTGTCACCACCATCCCGAGCTACGGCCTCAGACGCCGGAGCAGATTGGGGGGTCTTGTCAACCGACGCCCTCTTGTTCCTCCTCACTCTCAACGGTTCGTTGTCGTCGTCATCCGGGAGGTCGATAACATGAGGAGGGGCTACAAGGGAAACATTCAATCGACCAGAGTTGCAATAAATGTTCAGTCGACTCAAAGCGGAAGGTCAGTAATCGTACCAGGGTTGGAGGTAACAACATCCTCCATCTCTTGGTCTTCGTCCTTGGCGGAGATCTCAGAAGTAGCAGCAATGCAAGTCTCGAAAGTCAGTCAGTTGGCTCAATGAATCGAGCAAGGATCTGTCCACGGTCGACAAAGGATAACAAGTTTTATTATTACCCAGAAATGGTGGGGACGGCCATCTTCATCTTGGACAGAGCCTTGGGCGGCTTTGACGGTGTTGCGCGTGGGTGCTTGGGAGCCTTTCCAGTCGGCGTAGGAGAAGAGGTCCGAGGGCGTTTCGACGACTGCCCAACAGGAGCAGTCGCCCTACCACGCTCCCGCGCTGGGTCGTGTGTGAGCTTGGATCGCCCCTTCGGGCAGGGGGGTTCAACCTCCTCCTCCTCCTCTTCGCTGGAGTCGACGTCGTCGCCTCCCTCTCCTTCACCGTCGGACTCCCACTCGCCTTGATCGTCTCCGCTCTCACCTCCGCTCGCCTCCCCTTCCTCAGTTGGCCCTTGTGCCCCGTTGGGCGTCGAGTACATCTCGGTAGTCGCCTGGAAAACAACAGACAAGACGAAAGTCAATCGACCTACTCAAAGAAGACCAATGAAGAAAACAAGATCTCAGTCAGGAGCATAAAGACATACCTGGCCCATGTCATACGAGTTGTCGAGTGGAATTACCCTCCTGGCTCCTCGGCGGTTGTCTTTGTTCCCCGTGATGCTCGACAGCCACCCCTCCAGCATCTCGTCAGTAACCTCCTCCGGGTGGACCCGAGTGGTGTCGTCGAGACCCGAGTACAGCCACATCGGGTGGTCACGAGCCTGGAGCGGTTGGATGCGCCTCCGGAGGAAGACCTCCAGCAAGTCCATACCAGTCACGCCCTCACGGACAAGCTCAACCACTCGACCAGACAGTACTTTGACTTGGGCCTTTTCCTCCGGCATCACTTTCAGAGAAGCAGGTTTTTCAGCTCGGTCGAGTGAGAAAGGGGGAAGTCCGGTCGACTGCCCTGGGGTCGCCTGGTCTTGACAGTAAAACCAGGTCGCCTGCCAACCGCGGACCGACTCCGGGAAAATGATAGATGGAAAACAACTCTTTCCCCTCGTCTGGATCGCCAGGCCCCCGCACAGCTGAATCACCTGCGTCCTTTCGTCACTCGACTTGGCCTTCTTGACCGATTGAGAACGGCAGGTAAAAATGTGCTTGAAGAGTCCCCAATGGGGGCGGCAACCCAAGAAACCCTCACACATGGAAATGAAAGCAGCAAGATATACGATGGATTTGGGAGTGAAGTGGTGGAGCTGCGCTCCGAAGAAGTTCAGAAAGCTCCGGAAAAAAGGATGGGGCGGCAGAGAAAACCCTCGGTCGATATGGGTGGCTAGGAGCACACACTCACTGTCGCGAGGCTGAGGTTCGATCTCTCTCCCCGGGAGACGCGCAGCTTCGGGGGTAATGACTCCCCCCTCGACCATGTCGTCGAGGTCTTCTTGCCGGATCACCGACGGCATCCAGTCGCCCTGGATCCAGCCGCGGGGCAGAGCAGACCTTGAGGAAGATCCACCCCGAGCAGATCTCTTCCCTTTCCCCTACGCCGCCGCCTTCTTCGCGCGCTCCAGAGCGGATGTCTTGTCCTTCGCCATCGTCGTCGGCAAATCTCGCACGGGTCTGCGGCGCTAGGGCGAGAGCGGAGGTGCGGAGGAGCTTGCGAAGGGAGAGAGGAAGAAGAGAGCACACTGTTTCGAAACCCCGAGCCGGCTACTTATAAGATGCCGCTCCCGAGTGGCTGACTGGTAGGCCCAGGCAGTCCAGTCAAATCCCGCAGCGGACGCGCGCGCAGTATGTGGCGAAAAAGGTGGCGCGGAAATCGAGGAGCTTCCGCTTTACCGCTTCCGATTACTGCGGCCGCTCCCGTCCCGCGCGCTTCCCGAAATCCGAATCCCACGACATCCGCGGGCTGCAAAACAACTTGTCAAAACAGAAGACCCCGCTCGCGCCAACACTCGGTATGTCACAAGTAAGGAAATTCACTCGACGAAAGGCCTGGAATGGATCGAGGCGACTAGAAGAGGTTGATGACGTCATCCGTGACGATTGACCCAAAACGAGGCACTCATGTAGCCCAAAGGAGCAGTCGGAAGGATCTCCAACTCTTTCCCCACTCAAACCTCGATCCATTCGGGGGCTAATGATGAAGCTATGTACCTAGGGTAGGGGCACGGACCTGTCCAAAGAGCCCTACCCTAGGACATCCCTAGAAGAAGTCACCTTTCAATCGACTTGAAGGTATCCCACTCGACGGGTTCAAGACACTCGACCAAGAAGCTATCACTCAACCATGAAGCCAACCACTCGACTGCCAGGAGACCTAAAGACACTCCGCAGGCAAACGGTCGGCTATTAAGTAGTCCTTATGGTCATTATAGCACTTTATTAGGGGCGTTACCAGTAACGCCCAACCTTAAATGTACCTTAAACCCTGCATCACTGAGGGCAGGAGAGGGCCGGCGAACTCTATATAAGCCACCCCCCTCCTCAGTATGGAGGGTTCGCACCTCTGTTATTCACACGCCAATAATCCAATCGACCGCGTCCGGGCACCGAGACGTAGGGCTGTTACTTCCTCCGTGAAGGGCCTGAACTCGTACATCTTGGTGTGTTTACAACTTCCCAATAGCTAAGATCTAGCCCTCCATACACACACCCCTACATCACTGTCAGAGTTAGAACCACGACAATAGCTCTATTCTTTGAGTCACTTGGGATTTATATCTGCTTATCATTATGAAGAACTTGAAAGATCCTAAAACCAAGATTTATCCCTAAACTACGAGGGGAGGTAAGGAACTGACATCTAGTTATGCACTTGATTCACCTTCTGTTTTGAGTAAGCGTGCGACACCTACACCTGCTATTCATTCTGATATGTCGCATGTTATTGATGATGCCACTTCTACTATGCATGATACTTATGATGAAACTACTTCTATGCTTGATACTACTGTGCCACTTGGTGAATTTCTTGATGAACAACTTGCTAGGGCTAGGGAGAATGAAATTATTGAAACTGATAACATTGATGAAAGTGATAATGAAGACTCTCCCCCTAGATATGAATTACCTATTGTGCCTCAGGGCTATGTTATGGATGAATAAACTGCTAGAGATTTTCTTGCTTGCAATGATAGGAGTGATCTTAAGAAATTATTATCTATGCTGAAACTAAAAACTTTGAATGCTAGAATGAGATATGATCCTGCTTATGCTACTTCACCTATCTTTGTTACTAATAAGGATTATGATTTCTTTGTTGATCCTGAGATAATTACTTTAGTTGAATCTGATCCTTTCTATGGCTATGAATCTGAAATTGTTGTGGCACATCTTACTAAATTAAATGATATAGCCACCCTATTCACTAATGTTGAGAGAACTCGCTACTTTTATATCCTTAAATTATTTCTGTTCTCATTAAAGGGTGATGCTAAGATATGGTTTAATTCTGTTGATCCTGGTTGTGTGCGTAGTCCCCAGGATATGATTTATTACCTCTCTGCTAAATATTTCCCCACTCATTAGAAACAAGCTGCTTTAAGAGAAATATATAATTTTTTGCAGATTGAAGAAGAGAGTCTGCCACAAGCTTGGGGGAGGCTTCTCCAATTACTTAATGCTTTGACTGATCATCCTCTTAAGAAAAATGAAATACTTGATATCTTTTATAATGGACTAAGCGATGCTTCCTGAGACCACCTGAATAGTTGTGCTGGTTGTGTTTTTAGGGAAAGAACACCAGATGAAGCTGAAATTCTACTGAATAATATGTTGACTAATGAAAATAATTGGACACTTCTTGATCCAATTCCTGATCCAACTCCTAAGCAAACTTCGAAGAAAATGGGTATTCTATTTCTCAGTCATGAAGATATGCAAGAGGCAAAGAAATCTATGAAAGAAAAAAGCATTAAAGCTGAAGATGTTGAGAATTCCTCCTATTGAAGAAATACATTGTCTTAATTTACCGCCCGTTGAAGAAGTACATGGTCTTGATAACCCGACATAGGTAGTAAAGGTAAATTCTCTCTATAGATATGATAAAGCTGAAATCCCATTTATGAAGTTTGCTAGCCCATGTTTGGACGAGTTTGATGTCTTTATGGTTAAACTAGAAAACTTCAATGCTTATTTTAGTAGAGAATTAAAATGCAATGCTGATATGCTTGAACACTTCGGTGATTATATGGCTAATGGTAAAGGTGAACTTAAAATTACTAGTAAACATGCTTCTATGGTTACCACTCAAGTAGAACAAGTACTTAAAGCTCAGAATGATTTGCTCAATGAATTAAATAGTAAGAAAAATGATAATGATGTTATAGTTATGACTAGAGGTGGTAAAATGACTCGGGAACCTTTGTATCCTAAGGGCCATCCTAAGAGAATTGAGCAAGATTCTTACAGAAATATTATTGATGCACCTAGTCCTTCTAAAAGGAAGAAAAAGAAAAATGATAGGACTTTGCATGCTTCTAGTGAACCTGTTATTGACAAACCTGAGAATCCTAATGATATCTCTATTTCTGATGCTGAAACACAATCTGGTAATGAACATGAACCTAGTGATAATGTTAATGATGTTGTTCATGTTGATGCTCAACCTAGAAATGATAATGATGTAGAGATTGAACCTGCTGTTGATCTTGATAACCCAAAATCAAAGAATCAACGTTATGATAAGAGAGACTTTGTTGCTAGGAAGCACGGTAAAGAAAGAGAACCATGGGTTCAGAAACCCATGCCTTTTCCTCCTAAACCATCCAAGAAAAATGATGATGAGTATTTTGAGCGCATTGCTGAAATGATTAGACCTATCTTTTTGCGTATGCGATTAACTGATATGCTTAAAATGAATCCTTATGCTAAGTACATGAAAGATGTCGTTACAAATAAAAGAAAGATACCGGAAGCTGAAATTTCCACCATTCTTATTAATTATACTTTTAAGGGTGGAATACCTAAGAAACTAGGAGATCCAGGACTACCAACTATACTATGCTTCATTAAAAGAAACTATGTTAAAACTGCTTTATGTGATCTTCGAGCTGGTGTTAGTGTTATGCCTCTCTCTTTATATTGTAGACTTGATTTGAATAAGTTGACACCTACCGCAATATCTTTTCAAATGGCTGACAAATCAACTGCTATACCTGTCGGTATTTGTGAGGATGTGCATGTTGTGGTTACAAATGTTACTATTTTAACAGACTTTGTTATTCTTGATATTCCTGAGGACGATAGTATGTCTATTATTCTTGGAAGACCCTTTTTGAATACAGTACGGGCTGTTATTGATTGCACCAAAGGCAATGTCACTTTTCATTTTAATGGTAATGAGCATACGGTACACTTTCCGAGGAAACAACCTCAAGTCCACAATATTAATTCTATTGGAAAAATTCCATCGATTATTTTTGGAGGTTTTGAATTTCCTCTTCCTACTGTCAAGAAGAAATATGATATCCCTATTGTTGGGGACATGCATATCCCCGTTGAGGTAACCTAGTGTGATTCGAAAACTCTCCGGTTCCATGTTATTCGGAATGAGTTTGTTAACAAGACCTGATCAACCTGTTAGTGGATTCCTTTTGATGAGCATGAGATGGATGAATTTAGAAAACACAAATCTCTGTACCCTCTTTTTGCTTTCTGTTATTTATATTAAATAAAACAAAAATAGTAATTTTTGTCTGTTTTCTGAATTATCAATGCAATTAAAAATACCCCGAAAATAAATTTCTCCAAATGCCCTGAAATTTAAATATGATTTTTTCTAGAATATTTGAGAATATCTGGCACTGAGAACACAGCAGGGGGAGCAAGCATCGGGCCAGGAGGGTGGAGGGTGTGCCCCCTTGCCTCGTGGGCCCATGGTGCCTCCCCTCCACTTATTCCAGCTACCACACACTCCTTCTTCCTCCCACAAACACCACTACCCAGCTCAAACCCGAGTCCAAGCTCATTTTGCTGCCATTTTCGATCTCCTTGCTGAAAACACCTCTCACAAAACTGCTTTGGGGGATTGTTCCTTGGTATGTGACTCCTCCAATGGTCTAATTAGTTTTTGTTCTAGTGCTTTATTCATTGCTTGTTTTTGCTGCTTAGGTGACCTTGTTCTTGAGCTTGCATGTCAAATTTTTGTGGTCAAAAGTAGTTTTGATGCATGATATTGCCTCTTGGCACTTGTAGGAGTAGTTGCTATCAATATTGTTGAGTTTGGTTCACTTTTATTTTGAAGTTGCTAAAATTTCATAAATTTTTCAAAGGAAGAAATATGTTTAGGAAAATGTACCAAGGTGGTCCTTCAAGGAAGCAAGGACCCAGGCTTGCAATGTGCGATGCCGACGAAGAACCACCGAGGGAAGCTCAAGTGCGGGCTTGTGAATGGCCTTCAAAGGACTTTATGGATACAGCAGGAATCAAGGAAGAATTTAACGCATATGTGCGTAATGCTGATCTTGAGAGCTTTGAGGCCGACAAATGCTGCTAGTACGACCATCTCACTAATTCCTTTGTGAGGAGGTTTGAATTTTCATCATCACGCAATTCTCAAACTGTCATGTTTGATCTCTGTGAAAATTCTTATACTATGGAGTTAGAGGATTTTAACACTGCTTGCAAACTTCCTCAATGGGTTAGTCCTAATGAACCTCGCATATCTGAATTTAGAGATTTTCTTGCTAGTATAACTGTGGGGGAATCTAGAGACACAACGCAAGCTACCATAGAGAGCATTCAATTTCCTTTTATACATTATTTTGCTTTCTTCATAGGTAGGTGCATAAATGGTAAGGATGTAGCATGTCACATGTGTGTCCCAGACCTTAGTGTTCTCAGGAGTGCTGTATTAGAAGATAGACATTATAATTTGAGAGCCATTGTTGCATGTAGGTTGCATAATAATAGATTTAGTGGAGATTTCTTCGGTGGAATTTATGCAACCAGTCTAGCTAATTTTCTTGGTGTACCCATACGTGGGTATGATATTGAGTTGCCTCCTGTTTATTTGGATTGTGAGGCCATGGTTCGTCATCAGTTTGTTGAGAGGAACGATCAGTTCCTCCCGTACCGACTAATCTTTTGACAGACGATGCACCTATCACGTCGCTCACCCTGCTCCTGCTTTCTTTGACTTTTAGGCAAAAGGGAGATATGTTATAACCAGGGAGAAAGCGGACGAGTATAAGAGGAGGATGGAGACGGCCCGTCTCCAAGCGGCAGCTCATGAGGCAATAGCTGCTGCATCATAGTATGAACCCAACTATCACTTTGAATATCCGCCAGGCCAGCCGTGGCCATAGACCAACTTAGGCCAAAAGCATAAGCTTGTTGGAGTACGTATTTCTCACGGACATTACATTCACGTTCACACACTCAGTGCTAGTTGTCGGTTCTCATACTTTTTCATTGTATCATCCATGCTAGTTTATTTTTCTTTTGTATGCTTTCTTCTTGTGTGTCTAATCAATTCTAAGAAAAACAAAAAAAATTGGTTGTAGTTTTTAATTAGTTTACTTTCCATGCTTGTAGTAGGAATTAAAAAGAAAACTTAAAAAGATTTCTCGTTCTTGTTTTCCTTGTTGGGAGCTTTCTCGTGTAAATAGTTTTATTTCTTTTCTTGTTCTTTGGGGGTCGAGAGGAGAAGACCATAATTAAAATGGAACTAACCCGGACTGACGCTGTTTTTAGCAGAATTGCAATCGTGTTATTTTTGTGCAGAAATAAAAGTTCTCGGAATGACCTGAAAATCAACGAATCATTATTTGGAAATATATAATGAATATTGGAAGGAAGATCCACGTCAGGGGGTGCCCCACCTGTCCACGAGGGTGGGGGCGCGGCCCCCTTCCTCGTGGGCCCCTTGACGCTCCACCGACCTCAACCTGGACTCCATATATTCACTTTCGGGGAGAAAAAACCGGGAGAGACGGATTCATCGCGTTTTACGATACGGAGCCACCGCCAAGCCCTAAACTCTCTCGGGAGGGCTGATCTGGAGTCCGTTCGGGGCTCCGGAGAGGGGAATTCGTCGCCATCGTTATCATCAACCATCCTCCATCAGCAATTTCATGATGCTCACCGCCGTGCGTGAGTAATTCCATCTTAGGCTTGCTGGACGGTGATGGGTTGGATGATATTTATCTTTTAATCGAGTTATTTTTGTTAGGGTTTGATCCCTAGTATCCACTATGTTCTGAGATTGATGTTGCTATGACTTTGCTATGCTTAATGCCTATCACTAGGGACCGGGTGCCATGATTTCAGATTTGAACCTATTATGAATTCATCAATATATGAGAGTTCTTGATCCTATCTTGCAAGTATGTAGTCACCTATTATGTGTTATGATCCGTTAACCCCGAAGTGACAATAATCGGGATACTTACCGGTAATGAGTGTAGTTTGAGGAGTTCATGTATTTAGTATGTGTTAATGCTTTGTTCCGGTACTCTATTAAAAGGAGGCCTTTATATCCCTTAGTTTCCAATAGGACCCCGCTGCCACGGGAGGGTAGGACAAAAGATGGCATGCAAGTCCTTTTCCATAAGCACATATGACTATACTCGGAATACATGCCTACATTACATTGATGAACTGGAACTTGTTCTGTGTCACCCTAGGTTATGCCTATTGCATGATGAACCGCATCCGGCATAATTCTCCATTGCCTACGAGCTTTCCATATATTGTTCTTCGCTTATTTACTTTTCCGTTGCTATTGTTATCATCACTACAAAATAACAAAAACATTACTTTTGCTACCGTTACCTTTGCAACCGTTACCACTACTATCATATTACTTTGCTACTAAACACTTTGCTGCAGATATTAAGTTTCCAGGTCTCGTTGAATTGACAACTCATCTGCTAATACTTGAGAATATTCTTTGGGTCCCCTTGTGTCGAATCAATAAATTTGGCTTGAATACTCTACCCTCAAAAACTGTTGCAATCCCCTATACTTGTGGGTTATCAAATATCTCTACTTAGTGCGGAATTTTTGGCTAGCAAAGATAGGGGGCAAGTGAGGGAATACTGGACTAAGGGGTCCTTAGGCATCCGGCCTGTTATCCATGGGCCGAACTGATGGGCTGTGAAGACATGAAGGCCGAAAACCGTACCCATGTCCGGATTGGATTCTACTTGGCGTGGAGGGCAAGCTTGGCGACCGACTATGAAGATTCCTTCTTATCTAACCGACTCTATGTAACCCTAGATCCCCCCCCCGGTGTCTATATAAACCAGAGGGGTTAGTCAGGAAAGGAGATACTCATTACCATAGTCATACGGGCTAGGCTTTTAGGGTTTAGCCATTACGATCTCGTGGTAGATCAACTCTTGTAACACTCATATTCATCAAGATCAATCAAGCAGGATGTAGGGTATTACCTTCGTAGAGAGGGCCCGAACCTGCGTAAACATCGTGTCCCCCGTCTCCTGTTACCATCGATCCTAGACGCATAGTTCGGGACCCCCTACCCGAGATCCGCCGGTTTTGACACCGACATTGGTGCTTTCATTGACAGTTCCACTATGCCGTCGACGAAAGGTTCGATGGCCCCTTAAATCGTCTATAGTGACGCTGTCCAAGGAGAAACCTTCCTTCCCGGACAGATGTTCTTGTTCAGCAGCTTCGTACTGCGGGCCAACTCGCTTGGCCATCTGGAGTAGATCGATAGCTACGCCCCTGGCCACCAGGTCAGATTTGGAAGCTTGAACTACGTCATGGATATCCGTGGAGACTTGATCTTCAATGGATTTGAGACCGTAGCGATCGCTCCCCCTCGCCCCGATGAACATGACTTAAATCTGTCATCGAATCACATCGAGGAGATGGTCCCTGTTGCTGCAACGGCCTTAGAACCGGAGCAGATCATGCCATCCGAGGCCACAGAGTCTGTGGCGTTGCAGCTGCACACGGACTTGGCACCCCGCAATATTTGCGTCAATGGAACTCCGGATTCGTCTCCGGCCATAAGTCCCGGACCGGGTACGCCTGCGGACACCAAGCTCGATTGGTTATCGATTTTTGAATTTAGCGCCACAGACATCTTCCAACACTCACGTTTGGGTGATGTGTTAAACTTTTTAAAGAATTTGTCCTTGGATAAGGACTCACAGCCGAACTATGTTCCGTTCGAGCCAGAGGCTGACGATGGGAAATTTCGCTTCCCACCCACTACCCACTTCATAGCCACTGTGAATGACTTAACCGACATGCTTGATTACGGCTCCGAAGACATCAACTGTATGGACGACGACGCTGACCAGGAGCAAGGCCAAAACCCGCCATTTACTGGACGTTGGACGGCCACCTCTTCGTACGATGTGCACATGGTCGACAAACCTAAAAAAGCTAGCGATGATGACAAAGGAGATCAAGTTGCGAATAAACCTTCTGAGACGCAATTCAAGCGCCGGTGCCGTAAACGCCGCTCTAAGCCTCGTTGCTCAAACGATGGCACCACTGGCACCGGAGAAAATAGTAATCCGGACGACGCCGAAAATAATGAAGACCCTGTCAGGGCTGCATCCGAACAGGAGGAACAAGACAACGGGCAAGAAAACCCTGATAAACAGGCCATGCCCAATGACCCAGATGATGATAGTCATCGCCCACTCTCCGAGGATGATGAGAGCCTTGGCAATGAAGACTTCATTGTGCCTGAGGCACCCCTCGATCAGGAGCACTTCAAGCGCCAGCTAATAGCCACTGCAAGAAGCCTGAAGAAGAAGAAGCAGCAGCTCCAAGCTGATCAATACCTGCTCATTGATAGGTGGACTGATGTCCTGGTAGCCGAAGAATACGGCCTCAAGCGCCCAGCCAAGAGTTACCCAAAGCACAGACTGCTACCTCAGTTCGATGAGGAGGTACCAGATCCCATACCTCCCTCACGCAATGCGGACCGACCACCACGCGGTCAGGATAGTGCGGCGGACTGACCACCCCGCGGCCGGGATAAAGCGGCAAGTCAGGCGGAACAACAGCCCGCCCCACGAACTCACAAAAACAGGGACAGAACAGCTCGGGACCATACATACGACCTTCGACAGGAGCTGGACAGTAGAGCAGAACACACCAGATCAATCTAAGGATCGCGAGGACGCTTCCTGACTCGGGATGGCGGCTACCGATTTGGGCGTGACAAACCTAGTCACACCCAGGCCGATAACCGTAGATGGACTCCATCGGAGGTGCGCCGTGATGCGGCCTGATATAGAGGCGCCGCACACCCTCTCTGCTTCACAGATGAGGTGCTGGCTCATGAATTCCCTGAGGGGTTCAAGCTCATCAATATTGAATCATACGATGGAACAACCGACCACGTAGTATGGATTGAGGACTTTATTCTACACATCCACAAGGCCCGTGGAGACTACCTCCACGCCATCAAATACCTCCCACTGAAACTCAAAGGGCCAGCTAGACACTGGCTGAATAGCCTTCCCGAGACTTCCATCGGGAGCTGGGAGGACATGGAAGAGGCCTTCCTTGACAACTTCCAAGGTACATATGTCCGGCCACCCGATGCCGATGACTTAAGCCACATAGTTCAACAACCAGGAGAATCAGCCAGAAAATTTTGGACTAGATTCCTAACCAAAAAGAACCAGATCGTGGACTGTTCGGATGCCGAAGCCCTAGCGGCCTTTAAACACAGCATCCATGACGAATGGCTAGCACGCCACCTCGGCCAAGAAAAGCCGAAATCCATGGCACCCCTTACGGCACTCATGACCCACTTTTGCGTGGGTGAGGACAGTTGGCTGGCTCGTAGCAAAAACATAGTGAAAGCACAAGTGCTCCCTAGGTGTTTTTGATAATTGATGACAACATATCTCTTGTTGGACTAACACTTCTATCTAGCATGTTTCAGATAAGTTCAACAATGGAGTGGCATGGACTAAAGGTTGTGGGAACTCCTTCAAGATGCTAAGGACAAGGGATTGGCTAAAGCTTCAAGCTCAAGACTCTTCACTTTTACATTTTACTGATCCAAGATCACATTGAGTCCATAGGAAAAGCCAATACTATCAAGGAGGGATGAGGTGTTGCTTAATGAGCCTCTTGCTTCATGTGCTTAATAATATGCTCCAAAATCCTCAGCTACTTTCCCACTTCCACATATGACCTAAACCCTAAGCCAAACTCGGTCCTACCGATTCTTCCTATCCGGCGCCACCGAGTTTCACTTGTCATTAGCCACTACCAAACCCTAGCAATTCGGTTCTACCGATAAGGATCTCGGTCTCACCGAGATGGGCTTGCAAACTCTCTGTTTCCCTTTCGTAACTCTTCGGTCTTACCGAAAGAGCGAATCGGTCCCACCAAGATTGCAATGTAAACTCAGTGTTTCCCCTTTGTAACTTTTTGGTCTCACCGAGTTCCACTAGGTCTCACCGAAGGAGCAAATCGGTCCCACCGAGTTTGCCTGACCAACTCTCTGGTTAGCTAATTACCAAATCCGGTCTCACCGAGTTTGTGTAATCGGTCTCACCGAGATTACGTTATGCCCAAACCCTAACCATATCGGTCCTACCGAGTTGCATATCAGTCCCACCGAAAATCACTAACGGTCACTAGGTTTACATTTTCGGTCCGACCGAGCTTGTTGACTCGGTCCCACCGAGATTGGAAAACTGTGTAACGGTTGGATTTTGTGTGGAGGCTATATATAACCCTCCACCTCTTTCTCATTCGATGAGAGAGCCATCAGAACACACACACCATTCCAACTCATATGTTCTGAGAGAGAACCACCTACTCATGTGTTGAGATCAAGACATTTCATTCCTACAATATGAATCTTGATCTCTAGCCTTCCCAAGTTGCTTTCCACTAAAACCCTCTTTCCACGAAATCCAAATCCTATGAGAGAGAGTTGAGTGTTGGGGAGACTATCATTTGAAGCACAAGAGCAAGGAGTTCATTACCTACACACCATTTGTTACTTCTTGGAGAGTGGTGTCTCCTAGATTGGCTAGGTGTCACTTGGGAGCCTCCGACAAGATTGTGGAGTTGAACCAAGGAGTTTGTAAGGGCAAGGAGATCACCTACTTCGTGAAGATCTACCGCTAGTGAGGCAAGTCCTGTGTGGGCGATGGCCATGGTGGGATAGACAAGGTTGCTTCTTTGTGGACCCTTTGTGGGTGGTTGCTTCTTCGTGGACCCTTCGTGGGTGGAGCCCTGTGTGGACTCGCGCAACCGTTGCCCTAGGGTGGAGCCCTGTGTGGACTCGCGCAACCGTTACCCTTCGTGGGTTGAAGTCTCCATCAACGTGAATGTAGGATAGCACCACCTATCCGAACCATGGGAAAAACATCCGTATCTCCAATAGCGTTTGATCTCTTCAAACCCTTCCCATTACATTCTTGCAAGTTGCATGCTTTACATTCCGCTGCTCATATACTCTTTGCATGCTTGCTTGATATGTATTGTGTGTGTTGAAATTGTGCCTAAACTCCACTTAAATCGAAAAAGCTTAAAAAAATTGCAACTTTAGCACTAAGTGTCTAATCACCCCCCCTCTAGACACATCTACTTCTAGATCCTACAAGTGGTATCAGAGCTTTGGTCTCCATTGCCTTGGTTTAATCACCATTGGAGGAAGATGGATGTGTCTACTCTAGGGAGTCTTAGACATAGAGTGCCTATTCTTGATGGAAAGTTTTTTCATGAGTGGAAAATGAGATGCTTGTAATCTTCAATCAATATCATTTGAACAAGTATATTGCTAGCCCTTGTGCACCCCATATTGATCCCTTGCATCCTACCCTAGATGAAGATATTGACATGATTCGCAATCTTAGAACTATGAGCTCATCATTAGAGGATTGCCCAAAAATTTGATTGCTAGTTTGCCTACTCACAATTGTGCCTATACCATATGGAAATTTCTTGAGGAACGATTTCCCGATTATTCCTTGAAAACTTTGGATGAAATTCTCCATAAATCTATTGCCTTGAGTAAGATGAACTCTAGTGATCCTAGTTTTGGTAAATGTCTTTTTGAACATGCCAATCTTAAGCATGCTAAAGGAGATGTTGGAATAATTAATGATATCATATTCAAAGCTATAAGAATTCATAAAAGTAACCACTTTGATCATTTAGCTAATGAATTACCCTCTCCAATTGAAATGATGAGTCACAAGATCATGATGAACATGAATATTATGATGATGATGATAGTGACTTCGATCTTGATGATGCAATGAGACATTTTGGTCTTATGGCTAATCTTCGGGGATATGAATCAGGAGGAAAGGAATGGGTTCTTGATAGTGGATGTACTGATCATATGACCGGAGATGAAGAGATGTTTCCTGAGCTTGCTGAAAACAACGGCCCTCGAAAATATGTCACCTTTGGTGATAATTCAAAGGGTAAAGTGGTTGGCCTTGGTAAGGTGGCCATCTCACATGATAGTTCCATTCAAAATGTCATGCTCGTTGAATCTCTTGGCTACAACTTACTTTCAGTATCTAGACTTGCTGATTTCGGTTTGAATGTCCTATTTACTGAGGTAGATTGCCAAGTATTTCGTCGAGACAATCATAAAATGGTCTTTACGGGTATGCGTAGAGGTGATCTTTACATTGTCGATTTCTCTAAAAAGGCACAACCTAAAACTTGCTTTGTTGCTAAATCCTCAAAAGGTTGGTTGTGGCATAGACGACTAGGTCACGTTGGCATGAGAAACCTTGACAAGCTTATTAAAGGAAATCATATCCTTGGAGTTAACGATGTCATATTTGATAAGGATAGACTTTGCAGTGCTTGTCAAGCAGGTAAACAGGTTGGAGGAAGACATCCCGTGAAGAACATCATGACCACAAGGAGGCCACTCGAGCTGCTACACATGGATCTTTTTGGTCCCAATGCCTACAAGAGTCTCGGTGGAAATTCTTTTGGTCTAGTTATAGTTGATGATTTTTCAAGATTTACGTGGGTGTTCTTTCTTAATGACAAGTCGTAGGTCCAGAAGATCTTCAGAAACTTCGCTAGGAAAGCCCAAAATCAGTTTGATGTGAAGATCAAGAAGGTTCGGAGTGACAACGGAACGGAGTTCAAGAACGCAAATGTGGACACCTTTCTTGACGAAGAAGGGATTTCACACGAGTTCTCGGCTACATACACACCTCAACAAAATGGAGTTGTTGAGAGGAAGAACCAGACGCTCATTGAAATGGCAAGAATGATGCTTGATGAATACAAGACGCCAAAGCACTTTTGGGCAGAAGCGGTTGAGACAGCTTGTCACGCAACAAATCGCTTATATCTTCACAAGCTACTCGGCAAGACGGCATACGAGCTCCTCACCGGTAACAAGCCTCAAGTTGGATACTTTCGACTATTCGGCTCAAAGTGCTACATTCTTGATAAGCATCGTCGTTCAAAGTTTGCTCCTAAATCTCATGAAGGTTTTCTACTTGGTTAGGGATCAAACTACCACACTTACCGTGTCTACAACAATTTCACCCAAAAGGTTGAAGAGACGGTAGATGTGAAGTTTGATGAATCTAATGGCTCGCAAGTAGAGAAATTGCCAATTGATGTAGGAGACAAAGACCCTTCAGAAGCAATTCAAGACTTGTCCATTGGAAAAATTCATCCAACAGAGGTGAAGGAGAGTACTTCATCCGTCCAAGTGGAAGCTTCCACTTCACGACAAGGTGAACCAAGAATCGACACGGAAGCATCCACAAGTGGGACACACCAAGATGAAGAAAACGAGGAAGTACGTCAAGATGAACATCAACAACCTCCTTCTCCACCATGACAAGAGAACGACGACATCAACAATGAAGAAGGCCAAGAAGAAGAACAAGATGAAGAAGATGTTCAACGAAGACCCAAGCAAAAGCTCTCACGAGTTCGAGCAAGAATTGCCAAAGATCATCCCGTCGAGCAAATCCTCAATGATATACAAACCGGGAGAATCACTCGCTCAAAACCTCGTTTAGCTAACTTTTGTGAAAACTATTCATTCATCTCTAGCATTGAACCAATGAAGGTTGAAGAAGCATTGGAAGATCTGGATTGGATAAACGCTATGCATGAAGAGCTACATAATTTTGAGAGAAACCAAGTTTGGACATTGGTTGAGAAGCCCGACAACAACCACAACATCATTGGTACCAAATGGGTGTTTCGCAACAAGCAAGATGAAGATGGACAAGTGGTTCGCAACAAAGCACGTCTCGTCGCCCAAGGGTACACACAAGTCGAAGGTATGGAATATGGTGAGACGTATGCTCCCGTTGCTAGACTTGAGTCCATTCGCATCTTACTTGCCTATGCTAATCACCATAATATCACCTTGTACCAAATGGACATTAAAAGTGCTTTTCTAAATGGAGAAATAGAGGAGGAAGTTTATGTCAAACAACCTCCCGGCTTTGTCAATCCTAAGAAACCAAATCATGTTTACAAACTTCACAAAGCTCTTTATGGTCTTAAACAAGCTCCTAGAGCATGGTATAAATGCTTGACCAAGTTCCTTACTACAAGTGGTTTTGAAATTGGTAAAATTGATTCTACTCTTTTTACTAAAAGGGTTAATGGAGAACTATTTGTATGCCAAATTTTATGTTGATGACATCATATTTGGTTCAACTAACCCTCTCTTTAGTGAAAAGTTTGGAAAGCTAATGTCAGAGAAGTTTGAGATGTCTATGATGAGTGAACTCAAATTCTTTCTCGGGTTGCAAATAAAGCAAACTAAGGAAGGTACATTTGTCTCTCAAACAAAGTACACCAAGGACTTATTCAAGAAGTTCAATATGCAAGAATGCAAAGGTATGTCTACACCCATCCCTACTAGTGGACATAATGATTTGACCAAAGATGGTGAACCTGTTGATCAAAAGGTTTATCGCTCTATGATTGGTTCATTGTTATACCTATGTGCTTCACGTCCCGATATTATGCTAAGTGTGTGCATGTGTGCACGATATCAAGCTGCTCCTAAAGATTGTCATCTTAAGGCTGTGAAAAGGATAGTGAGATATTTAATCCATACACCAAATTTTGGCATTTGGTATCCTAAGAGGTCTTCTTTTGATCTTGTTGGCTATTCCGACTCAGATTATGCCGGAGACAAGGTTGATAGAAAGTCCACTTCGGGTACTTGTCAATTTCTTGGCAGATCTCTTGTGTCTTGGTCTTCCAAGAAACAAAACTCGGTATCCTTATCCACCGCCGAAGCGGAATACATTGCCGCTGGTTCATGTTGTGCTCAATTACTTTGGATGACCCAAACTCTTAAAGATTATGGGATTTATGTGAAACATGTTCCACTGCTTTGTGACAATGAAAGTGCTATCAAAATTGGTCATAATCCTGTACAACATTCTCGAACTAAGCATATTGAAGTTCGTCATCATTTCATTCGAGATCATGTTGCTAAGGGTGACATCAATCTTAAGCATGTTTGCACCGATAAGCAATTAGCAGATATATTCACTAAACCGCTTGATGAGAAAGTGTTTTGCAGGTTGAGAGGAGAATTGAACATCATTGATGCTTCGAACTTGGAGTAGAAACTCCATTGGATACATGCAAGACATGAGCTTATGACTAATCCATGATGTACCTCTTATGATAACTATCTTATGTCTTGGATATATTTGCACCTTGCATGTTGTCTAACCCATGTAGGTGCTTGGTTGAATCTAATTCCATGAGATTGCGACTCACTCACATCTTGAGCAATCTCTACAAGACCAAGACTCTACACAATAGTGGTTGAAGACAAGGAAGCACAAAACCATTCAAACATATCCTTTGACAAATTCTATATTAAGCTTCATGATTGTCATTTTTGGATACACAAGTGCTCTTCCTTGCAAGAACTAACCCATGTAGGTAGATGAACTCAAACTCCAAGTGGTGCTCCCAACTCTTGATGAACTACATCAACCCTGAGCACCCACACAAGTTCAACTACATGAGCAAGAACTACATCACCACCCAAGGTATGTCATTACATCTTAGAGAAGCTTCACTCCAAGACATGAGTCAAAGCAACTCAACAAGATGTGAATACATCAAGATGCTTAAACGAAAAATGGTAACCCCATTTTGAGCTTAAACGATGAGTATGACCTATGATCAAGTGTCCTCACTTGATTCCTAAGTCAATATACTCTAACATAGGTGACTATGTCACCGCCCAATTCTAGATGAAGTTCTCTTGTGTTCTTTTCTGAGTTATTGCATTTGTTCCTTGCATATTTGTTTCCTTCTCTCTCAAACAAAAAAAAACTTCATCTAGAAACTTTCACTCTTTTCCTTTTTGTTCTTGTTCTGCATATTTCTGCATCAAATTCCTTGCAAATCCTTCAGCTAATTCATTGCAAATCTTTGTGAGATCTTACTTGACTAGTGAGCTGAGGTGACAAGTGTTTTTCTCTGTGTAAACTCGGTTTCACCGACTTGCAAATTTCGGTCCAACCGAATCTTTTCGGTACCACCGAAATATGCCACTCGGTGCCACCGACTTTGCAATCAGAAAAACAGTTTGCCACTTGTTCTACATTTCTTCTGATCCAGCTCCACTCAATGAATCTTGTCCTCCACAAGCATCACAATTTTATCCTCTGCTTTGTGCTGAATCTCAAGGACCAAACCTATTCGACGGATTCCAGGAAAAACCTTCTTGGAAATTGATGTCAAAGGGGGAGAGAGAGATCACATCAAAGCTTGTAGGAGAGAGAGATCACATCAAGGGAGAGAAACAGTCTCAAGGACCAAACCTACAAGAGAGAAAGTATTAAGGGGGAGAGAGAGACCTCAAGGGCGAGAGAAAGTCTCAAGGATCCCAGATGTTGTTAAGGGGGAGAGAGGGATTTCCAGGGAGAGAAAATACTCAAGGATCCCAGATGCTTGATGTTCAAGAGGAGAGATGCCACATGTCTTTTTGGGGGAAAGACATGTTCATATGAACTCATTTGAATTAAGTTCTATTCATATCCTTCAGCTCTGATTTTCTGTTTCCTATCTTCTCCCAATATCCCATGTAAGATTCAGGGGGAGCAAGACACCTAAGGGAAAAGAAATCAGCCAAATTCATTGCATATCTTTATTCTTGGGGACATGTTGAATCCAATGTGGTACCTTGTACTCACTCTCTACATGTCATCCCAGTCTTGGTATTCTTTTGGTTTCTTTTGTTTGCTCTAGCTAGTGGACGTACCTGTGTTATCTAACCTTGTCTGTGCAGGTTCATTCCATCCTAAGCCAACTCGAGACCACAAGGTAAGTATATGCATCAAAATCATGAGTATGAGGAGTTCTTGCTTATGTACATACTGTTTGCAAGAAGGACTCATGAGCATGAAGGTATTTTCCTTGATAATCTTTTGCTCTGATGCATATGGCCAAGATACATGTAACACATTGCCTACTCTGTCATGATTATGCTCTCACATGCCTCTATATTTCATATTTACGTGAGTGCATACATGTAGGGGGAGCCTATGCTTGCTACATGTTCTTCCAAAGCTTTACTTGCTGTTCTTTATATCTTTATCTAAAGCTTTGATGTATGTTGCCATCAATTACCAAAAAGGGGGAGATTGAAAGCACAAGTGCTCCCTAGGTGGTTTTGATAATTGATGACAACATATCTCTTGTTGGACTAACACTTCTATCTAGCATGTTTCAGATAAGATCAACAATGGAGTGGCATGGACTAAAGGTTGTGGGAACTCCTTCAAGATGCTAAGGACAAGGGATTGGCTAAAGCTTCAAGCTCAAGACTCTTCACTTTTACATTTTAGTGATCCAAGATCACATTGAGTCCATAGGAAAAGCCAATACTATCAAGGAGGGATGAGGTGTTGCTTAATGAGCCTCTTGCTTCATGTGCTTAATGATATGCTCCAAAATCCTCATCTACTTTCCCACTTCCACATATGACCTAAACCCTAAGCCAAACTCGGTCCTACCGATTCTTCCTATCCGGCGCCACCGAGTTTCACTTGTCATTAGCCACTGCCAAACCCTAGCAATTCGGTTCTACCGATAAGGATCTCGGTCTCACCGAGATGGGGTTGCAAACTCTCTGTTTCCCTTTCGTAACTTTTCGGTCTTACTGAAAGAGCGAATCGGTCCCACCGAGATTGCAATGTAAACTCAGTGTTTCCCCTTTGTAACTTTTCGGTCTCACCGAGTTCCACTCGGTCTCACCGAAAGAGCAAATCGGTCCCACCGAGTTTTCCTGACCAACTCTCTGGTTAGCTAATTACCAAATTCGGTCTCACCGAGTTTGTGTAATCGGTCTCACCGAGATTACGTTATGCCCAAACCCTAACCATATCGGTCCTACCGAGTTGCATATCAGTCCCACCGAAAATCACTAACGGTCACTAGGTTTACATTTTCGGTCCGACCGAGCTTGTTGACTCGGTCCCACCGAGATTGGAAAACTGTGTAACGGTTGGATTTTGTGTGGAGGCTATATATAACCCTCCACCTCTTTCTCATTCGATGAGAGAGCCATCAGAACACACACACCATTCCAACTCATATGTTCTGAGAGAGAACCACCTACTCATGTGTTGAGATCAAGACATTTCATTCCTACAATATGAATCTTGATCTCTAGCCTTCCCAAGTTGCTTTCCACTAAAACCCTCTTTCCACGAAATCCAAATCCTATGAGAGAGAGTTGAGTGTTGGGGAGACTATCATTTGAAGCACAAGAGCAAGGAGTTCATTACCTACACACCATTTGTTACTTCTTGGAGAGTGGTGTCTCCTAGATTGGCTAGGTGTCACTTGGGAGCCTCCGACAAGATTGTGGAGTTGAACCAAGGAGTTTGTAAGGGCAAGGAGATGCCTACTTCGTGAAGATCTACCGCTAGTGAGGCAAGTCCTGTGTGGGCGATGGCCATGGTGGGATAGACAAGGTTGCTTCTTCGTGGACCCTTTGTGGGTGGTTGCTTCTTCGTGGACCCTTCGTGGGTGGAGCCCTGTGTGGACTCACGCAACCGTTGCCCTAGGGTGGAGCCCTGTGTGGACTCGCGCAACCGTTACCCTTCGTGGGTTGAAGTCTCCATCAACGTGAATGTAGGATAGCACCACCTATCCGAACCATGGGAAAAACATCCGTATCTCCAATAGCGTTTGATCTCTTCAAACCCTTCCCATTACATTCTTGCAAGTTGCATGCTTTACATTCCGCTGCTCATATACTCTTTGCATGCTTGCTTGATATGTATTGTGTGTGTTGAAATTGTGCCTAAACTCCACTTAAATCGAAAAAGCTTAAAAAAATTGCAACTTTAGCACTAAGTGTCTAATCACCCCCCCTCTAGACACATCTACTTCTAGATCCTACACACAGCCAGCGAGACAGTCCCCTCCGAGCGAAAGAACAGCTCGGACAAGCTCCGGCGAAACAGACACAAATGCCGAAGCAATGGCGTCAACATCGATCGCACCACCGTTAATGCCGGATTCAGTGGATCCAAGTCCGGCCAGCGAAAGAAGCCCTATAAAAGGAACTATGAGGGACCATCCAGCCTGGATCGCATACACGATCGTCCGTGCCAGATACATGGTACCCCAGATAAACAAGCCAATCACGCGAACAGAGACTGTTGGGTTTTCAAACAGGCTGCCAAGTTAAATGCCGAAAACAAAGAAAAGGGATCACAAAGTGAGGACGAGAACGAAGAGCCCCGACATTCGAACACTGGAGGGCAGAAGAAATTTTCCCCTCAAGTCAAAACGGTGAACATGATATACGCTACACACATCCCCAAAAGGGAGCGCAAGCGAGCACTTAGGGACGTCTACGCGGTAGAGCTAGTCGCCCTAAAATTCAATCTGTGGTCGTCATTCCCGATCACCTTCGATTTTCGAGATCATACAACTAGTATCCAGCATGGCAGTTCAGCCGCACTAGTCCTCAACCCAATCATCGAAGGATTTCACCTAACACGAGTACTAATGTGTTGGGGAACGTTGCAGAAAACAAAAATTTTCCTACGGTTTCACCAAGATCCATCTATGAGTTCATCTAGCAACGAGTGATTGGATGCATCTATGTACCTTGTAGATCGCGAGCAGAAGCGTTCAAAGAACGGGGATGAGGGAGTCGTACTCGACGTGATCCGAATCACCGGAGATCCTAGCGCCGGACGAACGGCACCTCCGCGTTCAACACACGTACGGTCAGCGTAACGTCTCCTCCTTCTTGATCCAGCAAGGGGGAAGGAGAGGTTGAGGAAGATGGCTCCAGCAGCAGCACGATGGCGTGGTGGTGATGGAGCTGCAGTACTCCGGCAAGGCTTCGCCAAGCTCTATGGAGGAGGAGGAGGTGTTGGAGAGGGAGAGGGAGGCGCCAGGGGCATGAAGTATAGCTGCCCTCTCTCCCCCCCTCTATATATAGGGAGCCTAAGGGGGGGCACTGGCCCTAGGAGATGCAATCTCGTAGGGGGCGGCGGCCAAGGGGTGGGGGGCTTGCCCCCCAAGCAAGGGGGCGCCCCCCTTTAGGGTTTCCCCTACCCTAGGCGCATGGGCCCAAGGGGAAAGTGGTGCCCCAGCCCACTTTGGGCTGGATCCCTTCTCACTTCAGCCCATGGGCCCTCCGGGATAGGTGGCCCCACCCGATGGACCCCCGGGACCCTTCCGGTGGTCCCGGTACAATACCGGTGACCCCGAAACTTGTCCCGATGGCCGAAATAGCACTTCCTATATATAATTCTTTACCTCCGGACCATTCCGAAAGTCCTCGTGACGTCCGGGATCTCATACGGGACTCCGAACAACATTTGGGTTAATGCATATACATATCCCTACAACCCTAGCGTCACCGAACCTTAAGTGTGTAGACCCTACGGGTTCGGGAGACATGTAGACATGACCGAGATTGCTCTCCAGTCAATAACCAACAGCGGGATCTGGATACCCATGTTGGCTCCCACATGCTCCTCGATGATGTCATCGGATGAACCACGATGTCGAGGATTCAAGCAACCCCGTATACAATTCCCTTTGTCAATCGGTATGTTACTTGCCCGAGATTCGATCGTCGGTATCCCAATACCTCGTTCAATCTCGTTACTGGCAAGTCACTTTACTCGTACCGTAATGCATGATCCTGTGACCAGACACTTGGTCACTTTGAGCTCATAATGATGATGCATTACCGAGTGGGCCCAGTGATACCTCTCCGTCAGACGGAGTGACAAATCCCAGTCTTGATCCGTATGACAGAGAGGTATCACTGGGCCCACTCGGTAATGCATCATCATTATGATGTCAAAGTGACCAAGTGTCTGGTCACGGGATCATGCATTACGGTACGAGTAAAGTGACTTGCCGGTAACGAGATTGAACAAGGTATTGGGATACCGATGATCGAATCTCGGGCAAGTAGCATACCGATTGACAAAGGGAATTGTATACGGGGTTGCTTGAATCCTCGACATCGTGGTTCATCCGAAGAAATCATCGAGGAGCATGTGGGAGCCAACATGGGTATCCAGATCCCGCTGTTGGTTATTGACCGGAGAGCGATCTCGGTCATGTCTACATCTCTCCCGAACCCGTAGGGTCTACACACTTAAGGTTTGGTGATGCTAGGGTTGTAGGGATATGTATATGCAGTAACCCGAATGTTGTTCGGAGTCCCGGATGAGATCCCGGACGTCACGAGGAGTTCCGGAATGATCCGGAGGTAAAGAATTATATATAGGAAGTGCTATTTCGGCCGTCGGGACAAGTTTCGGGGTCACCGGTATTATACCGGGACCACCGGAAGGGTCCCGGGGGTCCATCGGGTGGGGCCACCTATCCCGGAGGGCCCCATGGGCTGAAGTGGGAAGGGATCCAGCCCAAAGTGGTCTAGGGCGCCACTTCCTCTAGGGCCCATGCGCCTAGGGTGGGGGAAACCCTAAAGGGGGGGCGCCCCCTTGCTTGGGGGGCAAGCCCCCCACCCCTTGGCCGGCGCCCCCCTAGGAGATTGCATCTCCTAGGGCCGGCGCCCCCCGCCCTAGGCCCCCCTATATATAGTGGGGGGATGGAGGACATCTTACCTACGCCTTTGGTGCCTCCCTCTCCCTCTCCAACACATCCTCCTCCTCCATAGAGCTTGGCGAAGCCCTGCCGGAGTATTGCAGCTCCATCACCACCACGCCGTCGTGCTGCTGCTGGAGCCATCTTCCTCAACCTCTCCTTCCCCCTTGCTGGATCAAGAGGAAGGAGACGTCACGCTGACCGTACGTGTGTTGAACGCGGAGGTGCCGTCCGTTCGGCGCTAGGATCTCCGGTGATTTGGATCACGTCGAGTACGACTCCCTCATCCCCGTTCTTCGAACGCTTCCGCTCGCTATCTACAAAGGTATGTAGATGCATCCGATCACTCATTTTTAGATGAACTCATAGATGGATCTTGGTGAAACCGTAGGAAAATTTTTATTTTCTGCAACATTCCCCAACAGTGGCATCATGAGCTAGGTCTATGCGTAGTTCTCTTTGCACGAGTAGAACACAATTTGTTGTGGGCGTAGATGTTGTCAACTTTCTTGCCGCTACTAGTCTTATCTTGCTTCAGCGGTATTGTGGGATGAAGCGGCCCGGACCAACCTTACACGTACGCTTACGTGAGACCGGTTCCACCGACTAACATGCACAAGTTGCATAAGGTGGCTGGCGGGTGTCTGTCTCTCCCACTTTAGTTGGAGCGGATTCGATGAAAAGGGTCCTTATGAAGGGTAAATAGAAGTTGACAAATCACGTTGTGGCTTTCACGTAGGTAAGAAAATGTTCTTGCTAGAACCCTACTTCAGCCACGTAAAACTTGCAACAATAATTAGAGGACGTCTAACTTGTTTTTGCAGCAAGTGCTTTGTGATATGATATGGCCAAAGTTGTGATGAATGATGTATGAGATGTTCATGCTATTGTAATAGGAATCACGACTTGCATGTCGATGAGTATGACAACCGGCAGGAGCCATAGGAGTTGTCTTTATTTTTGTATGACCTGCGTGTCATTGAGAAACGCCAGGTAAATTACTTTACTTTATTGCTAAACGTGTTAGCCTTAGTAGTAGAAGTAATAGTTGGCGAGCAACTTCATGGAGACACGATGATGGAGATCATGATGATGGATATCATGGTGTCATGCTGGTGACAAGATGATCATGGAGCCCCAAGATGGAGATCAAAGGAGCTGTGTGATATTCGCCATATCATGTCACTATTATTATTTGATTGCATGTGATGTTTATCATGTTTCTGCATCTTATTTACTTAGAACGACGGTAGTAAATAAGATGATCCCTCATAATAATTTCAAGAAAGTGTTCCCCCTAACTGTGCACCGTTGCGACAGTTCGTTGTTTCGAAGCACCACGTGATGATCGGGTGTTAGATTCCAACGTTCACATACAACGGGTGTAAGACAGATTTACACATGCAAACACTTAGGTTGACTTGACGAGCCTAGCATGTACAGACATGGCCTCGGAACATAGAAGACCGAAAGGTCGAGCATGAGTCGTATAGAAGATACGATCAACATGAAGATGTTCACCGATGTTGACTAGTCCGTCTCATGTGATGATCGGACACGGCCTAGTTAACTCGGATCATGTTATACTTAGATTACTGGAGGGATGTCTATCTAAGTGGGAGTTCATTGAATAATTTGTTTAGATTATCATGAACTTAGTCTAAATTTTTTATAAAATATATCTTGTAGATCAAATGGCCAACGTAGTCCTCAACTTCAACGCGTTCCTAGAGAAAACCAAGCTGAAAGACGATGGCAGCAACTACACGGACTGGGTCCGGAACCTGAGGATCATCCTCATAGCTGCCAAGAAAGATTATGTCCTACAAGCACCGCTAGGTGACGCACCTATTCTCCCTGCAGAACAAGACGTTATGAACGCTTGGCAGGCACGTACCAATGACTACTCCCTCGTTCAGTGCGGCATGCTTTACAGCTTAGAGCCGGGGCTCCAAAAGCGTTTTGAGAGACACGGAGCACATGAGATGTTCGAAGAGCTGAAAATGGTTTTCCAAGCTCATGCCCGGGTCGAGAGATATCAAGTCTCCGACAAGTTCTTCGGCTGTAAGATGGAGGAAAACAGTTCTGTCAGTGAGCACATACTCACTATGTCTGGGTTGCATAACCGCTTGACTCAGCTGGGAGTTAATCTCCCGGATGACGCGGTAATTGACAGAATCCTTCAGTCGCTTCCACCAAGCTGCAAGAGCTTTGTGATGAACTTCAATATGCAGGGGATGGAAAAGACCATCCCTGAAGTATTTGCAATGCTGAAATCAGCAGAGGTAGAAGTCAAAAAGGAACATCAAGTGTTGATGGTGAATAAAACCACTAAGTTCAAGAAGGGCATGGGTAAGAAAGCCTTCAAGAAGGACGGCAAGGGAGTTGCCGCACCCGGCAAGCAAGCTACCGGGAAGAAGCCAAAGAATGGACCCAAGCCCGAGACTGAGTGCTTTTATTGCAAGGGAAGTGGTCACTGGAAGCGGAACTGCCCCAAATACTTAGCGGACAAGAAGGCCGGCATCACGAAAGGTATATGTGATATACATGTAATTGATGTGTACCTTACCCGTACTCGTAGTAGCTCCTGGGTATTTGATACCGGTGCGGTTGCTCACATTTGTAACTCAAAATAGGAGCTGCGGATTAAGCGGAGACTGGCGAAGGACGAGGTGACGATGCGCGTCGGGAATGGTTCCAAGGTCAATGTGATCGCCGTCGGCACGCTACCTCTACATTTACCTTCGGGATTAGTTTTAAACCTTAATAATTGTTATTTAGTGCCAGCTTTGAGCATGAACATTGTATCAGGATCTCGTTTAATTCGAGATGGCTACTCATTTAAATCCGAGAATAATGGTTGTTCTATTTATATGAGAGATATGTTTTATGGTCTTGCTCGGATGGTGAATGGATTATTCTTAATGAATTTCGAGCGTAATGCTACACATATTCATAGTGTGAGTACCAAAAGATGTAAGGTTGATAATGATAGTCCCACATACTTGTGGCACTGCCGCCTTGGTCACATAGGTGTCAAACACATGAAGAAGCTCCATGCTGATGGACTTTTAGAGTCTCTTGATTACGAATCATTTGACACGTGCGAACCATGCCTCATGGGTAAAATGACCAAGACTCCGTTCTCAGGAACAATGGAGCGAGCAACCAACTTATAGGAAATCATACATACTGATGTGTGCGGTTCAATGAGTGTTGAGGCTCGCGGTGGCTATCGTTATGTTCTCACCCTCAATGATGACTTGAGTAGATATGGGTATGTCTACTTAATGAAACACAAGTCTGAGACCTTTGAAAAGTTCAAGGAATTTCAGAGTGAGGTTGAGAATCAACGTGACAGGAAAATCAAGTTCCTGCGATTAGATCGTGGAGGAGAATACTTGAGTCACGAGTTTGGCACACACTTAAGAAAATGTGGAATAGTTTCACAACTCACGCCGCCTGGAACACCTCAGCGTAATGGTGTGTCCGAACGTCGTAATCGCACTCTATTAGATATGGTGCGATCTATGATGTCTCTTACCGATTTACTGCTATCTTTTTGGGCTATGCTTTAGAGACTGCCGCATTCACTTTAAATAGGGCTCCGTCAAAATCCGTTGAGACGACACCATATGAATTATGGTTTGGGAAGAAACCTAAGCTATCATTTCTAAAAGTTTGGGGATGCGATGCTTATGTCAAGAAACTTCAACCTAAAAAGCTCGAACCCAAGTCGTAAAAATGCGTCTTCATAGGATACCCTAAAGAAACTATTGGGTATACCTTCTACCTCAGATCCGAAGGCAAGATCTTTGTTGCCAAGAATGGATCCTTTCTAGAGATAGAGTTTCTCTCGAAAGAAGTAAGTGGGAGGAAAGTAGAACTTGATGAAGTATTACCTCTTGAACCGGAAAATGGCGCAAATCAAGAAAATGTTCCTGAGGTGCCCGCACCGACTAGAGAGGAAGTTAATGATGATGATCATGAAACTTCAGATCAAGTTGCTACTGAACTTTGCAGGTCCACAAGGACACGTTCCGCACCAGAGTGGTACGACAACCCTGTCTTGGAAATCATGTTGTTAGACAACGGTGAACCTTCAAACTATGAAGAAGCGATGGCGGGCCCGGATTCCGAAAAATGGCTAGAAGCCATGAAATCCAAGATAGGATCCATGTATGAAAACGAAGTATGGACTTTGACTGACTTGCCTGTTGAGCGGCGAGCCATAGAAAATAAATGGATCTTTAAGAAGAAGACAGGCGCGGATGGTAATGTGACCATCTATAAAGCTCGGCTTGTCGCTAAGGGTTATCGACAAGTTCAAGGGGTTGACTACGATGAGACTTTCTCACCGGTAGCGAAGCTAAAGTCCGTCCGAATCATGTTAGCAATTGCCGCATTCTATGATTATGAGATATGGCAAATGGACGTCAAAACGGCATTCCTTAATGGTTTCCTTAAGGAAGAATTGTATATGATGCAGCCGGAAGGTTTTGTCGATCCTAAGAAAGCTGACAAGGTGTGCAAGCTCCAACACTCGATTTATGGGCTGGTGCAAGCATCTCGGAGTTGGAACATTCACTTTGATGAGATGATCATAGCGTTTGGGTTTACGCAGACTTATGGAGAAGCCTGTGTTTACAAGAAAGTGAGTGGGAGCTCTGTAGCATTTCTCATATTATATGTAGATGACATACTTTTGATGGGAAATGATATAGAACTCTTGGACAGCATTAAGGCCTACTTGAATAAGAGTTTTTCAATGAAGGACCTTGGAGAAGCTGCATATATATTAGGCATCAAGATCTATAGAGATAGATCAAGACGCCTCATAGGTCTTTCACAAAGCACATACCTTGATAAGATATTGAAGAAATTCAATATGGATCAGTCTAAGAAGGGGTTCTTGCCTGTGTTACAAGGTGTGAAATTGAGCTCAGCTCAATGTCCGACCACGGCAGAAGATATAGAAGAGATGAGTGTCATCCCCTATGCCTCAGCCATAGGTTCTATTATGTATGCCATGTTGTGTACGAGACCTGATGTAAACCTTGCCGTGAGTTTGGTAGGAAGGTACCAAAGTAATCCCGGCAAGGAACACTTGATAGCGGTCAGGAATATCCTGAAGTACCTGAAAAGGACTAAGGAAATGTTTCTCGTTTATGGAGGTGACGAAGGGCTCGTCGTAAAAGGTTACGTCGACACTAGCTTCGACACAGATCTGGATGACTCTAAGTCACAAACCGGATACATGTATATTTTGAATGGTGGGGCAGTAAGCTGGTGCAGTTGCAAGCAGAGCGTCGTGGCGGGATCTACATGTGAAGCGGAGTACATGGCAGCCTCGGAGGCAGCGCATGAAGAAATTTGGGTGAAGGAGTTCATCACCGACCTAGGAGTCATACCCAATGCGTCGGGGCCGATCAAGCTCTTCTGTGACAACACTGGAGCTATTGCTCTTACCAAGGAGCCCAGGTTTCACAAGAAGACAAGGCACATCAAGCGTCGCTTCAACTCCATTCGTGAAAATGTTCAAGATGGAGACATAGATATTTGTAAAGTACATACGGACCTGAATGTAGCAGATCCGTTGACTAAACCTCTCCCTAGAGCAAAACATGATCAACACCAGAATTCCATGGGTGTTCGATTCATCACAATGTAACTAGATTATTGACTCTAGTGCAAGTGGGAGACTGTTGGAAATATGCCCTAGAGGCAATAATAAAAGGATTATTATTATATTTCCTTGTTCATGATAATTGTCTTTTATTCATGCTATAATTGTGTTATCCGGAAATCGTAATACATGTGTGAATACTTAGACACCAACATGTCCCTAGTAAGCCTCTAGTTGACTAGCTCGTTGATCAACAGATAGTCTGGTTTCCTGACTATGGACATTGGACGTCATTGATAACGAGATCACATCATTAGGAGAATGATGTGATGGACAAGACCCAATCCTAAACATAGCACAAGATCGTATAGTTCGTTTGCTAGAGTTTTCCAATGTCAAGTATCCTTTCCTTAGACCATGAGATCGTGTAACTCCCGGATACCGTAGGAGTGCTTGGGGTATACCAAACGTCACAGCGTAACTGGGTGACTATAAAGGTATACTATGGGTATCTCCGAAAGTGTCTGTTGGGTTGACACGGATCAAGACTGGGATTTGTCACTCCGTATGACGGAGAGGTATCACTGGGCCCACTCGGTGATGCATCATCATTATGAGCTCAAAGTGACCAAGTGTCTGGTCACGGGATCATGCATTACGGTACGAGTAAAGTGACTTGCCGGTAACGAGATTGAATGAGGTATTAGGATACCGACGATCGAATCTCGGGCAAGTAGGATACCGATTGACAAAGGGAATTGTATACGGGGTTGCTTGAATCCTTGACATCGTGGTTCATCCGATGAAATCATCGAGGAGCATGTGGGAGCCAACATGGGTATCCAGATCCGGCTGTTGGTTATTGACCGGAGAGCGATCTCGGTCATGTCTACATGTCTCCCGAACCCGTAGGGTCTACACACTTAAGGTTCGGTGACGCTAGGGTTGTAGGGATATGTATATGCAGTAACCCGAATGTTGTTCGGAGTCCCGGATGAGATCCTGGACGTCACGAGGAGTTCCGGAATGGTCCGGAGGTAAAGAATTATATATAGGAAGTGCTATTTCGACCGTCGGGACAAGTTTCGGGGTCACTGGTATTGTACCGGGACCACCGGAAGGGTCCCGGGGCTCCACCAGGTGGGGCCACCTATCCCGGAGTGCCCCATGGGCTGAAGTGGGAAGGGATCCAGCCCAAAGTGGGCTGGGGCGCCACTTCCTCTAGGGCCCATGCGCCTAGGGTGGGGGAAACCCTAAAGGGGGGGCGCCCCCTTGCTTGGGGGGCAAGCCCCCCACCCCTTGGCCGCCACCCCCCTAGGAGATTGCATCTCCTAGGGCCGGCGCCCCCCGCCCTAGGCCCCCTATATATAGTGGGGGGGATGGAGGACATCTTACCTACGCCTTTGGTGCCTCCCTCTCCCTCTCCAACACATCCTCCTCCTCCATAGAGCTTGGCGAAGCCCTGCCGGAATATTGCAGCTCCATCACCACCACGCCGTCGTGCTGCTGCTGGAGCCATCTTCCTCAACCTCTCCTTCCCCCTTGCTGGATCAAGAGGAAGGAGACGTCACGCTGACCGTACGTGTGTTGAACGCGGAGGTGCCGTCCGTTCGGCGCTAGGATCTCCGGTGATTTGGATCACGTCGAGTACGACTCCCTCATCCCTGTTCTTTGAACGCTTCCGCTCGCGATCTACAAAGGTTTGTAGATGCATCCGATCACTCTGCAACGTTCCCCAACACTTGCACACCTTGTTAGCATTCTTAGGATCGACAAAACCTTCCGGCTGCATCATATACAATTCTTCCTTAAGGAAACCATTAAGGAATGCCGTTTTGACGTCCATTTGCCATATCTCATAATCATAGAATGCGGCAATTGCTAACATGATTCGGATGGACTTTAGCTTCGCTACCGGTGAGAAAGTCTCATCGTAGTCAACCCCTTGAACTTGTCAATAATCCTTAGCGACAAGCCGAGCTTTATAGATGGTCACATTACCATCTGCGTCTGTATTCTTCTTAAACATCCATTTATTTTCTATGGCTCGCCGCTCAACGAGCAAGTCAGTCAAAGTCCATACTTCGTTTTCATACATGGATCCTATCTTGGATTTCATGGCTTCTAGCCATTTGTCGGAATCCAGGCCCGCCATAGCTTCTTCATAGTTCGAAGGTTCACCGTTGTCTAACAACATGATTTCCAAGATAGGGTTGCCGTACCACTCTGGTGCGGAACGCGTCCTTGTGGACCTACGAAGTTCAGTAGCAACTTGATCTAAAGTTTCATGATCATCATCATTAGTTTCCTCTCTAGTCGGTGCAGGCACCTCAGGAACATTTTCTTGAGTTGCGCCATTTTCCGGTTCAAGAGGTAATACTTCATCAAGTTCTACTTTCCTCCCACTTACTTCTTTCGAGAGAAACTCTTTCTCCAGAAAGGACCCATTCTTGGCAACAAAGATCTTGCCTTCGGATCTGAGGTAGAAGGTATACCCAATAGTTTCTTTAGGGTATCCTATGAAGACGCATTTTTCCTATTTGGGTTCGAGCTTTTCAGGTTGAAGTTTCTTGACATAAGCATCGCATCCCCAAACTTTTAGAAACGACAGCTTAGGTTTCTTCCCAAACCATAATTCATACGGTGTCATCTCAACGGATTTCTACGGAGCTCTATTTAAAGTGAATGCGGCAGTCTCTAAAGCATAGCCCCAAAAAGATAGCGGTAAATCGGTAAGAGACATCATAGATCGCACCATATCTAATAGAGTGCGATTACGACATTCGGACACACCATTACGCTGAGGTGTTCCAGGCGGCGTGAGTGGTGATACTATTCCACATTTTCTTAAGTGTGTGCCAAATTCGTGACTCAAGTATTCTCCTCCACGATCTGATCGCAGGAACTTGATTTTCCTATCACGTTGATTTTCAACCTCACTCTGAAATTCCATGAACTTTTCAAAGGTCTCAGACTTGTGTTTCATTAAATAGATATACCCATATCTACTCAAGTCATCAGTGAGGGTGAGAACATAACGATAGCCACCGCGAGCCTCAACACTCATTGGACCACATACATCAGTATGTATGATTTCCAATAAGTTGGTTGCTCGCTCCATTGTTCCTGAGAACAGAGTCTTGGTCATTTTACCCATGAGGCATGGTTCGCACGTGTCAAATGATTCGTAATCAAGAGACTCTAAAAGTCCATCTGCATGGAGCTTCTTGATGCGTTTGACACCTATGTGACCAAGGCGGCAGTGCCACAAGTATGTGGGACTATCATTATCAATCTTACATCTTTTGGTATTCACACTATGAATATGTGTAGCATTACGCTCGAGATTCATTAAGAATAAACCATTCACCATTGGAGCATGACCATAAAACATATCTCTCATATAAATAGAACAACAATTATTCTCGGATTTAAATGAGTAGCCATCTCGTATTAAACGAGATCCTGATACAATGTTCATGCTCAAACTTGGCACTAAATAACAATTATTGAGGTTCAAAACTAATCCCGTAGGTAAATGTAGAGGTAGCATGCCGACGGCGATCACATCGACCTTGGAACCATTCCCGACGCGCATCGTCACCTCGTCCTTCGCCAGTCTCCGCTTATTCCGCAGCTCCTGCTTTGAGTTACAAATATGAGCAACTGCACCGGTATCAAATACCCAAGAGCTACTACGAGTACTGGTAAGGTACACATCAATTACATGTATATCACATATACCTTTCGTGATGCCGGCCTTCTTGTCTGCTAAGTATTTGGGGCAGTTCCGCTTCTAGTGACCACTTCCCTTGCAATAAAAACACTCAGTCTCGGGCTTAGGTCCATTCTTTGGCTTCTTCCCGGCAGCTTGCTTGCCGGGCACGGCAACTCCCTTGCCGTCCTTCTTGAAGTTTTTGTTACCCTTGCCTTTCTTTAACTTAGTGGTTTTATTCACCATCAACACTTCATGTTCCTTTTTGACTTCTACCTCTGCTGATTTCAGCATTGCAAATACTTCAGGAATGGTCTTTCCCATCCCCTGCATATTGAAGTTCATCACAAAGCTCTTGTAGCTTGGTGGAAGCGACTGAAGGATTCTGTCAATGACCGCGTCATCCGGGAGATTAACTCCCAGCTGAGTCAAGCGGTTATGCAACCCAGACATAGTGAGTATGTGCTCACTGACAGAACTGTTTTCCTCCATCTTACAGCTGAAGAACTTGTCGGAGACTTGATATCTCTTGACCCGGGCATGAGCTTGGAAAACCATTTTCAGCTCTTCGAACATCTCGTATGCTCCGTGTCTCTCAAAACGTTTTTGGAGCGCCGGCTCTAAGCTGTAAAGCATGCCGCACTAAACGAGGGAGTAGTCATCGGTATGTGCCTGCCAAGCGTTCATAACGTCTTTTTCTGCAGGGAGAACAGGTGCGTCACCTAGCGGTGCTTGTAGGACATAATCTTTCTTGGCAGCTATGAGGATGATCCTCAGGTTGCGGACCCAGTCCATGTAGTTGCTGCCATCGTCTTTCAGCTTGGTTTTCTCTAGGAACGCGTTGAAGTTGAGGACTACGTTGGCCATTTGATCTACAAGACATATTGCAAATATTTTAGACTAAGTTCATGATAATTAAGTTCATCTAATCAAATTATTCAATGAACTCCCACTCAGATAGACATCCCTCCAGTCATCTAAGTATAACATGATCCGAGTTAACTAGGCCGGGTCCGATCATCACGTGAGACGGACTAGTCAACCTCGGTGAACATCTTCATGTTGATCGTATCTTCTATTCGACTCATGTTCGACCTTTCGGTCTTCTGTGTTCCGAGGCCATGTCTGTACATGCTAGGCTTGTCAAGTCAACCTAAGTGTTTGCATGTGTAAATCTGTCTTACACCCGTTGTATGTGAACGTTGGAATCTATCACACCGGATCATCACGTGGTCCTTCGAAACAACGAACTGTCGCAACGGTGCACAGTTAGGGGGAACACTTTCTTGAAATTATTATGAGGGATCATCTTATTTACTACCGTCGTTCTAAGTAAACAAGATGCAAAAACATGATAAACATCACATGCAATCAAATAATAATAGTGACATGATATGGCCAATATCACATAGCTCCTTTGATCTCCATCTTGGGGCTCCATGATCATCTTGTCACCGGCATGACACCATGATCTCCATCATCATGTCTCCATGAAGTTTCTCGCCAACTATTACTTCTACTACTATGGCTAACACGTTTAGCAATAAAGTAAAGTAATTTACATGGCGTTTCTCAATGACACGTAGGTCATACAAAAAATAAAGACAACTCCTATGGCTCCTGCCAGTTGTCATACTCATCGACATGCAAGTCATGATTCCTATTACAATGACATGAACATCTCATACATCACATATATATCATTCATCATTCATCACAACTTTGGCCATATCACATCACAAAACACTGGCTGCAAAAACAAGTTAGACGTCCTCTAATTGTTGTTGCAAGTTTTACGTGGCTGCAATAGGGTTCTAGCAAGAACGTTTTCTTACCTACGTGAAAGCCACAATGTGATTTGTAAACTTCTATTTACCCTTCATAAGGACCCTTTTCATCGAATCCGCTCCAACTAGAGTGGGAGAGACAGACACCCGCCAGCCACCTTATGCAACTAGTGCATGTTAGTCGGTGGAACCGGTCTCACGTAAGCGTACGTGTAAGGTTGGTCCGGGCCGCTTCATCCCACAATACTGCTGAAGCAAAATAAGACTAGTAGCGGCAAGAAAGTTGACAACATCTATGCCCACAACAAATTGTGTTCTTCTCGTGCAAAGAGAACTACGCGTAGACCTAGATCATGATGCCACTGTTGGGGAACGTTGGAGAAAACAAAAAATTTCCTATGATTTCACTAAGATCCATCTATGAGTTCATCTAGCAACGAGTGATTGGATGCATCTACGTACCTTGTAGATCGCGAGCGGAAGCGTTCAAAGAACGGGGATGAGGGAGTCGTACTCGACGTCATCGGAATCACTGGAGATCCTAACGCCGAACGGACGACACCTCCGCGTTCAGCACACGTACGGTCAGCGTAACATCTCCTCCTTCTTGATCCAGCAAGGGGGAAGGAGAGGTTGAGGAAGATGGCTCCAGCAGCAGCACGACGGCGTGGTGGTGATGGAGCTGCAGTACTCCGGCAGGGCTTCGCCAAGCTCTATGGAGGAGGAGGAGGTGTTGGAGAGGGAGAGGGAGGCGCCAAGGGCATGAAGTATAGCTGCCCTCCCTCCCCCCTCTACATATACGGAGCCTAAGGGGGGGCGCTGGCCCTAGGAGATGTAATCTCCTAGGGGGCGGCGGCCAAGGGGTGGGGGGCTTGCCCCCCAAGCAAGGGGGCGCCCCCCTTTAGGATTTCCCCTACCCTAGGCGCATGGGCCCTAGGGGAAAGTGGCGCCCCAGCCCACTTTGGGCTGGATCCCTTCCCACTTCAGCCCATGGGGCCCTCTGGGATAGGTGGCCCCACATGGTGGACCCCCGGGACCCTTCCGGTGGTCCCGGTACAATACCGGTGACCCTGAAACTTGTCCCGATGGCCGAAATAGCACTTCCTATATATAATTCTTTACCTCCGGACCATTCCAAAACTCCTTGTGACGTCCGGGATCTCATCTGGGACTCCGAACAACATTCGGGTTACTGCATATACATATCCCTACAACCCTAGCGTCACCGAACCTTAAGTGTGTAGACCCTACGGGTTCGGGAGACATGTAGACGTGACCGAGATTGCTCTCCGGTCAATAACCAACAGCGGGATCTAGATACCCATGTTGGCTCCCACATGCTCCTCGATGATCTCATCGGATGAACCACGATGTCGTGGATTCAAGCAACCCTGTATACAATTCCCTTTGTCAATCGGTATGTTACTTGCCCGAGATTCGATCGTTGGTATCCCAATACCTCGTTCAATCTCGTTACTGGCAAGTCACTTTACTTGTACCGTAATGCATGATCCCGTGACCAGACACTTGGTCACTTTGAGCTCATTATGATGATGCATTACCGAGTGGGCCCAGTGATACCTCTCCATCATACGGAGTGACAAATCCCAGTCTTGATCCGTGTCAACCCAACAGACACTTTTGGAGATACCCGTAGTATACCTTTATAGTCACCCAGTTACGTTGTGACGTTTGGTACACCCAAAGCACTCCTACGGTATCCGGGAGTTACACGATCTCATGGTCTAAGGAAAGGATACTTGACATTGGAAAACTCTAGCAAACGAACTATACGATCTTGTGCTATGTTTAGGATTGGGTCTTGTCCATCACATCATTCTCCTAATTATGTGATCTCGTTATCAATGACATCCAATGTCCATAGTCAGGAAACCATGACTATCTGTTGATTAACGAGCTAGTCAGCTAGAGGCTTACTAGGGACATGTTGGTGTCTATTATTCACACATGTATTACGATTTCCGGATAACACAATTATAGCATGAATAAAAGACAATTATCATGAACAAGGAAATATAATAATAATGCTTTTATTATTGCCTCTAGGGCATATTTCCAACATAATGGACGGTGGTAGCAGCCTCAACCTGCTCTATCAGGATACAGTGCGGAAGATGGGCATTAATCCCTCACGAATAAAACCCACAAAGACCACCTTTAAAGGAGTCATACCAGGCGTTGAGCCCCGCTGCATGGGCTCAATCACGCTGGAGGTGGTCTTCGGCTCTCCGAACAAGTTCCGAAGTGAGTAGTTAATCTTTGATATCGTCCCCTTCCGCAGTGGCTACCACGCACTGCTCGGACGAACCGCGTTTGCTAGATTCAACACGGTGCCACACTATGCTTATCTCAAGCTGAAGATGCTCAGTCCGCGCGGCATCATAACAGTCAACGGAAACATAGAACACTCCCTCCGGACAGAGGAGCACACCGCTGCCCTAGCAGCAGAGGTACAAAGCGGCCTTCCCAAGCAACATCATAGTCTGGCTACCGAGCCCTTGGACATCATTAAGAGGGTCCAGACTACACTGCAACAGGACAGCGCGGCTCGACAAGAGCTCAATTAGCAATTCGGCCTCCGTCCCAATCTCGATGAGGTAGTGGCATTCATACCACGCGTCCATAACTACGCACTCAAAATTCCATGGGCATCGATAGAGGCACAAACTATCCCGGGATCCACGGTTCGGCTAGACCGATCCCGGACACACATATAACTTTACTATCTCCTTTTCCCTTGTTTCAGGTTACTCCTATGGGGGCATCCTTCGAAGGCCTAATTAACGATCCCGTCAAAGGACAACACACCGGATTGACATGGAGCACAGGCGTACATGAGAAGCCCTAGAGGCTAACCGTTTTCAGGACCCACGCGCAGCCCGCCTTCTGGTATGGCATGTCAAATAGCCGGTTGCTTATTGCATTATTTTGTACCAATGTGCTTGGACGCATTAACCCAACTATAATGGAAATAGTTCATGACCCAAGTTCAAGGGCTCCAGATCCTATCTCTGTTTTCCCTTTTATTACATATTTCCTAGCAACCGTACACTCTGGTATGTTTCATATTTGCCAGGGGCTCCCCATCGCCCCATGATATGGCAACAAAGTCCGAACAATCCTTAAAGATAAGTTCGGCACCCCGAATTTAGCATTATATGCATTGGCTCCGAATCATGTATTTGGTCAATAGTTGGGTTGCTCGGCTCCTGTGCTTGCTACCCTATGTTCCGCTTAATCGGCTAGGGTAGTAAAGGGAGAACTACTGCGATTATGCCATGGCCTTGACCAGATGAGCACCTTAGTAGAGAAAGCCAAAAACTGACTGTCACGATACGGCGAGAGCCAGTCAGCTGTTCGAGGGTTACAAATCATTGGAGATTTTTTCCGCATTATGCGAAAGAACGGCACTTCCCGATCGCGTGCTGACAGCACCCTGGCTTGAACTAGGGGTTGCGCCCTTGCTTTATTATAAAACTCCTATGGCTAAGTGAGGGCGTTTAAGCCATATAGTCTGATTGCTTTGTTCGTTGCACTAAACAACTCCTTCAAGGACCATATAATTGGATAAACATTGTTTAGATTCCATCCTGAACACCTCCGTACTACCTACATGAGGGCAGAAGCCGATGACTGGCCAACCCTCAGATTACATACAACACAGCCGCACAGGAGGAAACAATTAAATCATAACAAAATTACATCAGAAAGCAGGCTCTATTTTTTATAATACAAGGCAAAGGCAACATGAATACATTTATTCAAATACAACATCCTACGAACATTGTGCTGCGGCAAGGCGAGACCCCTCCAGGACATCCGCAAAATACCGTTCGGGTGTGCGGTGCTCCTTGCCCTACGGTGGCCCTCTGGTCACCTCGACAACGTCCATCTTCACCCACCACATCTTGCACCGGGCGAAGGCCATGCGTGGACCTTCAATGCAGGCCGAGCGCTTGACGATGTCTAGCCGAGGACATGCGTTCACCATCCGCCTCACGAGTCCGAAGTAGCTGCTTGGCATAGCTTCGGCTGGCCATAGCCGGATTATGAAATCCTTCATGGCTAGTTCGGCCACCCTATGCAGCTCCACCAGCTGTTTTAGCTGATCGGTGAAGGGCACGGGATGCTCTGGTGCCGCATACTGCGACCAGAATAGCATCTCCGTAGAACCCCCTCCTTCGGCTCGATAGAACTCCGCATCGTCTGATACACTGTGTGGTAAATCCGCAAAAGCCCCTGGGGAACTCCGAACCCGGGTTAGTAAAAGGTACTGCTTCTCCGCATACTTGCTTTGCATCTTAAATGCCTTACCCGTCGTAATCTTCTTGGCCTCCTGGATCTCCTGGAGGGCGGCCTGGCCCTCATTCCGTGCGGTCTCCGCGCTCTGACGAGCCTTAGCGAGTACGGTCCCTTGAACCAACACATCATGCTCCAAGGCTTCGCATTTCTTGACCGCATCATGGAGCTCCTGCTGGACTTCTTTGACCCGGGCCTTGAGCTTCTTACGGGCAGCCTGCTGCTGGACAACCTTCTCCTCGGCCTCGCCCAGGGCCTTCCTCAGGGCCTTGACCTCGGTCGTGGCTCCTGCATATATCACAACACTGCGGTCAATATGCAGCGCTTATACTTTCCGAACACACAGCAAGTCGTCACTCACCTTGCTTCTCTTGGAGCCAAACCTTAACCTTCCCAAGCTCGTTCTCGGTCCGCTCCAGCCTCTGCCTCAGTTTAGAGACTTCGGCAGCATGCAAGGTTGTGGCCAACAGCGACGCCTTCTTATCCATCCATATTACGTTAGTCTCCTATAACAAAAGATTGATCCTCTATCCGGTTCTTCTCGCCGAACACCGGACAGTGTCTCAGGGGCTACTGGCTACACGGGGTTTTTCTCTTTCTTACCTCGAAACCTATCAACAGGATGTTGCAGGCTTCATTCAGGCCACCCATGGCGGACTGAATCTTCTCGATCACTGCACCTATAAGGACACGGTGCTCGTCCACGACGGTGAAGCCTCAAAGCGCCTCCATCAGGTTATCTGGCGCCCCTGGATGGACAAGGGCCACCGGCGGAAGCGGCGCACCCCCCTTCTTCAAAGGGGGCTGCTCTTCCGACTCCAGAGCCATGTGGGCCACCGGAATCGTATCCGGTGGAGGGCCGAACTGGATGTGGCCCTCTTCGCTAGTCTCCATGGGGATGGGCTCCTCCATCTGTCCGGTAGTGGAGGTCTCGCCTTGTCGTGCCTCTCGGATAGCGTCCTGGGCTCCTCCCTAGTTGGGAGCGGTCCTCCGGGATAACACTTCAGTGTCGTCCCTTGTAACGCCCCGGATGCAACTTTCCATATTTGTAACTCCGACTCTCACCTTTTCCGGAGATGCGATATGATATTACCTTCGTGGTTGGGTTTTGTCTTTATTTTGCATTTTGTTCATGTCATGCATTTCATATCATGTCATCACGTGCATCGCATTTGCATACGTGTTCGTCTCATGCATCTGAGCTTTTTCCCCGTTGTCCGTTTTGCAATCCGACACTCCTACGTGCACCGGCACACCCCACTTGTCTCTTTTTGTGAGCGGGTGTTGAATGTTTTTGGAATAGAACGAGATTTTCCAAGTGTCCTTGGTACACCACCAGGATACCGCCTGTCAAATTTCGTGTCATTTGGAGTTAGTTTGATACTCCAACGGTTAACCGGGGAAACGCAAAGGCCTCGTGTGTGTTGCAGCCAAACACCCCTCCAAAACGGCCCAATAACCCTTCCAAACCACTTCCATGTCCTCCGTCATCGGATCACGGTTGTGTGGGCGAAAACCGCACCTCGTTTGGACACTCCTACCTCCTCCTACCTATATGTGTGTGTGTGTGTGTGTGTGTGTGTGTGTGTTTGTGTGTGTGTGTGTATGTGTGTGTGTGTCTCCCTCCGAATTTTCACGGATGAAACCCTAATCTCCTTCCACCTCGCGCCGCCAGACAAATCTTCCCACCACCCGGACATGTCCGCAGTCACCTCTCGTCCAACCATAGCGCCACATCACCTCACCACACCTCCCACCTTCGTCGGGCCCGCGGAGCCCATATCTGCACGTCGCCGCCGCGCCCCTTGCCGGACTTCGCCGGAGCACCCCGCCGACTCATCAGCGTTCGTCGTCCACCGCCGCCTCGACCCCACCGGAGCACGCTGCTGCCTCGATGCACTCTTGTCGCATCAGGTCTCTGGCCACCGCGCCCGTCCCCATCTCCTTCTTCCTCCTCTGACCGACCTCTCTCACCTCGCTCTGTCTCTCTTCCCTCCCCGCAAGATCCTCCACCGCCGCCCCGTAAAGCTCCGATCGACGCCGGTGGCCATCACCGATGTCGGGAACGGAGGCCCCGCCCCGTTCTCCACCGGATCCGGTAGATCTGGCCGCCCGCGCCGCCTCGCTTTCGTCCCGCTCGCCGGAGCCCTAGCACCGCCTGCCTCGTCACCGGTCGGGAGGAGGACGACGCGCGCCAACCGCCTCCCCTACAGCGCCCGCGTGGGCTGGCCCATCTCCAGCCGGCCTAGCTCCCTCCTCCTTAGATGGGCTCAGCCCTTGGTGAGCAGTGCTATTCCCCGCCCTGTGCGCATCGTAGCTATTCCCCGCTCTACTATTTTTTTCACTAAGTCCCTTTCTCTGCATCATTGTATGCCCCTGTTCATTGCATCATAACTCCATGACCGTAGCTCCGTTTCATGCGCATGATATATCAAAATGTTCATTGTGAGATTCTCTTCATTTCATTCCATTGTGACCTGATTGTTTGAGATCATCTGGGTGCCCAAATCATTGACGCAACAGTGCTATAAATTGTTTACTCATGTTACTTAGCAGATTATGATTATTTGTCATTTTTGTCACATTTGATGGGTGCATCATATGGGCATGAGCTCTACATGTGTTCCGAACTATGCCATGCCATCTTTAAAGGGGTGCTTGCCATGTATTTTTGTGATCAATGTGGTGACTAGCACAAGCATGCAAAGTAGCCTTCGTGAAATTGCCATGTCATTTTCCTGCTGTTATTTTTATGCCATGTAAACATGATGCTACAGTGAGATACATGCTTGTTTTGAGTATCTTCAGTAAGGGTGTTTTGGACATATGGTCATGCTCTATCCATCAATGCCCCTATTTGCAATTATGGAGTGCCGTAGCATGTCTTTATCTTGCTCTACTTTTGCTATAAAATGTTCCTAGTAGATTGTTTACATGTTAATCAATTTTGCCATGGTTGTTGCTAGTGATCCATGCATGCTATGAACTTTCTCTTGCCATGGTTAGCTTCTTGAACATGTCTTCTTGCTGTTAGTATGCTTATCTTGTAATGCAATGCCTTGTGGTGAGTGATTTGAGCTCGCAAAGATGCCTTCATAATTCTGTTTATGCCATACTCTGTTTTCTGCTAAGTCTGAAACTGTTAATAAAACTTGCTATGTTTACATGGGTGCCATGTTATCTTCTGTGCCTTTTTAGCTCATGATCATGAAGGGACTTTTGATCTATGTATTTAGTAGATTCATGCCATGCCTTTGTTTGCTAAGATATGTTCCTGTAGCATGTTTTTTGATTGCTCCAAACATGGCTTCCTGATGTTATTTCTGGCATGTTAGTATTTTCACTAAGTTTGTGATCTTGATATCTTTTGCACTTTTGCCATGGTTGTTTGAACCTGCTCTTCTGTGATTTAGCCATAGCTCAGTGTTCATGTTTTGTCAAGCATCTTGAGTACATCACTGGGATATGGCCTGTTGATATGTTGGTGTGCAGTAGCTTAGTTTCTTGTTGCATTCTATATGGCATCATGCTGTTAATCGCAGAATTGTGCCATTCTTGTTTTGCTTGCCATTTGCAAACCGTGCATCCAATTCCAGTGATCTTTATATCGATTTCGACCAAAATCATCTCATCTTTCCATTGGCACACTTGGTTTTCCATGTTGATGCCTTGTTCATTCTTTCCCTTCCGAATCATGCATATGCATTGCATATCATGTCTTGCATATGATGCCAAGTTTTGCATCATGTTGATTGTGCATTGCACCGTGGTTGATTGTTGTTCCTTTGCTTGTGTTATTGCTTTGGGTAGAGCCGGGACATGAGTACGTGATCGAGGAACCTATTGAGTACGCTAACGAGGTTCAAGCTTTCGACAACTCTGAGAACTTTGCAGGCAAGATGACCATACACTCGAAATCACTTCTATCTTTGCTTGCTAGTTGTTCGCTCTATTGCTATGCTGCGATACCTACCACTTGCTTTATCATGCCTCTCATATTTCCATGTCAAGCCTCTAACCCACCTTTCCTAGCAAACCGTTGTTTGGCTATGTTACGGCTTTGCTCAGCCCCTCTTATAGCGTGCTAGTTGCAGGTGAAGATGAAGTTTGTTCCATGTTGGAACATGGACTTGTTGGAATATCATTATTATATCTTATTTACTTTGAGGCATCTATATACTTGGTAAAAGGTGGAAGGCTCGGCCTTATGCCTGGTGTTTTGGTCCACTCTTGCCACCCTATTTTCCGTCATACCGGTGTTATGTTCCTTGATTTTGCGTTCCTTACGCGGTTGGGTGTTATGGGGACCCCTTGACAGTTCGCTTTAAATAAAACTCCTCCAACAAGGCCCAACCTTGGTTTTACAATTTTCCTCACACCACCTACTTTTCCCTTCGGAGTCGCGCTCTCGAGGGTCATCTTTATTTTAACCCCCCCCCCCCCGGGGGGGGGATGCTTCTCTAAGTGTTGGTCCAACCTGAGCGATGTCCGGCGCCCCCTGGGCAACTAGGGTCTATGCCAACCCGATGTATGCTTCATCCGGTATGCCCTGCGAACGAGATATGTGCAGCTCCTATTGGGATTTGTCGGCACATTCGAGCGGTCTTGGTGGTCTTGTTTTACCATTGTCGAAATGTCTTGTAACCGCGATTCCGAGTCTGATCGTGTCTTCCTAGGAGAAGGAATATCCTTCGTTGACCGTGAGAGCTTGTGATGGGCTAGGTTGGGACACCCCTACAGGGTTTGAACTTTTGAAAGCCATGCCCGCAGTTATGGGCAGATGGGAATTTGTTAATATCTGATTGTAGAGAACTTGACACTTAACTTAATTAAAATGAATCAACCGCGTGTGTAGCTTTTCGGCGGAGTCCGGGAAGAGAACACGGTCTCGTGTTATGCTTGAGCGTAAGTAGTTTCAGGATCACTTCTTGATCACTATTAGCTTCTCGACCGTGCTTTGCTTCTCTTCTAGCTCTCTTTTGTGTAAGTTAGCCACCATATATGCTTAGTGATTTGTTGCAGCTCCACCTCACTACCTTTACCTACCCTTTAAGCTTAAATAGTCTTGATAGCGAGGGTGTGAGATTGCTGAGTCGTTGTGACTCACAGATACTTCCAAACAGTTGCAGGTGCCGATGATACCAGTGAAGGTGGCGCAACCGAGCTCAAGTGGGAGCTCGATGAAGATCTTGATCGTTGTTTTGTGTCTTGTCCGCTTGATCAGTAGTGGTGCCCAGTTGGGACGATCGGGGGTCTAGCATTTGGGTTGTCTTCTTTTATTTTGGGTTCCGCAGTCGGACCTTGATTGTATTCTCGATGATGTATGTTTAACTTATGTATTGTGTGAAGTGGCGATTGTAAGACAACTCTTTATCCCTTTATTATTCAGTACATGGGATGTGCGAAGATTAACCCTCTTGCGACAAGCCTACCATGCAGCTATTCCTCCAAGCCGTGCCCCGACACATGGGAGATATAGCCGCATTGTGGGTGTTACATCCCTGGCCCCGGGGGAATAAGCAGGTGGTGGCGACATGCTTGCCATCTCCGACGGAGCCAATGAACCTCCAGATGAGGTTCGCTGGATAAGGTCACGGGCCAGACTGCAATAGTACAATTAACTATGTCAAGATAATGAAGAGAAAGGGCCGGATGCGCACATGAGCGATCCGTGTCACTTAAGATGCGGCCCGGGGCATAGTACAGGGGCGTCATTTCGGACTGTTGTCAATGTCCCACGTGGTGTTGACCATTGGGACGCCCTTCCCCTTCTTGTGCGCTTCTGCCTCCGGAACCACCGAAGCCGCCCTCTTCTTCTTCCTCTCCTCACGGGGGGGGGGGGGGGGGGGGTTGTTTTCCTCCTCCTCCTCCTCTTCCTCGTTGTTTTCCTCAAGGACGGAGGAATGAGCTTCGTCGTCTTCGGACGTCACGTCTGAAGTGCCCTTTTAACGGGGGCCACTCTTTACCCCCTTGGCATCCTTATTGGCCTTCTTCTCTAGCGCCTTATAAGGCGCCGACACCAGCATTTTCGCTAAACGCGGGATTGCCGGTTCTTCAGACAGCGGAACCGGACACTGGATCTGCTTCGCCCTCTCCATCCAATCCTGAAAAGGAAACAATAGAAGCTCAGGCATCATCCTTGAAGCAAACAAGTGGAGAATGCATCAAAAAAATACATACCTCGCTAGCGAGGTGTTTAGCGTTGTGCCCGCGATCTGAATCTGCGGCCGGCGGTTTCTCTTTGCCCTTAAAGAGCAACTTCCATGCACCTTCATTAGTAGTCTCTAAGAGCCTAACCAGGGTCTGGTGCTTCTTCGAGTTGAACTCCCACAGAGGATGGCTTCGGCGCTGGCACGGAAGGATCCGACGAACTAGCATCACCTGGATCACGTCAACGAGCTTGACGTTCTTGGTTACCATGCTTTGAACGCGCGTCTGCAGCACTATCACCTCATCAGGGGAACCCCAGTCCGGACTCTTCTCGACTCAGGAGGTGAGTCACATGGGAGCACCAGAGCAGAATTCGGCAGCTGCGGCCCAGGTGGTGCCGCAAGGTTCTGTGATGTAGAACCACTGCTTCTGCCACTCCTTCACTGTGTCCACAAAAGTACCTTTAGGCCAGGAGACGTTGGACAGCTTGCTCACCATAGCTCCTTCACACCCCACGTACTGTCCATCCACCACCTTCGGCTTCACGTTAAAGAATTTGAGCCACAGCCCGAAGTGGGGTTGGATGCGGAGGAAGGCCTCACACATGATGATAAACGCTGAGATGTTGAGGAAGGAATTCGGGGACAGATCATGGAAATCTATCCCGTAATAATTCATCAGCCCGCGGACGAAAGGGTGGAGTGGAAACCCTATCCCGCGGAAGAAATGGGGGAGGAACACTACCCTCTCGGTGGGCTTCGGTTTGGGGATGACTTGTCCCTCGGTCGGAAGGCGGTGAGTGATCTCCTTCGCCAAGTATCCGGCCGCCTTAAGCTCCGTAATGTTCTCCTCCTCTGCGGAGGAGACCATCCACTTTCCGTGACCTCCGGATCCGGACATGGTTGCTTGAATGGAAAGGAGATGGGAACTTGGGCGCTGGAGCTCGAGATTGGAAAGGCGGAGATAGAGAGAGGGCATGAGAGAGGAACAGGGAATCCTTATCCCCTTATAAAGGCAATGAATATTAAAGGCAACTAATCCTATTCCCAAGGGTTGTATAAACGGCACAGTTGGGTTACCCATGCCCGCATTGATGAGAATCCCGTGATAAGGGGGAGACGATCTCTTCTTTGTCAAGACATGCCAATGGCAACGGCGTCTCGGGACGTTTGGCGTCGAAACATGAAAACGGTTTGGAATTATGGCCGGTCAGACGAAATATCGTGCTATGAAAAAGTTGTCAATGGATGGACCTCGTGTAAGAATATATTCTCTATGCGGTTGTGTATGGTGTGTGTGACATGTTCGGATACAATCATCACATCTGAAGATCAACTAGGACTTCGGAAAGGGGAATCCGCCTTGCAATGCCGAAGACAATCTGCGTGCCTGACTCCTCGTCATTGATGCCAGGTTCAGGGGCTACTGAGGGAGTCCTGGACTAAGGGGTCATCGGGCGTCCGGCCTGTTATCCATGGGCCGGACTGATGGGCTGTGATGACATGAAGGCCGATGAGAACCCACAAGTATAGGGGATCGCAACAGTTTTCGAAGGTAGAGTATTCAACCCAAATTAATTAATTCGACACAAGGGGAGCCAAAGAATATTCTCAACTATTAGCAGCTGAGTTGTCAATTCAACCACACCTGGAAACTTAATATCTGCAGCAAAATTTTTAGTACCAAAGTAATATGATAGTAGTGATAACGGTAGCAAAAGGTAACAGTAGTAAAAGTAATGTTTTTGGTATTTTGTAGTGATGATAGCAATAGCAACAGAAAAGTAAATAAGCGGAGAACAATATATGGAAAACTCGTAGGCAATGGATTGGTGATGGAGGATGGTTGATGATGACGATGGCGACGGATTCCCCTCTCCGGAGCCCCGAACGGACTCCAGATCAGCCCTCCCAAGAGGTTTTAGGGCTTGGCGGCGGCTCCGTATCGTAAAACGCGATGAATTCTTCTCTCCGATTTTTTCTCCCCGAAACACAATATATGGAGTTGGAGTCGGAGAGGCAACAGGGAGCCCACGAGGTAGGGGGCACCCCCTAGGGGGGCAGGCGCGCCTCCCACCCTCGTGCACAGGTGGTGGGCCCCCTAGCCTTCATCTTTTGCAGGTATTTTTATATTTTCCAAAAAGTTGCTCCATGAAGTTTCAGGTCATTCCGAGAACGTTTGTTTCTGCACATAAATAACACCATGGTAATTCTGCTGAAAACAGCGTCAGTCCGGGTTAGTTCCATTCAAATCATGCAAGTTAGAATCCAAAACAAGGGCAAAAGTGTTTGGAAAAGTAGATACTACACAGACGTACCAGCCGAAGACCGTACCCGTGTCCGGATTGGATTCTACTTGGCGTGGAGGGCAAGCTTGGTGACCAACTATGAAGATTCCTTCTTATATAACCGACTCTATGTAACCCTTGATTCTCCACCGGTGTCTATATAAACCAGAGGGGTTAGTCTGGAAAGGAGATACTCATTACCATAGTCATACAGGAGAGGCTTTTAGGAGTTACCTCCATGGTGGTAGATCAACTATTGTAACACTCATATTCATCAAGATCAATCAAGAAGGATGTTGGGTATTACCTCCGTAGAGAGGGCCCGAACCTGGGTAAACATCGTGTCCCCCGTCTCCTGTTACCATCGATCCTAGACGCATAGTTCGGGACCCCCTACCCGAGATCTTCCGGTTTTGACACCGACAGTAAGCACCACATGTTGAAGGATCTATAACAATATGACTTCTATGTGAATATAAACAAACTTAAACCATTAAGTTGTCTTCCTTGTCCAGCGTCAACAATTTTGGCATATAATATTTTGACGAGGGCTCACAATCACAAAAGATTTCTAGGATAGTATATTTATATGTGAATCTTCTTTTACCTTATTAATTCTTTCATGAGTTGCAACATTGACCAATGCTATGTTTGTCAATCTCTAATAAAATTTCCTACGTGTACTTTTCCTTACGTGGTGCTATCACCTACCATAGGATTAGTATATGATCTTATTTATTTATTTCCATTCTTTCTTTTATTTTATCTCTCTTTTTCTTTCTTTCTTATTTCTTTTCTTTAATTGCAACATGAAAGTAACGAAAGCAAAAGCTCAAACCAAACTTTATTATATAACTTTGACACGAGTACAAGGATAGATCACTAAGAAAACTCTCAAAGAAGAAAGGATCGAACTAAACTTTATTTCATCTAAAGCAAAAAGATCGAACTAAGATAAGAAAAAGAAAAAATATAGTGGGATGATACGATACCGGGGCATCTCCCCCAAGCTTGGCGGAAGCCAAGGGGAATGCCCATAGCTGATACTTGGTTCTCCTTTGGTGGTGAAGAAGATGATGGTGGTGGTGAATAAGGTAGTGGTGGTGAAGAAGAAGAGATCTTGTCCTCGGATTTCCATGGCAGTGGTCCACCATTGTAAGAGGAGGAGTGAATCTCACGGGTCCGGCAACTAGCAGCCAAACTCATACCTTTAAACCTCGACTCATATTCAAAGACTTGGTTTTGAAGATCATAGATCTGGCTTTGGAGAAAGTTAATTTGCTCGTTGAGGGTGAAGATGATGTCCTTCATGGGCTTTCCATCCACCTTGAAATAACGGGAGACGTCCGTCATCATGAGGTGATTGGCATGGAGTCCACGCTCCACCATCCCCTTACACCGGAAGACGTCTTGCTCCATAACTTCCAGCCCAGCCTCCATGGTCCCGTCCCCTTGGGACGGGGCACATCGCGAAGGTGAAGCACCCCTCATGCATCTCAATGACCTGAGGGTGCTGCACCACCTCCCGTGGATATGGGTTGATGACGTTCTTGAAGAACTTGTCCTTGGAGGAGCTTGAGGTAGCCATGGTGGATGGGATCTGACAAAAAACAGCAAGAAAAAGAGATCATGTGATTTCTCTGAGATACGGTGGTTAATAGGTTCGGGAAGTATATATAGATTTTTTTTATCTTGGAGGACAAGAAAGTTGTAGAAAAACAGAGTTTGGAAGGTGTCCCAGGTGGGCACAACCCACCTGGGCGTGGCAGGCAAGCCTGGCGCGCCCTGGTGTCTTGTGCACATCAGGGGACGCTTCCTGGAAGTTCCTTTATTTTCAAAATTCTAAAATATTCCAAAATTGATAATAAATATTTTTGCGGATTTTTGGAGTCTGTTTACTTACCGTATCACGTACCTCCTTATTTTCATGATTTCGGAGTGTTCTTTAAGGACTCTTTTATGTGTTCTTCGGGTGTCAGAGTTTGGATAATATTACTTTGAATATTAATTGGTGTACCTGAGATATAATGCTTTATCCATTGCCCATTGACAACCTTCGGGTTAGTACCTACAGAATTATTTATTTTGATGGCTCCAGACTGGTAGACCTCCTCGATGACATATGGGCCTTCCCATTTTGAGAGAAGCTTTCCTGCAAAGAATCTAAAACGAGAGTTGTACAAAAGAATATATTCTCCGACATTAAACTCACGCTTTTCGATTCTTTTGTCATGCTACTTTTAACTTTCTCTTTGAATAATTTTGCATTTTCATAAGCTTGGGTTTTCCATTCATCTAATGAGCTTATATCAAATAACTTCTTTTCCCTAGCAAGTTTGAAATCATAGTTGAGTTCTTTAACTTCCCAAAATTCTTTATGTTCTAACTCAAGAGGCGAATGACAAGCTTTTCCATAAACCATTTTATAAGGAGACATACCCATAGGATTTTTATATGCTATTATATAAGCCCAAAGTGCATCATCTAATTTCTTAGACCAATTCTTCCTCGACCTATTGATAGTCTTTTGCAAAATTAATTTTATTTCTCTATTTCTAAGTTCAACTTGACCACTAGACTGAGGATGATAAGGTGATGCAATTCTATGGTTAATATCATACTTGGCAAGCATTTTACGAAAAGCACGATGAATAAAGTGTGAACCACCATCAGTCATTAAATACCTAAGGACTCCAAACCTTGGGAAAATAACATCCTTAAGCATTTTAATAGAGGTGTTGTGATCAACACTACTGGTTGGCATAGCTTCTACCCATTTAGTAACATAATAAACAACAACCAAAATATTTGTATACCCATTCGAGGAAGGAAAAGGTCCCATGTAATCAAATCCCCAAACATCAAATGGTTCAACAGCAAGTTCATAGGCATTTCTTGATGCTTATCGATATTACCTATTCTTTGATATTCATCACAAGATAAGACATTCTTACGAGCATCCTTGAAGAGAGTAGGCCAAAAAAATCTAGACTGCAATACCTTATGAGCAGTTCTATCTTTAGCATGATGCCCTCCATAAGCTTCAGAGTAACATTTCCGTAGGATTTGTCCCTGTTCATGCTCAGGTACACTATGTCTAATAATACCATCTACACCTTCTTTATAAAGATGTGTGTCATCCCAAAAGTATTGTCTTAAATGATAGAATAATTTTTCCTTTTGTTGGTATGTAAAGCTAGGTGGTAAATATTTAGCAACAACCTAATTAGCATAGTCAGCATACAAAGCATAACTATGAGAGACATTTATTGCAGCTAACTACTCATCAGGAAAGCTATCATCAATAGGTAGTGGGTCATCAAGCACATTTTCAAGCCTAGACAAGTTATCAGCTACAGGGCTCTCAGCTACTTTTCTATCAATGATATTTAAATCAAATTCTTGTAATAAGAGAACCCAACGAACAAGTCTAGGTTTAGCATCTTCCTTTTCCATAAGATATTTAATAGCAGCATGCTCTGTGTGAACAGTTACTTTGGAATCAACAATATAAGGTCTAAATTTATCATAAGCAAACACCACTGCTAATAATTCTTTTTCAGTAGTAGCATAATTTCTTTGAGAACTCTCTAGAGTTTTGCTAGCATAATGAATAACATTCAATTTCTTATCAACTCTTTGTCCTAGAACAACACCAACAACATAATCACTAGCATCACACATAATTTCAAAAGGCAGTTTCCAATCAGTTGGTTGAACAATAGGTGGAGAAATTAAGGCTTTCTTGAGTGTTTCAAAGGCTTCTAAACAATCATCATCAAAAACAAAAGGAATATCCCTTTGGAAAAGATTAGTAAGAGGCCTAGAAATTTTAGAGAAGTCTTTGATAAATCTCCTATAGAAACTAGCATGACCTAGGAAACTATGAATACCTTTAATGTCCTTAATTAGGACATGGCATTTTCTCAATTGCATCAACCTTAGCTTTCTTCACTTCAATACCTATTTCAGAAATTTTATAACCCAAGACAATGCCTTCATTAACCATAAAGTGGCACTTCTCCCAATTCAAGACAAGATTTGTTTGTTCACATCTCTGCAAAACTCGATCAAGATTGCTTAAACAAACATCAAAATACTTCCCATAAATAGAAAGGTCATCCATGAAAACCTCAACAATCTTTTCACAAAAACCTGAGAATATAGCAGTCATACATCTTTGAAAGGTAGCAGGTGTATTACATAAACCAAAAGGCATACGTCTCTAAGCATAAGTTCCAAAAGGACAAGTAAAAGTGCTCTTTTCTTGATTAGGTTGAGAAACAGGTATTTGTGAAAAGCCTGAGTATCCATCAAGGAAGCAAAAGTGTGTGCTTAGATAATCTTTCAAGCATTTGATCAATAAAATGCAGAAGGTAATGATATTTTATAGTTTCTTTATTTAATTTTCTAAAATCAATTACCATTCTATAGCCTGTAATAGTTCTTTGTGGAATAGGTTCATTCTTATCATTAGGAACAACAGTTATACCTCCTTTCTTAGGGACACAATGAACAAGACTTACCCATGTACTATCTGCTATAGGATAGATTATAGCTACTTCCAAAAGTTTTAATATTTCCGTTCTTACCACCTCTTTCATCTTCGGATTTAACCAACGTTGGTGATCAACAAGAGGTTTAGCATAAGGTTCCATATTAATTTTGCGTTGACATAGAGTGGGACTAATTCCCTTTAAATCATCAAGAGTATATCCATTAGCAGCTCGGTGCTTCCTTAAAACTTTCAATAATCTTTCTTCTTCTGTTCTGAAAGGTTAGCACTGATAATAACAGGATACATTTTCTTTTCATCAAGATAAGCATATTTCAAAGTGTCTGGCAACTGTTTTAATTCAAACACAGGATCATCCTTAGGTGGAGGTGGACCTCCTAGAGTATCAATAGGCAAATTGTGTTTAAGAAGAGGACGTTGTTCAAAGAAAATCTTATCAATTTCATTTCGTTCATGCATATTTAAATCATTTTCATGGTCTAGCAAATATTATTCTAAAGGATCAGTAGGTGGCACATCAATAGAAGCAAGAACAATTAATTCATACTTACTAGGCAATTATTTTTCATGAAGATTTCTACTAAACATGGAAAATTAAACTCATGTGACTCATCACCAAAACTAACACCCACAGTTTGTTTCTTACAATCTATCTTAGCATTAACTATGCTCAAGAAAGGTCTACCAAAGATAATGGGACAAAAGTCATATTGTGGTGAACCAAGAACAAGAAAATTAGTAGGGTATTTAATTTTCCCACACAAGAATTCAACATCTCTAACAATCCCAGAAGGTGATTTGGTGTCTCTATTAGAAAGTTTAATAGTAACATCTATTTCTTCTAACTCAACAGGTGCTATGTCTTTCATAATTTCGTGATATAAAGTGTAAGGAATAGCACTCACACTATCACTCGTGTCACATAAACCATGATAACAGTGATCTCCTACTTTAACTGAGATGACAGGCATGCCCACAACAGGTGTATGTTTATCCGTTTTATCAAGTTTGGCAATTCTAGCAGCTTTCTTCACAGAAATAAATAGCATGCCCATCCATATCTTCTTCCAAGAGATCTTTAACCATAGCAATGCTAGGTTCAACTTTAATTTGGTCGTCAAGTTTAGGTGTTCTAATATAGGTTTTGTTAACCACAGTTGAAACTTTAGCATGTTCCTTTATCCTAACAGGAAAAGGTTGTTTCTCAATATAAGCAGAAGGTACAACTGGATCAACATTATAAACTATAGTTTCTTCTTTAACTGGTACCGGTTATTTAATTTGTTCATTAATAGGTGGGTGATATTTAAACCACTTCTCTTTAGGGAGTTCAACATGAGTAGCAAATGATTCACAAAAGGAGGCTACCATCTAAGAGTCAAGTCCATATTTAGTGCTAAACTTTTGAAAACCATCGGTATTCATAAAAGATTTAACACAATCATACTAAAGCTTAATACCCGACTCTTTACCTGCGTCGAGTTCCCAATCTTTAGAGTTACGTTTAACTCTTTCCAAAAGATCCCACCAGAATTCAATAGTCTTCTTCATAAAAGAACCAACACAAGAAGTATCAAGCATGGTTTGATCATTACGAGAAAGCAGAGCATAAAAGTTCTGTATAATATTTTTTCTTGAGAGCTCATGATTAGAGCATGAATATATCATTGACTTAAGCCTTCCTCAAGCTAGAGCGATACTTCCTCCTTCACGAGGCCAAAAATTATATATAATTCCAATCACGATGAACTAGATGAATAGGATAACATTATTGGTGGAACTCCAATTTCAAACGATTCCAATTCCATTATCCAATATCATCGCATATCCTATACCATGTCAATGCTTTTCGCTTCAAAGATAAAGGGAAAACCTTTTTCATAACTTCATCTTCGGGTAAACCTGCAAGGTTAAACAATCCACAAATTTGTTATACATATATCAAGTGCATATATATCACGATGTTCGGTTCCATCTCCTGCATAAGGATTAGCTAGCAGTTGTTCAATCAAACCCAAAGGAATTTCATATTCAATATTTTCAGTAGGTGCAGTAGGTTGACAGGTAGCTAATTGTGGTTCCAGACGAGGAGAAGATACCCCGAACAAACCCCTCAAACGATTGTTTTCCATAGTAACAAGTAACAACAAATTTCAGCACACTATATAAATGTTTCCTTACCAAATTCCACATACCAAAGGCGCTTCACTCCCCGGCAATGGAGCCAGAAAATAGCCTTGATGACCCACAAGTATAGGGGATCAATTGTAGATCTTCTCAATAAGTAAGAGTTTCGAACCCAATGTGGAGCAGAAGGAAATGACAAGTAGTTTTCAGTAAGGTAATATCCGCTGAAATTGTAAGTAGCCGAGTAATTTGATAGCAAGATAATTTGTAATGAGCAAGGAACGATGGTAGTAACAAGTATGAAGCAAGGTAGCCCAATCCTTTTGAGGAAAAGGACAGGCCAAAACGGTGTCTTATGATAAGCAAAGCATTCTTGAGGGTGCACGGGAATTTCATCTAGTCACTTTCATCAGGTTGGTTTAATTCGTGTTCGCTACTTTGATAATTGGATATGTGGGTGGACTGGTGCTTAGATGCTGTTCTTACTTGAACAAACCTCCTACTTATGATTAACCCTCCCGCAAGCATCCGCAACTACGATAAAAGTATTAAGAATAAATTCTAGCCATGGCATTAAACTCATGGATACAACCGGTCCCTTATGAAATAGCGCATAAACTAGGGTTTAAGCTTCTGTCACTCTCGCAACACATCGTCTTTGCTACTCCACAATGCATTCCCTTAGGCCCAAATATGGTGAAGTGTCATGTAGTCGACGTTCACATGACAACACTAAGGGAATAACAACATACATACTATCAAAGTATCGAACACATATCAAATTCACATGATTACTTGCAACATGATTTCTCCCGTGACCTCAAGAACAAAAGTAACTACTCACAAATGATAAACATGCTCATGATCAGAGGAGTATTTAATAGCATAATGTATCTGAACATATAATCTCCCACCAAATAAACCATATAGTAATCAACTACCAGATGTAATCAACACTACTAGTGACCCACAAGCACCAATCTATAGTTCCGGTAACAAGATTGAACACAAGATATGAACTAGGGTTTGAGATGAGATGGGGTTGTTGAAGATGTTGATGGAGATTTCCCTCCCCAAGATGGGAGAGTTGTTGGTGATGATGATGACAATAATTTCCCCCTTTGGGAGGGAAGTTCCCCCGGCAGAATCGCTCCGCGGGAAGGCAAAATTGCTCCTGCCCAAGTTCTGCCACGAGACGACGGCGCTCCGTCCCGAAAGTCCTCCTATTATTTTCTAGGTAAAAATGACTAATATACCAGAAGATGGGCACCGGAGGTGGGCGGAGGAGGGCACAACCCACCAGGGCGTGCCTGGGCTCCCTGGCGCACCCAGGTGGGTTGTGCCCACCTAGTGGGCCCCCTCTGGTAGTTATTTGCTCCAATAATTCCTATATATTCCATAAAAAATCTCTGATAAGTTTCAACTCGTTTGGAGTTGTGCAGAATAGGTAGTCTTATGTAGCTTTTTCAGGTCTAGATTTCCAGCTGCCGAAATTCTCCCTCTTGGTGTGTACCTTGCAAATTATGAGAGAAAGGCATTAGAATTACTCCAAAAAGCATTATTATGAATGAAGACATTATAAATAACAGTAAGAAAACATGATGCAAAATGGACGTATCAACTCCCCCAAGCTTAGACCTCGCTTGTCCTCAAGTGAAAACCGAAATCAAAAAAACACGTACACATGATTTGAGAGAGAGGTGTCTATAAAAACAAAATACGGACATAGAAGCATCATGTTGATTATTATAAAAACAACAAATTTAAACATAATACTTTTATGATAGAACTTTTATCATACACTTCCCATGAATAAATAACAGTTCATCACACAATCGAAGTATAAAGCAAAAACTCTATTAGAAACCAACAAACTTTGTTCTCAGTCAACTTTGCAACTACAATTCATCATATTTTCAGGAAGAGTCACGTGTCAGAGCCTTAGGCAAGTCCACATACTCAAACATCATATAGTCTTCTATGATTGTTAACACTCACCGTGTACACATGAGCAAAACGTTTCAACCGAACACATAGAAAGATAGGGGCTTATAGTTTCGCCTCCCAACATATTCACCTCAAGGGTGGTGTCAACAATAATAACTCATGCTATCTATATTCAACTGGACATATGTGCCTAGATCTTTCCTCACCACATGATGCTTGCCAAAGGAGAAAAATTAAAAGGAATAGAAAGAAAACTTTGACTCTTTGCATAAAAGTAAATACATAAAAGTAAAAGATAGGCCCTTCGCAGAGAGAAGCAGAGGTTGCCATGCGCTTATTTGTTTGTATGCTCAATCCCTTAGTGCAATAGAATGTCACGTTATATTACCCCTTAAGATGGCAACCTTTATTATGCAGTCTGTCAATTTATTCTTTGTCATCCAAGTTCGTGCAACGCTCAATTATCTCTTACAATAAACAATCTCACACATTTAGTAGCAATTTTTATTGCCTTTTTGCACCGATGAAAACTTACTTGAGGGATCTTGCTCCATCCCTAGGTAGGTATGGTGGACACTTGAAAAATAAGATTTGGGTTTAAGGGTTTTTGGATGCGCAAGTAGTATCTCTACTTAGTGCGGAATTTTTGTCTAGCAAAGATAGGGGCAAGAACCACTTGTTGAAGGATCTATGACAATATGACTTCTATGTGAATATAAACAAACTTAAGCCATTAAGTTGTCTTCCTTGTCCAGCGTCAACAATTTTGGCATATAATATTTTGACGAGGGCTCACAATCACAAAAGATTTCTAGGATAGTATATTTATATGTGAATCTTCTCTTCCCTTATTAATTCTTTCATGAGTTGCAACATTGACTAATGCTATGTTTGTCAATCTCTAATAAAATTTCCTACTTATACATTTCCTTATATGGTGCTATCACCAACCATAGGATTAGTACGTATGATCTAATTGATTTATTTCCTTTCTTTCATTTATTTCCTTTCTACTTTTCTTTCTTTCTTATTTATTTCCTTTAATTGCCATATGAAAGTAAAGAAATCAAGAACTCAAACTAAACTTTATTATATAACTCGCACACGATTACAAGGATAGATCACTAAGAAAAATCTGAAAGAAGAAATGATCGAACTAAACTTTATTTCATCTAATGCAAAAAGATCGAACTAAGGTAAGTAAAAACAAAAAGATAGTGGGATGATACGATAACGGGCACCTTCCTCAAGCTTGGCGGAAGCCAAGGGGAGTGCTCATACCCGATACTTAGTTCTCCTTTGGTGGTGAAGAAGATGGTGGTGGTGATGAACAAGGTAGTGGTGGTGAAGAATAAGAGATATTGTCCTCGGATTTCCATGGCAGTGGTCCACCATCGTAAGAAGAGGAGTGAGTCTCACTGGTCCTGCAACTAGCAGCCAAACTCATACCTTTAAACCTCGCCTCATATTCAAAGACTTGGTTTTGAAGATCATAGATCTGGCTTTGGAGAAAGTTAATTTGCTGGTTGAGGGTGAAGATGATGTCCTTCATTGGCTTGCCATCCACCTTGAGATCACGGGAGACATCCGTGATCATGAGTTGATTGGTATTGAGTCCACGCTCCACCATCCCCTTGCACCGGAAGATATCTTGCTCCATAACTTCGAGCCTAGCCTCCACGGTTACCGTCCCCTTAGGACAGGGCACATCATGAAGGTGGAGCACCCCTCATGCATCTCAATGACCTGAGGGTGCTACACCACCTCCCGCAGATATAAAAAATACTGGTAGAAGAATCCACGTCAGGGGCCCACTCCCTGTCCATGAGGGTGGGGGGCGCGCCTACCCCCCTGGGAACGCACCCCTACCTCGTGGGCCCCCTGATGCTGCACTAACGTCCATCTTGAGTCCATATATTCGAGTTCGGGGAGAAAAAAATAGGATAGAAGGATTCATCACGTTTTACGATACGGAGCCGCCGCCAAGCCCTAATCTCTCTCGGGAGGGCAGATCTGGAGTCCGTTCGGGGCTCCGGAGAGGAGAATCCATCGCCATCGTCATCATCCACCTTCCTCCATCACCAATTTCATGATGCTCACCGCCGTGCGTGAGTAATTCCATCGTAGGCTTGCTGGATGGTGATGGGTTGGATGAGATTTATCATGTAATCGAGTTAGTTTTGTTAGGGTTGGATCCCTAGTATCCACTATGGTCTGAGATTGATGTTGCTATGACTTTGCTATGCTTAATGCTTGTCACTAGGGCCCGAGTGCCATGATTTCAGATATGAACCTATTATGTTTTCATGAATATATGTGAGGTCTTGATCCTATCTTGCAAGTCTATAGTCACCTATTATGTGTTATGATCCATTAACCCCGAAGTGACAATAATCGGGATACTTACCGGTGATGGCGGTAGTTTGAGGAGTTCATGTATTCACTGTGTGCTAATGCTTTGGTCCGGTACTCTATTAAAAGGAGGCCTTAATATCCCTTAGTTTCCAATAGGACCCTGCTGCCACGGGAGGGTAGGACAAAAGATGTCATGCAAGTTCTTTTCCATAAGCACATATGACTATATTCAGAATACATGCCTACATTACATTGATGAACTGGAGCTCGTTCTGTGTCACCCTATGTTAAAACTATTGCATGAGGAATCACATCCAACATAATTATCCATCACTGATCCATTGCCTACGAGCTTTTCATATATTGTTCTTCGCTTATTTACTTTTTCGTTGCTACTGTTACAATCACTATAAAACCAAAAATATTACTTTTGCCACCATTACCACTACTATCATATTACTTTTCTACTAAATACTTCGCTACAGATATTAAGTTTCCAGGTGTGGTTGAATTGACAACTCAGCTGCTAATACTTGAGAATATTCTTTGTCTCCCCTTGTGTTGAATAAAAAAATGTGGGTTGAATACTCTACCCTCGAAAACTGTTGTGATCCCCTATACTTGTGGGTTATCAAGACTATTTTCTGGAGCCGTTGTCAGGGAGCATCGCTCTATTCTTTGAGTCACTTGGTATTTATATCTGATGGTCACTGTGAAGAACTTGAAAGATCAAAGAACCAAGATTTTGCCCTCAACTACGAGGGGAGGTAAGAAACTGCCATCTAGCTCTACACTTGATTCACCTTCTGTTTTGAGTAAACTTGAGACACCTACACATGTTATTGATGATGCCACTTCTGCTATGCATGATGCTTATGATGAAACTACTTCTATGCTTGATACTACTGTGTCACTAGGTGAATTTCTTGATGAACAACTTCCTAGGGTTAGAGAGAATGAAATTATTGAAACTGATAATATTGATGAAAGTGATGATGAAGATTCTCCCCCGTAGATATGAATTGCCTGTTGTGGCTGAGGGTTATGTTATGGATGAAGAAACTGCTAGAGACTTCTTAGCTTGCAATGATAGATCTGATCTTAAGAAACTGTTAGCTAAGCTTAAAGAAAAGTCTTTGGATGCTAGAATGAAACATGACCCTGCTTTTGCTACTTCACCTATCTTTATTACTTACAAGGATTATGATTTCTCTTTCGATCCTGAGTTAATTACTTTGGTTGAATCTGATCCTTTTTATGGCTATGAGTCTGAAACTGTTGTGGCACATCTTACTAAATTAAATGATATAGCCACCCTGTTTACTCATGATGAGAAAACTCGCTATTACTTTATCCTTAAGTTGTTTCGGTTCTCATTAAAGAGTGATGCTAAAACATGGTTTAATTCTCTTTATCCTGGTTGTGTGCGTAGTCCCGGGATATGATTTATTACTTCTCTGCTAAATATTTGCCCGCTCATAAGAAACAAGCTGCTTTAAGGGAAATATATAATTTTGTTCAAATTGAAGAAGAGAGTTTCCCACAAGCTTGGGGGAGGCTTCTTCAATTACTCAATGCTTTACCTGATCATCCTCTCAAGAAAAATGAAAAACTTGATATCTTTTATAATGGACTAACTGATGCTTCCAGAGACCACCTGAATAGTTGTGTTGGTTGTGTTTTCAGGGAAATAACTATTGATCAAGCTGAATTGCTATTGAATAATATGTTTAGTAATGAAAATGATTGGACACTTCCTGAACCAACTCCTAAGCCAACTCCGAAGAAAAGGGTGTTCTATTTCTCAGTCTTGAAGATATGCAAAGAGGCAAAGAAATCTATGAAAGAAAAATGTATTAAAGCTGAAAATGTTAAGAATTTACCACCTATTGAAGAAATACATGGTCTTGATAACCCGGCACAGGTAGTAAAGGTAAATTCTCTCTATAGATTTGATGAAGGAGATATTCCTCGTTAAAAGTCTGCTAGCCAATGCTTAGATGAGTTTGATAATTTTATTGTTAAACAAGAAAACTTCAACGCTTATGCTGGTAGACAATTGAAACATAATGCTAATATGCTTAAACACTTGAGTGATTATATGTCTAGATTTAAAGGTGAACTTAAACTTATTAATAAACATGCTTCTATGGTTACCACTCAAGTAAAACAAGTGCTTAAAGCTCAGAATGATTTGCTCAATGAATTAAATAATAAGAAGAATGATAATGTTGTTAGAATGATGACTAGAGGAGGTAAAATGACTCAGGAACATTTGTATCCTCAGGGCCACCCCAAGAGAATTGTAACACCCCGGTAACTAAGCTACAGTAATCACACCCTAATTGTTCCATGTCATCGCAATTATTTTTGCTAAACCTCACTTTGTTCTAAACTGAATTCAAATTCAAATTAAAATAAATTTAAGTTATTATTTCTTCAAACGGTAAAACAAAAATGTTCACTATGTTGCGCAAATTCGCTAACTAATGTTCGTGAATAAACCAACATTATTTTACTTATTAAAATGCCATTAAAATATTTTAATCTGGATCAAACTGCCCCAAAATAAATATTTTCTATTTAAAAAAAATTCAAATGAAATCAAATAAGGTTCATACTTTTTATGGCAGTGCTAAATATGGCATATTATTTATTAACACAAGTTATACTTTTTACAAAAATTAATTGGTGGCTCTACTTAATGCAGAAGAGTGTACAACTTACAAAATAGAAAAATAACAACGAAAAATAAAAGAACTAGAGGCCTACTGCTACACTGGGCCCTAGTGGCGAGAGTGCAGCCCAACCCACCTAGGCCATCCTCTACCTCACGCTACAGGGGCAGAGGTAGGGCGTGGCGAGCATCCAAGCCGCCATGGCCATGGATGGCCTCCACGTGCCCTCCCTTGGCCTATAAATACGCCCAACCGAAACCCTAGCATGTGCTCGTCCAATCCCCTCTCGATCCCCCTTCGCCCCTCTCCTCTTTTTCTCGAAATCGAGCTCGGGCTCGATGCGGTGACTACGTTCGTCGTCGTCGTTACCGCGGCCACCGTCGTCGCCCTCACGCGGGAAGACGTCCAGGAGATCCGCAGCTGCCGTCTTCGTGTTCCACGTGCACCAAATCGAGCCAAGGCAGCCCGTACGCCCGCCAAAGCCGATGTCTCCACCGCGTACATCGCCGTCCTCCGCCATCGTTTGCCACAGCTCCGGACCGTCCCCGGCCTCCCCGGCCTCACCATTCGTAGTGAGCATCTCCTCCGATTCCCTTCATTTGACATTCGATCCGTCGCCATGGCCGGACCGCCGCTTTCGCGTATGCGTACGTGTTGTTGTTGCTGCTGGCTGCTCCTACGCATGGCCGCGGCTACTGTGCCTCACCCCACGCGTGCCCGCGACCGCCTACTGCTCGCGCTACTGCTCTACTGCGCGTGCTGCCCATGCCGCTGCTGCTCAGCTGTTGTTGCTTGCTGCGTTCTGCTGCTGCTGCGCCTGCTGTTGCTGCTGTGCCGCTGCAGCTGCTCGGCCTGCTAGTGCTACTGCAAGGCGCTGCTGCTGCTATGCGTTGCCGCTACTCTCTGCTCTCCTGCATCTTGCCGCTGTGTTGCTGCTTGCGGTTTGCCATGACCAAGGCCATGGCCGAGTATGGGCGTGTGCTATATGTGTGAGTGTGTGCAGAGCCTCACGGCTGGATGTGCCACCATGCTAGCCCAAAATCAGTTAGGGGCTAACCCCAATTAGTACTATCCAACAACCCCATTAATTAGTCACTGGCAGCAGGGCCCACAACCAGTTAGTTTACTTCAAAAGAAAAACAAAACCAATATGTTAATCAAATGTCTCACTGACAAATGGGTCCCACTGGTCTTTTGACCAGTCAAACTTGCTGACTGGGTAGTCCTAGTCAGTGACAGGTGGGACCCCAGCGCCCCTCGACCAGTCAAATGTTGACTCAGTCAACTGCTGACTGGGCATTTTTATTTTCATTTTCGAATTAAATTAATTTCAGAAAATGTATTAAAATTTGAAAAATAGTATAAAATAATCCGTAGCTCAGATGAAAAAACTTTGTACATGGAAGTTGCTCAGAATTTCGGGACGAACCAGGATATGCAGCCCGTTCGTCCGCCACACATTCCTAACATAGTGAACACGCAACTTTCCCCCTTCGGTTCATCTGTCCGGAAACGCGAAACACCGGGGATATTTTCCCTGATGTTTCCTCCCTTCACCGGTACCACCTCATACCGCGTTAGGGCACCCCTAGCACCGCTACTTGTCATGTCATGCATCGCTATTCATTTGTTTGCTTAATATTTATTGTTTCTCCCCCCTCTTCTCTCGCTAGACACCGAGACCAACGCCACTGCTACCCAGTACGACTACAGTGTTGACGACCCCTCTCTCTTGCCAGAGCAACCAGGCAAGCCCCCCCCCCCCTTGATCACCAGATATTGCCTACTCTTCTCTATACTGCTTGCATTAGAGTAGTGTAGCATATTACTGCTTTCCGTTAATCCTATCCTGATGCATAGCCTGTCATTGTTGCTACCACTGTTGATACCTTACTTGCAATCCTACATGCCTAGTATAGGTTGCTAGTACTTCATTAGTGGCCCTACACTCTTGTCCATCTGCCATGCTATACTACTGGGCCGTGATCACTACGGGAGGTGATCACGGGCATATGATATATACTTTATACTGTTACTTTACTTATGATAATGTTCGGAGATGGGGGCTGAAGGGGGAGGTGGCTCCATCCCGGTAGACTTGGGCCTGGGTTCCCGACGGCCCCCGAATGTTACTTTGCGGCGAAGCAACAGGGCAGGTTGAGACCACCTAGGAGAGAGGTGGGCCTGGCCCTGGTCAGCATTCGCAGTGACTTCAAGATAACACGCTCAATGAAATCTTGGTATTTGATCTGAGTCTGGCTACTGGCCTTTACGCACTAACCAACTACGCGGGAACAGTTATGGGCACTCGACGTCGTGGTATCAGCCGAAGCCTTCGTGACGTTAGCGACTGAGCGACGCGCGCCGGGTTTGACCGCGTAGCGCAACTTCCTTTGTAATGGAGGTTGCTAGGTCTGCTCACCGGTCGCGTACGCAACGTGCAGGTGTGTAATGGGCGATGGACCCAGACCCCAGCGCGCATAGGATTTAGACCGGCGTGCTGACCTCTCTGTTGTGCCTAGGTAGGGCTGCGACGTGTTGATCTTCCGAGGCCGGGCATGACCCAGAAACGTGTGTCCAGACAAAGGGGATCGAGCGTGTTGGGAAATGTGGTGCACCCCTGCAGGGAAGTTAATCTATTCGAATAGCTGTGATCTTCGGTAACAGGACGACCTGGAGTTGTACCTTGACCTTATGACAACTAGAACCAGATACTTAATAAAACACACCCTTCCAAGTGCCAGATACAACCGGTGATCGCTCTCTCACAGGGCGACGAGGGGAGGATCATCGGTTAGGATTATGCTATGTGATGTTACTTGGTGAACTTACCATCTACTCTGTTCTCCTGCTGCAAGATGGAGGTTACCAGAAGCGTAGTCTTCGAAAGGACTAGCTATCCCCTTCTTATTCCGGCATTCTGTAGTTCGGTCCATATATGATACCCCTTTTCCATTTGATACCAATGCATACATATGTAATGTAGCACCTTGCTTCCGAGTACTTTGGATGAGTACTCACGGTTGCTTTGCTCCCTCTTTCCCCCCTTCTATACCCGATTGCTACGACCAGACGATGGAGCCCAGGAGCCAGACGCCATTGTCAATGACGACTACTACTACTCGGGAGGTCCCTACTACTACGTGCAGCCCGCTAACGACGACCAGGAGTAGTTTAGGAGGATCCCAGGCAGGAGGCTTGCGCCTCTTTCGATATGTATCCCAGTTTGTGCTAGCCTTCTTAAGGCAAACTTGTTTAACTCATGTCTGTACTCAGATATTGTTGCTTCCGCTGACTCGTCTATGATCGAGCTCTTGTATTCGAGCCCTAGAGGCCCCTGGCTTGTAATATGATGCTTGTATGACTTATTTTATTTGTAGAGTTGTGTTGTGATATCTTCTCGTGCGTCCCTGATCTTGATCGTACATGTTTGCGTGTATGATTAGTGTACGATTGAAACAGGGGCGTCACAAGTTGGTATCAGAGCTGACTGCCTGTAGGAATCCCCCTTCCACACTCCTTGGCCGAAGTCGAGTCTAGACATTACAAAACTTTTACTGACATGGCTGTGTGCCTTACGGGCCCACATCGCCATTTTGGTGGTATTACGATCTTTTACTCCTCGATCTTTACTCTGGAACTCTGAACTCTCTTCTACTCGGGTTAAACGAATTTGCTAACTGTAACTCTAGGTTCTTGTAATTACTTCCTTCCGGAGAGCCCCCTTATTACAGATGATCGCCTGCTGCACCAGTAGATTCAGAAGTTACTCTCCGATGTTATCCTTAGAGCTTTTGATCATTGTGTTTGCAATTCCCTTCCATCATCAAACCCTATAGATAACTACATACACTTGCCATTCAGACAATCATTCCCCGTTGATTTTGTTATTACAAGATACCCCGAATTTCTCTCTATTGTTCCAAGAATACTTGTGCCTACTGCCTTGCAGTTCCTTGCCACCTCAATACCCCTACGGATAATACCTCACACTTACCAAGTATCTCTCATCCTTACTTGTTCATGTGTTTCACTAAGGTCTTCAAAATACTATTCGATCTTTCAAAAATCCTTAGCAGCTTATTGCTCTTGAAATTCTTGCTTGCTTGCTTGCATTATGGTTAATCTCGTAAGTATAGTAGTCTTATTGGCATCCCTTGTCACTATGATTTTGAGTCCATTGATTCAATATGCTGCGAATGCTCGCAATCCTCAATCAGATCCTAGAATTTATCCTTTCGTCTCAGGCATCATTTTAAGGATGAGCTGGATTTTGACCAATCAAATTGTCATCGATTGTACCCCTAAGGCTACTAAACTTATCCATCCCTAATCAGAGCATTGCTTCTGATCCCTTGTCTTGGAATTCATAATTCCTTTGCATTTGAGCTTCAAGTTAGTCAGTTGTTTCTATAATCTGACCTCCTTGCATTCTTTCTTCCTCTGGTTGAGTACCGATGCTCACATCAGATCCCTTGTGGACCACCAGAACCTTTATCGTATTTTAACCGACCGTGTCCTTCATGTTGAATAACCTTGTGAGCCTTTCCATATGTAAATATTACCTTTGGTAAATTGTATTCTCTGCTTTGTGAACCATGCTCTACTTTCGGGCTTGTATTATTTACTCCGACGTTTGTGGTATATGTTCCTAAGATGCCCTGATGGGTTGAACCTATGTCTTCCCTAATCCGTGTGAACCCGAAAGATTTCACGGGTCATACTTATCTGGTATTGCACCGGGTAAAAAAATTCGACAACTATTGTCATTTTCGAAATATGAGAGGTGAATGAAAGGTTATGCATTGAACAAGTGGGAGTCGACCTTGAACCTTGTGTTCATGCCCATGGACACGATGTATACCTTATCATGGAAGCTTCTCTTAAAATAATTATCCCCTTGTTATAAGTTCATCTTGTATCTGTGGACATGGTTCTGACCATGTTTCTCCTTGATTCCATTTCTCGTGCAAGTATGAGCACTTGTCTTCTGCAGAGCATTACCCTAGTCCAACCTCTACTATGATCTGTCGTCGAGTCTTACCCCATGGTATCTCGAGATTATCATGGAACTGCATACTTCTTATGAGTTCTTCATCAAGTTCTACATTCTCCCTGATTCCAATTTTCACGGGCTCTGAGTTATTAAACACTCAAAGACACCGATAACTGAGTGAAGTCCGCACCGCGATTAAACAAATCTTGGTAACCTTCATTACTTATGAGTTTGAACTCGATCACGTCATTGCTAGCCTGCTTGGCTATATCCTTGTCGTGCTGAATTTAACTGTGCTACCGGAGCACCACTTTTGATGATGAGCTAAGCTTACGTACATTTTCCTCGTCATATCATTTCTCCTTGAACAACAAGCTTGATTTCGAGTTTGTGTCATACTCGTGGTTCGAATAATTTTTCGCTTCATCATTTTGTTGACTTGATGTCATCGTCGATCGGTTACATCTTCTTGAAACCTCTCGACAACTGTGTTGTGATCATCATCAAAATTCTGAGGTCTTCCAAGATATCTATCTAATTCTTGATGAGAAATACCATCATTTGCCCTCGATGATTTGTGTTATCATCGACCACTTTATTGCCTTCCGTTCAACACAAACTTGTTCGTGTTTTGTGTTATACTTTGAGTTCCTTGCTATCCAGCAATTGTTCTTCTTTACCTTGGAGTATTACCATCTTTTATGTCAGGAATGTCATGAGAATTTCACCACCTCTTGAGAATTCTTGATACAAGTGCTACTTTTCACCATCACCATTCCTTCTTGGTCCCCGTGTTGTTTAATACCGGAATGCCGACGAATGGACTAAGATGTGTGAATTCAAAACTTCTAGCAACCCTATTTCTTGTAAGTTAAGAATGATAGTTTCTTTCTTCATATGTTGGTTATTGACTCGTCATCCTAACATTGATCGTGCTACTTAGTCCATGTTTTGTTATGCACTTTTCGATCAATGTTTATTTGCGTATGTTTCCCTCGGGCATACATCATTATATCATTTTGATCTAACAAATGTTATCTCCCTGTTCACATGATTGAGGAAATCCATCTTTTTGGAGGTCTCAATGAATTCTCACCGAGTCCATCAGCCACCTCCTCACCCTCCCCTTGGTTTGATGATGAACTCTTGTTTCGGAACATGCTTCCATAGTTCATTTCCGGAGAATCTTGAAATGCCATCTCGTCAATTTGTGTTGCACCTTTTTCGTCTCACGCATACTGAGTCTGAGGTATCCTGACATCAATCAGATCTGGCTCTCGGCCAGATATGATGGTTGGAACATATTTCCAAGAGTTACAACATTGGTCTTAGTATAACCCGGTAAGGTGATGTCGTGCCTAGCACAACTAGCCAGAGGACCTACTGTTATAGTTTCCATTTTAGCAAGGTTAACCATTCTTCCATGAGGAAATTGTAAGACATATTCTATAAGTGGTTCCTGATGAATCCTCTGTATATCCAAGTCTGTCCTTTGCTCGAAGACCATGCCAACGCTATCTCGAAGCATGTCTATGGTACTCCGATTTTCAACAAGAACATTTGAAGCCCAATTCTAAATGTTTCCTGCTCAATTATCCATACGCCGTTGTATGGGTAATGTCATGAAATTTCTCTCCCCTTACCTAAGGAGTTTTTTTTTCTACATTGTGTCCTGTCATGGATATCATGCTCTGCTTGTCCTTGGGAAGGATATACCCTTGAAATATGTGTTTAAACACATTTTCCTTTCCATTGTTCTGTTTAATCTTATAATCATATTTTCCTTTCCATTGTTTGGTTTAACCTTTCTTGTGATCTATATGATCTAAGCAATAATATTCTCCTGCTTATGTAAACACCTCGGTGTACAATTCTGTCGGCCAGACTCTGTTACTATTGTTGATGACAATCCGGTAGCCACCGATGGACGAGAAATTTGCCTATTGGTCCGCCTCGTTCAACGAGCAGGAAAATGGTTCTCTTCGTCCCTCGCCCTTGGTACCGACGTTGTTGCTGACATAACTGACAGGCTACCCTCTGACATGCCTTGCTATCATGACCATGCAAGATGTCACCGCTCCTCCTACTTTTAACCCACATGGTGGGCCCATAACCCACAAGTCCACAGGATCGAAACCTGACTCCCCTGTACACCCTTGTTTCCAAAGTTATTCCTCACGTGTGGCTTTGTATGTAATTCATGAGCCACCTTATGAGAGATCACCAATTCTGGTATCAGACACAATACTTATTCCAATCACTATGAACCCCTTCCACTCTATTTCAGGCAACGAACGGTTGCCTATCCGCTTGAGACATCATACTGCACCTTATTACCTTTCTCTCGAGGACCTTCTTGAATATCAACTCGAGAGATGCCTCTATGGCTCGTCCATGGAGATAGCCCCAAGGTACCTAACATGTATTCAGCTTCACCCTTCCCAAGTCTTACCCCTTGTCTTTTCGTAAGTACAATGGAGATCCTGAAGAAAGGATCCCGGCTTCATCATGATGACTTGAAGTAGAGAAATGAAGACATCCACTTAACAGATCGACCCCTTCAAGAAAAGAAGCCGAGACCGAGAAGACTCGATAGAATTTCGTAACCAAACCTTTCCCCCTTACACTACCTCTTAAATCTCGGGACGAGATTTCCTGTAGTGAAGGAGATTTGTAACACCCCAGTAACTAAGCTACAGTAATCACACCCTAATGGTTCCATGTCATCGCAATTATTTTTGCTAAACCTCACGTTGTTCTAAACCGAATTCAAATTCAAATTAAAATAAATTTAAGTTATTATTTCTTCAAACGGTAAAACAAAAATGTTCACTATGTTGCGCAAATTCGCTAACTAATGTTCATGAATAAACCAACATTATTTTACTTATTAAAATGCCATTAAAATATTTTAATCTGGATCAAACAGCCCCAAAATAAATATTTTCTATTTAAAAAAAATTCAAATGAAATCAAATAAGGTTCATACTTTTTATGGCAGTGCTAAATATGGCATATTATTTATTAAGACAAGTTATACTTTTTACAAAAATTAATTGATGGCTCTACTTAATGCAGAACAGTGTACAACTTACAAAATAGAAAAATAACAACGAAAAATAAAAGAACTAGAGGCCTACTGCTACACTGGGCCCTAGTGGCGAGAGTGCAGCCCAACCCACCTAGGCCATCCTCTACCTCACGCTACAGGGGCAGAGGTAGGGCGTGGCGAGCATCCAAGCCGCCATGGCCATGGATGGCCTCCACGTGCCCTCCCTTGGCCTATAAATACGCCCAACCGAAACCCTAGCATGTGCTTGTCCAATCCCCTCTCGATCCCCCTTCGCCCCTCTCCTCTTTTTCTCGAAATGGAGCTCGGGCTCGATGCGGTGACTACGTTCGTCGTCGTTGTTACTGCGGCCACCGTCGTCTCCCTCGCGCGGGAAGACGTCCAGGAGATCCGCAGCTGCCGTCTTCGTGTTCCACGTGCACCAAATCGAGCCAAGGCGGCCCGTACGCCCGCCATCGCCGATGTCTTCACCGCGTACATTGCCGTCCTCCGCCATCGTTTGCCACAGCTCCGGACCGTCCCCGGCCTCCCCGACGTCACCATAGAGTTCGCAGTGAGCATCTCCTCCGATTCCCTTCATTTGCCATTCGATCCGTCGCCATGGCCGGAGCGCCGCTTTCGCGTATGCGTACGTGTTGTTGTTGCTGCTGGCTGCTCCTACGCATGGCCGCGGCTACTGTGCCTCACCCCCGGGCGCCCGCGACCGCCTACTGCTCGCGCTACTGCTCTACTGCGCGTGCTGCCCATGCCGCTTCTGCTCAGCTGTTGTTGCTTGCTGCGTTCTGCTGCTGCTGCGCCTGCTGTTGCTGCTGTGCCGCTGCAGCTGCTCGGCCTGCTAGTGCTACTGCAAGGCGCTGCTGCTGCTATGCGTTGCCGCTACTCTCCGCTCTCCTGCATCTAGCCACTGTGTTGCTGCTTGCGGTTTGCCATGGCCAAGGCCATGGCCGAGTATGGGCGTGTGCTATATGTGTGTGTGTGCAGAGCCTCACGGCTGGATGTGCCACCACGCTAGCCCAAACTCAATTAGGGGCTAACCCCAATTAGTACTATCCAACAACCCCATTAATTAGTCACTGGCAGCAGGGCCCACAACCAATTAGTTTACTTAAAAAGAAAAACAAAACCAATATGTTAATCAAATGTCTCACTGACAAATGGGTCCCACTGGTCTTTGGACCAGTCAAACCTTCTGACTGGGTAGCCCCAGTCAGTGACAGGTGGGACCCCAACGCCCCTTGACCAGTCAATGTGGACTCAGTCAACTGCTGACCGGGAATTTTTATTTTTATTTTTGAATTAAATTAATTTCAAAAAATGTATTAAAAATTTGAAAATTAATATAAAATAATCCGTAGCTCGGACGAAAAAACTTCGGACATGGAAGTTGCTCAGAATCTCAGGATGAATCCGGATACGCAGCCCGTTCGTCCGCCACGCATCCCTAGCATAGCGAATACGCAACTTTCCCCCTCCGGTTCATCTATCCGGAAACGCGGAACACCGGGGATATTTTCCCGGATGTTTCACCCCTTCACGGTACCACCTCATACCGCGTTAGGGCACCCCTAGCACCGCTACTTGTCATGTCATGCATCGCTATGCATCTGTTTGCTTAATATTTATTGTTTCTCCCACCTCTTCTCTCACTAGACACCGAGACCGACGCCACTGCTACCCAGTACGACTATGGTGTTGACGACCCCTCTCTCTTGCCAGAGCAACCAGGCAAGCCCCCCCTTGATCACCAGATATCGCCTACTCTTCTCTATACTGCTTGCATTAGAGTAGTGTAGCATATTACTACATTCTGTTAATCCTATCCTGATGCATAGCCTGTCATTGTTGGTACCACTGTTGATACCTTACCTGCAATCCTACATGCCTAGTATAGGTTGCTAGTACTTCATCAGTGGCCGTACACTCTTGTCCGTCTACCATGCTATACTACCGGGCCGTGATCACTTCGGGAGGTGATCACGGACATATGATATATACTTTATACTGTTACTTTACTTATGATACTGTTCGGAGATGGGGGCTGAAGGGGCAGGTGGCTCCATCCCGGTAGAGGTGGGCCTGGGTTCCCGACGGCCCCCGATTGTTACTTTGCGGCGAAGCAACAGGGGAGGTTGAGACCACCTAGGAGAGAGGTGGGCCTAGCCCTGGTCAGCGTTCGCGGTGACTTCAAGATAACACGCTTAACGATATCTTGGTATTTGATCTGAGTCTGGCTACTGGCCTTTACGCACTAACCAACTACGCGGGTACAGTTATGGGCACTCAACATCATGGTATCAGCCGAAGCCTTCGTGACGTCAGCGACTGAGCGGCGCGCGCCGGGTTGGACCGCGTAACGCAACTTCCTTTGTAATGGAGGTTGCTAGGTCTGCTCACCGGCCGCGTACGCAACGTGCAGGTGTGCAATGGGCGATGGGCCCAGACCCATGCGCGCATAGGATTTAGACCGGCGTGCTGACCTCTCTATTGTGCCTAGGTTGGGCTGCGACGTGTTGATCTTCCGAGCCCGGGCATGACCCAGAAAAGTGTGTCCGGACAAAGGGGATCGAGCGTGTTGGGAAATGTGGTGCACCCCTGCAGGGAAGTTAATCTATTCGAATAGCCGTGATCTTCGGTAACAGGACGACCTGGAGTTGTACCTTGACCTTATGACAATTAGAACCAGATACTTAATAAAACACACCCTTCAAAGTGCCAGATACAACCGGTGATCGCTCTCTCACAGGGCGACGAGGGGAGGATCATCGGGGATTATGGTATGCGATGTTACTTGGTGAACTTACCATCTACTCTCGTCTCCTGCTGCAAGATGGCGGTTACCAGAAGCATAGTCTTCGAAAGGACTAACTATCCCCCTCTTATTCCGGCATTCTGCAGTTCAGTCCACATATGATACCCCTTTTCCATTTGATACCAATGCATACATATGTAGTGTAGCTCCTTGCTTGCGAGTACTTTGGATGAGTACTCACGGTTGCTTTGGTCCCTCTTTTCCCCCTTTCTATACCTGATTGCTGCGACCAGACGATGGAGCCCAGGAGCTAGACGCCACTGTCGATGACGACTACTACTACTCGGGAGGTGCCTACTACTACGTGCAGCCCGCTGACGATGACCAGGAGTAGTTTAGGAGGATCCCAGGCAGGAGGCCTGCGCCTCTTTCCATCTGTATCCCAGTTTGTGCTAGCCTTCTTAAGGCAAACTTGTTTAACTGATGTCTGTACTCAGATATTGTTGCTTCCGCTGACTCGTCTATGATCGAGCTCTTGTATTCGAGCCCTAGAGGCCCCTGGCTTGATATGATGCCTGTATGACTTATTTTATTTGTAGAGTTGTGTTGTGATATCTTCCCATGCGTCCCTGATCTTGATCGTACACGTTTGCGTGTATGATTAGTGTACGATTGAATCGGGGGTGTCACAAGAATTGAGCAAGATTATCAAAGAGCTAATGTTGATACACCTAGTCATTCTAAGAGGAAGAGAAAGAAAAATGATAGGACATTGCATGTTCTAGTGAACCTGTTGTTGACACACCTGAGAATCCCAATGAGATTTCTATTTCTGATGCTGAAACACAATCTGGTAATGAACATGAACCTAGTGATAATATTAATGATGATTTTCATCTTGATGCTCAACCTAGCAATGATGATGATGTAGAGATTGAACCTGCTGTTGATCTTGATAACCCATAATCAAAGAATCAACGTTATGATAAGAGAGACTTTGTTGCTAGGAAGCACGGTAAAGAAAGAGAACCATGGGTTCAGTAACCCATGCGTTTTCCTCCTATACCATCCAAGAAAAAGGATGATGAGGATTTTGAGCGCTTTACTGAAATGATTAGACCTATCTTTTTGCGTATGCGTTTGACTGATATGCTTAAAATGAACCCTTATGCTAAGTACATGAAGGATATTGTTACTAATAAAAGAAAGATACCAGAAGCTGAAATTTCCACCATGCTTGCTAATTATACTTTTAAGGGTGGAATACCAAAGAAACTTGGAGATCCAGGACTACCAACTATACCATGCTCCATTAAAAGAAACTATGTTAAAACTGCTTTATGTGATCTTGGAGCCGGTGTTAGTGTTATGCCTCTCTCTTTATATCATAGACTTGATTTGAATAAGTTGACACCTACTGAAATATCTTTGCGAATGGCTGATAAATCAACTGCTATACGTGTAGGTATTTTTTAGGACATGCCTGTTGTGGTTGCAAACGTTACAATTTTAACGGACTTTGTTATTCTTGATATTCCCGAGGACGATAGTATGTCGATTATCCTTGGTAGACTCTTTTTGAATACTGCAGGGGCTGTTATTGATTGCAACAAAGGCAATGTTACTTTTCATTTTAATGATAATGAGCATACGGTATACTTTCCGAGGAAACAACCTCAAGTCCACAGTATCAATTCTATTGGAAAATTTTCAACGATTATTATTGGAGGTTTTGAATTTCCTCTTCCTACTGTCAAGAAAAAATATGATATTCTTATTGTTGGGGACATGCATATCCCCGTGGGGGTAACCTAGTGTTATTCGAAATTTCTTCGGTTTCATGCGATTCGGAATGAGTTTGTTAACAAGACTTGATCAACCTTGTTTGTGGGTTCCTTTTGATTAGCATGAGATGGATTAAGTTAGAAAACACAACTCTCTGTACCCTCTTCTTACTTTCTGTTATTTATATTAAATAAAGCAAAAATAGTATTTTCCGTCTATTTTCTGAATTATCCTTGCAATAAAAAATACCCCAAAAATAAAAGTTCTCCAAATGCCCTGAAAATGAAATATGATTTTTTCTAGAATATTTGAGGATTTTAGGCATTGAGAACACAACAGGGGGAGCAGCCACGTGCCCACGAGGGTGGAGGGCTCGCCCTACCCCCCTGGGTGCGCCCCCTTCCTTGTGGACCCCACGTGGGTCCCCTCTACTTATCCTTGCACCCACACACTTTGTCTTGCTCCAGAAAAAATCATCCACCAGCTCAAACCCGAGTTCTAGCTCATCTTGCTGCCATTTTCGATCTCCTTGCTCGAAGCTCCATTCGCAAAACTGCTTTGGGGGATTGTTCTTTGGTATTTGACTCTTCCAATGATCCAATTAGTTTTTGTTCTAGTGCTTTATTTATTGCAAATTTTTGCTTCTTAGCTGACCCTGTTCTTGAGCTTGCATGTCAAATTTATGTGGTCAAAAGTAGTTTTAATGCATGATATAGCCTCTAGGCACTTGTAGGAGTAGTTGCTATCAATTTCTCTTGAGTTTGCTTCACTTTTATTTTGAGTCACTAAGAATTTCAGAAAATTTTAGAAAAAGATGAAGAGACTCTTGAGGGGCTCTTCGAGCCGACTCTCTAAGGATAAGCAAAGTGAAGAGAATAAGAAGCCCAAGTATAATCTCCCTCGTACTGCAAAGGTTCGGCCATGTGAATGGCCTTGTGATGAGTTCTTGAAAGAGGTCGGGATTTATGAAGATTTTTATTATTTGGCTGAGAATGCAGGCCTCACTAACTTCCTCCACGACCAGCGTGAATAGTATCTCCTACTCACCAATTTTTTTGTGCAAAATTTTCATTTCCATGCTAGGAGATCACCACCTTCGGTGGAATTTTATTTATATGATGAGCATAAGGAGATGTCACTTTACGATTTTTTCCGGGTTTGTAAGATACCCTTTGGGGCAGCATAGAGGAACTACATTATAATGATGTGGAGGGATTTATTGACACAATTGCTGTAGGGGAAAGGAGGAAAGTTTCCGATACAATAATCACTCGCATACATTTTCCTGTTATGCGTTACTTTGCAATATTTGCTAGTAGATGCGTACTTGGTCGCGGGAACTGTGGAAATCTTAGTGCCCCTGATACTGTCATTTTGTGCCATGCTTTGTTTTGTGATACCACTTTCAGTTTGGGCCCTATTGTTGCTAAACGGTTAAATCTGAACTGTACAAAGGGTCCCATCTTGGTCGAGGCATCTTCGCCTCGCGCCTTGCTGCACACTTTAACATACCTATTAGGCATTATGAGAAAGAGGAAAAGCTGCTGCCTCATATTTTGCTAGATTATAAGGCATGGTAGCACATGATTTTATTGTTAAGCATAAGAAGAAGATGCTTAACTGTAGACTGATATTTGATAAGAAACACTTTGAGACTATTACATTGCCTGCTCCCTCTTTGTTCAACATATTTTCAGGCACGTACCTTGTTTTGCCGGAGGCCATTCAGGCATACCAGAGCCTGACATTAGCTCCAGAGCTGGAGCCACTATCTGATCCTCACCGTTAGTCTGTTCATCAGTGGAATCCTGAGGAGATCGCCAACTAGTGGCACCCAGAGGACACTCCTCCATACACCGGAGAGGGCCACTTTGATCCTTGGGCATAGACCAACTTAGGCCAAAATCCTAAGCTTGGGGGAGTACGTATTTCTCACCGACATTACATTCATGTTCACACACTCATGCCAGTTGTCGGTGCTCATACTTTTTCATTGTATCATCCATGCTAGTTTATTTTCTGTTTTTAAGTTTTCTTCTCGTGTGTTTGAAAATCCTTAAGAAAAACCAAAAAAAATTAGTTGTAGCTTTTAGCTAGTTTACTTTCCATGCATGTAGTAATAGTAATTAAAAAGAAAACTGTCGGTGGGAACGACACCTATGGGATCACAAGAATCCCTACTGTGGTTAGCGGGGCGCGGGGTCGTGAGAAAAGCGGATCAAACAGATAGCACACGGTTCGTTTATCCAGGTTTGGGCCGCGAGGATGCGTAAAACCCTAGTCCTGCTTTGGTGGATTGTATATCTGTGTTCTTAAGCTAGCTATGGGGCGTGAGGAGCTCCAAAGAGTCGAATCCTTCCTCTGGTCGCCTCGGGCCTCCTTTTATAGAAAAAGGGGTTGCCACAGTGGCACACAGGAGGTGGAAAGGGTACAGTGCTGCGAGGTTATCCCTCGCATCACGTGACAAGGCGCATTTAATGCATCTTGCTTAGGTGTCCTTGCTTTATCGGGGACGGGGGAGAAACCTGTCTCGTCCGTCGCCGCTCCTTCTTGTGTCGACACGCGCCCTGGCCAGCGACGCCTGCGATGCCATGTAGGTAGGCAGGCAGCTGAGGTGGCGCAGTGGTGGGTCTTCACGAAGATCTGCATGCTGCCACGCAGGTGCCTGCCCAGCTGGTTGGGTCGGCAGCTGCATGCATGCGGTGGTGGAGGTTTAGTCGGCGTGGGCCTAATGGTGCCCCTGCGGGTGTCCTTGGCAAGGGCCTTGCCGGGGCCCCGGCAAGGGTCTTGCCGAGGCGCCTGCTGTCATCCCCGGCAAGGCGCTTGCCGGGGGCCTTGTGGTCTTCCTCGGCTAGGATCCCGCCAAGGGTTGTCGTCTCCTTAGTGCGTATGTGATCTTGAATGTCTTCACAAAGATCTGCATGCCGCCACGGGGATGTCTCTCGAATCCTTGCCCTTTGGAGGCAGTGGACTCAAGGGTGATTTGTTCCGTAGGCATGGGACGAGTCGCCGTGGCAAGGGTCTTGCCGGGGCTGCTAGAACTGTCTCCCGGCAAGGATCTTGCCGGGGGAGTACGCTTCGTCCCCTTTGCTCTTCGTGGTCTTGGCCTCGGCGTCGTTCTAATTCTCTTGAGCTTCGGTCTTACCCTGGCTCACCTCCCTTGCCTTGCTTGGTGTGGTGGTATCCGCGGCTCAGACTGCCCATGCACAATTATAGGGGTACAAAAAGTGTACCCCTCTTTTTGTACACCGACAGGAGCCCCCAGGCCTGGGCCACATATAAGCGCAACGCGTTGTTGGGCTAGGCCCAAAAACGGTGCGCGGGTAGGCGGGTCGGTTTTTACCGCAGTAAGATTCTTCGCGCGCTGTGCTTCCCACGATTCCCGCGCATGGCGCGGCATGGGGAGGCGTGCGTGACGTGGGCGGCATGCGTGGGGTTGGTTACCGCGGGCATGCGTCACATCACAGTAAAGGGGCGGTTTGCGCCTTCCCCATAAACGGAGGGAGGCGTGGAGGCGCGACCCATTTACTGAATGGGGCTGAGGTGCGGTCTTCAAGGTGTCCACTCCCCACGATCACGGGGTGGGGAGTGGTCGTCTCACTCGTCCCCTCGGTTCTGCACGTCTGCCACGTGTCTTCCATGCGCCTGGGGTGGCAAACGGTGATGGCGGGGAACCAGGCCATCACTGGTTGGGGCGGCGGGCGGTCCTGGCTCCCTGCGCCTTCCGTATCTTGATTGGCCGAGCGGGGCGGCCGAGCCCCAACCCCGATCCTTTATAAAGAGCGGGAGGGGGGGATGGCATCCCGCATTCTTTGATCTTCTTCCTCCTTCAGCTTCTGCTCCTCCCTTCCATCCGTCATGGAGAGAGGGAATCCTGGTCCTTCAACAGTGGCGGCGAGGGTCGCCGCTCGACAATGCGTCCCTGCTTCTCCTGTGCCTGCGGTGGCAGAGCCAGCCGCGAGGGGAAGGGGGAGGGGGCGAGGCCGTGGGCGAGGCCGGGGCGCTCGGGGAAGAGGAGGACGGGGTGGCGCGCCGGCCTCGCCTCCGCCAGCAGCTCCTCCTCCAATGGAGGGCAATGTTGGGGATGACCCTTGTGAGTTCTTCGTCAGGCTGCGCAGGCCGCCGCGCCGTCGCCTTCGTCTCCCGACTCCATTTGCGTGGGAGATGGAGCTGGATCCTCCGGAGTCGTTGCGGCTGCACATGAGGGGCTGCGGGATCAGTGGCACGTGGGTCCGCGTCGACTTCCCCGCCCCTCACGTGATGTATCTTCGTCGGGGATGGAAGATGTTTGCTCATATCCACCGCTTGACGGAGGGGCTCACTCTCCATTTTAAGCTGATGGAGGGTGGCCTTCTCTCCGTCAAAGTCTTCGGGCTCTTTGGTACACGCGCAAGGTGCTGCGACGACGAGGGTAGTAGGGGGCAGGATGACGGGTCCGACTAGGTGTCGGGTGCCGCTCCGTGCGGCACCGGTAACCCCATCATCCGTGTCGTCGGCTCCTTGAACTTCTTGGGGTCGTCTACTTGGGCGGCTGGCGTTGGGAGGCTGCGGAAGAGGAACAGGGCGGGCGGCAAGGCCGTCAAGTCGGAGTACGTGGGCACCGACGCCTTCGACGCGTGCTGACGTCCTGCCGCCTCGTCTTCGAGCTATGCTTCCGGCGCCGCCATCACCATCCAGCCTTTGGACGGCCACCAAGATGTTCTCTTGGTGTCTTCTGCCACCCGTAGCTTGCCTAGGCTCTCCTTTTGTCCCTTTCGCCTCCTTGACCTGCCTCCTGAGGAGAGGGACAAGAAAGGGAATATGGGCACCTTATCTCTTTTTAGTTTGTAAGCCTTCGGGCCTTTGTTGAATTTAAAACTTGTAATCCCATCATTCATGTTTTTCATTCCCTATGGACTGTACCTGAGTGGAATGTTTTTTTAATGAAAAAGGGATGCTTGTCGGGTCATTTGTTTGCGGGTGGAACCCACGACAAGGAGTAAATCCTTGATATCTTCAAGATAAACATTTCCTTTCCCGGCAACAGGCCATGCCGTCTCCCCACTTCGCTCGACCTTCCTCACGCCTTCGGCGGAGGCAGGGATGAGGCGGGTTCAGGCTCCTTGTTTCATCCTTTCGCAGCCGCGACTACGACCAAACTTGGCCCCAGGAACGAGCCCTAGGGCCTAGAGTTAGGGGAGCACGGTAGCTTAGGGGAAAACGAGGTTTCACATACCTCAGTCCATAATGGAATGCATGATAAGGGATGAAGTACTTATCTGAAGCTGCAGTCCCCGACAACCCTGGTTCGCCGTGGGTGAATCTTTGCTCTTGCAGCCCCTGGCAATACTGGCTTGCCGGGGGCTAGATGCTGGTCTGTTCCTCTTTTTTTTCTCCCCAAGTGGTTCGGCACAGATATCTGGGTGTCCTGTGAACCAAAGAAGACAAAAGAAAGACAAAGAGATGCACACTCGACCTCTAAGCTAGGGGTTAGTCGCCGCTAAGCACTATCAACCCTAACCAAGGACGAGACTCGACCTAGCATGCATGCTATAACTTAGGGCGCCAGCGCTTCATTTATTTATGCTCAGGGTCTGCGCCTGGCTTTATACAAAGGGTTACATGCATCATCGTCAAGGCTCGTACAAAAGGTGGCTTGCCGGGGGGCCCGGCAAGCCGCGCCTCAGTTGTAAAACTTGCGAAGATGCTCAATGTTCCAGGAGTTACTCACCGGAATGGCATCTTCGGTCTCCAGGCAGACTGCGCCTGGCCTGGTGACTCGTATTACCCGATAAGGGCCTTCCCACTTTGGCGTCAACTTGTTGGAATTCTTGGCCGATTGAACGCACTGAAGAACAAGGTCGCCTTCCTCAAAGCTTCGGGCATGAACCTTGCGGCTATGGTAGCGGCGCAAGGCTTGCTAGTAGCGCGCTGCTCTCACTGCCGCCCGAAGACGATCTTCCTCAAGGAGCATTGCGTCATCTTGCCGCAATTGCTCTTGCTCAAGCTCTTCATAAGCGAGTACTCGAGGTGACCCGTATATGAGTTCCGTGGGGAGAACTGCTTCTGCCCCATATACCAGGGCAAAGGGTGTCTGGCCGATGGCTCGATTTGGTGTCGTTCTGATTGGCCAATGAACCGCCGGCAATTCATCAATCCAGCGCCTTCCACTCTTGTGCATTCTGTCAAAGGTCTTTGTCCTCAGGCCTCACAGTACTTCAGCATTTGCCCTCTCAGCTTGACCATTGCTTCGTGGGTGAGCAACGGAAGCGAAACAGACCTTGCTGCCGAGGTCTTGAATATATTGCATGAAGGTGTGGCTTGTGAACTGCGTGTCATTGTCGGTGATAACCCTATTGGGTACACCAAAATGGCACACCAGTCCTTTGAAGAACTTGACAGCTGAATGTGCTGTGACCTTCCTCACTGCTTCCACTTCTGGACACTTTATGAACTTGTCGATTGCAACGTACAAGTACTCAAAGCCCCCGACAGCGCCGGGGAAAGGGCCCAGTATGTCGAGCCCCCAGACCGAGAAAGGCCAGGAGAGAGGAATGGTTTGAAGGGCTTGAGCTGGCTGATGAAGCTTCTTTGAATGGAACTGACACGCTTCACACCTGGTGACTAGTGTCGTCGCATCCTGGAGGGCGGTGGGCCAGAAGAAGCCTTGCCGAAACGCTTTGCCGGCAAGGGCCCTTGACCCGATGTGGGATCCACATATGCCTCCATGTATCTCCGCCAACAGCCCCAGTCCTTCCTCTCGAGGGATACACTTCAATTTCACGCCGTTCGGCCTCTTTCTGTACAGGACGTCATCGACGAACTGGTACATAGTAGAGCGATGGGCTACTTTTTCCGCTTCTTCCTGCTCCTTAGGAAGTCCCTATTTGGAGGAATCGGATGGTATGTTGTGCCCACGCTGGAGCCTGGGGCTCGACGGCGAGGACTAAAGGAATTTCCTCCTCTATCGGAGCGGCTGTCTCCATGGCAAGAGCTTGATGCTCTGTCGGAGCTAGCCGTCCTGTGGCGGGCTCAGTGTCTCCGGCAACATCCTTGCCGGCGGCTTCTGGGAGCTCGGCGGGAAAGTACTTGTCGGGCCCTGATTTTTTCCTCTTGTTCTACTCTGTTGATGGATCAACGGATGGCTGAGTTAGCCGAAGCACAAAGGTACCTGGTTCCACAGGTAGCTTGAGGGCAACGCGTTTTGACAGGTAATCGGCGATATCATTCTCCGCTCAGGGAACGTATTCTGCCTGTATACCGTCAAAACGCTCTTCCAGCTTTCTCACTTCATCGACGTAGGCCTTCATCAACGGGCTCTGGTAATCCTTGTTGACTTGCTTGACGACAAGTTGCGACTCGCCTCTGACGACGAGTTTCTTGATTCCGAGGTCCGCCGCGATCCTAAGACCGGCAAGCAGCCCTTCGTACTCAGCCGTATTGTTTGTTGACACCTCCCTAGGGAAGTGCATCTGGATCACGTACTTGAGGTGCTCTCCGGTGGGCGTGACAAGCAATACACCAGCCCCAGCGCCCTGTAAGGAGAAAGCTCCATCAAAGTACATGATCTAGTCACAACTTGCCTCCTTGCCGGGGAGAGCAGTCTCTTGGGTGTCTTCGTCAGGTGTCGCGGTCCATTCTGCAACAAACTCCACCAGTACTCGGCTTTGAATCGTCGAGGTACTCTCAAACTTGAGGCCAAAGTTGGACAGTTCCAGTGCTCACTCTACGATCCTTCCCATTGCGTCTAGATTGTGCAATATCCGTTGCAGAGGGAGGCGAGTGATGACAGTGATTTCGTGCGCCTGGAAGTAGTGACACAGCTTCCTCGAGGCCATAAGAAGGCCGAAGAGCAGTTTCTGCACACCGGAGTACCTCGATCTAGCCCCCTGCAGGAGGGAACTAACAAAGTAGACCGGGTGCTGCATCATTTTCTTCTTCGGCGGCACTTCAATTGGCTGCGTCGTCTCGGCATCGGTGGCATCAGGCTCCGTTGCTGCTATTACCTCATCAACAATGTCTCTCTGCACCACTAGTGCGGCGCTGACCACCTGGTTCGTTGCCGCCAGGTACAGCAGCAACGGTTCCTGTGGCCTAGGCGCAACTAGTATTGGCGCGGAGGAGAGCTACCTCTTCAAATCTTGCAATGCTGCTTCGGCTTCTGGCGTCCACTCCATCGGGCCCACCTTTTTCAAAATCTTGAAAAAGGGAAGGGCGCGCTCGGCGGACTTGGAAATGAACCTGCTCATGGCGGCAACGCAACCAGCAAGCCGACGCACATCCTTGACTCGCTTGGGCGCTTCAATCTACTCTATAGCTTTGATCTTGTCCGGATTGGCCTCTATCCCACACTGTGACACAAAGAACCTGAGAAGCTTGCCAGATGGGACGCCGAAGACGCACTTCTCAGGGTTCAGCTTGAGATTGATCTTGCGTAGGTTTGCAAATGTTTCTTGTAAATCTGATATGAGGGTTGCCCTGTTCTTGGTTTTGACCACTATATCATCCATATAAGCTTCCATATTGCTATGGAGCTGGGGTTCAAAACCAATCTGGACCGCCCTTGCAAACGTTGAACCAGCACTCTTCAACCCAAAAGGCATCCGTATAAAGCAATACGTACCACATGGGGTGATGAATGTCGTTTTCTCTTCATCTTCCCTTGTCATGAAGATCTGGTGGTAGCCGGAGTCAACAATCTGGTCGATGTGCGGCAACGGAAAGGGGTCTTTGGAACAAGCCTTATTAATAACTGTGTAATCAATACACAGCCTCCACTTCCTATTTGCCTTGCGCACTACCACCGGATTGGCCAACCACGTTGGATGGAGCACTCCTCTTACCAAACCCGCTGCTTCCAGTTTCCGGATCTCCTTTGTGATGAACTCTTGTCGTTCCAAAGCTTGCTTTCTGACCTTCTGCTTGACGGGCCGCGCATGAGGACAGACAGCAAGGTGGTGCTCAATCACCTCCCTGGGAACGCCGGGGATGTCGGATGCTTGCCATGCAAACACATCGACATTAGCCCGTAGGAAGGTGACGAGCGCGTCTTCCTATTTGTCGTCAAGGGTGGAGCTGATGGTAAAAGCTCCTCCCATGCCGTCCTCCTTGACAGAAACCTTCTTGGTTCCCGGCGGTGTGGCCCTGGACTTCTTGTTTCTGGCAGCGGAGCTCTCTGGCACATCCTCGACGGGAGCGCTACACTCCGAAGAGGTGCGCTTGCCGGAGTGGGTGCCTGAGGTCTCACCGGTCTTCTTCTTTTGCCTTCCCGGGGCTCCAGCGGCAGGAGCAAGCGCTTTAGCAGTGGCGGCTGCTGCAACTGCTTGTTGGTAGAGTTGGTCATCGCAAATTAGCGCATCCTTCTTGTCTGATGGGACGGTGATGATCGTCACAGGCCCCAGCATCTTCAGGGTGTTGTAGGCGTAATGTGACGCCGCCATGAACTTGGCTAGTGCTGGGCGGCCAAGGTTCCCGTTGTAAGGCAAGGGGATCTTGGCAACGTTGAACACAATCCTTTTTGTCCTGTAGTTCAGATCACTCCCAAAAGTCACGGGCAACGTGACCTTTCCCTTTGATTGACTTCTTCCCAGGTTGACCCCCTGAAACATGCCCGTCTCTTCGAGGTCTTCATCAGGAATCTGCAATTTGTCGATCATGGCAGGTGAGATGAAGTTCAGACCGGCCCCGCCATCGACTAGCAGCTTTGTCACCTTGAGGTTGCGTATTGTTGGTGAAACCAACAATGGCAAGCACCCGACTGCAGTAGTGCGATCAGGGTGATCCTCAGTGTCAAAAATGATAGGTGTGCTGTACCACTTCAGCGGCCTTTGGGCATCAAACGACGGTTCCGCCGCTGTAATCTCACACGCCCACTGTTTAAGCTGGCGGTGAGAGGTATGCAGCGAGGCGCCGCCATGGACGCACATGGCCTCTGTAGCTTTCTGAAATTCTTGGTCACCAGACTCATCGTCCTCTTCGTGATCATCGTCTTCTGGCTTTTTGTCACGGCCCCGAGCGGGCCTCTCCTGTTGTTTATCTTTGCCGCGACGGCCCGCCTGGCCGTCCCGCTTCTTGCCGGACCCCTCAGCACCGTCCTGGCCTTTCTCCTTGTCCCGCCTCTCATATTCAGCCCTCTCCTTCTCAGCAAGGAGCTCAACCTGTCAGCAAGGAGCCCTTTGGTGCGATGGATCTTGCAGTATTGCTTGTCGGAGTTTCCTGGCTTCTCGGCAGCCGCCAAGGCCTGGCAGGCGACACGTCCGGCAATTTCCTTGCTGGGGTCATCTGCCTTGGTTTTCTTGGCAGAGCCAGCGTCGTCAGATCCCTCGACGGCAAGAAAAGCTTTACCTTTGCGCTTCCTGTTGTGGCGCCGGCCTTTCTTCGCCGGGGCAGCAGTATCCTCATCTGAGGAGTTGGTTTCCATGCAGGCATCTTCGCCGGGGTACTTCCTTCCCTCTTCAGCTCGGGCACACCTGTCAGCAAGAACATAGAGTTCTGCCACATCTTTCACCTTGTTCATTGCCAGTTCCTCGCGCATCTTGCGGTTACGCACGTTCTGATGGAACGCGCTGATGATGGCGGCGGGGTGAACATCAGGGACATTGTATTGTACCCGGCTGAACCTCTGTATATACTTGCGCAGACTCTCGCCTCCCTTCTGGGGAATGACATGCAGGTCGCTTGCTTGGCCATGGGCTTGGTGACCTCCAGTAAAGGCGCCCACAAACTCACGGCACAAATCCGACCAGGAGGAAATAGAGTATACCGGCAAGTGCATCAACCACGACATGGCGTTGGGTTTAAGAGACAATGGAAAGTAATTCGCAAGCACCTTATCGTCGCCGGCTCCAGTGGCTTGCATCGCGATGGTGTAGATGCTGAGGAACTCAGACAGGTGAGTCTTGCCATTGTACTTTTCGCCAATGTCAGGTTTGAAGGTGCGGTGAGTGGGCCACTGGAACTGCCGTAGCTCATGGGTAAAAGCCGGACATCCTACCTCGTAACGTAGGCCTCCAGGGCTCTCCGGGGCCGGGTGGTTCACAGCAGGTCCTGCTCGCCTGTCTGACTGGTGGCGTGCTCCGTGCCGGTGCTCGATAGTGGTTCGAGCGTCTTCATGGGCTCGTTCCCGAAGAATTGGCGCTGGTCACAGTGGGTCCGCGGGTCAGACGATGCTATGGAGATGTCGTCGCCCGCGACGTCGCGACGAGCCGGCGTCCGCGGTACCGGATGGGGAAGAGATGAATGCACCGTGGTCGTGGTGCCGCCGGCTTTTCCGCCACTGGTCCGCGGGACTCCATCGGAGCGTCGACCCAGGGGCCCCACCGAACTTGGTTCGTCTTTGTTGGCCACCGAAACAAGGCTTCGGATAGTTGCTCTCTGACGGTATCCTGGACTAGGGGGTACTCACCACGTCATCTCCCGATCTGTTAAATTGGGCCGAGGACCCCCATGGCTGTATACTCACGGGCCAGTTCGGACAGCTGCCGCATACATGGAAGATTCTACAAGACTTGGTGATCAAGACAAGGACTCCTCCCCACCGGCGTATTCGGCTAGGACTCTTGTTATCCTAGGCCTCTGGTGCATTATATAAACCGAGGCCAGGCTAGTCGATAGATATATACAACATACAGATCAACAATCATACCATAGGCTAGCTTCTAGGGTTTAGCCTCTCTGATCTCGTGGTAGATCTATTCTTGTACTACCCATATCATCAAAATTAATCAAGCAGGACGTAGGGTTTTACCTCCATCAAGAGGGCCCAAAACTGGGTAAAACTTCGTGTCCCTTGCCTCCTGTTACCATCCGGCCTAGACGCACAGTTCGGGACCCCTACCCGAGATCCGCCGGTTTTGACACCGACATTGGTGCTTTCATTGAGTGTTCCGCTGTGTGATCGACAAAAGGATCGATGGCTCGCCTGCAGATCAACTGCGACTTCGGCATCTTCGTCACCAGCTCGACTGGTCACCTTGGTTCGACCAAGAATTGCGCCCTGTGTTCGGATCACCATGTTCGGACGAGGGCCTTCATCGAACATCAACTCCGATCTCTATTAAGATCATGGAGGAATCATCCATGGAGCTCGGGGGCTCAACGTCAACATTGCCCTCAAGCGACAGTGCTGTTTTTCTGGACAGCGAACTCGTATCTGCCGCCACCACCTCCTCGAGTATCGCTTTGACGATCGCTTTGGTGGAATTGGCGGAATTGAGTCTACAACAACCCTGGAAAATTTCGTCGAGTTCCGATGGAGGAATCTCTGGCAATCCACGATATACCGGAGCCCTGTCAAATCTAGATGGGAATTTGGATGAGTTTAGGGCGTGGTGTCCAGCTTCTAGCTCGGACGTCCTTTCGAAGATCCAACCATTGATCGGCTACGGAATTCCTATATCTACCACCTCTCAAAATTTCAGCTCGATCCGATCGTCCAAACTCCGGGAACCTTTCGATTAGTGCATCACTTTTCGGATCTGTTTTCTGCGCGAAAACGAATCCGACCCGAGTTCATCTTTTTTATGAACGGGATTTCGGACATCCCTTTTGAAGGAAGTTTTGTATGGGGTATTGTGTTTTGTTCCCGAACACATCCCACTAACTTTAAGATCTTTTGAACATTATCTTCAACATCATGCTGGTGTCAAACCAGTCCGACAATATTACTCCACGGCTGCCGACCTGCGCTAGACACGTCGTCACTTTAGCCGAGCTCAACTTCTTCAGATCATCATCTTGGCAAGCCGAACAAGAGTCCGGCATCGCGAAGGATAAATCATCATCAACATCACCGCCCTATGGATTACACGGAGTGGGCATAGCGGCATCGCCGCACGGTCGCTTCATTAAGCTGGCATCGACCACGTCACGACCTGCATCGACAGGGCCGCACTATTGCTTCTTCAAGCTGGTGTCCAGCGCGCCGACCTACTTCGACTCATCGGCTGACGTCGAGGCTTCGACATCTTGGCTGGACTGGGGGCTTCGCCATCTCTTCATCAACCTACTCCAGACACTTCGGCGTCACTAGCCGACCAGCGCCGTCACGTTAGCTAGGCCGAGGGCTTTGCCTCGGCGAGTCAACCTTTACCAGCATTATCATGCCGTCATTTTATCGCCCATCAAGCAATGGGTGTGCGGAGCGAGTCCCAATTTTGGGAATCACTTTCCTTCGGATTGCTACAACAAATAAACTAGGTGCTATTAATCCCAGTATTTTTTGCTTGTTTGGGTTCATTTTTCCCAAGGAATTATTACTCTGGTTTGTCCATGATAGGTACACAGGTCTATAAAATGGTGACCGCATTAACGACGGTCGCGTGGGGGTTCGATCAGTTTCCGTACATAGTCCGGCGAACGCCGCATCAGGAGCTCGGACCGACCTGTGAATTCAGGCTTTGCCACGCCTTTACTACATCACGCCGACGCCCTGCATCAACATTGACTTCGGCGCCGGGCCATATTTCTTCTATTCCCCACTTTTCATAAATTATTTATTATGGAACATTTTTTTAATTATCATTCTTACTATTATCTCCGGTTTGTACTATCTTTTGTGCACAGGAAAATGATCCGGGGACTTCGGCGTCACTCTGCCGGTCTGCATTGACCGTGCTATGTCACCACTTCGGCGTGTCGAGCTCTCCGCTCCGCCACCTCGGGACCAGCTTGGGGGAGGGAACCTTGCCCCGCACCAAGCTCGGACCGCGTCATCAATACCGAACACATTAACCAGCTAAGTCGCTTTCATGTTAAAAGCTTTAATTTCTAACTTGTGTTCGGTTCGACCAAGCATTATAATTTTTTGGAAAAAAGTTGCTTGTAAAAAATTTCCTTGTCCAAAGTTTGTTTGTGACACACAAATTCAAGGACCCAATTCACTTGGGGGCTTCCTTTATGAAGCTTTTCCTCTTGCATATGATTATACTTCTACGGCTTCGTTCCTTGTTCGTGTATTATGCCACAATATGCACCATATTGACTTAAGCGATTTGCAAGCTAGGTTGCCTCGCTCCTGTGTTTACCCCTACATTCCCGATTGTTCGGCTAGGGAGTAAAGGGAGCACCTCTGCGATTGTCACGATCGGGTCACCCGAGTCGGACCTCAGACTGGGTGAAGCCGAAAGCTAGCGCTCTTATAGTTTTCAATGATGGTCGGCACCCAACGGAACTCATGAGTACAAAAAATCTATTGCACAAGTCTCATAATAACAATGAGCACCAAAGAAAGGTATCGGTGGGGGGTACTATTTTCTTCGAAGATGCTTCTTACACTTCATGGTAATATAGCATAAGTTCCCTGAGCGCGCTTTGTCTGTTACAGCCTTATGGCCTGATTGCTTGGTTATTGGAAACACCGTCGATATTCTCGACCGATGGAGTACATAACACTTTTCGGTCCTTGACCGAAGAGGGAGAAGCTGGCGGTCGGTTAAGACGCGTTTAAAGTTCGGTTGAACATAGATATGATATAAGTACTTCGGTACATGCAATCATTCTTCTACCCAAGTCACTTGGGGGCTCTTAAGTTTATTTGAGCCGTTTTATAATAAGTGTTCTTCTTCTTAGTCGTTGCAAAGTTCTATATTATTATTATTATTATTATTATTATTATTTGTCACTCCTTTTTTCGACATGAGTGTGCGGTCACTAGCCGGGGAGCCTAATTTCTCTCTCAAAGCCGCTAGAGTTTAGTTTGCTAAACTGGCCTGATGAGAAGTACTCCGCCCTCAGGATAGGAGGCTGAAGCCGTAGGTTGACCCGCTCGAAGTCTTGAGATAGGATGTATCATGTTAAAGCACGACAGAAGCACTTCTTTTTTTCTAAAGACCAACTTTCGGATTGGAACCGAACACTTCATATTGTTTGGACGTCATGTTTTTACTGACGTTTCTTGGTTTTCCAAGCTTTTTGGCACTTTTAAACTATTTCTGTTTTTCCAGCATTAGTCTCGCAGTGCAATGCCGGACACCTTTAGGGATTCGGCAAAAACATTCTCAGATATTGGTATATACGCATCAGTTTCGAATTGTGTCTTCGGTCAATAGTTGGGTTGCCTGGCTCCTGCACTTGCTTCCTACATTCCGTTTTGTTCGGCTAGGCGTGCAAAGGGAGAACCACTGCGATTGTGCTTCCAGCTCACATTGTTAAGCACCTCAGTGGAGAAAGCCGAAAACTGACTTCCACAAATAATCGTAAACTGGTCAGCGTTCCGATGACTTTGTTAAATGATGGGCCGTTCATAACATTGGCCGAAGTGTTTACGGCTTGACCCCGACTGTCGCCGAACACTACCGGGGGCTATTAACTGGCCTCCCAAACTAAATCCTCAATATTTTGCTCTTACATTAGAGCTGAGGTTTAATGATCATGCTTAGCATGACAACCCAAAGAAAGGAACCGATAGCGGGACTATTTTCTTTGGAAGACATTTCTTCTGTTAAACAGTAATATAACTCTCTGCGTACCTTTGTTTATAAAACCGTATGGCCAGATTGCCTTGTTTGCTGTAAATCTTTGCCCTCATAAAGGCTTTATAAAGTAGGACAAACACTCCTCGGCTACTGGCCGAGGAGGTGGAAGCCGATGGTCGGTCAACAAAGTTTTGTACAATGCGGATTCGAGCATTAATGACGTAAAGTACTTGGATACATAGAGTCATTACACATAATTTGTGATTTTACTATGGATATTGATCCTTAATTCGGCCACCCGTGCCCGCATTAAAGCTCGGGGGCTACTGGGCTTCGGGCTTATTATTTACAAATATTAAAGGGGCACATTGATCCCCTGATCTGGTGTTACCACCCGACCAGTGTCTCTGGGGCTACTGCATTGCTTGTCCAATGCAGAAAATTTTATGTGCAATATAGTTTCCGAGGAGATTTTGATCCGCAGGTTGGTCGGCCGCACCCAACCTGAGTCTTGAGGACTGAGCACGCCGCTTTTAGTGTCCCGAAGTATTCTGCCGAGCTTGGACTTGATCCTCAGGCCGATTTTGCAAATCAACCTGAGTCTCAGCCGCTACTGGGATCAGCGGTCTTACGTCATCCTTCAGGTGCATCTCGGGTTTTAGACCAATACACACCTTGAGGGCTATTGGCTATATATCTCGGCAGAGAATAAATTGCACCAATAAAAAATATTCACAAAAATCGGCCCACATTCGGGGTGGTGCACCACCTCGGAAGCAGCCCGACATAAAGCTCGGGCGCTAGTGGCTGGCTCCATAGAGGGCATTTCCGGCATTAAGCTTGGCTAAACTCCTTCAAACTTCTTTGAACCAAGGTGATTTACGACACCTCGGATATAGTTCGGCGTTGGAGCTTGGACATAGTCCGGCATTGGAGCTCGGATACATTCCGGTGTTGGAGCTCAGAAGCGGTCCGGCATTGGTGCTCGGCCGCAAAAGATACCTCGAATGCAGTCCGGCGTTAGAGCTCGGACGCAAGAGGACACTGCCTCCCGGGAACAACTTCAAACCCGAGGTATGGCATAAAAATAACAAGGCATTGATAAAGGCCGGAAACTTAAAGGGTCTCCTCGGATACCCCACGTGTAAACTCGTCGAATGCATTTCGGCGATCCTCAAGATCGAAGATGGGAAGATTTGTTGAACCAGTTTCCAAGACCGACAACCAAAGATGAAGAATAGTTCGGAACAATCGAGGAGCGTCTCTAACTTGTAGACCGGTTCAGGGGGCTACTGACGGTGTCCTGGACTAGGGGGTACTCACCACGTCATCTCCCGATCTGTTAAATTGGGCCGAGGACCACCATGGCCGTATACTCACGGGCCAGTTCGGACAGCTGCCGCATACATGGAAGATTCTACAAGACTTGGTGATCAAGACAAGGACTCCTCCCCACTGGCGTATTCGGCTAGGACTCTTGTTATCCTAGGCCTCTGGTGCATTATACAAACCGAGGCCAGGCTAGGCGATAGATATATACAACATACAGATCAACAATCATACCATAGGCTAGCTTCTAGGGTTTAGCCTCTCTGATCTCAATGTAGATCTACTCTTGTACTACCCATATCATCAATATTAATCAAGCAGGACGTAGGGTTTTACCTCCATCAAGAGGGCCCGAACCTGGGTAAAACTTCGTGTCCCTTGCCTCCTGTTACCATCCGGCCTAGACGCACAGTTCGGGACCCCCTACCCGAGATCCGCCGATTTTGACACCGACACTCTCCATTCGTCGAGTTCCCCCGTAGTGGGAGGAAAGTCGAGGAGCAACTGCGCGCGCGCCAGGGATTTTGCTGGCGTCGGTGGCAGCGAAACCTGCACGGATCGCGACGCGCTTCGACTTGTAACCATGTCAGAAGAAGCTCTATCATGACCCCGCGGTCGCATGCCATTTTCACCAGCACCTCGGTGAGTGGGCAGGTCTTCTACGTCTCGGGAGTGGCGCTCGGGGCTCTTCCCGCTGCGACGCCCGGGATCTTTGGCGTGATTACGCCATTCGTCGCGCGCTGCCTGGGAGGAGCGCGTTGTTGGCGCCGGCATGGGAGTCTTGGAGGCCCTTATGTCGCCTTGGGGCGGGGCGGCGATGACCTTGGAAGGCCCCGCTCCACCCGCGAAGGGCCTGGCTTCGCCTTTGGATTTGGCGACGTGTGGCCCGTTACCAGGCGCACAAACATCGCCGCCTCCCAAACACCGGCTGCTGGGATGGTGTTGGAGTTCGCGAGCAGCGCCTCGGGTCCTTTCTGCGACCGGTCCGCTGCTCGCCCGCGTCGGGACGGGCTGTCCGGCTTCCGACTGGCCAACCGCCACTGTCGTCTTCTTCTTGGGCGCCATGATGATGAAGAAGCGCCGAACTAACTGCTAAAGCTGATTCTCACAACTGCGCCCCCCTACCTGGCGCGCCAAAGATGTCGGTGGGAACGACACCTATGGGATCACAAGAATCCCTACTGTGGTTAGCGGGGCGCGGGGTCGTGAGAAGAGCAGATTAAACAGATAGCACACGGTTCATTTATCCAGGTTTGGGCCGCGAGGATGCGTAAAACCCTACTACTGCTTTGGTGGATTGTATATCTGTGTTCTTGAGCTAGCTATGGGGCGCGAGGAGCTCCAAAGAGCCGAATCCTTCATCTGGTCGCCTCGGGCCTCATTTTATAGGAAAAAAGGGGTTGCCACAGTGGCACACAGGAGGTGGAAAGGGTACAGTGCTGCGAGGTTATCCCTCGCATCATGTGACAAGACGCATTTAATGCGTCTTGCTTAGGTGTCCTTGCTTTATCGGGGACGGGGAAGAAACCTGTCTCGTCCGTCGCCGCTCCTTCTAGTGTCGACACGCGCCTTGGCCAGCGACGCCTGCAATGCCATGTAGGTAGGCAGGCAGCTGAGGTGGCGTAGTGGTGGGTCTTCACGATGATCTGCATGCAGCCACGCAGGTGCCTGCCGAGCTGGTTGGGTCGGCAGCTGCATACATGCGGTGGTGGAGGTTTAGTCGGCGTGGGCCTGATGGTGGCCCTGCGGGTGTCCTCGGCAAGGGCCTTGCCAGGGCCCCGTCAAGGGTCTTGCCGAGGCGCCTGCTGTCATCCCCGGCAAGGCGCTTGCCGGGGGCCTTGTGGTCTTCCTCGGCTGGGATCCCACCAAGGGTTGTCGTCTCCTTAGTGCCACCACGGGGATGTCTCCCGAATCCTTGCCCTTTGGGGGCAGTGGACTCAAGGGTGATTTGTTCCGTAGGCGCGGGACGAATCGCCGCGGCAAGGGTCTTGCCGGGGCTGCTAGAACTGTCTCCCAGCAAGGATCTTGCCGGGGGAGTCCGCTTCGTCCCCTTTGCTCTTCGTGGTCTTGGCCTTGGCGTCGTTCTAGTTCTCTTGATCTTCGGTCTTACCCTGGTTCACCTCCCTTGCCTTGCTTGGTGTGGTGGTATCCGCGGCTCAGACTGCCCATGCACAGTTACAGGGGTACAAAAAGTGTACCCCTCTTTTTGGACACCGACAAAAACCCAAAAAGATTTCTCATTCTTCTTTTGCCTGTTGGGAGCTTTCCTGTGTAAATAGTATTATTTCTTTTCTTGTTCTTTGGGGTCAAGAGGAGAAGACCTTGATGAAAATATTGAGTGGCTCTCATATGCATTATTGTTGATCTAACCAAGATCCCATATTACCTTGTCTTCTCCCTTGAATTGAATGCTTGCAGATTCCAGCTTAGTCCAATGCATGTGCTCCATTATTATTATCCATACTATTCGATCGTGCAAGTGAAAGGCAATAATGACGATATATGATGAACTGATTGAGATGAGAAAAGCTGGTATGAACTCGACCTCTCTTGTTTTTGTAAATATGATTAATCCATTCCTGATTCAACCTATTATGAATGAAACATGTTTGCAATGACAATTAGAGATTATATTTGCTTATGCCATGCTTAATTTTCTAGGAGTTTATAATGGTTTACCTTTTGTGCCAACATGCTACTAAAATGGTTGTGATGTGGTATGATAGGGTGGTATCCTCCTTTGAACGATTCGAGTGGCTTGACTTGGCACATGTTCACGCATTTAGTTGAAACAAAATCAACATAGCCTCTATGATATTTATGTTCATGGTGAATTTTATCCTACTCATGCTTGAATTCGGTGTTGATTAATTTTAATGCATGTTCATGACTGTTGTCCCTCTCTAGCTGGTCGCTTCCCTGTCCCTTTCTAGCCTTCACTTGTACTAAGTGGGAATACTGCTGGTGCATCCAATTCCATAAACCCCAAAGTTATTCCATATGAGTCCACCATACCTTCCTATATATGGCATCTACCTGTCGTTCCAAGTAAATTTGTATGTGCCAAACTCTAAACCTTCAAATAAGCATTCTGTTTTGTATGCTCGAATAGCTCATGTATCAACTAGGGCTGTCTGTAACCTCCATGCTAGGCGGGTTATTCTCAAGAGGAGTGGAATCCACTCCTCACTCACGAGAAAATGGCTGGTCACCGGGATGCCCAGTCCCGTGCTCAAATCAAATAAAAATAATTGCAAACAAAACTCCCCCAGGATTATTGTTAGTTGGAGGCACCCATTGTTTCGGGCAAGCCATGGATTGATGCTTGTTGGTGGTGGGGGAGTATAAACATTACCATTCTTCTTGGGAACCGCCTATAATGTCTGTAGCATGGAAGATATCGAGATCTCTTGGCTGTTATGTTGACAATGAAAGTATACCGCTCAAAATTTTATCCATCTCTATTTCAAAATCGAGCACTGGCACCTCTACAAATCCCTGCTTCCCTCTGCGAAGGGCTTATCTATTTACTTTTATGTTGAGTCATCATCCTCTTATTAAGAAGCACCAGTTGGAGAGCACCGCTGTCATTTGCATATATTATCGTTAGTTTACATTGAGTATGACTTGACTGGATCTCTTTACCATGAATTACAATGTCTAGTCAGTCCTTGATCTTTAAAGGTGCTCTGCATTTATGTTTTGTGGTCTCAAAAATGGCTAGCGAGATACCATCTTGTTATATCATATTATGATAGTTTTCAGAAAGTGTTGTCATCCGAGATTTATTATTATTGCTCGCTAGTTGATTATGCCATTGATTGGAGTAAACATGAGACCTAAATGTTATTGTGAATATGGTTAGTTCATAATCTTTGCTGAAAACTTGAATGCTAGCTTTACATATTTGCAAGGACAAGAGCAAACAGAGTTTGTAAAAGTTTTTCTTTATCACTTTCAGTTTATCAACTGAATTGCTTGAGGACAAGCAAAGGTTTAAGCTTGGGGGAGTTGATACGTCTTCGTCGTATCTACTTTCCCAAACACTTTTGCCCTTGTTTTGGACTCTAACTTGCATGATTTGAATGGAACTAACCCGGACTGACCCTGTTTTCAGCAGAATTGCCATGGTGTTATTTTTGTGCAGAAATAAAAGTTCTCGGAGTCAAGCCCTAATCTCTCTCGAGAGGGCTTATCTGGAGTCTGTTCGGGGCTCCAGAGAGGGGAATCCGTCGCCATCGTCATCATCCACCTTCCTCCATCACCAATTTCATGATGCTCACCGCCGTGCGTGAGTAATTCCATCGTAGGCTTGCTGGACAGTGATGGGTTGGATGAGATTTATCATGTAATCGAGTTAGCACTACTATGAAAAGCCTACTAGTGGCGCAACTGTTTTTCCTACTAATAGCGCACTACAGTTTCGCCACTACTAGCACGCCATTAGTATTTTTACTAATGGCGCACCTGTGGTGCGCCATTAGTATCTGGTATACTAATGGCGCACCATGCAGTGCACCATCAGTATAGCCCATGGTGCGCCATTAGTATGCCTCCCAGGGGGCCATATTTACCCACATGCTTTGGCATACTAATGGCGCACTTGTGGATGATGCGCCATTAGTCTGCTCTGTCTTACTAATGGCGCACTATGTGGTGGTGCGCCACTAGTATGAATATTAGGTATTTTTTTCTTTTCTGATATTTTCACAGGTTACAAAATATATTATTGGACAGAATATAGCTAGCACCACACAACAACAACAGATTCATCGAATACAATAGAAGATAATCTTCGAATACAATTCATCATATTAGTCTCCGAATTTAAAATACAATTCCTCATATTAGTCTCCGAAACCGCGAGTAGAGAGTTTGTCTTCACATTACAAGTCGATATCGATCATCTAAACTACCATCACATAGAAGAGAGCTGCGGTCATCACGATGAGCATAATCGTGATGAAACTGGTCTTCATCTGGTTCCTCCAACGCTCCCTCCTCTCTCCCGCTAGATAGTGCGCCTATCTAACTTCCGCCTCCGCCCTAGTGGTGTACCCTTTGTAACTGTTACCGGTTAAACGGTGAACCTGTCTCCGACACTCCACCCAATCATCGTAGACTCTAGGAACATTACCCTTGTAAACGACATACGACGACATCTCTATGGACTAGCCAAACAAAATGTGAGTAGCAATTCCCAGACAATACATAAGCAATATATAAGTATGCAACAAAAGGATCGGAAGAGAAAAGCAACACATTAATAGCACGATTCACGGTCCTACTAATAAATAGCATCGATTACATCTAAGTTGAACGACTGTCCAAACCAAAGAGACATACAAGTTCATTAAAGTTTAATTACAACATGAGCCAATAGATGTTTCAGAACTACACATAGCATCCTACTTTCGACTCGACTCAGGGACCAGAGCGTGGATGAAGCCGCCGGCTCTCGTGATGGTCATGAAATCACGAGCGTTGTCAGCCTGCATTTGTAGTGTTGCACTACAAGAAATATGTCAACTTATGACCACCACTATTGGTCACTGAAAGGTCACAAATTTCCATTTATGACCTTTTTGTGACCAAAAACATAAGGTCAAAAGCTGGGCGTCGTAAACTGACTATAGCGACCATTCTTCTGGAATGGTCGCAAACGTTTATGACCAAAATAAGCCTATTGTTCTGTTTTGGTCACTAGCAACCTCCCCAGTCCACGTAGGCATCCAGCGTGGCAAGCTGATGTGGCACAAGATTCAGCCCGGTCCAATTCAGTTTTCTACATGGGCCTAGCCCAACAATTCAACCTTTTATATTATTTTTTTCTGTCAATTCTTGTGGGCTACTTGGGCCAAGCTTAGTATTTCAGCTTCTTTGTTTTTGGGCCTTGGCCTTCCTACAATCAATTGATTTTGTATTTTCAATAATTATATTTTGGAGCTGGTCCCACTAGTGAGAAGGGTCCCACAAGTCATAATGCCATACATGAGTCCTACATGTGAGAAATTTCAAAATTGCTCAGATTATATTCATAAGTGGGTCCCACTAGTGAAGTTTCCATATCTTCTCAACATACATAACTGCTATTTCAAACAGGACAGAACAAACATAGTTCATCAAATAACACTACATAGCCTTTTACAATCCGTTACAATTTTACAGTTTACAGTCTACTACATAGCCAAAAGAACTCTTTGCAAAGTACGGCTTCACTGCTTCGCACTTGGCTTCACGGCTTCACACTCAGAAAAATTAGGACTGGAGTTCCTGTAAAAGAGTGAACATAAAGGAAAAAATTAGGCTTGGAGCTCCTGAAAAAGAGTGAACGCATAAAGGAGAACAAGTAAGAAAACTATACAGGAAAACAAGTAGAGTGTATTGAGCATATATATGTTGTCCCTGGAAGGCGAACACATACAACAACAAGAACAGCAAGAGAATTATCCAAGAATAGAGCATGGAAGCGGATTAACTATATGGAACCAAAAACTGAATCATTGCAGATCAGATTACACAGGAACAGAATGTAGAAGCAGATCATATGGTAGCAAAACCAAATCATTACGGAGAACATAATAATACATGAAGAGAAAGATGCAACTATCCAGGCCAAAACTGGACAAACCACAAACAACAACAACAATAACAACAACACAACGAGAGAAGTAGCCCTATTTGCATCATGTTGACCAGCACAAGCAGCCATATATGCATCGCAAACAAAGAACACTCGACATCCAACATCTGAAGACATTGCAATTAATTCTAAGCACATCTAGCATACTAGTTTCCGCAAAGAGCATAAGCAAGCATGATACCATATCAATTGCATCACATCAACCAAATTATTCAGGGAGCACAATATGCACATGAACAAAGACAGGTTCTGGGTCTTGTTTGATTCACCTAGTTGATGAGGGCGGCTGAGCGGGAGACGAGCTCGATGTCGTTGCCATCAAGGACAATCTCATCCTTGACCTTCGCGGACTACAGCTTCGCCAGATGCAGCAGCAACACCTCCGACAACCACAGCAATAGCACCAATAATGACCTGCGTGACATTTCATATCATCATTACAGAATAAAAAAATTAAGACATAGGCAGCAAATATAGCTTCAGCATTACGAAATTATCCTATAACTGTTGAGCAGACAGGAATATAGCTTCAGCATTATAGAATTATCATGTAACTGTTGACTGTGAAGCTGTTAAACAGAAACCTGATTATAAACTATGGACTATGAGATGTCACAGCCGATCCAGTGGACTGTGAGATGTCAAGCAGAGCAACATCTGCTAGAGCAACAGCTCCATGGACTAAAATAAATGCCCACAAGGATCATGAGAAAGAGCTAAAAAGGTTTGTTGTAAAAGAGTGAACATAAAGCTACCATTAGATTGTACTACTGCTGAGGCCAGAACCAAACAACTTCAATGGAAACACTAAATGTAAGCGGTGGAACAGATCTAAAAAGGTAAACAAAATATGAATTATGGTTCACTTAAAATGTGATAGATGTTTAGCAAAATTGTTTGTGGGAGTATCCTTAATCGTTCAAAATCAGAGTTGAAAATGGAAGGAGATACTAACAAGTGACCAGACAGCCACTAGAAATTGGCTAACTACTTCTACTGTATAATATGCAGTCTACAGCGATACTAACTACTTCTACTGTATAATCACAGTCTGCAGTCACTAAACAAATAAGCTACTGAAACTACTGCTGGTGTTATAATCACAGTCCAGTTAAATTTGTGCTACTGCTGCTGTTATAAAACTACTGAAACTATTCATGCAACAATTAGCATGAGATACAAGCAGCACTAAGCACCAAGATTACTACACCAAGTCAAATTTAAGCTACTGAAAAATGGTGGAAGATTCATGACAAGAATAACAGTAGCAGAAGCTTCATGTGCTAAAATACTGAAGCTTCATGTGCAAAATTACTCAAGCTTTATGTGCAAAATTAACTATAGGTGCTGAAGCTATTCCAAAATTATCACAAAGTTTGGGCTATCATCCTGCTGCAGAAATAGCCACCGTCCAGGCCCCCTTCATCCGCCAGGCTGTCGCCAAGCTCCAGCCCCTCCAGCGGTGACCACAAGGGCCTCCTGTACAACATCATGAGAATAGTCAAGGACTGCAACATCCATGTAACAACAAAGTTCAACACAATAAAATAGAGCAACAGATCCATGCTATCAGACTGAGAGTCTATCATACTAACAGCACATGCTATCTTCATGCCCTATCATAACATTTCATAATAAGTATGAAATGCAAGAATACATAATATTGCAATTTATTCCGCTATAGCCTATCATGTTCAAACAGTGGCTCCGAAGAGTCCAGGTTCTTAGTTCATTGATCTGATGGGAGGGTAAGATCAATGCCATGTCAGTATGTCACCTTGTCTGCTAAGCAGATATGCATCTCCCTTCAACTAGAGTGGACAAACGAACAGCGAGATGATGGCACATGGCAGTGCCAGGAGGTGCAACATTTATTGCAAATGGTGGAAATGAAAAATATTGGCACTGTCCTGTGCAAGATTAAGTAATTCTTTGACAAAACAGGTGCAGGTTGAGTAATCCTATCACAAAATATGTGAAGGCAATAACCGAAGTTGGTTAGCGAAAACACATAGATTTGGTTCCAGTTATTGAGAATAAGCTATCGGGCAGGGTATAGACACCTCTAAGAGAAAAATAAATACATGATTAACTAGAACACCTAGCTATCAGTACTAACTAGTCAACTAGCAAGAGTATCGCCAGGAACCCCATCTGATTCACCAAAGCATACTACCATTCCCAGCGACCAAACCAATTTACCGAAATGCAAAGTCTTAACCAGCGAGAGAAGACCTTGTTGACCTTGAACCCCAGCGCCAGATCCTGCTCCCCAACCGGCGATGGTGTATCCCTCGATGGATCTGCATCCATAAGGCGAGGTGAGAGAGGGGGTCAGCTACAGCCTCCTGCGGATCGATCGGATTGGAGGGGGAAAACAAGTGGGGACGAGGGGCACCCACCCGGGCTGGTCCGGCGCCGCGGGGCCTATGCACACCGCCAGGACGGCAGCTGCCTTGTCGGGGAGGACGGCAGCGGCCTCCGGGCGCGGTCGTCGAAGGCGCTACGGAGCTCGTCGCCTCGCGAGCCGTAGGGCGCGGCGGCCGCTGCTGAGGGGCGCGGGGAGGGCAGGCTTGCTGGAGCTTGTGGTGAGGAGCCGGGGACGGCGGCGGGATTGGAGATGAATCACGGGGGAGCTCCAGTGGATCTCCAGCCAGCAGGATTGGAGAGGAATCGGGGGAGAGAGAGGAGTGGTGTGCGGTGGGGCTGGAGGTGGAGGTGGAGGCCACACGGAGGCGGACGGCGGCGGATCTGAGGGAGGGAGAGGGGAGACGGTGGGAGAGAGAGGCGAGGCGGAGAGGGAAGGACGGTGGCGGTGGCGATCTAGAAAGGAGGAGGTGGCGGCTGTGATCTGGAAGGGAGGAGGAGTGGTGTGCGGGGGAGAGAGGGGCTAGGGTTCGCTCCACGGGGGAGATGGGAGAGGATCTGAGGGGGGAGGGAGAGAAAGAAAGAAAGAATGGAGGCGGGGGGTTAGTGGAAAATGTCCATGAGGACAGACCTAGGGTTTCGGCTCGGGTGGGTTTGGGCCGTTGGATCCGGAAGCATCCGACGATGGTTGATGCGTGATCCGCGTGATATGCTCATGGTCCAATCAGAACGCAGCAAACCATTTGATGACCTTATGACCAATATAAATTGGTCGTGATCGATTCAAGATAAAAAATTCATTCCATTTTTCAGTGCTCAAAATGAGTATTTTTGTGAAAGTCCTATCAAATATTTGTTCAAATGATTCCATATTTCGCACAAGTTTGCATCTTGGAATGGCAAACAATATTGACAAAAGGAGTTTTCATTTTCTTTGGACGAAAAAACCATTTTCCATTTTTTGAGTGCCCAAAAGGAGGTTTTTTTGTGAAGAACCTATAATATATTTGTTGCAAAATTGGACCGAATAATTTTTCTAAAATACTAGGCCATATTTCATGCACAATTTACCAAATGGTTGGGTGTAAAAAGTTTTGATCCACCTCTCGTGAAAAAGACAAATTTTCGCCAGTTCAGCTGGAAGCGGGTCAAATTTGAACTGTAGCTGCCTTCTAGTTTGCTCTTTATTTTTTCCAAAAATCATTTCTAGGTACATAAGTATCTATTTTATCAGAGAAACACCAAAAAAATTCCAAGATTCAACCACTAGCTAGGAACGGTCATTCCCGCCGTTTTGACCACATTTTGAAACAGGCATAAAAAATTCAGAAAAAATCAAAAAAATGGAAAACCTTCGCATTGTGTCATCATATGTGACCAAGTTTCCAGGAAAAATAATAAACTTGTAATACGACAATTATTTTAAAAAAGTGTTCTCAGAAACGAGCTATCACGTGTGGAGATCAATGGCTTTCAAGCCAAATGATCAATCTTATGGCTACATTCATGGCATAGTTTGTTCAAATGATCTCATATTGTGCACAAGGGTGCATATTGGAATGGCAAACAATGTTGCCTTAGAAAGTTTTCATTTTCGTTGCACGGAAAATTCATTTTCCATTTTTCGAGTGCTCGAAATGAGGTTTTTTTGTGAAGGACCTACCATATATTTGTTGCAAAATTGTACCAAATCATTTTTATAAAATATTAGGACATATTTAATGCACAATTGACAAAATGGTTGGGTGTCAAAAGTTTTGATCCACCTCTGGTGAAAAAGACAAATTCCCGCCGATTCAGTTGGAAGCGGGTCTAATTTGAACTGCAGCTGCCTCATAGTTTGCTATTTATTTTTTCCAAAAATAATTTCTAGGTACATAAGTATCTATTTAATCAGAGAAACACCAAAATTTTTCCAAGATTCAACCACTAGCTAGGAACGGCCAAGCCCGCCGTTTTGACAGCATTTTGAAACGGGCATAAAAAATTCAAAAAAAATCAAAAAATTGGAAAACCTTCACATTGTGTCATTATATGTGACCAAGTTTCCAGGATAAATAATAAAATTGTAATACGGTAATTATTTTAAAAAACTGTTCTCAGAAATGAGCTATCAAGTGTGAAGATTCATGGCTTTCAAGCCAAATGATCAATCTTATGGCCACATTCATGGCATAGTTTGTTCAAATGATCTCATATTATGCACAAGGGTGCATATTGGAATGTCAAACAATGTTGCCTAAGGAAGTTTTCATTTTCTTTGGACGAAAAAACCATTTTCCATTTTCTGAGTGCCTGAAATGAGTTTTTTTTGTGAAGGACCTACCATATATTTGTTGCAAAATTCGACCTAATCAATTTTCTAAAATACTAGGCCATATTTAATGCACAATTGACAAAATAGTTGGGTGTCAAAATTTTTGATCCACCTCTGGTGAAAAAGACAAATTCCCGTCGATTCAGGTGGAAGCGGGTCAAATTTGAACTGCAGCTGCCTCATAGTTTGCTCTTTATTTTTTCCAAAAATCATTTCTAGGTAAATAGGTATCTATTTAATCATAGAAACACCAAAAAAATTCCAAGATTTAACCACTAGCTAGGAACTGTCATTCCCACCGTTTTGACCACATTTTGAAGCGGGCATAAAAAATTCAAAAAAATCAAAAAATTGGGAAACCTTCGCATTGTGTCATTATATGTGGCCAAGTTCCCAGAAAAAATAACAAACTTGTAATACGGTGATTATTTTAAAAAAGTGTTCTCAGAAACGAGCTATCACGTGTGGAGATCAATGGCTTCCAAGCCAAATGATCAATCTTATGGTCACATTAATGGCATAGTTTGTTCAAATGATCTCATATTGTGCACAAGGGTGCATCTTGGAATTCCAAACAATGTTGCCAAAGGGAGTTTTCATTTTCTTTGCACGGAAAAATTCATTTTCCATTTTTCGAGTGCCCCAAATGAGGTTTTTTTGTGAAGGACCCATCATATATTTGTTGCAAAATTGTACCAAATCATTTTTATAAAATACTAGACCATATTTAATGCACAATTGACAAAATAGTTGGGTGCCAAAAGTTTTGATCCACCTCTGGTGAAAAAGACAAATTCCTGCCGATTCAGCAGGAAGCGGGTCAAATTTGAACGGCAGCTGCCTCATAGTTTGCTATTTATTTTTTCCAAAAATCATTTCTAGGTAAATAAGTATCTATTTAATCATAAATACATGGTTTGATGGCGGGACATCGAGGTTTGGACGATGGCCGAGGGCCCCAACTCTAGAGCGCGTAAGCTCGCATGCCCGCCGCGTGGTCACCGCGTGACCGTGGCGTTGCCATGTGTTATGTGCGTCCTAGGAATGTCTAGTGGGTTGGGCACTCCCCAGGTAGGTGCTAGGAAGAAAATCACAACATAAGATTCTCACGAGGAGACCGATCGATGCTCAAACATGAATAAGCAGCCAAGTGTTTGATTTGCGGTACGGGAAATGCACATGGCCAATGGGCGTGAGTTTTGGCCGAGGATGATCATCTACTAAGGAGAATGTATTCACAAATTTTCACCTCAAAAGGAGGAGCCTAGGTGGTACTTGCTTTGCAAAGTACCACACTGGACAAAAATATGAATGTTGAAGCTGGGCTCAAAATAATGAATGGATTGAGATGAAATTTGGTGGAGGATGGTTTTTTGGGCATAGGAAAGCATTGTAGAAAATTGATATCATTTTGACATGCCAAAGTAGTACTTCCTTCACAATGCTCTTCTATGGACAAAAATTTGGGAAAACTAGTGAGAGAGATTGGATGAATGAAATAATCTAAAAATTGGTGTAGGTAAGTTACATTGGTATGGTCATGCGCTGGTAAATTTTCAGATCATTTGGGTAAGCCTAGCTAGTACTTACTTCACAAAGCTTCTCTCGAGGTAGAAACTTTGGAAATTTCCTGAGAAAGATTTACTAGGAAAATTGAGCTGAATATTATCATGTGACGATGATTTGGGTATGGAAGAGTGTCCAAAAAGTTTGAGGGCAATAGGAGGGGTCTTTATAACACTTGCTTTGCAATGTGCCAATTTGGCCATAAAATATAAATTGAACCTGGGCTCACATAGATGATTTGACTGAGCTACAATTTGGAGGAGGGTGATAATTTGGGCATATTAAGGAACTGTATAAATTTCATGTCATTTAGAGATATAAAAAAGGTACTTCCTTCACAATGCTTCTAGGTGGACAAAAACTTTGGAAATTTGCCGAGGAAGATTTGCTAGGCAAATGGAGCTGAATTTTGTCATGCGGTAATGATTTGGATAGGAAAGAGTGCCCAAAAATTCCGAGGGTAATCAAGAATATAAAAATAGCACTTCCTTCATAAAGTGTTGTTGTGAACAGAATAGGAAAATGAATATTGTTGAATTAGTTTTGAACTAGGCAAGGAAGGATTTTTACATATTTGATGAAGATATGCCCCAAAGAATTTATGAGATTTTTTTGGGAATTTTGGGAATGATAGAAATATAGGTTGCTTCACAACCTAGGGCAAAAACTGCCACATGGACATGACACATAGGCAAAACTGATGAGATGGCGCCTAGTCATCACAACCCACCACAATCTACAAGGCTATGACCATCTATATTGGTCATTAACAAATAGAAATAAGGCAGCGGACTAGCACTATTTGCTTTGTGACCATTTCGTGTAAGGAAATTACGACCTTTCTGACCAAAATGGTCGCAATGGTTTAGGGTTTGGAGCCCCCTGAACAGCTTTTGACCAATTGGTCTAAAATGGTCATAAATTTATGACCAATTCTTCGAGGGTCACTGACAGAAGGTCATAAGTTGACATATTTCTTGTAGTGTTGTGTCTATCTCACTGTTGGACGATTGATATCTGAGGTAGAACTGCCCCGAGGTACGAAGGACATCTTGATGGATGATTTCCGCAAACTCTGACTGGATGCGAAAGAATTCTTGTCTGATGTCCGCGTCTTGGCACTAGTAGAAAAAGGGCCCTTTGTCCTGTTCGTAAGGGCCTTTTGTCCCGGTTCCTGAACTGAGACTAAAGGGTCGGTACTAATGCCCTGTCCCTTTAGTCCCGGTTCAATCCAGAACCGGGACAGATGGGCCTCCACGTGGCCTGTGCGCGGAGCCCAGGCAGGAAGACCTTTGGTCCCGGTTGGTGGCACCAACCGGGACCAATAGGCATCCACGCGTCAGCATTTCTGTGGCTGGGTTTTTTGTTTTTTTTAAAATGGGGGGGGGTTTGGGGGTTTTGGGGGGTTAATTTAGGTGTTTCATATATTGTGTTAGCTAGCTATAATTAATAGAGAGAAGTGTCCTCTCTTATGTCCGTGCTTGGTCGACGCTACATACTATACATACGTATAGAGAGGACTAGACACGCTAGCTAGCTAGTAAGCAAACGAAGGAAACAGAAGATCATCATGAACATATATGCATACAGAGAGAAGTGATATCGACCACCTCTCCTTCTCCGAGAGATTGGTCCAACAACAAGTTCTCGTATATCTATCCGACACTACCGGCTACATATATACAATAATTATCTCTTACAAATATAATCTCCTAACATATGGACTCATGGTCCACATAGTATTCTCCGTCTTCAGCGATCACGTGGTCAAGAAAGAATGCAGCCAATTCCTCTTGAATTTCTCGCATGCGAGCTGGTGCTAGGAGTTCATCCCGCTTCCGAAACATCTAATTTGAAGAAGGGGGTCAATACATACATATATATATGAATGAATGAAACAGAACACAAATGATGGTAATAAAATAAAATTGTGAATGTTGTTATTTACGCACTTCATATTGTTCGTCAGAGTAGCCCCGCTCATAGGTCGTGTGGCGGATGGACTCGCAAATGTAGTATCCACAGAAATTATTCCCTTGTTCCTGCCACAACCACTTTACAAGAAATAGAGGTCAATCAAACTGATAAGCAAGAATGCCAAATGGTATTGATGAAACTAGCACTTGAATCAATAGGAGATGCGCGGAACATGCTACTATAGTACTTACTTTCGGGTGTCTAAATTGTAGCTTCTTCGGGAGTCCCGGAGCTTTTTTGGTGATTTTTTCCAAACCCTGCCAGACAAAGAAAACAATTACTTGATATATCAGGAAATGAACAAAGTTGCTGATATGGTGGATAATGATCGATTTAACTTACTTCTCGAGCATTTGAGTCATGTCCGCATAGTCCTGGGGATCTTTTTGTCTTGAGTCTAAGACGGTTACTAGTCCCTGCTCAAGCTTAATCTCTAGAAGAATATAGTGGAAACTACACACGCATGCATAACTCATCAATTACATTACTATAACCTTGACTAATATATAAGGGAAACCGAATACGCACAAGACATTAACACTCACTTGAAGTTGTAAGGAAAGAGTATTATATCTTTGTTTTCATTTATTACCAACGATCGTAGCAAGTTGGCCTCGGTATCTGCGGCATGAAATTTAACCTCAGTTTCATCTATGAGATATGTGTTAATGAACCCAATATCACCGACTTGTCTTTTCTTCAATTCGGCGATCTTCAATCTGCATAATATAGTGAGGATAATTATAAATACATGCAATGAAATAGCTGAGCTATATAGAGAGACTTAATGATAGAAGTAGTACTACTTATAGACAGTAGCAGGTGACCGTTGCTTTATCGAGGGACAATTGATTAAAAAACTGAAAGAACACCTCAAATGGAACATGCAACAGATCAATTCCAACGAGGTCATGCTCCTTTTTAACTCTCACATACAAAGTACTCCTCCCCCCAGACTCTCTGCAGATTGTCAAGTACCAATCATGCAATCTTTGCATCATCGTTGATAGAGATCTTTCAACTTTGACGAGAGGCTTCCCGAACTCGTATCTTTGTATCTGCACCTCCATGAAATCATAACATACATCGTTGGGCAGGTAATATCCAAGATTGCAATAACCGGGCACCATCCTCGGATCATTAGCGACGATGTCACTAGGCACCTTGAGCGGGGGGCACGATTGCTTCGCTTGTTCGCCGAGTTGTGCAATTTGTTTCCCAGCTCGTCGTTCTTTCAGCCTTTGATCACTTATAGTACTTCCCGACCGCACCGCTTCGACAAATTCCTTTCCAATAATGCGCTCATAGTTTCCTTTCGGCGGAGACTTGGGTGGTTTTGTCAGGGCAGCCAGAGTGCGCTTCGCTTTCACCGGATCTACCTTCTCCTTCGGAGGTGGATGTTTCTTTGCTTTCACCCCTTCAAAGAAGTTCCTCACTTCTTCTCGTGCGATCTCGGCATTCTCCTCAGGGGTCCTCTCGTATGGTAACTTCTCTGGAGTCTTCAGAGAAGGACCGAATCTGTATGTCCTCCCGTCTCTGGCTGTACTGCTAGACGTCGGCAGAGCAGACGGAGCGGTTGTCTTCTTTACTTGCTTACGAGGCGGAGGAGAAGGACTACGACGCGCCGGAGCAGCCGGAGCGGCGGCAGGTCTCTTCCACCCTTGCTGACGAGGCGGAGAAGGAGGAGGCTGGCTGCTCGGGCGCGCCGGCGCAGGCGGAGAAGGAGGCGGAGTGCCGCCACGCGCCGGAGAAGGAGCCGGCCGAGTGCCCTGATTGTCACTCGCCGGAGGAGGAGGCGGTGGAGGAGGCGGAGTGCCCTGACTCGCCGGAGGAGGAGGAGGAGGCGGAGGCGTCCAGTTCGGAAGGTTGATGAGCTCCTTCCGCCATAGGCATGGAGTCTTCAGAGCAGAACCAAGCCTAGTCTCCCCTTCACCGGTAGGGTGGTCAAGCTGGAGGTCCTCAAATCCCTCTGTTATTTCGTCCACCATCACCCTAGCATATCCTTCTGGAATCGGCCGGCAGTGAAAAGTTGCGCCGGGTTCAGTAGGATAAACAAAGCCAACAGCCGCCTTGACCTTCAAATTCATCCATTGCGTCATAAGGTGGCAATTTTGAGACTCCGTGATAGCATCCACGGGATAGCTGGCAGGAGCCATCAAGACATGCTCCGGCTGAAGCAGCTCGATGGAAGCCACACTGCTTTTACGCTGAGATGGCGGGGTAGCTTCAGGGGAAGCTTCGGCAGTTCATTTGCTGCGATTTGCTTCTCGTTCCTCTATCGCTTGTACCCTTGCTTGCAGCGCCTGCATTTGGGTCTGCTGCACTTTTTTCCTCCTCTCCTGGCATTTGTAACCGCCTGCGTTCGGAAACCCAACCTTCCACGGAATGGAGCCTGTCGTGCCTCGTGTCCGTCCAGGGTGCTCAGGATTCCCGAGGGCCATTGTGAGCTCGTCGTTCTCTCTGTATGGAACGAACGTCCCTTGCTGCGCTGCTTCGATATACTGCTGAAGCTTCTTGACTGGTATGTCCATTTGATCATTCGTCCAAATGCACTTCCCTGATACAGGGTCCAAGGTTCCGCCCGCCCCAAAGAACCATGTCCGGCAAAGATCTGGCCAGTTAATTGTCTCTGGTTCTATCCCTTTATCAGCTAGATCATTCTCAGTGTTGGCCCACTTAGGCCAGGATACGAGGTAGCCACCTGACCCCATGCGATGGTGATGCTTCTTCCTCATAGCATTTTGCTTGTTTGTCGCCGACATCTTCTTACTCTTTTCCGATGTCTTGTGGGCCACAAATGCGGGCCAGTGATATCTGATCTTCTCATATCTGCCCTTGAATTCTGGTGTCTCTTTATTTTCGACAAACTTATTCAGCTCTTTCTTCCACCTCCTAAATAGTTCTGTCATCCTCTTAAGAGCAAAAGACTTGAATAATTGCTCTTTAACTGGCTTCTCCGAATCATCCTCCTGCGGTAGGGTGAAATTTGACTTCAGCTCAGTCCAAAGATCATTTTTCTGCATATCATTGACATAAGACACCTCAGGGTCTTCTGTAGCCGGCTTTAACCATTGCTGGATGCAGTTCGGGATCTTGTCCCTAACCAAAACCCCGCACTGAGCAACAAATGCGCTCTTTATCCGGAGGGGTTCAATCGGTTGGCCGTCGGGCGCGATTGCTATGATCTCAAACTTTTCATCCGAGCTGAACTTTTTCTTCGGGATCGTCTCTTTACCGAAGTTGTGCTCGATCCAGAAGGCTAGAAAAAAGAACAAAGACTTAATTAATATGTGTACATACGAAAACAATGAATGCATCAATTAGCTAGTCAGCTGAAGCTTAACTAATATATATACCTGGCCGGACTCAGTCCGGTCACCGGAGACGTCATCACGGTCTCCTTCTTGCACCGGCATTGGGTCACCGGAGCCGTCCTCACGGTCTTCTTCTTGCACCGGGATTAGGTCACCAGAGCCATCATAATCATAGCCAGCTGCTTCCAAACCATCGGTGTCGTTGAGAAACAACGAGCAGACGGCATCACTTCCTCATTCAATTATGTCCCCCAACAACTCTTCTTGTACTTCTTCTCGGGCAGTGTCCATAGTTTGTACAAATATTTACAACATGGCAATTATTATTCAAACATGACAGATGGATATATTAGTGGCAAACGTAGAACTAATATTAATTAGTGGCCTCGACGCTGCTTCTGTAGGGTTTGGGGTGGCCTCGACGCTGCTTCTCCATGGTTTGGGGTGGCCTCGACAAAGCTTCAAGGATAAAAAAAGAAGAGGAAGAAGAAAAAATAGAGCAGAAGAAAGAATAGAGGAGTAAGAACTCCTCTATTCTTTCTTCTCCTCTTTTTTTCTTCTTCTGCCTCTTTTTTTTATCGGGAACGAGGGTCGTCGAGGGTCACCGAGCGGTAGAGGAAACCCTAAATAGCAAGTATCGTGGGTGTGAGATACATGTGGCCGTCGGTGTCAGACACTACATCCACGTCCCACAAGTGACGTGGGCATCGAAGCCCACGTCACTTGTGGGACGTCGATGTACTGTCCGACACCGACGGCCACATGTATCTCACACCGACGATACTTGCTATTTAGGGTTTCCTCTACCGCTTGGCGACCCTCGACAACCCTCGTTCCCGATAGAAAAAAGAGGAAGAAGAAGAAAAAAAAGAGGAGAAGAACTCCTCTATTCTTTCTTCTCCACTTTTTTTTCTTCTTCCTCTTTTTTTTATCCTCTTCTTCCTCTCATGTTCGACGACCCTTGACCCCTCGGCGACCCTCGACGGCCGTCGTTCCTGATAAAAAAAAGAGGAAGAAGAAGAAAAAAAGAGGAGAAGAAAGAATAGAGGAGAACTCCTCTATTCTTTCTTCTCCTCTTTTTTTTCTTTTTCCTCTTCTTTTTTTATCCTTTTCTTCCTCTCATGTTCGGCGACCCTCGACGACCCTCGTTCCTGATAAAAAAAGAGGAAGAAGAAGAAAAAAAAGAGGAGAAGAAAGACTAGAGGAGAAGATACTTGCTATTTAGGGTTTCCTCTTTTTTTTTCTTTTTCCTCTTCTTTTTTTATCCTTTTCTTCCTCTCATGTTGGACGACCCCCTCTCGACCCCCTCTCGACCGTCGACCCCCTCTCGACCCTCATATATAAAACATTTTCTTCCTTCTTCTTCCTTCTATTCCTTCTTCCTAAATATATAAAACTTTTTTTAAAATGAAACTAACCTAAAATGTACTAAATCAGAGAACATATATAGATAAAAATTTTCTAATTAAAAATCTAACTTTTGCATATGTGTATTTTTAAAACATCATTACAATTGAAAAAAATACATACATACATACAAGAAACATGTAAAAAATACATACATACATATATGAACATACATCAAAAAATACATATATCTAAAAAATACATACATACATATATATATGAAAATCTAAAAACATGTAAAAATAGCATTTATAATAAAAAAATTGCACGGCGGTTGCGGGGGCAGCAGACGTGCGGTGCTCACAGAGGCGGTGGCGCGTCGGGGCAGGGGATGGCGGCACGGCGACGGCGACGGTGCAGGGGCGGCGCGCGTCGGGGCAGGGGACGGCGGCGCGCGGCGACGGTGTCGGGCGAGGGCGCGGGCGACGGCGTCGGGCGAGGGCTCGGGCGACGGCCGGCGAGGGCGCGGGCGACGGCGACACGGGGCATGGGCGACGGCGACGGCGGGGGCGGCGGGCGGCGTGGGGCAGCCTGGCGGCGTCGATGTGCTCGGCGTCATCGGGGGCAACTGCGAGGGAAATGTGAAAATTTCCTAAGTGCTGGCTTATATAGCAAAGGAATTGGTCACGGTTCATGGCACAAACCGGGACCAATGCCCCCTTTAGTCCCGGTTGGTGCCACCAACCGGGACCAAAGGCCTCTTTGCAGCAGCCCAAAGGGCGGGAAGCGGCGGCCTTTGGTCCCGGTTGATAGCACCAACCATGACTAAAGGGGGGCATTGGTCACGGTTTGTGCCACGAACCATGACCAATGCCCCCTTTAGTCCCGGTTGCTGGCACCAACCGGGACCAAAGGCCTTGTGCTAGAACTGGCGCAGTGCGGTGGGATGTTTAGTCACACCTCGCTAGCCGAGAGGGGCTTGGAGTGGTTTATAAGCTCTGCCGAGCCGACCACTTCGAGCTCCTCTCTACTGCAGGCTTATGGGCCTAAATCCACTGTTTGTGCCTGTGGGCCTACTGGGTCTCCTGCGGGCCTGAATCCTGGCCCATGGTAGGGTTTCTGGTCGTATTCACGCCGTGGGGGCTCAGTAGGAGGCACTTTTTTTGTTTTTTTGTATTATTCACTTATTGTTGCTATTTTTAATTTTTTTTCCTGTTTTTGTTTTGTTTTCTGTATTATTTATTTTCTTTTGTTTTTTGCTTTATTTTTTAATTCTTTTTTGCTTTTAGTTTTAGAAAAATTATAAACTTTCTGTTAGTGCCATTAGTTTTCAAATTTGAAAACACGTTTTTTGTTTTTTTGTTTTCTTTACTTATTGTTGCTATTTTTAATTCTTTTTCAGTTTTTTGTTTTGTTTTCTGCATTATTTATTTTCTTTTGCTTTTTTCTTTATTTTTTAATTCCTTTTGCTTTTAGTTTTAGAAAAATTATAAACTTTCTGTTAGTGCCATTAGTTTTCAAATTTGAAAACACTTTTTTAGTTTTTTTTTGCTTTTAGTGCCTATTTTTTCCAGTTTTTTGTTTTGTTTTCTGCATTATTTATTTTCTTTTGCTTTTTGCTTTATTTGTTAATTCTTTTTGATTTTAGTTTTTAAAAAATTATGAACTTTCTGTTAGTGCCATTAGTTTTCACACTTGGAAACACTTTTTTAGTTTTTTTGTTTTCTTTGTTGCTTTATTTATTTTATTTTGTTTCTACTTACAACAAAATACTTATTGTTGCTATTTTTCTAGTTTTTTGTTTTGTTTTCTGCATTATTTACTTTATTTTGTTTTTTGCTTTATTTTTTTATTCTTTTTGCTTTTAGTTTTAGAAAAATTATAAACTTTCTGTTAGTGCCATTAGTTTTCAAATTTGAAAACACTTTTTTAGTTTTTTAGTTTTCTTTGTTGCTTTATTTATTTTATTTTGTTTCTATTTACAAAAATAATAATTATTGTTGCTATTTTTTTTGTTTTCCAGATTTTTTGTTTTGTTTTCTAGATTTTTTTTTGCTTTATTTTTTATTTCTTTTTGCTTTTAGGTCAGCAAAATTATAAACTTTCTGTTAGTGCCATTAGTTTTAGAAAAATTATAAACTTTTTGTTAGTGCCATTAGTTTTCAAATTTGAATAGTTAAAATTTGAATTCTTTGAAATTTGTGTGAATCACAAGTTTGTGATTAACTTTACTAAAAAATACACAAATGCACCTATAGAGAAAATTCGACCTAAATTCATAGTTTTCAAATGAACTCTGAAAAAGTTGGCGTAGCATACTCGTGTGTTACAAAGTTGGCATGGTATCATCATAATAGTTGCGGGAGAAAGTCTTCACTTTTTCTTCGCTTGTGTCGTTTGCTTATTGCGTTGTAACCATGGATAATCTTCATCGTTTATCAGGATGCTTGGGTCAGCCTTGACATTGAAGGGAGGAATTTCATGAAACTTTTCATAATCTGCAGACATGTCTGTCTTGCCGTCCACTCCCAGGATGTCCCTTTTTTCCTGAAAGAACTATGTGGCGCTTTGGCTCATCGTATGATGTATTCGCTTCCTTATCTTTTCTTTTTCTCGGTTTGGTAGACATGTCCTTCACATAGATAACCTGTGCCACATCATTGGCTAGGACGAACGGTTCGTCAGTGTACCCAAGATTTTTCAGATCCACTGTTGTCATTCCGTACTGTGGGTCTACCTATACCCCGCCGCCTAACAGATTGACCCATTTGCACTTAAACAAAGGGACCTTAAATCAGGTCCGTAGTCAAGTTCCCATATATATGTCCACTATGTAACCATAATATGTGTCCTTTCCGCTCTCGGTTGCTGCATCAAAGCGGACACCACTGTTTTGGTTGGTGCTCTTTTGATCTTGGGCGATCGTGTAAAATGTATTCCCATTTATCTCGTATCCTTTGTAAGTCAATACAGTCAAAGATGGTCCCCTGGACAACAAGTACAACTCATCACAAACAGTGTTGTAACCTCTAAGATGTGTTTCCAACCAACTGCTGAAAGTCTTGATGTGTTCACATGTAATCCAGTCGTCGCACTGCTCCGGGTGTTTGGAGCGCAGACTATTCTTGTGTTCATCGACATACGGGGTCACCAAGGTAGAGTTCTGTAGAACTGTGTAGTGTGCTCGAGACCAAGAATATCCGTCCCTGCATATTATTGAGTCACTTCCAAGAGTGCCTTTTCCAGTCAGTCTCCCCTCATACCGTGATTTAGGGAGACCTATCTTCTTAAGGCCAGGAATGAAGTCAACACAAAACCCGATAACATCCTCTGTTTGATGGCCCATGGAGATGCTTCCTTCTGGCCTAGCGCGGTTACGGACATATTTCTTTAGGACTCCCATGAACCTCTCAAAGGGGAACATATTGTGTAGAAATACGGGCCCAGGATGACAATCTCGTCGACTAGATGAACTAGGACGTGCGTCATGATATTGAAGAAGGATGGTGGGAACACCAGCTCGAAACTGACAAGACATTGCGCCACATCACTCCTTAGCCTTGGTACGATTTCTGGATTGATCACCTTCTAAGAGATTGCATTGAGGAATGCACATAGCTTCACAATGGCTAATCGGACGTTTTCCGGTAGAAGCCCCCTCAATGCAATCGGAAGCAGTTGCGTCATAATCACGTGGCAGTCATGAGACTTTAGGTTCTGAAACTTTTTCTTCGGCATATTTATTATTCCCTTTATATTCGACGAGAAGCCAGTCGTGACCTTCATACTGAGCAGGCATTCAAATAAGATTTCTTTCTCTTCTTTCGTAAGAGCGTAGCTGGCAGGACCTTTATACTGCTTCGGAGGCATGCCGTCTTTTTCATGCAAACGTTGCAGGTCCTCCCGTGCCTCAGGTGTATCTTTTGTCTTCCCATACACGCCCAAGAAGCCTAGCAGGTTCACGCAAAGGTTCTTCGTCACGTGCATCACGTCGATTGAAGAGCGGACCTCTAGGTCTTTCCAGTAGGGTAGGTCCCAAAATATAGATTTCTTCTTCCACATGGGTGCGTGTCCCTCAGCGTCATTCGGAACAGCTAGTCCGCCGGGACCCTTTCCAAAGATTATGTGTAAATCATTGACCATAGCAAGTACGTGATCACCGGTACGCATGGCGGGCTTCTTCTGGTGATCTGCCTCGCCTATGAAATGCTTGCCTTTCTTTCGACATTGATGGTTGGTCGGAAGAAATCGACGATGGCCCAGGTACACATTCTTCCTGCATTTGTCCAGGTATAAACTTTCAGTGTCATATAAACAGTGTGTGCATGCGTGGTATCATTTGTTTGTCTGTCCTTAAAGGTTACTGAGAGCGGGCCAATCGTTGATGGTCACGAACAGCAACGCCTTTAGGTTAAATTCCTCCTGTCTGTGCTCATCCCACGTATGTACACCATTTCCATTCCACAGCTGTAAAAGTTCTTCAACTAATGGCCTTAGGTACACATCAATGTCGTTGCCTGGTTGCTTAGGGCCTTGGATGAGAACTGGCATCATAATGAACTTCCGCTTCATGCACATCCAAGGAGGAAGGTTATACATACATAGAGTCACGGGCTAGGTGCTGTGATTGCTGCTCTGCTCCCCGAAAGGATTAATGCCATCCGCGCTTAAAGCAAACCATACATTCCTGGGGTCCTTTGCAAACTCATCCCAGTACTTTCTCTCGATTTTTCTCCACTACGACCCGTCAGCGGGTGCTCTCAACTTCCCATCTTTCTTTCGGTTCTCACTGTGCCATCGCATCAACTTGGCATGCTCTTCGTTTCTGAACAGACGTTTCAACCGTGGTATTATAGGAGCATACCACATCACCTTCGCAGGAACCCTCTTCCTAGGGGGCTCGCCGTCAACATCACCAGGGTCATCTCGTCTGATCTGATACCGCAATGCACCGCATACCAGGCATGCGTTCAGATCCTTGTATGCACCGCGGTAGAGGATGCAGTCATTAGGGCATGCATGTATCTTCTCCACCTCCAATCCTAGAGGGCATACGACCTTCTTTGCTGCGTATGTACTGTCGGGCAATTCGTTATCCTTTGGAAGCTTCTTCTTCAATATTTTCAGTAGCTTCTCAAATCCTTTGTCAGCCACATCATTCTCTCCCTTCCACTGCAGCAATTCCAGTACGGTACCGATCTTTGTGTTTCCATCTTCGCAATTGGGGTGCAACCCTTTTTTGTGATCCTCTAACATGCAATCGAACTTCAGCTTCTCCTTTTGACTTTCGCATTGCGTCCTTGCATCGACAATGACCCGGCGGAGATCATCATCATCGGGCACATCGTCTGGTTCCTCTTGATCTTCAGTAGCTTCACCCGTTGCAGCATCATTGGGCACATCGTCTGGTTCCTCTTGATCTTCACCAGCTCCCCCCGTTGCAGCATCACCTTATTCAGGGGGCACATAGTTGTCATCGTACTCTTCTTCTTTGCCATCTTCCATCATAACCCCTATTTCTCCGTGCCTCGTCCAAACATTATAGTGTGGCATGAAACCCTTGTAAAGCAGGTGGAAGTGAAGGATTTTCTGATTAGAGTAAGACCTCGTATTCCCACATTCAGTGCATGGACAACACATAAAACCATTCTGCTTGTTTGCGTCAGCCGCATCGAGAAACTCATGCACGCCATTAATGTACTCGCAGGTGTGTCTGTCACCGTACATCCATTGCCGGTTCATCTGCGTGCATTATATATAATTAAGTGTCCAAATTAATAGAAGTTCATCATCACATTAAAACCAAAGTGCATACATAGTTCTCATCTAACAACATATAGCTCTCCAGAGCATCTAATTAATTAAACCATACATTGAAACTATGTAAAACATTTCAATGTGAAAACAAATGCGATCATAATCGCAACCAAGGTAACAATTGATCCAACGGCATAATGATACCAAGCCTCGGTATGAATGGCATATTTTTTAATCTTTCTAATCTTCAAGCGCATTGCATCTATCTTGATCTTGTGATCATCGACGACATCCGCAACATGCAACTCCAATATCATCTTCTCCCCTTCAATTTTTTTCATTTTTTCCTTCAACAAATTGTTTTCTTCTTCAACTAAATTTAACCTCTCGACAATAGGTTCGGTTGGCATTTCTGATTCACATACATCCTACATAAATAAAATCTATGTCACGTTGGTCGGCATAACTTTCATAAACAATAAATGAACCAATAGTTATAAAGATAATATATATACCACATCTGAATCATAGACAGGACGAGGGCTGACGGGGGCGGATACCAAAACCATCGCACTATATAAGATGCAATAATAAAAGTAAGAAAATAATACAAGTATCTATGTAAACATACAAGTAAGAATATTTTTCTTTTCAGAAAGAAGATAAGAACAAGAGGCTCACCACGGTGGTGCCGGCGATGAGCTCGGCGCGGGTGATCGACGGCGGTGAAGACGGGGACGGGGCGTGACAGACCGCTAAACCTAGACAAATATTGTGGAAAATGGAGCTTGGAGGTCGAGCTTGGAGAGGAGAACGCTTAAGTAGTGTGGCTCGGGCATTCCATCAAACACCTTGTGTGCATAGGAGGTGAGCTAGAGCACCACCAAGCCCTCTCCCCCTCGGCCAGAAAAAAACAGAGCAGTGTGCTCTGCTCTTACGCGAGGGGGTATATATAGGCACCTCATTGGTCCCGGTTGGTGGCATGAACCGGGACTAAAGGGGAGCCTTTGGTCCCGCTTCAAGCCACCAACCGGGACCAATGGTGGTGGGCCAGGAGCGAGGCCCGTTGGTCCCGATTCATCCCACCAACCGGGACCAAAAGGTCCAGATGAACTTGGACCAATGGCCGACGTGGCCCGGCCGGCCCCCTGGGCTCACGAACCGGGTCCAATGCCCCCATTGGTCCCGGTTCTGGACTGAACAGGGACTAATGGGCTGACCCGGCCTGGACCAAAGCCCTGTTTTCTACTAGTGTGGATTGCCGACAATCTTGCGGCCCAATCTTTGAGATTATTTTGTAGCAGATGGTGATTATGGTCCCGTATGATCGCCCGCATGTGATGGAGGGCGTAGTAGGCATCCTTATCACCGCCAGGCGGTTGCTTGACGCAGGGGAACATCGTAGTGTGGGCGAACACGTGCTTGCCGTACCTACGAACTGGCCTGGTGAAGGTGCCTCCAGATTTGGCTTAGCCGGGGAGAACATCATCAAGAACTTTCTTGATATTTGTGTAGTCTTTCCTCGACTGACGGTCCGAGTCGAAATACATGGCCATGGAATATTTTGGGCTTAAGAGGATGAGTGTGCAATGTGTGTCACTGCATAAAACACAGAATGTTAGAAAAAAAATGATCAAAATCTAAGAAATCATATGTTACGGGGCGGTGAGGGGATGACTTACTCGGGAAAGTAAGGCACGAGGAAGTTATCCTTATCTGGGTTTGCCAGAATGACGCCTTTGAGGTAAGAAATCACGACCTGCCGGTCCCCAGCGTTGCCCAACATCTTGGCACGCATGTAGAAGGGGTCGACTATCACGATGTCCGGGGTCTTGTCTCTAATGATCCGCATCTCCATACTCAGTGAAAATAGCCAAACGAAGGCATAGTGAAGTGGATGAAGGTTAAACATAGCGAAGATGTCACCAAACCGCAGGACGATAATACCCCCGATGGCACCTTGGCCACGAAAACCGGGTATGCCACATCATTCTTGGAGAGACACCGCTTCTCCAAAGAAAGAACATTGTCATGCAGACTCCGCATAGCACTAGTTGCAGCATTGAGAAGATTAGTCGGTAGCATCGGCCTACCCGCCACATGCACCCTCCTCGAGATATCCTTAGGTGAAGGTGGACCGTCCTGAGCACGGATCGTACTCGATGCCCATTGGCTGGCACCCTTGTTACTCTTTCTTTTCCGTCCCTTCTTCTTCTGCTGTAATGGGATCAAGTTATGCTCACAGACCGCCTTCTTGATTGTGTTGGGGCTGATAATAGTTGGCACCTCGGCTATCTGAGGCTCGGTGAAGGCGGCAGCTCGAGGCGTCTACTGAGAACTGAACGCCAGATGACGCCTGTTGCAATTTGGTTTCTCCGCAATACCAGCATGATCGCGGTCGTATTTTTTAGGGTTGGGTTCTTGAGAAGGAGGCCCAAAGAATTCGTCACCGTACCCATGTTCGGCAAAGTACTTATCGACGTTGGTAAATGTACCGTCGTCGTTGTCGTCGTCGTCCAGATCCTATGCCATATGCATGTTCGGATCCTGTGCCATAGGGATGTCCGGCATGTAAGGTAGCGTTGCGGCGGTCTTGCCATGGCTTGGCACCGGCAATGGCGGTGTTGTATTTGGGGTGGTGTCCCCCGCCCCCAAACAAATCTGTCCCTTCGGCCAAAGCAGAGCCCAGCTTAGGCAGGCGCTGAGGGTCATGAGATCATCTTCGTCGGCCCCGGCGGGTCGAATCGGAGGTAACAACTTGTCGCAGCCCGCAGAACCCGAACGAGTTGAACCCTATACACGGTGGGTGGCATCGGATTACCGTGGAACACGGGGTTGCCCGGTTGAACGATTTTGCCCTTGGTGACATCGACCAATTCGCCGTTCACGAAGTGTAGGAGAGTGCACGGAACGTCGGCGGTGCCCTGCGAAAACATGTAGGGCGTCAGGGATGGCCAGTCAAAGGCAAGGAGATGAAGTCCTCGGCCGAGAGGCTTAATTAGTTACCGTGATGATGGCGTCGAGCTCGGCTAATGTCGAGGCACCGCCAACGGCGGGCGTGCAATTGACGGAGGGGCCGCTTGCTGCCGAGGTGCCGGCCGGCGTACACCCGGGTGCATTAATCTCCAATGCTCGTGCCGACGTCGGAGACACCAATACCGCCTCCGCCGGAGACACCAATGGCGCCGCCTGCGCGTTGTGCGAGTTGCTGGCCGTGAAGCTGGGAATCGGGGGGCGGCCCCTGTTGGCCGCCCGCAATCCACGTCGTTAGCCCATGAATCAAGGTAGTCATAATGCCGGTGAGCGTCAATCCCAGTTGTTGTTGCACTTGCTCTTGGACAATCTCCAAAATCCGCGCCACTTGTGCCTTGAGTTCTTGAATCTCGCGCGACTGGCTTTCCGAGCTTGTCTTTCTTTCCTTTCGCCCACCAGCGTTATAGTATGACGACCATTTTGTGGACAAGCCTTTGCCGGCCACACGACCAGCTGACGATAGATTACTGAGCTTATCCTTGTTTTTCATTACGTTCAATGCCCTATTTAGAGTGCTGTCCCAAGGGGTGCTCTGAGACGACCCCGCACTACTGCTTTCAGTCTCCTGCGCCAGAACAAGCTCAAGCGCCCTGGTCTTCGGATCCATGGTAAGCTCCTTTGTTACTGGGTCCTTGTACTGGGCCCTGACATAGTTCCTGGTCTGCTTGTCACGGTATTTCTCAAAGCGGGGCGGTAGGCCTTGCTCGGCACGCTCCGCGTCCTCCTTGTCCCATATAGGCTCCGCCACTCTGTAACCACCGGGACCGAGTTTGTGTTCCCCTAAGTTGAACTCCCGCATTTCTTTCCCCCACTGACTTGATTGGGAGGTTGCGCTGCTCTCGCTCTTGATCTTGAACTCCTTGTAGTCATCTTCGTTGATCGAAGGATTTTTCGCCTTGATCTTCTCATAACTATCACCTTTGTCAATCATTCTCTTCACCGTGCTTTTCCAAGTAGACAGGGCCGTGCTCATCGTCGTGAGGGCGGCACTGTTCACTTTATTCCCTGAGAGGCATGTGTTTACAAATTCAGCAGGGAACTTGTATCGTTCGTGCAACTTTGTGAAGAGGAGGTTGCGCAAATTCCCTCAGTCCATATGCCTTAGGTTCTCGATGTTGATCGACACGGTGCTCCAGAGAATGCACCCGAGATGAAGCGAGTACCCCTTGACTAATTATTTGGGCGCCGTTGGATGCCCATCGGAGTTCACTTGAGTAAATTCCTCCTTGACGGTGTGGAGCATGTTCAGGCGCCGGTCCTTCCATTGCCTCTTCGGTTGGCTGCCATCTGTGCGTGCGCTGGCATCATCAGTTGTGGCATCCTCAGCGGCACCATCAGTGGTGTCATCCCCGACGCCACTAGGGCTTGTGTAGTCAGGATCGGTGTCTTCCGTGGTGTCCTCATAGCGGTGAGGTTGTTCCTCCATCTCCTGGGACAGCTCCCAGAATTGCTTGCCGCCCGAACCGCCGGCCTCATCATTGTGGGCCATGTTTCGCTCCAAAAAGGAAAAAAGTTTGGTCAAAAAGTTGGTTATTGTCAAGGAACAAGATCATGGTCTCATCATTTAGGGTTTGTCGACACCGAGGCATCCTAAAAGCTAAGCTTTTATCATTTAGGGTTTGTCGACGCCGAGGCACCCTAAAATCCTAAGCTTTCAACATTTAGGTTCTCATCGACACCGAGGATCCTACTTAATTAAGTACTAAGATACCCCGGCCCATGCATTAGTAGCAAGTAGCCCATATGTCCGATTTTTAGCAAAGTCATGCTAAAATTCACGGAAAATTTCAGCATGACCTTTGCTGAAAATAGGACATATGGAGTACCCGAATTTGCCAGAACGGAAGTTAATCGACATTCCGGCATACTCAAGGGCCTCTCGAGTTACCTGCAAAATCATCACGACACGATGGTCGAAGCCAAAACCAAGCAAACTAGCACCACAATGTGCCTCTACTTTCATATGGATGAAAAGGCCACAGACCATATGGTCCTCTGCTCCCATATGGACAAAAATCAACTCAACTTATGTGAGCTTCCATTCTAGATCTAATAGGTCACCCAACAAAAAATCATTAATACTTTTAGCTGAAAAAATCATGGATTGCTGCTAACTGAAAATTAGTGAAAGAAACTGTTGCTGATCATGGATTACGATTAATTAAAAATAGAGCATCTGGCTTGTCTTATCATGTTCACTAAGTCCACAAAAATGAATAGGTTCAGTAAACTTGAAGTACTCAACACTGAACATGGTTCAGAGCTCACTACACTACACTACATCGTGCAATGGTTCAGACCTCACTACACTAGAACAAGCTCACTACACTACACTACACTACACTACACTACACTACACATGCTTAAACTCTGAACATAAACAAACACCAACAATGCAATATGTAAACTACCTCCGTTTCTTGGCAACACGAGTTATCATCAATTCTTTTGAGTTTATTAAGTACCTTCAGTTCTGAGCTTTAAATGTCAAAAGAGCTTCACAGAATCTTGAATCCTACAAATCACTCTTAACAGTTCTGCATTGCACAAAGGCAGCAATGATCCAATGATATCAGTAGCAATAATAGGTGCTTACATTCTCATAATGTCAGTATTAGTTAACCAAAATTCAACCTACAGAGTTCTAGTACAGTGAGTAACTCCCAATTCTTTTAATAGAAGCACAATTAACAACATAACTAGAGAGTCTAGGACAATGCCACTAGATAGAATTTGAAGGAAAAACGTTCTTCCAGAACCTTCAAGCCACAATCATACATAGAGTGGCTGATCATATAAGCTATATTTAAATAAACATCAACTAAACTTGATGACAAGAAAAACTACAATCGCATTGATACAACTAGAGCATATAGCAATAGTAAATTGCTGCTCCATATAGCAATAGTAATGCACCTAATCAATATTGTAGAGCATCCTGTTACAAACTTGTTCTGATCCTGCGAAGAACAGACTTAACTGTTTGATGCAACATTCTGTAGCAATGTGTTTTAGAACGCTAATCTTGCATAGCAGTTTTATAATCGGTTTCAGAACAATATGATCTCTAGACGCACTAGTCATTCTTCCTGGGCACTAGTCGATGAGGTGGGTATTCACTCGGTGGCTACAGGCCAGCCGGTGCAGTACGGCGACGACCTGTACCACGGTCGAGGGGAGGGAGAGAGGGAATGGGGAGGAAGGGTGGAGAGGGAGGAAGGAAGAAGGATGAGAGGTACCTGGGCGGGCGCGGCCGGTCGCCGAAGGGGTCGGGGTCGGCGGCGGTGGCGGCATCGAAGGGATGGCTCGAGGGTGTCCGAGCTCGTCCGAGTCCTTGTAGTCGAAGAGGAAGACGACGGCGGTCCTCCTGGGCGCCTCGGTTGGTCGTGGGGTGGCCGACGGCCATGTGCTTCGCGGGTCAGGGGGCGCGAGGGAGCGGGGACGGCGGCACGGGGGAGCCAGAGCAGGTGTGGCGAGGGAGGGAAGGGGATCTGGCGAGGCAGAGGGAAGGGGGGTCAGAAGGGCCGGGTATCCAGCTATAGAGGGGGGAATGTTAGTAATGGCGCACCCCCGAGCGGTGCGCCATAAGTATGTTTTTTATAGCAATGGCGCACCCCCAAGCGGTGCGCCATTAGAAATATTTTTTTTAGATAGCAATGGCGCACCACCCGACCGGTGCGCCATTAGTATGTTTTATTATCATTATTATTTAGAAAATGAATATGAATATGAAACAGTAATAAATTTTTATAAAAACAGTAATAATTTTTTTTGAAATATCATCAAATTTGTTATTTGAAAATATCATCAAATGGGGGTGCTCGGCGGCGGTGGAGCGGGCCGGGGAGGGCGCGGGGGGTCGCCGGCGGTGGTGGAGCGGGGGAGGGTGCGGTGGGTCGTCAGTGGTGGTGGAGCGGGGGAGGGTGCGGGGGGTACTCGTCGGCGGTGGTGTAGCGGGGGAGGGTGCGGTGGGTCGTCGGCAGTGGTGGAGCTAGCGGGGGAGGGTGCGGGAGGGGGGATCGAGATCGAGATGGAGGGGGATAGCGATTGAGATGGAGGGGGATCGAGATCGAGTGTCCTCATGAATATTCAACATTTTTTCATATTGAATATGAAAAAATATCATCAAATTTGAAAAAAATATTCATGAATTCAAAAAGTGCCCATGAAATTTAAAAAAATTCATGATATCAAAAAGTGCCCATGAAATACAATAGAGAAATGAAGACTATGATTTATATACAATCGATCTTAGCTAGCTATCTATTCACAATCTTCTTGCCGTTCTTTTTCGCAATTGGAGTTATTCTGTGGAACGGACGTCCTTTAGGTAGGGACGTCCTGATTCTTCTTGTGGTGTATGATGCTACTCCATCGTCATCGTCATGTTCGATCTTCGGGTCGCCATACTTGTCGAAGTCTTGCTCATTGGCTACTCCATCCATTCCGATGATCTTCCTTTTGCCTCTCGTCATGACAACACAACTGGGCTTTGACGGGTCGGTAATGAAGAAGCATTGGTCCAGTTGGGAAGCCAGTACCCATGGCTCATTTTTTGCGGTGACGTTTGCGCCCGCGGTCTTGGATTTGACTTCGGGTATAACCATGGTGGTGAAATACCGGTCTTCTTTTAGGACGCTCTTGGCCCACCTGACACGGAACATCGGGACCTTCTCTCCCGCGTAGCTCAGCTCCCAGATCTCCTCGATCCTTCCGTAGTATCTGTCCTTGTCGTTACTGGTGTAGGATTCCATCATTACCCCGGAGTTCTGATAACCATCGCTCTTCATGTCCTTGTCCTTGGTGTAGAATGTGTATCCGTTCATATCGTACACCTCATAGGTCATCAGGTTGTGCTCGGCGCCCTGTGACAAGGCGAATATGAGTTGTTCTTCCGCGGAAGAATCCTCATGTAAAGGGTATGACAGAAGCTTCTGCTTGAACCAACGCGTGAAACATGAGTTGTGCTCTTTGATTATATCTCCGTCCGTCCTCTGTTGGCCTCGGTCATTGTACGTCTTCTCAATAAAGGTTTTGTGCTCTACCACCCAAGGATTGACCACGTCTATGTGTTGTAGCGCGACTAGGTTTGCTCTTTCAAAGTCGGCGAGTCGACCCTCGAAGTCGACATCCATTTTGTGGCGACCCTCACGGTCACCCAATCCAGCGAGCCTGCCGAGGTGCTTGTTGACGGGCAGACCAACGGGGTTCTCGATGCCTAGATAATTCGTGCAGTAGGAGATGCACTCTTCGGTCAGAAAACCCCTGGCTATGCTTCCCTCCGGATGTGACATGTTGCGAACGTATCCTTTGATGACACCATTCATCCTTTCGAGCGGCATCATGCTGTGCAGGAACGTCGGCCCGAGTTGGATGATATCCTCCACGATATGGACCAGCAGATGCACTATAACGTCGAAGAATGCAGGCGGGAAGTCCATCTCAAGCTCGCATAGTGTCACCACGATCTCTTCCTGTAGCCTTCTGAGTTGCCTCACGTCAACCGACTTCCGAGAGATGAAGTCGAAAAAGTTGCATAGGCCAAATAGTGTTTCACGGACGTGCGCGTCCATGATCCCACGGATTGCGACTGGAAGTATCTGCGCCATCAGCACGTGACAGTCGTGAGACTTCATCCCGCTGAACTTCTGCTTCGCTGGGTCTAGGTATCTGCTTATCTTCCCCGCGTAACCGCAAGGAAGTTTTACTCGTATGAGGCAGGTGAACAACTACTCGATCTCCTCCTGACTTAGAGTGAAGCACGTGGGTGGGTCATCATTTCTAGTCTTCTTGGCCTTTTTGCCTTTGCGACGACTTTCTGTGTCCTGCTTCGCCTCATCATCATCATCATTAGCGTGAAGCTCCTCCCTGATTCCCATTGATTTCAAGTCTGACCTTGCTTTCGGCCCATCTTTTGTCCTCTCTGGCATGTTGAGCAGGGTACCAAGCAGACTCTCGCACACGTTCTTCGTGATATGCATGATATCAAAGCTGTGAGGCACACGGTGGATCTTCCAGTACGGCAAGTCCCAGAAAACAGACATCGTTTTCCATACCTTCAGCAACGGCTCTGGCGCCTTTCGCTTCTTTCCCGGCTCTGGCGCCTTTTGCATCTTTCCCGACAGTGGGCAATCTTTCCAATTTTTCAACAGCTCGTCTATTTGCTCGCCGCTCCTCGTACGCGGGCGTCTTCGGGGTTCGGTTTCACCATCGAACAGATCCTTGCATTTTCTCCACGGGTCATCGTCGCGAAGCCACCTTCGATGTCCCATGAACATGGTTTTCGAAGACGCGGGATCTCTATCTAGCTGGCGATACGTTGTGTCATCCATGCACCTGGCGCATCCAGAAAATCCGCGGACCACCTGCCCCGCGAGATATCCGTAACCGAGATAGTCGTGAACCGTCATGAGCAGTGCGGCTCTCATAGGAAAATATTCTTTCTCTGCGGCGTCCTACGTATTGGCTGGCGTTTTCCACAGCGTGTCTAGCTCCTCTTTCAGCAGCCCCAGATACAGATTGATGTCGTTCCCTGGTTGTTTCGACCCTTCAATTAGCACACTCATGTGAATGTACTTCCTCTTCATGCACAACCAGGGGGGAAGGTTGTACATCCACACAAACATAGGCCAGGTGGTATGTGTGCTTCTCTGGCTGCCAAACGGATTGACTCCGTCGGTGCTCACGCCCAACACAATGTTCCTTGGATCGTTCCCAAATTCTGGGTCTTCGAAGTTCAATGCTTGCCACTAGCTCGCATCCTTAGGGTGACTCAGCATCTTGTCTTTTTATTTATCTCCAGATCATTTCCGTCATCTTCTCGCTTCTTCTCCTTCCTATCCGCGTGCCAACGCAGGAGCTTTGCTACCTTAGGGTCCGCGGAATACCGGTGCAGATGAGGAGTGATCGGAAAGTACCACACCACTTTTCGAGGAGCTTTCTTCCTCTTCTTGTATCGAGTGACGCCGCACACCGGACATATGGTAGACTCCGTGTGCTCGTCCCGATAAATGATGCAATTGTTCATGCACACATGGTATTTCACATGCAGTAAATCCAGAGGACACACGATTTTCTTCGCCTCCTCGAAACTGGTCGGGCACTTGTTCCCCTTGGGAAGACGTTCGTGCCAGAATGACATGTTCTCATCGAAGCATGCGTCGGTCATTTTGTGTTTTACCTTCATCTCCAGAGCCATGAGCGTTACTTTCTGGCGGGTATCCTCGGGCCTGCATCCTTCATACAATAGAGTAACCGCGTCTATCTCCAGTTGATCCAGCTTGGCTTTCTCTCGGGCGGCAGCTCTTGTGCTATCCGTCTGCTTGAGAAGCAGCTCTTGAATAGGAGGGTCCTGCACCCAGCCTCCATCTTCGTCTGCTCCGGCATCTTCATCTTCATGATAATGCCCTTCGTCTTGATCTTCCTCATCATCATGTCCGGCATCTTCTACATGATGACTGTGTACAGCATCACCATCGTGATCATGTCCTGGAGATTCTTCGTCTTCTCGCCCGCCCTCGCCGCGGTGGTTGTCTTGCTGCCCTTCCTCATTTCTTGCCCGGCCCCCATGGATGACTTCATAGTCATCTTCATCACCGTACGACCTATAGCCATCCATGAAACCACGCAAGAGCAGGTGGTCCCGCACCTGCCCGGAATCCGGGTTCACAATAAGGCTATTCAGCTTGCATCTTCGACACGGACATCTTATCTCCGTCTCGTTCTTTTGAAACATCTCGGCCTTCGCGGAGCTCAAAAACCTATTCACGATGCCTTCAGTCACCGTGCGGACCATGGTCGCCTACGGGGTAGAGCAAAACGATATTTTAGAACCAAGAAAAAATTTGGCATGACTTTCCCTATAAATAGGACCAAAAAGAATGCATAGTGCCAAAAATCTCGCCGAAATGGAAATGAATCAACATTCCGGCAAAATATTGGCAACTATCGCATTTCAAATACCGGTACCTGCAAACACAAACATATGCAACACCACAAACATATGCAACACCACAAACATACATAGATCTAGCAAGGCCATAAAAAGTGCATGTGCACATTGTTTGAGCGAGCTAGGGAGAAAAAAAGTAGATCTACAACATAAAGATAGCTTTACCCTTACTTACCTATCAAAAAAAGGTAATTTAACCACTTAATTTTGATGAATCTATGGTGCAAATGAGGTGAGGAGGAGGAGGCAGCCGACACAAGCTTGGAGGAGGAGGTGGAGAGAATCAAGTGGGGAAAGTGAGTGTGTAGTTGTGGCTGTCCAAAATATCTAGCTGGTCCCAGGTTACCAATGGCGCACCACCTACAAATGCGCCATTAGTAACCAGGGTTACTAATGTTCTGAGAGTTTTGCAAAAATAAAGTAGTGGCGCACTGCGTTGGTGGTGCGCCATTAGTATTTTTGGAAAAAAAATAAAAATTTGTTACTAATGGCGCACCGTGTGTCTGGTGCGCCATTAGTCTCTACCACACTAATGGCGCACCAACTCATGGTGCACCATCACTATATAGTACTGGCGCACCACATGCCTGGTGCGCCATTAGTGGCCATATCATCTATAGCCCTTTTCCTAGTAGTGTAGTTTTGTTAGGGTTTGATCCCTAGTATCCACTATGTTCTGAGATTGATGTTGCTATGACTTTGCTATGCTTAATGCTTGTCACTAGGGCCAGAGTGCCATGATTTCAGATCAGAACCTATTATGTTTTCATGAATATATGTGAGTTCTTGATCCTATCTCGCAAGTCTATAGTCACCTATTATGTGTTATGATCCGTTAACCCCGAAGTGACAATAATTTGGATACTTACCGGTGATGACCATAGTTTGAGGAGTTCATGTATTCACTATGTGCTAATGCTTTGGTCCGGTACTCTATTAAAAGGAGGCCTTAATATCCCTTAGTTTCCAATAGGACCCCGCTACCATGGGAGGGTAGGACAAAAGATGCCATGCAAGTTCTTTTCCAAAAACACGTATGACTGTATTTGGAATACATGCCTACATTACATTGATGAACTGGAGCTAGTTCTCTGTCACCCTATGTTATAACTATTGCATGAGGAATCGCATCCAACATAATTATCCATCACTAAACCAATGCCTACGAGCTTTTCATATATTGTTCTTCGTTTATTTACTTTTCCGTTGCTACTGTTACAATCACTCTAAAACCAAAAATATTACTTTTGCCACTGTTACCACTACTATCATATTACTTTGCTACTAAGTACTTCGCTGCAGATATTAAGTTTCCAGGTGTGGTTGAATTGACAACTCAGCTACTAATACTTGAGAATATTCTTTGGCTCCCCTTGTGTCGAATAAGTAAATTTGGGTTGAATACCCCCTCATGCATCTCAACACTACTAGGAAAATGCTTATACACAGTAGCATAGCAGTAGCGCTGGAAAATAGTAAACGCTGCTTCTATTTAGCAATAGCGCTTTTCCTGGAATGCGCTACTAGTATGTGGGACCAGATGAGGCCACCGACTTTCGCCGTAGTTGTAGCGGTGTATAGAAAAAAGTGCTACTACTAATAGTTTAGTAGCAGCGCTCAGTTTTAATGCGCCGCTACTGCTAGTGGGCCCCACTTAGTAGTAGCGCTTTTGCTGGAGAGCACTAGTACTAAGTCTAATAGCAGCATCGCTCTTTCCAAAGCAGCGCTACTGCTAGTTGCGGTTGGTGCCACCTTTTCCACCCCCCCTCCTCTCCCACACTTTGCCCTCTCCCCCTCCATTCCCCTCTCCCCTCTCCACTCTCCACTCTCCACCATTGTTGCTCTTATTCTCTCTTCCTCCTACCTCTCTTCTCTCCTCATTAATGGCACCCGCCTCCATGAATGGCCTGACTCTTTCTCCTACACCTCTCTTCTCTCCCCCATTAATGCTCCCATCCACCATAACCCCTCTCAAGTGTGCAATGCTTCTCGATACGAGAAGGCAGGAAAGAAAGCTCCTCAGAAAGTTGTATGGTACTTTCCAATCACTCCCCGTCTGCAGCGGCATTTCATAGACCCTAATGAAGGAAATCTCATGCGCTGGCGCACGGAGAGGAAGAAGCCCGATGATGGAGATGATCCGAGGCTGAGACACCTCGTAGATGGTAGCAAGTGGAGATCATTCAACGTTGTATATGGATTTGCTGCAGAAGATCCATGGAACATAGTGCTTGGTGCGAGTACCGATGGCATGAATCCGTTTGGAAACCAGAACACCAACCATAGCACATGGCCCGTGTTTGTATGGATGTACAACCTTCCCACCTGGAAGTGCATGAAGACAAAGTACATACACATGAGCGTGCTGATTCAAGGGCCGAAACAACCGAGAAATAGTATTAAAATTTTTATGGGGCTTCTGCAAGAGGAGCTAGACATGTTATGGAAAACACCGGCATGGACATGGGATGCCAGCAAAGGAGAATATTTCCATATGAGAGCCGCGGTGATAACGACGGTGCACGACTATCTCGGTTACGGGTACAACTCAGGCCAGGTGTGCAACGGATACTGCGGATGCACGAAGTGCATGGATGATACAACGTCTCAGCAGCTTACGTCAACGAAAGATGGCGGGTCCGGGAAAATCGTGTACATGGGGCATCATAGAAGGCTCGACAAGGATGACCCATGGAGAAAGCATGGAGATCTATTCAATGGGTTGGCTGATCTTCGAGGACCTCCATGTAAGGGGAGCGGCGCCGAAATCGACGAGGTGTTGAGAAACTGGGAACAATGCCCCGCGCCCGAGAAAGATCAAAAAGGCGCCGTAGCCGCTGCTGAAGGTATGGAAAACGAGGCCTGTTTTCTAGGACTTGGAGTACTGGCCCAATGTTGACACGCCTCATTGCCTTGATCCAATGCATATCACGAAGAATGTCCTCGAGAGCTTGCTTGGCCCACTGATGAACATGGCGGAGAAGACCAAGGATGGGCCAGAGGCAAGGAAGACTTGGAAGATTTGAAGATCAGGAAAGATCTCCACCATAAAAAGTTGATGGAGAAGACGGAGACGGAGACGAAGGAGGGGGGAAGGGGCAGAAAAGTCAACAAGAAGGAGGAGAATTATTGCCCCCCTTCTTGCTTCACCTTAAGTGCGAAGGAGATCGAGCAATTCATCAAGTGCCTTATACGAATCAAAGTCAGTTCTGGTTACTGTGGGAAGATAAGTAGATTTCTAGACCCCAAGAAGAAAAGGTTCAGTGGGATGAAGTCTCATGATTGTCAAGTTATGATGACGCAGATACTCCCTGTTGCCTTTAGAGGGATAATGGAGAAGCACGTCCTTGACACGCTTACTGGTCTCTGCAACTTCTTCGACGTTATATCTCGAAAGTCCATAAGTGTGAAGCAGCTCCGAAGGCTATAGGAAGAGATCATTGCAATATTATGTGAGCTTGAGATGTACTTCCCGCTCGTGTTCTTTGACGTCATGGTGCATCTATGTGTCCACATCGTGGATGACATCATCGACCTTGGGTCGACATTCCTTCACAGCATGATGCAGTTCGAGAGGATGAATGGGGTCATCAAAGGATTCGTTCGTAACATGTCTCGTCCCAAAGGGAGCATCGTCCAGGGGTATTTGACGCATGAGTGCGTCTCCTTTTGTGAGAATTATATAAACATCGAAGACCCTGTTGTTGGTTTGCCCATCAAGAACCATGATGGGAAGCTCGAAGGAGATGGTCACAACAATGGCCTGAGGGAATTGTGTTGGAAATATGCCCTAGAGGCAATAATAAAAGCATTATTATTATATTTCCTTGTTCATGATAATTGTCTTTATTCATTCTATAATTATGTTATCCGGAAATCGTAATACATGTGTGAATAATAGACACCAACATGTCCCTGGTAAGCCTCTAGTTGACTAGCTCGTTGATCAACAGATAGTCATGGTTTCCTCACTATGGACATTGGATGTCATTGATAACGAGATCACATGATTAGGAGAATGATGTGATGGACAAGACCCAATCCTAAACATAGCACAAGATCGTATAGTTCGTTTGCTAGAGTTTTCCAATGTCAAGTATCCTTTCCTTAGACCATGAGATCGTGTAACTCCCGGATACCGTAGGAGTGCTTTGGGTGTACCAAACGTCACAACGTAACTGGGTGACTATAAAGGTATACTACGGGTATCTCCGAAAGTGTCTGTTGGGTTGACACGGATCAAGACTGGGATTTGTCACTCCGTATGACGGAGAGGTATCACTGGGCCCACTCGGTAATGCATCATCATTATGAGCTCAAAGTGACCAAGTGTCTGGTCACGGGATCATGCATTACGGTACGAGTAAAGTGACTTGCCGGTAACGAGATTGACGAGGTATTGGGATACCGACGATCGAATCTCGGGCAAGTAGCATACCGATTGACAAAGGGAATTGTATACGGGGTTGCTTGAATCCTCGAGATCGTGGTTCATCTGATGAGATCATCGAGGAGCATGTGGGAGCCAACATGGGTATCCAGATCCCGCTGTTGGTTATTGGCCGGAGAGTCGTCTCGGTCATGTCTACGTGTCTCCCGAACCCGTAGGGTCTACACACTTAAGGTTCGGTGACGCTAGGGTTGTAGGGATATGTATATGCAGTAACCCAAATGTTGTTCGGAGTCTCGAATGAGATCCCGGATGTCACGAGGAGTTCCGGAATGGTCCGGAGGTAAATAATTATATATAGGAAGTGCTATTTCGGTCGTCGGGACAAGTTTTGGGGTCATCGGTATTGTACCGGGACCACCGGAAGGGTCCCGGGGGTCCACCGGGTGGGGCCACCTGCCCCGGGGGGCCACATGGACTGTAGGGGGTGCGCCTTGGCCCATATGGGCCAAGGGCACCAGCCCCAAGAGGCCCATGCGCCAAGAGATAAGGAAAGGAAGAGTCCCGAAGGGGGAAGGCACCTCCTAGGTGCCTTGGGGAGGAGGGATTCCTCCCTTGGCCGCCGCCCCCCTAGGCTCCCTATATATAGTGGGGGAAGGAGGGCCTCTCAACCACGCCTTTGGTGCCTCCCTCTCCCTCTCCAACACCTCCTCCTCCTCCATAGAGCTTGGCGAAGCCCTGCCGGAGTACTGTAGCTCCATCACCACCACGCTGTCGTGCTGCTGCTGGATCCATCTTCCTCAATCTCTCCTTCCCCCTTGCTGGATCAAGAAGAAGGAGACGTCACGCTGACCGTACGTGTGTTGAACGCGGAGGTGCCGTCCGGTCGGCGCTAGGATCTCCGGTGATTTGGATCACGTCGAGTACGCCTTCATCATCCCCGTTCTTTGAATACTTCCGCGCGTGATCTACAAAGGTATGTAGATGCAATCCGATCACTCGTTGCTAGATGAACTCATAGATGGATCTTGGCGAAACCGTAGGAATTTTTTTTGTTTTCTGCAACGTTCCCCAACAGTGGCATCATGAGCTAGGTCTATGCGTAGTTCGCTTTGCACGAGTAGAACACAATTTGTTGTGGGCCTAGATGTTGTCAACTTTCTTGCCGCTACTAGTCTTATCTTGCTTCAACGGTATTGTGGGATGAAGCGGCCCGGACCAACCTTACACGTACGCTTACGTGAGACCGGTTCCACCGACTGACATGCACTAGTTGCATAAGGTGGCTGGCGGGTGTCTGTCTCTCCCACTTTAGTTGGAGCGGATTCGATGAAAAGGGTCCTTATGAAGGGTAAATAGAAGTTGACAAATCACGTTGTGGCTTTCACGTAGGTAAGAAAACGTTCTTGCTAGAACCCTACTTCAGCCACGTAAAACTTGCAACAACAATTAGAGGACATCTAACTTGTTTTTGCAGCAAGTGCTTTGTGATATGATATGGCCAAAGTTGTGATGAATGATGAATGATATATATGTGATGTATGATATGTTCATGCTATTGTAATAGGAATCACGACTTGCATGTCGATGAGTATGACAACCGGCAGGAGCCATAGGAGTTGTCTTTATTTTTTGTATGACCTGCGTGTCATTGAGAAACGCCATGTAGGTTACTTTAATTTATTGCTAAACGCGTTAGCCGTAGTAGTAGAAGTAATAGTTGGCGAGCAACTTCATGGAGACACGATGATGGAGATCATGATGATGGAGATCATGGTGTCATGCCAGTGACAAGATGATCATGGAGCCCCAAGATGGAGATCAAAGGAGCTATGTGATATTGGCCATATCATGTCACTATTATTATTTGATTGCATGTGATGTTTATCATGTTTTGTGCATCTTGTTTACTTAGAATGACGGTAGTAAATAAGATGATCCCTCATAATAATTTCAAGAAAGTGTTCCCCCTAACTGTGCACCGTTGCGACAGTTCGTTGTTTCGAAGCACCACGTGTTGATCGGGTGTTAGATTCCAACGTTCACATACAACGGGTGTAAGACAGATTTACACATGCAAACACTTAGGTTGACTTGACGAACCTAGCATGTACAGACATGGCCTCGGAACACAGAAGACCGAAAGGTCGAGCATGAGTCGTATAGAAGATACGATCAACATGAAGATGTTCACCGATGTTGACTAGTCCGTCTCACGTGATGATCGGACACGGCCTAGTTAACTCGGATCATGTTATACTTAGATTACAGGAGGGATGTCTATCTAAGTGGGAGTTCATTGAATAATTTGATTAGATGAACTTAATTATCATGAACTTAGTCTAAAATTTTTACAATATGTCTTGTAGATCAAATGGCCAACGTAGTCCTCAACTTCAACGCGTTCCTAGAGAAAACCAAGCTGAAAGACGATGGCAGCAACTACACGGACTGGGTCCGGAACCTGAGGATCATCCTCATAGCTGCCAAGAAAGATTATGTCCTACAAGCACCGCTGGGTGACGCACCTGTTCTCCCTGCAGAACAAGGCGTTATGAACGCTTGACAGGCACGTACCGATGACTACTCCCTCGTTCAGTGCGGCATGCTTTACAGCTTGGAGCCGGCGATCCAAAAGCGTTTTGAGAGACACGGAGCATATGAGATGTTCGAAGAGCTGAAAATGGTTTTCCAAGCTCATGCCCAGGTCGAGAGATATGAAGTCTCCGACAAGTTCTTCAGCTGTAAGATGGAGGAAAACAGTTCTGTCAGTGAGCACATACTCACTATGTCTGGGTTGCATAACCGCTTGACTCAGCTGGGAGTTAATCTCCCAGATGACGCGGTCATTGACAAAATCCTTCAGTCGCATCCACCGAGCTACAAGAGCTTTGTGATGAACTTCAATATGTAGGGGATGGAAAAGACCATTCCTGAAGTATTTGCAATGCTGAAATCAGCAGAGGTAGAAGTCATAAAGGAACATCAAGTGTTGATGGTGAATAAAACCACTAAGTTCAAGAAAGGCAAGGGTAAGAAAACCTTCAAGAAGGACGGCAAGGGAGTTGCCGCGCCCGGCAAGCAAGCTGCCGGGAAGAAGCCAAAGAATGGACCCAAGCCTGAGACTGAGTGCTTTTATTGCAAGGAAAGTGGTCACTGGAAGCGGAACTGCCCCAAATACTTAGCGGACAAGAAGGCCGGCAAAATGAAAGGTATATGTGATATACATGTAATTGATGTGTACTTTACCAGTACTCGTAGTAGCTCCTGGGTATTTGATACCGGTGCAGTTGCTCACATTTGTAACTCAAAGCAGGAGCTGCGGAATAAGCGGAGACTGGCAAAGGACGAGGTGACGATGCGCGTCGGGAATGGTTCCAAGGTCAATGTGATCGCCGTCGGCACGCTACCTCTACATTTACCTTCGGGATTAGTTTTAAACCTTAATAATTGTTATTTAGTGCCAGCTTTGAGCATGAACATTGTATCAGGATCTCGTTTAATTCGAGATGGCTACTCATTTAAATCTGAGAATAACGGTTGTTCTATTTATGTGAGAGATATGTTTTATGGTCATGCTCCGATGGTGAATGGTTTATTCTTAATGAATCTCGAGCGTAATGCTACACATGTTCATAGTGTGAGTACCAAAAGATGTAAGATTGATAGTGATAGTCCCACATACTTGTGGCACTGCCGCCTTGGTCACATAGGTGTCAAACGCATGAAGAAGCTCCATGCTGATGGACTTTTAGAGTCTCTTGATTACAAATCATTTGACACGTGCGAACCATGCCTCATGGGCAAAATGACCAAGACTCCGTTCTCAGGAACAATGGAGCGAGCAACCAACTTATTGGAAATCATACATACTGATGTGTGCGGTCCAATGAGTGTTGAGGCTCGCGGTGGCTATCGTTATGTTCTCACCCTCATTGATGACTTGAGTAGATATGGGTATGTCTACTTAATGAAACACAAGTCTGAGACCTTTGAAAAGTTCAAGGAATTTCAGAGTGAGGTTGAGAATCAACGTGACAGGAAACTCAAGTTCCTGCGATCAGATCGTGGAGGAGAATACTTGAGTCACGAGTTTGGCACACACTTAAGAAAATGTGGAATAATTTCACAACTCACGCCGCCTGGAACACCTCAGCGTAATGGTGTGTCCGAACGTCGTAATCGCACTCTATTAGATATGGTGCGATCTATGATGTCTCTTACCGATTTACCGCTATCTTTTTGGGGCTATGCTTTAGAGACTGCCGCATTCACTTTAAATAGGGCTCCGTCGAAATCCGTTGAGATGACACCGTATGAATTATGGTTTGGGAAGAAACCTAAGCTGTCGTTTCTAAAAGTTTGGGGATGCGATGCTTATGTCAATAAACTTCAACCTGAAAAGCTCGAACCCAAGTCAGAAAAATGCGTCTTCATAGGATACCCTAAAGAAACTATTGGGTATACCTTCTACCTCAGATCCGAAGGCAAGATCTTTGTTGCCAAGAATGGATCCTTTCTAGAGAAAGAGTTTCTCTCGAAAGAAGTAAGTGGGAGGAAAGTAGAACTTGATGAAGTATTACATCTTGAACCGGAAAATGGCGCAACTCAAGAAAATGTTCAAGATACTTCTGATCAAGCTCCTACTGAAATTCGTAGGTCCACAAGGACACGTTCCGCACCAGAATGGTACGGCAACCCTGTCTTGGAAATCATGTTGTTAGACAATGGTGAACCTTCGAACTATGAAGAAGCGATGGCGGGCCCGGATTCCGACAAATGGCTAGAAGCCATGAAATCCGAGATAGGATCCATGTATGAAAACGAAGTATGGACTTTGACTGACTTGCCTGTTGAGCAGCGAGCCATAGAAAATAAATGTATCTTTAAGAAGAAGACAGACGCGGATGGTAATGTGACCATCTATAAAGCTCAGCTTGTCGCTAAGGGTTATCGACAAGTTCAAGGGGTTGACTACGATGAGACTTTCTCACCGGTAGCGGAACTAATGTCCGTCCGAATCATGTTAGCAATTGCCGTGTTCTACGATTATGAGATATGGCAAATGGACGTCAAAACGGCATTCCTTAATGGTTTCCTTAAGGAAGAATTGTATATGATGCAGCCGGAAGGTTTTGTCGATCCTAAGAATGCTAACAAGGTGTGCAAGCTCCAATGCTCGATTTATGGGCTAGTGCAAGCATCTCGGAGTTGGAACATTCGCTTTGATGAGATGATTAAAGCGTTTGGGTTTACACAGACTTATGGAGAAGCATGCGTTTACAAGAAAGTGAGTGGGATCTCTGTAGCATTTCTCATATTATATGTAGATGACATACTTTTGATGGGAAATGATATAGAACTCTTGGACAGCATTAAGGCCTACTTGAATAAGAGTTTTTCAATGAAGGACCTTGGAGAAGCTGCTTATATATTAGGCATCAAGATCTACAGAGATAGATCAAGACGCCTCATAGGTCTTTCACAAAGCACATACCTTGATAAGATATTGAAGAAGTTCAATATGGATCAGTCTAAGAAGGGGTTCTTGCCTGTGTTACAAGGTGTGAAATTGAGCTCAGCTCAATGTCCAACCATGGCAGAAGATATAGAAGAGATGAGTGTCATCCCCTATGGCTCAGCCATAGGTTCTATTATGTATGCCATGCTATGTACCAGACCTGATGTAAACCTTGCCATAAGTTTGGTAGGAAGGTACCAAAGTAATCCCGGCAAGGAACACTAGACAGCGGTCAAGAATATCCTGAAGTACCTGAAAATGACTAAGGAAATGTTTCTCATTTATGGAGGTGATGAAGAGCTCGTCGTAAAAGGTTACGTCGACGCTAGCTTCGACACAGATCTGGATGACTCTAAGTCACAAACCGGATACGTGTATATTTTGAATGGTGGGGCAGTAAGCTGGTGCAGTTGCAAGCAGAGCGTCGTGGCGGGATGTACATGTGAAGCGGAGTACATGGCAGCCTCGGAGGCAGCGCATGAAGCAATTTGGGTGAAGGAGTTCATCACCGACCTAGAGTCATACCCAATGCGTCGGGGCCGATCAAGCTCTTTTATGACAACACTGGAGCTATTGCACTTGCCAAGGAGCCCAGGTTTCACAAGAATACCAGGCACATCAAGCGTCGCTTCAACTCCATTCGTGAAAATGTTCAAGATGGAGACATAGATATTTGTAAAGTACATACGGACCTGAATGTAGCAGATCCGTTGACTAAACCTCTCCCTAGAGCAAAACATGATCAACACCAGAATTCCATGGGTGTTCAATTCATCACAATGTAACTAGATTATTGACTCTAGTGCAAGTGGGAGACTGTTGGAAATATGCCCTAGAGGCAATAATAAAAGCATTATTATTATATTTCCTTGTTCATGATAATTGTCTTTATTCATGCTATAATTGTGTTATCCGGAAATCGTAATACATGTGTGAATAATAGACACCAACATGTCCCTGGTAAGCCTCTAGTTGACTATCTCGTTGATCAACAGATAGTCATAGTTTCCCGACTATGGACATTGGATGTCATTGATAACGAGATCACATCATTAGGAGAATGATGTGATGGACAAGACCCAATCCTAAACATAGCACAAGATCGTATAGTTCGTTTGCTAGAGTTTTCCAATGTCAAGTATCCATTCCTTAGACCATGAGATCGTGTAACTCCCGGATACCGTAGGAGTGCTTTGGGTGTACCAAACGTAACAACGTAACTGGGTGACTATAAATGTATACTACGGGTATCTCCGAAAGTGTCTGTTGGGTTGACACGGATCAAGACTGGGATTTGTCACTCCGTATGACGGAGAGGTATCACTGGGCCCACTCGGTAATGCATCATCATTATGAGCTCAAAGTGACCAAGTGTCTAGTCATGGGATCATGCATTATGGTACGAGTAAAGTGACTTGCCGGTAATGAGATTGAACGAGGTATTGGGATACCGACGATCGAATCTCGGGCAAGTAGCATACCGATTGACAAAGGGAATTGTATACGGGGTTGCTTGAATCCTCGACATCGTGGTTCTTCCGATGAGATCATTGAGGAGCATGTGGGAGCCAACATGGGTATCCAGATCCCGCTGTTGGTTATTGGCCGGAGAGTCGTCTCGGCCATGTCTACGTGTCTCCCGAACCCGTAGGGTCTACACACTTAAAGTTCGGTGACGCTAGGGTTGTAGGGATATGTATATGCAGTAACCCGAATGTTGCTCGGAGTCCCGGATGAGATCCCGGATATCACGGGGAGTTCCGGAATGGTCCGGAGGTAAATAATTATATATAGGAAGTGCTATTTCGGTCGTCGGGACAAGTTTCGGGGTCACCGGTATTGTACCGGGACCACCGGAAGGGTCCCGGGGGTCCACCGGGTGGGGCCACCTTCCCTGGGGGGCCACATGGGCTGTAGGGGGTGCGCCTTGGCCCATATGGGCCAAGGGCACCAGCCCCAAGAGGCCCATGCGCCAAGAGATAAGGAAAGGAAGAGTACCGAAGGGGGAAGGCACCTCCTAGGTGCCTTGGGGAGGAGGGATTCCTCCCTTGGCCGGCGCCCCCCTAGGAGATTGCATCTCCTAGGGCCGGCGCCCCCCCCTAGGCTCCCTATATATAGTGGGGGAAGGAGGGCTCTCAACCATGCCTTTGGTGCCTCCCTCTCCCTCTCCAACACCTCCTCCTCCTCCATAGAGCTTGGCGAAGCCCTGCCGGAGTACTGCACCTCCATCACCACCACGCCGTCGTGCTGCTGCTGGAGCCATCTTCCTCAATCTCTCCTTCCCCCTTGCTGGATCAAGAAGAAGGAGACGTCACGCTGACCGTACGTGTGTTGAACGCGGAGGTGCCGTCCGTTCGGCGCTAGGATCTCCGGTGATTTGGATCACGTCGAGTATGCCTTCCTCATCCCCGTTCTCTGAACGCTTCCACGCGTGATCTACAAAGGTATGTAGATGCAATGCGATCACTCGTTGCTAGATGAACTCATAGATGGATCTTGGTGAAACCATAGGAATTTTTTTTGTTTTCTGCAACGTTCCCCAACAAATTGCACATGGACTACTCGGATCGACGGAATGACTTTTACAGGGCTAACTTAGTAGTGCTACAACACCTAGATGTGGTAGATGATTATGTGGCACAGCACAAAGAAACCATCGCAAAGAAGTACTGTGATAAGGGGATGCTCAAGACGGACGACGAAGTTACTATAGACCACAACGCCACTTTTTTGCGCTGGTTTAAACAACAAGTTCTTGAAAATCCCCCGGAAGAGGGTAGTTCAAACGGATTGCTCATACACGCCTTAGCACATGGCCCCGCGCCGAAGCGGGTGACCTATCAGTCCTACGATATCAATGGGTACATGTTCTACACGGAGGCCAAAGAAATGGACAATGATTACCAGAACTCCGGGGTGACAATTCAATGTGTGACCGGCGCCAACGACACAACTGAAAGATTCTACGGAAGGGTCGAAGAGATCTGGGAGCTTGACTATAATGGAATGCATGAAGCGACGATGTTTCGTGTCAGACGGGCCAACGATGTTGTAAGAGAAAACAAGTATTTCACCACCATTTCTATACACGACGCGAAGAGTACTCCCGTGAACGTTAACATCATCGCCAAAAAAGAGCCATGGGTACATGCTAAGCACGTGACACAATGCTTCTTCATAACCGACCAGGCCAATCCCAGCCGTGTTATCGTGAGGAGATCCAAAAGGAGCATCGTCGGAATGGATGGAGTCGCCAATGAGGAAGGCTATGACCAATACGGCAACCCGATGAGGGAAGATGACGATGATGATGAACCATACGTGAAAAGAAGAATCAATGCTACATTACCTAAGAAAGATCGTAGTCCATGGCTCCGGAAAAGTCACAAGGAGGGGCTCAATTACTTGGCAACGAACAAGAAAAGGAAGAAACTCAATGTGAAATGTCGTCGACGTAGCTGATCAGAAACCTACATTTATATATATGTATCTATTCTATGTACGCACTTAAGTAAACGTTATCAGTCAACTGATATGTTACCACCACATGCATGGGGATACGTCTCCAACGTATCTATATTTTATGAAGTATTCATGCTATTATATTATCTGTCTTGGATGTTTATGGGCTTTATTATACACTTTTATATTATTTTTGGGACTAACCTATTAACCGGAGGCCCAGCCCAAATTGATGTTTTCTTGCCTATTTCAGTGTTTTGAAGAAAAAGAATATCAAATGAAGTCCAAATGGAATGAAACCTTTGGGAGAGTTATTTTTGGAACGGAAGCAACCCAGGAGACTTGGAGTAGACGTTAGGGAAGCTTCGAGGAAGCCACCAGGCAGGGAGGCGCGCCCTACCCCCTGGGCGCCCCCCCCCCCCCGCCCTCGTGGGCCCCTCTTGGCTCACCTGACCGACTTCTTTCGCCTATATAAGGGAGCAGAATAGATCATGAGTTCCGCCACCAGAAGCCTCCGTAGACACCGAAAACCAATCTAGACCCGTTCCGGCACCCTTCCGGAGGGGGGATCCCTCTTTGGTGGCCATCTTCATCATCCCGGCGCTCTCCATGACGAGGAGGGAGTAGTTCTCCCTCAGGGCTGAGGGTATGTACCAGTAGCTATGTGTTTGATCTCTCTCTCTCTCTCTCGTGTTCTTGAGATGGTACGATCTTGATGTATCACGAGCTTTGCTATTATAGTTGGATCTTATGATGTTTCTCCCCCTCTACTCTCTTGTAGTGGATTGAGTTTTCCCTTTGAAGTGATCTTATCGGATTGAGTCTTTAAGGATTTGAGAAGACTTGATGTATGTCTTGCATGTGCTTATGTGTGGTGACATTGGGATATTCACGTGATCCACTTGATGTATGTTTTGGTGATCAACTTGTGGGTTCCGCTCATGAACCTATGCATAGGGGTTGGCACACAATTTCGTCTTGACTCTCCGGTAGAAACTTTGGGGCACCCTTTGAAGTACTTTGTGTTGGTTGAATAGATGAATCTGAGATTGTTGGATGCATATCGTATAATCATACCCACTGATACTTGAGGTGACATTAGGGTTTTTGTTGATATGTGTCTTCATGTGTTATTCTAGTACGAACTCTTGAATAGATTGATCCGAAAGAATAACTTTGAGGTGGTTTCATACCCTACAATAATCTCTTCGTTTGTTCTCCGCTATTAGTGACTTTGGAGTGACTCTTTGTTGCATGTTGAGGGATAGTCATATGATCCAATTATGTTATTATTGTAGAGAGAACTTGCACTAGTGAAAGTATGAACCCTAGGCCTTGTTTCCTAGCATTGCAATACCGTTTACGCTCACTTTTATCATTAGTTACCTTGCTGTTTTTATATTTTCAGATTACAAAAACCTATATCTACCATCCATATTGCACTTGTATCACCATCTCTGCGCCGAACTAGTGCACCTATACAATTTACCATTGTATTGGGTGTGTTGGGGACACAAGAGACTCTTTGTCATTTGGTTGTAGGGTTGATTGAGAGAGATCATCTTCATCCTATGCCTCCCATGGACTGATGAACCTTAGGTCATCCACTTGAGGGAAATTTGCTACTGTCCTACAAACCTCTGCACTTGGAGGCCCAACAACGTCTACAAGAAGAAGGTTGTGTAGTAGACATCAAGCTCTTTTCTAGCGCCGTTGCTGGGGACGTCAGCGCTTGAAGGTATATCTTTAGATCTTGCAATTGAATCTTTTTGTTTCTTGTTTTATCACTAGTTTATTTTATAAAAGAGAACCAAAAAAATGGAATTGAGTTTGGCTCGTACTCTTCATCTTTTTTACATCTTTCGTGAGAATGATGGAAAGGAAAATTGTGTTCAAGTGCTAGAAGAAGTCTCTAAATTGTTTGGCACTAAATCTTTGAATGATGAGCATGATTGCAATGTTGTTAGTATGAACTGCTTGAATATCCATAGTACTAATGATGATTGCACTTGTCATGATGAAAATGTGTCTTATAAGCATGTCAAATTTTGTGGAGTGCATAGAGTTTGCAAGTACACACCAAATAGGGAAGATAGATTTTGCAAGAGGCATAAGTATTTAAAAATCAAATGGTTGCAAGAGAGGCTAGATGTTTGTGCTGAAAATTTAAAATTTCTTCGCCATACTTGTGAACTTTGCAATGAACATGGTCATTTAAATCTCCAATGCAAATTGTTTCATGATCGTATCGTGTCCAAAAATTGTGATGATTTGATTTCCCTTGCACATCATTATGAACTTAGTTTGCTTTTGGGTTATGAAGAAATGAAATGTATAACTAAGCATATTCCAGAATATAACCTTGAGAAATTCCACGATATTGATCTAGAAGAATTTTTTATGTATTGTGCGGTGAATTGCATTGAAAATCCTTATATGTCCAATTACATAAAGAAAAGAAAACAAATAGAGGATGAAGAGAATACAAATGAAAGGGAAGAGGCTTCCCAATATCCTCCTATTATTTCTTATGATGAATCAGGTAATGAGGAGGAGCCTTCTATTCAACCAATCTCATTAATAAGGAGCTCCAAAAAGAGGATTGAACCCACACATAATGTGAAGAAGAAAAAGAAAACACGAAGAAGTAAAGGTGAAAAGGTATCCCTCCCAAATGATTTTTCCCCTATTACTCATTGTGATGATGATAATTGTAACACTATTGGTGCTATCCATACTATTAACGATGAGAGTGATTATGCTTACGATATGAAAAGGCCCAAGCTTGGGGATGCTATGTTTGATGAGAATGACATGTTTGAGAATATATTTGCTGCAATTAATGTTTGTGCCAAGCTTTGGGATGCTATGTTTAATGAAGATGATATTTCTAGCCTCCCAAGTTTTGATATACAAATTTGTTATGATGATATCATGCCTCCTACTTATGATGATTATATTGATGAAAGTGGGTTTGGAAGAGTGTCAACTTTAGGAAGTAATGATCCCACTATTTTGGAGCATGTTGAATCTTATTGTGATAATTATGAAAGTGGATTTGGAGAGGTCATGACTTTATTTAGTAATGATTCCACTATCTTGGACGAGGTTTCAATTGATTATGATGAGAATAAAGTTGCTACTTATGATGATTATTGTGATGACACTTATGCTATAAAAAGTAGTGATGATTATATTGATAAAACTTGTCATGATTATGATTACCCTTTTTCAAAACTTTACTCTTTTAATGTGGAGACAATTTATAGTATTCGAGTTTCTTATGATACTCCCACTATTCTGAATGAGAAGAATTTTGCTTATGTGGAGAGTAGTAAATTTTCTATGCTTATAGATCATGAAAAGAATTCTCTATGTGATGGTTATATTGTTGAATTCATTCATGGTGCTACTGAAAATTATAATGAGGGAGGAATATATGCTTGTAGGAGTTGCAATAATATCAAGTTTCCTCTCTATGTGCTTAAAGTTTTGAAGTTATGCTTGTTTCGCCCTCCTATGCTAGTTGATTATTGTTCCCATAAGTTGTTTTCTCACAAAATCCCTATGCATAGGAAGTGGGTTAGACTTAAATGTGCTGGTCATATTCTTCATGATGCTCTCTTTATATTTCAATTCTTATCTTTTATGTGAGCATCATTGAAATCATCATGCCTAGCTAGGGGCGTTAAACGATAGCACTTGATTGGGAGGCAACACAATTTTATTTTTGTTCCTTGCATTTTGCTCCTGTTTAGAAATAAATAATATATATAGCCTCTGGTTAGATGTGGTTTTATGTTTTAATTAGTGTTTGTGCCAAGTAGAACTTTGGGAAGACATGGGGAAAGTCTTTGCGATCTTGCTATATAAAACAGAAACTTTAGCGCTCACGAGATTAGCTGCTATTTTTTATTGGAGAGTGCTATTTAGTTAATTCTTTTTGAACATGATTAATAGATAAATTCCTCACGTCCATAAATTTATTTTAGAATTTTTGGGGTTCCAGAAGTATACGTTTTTGATAGATTCCGTTTTCTATGTGTTGTTTGCTTATTTTGGTAAATCTATGAGTAGTATCGGAGGGTATGAACCATAGATGAGTTGGAATACAGTAGATATTACACCAATATGATTTTACAATGAGTTCACAACAGTACTTAAGTGGTGATTTATTTTCTTATACTAACGGAGCTTACGAGTTTTCTGTTAAGTTTTGTGTTGTGAAGTTTTCATGTTTTGGGTAAATATTTGATGTACTATGGAATAAGGAGTGCCAAGAGCCTAAGCTTGGGGATGCCCAAGGCACCCCAAGGCAATATTCAAGGACAACCAAGAGCCTAAGCTTGGGGATGCCCCAGAAGGCATCCCCTCTTTCGTCTTCGTTCATTGGTAACTTTACTAGGAGCTATATTTTTATTCACCACATGATATGTGTTTTGCTTGGAGCGTCAATTTATTTTGTTAGGATTTTCTTGCTTTTATTTAGAACAATGTTTTGCATCTTTTATTTCAATAAAAGTGGCATTGATAGCCTTTACTATGCCTATTTTACAAGTCTACATGTTGCTGTTTGAAATCAGAAAGCTAACCGCTGTTGCAAAAATTCCCTAGAAAAATAAGAATGTGATAAAATGTTGAAACCTTTTGAATAATAAGCTCTGATAAATTTACTACAGTGGGAATTTTCTTTCTTAATTTTTAGAGCAAGGGAACTATGGATCTTGCTGCATTCTTCAGAGACTGTCCTGTTTAGGCAGATTGCTGTTATGTTTACATTGTTTGCATATGTTTGCTTCTTTAATGATTCTATTTGAGGATAGGACTATTAAATATGCAGAGGCATTTAGTATGCAATGTTGAATAATAATTTTAGTGATTTGCTACAGTAGAGTATGATAAGGTTTTTGCATTGGTTTATACTAACTTATCTCACGAGTCCTTGTTGAGTTTTGTGTGGATGAAGCTTTTGAGATTTAGGGAGACCGTGATATGAGAGGAATTAAGGAGACACAAAAGCTCAAGCTTGGGGATGCCCAAGGCATCCCAAGATAATATTTCAAGAAGTCTCAAGCGTCTAAGCTTGGGGATGCCCCGGTTGGCATCCCACCATTCTTCTTCGACAACTATCGGTTAGTATCGGTTGATCCTAAGTTTTTGCTTCTTCACGTGATGTTTGATATTCTTAGAATGTCATTTTTTTTGCTTGTTGTTTGAATAAATTATCAAGATCTGAAATTATTAAATGGGAGATTCTTCACATAGCTAAATAATTATTTAACTACTCATTGATCTTCACTTATATCTTTCGGAGTAGTTTGTTATTCATTCACGTGCTTCACATATATTCTATGAGTAAATGGTTGAATGAATTGAATATAATAAATCTGAAATTTTATTTGTTTAATATGCTTATCCCATGGGGAGTAATGACTTCACATATAAGAAGTAGAGGTGGTAAATTCATTGAAGGTTAGCAAACATTGTATTGGTCACTTGAACAATTCATGAAAGAATATTGAAGGAAGAGAGATTTCACATATAAATATACTATCTTGGACATCTTATTTAATTATGAGCACTCATTAAAATATGACATGTTAAAAGGTTGATGTTGGACAAGGAAGACAACGTAATGGGTTATGTTTTGTTATATCTGAAATAAAGTATATTGTCATGGATCATTCAACATGTCGATCTTGCCTTTCCCCCTCATGCTAGCCAAATTCTTTGCACCAAGTAGAGATACTACTTATCCTTCCAAACATCCTTTAAACCAGTATTGCCATGAGAGTCCACCATACCTACCTATGGATTGAGTAAGATCCTTCAAATAAGTTTTCATCGGTGCATGCAATAAAAATTTCTCTCAAAATATGTATGATCTATTAGTGTGGAGAAATTAAGATTTATAAGATCTTGTGATGTGGAAGTAATAAAAGCGACAGACTACATAATAAATGTCCCTATCACAAGTGGCGATATAAAGTGAAGTTCTTATGCATTAAGATTTCATGCATCCAACTATAAAAGCGCATGACAACCTCTGCTTCCCTCTGCGAAGGGCCTATCTTTTATTCTTGTCTTATACCTTATGCCAGAGTCATGGTGATCTTCACCTTTCCTTTTTACATTTTATCCTTTGGCAAGCACATTGTGTTGGAAAGATCCTGATATATATATCCAGTTGGATGTAAGGCATCATGAACTATTATTGTTGACATTACCCTTGAGGTAAAAGGTTGGGAGGCGAATCTATAAGCCCCTATCTTTCTCTGTGTCTGATTAAAACCTTGAACCCATGAATATCACATGAGCGTTAGCAATTTTAAAGACTAAATGATAGTTGAGTATGTGAAGTTTGCTGAATCAAAGCTCTGACATAGACCCTTCCTGAAAATAAGATGAATTATAATTGTTTGATGACTAATAACACGGTTTGTTAGTTTTCAGGAAAGTTTATGATCTATACTTTAACATGTGAATAGATTGTTACTTGATCATGAGAAGTCCTATGAGTTGAGCTACTGTTATGATATATAATGATGCTAGAAAAGGTGATTGAAATTACCATTGATCAAACTTGTGCCCCTGCTAGCATTCACACTTCATAAATTCTTTCTTTTATCATTTTCCTACTCGAGGACGAGCAGGAATTAAGCTTGGGGATGCTGATACGTCTTGAACGTATCTATAATTTATGAAGTATTCATGCTATTATATTACCTATTTTGGATGTTTATGGGCTTTAATATACACTTTTATATTATTTTTGGGACTAACCTATTAACCGGAGGCCCAGCCCAAATTGTTGCTTTCTTGCCTATTTCAGTGTTTCGAAGAAAAAGAATATCAAACGGAGTCCAAACGGAATGAAACTTTCGAGAGAGATATTTTTGGAATGGAAGCAATCCAGGATACTTGGAATAGACATCAGGGAAGCTTCAAGGAAGCCACGAGGTAGGGAGGCACGCCCTACCCCCCTGGGCGCGCCCCCACCCTCGTGGCTCCCCTGACCGGCTTCTTTCGCCTATATATATCAATATACTGTAAAAACATGAGGGAGCAGAATAGATCGGGAGTTCCACTGCCAGAAGCCTCCGTAGCCACCGAAAACCAATCTAGACCTGTTCCGGCATCCTGCTGGAGGGGGGAATCCCTCTCCGATGGCCATCTTCATCATCTCGGCGCTCTCCATGACGAGGATGGAGTAGTTCTCCCTCGGGGCTGAGGGTATGTACCAGTAGCTGTGTGTTTGATCTCTCTCTCTCTCTCTCGTGTTCTTGAGATGGTACGATCTTGATGTATAGCGAGCTTTGCTATTATAGTTGTATCGTATGATGTTTCTCCCCCTCTACTCTCTTGTAATGGATTGATTTTCCCTTTGAAGTGATATTATCGGATTGAGTCTTTAAGGATTTGAGAACACTTGATGTATGTCTTGCATGTGCTTATCTGTGGTGACATTGGGATATTCGCGTGATCCACTTGATGTATGTTTTGGTGATCAACTTGTGGGTTCCGCTCGTGAACCTATGCATAGGGGTTGGCACACAATTTGTCTTGACTCTCCGGTAGAAACTTTGGGGCACCCTTTGAAGTACTTTGTGTTGGTTGAATAGATGAATCTAAGATTGATTGATGCATATCGTATAATCATACCCACGGATACTTGAGGTGACATTAGGGTTTTGGTTGATATGTGTCTTAAGGTGTTATTCTAGTACGAACTCTTGAATAGATCGATCCGAAAGAATAACTTTGAGGTGGTTTCGTACCCTACAATAATCTCTTCGTTTGTTCTCCGCTATTAATGACTTTGGAGTGACTCTTTGTTGCATATTGAGGGATAGTAATATGATCCAATTATATTATTATTGTTGAGAGAACTAGCACTAGTGAAAGTATGAACCCTAGGCCTTGTTTCCTAGAATTGCAATACCGTTTACGCTCACTTTTATCATTAGTTACCTTGCTCTTTTTATATTTTAAGATTACAAAAACCTATATCTACCATCCATATTGGACTTGTATCACCATCTCTTCGCCGAACTAGTGCACCTATACAATTTACCATTGTATTGGGTGTGTTGGGGACACAAGAGACACTTTGTTATTTGGTTGCATGGTTGTTTGAGAGAGACCATCTTCATCCTACGCCTCCCATGGATTGATAAACCTTAGTTCATCCACTTGAGGGATATTTGCTACTGTCCTACAAACCTCCGCACTTGGAGGCCCAACAACGTCTACAAGAAGAAGGTTGTGTAGTAGACATCACATGGTTCTCGTGATATTCGCGCAGTGGGGAAAGAAAAAGAAAAGGAAAATAATAAAAGAAAAGAAAACTAAAAAGAAAAGGGAGAAAGCAGTACAAAAGAAAAGGAAAAGAAAACAGAAAATAAAATGCAAATAATAAAAGAAAAGAAATCTATAACTAGAAAAGGAAAATAAAAGAATAATTGGAATAGTTAGCAGTAGCGCTGGATTGTGGACCAGTGCTATAGCTAAGTGAGCTATAGCACTGGATCCTAAGCAAGGGCTACTACTACACAGCGCTATAGCTAAGTATTTTAGAATTAAAAACATACAAATTGGAGCAGTTAGCGGTAGCGCTTGTTTAGGACAAGCGTTATAGCTAAGTTAGCTATAACGGTTCTTTGTAAACCAGCGCTACCGCTATTTTGAGTTAACCGCCCAACCCCCCCCCCCCCCCCCCCGCCGCGCGGGCTCAAAATTTCACCATGTCCCATTTCCCCCCTCTCCCTCTCTCCGTCATCGCCCCTGCCCGCCGTCGTCGCACCTCAGCCCCTGCTCGCCGTCTTCGCACCTCGGCCCTTGCACGCCGTCGTCGCCCGTGCCCACCGCTTTGACCTCCTCCTCGTCCCTGTCGCTGCCACTCCAGCATCCTCATCCACGCCGCCACCACTCCGCCCACCTCTCTGCCCTTCAGGTACCCCCTCCCCCCACCTCCCCCTCTCTCTGCTCTCTGCTCTCTCTATGTTTTGCCGGAATTAGAACCCTAGTTAGATGAAACCTAGGAGATGAACCCTAGTTAGTTTAGGCCAGTAGCAAATTAGTTTAATTAGGGCAGTAGCAAATATGTTTAGGGCAGTAGCAAATTTAGTTTAGGGCAGTAGCTAATTTAGGTAAATTAGCAAAAAAAATGGCTATTAATAAAAATAGTAGCATTATAGGTATAAATAAAAAAAATGGCAATTAATGAAAAACAGTAGTATTATAGCTATAAATTAAAAATTAACTATAAATAAAAACAGTAGCATTATAGCTACAAATAAAAAATTATCTAGAAAAAACCGTAGCAAATTTTGTAGAGTTAAAAAGAAGCTATAAATTAAAATTAGCTAGGCAATTTTTGTAGGTATATAAAATAGCTATAAATATAAAACAGTAGCAAAAAGCAGTTGCACCCTTCCTATAAATAAAGAACAGTAGCAAATGTTTAGTGAGATCATTTTGCAAAGGTTTTTGGTTTTTGAAAAGACCACTACTTTGCAATGTTTAATGAGGTCATTTCATTATGTGCTACTGTGATGCTCATATGTCATTGATGTTATATGATTTTGCAATGTTGGTTGAATGTCGAAGAATATCCGAGTGGCCTATGTTTTGCGGAATGTTGAATCATTTCCGTTCCGGCAAATTTCAGGCGCTCCATATGTCCACTTTTTAACAAAGGTCATGCCAAAAATTTCCGTGATTTTCTGCATGACTTGTGCTTGAAACTAGGACATATGGAGTACCCGGGATTTGCCGGAAGGGGAATGTATCAACATTCCGACCAAATATAGGCCCGCTTCGCTTCATTGTATCTTTTATTTACAATTGTTGAATAGGAAACATGTCTACCGATGCCGAAGTCGCGGGTGGTTCTGCTCACCTCAAAGACCCCATCTAGGCAGCAAATCACTATTTTGATGACCTGGACGAACACCAGATGGGGTTGCATGGTGGCGGCAGTGGCACCAACCCCAACACTGACGCCGACACTGGCACCGGCAACGACACCACCCCCGAGACCGGCAACGATGTTGTCGTCGCCGATAAAGCACCGAAGAAGAAGAGGACACGAAGATGAAACGAGATTGGCATCGGACAAATTGTTGTCAAGGAGATGCACCCCAAGTAGTTAGAGCCAACAGTGCCGGAGGAAGCGCGCAGGTGCTGGGGCAATCAACTTGGATGCATCCTCAGGGAAACCGCCAACATCAACAACAGGTTGAGGCTCATAACACATATGGAGAACATGCTCCTAAAGAAGTTGCACAATAGGTTCTTCGTTCTTGTTCCCCGGCCAGAATGAAAAAGAATATAAAGATCCAGGGGAAGACATCGCCATGACAAAGAAAAACGACAAGGCGATGGTGACGTTCACCAATGACTTGTCCACCTGGAATGTTCGGGTGAAATAAGAGATTGCGAAGAATGAACCATGGTCCAAGATTGATGCTGACAATCCGTCAATAACGGAAGAGGACTTTGCAAAAATCAAGGAGAATTGCGGTAAAGAAAGTGACAAGGCAAAGTCGGAGAAAATGAAGGCTCTCCAGCCCAGGAACACGCGTCCCCACCGCCACGGAAGCCGTGGTTACGAGGGGAAGAGGCACGTACGGGCCAAGGAGGATGCCGAGCGTGAAAGTCACAGAATCCCAGACCCCTGGTGGAGTTCACTGACCCGCTGGAGCATGACTGGATCAGGGCCTGGTATAAGTGGGACAAAGAAAAACAGATCTTTTACACGGACCCGAACACGAGGGACTTCATGAGACTTCTGGTAATTGTTGTATTACCACATTATCATATTAGCTTCCAATCAATTCAAGTGCAAGTTTTGTCACATTAGTAAACCTTCCACGTTCCTTTGCGGAAAGAGCAGCAACAAAAGGCAGCCGAAAGCAACAAGTCGTCACAGTCGTCGGCGAGGCCCAAGTGGGACACCCCATTCAACCGGGCCTTGAACATACTGAAAAAGGTCCCGGTGGACAAGCCGCCGTCCTATGGACGTGTGCACGGTGTCGGAGATGTCGCCTCGTGGAAGACGTGCTACCCCGAGGAGCCATAGGAAAGAAGGAAGAGACGGCCAGTCGTCACTCAGCAAAGCATCGATGAGAAGGTCGCGATTGCGGCCAATAAGACCAAAGCAGAGACCAAAGAAGAGTTGCTCGGGGCCGTTAGTGCAGCGGTCACTGACGCTGTGGCCAGCTTGATTCCGGCACTTTTCGAATTCCCGAAGAACAATCCAAATGCACGGCCGGAGGACTTTCCCATTCCCAGCTTTGTTAGGAGCAATTCGGCGAACACCACAACACCAACACCTTCTCAAGCAACCGCAAAAGGTCCTGCTCCTGTTCATAGCAGCCCGACCTCCATCTCTTGCATGATCGGTGGGCCTTCATCGCTGTCTGAGCTCGACGCCCTCACGGTAATTACGCGTCATACCCTTTTCACCAGCATGTCTATAGTCTTCTGTTTCAGTTGGCTTTCGGATGTTTGACGTCGCAGACATTCTCCTTCGTAGGCCGGCGACACCCCGTGCACCCTACTGTAAGACATCAAGGGCCAGAAGGTGGCTGTGGGAAAGGCAACAATCGTGAAGCCGAAGGACAACATTTTCCACAACAGAGGCATCTTCAAGGTTAACGTGGCCAGTGCCTTAGCGGGCTTCGAGGATTTTCCTCCTCCCGTACCAGTCGATGACGACGAGACCCCTAAGATGATTGGCGCATGCAAGAGCTGGTTCTTTGCTTGGCCGAAGTCACTTCTTCGTCTCGAGGCGCCTAGTATCACGCCAGCGCCACCTTCTCAAGAAGGTAAGAACACCACCCCACCTACCACATTACCTGCACCTATCGTGGCGAGTGATAGCAGACGACACGAGGGAGAGCCTCCATTAGTGCCAGATGATGTAGCCCCCACTGGTAAAGAAGCAAATGTTGATGATGACATGGAGGATGATGATGATGACCCAGACAAGTATTTGAATACCGCCTATGATGATGGAGGATTGATGGCTCAGGACGGCGAAGACTCAGGCTATGAGCATGGAGATGATGACTTGATGCTGCCTGATTTACCGGAGCCGGTACGCCCTAAGGCGGAATGCAAAAAGTCTCTCTTCAAGTAATCCTCGCAAGGGACGCCTCCAAATGCCGCATGTACACAGCAACCCCCCGAGCTCGTCCACTGATTAGCCCGATGACACCGGGGGTGGTGGTTAGGGAAGGTAGGGTGGGCTCACTACCGCCACACGCAAAGAAGCAAAGGAGGAGACCGAACAAGAAAGGCCCTAAAGGCGCCAGAGCTGCTTCAAGCAGCCAGCCGCCTTTGAAGCCCCGGGTGGTACACAGAATACCTGTCCAAGGGGCGAAGCGCTTCCATGTCATCGGCGAGCCGATCCTACCTGCTGAAGTGCTACAGCACCTACTGAACAATGATCTAAGGAGACTGCATGAACATGTGCTGGCCAGAGAGAAAAGCCTTCTGGTCACGGAAAAACCAGGATACCCGCTTTACGCGGCTCAGGTGCCGGGTGCGAAGTTGTACGTCGAGAGATGGCCCGCGAATAAGTTCATCATGTGATTTGACTACATATACGACATGTTCCACATGACCAAGCTGGATTTTCAGTTCATCCGCAAGTATGCAATGTATCTGAACTACTTCATCAGGGTCGAGAACATCAAATATATCTGCATCGCGGACCCATTCTATATCCATGAAAGCTTCTTGGCAGTTTGCAAAGAGCACTGTGACTATGCGAGCAACTACCTTGGCGAATTCATGACTGCTAATAAGGACAAGGAAGTGATTCTCTTGCCTTATCATCCCACGTAAGTCATCCGCACATATCCTTTCATAAGTGTTAATCATTCCTTTGTATGATGGAGGCTAATTTCAGGTGTACTTAATTTGCGCAGCGGGGGGGGGGGGGGCGTCCTCAATGTTCTGTCCCCAGAATACTCCCATGTGATGTACTTGGACTCATCGAAGAACCTCAGGAAAGACGATTACAAGCACATAAAGAGTGTTCTCGACAGTTCCCTGTTAACCTTCAGCTTGTCTGGTGGATATATCAAGGTGAAAGAGTACATGAATCGCGGGCTGGCTTTCGGTCATAACACCGACTTCTATTGCATCCAGCAACCGCACACCAGTATGGCTGATGGATTCTACCTCATGCATCACCTGCTCGAGTACAGAAGGGATAATCAATGCCTTCGCATGTCACCTATTACCAACGATGCCGAGATTGTCAGCTGGGCCACAAGCATAGGAAGGACATCGGATCATCGAATCAGATCTGAGTTTTATCACGTACAGTGTGAACTTGCCCAAGTGATCATGAAGCAGGTCCTCAAACCAACAGGGATGTTCTACCATGGGCCAATCATGTGGGAAGATGTCCGAGCACTGCTACTCGCTCATCGTCTGGACCTTAATCATTTCAAGAAGCTCGGGTGCTTCCTCCCGGACTATGAAGATTGGACCGCCGACATGCACTACTAGGGAAAACCTTATACACGGAAATTTAGCAACAGCGCGGGTTAAAAAAGGGCGCTAGTGCTAGATAGGAGTAGCGGTTCAGAATAAACCGCGCTGCAGATACGATTCTAGCAGTAGCGCGTGTGCCCGTAAAAGCGCTACTACTAATATTCCCATTGCTGGAACGATGGGCTACGCATAGCAGTAGCGGCCTTGCAGGAAGCGCGCTACCGCTAGGGCATGAGTAGCAGCACGTTTCCCTATAACAGCGCTACTGCTATTGGAAATAAAATAAAATGAAAAACAAATAGAAAAGTAAATGAAAATGAAAGAAACAGAAAAAGGAGAAAGAAAAAAATAAAATGTAAAGCAAAATAAATGAAAAAGCGAAAAAACAGAGAAAGGCTTAGCTGTAGCGTGTTTTAGTAAGAGGCGCTGTAGCTAACGCAGCTGCAGCGCGTTTCGAGGACCCCCGCTATAGAAACAAAAAAGGAAATAAAAGAGAGAGAAACTTACATATGTATAGCAGTAGCGCATTTTGGAAAAAGCGCTATAGCTACCTTAGCTATAGCGCGTTCTGCGGAACGCGCTACCGCTAGTTTTTACTTAACCAAAAAACCGTTTCCTCCCCGGCCACCACTTGTCCCCCGAAATCTCTGGACCCACCCCGCCGCCGTCTCCCCGATTCATCGTCGCCCCACTTCGCCACCGTCTCCTGCCGACGTCGACGCCCCCGGAGCCACCAGAGCCGTGCGCCGTCAACGCCATCGGAGCCGCCCCCAACGCCACGAAGCCGCACGGCCTCATCAACACCACCGGATCCTCCCTCGCCAGAACTGCCTCCCTCGCCGTCATCGGGGATGCCCCTGCCTCCCTCGCCACCACCGGAGCCATCCTCTGTAAGCCCCCACTCCTCCTCTCTCTCTCTCATGCATAGGTTAGCTAGTTTAATTATGTTAATTATCTAGGTTAGGGAAAAAATTTAGTTAGGGCTTTGACAGAGAAGTAGTTAGGTTAACTAGTTTAATTAGGTTAATTACCTAGGTTAGTGCAAAAATTTAGTTAGGGCTTTGACAGAGAATAACATTGGTGGGCCCAGCAATAACACCGGCGCTGAGACTGAGACCGGCGCTGCCTCGGTGAGCGGAGCCGGTGTAGAACCGAAAGCAAAGAGGCAATGGGTTCCTAACAAACTCAGGACTACTAGACTGGTGGTCACGGAGGTGGACGACAGCAATTTTGAGCCAATGGCGCCCGAGGAAGCGCGTCGATGCTACGGCAATCAAATAGGCTGCATCGTACGGACAACCGCCACCATCAACGATGAGAAACTACAGAAGATAGAAAATATGAGGAGCTCCCTCCTAAAGAAGTTTCACTAGATATTCTTGTTCCCGGGCCGGAATGAGAAGGATTATAAAGATCCAGATGAGGACCCGGCAATGAAGAAGATAAACAAACACGCAATGACCAAGTTTAGCTACGCGTTGGCCGCCTGGAAAAATCGAGTGAAAGCAAGGATCATCGACAAGAAGGAACCCTACTCCGAGATTGTAAAGGATAATCCGACAATCACGGAAGAGCAGTTTCAAATATTCAAGGAGGCTTGCGAGGCTGAAGATGCCAAAAAAAAGTCTAAGTACATGAAGGGGCTTCAAGAGAGGAACATTGGGAGCCACCACCTCGGAAGCCGTGGTTACGGCGGAAAGAGGTCCAAATGGGCCAAGGAGGACGCGGAAGCCGCGAGTCTGGGCATCCCAGATCCCTTGGCGGAGTTCACCGTCCCGCAGGAGCGTGACGTCCTCAGGGCCCGGCACCGTTGGGACCAAGTGAAAAAGGTTTACGAGACAACACCGGTCATTACGTAGTTCATGAGACTACTGGTAATTTTAGTTTCTGATCAATTCGACTGCACACGTTAGTCATATTTGTAAACGATTGTTGTGCCTTTTGCAGAGAGAGCAGCACAGGATTGCGGCCGAAAGCGACTCACCGTCTAAGGCATTGGCGAGGCCCAAGTGGGACACTCCATTCAACCGGGCGTTGAACATATTGAAACAACAACCGGTGGATACTCGACCGTCGTATGGACGCGTGCACGGTGTCGGAGACGGCGCCACGTGGAAGAAGTACTACTGTGAGACCACAGAGGAGAGAAAGGAAAGATGGAGGTTAAATGAAGAAAACATCGACAAGAGGGTTGAGATTGCGGTTGAGAAGAAATCAACTTAGACAGTCACAACAGCGGTAGCTACCGCAAAATAGGTGGCTTTAGATATTTCTACTACCTTGGTTCCGTCCGTTTTCAATTGGACCAGGCAAAATCCAAAAAAAGATGCAGCAGACTTTCCCCTTGCTGACTTCTTGGCGGGGAGCAGCTCGACTAGCGTTGCACCAGCACCTGCAGCTGCACCTGCTCCCGCACCGGCTCCCGCACCGGACGTGCTAGGCGGTGCTTCGTCTTTGGTTGAGCTCGACGCCCTCACGGTATCTGTCACACCGCCCCCCTTCAATATAAATGTATAATCTCCCGTTTTTGTTGCCTTTCGGATATCTCATGTTGCAGACTTTTCTTTGCAGGCCGACGAAACCCCGTGCACCATATTGTACACCATCGGCTACCAGAAGGTGGACGTGGGGAATGACACGATAATGGAGCCGAAGGAACCATTGTTCCACAGCCGGCCGATCCCCCCGAACGTCTTCAAGGTTTCCGTGGGCAGTGTCAAACCGGGCCACGAGAATTTGCCTACTCCAGTACTACTGGGGGATGACGACGAGACACCGCAGCGGCTTGGTGATTGTTGCAATGCTGGGTGGGTCCTGTTGTGGCCAAAGAGTCTGCTTCGTCTGGAGGCGGCCGGGAGCACACCCACGAGCACGCAGCCTCAGCAAGGTATGAACATTAACACCCCACCTACCCAATTATCGTCGGGTGTCGGGTTGGGTGATAGCGGACGGGGTAAGGAGGATGCTCCATTAGTCACTGATGACGTCGCCATGGATGAGGATGAGGACGACAATGGCGCTGCTGAATAGTATGTCTATACTGGCGCCTCCTTAGGGTTTGAGCGTCATGAGTCGGTGCCTGAATTGCCGGCTCAACATATTATGGACGACCTTCCGGTAGTAAAGAAGTTTAGGAAGAGAGTGAGGAAAGGCAAAAAAGTTGTTTCTATGATCCAGCCGCCTCAACAGCCTCGGCTTCAGGACCGTATAGATATCCCTGGTGCGGATAAATGGCATATCCCCGGTCAACCAATCCTACCTGCAACAGCGCTACGGGCCAGAATCGGCGATCTAAAGAGACTTCATGACGACGTGCTGCGGGTAGAGAAAGACCTCATCGCCTTGAAAGATCCAGGATACGCACTCTACGTGGTTAACGTTTCGCGGCAAATGTCGTACGTCGACAGCTTCCCCGTGGATAAGTTCTTCCTCCGATTTGATTACATATTCGACATGTTTCACGTGAAGAAGCTGGATTTTATGTTTGTCCGCCTTTATGCCTTGCACATGAACTACATCATCGGGGTTGAGCAGATATCTCATATCTTTGTCGCTGACCCGTACTACATGCACGAGGGCTTCTTGGGAGTCTGCACAAATCACCGTGAATACGCGAGGGATTACATCGTCAATTTCATGCTCGCCAATAAGGACAAGGAGGCGATTCTCGTGCCTTATCATCCCGTGTAAGTCATCCACGCTGCTATCCTTCCTTCGATTTCAATCATTCATTTGCACGGTGGAGGCCAATTAATTTGAGGACTTATTTTGCGTAGCGACGGGCGCACCGTCCTCATCATCCTCTACCCCCGATTCTCCCACGCTCTTTACTTGGACTCGTCGAAGAACATTCACAAAAAGTATTACACCCACATCAAGGATGTTCTCGACAGTGCAATGTTTTACTACCAAGCAAGGGGTGGAGAGGTCAGGGACAAGAAGAGAAGGGGCGGCAGGGTCGCCTTCGGCCATAAGACCGATTTTTGCTGCATCCAGCAACCGAACGATTCTCTTAATGATGGATTCTATGTCCTACACCACATGCTGGAGTACAGACGGGATCACCAGAACCTTCGCATGTCACCTAGATCCGGCGATGCCCATATTCTGCAATGGGCAAAGGACATAGGAGATATCGAGGATCATCGACTTCGAGATGAGTTCTATAACATCCAGCGTGAACATGCCCAAATAATCATGAAGGAGGTCGTTGGAAAAACAGGGATGTTCTATGGAGAAGGTCAAATGTTGCGGGAAGACTTCCGAACATGGATAGCCTCTCAGCGTCTCGACCTGAAGCCTTTCACTAGGCTCGGGGACTATCTCCCTGACTTGGATTGATGGAACGACATGTTGGAGTGATTGTCGATATATGATAATGTGTCCGTTTAGTCCACACTTTCTGTATGAAAAAACTTTGAGTTATGCACGGTGAAACTTTATTTGTGATGTAATTAAACCATCCTCCTCCTCGACTAGCGAAAATCACTCTAGTTAGGGCATTTTGGGGTACGATGAACTTTGTTATTTATGCTTACGATATGTTGTTTTTATTTTTGCCAAGTCTGTCTCTTTCTTTTGCTCAACTATATATGTTGCATATCATCGACTCATGTGATAATGCAGGTGCATAGATCATAAATGGCGAAGAAGTGCTATGCCAGGAGTATATATACGACAAGTGGCCGGAGTGTCAGGCCCTTCCGGTTTCCGAGCGACAGGCAGTAGTTAGTTTAGAGGTTCACGCTAATGCGAAAGAGGGATACGAACTCATGTTCTCAAAGTGATAGCTCTTCTCGCGTATATCATTGTTTAGATGGATGACGATGTATTTGCATATCATTCGAGACTTGTATCGCTATTTTCGAGATGATGACGAGAGACCACTTTGTGTTGGATGATGATTATGACGATGACATGATTTGATGAGACTAATTGTATGTATATGCTATGATTACATTTGTATGTGTATGATATGCTAAAGATTTTTGTATAAAGCCTATTCAAATACAAAACAATTATGCAGGAAAAAACTAATAAATAAACTAGTAGTAGCGAGGGGGGAAATTTAGCAGTAGCGCTGCATTGTCAGTAGCGCGTCCCAGCAAACAGCGCTGCAGATAATATTAGTAGCGCCCTTTCCCAAAGAGTGCTACAGCTATTCATGTATAGCAGTAGCGTGGGACATATGGCGCTACTGCTATACGTTAGCTGTAGCGCCTTATTAGTAGCGCCGGTGCCCGCGCTACCGAGAGGCCCAAAACCCTCGCTGCTGGTAGGCTTTTCCCTAGTAGTGATGGAGGACTTATTGTTCATGACAATGTGTCACTACTGTCTTTCTATGGCAAAACTTTGAATTTATGCACGACGAAACTATGTGATGTAACTAAACCGTGGTCCTGAACTAGCGTAGATCACTCTAGCTAATTAGTTTGGGTATGAGGAACTTCGTCATTTATGTTTACTATTGGTTGCTTGTATTTTGCTAATTATGCCGCTTTGTTTTCTTAAGTACATTATGGTGCATATTATCGTTCAATTCATCAACTCACGATGTAGGTACATAGATCAGAGATGGCGAAGGGCTACTACACCATGTACGTTGGGAGGGTTCCCGGAGTCTACGACCACTGACCAGCCGCTCAGGCCCAGGTGCACAGGTACCCGGGTGCTAGCCACAGAGGGTTCGACAGCAGAGCCAAAGTGAAAATTAGTTACTTGAGGTGGACACTCCAGCATGAGCAGGGGCGGGACCACCGATAGTACATAGTCGCGCTCTTGCTCATGCTGATTGTTCTTCTCTTCTACATCATGGTTTAGAAAGAGATGATGAAACTTGTGTGTTTTCCATGACCATGAAGTTGCACTTATTCGAGACAAGACATGATCGCACTTGCGTATCGCTATTTTCGAGATGTGAAGATATTTGTGTTGAATGATGATGATGATGGTATACGAGACTACTGTATGTCTATGATATGATGAGAATAGTGTATGTTTAGTATGATCTAATTAAACTATTGTATAGAGCATGTATAAATACCGCACAAATACATAGAGGGGTGCGAATCGGTGAAAGCAGGAACATTAGCAGTAGGGTTGTAAAGCACATAGTAGCACAGCTGGCTTAGCAGCAGCGCTTCATATGAACAAGCTCTATAGATAGTTATCAGTAGCGCTGCTACAGGAAGCACTACTGCTAACAATACTTACTAGTAGCACCGCCCATACCAGTGCTAGTGCTACAACTTAGCTGTAGTGCAGTAGAAGTAGCGCTGGGTCCAGCGCTACTGCTATGCATATTTCAAGCGCTACTACTTGGATTTTCCCTAGTAGTGCAATGGCCTGAGGGTGTTGCACCACCTCCCGCGGATATGGGTTGATGACGTTCTTGAAAAACTTGTCCTTGGAGGAGCTTGAGGCAGCCATGGTAGTTGGGACCTGACAGAAAAAAGTAAGTAAAAGAGAACAGAGGATTTCTCCACGATATGGTGGTTAACAGGTTCAGGAAGTATATATAGATTTTTTCTCTTGGAGATCAAGCAAGCTGTAGAAAACGGAGTACGGAAGGTGTCCTAGGTGGGCACAACCCACCTGGGCGCGCCAGGCAAGCCTGGTGCGTCCTGGTGTCTTATGCCCACCAGGGGACGCTTCCAGAGAGTTCATTTATTTCCAAAATTCTAATATATTCCAAAACTGAAAAAAAATATTTTTGTGGATTTTTCGGAGTCCGTGTACTTACTGTATCACATACGTCCTTATTTTCATGATTTTGGAGTGTTCTGGAAGGACTTTTTTATGTGTTCTTCCGGTGTCAAAGTTTGGATAATATTACTTTCAACATTAATAGGCGTACCTGAGATATAATGCTTTATCCGTTGCCCATTGACAACCTTCGGGTTAGTACCTCTGGAATTATTTATTTTGATGGCTCCAGGCCGGTAGACCTCCTCGATACATATGGGCCTTTCCATTTTGAGAGGAGCTTTCCTGCAAAGAATCTAAAATGAGAGTTGTACAAAAGAACATATTCTCCGACTTTAAACTCGCGCTTTTGGATTCTTTTGTCATGCCATCTTTTAAATTTCTGTTTGAATAATTTTGCATTTTCATAAGCTTGGGTTCTCCATTCATCTAATGAGCTTATATCAAATAACCTTTTTCCCCAGCATGTTTGAAATCATAGTTGAGTTCTTTAACTGCCCAAAATGCTTTATGTTCTAACTCAAGAGGCAAATGACAAGCTTTTCCGTAAACCATTTTATAAGGAGACATACGCATAGGATTTTTATATGCTATTCTATAAGACCAGAGTGCATCATCTAATTTCTTAGACCAATTCTTCCTTGACCTATTGATAGTCTTTTGCAAAATTAATTTTATTTCTCTGTTGATAAGTTCAACTTGACCACTAGACTGAGGATGATAAGGTGATGCAATTCTATGGTTAACATCATACTTGGCAAGCATTTTACGAAAAGCACCATGAATAAAGTGTGAACCACCATTAGTCATTAAATATCTAGGGACTCCAAACCTTGGGAAAGTAACCTCCTTAAGCTTTTAATAGAGGTGTTCTGATCAGAACTACTGGTTGGAATAGCTTCTACTCATTTAGTAACATAATCAACAACAACAAAAATATGTGTATACCCAATAGAGGAAGGAAAAGGTCCCATGTAATCAAATCCCCAAACATCAAATGGTTCAACAGCAAGTTCATAGGCATTTCTTGACGCTTACCGATATTACCTATTCTTTGACATTCATCACAAGATGAGACGTACTTACGGGCATCCTTGAAGAGAGTAGGCCAATAAAATCCGGACTATAATACCTTATGAGAAGTTCTATCTCCAGCATGATGCCCTCCATAAGCTTCGGAGTGACATTTCCGTAGAATTTGTCCCTGTTCAAGCTTAGGTACACAACGTCTAATAATACGATCTACTCCTTCTTTCTAAAGATGTGGGTCATCCCAAAAGTAATGTCTTAAATCATAGAAGAATTTTTTTCTTTTGTTGGTATGTAAAGCTAGGTCGTAAATATTTACCAACAATGTAATTAGCATAGTCAGTACACCAAGGAGTACTATGAGAGACATTTATTGCAGCTAACTGCCCATCAGGAAAACTATCATCAATAGGTAGTGGGTCATCAAGCACATTTTCAAGCCTAGACAAGTTATCAGCTACGGGGTTCTTAGCTCCTTTTCTTTCAATGATATGTAAATCAAATTCTTGTAACAAGAGAACCTAACGAATAAGTCTAGTTTTAGCATCTTTCATTTCCATAAGATATTTAATACCAGCATGGTCTGTGTGAACAGTTACTTTGGAATCAACAATATAAGGTCTAAATTTATCACAAGCAAACACCACTGCTAAGAATTCATTTTCAGTAGTAGCATAATTTCTTTGAGCATTGTCTAGAGTTTTGCTAGCATAATGAATAACATTCAATTTCTTATCAACTCTTTGTCCTAGAACAACACCAACAGCATAATCTCTAGCATCACACATAATTTTAAAAGGCACGTTCCAATCAATTGGTTGAACAATAGGTGCAGAAATTAAGGCTTTCTTGAGTGTTTCAAAGGCTTCTAAACAATCATCATCAAAAACAAAAGAAATATCCTTTTGCAAAAGATTAGTAAGAGGCCAAGAAATTTTAGAAAAGTCTTTGATAAAGCTCCTATAGAAACTAGCATGACCTAGGAAACTACGAATACCTTGAATGTCCTTAGCACTTGGCATTTTCTCAATTGCATCAACCTTACCTTTGTTCACTTCAATACCTCTTTTAGAAATTTTATGACCTAAGACAATGCCTTCATTAACCATAAAGTGGAACTTCTCCCAATTGAAGACAAGATTTGTTTGTTCACATCTCTGCAAAACTCGATCAAGATTTCTTAAACAATCATCAAAAGACTTTCCATAAACAGAAAATTCATCCATGAAAACCTCAACAATCTTTTCACAAAAATCAGAGAATATAGCAGTCATACATCTTTGAAAGGTAGCGGGTGCATTACATAAACCAAAGGGTAGGCATACGTCTATAAGCATAAGTTCCAAAAGGACAAGTAAAAGTGGTATTTTCTTGATCAGGTTGAGAAACAGGTATTTGTGAAAAGCCCGAGTATCCATCAAGGAAGCAAAAGTGTGTGTGCTTAGATAATCTTTCATGCATTTGATCAATAAAAGGCAAAAGGTAATGATCTTTTGTGGTTTCTTTATTTAATTTTCTAAAATAATTTACCATTCTATAGCCTGTAACAATTCTTTGTGGAATAAGTTCATTCTTATCATTAGGAACAACAGTTATACCTCCTTTCTTAGGGACACAATGAATGTGACTTACCCATCTACTATCAGCTATAGGATAGATTATACCTGCTTCCAGAAGTTTTAATATTTCCGTTCTTACCACCTCTTTCATCTTCGGATTTAACCGACGTTGGTGATCAACAACGGGTTTAGCATTAGGTTCCATATTAATTTTGTGCTAACATAGAGTGGGACTAATGCCCTTTAAATCATCAAGAGTATATTCGATAGTAGCTCAGTGCTTCCTTAAAACTTTCAATAATCTTTCTTCTTCTGTTCTGAAAGGTTAGCACTGATAATACCTGTATATATTTTATTTTCATAAAGATAAGCATATTTCAAAGTGTCTGGCAATTGTTTTAATTTAAACACAGGATCACCCTTAGGTGGATGAGGACCTCCTAGAGTATCAATAGGAAAATTGTGTTTAAGGAGAGGATGTTGTTCAAAGAAAATCTTATCAATTTCATTTCATTCATGCATATGTAAATCATTTTCATGGTCTAGCAAATATTGTTCTAAAGGATCAGTAGGTGGCACAGCAATAGAAGCAAGACCAATTAACTTATCCTTACTAGGTAATTCTTTTTCATGAAGATTTCTACTAAACTTGGATAAATTCAACTCATGAGACTCATCACCAAAACTCACACCCATAGTTTGTTTCTTACAATCTATCTTAGCATTAACTTTGTTCAAGAAAGGTCTACCAAAGATAATGAGACAAAAGTCATCTTGTGGGGAATCAAAAACAAGAAAATCAGTAGGGTATTTTATTTTCCCACACAAGACTTCAACATCTCTAACAATCCCAAACGGTGATATGATGTCTCTATTAGCAAGTTTAATAGTAAGATCTATTTCTTCTAACTCAATAGGTGCTATGTATTTCATAATTTCGTGATATAAAGTGTAAGGAATAGCACTCACACTAGCACCACCGTGCGCCATTAGTATAGGCCACGGTGCACCATTAGTATAGGCCACTGGTGCGCCATTAGTATTTTTGTATTTTGGAGGCGGGAAAATAGTAGTGGCGCACCATCTAACCCCCACTGTGCGCCATTGCTATTTTTGAATTTTGAATTTGGATCAGGATCGTGATTTTTTTGCCCATTTTTTGCTCGTTTTTTTTGCATGTTTTTTGGCACGATATTTTTTCAAATTTTGTTCTTGTTTTTGGATCTTGTACGTTCTTTTGCCGTGTTCTTTTGCCGGAGAGGAGTTCGCTGGAGAGGAGGAGGAGGTCACCGGAGAGGCACTCGCCTACATCGTTGGAGAGGAGGAGGAGGAGGTCGCCGGAGAGGAGTTCACCGGAGCATCGGAGAGGAGGAAGGAGAAACCATGAGGGGATGGGAGGGGAGGAGGGAGGAGGAGCTCACCGGAGAGGAGGGAGGAGGAGCTCACCGGAGAGGAGGGAGGAGAAACCGTGAGGGGAGGGGAGGGGAGGAGAGGAGGGAGGAGGAGGTGGCCGAAGAGGAGGAGGAGGAGGTCGTCGGAGAGAAGTAGGGTCGTATGGTGGAGGTGAGAAGGGAAGATGGAGTGGAGGAGAGGAGGAGATGGAGTGGAGGAGAGGTGGAGTGGAGGAGAAGAATGAAGAGGTAAGGAGGAGAGGACCACGCCCAACCATATATACGGCATAGTAATGACGCACCGCGGGGAGGTGCGCCATTACTAACTTTTTTTTATTTTTTTGATTTATTTTGAATTTTGAAGGCGGGAAGATACTAATGGCGCACCATGGGCAGGTGCGCCATTAGGAATTTTTTTTTATTTTTTTGACTTATTTTGAATTTTGAAGGCGGGAAGATAGTAATGGCGCACCATGGGTAGGTCCGCCATTAGTAAGTTTGAATTTTTTGAATTTTTTGCCTCTCCAGATCTTAAAAGCCCCGTATCTTTTTTTCTGTTAGGTTTTTGAGGATTTTGAAAATGTTTAACGGGGTTTCCCCGATTAAATTCGCATGTAACTTTTCGAGTAGATGATTTTTCATATAAAAAACTTTTTCATCCGAGTTCGTACGCAAAAGTTATACCCATTTTACAAATTCTCGAGAGATTTCACAAATAAAGTCGAAATTCATATTTGTAAATTTTCACAACAACTAGACCACATATCACACGGGAAACTTATTTTCTTTTATTTTTTTTGACATTTCCATCATTTTTTTATTTTTTTAAAACTAAAAAGGCGGTCCACGGGGGGGGGTGCATTCAGTGGTGGCCAAGTTACTAATGGCGCACCGTGGGAGTGGTGCGTCATTACTAGTTCTACTAGTAATGGCGCACCACTCCCACTGTGCGCCATTAGTAGTTTTGAAAAAATATAATTTTTTTTACTAATGGCGCACCGTGGGAGTGGTGCGCCATTACTAGTTCAACTAGTAATGGCGCACCACTCCCACGGTGCGCCATTAGTAGTTTTGAAAAAAATTAATTTTTTTTACTAATGGCGCACCGTGGATGTGGTGCGCCATTAGTATTTGGACACTAATGGCGCACCAACACATGGTGCGCCATTAGTATATAGTAATGGCGCACCACATGTCTGGTGCGCCATTTGTAACATCCCAAATTTTGCAATTTGGAATGTTATACACTAGATCATCATGCATAGCATATTTTCTTGCATTTTGGTCGATCCTAGAAATTTCACGCAACTCAAGGACCTTCGGAGAGAGTTGGAGATTTCGTTATTTTCATATTTGAGCGTTTTCTCAAATTTGAAAAGAGGATCATTTGATTTATTTATTTCATCTTCAATTATTTTCCAATATCAAAAAAAATGAGAGAGGGAATAATATGACTTTCCCAAAGTTAGGAAAAATGAAGATTTAATGAATAAGTCAAGTTTTGGTTTTGCTGGAGTTTTATTTGCTTTTTATTTGGATAGGGAAAAATGCGTGTTTCCAAAATTGCATTTTAGGCCCGGAGAAAAGTTCATTTTGTTCGACTCATTTTTAGGAGTCGTGGAAAATTTACTTTAGGAATTTCGGAGTTCGTTTAGATTTTCTTTCTTTTGTTTTTCTTCGCGCGAAACTGATTTAAAAAAAAGGGAGACCGCAGCGCCCGCCTGGGCCAAGGGCCCAGCCGGCGAGGCCCAGCCGCCCCACGCGCCAGCCAGCCCCGCCACCTCGCCCGAGTCCTGGAAGGACTCCAGGCCACCGCCGCCTTGCCCGTTGCCCCCTCCCCAAGCAACACCCTCCCCCCCTCCTAGTATAAATACCCAAGCCCCCCCCCTCTCCACCCCAAGCCGCAGCCACCGCCGCCTCCCGCCCCGAGCCGCGCGCCAGCCCCGCCGCCTCTAGCTGCTGCCGCCGCCGCCTAGCTGCCGCCGCCGCCCTTGCGCCGCCGCCGCCCTTGTCCCGCCGCCGCCGGAGCCCCTCGCCGGAGCCTCGTCGAGGTAGCCGCGCCGCGCCACCCTACCCTCGCCTCGGTTCGGTTTTTATTTTTGAAATTGTTCCGGTTCTTTTCCGTTTTCTTTTCCGGTTCTTTGGTTCGGTTTTCTTTTCCGAAACCCTAGATCGGTTTTCGTTTTCTTTCAGTTTAGTTGGTTTAGCGAGCATTCGCCGGACCGTTCGTCTTAACGAACGTGATCACCGGTTATTCCCGGTTAACGAACGTCCGTTCGTTTAACCGTTCGTCTCTTTCTTTTCGTCGGATTTATTCCGCGATCGTGATCTCAGATCCGATCTTCGTTCTAGTCTTTCTTCTCGCTCGTTTATCGGAATCAGGTGATTCAAGCGCCTAGAGTTTCGTCTCGAAACCGCCGTTCCGTCTAAACAAGTTGAACAAGCCTTTGCTACAGTAAAATTTGACCTAGTTTCAAGTTGTTAGAACCGAGTTGTTTTCTTCCGCCGTTTGTTTTCCGTTTCTTTGTTCGGTTCGTTCTTTCTTTGCAACCGGAGTTCTTAAGTTGAACTTTCTGGTTCGTTCTCTTGTTCGAGTTTTACCTGTGCATTAGACGAGTACTTATTGTATGCTTGTTGTTTTTCTGCGATAGATTACCCGGATTGCGCCGCTTGTTACTTCGAAACCCTAGGTCTCGCGGATCATCAGCAAGGCAAGTAACACTTTGATCATACCTTTTCTACAACTCATGTTTTATTGCATTAGATCAATCCTCTCACATTGCATGATTAGGATCTAATTAAGTTGTGGGATGGGAAGTAGATGAGGTAGTACCTATTACCTGTATTATTATGAAACCTTTGGGAGTTACTTCTACGTTTGCTTATTATGCCAGGCTATGCTAGTAGACGTGGATTGGGTGAGTGATATCCATGACAGATGTGTGTTTGTTAATTTTAATGGTTTACTTAAGGTGGCAACTTAAATACACATCTGGGTGGATTGAGGCACCTGATGTCTATCGGGACTTGCCTGTTTTATTTCGGACCGCCACCCAGGCTCAAAGGGATCATAAGATCATTCATGCTAGTAAACTACCGTGTGCAGCCACAAGCCATTATGGGCTCTGGCATAGTTGACTAAGTCGTGCGAACTCTTACGGGTAGACTAGCAGATGCAGGGGAAATTAGGTGTACCGGTCTACCCACATATAAGGTGCTAGCGCTTCTGAAAGACTGTGTCTCGGTCATCCGTCTTCTCAAACACCCTGTAGTGCGAGAAACCAAACGGAGGCGTTCGAGTCTTGTGGGGAAAAGTGCGCAAACCTCTGCAGAGTGTACAAACTAATCATGATTAGCCGTGTCCCCGGTTATGGACAACTTGAGTATCTAGTACTTGAATATCATGTGAATCTCATCATGTTACTTCTAATTAATATTGTTGGGTTTAATTGTTCACTTAATTGGGATCGGAATGCTGTCAACCATTCTCGATGTTTCACAACTACCATGATAGTTAAATAAATTTATTCCTTTGCAGTAGGGAAAAACTGGCTTTACGCAAAACTGTAACCATAGAGCTTTCTTCCAGCCATATATGCATGTAGTATAGCTATTTCATTCCATTACTCTCTATGTGTTACATTGCCAGCATATTCCATGTGCTGACCCGTTTTCGGGCTGCAACTTCTCATGTTGCAGACTTTTCAGATGATGAGTAAGGTGCTTTTAGGTCGTGGTCCTATACTCAGTGATGTTGTTGGAGTTGATGGACCCATTTATCTTCCGAGTCTTCCGCTATTATCGCTATTAGATGGCCTTAAGCCATATTTATTGTAATAAGTTCTCTTTGAGACAACGATGTAATAAGTGTGTGATTGCCACTCTGCTATAAATCCTTCGACGTATTGTGTGGTGTCAGCATTACTGATCCAGGGATGACACCGGAGCACAGTAGACTTGATCCATTTGGGTCGGGTCGCTACAAAGATGGTATCAGAGCACACACTGACTGTAGGAGACGATCACTAAGTCAAAGCCATAGACCACTATTCTCTTCTCATTTTCTAACTCCTCATCTTTTCTACTCTTTTAGGATGACGAACGCGAAGATTAAGTACGCTCAACCGGATGAAGGCACACCATTTGGATTTCACCTGAAGGAAGTCACCAAGTACCTGAACATTGGATTACCAAGCTTCACGGGAACCTTCAACGCCACTCTGCCTGAAGAGGAGCGCTGGAAGATTCAAGCTCACATTCCGGGAAGAACGTTCGCGCCAATCACAAAGCCTATAGATAGTGTTTTCAATGCACCAACCTGGAGTCTGGGAAAGAGCATGGCAGCTCATATCACCATAGGACGCATTGGAGAAGTTTACCAAGAAGACCTCAAGGACACTATCTACCAGACTTGCGGACGCCGAGATGAACAATGGGAGTTAGTCAGCACCAAGAAGGATAGATCCATTGCATCTTACATCCAGGAGTTAAACCAGCACATTCGACGACAGGAGAACCAGATGTGCAATGATATGATAGAATTGAAGAATGTGAAGGAAAGGATCATCGAGCTAGAAGGAGAACTGAAGTCTACACGCAAGGACTACATGGACGAAATCGTAACTCTAGCAAGGCACAATGGCGATCTTAAGCAGGAGATTGAAGAACTCAAGAGGAAGTTAGCATCCAAGGAGGAAGACAAGTACATCACCTGTCCGGACAACTACATCATCATCGATGACACCAATTCGGATCCAAGTGAACCCGACTTTGAAGACGAAGCTGGAGCAGATATCATGGAGTCTTCCATCGGTTCAAATTTCTAGAGGACCACCAAATAGTAGTAGTATTCCCCCATGTATACATTATAGTTCGAGCACTTTTGCGATAGTTAGACCGTTTGTAAGCCCTTGTTTGATTGAATGAAGTGATTTTGTGTGCATTTGCTCATGTGCATTGGGGTAGTGTTATCCCTTTAGACCTCATTCTATTCTTAATTCTCGTCTTTTCTAAACCCTCAGATGCCTCCGAGACGTGACAATGGATTTCCACTGGAGCTCACCCTGTTGATCCAGCAACAGAATCAATTGATGCAGATGTTAGTCCAGAACCAGCAAAACAACAACAACAACCCACCACCACCGCCACCTATTGACCCCTTAGCCCGTTTTCTTAGGCTGAATCCGCCGGTGTTTTCTAGTAGCACCGAGCCGACAGTAGCAGACAATTGGCTCCGCAAGATAGGAAGGGAGTTGACCACTGCAGGATGCACGGATGGTGAGAAAGTGAAGTTTGCCGCTCACCAGCTTGACGGACCCGCGGCAGCATGGTGGGAGAATTTCACAGCCACTTACCCAGTTGACACTGTCACATGGGATCAGTTTCAGCAAGTTTCCGCACTGCCCATGTTTCAGCAGGAGCTATGGCCATGAAGAAGCATGAGTTTTGCAACTTACGCCAAGGAGGAAGGACAGTTGGCCAGTACGTTGACGACTTCAGCAAGTTAGCACGTTATGCCCCAGATGACGTTGCTGCGGATGCAGCTAAGCAGGAGAAGTTTCTGGAAGGACTGAATGATGAACTAAGCATGAAATTGATGGTAGCAAGTTTCAACAACTACCAGGAGTTGGTAGATAGTGCCATCATGATTGAAGGGAAGCAACAGCAGATTGAGAACCGTAAGAGGAAGTATGGACAGGGGAAGTATAACTCTGGAGCCCAGCAGAAGCCCCGTTTTACCCCTAAACCAGGATTTCAGTTTCAGCATACCCATGGAGGAGGTAGTTCGCACAACCATACTGGCCACAAGAATGGTACTGGGAATGGAGGAAGCAACGGCCAGAACCATACCACCCCATCGACCCCAACCATGAGAGACCTGAGTCAAGTCACCTGTTTCAAGTGTTCCAAGGCCGGACATTATGCCAATGAATGTCCCGAAGGCCAGAATGGAAATGACAATGGAAGCTCTGGGAAGAAGCTGAACCCTTTCAACAGGGGACAGGTGAACCACGTTAATGTGGAGGAGGTTGAAGATCAGCCCGATGCAGTAATCGGTAAGTTTTTGGTTAAGACATTTACCGCACTCGTTCTTTTTGATACTGGTGCATCGCATTCATACATATCAAGGGGATTTGTGGAAAAGTATAGCCTGCCCACTAGGATTCTTAAAACGCCTATGCTAGTAAGCTTGCCAGGAGCAGAGCACATGGCCAGACAAGGATGTTTCCAAGTGCCATTAAGTATAGGAAGGCATGTTTTCCCAACGGATTTAATTATTCTGGAATCCCAAGGTCTGGATGTGATTCTTGGTATGGATTGGCTGTCGATGTATGGAGGAAACATCGATTGCGCCAGTAAGACAATTTTGCTTACCACACCAGAAGGAAGAAGGATCAAGTATGTATCCCGGCATGTGCCAAACAGGACACAAGTAAACTGCCTAACAGGAGTTGTGCAAGAAGAAGTACCAGTGGTAAAGGATTTTCCTGATGTATTTCCTGAGGAATTGCCAGGCATGCCACCGGATAGAGACATTGAGTTTTTGATTGAGTTATTGCCAGGTACAGGCCCAATATCAAAGAGACCATATAGGATGCCAGCAAAGGATTTGGTGGAAATTAAGAATCTGATTAAGGAGTTATTGGATAAAGGTTACATTCACCCAAGTTCTTCGCCTTGGGGATCACCTGTACTTCTAGTGGAAAAGAAGGATGGATCATTAAGGATGGTTGTAGATTACCGTGGATTAAATGAAGTAACCATCAAGAACAAGTACCCACTGCCAATGATTAATGATCTGTTTGATCGTTTGCAAGGAGCTAAAGTGTTTTCCAAGATTGATTTGCGATCAGGGTACCATCAGTTGAAGATTCGAGAGCAGGACATACCTAAGACAGCATTCACCACGAGATATGGACTGTATGAGTATACCGTTATGTCATTTGGATTGACTAACGCACCTGCCTATTTTATGAACCTGATGAACAAGGTATTTATGGAGTTTTTGGATAAGTTCGTCGTTGTGTTCATTGATGACATCCTGGTTTATTCAAAGAATGAAGAGGAGCATAAGGAACATTTGCGTTTGGTTTTGGAGAAACTAAGGGAACATCAGTTATACGCCAAATTCAGCAAATGTGAGTTTTGGTTGAAGGAAGTTGGATTCCTCGGACACGTTATATCCGTAGAAGGGATAGCAGTTGACCCCACAAAGGTTGAGACCGTAACCGAATGGGAAGCACCAACGACCGTTGGAGAGATCCAGAGTTTTCTTGTACTCGCAGGATACTACCGGAGGTTCATTGAGAACTTTTCAAAGATTGCAAAGCCTATGACTGAGTTGTTGAAGAAGGATACTAAGTTCAAATGGACTGAGGAGTGTGAGGCTAGTTTCCAGGAGTTGAAGAAACGTTTGGTTACCTCACCAGTATTGATTTTGCCAGATCAGACCAAGGATTATGAGGTGTATTGCGACGCTTCACGTCGAGGACTTGGAGCAGTGCTTATGCAGGAAGGGAGAGTTGTTTCATATGCTTCACGGCAACTGAAGCCTCATGAGTTGAATTATGCCACACATGATTTGGAGTTAGCAGCCGTAGTGCATGCATTGAAGACGTGGAGACATTTCCTCATTGGAAATCATTGTGAGGTGTACACGGATCACAAGAGTTTGAAGTACATTTTCACTCAGAAGGAGTTGAACCTCCGACAAAGGAGATGGTTGGAGCTCATCAAGGATTATGACATGAGATTGCATTACCATCCCGGAAAGGCTAATGTAGTAGCTGACGCATTGAGCCGTAAGAGTCATGTCAATAGGTTAATGACGGGAGAAATACCCAAGGAGTTAGCAGAAAACCTTCGTGAGCTATGTTTGGAAATAGTTCCGAGAGGCTATGTAGCAACATTGGAGATTCAGTCAACACTGATGGATAAGATCAGAGAAGCTCAGAAATCTGACAAGGAGATTGCTGCTATAAAAGAGAAATTGAGCGAAGGAAAAGCAAAGGGATTTCGTGAGGACGAGCACGACACCCTATGGTTTGAAGATCGTGTTTATGTGCCAAATGACCCGGAGATCAGGAAGTTGATTTTGCACGAGGCACATGATTCACCGTATTCGATTCACCCAGGGAATACCAAGATGTATTTGGATTTGAAGGAAACATTCTGGTGGACCGGAATGAAGAAGGATATTGCAGCATATGTAGCAGTTTGACAAAGGTAGAGCATCAGAAGCCAGCAGGATTGTTACAACCATTGCCGATACCCGAATGGAAGTGGGATAAGATAGGCATGGATTTTATCACAGGACTACCCAGGACGAAATCAGGCTATGACTCGATATGGGTAGTAGTTGATCGTTTGACAAAGGTAGCACATTTTATTCCCGTTAAGACCACTTACACCAGTGCTAAGTTGGCAAAGATATACATGACTAGGATCATTTGTTTGCATGGAGTTCCGAGGAGTATTGTATCAGATAGAGGAACCCAATTTACCTCAAAATTTTGGAATCAGTTGCATGAAACTCTAGGAACCAGACTAGAGTTCAGCGCAGCTTTTCATCCGCAGACAGATGGACAGACCGAGAGAGTCAATCAGATTTTGGAAGATATGCTGAGAGCTTGTGCACTAGATTATGGATCTAGTTGGGACGATAACTTTCCGTATGCGGAGTTTTCTTATAACAACAGTTACCAAACCAGTTTGAAGATGGCACCTTTCGAAGCTTTATACGGAAGGAGGTGCAGGACACCGTTGTCATGGGACGAAGTTGGAGACCGTCAATTCTTTGGACCAGATTTAATTAAGGAGTCTGAACGGAAAGTTAAGTTGATTCGCGATAGGCTCAAGGTAGCCCAGTCCAGGCAGAAGAGCTACGCAGATTCTAAATGCAAGGAGACAGTTTACGAAACCGGAGACAGAGTTTATCTTCGAGTATCCCCACTTCGAGGAGTTAAGAGCTTTGGAGTTAAGGGAAATTAGCACCGTGTTTCGTTGGACCGTATAAGATCTTGCAGCATATGGGAGAAGTCGCTTATAAGTTGGAATTACCAGAGGGACTGTCAGGAGTTCATGATGTATTCCATGTTTCTCAGCTGAAGAAATGTCACGCCGAAATGGCGGAGGTACCGCTAAGAGATACAGTGCCACTTGAAGCAATTCAGTTGAAGGATGACTTAACGTATAAGGAGAAACCAGTCAAGATTCTCGAGTTTTCCAGCAGAGTTACTCGCAGCAAGGTTATCAAGTTTTGCAAAGTTCAGTGGAACCACCACTCAGAGGATGAAGCCACCTGGGAAAGAGAAGAAGATTTGCTCAAGGACCACCCTCACCTATTTTCTAGCCAACCCGAATCTCGAGGGCGAGATTCATCTTAAGGGGGGTAGGTTTGTAACATCCCAAATTTTGTAATTTGGAATGTTATACACTAGATCATCATGCATAGCATATTTTCTTGCATTTTGGTCGATCCTAGAAATTTCACGCAACTCAAGGACCTTCGGAGAGAGTTGGAGATTTCGTTATTTTCATATTTGAGCGTTTTCTCAAATTTGAAAAGAGGATCATTTGATTTATTTATTTCATCTTCAATTATTTTCCAATATCAAAAAAAATGAGAGAGGGAATAATATGACTTTCCCAAACTTAGGAAAAATGAAGATTTAATGAATAAGTCAAGTTTTGGTTTTGCTGGAGTTTTATTTGCTTTTTATTTGGATAGGGAAAAATGCGTGTTTCCAAAATTGCATTTTAGGCCCGGAGAAAAGTTCATTTTGTTCGACTCATTTTTAGGAGTCGGGGAAAATTTACTTTAGGAATTTCGGAGTTCGTTTAGATTTTCTTTCTTTTGTTTTTCTGCGCGCGAAACCGATTTAAAAAAAAAGGGAGACCGCAGCGCCCGCCTGGGCCAAGGGACCAGCCGGCCAGGCCCAGCCGCCCCACGCGCCAGCCAGCCCCGCCCCCTCGCCCGAGTCCTGAAAGGACTCTAGGCCGCCGCCGCCTTGCCCGTTGCCCCCTCCCCAAGCAACACCCTCCCCCCCTCCTAGTATAAATACCCAAGCACCCCCCCTCTCCACCCCAAGCCGCAGCCACCGCCGCCTCCCGCCCTGAGCCACGCGCCAGCCTCGCCGCCTCTAGCTGCTGCCGCCGCCGCCGCCGCCCTAGCCGCCGCCGCCCTTGCGCCGCCGCCGCCCTTGTCCCGCCGCCGCCGGAGCCCCTCGCCGGAGCCTCGTCGAGGTAGCCGCGCCGCGCCACCCTACCCTCGCCTCAGTTCGGTTTTTATTTTTGAAATTGTTCTGGTTCTTTTCCGTTTTCTTTTCCGGTTCTTTGGTTCGGTTTTCTTTTCCGAAACCCTAGATCGGTTATCGTTTTCTTTCAGTTTAGTTGGTTTAGCGAGCATTCGCCGGACCGTTCGTCTTAACGAACGTGATCACCGGTTAACGAACGTCCGTTCGTTTAACCGTTCGTCTCTTTCTTTTCGTCGGATTTATTCCGCGATCGTGATCTCAGATCCGATCTTCGTTCTAGTCTTTCTTCTCGCTCGTTTATCGGAATCAGGTGATTCAAGCGCCTGGAGTTTCGTCTCGAAACCGCCGTTCCGTCTAAACAAGTTGAACAAGCCTTTGCTACAGTAAAATTTGACCTAGTTTCAACTTGTTAGAACCGAGTTATTTTCTTCCGCCGTTTGTTTTTCGTTTCTTTGTTCGGTTCGTTCTTTCTTTGCAACCGGAGTTCTTAAGTTGAACTTTCTGGTTTGTTCTCTTGTTCGAGTTTTACCTGTGCATTAGACGATTACTTATTGTATGCTTGTTGTTTGTCTGCGATAGATTACCCGGATTGTGCCGCTTGTTACTTCGAAACCCTAGGTCTCGCGGATCATCAGCAAGGCAAGTAACACTTTGATCATACCTTTTCTACAACCCATGTTTTATTGCATTAGATCAATCCTCTCACATTGCATGATTAGGATCTAATTAAGTTGTGGGATGGGAAGTAGATGAGGTAGTACCTATTACCTGTATTATTATGAAACCTTTGGGAGTTACTTCTACATTTGCTTATTATGCCAGGCTATGCTAGTAGACGTGGATTGGGTGAGTGATATCCATGACAGATGTGAGTTTGTTAATTTTAATGGTTTACTTAAGGTGGCAACTTAAATACACATCTGGGTGGATTGAGGCACCTGATGTCTATCGGGACTTGCCTGTTTTATTTCGGACCGCCACCCAGGCTCAAAGGGATCATAAGATCATTCATGCTAGTAACTTCCGTGTGCAGCCACAAGCCATTATGGGCTCTGGCATAGTTGACTAAGTCGTGCGAACTCTTACGGGTAGACTAGCAGATGTAGGGGAAAGTAGGTGTACCGGTCTACCCACATGTAAGGTGCTAGTGCTTCTGAAAGACTGTGTCTCGGTCATCCGTCTTCTCAAACACCCTGCAGTGCGAGATACCAAACGGAGGCGATCGAGTCTTGTGGGGAAAAGTGCGCAAACCTCTGCAGAGTGTACAAACTAATCATGATTAGCCATGTCCCCAATTATGGACAACTTGAGTATCTAGTACTTGAATATCATGTGAATCTCATCATGTTACTTCTAATTAATATTGTTGGGTTTAATTGTTCACTTAATTGGGATCGGAATGCTGTCAACCATTCTCGATGTTTCACAACTACCATGATAGTTAAATAAATTTATTCCTTTGCAGTAGGGAAAAACTGGCTTTACGCAAAACTGTAACCATAGAGCTTTCCACCAGCCATATATGCATGTAGTATAGCTGTTTCATTCCATTACTCTCTATGTGTTACATTGCCAGCATATTCCATGTGCTGACCCGTTTTCGGGCTGCAACTTCTCATGTTGCAGACTTTTCAGACGACGAGTAAGGTGCTTTTAGGTCGTGGTCCTATACTCAGTGATGCCGTTGGAGTTGATGGACCCATTTATCTTCCGAGTCTTCCGCTGTTATCGTTATTAGATGGACTTAAGCCATATTTATTGTAATAAGTTCTCTTTGAGACAACGATGTAATAAGTGTGTGATTGCCACTCTGCTATAAATCCTTTGATGTACTGTGTGGTGTCAGCATTACTGATCCAGGGATGACACCGGAGCACAGTAGACTTGATCCATTCGGGTCGGGTCGCTACACCATTAGTGTTAGTTCCATCTATAACCCTTTTCCTAGTACTGCATGTCACATAAACCATGATAACATTGACCTCCTATTTTAACTGATATGACAGGCGGGCCCACAACAGGTCTATGTTTATCCCTTGTGTTAGGTTTAGCAAATATTGCAGCTTCTTCACAGAAATAAATAACATGCCCATCTAGATCTTCTTCCAACAGATCTTTAACCATAGCAATGCTAGGTTCAACTTTAATTTGTTCATCAGGTTTAGGTGTTCCAATATAGCTTTTGTTAACCACAGTTGAAACTTTAGCATGTTCCTTTATCCTAACAGGAAAAGGTTGTTTCTCAATATAAGTAGAAGGTACAACTAGATCAACATTATGAACTATAGTTTCTTCTTTAACTGGTACCGGTTCTTTAATTTCTTCATTAATAGGTGGGTGATATTTAAACAACTTCTCTTTAGGGAGTTCAACATGAGTAGCAAATGATTCACAAAAGGAGGCTACTATCTTAGAGTCAAGTCCATATTTAGTGCTAAACTTTTGAAAAGCATCGGTATTTATAAAAGATTTAACGCAATCATACATAAACTTTCGATTGTTCCATACTATTATATTATCAAATTCGGATGTTTTATATGCATTTATATGCTATTTAATATGATTTTTGGGACTAACCTATTAACCTAGAGCCCAGTGCCAGTTTATGTTTTTACCTTGTTTTTGAGTATCGCAGAAAATGAAAATCAAACAAAGTCCAATTGACCTGAAATTTCACGGAGATCATTTTTGGACCAGAAGAAGCCCACGGAGTACCGGAGATGGGCAGAAAAGTCCTGAGGCCACCACGAGGGTGGGGGCGCGCCCTACCCCCTGGGCGCGCTCCCTAGCTCGTGGCCGCCTCGGGGAACCCCCTGACTTGTTCCCGACTCCAACACCTCTAATATATACCCAAACTTCCAGAAAGAAACCTAGATCGGGAGTTCCGCCGCCGCAAGTCTCTGTAGCCACCGAAAACCAATGTAGACCCGTTCTGGCACCCTACAGGAGGGGGAATCCTTCTCCAGTGGCCATCTTCATCATACCGGCTCTCCATGACGAGGAGGGAGTAGTTCACCCTCGGGGCTGAGGGTATGTACCAGTAGCTATGTGTTTGATCTATCTCTCTCTCTCGTGTTCTTGATTTTGGCATGATCTTGATATATCGTGAGCTTTTCTATTATAGTTGGATCTTATGATGTTTCTCCCCCTCTACTCTCTTGTGATGAATTGAGTTTTCCCTTTGAAGTGGTCTTATCGGATTGTGTCTTTAAGTATTTGAGAACACTTCATGTATGTCTTGCATGTGCTTATCTGTGGTGACAATGGTAAATCACGTGATCCACTTGCTGTATGTTTTGGTGATCAACTTGCGAGTTCCGTGACCTCGTGAACTTATGCATAGGGGTTAGCACACGTTTTCGTCTTGACTCTCCGGTAGAAACTTTGGGGCACTCTTTGAAGTTCTTTGTGTTGGTTGAATAGATGAATGTGAGATTGTGTGATGCATATCGGATAATCATACCCACGGATACTTGAGTTGACATTGGAGTATCTAGGTGACATTAGGGTTTTGGTTGATTCGTGTCTTATGGTGTTATTCTAGTATGAACTCTAGGATAGATTGGATGGAAAGAAAAGCTTCGTGTTATATTACTACGGACTCTTGAATTGTTCGATCAAAAATGATAACTTTGAAGTGGTTTCCTACCCAACAATAATCTCTTCGTTTGTTCTCCGCTATTAGTGACTTTGGAGTGACTCTTTGTTGCATGTTGAGGGATAGTTATATGATCCAATTATGTTATTATTGTTGAGAGAACTTGCACTAGTGAAAGTATGAACCCTAGGCCTTGTTTCGTAGCATTGCAATACAGTTTACGCTCACTTTTACCACTTGCTATACCTTGCTGTTTTTATATTTTCAGATTACAAAAACCAATATCTCCCATCCATATTGCACTTGTATCACCATCTCTTCACCGAACTAGTGCACCTATACAATTTACAATTGTATTGGGTGTGTTGGGGACACAAGAGACTCTTTGTTATTTGGTTGCAGGATTGTTTGAGAGAGACCATCTTCATCCTACGCCTCCCGCGGATTGATAAACCTTAGGTCATCCACTTGAGGGAAATTTGCTACTGTCCTACAAACCTCTGCACTTGGAGGCCCAACAACGTCTACAAGAAGAAGGTTGTGTAGTATACATCACCTGACTCTTTACCTGCGTCAAGTTCCCAATCTTCAGAGTCGCATTTAATTATTTCCAATATATCCCACCAGAATTCAATAGTCTTCTTCATAAAAGAACCAGCAAAATAAGTATCAATCATGGTTTGATCATTATGAGAAAGCCGAGCATAAAAGTACTGGATAATATTTTTTTCTTGAGAGCTCATGATTGGGCATAAATATAACATTGACTTAAGCCTCCCCAAGATATAGCGATACTTTCTCCTTCATGAGGCCAAAAATTATATATATAATTCCAATCACGATGAACTAGATGCGTAGGATAAAATTTTAGGTGGAACTCCAATTTCAAACGATTCCAATTCCATGATCCAATATCATCGCATAGCCTATACCATGCCAATGCTTTTACCTTCAAAGATAAAGGGAAAACCATTTTCATAACTTCATCTTCGGGTGAACCAGAAAGCTTAAACAATCCACAAATTTGTTCTACATATATCAAGTGCATATCACGATGTTCGGTTCCATCTCCTGCATAAGGATTAGCTAGCAGTTGTTCTATCATACCCAAAGGAATTTCATATTCAATATTTTTAGTAGGTGCAGTAGGTTGAGGGGTAGCTAATTGTGGTTCTGGACGAGGTGAAGATACCCCGAACAAACCCCTCAAAGGACTCTTTTCCATAGTAAAAAGTAACAAAAAATTTCAGCACAATGTATAAAATGTTTCCTTACCAAAGGCACTTCACTCCCCGGCAACGGAGCCAGATAATAGACTTGATGACCCACAAGTATAGGGGATCAATTGTAGCTCTTTTTGATAAGTAAGAGTGTCAAACCCAACGAGGAGCAGAAGGAAATGACAAGTAGTTTGCAGTAAGGTAATGTGTGCAAGTGCTGAAATTGCAAGTAGCGGAGTAGTTTGATAGCAAGATAATTTGTAACGAGCATGAAACTATAGTAGTAAAAAATATGAAGCAAGGTAGCCCAATCCTTTTTAGGCAAAGGACAGGCCAAAACGGTCTCTTATGATAAGCAAAGCGTTCTGGAGCGTACACGGGAATTTCATCCAGTCACTTTCATCATGTTGGCTTAATTAGTGTTCGCTACTTTGGTAATTTGTATATGTGGGTAGACCGGTGCTTAGGTGTTTTTCTTACTTGAACAAAGCTCCTACTTGTGATTAACCCTCCCGCAAGCATCCGCAACTATGAAAAAAGTATTAAGAATAAATTCTAACCATATCTTTAAACTCATGGATCCAATCGGTCCCTTACGGAATAGCGCATAAACTTGGGTTTAAGCTTCTGTCACTCTGGCAACCCATCATCTAATTGCTACTCCATAATGCATTCCCTTAGGCCCAAATATGGTGAAGTGTCATGTAGTCGGCTTTCACATGACACCACTAAGGGAATAACAACATACATACTATCAAAATGTCGAACACATGTCAAATTCACATGATTATTTGCAACATGATTTCTCCCGTGACCTCAAGAACAAAAGTAACTACTCATAAATGATAAACATGCTCATTATCAGAGGATTATTATATAGCATAATGGATCTGGACATATAATCTTCCACCAAATAAACCATATTGTAATCAACTACAAGATGTAATCAACACTACTAGTCACCCACAAGCACCAATCTATAGTTCCGGTAACAAGATTGAACACAAGGGATAACTAGGGTTTGAGATGAGATGGTGTTGATGGAGATTGCCCTCCCCAAGATGGGAGAGTTGTTGGTGATGATGATGACAATGATTTCACCCTTCGGGAGGGAAGTTCCCCCGACAGAATCGCTCCGCCGGAGGGCAAAACTGCTCCTGCCCAAGTTCCACCTCGAGATGGCGGTGTTCCGTCCCGAAATTCCTTATCTTATTTTTTAAGGTAAAAGTGACTTATATACCAGAAGACGGGCACCGGAGATGGGCCGAGGAGGGCAAAACCCACCAGGGCGCGCTTGGGCTCCCTACCGCGCTCAGGTGGGCTGTGCCCACCTGGTGGTCCCCTCTGGTAGTTATTTGCTTCAATAATTCTTATATTTTCCATTAAAAATCTCCATGAAGTTTCAGCTCATTTGGAGTTGTGCAGAATAGGTAGCCTGACGTAGCTTTTTCAGGTCCAGATTTCCAGCTGCCGGAATTCTCCCTCTTGGTGTGTACCTTGCAAATTATGAGAGAAAAGGTATTAGAATTACTCCAAAAAGAATTATTATGAATGAAAATATTATAAATAACAGCAAGAAAATATGATGCAAAATGGACATGTCAATGGATTGCATGTCTCGTACACGTACCCGCGTGGGTGCGAGGCATTGGGCTCTAAATGAACCCGAGCAAGCCGTTCATTTACTGAATCTGAGTGATTGCACTGGCTACGCATTACTGAACCCGAGCGATCGATTGATCCCGGGTTTTTAACTGAACCTGATCGAGTGATTCCTTCACTACTGCTGCTAACTGAAGCTGATAAACCTGCTGCCTCTTGATGAACAGTGAGCGTTGTTGGGGGTTGGATGAACAGTTCCGGTGGGGGTTGGATGAACAGGACCCCGTGGTAGTAGGTCGTTGCCGCTGGATGAATAGGACCCCGAGGAGGCCGCCGCACCCCAGCCGGTTGGGGGTGGATGAACAGGAGCATCTTTCGACCATACGCGATCGAACACAATTCCATTTCCTCCATTTTGCGGTACGCTAGACCATTCCCTATGAACAAGGCCCCATTTCGATCGTACGCTGTTGAACGGAAGGACAGTTTCCTCCATTCTGTGGTATGTCAGACCTCATTTCGGCTGTTCCGACCAAGCCGATTGGCTTCCGACGAACACCATGTATTTCGTTGCCTCCCGATGAATACGACGCATTCTGTCACCTCCCATGAACATGACGCAGTTTCTTCATTCCGAACCAACCGGTTGGCTTCTGATGAACAGGATGTCATTGCTGCCGTCCTTTGCCTCTCCATGTACAGGAGCCCTAGCCGTACGTATGCGCAAGCACGCGTTCGAGACCCCGCCCGTATGTACGTACATGACCGTATTTCTTGGCATCTGGTTGTACGTATGTGTACATGATTTTGACTAGACTGCATGAACTACTACCGCTCCTTACTCGACCACGATTCATCGTGGCAGACAGATCGATCGACCGGTATGTACACAAACAACGCTATGTACGCTTCGACCATGTGCGTCCCAACTGCCAAGGAGGATAAGGATGCACTTCCTTGCGTGCGAAGATATAGCTGGTTGGTCCCAAGTGTCAGGGGGAAGAATCATTTTTTGCCCGTAATAAGGACGCAATTTCTTGCGTGCGAAGATGTAGCTGGTGGGTCCCAGTTGTCAGGGGGAGAAAACATTATTTTTAAGGTAAAAAGGATGCAGTTGCATGCATGCGTCCATGGGCGCGGTGCGTCCCCACTGTTAGGCTCTCCACGTACAGTCATCTTCCAATGACTCTTGTTTGTTGACCATATTGACCACACAGTGCAGAGCGCACCAAGGCCGGTGGACGACGGCGAGGCCCTAGATTGGAAAGCCCTAGAGATGGGCAAGACGCGATAGTGGAGTCGCAGACGGAGAGGAGTGGGAAACTTGACTGGTTCGGGTGCGCGGTGGGCCTACACTCGACAGATAATAACTAGCGGTGTGGAGGAGTGGAGGGGTGTCCTGGCCTTCGGTGGGGTAGCGTTTCACTGCGAGGCGCCAAAATAGCGCGCTAGATGGCGGAGTCTAGAGCAGGCGGTCCCGGCAGCGCTGGGGGAAGAAGACGAGTTGAGGAATGTCGGTCGTTGGATGTAAATACAAAGCCTTCCTTAGGATTCATCCTTTGTATATTTATTTTTTGCGAAAGTGCTTAGGCTTCGACCAACTGGCGCACATGTCAGCCAGTCCATTTGTTTTTTAGTATATTTGGTGGGCTGGGTGAAATAATGTTGTAGCGTCTATATAGCCAGTTTATATATTATGGTGGAATTTAAAGCCCATTTGCATTTTTCTCGAAATCCGCGGACTTAAGGATAAGGGTGGCATGGGTATTATTAACCTTTCGATCCAGAACAGAGCCCTCCTCACTAAGCACCTCCACCAATTCTACAACAAGGAAGATATCCCATGGGTGTCATTGATATGGGACACCTATTATAATGGTGTTGTTCCACATGCAACAGTTCAATGTGGATCCTCATGGTGGAGATATATTACGAAGATTAATGATGTCTATAGAGAAAATTTGACTATCACAGTTAATTCTGGTGACACTGCACTTTTCTGGCATGATTCATGGTTTCTCAATGGGCGCTCCATCCCAGTGAAAGAGAGATTTCCACGGCTATTCTCCTTCACCATGGATGATAAAATCTCAGTTAGAGATTTCATAGAGGATTTGTACATACAAGCATAATTTCAACTTCCATTGTCCCCCGAGGAAATGGAGGAACTTCAAACCTTGTAGTTTGACATTCGAGCTTTAGAGAGAGATCCCACTGCATCTAATTCCTGGTCATGGATTCCTAGAAAAGGTAGTTATTCTGCCAAAAGCTACTATGTTCTCATGCACTCCACATTGCCAGATGATGACCCTTCCAAGTGGATCTGGAAGTGAAAATGCATCATGAAAATCAAAGTCTTTGCATGGCTAATGCTCAATGATCGCCTAAACACAAGAGATATGCTACTCAAAAGACATTGGAGACCTGAGGATGATGATAACCTACGTAATGTGTGTTGCACACCTGCATGAGGACATAGATCACCTATTCTTTAAGTGCAACTTCAGTACCAGAGTATGAAATTATCTACAAATACAGTGGCATGGTGGGATGTCCATCATAAAATGCATTCTGGTTGCCAAAAGAGGCTTTCGACAACCCTTCTTCTTTGAGGTAGTGTTTCTGGCTACATGGAGTATATGGACTACAAGGAATGACAAAATCTCTAGGCACATCAGGCCTACTTTTGGAGCATGGAAGGCCAAGTTCATTCATGATATAACTTTACACTCCCACAGAATGAAGGCTGATGTGAAACCACTATTGCTGCAATGGATTAAAGCACTACTTTAAATATCCTAATGCGTCCACTTTGGACTATATTGTCCATTGCAATGATGTTGATCATATTGCTAGTTGTAATCATTTTGTTTGTAATTAATTGCATGTAAATAGGTAAGCTCTAGCTCTTAGTTAGCCTAGTTTTCTTAGCTTATGTACATATTTAATTTGTAGAGACTGTGCTAGAATTTGTGGTGGAGGTTTTGAATAAAGGGTTGTGGGGCTTTAGCCTCACAGTATTTAGTCAAAAAAACATGCGATCGAACTTCAACTTTTCCTTTTCACTTTCGCATTGTCTCTTTGCATCAACAATGACCCAACAAAGATCATCATCGATCACATCATCTGGTTCCTCTTGATCTTCAGCTTCCCCCGTTGCAGCATCACCGTATTCAGGAGGCACATAGTTGTCATCATCCTCTTCTTCTTCGTTGTCGTCCATCATAACCCCTCTTTCTTCATGCATGGTCCAAACATTATAGTGTGGCATGAAACCCTTATAAAGCAGGTGGGTGTGAAGTATTTTTCGGTCATAGTAAGACTTCGTATTACCACATATAGGGCATGGACAACACATAAAACCATTTTGCTTGTTTGCCTCAGCCACTTCGAGAAAATTATGCACGCCCTTAATGTACTCGGAGGTGCGTCTGTTACCATACATCCATTGTCGGTTCGTCTGCGTGCATTATATATAATTAAGTTTGTCAAAAACGATTATAGAACATCATGAATACAAAAGTGGCCAAATTAATAGAAGTTCATCATCACATTAAAACCAGAGTACATACATAGTTCTAATTGAACAACATATAGCTCTCAAGAGCATCTAATTAAACCATACATTGAAACTATCTAAAATATTTCAATGCAACTACAAATGCGATCATAATCGCAACTAAGGTAACAATTGATCCAACGACATAATGATACCAAGTCTCAGTATGAATGACATATTTTCTTATCTTCAAGTGTATTGCATCTATCTTGATCTTGTGATAATCGACGACATCCGCAACATGCAAGTCCAATATCATCTTCTCCTCCTCCATTTTTTTTTCCTTCAAGTAATTGTTTTTTTCTTCAATTAAATTTAACCTCTCGACAATAGGGTCGGTTGGAATTTCCGGTTCACATACCTCCTAGAGAAAAAAAAGCTATGTCACGTTGGTCAGCATAATTGTCATAAACACTAAATGAACCAAATAGTTATAAAAGATAATATATACCACATCTGAATCATAGACAGGACGAGGGCCGACGGAGGCGAATACCAAAACCATCGCACTATGTAATAACAAACAATAATAGAAGTAAGAAAATTACACAAGTATCTATCTAAATCATACAAGTAAGAACTTTTTTTCTTTTAGAAAGAAGAAAAGAACAAGAGGCTCACCACGGTGGTGCCGGCGACCAGATCGGCGCGAGCGATCGACGGCGGTGAGGATGGAGACGGGACAGGACGGACCGCCAAACCTAGACAAATCTTGAGGAAAATGTAGTTTCGATAAGGAGATCCGGGAGAAGAAAGCACAAGTGTACCTCGGGCGTTTCATCAAACACCTCATGTGCATAGGAGGTGAGTTAGAGCACCACAAAGTACTCCCATGGCCGGCCAAAAAAACAGAGCAGTGCACTGCTCTGCTCACGGGCAAGGGGTATATATAGGCTTCCCTTTGGTCCCGGTTTGTGATTAGAACCGGGACTAAAGGACCACATTTGTCCCGGTTCCAGTCACCAACCGTGACCAAAGGATGCGGGCCAAGAGCGAGGCCTATTGGTCCGGAATAGTGTTTGGAATCGAGACCAAAGGGGTCAAACGAACCGGCACCATTGGCCCCTGAGGCCCGACTGACGCCCTGGACACATGCACCAACAGATTGGTATAGTTCACTCGCCAAGCTCACCAAGTTAATGCACCCAAAGACTCCACGGTCGATCATTGTGAGAGGACATGGCGTTACTAATCTTCTCTGCACGCACTAATCAAGCATACTCCACCGCTAGGCATGCTTGGTCGATCCATCCGCCGAGCCCAACATCGAACCGTCTCCAAAATTAATTAATACCCCGCAACCGATTCCAACATCCAGCGACCACAATTTATGCATTGGCTCACACGAATCAGATTTATATCTGTGGACGCAATACTTGACAGCATCATAATACACGGCAAATTTACCTGAAAGATACTGTCTTCATATAATCTAAATCAATACTCCCTTCATTTTTATTTACTCTGCATATTAGAGTTGACTAAAATCAAATTTCATAAAGTTTGACCAAATTTGTAGAGAACAATATAAATATTGACCATAACAAATTTATATGATGTGAAAGCACATTCAATAAAAATTTAATGGTATTGATTTCTAATCGTATATGTTATATTTTTGTTTATAAATTTGGTCAAAGTTTACAAAGTTTGACTTTGACCAAAGCTAATACGCGGACTAAATAAAAACGGAAGGAGTACTACTCTAGTTAAAATGTAGCTCTTGATATGGCATCAATGAATGTTAAACTGTAACAAGGGGACAATGTAGGGCAAGGTACTCGATCGCCGACACTGCAGGACCACCTGCGTCATCATATGGTGTAGTTCACTAGTCTAGTTCACGAACTTATTGATCAACTACTCCAGGATCGGTGATTTTGAGAGTACATGTCGCTATTAATCAGCCGTGCACGAAGCCACGAATCAACCACACTGGACTGAAAGAATGCACACATGCATGCCTGGTCCATCCATCAGCTGCCGAATACAACATCCAATCATCTCCAAAACGCATTAATATATCCATCAACCAATTCCAACATCCAACAACCAAAATTTATGTGCTGACTCTCACTAACCGGATTTATCCATCTGGACACAATAGGTGGTATTACCATGTTGGTTTGAAGCCCTATTTAAGCCCATGCGCCCCCCTACGAAACTCATCACCAGTATAATCACTTTGAAAATCTAGTTATCTCATCTTCTACAGCTGAGCTCACCACCACTACTATTGCTAGCTAGATCGAGATGGCCCGTGCTGCAGTTGCTCAGGTTGTGCTGGTTGCCCTAGTGGCGGCAATGCTCCTCATAGGCACCGACGCGGCCATCTCATGCAGTCAGGTGAACTCGGCCTTGAGCCCCTGCATCTCCTATGCCCGCGGCAACGGCGCCAACCCGTCTGCGGCCTGCTGCAGCGGCGTCAGGAGACTTGCCGGCGCAGTGCGGAGCACTGCCGACAAGAAAATGACATGCAACTGCATCAAGAGCGTTGCTGGTGGGCTCAACGCTGGCAAGGCGGCCGACATCCCCTCCAAGTGCAGCGTCAGCATCCCATACGCCATCAGCCCTTCCCTCGACTGCTCTACTATTCGCTAATCGACCACTGCCCACCATGGCTGCCGCATATAGCGCCATCCGTCGTTGCTGAGTATGCTGAGGTCACAAATACATATGAATAAACGCTCTGATCTGATCTCCGTGTGAGGGAGAAAGGAGTGCGTACGCTGACCCAGCTCTGCATGGCCGGCCACTGTCGTACTATTGTTGTTTTTTACTTTCACTCCCTTTGAGGAGGCACGAGACTTTATCGTACGTTGTACCATGTACACTTTCAGTATATGGATTGTACTTATAATTATTTCTTTCCGGTATTTTACTCCACATGACAACCGTAAGAGATGATGAAAATAAAGTGACTGCATAGGACCTCTTACGGTGTTTAATTATACGGAAATGCTGTACGGACGACAAAAGTGTAGACGATGTGAAGACGATTAAAAATTGGGCGGCCATTAGCTCTCCTGTACACATGCATGCGCGGCTGGATTTCACCGTCGTGCATGAATCGTCTGTCTTTGTCGTCCGTATAGCATTGCTGTTAATTATAAGGGCATCTTCAACGGCAACCAGCAAAATTCTTCTCGCACCCGTCCGTGGTCTTGGGTCAGGGACTAGTCCGCAGACACGAATGTAGGAGGACGCCATCCAATGCTAGCCGCATACATCCGACCAACCATTCAAACCAACCTCATGATATTTGGTCAAACCGGACGGATTTCATTCAAGTACGGATATAATTTACATAAAAAGGTCGATATTTGACCGTTTAACTGAAAATCAAGAAAGGAAACCGAAACCCTATACCGGACGACCACCTCATACACGTGGCCACCCGGCCCTGCCATACCGACGTCTCCGTCGTCGCCGTCGTCATCATCGTCCCTCCAGGGGCGGAACAACGCAGGAGGGCCGCGGCTGCCTTGTCCGGGGCCGCTGCCTGCCACTCGTGGAGGAGCCGCTCCACCTCCTGTTGTGCCGTGTGGAGGGCCGCTGCAGCCACTGCCACGACCGGTGTTAGTGAAGCAGTCGTTAAGCGATCACTCCTTGCTGATCTTGGTAAGCTCGCCTTCAATGCACCGACGACGCCCGCGTCCATCTCCATGGTGGTCACGGAGCAGTCGAACGCCCATGCGGCGGTGGTCTGGGTCATTGCGGACCAAGTTCAGCGCCATGTCTCTCTTGGCGAACAAGGAGTGGCGACTGGCATTGCTCTGGTCGTACCTCGCCCGCTGCCAAGCCGCACGCTCCGCCTCGAACACGACGGCCCTCGAGCCCAAGGGGCCGCAGTAACCGCCTCCTCGGAGGTATACTGAAAATCTCTCCGAGAATGAAAGCATGCTTAGATTTGTTGCTGCTGCGTCTGTTTATCATCTTGACCGCTTCAAGACAATCTGACCCAATATCCAAGGGTAAGTTGCTCCATTGCAACGCCAACCATATATCCTCTCGCAGTGCCAGGAGTTCGGTTTCCAGAACGTCACCGCATCCCTGTATGTGTCTGCATGATGTGAAGACAATGGAACCCTCATGATCCCTTAGAATCATACCAGATCATGCTTCCTCGCCAACCACCGAAGCATCTGTATTTAGTTTCACTCTACCAATGTCCGGTTTAGCCCATTGTACATCAACCACCCCATCCACAGAGCAGCCAAAAGGCCATTTTGAAATAATACATGTACCCACGACGGCCTTCCCTTTGATAGGACCAGTGTGTGGATCAAATTTGATGTTATAAAGTGAAGACAGGTAACTAGACAAAGACAGCACTGACACATCCATTGGAGGTGGTTGCTTGGGGTGAACAATCTCATTACGAACGAACCAGATTTTCCAGAACAACATCATCACATACAATCTGCCTTCCTCATTCAGCTCACACAAAAGATGGGTGAACCAATCATAGCGGACCGGTTTTAACATTCATCTAGGTGGGAGCTCCGACTCCTTTGCCATCAACTTCCATAGCACCCTACCATGATTACAACTGCAAAAAACATGGAATGAAACCACCTCTTCCATATCACACACTAGGCATAACGGTGACACCTCTAGTTTTCTTTCGACTTTGTTAGTCCGGTTTGCCAATGAGTCTGTGGCCAATCTCCAGGCAAAACTCTGAACTTTTAGTGGAGCCATACTGTGCCATATGTGGTTCTAGTAATCCAGTATACCATCTGATCTGATGCTGGAGGACTTCCCCGTGGATTCATCAACTCATCACTAGCAAGTTTGTATGCACTCCGGATAGAGAAAACACCGTTCTTTTTGGGCGCCCATGCCAAGAATTCCTCCCCAAAGCGAGTAAAGAAACGGATTTTCAGAATTTCCACAATATCCACTCGGAGAAAATACTAATTTAGTTTATCCATGTCTCAATTACCTCAAGAAGAAATAAGGCCACCAGATGGCTCCCTACCAATCCATCGATCTGTCCAGATACGAACATGTTGGCCCATCCCAATCCTCCATACCATGCCTTTTTTCAAGAGATCTAACCCATGGACAATCGCTTGCCAAGTAGGCGATGGCTTGCCAGAAAACACAGTATCCAAAAGGCGTCCATTTGGGAAGTATATTGCTTTAAGTAACCTGGCACACAAACTATCTGGAAACTCCAGAATTCTCCAGGCTTGGCGCACTAGTGTAGAACCGGGGTTCGTAAGGCCCTTTAGTGCCGGTTTGGTAACCGGCGCTAAAATGTAGGCACTAAAGCCCCCCCCCCCTTTAGTACCGGTTCAGCACGAACCGGTGCTAAAGGGCAACCACGTGGCACGAGCCAGCTTCGGGGGCAGGAAGCCCTTTAGTACCGGTTGGTGTCACCAACCGGTATTAAAATGTTGGGGGGTTTTGGGTTTATGATTTCTTTTTCATTTAATTTTGTGTTTTCCATTTAATTATTTTTCGTTTGCTAGTATTTTACGATACTACATATTGTACACGTTATGCATATACATAAATAGAATTTCTAGTAGAACCGATCATAATATATATATATATATATATATATATATATATATATATATATATATCATCGAATGTCTCACAACCACCATTAATTAATTCACACATATATACACCCATGTATATATATATATACAATTTCTCCTAATTGGTTCCTTCAGAGCTAGTGGCATTAGCCTAGCTAATTGGTGCCTTCGGAGCACGATAACAATTGGAAGTGGTTCATGGGGGCGGTAGCGGGTAGTAGTATTCTCCTTTGGGATCTATGACCTGCTCGAGCAAAAATCCCGCTATTTCCTCTTGAATTGCTTCTATGCGGTCCTGTGCTAGGAGCTTGTCCTGCACCTCTTTGAACTGTTAAGAAGGAGATCAATATGCATGTGTATTAGTTGTGTGACTAGATATTGATAATGGTGTAAAAATTGTGAATAGTGTTCTGACAATCGATATCGTACCCACTCCTGTCTTTGAGATTTGCTCCTTTCAGACGCCATCATGCGAATGTTCTCGCAAACGTAGTATGCACATAGATCATTCCCCGGCGCCTGCTCCAGGGCCTTTACGAGAATGGAATTTGATCAGATAATAATTAATCAAGCATGATAATTAAAGAGATGGCAGCTAGATAGTACTACTTAATTACTTACCTTGGGTTGATACCATTTCAGATTTTGTTTCCATGGGCCTGGAGTGGCCCTGATGAACTTTGCCCAAGCCCTGCCCGCCGACAAAGAAAAGGAATAAATGGGTTATTAAATAGTTGTTATCAGGAAATGACGAACTAATTAATTAGGCCGAGATATAGTTAATAATGATTGAAATTACCTGTTAACTATCCCCTTCACGATGGTGTAGTCACTTGCTTTCTTAAGTAGTGAGTCTAGTACTTCAACTGTTCCTTCATCAACTTTAATGATTAACAAGATCCAGTGAAATCTGCATGCACACACGTTTGCATGTCTTAATTAAGCGGGCATATGTAAGCAAAAACATGTAGCCATAGCTAGTAGGGAAAAACATAATTTGTAGTACAAGACAGTGTGACTCACTGGAAGTTGTAAGGAAGAAGTATATCTTCATTGTATTTGAGTTCCTTGAAGAACTATAGCATGCTTTCCTCTACACTTTTTTCGTGATATGGATCTATTTTCCATGTGTATTCATTAATGGTATTTGGGTCAACGAACCCAATGCCATAGCGTCCACCTTTTTTCATTTCATAAATCTTCATCCTGCATAATACCACAGAAAAGAATATAGTGAGGATAATTACAGGTAATGATTGATCAAAATGATCACTACAGCTAGCATGAGACTTAAATTACAAAAAGAAATCACTTACAGACAATAGCAACTGACGATAGATTTGTCGAGTGCGTCTTTATTGTATAGCTGAAATAGTTCTGAATACTCAATGGTCACAGCTTTCTCATGGTAGTAATGCTCCTTGTTGACATTCACCATGAGGGACTCTCGATTGGAAATCTTGGTAATGTCCATGTACCATTGATGCAATTCATACATTCTCGTTGGAAGCTTATTGACCTCCTCTGGCTCGACCAGAGATTGGCCCCGGGCATATTTCCGTTTTATTTCCTCCTCTCTAGTCGGAGATATGGGCTCGATATCGAGGAGTTGTCCAATAGTGATCCCGATCGATTCAGCCTGCGCAATATGCTCCTCGGTTATTACCACATCGCCCACCCCGGGAACGTTAACGGTTTGCCCACAATAATATTGGGCGCGCCTACTCTCATGTGTTGTTGGTACAACAAGCGGGGGGATTGATTGCGACGCCTGTTCTCCCAACTGGGGAACGGTTTTACCGCTCCTTTTGCCAGCTGATTTGCTCGAGCTCGAGCTCGCCTCTTTCTGTAGACGTGCTCGATTTAACTTCTTGATGTGGCGCTCATAGTCTGTGTCAACAGGCTTGGGAGCTGGTGGTCTAGCCATACGAATGAAGTGATCAATCTTTTCCATAGGCACTTTCTCCCTTGGCGGCGGTGGCGGTTTCGATGCAAAATGGGCTTCCACCTCGGCCTTCGATATGGCTACGTTTTCCTCCTCGGACTTGTCGTAAGGCCTCTGCGGAAGAGGCGCGAGGCTTGTACAATATTGAAATCGCTTGCCTCCGCCTGTACCTCCAGTACTACTTCGACTTGTACCGCTACGCACCATAGCTGAGGTGGCTCTCTTCCGTGATTGCTGAGGCGGCGAAGACGGCTGACGTGGCTGAGTTGGAGGAGGAGGAGTGGCCTGAAGCTGTGCCGGACTTGGAGGAGGAGTGGCCTGAAGCTGTGGCGGACTTGGAGGACGAGTGGCCTGACGCTTTGCCGGACTTGGAGGAGGAGTAGTGGCCTGAAGCTGTGCCGGACTTGGAGGAGGAGTGGCCTGACGCGTTGGTGGACTTGGAGGAGCGGGAGTCTGCTGACTCGGTGGCGGACTGCGACGAGGAGTCGGATGATTCGGTGTTGGTGGCCTTCGAAAGATGATGCAATCCTTTCTCCATAGGATGATACGATGGTAGGCCTCTTCTAGTGTGTGCTCATCGTCACCTCCAGGAATGTCAAGCTCTAGCCCCGAATATTGGTCCACCACCTCATCAACCAAGACACGAGCATAGCCCGATGGAATTGGGTTGCAATGGAAGGTTGGCTCGGGGGGATTTGTAAAAGGAAGGGCGTCCGCCACCTTCATGGATAGGTCCTTCATTTTGAAGTGTAGCTCGCAGTTAGTGTTCTCCATGATGTCATCCACTGGGTAGCTATCCAGCAATACGTCTTCCGGGGCGGAACCAACGCTGCTTCTCGGCATGGATGGGATGGTGCTATCCATTGGTGGATCATCCGCTAGCTGCTGAGACCCCCTTTGCTGGCTAAGTGAGTCGATCTGCTCCTGCTGTCGTTGGAATTTGACTGCCAAATCCGCGTGCGCTGATTCTAGGCCTTGAAGGCGTTCATAGTCTAGCTTCCTCTGCTCCTCCTCCATATTCCTCTTCTTCTCCTCCGCAATCTTCTTTCTTGCACGGGTTCTGTAGTCGGCGTTCCAGTCCGAAAACCCCTCATACCACGGGATAGCGCGCATGCCTCGTGTTCTTCCCGGGTGTTCAGGATTTCCCAGGGCACGCGTAAGCTCGTTGTTCTCTCTGTTGGGCTCAAACAACCCCGATTGAGCCTCTTCCATTGCAACAAGTAGCTTATCTTCGGCTCCGTCCAGACATGCCTTCTTCAAAACTTTGCCTGTCTTCGGGTCCAACTCCCCCCATGCGCATAGAACCAAGTCCTGCACCTGGGGGGCCAGTTCACTGTTTCTGGAGTGACACATGCATCCAGCATCTCTTTCTCAGACTTATCCAACTTAGGCATTCCCACAGCATAGCCACTTGGCCCCAGCTTATGGAACTTATCCTTTTTTGCAGCATTGGCCCTGTTTATTCTGGACCATTCCTTAGATAATTCCGAATCCTTGAATTTCACGAAATCGTCCCAATGAGCACTTTGCTTCTCTAGTGTTCCCTCGAATACTGGAGTCTTCCTTCCTCCCTTGACGTACTTGGCCCATTGACGAATCTTGTGGTTCTTGAATGCAACCGCCATCTTCCTAAGAGCAGCGTCCTTGACTTTCTCCACATCTGCATCTGTGAAATGATCTGGTAGGGTGAAATTTTCCATGAGCGTTTCCCAAAGCAAATGTTTTTGTCTGTCGTCGACAAAAGTAACTCCTGGACGTGGCTTTGCTGGCTCTCTCCATTCTTGAAGGGAGATCGGGAGTTGGTCCTTCACAAGAACTTCGCACTGACGAATGAACTTGTGCGCAATCTTCTTAGGCGCTAATGGTTCACCATTAGGTCTGATTGCCTCGATATTGTACTTTACGCCCTCCTTCAAGTTTTTGTTCGGGCCTCGTTTCGTCCTGTTGCCTAAAGATTTGCTTGATCCGGATGGCTGAAAGAAGAAAGATCGATTCGTTAATATATCTTCAAGTCATTTAAAACATGTGATGATCACTAGATGCCTGCTTATATAAGTATATATACCTCGCCGGTCTTTGTTGTTTCAAGATCAACATTTTCTTCGTCATGTTCATAGTCATGACTTCATCAATTCGGTCGTCGCGATCGAATATCATATCACCCTCCCCGATGTTGTTTAGATATTCGGAGCCGTCATAATCTTCTTCATTCTGATCATCACACTAGTGCAGAACCGGGCAATAGCACCGGTTTGTAAGGCCCTTTAGTGCCGGTTCCATAACCGGCACTAAAGTGTGGGCAGTAAAGCCCCCCCCCCTTTAGTACTGGTTCAGCACGAACCGGTGCTAAAGGGAAACCACGTGGCACGTGCCAGCTCCGGGGGCCGGGAGCCCTTTAGTACCGGTTGGTAACACCAACCGGTACTAAATGTTTGTGGGTTTTTGTTTTATTTTGTATTTTTCAATTAAATTTGTGTTATCAATTTATTTTAGGATTGTTTTATGTTATAATGAGTTGTAGTCGTCATCATCATCATCATCATCGCATATTAATAAATAAATAAACTCTAGCTAGCTAAAAATCATCGTAGTCGTCTAATTACCACTATTTAATCATCATAGTCATTACCGCTAGCTATCTAATCATCACCAACACTGGCTAGCTTAAAGAGGAAACATTCACTTTGTAACAGAAGCAAAGATATCATCGAGTTCAACATAATCATCACCAACATCGAAGTTCAGGACACGGACATGAGACACTAATTAAGAGCATGAACTAGTGCTGCTCCCTCTCAGGTAGAATAGCATAAAACATGTATAGCTCTCCTGATTCATCATACTGGAGCATGCAGATGAATCTATCTCCTAATCTTGGTTTGCGCTTCTCCTTGCTTCCCCCAAGTACTTCTCTGTGATCGTTAACAATTTTGCTCCAATCTTTCACTATTAAGCATTCTTCGCTTTCAGAAATCCTGAATGCACTCATGTGCAGTGTAGGATATCTTGGCCGTAAGCTAACCATTGACATGTCACCTTTAGTCTCGATCCACTGAGGCACAACTGTCATCGGAAGTCCCTGTTGAAGAACATCGTATAGTAATTAATATACTAAGCAATGAAAGTTTAGCTTCAAAAATAATGTATGCAAAAGATGCACCAATTAAGGACAAATAGTTAAAATCTTACCATCTTCCGATTATAGATGTGACCGTAGTTCAATACGATCACCATTGGTCGCACGTTTTGAGTACTAACATTTCTAAGTTCAGGAAAAAAATTTGTCTTGACAGTATTAAGATCCTCAAGCCATGAAACATAATGACTTATCTCCTCACAGTTTAGTTGAGCCCCGGGGCAGTAGTATGTCCTGTCTACCAAGCGCCGGACATGTTTGCTTGAACCGAAATAAGATGACAATACAAATTAGTTGTCAACTATTTTTGAATAAACTATATCAAAGACATAAACATATGCATGCATGGTTGAGAAAAAACTCACATAATGGTAGAACTGGAGGCGTTTGCACATCGACCCAGATGTCTATATTACCTTCAATATCATCTTCCGGACGAATATCAAAGGTGACAACCATACCAGGCTCAAATGCATAAGCCTTGCATAGTGCTTGCAAAGTTTTGCATTCAAAATGGGTGTATGTATCTCCATTATATAATTTGACGTTGAAAGTATACCCATGCTCCGTCTTCAAGTAAACTCTCTTTACCTCCATATCATCTATAGCACTAAAACCTATCTTATCCAAGACAAAAATTCTTGCATGGTAGGGGATACGCTAGTAGAATAGTGAAAATTTAAAATTATAAGTTGAAGCAAATGAAGCATAAGTTTTGCATTCAAATAATAATTGACAAAGTGACTTACTGTATCAACTTCGAATGTCTCATCCAGCTTGATACTGAAGCGCCTACCATCAACAAGGAAATTTCTGTCGCACAGGCCGCGCTGGTCTTCACAGTGTTCGCACATAATGAAATCTTTTTCGTCGTCAGATGACATTTCCTATGTTCATATAGGTGAAACATTAAAAACCTATTACTATCTAACATTAATTAATATCTAGCCAAATATATATTCATCTAACATTTAACATTAATATATCTAACTATATTCATCTCTAACAATTGACATTACTATATATTTAACTTTTCTATTTAATTCATCTAACATTCGACATTAATCTAACATTTATATAAAATCAAAATATATAAAAAATTAAATAAACAGAAAAACTCATTAACAAATAATATTTTAATTAGATCATCAAATCTCAGATACCTAAATTTTCTTACTAAAAATAAACTAGTTATATTAATTATTGAACTAGTTCAAATCTCATATACCTAAATAAACTAGTTCGACAATTTTCTTACTAAAAATAAACTAGTTATATTAATTATTGAACTAGTTCAAATCTCATATACCTAAATAAACTAGTTCGATAATTTTCTTACTAAAAATAAACTAGTTATATTAATTATTCAACTAGTTCAAATCTCTATAGCTCGACAATTTTCTATCTAGCTAATTCATCTAACATTCGACATTAATCAAACATTCGATCATCTAATTAACTTTTCTAAAAAACAGAAAATAAGTAAAAGAATGTGTGTGTGTATGTGTGTGTGTGTATGTGTGTGTGTGTAGTGTGTACGTATATATGTGTGTGTATGTGTGCGGCCCCGTACGCCGCCGCCCCGTACTTACGAGCGGGGGCGCCGGCGTACGGGGCGGGGGCGACGGCGTACGTACGGGCGGGGGCGCCGCCGTACGGGCCGGGTGCAACGACGACGGACGGCGGCGCGGCGGGTATACGCCAGAGCGAGAGACGTACGGGACTGCGGCGGGACGATGACGGACGGTGGCGCGCGGCGTTCGGGGCGGCAGCGCGAGACGGCCACGACGACGGGCGGCGGCGGGGACAGCGACAACGACGACGGGCGACGGGCGACGGGCGGCGAGGACGGGTTCGAGCGGCGCGCGAGAGGTTGGAGACGAAAGAAGTGGGGAGATCTAACTGCATTTTCGTAAGTGTTGTATATATAGGAGAGGCCTTTAATACCGGTTGGAGCCACCAACCGGTACTAAAGGCCAACTTTGGCGAGGCCAAGAGGCGGGAAGAGCAGGCCTTTAGTACCGGTCGGTGGTTCCAACCGGTACTAAAGGGTGGTCTTTAGTACCAGGTGGAGCCACCAACCGGTACTAAAGGCCTCGCACTGCCACCCCAAAGTTTAGTCCCACCTCGCCGGGCGAAGTGCAGCCGCACTGGTTTATAAACCCAGCCGCGGCTACCTCTTCGAACTCCTCTATATAGCAGGCTTCTGGGCCTAATTAATTAGGGCGCACTGCCCTGTGAGCCTACTGGCCCTTCTGGGCCTGCATTTGCACAGCCTAGGTCTGGCAGGCCCACAGGGTAGCGCGCCAACAAATTTTTTATATAGTTTTTTCTTTTCTGCATTATTTAATTTCTTCTATTTATTTTTTAGTAGTTTTTTATATAGTTTTTCTTTTCTGCATTATTTATTTTCTTCTATTTATTTTTGAGTAAATTTTTTGTATAGTTTTTTTATTTTCTGCATTATTTCTTTTCTACTTTTTATTTTCTTCTGGAAATTGAATGCTGCATACGGAACAATTAGGTAAATGACCGAAAAACAACAAATGATGTCAGAACATGTTGGAAATTGATGACGTCGCTTTGAATGCTGCATACTGAACACAAAAGAAGTCCGGAGTTCAAATAAGTTTAAAAAACATTGAAGTGGACGTGTAATAGATGAGTTCTCGTCCGAAACCCTGATACTCCGAAAGAGTATGTCCAGTTTGTACACGAAGTGCCTCCAGTTTTTGCCGTGACCCTCTCTACTCTTTCGCGCATGCTATGCGGGTGATATGATGATACCATGGCAAGTTTCAACATTTTCAGGATTCATTTTGTAGTGATTTTCAGTTTAACGGTCATTTAGCTCTCTAAAACAATTAGGTAAATGACCGAAAAACAACAAATGATGTCAGAACATGTTGGAAATTGATGACGTCGCTTTGAATGCTGCATACTGAACACAAAAGAAGTCCGGAGTTCAAATAAGTTTAAAAAACATTGAAGTGGCCATGTAACAGATGAGTTCTCGTCCGAAACCCTGATACTCTGAAAGAGTTTGTCCAGTTTGTACACGAAGTTCGTCCAGTTTTTGCCGTGACCCTCTCTACTCTTTCACGCATGCTATGCGGGTGATATGATGATACCATGCCAAGTTTCAACATTTTCAGGATTCATTTTGTAGTGATTTTCAATTTCACGGTCATTTAGCTCTCTAAACAATTAGGTAAATGACCGTAAAACAACAAATGATGTCAGAACATGTTGGAAATTGATGACGTCGCTTTGAATGCTGCATACTGAACACAAAAGAAGTCTGGAGTTCAAATAAGTTTAAAAAACATTGAAGTGGCCATGTAACAGATGAGTTCTCGTCCGAAACCCTGATACTCCGAAAGAGTTTGTCCAGTTTGTACACGAAGTGCGTCTAGTATTTGCCGTGACCCTCTCTACTCTTTCGCGCATGCTATGCGGGTGATATGATGATACCATGCCAAGTTTCAACATTTTCAGGATTCATTTTGTAGTGATTTTCAATTTCACGGTCATTTAGCTCTCTAAACAATTAGGTAAATGACCGAAAAACAACAAATGATGTCAGAACATGTTGGAAATTGATGACGTCGCTTTAAATGCTGCATACTGAACAAAAAAGAAGTCCGGAGTTCAAATAAGTTTAAAAACATTAAAGTGGCCATGTAACAGATGAGTTCTCGTCCGAAACCCTGATACTCTGAAAGAGTTTGTCCAGTTTGTACACGAAGTGCGTCCAGTTTTTGCCGTGACCCTCTCTACTTTTTCGCGCATGCTATGCGGGTGATATGATGATACCATGCCAAGTTTCAACATTTCCAGGATTCATTTTGTAGTGATTTTCAATTTCACGGTCATTTAGCTCTCTAAACAATTAGGTAAATGACCGAAAAATAACAAATGATGTTAGAACATATTGGAAATTGATGACGTCGCTTTGAATGCTGTATACTGAACACAAAAGAAGTCCGAAGTTCAAATAAGTTATTAAAAATAAAAAAGAGGTGCAATGCTGGTTAATTTGTTTCAAGCCATTCGGAATAGTGTAGACTGCACTGCACATAGCTCAGTGCAATCTATGCTATTCCGCAAGGAGCATTGCAACTCTTCGTCATTGTATGTGCACTCACGGCTTAATTATAAACCGCTCATACTGCCTCTCTCTTGGCGAGGTGGGACTAAAAATCAGCTTACAAAGAAACTCTAGTACCGGTTCATGGCATGAACCGGTACTAAAGGTCTTCGTGGGGGCCCCGGACTGACCATAGCCTGACACAGCCTCATTAGTACCAGTTCGTGGCATGAACCGGTACTAAAGGTTACCCACGAACCGGTACTAATGATGCCCGCCCGCCTAGCCATTGGAACCGGCACTAATTGTCACATTAGTGCCGGCTCAAATTCAAACCGGCACTAATGTGCTTCACATTTGACCCTTTTTCTACTAGTGTCATCTGGCCCGCGAGGATTGCGTATGATATTGAACAGGGCCTCTTCTCCCTCTCTGCCGGTATTGTCCGCCATAGGTTTTGTTTAATTAATCCAAAAGAAATATATTCAAATTACAATGCATGGATGCAATCAATTAATAAGGAAAAACTGAATCAATCATAGTACATAATAATCATCATCGAATATAATCTCGAATACGTCGTCTCGAATAATAGATATAATCTCGAATACATCGTCTTGAATAATAAATATAATCTCGAATACATCGTCTCGAATAATAGATATAATCTCGAATACATCGTCTCGGATAATATATATAATCTCGAATACATCGTCTCGAATAATATATAATCTCGAATACATCGTCTCGAATATTATATATCGAATACATCACTGGCTAGGTAGCTAATAAAGATCGAATACTACAGAAGAATCTAGGACACTCGCGGTTCATGTGGCGCGGGCGGTGGACACCCAAAGAGAAGGAACCCTCACAGGATCAAAGCTGAAGTGAGATCCCTGAAGAAACTGCCAGGTGTTGGAGAATGTGCTGCCCTCTAACGCAACCATGTAGCGATGGACGTGCTTGTCCTCCTCCCTGACACGGCGACGTACCACCTCTGGCAGGGCCGGCTCCCTCTGCACCGAAACTGGCCCACGCGAACGCCACCAAACGAGATCAGGGTCGACGACGGGACCCAGGGCCGGGTTCCTCATCAAGCGGCGCGCCGCTGCAGGTAGCACCTCCCAATGCCAGCCCGACGGAGCCCAGTCCCGGACATGGGTCAGCCGGACGTCGTCGCGGACGGGTCGATGGCGAGGATGCGGGCTGGGCATCATCGAGAACAAATACTAGCTATATGCCCGCAAAAAGTAACTTTTTTTAATGATTGGATTTTGATAACTAAAATTTTAACATTTCTATATAACTAATATTCCTATAACATTTCTAACAATGCTATATAACTAACATTTCTATAACATTTCTAATATATCTATAACTAAAAAGCAAAAAAAAATTATAACATTTCTATATATATAACTAACATTTGTATAACATTTCTAATATTTCTATAACTAAAAAAAAGAAAAATTTCCAACTTTTTTATAACTATTTCTATAACTAAAAAACAGAAAAAATTCTAACAATTCTAACTTTTTTATAACTATTTCTATAACTAAAAAAACAGAAAAATTTCTAACAATTCTAACAATTCTATAATATTTCTAACAATGTTATATAACTAACTATTTCTATAACTAAAAAAAAATTCTAACATTTTTATAACTAAAAAACTAAAAAAAATGTATGTGTGTGTGTGTGCTCACCGGCGAGGCGAGAGGCGACGGGGGGCGGCGACGGGGACGGCGACGGGGGCCGCAACGACGGGGATGGGGACGTACGGGCCGGGGCGGCGACGATGGGGACGGGGACGTACGGGCCGGGGCGGCGACGACGGGGACGGGGCGGCGATGACGGGGACGGGGACGACGCAGGACGGGCCGGGACGGCGCGATGGTGACGACGGGGACGACGGGGACGGGGACGACGGGGCGGCGATGACGGGGACGGGGGCGGTGACGAGGGATATGGAGACGGGGGCGGCGGGCGACGGGGCAGAGGAGAAGAAGCAGATGAGAAACTGAAATTTTTGAAGTATTTAGTTATATAGGATGGACCTTCAGTACCGGTTAGAGCCACCAACCGGTACTAAAGGGCTGTTTTGGCTAGGCCAAGCGGCGGGAACCGCACCCCCTTTAGTACGAGGTGGTGGCCCCAACCGGTACTGAAGGCCCCCCCTTTAGTACCGGTTGGTGCCACCAACCGGTACTAAAGAGGGTGCGCTGGCAAGGTGCGGTGCGGCAAGTTTAGTCCCCCCGTGTGGTAGCTCTCTCGAGCTCCTCTCCAAAGCAGGCCTACTGGGCCTACATGTTCTGTGCTGCCCTGTGGGCCTACTGGGCCTTTGCGGGCCTGCATCCTGGCCCAACAATAGGTTGGGTTTCTAGTCGTATGCAGGCCCTCTGGCCCAGTAGGCGGGAAATTTTTTTTTTGCTTTGTTTATTTTTGAGTTGTTTTTTTGTGTATTTAGAGTTTCTTTGTGAATATTTTTGCTTTAGGTACAAAAATTACAAACTTTCTGTTAGTGCCCGTAGTTTTCAAATTTGAAAAGTTTAAATTTTGAATTATTTGAAATTAGTGTTAATCACTAGTTTGTGAATAACTTAACTTTAAAAATCAGTAAAGGCATGAAAGAATTTGTTTGCACATAAAATTTCTTCGTGTTTCAAATTCCAAAACACATAACTACCCTAACTATTACAGAGATTCCCTCGTGGGTGTGAAACACAGAAGAAAGTGATGATAGTGAAGCCGATCACATCCCAGATCTTTGGGTGTGAAACTTTTTCTTTGCGTGTGTCCCTTTGCGCCGTAACCATGGAAAATCTTCATCATTTAACGGGATGCTCGGGTCAATATTCACTGTGAATGGAGCAATTTCATCAAACTTTTCATAATCTTCTGACATGTCTATCTTGTCATCCACTCCTACGATGTTTCTCTTCCTAGAAAGAACTATGTGCCGCTTTGGCTCATCGTACGATGCATTCGCTTCCTTATCTTTTCTTTTTCTTGGCTTGGTAGACATGTCCTTCACATAGAAAACTTGTGCCACATCATTGGCTAGGACGAATGGTTCGTCTGCATACGCAAGATTGTTGAGATCCACTGATGTCATTCCGTACTGCGGGTCTTCCGTTACCCCGCCTCGTGTCATATTGACCCATTTGCACCGAAACAAAGGGACCTTCAAACCACGTCGATAGTCAAGTTCCCATATGTCCTGTATATAACCATAATATGTTTCCTTTCCCGTCTTGGTTTCTGCATCAAAGCGGACATCACTGTTTTGGTTGGTGCTCTTCTTATCTTGGGCGATCATGTAAAATGTATTACCATTTATCTCGTACACTTTGAAAGTCATTATATTCGAAGATGGTAATTGGGACAGCAAGTACAGGTCATCTTCAATAGATGTGTCATGCATGGTACGTGTCTGCAACCAGCTGGCGAAACTCCTGGTTTGTTCACGTGCAATCCAGTCATTAGACCGCTCCGGGTGTTTGGAGCGTAGCAAATTCTTGTGTTCATCCATATACGGAGCCACCAAGGCGGAATTCTATAGAACTGTGTAGTGTGCTTCAGTGAGAGAATGTCCGTCCATACATATTATTTGTTCCCCTCCTAGCGTGCCTTTTCCATCCAGTCTGCCCTTATGCCGCGATTCAGGAACACCAATCGGCTTAAGGTCAGGAATAAAGTCAATACAAAACTCAATGACCTCCTCATTTTCATGGCCCTTGGAGATGCTTCCTTCTGGCCTAGCACGGTTATGAACATATTTCTTTAAGACTCCCATGAACCTCTCAAAGGGGAACATATTGTGTAGAAATAGAGGACCCAAAACGTTAATCTCTTCGCATAGGTGAACTAGGACGTGCGTCATGATGTTGAAGAAGGATGGTGGGAACACCAAGTAGAAACTGACAAGCCATTGCACCAAATCATTCTCTAACCTTGGTATGATTTCTGGATCGATTACCTTCTGAGAGATTGCATTGAGAAATGCACATAGCTTCACAATGGCTAATCGAACGTTTTCTGGTAGAAGCCCCCTCAATGCAACCGGAAGCAGTTGCGTCATAATCACGTGGCAGTCATGAGACTTTAGGTTCTGGAACTTTTTCTCTGCCATGTTTATTATTCCCTTTATATTCGACGAGAAGCCAGACGGTACCTTAATACTAAGCAGGCATTCAAATAAGATTTCCTTCTCTTCTTTGGTAAGAGCGTAGCTTGCATGACCCTAATGTATGCCGTCTTTTCCGTGCATATGTTGCTGGTCCTCCCGTGCCTCAGGTGTATCTTTTGTCTTCCCATACACGCCCAAGAAGCCAAGCAGGGTCACATAAAGATTCTTCGTCACGTGCATCACGTCGATTGCGGAGCGGACCTCTAGGTCTTTCCAATAGGGAAGGTCCCAAAATATAGATTTCTTCTTCCACATGGGTGCGCGTTCGTCGGCGTCATTCGGAACAGGTTGTCCACCAGGACCCTTTCCAAAGACCACCTTCAAATCCTTGACCATATCATCTACATCAGCACCAGCACGGTGGCGAGGCTTCATCCGGTGATCCGCCTCACCTTTGAAATGCTTGCCTTTCTTTCTTACGGGATGCCTGCTCGGAAGAAATCGACGATGTCCCAGGTACACATTCTTCTTACAATTAGCCAAATATATACTGTCGGTATCGTCCAAACAGTGCGTGCATGCGTGGTATCCCTTGTTTGTCTGTCCTGAAAGGTTACTGAGAGCAGGCCAATCATTGATGGTCACGAACAGCAACGCCTTTAGGTCAAATTCTTCCCTCATGTGCTCATCCCACGCACGTACACCTGTTCCATTCCACAGTTGTAAGAGTTCTTCAACTAATGGCCTTAGGTACACATCAATGTCGTTGCCGGGTTGCTTAGGGCCTTGGATGAGCACTGGCATCATAATGAACTTCCTCTTCATGCACAACCAAGGAGGAAGGTTATACAAACATAGACTCACAGGCCAGGTGCTATGGTTGCTGCTCTGCTCCCCAAAAGGATTAATGCCATTTGCGCTTAGACCAAACCATACGTTCCTTGCGTCATCTGCAAACTCCTTCCCGTACTTTCTTTCGATTTTTCTCCACTGCGACCCGTCAGCGGGTACTCCCAACTTTCCATCTTTCTTACGGTCTTCTCTGTGCCATCGCATCGCCTTGGCATGCTCTTTGTTTTGGAACAGACGTTTCAACCGTGGTATTATAGGAGCATACCACATCACCTTGGCAGGAATCTTCTTCCTGGGGTGCTCGCCCTCGACATCACCAGGGTCATCGCGGCTGATCTTATAGCGCAATGCACCGCATACCGGGCAAGCGTTCAAATCCTTGTACTCACCGCGGTAGAGGATGCAATCATTAGGGCATGCATGTATCTTCTGCACCTCTAACCCTAGAGGGCAGATAGCCTTCTTTGCTTCGTACGTAGTCTCGGGCAATTCATTGTCCTTTGGAAGCATATCCTTTATCATTACCAACAACTTTCCAAATCCCTTGTCAGATACACCATTCTCTGCCTTCCATTGCAGCAATTCCAGTGTGGTGCCCAGCTTTTTCTTGTCACCTACGCAATTCGGGTACAAAATTTTTTTGTGATCCTCTAACATGCGCTGCAACTTCTTCTTCTTCAAATCACTTGCGCAGTTTCTCTTTGCATCGGCAATGGCCCGACCTAGATCATCAACGGGCTCATCCGATGCCTCTTCTTCAGCTTCTTCCCGCATTGCCGGCTCAGCTTCTTCCCGCATTACCGGCTCAGCTTCTTCCCTCATTATTGTATCATCGTATTGAGGGAACCCATGGCCAGGATAGCTGTCGTCGTCCTCTTCTTCTTCATTGTCTTCCATCATAACCCCTCTTTCTCCATGCTTGGTCCAAACATTATAGTGGGGCATGAAACCAGACTCAAACAGGTGGATGCGAATGGTTCTTGACGTAGAGTAATTGTGACCATTCTTACAGCCAGCACATGGACAATGCATAAAACCATCCGCTCGCTTGTTTGCCTCAGCCGCAAGCAGAAAACACTAGTGCAGAACCGGGCAATAGCACCGGTTCGTAAGGCCCTTTAGTGCCTGTTCGGTAACTGGCACTAAATTGTAGGCACTAAAGCCCCCCCCTCTTTAGTACCGGTTCAGCATGAACCGGTGCTAAAGGGCAACCACGTGGCACGAGCCAGCTCCGTGGGCGTGTAGGACATTAGTACCGGTTGGTAACACCAACCGGTACTAAATGTTTGGGTGTGTTTTGGTTTTATTTTTTATTTTCACTTTTATTTTGTGTTTTCAATTTAATTTAGTGATTATTTTACATTATAATGAGTTGTTAAATCATTAGGTGATTAGTTTGACTGGATGCGTGGATCCTAGCTAAGTCATGAAGTATATGTCATATCCATATTATATATACTTGATCACCTACTTAAGTGATCGAGGTAATATGGATATGGCATATACTTGATCACTTAGCTAGAATCCATCCAGTTGAAACTAATATGCAATTTCTTTCAAAAATGATATAATAAGTCATCATCATCATCATCATCATCATATTAATTAATATAAAAACTCTTGCATCATATATATCATCACCAACGGTTTTCATAGCAAAGATATCATCGAGTTCAACATGGTAATGATATTATAAGCGTTCATAACACCACAAAAGCAAATCACTCTTTGAGATTAATTTCAGGACGAAGAACACGGACATGAGAGGACAAGTACTAAGAGCATGAACTAGCTAATTAATCACTTCTGCTGCTCTCTCTCAGGTAAAATAGCATAGAACATGTATAGCTTTGCTGATTCATCATATTGGAGCATGCAGATGAACCTGTCTCCTAATCGTGGGTTGCGCTTCTGATTGCTGCCCCCTGGCACTTCTCTATGATCGTTCACAATTTTGCTCCAGTCTTTTATTATTAAGCATTCCTCGCTATTAGAAATCCCGAATGCACTAAAGTGCATTGTAGGATATCTTGGCCGTAAGCTAACAATATTCATGGTACCTTTAGTCTCGATCCAATCAGGCACAACATTCATCGGGAGTCCCTGTTGAAGAACATCGTATAGTAACATAGTTAGCAATGAAGTTTAGCTTAAAAAAATAATGTATGCAAAAGATGCACTGAGGAGAAATAGTAGAAATCTTACCATCCTTCCTAAATATATGTGACCATAGTTCAGTACGAACACTATTGGTCGCACGTTTTGAGTACTAACATTTCTAAGTGCAGGAAAGAAATTTGTCTAACATCTTTTCCATATAATTCATCTAACATTAACATTCTAACATTATTATCTACGTAATTTATCTAACATTAATCTAAACAACAGAAAATAGAAAATAAGTAAAAACAATGTGTGTGTGGTGTGTGTGTGGTGTGTGTGTATGTGTGTGTGTGGTGTGTGTGTGTGTGTCTGTGTATGTGTGTGTGTACGAGCGGGGGGCGCTGGCGTACGGGCGGAGGCGGGCGACGATGGGGACGGGCGCGGCGGGCGAGAGGCGGCGGCGACGGGCGCGGCGGGGGCGACGGCGGTGACGGCGACGACGGGTGGCGGGGGCGACGGCGGTGACGGAGATGGGCGACGGGCGTGGCGAAGAAGTTGGATCGAGAAGTGCCATACATATAGGAGGGGCCTTTAGTACTGGTTGGAGCCACCAACCGGTACTAAAGGCCAATTTTCGCCAGGCCAAGGGGCGGGAGGGCCGTTTCGTGCCACGAACCGGTACTAAAGACCCCCCTTTAGTACCGGTTGGAGCCACCAATCGGTACTAATGGTTGTGCGCTACCACCGGTGGTGCACAATGTTTAGTCCCACCTCGCCGAGCGAAGGGCAGCAGCACTGTTTTATAAACCCAGCCGCAGCTGCTCCTTCGAGCTTCTCTATATAGCAGGCTTCTGGGCCTAACTAGGGCGCGCTGCCCTGTGAGTCTGCTGGCCCTTCTGGGCATGCATTTGCACACCCTAGGTCTGGCAGGCCCATTGGACAGCGCGCCAACAAATTTTTTATATAGTTTTTTTCTTTTCTGCATTATTTCTTTTCTTCTATTTATTTTTGAGTAATTTTTTAGATAGTTTTTTTCTTTTCTGCATTATTTCTTTTCTTCTATTTATTTTTGAGTAATTTTTTATATAGTTTTTTATTTTCTGCATTATTTCTTTTCTTCTATTTATTTTTGAGTAATTTTTTATATAGTTTTTTTCTTTTCTGCATTTTTTATTTTCTTCTATTTATTTTTGAGTAATTTTTGATGTCAGAACGTGTTGGAAATTGATGATGTCGCTTTGAATGCTGCATACTGAACACAAAAGAAGTCCGGAGTTCAAATAAGTTTAAAAAACATTGTAGTGGCCGTGTAACAGATGAGTTCTCGTCCGAAACCCTGATACTCCAAAAGAGTTTGTCCAGTTTCTACACGAAGTGCGTCCAGTTTTTGCCGTGGCCCTCTCTACTCTTTCGCACATGCTATGCGGGTGAAATGTTGATACCATGCCAAGTTTCAACATTTTCAGAATTCATTTTGTAGTGATTTTCAATTTCACGGTCATTTAGCTCTCTAAACAATTAGGTAAATGACCGGAAAACAACAAATGATGTCAGAACATGTTGGAATTGATGGCGCCGCTTTGAATGCTGCATACTGAACACAAAAGAAGTCCGGAGTTCAAATAACTTTAAAAAACATTGAAGTGGCCGTGTAACAGATGAGTTCTCGTCCGAAACCCTGATACTCCGAAAGAGTTTGTCCAGTTTGTACACGAAGTGCATCCAATTTTTGCCGTGACCCTCTCTACTCTTTCGCACATGCTATGCGGGTGAAATGATGATACCATGCTAAGCTTCAATATTTTCAGAATTCATTTTGTACTGATTTTCAATTTCACGGTCATTTAGCTCTCTAAACAATTAGGTAAATGACCGAAAAACAACAAATGATGTCAGAACATGTTGGAAATTGATGACGTCACTTTGAATGCTGCATACTGAACACAAAAGAAGTCCGGAGTTCAAATAAATTTAAAAAACATTGAAGTGGCCGTGTAACAGATGAGTTCTCGTCCGAAACCCTGATACTCCAAAAGAGTTTGTCCAGTTTCTACACGAAGTGCGTCCAGTTTTTGCCGTGGCCCTCTCTACTCTTTCGCACATGCTATGCGGGTGAAATGTTGATACCATGCCAAGTTTCAACATTTTCAGAATTCATTTTGTAGTGATTTTCAATTTCACGGTCATTTAGCTCTCTAAACAATTAGGTAAATGACCGGAAAACAACAAATGATGTCAGAACATGTTGGAATTGATTGCGCCGCTTTGAATGCTGCATACTGAACACAAAAGAAGTCCGGAGTTCAAATAACTTTAAAAAACATTGAAGTGGCCGTGTAACAGATGAGTTCTCGTCCGAAACCCTGATACTCCGAAAGAGTTTGTCCAGTTTGTACACGAAGTGCATCCAATTTTTGCCGTGACCCTCTCTACTCTTTCGCACATGCTATGCGGGTGAAATGATGATACCATGCCAAGCTTCAATATTTTCAGAATTCATTTTGTACTGATTTTCAATTTCACGGTCATTTAGCTCTCTAAACAATTAGGTAAATGACCGAAAAACAACAAATGATGTCAGAACATGTTGGAAATTGATGACGTCGCTTTGAATGCTGCATACTGAACACAAAAGAAGTCCGGAGTTCAAATAAATTTAAAAAACATTGAAGTGGCCGTGTAACAGATGAGTTCTCGTCCGAAACCCTGATACTCCAAAAGAGCTTGTCCAGTTTCTACACGAAGTGCGTCCAGTTTTTGCCGTGGCCCTCTCTACTCTTTCGCACATGCTATGCGGGTGAAATGTTGATACCATGCCAAGTTTCAACATTTTCAGAATTCATTTTGTAGTGATTTTCAATTTCACGGTCATTTAGCTCTCTAAACAATTAGGTAAATGACCGGAAAACAACAAATGATGTCAGAACATGTTGGAATTGATGGCGCCGCTTTGAATGCTGCATACTGAACACAAAAGAAGTCCGGAGTTCAAATAAGTTTAAAAAACATTGAAGTGGCCGTGTAACAGATGAGTTCTCGTCCGAAACCCTGATACTCCGAAAGAGTTTGTCCAGTTTGTACACGAAGTGCATCCAATTTTTGCCGTGACCCTCTCTACTCTTTCGCACATGCTATGCGGGTGAAATGATGATACCATGCCAAGCTTCAATATTTTCAGAATTCATTTTGTACTGATTTTCAATTTCACGGTCATTTAGCTCTCTAAACAATTAGGTAAATGACCGAAAAACAACAAATGATGTCAGAACATGTTGGAAATTGATGACGTCGCTTTGAATGCTGCATACTGAACACAAAAGAAGTCCGGAGTTCAAATAAATTTAAAAAACATTGAAGTGGCCGTGTAACAGATGAGTTCTCGTCCGAAACCCTGATACTTCGAAAGAGTCACTAGTAGGAAAAAGGGCTATAGATAGGATTAATACTAATCGCGCGCCATGGAAGCAGCGCGCCACTACTATATACTAATGGCGCACCGGTTGGTGATGCGCCATTAGTGTGGAAGACACTAATGGCGCACCAGAAACAGGGTGCGCCACTAGTGTTAAGTTATTTTTTTCCATTTTTCCATACATACTAATGGCGCATCAGGTCGAAGTGCGCCATTACTAGTTCTAAGTAGTAATGGCGCACCAAGTAGACAGTGCGCCATTACTGTAAAAAAAATTTATTCTTTTTTTGCAAAACTACTAATGGCCCATCGTTTCACAGTGCGCCATTACTAGTTTAAACTAGTAATGGCGCACTATTACCCGGTGCACCATTAGTATATATATTTATTTATTTTTACTTTTTTGCAAAACTTCTAATGGCGCACCACCTGCAGGTGCGCCATTAGTAACCAGGGTTACTAATGACGCATTTGCTGGTGGTGCGCCATTAGTAACCTCGGACCCCAACAAGATATTTTGGACAGCCCCACACCTACCCACTCACTTTCCCCACTTCATTCCCTCCACCTCCTTCTCCAAGCTTTCGGCCATCTCCTCCAACCCCGTTGGTCTGCCCGTCAATAGGCACCTCGGGAGGCTCGCTGGATGGGGTCACCATGAGGGTCGCCGCGAAATGCATGTCGACTTCGAGGGTCGACTCGCCGACTTTGAAAGAGCAGACCTAGTCGCGCTACAACACATAGACGTGGTCGATCCTTGGGTGGTAGAGCACAAAACCTTTATTGAGAAGACGTACAATGACCGAGGCCAACAAAGGACGGACGGAGATATACTCAAAGAGCACAACTCATGTTTCATGCGTTAGTTCAAGCAGAAGCTTCTGTCGTACCCTTTACATGAAGATTCTTCCGCGGAAGAACAACTCATATTCGCCTTGTCACAAGGCGCCGAGCACAACCTGATGACCTATGAGGCGTACGATATGAACGGCTACACATTCTACACCGAGGACAAGGACATGAAGAGCGATGGTTATCAGAACTCCGGGGTAACAATGGAATCCTACACCGGTAACGACAAGGATAGATACTGCGGAAGGATCGAGGAGATCTGGGAGCTGAGCTACGCTAGAGAGAAGGTCCCGATGTTCCGTGTCAGATGGGCCAAGAGCGTCCTAAAAGAAGACCGGTATTTCACCACCATGGTTATACCTGAAGCCAAATCCAAGACCGCGGGCGCAAACGTCACCGCGAAAAATGAGCCATGCGTACTGGCTTCCCAAGGGGACCAATGCTTCTTCATTACTGACCCGTCAAAGCCCAGTCGTGTTGTCGTGAGGAGAGGCAAAAGGAAGATCATCGGAATGGATGGAGTAGCCAATGAGCAAGACTTCGACAAGTACGACGACCCGAAGATCGAACATGACGACGACGATGAAGTAGCAGCACACACCACAAGAAGAAGCAGGACCACCCTACCTAAAGGACGTCCGTTCCACAGAAGAACTCCATTTGCAAAAAAGAAGGGCAAGAAGATTGTGAACAGATAGCTAGCTAAGATCGATTGTATTTAAATCGTAGTCTTCATTTCTCGATTGTATTTCATGGGCACTTTTTGATATCATGAATATTTTTATATTTCATGGGCACTTTTTGAATTCATGAGGACACTTGATCTCGATCCGACTACATCTCGATCTTGATTCCCCCTCCATCTCGATCTCGATTCCCCCTCCATCTCGATCTCGATCCCACCCGCACCCTCCCCCACTAGCTCCACCGCCGCCGACGACCCACCGCAACCCTCCCCCGCTCCACCGCCGCCAACGAGCACCCGGCCCCCCGCACCCTCCCCCGCTCCACCGCCGCCAACGGGCACCCCCCGCACCCTCCCCCGCTCCACCGCCACCGCCGATGATATTTTCAAGTAACAATTTTGAACATATTTTTTAAAAAGTTTGAACATATTTAAACACAAATAAATATCAAAAACAACATTTAAAATGCATAAAAAATATTGGGGAGCCTGGGAATCGAACCCAGGACCTCCTGGTGTGTGCTGCGTGCTGACCAGTCGGGTTAGTGGGTGGGTTCTGTTGTAGATAGGGTTAGGCTGTAGATATGGTTAGTGGGCTAGATTAAAACAAAATTCTAATGGCGCACCGAGGGGAGGTGCGCCATTAGAATAGTCATACTAATGGCGCACAGCTGGGTGGTGCGCCATTAGAACCCTCCCCCTAGCTATCCTCCCTGTCCCTCGCCAGATCCCCTTCGACCCACTCTCCCTCGCCACCAGATGCACCCGCGCGCTGCCCCGACCCACGACGGTGCCACCCCGACCCTCACCGGACTCCACCCCCGCCGCCCCCGCGCCCCCGCGCCCCCACCCCCGCCGCCCCGACCCTCGCCGGACTCCTCCTCGCCGTCTGCGCCTTCTTCCACCTCCGGCCACCGCGGCCTCACCGTCTGTGGAGGTATCTGCTCGACGGATGCGCTCCTCGACGGCGGCGCGAGCCTCCCCGCGTGGCTGCTGCTCATCGACGACGGTTAGTCTCTGTCCCTCCCTCCCTCTCTCCCCCGCTCATCCCCATGCCCCCACAGGGCGGCGACCAAGGGTTAGGAGCAGGAGCTCGCCGCCGCCGCCCCGTCGTGCAGCTGCTGCTGCTTCTTGCGGCCGCCTTTCCCGCGCGCTCGTGCGCGGACGCCGGGCCCCACGTGCTCGTGCGTTGCCGCCGCCGCCGTCACGCGGCTGCAGCTTCTTGTTGTCAGTTTGCTGCCATACCTTCAATTCCTGTCATGCTTATCTTCAATTAACCATAGGGTTCCTAAGGTTTCTCAGATAGAGATATAAGTAGTGGCCATTATAGATAGATGCGTGCAAATCACATGTTGTTAAGATTTCCATACATGTAGCTACCATTTGGTCATACAAATTGGTGCTCCTGCATATTGTTTTTGGTCCTTATAAATTGTTCAGTAGTGTTCCTGCAGGATGACTAAGGAATTAGTGCTCTGTTATGATTTCTTGATAGAATTGTCGAACTACTGTCCTATGTATTAGTACTGATTATTTGGGTCCTTATCCTTGCTTCAAAGGATGCTGGTAGGTAAATCGGTGGCCTTATTAACCATGCTATGCCATTGTTAGCTGTATTAGTACTGTTTATTTGGTTAGCTGTAGTAGGAGAGTGCCTGCTGATTAGTGTTTATTTGCTTTTTTTGGCGCATAATTGGTTATTTGTCTGAAGTAGTGTTAGTTCTGATCATGATTGTTGTGCTTATGGCTTTAAAAATGATAAACTGTTTGAATCTGATAGGCAGGTGTCCTTTTAGATTTTGTTGGTAAATCTGTTTTATTCAATGGTTATTGACAGTAGATTATCATTCCTATTTTAGGAAGGTCTATTCCTGCAATATCATTGTTACCTTTTATTTGGACTACTACTGCTAGGACTTGCTCCAGATTTTAGGATTTCTTTTCTTTTATGATTTATTTTCTTCTAGGACTAGGTTTTTATTATTTTTCTGTTGTGATTGTTTTTTGAGCTCTTTCTTTTTCATTTCCTACTATCCTTATCCTGATTATCTTAAATTGTTATGATGTGTGTAACAGGATTAGATCTTGGATTTGCTAGTGGACTTTGGGAGTTTCTTAGCCAGCTTGGTGACTCCATATTTTTCACTATTTCAGCAAGTCTTTTGTAAGCATTAAACTTTCAGCACTACATTTCTATCTTATGTGTACATCTGTTTGCTTCCAATTTCTATATATGTATTGTTGTTACTAAAAATGATGAAGCTCCTGTCAATTGCTATACATATATATGTGTATGATGATCCTCCTTTCCTGCAGTAGTATAACTAGGATATAAAGCACATTGAACTAACAATCTTGTATGGTGCCTAAACTACAATGATTCAGGAACATGAGATGACTCGAGGGTTGCAGTACATGGAATGCATTTGCAAATGCAGCCAAAACCTGATATATACCAAAAAAGATTGTTATATTCCTTCCTGGTACAATAAACAATAAACTAAAATAGTTCCTGGTACAAAAAGAATAAACTATACATAGTTAATTTCTTCTCTTCAGCATCTTTCTGAATGACCCTAATTGTCACTGACAATATCTGGACAGATTGAAACAATTTAACTTCAGTACTTCAAGTAATTTGCATGAAAGATTTTTGAAGTCCAACTTCTGAATCCAGAATTTGATTAGTTCCATAAATTTGTATGACCATAGATTTAGAAAATTTTCAGAGATTTGTATGACCAAAGATACAGTTCAGATTTGATTAGTTCCATAAATTTGTATGACCAAATATATATTTCAGATTTGTATAGTTTCAGAGATTTGTATGACCAAAGATATAGTTCAGATTTGAATTGTTTCAGAAATTGGTATGACCAAAGATGCTATTGTATATAAATGGGCTACTGTAGAACTGTTCTTCATCTTTACAGTGCTGTTGTATAGAAATATGCTGAATTTTCTGCTCTGATTGTTGCTCAAAGAAATTTAGCAAAAAAATGGGGTCCTGGGAGACGCCGCTGCTGCTTGAGGCCCTTGAGAGGCCCTTCGTGTCGTGATGATTTTGCAGGTACCCCGAGAGGCCCTTGAGTTTGCCGGAATGTCGATTAACTTCCGTTCCGGCAAATTCGGGTACTCCATATGTCCTATTTTCAGCAAAGGTCATGCTGAAATTTTCCGTGAAATTTAGCATGACTTTGCTAAAAATCGGACATATGAGGTACTTGCTACTAATGCATGGGCCGGGGTATCTTAGTACTGAATTAAGTAGGATCAACTGCCCCTTTATTCTTGCTATATTAAACCATAGGTGGCAATAGAGCCAAGTGATTAGGCCCAACCTAGGGTGCCTCGGCATCGATAAACCCTAAATGATGAAAACTTAAATTGGCTGCCCCGGATGCCTCGGTGTCGATGAGAATCTAAATGATGTACGCTTAGGCTTTTAGGGTGCCTCGGCATCGACAAACCCTAAATGATGAAAGCTTAGGCTTTTAGGGTGCCTCGGTGTCGACAAACCCTAAATGATGAGACCATGATCTTGTTCCTTGACAATAACCAACTTTTTGACCAAACTTTTTTCCTATTTAGAACGAAACATGGCCCACAACAATGAGGCCGGTGGTTCGGGCGGTAAGCAATTCTGGGAGCTGTCCCAGGAGATGGAGGAACAACCTCACCGCTATGAGGACGCCGCGGAAGACACCGATCCTCATTACACAACCCCTAGTGGCGTCGGGGATGACACCACTGATGGTGCCGCCGAGGATGCCACCACTGATAATGGCGGCGCACACACAGATGGCAGCCAACCGAAGAAGCAAAGGAAGGACCGGCGCCCGAATGCGCTCCGCACCGTCAAGGAGGAATTCTCTCAAGTGGACTCCGACGGGAATCCAACGGAGCCCAAACATATAGTCAAGGGGTACTCGGTTCAGCTCGGGTGCATTCTCCGGAGCACCATCTCGATCAACACCGAGAACCTTAGGCATAAGGACCGAGGGAATTTGCACAACCTCCTCTTCACGAAGCTGCTCGATCTCCTCCAAGGGCAGAATCGTTCAACCGGGCAACCCCATGTTCCACGGTAATCCGATGCCACCCACAATGTATAGGGTTGAAGTGGTTCGGGTGCTGCCAGGCTGCGACGAGATGTTACCTCCGGTTCGACCCACTGGGGCCGACGAAGAAGATGAGATGACCCTCAGCACCTGCGTAAACTGGCCCCTGCTTTGGCCGAAGAGCCAGATTCGTTTGGGGGCGGGGGACACCACCCCACAGACAAGACCGCCAGTCATGCCGGCGCCAAGCCATGGCAAGAACGCCGCAACGCTATCGGACCTGCCGGACATCCCTATGGCACAGGATCCGGACAGCCCTATGGCACAGGATCCGGACGGCGACGACAACGACGACGGTACATTTACCAAAGTTGATAAGTACTTTGCCGAACATGGGTACGCTCACAAGTTCTGCGGGCCTCTTTCTCAAGAACCCAACCAAGACGACCGCGATCTAGCTGGTACGGCGGAGAAATCCAATTGCAACAGGCGTCGTCTGGCGTTCAGTTCTCAGGACACTCCTCCAGCTCCTGCCTTCACCGAGCCTCAGATAGTTGAGGTGCGAAATATTATCTGCCCCAACACGCTCAAGAAGGCGGTCTGTGAGCAGAACTCGGTCCCATTACAGGAGATCAAGAAGAAGGGAAGGAAATGAAAGACTAACAAGGGCGCCGGTGCGAGCCAGCCGGCACCGAGTTTGATCCGTGCTCAGGACGGGCCACCTTCACCTAAGGATATCTCGAGGAGGGTGCATGTGGCGGGTAGGGCGATGCTACCGCCAAATATGTTGAATGCTGCAACCGGTGCTATGCGGAGTCTACACGACAGTGTTCTTTCTTTGGAGAAGCGGCGTCTCAGAGAGAAGGATGTGGCATACCCGGTTTTCATGGCCAAGGTGCCAGAGGGCAAGGGCTTTGTGGATGGCGACATCGGGGGTACGATCGTCCTGCGGTTTGATGACATCTTTGCTATGTTTAACCTTCATCCGCTACGCTACACCTTCGTTCGGCTGTTTTCGCTGAGTATGGAGATGCAGATCATTAGAGACAAGACCCCGGACATCGTAATAGTCGACCCCTTCTACATGCGTGCCAAGCACTTGAGCAGCGCTAGGGACCGCCAAGTTGCGAGTTCACACCTCGAAGGCGTCATTCTGGCAAACCCAGATAAGGATAACTTCCTTGTGGTTTACTTTCCCGAGTAAGTCATCCCTTAACCGCCCCATAACATATGATTTCTTAGATTTCGATCGTTCTTTTTTTTCTAACATTCCGTGTTCTGTGCAGTGACACACATTGCACACTCATCCTCTTAAGCCCGAAATATTCCATGGCCACGTATTTAGACCAGAACCGTAACTCCAAGATAGACTACACAAATGTCAAGAAAGTTCTTGATGATGTTCTCCCCGCCTACACCAAATCTGGAGGCACCTTCACCAGGGCAGTTCGTAAGTACGACAAGCACATGTTCTCACACAATACAAAGTTCTGCTACGTCAAGCAGCCGCCTGGCGGTCAGAAGGATGCCTACTACGCCCTCCATCACATGCGGGCGATCGTAAGGGACCATCATCAACTTCTGCTACCAGATAATCTCAAAGATTGGGCCGCGAGCTTGTCGGCAGTCCAGGACGCGGACCTCAGACAAGAATTCTTTCGCATCCAGTCGGAGTTTGCGGACATCATCCATCAAGATGTCCTTCATACCTCGGGGCAGTTCTTCCTCAAATATCAACCATCCAACAATGAGATAGATGAAATGCTACAAATGCAGGGCGACAACGACCGCGATTTCATGACCATCACGACAGACGGCAGCTTCATCCACGTTCCTGTCCGATGAGTCGAGTCAAAAGTAGTGATGTGTAGTTCTGAAACATTGATTGGCTCATGTTGTAATTATACTTTAATGAATTCGTATGTCCCTTTGGTTTGGACAGTCGTTCAACTTAGATGTAATCAATGCTATTTATTAGTAGGACCATGAATCCTGCTATTAATGTCTTGCTTTTCTCTTCCGATCCTTTTGTTGCATAGTTACATATTGCTTATGTATTGTCTGTTGTTTGGCTTGTGCATAGAGATGCCGTCGTATGTTGTGTACAAGGGTAAGGTTCCTAGAGTCTATGATGACTGGGAGGAGTGTCGGAGACAGGTTCACCGTTTCAGCGGTAACAGTTACAAAGGTACACCACTAGGGCAGAGGCCGAATGTAGATACGCCCGCTATCTAGAGGGAGAGAGGAGGGAGCGTTGGAGGAACCGGATGAAGACCAGTTTGATCGCGATGATGCTCATCGTGATGACCACAGCTCTCTTCTATCTGATGGTGGTTTAGATGATCGATATCGACTTGTAATGTGAAGGCAAACTCGATACTCGCGGTCTTGAGACTTGTAATGTTTTTTCTTTGTTCGGTCTTTTGAATTCGGAGACTAATATGATGAATTGTATTCGGAGACTAATTTTCTATTGTATTTCATGAATCTGATGTTGCTGTGTGCTGCTGTCTATATTCTGTCCAATAATATATTTTGTAACCTGTGCAAAAATCAGAAAAGCAAAAAAAATTAAAACCTGATATTCATACTAATGGCGCACCACACAAGACACTAATGGTGCACTGTGATCATCACACTAATGGTGCATTAACTGCTGGTGCGCCATTAGAATGCCAAAGCACATGGGTACATATGGCCCCCTGGGAGGCCTTCTAATGGTGCACTGCAGGCTATACTAATGGCGCACTACGTGGTGCGCCATTAGAACACCAGATACTAATGGCGCACCGGTGGTGCGCCATTAGAATTTAATTCTAATGGCGTGATGCCAGTGGCGCACCGGTAGTGCGCCATTAGAAGGAAAATTCGGTGCGCCAGTAGCATGCCTTTTCCTAGTAGTGAGTTTGTCCCGTTTGTACACGAAGTGCGTCCAGTTTTTTCCGTGACCCTCTCTACTCTTTCGCACATGCTATGCGGGTGAAATGATGGTACCATGCCAAGTTTCAACATTTTCAGAATTCATTTTGTAGTGATTTTCAATATCACGGTTATTTAGCTCTCTAAACAATTAGGTAAATGACCGAAAAACAACAAATGATGTCAGAACATGTTCGAAATTGATGACGTCGCTTTGAATGCTGCATACTGAACGCAAAAGAAGTCCGGAGTTCAAATAAGTTTAAAAAACATTGCAGTGGTCGTGTAACAGATGAGTTCTCGTCCGAAACCCTGATACTCCGAAAGAGTTTGTCCAGTTTGTACACGAAGTGCGTCCAGTTTTTGCCGTGACCCTCTCTACTCTTTCGCACATGCTATGCGGGTGAAATCATGATACCATGCCAAGTTTCAACATTTTCAGAATTCATTTTGTAGTGATTTTCAATTTCACGGTCATTTAGCTCTCTAAACAATTAGGTAAATGACCGAAAAACAACAAATAATGTCAGAACATGTTGGAAATTGATGACGTCTCTTTGAATGCTGCATACTGAACACAAAAGAAGTTCGGAGTTCAAATAAGTTGGAAAAACATTGAAGTGGTCGTGTAACAGATGAGTTCTCGTCCGAAACCCTGATACTCCGAAAGAGTTTGTCTAGTTTGTACCCGAAGTGCCTCCAGTTTTTGCCGTGACCCTCTCTACTCTTTCGCACATGCTATGCGGGTGAAATGATGATACCATGCCAAGTTTCAACATTTTCAGAATTCATTTTGTAGTGATTTTCAATATCACGGTTATTTAGCTCTCTAAACAATTAGGTAAATGACCGAAAAACAACAAATGATGTCAGAACATGTTCGAAATTGATGACGTCGCTTTGAATGCTGCATACTGAACGCAAAAGAAGTCCGGAGTTCAAATAAGTTTAAAAAACATTGAAGTGGTCGTGTAACAGATGAGTTCTCGTCCGAAACCCTGATACTCCGAAAGAGTTTGTCTAGTTTGTACACGAAGTGCGTCCAGTTTTTGCCGTGACCCTCTCTATTCTTTCGCACATGCTATGCGGGTGAAATGATGATACCATGCCAAGTTTAAACATTTTCAGAATTCATTTTGTAGTGATTTTCAATTTCACGGTCATTTAGCTCTCTAAACAATTAGGTAAATGACCGAAAAACAACAAATGATGTCAGAACATGTTCGAAATTGATGACGTCGCCTTGAATGCTGCATACTAAACACAAAAGAAGTCCGGAGTTCAAATAAGTTTAAAAAACATTGAAGTGGTCGTGTAACAGATGAGTTCTCGTCCGAAACCCTGATACTCCGAAAGAGTTTGTCTAGTTTGTACACGAAGTGCCTCCATTTTTTGCCGTGACCCTCTCTACTCTTTCGCACATGCTATGCGGGTGAAATGATGATACCATGCCAAGTTTCAACATTTTCAGAATTCATTTTGTAGTGATTTTCAATATCACGGTTATTTAGCTCTCTAAACAATTAGGTAAATGACCGAAAAACAACAAATGATGTCAGAACATGTTCGAAATTAATGACATCGCTTTGAATGCTGCATACTGAACACAAAAGAAGTCCAGAGTTCAAATAAGTTAAAAAAACAATGAAGTGGCCGTGTAACAGATGAGTTCTTGTACGAAACCCTGATACTCTGAAGGAGTTTGTCCAGTTTGTACCCGAAGTGCGTCCAGTTTTTGCAGTGACCCTCTCTACTCTTTCGCACATGCTATGCGGGTGAAATGATGATACCATGTCAAGTTTCAACATTTCCAGAATTCATTTTGTAGTGATTTTCAATTTCACGGTCATGTAGCTCTCTAAACAATTAGGTAAATGACCGAAAAACATCAAATGATGTCAGAACATGTTGGAAATTGATGATGTCACTTTGAATGTTGCATACTGAACACAAAAGAAGTCCGGAGTTCAAATAAGTTATTAAAAATAAAAAAGAGGTGCAATGCTGGTTAATTTGATTCAAGCCTTTCGGAATAGTGTAGACTGCACTGCACATAGCTCAGTGCAATCTATGCTATTCCAAAAGGCTTAAAGCTAATCAACATGCAGGTGAGCATTGCGCCTCTTCGTCATTGTCTGTGCACTCACGGCTTATAAACCGCTCATACTGCCTCTCTCTTGGCGAGGTGGGACTAAAAATCAGCTTACTAAGAAACTCTAGTACCGGTTCATGGCATGAACCGGTACTAAAGGTCTTCGTGGGGGCCCCAGCCTGACCATAGCCTGACACAGCCTCATTAGTACCGGTTCGTGGCATGAACCGGTACTAAAGGTTGCCCACGAACCGGTACTGATAATGCCCGCCCGCCTAGCCGTTGGAACCGGCACTAATGTGCTTCACAGTTGACCCTTTTTCTACTAGTGAAAGTATGCACGCCATTAATGAACTCGGGAGAGCATCGGTCATTGTACATCCATTGCCGGCTCATCTTCAATACACAACACCGAAAACATCAAATTAATACAATACACAAAGTTCATACATAAAGATCATACAACACCTTAAATGCAACAAACAAATAACTCTTTAGCTAAAGAATTTAAATGCAACAACAAATGCGATCAAGATCGCAACTAAGGTAACAACTGATCCAACAGCATAATGATACCAAGCCTCACTATGAATGGCATATTTTCTAATCTTTCTAATATTCAAGCGCATTTTCTCCATCTTAATTTTGTGATCATCGACGACATCGGCAACATGCAACTCCAATTCCATCTTCTCCCCCTCAATTCTTTTCAATTTTTCCTTTGAATCCTCGTTTTCTCTTTCAACTAAATTTAACCTCTTGACAATAGGGTCGGTTGGAATTTCTGGTTCAACTACCTCCTACATACAAATATCTATGTCAACTTGATGGGCATAATTTGTCATAAACACAAAATGCAATGAATAGTTTTAAAAGAGAATATACCACATCCGAATCATAACCCGGACGAGGGCCGACGGGGACGGATATCAAAACCATGGCACTATGTATAACAAACAACGTATGGGTAAGATAATTATACGAGTAACTATATATCCAAATCACACAAACATCAATTTTTTATATAAAACTTCATGAACAAGAGGCTCACCACAAGGTGGTGCCGGCGACGGGACGTTGCGAGCGATCGACGGTGGTTACGGCGGAGATTTATAAGGTACTAAGTAAACCACACCTACATATGCAAACTAAGTGTTATTTTTGACCTCAAATTGCATATAAATCAAATACTAGCACATATATATAATTCCTCCCAAATTACTTAACTCAAAAATCAATCACTATATAAAGCATTGCACGAGCTAATCTAGCAATGAGAGATGAAAGGAAAAAGTTGCTAACCATTGTGATCATTTGAATGGATGGGGGCCTTCAAATCTTGGGCAAAATGTGTGATGAGCTTGAGAGGAAGAGGGAAAAGAACAGAGAGGAGAGGGGAAAGGGGAAGAACAGATCAAGCTCGGGTGGACGAAGGGTCTATGTAGGATGACCTTTAGTACCGATTCGTGATACGACCCGGTACTAAAGGTGCTGGAGGGGCCCCGGACTAACAACATCATGCCACCACTCACTTTAGTACCGGTTCATGGCACGAACCGGTGCTAAAGGTTCTCCACGAACCGGTACTAATGAGAGCGGCCCAGCTAACCGTTGGAACCGGCACTAATGTACACATTAGTGCCGGCTCAAACTCAAACCGGCACTAATGTGCTTCACGTTTGACCCTTTTTCTACTAGTGGCGTGCCAACAAAGCTTGGTTGATCAAGCGAAGATCTTTGAACCCTAGGCCACCTTGTTTCTTTGGTCGAGTAATTTTATTCCAGGCATGAAAATGTGACTTTCTGTTTCCCTTCTCTGCACCCCAATAATAGTTGTGGATTAGGCGATTCAAGTCCCTGCAAAGCTCCATGTGGAGTTTCAACACACTCATGATGTAGGTCGGGATAGATTGAGCAACAGCCCTAATGAGAACCTCTTTTCCAGCTTGTGTAAGATGGCCATGATATGCAAACAGACGGTTTGTCAATTTGACTTGTAAATTTTGGAATTTCCCTTTTGACATCATACCATCTGGAATTGGTAGGCCCAAGTACTTCTCCTAAAAACCAGAGGTAACATGCAGCGCCTTCTTAACGATTTCCATGGTCCCAACAGGGCAGGAACTTCCAAACAACATAGAGCATTTGGTCGGGTTTAGAAGCTATCCTATAGCAGAAGAGTATCCGTCCAAAATGATCCTAATATGGTTGGCTTCAACATTATCAACCTTGAATTACAATAATGTGTCATATGCGAACAAAAAATGTGATATTTCGGGGGCTCTCCTTGTTATTTTCAGTGGTGACAAATTTCCAGTTTCAATACTCGGCAAGGTCATCAGCAACAAATAAGAACAAATAAGGGGATAACAGATCACCTTGCCGAAAACCACGCGATGGTACAAACGAATCCAAGATGGCTCCATTGAATTTTATGAGGTATCTTACCGAGGTCACACACGACATTATCCAGTCTATCCACTGGTAAGCGAAGCCAACCTTTTGCATCATCTGCTTAAGGTAGTTCCAATGCACTCTATCATACGCCTTAGAGAGATCCAGTTTATAAGCACAGATGCTCCTAGTGGGGTCCTTTTCCTGTTTTATGTGGTGATGCATTCAAAAGCTATGAAAGCATTATCAGTGATCATACGCCCAAGAATGAAAGCACTTTGAGAAGGAGATATTATATCATCTAAAACATGCCTCAGTCGATTCACCAAACACTTGGAAACCACTTTGTAAATGATGTTACATAAGCTAATTGGCCTGAAATCCGTAATCTTTACCGGATTATCCACCTTCGGAATCATAACAATAATAGTATCGTTAATGTGTAGTGGCATGATACTGTTTATGACGATAGTAACATAGTCCCTCTGTCCCATAATATAGGAAAGTTTTTGACACTACACTAATGTCAAAAAGGCATATTCACTAGTAGAAAACAGGGCTTTGGTTCGGGCATGGCAAGTCCATTAGTCCCGGTTTAGTCACGAACCGGGACCAATGGGGGCATTCGTCCCGGTTCGTGAGCTCAGGGGGCCGGCCGGGGCCTTGTGGGCATTGCTCCCGGTTCGTATGGACCCATTTGTCCCGGTTCTAGGCACGAACTGGGACCAATGGGCCTCGCTCCTGGCCCACAACCATTGGTCTCGGTTCTTGGCTTGAACTGGGAAAAAAGACTGGGCTTTAGACCCGGTTCCAGCCATGAACCGGGACAAATGAGTTGCCTATATGTACCCCATCGCTGCAGCAGAGCACTCTACAGTGCTCTGTTTTTTCTGGCCGGCGAGGAGAGGGTATTTGGGTGCTCTAGCTCACCTCCTATGTACATGAGGTTTTCGATGAAATGCCCGATCCACACTAGTTAAGCTTTCTCCTCTCGAAGCTCGACCTCCGAGCTCCATTTTCCCTGAGATTTGCATAGGTTTAGCGGTCCGTCACGTCCCCGTCTTCACCGCCGTCCGTTTCATATTTTCCCAATTTTTCCCCATTTTTCATCGGATTTGGGATTTAGGGTTCATCTTTCCAATTTCAGAAATTGAAGCAATGCACCCATTTTGAGTGGCTAGATGAGTACATAGAGCGGATTCAACTGGAGGGTGCATCCGGGGAGCTCGATTTACCGTTGGAGGCGGAGAAGTTGGGCAAGTTTGGATCGGGCGCGTCTGGGTCTGGGGCCCCTGGATCTGCCCATTCCATTGGGGCTACTGTGGGGGATGAAGTAGTGACGGCAGAGCTGAAGAAGCTGAACAAGCAGATGAAGAAACTCATCGAATTGCAGAAGCAGGGCAATTTGATGGGGCTGATGGCCGGACTTTTTTATGTTTGTGTAATTGCTCTCGCATTTGTTTATGTGATGATAATTAGTCGTAAATGAATAGATCGGGCATCATCTGTAATCGTAATGATATGTATATTTGAATAAAAAGTGTTGCGCTGTACGAATTCAGCATGTCCTCTCCACTCTGTTTCGGCCCTGTTTTTTTAGTTCTTCAGTTCGTCATCAGCTTCAGTTTCAGTGGTAGAGAGAGAAAAGGAAAAAAAGGTTCATCCACAGCCCGTTTCCCAAAAAGGCCAGGCCCATATAGAAGTTGTCGGATTTGGTTCTTCGGGGTTGGCGGAACCTTGGACCCTGTATCAGGGAAGTGCCGTTGGACGAATGAGCAAATGCGAATACCCGTCACGAAGCTTCGTTCCGCGGAAGCGCAGCAAGGGACGTTCATTCCAGATAGAGAGAACGACGATCTCACAATGGCCCTCAGGAATCCTGAGCACCCTGGACGGACACGAGGCACACCAGGCTCCGTTCTGTGGAAGGCTGGGTTTCCGGACGCAGGCGGTTACAAATGCCAGGAGAGGAAGAAGAAAGTGGAGCAGATCCAAATTCAGGCGCTGCACGCAAGGGTACAAGCGATAGAGCAATGAGAAGCATATCGCAACAAGCGACCCGCTGAAGCTTCCCCCGAAGCTACCCCGCCATATCAGCGGAGAAGCAACGCGGCTTCCACCGAGCTGTAGCAACTGGAGCCTGTCTTCATGGCTCCTGCTAGCTACCCCATGGACTTAATCATGGAGTCTCAAAATTGCCACCTTATGATGCAATGGATGAAAATCAAAATCAAGGCAGCTGTTGGCTCTGTTGCACCTCCTGAACCTGGCGCAGGTTTTCAATGCCGGCTGATTCCAGAAGGATATGCTAGGGTGATGGTGGATGAAATACCTGACGGATATGAGGACCTCGAGCTTGACCACCCTACGAGTGAATGGGAGACTCGGTTGGGTTCTTGTCTGTTGACTCCATGCCTATGGCGGAAGGAGCTCATCAACCTTCTGAACTGGACGCCTCCACCTCCTCCTCCTCCTCCTCCGGCGAGTCAGGGCACTCCGCCGCCTCCTCCGGCGAGTGATCAGGGCACTCAGCCTCCTTCTCCGGCGTGTGGCGGCACTCCGCCTCCTTCTCCGCCTACGCCGGCGCGCCCGAGCAGCCATCCTACTCCTTCTATACCTCGTCAGCAAGGGCGGAAGAGACCTGCCGCCGCTCCGGCTGCTCCGGCGCGTCATAGTCCTCCTCCTCCGCCTGAAGAAACCACCAAAGTCTCTGTCGAAAGGCAACTATGAGTGCATTATTCAATGGTTAATTATCGAAGTGGAGCGGTCGGGAAGTATTGTCAGTGATCAAAGGTTAGCGGAACAACGAGCTGGGAAAAAAATTGCCCAGCTCGGCGAACAAGCGAACCAATCGTTGCCCCCGCTGAAGGTGTCTAGCGATATCGTCGCTAATGATTCGAGGATGGTGCTCGGTTATAACATTCTTGAAGATCACCTGCCCGACGATGTACATTATGAATTTTTGGGGGTGTACGAACACAGATACGAGTACGGGAAGCCTCTCGTCAAAGATGAAAGGTCTCTAACAACGATGATGCGAAGATTCCATGATTGGTACATGAAAACCTGTAGATAGTCTGGGGGGTCCAATACTTTGACGCTGAGAGTTAAAGAGGAGCATGACCTCATTAGAACTGATCTGTTGAATGTTCTACTTGAGGAGTTCTTCCAGTTTTTAATCAGAAGGCCCTTGATAAATTAACAATCACTTGCTACTGTCTGTAAGTACTACTTCCATCATTAAGTCGCTATATATAGGTCAGCTCTTTTATTGCATGTATTTATAATTATCCTCACTATATTATGCAGATTGAAGATCGCCGAATTGAAGAAAAGACAAATCGGTGATATTGGGTTCATTAACCCAAATATCATAGATGCATATTCGGCTGAATTTCAGAAAAAAGATACCAAGGCCAACATGCTACGATCGTTGGTATTAAATCAAAACAAACCTATAATACTCTTTCCTTACAACTTCAAGTGAGTGTTACTTTCTTGTGCATATTCGGTTTCCCTTATTAGTCGAGGTTATAGTAATGTAATTGATGAGCTATGCATGCGTGCGCAGGTTTCACTATATTCTCCTAGAGATTAAGCTTGAGTAGGGAATAGTAACGGTCTTAGAGTCGAGATGAAAAGATCCCAAGGAGTATGCGGACATGACTCAAATTCTCGAGAAGTAAGTTAAATCGATCGTTATCGCACCATATCGGCAACTTTGTTCACTTCCTGATATCAAGTAATTGTTTTCTTTGTCTAGCAAGATTTGGAAAAAGTTCACCTCAAAAGCTCCGGGACTGTCGAAGAAGCTGGAATTTAAAAAACCGAAAGTAAGTACTACTAGCATGTTCCGTGCATCTCCTAGTGATTCAAGTGCTAATTTCATCAATACCATTTAGTATGCTTTCTTATCAGTTTGAATGACCTCTATTTCTTATAAAGTGGTTGTGGCAGGAAGCCGGGAACAATATGAAGTGCGTAAGCAATAATATTCAGAATTTTACTTTATTACCATCTTTTGTGTTGAGTTTCATTCATTCATATATATATGTATTGACCTCCTTTTTCAAATTAGATGTTTCGGATGCGGGATGAACTCCTAGCACCAGATCGCATACGAGGAATTCAAGAGGAATTGGCGGCATTCTTTCTTGACCACGTGATCGATAAAGACGGAGAATACCATGTGAACCCTGTGTTCATATATAATTAGGGGATTATATTGTAAGAGATCTTATATTATGTATATGTAGCCAGTAGCGTCGGATAGATATACGAAAACTTGTTGTTCCACCAATCTCTCGGAGAAGGAGAGGTCGATATCACTTCTCTCTGTATGCATATGTTCATGACGATCTTCTGTTTCCTTCATTTTTTCTTACTAGCTAGCGTGTCGAGTGCTCTCTATACGTATAGTACGTAGCGTCGACCAAGCACGGAGATAAGAGAGGACACTTCTTTCTATTAATTAATTAGCTACCTAACACAATATATGAAACACCTTAATTAACCCATACAAAACCACCAAACCCCCCCACCCCCACCCACCTCAGAAAAAAAAACCCTACCCCTTGCACAGCTGACACATGGATGCCTATTGGTCCCGGTTGGTTTGACCAACCGGAACCAAAGGGCCTCGTGCCTGGGCTCGCCGCACCGGCCACATGGAGGCCCATCTGTCCCGGTTCATGTAAGAACCGGGACTAAAGGCCTAAGGCTTTAGTAACGACCATTTTTCTACTAGGACTTCAGAAACCGGGACAAATGGCCCTTACAAACCGAGACAAATGGCCCTTTTTCTACTAGTGATTATGGGACCGAGGGAGTAGTTACTTACCATAGACCAGCCAGGTCTCTCTCTTCTCTCTATTCTCAAAGCACACACGGACTCACACAGTCACACCACGCCTCGCACTCGGAGCCGTAGTGCCATACACGGGCGCTCTCACCACCGCTAGGGCGGCACGCCCTACAATTCTTGGCTAACGTCCGGCCTCCACTCCGGTGTTCCTTCCTTGAGCAACAATAGGATGCACAGCGAACGACCATGATGCCTTCGAGCATGGTGCCTGGCAGTACGAGTACGCCAGCCGCTCCACTAGCCATCGTCTCCAAGGTTCAAGGGAATACGACGACGCGTACGATAGGGCGTCAGGGTACTACTACAGCAGCAGCACGGGGCACAATCACGATATCGCGTCAGGGTGCTACAGGTTCGTGTCCACGGTCATATGGTTCTCTTACGACATCGACAAAAGGCAGTGCTCGCCATGCCTTCTCTCAGCCATGACCATGGTGCGGTCAGCGTAGGACACTCGCAAGAGCTTGTAGCCGCCACTGAAGGAGCGCATCAGTCACGCCTGGCTGCTGCGGCAGTATACCATGCTAACCGTAGCGGCGTATTTCTCAATTCTGCTAAATGGGTTTGCGGCACTCCGTAAAAGCATTGGACCTTTGCCGGGTGAAAGGCATGACGACTGCGACCACGTGGCACCGGTGGTGGTGGTAGTAGTAATAGTAGTAGTAGTACTAGTACTAGTAGTAGTAGTAATCAACATCATCATCATCATCATCATCATAATCATCATGGCTAGGAAAGTCTTTACATGAACATGTGTGTTTTGACTTTTGAGTGGCTACATTCGTGGGATCATTTTGGAAAAAATGCAGGTAATGTGATGTACAATTAAGAGAACATAACGTGTGGGTAGAAACAAGTTATTTTCATGTCACACTTGAGATGTTTATTGACTGCCTATAGTATTACTATCAATACACGATTTCATTTTGCTTCATGAAATTTTTACTGAAAATTTTAAAAATGTATGGCATTGTATATACATATGTTATATCTATGTTATCAATTAATTTTGTAGTTTCAGTTAATCTTACAATGTGTCCTTAGCTCTCCTTTCTTTTTGAAATAAATGCCTTTAGCTTCGAGTGCACGAAATACTTATGCAATAAAAATAAAAAGACTAAGCTATGTTCTGTAACACTGGAAGTGGATAGTTGATCGTCAACCATTTGCTTTATCGTACAATGGTATAATTACTCCAATTACATATATTGGTATCTGAATTTAGTTAACTCTGCACCTTCAGTAGCAAATAGGAACTTATTTTTTGATTGAAGTAAAAATAGATATATCTAATCTTATGCATGCAATTTTACTAAAACTGTCGCTTAAAATAGTATATGTTACAAAATGCCTCAGTGCTAAATATTACAGCGAGAGCATGACAAGATATCGGGCTTATAGTTCTGCCTAGGCACCGCGGCATCTTCTTGAGCAATGTTTTCTTTATTATTTCGTGCGCCTCATTGCCATCACACCTTCATCGCATGCAAGATTTTTGCTGCGGAGCTGTCAGACCAAGGAAAAGGTCGGGGGATATAGTCCCTTAGTTTTTCTTTAGTTTGCGCATAAGGCTAGAGCCTCGCTGGATATTTTCTTGACTATTTTTCCATGCTCCTGCAGATTCTATTTCCTGCATGTCTGCATGAACCTATCTCTCTGCATGCGAGTAATTATGAGCCTAAAACTGGGGCGTGATTGGAAACTATCGCTGAATCACTGAACCACGCTGCAGAGTATTGAGGAAAAAAGGAAAAAAAGATGAACGCACTAATTAGGATCGGAGGGAGTACAACATTAGGGACGTGGTTCTAAGAAACAATGTCGTGACACTAACTTGAACAAATTTGCAGTGCCCTTAATATTGCTATGTTTCCCATGCGCCTCCTACCCTTATGCATCGAAACGATAGATTGGTGTAACTTCTCGAGCTAAACCCCTCCCTATTCTTCTCTTGTAATTTGTGACCTTTATTCCTTCTAAGCGCAATGAAAAGCAGTGATCCTACCTTTTCGTCAAAAAAAAAACGATAGAAAGATATCTTGCCACTCCTATTAGATTTCAACATCTCGTACTAGTATTATGGACAATACAAAGGCATACCAGGTTTGAAGTGTGTATGAAAAGAGAGCCCGGACAAGGAAAATGATACATTTTTAAGACTTTGGGAGCAGAGGTTAGCGTTGCCGCATTAATGCTTCCAGCGCTACTAGTGTACACATGCATCTACATTATGGCACATTAATTTAGTTGATGCTTGGATGGAGCTTCCATGCAATTTGACGAGCTCGATGTGCAGACCAAAATAACATGGGCGTGAATAGTAGTATAGCTTTGGAATTATTCATTTTTTGCATCTGGTGGTACAATACAATCGTAGCTTGTATGGCGCGATCATTAGAAATAGGAATCTGGTGGTCGTTCAATATTACTGGTGCCGTATGTGTGGCAAAAAAAAAAATCATAGCTCACAAATAACTCAATGTATCACTGGTACGGTCAAAAAAAGGTTGGATGTATCTCACAGTACATAGTCCTATGGCAGCGGCACGGCACACACATATGTCGCTTCGGCGTCCCGCTATCTGATCCGGCTTCACCAAAGCGGCCAAGCCACTTTCAAAATAATGTTTATACTTTAGTTAGTGCTATGTACGTAATGATTGGCTATTTACCCGAAAGGCATGTCCTCATACAAATTAAATCAATAGTCAAAATGTAGATCTGAATATAGCATCAATCAATTTTTAGAACGTGACACGTGAAAAAGTAAGGCAAGGTAGTTGCTCCCAAGCCAAGAATGACCAGTACCACATGCACCCATCAGATTGGTATAGTTCATTTGTCGAGTTGACCATCATCAATGTACTCAACTACTCCACAGTTGATCATTGTGAGTACTTTTCTTTGTGAACGTAATTATAAAAATAAACATAGTATCAATTTTGTTGTCCATACTTTTTATTCATTACCTTTCCAGTTGTGCTATTTTACATCCCATGTGTGTGCCCTCTGGACCTCTTTCCTTGATGGCATCGTATAATAGATTGAGATCCTACATCGGTGGCACATACTGAGATGAGCCGGAGGCTGGCGGCACGCCAAGATCTGTCTATCGTGTTACACCTCTCGAACTCCATCCATCGTGACATGACCTGTGGATCTAGAAACCATAGGCCTTATGGTAGTGGCACAATGCGCCTGTATTTGCATCGATATTGAGCTATCAGATCCTGTCCACCATAGCCGTTTGCCAAATATAGTTGATGTTTTACTTAGTTACATTGACATATCTAATATTACCTCCATCCCAAATTACGTGTCTTGGGAAATCAAGGCAAACAATTTGAGAGGGAGGGAGTACATTGCTATTTCATTGAAAGACATGTTTCAGAAAGACTAAATCAATATTCAAAATATACCTTTGAAGACGACATCAACGAATGTCAAACCATGGCATTGGCAGATTGTAAATTTGTTTCTAATTAAGCCATGTCGAATTAAAATTTGAGACAGAATGAGGAAAGACATTTTTTTTGACGTGGAACACCATGCATTCCATTAAGGGGTGGACGCAGCAATATCGCCGGCCACAGCGAGACTTACATCATTAGGCAGGTTTGACAGCCACATAGAATGACTATCAATAGGCACACTCACACCATGACCTGCTAGTAGATGGGCAGGTACATTACAAGTACGGGGACAAAACTGAACTCTGGCCTCAATAAATTCAGTTTGGAGCAGGTATTTTGTCTCTCTGAAGATTGTCCCGAGGGCCGCCCTGTCCTGACCATCAGAATTTATGGCCTGCTTCAACTTTTTTTTTAGAAAAGGAGGATTACCCCCGGCCTCTTCATCTGAGCGATGCATGCAGCCATTTTATTAATTATTCTCAGAGACCTTACAAATCATTACATCAGTAAGCCTGAAGCCACCATCTTCGCGACACCTGTCGCTACTCCTATTCCCTTGATGTAGGGGTGCCGAATGTCCGAGCCTAATACCAAACAGACATCGCACAAAAACCTAACATCTAATGCCGGTTGCCCCATCCCAGCCACTTACCGGGAATGGGTCACACACCGGTCCGGCGCACTCACCGAGGCTACCGCAGCCGTCATCCACCTAACCATCTTCAGAGCAGGTACCGACGCAAAGACCTTGCTAGGTCAGCTGTCGACGCCACCATGACGCCAGACAGCGCCGCCGCCCTGCGCTCGTCCATCTAGCCGCATCTGTCGTCGATATCCAGCTGCACCATGCCGCCAATACTCTCGTCATCGACGCGGTAGAAACAATGCCGCACCTCCTGGCAACCTCCACACCATCGCCACTGCTGGAGCTACCGGAGTCCATCACCCACAGCATCTCTCCGCCGAACATCAGAACCTCCCAAGACGGCGCCTCCATGGAGGGTACGACGCGAAGGGCGCCGCCGCCGCCCAATCCAGACTGAATTTTGGACTTTCGTCCGGGAGGGGTTCGGAGATGGATAGGAGAGACCTCGACATCGCCTCCACGGAGGGTAACAGCGTCGAGAGACGTCGCCGATGCCGGACCGAACAAGCCGATCAAAGTTTCCTCCGGTCCCCATCCTATACCACCAAAACTCCATCAGCTCCGGATCCGGCTGGACCACGAACTGGAACCTGCAGAGATGAAAGAGCCATGGGGTCCAACCCACCATGAAGGAGGATCGAGAAGACTCCATCGTAGATCTCCAAGCGCCAAATCCAGCGATCTGGCGTGGTCACCGACGACCACCACCACCCCGCGGCGGCTGATGGCGTTCAAGCCCAAGACCCAGATTGGATCCGATCTGAACCCGGCAGCGCCCGCGACCACCAATCTTTCCACCACCCAGCCGTCACCACGCTGCGAGCAGGCCTCCGCCGCCGCCACGCCACACGACGTCGCCAAGAAACCTGCCGCGCCACGCCGCCCAACCCCGCGCTAGTCCGGCGCCCCGTCCGATCTGGCTGCCCCGCGCCAGCCGAGATAGACAAGAGGGAGATACGCCCCACCGCCGCCCAGCCGGCCAAGCTTTGCCCGGCGGCGCTGCGGACGGCGGCGAGGGGAGGTGGAGGCGGGAGGAGGGACGAGAGGACGGCGGCTAGGGTTCCCCCTGGGTCGCCCGCGGGGGCGACACGAGGAGGACGAGGGGGACGAGGGGGCAACACGGTGGGGTGGGGGGGGTGGGGGGGATGGCCTGCTTCAACTGGAGACTGTCAGTCATGAAAATCACTCGGCCCATCCCAAAGTTCTCCGCCAGTTTGATTGCATTGACTAGCGCCACTGATTCTGCATGTAGGGCGTCAGACATATCAGACAAGCTTCCGGCAGCAGCAAAAATGGCCTCACCCCCGCTGGATCCCGGGCAATGCAACCCCAACCCCCACTGTTGGAAACTTGTGTGAAAGCAGCATCAGAGTTGATCATGATCCACTCCTGCGGAGGAGCCTTCCATTTGACATGAACTGCTGGCTTGTTGATCTTCTTGGGGACGAAAAACTCCTTCCACTCTTCAGTAAGCATGCAAACCTTTCCAGCAAATTCAGATTGAGTTAGTCGGTGCTCACCGTGTCTCTTCCTGTTCCGTTCCGTCCACCATTGCCAGAGCAAACAAATCACTCTCAGCTTTATGTCATTAGGCCAACTGAGCAGGATCTCCAACAAGTGCAAGGAAGATGGCGCTTGCAAGAGATTCTGGCGTTCAGGTTCAAGATCACAAGCTCTCCACATAGCCTTGACTTCCTTACATCGCAGAAACAAGTGCCCTCCATCTTCAAACAATTTGCCACAGACCTGGCACCTGGTGTCAAGCTCCACACCTCTCCTTTCGATGTTCATGTTAAGTGGGTGGCTATTATGGCCAAACCTCCAAAGAAAGTGGTGTACCTTACCGGGACAGTTCACTCTCCAGATCTGTTTCCAAACTGCAGCTTTCCATGATTCCCCATGTGAGTTCTCCCCAGGTGGTCTAGGCGCCTTCTTCTTAATCATCTCCACATGCACTCGATACGCAGATTTGACTGAAAACAAGCCTTTTGAGTCAAAATGCCAGGCAATGAAGTCCTCATGTTGCTCACAGACAGGAATACGCAGGATAGCCGCCACGTCCATAGGATTGAACATCTGACGAAGTAGCTCCTCGTCCCATTTATGAGAAATTGGATCCATCAGCTCGGCCACATAGGTTAATAAATTGGTGCCCCGTCGAGTGATTGGCCTACGCATATCTCCATTGGGAATCCATGGGTCTGACCAAATCTTGATATTTTCACCAGAGCCCACTCTCCAGATATATCCTTCTTTCACCACTTCCAATCCCTTTAAAATACTTCTCCAGGTATAACTCATACTAGAACACGCCTCGGCTGCAAGGATGCTTGTTTGTGGGTGATACTTGGCCTTCAAAACTCTTGCACATACGGACTCGGGGGCCTGCATTAATCTCCAGGCCTGTCTTGCAAGCATTGCAAGATTATATGAGTGAAGATCTCTGAACCCAAGTCCTCCTTTTTCCTTTGGCAACGTCATCTTCTCCCAGCCCACCCAATGCATTTTCCTTTCATCCTTCTGTTGAGCCCACCAATACCGGCAAATCATCTTACTAAGGTCTTCACACAAACCTTTTGTGAGATCAAAGCAACCCATAGCGTACATCGGAATGGCCTGAGCTACGGATTTCACCAAGATCTCCTTACCCTTCATCGACAGAAATCTCTCCAGCCACCACTGTATTTTTGCCCACAGCCTATCTTTGACGTACTCGAAGCATTGCGAGACAGATCGACCGACGTACAAAGGCAAACCATGATACTTGCCATTTGTAGTTTCTTGTTGTAAACCCAGAATCTGCATTACCTTTTGTTTTGATGTTGCCTTGGTGTTTCTGCTGAACATAATAGACGATTTGTCCCTGTTGACCACCTATCCCGAACCTGCCTCATAAACTTGCAGAATATGATTGATTTCCGCAGCACGCTCCTCCGTAGCCTCAAACAGGAGCAAAGGGCGAATAATAGATGACTAACAGCAGGGGCACCAGGAGCCACCCTAATACCCTTCAGGCGACCACTCACTTCAGCTTGATGAAGCAACGATGAGAAACCTTCCGCACAAAGAAGGAAGAGATAGGGCGAGATGGGATTGCCTTGTCGTAATCCACGTCCGGGAATCACCGTCTCCGTGTAAGATCCATTCACCTTAAACTTGTAAGTGACAGTCCGAATGCATTTGGCTATTAGGCTGACAAAAACCTCGCAGAATCCCAGCTGTCGGAGAACCTTTTCCAAGAAGGGCCACTCTACACGGTCGTATGCTTTACTCATATATAGCTTGACTGCAGCAAAACCTGTAGCACCAGATCTTTTCCTCTTCAGAAAATGAGACATCTCATAGGCCAATAAAGTGTTATGAGAAATCAGTCTTCCCGGCACGAAAGCACTTTGATTATCAGAGATCACTTCTCCCAAGATACACTTAAGTCTGTTGGCTATGACCTTGGACACAAGTTTGTACACAATATTACAGAGGCTAATAGGGCGTAGGTCTTTCAAACTTGCAGGGTTTTTCACCTTTGGGATAACACTACTAGGAAAAGGGCTACTAATGGCGCACCAGTTTTGCCTACTAATGGCGCATCACTGGTGCACCATTAGTATCATGCCACTAGTATTTTTTACTAATGGCGCACCACTGGTGCGCCATTAGTATAGGCCACGGTGCGCCATTAGTATAGGCCACCAGTGCGCCATTAGTATAGGCCACTGGTACGCCAATAGTATTTTTGAATTTTGAAGGCGGGAAAATAGTAGTGGCGCACCGTCTAACCCTCACCATGCGCCATTGCTATTTTTGAATTTTGAATTTGGATCTGGATCGTGATTTTTTTGCCCATTTTTTGCTCGTTTTTTGGCACGATATTATTTCAAATTTTGTTCCTGTTTTTGGATCTTGTACGTTCTTTTGCCGTGTTCTTTTGCCGGAGAGGAGTTCGCCGGAGAGGAGGAGGAGGAGGTCACCGGAGAGGCGCTGGCCTACATCGCCGGAGAGGAGGAGGAGGAGTTCGCCGGAGAGGAGGAGGAGGAGGTCGCCGGAGAGGAGTTCACCGGAGCATCGGAGAGGAGGAAGGAGAAACCATGAGGGGATGGGAGAAGAGGAGGGAGGAGGAGCTCACCGAAAAGGAGGGAGGAGGAGCTCACCGGAGAGGAGGGAGGAGAAACCGTGAGGGGAGGGAGGGGAGGAGAGGAGGGAGGAGGAGGTCGCCGGAGAGGAGGAGGACGAGGTCGCCGGAGAGGAGGAGGAGGAGGAGGTCGCTGGAGAGGAGGAGGAGGTCGCTGGAGAGGAGGAGGAGGAGGTCGCCGGAGAGGAGGAGGGTAGTATGGTGGAGGAGAGAAGGGAAGATGGAGTGGAGGAGAGGAGGAGATGGAGTGGAGGAGAGGTGGAATGGAGGAGAAGAATGAAGAGGTAAGGAGGAGAGGACCACGCCTAGCCATATATACGTCATTGTAATGGCGCACCGCGGGCAGGTGCGCCATTACTAACTTTTTTTATTTTTTTGATTTATTTTGAATTTTGAAGGCGGGAAGATACTAATGGCGCACCATGGGCAGGTGCGCCATTAGTAAATTTTTTTTTGACTTATTTTGAATTTTGAAGGCGGGAAGATAGTAATGGCGCACCATGGGTAGGTGCGCCATTAGTAAGTTTGAATTTTTTTGCCTCTCCAGATCTTAAAAGTCCCGTATCTTTTTTTCTGTTAGGTTTTTGAGGATTTTGAAAATGTTTAACGGGGTTCCCCTATTAAATTCGGATATAACTTTTCGAGTAGATGATTTTTCATATTAAAAAACTTTTTCATCCGAGTTCGTATGCAAAAGTTATGCCCATTTTACAAATTCTCGAGAGATTTTGCAAATAAAGTCGAAATTCATATTTGTAAATTTTCACAACAACTAGACCACATATCACATGGGAAACTTATTTTCTTTTATTTTTTGACATTTCCATTATTTTTGTTTATTTTTTTAAAACTGAAAAGGCGGTCCGGGGGGTGGGGGAAGTGGTGGCGAAGTTACTAATGGCGCACCGTGGGAGTGGTGCGCCATTACTAGTTCAACTAGTAATGGTGCACCACTCCAACGGTCCGCCATTAGTAGTTTTGAAAAAAAATTAAAAAAAATTTCACTAATGGCGCACCGTGGGAGTGGTGCGTCAGTACTAGTTCAACTAGTAATGGCGCACCACTCTAACAGTGCGCCATTAGTAGTTTTGAAAAAAATAAAAAAAATTCACTAATGGCGCACCGTGGAAGTGGTGCGCCATTAGTATTTGGACACTAATGGCGCGCCAACACATGGTGCGTCATTAGTATATAGTAATGGCACACCACATGTCTGGTGCGCCATTAGTGTCAATTTCATGTATAGCCCTTTTTCTAGTAGTGTAAGTATCATAACAGTATCGTTCCATCCCTCTGGCATACTGCCGCCTCTTAGAACATCAAGTACCTCCTGTACCACAGAGTCTCCAACCAATTGCCAGTATCTCTTGTAGAAGATAGCCGGTAAACCATCCATCCCCGGTGCTTTCAGATCCCCAATACTATCCAAGGCTTGTTTCACCCAATGTTTTAAATAGCGGGCTATGGCATTTAGCGGCGACCCTTAAAAACAGCTATAGCTGGGTCATTTAGCGGCAGCACCTTCAAACAGCTATAGCGGAGCTATAGCGGGGCTATAGCCGGCTATTTAAAACTATGATTTCACCTCATCAGCAGTATAATCAGCCGTCAGAAAATTGTTCATTTTCTCTGTCACTTTCGGGGTAATGAGGAAAGACATTTGATTGGAGCCCTATAAGACCAAATCCATCAGATTTATGACGTTCACAGGTCGAGTTCACTGTCATCAATGCCCTCAACTACACTACTCCATGAGAGACTCAAATTAGGTACATGTCTATTAGTCCCATCATTAATCTGCTGTGTGCACGCTGTCAATCACATTCCACACCACTAATCATATGTATATATATGTTTGGTCCATCCATTGGGCCCAACTCAACATCAAGCAAAATGCATTAACGGCCATCAATGGATTCCAACATCAAACAACAACCTAAGTGTATATATTTGCTCGCATCAACCCAATTGGTCCATCTAGACGCAATACTGGACAACACGATAGTGTTCAATTATTTTGGGAGGAGATAAGTCCATATTACGACCTCGAGCTATCACCGAAGTTTAGAATAAAACCCTAAATTACTAAACCGTCTAATATACAACCTTCAACTTCCAAAACCGGACAAAACACAACCTTCAACTGGTTTTGACCAGCAATGACTCGTCAACAGCCTAGTCAGTGCCAAGTCAATAAGCATTTTTGTACTTGAGTACATGAGAACACATCACTAATGGCATGTAGGATCACAGGTAGATGTAAAACTGGAAGTAGAGCAAATTAAGGACTGAAATTATCGGTCCTCAGTAGGCATTTGAATACTTGAGTACATGAGGCATACATATCATTTTTAGTGTATAGCCGACAAGACCAAGTGGTAAGGACATAAATTATCACCGCCCAACAAGCATCTTGATGGTACAAGACCGGAAATTTCAATCATTTTGCCTCATGTTAGTGCTTCCTGCTAATCGAGCTTCCTGTTGGGAGAGATGACAACCTCCATGAACTCTTATACACTTCATCAGTTCAATCTACCTAGGTAACCACACCATGTAAATAGGTGTCAGTTAGAAACATATACCAAATAGCATATCTTGTGAAGAGAGATAATCATTATATATGTCCAGCTTCATTCAGCACTCCAACCTAGGATACATGACCTATATGTCAAACTTAGGATGAAATTCCTCAAAATTAACAATACATATGTAACCAATCTGGATGACTTTGTAGGTCAAGCTGGCTTTCCAGTTTCTATAGGGGAGTTTTCAAATCAAATAAAATGGAATGTGATAGTTGGTTATGTCTAACAGAGAGGATACAAATATTTTGTTGCAGCTTAGTTCATTATTTCATTATAGACCTACGATAAATGGATTACAATTCCAGGATTAGTTAAAAGAACACATGACAATGACAAATAAGTAATATTGAGCAATTTAAAGTGAGTTTTATGGTTGCCCTGTAGATGCAAATTATTATTCAGATTTCATAGCTATAAACGACAAATTTGATGGCATGCATTATATTATACCTTGTAATAATAAGAAAACCACCGCAGCACGGGAAAATATTAATGAACAAGATGTGAGATAGGCTCATGCCATGGACGAAGGATTAGTTCTAAATCACGTACACAAATCCTTGCTGTAGCGATACCAGAGGTCGGTAAAAATGGAAGGCACTCGTATCTCTATCTTTGGTAAATGATATATGTATGCCTAATCGTTTCAATCAACCTAGTTGAGTAGTCATAGCAAGTCAAATAAGTGATAGTCTTCGAAGCAGGAAGAAGCACAAACCTCTATTGTTTTGTCGTTTGTTTCTTAGAACATGGTCTTGCATCATGGAACACCGTTTCCTTACGAATGCTGCATTTGCGCATGACTTTTTGATGAATCCCAAGCCTTCTCTTGTCACCAGATCCACTCCTCACATCATCCCTATGGCTCTTTATTCTAGAGCATGTGCCCCTTGCATTGATATCCTTAGGTGTGAGTGTTGGAATAAGCCACGTCCCATGATGGAAACCGGCATGTGTGCGCATCCAGGTTGTGCCCGGGGCGTGTGTGCCTAGTCCAAATCGGTACACCGGTGTTTGGCCGAGTCATGCTCGAGTTAGGAGTGGCACAGGTCGTTGGCGAGACTCATGGGATAGACGTGGTGATCCGTTGGAAGTTCAGCGGCCTAGGCGCGTAGGAGCGCGTCCTGGGCGCAGCGGTGCATGCGGATCGTGCGCGATTGATCAGGAGTTAGACGCGGGGTAGTGTGTGCACCCGTATAAACTCCTTCCCCTTGTACTGCTTGTTGTGAGCGCGCCAGCTGAAAAAAGAAAAAGTTTAGGGCGTTGGTGCACCCATGACGGCGTTGGTCGCCGGCAGAATTCTGTGATGTCTTCTCCGGTTCTTCTTCTACCTCCGTCCGTGCGAGAGATAGAGGAAGTGGCAACAACAAACCGGCACTAGAGGTTCAACACGAACCAAGATTAATGATGGGCAAATAGCTTCCATGCGACGTTGTTGGTGTGTATTGTCTCTCATGCAACGTCGTTGGTTGTAATAGCTCTCATGCGACATCTGCGTTGGAAAAAATAGCTCCCATGCGACACTACTGCCTAATGCAAAGACACATGTTTAAAACTCGAATCAGGTGAGCGGGACCCACAGCGTGGGACCCACTAACTTATCCAACTCAGCATTGGTCAGGTGAGCAGGACCCATAGCGTGGGAGCCACTAAATTATCCAGGTCAGCATTGGTACAAGAGGACACCGAGCCGTGGCCCGAGCCGTGCAGCACCCGAGCCCATCCTCCCCCCTCCCCCCCTCCCCGACTGTTGTTGTTCTTCTTCTCCGGCGACGACGCGCAAAAACGCCGTTCCGGGCCGCGGCCTAGCAATGTCGAGCTCCGCTTCAGCCTCCCGCGGCTCATGGCCGCGCTATGGCGCAGTGCCCATGACAAGGTGCCCTGCATGCCCACGTATCGCATCCCTGAAGCGGCTAGTCACAACGACCGACAAGAATGGCAACCTTGGGCGGGAATTCGTGAAATGCGAGAGCAAACCAGAGCAGGGAATGGTGAGATTTTACTTCTCAATATGCCAATTTTGGTTTTTGTCTCCCAATTTCATATTTGCCCAATTTTTCCCCATTTTTCATCGGATTTGGGATTTAGGGTTCATCTTTCCAATTTCAGAAATTGAAGCAATGCACCCATTTTGAGTGGCTAGATGATTACATAGAGCGGATTCAACTGGAGGGTGCATCAGGGGAGCTCGATTTACCGTTGGAGGCGGAGAAGTTGGGCAAGTTTGGATCGGGCGCGTCTGGATCTGGGGCCCCTGGATCTGCCCATTCCATTGGGGCTACTGTGGGGGATGAAGTAGTGACGGCAGAGTTGAAGAAGCTGAACAAGCAGATGAAGAAACTCATCGAATTGCAGAAGCAGGGCAATTTGATGGCGCTGATGGCCGGACTTTTTTATGTTTGTGTAATTGCTCTCGCATTTGTTTATGTGATGATAATTAGTCGTAAGTGGATAGATTGGGCATCATCTGTAATCGTAATGATATGTATATTTGAACAAAAAGTGTTGCGCTGTACGAATTCAGCATGTCCTCTCCACTCTGTTTCGGCCCTGTATTTTTAGTTCTTCAGTTCATCATCAGCTTCAGTTTCAGTGGTAGAGGGAGAAAAGGAAAAAAAGGTTCATCCACAGCCCGTTTCCCAAAAAGGCCAGGCCCATATAGAAGTTGTCGGATTTGGTTCTTCGGGGTTGGCGGAACCTTGGACCCTGTATCAGGGAAGTGCCGTTGGACGAATGAGCAAATGCGAATACCCGTCACGAAGCTTCGTTCCGCGGAAGCGCAGCAAGGGACGTTCATTCTAGATAGAGAGAACGACGATCTCACAATGGCCCTCAGGAATCCTGAGCACCCTGGACGGACACGAGGCACACCAGGCTCCGTTCTGTGGAAGGCTGGGTTTCCGGACGCAGGCGGTTACAAATGCCAGGAGAGGAAGAAGAAAGTGGAGCAGATCCAAATTCAGGCGCTGCACGCAAGGGTACAAGCGATAGAGCAATGAGAAGCATATCGCAACAAGCGACCCGCTGAAGCTTCCCCCGAAGCTACCCCGCCATATCAGCGGAGAAGCAACGCGGCTTCCACCGAGCTGTAGCAACTGGAGCCTGTCTTCATGGCTCCTGCTAGCTACCCCGTGGACTTAATCATGGAGTCTCAAAATTGCCACCTTATGATGCAATGGATGAAAATGAAAATCAAGGCAGCTGTTGGCTCTGTTGCACCTCCTGAACCTGGCGCAGGTTTTCAATGCCGGCTGATTCCAGAAGGATATGCTAGGGTGATGGTGGATGAAATACCTGACGGATATGAGGACCTCGAGCTTGACCACCCTACGAGTGAATGGGAGACTCGGTTGGGTTCTTGTCTGTTGACTCCATGCCTATGGCGGAAGGAGCTCATCAACCTTCTGAACTGGACGCCTCCACCTCCTCCTCCTCCTCCTCCGGCGAGTCAGGGCACTCCGCCGCCTCCTCCGGCGAGTGATCAGGGCACTCAACCTCCTTCTCCGGCGTGTGGCGGCACTCCGCCTCCTTCTCCGCCTACGCCGGCGCGCCCGAGCAGCCATCCTACTCCTTCTATACCTCGTCAGCAAGGGCGGAAGAGACCTGCCGCCGCTCCGGCTGCTCCGGCGCGTCATAGTCCTCCTCCTCCGCCTGAAGAAACCACCAAAGTCTCCGTCGAAAGGCAACTATGAGTGCATTATTCAATGGTTAATTATCGAAGTGGAGCGGTCGGGAAGTATTGTCAGTGATCAAAGGTTAGCGGAACAACGAGCTGGGAAAAAAATTGCCCAGCTCGGCGAACAAGCGAACCAATCGTTGCCCCCGCTGAAGGTGTCTAGCGATATCGTCGCTAATGATTCGAGGATGGTGCTCGGTTATAACATTCTTGAAGATCACCTGCCCGACGATGTACATTATGAATTTTTGGGGGTGTACGAACACAGATACGAGTACGGGAAGCCTCTCGTCAAAGATGAAAGGTCTCTAACAACGATGATGCGAAGATTCCATGATTGGTACATGAAAACCTGTAGATAGTCTGGGGGGTCCAATACTTTGACGCTGAGAGTTAAAGAGGAGCATGACCTCATTAGAACTGATCTGTTGAATGTTCTACTTGAGGAGTTCTTCCAGTTTTTAATCAGAAGGCCCTTGATAAATTAACAATCACTTGCTACTGTCTGTAAGTACTACTTCCATCATTAAGTCGCTATATATAGGTCAGCTCTTTTATTGCATGTATTTATAATTATCCTCACTATATTATGCAGATTGAAGATCGCCGAATTGAAGAAAAGACAAATCGGTGATATTGGGTTCATTAACCCAAATATCATAGATGCATATTCGGCTGAATTTCAGAAAAAAGATACCAAGGCCAACATGCTACGATCGTTGGTATTAAATCAAAACAAACCTATAATACTCTTTCCTTACAACTTCAAGTGAGTGTTACTTTCTTGTGCATATTCGGTTTCCCTTATTAGTCGAGGTTATAGTAATGTAATTGATGAGCTATGCATGCGTGCGCAGGTTTCACTATATTCTCCTAGAGATTAAGCTTGAGTAGGGAATAGTAACGGTCTTAGAGTCGAGATGAAAAGATCCCAAGGAGTATGCGGACATGACTCAAATTCTCGAGAAGTAAGTTAAATCGATCGTTATCGCACCATATCGGCAACTTTGTTCACTTCCTGATATCAAGTAATTGTTTTCTTTGTCTAGCAAGATTTGGAAAAAGTTCACCTCAAAAGCTCCGAGACTGTCGAAGAAGCTGGAATTTAAAAAACCGAAAGTAAGTACTACTAGCATGTTCCGTGCATCTCCTAGTGATTCAAGTGCTAATTTCATCAATACCATTTAGTATGCTTGCTTATCAGTTTGAATGACCTCTATTTCTTATAAAGTGGTTGTGGCAGGAAGCCGGGAACAATATGAAGTGCGTAAGCAATAATATTCAGAATTTTACTTTATTACCATCTTTTGTGTTGAGTTTCATTCATTCATATATATATGTATTGACCTCCTTTTTCAAATTAGATGTTTCGGATGCGGGATGAACTCCTAGCACCAGATCGCATGCGAGGAATTCAAGAGGAATTGGTGGCATTCTTTCTTGACCACGTGATCGATAAAGACGGAGAATACCATGTGAACCCTGTGTTCATATATAATTAGGGGATTATATTGTAAGAGATCTTATATTATGTATATGTAGCCAGTAGCGTCGGATAGATATACGAAAACTTGTTGTTCCACCAATCTCTCGGAGAAGGAGAGGTCGATATCACTTCTCTCTGTATGCATATGTTCATGATGATCTTCTGTTTCCTTCATTTTTGCTTACTAGCTAGCGTGTCGAGTGCTCTCTATACGTATAGTACGTAGCGTCGACCAAGCACGGAGATAAGAGAGGACACTTCTTTCTATTAATTAATTAGCTACCTAACACAATATATGAAACACCTTAATTAACCCATACAAAACCACCAAACCCCCCCACCCCCACCCACCTCAGAAAAAAAAACCCTACCCCTTGCACAGCTGACACATGGATGCCTATTGGTCCCGGTTGGTTTGACCAACCGGAACCAAAGGGCCTCGTGCCTGGGCTCGCCGCACCGGCCACATGGAGGCCCATCTGTCCCGGTTCATGTAAGAACCGGGACTAAAGGCCTAAGGCTTTAGTAACGACCATTTTTCTACTAGGACTTCAGAAACCGGGACAAATGGCCCTTACAAACCGAGACAAATGGCCCTTTTTCTACTAGTGATTATGGGACCGAGGGAGTAGTTACTTACCATAGACCAGCCAGGTCTCTCTCTTCTCTCTATTCTCAAAGCACACACGGACTCACACAGTCACACCACGCCTCGCACTCGGAGCCGTAGTGCCATACACGGGCGCTCTCACCACCGCTAGGGCGGCACGCCCTACAATTCTTGGCTAACGTCCGGCCTCCACTCCGGTGTTCCTTCCTTGAGCAACAATAGGATGCACAGCGAACGACCATGATGCCTTCGAGCATGGTGCCTGGCAGTACGAGTACGCCAGCCGCTCCACTAGCCATCGTCTCCAAGGTTCAAGGGAATACGACGACGCGTACGATAGGGCGTCAGGGTACTACTACAGCAGCAGCACGGGGCACAATCACGATATCGCGTCAGGGTGCTACAGGTTCGTGTCCACGGTCATATGGTTCTCTTACGACATCGACAAAAGGCAGTGCTCGCCATGCCTTCTCTCAGCCATGACCATGGTGCGGTCAGCGTAGGACACTCGCAAGAGCTTGTAGCCGCCACTGAAGGAGCGCATCAGTCACGCCTGGCTGCTGCGGCAGTATACCATGCTAACCGTAGCGGCGTATTTCTCAATTCTGCTAAATGGGTTTGCGGCACTCCGTAAAAGCATTGGACCTTTGCCGGGTGAAAGGCATGACGACTGCGACCACGTGGCACCGGTGGTGGTGGTAGTAGTAATAGTAGTAGTAGTACTAGTACTAGTAGTAGTAGTAATCAACATCATCATCATCATCATCATCATAATCATCATGGCTAGGAAAGTCTTTACATGAACATGTGTGTTTTGACTTTTGAGTGGCTACATTCGTGGGATCATTTTGGAAAAAATGCAGGTAATGTGATGTACAATTAAGAGAACATAACGTGTGGGTAGAAACAAGTTATTTTCATGTCACACTTGAGATGTTTATTGACTGCCTATAGTATTACTATCAATACACGATTTCATTTTGCTTCATGAAATTTTTACTGAAAATTTTAAAAATGTATGGCATTGTATATACATATGTTATATCTATGTTATCAATTAATTTTGTAGTTTCAGTTAATCTTACAATGTGTCCTTAGCTCTCCTTTCTTTTTGAAATAAATGCCTTTAGCTTCGAGTGCACGAAATACTTATGCAATAAAAATAAAAAGACTAAGCTATGTTCTGTAACACTGGAAGTGGATAGTTGATCGTCAACCATTTGCTTTATCGTACAATGGTATAATTACTCCAATTACATATATTGGTATCTGAATTTAGTTAACTCTGCACCTTCAGTAGCAAATAGGAACTTATTTTTTGATTGAAGTAAAAATAGATATATCTAATCTTATGCATGCAATTTTACTAAAACTGTCGCTTAAAATAGTATATGTTACAAAATGCCTCAGTGCTAAATATTACAGCGAGAGCATGACAAGATATCGGGCTTATAGTTCTGCCTAGGCACCGCGGCATCTTCTTGAGCAATGTTTTCTTTATTATTTCGTGCGCCTCATTGCCATCACACCTTCATCGCATGCAAGATTTTTGCTGCGGAGCTGTCAGACCAAGGAAAAGGTCGGGGGATATAGTCCCTTAGTTTTTCTTTAGTTTGCGCATAAGGCTAGAGCCTCGCTGGATATTTTCTTGAATATTTTTCCATGCTCCTGCAGATTCTATTTCCTGCATGTCTGCATGAACCTATCTCTCTGCATGCGAGTAATTATGAGCCTAAAACTGGGGCGTGATTGGAAACTATCGCTGAATCACTGAACCACGCTGCAGAGTATTGAGGAAAAAAGGAAAAAAAGATGAACGCACTAATTAGGATCGGAGGGAGTACAACATTAGGGACGTGGTTCTAAGAAACAATGTCGTGACACTAACTTGAACAAATTTGCAGTGCCCTTAATATTGCTATGTTTCCCATGCGCCTCCTACCCTTATGCATCGAAACGATAGATTGGTGTAACTTCTCGAGCTAAACCCCTCCCTATTCTTCTCTTGTAATTTGTGACCTTTATTCCTTCTAAGCGCAATGAAAAGCAGTGATCCTACCTTTTCGTCAAAAAAAAAACGATAGAAAGATATCTTGCCACTCCTATTAGATTTCAACATCTCGTACTAGTATTATGGACAATACAAAGGCATACCAGGTTTGAAGTGTGTATGAAAAGAGAGCCCGGACAAGGAAAATGATACATTTTTAAGACTTTGGGAGCAGAGGTTAGCGTTGCCGCATTAATGCTTCCAGCGCTACTAGTATAGACATGCATCTACATTATGGCACATTAATTTAGTTGATGCTTGGATGGAGCTTCCATGCAATTTGACGAGCTCGATGTGCAGACCAAAATAACATGGGCGTGAATAGTAGTATAGCTTTGGAATTATTCATTTTTTGCATCTGGTGGTACAATACAATCGTAGCTTGTATGGCGCGATCATTAGAAATAGGAATCTGGTGGTCGTTCAATATTATTGGTGCCGTATGTGTGGCAAAAAAAAAAATCATAGCTCACAAATAACTCAATGTATCACTGGTACGGTCAAAAAAAGGTTGGATGTATCTCACAGTACATAGTCCTATGGCAGCGGCACGGCACACACATATGTCGCTTCGGCGTCCCGCTATCTGATCCGGCTTCACCAAAGCGGCCAAGCCACTTTCAAAATAATGTTTATACTTTAGTTAGTGCTATGTACGTAATGATTGGCTATTTACCCGAAAGGCATGTCCTCATACAAATTAAATCAATAGTCAAAATGTAGATCTGAATATAGCATCAATCAATTTTTAGAACGTGACACGTGAAAAAGTAAGGCAAGGTAGTTGCTCCCAAGCCAAGAATGACCAGTACCACATGCACCCATCAGATTGGTATAGTTCATTTGTCGAGTTGACCATCATCAATGTACTCAACTACTCCACAGTTGATCATTGTGAGTACTTTTCTTTGTGAACGTAATTATAAAAATAAACATAGTATCAATTTTGTTGTCCATACTTTTTATTCATTACCTTTCCAGTTGTGCTATTTTACATCCCATGTGTGTGCCCTCTGGACCTCTTTCCTTGATGGCATCGTATAATAGATTGAGATCCTACATCGGTGGCACATACTGAGATGAGCCGGAGGCTGGCGGCACGCCAAGATCTGTCTATCGTGTTACACCTCTCGAACTCCATCCATCGTGACATGACCTGTGGATCTAGAAACCATAGGCCTTATGGTAGTGGCACAATGCGCCTGTATTTGCATCGATATTGAGCTATCAGATCCTGTCCACCATAGCCGTTTGCCAAATATAGTTGATGTTTTACTTAGTTACATTGACATATCTAATATTACCTCCATCCCAAATTACGTGTCTTGGGAAATCAAGGCAAACAATTTGAGAGGGAGGGAGTACATTGCTATTTCATTGAAAGACATGTTTCAGAAAGACTAAATCAATATTCAAAATATACCTTTGAAGACGACATCAACGAATGTCAAACCATGGCATTGGCAGATTGTAAATTTGTTTCTAATTAAGCCATGTCGAATTAAAATTTGAGACAGAATGAGGAAAGACATTTTTTTTGACGTGGAACACCATGCATTCCATTAAGGGGTGGACGCAGCAATATCGCCGGCCACAGCGAGACTTACATCATTAGGCAGGTTTGACAGCCACATAGAATGACTATCAATAGGCACACTCACACCATGACCTGCTAGTAGATGGGCAGGTACATTACAAGTACGGGGACAAAACTGAACTCTGGCCTCAATAAATTCAGTTTGGAGCAGGTATTTTGTCTCTCTGAAGATTGTCCCGAGGGCCGCCCTGTCCTGACCATCAGAATTTATGGCCTGCTTCAACTTTTTTTTTAGAAAAGGAGGATTACCCCCGGCCTCTTCATCTGAGCGATGCATGCAGCCATTTTATTAATTATTCTCAGAGACCTTACAAATCATTACATCAGTAAGCCTGAAGCCACCATCTTCGCGACACCTGTCGCTACTCCTATTCCCTTGATGTAGGGGTGCCGAATGTCCGAGCCTAATACCAAACAGACATCGCACAAAAACCTAACATCTAATGCCGGTTGCCCCATCCCAGCCACTTACCGGGAATGGGTCACACACCGGTCCGGCGCACTCACCGAGGCTACCGCAGCCGTCATCCACCTAACCATCTTCAGAGCAGGTACCGACGCAAAGACCTTGCTAGGTCAGCTGTCGACGCCACCATGACGCCAGACAGCGCCGCCGCCCTGCGCTCGTCCATCTAGCCGCATCTGTCGTCGATATCCAGCTGCACCATGCCGCCAATACTCTCGTCATCGACGCGGTAGAAACAATGCCGCACCTCCTGGCAACCTCCACACCATCGCCACTGCTGGAGCTACCGGAGTCCATCACCCACAGCATCTCTCCGCCGAACATCAGAACCTCCCAAGACGGCGCCTCCATGGAGGGTACGACGCGAAGGGCGCCGCCGCCGCCCAATCCAGACTGAATTTTGGACTTTCGTCCGGGAGGGGTTCGGAGATGGATAGGAGAGACCTCGACATCGCCTCCACGGAGGGTAACAGCGTCGAGAGACGTCGCCGATGCCGGACCGAACAAGCCGATCAAAGTTTCCTCCGGTCCCCATCCTATACCACCAAAACTCCATCAGCTCCGGATCCGGCTGGACCACGAACTGGAACCTGCAGAGATGAAAGAGCCATGGGGTCCAACCCACCATGAAGGAGGATCGAGAAGACTCCATCGTAGATCTCCAAGCGCCAAATCCAGCGATCTGGCGTGGTCACCGACGACCACCACCACCCCGCGGCGGCTGATGGCGTTCAAGCCCAAGACCCAGATTGGATCCGATCTGAACCCGGCAGCGCCCGCGACCACCAATCTTTCCACCACCCAGCCGTCACCACGCTGCGAGCAGGCCTCCGCCGCCGCCACGCCACACGACGTCGCCAAGAAACCTGCCGCGCCACGCCGCCCAACCCCGCGCTAGTCCGGCGCCCCGTCCGATCTGGCTGCCCCGCGCCAGCCGAGATAGACAAGAGGGAGATACGCCCCACCGCCGCCCAGCCGGCCAAGCTTTGCCCGGCGGCGCTGCGGACGGCGGCGAGGGGAGGTGGAGGCGGGAGGAGGGACGAGAGGACGGCGGCTAGGGTTCCCCCTGGGTCGCCCGCGGGGGCGACACGAGGAGGACGAGGGGGACGAGGGGGCAACACGGTGGGGTGGGGGGGGGGTGGGGGGGATGGCCTGCTTCAACTGGAGACTGTCAGTCATGAAAATCACTCGGCCCATCCCAAAGTTCTCCGCCAGTTTGATTGCATTGACTAGCGCCACTGATTCTGCATGTAGGGCGTCAGACATATCAGACAAGCTTCCGGCAGCAGCAAAAATGGCCTCACCCCCGCTGGATCCCGGGCAATGCAACCCCAACCCCCACTGTTGGAAACTTGTGTGAAAGCAGCATCAGAGTTGATCATGATCCACTCCTGCGGAGGAGCCTTCCATTTGACATGAACTGCTGGCTTGTTGATCTTCTTGGGGACGAAAAACTCCTTCCACTCTTCAGTAAGCATGCAAACCTTTCCAGCAAATTCAGATTGAGTTAGTCGGTGCTCACCGTGTCTCTTCCTGTTCCGTTCCGTCCACCATTGCCAGAGCAAACAAATCACTCTCAGCTTTATGTCATTAGGCCAACTGAGCAGGATCTCCAACAAGTGCAAGGAAGATGGCGCTTGCAAGAGATTCTGGCGTTCAGGTTCAAGATCACAAGCTCTCCACATAGCCTTGACTTCCTTACATCGCAGAAACAAGTGCCCTCCATCTTCAAACAATTTGCCACAGACCTGGCACCTGGTGTCAAGCTCCACACCTCTCCTTTCGATGTTCATGTTAAGTGGGTGGCTATTATGGCCAAACCTCCAAAGAAAGTGGTGTACCTTACCGGGACAGTTCACTCTCCAGATCTGTTTCCAAACTGCAGCTTTCCATGATTCCCCATGTGAGTTCTCCCCAGGTGGTCTAGGCGCCTTCTTCTTAATCATCTCCACATGCACTCGATACGCAGATTTGACTGAAAACAAGCCTTTTGAGTCAAAATGCCAGGCAATGAAGTCCTCATGTTGCTCACAGACAGGAATACGCAGGATAGCCGCCACGTCCATAGGATTGAACATCTGACGAAGTAGCTCCTCGTCCCATTTATGAGAAATTGGATCCATCAGCTCGGCCACATAGGTTAATAAATTGGTGCCCCGTCGAGTGATTGGCCTACGCATATCTCCATTGGGAATCCATGGGTCTGACCAAATCTTGATATTTTCACCAGAGCCCACTCTCCAGATATATCCTTCTTTCACCACTTCCAATCCCTTTAAAATACTTCTCCAGGTATAACTCATACCAGAACACGCCTCGGCTGCAAGGATGCTCGTTTGTGGGTGATACTTGGCCTTCAAAACTCTTGCACATAGGGACTCGGGGGCCTGCATTAATCTCCAGGCCTGTCTTGCAAGCATTGCAAGATTATATGAGTGAAGATCTCTGAACCCAAGTCCTCCTTTTTCCTTTGGCAACGTCATCTTCTCCCAGCCCACCCAATGCATTTTCCTTTCATCCTTCTGTTGAGCCCACCAATACCGGCAAATCATCTTATTAAGGTCTTCACACAAACCTTTTGTGAGATCAAAGCAACCCATAGCGTACATCGGAATGGCCTGAGCTACGGATTTCACCAAGATCTCCTTACCCTTCATCGACAGAAATCTCTCCAGCCACCCCTGTATTTTTGCCCACAGCCTATCTTTGACGTACTCGAAGCATTGCGAGACAGATCGACCGACGTACAAAGGCAAACCATGATACTTGCCATTTGTAGTTTCTTGTTGTAAACCCAGAATCTGCATTACCTTTTGTTTTGATGTTGCCTTGGTGTTTCTGCTGAACATAATAGACGATTTGTCCCTGTTGACCACCTATCCCGAACCTGCCTCATAAACTTGCAGAATATGATTGATTTCCGCAGCACGCTCCTCCGTAGCCTCAAACAGGAGCAAAGGGCGAATAATAGATGACTAACAGCAGGGGCACCAGGAGCCACCCTAATACCCTTCAGGCGACCACTCACTTCAGCTTGATGAAGCAACGATGAGAAACCTTCCGCACAAAGAAGGAAGAGATAGGGCGAGATGGGATTGCCTTGTCGTAATCCACGTCCGGGAATCACCGTCTCCGTGTAAGATCCATTCACCTTAAACTTGTAAGTGACAGTCCGAATGCATTTGGCTATTAGGCTGACAAAAACCTCGCAGAATCCCAGCTGTCGGAGAACCTTTTCCAAGAAGGGCCACTCTACACGGTCGTATGCTTTACTCATATATAGCTTGACTGCAGCAAAACCTGTAGCACCAGATCTTTTCCTCTTCAGAAAATGAGACATCTCATAGGCCAATAAAGTGTTATGAGAAATCAGTCTTCCCGGCACGAAAGCACTTTGATTATCAGAGATCACTTCTCCCAAGATACACTTAAGTCTGTTGGCTATGACCTTGGACACAAGTTTGTACACAATATTACAGAGGCTAATAGGGCGTAGGTCTTTCAAACTTGCAGGGTTTTTCACCTTTGGGATAACACTACTAGGAAAAGGGCTACTAATGGCGCACCAGTTTTGCCTACTAATGGCGCATCACTGGTGCACCATTAGTATCATGCCACTAGTATTTTTTACTAATGGCGCACCACTGGTGCGCCATTAGTATAGGCCACGGTGCGCCATTAGTATAGGCCACCGGTGCGCCATTAGTATAGGCCACTGGTACGCCAATAGTATTTTTGAATTTTGAAGGCGGGAAAATAGTAGTGGCGCACCGTCTAACCCTCACCATGCACCATTGCTATTTTTGAATTTTGAATTTGGATCTGGATCGTGATTTTTTTGCCCATTTTTTGCTCGTTTTTTGGCACGATATTATTTCAAATTTTGTTCCTGTTTTTGGATCTTGTACGTTCTTTTGCCGTGTTCTTTTGCCGGAGAGGAGTTCGCCGGAGAGGAGGAGGAGGAGGTCACCGAAGAGGCGCTGGCCTACATCGCCGGAGAGGAGGAGGAGGAGTTCGCCGGAGAGGAGGAGGAGGAGGTCGCCGGAGAGGAGTTCACCGGAGCATCGGAGAGGAGGAAGGAGAAACCATGAGGGGATGGGAGAAGAGGAGGGAGGAGGAGCTCACCGAAAAGGAGGGAGGAGGAGCTCACCGGAGAGGAGGGAGGAGAAACCGTGAGGGGAGGGAGGGGAGGAGAGGAGGGAGGAGGAGGTCGCCGGAGAGGAGGAGGACGAGGTCGCCGGAGAGGAGGAGGAGGAGGAGGTCGCTGGAGAGGAGGAGGAGGTCGCTGGAGAGGAGGAGGAGGAGGTCGCCGGAGAGGAGGAGGGTAGTATGGTGGAGGAGAGAAGGGAAGATGGAGTGGAGGAGAGGAGGAGATGGAGTGGAGGAGAGGTGGAATGGAGGAGAAGAATGAAGAGGTAAGGAGGAGAGGACCACGCCTAGCCATATATACGTCATTGTAATGGCGCACCGCGGGCAGGTGCGCCATTACTAACTTTTTTTATTTTTTTGATTTATTTTGAATTTTGAAGGCGGGAAGATACTAATGGCGCACCATGGGCAGGTGCGCCATTAGTAAATTTTTTTTTGACTTATTTTGAATTTTGAAGGCGGGAAGATAGTAATGGCGCACCATGGGTAGGTGCGCCATTAGTAAGTTTGAATTTTTTTGCCTCTCCAGGTCTTAAAAGTCCCGTATCTTTTTTTCTGTTAGGTTTTTGAGGATTTTGAAAATGTTTAACGGGGTTCCCCTATTAAATTCGGATATAACTTTTCGAGTAGATGATTTTTCATATTAAAAAACTTTTTCATCCGAGTTCGTATGCAAAAGTTATGCCCATTTTATAAATTCTCGAGAGATTTTGCAAATAAAGTCGAAATTCATATTTGTAAATTTTCACAACAACTAGACCACATATCACATGGGAAACTTATTTTCTTTTATTTTTTGACATTTCCATTATTTTTGTTTATTTTTTTAAAACTGAAAAGGCGGTCCGGGGGGGTGGGGGAAGTGGTGGCGAAGTTACTAATGGCGCACCGTGGGAGTGGTGCGCCATTACTAGTTCAACTAGTAATGGTGCACCACTCCAACGGTCCGCCATTAGTAGTTTTGAAAAAAAATTAAAAAAAATTTCACTAATGGCGCACCGTGGGAGTGGTGCGTCAGTACTAGTTCAACTAGTAATGGCGCACCACTCTAACAGTGCGCCATTAGTAGTTTTGAAAAAAATAAAAAAAATTCACTAATGGCGCACCGTGGAAGTGGTGCGCCATTAGTATTTGGACACTAATGGCGCACCAACACATGGTACGTCATTAGTATATAGTAATGGCACACCACATGTCTGGTGCGCCATTAGTGTCAATTTCATGTATAGCCCTTTTTCTAGTAGTGTAAGTATCATAACAGTATCGTTCCATCCCTCTGGCATACTGCCGCCTCTTAGAACATCAAGTACCTCCTGTACCACAGAGTCTCCAACCAATTGCCAGTATCTCTTGTAGAAGATAGCCGGTAAACCATCCATCCCCGGTGCTTTCAGATCCCCAATACTATCCAAGGCTTGTTTCACCCAATGTTTTAAATAGCGGGCTATGGCATTTAGCGGCGACCCTTAAAAACAGCTATAGCTGGGTCATTTAGCGGCAGCACCTTCAAACAGCTATAGCGGAGCTATAGCGGGGCTATAGCCGGCTATTTAAAACTATGATTTCACCTCATCAGCAGTATAATCAGCCGTCAGAAAATTGTTCATTTTCTCTGTCACTTTCGGGGTAATGAGGAAAGACATTTGATTGGAGCCCTATAAGACCAAATCCATCAGATTTATGACGTTCACAGGTCGAGTTCACTGTCATCAATGCCCTCAACTACACTACTCCATGAGAGACTCAAATTAGGTACATGTCTATTAGTCCCATCATTAATCTGCTGTGTGCACGCTGTCAATCACATTCCACACCACTAATCATATGTATATATATGTTTGGTCCATCCATTGGGCCCAACTCAACATCAAGCAAAATGCATTAACGGCCATCAATGGATTCCAACATCAAACAACAACCTAAGTGTATATATTTGCTCGCATCAACCCAATTGGTCCATCTAGACGCAATACTGGACAACACGATAGTGTTCAATTATTTTGGGAGGAGATAAGTCCATATTACGACCTCGAACTATCACCGAAGTTTAGAATAAAACCCTAAATTACTAAACCGTCTAATATACAACCTTCAACTTCCAAAACCGGACAAAACACAACCTTCAACTGGTTTTGACCAGCAATGACTCGTCAACAGCCTAGTCAGTGCCAAGTCAATAAGCATTTTTGTACTTGAGTACATGAGAACACATCACTAATGGCATGTAGGATCACAGGTAGATGTAAAACTGGAAGTAGAGCAAATTAAGGACTGAAATTATCGGTCCTCAGTAGGCATTTGAATACTTGAGTACATGAGGCATACATATCATTTTTAGTGTATAGCCGACAAGACCAAGTGGTAAGGACATAAATTATCACCGCCCAACAAGCATCTTGATGGTACAAGACCGGAAATTTCAATCATTTTGCCTCATGTTAGTGCTTCCTGCTAATCGAGCTTCCTGTTGGGAGAGATGACAACCTCCATGAACTCTTATACACTTCATCAGTTCAATCTACCTAGGTAACCACACCATGTAAATAGGTGTCAGTTAGAAACATATACCAAATAGCATATCTTGTGAAGAGAGATAATCATTATATATGTCCAGCTTCATTCAGCACTCCAACCTAGGATACATGACCTATATGTCAAACTTAGGATGAAATTCCTCAAAATTAACAATACATATGTAACCAATCTGGATGACTTTGTAGGTCAAGCTGGCTTTCCAGTTTCTATAGGGGAGTTTTCAAATCAAATAAAATGGAATGTGATAGTTGGTTATGTCTAACAGAGAGGATACAAATATTTTGTTGCAGCTTAGTTCATTATTTCATTATAGACCTACGATAAATGGATTACAATTCCAGGATTAGTTAAAAGAACACATGACAATGACAAATAAGTAATATTGAGCAATTTAAAGTGAGTTTTATGGTTGCCCTGTAGATGCAAATTATTATTCAGATTTCATAGCTATAAACGACAAATTTGATGGCATGCATTATATTATACCTTGTAATAATAAGAAAACCACCGCAGCACGGGAAAATATTAATGAACAAGATGTGAGATAGGCTCATGCCATGGACGAAGGATTAGTTCTAAATCACGTACACAAATCCTTGCTGTAGCGATACCAGAGGTCGGTAAAAATGGAAGGCACTCGTATCTCTATCTTTGGTAAATGATATATGTATGCCTAATCGTTTCAATCAACCTAGTTGAGTAGTCATAGCAAGTCAAATAAGTGATAGTCTTCGAAGCAGGAAGAAGCACAAACCTCTATTGTTTTGTCGTTTGTTTCTTAGAACATGGTCTTGCATCATGGAACACCGTTTCCTTACGAATGCTGCATTTGCGCATGACTTTTTGATGAATCCCAAGCCTTCTCTTGTCACCAGATCCACTCCTCACATCATCCCTATGGCTCTTTATTCTAGAGCATGTGCCCCTTGCATTGATATCCTTAGGTGTGAGTGTTGGAATAAGCCACGTCCCATGATGGAAACCGGCATGTGTGCGCATCCAGGTTGTGCCCGGGGCGTGTGTGCCTAGTCCAAATCGGTACACCGGTGTTTGGCCGAGTCATGCTCGAGTTAGGAGTGGCACAGGTCGTTGGCGAGACTCATGGGATAGACGTGGTGATCCGTTGGAAGTTCAGCGGCCTAGGCGCGTAGGAGCGCGTCCTGGGCGCAGCGGTGCATGCGGATCGTGCGCGATTGATCAGGAGTTAGACGCGGGGTAGTGTGTGCACCCGTATAAACTCCTTCCCCTTGTACTGCTTGTTGTGAGCGCGCCAGCTGAAAAAAGAAAAAGTTTAGGGCGTTGGTGCACCCATGACGGCGTTGGTCGCCGGCAGAATTCTGTGCTGTCTTCTCCGGTTCTTCTTCTACCTCCGTCCGTGCGAGAGATAGAGGAAGTGGCGACAACAAACCGGCACTAGAGGTTCAACACGAACCAAGATTAATGATGGGCAAATAGCTTCCATGCGACGTTGTTGGTGTGTATTGTCTCTCATGCAACGTCGTTGGTTGTAATAGCTCTCATGCGACATCTGCGTTGGAAAAAATAGCTCCCATGCGACACTACTGCCTAATGCAAAGACACATGTTTAAAACTCGAATCAGGTGAGCGGGACCCACAGCGTGGGACCCACTAACTTATCCAACTCAGCATTGGTCAGGTGAGCAGGACCCATAGCGTGGGAGCCACTAAATTATCCAGGTCAGCATTGGTACAAGAGGACACCGAGCCGTGGCCCGAGCCGTGCAGCACCCGAGCCCATCCTCCCCCCTCCCCCCCTCCCCGACTGTTGTTGTTCTTCTTCTCCGGCGACGACGCGCAAAAACGCCGTTCCGGGCCGCGGCCTAGCAATGTCGAGCTCCGCTTCAGCCTCCCGCGGCTCATGGCCGCGCTATGGCGCAGTGCCCATGACAAGGTGCCCTGCATGCCCACGTATCGCATCCCTGAAGCGGCTAGTCACAACGACCGACAAGAATGGCAACCTTGGGCGGGAATTCGTGAAATGCGAGAGCAAACCAGAGCAGGGAATGGTGAGATTTTACTTCTCAATATGCCAATTTTGGTTTTTGTCTCCCAATTTCATATTTGCCCAATTTTTCCCCATTTTTCATCGGATTTGGGATTTAGGGTTCATCTTTCCAATTTCAGAAATTGAAGCAATGCACCCATTTTGAGTGGCTAGATGATTACATAGAGCGGATTCAACTGGAGGGTGCATCAGGGGAGCTCGATTTACCGTTGGAGGCGGAGAAGTTGGGCAAGTTTGGATCGGGCGCGTCTGGATCTGGGGCCCCTGGATCTGCCCATTCCATTGGGGCTACTGTGGGGGATGAAGTAGTGACGGCAGAGTTGAAGAAGCTGAACAAGCAGATGAAGAAACTCATCGAATTACAGAAGCAGGGCAATTTGATGGCGCTGATGGCCGGACTTTTTTATGTTTGTGTAATTGCTCTCGCATTTGTTTATGTGATGATAATTAGTCGTAAGTGAATAGATTGGGCATCATCTGTAATCGTAATGATATGTATATTTGAACAAAAAGTGTTGTGCTGTACGAATTCAGCATGTCCTCTCCACTCTGTTTCGGCCCTGTATTTTTAGTTCTTCAGTTCATCATCAGTTTCAGTTTCAGTGGTAGAGGGAGAAAAGGAAAAAAAAGGTTCGTCCACAGCCCGTTGCCCAAAAAGGCCAGGCCCATATAGAAGTTAGGAAGGGCCGAATAGAACATATCTAGGCCCATTGATAAAAGAAGTGTAGCTAGTGCAAAAAAAAGTGCACACGGTCATTGACATCGATATATCTTTTTGGCTTTAGATTATTTCACAAATTTTAAGTTTCCTGCAGTCACCTTTTTTGATGTAACTCATCTGATAATTATTTGAGCTATTTTTATGCATAAGCTATCGTGTCCGATGGTAGGGTCCCGTGTTGTTTCGGCTAAAACAAAAGGTTGGTTCTAGTTAGCAGTCCAACTTGCAGTCTTTGTGAACCAAAAAAGTTGCAATTGTTTGGTTCTAGTTTATTTCAACCAAGCACCATTTTTAAATATTTTTTCTGACTTGTGCTATGGTGTTTTCAAAGTTTTTACTCGTGTGTTTCAACCGAAAAAGGTTGTGCCCTCTCAAAAAAAGAAGACATCTAGTGTGCCCCTAGTAGCATCTCCTTACAACATAGAGGGGCATCCCCTTACAACATATAGTGCATACAACATAAAAGGAAGATAATTAACTAGACACGTGCTAACAACAACTTATATGATTGGATCATGTTTTAGTGCATTTTTTAGTACACATGGCCACATAAATAAAATGCAATGGAGAAACTTTAGGACCGAAAAAACATATAGATAGATAGAGGGGCATTGGGTACCCTAGTAGCATAGATAGATAGAACATATAGAGGGGCATCCCCCCACTACATATAGTTTATAAAACATGAAAGTAAAATAATTAAAACTAGATATATAGAAGACACGGGCACACACGCCCGAACCAACACAAACACAAACTAGATAGATAGAAGACTCGCACTTGAACAGCCCCTTGAACAACTCCTTGGCCCCTCCTCCTTGCCACTCCTTGGCCCCTCCTCCTTGGGCCCCTCACTCGTCGTTCTCCGGCATCTGGTAGGGGAGGGTGTGCATGCCGTTGGGGTGAGGGAAGATGTGGTTGAAGTTGTTGAAGATGTTGTAGGTCGTGAACGCGATAAACTCGCATCCACACCAGAACACCTCGCGCAAGGGGGTGGTGAGCGTCGTAGGGGTTGGTGAAGGTGACGTAGAGGCCGATGACGATGCCGTTGGGGTTGCCATCGTACTGCTCGTGGAGGTGGAACATGGGCGGAGTGCCCGGAGGGAGGTGGCGGTAGCCGGCTTGGAGGAAGAAGCGAGCCAACTCTCTAGGGCCCCTCCACCTAGAGATGGCCCACACCCTTAGGCTATTCTCGACGACGACTCCGGCCGGGTACTGCCTCTCTGGCACGGTGCGAGGGCGACGGTAGGTAGGGCCGTTGAACTGCATGGTGGCTCGCCCGGTGGCTCGAGTGGTGGATTTGGCTCGAAAAGAAGAAGGGGAGGAGGCTTGAGAGATGAGTGTGAGAGGATGAGGAAATGGTGCCCTTTTATAGCCGCGTTGCAGCCGTGGTCAATGTGTACACGGTGCCCCTTCTCGATCGTTTTCTCTTCTCCGTTCGCACTGGCATAAGTAATTGGGCTTGCGGGCATTAATTCAAAAAACAGCGGCCAGAGCATCAAAAGAGGCACGGGCGGCACGGGCGAGATGCATCGTTTCGTGCACTTGCATCGGCGGTGACGCCGCGTAGGATGTCATCCGCGCGTGACACTGAAAAAGGAGCTGCACCACCGACGCGTCCGTCCCTCGTTCAAACATGCATTTGTTAAAATAGCTTAGATGCGACGTACCTATACGCTGCACCCCTGCCGTGCTTTACTGCGTCGATGCGTGCATGCAAGCCCGCATGCAAATGGCTAGGCGTTCACGAGCAAAGAATAGCTAGGCTGCTACGTTGCATGGCATGCATGGAACAGGGATGGCCCACATGTCATTGACCCTCTCGCATGCAGCCCATCCCCCCCTCTCGACGGCCGTGCGCACGCAGGCCAGGCTTTGCCGGGCCTGATCCGCTCGGCCCAACGGTCACTTAAATGCTCCCCCGCTCAACGTTATCTGTTCGTCAGAGAGAAAAAACGGTGGCCAATCAGATTGGAGCCCACGGATCGCCCCCGCGGAATCCTTCTTGAAGGCCTATCCGACGGCCGCAGTTTGGCGTTAGGGTTAGATCGACGGTGTACGTTTGGCGCTAGGGTTACATGGGGTTTTGAGGCAGTCAACGGGGTTTTGAAAGGTTTGACCGAACATTCAAATGTGTATAACTAATTCAAAAAAAATCTAAAAAATGAAAAACCTGCGCATATAGCCTTTTTATGTTACATAGTTATGATATAAAATGATAAACTTGATCTAATGATCTTTGCATGAAAAAACCTTCACAAATTGGACTATCTCGACTGAGGTTGCATAGAGTTCAAAGGAGTGAGAAGAGGGTTTGAGGTTTTGAAAATGCAAAAAAATCAAAAAACATCACCTTAGCTTCATTTTAGAGTGACTAAGGAGGATCTGAAGTTATTTTTGCATTTAAATTTTTTAAACTTGTTTTATTGCTGACTTTGTATTAAAGGGTGTTTTTTCAAAAATAAATTAAATAATATGATTACTTGTTCAAAAAAAGGTGAGACTTCGTATTGATCCTATATAGGTATAATATAAGCTAAGAAAATCTTTTTTGGGTGATTTTGAGAAGGTCGAAAAAAACTTGCTTAGAAATGGGGCCGTTTTCCCTTACTTTGGAGCCTGTTTGGACAACATTTTCAGTGACTATGAGTTGGACTTCACAAAAAGGGTTGGATTTATGAACTAAAGTGCATAGTAGTACATAAAACGATGCAACATCACAGAACAAACAAATGAACTCAAAAAATATTGGAGATAGGTTCAAATTTGAATGTCAGTTCAAATTTGAATTTTATTTCAAGTCAAATCAACATCATAGCACATAAGTTTTCACATGAAAGAACATAAGTTTTCACATCAAATGACAACAAACTTAAGTTTTCACATCAAATTTGAATGATTTCGACTCTATTTCTTTTGCTTCTTTCTACCACTCGATTTCTTCTGCTTTTTTCCACCGTTTGGTTCCACGGCGCATAGTTTATTGATGCTGATGCTCTTGCTTTTTGGCCCCTTGCAAACACCACTAGGCCCCCTCAACTTTTGCACCTGACCATGTCCCACTTCTTCAGTTTGCACTTCTGCAGATTGAGTAGATGGCACAAATTGTTCAACTACTTCAGTTTGCAACTCAACACTTGGCAGCACAACCTCCAAACATGGCAACACAGTTGTCAAAGCAGATTCGCATGGCAGCACAACAGTTGCTTCATCTGCAACAGTTTCAGATTGCCCTAGCGTCTGCAAAACAGATTCAGTATGCATCACATCGTCCAAAACAGAAACACTTAGCTCATGTTCAGCAGTAACAGTTTCAGTTAGCTCCATACCTTTGTCACCAAACATTATCTGCTTAGTGCTCTTCCTTCTATAGCCACTGATTCTTGCTTTTTTCACTGGCCAGCATTGTTCAACAACAAGAGGTGGGGCTTTTTCTGCACGCTTCCTCCTAAAAAATAAAACATTTGACTTGGTTAGATACTAGAACAAGTAGCAAAATCAAAAACTTGCAAAAACAGTAACATGAACATACTTTGGCCTCTGAGGAGTGTAGATGCACTTGGATGAACCAATTCTGTGCCCAAGTACCTCACACAACTTGCACCTATTTTTGTTACCTTTTTGAGCCCTTTTGGGCTTATCATTCTTTTCCTTTTCCTTTTTCCCCTTCTTACTACAACCACCTTTCTCAAACCAAGCTTTGAATCTGCTCTGTTTAGTCCTCCTAGCCTTTCTTCTAGTGACAAGGGGACACAAGGTAAATTCTATTTCCACCTCAGGCCACTGAGATTGATCAGTCAGTGCAGGAATTGGACTTGCATATGCAGCTTTGAATTTTTGTACTGAATAATACTCATGCAAATATGGGTGCATATTTAACCTGGGTTTAGATGCCAAAAAAAGTATGGCATGCTCACATGGTTTTCCAGTGTGTTGCCACTCTTGGCAAGTGCACTCATGCAACTCAGTATTTACCACATGCCTCTTGCCACTCTTTGTATCTCTAACTTCAGCACCCTAGAAGGAAGATTTCTCAACAGATAGATGTGAAAGATTTCTACTCCTGTTGACCACCTGTTGTACCACTGCTGGAAGCTTGTCCCCTTCCAAAATATTAGCAATTTTTCCTCTCAACTCCCACAAACGCATGATCATGATCCTTATTTGGTCCACCATGTCATGCACAGGCAAGTCTTTCAAATCCTTCACTTTGTTGTTAAAACTTTCTGCCAAGTTGTTATTGATATGATCACATTTTATGGCAGTATTAAAACCTGATCTATACCAGAACAGAGAATGGTGGGTGTTCAACCATGAAGCAAATTCATTATCACTACATGATGCCAATATCTTACCAAGGTGATAGGAATGTGTCTGTCTGGTGTAGGATCTTGCTGCTGGCCACATGCGCCCAAATTCATCTCCTCTGAATTTTTTTATCAGATTCATCCACATATGTCCAAAGCACCCCCTCTGCTCAGCATGGGGAAAACATTTTTTACTGCATTTTCCAACCCTTTACATGCATCTGTGTGGATGGCCAAAGGAGAAACTGGCCCTATGCATCTTTTTAGTTGCATCATGAACCATATCCATGATGCCTCTGTCTCTGATTGAAACATTCCTATTGCAATTGGGAACATCCAGTTGTGTCCATCTAGAGCATTGCATGCAGCCAACTGACCATTCCACTTTCCAGTCAAAAAAGATGAGTCTATGCTCAAATATGGACGACAATCTGCTTTGAATCCATCTATGCAAGGCTTCAAACACATAAAAAACTTGCTGAATAAAACCTTGCCATCCTCTGTATCCTCTGTATCTATCTCCACCACACTCCCAGGTGACCTCTTCTCCACCTCTGCTTTAAAACTATACAACATCCTAAATGTATTTGCCCAGTCACCATACAATGATTTCATGGCCCTTTGTTTTGCTTTCCACACTGTGGTATATTGCAGCTGGATGGGGTACAGCTTCTCCATGTCAACTTTAAGCCTCTTTGCAGTAGTGTTTGGAGTCTTGGCTAAAATAGGAGTAATCTTCTCTGTAACCGAAAGCTGTGATGTCATCTTTGAAACTCTCTGTGAAGTGGTCATACATGTATGCTGGTGTGGTATTTAATTTACCCTTACTGTACTTCCATCAAGTTGTAGTCTGGCAGACAAGTACCATTTGCAAGGATTGCCACCACCATCATAACCTTTGCACAGAGCATAAAATTTCTTTCAATCAGTCCACATAGTCTTGGCATCAAACTCTTTTTTCACTGCATAGGTCCTAAAAGACATCCTAAACTCCTTCATGCTTGGCCACAACTTTCCCACCTCAATAACTGGGTTCTCTTTGTCATCCAAACATACCAACTCATTATCATCTGCATCATCCACATCATCTGCGGCCTCTCTCATCAGCTGTTCTTCATCCTCATTTGCATTTCTAAGGCCTGTGTTACCTTCGGCAGGCAAAGAACTGTCATCCTTCTCCTTATCTTTGTCATCAACTTGAATGCCAAACATTTCGGCCATATCAATGTCAGATATTGGTGTAATGACCAAATCTGTTTTTTCATTCAACTCTACTACATTCCAGTCAACAACAATCTTCCTAGTACCATGGGTTCCCTCCTCTCCATCTGCATCAATCCCTGTATCTTCAGCTACTATAGTCGGTTCAGTCAACAATGCCAACATCTTCTTTTGTGAAACCCACTCATCATCTTCCATCTGTGCATCCCTCTTTGATGGCACATAACCAACTCTGGAATGAGTTTGCAGATCAATTAGCTCTGCATAAAATGTTACTTGTTTGCTTGCCCACCCTTCTTACTGATCAATTTCAGCAACCATGGATTCTCCATCTTCAATTCTCACATATTCACCATTATAGTTATCGAAACGTTGCAGAGATACCTCTTGTTCTGGACCCCAAACAATACTATCCCCAATTCTCTCCACCAAATTGCCCATGGCCTTCTCCTTCATGCTCTCCAATTCCTGGGGATCAACATCTGCAAATTCGACATCCAACCTCACGGTGGTATCTCTATCAATGTCTTGGACACTGCCATCACTGAGCTTGGCTTTATAGGGAAAAAATTCCACTATAATTGCGAATGTGGTGGCAGAACCTGAACCTCCCCTATTTTGTCAATGGCAGGCAGCGGCAGCAGTCACTACCAAATCGAGTTCGATTCTAAATCGCCAAGAAAAGAGGGTGGCATTACCGATTTGAAGCATTGTCTCCTCGCTCCATCTCATCCAGCCCTCGCTCCATCTCCTATCCAATCGAGATTCTAAAATGCCAAGAAACAGGGGCAACATGAGGCCACAGATTTATCCAAAATTCAGTGGAATGGGAGTAGTGTTTGGAAAAATACTCACTCGCAATAGCCGCTGCAGAGATAGGCGCTCCACCACCGGGCCGCAGAGAAGAAACAACCCCCAGATCCAATGGAGCCCGATTCTAAATCGCCAAGAAATAGAGGGCTGCATGAGGCCACAGATCTCCCATAATTCTGGGGAGTGGGACTAGGGTTTCGGGCTCACCTCGCAATAGCTCTGCCGCTGCTGAGAAATGCCTTCCACCACCGCGGAGAAGAAACCGCTGCCGGAGAAGATGCTTACGGCGGCGACGCTTGCCCAGTCCAACACGGGCGAGTCGAGCACGGTCACACAGTCACCGGTCGAGTCATGGACGGTTGACTCGTGACTACGTGGCCATAGGTGGACCCCACCAGTCAGAGCACATAACCCCCAGTGTCCTAACCAAACCTCAGCCTAACTAACAACCAACTAGCCGCGTAAATGGTGTGTCGCATGGGAGCTATTTTTTCCAATGCAGATGTCGCATGAGAGCTATTACAGCCAACGACGTCGCATGAGAGACAGTTCACACCAACGACGTCGCATGGGAGCTATTTGCCCATTAATGATACCCACCCTCCTAACCGTTGGAATCAGGACTAATGGTCACATTAGTACCGGTCCGTTTTCAAACCGGGACTAATGGGGCTCATGTAAGATCATTTTTGTACTAGTGAATGCTCCTCGTAGCCAGAGATGCAGCCATCACTTGCGGCCAGGTGAGCTCTCCTTTGAGCCCCGGCATCCCTTATGCACACGCCAATGGTGCGGCGTCGACATCCCCTACGCCATCAGCCCTTCCGTCGACTGCTCTACGATTCGCTAATCAACCACTGCCCACCATGGCTGCCGCGTATATCGCCATCCGTCGTTGCTGAGTATGCTGAGGTCACGAATACATATGAATAAACGCTCTGGTCTGATCTCCATATGAGGGAGAAAGGAGTGCGTGCGCTGAGCCAGCTCTGCATGGCCAGCCACTATCGTACTATGGTTGTTTTTTTACTTTCACTCCCTTGGAGGACACAAGAGACTTTATTGTACGTTGTACCATGTACACTTTCAGTATGTGGATTGTACTTCTAATTTTCTTTCCCTGGTATTTTACTCCACATAGCAACCATGAAAATAATGTGAATGCATAGCATCTCTTACGGGTTTTAATTATAAGGGCATATCCAACAACCACCCATAAATTTCCTCCCGCATTCGTCCGTGGAAAGGGGCCGGGCACCAGTTCGCGGACACGGATGCGGGAGGGCGCCTTCCAATGCTAGCCGCATACATCTAGCCAACAATTTGAATCAACGTCACGAAATTTGATCAAACTGGACAGATTTCATTGAACTAAAAATCTAGAAAATAAATCTAAACCCTATACCGGATGACCACCTCATACGCGTGGCAGCCCTGGCTGCCGCAACGCCGTCTACATTGGTGCCGTGGTCATCGCCGTGGTCCTTCCAGCGGCGGAACAGCGCCGGAGAGTCGCGGCCGCATTGTCCGGGGCCGCTGCCTGCCACTTGCGGAGGGCCCATGCGGAGGGCCGCCGCGACCACTACCGACGTGGCCTGCGGAGCCCTGGTGGTAGGGATGAAAATAGAGCGGAAATGGACGGAACTGAGTGCTACCACATTGGTTTTAATATATATTTGCAGAAGCGGAAACGAATACAGAAACCCCGGAAATGAATACGGAAACAAATATTACGAGAAACTGACACGGAATGGATACAAAACAGACATGAAAACAGAAGTGGGCATTGACCGGAACTTAAAAACCCTTGAATCATAGAGAAATACACATAAAAATAAATAAATTTAATGAATTGCTAACATGTCTACAAAATAATAGCATTATATTAGCAATTTAGTGTAGTATTATAGTAGTACTGGACAATTGTGTATAGGGTCAAGCTGAGTACATGTGTGGTAGTAGAAGTTGAGCCTCAAATGATCCATTCTACTCATTGTGTTATTGTGTGTAGTTCAGTTGGTTGGGCTACAAAGCAGCCATAAGTCTATAGTCAAAATAGAAATTCCATATTCACGGAAATGGAAAGTTCTGTCTCCATGCATGTTCCACCTGCTGGAATCTTGTCTATTTTGGGCCAACCCTAATAGCAGTTTCAGAAATTCCTAATAAATCTTAGAGGCCCACACAGCCCATTTGTGTAATGCAAGAGGTGGAACTAAAGTTTAGTCCCACATTGCTAGTTTACTGGGAGTTGGACCTCCTTATAAGGGAGGATGTTTTCCCATACGTATGAGCATGAGAACAAGATGGACATTCACGTGCGCTCCTCCGCCGCCGCCCGTCACGCCTCGTCACGCCGCGCTATGGGTTGCGGGAATGAGCCGAGCCGATGTCTAAATTTTTGCCATGCACTACGAGTATACGAAAGGTCACTCGGGGTTGGAGAGTTTTTGCTGTAGTGGATACTGAAATACGAACAATGCACCCTTCGGTTGCTGCCTATTTGTTTCCTCTCCCTCGTTCCCTTCAGCTCCCGATGTAGCCTCTCGCCTTCTTCTCTTGTGCCTATAAAAGGGAGGTCGCTCCTCTCCAGAGGGACACACCAGAAGACTCTCTTCCTCTCGCCACCGAGTTCCTGAGCACTGCGCTACTGTCATGATCTTGCCCATCCCGGCTTGCGGCGTGCACCGCAGGTCGGGACAGTAGGCCTCTGAAAACGCACCTCTTTGAGTCCTGTACGGGAGAAAGGTGATAAGGTTTTTGGGGAGCGCTCCGCGCGACTACTGACTTCTTCGTCACGGACACCCCAGACTCCGACGACTACTTCTCCGACAACGACTTCTTCTCCAACGTCGACAACATCTTCGACGACATAGCTGGCGAGGATGTCGACCCCAAGTCAAGTGCTTCTGCTGCCGCTGCTATCCCGTACGTTTTCTTGCTCTTTCTGTTAGAGGTCCTGTTGCAGTTCTTTGTTCTACTAACTGTCCTACATATGTTAGGTTCTACATCATATATGCAACCTGTTCTACTGTCTTCTTTAGACTGTTTGGTTATAGTTCATATTTGCAGATGCTATTTACCTTCTCACTGTCAGATTGCATGACTAGTTTCTCTGCTATCATAGTCATGTTTTATATAGTATTTCTAGTAATAAAATCATATGGTAAATTGCTCATATTTCCAACAATCCAAAAACCTTATCATAGGCCATTTACCCCGAGTGGTTTTGCTGCTTCCTTGAGACCCCCTATGTTTGAGGGTATCTACTATAAGAGGTGGTGCGTGAGAGCATTCTTATGGTTTCAAACCATGAGTTGCTATGACGCCACTCTTGGCAAACCTAAAGGAGAGTATGATGCTCAACAGGCACAAGCTTTTCAGAAAATGGATACTCTGTTTAAGGCTGCTCTCTTGAGTGTTGTTGGTGAGAACATAGTTGATTCTTATGCATGAATTGATAATGGAATAGATATGTGGGATGCACGCGAGGCCAAGTTTAGGGTCTCGGATGCTGGCACTGAGCTGTACACCATGGAGCAATTCTATGATTACAGGATGACTGAAGAGCGCTCTATGGTTGAGCAAGCTCATGATATACAGTCATTTGCTAGAGAACTTGAGCACTTCAATTGTATGCTACCGGACAAGTTTCTTGCTGGAGGTATCATCACTAAACTTTTTCCTTCATGGGGAAACTTTGCTATCTTACTGAAGCATAAGAGGCAGGAGTTTTCCGTTCCGGGTCTCATTGGTACTCTTGATGTGGAAGAAAAGGCAAGAGCAAAGGACACATGTGCTCGAGGTATTGAGGGAGGATCTAGTGCCAATCTGGTATAGAAGAAAAATTTCCAGTCCCACAAGTTCAAGAACAAGGGCAAGTTTGATAGTAAAGCAAAGTTTGATGGGAAGAACAAGGTTGTGCAGCACACCAAATTCAAGAAGAAGAATGACAAGAAGAAAGGTGTTTGTCATGTGTGCGGAGATCCTGACCATTGGGCTCCTAGTTGCCCTAATCTTTATGACAAGCGTCATCTTGGGAAAGGTGGCAAGACCGCTAATGTTGTCATTGGAGACACTGACATGAAGGATGTTGGTTATGGTATATTTCCCAGTATTCTTTCAGTATGTCATTCTCCTGATTGGTTAATTGACACGGGTGCTAATGTGCATGTATGCGGTGATATTTCCATGTTTCATCTTATCAGACCGCAAGGACTTCCACCTTGCTTATGGGCAATGGTTCAAGTACTTATGTTCGTGGTGTTGGCAAGGTCGATCTGAAGTTTAATTCGGGGAAGATTGTGCGGCTGAAGAACATGTGTTATGTCCCCTCCATCAATAAAAATGTTGTTAGCGGATATCTTCTGTGTAGAGATGGCTACAAGCTTGTCTTTGAGTCGAATAAATTTTTAATATCCAAGTATGGAACCTTTGTTGGTAAAGGCTATGAGTCAGGAGGCCTGTTTCGTTTATCCTTGTCAGACGTTTGCAATAAAGTTGTTAATCATGTTTGCAATAATAGTGAATCAAATGTGTGGCATTCACGTCTTTGTCATGTTAACTTTGGTTGCATGTCACGATTAGCAAAGTTGAACTTAATCCCTAGTTTCACCACTGTCAAGGGATCTAAGTGTCAAGTGTGTGTGCAAGCTAAGCAACCTCGTAAGTCTCATACGACTGCGGAAACGAGAAATCTTGCACCACTAGAGCTCATACATTCTAATCTTTGTGAAATGAATGGTATGTTGACAAAAGGTGGAAAGAAATATTTTATGATGTTAATTGATGACTCCACTAGGTACTGCCATGTGTACCTTCTGAAATATAAGGATGCGGCTTTGAACTATTTCAAGATCTATAAAGCTGAAGCGGAAAACCAACTTGATCGAAAGTTCAAGATTCTTAGGTCCGATCTTGGTGGAGAGTATTTCTCAAATGAATTTGGTTCCTTTTGTGCCGAACATGGTATAATCCATGAGAGGACGCCTCCCTATTTACCTCAGTCAAATGGGGTGGCCGAAAGAAAGAACCGTACTCTAACTGATTTTGTTAACGCCATGCTAGACACATTGGGTCGCTCCAAGGCATGGTGGGGGGAGGCGATATTGAGAGCATGTCATGTCCTAGACCGAGTTCCCACAAAGAACAAAGAGATAACTCCATTCGAGGAATGGGAGAAGAAAAGGTTAAACCTCTATTATCTACGAACATGGGGTTGTTTGGGGAAAGTCGATGTACCAATCCCAAAGAAGCACAAGCTTGAACCAAAGACTGTAGACTGTGTTTTCCTGGGATATGCTTTTCATAGCATTGGTTATAGATTCTTGGTTGTAAAATCTGAGGTACCTGACATGCATGTCGGTACGATTATGGAGTCGAATGATGCGACTTTCTTTGAAGATATCTTTCCCATGAAAGATATGGCTACCTCATCTAATCAAGAGATGCCTAGTTCATCGAATCAGGAACCAGTTACAATTACCGAACTTGCAATTTTGATGGAACACTTTAGAAATCCTGTGGAGTAGAACAATGAATTTCCTACAAGGAGCAAGAGACAGAGGACTGCAAAGTCCTTTGGTGATGATTTTCTTGTGTATCTCATAGATGACACTCCCAGTTCTATTTCAGAGGCTTATGCATCTGAAGATGCTGACTACTGGAAGGAAGCGGTTCGTAGTGAGATGGAATCCATCTTGGAAAATGAAACTTGGGATATAATTGATTGTCCTTATGGGTGCAAACCTATAGGGTGCAAATGGGTATTCAAGAAGAAGCTTAGGCCTGATGGTACTATTGAAAAGTACAAGGCATGGCTCGTGGCCAAGGGTTATACCCAAAAGGAAGGTGAATATTTCTTTGATACTCACTCACCTGTGGCTCGACTGACCACTATTTGAGTCCTACTTTCACTAGCTGCTTCACATGGTTTTCTCATTCATCAAATGGATGTTAAGACTGCTTTCCTAAGTGAAGAATTGGACAAGGAAATTTATATGGAACAACTAGATTGGTTCGTAGTAGATGGTCAGGAAGGAAAAGTGTGCAAGTTGCTGAAGTCTTTGTATGGACTTAAGCAAGCACCCAAGCAGTGGCATGAGAAGTTTGAAAGAACTTTAACATCTGCAGGCTTCGTTGTAAACGAAGCTAATAAATGTGTGTATTATTGCCATGGTGGGGGCGAGGGAGTTATCCTTTTCTTGTATGTTGATGACATACTGATTTTTGGAACAAATCTAAATGTTATTAAGGAGGTCAAGGATTTCCTATCTTGTTGTTTTGAGATGAAGGATTTAGGAGTGGCTGATGTCATTCTGAACATCAAGTTGTTAATAGACGATGATGGTGGGATTACATTGCTTCAATCTCACTATGTGGAAAAGATCTTGGGTCGCTTTGGCTATAGTGACTCCAAGCCCTCTCCAACACCATATGATGCCAGTGTGTTGCTTCGAAAGAATCAAAGAATTGCAAGAGATCAATTGAAATATTCTCAGATTATTGGCTCGCTGATGTACTTAACTAGTGCTACAAGATCTGACATCTCTTTTGCTGTTAGCAAACTGAGTCGGTTTGTCTCAAAACCAGGAGATGTGCATTGGAAAGTGATAACCCACATGTATAGGGGATCGCAACAACTTTCGTGGGTAGAGTATTCAACCCAAATTTATTGATTCGGCACAAGGGGAGCCAAAGAATATTCTCAAGTATTAGCAGCTGAGTTGTCAATTCAACCACACCTGGAAACTTAGTATCTACAGCAAAGTGTTTAGTAGCAATGTAATATGATAGTGGTGGTAGCGGCAACAAAAGTAAAGACAGTAAAAGTAATGTTTTTGGTATTTTGTAGTGATTGTAACAGTAGCAGCGGGAAAGTAAATAAGCGAGAACCATTATATGGAAAACTCGTAGGCACCGGATCAATGATGGATAATTATGCCGGATGCGGTTCATCATGTAACAGTCATAACATAGGGTGACACAGAACTAGCTCCAATTCATCAATGTAATGTAGGCATGTATTCCGTATATAGTCATACGTGCTTATGGAAAAGAACTTGCATGACATCTTTTGTCCTACCCTCCCGTGGCAGCGGGGTCCTATTGGAAACTAAGGGATATTAAGGCCTCCTTTTAATAGAGAACCGGAACAAAGCATTAGCACATAGTGAATATATGAACTCCTCAAACTATGGTCATCACTGGGAGTGGTCCCGATTATTGTCACTTTGGGGTTGCCGGATCATAACATATAGTAGGTGACTATAGACTTGCAAGATAGGATCAAGAACTCACATATATTCGTGAAAACATAATAGGTTCAGATCGGAAATCATGATACTCGGGCCCTAGTGACAAGCATTAAGCATAGCAAAGTCATAGCAACATTAATCTCAGAACATAGTGGATACTAGGGATCAAACCCTAACAAAACTAACTCGATTACATGATAAATCTCGTCCAACCCATCACCGTCCACCAAGCCTACGATGGAATTACTCACGCACGGCGGTGAGCATCATGAGATTGGTGATGGAGGATGGTTGATGATGACAACGGCGATGAACCACCCTCTCCGGAGCTCCGAACGGACTCCACATCAGCCCTCCCGAGAGGTTTTAGGGCTTGGCGGTGGCTCTGTATCGTAAAACGCGATGATTTCTTCTCTCCGATTTTTTTCTCTCCGAAAGCAAATATATAGAGTTGGAGTTGGCGTCGGAGGGCATCCAGGGGGCCCATGAGGTAGGGGGGCGTGCCCTAGGGGGGGGGCGCCCCCACCCTCGTGGACAGGGTGTGGGCCCCCTGGTCTTCATCTTTGGCGAGGATTTTTTATTATTTTTTCTAAGATGTTCCGTGGAGTTTTAGGTCATTCTGAGAATATTTGTTTTTTGCACATAAAACAACAGGCAATTCTGCTGAAAACAGCGTCAGTCTGGGTTAGTTCCATTCAAATCATACAAGTTAGAGTCCAAAACAAGGGCAAAAGTGTTTGGAAAAGTAGATATGACGGAGACGTATCAACTCCCCCAAGCTTAAACCCTTGCTTGTCCTCAAGCAATTCAGTTGACAAACTGAAAGAAAGAAAGAAAAACTTTTACAAACTCAGTTTGCTCTTGTTGTTGTAACTATGTCAAGCCAGCATTCAAGTTTTCAGCATATATCATAACTAACCACATTTGCAATAATTCTCAGGTCTCATAATTACTCATATCAATAGTATAATCAACTAGCAAGCCATAATAATAAATCTCGGATGACAACACTTTCTCAAAACAATCATAATATGATATAATAAGATGGTATCTCGCTAGCCCTTTCTGAGACCGCAAAACATAAATGCAGAGCACCTTTAAAGATCAAGGACTGACTAGACATTGTAATTCATGGTAAAAGAGATCCAATCACAGTCACACCCAACATAGATTAAAAGTGATGAATGCAAATAACAGCTGTGCTCTCCAGCTAGTGCTTTTCAATAAGAGGGTGATGACTCAACATAAAAGTAAATGGATAGGCCCTTCGTAGAGGGAAGCAGGGATTTGTAGAGGTGCCAGAGCTCGGTTTTGCAATAGAGATAAATTGTATTTTGAGCGGTATACTTTCATTGTCAACGTAGTAACTAAGAGATGGCGATATCTTCCATGCTAAACACATTATAGGCGGTTCCCAAACAGAATGGTAAAGTTTATACTCCCCCTCCACCAACAAGCATCAATCCATGACTTGCTCAAAACAACGAGTGTCTCCAACATACATCAGGTCCCAGGGGGAGTTTTGTTTGCAATTAATTTTGATTTAGTTTGCATAAAGCATGGGACTGGGCATTCCGGTGACCAGCCATTTTCTCGTGAGTGAGGAGCGGAGTCCACTCCTCTTGAGAATAACCCGCCTAACACGGAAGATAAGGACTTCCTTGGTTGATACATGAGCTACTCGAGCATACAAAACAGAATGTTTATTTGAAGGTTTAGAGTTTGGCACATACAAATTTACTTGGAATAGCAGGTAGATACCCCATATAGGAAGGTATAGTGGACTCATCTGGAATAACTTTGGGGTTTAAGGGATTGGATACACAAGCAGTATTCCTGCTTAGTACAAGTGAAGGCTAGCAAAAGACTGGGAAGCGACCAACTAGAGAGCGACAACAGCCATGTACATGCATTAAAATTAATAAGCATTGGATGCAAGCATGAGTAGGATATAATCCACCATGAACATAAATATCGTGAAGGCTATGTTGATTTGTTTCAACTACATGCGTGAACATGTGCCAAGTCAAGTCACTTAAATCATTCAAAGGAGGATACCACCCCATCATACCACATCATAATCATCTCAATAGCATGTTGGCACACAAGGTAAACCATTATAACTCATAGCTAATCAAGCATGGCACAAGCAACTACGATCTCTAATTGTCATTGCAAACATGTTTATTCATAATAAGCTAAATCAAGAACGAGGGGCTCATCATATTTACAAAAACAAAAGAGGTCGAGTTCATACCAGCTTTTCTCATCTCAGTCGGTCCATCATATATCATCATAATTGCCTTTCACTTGCACGAACGAACGGTGTGAATAATAATAAGAGTGTACGTGCATTGGACTAAGCTGGAATCTGCGAGCATTCAATAAACAGGAGAAGACAAGGCAATATGGACTCTTGGTTAAATCAACAATAATGCATATAAGAGCCACTTCAACAATTTAATTATGGTCTTCTCCTACTGACCCCCAAAGAAAAGAAAAGAAATAAAACTATTTACACGGGAAAGCTCCCAACAAGCAAAAGAAGAACGTGAAATATTTTTGGGTTTTCTTTTTAATTATTACTACTACAGCAGAAAAATAAACTACTACTAATTTTTTTTGGTTTTTCTTATGGTTTAACAAACACACAAGAAGAAAGCAGGAAAAGGAAAATAAACTAGCATGGATATTACAGTGAAAGAGTATGAGCACCGACATCTAGCAATGAGTGTGTGTGAACATAAATGTAATGTCGGTGAGAAATACGTACTCCCCCAAGCTTAGGCTTTTGGCCTAAGTTGGTCTATTGCCAGGGATAGCCTGGCTGATACCCATAGGTGTAGCTGGGGTTGTACTGCGACGAAGAATAGTTGGGATCATACTGTGATGAAGAAGAAGACTCTGACTGCCACTGGCTGACAGTCATCTCTGGATCCCAAGAATAAACAGATTGTCATGGAGGCTCATCTTGTTGTTCCTGTTCCGGGGCTGGTGCAGGATTCTTGTAAGCTTGGATGGCAGCACACGTAATGAGGTAGGGTCCTACAAAATTAAACAAAGAAGGAGCAGGCAACGTAATTGTTTCAGGATAATGTTTATCAAAGTATAACTTATATTTGAAGTCTCCATTCCTGTCCTTAACAAGAAAATCATGAGCTATCATGCTCTTATAGTCTAGATAAGCATTAGGCAGCAATTTTGCTTCTTTCTCATAATGCCTAATAGCTACGTTAAAGTGTGCAGCAAGGCAAGAAGCATAAATGCCTCCAAAGATGGGGCCTTTAGTACGGTTCAGACACAACCGCCTAGCAATAATTCCGCCCATACTGACAGTGTTGTCGCAGTATAAACCATGGAACAGAAAAATAATATCAGGAACACTAAGGTTCCCACAGTTCCCACGAGCAATCAAGCATCGACTAGCAATTAAAACAAAATAGCGTAACACAGGAAAATGTATGCTAGTGATTCTTGCATCAGAAACCTTCCTGGTTTCTCCCATAGAGATAAGGTTAATAAATGGTTCCAACCTTTACGAGGTGGTTCCTCTAAGATACCATCAGGAGGTATGTTGCAGACTGTGCAAAATTCAGACAATGGCATTTTCTTCACAACGTCATATAAATGAAACTCTACTGAAGGAGGTGAATCTTTAGGGAAAAAGTAGAAGTTTCGCACAAAAGTATCTATGAGTAAGAGATACTGTGGACGTTGGTCGTGGACGAAGTCGGTGAGGCTAGCATTCTTAATCAATGAATAGAAATCCTCATAAATCCCGGCCTCTCTCAAGAAATTATCAGAAGGCCATTCACGCGGCCGGATCTCCGCGGTACGAGGCAAATTATATTTGGGCCTCTGAGCTTCTTCATTTTGTTTATCCTTTGAGCTTCGGCTCGATGAACCCCTCAAAAGTCTCCTCATTATTTTTCTGAAATAATCTGAAATTTTTAGTAACTTCAAACAAAAGTGAACCAACTTCAATAAAACTGATAGCAACTACTCCTACAAGTGCCTAGAGCCTAAATCAAGCATTAGAACTACTTGGAACCATATAAATTTGACATGCAAGCTCAAGAACATGGTCACCTATGCAGCACACATTTGTAAAGAATAAAGCACTAGAACAAAAACTAATTGGACCAATGGAGGAGTCACATACCAAGGAACAATCTCCCCAAGCAGTTTTGCGAGAGGTGCTTTGAGCAAGGAGATCAAAAATCACAGCAAAAGTGGCTGGAACTCGTGCTTGAGTTGGTTTTTCGGATTTGTGTGAGACAGAGGAAGAAGATGGGTGCTGGGATAAGTGGAGGAGGGCCACCATGGGCCCACGAGGCAGGGGGCACGCCCTAGAGGGGGGGGGCGCCCACCACCCTCGTGGCCTGGTGGCTGCTCCTCCCGCTGTAATTTTTGCACAGTAAATCCTCAAATATTCACGAAAAAATCATATTAAATTGGCATGTCATTCTGAGGACTTTTATTTTCAGGATATTTTATATTGCACGGATAAGTCAGAAAACAGACAGAAAATACTATTTTTACTTTATTTCTACCAATTAACAGAAAATATAGAGAGGGTACAGAAGGTTGTGCTTCTAGTTTCATCCATCTCATGCTCATCAAAAAGAATCCACTACTAAGGTTGATCAAGTCTTGTTAACAAACTCATTCCAATAATCATGAAAGTGGAGAACTTTCGAATAACACTAAGTTACCTCAACGGGGATATGCACATCCCCAATAATAAGTATATCATATTTCTTTTTGACAGTAGGAAGAGGAAATTCAAAACCTCCAATTATAATCGATGGAATTTTTCCAATGGAGTTGATACTATGAACTTGAGGATGTTTCCTCGGAAAGTGTACCGTATGCTCATTACCATTAACATGAAATGTGACATTGCCTTTGTTGCAATCAATAACAGCCCCTGCAGTATTAAGAAAAGGTCTTCCAAGAATAATAGACATACTATCATCCTCGGGAATATCAAGTATAACAAAGTCCGTTAAAATAGTAACGTTTGCAACCACAACAGGCACATCCTCACAAATACCGACAGGTATAGCAGTTGATTTATCAGCCATTTGCAAAGATATTTCGGTAGGTGTCAGCTTATTCAAGTCAAGTCTATAATATAAAGAGAGAGGCATAACACTAACACCGACTCCAAGATCACATAAAGCAGTTTTAATATAATTTCTTTTAATGGAGCAAGGTATAGTAGGTACTCCGGGATCTCCAAGTTTCTTTGGTATTCCACCCTTAAAAGTATAATTAGCAAGCATGGAGGAAATCTCAGCTTCCGGTATCTTTCTTTTATTAGTAATGACATCCTTCATATATTTAGCATAAGGGTTTGTTTTGAGCACATCAGTTAATCTCATATGCAAAAAGATAGGCCTAATCATTTCAGCAAAGCACTCAAAATTGTCATCATCCTTTTTCTTGGATGGTTTCTGAGGAAAAGGCATGGGTTTCTGAACCCAAGGTTCCCTTTCTTTACCATGTTTCCTAGCAACAAAGTCTCTTTTATCATAACGTTGATTATTTGATTGTGGGTTATCAAGATCAACAGCAGGTTCAATTTCTACATCATTGTCATTACTAGGTTGAGCATCATCATGAACATCATCATTAATATCACTAGGTTCATGTTCATTACCAGATTGTGTTTCAGCATCAGACATAGATATATCATTTGGATTATCAGGTAATTTAGCAATAGGTTCACTGGAAGTTTGCACAGTTCTATCATTTTTCTTTTTCTTCTTTTTAGAAGAACTAGGAACATCAATATTATTTCTCTGAGAATCATGCTCGATTCTCTTAGGGTGGCCTTCAGGATACAAAGGTTCCTGAGTCATTCTACCAGTTCTAGTAGCCACTCTAACAGCATAATCATTTTTCTAACTATTCATTTCATCAAGCACTTCTTTTTGAGCCTTAAGTGCTTATTCTATTTGAGTGGTAACCATAGAAGCATGTTTGCTAACAATTTTAAGTTCACCTTTAATATTAGCCATATAATCACCCAAGCGTCTAATCATATAAGCATTTTCTTTTAATTGTACCAAAATAAGCATTGAAGTCGTCTTTCTTAAACATAAAGTTATCAAACTCATCCAAGCACTGACTAGCAATTTTAGTAGGAGGGACTTCAGCTTTATCATATCTATAGAGAGAATTTACCTTTACTACCTGTGTCGGGATATCGAGATCAGGAGGTTCTTCAATAAATAAAGAATTGAGATCATATGTTTCTTCAACAGGCAGTATATTAAGACCATGTATTTCTTCAATAGGAGGTAAATTCTTAACATCTTCAGCTTTAATACCTTTTTCTTTCATAGATTTCTTTGCCTCTTGCATATCTTCGGGACTGAGGAATAGAACACCTCTCTTCTTCGGAGTTGGTTTAGGAATAGACTCAGTAATTGGAGCAGGAGCTGGCTCAGGAGCTAGCTCAGGAGGTGCCCTATTATTTTCATTTGTCAACATATTATTCAATAGAATTTTAGCTTCATCCGGTGTTCTTTCCCTGAAAAGAGAACCAGCACAACTATCCAGGTAATCTCTGGAAGCATCGGTTAGTCCATTATAAAATATATCAAGTATTTCGGGTTTCTTAAGAGGATGATCAGGCAAAGCATTAAGTAACTTGAGAAGCCTCCCCAAGCTTGTGGGAGATTCTCTTCTTTAATTTTCACAAAGTTGTATATTTCCGTCAAAGCAGCTTGTTTCTTATGAGCAAGGAAATATTTAGCAGAGAAGTAATAAATCATATACTGGGGACTACGCACACAACCAGGATCAAGAGAATTAAACCATATCTTAGCATCACCCTTTAATGAGAACAGAAATATTTTGAGTATATAAAAGTAACGCGATCTCTCATCATTAGTAAATAGGGCGGCTATATCATTTAACTTAGTAAGATGTGCCACAACAGTTTCAGATTCATAGCCACAAAACGGATCAGATTCAACCAAAGTAATTATATCAGGATCAATAGAGAATTCATAATCCTTATCAGGAACACAAATAGGTGAAGTAGCAAAAGCAGGGTCGGGTTTCATTTTATCTCTAAGTGATTCTTTGTTACATTTAACTAATGACCCCTTAAGCTCATATCTATCCCCGCAAGCTAAAAAAGTGGCAGAAGATTCCATATCAAAAAGATAACCCTCAGGGATAACCGGCATATTTTCATCATCACTATCATCATCGTATTCAGATTCAATAATTTCTTTTTCTCTATCCCTAGCAATTTGTTCATCAAGAAATTCACCAAGGGGCAGAGTAGTATCAGGCATAGAAGCAGTTTCATCATAAGTATCATGCATAGCAGAAGTGGCATCATCAATAACATGCGACATATCGGAACGAATAGCAGAAGTAGGTTTAGGTGTCGCTAGCCTACTCATAACAGAAGGTGAATCAAGTGCAGAGCTAGATGGCAGTTCCTTACCTCCCCTCGTTGTTGAGGGATAAATTGTTGTCTTAGCGTCTTTCAAGTTCTTCATAGTGTCCAGCAGATATAAATCCCAAGTGACTCAAAGAATAGAGCTATGCTCCCCGGCAACGGCGCCAGAAATTGGTCTTGATAATCCACAAGTATAGGGGATCAATTGTAGCCTCTTTCGATAAGTAAGAGTGTCGAACCCAACGAGGAGCTAAAGGTAGAACAAATATTCCCTCAAGTTCTATCGACCACCGATACAACTCTACGCACACTTGACGTTTGCTTTACCGGAAACAAGTATGAAACTAGAAGTACTTCGTAGGTGTTTTTGGGTAAGCTTGCAAGAAAGTAAAGAGCACGTAAATAAAAGCTAGGGGCTGTTTAGATAAAGACACAACTAAATTTGTTTTAGTAAAGAGCTTTTGTCAACAAGAAAGTTATTTGTCCCTAGGCAATCGATAACTAGACCGGTAATCATTATTGCAATTTTATTTGAGGGAGAGGCATAAGCTAACATGCTTTCTCTACTTGGATCATATGCACTTATGATTGGAACTCTAGCAAGCATCCGCAACTACTAAAGATTCATTAAGGTAAAACCCAACCATATCATTAAAGCATCAAGTCCCCTTTATCCCATATTCAAACAACCTACTTACTTGGGTCTGTGCTTCTGTCACTCACGCCACCCACCATAAGCAAATCATAAGCATATTGCAAACCCTACAGCGGGAATCCCTCACGCTTGCGCGACACGGAGAGCACCATAGGACAACACCAATAATAAAACATCCAACTTTTTTTGAATGTTAAGACAGTAGGAAAGGCTCCTACTGCATGTGTATATAAATGATCAAAAGAACAGTTACATGGTGATATTTTACAATGGAATGTGAGGGGGGGGAGGGGCTAGAACAAGAACACCACCCTAACTATGCTGAGGCAGACTTTGCAAGCAGTAAGAGACAACATGTCTCTTTTCACTAGGTAGTCTATATCTTATATTGCCAAAGTCTTCCTTGAATCTACTGAACCAAGAAGAAATGGAGGGTGCCACATGTCTAAAATAATTATTATTGCGCTCCTTCCAAAGGCTCCAGGCAGCAGTGAGAAACAATTCCATGATCATCAAACCAATCACGATCATCAAATAGCCATTAGGACAGAACAGATCTACTCAAACATCATAGGATAGCCATACATCATTGGGAAATAATATATAGCGTTCAGCACCATGTTTAAGTAGAGATTATAGCGGGTAAGAGAGAGGCTACACCACTGCATAGAGGGGGGAAGAGTTGGTGATGATGGTGGTGAAGTTGCTGGTGAAGATGGCGGTGATGACGATGGCCCCCGGTGGCTCTCCGGCGCCACCGGAAGCGAGGGGGAGAGAGCCCCCCTTCTTCTTCTTCTTCCTTGACCTCCTCCCTAGATGGGAGAAGGGTTTCCCCTGTGGTCCTTGGCTCCCATGGCGTGGGAGGGGCGAGAGCCCCTCCGAGATTGGATCTATCTCTCTTTCTCTCTCTGGTTCTGCGTTTTCTCCTGCTCTGTTTCACCGTTTCGCGTATATATGGAGATCCGTAACTCCGATTGTCCTGAAACATTCGCCTTGATTTTTCCCGAATATTAGCTTTCTTGCGGCAAAAGAAGAGTGTCAATGTCGGGACCCCGATTCTAAGTCACACCGATCTAGCATGTAACACCTCATATCACTTTGCGGCCTCACGCACGGTATCCCCACGGGTGTCGCCTTACCATGGCCCGGGACCGTTTGCGCCTTTTGGCTCACGTATATGATAGTGTCGCTAGCATCCATATGACAGAGAACCCGGGCCGACATGGCTAGTCATGAACCCAAAGCGGCACAGACCTATGGAGACAAGCATACATGAATCACATCGAGCATGTCGGTCAACAGCGTATGAGTTCGGGCTGTAGCACTGGCTAACAGGACTCCGGAAATCACTGCGTGACATTTCCCCGAAGGGAAAGACATAGGAACGAAGTGGAACACATGCCGGCCAGTAAAGTGTCCTGAGCAGTAGTGCTGGGCTAGCAGGACTCCGGTGAACCGGGCTGTAGCGGACTACTATGGCTCAAGGAAGCACTAGACTACATTTCCCCATAAGAGAGACTGCCAAGGATAAACAACTAGATTGTTGGATCCCACACATAGCAATACACGTCACACGTACGCATAACATGCAAGTATGTGCTGTACAACATGGCATCACAACATAACACAAACTCATATAGACAAAGGCTTAGAAGAGCCACATAGCATAAATACAAACAGGGGTCACAAGACCCATCATTCAGAGCATACAGGCAACGGAAGCATTACATGTCTGAGTACAGACAACTACAACAGAAAAGGGCTGAGAAGCCTGACTATCTACAAGACCCCCAAGGGTACAAGATCGTAGCTGAGGTAACAAGCTACTCGTCGAAGTCCAAGCGGAACTACTAGTAAGACAGATGTCTCATCTGCAAAACATAAATAAAGCAAACGTGAGTACAAAGGTACTCAGCAAGACTTACATCAAATCCTATCATATATGCATTTGTATCAAGAAGGTAATGTGGGGTTTAGTTGCAGCAAGCCAGCTCCGACTCAGTGGCTATCCTGTTCTACGACAACGAGAAACTTCTTTGAGATGAGGCAGCGTACACGAGTCCACAAATCACCACATCAATACACTACTATGGATTCATCCTCGTCTCCCTACGAGAAGGCCATCCATAGCACTCACACTTGTCTTGAGCATTTTAGAGTATCCACTTTAAGTTGTCTATGTACCACGTAAGCATCCAAGAAGTCCATAACCGAGGACACGGCTATTCGAATAGATCACGATAACCCTGCAGGGGTGTACTTCATCACACACGCTCTCACCACTTATCACCATGTACACGTCATGTATCTCGGCAACCTTCAAGCAGAAGCCTGGCGAGGGTGTCGGCCACGACCTGACTAACCACGCAAGACTCTAGTCCAGGTTTATCGCCTATTCGGGTTCCATCCGCAAGGAGATCCGGCCGAGGTTTCACTCACGGCCCCAAACGATGTGTACAGGGTTCCCGAGCCGACCATCCGGGTGCCACTCGGTACACCGGGCCACGTGTGCCTAGTCTGTCCCAAGTCCACCCTGCCGGGTGCCCCTCGCTAGAAAAATAGCACTACCTACTAACACCAGAAACTATTTGCAACTTCTGGACAGAGTTCAAGGCGGTTAATAAGTCGAGAGAGCTTGGAGCGCCCGGAGCCCAATGTGTGGTAGTAGCTAGTCATTGGACAACTTACACAGAACTCAGTTCTTAAGGACGGTCCCAATGAGACAACCCACCATGTACTCCTACATGGCCTCTCACCGCTACCTTTACCAAGTCATGTTCACACGCTTAACTCTCATTACCAGAACATATCATAACATTCCAATTCATTCCCGATGAATCAGACCTGACATACTCTAAGCAATAGCAGGCAAAGCATGGTAGGAACAAAACATGGCTCAATCAACTCCTACACATGCTAGTGGGTTTTAACTATTTACTGTGGCAATGACAGGTCATGCAGAGGAATGGGTTCAACTACCGCAGCATAAAGTAGCAGTTGAATCGTTGTTGCCCTAATGCAATAAATGAGAGCAGGAGCGAGAGAGTAGGATTGTATCGGAATGAACAAGGGGGGTTGCTTGCCTGGTAGATCAACAGAGGGGCACTCCTCGTCAGATAGGTACTCTGAACACTCTCCGGAGCAGGACCTGTCGAGAAGGAACGGTGACGGAAATCAAACACAAGCATATGCAACAATATGATGCATGAACATGGCATGAGTATGTGATGTTGTTTGAGTTAATGCATCTAGCATTTATTTGGTTGACGTCCATTTGAACCAAGGGTTCAAATACATCTCCAAAAATAAGCTCTTAAATATGCCATAAGTGTGTTTTCATATATACAGCAAGTATAGGTTGGTTTTTCATGCATGAAAATGGTACAGATGGATAGGTTGAATTTTTCTGATAATTTTTCATATATAAATTATTTCAATTTGAGCTACGGTTGAATTTTTATGAATTTTTGAAGTTTTGAACATTTTTTGGAATTTCCTGATTTATTTTAATATCAGAAAATGAATAATTGCGTCAGCATGACAGTGGCATGACGTCAGCAAGTCAACCGTGGCTGACCGGTCAAACCTGACGTGTGGGGGCCACACCTCAGTGTCATGGTTAACTAACAGAGGTTAATTAATTTTTAAACTAATCCTAACTAGAAATTAGCAGGGCCGGGCCCCAGCTGTCATTGAGCCAGGGGAGGTCAAACCCCCTGGTCAACTGGGGCTAACGCGCCGGCGTTTAACTGCCGGCGGCAGCAGACGCGGCAGAGGACGCGAGATCACCCTTCCGGCGACCAAAAGGACGGTGGAGAGCACCGGGGCGTAGCCCGCGCTCGTCCGCACCGAATGGAGCAAGTGGGGGAGGCGGGGGCGGCCGGAGCTCGCTGGAGTGAAGCTCGGGGCGGCGGCCGGAGTTCGGGCAAGTGTGGGCGCGTGGTTCCAGCGCACGGAAGAGCTAGTTAGGGGCTGCGTTGGACTCGTCGTTGCTCCAGGAGCACGTCGGAGGCACAAGCTTGAGCGGGGATGCACGGTGGCTGCCAGAGCAATGACCATGGCGGACGGCGGCGCTGGGGTACAGCGGCTGGCACGACTAGAGGGCGTAATCGAGCTCGGGGAGAGGGGGTTCCGATGCAGGAGCTCACAGTGGTTGCAGAGGCGTCGACATGGGCTCGGGGGAGGCTCGGAGCAGAAGGCACGGCGGTGGCGATCTCCGGTGGCCGTGCAGAGAAGATCAGCTCGATGACGAGGCTTCAGGGCGTTCGGGGTCGTGTGGTTCGGCGTAGAGGTGCGCGGCAGCGAGGCGGAGCTCGTAGACACGTCAGAGGGACGAGGCGGAGACGGTGGCCGCGGCAGCAGCGATCGGCGGCGACGAGATCGCTCGGATGCGAGGAAGAGGGAGGGGGAGAGACAGAGGAAAAGGGGGTTGACTCGGGGAGAGAGTGAGAAAGGGTCGGGGCGGTGCGTGGCGTTGCGCGGGGCATCCAGGCGACGAGGGGGAGGACAAGCAGGCAGCTCGCGTGGCGCGCGGAGCGCACGCGGGCGCCATGCACACTCCTCGCCTACTCGCGCGAGGTGGGGGATGGTGCGGTGGCCAATTGGGCTGGGCCAGCACAGCTGGGCCGGCACAGTGCCAGGCCGCAAGTTAGCCCTGGTAAGGTTTTTCCTTTATTTGTTTTCTTTTCTAATTTCTGACCTTTGTTTTGATTTAATAAAAATACTAAATCAATTAATTTAATTCTGACAATTTTTGCAGGGGCCTAAGGGATTATTCCAGAGCCCCTCACCAAAATTCGGAATTATTGGACAATATTTTATATATATAAAATTATTTATCCTATGCAAATAATTACTGGATTAATTCCTAATGGCCAAAATAAATATTTATGAGCTCCTAAAAATATTGGTTTGAATTTTACCTCTGCCCAATATTTTTAGAGAGAGACATGAACATTTTCTTGGACCCTTTTGGAGCAGTTTTTATATGGATCATTTCCAGAAATGATTTCCGAGGGTTTCACAAATCCCCATTTCAAAGTTAAATGAAATTTAAACATGATGCACACATGACTAGCTAGACTAGGTCATACCAGAACTAGGGATGTGACAACTCGCCCCCACTCGAAGAAATCTCGTCCCGAGATTCAGGAGTCAGTGGGAAGAAAGCGGGGTACTCAAGTCGAAGACGATCTTCACGCTCCCAAGTAGCTTCTCTCTCGGAATGATGAGACCACTGAACCTTGAGAAACTTGATGTTATGACATCGGGTGACACGCTCTGCTTGATCAAGGATGCGAACAGGGTACTCTCGATATGTGAGGTTATCTTGGAGATCAAGCGTTTTGTGGTCCACTCCGCGGATGGGATCCGAGAAACATCGCCTGAGTTGAGAGACGTGGAAGACATCATGAACTCGAGAAAGATGTGGTGGTAGTTCCAAATGGTAGGCAACCTCTCCTCGTTTAGCGAGAATGAGAAAGGGACCAATGTAACGAGGAGCCAACTTGCCCTTGATACCGAATCGATGGGTACCCTTCAAAGGGGTAACCCGAAGGTAAGCTTTGTCGCCAATTTCGTAAGCCACTTCCTTATGACTACGGTCATACTAGCTCTTTTGACGAGATTGGGATGTTTTCAAATTCTCACGAATAATGCAAACTTGCTCTTCTGCCTCTTGGATCATATCCGGTCCAAAGAATTGTCTTTCGTCAGTTTCTGACTAGTTCAAAGGTGTTCGACTTCTTTGTCCATAGAGAACCTCAAAAGGAGCTTTCTTGAGGCTGGATTGGTAGCTGTTCTTATAAGAAAACTCGGTGAAGGGAAGACACTTCTCCCAATCCATACCGAATGAGATAACACAAGCTCTAAGCATGTCTTCAAGAATTTGGTTGACCCTTTCCACCTGACCACTTGATTGAGGGTGGAAACCGATACTGAAGGAAAGATGGGTGCCCATGGCAGTTTGGAAACTCTCCCAGAAATGAGAAGTGAAAATACTACCACGGTCTGAATTGATATCTAGTGGAACACCATGAAGTAAAACTATTCGAGAAATATATAAGTCAGCGAGCTGACTAGCAGTGATACTCTCTCGAACAGGTAGGAAGTGAGCCACTTTAGAAAGACGATCAATGACTACGAAGATAGCATTATTCCCTTTCTTGGTCCTGGGAAAGCCGGCGATGAAGTCCATACCAACTTTATCCCATTTCCACTTAGGAATAGCTAAAGGTTGAAGGGTGCCAGCAGGCCTTTGGTGCTCTGCCTTAACGCGACGACAAACGTCACAGTTAGCAATAAACTGAGCGATTTCTCTCTTCATCCTAGTCCACCAGAACCTCTGGCGTAGGTCCTGATACATCTTAGTACTACCGGGATGAATCGTGAGAGGAGATTCATGCACCTCCTTAAGGATTGATTGTCGAAGATGTTGATTCTTGGGAACCACCAAGCGACTCTCAAAGAAAACAACACCACGATCATCTATAGAGAAACTACCACCAACTCCCTTGTTAATGTTTCTCTTGATCCGGGAAATTCCCGAATCCTGCTTCTGAGCAGAGATGATCTGATCCACAAGAGTAGATTTCGCCACCAAGGTAGAAAGGAATCCATGAGGAGCAATGTGAAGGTTAAGCTTACAGAATTCCTCATGAAGAAGTGGTTGGCCCTGCTGCAACATGAGATTGTTGCAATAGGACTTACGACTTAGCGCATCAGCCATGACATTCCCCTTGCCTGGGGTGTAGGTAATCCCTAAGTCGTAATCTGAGATCAACTCCAACCAACGTCTTTGCCTAAGGTTCAAATATGGTTGGGTAAAGATATACTTGAGACTCTGGTGATCGGTGTAAATCTCGCAACGTTTACCAAGAAGGTAGTGTCGCCAGGTCTTAAGTGCATAGACTACGGCTGCAAGCTCTAGATCATGTGTAGGATAATTCTCCTTATGTGGATGCAACTATCGAGATGCATAGGCAATCACGTGGCGATCTTGCCTAAGAATGCAACCTAGTCCCTATCGTGAGGCATCACAATAGATAACAAAGTCCTTAGTGAAATCCGGTGGCACAAGTATGGGAGCAGAAGTCAGGCGTCTTTTCAGTTCATGAAAACTGTGCTCACACTGTGGGGACCACTCAAACTTTTTATCTTTCTTGAGAGGTTCCGTGAGAGGTTTGGCCACTTTGGAGAAGTTCTCAACGAAGCAGCGACAATAACTGGCTAGACCAAGGAAGCTCCTAACTTGCTTAACTGTTTCAGGTGGAGTCCAATCAAGAACGGCCTGAACTCTTTCGGGATTGACAGCAATGCCCTTACCCGAGATTACGTGGCCGAGATAGGTCACTTCTGGCAACCAAAATTCACACTTGGAGAACTTGGCATAAAGGCGGTGCTCTCTAAGTTTTTCTAGCACAAGTCTAAGATGTTCGGCATGATCTTCCTCATTCTTCGAGTAAATAAGAATATCATCGAGGTAAACCATGACGAACTTATCTAAATACTCCATGAAGATCGAGTTCATCAAGCGAGAGAAAGTAGCTGGAGTGTTGGTTAGACCAAAGGACATGACGGTGTACTCATACTGGCCATAACGAGTGACAAAAGCCGTCTTAGGAATGTCCCCATTTCTGATCTTGATTTGGTGGTAGCCTAACCTCAAATCCATCTTGGAAAAGACTGAGGATCCAGCGAGCTGATCATACAAGTCGTTGATCCTGGGGAGCGGATAGTTGTTCTTTATCGTGACCAAATTAACGGGACGATAATCTATAACTATCCGGTCCGTACCATCCTTCTTCTTGACGAAGAGGACGGGGCAAGCCAAGGGAGAAGAACTAGGACGGATGAAACCTTTTTGCAAGGATTCATCGAGTTGTTTCTTAAGCTCAGCTAGTTCTAAGGGTGCCATCTTGTAAGGTCTCCTAGAGATTGGAGCGGTTCCTGGGATAAGATCTATGACAAATTCGACATCTCTGTCAGGTGGAATACCTGGCAGTTCCTCTGGAAAGACATCCGGAAAGTCACAGACTACCACGATATCTTCAAGGTCTGGAAGAGGGTTGGCATTAAGAGAATAAAGTTGTCGCTTTGCAACTCTAGTGGAAACGGTGACTATCTTGCCAGATGGGTGTGTAAGCTGAACAGACCTTATGTAACAATCGATCTTGGCATGATGAGCTTTCATCCAGTCCATACCCAAGATGATGTTAATATCTGTAGACTTTAGGGCTATAAGTGATGCAAGGAATACAAGTCTGTCAACAAGGATTTCATTACCATCGCTTATTCTGGTACTTTGCCATCTAGACCATGGAGTTTGGATTTCAAGTGGAGTTGGCATATCACAAAATGACATGTCATGCAAACGAGCATAGCCTTTAGAGATGAAGGAGTGAGATGCTCCGGTATCGAACAGAACCGAAGCTGGATGACAGTTGACAAGGAGTGTACCAAGAACGACATCTGGATCATCATGAGTGTCTTTAGCTGAGACGTGATGCACACATCCACGTTCAGTGGGAGCTGGCTTGACACTAATCATCTTGCGTGATGGCTTACCATGGCCAACAGACTTCTCAGGCTGGGGTGGAGCATAGTTAGTTTGAGAGCAGTCACGTGCATAGTGTCCTGGCTCTCCGCATGTGAAACAAGTCCCAGAAGTAGGACGTGGACCCGCATTGACAAGTGGTCTACCGATAGGTCTGGGTGGAGCATATGTCTGAACTGGGTGAGGCGCCACATAAGAGGGCCTCGGTGAGTAACCGGGTGGAAGAGCGGAGTTCGGAACCCAAATCCGACGCTTCTGCGAAGTAGAACCAGAGGAAGAACCCAAATCACGGTTGTGCTTACGAGACTCCTCGTATGTGAGTTTAGCTGTTTCTGCATTAATGGCCTTGTTCACAAGAGCCTGGAATGTATTGCAATGATGCAAGTGGAGATCATGACGCAACTTGGGGTTGAGACCCTTCCGGAACCTAGCCTGCTTCTTGGCGTCTGTGGACACTTCTTCTGTAGCATAGCGGGCAAGGTTCTCAAATTCTCTACTATAAGCATCAACAGCCATCTTACTCTGGGTGAAACTACAAAACTCTTCTCTCTTGCGATCAATGAGAGCCTGAGGAATGTGATGCTCGTGAAAAGCCTCAGTGAAATCTCTCCAGGTAGGTATCTGGCCAGCTGGAAGCATAGCCTCATAGTTCTGCCACCAAATACTAGCAGGACCTTCCAGATGATTAGCAGCGTAGGTGACCTTGTTACTTTCAGCTACGTTTGCAGAACGCAGCTTGTGGGTGATACTACGGAGCCAGTCATCTGCATCAAGTGGTTCAAAGGAATGATGGAAGGTAGGTGGTTTCAAACTGATGAAGTCATGGATGGACACAAACTCTTTGTGCTGATGGGAGGTGTTCTCCTCAATACGTGCTAGCAAGCGGTTAGACTCACGCTTGTTCCTCTCAACCTCTAACATGAACTCTGCCAACGAAGACTGGTCGGGAGGATCCTCATCCCTACCATCCCCGTGGATCCGGATACGAGCAACAGAACTTCGGTTATCCGACGACATCCTGAAGAACCAACCAAAGAAACAAGGATGGATTCAGCATCACCATAAGGATGTAGATTATAGTATGAGAAAAATACTATCTCTCGAACTCCTAGGACAATTCCGGCAGCATAACGGCAGTAAAATGCTCAAAATGAAACATCCTGCAAATGAAGGGGTAGCACCATACTCAACATCATTACTCAAGGTTCTGAGATATTACTAGGCAGGCTACACCGGAGGTACTCAAACTGGGATATGACTCAGATCAACCAAACCTTAGAGACTACGGAGTAGTAACACGTGATCCTGATAGACGGAAGAGAAAACCTAGTTCCTTAACCCCGTAGGAAAGATAGGATGACTCAGATCAGAAGGCATGAGGCATAAGGAGTAAAAAGAGCCTTACGTTCCCTTCCACAATCAATTCCCCTATATAGCTAAAGAATTTCTAGACTCAACTTCGACCATGTTGGCTTGGCAATCCTACAGGCAGTCAGGCTCTGTTACCAAAGCTGTTGGGACCCCGATTCTAAGTCACACCAATCTAGCATGTAACACCTCATATCACTTTGCGGCCTCACGCACGGTATCCCCACGGGTGTCGCCTTACCATGGCCCGGGACCGTTTGCGCCTTTTGGCTCACGTATATGATAGTGTCGCTAGCATCCATATGACAGAGAACCCGGGCCGACATGGCTAGTCGTGAACCCAAAGCGGCACAGACCTATGGAGACAGGCATACATGAAACACATCGAGCCTGTCGGTCAACAGCGTATGAGTTCGGGCTGTAGCACTGGCTAACAGGACTCCGGAAATCACCGCGTGACATTTCCCCGAAGGGACAGACATAGGAACGAAGTGGAACGCATGCCGGACAGTCAAGTGTCCTAAGCAGTAGTGCTGGGCTAGCAGGACTCCGGTGAACCGGGCTGTAGCGGACTACTATGGCTTAAGGAAGCACTACACTACATTTCCCCATAAGAGAGACTGCCAAGGATAAACAACTAGATTGTCGGATCACACACATAGCAATACACGTCACACATACGCATAACATGCAAGTATGTGCTGTACAACATGGCATCACAACATAACGCAAACTCATATAGACAAAGGCTCAGAAGAGCCAGACAGCATAAATAGAAACAGGGCTCACAAGACCCATCATTCAGAGCTTACATGCAATAGAAGCATTACATGTCTGAGTACAGACAACTACAACAGAAAAGGGATGAGAAGCCTGACTATCTACAAGACCCTCCCAAGGGTACAAGATCGTAGCTGAGGTAACAAGCTACTCGTCGAAGTCCAAGCGGAACTACTAGTATGACAGATGTCTCATCTGCAAAACATAAATAAAGAAAACGTGAGTACAAAGGTACTAAGCAAGACTTACATCAAATCCTATCATATATGCATTTGTATCAAGAAGGTAATGTGGGGTTTAGTTGCAGCAAGCCAGCTTCGACTCAGTGGCTATCCTGTTCTACGACAACGAGAAACTTCTTTGAGATGAGGCAGCGTACACGAGTCCACAAATCACCACATCAATACATTACTATGGATTCATCCTCGTCTCCCTACGAGAAGGCCATCCATAGCACTCACACTTGTCTTGAGCATTTTAGAGTATCCACTTTAAGTTGTCTATGTACCACGTAAGCATCCAGGAAGTCCATAACCGAGGACACAGCTATTCGAATAGATCACGATAACCCTGCAGGGGTGTACTTCATCACACACGCTCTCACCACTTATCACCATGTACACGTCATGTATCTCGGCAACCTTCAAGCGGAAGCCTGGCGAGGGTGTCGGCCACGACCTGACTAACCACACAAGACTCTAGTCCAGGTTTATCGCCTATTCGGGTTCCATCCACGAGGAGATCCCACCGAGGTTTCGCTCACGGCCCCAAACGATGTGTATAGGGTTCCCGAGCCCCCCATCCGGGTGCCACTCGGTACACCGTGCCACATGTGCCTAGTCTGTCCCAAGTCCACCCTGCCGGGTGCCACTCGGTAAAAAAATAGCACTACCTACTAACACCAGAAACTGTTTGCAACTTCTGGACAGAGTTCAAGGCGATTAATAAGTCGAGAGAGCTTGGAGCGCCCGGAGCCCAATGTGTGGTAGTAGCTAGTCATTGGACAACTTACACAAAACTCAGTTCTTAAGGACGGTCCCAATGAGACAACCAACCATGTACTCCTACATGGCCTCTCACCGCTACCTTTACCAAATCGTGTTTACACGCTTAACTCTCATTACCAGAACATATCATAACATTCCAATTCATTCCCGATGAATCAGACCTGACATACTCTAAGCAATAGCAGGCAAAGCATGGTAGGAACAAAACATGGCTCAATAAACTCCTACACATGCTAGTGGGTTTTAACTATTTACTGTGGCAATGACAGGTCATGCAGAAGAATGGGTTCAACTACCGCAGCATAAAGTAGCAGTTGAATCGTTGTTTCCCTAATGCAATAAATGAGAGCAGGAGCGAGAGAGTAGGATTGTATCGGAATGAACAAGGGCGGTTGCTTGCCTGGTAGATCAACAGAGGGGCACTGCTCGTCAGACAGGTACTCTCGAACACTATCCGGAACAAGACCTATCGAGAAGGAACGGTGATGGAAATCAACACAAGCATATGCAACAATATGATGCATGAACATGGCATGAGTATGTGATGTTGTTTGAGTTAATGCATCTAGCATTTATTTGGTTGAAGTCCATTTGAACCATGGGTTCAAATACATCTCCAAAATAAGCTCTTAAATATGCCATAAGTGTGTTTTCATATATACAGCAAGTATAGGTTGGTTTGTCATGCATGAAAATGGTACAGATGGATAGATTGAAAATGGTACGAGGGGGAGGACAAGCAGGCAGCTCGCGTGGTGCGCGGAGCGCACACGCGCGCCGTGCACACTCCTCGCCTACTCGCGCGAGGTGGGGGACGGTGCGGTGGCCAATTGGGCTGGGCCAGCACAGCTGGGCCGGCACAGTGCCAGGCCGCAAGTTAGCCCAGGTAAGGTTTTTCCTTTATTTGTTTTCTTTTCTAATTTCTGACCTTTGTTTTGATTTAATAAAAATACTAAATCAATTAATTTAATTCTGACAATTTTTGCAGGGGCCTAAGGGATTATTCCAGAGCCTCTCACCAAAATTCAGAATTATTGGACAATATTTTATATATATATAATTATTTATCCTATGCAAATAATTACTGGATTAATTCCTAATGGCCAAAATAAATATTTATGAGCTCCTAAAAATATTGGTTTGAATTTTACCTCTGCCCAATATTTTTAGAGAGAGACATGAACATTTTCTTGGACCCTTTTGGAGCAGTTTTTATCTGGATCATTTCCAGAAATGATTTCTGAGGGTTTCACAAATCCCCATTTCAAAGTTAAATTAAATTTAAACTTGATGCAGACCTGACTAGCTAGCCTAGGTCATACCAGAACTAGGGATGTGACAGTCAACCGCCTTATGGTGGGCTCACGAGGGTAGGGGGCACGCCCCCCTGCCTCGTGACCACCTCGGGCACTGGTTCGCGTTGATTTTCCTTCCAAATTTTCCATATTTTCCAAAAATAAGCTCCATCCGTTTTTATCCCATTTGGACTCCTTTTGACATGGATATTCTGCGAAACCAAAAACATGCAACAGACAGGAACTGGCACTAGGCACTGGATCAATATGTTAGTCCCAAAAATAGTATAAAAAGTTGCCAAAAAGTATATGAAAGTTGAATAATGTTGGCATGGAACAATCAAAAATTATAGATATGACGGAGACGTATCAGAAAGCTCTAGAGAGAGTTTTGCGTTATTTGAAAGGCACTGCGAATTATGGAATTCACTACACTGGGCACCCAAATGTGCTTGAAGGCTATAGTGACTCAAATTGGATCTTAGATGCTGATGAGAAAAAGGCCAAGAGTGGATACGTATTCACTAATGGAGGTGGCGCTATTTCTTGGAAGTCTTACAAGCAGACCATCTTAATGAGGTCAACAATGGAAGCAGAACTCACAACACTAGATACAACTACGGTCGAAGCGGATTGGCTTCGTCGTCTCTTGAATGACTTGCCGGTAGTTGAGAAGTCTGTACTGGGTATCCTTATGAACTGCGACAATGAAACTGTAGTCACGAAAGTGAGTAGCTCAAAGGATAACATGAAGTCGTCAAGACACATTCAGAGAAGGTTAAAGTCTGTCAAAAAAATGAGAAACTCTGGAGTTATTGCATTGGATTATATCCAAACGTTTAAAAATCTGGCAGATCCTTTTACTAAGGATCTATTGATACGTCTCCAACGTATCTATAATTTTTGATTGCTCCATGCTATTATATTATCTATTTTGGATGTCAATGGGCTTTATTTTGGATGTCAATGCCCAAATTGCTATTTTTTTGCCTATTTTAGGGTTTCGTCAAAAAGGAATATCAAACGGAGTCCAAACGGAATGAAACCTTCCGGAACGTGATTTTCTCGACAAACGTGATCCAGGAGACTTGGAGTGGGTGTCAAGAAACTAGGGAGGAAGGCACGACGTAGGGGGCGCGCCCTCCACCCTCGTGGGCCCTCCGTTGCTCCACCAACGTACTTCTTCCTCATATATAAGTCCACGTACCCCCCAAACATCCAGGAGCACCAAGAAAACCCAATTCCACGACCGCAACCTTCTGTACCCGAGAGATCCCATCTTGGGGCCTTTTCTTGAGCTCTGTTGGAGGGGGCATTGATCACGGAGGGCCTCTACATCAACTCCATGGCCTCTCCGGTGATGTGTGAGTAGTTTATTTCAGGCCTACGGGTCCATAGTTATTAGCTAGATGGCTTCTTCTCTCTTGGATCTCAATACAAAGTTCTCCTCGATCTTCTTGGAGATCTATTCGATGTAATCTTCTTTTGCGGTGTGTTTGTCGAGATCCGATGAATTGTGGGTTTATGATCCAGATTATCTATGAACAATATTTGATTCTCCTCTGAATTCTTTTATGGATGATTGGTTTATCTTTGCAAGTCTCTTCGAATTATCAGTTTGGTTTGGACTACTAGATTGATCTTTCTTGCAATGGGAGAAGTGCTTAGCTTTGGGTTCAATCTTGCGGTGCTCGATCCCAGTGACAGAAAAGGAACCGACACGTATTGTATTGTTGCCATAGAGGATAAAAAGATGGGGTTTGTATCATATTGAATGAGTGTCGGTGTCAAAAGGGCGGATCTCGGGTAGGGGGTCCCGAACTGTGCGTCTAGGCCGGATGGTAACAGGAGGCAAGGGACACGAAGTTTTACCCAGGTTCGGGCCCTCTTGATGGATGTAAAACCCTACGTCCTGCTTGATTAATATTGATGATATGGGTAGTACAAGAGTAGATCTACCACGAGATCGGAGAGGCTAAACCCTAGAAGCTAGCCTATGGTATGATTGTTGTTCTGTATGTTGTCCTACGGACAAAAACCCTCCGGTTTATATAGACACCGGAGAGGGTTAGGGTTACACAAAGTCGGTTACAATGGTAGGAGATCTATATATCCGTATCGCCAAGCTTGCCTTCCACGCCAAGGAAAGTCCCTTCCGGACCCGGGATGAAGTCTTCAATCTTGTATCTTCATAGTCCAGGAGTCCGGCTGAAGGTATAGTCCGGCCATCCGGACACCGCCTAATCCAGGACTCCCTCAGTAGCTCCTTAACCAGGCTTCAATGACGACGAGTCCGGCTCGCAGATTGTCTTCGGCATTGCAAGGCGGGTTCCTCCTCCAAGTACTTCATAGAAGATTTTGAACACAAAGATAGTGTCCAGCTCTACAAAATAAGTTTGCACATATTGCCATAGAGAGAATAATATTTACACAAATCTAATCTGCTGACGTATTCCGTAGTGTGACATCGCACCACGGCCAAGTCTTTATTCGAATCATTTTATTATCCCACCTCAGCGCGTCATGCGAGGCGGTTTCCTTGGCACGTCTCATCGAAGCAGAGATCGTGTCCCCTTATTCCGGGATTCTCATCAATACGGGCGTGGGTAACTGAACCGTGCCATTGATTATGGCGCTTGGAGATAAGCGAGTTTTACCAGGCTGGTGGGGACACGCAGTTGCGTCCACCCATATAAGGGGATAAGGATCCACCTTTTCACCTACGCCTTCTTCCTCCTTTGCCTATCCATTTTCGCGCACTCGAGCTCCAGCGCCCAAGTCCGTAGTCCCCACCTCAACCTTTTCCAGCCATGTCCGGAGCGGGAGGCGAGTGGATGGTCTCCTCCGTCACGGAGGGACACATCAAAAAACTGAGGAAGGCCGGATACTTGTCTAACGACATCGCGTACCGGCTTGTCGAAGAGGGGCAGCTCCTCCCCACCCCAAGGCCCCATGAGAGGGTAGTGTTCCTTCCCCACTTCCTCCGCGGACTGGGCTTTCCTATCCACCCATTCATCTGGGGACTCATGTTCTACTACGGCCTGGATTTCCATGATCTGGCCCTGAACTTCATCCTCAAAATCTCGGCGTTTATCATCGTGTGCGAGGCTTTCCTCTGCATCCGCCCACATTTTGGCCTATGGCTCAAGACTTTCAATGTCAAGTCGAAGGTGGTGCGCGGCAAGCAGGAGGAGTGTGGAGGCGCCATGCTGGGCAAGATGCCCAACGTCTTTTGGCTCGAGGGCTCCGTTGTGGAGACCCTGAAGGGGTGGCAATCGGGGTGGTTTTACATCACCGAGCCGCGCGACCCTGAAAGGGTCGCAGCCCCCGATTTCTGGTTCGGACCCCCAATGCGGCTCACGTCCTGGAAAGAGACGGGCCTGTCATGGGGCAGCAAAGGAGAGGTGACTGGACTGCAAACATGCATCCAAACCCTGGTGGACAAGCAGCTCAAGCTTGTTAACGTAGTCTAGGTTATGCTCATCCACCGGATCCTCCCGTGTCAACAATGGGCCTTCAATCTGTGGGAGTTCAACCCGGCGCAGCACCGAACTTTGAGCAGGCTCTTCGACACGACTTATGAAGATGCCTGGAAGGTGCTTTTCAAGGGCGCCGAGGCTCCCGCATCCGCTACCGAGGATCGCGGATTCAGCGCGCAGCGTCACGCTAGCGCGGTAAGTTGTTTGTACCTTTTACAGGGTATCAGTTTTTCATAGTTTAACTCTATGCGGGATCTGAGCTCCCTTACCTTTGACAGGATTGGCAGGCAAAGTCCGGACAGATCGACTGTCCGGCTCCTTTGCCCGAAGACCCAGCCAATGCCTGCTTGGCGAAGCTGCTGGTTCCGGCACCCTATGTGGTGCCGGAGAAGAAGGCCACGGGGACTTGAAAAAGTGCCCGGCGCCAGGAGGTGTCGGGTTCATCATCCGATGGCTCCAAGGCGCATTCCTCCCGTGAAGACGAGGAGGAGGAAGAAGAGACCTCTTCCCCTCCAGCGGGGGGAGAGAAGAAAAGGAAGGCCGCCCTCACTGGGGATTCCGAAGGGTCCAATAAGGGGAAAACCCTTGCTCCGCACTACTCCACCAACGGCGACGAAGGCGGAGAGGAGTGGCCGCTCATGGCCAAGCCCCTGGCGAAATCGTAAGTATCCGGATACCAGAGTAATTCATAGTATTCCTTTATTGCACAACTTTCCCTTATGTCAAATATGATTATGCAGCCCACCCAAAGACCGGCTCGATGCGTCGTCGAGCGGTTCACTGGACTCGTCGGATGTGAATTCGCTTCCGGCGGCTACCTCCCCCCTCCATACAGACGACGCCGAAGTGTTGTCCCAACAGGTTCCAAGCTAGGAGGAGGTGGTCCTGGAGGCGCCACAAGGCGACCTCCCAGAATCCAGGAGTAAAGGGGATAAAACCCCCCAGGGCTCCAAGTCCGGCCCTAGGCCGGACACCGCTCCGGAACCTTCGAAGGTTCCAGTGTCCGGCGAGCGACCTCCTTCCAAGAGTAGCAAGCCCACCATGCCGGTGACCCCTGTCCAACCGGAGGCACCGGACAATCTGTTGGAGGTGCTCAAAGGCGCCTCCATCGACAAGGAGCACTGCACCATTATGAGTGCGGTGGTCCAGAAGGTTCAGTCCACCAAGAGTGGACTGACTGAAGCTTGTGCTAGCCTTTTAACAGGCTTTGATGTAAGTAAAGAATGTGTAAATAATATTACCGCATAGATAGTAGCCCCTGATGCTCTGTTTGGTGTTCGGGAAGAAAAGCCGAATAGAGGATCAAATAAAATTCGCAAGAGTCTAACAAAAAGGAGTCAATATGCGTATGCAGGCTTCTCTGCTGGCATCCGCCGCACTGACTGCGGAAGTGGACACGCTAAAGCAGAACCTCGAGCAGTCCGAGCAAGAGCTCGGGCGTGTCAAGAAGCAGCTCGAGGACAAGGAAGGTAAGAAATACCTTGTTTAAATATATATATAAAAAGTGCAATTGCAAAAAATGACAGGATTATCGTGGCTATTGTAGGGGCCACGTCTGAGGTGGTGACCCTTAAGCAAGCGCTAGTCGAGGCCGAGAAGAGGGCGGCCACGGAGCGCACCGAGCGGGAAAAGTATGAGGCCCAGGTTGGCAAGGTGCAGCAAGAGCTCCAGGCTCTCATGAAAAAACATGAGAGTTTGGATCTTGACTCAAAGACGCGAGCGTCCGAGCTCGTGGTGGTTATTAAAAATGCCAAGTCTACCAAGGCCGAATCCAGAAGACCCTCCAGGAGTTGGATGCGGTGAAAAAGATAGCGGCGGGTAAGGCATTCTTTATGCAAAGCAAACACATAAACGCGAGTTACTTGTTACTTACCCGAGCGTGTCCGATGCCGCCGCATTCTATCGAGCCGAGGAGGGCAGCTCGACAAAGAAGGTGTTCTGGTCTCAGTATGCTGAGGCCGGACACCCCATGCCCCTGAGCGACCAGCTGAAGCAACTGGTCGAGCTCCACAAGGCGGCCGAACAGGCCATGAAAGGCCTCATAGTTCGGCTATGGCCTGGAGAGGCTCTGCCTGGGGTCTATTTCGGGCTGGTGCGGCGGCTGGTGGGGGCCTGTCCAAGGCTCGAAGTCATCAAGCACTCCGTCTGCATTGAAGGTGCCCGTAGGGCCCTTGCCCGTGCTAAGGTGCACTGGGGCAAGCTGGATGCTGAGAAGCTTGTGAAGGACGGGCCACCGCCAGGGAAAGAGCATGGCAAGCCCGAGAATTATTATAAGGATGTTCTGAAGGATGCCTGCCTTATGGCGGATGAATGTTCCAGGGATGTAATTTTTGAGTAAAACTCGCTCGTTTTGTCCTGTGCGCTGAAAACTTGTTCATATGCACTAAGCAATGCTGTTGGAATTTAAAATATTACCTTCTGTGCGGCTGTTTATCAATTCTAAGAGATGGCGAGTCGTCGGCTTCTGCCCCCGTGCCGCTAGTGCTGGGGTGTTCGGGGATAAACCTGAGCGCTCTTTTTCCCATGTTTGGGTCCTTCGAGGGAGGTGCTCAGCACAACGAACAAGGCCATCAGACTATAATGCGTGAACACTCTCACTTAGCCATAGAATTCTATAATTTTAAATTTCGGCGAAGCCCCTGGTATTCGGAAGACCGAGTTCGGGGCGCTATCCACGCCTTGGCCGGATAGTGCTGACTCCTCGCTCTAAGCGACATAAGTCTTTAGGGACTCAAAAAACCTCTCAAACAGCGACCAGCTCTCGCTTCATCATGACAGTCAGTTTTAGCTTTCTCTACTGAGGTGCTCGACCCAGCTCAACTGGGGCACAATCGCAGTAGTTCTCCTAGTGCTACCTTAGTCGACATAGCGGAACGTAAGGCACCAAAACATAGGAGCCGGGCAAACCCAACTATTGACCCAAGACATGATTCGGAGCCGATGCATATAATGCTATAAGTTCAGGGTGCCACACTTGTTAAAGTGTTCGGACTTCTCACACCATATTGAGGGGTACTAAAGCCCCTGGCCTATTTTGGCCGTACCAAAGTGTACGGGTGCCACATGTCGTTAAGGAACATATATTTGTAAAAAAAAGAGTATTGCAGAAATAGACAAAAGCTATGCATTGTTTATTAAAAAGGGTTGCAATCAAAGCAAAATGATACAAATAATGCGATAAGCAAACGGTTGGACTATTTAACATGTCCGTTCCAGGGGCAGGCTGCGGAATGGTATGCGAAACAGGTATACTACTCGTGATAGAGACCACCTGGGAGTTCCGTAATGGGGCATGGCTTGTCTGCTTCCCTGGTTCTTGCATCATTTGTGCGGCAATTGAACTACCGAACAGGCCTTCCGAAGAATGGAGTCCTGAAAGTAAGAGAAAACTAAAAAATCGGCAGCCCCTGGTGCGGTTTAAGCCGTGTTTCGGGCGTGCCGTGATGGTGCCCCTTCCCCTGTACCCATGGTATTTCTAGAGCGTAGTTATGTACACAAAGCACTGGCGTCGCATTTTTGCGAGGGCTGGGGTTGGGGCCGCATTGCTACGCCTGCTCGGAACATGCCAGGCGGTCTTGTTGTAGGTTACTCCCGGCGCGCTTGACGGTGTCCGGACGTTTAATGGCTGGACTGGAGAACTGTCTGGAGTGGCTGCTTTGTACTTCCGCTGCCAGGGCCGCCGTGTGCTCCTCGTTCGGAGGGAGCGTTCGATGTTTCCATTGACCGTAATTACTCCTCGAGGGCCTGGCATCTTGAGCTTAAGGTATGCGTAGTGAGGTACCGCGTTGAACTTGGCGAATGCGGTTTGCCCGAGCAGTGCATGACAGCCACTGCAGAATGGGACTATGTCGAAGATTAACTCCTCGCTTCGGAAATTATCCGGAGATCCGAAGACCACTTCAAGTGTGACTGAGCCTGTACGGTTGGCCTCTACACATGGTATTACGCCTTTAAAGGTTGAACTTTGGGGCAACTGGCTCTACCGCGTACACGTCCCTTAGCGCGCGCTTCCGCTCCCTCTTAGGGATGTGGGTTGCGTATATCATGTTCACCGTCCGCACTTGTGGGGGAAAACCCTTCTGTCCACTATTGTTCGGCGGCCGGGGCTCTTCGTCGTCATCGCTATGCAGCCCCTTGTCGGTATTTTCGGCATTTAACTTGCCTGCCTGCTTGAACACCCAACAATCCCTATTGATGTGATTGGCCGGATTTTCGGGGGAGCCATGTATCTGGCACAAGCGGTCGAGTATTCGGTCCAAACTAGACGGGCCCCTAGGATATCTTTTGAATGGCTTTTTCCGCTGACCGGATTTATAGCCTCTGAATCCAGCATTAACTGCCGTATCCTCAGCATTGTCGCCGTTAATGCGGCGCTTCTGCTTGTTGCGACGCAACCTGCCACTACTGTCCCTGGTATCCGAATTACCAGGGTGCTTGGTCATATTGTTGCTATGAGCAAGCCAGCTGTCTTCTCCCACGCAAAAGCAGGTCATGAGTGTTGTGAGTGCTGCCATAGATTTCTGCTTTTCCTGTCCAAGGTGCTGAGCAAGCCACTAGTCACGGATATTGTGCTTGAAGGCTGCTAGGGCCTCTGCGTCTGGACAGTCGACTATTTGATTTTTATTTGTTAGGAACCGTGTCCAGAATTGCCTGGCCGATTCCTCTGGCTGCTGAATTACGTGGCTTAGGTCATCAGCGTCTAGTGGTCGCACATAAGTGCCCTGGAAATTGTCGAGGAATGCGGCTTCCAGGTCCTCCCAACAACTGATTGATCCTGCTGGCAAGCTGTTAAGCCAATGCCGAGCTAGTCCTTTAATCTTGAGTGGGAGGTATTTGATGGCGTGGAGATCATCACCGTGGGCCATGTGGATATGAAGGAGATAATCCTCGATCCATACTACAGGATCTGTTGTGCCATCATATGATTCGATGTTTACAGGTTTGAAAACTTCGGGGATTTGATGATCCATTACTTCGTCTGTGAAGCATAGTGGGTGTGCGGCACCTCTGTACTGGGCTATATCATGACGTAGCTCCAATGAGCTTTGTCTACTATGTTCGGCCCTAGCGGATTTGTGTCCGGCGTGACGGTTACCGTCTCGAGTCGTGGGGCGCCCACGCGATCCGTAGATCGATCTTGTTTGCCTTGTCTTGTCCTCCAACATATCTCGCAGTCCAGGCGCATTTTCCCGTGCCTTGGCACGGGGTGTGACTTGAGTGGAGGGCCGAGAGGCCTCTTTGTCGCGGCCACGAGGTGGCCGGTCGGCCGTATCAAGTGCTGGTGATGTAGGTTTAAGTGCTTCCTCCTCTAATCGGGGTAGCAACTTGTGCTTTGGGTAGCTCTTGGAGGGGCGTTCGAGTCTATGCTCTTCGGCCGCAAGGACTTCAGTCCATCTGTCAACTAGCAAATCTTGATCAGCTCTAAGCTATTGCTATTTTTTCTTGAGGCTTCTTGCCGTGGCCATAAGCCTGCATTGAAAACGCTCTTGCTCGACGGGATCCTCTGGCACGACGAATTCGTCGTCGTCGAGGCTTGCCTCGTCTTCGGAGGGAGGCATCCAATTATCGTCCTCGACCTCTTTGACTGCCGCTCTCTCTTGAGGGCTGGCTTCTCCATCCTCCTATGCTGAATCTTGCTGGAGGGGGTTTTCTTCAGCACACTCCGGAGTATTATTATCTCCCGTGTTGGAATCACCGTATTTGCTTTGGCGAGATTTTGAGCGGTGCCGCTAACGCCGGTGCTTAGGATGTTTCTTGGAGGGGTCATCCTCCGCTGTTCCATCGCCATCTCCTTCTTTTGGGGTGTCCACCATGTATATGTCATATGACGAGGTGGCTTTCGAGGGCCCAATAGGCACTGGCTCTTCATCGTCTCCTGCCTCGGCGTCCATACCGTCGATGTCTTCGGAGTCGGAGTCGAGCATGTCGGTTAAATCGTCGACAGTGGCTACAAAGTGGGTGGTGGGTGGGCTTTGAATTTTTTCATCGTCCGTATCCCAACCTTGCTGACCGTAGTCCGGCCAGGGCTCTCCTGATAGAGAGAGAGACTTTAGTGTCTTCAAAATATCGCCGAAAGGCGGGTGCTGAAAGATGTCCGTGGCACTAAACTCCATGATTGGCGCCCAATTGGATTCGATCGGCAGGGGCGCAGAGGGTTCGGAGTCTGGAGAGGAGTCCGGATCCTTGGAGTCACGAGTCTCGCGGAGTGCGGGGCTGGTGTTCGGCTCGATCACCGTTGGGATCGCAGCTCCCGAGGTGGCGTCCAACCACCCATCCCCGATCGGCGCAGTGGGCTCTGAATTATGGGTCGAAGCCGATGCGGGTGCGGCCTCCGGGGCACTGTTCGGCGGCAGAGCTAGATCATGCTCGTCGTGACAGTGCAGTGCACTTGGCAGTGGCTCGAATCCGTCGAAGATCAAGTCCCTGCAGATGTCACTTGTGTAGTTTAAACTTCCAAATCTGACCTGACAGCCAGGGGCATAGCTTTCGATCTGCTCCAGATGGCCAAGTGAATTGGCCCGCAGTGCGAAGCCGCCGAAGACGAAGATCTGTCCGGGGAGGAAGGTCTCACCCTGGACTGCATCGCTATTGATGATCGTAGGAGCCATCAAGCCTAACGGCGACGACACAGAGGAACTCTCAATGAAATAACCAATGTCGGTGTCAAAACCGGCGGATCTCGGGTAGGGGGTCCCGAACTGTGCGTCTAGGCCGGATGGTAACAGGAGGCAAGGGACACGAAGTTTTACCCAGGTTTGGGCCCTCTTGATGGAGGTAAAACCCTACGTCCTGCTTGATTAATATTGATGATATGGGTAGTACAAGAGTAGATCTACCACAAGATCGGAGAGGCTAAACCCTAGAAGATAGCCTATGGTATGATTGTTGTTCTGTATGTTGTCCTACGGACTAAAACCCTCCGGTTTATATAGACACCGGAGAGGGTTAGGGTTACACAAAGTCGGTTACAATGGTAGGAGATCTATATATCCGTATCGCCAAGCTTGCCTTCCACGCCAAGGAAAGTCCCTTCCGAACACGGGACGAAGTCTTCAATCTTGTATCTTCATAGTCCAGGAGTCTGGATGAAGGTATAGTCCGGCCATCCGGACACCCCCTAATCCAGGACTCCCTCAATGAGTTTATCCCTCTACATCATGTCATCTTCCTTAAAGCATTACTCTGCTCTTATGAACTTAATACTCTAGATGCATGCTGGATGGCGGTCGATGTGTGGAGTAATAGTAGTAGATGCATGCAGGAGTTAGTCTACTTGTCTCGGGCGTGATGCATGTATACATGATCATACCTAGATATTCTCATAACTATGCACAATTCTATCAATTTCTCGACAGTAATTCGTTTACCCATCGTAATACTTATGCTCTTGAGAGAACCCACTAGTGAAACCTATGGCCCCCGGGTCTATCTTCCATCATATTAATCTTCCAATACTTAGTTATTTCTTTTGTCGTTTATTTTACTTTGCATCTTTATCATAAAAATACCGAAAATATTATCTTATCATATCTATCAGATCTCACTCTCGTAAGTGACCGTGAAGGGCTTAACAACCCCTTTATTGCGTTGGTTGCGAGGTTCTTATTTGTTTGTGGAGGTGCGTGGGACTTGAGCATGATTTCCTACTGGATTGATACCTTGGTTCTCAAAAACTGAGGGAAATAGTTACACTACTTTGCTGCATCACCCTTTCCTCTTCAAGGGAAAACCAACGCAGTGCTCAAGTGGTAGCAAGAAGGATTTCTGGCGCCGTTGCCGGGAAGATTCGCGCCAAGTCAAGTCAAGATTTGACTCCCAACAACGAGTCATTTCAGGTGCTGTTGCTAAGTCAAGACATACCAAATTGTGTGTTGGATTGCTTGCTTGTCACGATGGCTCAACATAATACTAAATTGTGTGACTGTACCAATACCAACAACAATGATTTTCTTAGCACTCCGATTTCTCCTCTTACTGATACCGAATCTTGTGAAATTAATGCTGCTTTGTTGAATCTTTTCATGAAAGAACAATTCGCCGACCTTCCTAGTGAAGATGCCGCTACCCATCTGAATAGCTTTGTTGATTTGTGTGATATGCAAAAGAAGAAAGATGTGGACAACGATATTGTTAAATTGAAGCTATTTCCGTTTTCGCTTAGAGATCATGATAAAGCTTGGTTTTTGTCTTTGCCTAAAAATAGTATTGATTCATGGAATAAGTGCAAAGATGCTTTTATCTCTAAGTATTTTCCTCCCGCTAAAATCATCTCTCTTAGAAACAATATTATGAATTTTAAGCAACTTGATCATGAACATGTTGCACAATCTTGGGAGAGGATGAAATTAATGATACGTAATTGCCCTACACGTGGTTTGAATCTTTGGATGATTATACAGAATTTTTATGCTGGATTGAATTTTGTTTCTAGAAATCTTTTAGATTCGGCCGTGGGATGCACTTTTATGTAAATCACTTTAGGAGAAGCTACCAAACTCCCAGATAATATTATGGTTAATTATTCTCAATGGCACACCGAAAGATCTACTAGTAAAAATGTGCATGCAATTGAAGTAATTAATGTTTTGAGTGGAAAGATGGATGAACTTATGAAATTGTTTGCTAATAACAGTGCTCCTACTGATCCTAATGATATGCCTTTGTCTAATTTTATTGAGGACAATAATGAATCTATGGATGTGAATTTTGTTGGTAGGAACAATTTTGGTAATAACGCGTATAGAGGTAATTTTAATCCTAGGTCATTTCCTAGTAATTCCTCTAATAATTATAGTAATTCCTACAACAATTCTTATGGAAAATATAATTAGATTCCCTCTGATTTTGAATCCAATACTAAAGAATTTATTACTCCGCAAAAGATTTTCAATGCTTTGATTGAAGAAAAATTTCTTAAGATTGATGAGTTGGCTAGGAACGTTGATAGAATTTCTCTTGATGTTGATTCTTTGAAACTTAGATCTATTCCACCTAAGCATGATATCAATGAGTCTCTCAAAGACATGATACTTTCCATTGATGAGTGCAAAGAAAGAACCGCTAGGATGCGTGCTAGGAAAGATTGCTTTGTGAAAGTGTGTTCTTCTAGTTTTCATGATAATAAAGATGAAGATCTAAAAGTGAATGATGTGTCCCCTATTAAATCTTTGTTTTTCAATATGAATCTTGATAATGATGGGATTGAAGATGAGCCACCTTTACCTAGAAGGCGTTCTAAAAATTTGGAGTTTGTAGATCTTGATGCTAAAATTGATATAAGTGGGATTGAAGAGATTAAAACTTTAAATAGTAATGAACCCACTATTTTGGATTTCAAGGAATTTAATTATGATAATTGCTCTTTGATTGATTGTATTTCCTTGTTGCAATCCGTGCTAAATTCTCCTCATGCTTATAGTCAAAATAAAGCTTTTACTAAACATATCGTTGATGTTTGATGCAATCTTATGAAGAAAAACTTGAGTTGGAAGTTTCTATCCCTAGAAAACTTTATGATGAGCGGGAACCTACAATAAAAATTAAAATTAAAGATCATGAGTGCTATGCTTTGTGTGATTTGGGTGCTAGTGTTTCCATGATTCCAAAAACTTTGTGTGATTTGCTAGGTTTCCGTGATGTTGATGATTGTTCATTAAACTTGCACCTTGCGGATTCCACTATTAAGAAACATATGGGGAGAATTAATGATGTTATTATTGTTTCAAATAGGAACTATGAGCCCGTAGATTTCATTGTTCTTGATATAGATTGCAATCCTTCATGTCCTACTATTCTTGGTAAACCTTTCCTTAGAACGATTGGTGCAATTATTGATATGAAGGAAGGGAATATCAAATTCCAATTTCCATTAAAGAAAGGCACGGAACACTTCCCTAGAAATAAAATTAAATTACCATATGAATCTATTATGATAGCCACTTATGGATTACCTACCAAAGATGGCAATACCTAGATCTATCTTCGCTTTTATGCCTAGCTAGGGGCGTTAAACGGTAGCGCTTGTTGGGAGGCAACCCAATTTTATTTTTATTCCTTGCTTTTTTCTCCTATTTAGTAATAAATATTTTATGTAGCCTCTGTTTTTTTGTGTTTAATTAGTGTTTCTTCCAAGTAGAACCATTGGAAAGACTTGGGGAAAGTCTTTTTGATCTTGCTGTAAAAAACAGAAACTTTAGCGCTCACAAGAATTGCTGCCATTTTTATTCGGAAGGTGCTATTTAGTTAATTATTTTTGAATATGATTAATAGATAAATTCCTCACATCCAGAAATTTATTTCAGTTTTTTTGTGTTCCAGAGTTTGCGTTAGCTACAGATTACTACAGACTGTTCTGTTTTTGACAGATTGTGTTTTTCGTGTGTTGTTTTCTTATTTTGATGAATCTATGGCTAGTAAAAGAGTTTATAAACCATAGAGAAGTTGGAATACAGTAGGTTTAACACCAATATAAATAAAGAATGAGTTCATTACAGTACCTTGAAGTGGTGTTTTGTTTTCTTTTGCTAAAGGAAGTTCACGAGATTTTCTATTTTGAGTTTTGTGTTGTGAAGTTTTCATGTTTTGGGTAAAGATTTGATGGATTATGGAATAAAGAGTGGAAAGAGCCTAAGCTTGGGGATTCCCATGGAACCCCAAATTTAAATTCAAGGACACCAAAAAGCCTAAGCTTGGGGATGCCCCGGAAGGCATCCCCTCTTTCGTCTTCGTCTATCGGTAACTTTACTTGGAGCTATATTTTTATTCACCACATGATATGTGTTTGCTTGGAGCGTCTTGTATGATTTGAGTCTTTGCTTTCTAGTTTACCAAAATCATCCTTGCTGTACACACCTTTTGATAAAGACTCACATAATTTGAAATTTATTAGAATACTCTATGTGCTTCACTTATATCTTTTGAGCTATATAGTTTTTGATCTACTACTTCACTTAAATCTTTTAGAGCACGGTGGAGGATTTGTTTTATAGATACTATTGTTCTCTCATGTTTCACTTATATTATTTTGAGAGCGCTTTAGAACAACATGGAAATTTTCTATAATATAAAAACTTTCATAGAAGTGCATTGAATACTATGAGAAGTTTGATACTTGATAATTGTTTTGAGATATGGAGATGGTGATATTAGAGTCATGCTAGTTGAGTAGTTGTGAATTTGAGGAATACTTGTGTTGAAGTTTGTGATTCCCGTAGCATGCACGTATGGTGAACCGTTATGTGATGAAGTCGGAGCATGATTTATTTATTGATTGTCTTCCTTATGAGTTGCGGTCGGGGACGAGCGATGGTCTTTTCCTACCAATCTATCCCCCTAGGAGCATGCACATAATACTTTGTTTCGATAACTAATAGATTTTTGCAATAAGTATGTGAGTTCTTTATGACTAATTTTGAGTCCATGGATTATACGCACTCTCACCCTTTCACCATTGCTAGCCTCTCTAGTATCGTGCAACTTTCGCTGGTACCATAAACCCACCATATACCTTCCTCAAAACAGCCACCATACCTACCTATTATGGCCTTTTCATAGCCATTCCAAGATATATTGCCATGCAACTTTCCACCATTTCGTTATTATGACATGCTTCATCATTGTCGTATTTCTTGCATGATCATGTAGTTGACATCGTATTTGTGTCAAAGCCACCACTCATAATTCTTCATACATGTCACTCATGCATCATTGCACATCCCGGTACACCGCCGGAGGCATTCACACAGAGTCATGTTTTGTTCTAAGTATTGAGTTGTAATTCTTGAATTGTAAGTGAATAAAGTGTGATGATCATCATTATTAGAGCATTGTCCAAAGTGAGGAAAGGATGATGGAGACTATGATTCCCCCACAAGTTGGGATGAGACTCCGGACGAAAAAAAGAGGCCAAAAGAAAAAAAAGAAGGCCCAAATTTAAAAAAATGAGAGAAAAATAGAGAAGGGACAATGCTACTATCCTTTTCCACACTTGTGCTTCAAAGTAGCACCATGATCTTCATGATAGAGAGTCTCCTAGGTTATCACTTTCATATACTAGTGGGAATTTTTCATTATAGAACGTGGCTTGTATATTCCAATGATGGGCTTCCTCAAAATGCCCTAGGTATTCATGAGCAAGCAAGTTGGATGCACACCCACTTAGTTTCTTTTGTTGAGCATTCATATACTTATAGCTCTAGTGCATCCGTTGCATGGCAATCCCTACTCACTCACATTGATATCTATTAATGGGCATCTCCATAGCCCGTTGATACTCCTAGTTGATGTGAGACTATCTTCTCCTTTTTGTCTTCTCCACAACCACCATTCTATTCCACATATAGTGCTATATCCATGGCTCACGCTCATGTATTGCGTGAAGATTGAAAAAGTTTGAAAACATCAAAAGTATGAAACAATTGCTTGGCTTGTCATCGGGGTTCTTTGGCCATGTTATTTTGAGAAGACTTAATTGCTTAGTTAGTATGCTTGAAGTATTATTATTTTTATGTCAATATTAAACTTTTATCTTGAATCTTTCAGATCTGAACATTCATGCCACAATAAAGAAAAAATACATTGAGAAATATGTTAGAAAGCATTCCACATCAAAAATTCTTCTTTTATCATTTACCTACTCGAGGACGAGGAGGAATTAAGCTTGGAGATGCTTGATACATCTCCAACGTATCTATAATTTTTGATTGCTCCATGCTATTATATTATCTATTTTGGATGTCAATGGGCTTTATTTTACACGTTTATATCATTTTTGGGACTAACCTACTAACCGAAGGCTCATCCCAAATTGATGTTTTTTTGCCTATTTTTAGGTTGTCGTGGAAAAGGAATATCTAATGGAATGAAACCTTCGGGAATATGATTTTCTCAACAAACGTGATCCAGGAGACTTGGAGTGGGATTCAAGAATCAAGGGAGGAAGGCACGAGGCAGGGGGCGCGCCTACCCCCTGGGTGCGCCCTCCACCCTCGTGGGCCCTTCGGTGCTCCACCGGCGTACTTCTTCCTCCTATATAATTCCATGTACCCCCCAAACATCCAGGAGCACCACGAAAACCCAATTCCACTGCCGCAACCTTCTGTACACGAGAGATCCTATCTTGGGGCCTTTTTAGGAGCTCCGCCGAAGGGGGCATTAATCATGGAGGGCCTCTACATCAACTCCATGGCCTCTCCAGTGATGTGTGAGTAGTTTATTTCAGATCTACGGGTCCATAGTTATTAGCTAGATGGCTTCTTCTCTGAATTCTCCTCTGAATTCTTTTATGTATGATTGGTTTATCTTTGCAAGTATCTTCGAATTATCAGTTTGGTTTGTCTTATTAGATTGATCTTTCTTGCAATGGGAGAAGTGCTTAGCTTTGGGTTCAATCTTGCGGTGTTCGATCCCAGTGACAGAAAGGGAACCAAAACGTATTGTATTGTTGCCGTCGAGGATAAAAAAGATGGGGTTTATATCATGTTGCATGAGTTTATCCCTCTACATCATGTCATCTTCCTTAAAGCATTAATCTGTTCTTATGAACTTCATACTCTAGATGCATGCTGGATAGCGGTCGATGTGTGGAGTAATAGTAGTAGATGCGGGCAGGAGTCGGTCTACTTGTCTCGGACGTGATGCCTATATACATAATCATACCTAGATATTCTCATAACTATGCTCAATTTATCAATTGCTCGACAGTAATTTGTTTACCCACCGTAATACGTATGCTCTTGAGAGAAGCCACTAGTGAAACCTATGGCCCCCGGGTATATCTTCCATAAAATTAATCTTCCAATGCTTAGTTATTTCTTTTTCCTTTTATTTCATTTTGCATCTTTATCATCAAAATACCAAAAATATTATCTTATCATATCTCACTCTCGTAAGTGACCGTGAAGGGCTTGACAACCCCTTTATCGTGTTGGTTGAGAGGTTCTTATTTGTTTGTGCAAGTGCGTGGGACTTAAGCGTGATCTCCTCCTGGATTGATACCTTGGTTCTCAAAAACTGAGGGAAATACTTACGCTACTTTGCTGCATCACCCTTTCCTCTTCAAGGGAAAACCAACGCAGTGCTGAAGAGGTAGCATCTATCACGTAATGTGATAGATAATGCATCGAGGGAGATGGGTATGAGACCCACAATACAAGTTGTTCACAGTGGTAACCTAGTCTATGTAATCGGAGATCCCGTGAATTAGATGTGGAAGACAAGCTGTTGGTCAACTGAGAGGAGAGTATCCTTACTGTTAACAATACCACTCCATGAAGATGCAATGCTCTCCTTAATCTGGATGGCAGCACTACTAGGAAAAAGGCTACTAGCAGCGCGGTAAAATGGCTACTAGTAATGAAATAGTAGTAGCGCGGCAGGTTTTCCCCACGCTACTACTAGAAAGTTAGTAGTAGCCTGGTTTCAAACCCACGCTACTACTAACGAAGTATTAGTAGCGCGTTTGGTTTTTCCCATGCTACTACTAACTAATTAGGAATTAAAAAAAAGCCACCAATTCCATTCTATGCATACAATTCCAACAACTAAAACAAACACATATTTGCAATAAACCAGCAGCATTACACACCATTACTAATCCAAGATATATAATAAACCAGCGGCTTTAGAGCACATCCTGTAAGAGCTTACAGAATTGTCATGGTTTTCAGGCCTTCAATTAAAACACTTACACTTCTTGCCAAGTCACTTACTCCCAGCTAGTGCAAACACAGTTACAAGAAAACCAAAATGCATAAAAACACCAAACAACGGCATCTCCCAAATGATCTGCTCCCTGTGCATCCTTGCAAGCATCTTCACGATAAGCAAATTCGTAGGAAAAAGTCAACTTAGCATGTGCTCCCTCTGTCAACTCTCCAGAGTAGATTTTATCCATTGCCCTGGCCATGTTCAAGAAACACTAAATTACGAATATTTCTACTCTAAATACAGGAGGCATCAGGACAGAAAACAAAAGATGAGCAATATCATATGAGCAGAATAAAAAGGAGTTTGGACCATAGCATGGTTAACAATAAAATATAGTGCTCTAACAAAAGCAAGAGTGCAACACGTTGCCCTGTCCCCTTTCAAATATCAACACACTAAAAAAGGCAATAAACATAATCTGTATTTCTTATAAAAACTTTATACACGTTCAGGAAACACATGTAGTTAACGACAAGTGTACATATCACCCGTTTTATAGGTTCAAAGATAGATAACAAAAATTAACTAGACAAAGTATGATGACAATGAGAAATCAACCTCGGTGGAACAACATAAGATTGCATTTAGATTTCCGAATTAATCATAGGCATATCTAATAGTTTAAAATAAAGGCACTCAGCAGAAAAGTGCATAAAAGATTTCAAAATAACCCCACAAGCTGCTTCAGCTAGCATCATAGGAGGGGATGTACATGTATAAAAATGGAGAGACCAAAGACCAAAGACCTTGTTGCACTGTGCAGTCTCTTTTTCTTCTCTCTGCGAGAATTTGTGCCATCTCTTTGCGCTGTGCAGCGTAGCATGCCGCCTGATGTTGCTGAACCTGTGATGTTGCCGAACAGAGGAATATGCTTCTTTAGCAGTGGATCAATCTCATAATACATCTCTAAAAGTGACACTTGAATTCTCTCATCTCCTTGTGAGCAACCTACTATACTTACATTTTCTAGAATGCCATGGTTTTGTGGCAACAGGGTGATAACTAAACGACCCAGAAAATCATGGAGTGATGAATCAGTTCAATATCTTCAGAAGTGGATACTCTAGTAGACCTGCAAGAGCAGATATGGTAGTAACTAAAATCATATAAAGATTCGAGGTTAAAGATTATAAATCCAATTTGTCATTAGCATAAAAATATTAGTTCCATGAAGAAGTTTGTCGACAGATATTTTCTAGTGTTTCTAAGACAGTGACTGAAACATCATGAAATAAAACACGTTTCTGCATTTTAATTAGGGGGGGAGCTTTAGTTCTAAAATACTGGAACTGTGACTGAAAGATCATATATATACTATTAGAAAAACAGACCAAAATCCCTGCAAAAAAACAGACCAACAAAATTAACTTCCTACTTACAGTGGCAAGAAAATCTTATATGAATGTGTTATAATAAATAATGCTAACAATGAAGTCTTCTTCCATATAACAAAGGAGTGACGAAAACAAAAAACCTGTAATTCAAGTACGACATGCAGTTAGTTAATTATTTGCATGTCAACAGTTCTAACGTCTAGCTACAGATCTTCAAAGTAAAGATTGTGAACTCTATTAAGCATGATTATATCAATTAGACCAAATAGAAAATAATTCAATATGTTGTATATCCGTTAAACGAAGGTCAATCTATCTTCTGATTATTAGTGTTTCAGTTAGGTGATTAGTCCTTCTACGGCCGCCTGTTAATAGGTGAGCCATGCCTTTTTACAGTAAAACATGCAAAGGAAATAACAGGTTACTCCATTGATCTAACTAGTAGTGAATGAGCTAGTGTAGGTTACTCCATTGAATGAATCCAGCTGGTGTATATATGGACGCAGCCACCACCAGCGGATACAGGTTCCAGTCAAATCAGACTCACCTATTAACCGACTTGGACTACAAATTCCTAATCCTGGTATTATACTCCTACCAACGCAGCTAGATAGCTAGGATAAGTCCTAGTCGGACTCAAGTTAGTATTTCTCCTAATCTAATTATACTGCCACGTTGATCACACCTTACTAATACTGGCCGGACACTAGTAACACAAGAAAAACAAATCGACTCAAGCTAGTTTTCCTAGACTACTACACCGATGTAGATTTGTAGACTAATAAGTTTGGATTAAGCTAACAATGTTTACTGCTACTGTACACAGCCAGGGTAATGACCAGACTAGCATGTGCACGCAGGGAGGGAGGGGCCGGGGTTACCTGCAGCTGCAGAAAGATGGGCGGGAGGGCGCAGCATGATACGTCTCCAACGTATCTATAATTTTTGATTGCTCCATGCTATATTATCTACTGTTTTGGATATTATTGGGCTTTATTATCCACTTTTATATTATTTTTGAGACTAACCTATTAACCGGAGGCCCAGCCCAGAATTGTTGTTTTTTGCCTGTTTTAGGATTTCGAAGAAAAGGAATATCAAACGGAGTCCAAACGGAATGAAAACTTCGGGAACGTGATTTTCTCAACAAACAAGACCCATGAGACTTGGACCCTATGTTAAGACACGAAAGAGGAGGCCACGAGGTAGGGGGCGCGCCTACCCCCCCCCCCCGCCAGGCGCGCCCTCCACCCTCGTGGGCCCCCTGTTGCTCCACCGACGTACTCCTTCCTCCTATATATACCTACGTACCCCCAAACGATCAGATACGGAGCCAAAAACCTAATTCCACCGCCGTAACTTTCTGTATCCACAAGATCCCATCTTGGGGCCTGTTCCGGAGCTCCGCCGGAGGGGGCATCGATCACGGAGGGCTTCTACATCAACACCATAGCCTCTCCGATGAAGTGTGAGTAGTTTACCTCAGATCTACGGGGCCATAGTTAGTAGCTAGACGGCTTCTTCTCTCTTTTTGGATCTCAATACAATGTTCTCCCCCTCTCTTGTGGAGAACTATTCGATGTAATCTTCTTTTGCGGCGTGTTTGTTGAGATCGATGAATTGTGGGTTTATGATCAAGTTTATCTATGAAAAATATTTGAATCTCCTCTGAATTCTTTTATGTATGATTGGTTATCTTTGCAAGTCTCTTTGAATTATCAGTTTGGTTTGTCCTACTAGATTGATCTTTCTTGCAATGGGAGAAGTGCTTAGCTTTGGGTTCAGTCTTGCGGTGTCCTTTCCCAGTGACCGTAGGGGCAGCAAGGTACGTATTGTATTGTTGCCATCGAGGATAACAAGATGGGGTTTTCATCATATTGCATGAGTCTATCCCTCTACATCATGTCATCTTGCTTAAGGCGTTACTCTGTTTTAACTTAATACTCTAGATGCATGCTGGATAGCAGTCGATGAGTGGAGTAATAGTAGTAGATGTAGGAAGGAGTCGGTCTACTTGTCTCGGACGTGATGCCTATATACATGATCATACCTAGATATTTTCATAACTATGCTCAATTCTATCAATTGCTCAACAGTAATTTGTTCACCCACCGTAGAATACTTATGCTCTCGAGAGAAGCCACTAGTGAAACCTATGGCCCCCGGGTCTATCTTCATCATATTAATCTCCTACTACATAGTTATTTCCTTTGCTTTTTTCCATTGCCTTTATTTTACTTTGCATCTTTATCACAAAAATACCAAAAATATTATCTTATCATATCTATCAGATCTCACTCTCGTAAGTGGCCGTGTAGGGATTGACAACCCCTATTCGTATTGGTTGCGAGGATTTATTTGTTTTGTGCAGGTACGAGGGACTTGCGTGTAGCCTCCTACTAGATCGATAACTTGGTTCTCAAAAACTGATGGAAATACTTACGCTACTTTGCTGCATCATCCCTTCCTCTTCGGGGAAAACCAACGCAGTGCTCAAGAGGTAGCACAACATTCAATGAAACGGAGTTCCGTCCATGGCTTGCTTCCTCCTCAGGTGGTTGTCGGCCGAATCCTCGGGTCGTTCTAGGGTTTTCTTCTCCTGCACAGCAGCAAAGAAAAGGAAGGGCCACCCTCACATCATCACCAACACAAGAGAAGAGAGCAATCAACAACATGAGCAGAAGCAGACCAAAATCGAAAAAAATCCGAGAACCTTGACGATGGTGCTCCATGACTTGGGCACCCCGACAAGGTTTTCTTCTCCTGCCGTAGAGAAAAGGAAGGAACCAGTGGCAGGGCGACTGGGGAGACGCATGCGACCTCCGTCGCTTCGCGTGTGTCCTGGCCGCCGGCTCACTCGCAGGTTGATCTGGGACTGGGAGGGAAGGTGTGGGTGACTGATGCATGGGAGAAGGACAGGGAGAGGCTTGGGACGCCGGTGGGGTGGTCACCGGGGTGATGGACGGCGACGGCGATGGCATGGGATGGGAGGGAGACGAGGGGTGAATCGGGAGAAGAGAGGAGGCGGAAGGGATCTGGATCGAGGGTTGAGTGTTTTTTAGACAAACAGTGGTGGGTGGAGTGGGATGGTTGGTGGGGTGATCGGGGGTGGGTGGTGTGGGAATATACTAGTAGCATGGGCATCTAACCTGCGCTACAGCTATTCACAAAGTAGTAGCGCAGGTTTATAACCCTCGCTACTACTATGGCATGTCCCAGGGGCACGACAGAGACCACTTAGTAGTAGCGAGGGTTGAAAACCCGTGCTACTACTATTAACTTAGTAGTAGTGAGGGGTAAAAACACGCGCTACTAGTAAGTAGCAATAGCGAGGGGTATAAACCCGCGCGACTAGTAAGTGTCTGTGTATAAGCTTTTCCCTAGTAGTGCAGGTTGATGTATATCTTAATGTGTTCTAAGTGGCTCATTGAAGCGGAGATGTTGTCTTGCAGAACATCTTTTGAAGAACACTGGTGGGGAACGTAGTAATTTCAAAAAAAATCCTAAGCACACGCAGGATCATGGAGATGCATACCAACAAGAGGGGAGAGTGTTGTCTACGTACCCTCGTAGACCGTTCGCGGAAGCGTTATAACAACGCGCTTGATGTAGTCGTACGTCTTCACGATCCGACCGATCCAAAGTACCGAAAGCACGACACCTCCGAGTTCTGCAAACGTTCGGCTCGGTGACGTCCTCGCCTTCTCGATCCAGCAAGAGGGGAAGTAGTAGATGAGTTCCGGCAGCACGACGGCGTGGTGACGGTGGTGGTGAAGAACAATCTCCACAGGGCTTCACCTAAGCACTACGAAAACTATGACGGAGGATAAACTAGAGGGGACGGGGTTGCCGGCACATGGCTTGGTGTTTCTTGATCTATCTTTTGTGCTAGCCCTGCCCCTCTATTTATATGTTGAGCCCTGGGGTCGAAACTTGGGGCAAAAGCCTCCTCAAAGTCGGTTTTTCCCGAAAGGCTAGAGTCCCACTCGGACTCCAGGACCAAACGCCACAATCCTTGGCGTCTGGCCCAGGGCCAGACGCCAGGGTCTCCGGCGTTTGGCCCCCTGGCCTCCGCAAAACTCCTTTTGCACCAACTTATATCCCCATGGGCCTGACCCCTTGGCAAACCATATCACCCAATATATGAATCTTTACCTCCGGACCACTAAGGAGCTCCTCATCATGTCCGTGATCTCATCCGGGACTCAGAACAACATTCGGTCACCAATATACATAACTCATATAATACTATATCGTCAACGAATGTTATGCGTGCGGACCCTACTGGTTCGAGAACTACTTAGACATGACCTAGACACCTCTCTGGTCAATAACCAATAGCGGGACCTGGATGCCCATATTGGCTCCTACATATTCTACGAAGATCTTTATCAGTCAGACCGCATAACAACATACGTTGTTCCCTTTGTCATCGGTATGTTACTTGCCCGAGATTCGATCGTCAGTATCTCAATACCTAGTTCAATCTCGTTACCAGCGAGTCTCTTTACTCCTTCCGTAATACATCATCCCGCAACTAACTCATTAGCTGCAATGCTTGCAAGGCTTATAGTGATGTGCATTACCGAGTGGGCCAGGAGATACCTCTCCGACAATCGGAGTGACAAATCCTAATCTCGAAATACGCCAACCAACAAGTACCTTCGGAGACACCTGTAGAGCACATTTATAATCACCCAGTTACGTTGTGACGTTTGGTAGAACACAAAGTGTTCCTCCGGTAAACAGGAGTTGCATAATCTCATAGTCATAGGAACATGTATAAGTCATGAAGAAAGCAATAGCAACAAACTAAACGATCAATTGCTATGCTAACTGAATGGGTCAAGTCAATCACATCGTTCTCTAATGATGTCACCCCGTTAATCAAATGACAACTCATGTCTATGGCTAGGAAACTTAACCATCTTTGATTCAACGAGCTAGTGAAGTAGAGGCATACTAGTGACACTATGTTTGTCTATGTATTCACACATGTATTATGTTCCCGGTTAATACAATTATAGAATGAATAATAAACATTTATCATGAAATAAGGAAATAAATAATAACTTTATTATTGCCTCTAGGGCATATTTCCTTCAAACACACCTATGTGAGTCTGATTATTAAACATCGCAATCTCGAGAGTAGGGTGCTCTCTAGTTAACTCATGAAAGGTGTCGGAGTATGACCCATAAGCTCCACCCGCGGGGTAGACCCACGATAGCCAAGTTCGGTCAAGGCTTTGTGTGAAGCTAGATTCACAGAAAACTTGCAGTTCAAGGCCCAGTCCACTGTTCAAGTTGCTTACTAGTGTAGCATAGAGTTCTAGGTGGAAGTTTAACTTAACAGTCTCCACTACAGTACCAGTATATACAACAGTGTTCTCGAACCAAAGGCAAATTTTGTGTGCCCCTGGGATTTGGTGGGGGGTTGCTGGAATTTTGTCTATTTTGGGCCAAGCCTAGTAGAAGTTTCATAAATTCCTAATAAATCCTAAAGGCCCACATAGCCTTTTGGATTGACAAAACCTTCTGGTTGCATCATATACAACTCTTCTTTCATTAATCCATTAAGGAATGAAGTTTTGTGTATCCATTTGCCAGATTTCATAAAATGCGGCAATTGCTAACATGATTCGGATAGACTTAAGCATAGTTACGAGTGAGAAACTCTCGTCGTAGTCAACACCTTGAACTTGTCGAAAACCTTTTTGCGACAATTCTAGCTTTGTAGATAGTAACACTACTATCAGTGTCCGTCTCCCTCTTGAAGATGCACTTAATCTCAATGGCTCGCCGATCATTGGGAAAGTCAATCAAAGTCCATACTTTGTTCTCATACATGGATCTCATCTCATATTTCATGGCCTCAAGCCATTTCGTGGAATCTGGGCTCATCATTGCTTCCTCATAGTTCGTAGGTTCGTCATGGTCAAGTAACATGACATCCAGAACAGGATTACCATAACACTCTGGTGAGGATCTCACTCTGGTTTACCTACGAGGTTCGGTAGTAACTTGACCTGAAGTTACATGATCATCATCATTAGCTTCCTCACTAATTGGTGTAGTAGTCACTGGAACAGATTTTTGTGATGAACTACTTTCCAATAAGGGAGCAGATACAGTTACCTCATCAAGTTCTACTTTCCTCCCACTCACTTCTTTCGAGAGAAACTCCTTCTCTTGAAAGCATCCATTCTCAGCAATGAATATCTTGCCTTCGGATCTGTGATAGAAGGTGTACCCAACATTTTCTTTTGGGTATCCTATGAAGACGCACTTCTCCGATTTGGGTTTGAGCTTATCAGGTTGAAACTTTTTCACATAAGCATTGCAACCTCAAACTTTAAGAAACGACAGCTTAGGTTTCCTGCCAAACCATAGTTCATATGGTGTCGTCTCAACGGATTTAGATGGTGCCCTATTTAACGTGAATGTAGCTGTCTCTAATGCATAACCCCAAAACGATAGTGGTAAATTGGTAAGAGACATCATAGATCGCACCATATCTAATAAAGTACGGTTACGACGTTCGGACTCACCATTACACTGTGGTGTTCCAAGTGGCGTGAGTAGTGAAACTATTTCACATTGATTTAACTGAAGGCCAAACTCATAACTAAAATATTTTAGTTCTGCGATCATATCGTAAAAACTTTTATTTTTGTTACGATGATTCTCCACTTCACTCTAAAATTCTTTGAACTTTTCAAATGTTTCAGACTTGTGTTTCATCAAGTAGATATACTCATATCTTCTCAAATCATCTGTGAAGGTCAGAAAATAATGATACCTGCCGCGAGCCTCAATATTCATTGGACCACATACATCAGTATCTATGATTTCCAACAACTCTGTTGCTCGCTCTATTGTCCCGGAGAATGGAGTCTTTGTCATCTTGCCCATGAAGCATGGTTCGCAAGCATCAACTGATTCATAATCAAGTGATTCCAAAAGCCCATCAGCATGGATTTTCTTCATGCGCTTTACACCAATATAACCTAAACGGAAGTGCCACAAATAAGTTGCACTATCATTATTAACTTCGCATCTTTTGGCTTCAATATTATGAAAATGTGTATCACCATGATCGAGATCCAACAAACCATTTTCATTGGGTGTATGACCATAGAAGGTTTTATTCATGTAAACAGAACAACAATTATTCTCTAACTTACATGAATAACCGTATTGCAATAAACATGATCCAATCATATTCATGCTCAACGCAAACACTAAATAACATTTATTTTAGGTTTAACACTAATCCCGAAAGTATAGGGAGTGTTCGATGATGATCGTGTCAATCCTGGAACAATTTCCAATATGCATCGTCACTTCACCCTTAACTAGTCTCTGTTCATTCTGCAACTCCTGTCTCGAGTTACTATTCTTAGCAACTGAACTAGTATCAAATACTGAGGGGTTGCTATAAACACTAGTAAAGTACACATCAATAACATGTATATCAAATATACCTATGTTCACTTTGCCATCCTTCTTAAACGCCAATTACTTGGGGTAGTTCCGCTTCCAGTGACCAGTCCCTTTGCAGTAGAAGCACTCAGTTTCAGGCTTAGGTCCAGACTTGGGTTTTTTCACTTGAGCAGCAACTTGCTTGCCGTTCTTCTTGAAGTTCCCCTTTCTTGTGCCTTTACTTGAAACTAGTGGTTTTGTTTACCATCAACACTTGATGCTTTTCTTGATTTCTACCTTCGTCGATTTTAGCTTCACGAAGAGCTTGGGAATCGTTTCCGGTATCCCTTGCATATTACAGTTCATCACGAAGTTCTACTAACTTGGTGATGGTGACTAGAGAATTCTGTCAATCACTATTTTATCTCGAAGATTAACTCCCACTTGATTCAAGCGATTGTAGTACCCAGACAATCTGAGCACATGCTCACTACTTGAGCTATTCTCCTCCATCTTTTAGCTATAGAACTTGTTGGAGACTTCATATCTCTCAACTCGGGTATTTGCTTGAAATATTAACTGCAACTCTTGGAACATCTCATATGGTCCATGACGTTCAAAACGTCTTTGAAGTCCCGATTCTAAGCCGTCTAAGCATGGTGCACTAAACTATCAAGTATTCATCATATTGAGCTAGCCAAACATTCATAACATTTGCATCTGCTCCTGCAATAGGATTGTCACCTAGCGGTGCATCAAGGACATAATTCTTCTGTGCAGCAATGAGGATAAACCTCAGATCACGGATCCAATCCGCATGATTGCTACTAACATCTTTCAACTTAGTTTTCTCTAGGAACATATCAAAAATAAAACAGGGGAGCTAAACGTGAGCTATTGATCTACAACATAGATATGCTAATACTACCAGGACTAAGTTCATGATAAATTTAAGTTCAATTAATCATATTACTTAAGAACTCCCACTTAGACAGACAGCCCTCTAATCCTCTAAGTGATCACCTGATCCATATCAACTAAACCATGTCCGATCATCACGTGAGATGGAGTAGTTTCAATGGTGAACATCACTATGTTGATCATATCACTATATGATTCATGCTCGACCTTTCGGTCTCAGTGTTCCGAGGTCATATCTGTTATATGCTAGGCTCGTCAAGTTTAACCTGAGTATTCCGCATGTGCAACTGTTTTGCACCCATTGTATTTGAACGTAGAGCCTATCACACCCGATCATCACGTGGTGTCTCAGCACGAAGAACTTTCGCAACAGTGCATACTCAGGGAGAACACTTGCACCTTGATAATTAGTGAGAGATCATCTTATAAAGGTACCATCGAACTAAGCAAAATAAGATGTATAAAAGATAAACATCACATGCAATCAAAATATAAGTGATATGATATGGCCATCATCATCTCGTGCTTGTGATCTCCATCTCCGAAGCACCTTCATGATCACCATCGTCACCGGCGCGACACCTTGATCTCCATCGTAGCATCGTTGTCGTCTCACCAATCTTATGCTTCCACGACTATCGCTACCGCTTAGTGATAAAATAAAGCATTACAGGGCGATTGCATTGGATACAACAAAGCGACAACCATATGGCTCCTGCCAGTTGCCGATAACTTGGTTACAAAACATGATCATCTCATACAATAAAATTTAGCATCATGTCTTGACCATATCACATCACAACATGCCCTGCAAAAACAAGTTAGACGTCCTCTACTTTGTTGTTGCAAATTTTACGTGGCTGCTACGGGCTTAGCAAGAACCGTTCTTACCTACGCATCAAAACCACAATGATAGTTTGTCAAGTTGGTGTCGTTTTAACCTTCGCAAGGACCGGGCGTAGCCACACTTGGTTCAACTAAAGTTGGAGAAACTGACACCCGCCAGCCACCTGTGTGCAAAGTACGTCGGTAGAACCAGTCTCGCATAAGCATACACGTAATGTCGGTCCGGGCCGCTTCATCCAACAATACAACCAAACCAAAGTATGACATGCTGGTAAGCAGTATGACTTATACAGCCCACAACTCACTTGTGTTCTACTCGTGCATATCACATCTATGCATAAAACCAGGCTCTGGTACCACTGTTGGCGAACGTAGTAATTTCAAAAAAATTCCTACGCACACGCAGGATCATGGTGATGCACAACAACAAGAAGGGAGAGTGTTGTCTACGTACCCTCGTAGACCGTTCGCGGAAGCGTTATAACAACGCGGTTGATGTAGTCGTACGTCTTCACGATCCGACCGATCCAAAGTACCGAAAGCACGGCACCACCGAGTTCTGCACACGTTCGGCTCGGTGACGTCCTCGCCTTCTCGATCAAGTAAGAGGGGCGAAGTAGTAGATCAGTTCTGGTAGCACGACGGCGTGGTGACGGTGGTGGTGAAGAACAATCTCTGCATGGCTTTGCCTAAGCACTACGAAAACTATGACCGAGGATAAACTAGAGGGGACGGGGTTGCCGGCACACGGCTTGGTGTTTCTTGATCTGTCTTTTGTGCTAGCCCTGCCCCTCTATTCATATGTTGAGCCCTAGGGTCGAAAGTTGGAGCAAAAGCCTCGTCAAAGTCGGTTTTGCCCGAACGGCAAGAGTCCCACTCGGACTCCAGGACCAAACGCCACAATCCTTGGCGTCTGACGCCAGACGCCAGGGTCTCCGGCGTTTGGCCCCCTGGCCTCCGCAAAACTCCTTTTGCACCGACTTATAGCCCCATGGGCCTGACCCCTTGGCCAAGCCATATCATCCTATATATGAATCTTTACCTCCGGACCATTCCGAAGCTCCTCGTCATGTTCGTGATCTCATCCGGGACTCTGAACAACATTCGGTCATGAACATACATAACTCATATAAAACTATATCGTCAACGAACGTTAAGCGTGCGGACCCTATGGGTTCGAGAACTATGTAGACATGACCGAGATACCTCTCTGGTCAATAACCTATAGCGGGACCTGGATGCCCATATTGGCTCCTACATATTCTACGAAGATCTTTATCGGTCATACCGCATAACAACATACGTTGTTCCCTTTGTCATTGGTATGTCACTTGCCCGAGATTCGATCATCGGTATCTCAATACCTAGTTCATTCTCGTTACCAGCAAGTCTCTTTACTCATTCCGTAATACATCATCCTGCAACTAACTCATTAGTTGCGATGCTTGCAAGGCTTATAGTGATGTGCATTACCGAGTGGGCCCAGAGATACCTCTCCGACAATCGGAGTGACAAATCCTAATCTCGAAATACGCCAACCCAACAAGCACCTTCGGAGACACCTCTAGAGCACCTTATAATCACCCAGTTACCTTGTGACGTTTGGTAGCACACAAAGTGTTCCTCCGGTAAACAGGAGTTGCATAATCTCATAGTCATAGGAACATGTATAAGTCATGAAGAAAGCAATAGCAACAAACTAAACGATCAAGTGCTATGCTAACTGAATGGGTCAAGTCAATCACATCGTTCTCTAATGATGTGACCCCGTTAATCAAATGACAACTCATGTCTATGGCTAGGAAACTTAACCATCTTTGATTCAACGAGCTAGTGAAGTAGAGGCATACTAGTGACACTCTGTTTGTCTATGTATTCACACATGTATTATGCTTCCGGTTAATACAATTCTAGCATGAATAATAAACATTTATCATGAAATAAGGAAATAAATAATAACTTTATTATTGCCTCTAGGGCATATTTCCTTCAAACACACCTATAGGAGTCTGATTGTTAAACATCGCAATCTCGAGAGTAGCGTGCTCTCTAGTAAACTCATGAAAGGTCTAGGAGTATGACACATAAGCTCCACCCGCGGGGTAGACCCACGATAGCCAAGTTCGGTTAAGGCTTTGTGTGAAGCTAGATTCACAGAAAACTTGCAGTTCAAGGCCCAGTCCACTGTTCAAGTTGCTTACTAGTGTAGCATAGAGTTCTAGGTGGAAGTTCAACTTAACAGTCTCCACTGCAGTACCGGTATATAAAACAATGTTTTGGAACCAAATGCAAATTTTGTGTGCCTCTGGGATTTGGTGGGGGGTTGCTGGAATTTTGTCTATTTTGGGCCAAGCCTAGTAGCAGTTTCATAAATTCATAATAAATTCTAAAGGCCCACATAGCCAATTCGTGCAAGGCAAGAGGTGGAACTAAAGTTTATTCCCGCATTGCTAGCTTAGTGGGAGTTGGACCTCCTTATAAGGGAGGTTGTTTTCCCACATGTATGAGCCTGAGAACAAGAGAGACATTCACGTGTACTCCTCCTCCACCGCCCGCCTCGCCACGCCTCGTCACGACGCGGGTTGCGGGAATGAGCCGAGCCGATGTCTACATTTTTGCCACACACTACGGGTATATGAAAGGTCACTCGGGAGCTGGAGAGTTTTTGCTGTAGTGGATACTGAAATAAGAACATTGCACCCTTCGGCTAGTGCCTATTCATTTTGTCTCCCTCGTTCCCTTCAGCTCCTGAGGGACACACCAGAAGACTCTTTTCCTCTCGCCACCGAGTTCCTGTTTTACTGTCTGCGGTAGTAGCGGAGTGGTCGAGCGCCAATGCGACGGCGAGGTCTGGGTCATTGCGGACCCAGTCCAGAACCACATCGCTCTTGGCAAACGTGGTAGTGCTGAGGCGAGGCCGGCTCCTCCTTCATCGATAGGAGCGTGGACAATCACTACTAGGGAAAAGGCTAGCAGCAGCGCGGGTTTTGTGCTCACTAGTAGCGCGGGTAGGCGCGCTACTAATAAGGCGCTAGAGCTATTGCTTAGCAGTAACGCGTGCCCGCACGCGCTACTGCTATGGAAAATTGCTGCAGCGTTTGTTCACTCCCGCGCTACTCCTAATGTAACTACTGGCAGCGTGTTTTCTCGCCATCGCTACTAGTATTCTTTTTTTATTTTTTTATTTTTAGTGTATTTATTCGCCATAGGACAAATATTGGTACAATACCAGTTATGAGGTTTACATCATTATGTCCATAACAGTGTCAAATGAAGGTGGATTAGGTTCAAGTGGAGGCAATATATGGTGCATGTCAAAAGTAAACTACTAATCCAAACTTGATCTAGTTTGGACTAGTAGTACTTTCGATGTGCACCACATGTTGCCTCCACTTGAATCTAATCCGCCAGCACAAGCTATTTAATAATCATCATAGTCATTACCACCAACAATATTTATTTAATCACCACTAACACTAGCTAATAATAATCATCATAGTCATTACCACCAACACAAGCTATTTTATCATCATAGTACTAGTGTAGCACATCATCATCCTCAAACTCATTTCTAGCTAGCTAATCACTCCTGCTGCTCTCTCTTAGGTAAAATAACAGAAAACATGTGTAGCTCTCCTCCTCGATCAAGTTGGAGCATGTAGATGAACCTGTCTCCTAATCGTGGGTAGCGCATCTGTTTGCTGCCCCCTAGTACTTCTCTGCACTTCTCCATCACACATTTGGTCCAGTCTTGCACTATTAAGCAACCGTCACTAATCTTGAATGCACTAAAGTAATCTGTAGGATATCTTGGCCGTAAGCTAATAATACTCATGGTACCTTTAGTCTCGATCCCATAAGGCACAACATTCATCGGGAGTCCCTGTTGAAGAACATCGTATGGTAACATACTTAGCAATGAAGTTTAGCTTCAAAAATAATGTATGGAAAAGATGCACTAAGGACAAATAGTAAAAATCTTACCATCCTTCCTAAATAGATGTGACCGTAGTTCATTACGAACACTATTGGTCGCACGTTTTCAGTACTAACATTTCTAAATGCAGGAAGAAAATTTGTCTTGACAGTATCAAGATCCTCAAGCCATGAAACATAATGACTTAGCTCCTCGCAGTTGAGTTCAGCCTCGGGACAGTAGTAGGTCCTATCTACCAAGCCCTGGACATGTTTGCTTGCACCAAAATAAGCTGACAATACAAATTAGTTGTCAACTATTTTTGAATAAACAATATCAAAGACATAAATATGGTTGAGAAACTTACATAATGGTATAACTGGTGGCGTCTGCACATCGACCCAGATGTCGGTATTACCTTCAATATCATCTTCCGGACGAATATCAAAGGTGATAACCATGTCAGGCTCAAATGCATAAGTCTTGCATAGTGCTCGCCATGTTTTGCATACAAAATAGGTGTAGTCATCTGAATTGTATAATTTTGCGTGGAAAATATAACCATGCTCGGTCTTCAAGTTAACTTTCTTTACCTCCATAGTATGAATGAAACCTATCTTATCCAATACAAATACTCTTGCATGGCAGGGCATACGCTAGTACAATAGTAAAAAAAATAAGTTGAAGCAAATGAAGCAGATGTCAAGCTTTATTACGAAAAAAGACTTGTCATTGTGACTTACTGTATCCACTTCGAAGTTCTCGTCCAGCTTGATGCGGAAACGCCTATCATCATCTAGGAAGATTCCATCGCACAGGCCGTGCTCGTCTTCGCAGTATTTGCAAATACCGAAATCATTTTCGTCATGAGACATTTCCTATGTTCATAGTTAAAACATTAATTGAAAATCGATCGAAGACAACTACCAGGATACGCAACACACAAATCCGGGGCACTCGATATTTCCTACATATTCTGGCACAAGTCATGCCAAAATTCACGGAAAAATCTGGCATGACCTTTGCTAAAATAGGACATATCGAGTGCCTGAAATTTGCTGGAACAGAAATGAATCAACACTCTGGCAAAACATAGGCCACTCGGAGGTGTAACCTGCAAACATGACCGGCCACTTGGATATTGAGCAACACAAGATATACATTTCAAAATATCTTATAGGACTAAAATTAGCATGCATTCAATAAGCAAAAGTAAATCATCTCATGCGTCCGTACATCATCGAATATTATCACTAATACATCCCAAATAGTGTCATACATATAACATCACCAATACAACTAAAACCCTAGCACACGATGGGTATCGACACGGGCGGTGGACACCCACAGAGAAGGAACCATCACGGGATCATAGCTCTAGTGAGATCCCTGGAGAACCTGCCAGGTATTGGAGAACCTGTGCTCCAACGCAAACAAGTAGCGACAGACGTGCGCGTCCTCCTCACTGACACGGTGACGCACCAGCTCCGCTGAGTCCTCGAGCCTCTGGACCGTCACTGGCCCACGCGACTGCCACCAAAGAAGGTTCGGGTCAACGACAGGCTGGCTCCTCACCAACCTGCGCCCCCCGGTAGGTAGCGCCTCCCAGTACCACCCCGGCGGAGCCCAGTCCCGGACATGGCCCATCTGGTCAAGCAGGTGTCGTCCTCCGCCGACTCGACGACGAGGATGCGGGATAGGCATCGTCCACATCGATGCGAGAAAAAATGCTTTAACTAAAAAAATAGCAACAAGTTCTTACTAACGAGTTCTATTAATTCAATTAGTTCTTACTAAAAATAAACTTACTATAAATAAAAATAAACTAATACCTAATTAGTACCTAGTTCTTACTAACTAATTAGTACCTAGGAAATACTGCCCTAATTACCATATAAGTAATTAACTAACTAGAACTAAAAATAGCCTAGGTTCATAATAACAAGCACTAAATAGCTAGGGTTCATACTAAGCAGAGAAGAGGGATTGGAAGGTGAGAGTGCTTACAGAGGGCGGGGAGAGAGATGGGGTCGGGGGAGACGGCGGCACCGAGGCGCGGTGAGGCGGGGTCGGGGGAGACGGCGGCGAGGCGGAGGCGAGGCGGGGTCGGGGGAGACGGTGGCGAGGCGGGGTCGGGGAAGACGGCGGCGAGGCGGGGTCGGGGAAGACGGCGGCGAGGCGGAGGCGACGAGGAATAGTAGAGGAGAATTGGGGGAGGAAGCAGAGGAGAGGGGGGTAGGTGAAAATAACTTTAATAGTAGCGTGGGGAGGCAAAACGCGCTACTGCTAAAATCCGTAGTAGTAGCGCTGTTCGTAGAAGGGTGCTACTACTATACCTAGCACGTCGGGAACGGTGTGGCAATTATAGTAGTAGCGCATTCTGTTCCTGCCGCACTACTGCTAAGAGGATAACAGCAGCGCCGTTCTAGCAGACGCGCTACTGCTAAGTAGCAGTAGCGCCTCATTTTAACAAGCGCTACTGGTAACATTTTGTGTATAAGGTTTTCCCTAGTAGTGAATGGCTCCTTCGCGAGCATCGGCGATGGTGGCGACGGCCCCTTGTAATGGAGTGACCGCTTTGTCATTATCTCGACCTGACAAACAAAATCTTTGTCCATTAGAGCGGCCTCCTTCAGGAGTCCGGGCCGCTCCTGCAGCGACGCCTACTCCTTCTCGTCATCAGAGGAGATTACGATATCCTCCTTGGTGGAGGAGCTACCCGCCGTGGACACTGACAGGCCTAGAGAGCATGGGTGGCAGCGCCAAGAACCGCTAGAGGAGGAGCTTCCGCCTACTCCGCGTGCCAGCACGGAGCACCACGACGTCAGCATCGCCTGAGCTTGGGTCGAAGAGTGGGATGCAGGGGCTCGGACACGGAGACAGGGAGGGGGTTGTGCTTGGGAAGGGGGTGTGCAACTCTGTGCATTGTTGGCGCATAGTTTAAATATCCGCGTCAAGGCCAGTGCGAAGGGGCGGTCCGCTTCAATGCGGTGCCACGACCTGAGTTGGTTCTTCAGGAACCTGCAATAGCATTGAAACGGCGGCTGCCGAGAGGTCGCGGCGTTCAGCGGCACCCTCCCTCCCTGCGATCACATGACGGCCTCTTGGATGGTGTATCATCGATGGTTTGAGGGACCTGGATTGACGGTTGCGGATGACTGGGTCGGAAAACAGGGAGAAATGCTTGTGTTCGTCGAACCAAATGTGAATGGTGTTCCAAAATGTTGTGCCCTTTTGCTCCATGCAATTGATCGGATCGAGGCTGGTGCCCAACCATGCATCGGACAACAGCTCGTCCTCCTGCTTGTTGAAGCTTTCTCCTCTACCCATCTTCATCGAATCACCCGTTGTATCATCCGAATCATCGTCATCGCTGTCCTCCTCCTCCTCCTCACCCTCATCCTATTGTTGCTTTCCAGCGCGCAAAATGGTGTTGTCATTGTGTGCCCATGCCAGTCTACATGTAAGACAGTTGCGTGCCCGTTTGGGTGTAGGTTTGCTATTACGCGTAGTTGCCAGACTGGGTGGGATCCGAGTCTTCCACTGGTCCGTCCTCATAGCCACATCCTCCTCCTTCGCCTCCGTCATGGATGATGTCAAGCATCTCCCTGTCTGGGCCGTCAGACGCTGGGTCCCCCGCTCTAGGCATTGTAGCAAACATCGTGCAAGCACCCATCTGCTCCCCGCCCGTGTCCGCGCCCGGACAAGTATCAGCGAAGAACACTCGAAGAAGAGTGGCGCCACGTTTACCTCGACCATGTAAGGCACCGTCCCGGCGGCGGTCCCGAGTTGCTTGGACGCGTAGAAGTATGGGGACTTGTAAGGCTCCGTCCACGGCTACGCCTGTACTATTGGCGTGCCTGTCTGGGCACCCTGGCCTTCGCCGCGGCGTCCGCCACGTTTTCCATGACCACCACCCCGGATGCCAGCACCACGACCACCGGCGGCCATCCGCTTCTTGAGCTTATCTTCCTTTGCGGCCTTCACTTTGACGCGGCGAGTTTGCTGTGTGGCCGAGCTGATCTTCCGAGCAAGCATGATGCTCGGATCCTCCTGCACCTCCGCCGCCACCTCCATCTCCGATAGGTTCTCCGAAGGTTCCATGCGTCGGTGGCGGAAGGATGTAGAGGGTGGGAGAAAAGGGTGGGAATTGAGTGAAGAGAGTAGGGGATTTTAGGGCGGAAACAGTGTGGGTTGCTACAAAAACATGGCTCCGCCTTCCTTTTGGGTGGGCCAGCGGCGTCAAATTTCATCGTTTCTTATGTCCAGAATTCCGTAAAACCCATCCACGTTTGATTCTGGTTTGCAGGAAAATCATGGTCCGGACAGCCCTACGACCCGATACAGGACCGTGTTGGATTGTTTTCATGGTCCGAACGGTACGGTTCAAAAGTATGTGTACCTGTGATTTGAGAGTCGCCGTTGAAGATGCCCAACGGTGTATATCGATCGAGACTCTGCAATGGTGGCACGTCGAATGGTTCGATGCGCCTGGATCCATCAGTAGTGCTACACCTCTCCAACTTCATCCCTAATGGCTCCACTTGTGGAGCATACAACCAAAGATAGCAGCGGCACGGCGCAACCATATTCCGCTTCAGCGTTGCCGTACAGGATCCAGATGCACCAAAGCCACTTGCATAACAAAATTGATATTTAGGAACGCCGAAGCAAAATACGGTTCGCCGTGTCATACATAATACTCCAAAGACATTTCTTCATATAAACTAAATTAATGATTAAAATATACTAGCTCTTAATATGACATCAATGAACCATAAGCTGGACAAAGTAAGGAAGGTGGTTGATTGCCAGCACTGCACGACCATATGCAACAACAGATTGGTATAGCTAGTTCAGTCGTCGAGCTCACCAAGTTAATGCACCCAACGACTCCACGGTCGATCATTGTGAGAGTACATGGCGTTACTAATCTTCCCTGCACGCACTAATCAAGCATACTCCACCGCTAGGCATGCTTGGTCGATCCATCCGCCGAGCCCAACATCGAACCGTCTCCAAAATTAATTAATACCCCGCAACCGATTCCAACATACAGCAACCACAATTTATGCACTGGCTAACACCAATCAGATTTATCTCTGTGGACGCAATACTTGGCAGCATCATGATACACCGCAAATTTACCTGAAAGATACTGTCTTCATATAATCTAAATCAATACTAGTTAAAATGTAGCTCATGATATGGCAACAATGAATGTTAAACTGTGACAAGGGGACAATGTAAGGCAAGGTAGTTGATCGCCGACAGTGCACGTCCACCTGCGTCATCATATGGTGTAGTTCACTAGTCGAGCTCACCAAATTATTGATCAACAACTCGAGGATCGGTGATTTTGAGAGTACATGTCGCTATTAATCAGCCGTGCACGAAGCCACGAATCAACCACACTCCACTGCAAGAATGCACACATGCATGCCTGGTCCATCCATCAGCTGCCGAATACAACATCCAACCATCTCCAAAACGCATTAATATATCCATCAACCGATTCCAACATCCAACAACAAAAATTTATGTGCTGCCTCCCACTAATCGGATTTATCCATCTGGACACAATAGGTGGTACCATGTTGGTTAGAAGCTCTATTTAAGCCCATGCACCCCTCTACGAAACTCATCACCAGTATAATCACTTAGAAAATCTAGTTATCTCATCTTCTGCAGCTGAGCTCACCACCACTACTATTGCTAGCTAGATCGAGATGGCCCGTGCTGCAGTTGCTCAGCTCGTGCTGGTCGCCCTGATGGCGACAAGCCGACAATGCTCCTCATAGCCACCGACGCGGCCATCTCATGCGGTCAGGTGAACTCCGCCTTGAGCCCCTGCATCTCCTATGCACGAGGCAACGGTGCCAACCCGTCTGCGCCCTGCTGCAGCGGCATCAGGAGACTTGCCGGCGCCGTGCGGAGCACCACTGACAAGAAAACGACGTGCAACTGCATCAAGAGCGCTGCTGGTGGGCTGAACGCTGGCAAGGCCGCCGACATCCCCTCCAAGTGCAGCGTCAGCATCCCATACGCCATCAGCCCTTCCCTCGACTGCTCTACTATTCGCTAATCAACCACTGCCCACCATGGCTGCCGCGTATCGCGCCATCCGACGTTTCTGAGTATGCTTAAGTCACAAATACATATGAATAAACGCTCTGACCTGATCGCCAGCTCTGAATGGTCGGCCACTGTCGTACTATTGTTGCTTTTTTACTTTCACTCCCATTGAGGAGACACGAGACTTTATTGTACGTTGTACACCCTCTGTTTCTTTTTACTCCGTATATAAAATTTGGTCAAAGTCAAACTACACAAAGTTTGACCAAATTTATATTAAAAAATATGAACATCTACAATACTAAAACTATATAGTATGAAAATACATTTCTTGGTGCATCTGATAATATTGATTTCATATTGTGAATGTTTATATGTTTTAATATAAAGTTAGTCAAACTCTACAAAGCTTGACTTTGACCAAATCTTATATGCAGACTAAAAAGAAACAGAGGGAGTACACTTCTAGTATGTGGATTGTACTTATAATTATTTTTCCCAGGTACTTTACTCCACATAACAACCGTGAGAGACGATGAAAATAAAGTGAATGCATAGGACCTCTTACGGGTTTTAATTATAAGACATCTCAAATGGCAACCCAGAAATTTTCTCCCGCATCCGTCTGCGGGCAGGGAACGCCATCCAATGCTAGCCATATACAACCAGCCAACAATTCGACCCAACCTCATGAAATTCTATCAAACCGGCTGCATGGCGGGGACAGGGGCTCCACCTTGACATGGCGTCCGATCAGGATGCCGCGGTGGTGCGAGGGCGAGGCCGGCTCCTCACCATGCAATGTCCGATATGGATGCGGCAGTTGTGCCGGGGAGGGGTTGGCTCCTGCTTCATTGAAGTAGCATGGCTTGAGGATGCCGGCTTGGGCTTGACGTGTTGGCGTGGCGGGGACAGCGGATCCACCTTCATGCGCTCCAGCGATGGCGGAGAGGGCCCCATGTATGGAGTGACCGCTCCGTCATTATCTCGATTTGACGTACAACATATCGTCCGTGAGAGCAGCCTCCTTGAGGGGTCGGGGCGGCTACAACGGTGGCTCGTGTGGCTGCGGGGGCGTTGCCTGGTCCTCCTCGTCACCGGAGGAGACGACGATCTCCTACTTGGTGGGGGACCAGCAGCCGTGGATGCTGACGGGCTAGGAGAGTGTGGGTGGCGGCACCAAGACCCGTCGGAGGAGGAGCTTCCGCCTACTACGTCTGCCGGAGTGGAGCACCACTACATTGGAATCACCTGAGCTTGGGGCGAAGAGGGGGGGAGGGGCTTAGGCACAGAGAAGGGGGAGGGGAGGGGCTAGTGCTCAGGGAGGAGGAAAGCGGCTATGTGCGCTACCGACGCATAGTTTAAAGAGTTGCGGCGCAGGCCAGGCGAAGAGGTTGTCCACTTCAATGCGGCACAGCGACCGGAGTTGGTTCCTCGGGAACCTGTGTCGGCATTGAAGCGGCAGCTATGAAGAGGTCACGTCGGTCTGCGCCGCCCTCCCTCCCTCCTGTCACATCATGACATCAATGTCGGCCACTGCATGCTCCAGGTCGGCATGCATGCGGCGCGGTAAGTGATGTCAATTGAAACTTCGTCGGTATTTCCCGAAAGAGGAAGGGTTGATGCAGTATAGCTATGGTAGGTATTTCCCTCAGTTATGAAACCAAGGTATCAATCCAGTAGGAGTACCAATCAACATTATGTAAACAGTATCTTCACACAAAGAACAAAACTTGCCAGCCAACGCGTAAGAGGGGTTGTCAATCCCTCCTAGGTAACGGCGCCAGAAATTGGCAAGTTGACGGGAGAATATTTGTGATAGATTGGATAAATAGCTCTCGATAAATAAAATAAGTAATAAAAAATGCAGCAATATATTTTGGGTCTTTGGAATAATAGATCTGAAAATAAAAGCGAATAAAAATAGATCTCAAAGCAAATATGATGAAGAATAGACCCAAGGGTCGTAGATTTCACTAGTGGTTGCTCTCAAGAAATAGCACACGGTGGGTAAAGAAATTACTGTTGGGCAATTGATAGAAGATTGAATAATTATGATGATATCCAAGGCAATGATCAATATATAGGTATCACATCCAAGATTAGTAGACCGACTCCTGCCTGCATCTACTACTATTACTCCACGCATCGACTGCTATCCAGCATGCATCTAGTGTATTAAATTCATGGAAAAACAGAGTACTGAAATAAGAATGATACATGCGCGTCTTGCTACCCCTTCTGTCACTGGGAACGAATACCTCAAGATTGAACTTATCACAAAGCATCTCTTCCCATGGCAAGAAAAATCGATCTAGTTGGCGTAACTAAACCAAACATTTGAAGAAGAAATACGAGGCTATAAATAATCATGCATATAAGAGATCAAAGAAGACACAAATAATATTCATGGATATAGATCTGATCATAAAGTCAAAGTTCATTGGATCCCAACAAACACACCGCAAAAAGAGTTACATCAGATAGATGTCCAAGAGACCATTGTATTGAGAACCAAAAGACAGAGAACAAGCATCTAGCTACTACCTATGGACCCGTAGGTCTATGGTGGACTATTCTCACATCATCGAAGAGGCACCAATGAGGATGATGAACCCCTCCGTGACGGTTTTAGATTGGATCTCGTGGTTCTGTAACTTGCGGCGGCTGGAATTGTGTTTTGTCGAGTCCCCTAGGGTTTCTGAAGTATTTGGTAATTTATAGGGCGAAGAGGCGGTGCAGGGGGACTACCTGGGGGCAGGCGGCACGCCCCCTGGGCGCGCCTGGGCTCCTGGGCATGCCCTGGTGGGTTGTGCTCCCCACGGGCCTCCCCTCTGGTACTTTCTTGGCACATACAGTGTCTTCAGGTCCAGAAAAAATCTACAAAACTTTCACTGCGTTTGGACTCCATTTGGTACTGATATTCTACTAAGTAAAAAACTAGCAAAAAATAGCAATTGGCACTAGGCACTATGTCAATAGGTTAGTCCCAAAAAATGATATAAAGTTGCTATAAAATGATTGTAAAATATCCAAGAATGATAATATAACACCATGGAACAATCAAAAATTATAGATACATTGGAGACGTATCAGCATCCCCAAGCTTAATTCATGCTCGTCCTCGAGTAGGTAAATGATAAAAACAGAATTTTTGATGTGGAAGGCTACCTAACATGTTCATCACATATTCCTTGTTTTTTAGCATCGACATTTGGGCTTTTATATGGTTCAAAGCAATAGTCTTTTGAAATGAAGATTTCTATACTCAAGCATATCAACAAGCAACCATGTCTTTCAAAATATCAACACTAAACAAAGCTATCCCTAGCCCATCATGCTCAATCATTGATCCATTCATGAAACACACTCGCATATTAGCTACTTCCAATACTCAAGTATGATCATAGTGCTCCCTAGTTGGTGCTTTAGAAGAGAAGATGGAGACTCAAATAAAAATAAAAATTATATAATGTAAATAGATAGGCCCTTCGCAGAGGGAAGTAGAGATTTTTAGAGGTGCCGCGGCTTAAAGCTTAAATTGAGAGATAAAAAATTTTGACAGACATACTTTTCCGGTAAATGAAAACGACCGAGTAATTCCCAACACTTTCCATGCTACATATATCATAGGCGGTTCTCAAACAGAAAATAAAGTTTATTCTTTTTTCCACCATTTTTCCACAATCCATGGCTAGCTCTATCCACGGGTGCCTTCCATACCAACACTTTCAAGGAATTTATTATTTTACGACAGAAAGTAAATTCATTTTTCATTTCTTGGGACTGGGCATCCCTACTACCACCGTACTCTCGTGCAATGTCAAGTGAATAAACACAAATCTTGAGAATAACACATCTAGCATGGACAATATTGGCCACCCCCTGACGCTTCATGAGCGGTATGAGCAAAAAAAGGAAGTTCATTTTGAAAATTAGAGATGGCACATACAAATTTTCTTAGAACGGCACAGAAATACCGCATATAGGTATGTATGGTGGACTCATATGGCAAAACTGGGTTTAAAGATTTTGGATGCACAAGTAGTATTTCTATTATGGAGGCTAGCAAATAGATTGAGAAACAACCAACCAAGAAACGAAAAATCACATAAGCGAGCATTAAGCATAACTAACACCGAACAATGCACCATAAGTAGGATGCAATTTCATTGCATAACTATTGACTTTCGTCCTTCCATAGGGAATCACAAACCTTAACACCAATACTCTTAGTAAAGCAGAATTACTCACCAACATGACTCATATATCACTATCATCATATCTCAAAACTATTACAAAGAATCAAGTTTATTTTTTCCAATGATCTTCATGAATGTTTTAATTATATCCCCCTTGAATATCAATCACTTCGGGACTAGTTTCATATGATGCAATTGCTATTGAATAGCTCAAACAAATTTAAGTGAAGAACATGAGCATACATTTTTTTGTCACTCAAAATAATATAAGTGAAGCACGAGAGAATTTCTTCAAAAATATTAAAGTACACCATGCTCATAAAGATATCAGTGAAGCACCAGAGCAATTCCATAGCTCAAAAAATTTACGTGAAGCATAAAGAGCAATTCTAACAAATCATAGCATAATTTTGGATCTCTCAAATAGGTGTGTCCAACAAGGATACTTATGACAAACGAAAAAGCAAAACAAGAAAAGACTCATATAATACAAGACGCTCCAAGCAAAACTCATAATATGTGACCAATAAAAATATAGCTCCAAGTAAAATACCGATGGTTGATAGAAGAAAGAGGGGATGTCTTTCGGGGCATCCCCAGGCTTAGTTGCTTTTTTCTCCTTGAATAATATCTTGGGGTGCCTTGGGGCATCCCCAAGCATAGGCTCTTTTCACTCGTTATTGATACGTCTCCGTCATATCTACTTTCCAAACACTTTTGCCCTTGTTTTGGACTCTAACTTGCATGATTTGAATGGAACTAACCCGGACTGACGCTGTTTTTAGCAGAATTGCCTTGGTGTTATTTTTTTGCAGAAATAAAAGTTCTCGGAATGACCTAAAAATCAACGGAGAATTATTTTGGAATATATAAAAATACTGGAAGGAAGATCCATGTCAGGGGGGCCTCCACCTGTCCACGAGGGTGGGGGCGCGCCATACCCCCATGGGCGCGCCCCCTGCCTCGTGGGCCCCCTGACGCTCCACTGACCTCAACCCTGACTCCATATATTCACTTTCGGGGAGAAAAAAACCAAGGAGAAGGATTCATCACGTTTTACGATACGGAGCCGCCGCCAATCCCTAAACTCTCTCGGGAGGGCTGATCTGGAGTCCGTTCAGGGCTCCGGAGAGGGGAATCCTTCGCCATCGTCATCATCAACCATCCTCCATCACTAATTTCATGATGCTCACCGCCCTCCGTGAGTAATTCCATCATAGGCTTGCTGGACAGTGATGGGTTGGATGAGATTTATCATGTAATCGAGTTAGTTTTGTTAGGGTTTGATCCCTAGTATCCACTATGTTCTGAGATTGATGTTGCTATGACTTTGCTATGCTTAATGCTTGTCACTAGGGCCCGAGTGCCATGATTTCAGATCTGAACCTATTATCTTTTCATTAATATATGAGAGTTCTTGATCCTATCTTGCAAGTCTATAGTCACCTACTATGTCTTATGATCCGACAACCCCGAAGTGACAATAATTGGGACCACTCCCGGTGATGACAGTAGTTTGAGGAGTTCATGTATTCACTATGTGTTAATGCTTTGGTCCGGTACTCTATTAAAAGGAGGCCTTAATATCCCCTAGTTTCCAATAGGACCCCGCTGCCACAGGAGGGTAGGACAAAAGATGTCATGCAAGTTATTTTCCATAAGCACATATGACTATATTCGGAATACATGCCTACGTTACATTGATGAACTGGAGCTAGTTCTGTGTCACCCTAGGTTATGACTGTTACATGATGAACCGCATCCGGCATAATTCTGTATCACCGATCCATTGCCTACAAGTTTTCCATATATTGTTCTTCGCTTATTTACTTTTCCGTTGCTATTGTTATCATCACTACAAAACACCAAAAATATTACTTTTGCTACCGTTACCTTTTACCACCGTTACCACCTCTATCATATTACTTTGCTACTAAATACCTTGCTGCAGATGTTAAGTTTCCAGGTGTGGTTGAATTGACAACTCAGCTGCTAATACTTGAGAATATTCTTTGGCTCCCCTTGTGTTGAATCAATAAATTTGGGTTGAATACTCTACCCTCGAAAACTGTTGCGCTCCCCTATACTTGTGGGTTATCAAGACTATTTTTTGGCGCCGTTGCCGGGGAGCATAGCTCTATTCTTTGAGTCACTTGGGATTTATATCTTCTTATCATTATGAAGAACTTGAAAGATCCAAGAACCAATATTTATCCCTCAACTACGAGGGGAGGTAAGGAACTGCCATCTAGCTCTGCACTTGATTAACCTTCTATTTTGAGTAAGCTTGCGACACCTAAACCTGCTTCTCCTATTAATTCTGGTATGTCGCATATTATTGATGATGCCACTTCTGCTATGCATGATACTTATGAGGAAACTACTTCTATGCTCGATACTAGTGTGCCACTTGGTGAATTTCTTGATGAACAACTTGCCAGGGCTAGAGAGAATGAAATTACTGAAACTGATAGTATTGATGAAAGTGACGATGAAGATTCTCCCCTAGATATGAATTACCTGTTGTGCCTGAGGGCTATGTTATGGATGAAGAAACTGCTAGAGATTTTCTTGTTTTCAATGATAGGAGTGATCTTAAGAAATTACTAGCTAAGTTGAAAAAAAAAACTCTGAATGCTAGAATGAAATATGATCCTGCTTATGCTACTTCACCTATCTTTGTTGCTGATAAGGATTATGAATTCTCTGTTGATCCTGATATAATTACTTTGGTTGAATCTGATATAGCCACCCTGTTCACTAATGATGAGAAAACTCTCTACTATTACATCCTTAAATTATTTCTGTTCTCATTAAAGGGTGATGCTAAGATATGGTTTAATTCTCTTGATCCTGGTTGTGTGCGTAGTCCCCAGGATATGATTTATTACTTCTCTGCTAAATATTTCCCTGCTCATAGGAAACAAGCTGCTTTAAGGGAAATATATAATTTTGTGCAAATTGAAGAAGAGAGTCTCCCACAAGCTTGTGGGAGGCTTCTCCAATTACTTAATGCTTTGCCTGATCATCCTCTTAAGAAAAATGAAATACTTGATATCTTTTATAATGGACTAACCGATGCTTCCAGAGACCACCTGGATAGTTGTGCTGGTTGTGTTTTCAGGGAAAGAATACCAGATGAAGCTGAAATTTTATTGAATAATATGTTGACTATTGAAAATAATTGGACACTTCCTGGTCCAATTCCTGAACCAACTCCTAAGCCAACTCCGAAGAAAAGGGGTGTTCTATTTCTCAGTCCTGAAGATATGCAAGAGGCAAAGAAATCTATGAAAGAAAAATGTATTAAAGCTAAAGATGTTAAGAATTTACCTCCTATTGAAGAAATACATGGTCTTAGTTTAACGCATGTTGAAGAAATACATGATCTTGATAACCCTACACAGGAAGTAAAGGTAAATTCTCTCTATAGATATGATAAAGCTGAAATCCATCCTACTAGGTTTGCTAGCCAATGCTTAGATGAGTTTCATAACTTTATGGTTAAGTAAGAAGATTTTAATGCTTATGTCGGTAGACAATTGAAACATAATGCTTATATGATTCAACACTTGAGTGATTATATGGGTAATGTTAAAGGTGAACTAAAACTTATTAGTAAACATGATTCTATGGTTACCACTCAAGTAGAACAAGTACTTAAATATCAGAATGATTTGCTCAATGAATTAAATAGTAAGAAAAATGATAATGCTATTAGAGTTATGACTAGAGGTGGTAAAATGACTCAGGAACCCTTGTATCCCGAGGGCCAACACAAGAGAATTGAGCAAGATTCTCGGAGAAATAATATTGATGCACCTAGTCCTTCTAAAATGAAGAAAAAGAAAAATGATAGGACTTTGCATGCTTCTAGTGAACCTGTTGATGACATACCTGAGAATCCCAATGATATTTCTATTTCTGATGCTGAAACACAATCTGGTAATGAGCATGAACCTAGTGATAATGTTAATAATGATGTTCATGTTGATGCTCAACCTAGTAATGACAATGAAGTAGAGATTGAACCTTCTATTGATCTTGATAACCCACAATCAAAGAATCAACGTTATGATAAGAAAGACTTTGTTGCTAGGAAGCACGGTAAGGAAAGAGAACCATGGGTTCAGAAACCCATTCCCTTTCCTCCTAAACTATCCAAGAAAAAGGATGATGAGGATTTTGAGCGCTTTGCTAAAATGATTAGACCTATCTTTTTGCGTATGCGATTAACTGATATGCTCAAAATGAACCCTTATGCTAAGTACATGAAAGAAATTGTTACAAATAAAAGAAAGATCCCGGAAGCTGAAATTTCCGCCATGCTTGCTAATTATACTTTTAAGGCTGGAATACCTAAGAAACTAGGAGATCCAGGAGTACCAACTATACCATGCTCCATTAAAAGAAACTATGTTAAAACTATACCATGCTCCAGGAGATCCAGGAGTACCAACTATACCATACTTAGTGTCATGCCTCTCTCTTTATATTATAGACTTGATTTGAATAAGTTGACACCTACTACGATATCTTTGGAAATGGCTGACAAATCAACTGCTACACCTGTCGGTATTTGCGAGGATGTGCTTGTTGTGGTTGCAAACGTTACTATTTGCTGGGGAACGTAGTAATTTCTAAAAAACTCCTATGCACACGGAAGATCATGGTGATGCATAGCAACGAGAGGGGAGAGTGCGTCCACGTACCCTCGTAGACCAAAAGCGGAACCGTTAGCACAACGCGGATGATGTAGTCGTACGTCTTTATGATCCGACCGATCAAGTACTGAACGCACGACACCTCCGAGTTCTACGCACATTCAACGCGATGACGTCCCTCGAACTCTGATCCAGCCGAGCTTTGAGGGAGAGTTCCGTCAGCGCGACGGCGTGGTGACGATGTTGATGTTCTCCGAACTACCTTCGGTACATCAAAACTTTAACTCATAATATAACTGTCATCAAACTTTAAGCATTCGGACCCTATGGGTTCGAGAGCTATGTAGACATGACCGAGACACGTCTCCGGTCAATAACCAATAGCGAAACCTGGATGCTCATATTGGCTCCTACATATTCTACGAAGATCTTTATTGGTCAAACCGCATAACAATATACATTGTTCCCTTTGTCATCGGTATGTTAGTTGCCCAAGATTCGATCGTCGGTGTCTCAATACCTAGTTCAATCTCGTTACCGGCAAGTCTCTTTACTCGTTACGTAAGACATCATCCCGCAACTAACTCATTAGTTCCAATGCTTGCAAGGCTTAAGTGATGTGCAAGGCCCAGAGATACCTCTCCGACAATCGGAGTGACAAATCCTAATCTCGAAATACGCCAACCCAACAAGTACCTTCGGAGACACCTATAGAGCACCTTTATAATCACCCAGTTACGTTGTGATGTTTGGTAGCATACAAAGTGTTCCTCCGGTAAACGCGAGTTGCATAATCTCATAGTCATAGGAACATGTATAAGTCATGAAGAAAGCAATAGCAACAAACTAAACGATCAAGTGCTAAGCTAACGGAATGGGTCAAGTCAATCACATCATTCTCCTAATGATGTGATCCCGTTAATCAAATGACAACTCATGTCTATGGCATGGAAACTTAACCATCTTTGATTCAACGAGCTAGTCAAGTAGAGGCATACTAGTGACACTCTGTTTGTCTATGCATTCACACATGTATCAAGTTTCCGGTTAATATAATTCTAGCATGAATAATAAACATTTATCATGAAATAAGGAAATAAATAATAACTTTATTATTGCCTCTAGGGCATATTTCCTTCACTATTTTAACGGACTTTGTTATTCTTGATATTCCCGAGGACGATAGTATGTCTATTATTCTTGGAAGACCCTTTTTGAATATTGCAGGGGCTGTTAGCGATTGCACCAAAGGCAATGTCACTTTTCATGTTAATGGTAATGAGCACACGGTACACTTTCCGAGGAAACAACCTCAAGTCCAAAGTATCAACTCTATTGGGAAAATTCCATCGATTATTTTTGGAGGTCTTAATTTCCTCTTCCTACTATCAAGAAGAAATATGATATTCTTATCGTTGGGGATGTGCATATCCCCGTTGAGGTCACCTAGTTTTATTCGAATATTCTCCGGTTCCATGTTATTCGGAATGAGTTTGTTAACAAGACCTGATCAACCTTGTTAGTGGATTCCTTTTGATGAGCATGAGATGGATGAATTTAGAAAACACAACTCTCTGTACCCTCTTTTTACTTTCTGTTATTTAGTTGAAATAAAGCAAAAATAGTATATTCTGTCTGTTTTCTGAAATATGCATGCAATAAAAAATACCCCGAAAATAAAAGTTCTCCAAATGCCCTGAAAATTAAATATGATTTTTTCTAGAATATTTGAGAATATCTGGCACTGAGAATACAACAGCAGGAGCAAGCACCTGGCCACGAGGGTGGAGGGCGTGCTGATACGTCCATTTTGCATCATGCTTTTATATCGATATTTATTGCATTATGGGCTGTTATTACACCTTATGTCATAACTCTTATGCCTATTCTCTCTTATTTTACAAGGTTTACAGAAAGAGGGAGAATGCCGGTAGCTGGGACTTTGGGCTGGAGAAGGAGCAAATATTAGAGACCTATTATGCATAGCTCCAAAAGTCCTGAAACTTCAGGGAAGTCATTTTCAGAATATATAAAAAATACTGAGCGCAAGAAGTTCACTAGGGGGGGGCCACTCCCTACCCACGAGGGTGGGGGGTGGGCCCCCTACCTCGTGGGCCCCCTGGTGGCCCTCCGATGCCCATCTTCTGCTATATGGAGTCTTTCGATGAGGAAAAAAATCATAAGCCAGCTTTCCGGACGAGACTCCGCCGCCACGAGGCAGAACCTTGGCGGAACCAATCTAGGGCTCCGGCGGAGCTGTTCTGCCGGGGAAACTTCCCTCCAGGAAGGGGAAATCATCGCCATCGTCATCACCAACGATCCTCTCATCGGGAGGGGGTCAATCTCCATCAACATCTTCACCAGCACCATCTCCTCTCAAACCCTAGTTCATCTCTTGCATCCAATTCTTGTCTCTAAGTCCGGGATTGGTACCTGTGGATTGCTAGTAGTGTTAATTACTCCTTGTAGTTGATGCTAGTTGGTTTATTTGGTGGAAGATCATATGTTCAGATCCTATATCCATATTAATACCCCTCTGATTATGAACATGAATATGCTTTGTGAGTAGTTACGTTTGTTCCTGAGGACATGTGAAAAAGTCTTGCTATTAGTAGTCATGTGAATTTGGTATTCGTTCGATATTCTGATGAGATGTATGTTGTCTCTCCTCTAGTGGTGTTATGTGAACGTCGACTACATGACACTTCACCATTATTTGGGCCTAGAGGAAAGCATTGGGAAGTAGTAAATAGATGATGGGTTGCTAGAGTGACAGAAGCTTAAACCCTAGTTTATGCGTTGCTTCGTAAGGGGCTGATTTGGATCCATATGTTTCATGCTATGTTTATGTTTACCTTAATACTTTTGAAGTAGTTGTGGCTGCTCTCAATAGAGGTTAATCATAAGTGGGATGATTCTCCAAGTAAGGACAGCACCCAAGCACTGGTCCACCCACATATCAGATTATCAAAGTACCGAACGTGAATCATATGATCGTGATGAAACCTAGCTTGATGATAATTCCCATGTGTCCTCGGGAGCGCTTTTCTCTATATAAGAATTTGTCCAGGCTTGTCCTTTGCTACAAAAAGGATTGGGCTACCTTGCTGCACTTTATTTACTTTAGTTACTTGTTGCTCATTACCAATTATCTTATCACAAAACTATCTGTTACCTACAATTTCAGTGCTTGCAGAGAATACCTTGCTGAAAACCGCTTATCATTTCCTTCTGCTCCTCGTTGGGTTCGACACTCTTACGTATCGAAAGGACTATGATAGATCCCCTATACTTGTTGGTCATCAAGACTCTTTTCTGGCGCCGTTGCCGGGGAGTGAAGCGCCTTTGGTATGTGGAATTTGGTAAGGAAAAAATTTATATAGTGTGCTGAAATTTACTGTCACTTGTTACTATTGAAAGTAATCCTCTGAGGGGCTTGTTCGGGGTATCTTCACCCCGACCAGTAGAGCAAAGAGTTGCTCCTCCACCTATTGAACCTACTGAAAATGAAAATGTCTACTTTGAGGTTCCTTCAGGTATGATAGAAAAACTGCTAGCTAATCCTTTTGCAGGAGACGGAACAATGCATCCTGATGAGCACCTAATATATGTGGATGAAGTTTGTGGATTATTTAAGCTTGCAGGTGTGCCAGAGGATGTTATTAAGAAGAAGGTCTTCCCTTTATATTTGAAGGGAGATGCATTGACATGGTATAGGATATGTGATGATATGGGATCATGGAACTACAAACGATTGAAATTGGAATTTCATCAGAAGTTTTATCCTATGTATCTTGTTCATCGTGATCGTAATTATATATATATATATATAGTAACACTATATATATATATAATTTTTGGCCTCGCGAAGGAGAAAGCATCGCTCAAGCTTGGGGGAGGCTTAAATCAATGTTATATTCATGCCCCAATCATGACCTCTCAAGAGAAATGATTATTCAAAAATTTTATGCTCAGCTTTCTGATAACTATCGCACCATGCTCGATACTTCTTGTGCTGGCTCTTTTATGATGAAGACTACTGAATTCAAATGGGATTTATTGGAAAGAATTAAACGCAACTCTGAAGATTGGGACCTCGACGAAGGTAAGAAGTCAGGTATGACACCTAAGTTTGATTGTGTTAAATCTTTTATGGATACCGATGTTTTCCGTAAATTTAGCACTAAATATGGACTTGACTATGAAATAGTAGCTTCTTTCTGTGAATATTTTGCTACTCATTTTGATCTCCGTAGGGAGAAGTGGTTTAAATATCATCCTCCCATAGAAGTAAAAGTAGCTGCACCTATTAAAGTTGAAGAAAAGACTGTCACTTATAATGATCCCATTGTTCCTACTTCTTATGTTGATAAACCACCTTTTCCTGTTAGGATAAAATATCATGCTAAAGCTTCAATTATGGTTCGTAAAAGCAATATTATAAGCTTTACACCTCCTGAGGAAATTAAAGTTGAACCTAATATTGCTATTGTTAAAGATATCTTGTCTGATAATATTGATGGGCATGTTATTCATTTCTGTGATGAGACTGTTAGAATTGCTAAACCTTGTGCTAAAGATAAACATACACACTTGGTAGGCATTCCTGTTATTTCTGTTAAAATAGGAGATCATTGTTATCATGGCTTATGTGATATGGGTGCCAGTGCTAGTGCTATACCTCATGACTTATACAAAGAAATTATGCATGATATTGCACCTGCTGAGTCAGAAGATATTGATGTCACAATTAAAGTTGCCAATAGAGATAATATTTCACCAATTGGAATTGTTGGAGATGTTGAAGACTTGTGTGGGAAAACTAAATATCCTGCTGATTTTCTTGTTCTTGGTTCTCCACAAGATAGCTTGTGTCCCATTATATTTGGTAGACCCTTCTTGAACACAGTTAATGCTAACATAGATTGCGAAAAGGATGTTGTTACTACTAGTTTAGGTGATATGTCTCATGAATTTAATTTCTCTAAATTCCGTAGAGAACACCGTGAAGAGGAATTGCCTAGTAAAGATTAAATTATTGGCCTTGCTTCTATTGCTGTGTTTGCTAGACCATGAAAATGATATGTTTATGAATGAAAGAAGGGAAATAGATGAAGTATTCTTTAAACAGGAACCCATCATGAAACACAATTTGTTTGTCGAAATCCTAAGAGATCCTCCTCCACCCAAGGGTGATCCCGTGTTTGAGCTCAAACCGTTACCTGATACTCTTAAATATGCTTATCTTGATGAGAAAAAGATATATCATGTTATTATTAGTGCTAACCTTTCAGAGCATGAAGAAGAGAGATTATTGAAAACTCTGAAGAAGCACTGTGCTGCTATTGGATATACTCTCGATGATCTTAAGGGCATCAGTCCCACACTATTTCAACACAAGATAAATTTGGAGAAAGATGCCAACCCAGTTCGTGATCACCAACGACGGCTGAATCCTAAGATGAAAGAAGTGGTAAGAAAGGAAATACTAAAGCTCCTTGAGGCAGGTATAATTTATCCCGTTGCTGATAGTCAGTGGGTAAGTCTTGTCCATTGTGTCCCTAAAAAGGGAGGTATTACTGTCGTTCCTAATGATAAAGATGAATTGATTCCGTAAAGAATTATTACAGGTTATACGATGGTAATCGATTTCTGTAAATTAAATAAGGCTACTAAAAAACATCATTACCCCTTACCTTTTATTGATCAAATGCTAGAAAGATTATCCAAACATACACATTTTTTCTTTCTAGATGGTTATTCTGGTTTCTATCAAATAGCTGTGTTAGTTGATGATCAATCTAAGACCACTTTTACTTGCCCGTTCGGTACTTTTGCTTATAGACGTATGTCTTTTGGTTTATGTAATGCACCTGCTACCTTCCAAAGATGCATGATGGCTATATTCTCACTACTAGAGAAAAGCTTACCAGTAGCGTGGTTTTTGTGCTACTAGTAGCGCGGGCACCAGCACTACTGCTACGACGCTACAGCTATTTTGTAGCAGTAGCGCATTTTTAGGCCAGCGCTACTGGTAAGTTCAAGTACTAGTAGCGAGTTTTTAGGCCAGCGCTACTGCTACCATTTATGTTTTTTAGCATTTTGGCGATGTACATGTTTAAACAGATATATCTTTTATACAATAACAACTCATCATGAACTAGTCTGTTTAAATAGCATATTCATTACCACTTGTCATCACCACCAAACAATGTTCGTCAATGAGACATCATATAACAAGTTGGTCACTAGTCATAATCATAACCCCTCCTCATCATCATCAACTCTAACACATTGTAGCACATAATTACACATTCTAGCTACGACCTACTCCTCTCATAGGACCTACTCTACCCTCTCTTAGGTAAAATATCATAAAACAAGATAGGCATTGACTCTCCATTAAGGAAAATTGACTCTCCATAATAAAGAACGGAGATCATCCTGTCTCCAAATCTTAGCCTACACACAATGTTGCTTCCAAGTAGCTCTCTACGTTGGTTGAAATTTTTTTTGAATCATTTATTATCATGGCTTCCTCGCTTATAGAAATCCGGTATGGACAGGAGTGATGTGGATACTGCGGCTGACCTGGCCGTGGTGGCCATAAGCTCATAACATTAAAGCGACCTCTCGGCAACATCAGATGAGGCACACAATCCATCGGCATTTTCTATTCAAAAACATAGTAATAACTTTGTAGTTAGCAATGTAGTTTAGTTTTAGAAGAATTTATGCAAAAGATGCACGGATGTCATAATAGTAGAAAATCTTACCATGATATCTCCATTGATGTTACCGTAGTTCAACACGTGCACTAGTGGCACGTATTGACCATAATGTGGAGGAGTTTGATAATAACTATTGTAATTCTCAAGATTAGTAAAAAATGCGATAAGACCATCTTGCTCCTCATAAGTTAATTGTGCTTCATCATTGTAGTAGTACGTTCTATCTACCATTTTCCGTACATTCTTTGAAGAATGAAAATAAGCTGTCAATGGAAATAAGCTGTCAAATATTTTGAAATAAACAATATAAATTGCTTAGTAAATATGTTTAAGAAACTCACACAGCGGTAGAACTGGAAGCGCGTCAACAAGGACCCAAATGGTCATATCATTTTCATCGATGTCAGGATCACCAAGATCGAAGGTGAGAAGCATACCCTCATGAAAATCATACGCCTGGCAAAGGGCTTCCCAATTCAGGCAACCAAAATTGGATGAATTCACAAAATTGTATAGATTTAAAGCAAAATCATAACCATGATGGGTCTTTAGTTGAATTATCTTTGTCTCCATTCTTTCATGACCTTCAAAACCCCTCTTCTCCAAGACATAGCGTCTTGCATGGCATGGGATAAGCTAGTCCAATTGTAAAATACGGAAATTACACGTTGAAGAAGCAGAGAAGTCATGCAAAAAATAACAAAAAACACTTGTAGTTGCGTACCGTTTCAACATCGAAGGTCTCTTGGAGCTTGATGTTGAAGCGCCGACCTTCTACCATGTGAGGCCCGTCGCACAGACCGCGCTCATCTTCGCAGTACTCGCACATAGAAAATTCCCTTTCGTCGTCAGACATTTCCTAATAGGTAATTAATAATCCATCATCGAATGCATATATAGTAGTTTGTAGCAAAGATCATCACGTAACAACTAAAACACCTAAAATTTGTAGTTTGTAGTAGTTTTTAGCAAAGATCATCATATAATCCATCATGAATACATATATAGTAGTTTCTAGCACAAACTGCGCTCATCTTTTGCATTCAATAAGCAAATAACTAATAGGTAATTAATAATCCATCATCGAATACATATATAGTAGTTTGTAGCAAAGATCATCATATAATATCACTAATACATCTCGAATAATAGCTCTTCTAGGTTCAGTGGGCCGCGGTGGACACCGAAAGAGAAGGAACCATCACCAGATCATAGCTCAGATGAGATCCCCAAAGAATCTGCCAGGTATTGGAGAACCGGCCGTTCGCCAATGCAACCAAGTAGTGCTGGACGCGCGCGTTCTCCTTCGTGACACGATGCTGTACCACCTGCGCGGGGGACTCAAGCCTCTGCACCGATGCAGGCCCACATCACCGCCACCAAAGAAGCTCCGGGTCGACGACAGGCTGGCTCCTCACTAAGCTGCGCTCACCAGAAGGTAGCACAACCTAGTACCAACCCGGCAGAGCCCAGTCCCGGACATGGCCCCTCGGCTCAACCAGGAGTCCTCCGCCGAGTCGACGACGAGGATGCGGGGTAGGCATCGTCGACGTCGAGAACAAAATGCTAATTATGAAAACAAAATTCATAAACACTTAGCAAAATTTGGCATTACCTTTGCTAAAAACAGGACATATCGAGCGCCTGAAATTTGCCAGAACGTAAACAAATCGACATTTCTGGCAAAACATAGGCCACTCGGAAAAATATGACATGTCCAAAATGTGACATGTTCAAAATGTGACATGTCCACTACAAATTTGCATATAACATGAAAAATTGCTTTAACTAAAAAAATAACAACAATTGCTTTAACTAAAAAATTACCTAGAATTCTTTTAACTACACCTAAAACAACTAAAACACCTAAAACTATTTTAAATACACTTAAAACACCTAAATTCTATTAACTACACCTAATTAAAAACCTAGCTAAATTTCTGTCCTAACTTTAAAACCTAGCTAAATTTGAAAACCTAGGGTTCATACAAATTAACTAGGGTTCATACCTAATCTGTCCTAGCTAAGGTTCGATCATAACCTACATTTTTTCAACTACATAGGATTCAAAATAACTACTCTAATAACTATAACTAGGGAGGGAGGGAGGAGGAGGAAGGAGGGAGGAGTACCTCTCGGTGGAGGAGGGCTGGCGCAGGAGGAGAGCCGGTGCGGGGGCCGGGGCGGCGGGCGGAGGAGTAGGCCGACGCGGGGGAGCTGGGCGGCCGGTGGGGAGGAGGGCTGGCGCGGGCGAGGGCGGCCGACGCCGGGAGGAGGGCCGGCGCAGGGGACGACAGCATGCGGGGGTCGACCGAGGCACGCGGGGGATCAAGGGAGGAGTGTGGAGTGTGAGTGAGAGTGATGAGGCTGGGCCGGGGCGCACGCGGGGGGATGTAGCGGGCTTAATAGCAGCGCGGGCAATGGGTAAGCGCTACTCCTAAGCCCACTAGCTGTAGCGCGGGCGCAAATCACACGCTACAGCTAAGTGGCTTGCCCTTTGGCCCCGGCGGCCCGCTAAATAGCAGCGTGGCCCACGCCAACCCTAGTTACACTACTAAAATCTTTTCACAAAAGTGAGAGACACTACTAGGAAAATATTCATACAAATCACACGCAGTAGCAGTAGCGCCCGTTTTGGCCGGCGCTACTGGTAAATACCAGTAGCTTGGGCGCCAAAACAGGCGCTATTGCTAAAATTCTATGTATAAACATTTTCCTAGTAGTGTCTCTGACTTTTGTGAAAAGATTGGTGAGGTTTTCATGGACGATTTCTCCGTTTATGGATCCTCTTTTGATGATTGCTTAAGCAACCTTGATCGAGTTTTGCAGAGATGTGAAGAAACTAACCTTGTCTTGAATTGGGAGAAGTGCCACTTTATGGTTAATGAAGGTATTGTCTTGGGGCATAAAGTTTCTGAAAGAGGTATTGAAGTTGATAAAGCTAAGGTTGATGCTATTGAAAAGATGCCATGTCCCAAGGACATCAAAGGTATAAGAAGTTTCCTTGGTCACGCCAGTTTTTATAGGTGGTTCACTAAGGACTTCTCAAAAATTTCTCAGCCTCTAACTAATTTATTACCAAAAGATATACCATTTCACTACTAGGGAAAAGCTTATACACAGGATCTTACCAGCAGCGAGTTTTAAAATAAGGCGCTGCTGCAATGTAGCAATAGCACGCTCCGTCAATACGCGCTGCTGAAATAGACATATCAGCAGCGCGCCTCGTCTAAGCCGCGCTACTGCTATAATTCCCATGACCCCGCCGCGAAGCTAGTTCTAGCAGCAGCGCGTTTACTGGGACCGCGCTACTGGTAGGTAGTTCAGCAGTAGCGCCTTTGCCTTTAGAGCGCTACTGCTAAAACTAGCTATCTCCACCCCCACGTACACTCCTCTCCGCGATCCACACTCACACACTCAGACTCACTCCCCCTCACCCCCCCGCGCGCCGGTCCTCCCCCGCCGGCCGCCGTCGCCCTGGCCAGCCGCCGTCAACTACCCCTCTTCCCTCTGTGCCGCCGTCAACTCCTCCTCCTCGCCGGACTCTGTACCGCCCTCCTCCCCCGTCCTCCCTCGACTCGCTGCCGGCCAGGACCCTCCTCGCTCCGCCTTCCTCCTCCGTCCTACTCTCTTCTCCCTCCTCGAGTCGCCCCTCCTTCTCCCTCCTTCCTGCTACATTTTGATTTAGTAGGCTAGTTCATATGCAACATTTTGATTTAGTTGATTTAGTAGGCTAGTTCATATGCAACATTTTGATTTATTGATTTAGTAGGCTAGTTGATTTAGTTGATTTAGAACATTTTGATTTAGTAGATTTAGTAGGCTAGTTGATTTAGCTGATTTATAACATTTTGATTTAGTTGATTTAGTAGGCTAGTTGATTTAGTTGATTTAGTAGGCTAGTTGATTTAGTATGCACCATTTTATTGTTATTTTTTCTGTACATGGATATGTAGATGTTTTTTTTATAATAAGTTATTTTTTGGCAAAATGTAGGTGCCAATTTAGTTAAAATCACATGCTACTATTTTTCTTTCCTGTGAAGTGGATCGTTAATCCTTTGCTCATATTGCTTTAGGAAAATGGCGCCGCCATCACCACCACTATGTTGACTGTGCAAGGCAAGCTGTTTGGCATCTACTTCCAGCCGATTTTTCGTCATGCGTCGGTAAGAAATTAGATGAAATGTAACAACTATTTTATTTTTAGTGTTAACATTACTGCATTGTGTCATTTTGCTTTTTTTTACACAGATCGTCCCATGCAATGTGAGGTTGAAATTCAACAAGCTGATAGGAGACACTGTGACATTTGAGGCTCCTGGGGGGGCGCACACTATGGAGGTCGAGAAAGGAAGAAATATGTCGCAGATTGGAGGAGATGGATGGGCCCGTTTTTTCGCACACATGCGTCTTACTGGTGGTGAGTTGATCAGGTTCTCCTTCAGAGCAGAAAGACCCAAGCTGGCTGTCATTTATCTCAACCTGGTGGAAGATGATGAAGATGACGAAGATGATGAAGATGACGAAGATGATGAAGATGATGAGAACCCACTTCATGAAGCCATCATAGCTCAAAGAATGAGGCTGAGCGAGGAGGAGGTGCGCAACCTATGGAACATAATTCCGCCACGTGATGACTTTGTCGGGGTGCCATTAGTGACCCGCCTAACAAGTACCATGGTCAATCGGCATGAAATGGTATGTTATACTGACTGTAGTAAGTTGATGATATATATATGCTTTATTGTTATACTGACAAATGCAAATTATCCGATGATATGCTTAGTGTAGAGTCCAATGATATGCTATGTGGAATCTAGTCGATGATATGCTATGTGGAATCTAGTAGATAATCCATATATACTTATTAGTAGAATTCATGAGTAAATAGTACAAATGCGTAGTACTGTGTCTTTTGATAGTGTAGAAATATAGACTTAATAGAAATATATTTGTAAGAGTATGTGCGAAGCTATTTATTAATTGATATGTTTTTCTTACTCAGAAATTGCCAAAGAACCTATCTGCGAGTTGTGGTATCGAGCTGATCAATAAGGCTCAGCTGGACTACGCCTTACCGCAAGGGGCTCCGTCACCACCTGTACTTACCACATGGACACAGACGACGGTCGCACACACTTAAACTCGGTTGGGTGGAAGAGATTCCTCGTTGGCAAGAATCTTCGTGTTGGACAGGCCATCCTAATTACTATCAGGACCACCCGCCACCCAGGCTTGAGGATGATGATCGTCGTCGATATCATCTAGAACTACATATGATGATTGTCGTCAATATCATGTAGAACTACATATGATGATCGTCGTCGATATCATCTAAAACTACATATGATGATCGTCGTCTATATCACCTAGTACTACTTGAGGATGCATGTTGAGTATATATGAAATTGTTATCTAGTACTCCCTCCATTTCAAATTACTCGTCGTGGTTTTAGTTCAAATTTGAACTAAAACCACGACGAGTAATTTGGAACCGAGGGAATACTACCTAGTACCTATAATGCTTTATGGCTTTATGAAATTGATATCTAGTAGTACCTAGTATCTCGAAATTGTAGTTTATTGAAGCTGAAACGGGGTTGAAATGATGAAAGATATAGCAGTAGCGCGGGGCTAGGAAATCGCTACAGCTAACTAATAGTAGCACGTTCTGTAAAAGCGCTGCTACTATAGTCAATAGTAGTAGGCGGGTGCATACAGCGCTACTACTAAGAGTTAGCTGTAGCGCCTTATTGGTAGCGCAGGAAACCGCGCTGCTGATAGCCGAAAAACCTGCGCTACTACTAGGGTTTTCCCTAGTAGTGTTTGTTTTTGATGATGATTGCGTAGAAGAATTTGAAATACTTAAGAAAGCATTGATCTCTGCACCCATTGTTCAGCAACCTGATTGGAATTTACCCTTTGAAATTATGTGTGATGCTAGTAATTATGATGTAGGTGATGTTCTAGGGCAAAGAGTTGATAAGAAATTAAATGTTATTCAATATGCTAGTAAAACTCTAGACAATACTCAGATAAATTATGCTACTACTAAAAAAGAGTTCTTAGAAGTTGTATTTGCTTGTGATAAGTTCAGACCTTATATTGTTGATTCCAAAGAAACTATTCACACGGATCATGCTGCTATTAAATATCTTATGGAAAAGAAAGATGCTAAATCTAGACTTATTAGATGGGTTCTCCTGCAACAAGAATTTGATTTGCATATTATTGATAGAAAGGGAGCTGAGAACCCCGTTGCAGACAATTTGTCTAGTCTAGAGAATGTTCTTGATGACCCACTACCTATTGATGATAGCTTTCCCGATGAACAATTAAATGTCATAAATGCTTCTCATACTGCTCCATGGTATGTTGATTATGCTAATTACATTGTTGCTAAATTTATACCACCTAGTTTCACATACCAGCAAAAGAAAAAGTTCTTCTATGATTTGAGACATTACTTGTAACATCCCACCACACCGTTCGAGTTTCATTGCTCCATTTGATTTGATTCTTTTTGCGAACCGGAGTTCTTAAGTTGAAACTTCTGGTCAACCTCTTTTGTTTGAGTTTTGCTTGTGCGTCGTTGCTTGTTACTTATGTATGCTATTGTCAGCTTGCAATAGAACACCCGGAGTGCGAAGCGTGCTACTACGAGTCCCTAGGTTTCACAGATCGTCAGCAAGGCAAGTAACACTTTGATCATATCCCTTTTATCACCCAGTTTTTATGCATTAGTCTCAATCCTCAAACATTGCATGATTAGGATGTTATTAACTTTTGGGTTGGGAAGTAGTTGATGAGGTAGAACCTATTGCCCTGTTACATTCAAACCCTTGGGAGTTACTCTATGCGTTGCTTATATATACTATGCTACGCTATGCTCGTAGACGTGGTTTGGGTTTGAGTGAAATACATGACAGATGTGAGCTTGTTAATTAATGGTTCAACTTAAGGTGGCAACTTAATCAAACATCTCGGTGGATTGAGGCACCTGGAGTACCCAGTGTTGCCTGTATTTTTTGGAAATCTCGGAGTACCTGTGTGATCTTTCTATGGACCGCCACCCATGCTCAAAGGGAACTGAGATGATACATGCTAGAAACTTCCGTGTGCAGCCACAAGCTATTATGGGCTCTAGCATAGTTGAGTAAGTTACATGAAGCTCTTGAAGAGGCAGATCAGCAGGTAGTGGGATGTAGGTTTGGTATGGTCTGTCCGGAGTAGAGAGTTAATGTTTCTGAAAGACTGTGTCTCGGTCATCCGTTTCTCAAACACCTTGTAGTGCGAGAAATCAAACGGAGGCGATCGAGTCTTGTGGGGAAAAGTGCGCAAACCTCTGCAGAGTGTACAAACTAATCATGGTTAACCATGTCCTCGGTTATGGACAATTCTTGAGTATCTAGTACTTGGATTATCACATGGATCTCATCACTCTTAATTAATATTTTTGGGTTGTTAATCACTTTAATTGGGATTGAGTTGGAGGAACCTTCTCAATGATGTTTCAACTACCATGATAGTTAAATAAAATCTATTCCTTTGTTGTAGGGAAAAATTGGCTTTTCGCAAAACTGTATCCATAGAGCTTTCCCCCAGCCAAATATGCATGTAGTGATAGCATTATTCTGTTCTTGCTCTATTGTGTTACATTACCCGCATATTCCATGTGCTGACCCGTTTTCGGGCTGCAACGTATTATGTTGCAGACTTTTCAGACGAGGAGTAAGGTTCGTTAGGGTGTTGCCGTGCAGCTCAGCTATGCCGTTGGAATTAATGGACTCACTTTGTCTTCCAAGCCTTCTGCTATTATCGTATTAGATGGCCTTAAGCCATATCATTGTAATAAGTTCTCTCTTGAGACATTCGATGTAATAAGTGTGTGATTGCTACCCTGTTATAAATCCTTCGAGTACTATGTGTGTCAGCATTACCGATCCACGGATGACACTGAAGCACAAAGACTTGACCATCTGAGGTCGGGTCGCTACAAGATGGTATCAGAGCACACACTGAGTGTACGACACGACCACTAAGATAAACCCTAGGTCACACCTCTCTTCTCATTTCTGACTCCTCTCCATTTTCTACTATTTAGGATGACTGAGGTGAAGAACAAGTTTGCACAACCGGATGAAGACACACCTTTTGGACGTCACTTGAAGGAATTCACTAGGTACCTGAACATTGGAATACCAAGTTTCACCGGGACGTACAACGCCTCTTTACCCGAAGAGGAGTGCTGGAGGATACAAGTACAAGTTCCAGGAAGGACGTTCTCGCCTACTTCTAAACCCATAGAGTTTTCTTTCGAAGCACCCACCTGGAGTCTAGGAAAGAGCATGGCAGCCCACATTACCATTGGACACATTGGAGAAGTTTACAACAGGGAACTTAAGGACACTATTTACCAAATATGTGGGCGCCGAGACGAGCAATGGGAAGTAATCAGCACTAGAAAGGATAGATCCATTGCAGCTTTCATCCAGGAGTTAAAGCAGCACATCCGACGTCAGGAAAACCAGATGTGGGCAGACATGATGGAATTGAAGAAGGCGAAGACTAGGATCATTGAGCTGGAGGAAGAACTCAAGTTTACATGCGATGGATATGAGGAGGAAATCAAGACACTACTAGAGAAGAATGACGACTTAGTCAAGAAGATCGGAGTATTCATGGGAGGACCAGCACCAATAGAAGAAGAAGAACCCAAGGAGATACGCCCCGAGGACTACATCATCATCGACGACACCGATTCCGGTCCAAGTAATGATGACTTTGAAGACAAAGCTGGAGCAGACATCATGGAGTCTTCCATCGATCAAAATTTCTAGATGACTACCATATATCACTAGTATTCCCCCATGTATTTAGTAGTAGTTGAGCACTTGTGCGATAGTTCTAGATCGTTTGTATGCCCTTGCTTGATTGATTGAGTGAAATGATTGTGTTTGTCTCATGTGCATATGGGTAGTGTTTTCTCATTAGACCTCCTTCTCTATTCTAATCTCTTACATCTAAACCCTCAGATGCCTCCGAGATGTGACACCGGTTTTTCCTTCCCACCGGAGCTCACCCAGTTAATCCAACAGCAGAATACCTTGATGCAATTGCTAGTTCAGAATCAGGGCAACAACAACAACAACAACAACCCGCCGCCCGTGGACAACCTAGCCCGTTTTCTAAGGTTACAGCCGCCGGTGTTTTCCAGTAGCACCGAGCCCATAGTTGCGGACGATTGGCTACGCCGTATTGGAAGTGAGTTGACCACCGCAGGTTGCATAGATGCTGAGAGAGTGCGCTTTGCCGAACATCAATTGGATGGACCAGTAGCCTCATGGTGGGAGAATTACACAGCCACTTTCCCTATAGCCAATGTCTCCACTTGAGCTATGCAAATGAAGAAGTGGGAGTTCCGCAACTTATGCCAGGGGAACCGTACTGTGGCTCAGTACGTGGATGAGTTTAGCAAGTTATCTTGCTATGCCCCTGATGATGTGGCCACAGATGCAGCGAAACAGGAGAAGTTTATGGAAGGGCTGAATGATGAGATGAGTATGCAGTTGATGGTAGCAACCTTCAACAACTGCCAGGAGTTGGTAGAGAAGGCTCTTATGATTGAAGGGAAGCAGCAGCAGATTGAGAGCTGCAAGAGAAAGTATGGACAAGGGAAGTATAACTCTGGAGCTCAGCAGAAGCCTCGCCTAACCACGAACTCGGGAGGACTTGTCCATAACCATGGAGGTCACAACCACACTGGAGGAGGATCGCATAACCACAATGAATCTAAGAATGGCAATGGGAACGGAACCAACAATAATTATAACCGCCCCAACCCAGCCACACCCGCCAAAAGGGACTTAAGTCATGTTACTTGTTTCAAGTGCGGGAAGACTGGACACTACACCACGGAGTGCCCTGCAGGAAAGAATGGAAATGGAAATGGGAGCCCTGGGAAGAAGCCAAATCCATTCAACAAAGGACAAGTGAACCACGTTAATATGGAGGAGGTTGAAGAGCAGCCGGACGCGGTAATAGGTAAGTTTATGGTTAAGTCATTTACCGCTCTTGTTCTTTTCGATACTGGTGCATCGCATTCATACATATCAAGGGGATTCGTGGATAAGTTTAAGCTACCAACCCAGACCCTTAGGACCCCTCTTTTAGTGAGTTCACCTGGAGCAGAGTTTAGAAAGAATTCCTTATTTAACACTATCCTAAATTTCGTTTCCTTATTTGACACTGATAAACTTTTTCTTCCCTATCTAACAACGAGTTTAAATTTTATGCCTTTTATAACACTTTTGTTCATTTTGAGCCTAAATAGCACTTGAAAAGACCCTTTTGCCCTTCATGTTATGTGTGTGTGCAGGGCAGTAGCGCACACATGCAGCATCAGTGTGCGAGCAGTATCACACACGTAGCGGCACATACACACGCACACGCACACACAGCAGCAGCACACACACGCACACAACACACTCACAGGCAGCAACACACACGCAACAGTAGCAGCAGCACGGATGCACACAGTGTTGGCGCTGCCTCTCGCAACACCTCTTCTTCTTCCTCCGTTGCCTCATACAAGTCTATTTTTTGCTTTCTCTCTCAACACAAAGAACACGTATGACCAGAGAAACACACCCACACACACTAGCACCAAGGAAGAGGAACAATGGCTTTGCCAAGAGGTCAGCTCCTTGGTTCACACGAGAGACGACCGTCACTCTCGCCCACTATGTGTAATATGCAACATATATAGGGTTGGACTCACGCATGCACCAACTATCTGGCACTCTTTCCCACTATCCCATAACCTGGCCTTAGATAAAAAAAACCATAACATGGCCACTAGCTAATCCCTGTCTACATGCATGCCCAAGTCTAGAACTTGTGCAACATCCCATAACCTTTTTTCCCCTTATGGCCACACAATCTGGCCTGCATGCAATGTGTACAAATGCGGTCAAGCACTAACAGACTAACTAACTCACCTTATCTCTAGTGCTCAAGTGACATGCAACACACCCATGATCCACACTTGCATTGTATAACATATAACAAGATTAATCCTAATGCGTAGCACACGGGCACGCAACAGCGCGCACACACGCACACATGCAATAGCAAACCCACATGCAGTAGCACACACACACACCCGCGGCAGTAGCACACATGTACACACGCGCGCACATGCACACAAACATACTTACATGAGGGGAAAATGGTCTTTTCAGGTATCATTCAGGCTTAAAATGGACACAAGTTTTATAAAAGGCATAAAATTTAGACTCGCTGTCAAATAGGGAAGAAATTATTTGTCGATGTCAAATAGGGCATAAAATTTAGACACAGTGTTAAATAAGGAATTCTCTCCAGAGTTTATGGCTAGCCGATGGTGTGACCAGATACCCTTAACCATTGGTACACATGTTTTTCCGTCCCACCTAATCATCTTGGAGTCACAAGGATTGGATGTGATATTGGGTATGGACTAGATGTCAAAGTTTGGAGGAAGCATTGACTGTGCTAGTAAGTCGATTTATCTCACCACTCCGGAAAGAAAAAGGATTAAGTATGTATCTAGGCATGTGCCTAGGAGGAGTCAGGTGAATGCCCTTACGGGAGTTTTTCAGGAGGAAGTGCCTGTAGTGAAGGATTACCCGGATGTTTTTCAGAGGAGTTACCAGGCATGCCACCGGATAGAGACATTGAGTTTTTGATAGAACTGTTGCCAGGTACTGGACCAATATCCAAGAGACCCTATCGGATGCCCGCAAATGATCTGGAAGAAATTACGAAACAGATCAAGGAGTTATTGGAGAAAGGATACATCCGAAGAAATTCATCACCTTGGGGAGCCCAAGTACTTTTGGTTGAGAAGAAGGATAAATCCCTAAGGATGGTTGTTGATTATCGAGCATTAAATGAAGTGATGATTAAGAACAAGTACCCACTACCGATGATCAATGATCTGTTTGATCAGTTGTAGGGAGCTAAAGTGTTTTCGAAGATCGATTTTCGATCGGGGTATCATCAATTGAAGATACGAGAAAAGGACATACCGAAGACAGCGTTCACAACACAATATGGATTATACGAGTACAGGGTCATGTCATTTGGACTGACTAATGCCCCTTCCTATTTCATGAGCATGATGAACAAGGTGTTCATGGAGTATTTGGAAAGTTTTTTGTGGTTTTTATTGATGATATTATGGTATACTCGAAGAATGAGGAGGAGCACAAGTAGCATTTGCGCTTAGATCTCGAGAAACTTAGGGAACACCAATTGTATGCTAAGTTCAGCAAATGCGAATTTTGGTTGAAAGAAGTTGGGTTCCTTGGACATGTTATATCGGGAGAAGGTATAGAAGTAGACCCCAGAAAAATTCAGTCAGTCATTGAATGGTTGGCACCCACTTCAGTTAGCGAGATCCGCAGCTTTCTTGGACTCGCAGGATACTACCGGAGATTCATCAAGAATTTTTCCAAGATTGCAAAGCCAATGACTGAACTATTGAAGAAGGATACTAAGTTTAAATGGACAGAATATTGCGAGGCAAGTTTCCAGGAATTGAAGAAACACTTGACTACAGCACCAGTGCTAACACTGCCAGATATACATAAGGAGTTCCAAGTGTAGTGCGATGCCTCACACTTAGGACTTGGACGTGTGCTTATGCAGGACAGGAGAGTTGTTTCGTATGCCTCACGACAACTGAAACCTCATGAGTTAAACTATGTCACGCATGATTTGGAGCTAGCAGCCGTAGTACATGCATTGAAGACCTGGAGACATTACCTTATTGGAAACTGTTGTGATGTGTACAGGGACCATAAGAGTTTGAAGTACATTTTCACCCAGAAGGAGGTGAACCTTCGACAGAGGAGATGGTTGGAACTTATAAAGGATTATGACATGAAGCTACACTATCATCCAGGAAAGGCCAACGCCGTAGCAGACGCTTTGAGCCGGAAGAGTTATGCTAATATCCTTGAAAGCAAGGGACAGCCGAAGGAATTAGCAGAGGACATCATGGAACTTCGATTGGAGATTGTTCCTAGAGGATTTATTGCAACAATGGAGGTCCAGTCGACATTGCTGGACAAAATTCAGGAAGCTCAGAAGGATGACAAAGATATTGCCAAGATAAAGGAGAAGATGGGCAAAGGAAAGGCCAAAGGTTTTCGTGAGGATGAGCACGATACCCTATGGTTTGAGGACCGAGTTTATGTGCCCAATAACCAGGAGATCAGGAAGTTAATACTTCACGAGGCCGATGACTCACCCTACTTGATACACCCTGGAAACACCAAAATGTATCTAGATTTGAAGGAACATTTCTGGTGGACCGGTATCAAGAAGGATATTGCCGAGTATGTCGCCGTATGTGATGTATGTCAGCACGTGAAGGCAGAACATCAGAAGCCAGCAGGGCTGTTACAGCCTATGCCGATACCCGAATGGAAGTGGGATAAACGGGGCATGGACTTTATCACCGGATTGCCCAGGACCAAGCAGGATATGATTCCATATGGGTAGTAGTTGATCGCTTGACCAAAGTAGCTCACTTCATCCTAGTGAAAACCACCTATACAAGTGCAAAGTGGCCAAGATATATATGTCCAGGATAGTATGCCAGCATGGAGTTCCGAGGACCATCGTATCAGATCGAGGAACACGGTTTGCCTCAAAGTTTTGGCACCAGTTGCACCAGACTTTGGGAACGAGATTGGAGTATAGTACAGCATTTCACCCGCAGACGGATGGACAAACAGAGAGAGTCAACCAAATTTTGGAGGACATGTTGAGAGCCTGTGCGCTAGATTATGGATCTAGTTGGGATGACAATTTTCCATAGCAGAGTTTTCATACAACAATAGCTATCAAGCTAGTTTGAAGATGGCCCCATTTGAAGCCCTGTATGGACGAAGGTGCAGAACACCGTTGATGTGGGACAAGGTAGGAGACCGACAGTTGTTTGGGCCAGACTTGATCAAGGAATCTGAGGAGAAGGTTAAATAGATTCGTGACAGACTGAAGATTGCTCAGTCCCGCAGAAGAGTTATGCAGACTCAAAACGCAAGGAGGTAACCTATGAAATTGGCGACCGAGCATATCTGCAAGTATCACCCTTGCGAGGAGTGAAACGTTTTGGAGTTAAGGGAAAGTTAGCCCGAGATTTGTAGGACCGTATCGTATTTTGGAACGGATGGGAGAAGTTGCCTACAAGTTGGAGTTACCCGAGGGATTGTCAAGAGTTCATGACGTGTTTCACGTTTCACAGGTAAAGAAGTGTCATGTTGAGATGGCAGATGTACCGCTAAGAGATATAGTACCCCTGGAGGCGATTCAGTTGGACAGTGATTTGACTTATGAGGAGAAACCAGTTAAGATTCTTGAGTTTGCCAGCAGAGTCACCCGTAGTAAGGTTATCAAGTTTTGTAATGTTCAGTGGAGCCACCATACCGAGGATGAAGCCACCTGGGAACGGGAGGATGATCTTCGCAAAGACCACCCACACCTATTTTCTAGCCAACCCGAATCTCGAGGGCGAGATTCATCTTAAGGTGGGTAGGTTTGTAACATCCCAAATTTTCAATTTGGAATGTTATACATAGTCATCCATGCATATCATATTTTATTCGCATTTCGTCTCGCGATCCTCGAAATCCTAAGCAACTCAAGGACCCTCGGAGAGAGTTGGGGATTTCCCGGTTTTCAAATTTGATCTCTATCAAATCTTGAAAACGAGGATTTTTGGTTTTAATTATTTTCTCTCCAAAAATATTTCACACTAAAATATATGAGAGGAGATAATATGACTTCTCCAAGATAAATGAAATATTGGAGGAAGAATATTAAAACCAAATAATTGTTTTATTTGGATTTTTATTGCAATTTTGTTTGCATTAGAAAAATTGCACTTTTTCCAAAATTGCATTTTAGGTCCATGAAAATGTTCATCTCGTTCTAAATATTTTATTTAGACGGTGAAAATTCATTTTGGCATTTTTAGATTTTTTATTTATTTTTTTAGGATTTATTTCAGTCGGCGAAATTATTATTTAAAAAAATCGAGGTTCCTGCGCCGACTGGGCCTAAGGCCCAGCCGCGCCAGGCAGCCGCTGCCGCCTTCCCCGCGAGCGCCGCCACCGCCGCCTCGGGCTAGGAGTCCGAGCCGGACTCCTCTCCACCGCCGCATCTCGCCCCGTCCTCCAAGCCGCCCCGCCCCGCCCTTATATACGCCGCCACCCCCACCCCCAACACCCCACCACACCACCGCCGCCCGCGCCGCGCCAAGCCGCCGCCGCCGCACCACCGCCGCATTCCGCGCCGCCGCCGAGCGTCGCCGCCCCCTAAGCCGCCGCCCCGCCGGACCTCTCGCCGGAGGTAGCCACCGCGCCCCGCCGCCAGTTTTTTTATAAAGACCGACCAGATTTTTTTAGAACCCTAGATCCATTTTTTTAGGATTCGCTGGTTTTTCTCGGTTCTTCTATTTGGCGGACGTTCGTCCGAACGGTCGTTTTAACGAACGGTTCTTCGCCCGTTAGAAACAGCCAACGAACACTTGTTCATTAGTCTGTTTGTCAGTTTTCTTTTATCGGATTTATTCCGCGATTTTCCCTGATCGTGATTTCTAATCCGATCTTAGTTTCTGTTTTTCTTTTCGCTCGTTAGTCGGAATCAGGCGATTCAAGCGCCTAGAGTTTCGTCTCGAAACCCTCTTTCCTCTTAACCAACTCGAACAAGTTTTCTCTACTGTAAAATTTGACCTAGTTTCCGATTTGTAAACGAACCTTCTTTCTTTCGCCGTTCGAGTTTCGTTGCTCCATTTGATTTGATTCGTTTTGCGAACCGGAGTTCTTAAGTTGAAACTTCTAGTCAACCTCTTTTGTTTGAGTTTTTCTTGTGCATCGTTGCTTGTTACTTATGTATGCTATTGTTTGCTTGCGATAGAACACCCGGAGTGCGAAGCGTGCTACTACAAGTCCCTAGGTTTCGTAGATCGTTAGCAAGGCAAGTAACACTTTGATCATATCCCTTTTATCACCCAGTTTTTATGCATTAGTCTCAATCCTCGAACATTGCATGATTAGGATGCTATTAACTTGTGGGTTGGAAAGTAGTTGATGAGGTAGAACCTATTTCCCTATTACATTCAAACCCTTGGGAGTTACTCTACGCGTTGCTTATATATACTATGCTATGCCCGTAGACGTGGTTTGGGTTTAAGTGAAATACATGACAGATGTGAGCTTGTTAATTAATGGTTCAACCTAAGGTTGCAACTTAATCAAACATCTGGGTGGATTGAGGCACCTGGAGTACCCAGTGTTGCCTGTATTTTTTGGAAATCCCGGAGTACCCGTGTGATCTTCCTATGGACCACCACCCAGGCTCAAACGGAACTGAGATGATACATGCTAGAAACTTCAGTGTGCAGCCACAAGCTATTATGGGCTCTAGCATAGTTGAGTAAGTTACGTGAAGCTCTTGAAGAGGCAGATCAGCAGGTAGTGGGATGTAGGTTTGGTATGGTCTGTCCGGAGTAGAGAGTTATTGTTTCTGAAAGACTGTGTCTTGGTCATCCGTTTCTCAAACACCTTGTAGTGCGAGAAATCAAACGGAGGCGATCGAGTATTGTGGGGAAAAGTGCGCAAACCTCTGCAGAATGTACAAACTAATCATGGTTAGCCATGTCCCCGGTTATGGACAATTCTTGAGTATCTAGTACTTGGATTATCACATGGATCTCATCACTCTTAATTAATATTGTTGGGTTGTTAATCACTTTAATTGGGATTGAGTTGGAGGAACCTTCTCAATGATGTTTCAACTGCCATGATAGTTAAATAAAATCTATTCCTTTGTTGTTTGGAAAAATTGGCTTTTCGCAAAACTGTAACCATAGAGCTTTCCACCAGCCAAATATGCATGTAGTGATAGCATTATTCTGTTCTTGCTCTACTGTGTTACATTGCCAGCATATTCCATGTGCTGACCCGTTTTCGGGCTGCAACGTATTATGTTGCAGACTTTTCAGAAGAGGAGTAAGGTTCGTTAGGTCGTTGCCATGCAGCTCAGCTATGTCGTTGGAGTTGATGTACTCACTTTATCTTCCAAGCCTTCCGTTGTTATCATATTAGATGGCCTTAAGCCATATTATTGTAATACGTTCTCTCTTGAGACATTCGATGTAATAAGTGTGTGATTTCTACTCTGTTATAAATCCTTTGAGTAATGTGTGTGTCAGCATTACCGATCCAGGGATGACACTGAAGCACAGAGACTTGACCATCTGAGGTCGGGTCGCTACATTACTTTTGGGATGACCCGCATCTTTATAAAGAAGGAGTAGATGGTGTTATTAGACGTTGTGTACCTGAGCATGAACAGGAACAGATCCTACGCAAGTGTCACTCCAAAGCTTATGGAGGACACCGCGCTGGAGATATAACTGCACATAAGGTATTGCAATCTGGTTTTTATTGGCCTACTCTCTTCAAGGATGCCCGTAAGTTTGTTGTATCTTGTGATGAATTTAATAGAATTGGTAATATTAGTAGACGTCAAGAAATGCCAATGAATATTCACTTGTTATTGAACCATTTGATGTTTGGGGCTTTGATTATATGGGACCTTTTCCTCCCTCCAATGGATACACACATATTTTAGTTGCTGTTGATTACGTTACTAAGTGGGTAGAAGCTATTCCAACTAGTAGTGCTGACCATAACACCTCTATTAAAATGCTTAAAGAAGTTATTTTTCCAAGGTTTGGAGTCCCTAGATATTTAATGACTGATGGTGGTTCACATTTTATTCACGGTGCTTTCCGTAAAATGCTTGCTAAATATGATGTTAATCATAGAATTGCATCTCCTTATCACGCACAGTCTAGTGGTCAAGTAGAATTGAGCAATAGAGAACTCCAATTAATTTTGCAAAAGACTGTTCATATATCTAGAAAGAATTGGTCCAAGAAACTTGATGATGCATTATGGGCCTATAGAACTACATATAAAAATGCTATGGGTATGTCTCCGTATAAAATGGTCTATGGAAAAGCATGTCACTTACCTCTCGAACTAGAACATAAATCTTATTGGGCTATTAAAGAGCTGAATTATGATTTCAAACTTGCCGGTGAGAAAAGTTTATTTGACATTAGCTCACTTGATGAATGGAGACCCAAGCCTATGAGAATGCCAAATTGTTTAAAGAAAAAGTTAAAACATGGCATGACAAAAGAATACAAAAGCATGAGTTTAATGTAGGTGATTATGTATTGCTATACAACTCTCGTTTAAGATTTTTTGCAGGAAAACTTCTCTCTAAATGGGAAGTTCCATATGTTATCGAGGAGGTCTATCGTTTCGGTGCCATAAAAATCAACAACTTCGAAGGCACAAATCCGAAGTGGTGAATGGTCAAAGAATTAAACATTATATCTCAGGTAATCCTATAAATGTTGAAACAAATGTTATTGAAACCGTAACCCCGGAGGAATACATAAGGGACACTTTCCGGAACGTTTCAGACTTAAAAAAGGAATAGGTATGTGGTACGGTAAGTAAACCGACTCCAAAACAGTTCTAACGGCAATTTTCTTCTGTTTTGGAATATTTAGAAAAATAGAAAAATAAGAAGCAGTCCGGGAAGGACACGAGGGCTCCATGAAGGTGGAGGGCGCGCCCTGCCCCCCTGGGCGCGCCCCCTACCTCGTGGGCACCTCGTGTGCTCTCCGGACTCCGTTTTCTTGCATGTTACGTATTTTGGTCGGTAAAAATTCATTATATAATCTCCTGGAGGTTTTGACCACTATATCATGCAAATATCTCTTGTCTTTGTTTCCAGTTGTTTTCTGTCAGGCTTGTTAAGGATAGGCATTATGTCGTCTCCCTCCTCCAATAATGGTGACAACGATGCTTGGCTAATGAGATAGAGGTGAAGAGGGAAGAACCTATGGAGATCAACAAGGATGATGGGATCAAGAAGACCACGGAGGACCAAGTTCGGGCCGCAGAAGACATCCTTCAACTTGATCACAATCTTCTTAACCCAAGTGAGACCGAGGCTTTCAAGATGATTGAGTTTGCCCGTATACAAAACAAGTATCTCACACGTGAAAATATTTTGTTGAAGGAGCATATCATCGCACTCAAGGACATTATCCGCAAGATGGAGGACCTCCTACGCTCGATGTGTGACTATCCATCATCAACGTATCCACCTTCTTCAAAAACAAAGAAGAACTGAGTATCTGGTATGGGCACTCCCCTTGGCAACTACCAAGCTTGGGGGAGTGCCCAGTATCGTATCACCATCACTTTTATCTTTACCACTTTTCTTAGTTCGACCCTTTTGATAATATTTTGATCTAGTAGAATAAAAGTTCTTAGTATGATCTAGTTGTGAGTTTTGCTTTATGATCCTTCTATGTAATCGAGTCCGTGAGCTATATATAATAAAGATTAGTGTTGAGTCCAGGGAATTATTATCTTGCTATAATCTTGAGGGAATAAAAGGAAAGAGAAAGAATAAAAAAGAAATAAAAGAGATCATATGGATCTTATGGAGAGTAATGAGCTCACATATATAGAGTATGATGATTAAAAGTTGTTGAGAGTTGACAAACATAGTTTTGGTCATCGTGGCAATTAATAGGAAGTAATAAAGAAAGAGAGGTCTTCACATATAAATATACTATCTTGGACATCTTTTATGATTGTGAGCACTCATTAAAATATGACATGCTAAAGAGTTGACGTTGGACAAGGAAGAAAACGTAATGGGTTATGTTTTCTTACATCTGAGATAAATTATATTGTCATGGATCATCCAACATGATTGAGCTTGCCTTTCCCCCTTATGGTAGCCAAATTCGTTGCACCAAGTAGAGATACTACTTGTGATTCCAAACAACCTTAAACCAGTTTTTCCACGAGAGTCCACCATACCTACCTATGGATTGAGTAAGATCCCTCAAGTAAGTTGTCATCGGTGCAAGCAATAAAAATTGCCCTCTAAATATGTATGACTTATTATTGTGGGAGAAAATAAGCTTTATACGATCGTGTGATATGGAAGAAATAAAAGTGACGGACTGCATAATAAAGGTCCATATCACATTCTTTCGCATTAAGATTTTGTGCATCCAACCATAAAAGCACATGACAACCTCTTCTTCCCTCTGCGAAGGGCCTATCTTTTACTTTTATCTCCTACCTGGTAGAAGAGTCGTGGTGATCTTCACCCTTCCTTTTTATATTTTATGTTTTGGCAAGCACAACATGTTGGAAAGATCCTGGTATATATGGCTAATTGGATGTGAGTTTTCATGAACTATTATTGTTCACATTACCCTTGAGGTAAAACATTGGGAGGCAAAACTATAAGCCCCTATCTTTCTCTGTGTCCAATTAAGACTCCATACCCATAAGTATTGCGTGAGTGTCAGCAATTGTGAAATACTATATGATACTTGAGTATCTGGACTTGCTGAAAAGCTCTTATATTGACTCTTTCCTATGTTATGATAAATTGCAATTGCTCCAATGATTGACATTATAGTTTGTTAGTTTTCAATGAAGTTTATGATTCATACTTGAAATTGTGATTGAATTGTTACTCTAGCATAAGAGATCATATGACAAGAATTATATAAGTTGGTGTTCTAAGAATGATCATGATGCCTCATGTACGTATTTTATTTTTATCGACACCTCTATCTCTAAACTTGTGGACATATTTTTTGATTTCGGCTTTTGCTTGAGGACAAGCGAGGTCTAAGCTTGGGGGAGTTGATACGTCCATTTTGCATCATGCTTTTATATCGATATTTATTGCATTATGGGCTGTTATTACACATTATGTCACAACACTTATGCCTATTCTCTCTTATTTTACAAGGTTTACATAAAGAGGGAGAATGCCGGCAGTTGGGATTCTGGGCTGGAAAAGGAGCAAATATTACAGACCTATTCTGCACAACTCCAAAAGTCCTGAAACTTCACGGAAGTCATTTTCAGAATATATAAAAAATACTGAGCTCAAGAAGTTCACCAGGGGGGCCACACCCTGCCCACGAGGGTGGGGGGCGCGCCCCAACCCCCTGGGCGTGCCCCCTACCTCGTGGGCCCCCTGGTGGCCCTCCGATGCCCATCTTCTGCTATATGGAGCCTTTCGATGAGGAAAAAAAATCATAAGCCAGCTTTCTGGACGAGACTTCGCCGCCACGAGGCGAAACCTTGGCGGAACCAATCTAGGGCTCCGGCGGAGCTGTTCTGCCGGGGAAACTTCCCTCCGAGAGGGGGAAATCATCGCCATCGTCATCACCAATGATCCTCTCATCGGGAGGGGGTCAATCTCCATCAACATCTTCACCAGTACCATCTCCTCTCAAACCCTAGTTCAACTCTTGTATCCAATTCTTGTCTCTATGTCCGGGATTGGTACCTGTGGGTTGCTAGTAGTGTTAATTACTCCTTGTAGTTGATGCTAGTTGGTTTATTTGGTGGAAGATCATATGTTCAGATTCTATATGCATATTAATACCCCTCTGATTATGAACATGAATATGCTTTGTGAGTAGTTACGTTTGTTCCTGAGGACATGGGAGAAGTCTTGCTATTAGTAGTCATCTGAATTTGGTATTCTGTGACGCCCCCGATTTGACCGTACACTAATCATGCACGCAAATGTGTACGATCAAGATCAAGGACTCACGGGAAGATATCACAACACAACTCTACAAATAAAATAAATCATACAAGCATCATATTACAAGCCAGGGGCCTCGAGGGCTCGAATACAAGAGCTCGATCATAGACGAGTCAGCGGAAGCAACAATATCTGAGTACAGACATAAGTTAACAAGTTTGCCTTAAGAAGGCTAGCACAAACTGGGATACAGATCGAAAGAGGCGCAGACCTCCTGCCTGGGATCCTCCTAACTACTCCTGGTCGTCGTCAGCGGGCATCACGTAGTAGTAGGCACCTCCGGTGTAGTAGGAGTCGTCGTCGAAGGTGGCGTCTGGCTCCTGGGCTCCAACATCTGGTTGCGACAACCAGGTAGAAGGGATAGAGGGAAAGAAGGAGGAAGCAACCGTGAGTACTCATCCAAAGTACTCGCAAGCAAGGAGGTACACTACATATGTATGCATTGGTATCAAATGGAATAAGGCTATCATATGTGGACTGAACTGCAGAAAGCCGGAATAAGAGGGGGATAGCTAGTCCTTTCGAAGACTACGCTTCTGGCAGCCTCCGTCTTGCAGCATGTAGAAGAGAGTAGACTGAAGTCCTCCAAGTAGCATCGCATAGCATAATCCTAACCGATGATCCTCCCCTCATCGCCCTGTGAGAGAGCAATCACCGGTTGTATCTGGCACTTGGAAGGGTGTGTTTTATTAAGTATCCAGTTCTAGTTGTCATAAGGTCAAGGTACAACTCCAAGTCGTCCTGTTACCGAAGATCACGGCTATTCGAATAGATTAACTTCCCTGCAGGGGTGCACCACATACCCCAACACGCTCGATCCCATTTGGCCGGACACACTTTCCTGGGTCATGCCCGGCCTCGAAAGATCAACACGTCGCAGCCCCACCTAGACCAACAGAGAGGTCAGCACGCCGGTCTAAACCTAAGTGCACAGGGGTCTGGGCCCATCGCCCTTAGCACACCTGCACGTTGCGTACGCGGCCGGAAGCAGAACTAGCCCCCTTAATACAAGAGCAGGCTTACGTTCCAATCCGGCGCGCGCCACTCAGTCGCTGACGTCACGAAGGCTTCGGCTTATACCACGACGCCGGGATACCCATAACTACTCCCGCGTAGATGGTTAGTGCGTATAGACCAAATGGCCAAACTCAGATCAAATACCCAGATCTCGTTAAGCGTGTTAAGTATCCGCGAACGTCGACCAGGGCCAGGCCCACCTCTCTCCTAGGTGGTCGGAACCTGCCCTGCCGCTCTGGCAAGAGAGAGGGGTCGTCAACTCCGTAGTCGTACTGGGTAGCAGCGGCGTCGGTCTCGGTGTCTATCGAGAGAAGAGGGGGGAGAACATTAAATAAATAAGCAAGCATATGCATAGTGATGCATGACATGACAAGTAACGACGTTAGAGGTGCCCTAACATGGTATTAGGTGATACCGGTGAAGGGGGATAACATCCGGGAAAGTATCCCCGGTGTTTCGCGTTTTCGAACAGATGAACCGAAGGTGAAATGTTGCAGGTTCACTATTCTAGGGATGCATGGCGGGCGAACGGGCTGCGTAACCGAATTCGTCTCGTCGTTCTGAGCAACTTTCATGTACAAAGTATTTCCATCTGAGCTACGGTTTATTTTATATTAATTTCAAAAGATTTAAATCATTTTTAGGATTTATTTATTTAATTTAATCAACATTATCCAGAACAGTGTCTGCTGACGTCACCATGACGTCAGCATCACATCAGGAGTCAACAGAGGTGTTGACTGGGTCGCTGACGTGTGGGACCCACTGGTCATTGACTGTTTAGCCTAATCATTGTTTAACTAATCTAACTACTGTTTAATTAAATTAATTAGTTAGTTAGGTTAATGTAATTATGATTAATTAACTTAATTATTTCCTTAATTAAATAATTAATTTAATTATTATTATTATTTTAATTATTTTTATTATTAATTCTCTTTTTTTAAACATTTTGTGCGGGGCCCCCATGTCAATGGCTCAGCGAGAGCCTTAGCGGGCGTTCGGGTAACGGGCACCGGCGTCGCTCGTGCGAAGACCGAGACCGACCCGGGGTGGGGGCAAGGCAAGGAACGGGGAGGGATCGCGGTGACCGCGGCGCGGTCGGCCGGATCGATGGCGATGAGCAGCGGGGCAGAGGGAGTGGCCGGCGGCAGCGCCAGCGGTGGGGAAAGGGGTGCGGCCCGGCGGACGCAGCGGCAGGGGCGCAAGAGGAGCGCGGGCAGTGGCGAGGCGGGCGGCCCTGAGCAGCGCGCAGGAGGGAGCGGGGCGGGGCGGCGCGGTAGTGGGCCTCGATGGCCGGGGACAGAGAGCCAGGGGAGAGAGGGAGGGAGGCCGGAGCTCACGGCGGGGCGTAGGGTCCCGGCAGTGGCTCGGGGAGGAGTCAGGGAAGCGAGATCCGGCGACGGGGCGGCGACACGACGGCGGTCCAGGGCGGTGGCCGATCGTGGCGAAGACGGTGAGGGGGCTCCAGCGGCGCGGTCCTCGTGCGGCGCCAGAGGTGGTCGGGGCACGATGCGGCGGGGCGAACCCGGCCGGCGGTGCCTGGCAACGGCGAAGCTCCGGGGGAGGGGGGGCAGAGGGCACGGGGCGCTGAGGTGGTTGCCCCGATCCAGAAGGGGATCGGGGAGTGGGGAGTGAGCGAGTGGGGGGGGCGAGTGGGAGGGGTTAGGGTTTCGGTCGGGTGGACTGGGGTTAAGTGGTGGGGGGTGTGGGCCGGCCTGGTTGGCCCGATGGCTAGCTGGGCCAAGGCCCAGCGAGGGATGGGGTTTCCCCTTTTTTTTGGTTTTGTTTCCTGTTTTCCTTTTTTTATTTTTATTTTATTTTCTGTTTTTAAATCATTTTAAATTACTTAGGCATTTTATAAAAATGGGTTTGCTGCACCATAATTACCTTTGTAATATTTGGCGTCCACCGAACATTTTTGTTTTAATATTTGAAAACTTTTCTTCTTTGGTTGATTTTGAATTTTAATTTGAATCAGTTTCGAACTAACACGAGACTAGGAATAGTAATCGAGGTGACGTGGCATCATTAGCAGAGGTTCACTGTAGCTTAATTACCCGGGCGTTACAAAACTCCTCCACTACAAGAAATCTCGTCCCGAGATTTAGGAGGTAGAAGGAAACAACTCGGGGTATTCATCACGCAGGCGATCCTCGCGTTCCCAAGTGGCTTCGTCTTCAGAGTGATTCGACCACTGGACTTTGAGGAATTTGATCGCCTTCTGATGTGTGCGGCGTTCAGCTTGGTCAAGAATGCGGACAGGATGCTCTTTATAAGAGAGGTCCTGTTGCAATTCGAGCACTTCATGATCCACCGCTCGGATTGGATCCTTGAAGCAACGGCGGAGTTGTGACACATGGAACACATCGTGAACCTGAGAAAGGTTCGGCGGAAGCTCCAATTGATATGCTACCTTTCCACGCCTTTCGAGAATAGTGAAGGGACCGATATAGCAAGGAGCTAGCTTGCCCTTGATCCCGAAGCGGTGAGCACCCTTCATTGGTGTAACTCGAAGGTAAGCCTTTTCGCCAGGTTGATAGACCATGTCTTGGTGATGACGGTCATACTGACTTTTCTGACGTGACTGAGCAGTCTTGAGATTCTCGCGAATAATGCGAACTTGTTCTTCGGCCTGTTGGATAATATCCGGACCGAAGAGTGGACGCTCCCCAGTTTCTGACCAGTTCAGAGGGGTTCGACACTTTCGTCCATATAGCACTTCGAAGGGGGACATCTTCGGACTAGCTTGATAGCTATTATTATAAGAGAACTCGGCATATGGAAGAGATTCCTCCCATTTCTTGCCGAATGAGATTACACAAGCTCGAAGCATGTCTTCGAGAACTTGGTTGACACGTTCAACCTGTCCTTGCGACTGAGGATGAAACGCAGTACTGAACGACAGATGAGTTCCCATAGCTTCTTGGAAACTCGCCCAAAACCTTGAAGTGAATAAGCTGCCATGGTCTGAACTGATAACCAGTGGGATACCGTGAAGTGAAACGATTCTGGCCATGTAGAGAGTAGCAAGCTGACTAGCAGTGATTGTCTCTTTGACCGCCAGAAAATGGGCAAATTTGGAAAGCCGGTCAATGACGACAAGAATAGCATCATTACCTTTCTGCGATTTGGGAAATCCAGTGACGAAGTCCATTTCAACATGGTCCCATTTCCATTCAGGAATAGAGATAGGTTGCAGAGTTCCAGCAGGCCTTTGATGCTCTGCTTTGATTCGGCGACAAACATCACACTCAGCAACATAACGAGCAATGTCCTGCTTCATATTAGACCACCAGAATCTTTGACGAATATCCTGGTACATCTTTGTACTTCCAGGATGGATGGACAGAGGCGTATCATGAGCTTCTTGCATAACCCTCTTAGTCTTATCCAGGTTTTTCTTCGAACATGGTACCACTAGGCGGCTTTTGAAATACAAGGCGCCATCGTCGGCGATCGTGAAGAATGAGGGCTTTCCCTTTTTGAGGTCGCGCTTAATCTTGAGGACTTCATCGTCACATTTCTGTATCCATTTGATGGTGTCCACAAGATCTGGTTTCGCAACCAGGGTATTGAGAGAACCCTTAGAAACAACATGGAGGTTCCGTTTGGGGAAATCTTCGGGAGGGGGAGCGAGTGATCCCGGAGGAACAATATGGAGGTTCAGCCTTCTAAATTCTTCGGCAAGCGAGGGCTGAACTTTGTGGACCTGGAGATGGTTACAGTAAGACTTGCGGCTCAAGGCATCAGCCATTACATTAGCCTTGCCGGGGGTATAGGATATACCCACGTCAAAGTCTGCAACAGTCTCCATCCATCTTTGCTGGCGTAGGTTCAAATCTGGCTGAGTAAACAGATACTTCAGACTTTGATGGTCAGTGAAGATCTCGCAACGATTACCGAGAAGGTAATGTCGCCACTGCTTCAGTGCATGAATGGCAGCAGCAAGCTCGAGGTCGTGAACCGGGTAGTTTTCTTCATGAGGGCGCAGTTGACGAGAGGCATAAGCAATCACTCTGCGCTCCTGCATTAGGACACAGCCTAATCCTTGGCGGGAAGCGTCGCAGTAAATGACGAAGTCCTTCTTAGTATCAGGTGGTGCAAGCACCGGGGCAGAAGTCAACTTGTCTTTGAGCGCCTGGAAACTTTCCTGACACTTGTCTGTCCAGCCGAACTTGACACCCTTATGCAACAGATTAGTCAGGGGCCTAGCAATCTTGGAGAAGTTCTCGACGAATCGACAGCAATAGTTGGCGAGACCGAGAAAACTTCGGACTTGCTTGACGTTCTTCGGAGGAGTCCAATCGAGAATAGCCTGAACTCGTTCAGGGTTGACGGCAATACCATCCTTGGAGATGACATGCCCAAGATAGGTTACTTCGGGGAGCCAGAATTCACACTTGGAATACTTAGCATACAGTTGATGTTCTCGAAGCTTCTCTAGCACAAGACGCAGATGTCCAGCATGTTCTTCCTCGTTCTTGGAAAATACAAGGATATCGTCCAGATAAACCACGATGAACTTGTCGAGGTAATCCATGAATATATAATTCATCAGACGAGAGAAGGTGGCGGGAGCATTCGTTAAGCCGAATGACATGACGGTGTACTCATATGACCCATACCGAGTCACGAAGGCGATTTTTGGGATGTCCTCTTCACGAACACGGATCTGGTGGTAACCCAACCTCAAGTCGAGTTTGGAGAACACTGATGAGCCAGCCAGTTGATCATAAAGATCATTGATCCGAGGAAGAGGGTATTTATTCTGAATGGTAGCTTGGTTTATAGGACGGTAGTCTTGGACCAATCGGTTTGTCCCATCCTTCTTCCTAACAAAGAGAGAAGGTGCTCCCCAAGGAGAGCAACTTGGGCGAATGAAACCTTTGGTAAGAGATTTGTCGATTTCCTCCTTAAGCTCAATGAGTTCATGCGGCGGCATCTTGTAGGGTCGTTTAGCTATAGGGGTAGTGCCAGGTTTCAAGTCGATGATGAACACGATAGCTCTAGCAGGGGGAATCCCTGGAAGTTCTTCTGGGAAGACATCTTGGAATTCACGAACGACGGGAATGTTTTCAATGCCCTCGAGTGGTGCAGCGTTCAACACATTCAAGGCATAAAGTCGTGCCTCGGCGTTCTGAACTAGATGAGCTTGGTAAGCTATTATTTCGTCAGAAGGGTGTAGCACATGGACGACCTTGGTGGCGCAAACTATAGAAGCAGTATGCGCTTTCAACCAATCCATTCCCAGAATGAGGTCGATGTTAGACGACTTCAGGATAATGGGAGAGGCATAGAATTCCAGCCCTTCGATTTCCACGGGGATATCGATGCCAACCAGTGAGGTTTGACATTGTCCCACGGGGGTTTTTACCAATACCGAAGTGTTCATCTCCTCACATTTAACGTCATGCTTGTATGCAAAATCTTCTGACATGAATGAATGCGATGCCCCTGAATCGAATAAAACAGATGCAGGTACTGAGTTTACGAGGAGTGTACCCATCACGGTAGCAGGCTGGTCCAGAACTTCATTGAGATCAACATGGTTGGCATGAACACGACCATAAGACTTGGCACTGTTGTTGCGAGGCTGGTTGCTTCCACGGCCAGTTGCTGGGAGGGCTAGTTGATTCTGGTTTTGATTGCAATCCCTAGCACGGTGACCTGGCTGACCACACTTGTAGCAGAGGCCATTATTGGGAGTGGGAGCAGGAGCTTGTGGTGGTGGAGCTGGAAGTCTTGTCTGCCTAGTTGGAGGAGCAGGCAGACGAGGTGCAGCATAGGACTGCCTTGGGGCAGGTGCATCCGGCTGGTACATGCTGTTGGGGATCCATATCTTGCGCTTCTGCGAGGACGGGCCCGAAGATGAGCCCGTGTCACGGCTGCGCTTGTGAGAGCTCTGGTATTCCTGCAGACCAGTTTCGACATTGATGGCTTTGTTCACCTAGGTGGCGAAATCAGTAAAGTCGTGCACTAGAAGTGCGAGCTTGATGTCAGCTTGAAGGCCATCACGGAACTTCTCCTGTCTGCGTGCATCAGTTGCAATGTCTTCTTCAGCATAGCGGTACAAGTCCAGAAACTCCCGCTGATAAGCTTCCACAGTTTTGTTGCCTTGGGTGAGGTTGCGGAACTCACGCTTCTTACGGTCCATGACTCCCTGAGGAATGAAGCGAGCACGGAAGGCAGCTTGGAAGTCTGGCCAGGTGATGATTGTTCCAGCTGCCAGAGTACGCCTGTGGCTGTCCCACCATTGAGCTGCGGGTCCTTTCAGGAAGAAGGAAGCAAAGGTGACATAGCTGGCAGGGGCTACATCAGCAGACTCCATCTCATAGGTGATGTCACGGAGCCAGTCATCATCATCTAGAGGCTGAGTTGAGCTGCAGTACACAGTTGGGTTCAGGCGCATGAAATCCTGCAGAGTCACTTGGGTTGGCTGCTGGTTCATATTGGGGCGAGGAAACTGAGCCATAATATTCTCCATGAACTGACGATTCAGCTCAAACTGTTGCATCATCCCAGCCATGTACTCAGGCGGTGGTGGGGCATTGCCACCACGACCACGACCACGACCACCTGGTCTAACCATCCTGCTAATATATAAGAGGGGTAGTTCAGTATTGAGAAATGTGCAAAGACGAGAATCATTCATGATGAAACATGCACAACGAAAGCAGCACGATAGATACTACATAGTAGTCGGCATATCTTACAAAAGAGATCATGCATGGAGTTCGTTACACAGAGTCTGGTACATAGACTAAGACATCATAGGCGGCACGCAGGCTCGCGGTGAATGCATCTAACACTAACAAGCAAGCCTACATCAGTCCCATGCGGTACTGCGGAGGTAGCTGTAGCCTGAAAGCTGGTAGTGTGGCATCGGGTACACCACGTCGGCAACCTGGGGTCCGCGGGTACTCTGGTGCAGAACCTGACGCTCAAGTGGTAGAAGAGGACCAAGTGCAGGAGAGTAGCCTCCCACATCTGGCCAGCCGACGCCCTGAGGCATCACGGTCCTGGCAGGGTAGACCGCAGAACGCGATAGATCACCAGATCGGACAGAGGGGTGCAACAGTGTCAGAGCACGGTAGAGGTGCTGACGAGTGGTGTACAACTCGTGGCGAAGAGCTCGGTTAGCGCGATCCAGCCCATCAGCATGCAGAACCAGGTTCTGATGGTAGAAGGGCTCTCGGGTGACAGTGGAGTAGGCAGCAGTGTAGTAACCCTCCGCACCAACATCGGATGCGATAGCAACGTGCCTGAAGGGGGAGGTGTCCAACTCCTGATACTCTCCACGAAGACGTGTCAGAGCAGCATAAGCAGCATCGTGGACCGCCATATCGATAGTCACTCCAACACCATGAGCAGTGTGCAGCACGGTAGTGGAGTCATACTCCCGAGAGTAGAGGTGGACGATGGCACGGTACTGCTCCTGGTTGAAGTCCTGATACTCCTCATAGACGGTGTACTCAGGGTGCCAGCGATAACCCAGATAGGTCATCATCTCAGCTAACACAGCAGGTGATCCTGAGGCACCAATGGCCGTCGTCTGGCGCACGACCTGCCTCGTGGGTTCCATCTGAAAACAAAGATGTTTTCACAGGAGTCAAATGACAATGTGGATAATGTTCAAGTACTACTCTAAAGAATAACTAGGGCTTATCCAACTTTGGGGTGAACGTGGTCACGGGATCCTAGTGTTAGAGTTAGTAAAACCGTTTAACCCGAGTAGAAGAGGGTTCAGAGTCCCAGAGTAAGGATCGAGGAGTAAAAGATCCTAATACCACCCAGATGGCGACATGGGCCCGTAAGGCACACAGCCATGTTAGTAAAAGGGTTTTGTAATGTCTAGACTCGACTTCGGCCAAGGAGTGTGGAAGGGGGATTCCTACAGGCAGTCGGCTCTGATACCAACTTGTGACGCCCCCGATTTGACCGTACACTAATCATGCACGCAAATGTGTACGATCAAGATCAAGGACTCACGGGAAGATATCACAACACAACTCTACAAATAAAATAAATCATATAAGCATCATATTACAAGCCAGGGGCCTCGAGGGCTCGAATACAAGAGCTCGATCATAGATGAGTCAGCGGAAGCAACAATATCTGAGTACAGACATAAGTTAAACAAGTTTGCCTTAAGAAGGCTAGCACAAACTGGGATACAGATCGAAAGAGGCGCAGACCTCCTGCCTGGGATCCTCCTAACTACTCCTGGTCGTCGTCAGCGGGCATCACGTAGTAGTAGGCACCTCCGGTGTAGTAGGAGTCGTCGTCGAAGGTGGCGTCTGGATCCTGGGCTCCAACATCTGGTTGCGACAACCAGGTAGAAGGGATAGAGGGAAAGAAGGAGGAAGCAACCGTGAGTACTCATCCAAAGTACTCGCAAGCAAGGAGGTACACTACATATGTATGCATTGGTATCAAATGGAATAAGGCTATCATATGTGGACTGAACTGCAGAAAGCCGGAATAAGAGGGGGATAGCTAGTCCTTTCGAAGACTACGCTTCTGGCAGCCTCCGTCTTGCAGCATGTAGAAGAGAGTAGACTGAAGTCCTCCAAGTAGCATCGCATAGCATAATCCTAACCGATGATCCTCCCCTCATCGCCCTGTGAGAGAGCAATCACCGGTTGTATTTGGCACTTGGAAGGGTGTGTTTTATTAAGTATCCAGTTCTAGTTGTCATAAGGTCAAGGTACAACTCCAAGTCGTCCTGTTACCGAAGATCACGGCTATTCGAATAGATTAACTTCCCTGCAGGGGTGCACCACATACCCCAACACGCTCGATCCCATTTGGCCGGACACACTTTCCTGGGTCATGCCCGGCCTCGGAAGATCAACACGTCGCAGCCCCACCTAGACCAACAGAGAGGTTAGCACGCCGGTCTAAACCTAAGCGCACAGGGGTCTGGGCCCATCGTCCTTAGCACACCTGCACGTTGCGTACGCGGCCGGAAGCAGAACTAGCCCCCTTAATACAAGAGCAGGCTTACGTTCCAATCCGGCGTGCGCCACTCAGTCGCTGATGTCACGAAGGCTTCGGCTGATACCACGACGCCGGGATACCCATAACTACTCCCGCGTAGATGGTTAGTGCGTATAGACCAAATGGCCAAACTCAGATCAAATACCCAGATCTCGTTAAGCGTGTTAAGTATCCGCGAACGTCGACCAGGGCCAGGCCCACCTCTCTCCTAGGTGGTCGGAACCTGCCCTGCCGCTCCGCCTCAAAGATCCACTCGCGGGTGCTCCTCAAGCTGACCCGTCTTTAGCCACCACATGTATCATGTATAAAGTATATAGTATATACCCGTGATCAACTCCCGAGTGATCATGGCCCGATAGTATAGCATGGCAGACGGACAAGGAGGCAGGGCCGCTGATGATAATCTAGCATCCTATACTAAGCATTAGGATTGCAGGTAAAGGTAACAACAGTAGTAGCAAGGACAGGCTATGCATCAGTATAGGATTAACGGGAAGTAGTAACATGCTACCCTACTCTAATGCAAGCAGTTTAGAGAAGAGTTGGCGATATCTGGTGATCAAAGGGGGGGGCTTGCCTGGTTGCTCTGGCAAGAGAGAGGGGTCGTCAACTCCGTAGTCGTACTGGGTAGCAGCGGCGTCGGTCTCGGTGTCTATCGAGAGAAGAGGGGGGAGAACAATAAATAAATAAGCAAGCATATGCATTGTGATGCATGACATGACAAGTAACGACGATAGAGGTGCCCTAACACGGTATTAGGTGATACCGGTGAAGGGGGATAACATCCGGGAAAGTATCCCCGGTGTTTCGCGTTTTCGAACAGATGAACCGGAGGTGAAATGTTGCAGGTTCACTATGCTAGGGATGCGTGGCGGGCGAACGGGCTGCGTATCCGAATTCGTCTCGTCGTTCTGAGCAACTTTCATGTACAAAGTATTTCCATCTGAGCTACGGTTTATTTTATATTAATTTTAAAAGATTTAAATCATTTTTAGGATTTATTTATTTAATTTAATCAACATTATCCAGAACAGTGTCTGCTGACGTCACCATGACGTCAGCATGACATCAGCAGTCAACAGAGGTGTTGACGGGGTCGCTGACGTGTGGGACCCACTAGTCATTGACTGTTTAGCCTAATCATTGTTTAACTAATCTAACTACTGTTTAATTAAATTAATTAGTTAGTTAGGTTAATCTAATTATGATTAATTAACTTAATTATTTCCTTAATTAAATAATTAATTTAATTATTATTATTATTTTAATTATTTTTATTATTAATTCTCTTTTTTAAACGTTTTGTGCGGGGCCCCCATGTCAATGGCTCAGCGAGAGCCTTAGCGGGCGTTCGGGTAACGGGCACCGGCGTCGCTCGTGCGAAGACCGAGACCGACCCGGGGTGGGGGCAAGGCAAGGCCGCGGCCTCTCGAGGGCGCCGGCGCACTGCAGTAGAGGCCGGTGCGGGTGCGGCGGTAGCTGGGACAAGCGCGGCCCGGCGAGGTGCTTTGCGCGGCAAGGAATGGGGACGGATCGCGGCGACCGCGGCGCGGTCGGCTGCATCGATGGCGATGAGCAGCGGGGCAGAGGGAGTGGCCGGCGGCAGCGCCAGCGGTGGGGAAAGGGGTGCGGCCCGCCGGACACAGCGGCAGGGGCGCAAGAGGAGCGCGGGCAGTGGCGAGGCGGGCAGCCCTAAGCAGCGCGCAGCAGGGAGCGGGGCGGGGCGGCGCGGTAGTGGGCCTCGATGGCCGGGGACAGAGAGCCAGGGGAGAGAGGGAGGGAGGCCGGAGCTCACGGCGGGGCATAGGGTCTCGGCAGTGGCTCGGGGAGGAGTCAGGGAAGCGAGATCCGGTGACGGGGCGGCGACATGACGGCGATCCAGGGCGGTGGCCGATCCTGGCGAAGACGGTGAGGGGGCTCCGGCGGCGCGGTCCTCGTGCGGCGCCAGAGGTGGTCGGGGCACAATGCGGCGGGGCGCACCCGGCCGGCGGTGCCTGGCAACGGCGAAGCTCCGGGGGAGGGGGGGCAGAGGGCCCGGGGCGCTGAGGTGGTTGCCCCGATCCAGAAGGGGATCGGGGAGTGGGGAGTGAGCGAGTGGGGGGGGGCGAGTGGGAGGGGTTAGGGTTTCGGTCGGGTGGACCGGGGTTAAGTGGTGGGGGGTGTGGGCCGGCCTGGTTGGCCCGATGGCTAGCTGGGCCAAGGCCCAGCGAGGGAGGGGGTTTCCCCTTTTTTTTGGTTTTGTTTCCTGTTTTCCTTTTTTTATTTTTTTTCTTTTCTGTTTTTAAACCATTTTAAATTACTTAGGCATTTTATAAAAATGGGTTTGCTGCACCATAATTACCTTTGTAATATTTGGCGTCCACCGAACATTTTTGTTTTAATATTTGAAAACTTTTCTTCTTTGGTTGATTTTGAATTTTAATTTGAATCAGTTTCGAACTAACACGAGACTAGGAACAGTAATCGAGGTGACGTGGCATCATTAGCAGAGGTTCACTATAGCTTAATTACCCGGGCGTTACATATTCGTTCGATATTCTGATGAGATGTATGTTGCCTCTCCTCTAGCGGTCTTATGTGAACGTCGACTACGTGACACTTGACCATTATTTGGGCCTGGAGGAAGGCATTGGGAAGTAATAAATAGACGATGGGTTGCTAGACTGATAGAAGCTTAAACCCTAGTTTATGCGTTGCTTCATAAGGGGCTGATTTGGATCCATATGTTTCATGCTATGGTTAGGTTTACCTTAATACTTTTGTTGTAGTTGAGGATGCTTGCAATAGAGGTTAATCATAAGTGGGGTGCTTGTCCAAGGAAGGACAACACCCAAGCACCGGTCCACCCACATATCAGATTATCAAAGTACCGGACGTGAATCATATGATCATGATGAAACCTAGCTTGATGATAATTCCCATGTCTCCTTGGGAGCGCCTTTCTCTATATAAGAATTTGTCCAGGCTTGTCCTTTGCTACAAAAAGGATTGGGCCACCTTGCTACACTTTATTTACTTTTGTTACTTGTTGCTCGTTACCAATTAACTTATCACAAAACTATCTATTACCTACAATTTCAGTGCTTGCAGAGAATACCTTGCTGAAAACCGCTTATCATTTCCTTCTGCTCCTCGTTGGGTTCGACACTCTTACTTATCGAAAGGACTACGATAGATCCCCTATACTTGTGGGTCATCACGCGCCCTACCCCTCTGGGCTCCCCCCTGCCTCATGGGCCCATGGTGGCTCCGCTCCACTTATTCCAGCTACCACACACAGCTTCTTCCTCCCACAAACATCACTAACCTGCTCAAACCCGAGTCCAATCTCATTTTGCTGCCATTTTCGATCTCCTTGCTCAAAGCACCTTTCACAAAAACTACTTTGGGGGATTGTTCCTTGGTATGTGACTCCTCCAATGGTCCAATTTGTTTTTATTCTAGTGCTTTATTCATTGCATATTTTTGCTGCTTAGGTGACCCTGTTCTTGAGCTTGCATGTCAAATTTATGTGGTCAAAAGTAGTTTTGATGTATGATATTGCCTGTAACATCCCAAAATTCTAAATTTTGGAATGTTATAATAAATAGATAGATTGATTGATTGTTTGATTGATTGCGTGAATTGAGTGAAATTTGAATTCTTTTTGAAAGTTAAATGAAAGGGAATAAAAGGACTTTCCCAAACTTTCATAATGGTTTTCTGATCTTCGTGAATTCAAATTCTTTTCGACACTAAACCCCGGAGAGAAGATGACATGACTTCTTCCATTTATTTAAATGACAAGGGGTGTTGAAAATATTTGAATTTCATTTGAGAATAATTCCAATTCTGAAACTTTATGCAACTCAATGATTTTCATGAGAGAAGATAAAATGACTTCTTCAAAATTATATGAAATATGAGTTGGGAGTTCAAAGAATTAATTTCAAAGTTCTTTTGAATTTTATGTTATGCATATCTTATTGCATTTTGGTCGATCCTAGAAATTTCACGCAACTCAAGGACCTTCAGAGAGAGTTGGAGATTTCGTTATTTTCATATTTGAGAGTTTTCTCGAATTTGAAAAGAGGATCATTTGATTTATTTATTTCATCTTCAATTATTTTTCCGACGTCAAAAAAATATAAGAGAGGGAATAATATGACTTTCCCAAAATATAGGAAAAATGAAGATTTAATAAATAGATCAAATTTCGTTTTCCGGTGTTTGTTTGTTTTTCTTTGGATAGGGAAAAATGCGTGTTTTCGAAAATTGCATTTTAGGTCCGGAGAAAAGTTCATTTTGTTCGACTCATTTTTAGGAGTCGCGGAAAATTTACTTTAGATTTTTCGGAGTTCGTTTAGATCTCTTTTTGTTTTTTTTTCTGCGCGCTGAACCGTTTATAAAAAAAAATAGAAATCTTACCGCAGGCCAGCCGGGCCAAGGCCCAGGCCAGCCACCGCCGCGCCCCAGCCCCAGCCCCTGCGCGCGCCAGGCGCCAGGCAGGCAGGCCGCCGCCTCGCCTCTTGCCTCAAGCCGAGTCCAATATGGAGTTAGGCCAGCTCTTTCCGTGTTCCGTTTTCTTTCCTTTTTTCTTCTAGGACTCTTTTTCCTATTCCTAGTCTATTTCTTGTCCCCTACCCCAAGTCTCCTCACCCCTCCCCAATATAAATACCCAAGAACCCCCCCTTTAAACACATCAAATCAAAGCCGCAACAAGCAGCAGCGCGCAGCCCCACCCCGCGCACTACGCCACCGCCGCACCTAGCCGCCGCGCCACCCCACACGCCGCGCCGCGCCACACCCGCGCCGCCGCCGCCTTGTGCCCTAGCGCCGCCGCCTCACCCGCGCCGCCGCCGCCGTCGCCACCGTTCGCCGCCGCCCTAGCGCCGCCGCCTCACCCGCGCCGCCGTCGCCACCGTTCGCCGCCGCCTTACCGCCGCCGCCTCACCCGCGCCGCCGCCGTCTTGCGCCGCCGCCCTTGTGCCCACGCCGCCGCCCTACGCCACGCCGCCGGAGCCCCTCGCCGGAGCCCCTCGCCAAGGTTGCCCCGCGTCTCTTTTCCTCGGATCGTTTTCTTCTAATCGTTCCGATTCTTTTCTTCTCTTCTAATTCGTTTTCTAGATCGGTTTTTCGTTTCGGTTTTCTTCTCCGAAACCCTAGATCGGATTCGTTTTCTTTTCCGATTTAGTTGCTTTTGGACCGTTCGCCGGACCGTTCGTCCTAACGAACGTGATCACCGGATTCTTCTAGGTTAACGAACGTCCGTTCGTTCAACCGTTCTTCTTTTCTTTCTGTCGGATTTATTCCGCGATCGCGATCTCAGATCCGATCTTCGTTCTAGTCTTTCTTCTCACCCGTTTATCGGAATCAGGTGATTCAAGCGCCTGGAGTTTTGTTTTGAAACCGCCGTTCCGTCTAATCAACTTAAACAAGTTTTTGCCCCGGTAAAATTTGACCTAGTTTCAACTTGCTAGAACCGAGTTGTTTTCTTCCGCCGTTTGTTTTTTCGGTTTCTTTGTTCGGTTCTTTCCTTCTTTGCAACCGGAGTTCTTAAGTTGAACTTTCTGGTTCGTTCTCTCGTTCGAGTTTTACCAGTGCATTAGATGAGTACTTATTGTGTGGTTACTATTGTTTGCTTACGATAGATTGACCGGAGTGTGACGAGTAGATCTATCAAGAGTTTTGAGTGCGAATCATCTTCATCTACATTGCAGGCAAGTTCACACTTTGATCATACCTTTCTACAACCCAATTTTATTGCATTAGATCAATCCTCACACATTGCATGATTAGGATCTAATTAAATTGTGGGATGGGAAGTAGATGAGATAGTACCTATTACCTGTATTATTATGAAACCCTTGGGAGTTACTTCTACGTTTGCTTATTATGCCATGCTATGCTCGTAGACGTGGATTGGGTGAGTGATATCCATGACAGATGTGAGATTGATAATTTTAATGGTTTATCTAAGGTGGGAACTTAAACACACCTCTGGGTGGATTGAGGCACCTGATGTCTATCAGGACTTGCCTGTTTTTTTCGGACCGCCACCCAGGCTCAAAGGGATCATAAGATCTTTCATGCTAGAAACTTACGTGTGCAGCCACATGCCATTATGGGCTCTGGCGTAGTTGACTAAGTTGTGCGAACTCTTACGGGGTGGACTAGCAGATGTAGGGGTTGTAGGTGGTATGGTCTACCCCACATGTAAGGTGCTAGTGCTTTCTGAAAGACTATGTCTCGGTCATCCGTTTCTCAAACACCATGTAGTGCGAGAAATCCAACGGAGGCGATCGAGTCTTGTGGGGAAAAGTGCGCAAACCTCTGCAGAGTGTACAAACTAATCATGATTAGCCGTGTCCCCGGTTATGGACAACTTGAGTATCTAGTACTTGAATATCATTGTGAATCTCAACATGTTACTTCTAATTAATGTTGTTGGGTTTTAATTATTTTTAATTGGGATTGAGAATGCTGTCAACCATTCTCGATGTTTCACAACCACCATGATAGTTAAATAAACTTATTCCTTTGCAGTAGGGAAAAATTGGCTTTTCGCAAAAACCCTATAACCATAGAGCTTTTCCACCAGCCAAATATGCATGTAGTGATAGCCATTGTTCATCTTTCTCTATGGTGTGAATTTACCAGTACATTCAATGTACTGACCCGTTTCGGGCTGCAACGTCTTATGTTGCAGGTTTCTTACGACGAGTAAGTGATACGTTAGGGTTACGATTTCTACACTCAACTTTGCCGTTGGTGTTGATGGGAAACCACAACCTTGTTGCTTCCGCTATATGGATTGATGTAATAGTATTTACGTTCCTATATACATGTGATTTACCTCTGTTATAAATTCTTCGAGTACTGTGTGTGTCAGCATACTGATCCAGGGATGACACATAAGCACAGAGACTTGATCCATTCGGGTCGGGTCGCTACAAGATGGTATCAGAGCACATGTTGACTGTAGGACGTGACCCTAGAAACTGGCAAGCCCATAGCAAAGATTTTTCTCTACAACTTTCCCTTTCAAAAAGATCCTTTTTCTCTTCTGAGCCTATTCAAAATTCCCTTTAGTGAGACCATACCCCTTTTCCCCTTTTGACCACACAAAGATTCGACTTATGAGACCACTCCAAGATGTACAAGATATCGGACAACCGAGACCATTCGGAATGAAGAGGATTTTACCATACATTATGATAATGGAAACTACAGCTGTTGAAGACTCTGAAGACTAGGAGAATTGAAGGCTCTGAAGAATTCCCAGATTTGTATGACCTAGGAATGGCTACCCTTATGGAACTTGACAGACTATGGAAGTTGTCAATATCCTAGATAACATAGCTCATGGCAATGACAAGGGCAGAAACACGGTCATCCGTGATGTCATCACCATTGATACTGTGGTCACCGAGCTGAGCTAAGCATGCATTCCTTCAGAAGGATTGGATGGTAGAAGGCTGATGGAGCATCTATCAGCAAAGGATGCAGTTTTAAACTTAGCTGGTGTATCACCAAGATCTGGAGTAGTACATCAAGAAGTTTAAAATGGAGCTCCAGGAAGTCGTATTAGACAAGGAAGCATTTCGTGAAGAACTTAAGACACGAAGTTGAAATCAGCCAAGCTAGAGAAGTAAAACCTTGAGATACAGGAGATTCGTCAGGAACTGAAGGACAGTATGACCATGGTTCATGCCAAGGATGTTGAAACCTAGAAGTTTGAAATGCAACTCCAGAATATTACAGGATGTCACGAGAGATTTCACGTCAACAGAGATGATCTGGCAAAAGAACTTGAGAAGGACAAGCACGATTGGAAGAAGCCATTGGAGGCATGAACAAAACTGGAAGAGTTTGGCGACGTTGACCTTAGAAGACCAAACCCCTGTTATACACCTAGGTTAGATGCGATGTTTGTGAGCTGTCATTTGTTTGATGTTTTCTTCCGACAACCACAATAAAACCTGTCTTTTCAAAAACCTTTGTTTGCATTGTGTGCATCCCTCTCTCTTGATCTCTCTTATCTCACCCCAAAACCCATGGACCCAATAGAGGATGAATGGAGATGAGCTTGTATTTTCTGGATCGATGAGTCAATTGGAGACAGACCGATGGATTCAGAACATGGAGGATCATATGGAGAACAACCCTATAGTCGGAAAGGATATGGCCCAGCATGCTCTTCAATGCTTTGAAAGAGGTGCTGCTACTTGGTGGAGGATATACCAAACCATGAATGGATGGCAAGGAGTAACCACTTGGAAAGAATTTAAGTTGACCTTGCTAAAGTCTCAGTTTGTGTCCCAGAAATTGAAGCCTTATGGAAAGGACATGAAGAAACCTTGTGCATGCAAGATTTGTGGAGAAATCGGACACAACCATAAAGAACACAAGGATGAATGCCCTAATTGTGAAGGAAGTCACCCAGCCGAAGAATGCCCAACTAGGCAGATCACTTGTTTCTTGTGTGAAGGGACTACCCACTACCCTGCACAGTGTCACATTTACCCCATGGTACAATGAACCCTCCAGCAGAGGAAAGAAGTAATGAAAAGAGCCCTTATGGAAAGTTTAGAAGAGCTTGTGATGAAGAAAGAGGTGGAGGACACACCCAAAGAAGAACCAATTAAACCCTACACCAAGTCTTGCTATTCATGTGGAGAAGAAGGACACATCTCCCAGAATTGTATGAATGGGGATCTAGTAGAATTCCCGGCTGAGGAAGTAGAGTATGACCCACAGGAAATAGAAGCCCTGATTGGAATGGAAAAGTCCAGAAAGAGAAGTAGATTGGATTCCAGGAAGGATCTGAGTCATGTCACCAAGGTGCAAGGAGTCAGGGCACTACCTCAACAAATGCACAAAAAGGAAACCTCGATACTTGTCAGAAGTAATATGTTTTAGTTGTAATAAAGCAGGGCACTTTGCCAGAGATTGTCCGAAGGAGAAGGAGACTTGTGAAAAATAGTTGAGTTTGTAACAGAAGAAATATAGTCGTAGTAGTGAGGACATTTTCCTTTATATTGAGGTGTTGAGTTGAGGCATGTAATGGAAAAGCGAGAGATTGTAATGATTTGAGAAATTAATAAAGTTTGCAGTGTTGGTACTGATTTGGATTTTATGAGTTACTCTATGAGGAAAGATGTTGACCATTTTTGAGGATATAAGAAATATGGTCTATAAAATATTGGAGCATTTTAAGGGTGGTAGTACCCTGTAAGAACCGTTGACCCCTGGAAAAGATAAGGATACTCCACTAAGTGGATTTCGGACAAAACGAATACGAGTTTTGTCTCGACATGTGTGATGCCCCAAGAGTATGTGGGATGAAGTTGGAGACCGGCAATTGTTTGGACCAAATGTGATCAAGGAGTCAGAAGAGAATGTTAAGTTGATTCGAGATAGACTGAAGGTAGCCCAGTCCAGACAGAAGAGTTATGTAGACTCAAAAACTCAAGGAGGTAGTCTATGAAATTGAAAACAGAGCATGTCTTCGTGTGTTCCCTCTGCGAGGAGTTAAACGAATTGGAGTTAAGGTAAAGTTAGCCCCGAGATTTGTAGGACCATACCGAGTTTTGGAGCGTATGAGAGAAGTGGCCTACAAGTTTGAGTTACCCGAAGGACTGTCAGGAGTTCAAGATGTGTTCCATGTTTCCCAGTTGAAGAAGTGCCATGCAGAGATGGCCAATATTCCCATGTAAGGACGCTTGACCCTGGAAAGGATAATGATGTTCCACGAAGTGGAATATGGACTTCATAAGTATAAGTTTTTATCTCGGTATGTGGAATAACCCACGAGGATGAAGAGATGAATTACGATTGGATATAAAGGAGGTATGATGTTGGTAATATGGAGCAATGGCAACCCCATAACAAGTCTGAGTACTCACGTCTTGAAGGAAGGTAGACAGTACAATTGGATGGATTTAAGTATACTGGGAAAGCTGGAAGTTGGATGTTGGATTAGAGATCCGCTGCCCCGATGAAGAGTTCAAGGTTTGCAAGTGATGAGATGTGCCATAACCCACAGGCCCCAAGACCTTCCAAGAAGCAAGCACACTCTTGCTGATAGAAAAACCCTGGAAGAGGATATGCCCTTATCGATAGGCGATCTTATAGGAGTAACGCAAAACCTGAGAGTTGTGAAGGAACGATAGATGTTGTCTGGCTTGCAGAATCAATGGATTTTTCCGAACTTGGTTCGTCGACCAGAGAAATTCTGCAATGCTTGTGAGGATGACCGAGTGTTAGAATGCGAGATTCGCTAAACCGTATACAAGGTAATGATTTGGGTGCGGGATGGATTGATCACCATACCGACTTACTCTTATTATTCGCCTTGCTATGTGGGATGGTAAATCTGAGTGACTTACCTATAGTAGAGAGACGACGATGAAAACCTTGTTTAAACCTTAAAATGGTATAGCAATTTTTTTCCCTTGTACAAGGCAGCTTTTGCCAATCGTAGGTTATACGGTGAGGATCAACCCAGACCCATTTCCTGCAGGAGAAACCACAAATTGTCGACCACCATGAGATATCGATAGTTGTTTAGTTTTGGCGCCCGACCCGTCAGCTAAGAAGACCCAGTCTCGGAATAACCTTAACAAGATGAAAGGACAAAAGAATTGAGGAAAAAGGTTATGCCACTACCGGAAGAGCTCATAGAAGGAATTTTCTTGAGGATCTGAGAAGACCGACACTGTCAAGAATAAGGATGGAGTATAAGAGTTTTGATGGAACCGTAACAATGATTCTAAGGGTGGTAGCACCCCAGACCCTCTGTGATGATCGATGGAATTTTGAGGAGACCCCCACACCCTAACCTTTTCTTGCTAGCCTCTCCGAATCTCGAGGACGAGATTCCTTTTAAGGGTGGTAGGTTTGTAACATCCCAAAATTCTAAATTTTGGAATGTTATAATAAATAGATTGATTGATTGATTGTTTGATTGATTGCGTGAATTGAGTGAAATTTGAATTCTTTTTGAAAGTTAAATGGGAGGGAATAAAAGGACTTTCTGAAACTTTCATATTGGTTTTCTGATCTTCGTGAATTCAAATTCTTTTCAACACTAAACCCCGGAGAGAAGATGACATGACTTCGTCCATTTATTTAAATGACAAGGGGTGTTGAAAATATTTGAATTTCATTTGAGAATAATTCCAATTCTGAAACTTTATGCAACTCAATGATTTTCATGAGAGAAGATAAAATGACTTCTTCAAAATTATATGAAATATGAGTTGGGAGTTCAAAGAATTAATTTCAAAGTTCTTTTGAATTTTATGTTATGCATATCTTATTGCATTTTGGTCGATCCTAGAAATTTCACGCAACTCAAGGACCTTCAGAGAGAGTTGGAGATTTCGTTATTTTCATATTTGAGAGTTTTCTCGAATTTGAAAAGAGGATCATTTGATTTATTTATTTCATCTTCAATTATTTTTCCGACGTCAAAAAAATATAAGAGAGGGAATAATATGACTTTCCCAAAATATAGGAAAAATGAAGATTTAATAAATAGATCAAATTTCGTTTTCCGGTGTTTGTTTGTTTTTCTTTGGATAGGGAAAAATGCGTGTTTTCGAAAATTGCATTTTAGGTCCGGAGAAAAGTTCATTTTGTTCGACTCATTTTTAGGAGTCGGGGAAAATTTACTTTAGATTTTTTGGAGTTCGTTTAGATCTCTTTTTGTTTTTTTTTCTGCGCGCTGAACCGTTTATAAAAAAAATAGAAATATTACCACAGGCCAGCCGGGCCAAGGCCCAGGCCAGCCACCGCCGCACCGCAGCCCCAGCCCCTGCGCGCGCCAGGCGCCAGGCAGGCAGGCCGCCGCCTCGCCTCTTGCCTCAAGCCGAGTCCAATATGGACTTAGGCCGGCTCTTTCCGTGTTCCGTTTTCTTTCCTTTTTTCTTATAGGACTCTTTTTCCTATTCCTAGTCTATTTCTTGTCCCCTACCCCAAGTCTCCTCACCCCTCCCCAATATAAATACCCAAGCACCCCCCCCTTTAAACACATCAAATCAAAGCCGCAACAAGCAGCAGCGCGCAGCCCCACCCCGCGCCCTACGCCACCGCCGCACCTAGCCGCCGCGCCACCCCACACGCCGCGCCGCGCCCTGCGTCACCGCCGCGCCGCGCCACACCCGCGCCGCCGCCGCCTTGTGCCCTAGCGCCGCCGCCTCACCCGCGCCGCTGCCGCCGTCGCCACCGTTCGCCGCCGCCTTAGCGCCGCCGCCTCACCCGCGCCGCCGCCGTCTTGCGCCGCCGCCCTTGTGCCCACGCCGCCGCCGCACCTTGTCCACGCCGCCGCCCTACGCCACGCCGCCGGAGCCCCTCGCTGGAGCCCCTCGCCAAGGTTGCCCCGCGTCTCTTTTCCTCGGATCGTTTTCTTCTAATCGTTCCGATTCTTTTCTTCTCTTCTAATTCGTTTTCTAGATCGGTTTTTCGTTTCGGTTTTCTTCTCCGAAACCCTAGATCGGATTCGTTTTCTTTTCCGATTTAGTTGCTTTTGGACCGTTCGCCGGACCGTTCGTCCTAACGAACGTGATCACCGGATTCTTCTAGGTTAACGAACGTCCGTTCGTTCAACCGTTCTTCTTTTCTTTCTGTCGGATTTATTCCGCGATCGCGATCTCAGATCCGATCTTCGTTCTAGTCTTTCTTCTCGCCCGTTTATCGGAATCAGGTGATTCAAGCGCCTGGAGTGTCGTTTTGAAACCGCCATTCCGTCTAATCAACTTAAACAAGTTTTTGCCCCGGTAAAATTTGACCTAGTTTCAACTTGCTAGAACCGAGTTGTTTTCTTCCGCCGTTTGTTTTTTCGGTTTCTTTGTTCGGTTCTTTCCTTCTTTGCAACCGGAGTTCTTAAGTTGAACTTTCTGGTTCGTTCTCTCGTTCGAGTTTTACTAGTGCATTAGATGAGTACTTATTGTGTGGTTACTATTGTTTGCTTACGATAGATTGACCGGAGTGTGACGAGTAGATCTATCAAGAGTTTTGAGTGCGAATCATCTTCATCTACATTGCAGGCAAGTTCACACTTTGATCATACCTTTTCTACAACCCAGTTTTATTGCATTAGCTCAATCCTCACACATTGCATGATTAGGATCTAATTAAATTGTGGGATGGGAAGTAGATGAGATAGTACCTATTACCTGTATTATTATGAAACCCTTGGGATTTACTTCTACGTTTGCTTATTATGCCATGCTATGCTCGTAGACGTGGATTGGGTGAGTGATATCCATGACAGATGTGAGATTGATAATTTTAATGGTTTATCTAAGGTCGCAACTTAAACACACCTCTGGGTGGATTGAGGCACCTGATGTCTATCAGGACTTGCCTGTTTTTTTTCGGACCGCCACCCAGGCTCAAAGGGATCATAAGATCTTTCATGCTACAAACTTACGTGTGCAGCCACAAGCCATTATGGGCTCTGGCGTAGTTGACTAAGTTGTGCGAACTCTTACGGGGTGGACTAGCAGATGTAGGGGTTGTAGGTGGTACGGTCTACCCCACATGTAAGGTGCTAGTGCTTTCTGAAAGACTATGTCTCGGTCATCCGTTTCTCAAACACCATGTAGTGCGAGAAATCCAACGGAGGCGATCGAGTCTTGTGGGGAAAAGTGCGCAAACCTCTGCAGAGTGTACTAACTAATCATGATTAGCCGTGTCCCCGGTTATGGACAACTTGAGTATCTAGTACTTGAATATCATTGTGAATCTCAACATGTTACTTCTAATTAATGTTGTTGGGTTTTAATTATTTTTAATTGGGATTGAGAATGCTGTCAACCATTCTTGATGTTTCACAACCACCATGATAGTTAAATAAACTTATTCCTTTGCAGTAGGGAAAAATTGGCTTTTCGCAAAAACCCTATAACCATAGAGCTTTTCCACCAGCCAAATATGCATGTAGTGATAGCCATTGTTCATCTTTCTCTATGGTGTGAATTTGCCAGTACATTCAATGTACTGACCCGTTTCGGGCTGCAACGTCTTATGTTGCAGGTTTCTTACGATGAGTAAGTGATACGTTAGGGTTACGATTTCTACACTCAACTTTGCCGTTGGTGTTGATGGGAATCCACAACCTTGTTGCTTCCGCTATATGGATTGAGGTAATAGTATTTACGTTACTATATACATGTGATTTACCTCTGTTATAAATCCTTCGAGTACTGTGTGTGTCAGCATACTGATCCAGGGATGACACATAAGCACAGAGACTTGATCCATTTGGGTCGGGTCGCTACATTGCCTCTAGGCACTTGTAGGAGTAGTTGCTATCAATATTTCAAAGTTACTAAAAAATGAAGATATTTTTGAGGGGCTCATCGAGCCGAAGTTCGAAGGATAAGCAAAGTGAGGAGCATAAGAGGCCCAAATATAATCTTCCTCGCACCGCGGAGGTTCGGCCATGTGAATGGCCTTGTGATGATTTCCTGAGAGCGGACGGGGTTTATGATGATTTCTATGAATTGGCTGAGAATGCAGGCCTCGCCGCCTTCCTCCAAAACCGACGCGAACAGTATCTCTTACTCACCAATATTTTTGTGCAAAGCATTCATTTCCATGCTAGGAGCTCACCACCTATGGTGGAATTTTATTTATATGATGAGCATAAGGAGATGTCACTTCATGATTTTTGTCGGGTTTGTTTGATCCCTTTTGAGGGCAGCGTAGAGGAGCCACATCGTGATGATGAGGATGGGTTTATTGATACCATTACTATAGGGGAAACGAGGAAGGTTTCGGACGCACGAATTACTAGTATACACTTTCATGTTCTATGTTACTTTGCTATATTTGCTAGTAGATGTTTAATTGGGCATGGAAACTGTGGAAACCTGAGTGCCCTGGTATTGTTATTTTGTGCCATGCCTTATTCCATGATGACACATTCAGTATGGGCGCTATTGTTGCAAAGCTGTTAAATCTTAACCGTACGAAGGGCCCCGTCCTTAGAGTCATCTTCGCCTCACGCCTTGTTGCATACTTTAACATACCTATTAGGCATTATGGGAAGGAAGAGAAGTTGCTGCCTCCTGTTTATTTATATTATAATAGTATGGTAGCACATGATTTTACTGTTAAGAATAGGTAAAAGGCGCTTAAGTACAAATTAATATTTGGTAAAAATCATCCTGAGACTATTACCTTGCCCGCTCCTTCCTTGTCTGATTTATCTGCAGGCAAGTACCTTGTTCCGTTGGAGGCCATTCACGCCTACCGGAACCCTACATCAGCTACAGAGCCAGAGCCGGAATCACAGTTTGAGCCTCCACGACAGTCTGATTACCAGTGGGATCCGGAGGTGAATGCCAACCAGTGGCAATCCGAGGCTTCTTCACAGTACGACCCCAACTATTACTTTCGATATCCGCCAGGCCAGCCGTGGCCATAGACGAACTTAGGCCAAAAGCCTAAGCTTGGGGGAGTATGTATTTCTCACCGACATTACATTCATGTTCACACACTCATTGCTAGTTGTCGGTCCTCATACTTTTTCATTGTATCATCCATGCTAGTTTATTTTCCTTTTTATGCTTTCTTCTTGTGTGTTTAATAAACCTTAAGAAAAACAAAACAAAAATTAGTTGTAGCTTTCAGCTAGTTTACTTTCCATGCCTGTAGTAGTAATAACTAAAAGAAAACCCAAAAAGATTTCTCTTCGTCTTTTTCTTGTTGGGAGCTTTCCCGTGTAAATAGTTTTATTTCTTTTCTTGTTCTTTGGGGGTCGAGAGGAGAAGACCATAATGAAAATGTTAAAGTGGCTCTTATATGCATTGTTGTTGATCTAACAAAGAGCCCATTACCTTGTCTTCTCTCTTGAATTGAATGCTTGCAGATTCCAGATTAGTCCAATGCACGCGCACTATTGTTATTATCCACACTATTGGGTCGTTCAAGTGAAAGGCAATAATGATGATTATATGATGAACTTATTGAGATGAGAAAAGCTGGTATGAACTCGACCTCTCTTGTTTTTGTAAATATGATTAGTTCATCGTTCCTGATTCAGCCTATTTTGAATAAACATGTTTGCAATGACAATTAGAGATTATAGTTGCTTATGACATGATTAATTAGCTAGGAGCTTATAATGGTTTACCTTGCGTGCCAACATGCTATTAAAATGGTTGTGATGTGGTATGATAGGTGGTATCCTCTTTTGAACGATTCGAGTGGCTTAACTTGGCACATGTTCACGCATGTAGTTGAAACAGAATCAACATAGCCTCTACAATATTTATGTTCATGGTGCATTACATCCCACTCATGCTTGCATTTGGTGTTGATTAATTTTAATGCATGTTCATGACTGTTGTTGCTCTCTAGCTGGTCGATTCCCAGTCTTTTGCCAGCCCTCACCTGTACTAAGCGGGAATACTGCTTGTGCATCCAATTCGATAAACCCCAAAGTTGTTCCATATGAGTCTACCATACCTACCAATATAGGGTATCTACCTGCCGTTCCAAGTAAATTTGTATGTGCCAAACACTAAACCTTCAAATAAACATTCTGTTTTGTATGCTCGAATAGCTCATGTATCAACTAGGGATGTCCGTATCTTCCATGTTAGGCGGGTTATTCTGAATAGGAGTGGACTCCATTCCTCACTCACGAGAAAAAGGCTGGTCACGGGGATGCCCAGTCCCATGCTTTATGCAAATCAAACCAAATTAACTGCAAACAAAACTCCCCCGAGACTCTTGTTAGTTGGAGGCACTCGTTGTTTCGAGCAAGCCATGGATTGATGCTTGTTGGTGGAGGGAGAGTATAAACTTTACCATTCTGTTTGGGAACCGCCTAGAATGTGTGTAGCATGGAAGATATCGCCATCTCTTGGTTGTTATGTTGACAATGAAAGTATACCGCTCAAAATATTATTCACATCTATTTCAAAACCGAGCTCTGGCACCTCTACAAATCCCTACTTCCATCTGCGAAGGGCCTATCTATTTCCTTTTATGTTGAGGCATCATCCTCTTATTAAAAAGCAGCAGTTGGAGAGCACCGCTGTCATTTGCATCCATTACTATTAGTTTACATTGAGTATGACTTGACTGGATCTCCTTTACCACAAATTACAATGTCTAGTCAGTCCTTGATCTTTAAAGGTGCTCTCCATTTAGGTTTTGCGGTCTCCGAAAGGGCTAGCGAGATACCATCTTGTTATATCATATCATGATTGTTTTGAGGAAGTGTTGTCATCTGAGACTTATTATTATTGCTCGCTAGTTGATTATGCCATTGATATGAGTAAACATGAGACCTAAATGTTATTGTGGATATGGTTAGTTCATAATCTTTGCTAAAAACTTGAATGCTGGCTTTACATATTTATAACAACAAGAGCAAACAGAGGTTTTAAAAGTTTTTCTTTCTCACTTTCAGTTTACCAACTGAATTGCTTGAGGACAAGAAAATGTTTATGCTTGGGGGAGTTGATACGTCTCCGTCGTATCTACTTTTCCAAACACTTTTGCCCTTATTTTGGACTCTAACTTCCATGATTTGAATGGAACTAACCCGGACTAACGCTGTTTTTAGTAGAATTGCCATGGTGTTATTTTTGTGCAGAAATAAAAGTTCTCGGAATGACCTGAAAATCAACGTAGAATTATTTTGGAATATATAAAAAATACTGGAAGAAAGATCCACGTCAGGGGGGGCTCCACCTGTCCATGAGGGTGGGGGGCGCGCCCTACTCCCCTAGGCGCGCCCCCTGCCTCGTGGGCCCCCTGACGCTCCACCAACCTCAACCCTAACTCCATATATTCACTTTCGGGGAGAAAGAAAAAACCAAGGAGAAGGATTCATCACGTTTTACGATATGCAGCCGCCGCCAAGCCCTAAACTCTCTCGGGAGAGCTGATCTGGAGTCCGTTCGGGGATCCGGAGAGGGGAATCCATCGCCATCTTCATAATCAACCATCCTCCATCACCAATTTCATGATGCTCACCGTCGTGCGTGAGTAATTCCATCGTGGGCTTGCTGGACGGTGATGGGTTGGATGAGATTTATCATGTAATCGAGTTAGTTTTGTTAGGGTTTGATCCCTAGTATCTAGTATCCACTATGTTCTGAGATTGATGTTGCTATGACTTTGCTATGCTTAATGCTTGTCACTAGGGCCCGAGTGCCGTGATTTCAGATCTGAACCAATTATGTTTTCATCATTATATGAGAGTTCTTGATCCTATCTTGCAAGTCTATAGTCACCTATTATGTGTAATGATCCGACAACCCCGAAGTGACAATAATCGGGTCCACTCCCGGTGATGACCGTAGTTTGAGGAGTTCCTGTATTCACTATGTGTTAATGCTTTGGTCTAGTACTCTATTAAAAAGAGGCCTTAATATCCCTTAGTTTCCAATAGGACCCCTCTGCCACGGGAGGGTAGGACAAAAGATGTCACGCAAGTTCTTTTCCATAAGCACGTATGACTATATTCGGAATACATGCCTACATTACATTGATGAACTGGAGCTAGTTCTGTGTCACCCTAGGTTATGACTGTTACATGATGAACCGCATCCGGCATAATTCTCTATCATCGATCCATTGCCTACGAGTTTTCCACATATTGTTCTTCGCTTATTTACTTTTCCGTTGCTATTGTTATCATCACTACAAAACACCAAAAATATTACTTTTTCTACCATTACCTTTCACCACCGTTACCATCACTATCATATCAGTTTGCTACTAAATACATTGTTGCAGATATTAAGTTTCCAGGTGTGGTTGAATTGACAACTCAGCTGCTAATACTTGAGAATATTCTTTGGCTCCCCTTGTGTCGAATCAATAAATTTGGGTTGAATACTCTACCCTCAAAAACTGTTGCAATCCCCTATACTTGTGGGTTATCAGTTATCCCTTCATCCATCGTGACCTCACCCAAAACATGAAAACTTCAGTCACACAAAACTTAACAAAACCTTCGTGAGATCCATTAGTATAATAAAGCAAATCACTACTATAAGTACTATTGCAAAGCTGTTCATATTTTATTATTGCATTATACCTACTATATTCCAACTTTACCATGTCTTATATCCCCCGATACAATCCATAGATTCATCAAAATAAGCACACAACGCAACGGAAACAAAATCTGTCAAAAACAGAACAGTTTGCAGTAATCTGGAAACTTTGTATACTTCTGTAACTCCAAAGATTCTGGAAAATTAGGACGATGTAGGCAATTTATAAATCAATCTTGTGTAAAAAAATCAGGATATTATCACACATCTGTAATTTACGAAAATTATTTTACCGGACGCGAAAGTTTATGTTTTCCATCAAGATCAAATCAACTATCACCAAACATAATCCCAAAGGCTTTACTTGGCACAAACACTGATTAAAATATAAAAAAACAATCATAACAGTAGCATAACTGTGTGAACACTGAAGAACAGAAAGAAAAAGGCAAAAATAAAATTTATTCATTGGTTGCCTCCCAACAAGCACTATTGTTTTATGCCCCTAGCTAGGCATAATGCATAGATTCAAGTATTGTCATCTTTGGTCTCCAATTCCTCAATCACAGAACCAATATTCTTGAAAAATTTGGCATGCATATTTTCAATGATAATACTTCTAGGAATAAGATTGAAGAATTCATTTTTGTAGGTAGAGTCTTTCACAACTTCAACAAAGTCGGCGTGATTACTAATCATCTTAAGATCCTCTTTGTTATTATTAGAAGTTAGACCCTTGTTCTTAGTGACTTGAGTAGTCTTGTCAATATGGGAGTTTTTTCAATAGTTTTAGCAGAAGCAAAAGCCGAGCTTGAATTACTAAAAAAATTCCAACTTATCGATCTAAGAAGGACACTCTCCAATTATTTCATTAATTATGGTTTCTGTTTCCCTTAGTAATTTGAGAACATCGCCCTCTTTTGACTAAAATTTATTGGCAAGATTCTGCATCTTTCTATCCAAGTTTTCAATTTTCTCTAAGGTGACCACCTTCTTTTCAATAGCATCCAATCTTTGCATAACATGCTCAAGAGTTAAGATTGTTTCAATAATAATGATAGATTGACACACCAAGAAATTCCCACCGATAATCGTATTAAGGATGAATCTATACCAAGCGGTTATGCCCACATAAAAACTGCGAAGACAAATGATGGTAGATTGCTTACGAATAGATCTATTATGACATTGCAAATTCTACACCAAGCGTCTTTTAGATTCTCCCCTCCCCTTTGTTTAAAATTAAGAACCTCATTCTTGGGGGTAGACGCAACAGAGGAAGAACTAGCCATAACGACAAAGCAAGCAAGATTGCAAACGAAACAGATCTGACAAGAAAAAGGCGAGCGAAAGGAAAGCTAATCCAGTAGGAGAACCAAGAAAGGAAGGGATGATGCAGGATAGCTGCAGTAGGTATTTCCCCTCAGTTATGAAACAAAGGTATCAATCCAGTAGGAGAACCAAGAAATACTAAGTAAACGGTACGTGCACACAAAGAACAAATACTTGCTACCCAACACGTAAGAGGGGTTGTCAATACCTCCAAGTTAACGGCGCCAGGAATTGGCAAGTTGACGGGAGAATATTTGTGATAGATTGGATAAAAGCTCTCGATAAAATGCGAAAAAATAAGGAATAAAAAAGTGCAGCATGGTATTTTTGGGTTTTTGGAATAATAGATCTGAAAATAAAAGCGAATAAAAATAGATCTCAAAGCAAATATGATAAAGAATAGACCCGGGGGCCGTAGATTTCACTAGTGGCTTCTCTCAATAAATAGCACACGGTGGGTAAACAAATTCCTGTTGGGCAATTGATAGAAGATTTAATAATTATGATGATGTCCAAGGCAATGATCAATATATAGGCATCACGTTCAATATTAGTAGACCAACTCCTGCCTGCATCTACTACTATCACTACTAGGAAAAGGCCTACTAATGGCGCACGTAATTTGGCCATTAATGGCGCATTAGTGGTGTGCCATTAGTGCCACGCCATTAGTATATTTTACTAATGGCGCACCACAGGTGCGCCATTAGTATCTGGTATACTAATGGCGCACCTCGGATGCGCCATTAGTATATACAACAGTGCGCCATTAGTATGCCTCCCAGGGGGCCATGTATACCCAGGTGCTTTGGCATACTAATGGCGCACAACAACAAGATGCGCCTTTAGTAACTTCGGCATACTAATGGCGCACTGTTTAGTGATGCGCCATTAGTATCCTTTGGCATACTAATGGCGCACTATGATGTGATGCGCCATTAGTATGAATATTAGGTTTTTTTTATTTTTTAATTTTCTGTTTTTTGCACATGTTACAAAATGTATAATTGGATAAAATATAGACAGCACACATCAACAACAGATTCATCGAATACAATAGAAGATTAGTCTCTGAATACAATTCATCATATTAGTATCCGAATACAATTCATCATATCAGTCTCTGAATTGAAAAGACCAAAGAAAGATAGAACATTATATTACAAGTCTCGAGACCGCGAGTAGCGAGTTTGTCTTCACATTACAAGTCGATATCGATCATCTAAACTACCATCACATAGAAGAGAGGTGCGGTCATCACGATGAGCATCATCATGATGAAACTCGTCTTCATCCGGTTCCTCCAGCGCTCCCTCCCCTCTCCCGCTAGATAGCGGGCGTATCTAGATTCGGCCTCGGCCCTAGTGGTGTACCCTTTGTAACTGTTACTGCTGAATCGGTGAACCTGTCTCCGACACTCCTCCCAGTCGTCGTAGACTCCGGGAACCTTACCCTTGTACACGACATACGACGGCATCGCTATGCACTAGCCAAACGAAACATTAGTACCAATTCACAGACAATACATAAGCAATATATAAGTATGCAACAGAATGATCGGAAGAGAAAAGCAAGACATTAATAGCATCGATTACATCTAAGTTGAACGACTCTCGAAACCAAAGAGACATACTACAAGTTCATTAAAGTTTAATTACAACATGAGCCAATCGATGTTTCAGAACTAGACACAGCATCACTGCTTTCGACTCGACTCAAGGGACCGGAGCGTGGATAAAGCCGCCGTCTATCGTGGGAGTCATGAAATAACGGTCGTTGTCAGCCTACATTTGTAGCATTGTGTCGATGTCACTGTTGGACGGTTGATTTCTGAGGTAGAACTGCCCCGAGGTACGAAGGACATCTTGATGGATGATTTCCGCAAACTCCGACTAGATGCGAAAGAATTCTTGTCTGATGTCCGCGTCCTGGATTGCCGACACGCTCGCGGCCCAATCTCTGAGTTTACTCGGTAGAAGAAGTTGATGATGGTCCCGTACGATCGCCCGCATGTGATGGATGGCATAGTAGGCACCCTTCTGACCGCCAGGCGGCTGCTTGACGCAGCAGAACATCGTATTGTGGGAGAACACGTGCTTGCCGTACTTACGAATAGGCCTGGTGAAGGTGCCTCCAGATTTGATGTAGCCGGGGAGAACATCATCAAGAACATTCTTGACATTTGTGTAGTCTACGTTTGACTGACGGCCCGGGTCGAAATACGTGGCCATGGAATATTTGGGGCTTAGGAGGATGAGCGTGCAATGTGTGTCACTGCAGAAAACACGGAATGTTAAAAGAAAAACGATCAAAATCTAAGAATTCATATGTTACGGGGCGGTTGAGGGGAGGACTTAGTCGGGAAAGTAAGGCACGAGGAAGTTATCCTTATCTTGGTTTGCCAGAATGACGCCTTCGAGGTAAGAACTCGCGACTTGCCGGTCCCTAGCGCTGCCCAAGATCTTGGCACGCATGTAGAAGGGGTCGACTATCACGATGTCCGGGGTCTTGTCGCGAATGATCCGCATCTCCATACTCAGCGAAAATAGCCGAACGAAGGTGTAGTGCAGCGGATGAAGGTTCAACATAGCGTGGATGTCATCAAACCGCAGGACGATCGTACCCCCGATGGAGTTATACACAAAGCCCTTTCCCTCTGGCACCTTGGCCGCGAAAACCGGGTATGCCACATCCTTCTCTCCGAGACGCCGCTTCTCCAAAGAAAGAACACTGTCATGTAGACTCCGCATAGCACCAGTTGCAGCATTAGCATATTTCTCGGTAGCATCGGCCTACCCACCACATGCACCCTCCTCGAGATATCCTCAGGTGAAGGTGGCCCGTCCTGAGCACGGATCGTACTCGGTGCCGGCTGGCCCGCACCCTTGTTAGTCTTTCTTTTGCGTGCCTTCTTCTTCTCCTGTAATGGGACCGAGTTCTGCTCACAGACTGCCTTGTTGAGTGTGTTGGGGCTGATAATATTTCGCAGCTCGCCTATCTGAGGCTCGGTGAAGTCGGCATCTGGAGGCGTCTCCTGAGAGCTGAACGGCAGACGACGCCTGTTGCAACTTGGCTTCTCCTCGTACGCGGGCGTCCTCGGGGTTCGGTTTCACCATCGAACAGATCCTTATGTTTTCTCCATGGGTCATCGTCGCGAAGCCACCTTCGATGTCCCATGAACACGGTTTTCAAAGACCCGGGATCTCTATCTAGCTGGCGATACGTTGTGTCATCCATGCACCTGACGCATCCAGAAAATCCGTGGACCACCTGCCCCGCGACATATCCGTAACCGAGATAGTCGTGCACCGTCGTGAGCAGCGCGGCTCTCATAGGGAAATATTCTTTCTCTGTGGCGTCCCACGTATTGGCTGGCATTTTCCACAGCGTGTCAAGCTCCTCTTTCAGCAGCCCCAGATACAGATTGATGTCGTTCCCTGGTTGTTTCGGTCCTTCAATTAGCATACTCATGTGAATGTACTTCCTCTTCATGCACAACCAGGGGGGAAGGTTGTACATCCACACAAACACAGGCCAGGTGCTATGTGTGCTTCTCTGGCTGCCAAACGGATTGACTCCATCGGTGCTCGCGCCCAGCACGATGTTCCTTGGATCGTTCCCAAATTCTGGGTCTTCGAAGTTCAACGCTTGCCACTGGCTCGCATCCTTAGGGTGACACAGCATCTTGTCTTTTTTATCTATCTCTGGATCATTTGCGTCATCTTCTCGCTTCTTCTCCTCCCTATCCGCGTGCCAACGCAGGAGCTTTGCTACCTTAGGGTCCGCGAAATATCGCTGCAGACGAGGAGTGATCGGAAAGTACCACACCACTTTTCGAGGAGCTTTCTTCCTCTTCTTGTATCGAGTGATGCCGCACACCGGACATATGGTAGACTCCGTGTGCTCGTCCCGATAAATGATGCAATTGTTCATGTGCACATGGTATTTCATGTCCGATAAATCCAGAGGACACACGATTTTCTTCGCCTCCTCCAAACTGGTCGGGCACTTGTTCCCCTTGGGAAGACGTTCGTGCCAGAATGACATGTTCTCGTCGAAGCATGAGTCGGTCATTTTGTGTTTTACCTTCATCTCCAGAGCCATGAGCGTTACTTTCAGGCGGGTATCCTCGGGCCTGCATCCTTCATACAATGGAGTAACCGCGTCTAACTCAAGTTGATCCATCTTGGCTTTCTCTCGGGCGGCAGCTCTTGCGTTATCCGTCTGCTTGAGAAGCAGCTCTTGAATATGAGGGTCCTGCACCCAGCCCATCGATGGTCCAGCGTTGTCTGCTCCGCCGGCATCATCATCTTCATGATCATGCCCGTTGTCTGCTTCGGCATCTTCCTCATCATCATGTCCTGCATCTTCTACATGATGACTGTGTACAGCATCACCGTCGTGATCATCTCCTAGGGATTCTTCATCTTCTCGCCCGCCCGAGCCGCGGTGGTTGTCTTGCTGCCCTTCCTCATTTCTTGCCCGGCCCCCATGGACGACTTCATAGTCATCTTCATCACCTTGCCACCGATAGCCATCCATGAAACCACGCAAGAGCAGGTGGTCCCGCACCTGCCCGGATTCCGGGTCCGCAATAAGGCTCTTCAGCTTGCATCTTCGACACGGACATCTTATCTCGGTCTCGTTCTTTTGAAGCATCTCGGCCTTCGCGGACCTCAAAAACCTATTCACGATGCCTTCAGTCATCGTGCGGACCATGGTCGCCTGCGGGGTAGAGCAAAACGATATTTTAGAACCAAGAAAAAATTTGGCATGACTTTCCCTAAAAATAGGACCAAAAAGAATGCTTAATACCAAAATTCTCACCGAAACGGAAATGAATCAACATTCTGGCAAAATATTGGCAACTATCGCATTTCAAATACCGGTACACCTCCAAACACAAACACATATGCAACACCACAAACATATGCAAGACCACGAACATACATAGATCTAGCTAGGCCATAAGAAGTGCATGTGCACATTGTTGTAGGGAGAACAATATAAATATAGCTTCCCCCCTTACTTACCTATCAAAACAAGGTAATTTAACCACTTAAATTGAATAAATCTATGGTGGAAATATGGTGAAAAAGAGGAGGCACCCGAGACAAGGAGGAGGTGGAGAGAATGAGGTGGGGAGAAAGTGAGTGTGGGTAGGAGAGGCTGTCCAAAATATCTTGTTGCTGCCCACTTACTAATGGCGCACCAACTCTAAATGCGCCATTAGTAATCCAGGTTACTAATGGCGCACCTCCTGGTGGTGCGCCATTAGTAGTTTTGCAAAAAAAAAAACATACTAATGGCGCATTGTTCCACAGTGCGCCATTACTAGTTTAAACTAGTAATGGCGCACGGTCTAACAGTGCACCATTAGTAGTTTTGCAAAAAAAGGAATAAAAAATATAATAAAAAAAACAACATTCGTGGCGCACTTTCCGGCAGGTGCGCCATTACTAGTTACAACTAGTAATGGCGCACTGTGTCCGGATGCGCCATTAGTATGTTTGGACAGGCGCACTAGTTCAAAATTTTTTTTATACTAATGGCGCACCCTGGGCCAGGTGCGCCATTAGTAGTTTTAGCTCTAATGGTGTATGAGAAGGTGGTGCGTCATTAGTATATACTAATGGCGCACCTCTTGTCTGGTGCGCCATTAGTGTCAATCCCATCTATAGCCCTTTTTCTAGTAGTGTATTACTCCAAACATCGACCGCTATCCAGCATGCATCTAGTCTATTAAGTTCAAGGAGAAATGGAGTAATGGAATAATGATGATGACATGATGTAGACGAGACCTATTCATGAAGGAATAGCCCCACCTTGTTATCTTTAATAACCACGATACATGCGTGTCTTGCTGCCCCTTCTATCACTGGGAAAGAACACTGCAAGATCGAACCGATCATAAAGCAACTCTTCCCATGGCAAGAAAAATTAATCTAGTTGGCCTAACTAAACCAAAGATTCAAAGAAGAAATACAAGGCTATAAATAATAATGCATATAAGAGATCAAGGAAGACTCAAATAATATTCATGGATATAGATCTGATCATAAACACAAAGTTCATCCGATCCCATCAAACACACCGCAAAAAGAGTTACATTAAATAGACCTCCAAGAGACCATTGTATTGAGAATCAAAAGAGAGAGAGCCAGCTATCTAGTTACTGCCTACGGACCCGTAGGTCTATGGTGTACTCACTCATCATCGCAGAGGCACCAATGAGGATTATGAACCCCTCCATGATGGTGTTACATTGGATCCCCATTTTGCGGACTGTGTCCGGGTATATCAGATTTAGACCACTGCCACTGTCCATAAGGACTCGTGTGAGATGGTATCCGTTTATTATTGGGTCTAACACCAAGGCATCCAATTCTTCATGTCAGATGCTTGTTGGGTGATCCCTGCGATCAAAAGTGATCGGGCAGGCCAACTAGGGGTTGAACTTAGGGGTGACGGGCTCTACGGCGCGTATGTCTGGGAGTGCATGTTTGCTTCTCCTCTTCGTCACATGGATCATGTTCACTGTTTTAACCTCTGGTGGGAATTTTTCCTGTCCTCCAGTGCTTTGCTGGCGAGGTTCGTCCTCGTCTTCTCTTGGTGTTTCCCTCCCCTTGTGTTCGGCGTTTAGCTTACCGGCCTGCTTGAAGACCCAGCATTCTCTATGGGTGTGATTTGTAGTTTTATCGGGGGTGTCATGAATCTGACATAGTTTTTCTAGAATCTTATTTAGGCTGGACGGTCCGTCTCTGCTGCCTTTGAAAGACTTTTTCCACTGACCTGGCCGAGAGCCCCTGAATCCGGCATTTACCGCTGTATTATCTGGGTTATCTTCTTTATTTCGACGCTTTCTTTTACTGCGTCGTGCTTTTCCATTGCCATCCCTGACTTCGGATGTGCTTGGGTCGCTGGTGCTACTGCGGGCTAACCACCTATCTTTGCCTGTGCAAAAGCGGGTCATGAGGCTTGTCAGGGCTGCCATTGTTATCGGTTTTTCTTGGCCGAGGTGTCTGGCGAGCCATTCGTCTCGGACGCTGTGCTTGAAAGCTGCTAAGGCTTTGGCGTCCAGACAGTCGACGATTTGGTTCTTGTTGGTGAGAAACATGTTCCAAAGCTTTCGGGCTGACTCTCCAGGCTATTGAATTATATGACTTAAATCGTCTGCATCCGGAGGTGGGACATAGGTCCCTTGAAAATTAGCCCGAAAAGCATCCTCGAGCTCCTCCCAACTTCCAATTGAGTTTTCGGGGAGGCTTTTTAGCTAGTGTCGAGCTGGTCCTTTAAGTTTGAGGGGAAAGTACTTGATGGCATGGAGATCGTCTCCGCGAGCCATATGGATATGGAGGATAAAGTCCTCAATCCAGACCCCAGGGTTTGTGGTCCCGTTGTACGCCTCTATGTTCACTGGCTTGAATCCTTCTGGAAATTCATGGTCCAGCACCTCATCGGTGAAACATAGGGGGTGTACGGCACCCCTGTATTTGAATGTATCATGGCGTTCGGACGGTTGTAGTATTCGGTTTTGATTTTGTGCCGGAGCGCGCTTCCTAGATCCATAGATGGATTTGGTCATACTAGATTTTTGGCGCAAGTCCTCACGTAGATCGTGTGTTGACTTGTGTGCGGTCTTGTTAGCCGCTCTATTGTGGCCACAAGGTGGTTGATCCGGCCGGTTGGCCGTTTTATTTTTCGGGTGTGTGGGCTCTAAGGCCTCATCGTCGAATTCAGGTAATAGCTTGCGCTTTGGATAGCTCTTTGTGTGGTAACTTCCACCATACTTTTCTTCGTTGTCGAGCACTTTTTTCCACCTGCTGTTGAGCGTATTTTGTGCGGCCTTAAGCCTTTGCTTCTGCTTCTTCATACTCCTCACTGTGGCAATAAGCCTGCTATGGAGGTTCTCTTCTTCCAAGTGCCTTTCCGGGATGATGTGTGCATCTTCGTCCGCACTGTTTTCCTCCCAAGAGGGGGGTTGATGAGTTTTATCCACGGCGTCTCTGTGTTCGGACATCGGATCCGTACTATGTTCGCCGTTTGCAGTTTCATTGTGCTCTGCCGCCGGGTCATTGTGGTCGTCGTCTCCTCTTGAGTCGACTGGAGTGTTATTTTCTCTTGCGCTGTTATCGCTGTTTTTGCCGAGGCGGGATTTGGAGTGGCGCCTACGCCGACGCTTTGTTTGCTTCTTGGAGGCGTCATCCTCCGCTGTCTTGTCGCCATTATCTTCTTTGGGTGTATCCACCATGTATATGTCATGTGATGAAGTGGCTGTCCAGCGCTCTGTGGGCACTGGTTCTTGTTCCTCTCCTGCATCGTCGTCCATGCCGTCGATGTTTTCGGAGTCGAAATCGAGCATGTCGGTTAAATCGCGACAGTGGCTACTAAGTGGGTGGTGGGTGGGCAGCGAATTTCTTCGTCGTCCGCATCCCCTTCTAGCCGGACATAGTTTGGCCAAGGTTCTCCTGACAAGGAGAGAGACCTTAATAAATTTAGCACATCGCCGAAAGGCAAGTGCTGAAAGATATCCGCGGAGGTAAACTCCATGATCGGTGCCCAATCGGATTCGATAGGCACGGACGCAGGTGGCTCAGAGCCTATGGCCGGGGACGAATCCAATGGTTCGGCAACACGGCTCTCGCAAGGGGTGAAGTCAGTATTCGGCTCTATCGCCACTAAGAGTGCGGCCTCCATGGCGGGGTCTATCCACCCGTCCTTGGATGGCGCAATTTGCTCCGGATTGAGGGCTGGAGTAGTTGCAGATGCGATCTCCCGAACACTGTCCGACGGCAGAGTTACGTGATGCTCGTCATGATTGTGCGATGCACCTGACGTGTGCTTGAATCCGTCGAAGATCAAGTCTCCGCGGATGTCGGCAGTGTAGTTTAAGTTTCCGAACCAGACCTGATGGCCAGAGGCGTAGCTCTCGATCTGCTCCAGATGGCCAAGCGAGTTGGCCCGCAGTGCGAAGCCGCCGAATACGAAATCTGTCCGGGAAGGAAAACCTCACCCTGAACAGCATCGTTACCGATGATCGAAGGAGCCATCAAGCCTTTACGGTGACAGCATAGTGGAACTCTCAATGAAAGCACCAATGTCGGTGTCAAAACCGGCGGATCTCGGGTACGGGGTCCGGAACTGTGCGTCTAAGGCGGATGGTAACAGGAGGCGGGGGACACGATGTTTACCCAGGTTCGGGCCCTCTTGATGGAGGTAATACCCTACGTCCAGCTTGATTGATCTTGATGATATGAGTATTACAAGAGTTGATCTACCACGAGATCGTAGAGGCTAAACTCTAGAAGCTAGCCTATGGTATGATTGTTGTTGTCCTACGGACTAAACCCTCCGGTTTATATAGACACTTGAGGGGGCTAGGGTTACACAGAGTCGATTACAAGGGAGGAGATTTACATATCCGTATTGCCAAGCTTTCCTTCCACGCCAAGCAGAGTCCCATCCGGAGACGGGATGAAGTCTTCAATCTTGAATCTTCATAGTCCAATAGTCTGGCCAAAAGGTATAGACTGGCTGTTTGGAGACCCCCTAATCCAGACTCCCTCACCCGTTCTGTCGCTCGAAAGCAGGGGAGCTTGGCACGGCGGAGCTCTACATTGAAGCAACAGCGGCAACAGGACTCGGCATGGCGGCGAGAGCTTGCAGGGGAGGTCGATGGTTGGGCTAGCGCGCTGGAGAGGAAGCAGGAGCATGGCGAGGTGTAGCAGGGAGAGGGGAACAGGTAGCGGCCGGAGAAGGGACTCACCAGCGGGTGAGGCAAGGAGGCTCAGGGGTCGGAGAAGGGACGCGCGCAGCAGGAAGCTCTGCGGCCGGAGCTGATGGTCAGCGCGGTTGCAGGGTCACGGGCACGAGGGCTCGGCGGGGAAGACGAGCAGCGGTGGCGAATGCAGAGGAGAGGAAGGAGTGGTCGACGATCTGCTGGGCTCTAGTGGCGTGGGTCCACGAGGACGAGGTTGATGTGCGGGATGAGGGAGCGAGCGAGAGGAAGGAGGAGCGTGGGGATCTCCTCTCCTTGGTGCGAAACGGGTGTTGCATGTGGCGGCATGAGGGAACGAGAGGAGGAGATGGGATTGAGCAGAGGCCTCTCCTGCGGCTAGGGTTAGAAGGGAGTGGGCCTTGGTGGCCGGCCCAGTGGAGAGGGAGGCGCCTAGGCGCAGATGGGCCTTCCTGGCTGGGCTCTCTTCTCCCCCATAACCTATCTTCTCAAAACATGGAAGAGAAAAAGAAAAAAAGGAAGGAAGCAAAAGAGAGAAAAGTAAGGATTAGGGAAGGAATTTGGGAGTGGGTTTCATATTCCTGGACTCGCGCAAAAGTGATCATTCCAAGAAAATTGGAGTGGGCAAGATTGCAAAGTTCTAATTCAAAAGCATTTAAATTTAATTCAAATGGTTTGAACAAAGGGTAGGACTTTGAAGTGCCCAAAAATGTTCGTATTTTTGTAGGAACCTCGGTAAATGGGAAGAGAATTTTGAGCAAGGTTTTGAAGTCAGGCTTTAACTAGGAAAGACATGGGGAATATGCAAGTGTGTTTATGGGTGATTCCGAAAAATGGAATATTTAATATAGCTCCCTAATATCGGGAGGATATGTTATAAAGAGAATCACCATGTCAATTCCCTCGGTTTAAATAGATCAAAAGATCTATGCAATTTATTTAGTTGAGTTTAAAGAAATGAAATGGCATAATGGCATGATGACATGGTGCAAAAAGGAAAGCAACGAACCAAAAAAATCACACGACTAATCTCGGAAACCATGGAAGGCATCTGAAGCTCCGGTCTTGGGCATCACAACACTCCACCACCACAAGAGGATCTCGTCCCGAGATCTAGGATGGCACCGGAGAAAAACAGTATAGGAAGAGAAGAGGTAAAACTAAGTTGCTTCTTTGACAAACGAGTGAAACGAAAGAACCTTGATAGGTTGAAAACTCGAAAGAAAGAATAGAACGGAGATGAATGAAGTTGAAAACACTACGTTAGAAAAGAGGAACAAGGAACATTACTAGAACCTTGTAGGTTGAAAGACACAAGAAAAAGGGTTGCAATGGACAAGAAGTACACGCAAGCACTCCGTAGAAACGAGATTTACAAGGAATGATAAGGATCAATTACGACAACACTCCGGTTAAAACAAGATAGAGACGGAATAAGAATGATATAATTTGGACAGCACTCCGACTGTAAATGGAAGAAATTGAACGTGAACTTGACAAGATGAGATGATACTTGATGAAATCAACAACACACTGCGTCCGGAACTATTGAAAGAATGTCACAATGGGTAAGAAAGATTTCAGATAGCACTCCGGTTGGGAAGGGAGGTAAAACTTGACAAAATGGGAAGAACTTGAAAAGAGGGCACGACACTCCACTTGAATGGATAAGCACGAAGAACATGGTCCTCTTAATCTGAGATGATGAGGTGAAGAGAGCAACATCACAAAGCCTCCAGAAGGAAGAATAGAAGATATATCATTGGAATAACAAAATGGAGAAGAAAAAGAGAACTTCTGCCACAAATGTGCTTGGAAAAACACCCTTCCAAGAAGGTTATAACGGAGTTGTTGGAAAACCAAAAACGAAACAAATAAGCTTGTAGTGGGCTTATGGAAAACAACTCAAAAACTTGAGGTGAAATTCTGCCACTAACAAAAAAACAATTGATTGCTTGAGAGCAACGAAGAGGTGGAAACTTCTTCACTGAGATGAGAAGGAGAAAATTGGATCATTGATAAGCACCACAATAGCAACATTCCTTAGGGAAGGCTTTAGATGAAATCCATACCAAGATAACTCCGACACAGAGATTGATGGGTTGCAAAGGATCTCATAACGAATAGAAAAATGATGGGTTTAAATATCTCATTCTTGACAACTTGTGAATCATGACACACGAACGAAAATTGTCAAGAGTGTCATAACACAACCTCAAAGATAATGTAGAAAGAATTGCACTTGGGATGCAAGATGAAGAATGCTTGAACTCCTCAAATAAGTCATGTGTTGAACACCATGTTTATTTTTAGAGTATAGCTTGGTGGATCTTAACCTCAAGAGAAATCTTGAAGAACGCATGAAGAATGTAAGGAATCCTTGATGAGCCACCATGTTGAGCCTCCATGAAGAACTCCGGATATGAAAACATAACATAACAGAATTGAAGGTTTGAAGAGAACAAGATTGAATCCTCACAAAGATTAGATGCAGCTTCACGATGATATACTTGAGAGATCATGGAACTCCGGGAATGAAAAGATGCAACACTAGAACCGAGAATTACTTCATCCCGAACAAACTCCGAAGGAAGGGATTAAACATTTGGATGAAACAAGAATAAGGATTACGTTATGCGTATCCTTCACCAATTAAATTGATGGCAAGCAACGGATTTGGCATACTACTTATTCCCGTAGAATGGATTAAGAGAGATATAGCGCAAACTTGAGAAGGACTTCAACGATCCGCCGATAGGATTGGAAAGAACGGATGAATTGAAGAATTAAAAATGAAAGTAGCAAAGGCACAAATCACCGGGAAGAATTGGAAAAAAGAATGAAGATACTTGAGGGGATTTAGATACATGAGACCGAAGTTGACTGATGCATCGGTAAGATTTGGAGAACTAGAGCTGAAAGCTGGAATGAATAATTCTGAGATGATGGCTTTCGGAGAATCAAACTGAAAAGTCTCCTGAATTGCTCCGGATGGGTGAAAAGAATTCTCACAAAGGAAAACAATTATGAGAGGATGGCATAAAGCTAGCAACATGAATCTTTGAGAGAACATATAAGATTGAAGAGAAACTCTTCTTCGGTCTTCAAATACAGAGAATGATGATGAGAAAGACCACCATGAATTGTTGAGATACTCCGAGATGAAAATTAGAAAGGTTGAACCAACGATGAAAACAATTTGAAAGATCTTGGAGAAAGACATTTGAATGATGACAATTCAATCTTACGTCAAACTTTGAAATGAATTTGCGAATAACTCCGGAAAAAGAAGAGTTAGGTAAGATCCTGGAAAAAGACATGATGGTTATGGCCCACTCAAGAGAAACACCATTGAACTATTTAAAAGAGAGATTGCCCCGGTTGAATTAAATGACTTGAATGGGATAACAACCTCGAGATAACTTAAACGAATTAGCAATGGAAACGCGAATCTTCTGAGATATCTTCAGCACTCCGGAACAAATGAATAGTGAGAGGTGAATAAATAAGAGAGTCTTCGATAGGAACTTCCAACATGGAAAGCATGTGAACCAATGAAAATGATATTCTCAACACCGTAAGATTGCCTTGAAACCACCGGGGAAGATAAGAGAACAAAGAATGATAAACTTGAAGCTTCCTTTAGCATCTTCCAAAGAATCACCGGATAAGAACATTGAATGAAAAGAATGAAGAGACTTCACATGAATGAAAAGGATAGTTGATTAAGACATCTGATTCCTCGAAGGAAAAGGGTGGGACGGCGGGAAAACAAAGGCAACTTGGGATGGATGAAACAAATAACATTGAGAAGACTTTGAGTTGATCTTGCGGATGGAAAAAAATGATAGGATTATCTTGAAGAGAACACACCGGTTGGAAAGAATTGACATGACAACCTCGATGATCAAGAAGGATTAGTATTGACATAGAAATGTGAGAACATCGCTTAGGAAAGGTATGGAATCAACACTTGACATTGAAGCAACTCGAATACCACAAACCAAAACAAAACAAAGGATTGGCTTGCAAAATAAGCCGAAAACAAACATATGGTAGACCCCATATCTTATCATGTGTCTGTCGAAAAGATACCCTACGAGATACTTGAATTCCCACTTATAAACTCCCAAAACTTTCTGGTTATGCAATCAGGTGTTGCTACAGGGGAAGCATAATATCTCACCCAAAACTAGCAAATCCTACATTTAGCTGTATCCATCCTTCAACACATAACCAAGAAACCTTCGGAAATCATGTACCTCAACCTTCGAAAAGCATCCGTTATACATGTTATGGCAATACTCCCGAACTCCTGCCCCAGTACTAGGTGGCGTCGAGGTTATCTCACCAACAACTGCATAAAAGAGATTTTCGATGTCGGCGAACTCAGGTATTCTAGAACTGCGATGATAAAATTGTGTTGACAACACCTCGGAGCTCAACTCCCTGGGACACTGTCACAACCCCTAAATGTTAGGAGGCACCAAGAACAATGTTCTCGTCACAAGAATATCGGGACGATTCCAAGATACACGCGTGATCCTAAAAAAATATTTCGTGAAATATGAGGAGAGGATAGTCAAAACTTCTATGTCAGGAGGCCTCACCAGAGCGATGAAGGGACTGAGGAGTAAAAAGAATCCTACTCTCCGATATAAATAATCCTAAGACTCAAAACATTTTGTTCTAGACTAAACCATGTCAGCGATTCGATCAAGCAGGGGGCCCCTAAGTCGGGGATGACTCTGATACCCAACTAGTAACACCCACGATGCGGCTATATCTCCCACGTGCCAGGGCATGACTTAGAGGCATAGCCGCATGGTAGGTTTTTCACAAGAGGGGTAATCTCCACACAATCCCATGTACTGAATAAGAAAGGGATAAAGAGTTGGCTTACAATCGCAACTTCACACAAATACAAGTTAAACATACATCATCCAAATTACAAACACGGTCCGACTACGGAACCAAAATAAAAGAAGACAATCCCAAATGCTAGATCCCCGATCGTCCCAACTGGGCTCCACTACTGATCAACCGAAAATACACATAACAACGAACAAGATCTTCATTGAGCTCCCACTTGATCTCGGTTGCATCACCTGCACTGGTATCATCGGCACCTGCAACTGTTTGGAAGTATCTGTAAGTCACAAGGACTCAGCAATCTCACACCCACGAGATCAAGACTATTTAAGCTTATGGGTAGGGTAAGGGTAGTGAGGTGGAGCTGCAGCAAGCACTGAGGATATATGGTGGCTAACTTACGCAAATAAGAGCGAGGAGAGAAGCAACGCAATGGTCGTGAACTAGAAGTGATCAAGAAGTGATCCTGAAACTACTTACGTTCAAGCATAACACCATAACCGTGTTCACTTCCCGGACTCCGCCGAAAAGAGACCATCACGGCTACACACGCGGTTGATGCATTTTAATTAAGTTAAGTGTCAAGTTCTCTACAACCGTACATTAAAAAATTCCCATCTGCAACATAACCGCAGGCATGGCTCTCGAAAGTTTATACCCTGCAGGGGTGTCCCAACTTAGCCCATCCCAAGCTCTCACGGTCAACGAAGGATATTCCTTCTCCCAGGAAGACCCGATCAGACTCGGAATCCCGGTTACAAGACATTTCGACAATGATAAAACAAGACCAGCAAAGCCGCCCGATGTGCCGAAAAATCCCGATAGGAGTCACATGTATCTCGTTCTCAAGGCACACCGAATGAGACATCCTACGAGTAAAACCAACCCTCAAGATGCCCCGAGGTGGACCCGCAGTCTACTCAGTTCGGACCAACACTCAGAGGAGCACTGGCCCGGGGGGGGGGTTAATATAAAGATGACCCTCGGGCTCCGGAAACCAAAGGGAAAAAGGCTTTGGTTGTTAGGCAAATGTAAAACCAAGGTTGGCCTTTGCTGCAGGAGTTTTATTCAAAGCGAACTGTCAAGGGGTTCCCATAACACCCAACTACGTAAGGAACACAAAATCAAGGAACATAACACCGGTATGACAGAAACTAGGGCGGCCGGAGTGGAACAAAACACCAGGCATAAGGCCGAGCCTTCCACGCTTTACCAAGTATATAGATGCGTTAATTAAATAAGAGATATTATGATATCCCAACATATCCGTGTTCCAACATGGAACAAACTTCAGCTTCACCTGCAACTAACAACGCTATAAAAGGGGCTGAGCAAAAGTGGTAACATAGCCAATCAACGGTTTGCTAGGAAGGAGGGTTAGAGGCTTGACGAAATGGTAGGTAGCGCAACATAACGATAGAACGAACAACTAGCAAGCAAAGATAGAAGTTCTTTCGAGGGTATGGTCTTCTTGCCTGAGATCCCGCAAGGAAGAAGAATGAGTCCATGATGAAGACAAACGAACGTAGTCGAACAGATTCTCACAAACACGACGTTACCGGAACTAACAAGAAGAAGCAACATCAGAAAGGAGCAAACATCATGGTGAACAACCATCACATAAACATGGCATGATGCACAATCAAGTATGAGGCATGTCAGGTTAAAAGAAGCATGGCATGGCAAAATGGACAAACAAAACTACAAGTTAAGTGGAGCTCAATATGCAACGGGATGCATATTGACAAAACACCACATTTGATTATTTAGTTCTCTCCCATTTAGATACTCAACAATATTAAATGTTGGTTAACATGGCAAGAGGTGAAACATGAGTAAAATACACAGTTAGGCATTTTAAATGAGGCCGGAAACATCAAACAATAATTCCGGTAATTCCTCATGTGCATTAGCAATTTAATGCAACAACAATTTTTAACCATTTTAAATGTTGTTATCATGATGCGGATGACATGTGCAAGTTTTATGCAAGTTTTTTTGAAAATGTTGACAATCATACATGAAGCATTTTGTCACCATGGCTGAACCAGAGGGGTGGCACGGCAACTACAACGGAAAAGGTGCCATGGCGGCAAAACGGAAATGACGCCATGGCAACATTCCGATGATCCAGTAGCTCACAGGGATACCGGTGCAAAAGGAAGTGGGTGTGAGTGTGTCATGCAAGATGATGGGGTGCTCCCAGATACCGGGTTCCCACATGTCGACGACAAGACAACGAGGAACTCGCAAAGGACAACTCGGACACGGTGCAACCACGATCATCTCATACATCACATGCATTCGTTCACGGGCGTCGTCTCGGTGGTTATACCTTCGAGGCGTGACTTTTCGGAACGGATCAAGTTCGTAGCGGAAGTAGTCATTCACGAGTCGTCGAGGGAAGTAGTGGTTCATGTCCGTAGATCTTCGGGATCACGACACGGAACTTCATGTGCACGGGGTGTTCAGTGATGGTTGTGGTACATGTTTTGAAGGTGAACTTGACGAATACAAATACCTTCGGGGTTGTCATGGTACTAAGGTTCTTCAGACTTGACGGATCCGATGCCTCTGGGCCTAGTGGTACATGTTCGTTTTCGAAGAGGTACTTAGCGTTCTTCGTCTCGCAGTGTAGTCAAACTCAACGTATCCGAGGACTCCAGGCGTCGTGGTACTTGTCGAAATCCACATCAGATGTAGTTGAACATCTTTAAAACGGAACTTGGCGCGCCCTGGGTCATAGAGTACTGGTTTTTGATGGAGTTCGGGTCTTCGGTGTCGTGGTACTTGGTGTCCCTATAGTCGACTGTCGGTGTCAAAACCGGCGGATCTCGGGTAGGGGGTCCCGAACTGTGCATCTAAGGCGGATGGTAACAGGAGGCAGGGGACACGATGTTTTGCCCAGGTTCGGGCCCTCTTGATGGAGGTAAAACCCTACGTCCTGCTTGATTGATATTGATGATATGGGTAGTACAAGAGTAGATCTACCACGAGATCAGAGAGGCTAAACCCTAGAAGCTAGCCTATGGTATGATTGTTGTTCAGTATGTTGTATATTCTATCGACTAGCCTGGCCCTGGTTTATATAATGCACCAGAGGCCTAGGTTAACAAGAGTCCTAGCCGAATATGCCGGTGGGGAGAAGTCCTTGTCTTGATCGCCAAGTCTTTGTGGAATCTTCCTTGTATGCGGCAGCTGTCCGAACTGGCCCATGAGTATACGCCCATGGGGGGCCTCGGCCCAATCTAATAGATCGGGAGACGACGTGGTGAGTACCCCCTAGTCCAGGACACCGTCAGTAGCCCCCTGAACCGGTCTTCAAGTTAGGGACGCTCCTCGATTCTTCCGAACTGTTCTTCATCTTCGGTCGTCGGTCTTGACAACTGGTTCAACAAATCTTCTCATCTTCGATCTTGAGGATCGCCGAAATGCATTCGACGAGTTTATACGCCGGGTATCTGAGGAGCACCTTTAAGTTTCCGACCTTTATCAATGCCTTATTATTTTTATGCCACACCTCGGGTTTGAAGTTGTTCCCGGGAGGCAGTGTCCTCTTGCGTCCGAGCTCTAACGCCGGACTGTATTCGAGGTATCTTTTTGCAGCCGAGCACCAATGCCGGACCGCTTCCCAGCTCTAACGCCGGAATGTATCCGAGCTCCAACGCCGGACTATGTATCCGAGCTCCAACGTCGGACTATATCCGAGGTGTCATATCACCTTGGTTCAAAAAAGTATGAAGGAGTTTAGCCGAGCTTAACGCCGGAAATGCCCTCTACGAAGCTAGCCACTAGCGCCCGAGCTTTATGCTGGACTGCTTCCGAGGTGGTGCACCACCCCAAATGTGGGCCGATTTTTGTGAATATTTTTTGTTGGTGCAATTTATTCTCTGCCGAGATATATAGCCAGTAGCCCTCAAGGTGTGTATCGGTCTAAAACCCGAGATGCACCTGAAGGATGACGTAAGACCGCTGATCCTAGTAGCTGCTGAGACTCAGGTTGATTTGCAAAATCGGCCTGAGGATCAAGTCCAAGCTCGGCAGAATACTTCGGGACACTAAAAGCGGCGTGCTCAGTCCTCGAGACTCAGGTTGGGTGCAGCCGACCAACCTGAGGATCAAAATCTCCTCGGAAACTATATTGCACATAAAATTTTCTGCATTGGACAAGCAATGCAGTAGACCCCGAGACACTGGTCGGGTGGCAACACCAGATCAGGGGATCAATGTGCCCCTTTAATATTTGTAAATAATAAGCCCGAAGCCCAGTAGCCCCCGAGCCTTAATGCGGGCACGAGTGGCCGAATTAAGGATCAATATCCATAGTAAAATCACAAATTTTGTGTAATGACTCTATGTATCCATGTACTTTACGTCATTAATGCTCAGATCCGCATTGTACAAAACTTTGTTAACCGACCATCGGCTTCCACCTCCTCTGCCAGTAGCCGAGGAGTGTTTGTCCTACTTTATAAAACCTTTATGAGGGCAAAGATTTACAACAAACAAGGCAATCTGGCCATATGGTTTTATAAACAAAGGTACGCAGAGAGTTATATTACTGTTTAACAGAAGAAATGTCTTCCAAAGAAAATAGTCCCGCTATCGGTTCCTTTCTTTGGGTTGTCGTGCTAAGCATGATCATTAAACCTCAGCTCTAATGTAAGAGCAAAATATTGAGGATTTAGTTTGGGAGGCCAGTTAATAGCCCCCGGTAGTGTTTGGCGACAGTCGGGGTCAAGTCGTAAACACTTCGGCCAATGTTATGAACGGCCCGTTATTTAACATAGTCATCGGATCGCTGACCAGTTTACGCTTATTGTGACAGTCAGTTTTCGGCTTTCTCCACTGAGGCGCTTAACCATGTGAGCTGGAAGTACAATCGCAGTGGTTCTCCCTTTGCACGCCTAGCCGAACAAAACGGAACGTAGGAAGAAAGTGCAGGAGCCGGGCAACCCAACTATTGACCGAAGACACAATTCGAAACCGATGCATATATAGCAATATCTGAGAATGTTTTTGCCGAATCCCTAAAGGTGTCCGGCATTGCATTGCGAGACTAATGCTGGAAAAGCACAAATAGTTTAAAAGTGCCAAAAAGCTTCGAAAACCAAGAAACATAAGTGAAAACATGACGTCCGAACAAGATCAAGTGTTCGGTGCCAATCCGAAAATTGGTCTTAGAAAAAAGAGGTGCTTCTGTCGTGCTTTAACATGATACATCCTATCTCAAGACTTCGAGCGGGTCAGCCTACGGCTTCAACCTCCTATCCCGAGAGCGGAGTACTTCTCATTAGGCCAGTTTAGCAAACTAAACTCTAGCGGCTTTGAGAGAGAAATTAGGCTCCCCGGCTAGTGACCGCACACTCGCGTCGAAAAAAGGAGTGATAAATAATAATAATAATAATAAAACTTTGCAACGACTAAGAAGAAGAACACTTATTATAAAACGGCTCAAATAAACTTAAGAGCCCACAAGTGACTTGAGTAAAAGAATGATTCCATGTACCGAAGTACTTATATCATATCTATGTTCAACCGAACTTTAAACGCGTCTTAACCGACCATCGGATTCTCCCTCTTCGGTCAAGGACCGAAAAGTGTTATGTACTCCATCTGTCGAGAATATCGACGGTGTTTCCAATAACCAGGCAATCAGGCCATAAGGCTGTCACAGACAAAGCGCGCTGAGGGAACTTATGCTATATTACTGCAAAGTGTAAGAAGCATCTTGGAAGAAAATAGTACCCCCACTGATACCTTTCTTCGGTGCTCATTGTTATTATGAGACTTGTGCAATAGATTTTTTGTACTCATGAGTTCCGTTGTGTGCCGACCATCATTGAAAAAAATAAGAGCGGTAGCTTTCGGCTTCACCCAGTCTGAGGTCCGGCTCGGGTGACCCGATCGTGACAATCGCAGAGGTGCTCCCTTTACTCCCTAGCCGAACAATCGCGAACGTAGGGGTAAACACAGGAGCGAGGCAACCCAGCTTGCAAATCGCTTAAGTCAATATGGTGCATATTGTGGCGTAATACACGCACAAGGAACGAAGCCATACACGTATAATCATATGCAAGAGGAAAAGCTTCACAAAGGAAGCCCCCAAGTAAACGGGGTATTCGAATTAATGCGTCACAAACAAAGTTTGGACAAGGAAATTTTTTACAAGCAACTTTTTTGCAAAAAAGTATAATTCATGGTCGAACCGAACGCGAGTTAGAAATTAAAGCTTTGAGCATGAAAGCGACTTAGCTGGTTAATGTGTTCGGTATTGATGACGCGGTCCGAGCTTGATGCGGAGAAAGGTTCCATCCCCCAAGCCGGTCCCGAGGTGGCGGAGCGGAGAGCTCGACACGCCGAAGTGGTGACATAGCACGGTCAATGCAGACCGGCAGAGTGACGCCGAAGTCCCCGGATCATTTTCCTGTGCACAAAAAATAGTGCAAACCGGAGATAATAGTAATAATGATAATTAAAAAAAATGTTGCATAATAAATAATTTATGCAAAGTGAGGAATAGAAGAAATATGGCCTGGCGCCGAAGTCAATGTCGATGCAGGGCATCGGCGTGATGTAGTAAAGGCATGGCAAAGCCTGAATTCATAGGTCGGTCCGAGTTCCGGATGCGGCGTTTGCCGGACTATGTACGGAAACTGATCGAACCACCACGCGACCGTCGTTAATGCGGTCACCATTTGATAGACCTGTGTACATATTATGGACAAACCAGAGTAATAATTCCTTGGGAAAAATGAACCCAAACAAGCAAAAAATACAGGGATTAATAGCACCTGGTTATATTTGTTGTAGGAATCCGAAGGAAGGTGATTCCAAAAATTGGGACTCGCTCTGCACACCCATTGCCTGATGGGCGATAAAACGACGGCATGGCAATGCTGGTAAAGGTTGACTCGTCGAGGCAAAGCCCTCGGCCCAGCTAACGTGACGGAGCTGGTCGGCTAGTGACGCCGAAGCGTCCGGAGTAGGTTGATGAAGAGATGGCGAAGCCTCGACGTCAACCAATGAGTCAAAGTAGGTCGGCGTGATGGACACCAGCTTGAAGAAGCAATAGTGCGGTCCTGTCGATGCAGGTCGTGACGTGGTCGATGCCGGCTTGATGAGGCGACCGTGCGGCGATGCCGGTATGCCCGCTCCGTGTAATCCGTGGGGCGGCGATGTTGATGATGATTTATCCTTCGCGATGCCGGACTCTTGTTCGGCTTGCCCAGAGGATGATCCGAAGAAGTTGAGCTCAGCTAAAGTGACGACGTGTCTAGCGCAGGTCGGCAGCCGTGGAGTAATATTGCCGGACTGGTTTGACACCAGTATGATGTTGAAGGTCATGTTCAAAAGATCTTAAAGTTAGTGGGGTGTGTTCGGGAACAAAACACAATACCCCATACAAAACTTCCTTCAAAAGGGATGTCCGAAATCCCGTTCATAAAAAAGATGAACTCGGGTCGGATTCGTTTTCGTGCAGAAAATAGATCCGAAAAGTGATGCACTAATCGGAAGGTTCCCGGAGTTTGGACGGTCGGATCGAGCTGAAATTTTGAGAGGTGGTAGATATAGGAATTCCGCAGCCGATCAACAGTTGGATCTTCCCAAGGACGTCCGAGCTGGACCCATACCCTAAACTCATGCAAATTCCCATCCAGATTTGACAGGGCTCCGGTATATCATGGATTGCCAGAGATTCCTCCATCGGAACTCGACGAAATTTTCCATTGTTGTTATAGACCCAATTCCGCACAATTCCACCAAAGCGATCGTCAAAGCGATACTCGAGGAGTTGGTGGTGGCAGATACGAGTTCGCTGTCCAAAAAAACAGCACGGTCGCTTGAGGGCAATGTTGACGTTGAGCCCGCAGGCTCCATAAATAATTCCTCTGAGATCTTGATAGAGATCGGAGTTGATGTTTGATGAAGGACCTCGTCCGAACGTGGTGATCCGAACACGGGGCGAAATTCTTGGTCGAACCAAGGTGACCAGTCAAACTGGTGACGAAGACGCCGAAGTCGCAGTTGATCTGCAGGCGAGCCATCGATCCTTTTGTCGATCACACAGCGGAACTCTCAATGAAAGCACCAATGTCGGTGTCAAAACCGGCGGATCTCGGGTAGGGGGGTCCCGAACTGTGCGTCTAAGGCGGATGGTAACAGGAGGCAGGGGACACGATGTTTTACCCAGGTTCGGGCCCTCTTGATGGAGTTAAAACCCTACGTCATGCTTGATTGATATTGATGATATGGTTGTACAAGAGTACATCTACCACGAGATCAGAGAGGCTAAACCCTAGAAGCTAGCCTATGGTATGATTGTTGTTATGTATGTTGTATATTCTATCGACTAGCCTGGCCCTGGTTTATACAATGCACCTGAGGCCTAGGTTAACAAGAGTCCTAGCCGAATACGCCGGTGGGGAGAAGTCCTTGTCTTGATCGCCAAGTCTTTGTGGAATCTTCCTTGTATGCGGCAGCTGTCCGAACTGGCCCATGAGTATACGGCCATGGGGGGCCTCGGCCCAATCTAATAGATCGGGAGACGACGTGGTGAGTACCCCCTAGTCTAGGATACCGTCATCGACCTTGCCGGTCTTGATGGTCTGAAACGAAGTAGCACAAGGACCTCGGGAGAACGACAAAGCCACATGGAGGCTTGCGACAGGTAAGTCAACGCGGGCACGGGAACCCGTCCCGTCCCTCGAAAGCAGGGGAACTTGGCGCGGCGGAGCTCTACAGCGAAGCAACAGTGGCAGCAGGACTCGGCATGCACTACAAGAAATATGTCAACTAGTGACCTTCTGTTAGTGACCCTGGAAGAATTGGTCATAGATCTACGAACATTTGAGACCAATTGGTCAAAAGATGTTCGGGGGCTCCAAACACTAAACTATAACGACCATTTTGGTCAGAAAGGTCGTAATTTCCTGACACCATATGGTCATAAAGCATATAGCACTGGTCCGCTGCCTTATTTCTAGCCGATCATGACCAATATAGATGGCCATAACCTTGTAAATTGTGGTGGGTTGCTATGACTAGGCGCCACCTCATCAGTTTTGCCTATGTGTCATGTCCATGTGTCAGTTTTTGCCCTAGGTTGTGAAGAAACCTATATTTCTGTCATTCTGAAAATTCCCAAAAAAGCTCATAAATTCTTTGGCTAGTTCAAAAATAATTCAACAATATTCATTTTCCTATTCTGTTCAGAAAAACACTTTGTGAAGGAAGTGCTATGTATATATTCTTGATTGCCCTCAAAAATTTTGGGCACTATTTCCTATCCAAATCATTGCCTCATGACAAAATTAAGCTCCATTTGCCTAGTAAATCTTCCTCGGCAAATTTCCAAAGTTTTTGTCCACCTAGAAGCATTGTGAAGGAAGTACCACCTAGGTCCTCCTTTTGAGCTGAAAATTTGTGAAGACATTCTTCTTAGTAGATTATCATCCTCAGCCAAAACTCACGCGCATTGGCCATGTGTATTTCCCGTACCACTAATCAAACACTTGGCTGCTAATTCATCTTTTAACATACAGTACTAGGGAAAACCTTATACACATAATGTTACCAATAGCGCTTGTTAAAATGAGGCGCTACTGCTACTTAGCAGTAGCGCGTCTGCTAGAACGGCGCTATTGTTACCCGCTTAGCAGTAGCGCGACAGGAATAGAACGCGCTACTACTATAATTGCCACACTGTTCCCGACGTGCTAGGTATAGTAGTAGCGCCCTTCTACGAACAGTGCTACTGCTATGGATTTTAGCAGCGGCGCGTTTTGCCTCCGCATGCTACTGTTAAAGCTATTTTCACCTAACCCCCCGCGCGGACTGATTCCCTCTCCTCTGCTTCCTCCCCCAATTCTCCTCCACTATTCCCCGTCGCCTCCGCCTCGCCGCTGTCACCCTCGACCCCGCCTCGCCTCCGCCTCGCCTCCTCCTCGCCGCCGTCTCCCCCGACTCCGCCTCGCCGCCATCTCCCCCGACCCCGCCTCGCGCCGTCTCGACCCGCCTCTCCGCCGTCTCCCCCGACCCCGCCGTCTCCCCTGACTCCGCCTCACCGCGCCTTGGTGCCACCGTCTCCCCCGACCCCCATCTCTCTCCCCGCCCTCTGTAAGCACTCTCCCCTTTTGATCCCTCTTCTCTGCTTAGTATGAAACCTAGCTATTTAGTGCTAGCTAGTATGAACCCTAGGCTATTTTTAGTGCTAGTTAGTTAATTACTTATATGGTAATTAGGGCAGTAGTTCCTAGGTACTAATTAGTTAGTAAGAACTAGGTACTAATTAGGTATTAGTTTATTTTTATTTATAGTAAATTTATTTTTAGTAAGAACTAATTGAATTAATAGAACTCGTTAGTAAGAACTTGTTGCTATTTTTTTAGTTAAAGCAATTTTTCCCGCATCGACGTCGATGATGCCTATCCCGCATCCTCGTCGTCGAGTCGGCGGATGACAACACCTGCTTAACCAGACGGGTCATGTCCTGGACTTGGCTCCGCCGGGGTGGTACTGGGAGGCGCTACCTGCCGGGAGGCGCATGTTGGTGAGGAGCCAGCCTGTTGTTGACCCGAACCTTCTTTGGTGGCGGTCGCGTGGGCCAGTGATGGTCCAGAGGCTCGAGGACCCCGCGGAGGTAGTGCGTCACCGTGTCAGTGAGGAGGACGCACACATCCGTCGCTACTTGTTTGCGTTGGACCACAGGTTCTCTAATACTTGGCAGGTTCTCCAGGGATCTCACTGGAGCTATGATCCCGTGATGGTTCCTTCTCTGTGGGTGTCCACCGCCCGCGCCGATACCCGTCGTGTGCTAGGGTTTTAGTTGTATTAGTGATGTTATATGTATGACACTATTCGGGATATATTAGTGATACTATTCGATGATGAGATGATTTACTTTTGCTTATTGAATGCATGCTAATTTGAGTCCTATAAGATATTTTGAATTGTATATCTCATGTTGCTCAAATAGGATATGTGCTTGCCCAAGTGGCCGGTCATGGTTGCAGGTTACACCTCTGAGTGGCCTATGTTTTGCCAGAGTGGTCATTCATTTCCGTTCCGGCAAATTTCAGGTGTTCGATATGTCCTATTTTAGCAAAGGTCATGCCGGATTTTTCCGTGAATTTTGGCATGACTTGTGCTAGAATATGTAGGAAATATCGAGTGCCCCGGATTTGTGTGTTGAGTATCCTGGTAGTTGTCTTCGATCGATTTTCAATTAATGTTTTTACTATGAACATAGGAAATGTCTGACGACGAAAAGGATTTCAGTATTTGCAAATACCGCGAAGACGAGCGCGGCATGTGCTACAGAATCTTCCTAGATGATGATAGGTGCTTCAGCATCAAGCTGGATGAGAACTTCGAAGTGGATACAGTAAGTCACAACGACAAGTCTTTTTTCGTAATTAAGCATGACATTTGCTTCAACTTATAATTTAAGCATGACAAGTATTTTTTTTACTATTCTACTCGCGTATCCCCTGCCATGCAAGAGTTTTTGCATTGGATAAGATAGGTCTCAGTCGTACTATGGAGGAAAAGAAATTTTACTTGAAGACCGAGCATGGTTATATTTTCAACGTAAAATTATACAATTCAAACGACTACACCTATTGTGGATGCAAAACATGGAGATCACTATGCAAGACTTATGCATTTGAGCCTGATATGGTTATCACCTTTGATATTCGTCCGGAATGATATTGAAGGTAATACCGACATCTGGGTTGATGTGCAGACGCCTCCAGTTATACCATTATGTAAGTTTCTCAACCATATTTATGTCTTAGATATTGTTTATTCAAAAATAGTTGACAACTAATTTGTATTGTCAGCTTATTTCGGTGCAAGCAAACATGTCCAGCGCTTGGTAGACAGGACCTACTACTGTCCCGGGGCTTAACTAAACTGCGAGGAGCTAAGTCATTATGTTTCATGGCTTGAGGATCTTAATACTGTCAAGAAAAATTTTCTTCCTGCACTCAGAAATGTTAGTACTAAAAACGTGCGACCAATAGTGTTCGTAATGAACTACGGTCACATCTATTTAGGAAGGATAGTAAGATTTTTACTATTTGTCCTCAGTGCATCTTTTCCATACATTATTTTTGAAGCTAAACTTCATTGCTAAGTATGTTACCATACGATGTTCTTCAACAGGGACTCCCGATGAATGTTGTGCCTTATGGGATCGAGACTAAAGGTACCATGAGTATTATTAGCTTACGGCCAAGATATCCTACAGATTACTTTAGTGCATTCAAGATTAGTGACGGATGCTTAATAGTGCAAGACTGGACCAAATATGTGATGGGGGAGCGCAGAGAAGTACTAGGGGCAGCAAAAAGGTGCGCTACCCATGATTAGGAGACAGGTTCATCTGCATGCTCCAACTTGATCAAGGAGGAGAGCTACACATGTTTTATGTTATTTTACCTAAGAGAGAGCAGCAGGAGTGATTAGCTAGCTAGAAATGAGTTTGAGGATGATGATGTGCTACACTATTACTATGATGATAAAATAGCTAGTGTTGGTGGTAATGACTATGATGATTATTATTAGCTAGTGTTAGTGGTGATTAAATAAATACTGTTGGTGGTAATGACTATGATGATGATTAAATAGACTGTGCTGGCGGAATAGATTCAAGTGGAGGCAACATGTGGTGCACATCGAAAGTACTACTAGTCCAAACTAGATCAAGTTTGGATTAGTAGTATACTTCTGACATGCACCACATATTGCCTCCACTTTAACCTAATCCACCTTCATTTGACACACTGTTATGGACATAATGATGTAAACCTCATAACTGGTATTGTACCAATATTTGTATGATGGCGCATAAATACACTAAAAATAAAAAAATAAAAAAAAGAATACAAGTAGCGATGGAGAAAAAACATGCTGCCAGTAGTTACATTAGCTGTAGCGTGGGAGTGAACAAACGCTGAAGCTATTTGTCCTAGCAGTAGTGCATGCGGGCACGTGTTACTGCTAAGCAATAGTTGTAGCGCCTTATTAGTAGCGCACCTACCCGCGCTACTAGTGAGCACAAAACCAGCGCTACTACTAGGGTTTTCCCTAGTAGTGATAGTTCGGTCTCCTCATGATAATCTTATGTTGTAATTTTCTTCCTACCACCTACCTCGGGAGTGCCCAACCCACGCGGTGACCATGCGGCGGGCATGCGAGCTTACGCGCTCTGGAGTTGGGGTCCTCAGCCACTGTCCAAACGTCGATTTCTCGCCACCAAACCATGTTACCTATAAATGATTTTTGGAAAAAATAAAGAGCAAACTATGAGGCAGTTGCAGTTCAAATTTGACCCACTTCCAACTAACTCGACAGGAGTTTGTCTTTTTCACCAGAGATGGATCAAAAATTTTGACACCCAAACATTTTGTCAATTGTGAATTAAATATGTCCTAGTATTTTATAAAATTGGTTAGGTCCAATTTTGCAACAAATATATGGTAGGTCCTTCACAAAAAAAACTCATTTCGGGCACTCGGAAAATGGAAAATGTATTTTTCGTCCAAAGAAAATGAAAACTCCCTTAGGCAACATTGTTTTGGATTCCAAGATGCACCCTTTGTGCACAATATGAGATCATTTGAACAAACTATGCCATGAATGTGGCCATAAGATTGATCATTTGGCTTGAAATCCATGAATCTTCACGCATGATAGCTCATTTCTGAGAACACTTTTTTAAAATAATTGCCGTATTACAAGTTTATTATTTTTCCTGGTAACTTGGTCACATATAATGACACAATGCGAAGATATTCCAATTTATTAAATTTTTTGAATTTTTTATGCCCGTTTCAAAATGCGGTCAAAACGGCGGGCTTGACCGTTCCTAGCTAGTGGTAGAATCTTGGAAATTTTTTGATGTTTCTCTGATTAAATAGATACTTATGTACCTATAAATGATTTTTGGAAAAAATAAATAGAAAACTATGAGGCAGCCGCAGTTCAAATTTGACCCGCTTCCACCTGAATCGACTGAAATTTGTCTTCTTCACCAGAGGTGGATCAAAACTTTTGACACCCAACCATTTTGTCAATTGTGCATTAAGTATGACCTAGTATTTTATAAAATTGATTACGTCCAATTTTGCAACAAATATATGGTAGGTCCTTCACAAAAAAACTCATTTCGGGCACTCAGAAAATGGTAAATGTATTTTTCATCCAAAGAAAATGAAAACTCCCTTAGGCAACATTGTTTGGAATTCCAAGATGCACCCTTGTGCACAATATGAGATCATTTGAACAAACTATGCCATGAATGTGGCCATAAGATTAATCATTTGGCTTGAAAGCCATGAATCTTCACGCATGATAGCTCATTTCTGACAACACTTTTTTTAAAATAATTGTCGTATTACAAGTTTATTATTTTTCCTGGTAACTTGGTCACATATAATGACACAATGCGAAGGTTTTCCAATTTTTTTATTTTTTTTGAATTTTTTATGCCCGTTTCAAAATGCGGTCAAAACGGTGGGCTTGACCGTTCCTACCTAGTGGTTGAATCTTGGAAATTTTTTTATGTTTCTCTGATTAAATAGATACTTATGTACCTATAAATGATTTTCGGAAAAAAGAAATAGCAAACTATGAGGCAGATGCAGTTCAAATTTGACCAGCTTCCAGCTGACTCGGCGGGAATTTGTCTTTTTCACTAGAGGTGGATCAAAACTTTTGACACCCAACCATTTTGTTAATTGTGCATTAAATATGTCCTAGTATTTTATAAAATTTATTAGGTACAATTTTCCAACAAATATATGGTACGTCCTACACAAAAAAAAACTCATTTCGGGCACTCAGAAAATGGAAAATGTATTTTTCGTCCAAAGAAAATGAAAACTCCCTTAGGCAACATTGTTTGGAATTCCACGATGCACCCTTGTGCACAATATGAGATCATTTGAACAAACTATGCCATGAATGTGGCCATAAGATTGATGATTTGGCTAGAAAGCCATGAATCTTCACGCATGATAGCTCATTTCGGAGAACACTTTTTTAAAATAATTGCCGTATTACAAGTTTATTATTTTTCCTGGTAACTTGGTCACATATAATGAAACAATGCGAAGGTTTTCCAATTTATTAAATTTTTTTGAATTTTTAGGCCCGTTTCAGAGTGCGGTCAAAACGGCGGGCTTGACCATTCCTAGCTAGTGGTTGAATCTTGGAAATTTTTTGATGTTTCTCTGATTAAATAGATACTTATGTACCTATAAATGATTTTTGGAAAAATATATAACAAATTATAAGGTAGCTGCAGTTCAAATTTGACCCGTTTCCACCTGGATCGGCGGAAATTTGTCTTTTTCATGAGAGGTGAATCAAAACATTTGACACCCAAGTATTTGGTAAATTATACATTAAGTATGTTCTAATATTTTAGAAATTTGTTTTGGTCTTATTTTGCAACAAATATATTGTAGGTATTTCACAAAAAAACTCATTTTCGACACTTGAAAAATGGAAAATTTATTTTTCGTGCAAAGGAAATATAAACTCCCTTTGTCAATATTGTTTGCAAATCCACGATGTAAACTTGTGCAAAATATGATATCAGTTGAACAAATATTTGATAGGACTTTCATAAAAAAAACTCATTTTAAGCACTGAAAAATGGAATGATTTTTTTTATCTTGAATCGATCGCGACCAATTTATATGGTCATAAGGTCATCAAATGGTTTGCTGCGTTCTGATTGGACCATGAGCATATCACGCGGATCATGCATCAACCACCGTCGGATGCTTCCGGATCCAACGGCCCAAACCCACCCAAGCCGAAACCCTAGGTCAGTCCTCATGGACATTTTCCACCCACCCACCCCTGCCTCCATTCTTTCTCTCCCTCCCTCCCCCGCCTCCACCAGCGAGCCCCTCTGCTCTCCCTCACTCCGATCTGGTGGAGCCGCCACCCCAACCTCTCTCTCCGACTTCGATCCGCCGCCGCCTCCAACCGCTCCCACCCCACTCCTCTTCCCCTCCTCCTCGGGCAGCCCAGTCGTCGTCGCGACCGAGGACCAGAGACGCAGGTGGGGAGCTCGAGGCGGAGGAGCAGCAGCAGCGGCAGTGGCAGCGAGTCAGGGCAAGGCTAGCAGCGATGGGGTTCATCTCCTTGATGAGTAAGAGTGTCGAACCCAACGAGGAGCAGAAGGAAATGATAAGCGGTTTTCAGCATGGTATTCTCTGCAAGTACTGAAATAAGTGGTAACAGATAGTTTTATGATAAGATAAATTGTAACGAGCAACAAGTAACAAAAGTAAATAAAGTGTGGCAATGTGGCCCAATCCTTTTTGTAGCAAAGGACGAGCCAGAACAAACTCTTATAATAGGAAAAACGCTCCCGAGGACACATGGGAATACCGTCAAGCTAGTTTTCATCACGTTCATATGATTCGCATTCGATACTTTGATAATTTGATATGTGGGTGGACCGGTGCTTGGGTGCTGTTCTTACTTGAACAAGCATCCCACTTATGATTAACCTCTATTGCAAGCATCCGCAACTACAACAAAAGTATTAAGGTAAACCTAACCATAGCATGAAACATATGGATCCAAATTAGCCCCTTACGAAGCAACGCATAAACTAGGGTTTAAGATTCTGTCACTCTAGCAACCCATCATCTATTTATTACTTCCCAATGCCTTCCTCTAGGCCCAAATAATGGTGAAGTGTTATGTAGTCGACGTTCACATAACACCACTAGAGGCTAGACAAGATACATCTTATCAAAATATCAAACGAATACCAAATTCACATGACTACTAATAGCAAGACTTCTCCCTTGTCCTCAATAACAAACGTAATTACTCACAAAGCATATTCATGTTCATAATCAGAGGGGTAATAATATGCATATAGGATCTGAACATATGATCTTCCACCAAATAAACCAACTAGCATCAACTACAACGAGTAATCAACACTACTAGCAACCTACTAGCACCAATCCCGGACTTTGAGACAAGAATTGGATACAAGAGATGAACTAGGGTTTGGAGACGAGATGGTTCTGGTGAAGATGTTGATGGAGATTGCCCTCTTCCGATGAGAGGAGCACTGGTGATGACGATGGTGATTATTTCCCCCTCCCGAAGGGAAGTATCCCCGGCAGAACAGCTCTACCGGAGCTCTAGATTGGTTCCGCCAAGGTTCCGCCTCATGGCGGTGGAGTCTCGTCCCGAAAAGTTCCTTCTTATTTTTTTTCTCATCGAAAGACTTCATATATGAGAAGATGGCCGTCGGAGAGCCACCAGGGGGCCCACGAGGTAGGGGGGCGCCCCCTAGGAGGGGGGGCGCGCCCCCACCCTTGTGAGCAGGGTGTGGGCCCCCTGGCCTTCATCTTTGGCGAGGATTTTTCTTTATTTATTTTAAGATGTTCCGTGGAGTTTCAGGACTTTTGGAGTTGCGCAGAATAGGTCTCTAATATTTGCTCCTTTTCCAGCCCAGAATTCCAGCTGCCGGCGTTCTCCCTCCTTATGTAAACCTTGTAATACAAGAGAGAATAGCCATAAGTATTGTGAAATAAAGTGAAATAACAGTCCATAATGCAATAAATATCGATATAAAAGCATGATGCAAAATGGACGTATCAACTCCCCCAAGCTTAGACCTCGATTGTCCTCAAGCGAAAAGCCGATAACAATAAATATGTCCTCATGTTTAGAGGTAGAGGCGTCGATAAGAATAAAATACGGACATGAAGGCATCATGATTATTCTCATAACAGCAACATATATAGATTTTTTCATATGATTACTTATGTTCAAGTGATGATCTATTCGCAATGCAAAAGTATAAATCATAAACCTTATTGGGCTCCGACAAACTACAATCTCAGTCATTGAAGCAATTGCAATTTATCATAACATCGGAAAGAGTCTATGTCAGAGCTAAAAAGCAAGTCCACATACTCAAATATCATTTAGTCCTTCATAATTGCTAACACTCACGCAATACTTGTGGTTATGAAGTTTTAATTGGACACAGAGAAAGATAGGGGCTTATAGTTTTGCCCCACAACCTTTTACCTCAAGGGTAATGTCAACAATAATAATTCATGCTCCCCTATATCCAATTAGATATATATACATATATATCATGTTCTTCCCAATATGCTTAGCTTGCCAAAGGATAAAATGTAAAAAGGAAGGGTGAAGATCACCATGACTCTTATGCAATGTAGGAGATAAAAGTAAAAGATAGGCCCTTCGCAGAGGGAAGCAGAGGTTGCCATGCGCTTTTATGGTTGGATGCACAAAATCTCAATGATAAAGAATGTCACTTTATATTGCCCCTTGTGATATGGACCTTTATTATGCAGTCCGTCACTTTTATTACTTCCACATCACAAGATCGTATAAAGCTTATTTCTCCTACACCAATCAATCATACATATTTAGAGCAATTTTTATTGCTTTGCACCGATGACAACTTACTTGAAGGATCTTACTCAATCCATAGGTAGATATGGTGGACTCTCATGGCAAAACTGGTTTAAGGTTATTTGGAAGCACAAGTAGTATTTCTACTTGGTGCTACGAATTTGGCTAGCATGAGGGGGAAAGGTAAGCTCAACAAGTTAGAGGATCCATGATAACATACTTTATCTCAGATATAAGAAAGACATAACTCATTACATTGTCTTCCCTGTCCAACATCAACCCTTTAGCATGTCATATTTTAATGAGTGCTCCCAATCATAAAAGATGTCAATGATAATATATCTATATGTGAAAACCTCTCTTTCCTTATTACTTCCTATTAATTGCAACAATGACCAAAGCTATGTCTGCCAACTCCCAACAACTTTTAATCATCATACTCTTTCTATGTGAAGTCATTACTGTCAATAAGATCAATATGAACTTTTTGTTTCTTTTTATTATTTTTCTCTTTTCTTTTATTATCCCAAGATCATGGCAAAATAATCAAGCCCTTGACTCAACACTAATCTTTATTATATATAGCTCACGGACTCGATTACAAAGAGAGATCATAAAGCAAACTCAAAACTAGATCATGCCATAAACTTTATTCTACTAATAGGATCGAACTAAGAAAAAACGGTAAAGATATGAGTTGTGATTGTGATACAATACCAGGGCACCTCCCCCAAGCTTGGAAGTTTCCAAGGGGAGTACCCATACCCATGTGATTATGTCTCCTTTGTCGGTGAAGAAGGTGGTGGTAATGTTGGCTTAGTTGATGGCTTAGGCTTCTCCCTTAATTTGCGCTTGAGGACGGCATTTTGATCCCTCAGATAATCAATCTCCCATTCCAGGATTAATATCTTTTTGCATAGGTCCTGCTTATTTTCCTGCAAGAGACGAAAAGGGATAAACTCGAACTTGGGTTTCTTTACCCTATCAGGGAGACTTGACTTTTTGAACTCCACGTGCATGTCCCTAGGTTGAGGTAATGGTGCTTCATATTCATCTGAGCTCGTCTCCTCCTTCCCCTTGGGTTCATAGTCCTCTTCTTCCTCCGTGGTCCATCCATCCTGTTCCACATCTCCATAGACCTTTGGATTTGCTAAGTAATCATCGACATAGCTTTCTCCTTCCGAATCCTGGGAAGACATGTTGATTTAATCTGCAACGGGACAGCTCGAAATGAAACAGACGATATTTGCGTGATACGGGAGTCAAAACCTTTGAGTGGTTATATAATGAATTTTTCCCGACCAAAATACGTATCATGCAAGAAAACGAAGTCTAGAAGGCACACGAGTTGCTCACGAGGTAGGGGGGCGCACCCAGAGGGGTAGGGCGCGCCCACCACCCTCGTGGGGCCCTCGTGTCCTTCCCGGACTGCTACCTATTTTTATATTTTTCTAAATATTCCAAGACGGAGAAATATATCCTTAAAAATTGTTTTGGAGTCGGTTTACTTACCGTACCACATACCTATTCCTTTTGAGAGTCTGAAACGGTTTGGAAGGTGTCCCTTATGTATTCCTCCGTGGTTACGGTTTCAAATAATATTGGTTTCAATATTTATGGGATTACCTGAGATATAATGTTTGATTCTTTGACCGTTTACCACCTTCGGATTTGTGCCCTCGAAGTTGTTGATTTTTATGGCACCGGAACGACAGACCTCCTAGATAACATAGGGGCCTTCCCATTTAGAGAGAAATTTTCCTGCAAAAAATCTTAAACGAGAGTTGTATAGCAATACATAATCACCTACATTAAACTCACGCTTTTGTATCCTTTTGTCATGCCATCTTTTAACTTTTTCTTTAAACAACTTGGCATTTCCATAAGCTTGGGTTCTCCATTCATCAAGTGAGCTAATATCAAATAACCTCTTCTCACCGGCAAGTTTTAAATCATAGATAAGCTCTTTAATAGCACAATATGCCTTATGTTCTATTTCGAGAGGTAAGTGACATGCTTTTCCATAAAAAAATTTATACGGAGACATACCCATAGGATTTTTGTATGCAGTTCTATATGCCCATAATGCATCATCAAGTTTCTTAGACCAATTCTTTCTAGACCTATTAACAGTCTTTTGCAAAATTAATATGAGCTCTCTATTGCTCAACTCTACTTGACCACTAGACTGTGTGTGATAAGGAGATGCAATTCTATGATTAACATCATACTTAGCAAGCATTTTATGGAAAGCACCATGAATAAAGTGTGAACCACCATCAGTCATTAAATATCTAGGGACTCCAAACCTCGGAAAAATAACTTCCTTAAGCATTTTAATAGAAGTGTTATGATCAGCACTAGTAGTTGGAATAGCTTCTACCCACTTAGTAACGTAATCAACAGCAACTAAAATATGTGTGTATCCATTAGAGGCAGGAAATGGTCCCATATAATCAAAGCCCCAAACATCAAACGGTTCAATAACAAGAGAATAATTCATAGGCATTTCTTGGCGTCCACTAATATTGCCAATTCTTTGACATTCATCACAAGACAAGACAAACTTACGGGCATCTTTGAAGAGAGTAGGCCAATAAAAACCAGATTGCAATACCTTATGTGCAGTTCTATCTCCAGCGCGGTGTTCACCATAAGCCTCGGAATGACACTTGCGTAGGATCTGTTCCTGTTCATGCTCAGGTACACAACGTCTAATAACACCATCTACTCCTTCTTTATAAAGATGTGGGTCATTGCAAAAGTAATGTCTCAAGTCATAGAAAAACTTTTTCTTTTGCTGGTATGTGAAGCTAGGTGGTATAAACTTAGCAACAATATAATTCGCATAATCAGCATACCATGGAGTACTACGAGAAGTACTTATAACATTTAATTGTTCATCAGGAAAGCTATCATTAATAGGTAGTGGGTCATCAAGAACATTCTCTAACCTAGACAAGTTGTCTGCAATGGGGTTCTCAGCTCCCTTTCTATCAACAATATGCAAATCAAATTCTTGTAGCAAGAGAACCCATCTAATAAGTCTAGGTTTAGCATCTTTCTTTTCCATAAGGTATTTAATAGCAGCATGATCAGTGTGAATAGTTACTTTAGAATCAACAATATAAGGTCTGAACTTATCACAAGTAAGTACAACTGCTAAAAGCTCTTTTTCAGTAGTAGCATAATTTCTTTGAGCATTGTCTAGAGTCTTACTAGCATAATGAATAACATTTAATTTCTTATCAACTCTTTGCTCTAGAACAACACCTACAGCATAATCACTAGCATCACACATAATTTCTAAGGGTAAATTCCAATCAGGTGGCTGAACAACAGGTGCAGAGACTAATGCTTTCTTAAGTATTTCAAATGCTTCTACACAATCATCATCAAAGACAAATGGTATGTCTTTTTGCAATAAATTAGTTAGAGGCCGAGAAGTTTTTGAGAAGTCCTTAATGAACCTCCTGTAAAATCCGGTGTGACCAAGGAAACTTCTTATACCTTTGATGTCCTTGGGACATGGCTTAATCAACTTCAATACCTCTTTCAAAAACTTTATGCCCCAAGACAATACCTTCATTAACCATAAAGTGGCACTTTTCCCAATTCAAGACAAGATTAGTTTCTCCACATCTCTGCAAAACTCGATCAAGATTGCTCAAGCGATCATCAAAAGAGGAACCATAGATGGAAAAATCATCCATGAAAGCCTCACAAATCTTTTCACAAAAGTCAGAGAATATAGCCATCATGCATCTTTGAATGGTAGCAGGTGCATTACATAAACCAAAAGGCATACGTCTATTAGCAAAAGTACCAAAAGGGCATGTAAAAGTAGTCTTTGATTGATCTCTAGCCGACACAGGTATTTGAGAGAAACCAGAATAACCATCTAGAAAGTAATAGTGTGTATATTTGCATAATCTTTCTAGCATTTGATCAATAAAAGGTAAGGGGTAATGATCTATCTTAGTAGCTTTATTTAATTTGCAGGAAATCAATTACCATCCTATAACCTGTGATAATTCTTTGTGGAATCAATTCATCTTTATCATTAGGAACAACAGTAATACCTTCCTTCTTAGGGACACAATGGACATGACTTACCCACTGACTATCAGCAACAGGATAAATTAGACCTGCCTCCAGAAGCTTGAGTATTTCTTTTCTTACCACTTCTTTCATTTTAGGATTCAGACGTCGTTGAGGAGCACGAACTCGTTTGGCATCTGCTTCCAAATTTATTTTATGTTGACATAGATTGGGACTAATGCCCTTAAGATCATCAAGAATATATCCAATAGCAGCACGATGCGTCTTCAGAGTTTTCAATAATCTTTCTTCTTCATGCTCTGAAAGGTTAGCACTAATAATAATAGGATATATCTTCTTTTCATCAAGATAAGCATATTTAAGATTATCAGGAAAAGGTTTAAGCTCAAACACGAGATCACCCTTGGGTGGAGGAGGATGCCCTAAAATTTCAACAGGCAAATTGTGTTGCAGAATAGGTTCTTTCATTCATGAACATATCATTTTCATGGTCTAGCAAATAGTGTAAAAAATGAAAAAAAATGATAAACCGGGGTGGCGGCGGCTCACAGCAGCGAGGTTGACCTGCGAGGGCGACGGCGGGGGCGGCGAGGGCGTCGGCGAGGGCGTCGGTGAGGGCGGCGGATGGCTCGGGGAGGAGGGCGGCGAGGGAGGCACGGGCTTGGGGACGACGGCGAGATCGGGGGTGGCACGGGCTCGGGGCGGCGCGAACTTGGTGACGACGTCAAGCTCGATGGGCGGCGTGAGCTTGGGGAGGAGGGCTCGGGGACGACGGCGAGCTCCGGGGCGGCGCGGGCTCAAGGGCGGCGCAGGCTCGAGGGCGGCAAGGGCTCAAGGGCGGCGCGAGCTCGAGGAGCGGGCGGCGGCGGTGACGAGGAGCGGGCGGTGACGGCAACGGCGACCTCGGGGCGGCGACGGTGAGCACGGGCAGCCTGGCGTCGTCGTCGGGGCGGGATCGAAGAACTGAACCAAATTTTTCACAAGGGTGGCTTATATAGACGGAGCATTGGTCACGGTTCGTGGCACAAACCATGACCAATGGCCCCCTTTAGTCCCGGTTGGTGCCACCAACCGGGACCAAAGGCCTCTTTTCAACAGCCCAAAGGGCGGGAAGCGGCGGCCTTTGTTCTCGGTTGGTGGCACCAGCCGGGACTAAAGGGGGGCATTGGTCACGGTTTGTGCCACGAACCGTGACCAATGCACCCTTTAGTCCCGGTTGGTGCCACCAACCGGGACCAAAGGCCTTGTGCGGCTGCGGCATCGAAAGTTTAGTCACACCTCGCTAGTTGAGAGGGGTGCGCAGTGGTTTATAAGCCCCACTGCCGCACCCCTCTCGAGCTTCTCTCCATTGCAGGCTTACGGGCCTAATTGTCACTCCTATGCCTGTGGGCCTACTGGGCCTCCTGCGGGCCTGAATCCTGGCCCTTGGATGGGTTTCTAGTCGTATTCAGGTCGTGGGGGCCCAGTAGGTGGCATTTTTTGTTTTTTTGCTGCTTTATTTATTTTATTTTCCTTTGTTTTTTGCTTTATTTTTTAATTCTTTATGCTTTTAGTTTTAGAAAAATTATAAACTTTTTGTTAATGCCATTATTTTTCAAATTTGAAAACATTTTTTTTGTTTTTTTGTTTTCTTTGTTGCTTTATTTATTTTATTTTGTTTCTACTTACAAAAAAATACTTATTGTTGCTATTTTTTCCAGTCTTTTTGTTTGTTTTCTGCATTATTTATTTTCTTTTGTTTTTTTCTTTATTTTTTATTCTTTTTGGTTTTAGTTTTAGAAAAATTATAAACTTTCTGTTACTGCCATTAGTTTTCAAATTTGAAAACACTTTTTTAGTTTTTTAGTTTTCTTTGTTGCTTTATTTATTTTATTTTGTGATTAACTTTACTATAAAAATAGTTTTTTCCTGTTTTTTTGATTTGTTTTTTGCATTATTTATTTTCTTTTGTTTTTTGCTTTAATTTTTAATTCTGTTTGCTTTTAGGTTAGCAAAATTATAAACTTTTTATTAGTGCCATTAGTTTTAGAAAAATTATAAACTTTCTGTTAGTGCCATCAGTTTTCAAATTTGAATAGTTAAAATTTGAATTCTTTGAAATTTGTGTGAATCACAAGTTTGTGATTAACTTACTAAAAAATGAGAATAGATGCGCTTATAGAGAAAATTCAACCTAAATTCATAGTAAATTTCTATGAATTTCAGAGAAATTCACTATGAATTTAGGTCAAACTTTTCTCTATTAGGGCATCTATTTTCACTTTGAGAGGAGCTCAACAAGGCAGAGAGGGAAGGGCTTATAAACCGGTGTGTGCCCCATTCGGTTGGCGAGGTGGGACTAAACTCTGCCCGCAACGAGGACCAACCCTTTAGTCCCGGTTTGTGGCACAAACCGGGACTAATGGTCATGGGCCAGGGGCGAGGAGCAAAATTATAAACTTTCTGTTAGTGCCATTAGTTTTAGAAAAATTATAAACTTTCTGTTAGTGCCATTAGTTTTCAAATTTGAATAGTTAAAATTTGAATTCTTTGAAAATTGTTTGAATCACAAGTTTGTGATTAACTTTACTTTTTCCAGTTTTTTTTGTTTTTTGCATTATTTATTTTCTTTTGTTTTTTGCATTTTTTAATTCTTTTTGCTTTTAGGTCAGAAAAATTATATACTTTCTGTTAGTGCCATCAGTTTTAGAAAAAAAATTATAAACTTTCTGTTAGTGCCATTAGTTTTCAAATTTGAATAGTTAAAATTTGAATAATGGTATTACGAGGGCCGAACCATAAGACATTAAAGCATTTCAAATGAACTCTGAAAAAGTTGAAAGTTGGCATGGTATCATAATTTCACCCACATAGCATGTGCATGTACAAAACGGACAATGGTAGCATGTTCGTGTGTTACAAAGTTGGCATGGTATCATCATAATAGTTGCGGGAGAAAGTCTTCACTTTTTCTTCGCTTGTGTCATTTGCTTATTGCACCATAACCATGGATAATCTTCATCGTTTATCAGGATGCTTGGGTCAGCCTTGTCATTGAAGGGAGGAATTTCATGAAACTTTTCATAATCTTCAGACATGTCTGTCTTGCCGTCCACTCCCAGGATGTCCCTTTTTCCTGAAAGAACTATGTGGCGCTTTGGCTCATCCTATGATGTATTCGCTTCCTTATCTTTTCTTTTTCTCGGTTTGGTAGACATGTCCTTCACATAGATAACCTGTGCCACATCATTGGATGGGACGAACGGTTCGTTAGTGTACCCAAGATTTTTCAGATCCACAGTTGTCATTCCGTACTGTGGGTCTACCTGTACCCCGCCGCCTGACAGATTGACCCATTTGCACGTAAACAAAGGGACCTTAAAATCAGGTCCGTAGTCAAGTTCCCATATGTCCACTATGTAACCATAATATGTGCCCTTTCCGCTCTCGGTTGCTGCATCAAAGCGGACACCGCTGTTTTGGTTGGTGCTCTTTTGATCTTGCGCGATCGTGTAAAATGTATTCTCATTTAGCTCGTATCCTTTGTAAGTCAATACAGTCAAAGATGGTCCCCTGGACAACAAGTACAACTCATCACAAACAGTTTTGTCACCTCTGAGATGTGTTTCCAACCAACTGCTGAAAGTCCTGATGTGTTCACATGTAATCCAGTCGTCGCACTGCTCCGGGTGTTTGGAGCGCAGACTGTTCTTGTGTTCATCGACATACGGGGTCACCAAGGTAGAGTTCTGTAGAACTGTGTAGTGTGCTTGAGACCAAGAATATCCATCCCTGCATACTATTGAGTCTCTTCCAAGAGTGCCTTTTCCAGTCAGTCTCCCCTCATACCGCGATTTAGGGAGACCTATCTTCTTAAGGCCAGGAATGAAGTCAACACAAAACCCGATAACATCCTCTGTTTGATGGCCCATGGAGATTCTTCCTTCTGGCCTAGCGCGGTTATGGACGTATTTCTTTAGGACTCCCATGAACCTCCCAAAGGGGAACATATTGTGTAGAAATACGGGCCCCAGGATGATAATCTCGTCGACTAGATGAACTAGGACGTGCATCATGATATTGAAGAAGGATGGTGGGAACACCAGCTCGAAACTGACAAGACGTTGCACCACATCACTCCTTAGCCTTGGTACGATTTCTGGATCGATCGCCTTCTGAGAGATTGCATTGAGGAATGCACATAGCTTCACAATGGCTAATCGGACGTTTTCCGGTAGAAGCCCCCTCAATGCAACCGGAAGCAGTTGCGTCATAATCACGTGGCAGTCATGAGACTTTAGGTTCTGAAACTTTTTCTCTGGCATATTTATTATTCCCTTTATATTCGATGAGAAGACAGTCGTGACCTTCATAGTGAGTAGGCATTCAAAGAAGATTTCTTTCTCTTCTTTCGTAAGAGCGTAGCTAGCAAGATCTTTATACTGCTTCGGAGGCATGCCATCTTTTTCATGCAAACGTTGCAGGTCCTCCCGTGCCTCAGGTGTATCTTTTGTCTTCCCATACACGCCCAAGAAGCCTAGCAGGTTCACACAAAGGTTCTTCATCACGTGCATCACGTCGATTGAAGAGCGGACCTCTAGTTCTTCCTAGTAGGGTAGGTCCCAAAATATAGATTTCTTCTTCCACATGGGTGCGTGTCCCTCAGCATCATTCGGAACAGCTAGTCCACCGGGCCCCTTTCCAAAGATTATGTGTAAATCATTGACCATAGCAAGTACGTGACGCATGGCGGGCTTCTTCCGGTGATCTGCCTCACATTTGAAATGCTTGCCTTTCTTTCGACATTGATGGTTGGTCGGAAGAAATCGATGATGGCCCAGGTACACATTCTTCCTGCATTTTTCCAGGTATATACTTACAGTGTCATCTAAACAGTGCGTGCATGCGTGGTATCCTTTGTTTGTCTGTCCTGAAAGGTTACTGAGTGCGGGCCAATCGTTGATGGTCACGAACAGCAACGCCTTAAGGTTAAATTCCTCCTATCTGTGCTCATCCCACGTACGTACACCGTTTCCATTCCACGGCTGTAAAAGTTCTTCAACTAATGGCCTTAGGTACACATCAATGTCGTTGCCAGGTTGCTTAGGGCCTTGGATGAGAACTGGCATCATAATGAACTTCCGCTTCATGCACATCCAAGGAGGAAGGTTATACATACATAGAGTCACGGGCCAGGTGTTGTGATTGCTGCTCTGCTCCCCGAAAGGATTAATGCCATCCGCGCTTAAAGCAAACCATACATTCCTTGGGTCCTTTGAAAACTCATCCCAGTACTTTCTCTTGATTTTTCTCCACTGCGACCCGTCAGCGGGTGCTCTCAACTTCCCATCTTTCTTTAGGTTCTCACTGTGCCATCACATCAACTTGGCATGCTCTTCGTTTCTGAACAGACGTTTCAACCGTGGTATTATAGGAGCATACCACATCACCTTCGCAGGAACCCTCTTCCTGGGGGGCTCGCCGTCAACATCACCAGGGTCATCTCGTCTGATCTTATACCGCAATGCACCGCATACCGGGCATGCGTTTAGATCCTTGTATGCACCGCGGTAGAGGATGCAGTCCTTAGGGCATGCATGTACCTTCTCCACCTCCAATCCTAGAGTGCATACGGCCTTCTTTGCTGCGTATGTACTGTCGGGCAATTCGTTATCCTTTGGAAGCTTCTTCTTCAATATTTTCAGTAGCTTCTCAAATCCTTTGTCAGGCACAGCATTCTCTGCCTTCCAGTGCAGCAATTCCAGTACGGTACCGAGCTTTGTGTTGCCATATTCGCAATTGGGGTACAAACCTTTTTTGTGATCCTCTAACATGCGATCGAACTTCAGCTTCTCCTTTTGACTTTCGCATTGCGTCCTTGCATCGACAATGACCCGGCGGAGATCATCATCATCGGGCACATCGTCTGGTTCCTCTTGATCTTCAGCAGCTTCACCCGTTGCAGCATCATTGGGCACATCGTCCATCACCAGCTCCCCCTATTGCAGCATCACCATATTCAGGGGGCACATAGTTTTCATCGTACTCTTCTTCTTCGCCGTCTTCCCTCATAACCCCTATTTCTCCGTGCCTCGTCCAAACATTATAGTGTGGCATGAAACCCTTGTAAAGCAGGTGGGAGTGAAGGATTTTCCCGGTTAGAGTAAGACCTCATATTCCCACATTCAGTGCATGGACAACACATAAAACCATTCTGCTTTTTTGCCTCAGCTGCATCGAGAAACTCATGCATGCCCTTAATGTACTCGCAGGTGTGTCTGTCACCGTACATCCATTGTCGGTTCATCTGCGTGCATTATATATAATTAAGTGTCCAAATTAATAGAAGTTCATCATCACATTAAAACCAAAGTGCATACATAGTTCTCATCTAACAACATATAGCTCTCCAGAGCATCTAATTAATTAAACCATACATTGAAACTATGCAAAAACATTTCAATGCGAAAACAAATGCGATCATAATCGCAACCAAGGTAACAATTGATCCAACGGCATAATGATACCAAGCCTCGGTATGAATGGCATATTTTCTAATCTTTCTAATCTTCAAGCGCATTGCATCCATCTTGATCTTGTGATCATCGACGACATCCGCAACATGCAACTCCAATATCATCTTCTCCTCCTCAATTTTTTTTATTTTTTCCTTCAACAAATTGTTTTCTTCTTCAACTAAATTTAACCTCTCGACAATAGGGTCGGTTGGCATTTCCGATTCACATACATCCTACATAAATAAAATCTATGTCACGTTGGTCGGCATAATTTTCATAAATAATAAATGAACCAATAGTTATAAAGATAATATAGATACCACATCTGAATCATAGACAGGACGAGGGCCGACGGGGGCGGATACCAAAACCATCGCACTATATAAGATGCAATAATAAAAGTAAGAAAATAATACAAGTATCTATGTAAACATACAAGTAAGAATATTTTTCGTTTCACAAAGAAGATAAGAACAAGAGGCTCACCACGGTGGTGCCGGCGATGAGCTCGGCGCGGGTGATCGACGGCGGTGAAGACGGGGACGGGGCGTGACGGACCGCTAAACCTAGACAAATATTGTGGAAAATGGAGCTTGGAGGTCGAGCTTGGAGAGGAGAAAGCTTAAGTAGTGTGGCTCGGGCGTTCTATCGAACACCTTGTGTGCATAGGAGGTGAGCTAGAGCACCACCAAGCCCTCTCCCCCTCGGCCAGAAAAAAACAGAGTAGTGTGCTCTGCTCTTACGCGATGGGGTATATATAGGCACTTCATTGGTCCTGATTGGTGGCATGAACCGGCACTAAAGGGGAGCCTTTGGTCCCGGTTCAAGCCACCAACAGGGACCAATGGTGGTGGGCCAGGAGCGAGGCCCATTGGTCCCGGTTCATCCCACCAACCGGAACCAAAAGGTCCAGATGAACAAGGACCAATGGCCCACGTGGCCCGGCCGGCCCCCTGGGCTCACAAACCGGGACCAATGCCCCCATTGGTCCCGCTTCTGGACTGAACCAGGACTAATGGGCTGATCCGGCCATGACCACTTCATGCTACCCGCCTCTCCCCCTCCCCTCCCTCCCTCGCTTAGACGCCCTCGACTCCCATGGATATGAAGGCTTGCGGTTTGTGTTTGTTTACCTCGATTGCTTGCTTCGTGCAGTCAAGAATTGGGGTAGATCGTTTGCATCTGCCCACCCTTTGCCTCCCCTAGCTACAAATTGCTATGACACATTCGCCAATCCTTCCAACTAATAAAGTGTATTCTAGTTTGAAGGGTTACTGTTTCATAATAGCCAAATAAATAGCATGCATTTAATCATCCTTTTGTTACTTTAAATATAATAATGTAGTGGCAAAATTCATGAAATCATTATGGCAGTAAATACTACAGTTCTAGTTGGCCCAACCTCAATTATGGAAGTACAAATTATTGCTATTTTTCTCATAAGATTATAGCATGAAACATACTATCTAGAAATTATTTCTCTGTTGTCATTGCTTTCCTAATTGAATCTTCATTTCAGATTACATACCACTTCTTACACTGGAAGAAGGGAACTTCATTCGATGATGATCAGGGGATGTATAATAGATTGACTTGGTGGGAGCAAATGGACAACGAAAAGCAGCTTACTCGCAACAGAAAATTTCTTTTTGTGGTTCCTGAAGTCCTGTATGTGTTATTCTATTTCAATTTTATTAATACTGCTTTTGGGAGCTTACCTGGCAAGGAAAAACATGGCAAGATGTATGCACAAACATTGATTCTGGCTAGTTAGAAATACTACACGTATTCATTAATTATGCAAAGAACACTTGTTAAAAACATCTAGGTCTAACTTGCATATTCACGCCATTATACATGTGTAAGCATTGGGCATTGCTCTATTGCTCTATTCACGCCATTATACATGTGTAAAAATTGTTCAATTAACTTCATTATCTTTAATAATTGATTATTCACTTCTGGTTAGTAGTAACTTAAACTTGACGGCAAACTGGTTAAATACTTGGCTGTGAACACATTTGTGGTTGGTGTGTGAGCAAGCAAAATCAGAAATGATCCCAACTGATCATATTATTTTTGCGTTTGCTAGAATTGTCCATGGACATTTAATCTGTTTTGTGTATAGTAGGTAAAATAGCAGAGTACACCAATTACCATTTTGTTTGTTGACGTACACTTCCAAAGACCTTTTAGCACAGAGTTCATATTGTTACATAGTGCTTTTTAGCTTACATATCATACAGTTATGCACCGCTCCCTACACTGTCTGTTTGCTATATATATCATTCATGTATTGTTGGATAGTACTGACTACAAACCAGGGCGAATTAACCACAATTTGCCACAATTTGCAGCGGCTGTGCTCCACCAGTTGTTTTGTGGTTCTTGCAATCAAGGGAGTTCCTCGCAAGACAGGGCCCTCCCTCTTCTGCTTCTTCTACTACCTGTTGTTGCTGATTGGTCTATGCACGGTGGGTAATCCATCAATGTTTATTTGCTACTGCTATAGTAGCTAGTACGCTTGATGCGTGTATCTCTGTCTCCTTACTGTTTTGCTAGAACCATAAATCCTGATGCATGATGATTATAGTCTGGTTTGCTAGATCTATTCTATTGGTGCTTAAAATTTGACATGCCTGGATTCTGAATGAACTTGTTCTTACAATTCCTTTCATTTCTATGATCAATTTAGTTAGAGTTGCACATGTTAGTATACTATATACCAAAAAAATCCAAGCTAGTGAGAACATTTCACTCCATGAACATATACTGGTTAGTGTTAGTCATACTATTTATCTACATGACATTTGCTGTCAATTCTTGCTTATAAGTTATTGGATTCCTCATTGGCTATTGTTTGATGTTCTGTACATATTCTTATTCTTATATTTTCATTCTTATTCTTTGCACAGGTGAAGTCCGAATCAAAGTCCGAAGCTGTGTAGCATATCAACAAGTAGTAGCATATTATGTGTTGTAATTGTAGGCAGTAGTAGGCATATCTGGCTTGTAGTATATTGTAATGATTGTAATAGACTAATGTAGTGTTGTTTTGGATGAATTTTGATTGCTTTCAGGCCTTATAATTATTGTGTATGTGGTTTGAATACCTGTGAAATGGAAACCTAACAATGGAGTCCAAGTTATAATGGTTGTTTGGCAAAGTTCGAAATTTTTGATGTGTGGGACCAATTTTGGGATAAGCATGACAAGTGGGACCAATCTGTGGTGGGACCAGCTGCAAAATAGAATGGCTGAAAATAGAAAATCAATAGATCGGCAAAAAGGCCATGCCCTAGAAAATAGAAGGCCAAATTGTTCGGCCAAGCCCATGTAGCTAGAGAAAATTAACAGAAAAATATATATTAAAAAGGCTGAATTAATGGGCTCGGCCCATCTAAAGCACCGAAATGGACCGGGCCAATTCTAATTTTGACCTCTTCAATTGGTCTCAATTTTGCCACGTCGAATCCTACATGGCCTGGGCAGGCAGCCAGTGACCAAAACAAAAGGTCATGGGTTCAACGACCTTCTGTTTTGGTTGTAAACGTCTACGACCTTCTCACAAAGAAGGTTGTTAATTTCAGTTTATGACCGCCAGCTTTTGACCATCTATTGTTGGTCAAAATAAGGTCGCAAATGGAAATCAATGACCTTTTAGGGACCAATAGTGAGGGTCACAAATTGACATATTTGTTGTAGTGATGGCGACGAGAGCTTGCAGGGGAGGTCGATGGCTGGGCTGGCACGCTGGAGAGGAAGCAGGAGCATGGCGAGGTGTAGTTGCGAGAGGGGAAGAGGGAGCCGCCGGAGAAGGTACTCGCCAGCGGGCAAGGCAAGGAGGCTCAGGGGTCGGAGAAGGGACGCGTGCAGAAGGAAGCTCAGCGGCCGGAGCTGATGGTCAGCGCGGTTGCAGGGTCGCGGGCACGAGGGCTCGGCGGAGAAGACGAGCAGCGGAGGCGGACGCGGAGGAGAGAAAGGGGCGGTCAACGATCTGCTGGGCTCCGGTGGCCCGGGTCCACGAGGACGAGGTGGAGGTGCGGGATGAGGGAGCGAGCGAGAGGAAGAAGGAGCATGGGGATCTCCTCTCCCTGGTGCGAAGCGGGTGTGCGTGTGGCGGCATGAGGGAACGAGAGGAGGAGATGGGATCGAGCAGAGGCCGCTCCTGCGGCTAGGGTTATAAGGGAGTTGGTCTTGGAGGTCAGCCCAGTGGAGAGGGAGGCGCCTTGTCGCAGATGGGCCTGCCTGGCTGGGCTCTCTTCCGCCCCACAACCTCTCTTCTCAAAACAGGGTAGAGAAAAAGAATAAAAACACTAGTGCAGAACCGGGTAATAGCACCGGTTCGTAAGGCCCTTTAGTGCCGGTTCCATAACCGGCACTAAAGTGTGGTCACTAAAGCCCCCCCCCCTTTAGTACCGGTTCAGCACGAACCGGTGCTAAAGGGCAACCACGTGGCACGAGCCAGCTCCGGGGGCCGGGAGCCCTTTAGTAACGGTTGGTAACACCACCCGGTACTAAAATGTTTGGGGGGTTTTTGGTTTTATGATTTCTTTTTCATTTAATTTTGTGTTTTCCATTTTAATTCATTTTTGTTTGCTGGTCTTTTACGATACTACACATTGTACACGTTATGCATATATATATATAGAGAGAGAAATTCTAGTAGAACCAATCATATATATATCATCAATGTCTCACAAACCATATTAATTCACACATACACACATGTATAGCTATATACAATTTCTCCTACATATGCATGTGGCCTTCGGAGCCAGTGGCATTAGCCTAATTGGTGCCTTCGGAGCACGATGACAATTGGAAGTGGTTCATGACCTGGTCGATGGGGGCGGTAGCGGGTAATAGTATTCTCCCTTCGGATTTATGACCTGGTCGAGCAAAAATCCCGCTATTTCCTCTTGAAGTGCTTCTATGCGCTCCGTTTCTAGGAGCTTGTCCCGCACCTCTTTGAACTATTAAGAAGGAGATCAATATGCATGTGTATTAGTTGTGTGACTAGATATCGATAATGGTGTAAACATTGTGAATAGTGTTCTGACAAGCGTACCCATTCTTGTCTTTGAGATATGCTCCTTTCGGACGCCATCATGCAAATGTTCTCGCAAACATAGAATGCACACAGATTAGTCCCCTGCGCCTGCTTCAGGGCCTTTATTACGAGAATGGAATTTAATTTGATCAGATAATAATTAATCAAGCATGATAATTAAAGAGATGGCAGCTAGCTAGCTAGCTAGTACTACTTAATTACTTACCTTGGGTCGAAACCATTTTAGCTGTCGTTTCCATTCACCTTCCGTGACGCTGATGAACCTTACCCAAGCCCTGCCCGCCGACAAAGAAAATGAATAAAGGGGTTATTAAATAGTTCATATCATGAAATGACGAACTAAATAGGCCGAGATATATAGTTAATAATGATTGAAATTACCTGTTGACTATCCCAAACAAGATGTTATAGTCACTATTTGTTTTGAGTAGTGAGTCCAGTATTTGAACTGTTCCAGCGTCAACTTTAATGATACACAAGATCTAGTGAAATCTGCATGCACACACGTTTGCATGTCTTAATTAAGCGGGCATATGTAAGCAAAAACATGTAGCTAGCTAGTAGGCAAAAATAGAGAATTTGTAGTACAAGAAAGTGTGACTCACTGGAAGTTGTAAGGAAGTAGTATATCTTCATTGTATTTGAGGCGCTTCAAGAACTCTAGCATGCTGTCCCCTACCTGCTTTTCATGATGCTTGTTTATTGTCCATGTGTATTCATTAACGGTGTTTGGGTCAATGAACCCAATGCCATAGCGTCCACCTTTTCTCATTTCATACATCTTCATCCTGCATAATACCACAGAAAAGAATATAGTGAGTATAATTACAGGTAATGATTGATCAAAAGGATCACTACAGCTAGCTTGAGACTTAAATTACAGAAAGAAATCACTTACAGACAAATAGCAACTGACGATAGATTTGTCGAGTGCGTCTTGATTGTATAACTGAAACAGTTCAGAATACTCAACAGTCACAGGTTTCTCATGGTAGTAATGATCCTTCTTGACTTGCACCATGAGGGACTCTCGATCGGATCTCTTGGTAATGTCCATGTACCATTCATGTAATTCATACATTCCCGTTGGGAGCTTCTTGACCTGTTCTGGCTTGACCAAAGGTTGGCCCCGGGCATATTTCCATTTTATTTCCTCCTCTTTAAGCACAGGCATGTCCTCGATCTCGAGGAGTTGTCCAACAGTGATTTTGAGAGTTTCAGCCTGCATTATATGCTCCTGGGTTATTACCACATCGCCCACCTCTGGAACGTAAACTGTTTGGCCACAATAATATTGGGCACGCGTACTGTCATGTGTTGTTGGCAGCACAACAAGCGGGGGGATCGATTGCGCCGCATGTTCTCCCAGCTGGGCAATGGTTTTCCCGCATTTTTTTACAGCTGCTTGTTGTTTGCTCGAGCTCGAGCTCGCCTCCTTCTGTAGACGTTGTCGATGTAACTTCCTGATGTGGCGCTCATAGTCTGTGTCAACAGGCTTAGGAGGTGGTGGTTGAGCCATACGAATGAAGTGGTCAACTACTTCCACATGCACTTTCTCCCTTGGCGGCGGTGGCGGTTTCGGTCCAAAATGGGCGTCGACTTCTGCCCGCACTATGGCATTGGTTTGCTCCTCGGTCCTGTCGTAAGCCCTCTCAGGAAGAGGAGTAGTGAGGTTTGGACCATATTTATATCGCTTGCCTCCGCCTGTACTTCCTGTACTATGACCTCGACTCGTACCGCTACGCACCATAGTTGCGGGGTGTCTCTTCTGCGATTGCTGAGGCGGCGGAGATGGCTGACGGGGCTGAGTTGGACGAGGAGGAGTGGACTGAAACTGTGCCGGACTTGTAGTGGCCTGAGGTTGTGCCGGACATGGAGGAGGAGTGGACGTCTGACGCTGTGTCGGACTTGGAGGAGGAGTGGCCTGACACTTTGCCGGACTTGGAGGAGGAGGAGTGGCCTCACGCGTTGGTGGACTTGGAGGAGCGGGAGTCTGCTGACTCGGTGGCGGACTTCGACGAGGAGTCGGGTGACGCGGTGTCGGTGGCCTTCGAAAGATGATGTAATCCTTTCTCCATAGGATGATACGATGTTTGGCATCTCCGAGTGTGTGCTCCTCGTCACCTCCAGGAATGTCAAGCTCTAGCCCCGAATATTGGTCCACCACCTCATCAACCACGACACGAGCATAGCCTGCTGGAATCGGGTTGCAATGGAAGGTTGCCTCGGGGGAATTTGTATAAGCAACACCGTCCGCCACCTTCAAGGATATGTTCTTAATTTTGAAGTGTAGCTCGCAGTTAGTGTTCTCCGCGATATCATCCACGGGGTATCTATCCAGCATTGCGTCAAACGGGGCAGAACCCACGCTGCTTCTTGGCATGGATGGGGCGGTGGTATCCAATGCTGGATCATCCGCTAGCTGCTGCAGCTGCTGAGACCCCCTTTGCTGGCTAAGTGAGTCGATCTGCTCCTGCTGCCGCTGGAATTTGATTGCCAAGTCCGCGTGCGCTGATTCTAGGCCTTGAAGGCGTTCATAGTCTAGCTTCCTCTGCTCCTCCTCCATCTTCCTCTTCTTCTCCTCTGCAATCTTCTTTCTCGCACGGGTTCTGTAGTCGGCGTTCCAGTCCGAAAACCCCTCATACCACAGAATGCGCCCATGCCTCGTGTTCTTCCCGGGTGTTCAGGATTTCCCAGGGCACGCGTAAGCTCGTCGTTCTCTCTGTTGGGCTCGAACAACCCGGATCGAGCCTCTTCTATTGCAACGAGTAGCTTATCTTCGGCTCCGTCCAGACATGCCTTCTTGGAAACTTTGCCTGTCTTCGGGTCCAACTCCCCCCATGCGCATAGAACCAAGTCCTGCACCTGGGGGGCCAGCTCAATGTTTCTGGAGTGACACTTGCATCCAGCATCTCTTTCTCATACTTATCCCACTTAGGCATTCCCACCGCATAGCCACCTGGCCCCAGCTTATGGAACTTATCCTTTTTTGTGGCACTGGCCTTGTTTATTCTTGACCGTTCCTTAGATAATTCTGAATCCTTGAATTTCACGAAATCGTCCCAATGAGCACTTTGATTCTCTAGTGTTCCCTCGAATACTGGAGTCTTCCTTCCTCCCTTGACGTACTTGTCCCATTCACGATTCTTGTGGTTCTTGAATGCAACTGCCATCTTCCTAAGAGTAGCGTCCTTGACTTTCTGCACATCTGCTTCTGTGAAATGATCTGGTAGGGTGAAATGTTCCATGAGAGTATCCCAAAGCAGACTTTTTTGTCTGTCATCGACAAAAGTAAGATCTGGATGTGGCTTTGCTGGCTTTCTCCATTCTTGAAGGGAGATCGGGAGTTGGTCCTTCACAAGAACTGCGCACTGACGAACGAACTTGTCCGCAATCTTCTTAGGCGCTAATGGTTCGCCATTACGTTTGATTGCCTCGATATTATACTTTACGCCCTCCTTCAACTTTTTGTTCGGGCCTCATTTCGTCCTTTTGCCTAAAGATTTGCTCGATCCGGATGGCTGAAAGAAGAAAGATCGATTCGTTAATATATCATCAACTCATTTAAAACATGTGATGATCACCAGATGCCTGCTTATATAAATATATATACCTCTCCGGTGTTGTCATAATCGTAGTTCATGAATTCATCAATTCGGTCGTCGCGATCGAATATCATATCACCCTCTCCGGTGTTGTTTAGAAATTCGGAGCCGTCATAATCTTCTTCATTCTGATCATCATCTGGCCCGCGTATTATATCGAACATGGTCTGTTCTCCCTATCTGTTGGTATTATCCGCCATAGCTTTTATTTAACTATGCCAAAAGAAATATAAAACAATTTAGTATTCAAATTACATGGTCACTAATAATAGATATAATCTCGAATACATCGTCTCGAATTATAGATATAATCTCGAATACATCATCTCGAATAATAGATATAATCTCGAATACATCGTCTCGAATAATAGATATAATCTCGGATACATCGTCTCGAATAATATATAATCTCGAATACATCGTCTTGAATATTATATATCGAGTACATCACTGGCTAGGTAGCTAATAAAGATCGAATACTATAGAAGAATCTAGGACACTCGCGGTTCCTGCGGCGCGGGGGGTGGACACCCAAAGAGAAGGAACCCTCACAGGATCATAGCTGAAGTGAGATCCGTGAAGAAACTGCCAGGTATTGGAGAACCTGTCGCGCTCTAATGCAACCATGTAGCGATGGACGTGCTCGTCCTCCTCCCTGACACGGTGACGTACCACCTCCGGCGGGGCCGGCTCCCTCCGCACCGAAACTGGCCCACGCGAACGCCACCAAATGAGATCAGGGTCGACGATGGGACCCAGGGCCGGCCGGGTTCCTCATCAAGCGGCACGCCCCTCCAGGCAGCACCTCCCACTGCCAGCCCGGCAGAGCCCAGTCCTGGACATGGGTCAGTCGGACGTCGTCGCGGTCGGGTCGACGGCGAGGATGCGGGCCGGGCATCGTCGAGAACAAATACTAGCTATATGCCCGCAAAAAGTAACATTTTTTAATGATTGGATTTTGATAACTAAAATTTCTAACATTTTTATATAACTAACATTTTTATATAACATTTCTAATATTTCTAGAACTAAAAAAAGAAAAATTTCTAACTTTTTTATAACTAAAAAACAAAAAAATTTCTAACAATTCTAATTTTTTTATAACTATTTCTATAACTAAAAACAGAAAAATTTCTAACAATTCTAACATTTCTAACTATTCTAACAATTCTAACTTTTTATAACTATTTCTATAACTAAAAAACAGAAAAATTTCTAACAATTCTAACATTTCTAACTATTCTAACAATTCTAACATTTCTAACTATTCTAACAATTCTAACATTTCCAACTATTTCTAAAAAACAGAAAAATTTCTAACAATTTCTAAAAAACAGAAAAATTTCTAACTATTTGTATAACTAAAAACAAAAAATGTATGTGTGTGTGTGCGCGCTCACCGGCGAGGCGAGAGGCGACGGGGGGCGGCGACGGGGACAGGGACGGGGCGGCGTTGACAGGGACGGGGACGTACGGGCCGGGGCGGCGACGACGACGGGGACGTACGGGGCGGCGACGACGGGGACGGGGACGACGCGGGACGGGCCGGGACGGGGCGGCGGTGACAACGGGGACGACGGGGACGGGGACGATGGGGCGGCGACAATGGGGACGGGGCGGCGACGGTGGCGGCGACGAGGGATGGAGACGTACGGGGGGCGTGGCGAGCGACGTTGCAGAGGAGAAGAAGCAGATGTGAAACTGAAATTTTCGTAAGTGTTGTTTATATACACTAGTAGAAAAAGGGTCAAACGTGAAGCACATTAGTGCCAGTTTGTATTTGAGCCGGTACTAATGGTACCATTAGTGCCGGTTCGAACGGATTTGCATTAGTGCCGGTTCGTGTTGAACCTTTAGTGCCGGTTCGTGGCACGAACCGGTACTAAAGGGGTGGTGGCAGGCTGGCGTCAGGCCGGGGCCCCACGATCGCCTTTAGTACCGGTTCGTGCCACGAACCGGTACTAACGGGGTCTAACCTATAGTACCGGTTGGAGACACAAACCGGCACTATAGGGCAATTTTCAAACTTGAAAAAATCATAACTAAATCATCCTAATTCAGAAAAATACATATATATATATATATCAAAATTTGCAGAACAAAGAGATTGATCCGCTGAAACAAAATAGAGTTTTTGGGCGTTTTAGACGTTTTTTTGGACGTTTTTAGCGTTTAGTGCTAGGGTTTAGATTTCAGCGTTTAGGGTTAGGTTTTATGGTCTAAACCCTTAGTTTTTACTGTTTAGCATAGAGTTTCTGACGTTTTAAGTCCCGGGTTTAGGGTTTAGGACAATTTTTGAAATGACAAATTGTAAAAGGAAAAAAAGATATGCTCTAATTTATGTTTTTTTGAATTTTGGTTAAATCTTGTCAAACCGGTCAAACAACTGATTCAAGAAATATAGAGTGTTACTAAATAATTACGCAATAATATTAGTGTTATTAAATAAGTATCTCAGTTTTTTTGAATTTTGTTCAAATCTGGTCAAACTATGGTCAAACTGTGTTCAAACTATGGTCAAACTACTTATTCAAGAAATATTAGTGTTACTACATAATTATTCAAGAATATTAGTGTTACTAAATAATTATTTCAATTTTTTGAATTTTGGTCAAATCTGGTCAAACTATGGTCAAACTATGGTCAAACTTATTCAAGAAATATTAGCGTTACTAAATAATTACTGTTTTTTTAGAATAATAGTTTCAAACTCAAACGGTGAAATGTGTGACTTCATGCTCAAGCTAAACTCCTGAGGGTTAAAAGGATTGACATCTTACTATTGTCAGGAAAACAACAAGTGCAGACTCGGAAACGAAGGAGAATGGAACATGAAAGTTAAGCGTGCTCGGGCTGGAGTAGTGAGAGGCATGGGTGACCGGTCGGTAAGTTAGATGATTTGGAATGAGTGATCCACACTTGGGTAGTTAAGAGAGGTGATTAGAGACTAAATCATCAAATAATTCAGAACAATTAAAAATAAAAAAACAATCAAATTTTTTTTCCAAAATTTTCAAAAAAAAATTCAAAAAAAAACCTTTAGTACCGGTTGGTAACACCAACCGGTACTAAAGGTCCCCCGTACCAGGGCGCGAGCTCACGCCACGTGGTGGCACTTTAGCGGCGGTTCGTGCCGAACCGGTACTAAAGGGGGGGGCCTTTAGTGCCGAAACTTCAGTGCCGGTTTCATAACCGGCACTAAAGGCCCTTACAAACCGGTACTAATGGTCCGTTTTCTACTAGTGATAGGAGGGGCCTTTAGTACCAGTTGGAGCCACCAACCGGTACTAAAGGACTGTTTTGGCCAGGCCAAGCGGCGGGAAGCGACCCCCTTGAGTACCGGGTGGTGGCTCCAACCGGTACTAAAGGCCCCCCCTTTAGTACCGGTTGGTGCCACGACCCGTTACTAAAGGGGGTGCGTTGGCGCAGGTGCGGTGCGGCAAGTTTAGTCCCACCTCGCTAGCCGAGGGGCGACCGCACTGGTTTTTAATTCCCCGTGCGGTAGCTCTCTCGAGCTCCTCTCCAAAGCAGGCCTACTGGGCCTACATGTTCTGTGCTGCCCTGTAGGCCTACTGGGCCTTTGCGGGCCTGCATCCTGGCCCAACAACAGGTTGGGTTTCTAGTCGTATGCCGGCCGCTTTGGCCTAGTAGGCGGGCTTTTTTATTTTTTTTGCTTTATTTATTTTTGAGCTGTTTTTTTGTGTATTTAGAGTTTCTTTGTGAATATTTTTGCTTTAGGTACAAAAAATTACAAACTTTCTGTTAGTGCACGTAGTTTTCAAATTTGAATAGTTCAAATTTTGAATTATTTGAAATTAGTGTGAATCACTAGTTTGTGAATAACTTAACTTTAAAAATCAGTAAAGGCATGAAAGAATTTGTTTGCACATAAAATTTCTTCGCGTTTCAAATGCCAAACACATAATTAACTACCCTAACTATTACAGAGATTCCCTTCTGGGTGTGAAACACAGAAGAAAGTGATGATAGTGAAGCCGATCACATCCCAGATCTTTGGGTGTGAAACTTTTTCTTCGCGTGTGTCCCTTTACGCCGTAACCATGGAAAATCTTCATCATTTAACGAGATGCTCGGGTCAATATTCACTGTGAATGTTAGCAATTTCATCAAACTTTTCATAATCTTCTGACTTGTCTGTCTTGTCATCCACTCCCACGATGTTTCTCTTCCCAGAAAGAACTATGTGCCGCTTTGGCTCATCGTACGATGCATTCGCTTCCTTATCTTTTCTTTTTCTTGGCTTGGTAGACATGTCCTTCGCATAGAAAACCTGTGCCACATCATTGGCTAGGACGAATGGTTCGTCTGCATACGCAAGATTGTTGAGATCCACCGTTGTCATTCCGTACTGCGGGACTTCCGTTACCCCGCCTCGTGTCATATTGACCCATTTGCACCGAAACAAAGGGACCTTCAAACCACGTCGATAGTCAAGTTCCCATATGTCCTGTATATAACCATAATATGTTTCCTTTCCCGTCTTGGTTTCTGCATCAAAGCGGACACCACTGTTTTGGTTGGTGCTCTTCTTATCTTGGGCAATCATGTAAAATGTATTACCATTTATCTCGTACCCTTTGAAAGTCATTATATTCGAAGATGGTAACTGGGACAGCAAGTACAGGTCATCTCCAATAGAGGTGTCATGCATGGTACGTGTCTGCAACCAGCTGGCGAAACTCCTGGTTTGTTTACGTGTAATCCAGTCATCAGACCGCTCCGGGTGTTTGGAGCGTAGCAAATTCTTGTGTTCATCCATATACGGAGCCACCAAGGCGGAATTCTGTAGAACTGTGTAGTGTGCTTCAGTGAGAGAATGTCCGTCCATACATATTATTTGTTCCCCACCTAGCGTGCCTTTTCCATCTAGTCTGCCCTTATGCCGCGATTCAGGAACACCAATCGGCTTAAGGTCAGGAATAAAGTCAATACAAAACTCAATGACCTCCTCATTTTGACGGACCTTGGAGATGCTTCCTTCTGGCCTAGCACGGTTATGAACATATTTCTTTAAGACTCCCATGAACCTCTCAAAGGGGAACATATTTTGTAGAAATACAGGACCCAAAATGTTAATCTTTTCGCATAGGTGAACTAGGACGTGCGTCATGATGTTGAAGAAGGATGGTGGGAACACCAACTCGAAACTGACAAGACATTGCACCAAATCATTCTCTAACCTTGGTATGATTTCTGGATCGATTACCTTCTGAGAGATTGCATTGAGAAATGCACATAGCTTCACAATGGCTAATCGAACGTTTTCCGGTAGAAGCCCCCTCAATGCAACCGGAAGCAGTTGCGTCATAATCACGTGGCAGTCATGAGACTTTAGGTTCTGGAATTTTTTCTCTGCCATGTTTATTATTCCCTTTATATTCGACGAGAAGCCAGACGGTACCTTAATACTGAGCAGGCATTCAAAGAAGATTTCCTTCTCTTCTTTGGTAAGAGCGTAGCTTGCATGACCCAGATGTATGCCGTCTTTTCCGTGCATACGTTGCTGGTCCTCTCGTGCCTCAGGTGTATCTTTTGTCTTCCCATACACGCCCAAGAAGCCAAGCAGGGTCACACAAAGATTCTTCGTCACGTGCATCACGTCGATTGCGGAGCGGACCTCTAGGTCTTTCCAATAGGGCAGGTCCCAAAATATAGATTTCTTCCTCCACATGGGTGCGCGTGCGTCAGCGTCATTCGGAACAGGTTGTCCACCAGGACCCTTTCCAAAGACCACCTTCAAATCCTCGACCATATCATGTACATCAGCACTAGTACGGTGGCGAGGCTTCGTCCGGTGATCCGCCTCACCTTTGAAATGCTTGCCTTTGTTTCTTACGAGATGCCTGCTCGGAAGAAATTGACGATGTCCCAGGTACACATTCTTCTTACAATTAGCCAAATATATACTGTCGGTATTGTCCAAACAGTGCGTGCATGCGCGGTATCCCTTGTTTGTCTGTCCTGAAAGGTTACCGAGAGCAGGCCAATCATTGATGGTCACGAACAGCAACGCCTTTAGGTCAAATCCTTCCCCCATGTGCTCATCCCACGCACGTACACCTGTTCCATTCCACAGTTGTAAGAGTTCTTCAACTAATGGCCTTAGGTACACATCAATGTCGTTGCCGGGTTGCTTAGGGCCTTGGATGAGCACTGCCATCATAATGAACTTCCGCTTCATGCACAACCAAGGAGGAAGGTTATACAAACATAGAGTCACAGGCCAGGTGCTATGGTTGCTGCTCTGCTCCCCAAAAGAACTAATGCTATCTGCGCTTAGACCAAACCATACGCTCCTTGCGTCATCTGCAAACTCCTTCCCGTACTTTCTTTCGATTTTTCTCCACTGTGACCCGTCAGCGGGTACTCTCAACTTTCTGTATTTCTTACGGTCTTCTCTGTGCCATCGCATCGCCTTGGCATGCTCTTTGTTTTGGAACAAACGTTTCAACCGTGGTATTACAAGAGCATACCACATCACCTTGGCAGGAATCTTCTTCCTGGGGCGCTCGCCCTCGACATCACCAGGGTCATCGCGGCTGATCTTATAGCGCAATGCACCACATACCGGGCAAGCGTTCAAATCCTCGTACTCACCGCGGTAGAGGATGCAATCATTAGGGCATGCATGTATCTTCTGCACCTCTAACCCTAGAGGGCAGACAGCCTTCTTTGCTTCGTACATAGTCTCGGGCAATTCGTTGTCCTTTGGAAGCATATCCTTTATCATTACGAGCAACTTTCCAAATCCCTTGTTAGATACACCATACTCTGACTTCCATTGCAGCAATTCCAGTGTAGTGCCCAGCTTTTTCTTGTCCCCTACGCAATTCGGGTACAACAATTTTTTGTGATCCTCTAACATGCGCTCCAACTTCTTCTTCTCCAAATCACTTGCGCAGTTTCTCTTTGCATCGGCAATGGCCCGACCTAGATCATCAACGGGCTCATCTGATGCCTCTTCTTCAGCTTCTTCCCGCATTGCCGGCTCAGCTTCTTCCCGCATTACCATCTCAGCTTATTCCCCCATTGTTGTATCATCGTATTCAGGGAACCCATGGCCAGGATAGCTGTCGTCATCCTCTTCTTCTTCATTGTCTTCCATCATAATCCCTCTTTCTCCGTGCTTGGTCCAAACATTAAAGTAGGGCATGAAACCGGACTTAAATAGGTGGACATGAATGGTTCTTGACGTAGAGTAATTGTGACCATTCTTACAGCGAGCACATGGACAAGGCATAAAACCGTCCGCCCGCTTGTTTGCCTCAGCCGCAAGAAGAAAAGTATGCACGGCCTCAACGAACTAGGGAGAGCATCGGTCATCGTACATCCATTGACGGCTCATCTTCATTACACCACACCGAATAGACCAAATTAATACAAGTTCATACAACACTTAAATGCAACAAACAAATAACTCTCTAGCTAAAGCATTTAAATGCAACAACAAATACGATCAAGATCGCAACTAAGGTAACAATGGATCCAACAACATAATGATACCAAGCCTCACTATCGATGGCATATTTTCTAATCTTTCTAATCTTCAAGCGCATTTTCTCCATCTTGATCTTGTGATCATCGACGACATTGGCAACATGCAACTCCAATTCCATCTTCTCCCCCTCAATTCTTTTCAATTTTTGTTTCAAGTACTCGTTTTCTCTTTCAACTAAATTTAACCTCTCGACAATAGGGTCGGTTGGAATTTCCGGTTCACATACCTCCTAGAAAAAATTGCATATAAATCAAATACTAGCACATATATATATATATCCTCCCAAATTACTAAACTCACAAATTAATCACTATATAAAGCATTGCAAGAGCTAATCTAGCAATGAGAGATGAAAGGACAAAGTTGCTAACCTTTGTGATCATTTGAATGGATGGGGGCCTTCAAATCTTGACAAATTTTGGGCAAAATGTGTGATGAGCTCGAGAGGAAGAGGGGAAGAATAGAGAGGAGAGGGGAAAGGGGAAGAATAGAGCGAGCTCGGGTGGACGAAGGGTTTATGTAGGACGACCTTTAGTACCGGTTCGTGCCAAGATCCTGTACTAAAGGGGCTGGAGGGGCCCCAGTCTGACAACATCCTGCCACCACTCTCATTATTACCAGTTCGTGGCATGAACCGGTGCTGAAGGTTCGCCACGAACCGGAACTTATGAAAGTGGCCCGGCTAGCCGTTGGAACCGGCACTAATGTATACATTAGTGCCGGCTCAAATACAAACCGGCACTAATGTGCTTCACATTTGACCCTTTTTCTACTAGTGAAAGGAAGGAAGCAAAAGAGAGAAAAGTAAGGATTAGGGAAGGAATCTGGGAAGGAATTTGGGAATGGGTTTAATTTTCCTGGACTCGCCAAAAAGTGCTCATTCCAAGAAAATTGGAGTGGGCAAGATGCAAGGTTTTAATTCAAAAGTATCTGAATTTAATTCAAATGGTTTGAAAAAAGGGTAGGATTTTGAAGTGCCCAAAAATGTTTGGATTTTTGGAGGAACCTCGGTAAATGGGAAGAGAATTTTGGGCAAGGTTTTGAAGTCAAGCTTGAACTAGGAAAGACATGGGGAATATGCAAGTGTGTTTATGGGTGATTCCAAAAAATGGAATGTTTAATATAGCTCCCAAATATCGGGAGGATATGTTATAAAGAGAATCACCATGTGAATTCCCTCGGTTTAAATAGATCAAAAGATCTATGCATGTTATTTAGTTGAGTTTAAAAGATGAAATGGCATGATGGCATGATGACATGATGCAAACAGGAAAGCAACGAACCAAACAAATCACACGACGAATCTCGGAAACCATGGAAGGCATTTGAAGCTCCGGTCTTGGGGCGTCACAACCATAGATTTTGAACCGGCATGATAACAACAATCTCCTTTGCGGATCTCACGCAGAATCTCACAACCTTCTTCAGGAGAAACACAACGTTGAAACGCCCCTGTGACACTGCAATGATGTAACTCCCCATTGACAATAGTCATTGACTTGGACCGCCGGATTATCTGCCTAGCCAAAGTTTCATCTTCAGGTAACTCACCCCGGGTCATATATGCCAAATATGGAACTGTCCAATCAGGGATAACATGAAGTGCCGCCACCAACTGAGCTTCCGGGTCTGGAATAGCCAAATCCTCCTCTGTAGGTACCTTGACTGACGGGTTATGAAGAATGTCAAGAGAAACATTAGGTGGCACCAGTTTACGCTAAGAACCCAACTGGCTTAAGGCATCAGCCGCTTCATTCTTTCTCCGGTCGACATGCTCAACTTGATAACCCTTGAAGTGACCAGCAATAACATCCACCTCTCATCGATAAGCCGCCATGAGTGGATCCTTGGAATCCCAGGTACCAAAGACCTATTGAGCAACAAAATCCGAGTCGCCAAAACACCTTACCCAGCTTAAGTTCATCTCCTTAGCCATCCGAAGACCGTGGAGTAAGGCCTCATATTCAGATGCATTGTTAGTGCAAGGGAACATCAAACGGAGAACATAACCAAATTTATCACCTCGAGGGGAAGCTAGCACAACTCCAGCCCCCGAGCCCTCCAATTGCGTGGACCCATCAAAGTGAGTAGTCCAATATGTGTTATCCGGCTTTTCCTCGGGCATCTGCAGCTCTGTCCAGTCATTGATGAAATCGACCAGTGCTTGTGAATTGATGGCCATGTGAGGCATATACTTCAAACCGTGAGGTCCAAGTTCAATGGCCCACTTAGCTATCCGACCTGTGGCTTCTCTGTTTTGAATAAGATCCCCCAACGGAACGGAACTGGCCACAGTAATGGGATGACCCTAAAAGTATTCCTTAAGCTTCCGACTAGCCAAGAAAACGCCATACACAAGTTTCTGCCAATGTGGGTATCTCTGCTTGGACTCAATAAGCACCTCGCAGAAATAATAAACCGGTCGTTGAACCGGATATTCCTTGCCTGCCTCCTTTCGTTCCAGCACAATGGGCACGCTGACAGCCCGGGCATTGGCAGCCACATATAACAACAACGGTTCTTTATCAACAGGGGCAGCAAGAACAGGTGGCCTGGCTAACTGTTTCTTCAAGTCCTCCAACGCTGCAGTAGCCACGTCACTCCAGCAAAGTTATCTGTCGTCTTCATCATCTGATATAGAGGGATGGTCTTCTCTCGTAAATGGCTAATGAACCGGCTTAACGCTGCAATACGACCCGCCAGACGTTGAACATCATCGATACATGCCGGTTTAGCTAGAGAAGTAATAGCTTTGATTTTCTCCGGATTAGCTTCGATGCCCCTGTTAGATACCAGAAAGCCCAAGAGCTTCCCTGCCGGTACACCAAAGACATACTTGGCCGGGTTAAGCATTATCTTATAAACCCGGATATTATCAAAGGTTTCTTTCAGATCATCTATCAATGTCTCCTTCTTTCTGGATTTCACCACAATATCATCCACATAAGCATGAACATTGCGCCCAATATGATTATGAAGACAATTCTAGACACATCGCTGGTAAGTCGCCTGGGCACTCTTGAGCCCAAAAGGCATAGACACATAGCAGAAGGCTCCAGAGGGAGTTATAAAAGTTGTCTTCTCCTGGTCCTTAACTGCCATCTTGATCTGATAATAGCCAAAATAAGCATCCAAAAAAACTCAAACGCTAACAACCCGCCATAGCATCAATAATCTGATCACTACGAGGGAGAGCAAAAGGATCAGCCGGACAAGCCTTGTTTAAATCCGTGTAGTCCACACACATACGCCAAGTTCCATTCTTCTTAAGTACCAGCACAGGGTTAGCCAACCATTCAGGATGAAAAACATCAACAATAAACACAGCCGCCAAGAGCTGGGCTACCTCCTCACCAATGGCCTTGCGCCTTTCTTCATTTAAGCGACGAAGAAATTGTTTGACCATTTTAAACTTGGGATCAATATTGAGAGTGTGCTCAGCGAGTTCCCGCGGTACACCTGGCATGTCAGAAGGTTTCCATGCAAAGATGTCTCGGTTTTCACAGATGAACTCGATGAGCACGCTTTCCTATTTGGGATCCAGGTTAGCACTGATGCTAAACTGCTTGGATGAATCGCTAGGGATGAAATAAACTAGCATAGTCTCATCCGCCGATTTAAACTTCAAGGCCGGATCATGCTCCGTAGTTGGCTTTTTCAAAGAGGTCATATCTGCTGGATCAACATTGTCCTTATAAAACTTTAACTCCTGTGTTGCACAAACCGATTTAGCATAGGCTGCATCGCCCTCTTCACACTCCAAAGCTATCTTTCGGCTCCCATGTACTGTAATGGTCCCCTTATGACCCGGCATCTTGAGCTGCAGATAAACATAACAGGGTCTGGCCATGAACTTAGCATAAGCTGGCCGTCCAAACAGAGCATGATACGGGCTATTGATTTTCACCACTTCAAAGGTCAAGGTCTCTAATCTAGAGTCATGATCATCTCCAAAGGAAACTTCCAGAGATATCTTACCAACTAGGTATGCTGACTTACCACGCACCACCCCATGGAAAACGGTGTTTGACGGTTTAAGATTTTTATCTGTCAATCCCATGCGCCGGAAAGTCTCATAATAAAGAATATTGATGTTGCTCCCTCCGTCCATGAGCACCTTGGTGAATTTATATCCTCCAACCTGAGGTGCAACCACCAAAGCTAGATGACCCGGATTATCAACCCGGGGTGGGTGATCTTCCCGACTCCACACGATAGGCTGCTCAGACCAGCACAAATAACGGGGAAACGCTGGTTCAACAGAGTTCACTGCCCTTTTATAAAGTTTCTGATGTCACTTGCATAAACTCATGGTGAAGACGTGGTACAGCCCACTATTCAACTGTTTCGGGTTACTCTGATACCTAGACTGTTGTTGTTGATTCCCCTGACCTAACTGTTGATGGTAACCCCCCCTGATTACCTTGATTGCCTTGATTACCTTGATTGCCTTGGAATCCAGAGCTTGCACCGCCACCGCCATAACCCGGACCCTGGGAACCTAAGCCACCACCCGGCCCGTGGTTGCCTTGAAATAGATTTGAATTTTCGAACTCCTTCATAATAAAACAATCTTTCCAGAGGTGATTGGATGGTCTCTGTTGCGTACCATGTATTGGGCAGGGCTGATTCAACAGCTGCTCAAGATTAATGCCTCATCCTCTAGTGTGTGGGGGCAGTCGGCCCTTACGACACTGGACATTATTCTGTGCATTGGTATTTGCCACGAAGTCCAAACTATTATCGGCCTTGCGCTTACCATTACCTCCCTGATTTGTCGGATTATCCTGCTGTCCTTTGGTGTTACTGCTCTTCTTTCCCTTTCCCGGTTTATCATCGTCAGACTCAGGGGCCTTGGTGCCATCCGAGTCAGCATACTTAACCAAAGCCGCCATGAGCGTCCTCATGTCATTGCAGTGACGTTTGAGCCGTCCCAACTTCTGCTTCAGGGGTATGAACCGGCAATTGTTCTCCAGCATCAACACTGCTGAACCGGCAATTGTTCTCCAGCATCAACATTGTTCTCCAGCTTCAGGGGTATGAACCCGACGCACCCAATGGGTCATTGACTCACCCTCCTCCTGGACACAGGAGGCTAAATCCGCAATTGACATAGGTTGCTTGCATGTGTCCTTGCAATTTTGGATAAACCGGGCTTTCAACTCGGCCCATGACCCGACGGAATTGGCAGGGAGCCCCTTCAACCAAGTGCGGGCCGTTCCCTCCAACATTAGAGGGAAATATTTAGCACATGCTGCCTCGCTAACATCTAGCAACTCCATTGCCATCTCATAGCTCTCGATCCATGCTTCGGGAGGCAAATCAGCTGTGTAGTTGGGCACCTTATGGGGACCCTTGAAATCCTTGGGCAGACGCTCATTACGTAGAGCCGGCACTAAGCACGGCACACCCAAATTCCTAAAGGTTACACCTGGCTCCACCGAAGTTGTCGGACGAACCGGCGAAGGTTGACGGGCCGCATACTGCGCCGCTAACTCAACCTCTCGACGGGCTTGATACGTCTCCAACGTATCTATAATTTTTTATTGTTCCATGCTATTATATATTCTGTTTTGGATGTTTAATGGGCTTATTTATACACTTTTATATTATTTTTGGGACTAACCTATTAACCGGAGGGCCAGCCCAAATTGCTGTTTTTTGCCTATTTCAGTGTTTCGCTGAAAAGGAATACAAAATGGAATCCAAACGGAATGAAACCTTCGGGAGAGTTATTTTTGGAACAAACGTGATCCAGGGGACTTGGAGTGGACGTCAAGAAACAATTGAGGAGGCCACGAGGTAGGGGGGCGCGCCTACCCCCCTGGGTGCGCCCTCCACCCTCGTGGGCCCCTCGTTGCTCCACCGACCTACTTCTTCCTCCTATATATATTCATATACCCCGAAAACATCCGAGAGCACCACGAAAACCTAATTGCACTCCCGCAACCTTCTGTACTAAAGAGATCCCATCTTGGGGCCTTTTCCGGAGCTCCGCCAGAGGGGGCATTGATCATGGAGGGCTTCTACATAAACTCCATGGCCTCTTCGGTGATGTGTGAGTAGTTTACCTCAAACCTTCGGGTCCATAGTGATTAGCTAGATGGCTTCTTCTCTCTCTTTCGATCTCAATACAAAGTTCTCCTCGATTCTCTTGGAGATCTATTCGATGTAATCTTGTTTTGCGATGTGTTTGTTGAGATCCGATGAATTGTGGGTTTATGATCAAGATTATCTATGAACAATATTTGAATCTCCTCTGAATTCTTTTATGTATGATTGGTTATCTTTGCAAGTCTCTTCGAATTAACATTTTTTGGCCTACTAGATTGATCTTTCTTACAATGGGAGAAGTGCTTAGCTTTGGGTTCAATCTTGCAGTACTCGATCCCAGGGACAGTAGGGGAAACGACACATATTGTTCTGTTGCCATCGAGGATAAAAAGATGGGGTTTATATCTTATTGCATGAGTTTATCCCTCTACATCATGTCATCTTGCTTAAAGCGTTACTCCGTTCTTATGAACTTAATACTCTAGATGAATGTTGGATAGCGGTCGATGTGTGGAGTAATAGTAGTAGATGCAGGCAGGAGTCAGTCTACTTGTCACGGATGTGATGCCTATATACATGATCATACCTATATATTCTCATAACTATGCTCAATTCTATCAATTGCTTGACCGTAATTTCTTTACCCACCGTGATATTTATACTATCTTGAGAGAAGCCACTAGTGAAACCCATGGCCCCCGGGTCTATTTTCCATCATATTAATCTCCCATCAACAAGCTATTTCTTGCGCCATTTATTTTGCTTTCTTTACTTTTAGTCTATATCATAAAAATACCAAAAATATGTATCTTATCATTATTATCTCTATCATATCTCACTCTCCTAAGTGACCGTGAAGGGATTGACAACTCCTTTATCGCGTTGGTTGCGCAGTTCTTATTTGTTTGTTTAGGTACGAGGGACTTGCGTGTGGCCTCCTACTGGATTGATACCTTGGTTCTAAAAAACTGAGGGAAATACTTACGCTACTTTGCTGCATCACCATTTCCTCTTTAAGGGAAAACCAACGCAGTGCTCAAGAGGTAGCAAGAAGGATTTCTGGCACGGTTGCCGGGGAGTCTACGCACAAGTCAAGACATACCATGTACCCATCACAAACTCTTATCCCTCGCATTACATTATTTTCTTTTCCTCTCCCCCACTTCACCCTTGCCGTTTTATTCGCCCTCTTTCTCCGCCCCCCCCCCTCTTTTCTAGTTCGCCTTTTCTTTTGCTTGCTTCGTCCTTGTGGCTAGTCTTTTATCTACTCCTTTGTCTCCGGAGAATGAGGTCCTTAATTTTAAACAAATGGAGGGAGAAAATCTAAAAGATGCTTGGTACAGAATTTGTAATGCGCAAAATAGATCTACTAGGAAGCAATCTACATCCGTTCTTCTTTGCAATTTTTATGTAGGCATCATTCCTTGGAATAGATATATTGTTGATACCATTATCGGAGGAAATTTCTTGGGTAGCCGCACTTTTGATTCTTATAATGCTATGATAGATTTGTTCGGCAGACCACCTCTCTTGGTTAATGGAACTATGTTAACTTTGGAACACGTGATGCAAAGTCTCGATATTATTGAAAATAAAGTTGCCACTTTTGAATTGATTGAGAATTTGGATAAGAAGATCCACAATCAAATTACCCAATATGGATCTAAGGTAGGAGTCATTTTGAAAAGTTTTAAAGAAAAAGAACCCATAGTGAATGAAAGAATAGACCAAGATCCGAGAGAATTGACAAACTTGAGGGTATTATCACCAATTTAGGGTCCGCTTTTTCTGTCGGTAGGAGAACTTCAACTCCCCCTACCAAAGTTGCCAAACTAATGAACGTTCCTAAGAATAAGGGTGAAACTTCTAGTAAGGAAAATGCGGATCTTAAATCCATAAGCGTTCACCACAACTTTCTCGCTATCATTAAGGAACCTTTTGCTGCAAATGATTTTCTAGATTTCTTGCCTAGGTGTTTGATAATTAATAAAAAGGAAATTCCAAAAGGATATAAGTGTTCTATTGAATAATTGCCTACCAAAGATGGCAATACCTAGATCTATCCTTGCTTTTATGCCTAGCTAGGGGCGTTAAACGATAGCGCTTGTTGGGAGGCAACCCAATTTTATTTTTGTTCCTTGCTTTTTGATGCTGTTTAGTAATAAATAATTCATCTAGCCTCTGTTTAGATGTGGTTTTATGCTTTTAATTAGTGTTTGTGCCAAGAAGAACCTTTGGGAAGACTTGGGGAAAGTCTTTGTGATCTTGTTGTAAAAAACAGAAACTTTAGCACTCACGAGAATTGCTACCATATTTTATTGGAGAGTGATATTTAGTTAATTATTTTTGAAGATGATTAATAGAGAGATTCCCCACGTCCAGAAATTTATTTTAGAATTTTTAGGGTTCCATAAGTATTCGAAACCTATAGATTACTAGAGATTGTTATGTTTTTGACAGATTCTGTTTTTTCGTGTGTTGTTTGCTTATTTTGATGAATCTATGGCTAGTAATAGAGATTATGAACCATAGAAAAGTTGGAATACAGTAGGTTTAATACCAATATAAATAAATAATGAGTTCATTACAGTACCTTGAAGCGGTGGTTTTTTTCTTTTACTAATGGAGCTCACGAGATTTTCTTTTAAGTTTTGTGTTGTGAAGTTTTCAAGTTTTGGGTAAAAGATTTGATGGATTATGGAACAAGGATTGTCAAGAGCCTAATATTGGGGATGCCCAAGGCTCCCCAAGGTAAAATCTAAGGACAACCAAAAGCTTAAGCTTGGGGATGCCCCGGAAGGCATCCCCTCTTTCGTCTTCGTCTATCGGTAACTTTACTTGGGGCTATATTTTTATTCACCACATGATATGTGTTTTGCTTGGAGCATCTTGTATGATTTGAGTCTTTGCTTTTTAGTTTACCACAATCATCCTTGCTCTACACACCTTTTGGGAGAGACACACATGAATTGGAATTTGTTAGAATACTCTATGTGCTTCACTTATATTGGAATTTGTTAGAATGCTCTAGTGCTTCACTTATATCTTTTTAGAGCACGGTGGTGGTTCTATTTTATAGAAATAATTGATCTCTCATGCTTCACTTACATTATTTTGCTTTCTTTATCTATATCATAAAAATACCAAAAATATGTATCTTATCATTATTATCTCTATCAGATCTCACTCTCCTAAGTGACCGTGAAGGGATTGACAACCCCTTTATCGCGTTGGTTGCGAGGTTATTATTTGTTTGTGTAGGTACGAGGGACTTGCGTGTGGCCTCCTACTGGATTGATGCCTTGGTTCTCAAAAACCGAGGGAAATACTTATGCTACTTTGCTGCATCACCCTTTCCTCTTGAAGGGAAAACCAACGCAGTGCTCAAGAGGTAGCAGTGCTCTACCTATCCACTACATTCTGAGCATCAGCACCACCGCCCGCCGAGTTATGCTCACGCGGCGGGTTCCTGTTTCGTGCGCTGCTTGACACAACCGGTTCATCTATATGCCTTCTCTAACTCCGGCTTGGGCGAGGGGTGGAATGAATCCTTTCACGACTGTAAGAATAAGCCTGCTACTGAACCAACGCCGTCTGCAACAGCTCTCTAGCTCTCTGGGTTTCAACCGCCACTGGAGACTCGCCTTCAACTGGAAGGGCCGCCAATCGTGATGCTGCTGCGATCATGTTATCCAACGGATTAGAGTAATGACCCGGTGGTGTTGGCACATGTTGTGGTGGGACATTGCTCTGACGAGGCGGGTCCATGGCACGCGGCTGAACCGGCGCTTCTGTCCCAGGCGCTTGAACCCGCTCTACCACTGGCGGGTTATTAGCTCCTGCCCCCGGTGTGTTAAAGAGATTCCTTCCTTCATAAAACGGCGGTAGAAGACTCTAATGCCTCCTCTTCATGACGTCATTTGAGGCGTTCTGATCTAACATGAGCCGATGAGACTCTGATTGAATCTGTTGTGCCTGAGCATCCAATGCAACCCGCTCCGCGGTCATCCTGGTGTCCTAAGCTGTCTGGTCCTCCTTAGCTTGAGCTAACTGAAACCGCAATTTCGCGACTTCCACATTATGCTGATCTTGATTGGCCGGGTTAACCTCCGTCGTCAACAGTGTTGTCAAGGTGTCTAGTAAACCGGTCAAGACTTGAGCCGGCGGGGGCGCAGGGCCTCCTACCCTGGCTGCCGTAGCCGCTGCTGACCCGGAGATCAGCGCCGCTGCAGTTGAGGAGTGTTGTACTGGATGTGTACCGGGCGTGAAGATTGCAACCCGGTTCACCGGTTCACGGGGGGTCCGGAATGCTGTCACCATCGGAATAGCCCCCAAGCCGGCCATCTTGCAGTTGATACAATGACATGGTCTCACCGGTAGATCACTCGCCATCTGAATAAACAACCGTCTCAACGTTAGATACTGATTCAGATTCCGCACCATTGATGAATCCCACGAAGGCACGCTTCATGACGGGATGAACTCGGGCGGGTCTTGCACGCTGAGCCGTTTCGATGATGTCGGTGAAGATGTCCGACCAGGGGCGGAGACAGAGGGGTGCGAGCAGGGGTCAGACACCCCCCATCGCCTCGCCCCCCCTATTAAGCCTTGTTAGGTAGTTGTAGTTTATACGTATATCATGGCTGACCTGTTTGTTCTAGTTAGCGCTAATGGCCTAGCATAGCAACTTCTCAGCCAAAGGCCCAAAGCATCCCTTCATCGCTAGTTGTACATACGTGTGAGAAAAAAACGACCCTAAAAAACCTGTGAGAAAAAAGATAACATCCAGATCATGTAGTTAATTCCCTACCTTCCCGTAATTACGTTCCAGGCTTCTAGGTCTGCTGGCTCCATAGGGACGAGACTTGCCTGCTCCCCGCGCGTGTGCTCATCCGTGCTCCTGCATAGGTGGCTTGATTTGATTGGAACAAAATAAGGTCCGGCCCCACCCCCTTAAAATCAGGGGGGATGATTAAATTAGAAAGTAAAATGAAGAAAGACAACTGTAGGATGAAGTGGGAGCACGGATAGGAGCATGGGGAGGGAGCAGGCAAGCCGGATCCGGCTCCATACATACGTCTTTGCGCCGTCATCGCCGTCGCGGCATAGCCTGTCACTGCTTCCACCGTTTTGGTTGTGGCACAGCCGCACAGGGCAGAGGGCACTACACTCCCTAGAGAGTTGAGAGAGATCACAACTACTCATCTGCTCCAGCGCGTCACGCATCAACAGATTGACTTCCAATGAATTCTGGTATATAGTACTCTTTCCGTTCTTAAATATAAGTCTTTGTAGAGATTCCAATATGAACCATATACAAAGACTTATATTTTGCTTCGTATATAGTTTATAGTGAAATCTCTATAAAGACTTATATCTAAGAATGAACTAATGGAGTAATCCTGAATCATTACAATTTATTTCAAATCAATGATTTTCTTTACTAATTAGGTAAGATTGTAATTTAGAAATATATTTTCACTTGTTGTTTAATGCTTCATGGAAAATAGATTCGTTGTACAAGCTCATTGTTTCAAAATATTACTGAGAACACAAATCCACTTGAGGAGCAAGCTATTCTACATGATAATTTGAAACCATTTTATTACCAAACATATGTTTTCGTTCATATCAATTTTGAGACTAAATATTTTGTGTGTGTTGTGCGTGTATCAGAAACGATTATTTTTCTTTCTCGCCCCCTTATGCCTAAATCCTGGCTCCGCCCCTGTGTCCGGCTCAGGGCCCGGTTCGCCGATCTTGCCAATGAAGACGTGAATTCCACCAAAGGGGACCCTGTACCCGTACTCAATTGAGCCGGCCTCCTGGCTCCAGCCTGCATCGTCGATGTAGAGCTTGCCATGACGACTCTTGGTCATCTGGCCCACGACATATCCCTTGATCCCTTCGAAGCTGCCCTTTAAGAACTCAAAACCACCATGCGTTGGCCCGACGGTGGGCGCCAACTGTCGTGGAATTTTCACGGTTGATGTCCTAGTGTGAGGACTTAGTCGTGGAGCCATCGCAACAAGGTTAGCTTAAAGGGGTTAATCAGGACAAAGGACATGGGGAGTTTATACTGGTTCGGCCCCTTGTGGTGAAGGTAAAAGCCTAATCCAGTTGAGGTGGTATTGCTAGGGTTTCGATGACTAGGGAGCGAATCCGCTTGACCTGGCTCTTGATGTGTTGTTTCTTGTCCCTAAACCGCCGCCGGGCCATCCCTTTATATATAGAGGTTGATGGCCGGTCGGTTCACAGAATCCCGGCTGGCTCATAAACGTGTCCGGCTCGGTCTCTCCCTCTTTCCTATCTTATAATACAAGTTATACTCCTTATGGAGGTTTACATATGTAGGCCTTAACCCACCTTTGGGGTTTGGGCCTTACTATTAAGTCTCCTTTGTAAAGCGCCATCCTTCATGTCTTCATGGGCTTCGCTACGGGTGAATCACTATGAGCATAACACTGCCCCTCCAGGGCGGTTTATACTCAATAGTTATATCCCCAACAAGGGTGATATTTCATTCTAGCATTCAAAGATTTTTCTTTTAGCTTAGCTAACAGTTTCTTAAGATCATATCTATCTTTGCAAGCTAAAAAGTCTCTAGCAGTTTCTTCATCCATAACATAACCCTCAGGTACATCAGGCAATTCATATCTAGGTGGAGAATCTTCATCATCACTTTTATCAATATTATCAGTTTCAATAATTTCATTCTCTCTAGCCCTCGCAAGTTGTTCATCAAGAAATTCACCTAATGTCACAGTATTATCAAGCATAGTAGTAGTTTCATCATAAGTATCATGCAAAGCAGAAGTGGCATCATCAATAACATGCGACATATTAGAATCAGTAGCAGGAGTAGGTGTCGCAAGTTTACTCAAAATAGAAGGTGAATGAAGTGCAGTGCTATATGGCAGTACCTTACCTCCCCTCGTAGTTGAGGGAAAAATCTTGGTTCTTTCATCTTTGAAGTTCCTCACAGTGATCAACAGATATAAATACCAAGTGACTCAAAGAATAGAGCTATGCTCCCTGGCAACGGCGCCAGATAATAGTCTTGATAACCCACAAGTATAGGGGATCACAACAGTTTTTGAGGGTAGAGTATTCAACCCAAATTTATTGATTCGACACAAGGGGAGCCAAAGAATATTCTCAAGTATTAACAGTTGAGTTGTCAATTCAACCGCACCTGAAAGACTTAATATCTGCAGCAAAGTATTTAGTAGCAAAGTAATATGGAAGTAGCGGCAATGGTGGCAAAAGTAACAGTATTGGTTTTGTAGTGATTGTAACAGTGGCAACGGTAAAGTAACTAAGCAAAGATCAATATGTGAAATGCTCCTAGGCATTGCATTAGTGATGGATAATTATGTCGGATGTGATTCCTCATGCAACAGTTATAACATAGGGTGACACAGAACTAGGTCCAGTTCATTAATGTAATGTAAGCATGTATTCCGAATATAGTCATACGTGCCTATGGAAAAGAACTTGCATGACATATTTTGTCCTAACCTCCCGTGGCAGCGGGGTCGTATTGGAAACTAAAGAATATTAATGCCTCCTTTTAATGGACAACCGGACCAAAGCATTAAAACTTAGTGAATACATGAACTCCTCAAACTACAGTCATCACCGGGAGTGGTCCCGATTATTGTCACTTCGGGGTTACTGGATCATAACACATAGTAGGTGACCATTGACTTGCAAAATAGGCTCAAGAACTCACATATATTCATGAAAACATAATAGGTTCAGATCTGAAATCATGGCACTTGGGCCTAGTGACAAGCATTAAGCATAGCAAAGTCATAGCAACATCAATCTCAGAACAAATGGATACTAGGGATCAAACCCTAACAAAACTAACTCGATTACATGATAAATCTCGTCCAACCCATCACCGTCCTGCAAGCCTATGATGGTATTACTCACGCACGACGGTGAGCATCATGAAATTGGTGATGGAGGAAGGTTGATGATGACGATGGCGACGGATTTCTCTCTCCGGAGCCCCGAACGGACTCCAGATCAGCCCTCCCGAGAGAGATTAGGGCTTGGCGATGGCTCTGTATCGTAAAACACGATAAATCCTTCTCTCTGATTTTTTTCCTCCCTGAACGTGAATATATAGAGTTGGAGTTTAGGTCGGTGGAGCCTCAGGAGGCCCACGAGACAAGTGGGCGCGCCCCCACCCTCGTGGATAGGGTGTGGCCCCCTGGTGTTGATTCTTTTGCTAGTATTTTTTTAAATTCCAAAAATATTCTCGATGAAGTTTCAGGTCATTCCGAGAACTTTTATTTTTGCAGAAGAATAAAACCATGGCAATTCTACTGAAAACAGCGCCAGTCCGGGTTAGTTCCATTTAAATCATGCAAGTTAGAGTCCAAAACAAGATCAAAAGTGTTTGGAAATGTAGGTACGATGTAGACGTATCATTTAGCACTAAATATGGACTTGACTCTGAGATAGTATCCTCCTTTTGTGAATCATTTGCTACTCATGTTGAACTCCCTAAAGAGAAGTGCTTTAAATATCACCCACCTATTAAACAAGAAAATAAAGAACCAGTAGCAGTTAAAGAAGAAACTAGAATTTATAATGTTGATCTAGTTGTTCCTTCTGCTTATATTGAGAAACCACCTTTACCTGTTAGGATAAAGGAACATGCTAAAGTTTCCACTGTGGTTAACAAAAGCTATATTAGAACACCTAAACCTGATGAACAAATTAAATAAGAACCTAGCATTGCTATGGTTAAGGATCTCTTAGAAGAAGATTTAGATGGGAATGTTATTTACTTTTGTGAAGAAGCTCCTAGAATTGCTAAACCTGATGGAAAAGATAAACATAGACCTGTTGTTGGCATGCCTGCTATTTCATTTAAAATAGGAGATCACTGTTATCATGGTTATGTGATATGGGTGCTAGTGTGAGTGCTATTCCTTACACTCTATATCAAGAAATTATAAAGAACATAGCACCTGCTAAGTTAGAAGATATAGATGTTACTATTAAACTTGCTAATAGAGACACCATATCACCTTGTGGGCTTATTAGAGATGTTGAAGTCTGGTGTGGGAAAATAAAATATCCTACTGATTTTCTTGTTCTTGGTACCCTGCAAGATGACTTTTGTCCCATTATCTTTGGTAGACCTTTCTTGAACATAGTAAATGCTAAGATAGATTGCAAGAAACAAACTGTGGGTGTTAGATTTGGTGATGAGTCTCATGAGTTTAATTTTTCCAAGTTTAGTAGAAATCATCATGAAAAAGAATTGCGTAGTAAGGATGAATTAATTCTTCTTTCTTCTATTTTTGTACCACCTACTGATCCTTTAGAACAATATTTGATAGACCATGAAAATGATTTACATATGCATGAATGGAATGAAATGACATAGATAAAGTTTTCTTTGAACAACGTCCTCTACTTAAACACAATTTGCCTATTGAAACTCTAGGATGTCCTCCTCTGCCTAAAGTTGATCCTGTGTTTGAATTAAAACAATTGCCAGACACTTTGAAATATGCATATCTTGATGAAAAGAAAATATATCCAGTTATTATTAGTGCTAACCTTTCAAAACATGAAGAAGAAAGATTATTGAAAGTTCTAATTAAGGAAGCACCGAGCTGCTATTGGATATACTCTTGATGATTTAAAGGGCATTGGTCCCACTGTATGTCAGCAAAAAATTAATATGGAACCTGAAGCTAAACCCGTTGTTGATCACCAACGTCGGTTAAATCCGAAGATGAAAGAAGTGGTAAGAACGGAAATATTAAAACTTCTGGAAGCAGATATAATCTATCCCATAGCTGATAGTAGATGGGTAAGTCATGTTCATTGTGTTCCTAAGAAAGGAGGTATTACTGTTGTTCCTAATGATAAGAATTATCTCATTCCACAAATGATTGTTACAGGCTATAGAATGGTAATTGATTTTAGAAAATTAAATAAAGCAACTAGAAAAGAGCATTACACTTTGTCTTTTATTGATCCAATGCTTGAAAGATTATCTAAGCACACACACTTTTTCTTACTTGATGGATATTTTATAGCTTTTCAGAAATACATGTTTCACATCCTGATCAAGAAAATAACGCTTTTACTTGTCCTTTTTGAACCTATGCTTATAGATGTATGCCTTTTGTTTTATGTAATTCACCTGCTACCTTTCAAAGAAGCATGATGGCTATATTCTCTGAATTTTGTGAAAAGATTGTTGAGGTTTTCATGGATGATTTTCTGTTTATGGGAAGTCTTTTGATGATTGTTTAAGCAATCTTGAGCGAGTTTTGCAGAGATGTAAACAAACAAATTTTGTCTTGAATTGGGAGAAGTGCCACCTTATGGTTAATTAAGGCATTGTCTTGAGTCATAACATTTTTGAAAGAGGTATTGAAGTGGACCAAGCTAAGGTTGATGCAATTGAGAAAATGCCATGTCCTAAGGACATCAAAGATATTCGTAGTTTCCTAGGTCATGCTGGTTTCTATAGGAGATTTATCAAAGACTTCTCTAAAATTTCTACGCCTCTTACTAATCTCTTGCAAAAGGATATTCCTTTTGTTTTTGATGATGATTGTCTTGAAGCGTTTGAAACACTCAATAAAGCCCTAATTTCTGCACCTATTGTTCAACCACCTGATTGGAACTTGCATTTTCAAATTATGTGTGATGCTAGTGATTATGATGTTGGTGTTGTTCTACGACAAAGAGTTGATAAGAAATTGAATGTAATCCATTATGCTAGTAAAACTCTAGACAATGCTCAAAGAAATTATGCTACTACTGAAAAAGAATTTTAGCAGTGGTGTTTGCTTGTGATAAATTTAGACCTTATATTGTTGATTCCAAAGTAATTGTTCACATAGACCATGCTGCTATTAAATATCTTATGGAAAAGAAAGATGTTAAACCTAGACTATTCGTTGGGTTCTCTTGTTGCAAGAATTTGATTTACATACCATTGATAGATAAGGAGCCGAGAACCTAATAGCTGATAACTTGTCTAGGCTTGAAAATGTGCCTGATGACCCATCTATTATATAATTAAAACATAAGTAAAACGAGACACCATGTTATTCCACATACGCTAAAATAATATGCATCATTGATTAGTAATACCTATGGCTGAGATTTAAAGATATTACGTTACGTGCTTAGCTATGGGTATTGAACCAACACGTACAAACATTTGTTAATGAAAAGATGAAAAAAAGACGAGTTCTGATCGGGAAACAAGTCTCCCATTAGCTTACGTTACGTGCTTAGCAACATTATAAAAAACAAAAAAAATATGGGTATGTCTTTCCAAGTGCTTGGTCCCACACGTGATGCATCAGGCACGGCGGAAATTTGGACCCTAGGAGGAGGAGTTCGTCTAGCATGACGGGGTTGATCCCATAGGCTGTCGAGATCGGGGTTGCAAGCATGACGCATGCCACCTTGCAAGACACGGCCAAGTTGTTGGCGGAGTTTTGGATGCTCGGAAGAGATCAGGGTCGCAAGCATCAAGTAGCATGCAATACAAGACCCAGTTATCGGCAGAGTTTTGGATGCTTGGAAGAGGATTCGGGCGAGCACAACGGCCAAGTAACTCAAGGCGTGGCTGATCCCATAGTTGTCGAGATTGGGGTCTCAAGGACAAAGCACCATGCGAACACAGCCAGGTTGATGGCGGAGTTTTGGATGCTAGGAAGAGATCAGGGTCACAAGCATGATGCAACAGGAAATACACGACCAGGCTGTTGGCGGAATTTTGGATGCTAGGAAGGGAAGTCCGGCTAGCGCAACTTTGAAGTAACTAGAGGCGTCGCTGATCCCATACGCTGTAGAGGTCGCCATTGCAAGCAAGAAGCACCATGCGACATGGCAAGATTCTCGGCCTCATTATCACCAATATGGGTAGCTCCAGCGCACGTGAAAAAGAGATGCAGCAGCCGAATCATGGATCTTTCCTTCCATTGGCGACCAGGCGCTTTCTTGGCCTTTGTGATGGAGGAGATGATAGTTGGCAGAACGAGATCCTACTTGGCCGACCTCCGTAGTACCGCGTGCCGGTGCCATTGGTGGCAGCAGTGCCCTCGATAGATCATAGCAATGACACAAACGCCGAGAACATAGATAGGAGCATATACGGACGGATCAGGCAAGCCACACATCCTATACATATGAGTGTATTACTGTAACATACCTACAAGAAACCATAGGATTTATTGTCCAGGTCAACCACATGCTTGAATGCTTCACACGAACATACAGAAGGTTATATTGTCCTAGGAAACTCACCATGTATAGTCTATAAGATAAGACTACATCAATCTGTTAGGAGTCGAATGCATACAAGACATGACAATACATACATGCATACATGGACTCACCAACGCTAATCAAAGACAGACAACAATGGCACAATCTTTATCGAAACATTCAGCCAATGTCAAGGATGCTAAATGGCCTGCTGGACCCGTGAAAGATTGTGGACGAGGTCAATCAGTCACTTTCGATAAACCATATGCTCATTTGTAACAATCCTACCACTTATTTTTTACCAAATCATACTTAGCAGTGGAGATATAAAGCATTATGATCAAAGAAGCGTAGATATGAATATGTATCAGAACGTATGGCTACATGCGAGCAATCAGAGTAGCATTTATTTCAAAAATCTGGATAGATTTGCATGAGCTCATGTCAAAAGTAATTTGTGCATCAGTTTTTCTCTCCATTGCATCTGTACTTTGGATTAGAAAATTCAGGCCTCCATTAACCTGTTCTGACCAGAACTTAAATTAAAATGTATGAAATTTAATATAACAACGTTTTGCATTTGTTATATAATTGTTTTACGTATTTCATGATTTCTTCAAAGTAATCTAATAGAGTATATTAGTTTCACTGTATCATTTTTGTGGAGCGAAGTTTACAATAAATCTAGCAGAGCATACATTTGCTTACTAAATCAAATGTGCACAAGTTCTACACACTAATATCTTTTCTTAAGGTCACACTAATATCACTAACCTATATTGGATGAGATGATGAACTTCCCCTCATCAGTGACATGGGAAACCACAAATCCTCATAAATTACATCGAAACCACAACAACATGAGATGAAAATCTAATTCTCAAACCTAGGGTCTAATGTAGTGAATTACAGAGGTGAAACTGGATAAATAAAAGTACGTTAGCCAGCATGTAAGTAGGGCCAATAATCCATGATGCTTACTAATGAGATGTCGAGCAACGATACACATTGGAGGAGGCACAATCATATAAAATTAAGGCAAATTTTAGCATGCTCCCTGTTACCTCCCGTTGTAACATGATAGGTAAGAGTTCATGATAGATATGAACCATTGATTTGATTAAGTAGTGGTCTGATTTATTTTTACCTTCTTACCTTCCATGTGAAAAGAGGGGGTAAGAGGGAGAAAGGTAAAAATACTCAAAAATTAAATGTGGATAGGCTTATTGAACCATGAATATGGGACTAAAGTACAAACAACATATACGGCATTCGCAAAAAAACATATACACCAATAAAGATAATCTACTTCAAAACAATGAATAAAGTTCTTGATGAAAAAATCAAAATCAAAATGACTACACATTTCATACTACTGTATATAGAACAACTACTTCACATTGTCATTGAGCTCATATAATGTTCCAATTTCTACGAGGAAAGAATAAAAAATGCTTCACACACGTTCCCCAATAAAACAACACATATATAATACACTAATGTAAGAAACAAAAAGGATTCTCCAAGCATACATATAAATACATGCATCCGACGATAATATGTTTGAGTTCAAAGTGTACCTTTTCAAATAAACATATTTGTATTTAGTAGTTATATACAATGCATTATCAATCGAAAAAATGCCAGTTTTAACACACCTTAGAAGTGAAATAAATTACCTCAATGGTACTATACGATGTTTATTTTAAAAATGCAAAATTATTCAACACACGGAATATAGCTGGTAATTGACGTATGAAATTATAAATTTTTATAAATCTAGCCGTGCAAATGCGCGGGTAACTCCGCTAGTTACTATTGATGATAGTTTTCCTGATGAGCAGTTAGCTGAAATAAATATTGCTAATAGTAATCCTTGGTATGCTGACTATGCTAATTACATTATTGCAAAACATTTACCTCCTTGCTTTACATATCAACAATAGAAAAAATTCTTCTATGATTTAAGACATTAGTTTTGGGATGACCCACACCTTTATAAAGAATGACTAGATGGTATTATTAGACATTGTGTACCTGACCATGAACAGGGACAAATCCTACGGAAATGTCACTCCGAAGCTTATGGAGGGCATCATGCTGGAGATAGAACTGCTCACAAGGTATTGCAATCTGGATTTTATTGTCCTACTCTCTTCAAGGATGCCCGTAAGTTTGTCTCATCTTGTGATGAATGTCAAAGAGTAGGTAATATCGGTACGCGTCAAGAAATGTCTATGAATTATTCACTTGCTGTTGAACCATTTGATGTTTGGGGATTTGATTACATGGGACCTTTTCCTTCCTCTAATGGGTATACACATATTTTGGTTGTTGTTCATTATGTTACTAAATGGGTAGAAGCTATTCTAACTAGTAGTGCTGATCACAACACCTCTATTAAAATGCTTAAGAAACTTATTTTCCCAAGGTTTGGAGTCCCTAGATATTTAATGACTGATGGTGGTTCACACTTTACTCATGGTGCTTTCCGTAAAATGCTTGCCAAGTATGATGTTAACCATAGAATTGCATCACCCTATCATCCTTAGTTTAGTGGTCAAGTTGAACTTAGCAATAGAGAAATAAAATTAATTTTGCAAAAGACTTCAATAGGTCTAGGAAGAATTGGTCTAAGAAATTAGATGATGCACTTTGGGCTTATAGGATAGCATATAAAAATCCTATGGGTATGTCTCCTTATAAAATGGTTTACGGAAAGCTTGTCATTTGCCTCTTGATTTAGAACATAAAGCTTATTGGGCAGTGAAAGAACTCAATTATGATTTCAAACTTGCTGGTGAAAAGAGGTTATTTGATATAAGCTCATTAGATGGATGGAGAACCCAATCTTATGAAAATGCAAAGTTATTTAAAGAAAAAGTTAAAAGATGGCATGACAAAAGGATCCAAAAGCATGAGTTTAAAGTCGGATAATATGTTCTTTTGTACAACTCTCATTTTAGATTCTTTGTAGGAAAGCTCCTCTCAAAATGGGAAGGCCCATATGTCATCGAGGAGGTTTACCGGTCTGGTGCCATCGAAATAAATAATTCCGAAGGTACTAACCTGAAGGTTATCAATGAGCAATGAATAAAGCATTATATCTCAGATACGCCTATCAATATTGAAAGTGATATTATCCAAACTTTGACACCGGAAGAACACATAATATAGTCCTTCCGGAACACTCCAGAATCGCCAAAATAAGGAGGTACGTGATACCTTAAGTAAACGGACTCTGAAAATCTGCAAAAATATTTTTATCAGTTTTGGAATATTTTAGAATTTTGGAAATAAAGAAACTACCAGGAAGCGTCCCCGGTTGGGCACAAGATACCAGGGCGCGCCAGGCGCGCCCAGGTGGGTTGTGCCCACCTGGGACACCTTCCATAGTACGTTTTTCTTCCATGTACTTGTCCTGTAAGATAAAAAATCAATATATACTTCCCGAACCTGTTAACCACTGTATCGCGAAGGAATCCTTTGTTCTCTTTTTCCAATGTTGTTTTCTATCAGATCCCATCTACCATGGCTGCCTCAAGCTCCTCCAAGGACAAGTTCTTCAAGGACTTCATCAACCCATATCTATGGGAGGTGGTGCAGCGCCCTCAGGTCATTGATATGCATGAGGGGCTGCTTCACCTTCACGATGTGCCTTGTCCTAAGGGGACGGTGTCGGTGTCAAAACCGGCGGATCTCGGGTAGGGGGTCCCGAACTGTGCGTCTAGGTCGGATGGTAACAGGAGGCAGGGGACACGATGTTTTACCCAGGTTCGGGCCCTCTTGATGGAGGTCAAACCCTACGTCCTGCTTGATTGATATTGATGATATGGGTAGTACAAGAGTAGATCTACCACGAGATCAGAGAGGTTAAACCCTAGAAGCTAGCCTATGGTATGATTGTTGTTCATCCTACGGACTAAAACTCTCCAGTTTATATAGACACCGGAGAGGGCTAGTGTCGGGGTCAAAATCGGCGGATCTCGGGTAGGGGGTCCCAAACTGTGCATCTAGGATCGATGGTAACAGGAGGTAGGGGACACAATGTTTACCCAGGTTCGGGACCTCTTGATGGAGGTAATACCCTACGTCCTGCTTGATTGATATTGATGATATGAGTGTTACAAGAGTTGATCTACCACGAGATCGTAGAGGCTAAAACCCTAGAAGCTAGCCTATGGTATGATTGTTTTATATGATCTATCGACTAGCCTGGCCTCGGTTTATATAATGCACCAGAGGCCTAGGATAACAAGAGTCCTAGCCGAATACGCCGGTGGGGAGGAGTCCTTGTCTTGATCGCCATGTCTTGTGGAATCTTCCTTGTATGCGGCAGCTGTCCGAACTGGCCCATGAGTATACGGCCATGGGGGTCCTCGGCCCAATCTAACAGATCGGGAGATGACGTGGTGAGTACCCCTTAGTCCAGGACACCGTCAGCTAGGGTTACACAGAGTCGGTTACAATGGTAGGAGATCTACATTTCCGTATCGCCAAGCTTGCCTTCCACGCCAAGGAAAGTCCCTTCTGGACACGGGACGAAGTCTTTAATCTTGTATCTTCATAGTCCAGGAGTCCCGTCGAATGAATAGTCTGGCCATCCATACACCCCCTAATCCAGGACTCCCTTAGTAGCCCCTGAACAAGGCTTCAATGACGACGAGTCCGGCGCGCAGATTGTCTTCGGCATTGCAAGGCGGGTTCCCTCCTCCAAGTACTTCATAGAAGATTTTGAACACAAAGGTAGTGACCGGCTCTGCAAAATCAGTTTCCACATATTGCCATAGAGAGAATAATATTTACACAAATCTAATCTGCTGACGTATTCTGTGGTGTGACATCACACCACGGCCAAGTCTTTATTCGAATCGTTTTATTGTTCTACCTCAGCGCGTTTAGCGAGGCGGTTTCCTTGGCACGTCTTGTTAAAGCAGAGATCGTGTCCCCTTATTCCAGGATTCTCAGCAATACGGGTGTGGGTTACCCAACCGTGCCATTGACTACGGCGCTTGGGAGATAAGCGAGTTTTACCAGGCTGGTGGGGGCACATAGTCGCGTCCGCCCATATAAGGGGATAAGGATCCACCTTTTAATCCGCGCCTTCTTCCTCCTTTGCCTATCCAGTTCCGCGCACTCGAGCTCCAGCGCCCAATTCCGCACACCCTACCTCAACCTTCTCCAGCCATGTCCGGAGCGGGAGGCAAGTGGATGGTCTCCTCCGTCACGGAGGGACACATCAAAAGACTGAGGAAGGCCGGATACTTGTCTAACGACATTGCGCACTGGCTTCCCAAAGAGGGGCAGCTCATCCCCACCCCTAGGCCCCATGAGAGGGTGGTGTTCCTCCCCCATTTCCTCCGCGGACTGGGCTTCCCTCTCCACCCATTTGTCCGGGGGCTCATGTTCTACTATGGCCTGGATTTCCACGATCTGGCCCCGAACTTTGTCCTCAATATCTCGGCGTTTATCGTCGTGTGCGAGGCTTTCTTCTGCATCCGCCCCCATTTCGGCCTATGGCTCAAGACTTTCAATGTCAAGCCGAAGGTGGTGCGCAACACTCAGGCGGAATGGGGAGGCGACATGGTGGGCAAGATGCCCAACGTCCTATGGCCCGAGGGCTCCTTCATGGAGTCCCTAAAGGGGTGGCAATTGGGGAGGTTTTACATCACCGAGCCGCGCGACCCTGAATGGGTCGCAGTCCCCGAGTTCCGATCCAGACCCCCTACGCGGCTCACCTCCTGGAAAGAGACGGGCCTATCGTGGGGTAAATAAGGAGAGCTGACCGGACTCCAAACATGCGTCCAAACCCTAGTGGACAAGAAGCTCAAACTTGTCAACGTTGTCCAGGTTATGCTCATCCGCCGGATCCTCCCGTGTCAACAACGGGCTTTCAACCTATGGGAGTTCGACCCGGCGCAGCATCGAACTCTAAGCAGGCTCTTCGACACAATGTATGAAGATGCCTAGAAGGTGCTTTTCAAGGGCGCCGAGGCCCCCGCATCCGCTACCGAGGATCGCGGATTCAGCACACAACGTCGCGCTCGTGCGGTAAGCTGTTTTTACCTTTTACAGGGTATTAGTTTTTCATAGTTTGACTCCATGCGGGATCTTAAGATCCCTTACCTTTGACAGGATTGGCAGGAGACGTCCGGACAGATCAACTGTCCGGCTCATTTGCCCGAAGGCCCAGTGGACGCTCGCTTGGCGAAGCTGCTGGTTCCTGCTCCCTATGTGGTGCCGGAGAAGAAGGCCAAGAAGAAGCCCACGGGGACTCGAAAGAGTGCCCGACGCCCGGGGGTGTCGGATTCATCATCCGACGACTCCAAGACGCACTCCTCCCGTGAAGACGAGGAGGAGGAAGAAGAGACCTCTCCCCCTCCAGCGGGGGGAGAGAAGAAAAGGAAGGCCGCCCCAACTGGGGAGGCCGAAGGGTCGAAGAAGGGGTAAACCCTTCCCCCGGACGGCTCCACCAACGCCGACGACGGCGAATAGGAGTGGCCACACAGGGCCAAACCCCTGGTGAGATCGTAGGTGTCCGGATACCAGAGTGATTTATAGTATTCTTCCATTGCACAACTTTTCCTTATGTCGAACATGTTTATGCAGTCCACCCAAAGACCGGCTTGACGTGTCGTCGAGCGGTTGCCTGCATTCGTCGGATGTGAATTCGCTTTCGACGGCTTCCTCCCCCGACGGCGCCGAGGTGGCATCCCAACAGGTTCCAAGCCAGGAGGAGGTGGTCCTGGAGGCGCCGCAAGGCAACCTCCCGGTCTCCAGGCGTAAAGGGGATAGAACCCCCAAGGGCTCCAAGTCCGGCCTTGAGCCGGACACCGCGCCGGAACCTTCAGCGGTTCCGGACTCCGGTAGGCAGCCTCCTTCCAAGAGGAGCAAGCCTACCGAGCCGGTGACCTCCGTCCAACCGGAGGCACCAGACAATTTGCTGGAGACGCTTAACGGCGCCTCCATCGACGAGGAGCACCGCACTATTATGAGTGTGGTGATCCAGAAGGTTCGGTCCACCAAGAGCCGACTGACTGAAGCCTGTGCCAGCCTTCTAACAGGCTTTGAGGTAAGTAAAGAATATGTAAAAATATTACCGCATAGATAGTAGCCCCTGATGCTCTGTTCAGCGTTCGGAAAGAAAAGCCAAATAGAGGATCTAATAGTTGCAGGAGTCTAACATAATCAAGTCAATATGCGTATGCAGGCTTCGCTGCTGGCCTCCGCCGGACTGACTGCGGAGGTGGATACGCTGAAGCAGAACCTCGAGTGGTCCGAGCAAGAGCTTGGCCTAGCCAAGCAGCAGCTTGAGGAGAAGGAAGGTAAGAAATGCCTTATTGAAATATGTAAAAGGTGCAATTGCAAAAAGTGACAGGATTAACGCAGCTATTTGTAGGGGCCACAACTGAGGTGGCGACCCTTAAGCAAGCGCTGTCTGAGGCCAAAAAGAGGGCGGCCATGGTGCGCACCGAGCGGGAGAAGCATGAGACGCAGGTTGGCGAGGTGCGGCAAGAGCTCCAGGCTCTCATGAAAAAACATGAGAGTTTGGAGCTTGACTAGAAGACGCGAGAGTCTGAGCTCGCGGCGGCCATTGAAGATGCCAGGTCTGCCAAGGCTGAAACCCAGAAGGACCACCAGGAGGTTGAGGCAATAAAAAAGATAGCGGCGGGTAAGGCATTCTTTATGCAAAGCAAGCACGTAAAAGTGAATTACTTGTCACTTACCTGAATCTGGAGCTCTCCAGGAGCATTCGCAGACTTGCCCCATAGCGTGTCGGATTCCGCCGCCTTCTACCATGCCGTGGAGGGAAGCTCGACAGAGAAGGTGTTCTGGTCTCAGTATGCTGAGGCCGAACACCCGGTGCCCTTAAGCGACCAGCTGAAACAGGTGGTTGAGCTCCATAAGGTGGCCGAACAGGCCATGAAGGGCCTCATAGTCCGGCTATGTCCTGGAGAGGCCATGCCTGGGAGCTACTTCGAGCTGGTGAGGTGGCTGGTGGAGGCCCGACCAAGGCTCAATGTCATCAAGCGCTCCGTATGCATCGAGGGTGCCCGTAGGGCGCTTGCCCGTGCGAAGGATCACTGGGGGCAAGCTGGATGCTGAGAAGATTATGAAGGACGGGCCACCGCCGGGCAAGGAGCATCGCAAGCCCGAGATGTATTATGAGGGCGTTCTGAAGGGCGCTCGCCTTGTGGCGGATGAATGTTCCATGAATGTATTTTTTCAGTGAACTCGCTCGTTTTGTCCTGTGCGCTGAAAACTTGTTCATGTGCCCTAATCAATGCCTTTTGAATTTAAAATATTACCTTCTGTGCGGCCGTTTATCAATTTTGAGAGATGGCGAGTCGTCGGCTTCTGCCCCCATGGCACGAGTGCTGGGGTGTTCGGGATAAACATGAGCGCTCTTTTTCCCATTCTTGGGTCCTTCGAGGGAGGCGCTCAACACAACGAACAAGGAAATCGGACTATAGTGCTTGAACACTCCCACTTAGCCATAGAATTCTATAATTTAAATTTCGGCGAAGCCCCTAGTGTTTGGGAGACCGAGTTCGGGGCGCTATCCACGCCTAGGACGGACAAAGCCGACTCCTCGCTCTAAGCGGCATAAGTCTTTAGGGACTCGAAAACCTCTCGAACAGCGATCAGCTCTCGCCTCATCATTACGGTCAGTTTTAATCGGGACACAATCGCAGTAGTTCTCCTAGTGCTACCTTAGCAGATATGATGGAACGTAAAGTACCAAAACATAGGAGCCGGGAAAACCCAACTATTGACCCAAGACATGATTTGGAGCCGATGCATATAATGCTATAAGTTTGGGGTGCCGCACTTGTGGAAGTGTTCGGACTTCTCACACCATGTTGTGGGTACTTAAGCCCCTGGCGTATTGGCCGTACCAAAGTGTACGGGTGCAACATGTCATTAATGAACATATATTCGTAAAAAAGAGGTAATGCAATAATAGACGGAAGCTATGCATTGTTTATTTAAAAAAGCTCCAATCAAAGCAGAACGATACAACTAGTGCGATAAGAAAAAGATGGGACTACCAAATATGTCCTTTCCAGGGGCGAGCTGCGGAATGTTATGCGAAACAGGTATACTGCTCGTTATAGAGACCACCTTAGAGTTCCGTAGTGCGGCGTAGCTTTCTGCTTCCCTGGTTGTATCGTTTGTGCGGCAATTGTACTGCCGGACAAGCCTTCCAAAGACTGGAGTCCTGAAAATAAGAGAAAATTAAGAAATCGGCAGCCCCTAGTGCGGTTTAATCCGCGTTTCGGGCGTGCCGTGATGGTGCCCCTCCCCCTGTGCCCATGTTATTTCTAGAGCGTAGTTATGTACGCGCAACACTGGTTTCGCAAGTTCACGAGGGCTGGGGTTGGGGCCGCATTGCTACGCTTGCTCCGAATTTGCCAGGCGGTCTTGTTGTAGGTTACTCTGGGCGCGCTTGACTGTGTCCGGACGTTTAATGGTCGGACTGGAGAATTGCCTTGAGAGGCTGCTTTGTACTTCCGCTGCGATAGCCGCCATATGCTCCTCCATTCGGAGAGAGCGTTTCGTGTTTCCATTGACCGTGATGACGCCTCGAGGGCCTGGCATCTTGAGATTGAGGTATGCGTAGTGTGGCACCGCATTGAACTTGGCAAATGAGGTTCGCCCGAATAGTGCGTGATAGCCACCGCGGAACGGGACTATGTCAAAGATTAACTCCTCGCTTCGGAAATTATCCGGAGATCCAAAGACCACTTCAAGTGTAACTGGGCCTATACAGTTGGCTTCTACACCTGGTATGACACCTTTAAAGGTCGTTCTGGTGGGTTTATTCCTCGACGGATCGATGTCCATTTTCCGCACTGTATCCTAATAAAGCAGGTTCAGGCTGCTGTCGCCGTCCATAAGGACTCTAGTGAGGTGAAATCCATCAATGATTGGGTCTAGAACCAATGCGGCGAATCCGCCATGACGAATGCTAGTGGGGTGGTCCCTTCGATCAAAGGTGATCGGGCAGGAAGACCATGGGTTGAATTTTGGGTCGACTGGCTCCATCATGTATACATACCTTAGCACACGCTTCCGCTCCCTCTTGGGGACGTGGGTTGCGTATATCATGTTCACCGTCCGCACTTGTGGGAGAAACCTTTGTTCGGCGGCCGGGGCTCCTCCTGGTTGTCGCTATGCAGCCCCTTGTCTCTGCTTTCGGCATTTAACTTGCCTGCCTTCTTGAACACCCAACAATCCCTGTTGGTGTGATTGGCTGGTTTATTGGGGGTGCCATGTATCTGGCATGAGCGGTCGAGTATTCGGTCCAAACTGGACGGGCCCGGAGTGTTTCTTTTGAATGGCCTTTTCCGCTGACCGGGTTTAGAGCCTTTGAATCCGGCATTAACTGCCGTATCCTCAGTATTGTCGCCGTTAATGCGGCGTTTTTGCTTGTTGTGACGCGACCTGCCACTGCTGTCCTTGGTATCCGAATTACCAGGGCTCTTGGTCATGTTATTGCTGCAAGCTAGCTAGTTGTCTTCTCCCGCACAAAAGCGGGTCATAAGTGTCGTGAGGGCTGCCATAGATTTTGGCTTTTCCTGTCCTAGGTGCCGTGCAAGCCACTCATCGCGGATGTTATGCTTGAAGGCTGCTAGGGCCTCTGCGTCCGGACAGTCGATGATTTGATTTTTCTTGGTTAGGAACCGTGTCCAGAATTGTCTGGCCGATTCCTCTGGCTGCTGAATTATGTGGCTTAGGTCATCGGCGTCTGGTGGTAGCACATAAGTGCCCTGGAAATTTTCGAGGAATGCGGCTTCCAGTTCCTCCCAACAACCAATTGATTCTGCTGGCAAGCTGTTGAGTCAATGCCGAGCTGGTCCTTTAAGCTTGAGTGGGAGGTATTTGATGGCGTGTAGGTCATCACCGCGGGCCATGTGGATATGAAGGAGATAGTCCTTGATCCATACCGCAGGATCTATTGTGCCATCGTATGATTCGATGTTCATGGGTTTGAAACCCTCGGGGATTTGATGATCCATTACTTCATCTGTGAAGCATAGTGGGTGTGCGGCGCCTCTATATTGGGCTACATCATGACGCAGCTCAAATGAGTTTTGTCTACTGTGTTCGGCCCGGCCGAATTTACTGTATCCGGTGTGACGAGTACCATCTCGTGCCGTGGGGCGCCCACGTGATCCGTAGATCGATCTTGTTTGCCTTGCCTTATCCTCCAATATATCTCGCAGGTCTAGCGCATTTTCTCATGCCTTGGTAGTTTTTGAGCGGCACCGGGGTGCGGCTTGAGTGGAGGGCCGAGAGGCCTCTCTGTCGCGGCCACGGGGTGTCCGGTCGGCCGCATCATGCGCTGGTGATGTAGATTTAGGTGCTTCCTCCTCTAATTGGGGTAGCAACCTGTGCTTTGGGTAGCTCTTGGAGGAGCGTTCGAGTTCATACTCTTCGGCCGCAAGGACTTCAGTCCATCTGTCAGCTAGCAAATCTTGATTAGCTCTAAGTTGTTGCTATTTTTTCTTGAGGCTGCTCGCCGTGGCCATAAGCCTGTGTTTGAAACGCTCTTGTTCGACGGGATCCTCCGGCATGACAAATTCTTCGTCGTCGAGGCTTGCCTTGTCTTCGGAGGGAGGCATATAATTATCGTCCTCGACCTCTTTGTCTGCCGCTCTCTCATGAGGGCTGGATTCTCTATCCTCCTGTGCTGAATCTTGCTGGAGGTGGTTGTCTTCGGCACTGTCCGGGGTGTTATTATCCCCCGTGCCGGAATCACCGTTTTTTTAGCGGGATTTAGAGCGGCGCCGCTGACGCCGGCGCTTAGGCTGCTTCTTGGAGGGGTCATCCTCCGCTATTCCATCGCCATTGCCTTCTTTTGGGGTGTCCACCATGTATATATCATACAACGAGGTGGCTTTCCAGTGCCCTAGAGGCGCTGGTTCTTGATCGTCTCCTGCATCGGTGTCCATACCGTCGATTTCTTCGGAGTCGAAGTCAAGCATGTCGGTTAAATCATCGACAGTGGCTACGAAGTGGGTGGTGGATGGGCTTTGAATTTCCTCATCATCCGCATCCCAAACTTGCCGACCATAGTCTGGCCAGGGCTCTCCTGACAAAGAGAGAGAGACTTTAGTGAATTCAGAATATCGCCGAAGGGCGAGTGCTGAGAGATGTCCGCGGAGGTGAACTCCGTGATCGGCGCCCAATCGGGTTCGATCGGTCGGGCAGCAGAGGGCTCGGAGTCTAGAGAGGAGTTCGGCTCCTTGGAGTCACGGGCTTCGCAGAGAATAGGGCTGGTGTTCGGCTTGATCGCTGTAGAGATTGCAGCCCCCGAGGCGGCGTCTAACCACCCATCCTCGGTCGGTGAGATCGGCTCCGAGCTAGGGGTCGGAGCGGACACAGGTGCGGCCTCCAGGGCACTGTTTGGCGGCAGAGCTAAATCATGCCCATCATGACAGTGCGGCGCGCTCGGCTGTGGCTCGAATCCGTCGAAGATCAAGTCTCCGAGGATGTCGGCCGTGTAGTTCAAACTTCCAAATCTGACCTGATGGCCAGAGGCGTAGCTTTCGATCTGCTCCAGAAGACCAAGCGAATTGGCCCGCAGTGCAAAGCCGCCGAATACGAAGATCTGTCCGGGGAGAAAAGTCTCACCCTGGATAGCATCGCTGTTGATGATCGGAGAAGCCATCGGGCCTAAAAGTGACGACACAGAGGAACTCTCAATGAAAGCACCAATGTCGGTGTCAAAACTGGCGGATCTCGGGTAGGGGGTCCCGAACTGTGCGTCTAGGTCGGATGGCAACAGGAGGCAGGGGACATGATGTTTTACCCAGGTTCGGGCCCTCTTGATGGAGGTAAAACCCTACGTCCTGCTTGATTGATATTGATGATATGGGTAGTACAAGAGTAGTTCTACCACGAGATCAGAGAGGCTAAACCCTAGAAGCTAGCCTATGGTATGATTGTTGTTCGTCCTACGGACTAAAACTCTCCGGTTTATGTAGACACCGGAGAGGGCTAGGGTTACACAGAGTCGGTTACAATGGTAGGAGATCTACATATCCGTATCGCCAAGCTTGCCTTCCACGCCAAGGAAAGTCCCTTCCGGACACGGGACGAAGTCTTCAATCTTGTATATTCATTGTCCAGGAGTCCGATCGAAGGTATAGTCCGGCCATCCGGACACCCCCTAATCCAGGACTCCCTCAGACGGGAACCGTGGAGGCTAGGCTCGAAGCTGTGGAGCAAGATGTCTTCCCGTGCAAGGGGATGGTGGACCGTGGACTCCATGCCAATCACCTCATGATCATGGACCTCTCTCGTGATCTCAAGGTGGATGGCAAGCCCATGAAGGACATCGTCTTCACCTTCAACGAGAAAATCAACTTCCTCCAAAGCCAGATCTATGACCTCTAGAACCAAGTCTTCGAATATGAGGCGAGGTTTAAAGGTATGAGTTTGGCTGCTAGTTGCAGGACCCGTGAGACTCACTCTTCCTCTTACGATGGTGGACCACTGCCATGGAAATTTGAGAACAAGGTCTTTGCTTCATCACCACCATCATCTTCTTCACCACCCAAGGAGAATGAAGTATCGGGTATGGGCACTCCCCTTGGATTCCGCCAAGCTTGGGGGAGGTGCCCCGGTATCGTATCATCCCACTATCTTTTTGCTTTTATTTATCTTAGTTCTATCTTTTTTTTCTTTAGATGAAATAAAGTTTAGTTCGATCCTTTCCTCTTTGAGAGTTTGCTTAGTGATCTATCATTGTAATCGTGTGCAAGTTATAAAATAAAGTTAGTTTGAGTTTTTGCTTTCTTTACTTTCATGTTGCAAATCAAGAAAAGAATAAGAAAGAAAGAAACAGAGAAAGGAAATAAATAAAAGAAAGGATATAAATCAATAAGATTGTATATTAATCCTGTGGTAGGTGATAGCACCAAATAAGGAAAAGTATAAGTAAGAAATTTTTATTAGAGATTGACAAACATAGCATTCGTCAATGATGCAACTCACATATAAATATACTATCCTAGAAATCTTTTGTGATTGTGAGCCCTCATCAAAATATTATATGCCAAAATTGTTGACGTTGGACAAGGAAGACAATGTAATGATTTATGTTTGTTCATACTCACATAGAAGTTGCATTGTCATAGATCCTTCAACATGTGGTGCTTGCCCCACCCCCATCTTTGCTAGCCAAAAATTCCGCACCAAGTAGAGATACTACTTGTGCATCAAAAAACCCTTAAACCCAAATCTTTTTCGAGTGTCCACCATACCTACCTATGGATTGAGCAAGATCCCTCAACTAAGTTGTCATCGGTGCAAAAAGGCAATAAAAATTTCTTCTAAATATGTGAGATCATTTAGTGTAAGAGAAAATTTAGTGTTGTTCAAACTTGGATGACAAATAAGAAAAGCAACAAACTGTATAATAAAGGTTGTCATCTTAAGGGGCAATACAACGTGACGTTCTCTTGCACTAAGGGATTGAGCATGCAAACAAATAAGCGCATGGCAACCACTGCTTCCCTGTGTGAAGGGCCCATCTTTTACTTTTATGTCTTTACTTTTATGCAATGAGTCAAAGTTTTCCTTCTATTCCTTTTTATTTTCTATTTTGGCAAGCATCATGTGGTGAGGAAATTTCTAGGCACATATGTCCAGTTTAATATAGATAGCATGAGTTATTATTGTTGACATCACCCTTGAGGTGAGTATGTTGGGAGGCGAAACTATAAGCCCCTATCTTTCTATGTGTCCGGTTGAAATGTTTTGCTCATGGGTATGAGGTGAGTGTCAGCAATCATAGAAGACTATATGATGGTTGAGTATGTGGACTTGCTTTAAAGGCTCCGACACGTGACTCTTCCTGAAAAGATGATGAATTGTAGTTGCAAAGTTGACTGAGAACACAGTTTTTGGTTTCTAATAGAGTTTTTGCTTCATACTTCGATTGTGTGATGGATTGTTACTTATTCATAGGAAGTATATGATGCAAGTTCTATGATAAAAGTCTTGTGTTTAATTTTGTTGTTGTTATAACAATCAACATGATGCTTCTATATCTGTATTTTGTTTTTTTTGACACCTCTCTCAAAGCATGTGGGCATGTTTTTTGATTTCGGTTTTCGCTTGAGGACAAGCGAGGTCTAAGCTTGGGGAAGTTGATATGTCCATTTTGCATCATGTTTTCTTACTGTTATTTATAATGTTTTTATCCACAATAATGATTTTTGGAGCAATTTTAATGCCTTTTCTCTCATAATTTGCAAGGAATACACCAAGAGGGAGAATTTCGGCAGCTGGAAATTTGGACCTGGAAAAGCTACGCCAAGCCACCTATTCTGCACAACTGCAAATGAGCTGAAACTTCACGCAGATTTTTTATGGATTATTTAAGAAATACTAGAGCCAATGAACACCAGAGGGGGGCACCAGGTGGGCACAACCCACCTGGGCGCGTGATACGTCTCCAATGTATCTATAATTTCTGATTGTTCCATGCTATTATATTATCAACCTTGGATGTTTTATATGCATGTATATGCTATTTTATATGATTTTTGGGAATAACCTATTAACCTAGAGCCTAATGCCAGTTTCTGTTTTTTCGTTGTTTTTGAGTATCACAGAAAAGGAAAACCAAACAGAGTCCAATTGACCTGAAACTTCACGGAACTTATTTTTGGACCAGAAGAAGGCCAGGAAGTAAAAGAATTGGCCCGGAAGAGTCTCGGGCTGCCCACGAGGGTGGGGGCGCGCCCACCCCCCCTGGGCGTGCCCACCTGCCTCGTGGACAGCCCGGAAACCCCCCGTACCTTGTCCCGACTCCAACACCTCTTATATAACCCAAAACTTCCAGAAAGAAACCTAGAACGGGAGTTCCGCCGCCAGAAGCCTCCGTGGCCACCGAAAACCAATCTAGACCCGTTCTGGCACCCTGCCAGAGGGGGGAATCCCTCTCTGGTGGCCATCTTCATAATCCCGACGCTCTCCATGACGAGGAGGGAGTAGTTCACCCTCGGGGCTGAGGGTATGTACTAGTAGCTATGTGTTTGATCTCTCTCTCTCATGTTCTTGAGGTGGTATGATCTTGATGTATCGTGAGCTTTGCTATTATAGTTGGATCTTATGATGTTTCTCCCCCTCTACTCTCTTGTGATGAATTGAGTTTTCCCTTTGAAGTTATCTTATTAGATTGAGTCGTTAAGGATTTGAGAACACTTGATGTATGTCTTGCAAGTGCTTATCTGTGTTGACAATGGGATATCACGTGATCCACTTGATGTATGTTTTGGTGATCAACTTGCGAGTTCCGTGACCTCGTGAACTTATGCATAGGGGTTGGCTCACGTTTTCATCTTGACTCTCCGGTAGAAACTTTGGGGCACTCTTTGAAGTTCTTTGTGTTGGTTGAATGGATGAATCTGAGATTGTGTGATGCATATCAGATAATCATACCCACGGATACTTGAGGTGACATTGGAGTATCTAGGTGACATTAGGGTTTTGGTTGATTTGTGTCTTAAGGTGTTATTCTAGTACGAACTCTATGATAGATCGATTAGAAAGGATAACTTTGAGATGGTTTCGTACCCTACAATAATCCCTTCGTTTGTTCTCCGCTACTAGTGACTTTGGAGTGACTCTTTGTTGCATGTTGAGGGATAGTTATATGATCCAATTATGTTATTATTGTTGAGAGGACTTGCCCTACTAAAAGTATGAACCCTAGGCCTTGTTTCAACGCATTGCAATACCGTCTGTGCTCACTTTTATCATTAGTTACCTTGCTCTTTTTATATTTTCAGATTACAAAAACCTTTATCTACCATCCATATTGCACTTGTATCACCATCTCTTCGCCGAACTAGTGCACCTATACAATTTACCATTTTATTGGGTGTGTTGGGGACACAAGAGACTCTTTGTTATTTGGTTGCAGGGTTGTTTAAGAGAGACCATCTTCATCCTACACCTCCCACGGATTTATACACCTTAGGTAATCCACTTGAGGGAAATTTGCTAATGTGCTACAAACCTCTGCACTTGGAGGCCCAACAACGTGTACAAGAAGAAGGTTGTGTAGTAGACATCATGCTCTTTTCTGGCGCCGTTGCCGGGGAGGTTAGTGCTTGAAGGTATATCTTTAGATCTTGCAATCAAATCTTTTTGTTTCTTGTTTTATCACTTTTTCAGTTTATAAAAGAAAACTACAAAAAAATGGAATTGAGGGTACCTCATTTGCTTCATATTTTTAATTTCTTTCATGAAAATAAGGATTCCGATAATTGTGCCAATGTTTTAGAAGAAGAATGCATTAGAATGTTTGGCACTAATTCTTTGAATGACGAGCATGATTGCAATGTTATTAGTATGAACTCTTTGAATATCCATGGTACTAATGATTATTACACTAGTCATGATGAAAATGTCTCTTATAAGCATGTCAACTTTTGTGGAATACATAGAGCTTGCAAGCACACACCAAATAGGGAAGATAGATTTTGCAAGAGGCATAAGCATTTGGAAACTAAATGGTTGCAACAAAGGCTAGATGATTCTGCTGAAAGATTCAATATTTATCATCATCCTTGTCAACTTTGCAATGAACATGGTCATTTAAAGTTCCAATGCTATTTGTTTCATGATCAAATCGTGTCCAAAAATTGTGATAACTTGATTACCCTTGAGCATCATAAACAGCTTAGTCTTATTTTGGGGTATGAAGAAATGAAACGTATAACTGAGGGTATTCCAAAATTTAATCTTGATAGATTTCTTGATTTTGATCTAGAAGAAATTTTTATGTATTGTGCGGTGAATTGCATTGAAAATCCTTATATTGCCAATTACATAAAGACAAGAAAACAAATAGAATATGAAGAGAATACTAATGAAAGGGAAGAGACTTCCCAATATTCTCCTATAATTTCTTATGATGAATCAGGTAACGAGGAGGAGCCTCCTATTCAACCAATCTCATTAATAAGGAGCTCCGAAAAGAGGATTGAACCCACACTTAATGTGAAGAAGAAAAAGAAAAGACGTAGAAGCGAAGCTAAAAAGGTATCCCTCCCAAATGATGTTGCTCCTATTACTCATTGTGATGACGATAATTGATATGCCATTGGTGCTATCCATATTATTAATGATGAGAGTGATTATGCTTATGATATGAAAAGGCCCAAGCTTGGGGATGCTATGTTTGATGACATGTTTGAGAGTTTATTTGCTGCAATTAATGTTTGTCCCAAGCTTGGGGATGCTACGTTTCATGAAGATGATATATTGAACCTCCCAAGTTTTGATATGCAAATTTATAATGATGATAGCATGCCTCCTATTTATGATGGTTATATTGATGAAAGTGGGTTTGGAAGAGTGTCAACTTTAGGAAGTAATGATGCCACTATTTTGGAGGGTGTTGAATCTTATTGTGACAATTATGAAAGTGGATTTGGAGAGGTCATGACTTTATTTATTAATGATTCCACTATTTTGGAAGAGGTTTCAATTGATTATGATGAGAACAAAGTTGCTATTTATGATGATTATTGTGATGACACTTATGCTACAAAAAGTAGTGATGATTTTATTTATAAAACTTGTCATGATTAACCTTTTTCTGAACATTACTCTTTTAATGTGGAAATAATTTTTAGTATTCGAGCTTCGTATGATACTCCCACTATTCCGAATGAGAAGAATTTTGCTTATGTCGAGAGTAGTAAATTTTCTATGCTTGCAGATCATGAAAGCAATGTTTTATGTGATGGTTATATTTTTGAATTTATTCATGATGATACTGAAAATTATTATGAGGGAGGAATATATGCTTGTAGGAATTGCAGTAACATCAAGTTCCATCTCTATGTGCTTAAAGTTTCAAAGCTATGCTTGTTTTACATTCGTATGCAAGTTGATTCTTGTTCCCACAAGTTGTTTGCTCACAAAATCCCTATGCATAGGAAGTGGGCTAGACTTAAATGTGCTAGTCATATTCTTCATGACGCTCTCTTTATGTTTCAATTCTTATCCTTTATGTGAGCATCATTGTAATCATCATGCCTAGCTAGGGGCGTTAAATGATAGCGCTTGTTGGGTGGCAACCCAATTTTATTTTTGTTCTTTGCTTTTTTGCCCCTGTTTAGTAATAAATAATTCATCTAACCTTTGTTTAGATGTGGTTTTATGATTTTAATTAGTGTTTGTGCCAAGTAGAACCTTTGGGAAGACTTGGGGAAAGTCTTTGCGATCTTGCTGTAAAAAACAGAAACTTTAGCGCTCATGAGATTTGCTACCATTTTTTACTGGAGAGTGCTATTTAGTTAATTCTTTTTGCAGATGATTAATAGATAAATTCCTACATATTACTCCAGAAATTTATTTTAGGATTTTTGGTGTTCCAGAACTATTCGAAACCTACATATTACTACAGATTGTTCTGTTTTTGACAGATTCTGTTTTACGTGTGTTGTTTGCTTATTTTGATGAATCTATGGCATGTAATAGAGTTTATGAACCATTGAAAAGTTGGAATACAGTAGGTTTAACACCAATATAAATAAATAATGAGTTCATTATAGTACCTTGAAGTGGTGGTTTGTTTTCTTTTACTAACGGAGCTCACGAGATTTTCTTTTAAGTTTTGTGTTGTGAAGTTTTCAAGTTTTGGGTAAGGATTTGATGGATTATGGAACAAGGAGTGGCAAGAGCATAAGCTTGGGAATGCCCAAGGCACCCCAAGGTAAAATCCAAGGACAACCAAAAGCCTAAGCTTGGGGATGCCTCGGAAGGCATCCCCTCTTTCGTCTTCGTTCATCGGTAACTTTACTTGGAGCTATATTTTTATTCGCCACATGATATGTGTTTTGCTTGGAGCATCTTGTATGATTTGAGTCTTTTCTTTTTAGTTTACCACAATCATCTTTCCGGTACACACCTTTTGGGAGAGACACACATGAATTGGAATTTATTAGAATACTCTATGTGCTTCACTTATATCTTTTGAGTTGGATAAATTTTGCACTAGTACTTCGCTTATATCTTTTAGAGCACATCGGTGGTTCTATTTTATAGAAATAATTCATCTCTCATGCTTCACTTATATTATTTTGAGCGTCCTTTAGAACAGCATGGTATTTTACTTTAGTTATAAATTTTAAATGCTAAGAGACGTTGGATGCTTGATAGTTGTTTTGAGATATAAAGGTGGTAATATTAGAGGTGTGCTAGTGGAGTAATTGTGAAATTGATGAATACTTGTGTTGAAGTTGGAAAGTCCAGTAGCATGCACGTATGGTAAACATTGTGTTACAAATTTGAAGCATGGGGTGGTCTTTGATTGCTTTCCTTGAGTGGCGGTCGGGGACGAGGGTTGGTCTTTTCCTACCAATAATCCCCCTAGGAGCATGTGCGTAGTGCTTGGGTTTGATGACTTGTAGATTTTTGCAATAAGTATGTGAGTTCTTATGACTAAAGTTGAGTCCATGGATTATACGCACTCTCAACCTTCCATCATTGCTAGCCTCTTCGGAACCGTGCATTGCCCTTTCTCGCCTTGAGAGTTGGTGCAAACTTCGCCGGTGCATCCAAACCCCATGATATGATACGCTCTACCTCACATAAGCCTCCTTATATCTTCCTCAAAACAGCCACCATACCTACCTATTATGGCATTTCCATAGCCATTCCGAGATATATTGCTATGCAACTTTCCACCGTTCCATTTATTATGACACGCATCATCATTGTCAAATTGCTTTGCATGATCATGTAGTTGACATCATATTTGTGGTAAAGCCACCATGCTTAATTTTTCATACATGTCACTCTTGACTCATCGCAATCCCGGTACACCGCCGGAGTCATTCACAGAGTCATATTTTGTTCTAAGTATCGAGTTGTAATTCTTGAGTTCTAAGTAAATAAAAGTGTGATGATCATCATTATTAGAGCATTGTCCCAGTGAGGAAAGGATGATGGAGACTATGATTCCCCCACAAGTCGGGATGAGAATCCGGACAAAAAATAAAAAAAGGCCATAAAAAAGAGAAGGCCCAAAAAAACAAAAAAAAACAAAAAATGAGATAAAAGAGAGAAGGGGCAATGCTACTATACTTTTTACACACTTGTGCTTCAAAGTAGCACCATGATCTTCATGATAGACAGTCTCTTATTTTTTCACTTTCATATACTAGTGGGAATTTTTCATTATAGAACTTGGCTTGTATATTCCAATGAGGGGCTTCCTCAAATGCCCTAGGTCTTCGTGAGCAAGCAAGTTGGATGCACACCCACTTAGTTTCTTTGATGAGCTTTCATATATGTATAGCTCTAGTGCATCTGTTGCATGGCAATCCCTACTCCTTGCATTGACATCAATCGGTGGGCATCTCCATAGCCCATTGATTAGCCAGGTCAATGTGAGACTTTCTCCCTTTTTGTCTTCTCACACAACCTCAATCATTATATACTATTCCACCAATAGTGCTATGTCCATGGCTCGCGCTCATATATTGCATAAAAGTTGAAAGAGTTTGAAAGGGCTAAGTATGAAACAATTACTTGGCTTTTCATCGGGGTTGTGCATGATGAGAGCATTTCGTGTGACGAAAATGAAGCATGGCCAAACTATATGATTTTGTAGGGATAAGTTTTCTTTGGCTATGTTATTATGATAAGACATAATTGCGTGGTTAGCATACTTGGAGTATTACTATTTGTATGCCAACAATAAAATAGTAAACATCCAGGAGAATCACGAAACCCTAGAGAAGTTGGAGTGGTGGTTTGTTTTCTTTTAGTAATGGAGCTCACAAAGATTTTCTTTTAAGTTTTGTGCTGTGAAGTTTTCAAGTTTTGGGTAAGGATTTGATGGATTATGGAACAAGGAGTGGCAAGAGCCTAAGCTTGGGGATGCCCAAGGCTGTGACACTCCAAAATTTTTATTTGGTTTTTCAGCAAAAACTTTGTTGGTTTTTGAAAAGAGGCCATTTAAATTTTTTCCAGAAAACCTTCCTCTTAAAAACTTCTTTGGCAAGGATTTTTATTTTCGTATCTTCTTCAAACTATGGTGTTTGATCATTTAAAACTCTTCCTCTGTTGGTTCCCTTCCCAAAGTATATTTTTGGAAATTATTCTTTTCCTTATAAAAAGAACTCTATGAATTTTGAGGTTTTTCTCATCTTGAAAACCACCCATGGTTTTACCATGTCTCCTATAGTAAATCTTCTCAAAATCCCTCCCTCCACCTCTGAACAATCTAAATTCTCTGTCTCAACAAGTCCAAACAAGTTTTGGATTTTATTTCAATTATTTTATCTCTCAAATCATTTCTGCCAATTACTTTGAGCCTGAGTGATTTTCAAAGCAAGTACCCTAATGCCTTTGATCCTTGAGCCCAAACCAACTCCCCTGGATAGTCCTTAGTACCCACAACCTAGAACCATCTTGATCCACTCTTCTTCCTTTCAAATTTTTCAAATTTCACTCACTGCAAGTTTGGACCAGATTTGACAAATTTGGTGAAATTCATATCTACACTTCTCCAAAAATTCCACAAAAATTCAGGCAGTCTCCTGGTGCAATGAGAGGCCACTCCACCAAAAATCAGCTCAAGGAAAAATCCCTACATGCCAGAATCATTCTGTCGAACACCTGGCCGGCACTGTTACTTTGCACTTTCAGTAAAATTCAGAAATTTCACAGAAGTTCAGTGTCGTTTCTTCGTCAGAGAATTGTCACTTGTCAACAGTTCATCCTGGCGCGTTGCACGCAGCCCCATCTCCCTGGCTAGCACCCCGCACGCGTGCTTGGCGCCTTCCTGGCGTCGGTGGCGCCCTGGGCCGCCTGCGCCGGCATGCTTTGCGGCGGCAGAACCACCGTAACGGTCGACAGGGGGGCAACACCGCGGCAGAATACCGTTCGGCGCCACCCAACCCTCCTGGTAGCTCCGCGTGGCGTCATGCACGCCAGCGCACCCCGCAGCACCGTCGCCGTGGCCCGGCAAGCACAGGGCACGCTCTCTGCCGCCGACGGTCCCGCGCCGCCCTGTTCCGTCGAAACCCACTCAAGCTCCTAATCCAAGTCCTCTTAGCGTCTGAAAGGGACCAGTAGACCTCCACGATGACGCCCAACTCCCTAATCTCCCCGTCCAGCCACTGCGCCGCCGTAATCCACCATTGGACTTATCCGTCCACGGCCACCGCCTCGGATTGCCTATAAAAGGGAACCCCAAGCTCACCCTCGAGCACGCACCACCACTTCACCTCACCAACGCCCCGCAAAGCCACTAGGAGGACCTCGAGGAGGTCTCCTCCCCCGACTCCGGCCGCCCCGTTCCGCCTCGGCCTCCGTCTCGATTCGCTCCGGTGAGGCCGTCCCCGGCACCCAAACTTCGTCAGTACCCTCCTCGAGCAACCAGAGAGCTAACCCCCACTTCAATTCGATCCTTGCAGCCCTCCTCGACGAGCTCCATCAACGCCCGAACCACCGTCCGCCGGAGCAAGGGCCACCGTCGACGTGGTGCTCGCCGGCGACCACCACCACCTCCCACAGACGCGGAATTGCGCCCTGAACATGGAGGTTCTCTCCGATCTCCCTGCCTCGCCGTGGATCGCCGCCGGCGACCACCGCGGCTCTCGGGCACCGTCGAGCTCTGCCGCCTCTTTTGAAAATTCAAACCTGACGGGTGGGACCCGCCCGTCAGCCTCTCAGTTCTTTCTAAATGAACCATTTTCTGAAGGCGTCTTCTGCCAAAGTACGTCACCCCTCTGGGCCGGCGTATTTTCAATCGAACCGTTTTCTGTTTTTATAAGTTAGCCCCTAGAAGTTTTCTGTTTCATTAGAAATGAGTCCCTGGACTAAAACCCTTATAACTTTTTAACAGAAAAGTATTTTTGATTGATTCTTTTTCTGTCCTCCTTAAAATTTTGTCTAGTTTTTTATCAGATTTATTTGAGAAATATTTGGATTAATTTTTGGGCACCTCACGGTATTCACGATAGCGCGTATATTTTCTTTATGCCGTAGATACCGAAGGAGGTGACGGGACCGCGAACTTCACCAAGCTAGGCTCCGACTACTCTGAACCAGGCAAGCATGTTTGAACTTTTGATATGATGATTGTTTTGGCATGTTTGCATTAAGTAGTTTCATGGCATGTTGATGAACATACCGACGAATGTCATGTTACATGCAACGATGAGGCAAGTGAGTTTCGAAAATCCATAAGTGGATGGATGTGAGTATGAATGGCCATGTGTTGGCATGAGGATGGGTAAGATGGCAGTGTTGTAGCATGCCAGTCTTATGCCAGACTATATGACATCAGTGTCAACCCGTATCGATCTAGTTCCTTCCACTTTTCCTTCCCTGTACTACCACATGTTTTCCGCAAGGAATATGGCTTAGTAAGTTGCAAACCGCTTTCTTGGTACACACCAAAAGGAGAGGCCGTGATGATGGTTCCATGGCCCTGGATTAAAGCCAGTCATCTGGTCAGGGGGCATGGGTGTTTCCGGTTGGGACCGAGAGGGGGGCACCCCTTAGAGCGCGCGTTTATAAATTTGATCCCATGCTATTCGAGATTGTGATCTTCCCGTCTCAAAAGTTTTTCTTGGATGATGTCTAGGGTGATTCCTGGCATCAAGAGGTAGGATGGGTGTGTACCTGTTAGCTGTGTTTTCTTCCAAAATACCGTAAACGTAACAAGTCCTTCGTGACTACGGAAATCCGTTGGCTGTGGGAAAATTTTTCGTACAAATTCTGCAGAGTCATATATTCCTTTGAATCATCTATTCCATGTCCAAGTTTGGTATTATCTTATCCTAACAAATGTCAGTTTTGATGACAGAGACTCCGGTGAATCACATGAGTGCTAAGTTCGGTTCAATGTTTATTCCTGTGGATGGACTAACCCGTTTATTTTCATGAATTGAATATTTATTATGAGTATTATTTACTTGTGAATAAAAGCCCTTTCTGTGATGTCGCTCAGACGTCCGACCGTGGCATTGTTATTATTTACTTTCAATAAAAGCCCTTTCTGTGATTTCGCTCAGACGTCCGACTGTGGCATTGTTATATTTTACTTTCAATGAAAGCCCTTTCTGCGATGTCGCTCAGACGTCCGACTGTGGCATTTCATTTAAAGCCCTTTATGTGGCGTCGCTCAGACGCCCTACCGTGGCATTTCTTTTAAAGCCTTTTATGTGGCGTCGCTCAGACGCCCGACTGTGGCATTTCTGTTAAAGCCCTTTATGTGGCGTCGCTCAGACGCCCGACTGTGGCATTTCTTTTAAAGCCCTTTATGTGGTGTCGCCTAGACGCCCGACTGCGGCGTGCTTTATTTATTTATCTTCCTATCGAGGTGTCGCTTCAGACACTCGATTGGGTTTACAGTTATTTATGTTGGGTTTCCGGGCGGACTACCGCCGACTCCCTTTTTTACTTACCTTGCTTGCTAAATTTTGAATGTGCATTGGTAAATTAATCATGACGCATCCATGCATGCATTTGTTATATCTTACGTCTGAACTGTCTTGCGAGTACTTTCAAAGTACTCACCTGGCTTGTTGATTTGGCCAGATGCTGACGAAGGCGATCTCATGGATGAAGAGTTTGATAGTGAGTCCGACGCCTAGAGGAATCCCAGTCAGTCTCGTGCGACCCTGGATTTGGTCACTGTATTATATACGCTTCCGCTACCAAATAAATTCATCGAGCCTCACCTCGACGCTCGATGAGATGCCAGTTTTAGAGTCATGTATCTCACTCCCCGCTGTGTTTTTCCACCACCACCCTATCCTCGAGTCAGTAGTATGCCTCCACACCACTGTGTCATGTCCGCCATTATGTATAATTATTGGCGTGCTTGTAATAATTTGGTTGAGCAACCGTAGCTCGACCCTGTAATATATTTTATGCCACTGGCTTATTGTATCAAGAATTTGTCTACCGGTAAGGAGGATTTTTCTCATACTGGACTCAAAAAAGATTGGTTTCTCAATAAAAATTTTTATTGGAAAACCGGTCGTGACAAAGGCACCCCAAGGTAAAATCCAAGGACACCAGAAAGCCTAAGGTTGGGGATGCCCCGGAAGGCATCCCCTCTTTCGTCTTCGTCTATCGTTAACTTTACTTGGAGCTATATTTTTATTCGCCACATGATATGTGTTTTGCTTGGAGCGTCTTGTATGATTTGAGTCTTTGCTTTTTAGTTTACCACAATCATCCTTGCTGTACACAATTTTTGGGAGAGACACACATGAATTGGAATTTATTAGAAAACTCTATGTACTTCACTTATATCTTTTGAGCTATGTAGTTTTTTTGCTCTAGTGCTTCGCTTATATCTTTTAGATCACGGCGGTGGTTCTACTTTATAGAAATAATTGATCTCTCATGCTTCACTTATATCATTTTGAGAGTCCTTTAGAACAGCATGGTAATTCACTTTGGTTATAAATTTTAAATGCTAAGAGAAGTTAGATGCTTGATAGATGGGTTTGAGATATAAAGGTGGTAATATTAGAGGTGTCCTAGTTGAGTAATTGTGAAATTGATGAATACTTGTGTTGAAGTTGGCAAGTCCAGTAGCATGCACATATGGTAAACGTTATGTGACAAATTTGAAGCATGGGGTGTTCTTTGATTGCTTTCCTTATGAGTGGCGGTCGGGGAAGAGCAATGGTCATTTTCCTACCAATCTATCCCCCTAGGAGCATGTGCGTAGTGCTTGGTTTTGATGACTTGTAGATTATTGCAATAAGTATGTGAGTTCTTTATGACTAATGTTGAGTCCATGGATTATACGCACTCTCACCCTTCCACCATTGCTAGCCTCTTCAGTACCGTGCATTGCCCTTTCTCACCTTGAGAGTTGGTGCAAACTTCGCCGGTGCATCCAAACCCCATGATATGATATGCTCTATCACACATGAGCCTCCTTATATCTTCCTCAAAACAACCACCATACCTACCTATTATGGCATTTCCATAGCCATTCCGAGATATATTGCCATGCAACTTTCCACCGTTCCATTTATTATGACACGCATCATCATTGTCATATTGCTTTGCATGATCATGTAGTTGACATCGTATTTGTGGAAAAGCCACCGTTCATAATTTTTTCATACATGTCACTCTTGATTCATTGCAATCCCGGTAAACCGCCGGAGGCATTCACATAGAGTCATATTTTGTTCTAAGTATCGAGTTGTAATTCTTGAGTTGTAAGAAAATAAAAGTGTGATTATCATCATTAGAGCATTGTCCCATGTGAGGAAAGGATGATGGAGACTATGATTCCCCCACAAGTCGGGATGAGACTCCGGACGAAAAAAAGGGGAAAAGGGGAAAGAAAAGAGGCCAAAAAAATAAAGAAGGCCCAAATAAAAAAATATATGAGAGAAAAAGAGAAAGCTACAATGTTACTATCCTTTTTCCACACTTGCGCTTCAAAGTAGCACCATGATCTTCATGATAGAGAGTCTCTTATTTTGTCACTTTCATATACTAGTGGGAATTTTTCATTATAGAACTTGGCTTGTCACTACTAGGAAAAGGCATGTTAGTGGCGCACCTGTTTTGGCCATTAATGGCGCACTACAGGTGCACCACTATCATCATGCCATTAGTAATGGCGCACCCCTGGTGCGCCATTAGTATTGCAGGTAACAGTGGTGCACCTTGTAGTGCGCCATTACTACTGCTACAGGTGCACCACTGGTAACTTTTTTTTTGATTTTTTTTGATTTTTTTTCTGAATTTTGAAGGCGCGAAAATAGTAGTGGTGCGCCGTCTAACCCCCACCGTGCGCCATTGCTATTTTTGAATTTTGAATTTGGACCTGGATCGCGATTTTTTTGCCCTTTTTTGCTCGTTTTTTGCACGATATTTTTTCAAATTTTGTTCTTGTTTTTGGATCTTGTACGTTCTTTTGCCGCGATCTTTTGCCGGAGAGGAGTTCGCCGGAGAGGAGGGCCGAGGTCACTAGAGAGGAGGAGGAGGAGGAGAAGGAGGAGGCCACCGGAGAGGAGGACGAGGTCACCGGAGAGGAGTTCACCGGAGCACCGGAGAGGAGGAAATAGAAACCATGAGGGGAGGGGAGGAGAGGAGGGAGGAGGAGCTCACCGGAGAGGACGGAGGAGGAGATCACCGGAGAGGAGTGTCGTGGAATTGTCACGGCAGATGTCCTAGTGTAAGGACTTAGTCGCGAGGCCAACGCATCTATGTGGTAGCTTGAAGGGGTTGAGCGGAATCGAGAGACGCAACACACAAGACGAGGATTTAGACAGCTTCGGTCCCCGGGAAACATCATCCGGTAATAACCCTACGTGCTGTTTGTGGCTAGGTCTCATTATGATCACGAGGGAGTCGCCGTAAGCCGGCTCTCCTCTTTGTGTCTATCCCTAGATATTGTTTCTTCTTGCTTCCCCTCTTTGGGGAGCCCTGCCCCTCCTTATATAAGTTGAAGGGGCGGCTTACATGTAGAGTCCTATTAGGATTAGAACTAACTTATTCTCTATTACAAGTCGGATACAAGTACGGGTCTTGCTTCCTAATAAAGGAAATATTCCTCATGCCTTCTATCTTAAGCCGGCCCACCATAATATGAGCCAGCCTACTGGGCCTTGGGCCTAGTCTTCTATGTGACCTGCCATCGGGGTTGTCAGTGAGACGTCTGACCAGTGAGCCGCCAGACCTCCGGCGGGTCATCGGTTAAGCGCCAAGTCTGGCCAGGTCATACTTCCGGCCGGGTCATACAACGGGGTACATCCCCGACATTAGCCCCCAGTTTAATTTGGATTTATCCACGTTAAACTGATCCTGTAAAACAAACATAAGAACAAATTTGACAGATTGTGTTCCGAGTTAAAAATTCTTGTACGCCGGCACCTGATCATCCTTAATTCCTTGTGCTCCGGATTAAATATTCCCCTGAGACGGGACTTGATTATCCTTAAGTCCAATTGTCATTTCCTTCATCTAGAAAATCTAGGTCAAATAAGCTAGCTTCATACTCAATCTGGTGATGTTGGTTTCTCACAGAAAAATATTGTGAAGAATAATCCACTTGAGTCGGCTTCCAAAGCACCGGGTCAAATAATTTTGGTCTTCAAATACTTATCTGATATTTAGCCGGCTTAAAGATGTAAAAGTTTCCGGTTTATCACTACCAAAAAACTTCCGGATTATAAAACAGACAATGCCGGGTCATAATTGTTGTTGACACCGGTTTATGTAATTGATCCTCCTGATTTGCTCAAAACTGATAATTAGAAGATTTTTCTCCCTTATATCCATATTACCTGTAGCCCCCAAGTCTTGAGCAGAACAAAGTGATGGTTTAAGACTTGCTCCACTAAATGTTGCAACCTTGAATATTCCACACATGTAGCCCCCAAGTGCCGGGTTGTCATGCTTGCAGCAACCTGGGACTTGTAACTGTTTTATGCTCATGAAAACTTCAACCAGTGTAGCCCCCATGGGCCGGGTCATTATGCAATAATGAGCAGGGACTTTGTAGATATAACCATGTAAATTTGAACAGCAATGTGTAGCCCCCAAGGGCCGGCTTAATAAGATAATAATACTGAGCTGGGACTTTGGATATAATTGATAATAACATCATGGGGCTTGAACCCACATCCACAAGGTTAAGAGCTTTGTACTCCACCAACTGAATAGTGGACCGTTCAATATAATGGATTAATGCTTGTGTACCTTGAAATTTTGACAGGAGCAATTGGTAGCCCCCAAGGGCCAACTCATTTAGAATGTGATGAGTCAGGTCTTCAATAAATTGAGCAAAGATGACTTTGCATTAGCCCCCAAGTGCCATGGTGCATGCTGGCAGTGATATGGGACTTGCATATTTAATATAATCTCAATCTGAATAATGTAGCCCCCAAGTGCCGGGTCGTAAGCCTGCAGCGACTCGGGACTATTCCTTCCATTGTAGAATAAATCATGCCCATTGATAAAGATAATAGCTGTGGCGCTAAAGCGACTTTGAAAACCTCAATCATAATACTAGTTATTGATAATCATAATAGAAATCCAGCCATGTTGGCTATTCAAAATTTGAATAATATAATCCGGTATGAAAACCTCAATCATTCAATATCATCATTGAAAATCCAGTCATGTTGGCTATTTAAAGAATTCAAATACCTTATCTGTTGACAAGTAAATCCGGAGTTTAAATACCCGGCGGCTCTTGGCCGATGGAGATTCAATACGCCTTCATTGTAAACCGGAATTTTCACGACCCGGCGGCTTATAGCCTTTTGAGAAAAAATCCAGAATGGATAATCATTTTGAAGCATCAACTTTGGTAATGAGCTTGAACTAAATCATTTACATGTCATATTTCTACAAATCCTACAGAGAGTTTAAACGACATATGCCCTGGCGACTTAGCATCAAAACCAGGGCGGGTCATAATATCTCACATATAACTACTGTGATATTGAATTTGTACTGCCGGCTTACATAACCTGTGCAGTAAGGGTGATAACCCAATCCTTAGAAGCCAATGCTTCCACATAGATGATGATTGTCATAAACTGGCGACTTATAGTCAAAAGTCAAGCTGGGTTAAGCATAAAACACTTATATATATTTGAGATATAATCCCAAAAAGGTCTTAAGTTAAGTAATTGTGGCTGCAATAAACTTTACCAGAGACAGAATAAAGCTTTTTGACGCTTCTGATTCGGATACGATTAGTAAACCGTTCCAAAGGGGTTAAGCTAAGATTCGAATACGATCATATAGCCCCCAGTGGCTTTGGCGATGCCGATCAAGAGGGTATCGACAGCTATGTTCTCTTTGGTTTGAATACGACCTATGTTTGAACAGGAAGCCCCCAAATGACCTTGAGAGTTGTTTAACAACGCTGATTCGAATACGATCCACGTCGCTTCCCAAAGGGGTTGAGCTATGATTCGGATACGATCAAGAATCCCCCAAGTAGGTTCGGCAGTTTGCCAATCAAAAGGGTATCGACAGCTATGTTCTCTTTGGTTCGAATACGACCTATTTTTGAACAGGAAGCCCCCAAGTGACCATATAAATTTTGGCATTGTGCCGATCAAGAGGGTATTGATAGGTATGCTCGATGAGCAGGAAGCCCCCAAGTGATCATAATAAGATAAGCCGTAAGGCAGGATATCCATGTTTGAACCGCGCATCATGGCAGCAAGTTCTTTTGGCAACCTTTAATTTTTATGAGGACTCGAACTTGCGAGAGATTAAATCTTTTTGAACCGGAACTTTAAACCGGATTTAAAAGCTTCAAAACTTTGTGAGAGGCAAATTTACCTTAAGCCGGATTTTGAACCGGATTTGATAGCTTCAAAGCTTTGCGGGAGAGAGATGTCTCTTGAGCTATATTTTAAACCGGAATCTTCATTTTGAGCCGGAAATTTTTCTGACGGCCTTTAAATATTCGCCAATAAAGAGTAGCCTCCGGGGCCGGGTTATCTTCCCTTCAATGACCCGGAGTTCTTGAATTCATTGAAACCGGCTAATTTTGCTGAGCCATACCATTGTAGCCCCCGAGTCTCAAGATGACTCGAAGAGTTGGCTTGAGATTTTCCATATTTGACCACAGCAGAAGGTGTATATCATTGGCATTGATAACGCGATGTGAATCCGCAGAAGGTTGAGGTGACTGCGGCGGGTTATAAATGATCCCGTATGAGCCGTGTCAGCAACTCGGCCAATTGTTCCTTCCAACTGGTTGTTTGAAGCTTAACCAAACTGTAGTGGCGGCGATTTGTGCACCTGCCCATTGAGCCATCCAGTGCAGACGGCGGCTGATAATACATGATAATTTGCCTTCAATTTGTTGGAAGAAAACCGGCTTCCGAAGCAGTGACTTGCTCATACTCAATAAATAGCTCATGCAGACAGGTGCGGCCAAGTGTGTTGATGTAGACCAGGCCGCGAAAGACGGACGGTAAAGACGACCGTAACATGAGAGGCGGCATAGACAGATGAACCGGCCGTGGCGTTCTAAGCCGGTGCGGACGGGCAAGTTGTCCTCCTTGTTGTAAGCCGGCGTGGTCGCGAGAGATGGCCATGACGTTGTAAGCCGGTGCGGTCGCGAGAGACGGCCATGACGTTGTAAGCCGGCGTGATCGCGAGAGACGGCCATGATGTTGTACGCCGGTGCAATGTTGTGCGGGAGTCCATTGAGTAACGACGACCACCTGTGCGAAAAGATGTTGGCGTGCCTCCGTCTCCATGGTATAATATCACTTTTTGTCATAAATAACTGCCCTGCATAAACAATATTGCAGACCAAGGAAAAGATAAACTTGTTCTTTGACAAAAACAACATGTTTAATAAAATAAACTGGATGGATTTCACCTGATATGTTAGGCCAAAAATTATCCACCACGGAGTTGATGATCACCACGGTGAAATTGAAATTTAATCATGGCCGAATTGCAGGTGTGTCGACCATGGCGTTGTAAGCCGGCGCGGACGGGTGAGTCAATCGCAGGCGGACAAATGAATTGGCCACGTATCGATGTAAACCTAGCAACGGGGGCGGCGACTTGCTCGCGTATCCGTCGGGCGACTTATGAGAGTGGGTGCGGCACCGGCGTGCTGATGTAGACCGGACTACGGGAGTTGTATCGTGCGCGCGTCCATTGGCGAGGGAGTCTGCTGCGGTGTTGGAGACCAGCACGTGCGGGCGTGGACTAACGAGTCGGCCGCGGCAGTGATCATTTAAACCGGCACAGGCACGAGAGTTGGCCAGGACATTTAAGCCGGCGCAGGCGTGAGAATCGGCCACAATGTTTAAACCGTTGCGAGCCTCATGTCTATGGCATGACATCACTTTTATAGTGGACTTTGTCCTGCATAAAATATATTGAAAGACAGAGCAATTGTTCTCAAAAGAATTATGTGCTAAAAATACTGAGAACAGATAGCACCTGATTTGTTTTTCAGATGAACGCAGATACCAGTACTGGATAACGTTGGACATATTCCGGTGCGGCCGACATCCTCCGTATCAAGTATGCTGATGATTTCCTGTTCTGCACCAGGCGCGTGCATGGTCGGAGTTGTCCAGTCCATAGTTCTGCACTGATCGTCCCCAACAGAAAATTTAATCCACTGTGTGTAGACACGGTAACTGTAGACTGAAACCTGATGTGACTAGACCACTTGAAGAAGCTTCACGTAAGATTAATTCTTTTGTCATGATTGACCTAGAAACTTGCGCCTTTGAGATGTTTGCTCCTCCATGTAGCAAACAGAGATTAAAAAAATACTGATTTAGAGATGTCAGAACATGAGTAGTCTTCGGACTTGCTTTGATTAAACCGCAGATTATGCGTACTCTAGCTATTTGCCTTTGGTTGTTGCGACTGAACAACAACTGGGAACGGACACGGCCACGGGCAGAGATAGAAATTTTTGTTAGTCTCACGTGGCTTGCCGTAACGGCGGTAGCGGAAAATCCAACCGGTGTCGACATCTTGCGGCGGCTGAACCGACAACCAACGCAGCCCTAATCCTCTTGATCCTTCTCCATCTTGTATACGCTGGCTCCATAGTTAATCATGTTGATATCACAAAACAATGAACTTGTCGGCTCTTCTTTATCTGACGAAATCGCGAGCTTCTCGAACCCTAGGAGAGATCCCTCCAAGAACTCATCACCACCGTGCGCAGGCCCCACGGTGGGCGCCAACTATCGTGGAATTGTCACGGCAGATGTCCTAGTGTAAGGACTTAGTCGCGAGGCCAACGCATCTATGTGGTAGCTTGAAGGGGTTGAGCGGAATCGAGAGACGCAACACACAAGACGAGGATTTAGACAGCTTCGGGCCCCGGGAAACATCATCCGGTAATAACCCTACGTGCTGTTTGTGGCTAGGTCTCATTATGATCACGAGGGAGTCGCCGTAAGCCGGCTCTCCTCTTTGTGTCCAGCCCTAGATATTGTTTCTTCTTGCTTCCCCTCTTTGGGGAGCCCTGCCCCTCCTTATATAAGTTTAAGGGGCGGCTTACATGTAGAGTCCTATTAGGATTAGAACTAACTTATTCTCTATTACAAGTCGGATACAAGTACGGGTCTTGCATCCTCGTAAAGGAAATATTCCTCATGCCTTCTGTCTTAAGCCGGCCCACCATAACATGAGCCGGCCTACTGGGCCTTGGGCCTAGTCTTCTATGTGACCCGCCGTCGGGGTCATCTGTGAGTCGTCTGACCAGTGAGCCGCCAGACCTCCGGCGGGTCATCGGTGAAGCGCCTAGTCTAGCCGGGTCATACTTTCGGCCGGGTCATACCGCGGGGTACATCCCCAACAAGGAGGGAGGAGGAGATCACCGGAGAGGATGGAGGAGGAGCTCACCAGAGAGGAGGGATGAGAAACCGTGAGGGGAGGGGAGGAGAGGAGGGAGGAGGAGGTCGCCGGAGAGGAGGAGGAGGAGGAGGAGGTCGCCGGAGAGGAGGAGGGGAGTATGTTGGAGGAGAGGAGGCGAGATGGAGTGGAGGAGAGGAAGAGATGGAGTGGAAGAGAGGTGGAGTGGAGGAGAATAATGAAGAGGTAAGGAGGAGAGGACCCCGCGCAGCCATATATACGGCATAGTAATGGCGCACCGTGGGTAGGTGCGCCATTACTAACTTTTTCTATTTTTTTGATTTATTTTGAATTATGAAGGCGGGAAGATAGTAATGGCGCACCGTGGGCAGATACGCCATTACTAATTTTTTTTTATTTTTTTGATATAGTTTGAATTTTGAAGGCGGGAAGATAGTAATGGCGCACCATGGGCAGGAGCGCCATTACTCAGTTTGATTTTTTTGAATTTTTTTGCCTCTCCAGATATTAAAAGCCCCGTAATTTTTTTTTCTGTTAGGTTTTTCGGGATTCTGAATATCTTGAATAGTGTTCCCCCAGTTCAATTCGGATGTAACTTTTCGAGTAGATGATTTTTCATATAAAAAACTTTTTGATCGGAGTTCTTATGCAAAAGTTATGCCCATTTTACAAATTCTTGAGAGATTTTGCAAAAAAGTCGAAAATTCAAGTTTGTAAATTTTGCTAACAACTAGACCACATATCACATGGGAATCTTATTTTCTTTAATTTTTTGGCATTTCTATCATTTTCTTTTATTTTTTTTAACTGAAAAGGCGATCCACTAGGGGTGCATTTCATGGATTTTTTGTATGGCTCAGATAGTAATGGCGCACCATGGACAGTGCGCCATTACTAGTTTGAACTAGTAATGACGCACTGTACCCTGGTGCGCCATTACTAGTTCTGAAAAAAAAGTAAAAACAAATTGTTAGTAGTGGCGCACGGAGCGTGTGGTGCGCCAATACTAGTTAAAACTAGTAATGGCGCACTGTGCCCTGGTGCGCCATTAATAGTTTTAGAAAAAAATTGCTAGTAATGGCGCACCGTGTGTCTGGTGCGCCATTAGTAATGGGGACACTAATGGTGCACCTGTATCTGGTGCGCCACTGCTATATAGCAGTGGTGCACCACATACATGGTGCACCTTTAATGTCCATATCAGCTATAGCCCTTTTTCTAGTAGTGTGTATATTCCAATGATGGGCTTCCTCAAATGCCCTAGGTCTTCGTGAGCAAGCGAGTTGGATGCACACCCACTTAGTTTCTTTGATGAGCTTTCATATATTTATAGCTCTAGTGCATCCGTTGCATGGCAATCCCTACTCCTTCCATTGACATCAATCAGTGGGCATCTCCATAGCCCATTGATTATCCGCGTCAATGTGAGACTTTCTCCTGTTCTATTCCACCCATAGTGCGATCTCCATGGCTCGCGCTCATATATTGCGTAAAAGTTGAAAGTGTTTGAAAAGGCTAAATATCAAACAATTGCTTGTCTTGTCATCGGGGTTGTGCATGATGGGAGAATTTTGTGTGACAAAAATGAAGCATGGCCAAACTATATGACTTTGTAGGGATAAGTTTTCTTTAGCTATGGTATTTTGATAAGACATAATTTCTTGATTAGCATACTTGGAGTATTACTATTTTTATGTCAACAATAAACTTTTATCTTGAATCTTTCGGATGTGAACATTCATGCCACAATAGAGAAAAATACATTGAAGAATATTCTAGAAAGCATTCCACATCAAAAATCCTGTTTTTATCATTTACCTACTCGAGGACGAGTAGGAATTAAGCTTGGGGATGTTCATACTTCTCTAACGTATCTATTATTTTTCACTGTTCCATGCTATTATATTATCTGTTTTGTATGTTAATGAGCTTTATTTTACACTTTTAGATTATTTTCGGGACTAACCTATTACCCGAAGGCCCATCCCAAATTATTGTTTTTTTGCCTATTTCAGTGTTTTGTAGAAAAGGAATATCAAATGGAGTCCAAACGGAATGAAACCTTTGGGAACGTGATTTTTGGAACAAATGGGATCCAGAGGACTTGGAGTGGACGTCAGGCAATCAAGGAGGTGGCCACGAGGCAGGGGGAGCGCCCTCCCCCCTCGTGGGCCCCTCGTTCCTCCACCGACCTACTTCTTCCTCCTATATATGTTCACATACCCCGCAAACATCCAGGAGCACCACAAAACCCTATTTCCATCGCCGCAACCTTCTGTACCCAAGGGATCCCATCTTGGGGCCTTTTCCGGAGCTCCACCGGAGGGGGCATTGATAACGGAGGGCCTCTACATCAACTCCATGGCCCCTCCGATGATGTGTGAGTAGTTTACCTCAGACCTACGGGTCCATATCTAGTAGCTAGGTGGCTCCTTCTCTCTCTTTGGATCTCAATACGAAGTTCTCCTCGATTCTCTTGGAGAACTATTCGATGTAATCTTCTTTTGTGGTGTGTTTGTCGAGATCCGATGAATTGTGGGTTTATGATCCAGATTATCTATGAACAATATTTGAATCCTCTCTGAAATCTTTTATTTATGATTGGTTTATCTTTGCAAGTCTCTTTCAATTATCAGTTTGGTTTGGCCTACTAGATTGATCTTTCTTGCAATGGGGGAAGAGCTTAGCTTTGGGTTCAATCTTGCGGTGCTCGATCCCAGTGATAGAAAGGGAAACGACACGTATTGTATTGTTGCCGTCGAGGATAAAAAGATGAGGTTTATATCATATTTCATGAGTTTATCCCTTTGCATCATGTCATCTTGCTTAAGGCGTTACTCTGTTCTTATGAACTTAATACTCTAGATGCATGCTGGATAGCGGTCGATGTGTGGAGTAATAGTAGTAGATGCAGGCAGGAGTCGGTCTACTTGTCATGGACGTGATGCCTATACACATGATCATCCCTAGATATTCTCAAAATTATTCGCTTCTCTATCAATTGCTCGACAGTAATTTGTTCACCCACCGTAATACTTATGCTATCTTGAGAGAAGCCACTAGTGAAACCTATGGCCCCTGGGTTTATTATTATCATCTCTATCAGATCTCACTCTTGCAAGTGGCCGTGAAGGATTGACAAACCCTTTACCGTGTTGGTTGCGAGGTTCTTATTTGTTTGTGTAGGTATGAGGTGACTCGTGCGTGGTCTCCTACTGGATTCATACCTTGGTTCTCAAAAACTGAGGGAAATACTTACGCTGCTTTATTGCACCACCCTTTCCTCTTTAAGGGAAAACCAACGCAATGCTCAAGAGGTAGTACCCCCTGCCTTGTTCCCGACTCCAACACCTCTTATATAACCCAAAACTTCCAGAAAGAAACCTAGATCGGGAGTTCCGCCGCCTCAAGCCTCCGTAGCCACCGAAAACCAATCCAGACCCGTTCCGGCACCCTGCCGGAGGGGGGAATCCCTCTCCGATGGATATCTTCACCATCCCGGTGCTCTCCATGACGAGGAGGGAGTGTAAGTGCATCTAGTTCCACCCCTAGTTGGTTTTGGAGAATTGACGACAAACCTAGTTGAGGGACTAATGTGTTTGTGAGAATTGCAGGATAACACAGGTAGAAGTCCCTCATTGATTCGGTTTTCCTACCAGAGATGACCCCTAAAAATGAATGAAGACATTGAAGTCAAAGGTGGTATATGAAGACATTCACATTGAAGACTATGACAAGAGAAGACATCGCATGAAGACTATGGAGCGTGAAGACTTAGTTCTTTCATCATTCTTTTTCTTCTTTGTTGAGTCATAGGAACCACCGTACTATTAAGTGGGGTCCAAGAGAACCAGTCAGAATGACTGAAGTGATGCTTAACCAAAATCCTATGTCTTCGAGTGAAGACTGTGAGAGCAAATCTTGTCCAGAGTTGGATAAGTCAGCTTTGCTTGTAGCCCAAGTAAAGTTGCCGTGTGTGTTTGAAACCTGACCGTTGGAACACGTGTCAGTTCCTTAGTGACCGAGGGTCATTTTAGACAAATTAGGTCGGGTTGCCTAGTGGCTATAAATAGCCCACCCACTACAACCATAAACGGTTGGCTGCTCAGAGTTAGAGTACGGCTTTTGTCGTTTGAGAGCAACCCACCTGGAAGCCTTTGAGAGAGAATTCCTTGCGAGGATAAAGCCCTAACCACCCAGAGCCAAAGAGTGATAGGCATCACTTAAGTCTTCCTGTCTGTGTGATCTGAAGACTTATTACACTTGAGGACTGTGAATCCTCCAGCCGGTTAGGCGTCGCGTTCTGAGCATCCAAGAGTCATTGTGGATCGCCGGTGAACGAAGTCGGTGAAGCTTTGGAAGTCTACCTTGAAGACTTACCAGAGTGATTGGGCGAGGACTGGGTGTCCTTAGCTCAAGGGGAATAAGGTGAAGACGAGGTCTTCTTAGTTGAATCTCAGCCTCCCTAACCAGACGTACAGTTGTCATAGCAACTAGAACTGGTCCAACAAATCATTATCTTCAACGAGTCACTGGTTTCATCCTTCCCTTCCCTTTACTTACTGTTGGTCCTTGTGAAGTCATTGTACGATTGCATCACCATTTGGCTTCACTGAGTGATTACTTGTTCTGATTGGCTTCACAATATCTTCCTACCTGATCCTTACTGCCTAGCTGCTATTAGTCATTGCGCTTTCACTTCATTGAATACTTGACTATGGTTTGCCTAGTGTGGTCTACCTTCCGCTGCATGGTAATAGGTTTATTTCTATCGTTTGTCTTCGAAACTTCCATGTTTTGAAGACTTTCATAAAAATCACCTATTCACCCCCCCTCTAGTCGATCACTAGCACTTTCAATTGGTATCAGAGCAAGGTACTCCCTTGTTCTATGTGATTCGGTTTAACCACCTGGAGTTTTAGCTATGTCGACTGCAGGGATAATTAAAGTCTCCACTGCGTGCCCCATCTTTGATGGAACTGAAAATCCCTACTGGAAGAATAAGATGCGCATGCATCATGAAGCCATTGATGTCGACGTACGGTATGTCATCAAGAATGGCGTTCCCAAGGCTGGAGAAGGTGTCACCGCTGCTGATGTCAAGAAGTTCGTTCAACTAGACTCTACTGCCAAGAACATCATCTGTGGTCATCTGACCAAAGGACAGTATGGCCGCGTGAGTGCTTTGGAAACATCTAAGCTAGTCTGGGACTGGCTCTCCAAGGTCAACGAAGGCGTCTCAACCCAGAGAGATCAGAGAATCAGTGTCCTTCACAACCTCTTCAACCGCTTCAAGAGAAATGACAATGAGAATGTCCAGCTCACAATTGATCGACTCACTGACATCACAAATGAGCTTCAATCCCTCGGCGCTACTGAGATCACCAGGTATGAAGTCGTCAAGACACTCCTGAGATCACTTGACAGCTCGTTTGACACCCTAGCCCTGATGATTCAAGAACGTCCTGACTTCAAGACACTCGATCCGTCTGACATACTTGAGAGGCTCAACACACACGAGTTTCAGCTTTCTGAGAAAAGAGACATGTACGGTCACAACTATGGGAAAACTCGGGCCTTGAAGGCAAAAGCTGTCTCTTTATCTGATGAAGAATCTGACAGCAGTTCTGATGATCCTGAAGACATTGGAAAGGAGCTTGCTATGCTTGTGAAGAAGTTCCAAACATTCACCAAGAAGAAAGGCTTCAGAAAGTCTTCACGATCAAGATCAAGGAATGATGAAGCTTCTGCTCATGACTACAAGAAGAGAACATGCCACAAGTGCAAGAAACCTGGCCACTACATCTGTGAGTGTCCGCAGTGGGACAATGAGAACAAGAAGAAGAAGAAGAAGAGCAAGGAGTATGACTCTGACGACAAGAAGAAGAAGAAACACTCAAAGTCTTCTTCCAAGTCTTCCTCAAAGTCTTCATCACACAAGAAGAGCTCATCTGGCAAGGCACGTGCGTTTGTTGGCAAGGAAATGGATTCAGAGGAGGAGTCTGCTTCTGAGGAGGCGGAGGTGGAGTCTGAGGAGGAGTCCGATTCTGGCATTGCGAGTCTGGCTACAGCATACCTTGCCAAGTCCATCTTCAACACTGAAGACAATGACTTCATCAACGACACCGATGCAAATGACAAGGACTATTCCGCTCCTTCCTACTGCTTCATGGCACGCGGTGCCAAGGTAAACACACGCACTACTCACTATCAAACATCTAGTGACGATGACTCTGATTGTGGTTCCAAACCCAGCTACAAAACACTTGCTAAAATTGCAACTAAACAACAGAAAGCTATGGAATATATTCAAAAACTATTAGACAAAAGCGATGATCTGTTAGATGCTGAAATGAGTCGATCTCAGTCCTTAATTGAAGACATAAAAAATCTTCATGTTAAGTATGAGGAACTTGAAAGTCGTCATGAAACGCTCTCAACAACTCATGAAAAGCTTTCCTATGATTATCTTCAAAGGAAGCAAGATCTTGAGAAATTGAGAGCGGCTCATGAAGATCTTCAAAAGGAAAACGAGTCACTTCGTGCCGAACAGATTAGGTGAGCTAAGGAAGGATTTGAACCACCATGTCTTAAATGCATTGAGCGTGGTAACGCTACTTCTGTTGCTGAATGTCTGCTGCTGCTACTATTGCAATATCTTCAACTGTTGATGTGGTAACTAACCCCTCTGCTGAGGATACCACTGCTATTGCTGACGAGAATGCTAGGTTGAAGACACTGCTTGAAACAGGGATGTACAAAAGTCACAAAGGGCATCAGACACTATGCGATGTCCTCAAAAGGTAGATCCTGAACCGAAACCCTAGGAAAGAGGGTGTTGGGTTCGAAAGGAAAATGAATGCTGATGGCTCTTACTGGAAACCTATGCAGTACCCCAAAACCACATGGGTTGCTGCAAAGGGGCCTTTAGTGGATCCATCCACTCTATCTGGCTTCACTTGTGCTAATCCCATTGTTATTGATGAATCCTTTGATGCAAATTATAAACTATTTAAGAATCAGAATGGTGAAGTGTTTGCCAGGTATATTGGTACTAACTGCAGGAATGGGCCGCCTATGAAGAAGGTCTGGGTGCCGAAAAGGTGTTTGGAGAATCTTCTTGTGAATGTCGTCATGACACCACAAGTGAAGAAGACAAAACCCAGACCACAGGCTTCATACGGCCCAAAGGCTTCATATAGACAGAAGACTCACCTGAGTCGCCCTAATGCAAATGTTTTGCAGGGAAGCCATACTCAGGCCTATGAATATGAGCGCAGTTCATCAAACCGCCATGTTCATAAGACCAAGAACTATTCTGCTTATTCTTATGAGTACTATTGTCCACCTGCAAGACTTTTTGCTAGGGCTCCAAAGCCAAAGTTCTGAGATGCTGCTCTTAGACTCATTGCTTCGAAGCCACCCTTGAAGATGTGCGTGGCTAAGAAAGCTTAACTCTCTTTTGCAGGGAAAGGTCTCTAGCCGAAAACCAAAATCGTCTGACGCTATTGCTGGGGACCTTAAACATCTTGTAGGGCGCAAGATCAAATGCCCAAATGGTCTTATTATGTACTTTGTTCCTGAGTCGCTTGCTACTTGCCCTATCAGTCCTAATCTCGATCTAAGCTTTCATAATCCACTGGCTCGTCAAATGTTTTTGCTTCACAATTCTCTTCGTGAAGCCTATCCCCTAACTGCACTGTAGGGTACGACACCAGCTGCTTCAGAATGGATTATTGATAGTGGGTGTACCAATCACATGACTGGCAAGCGAAGCCTTCTCATGGACTCAACCTTACGTCCATCTGACAAAAGTCACATCACATTTGCTGACACTGGTAAAAGCAAGGTATTGGGTCTAGGTAGAGTTGCAATCTCAAAGGATCAACACATGGATAAAGTCATGCTTGTTGAATCCCTTGGTTTCAACTTAATGTCTGTCTCAATGCTTTGCGATTTAAACATGATTGTGATGTTTGGAAAATATTGTTTCCTTGTTCTAATGGAATCTGACAAGTCTCTAGTGTTTGAAGGGTATCGGAAAGATGATTTGTACATGGTAGATTTCTCAGCAGGACCACAACTTGCAGTATGTCTTCTAGCAAAAGCTTCTGAATGCTGGCTCTGGCATCGGAGGCTAGGGCATGCTGGCATGAGGAACCTCTACACCCTTGCAAGGAAGAAGCATGTCATAGGCATCGAGGGCGTCAAGTTCAAGAAGGATCACTTATGTGGTGCGTGTGAAGAAGGAAAGATGATGAGGGCCAAGCATCCCTCTAAGACAATCATGACAACGACTCAACCCTTCAAACTACTCCACATGGACCTTTTTCGTCCCACTCATTACTCAACTCTTACTACTACTGCCTGTCTCTATGGCTTTGTCATTGTTGATGATTATTCAAGATATACTTGGTTGCATGTCAGTGGGAACGACACCTATGGGATCACAAGAATCCCTACTACGGTTGCGGGGCACGGGGTCGTGAGAAGAGCGGATCAAACAGATAGAACACGGTTCGTTTATCCAGGTTCGGGCTGCGAGGATGCGTAAAACCCTACTCCTGCTTTGGTGGATTGTATATCTATGTTCTTGAGCTAGCTATGGGGCGTGAGGAGCTCCAAAAAGCCGAATCCTCCTCCTGGTCGCCTCGGGCCTCCTTTTATAGGAAAGGGGTGGCCACAGTGGCACACAGGAGGTGGAAAGGGAACAGTGATGCGAGTTTATCCCTCGCATTAAATGACAAGGTGCATTTAATGCGTCTTGCCCAGGTGTCCTTGCTATATCGGGGATGGGGGAGAGCCCTGTCTCGTCCGTCGCCGCTCCCTCTTGTGTGGACACGCGCCCTGGCCAGCGGCGCCCGCGGTGCCATGTAGGCAGGCAGGCAGCTGAGGTGGCGCAATGGTAGGTCTCCACGAAGATCTGCATGCCGCCATGCAGGTGCCTGTCCAGCTGGTTGGGTCGGCAGCTGCATGCGAACGGCGGTGGAGGTTTGACTGGCGTGGGCCTGATGGTGGCCCTACGGGTGTTCTTGGCAAGGGCCTTGCCGGGGGCCTTGTGGTCCTCCTTGGCTGGGATCCCGCCAAGGATCATCATCTTCTAAAGGGCGTATCTGATCTTGAATGCCTTCACAAAGATCTGCATGCCACCATGGGGATGTCTCCTGAATCCTTGCCCTATGGGGGCAGTGGACTCAAGGGTGACTCAATCCATGGGCGTGGGGCGAGCTGCCACGGCAAGGGTCTTGCTGGGTTTGCTAAAACCGCCTCCCGGCAAGGATCTTGCCAGGGGGGTCCGCTTCGTCCCCTTTGCTCTTTGTGGTCTTTGTCTTGGCGTCGTCCTGCTTCTCCTGAGCTTCGGCCTTTCCTTGGCTCACCTCCCTTGCCTTGCTCAGTGTGGTTGTGCCCGTGGCTCAGACTGCCTGTGCATAGTTATAGGGGTACAAAAAGTGTACCCCTCTTTTTGTACACCGATAGGAGCCCCTGGGCCTGGGCCACACGTAAGCGCAATCGCATTGTTGGGCTAGGCCCAAAAACAGTGCGCGGGCAGGCGGGGCGGTTTTTACCGCGGTAAGTTTCTTCGCGCGCTGCGCTTCCCACGACTCCCGCGCGTGGCGCGGCATGGGGAGGCATGTGTGACGTGGAAGGCATGCGTGGGGCTAAGCTCTGCATGCATGCGTCATGTCGTAGTAAAAGGGGGCGGTTCGCACCTTCCCCATAAACGGAGGGAGGCGTGGAGGCACGGCCCATTTACTGAACGGGGCCGAGGCGTGGTCTTCAAGGCGTCCACTCCCCACGACCACGGGGTGGGGAGAGGTCGCCTCACCCATCGCCTCGGTCCTGCACGCCTGCCACGTGTCTCTCATGCGCTTGGGGTGGCGAACGGTGGAGGCGGGAAACCGGGCCGCCGCAGGCTGGGGCGGCGGGTCGGTTCCAGTTCCCTATGCCTTCCGCATCTTGATTGGCTGAGCGGGGCGGCCGAGCCCCCACCCCGTTCCTTTATAAAGAACGGGGGGGATGGCGTCTCGCATTCCTTCATCTCCTCCTTCCTTCAGCTTCTGCCCCCCCTTCCATCCGTCATGGAGAGAGGGAATCCTGGTCCTTCAACGATGGTGGCGAGGGTCGCCGCTCGACAACGCGTCCTTCCTTCTCCTGCACCCGCGGCGGCAGAGCCAGCCACGAGGGGAAGGGAGAGGGGGCGAGGCCGTGGGCGAGGCCGAGGCGCTCGGGGAAGAGGAGGACGGGGCGGCGCGCCGGCCTCGCCTCCGCTGGTAGTTCCTCCCCCCATGGAGGGCCACGTTGGGGATGACCCTTGCGAGTTCTTCGTCAGGCTGCGCTGGCCGCCTCGCCGTCGCCTTCGTCTCCCGACTCCATTCACGCGGGAGATGGAGCTGGATCCGCCGGAGTCGTTGTGGCTGCGCATGAGGGGCTGCGGGATCAGTGGCATGCGGGCCCGCGTCAACTTTCCCACCCCTCATGTGATGTATCTCCATCGGGGATGGAAGACGTTTGCCTAGATCCACCGCTTGACGGAGGGGCTCACTCTCCATTTTAAGCTGATGGAGGGTGGCCTTCTCTCCGTCAAGGTCTCCGGGTGCTTTGGGACCCGTGCAAGGTGCTGCGTGGAGAGCCCTTCTAATAGTGAAGACTCCTCCTCGGGTGGGAGTGACGAGGAGGACAGCGGCAGCGATGACGAGGGTAGAAGGTGGCAGGATGACGGGTCCGATTAGGTGTCGGGTGCCGCTCCGTGCGGCACCGGCGACCCCATCATCCGCGTCGCCGGCTCCCTGAACTTCTCGGGGTCGTCTCCTTGGGCGGCTGGCGTTAGGAGGTTGCGGAAGAGGAAAAGGGCGGGCGGCAAGGCCATCAAGTCAGAGTACGCGGGCACCGACGCCTTCGACGCATGCTGACGTCCTGCCGCCTCGTCTTCGAGCTCTGCTTCCGTCGCCGCCATCACCATCCAGCCCTCGAACGGCCACCGAGATGTTCTCTTGGTGTCTTCTGCCGCCCGTAGCTCGCCTAGGCGCTCCTTTTGCCCTTTTCGCCTCCTTGACCTACCTCCTGAGGAGAGGGACAAGAAAGAGATTACTGGCACCTTATCTCTTTTTAGTTTGTAAGCCTTCGGGCCTTAGCTGAATTTAAAACTTGTAATCCCATCATTCATGTTTTTCATTCCCTATGGACTGTAACTGAGTGGAATGTTTTTAATGAAAACGGGATGCTTGCCGGGTCATTTGTTTGTGGGTAAAACCCACGATAAGGAGTAAATCATTGATATCTTTAAGATAAACATTTCCTTGCCCGGCAACAGGCCTTGCCGTCTCCCCACTTCGCTCGACCTTTCTCACACTTTTGGCGGAGACAGGGATGAGGTGGGTTCAGGATCCTTGTTTCATCCTCTCGCTACCGCAACTACGACCAAACCTGGCCCCAGGAACGAGCCCTAGGGCCTAGAGTTATGGGAGCACGGTAGCTTAGGGGAAAACGAGGTTTCACATACCTCAGTCCATAATGGAATGCATGATAAGGGATGAAGAACTTATCTGAAGATGCAGCCCCCGGCAACCCTGGTTTGCCGTGGGTGAATCTTTGCTCTTGCAGCCCCCGGCAATGCTGGCTTGCTGGGGGCTAGTTGCTGGTCTGTTCATCTTTTTTTTCCTCCCCAAGTGGTTCGGCACGGATATCTGTGTGTCCTGTGAACCAAAGAAGACAAAAGAAAGACAAAGAGATGCACACTCGACCTCTAAGCTAGGGGTTAGTCGCCGCTAAGCACTATCAACCCTAACCAAGGACGAGATTCGACATAGCATGCATGCTATAACTTAGGGCGCCAGCGCTTCATTTATTTGTGCTCAGGGTCTGCGCCTGGCTTTGTACAAAGGGTTACATGCATCATCGGCAATGCTTGTACAAAAGGTGGCTTGCCGGGGGGCCTAGCAAGCCGCGTCTTATGGGTAAAACTTGCGAAGATGCTCGATGTTCCAGGAGTTACTCACCGGAACGGCATCTTCGGTCTCCAGGCGGACTGCGCCGGGCCTGGTGACTCGTATTACCCGATAAGGGCCTTCCCACTTTGGCGTCAACTTGTTGGAATTCTTGGCCGATTGAACGCGCTGAAGGACAAGGTCGCCTTCCTCAAGGCTTCGGGCAAGAACCTTGCGGCTATGGTAGTGGCGCAAGGCTTGCTGGTACCGTGCTACTCTCACAACCGCCCGAAGACGATCTTCCTCAAGGAGCATTGCGTCCTCTTGCCGCAGTTGCTCTTGCTCAAGCTCATCATAAGCGAGCACTTGAGGTGACCCGTATATGAGTTCAGTGGGGAGAACTGCTTCTGCCCCGTATACCAGGTCAAAGGGTGTCTGGCCGGTGGCTCGATTTGGCGTCGTCCTGATTGACCAAAGAACCGTCGGCAACTCATCAATCCAGCGCCTTCCACTCTTGTGCATCCTGTCAAAGGTCTTGGTCCTTAAGCCTCGCAGTACCTCAGTGTTTGCCCTCTCAGCTTGACCATTGCTCGTGGGTGAGCAACGGAAGCGAAACAGACTTTGCTGCCGAGGTCTTGAATATACTGCATGAAGGTGCGGCTTGTGAACTGTGTTCCGTTGTCGGTGACGACCCTGTTGGGTAAACCAAAACGGCACACTAGTCACTTGAAGAACTTGATGGCTGACTGAGCTGTGACCTTCCTCACTGCCTCCACCTCCGGCCACTTTGTGAACTTGTCGATTGCAACGTACAAGTACTCAAAGCCCCCGACAGCGCGGGGGAAAGGGCCCAGTATGTCGAGCCCCCAGACCGAGAAGGGCCAGGAGAGAGGAATGGTTTGAAGGGCTTGAGCTGGCTGATGAAGCTTCTTTGAATGGAACTGAGACGCTTCACACCTGGTGACTAGTGTCGTCGCATCCTGGAGGGCCGTGGGCCAGAAGAAGCCTTGCCGAAATGCCTTGCCGGCAAGGGCCCTTGACCCGATGTGGGATCCACATATGCCTCCGTTTATCTCCGCCATCAGCTCCAGTCCTTCCTCCCGAGGGATACACTTCAATTTCACACCGTTCGGCCTCTTTCTGTACAGGACGTCATCGACGAACTGGTACATGGTAGAGCAACGGGCTACTTTTTCCGCTTCTTCCTGCTCTTCAGGAAGTTCCCCTGTTTGGAGGAATCGGACAGTATGCTGTGCCCACGCTGGAGCCTGGGGCTCGACGGCAAGGACTAAAGGCATTTCCTCTGCTATAGGAGCGGCTGTCTCGACGGCAAGAGCTTGATGCTCCGCCAAAGCTAGCCGTCCCGTAGCGGGCTCAGTGTTCCTGGCAACATCCTTGCCGGCGGCTCCGGGGAGCTCGGCAGGAAAGTACATGCCGGGTCCTGATTTCCTCCTCTTGTTCCGCTCTGTTGATGGATCAACGGATGGCTGAGTTAGCTGGAGCACAAAGGTACCTGGTTCCACAGGTAGCTTGAGGGCAGCGTGTTTTGATAGGTAATCGGCGATATCGTACTCCGCTCGGGGAACGTATTCATCTTGTATACCGTCGAAACGCTCTTCCAGCTTTCTCACTTCATTGACGTAGGCCTTCATCAACGGGCTCTGGTAGTCCTTGTTGACTTGCTTGACGACGAGCTACGAGTCGCCCCTGACGATGAGCTTCTTGATTCCGAGGTCCACCGCGATCCTAAGACCGGCAAGCAGCCCTTCGTACTCTGCCGTATTGTTTGTTGACACCTCCCTAGGGAAGTGAATCTGGATCACGTACTTGAGGTGCTCTCCGGTGGGCGCGACAAGCAGTACACCAGCCCCGGCGCCGTGTAAGGAGAAAGCTCTATCAAAGTAGATGATCCAACTACAACTTGCCTCCTTGCCGGGGAGAGCAGTCTCTTGGGCTTCTTCGTCAGGTGTTGCGGTCCATTCTGCAATGAACTCCGCAAGGACTCGGCTCTAAATCATCGAAGTACTTTCAAACTTGAGGCCAAAGCTGGACAGCTCCAGTGCCCATTCCACAATTCTTCCCGTTGCATCTGGATTGTGCAATATTCGTTGGAGAGGGAGGCGAGTGACGACAGTGACCTCGTGTTCCCGGAAGTAGTGACGCAGCTTCCTCGAGGCCATAAGAAGGCCGAAGAGCAGTTTCTGCACGCCAGAGTACCTTGATCTAGCTCCCTACAGGAGGGACTAACAAAGTAGACCGGGTGCTGCATCATTTTCTTCTTCGGCGGCACTTCAACTGGCCGTGTCGTCTCTGCATTGGTGGTGTCGGGGCTCTGTCGCTGCCATTACCTCGTCGCCAACCTCTCTTTGCGCCACTAGTGCGGCGCTGACCACCTGGTTCGTTGCCGCCACGTATAGCAGCAAAGGCTCATGTGGCCTAGGCGCAACTAGTATCGGCATGGAGGAGAGGTCCTTCTTCAAATCTTGCAATGCTACTTCGGCTTCTAGCGTCCACTCCATCGGGGCCGCCTTTTTCAGGATCTTGAAAAAGGGAAGGGCGCGCTCGGCAGACTTGGAAATGAATCTGCCCATGGCGGCGACGCAACCAGCAAGCCGACGCACATCCTTGATTCGCTTAGGTGCTTCAATCTACTCTATAGCTTTGATCTTGTCCAGATTGGCCTCTATCCCACGCTGTGACACAAAGAACCCGAGAAGCTTGCCGGACAGGACGCCAAAGACGCACTTCTCAGGGTTCAGCTTGAGATTGATCTTGCGTAGGTTTGCAAATGTTTCTTGCAAGTCCGGTATGAGGGTTGCCCTGTCCTTGGTTTTGACCACTATATCATCCATATAAGCTTCCATATTTCTATGGAGCTGGGGTTCAAAACCAATCTAGACCGCCCTCGCAAATGTCAAACCAGCACTCTTCAACCCGAAAGGCATGCGTATGAAACAATACGTACCACATGGTGTGATGAATGCTATTTTCTCTTCGTCTTCTCTTGCCATGAAAATCTGGTGGTAGCCGGAGTAGGCATCGAGGAATGACAACAGATCACACCCAGCTGTGGAGTCAACAATCTGGTCGATGCGCGGCAACGGCAAGGGGTCCTTAGGACAATCCTTATTGATATCTGTGTAATCAATACACAACCTCCACTTCCCATTAGCCTTGCACACTATGACCGGATTGGCCAACCACGTTGGATGGAGCACTCCTCTTGCCAAACCCGTTACTTCCAGTTTCCGGATCTCCTCTGTGATGAACTCTTGTCGTTCCAAAGCTTGCTTTCTGACCTTCTGCTTCACGGGCCGCGCATGAGGACAAACAGCAAGGTGGTGCTCAATCACCTCCCCGGGAACGCCGGGAATGTCAAAATCTTGCCATGCAAACATATCGAGACGAGTGCGTCTTCCAATTTGTCGTCAAGGGTGGAGCTTATGGTGAAAGCCCCTCCCGTGCCGTCCTCATTGACAGAAACCTTCTTGGTTCCCGGCGGTATGGCCCTGGGCTTCTTGTTTGCGCCAGTGGAGCTCTCTGGCACGTCCTCGACGGGAGCGCTACACTCTGAAGAGGTGCGCTTGCCGGAGTGGGTGTCCGAGGTCTCACCGGTCTTCTTCTTCTTCATCTTCCCTCCCGGGGTCCCAGCGGCAGGAGCAAGTGCCCTAGTGGCGGCACCTGCTGCAACTGCTTGCTGGTATAGTTGGTCAGCGCAAATCAGCGCATCTTTCTTATCGGAGGGGATGGTGATGATCGTCACAGGTCCTGGCATATTCAGGGTGTTGTAGGTGTAGTGTGACGCCACCATGAACTTGGCCAGCACGGGGCAGCCAAGGATCCCGTTGTAGGCAAGGGATCTTGGCAACATCAAACACGATCCTCTCCGTCCTGTAGTTCAGATCGCTTCCAAAAGTCACAGGCAGCGTGACCTTTCCCTTAGGTTGGCTTCTTCCCGGGTTGAGCCCTGAAACGTGCCCGTCTCTTCGAGGTCTCCATCAGGAATCTGCAGTTTCTCAATCACGGCAGGCGAGATCAAGTTCTGACCGGCCCCACCATCGACTAGCATCTTTGTCAACTTGAGGTTGCGTATTGTTGGTGAAACCAACAATGGCAAGCACCCGACCGCAGTAGTGCGATCAGGGTGATCCTCAGTGTCAAAAATGATAGGTGTGCTGGACCACTTCAGCGGCCTTTGGGCGCCAAACGACGGCTCTGCCGCTGTAATCTCTCACGCCCAGTGTTTAAGCTGGAGGTGAGAAGTATGCAGCGACACGCCGCCGTCGATGCACACAGCCTCTGTAGCTTTCTGAAACTCTTGGTCGCCGGATTCGTCGTCCTCTTTGTGATCGTTGTCTTCTGGCTTTTTGTCACGGCCCCGGGCGGGCCTCTCCTGTTGTTCATCCTTGCCGCGACGGCCCGCCTGGCCGTCACGCTTCTTGCCGGACCCCTCAGCACCGTCTTGGACCTTCTCCTTGTCCCGCCTCTCATATTCAGCCCTCTGCTTCTCAGCGAGGAGCTCAACCTGTCGGCAGTCTTGGAGAGCATGGCCTCTGGCGCGATGGATCTTGCAGTATCGCTTGTCGAAGTTTCCTAGCTTCTAGGCAACCGCCAAGGCCCGGCAAGCGACACATCAGGCAATTTCCTTGCCGGGGTCATCTCCCTTGGTTTTCTTGGTGGAGCCGGTGTCACCAGATCCCTCGACGGCAAGCACGGCTTTACCTTTGCGCTTCCTGTTGCGGCGCTGGCCCTTGTTCGCCGGGGAGGCAGTATCTTCATCTGATGAGTCGGTTTCCACGCCGGGGTACTTCCTTCCCTCTTCAGCCCAGGCACATCTGTCAGCAAGAACATAGAGTTCCGCTACATCTTTCACCTTGTTCATTGCCAGCTCTTCGCGCATCTTGCGGTTACACACGTTCTGATGGAACGCGCTGATGATGGCGGCAGGGTGAACGTCAGGGATATTGTACTGTATCCGGCTGAACCTCTGTATATACTTGCGGAGACTCTCGCCTCCCTTCTGGGGAATGACATGCAGGTCGCTGGCTTGGCCATGGGTTTGGTGGCCTCCAGTAAAGTTGCCCACAAACTCATGGCAAAAACCCGACCAGGAGGAAATAGAGTCTACCGACAAGTGCATCAACCATGACATGGCGTTGGGTTTAAGAGCCAACGGAAAGTAATTCGCAAGCACCTTATCGTCGCGAGCTTCTGCAGCTTGCATCGCAATGGTGTAGATGCTGAGGAACTCGGACGGGTGGGTCTTGCCGCTATACTTTTCGCCCACGTCATGTTTGAAAGTGCGGTGAGTGGGCCACTGGAACTGCCGCAGCTCACGGGTAAAAGCCGGACAGCCTACCTCGTAAGGTAGGCCTCTTGGGCTCTCCGGTGCCGGGTGGTTCACAATAGGGCCTGCTCGCCTGTCTGACTGGTGGCGCGCTTCGCGCCGGCGCTCGATAGTGGTTGGAGCGTCTTCATGTTCTCGTTCCCGAAGGACTTGGCGCTGGTCACAGTGGGTCCGTGGGTCGGACAACCCTATGAAGAATTCATCGCCCACAACGCCGCGACGGGCTGGCTTTCCTGCCACTGGTGCATGGGACTCCGTCGGAGCGTCGACCCGGGGGCTCCACCGGACTTGGTTCGTCTTTGTTGGCCACCGCAACAAGGCTTCGGATAGTGGCTCTCCATTTGTCGAGTTTCCCCGTAGTGGGAGGAAAATCGAGGAGCAATTGCGTGTGCGCCAGGGCTTCTGCTGGCATTGGTGGTAGCGAAACCTGCACGGATCGCGACGCGCTTCGACTTCTGACCATGTCAGAAGGAGCTCTATCACGACCCCGCGGTCGCATGCCATCTTCACAAGTGCCTCGGCGAGCGAGCAGGTCTTCTACCTCCCGGGATTTGCGCTCGGGGCTCTTCCCGCGGCGACGCCCGGGGTCTTCGGCGTGATTGTGTTGTTCGTCACGCGCCATTTGAGAGGAGCGCGCCGTCGGTGCCGACGTGGGATTCTTGGAGGCCCTCGCATCGCCTTCGGGCGGGGTGGTAGCGATCTTCGAAGGCCCCGCGCCACCCGCGGAGGGCCTGGCTCCGTCTTTGGATTTGGCGGCGTGCGGCCCGTTACCAGGCGCACGAACATCACCGTCTCCCAAACTCCGGCTGCTGGGACGGTGTTGGTGTTCGCGAATGGCGCACCGGGTCCTTTCTGCAACCGGTCCGCTGCTCGCCCGCCAACCGCCACCGTCGTCTTCTTCTATGAAGAAGCGTCGAACTAACTGCTAAAGCCGATTCTCACAACTGCGCCCCCTACCTGGCGCGCCAAAGATGTCGGTGGGAACGACACCTATGGGATCACAAGAATCCCTACTACGGTTGCGGGGCGCGGGGTCGTGAGAAGAGCGGATCAAACAGATAGCACACGGTTCATTTATCCAGGTTTGGGCTGCGAGGATGCGTAAAACCCTACTCCTGCTTTGGTGGATTGTATATCTGTGTTCTTGAGCTAGCTATGGGCCGTGAGGAGCTCCAAAAAGCCGAATCCTCCTCCTGGTCGCCTCGGGCCTCCTTTTATAGGAAAGGGGTGGCCACAGTGGCACCCAGGAGGTTGAAAGGGAATAGTGATATGAGGTTATCCCTCGCATTACATGACAAGGCGCATTTAATGCGTCTTGCCCACATGTCCTTGCTTTATCGGGGACGGGGGAGAGCCCTGTCTCATCTGTCGCCACTCCCTCTTGTGTCGACATGGGCCCTGCCCAGCGGCGCCCGTGGTGCCATGTAGGCAGGCAGGCAGCTGAGGTGGCACAATGGCAGGTCTTCACGAAGATTTGCATGCCGCCACGCAGGTGCCTGCCCAGTTGGTTGGGTCGGCAGCTGCATGCGAACGGCGGTGGAGGTTTGACTGGCGTGGGCCTGATGGTGGCCCTACGGGTGTTCTTGGCAAGGGCCTTGCCGGGGCCCCAGCAAGGGTCTTGCTGTGGCGCTTGCTGTCATCCCCGGCAAGGCTCTTGCCGGGGGCCTTGTGGTCCTCCTTGGCTGGGATCCCGCCAAGGATCATCATCTTCTAAAGGGTGTATCTGTTCTTGAATGCCTTCACAAAGATCTGCATGCCACCACGGGGATGTCTCCCGAATCCTTGCCCTATGGGGGCAGTGGACTCAAGGGTGACTCACTCCGTGGGCGTGGGGCGAGCTGCCACGGCAAGGGTCTTGCCGGGTTTGCTAATACCGCCTCCCGGCAAGGATCTTGCTGTGGGGGGTTCGCTTCATCCCCTTTGCTCTTTGTGGTCTTGGTCTTAGCGTCGTCCTGCTTCTCCTGAGCTTCGACCTTTCCTTGGCTCACCTCCCTTGCCTTGCTCAGTGTGGTGGTGCCCGTGGCTCAGACTGCCCGTGGACAGTTATAGGGGTACAAAAAGTGTACCCCTCTTTTTGTACACCGACAGTGCATATAATCCTCTACAAGACTAAAGTGCAGGATGTCTTCAGACGCTTCGCCAATCGAGCAATGAACAACTATGGTGTCAAGATAAAGCACATCAGAAGTGGCAATGGCACTGAATTCAAGAACACTGGCCTGGATACATATCTTGATACTTTGGGCTTCACACATGAATTCTCAGCTCCGTACACGCCACAGCAGAATGGCGTCGTCGAACGCAAGAACAGAACACTTATTGAGATGGCTCGGACGATGCTTGATGAATACAAGACTCCAAGAAAATTCTGGCCTGAAGCCATTGATACTTCATGCCATATCATCAACCGTGTTTATCTTCACAAGCTTCTGAACAAGACATCCTATGAGCTCCTTACTGGCAAGAAGCCAAATGTCAGTTACTTCAGAGTATTTGGTGCCAGGTGCTGGATCAAGGATCCACATCACACTTCAAAATTTGCACCAAAAGCACACGAAGGCTTTATGCTTGGATATGGAAAGGATTCGCACTCCTACAGAGTCTTCAACCTTTTTCACTAAAAATTGGTTGAAACAGTGGATGTGCGGTTCGATGAGACTAACGGATCGCAAAGAGAGCACCTGCCAAATGTGCTAGATGAAGTTCCATCCAGTGAATCAATCAAACTTATGGGAACTGGAGAAATCATACCTTCTGAAGCTCACCCTGAAGAGGAACTTATCATCTCCGCACCTGATCAACCTGAAGACAATGATCAACCTGAAGACAATGCTCAGCCTGAAGACATTCCTTCTAATGATGACAATGATCAGCAAGAGCAAAATCTTCGTCCTGTACATTCTCGTGTTGCAAATGAAGTACAGATTGAGAGAATAATTGATAGCATCAATGCACCAGGTCCACTCACTCGTTCAAGGGCAACACAGCTAGCAAATTTCTGTGGGCACTTCGAATTCGTCTCAATATCTGAACCCAAGAAAGTTGAAGAAGCCTTCATGGAACCTGAATGGATTCAAGCTATGCAAGAAGAGCTTCAACAGTTTGAGCTGAATAATGTATGGGAACTGGTTAAGCGTCCTGATCCTCGCAAGCACTATATAATAGGCACCAAATGGATATATCGCAACAAGCAAGATGAGCATGGTCAAGTTGTCAGAAACAAAGCTCGTCTCGTTGCTCAAGGATACACTCAAGTTGAAGGGATTGACTTCGATGAAACATTTGCTCCTGTGGCTAGACTTGAAGCCATACGCATATTGCTGGCCTATGAAAATCATCATAACATTCTTCTATATCAAATGGATGTGAAGAGAGCTTTTCTCAATGGCAAGATTGAATAAGAAGTGTATGTTGCACAACTGCCTGGCTTTGAAGACCCAAAACATCCTGACATGGTGTACAAGCTCAACAAGGCACTGTATGGCCTCAAACAAGCCCCTCGGGCTTGGTATGACACACTCAAAGACTTCCTGAAGAGCAAAGGCTTCAAACCTGGTTCCCTCGACCCCACTCTCTTCACAAAGACATATGATGGTGAACTGTTTGTGTGCCAAATATATGTGGATGGCATTATCTTTGGCTGCACCAATCAGAAATACAGTGAAGAGTTTGGATATATGATGCAACAGCAATATCAGATGTCCATGATGGGTGAGCTGAAGTTCTTCCTTGGTCTTCAAATACGTCAGCAAAGCAACGGCATCTTCATATCTCAAGAGAAGTACCTCAAAGATTGCCTGAAGAAATTTGGTATGCAAGACTGCAAAAGCTTCATGATGCCAATGCCAGCTAAACATCATCTGGGTCCCGACGACAATGGTAAAGAGTTCGATCAAAAGGTATACCGCTCCATGATTGGTTCTTTACTTTATCTATGTGCATCTAGGATAGATATTATACTTAGTGTTTGCATGTGTCTTCGATTCCAAGCGGCACCAAAGGAATTGCATCACTTAGCTGTGAAGCGAATTCTTCGATATTTGGCTTACACCCCAACACTAGGATTACAGTATCCAAAGGGCTTAGAGTTTGATCTGGTTGGATTCTCGGATGATGATTATGCTGGTGACAAGGTGGATCGCAAGTCTACATCAGGAACATGTCATTTTCTGGGACGATAACTTGTATGTTGGTCTTCAAAGAAGCAGAACTGTGTATCTCTCTCCACTCCTGAATCTGAATACATTGCTGCTGGATCTTGCTGCGGTTAGCTTCTGTGGATGAAGCAAACACTCAAAGACTATGGGATTCATCTGAAGCAAGTGCCACTCATACTAGTGTTCTGTCCTCTACAGCATTCACTTATAGCTATGTCTTCTTGTTGAATCTTTTGAACTAAGTGAATGTGATCAGACCATAAACTCTCTGTGCTTTCTATCTCAAACTCTATCTGTCCAAATCATATGCATTCTCTTGAAACTGTCAAATGTCTTCTCTGCGTCCTTGTAGCAGAAGATACAGAGACAAACATTAAGTCCGTTTTCAATGCTAATTTCTTCACCTGAAACCCGGAGAAGTAGGAACGACCACCCGACAATCCAGGCGTGCGTGGGAACGTGGAACAACCTGCGATATGTTGCATGATGGCCACGTGTCCTTCAGATGTGAATCGCTAGGGGCACCTGTGTAATAACACTATGTCGTCCCTGTCCCTATAAATACACGCCTCACCACAGTCATTATCCTTTCTTCCACTCTCGCACAAACCCTAGCGCCACCGCTAGCCCTCGACGACGCCAGCGACGAAGCGCTTAGCTGCCGCGACCTCTCCGACGCAGTCTTCACACCGGCCGCGGACATCGTCTTCTCCGCCGTCGCCGTAGGTGTCCTCCGTCGCCAAGTTAGGGCACGGACGATCGAACTGCTCGGCCTCCTCTTCCACTCCGTCTAGCAGTTCTTCTGTGGTAAATAAAACTTCCTTTTACGGCCCCTTTGATCCTATAGATTCATCACTTTCTGCCACAAGAAGTTTCTATTCACACAAGTTGGATCTATTTCATACTGCATCTCATAACATGCCTAGTATGTTCACTTATGCTTCACAAAGTAGTTAGATTCCTCACTTGTACTGATCCGTGGATTCATACAAATCTGGAACCAACTCTTTATCTATGAGTGAATGTCTTCGCACGATGAGGTCAATGTCTTCTAAACTGATTTATCTTCAAAATCTTCTGAGAATGCATATGACCTCTTCCCCTTCCCTTGCACCTTAATGCTGTCATAGGTACATGTCCGTGGGAGAATCCCTTGGTTCTCATAGTCTGCATTCATTTGCAGAATTCTTACAGCATCATATAAATTCTCCCGAAGCCAGTTCCTGCTTGACCCGCAGGCGGAAGCCTTTGAAACCTTTGAACGTGTTGAAGCCATTCAGTTTGAAGTTCATGGCTACAGAGAAATCTACATGGAAGGGAGGCACACAGTGTCGTGGAAACACTGCTAAGGACCTGCCACCAGATCTATATGAGCAATACAAGTCAGATCCACAAGAAACCTATGGAGAACGCAAGAACCGAATCCAATGGATTCGAAGACATTGGGCAGAGGAATGGTTCAAGTACAGATTCGTCATCGACGAATATGCTGAGAAGAGTGCCATCAAGGGACCATGGGGAGATATCACATACAAAGGTCTTCAGCCCAAATCACAGTCCGAAGCTATTGCTCAAGGCTTTTACCCATGCATGTTTCATGGACCTCAGCCTGCTAATGCCGACCCATCCTCTCTGTTATGGTGTCGCGAAGACAATCTCTTCAAGCGCAACTATCAGTTTGCACAGAACTCTGCCAAGGAAAACAAGAAGTCATTGGGATTAGACTTCAACCCAGGCCCCTCTACGCCACGTGCTGATGGCACACGAGAAGCTGAACCCAATTTGGTTGGGCCCTTCTACAACCAAGAAGGTCTAATCACTCATATTATGGTTCAAGGGGCAGTCGTGGCTCAACCTGCAGATGATGCTGAATCTGACGAAGCACCTGCACCACCGAAGTCGCAGAAGCAGAAGAAGGCTAAAGCTTCAAAGTCTGCCTCAACACCAAAAATCATACGGGCGAAGCCACTGGCTACTGCACCTCCTGAAGACAGTGTGTAGTCTGAGGATCTCTCACATATCTCCAAGAAGACTGAGATGAGAAAGAATATTGATCAGGCACTGACTGCTGCTATTCTGCACAATTACGCCATTGATCTGTCCAGTGATGAAGAGCTTGCAGATGACGCTCTTGAGAAACTGATCAAGAGCAAGGAAGAAGCAGAGATCTTCAATGATTTGCTTCTCTTTGATGTGGCAATCATCCATAACTTCATTGATGAGTGGTTTGACACGCCCAACATCAGCTTTGAAGATCTGCAACTTCCAATTGGCCTCAGTGTCGCCTTCACTGGCGCCATTGCATCAGAGCTAGCTCTAGCTCAGCGCATCGTTGAACTGAAGAAAAAGATCGACTTTGAGAAAGCTCAGTTCAAGAAGCATATGGCCAAGCTCAGTGTGCAAGATGTGTAAAACTTCAAGATTATGCTGCACGAGCTCAAGGAAGCCTTTCTCGAGAAGCGTGAAGAAGCTAAAGGTTCTCGTGAGCGCATGAAGAGCCTGGCTGATAAGTGTGTGCAAGCCTACAATGAGGCTGAGAAGCGCAAGGCTCTTGGTCGTCCTAGCATCGACCCAAGAATGGCTCCAAAGAAGAAGAAGACATCAACGTACCAATCTGCACCTTCAAGGCGGGAAGAGCCACGCATAGTCTTTCCAAGCAGCATGACTGGCTCGAAGCCAAAGGTTCGGTCAACCACTTCAGAACTGAAGAAGACGAGGACTGCTGAGGCTGAAGCCAGAAAAAGGAAATATCCTGATGCTTCTGATGTTGCTCCCTCCAAGAAGAAGCGCAGAACAAAGAAAGATCGGGCTGCTCCCACAGAACCTCTTGTTGTAGAACCCATCTCTGTTGCTCGCCCTGATTCCTCGCATCAAGAACGATGGATAGTAGTTCATGAGCCTGCTTCCACAGAGGCTCTTGAAGCTGAAGACATTCCAGCAGCTGACCTCACCGCTGCTGAAGACATTGGTCACCATGACAATGTTGAAGATGATGAAGTCCTTCCTCAGATCGAGCACCAACTGGTATCATCGCCTGTGCTCATGCATAGCAAACTCATCAGCATTGGTCGTCCTCTGACGCCAACTGCTTAGGATGCATCGTGGGCTGATCACCCAAAGAGACAAGACACTCCAAGCTCTCCCCAGCTGCAAGCTACCCCGATAGTGCAAGATGATGATGACTATGAGGCCCAGCACACTCCATCTCCACGAGCGTCGCCCGTGTTACGCAGGCTTCGCAAAGGATCAAGGCCCCAAGTCACTCCCACAATGCACGTATCTGAATCCGAAACCAAAATGGCTGAAGATGTTCCGGCTGCATCAGCCGATGAAGAAGAAGCCCCAAGGGTTGCTACACCCCCGTCTCACCAAGATGTTGTTCTCGAGGAGAACATGACCGACCCTCCAGCTTCTGCAGTGGAGGTTGAGAATCGTGAGGCTGCCACCACTGACACCACTAAAGCCAATGACGTGCTCATGGTTGAAGACACTGTGGAGCCTGCACCTAACACTGTGCCAGAGGCCAATGAAGCCAATGATGCACCTGCAACAGATGTGCAGCCTGACGCCTCTGTTGATGCCACTGCTCCTGTTCCGCCACTAAGGCCACACACTATCGAGCAAGCATTCAACTATGGCCAACATCTAACTATCAAATGGCCTTTTCTGACTCCTCCGCCTGTTGCTGGTCCTCAGTTTGACTATCACGTTGAGCACAGGCCTCAGGTATAGAAGCCAATGCCAAGGTTGCCCAGGTTTCTAGGTCCTACATCGGCACATGGATCTTTTAATATCAATGGCTTCAAAGCACACGAAACCTTCTTTAATAGCGCCAAGAACCCCTACTCAAGGGCAAGAATATCTTCTAATCGATTCTGGAGCTATCAGCAGCGCAGTTATTACTCATGAATTCTGTACAATCAAGGTTGCATTTTCCCACATATGCGTCTTGACACTGAAGCCATAACTGGTCTGCCTTGCTTGGAAGAAGCTCTGGATTGCTTCAAAGAGTCTGGATTGTTGTCGTTCGTCACCGACAAAGAGCACTGGAACGAAGCATTGCTACTCCAATTCTATGCCACTCTTCATATTCGTGGCTACAACAGAGATCCGAAGACATGGGTCCTTCAGTGGATGACCGGCAATGTTCATCATGAAGCCAAAGCCTTTGATATCATTGAGCTCACTGGTCTGCCTACTCCAGGATATCTTTATGAACCTGGTTGTCAGCTTCACAGTGCAGCTATGGAGAGCATTTTTCATAAGCCTGAACCAAACATGAGTCAGATGCTTAGCATGATGAAGCCTTTGCCTCCAGATGCTGCATATCCTAAGGAGTTCTTTGTTGAAGACCTTGAGTATCTGCCATGCACTATCTATCACATTATAAGGCGAACTCTCTGGCCCATCAAAGGACATTCTCCACATGCAAAGCTGGAAGGTGCAATGAACACATTGGTCTTCCATATTCTTCATGGCAAATGCTTCAATGCACAAGACTTCTTCATCCGCCAACTTGCTGCATCAGGATCTGATATCTTTGGCTTGAAGTTTTACGCTCCATGGATTATGCGGCTGATCAAACTACACTCAGCTGTCACCTATCAGCCCTCTGCTCACAATCATCGGATCTTTATGCCTGACGTCGATATGTCAGTTGAAGCCATCTATCCAGAGCCTGCCAAGGAGCCCCTTAGTCTTCAAAATGCTGAGAATCAAAGCTTCTCTCAAAACATTGAAGGAGTTCAAGCAGTCACTTGTGTTTATCCTCTGGCTGGTACTACACGTGCACCTCATCGTGCCCTCACTTAAGCCACTGAAAGCACCATTTCCCAATGGCCCAAGAAGCGATCTTGTGTTCTCAACGACAGGATAAGCATCATGACTGGCTGAAGCGCCAAATGCATAGCCTCTTGGTGGACGTAAACAGGATTCGCAACCTTGCCACCAAGAATGCCTTTGTTGCCCATGAAACCTTTCGGCGTACATGGAAAGGGCTGACGCTTATGTGTTCTGAAGATGATCTTCAAGAGGATGACTTCTCTGAATGCTTCAAGTTTGACTCAACACCTCCAAGAAGGACTGTGCTGCAACATACTCCGTCTCTTGAAGACTCTGAGTTCTCCTCCTCTGCTGCAACAGTGAATGCACGTGTCATCGATGATGAAGACGATGCTACTTCACCACCTTCAGCGTGAATCAACACTGCACCGAGTTTGTCTGCACCGCCAACCAACACCGAAGACCCTGCTGCTTCAGCAACTCCTCACGGGGACGAGTAGGTGCTCTATGTCTTCAAACCTTTTTGGTCCTTACTGACAAAAGGGGGAGAAGCATATGAGTTTGATAGTCTTCAAATGGGTTCATATGGGCAGTAGTTTTATATTTTGCCTAGTGTTTATAACTCTCGCGTCTTGATACATTTGGTTCTTTGAGTTGTAACACTCAAACTCGATGGTTGTCTGCTACTTATTTGCTATTCTATGATGCGATGATAAATTCCGCATGTGCCACGATAAATTCCGCACTTAGATCATTTTGTAGACGTACATTTTTCATTGTGCATGTCATTATCTTCACATACCTTTTATGCACGATAAATTGTCATCATAAGTTGAAGAGGATCTCCGCAAGTACAACCTGCCATGTGCATTTGCATACCAAAAGCAAATTACTTATATGCACATCTTCAGGGGGAGCCTTTGCCACTTATGAAGACAATAACCTATCCTTTACAATTTCACATATTTTATTACCCATTGAAAACTTCAACTAGTTTGTCATCAATCACCAAAAAGGGGGAGATTGTAAGTGCATCTAGTGCCACCCCTAGTTGGTTTTGGAGAATTGACGACAAACCTAGTTGAGGGACTAATGTGTTTGTGAGAATTGCAGGATAACACAGGTAGAAGTCCCTCATTTATTTCTGTTTTCCTACCAGAGATGACCCCTAAAAATGAATGAAGACATTGAAGTCAAAGGTGGTATATGAAGACATTCACATTGAAGACTATGACAAAAGAAGACATAGCATGAAGACCATGGAGCATGAAGACTTAGTTCTTTCATCGTTCTTTTTCTTCTTTGTTGAGTCATAGGAACCACCGTACTGTTAAGTGGGGTCCAAGAGAACCAGTCAGAATGACTGAAGTGATGCTTAACCAAAATCCTATGTCTTCGAGTGAAGACTATGAGAGCAAATCTTGTCCAGAGTTGGATAAGTCAGCTTTGCTTGTAGCCCAAGTAAAGTTGTCGTGTGTGTTTGAAATTTGACCATTGGAACACGTGTCAGTTCCTTAGTGACCGAGGGTCATTCGGGACAAATCAGGTCGGGTTGCCTAGTGGCTATAAATAGCCCACCCCCTACAACCATAAACGGTTGGCTGCTCAGAGTTAGAGTACGGCTTTTGTCGTTTGAGAGCAACCCACCTCGAAGCCTTTGAGAGAGAATTCCTTGCGAGGATAAAGCCCTAACAACCCAGAGCCAAAGAGTGTTAGGCATCACTTAAGTCTTCCTGTCTGTGTGATCTAAAAACTTATTACACTTGAGGACTGTGAATCCTCCAGCCGGTTAGGCGTCGTGTTCTGAGCATCCAAGAGTCATTATGGATCGCCGGTGAACGAAGTCTGTGAAGGTTTGGAAGTCTACCTTGAAGACTTAGCAGAGTGATTGGGCGAGGACTGGGTGTCCTTAGCTCAAGGGGAATAAGGTGAAGACGAGGTCTTCTGAGTTGAATCTCAGCCTCCCTAACCAGACGTACAGTTGTCACAGCAACTGGAACTGGTCCAACAAATCATTGTCTTTAATGAGTCACTGGTTTCATCCTTCCCTTCCCTTTACTTACTGTTGGTCCTTGTGAAGTCATTGTACGATTGCATTACCATTTGGCTTCACTGAGTGATTACTTGTTCTGATTGGCTTCACAATATCTTCCTACATGATCCTTACTTCCTAGCTGCTATTAGTCATTGCGCTTTCACTTCATTGAATACTTGACTATGGTTTTCCTAGTGTAGTATACCTTCCACTGCATGGTAATAGGTTTATTTCTATCGTTTGTCTTCGAAACTTCCACGTTTTGAAGACTTCCATAAAAATCGCCTATTCACCCCCCTCTAGTCGATCACTAGCACTTTCAGGGAGTAGTTCACCCTCGGGGCTGAGGGTATGTACCAGTAGCTATGTGTTTTATCTCTCTCTCTCTCGTGTTCTTGAGGCGGTACGATGTTGATGTATCGCGAGCTTTACTATTATAGTTGGATCTTACGATGTTTCTCCCCCTCTACTCTCTTGTGATGAATTGAGTTTTCCCTTTGAAGTTATCTTATCAGATTGAGTCTTTAAGGATTTGAGAACACTTGATGTATGTCTTGCATGTGCTTATCTGTGGTGACCATGGGATATCACGTGGTCCACTTGATGTATGTTTTGGTGATCAACTTGTGAGTTCCGTGACCTCGTGAACTAATGCATAGGGGTTGGCACACATTTTCGTCTTGACACTCCGGTAGAAACTTTGGGGCACTCTGAAGTTCTTTGTGTTGGTTGAATAGATGAATCTGAGATTTGTGTGATGCATATCGTATAATCATACCCGCGGATACTTGAGGTGACATTGGAGTATCTAGGTGACATTAGGGTTTTGGTTGATTTGTGTCTTAAGGTGTTATTCTAGTACGAAATCTATGATAAATCGATCATAAAGGATAACTTTGAGGTGGTTTCATACCCTACGATAATCTCTTTGTTTGTTCTCCGCTATTAGTGACTTTGGAGTGACTCTTTGTTGCATGTTGAGGGATAGTTATATGATCCAATTATGTTATTATTGTTGAGAGGACTTGCACTAGTGAAAGTATGAACCCTATGCCTTGTTTCAACGCATTGCAATACCGTTTGTGCTCACTTTTATCATTAGTTACCTTGATGTTTTTATATTTTCAGATTACAAAAACCTTTATCTACCATCCATATTGCACTTGTATCACCATCTCTTCATCGAACTAGTGCACCTATACAATTTACCATTGTATTGGGTGTGTTGGGGACACAAGAGACTCTTTGTTATTTTGTTGTAGGGTTGTTTGAGAGAGACCATCTTCATCCTACACCCCCCACGGATTGATAAACATTAGGTCATCCACTTGAGGGAAATTTGCTACTGTCCTACAAACCTCTGCACTTGGAGGCCCAACAACATCTACAAGAAGAAGGTTGTGTAGTAGACATGAGCGCGCCAGGCCCCCCAGGCGCGCCCTGGTGGGTTGTGGCCTCCTCGGCGCACCTCCGATGCCCATCTTCTAGTATATAAGTCATTTTGACCTAGAAAAAATAAGGAGAAGGCTTTCGGGATGGAGCGCCGCCGTCTCGAGGCGGAATTTGGGCGGGAGCACTTTTGCCCTCCGGCGGAGCGATTCTGCCGGGGGAACTTCCCTCCCGGAGGGGGAAATCATCGTCATCATCATCAGCAACAGCTCTACCATCTTGGGGAGGGAAATCTCCATCAACATCTGTTGGAAATATGCCCTAGAGGCAATAATAAATTGATTATTATTATATTTCTTTGTTCACGATAATCGTTTATTATCCATGCTAGAATTGTATTGATAGGAAACTCAGATACATGTGTGGATACATAGACAACACCATGTCCCTAGTAAGCCTCTAGTTGACTGGCTCGTTGAACAATAGATGGTTACGGTTTCCTGACCATGGACATTGGATGTCATTGATAACGGGATCACATCATTAGGAGAATGATGTGATGGACAAAGACCCAATCCTAAGCCTAGCACAAGATCATGTAGTTCGTATGCTAAAGCTTTTCTAATGTCAAGTATCATTTCCTTAGACCATGAGATTGTGCAACTCCCGGATACCGTAGGACTGCTTTGGGTGTACCAAACGTCACAACGTAACTGGGTGACTATAAAGGTACACTACAGGTATCTCTGAAAGTGTCTGTTGGGTTGGAACGAATCGAGACTGGGATTTGTCACTCCGTGTAAACGGAGAGGTATCTCTGGGCCCACTGGTAGGACATCATCATAATGTGCACAGTATGATCAAGGAGTTGATCACGGGATGATGTGTTACGGAACGAGTAAAAGAGACTTGCCGGTAACGAGATTGAACAAGGTATCGGGATATCGACGATCGAATCTCGGGCAAGTATCGTACCGCTAGACAAAGGGAATTGTATACGGGATTGATTAAGTCCTTGACATCATGGTTCATCCGATGAGATCATCGTGGAACATGTGGGAGCCAACATGGGTATCCAGATCCCGCTGTTGGTTATTGATCGGAGAACGTCTCGGTCATGTCTACATGTCTCCCGAACCCGTAGGGTCTACACACTTAAGGTTCGATGACGCTAGGGTTGTAAAGGAAGTTTGTATGTGGTTACCGAATGTTGTTCGGAGTCCCGGATGAGATCCCGGACGTCACGAGGAGTTCCGGAATGGTCCGGAGGTAAAGATTTATATATGGGAAGTCCTGTTTTGGTCACCGAAAGAGTTTCGGGGTTTATCGGTAACGTACCGGGACCACCGGGAGAGTCCCGGGGGTCCACCAAGTGGGGCCACCAGCCCCGGGGGGGCCACATGGGCTGTAGGGAGTGTTCCTTGGCCTACATGGGCCAAGGGCACCAGCCCCACTAAGGCCCATGCGCCTAAGAGATGGAGAGGGGGCAAACCCTAATGGGATATGGGCCTTAGGGCCCATATTGGTGCGCCTCCCTCTCCCATCCCCTCTTGGCCGCCCCCTTGCTCCCCATCTAGGGCTGCCGCCCCCTAGGGGTGGGAACCCTAGAGGGGGCGCAGCCCCTCCCCTTCCCCTATATATATGAGGCCTAGGGCTGCCCCATAACACACGTGATTCGATCTCTCGTTGGTGCAGCCCTGCATCTCTTCTTCCTCCTCTTCTGTGGTGCTTGGCGAAGCCCTGCAGGATTGCCACGCTCCTCCATCACCACCACGCCGTTGTGCTGCTGCTGGATGGAGTCTTCCTCAACCTCTCCCTCTCTCCTTGCTGGATCAAGGCATGGGAGACGTCACCGGGCTGTACGTGTGGTGAACGCGGAGGTGCCGTCCGTTCGACACTAGGATCTCCGGTGATTTGGATCACGACGAGTACGACTCCATCAACCCCGTTCTCTTGAACGCTTCCGCTTAGCAATCTACAAGGGTATGTAGATGCACTCTCCTTCCCCTCGTTGCTGGTCTCTCCATAGATCGATCTTGGTGACACGTAGGAAAATTTTGAATTTCTGCTACGTTCCCCAACAGTGGCATCATGAGGTAGGTCTATGCGTAGTTACTATGCACGAGTAGAACACAAAGTAGTTGTGGGCATTGATTTTGTTCAATATGCTTGCCGTTACTAGTCTTATCTTGATTCGGCGGCATCGTGGGATGAAGCGGCCCAGACCGACCTTACACGTACTCTTACGTGAGACTGGTTCCACCGACTGACATGCACTAGTTGCATAAAGGTGGCTAGCGGGTGTCTGTCTCTCCCACTTTAGTCGGATCGGATTCGATGAAAAGGGTCCTTATGAAGGGTAAATAGCAATTGGCATATCACGTTGTGGTTTTTGCGTAGGTAAGAAACGTTCTTGCTAGAAACCCATAGCAGCCACGTAAAACATGCAAACAACAATTAGAGGACGTCTAACTTTTTTTTGCAGGGTATGCTATGTGATGTGATATGGCCAAAAGGATGTGATGAATGATATATGTGATGTATGATATTGATCATGTTCTTGTAATAGGAATCACGACTTGCAGGAGCCATAGGAGTTGTCTTAATTTATTTATGACCTGCGTGTCAACATAAACGTCATGTAATTACTTTACTTTATTGCTAACCGTTAGCTGTAGTAGTAGAAGTAATAGATGACGTGACAACTTCATGGAGACACGATGATGGAGATCATGATGATGGAGATCATGGTGTCATGCCGGTGACGATGATGATCATGGAGCCCCAAGATGGAGATCAAAGGAGCTATATGATATTGGCCATATCATGTCACCATTATTTGATTGCATGTGATGTTTATCATGTTTTTGCATCTTGTTTGCTTAGAACGACGGTAGTAAATAAGATGATCCCTCATTAAAATTTCAAGAAAGTGTTCCCCCTAACTGTGCACCGTTGCGACAGTTCATTGTTTCGAAGCACCACGTGATGATCGGGTGTTAGATTCATACGTTCATATACAACGGGTGTTGACGAGCCTAGCATGTACAGACATGGCCTCGGAACACATGCAAAACACTTAGGTTAACTTGACGAGCCTAGCATGTACAGACATGGCCTCGGAACACAGAAGACCGAAAGGTCGAGCATGAGTCGTATGGCAGATACGATCAACATGAAGATGTTCACCGATGTTGACTAGTCCGTCTCACGTGATGATCGGACACGGCCTAGTTGACTCGGATCATGTAATCACTTAGATGACTAGAGGGATGTCTATCTGAGTGGGAGTTCATAAGATGAACTTAATTATCCTGAACATAGTCAAAAGGTTTTTGCAAATTATGTCGTAGCTCGCACTTCAGTTCTACTGTTTAGATATGTTCCTAGAGAAAATTTAGTTGAAAGTTGATAGTAGCAATTATGCGGACTAGGTCCGTAAACTGAGGATTGTCCTTATTGCTTCATAGAAGGTTTATGTCCTTAATGCACCGCTAAATGTGCTAAACCTCGAACGTCGTTTGTGGATGTTGCGAACATCTGACATACACATTTTGATAACTACATGATAGTTCAGTTAAACGGTTTAGAATTGAGGCACCGAAGACGGTTTTTGAAATGTCGCGAAACATATGAGATGTTTCGAGAGCTGAAATTGGGATTTCAGGCTTGTGCCCACGTCAAGAGGTATAAGACCTCCGACGATTTTCTTAGCCTGCAAACTAAGGAGAAAAGCTCAATTGTTGAGCTTGTGCTCAGATTGTCTGAGTACAACAATCATTTGAATCAAGTGGGAGTTGATCTTCCAGATGAGACAGTGATGGTTCTCCGAAGTCATTACCACCAAGCTGCTAGAGCTTCATGATGAACTATAATATATCAGGGACATATATGATGATCCTTGAGATATTCGCGATGTTTGACACCACGAAAGTAGAAATCAAGAAAGAGCATCAATTGTTGATGGTTAGTGAAACCACTAGTTTCAAGAAGGGCAAGGGCACGAAGGGATACTTCATGAAACGGCAATTCAGCTGCTGCTCTAGTGAAGAAGCCCAAGGTTGAACCCAAACCCGAGACTAAGTGCTTCTGTAATAAGGGGAACAGCCACTGGAGCAGAATTACCCTAGATACTAGGTAGATGAGAAGGCTGGCAAGGTCGATAGAAGTATATTGGATATACATTGTGTTGATGTGTACTTTACTAGTACTCCTAGTAGCACCAGGGTATTAGATACCGGTTCGGTTACTAAGTGTTAGTAACTCGAAATAAAAGCTACGGAATAAACGGAGACTAGCTAAAGGTGAGCTGACGATATGTGTTGGAAGTGTTTCCAGGGTTGATATGATCAAGCATCGCACGCTCCCTCTACCATCGAGATTGGTATTAAAACCTAAATAATTGTTATTTGGTGTTTGCGTTGAACATAGACATGATTGGATTATGTCTATCGCAATACGGTTATTCATTTAAAGAGAATAATGGTTACTCTATTTATTTGAATAATACCTTCAATGGTCTTGCACCTAAAATGAATGGTTCATTGAAATCTCGATCGTAGTGATACACATGTTCATGCCAAAAGATAGTAATGATAGTACCACCTACTTGTGGCACTGCCACGAAAGTCATATCGGTATAAAACGCATGAAGAAGCTCCATGTTGATGGATCTTTGGGCTCACTCGTTTTTGAAAGGTTTGAGACATGCAAACCATGTCTATTGGTGTATCTGCATGAAGAAACTCCATGCAAATGGACCATTTGGACTCACTTGATTTTGAATCACTTGAGACATGCAAATCATACCACATGGGCAAGATGACTGAAAGCCTCGTTTTCAGTAAAATGGAACTAGAAAGCAACTTGTTGGAAGTAATACATTTTGATGTGTGCAGTCCAATGAGTGCTGAGGCACGTAGTGGATATCGTTATGTTCTTACTTCACAGATGATTTGAGTAGATGTTGAGTATATTTACTTGATGAATCACGAGTCTGAATTATTGAAAGGTTCAAGTAATTTCAGTGTGAAGTTGAAAGATCGTCGTGACAAGAGGATAAAAGATCTATGATATGATCATAGAGATGAATATCTGAATTACGAGTTTGGCACAGAATTAAGACATTGTGGAAATTGTTTCACAACTAATAAAGCCTGGAACACCATATTGTGATGGTGTGTCCGAACATCGTAACTGCACGTTATTGGATATGATGCATACCATGATGTCTCTTATCGAATTACCACGATAGTTTATGGGTTAGGCATTAGAGACAACCACATTCACATTAAATAGGGCACCATGTAACTCCGATGAGATGACACCGTATGAACTATGGTTTAGAGAAACCTAAGCTGTCATTCCTTAAAAGTTTGGGGCTGCGAAGCTTATGTGAAAAAGTTTCAGGCTGATAAAGCTCGAACCCAAAGCGGATAAATGCATCTTCATAGGACACCCAAAACAGTTGGGTATACCTCCTGTCTCAGATTCGAAAGCAATAAGGGATTGTTTCTAGAATCGGGTCCTTTCTCGAGGAAAAGATTCTCTCGACAGAATTGAGTGGGAGGATGGTGGAGACTTGATGAGGTTATTGAACCGTCACTTCAACTAGTGTATAGCAGGGCACAAAGAGTTGTTCCTGTGGCACCTACAGCAATTGAAGTGGAAGCTTATGATATTGCTCATGAGACTTCGGATCAAGTCACTTCCAAACCTCGTGGGATGACAAGGATGCGTACTACTTCAGAGTGGTACGTAATCCTGTCTTGGAAGTCATGTTGCTAGACAACAATGAACCTACGAGCTATGGAGAAGTGATGGTGGGCCGGGATTCCGATAAATGGCTTGAGGCCATATAATCCGAGAGAGGATCCATGTACGAAAACCAAGTGTAGACTTTGGCAGAACAGCTCGATGGTCGTAAGGCTGTTGAGTGCAGATGGATTTTAAAAGGAAGACGGACAATGATGGTAAATGTCACCATTAAGAAAGCTCGACTTGTCGTTAAGATGTTTTCTGACAAGTTCAAGGAGTTGACTACGATGAGACTTTCTCACTCGTAGCGATGCTAAGAGTCTGTTGGAATTATATTAGTGATTACTTCATTATTTATGAAATCTTGCAGATAGGATGTCAAAACATTGTTTCCTCGACGATTTTCTTGAGGAAAGGTTGTATGTGATACAACCGAAAGGTTTTGTCAATCCTGAAAGATGCTAATAAGTATGCAAAGCTCGAGCAATCCTTCTAGGGACTGGAGTAAGCATCTCGGAGTTGGAATGTATGCTTTGATAAGATGATCAAAGTTTTGGGTGTATACAAAGTTTATGAGAAACTTGTATTTCCAAAGAAGTGAGTGGGAGCACTATAGAATTTCTGATGAGTATATGTTATGGATCGGAAATGACGTAGAATTTCTGGAAAGCATATAGGGTTATTTGGAAAGTGTTTTCAATGGAAAACCTGGATTAAGCTACTTGAGCATTGAGCATCAAGATCTATAAGGATAGATCAAAACGCTTAATGGTACTTTCAAATGAGCACATACCTTGACATGATCTTGAAGTTGTTCAAGATGGATCAGTCAAAGAAGGAGTTCTTGCCTGAGTTGTAAGGTATGAAGTTAAGACTTAAATCTCGACCATGGCAGAATAGAAAGAAAGGACGAAGGTCATCCCCTATGCTTAAGACATAGGCTCTACAGTATGCTATGCTGTGTGCCGCACCTGAAGTGTGCCTTGCCATGAGTCAATCAAGGGGTACAAGAGTGATCCAAGAACGGATCACAGGACAGTGGTCAAAGTTATCCTTAGTAACTAGTGGACTAAGGAATTTTCTCGATTATGGAGGTGGTAAAAGAGTTCGTCGTAAAGGGTTACGCCGATGCAAACTTTAACACTAATCCAGATTATTCTGAGTAGTAAACTGGATTCGTATAGAAGAACAGTTATTTGGAATAGCTCCAAATAGAACGTGGTAGCTGCATCTAGGAGATGACATAGAGATTTGTGAAGCACACACGGATCTGAAAGGTTCAGACCCATTGACTAAAACCTCTCTCACAAGCAACATGATCAAACCCAGAACTCTTTGGGTGTTAGTCACATGGCGATGTGACCTGTGAGTGTTAATCACATGGCGATGTGAACTAGATTATTGACTCTAGTGCAAGTGGGAGACTGTTGGAAATATGCCCAAGAGGCAATAATAAATTGATTATTATTATATTTCCTTGTTCATGATAATCGTTTATTATCCATGCTAGAATTGTATTGATAGGAAACTCAGATACATGTGTGGATACATAGACAACACCATGTCCCTAGTAAGCCTCTAGTTGACTGGCTTGTTGATCAATATATGGTTACGGTTTCCTGACCATGGACATTGGATGTCATTGATAACGGGATCACATCATTAGGAGAATGATGTGATGGACAAAGACCCAATCCGAAGCCTAGCACAAGATCATGTAGTTCGTATGCTAAAGCTTTTCTAATGTCAAGTATCATTTCCTTAGACCATGAGATTGTGCAACTCCCGGATACCGTAGGAGTGCTTTGGGTGTACCAAATGTCACAACGTAACTGGGTGACTATAAAGGTACACTACAGGTATCTCCGAAAGTGTCTGTTGGGTTGGCACGAATCGAGACTGGGATTTGTCACTCCATGTAAACGGAGAGGTTTCTCTGGGCCCACTCGGTAGGACATCATCATAATGTGCACAATGTGATCAAGGAGTTGATCACGGGATGATGTGTTACGGAACGAGCAAAAGAGACTTGCCGGTAACGAGATTGAACAAGGTATCGGGATACCGACGATCGAATCTCGGGCAAGTATCGTACCGCTAGACAAAGGGAATTGTATACGGGATTGATTAAGTCCTTGACATCGTGGTTCATCCGATGAGATCATCGTGGAACATGTGGGAGCCAACATGGGTATCCAGATCCCGCTGTTGGTTGTTGACCGGAGAACGTCTCGGTCATGTCTACATGTCTCCCGAACCCGTAGGGTCTACACACTTAAGGTTCGATGACGCTAGGGTTGTAAAGGAAGTTTGTATGTGGTTACCGAATGTTGTTCAGAGTCCCGGATGAGATCCCGGACATCACGAGGAGTTTCGGAATGGTCCGGAGGTAAAGATTTATATATGGGAAGTCCTGTTTTGGTCACCGAAAGAGTTTCGGGGTTTATCAGTAACGTACCGGGACCACCGGGAGGGTCCCGGGGGTCCACCAAGTGGGGCCACCAGCCCCGGGGGTGGGCACATGGGCTGTAGGGAGTGTTCCTTGGCCTACATGGGCCAAGGGCACCAGCCCCACTAAGGCCCATGCGCCTAAGAGATGGAGAGGAGGCAAACCCTAATGGGATATGGGCCTTAGGGCCCATATTGGTGCGCCTCCCTCTCCCATCCCCTCTTGGCCGCCCCCTTGCTCCCCATCTAGGGCTGCCGCCCCCTAGGGGTGGGAACCCTAGAGGGGGCGCAGCCCCTCCCCTTCCCCTATATATATGAGGCCTAGGGCTGCCCCATAACACATGTGATTCGATCTCTCGTTGGTGCAGCCCTGCATCTCTTCTTCCTCCTCTTCTGTGGTGCTTAGCGAAGCCCTGCAGGATTGCCACGCTCCTCCATCACCACCACGCCGTTGTGCTGCTGCTAGATGGAGTCTTCCTCAACCTCTCCCTCTCTCCTTGCTGGATCAAGGCATGGGAGACGTCACCGGGCTGTACGTGTGTTGAACGCAGAGGTGCCGTCCGTTCGGCACTAGGATCTCCGGTGATTTGGATCACGACGAGTATGACTCCATCAACCCCGTTCTCTTGAACGCTTCCGCTTAGCGATCTACAAGGGTATGTAGATGCACTCTCCTTCCCCTCGTTGCTGGTCTCTCCATAGATCGATCTTGGTGACATGTAGGAAAATTTTGAATTTCTGCTACGTTCCCCAACAACATCTTCACCAACACCATCTCATCTCAAACCCTAGTTCATCTCTTGTATTCAATATTGTTACAAGAACTATAGATTGGTGCTAGGGGGTGACTAGTAGTGTTGATTACATGTTGTAGTTGATTACTATATGGTTTATTTGGTGGAAGATTATATGTTCAGGTCCATGATGCTATTTAATACTCCTCTAATCACGAGCGTGTTTATCATTTGTGAGTAGTTACTTTTGTTCTTGAGGTCACAGGAGAAATCATGTTGCAAGTAATCATGTGAACTTGATATGTGTTCGATATTTTGATAGTATGTATGTTCTTATTGTAGGGGAACGTATTAATTTCAAAAAATTCTACGCACACTCAAGATCATGGTGATGCATAGCAACAAGAGGGGAGAGAGTGTCCACGTACCCTCGTAGACTAAAAGCGGAAGCATTAGCACAGCGCGGTTGATGTGGTCGTACATCTTCACGATCCGACCGATCCATGTACCGCACGTACGGCACCTCCGAGTTCAGCACACGTTTAGCTCGATGACGTCCCACGAACTCCGATCCAGCAGAGCTTCGAGGGAGAGTTCCGTCAGCATGACGGCGTGGTGACGATGATGATGTTCTACCGACGTAGGGCTTCGCCTAAGCACTTCTACGATATTACTGAGGTGGATTATGGTGGAGGGGAGCCCCGCACACGGCAAAAAGATGCAAGAGATCAATTGTTGTGTCTACGGGGTGCCCCCCTCCTCTGTATATAAAGGGGGGAGGAGGAGGGGGCCGGCCTCAGGGAGGAGGCGCGCCCAAGGGCGGCAATCCTACTCCAAGTAGGTTTTGCCCCCCTTTCCTATTCCAACTAGGAGAAGGGGGAAGGCGGAGGTGGAGAGAAGGAAGGAGAAGGGGGGCCTCCACCCCCTTCCCTTTCCCAATTCGGATTGGGGCAAGGGGGGCCACGCGCCACCTCCTGCCGCCTCTCCTCTTCCACCACTTGGGCCCATGAGGCCCAATAACCCCCGGTACTCCAGTATATATCCGACAACCCTCGGAACCATTCCGGTGTCCGAATATAGTCGTCCAATATATCAATATTTATGTCTCGACCATTTCGATTCTCCTCGTCACGTTCATGATCACATCCGGGACTTCGAACTACCTTCGGTACATCAAAACACATAAACTCATAATATGACCATCATCGAACTTTAAGCGTGCGGAACCTACGGGTTCGAGAACTATGAGACATGACCGAGACACGTCTCCGGTCAATAACCAATAGCAGAACCTGGATGCTCATATTGGCTCCTACATATTCCACGAAGATCTTTATCGGTCAAACCGCATCACAACATACGTTGTTCCCTGTGTCATCGGTATGTTACTTTCCCGAGATTCGATCGTCGGTATCTCAATACCTAGTTCAGTCTCATTACCGGCAAGTCTCTTTACTCATTTCGTAATACATCATCCCGCAACTAACTCATTAGTTATAATCACCCAGTTATGTTGTGACGTTTGGTAGCACACAAAGTTTTCCTCCGGTAAATGGGAGTTGCATAATCTCATAGTCATAGGAACATGTATAAGTCATGAAGAAAGCAATAGCAGAATACTAAACGATCAAGTGCTAAGCTAACGGAATGGGTCAAGTCAATCACATCATTCTCCTAATGATGTGATCCCGTAAATCGAATTACAAATCATGTCTATGGCTAGGAAACACAACCATCTTTGATCAACGAGCTAGTCAAGTAGAGGCATACTAGTGACACTATGTTTGCCTATGTATTCACACATGTATTATGTTTCCGGTTAATACAATTCTAGCATGAACAATAAACATTTATCATGATATAAGGAAATAAATAATAACTTTATTATTGCCTCTAGGGCATATTTCCTTCAGTCTCCCACTTGCACTAGAGTCAATAATCTAGTTCATATCGCCATGTGATTTAACATCAATAATTCACATCACCATGTGATTAACACCCATAGTTCACATCGTCATGTGACCAACACCCGAAGGGTTTACTAGAGTCAATAATCTAGTTCACATCGCTATGTGATTAACACCCAAAGAGTACTAAGGTGTGATCATGTTTTGCTTGTGAGAGAAGTTTAGTCTACAGGTCTGCCACGTTCAGATCCGTATGTATTTTGCAAATTTCTATATCAACAATGCTCGGCACGGAGCTACTCTAGCTAATTGCTCCCACTTTCAAAATGTATCCAGATTGAGACTTGGAGTCATCTAGATCAGTGTCAAAATTTGCATCGACGTAACCCTGTACGACAAACCTTTTGTCACCTCCATAATCGAGAAACATATCCTTATTCCACTAAGGATAATTTTGACCACTGTCCAGTGATCTACTCCTAGATCACTATTGTACTCCCTTGCTAAACCCAGTGTAGGGCATACAATAGATCTGGTACACAGCATGGCATACTTTATAGAAACTATGGCTGAGGCATAGGGACTGACTTTCATTCTCTTTCTATCTTCTGCCATGGTCAGACTTTGAGTCTTACTCAATTTCACACCTTGTAACACAGGTAAGAACTCTTTCTTTGACAATTCCATTTTGAACTACTTCAAAATCTTGTCAAGGTATGTACTCATTGAAAAAACTTATGAAGCGTCTTGATCTCTCTCTATAGATCTGGATGCTCAATATGTAAGTAGCTTCACCAAGGTCTTTATTTGAAAAAACTCCTTTCAAATACTCCTTTATGCTTTCCAGAAAATTCTACATTATTTCCGACCAACAATATGCCATTCACATATATTTATCAGAAATGCTCTAGTGCTCCCACTCACTTTCTTGTAAATACACGCTTCACTGCAAGTCCGTATAAAACCATATGCTTTGATCACTTTATCAAAGCATATATTCCAACTCCAAGATGCTAGCACCAGTGCATAGAAGGATCGCTGGAGCTTGCTCACTTTGTTAGCACTTTTAGGATCAAAAAAACCTTATGGTTGCATCATATACAACTCTTCTTTTTAGAAATCCATTAAGGAATACAGTTTTGACATCCGTTTGCCAGATTTCATAAAATGCGGGAACTACTAACATGATTCGGACAGACTTTTAAGCATCGATACGAGTGAGAAAATCTCATCATAGTTAACACCTTGAACTGGTCGAAAACATTTTGCGACAATTCGAGCTTTGTAGATAGTGACACTACTATCAGCGTTCGTCTTCCTCTTTAAGATCCATTTATTCTTAATGACTCACTGATCATCGGGCAAGTCAATCAAAGTCCATACTTTGTTCTCGTACATGGATCCCATCTCAGATTTCATGGCCTTAAGCCATTTCGCGGAATTTGGGCTCATCATCGCTTCCTCATAGTTCGTAGGTTCGTCATGGTCAAGTAACATTACCTCCAGAACAAGATTATCATACCACTCTGGTGCGGATCTCACTTTGGTTTACCTACAAGGTTCGGTAGTAACTTGATCTGAAGTTACATGATCATCATCATTAGTTTCCTCACTAATTGGTGTAGGAGTCACAAGAACAAATTTTTGTGATGAACTACTTTCCAATAAGGGAGCAGGTATAGTCATCTCATCAAGTTCTACTTTCCTCCCACTCACTTCTTTCGAGAGAAACTCATTCTCTCGAAAGGATCCATTTTTAGCAACGAATAACTTGCCTTCGGATCTGTGATAGAAGGTGTACCCAACAGTAACTTTTGGGTATCCTATGAAGACGCACTTTTCCGATTTGCGTTTGAGCTTATCAGGATGAAACATTTTCACATAAGCATCACAACCCCAAACTTTAAGAAACGACAACTTTGGTTTCTTGCCAAACCACAGTTCATATGGTGTCGTCTCAACGGATTTAGATGGTGCCCTTTTTAACGTGAATACAGCTGTCTCTAATACATAACCCCAAAACGATAGTGGTAAATTGGTAAGAGACATCATAGATTGTACCATATCTAATAAAGTATGGTTACGATGTTCGGACACACCATTACGCTATGGTGTTCCAGGTGGCGTGAGTTGCGAATCTATTCCGCATTGTTTCAAATGAAGACCAAACTCGCAACTCAAATATTCTCCTCCATGATCAGATCGTAGAAACTTTATTTTCTTGTTACGATGATTTTCCACTTCACTCTGAAATTCTTTGAACTTTTCAAATGTTTCATACTTATGTTTCTTCAAGTAAATATACCCATATCTGCTCAAATCATCTGTGAAGGTCAGAAAAATAACGATACCCGCCGCGAGCCTCAACACCCGTCGGACTGCATACATCAGTATGTATTATTTCCAACAAGTTTGTTGCTCGCTCCATTGTTCCGGAGAACGGAGTCTTAGTCATCTTTTCCCATGAGGCATGGTTCGCAAGCATCTACTGATTCATTAATCAAGTGTTTCCAAAAGCCCATCAACATGGATTTTCTTCATGCGCTTTACACCAATATGACCTAAACGGCAGTTTCACAAATAAGTTGCACTATCATTATTAACTTTGCATCTTTTGGCTTCAATATCATGAATATGTGTATCACTACGATCGATATCCAACAAACCATTTTATTGGGTGTATAACCATAGAAGGTTTTATTCATGTAAACAGAATAACAATTATTCTCTAACTTAAATGAATAACCGTATTGCAATAAACATGATCAAATCATATTCTTGCTCAACGCAAACACCAAATAACATTTATTTAGGTTCCACACTAATCCCGAAAGTATAGGGAGTGTGCGATGATGATCATATCATTCTTGGAACTACTTCCAACACACATCGTCACTTCACCGTTAACTAGTCTCTGTTCATTCTGCAACTCCTGTTTGAAGTTACTACCACTAATAGAAAACAGGGCAATGGTCCAGGCCGGCTCAGCCCATTAGTCCCGGTTCAGTCTAGAACCAGGACTAATGTGAGCATTGGTCCCGGTTCGTGCGGCTAAGGCATTAGTCCCGGTTCATTTAGACCTTTTGGTCCCGGTTGGTGGGATGAACCGGGACCAATGGGCCTCGCTCCTGGCCCACAACCATTGGTCCCGGTTCGTGCCACAAACCGGGATTAAAGATTAGACCTTTAGTCCCGGTTTGAGGCACGAACCGGGACTAATGGGGATGAGACCTTTAGTCCCGGTTCGTGCCACGAAACGGTACTAAAGGTCCCATTTTCAAACTATACCCCCCCGGTGGATCGCCTTTTCAGTTTTAAAAAAAATGAAAGAAAATGATGGAAATGTCCAAAAAATAAAAGAAAATAAGTTTCCCATGTGATATGTGGTCTAGTTGTTGGGAAAATTTGCAAATATGAATTTTGACTTTATTTGCAAAATCTCTCTGGAATTTGTAAAATGGGCATAACTTTTGCATACGAACTCGGATTAAAAAGTTTTTTATATGAAAAATCATCTACTCGAAAAGTTACATCCGATGGAGACCGCCTACGGCCTGTTTGCAAATTTCTAGAATCCTCAAATTCCAAAAGGAAAAAAAGTTATGCTCAAATTTCAGTTTTTTTAAATTTTCAGTAAATCTGGTCAAACTATGGTCAAACTACTTATTCAAGAAGTATTAGTGTTACTAAATAATTATTCAAGAATATTAGTGTTATTAAATAATTATTTCACCTTTTTTCAAATTTGGTCAAATCTGGTCAAACTATGGTCAAACTGTGGTCAAACAATGGTCAAACTACTTATTCAAGAAATATTAGTGTTACTAAAAAATTATTGTTTTTTAGAACAATAGTTTTAAACTCAAACAGTGAAATATGTGACTTCATGCTCAAGCTAAATTCCTGAGGGTTAATAGGATTGACATCTTACTATTGTGAGGAAAACAACAAGTGCAGACTTGGAAACGAGGGAGAATAGAACCCGGAAGTTAAGCGTGCTCAGGCTGGAGTAGTGAGAGGATGGGTGACCGTTCGGGAAGTGAGATGATTTGGAATGATGAGGGGTGATTAGAGATTAAATTGAGTAGTTAGGGTGATTAGAGATTAGAGGTTAAAATAATTCAGAAATTTGAAAATAAAAAAATTTCAAAAAAAATTTCAAAAAAAAAATTCAAAAAAAATCAGAAAAATTGGTACCGACACTTTAGTCCCGGTTCTGGATTGAACCGGGACTAAAGGGTCAGGGCATTAGTACCGACACTTTAGTCCCGGAACTAAAGGCCCTTTTTCTACCAGTGTACTCTTAGCAACGGAACTAGTATCAAATACCGAGGTGTTGCTGTAAACACTAGTAAAGTACACATCAATAACATGTATATCCAATATACCTTTGTTCACTTTGCCATCCTTCTTATCCACTAAATATTCAGGGCATTTCTGCTTCCAGTGACCAGTCCCTTTGCAGTAGAAGCAATTAGTCTCAGGCTTAGGTCCAGACATGGGCTTCTTTGCTTGAGCAGCAACTTGCTTGTCGTTCTTCTTGAAGTTCCCTTTCTTTCCCTTTGCCCTTTTATTGAAACTAGTTGTCTTGTGAATCATCAACACTTGATGCTCTTTCTTGATTTCTACCTTCATCGATTTCATCATCATGAAAAGCTCAGGAATCGTTTACGTCATCCCATGCATACTATAGTTCATTACGAAGTTCTACTAACTTGGTGATGGTGACTAGAGAATCCTGTCAATCACAATTTTATTTGGAATATTAACTCCCACTTGATTCAAGTGATTGTAGTACCAAGACAATCTGAGCACATGCTCTCTGCTTGATCTATTCTCCTCCATCTTTTAGCTATAGAACTTGTTGGAGACTTCATATCTCTCAACTCTGGTATTTTCTTGAAATATTAACTTCAACTCCTGGAACATCTCATATGATCCATGACGTTCAAAACATCTTTGAAGTCCTGATTCTAAGATGTTAAGCATGGTGCACTAAACTATCAAGTAGTCATCATATTGAGCTAGCCAAACGTTCATAACGTCTGCATCTGCTCCTGCAATAGGTCTGTCACCTAGTGGTGCATCAAGGACATAATTCTTCGGTGCAGCAATGAGGATAATCCTTAGATCACGGATCCAATCCACATCATTGCTACTAACATCTTTCAACTTAGTTTTTCTCTAGGAACACAATAAATGGGGAGCAACATCGCGAGCTATTGATCTACAACATAGATGTGCTAATACTACCAGGACTAAGTTCATGATAAATTAAAGTTCAATTAATCATATTACTTAAAAACTCCCACTTAGATAGACATCCCTCTAATCATATAAGTGATCACATGATCCAAATCAACTAAACCATGTCCGATCATCACGTGAGACGGAGTTGTTTTCAATGGTGAACATCACTATGTTGATCATATATTCTATATGATTCACGCTCGACCTTTCGGTCTCAGTGTTCTGAGGCCATATCTGCATATGCTAGGCTCGTCAAGTTTAACCTGAGTATTCCGCGTGTGCAACTGTTTTGCACCTGTTGTATTTGAACGTAGAGCCTATCACACCCGATCATCACGTGGTGTCTCAGCACGAAGAACTTTCGCAACGGTGCATACTTAGGGAGAACACTTATACCTTGAAATTTAGTGCGAGATCAGCTTATAAAGCTACCGCCAAACTAAGCAAGATAAGATGTATAAAAGATAAACATCACATGCAATCATAATATGTGACATGATATGGCCATCATCATATTGTGCCTTTGATCTCCATCTCCAAAGCATCATCATGATCTCCATTGTCACCGGCATGACACCATGATCTCCATCATCTTGATCTATATCAATGTGTCGTCACGTGGTCGTCTCGCCAACTATTGCTCTTGCAACTATTGCTATTGTATAGCGATAAAGTAAAGCAATTATTTGGCGCTTGCATCTTATGCAATAGAAAGACAAACATAAGGCTTTTGTCAGTTGCTGATAACTTCAACAAAACATGATCATATCATACAACAACTTATATCTCATCATGTCTTGACCATATCACATCACAACATGCCCTGCAAAAACAAGTTAGACGTCCTCTACTTTGTTGTTGCAAGTTTTACGTGGCTGCTACGGGCTAAGCAAGAACTGTTCTTACCTACGCATCAAAACCACAATGATATTTCGTCAAGTTGGTGTTGTTTTAACCTTCTCAAGGACCGGGCGTAGCCACACTTGGTTCAACTAAAGTTGGAGAAACTGACACCCGCCAGCCACCTGTGTGCAAAGCACGTCGGTAGAACCAGTCTCGCGTAAGCGTACGCGTAATGTCGGTCCAGGCCGCTTCATCCAACAATACCGTTGAACCAAAGTATGACATGCTGGTAAGCAGTATGACTTGTATCGCCCACAACTCAGTTGTATTCTACTCGAGCATATAAAATCTACAGATAAAACCAAGCTCTGATACCACTGTAGGGGAACATAGTAATTTCAAAAAAATTCCTATGCACACGCAAGATCATGATGATGCATAGCAACGAGAGGTGAGAGAGTGTTCACGTACCCTCATAGACCGAAAGCGGAAGCATTAGCACAACGCGGTTGATGTAGTCGTACGTCTTCATGATCCGACCGATCCAACAACCGAACGTACGACACCTTTGAGTTCAGCACATGTTCAGCTCGATGACATCCCACGAACTGCGATCCAGCAGAGCTTCGAGGGAGAGTTCCGTCCGCACGACGGTTTGGTGACGATGGTGATGTTCTACTGACGCAGGGCTTCGCCTAAGCACTGCTACGATATGACCAAGGTGGATTATGGTGGAGGGGAGCACCGCACACGGCTAAAAGATCCAAGATATCAATTGTTGTGTCTATGGGGTGCCCCCCTCCTCCGTATATAAAGGAGGGAGGAGGGGGCTGACCAAGGGGAGGAGGTGCGCCCAAGGGGGGCAATCCTACTCCAAGTTGGTTTTTCCCCCCTTCCCTATTCCAACTAGGAGAAGGGGTACGGGGGAGGTGGAGAGAAGGAAGGAGAAGGGGGACCGCCGCCCCCTTCCCTTTCCCAATTCGGCTTGGGGCAAGGGGGTCGCGCGCCACCTCCTGTCGCCTCTCGTCTTCCACCACTTGGGCCCATGAGGCCCAATAACCCTCAGGGGGGTTACGGTAACCCCCCAGTACTCCGGTATATATCCGACAACCCCCGGAACCATTCCGGTGTCCGAATATAGTCGTCCAATATATCAATCTTCATGTGTCGACCATTTCGAGACTCCTCTTCATGTCCGTGATCACATCCAGGACTCCAAACTACCTTCGGTACATCAAAACACAAAAACTCATAATATAACCATCATCGAACTTTAGGCGTGCGGACCGTACGGGTTCGAGGACTATGTAGACATGACCGAGACACGTCTCCAGTCAATAACCAATAGCGGAACCTGGATGCTCATATTGGATTCTACGTATTCTACGAAGATCTTTATCAGTCAAACCGCATAACAACATACGTTGTTCCCTTTGTCATCGGTATGTTACTTGCCCGAGATTCGATCGTCAGTATCTCAATACCTAGTTCAATATCATTACCGGCAAGTTTCTTTACTCGTTCCGTAATACATCATCCCACAACTAACTCATTAGTTACAATGCTAGCAAGGCTTATAATGATGTGCATTACTGAGTGGGCCCAAAGATACCTCTCCGACAATCGGAGTGACAAATCCTATTCTCGAAATACGCCAACCCACCAAGTACCTTTGGAGACACCTGTAGAGCACCTTTATAATCACCCAGTTACGTTGTGACGCTTGGTAGCACACAATGTGTTCCTCCGGTAAACGAGAGTTGCATAATCTCATAGTCATAGGAACATGTATAAGTCATGAAGAAAGCAGTAGTAGAATACTAAACGATCAAGTGCTAAGCTAACGGAATGGGTCAAGTTAATCACATCATTCTCCAAATGATGTGATCCCGTAAATCAAATGATAACTCATGTCTATGGCTGGGAAACTCAACCATCTTTGTTCAACGAGCTAGTCAAGTAGAGGCATACTAGTGACGCTATGTTTGTCTATGTATTCACATATATATTATGTTTCCGGTTAATACAATTCTAGCATGAATAATAAACATTTGTCATGATATAAGGAAATAAATAATAACTTTATTATTGCCTCTAGGGCATATTTCCATCACTTATTCCCTAAGTGGTGTCATGTGGACGTCGACTACATGACACTTCACCATATTTGGGCATAAGGGAATGCATTGTGGAGTAGAAATTAGATGGTGGGTTGCGAGAGTGACAGAAACTTAAACCCCAGTTTATGAGCTATTCCGTAAGGGGCCGATTGGATCCTAGAGTTTAATGCTATGGTTGGAATTTATTCTTAATACTTTTCTCGTAGTTTTAGATACTTGCGGGGGGGAGGGGGGTTAATCATAAGTAGGAGGTTTGTTCAAGTAAGAACAACACCTAAGCACCGGTCCACCCACATATCAAATTATCAATGTAGCGAACCCAAATCGAACCAACATGATGAAAGTGACTAGAAGAAATTCCCGTGTACCCTCAAGAATGCTTTGCTTATTATAAGAAATTGTTTTGGCATGTCCTTTGCCTCAAAAAGATTGGGCTACCTTTCTTCATACTTGTTACAATTATCGTTACTTGCTCGTTACAAATTATCTTGCTATCAAACTACTTGCTACTTACAATTTTAGCACTTGCAGACAACACCTTACTGAAAACTACTTGTCATTTTCTTCTGCTACTCGTTGGGTTCGACACTCTTACTTATCGAAAAGAGCTACAATTGATCCCCTATACTTGTGGGTCATCAAGGGATACTAGGGACACAATGTTTTGTCTATGTATTCACACATGTATCAAGTTTCCGGTTAATACAATTCTAGCATGATTAATAAACATTTATCATGATATATGGAAATAGAAATAACAACTTTATTATTCCCTCAAGGGCATATTTCTTACAGTCTCCTGATGTCTACTACACAACCTTCTTCTTGTGGACGTTGTTGGGCCTCCAAGTGTAGACGTTTGTAGGACAGTAGCAAATTTCCCTCAAGTGGATGACCTAAGGTTTATCAATCCATAGGAGGTGTAGGATGAAGATGGTCTCTCTCAAGCAACCCTACAACCAAATAACAAAGAGTCTCTTGTGTCCCCAACACACCCAATACAATGATAAATTGTATAGGTGCACTAGTTCGGCGAAGAGATGGTGATACAAGTGTTATATGGATAGTAGATAAAGGTATTTGTAATCTGAAATTATAAAAACAGCACGGTAAAAAGTGATAAAAGTGAGCATAAACGGTATTGCAATGTGTGGAAATAAGGCCTAGGGTTCATACTTTCGCTAGTACAAGTCCTCTCAACAATAATAACATAATTGGATCACATAACCATCCCTCAACATGCAACAAGGAGTCACTCCAAAGTCACTAATAGCGGAGAACGAACAAAGAGATTATGGTAGGGTACGAAACCACCTCAAAGTTATTCTTTCCAATCAATCCGTTGGGCTATTCCTATAAGTGTCACAAACAGCCCTAGAGTTCGTACTAGAACAACACGTTAAGACACAAATCAATCAAAACCCTAATGTCACCTAGATACTCCAATGTCACCTCAAGTATCCGTGGGTATGATTATACGATATGCATCACACAATCTCAGATTCATCTATTCAACGAACACAAAGGACCTCAAAGAGGGCCCCAAAGTTTCTACCGGAGAATCACGACAAAAACGTGTGCCAACCCCTATGCATAGGTTCATGAGCGGAACCCGCAAATTGATCACCAAAACATACATCAAGTGAATCACGTGATATTCCATTGTCACCACAGATATCCACGGCAGGACATATACTACGTCTTGAGCTTGCATTGGTTTTCCCCGAAGAGGAAGGGATGATGCAGCAGAGTAGCGTAAGTATTTCCCTCAATTTTTGAGAACCAAGGTATCAATCCAGTAGGAGCCCATGCTCAAGTCCCTCGTACCTGCACAAAGCGATAGCTACTCGCAACCAACGCGATTAGGGGTTGTCAAGCCCTTCACGGTCACTTACGAGAGTGAGATCTGATAGATAGAATATTTTTGGTATTTTTGATATAAAGATGCAAAGTAAAAAGTAAAAACAAAGTAAATAGCATAACAATATAAAAGTGATGGAGATTGATATGATGAGAATAGACCCGGGGGCCATAGGTTTCACTAGTGCCTTCTCTCAAGAGCATAAGTATTCTACGGTGGGTGAACAAATTACTATTGAGCAATTGATAGAATTGAGCATAATTATGAGAATATCTAGGAATGATCATGTATATAGGCATCACGTCCGTGACAAGTAGATCGAAATGATTCTGCATATACTACTATTACTCCACTCATCGACCGCTATCCAGCATGCATCTAGAGTATTAAGTTAAAAACAGAGTAACGCCTTAAGCAAGATGACATGATGTAGAGAGATAAATTCATGCAATATGAAGTAAACCCCATCTTGTTATCCTCGATGGCAACGATACAATACGTGCCTTGCTGCCCCTTCTGTCACTGGGTAAGGACACCGCAAGATCGAACCCAAAGCTAAGCACTTCTCGCATGGCAAGAACTACCAATCTAGTTGGCCAAACCAAATGGATAATTCGAAGAGACTTGCAAAGATAACCAATCATACATAAAAAAATTCAGAGAAGATTCAAATATTATTCATAGATATACTTGATCATAAACCCACAATTCATCGGTCGCAACAAACACACCGCAAAAATAAGATTACATCGAATAGATCTCCACGAGAGAGGGGGAGAACTTTGTATTGAGATTCAAAGAGAGAGAAGAAGCCATCTAGCTACTAACTATGATCTTGAAGGTCTGAGGTAAACTACTCACACTTCATCGGAGGGGCTAGGATGATGTAGAAGCCCTCCGTGATGACGGCCCTCTTCCGGCGGAGCTCCGGAACAGGCCCCAAGATGGGATCTCGTGGATACAGAAAGTTGCGGAGGTGGAATTAGTTTTTTGCCTCCTGTTCTGATCGTTTGGGGGTACGTGTGTATATATAGGAGGAAGGAGTACGTCGGTGGAGCACCGCAGAGCCCACGAGGCAGGGGGCGTGCCCTAGGGGGGAGGGGCGACCCCCACCCTCATGACCACCTCTTTGATCCCTTGCACCAGGGTCCAAGTCTCCGGGATCACGTTCGGTGAGAAAATCACGTTTCTGAAGATTTTATTCCTTTTGGACTCCGCTTGATATTCCGTTTATCCGAAACACTAAAATAGGCAAAAAAACAGCAATTCTGGGCTGGGCCTCCATTTAATAGGTTAGTCCCAAAAATAATATAAAAGTGGAAAATAAAGCCCAATATAGTCCAAAATAGTAGATAATATAGCATGTAGCAATCAAAAATTATAGATACGTTGGAGACGTATCAGGCATCCCTAAGCTTAATTCCTGCTCTTCCTCGAGTAGGTAAATGATAAAAAGAGAATTTTTGATGTGGAGTGCTACTTGGCATAATTTCAATGTAAATCTTCTTAATTGTGGTATGAATATTCAGATTAGAAAGATTCAAGATAAAAGTTTATATTGACATAGAAAATAATAATACTTCAAGCATACTAACAAAGCAATTATGTCTTCTCAAAATAACATGGCCAAAGAAAGTTATCCCTACAAAATTATATAGTCTGGCAATGCTCCATCTTCCCCACACAAAGTATTTAAATCATGCACAACCCCGATGACAAACCAAGCAATTGTTCGATACTCTATGTCGGTGTCAAAACCGGCGGATCTCGGGTACGGGGTCCCGAACTGTGCGTCTAGGCCGGATGGTAACAGGAGGCAAGGGACACGAAGTTTTACCCAGGTTCGGGCCCTCTTGATGGAGGGAAAACCCTACGTCCTGCTTGATTAATATTGATGATATGGGTAGTAGAAGAGTAGATCTACCACGAGATCGGAGAGGCTAAACCCTAGAAGCTAGCCTATGGTATGACTGTTGATCTGTATGTTGTCCTACGGACTGAAACCCTCCGGTTTATATAGAGACCGGAGAGGGTTAGGGTTACACAAAGTCGGTTACAATGGTAGGAGATCTATACATCCGTATCACCAAGCTTGCCTTACATGCCAAGGAAAGTCCCTTCCGGACACGGGACGAAGTCTTCAATCTTGTATCTTCATAGTCCAGGAGTCCGGCTGAAGGTATAGTCCGGCCATCCCGACACCCCCTAATCCAGGACTCCCTCAGTAGCCCCTGAACCAGGCTTCAATGACGACGAGTCCGGCGCGCAGATTGTCTTCGGCATTGCAAGGCGGGTTCCTCCTCCAAGTACTTCATAGAAGATTTTGAACACAAAGATAGTGTCTGGCTCTGTAAAAATAAGTTTCCACATATTGCCATAGAGAGAATAACATTTACACAAATCTAATCTGCTGACGTATTCCGTAGTGTGACACCGCACCACGGCCAAGCCTTTATTCGAATCATTTTATTATCCCACCTCAGCGCGACATGCAAGGCGGTTTCCTTGGCACGTCTTGTTAAAGCAGAGATCATGTCCCCTTATTCCGGGATTCTCATCAATATGGGCGTGGGTAACCCAACCGCTTCTAGGACTCCTAGATTATAGGCAAGTCCAAACGGACACAGAGAGGATGCCTGATATTCACCCTCTTTATAAAGGGACAAGGCTTTTATTTTTTCCCTCCCGTGCTCAATCGAATCCTTTCCCCACCTCAAGCTCAAACGCCCAAAGTTCAGATCAGGCGCTCCGAACCTTCAGTCATGTCCGGATCTAGCCTTCAAGGCCGATGGGTGCCTTCCTCCGTCACGGAAGAAGACATCAAAAAGTTGAGGGAGGCCAGATATCTGACCGCCGAGATTCTGCATCGGCTGCCTCCCCGAGGGCAGGCCGTCCCCTCCCTCGAACCCAACGAGAACATTGTGTTCATCTCCCACTTCCTCCGAGGTCTAGGCCTTGCTCTGGATCCTTTCGTCAGGGGTTTGATGTTTTATTACGGGCTAGACTTCCATGATCTAGCTCCGGACTCCTTTCTTCATATCACGACATTTATTGTCGTGTGCGAGGCCTTCCTCCGGGTTACCCCTCACTTTCGCCTATGGCTCAAGACCTTTGAAGTAAAGCTGAAGATGATCGAGGGGCAACATGCAGCATGTGGAGGTGCCTCAATACACAAGATGACGGGAGCTCCATGGCCCAAAGGTTCCATCCCAGAGGTGTCCGAATTGTGGCAACAGGAGTGGTTCTACATCACGGCTCCTAGAAGTGCCGAGTGGGCGGCCGCCCCTGTTTTCCGCTCGGGCCCTCCACCACAACTGATATCATGGATCAGCAGAGGTCTTAGCTGGAGTCCAACCAAGGACGTGCCTATACTGCAAAGCCGTATTCGAGATCTCTTCAATGGAGATTTCAGTTTGGTTGCGGTAATACAAGTCATGCAGGTTCGTCAAGTCCAGCCTTGCGAACGCCGGCCCCTTCGCTTGTGGGAGTTCAATCCCGAGGGATCGCGTGTCATTCAAAATTTTCTCGGCCTGACGCACGAGGAGATGTACAAGTCATTCTTCGGACCTTAGGTAGAGTGTCCGGAAATCACCGAGGACGTGGGCCTGAGTAGTAACCGCGCCGCCGAACAGGTAAGGAATCTTACGGTCGAACATACTATCTCTCCTTTATTACGAAGTTATTTCTGAGAGTTCGCTTTTTGACCAGGACTGGCTAACAAAGGTGAAGTTGATTCGGTGTTCGGCCCACCTCCCTTAGGGTTTGGAAAATCTGGTATTGGAGAAGATGCTCCAGATCGCACCTTGCCCGGAGCCCTTGAAGGAAGATACTGTGGAGGATAATACGGGAGGACGCGGACCCCCAACGCTGCCCATTCTAACCGAGGGGGAAAGCGTCTCCATGAAGGAAGACGACCGGAAGAGGAAAAGGACTGCGCCCGGCGATTCGGAAGCCGAAGCTTCCAAACGGGAGAAGAAGTCTCCCACAGAGGGTCCTACCTTGGGGGGTGCTGTTGCCGCACAAAGTCCGCGGGGGGATCAATTCTCCCGCGAGTCGTAAGTGACCCGAAATACTTTACTAGTACAGATATATCTCTGCAGTTCGTGCCTTAGCCCCTCTCAAATGAGCTTGTCTTCGGGGGATCTTCTTCTAGAGATGATGGAGAGCGAAACGCCTCCTCCGGACTCCTCCGCTCCGGAAGCAGGCGACCCTGAAGTGTCGTCGTGGAGGGCCTCTCCGAGTCCGGTGAGGCCAGAAGATAATCCCATTGACCCCCAAAGCTCCCAGTGTCCTGCTCCCTAAGCGAGCAGACAAAAGAGTCCGGCATCGTCTAGTGTGTGATTGGATGTTCTGAGGGAATTGGTGGGGCGAGCGGCCATCTCAAATGAACACCGTGTGCTGATGAATACGGTGATGGAGAGAATCTCATCCGCCGAAAGTGGATTGCATGAAGCTTTTATGAGTCTACTGACAGGCTTTGAGGTACGTAAAAGAATGTATGATAGTCCTGCACATGCTAGGTGTGCCCTGTGTAGATAGTAGCCCCTGAGACTTTGGTTGTCATTGGAAACGATGACGAACAGAGGATCATATTCCTAGGTAATAACCATACTGCCTCTATGTGCAGGTGATGGAAGCTCCGGTGGCTAGCCGTACTAGCGAGTTTGCCCATTTAGAATGGCAGTTGGATGCGGCAGACGCTGACATCGAGCTTGTTAACAAAAGGCTTAACGAGGCACAGGGTAAGTGTCATTATCTGGTAAACGCCACATAGGAAGAGCAGCATGATGCCAGTATCTTTAATATGTTGTGACTGTAGATGGAGCTGCCAATGTTGAAGCCTTGAGGGCAGAACTTGCCCGAGCCAAGGAACAAGCGAGGTTGGGTAATGCGGCTGCTTTGAAGGCGGCCGACGAGCTGAAAGCCGAGAAAGCCGCGCATGGCGAGAGCCGAGATAAAATGGCCAAGATGCCCATAGAATTAAAAGCTGCCGCCGACCATTGCCGGGTTCTTGAAAAGGAAAACCTAGCAAAGGCATCGGTCCTTGAGAAGTCTGCTGCGACGAGAAAAGACCTCCGCTCTACTATGAGGGCGAAGAAGGAGGAGCTACGGGAAGACGGGGATGTTGTAGCTGGGAAATCCTTTATGTCACGACGGAAGTTCAGAGATCCACGGTATGCCTCTCTGGATCGGCTGTGGAGTTCGGAGGATGTGTATATGGATTTGGCGGCGAGCACTGCCGATGCGGCCAAGTACTTCCAGGGTCAGACGGACTGTGAAGTGGACCAGCTGTTTTGGACACAATTCCATTCTCCCAAGCGTCCGCTTTCATTGACTGACCAGTTAGCCGAATGGGCTGAACTGAATAGGTTGTCCGGACTCACCATGAGGTCTGTGGTGGATCAGCTATGGCCGGGAAGGTCAAAACCGAACAGCTATTTCAGCTTGGTGCAGCAGTTCCTTGACGTGGTGCCGCGCATTAATGCGATGAAGAGGTCGGCGTGCATAGAGGGCGCACGGATGGCCTTTGCCTGTGCTAAAGCATATTGGGCGGAGATGGATGCTACCACTGTTGCAGCGCGGGATTCGGCCATAGGTCGAATGGCTGCTGAGCACTACTTTGAAGAAGTTCTTGAGGGTGCTCGTTTGATAGAGACCCAGTGCTCAAAAAATATTATGTTTGAGTGATATGTAATCTCATTGTAAGCGAAATGCTTTTATAAATTTTTATAAGGCTATTTTTATACTTTTGCCTGAAAGTAATATGATGCCTCCTAGGTGGCCGTTTATGTATACATGTGTATAACCTGAAATATTGCAGCCGTCGACTTCAACCCCCACGCATATAATGCGGAGGTGCTCGCAAAAAACACGCGTTCACACTTAACCCAACGTCTTGGTCCTATTAAGGAGGTGATAGCGGAGCGAGCGAGGCAACCGGACTATAATGCTTTAGCACTTTCACTTAGCCATAGAAGTTTAACAGTGGGGCTACTAAATAGCCCCTGGTGGCGCTGCACTCTCCCGATCCTGGGGTACATACATGCCTGGCCGGAAAACGACCCTTCGTTAAGGCGGAGGAATTCTAACATTCCAATAGGTCATCGAGTGGTTGACCAGTCTCACCCTATATCATGACAGTAAGTTTTCTGCTTTCTCTACTGAGGTGCTCATCCACATGAACCAGGGCACAATCGTAGTAGTTCTCCTGGTGCTACCTTAGCCGGTAAAGCGGAACGTAAGGCACCAAAACAAAAGAGCTGGTCAAACCCAACATTTGACCAAAGACAATGATTCGGAGCTGATGCATATAGGGCCAAACTCGCGACGCCGAACACTCCCTAAGGTATTCGGTCTTTGTGGTATAAACCGGGCCTAAATAATGGCCTTTGTAAGAAGCCCCTTGTGTCCAGGTACGTACATTGTTCTGGCGTGGCCACATGCAAAGACGTGAGCATCCTTCTCAATGGTGGATATGTATCAACAAGAGACAGTAAAAAAGGTTTACACAGCTTCTTAATCTAAAAAGAATCCTTGGGGCGGGTCCCTGCTGCACGTCTGCGCCTGTGTCTCCGTTGTGCCATATCCTGGACGGATGTAGCACGATGATCGTCTGTAAAAGAGAGGAATTTAGGTGAAAAAGTTGTCGTGCAAAAAGATAGTTTTTAAAGAAACCATGTATAATTCAAGATGAGAAGAAATTGCCACTTGTCTGCGCGCGTTGAGCCCCTTGTATGGACAAATAGGGATGTGACCATTTATTCGGTATAAATAGCGGCGCCGGACTTGATTAGTTGTGTCTGAGGTCTTGACGACCTATTGGATGGTTTCACTGGTCCGGGCGCCTTTAGTGTGCGCTTTGGCACGGAGAGATCGCTTGATATTTCCGTTCACTGAAATGATGCCACGTGGACCGGGCATCTTGAGTGTGAGCGAGGCGTAGTGTGGTATTGCATTAAAGCGAGCGAAAGCTTCGCGTCCGAGCAGTGCTTGATAGCCACTTTGGAACAGAGCGATGTGGAAGGTTAAATGCTCGCGACGGAAGTTATCGTGGGAGCCGAATATAACTTGTAGTAGGAGGGAGCCCGTACAAAGAACCCCTGGGCCTGGCGTTACTCCTTTAAAGGTAGTATTGCTATGGCGAAATTTTGTTGGGTCTAACCCCATCCCGCGGATTGTATCCTGATATATTAGCTTTAGGTTGCTGCCATCGTCCATCAAGACTTGTGTCAAGTGATATCCGCCAATTACTGGGTCTAATACCAGGGCAGCCCAACCTGCACGTCGGATACTTGCTGAGTAATCGCAATGGTCGAAAGTGATCGTCTGAGACGACTAGTGGCAGGACTTCACGGTGACAGGCACTTGGGTATATTTTCCTGGGGGTGTCGCGTTGTTTTTTCCCTTGATTACGTGTAACACGTTTACTGTTTTGACTTCTGGTGGAAATTTCTTTTGTTCCCCGGTGTCTTGTTTGGGAGGCTCGTCCTCGTCTTCACTTGGTGTATCCTCCCCCTTGTGTACGGCGTTGAGCTTGCCGGACTGCTTGAAGACCCACATTCTCTGTGGGTATGATTAGCGGGTTTACCAGGGGTACTATGGATCTGACATACTTGGTCCAGAATTTTGTTGAGGCTGGACAGTTCATCCCTGGTGCCTTTAGAGGGCGGCTTTTGACCTGGCCGAGAGCTTTTGAATCCGGCGTTTACTGCAGTGCCCTTCGTGCTGTCTTCTTTATTCTGGCATTTGTTAATGCTGTTGCGCCGTGATTTCCCGTTTCTATCTCTAACTTCAGATGTACTGGGGTCGCTGGTGCTGCATCTGGCTAGCCAACTGTCCTCACCCGCGCAAAAGCGGGTCATGATGCTTGTTAATGCGGCCATCGTTCTCAGCTTATTTTGGCCGAGGTGTCTGGTGAGCCATTCGTCACAGACGCTATGCTTAAAAGCTGCCAAGGCTTCGACGTCCGGACAGTCGACAATCTGGTTCTTTTTAGTAAGAAACCTATTCCAAAGCTTTCGGGCTGACTCTCTGGGCTGTTGAGTTATATGACTCAAATCATCCGCATCCGGAGGTCGGAAATAAGTCCCTTGAAAATTTGCCAGAAAGGCATCTTCGAGCTCTTCCCAACATCCAATGGAGCTTTCGGGGAGGCCTTTAAGCCAGTGACGAGCTGGCCCTTTGAGCTTGAGGGGTAAGTACTTGATGGCGTGGAGATCATCTCCTCGAGCCATATGGATATGAAGGATGTAGTCCTCAATCCAGACCCCAGGGTCTGTGGTTCCATCGTATGTCTCTATGTTTACGGGTTTGAATCCCTCTGGAAATTCATGGTCCAGCACCTCATGGGTGAAACATAGAGGGTGTGCGGCGCCCCTGTAGCTGGGTGTACCGCATTGTTCGGATGTTCGTTGTGTTGCATTGTATGCTGGGGCGCGCTTGCGTGGTCCATAGATGGATCTGGCTGCGCCATCCTTTGGGTGCGAGCCCTCGCATGGGTCGCGTGTTGTATTATGAGTGGCGTTGTATGTCGCTCTGTGTTGGTAGAGGGGTCATCTATCCGGCCAGGTGGTTGCTTTGATATTTGGTTGTGGGGGGGTCTGAGGCCTCCTCATCGAATTCAGGTAGCAGTTTCCGCTTTGGGTAGCCCTTGGAGGGGCGATTGTCGCCGTACCTCGCTGCTGTGTTGAGTCTTTTACTCCATCTGATTTGGAGTGTGTCTTGCGCAGCCTTGAGCCTTTCCTTCTACTTTTAAGACTCCTCGCGGTGGCAACAAGTCTTTTACGGGCATTCTGCTGCTCTGGGTGCCTGTCCTGCGTTATGTCGTCCAGACCATTATCCTTGATAGAATTTGTTTCTTCGGTTTGATTATCCGGATTGCCGTTGTCCAGCAGCGGTTTGCCCTGCTCCAGCGCTGGGTCTGTGTGATCGTTATTTCTATCGAGGTGGGATTTGGGGCGGCGCTTGCGTCGCCGCTTTGATTGCTTTTCGAGGGAACAAGCCTTCGGTGCATCCCGCTCCTCGTCGTCATCTTTTGGTGCGTCCACCATGTATACATTGTCTGACGAGGTGGCTTTCTAGGGCCCAATAGGCGCTGGTTCTTCATTGTCTCCTTCATCGGCGTCCATACCATCGATTTCTTCGGAGTTGAAGTCAAGCATGTCGGTTAAATCGTTGACAGTGGCTACAAAGTGGGTGGTGGGTGGGCTTTGAATTTCTTCATCGTCCGTATCCCAACCTTGCTGACCGTAGTCCGGCCAGGGCTCTCCTGATAAAGAGAGAGACTTTAGTGTCTTTAGAATATCGCCGAAAGGCGAGTGCTGAAAGATGTCCGCGGCAGTAAACTCCATGATCGGCGCCCAATCGGATTCGATCGGCAGGGGCGCGGAGGGTTCGGAGTCTGGCTCCTTGGAGTCACGAGTCTCGTGGAGTGCGGGGCTGGTGTTCGGCTCGATCGCCGTTGGGATTGCAGCCCCCGAGGCGGCGTCCAACCACCCGTCCTCGATCGGCGCAGTTGGCTCCGAATTAAGGGTCGAAGCCGATGCGGGTGCGGCCTCCAGGGCACTGTTCGGTGGCAGAGCTAGATCATGCTCGTCGTGATAGTGCGGCGCGCTCGGAAGTGGCTCAAATCCATCGAAGATCAAGTCCCCGCGGATGTCAGCCGTGTAGTTTAAACTTCCAAATCTGACCTGACGGCCAGGGGCATAGCTCTCGATCTGCTCCAGATGGCCAAGTGAATTGGCCTGCAGTGCGAAGCCGCCGAAGATGTAGATCTGTCCGGGGAGGAAGGTCTCACCCTGGACTGCATTGCTATTGATGATCATAGGAGCCATCAAGCCTGGCGGCGACGACACAAAGGAACTCTCAATGAAAGCACCAATGTCGGTGTCAAAACCGGCGGTTCTCTGGTAGGGTGTCCTGAACTGTGCGTCTAGGCCGGATGGTAATAGGAGGCAAGGGACACGAAGTTTTACCCAGGTTCGGGCCCTCTTAATGGAGGTAAAACCCTACGTCCTGCTTGATTAATATTGATGATATGGGTAGTACAAGAGTAGATCTACCACGAGATCGGAGAGGCTAAACCCTAGAAGCTAGCCTATGGTATGATTGTTGATCTATATGTTGTCCTACGGACTGAAACCCTCCGGTTTATCTAGACACCAGAGAGGATTAGGGTTACACAAAGTCGGTTACAATGGTAGGAGATCTATATATCCGTATCGCCAAGCTTGCCTTCCACGCCAAGGAAAGTCCCTTCCGGACACGGGAAGAAGTCTTCAATCTTGTATCTTCATAGTCCAGGAGTCCGGCTGAAGGTATAGTCCGGCCATCCGGACACCCCCTAATCCAGGACTCCCTCACTCTAACTTTTTCAAAACTTTTTCAATCTTCACGCAATACATGAGCGTGAGCCATGGATATAGCACTATAGGTGGAATAGTATGGTGGTTGTGGAGAAGACAAAAAGGAGAAGATAGTCTCACATCAACTAGGCGTATCAACGGGCTGTGGACATGCCCATCAATAGATATCAATTTGAGTGAGTAGGGATTGCCATGCAACGGATGCACTAGAGCTATAAGTATATGAAGACCTAGGGCAATTTGAGGAAGCCCATCATTGGAATATACAAGCCAAGTTCTATAATGAAAAAATTCCCACTAGTATATGAAAGTGATAACATGAGAGACTCTCTACTATGAAGATCATGGTGCTACTTTGAAGCAAAAGTGTGGTAAAAGGATAGTAACATTGTCCCTTCTCTCTTTTTCTCTCATCATTTTTTTGTTTGGGCCTTTTCTCTTTTTTTGGCCTCTTTTTTTCGTCCGGAGTATCATCCCGACTTATGGGGGAATCATAGTCTCCATCATTCTTTCCTCACTGGAACAATGCTCTAATAATGATGATCATCACACTTTTATTTTTCTTATAACTCAACAATTACAACTAGATACTTCGAACAAAATATGACTCTATGTGAATGCATCCGGCGGTGTGCCAGGATATGCAATATGACAATGATGAAGTGTGTCATGATGAACTAGATGGTGGAAAGTTGCATGGCAATATATCTCGGAATGGCTATGGAAATGCCATAATAGGTAGGTATGGTGGCTGTTTTGAGGAAGATATATGGTAGGTGTATGATACCGGCGAAAGTTGCGCGGTATTAGAGAGGCTAGCAAAGGTGGAAGGGTGAGAGTGCGTATAATCCATGGAGAGTCATAAAGAACTCATATACTTATTGCAAAAATCTAGAAGTTATCAAAGCAGAGTATTATGCGCATGCTCCTAGGGGGATAGATTGGTAGGAAAAGACCATCGCTCGTCCCCGACCGCCACTCATAAGGAAGACAATCAATAAATAAATCATGCTCTGACTTCATCACATAACGGTTCACCATACGTGCATCCTACGGGAATCACAAACTTCAACACAAGTATTCTTTAAATTCACAACTACTCAACTAGCATGACTTTAATATTATCACCTCCATAATTCAAAACAATTATCATGCTTCAATCTTTTCTTTGTATTCAACACACTCAAAAGAGAGTTTCACAAATCTTGAATACCAAGCATATTATTATTAGGCAAATTACCATGCTATTAAGAGACTCTCAAATTAATTTAAGTGAAGCATGAGAGATCAATAGTTTCTTTAAAACATATCCACCACCGTGCTCTAAAAGATCTAAGTGAAGCACATAGAGCAAAATTATAACGCTCAAAAGATATAAGTGAAGCACATAGAGTGAAATTATCTAGCTCAAAGGATATAAGTGAAGCACATAGAGCAAAACTACTTAGCTCAAAAGATATAAGTGAAGCACATAGAGCAAAATTATCTAGCTCAAAAGATATAAGTGAAGCACATAGAGTATTCTATCAAATTTTAATTCATGTATGGCTCCCTCAAAAGGTGTGTACAGCAAGGATGATTGTGGCATACTAACAAAAAAATACACAAATAATACAAGACGCTCCAAGCAAAACACATATCATGTTGGTGAATAAAAATATAGCTCTATGTAAATTACCGATGGAAGTGGACGGAAGAGGGGATGCCTTCCGGGGGCATCCCCAAGCTTTGACTTTTTGGTGTCCTTGGATTATCTTGGGGGTGCCATGGGCATACCCAAGCTTAGGCTCTTGCCACTCCTTGTTCCATGATCCATCAAAAGAATTCACCCACAACTTGAAAACTTCACAACACAAAACTCAAAATAGAAAACTCGTGAGCTCCGTTAGCGAAAGAAAACAAAAGACCACTTCAAGGTACTGTAATGAACTCATTCTTTATTTATATTTGTGTTAAACCTACTGTATTCCAACTTCTCTATGGAGTATAAACTATTTTACTAGCCATAGATTCATCAAAATAAGCAAACAACACACGAAAAACAAAATCTGTCAAAAACAGAACAGTCTGTAGTAATCTGTAGCTAGCGCAAGATCTGGAACCCCAAAAATTCTAAAATAAATTTATGTACGTGAGGAATTTATCTATTAATCATCTTCAAAAAGAATTAACTAAATAGCACTCTCCAAATAAAAATGACAGCAGTTCTCGTGAGCGCTAAAGAGTCTGTTTTTTACATCAAGTTCAACAAGACTTTCCCCAAGTCTTCCCAACGGTTCTACTTGGCTCAAACACTAATTAAACACAAAAAACACAACCAAAACAGAGGCTAAATAATTTATTTATTACTAAACAGGAGCAAAAAGCAAGGAATAAAAATAAAATTGGGTTGTCTCCCAACAAGCGCTATCGTTTAACGCCCCTAGCTAGGCATAACGAGCAAGAATAGATCTAGGTATTGCCATCTTTCGTAGGCAATCCATAAGTGGCTCTCATGATAGTTTCATATGGTAATTTTATTTTCTTTCTTGGAAATTTTTCCATGCCCTTTTTTAATGGAAATTGAAATCTAGAATTCCCTTCCTTCATGTCAATGATCGCACCAATCGTTCTAAGGAAAGGTCTACCAAGAATAATAGGGCAAGAAGGATTGCAATCTATATCAAGAACAATGAAATCTACGGGCACATAATTCCTATTTGCAACAATAAGAACATCATTAATCCTTCCCATAGGTTTCTTAATAGTGGAATCCGCAAGATGCAAGTTTAGAGAGCAATCATCAAAGTTACGAAAATCTAGTAAATCACACAAAGTCTTGGGAATAGTAGAGACAATAGCAACCAAATCAAACAAAGCATAAAACTCATGATCTTTAATTTTAATTTTAATAGTTGGTTCCCACTCATCATAGAGTTTTCTAGGGATAGAAACTTTCAATTCAAGTTTTTCTTCATAAGATTGCATCAACGCATCAACAATATGTTCGGTGAAGGCTTTATTTCGATTATAAGCATGTGGAGAATTTAGCACGGATTGCAATAAGGAAATACAATAAGTCAAAGAGCAACTTTCATAATTAAATTCCTTGAAATCCAATATAGTGGGTTTAGCAACATCTAGATTTTTATTTCTTTCAATCCCACTTTCATCAATTTCATCATTAAAATCTAAATACTCCGAATTTTTAGAACGCCTTCTAGGTAAAGGAAGATCATATTCAGTTTCATCAAGATTCATATTGCAAAATAAATATTTAATTGGAGACACATCAATAACTTTTAGATCTTCATCTTGATTTTCATAGGAATTGGAAGAACACACTTTAATAAAGGCATCTTTGGAAGCACGCATCCTAGAGGTTCTTTCCTTACACTCATCAATTGAAATTCTCATGGCTTTTAGAGACTCATTAATATCATGCTTAGGTGGAATAGATCTAAGTTTCAAAGCATCAACATCAAGAGCAATTCTATCAACGTTTCTAGCCAAATCATCAATCTTAAGCAATTTTTCTTGAATCATAGCATTAAAATTCTTTTGCGAAGAAATAAATTCTTTAATATTAGATTCAAAATCAGAGGGCATCTTATTATAATTTCCATAAGAGTTGTTGTAGGAATTCCCATAATTATTAGAAGGATTACTAGGATATGGCCTAGGATTAAAATTCCCTCTATAAGCGTTGTTACCAAAATTATTCCTACCAACAAAATTCACATCCATAGATTCATTATTATTCTCAATCAAAGTAGACAAAGGCATATCATTAGGATCAGAAGAAACACTCTTATTAGAAAATAATTTCATAAGTTCATCCATCTTTCCACTCAACACATTAATTTCTTCTATCGCATGCACCTTTTTATTAGAAGTTCTTTCAATATGCCATTGAGAATAATTAACCATAATATTATCTAGGAGTTTAGTAGCATCTCCTAAAGTGATTTCCATAAAAGTGCCTCCTGCGGCCGAATCTAAAAGAAATCTAGAAGCAAAATTCAATCCGGCATAAAAGTTTTGTATAATCATCCACAAATTCAAACCATGAGTAGGGAAATTATGTATCATTAATTTCATTCTCTCCCAAGCTTGTGCAACATGTTCATGATCAAGTTGTTTAAAGTTCATTATATCGTTTCTAAGAGAGATGATCTTAGCGGGAGGAAAATACTTAGAGATAAAAGCATCTTTGCACTTGTTCCATGAATCTATACTATTCTTAGGCAAAGACGAAAACCAAGCTTTAGCACGATCTCTAAGCGAAAAAGGAAATAGCTTCAATTTAACGACATCATTATTGACATCTTTTTTCTTTTGCATATCACATAAATCAACGAAGCTATTTAGATGAGTAGCGGCATCTTCACTAGGAAGGCTGGCGAATTGATCTTTCATAACAAGATTCAACAAAGCAGTATTAATTTCACAAGATTCAGCATCGGTAAGAGGAGCAATCGGAGTGCTAAGGAAATCATTATTATTGGTATTGGTGAAGTCACACAATTTAGTAGTATCTTGAGCCATCGCGACAAACAAGCAATCTAACACACGAGCAAACAAAAAGCAAGCAGACAAAAGAGGCAAACAGAGAGGGAGGATAGAGAGAGAGGGCGAATAAAACGGCAAGGGTGAATTGGGGGGAGAGGAAAACGAGAGGCAAATGGCAAATAATGTAATGCGAGAGATAGGGATTGTGATGGGTACTTGGTATATTGACTTTTTGCGTAGACTCCCCGGTAACGGCGCCAGAAATCCTTCTTGCTACGGAACTGTTTGGTTCAGCTTTTAGCGACGGATTCCGCTGCCACACAACAGAATCTGAACCAAAGGGTGAACCCAGCAGAATCCGATTCCAGAAATCCGCTGCCAAAATCTGAACCAAAAGCGGAAGCAGCCCAGGACGTGCTTTCCAAAATCTGATTCCACTGCGGGCCAAAATCTTAAAAACCTGTATCAGCTAGTTTTCCAAATGACTTACATCTTTTTCACATCAGAGTTTCCACATCTGTTTTTCCACAGCAGATTTTTCACATCTGCTTTTAGAAATCCACAGCCGAACCAAACAGGGCCTACATCTTGAGCTTGCGTTGGTTTTCCCCGAAGAGGAAGGGATGATGCAGCAGAGTAGCGTAAGTATTTCCCTTAGTTTTTGAGAACCAAGGTATCAATCTAGTAGGAGCCCACGCTCAAGTCCCTCGTACCTGCACAAAGCGATAGCTACTCGCAACCAACGCGATTAGGGGTTGTCAAGCCCTTCACGGTCACTTACGAGAGTGAGATCTGATAGATAGAATATTTTTGGTATTTTTGATATAAAGATGAAAGTAAAAAGTAAAAAAAAAGTAAATAGCAAAATCCGGGAGCCATAGGTTTCACTAGTGGCTTCTCTCAAGAGCATAAGTATTCTACGGTGGGTGAACAAATTACTATTGAGAAATTGATAGAATTGAGCATAATTATGAGAATATCTAGGCATGATCATGTATATAGGCATCACGTCCGTGACAAGTAGATCGAAACGATTCTGCATCTACTACTATTACTCCACTCATCGACCGCTATGTAGCATGCATCTAGAGTATTAAGTTAAAAACAGAGTAACGCCTTAAGCAAGATGACATGATGTAGAGAGATAAATTCATGCAATATGAAATAAACCCCATCTTGTTATCCTCGATGGAAATGATACAATACGTGCCTTGCTGCCCCTTATGTCACTGGGTAAGGACACCGCAAGATCGAACCCAAAACTAAGCACTTCTCCCATGGCAAGAACTACCAATCTAGTTGGCCAAACCAAACGGATAATTCGAAGAGACTTGAAAAGATAACCAATCATACATAAAAGAATTCAAAGAAGATTCAAATATTATTCATAGATAGACTTGATCATAAACCCACAATTCATCGGTCTCAACAAACACACCGCAAAAAGAAGATTACATCGAATAGATCTCCACGAGAGAGGGGGAGAACTTTGTATTGAGATTCAAAGAGAGAGAAGAAGCCATCTAGCTACTAACTATGGACCCGAAGGTCTGAGGTAAACTACTTACACTTCATCGGAGGGGCTAGGATGATGTAGAAGCCCTCCGTGATGACGGCCCTCTTCTGGCGGAGCTCCGGAACAGGCCCCAAGATGGGATCTCGTGGATACAGAAAGTTGCGGCGGCGGAATTAGGTTTTTGGCTCCTGTTCTGATCGTTTGGGGTACATGTGTATATATAGGAGGAAGGAGTACGTCGGTGGAGCACCTAGGGGCCCACGAGGCTGGGGGCGCCCCCCACCCTTGTGACCACCTCTTTGATCCCTTGCGGTAGGGTCCAAGTCTCCTAGATCACGTTCGGTGAGAAAATCACGTTTCTGAAGATTTCTTTCCGTTTGGAGTCCGTTTGATATTCCGTTTATCCGAAACACTGAAATAGGCAAAAAAACAGCAATTCTGGGCTGGGCCTCCGGTTAATAGGTTAGTCCCAAAAACAATATAAAAGTGGAAAATAAAGCCCAATATAGTCCAAACAGTAGAGAATATAGCATGGAGCAACCAAAAATTATAGATACGTTGGAGACGTATCAACATACATCAAGTGTTCTCAAATCTTTAAAGACTCAATCCAATAAGATAACTTCAAAGGGAAACTCAATCCATTACAAGAGAGTAGAGGGGGGAAGAAACATCGTAGGATCCACATATAATAGCAGAGCTCGCGATACATCAAGATTGTATCACCTCAAGAACACGAGAGAGAGAGAGAGAGAGAGAGATCAAACACATAGCTACTGGTATATACCATCAGACCCGAGGGAGAACTACTCCCTCCTCGTCATGGAGAGCACCGGGATGATGAAGATGGCCACCGGAGAAGGATTGCCCCCTCCGGCAGGGTGCCGGAACGGGTCTAGATTGGTTTTCGGTGGCTACGGAGGCTTCTGGCGGCGGAACTCCCGATCTATTGTGCTCTCGGATGTTTTTAGGGTATATGGAGATAGATAGGCAGAAGAAGTACGTCAGGGGGGCCACGAGGGGCTCACGAGGGTAGAGGGCGCGCCCAGGGGGGTGGGAGCGCCCCCCTGCCTCGTGACCTCCTCGCAGATCCCCCGACATGCACTCCAAGTCTTCTGGGCTTCTTTCCTTCCAAAAATGAGTTCCGTGAAGTTTCATGTCAATTGGACTCCGTTTGATTTTCGTTTTCTTTGAAACCCTAAAACTGGGTAAAAACAGAAACTGGCACTGGGCTCTGGGTTAATAGGTTAGTCCCAAAAATGATATAAAAGTGTATAATAAAGCCCATAAACATTCAAAACAGTAGATAATATAGCATGGAGCAAACAAAAATTATAGATACGTTGGAGACGTATCAGCTCCGACTTGCACTAGAGTCAATAATCTATATTACAATGTAATGATTGTAACACCCATGGAGTCTTGGTGATGATCATGTTTTGCTCGTGGAAGAGGCTTAGACAATGGGTCTGTAACATTCAGATCCATATGTATTTTGCAAATCTATATGTCTCCCTCCTTCACTTGATCACGGATGGAGTTGAAGCGTCTCTTGATGTGTTTGGTTCTCTTGTGAAATCTGGATTCCTTCGTTAAGGCAGTTGCTCCAGTATTGTCACAAAAGATTTTCATTGGACCTGATGCACTAGGTGTTACACCTAGATCGGATATGAACTCCTTCATCCAGACTCCTTCATTTGCTTCTTCCGAAGCATCTATTTACTCCGCTTCACACGTAGATCCCGCCACGACGCTTTTCTTGGAACTGCACCAACTGATAGCTCCACAATTCAATATAAATATGTATCCGGTCTGCGACTCAGAGTAATCCAGATCAGTGTCAAAGCTAGCATCGACGTAACCATTTACGACAAGCTCTTTGTCAACACCATAGACACGAAACATATCTGTCGGTGTACAAAAATAGGGGTGCATCTTTGTACCCCTTTTCCTAGTGCACGGGCAGTCAGATCCGCGCCCACGGCCACACCAAGCAGAACAAGGGAGGTGAGCCAAGGTAAGATCGAAGCCCAATACAATAAAAGCAACGCCAAGGCCAAGACCCCCTGGCAGGGCCCTTGCCGGGTGGCCTCAGCGGCCCCGGCAAGACTCTTGCCGGGACAGCTCGCCCGGCACCAACAGTGCGAGCCACCCTTGACCCCACAGCCCCCAGTGCCATCATCAGCGTGGGGCCAGGGCTCGGGAAGGCACCCCTGTGGTGGCCTGAAGATCTTTGTGAAGACATATTCAAGATCAGATTAGAAGACGACGATTCTCGGCAAGATCCTTGCCAAGGAAGGCCACCGGACCCCCGACAAGATCCTTGCCGGGGACGACAACACGTCATGGCGAGACCCTTGCCGGGCCACCCGGCAAGGCCCTCGCCAGAGACGCCGGCAGGGCCACCGCCAAGCCCACGTCAACCAAGCTTCCACCGCTGTTCACATGCAGCTGCCGGCCCAACCAGCTGGGCGGGCACCTACGTGGCAACATGCAGCTCCCAGGCCAACTCATCAAACGCCTGCGTGGCGGCATGCAGATCTTCGTGAAGGCTCCACCACCGCAACAACTCAACTGCCTACCTGCCTGCATGGCACCGCACGCATCCCTGGCCAAGGCGCGTGTCAAAGCGAGGAGGAGCGGCGACGGACGGGACGGGCCTCGCTCCCGTCCCCGATAAAGCAAGAGGACACCTAAGCGATGCATTAAATGCACCTTGTCCTGTAATATGAGGGATAACCTCGTGCCACTGTAGACCTTTCCACCTCCTGTGTGCCACTATGGCAACCCATTTTTCCTATAAAAGGAGGCCCAAGGCGACGAGGAGAGGGATTGGGCTCTTTGGATCCACACGCTGACCACGGCTAGTTCGAGAGCTGAAGAACTCTCAGAAATACACCCACCAAAGCTGGACTAGGGTTTTACGCAACCTTGTGGCCCGAACCTGGGTAAACGATCCTTGTGCTGTCTACCAGCCCTACTCTCCTTGCAACCCTGTGCCCCGGCAACCGTAGTAGGGATCCTTGTGATCCCATAGGTGTCGTTCCTAACCCCGACATCCTTGGCGCGCCAGGTAGGGGGCGCAATTGTGAGAATCTGGTCTAGTAGTTAGCCTAGCAGTTTTTTGTTGCCATGGCCCCTAAGAAGAAGACGTCCACCACGGTCAATTCATTGGGAGCCGAACGACCCGTGCCGGTGCGGACGAGCACCTGAACGGCCGCAGACAGGACCTGTGCCGCGGCCCGCGAGCACCAGCATCGCCCAAGCAGTCGGACCTGGCGAGCGGCGTCATTCGCGCACCAGACGACCGGCTACACGTCGTCGGATCCAAAGATGGAGCTACCCCCCCGCAGGCAGCGCGGGGCCCTCCAGGGGCGTCGATGTGCCGACTCTGGGCGGCGCGGCGACCTCCAGGACACCTACACCGGCAACCACCGTGTGTTCTTCCCATGGTGTGCGCGCCGAGCAGCGTCACCACGATGGTGACCCTGGGCACCGCCGTGGGAAGAGCCCTGTGCGTCATCGACAAGACGAGGGGGTTCAGCATGCTCGCCGAAGCACTGGCGAAAATGGCGCGCAGCCGCTGGGTCGTGATGGAGCTCCTTCTAATGTAGTTAGAAGTCGAAGCACGCCGCGATTCATGCAGCTGTCTCCGCCGCCCACGCCAACGGAAGCTTTGGCACGCGCACAGCTGCTCCTTGACTTCCCTCCTGCTGCGGAGAAGCTCGACGAGTGGAGGGCCAGCATCCGGAGCCTCATTGCCGTCGCAAACAAAGGCGATCCGCGACCAGCGGAGCCCTCGGGCCAGCGCTCCACCGAGCCACTACATGCTGGCGCTGGGAGGACCGGGGAAGCTACGGCCACTGTGCTCTCTCCTCCTCCACCCCAGCTGCCGCGGGCGTCGGCCCGTCGCGACGACGCTTGTGACAACATCTCCATAGCGTCGTCCGACCCGCGGACCCTCCGCGACCAGCGTCAGGTCCTTCGGGAGCGAGCTCACAAAGACGCTCGAACCACCATCGAGCGCCGGCGCGAAATGCGCCACCAGTCGGACAAGTGGGTAGGACCCGCTATGGACCACCCGGCACCGGGGGGCCCCGGCGGCCAACCTTACGAGGTGGGCTGCCCGACCTTTACCCGTGAGCTGAGGCAGTTCCAGTGGCCGTCCCACCGCATGATCAAGCCCGACGTCGGCGAGAAGTACACTGGCAAGACCCATCCGTCCGAGTTCCTCAGCATCTACACCATCGCGATGCAGGCCGCTGGGGCTCGCGACGACAAGGTGCTTGCCAACTATTTTCCCGCTGGCGCTCAAGCCCAATGTGATATCTTGGTTGATGCACTTGCCGGCGGATTCCATTTCTTCCTGGTCAGATCTGTGCCATGAGTTCATTGGCGCCTTCACAAGAGGCCACCAAGCTCATGGCCAGGCCATTGATCTGCATATCATTCCCTAGAAGGAAGGGGAGACCCTGCGCAAGTACATCCAGAGATTCAGCCCGGTGCAGTACAACATCCCCGACGTTCATCCTGCCGCTGTGATTAGCGTGTTCCACCAGAACGTACACAATCGCAAGATGCGCGAGGAGCTGGCGATGACCAAGGTTAAAGATGTGGCCGAGCTCTATGTTCTAGCCGATCGGTGCGCTCGGGCTGAAGAGGGAAGGAAGTACCTCGGCGAAGACGCCGGCGTGGAAACCGACTCTACTGATGAAGACGCTGCCACCCCGACGAAGATGAGCCGGCGTCGCAATAGGTAATCCCTGACGGAGACCTCGAGGAAACGGGCACGTTTCAAGGGGTCAATCCGGGGAGGAGCCAGCCGAAGGGAAAGGTCACATTGCCCGTGACATTTGGAGGAGAGTTGAACTACAGGACGGAGAGGATCGTTTTCGACGTGGCCGATATCCCCTTGCCCTACAACGGGATCCTTGGCCGCCCGGCATTGGCCAAGTTCATGGCAGCGTCACACTACGCCTACAACATGCTGAAGATGCTCGGGCCGTTGACCATCATCTCCATCCCCTCCGACAAGAAGGACACGCTGATCTGCGCCGACCAAGTCTACCAGGAAGCAGTCGTAGCAGCTGCCGCCAAGGCACCTCACTACAAAAAAAATACACTTCCGTGATGATACGTGTTTGTCATAGTAGGTCGCGTTTTTTGTCATGCATGTACATCCATGACAAATTTATGACAGAATCAAGATAGTCATACCTGTGCTGTCGTAGAAGTGTTCCATGACATTACCAAAATTATCATCACGGAAAATCGCGCGTCACGGAAGTGCTTTCGTCAAGAGTGACCGACACGTGGCATCCACCATAATGGAATGCCGTTAAGCTATCGGGTCGGGTTTTGAATCCGACAACCCGTTAACGGCCCCGACCAATGGGGATTTTCCACGTGTAAAATCATCATTGGCTGGAGTAGACACGTGTCAGGTCCACGTTGGCACAGGTGTCACTCATCCAATGGGCGAGACGCGCCGATGATATGTTGACACATGGACCGGCCCATCAAGTTTAAATGGCCTGGGCCAACTGAACGGCCACAAGATTTTGCGGACCATAATGGGCCGGCCCAGCTAAAGGCCCATGAGATTTTGTGGACCACAATGGGCTGGCCCAGCTAAAGGCCCACAAGATTTTGCGGGCCATAATGGGCCGGCCCAAGTAAAGGCCCACAAGATTTTTGTGTGCCATAATGGGCCGGCCCAGGTAAAGGCCCACAAGATTCTTGCGGATCATAATGGGCCGGCCCAGCTAAAGGCCCACGAGATTTCACCGACATTAATGGGCCGGCCCAGCTATAGGCCCACAAGATTTTGAGGAACCTAGTAGGTCGGCCCATTAACTGGCTGCCATGTTTTGGGCCAAATGCCGGCCCATATTTGATCCAGTCCATTAATAGCCTCCCACGCTTCGGGCCTAATAGTGGCCCATATGAGATCCGGCCCGTTAAAATCCTACCACGTTCTGGGCCAAATTATGACCCAGATCAGGTCCGGCCCTTTAAGAGGCTTTGGGCTCGATTATGGCTCATATCAGATTCGGCCCGTCAACTGGACACTATGCTTTTGGGCCCACTTGTTAAAGGCCCACTTAGTAATTCGGCCTGATATTAGTTTTGGCCTATTAAGGGCCCATTTAACAATTTGGCCCTATATTAATTTCGGCCTGTTAAAAGCCCGTCATATAGTTGGGCCCAACTATGACCCGGTTTGCATCCGGCCTGCTTGCAGCCGATATCTGATTGGGCCAAACAAGGACCGAAACAATTTTGGCCTGTTAAAAGCCCGTGATTTGATTCACACAGTCATGGGTTGTGGTTCATTTCGGGCTGCTGCCGGCCCGTGAGCTGTTCAGCACGTTTCAGGCCCAACCTACATCGTGATTGCATGATGGCCCGATTATGTAGCGTATTTTACGGTTTGGCCGGTTTACTGCGAAGACAGGATATATATACAGTAAAATAACTGCAGCATCGTGAATAAGAAAAAACCTAGACTATACAATAAATAAATTACGTCATATTACATCCACTGGGCATCAAAGTTCGCCACTATGATAATAAATCACGAGCAGACAGCAGATTACATACACTGGGCATCAAAGATCGCCACTAGTGCAAATAAACACGCCGACAAAATAATATACAAAACCGAAATCACTTCAATAGAGTTCAAGAAAGGTTAGCCCTGCTGGGGAGCTGCCGCGCAAGCAGCTGAGCAAGATGATGAGACTGCGCTTGTTCAACACTTATATCTTCCTTACTCTGAAAGATATACAAGCAGACAGATGACAGGTTTTGCACATAAAAGTATCAGTGCTGACAATTCATCACATTTCTTACTGACAAATAAAGTGACACAGTTTAAAATTGGATTAACACAATATGGTATTGTTCAGGTCAAGACATGGCAAGAAATGACATTGTCAATGAGTTGGTAGGTTCACGACACCACTAGATTACAGATCAAGAACTCATAACTATCAATGGTTAGTGTGCTATCAATTTATACCATTTTAGATTGGCAAATAAAGAGACGGTTTAAATAATAGTAGAATGATATGACATTGTTCATAGTTAAGACATTGCAGAATATGATATTGTGCTGTAGTGGGTAGGTTCACCACACCAATGGATTACGGATGAAGAACAGAAGCATACATGCAGTGCAAAAGAAGATCACTTGCTCTGTATAGTTTAATTTACATGGTATGAAGAAGGAACTTGGTTGTACAACTGAAAACATAAATTGAGAAAGCACAAACTTTTGTTTATGAACTACATAATAAACTTTAAACAAGCAATTTGATGCAAACACCAAAAATAAACAGCTGTTGCAGTCATGCCTAACCAAATATATACAACAAAGTTTGAAGGCTTGAGATGGACAAACTTACATTATTGGTGAAGAAAGGCTCTATAAAGGCCTTGTCCATGCTGATGGGGGACAATTCAAGAAGTTTACCACAGAACCTTCTTCAAAAGCCTTGCCTTTATTCTACATTTTGTTAAGAGTAAATGTAGATGTGGTAATATACGAAAAAATGGAGAATATTTAAGATAAGATGAAGAGTGATGCTACATAACCAAGTAGCTATAAATGTAAGTGCAGCGATACAGGCAAAAGGTACAGCCAAGAGCAATGCACAGCTAAACTTCTTTAGTACCAACCTTATGGTAAGAGTAAATATAGATCTGATGTGTACAAAATGGAGGGAAAAGGAAAATAAGCTGCAGAGTGATGGTACATGAACAACTACCTGTCATTATAAGTACACTGATAAAGGAAAGCATGTACGTACAAGTACAATGCAGAGCTAAAACAACATTGGCATTGGATATATTCTACACTAATGTAACCATTCATACATATCAGATAATTTGGAGCGAACAATTGATAAGCAAGCTATCATGCATACTGCTGTCACATAATGAACCGGGTATATATGCAAGTACAGTGATACATGACAACAGGTACTAACAAGAGCAAAGCAGCGGGCAGCATATTTGCAATATCCTGTCGTTCTTGTCAAACCGGAATTCTTCTTCGAGCAGATTTCCGGCAAAAAAGATCCGTAAGGCACATCCGAAAAAGTAGAAGTTCAAATTGTCATGTGATTTCATAAACAGTACCTCATCCTAGGAACGAGACCAGTGCATAACAAGGTTTTTCCATTCAATGTCTTCTAAATTTAGCACAGGAGACTTCACCGGAAATTCGTTTATAGACTTGCCATCAAAGTGTGATTTCCTCAGGTAACACCGATACTGCTGCAATGCTTCCTTGAAAAGCACAAGCAAGCTTTGCTCGTCATGACATTGACCCTCGCCTAGTTACAACAATGTAATATAAATCATTTATGTGTTCAATCAGCAAAAAACAGGAAAATAATAACCATGAATAATAGCACTTACACGTAAGTTGGACAGGAAGATGTGAAAATGGTGTTTGTCTTCACAATAATCTTCCCATGATGGGAATATATGCACGTAGTCCCTAACAACATTGAAAGAATTGTCTTCTATACTGGGAATAAATGGAATGGGGTTCCATTCTGCAGGAATTGCCCGTCTCTGCAGCTGGGATAGGTCTTCGGCCGGTGGACTTGCTGTACTTTTTGCAGGAGTGGGATTTTTCTATGGTACAGCTGGTGGTATGGCAAATGAAATTGGTATACCTTTTGCTGGAGTGCAGGTCCTGTGTGGTGTGGCTAGTGATGTGGCCAGTGAAGTATGGGTACAGTCTGCTAGAGTCGGTCCTACGTTTTGTGTCAATGGTTGTACAGCCAATATAAGTGGGGTGATGTCTGATTTCTCCGGCACCACCACGTTTTTAAGGACTTTGCTGGTGCTCCTTCAAGTTCGGCAATCACCCTCTTCCTTTTTGTTGTCTGATGAACAAGAACAACATTTGAGTGGAAAAACATGGTATGATGACAGATGGAATATGTATTGATAATAGATGGGCATGGCATCTCGATATATATGATGACTAAACTAAGCAGATGGCGGTGCAACAAAGTAGAAGAAATGCAAGACAACATATGCAAGACACCCGCAATCAATAAAAGATTGCCAAATTAGAACAGGCACCTTGATGGGTGAACAGGATAGGCCATCTTCCTTTGACTCCTCGAGGTTAGAATAGTCATTAAGATCATATTCTGAACAAGAATCAACAGGTGGGGAGTGTATGAGTTTCATTGCATCAGAATGGCACTCAATGCCTTGGTGCCAATTTTGTAAGTCATTGAAGTGTTTAGCTTCAAGAGTGGACTGCTGCTAGTGCGACACAAAGCAGCTACACAGATCATAGTGTAGATATAACTGGAAAACCTTAAGCATCCGAGTAAAATCAGCAAAGTGGAACTTGCTGGAATATATGTGCTAGTATTGCCGGTACGGCTAGAAAGGCTTCAGATACCAGCTCTCTTCCAGTGAAGGTGTGGTACTGTTAATATCGGTGTAACTCTCAAAGGTGACACAGCTCCCCGCATTTCCTTGCTATTCTTAAAGGATGCAAGTGGGCAGGCCACTACAAATCCTATTCCTATGTTTACAAGATCCTACGAATCAAAGAGGCTCAAAGTTTCCATCACAACCAACCGTTTAGACCTCTACACTACAAATGCCCCTACTCATCTTCAGTACAAGGAACATACTGTACTACTATCATACTCCCTCCGTTCCAAAATATAAGTCTTGGTAGAGATTTCCACTATGGATCACATACAGATGTATCCAGATACATTTTAGAGTGTAGATTCACTCATTTTGCTCCATATGTAGTCCATGGTGGAATCTATACAAAGACTTGTATTTAGGAACGGAGAGAGTACATATTAAAGAAGAACGGAAGAGGAACATGGTAAAGAAGCGCAAGAAGACTTTGGATAATAAAATGTTGGTTGCGCAGTGCCCACACATGATGAACCAGAGCGGATTAAGAATGCAACTCCCAGCTGTTTCTCGACCATTTTAGGCGGTTGGATGAAGATCCTACGTCTCCTAACCCTTCTTCTTCCTCGTCTCTGATTCTTCCCATACAAAACACCGCACGGGCTGCCAGCCGGACCACCAGCCCCCACCGCCTGTGTTCCTTCGCCACCCCCACCCCCGCCCCAACCCCCACCAGCGTCGAGTTTTCTTCGTTCGACGAGGTCCCACAACCACCCGAGCCCCTTCGATCGCACCAGCGAACTCCGGCGAGCTCTGAAAAATCGACTGGCCCAATTTTGAAATTTAGTCTATTGTGATTTAACTAGTGTGGAATATAAAAGGGGAAAACCATAAGCATTGGGAGTATAGTGTTGAGCGTGCCATGGCGGATCTTAAGGTGCAAACCGGACAAAGGCAACTTCGCAACCAAGACGAGAAATCAGAGTAAAGCAGTGGCGATCTATTTTCTTGCTGCGATAAATAAGTTGAGCAGATTCGAAAGAGTATCGCCTCTGGTGCGGCGCCGTGTACGCATCTGCTGAGAATTTGACGGTGCTGCGGTAGCAATGGCTGTCGGCAGCGTGGAAGCAGATCTAGGAGGGTAGACGGTGGCGGCGGGGCGCGGTGGACAAGATGGTCATAGGAGCGGCGTCGGCAAGGTGGACAACGGCGGGGATGGAGCGAGAGGACAGGATGCAAGGATCGCGGTCCGAAGCCGTGGATGAGAGAGGTCGATCTATTGTAATGGACGGTGGTGTCAGGGTATCAGCTCCGGCATGGTGGAGGAGGACGGCGGTGGATGGGGTGGCGGACGGCGGTGGACGGAGGAGGGTGGGGTGGAGAGGGTGTTTTGGCGCCCACGGAGTACGAATGGGGAAAAGGGAGTTAGAGAGGAAGGGGGAACCATGTATTCAGGGCGCGCTTGTCTCAAATGCGAGGAAATTAGAAACTTAGTCCCTGTTTCAAATTTCTACTACATCACAGCAACATTAGTCGGTTGGGGATAGGACGGTAATCTCGCATACACCGAATATTGGCCGACGAGAGTTTGTTTTTGGCGCCCACCGTGTATGAATATGAATCGGGGAGGGAGTCGATTTTGGCCGAGGACACACTGTATTTTGGCGCCCACCGTGTATGAATCCGGGTGTGAGGTGGTTACGTCACATTTGGGTGAAATTACAAACCTACCCCTACTGAAACCTATAGAAATCCAGTTGATAGGCTTTGTGTGGCAGGGATAGGCAGTAGTGATTTCCATCTCGCAGATTTTGGTTTTGGGAGGTTACTGCGACTTTCCCCGCTTTGTTCAAATTTTGCAGAGTGCACGTTTACCGTGCCAACTCAATTCGAATCCCGTTTGTATTCTATTTTTTGGGGGCGGGATCCATTTTCAATTGGAATTACATTCTATATACATCATTTTTTATATATACTTTCAAAAGCAGAAGAAAGAATTCTGCTCCTTTATATGTATAATATGATCTACAAATACAACGGTCTCGAAATCTTAAGGTTGAATTAAAAAATATTTAACCAAATTATGTTCTACTAAAATGTATGGATCAGTAATATCTACACATTAAATAACACAGATGTGCCTGAATTCATACGAGTATGCATGTTTGATAGATCAATTTTGGTTCGAGTATGGATTACATGTATCATCATCTCGAATTCAAATATTTGAATCCCTTTTTTGTTCACTCCTTTCACGCCCATCTCTCTCGCATGCATGCTCCTTCAGGTAGCTATCACTCTCTTTTCTCCAGCTCACCTGCACGCTCACTTCATGTTTCTCCTATCCTCGCAAATATGGTCTCTCGACGTCTCCCTTGAGAAGTGTCACACTCTCCCTATCATTATACATTACACGGTTTTCACTATCTCTCACGTCTCTACTGTTCTCTGGTATCACTCGGTACCTAAGCTTTCTTTTTCACCGCCACACACACAGTCTCCACTCCTCTTTCACTTTGTCTTTCTCTCTATGGGATTCTGTCACACACCCTATATGTATCTACATATGACTCATACCACTAAAATTAATCTCTCTCTCCTGTAGACACAACATTTGTTGCGGTCTCCTTTTCGTCTCCATCGCAGACTGACATTATTCATTTGTTTACCGATCAGACAACCCCGACTACCGTCTCCTCTCTCTCTCACAGACACACACACACACAACTCCTTCTTCCACTCCCCTTCCCGACTACTGTCTCTCTCTCACACACACAAAACTCTCGCTTTCGCACCCTGACTCGTATTTCTCTCAAAAACATTTATCGACTAGCTAGCCTCTAGATAGGTTTATACACCCGCACACTCGTGCTTCCACCATCGCATACATGTCTCTCTCCCGCTCCTCGTATCTATGTAGATTTTTATTCCCTTCTTGAGACACACCCTCTCGATCATGCACACACACACTATCGCCTCATTTTAAGCTGATACCTATCGCACACACACTCCTTGTGTCTTTGTCACACATGCACTCCATCCTCTCTCTCACACACACATGGGCTTTTTGCAACAACTAGCAAGATGCCCATGCGTTGCACGGAACATGAAGATGCATTTGTATGAGTAGTTTATCTTGTGGGGGAAAACTGTGAACGAGGTAAGGCCTTATTTGCAAATGTGGAGAGGGGTGTGGGTATCTTTTTGCAAAATTGCCATAGTTTCCTTCCTATCAGTCAGATATAGATCGGACGGCCTATATTGCAGGATGGCAGGCAGACGATCATCACCGACAATGCTTTTTATAAGAGTAGGGATAAAAAATAGAGTTGGTGATGATGGTCGGCCTACCATCCTTCAATGTAGGTCGTCTGATTTATATCTGACGGATAGGAAGGAAAATATGGCAATTTACCCGCACTCTTCAACACATTTGCAGATAAGGCTTTCCCTCGTTCATCCTTTTCTCCCACAAGATCTTGATGTTCCGTGCAACGCACAGGCATCTTGCTAGTAAGAGTAGAAATTAGACATATACCACTTCTCGAATCTTGAAACCAACAACATTCCTCCCTTATCTCATCAAAACCGCCAAAGGAATATATTTTGAGTGAAACATAACATATTTTTAGTGATATACGTATTTCAAAACTAGACTTTTTTTCTATCAAATCGGTGAAAATGTATTAATCTACTTTGATCGTGTGGCAACACATTGGCACATTGCTAGTAGTTATTATAATTTTTTGGACACCAGACAAACGGTGGAGTACATATATGAAGAGAAGAGGCGCACGCACGCAGTCGGCCTCTCGCTGTCTCGCACACATGAGTGTTACATAAAGGCGACGTTAACAAATAAACCATACAACCCTAAGTGCATGATTGCTGTATTCGCGGGTACCGGGTACGTGGTGGAGCACCTTTGTAGGAATAGTCAGCTCGCGTGACAATTTGATCCGTAGGAGTTTATGGTCGGGACCACAGGTGAACGACTTGGAGCGCGGTGGCTCGCCAGTTGCCACAGATAGAGTAGCCATGTTTAAAATATCATTTTTTTAGCGGGGTTAAGAGTTCCGATTGTCAATGGCGCGTTGTAAGTAGTAAGTAGTTTTTAGAACGATTGGTATGGAGCGAAAATGGAATTCATAGTACTACGTACCTCCTTGGGGTATGTTTGTATGGGTTTTTTTTGCGATGGAGGTTGTATGGGTTTATGTTGCGAGATTTTGAACCTGGTAGTTCTAGGGCAAATACTATGGTTTAGATTTAGATGTTGGTTTTCAGTAATGAAAATCGGAAGGGGAAACCATTCTTTGATTAAAAAAACTACTACCTCCATTCTGGTTTACTAGTCCCCATCGTACTTTGGGTCAAAGTTTGTCCATGAATTTTACTTGTAAAATGTGAATGGAAAACGAGATTTTGTTATACCCAAACAAAAAAGGACTGGAGGGAGTGATTGCTCTGACACGGACACGACCTCTCATAGTGCAGGCATTGAACCGGCGTGCCGGCCAAGAGGGTCGCACTCGCTACAGGCCCGGCTCAGCACGCCTCCTCGCCGCGTGCAACCAGTTTAAGACTGCCCCGCCTGCCTTCATTGAATCCGCGCGTGTGCCGGCAACACGTCCCTCTGCGAGCCGGCAGGAATTTTAGAACACAAAAAGTGTCTAAAATATAATTAATTTACGCATGGTCTTGACTTGTTGTGCTCGCACTGGTAGCAGGAACAAGTAGAGGATTTTTTTATTTATAACTCTCCTCACATTTTTTGGCTTTGAAGTGAATCATGGTTGTGGACATTATGTATGAATGTGTAGATATCTGTGAACATGAGTTTGATGTGGAAGTTGAACTTGGAATGTCGGGCTTGCGCGTGAACTATACCATGTCCAATGCTTCGTCTGTTATTGTTTGGAAAGTAATTGCTGTTATTACATGACCCAAAAAAACATTTTGTGCCACATCAGTAGATGCACGAACATCACAACAGGCATGCTGAGTGGATAAACATTTCAACCTAGCTATTATGAAGGAAATTTTGTATTGACAATAGTTTTAGATAGCAGGAGACGCCTAGCCTGCTCTGCCTCTCCTAGCTTATTTCTGGCTTCTTCCATCTCTTCTTTGGCTTGGGTGAAGAGAGCATCTGATTGCTCTTTTCACTTCTTCAGGACACAGCTACATTCTCAAGGGCTGCTGCACGCTTTCTGTCAGCCTTTACTAATGCCACGAGGACACGAACAGCTGACGACTCCACCTGGCTTGTGTGTAATCCAGCATCATCTGGGAATTTGCACCTTGTGTCTAATCCAGCATCATTAGGGAACTGGCACCTTGTGTGTAATCCAGCCTCATTTTGGAAACATGATCTCGAGGTTGACCATACTTCCCTCCTTGCAGGAACTGCATCCTGACATGAAGTTACTTCTTTTTTAGATCAATACTCAGAGCAACCTAGATCCATTTAGTAGAAGCCAGATAAACAGAACTCGGAGAAGTGAATTCATAAGGAAAAAAAAATAAAAACGGACTACAAGGTGAGAACACCCACTTCCTACATCAAGCTAAAAACGAAAGCATTAGGACGATTAAGACTCTTCTTATTACACATCGAAGAACACCACGCTTAAGAGAAACAGAAACTACAACATATACACATCGAAGAACACGAGGCTACACGAAATTAATTGAAATTACTTACCAAAGCTCGTTTTATAGGTTCGGTGTAGCTCCTCTTTAACTTGCCACGCTCCTTGAAGATGTCCCGAATATCCCATGTTTGGTCTTCATTGCTCCTCTGCATGTTTGCACTCGTGGTTTTAAAATCTCAACATGGCAAGAAACATATACTACTAGTAATACTCGTGCATCTTGTGGGCAAAAGTGAAGCACTCGTCAGCCATGTTAGAGCATCTCCAACAGAATCGCAATGCGCGGCGCTTTAAAAAAGCGTTTAAAGTGCTGAGATAGAGAATTAGATACTAGAGAGTAGAGGATAGTTCTCAGTATAGATAGATAAAAAAAGACAATTCAACTACTCCTCGTCATCCAAATCCTCCTCGGTGATGTCCTCCTCCGACGTCTGACTGTAGGCGTGAAGATACCGATCGTCGTCGGATTCCCAGGGCCACACTGCTCCTAGCCTCATGTTGAATTGAGCGTCCGCTTTTCACCTACGCTTGTCCTCGCGATAGGCGGCTCGCTCCGCCCTCCTCTTATCCCTCTTCGCCCTCCATTGTACGTAGAACTCGCGCTCGTTGATGATGTCCTGCGGGAAGTGGTGGCGCCACAGCGCCATGGCTTCCTCGTCCATCTCGGCAATGCCGAAACGGTGCTCCCGCCTCCGGTTGTCACGACGATCCTCGTCGGTGCTAAGCCGCGGCAGAGGCGCGAGCTCCTACGCCCGCTCCCGCGTCGGCACGTTGGGGAAGTTCAATGTTCTATGAGGCCACCGGAGGCGCCACACCGCCGCGTCGTACGCGCGGACGGCCTCATTGCGGTATCGAAATTGCCAAGGCCGAGGCGCATCCCGCGGAACCGGATCTCGGCGGAGAAGCCGCCGGAGGGGCGCGCGCCGACGCCGCGGTATCCCCAAGTTTCCCGACGACGCGGCGGCATGGTGGCGCGGCGGCGGCGAGGCGAAAAAGAGCGGGGAGAGAGTGGTGGCGAGGCATAGAGCGGGGAGTAAATCTGGGAATGGGTTTTGATTAACTAGGGTCAATGGTTTGGTTTTTTGCTTTGGTCTTAATTGGTTCGGGTTGTGATGGGCCCAGACTGTTACGAATTTGGTTTGGTTTGGGTTTGCATAAAAACAAGTTGGGTATGGCTGGGTGTGGGTCTAAATGGTTTGGGCGCTAATAGTTGCAAATCCTAGTTTAGAACCGGTTCGAGAACTGGGTGTACGCACGCGATGCGACGTTGCCGGTCACACACGTACATCGCGTCTGGACATATACGTATTGGGCTGCTACTATGGATCAATTAAGCTACTAGCTAGCTTGCTTGTTTCTTGGTTAGCTTTGCATGTACAGCAGATTGATTTGGTTGCAACCCAAAACTAAGAACTAGGTTAAACCCATAGTTTGGAGAGTGGTTTGGTTTTGGTTCAGGTGGACAAAGCATACGGTTTGGTTTGGTTTTGGTTCTGCATAATAATTGGAGGTGTGGTTTAGTTATCATTCAAACTCTATGTTGACTGGTTATGGTTTAGGTTTGGTTGAGTTATATAACCATTGCCAGGTTTAGCGGGGAGAGATCGGTGGCAAGGCACAGAGCACTGGGAGGGCGTTGGATTTTATAAAGTGCGCCGGACGCCGCGCGCCAAAACTAGCGCACGCCCGGCCGCTTTTTCCCGCGCACGCGTGATCCTTTCCTGACGTCTCTGCTATCTCTACTCTCTTCTCTACCATTATATTTATTTTATATTTAATAATTAATATTTATATCTACTTCCTTTATTGTCTACTTTTTTTCTCTATACTTTTTTTATTGCAATATAGGTCGTCCGATTTATATCTGACAGATAGGAAGGAAACAAATGGGAATTTTGCAAAAAGATACCCATACCCCTCTCCAGATTTGCAAATAAGGCCTTCCCTCGTTCATTTTTTTCTCCCACAAGATAAACTACTCATACAAATGCATCTTGATGCGTGCAATGCATGGGCATCTTGCTAGTTCTAAAAACCTTTCCATCATTTGCCACACCACTGGTTGCAGATGAAAAACCTACCCAAGCACAACGCGATACAGGAGCGATGCACAATTACAAGTTGATATTCTGTTGGACAATGGAGGCTATAACCAATTACTTTTACGGGAACAATAGCACCCAGGACATTTGAAGGGTAGGTATGAACAAAATTGGAACTGCACATGTACTGCTAAGTGATTCAATACACACATTACCAATCGAGGAGGAGAACGATGGTCGCGGCGGCCTCTGTGAGTCATGGTCGGCAACGGGAGTCAGTTCATTGTCCACGATGGTGGTACTTCTACGCTTGGCGTCGGCTTCCGGGAGCAGATCCGAGACCGTGGAAAACGATGCCGGGGAAAAGGCTCCGTGTACGACGACGACGGTGGACCGGCTCCAGTGCGGCGTACGAGGTCATCGATGAGCCAGATGTGTTGCGGTGGACGAGTGCACCGATGTAAAGGGGAGGAGCACAAAGGCAGCGGTGTCGTGGAGAAGTCTATTTTGCGGTGGGGATAGAGAATGGGGAGTATTCAGGTGTACTACTCTAGGTGCCGGGGTGGGGTTGGCTGGGTAGGGTGAACCTGAAGTTACGAAAACAGCCCCCTACCAAGTGTCATCCGTAGGCCTATTCCGAAGGCTATGATGGTAACTTTCCACTGCTCGAATTAGGGTCGCGGGAGATTTTCCCGCCGACCTCCAAATTTTGTGACACTGGACTTCCCGTGTGGCATGTTGTGTGATTCGGCTAAGCAACTAGCGAGTAGTAGCAGTAGTAAACTCTGCATATTAGGTTTGATCGAAGTCAAACTTCCAAAAGTTTGACCAAGTTTATAGAAAAATATAAACATTTACCATAACAAATATGTATGATGTGAAAGTACATTCAATAATGAATCTAATGGTATTTATTTGTTATTGTATATGTTAATATTTTTTGTTATAAGCTTTCTGAGAGTTTACAAAACTTGACTTTGACCAATCCTAATACGCGGACTTAAATAAAAATGGAGGGAGTACACATTTGTTTTCTTAGTTTGTAGTGAACTAATCATTTGTTCAAATTGTGAAATAAATATATTAGGCTATTGACTTCGAAAGTAATGGTCTATACAATTCAATAGTTACAATCATTGTCGAATCCCAAGATGTATACACGGTCTATAGTACTTCACAACATGCTCAAACTCACATAATCGCAGTCAAATGAGAATCTAAATGCATTTCATAGTTATTACTTTGTAGGATGCAACAAAAACAACCATAACTCTACATCAGCCATTATAGAAGCAACATTTTGACATATCCCAATGTGTGAATGAAACATGCAGAAAGAGCTTTTGAAGATGGAGCAGATATGGTGGGAAAGATTGTATGTATGTGAACGAGAGAGTAGGAGACAAACCTAACGAGACAGAGAGAGAGATAGAGAGAGAAAGAGAGAGGAAGAAGTTAGGTCTGTGAGAAAGATGGATACATGTAATATACATGAGATGTGTGTGCATCTGGATTCTGTATATGTGGAAGGAGAAGAGACAACATGTTTGATGAGAGAGCTGGAAAAACATGGACGAGAGGGGAAGGATCTCGTGGGTTGAGGGATTGACAATTTTGTGCGGGGGAGAGAGGGATTGGTAATTTTGTGCAAGAGAGAGAGAGAGGGTGGGGGAGGAGTCAGTCAGCCGTCGTCACATCACCATGCTTCCAAATGACCCCCACTAGTAGAAAAAGGGTCAAATGTGAAGCACATTAGTGTCGGTTTAAATTTGAGCCGGCACTAATGTGACCATTAGTGCCGGTTCCAACGGCTAGGCGGGCGGGCATCATTAGTACCGGTTCATGGGCAACCTTTAGTACCGGTTCATGCCATGAACCGGAACTAATGTGGCCAGTGCGGCTGTGGTCAGGCTGGGGCCCCACGAAGACCTTTAGTACCGGTTCATGCCATGAACCGGTACTAGAGTTTCTTAGTAAGCTAATTTTTAGTCCCTCCTCGCCAAGAGAGAGGTAGTATGAGCGGTTTATAAGCCGTGAGTGCAGAGACAATGACAAAGAGGCGCAATGCTCACCTGCACGTTGATTAGCTTCAAGCCTTTCGGAATATCATAGATTGCACTGAGCTATGTGCTGTGCAGTCTACACTATTCCGAAAGGCTTGAAGCAAATTAACCAGCATTGCAAACTTATTTGAACTCCGGACTTCTTTTGTGTTTAGTATGCAGCATACAAAGCGACGTCATCAATTTCCAACATGGTCTGACATCATTTGTTGTTTTTCGGTCATTTACCTAATTGTTTAGAGAGCTAAATGACCGTGAAATTGAAAATCACTACAAAATGAATTCTGAAAATGTTGAAACTTGGCATGGTATCATTATTTCACCCACATAGCATGTGCGAAAGAGTAGAGAGGGTAACGGCAAAAACTGGACGCACTTCGTGTACAAACTAGACAAACTCTTTCGGAGTATCAGGGTTTCGGACAAGAACTCATCTGTTACACGGGCACTTCAATGTTTTTTAAACTTATTTGAACTCCGGACTTCTTTTGTGTTCAGTATGCAGCATTAAAAGCGATGTCATCAATTTCCAACATGTTCTGACATCATTTGTTGTTTTTTGGTCATTTACGTAATTGTTTAGAGAGCTAAATGACCGTGAAATTGAAAATCACTATAAAATGAACTCTCAAAATGTTGAAACTTGCAATGGTATTATCATTTCGGAGTATCAGAGTAGAGAGGGTCACAAAAAAACTACTCAGAAATAAATAGAAGAAAATAAATAAAGCAGAAAAGAATAAAACTATACAAAAAAAATTACTCAAAAATAAATAGAAGAAAATAAATAATGCAGAAAAGAAAAAAACTATATAAAAAATTACTCAAAAATAAATAGAAGAAAATAAATAATGCAGAAAAGAAAAAAGTATATAAAAAATTTGTTGGCACCCTTCCTAGTGGGCCTGCCAGACCTAGGGTGTGCAAATGCAGGCCCAGAAGGGCCAGCAGACTCACAGGGCAGCGCTCCCTAGTTAGGCCCAGAAGCCTGCTATATAGAGAAGCTCGAAGGAGCTGCCGCGGCTGGGTTTATAAACCATTGCGGCTGCCCTTCACTCGGTAAGGTGGGACTAAACATTGTGCACCGCCGGTGGCAGCGCACAACCATTAGTACCGGTTGGTGGCTCCAACTGGTACTAAAGGGGGGGGGTCTTTAGTACCGGTTCGTGGCATGAACCGGTACTAAAGGGGTCGTTTCCCGCCCCTTGGCCTGGCAAAAATAGGCCTTTAGTGCCGGTTGGTGGCTCCAACCGGTACTAAAGACCCCTCCTATATATATGGCACTTATGAAAAAATCAGTTTCATCAACCACCAGTACTTCTTCTCGATCCAACTTCTTCGCCGCGCCCGTCGCCCATCGCGCGCCGCCCTCGCCGCCCCCGCCGCCCGTCGTCGCCGTCACCGCCGTCGCCCCCGCCACCCGTCATCGCCATCACTGCCGTCGCCCCCGCCACCCGTCGTCGCCGTAACCGCCGTCGCCCCCGCCGCGCCCGTCGCCGCCGCCTCTCGCCCGCCACCCCTCCCCGTCGTCGCCCGCCGCCGCCCGTACGCCGCCGCCGCCCGCCCGTACACACACACACACATTGTTTTTTCTTATTTTCTTTTTTATTTTTAGGTATATATATGAGATTTGAACTAGTTGAATTAATATAACTAGTTTATTTTTAGTATGAAAATTAATAGAACAAGTTTATTTTTAGTAAGAAAATTTAGGTATATGAGATTTGATGATCTAATAAAAATATTACTATATAGAACTACCTACTTTATTTTAATAAGAAATTAATAGAACTAGTTTATTTTTAGTAAATGCTTAGTTGAATTAATAGAACTAGTTTATTTAGTTGAATTAATAGAACTAGTAAGTGTTTAATGTTTCACCTATATATGAACATATGTTAGATACTAATGTCAAATGTTAGACGACTTAGATATAAATTATATGTTAGATATATATTTAATTTACTTATATGAGATTTCATTATCTAATTAACATTTTATTATGTAGAACTAGCTACCGTATTTTTAGTAAGAAAATTAATAGAACTAGTTTAGTAGAATTAATTAGTTGAACTAGTTAGTTGAACTAGTTCAATTAATTAGGTATATTTTTCATAAGTGCTTAGTTGAATTAGTTCAATTAATTAGTTGAACTAGTTGAATTAACAGAATTAGTTGAATTAATAAAACTAATAAGTGTTTAATGTTTCACCTATGAACATAGGAATGTCGTGTGACGACGAACACGATTTCATTATGTGCGAATACTGCGAAGACCAGCGCGGCCTGTGTGGCAGAAATTTTTTAGTTGATGATAGACGCTTCAGCATCAAGCTGGATGAGAACTTCGAAGTGGATACAGTAAGTCACAACGACAAGTCTTTTTTCGTAATTAAGCATGACTTATGCTTCATTTGCTTCAACTTTTAATTTTAATTTTTCACTATTATACTAGCGTATCCCCTGCCATGCAAGAATTTTTGTCTTGGCTAAGATAGGTTTCAGTCCTAACGAAACTATGGAGGTAAAAAGAGTTTACTTGAAGACCGAGCATGGCTATACCTTCAACATCAAATTATACAATGCAGACACATACAACTATTTTTAATGCGAAACTTGGCAAGCACTATGCAAGTCTTATGCATTTGAGCTTGATATGGTTATCACCTTTGATATACGTCCGAAAGATGATATTTAAGGTAATAGAGACATCTGGGTCGATGTGCAGACGCCTCCAGTTCTACCATTATGTGAGTTTCTCAACCATATTTATCTCTTCGATATGAGATTATTTGAACCAGTTGAATAATTAATAGATCTCAATTTATATTGACAGCTTACTTCCAATCAAGCAAACATGTCCGGCGCTTGGTAGACAGGACCGTCCACTGTCCCGGGGCTGAACTAAACTGTGAGGAGACAAGTCATTATGTTTCATGGCTTGAGGATCTTGATGTTGTCAAGACAAATTTCTTTCCTGCACTTAGAAATGTTAGTACTCAAAACGTGCGACCAATAGTGTTTGTACTGAACTACGGACACATATATTTAGGAAAGATGGTAAGATTTCTACTATTTCTCCTCAGTGCATCTTTTGCATACATTATTTTTTAAGCTAAACTTCATTGCTAAGTATGTTACTATACGATGTTCTTCAATAGGGACTCCCGATGAATGTTGTGCCTGATTGGATCGAGACTAAAGGTACCATGAAAATTGTTAGCTTACGGCCAAGATATCCTACAATGCACTTTAGTGCATTCAGGATTTCTAATAGCGAGGAATGCTTAATAGTAAAAGACTGGAGCAAAATTGTGAACTGTCGGTGTACAAAAAGTGGAGTACACTTTTTGTACCCCGATAACTCTGCACGGGCAGTCTGAGCCACGGGCACCACCACACTGAGCAAGGCAAGGGAGGTGAGCCAAGGTAAGGCCAAAGCTCGGGAGAAGCAGAACGACGCCAAGACCAAGACCACAAAGAGCAAAGGGGACGAAGCGGACCTCCCCGGCAAGATCCTTGCCGAGAGGCGGTTTTAGCAAACCCGGCAAGACCCTTGCCGTGGCAGCTCGCCCCACACCTACGGAGTGAGTCACCCTTGAGTCCACTGCCCCCATGGTGGCATGCAGATATTTGTGAAGGCATTCAAGATCAGATACACCCTTTAGAAGATGATGATCCTTGGCGAGATCCCAGCCAAGGAGGACCACAAGGCCCCCGGCAAGAGCCTTGTCGGGGATGACAGCAGGCGCCACGGCCAGACCCTTGTCGAGGCCCCGGCAAGGCCCTTGCCAAGAACACCCATAGGGCCACCATCAGGCCCATGCCAGTCAAACCTCCACCGCCGTTCGCATGCAGCTGCCGACCCAACAAGCTGGGCAGGCACCTGCGTGGCGGCATGCGGATCTTCGTGGAGACCTACCACTGCGCCACCTCAGCTGCCTGCCTGCCTACATGGCACCGCGGGCGCCGCTGGCCAGGGCGCGTGTCAACATGAGAGGGAGCGGCGACGGACGAGACAGGGCTCTCCCCCGTCCCCGATAAAGCAAGGACACCTGGGCAAGATGCATTAAATGCGCCTTGTCATGTAATGCGAGGGATAACCTCGCATCACTGTTCCCTTTCCACCTCCTGTGTGCCACTGTGGCTACCCCTTTTCCTATAAAAGGAGGCCCGAGGCGACCAGGAGAAGGATTCGGCTTTTTGGAGCTCCTCGCGCCCCATAGCTAGCTCAAGAACACAGATATACATTCCACCAAAGCAGGAGTAGGGTTTTACGCATCCTCGCGGCCCGAACCTGGATAAACGAACCGTGTGCTATCTGTTTGATCCGCTCTTCTCATGACCCCGCGCCCCGCAACTGTAGTAGGGATTCTTGTGATCCCATAGGTGTCGTTCCCACCGACATCTTTAGCGCGCCAGGTAGGGGGCGCAGTTGTGAGAATCGGCTTTAGCAGTTAGTTCGACGCTTCTTCATCGTCATGGCGCCCAACAAGAAGACGACGGTGGCAGTTGGCCCGTCGGAAGCCAGACATCCCGTCCCGACGCGGGCGAGCAGCGGACCGGTCGCAGAAAGGACCCGGGGCACCGTTCGCGAACACCAACACCGTCCCAGCAGCCAGAGTTTGGGAGGCGGCGATGTTCGTGCGCCTGGCAACGGGCCGCACGCCGCCAAATCCAAAGACGGAGCTAGGCCATCCGCGGGTGGCGCGGGGCCTTCCATGATCGCTGTCACCCCGCCCGAAGGCGATGCGAGGGCCTCCAAGACTCCCACGCCGGCGCCGAGGGCGCGCTCCTCTCAAGCACCGCGACGAACGGCGTAATCACGCCGAAGACCCTGGGCGTCGCCGCGGGAAGAGCCCCGAGCGCCACTCCTGGGAGGTAGAAGAACTGCCCGCTCGCCGAGGCGCTGGTGAAGATGGCATGCGACCGCGGGGTCGTGATAGAGCTATTTTTGACATGGTCAGAAGTCGAAGCGCGTCGCGATCCGTGCAGGTTTCGCTGCCACCAACACCAGCAGAAGCCCTGGGCACGCGCAATTGCTCCTCGATTTTACTCCCACTACGGGGAAACTCACCGAATGGAGAGCCACTATCCGAAGCCTTGTTGCGGTGGCCAACAAAGACGAACCAAGTCCGGTGGAGCCCCCGGGTCGACGCTCCGACGAAGTCCAATGCACCAGTGGCAGGAAAGCCGGCGGCGCCGCGACCACGATGCACTCCCCTCCTCCTCGCCCGGTACCGCGGACGCCAGCCCGTCGCGACGTTACGAACGACGAAATCTCCATAGCATCGTCCGACCCACGGACCCACTGTGACCAGCGCCAAGTCCTTCGGGAACGAGAACATGAAGACGCTCGAACCACTATCGAGCGTCGGCGCGGAGCGCGCAACTAGTCAGACAAGGGAGCAGGGCCTGCTGTGAACCACCCGGCACTGGAGAGCCCTGGAGGCCTACCTTAGGAGGTAGGCTATCCGGCTTTTACTTGTGAGCAGCAGCAGTTCCAGTGGCCCACTCACCGCACCTTAAAACCTGACATGGGCAAAAAGTACAGTGGTAAGACCCACCCGTCCGAGTTCCTCAACATCTACACCATTGCGATGCAAGCTACCGGAGCCCGCGACGATAAGGTGCTTGCGAATTACTTTCCGTTGGCTCTTAAACCCAACGCCATGTCATGGTTGATGCACTTGCCGGTAGACTCTATTTCCTCCTGGTGGGATTTGTGCCATGAGTTTATGGGCGCCTTTACTGGAGGCCACCAAGCCCATGGCCAAGCGAGCGACCTGCACGTCATTCACTAGAAGGGAGGCGAGAGTCTCCGCATGTATATACAGAGGTTCAGCCGGGTATAGTACAATATCCCTGATGTTCACCCTGCCGCCATCATTAGCGCGTTCCATCAGAACGTGCGTAACCGCAAGATGCGCGTAGAGCTGGCAATGAACAAGGTGAAAGATGTAGAAGAACTCTATGTTCTTGCTGACAGATGTGCCCGGGCTGAAGAGGGAAGGAAGTACCCCGGCGAAGACGCCGGCATGGAAACCGACTCCTCAGATGAAGATACTGCCGCCCCGGCGAAGAAGGGCCGGCGCCGCAACAGGAAGCACAAAGGTAAAGCTGTGCTTGCCGTCGAGGGATCTGATGACACCAGCTCCACCAAGAAAACCAAGGCAGATGACCCCAGCAAGGAAATTGCCGGATATGTCGCCTGCCGGGCCTTGGCGGATGCCGAGAAGTCAGGAAACTCCGACAAGCGATACTGCAAGATCCATTGCACCAAAGGCCATGCTCTCCAAGATTGCCGACAGGTTGAGCTCCTCGCTAAGAAGCAGAGGGCTGAATATGAGAGGCGGGACAAGGAGAAGGGCCAAGACGGTGCTAAGGGGTCCAGCAAGAAGCGTGACGACCAGGCTGGCCGTCGCAGCAAGGATAAACAACAGGAGAGGCCCGCCCGGGGCCATGACAAAAAGCCAGAAGACGACGATCACGAAGAGGACGACGAATCCGGCGACCAAGAGTTTCAGAAAGCTACAAAGGCCATGTGCGTCAACGGCGGCGCCTCGCTGCATACTTCTCGCCGCCAGCTTAAACAGTGGGCGCGAGAGATTACAGCGGCAGAGCCGTCGTTTGATGCCCAAAGGCCGCTGAAGTGGTCCAACACACCTATCATTTTTGACACTAAGGATCACCCTGATCGCACTACTGCGGTCGGGTGCTTGCCATTGTTGGTTTCACCAACAATACGCAACCTCAAGGTGACAAAGATGCTAGTCAATGGAGGGGCCGGTCTGAACTTGATCTCGCCTGCCGTGATCGAGAAACTGTAGATTCCTAATGGAGACCTCGAAGAGACTGGCACGTTTCAGGGGGTCAACCCGGGAGGAAGCCAACCTAAGGGAAAGGTCACGCTGCCCGTGACTTTTGGAAGCAATCTGAACTACAGGACGGAGAGGATTGTGTTTGATGTTGCCAAGATCCCCTTGCCCTGCAACGGGATCCTTGGCCGCCCAGCGCTGGCCAAGTTCATGGCAGCGTCACACTACGCCTACAACACCCTGAAGATGCCAAGACGTGTGACGATCATCACCATCCCCTCCGATAAGAAAGATGCGCTGATTTGCACTGACCAACTATACCAGCAAGCAGTTGCAGCAGCTGCCGCCACTAGGGCACTTGCTCCTGCCGCTGGGACCCTGGGAGGGAATACCTCGGACACCCACTCCGGCAAGCGCACCTCTTCGGAGTGTAGCGCTCCCGTCGAGGACGTGCCAGAGAGCTCCACCGGCAGGAACAAGAAGCCCAGGGCCATACCGCCGGTAACCAAGAAGGTTTTTGTCAATGAGGACGGCACGGGAGGGGCTTTCACCATAAGCTCCACCCTTGACAACAAATAGGAAGACGCGCTCGTCACCTTCCTGCGGGAGAATGTCGATGTGTTTGCATGGCAAGCTTCCGACATCCCCGGCGTTCCCAGGAAGGTGATTGAGCACCACCTGGCTGTCTGTCCTCATGCACGGCCCGTCAAGCAGAAGGTCAGAAAGCAAGCTTTGGAACGACAAGAGTTCATCACAGAGGAGATCCAGAAACTGGAAGCAACGGGTTTGGTAAGAGGAGTGCTCCATCCAACGTGGCTGGCCATCCGGTCGTAGTGCGCAAGGCTAATGGGAAGTGGAGGCTGTGTATTGATTACACAGATATCAATATGGCTTGTCCTAAGGACCCCTTCCCGTTTCCGCGCATCGACCAGATTATTGACTCCACAGCTGGGTGTGATATGTTGTCATTCCTCGATGCCTACTCCGGCTACCACCAGATCTTCATGACAAGAGAAGACGAAGAGAAAACAGCATTCATCACCCCATGTGGTACGTATTGTTTCATGCGGATGCCTTTCGGGCTGAAGAGTGCTGGTTCGACGTTTGCAAGGGCAGTCCAGATTGGTTTTGAACCCCAGCTCCATAGAAATATGGAAGCTTATATGGATGACATAGTGGTCAAAACCAAGGACAGGGCAACCCTCAGACCGGATTTGCAAGAAACATTTGCAAACCTGTGCAAGATCAATCTCAAGCTGAACCCTGAGAAGTGCGTCTTTGGCGTCCCGTCCGGCAAGCTTCTCGGGTTCTTTGTGTCACAGCGTGGGATAGAGGCCAATCCGGACAAGATCAAAGCTATAGAGCAGATTGAAGCACCCAAGCGAATCAAGGATGTGCGTCGGCTTGCTGGTTGCGTCGCCGCCATGGGCAGATTCATTTCCAAGTCTGCCGAGCGCGCCCTTCCCTTTTTCAAGATCCTGAAAAAGGCGGGCCCGATGGAGTGGACGCCAGAAGCCGTAGTAGCATTGCAAGATTTGAAGAAGTACCTCTCCTCCGCGCCAATACTAGTTGCGCCTAGGCCATAGGAACTGTTGCTGCTATACCTGGCGGCAGTGAACCAGGTGGTCAGCGTCGCACTAGTGGTGCAGAGAGAGGTTGACGACGAGGTAATGGCAGCGCAGAGCCCGACACCACCAATGCAGAGATGACACAGCTAGTTGAAGTGTCGCTGAAGAAGAAAATGATGCAGCACCCGGTCTACTTTGTTAGTTCCCTCCTGCAGGGAGCTAGATCAAGGTACTCCGGCATGCGGAAACTGCTCTTCAGCCTTCTTATGGCCTCGAGGAAGCTGCGTCACTACTTCCAGGCACACGAGATCACTGTCATCACTCGCCTCCCTCTGCAACGGATATTGCACAATCCAGATGCAACGGGAAGAATTGTGGAATGGGCACTGGAGCTGTCCATCTTTGTCCTCAAGTTTGAAAGTACTTCGACGATTCAGAGCCGAGTCCTCGCAGAGTTCATTGCAGAATGGACCGCAACACCTGACGAAGAAGCCCAAGAGACAGCTCTCCCCGACAAGGAGGCAAGTTGCAGTTGGATCATGTACTTTGATGGAGCTTTCTCCTTACACGGCGCCGGGGCTGGCGTACTGCTTGTCGTGCCCACCGGAGAGCACCTCAAGTACGTGATCCAGATGCACTTCCCCAAGGAGGTGTCAACAAACAATACGACAGAGTAGGAAGGGCTGCTTGCCGGTCTTAGGATCGCGGCGGACCTCGGAATCAAGAAGCTCGTCGTCAGGGGCGACTCGCAGCTCGTCGTCAAGCAAGTCAACAAGGACTACCAGAGCCCATTGATGAAGGCCTACGTTGATGAAGTGAGAAAGCTGGAAGAGTGTTTCGATGGTATACAGGCTGAATACATTCCCCGAGCGGAGAACGATATCGCCGATTACCTGTCAAAACGCGCTGCCCTCAAGCTACCTGTGGAACCAGGTACCTTTGTGCTCCCACTAACTCAGCCATTCGTTGATCTATCAACGGAGCAGAACAAGAGGAGGAAATCAGGACCCGGCAAGTACTTTCCTGTCGAGCTCCCCGGAGCCGCCGGCAAGGATGTTGCCGAGGACACTGAGCCCGCCACGGGACGGCTAGCTCCGGCAGAGCGTCAAGCTCTTGCCGTCGAGACAGTCGCTCCTATAGCGGAGGAAATGCCTTTAGTCCTCGCCGTCGAGCCCCAGGCTCCAGCGTGGGCACAGCATACCGTCTGATTCCTCCAGACAGGGGAACTTCCTGAAGAGCAGGAAGAAGCAGAAAAAGTAGCCCATCGCTCTACCATGTACCAGTTCGTCGATGACGTCCTGTACAGGAAGAGGCCGAACGGTGTGAAATTGAAGTGTATCCCTCGGGAGGAAGGACTGGAGCTGTTGGTGGAGATACATGGAGGCATATGTGGATCCCACATCGGGTCAAGGGCCCTTGCCGGCAAGGCATTTCGGCAAGGCTTCTTCTGGCCCACCGCCCTCCAGGATGCGACGACACTAGTCACCAGGTGTGAAGCGTGTCAGTTCCATTCAAAGAAGCTTCATCAGCCAGCTCAAGCCCTTCAAAGCATTCCTCTCTCCTGGCCCTTCTCGGTCTGGGGGCTCGACATACTGGGCCCTTTCCCCCGTGCTGTCGGGGGCTTTGAGTACTTGTACGTTGCAATCGATAAGTTCACAAAGTGGCCGGAGGTGGAGGCAGTGAGGAAGGTCACAGCTCAGTCAGCTGTCAAGTTCTTCAAGGGACTAGTGTGCCGTTTTGGTGTACCCAACAGGGTCATCACCGACAACGGCACATAGTTCACAAGCCGCACCTTCATGCAATATATCCAAGACCTCGGCAGCAAAGTCTGTTTCGCTTCCGTTGCTCACCCACGAAGCAATGGTCAAGCTGAGAGGGCAAACGCTGAAGTACTGCGAGGCTTAAGGACCAAGACCTTTGACAGGCTGCACAAGAGTGGAAGGCGCTGGATTGATGAGTTGCCGACGGTTCTTTGGTCGATCAGGACGACGCCAAATAGAGCCACCAGCCAGACACCCTTTGCCCTAGTATACGGGGCAGAGGCAGTTCTCCCCACTGAACTCATATACGGGTCACCTCGAGTGCTCGCTTATGATGAGCTTGAGCAAGAGCAACTGCGGCAAGATGACGCAATGCTCGTTGAGGAAGATCGTCTTTGGGCGGATGTGAGAGCAGCACGCTACCAGCAAGCCTTGTGCCGCTACCATAGCCGCAACGTTCATGCCCGAAGCCTTGAGGAAGGCGACCTTGTCCTTCGGCGCTTTCAATCGGCCAAGAATTCCAACAAGTTGACGCCAAAGTGGGAAGGCCCTTATCGGGTAATACGAGTCACCAGGCCCGGCGCAGTCCGCCTGGAGACCGAAGATGCCGTTTCGGTGAGTAACTCCTAGAACATTGAGCATCTTCGCAAGTTTTACCTGTGAGGCGCGGCTTGTCGGGCCCCCCGGCAAGCCACCTCTTGTACAAGCATTGCCAATGATGCATGTAACCCTTTGTACAAAGCCAGGCGCAGACCCTGAGCATAAACAAATGAAGCGCTGGCGCCCTAAGTTATAGTATGCATGCTAGGTCGAGTCTCGTCCTTGGTTAGGGTTGATGGTGCTTAGCGGCGACTAACCCCTAGCTTAGAGGTCGAGTGTGCGTATCTTTGCCGTTCATTCATCTTCTTTGGTTCGTAGGACTCACAGAGATCCTTGCCGGACCACTTGAGGACAAAAAAGAGAAGAGGGACAGGCCAGAATCTAGACCCCGGCAAGCCAGTATTGCCGGGGGCTGCAAGAGCAAAGATACACCCACGGCAAACCAGAGTTGCTGGGGGCTATAGCTTCAGATAAGTTCTTCATCCCATATCATGCATTCCCTTATGGACTGAGGTATGTGAAACCTTGTTTCTTCCTAAAGCTACCATGCTCCCCTAACTCTAGGCCCTAGGGCTCGTTCCTGGGGCCAGGTTTGGTCGTAGTCGCGGCAGCGAGAGGATGAAACAAGGAGCCTAAACCCACCTCATCCCTGCCTCCGCTAAAGGTGTGAGAAAGGTCGAGCGAAGTGGGGACACGGTAAGGCCTGTTGCCGGGCAAGGAAATGTTTATCTTAAAGATATCAAGGATTTACTCCTTGTCGTGGGTTCTACCCACAAACAAATGACCCGGCAAGCATCCCTTTTTCATTAAAAACATTCCACTCAGGTACAGTCCATAGGGAATGAAAAACATGAATGATGGGACTACAAGTTTTAAATTCAACTAAAGCCCGAAGGCTTACAAACTAAAAAGAGATAAGGTGCCTATAATCCCTTTCTTGTCCCTCTCCTCAGGAGGCAGGTCAAGGAGGCGGAAGAGACAAAAGGAGCGCCTAGGCGAGCTACGGGTGGCAGAAGACACCAAGAGAACTCTTGGTGGCCGTCCAAAGGCTGGATGGAGATGGCGGTGCCGGAAGCAGAGCTCGAAGACGAGGCGGCAGGACATCAGCACGCGTTGAAGGCGTCGGTGCCCGTGTACTCCGACTTGACGGCCTTGCCGCCCGCCCTCTTCCTCTTCCGCAGCCTCCCAACACCAGCCGCCCAAGGAGACGGCCCCAAGAAGTTCAGGGAGCCGGCGACGCGGATGATGGGGTCGTCGGTGCCACACGGAGCGGCACCCAACACCTAATCGGACCCTCATCCTGTCGCCTACTACCCTCGTCGTCGCTGTCGCTGTCCTCCTCGTCACTCACGCCCAAGGAGGAGTCTTCGCTATCAGAAGAGCTCTCCACGCAGCACCTTGCACGGGTCCCAAAGCACCCGAAGACCTTAACGGAGAGAAGACCACCCTCCATCACCTTGAAATGGAGAGTGAGCCCCTCCGTCAAGTGGTGGATATGAGCAAACGTCTTCCATCCCCAACAAAGATACATCACGTGAGGGGCGGGGAAGTCGACGCGGGCCCGCATACCACTGATCCCGCAGCCCCTCATGTGCAGCCACAACGACTCCGGTGGATCCAGCTCCATCTCCCGCGCGAATAGAGTCGGGAGACGAAGGCGACGGCGAGGCGGCCGGCGCAGCCTGACGAAGAACTCGCAAGGGTCATCCCCAACATGGCCCTCCATGGGGGGAGGAACTGCTGGCGGAGGCGAGGCCGGCGCGCTGCCCCGTCCTCCTCTTCCCCGAGCGCCTCGGCCTCGCCCACGGCCTCGCACCCTCCCCCTTCCCCTCGCGGCTGGCTCTGCCACCGCGGGTGCGGGAGAAGGAGGGACGCGTTGTCGAGCGGTGACCCTCGCCGCCATCGTTGAAGGACCAGGATTCCCTCTCTCCATGGCGGATGGAAGGGGGGAGCAGAAGCTGAAGGAAGGAGGAGATGAAGGAATGCGGGACGCCATCCCCACCCTCCCGCTCTTTATAAAGGAACGGGGTGGGGGCTCGGCCTCCCCGCTCAGCCAATCAAGACGCAGAAGGCGCAGGGAACTGGGATCGACCCGCCGCCCCAGCCCGCGGCGGCCCGGTTTCCCGCCTCCACCGTTCGCCACCCCAAGCGCATGAGAGTCACGTGGCAGGCGTGCAGGACCGAGGCAACGGGTGAGGCGACCTCTCCCCACCCCGTGATCGTGGGGAGTGGATGCCTTGAAGACCACGCCTCGGCCCCGTTCAGTAAATGGGCCGCGCTTCCACGCCTCCCTCCATTTATGGGGAAGACGCGAACCGCCCCCTTTACTACGACATGACGCATGCATGCAGAGCTCAGCCCCACGCATGCCGCCCACGTCACACATGCCTCCCCACGCCGCGCCACGCGCGGGAAGCATGGGAAGCGCAGCGCGCGAAGAGACTTCCGCGGTAAAAACCGCCCCGCCTGCCCGCGCACCGTTTTTGTGCCTAGCCCAATGATGCGATTGCGCTTACGTGTGGCCCAGGCCCGGGGGCTCCTGTCGGTGTACAAAAAGAGGGGTACACTTTTTGTACCCCTATAACTGTGCACGGGTAGTCTGAGCTACGGGAACCACCACACTGAGCAAGGCAAGGGAGGTGAGCCAAGGTAAGGCCGAAGCTCGGGAGAAGCAGAACGACGCCAAGACCAAGACCACAAAGAGCAAAGGGGACGAAGCGGACCCCCCCCCCCCCCCCCCCGGAAAGATCCTTGCCGGGAGGCAGTTTTAGCAAACCCGGCAAGACCCTTGCCGTGGCAACTTGCCCCACACCTACGAAGTGAGTCACCCTTGAGTCCACTGCCCCCATGGGGCAAGGATTCAGGAGACATCCCCGTGGTGGCATGCAGATCTTTGTGAAGGCATTCAAGATCGGATACACCCTTTAGAAGATGATGATCCTTGGCAGGATCCCAGCCAAGGAGGACCACAAGGCCCCCGGCAAGAGCCTTGCCGGGGATGACAGCAGGCGCCACGGCAAGACCCTTGTCGGGGCCTCGGCAAGGCCCTTGCCAAGAACACCCGTAGGGCCACCATCAGGCCCACGCTAGTCAAACCTCCACCGCCGTTCGCATGCAGCTGCCGACCCAACCAGCTGGGCAGGCACCTGCGTGGCGGCATGCGGATCTTCGTGGAGACCTACCACTGCGCCACCTCAGCTGCCTGCCTGCCTACATGGCACCGCGGACGCCGCTGGCCAGGGCGCGTGTCAACACGAGAGGGAGCGGCGACGGACGAGACAGGGCTCTCCCCCGTCCCCGATAAAGCAAGGACACCTGGGCAAGACGCATTAAATGCGCCTTGTCATGTAATGCGAGGGATAACCTCGCATCACTGTTCCCTTTCCACCTCCTGTGTGCCACTGTGGCTACCCCTTTTCCTATAAAAGGAGGCCCGAGGTAACCAGGAGAAGGATTCGGCTTTTTGGAGCTCCTCACGCCCCATAGCTAGCTCAAGAACACTGATATACAATCCACTAAAGCAGGAGTAGGGTTTTACGCATCCTCGCGGCCCGAACCTGGATAAACGAACCGTGTGCTGTCTGTTTGATCCGCTCTTCTCACGACCCCGCGCTCCGCAACTGTAGTAGGGATTCTTGTGATCCCATAGGTGTCGTTCCCACCGACATGAATGATCACAGAGAAGTACTAGGGGGCAGCAATCAGAAGCGCAACCCACTATTAGGAGACAGGTTCATCTGCATGCTCCAATATGATGAATCAGCAAAGCTATACATGTTCTATGCTATTTTACCTGAGAGAGAGCAGCAGGAGTGATTAATTAGCTAGTTCATGCTCTTAGTACTTGTCCTCTCATGTCCGTGTTCTTCGTCCTGAACTTAATCTCAAAGAGTGATTTGCTTTTGTGGTGTTATGAACGCTTATAATATCATTACCATGTTGAACTAGATGATAACTTTGCTATGAATACCGTTGGTGATGATATATATGATGCAAGAGTTTTTATATTAATTAATATGATGATGATGATGATGATGAGTTATTATATCATTTATGAAAGAAATTGCATATTAGTTTCAACTGGATGGATTCTAGCTAAGTGATCAAGTATATGCCATATCCATATTACCTCGATCAATTAAGTAGGTGATCAAGTATATATAATATGGATATGACATATACTTGATGACTTAGCAAGGATCCACGCATCCAGTCAAAATAATCTGCGGTACATTCACCTAATGATTTAACAACTCATTATAATGTAAAACAATCACTAAATTAAATTGAAAACACAAAATTAAAGTAAAAATAAAAAATAAAACCAAAACACACCCAAACATTTAGTACCGGTTGGTATTACCAACCGGTACTAATGTCCTACGCGCCCATGGAGCTGGCTCGTGCCACGTGGTTGCCCTTTAGCACCGGTTCGTGCTGAACCGGTACTAAAGGGGGGCCTTTAGTGCCTACAATTTAGTGCCGGTTACCGAACCGGCACTAAAGGGCCTTACGAACCGGTGCTATTGCCCGGTTCTGCACTAGTGCTCGTATTCTCTAGCGCGGTGTGGTCACCGTCTTCGATCTGCTCGATGCCCTCTTTGAAGATTGAGGTGTTGTGCATGTCACTACTAGGAAAAGGCCTACTAGTGGCGCACCTGTTTTGCCAACTAATGGCGCACTACAGGTGCGCCACTACTAGCATGCCATTAGTATTTTTTTACTAATGGCGCCATTAGTATAGCCCATGGTGCGCCATTAGTATGCCTCCCAGGGGGGCCATATTTACCCATGTGCTTTGGCATACTAATGGCGCACTGGTGGATGATGCGCCATTAGTGTGCTCTGGCATACTAATGGCGCACTATGTGGTGGTGCACCACTAGTATGAATACTAGGGATATTTTTTGTTTTCTGATATTTTCACAGGTTACAAAATATATTATTGGACAGAATATAGCTAGCACCACACAGCAACAGCAGATTCATCGAATACAATAGAAGATTAGTCTCCGAATACAATTCATCATATTAGTCTCCGAATTCAAAAGACCGAACAAAGATAGAACATTACAAGTCTCGAGACCGCGAGTAGCGAGTTTGTCGGAAGTAATACTAATCCTAACAAGTCCTACTAATCATCATCATACAACTTCTACTCGTTATTAATAACAAGTCATACGATCATCATCTTGATAGTCATCGAACCAACCCTACTTAATTGTTCTTAGCACATGATCATCAGTATTAGGCAGGACCTAATACCCTATTTAAGGTAAAATAGCATAAAACAATATAGACCCTGACTCTCCATTATGGAGAATGGAGATCATCTTGTCTCCAATTCTTGCGCTTCGCTTCCTTTTGCTTCCAAGAACCTCCTTACGACTGTCCATACATTTTTTCCATCCTTTGATTTTCATGTCTCCACTTCTTTTAGAGATCACGTATGGACAGTTGAGATTCATAGGATGACCTGGCTGTATGTTCAAAACATTAAGACTACCTTTATGATACATCAAATGAGGCACACAATTCTCTGGGATTATCTGTTGAAAAACATAGTAATAACTTCATAGTTAGCAATGATGTACTAGTTTTAGAAGTATGCAAAAGATGCATGGATGTCGTAATAGTAAAAAATCTTACCAGGGTGTCTCCATGGTAGTTACCGCAGTTGAACACATGCACTAGTGGTACATATTGACCATAATGTTGAGGAGTTTGATTGTAGATACTGTAATTCTCAATGTCAGTACAAAATCCGACCAGATGATTTTTCTCCTTGTAAGTTGTTAATTCGGAGCCATCGGTGTAGTGGGTTTTGTCTACCATCTCCCGCACATTCTTTGAACAATAAAAATAAGGTGTTAATGGAAATAAGCTGTCAACTATTTTGAAATAAATAATATAAATTAGCTAATAACTATGTTTGAGAAACTCACATAGCGGTAGAATTGGAGGCGTATCAATAAGGACCCAAATATCCATCTTGTCTTGCTCGATTTTAGGATCACCAAGATCCATGGTGACAAGCATACCCTCATCAAAACCATACATCTTGCAAAATGCTTCCCAATTTTTGCAACCAAAATGGGTTACGCTCCCAGAATTATACAGATTTACTTCAAAATCAACATCGTGATGAGTCCTTAGTTGAATTTTCTTTGTTTCAGAAATTTCATGGTCTTCAAAATCCATCCTCTCCAAGACATAGCGTCTTGCATGGCATGGGATAAGTTATACTCGAGTTGTAAAAGATGAAAATTACACGTTGAAATAGTTGAAGTCATGCTTAATTATGAAAATAACACTTGTCGTCGTTGTGTACCATTTCAACTTCGAAGGTCTCCTCGAGCTTAATGCGGAAGCGCCGATCATTGTCCAGGTGAGGCATGTCGCACAGACCTTGATCGTCGTGGCACCAGCCGCACTCCCCCGGGAGACTTTCATCGTCTGATGACGACATATCCTACGTTCATAATTCAAAACTACATCATTTCTTGCGTTGGGTCCAGTAAGATAATGCACAATGTGGTGAAAACACGCCCTTCGAACTGGTTAGAGCTATTGGTGAATGGAGATGGTCTAAGATTTTCAGTAGTAAGATGTGAAGTGGTAATTTTGAGAGAAAATAGTTAGGATGAGTGGTTCCTCTTTCCTGTTTAGCTTTACAATAGAATATTGTTAGTCATGCACACTTGTGCGTTTACAGCTAGGCCCAGTGGAGTTGGCCTAAAAACATTTCTTTCTTTAAGCCTGCTACATCCATCTCAAGTATTTATGGTCAAGGGTTAGCAGGGCCATCCAAATAGAATATGTGGTATGCGCTTTTTTAGTAGGTCATCCTACCAGATTAGGGTTTATCGATGACGAGCAACTGACATTAGTAATAACTATGAGTTGATATCACACTTCTATATGTATAACACAAGAGATAGTTGATCCTACTTAATTTAGTACTAAGATACCCCGGCCCATGCATTAGTCGCAAGTACCCCATATGTCCTATTTTTAGCAAAGTCATGCTAAAATTCACGGAAAATTTCAGCATGACCTTTGCTGAAAATAGGACATATGGAGTACTCGAATTTGCTGGAACAGAAGTTAATCAACATTCCAGTAAACTCAAGGGCCTCTCGGGGTACCTGCAAAATCATTATCCTCGCGTAATGAAGTCACCAATGGGTCATTTTAGAAGATCACAAGTAGCATCATCACAAGTACAACATCATCATAAGTACAGCAGCAGCAGCAGCAGTAAATACAGGCATAGCAGCAGCAGCAGGTTTACTCTTCTTCTTCATAAACATTAATTGGTGTGGGTGACTCTATCTGCCCTCTAATGACTCACTCAACTTAACAGGACAGCCCACAAGCATTGTTTTGATTCCAACAACTGCTGTAAAATACATCCAGCAAAGGTGCTCTAAAATCAGAAATACTACCCCCCAAATATTTAGCTCAATTCTGAAAATACATGGCTAGGACTACGGTAGCATTCAAGCACAAGCCCAAGCCTATACTTAACTAGGTCTAGGTCCATTAAATTCTTACAGAAACCAAGAAATGGAATCAACTCCCCTTGTTGCTGATTCAGTCATGGGAGATGCCATGTCCCAAAAATATCAAGTAGCACCATCATGTTCGATTTCAATGTAAGGAATATTACAAAATTAACAGTTAAGATCCCAGGTGAGTAACACACTTTGATCTTCTAGTTACAAAACAAAACTGACATAACTCCTTAATCACTATTTTAGCAAGCAGCAGAGGAGGTTTAAAGGAAAGGAGCATATGTTGAAATACACAGCCGAAAAATACAAGAAGCCTTTGACACTCCGCTGCTCAAGGTACCACTACCCCATGCACATGTATTTGGGTAAGCAGCAGAGCAGAGGAGAATGCCATTTAATCAGGTAAATTGTGCATTTACAAATTCTTTTCTCCTGGGAACTAGAAGAAAATCTCAATCACTGAAATGGACACACAGGGCAACAAAACTAGTGCCTAAACTAAAATAACTAATTAGACTAACTAACTAAACTAGTCCGTAAACAAGGAGCCTAAACTAACTAATTAACTAACTAACTAATTAGACTAACTAACTAACTAACTAATTAGACTAACTAACTAAACTAGTGCCTAAACTAAACTAACTAATTAGACTAACTAACTAAATTAGAAGAAAACCTCAGTCACTGAAATGCAGCAGCAGTTAGTAGCAGAGGAGAGCGGGATCAGCGAGCAGCAGGGCAGCCCGGAGGGAGGGGGAAGGAGGGCGAGGGCGGAGCTCACCGCGGTGGCGACGGCGAGATGGGGAGCAGCGGTGGCGATGGCGAGTGGAGGAAGAAGAAGTGCTCGGGCCTCCTTTCCTGGTGGACGCGGGCCTCCTCCTCCTAGTGCTCCGGGGGCTGGCAGTCGTGGCGGCAGGCCGTCGGCGGCGAGGACCGAGACGGCGAGGGGGGCGTGGGGGTCGTCGGAGCGGTTGTGGAGCGAGGGAGGGAAGTGGATCTGGCGAGGGAGGGACGAAGGGACCGGGCGAATTAGCTAGGGGGGAAGATTACTAATGGCGCACCCCCTGGCGGTGCACCATTAGTATGTTTTTTTATAGCAATGGCGCACCCCCGAGCGGTGCGCCATAAGTAATCTTTTTTTTAGATAGCAATGGCGCACCAGCCAGCGGTGCGCCATAAGTAAATTTTTATTATTATTATTTAATGTTGCATCTAATAATTTTTTAGAAAATGAATATGAATATGAAAGAGTAATAAATTTTTATAAAAATAGTAATAATTTTTTAAAGAATATCATCAAATTTGTTATTTGAAAATATTTATGAATATAAAAAAATATCATCAAATTTTTTATTATTTTTTGTTGCATTCATTAAATTTGTTATTTGAAAATATCATCCAATTTGTTATTTGAAAATATAATCAAATTTGTGTTTTATTTGGATTTTTAGTTGCATTCATTTGTGACGGTGGAGCGGGGGAGGATGCGGGGGGTCGGTGTCGGCGGCGGTGGAGCGGGGGAGGTTGCGGGGTGTCATGGCGGCGGCGGTGGAGCGGGGGAGGGTGCGGTGGGTCGTCGGCGGCGGTGGAGCGGGGGAGGGTGCGGTGGGTCGTCGGCTTGAGGTGCGCCATTATAGTAGTTTTGCAAAAAAAAATAGTAATGGCGCACTCTTCCCTGGTGCGCCATTAGTATTTTTGGAAAAATAAAAAAATTGTTACTAATGGCGCACCAACTCATGATGCGCCATTACTATATAGTAGTGGCGCACCACATGTCTGGTGCGCCATTAGTGGTCATATCATCTATAGCCCTTTTCCTAGTAGTGTGTTGGGGTGCAAAGAAGCACAAGCGAGAGTGGTCGCCGTATAACCTTGGATGGGGATGAATTGTGTGCTCGGGGAGTGTGTGTGTGTGTGTGTGTTGTGATTCGTGTGTCTGTCTCTGTGTGTGTGTGGCTGTGTGTGTGTGTCAGATATTGAGAGAAAACAAACCTAAGGAGAGAAATGGGTATTCACGAAAAGATTGTGCGGGCCTTCAGGTGGGCAGGGGCCGGGTGAGGGTGTCAAAATGTGCGCGTTGATGCATGTGTTGCATGCGACCGTGCGAGGGACGGACGAATCGAGAGAGATGGTTGCTGTGTTACGGATGCTCCTCTCTCTCTCACACACACACACAAGTAAACTAGAAGACCGTTCTCTCATGTATACACAACGTATCGGCATCTTTCTATGTCTCACTCATGCATGATCATTTGCACATTCACACCTCTCTATGTCTGTATCACACGCACATCGTCTCCACATTGCCCTTCTGCCACAACACACATATGGACACATACACACGTTCTCTCTCAGTTACACACACAAAATCAGTATTAAAAAAATTAGGGCGCACCTAAAACGTCCAAATCCAAATAAACACGAACTGGAGCTAAATTCAAATATATGGAAATATTGCAGCACCAAGAACTTTCACAGGAAAAAAAAGTTGAGTAATATTCGAGGATTGTTTTCACACACACAAAAAGGTTCAGTCGATGTCCTTCGAGCCCGACACGGTGACGCACCGTTCGATCGACCGCGCGACCGCGGTTCACGCGCTTGCACAGGCTTCCGTATCGTGGCTGTGCTACTAACTAATAAAAGCGCTGCCTAAGTCTAATGTTTACGTGTACTAGTACGGTTTTCTTTTAAGTTTGGCCAACCTTATATATAAAACTAAAGTCAGCTCCGACACGCGCACTCATCAATGTGCCGCCGCCGTTGCGCATGCCGGCGCCCGCCTGCTCTGGCCAACAATTTCTCGCCCATCACCGCTATGTCGCCGCCATCCCTGTGCCATGAAGCCGAAGGCTCGCCTGCTCACGTCGTCTGCAGTCCCTCCTCATGATGCCGCCGCGCTGCCAAGCACGCTAGCAGCTGGTGGAACCGCGTCTATGCACGCAGCGTACGAAGAGGAGGACGAGCGCGTGGTCCAGCATGCCGGCCAGGAGGAACTAGCGTGTCATTGTCGTCTCCGCCCGCGCGGAGGAGGCGCGCATGGTGGCTGTCGCGGCGGAAGCCGGTCGCGCTCGCGTTGAGCCTGCAAACCGGGTGCGGACGCGGAATCTACCTTCGAGGCCTTGAATGCCACGTGGATCCTGCAATCTGAAGGAGCAATTTGGGTCAGTCGACTCATGTGAGCCATTTGATGCAACATGGATGGCTAGAAGGGATTCTTCCACCTCTTCTGCCGTCTTCTTCCTTCGCTCCGTCGAACTTATTTCACAAATCGACTGACCCAAATTATACTACTAGTACAAACGTATTAAGTACAATAGGAACACGAAGATACGAGCAGTAGTACCAACTGCAAGAAGAACGGTAGTAAGGCATAGTACTAGTACTACTGTACATACTAAAGAGTTCAAATAACGAGAAAGAACATAAACATAGTTCTGCTGGGGCCTCAGCACAACACCCCATTGAAAATAAACTAAGCAACTAGTCCACTTGACACTGTAGTAGAACCAGCATGAGCGACGGCACTGCCACCTACTTGGAGTCCGAGCCCACGTCCTCGACTTCATCCTCATCCCTCTTCCTCTTCCTCTTCGCCGACACTTCTTTGCTTGAACCGGACACTGGGCTCTGCTTCTTCATCCAACCTTTTTAGATATTTAAACAAAGGTAGGCATCCATTGCTGCGTACAGGATGTGATATTCATCTAATGTCTTTTACTCCCATGCATGATGAAACTCGTGATGAGGTTTCTTCAGTTTAGCGTACGAAGGATCAATCATGGCTGCTGCCAGGGTCAGCATTGAAGGTTGAGAGGAGGACACCAGGATTGCCTTCTGGAGATCGAAAGGCTGGCCTACAACGAGAACTATCCGATGCAGGACATCCCTGTCGTTCTTAAAGCCTATAGTAACGAATTTCACTCTTGTGTCCTTGAGGAAGTTCTTAAAATCCTGGCACTCAACGTCGGCATGGCATATGTGGTAGACCAAGCAAACGTTATGTACGCAAACCTGGATCACGGCGGGTGTCGGTGTCAAAACCGGCGGATCTCGGGTAGGGGGTCCCGAACTGTGCGTCTAGGCGGATGGTAACAGGAGACGAGGGACATGATGTTTTTACCCAGGTTCGGGCCCTCTCGATGGAGGTTAAACCCTACTCCTGCTTGATTGATCTTGATGATATGAGTATTACAAGAGTTGATCTACCACGAGATCGAAGTGGCTAAACCGTAGAAGCTAGCCTATGGTATGATTGTTGTTGTTCTTGGTCCTACGGACAAAACCCTCTGGTTTATATAGACACCGAAGGGGGCTAGGGTTACACAAAGTCGGTTGCATGGAAGGAGATCTACATATCCGTACTGCCAAGCTTGCCTTCCACACCAAGGAGAGTCCCATCCGGACACAAGACGAAGTCTTCAATCTTGTATCATCATAGTCCAACAGTCTGGCCAAAGGATATAGTCCGGTTGTCCGAATACCACCTAATCCAGGACTCCCTCAGTAGCCCCTGAACCAGGCTTCAATGACGATGAGTTCGGCGCGCAGATTGTCTTCGGCATTGCAAGGCGGATTCCTCCTCCGAATACATCATAGAAGATTTTGAACACGAGGATCGTGTCCGGCTCTGCAAAACAAGTTCCACATACCACCGTAGAGAGAATAATATTTCCATAAATCTAATTTGCTGACGTACCTCGTAGTGTGACATCACACCACAGCCAGGTCTTTATTCGAATCGTTTTTCATAACCAATCTCAGCGTGTTCCGCGAGGCGGTTTCCTTGGCACGTCTTGTCGAAGCAGAGATCGTGTCCCCTTTGTTACGGGATTCTCATCAATACGGACATGGGTAACCCAACTGTGCCTATTGGTAGGACTCCTAGATCTTAGGCAAGTCCCAAACGGCCACGAGGAGGATGCCTGATATTCACCCTCTTTATAAAGGGGACAAGGCTTTTTCTTTTTTCCCTCTCATGCTCAATCAATTCCATCCCCGCCTCGAGTTCTAACACCCAGAACTCAGGTCAGGTGCTTCGGACCTTCAACTATGTCCGTATCCAACCTTCAAGGTCGGTGGATGCCTTCCTCTGTCACGGAGGAGGACATCAAGAGGTTGAGAGGGGCCATATATCTGACTGCCGAAATTTTGCATCGTGTTCGTCTCCCACTTCCTCCGAGGACTAGGCCTCGCTCTGGATCCCTTTGTTAGGGGTCTTATGTTCTATTATGGGCTACATTTTCACGATCTGGCCCCGGATTCCCTTCTTCACATTTCTTCATTCATTGTCGTATGTGAGGCCTTCCTCCGCATTACCCCTCACTTCGGCCTGTGGCTCCAGACCTTCGATGTGAAGCCGAAGATGATCGAGGGGCGGCACACAGCGTGCAGAGGCGCTTTAATTATAAGAAAAATTGCTGACACTCAATGGCCTGAGGGTAGCTTCCCAAAGGTGTCCGAATTGTGGCAGCGGGAGTGGTTCTACATCACAGCTCCCCGAAGTGCCAAGTGGGTAGCTGCCCCCACCTTTCGCTCAGGCCCCCCACCACAACTGATGTCATGGATCAGCAGGGGGCTGAGCTGGGGTCCAGCCAAGGACGTGCCAATACTACAAAGCCGTATCCGAGATCTCTTTGAGAGAGATTTCAGTCTGGTTATGGTAGTGCAAGTTATGCTAGTTCGTCGAGTCCAGCCTTGCAAATGCCGGCCCCTTCGCATGTGGGAATTCAACCCAGAAGGACCGCGAGCTATTCAACATTTCCTTGGTATGACACCCGAGGAATGTACAAATTGTTCTTCGGACCACAAATAATGTGTCCGGACATCACTGAGGATGCAGGTCTGAGCTGCAATCGCCCAGATACCCAAGTAAGTAGCCCCGCATCTGAACACACTGTCCGTTTGTTTATCGCAACGTCGCCCTAGAAAAGCCGCTCTTTGACCAGGATTGGATAGCGAAGGCAAAGTTGATCAGGTGTCCGGCCCCCCTCCCTGAGACATCACCAAATCCCGTGCTAACCAGGATGCTGGAGATCGCGCCTTATCAAGCGCCCTCAAGAGAAAATAAAGGGGGGGGACAAGGAGGCTAGCGCCTCCACGAAGGAGGTTAACCGGGGAGGAGGAACTGAAACTTCCTATCCCCGGGGAAGGAAGAGGAACGCCTCTGAGGACCCGGAGACCACGATCTCCAAACAGGGGAAGAAATCTTCACGGGAGGGTCCTGCCCTGGGGGATACCCCGGCCGCACTATGCCCTCAAAGGGATCAGCCCTCCACTGAGCTGTAAGTAAAAAGGTACTTAATAATGAAAATATCTCGCCTTACCTCTGAGGAAAATAACCGAAGCATTTATCTTGCAGTTCGGATCTTAGCCCTTCTCAGTAGAGCTCGTCTTCAGGGGATCTTCTTCCAGAGATGATGGAGAGCGAAATGCCTCCCCCCTGCCATACCGCCTCAAGAGGCGGGCGACCCCGAGGTGTCATCGCGGCGGGTTTCTCCTTATCCGGAAAGGCCAAAAGGTAATCCTATGGCCACCCGAAGTCCTCAGTATCCGGCTCTTGAAGAGGGCAATCGAGAGAGTCCGGCACCATCTGGTGTACGGTCAGACATACTGAGGGATCTGCTAGAGCAAGCGGCTATCACAGAAGAGCACCGCACGTTGATGGGTACGGTGATTGAAAGGATTTCGTCCGCCGAAAGCGGGTTGCATGAAGCCTTTATGAGTCTACTGACGGGTTTTGAGGTACGCGAAATGATGTACATTTTTGACAGTACCGCACATTTTTAGATGTGCCCTATGTAGATAGTAGCCCCTGAGACTCTGGATGCTGTCGAAGACGATAGCGCACAGAGGATCATAGTCCCAGGAATAATCGCACCGCCTAAATATGCAGGTGGCGGAGGGTCCGGTGGCCAGCCAGGCTGATGAGTTTGCCGAGCTAAAGCGGCAGCTTGACGTGGCAGACGCCGACATCGTACTTGTCAACAAGCGGCTTGACGAGGCATAGGCTATGTGATTCCTCCGGTGACACATGGGAAGAGGAGCATGATGCCAGTATCTATAACATGTGTGTGAATGCAGATGAAGCTGCGGTCGTGGAGAACCTTCGGTCAGAACTTGCCCGAGCCAAAGAACAAGCCAGGCAAAGCGATGCGGCTGCCCTAAAGGCAATCGAGGAGCTGAAAGCCGAACAGGCTGCTCACTCCCAAAGCAAGGAGGAAATAGCCAGGATGGCTGCAGAATTGAAGAACGCCACTGACCGTTACGAGCTTCTTGAAAAGGAAGATCGAGCGAAGAGGACAGACCTGGAGAAGGCCACGATGACGACCAAAGACACCTGCTCTGCAATGAGAGCGATGAAGGAGGAGCTGCGTCAAGCCGGGGATATCGCGGCTGGGAAGCCCTTTATGCTGCGAATGAAGTTTGGAGATCCTTGGTACGCCCCTTTGGACCGGCTGTGGAGTTCTGCGGACGCATATCTGGACTTAGCGCCGAGTGCTGCCGATGCGGCCGAATACTTCGGAGATCAAAAAGATCGTGAAGTGGAAAAGTTGTTCTGGTCACAATTTAACGTTCCAGAGCGTCCGCTTCAATTGACTAATCGGTTGGCCGAATGGGCCGAGCTTAATAGATTGTCCGGACTCACCATGAGGTCTGTTGTGGATCATCTGTGGCCGAAAAGGCCAAAGCCGAACAGTTATTTTAGTTTGGTGCAGCAGTTCCTTGGTGCGGTGCCACACATCAACGCGATGAAGAGGTCGGCATGCGTAGAGGGTGCGCGGATGGCCCTTGCCCGTGTGAAGACATACTGGGTGGAGATGGAGGCCACCGCCATTGCAGCCCAAGATTCGGACGAGAGTCAAGTACCTATCGAGCACTACTTTCGAGAAGTTCTTGAGGGCGCTCATTCGATAGAAGCGCAGTGCTCGAAGAATATTATGTTCTAATGACATGTATTCCCATTGAAAAACAATGTTTCATTGAGTTTATCAAGGTTGTTTTTATACTTTTGCCCGAAAGTATTATGATGCCTCCTGCGCGGCCGTTTATGTATATATGTATATAACATGAAAGATGGCAGTCGTCGGCTTCAGCCCCCACGCATATAATGCGGGGGTGCTCGCAGAAGACGCATGTTCACACTTGATCCAACGTCTTGGTCCATTAAGGAGGTGATAGCGCAGCGAACTAGGCAATCGGACTATAATGCTTTAACACTTTCACTTAGCCAGAGGAGTTTGGTAGTGGGGCTACTATATAGCCCCTGTTGGCTCCGCGCTCATCCGAATTCGGGGCGCGTACATGACTGGCCGGGAAACGGCCCTTCGTTAAGGCGGAGGAATCACGAAGATTCCACTAGGTCATCGAGTCGTTGACCAGTCTCACGCTATATCATGACAGTCAGTTTGCGGCTTTCTCTACTGAGGTGCTCGTCCGGATGAACCAGGGCACAATCGCAGTAGTTCTCCTGGTGCCGCCCTAGCCGATAGAGCGGAACGTAAGGCAGCAAAACACAGGAGCCGGGCAAACCCAACATTTGACCAAAGACATGATTCGGAGCTGATGCATATAAGGCCAAACTCGCGACGCCGAACACTCCCTAAGGTATTCAGTCTTTATCATGTAAACCAGGCTAAACAGTGCCCTTTGTAATAAGCCCCTGGTGTCTAGGTATGTGCAATATTCTGACGTGGCCACATGCCAATACGTCAGCATCCTTCTCAGTTGTACTGAGAATCCGAGGGATGTGTATCAACAAGAGACAGTAAAAAAGGTTTACGCAGGGTCTTAATCTAAAAAGAATCCTTGGAACGGGTCCATGTTGCATGTCTGCGCCTATGTCCCCGTTGTGCCGTATCCTGGACGGGTGTAGCACGATGGTCATCTGAAAAAGGGAGGAACTTAGTTGAAAAGTTGTCGTGCAAAAGGTAGGTTATACTAAATAAACCATGTATAGTTCCAGATGAGTAAAGTTGAGCCTAATTGTCACTTGTTCACACGCATTGAGCCCCTTGTATTGTTGTAGGGGTATAACCATCAAACCTATATCAATTATACAAAGCTACACCGGACTCGTCTAACCGTGTCCGTGGTCTTAACGACCTGTCAGATGCTCTAGTTGGTGAGGACAGCTATTATGGGGCTGCCAAGGCAGCCGCACGGCCTTCCGCGCGCAAGGAGCGCTCAATATTTCCATTTACTGTAATGATGTCACGTGGACTGGGCATCTTAAGCATGAGAGAAGTGTAATGCGGTATTGCATTAAAGCGAGCGAAAGTTTCGCGTCCGAGTAGTGCTTGATAGCCACTTTGGAACGGAGCGATGTGGAAGGTTAACTTTTCGCTGCGGAAGTTATCGGGAAAGCCGAATATAACCTCTAGTAGCAGGGAGCCCGTACAATGGGCTTCTCGGCCTGGCGTTACTCCTTTAAAGGTAGTATTGCTATGGCTGATTTTTTTGGGTCTATCCCCATTTTGCGGACTGTGTCCTGATATATCAGGTTTAAACTACTGTCGTCGTCCATCAGGACTCGTGTGAAGTGGTATCCGTTAATTATCAGGTCTAACACCGAGGCAGCCCATCCTGCATGCCAGATACTTGCCGAGTAATCCCGATGGTCAAAGGTGATCGGTTTGGATGACCAGTGGCATTACTCCGCAGTGATAGGCCCTGGGGCATGTGTCTCCAGGAGTGTCGCTTTGTTTCTCCCCTTCATCACGTGTAACACGTTTACTATTTTGACTTCTGGTGGGAATTTCTTCTGTTCCCCAGTGCTTTGCTTGCGAGGCTCATCCTCGTCTTTGCTTAGTGTATCTTGCCCCTTGTGTTTGGCATTGAGTTTGCCGGACTGCTTGAAGACCCAACATTCTCTATGGGTATGATTTGCAGGTTTATCGGGGGTGCTGTGGATCTGACATAGTTTGTCCAGAATCTTGTTCAGGCTGGACAGTTCGTCTCTGTTGCCTTTGGAGGGCAGCTTTTGTTGAACTGGCCGAGAGCTTCTGAATTCGGCGTTTACCGCCTTGCTCTTCGGGTTGTCTTCTTTATTCCGGCGCTTGTTTTTGCTGCGTCGTGGCTTCCCGTTTCCGTCCCTAACTTCGGATGTACTTGGGTCGCTGGTGCTGCATCGGGCTAACTAGCTGTCCTCGCCTGCGCAAAAGCGGGTCATGAGGCTTGTTAATGCTGCCATTGTTCTCGGCTTTTCTTGGCCGAGGTGTCTGGCAAGCCATTCGTCTCGAACGCTATGCTTGAAAGCTGCTAAGGCTTCGGCGTCCGGACAGTCGACTATTTGGTTCTTTTTAGTGAGAAACATGTTCCAAAGGTATCGGGCTGACTCTCCGGGCTGTTGAGTTATATGACTTAAATCGTATGCATCCGGTGGTCGGACATAGGTCCCTTGAAAATTTTCCCGAAAAGCGTCTTCGAGCTCCTCCCAGCTTCCAATGGAGTTTTCGGGGAGGCTTTTAAGCCAGTGCCGAGCTGGCCCTTTGAGCTTGAGGGGTAAGTACTTGATGGCGTGGAGATCGTCTCCTCGAGCCATGTGGATATGGAGGATGGAGTCGTCAATCCAGACCCCAAGGTCTGTCGTTCCGTCGTACGCCTCTATGTTTACGGGTTTGAATCCCTCTGGAAATTCATGGTCCAACACCACATCGGTGAAACATAGGGGGTGTGCGGCACCCCTATATTTGGGTGTACCATGGTGTTCCGATTTTTGTTGTGTTGCATTGCGTGCTGGAGCGCGCTTGCTTGGCCCGTAGATGGATCTGGTTGCGCCGTCCTTTTTATGCGAGCCCTCACGTGGATCGCGTACTGGCTTGTGTGCGGCGTCGTTTGCCGCTCTATGTTGGCCACGAGGTCGTCTATCCGACTGGATGGCTGTTTTGTTTTTTGATTGTGGGGGATCTAAGGCCTCATCATCGAATTCAGGTAGCAGCATTCGCTTGGGGTAGCTCTTTGTGTGGCGACTACCACCGTACTTTGCTACAGTATTGAGTACTTCACTCCATCTAATTATGAGTGTCTTGTGCAGCCCTGAGCCTTTGCTTATGCTTTTTTAGACTCCTCGCGGTGGCAACAAGCCTTTGATGGGTATTCTGTTGCTCCGGGTGCCTGTCCGGTGTGATGTCATCCAGACTGTTATCTTCGCTGGAGTCGGGTTGTTCGGTTTGATTCTCTGTGTTGCCGTGGTCGGACGGTGGTTCAATTTCGTGTTTGTCATCCGCTGGCTCACCCTGCTCTATCGCTGGGTCTATATGATCGATGTTTCTGCCGAGGCGGGATTTGGAGCGGCGCTTACACCGCCGCTTTGACTGCTTCTCGAGGGAACGATCCTTCACTGCGTCCTTCCATTCCTCGTCGTCGCTTTCTTTGGGTGGGACCACCATGTATACATCATATGATGAAGTGGGCATCCAGTGCCCTATGGGCAGTGGCTCCTGTTCGTCTCCTACATCGTCGTCCATACCGTCGATGTCTTCGGAGTCAAAGGTGAGCATGTCGGTCAAATCGTTGACAGTGACTACTAAGTGGGTGGTGGGCGGGCGGTGAATTTCTTCGTCGTCCGCATCCCGATCTGGTCGGCCATAGTTCGGCCAGGACTCTCCTGACAAGGAGAGAGACCTTAATGAGTTCAGTATGTCTCCGAAGGGCGAGTGCTCAAGGATATCCACGGAGGTGAACTCCATGATCGGCGCCCAGTTGGATTCGATAGGCACGGGCGCAGGCGGTTCAGAGTCCGTGGCCGGGGAAGAACCCGGCAATTCGGTGTCACGACTCCCGTGAAGGGTAAGGTCGATACTCGGCTCGATCGCCATAATGCGGCCTCCGTGGCGGGGTCTATCCACCCGTCCATGGATGGCGCAATTGGCTCCGAATTGAGGGTCAGAGTGGTTGCCGGTGCGGTCTCCTGAACACTGTCCGATGGTAGAGCTAAATCATGCTCATCGTGACCGTGCGGCGCACTCGGCAGGGGCTCGAATCCGTCGAAGATCAAGTCTCCGCAGATGTCGGCCGTGTAGTTTAAGCTTCCAAACTTGACCTGGTGGCCAGGGGCATAACTCTCGATCTGCTCCAGATGGCCAAGCGAGTTGGCCCGCAGTGCGGAACCGCCGGATACAAAGATCTGTCCGAGGAGAAAAGTCTTACACTGGACTGCATCGCTATCTATGATTAAAGGAGCCATCCAGCCTAACGATGACGACACAGAGGAAATCTCAATGAAAGCACCAATGTCGGTGTCAAAACCGGCGGATCTCGGGTAGGGGGTCCCAAATTGTGCGTCTAGGTGGATGGTAACAGGAGACGGGGGACACGATGTTTTTACCCAGGTTCGGGCCCTCTCGATGGAGGTAAAACCATACTCCTTCTTGATTGATCTTGATGATATGAGTATTACAAGAGTTGATCTACCACGAGATCGAAGAGGCTAAACCCTAGAAGCTAGCCTATGGTATGATTGTTGTTGTTCTTGGTCCTACAGACTAAACCCTTCGGTTTATATAGACACCGGAGGGGGCTAGGGTTACACAGAGTCGGTTACCAGAAGGTGATCTACATATCCGTACTGCCAAGCTTGCCTTCCACGCCAAGGTGAGTCCCATCCAGACACGGGACGAAGTCTTCAATCTTGTATCTTCATAGTCCAACAATCCGGCCAAAGGATATAGTCCGGCTGTCCGGATACCCCCTAATCCAGGACTCCCTCAGCGGGCTTCTTCCTCTCTTCATCCTTTAGATCCTTCTCTCGTCCCAAGACTGTGGTGTACTCAACATCTAGCCCAGCAACCCACTCATCCATTGAACTGTTGAACATGCGTAGGAAGCGAGCAAGCCATGCTTTCACCGTCTCGGATCCACGTGTGTAGATGACGATGAACTGATCGCCGGTGATGGCTCTAACCTGGTACTCAGCGGCGACCATGGAGATTTGGGAGGCCATGGATTTTGGAGGAGGGTTAGGAGAAGTTGAACTATTGTACCCCGCAAAAATAATTGGGAGCGAACTAATGTGAAAGGACGGGACGACTGGGAGCGAACTGTTGTAAGTTAGAAGACAGGGACGAGTAGGGTGTGCGAACGGCATGGGGTTGTTGGCTTGCCCGGTGGATAAACGGCTGCAAGCCCCCAAAGAGTTCTCAAGAACTATGCGGGACCCACTAGATGTCATGTCTACTAGACCCATATCGTAGGCCTGACGGTATAGCTTCTGCCTGTTTGCACGCCATGCTGGCGCATGGATGTAACTTCACTTAATTGCGTCAAACATCGCGCCTCCCACGACCTTCGCCTCCCTCACGCGGTCGCGCCCTGTGAGACTTCGACTGGCTATAAATGAGCAATTTTTTTGCCTTTTTTTAGACAAGCAATTTTTTTTGCCTACTCTGCATTCCTGATACTCCCTCTGGTCCTTTTTACTGCCGTCAACCGTTTGCAAAGTGTTTGAACAAATTTATACTTTTTTGAACACCACATTATATTAATTAACCAGCCACACGAGTACACTCATTCGATACAATATTCACCACACAGGGCGGTACGTTATTTACAAGAATACCATCTAATCTATTGTCAAAGCTATACTTAGTGATTAAGTGTGCCACCTTATTGGCCGAATGGCTAATCTTTGAGAATTGAAGATTGTTGATCAACTTCGAGATGCTCAACGCTTTCATCTTCAGGTCACGCATAGCAGACCTATCATAGTCCCCCGATGCAAGAGACGCTACCACAAAAGCGCAATCAGTCTCTAAAATTATAGGATTATGAAGAGAAATACCTATGTAGAGACCGACAATGCAAGCCCTAAGCTCCGCTTCCTCCACGCTTTGACAGGCATCAATGAAATCCCATGACCAAATTTAAACTAAAAATATCAGTATCTACAATACTGATTATAATGAGTATAAGAACTATGTTTTATAATGAGTGTAAAAATATTGATTTGACATTGTGAAAGTTGACACATTTTTCTATAAGTCTGGTGAAAGTAGAGGTACATTGACTTCAGACAAAACTTAAATGCACAATGCAGACTAGTTCCTCCATCTAGGTGCGGGCCATGTCCTATCTTTTCATCACAACAAGGTTAGCTATTAGAGTACCACTACCTCCCTTCTAGTTTAAAGGGCTAGATTCAAAAATTTCACCTACTCTTAGCAAGATAGTAGAGGCAGTGGAATAGTTTTTGAAGTCTGCAAAAGTACTCAACTAGTGCTGTCATTCTTCACAAAAGAATGTGTTTACCAATGCATGCATGAACACTAGTTACTCTAACCCCCCCTCTCTTCTTTAATTCTTTGCCACATCAACATGTTTGCTATACTCGTGTGCATGATACCAGCTAAGATACCACCATTATGGCCAGCCTTAATCATCGCATGCAATAATTTAGTGCACCTTGAAATATGAACATGTGTGGGGCATGTATGTTTTTAATGACTTGAGACTATACCTAGCCCGGCATGCAAGATGACTTATTATGCACCGTTCCCCATACCTGAAGGAAGCCTGTTCGTCTCCAAATCTTTTCCTCTCCATGTGTGGAAACAATATGCCTACCAAACTCTCCTTCTCCCTCCGGCGGTCCCACCACTCCACCCCGTGTGAAAAAATCTGCATGCATGACTCTCCTCCCCCCACGCTCGTCCAATCTGTTGTGGCCAGCAATATTTCCACCCCTTCGCTCCCCCGTAATTTCCTCCAACAAATATGCCCACGTAGCCGTTACTTAACTGCAGGTGCATTGGGTCACTGACATATGGGCCCAACAGGGGTCTGGCCCACATGTCAGTGACGCAACTGGACCTGCAGTTAAGTCAGTGCAGCTCAGTCCATATCTTACGTAGGTGTGCCATTGCTCGCTATAAATACTGCGCCTCCGACGACATCGCTATCTCCTCCCCCTCATGTTCACGTTCATCGCTATCTCCTCCCCCTCACTCTCACGTCGACCACCATGGCATCGCCCCTCCCAAGCCCTAGGAGCCACTCGCTGCATCGCGCGGACGGTCACGCATCGCCGTTCCGTTCCTCGCCACCACTAGTCGAGGTGGACGCGTCGGTGTTCCGCTCCTCGCCGCTACGCGACGCGTCGCCGTTCCGTTCCTCGTCGCGACGCGACATGTCGCCGTTCCGTTCCTTGCCGCCACTAGTCGAGGAGGATGCGTTGGCGTTCCGCTCCTCGCCGTGACGCGTCGAGGTGGACGCGTCGGCGTTCCCAATCTCGCTAGCACGCGCTTCGGAGGACGTGTCGGCTCCCCGCTACAAGGAGAACGCCGCGCCGCCCGCCGAGCCCCCCAGCCTTGAGGAGCTTTGGAAAGAAATGGATGTTGCCTTGTGGGAGGCTTTGCCTCCAACAAAGCGCGCCAAAATAGAGGCGGAGAAGAAGGCCGAGGAAGAGAAGCGCACCGCGGAACAAGCTGCCTAGGCGCCCTATGTCGCGTCCGAGAGAGTCAGGCAATTGGCTCTTTGGCAGAAGGCTCGTGCGAGGGCCGTGAGGGTGGCGGAGGACACCCGTGCCGACGCCCTGAGTGCAGTCGGGCCCAAGCGCCTCATCTACGGTTGGCGGTATGTGGATCGGGTGCACGATTCCAGCGAGGAGGAGTACCTGTTGGCGCCGGATCACCACACCGGTGAGATCGCGCTCGCCCGCCGGCAAGCCGCCAATCAGCACCTCGCGAGTTGCGAGGCTGAGGAAGAGGCGATGTATCAGCGCGCTTGGAAACGGCCGCGCACTAGGGCACTCGTGGCGCGCTGCAAGCGCTCCTGCGAGCGCCGTGGCTTTTAGGAGGAGTATAATTTTTTTTCGTAAGGCGATCTCATTAGTTTTGGGATGCAAATGATAAATCCTGAACATTCAGGAAATTTTAGCGTCCTTAATTAAGTATGTAAAAGGGAAAGTTTGGAAACCTTGTGTATTTGTACGCATTTGGCAAGTACGTGCATATAGCACAAACTTTACTATATACTATCGCACTACACGTCTCTCTCGATGTATGCGTGCAGACTGTGCTACTCCCTCCGTCCAGGTCAATAAGTCATCTTTGGTTGTGCACCATGACCAAGAAGGAGGGAAGACTTATACACCTAGACGGAGGGAGTACTACTATTACTTATGTACGTGCAAATGCACGTTTTAACATTACGATGCGGTTTTTGTAAAAGTAGAAAAACAGCACTAGTCAAGCTTGTGAAACGATTCAATGCAAAACAAATGCAAAAATGCTTGTTTGATTGTTTACTTTTAGCTTCGTTCTCTGTGGTTATTTCTCTGTCATACTTTGTGCGGAGTATCTCACTGGTTGGAAAGGCATGCAAATTCCCAAACCGCTTCCTACACCCTGTATCGAATTTTTTGCCTAACAAGTTGTGCCGTGCAATTGGAATTCCAACTTGAGTACTACTACTAGTAGGAGTACCAGGGGCTAGTTCTTTTAGGCTTCTAGATTAGTAATCCCATAACTACTACCTCCGTCCTGGTTTATTGGTCCCCATTGTAATCTGTGTCAAATTTTGATCATAAATTTAACTAATGAAATGTTAGTGCATGTCACATGCACTACTCCATCCGTCTAGGTGAGTAAGTCATCTTAGGCTGTGCACCGTGACCAAAGAGGAGGAGAAAAGAAGAAACGTTAATGTTTAGTTGCTAATTAATAGTATTGCATGCAATGAACTAACCACTGCATGTCGTGTTTGATATCTCAAGTCATTAAAAGCATGCACACTCTTTATCTCTTATTGGTTGATATGTCAAGAAACAAGAAACGAGGTAGAAGTTAATGCACCGCGCCTAAGTGTTTTGGGATTATTTGGTTTTCATAAGATGACTTACACACCTAGATGGAGGGATTACAATGGTGTGGAATAAACCAGTTAAATGTTCGTCAAAATTTAGCACAAATTAGAATGGTGAGGAATAAACCAGGACGGAGTAGTAGTTTAGAAGCCCAAATAAATGAGTGAGGCGCCTAATTGTTACTCTCCACTGTGAATAGTCTTGTGGGAAAAGCTGGGGAAGCCGCCAAAAGAACTGGCCCTAGGAGTAGTAGCAAGGGATCGAGTGTGCGAGATGAACCGGAGAAAGTAAATGCAGAGAGATGAAATGCAAAAAAGATGGAGGGATGTGATGGTTGCTTGTCCGTTTATTTTACGAGGCCACTTATTACTGGGAGTGGTTGAGTTTTGTGAGAGGTGAGACTCCCGTGCAGCGCCGCCCTCTACACTTGTACTACATCGGTCGTGGTTTATTAGTCCCCCATTGAATTTGACTGAAGATTTAACTGACAAAATGTTAGTTCATGTCAACAAAAACTATATCGTTGGATTCATATTTGAACATAGTTTTGAATGATATAATTTTATGTGACATGCATTAGCATTTATCGTACTATATATAATGTTAGTTCAATTTTTGGTCATACTAATCTATAGTAGTAAGGTGCCCGTGCGTTCAACCGAAGAGTGAAATGCATTGATCGGGGAGTTGCTTATTTTGACAAAGGACGTGGGGGTCATGTCATGTGTAACGGGTATCGATAGGTTTCTTTGGATATTATTTCATCTCTAGAGCTCACAAACATCCGGGTGAAATAGATAAAAAGGTATCTTTTGCAAACAAAAGCGTTCAACTGTTCAACCTGCATCCAAAACTTGTGAAGAAATAACACTTATTGTGCTTTGCAACAAATGATCTTTAAGAATTAGTTTTTGAGTATCGATTGTTATACATGTTGGCTACAGATGACATGGCACTTTCTTATAGTCAACAGTTGGCTATACTATTAAGTAATATTAACCATGCCCTTATACACCTAGACGGGGGGATTAAATCAGGATGACTTGCAAGCGGGCAGAGGAGATGTAAGAAATGGTTCATCGTAAGTCATTCACCAGTACTATAGTAAAAATTCATAAATGGAAGATTCTAGACTAAACCATAAACGGATACACTTTTATTCATGCGCGATACTCCAATAGAGCAAGATCCTGCATGGAAGTCTCCACATGCTTAGATAGCGGATTACATTGAGCGAGGACTAATGATCAACATTTAAATTGATAATGCGTATGTCCAGGTGAACCTCCTTGGAGTCCCCATGCACCAAGTCGGCGGGTAAAGGATGCCATGGGTTTTCCAAGTCCACATTGGCGAGATAGTCCCAGCTCCCCAGAGTCCAAGTCCGTTCGATGAGGCCAGTGTCGCCGCCCACGCGACCCGGAGGGGTAGTAACACTGACCACGCACCCGTACATCGGCCTCGTGTCAGTGTCAGCGTCAGCAGCGTCGCCCCTGATGCACAATACAGAGACGGGGCGGCGGCTTGTGCGGGCCTCGCCGGTGCCCACGATCAAGAGGAAGACGCTGCCGTCCTCCTCCGAGACTAGCAGGCGGCGGTGATCCTCCATCGACTCCGGCATGGTGAACGGGTAGCACTTCTCGTACTTGATGTTCTCCGCCAAGGGCCAGCAGTGACCACTGCACGCATCCGTGAGGTGATGCACCATGTCCGCCGGCGAGCCACAAAACGACATCGGGCACTCATAGAAGTGGACGAAGGGCTCCTTGGAGGCATCGACCAGGCCGTCCATGAAAGGGGAGTGGCTGTGGGGAAATTGCGCCAGTTGAATATATGAGCAAGTTACTACGAGATTTAATCCGAATAAGCACAAAATAAAGCATGACAGCTATAACAGAGATGAAACTAATCATGTGGACTAGCATAGTAGTAGGATACAGAGTAGAAACATGAATTCTACCAGGATTTCGAACAGGAAGGACAGAAACACATACGGTGCAACGGGAGCAGCACCGTTGGCATTGAGGTTGTCGCCCATGTCCAAACACCACGTAGACACGGTCTTTGAGCACAGTTCGTAGTCGTTCCACACTCGGGCATTGAAGTTTGTAACTAGTTTAGATTAGAATATACTACTCCTCTGGTGATAGTAGTAGAGCAGAGTCCTACTCTACTACTATACTCAAGCAAATTAGGGCATAGCACTGTAGGGAGTACCAGTACTGTGATCACTCAAGCAAGTTGTCTGGCATCGACATGACCCTACGTTGCTGGTATGTGTCTCGTAAGTCAAGCGGCATGCTGTAGTCATCATCACCTGTCCAGTTCGCGCAGCACATATTCGCTTCTCTATCTTTGTCCGCACATAATCTCGTCTAATCTTCCATCCCCGCTAAGGCGCCTCCCCCCTCGTCCGAAACCCAAGCACTAACAATGGCAGAACCGAGCAGCGTCCGCCAAAAGAGTGGCTAGAATTCGCTCCCCACAGAGGTAATCAAGCTCATTGTTTCACGTGTGGACAATATCAGTACCATGCCGCTCGCCGCGTGCTCATCGGGGCTGTACCGTTTACTCAAAGCCCTCAAGCCGTAGCTTTTTAAGCCAGCTCCTTGCTTGTTGATGCCGCCTGATCTTCAGAAACAGCGTTTCACGCAGCATAACGATCGTAGGGTGGCGAGCATCAACCCCCTTGACTGCAATCCGATCCCCATCAGCCTCAACTACATTAACGGTATGTACTGGGTTGGCATGAACACGTCTTGGATGGTGCTGATTGACGGTCGCGGCAGCTGGATGCTCGCGGAGGTCTACACCCGGCGATTGATCCCCCTTCCTTCGATTAACATTGCACTGCTTTGGTACCGCGGCCCAGAATACTCGGAAACTTACAATAGCCAACATGATACCAAGTTTGATTTGCTCAAGGTTGTAATCTGCCAAGTGCCCACAAGATCTGTGAATTATAAAGACTTTAGGCTAATTGCGTTCTTCAACCACGGTCTCGCCTATCTGACAGGTCACTGCGGTAAGTGGATAAATCTGCACGTCCATCGCAGGATCATACATCCTCCATGGTTCTCTGATGCCATTGAACACAAGGGCTTCATTTACGCTGTCGACTCCTTCTATGGCTGCACGTATTGCTGGCCTACTCCAGTGATCGCTACAAACGGCTGTTACAGCAGTATGTTACTTTCCTATGATATCATGATGGCTTGCTTATATTACTGTCAACATTTGCTCCAAAATATTCATGCTCATAACATGTTCTTAAGACTGACTAAATCAAGAGTCCTTTTTTATTTGACTCCAACTTGATATGATGTTGTAGGCCGCCTGGTGTCCCTACCCTTCCTAATCCCAGAACTTTTCAAAGAAAACGGCATCGCAGTTGCAGGTGGTTCCTGGCTCGATCAGACGACGGTGAAAGATTGATGATCGTTCGCACGTACCGGACGTGTTGTTTCGCAGAATATAATCACAGTCACTCCAAGGTCTTTGAGTAGGATCCCAGGTTCTTTGTGACTTCAGCAATTTTTGACTGGAGGCTGGTAAGTATCCTTGGTACACGCTCTCTCTTTGTCGGACTGAATTATCCGATTATCCAGGAGATAACCGATGGCAAGGATCATGATGGCAGCGCGGTTTCGTTCATCAGGAAAAACTGTGTGTACACAGCGTACCATGCGTCTCTGCATGCACCATACCCTGATATGTGCCGCCACGCTCCGTAGCCCAAAGTAGGAGAGAGGGTCGCAAGTATCAGACTTCGACCTGCTGGCTGGAGTTTCCCCCGTCAGGCACCCATCTGGTTCAATCCGTCAGCCAATCTCCACAGCTTAATAAATAGTAACGTCTAACTGAGCCAGTAAGTTAGATGCGTACACTTGACCCGATTGCTGCGACCAGACGTTGGAGCCCAGGAGCCAGACGCCACTGTCGACGATGACTCCTTCTACACTGGAGGTGCCTACTATTACGTGCAGGCCGCTGACGATGACCAGGAGTAGTTTAGGAGGATCCCAAGCAGGAGGCCTACGCCTCTTTCGATCTGTATCCCAGTTTGTGCTAGCCTTCTTAAGGCAAACTTGTTTAACTTATGTCTGTACTCAGATATTGTTGCACCCGCTGACTCTTCTATGATTGAGCTCTTGTATTCGAGCCCTCGAGGCCCCTGGCTTGTAATATGATGCTTGTATGACTTATTTTATTTGTAGAGTTGTGTTGTGATATCTTCCCATGAGTCCCTGATCTTGATCGTACACGTTTGCATGTATGATTAGTGTATGATCAAATAGGGGGCGTTACAGACTCATATTGACATGGAGATTTGGTTGGTCTCACCTTGTGGTCGGAGGGGGTCGGTGACGGGGACGACGGCGGCGATGATGGAGGGGCTCCTTGATTTCTGCAAAAACAAAAGCCCTATAAATAAAACCCTAGCGAACGACATCGATGCGGGAATAATTGCTTAAACTAAAAAAAATAACAAATTTGACATGTTCAACTAGTTCTATTAATTCAAATAGTTCTTTCTAAATATAAACTTACTATAAATAGAAATAAACTAGTTCAACTAGTTATATTAATTTTCTTACTAAAATACATTAGTTCTATTAATTCAACTAGTTCTTACTAAAACTAAACTAGTTCAACTAGTTTATTAATTTACTTACTAATTATTTTAAACACTTACTAAAAATAGTAAACAAAACTACATTATACAAAGTAGGGAGAAGGGGAAGGGAGGAGGAGGAGAGAGGAGGAGGGGGAGGCCAGTGGGATTGGAGGAGGGAGGGGGGCGGGGGGAGGGGAGGGGACGGCCGAAGGAGGGGGAGGAGGAGGGAGGGGGCGAGGGTGGGGGGGAGGGGCGGCCGGAGGAGGAGGAGGAGGGAGGGGGCGGCTGGAGGAGGAGGGAGAGGGGCGGTGGGAGGAGGGCGGCCGGAGGAGCAGGCTGGAGGGAGGAGGGAGTACCTGGGCGAGGAGCAGCGCGGCGGCGGCGGCGGACCACGTACGGGTTCGGCGCGGGCGAGAGCGGATGAGAGGGAGTGAGTGTCTAGGGTGAACCGCTCCAAGATAAGGTAAGTAAGTAATAGCGCGTTTCTGAGAAACGCGCTACTGCTACGGGCCCAGTGGTACGCGCTACTGCTAAGTAGGATAAGGTAAGTAAGTAGTAGCACGTTTCAAAGAAACAGGCTACTGCTATGGGCCGTAGAGTAGTGCTGGTCACTGGTACGCACTACTGCTAAGTGAGGCTAGCCATCTGCGCCCAGTACAAGTATAGCAGCAGAGCGGTTTCGCAGAACGCGCTACTGCTAAAGTAGTAGCAGCAGCGCGGTTTATTTAAAAACGCTATTACTAAGTAGCAGTAGCGAACTGTTTTGTCCAGCGCTACTGCTAAGATTCTGTGTATAAGGTTTTCCCTAGTAACTCTCCTATAGCTCTCTCCCCTGCAAAACTCGAGCTCAACTGAGCAGCTGTTGCATTCATCGCCAGTATTTGTAGTTTCCTTCTTGATTTTAGTCGTTATTCTCAAAAAAATTGGATTGTTAGATAGTTTTATACAAAGGTAAATATTTGAAATTCTGTAAAATAATAAAATATATATTTGAAAAATATTTAGTATATGTTTTAAAATAAGTATAGTACGTATTAAAAAAATGTTCACCTTATAAAAAGTTCAACATGTATTAAGAAATGTTCATTGATAAGGCATGTCACTGGTCCACCAAAGCATGATTTAGTATACTTGTAGAGCAATTAATAAGAAGCATCTTTTAAGGGAGAGTTAACATGAAACATGGTTAGATGGCTAAGCTGGATATCCTCAAGCCGCCTGTATGGTGAAGATGGTGCCAGCCACTCGAATCGACGATTGCCTAAGGCTCAAACTTAGGCTGGCTTGTATATTGTGTCGGTCTGGCAAATTAATTTGTGCATACAAACTTCTCACACTATGTGCTGAGAATTGTTACCCTCTTCTCCAAGAAAAATTTGGCAAGTTAGTGTTCTTCTTCAATCGACTTCATATGGGTAGTAGTACTGGTAATTCTTAAAGTTATAAAGATGTACACCCTCCGATACAAAATAAGTATCTTGCTTTTATGTCAAAGTTGAACTAAAACCACGACACTTATTTTGGATCAGAGGGGATAATAATTATGTTCAACCAGTTTTAATAACTTCATGCGAGAGAGAAAACAAGATAATAAAAATTAGAAACTAGACTAGCAAGAAGATACAAAGCATGACCGGGACAAGGTACAAGACGAAATTGCTGTACGAGTCTCTAGATTACATCCAGCAAGTGTTGCAAGCTGATCCTGCTGAGTATAGTGATCACGCTAAACTCAGACTGGAACAGCTTCGGCCTTCTCCAACCGAGAACGCTGTGGTGCGGGGTAGTACTTTGCTGTGCAACGAAGCGGCGCTGCGACCGTGAACGGGCAAGACATCCCATGCTTTCATGGTAGTATGGTGAACAGAGCTGGCCGGGTAAATTCCCTGAAGCCTCTTATCCCCACGACCATTTGTCAGCTACGTTGTGTTTAGTTCTGGAAAAATTAATTTACGTTTTTTCTTTGGACGATTGCCTAAAGAAAAGGCTGTGTTCCTGAGAAGCGACGTCTTGGCATGTCGGGCCGTCTTGAAGCGGATTTTGATGAGCCGGGGCGGGTATATTTATGCACGGTCGCTTGACGTGTGTGGTCCTGTCATCGGTGTACAGACTAGCACATATGCTCGTGCATTGCACCGGAAAAAAGTTGACCATCCAGCCAAATTAAACACAGTCCAATTGCAATTATATGTTAAGTTATATCATACTCCCACTGTCCCGTAATATACCGCCTATCTCATGTTCACCTACAATCCCACGTACAAAGCATCCAAATCATTGGGAGTTAATTTCTTCTTTTTGAGAAATGCGGAGTTAAATCCTTCCTACTCATCTTTAACAACACAATGGTGTGCTCGTTTCTCTAGGGATAATCGGGACCCACTGTTCACTCTATCGATTCCTGGAGCGGTTTATTGATTTTCCATACAACTTGCGAATGTATATAAATTGATGAAATTTTGTGTAAAAAAATGAGAAGTCGATTATTTAATTTGATAAGTAAACAAACCCTCTCTTTAATTTGGATTTAAAGGGCTTGACGACCAAAACTCTACGACCAAGTGATAACCTTGCATGAAGATTAAATGCATCTAATTGTAACCGGTGACCGCATGGAGAAGCAGCTTCCAATTGAAGGAAAGAAAACCCATCGCATACACTGGTGCTCTGTAATAATTTGCTAGAGAGATTAAATTAGGCATCTTTCACGAATGACCCAAAAACAACGAACCTACTCATTGCACCTGGCTTAATAATAATGGACGGAGGTGATAAATACAAGTAAGAGTTAGCTCAATTTACTCACTCAAGGTATATTTTTCTTTTTTCAACAAATGTTCAGAAATTTTAAAATGTTTGCGGAAACTCTAAAAAGTTTGAAATTTATGAAATTATTCGCATTTTATATATTTTGATAGATTTTAAAAATGTTCGTGATTTCAGAAAATGTTTCTGTTTCAAATTTTGTTCAATCATTAAAAGAAGTCCATGGTTTCCAAATTTGTTCGCAATTCAAAAAAGATTCAGGGGATTTCATAAAAAAATGGGTTTTGAAAAATTGTTCACAATTTCAAAATATTTTCGCTTATTTAGGAAACAAAATTCTGTTTTCAAATTTTGTTCATAAATTCAAAAAAAATCGTGTTTTCATAACTTGTTTGTAAATTCTTAGGGGAATTTCAAAAAAAATTGCATTTTAAAAAATGTTCATACTTTCAGGAAATGTTCCCCTTTTCAATTATGTTCCTGTTTTTCAATAAATGTTTGCATTTTAAATAGTTTTTGTTCGTAGTTTCGAGAAAAATCTTCAAGTCTCTAAAAATTTGTTAACGTATTTTGGAAATGTTTGTTTTTCAGAACTATTTACTCTTTTTGAAATAAAATCACATTTGAATTTCAAAAAAGTTTACATCTTTCAATGCATATAGTTTGTATAAGTGAAGCTGCAATTTTTAGACAACAAATTGAAGAACTACACTGCCTTAGGGGCGTGGTTAGCTCGCGCGAGCTGTTGTGTTTGATTACACTTTAGGCATAGACTTTTGCTAGTTGTTTTTATGTTTTGCCACTGCCGGTTGTTTCTTTTAATTAGAGGTCGCGCTGCTATTTTAACACAGAAATATATATGGCCGCACTGGTTAGCGGCGCGGGTTTACATGCTGCCGGTTGCAGGTTCGATTCCCACCTGGCATACCGACATACCGACATACTCATGTATCATACATGTACACAAGTTCAGGCCATATATGTATAAAGTTCTGTTAACTGTCTAGCCTTAGCCTTTATTCAGTAATGAAATCTTGAATTTTGGATTACTTGTAACAGCATGTTTAAACAACTGAAATCTTGCTGCAGCATACACATACAAGTTCAGGTCATACATGTAAACTATGGCTTGGAACAACTTAACTAGTGCTAATAACAGTTTCATACTTCAGTTGCATGTGTTTGTTTTGAAGTTCAGAACAGACACAGATTCAGAGTTCACAAATATCTCACAACTTGTAGCATTCCCCAGTGGCAGTTGCTGCTTATAAACTTCAGAGATGCATATCAAAATTCAGATATATGATAAACTACAGAGATTCTGCAATTTCTGAAGAGTTGTTAAATATTACTTACTATGATAACGTTCTCAGACTATTCATAATCCTCAATTGTTATTAGAGTTCGAGTATTCCCTACGACAGCAAAAATGGCGTCAATTAAGGAAGCCACCGATTCGAACAGTGAGCATCAGGTACTCTATTCCAGCAGTCTATTTTGTATGTTGTGGGAATTACACGATGTATTGCTCTTCGTGCATAGTCACGTATATATGATGTACAAAGGTGGGCCACGGACCTCAACTATACAACGAACTAGGAGGCGGGCCCAATACGCAATATGCACATAACACATATACTCAACATCCCCCGCAGTCGAAGCGGCACCGCGGCTGACGCAAAGGCTGGATCGGAACTCATCAAAGGACGCCGTAGGCAAGCCCTTGGTCATGATATCGGCAAATTGTTGGGAAGTAGGGACGTGTAAAACACGAATATGGCCAAGGGCCACCTGTTCCCGAACAAAATGAATATCCAACTCAATATGCTTGGTCCGTCGATGATGCACCGGGTTAGCGGAGAGGTAGACCGCCGAGACGTTGTCGCAGTAGACCACCGTGGCACGGTCAACAGGACAAGAGAGCTCCTGAAGCAGCTGGCGAAGCCACGAACACTCAGCGACGGCGTTGGCCACCGCACGATACTCAGCCTCAGCACTAGAACGAGAGACCGTAGGCTGCCGCTTGGATGACCACGAGATAAGTGAGGGTCCAAGGTAGACACAATAGCCCGAAGTGGAGCGACGAGTGTCAGGGCAGCCCGCCCAGTCTGCATCGGAGTACGTGGTGAGGGCGGTGTCGGCGGAGGCGTGAAGCGTGACGCCAAGATCCATAGTGCCACAGATATAGCGGAGAATCCGCTTGACGGCAGCCCAGTGAACGTCTCGAGGAGCATGCATATGAAGACACACCTGTTGCACGGCATACTGGATCTCCGGTCGAGTCAGAGTAAGGTACTGGAGAACACCAACGATAGACCGATAGAAAGCAGCATCTGAACCAGGAGAACCATCCGTGGCAGAAAACTTGGCCTTCGTATCGACAGGCGTAGCGGCGGGCTTGCAGTTATGCATGCCGGCGCGCTCCAGGAGCTCGTGAGTATACTTCCGCTGATGAAGAAGAAGCCATCCGGACGGCGCACCACCTCGACACCGAGGAAGTAGTGCAAAGGACCCAAGTCCTTGATGGCGAACTCAGCGCGAAGACGAGCCGTGAGCTGACTGAGAAGACCAGCCGTACATGCCATCAGGATGATGTGGTCGACATATAGCAGCAAGTAGGCCGTGTGAGAGCCCTGATGATAGATGAAGAGCGAGGCGTCTGAGCGGGTAGAGCGGAACCCAATCTGGTGGAGAAACGCCGCGATGCGCTGGTACCAAGCGCGCGGAGCCTGCTTGAGTCCGTACAAGGACCGTGAAAGCAGGAACACGTGGTCGGGAAGCGCCGGGTCAACAAACCCGGTGGGCTACTGGCAGAAGACCTGCTCCTCGAGGTGACCATGGAGGAAGGCGTTGGAGACGTCCATCTGGTGCACCGGCCAAGCACGGGAGACCGCAAGGTGGAGAACCGTGCGTATCGTGCCGGGCTTGACGACCGGAGCGAAGGTGTCGGTGAAGTCGACGCCAGCACGCTGTCAAAAACCACGAACGACCCAGCGCGCTTTGTAGCGATCAATGGTACCATCAGGATAGAGCTTGTGTTTAAAGACCCACTTCCCGGTAATCACGTTGGCGTGTCGGGGACGGGGAACAAGCTGCCACGTCCGGTTGCGCAACAGGGCGTCAAACTCCTCTTGCATCGCAACCATCCAGAGCGGGTCACGAAGAGCGGCTCGAACGGAGGACGGCAACGGCGACGGCTCAGAGGTGGACACTGCATGGATGTAGTCATCCGAGGCGTAGCGCGAACTCGGGCGAAAAACGCCCATACGGGCGCTGGTGACCGGACCAGCCACAAGCGCCAGAGGCGCCGAGGGGGCCACGGGCGCCGGGGGCGCCGAGGGGGCCATGGGCGCCGAGGGCACCGAGGGGGCCGCGGGCGCCGAGGGCCCCGGGGGCGCCAAGGGGGCCGCGGGCGCCAACATCGGGGCCGCCGGGGGCGCCAGCGCCGCGGCTGGAGGAGGCGCCACATGCGGGGTGCGCGCCTCAAAGCCAGGAGAGGCGTCGAGGAGCTCGCGTCACCGGTGGCAGGAGGAACAGCCAGGGGTACCTAGTGAAACGGAAACACATGCTCATCAAAGTAAACGTGCCGGGAAGTGAACACACAATGGGAGACGGGATCGTAGCACCGATAGCCCTTGGAGTTGGAGGGGTAGCCGATGAAAATGCAAGCGACAGAACAAGGTGCGAGTTTGTGAGGAGCGGAGTCGGCAGTGCTAGGATAGCAAAGGCACCCAAAAATAGGCAGGCCATCATAAGATGGGGGCGTACCGAAGAGAAGATGGTGAGGTGCATAGTTCCACCATGGGTGGCAAGGGCGAAGGTTAAGGAGAAGAGAAGCAGTAGCGAGTGCGTCCGGCCAGAAACGAGGCGGCACGTTAGCATGGAATAGGAGCGTGCGAACGCAGTCGTTCAGAGTGCGAAGGACGCGTTCAGCTCGACTGTTCTGATGGGAAGTATACGGGCATGTGAGACGAAAAACTGTGCCGTGGTGCGACAGAAAAGTGCGGAAAGCAAGGTTGTCGAACTCTTTTCCATTGTCAGTCTGAAGAGCAAGGATGGGACGGCCAAACTGCGTGCTGACATAGGAGTAAAAAACCGCCAAAGTGGAGAGTGTATCTGACTTTCTGCGCAAAGAAAAAGTCCACACGTAATGAGAATAATCATTAAGGATAACCAGATAATATAAATAGCCCGAATTAGTAGGAACCGGAGAGGTCCACACATCGCTATGAATCAATTGAAATGGAAAAGAAGCTATGGTGGTATAGTTATTAAACGGGAGGCGAACATGTTTGCCGACACGACAGGCATGACAGGTGTGATCCTCTATCTTATGACAACTGAAACTGAAACTCTTAAGAATATGACGAAGTGTGACGGGGTTGGGATGACCCAAACGAGTATGCCAGAGATCGACGCCGGCGGAGAGAGCAACCGGTGCGGTGGTGGAGGTGGACGACGAATGCACCGGATAGAGCTCGTCGAGGCTGTCACAGCGGTGAAGTACCATCCTGATTCGAGCGTCCTTGACACAAAACCCAAGCTCGTCAAATTCAACAGTAACAGGATTTTCACGTGTTAAACAACGAACGGAAACAAGGTTTTTAATAAGATGAGGTGACACAAGTATGTTAGACAGAGTAATAGGCATGGAATTAGAAGGAAAAGAAGTGTGCCCGACATGTGTGATAGGGAGTGTGGAACCGTCGCCGACAATGATGCGGCGGTCGGTGGTGACGAGAGTGAAGGAGGCAAGATTATCAGGATGAGCAAACATGTGAGCCGTAGCCCCGGTGTCCATGTAACAATCATCGCCTCCAGTGAAGTTGTTCGGCGTCGGAGCGGCGGGCAGCGCGGCGAAGAGCACCGGGTCCCAGGGCGCTGGCGGCAAGGCCGACGAGGGGGACGGAGACGTCATGGTGTAAGCAGGAACGACACCGGTCCATGGGTTGTAGCCGGAGGCCCACGGGGAAGGCACCTGAAGCCGTGGTGGCTGCTGCTAACGAGGTGCACCGATGTCCTGCTGCTGCGGCTTCTGGCCACCGTGCCTGCCACCGCGCCGGCCCTCGTGACGCCTTTCGGCGGGAGGGGCGGGAGACGGCACATAAAAAATCGTGGGTGAAGGACCACTCGGCACCACGGACGAAGCCGCCTGCTCCGTCGATGCACCGCAGTAGGGCGCTCCGTACGAAGCGGGCGCACCGTAAGGAGACGCAGGCACCGAGGTTGGCGGGTAGGCGTAGGCCAACGGGGCAGCGTGGCCATAGGACTACTACAGCACAGAGGGAGCCGGCCACTGGCTAGCCGGCGCAGTGCCGTAGGAGCCGGCCACCGGGTCCTGATGTGGATGCGCTGCTCCGTAGGGCACAGACAGGACACCCTGGTGATCTGTATATGGAGCGGCGCCGTAGAAACCTACAGGCGGGACTCCATACGGAAGCAGGACAACGCCCTGATGACTTGTGGCTGGAGTGGCGCCGTACGGGACGGACGGGACAGTGGCGCCGTAGGAGTCCACTGGCGGCTGAGCAGCGGAATCGCCGAAGACCGGCGACGGTGACGCGGCGGAGACCTGGGCAGTGGCAGCCATGGAGGCGTAGGCCAAGGAGAGCAGCGGCGGAGAAACCAAAAGGTGTGTGACGCGACGGCCTGGCGATGAAGCGCACGACAGCAGCAGGCGAGCAGGACTTTGCGAAGCGCGCGGGGCTGGCGAGCGGGGCTTGGCGAACGACGGCTGTAGCGCGCGGGGCTAGCGATGGTTGTGCACGCGAAATGCAAAGCTAGCTAGACCGAACCTGATGGATTCTCAAGCAACAAACACGTAGACGTAGATGATGTATACGTGAATTTACTTGGCTGGCTGCTGGATCGGACGGGGCTAGCGGCGGCTGTGGCGCGCGATGGATAGAGGGTAGCGGCGGCTGGCGCGATTGGCGCGCGGGCAGCGGCGGCGGATGGGAGGCGGCGGCGTGGAGGAGTCGCGCGGCGGCGGCGGCGGGGGCGGCGCGTGGGAGTCGCGCGGCGGCGGCGGAAGCTAGGGTTAGAACCTGGAAACTGATACCATGTATGTTGTGGGAATTGCACGATGTATTGCTCTTCGTGCATAGGCACGTATATATGATTTACAAAGATGGGTCACGGACCTCAACTATACAACAAACTAGGAGGCGGTTCCAATACGCAATATGCACATAACACATATACTCAACATATTTTATCAGATGTAGTTTAAACTCGTTGTGTTTAGTCTAGCAGATCCTTTTTCTGTGGAGTCTACCAGATTTAGTATTAACCTTTTGTTCTATCTTTGTATACATGGCAGTAGTCATCAAGGAAATTTTAGACAATTGTACAACCCGACAGAGGAAAGGATTTCATAATATTGATTTTATCATTTCCTTTGCACCCGCTCTTATTCGACCATGCTTTCCTGCACATCACATAAAATTAAGTGTACTTAGGATTGATTTAGTGCAGTTGCAATAGTTCTGCACCTGGTACATCATGCAGTAGCCAGCTCTATTTTTCTTTCTATTCAATGCAATTGATGATTTAGTTTAGTTCGTCATTAGGGCACTATAATCAATGTTTAGTAGCAATAAAATTTAGTGATTGTCCCATGTAAACTTGATTTTGTGGATGCAGGTTTATTGTCTGTCTTGGGTGGTCATTGTAGCTGTCTTGGGTGGTCATTGTAGCAGTAGTGTTTGTACTGGACAACCTTCAGCCACCGTTGTTTACTTCCAACTCGCCGGCCAGCCACCAAGGTCTACCTCCTGTCTCGTTGGATCGCCGGACAGCCGCTGTCATCTACCTCGCGCCTCGCCGGACAGCACGGTCATCAAACTCTTTCTCACCGGGCAGCCACCGCCGTCTACCTCTGCCTCATAGTTAATTGTGTGCTAGCAATTCCTCCAGAGAACTTGTTAGGTTATTCTAACTCTACCATGTATATCCATGATCTTGTCTTCTGAATATGTAATATTTTTAGTGATTTTCATTTTCATTTTATTTTTCATGGCGCTTCCATGATTTATTTCATTTTCTGGCATATATTTTCGAAGATTTTTATTTGCTTTTCCCTAATGGCCATGGTGTGAGAGCAGACTACTATCGGGTTGGGCGTTGCACTGAAGAAGTTTATGCCAAAAAGAACTAAAACTAGACGCAAATTAAAATTCAGGAGCATTTTTGGTCAAAAATTGTTGAAAAAAAAGTTCCCATAAAAGTTCTCAAAAATTCACACTACCCTCTATTCAATCTGGGGAAGTTTTTAGAAGTTTTGGCGAAGAAAAAAAGACAGAAGCAAAATTCAAATTCAGGACCATTTTGGCTCAAAATTTGCCCAGAAAACAAGATTTCAGATTTGAAGAAGTTTTCGAACATGAAAAAAACTACAAGCAAAATTCAAATCCAGGAGCATTCTTTGGCTCAAATGCAGAAAAAATCGGAAAAATAAAACTTCCAAAAATAATTCCACGAGTACCAATTTAGGAGATGTTAGTTAAACTTCACTATAGATCTTAGCATTGTAACAACATGTTCCATGCAAAAAATAACCAATAATGTTGATCAGGTTCAGGTGCACGTTAGCTCCATGCTGCTTGTGAGTCTGGATGGGTCGTAGCGGTACTCGTAGACCAAGATGACTCGTAGTGGTAGTTATGGGTTGGAATGGCCTTAGCACGACGACTTCCCGACTATCTACTACAACAAGTTGTGCCCGGCTCCGGCGATGGAGGGGTGATGATGGCGGCGCGCCTTGGGCTCGCTTCGGTGCTTGTAGTCGTCGCTAGGTGGCCTACGGATCTGGATGTAATTTTTATTTCTGGTGTTCATTGTACTGCCATGATTGAAGATGAATAGATTGGAAGTTTTTCCAAAAAAAAAGGTAGTTGAGGATCCGGATAACCCGTTGTGGTATTTGTGGATCCACACGTCCTAAAGTGGTAGTTGTCTGTCCGTATGCCCCCGGTGGTAGTTCTATGTTGGTAGTATATGTAAGGATAGTTGAGAGTCTGTATGACCCATAGTGGTATTACTGGTTCTGACACCCCAAGGAGCTAGTTGTGGATCCAGATTCCTCATATTAGTAGTCGTGGGTTTGGACGGCCCATAGTGCTAGTAGTAGGATCTGATGACTCATGGTGCTAATTGTGGGTCAGTATGGCCCATTTGTGCTGGTCGTGATCTGGATGACCCGTAGCAGTAGTTGTTAGTCCGGATGACCCATGGTGCTAGCCGTGGTTCGGACGACTCATAGTGGTAGTTGTGTGGCAGGCTTACCTGTAGTTTAGTAGAAGAAGTGCACGACCCGTAGTGATAGTTGTGTATCAGGACGGTCTTTAATGGTAGTTGTTGGTTCAGTTTACCCATACTGGTAGTTTTGGGTTCAAATGAACCATGGTGCTAGTAGTGGCATTACACGGCCCATATGATAATTATGGGATTGGACGACGCATAGTGCTAGTTGTTGGATCAGACGAACCTTGGGACTGGACAACCAATCATGATGCTTATAGTTCAAGATCACCAATAGTGCTAAGTTCTAGGTTCGGGTGACCCATAGTGCTAGTTGGGGGCCAAACGACTAATAGTGTTAGTTGTGAGTTCAAATGACCCATAGTGCTAGTTGTGGTTTTGGACGACCCATGATATTATTAGCGTAATCAGACACTATCGATCTTATTCGTTCGGGCACACTATTTTTGATATTAATTGTCCAAAATCACAAGTATTGGTCTTAGACGTCGGACCAAGAAGTATTGGTCTTAGTCATTCGGGTTTACTACTGTCGGTCCTACTCGTTCGGGCTCACTACTTCAATCTTAGTCTTTCGAGATGAGAAGTATTGATCTTAGTCATTCAGGTCCACAAGTATCGATCTTAATCGTCCGGGCTCACAAGAACCAATCTTAGTCGTTTTCATCCACAAGCATTGATCTTAGTTGTCCGGGCCCATAAGTATCTATCTTACTTGTTCAGGCTGTTACTATCGATATTAGTCGTCCCAACCCATAATTACCGGTCGTACCTGTTTGGGCTGACTCTTATCGCTCTTAGTTGTTCAGACCACAAATACTAATGTTTGTTGTTGGTGTCCAAGTACCATTCTTACTCATACGGGCCCACAAAATACCGATCTTAGTCATCCAGACCCACTACTATCGATCTTAGTCGTAATGACCACAAGTGCCGATCTCACTTGTATGGATCCATAAGTACCTGTCTTCCTCGGTCGAGCCCTCACCGAAAAAATTATACTTTTTGATTTTGTGAAAATATTTCACATGTTTACCCCAAAAATACCTTTCCCCCTTCACTTTTTTTGAGGAACCTTTTCCCCCTTCACTAAAAATAATAATCCTCCCACTTTTCCAAATTTTTGGCCCTTGGCAGCCTATGGCCCCCACCATTCAATCACGAAAAAAATATCCAGCCCCCACGATCTTATCCCGCACCCAGCAACCGCTCCACCACCGCATTCTCTTTCAGTTTCTGTTTCTCATTTTCTGTTTCTCCCATCCCCTCCACAATTCTCGCCACCACCAGATCGGGGCTCCTCCGAGGCTCCGATCCACCCGCCCCCTTCTCATTGGCGGGATCCCGGCTGCCGCCTCACACACGACCCTCTCCTCCGCGGCCAAGTCCGCTCGAACACCGCCGCCCTCCTCACTGGCGGGATCGGAGCCGCCAGCCTCACCCGCGGGATCGGAGCCGCCGGCCACCGCCCACCTCGCCTGAAGGATCGGATGCCACTACTCTTCTACACTAACCCATCACCGGCCCGGATGGTCCATCACCTGCTTCGCCTGACTGAAAAATCCTTGTGGTGTTTCGAAGAAGCCATGGGTGGAAATTACGGAACCGCTGTGCGATGGGTCAGCTGGCAATTTAGTATGCGAGGATATTGCTGCCAACTCGAGGTGTGTTCACAGGATGATTCATATCATGCTTGAAAATGCGCAATCCTGCCTGCTAAATCTGGATAACCATGAGCTGATTATTCCAAATGAATGATAATTTTGACCCTACTGGCCTTACGATTGGTTCCAAATTTATTTGTGAGGTTGTATGCCAAGGGTATTAGATCATAGAATTTGCTATTTCTATGATTTGTATCCTGCCTCTCCACTGTATCATGTAGGGTTTTTTTTCGAAAAAGGGGGATTCCCCGGCCTCTGCATCAGAATGATGCATACGGCCATCTTATTAAACCAAATAAATAAGTTCCAACAAGGTCTCAAAGTCTCCAACTGAAAAGTAAAAAAAGCTCACACAGAGCTAAAATGGGCTAGAAACACAAACTAGCCAAATAAAGGACGCCACAACCGGCTGGCAAAAGAGAGATAGGTAAACTAATTGCTTATCCTATTACATGACCGCCATCCAAACCGGTTGAAAATATCTCGAGCTACCATCTCCCAGTGGATAAACACTGGTAGAAAAAGGGCCTATAGTCCCGGTTCGTAAGGGCCTTTAGTCCCGGTTCCTGAACCGGGACTAAAGTGTCGGTACTAATGCCCCGACCCTTTAGTCCCGGTTCAATCCAGAACCGGGACTAATGGGCCTCCACGTGGGCAGTGCGCAGAGCCCAGTCAGGAGACCCTTTGGTCCCGGTTGGTGGCACCAACCGGGACCAATAGGCATCCACGCGTCAGCATTTCTGTGGCTGGGGTTTTTATTTTATTTTTTTGAAAGGGGGGGGGGGTTGGGGGTTTTGGGGGGTTAATTTAGGTGTTTCATATATTGTGTTAGCTAGCTATAATTAATAGAGAGAAGTGTCCTCTCTTATGTCCGTGCTTGGTCGACGCTATGTTCTATACATACGTATAGAGAGGACTAGACACGCTGGCTAGTTAGTAAGCAAACGAAGAAACATAAGATCGTCATGAACATATATGCATACAGATAGAAGTGATATCGACCACCTCTCCTTCTCCGAGAGATTGGTCGAACAACAAGTTCTCGTATATCTATCTGACACTACCGTCTACATATATACAATAATTATCTCTTACAAATATAATCATACGGACTCAGGGTCCACATAGAATTCTCCGTCTTCAGGGATCACGTGGTCAAGAAAGAATGCCGCCAATTCCTCTTGAATTTCTCGCATGCGAGCTGGTGCTAGGAGTTCATCCCGCTTCCGAAACATCTAATTTGAAGAAGGGGGTCAATACATATATATATGAATGAATGAAACTCAACACAAATGATGGTAATAAAATAAAATTGTGAATGTTGTTATTTACGTACTTCATATTGTTCGTTAGAGTACCGGCCCCGCTCACAGGTCGTGTGGCGGATGGACTCGCAGATGTAGTATCCACAAAAATCATTCCCTTGTTCCTGCCACAACCACTTTACAAGAAATAGAGGTCAATCAAAGTGATAAGCAAGAATGCTAAATGGTATTGATGAAACTAGCGCTTGAATCACTAGGAGATGCGCGGAACATGCTAATATAGTACTTACTTTCGGGTGTCTAAATTCCAGCTCCTTCGGCAGTCCTGGAACTGTTTTGGTGAATTTTCTCCAAACCCTGCCGGACAAAGAAAACAATTACTTGATATCAGGAAATGAACAAAGTTGCTGATATGGTGGATAATGATCGATTTAACTTACTTCTGGAGTATTTGAGTCATGTCTGCATAGTCCTGGGGATCTTTTCGTTTTGAGTCTAAGACGGTTACTAGTCCCTGCTCAAGCTTAATCTCTAGGAGAATATAGTGAAAATTGCACACACATGCATAACTCATGAATTACATTACTATAACCTTGACTAATATATAAGGGAAACCGAATACGCACAAGACAGTAACACTCACCTAAAGTTGTAAGGAAAGAGTATTATATCTTTGTTTTGATTTATTACGAACGATCATAGCAAGTTGGCCTCGGTAGCTGCGGCATGAAGTTTAACCTGAGTTGCATCTATGAGATATGTGTTAATGAACCCAATATCACCGACTTGTCTTTTCTTCAATTCGGCGATCTTCAATCTGCATAATATAGTGAGGATGATTATAAATACATGCAATGAAAGAGCTAAGCTATATAGAGAAACTTAATGACAGAAGTAGTACTACTTACAGACAGTAGCAGGCGGCCGTTGTTTTATCGAGGGCCAATTGATTGAAAAACTGATAGAACTCCTCAAAAGGAACAGGCAACAGATCAATTCCAACGAGGTCATGCTCCTTTTTAACTTTCACATACAAAGTACTCCTCCCCCCAGAGTCTGCATTTGGGTCTGCTGCACTTTTTTCCTCCTCTCATGGGATTTGTAACCGCCTGCGTCCGGAAACCCAACCTTCCACGGAATGGAGCCTGGCGTGCCTCGTTTCCGTCCAGGGTGCTCAGGATTCCCGAGGGCCATTGTGAGCTCGTCGTTCTCTCTGTCTGGAAAGAACGTCCCTTCCTGCGCTGCTTCGATATAGTGCTTAAGCTTACTGACTGGTATGTCCATTTGATCGTTCGTCCAAATGCACTTCCCTGTTACAGGGTCCAAGGTTCCGCCAGCCCCGAAGAACCATGTCCGGCAACGGTCTGGCCAGTTAATTGTCTCTGGTTCGATCCCTTTATGAACCAGATCATTCTCAGTCTTGGACCACTTAGGCCGGGCTACGAGGTAGCCACCTGACCCCGTGCGATGGTGAAGCTTCTTCTTCGCAGCATTTTGCTTGTTTGTCGCCGACATCTTCTGACTCTTTTCCGATGTCTTGTGGGCCACAAATGCGGGCCAGTGATCTCTGATCTTCTCATATCTGCCCTTGAATTCTGGTGTCTCATTATTTTCGACAAACTTATTCAGCTCTTTCTTCCACCTCCTGAATAGTTCTGCCATCCTCTTCAGAGCAAAAGACTTGATTAATTTCTCATTAATTGGGTTCTCTGAATTATCCTCAGGTGGTAGGGTGAAATTTGACTTCAGCTCAGTCCAAAGATCATTTTTCTGCATATCATTGACATAAGACACCTCATGGTCTTCTGTAGCCGGCTTAAACCATTGCTGGATGCTTATCGGGATCTTGTCCCTAACTAGAACCCCGCACTGAGCAACAAATGCGCTCTTTGTCCGGAGGGGTTCAATAGGTTGGCCGTCGGGCGTGATTGCTATGATCTCAAACTTTTCATCCAAGCTCAACTTTTTCTTCGGGCCTCGTCTCTTTACCGAAGTTGTGCTCGATCCGGAGGGCTAGAAAAAAGAACAAAGACTTAATTAATATGTGTACATACCAAAACAATGAATGCATCAATCAGCTAGTCAGCATAGGCTTAACTAATATATATACCTGGCCAGACTCGGTTCGGTCACCGGAGCCGTCATCACGGTCTCCTTCTTGCACCGGCATTGGGTCACCGGAGCCGTCCTCATGTTCTTCTTGCACCGGCATTAGGTCACCGTAGCCAGCTTGTTCACCCTCTCCTTCCAGACCATCGGTTTCGTTGAGAAACAACGAGATGGCATCACTTCCTTCTGCGATTATGTCCCTCAACAACGCTTCTTTTGTTGCTTCGTCTAGGGCGGTGTCCATAGTTTCTACAAATATTTAAAACATGGCAATTATTATTCAAACATGACAGATGGATATATTAGTGCCAAACATAGAACTAGCTACCTAATCATAGTAAGCTATCGGGAGGGGGTATATATCGACAACGATGACACTACATCTATGTCCCTCGACGACCCTCGTTCCCGATAAAAAAAAGAGGAAGAAGAAGAAAAAAAAGAGGAGAAGAAAGAATAGAGGAGAAGAACCCTCGAACCCTCGAACCATCGACGACCCTGGAACCCTCGACCCCTAGACGACCCTCTTCTTCCTCTCATGTTCGAGAGGATTGCCGAGGGGTCGGGAGGTTGCCTAGTGTCAAAGGATTCAACAAAACCATGTCTTCATCATTAGGCGAAAGTAACATGTGCATGATGGTACAAAGCTCTTCAAAGTTGTTCTGGAACGGAGTCCTAGATAGGATAATTCGCTTTTTGGTACAAAGTTCAGAAAGAGCCTTCCGAATATCGCTATTTGGAAGGCCTTTTCTGAATTCGTACCAAAAGGCAAATTATTCTATCCGGGACTCCATTCCAGAACAACTTTGCAGAACTTCGTACCAACATGCCCTGGTTACTTCCGGCTAATGATGAAGGCATGGATTTCTTCAATACTTTGACACTAGGAAACCTCTCTCGACCCCTCGGCGATCCTCGAACCCTCGACGACCCTGGAACCCTCAACCCCTAGACGACCCTGCTGGAACCCTCGACCCTCGAACCTATAGAACCCTCGAACCCTCGACCCTGAAACCCTCGACCCTTGACCCCTTAACGACCCTCGACCCTCTACCCTAGTTCCCGACCCTCGACCCCTCGAAGAGGAGAAATAAATAAGAACAAGAAAAAAGAAGAAAAAGAAGAGGAGAAGGAGAAAGGAATACAGGAGACGAAGAAACAATAGAAAAAAATTCTATTTTTCTTCTTCTCCTCTATTCCTTTCTTCTTCTCCTCTTCCTTTTCTTCCTCTCCTCGTCTTCTCCTTCTTCTTCTCCTTCTTTCTCTACTTATTTTCCTTTTCCTTATTTTACTTTTTCCTCTCCACTAACATAAAATGCACTAACCTAAAATGCAACAAACATAAAATGCACTAAAGAGGCTCAACTAACCTAAAATCAGTGATAAAATGCACTAACCTAAAATGGATATCTACTAACAACTTAAAAAAATTAATACATATATGAAAAAATGCATATATGAAAAAAAACATCATCGTATCATCAACAGAAAAAAAACATCATCATATCATCAACAGAAAAAAAACATCATCATATCATCAACAGAAAAAAAAACATCATCATATCATCAACATCATCATATCATCAACCTAAAGGGCGCCGGCGCGGGGCGACGACGGGCTCGGGGCGGCGACGGGGCGGGGCGACGACGGCGGGCTCGGGGCGGCGACGGGGCGGGGCGACGGCGGCGGGCGCGGGGCGACGACGGGCTCGGGGCGACGGCGCGGGGCGACGACGTAGGGGCTCGGGGCGGCGACGGGGCGGGGCGGGGCGACGGCGGCGGGCGCAGGGTGACGGCGCGGGGCGACGACGGGCTCGGGGCGGCGACGACGACGACGAACGGCCTGGGGGCGTCGGGGCGAACAGCGGTTGGCCAAAATTTCACAAGTGGTGGCTTATATAGCCAGAGCAATGGTCCCGGTTCGTGCTACGACCCGGGACTAATGCTCCCTTTAGTCCCGGTTGGTGCGACGAACCGGGACCAAAGGCCAATTTTTGGCAGCCGAAAGGGCGGGAAGCGAAGGCCATTGGTCCCGGTTGGTGGCACCAACCGGGACTAAAGGGGGGCAATGGTCACGGTTGGTGCCACGAACCGTGACCAATGCCCCCTTTAGTCCCGGTTGGTGTCACCAACCGGGACCAATGGCCTTGTGCTGCATCGCTAGCTGAAGTTTAGTCCCACATCGCTGGCTGAAGGGCGCCGGCACTTGTTTATAAGCGCTGCTGTGCCTCCCCATTCGAGCTCCTCTCTAATGCAGGCTTTCGGGCCTAAACTTGTTACTGCCTGTGGGCCTATTGGGCCTCTGCGGGCCTGAATCCTGGCCCATGTAGGGTTTCTAGTCGTATTCAGGCTGTGGAGGCCCAATAGGTGGCATTTTTTTTGTTTTTTCTTTTCTATTTCTACATTTTTTTGGTTTTTTATTTTTTATTTCTACTTAAAACTAAATACTTCCAGTTTTTTAGTGATTTCTTTTTGCTTTTAGGTCACAAAAATTATAAACTTTCTGTTAGTGCCATTAGTTTTAAATTTTGAATAGTTTAAATTTGAATTTTCAAAAATTTGTGTGAATCACTAGTTTATGAATAACTTTACTATTAAAATAGAAATTTTTTATTTATACTTACAACTAAATACTTATAGTTTTTTAGTGATTTCTTTTTGATTTTAGGTCACAAAAATTGTTTTCTAATCTTTCTAATCTTCAAGCGCATTGCATCCATCTTGATCTTGTGATCATTGACGACATCCGCAACATGCAACTCCAATATCATCTTCTCCTCCTCAATTTTTTTTATTTTTTCCTTCAACAAATTGTTTTCTTCTTCAACTAAATTTAACCTCTCGACAATAGGGTCGGTTGGCATTTCCGATTCACATACATCCTAGATAAATAAAATCTATGTCACGTTGGTCGGCATAATTTTCATAAACAATAAATGAACCAATAGTTATAAAGATAATATACATACCAAATCCGAATCGTAGACAGGACGAGGGCCGACGGGGGCGGATACCAAAACCATCGCACTATATAAGATGCAATAATAAATGTAAGAAAATGATACAAGTATCTATCTAAACATACAAGTAAGAATATTTTTCCTTTCAGAAAGAAGATAAGAACAAGAGGCTCACCACGGTGGTGTCGGTGATAAGATCGGCGCGGGTGATCGACGGCGGTGAAGACGGGGACGGGGCGTGACGGACCGCTAAATCTAGACAAATCTCGAAGAAAATGGAGCTTGGAGGTCGAGCTTCGAGAGGAGAAAGCTTAAGTAGTGTGGCTCGGGCATTCCATCGAACACCTCATGTGCATAGCAGGTGAGCTAGAGCACCACAAAGCCCTCTCCCCCTCGGCTAGAAAAAACAGAGCACTGTGCTCTGCTCTTGCGTGAGGGGGTATATATAGGCACCTCATTGGTCCCGGTTGATGACATGAACCGGGACTAAAGGGAAGCCTTTGGTCCCGGTTCAAGCCACCAACCGGGACCAATGGTGGTGGGCCATGAGCGAGGCCCATTGGTCCCGGTTCGTCCCACCAACCGGGACCAAAAGGTCCAGACGAACCGGGACCAATGGCCCACATGGCCCGGCCGGCCCCCTGGGCTCACGAACCGGGACCAATGCCCACATTGGTCCCGGTTCTAGACTGAACCGGGACTAATGGGCTGAGTCGGCCTGGACCATAGCCCTGTTTTCTACTAGTGAGACCCAGTAACCAAACGCTTCCTGGCCTCCGTCGGAGTGAGTAGAGACCACGAACGGATCAACGTCGTGGCTCTGAAAATAACCTGCAAAAAATGAATGTGTGTTGTCCTGTTAAAAACCAAATCATTTCTGCAATTCTAGAGCGCCCACACCAAGGCACAGACTCCCACACGAATATGTCTCGCTAACTCGGGCTCTACCACCTTAAGCCACATTCCAAATAACGTGTTGACTGAACTCGGTGGAGTAATATTAAAAGCAATATGGACCGTCCTCCATAAAACTTTAGGTAGCGGGAAATCAAGAAAAAGGTGCTTGATCGTCGCATCCCGATCACAAAAACTACACCTAGTAGGTCCTGTCCAATTACGCTTTGTCAAGTTGTCCTTGGTTAAAATAACTTGTTTATGGAGAAACCACATAAACACGTTGATTTTCAAAGGGACTTTGACAGCCCAAACATGTTTGGAACTAGGAATTGAGCTTGAATTGATAACATCAACATAAATTGATTTAACTGTAAATACTCCAGACCTAGTAAGCTTCCAGCGTAATTCATCGGGTTGTTGGGAAAGCTGAACGACCATCAGTCTACTTACTAGATGTAGCCATTCTTCCCAACGATTACCCACTAACGCCCTTCTGAACTGAATATTAAGGGGGATAGATTGTAATACCGTTGCAACAAAAATCTCACGTTGTTGAACAATACGATACAAAGACGGGTATTGGATGGCTAAGGGTGCCTCTCCGAGCCAAGTATCCTCCCAGAATTGCGTACTGGCACCGTCACCAACAATAAACTTTGTCCTATTAAACAAGGAAAGCTTTACTTTCATAAGCCCTTTCCAAAAGGGTGAATCAGTCGGTCTTACTGTCACCTGAGACAAAGTTTTGGTTTGAAGATACTTGCTACGGAGGATTTGCGCCCAAGTGGCGTCAGTCCCACTTGATAACTTCCACAACCACTTGATGAGAAGACATATGTTCTTAACTTCAAGATTCTCAATAGCAAGACTCCCTTGGTCTTTCGGTCTACAGATGACATCCCATTTAGCTAAACGATATTTTCTTTTTAGCTCATCACCCTGCCAAAAGAAACGCCATCGATAAAAGCCCAGTCTTTTCCTAACTCCAACTAGGACTTCGAAGAATGACAAAAGAAACATAGGCATACTCGTGAGAACCGAATTTATCAGAATTAATCGGCCTCCGTATGACATGAGGTTGCCCTTCCAGCAACTCAGTTTTTTTTCAAATCGGTCCTCGATGCACTTCCACTCTCTGTTTGTCAGCTTACGTTGGTGGATTGGTATTCCTAAGTAGGTGAAAGGCAAAGCCCCCAAATCACACCCAAACAATTGCCTATAAGCCTCTTGTTCATCATTGGCTCTACCAAAGCAGAACAACTCGCTTTTGTGAAAGTTAATCTTTAACCCAGTCAATTGTTCAAATAAGCATAACACCAGCTTCATATTTCTCGCTTTTGCCAAGTCATGCTCCATAAAGATGATTGTATCATCGGCGTACTGGAGGATGGACACACCTCCATCAATGAGATGAGGTACCAGGCCACCCACTTGACCAGCCTCCTTAGCCCTTCCTATCATAATTGCCAACATATCAACTACAATATTGAACAGGATAGGGGACATCGGATCCCCTTGTCTCAGGCCCTTTGTGTCTGGAACTAATGACCAATCTCGTCATTCATTTTAATTCCAACACTCCCTTTTTGCGTATATGATTCAACCTGGCGTCGCCAGACTTCATCAAAACCTTTCATACGCAACGCATGTTGTAGGAATGGCCATTTTACTTTATCGTACGCTTTCTCAAAATCCACCTTAAAGATAACTCCATCCAATTTTTTCGAGTGGATTTCATGGAGCGTTTCATGCAGGACCACCATCCCTTCTAGAATGTTTCTTTCCGGCATGAAAGCAGTTTGGGAATGTTGCACCACAGAATGCGCAATCTGTGTGAGCCGATTAGTCCCAACCTTGGTGAAATTTTTGAAACTAACATTGAGAAGGCAGATCGTCCTGAACTGCTCGATTCTCACAGCATCCGTTTTCTTAGAAAGCAGTGTTATTGTTCCAAAATTGAAGTGAAATAACTGAAGCTGTCCAGAGAAAAGATCGTGGAACATTGGAAGTAAATCCCCCTTAATAATGTGCCAACATCTTTTGTAAAACTCCGTCGGGAATCCATCAGGCCCGGGAGCCTTATTGTTTTTCATCTGCGCTATAGCATCAAACACCTCCTTCTCCGAGAATGGGGCAACCAGAATATCATTATCATTAGCAGTTACTTGAGGCACATCCACAATCCTGGACTCATCGAGGGATACACAACTATCCTCCGGAGGTCCAAATAACTGCTTATAATACTCGGTGATGTAAAGTTTCAGGTTGTCCTGCCCTACAATCGTTCCTTCAGCTTTCTCAAGCTGAAAGATTCTCTTCTTTCTGTGCTTGCCATTAGCAATCAAGTGAAAGAATTGAGTGTTTGCGTCCCCCTGGACCACTCTGCGAACCTTAGCCTGCAACGCCCACTTCAATTCTTCTTCGTGGAGAAGTTCTTTCAACCTCATCTCCGCATCTAGCTTAATCTGGAACTCTGTAGATTGCAAAATCATGGATTCGGCTTTTATATCTAGGGACTGAATCAGAGAAAGGTGCCTTTGCTTTTCAATATTATAAATCCCACTAAGGTGTTTAGCCCATCCCCGTAGGAAACTTCTCAAATGCCTAATCTTGTTCTGCCAACGCTCGACAGAAGTCGTACCTCCTGCATCTTTAGCCCATTCCCTAGCAACCAGATCCAAGAAACCTTCTCGTTCAAACCATGCAAGTTCAAAAGGAAAGGTGTTTTTGTTTCCCGCGTGGTTTGGCTCACCTGAGTCCACGAATAAAGGTGTGTGATCCGAGATCCGCGCGAGAGAGCCTGGACCGTTATGAGAGGGAACTTCTGTTCCCACTCGACACTCGCGAGAACTCGATCTAGCTTCTCATACGTCGGGTTTGGCAAAGCGTTAGCCCAGGTAAATTTTCTACCAGAAAGCTCTATCTCTCTCAGATCCAAGCTTTCAATAATGGTATTGAACATAAACGACCATCTGCCGTCAAAATTATCGCTATTCTTTTCCTCTCTCCTCCTAATGATGTTGAAGTCACCCCCAACCAAAATGGGAGCTGCTCGGATCCGCAAATTCGAACCAGGTCCGCCAAAAACTCCGGTTTAAGCTCGGGTTGTGTGGCACCATACACCGCCACCAGAGCCCAGTTAAACCCATCAGCTTTGGACCTGACCCGAAATTTAACCGCGAAGTCACCCATCACTACACTTCGGACTTCCAGTGAATCACACCTCACTCCAAGCAAGATCCCACCCAATCTTCCTCGCGGAGGAAGGCAACGCCAATCAAAATCGACACCACCCGATAAAGTGTTGAGAAACTAGGGCGCAAAATTATCCCTACCAGTTTCTGAGAGAGCGATGAAATCTAATCGATGCTCAAGAAACGCCTCAGCAAGAAACCTTTTTTTAGCCAAGTCCTTCAGACCTCTGCTATTCCAAAAGATTCTTTTCATATGTCATCGTGAAATTTTTTGGCCGTCCGAATTCCATCACTCCTACGAACCGCGGAAGCAGGATAAACCTTCCGCTTCCACTTACGCTTGGGTTTACTATGGTCCTCCATCCGGTCCTCATAACCGGGCTCAGCATGTAGGTAACTTGTGTTATTTTACTCCTTGGTTTTACAGCAAAAAATAGAATGTATATATATCAATCTTGTAAAGGATGTTTGGGATGCTTTTCAGGGAAATGATTTGGTGAAATATTGATTGCGAGGGTTTGGAACTAAGTAACTACAAAACAATTGAAGCAAAGGTCAAGGTTCTCACCCCCACCCCCCCCCACCCAATATCCGTTATGTTACCATGTACTCCATCCGTTCCTAAATATAAGTTTTTTCAGATATTCCAATATATACCTAAATTATGTGGTTCTCTATATGTATGATCTTGTTCCTTTTGTTCTTCTGTCATTTGAGAATGAGCAGATATTAATCTACACAGGGAGTGAATGGAACTCTAGATACTCAGCTTTCGACTCTCACTCGAAAAGTTCAAAAGAATAATCTGGCAGTGTCATCTGCTTTGAGTAGCTCAGGTATCATCTTTAATGTTCAGAATGATCCATACACAAGGCAGCAGTAGGAAACAGATATGATTACATCAATACCACAGTGCAATTTTTGATTTAAAAAACTGTGCAATTTCAGGATGGGTGGTTAGAAGAGATGGAAGGGAAGGCCCAAGAACATGATAAGAAGGATGTTGCACAGCAAGAGAAGATAAAGGAGCTCCAGATTGCTGTAGATAAGATTATCAGGTTTTACTGGTGGCTGTTAGAAGCTGTAGACAAGATGATGCATTTTTATTAGATTCAAGTGAGATTATTCAGATTAGCATAAAAAGTGCAGAGGATCGTGCAAAGCTTTGTTATCATTTGATTATTTCACTATATATTTTGTTCAGTTTCGTCAGGCCTTAACAGGAAATTCAATTTGATTTACTTGGCCATGATCAACAAACACAAATATTACAGAAGATCACCAAATGAATGAGAACGTGACAATATAGAAAGAATCAAGAGAAGTATACATACAAAAGTGGCTCCTACCTTGAGAGAAGTCGTCACAAATAGATCGGGGACAAAAGTTTGTAGATAGAAGCTCATATTTAGTACCCCTCCGTTCACAAATAGAAGTTAGAAACATCTTATAAATGGATGGAGCAGACAGAAATATAAGTTCGAAACATCTTATAAACGGATGGAGCAGACACAAATAAGTTAGAAACATCTTACAAACCGATGGAGCAGACACAAATAAGTTAGAAACATCTTACAAACCGATGGAGCAGACACAAATATAAGTTAGAAACATCTTATAATTGTGAACCGATGGATCAGAGGGAGTAGTACACAAGACTTGACACAATCTGAAATAAAATAAAGATACATTCAAACAATCTCTACTGTTATAAAAAACCGAGTTGGTGATGATGGTGTGCGGTATGCCTACCATCTTGTAATATAGACCGTCCGATCTACATCTGACGGATAGAAAGCAAACTATGATAATTTTACAAAAACAAACCCACACCTCTCTTCACATTTACAAATAAAGCCTTGACTCATTTATCCTTATCTCCCACAACCTCATTGCTGAGCAATTAAAACAAGAAGTCTTTGGAACAATCTGGCATGGTGGCCGCTGCCGGCGCCGTCCATCCCCATGCCTCCGCCCAGTCTGACCACCAGTCACCACCACGCCCCACTCCTCCTCACCTTATCTCTCATCTTTCTCGAGATATCATTTTTTCGATGAAATTCTTGAGATACCATTTTTCCGATGAAATTCTTGAGATACCATTTTTCCGATAAAATTCTTGAGATATCATTAGTTTTTCCACATAGGATTACTCACTGGTAGAAAAAGGGCCTATAGTCCCGGTTCGTAAGGGCCTTTAGTCCCGGTTCAGGAACCGGGACTAAAGTGTCGGTACTAATACCTCCACCCTTTAGTCCCGGTTCAATCCAGAACCGGGACTAAAGGCCCTCCACGTGGGCAGTGCGCAGAGCCCAGTCAGGAGACCCTTTGGTCCCGGTTGGTGGCACCAACCGGGACCAAAGGGTCTCCTGACTGGGCTCTGCGCACTGCCCACGTGGAGACCCTTTGGTCCCGGTTGGTGCCACCAACCGGGACCAATAGGCATCCATGCGTCAGCACTTCTGTGGCTGGGGTTTTTGTTTTTTTTTGAAAGGGGGGGGGGGGGGGGTTGGGGGTTTTAGGGGGTTAATTTAGGTGTTTCATATATTGCGTTAGCTAGTTATAATTAATAGAGAGAAGTGTCCTCTGTTATGTCTGTGCTTGGTCGACGCTACGTACTATACATACGTATATAGAGAGGACTAGACACGCTAGCTAGCTAGTAAGCAAACGAAGAAAACAGAAGATCGTCATGAACATATATGCATATATACAGAGAGAAGTGATATCGACCACCTCTCCTTCTCCGAGAGATTGGTCGAACAACAAGTTCTCGTATATCTATCTGACACTACCGGCTACATATATACAGTAATTATCTCTTACAAATATAAACATACGGACTCAGGGTTAACATAGAATTCTCCGTCTTCAGGGATCACGTGGTCAAGAAAGAATGCCGCCAATTCCTCTTGAATTCCTCGCATGCGAGCTGGTGCTAGGAGTTCATCCCGCTTCCGAAACATCTAATTTAAAGAAGGGGGTCAATACATATATATATATGAATGAATGAAACTCAACACAAATGATGGTAATAAAATAAAATTGTGAATGTTGTTATTTACGTACTTCATATTGTTCGTCAGTGTAGCCCCGCTCACAGGTCGTGTGGCGGATGGACTCGCAAACATAGTAACCACAGAAATCATTCCCTTGTTGCTGCCACAACCACTTTACAAGAAATAGAGGTTAATCAAACTGATAAGCAAGAATGCCAAATGGTATTGATGAAACTAGCGCTTGAATGACTAGTAGATGCGCTTAAAATGCTACTATAGCTAGTACTTACTTTCGGGTGTCTAAATTGCAGCTCCTTCGGCAGTCCCGGAGCTTTTCTGGTGAATTTTCTCCAAACCCTGCCGGACAAAGAAAACAATTACTTGATATATCAGGAAATGAACAAAGTTGCTGATATGGTGGATAATGATCGATTTAACTTACTTCTCGAGTATTTGAGTCATGTCTGCATAGTCCTTGGGATCTTTTCGTCTTGAGTCTAAGATGGTTACTAGTCCCTGCTCAAGCTTAATATGTAGGAGAATATAGTGGAAACTGCACACGCATGCATAACTCATCAATTACATTACTATAACCTTGACTAATATATAAGGGAAACCGAATACGCACAAGACAGTAACACTCACTTGAAGTTGTAAGGAAAGAGTATTATATCTTTGTTTTGATTTATTATCAACGATTCTAGCATGCTGGCCTCGGTTTCTGCGGCATGAAATTTAACCTGAGTTGCATCTATGAGATTTGTGTTAATGAACCCAATATCACCGACTTGTCTTTTCTTCAATTCGATGATCTTCAATCTGCATAATATAGTGAGGATGATTATAAATACATGCAATGAAAGAGCTAAGCTATATAGAGAAACTTAATGACAGAAGTAGTACTACTTACAGACAGTAGCAGGTGACAGTTGCTTTATCGAGGGCCAATTGATTGAAGAACTGATAGAACTCCTCAAATGGAACAGGCAACAGATCAATTCCAACGAGGTCATGCTCCGGCTTAACTCTCGCATACAAAGTACTCCTCCCCCCAGAGTCTCTGCAGATTTTCAAGTACCAATCATGCAATCTTCGCATCATCGTTGATAGAGATCTTTCATCTTTTATGAGAGGCTTCCCGTACTCGTATCTTTGTATCTGCACGTCCATGGGGTCATAATGTACTTCGTCGGGCAGGTAATCTGCAGGATTGCTATAACCGGGCACCATCCTCGGATCATTATGGACGTTGTGGCTAGGCACCTTGAGCGGGGGGCACGATTGCTTCGCTTGTTCGCCGAGCTGGGCAATTTGTTTCCCAACTCGTCGTTGTTTCAGCCTTTGATCACTGACAGTACTTCCCGACCGCTCCGCTTCAGCAAATTCCTTTCCAATAATGCGGTCATAGTTTCCTTTTGGCGAATCAGACTTCGGTGTTTTTGTCAGGGCAGCCAGAGTGTGCTTCACTTTCACCCGATCTACCTTCTCCTCCGGAGGTGGATGTTTCTTTGCTTTCACCCCTTCAAAGAATTTCTTCACTTCTTCTCGCGCGATCTCGGCGTTCTCCTCCTGGGTCCTCTCGTATGGTAACTTCTCTGGAGTCTTCAGAGAAGGACCGAATCTGTATGTCCTCCCGCCTCTGGTTGTACTGCTAGACGCCGACCGAGCAGACGTAGCGGTTGTCTTCTTTACTTGCTTAAGCGGCGGAGGAGAAGGACTACGACGCGCCGGAGCAGCTGGAGCGGCGGCAGGTCTCTTCCGCCCTTGCTGACGAGGCGGAGAAGGAGGAGGCGGGCTGCTCGGGCGCGTCGGCGCAGGCGGAGAAGGAGGCGGAGTGCCGCCGCGCGCCGGAGAAGGAGCCGGCCGAGGGCCCTGATCGTCACTCGCCGGAGGAGGAGGAGGAGGCGGTGGAGGCGGAGTGCCCTGACTCGCCGGAGGAGGAGGAGGAGGCGGTGGCGTCCAGTTCGGAAGGTTGATGAGGTCCTTCCGCCATAGGCATGGAGTCTTCAGAGCAGACCCCAGCCGAGCCTCCCCTTCACCGGTAGGGTGGTCAAGCTGGAGGTCCTCAAATCCCTCCGTTATCTCATCCACCATCACCTTAGCATATCCTTCTGGAATCAGCCGGCAGTGAAAAGTTGCGCCGGGTTCAGTAGGATAAACAGAGCCAACAGCCTCGTTGACCTTCAAATTCATCCATTGCGTCATAAGATGGCAATTTTGAGACTCCGTGATAGCATCCACGGGATAGCTGGCAGGAGCCGTCAAGGCATGCTCTAGCTGAAGCAGCTCGGTGGAAGCCACGCTGCTTCTGCGCTGAGATGGCGGGGTAGCTTCGGGGGAGGCTTCGGCAGTACGTTTGCTGCGATTTGCTTCTCGTTCCTCTATCGCGTCCACCCTTGCTTGCAGCGCCTGCATTTGGGTCTGCTGCACTTTTTTCCTCCTCTCATGGGATTTGTAACCGCCTGCGTCCGAAAACCCAACCTTCCACGGAACGGAGCCTGGCGTGCCTCGTGTCCGTCCAGGGTGCTCAGGATTCCCGAGGGCCATTGTGAGCTCGTCGTTCTCTCTGTCTGGAAAGAACGTCCCTTCCTGCGCTGCTTCGATATACTGCTTAAGCTTACTGACTGGTATGTCCATTTGATCGTTCGTCCAAATGCACTTCCCTGTTTCAGGGTCCAGGGTTCCGCCAGCCCCGAAGAACCAAGTCCGGCAACGGTCTGGCCAGTTATTTGTCTCTCGTTCGATCCCTTTATGAACCAGATCATTCTCACTCTTGGACCACTTAGGCCGGGCTACGAGGTAGCCACCTGACCCCGTGCGATGGTGAAGCTTCTTCTTCGCAGCATTTTGCTTGTTTGTCGCCGACATCTTCTTACTCTTTTCGGATGTCTTGTGGGCCACAAATGCGGGCCAGTGATCTCTGATCTTCTCATATCTGCCCTTGAATTCTGGTGTCTCATTTTTTTCGACAAACTTATTCAGCTCTTTCTTCCACCTCCTGAATAGTTCTTCCATCCTCTTCAGAGCAAAAGACTTGATTAATTTCTCTTTAACTGGGTTCTCTGGATTATCCTCAGGCGGTAGGGTGAAATTTGACTTCAGCTCAGTCCAAAGATCATTTTTCTGCATATCATTGACATAAGACACCTCAGGGTCTTCTGTAGCTGGCTTAAACCATTGCTGGATGCTTATCGGGATCTTGTCCCTAACCAGAACCCCGCACTGAGCAACAAATGCGCTCTTTGTCCGGAGGGGTTCAATAGGTTGGCCGTCGGGCGCGATTGCTATGATCTCAAACTTTTCATCCGAGCTCAACTTTTTCTTCAGGCCTCATCTCTTTACCGAAGTTGTGCTCGATTCGGAGGGCTAGAAAAAAGAACAAAGACTTAATTAATATGTGTACATACCAAAACAATGAATGCATCAATCAGCTAGTCAGCATAGGCTTAACTAATATATATACCTGGCCGGACTCGGTTCGGTCACCGAAGCCGTCATCACGGTCTCCTTCTTGCACCGGCATTGGGTCACCGGAGCCGTCCTCATGTTCTTCTTCTTGCACCGGCATTATGTCACCGTAGCCAGCTTGTTCACCCTGTCCTTCCAGACCATCGGTTTCGTTGAGAAACAACGAGATGGCATCACTTCCTTCTGCGATTATGTCCCTCAACAACGCTTCTTTTGTTGCTTCGTCTAGGGCGGTGTCCATAGTTTCTACAAATATTTACAACATGGCAATTATTATTCAAACATGATAGATGGATATATTAGTGCCAAACGTAGAACTAGCTACCTAATCATAGTAAGCTATCGGGAGGGGGTATATATCGACAACGACGACACTACATCTATGTCCCTCGACGACCCTCGTTCCCGATAAAAAAAGAGGAAGAAGAAGAAAAATAAGAGGAGAAGAAAGAATAGAGGAGAAGATCTCCTCTATTCTTTCTTCTCCTCTTTTTTTCTTCTTCCTCTTCTTTTTTTATCCTCTTCTTCCTCTCATGTTCGATAGGATCGCCGAGGGGTCGGGAGGTTGCGTAGTGTCTCAGGATTCAACAAAACCATGTCTTCATCATTAGGCGAAAGTAACATGTGCATGATGGTACGAAGCTCTTCAAAGTTGTTCTGGAACGGACTCCCAGATAGGATAATCCACCTTTTGGTACAAAGTTCAGCAAGAGCCTTCCGAATATCGCTATTTGGAAGGCCTTTGCTGAATTGGTACCAAAAGGCGGATTATTCTATCCGGGACTCCATTCCAAAACAACTTTGCAGAACTTCGTACCAACATGCCCTGGTTACTTCCGGCTAATGATGAAGGCATGGATTTCTTCAATACTTTGACACTAGGAAACCTCTCTCGACCCCTCGGCGATCCTCGACCCCTCGAACCCTCGACGACCCTGGAACCCTCGACCCCTAGACGACCCTCTTCTTCCTCTCATGTTCGAGAGGATCGCCGAGGGGTCGGGAGGTTGCCTAGTGTCAAAGGATTCAACAAAACCATGTCTTCATCATTAGGCGAAAGTAACATGTGCATGATGGTACGAAGCTCTTCAAAGTTGTTCTGGAACGGAGTCCCAGATAGGATAATTCGTTTTTGGTACAAATTCAGCAAGAGCCTTCCGAATATCGCTATTTGGAAGGCCTTTGCTGAATTCGTACCAAAAAGCGGATTATTCTATCCGGGACTCCATTCCAGAATAACTTTGCAGAACTTCGTACCAACATGCCCTGGTTACTTCCGGCTAATGATGAAGGCATGGATTTCTTCAATACTTTGACACTAGGAAACCTCTCTCTACTTCCGGCTAATAAGAAGAAGAAGAAGAAGAAGAAGAAGAAAAGAAGAAAAAAAAGAGGAGAAGAAGAAAGGAATAGTGGAGAAAAGAGAAAATAGAATATATTCTATTTTCTCTTCTTCTCCACTATTCCTTTCTTCTTCTCCTCTTCTTTTTCTTCTTTTTTCTTCTTCTTATTTATTTCTCCTCTTCTTTTCGGTAGAGGAAACCCTAAATAGCTAGCAAGTATCGTGGGTGTGAGATACATGTGGCCTTCGGTGTCGGACACTACATCCACATCCCACAAGTGACGTGGGGGTCGAAGCCCGCACCACTTGTGGGATGTGGATGTAGTGTCCGACACCGACGATACATGTATCTCACACCGACGATACTTTCTATTTAGGGTTTCTCCTCTACCGCTCGGCGACCCTCTCGACGACCCTCGTTCCCGATAAAATAAAGAGGAAGAAGAAGAAGAAAAAAGAAGAGAAGAAAGAATAGAGGAGAAGACTTCCTCTTCTTCCTCTCTTCTTCTTCCCCTTCTTCCTCGCCTCTCTCATGAATGTCCGGCGTTCTCGACCCCCCCCCCACATGTCGAAGAAAAAAAAGAAGAAGAAAAATAGGAGAAGAAGAAAGGAATAGAGGAGAAAAGAGAAAATAGAATATTATTCTATTTTTCTCTTCTTCTCCTCTATTCCTTTCTTCTTCTCCTCTTCTTTTTCTTCTTTTTTCTTCTTCTTATTTATTTCTCCCCGTCTTCCTCTCCCCCCTCGGCGACCCTAGAGCCCCTCTCGACCCCCTCTTCTTCTCCCTCTTCTAATTCATTTGTTCATATGAATATACAAACATTTTCATATTTACAATAATTAATATCACCAAAAAAATCTATGAACAGAAAAAAATCCTATATTCTTTCTTCTCCTTCATATTTACTATTTTTTGCATATGAACAGAAAAAAAATCTATGAAAAAAATCATATGAAAAAAATCCTATATTCTTTCATATTTACTATTTTTTGCATATATACATGAAAAAAAAGCATATAACAGAAAAAAAGCATATAACAGAAAAAAAGCATATAACAAAAAAAATATGCTAGCTAGGGCGCCGCGGCCGGACCAGAGGACGACGGCGACGGCGACGCGGGCGATGGCCACGGCAACGATGGGGGCGGGCGAGCGGCGGCGACGGCGACGATGGGGGCGGGCGGGCGACGGCGACGGCGACGGCAGGGCGGCGCGCGGCGCGGGCGACGGCTACGATGGGCGCGGGCGACGGCGACGATGGGGGCGGGCGGCGTCGGGGCGGCACGCGGCACGGCCGACGTGGGCGACGGCGACGGGGGCGGGCCGGGGCGGGCCGGGGCGGCACGCGGCGCGGGCGACGGCGACGATGGGGGCGGGCGGCGTCGGGGCAGGGACGAGGGCGGTGCGGGGCGGCGCAGGGACGAGGGCGACGGTGACGGGGGCGGGCCGGGGCGGCGCGCGGCGCGGGCGACGGCGATGATGGGCGCGGGCGACGGCGACGATGGGGGCGGGCGGCGTCAGGGCAACTGCAGGATGAGAATGAAAAAATGCTAAGTGCTTCCTTATATAGAACAGGCTTTAGTCCCGGTTCGTGGCAGCAACCGGGACCAAAGGTGGGCATTAGTCCCGGTTGGTGCCACGAACCGAGACCAAAGGTCAATTTTCGGCAGGCCAAAGGGCGGGAAGCGGCGACCTTTGGTCCCGGTTGGTGCCACCAACTGGGACCAATGCCCTTGTGCGCCCCGCGCCCAGAAGTTTAGTCCCACATCGCTAGCTGAAGGGCGCCGATACTGGTTTATAAGCGCTGCTCTGCCTCCCCTTTCGAGCTCCTCTCAAATGCAGGCTTTCAGGCCTAAACTGCTACTGCCTGTGGGCCTATTGGGCCTCTGCGGGCCTGAATCCTGGCCCATGTAGGGTTTCTAGTCGTATTCAGGCCGTGGAGGCCCAGTAGGTGGCATTTTTTTTTGGTTTTTTCTTTTCTATTTCTACATTTTTTTGGTTTTTTATTTTTTTGTTTCTACTTAAAACTAAATAATTAAAGTTTTTTTAGTTATTTCTTTTTGCTTTTAGGTCACAAAAATTATAAACTTTCTGTTAGTGCCATTAGTTTTAAATTTTAAATAGTTTAAATTTGAATTTTTAAAAATTTGTGTGAATCACTAGTTTATGAATAACTTTACTATAAAATTAGAATTTTTTTCTATTTATTTTTTATTTCTACTTACAAGTAAATACTTACAGTTTTTTAGTGATTTCTTTTTGCTTTTAGGTCACAAAAATTATAAACTTTCTGTTAGTGCCATTAGTTTTAAATTTTAAATAGTTTAAATTTGAATTTTTAAAAATTTGTGTGAATCACTAGTTTATGAATAAATTTACTATAAAATTAGATTTTTTTTCTTCTTTGCTATTTATTTTTTATTTATACTTACAATTCTGTTTGCTATTAATTCATTCTTTGAGCTAAATGACTCTGAAATTGGAAAGCATTTCAAAATGAACTCTGAAAAGGTTGAAAGTTGGCATGGTATCATCATTTCACCCACATAGCATGTTCCAAAAAGTAGAGAGGGTTACGACAAAAACTTGATGCACTTAGTGTACAAAATGGACAATCACTTTCGAAGTATCAAAGTTTCGAACCATAAGACATGAAAGCATTTCAAATGAACTCTGAAAAAGTTGAAAGTTGGGATGGTATCATAATTTCACCCACATAGCATTTGCTTATTGCGGGAGAAAGTCTTCACTTTTTCTTTGCTTGTGTCATTTGCTTATTGCGCCGTAACCATGGATAATCTTCATTGTTTATCAGGATGCTTGGGTCAGCCTTGACATTGAAGGGAGGAATTTCATGAAACTTTTCATAATCTTCAGACATGTCTATCTTGCCGTCCACTCCCAGGATGTCCCTTTTTCCTGAAAGAACTATGTGGCGCTTTGGATCATCGTATGATGTATTCGCTTCCTTATCTTTTCTTTTTCTCGGTTTGGTAGACATGTCCTTCACATAGATAACCTATGCCACATCATTGGCTAGGACGAACGGTTCGTCAGTGTACCCAAGATTTTTCAGATCCACTGTTGTCATTCCGTACTGTGGGTCTACCTGTACCCCGCCGCCTAACAGATTGACCCATTTGCACTTAAACAAAGGGACCTTAAAATCAGGTCCGTAGTCAAGTTCCCATATGTCCACTATGTAACCATAATATGTGTCCTTTCCGCTCTCGGTTGCTACATCAAAGCGGACACCGCTGTTTTGGTTGGTGCTCTTTTGATCTTGGGCGATCGTGTAAAATGTATTCCCATTTATCTCGTATCCTTTGTAAGTCAATACAGTCAAAGATGGTCCCCTGGACAACAAGTACAACTCATCACAAACAGTGTTGTCACCTCTGAGACGTGTTTCCAACCAACTGCTGAAAGTCGTGATGTGTTCACATGTAATCCAGTCGTCGCACTGCTCCGGGTGTTTGGAGCGCAGACTGCTCTTGTGTTCATCGACATACGGGGTCACCAAGGTAGAGTTTTGTAGAACTGTGTAGTGTGCTTGAGACCAAGAATATCCGTCCCTGCATATTATTGAGTCTCTTCCAAGAGTGCCTTTTCCAGTTAGTGTCCCCTCATACCGCGATTTAGGGAGACCTATCTTGTTAAGGCCAGGAATGAAGTCAACACAAAACCCAATAAAATCCTCTGTTTGATGGCCCATGGAGATGCTTCCTTCTGGCCTAGTGCGGTTACGGACATATTTCTTTAGGACTCCCATGAACCTCTCAAAGGGGAACATATTGTGTAGAAATACGGGCCCTAGGATGACAATCTCGTCGACTAGATGAACTAGGACGTGCGTCATGATATTGAAGAAGGATGGTGGGAACACCAGCTCGAAACTGACAAGACATTGCGCCACATCACTCCTTAGCCTTGGTACGATTTCTGGATCGATCACCTTCTGAGAGATTGCATTGAGGAATGAACATAGCTTCACAATGGCTAATCGGACGTTTTCCGGTAGAAGCCCCCTCAATGCAACCGGAAGCAGTTGCGTCATAATCACGTGGCAGTCATGAGACTTTAGGTTCTGAAACTTTTTCTCTGGCATATTTATTATTCCCTTTATATTCGACGAGAAGCCAGTCGTGACCTTCATACTGAGCAGGCATTCAAAGAAGATTTCTTTCTCTTCTTTCGTAAGAGCATAGCTGGCAGGACCTTTATACTGCTTCGGAGGCATGCCGTCTCTTTCGTGCAAACGTTGCAGGTCCTCTCGTGCCTCAGGTGTATCTTTTGTCTTCCCATACACGCCCAAGAAGCCTAGCAGGTTCACGCAAAGGTTCTCCGTCACGTGCATCACGTCGATTGAGGAGCGGACCTCTAGGTCTTTCCAGTAGGGTAGGTCCCAAAATATAGATTTCTTCTTCCACATGGGTGCGTGTCCCTCAGTGTCATTCGGAACAGCTAGTCCACCGGGACCCTTTCCAAAGATTACGTAGTGTAAATCATTGACCATAGCAAGCACGTGATCACCGGTGCGCATGGCGGGCTTCTTCCGGTGATCTGCCTCGCCTTTGAAATGCTTGCCTTTCTTTCGACATTCATGGTTGGTCGGAAGAAATCGACGATGGCCCAGGTACACATTTTTCCTGCATTTGTCCAGGTATATACTTTCAGTGTCATCTAAACAGTGCGTGCATGCGTGGTATCCTTTGTTTCTCTGTCCTGAAAGGTTACTGAGAGCGGGCCAATCGTTGATGGTCACGAACAGCAACGCCTTAAGGTTAAATTCCTCCTGTCTGTGCTCATCCCACGTACGTACACCATTTCCATTCCACAGCTGTAAAAGTTCTTCAACTAATGGCCTTAGGTACACATCAATTTCGTTGCCGGGTTGCTTAGGGCCTTGGATGAGAACTGGCATCATAATGAACTTCCGCTTCATGCACATCCAAGGAGGAAGGTTATACATACATAGAGTCACGGGCCAGGTGCTGTGATTGCTGCTCTGCTCCCCGAAAGCATTAATGCCATCCGCGCTTAAAGCAAACCATACATTCCTTGGGTCCTTTGCAAACTCATCCCAGTACTTTCTCTCGATTTTTCTCCACTTCGACCCGTCAGCGGGTGCTCTCAACTTCCCATCTTTCTTTCGGTTCTCACTGTGCCATCGCATCAACTTGGCATGCTCTTCATTTCTGAACAGACGTTTCAACCGTGGTATTATAGGAGCATACCACATCACCTTCGCAGGAACCCTCTTCCTGAGGGGCTCGCCGTCAACATCACCAGGGTCATCTCGTCTGATCTTATACCGCAACGCACCGCATACCGGGCATTCGTTCAGATCCTTGTAGGCACCGTGGTAGAGGATGCAGTCATTAGGGCATGCATCTATCTTCTCCACCTCCAATCCTAGAGGGCATACGACCTTCTTTGCTGCGTATGTACTGTCGGGCAATTCGTTATCGTTTGGAAGCTTCTTCTTCAATATTTTCAGTAGCTTCTCAAATCCTTTGTCAGCCACAGCATTCTCTGCCTTCCACTGCAGCAATTTCAGTACGGTACCGAGCTTTGTGTTGCCATCTTCGCAATTGGGGTATAACCCTTTTTTGTGATCCTCTAACATGCGATCGAACTTCAGCTTCTCCTTTTGACTAATGCATTGCGTCCTTGCATCGACAATGACCCGGCGGAGATCATCATCATCGGGCACATCGTCTGGTTCCTCTTTATCTTCAGCAGCTTCACCCGTGGCAGCATCATTGGGCACATCGTCTGGTTCCTCTTGATCTTCACCAGCTCCCCCCGTTGCAGCATCACCGTATTCAGGGGGCACATAGTTGTCATCGTACTCTTCTTCTTCGCCGTCTTCCATCATAACCCCTATTTCTCCGTGCCTCGTCCAAACATTATAGTGTGGCATGAAACCCTTGTAAACCAGGTGGGAGTGAAGGATTTTCCGGTTAGAGTAAGACCTCGTATTCCCACATTCAGTGCATGGACAACACATAAAACCATTCTGCTTGTTTGCCTCAGCCGCATCGAGAAACTCATGCACGCCCTTAATGTACTCGCGGGTGTGTCTGTCACCGTACATCCATTGCCGGTTCATCTGCGTGCATTATATATAATTAAGTGTCCAAATTAATAGAAGTTCATCATCACATTAAAACCAAAGTGCATACATAGTTCTCATCTAACAACATATAGCTCTCCAGAGCATCTAATTAATTAAACCATACATTGAAACTATGTAAAACATTTCAATGCGAAAACAAATGCGATCATAATCGCAACCAAGGTAACAATTGATCCAACGGCATAATGATACCAAGCCTCGGTATGAATGGCATATTTTCTAATCTTTCTAATCTTCAAGCGCATTGCATCCATCTTGATCTTGTGATCATCGACGACATCCGCAACATGCAACTCCAATATCATCTTCTCCTCCTCAATTTTTTTTATTTTTTCCTTCAACAAATTGTTTTCTTCTTCAACTAAATTTAACCTCTCGACAATAGCGTCGGTTGGCATTTCCGATTCACATACATCCTAGATAAATAAAATCTATGTCACGTTGGTCGGCATAATTTTCATAAACAATAAATGAACCAATAGTTGTGAAGATAATATACATACCAAATCCGAATCATAGACAGGACGAGAGCCGACGGGGGCGGATACCAAAACCATCGCACTATATAAGATGCAATAATAAATGTAAGAAAATGATACAAGTATCTATCTAAACAGACAAGTAAGAATATTTTTCCTTTCAAAAAGAAAATAAGAACAAGAGGTTCACCACGGTGGTGTCGGTGATGAGATCAGCGCGGGTGATCGACGGCGGTGAAGACGGGGACGGGGCATGACGGACCACTAAATCTAGACAAATCTCAAGGAAAATGGAGCTTGGAGGTCGAGCTTCGAGAGGAGAAAGTTTAAGTAGTGTGGCTCGGGCATTCCATCGAACACCTCATGTGCATAGGAGGTGAGCTAGAGCACCACAAACCCCTCCCCTCGCCGGCTAGAGAAAAATAGAGCACTGGAGTGCTCTGCTCGCAGGCGAGGGTATATATAGGCACCTCATTGGTCCCGGTTTGTGGCAAGAACCGGGACTAAAGGGGAGCCTTTGGTCCCGGTTCAGGCCACCAACCGGGACCAATGGTGGTGGGCCAGGAGCGAGGCCCATTGGTCCCGGTTCGTCCCACCAACCGGGACCAAAAGGTCCAGACGAACCGGGACCAATGGCCCACGTGGTACGGCCGGCCCCCTGGGCTCACGAACCGGGACCAATGCCCACATTAGTCCCGGTTCTACACTGAACCGGGACTAATGGGCTGAGCCGGCCTGGACCATAGCCCTGTTTTCTACTAGTGACTCCTGCATGAGTCAATCACAACAGGTGTTTTGTAAAAAAATGCATCTTGATGTTCCGTGCAATGCACGGGCATCTTGCTAGTTAAATCTGTAAATCTCCAGTATGCCCCCTGCAAACCCGTGACCTCCATCTTGAGGAGGGGCTGGTGCCATCAACCATACCATTCCAGAAAGTGAAGCTGTGACAATGTGTGGTGCTGTGATCCTCTAGCTAGTTTTACTATAACAGAGTTCTGCTTACTAACTAGATCAGCAATGTACAAACATATGCTAAACTTGTTCATTGACAAAATAGGTTGTGCATGCTTCTTATGTTCCATACTAAAGGTGATTGCCATATTTGTCAAGGATGATTATGGCTGAGGCATGGTAATGCACTTGTAGCAACGCGTGCAAAGCGAGCAAGAAATTCATATAAAGCAGGCACTGTTCCAAATTGAGCCAATTCTGGTTTTTGAAGATATACTATACATAATTACTGCCCATTTTATACGGCGCCATACACTGCCTAAATAATCAGAACTATGTTTGAGGCGCGGGTCATGTACATCTTGAGCTCCGGATTCACGTTCTCCTCGTCCCACATGGACCCCTGGATGTTCTGCACCCACTCGAAGTAGCTCACCATCACTCCGCCGGAGTTGGCCACGATGTCCGGTAGGATCAGCACGCCCTTCTTTGCCAGAATCTTCAGCGCGAACATGTACACTTCTCTACTGTCAGTCAATGTGTGAAATGTGTCAACAAACGCAGCTCAGTTTTGTGCCAAAAACTCTAACTGAGCTTCAGAGCATTAATCTCATAGAAGATAGGGTGAAGTGAGCTGGGACGAGGAAGAAGAAGATTACTTGTTTATGACTCCTCCCAGAGCTGCCGGGATGAGCACATCGCACTCTTCCATGAGCAGCGAGGTCGGGTCGACGGCATCGCCTTTTGTCGGAGCCCTTGATCCCGCGGTTCTCTGCCGAGTGCTTCATCAGCTTGGCTATGTCAATGCCATTGGAGTTCTTGACAGCCCCTGTGACATCTCTGATGGAGACCACCTTGCCACCAGCTTCAGTGATCAATTGGGCAGCTCAAGAGCCAACATTGCCAAATACCTGAAAAAGGCAAGAAGACAATAATTGCTCATCTGTGCAAATGTAGGCGAAGAAACATAGTTCTGTCCTTGCTCCACAATGTATGGCGCCATCTACACAACGATGATTACTAGCATTGTGTAGGCATGCGTGTATATATTTGGCAGAATATATTACTTGTGGGTGCTCATTGTTTGCTCCTTTCCCCTTTAATTTCAGCGCGTGAGGTGGGAGATTAGAAAGATACTGACAGATCAGGCACAGAACTTTGGAATTGCCATTGATGGTGTCTCCATTGTAAGCCTAAGCTTTGACAAGATGCTTGTCTCTAAATTATAAATGGGGAACACCTTAGCTTTGTGTGAAAATTAAAGAGATTGGCAAAATTTTCTCTGGCATTTTAAATGCGCAAAAGACCAAAGAAAAAGCAAATAATCTTAGTGAGTTCAGATAAACACAGAGAATTACCTTAAGAAGAGTTCAATTGCAATATCTTGAGATTACACTAAAATTTAAAGCTGGATGGTCAGTCTAGTCCCAGAACAACAACCATCTTTTGGCAATTGAAACATCTGCTTACAGATTTTAAGTTTTAGGAAGCAGCCATGGATTTCACCTTGAAACATCTGCTTACAGATTTTAAGTTTTAGGAAGCAGCCATGGATTTCACCTGGAAAAGAACATCGAAGAGAAAAAAACAACGTCCTACAACTGCTCCATTGGACACTATGTTCTTCCCTCCGTCTAAACAATTTCTGGAAACTGTCACTTTCCTAAACTAGAAGGGTTGCAATAGCAAATTTCTACTTAGTGAGCAAGTGTAGATGATTTTGGTCCTTCTGTCTTGTTTCAATCAGGTGCTTGACAAAAAACAGTTCATAAACTGATATTACACTTGGGATACCAGACTAGTATTACTTCAATTTCCCCTCAATCAAATCATGATATTTGTGGACATAGCTTACTATTTGTGAAACATAAGAAAACAGGGACATTTAGGAATGAAAAGGTGGTCTTGGCATCAACAAGTATAAGTAGCTTTTACTTAACATCGACTCAAAGATCAACTCCAACAGTGAGGTTCAGATCTACTTCAGTACATAAAAAAGTTTTAGATGTAGTTCATTATCTAAAAATATTCATATGTTATTAAACAACAACATTCAGATCAAGATTGATAGTGACCAAATCAGAATCTTGCATACCAGGTTGAGGTCGGTTTCATCTTCAAAATCTTCAAGCATGTGAGAGATGTCGATCGCGGCATCCTTAAGTTGCTTCAGCCACAGAAGCATGGACTTATGCTTGATAGACTCCCTCTCAGCGTCGCGGAGCACAACATCCACCGACTCCAGCGTCATCTTCATGTTCTCCAGATCGTTCCTCATTTTCCTGTGCAGCTTGATCTCGCCTGAAATGGTAGAATTCAAGTGTTCTATTGCCACCTTGATGACTGCCAAGGCGAGCATGCCCCTGAGTGCATGTTGACATGGCTAATGCCTGTCGAGTTGGGCTGTGTGCTGAATAGTAGATTTGTCATTGAAGCTCCGGCCCTTATCAATCTAACAAAACATTGGAAGCAAAAAAATCGAATCAGTAACTGAAGAATCAGTCATGACCTGTTTTACATAATACAGATATCACAGACTTGCAAAATCTTAGACAAAAGGGAGTTGCCCACCTGCTCCATTAAGCATAACGAAGCAACATTCAGAACTTAGTTACATGGCCACTGTGGAAAGCTCATGTGCTTCGTCAGATACTTTTACAGTTTCCAACAACTTACCAGAACTGAAGAGCAATGGAAGCCGTGAACTTACAAGGAATAAGGTAGAGTAAGACTAAGAGATATGGACCTGTAGACGGTGCTGCGCCGGGCTCTCCACAGATCCGGCCTGGATTACGCCAGCAGCAGCGTGATCCGGCAAGGTCAAGTGCCTCTTGGACGCCCATCGGTCCACCATCGCGCGCTGCACGACGAGGCGGCGACCTCCTCGACCATCACGGGGCCACCGGTGCCCTTTCTCTCCGCCTCCTTCGTGACGCCATGGCCGAACCGGTGCAAGGTGCTCTTGCTCTTCCTCTCGATGGCTAGACCGCCGAGCGCTCGATCTAGCTCTTGACGGCGAGGAACCACGGCTGCATCAGACGTCGGTCCTCGAGCCCCTGGGACCCCTCCGCTGCCGCCGCCGGGGTCATCGGCTCCGCCTCCTCGCCCCAGCGGTCATCCTTGCCGACCCCCTCTGCCGCTGCCACCGCCACCACCGGGGTCACCGGCGGCTCCGCCCTATCCTACCCTGCTGCTTCGAACAGATAGGGCTCGAACAAGTTTTCTTGAATCAGGAGCGACCCAGATCTTTTTTTTTCTTGAATCAGGAGCGACCCAGATGTGTCGGGCCACACAGCGAGGTGCGAACAGGATTTGGCCTTACTAAAATTGGACGAAACTACCTTTTTAAAAAATGACTAGCCGCATCTTAGTTTTGTAATGGTCCCACCACTATTTGTAATTTTAGCCTTGTAACTCTAGTTTCTACACCGTTTGATCGTAGTGGATGAACGGTCCATAAAATCGTCAACCACCGTAACAGTTTTGTAGATAAATGATAGTAGTACTAAAGTGAGGAAAGAAAAAGATAAAAAGATGGACAAATAATAAGTTTGAAAAAGCAATTTGACTAGCGCGCGGATCGTGCCAAATCACTAGTTCAGTACAACTACGTTAAGCAAGTGTAGGGAGAATGCACCAAGTGCTCTAATGTGAACTACAAGAGTTTGAAAAACTCAGTCACTTTTAACTGTTTATATTCCATCGATCACAAAAAGGTATTCCAATAAATGGACATATATCAGGATGGAATTTCTCCCCCACGCATAAGATTTGGGGACACTGTTGTAAGATCCAAATGAGCAGTGGCGGACCTAGAATATCAGTCTTGGGGTTGCCAGTGTTCAAAACTAATGAAAATTTATACTATATATGGTATAATTTGATCTAAATAAGTCATTATCTCGATAATTAATCTTAGAATGCATTAACTTGTCAGGTATTCAGTGTTACATATATAGTAAATTCATTTTGCAATTTTGGAGGGGGGTGCCATGGCACCCACGGCACCCCCACTAGATCCGCCACTGCAAATGAGGCGATACATAAGCCATGTAAAAAAATAAAACCTGTGTTGACAAAAAAATGATGATTGAGCTTTTCTTACTAAACCTTTTGTTACAAATAATTTATTATTTTAGTAGAACTTGATAGTGGATTGTATTGATTAAATAAGAGTCACATTACAATCCCGAAGGAGAAGGCCTAAAATTTCTTCAGGGCCTGATCCTAACCATACCACAGTTCGACCTTCCTGTCGACCAAATCTAGCGAGAAGATGGCTAGCATAGTTCTGGCCACGGGGTATTTTACTAATGGTGAACCTTCTACCCGAGCTCAAGAGGTGCTTCACCTCGCTGACAAGGTGTCCCAGGTGAGAGCAGTCCCGAGAGTTGTTATTAATCATGCTGACGAGCTCGGCGGAATCAGTCTCCACCAGCACATCATGTTGGCTCCACTGTAAGGCAAGGGATATGCCCTCCAGACAGGCACACAACTCGGCTTCCAATGCAGAACCACACCGCCGCAAGGACCGACACGAGGAGAACACGATTTGTCCCTGTGCATCTCGAGGATCATACCAGCCCCTGCAGCTCCAGTGGATTCCAGAAAAGCACCATCCACGTTCAGCTTGACATTCCCATCTGGTGGTTTCTCCCAATCCTTGGCCTCCTCAGGTAGCCTTACAGGGGCCGCGGTCGCTGTTGGTGCCGGCCCGACTGCAATGCCTTTTCCCTTGATGATCTGCTTCGTAGACTGTTCTAGAATATTCGTGAGGCTAAGCATATAGCTGCATAGGAACCGTCGGGAGCCTTCAATAGAGGGCATTGGTGTAGCATGAGTGAGTTCATTTCTGACATACCACGCCCTCCACAGAACCATTAGGATATGAGCACACTCATCAGGGCATCTCCAGCCGTTGGCCCCCCAGGGGGCGTCTAAAAGCGCCGCCTGGGGGTGAGCCGGTGCAAAAAATGGCCCTGGGGGCGAGTCGGTCCCCAGCCATCGGCCCCCAGGGCCGCCCCCAGGCGCGTATTAAAAAACAAAAAAAAGAACGTTCGGCGAAGTTATGATAAAAACTAGTTAAATTTCGGCCAAACATGGCAAATTCCAGCGAAATTCATCCAAACATTACATTAACCTAATCTAAAAAAAGAAAGGGGCTGAAGTCGTCGCCACCATCGTCGTCGTCGGCCTTCTCCTCCTTGACGCGGGTGCCCCTGCTGGACCCCTGCCCGGCGTCGCCATGGCGAACAGGCGGCGGCGCGTCGTCGTCGTCGTCGCTGTCGCATAAGACGACGACCCCACCTTCCTCGCGGCCGCGTCGGCGCTCCTCGAAGCGGCGTAGGGCGGCGCACTGGAGCTCCTTCTCCTTCTCCCGGCGCGCCTTCTCCATCGCAATGGAGTCCTGGTGTGCCCATTCGAGGGCCGCGTCGTCGTCGTCGAACTCCGCCTTCACCGGCGCCAGCCCCGGCTCCGTCTTCACCGGCGCCAGCCCCGGCTCCGTCTTTGGCTTGACGAAGCGCAGAGGAACCGACGAGGAGGAGGCGCGCCGGCCGCCCTCGTTGATGACGATGCCGGCGCTGCGAGTGCGCCAGCCGAGCGGCGTCTCCGCCGCGGGCTCGGCCTTGACGCCGAGCAGCGCCGGAGAGCCGGAGGAGTGTGAAGAAGAGCGTGATGAGGAGGAAGAAGAGGAGGCGCCGAACCTCCTTGGCGACCATGGCCCGACGCGTCAGTGCTGCGCCGGGGCGGCCACCCTCGCCGGGGGGTATGCCAATGGCGGGTCATTGCTGCCCTCGAGGTACGTGAGCACGCCCTCGAGTGTGCGGCCGGGGACGCCCCACCAGAGGTGGCGCCCCTCGCTGTTCTGCCTGCCGCCGACCACCGGCGCGCCGTTGGTGGACGCCAAGCGCTGCTGCTGGCATCACTCGAAATACGCCGCCCAGGCCGCGTGGTTGTTAGCGGCGTACTGGGGGAGGGAGAGTTGGGCGTCGGTGAGGGACGCGCGCACGATCTCGACCTCCTTGGCGAAGTACTTTAGCTTCGCCACGACGTCGGGCAATGGGGGAATGGGCACTCCCTCGGCGCTGAGTCTCCACCCCGTTGGCCTGGCGCGCATGTCCGGCGGCGCCGGGATGTTCGCCTAGAACAGGAGCCAGGACTCCTGTTCGCGGAGCGAACGGCAGCCGAAGCCGTTGGCCGCCGCCTCGTCTTCGGGAAAGCGTTCCGCCATGGCGACGGCGGGGCTGGGCGGGCTCGGGAGAGGTAGAGGGAGGGGCTGGGCGGCGGCGCTAGGGAGAGGCAGGGAGAGGGAGGGGCTGGACGGCGGCGAGGGGTGGGGCTGGTGCGGGCACAGGCGAGTGGAGGCCGCCGGCTTTTATAGCCGGGCCGCGCCCGTGTGTACGCGTGCGACGGACGGGAGGCGTCGGCGCGCCGTCCCATGACGCGCTGCCCGTGAGGAATCAATGGCAAGGCAGCCTTCCCATTGATTCCCCGCGGGAACCGAGGCCGTTTGGGGAAGACGAGGCGCCGAGTCGCTGACGCGGGTGGCCCGCATCTTTTTCGCGCCAAAACAGCTCGCCCCGGCGCCCCCGGGCGCCCCCCAGCGCGCCGGGTTCGGCCTGGGTCCGCCGGCGCTGTTTTCGGCCCAAACCGGCAAAAACGGGCTCCTGGGGGCGCGACTGGGCCGTTTTTTCGGTGCCGGCGCGAAAAAATCGCCTGGGGAGGCCTTCCTGGGGGCGCGGCTGGAGATGCCCTCAGGGGAACGGGGTAGGATGAGCTCCAGGATCCATTCCCCTTGTAGCCGCTCCATTATTGCATGTGATGGGAGTGTCCAAACCTCACACATGGCATTCCAAAGTGCACGTACAGGTGGATAGCGGTACAGGGCGTGAAGGACATCTTCCTGCTCATGGCCACTATCGGTGTCAAAACCGGCGGATCTCGGGTAGGGGGTCCCGAACTGTGCGTCTAGGCCGGATGGTAACAGGAGGCAGGGGACACGAAGTTTTACCCAGGTTCGGGCCCTCTCGATGGAGGTAAAACCCTACGTCCTGCTTGATTAATATTGATGATATGGGTATTACGCGAGTTGATCTACCACGAGATCAGAGAGGCTAAACCCTAGAAGCTAGCCTATGGTATGATTGTTGATGTGTATATCGTCCTACGGACTAGAACCCTCCGGTTTATATAGACACCGGAGAGGGTTAGGGTTACATAGAGTCGGTTACAATGGTAGGAGATCTGAACATCCGTATCGCCAAGCTTGCCTTCCACGCCAAGGGAAGTCCCTTCCGGACACGGGAAGGAGTCTTCAATCTTGTATCTTCATAGTCCAGGAGTCCGGCTGAAGGCATAGTTCGGCTATCCGAACACCCCCTAATCCAGGACTCCCTCAGTAGCCCCTGAACGAGGCTTCAATGACGACGAGTCCGGCGCGCAAATTGTCTTCGGCATTGCAAGGCGGGTTCCTCCCCCAAGTACTTCATACAAGATTTTGAACACAAAGATAGTGTCCGGCTCTGCAAAATAAGTTTCCGCATATTGCCATAGAGAGAATAATAATATTGACACAAATCTAATCTGCTGACGTATTCCGTGGTGCGACACGCCACGGCCAAGCCTTTATCCATTTAATTATCCCACCTCAGCGCGTTGTGCGAGGCGGTTTCCTTGGCACGTCTTGTTGAAGCAGAGATCGTGTCCCCTCATTTCGGGATTCTCATCAATACGGGCGTGGGTAACCCAACCGCGCCTTTGATTACGACGCTTGGAGATAAGCAAGTTTTACCAGGCTGGTGGGGACACATAACCGCGTCCACCCATATAAGGGGATAAGGATCCACCTTTTCACCCATGCCTTCTTCCTCCTCTGCCTATCCATTCTTGCGCACTCGAGCTCCAGTGCCCAAGTCCGCACTACCACCTCGACCTTCTCCAGTCATGTCCGGAGCGGGAGGCAAGTGGATGGTCTCCTCTGTCACGGAGGGACACATAAAAAAGCTGAGGAAGGCCGGATATTTGGCCAGGGACATCGCGCACCGACTCCCCGAGAAGGGGCAGCTCATCCCCACTCCTAGGCCCCATGAGAGGGTGGTACGTATTTCTCCACCATTTCCTCCGCGGACTGGGCTTCCCTCTGCATCCATTTGTCCGGGGGCTCATGTTCTACTACGGCCTGGTTTTCCACGATCTGGCCCCGAACTTCGTCCTCAACATCTCGGCGTTTATCGTCGTGTGCGAGGCTTTCCTCTGCATCCGCCCTCATTTTGGCTTATGGCTAAAGACCTTCAACGTCAAGCCGAAGGTGGTGCGCGGAAGCCAGGCGGAGTGCGGCGGTGCCATGGTTGGCAAGATGGCCAATGTCCTATGGCTCGAGGGCTCCTTTGTGGAGACCCTGAAGGGGTGGCAATCGGGGTGGTTTTACATCACCGAGCCGTGCAACCTTGAATGGGTCGCAGCCCTCGAGTTTCGGTCTGGACCCCCTACGCGGCTCACCTCCTGGAAGGAGACCGGCCTGTCGTGGGGTAAAAAGGGAGAGCTGACCGGACTCCAAACATGCATCCAAACCCTGGTGGACAAGAAGCTCAAGCTTGTCAACGTAGTCCAGGTTATACTCAGCCGCCTGATCCTCCCGTGTCAACGACGGGCCTTCAACCTGTGGGAGTTCGACCCGGCGCAGCATCAAACTCTAAACAGGCTCTTTGACACGACGTACGAAGATGTCTGGAGGATGCTTTTCAAGGGCGCTGAGGCTCCCGCATCCGCTGCCGAGGATCGCGGATTCAGTACTCAGCATCATGCTCATGCGGTAAGCCGTTTTGTCCTTTTACAGGGTATTAGTTTTTCATAGTTTGACTCTATGCGGGATCTGAGTTCCCTTATCTTTGATAGGATTGGGTGGTGACGTCCGGACAGATCAACTGTCCGGCTCCTCTGCCCGAAGGCCCAGCGGACGCTCGCTTAGCGAAGTTGCTGGTCCTGGCGCTCTATGTGGTGCCGGAGAAGAAGGCCATGAAAAGGGCCACGGGGACTCAAAAGAGTGCCCGACGCCAGGAGGTGTCGGATTCGTCATCCAACGGTCCCGAAGCGCCTTCCTCTCATGAAGACGAGGAGGAAGAAGAAGAGACCTCTCCCCCTCCAGTGGGAGGAGAGAAGAAAAGGAAGGCCGCCTTCTCTGAGGAGGCCAGAGGGTCCAAGAAGGGGAAAACCCTTCCTCCGGACTGCTCCACCGACGCCAACGACGACGAAGAGGAGTGGCAGCCCAGGGCCAAGCCCCTGGCGAAATCGTAAGTGTCCGGATACCGGAGTAATTCATAGTATTCGTTTTTTGCACAACTTTCCCTTATGTCGAATACGTTTATGCAGCCCACCCAAAGACCGGCTCGACGCGTCGTCGAGCGGCTCACTGGACTCGTCGGAGGTGAACTCGCTTCCGACGGCTTCCTCCCCCTGCCCTACGGGCGACACCGAAGTGTTGTCCCAACAGGTTCCAAGCAGGGAGGAGGTGGTCCTGGAGGCGCCGCAAGGCGACCTCCCAGACTCCAGGAGTAAAGGGGAGGAAACCCCCCAGGGCTCCAAGTCCGGCTTAAGGCCGGACACAGCTCCGGAATTTTCAAAGGTTCCAGAGTCCGGCGGGCGACCTCCTTCCAAGAGGAGCAAGCCTACCGTGCCGGTGACCTCCGTCCAACCGGAGGCGCCGGACAATATGTTGGAGGCGCTCCAAGGTTCCTCCATCGACGAGGGGCACCGCACTATTATGAGTGCGGTGATCCAGAAGGTTCAGTCCGCCAAAAGCGGACTGACTGAAGCTTGTACAAGCCTTTTAACAGGCTTTGAGGTAAGTAAAGAATGCGTAAATAATAGTACCGCATAGACAGTAGCCCTTGATGCTCTGTTTGGCATTTGGGAAGAAAAGCCGAATAGAGGATCAAATAGAATTCGCAGGAGTCTAACAAAAATGAGTCAATATGCATGTGCAGGCTACCCTGCTTGCGTCCGCCGCACTGACTGCGGAAGTGGACGCGCTAAAGCAGGACCTTGAAAGGTCCCATCAAGAGCTCGAGCGTGCCAAGAAGCAGCTCGAGGACAATGAAGGTAAGAAATACCTTGTTGAAAGTATATATATAAAAAAGGTGCGGTTGCGAAAAATGACAGGATTATCATGGCTATTGTAGGGGCCAAGCCTGAGGTGGCGACCCTTAAGCAGGCGCTGGACGAGGCCGAGAAGAATTCAGCCTTGGAGCGCACCGAGCGGGCGAAGTATGAGGCCGAGGTTGGCAAGGTGCGGCAAGAGCTTCAGGCTCTCATGGAAAAACATGAGAGTTTAGAGCGTGACTCGAAGACGCAAGCGTCCGAGCTTGCAGTGGCTATTGAAAATGCCAAATCTGCCAAGGCCGAATCCTAGAAGACCCTCGAGGAGTTGGATGAGGCGAAGAAGATTGCGGAGGGTAAGGCATTCTTTATGCAAAGCAAACACATAAACGTGAGTTACCTGTTACTTACTCGAATCCGGAGCTCTCCAGGAGCGTTCGCAGATCTTCCCCGGAGTGTATCCGATGCCGCCGCATTCTATCGAGCCGAGGAGGGCAGCTTGATGGAGAAGGTGTTCTGGTCTCAGTACGCTGAGGCCGGACACCCCGTGCCCCTGAGCGACCAGCTGAAACAACTGGTCGAGCTCCACAAGGCGGCCGAACAGGCCATGAAGGGCCTCCTAGTTCGGCTGTGGCCTGGAGAGGCTCTGCCTGGGAGCTATTTCGGGCTGGTGCGGCGGCTGGTGGAGGCCTGTCCGAGGCTTGAAGACATCAAGCGCTCCGTCTGCATTGAAGGTGCCCGTAGGGCCCTTGCCCGTGCTAAGGTGCACTAGGGCAAGCTGGATGCGGAGAAGCTTGTGAAGGACGGGCCACCGCCGAGGAAAGAGCATCGCAAGCCCGAGAATTATTATAAGGATGTTCTGAAGGGTGCCCGCCTTGTTGCGGATGAATGTACCAAGGATGTATTTTTTGAGTAAAACCCGCTCGTGTTATCCTGTGCGCTGAAAACTTGTTCATATGCGCTAAGCAATGCTGCTTGAATTTAAAATATTACCTTCTGTGCGGCTGTTTATCAATACTGAGAGATGGCGAGTCGTCGGCTTCTACCCCCTTGACGCTAGTGCTGGGGTGTTCGGGGATAAACCTGGGCGCTCTTTTTCCCATATTTGGGTCCTTCGAGGGAGGCGCTCAGCCCAACGAATGAGGCAATCCGACTATAATGCGTGAACACTCTCACTTAGCCATAGAATTCTATAATTTTAAATTTCGACGAAGCCCCTAGTATTCGGAAGACCGAGTTCGGGGCGCTATCCACGCCTTGGCCGGACAGAGCCGACTCCTCGCCCTAAGAGGCATAAGTCTTTAAGGACTCGAAAAGACCTCTCGAACAGCGACCAGCTCTCGCCTCATCATGACGGTCAGTTTTAGCTTTCTCCAGTGAGGTGCTCGACCCAGCTCAACCGGGGCACAATCGCAGTGGTTCTCCTAGTGCTACCTTAGCCGATACAGCGAACGTAAGGAACAAAACATAGGAGCCGGGCAAACCCAACTATTGACCCAAGACATGATTCGGAGCCGATGCATATAGTGCTATAAGTTCGGGGTGCCGCACTTGTGAAAGTGTTCGGACTTCTCACACCGTCTTGAGGGGTACTGAAGCCCCTGGCGTATTTTGGCCGTACCGAAGTGTACGGGTGCAACATGTCATTAAGGATAATATATATATATAAAAGGGTAATGCAAAAAATAGACAAAAGCTATGCATTGTTCATTAAAATAGCTGCGATCAAAGCAGAACGATACAAGTAATGCGATAAACGAAAAGTTGGACTATTTAACATGTCTGTTCCGGGGGCAAGCTGCGGAATAGTATGCGAAACAGGTATACTGCTCGTGATAGAGACCACCTGGGATTTCCGTAATGTGGCATGGCTTGTCTGCTTCCCTGGTCCTTGCATCGTTTTGTGCGGCAGTTGAACTGCCGAACAGGCCTTCCGAAGAGTAGAGTCCTGGAAGTAAGAGAAAAGTATATAAAAAAATCGGCAGCCCCTGGTGCGGTTTAAGCCGTGTTTTGGGCGTGCCGTGATGGTGCCCCTCCCCCTATGCCCATGGTATTTCTAGAGCGTAGTTATGTACGCAAAGTACTGGCGTCGCCTTTTTGCGGGGGTTGGGGTTGGGGCCGCATTGCAACGCCTGCTCGGAACGTGCCAGGCGGTCTTGTTGTAGGTTACTCTGGGCGCGCTTGACTGTGTCCGGACGTTTAATGGCCGGACTAGAGAACTGCCTGGAGAGGCTGCTTTGTACTTCCGCTACAAGGGCCGCCGTGTGCTCCTTCGTTCGAAAGGAGTGTTCGGTGTTTCCATTGACAGTAATTACTCCTCGAGGGCCTGGCATCCTGAGCTTAAGGTATGCGTAGTGCGGGACCGCATTGAACTTGGCGAATGCGGTTCGCCTGAGCAGTGCATGGTAGCCACTGTGGAACGGGACTATGTCGAAGATTAACTCCTCGCTTCGGAAATTATCCGGAGATTCGAAGACCACTTCAAGTGTGACTGAGCCTATACAGCTGGCCTCTACACCAGGTATTACGCCTTTAAAGGTCGTTTTGGTGGGCTTAATCCTCGAGGGATCTATGCCCATTTTCCGCACTGTATCCTGGTAAAGCAGGTTCAGGCTACTGCCGCCGTCCATGAGGACTCTAGTGAGATGAAATCCGTCAATAATTGGGTCGAGAACCAATGCGGCGAATCCGCCATGACGGATGCTAGTGGGCTGGTCTCTTCGATCAAAGGTGATCGGGCAGGAGGACCATGGGTTGAACTTTGGGGCGACTGGCTCTACCGCGTATACGTCCCTTAACGCGCACTTACGCTCCCTCTTGGGGACGTGGGTGGCGTATATCATGTTCACCGTCCGCAGTTGTGGGGGAAAACCCTTCTGTCCATTGTTGTTCGGCGGCCGGGGCTCCTCATCGTCATCGCTATGCAGCCCCTTGTCCTCATTTTCGGCGCTTAATCTGCCTGCCTTCTTGAACATCCAACAGTCCCTGTTGGTGTGATTGGCCGGCTTTTCAGGGGTGCCATGTATTTGGCACAAGCGGTCGAGTATTCAATCCAAGCTGGACGGGCCCCTAGGATTCCTTTTGAATGACTTTTTCCGCTGATCGGATTTAGAGCCTCTGAATCCGGCATTAACTGCCGTATCCTTAGCATTGTCTCCGTTGATGCGGCGCTTCTGCTGGTTGCGACGCGACCTGCCACTAATGTCCCTGGTGTCCGGATGACCAGGGTTCTTGGTCATATTGTTGCTACGAGCAAGCCAGATGTCTTCTCCCGCACAAAAGCGGGTCATGAGTGTCGTGAGTGCTGCCATAGATTTCGGCTTCTCCTGTCCTAGGTGCCGGGCAAGCCACTCATCACGGATATTATGCTTGAAGACTGCTAAGGCCTCTGCACCCGGACAGTCGAGTATTTGATTTTTCTTTGTTAGGAACCGTGTCCAGAATTTCCTGGCTGATTCGTCTGGCTGCTGAATTATGTGGCTTAGGTCGTCAGCGTCTGGGGGTCGCACATAAGTGCCCTGGAAATTGTCAAGGAATGCGGCTTTCAGGTCCTCCCAATAGCTGATTGACCCTGTTGGCAGGCTGTTAAGCCACTGCCGGGCTGGTCCTTTAAGCTTGAGTTGGAGGTATTTGATGGCGTGGAAATCATTGCCGCGGGCCATGTGGATATGAAGGAGATAATCCTCGATCCATACCGCGGGATCTGTTGAGCCATCATATGATTTGATGTTTATGGGTTTGAAACCCTCGGGGATTTGATGATCCATTATTTTGTCTGTGAAGCACAATGGGTGTGCGGCGCCTCTGTACTGGGCTATATCATGACGTAGCTCCAATGAGCTTTGTCTACTGTGTTCAGCCCTACCGAATTTGTGACCGGCGTGATGGTTACCGTCTCGAGCCGTGGGGCGCCCACGCGATCCGTAGATCGATCTTGTTTGCCTTGCCTTTCCCTCCAACATATTACGTAAGTCCGGCGCATATTCCCGTGCCTTGGTATGGGCTGCGGCTTGGGTGGAGGGCCATGGGGCCTCTCTGTTGCGGCCACGAGGTGGCCTGTCGGCCGCGTCGAGTGCTTCCTCCTCTAATCGGGGTAGCAACTTGCGCTTTGGGTATCACTTGGAGGGGCGTTCGGGTTTATGCTCTTCGGCCGCAAGGACTTCAGTCCATCTATCGACTAGCCGATCTTGATCAGCTTGAAGCTGTTGCTGTTTTTTCTTGAGGCTTCTTGCCGTGGCCATAAGCCTGCGTTGAAAATGCTCTTGTTCAACGGGATCCTCTGGCACGACGAATTCGTCGTCGTCGAGGCTTGCCTCATCTTCGGAGGGAGGTATATGATTATCGTCCTCGACCTCTCTGTCAGCCGCTCTCCCATGGGGGCTGGTTTCTCCATCCCCCTGTGCTAAATCTTGCTCGGGGGGATGTTCTTCGGCGCTTTCCGGGGTATTATTATCTCTCGTGCTTGAATCGCCGTTTTTGTGTTGGCGGGATTTTGAGCGGCGCCGCTGACGCCGGCGCTTTTGCTGTTTCTTGGAGGGGTCATCCTCCGCTGTTCCATCGCCCTCTCCCTCTTTGGGGGTGTCCACCATGTATATGTCATATGACGAGGTGGCTTTCCAGGGCCTAGTAGGCGCTGGTTCTTCATCATCTCCATCATCGGTGTCCATACCGTCGATATCTTCGGAGTCGAAGTCGAGCATGTCGGTTAAGTCGTCGACAGTGGCTACGAAGTGGGTGGTGGGTGGGTTTTGAATTTCTTCATCGTCCGTACCCCAACCTTGCTGACCGTAGTCCGGCCAGGGCTCTCCTGACAAAGAGAGAGACTTTAGTGATTTCAGGATATCGCCGAAAGGTGAGTGCTGAAAGACGTCCGCGGCCGTGAACTCCATGATCGGCGCCCAATCGGATTCGCTCAGCAGGGGCGTGGAGAGTTCGGAGTCCGGAGAAGAATCCGGCTCCATGGAGTCACGAGTCTTGCAGAGTACGGGGCTGGTGCTCGGCTCAACCGCCGTTGGGATCGTAGCCCCCGAGGTGGCGTCCAACCGCCCATCCTCGATCGGCATGGTCGGCTCCGAACTAAGGGTCGGAGCCGATGCGGGTGCGGCCTCCAGGGCACTGTTCGGCGGTAGAGCTAGATCATGCTCGTCGTGACAGTACGGCGCGCTCGGCAGTGGTTCGAATCCGTCGAAGATCAAGTCCCCGCGGATGTCGGCCGTGTAGTTTAAACTTCTGAATCTGACCTGACGGCCAGGGGCGTAGCTTTCGATCTGCTCTAGATGGCCAAGTGAATCGGCCCGCAGTGCGAAGCCGCCAAAGACGAAGATCTGTCCGGGGGAGGAAGGTCTCACCCTGGACTGCATCGCCATTGATGATCGTAGGAGCCATCGGGCCTGACGGCGACGGCACAGAGGAACTCTCCATGAAAGCACCAATTTCGGTGTCAAAACCGGCGGATCTCGGGTAGGGGGTCCCGAACTGTGCGTCTAGGCCGGATGGTAACAGGAGGCAGGGGACACGAAGTTTTACCCAGGTTCGGTCCCTCTCGATGGAGGTAAAACCCTACGTCCTGCTTGATTAATATTGATGATATGGGTATTACAAGAGTTGATCTACCACGAGATCAGAGAGGCTAAACCCTAGAAACTAGCCTATGGTATGATTGTTGATGTGTATATCGTCCTACGGACTATAACCCTCCGGTTTATATAGACACCGGAGAGGGTTAGGGTTACATAGAGTCGGTTACAATGGTAGGAGATCTGAACATCCGTATCGCCAAGCTTGCCTTCCACGCCAAGGAAAGTCCCTTCCGGACACGGGACAGAGTCTTCAATCTTGTATCTTCATAGTCCAGGAGTCCGGCTGAAGGCATAGTTCGGCTATCCGAACACCCCCTAATCTAGGACTCCCCCAGCCACATATCAAACACACACCAGTAACAGGGATATGGTGGCCCTTCTTGTTTGTCCTTCGTTGCTAGTGAGTTTGTGATTGCCCGCACGGACCCTAGGGGGTACCGGCAGACTCCAGATCTTCTTCCAGATTTGGCGGTCTCCACTTGGGCTATTGCTCACAGCCGGCACATTGCGCGCACTCTCCGTCAGATTCAGACCTAGTCTGTAGGCACTACGGACAGTAAATATTCCATTTTTCTCCGGTTGCCAGGCGAGGAAGTCCGGTTCACCACGCGGCGAGGTGCGGATTTTGAGAATTGTACAAGCATCGATCGGTGCAAAATTCGCCCACACAGCAGCCTCATCCCATGCGCTGTACTGATCCAACAGACTAGAGACCCGGATGAGTCTCGATCGGCCACGGGGGCCAATTGGTTTGAGCGAGGTAGAGCGTGGTAACCAATTATCCCGCCAGATGCGGACTGATTCTCCGTTCCCGATACGCCATATCATGCCTTCTTTGAGCAGCTCCAAGCGATGGGCAATGGCCGTCCAGGTGGACGATGGCTGCCCGGTGAAGACCGTGTCTAGGAGGTTTCCTTGCGGATAGTAGCGCGCCTTCAACACACGGGCACATAGACTTTTAGGAACCTGTAGCAGTCTCCATGTTTGACGTGCGAGGAGTGCCTGATTGAAAATTCTCATGTCTTTGAACCCCATGCCACCTTGCCCTTTTGTCCTTGTCATCTTGTCCCAACTGAGCCAATGAGTCTTGCGCATCCCATTTTCCGAGCCCCACCAAAAATCCCGAATGAGCTTGGATAAGTCATCACAGACCGAGAATGGAAGCTTGAAAACTCCCATAACATAGGTTGGTAAAGCTTGGGCAATCGACTTAATTAAAATTTCCTTTCCACTCTAAGCCTGGTATGAATCCCCCCATAACATGATGCATTGGGTCAGCTTGGATTGAAGGTTCTGAAATTTCCCACGCTTCATACGGCCTTCCGGGGTCGGTAACCCCAAATATTTTGCTTCAAACACTTGCTTCTCAACTTGGAGTGTTTGTCGGGTTGCTTCCTGGTCCGCCAACGGGCATTGCTTGCTGAATTGGATGGAGCACTTGGCCGGATTAATTAATTGGCCCGTGCAAGTAGCAAAGGTGTCAATTACATGCTTGATCCTCTTAGCTTGTTCCTCTTTCGCTTTGAAGAATAAGAGTGTATCATCGGCGAAGAGGAGGTGGGACACCCCAGGAGCATGTCTACACACCTTCACTGGCGAGATACCTCCAGTGGATACCTCGGACTGGAGAAGAGCCGAAAGCCCATCAGCAACAAAAAGAAACAGGAATGGGGAGAGTGGGTCACCTTGTCGAAGACCTCGTGTGGGGGAGAATGCTTCCAATAGAGCTCCATTAAATTTAACTGAGTACCTCACCGTGGTTAGGCACGACATTATCCATTGCACCCACCGGTGAGCAAAGCCCATTTTATGCATTGCCTCCTCCAAAAAACTTCCAATCCACTCGATCATATGCCTTCGACAAATCTACCTTGTACGCACAGTAAGAATTCTGTGGTGTCGCCCCATGCTCCAAAAAATGCAAACATTCAAAAGCAAGTAGAGCATTGCCAGTGATGAGTCTACCGGAAACAAATGCACTCTGGCTCTCCGAGATGAGTTCACCAAGCAGCGGCCGGAACCTATTGACCAAACATTTGGACACCACCTTGTACAGAACATTACATAAGCTAATCAGCCGGAAGTCCTTTAGCTCACATGGGTTATCAACCTTAGGAATGAGCACAATGGAAGTATCATTCACCCCCTCGGGCATAACACATGTCTGAAAAAATTTCATTACTGCCTTAACAATATCCACTTTTAACAAATCCCAATTTCGTTGGAAGAAACGCACGGGGAGGCCGTCCGGCCCCGGCGCCTTGAGTGGCCCAATCTGGAACAACGCATTGGAAATTTCTTCCTCTGTAAAGTCTTTGCATAGTTGCTCATTCATTTCATTAGACACTTGGGTCTCAAACAAACTGATAACCGGGTCAGCCACCAACGTGGGATCTCTTGTATAAACTGATTTAAAGTATGAGACCACCATGCGCTCCATCTCAGAGGGGGAATCATGCACGACACCATCAACATAGGTGTGAGATTTTGTTCTTCCGGGCACGCCATACAGCATGTCGGTGAAAAAAAATTTGTATTACGGTCTCCCTCTCTCAGCCACGTAATTCGCGCCCGCTGCAGCCATAACATTTCTTCCCTATATAAAATCTCATTCATCCGGTCCATAGTTTGCCGAAGGTCCGCAGATGAATTTAATATATGTCTGTTTGGGGAAGGTGGTGTCAACAAACTAAATAGCCGGTAGTCTAGGCTAGAAATTTATGTCGGCTTGTATTTATGTCGATCTGGCTACCGGATTTGTAGAAAGATCTCAGAACAAGAGAGAAGTTAGCATGCATATGTGTAGTATCCCTGCAAAACAAAAAATATGTCCAGTTGTACCAGTATTTCTCAGACTTTTGAAGATAAAATAATTATGTTCAACGTTCGGGTAACTAATGAAGATGCAAGAAATAATTCAAGAAAAATAGAAATCAATCGGCTGGAACTAAGATGATGTTAAGCTGGAGTATTTATTGACAGCGTGGCATGTACATGTCAATAGGAGAGGCAGTTTACAACACAAGCATGCCGAAGCAAGAGACGACCAGGTCCATGGAAAAATTGATTCACAAGTGTGTAGATTGCTGCTATGAGTTGTCCAAATTGGCATTCACAGAGGGCACCAAGTGCTGCAAGTTCATCCTCTGGAGCTAGTTGCTTCAGAAGAGGATGATGGAGCCGCAACCCACGAGGGCACCGTCCCTGTACCTTCCTCGGCCGGGAGATGTAAGGCGTAAACGATTCGACGGGAGATCCTCGTGTCTGGCCAGACCATCAGCCGTCGACCTAAGTGGATTGCTGTGCAATCCATCCAACGGGTTCCAAACGGCATCTGGGCTAGGGAAGACAGTGAATGGTTTCTAGACAGACTGATAGACCGACCGGACATGGTGAAGTCCCTGAAGCCTCCCATCCCCATGACCAGTTGTCAGCTTTACGTTTCCGAGGAGCACGAGACATGTGTGATCCATCTTCCTTCAGGGAGAGCCTCTCCGTCCTTTTTATAGGCGAGGTGATCGTTGTTTTCCGGATTAAGGGTCACGTGGTCGGCTTAAATGGAGAGCCTATATATGTTGCTCGGTACCAGTGCAACACTACGCCCATGCTTAGCTGTTGGGGGTGTCCATAATAGTACAAATTGGAGCAAAATGACTATCTTAGAAAATTCTTATCATGAATTTAGTTCATCCATGGGACAATGGAATGTACAAATTCTGAAGAGCATTATAATGTACAGATTAATCTTTTTTTAGAAAAGGAGGAGGACTCCTGGCCGCTACATCTGGACAATGCATGCAGCAACTTTATTAATTATTCACACAAAACCTTACAAAGTCATATTCCCTCCGTTCCGAATTACTTGTCGCGGGTATGGATGTATCTAGATGTATTTTAATTCTAGATACATCCATTTATGCGACGAGTAATTTAGAACGGAGGGAGTACAACAGTAAGACTAAAGCCATGAAGGGATGATGATAGTCTGGGCCTAATACCAAACAGACATCGCACCAAACGTAACGTCTAAGACTTGAGGTCCCAACCAGGACGCCTATCGGGTATGGGGCACTCACCAGTCCGGCGCACTCCTCAACCAGGACGCCTGCTGGGTATGAGGCCGCCGCAGCCATCTACCACCAATCCATCTTTAGTGTTGTACTGTTAAATCTACCTTGCCCGGTGTAGCTGCCGTCGACGCCTCCATGATGCCAGACAAAGCCACCATCCCGTGTCCGTCCATCATCACACGCCCACCAGCGAGATCCCGCTGCACCTTGCCGCCGAGACCCGCCGTCATCGACGCGAGAGAAGGCACGCCACACCACCTCACGCCTCTTCCATCCGGCGTCGCTCCACAAACGATGCCCCCAATAGGGAACACGACACTGCAGCGCCGCCATCGTCCGATCCAGTGATCTTAGGATTTCTCCTGGGGCGGCACGAGTAGGTTGACGATAGTTGCTTGATGATGCTTTCATCAAGGTAACGATGTAGACGCTGCCATCGCCCACCATGACCGGAGTCGTCTCGGTTTTCACCGGCAACTATGTCTCCCCAACTCGCCGCCGGTGCTAATAGTGGGATCCAAGATCCGTCACTACCAGCCTGGCCAACTGCCTTCGGTGGAGAAGGCAGCCACCACCACCATGCCCGGGCCAAGAGACTCGGACGTCCTCGTGCCGCGAAGATTACCCAGGGGGATCTCCTCTTGCCGTTGTCGAGACGAGGCGCACCCATAGTGGATCTCGATCTAAACCCCTCGGAGCCAGATTAGATCTCATCGCAGCCAAAATCTCGTTCGCCAACGGCCGCTGGAGATCTCCTAGCCACCGCCAACCCGTTGTGCACTGCCGTTGGAGGAGGAGGGAGATGGACGCCGCTGCCCCCACGCGTTACCGCCGGCCAAGCACTGCGCCGCCGCCGCCTCACCACAGGGGCTTCGCCCCGCGGCGTCCTCAGCGACAGCGGCGGTAGTGTTAGGCGATGGAGAGGGAGGGTTGAGGGCGATGTGGATGGGGGACTCCCCGGGGGCGGCACGGCGCCGCCGCCTCAGGGGAAAGAGGTTGGGGAGAGAGATTGGGAGAGAGTTCGACCACATACCAAACTTGTCAATAAATGAAGGAAAACTCCTATGCATCACCTGTCAATTCTAGGAATTGAACTCGGGTCGTTAGGAGAACCCCTTAGATTTTCTACGTTTGATGTACCCATTGGATGACGAAAAGTGTTCTAGCCGGACACTAAGAATTGATTTGATGGATTTGTTGGGGATTCCATAAATGTAACTGGCAACTTACAGCCGCTTTGTTTTACAACTCAAAGAAATCCATGTAATGATCGTTCTGTTTTTCTAGCTGATCATCATTTTTCTTTCACATTTCTTTCAGAAAATGGGAAATTAATAATATTTTATTATTTACTTTCAAAACTAGCATCTTATAGCAATATTTATTTTATTTAAAAGAGGAGCAAGCCTTGACCTCTGTATTGAGCGATGCATCATTAACATTGTAGGTATGACGACAGTGTTCATCTGGAAGCCTTGATCTCTAATTTTTTATGAAATATAATATAATAAAGATGGTTGTGTACATTGCTCGATGCAGAGTCCGGAGATTATCCTCCTTTTTGAAGAAAAAAATAAGGCTAAGCCATGTAAAGAAAAAGAACCCAATGTTGACAAAAGAAATTATGATTGCTTGTTTTTACTAAACCTTTCGATAAAACTAAATTTATTAATTAGTAGAACTTGGTAGTGGATATAACATGGGATTTAATATATGTCCGTTTGGTGAAGGTCGTGTCAATAAACTCAATTGACGATTGTCTATTCTTGAACTTAGGTCGGCTCCTAACTTGTGTCGATCTGGATTTGCATAAAGATTTCACAACAAGATATAAGTTACATTTTTCTTTGATTAACATTACTAGTCATCAACCCGTGCGACCGCACGGACTAGATATTCCATAAGTCTCATAATTATAAATTAATTTAACATGTGCTTTTCACAATATATAGGACTGAAATATATGAATAGTTAAGGATCCCACATATCACTAAACAATAACTTACATTTATAGTCTCATCTTAAGTTATTACTAAAGATTGAACACTACTTATGTATTGAACACTACTTATGTATTGAATAAATCAGTATACATATAGTTCTAATTTGAGATGAAGATAAAATAATAAAGGGAAATCATGTATGTATGCTTTTGTTGATGCAACACATTTTGACACAGTATCTCATGGTTTTTCATCACATACAACAAAAACTTACTTTCCTAGATAAATGTTTACTTTAAATCCTCTAGCCAGCAATATAAGAGTAAACGACTACATTATCTATTTTATTGTGGTACAGACTATAAAATCACAATTCTGTCCATATATCTATTAACGCTTTAGGCCGGCATCTACATTGCGTAAATTTTGAATTTTTTTCCAGCTGACATTGGGCTAGTAGCAGTACCCTTGGGAGATAACTATGCATATATACCTATTTCTTTTATGCGGCTGTGATAGTATGCTTTGAATTGACAAATAAAAATTAGTTGCTGCCATGTTGAAAAATATGGGCTTCCTTCACACGTGATTTGGTTCTAACGAAAGATTCGGCCTATTTTGCTGAACATAACAGGTTAAATGGCAGATAGTTGATCAAGCAATCTTTTTAAATACTGCCCTACTGCACACTCTGGTGAAAAATGTGTGCCAAATAATGATCAAAATGAAGAAAACTTTGGACCGCCCTTCATTAGAGCATACTATAGTAGCCTAGAGAGTACACTCACTCATGCGTATTAAATACTATAATACTTGCCTATGGTTACAGAAGGAGCTTACTTTGTTCAAAGGAGACAACGAATACTGTAAGACAAAAATATCAGTAAAAGTTCCAAAGCAAGACCTTCATTACATACTTATATTAATAGTGAGATAAAAAATAACAAAAATCACATGAGAAGCAAAACCTGATGGGCCACTTTACTCACTTTTGCTTTGAACGTGCATATGAGACGGCTGATAGAAATAGTTATTCAAATCAAGAAAGAGATTATGTGATATACATGCAGAATCCAATCCTTTCTTAAAGTTTTGCATGCAGGGCTATTATATTACTCACTAACTTCATCCGTACACATGTGGAAAATCAGGGATATTTCAACAGTATACAACTTCAAACCTATTAATACCATCAGTTTGATGCCTCGTCGACCACAACTTTAGTTCTGCAAAAATACACAACGAAGACATCAATATTTTCTATGATGCATAAGAAACAGCCATAATCATCGACTGGCCAAAGTTGTTCTGAATCCCTCAAATTTCATTGCAAGCCACGTGCATACCATTGAGATTTCATCAGGAAAAGAAGAAAAGAACACAAATTTGATCCAGAAATAGGCATATCAGTGCTGCCTTCGTTCTGAAAAAAGTGCATGTTTCATCCAGGCTCTATTTGTTGAGCAGTGCAGCAGTTCGTCTTTTCTGATGTTGAACAACTTGGTTGCCCATCAAAGCCTTTCTTCTCTCATTGAAGTCACAGAAATTCATGAGAAAAATCCCCAAGAAATCAGCCTTATCCGTGAATTCTCAGCAAGCCAGGATCGGCAGTTTATTATTCTAACAGTGCCCTGGCCCTGGGATTGGAAAAGCTTTGCTGGTTACTAAGTCTTTGCCTGTCCATCATGATTTACATATCAAAGAAGCACACTTTATGACTTCAAACAGCCAAGCGATTAGACTACCTCAAGTCTCTGCGCAAAAAAGAAAAGGTTACCTAAGCTCAGCGACACGTACCAGATCCGAGTACAGGCCGCCCCTGTAACACTGCAGGTGGAAGTACCGTAATGAGAGGCCATCGAGATAAGAGAAAATAGGATGACCTCGTGTGCGCTTGAAGTCAGGATGGTTTTCAGATCTAATTAACGGATGGAAAAAGAGTATCATACAATCATAAAGATTACTCGGTAGCTTATGAAGTGTTGTCAATACTAGCAGTCAAACGTACATGGAGTTTGTTCAAAGCATATCTGCAAATATTGTTGGTGAACAACCAAGTAAGATTAGTGTGTTCTTCTGAGAAAAGTAAGATAGTTTGCTAGTCTGACCTAATTGTAATGAGAGGATCAAACTCACCCTAGAGCGACAAATTTTGATAAAAGGAACGACTTGAAGAGGAGTAAAACTTTATGCAGATTATAACCAACCTATAGTTTCTCATTGTCCTTTTCTCTCTGGTCCAGAAAAGCACGTGCTTTCTCAGAAGTAGAGAGGCTGTATGTGCTGGTTCTTAGGGCCGTATTAAGGACGGTGAAGGGCCTGGAGACCAACAGCCGGAGGGTTGGGTGCGACAGGAGATGCATGATGGCCCATGTTGTATGTTGAGTCGACAACTGCTAGGACGCTAGAGAAACACAATTGAGGAACCAAACCGGCAAAGTTGTGCTGGATCAGCCAACCGTCGATGCGGCTCCTTCTCCACTACATCGTCCATCATGAATTGCAGTGACATCGGGCATGTGAAAGTGGAAGCTGTGGAGATTAGAAGGACCTGCATCACCAAGTCACCAGATTAGGGACTCGTCTATGCATGCTAATTAATTGTGTCAGCACTGGAACGTACATATATTTGGTTGATGCTTCATCTACATGGTGACTTCCTTGAGTGGTTCGCCTGGCCTGTGACGCACGCCCATGGCCGTGTTCCTTCGCGAGCCTGCGGCTGTAGATCTCCACGTCCTGTGTGGCCCGTGGCTTTCGCCGCCGGCCAAACTACATCCATGGAATTTGGTGAAACATCTATGAATTAAGAGGATTGGCGCTGGCTAGACTTGATTAGCATCCACGAATCAGGAGAGGAAACGTGCCGGTGAGGTTAGAGAACGTGGGAATTCCTCAGAATCAATGATCTCTTTTTTTTCTCAGATTGGAGATAGATCTGAACGTGTTTTTTTTATTGGAGATAGACCTGAACGTTTTTTTTAATTTTTCTATGAATAGAGATAAGATATGAACGTGGTGATGGTACGTGCAACTTGGGCCAGTTTTGGCCTTTTTTTCAATGCAACAGTAACGTAAATTATAGGGCTAGGATAGATTAAATATGTAGATCGAATGGTTAATATATTTTTAATGATGTGGATTAACATGGAGGCTCGTATGGTGCCTCCAATTAGCAAATAAGAGATATCTCTAGCACCCCTGCAGAGAAAATCTAAGGGGTTAACATTGTTCTATGAATTTAATTTGGATCGTAATATCCAGTAAACATCCCCCCACCCCACCGTTCCCCACCCCGCCCGTGCACCTCGTCTCAGGCGAACCCTACCCAGCTCCGCTTGTTCACTCCATCCCAACCCTCCTCTCCGCTGCCGCCAGAGGTGCTCATCAGCACGGTCGTGTGGTACTGACGAAGGTGGCGGCGGGAATCCGGGGCAGTGGCCTCAGGCGGTGGTGCTTCTTGTGGCCTGTGCGGCGGGCAACGCCGACAGGTGGAGGTTGGCTACTTCCCCGCCGTGTAGGTCGCATGAAGGCAGTGGGCGTCGGCTGCTGCGGCATGCGGTCCCTCGTTGGTTTGACGGCTCACCATGGAGAAGCTTCGTCCTGAAGCCTCGATCTACTGCGATCCGCGTAGGATCCGGCCCCTGTGGCTTCGACCGCCGTTCCTGGGGTGCTTGCTCTACGGATCTTGTGGTTGAGAGCGAATCCGAAGGAAACCCTTAGCCGGTGCGACGGCCACACTGAAGATGCCGCCTTTGGATGTTGTTCCCCTTGCTGGAAGCTTTGGTGACGTTCCCCTCCCTCCCACCCGTCCCAAGAGCTCAGGTGAAAGCCTCAGGTCCCCTGTTCCGGGCGACAAGGACACCTTGGTGGTGTGAGCCATCCTGAAGACATTGTTTGGGGACTTCTCGAGTGGTGGTGGAGTTGGCGGCGGTTCGATGGACGGCGTGAGTTTGGGTTCATGTTCGGCAGCCTGCTGGGCTCCAGGGGCGGATAGTCCCCGCCATTGGTGCGAGGGGATCGATGTCCTTCTTAGTACCGGTAGTATGCATGCCTTGGGCTTCAGCGATTCCTATCCTCTGTCGTTGTACGGTGCTACCATTTTCGGCCTTCTCCGTGGTTCAACGCCTTCCTTCGACAACTTATGTCCAGGTTCTGCCTTCCTGTTGCCGGCAATGGTGCTTGGGTGTTCGGACATACATTGGTTGTGGATCTGCTCCTGTTGTCTCTCCTTTGGTAGCTTGGGTGCCTTGATTTGGGTTCTAGGGGAACCACTCTGTCGGCCGCCAGTGCGGCACCCATCGAACCTGGGTGAAAAGGGTAGTGGCCTTTGCGGCGGCGGAGACAGATCATTGTTGCCCATGTTTGTTCCTTTTCTGGCAGTCATCGAACGCAATACTTGCACAATGGTGCCCTCCTCCCATGGCCTTAGTAGTTTAGTTGGTGTAGGTGTAATGGCGGTCGTTGGCAACGGTGCATCCATGTGTTCTCGGTCGCAGTTGCTGTTGCCCTGGAGTTATTCTACTTAGCACCTTGTATCTCAATCCTTTTCCATTTTCCTCTTATTCTCTTTGTAAGCTGCTATCGTGTAATCCTGATCGGTTGATGACTTTGTAAACTCAAAGTCGAACTAGGTTCGAGCTCTATTCGGGCCCGGCCGGCGCCTTTCCTGTAAAAAGAAATCTAATAGTATCCCCTCCCAAATTTGTACGAGGTCTGCTTCGGTACACCCCCCCCCCTCTTAACGTATAAGGGCATTTTGGGAATACGGTGCTTAACGAATCCCGCGCCGTATGCGGCGTGCCCATACAGGTAGAGCCGAGCGCATGGCTCGAGCCGATACGGCCGGCTCGTATCTATCCTCTCCCCGTCGCGCGAAAAAAAACCCACGACCTGCGTTGATCACGCGGCCCATTCCAACGTCGCCCCACCCCGCCGATCGCCGCCCTTACCCGCCGATCACCGCCTTTCCCCGCCGATCTAGCCGTGATCACGCTGCGAATTCCAACGTCTTCCCGTCTGGCCGATCGCCGCCTTTCCCCGCCGATCGCCGACCATTCTCCCCGTCTTCAACCGGGATCTGGCCGACGCGGACGTTGTTGGAGTCGCCTGCCGTACGTGATTTCGCCTCCGTGCAGGTCGTCGCGGTGACGTGGCCTACGTGGACGTCCTCGCCGCCCGCAACTCCGTGATCAACCTCTCCGGGAACGTCCTCGCCGTCCGCTGCCACGCCAGGCCGGCCGAAGTGCACGTGCATGCCATGTAAGCCGTCTAGTTTGTCAAAAAAATTGTATCTATAAATAATTATGTGCAATCGCTTGTTAGATAAGAAGTTGTCATTTGTATGATCGTAGTACATTTAATTTGATTTAAAATTGATAGATCAATTTTTATTATAATATTGCAGTGTTGGTTGTGAGATCATTCAATGGATAAAGAAACTGCATTTACGGATCTGTTTTTGGACACAAGTGAGTGTGATGGTAGCGATAGTGTTGATCGTACGAATGGTAATGATAGTAAAGATGATGATGATGGCAGCGACAATGAATCCTGGTCGTCGTACGGTAATTTACCTGAGGAGGATTTTCAAAAGAAGGAGGAGGGTGCTTGTAGTGAAAACGTAAGTGTCGTGTACAATCTTTTCATGGGATGAAGAACCATATGGTACTTACATGTGCATATGATTTTTTTATGTGCAGGAGGATATTGACGTCCAGAACAAGGAAAATCATGGTGTTGAATCTTTCGCAGATAACATAAGCCAGGTTCGGTCCAAAATTTAAGATGTCATTGAATAATAAAAACTTGTTAATGACAACTTACACTTGCTTATGTGGAATATTGTAGGCTAACTTTGATGGTTGGAGTGGTGATGATGGATATGAGCATGAGGTGGAGCTAATATGGACATTGAGGAAGCTGAAATCCAGCAAGGTGCGCTGGAGACACAGTTGAAGGTTATGCGTATGACATTTGCATCACAATGGGAGACCTACATGTTCTACAATAACTACGCCAAAGACCGTGGATTCAGTATCAGAAAAGATAAGGTGAAACGAGGAAAAAGACTTTCAACCACTGTCCGGTATAGGCGATACGTTTGCTCGAGGGCAGGAAAACGTCTCAGTAAATTTTTAAACCCGGAGGGCCGTACCCGCAGGCTAAGACCTGAGACTCATTGCAAGTGTGGCGCACATTTAGTCATGAAGTTGGACAAAGGATGTGGAGTTTGGTTCGTGGCAGCTTTTATGGATGATCACAACCATTTGTTCGCTAGACCAGATGAGGTGGTATTTCTACGGTCACATCGAGTGATGGGAGATCACTAGATAGCTGAGATCTTGGCGATGGAAGGAACTGGGATCAGAAAGCATATCATCGTCAAAAACTTCATTAGCAAGTATGGCTCGTATGATAAGTCTAGGTTTCTGAGACGAGACGTGTACAACCTATGTTGCCGAGAAAAAATGAAGTTGATTGCGAAGGGTGATGCTAACACGGCAATCGGGACTATGAGGAGCAGAAAGGAGAAGGATCCAGACTTTTTCTTTGAGTACGTGCTCGATAAGGAGGGCTGTTTGAAGAGCATGTTCTGGTGCGATGCACAGTCGCGCGGGACTATCAGTTGTATGGAGATGTGACTGTGTTCGACAGCACGTATAAGATGAACAGATATGGTATGCCGTTCATCCCCTTTGTTGCTGTAAATAATCACCGTTGCACCACAGTTTTTGGTTGTGCCATTGTGTCCGACGAGACCGAAGCGACGTACGCGTGGCTGCTCTAGACATTCCTGAAGGTCAATTGTCAGAAAAAGCCAAGGTCAATCATCACAGATGCAGACGCTGCAATGATACGAGCTATTCGGTTGGTTTTGGTTGATGTGTTGCACCGTCTCTGCTCATGGCTTGTGGAAAAAAACATGTAGAAGCACCTTAATTACAAATCGCTAAATGAGTTCAGGGCACTCTTGTACTACTCCACCTTTCTAGCCAACTTTGAGGCGAGATGGCACGCTTTCGTCCGTAAATGGAAGACTGATAAAACAGAAGAGTGGCTGAGTAGGATGTACAGGAAGAGGAGTCTGTGGGCAGCATCATATCTGTCAGATGGTTTTTTTCTGGGTATGCACAGTCATCAGAGGAGTGAAAGCCTTAACTCTTGTCTTCACCTTCACCTAGACGGCGGTATGACTATTGTTGTGTTGGGAACGTAGTAATTTCAAAAAAAAAACTTACGCACACGCAAGATCATGGTGATGCATAGCAACGAGAGGGGAGAGTGTTGGCTACGTACCCTCGTAGACCGAAAGCGGAAGCGTTAGCACAATGCGGTTGATGTAGTCGTACGTCTTCATGGCCCGACCGATCAAGCACCGAAACTACGGCACCTCCGAGTTCTAGCACACGTTCAGCTCGATGATGATCCCCGGACTCCGATCCAGCAAAGTGTCGGGGAAGAGTTCCGTCAGCATGACGGCGTGGTGACGATCTTGATGTTCTACCGTCGCAGGGCTTCGCCTAAGCACCGCTACAATATTATCGAGCATTATGGTGGAGGGGGGCACCGCACACGGCTAAGAGAACGATCACGAAGATCAACTTGTGTCTTTGGGGTGCCCCCTGCACCCGTATATAAAGGAGCAAGGGAGGAGGAGGCCGGCCCTTGGAGGGGGCGCGCCAAGTGTGGAGTCCTACTAGTACTCCCTAGTCCTAGTAGGATTCCACCTCCCATATGGAATAGGAAAAGAGAAAGGGAAAAGGGGAAGGAAGGAAGGGGGCGCCCCCCTTCCCTAGTCCAATTCGGACCAGACCAAGGGGAGGGGTGCGGCCACCCTTGAGGCCCTTTTCCTTCTTTCCCGTATGGCCCAATAAGGCCCAATACGTATTCTCGTAACTCTCCGGTGCTCCGAAAAATACCCGAATCACTCGGAACCTTTTCGATGTCCGAATATAATCGTCCAATATATCAATCTTTACGTCTCGACCATTTCGAGACTCCTCATCATGTCCCCGGTCTCATCCGGGACTCCGAACTCCTTCGGTACATCAAAACTCATAAACTCATAATATAATTGTCATCGAAACCTTAAGCGTGCGGACCCTACGGGTTCGAGAACAATGTAGACATGACCGAGACACGTCTCCGGTCAATAACCAATAGCGGAACCTGGATGCTCATATTGGCTCCCACATATTCTACGAAGATCTTTATCGGTCAGACCGCATAACAACATGCGTTGTTCCCTTTGTCATCGGTATGTTACTTGCCCGAGATTCAATCGTCGGTATCTCAATACCTAGTTCAATCTCATTACCGGCAAGTCTCTTTACTAGTTCCGTAATACATCATCCTGCAATTAACTCATTAGTTGCAATGCTTAAGTGATGTGCATTACCGAGAGGGCCCAGAGATACCTCTCCGACAATCGGAGTGACAAATCCTAATCTCGAAATACGCCAACCCAACAAGTACCTTCGGAGACACCTGTAGAGCACCTTTATAATCACCCAGTTACGTTGTGACGTTTGGTGCCACACAAAGTGTTCCTCCGGTAAACGAGAGTTGCATAATCTCATAGTCATAGGAACATGTATAAGTCATGAAGAAAGTAATAGCAACAAACTAAACAATCAAGTGCTATGCTATCGGAATGGGTCAAGTCAATCACATCATTCTCCTAATGATGTGATCCCATTAATCAAATGACAACTCATGTCTATGGTTAGGAAACATAACCATCTTTGATCAACGAGCTAGTCAAGTAGAGGCATACTAGTGGCACTCTGTTTGTCTATGTATTCACACATGTATTATGTTTCCGGTTAATACAATTCTAGCATGAATAATAAACATTTATCATGATATAAGGAAATAAATAATAACTTTATTATTGCCTCTAGGGCATATTTCCTTCAGTCTCCCACTTGCACTAGAGTCAATAATCTAGTTCACATCGCCATGTGATTTAACATCAATAGTTCACATCACCATGTGATTAACACCCATAGTTCACATCGACATGTGACCAACACCCAAAGGGTTTACTAGAGTCAATAATCTAGTTCACATCGCTATGTGATTAACACCCAAAGAGTACCGAGGTGTGATCATGTTTTGCTTGTGAGAGAAGTTTAGTCAACGGGTCTGCCACATTCAGATCCGTAAGTATTTTGCAAATTTCTATGTCAACAATGCTCTGCATGGAGCTACTCTAGCTAATTGCTCCCACTTTCAATATATATCCAGATTGAGACTTAGAGTCATCTGGATCAGTGTCAAAACTTGCATCGACGTAACCCTTTACGACGAACCTTTTGTCACCTCCATAATCGAGAAACATATCCTTATTCTACTAAGGATAATTTGGTCCAATGTCCAGTGATCTACTCCTAGATCACTATTGTACTCCCTTGCCAAACTCAGGGCAGGGTATACAATAGGTCTGGTACACAACATGGCATACTTTACAGAACCTGTGGCTGAGGCATAGGTAATGACTTTCATTCTACCTCTATCTTCTGCCGTGGTCGGGTTTTGAGTCTTACTCAACTTCACACCTTTGTAACATAGGCAAGAACTCCTTCTTTGACTGTTCCATTTTGAACTACTTCAAAATCTTGTCAAGGTATGTACTCATTGAAAAACTTATCAAGCGTCTTGATCTATCTCTATAGATCTTGATGCTCAATATGTAAGCAGCTTCACCGAGGTCTTTCTTTGAAAAACTCCTTTCAAACATTCCTTTATGCTTTGCAGAATAATTCTACATTATCTCCGATCAACAATATGTCTTTCACATATACTTATCAGAAATGCTGTAGCGCTCCCACTCACTTTCTTGTAAATACAGGCTTCACCGCAAGTCTGTATAAAACTATATGCTTTGATCAACTTATCAAAGCGTATATTCCAACTCCGAGATGCTTGCACCAGTCCATAGATGGATCGCTGGAGCTTGCATATTTTGTTAGTACCTTTAGGATTGACAAAACCTTCTGGTTGCATCATATACAACTCTTCTTTAATAAATCCGTTAAGGAATGCAGTTTTGTTTATCCATTTGCCTGATTTCATAAAATGCGGCAATTGCTAACATGATTCGGATAGACTTAAGCATAGATATGAGTAAGAAACTCTCATCGTAGTAAACACCTAGAACTTGTCGAAAACCTTTTTTCGACAATTCTAGCTTTGTAGATAGTAACACTACTATCAGCGTTCGTCTTTCTCTTGAAGATCCATTTAATCTCAATGGCTCGCCGATCATTGGGCAAGTCAATCAAAGTCCATACTTTGTTCTCATACATGCATCTCATCTCAGATTTCATGGCCTCAAGCCATTTCGCGGAATCTGGGCTCATCATCGCTTCCTCATAGTTTGTAGGCTCGTCATGGTCAAGTAACATGACCCCCAGAACAGGATTACCGTACCACTCTGGTGCGGATCTCACTCTGGTTTACCTACGAGGTTCGGTAGTAACTTGATCTGAAGTTACATGATCATCGTCATTAGCTTCCTCACTAATTGGTGTAGTAATCACAGGAACAGATTTCTGTGATGAACTACTTTCCAATAAGGGAGCAAGTACAGTTACCTCATCAAGTTCTACTTTCCTCCCACTCACTTCTTTCAAGAGAAACTCCTTTTCTAGAAAGGATCCATTCAAAGCAACGAATATATTGCCTTCGGATCTAAGATAGAAGGTGTACCCAACATTTTCTTTTGGGTATCCTATGAAGACGCACTTCTCCGATTTGGGTTAGAGCTTATCAGGTTGAAACTTTTTCACATAAGCATTGCAAACTCAAACTTTAAGAAATGACAGCTTAGGTTTCTTGCCAAACCACAGTTCAGATTGTGTCGTCTCAACGGACTTAGATGGTGCCCTTTTTTAATGTGAATGTAGCTGTCTTTAATGCATAATCCCAAAACGATAGTGGTAAATCGGTAAGAAACATTATAGATTGAGCTATATCCAATAAAGTACGGTTATGACGTTCGGACACATCATTATGCTGTGGTGTTCCATGTGGCATGTGTTTGTGAAACTATTCCACATTGTTTTAATTGAAGACCAAACTCGTAACTCAAATATTTTACTTCTGCGATCATATCGTAGAAACTTTTATTTTGTTACGATGATTCTCCACTTCACTCTGAAATTCTTTGAACTTTTCAAATGTTTCAGACTTGTGTTTCATCAAGTAGATATACTCATATCTGCTCAAATCATCTGTGAAGATCAGAAAATAATGATACCTGCCATGAGCCTCAATATTCATCGGACCACATACATCAGTATGTACGATTTCCAACAAATCTATTGCTCGCTCCATTGTTCCGGAGAACGGAGTCTTAGTCATCTTGCCCATGAGGCATGGTTCGCAAGCATCAACTGATTCATAATCAAGTGATTCCAAAAACCCATCAGCATGGATTTTTTTCATGCGCTTTACACCAATATGACCTAAACGGCAGTGCCACAAATAAGTTGCACTATCATTATTTACTTTGCATCTTTTGGCTTCAATATTATGAATATGTGTATCACTATGATCGAGATCCAACAAACCATTTTCATTGGGTGTATGACCATAGAAGGTTTTATTCATGTAAACAGAACAACAATTATTCTCTAACTTACATGAATAACCGTATTGCAATAAACATGATCCAATCATATTTATGCTCAACGCAAACACCAAATAACACTTATTTAGGTTCAACACTAATCCCGAAAGTATAGGGAGTGTGTGATGATGATCATATCAATCTTGCAACCACTTCCAACATACATCGTCACTTCACCCTTAACTAGTCTCTGCAACTCCCGTTTCGAGTTACTACTCTTAGCAACTGAACTAGTATCAAATACTGAGGGGTTGCTATAAACACTAGTAAAGTAGACATCAATAACATGTATATCAAATATACCTATGTTCACTTTGCCATCCTTCTTATCCGCCAATTACTTGGGGTAGTTCCGCTTCCAGTGACCAGTCCCTTTGCAGTAGAAGCACTTAGTCTCAGGCTTAGGACCAGACTTGGGCTTCTTCACTTGAGCAGCAACTTGCTTGCTGTTCTACTTGAAGTTCCCCTTCTTTCCTTTGCCCTTTTCTTGAAACTAGTGGTCTTGTCTACCATCAACACTTGATATTTTTCTTGATTTCTACCTTCGTTGATTTCAGCATTACGAAGAGCTTGGGAATCGTTTCCGTTATCCCTTGCATATCATAGTTCATCATGAAGTTCTACTAACTTGGTGATGGTGACTAGAGAATTCTATCAATCACTATCTTATCTGGCAGATTAACTCCCACTTGATTCAAGCGATTGTAGTACCCAGACAATCTGAGCACATGCTCACTGCTTGAGCTATTCTCCTCCATCTTTTAGCTATAGAACTTGTTGGAGACTTCATATCTCTCAACTCGAGTATTTGCTTGAAATATTAACTTCAACTCCTGGAACATCTCATATGGTCCATGACTTCCAAAACATCTTTGAAGTCCCGATTCTAAGCCGTTAAGCATGGTGCACTAAACTATCAAGTAGTCATCATATTGAGCTAGCCAAACGTTCATAACGTCTACATTTGCTCCTGCATTAGGTCTGTCACCTAGCGGTGCATCAAGGACGTAATTCTTCTGTGCAGCAATGAGGATAAACCTCAGATCACGGATCCAATCCGCATCTTTGCTACTAACATCTTTCAACTTAGTTTTCTCTAGGAACATATATAAAACATAGGGAAGCAACAACGCGAGCTATTGATCTACAACATAGATATGCTAATACTACCAGGACTAAGTTCATGATAAATTAAAGTTCAATTAATCATATTACTTAAGAACTCCCACTTAGATAGATATCCCTCTAATCCTCTAAGTGATCACGTGATCCAAATCAACTAAACCATGTCTGATCATCACGTGAGATGGAGTAGTTTCAATGGTGAACATCACTATGTTGATCATATCTACTATATGATTCACGCTCGACCTTTCAGTCTCAGTGTTTCGAGGCCATATCTGTTATATGCTAGGCTCGTCAAGTTTAACCTGAGTATTCTGCGTGTGCAACTGTTTTGCACCCGTTGCATTTGAACGTAGAGCCTATCACACCCGATCATCACGTGATGTCTCAGCACGAAGAACTTTCGCAACGGTGCATACTCAGGGAGAACACTTGTACCTTGATAATTAGTGAGAGATTATCTTATAAAGCTACCATCGAACTAAGCAAAATAAGATGTATAAAAGATAAACATCATATGCAATCATAATATGTGACATGATATGGCCATGATCATCTTGCGCCTTTGATCTCCATCTCCAAAGTACTGTCATGATCTCCATCGTCACCGGCATGACACCATGATCTCCATCATCTTGATCTATATCAATGTGTCGTCATATGGTCGTCTCGCCAACTATTGCTGTTGCAACTATTGCTATCGCATAGCGATAAAGTAAAGCAATTATTTGGTGCTTACATCTTATGCAATAAAGAGACAACCATAAGGCTTCTGCCAGTTGTCCATAACTTCAACAAAACATGATCATCTTATACAACAACTTATATCTCATCACGTCTTGACCATATCACAACACAACATGCCCTGCAAAAACAAGTTAGACGTCCTCTACTTTGTTGTTGCAAGTTTTACGTGGCTGCTACGGGCTTAGCAAGAACCGTTCTTACCTACGCATCAAAACCACAACGATAGTTTGTCAAGTTGGTGCTGTTTTAACCTTCTCAAGGACCGGGCATAGCCACACTCGATTCAACTAAAGTTGGAAAAACTGACACCCGCTAGTCACCTGTGTGCATAGCACGGCGGTAAAACCAGTCTCGCTTAAGCGTACGCGTAATGTCGGTCCGGGCCGCTTCATCCAACAATACCGCCGAACCAAAGTGTGACATGCCGGTAAGTAGTATGACTTATATCGCCCACAACTCACTTGTGTTCTACTCGTGCATATTACATCAACGCATAAAACCTAGGCTCTGATACCACTGTTGGGGAACGTAGTAATTTCAAAAAAAAACTTACGCACACGCAAGATCATGGTGATGCATAGCAACGAGAGGGGAGAGTGTTGTCTACGTACCCTCATAGACCGAAAGCGGAAGCGTTAGCACAACGCGGTTTATGTAGTCGTACGTCTTCACGGCCCGACCGATCAAGCACCGAAACTACGGCACCTCCGAGTTCTAGCACACGTTCAGCTCGATGACGATCCCCGAACTCCGATCCAGCAAAGTGTCGGGGAAGAGTTCCGTCAGCACGATGGCATGGTGACGATCTTGATGTTCTACCGTCGCAGGGCTTCACCTAAGCACCGCTACAATATTATGGAGGATTATGGTGGAGGGGGGCACCGCACACGGCTAAGAGAACGATCACGAAGATCAACTTGTGTCTTTGGGGTGCCCCCTGCACCCGTATATAAAGGAGCAAGGGAGGAGGAGGCCGGCCCTTGGAGGGGGCGCGCCAAGTGTGGAGTCCTACTAGTACTCCCTAGTCCTAGTAGGATTCCACCTCCCATATGGAATAGGAAAAGAGAAAGGGAAAAGGGGAAGGAAGGAAGGGGGAGCCCCCCTTCCCTAGTCCAATTCGGACCAGACCAAGGGGAGGGGTGCGGCCACCCTTGAGGCCCTTTTCCTTCTTTCCCGTATGGCCCAATAAGGCCCAATACGTATTCCCGTAACTCTCCGGTGCTCCGAAAAATACCCGAATCACTCGGAACCTTTTCGATGTCTGAATATAATCGTCCAATATATCAATCTTTACGTCTCGACCATTTCGAGACTCCTCATCATGTCCCCGGTCTCATCCGGGACTCCGAACTCCTTCGGTACATCAAAACTCATAAACTCATAATATAATTGTCATCGAGACCTTAAGCGTGCGGACCCTACGGGTTCGAGAATAATGTAGACATGACCGAGACACGTCTCCGGTCAATAACCAATAGCGGAACCTGGATGCCCATATTGGCTCCCACATATTCTACGAAGATCTTTATCGGTCAGACCGCATAACAACATACGTTGTTCCCTTTGTCATCGGTATGTTACTTGCCCGAGATTCAATCGTCGGTATCTCAATACCTAGTTCAATCTCGTTACAGGCAAGTCTCTTTACTAGTTCCGTAATACATCATCCTGCAATTAACTCATTAGTTGCAATGCTTAAGTGATGTGCATTACCGAGAGGGCCCAGAGATACCTCTCCGACAATCGGAGTGACAAATCCTAATCTCGAAATACGCCAACCCAACAAGTACCTTCGGAGGCACCTGTAGAGCACCTTTATAATCACCCAGTTATGTTGTGACGTTTGGTGGCACACAAAGTGTTCCTCCGGTAAACGGGAGTTGCATAATCTCATAGTCATAGGAACATGTATAAGTCATGAAGAAAGCAATAGCAACAAACTAAACGATCAAGTGCTATGCTATCGGAATGGGTCAAGTCAATCACATCGTTCTCCTAATGATGTGATCCCGTTAATCAAATGACAACTCATGTCTATGGTTAGGAAACATAACCATCTTTGATCAACGAGCTAGTCAAGTAGAGGCATACTAGTGACACTCTGTTTGTCTATGTATTCACACATGTATTATGTTTCCGGTTAATACAATTCTAGCATGAATAATAAACATTTATCATGATATAAGGAAATAAATAATAACTTTATTATTGCCTCTAGGGCATATTTCCTTCATGTTGACCTAGTTGTGCCTTATGAGAATTGCATAGTTCGACTACGTGAGAACGAGGCGCATGATGACTGTGTTTCAAATCAGTCATTGCCACCATCACTCACAGAATATAAGGATATTGAGAAGCATGCTACAGAAGTATTCTCTCATTCCAATTTTTATATTCTTCAACAAGATCTGAAGAAGATGGGAGAGCTTGGGATTTTTGAGACGCTAGTGGGAGTTGACTGCCACACCTTCATCGTGACATGGAGAAATAACCGCAAATTTCAGTTCAGCGTGAATTATCGAGCTGAAAACTCTGAGTATACGATAGACTGCAGTTGCGGACGAATGCTTCGGAAAGGATTGCCTTGCAAACACATTCTGTATGTGTTAGTTCATCTGAAAATATCTAAAATACCTAAGTGTTGCATCCTTAAGAGGATGTCGAAAGTTGCGAGAGGTGGGCTGCCTGCACAGCGAAAGAGTGACATGTTTGGCTGGGGTTGGACAGGGGCAGAGCAGCGTGCTCGCTATAGTCAACTCAGTATAACAAGAGCTGAAGCTTTTCATGTTGCTTCAAATGATCCATTCGTCTTTGATGAGTTGATGCAGTGTCTGCAGAATATAATAGCAAAGAAAAAGGTCCCTGATAATGATGTTGTTGGTAGTAGAAGAAATGTGCATGAGGAGCCGCGTCAGCCGGAACAACATGTTGATGTCATAGGTGATCCCGTGAAAGTTTCCATGAAGGGCGCCCCTAAACAGAGCATGACAGGGCGGGCAAAGAAAGATCCAAATGTTACAAAAAATGGAAGACCAAAATCATTTTCTGAGAAAAAACCCGGTCCTCTTTGTGGCATTTGTAAGAAAGAGGGCCATAAACGGCAAACGTGCCCTGAGAATGAAAAGTAAGTTTTACATTATTTTAATTATTTTTTGGTTCTCTCTTTAAAATTGTCTGATGAGTTGTTTACAATTTGTTATGTAGGAACTGGGCATAAAGATGAAGTATTCTTAATCAATTGAAGGCACTCGCAATTTCAGTTTATTTGTTTAAGGATAAGAGACATGGCACTTTGAGTTTATTCTTTAAGCCACCTTGTTCGATGGAAGGCACTGGCACTTTTAGTTTATTTGTTTAAGGATTAGAGACATGGCACTTTGAGTTAATCTTTATGCCACCTTGTTCGATGTTATGAGACACGCGATTTTTATTATTATGTGTGAAACATGATATATTTGTATGAATGTGTTACTGCTGTCATGACTTTGTCAACTGATTAACATTTTTTAAATTTAATGTATGTGAAAAAAATATTTGAAAAAAAAGCCCAGCCGTGGCCGGGCGCACACATGGTCAGTATACTACAACGCCTTCTGGGAGGCCTTTCGGCCGCCGAGCGGGGAGGCCACGGCGTACAACATGGCATTCATTGGTGTTCTGTAGTGAGCTTGTGAGAAGGCGAAGATGCGGGTATATAAACCGGTCGGCGCGTCTCTCCGCGGGCGAGGTGGGACTAAACCTAGTCGGCACAACGCGCCAGCGTCCCCATCCGCACAAGAAGAGGATCGACCGACGGGCCCGACGCGCGTCATTTGTGGGCCGACAGATCACCATATTCCCCCTCGGGATCGTTGCATGTGCCCGCTGGGTGGGGCGGGACGAGACCTGTGCCACCGGGCACGCGGCTGTCGGTCGGTCGGCTGCTGGGCCAGCAGACCCGCGCGTGGCGCACGGCGAATCGCGCCAGCCCGCACTAGCTGGACTGCGCGGGCCCGCCATTGCCTCGGCTGTCGGCCACCGCACGGCCTGGGCTGGAATATTCGTCGGATCCAGCGCCGCTTCTGCCAGCATAATCGACGTGGGAAATTGTGCAAGTTTTGTCCACATCGCGCCAACTCAGGACAGCGGGGATATTTTCTAATAAATAAATGACCGCCGCGAGTAGAAACAACAAAAGTACATATAACATCGCAGCCGCAAACTGATACATTTTAGGACAGCAAAAATATTACTTGCCCACACGCATTTAAATGTTTAGTCTCACACGAAAGCGATAAATAAAACGTGAAAAATTGTCGAAATCTATCCCAGTGCCATGTCGCATTACAATCAATCAAAGTATCCAACAACGGTAGGGAAACCTTCTACGGGACTAAAACCCTACCGATGCTAATACCTATTCCTTCTCCATGATTTTAACAATTTTCATCTTGACCTTCTCTAATTTGTTCACCTCTGAAAAAATAATTTCCGCGACAATACGTGGCCTTGACTCATTAATCTCTTCCTGGTCAAATTCATGTGTCCAGCAATCTCCGTCCCAGTATTTTATGCACCACATCACAAAAAGTCCACAAGACACTCTGCAATAAACATGTGTGATCAGCTTAGGATATAGCATGCACTTCCTTGTACTCATTTAACTTACCCATCTTTTTGTCTCGACATTTTATACTCATTAATTGGCCACGATGAGACATCTGGAAATTTTTTTGATTCAAGAGTTGAGTTGGCCTCCATAATATCCTTAGAAATTTCAGCTCTCTGAAATAAATTAACAGACCCGAATTTAATCTATGACTCAATATTTTTCTGAATGCGAGTGTGAAAATTATAGCATACCAGGGTGGCAATCATATTGCGAATTCTTTGGCTAATTGCGCCTTTAGAATTTGAGTCAAGAACTTGAAACTCCTCCTTGACGGTGTGCATCACCATGGTTATCCAATGATTATCATTAACGTGCATAGGAAAATACGCCTACATAGTAACCAAATGATGTTAGTGTAATTAAATAGTAATGTCTAATAAAAACAAATAAATATGAAAGCAATACCTTGTCCCGTCTGAAATACTCATCCATTACTCTTGCGATGACTTTTGTTTTCTTTGTAACATGTTCTGAGTCTAAATCATTTACTGACTTGGTCTTTCCCCTTGCCCTACTCAACGTAAATTTGGGGAACCACGTTGCTGATATGTAACGATCAGAAAAATCACTGTGTTGTAGGTGTTTACAATATGCATTGATGATCTCCATACATAAACAAAAAATTTCTATCAACTTGTGAAGTACAAATGAGAGATTTGTTAAAACCAAACTCATACTTACAGCGCCATTCAACCATTTAAACGTCAGGAGATCGTGAAGCATAGCTGGCGTGCATATGTCCCCATCTGGTGGCGGCATACCGACCACAGTTCGGTGTGCATGCTTCTTTGTTGATGCTAGAGTCTCAACAAAAACTCTGGCTGCCTCTATGTGAACCGGAGTCATATTAAGAGAACTTGCTAGAATTGAATGTGGTGACGATGCAAACAGATCTAAAACAATGCAGCTACAGTCATTAAAAATAATAAAAAAATTACATAACGCGTGAATGAATTATAAAGTAGTACTTGACTTACTTTTTTAACACGTTTCTTGTGGGTAATGAGAATGTCGTAGGGGGATTGGCAATATTTCGACTTTTTTCTTTTGCGCTTACCATCATTTTCCTGATTGCCTTCACCATTACCTATGTTGCTCTCTGCCGGGAAACTCTCAAACGTGTCTTCGAACTTTGTTGGTGACAAAGCATCCATAGACTCACCAGAAATATCAGCATTCTACGAGGTTCGGGACATAGACGGAAAGTCTTTTGTATGTACAGTTGATGCTGAAGATGGAGAGTTTCCTTTATCGTCTATAATGAAAGGATCAGTAGCTTCACCTTTACCCGGTGTCATCGCCGGAGCACCCGTGTCATCAACGGGCACGGAGGTATCATTGATACCCGTGAAAGATGTTCCTACCTTTACGTCGGTAGGTGAATCAATATCTGGCCAATATTTTGATGACTTGTACTGGCCATTCTCCATCCCAACTCCTTCACCTACATTATCAAATTCGTCATTGTTTTCCCTCTTATTGGGTTTGTACAGCACACCTTCCGTGTGTTGGGAAACGTAGTAATTTCAGAAAAATTCCTACGCACACGCAAGATCATGGTGATGCATAGCAACGAGAGGGGAGAGTGTTGTCTACGTACCCTCGTAGACCAAAAGCGGAAGCGTTAGCACAACGTGGTTGATGTAGTCGTACGTCTTCACGATCCGATCGATCCAAGTACCGAACGCACGGCACCTCCGAGTTCAGCACACGTTCAGCTCGATGACGTCCCGCGAACTCCAATCCGGTAGAGCTTCACGGGAGAGTTCCGTCAGCATGACGGCGTGGTGACGATGATGATGTCCTACCGTCGCAGGGCTTCGCCTAAGCACCGCTACGATATGATCGAGGTGGATTATGGTGGAAGGGGGCACCGCACACGGCTAAGAGATCAAGAGATCAATTGTTGTGTCTATGGGGTGCCCCCTGGCCACGTATATAAAGGAGTGGAGGAGGAGGGGGCCGGCCAAGAGGAGGAGGCGTGCACAAAGGGGGGGGCATTCCTACTCCAAGTAGGTTTTGCCCCCCTTTCCTATTCCAACTAGGAGAAGGGGGAAGGAGGAGGTGGAGAGAAGGAAGGAGAAGGGGGGCCGCGCCCCCTTCCCTTTCCCAATTCGGATTGGGGCAAGGGGGGCTGCGCGCCACCTCCTGCTGCCTCTCCTCTTCCACTACTTTGGGCCCATGAGGCCCAATAATCCCCGGGGGGTTCCGGTAACCCCCCGGTACTCCGGTATATATCCGATAACCCCCGGAACCATTCCGGTGTCCGAATATAGTCGTCCAATATATCAATCTTCATGTCTCGACCATTTCGAGACTCCTTGTCATGTCCGTGATCACATCCGGGACTCCGAACAACCTTTGGTACATCAAAGCTCATAAACTCATAATATAACCGGCATCGAAACATTAAGCGTGCGGACCCAACGGGTTCGAGAACTATGTAGACATGACCGAGACATGTGTCCAGTCAATAACCAATAGCGGAACCTGGATGCTCATATTGGCTCCCACATATTCTACGAAGATCTTTATCGGTCAGACCGCATAACAACATACGTTGTTCCCTTTGTCATCGGTATGTTACTTGCCCGAGATTCGATCGTCGATATCTTAATACCTAGTTCAATCTCGTTACCGGCAAGTCTCTTTACTCGTTTCGTAATACATCATTCCGCAAATAACTCATTTAGTTGCAATGCTTGCAAGGCTTAAGTGATGTGCATTACCGAGAGGGCCCAGAGATACCTCTCCGACAATCGGAGTGACAAATCCTAATCTCGAAATACGCCAACCCAACAAGTACCTTTGGAGACACTGATACGTCTCCGTTGTATCTATAATTTTTGATTGTTCCATGCCAATATCCTACAACTTCCATATACTTTTTGGCAACTTTTTATACTATTTTTAGGACTACTTTATTGATCCAGTGCCCAGTGCCAGTTCCTGTTTGTTGCATGTTTTTTGTTTCACAGAAACCCAATATCAAACGGAGTCCAAACGGGATAAAAACAGACGGAGAATTATTTTGGAATATTTATGATTTTTGGGAAGTAAAATCAACACGAGACGGTGTCCGAGGGGGGCACGAGGTAGGGGGGCGCGCCCCAGGGAGTCAGGCGCGCCCTAGGGTGTCAGGCGCGCCCCTGACCCTCGTGACCACCCCATAAGGAGGTTGGTTCCCTTCTTTCGCCACAAGAAATCTAGTTTCCGGATAGAGATCATGTCAAAATTTCAGCCCAATCGGAGTTACGGATCTCCGGGAATATAAGAAACGATGAAAGGGAAGAATCTAAGAACGCAGAAACAGAGAGAGAAAGAGAGACAGATCCAATCTCGGAGGGGCTCTCGCCCCTCCCACGCCATGGAGACCATGGACCAGAGGGGAAACCCTTCTCCCATCTAGGGAGAAGGTCAAGGAAGAAGAGGAAGGAGGGGGGCTCTCCCCCCTCGCGTCCGGTGGCACCGGAGTGCCACCGGGGGCCATCATCATCACCGCGATCTACACCAACACCTCCGCCATCTTCACCAACATCTCCATCACCTTCCCCCTCTATCTACAGCGGTCCACTCTCCCGCAACCCGCTGTACCCTCTACTTGAATATGGTGCTTTATGCTTCATATTATTATCCAATGATGTGTTGCCATCCTATGATGTCTGAGTAGATTTTCGGTGTCCTATCGGTGGTTGATGAATTGCTATGATTGATTTAGTTTGCTTGTGGTTATGTTGCTGTCCTTTGGTGCCCATCATATGATTTCACGCGTGGATCACACCATAGGGTTAGTTGTATGTTGATAGGACTATGTATTGGAGGGCAAGAGTGACAGAAGCTTCAACCTAGCATAGAAATTGATGCATACGGGATTGAAGGGGGACCAATATATCTTAATGCTATGGTTGGGTTTTACCTTAATGAACATTAGTAGTTGCGGATGCTTGCTAATAGTTCCAATCATAAGTGCATAGAATTCCAAGTCAGGGATGGCATGCTAGCAGTGGCCTCTCCCACATAATACTTGCTATCGGTCTAGTAAAGTAGTCAATTGCTTAGGGGCAATTTCACAACTCCTACCACCACTTTTCCACACTCGCTATATTTACTTTATTGTTTCTTTATCTAAACAGCCCCTACTTTTTATTTACGTACTCTTTATTATCTTGCAAACCTATCCAACAACACCTACAAAGTACTTCTAGTTTCATACTTGTTCTAGGTAAAGCGAACGTCAAGCGTGCGTAGAGTTGTATCGGTGGTCGATAGAACTTGAGGGAATATTTGTTCTACCTTTAGCTCCTCGTTGGGTTCGACACTCTTACTTATTGAAAACGGTTGCGATCCCCTATACTTGTGGGTTATCAAGACCTTTTTCTGGCACCGTTGCCGGGGAGCAATAGCGTTGGGTTCGACACTCTTATTTATTGTTCTGAGTTGTTTTCTATCTTTAGTTATGGGTAGAAAACGCAAAATAGCAAAAAAAAAATTAGTTGTACCTACTGAACCAATGGTTGAAGAACCACTCAAAATCTATCACACTACTGAAGCTTTTTACTTGGATCATCTTCGATCCCTTTGTGCTCGTGCCGAAACCCCAACTAGCTTAGTTGATGGCAAATCTTTAGATGAGCATGCTTGTTATGTGTGACACCGTATATCTGAAAAAGGGAAACTATTATGGGGTCAAATTCAATGTTTGCAATGCTATGCTTGGAATTTATGTGAAATATATGATTTTACTTGTTGTTCTGAAAACCCTAAGAAACACCTTCCCTATCAATGTGAGTTTAGTGATAATGGAATCGTATCTTCGTATGCTAAGGGTGTTTACAATTACTATGATGTTCAACAAATTGAAGAATTTGTTGCTTTTGAGGGTGCTTATGAAATTGCTTCTTTGATTGAAAAGTATGATGCTACTTTTCATAAATCTGAAAATTTTGCTATACTTAAATATTGCTATGATAATTATGCTTCTAATACCTATGTTAAACAATATATTGAGGAATACTCCGCTGTCCAAGAAGAGACTAATATTTTGCAGGAGTCTATGGAAGAAGAAATTGATGACACTGTGAGCTCATTGGATGAAAAAGATGAGGAGGAGAGCGAAGAACAAAAGGAGGAAGGGCGGATTGATCACCCGTGCCCACCTTCTAATGAGAGTAACTCTTCAACTCATACATTGTTTAATTCCCCTTCGTGCTTACCGAAGGATGATTGCTATGATGATTGTTATGATCCCGTTGATTCTTTTGAAATATCCCTTTTTGATGATGCTTGCTATGCTTGTGGCCAAGATGCCAATATGAATTATGCTTATGGAGATGAACTTGCTATAGTTCCTTATGTTAAACATGAAATTGTTGCTATTGCACCCACGCATGATAGTCCTATTATCTTTTTGAATTCTCCCGACTACACTATATCAGAGAAGTTTGCACTTATTAAGGATTATATTGATGGGTTGCCTTTTACCATTGCACATGACGATTTTGATGAATATAATATGCATGTGCTTGCTGCTCCTACTTGCAATTATTATGATAGAGGAACTATATCTCCACCTCTCTATGTTTCCAATATGATAGAATTGCAAGAAACTGTTTATACTATGCATTGGCCTTTACTTTGTGTGCATGAATTGTTCTTTTATGACATGCCGATGCATAGGAGAGAGTTAGACTTCGTCATTGCTTGATATATGTTGCTTTCTGCTCACTACTAAATTACAAATCATTGTTAATTAAAATTGGCTTTGATATACCTTGGGATCCGGGTGGATTCACTACTTGAGCACTATATGCCTAGCTTAATGGCTTTAAAGAAAGCGCTGCCAGGGAGACAACCCGGAAGTTTTAGAGAGTCATTTATTTCTGTTGAGTGCTTTCATATAGTTTAAAAACAACAAAAATAAAGAGGGGAACCCAAAACTTTTCAAAAAGAAAAGTGGAAGTGAGAAAGACAAGCATTGTTGAAGTGGGAGAGCTCCTTGAACTTTGTTCATGCTCACGGCAACTTTGTGAATCTTGATTACAGAAACTTTTCAACAAAAATAATTATCCCCTTGTACAATTCCATTGTATTATAAAAATAATGTGCCAAGGTTTGCCTTTAGGATGTTTACATTTGCTTGATGGTTTGTACGGTGCAGGACAGAAACTTTGGCTGTAGTGCGCGATTTTACATTTTTAGCTGGAACGTCAAATGGCTCTAATTCTTTTTGAACTGTCTGCCTATAGAAATTTTTTATTTTTCCGAATTTTTGTAGAATTGTTCAAGTATCATAAGTATGGTGAATGTTCAGATTATTACAGACTGTTCTGTTTTAGACAGATTCTGTTTCTGATGCATAGTTTGCTTATTTTGATGAAACTATCAATTTATATTAGTGGATTAAGCCATTAAAAAGTTATATTACAGTAGAAACAATGAAAAAACAAAATATGAATTGGTTTGCAACAGTACTTAGAGTAGTGATTTGCTTTATTATACTAATGGATCTTACCGAGTTTTCTGTTGAAGTTTTGTGTGGATGAAGTGTTGGCTCATTGAGAAGGTCTCGATGTGAGAAGAAGGAAGAGAGGCAAGAGCTCAAGCTTGGGGATGCCCGAGGCACCCCAAGTAAATATTCAAGGAGACTCAAGCGTCTAAGCTTGGGGATGCTGGGGAGGCATCCCCTCTTTCTTCAACAAATATCGGTATGTTTTCGTATTCGTTTCGTTCATGCTATATGTGCAAGTCTTGGAGCGCCTTTTGCATTTAGGTTTTTATTTTTCTTTTATGCACCATGCTGGTATGAGATAGTCCTTGGTTTATTTATAGAATGCTCATTGCACTTCACTTATATCTTTTGAGTATGGCTTTATAGAATGCTCTATGCACTTCACTTATATCATTTGAAGTTTGGATTGCCTGTTTCTCTTCACTTAGACAACCGCCATTTGTAGAATGCTCTTTTGCTTCACTTATATTTGTTAGAGCATGGGCATATCTTTTGTAGAAAGAATTGAACTCTCTTCCTTCACTTATATCTATTTAGAGAGATGACAGGAACTGGTCATTCACATGGTTAGTCATAAAATCCTACATAAACTTGTAGATCGCTGAATATGATATGTTTGATTCCTTGCAATAGTTTTGCGATATAAAGATGGTGATATTAGATTCATGCTAGTCGAGTAATTGTGAAATTGAGAAATACTTGTGTTGAGGTTTGCAAGTCCCATAGCATGCACGTATGGTGAACCGTTATGTAACAAAGTCGGAGCATGAGGTGTTTATTGATTGTCTTCCTTATGAGTGGCGGTCAGGGATGAGCGATGGTCTTTTCCTACCAATCTATCCCCCTAGGAGCATGCGCGTAGTACTTTGTTTCGATGACTAATAGATTTTTGCAGTAAGTATGTGAGTTCTATACGACTAATGTTGAGTCCATGGATTATACACACTCTTACCCTTCCATCATTGCTAGCCCCTAGTACCGGCAACTTTCGTCGGTACCATAAACCCATCATATATCTTCCTCAAAACAGCCACCATACCTACCTATCATGGCATTTCCATAGTCATTCCGAGATATATTGCCATGCAACTTTCATCATCATCATATACTTGACTTGAGCATTCATTGTCATATTGCTTTGCATGATCGTAAGATAGCTAGATTGATGTTTTCATGGCTTGTCCGTTTTTTTATGTCATTGCAACGCTAGATCATTGCACATCCCGGTACACCGCCGGAGGCATTCATATAGAGTCATATCTTTGTTCTAGATATCGAGTTGTAATATTGAGTTGTAAGTAAATAAAAGTGTGATGATCATCATTATTAGAACATTGCCCCAGTGAGGAAAGGATGATGGAGACTATGATTCCCCCACAAGTCGGGATGAGACTCCGGACGAAAAAAAATAAAAAAAATTAAAAAAATAAAGGCCAAAAGAAAGAGAAGGCCTAAAAAAGAGAAAATAAAAAAATGAGATAAAAAGAGAGAAGGGGCAGTGCTACTATCCTTTTTCCACACTTGTGCTTCAAAGTAGCACCATGTTCTTCATATAGAGAATCTCTTAAGTTATCACTTTCATATACTAGTGGGAATTTTCATTATAGAACTTGGCTTGTATATTCTGATGATGGGCTTCCTCAAATGCCCGAGGTCTTCATGAGCAAGCAAGTTGGATGCACACCCACTTAGTTTCAGTTAGAGCTTTCATACACTTATAGCTCTAGTGCATCCATTGCATGGCAATCCCTACTCACTCACATTGATATCTATTGATGGGCATCTCCATAGCCCATTGATACGCCTAGTTGATGTGAGACTATCTTCTCCTTTTTGTCTTCTCCACCATCATATTCTATTCCTCCTATAGTGCTATGTCCATGGCTCACGCTCATGTATTGCATGAAAGTTGAAAAGGTTTGAGAACGTCAAAAGTATGAAACAGTTGCTTGGCTTGTCATCGGGGTTGTGCATGATGTGAATATTTTGTGTGGTGAAGATGGAGCATAGCCAGACTATATGATTTTGTAGGGATAAATTTCTTTGGCCATGTTATTTTGAAAAGACATGATTGCTTTATTAGTAGGCTTGAAGTATTATTGTTTTTATGTCAAATGATAGACTATTGCTTTGAATCACTCGTGTCTTAATATTCATGCCATGATTAGACATATGATCAAGATTATGCTAGGTAGCATTCCACATCAAAAATTATCTTTTTTATCATTTACCTACTCAAGGACGAGCAGGAATTAAGCTTGGGGATGCTGATACGTCTCCGTCGTATCTATAATTTTTGATTGTTCCATGCCAATGTTCTACAACTTCCATATAAATTTTGGCAACTTTTTATACTATTTTTGGGACTAACATATTGACCCAGTGCCCAGTGCCAGTTCCTGTTTGTTGCATGTTTTTTGTTTCGCAGAAACACAATATCAAACGGAGTCCAAACGGGATAAAAACGGATGGAGAATTATTTTGGAATATTTATGATTTTTGGGAAGTAAAATCAACTCGAGACGGTGTCCGAGGGGGGCACGAGGTAGGGGGCGCGCCCCAGGGTGTCAGGCGCGCCCCTGACCCTCGTGACCACCCCGTAAGGAGGTTGGTGCCCTTATTTCGCCGCAAGAAAGCTAATTTCCGGATAGAGATCGTGTCAAAATTTCAGCCCAATCGGAGTTACGGATCTCCGGGAATATAAAAAACGGTGAAAGGGAAGAATCTGAGAACGCAGAAACAGAGAGAGACAGAGAGACAGATCCAATCTCAGAGGGGCTCTCGCCCCTCCCATGCCATGGAGACCATGGACCAGAGGCAAAACCCTTCTCCCATCTAGGGAGAAGGTCAAGGAAGAAGAATAAGGAGGGGGGCTCTCTCCCCCTCGCTTCCGGTGGCACCGGAGTGCCACCGGGGGCCATCATCATCACCGCGATCTACACCAACACCTCCGCCATCTTCACCAACATCTCCATCACCTTCCCCCCTCTATCTACAGCTTTCCACTCTCCCACAACCCACTGTACCCTCTACTTGAACATGGTGCTTTATGCTTCATATTATTATCTAATGATGTGTTGCCATCCTATGATGTCTGAGTAGATTTTCGTTGTCCTACCGGTGGTTGATGAATTGCTATGATTGATTTAATTTTCTTGTGGTTATGTTGCTGTCCTTTGGTGCCCATCATATGATTTCACGCGTGGATCACACCATAGGGTTAGTTGTATGTTGATAGGACTATGTATTGGAGGGCAAGAGTGACAGAAGCTTCAACCTAGCATAGAAATTGATGCATACGGGATTGAAGGGGGACCAATATATCTTAATGCTATGGTTGGGTTTTACCTTAATGAACATTAGTAGTTGCGGATGCTTGCTAATAGTTCCAATCATAAGTGCATAGAATTCCAAGTCAGGGATGGCATGCTAGCAGTGGCCTCTCCCACATAATACTTGCTATCGGTCTAGTAAAGTAGTCAATTGCTTAGGGGCAATTTCACAACTCCTACCACCACTTTTCCACACTCGCTATATTTACTTTATTGTTTCTTTATCTAAACAGCCCCTACTTTTTATTTACGTACTCTTTATTATCTTGCAAACCTATCCAACAACACCTACAAAGTACTTCTAGTTTCATACTTGTTCTAGGTAAAGTGAACGTCAAGCGTGCGTAGAGTTGTATCGGTGGTCGATAGAACTTGAGGGAATATTTGTTCTACCTTTAGCTCCTCGTTGGGTTCGACACTCTTACTTATTGAAAACGGTTGCGATCCCCTGGCCACGTATATAAAGGAGTGGAGGAGGAGGGGGCCGGCCAAGAGGAGGAGGCGTGCACAAAGGGGGGGGGCATTCCTACTCCAAGTAGGTTTTGCCCCCCTTTCCTATTCCAACTAGGAGAAGGGGGAAGGAGGAGGTGGAGAGAAGGAAGGAGAAGGGGGGCCGCGCCCCCTTCCCTTTCCCAATTCGGATTGGGGCAAGGGGGGCTGCGCGCCACCTCCTGCTGCCTCTCCTCTTCCACTACTTTGGGCCCATGAGGCCCAATAATCCCCGGGGGGTTCCGGTAACCCCCCGGTACTCCGGTATATATCCGATAACCCCCGGAACCATTCCGGTGTCCGAATATAGTCGTCCAATATATCAATCTTCATGTCTCGACCATTTCGAGACTCCTTGTCATGTCCGTGATCACATCCGGGACTCCGAACAACCTTTGGTACATCAAAGCTCATAAACTCATAATATAACCGGCATCGAAACATTAAGCGTGCGGACCCAACGGGTTCGAGAACTATGTAGACATGACCGAGACATGTGTCCAGTCAATAACCAATAGCGGAACCTGGATGCTCATATTGGCTCCCACATATTCTACGAAGATCTTTATCGGTCAGACCGCATAACAACATACGTTGTTCCCTTTGTCATCGGTATGTTACTTGCCCGAGATTCGATCGTCGATATCTTAATACCTAGTTCAATCTCGTTACCGGCAAGTCTCTTTACTCGTTTCGTAATACATCATTCCGCAAATAACTCATTTAGTTGCAATGCTTGCAAGGCTTAAGTGATGTGCATTACCGAGAGGGCCCAGAGATACCTCTCCGACAATCGGAGTGACAAATCCTAATCTCGAAATACGCCAACCCAACAAGTACCTTTGGAGACACTGATACGTCTCCGTTGTATCTATAATTTTTGATTGTTCCATGCCAATATCCTACAACTTCCATATACTTTTTGGCAACTTTTTATACTATTTTTAGGACTACTTTATTGATCCAGTGCCCAGTGCCAGTTCCTGTTTGTTGCATGTTTTTTGTTTCACAGAAACCCAATATCAAACGGAGTCCAAACGGGATAAAAACAGACGGAGAATTATTTTGGAATATTTATGATTTTTGGGAAGTAAAATCAACACGAGACGGTGTCCGAGGGGGGCACGAGGTAGGGGGGCGCGCCCCAGGGAGTCAGGCGCGCCCTAGGGTGTCAGGCGCGCCCCTGACCCTCGTGACCACCCCATAAGGAGGTTGGTTCCCTTCTTTCGCCACAAGAAATCTAGTTTCCGGATAGAGATCATGTCAAAATTTCAGCCCAATCGGAGTTACGGATCTCCGGGAATATAAGAAACGATGAAAGGGAAGAATCTAAGAACGCAGAAACAGAGAGAGAAAGAGAGACAGATCCAATCTCGGAGGGGCTCTCGCCCCTCCCACGCCATGGAGACCATGGACCAGAGGGGAAACCCTTCTCCCATCTAGGGAGAAGGTCAAGGAAGAAGAGGAAGGAGGGGGGCTCTCCCCCCTCGCGTCCGGTGGCACCGGAGTGCCACCGGGGGCCATCATCATCACCGCGATCTACACCAACACCTCCGCCATCTTCACCAACATCTCCATCACCTTCCCCCTCTATCTACAGCGGTCCACTCTCCCGCAACCCGCTGTACCCTCTACTTGAATATGGTGCTTTATGCTTCATATTATTATCCAATGATGTGTTGCCATCCTATGATGTCTGAGTAGATTTTCGGTGTCCTATCGGTGGTTGATGAATTGCTATGATTGATTTAGTTTGCTTGTGGTTATGTTGCTGTCCTTTGGTGCCCATCATATGATTTCACGCGTGGATCACACCATAGGGTTAGTTGTATGTTGATAGGACTATGTATTGGAGGGCAAGAGTGACAGAAGCTTCAACCTAGCATAGAAATTGATGCATACGGGATTGAAGGGGGACCAATATATCTTAATGCTATGGTTGGGTTTTACCTTAATGAACATTAGTAGTTGCGGATGCTTGCTAATAGTTCCAATCATAAGTGCATAGAATTCCAAGTCAGGGATGGCATGCTAGCAGTGGCCTCTCCCACATAATACTTGCTATCGGTCTAGTAAAGTAGTCAATTGCTTAGGGGCAATTTCACAACTCCTACCACCACTTTTCCACACTCGCTATATTTACTTTATTGTTTCTTTATCTAAACAGCCCCTACTTTTTATTTACGTACTCTTTATTATCTTGCAAACCTATCCAACAACACCTACAAAGTACTTCTAGTTTCATACTTGTTCTAGGTAAAGCGAACGTCAAGCGTGCGTAGAGTTGTATCGGTGGTCGATAGAACTTGAGGGAATATTTGTTCTACCTTTAGCTCCGCGTTGGGTTCGACACTCTTACTTATCAAAAACTGTTGTGATCCCCTATACTTGTGGGTTATCAGACACCTGTAGAGCACCTTTATAATCACCCAGTTACATTGTGACGTTTGGTAGCACACAAAGTGTTCCTCCGGTAAACGGGAGTTGCATAATCTCATAGTCATAGGAACATGTATAAGTTATGAAGAAAGCAATAACAACAAACTAAACGATCAAGTGCTAAGCTAATGGAATGGGTCAAGTCAATCACATTATTATCCTAATGATGTGACCCCGTTAATCAAATGACAACTCATGCCTATGGTTAGGAAACTTAACCATCTTTGATTCAACGAGCTAGTCAAGTAGATGCATACTAGTGACATACTGTTTGTCAATGTATTCACACATGTATTATGTTTCCGGTTAATACAATTCTAGCATGAACAATAAACATTTATCATGATATAAGGAAATAAATGATAACTTTATTATTGCCTCTATTTTCCTCAGTCTCCCACTTGCACTAGAGTCAATAATCTAGTTCACATCGCCATGTGATTTAACATCAATAGTTCACATTACCATGTGATTAACACCCATAGTTCACATCGTCATGTGACCAACACCCAAAGGGTTTACTAGAGTCAATAATCTAGTTCACATTGCTATGTGATTAATACCCAAAGAGTACTAAGGTGTGATCATGTTTTGCATGTGAGGGAAGTTTAGTCAACGGGTCTGCCACATTCAAATCCGTATGTATTTTGCAAATTTCTATGTCAACAATGCTCTGCACGGAGCTACTCTAGCTAATTGCTCCCACTTTCAATATGTATCCAGATTGAGACTTTGAGTCATCTGGATCAGTGTCAAAACTTCATCGACGTAACCCTTTACGACGAACCTTTTGTCACTTCCATAATCGAGAAACATGTACTTATTCCACTAAGGATAATTTTGACCAACGTCCAGTGATCTACTCCTAGATCACTATTGTACTCCGTTGCCAAACTCAGGGCAGGGTATACAATAGGTCTAGTACACAACATGGCATACTTTATAGAACCTATGGCTGAGGCATAGGGAATGACTTTCATTCTCTCTCTATCTTCTGCCGTGGTCGGGTTTTGAGTCTTACTCAACTTCACACCTTGTAACACAGGCAAGAACTCCTTATTTGACTGTTCCATTTTGAACTACTTAAAAATCTTGTCAAGGTATGTACTCATTGAAAAACTTATCTAGCGTCTTGATCTATCTCTATAGATCTTGATGCTCAATATGTAAGCAGCTTCACCGAGGTCTTTTTTTGAAAAACTCCTTTCAAACATTCCTTTATGCTTTGCAAAATAGTTCTACATTATCTCCGATTAACAATATGTCATTCACATATACTTATCAGAAATGTTGTAGTGCTCCCACTCACTTTCTTGTAAATACAGGCTTCACCGCAAGTCTGTATAAAACTATATGCTTTGATCAACTTATCAAAGCGTATATTCCAACTCCGAGATGCTTGCACCAGTCCATAGATGGATCGCTGGAGCTTGCATATTTTGATAGTACCTTTAGAATTAACAAAACCTTCTGGTTGCATCATATACAACTCTTCTTTAATAAATCCATTAAGGAATGCAGTTTTGTTTATCCATTTGCCAGATTTCATAAAATGCGGCAATTGCTAACATGATTCGGACAGACTTAAGCATAGATACGAGTGAGAAACTCCCATCGTAGTCAACACCTTGAACTTGTCAAAAACCTTTTTGCGACAATTCTAGCTTTGTAGATAGTAACACTACTATCAGCGTCCGCCTTCCTCTTGAAGATCCATTTAATCTCAATGGCTCGCCTATCATTGGGCAAGTCAATCAAAGTCCATAATTTGTTCTCATACATGGATCTCATCTCAGATTTCATGGCCTCAAGCCATTTCGCGGAATCTGGGCTCATCATCGCTTCCTCATAGTTCGTAGGTTCGTCAAGGTCAAGTAACATGACCTCCAGAACAGGATTACCGTACCACTCTGCTGCGGATCTCACTCTGGTTTACCTATGAGGTTCGGTAGTAACTTGATCTGAAGTTACATGATCGTCATCATTAGCTTCCTCACTAATAGGTGTAGTAGTCACAGGAACAGATTTCTGTGATGAACTACTTTCCAATAAGGGAGTAGGTACAGTTACCTCATCAAGTTCTACTTTCCTCCCACTCACTTCTTTCGAGAGAAACTCCTTCTCTAGAAAGGATCCATTCTCAGCAATGAATATCTTGCCTTCGGATCTGTGATAGAAGGTGTACCCAACATTTTGTTTTGGGTATCCTATGAAGATGCACTTCTCCGATTTGGGTTTGAGCTTATCAGGTTGAAACTTTTTCACATAAGCATTGCAACCTCAAACTTTAAGAAACGACAACTTAGGTTTCTTGCCAAACCATAGTTCATACGGTGTCGTCTCAACGGATTTAGATGGTGCCCTATTTAATGTGAATGTAGCTGTCTCTAATGCATAACCCCAAAACGATAGTCGTAAATCGGTAAGAGACATCATAGATCGCACCATATCTAATAAAGTACGGTTACGACATTTGGACACACCATTACACTGTGGTGTTCCAGGTGGCGTGAGTAGTGAAACTATTTCACATTGTTTTAACTGAAGACCAAACTCATAACTCAAATATTTTACTTCTACGATCATATCGTAGAAACTTTTATTTTTGTTACGATGATTCTCCACTTCACTCTTAAATTCTTTGAACTTTTCAAATGTTTCAGACTTGTGTTTCATCAAGTAGATATACTCATATCTGCTCAAATCATCTGTGAAGATCAGAAAATAATGATACCTGCCGCGAGCCTCAATATTCATCGGACCACATACATCAGTATGTATGATGTCCAACAAATATGTTGCTCGCTCCATTGTTCCGGAGAACGGAGTCTTTGTCATCTTGCCCATGAGGCATGGTTCGCAAGCATCAACTGATTCATAATCAAGTGATTCCAAAAGCCCATCAGCATGGATTTTCTTCATACACTTTACACCTAAACGGCAGTGCCACAAATAAGTTGTACTATCATTATTAACTCTGCATCTTTTGGCTTCAATATTATAAAAATGTGTATCACCACGATCGAGATCCAACAAACCATTTTCATTGGGTGTATGACCATAGAAGGTTTTATTCATGTAAACAGAACAACAATTATTCTCTAACTTACATGAATAACTGTATTGCAATAAACTTGATACAATCATATTCATGCTTAACGCAAACACTAAATAACATTTATTTTAGGTTTAACACTAATCCCGAAAGTATAGGGAGTGTGTGATGATGATCATATCAATCTTGGAACCATTTCCAATACACATCGTCACTTCAGCCTTAACTAGTCTCTGTTCATTCTGCAACTCCCGTTTCGAGTTACTATTCTTAGCAACTGAACTAGTATCAAATACTAAGGGGTTGCTATAAACATTAGTAAAGTACACATCAATAACATGTATATCAAATATACCTATGTTCAATTTGCCACCCTTCTTATCCGCCAATTTCTTGGGGTAGTTCCGCTTCCAATGACCAGTCCCTTTGAAGTAGAAGTACTCAGTTTCAGGCTTAGGTCCAGACTTGGGTTTTTCCACTTGAGCAGCAACTTGTTTGCCGTTCTTCTTGAAGTTCCCCTTTCTTCCCTTTGTCCCTTTACTTGAAACTAGTGGTTTGTTTACCATCAACACTTGATGATTTTCTTGATTTCTACCTTCGTCGATTTCAGCATCACGAAGAGCTTGGGAATCGTTTCCGTTATCCCTTGCATATTATAGTTCATCACGAAGTTCTACTAACTTGGTGATGGTGACTAGAGAATTCTGTCAATCACTATTTTATCTGGAAGATTAACTCCCACTTGATACAAGCGATTGTAGTACCCAGACAATCTGAGCACATGCTCACTTCTTGAGCTATTCTCCTCCATCTTTTAGCTATAGAACTTGTTGGAGACTTCATATCTCTCAACTCGGGTATTTACTTGAAATATTAACTTCAACTCCTGGAACATCTCATATGGTCCATGACGTTCAAAACATCTTTGGAGTCCCGATTCTAAGCCATTAAGCATGGTGCACTAAACTATCAAGTAGTCATCATATTGAGTTGGCCAAACGTTCATAACGTCTGCATCTGCTCCTGCAATAGGTCTGTTACCTAGCGGTGCATCAAGGACATAATTCTTCTGTGCAACAATGAGGATAGTCCTCAGATCACGGGTCCAATCCGCAGCATTGCTACTAACATCTTTCAACTCAGTTTTCTCTAGGAACATATCAAAAATAAAACAGGGGAGCTAGATGCGAGCTATTGATCTACAACATAGATATGCTAATACTAGCAGGACTAAGTTCATGATAAATTAAAGTTCAATTAATCATATTACTTAAGAACTCCCACTTAGAAAGACATCCCTGTAATCTTCTAAGTGATCACGTGATCCAAATCAACTAAACCATAACCGATCATCACGTGAAATGGAGTAGTTTTCAATGGTGAACATCACTATGTTGATCATATCTACTATATGATTCACGCTCGACCATTCGCATATCTGCATATGCTAGGCTCGTCAAGTTTAACCTGAGTATTCTGCATGTGCAAAACTGGCTTGCACCCGTTGTAGATGGACGTAGAGCTTATCACACCCGATCGTCACGTGGTGTCTGGGCACGACGAACTTTGGCAACGGTGCATACTCAGGGAGAACACTTTTTATCTTGAAATTTAGTGAGAGATCATCTTATAATGCTCCGTCAATCAAAGCAAGATAAGATGCATAAAATATAAACATCATATGCAATCAATATAAGTGATATGATATGGCCATCATCATCTTGTGCTTGTGATCTCCATCTCCGAAGCACCGTCATGATCACCATCGTCACCGGCGCGACACCTTGATCTCCATCATAGCATCGTTGTCGTCTCTCCAATCTTATGCTTCCACGACTATCGCTACCGCTTAGTGATAAAGTAAAGCATTACAGGGCGATTGCATTGCATACAATAAAGCGACAACCATATGGCTCCTGCCAGTTGCCGATAACTCGGTTACAAAACATGATCATCTCATACAATAAAATTTAGCATCATGTCTTGACAATATCACATCACAACATGCCCTGCAAAAACAAGTTAGACGTCCTCTACTTTGTTGTTGCAAGTTTTACGTGGCTGCTACGGGCTTAGCAAGAACCGTTCTTACCTACGCATCAAAACCACAATGATAGTTTGTCAAGTTAATGTTGTTTTAACCTTCGCAAGGACCGGGCGTAGCCACACTTGGTTCAACTAAAGTTGGGGAAACTGACACCCGCCAGCCACCTGTGTGCAAAGCACGTCGGTAGAACCAGTCTCACGTAAGCGTACGCGTAATGTCGGTCCGGGCCGCTTCATCCAACAATACCGCCGAACCAAAGTATGACATGCTGGTAAGCAGTATAACTTATATCACCCACAACTCACTTGTGTTCTACTCATGCATATAACAACAACGCATAAAACCTGGCTCTGATACCATTGTTGGGAAACGTAGTAATTTCAAAAAAATCCTACGCACACGCAAGATCATGGTGATGCATAGCAACGAGAGGGAAGAGTGTTGTCTAGTACCCTCGTAGAGCGAAAGCGGAAGCGTTAGCAAAATGCGGTTGATGTAGTCATACATCTTCACGAGCCGACCGATCCAAGTACCGAACGCACGGCACCTCCGAGTTCAGCACACGTTCAGCTCGATGACGTCCCGCGAACTCCAATCCAGTAGAGCTTCATGGGAGAGTTCCGTCAGCATGACGGTGTGGTGACGATGATGATGTCCTACCGTCGCAGGGCTTCACCTAAGCACCGCTACGATATGATCGAGGTGGATTATGGTGGAAGGGGGCACCGCACACGGCTAAGAGATCAAGAGATCAATTGTTATGTCTATGGGGTACCCCCTGGCCACGTATATAAAGGTGTGGAGGAGGAGGGGGCCGGCCAAGAGGAGGAGGCGCACCCAAAGGGTTTTGCCTCCCTTTCCTATTCCAACTAGGAGAAGGGGGAAGGAGGAGGTGGAGACAAGGAAGGAGAAGGGGGGCCACGCCCCCTTCCCTTTCCCAATTCGGATTGGGGCAAGGGGGGCTGCGTGCCACCTCCTGTTGCCTCTCCTCTTCCACTACTTTGGGCCCATGAGGCCCAATAACCCCTAGTGGGGTTCCGGTAACCCCCGGTACTCTGGTATATATCCGATAACCCCCGGAACCATTACGGTGTCCGTATATAGTCGTCCGATATATCAATCTTCATGTCTCGACCATTTCAAGACTCCTCGTCATGTCCGTGATCACATCCGGGACTCCGAACAACCTTCGGTACATCAAAACTCATAAACTCATAATATAACCGGCATCGAAACGTTAAGCATGCGGACCCTACGGGTTCGAGAACAATGTAGACATGACCGAGACATGGCTCCGGTCAATAACCAATAGCGGAACCTGGATGCTCATATTGGCTCCCACATATTCTACGAAGATCTTTACCGGTCAGACCGCATAACAACATACGTTGTTCCCTTTGTCATCGGTATGTTACTTGCCCGAGATTCAATCGTCGGTATCTTCATACCTAGTTCAATCTCGTTACCGGCAAGTCTCTTTACTCGTTCCGTAATAAATCATTCCGCAACTAACTCATTTAGTTGCAATGCTTGCAAGGCTTACGTGATGTGCATTACCGAGAGGGCCCAGAGATACCTCTCCGACAATCGGAGTGACAAATCCTAATCTCGAAATACGCCAACCCAACAAGTACCTTTGGAGACACCTGTAGAGCACCTTTATAGTGACCCACTTACGTTGTGACGCTTGGTAGCACACAAAGTGTTCCTCCCGTAAACGGGAGTTGCATAATCTCATAGTCATAGGAACATGTATAAGTTATGAAGAAAGCAATAGCAACAAACTAAACGATCAAGTGCTAAGCTAACGGAATGGGTCAAGTCAATCACATCATTATCCTAATGATGTGACCCTGTTAATCAAATGACAACTCATGTCTATGGTTAGGAAACTTAAGCATCTTTGATTCAACGAGCTAGTCCAGTAGAGGCATACTAGTGACATACTGCTGTCTATGTATTCACACATGTATTATGTTTCTGGCTAATACAATTATAGCATGAATAATAAACATTTATCATGATATAAGGAAATAAATAATAACTTTATTATTGCCTCTAGGGCATATTTCCTTCACTGTGTTCAACCTTTCCATTACCATCTACCAACACAAATGAAACACAATAAGTAGTTGAACAATTAAACCATGTTCAATACAACTTCTAAATTACATGTGCACATCTTTCGGGTATATTGAGAACCTCCTTGTGAAGCAGCTTTATGTATGTCATCACACGGTCCATACTACAAGTCGTGTTCGATGAAACCGCGGACGTGCTTGGCTTTCTACTCCTGCCACCACCTTTCCGTTTAGATTTCTTCGTTTCTTCCTCTGGGACAATCCCTTCACGTGCTACCTTAGCACGTCTGTACTCTTCGCTAACGCAGTTTTCAATCTGTACAACAAACAAAAAAATAAATTAAATAACAAATATATTTAATTACTATGTGCAACCAATAAGGCCTATACTTATTGACTTACATTGCCGGTGCCACGCCCGTGCATGTTGTCATAGTCGTCTCGCTTTTTCCCTTCCGTTTCTGGCCAGTTAAGCATTAGTGGGTATTCACGAGACAAAGGATCAAATGTATCCACACCAATTGGCTCAACTTTTTCCCAATATATATACTGCATGATAGTAAACACAACTAGTCAGACACATATATCGCATAAAAATCATATGTACATACAACTATTACGAAATGACTTGTACCTGAAGAAGAGCCAAGTTCCCGATAAGCCACTTGAATTTTTCAAGATCTTCGACCGATTTTTTAATAGCATCCATGCACACCCCCAACGTGAAATCGTTCCAATTGTATGACTTCATAGCGTTCACATCCTCCACCATTTTGTAATAACGATAAGGAACAAACTTGGTGGATTGTGGTGCTAAGACGGTACCCATAAGAACCAGTACGACCCTTCTCACAAAATCATCATCATATGACTGAGTATCAACAATATTTTTTATCAACTCATCGATGAGGATTAGGCCTGTTCTTTTGCCTAGAAACCGATTCGAAACAATTTTTTTGGCATCTAGTTGTACTGTTGCTATCATGCTACTGACATCATCACCCTCGTTACGTAGCCCGAATATGTCATAAACATCTTCATTAAGCACACTGATGCCTTCAGTATTTGGCCGAATAATAAATCGCTTTCCACTACTATCATACGTTGTAATCATAAATTCCAATAAATTTTTCCTCATTTTCAATGAAGGAATTATCAACATACTGTCCAAATTTGTGCCACGTAGCATCATGCGCTGTCTGGGTGTGAATTTTCCCACCAATTTGCACCACTTCTCAACCGAGCAGTACACATCTCCCAATTCTTGCATTCTAAATAAGATGACAGTTATCTAACTAGTTTCGAGATTCAAAAAACATTACATATGGTTTAATACCATACCTTCCGGCGTCTCGACGTGCACCGGCAGCCGCGCGCCCTCTGCCCACACCAGCGCGCTGGCCGACGGCCCGTCCTAGGGTTTAGGGTGTCGGCGAGTTTGCCGAGATGGCACGGCCGGGCCTGAGATCCAAGTCGCGCGCAGATGCCGGATTGTATGTCCGCCGTCAGGCCGGCAGGGAAGGGAGTTGGGACGGCCACGGCGGTGCGACCGTCGAATCGGGGAGGGGTGAGGACGTGCGTGGAGGTGGCGGGGTTAGGCGGTCCTGGGACGAGGTAATGGCGGCGTGGTTTCCATGCCATGCACGCACGTACGGCGTCATAGACGTGGTCACGTCATAGTGGGCCACTTGGCCCGTCCCATAAAACTACCGCCGGCTGGCCCACGATGCATTTATTAAAAACATGCATTGTACTTTAACATTTCAGTTTAATACCACATCGCTAAGACGGCGTGCCGTTGACTCCTTTATATAATTTTCTTTTGGTCAATGCACAAACATCTCAGTTTGTGGGACTCTATTTGGAGGATATGCAGGATCGATGTGAGTCTTCACCTGCTCTGAGCTTGTGAAGGTTCACATGGATCATGCATATTCTTCAAAAGGAGAGCCATTATCTCCGATGTTTTTTTAACGTCAGAAAATATTAATGCATTTTTTAATGCAACCATTCAAATTTTTTGCACACGCACTCATCACCAGGGCCATCATGCGTTCACTTTTCTGACTCAGCCAGTGGACCCCAAACTTTTTGCACATGCACTCATCGCCAAGTCCATCATGCGTGCAAGTTTTCATAATTTTCTGGCACCGTATGAATTTCCTATGGTTTTCTCCGTGAAACGCACCGAAAACACTGACCGGGCGTGACGCAACGTGCGTTTGGTGTCCGAAGTCGTTCAAATCTTGCGTGGGGCCATAAGATGGGCATGCCCACTGCCTCCCAACATTGGATGACGTTTCGTGCATGCCACCTCGTACCACCAATGCAACCGGCACTGATCGGATATGAACGATGTCAGCCCCGTACTGCGTTCTCTTTTCGAACTCAGCCGATGGACCCCAAACTTTTTGCACACGCACTCATCGACAGGTCCATCATGCATGCAAGTTTTCATAATTTTCCGGCACCGTATGAATTTCCTACAGTTTTCTCCATGAAACGCACCGAAAACACTGACCGGGCGTGACGCAACGTGCGTTTGGTGTCCGGAGTCGTTCAAATCTTGCGTGGGGCCCTAAGATGGGAATGCCCACTACCTCCCAACATTGGGTGAGGTTTCGTGCATGCCACGTCATACCACCAATGGAATAGCCACTGATCGGATATGAACGGTGTCATCCCCGTACTGCGTTCTCTTTTTGGACTCAGCCGGTGGACCCCAAACTTTTTGCACACGCACTCATCAACAAGTCCATCATGCGTGCAAGTTTTCATAATTTTCCGGCACTGTATGAATTTCCTATGGTTTTCTCCGTGAAACGCACCGAAAACACTGACCGGGCGTGACGCAACATGCGTTTGGTGTCCGAAGTCGTTCAAATCTTGTGTGGGGCCCTAAGATGGGCATGCCCACTGCCTTCCAAAATTGGGTGACGTTTCGTGCATGCCACCTTGTACCACCAATGCAACCGGCATTGATCGGATATGAACGATTTCAGCCCCATACTGCGTTCTCTTTTCGGACTCAGCCGGTGGACCCCAAACTTTTTGCACACGCACTCATCGACAGGTCCATCATGCGTGCAAGTTTTCATAATTTTCCGGCACCGTATGAATTTCCTATGGTTTTCTCCGTGAAACGCACCGAAAATACTAACTGGGCGTGATGCAACGTGCGTTTGGTGTCCGAAGTCGTTCAGATCTTGCATGGGGCCCTAAGATGGGCATGCCCACTGCCTCCCAAAATTGGGTGACGTTTCGTGCATGCCACCTCGTACCACCCATGCAACCGGCATTGATCGGATATGAATTTTTTATGGTTTTTCCGTGAATTCAATTCTATATTAAGTAGTATTTTTAATATAATTATATAATAAATTATATATTCAGTATTGTTTTTAACATAACTACTAAATAAATTCTATATCAAGTAGTGTTTTTAAGAAGGGTATTTTCCAAATTATTATTACTTATAAATTATAACAAAATCCTCTTTACTATTATGAAAACTACTTTAGCCATTAATGCAAAACACATAAAAAATAATGAACATTACATAAATTATTGAACATTTATAAAATACGTAGGACTTTTCATTATTATTTATACAATACAACATTTATTTAAAAACTTAATATTATTTTTGAAACAATAAACAAATAACAAAAAAACAATGACACCACGCGTTGGACGGCCCAGTGACTATGCGCGACGGCGCGCGTGGGCCGGCCCATTGAGTGTGCGCGCGGTGCGGGGGCAGGGTCGGCGGGGGTGAGGACTAAAGTTTAGTCCCACCTCGCCCGCCGAACGACGCCGCGACCGCCTTATATACCAACCTCCCACCACCATTTCGAACTCCTCTCATTCCCGCCCCGTCCCGCCACTGCCCCGTTGGCCTGTGCTGCAGGCCGTAGCTGGGCCGAAAGGCCGGCCCTTTTACCTCCCGGCTTGATCGGGCCGGAGCGATTAAGCGCAGTTGCGGCATGCAAGCACATGTGGGCTTATTTTTTTTTGCATCACAATTTTATTGCCTTCTATGAGTCACAGCGCGGGGGAGGTGGAAGGGGCGCTTTTTGAGTCCCACCTCGTGCACCGAGGGACGCCACGACCGGCTTATATACCCGCGTTTGTGCACATTGCTATATGAGACAGTTAGTACTAATTTGGTTTGACTTTGCACTGCTAGGGGCGGCACTGCCGCACTGCCCGGTCAGTGTAAGCTCATTACATTGTCCGGGCAGTGCGTCCGTACTGCAAGCAGTGTAAACTCAAATCATATCATTACTATCTTTCTTATTTTTCATTATTTGCCACACTATGCAAATTTCATGAGTACTATCTACAATATTTTTTGACATCTTTCAAATGAACCCAAATTACATTAGTAATATCTACCATCATATGTATAATGTCAATACGGAATAAATTATGTATTAAGTATTCTTTGTAATATAATTACTTAATAAATTCTGTATTAAGTAGTGTTTTTAATTCTATGTGAAGTAGTGTTTTTTATGAACGGTCGTTTCCAAATTATTAGTTATAGCAATAAACTTATTAATATTTTTTAATAAGCTGAAAAATGTTAGGCATTAACACAAAACTCATACAAAATTAAAATATAAACTGATTATTTTTACCTATAAATTTTAATAAAAACTCATCATTCTTACTTATAAATTATAAAAAACAACGCATTACTATTATGTAAAAAAAATTAGCCATTAATGCAACACATTACAGTACTAAACTTTGCATATATGTTAAGTATTTTTAGACATTAATTAACATTATATAAATATTAAAGATGTAATTACTAATCTACAAAAATAACTGATTAAAATATTCATTACAAAAAAACTCATTATCAATTAATTATCAGAAAACTCATTATTGTTTTAGCAACTAATAATAAAAAACTCATTATTTTTTCCTATAAATTGTAATAAACAACTCATTATTATTATAATAAATATAGTTAACAATTCTATATTACGTATGGATTTTTATTAATTATAGAATTTTTTATACAATAACAAAAGGCATAAATACCTAAAAAACTTAATACTATTTTAAAAAACAAAAATCTTGACTGTGCGCGACGGCGCGCGTGGGCCGGCCCATTGAGTGTGCGCGCAGTGCGGGGGCAGGGTCGGCAGGGTTGTGGACTAAAGTTTAGTCCCACCTCGCCCGCCGAACAACGCCGCGACCGCCTTATATACCAACCTCCCACCACCGTTTCGAACTCCTCTCATTCCCTCCCTGTCCCGCCACTGCCCCGTTGGCCTATGCTGCAGGTCGTAGCTTGGCCAAAAGGCCGGCCCTTTCGCCACTTGGCTTGATCGGGCCGGACCGATTAAGCGCAGTTGCGGCATGCAAGCACAGGTTGGCTTATTTTTTTTGCATCACTATTTTTTTTTGCCTTCCATAAATTTTTTTATAGTGTTCCACCATCATCACTTGGATGCATGCCAAGTTTTCTATATTTGTTTATCGCTTTATGAATGTTCTATAATTTTTTCGGTGCAAACAGCACATAGCACACCCAGGACGTGACACAACATGTTTTTGGTGTTCAAATACGTTCAATTCTTGGATTGATTGTCAGGGTGACCATACAAACTCACTTGCAAAAGTTGAGGTTATTCCGAATATCTCGAAAAATTGACCTCCTTCTCCGGAGACTGTTCGGGCAGGACTGAAGGACCCGTCCGAAAGGAGTTTTTTTTCGACATCCTTGAAATGAACTCAAAGTTTTTTATAGTGTTCCACCATCATCACTAGGATGCATGCCAAGTTTTATCTTTTTTATCGCTCTATGAATTTTCTATAATTTTTTCTGTGAAAACAGCACATAGCACACCCCGAACGTGACACAACATGTTTTTGGTGTTCAAATACGTTCAATTCTTGGATTGAATGTCAGGGTGACCATACCAACTTAATTGCAAAAGTTGAGGTCATTCCGAATATGTCGAAAAATTGACCTCCTTCTCCGGATACCGTTCGGGCAGGACTGAAGGACCCGTCCGAAAGGCGGTTTTTTTCGACATCCTTGAGATGAACTCAAATTTTTTTCATAGTGTTCCACCATCATCACAAGGATGCATGCCAAGTTTTGTGGCTTTTTTTATTTTATGAATTTTCTATAATTTTTCCAGTGAAAACACCACATACCACATCCCCGGACGTGACCCAACATGTTTTTGATGTCCAAATACGTTCAATTCTTGTATTGACTGTGGGGGTGGGCATACCAACTCACTTGCAAAATTGAGGTCATTCTGAATATGTCGACAAATTGGCCTCCTTCTCCAGAGACCGTTCGGGCAGGATCGAAGGCCCCGCACAAAAGGAGTTTTTTTCCGATAGCCTTCAAATGTACCCACATTTTTTATAGTGTTCCACCATCATCATTAGGATGCATGAAAAGTTTTCTGGCTTATTTTATCGCTTTAAGATTTTTTAATAATTTTTTCGAGAAAACATCACATACCACACCCCGAACGTGGCGTAATATGTTTTTGGTGTGCATGCATGACAAGTTCTCCGGAGACCGTTCGGGTATGAGGGAAGGCCCCATGCATGCGTTTTGCGACTGATTTTTCTACAATTTGTGTGTCGATTATCGTCTCGTAACGTTGAAATGTATGTTTCTGTTTATTTTTTGAAGTTGCACGACTAACATCAAATTAAACATACGGATTTTTTTTCAGATAAGCGATTCCGAGTTCATTCATAATTCAAAATATTTTACATAAACCTAAACATAACCGAGCACTCTTACATAACTTAGACCGAAATTTAAATAAAAACCCTAAAACTAGACTACTCGTCATCGCTGGCGCCGATGAGGTCGACGACCAAGGCCATACCGCCGGCCTCTCCTTCGCCGTCGTCGCCACCATCGTCGCCACCGTCGTCGTCCTCGTCGTCGTCGCTGAAATCCCACCAGTTGTCTTCCCGCGCCTGCTGCTCCTGCACCGCCGCTATGGCCACCAGCCGCTCTCGTTCCTCACGAGTGGCCGCCACTGCCTCCTCCTCTGCCGATCGGGCCAGCACCGCAAGTAGCCCCGGCGTGTCGTCGGGGTCTCGTCTTGCGCGAGGGCGGCCTGCGCCGGCGGGATCTCGACCAGCGCCGGGGCAGGGGGCGCCTGCTGTGCCGGGGCAGTGGGGGCGGCTGGAGGTGGGCCGTGGCGGCGGCGACCACGGGAAGTGTCGGCCTCGCCGGTAATGTCCCTGACGGTGCGGGCGGCCGCCGCGTCCCTAAACGCGCCGAGGATGATGTCGAAATTCTTTCCGCGCCAGAACCTGCGCGGCCCTCCGGTTGTACCAGCCGCCAGGGAACGCGCGGATCTGCTCCCTTGTCGGCGGCGGTCCCATGGTGGGGATGCCGTCCGCCCCGATCCGCCATGGCCTCGGCACCTTGGCTGCCGGTGGCACCATCAGGCCGTACCGGGCCAGATCCTCCGTGTCGCCGATGGTCAGGCTCAGCGGCCAGACGCCGCTCGGCCACGCGCCCTCGTCGGAGTCGCTGGAAGACATTGCCGGCGAGGAGGGGGAGATGGGCGGGCGAGGAGAGGAAGAGACATGGGCAGGGCGAGGGAGATGGCACGGCGTGGTGAGGGGCTGGCGCGGCCTTTTATAGACGGCGGGGGAGGGAGGTGGGCGGGCGAGCCGTCAGTGGCGCGCGCCCCGAGGGAGAGGCGAGCGGCTAGCGGCACGCGCGGTGGCGTGTGAAAGCGAGGCAACGGCAGCGTGTGAAGGCGCGGCGTGGCAGGCGAGGCATCCGTGGCGTCTGGGCGCGGCAGCGGTGGCGTGGGAAGGCGCGAGGACGGCAAGCGAGGCAGTCGAAGCGTCAATGGCGTATGAAGGCGGGCGGGCGGTCGCCGCAACGGCGGCAGCCGACCGGTCGCGTCAACTGCCGGCCCGAGGTGGAAGCCTGGCAGCAGGCGCCCGGTCGCCGCACGCGCGACAGTGGAGGGCGCGGACTACGAGGCTACCAGGCGGGCGGCACGAGATCAGCCGCGAGCAGTCGGCGCCTGCATGCACGCCGCCATTACTGCACAACAGTTAATTGGACGACGATACGGCCGTTCGCACCACATCCACACGTACGCCCCACCGGTCAACGCCGACTTTTTAAAAAAAAAACACGCCCTGCATCTGACATCCTGGGCCCATGGATGCTACCTGCTCGGCTCGGCTCGCGTCCTCACGGCTGCCAAGCGGCTCGGCTCGTCCTTCAGCCGCGTATACACAGGCGCGCGGGGTATCGGCGTGGACGTGCGGGGGTAATTTTTTTTACATAAGACGATCGTGCCCCTGGCAGCGAAGGGGTATGGAGGAATCTCAGCCCTTGATGTGTTTAAGATGGGTGTACCGAAGCAGAAGTGAATTTGTACTGAATGAACCGCAACTAATATGGAATTAAGGGAGTATTTCTTAGACATGTAAAGATGAAACAACTGTGTTCAACCAGTTCCAGTAAGTAACGAAGATGCAGGACATAAATCAAGAAAAATACAAAGATGGTAAGCTGAAGTATTCGGATCAGATTGTTTCACTTTTCAAGATCGTGCAAGAGAGTGGCATGCATGTCAATAGGAGAGAAAGTTCAAACACAAGCAAACCGAGGCAAGCCACGACCAGGTCTTGGTGCACAAGTGATAAGATTGCCGCTATGACTTGTCAAAATTAGCATTCACACAGGGAAGCAAGTGTTGCAATTTGATCCAGTTGGGCTAGTTGCTCCACAAGAGGATGATGGCACCGCACCTCACGAAGCCACGGTCCCTGTACCTTTCTCAGCCGGGAGATGTAAGACGTAACACTTGGAATGGAGAGGCTCGTTGGCCAGACCATCAGCCGTCCACCTAAGTGCGTTGCCGTGCAATTCGTCCAACGGCGTCAAAAGGGTATCTGGACTAGGGAATAGACCGAATGATTTCTAGAAGGACTGATAAACAGACCGGACGTGGTAAAGTTCCTGAAGCCTCCCATCCCCAGGACCAGTTGTCAGCTATACGGTTTGGAGGGACATGGTCTCCCTCTTCGGCCAGGGAGAGCCTCTCCGTCCTTTTTATAGGCGAGGTGATCGTTGTTTTCTGGATTTTGAAGGATCACGTGCTCGACTTAAATGGAGAGCCTATATATGTTACACGGTACCAGTGCAACCCAGGAGTATAAATATACGCCCATACTTAGCTATTGGGGATGTCCATAACAACACAAACTGGAGCAAAAATGACAATCTTGCAAAAACAAAAAAATCTTATCATGAATTTAGTTCATCCGTGGGATAAGGGAATGTACAAATTCTGAAAAACATCCTAATGTACAAATTGGAGAAATGGAGCTGATAAGATAATAGAATTCTAAAAAGCTCAAGAAAATGCCAAATGGAATTTCTGTGGTATGACTAGGAGGCACACGGAAGTCAGCGGTCGGTTGTGGCTTCTCTGGTGAGGTTGAGCTAGGACCATGGGGGAGACGGTGGGGAGAGGCGTCTGTGAGTGGCATCAGTGAAGCAACCGAGGACGAGGGTTCGCGGTGCATGTGAGGGGCCTTTTTTGTTTGGGAAACGTTTGGGGCCGGGGCACCGGAGGAACATTGGGCCGGTCGCTCCCTCTTCCTCGCATCTCCTTAATCACGTCTCCCCGCATCTCCCGCACATCTCATGCCGCCCTCTTCTTCTGCCCCCTCCTCCCCATCCCCCTCCCCTCCCCCCCCCCCCTCCCCACCCCCGCCCCTGCCCCCGATCACAGCACCACGCCTCCCTTCCCCGCTCGAAGCTCGCCATGGCTCTGTGCGGTGACCATCCCATCTCGCCGGCGACAGAGGGGGGTGACCACGGGAGATGCTGCAACGGGGTGCTACCACGGCGACGCTGATGCAACCCCGCGGAGGCCGGGGTGTGTGACGGCAATGACCGAGGTGACCGCGGGCTGCAACCATGGCTTTTCCATCGCCGGTAGTCGGTTGAAGTTTTTCCTATATATGGTTGAAGCTTTCTCTGTCAGTGTTTGCAACTTTTTCTCTGGTCGCAGGTCTGGTTGAAGCTTTTTTTTCTTAACGGATGAAGCTTTTTATACACGATTGAAGCTTTTCCAAACCACGGTCGAAGCTTTTCTGAAAACGATGGAAACTTTTTCGTTTTTTTTGTGTTTGCTACAACCACGTCATTCTTTTGCTGCAATCAGCAACCACGGAAGCTACATCCGGTTAACATTTTTGCTACAATGACGACGGTGGGCTGCAGCGGTTAGCTTTTTTGCTGGTAGCGACAAACTTTTCACTACAACCAGTGTCGTTTTTTGTTGGAACCAGCAAGAGCCTCGGGTGGGCACACGGCGAGGTACAGCGCTAGCACAATGACAGGTGCTGCGGCCGGCGGCCGGCGCCACCGGAGATGCGGCCATCTCCCCCGAAGCTGTGGCCATCTTCCCCGGAGCTGCAAGCCCGCAACCATGAGTGCAACCATGGCCGCACGCTGCTGCATACACGGAGGTGAGACACGCATGAAGGCGGCATAGGTGAGGGCAGCGAGGGCAGCGGCCGGCGGTGAGGAGGCAAGGCGAGGCAGTTGGCGCGTGCGGAGGCGTCAGCGCGTGCGGAAGCGTCGGCGCGTGCGAAGGCGGGCCTCTCCCTTTTCCGTACGAGAGGTTGAAGATGGGAGAGGTTAGGGACGAAGGGATCTGACGGCTCGGGGGCCCAGATCTGACGGTTGGGGCTTGACCGGCCCAACGATTGGGCCGGTGCGCCAGCACAGATCGCTGACCCTTTTGTTTTGACTCCTTCCCGTATTGAACTCAAGAAGGTGGGAGGAGAGGCATGGGACGGTGTTCAAGCAGGGATTCAAGGAGGCCTTCTATATGATGCATGCAGGCGTAATATAGACAAAGGAAATGCCCATGTTGACCTCAATGGGTCAGAATTGTCTCGGCCGTTTACATGTTATAGTTTTTTGGCGAAAACATATATTGACTAAATATATAAAAACTCAAGAAGTATATTATTGAAATAATATATAAAAATAAAATGATTAAAAATATATATGTTTTAATACGCTTCTTTATATTAAAAAATCAGTTTGTGCTTAAAAATGCTCATTGGGTATTAAAAATGGTTCATAATATATTAAAAAATCACTGTATATAAAAATGTTCAGTTTGTGTTTTAATATTTATAGTGTGTATTTTAAAAATACTCACTTTATAATGTGCTTAAAGATTATTCATCCTATATAAAAAATATTTATAGTATATTTTTAAATTTCCACCGTATATTACAAAATGTTCCACACATATTAAAAAAGTTCACAATGTTTCACAAATTGTTACCATAAATTCCAAAAAAATCATCAAAAAAAGTAAAATAAAGGAAATTGGAAGAAAATACAAAACGAAAAGAAGGAAATGAATTTTCAAAAGCACAAATGGACCAAACAGAAAGCAAAAAATAGGCACAAAAAAGAAAAAGGTGTAAGCAAAAAGAAATGAATTAAGAATAATAAAGAGAAAAACAAACACAAAAAAACAAGAACAGAATAACCATAAAATGTGAAAAAAAAATGAAGCAACGTAGCGAGCCACTAACTAGGTTGGCCCAGTCAACCTTGCCAGCTAGCGTCGCGGCATCCATTTGACGCCCGTGGGCGCCAAGTAAGATTCTCCGGCTTAAGGATAGATAGTTGTGGAGAGCAACTAACTGGAGGTTACCCTTTGCGAAGGACCTTCGTAGGTCACTTTTGGTGACCTGAGAGCACGCCAAGTGCTGAGTCCAGCCACCACCACATGTTGCATGTTGGGCCCTCCCCTTGGATTTCATTTTTTGTACATTTTTTTCGGTTTTATTTGGGTTCTTTCGGTTTTTGAATGATTTTCCAAAGGTTTTGGAGAAAGAAACTCGCATGTAGTTTTGTTTTGCGTGAAAAAACCCTTATATAGTGGAGAGACCCTAAAGAAAAGTATAGTAGCAGAGAGCGAGGAGCAGCACACACCACCATAGCTAGGCCCATAGCATGCTGACGATGTGGGTCTGCAATGTGGTCATAGCGAAGCAGGGACTGCTCGGTTGTCTTCATAAGTTTGTACCGACTAGTAAATGAGTATGTGCAATGATGTTAATATTAGGCATCATATTAAATTGCACACCTTGGATATTAGGTAGGATATTATATTTGCATGTTAATTATGTGATTATTGCTATGTTTGGTATGATATTAATTCCATGCAAAATATGTTGAGCCCTCGCCGCATGGTCGTTGGATTAAACTGGTTTGACGGCTGAGATTAGTTGGATGTGCTCATTTGGGTCTTTTTATATTGGTATAAAATAAACACCAAATCACTATATTTAGAAGGTTGACTCTATATTATATATTGACAGATGATTATTTTCCTTTGGCCTTAATGTTTGTACATGTGATTCTAGTTGTTATTTGGCTTAATGCATATTTTGGTATGAAAGAACTTCCTTCTCGCAATAAGTTTTGTCATACCAAAAATTTGGTGTGTTGTGCGACCATGCTTGAGCGTAGTTTGGTCAGGAAGTGGGTAAAGTCAATTTGGTTTATCTTGTGAGTTCCTATGCACTACCTCGACGTGCCGATGAACTCTTGATCTCATGTGCGCCCAGGTCAAAAGATGACCCATCACCCTCACCTCCTCCACCACCGCGGCCATGCCGGGAGGCGACTGCATTGTGCACATCTACTACCCCAATGACGTGATCTCATAGAATACATGTCTCTGACTCTCTTTCTATAAATAACATCATTAAAGACATTGTGTGTAAGATTATTAGAATTTTCTAATGGTGCGCCTGTATTTTGATCTGCCCTCGGTCCCTGAAATCTCATAAGTCAGAACTGGGTCTGAGCGTCCTTTATAGGAGTAATTACACCACATGCCTCAACTAGAAAGTTACATAGCTTGCAGTTTGTAATAACAAGGGTGTGTCCCACAAGGAAAGAATGGACCAGAATTAATTGGAGTCTGTAATACATATAAGTTGTTGAAGCTACTTCACGTTAAATTCAACACAACGAGCAAACTGAGCTGAACACACAATGAGACAAACATGCAAAAGCGTGCAAATGCCAAGACGTAGACATTCGTGAGCTCAAGCCATCAATTTATTTCGACAGGAAAAACAACTCAAATGACTTTGATCTAGTAGGACTGTTAATCACAAGTTTTGAGCCCTAAATTACTTGCCATTTCGGCAAGGTAACGACAAGTAGAATATTTAGCACTAAGTCTGCTTGCGTTGCATTTTTACGTATGTGTACGAGAGGACAAGCAAAAAGGAAAAGAATCGGCTGAGCTGCGTCCTGTGTATAGCAGGACTCATTTATATATATATATATATATATTTCTTTTGAAAAGGAGGATGACCCCCGGTCTCTGCATCTGAGCGATGCATACGACCACTTTATTAATTATTCTCATAAGACCTTACAAAGCCATACAACAGCAAGACTAAAGTCACCGTCTAAGCAACAACTGTCGCTACACCTATTCAATTGATGAAGGGGCGCAGATAGTCTGGGCCTAATACCAAACAGACATCGCAGCCAAACCTAAACATCTAAGATCTGAGGTCCCAACCAGGACGCCTGCCGGGTATGGGGCACCTACCAGTCCGGCGCACTCCTCAACCAGAACGCCTGCCGGGTATGAGGCCGCCGCAGCCACCTGCCATCAATCCATCTTCAGAGCTGTACTGTTGCATGTATCGTGCCAGGTCTCTCGGCCATCGACGCCACCACGACGCCCGACAACGTCGTCCTCCTGCGCGAGTCCATCCTCCCAGAGCGAACTCTGAATCTGCACTGTGCCACGCCGTCAAGATCCGTCGCCATCAGTGTGTAGGATGAATCACCGGTTCACCAAAGAATCCGTCCTCTGGTCCCTCGATCACGTGTGTACCTCCAAGAATGACGCCCCCAAGGAAGGAACGACACCAGAGCGCCGTCGTCATCCGATCATCCGATCTAGGGTTTCCCCCGGAGGTAGCAGAGAGTGGCCTTGAACTTCTCCACATCGATGCCTTCAAGAAGGGAACGACGCAGATAGCGCCGCCACCGCCGGCCTTAGCAAACGCCGAAGGCAAGTTTTCACCCAGATCAGTTCGAAGGGATCCAACTCTCGTGCACGGGCCGCCGTCACCACCAACACCACTAGGCAGAACCCTGGAGCATGGGCAGATCAGCGAGCCGCCGGCACCACCGCATCCAGATCGCCGGCCACGCCGGGCCGCCGCCATCCCCTGCACCGTCTGGGTCAGAGACGGAGCCGCCGACCGCCCACAGGGACCACCACCGCCTGCACACGCCGGAGCGCCGCCGAGAGCCCAGCGCCCGCCACCGCTTGCCGAGGGCCGCCGCCGCGCGCCCCGAGCGGACTCCCACACACACCAGGGGAAACCGCGAGCGTGAGCCCTGCCGTCGCCCCCAAGCCCACGCCCCGCCTCCAGCGCGCCGCCAAAAACCGCCGTGATCCGCCCGCGCCAGATCCAGCGAGTCGTGGGAGAAGAGATCCCGCCGCCGCTGATGCCGACCGGGCTTTGCCCGGCGGCACGCCTCGGCGACGGCAAGGAGGAGAGGTCTGGGGAGGGACGAGGACACGGCGGCGCTAGTGTTCCCCACGGTCACCGTGCAGGGGCGACAAGGGAGGAGTCGGGACTGGTGTAGCCTTTAAAATGGGAGAGGATTTTCACTTCCCGGTCTCTGCACCAACTAGGATGCATACGATCATTTTAGTATGAGTATCAAGATAAACATGGTCCTCAATTTTTTTAAATGAGTATCAAGATATTTCTTGATGAGTGGTTCCACCACACACCAAACTTAATCCTCAATAAATGGGGGAAAATGCATGTGCATCACCTGTCAATTCTAGGAATTGAACTCGGGTCGTTAGGCTGCACAACCGCAATGCCCAACCACTGAGCCAAGGCTCTCTTTGCACATTTTTATATAATGCAACCCTATACTTTATAGAATCAAACTAAGTTCAGTTTAGCCCAACCTGAGTCAGTTCAGTTTAAAACCAATAAGCAATTTCAAGATACTGCTATCTAGTCTTATAAATTGCCAATTAGCAAATTTTTGACATAATCAAACTGAGTTTTATATATTGATCTGATGGGAATGCACAAGGATGTATTGATCTGAAACCAATGATTCGGTCAGATCAGGCGAGGCTGCACTGTAGTTTCAAGAGAAATTGGTTCATGCCAAGAGAGTTCTGTTACAACAGAATTACTCTGTTTTTAGAAGATGAAGCAAAATTTGGGGTACTGCTATTCAGTCATACAAATTATCAGGAACCAACTACTTTGAAAGAATCAACCTGAGTTACATTTTAGCATGAAAAGTTTGTTACTTAACCTCCATCTTATTGCTCTCGTGTCCAGGAATCTAAATATTGCCACCCTGCTAGTTTTTTGGTTCGATGTTATTCTTATTTGCAGAATTGTTGTCTTGTCTGTTATGTCTTTCAGGCCTATGTATAACCTGTTAGGATGATCTCCACCGTGTGGGCCCAACGGCCCACCGGGCCCTTAGATCTGTGCCCTAATCGGGGGTGCTCAACCCACTATGGTTGACGGGCCCCTGTCACCTGCACTATATAAAGAGGTGAGGGTCGGCGTCTCGCATGACGAGGTTCGTCGCGACACCGTACACCCCACCTACATTCCTACCGATCTAGGGTTAGTGCAGTGCTGACGGGAAGCTCCGCCACCACCTCTCCGCTACTCTCTGCCACCACCGGCCACCGTCACCATGGCCGGCACCGGTGGCTCCTCAAGCCACAAGGAGAAGGTAATACCTACCACCATTGTTAGCGGAATCCCCATGCCCACTGGATCAACAGGTTCTATCAATGGTATCAGCCCAGGTTGGCGTTGTGGATTTTCGGTAGCAACAGAAATCCTTCCCTCCCCAAAGAACCCTAATTGACAGGGCAAAGAAAGTTTCCTCGCTGGAGAAAGTAGCGCCGCCGTCATGGCCGCGCTGTTCCTCTCGATCCCCACACGCATCGGCAAGCCGAGGTGCAGGGAAGAAGAACAACCCCACGGGGCAAAGGGCACCACCACCGAGCCGTTTGATGGCGGCGCGTTCACCCTAGAGGTGCTCGCGCATGCTGGCAAAGGGGTCAGCGGGGGCGCCACATCAGAAAGCCGCCGTATCTCTCTCTCTCTCTCTCTCTCTCTCTCTTTGCCTTCTAGAGATGGAGGAATGGAAACGAAGGGGAAAGGGAAGGGGGCTCGGGCTGGCACGGCTCGCCGCTGTCACCGGCGACCGGGGCGCAGTCGCATGCCTCTATGGCACTGGATGCCGTGGACGAAGGGAGATAAGGAGGGGAAAGTAAAAGAAAAGGCGCAGTGGCCGGTCGACACCGTCGCCGGCGCTCTGGCCCGGCACGGTGGCCGGGCGGGAGAGCGAGACACGGAGAGCGAGAGAGGGATGAGAGCGACGCGTGCGGGGGGGAGGAGAATGAACGAGGGTTTCGTCGTAGCTGGTTTTCATCCAGCGAGAACATCGGGCGACCGTCCGATCAGATCGACGGCCCAGATCCAAACCCTAACCCGCTACAGGCTGCTGGGCCGGAAAGGGAGCAGGCCAGCTGGCCCGCTGGGCCAAAAGAGCCGCGTGGGCGCAGCCTCACGGGCGCAACTGCGCGCGCTGGGCTGAGGCCTGCTGCCGCGTGCGCTGGGCTGAGGCCTGCTGCCGCGTGCGCTGGGAACTGCCGTTTTTTCTAAAAAAAGAGAAATGTCTTGAAAAGTAAATAGAAAAGTTTATGATATTTTTTTGCTTTTTCAGAAAATATAAAGTTTCTGAAAAGTAAAATAAAATTTTCTGAAAATGGAAATCGAAAATTTTCAGAAAAATAAATGTTCATGAATTTTATAAAGAAAATAATAAAGTTCATGAATTTTTATTTAGTGAAAGAAAAGTTTCTGTAAAAAGAAAAGTTCATGAATTTTCTATTCATATTTCCGCTACAAATAAAAATAAAAGTGATCTTTCAAAAGTGAATAGAACCAAAGAAAAAGATTAAAATTGTTGCTTCTCTAATGCATTTTTTGAACCAACCGGTTAAAATATCTTAGAGAGTAAAAGAGTACAGAATTGTTTCTGAATACAATATTGTAAAGCTTTTGCTGCAAAGTAAAAGTTTTATCCTCCAATTAAATTGGAACCAACAGGAAAATTTAATTGGAAGAACTGTTCTTAGCAATGTTTTCCCCCCTGTGGGTGAAATCAAATTCAGATAGTTTCCGCTATGACAAAAGAAAGATATTTGTTTTTAAAGATAAAATATGTTATTGTTATTTTCTAACCAACGTTGATGATAACAGTACTATAATTCTATGAGTCTTATGTTCAAAGCTTAAATCTCTGATAATTTTTGTATCAAAGTGATCATTTTTCAGAGAAGAGTTAAAGATGAAGAAATGCTCTTGAACTAGAGAAATGTATATTTCTTGTTTCTGCTGCAATGAAGTGGACGATGATGATTATTTCTTATCAAAGTTGTTTAATAGAAATATTATCATCACATTGTTTATGAGTTATATGCATTATTTCCATTTTCAGTCCAACGGTGATATGGAATTAATGTAGAAGAATGAGTTTTATTCTAATTCTACCACAACGGTGATTTAGAGTATAAAAAGGAAGTTTTACAAAAGTTTAATGTGCATATTTTTTAACCAGACCAACGTAGGGTTATGTTTATGCTCATTATTGTTGATTATTGGCTAAGTTTTCTCAGACTAAAAGTTTTCCATGCTTTCATTAGTGAAAGCGAATGTCTGGGTACTTGTGACCCAAAAGATGACCAGGAAAGGTCATAACATGAGGGAGTATGTTCTCTCTAAAGAATGGCTTCAAAAGAAAAGAATTCTTGGATATTAATCCAAGAGAAGAAAACAGATAGATCATTGAGAGTCTTGGTTGACGAATGTCTTTCATGTATTCTATATGAAGAATATTTATCAGTCAACATGATTTGAGATGAAACAAGCAACATGCGTGTTTAATTTGACCAACGTCGGATCAAGCATGTGTGTCAAAGAGCATTAGGATTTATTCCTAAATTTGATGATTGAATAATGCAGTCAAAAGAGTCAATTCTAGCATTTATGTCCCTTACAGGGAATTACCCGCATAGCGGGAGAAGATGATTATGATAAAACCCGCATGGCGGGAAAAGTCTGGGAAAATACCTGCGTAATTAACGGGGTAAAGTTGACATATTATTATATCAAAAATCTCGTATGGCGGGAGAAATTCTGGCAAAGGACTTATCCTGTATGACAGGAGAAAGATATGATGACTCATGTGCTTTTAATGTGTCCCACTCTGGGAGAAAAGTATGGAGTTGCTATTATGCTTTCCTAGTATCGACCGTACACCTTATGTGTAATGGTCATTAAGCACTCAATAAATCCAAAGAGAATAAAAGTTACAGACGAACCTAAAGATAAGAATGATATGCAAGTGTGACTTGCAAAAGTACTAATGATAAAGAACTCTGTTGATTTTCTGAAATGGAATGAGGAAAAATACTCTCATACTAGTTAAAAGATAACTTCATTTTGTATGAAGAGATAACTTCATTTCGTATGAAGTAATCTGATGAATGAAGTAGATAATCGAAGTTTCCTCAATTCACAAGAGTTATCAATGGTTTTTGAAATTGTGGCAGAAAAGTTCTTGCCACATTTCGAGGGGGAGAAAGATATATGAGATAAATTAAGAATGATGAAACTCCCCTATACTTTAGATAATGTGATGAAGAATGTGATCGTCTGGGGGAGTACGACGGTCATATTAATACCCCTAAAGAAAAGAAATAGTTGTATTTCTGGATCTTTTACAGTTTCGAAAGCAGAATAAGGAATACTAAGACGGTGCTTAAAGTGCCATAAAGAAGAAAGTTTTAAGAGAATAAACCCAAATTATAAAGTTTAAAGATACACCATTTTTAGTGAAGATGGAGTAATCTGGGGGAGCATGTTGTATGACCTATACAACACCTGTTGTTAGCTCAATAAAGGAGGAATGAGTAAACATGGATCTTGTGATACAGGTCCCTATAAAACCCATTGCCTCTTGGAAATGAAAGACTATACAATTAGTTTGCCTCTTGGCAATGACAGAACAACAACAGCCCCATATGAAAGAAGTGCCAATACCTGAGACACATATGGTCTCAAGGAATGAGAAAATCAGATACTTCTGATTACTATAAAGTTTATGTTAGTGAAATTCAAATGGAGGTTGATCCCACCTCATTTAAAGTGCTCAATTGAACTTTGAGAAGTGTCTGTTTGTCTAAATGATAAGAGACTATATGAGATGAAATAAAATTGGTGAATCCCAACGATGTTTGGGACTCATAAGTAATTTCCAATGGAGCATAAACAATAGGCTATAAAGGGTCTACAAGGTCAATGTGTTTCCAAAGGAAAGATTTTGTGCAAAGAGAATGAATAGATTACAATGAGTGCTAGTGGCACATCATGATCGACATCATGATCTGAGTTACATCAGATGAAAGTAAAGAACACAAGGGATATTGCTTCAAGAAGTTTTTATGGACTAGAGCAAGTCTCTAGACAGTGGCATTTAAAGTTAAAAGTATCAGATGTTATTTTGGGTTAAAGAAAATGAGAGGACAATTGTATTCATGGAAAGTTATAGAATAGGAAATTCATCCTAACCCTGTGCATGTGGATGACGTCCTACTTGCTAGTGGTCATGTCAATCTACTACTGGAGGAGAAAAGAAGTTCTTGTCGTCAAAGTTCAAAAGAATGTTCTCGGTAGAGTGTCTCCCGTTATAATTATCGAGATTCACCAAGAAAAGAATAAAAGGGGGTATTCAGAATGTCGCATGGACATGCTATGAAAGGTCTCTAAAGTATGCATGCAAGAAAACATACGCCTGTTCTTATAGTCAAGGGCAATGGAACTGGAAACTATAGTGTTCCAAAAGTTGATGAGAAAAGATTGAAAACGGATATGGTACCATATGCTTCAGCTGTTGGAAGTTTAATGAATGCAAAAGTATGATTTTACCCTAACGTAGTTCACGTATCCGGGTTGTTTTGGCAATGTCCAGTCCATATATAGACCACTAGAACGGAGTCAAAGATATCGGCCTCATGTTGAAAGAAATAAGTGCTCTCAAAATATTGAGAGTACAAAGACATGACTTGTGAAATGTATAGTGAAATCCACAATTGTCGCTAACTTTCACACTTGGAGTTTTGGTGTGGAAAAGCTCCAAAGAATGAAACAATCACTACAAGAAAACTGACATACTGTGATGAAAATCCTGGTGACGAAGATGGACAACGTCATGGAAATAACTAATGTGTGATGTTTTTGCAGGTGGCGTCACTGATTACCGCAAGTCGATGACGATGGACATCACGAGTCAGCTTCAGACCTTGAGCACACATGGCTACCACTTTCTATGAAGGTTTGGTAATTTCCATGATGAACCGACTAGTCATCGAATTAATATTATGAATGTGAGATAATAATTTGTTTGACTAGACCTTGAGCACACATAGCGGAATCCCCATGCCCACTGGATCAACAGGTTCTATCATAACCTTCCACCGGATGACCGAAATTTTGGCCAAAAGAAGGGCATGATCAAAATTTTGGCAAGTTGTCGTTGTTTGCATCTTAGCCATTGATCCTCCAATTTTGTTTGGTTCGTGCCCAAGTGATATGATGATTTATACCAGTCCTCGAAAAATATTTAAGCACATTGATTGTATAAATATTAAATACGAGAATCTATATAGATCATAAGTTAGGGCATGTACATTGGTATCTACTTAGCCATCTGCACCGTACGCCACATGAGATCATTATCTAGGTGGAGGAAAGAGAATAGCCCGAATTAGGCAGTCTGTCTGCAGAATTAAAGACCGTCACTAGTAGAAAACAGGGCTTTGGTTCAGGCCTGGCCAGCCCATTAGTCCCGGTTCTTAATGGGCCGGGACCCATGGGGGCATTAGTCCCGGTTCATGAGCCCAGGGGGCCGGCCGAGGCCTCGTGGGCATTTGTCCCGGTTCGTCTGGATCCATTTGTCCCGGTTCTAGGCACGAACCGGGACCAATGGGCCGCGCTCCTGGCCCACAGCCATTGGTACCGGTTCGTTCCTAGAACCGGGACAGAAGGGGAGGCTTTAGTTCCGGTTCCTGCCACGAACCGGGACAAATGAGTTGCCTATATATACCCATCCTCGCGTCAAAGCACTCCACAGTGCTCTGTTTTTTCTGGCCGGCGAGGGGAGGGCATTTGGGTGCTCTATCTCACCTCCTATGCACATGAGGTGTTCGATGAAATGCGCGAGCCACACTAGTTAAGCTTTCTCCTCTCGAAGATCGACCTCGGAGCTCCATCTTTCCCAAGATTTGTCTAGATTTAGCGGTCCGTCACGCCCCATCCCCGTTTTCACCGTCGTCGATTGCCCGCGCTGATCTCTTTCGCCAGCACCATCGTGGTGAGCCTCTTGTTCTTATCTTCTTTCTGATTTTCTTACTTTAGATAGATACTTGTCTGATTTTCTTACTTTAGATAGATACTTGTCTGATTTTCTTACTTTTGACACACATAATTATATATAATGCACGCAGATGAACTGGCAATGGATGTACGGTGATAGACACACCTCCGAGTACATTAAGGGCCTGCATAATTTTCTTGAAATGGCTGAGGCAAACAAGAAGAATGGTTTTATGTGTTTTCCATGCCCTTAATGTGGGAATACGAAGTCTTACTCTGACCGAAAAATCCTTCACACCCACCTGCTTTACAAGGGTATCATGCCACACTATAATGCTTGGACGAGGCACGGGGAAATAGGGGTTATGATGGAAGACGGCGAAGAAGAAGAGGACGATGACAACTATGTGCCCCCTGAATACGGTGATGCTGCAACGGGGGGAGCTGTTGAAGATCAAGAGGAACCAGACGATGTGCCCGATGATGCTGCAACGGGGAAAGCTGCTGAAGATCAAGAGGAACCAGACGATGTGCCCGATGATGATGATCTTCGCCGGGTCATTGTCGATGCAAGGACGCAATGCGAAAGTCAAAAGGAGAAGTTCGATCGCATGTTAGATGGGTAGCGGCATCTTCACTAGGAAGGCCGGAAAACGGATCTTGCATGACAAGATTCAGCAAAGCAGTATTAATTTCACACGATTCAGCATCGGTAAGAGGAGCAATTGCAGTGCTAATAAAATCATTATTGTTGGTATTGGAAAAGTCACACAATTTAGTATTATCTTGAGCCACCGTGATAAACATTCCAACACACAAGCACACAAGAAGCGAGCGAAAAAGAGGCGAACGGAAAAGAGGGCGAATAAAACGGCAAGGGTGAAGTGGGGGAGAGGAAAACGAGAGGCAAATGGCAAATAATGTAATGCGAGGGATAAGAGTTTGTGATGGTTACTTGGTATGTCTTGACTTGTGAGTAGATCTCCCCGGCAACGGAGCCAAAAATCCTTATTGCTACCTCTTGAGCACTGCGTTGGTTTTCCCTTGAAGAGGAAAGGGTTATGCAGCAAAGTAGCGTAAGTATTTCCCTCAGTTTTTGCGAACCAAGGTATCAATCCAATAGGAGACTACACGCAAGTCCCTCGTACCTACACAAACAAATAAGAACCTCGCAACCAATGCGATAAAGGGGTTGTCAGTCCCTTCACGGTCACTTACGAGAGTGAGATCTGATAGAGATAATAATAATAAGATCAATATTATTGGTATTTTTATGATATAGATTGAAAGTAAAGATTGCAAAATAAATGGCGCCAGAAATAGCTTGTTGACGGGAGATTAATATAATGGAGAATAGACCCGGGGACCATAGGTTTCACTAGTGGCTTCTCTCAAGATAGCATAAGTATTACGGTGGGTGAACAAATTACCGTCAAGCAATTGATAGAAAAGTGCATAATTATGAGAATATCTAGGCATGATCATGTATATAGGAATCACGTCCGCGACAAGTAGACCGAAATGATTCTGCATCTACTACTATTACTTCACACATCGACCGCTGTCCAGCATACATCTAGAGTATTAAGTTCATAAGAACAGAGTAACGCATTAGGCAAGATGACATATGTAGAAGGATAAACTGAAGCAATATGATATAAACCCCATCTTTTATCCTCGATGTCAACAATACAATACGTGCCTTGCTGCCCTGCTGTCACTGGGAAAGGACACCGCAAGATTGAACCCAAAGCTAAGCACTTCTTCCATTGCAAGAAAGATCAATCTAGTAGGCCAAACCAAACTGATAATTCAAAGAGACTTGCAAAGATAACTTAATCATACATAAAACATTTCAGAGAAGAATCAAATATTGTTCATAGATAAACTTGATCATAAACCCACAATTCATCGGATCTCAACAAACACACTGCAAAAGGAGTTACATCGAATAGATCTCCAAGAAGACCGAGGAGAACATTGTATTGAGATCGAAAGAAAGAGAAGAAGCCATCTAGCTAATAACTATGGACCCGAAGGTCTGAGGTAAACTACTCACACATCATCGGAGAAGCCATGGAGTTGATTAGAGGCCCTCCGTGATCGATTCCCCCTCCGGCGGAGCTCCGGAAAAGGCCCCAAGATGGCATCTCACGGGTACAGAAGGTTGCGGCGGTGGAAATAGGTCTTTGTGGTGCTCCTGGGTGTTTTCTGGGTATATGGGTATATATAGGAGGAAGAAGTAGGTCGGTGGAGCTACGAGGGGCCCACGAGGGTGGAGGGCGCGCTCGGGGGGTAGGCGCGCCCCCTGCCTTATGGCCACCTCGTTTGTTTCTTGACGTCCACTCCAAGTCCCCCGGATCACGTTTGTTCCAAAAATAACTCTCCCGAAGGTTTCATTCCGTTTGATATTCCTTTTCTGCACAACACTGAATTAGGCAAAAAACAGCAATTTGCACTGGGCCTTGGGTTAGTAGGTTAGTCCCAAAAATAATATAAAAGTGTATAAATAAGCCCATTAACATCCTAAACAGATAATATAATAGCATGGAACAATCAAAAATTATAGATACGTTGGAGACGTATCAGTGAGTAGTTCCATTTGGATCTTAGCGTCCATAATAGTAGCTATATGGATCTCTCTCTATTTGTATCTTTAATACCATGTTCCCGTGAGTTGCATCATATGACCGGGATCAATTTGATGTAACTGGTTTTGTGTTTGTTGGGATATTATGAATTGCACTGTATGATCAGATTATTCATTGAATACATAAATCGTTTGAGGTTTTCTTGATGTATAATTAAATAGCTATGCATCTCCGATCTATCTATCTTCTCTAGCCAAGTTTGATGTGCTTTTCTCCAGAGGGAGTGATGCTTCGTAGTGGGTTAAATCTTGCGGCGATCTAACCCAAGACATGTATTGTATTGTTCTCATGAAGGATAAAACGACGGTGTCTCATCATATTGATTGGTGTTTTGTTGTCTACTCCCTCTGTACAGAAATATAAGAATGTTTAGATTACTAAAGTGTTTCTTGTAAACTTAATACTTCGGGATGCATGCTGGAAAGCAGTGTTTGAGTGGAGCATTAGTAGTAGATTTAGTTGGATTAACAGTCTACTTATCACGAACTTAATGCCTATGTGAGATTATACCATGAATGATCATAGTCATAAATAGAAATATTGTAATTTAATTGCCGCCCAACAATTATTTGTTCACCACACATTTGTATGCTCGAGAGAGATGTCACTAGTGAACCTATGGCCCTTGGATCCATTCTCCTTTACTGAAAACAAATATATTCTCTGTTGCCCTATTGCCAACTATCTTTATCACTTGCGATTAATCTTCTAATAGAAAAACAAGGGGCATGACAACCATCTTGTCATGTTGGGGACAATCATATTCTATGATTTGTGTGCATGTACTGCTCACTTTTCTTGCTCGGTGATTCCTACCGGATTGATATCGATTTGTTGGATTTTGACATTGACGATCCAGCTAAGTCGTACCCGATGATAAGAGTCGACAATCACTAAACCAATCTTCGATGGTCACTGATCTTGTTGTATGCATGATCAACCAGAATAACGAGATCGAGTTCATGCAAGCAACAAAAGAACCGGCAATAAGAATGATAATACAATCTAAATTGCTAACATGAATTAAGTAAGTATAATGGTGGGGTTCCTGGTAGAGGATCTAAACAAGACAGTAGTCCTACACGTCTCCAGATGCAAATTGTAGCAAAGCTAAACAATGTCTGAACAAAAACCCGAGTTTTAACCTAGAAAAAGGTAGCTATATATTTATTCTATAGACTAGAGTACTCCATCCATTGCCTTATACAATGCCATTATGAAAAATATATTTTTCATCTAAACAACGCCACCAACAATAATCGACACAAAAATTAATGATGTTTACTCGTACTAGCAACTTGTTTAATACTAACTACGTTCCTTTATATAAGGTGTATTTGTTTTTTGATAAAAGTCCATAATGTAAGGTGCATTTGTTCTAACTAGTAATAATGTACGTGCAATGCACGTTTATATTAGGTAGGATATTAATTGCACATTATATTAGGTAAGATATATCTGTTGCACGTTGGTATTAGGTAAGATATCAATTACTTTTTCGTGGGAATGGTAGGATATTAATTACATGACAGATTTCAAGGGATATTGTTGAGTCAAAACATGTTTATAACCAATGGCAGTGGTGGATAATTAGAGCGTTAAACGTGTTTGGTGCTCAACATTGGAGCGATCTGAACCGCTAGATAACATGATTTGACAGTCGAGATGGTTTGGATCTGCCCATTTTCAAACCATCTCGACCGTCAAATCATGTTATCTAGCAGTTCAGATCGCTCCAATGTTGAGCACCAAACACATTTAACGCTCTAATTACCCACCACTGTCATTGGTTATAAACACGTTTTGACTCAACGCTATGCCTTGAAATCTGCCATGTAATTAATATCCTACCATTCCCGCGAAAAAGTAATTGATATCTTACCAAATACCAACATGCAACAGATATATCTTACTTAACATAATGTGCAACTAATATCCTACCTAATATAAACATGCATTGCCCGTGCATTATTACTAGTTGGTATAGATTCCTTATAATTTCGATCTTGGCCCTCCAAAAAAAGGAAAATATCTCTCCCCTGATTTCATGAATATCTCCTTGTAAAGATAGGAAAGGAAACTATTTCTCTCCTGATTGCATGTATCTTTTTCTTTCTTTGCCTAAATGATTCACTTGCCGCTAATCTATAAATTAGACAAGGGTAATCTTGTCTTAAATAGTCCATAATTATGTGCCTTGGTCACCGTGCTGAATATAATACACCTTAGATAAAGGAACGGAGGGAGTACTTACATGCATGCAGTCATAGTAACACTCTGCTACTTTCTTGAAAACTCAAAACGGTGCTCGAGCTCATCTGCTCCTGAAATCACAGCCGTAGAGCAAACTTGGGATGTGTGATCACTACTGTATTTGGCAGTGTATTTTGATTTTTGGTGTCTAACATGTCAGAACATTGATGAGCCCACTGGACTGAACATAGCAGTGACCTCAATGCTTCTGGCCGCATTTATTATGTAGTTAGGCTTAATCACACCCTTCATTGGCTCCTCTGCCAACACACTCTCATTCGCTATGGACATGGAGTTCTATAGGAGGGGCACTGCCGAGGCAGCCTGTAATGAATAAAGAGCTAATCAGTTCGCTCAGGACTACATCAATATTTCTGGATTGATTGTCCTAATGTTCCAACCATTGCTTGACACTCAGCCACACAAAGGGTTGAAAACCATAAGCAATTTTTTTCACGGGAAAAAGCATAAGCATTTTTTCACAACCATAGATGAGCGATAGCTGCTGTTGTGTATTAAAGCATCAAATCAAATAAAATTCTAGCCATTTAGCCCCATAATTTTTTCCAACTACAAAAGTGAATCAGCGTGAGAACGAGCAACAGTTCGTCACCTGTTCGTTCATTCTCGATCTTCAGGATTCGCCCCAGTGGACTGCGCGGACTGCGTCGGCGTATTCTTCCTTCGTCTGGCCTGGGCAGTTCTACTCCTCCACTATGTTCGGATCCCCTCAGACCCGCGGCAGCACGGCAAGGGGCACTGGATCTGGATGCTGCAGATGGTCGCCAAACTCCTATGAAGGTGAAACCTGGACTAGGAGCAACTCGGAAATTACGGTAGATCACCATGGAAAAAAATCAACAAGAAACTATGCCGTTGGCCTCCATGGACTCACCATCGATAGAATCAGCAGCCCTCGCAAATCGGTCTCCCAGCGAGCTACGAACAAAGCGTCAACGAGGAAGCCTCCACCAGAACCATCTACAGCCTTAATTTAATTTAGACGGCCGGTTTCTAATCCACTTCTGATAACGAACTGGTCCATAGCTCAGTTTGTAATCCACGTTCTGTCCCAGGCTCAGAACAGCGCCCGAGGCGGGCACCCATGCCATGTACAAGCTGGGTCCATGCCGACCACTGTACACGACCCTGCCACACTTTACCCTATCCCAATCCACTCATCAACGACTAAGATATCAGGTGCATACGAGCCGAGCACCGAATCGCCCCTTCCCTACTTTCTTCCCTTTTCTTCCTTACATGAAAGTGGCGTATTAATGATTCAGGTTAACAAAAAGAAAAGTTGACTTGCAAAGTAGTTATCAAATTTTACCTTGGTGCCTGTAATCTGAGTTTGTGGCCTTATATAAGGGAATGGAGGGAGTAATAAAATTTTAATTTCTATATTTATATCTATATCTATACTTCTCGCTCCATTTTTGTTTACTCTGCATATAACTTTGACAGTAGTCAAACTTTAAGTTTGACCAAGTTCATACACTAGTGCAGAACCAGGCAATAGCACCGGTTTGTAAGGCCCTTTAGTGCCGGTTCGGTAACCGACACTAAATTGTAGGCACTAAAGCCCCCCCCCTTAGTACCGGTTCAGCACGAACCGGTGCTAAAGGGCAACCACGTGGCACGAGCCAGCTCCGTGGGCGCGTAGGACATTAGTACCGGTTGGTAACACCAACCGGTACTAAATGTTTGGGTGTGTTTTGGTTATATTTTTTATTTTTACTTTAATTTTGTGTTTTCAATTTAATTTAGTGATTGTTTTACATTATAATGAGTTGTTAAATCATTAGGTGAATGTACCGCAGATTTGTTTGACTGGATGCGTGGATCCTAGCTAAGTCATCAAGTATATGTCATATCCATATTATATATACTTGATCACCTACTTAAGTGATCAAGGTAATATGGATATGGCATATACTTGATCACTTAGCTAGAATCCATCCAGTTGAAACTAATATGCAATTTCTTTCATAAATGATATAATAACTCATCATCATCATCATCATATTAATTAATATAAAAACTCTTGCATCATATATATCATCACCAACGGTTTTCATAGCAAAGATATCATCGAGTTCAACATGGTAATGATATTATAAGCGTTCATAACATCACAAAAGCAAATCACTCTTTGAGATTAAGTTCAGGACGAAGAACACGGACATGAGAGAACAAGTACTAAGAGCATGAACTAGCTAATTAATCACTCCTGCTGCTCTCTCTCAGGTAAAATAGTATAGAACATGTATAGCTTTGCTGATTCATCATATTGGAGCATGCAGATGAACCCGTCTCTTAATCGTGGGTTGCGCTTCTGATTGCTGCCCCCTAGTACTTCTCTGTGATCGTTCACAATTTTGCTCCAGTCTTTTACTATTAAGCATTCCTCGCTATTAGAAATCCTAAATGCACTAAAGTGCATTGTAGGATATCTTGGTCGTAAGCTAACAATATTCATGGTACCTTTAGTCTCGATCCAATCAGGCACAACATTCATCGGGAGTCCCTGTTGAAGAACATCGTATAGTAACATACTTAGCAATGAAGTTTAGCTTAAAAAATTAATGTATGCAAAAGATGCACTGAGGAGAAATAGTAGAAATCTTACCATCTTTTCTAAATATATGTGACCGTAGTTCAGTACGAACACTATTGGTCGCACATTTTGAGTACTAACATTTCTAAGTGCAGGAAAGAAATTTGTTTTGACAGCATCAAGATCCTCAAGCCATGAAACATAATGACTTGTCTCCTCGCAGTTTAGTTCAGCCCCGGGACAGTGGATGGTCCTGTCTACCAAGCGCCGGACATGTTTGCTTGATTGGAAGTAAGCTGTCAATATAAATTGAGAGCTATTAATTATTCAACTGGTTCAAGTAATCACATATCGAAGACATAAATATGGTTGAGGAACTCACATAATGGTAGAACTGGAGGCGTCTGCACATCGACCCAGATGTCACTATTACCTTCAATATCATCTTCTGGACGAATATCAAAGGTGATAACCATATCAGGCTCAAATGCATAAGCCTTGCATAGTGCTTGCCAAGTTTTGCATTCAAAATAGGTGTATGTGTCTGCATTGTATAATTTGACGTTGAAGGTATAACCATGCTCGGTCTTCAAGTAAACTCTTTTTACCTCCATAGTTTCATTAGGACTGAAACCTATCTTATCCAAGACAAAAATTCTTGCATGGCAGGGGATACGCTAGTAGAATAGTGAAAAATTAAAATTAAAAGTTGAAGCAAATGAAGCATAAGTCATGCTTAATTATGAAAAAAGACTTGTCGTTATGACTTACTGTATCCACTTCGAAGGTCTCATCCAGCTTGATGCTGAAGCGTCTATCATCAACTAGAAAATTTCTGCCGCACAGGCCGCGCTGGTCTTCGCAGTATTCACACATAATGAAATCGTGTTCGTCGTCAGACGACATTCCTATGTTTATAGATGAAACATTAAACACTTATTAGTTCTATTAATTCAACTAATTCTGTTAATTCAACTAGTTCAACTAATTAATTGAACTAATTCAACTAAGCACTTACGAAAAATATACCTAATTAATTGAACTAATTCAACTAACTAGCTCAACTAATTAGTTCAACTAAACTAGTTCTGTTAATTTTCTTACTAAAAATAAGGTAGCTAGTTCTATATAATAAAATATTAATTAGATAATGAAATCTCATATAACTAAATTAAATATATATCTAACATATAATTTATATCTAATTCATCTAACATTTGACATTAATATCTAACATATGTTCATATATAAGTGAAACATTAAACACTTACTAGTTCTATTAATTCAACTAAATAAACTAGTTCTATTAATTCAACTAAGCATTTACTAAAAATAAAATAGTTCTATTAATTTCTTACTAAAATAAATAGGTGGTTCTATATAGTAATATTTTGATTAGATCATCAAATCTCATATACCTAAATTTTCTTACTAAAAATAAACTTGTTCTATTAATTTTCATACTAAAAATAAACTAGTTATATTAATTCAACTAGTTCAAATCTCATATATATACCTAATTAATATCTAGCTATACTAATTCAACTAGTTCAACTTGTTCTAATTCATGTAAAATATATTTGACGTTAATATTTAACATCTTTTCCATATAATTCATCTAACATTAACATTCTAACATTATTATCTACGTAATTTATCTAACATTAATCTAAACAACAGAAAATAGAAAATAAGTAAAAACAATGTGTGTGTGTGTGTGTCTGTGTGTGTGTGTACGAGCGGGGGGCGGCGGTGTACGGGCGGCGGCGGGCGACGATGGGGACGGGCGGCGGGCGACGACGGGGACGGGCAGCGGGCGAGAGGCGGCGGCGACGGGCGCGGCGGGGGTGACGGCGGTGACGGCAACGACGGGTGGCGGGGGCGACGGCGGTGACGGCGACGACGGGTGGCGGAGGCGACGACGGTGACGGCGACGACGGGCTGCGGGGGCGGCGATGGCGGCGCGCGATGGGCGACGGGCGCGGCGAAGAAGTTGGATCGAGAAGAAGTACTGGTGGTCGATGAAACTGATTTTTTTCGTAAGTGCCATGTATATAGGACGGGTCTTTAGTACCGGTTGGAGCCACCAACCGGTACTAAAGGCCAATTTTCGCCAGGCCAAGGGGCGGGAAATGGCCCATTTAGTACCGGTTCGTGCCACGAACCGGTACCACTACAAGAAATATGTCAACTTATGACCACCACTATTGGTCACTGAATGGTCACAAATTTCCATTTATGACCTTTTTGTGACCAAAAACATAAGGTCAAAAGCTGGGCGTCGTAAACTGACTATAGCGACCTTTCTTCTGGAATGCAAACGTTTATGACCAAAAAAAGGTCGTAGATTTAACGACCAACTGTTTTGGTCAGTAGCAATCCGACCACACCACGTCAGATCCACCGTGGCAAGCTGACGTGGCAGACTTACGACCAAATGAAAAGGTCGTAAAATAGAATCAGCCCTGTCCATTTCAGCCGTCTTGATGGGCCAAGCCCAATAATTCAGCCCATTTAATTTTTTTTCTCTTTATTTTGCTTATCTGCATGGGCCTGGCCCAATAATTTGGCCTTTTATTTTTTGGGAATGGAGCCTTTTTCTGATGATTTTTTTATATTCCACTATTGTTTTGGGCCACAGCCTTTTTAGTCTAGTTCGAATTTGGGCCTTGGCCTTTTTATTTTCTGTTATGCAGCCTTTTCTATTTATTTTTCTTAGTCATTTCTTTTTTTTAGGCCCAAGCCTTTTTGGTCTAATTCTTGTTTGGGCCTTGGCATTTTTAGAGCCCAGGTTCTCATTTTGCATAACTATAAACAGAAAGGCCCAGGTGCACAAGTGATCCACAAGCCCAGGTGCACAAGTGATCCACATAACTTCACAGAAAATAAACAAAATGATCCACAAGTGATCCAGGTTCACAAGATCGCATAACTTCACAAAAAGGCCCAGGTTCACAAGTGATCACATAACTTCACAGGATCCATGTGCTCTAGTTTAAACAGCAAAATGCAACAAAATGCAACAGCTCTCAGCTCAGCTCCCAGGTTCACAGGTTCAAAATGCAACAACTACCTTAGCTCAAAGACAAAGAGGTTCATAGCACAGCCATCAAACTACCTTAGCTCCAAAGAGAGCCATCAAGTGGGCTCACTTCTCTTCCTGTTCTTGAGACTTCTTGCGCAGCAGCTCAAGTTCCTTGTCGCGTGCAGCTTCAGATTCTTCCGCCTTCATCTTGATTGCCGCCAATTCTTCTTGCACCAGTTCAGCTTGAAGCTCGGACCTCTCCAGCTTCTGCTCAAGGTCACGAACATGAGCAACAACTTTGCTGGATTTGTTCCTAGATGACTAGAGCCCAACATTCCTGAGGAATGTGCTTTCCTTGGCTTTGGTCTTGAGGACTTGTTCGACAATTTCAACAGCGGACTTTGGCTCTTCACCTTCTGGTACCGGCGCTTCCTTCATTTTTTCCATCTCAAGCTAGCATATGGAGGAAAATGATAGGCATTAGTGGGAGATCTATTTCACATTTTGCAAACCAAACCAAGCAAGAGAAACCAAACCAGCACACAAATGGATTATTTGAAGTAATCAAACCAGCACACAAAATCTATACAAGAAGATGATGACTAGTGACCTGGAGACATGCAATTGGAACAATATGATCACTTCATTAAGCCTAGAATGGTGGTTCTATATAAGATGGCTTCCCGAGTGAGACGATCATCAAACTAACATTCAGATCAAATTTCATCATATCATAAAAAATGCATCAAATAGCTACAGCAAGTTCTGATATCTTTGTTGAACTATCAAACAACATCAAAGCATGGAACATAGCATGTGTTCTTGACTGGCTCCGAGTCAAACAACATCAAATCATCAAAGCATCAAAGCTGGTTGTGAATCAAACAGGGCAAAGCATGGAGTGACTTACTATAGCAGTCTTGACTGGCTCCGAAAACCCGTGCTTCTTGCTGTTGTGGGTGGCCTTAAACAAGTCAATCGCAGACAGCTCCTCACCCTTACGCTCTTCTTTCTGAAATGTTTTTCAACAAAAATCAAAATGTTATTCAGCAAGAATCAGAAATGTTATTCAATGAGGAACCAAAGGTAAGGTCTCTAGAGAAGAGTTCTCACAGTGGCAAAAATGTGTGATGTGTAGTGCCTGGAACCAGTTCTTTGATTGTACATGACTTTTTGTCGATTCATCTTGTTCGACAAACAGGTTTCCTACAAAAAAGCATACTGTCAGCATGATCTAGCACTAGCATATCATGTGCAGAACATAAAGCATCAAACAAAGCAGAGACAAACCTTGTGTCTTGGGGTAGACCACATCTCCACCAGAGCTTGCCATTCACCATCCGTTAGATCAGGCACCGGAGACTTAATGCTGACTTTATTTGCGGCTACGGTATCAAAATACTTCTTGATCTGATGGCGTCTGTTCTTTGAATATTTCTGCAGAATATCTTTCCACGAGGTCTTGATGGTCTCCGAGTCCGTGTTCATCTCAAAATTTGCCTACCAAGATAACAAACAAGGTAGGAACAATATTAGTGATCATGCATAGGTGTAACAGAAAATAGATAGCACATTAACTATGAAACAAGTAGCTTACAACAACTTTCCCAATGTAGTTCTCCAATAGACTAGCATTTTTTTGTATAGCTTGAAGTGAGGAAGAACCGGAAGATGGCTTTTTGCAACGAGTCCACACTCAGAAGCAAGCTTTGCTGCCTGCAGAGGCTTCTCTGGACGAATCATTCCTTCGGCAATTTGGATAGGCACCTTCCTACCAAGCGACTTGGTGATCCTCTCTAGCCCTCTGCCCTTTCTATGTCTAGTCTTGGGAGTCATTGCATCTGAAAATGAAACTGAACTCATAAATTAGAATAGAAATCGACAAATGCAGGAATCAACAAAAGCATACATGATCATTCCATTTGGAAAATGCACTAGTAAAAGATAGCATTGCAAAGGTCAACTTGCCTGATTGAAGCACAAGTTGTTGTTCTTCTTCATTGAAGACAGCGTTCCTGTCAATAGAAGGTGCAACAGGGCTGAGGTCTGTGTGGACAGTGCCTGCTTCATCAATGCAGATGGTTCCTGCTTCATCTAGGCAGACAGTGCCATTTCCATCCATGCTGAGAGTGGTTCCTTCATCCATGGGCGGCAACTCATCACCCGTTTGCACCGAGGTCTGAGAGTCCATGAGCAGCATACTTTCCTGATGGTCCGTCGCAGTCGCCATCCTTGCTTTCTGCCTTGTGACTCTATCAAGGGCAGGTTCATCAGGTTCCAGGATCCTCTTTTTTTATCCTGGATCTGGGGCCATCACCCTTCCTGGAGGCATTGCAGGAGATGTTTCTGAGCTCTTGTGCTTCTTGCTGACTGTCTTCTTAACACCAGGCCTCTTCGTCCTAGATTCCTTCAGTGCCTCGTATAAACAGCACGGAAAAAAGCATTAGAACACAAGAGAAATATGTGAGCACAAGGAATAACATAGAATAACAGAACCCCGACCCTCCAAGCAAGACAGAGTTTGCACCTTAACAATCTTGTTGACTACAACATCATCCACTTCCTCTCCATCAATAACTTCATCCTCCTTAGGATTGTACTCTGGGTCATCATTGATAACTCCACTACCCTCTTGAACCTCATCACTTCTACCTTCTTGTACACCATTTGTTTTCCTAATCATTGACGCTATTGCACCGATGCCAAGGGACTGGAACATCCGATTGTTCCTCATGATATTTCTAGCCCTAACCTTCTCGTACTCGGTGAGAGGCTCTTCTTTGCATGATACAGGAAACATAACTATTAGGTGAATGTTTGGAATGCATGGACAGGCAGCCAAACATATCTTATGAAATTTTATTATCATTTAATCCTAGTTATTCAGGTAAGGAAGACTAATAGCACACAGGCACAATTAAGCCAGCTTATTCAGATTGCAGCAATACATTTACATTTCACTTAGCATATTAAGACACAGATTTTATGAAACTGGCCACAAGGAGCAAGTTGCATACCAACGGTTGGCCTCATGCTTGACCTTGTCCTCCTTGCCATGGATGATCTTGAGGTGGTGCTTGCAAAATAGAATAAACAACAATCAGATACAACAGGGATAAAGTAAAATGATGCACTTGTATCAATAAAGGAAAGCATTTGGACCATCATGCACATACATGTAATACATGTGAAACAAACTTGATGGATAAACAATACAGTGATCTAGTGTTATTAATTAAGAAAACATGTAAGTGCACCAAACAAGCATGCATGTACACTAGGAGCAAGTAAGCAAAGTGCATAAGTGCTACTAATACAAGCAAGCAAGCAAAGTGCTACTAATAGAAACAAGCAAGCAAAGTGCTACTGATAGAAACAAGCAAGCAATGAAGGAAAATGAAGAGAAGGAAGCAAGTACTATTGATACAAACCCTAATTAATAAGCAAGCAAGTAGATTCTTCTCCAAGTGCTAGTGATACAAGCAAGTAATGCTGATGGAAACCCTAATTAAGCATGTATGCCAGCAAGCAACATGTATGCTAGCAAGCAAGCAACATGAACTAGTGAATTGGTGTCATGTACACATGCTTAGACAGTCTGACAGGAAGCTAGACGAGTATATCATGAGGACCTTCAAAACAACTAGATGTTGCCACTGGTAAAGCATGAAACAACTATACTTGCAGCAGTACAAAAGCAGATGAAAAAACTATACTCAACTATTGATTATGCTGTCTCTACACACCAAAAATGGCTACAGACTAGATGACACAAGTTAATACATTTTGACAATTAGAATCAACCTTGTATATTACAGCAATCAAAATTATCTAGCACCAATCTAGTATATATTAAAACTAGTCATACTGCCTTAACACAGCAGGAATTCCAATACCACAATAAGTACTAAGCATTCCCGTGTTCACTGGAAAGAAGAACACAAGCTTCATGCACATATCATGAAAGAAGAACACTGCTACAAACCCCAGTAGTGCTACTGATAGCAAAGTGCTACAAGCAATCAAGTACATGTTCATACTAACCCAAGTTGCAAGCAAGCAAAGTGCATAATACAAGCAAGCAAGCATGGAAAGTGCTACTGATAGAAACAAGCATAGTGCTACTGACAGTAACAAGCAAACAAGGAAGGAAATTGAAGGGCAACAAACAAGAAAGTACTGTTGATACAAACAAGGAAGCAAGTAGCTTCTTTTCGAAGTGCTGTTGGAAACCTAATTCACCATCTATGCTAGCTGAGTAATTGAACCATACACAAGCAAGTACTGATACAAGCACCATCAACCAGACATCATCCACTTCCTCATCCCCTAAAATCATCCACTTCCCCATCCATCCCCATCTCCTAAAATCATGAACCCTAAACCATGAAGCGGACCAAACGAACCACCAGGAGGTCCTAACCCTAACCTCATGAACCCTAACCCTGACCCCATGAACCCTAACCCTAACCCCATGAACTAGAGGGAGATCATCCCCACGCAACAATAAACATGAACCCTAACCCCAAGAACCACCAGGAGATCCAGGAGACCTACCGAACTAGAGGACCTACCGAACCACCAGGAGATCCTAACCCTAGAATATCCTAACCCATGAGGGGGATCTACTAGAGGGGAGATGGACCCACCAGAGGGGAGGTGGATCCACCATAGGAGGGGAGATGGATCAAGGGAAGAAGTACATAGGGGGAGATGATGTTGACGATGCAGCGGTGGTCATCGTCGATCGCGCCGTCGTCGATATAGCCGCCGTCGTCGTTGATGTAGTCGATGTGGCCGCCGTCATCGTCGATGTAGTCCGCGGCGTGGCGGGGCGGCACGGAGGAGGGGAGGGAGCGGGAGCGGGGCGGCGCGGAGTAGGAAGGTGCGGGGCGGATCAGAGGAGGGGCGGCGCTAGGGTGGGGAGCGGGGCGGCGCGGAGCAGGGAGGTGGGGAATGGAGGGAGAAGCTAGGGTTCGTCGGGGAGAGGGGAGGGGAATAGGGAAATTTTGGGAGGGGAGGGGAGGGGATCCCGCGTGTTAGTGGGAGAGGGAGTGGTGGGTCCTGCCTGGTAGTGGGAGAGGGAGTGGAGGGAGTGGAGGGAAATTTTGGGAGAGGGAAATTTTTATGGAGGGAAAATTTTGGTGTGGGAGGGAAATCCTTTTGGGTTTGGGTGTAGAAAAAAATAGGGTTTTTTTGTAAACTTTGTAGAAATCATGGTTAAAATCATACCGAGTAGCTCAAGAAAACGTCGGTATTGCAAGTTTAGTATTTTTGCTAGTTGGTAGGCCACATTTGATGATGTGACGCGGAGGTCTCCCATTTTTTTGATTTTTTTTGAATTTTTTACGGTGTTTTCAAAAACCGGCCGATTTCGTCGCGGCGACCGTCCGTGGCTAGGGTTTGAGCCGTGCAAATCTGTTGTCGATTCTGTGATGGAATGCCTGCCTGTGAAGCTAAAAAGCATTTTTAGTGAAAATAACGGGCAAGCTATGGAGGACCCGCAGTTCAAATTCCAGCCGGTTCCAGCTGAATCAGCCGAAGGTGGTCCGAATTGCCGGGAGTAGCTATGAGGGTCAGAAATGCATGCTTGTTGGCGACCGTCCGTAAAATAGGGTCTACTTTGAGATAGACATGGAATGGCACCGTTTGGGGTGCCCCTCCTTGTAGCCGTTTCACGAAAAACGCATGTCTTTTGCATTCAAAAAATGAAAAACGGTTTTTTTTGTTAAACAAGTTGGAACCTTGCTTTGGCAACATTGTTTGCCATCACAAGACGGAGGCATGCGCCCAATTTGGGCATATTATCAGAAACTATTCAACGGATGCGGCCATATCATTGCTAGTTTAGCTTGAAAGCCATGAATCTTCGTTCGTGGTAGGTCGTTTTTGAGAACACTTCTTCAAGAAAACGCTGGTATTGCAAGTTTAGTATTTTTGCTAGTTGGTAGGCCACATTTGATGATGTGACGCGGAGGTCTCCCATTTTTTTGATTTTTTTTGAATTTTTTACGGTGTTTTGAAAAACCGGCCGATTTCGTCGCGGCGACCGTCCGTGGCTAGGGTTTGAGCCGTGCAAATCTGTTGTCGATTCTGTGATGGAATGCCTGCCTGTGAAGATAAAAAGCATTTTTAGTGAAAATAACGGGCAAGCTATGGAGGACCCGCAGTTCAAATTCCAGCCGGTTCCAGCTGAATCGGCCGAAGGTGGTCCGAATTGCCGGGAGTAGCTATGAGGGTCGGAAATGCATGCTTGTTGGCGACCGTCCGTAAAATAGGGTCTACTTTGAGATAGACATGGAATGGCGCCGTTTGGGGTGCCCCTCCTTGTAGCCGCTTCACGAAAAATGCATGTCTTTTGCATTCAAAAAATGAAAAACGGTTTTTTTGTTAAACAAGTTGGAACCTTGCTTTGGCAACATTGTTTGCCATCACAAGACGGAGGCATGCGCCCAATTTGGGCATATTATCAGAAACTATTCAACGGATGCGGCCATATCATTGCTAGTTTAGCTTGAAAGCCATGAATCTTCGTTCGTGGTAGGTCGTTTTTGAGAACACTTTTTCAAGAAAACGCCGGTATTGCAAGTTTAGTATTTTTGCTAGTTGGTAGGCCACATTTGATGATGTGACGCGGAGGTCTCCCATTTTTTTGATTTTTTTTGAATTTTTTACGGTGTTTTCAAAAACCGGCCGATTTCGTCGCGGCGACCGTCCGTGGCTAGGGTTTGAGCCGTGCAAATCTGTTGTTGATTCTGTGATGGAATGCCTGCCTGTGAAGCTAAAAAGCATTTTTAGTGAAAATAACGGGCAAGCTATGGAGGACCCGCAGTTCAAATTCCAGCCGGTTCCAGCTGAATCGGCCAAAGGTGGTCCGAATTGCCGGGAGTAGCTATGAGGGTCGGAAATGCATGCTTGTTGGCGACCGTCCGTAAAATAGGGTCTACTTTGAGATAGACATGGAATGGCGCCGTTTGGGGTGCCCCTCCTTGTAGCCACTTCACGAAAAACGCATGTCTTTTGCATTCAAAAAATGAAAAACGGTTTTTTTTGTTAAACAAGTTGGAACCTTGCTTTGGCAACATTGTTTGCCATCACAAGACGGAGGCATGCGCCCAATTTGGGCATATTATCAGAAACTATTCAACGGATGCGGCCATATCATTGCTAGTTTAGCTTGAAAGCCATGAATCTTCGTTCGTGGTAGGTCGTTTTTGAGAACACTTTTTCAAGAAAACGCCGGTATTGCAAGTTTAGTATTTTTGCTAGTTGGTAGGCCACATTTGATGATGTGACGTGGAGGTCTCCCATTTTTTTGATTTTTTTTGAATTTTTTACGGTGTTTTCAAAAACCGGCCGATTTCGTCGCGGCGACCGTCCGTGGCTAGGGTTTGAGCCGTGCAAATCTGTTGTCGATTCTGTGATGGAATGCCTGCCTGTGAAGCTAAAAAGCATTTTTAGTGAAAATAACGGGCAAGCTATGGAGGACCCGCAGTTCAAATTCCAGCTGGTTCCAGCTGAATCGGCCGAAGGTGGTCCGAATTGCCGGGAGTAGCTACGAGGGTCGGAAATGCATGCTTTTTGGCGACCGTCCGTAAAATAGGGTCTACCTTGAGATAGACATGGAATGGCGCCGTTTGGGATGCCCCTCCTTGTAGCCGCTTCACGAAAAACGCATGTCTTTTGCATTCAAAAAATGAAAAACAGTTTTTGAATTTCAGTTTTGCTAAAGCACATCTAGATGTGCCATAAGTATTGCACATCTAAGTCCTATGGCATTGATCTTACGTCGAGATTCGTGTGGATATTTTCTTTTTTCTTTTTTCTTTTCTCTTTATGCTTGATTCACTCACTTAGATGTGCAATAACTAGAGCACATCTAGATGTGCCCTAGACACACCCTTTGAATTTGTATGGTGTTTTCAAAAACCGGCGGATTTAGTCACGGCGGTCGTCCGTGGCTAGGGTTTGAGTCATGTTTTTAGCATTCAAAAAATGAAACTTATATTGTTTCATACATGAGCATGCACAAAAACCCATAATTTTATCTTTCATCCATGAGCATGCATAAAAAATTTCAATTCCCATCAATTACCAAACTGAATATTCATTGTTAAAAACATGACTTGTTTAGATGACACTGTCATACAGCATCCATGAGCATGCACAAAATTAAACCTGACATACTTAACATTGACATGTTCATATTACACTAACAAGCTTAAACCTAACATGCTGAACACCTTCTTAACACCTTCACTCCTCCTTCTCCTTCATCAACCTGATGCGCTCAGAGTGGCGAATCCCAACGCGGATGTACTCCTCTACCACAGTTGGCATGGTCCTGTCGCCAAGCTGTGGGATTGCAGGCGCCGCCACCATCGCGAGGTCGTCGTCCGTCACCACCATCGCGAGGTCGTCGTCCGCCACCACCATCACGAGGACGTCGTCCGCCACCACCATAGCAAGGTCGTCATCCGCCACCAACATAGCAGGGTCGTCTTCAGCCACCACCATAGCATGTTCGTCGTCAGCCAGAATAGGCTGCTCCTCGTCATCCCCGCTCTACTCCTCGTCATCCCCGCTGCTGCTCCCATTGCCTGGCCAAATGCAACAAAGTGTGAACATGGTGTTGTCATCGTGCAGGTAGAGGAAGCCAAAAGGACAGGAAGAAGAGAGGCAGAGAGCTTACTGGCATCGTTGTCGTGCTGGTAGTACATGCGGCACATGGTGTTGTCGAACATCTTCACGGTGAACATGGCGTCGCCGTCGTAGTGGAAGACAAGGAAGTACCCGAGCTGTAGCTCATGGGCGCGGCGAAATGCTCCCAGCCGGGCCCTAGGTACATGTGGCCTTCACCATCAAACACCACCAACACTTTCCACAGCCTGTGAAGCCCGCTGTCGGCCTCCCGCAGCTTCACTTTGTGGGGCTCACGGCCCGCGAGCATCTTCGCAAACTTGTCAGGCAGCCTCTGCAGCGAGGGTCAAGCAGTGGTTAATTGTGGCAATCAAGCACTAGACAGAAGAGTGATGATAAAGAAATGAGTGATGATAAATATACCTGCCTACTGCAAGATTTCTCAATTATGATCTCGAAGAACTCAAAACCTTCCAAGCGAGCCATCTCACTTCTACTCTAAACAAGCAATAGGAGAGGAAGAAGCACTTGTGAATAGGACTGGACATAAATAGGAGCAGAACCAAGTTTATGATGGCAAAAGTGATAAAAATGAGAAGAGCAATGCACTTGTGGATATTTATGATAGCAAAAGTGAGAAAAAAAGCAATGCACTTGTGAACATTTGGAATACTACTACTCTATCTACAATGGACCATATCTGCCCATGTGCCCATGTCTACTATAAATGGCAAACACAGCATCAGGATCATATCTACTATAAATGGACCATATCTACAATGAACCATATCTACTATAAATGGACCATATCTTCCCATGTGCTACATTTTGTTAGAACCCAGCACTTAAGAACTGAACCCTAGATTCTCAATTTAAACACACCTACCCAATACAGTCATGTACAAAACTGAACAGCTTTATAGTCGTCGATATGTGCATGAAAGCTATTGGCTTGACACCGATATAGTCATGTACAAAACTGAATTTAACACTAGAATTTCAGAGATTCAGAGCTATTGGCTTAATTTGCTTTGCTAGGGTTTATATAGCCAAAGGCCACTCGAGGCTAGATCCCCTACAAGTTTAACTGCTCCAGTGTGCCGCTGCATCTTTTTAGACAAATATAAACATGTTTATTTTAAAAACAAACAAACAAAATTGGAAAATACTAATACACTTGCAACATTATAAGTGTTGGCATCATTTTTTCCCCTTTCGGTCTGCCTTTTCTATTTCTGATGAATTCTACGTCACTGTGAAGAGAACCACAGGGAAACTAGCATACCTAGAAAGGTAGCACCACATCAACTGAACATGGCCAAAAGGGACCTAAACCTAAATGCCTAATTCAGTCTGCAAAATCCCTCTGAATGTGGTCCAATCGCTCGACAGTTGGGCTGGAATCAACAGAACGCACGCGCACGCACAATACGACCATTAGCCATACGCGCAGGCACAATACGAGTAACTCCTAAATCAGCATGCTTGTTGGCCTTGTTGGCCTTGTCGACAAAGAACATGGGGGAAACAAAGCAAATCAAAGAACACGGGGGGAACATAACGGACCAGGGGGGACGGCGACTGCTTGAGCTTGTTGGCCTTGTCGGTGTCGTGGACGGTGCCTCCTCTTGATCTACTACTCTATCTACAATGGAACCCTAATCAGCATGCGCCAGGGAACCCTAATCTAATCAATAGGAAGAGGAACAGGAAGGACTCGGCGGATTCATACCTTAGGAGGCCGTCGCTGTCGATGGAGGAGTGGTTCGCCAGGGAGGTCATCACCGTCGATGGAGGAGAAGGGGATGCCAGCGGCGGAGAGGAGGAGTGGGTCGAGTGGATAATGGAGAGGAGGAGCGGGTCAAGTGGACAGGAGGAGTGGGGCAAAGAGTGGGTCCACTTGTCAGCGAGTTCTGTTTTGATATATTGAAAAGGGTTGGCATAGAGTACAAAACCAACAGCCTCTAACTAGCCCAGTGGTAGAAAAACAATGGAATAAGCGGCAGGTCGTGGGTTCGAGCCCCCGCTCGCCCAATATTTTTTGGTAGCTCAGGGGAAAAGGGTCGAGTGGGTAGAGTAGCAAAATGGCCCACTTGTCAGTGAGTTGGTCGAGTGGCCCACTTGTAAGCGAGGTCTGTGTTTGATACTTAACTGGTTTGATGATTTGAAAAGAGATGGCATAGAGTGGACGACCAGTAGCCTCTTCCTAGCCCAGTGGTAGAAACACAGTGAAACGAGCGCACGGTCGTGGGTTCGAGTCCCCGCTCGCGCATATTTTTTTGCTCACAATGAAATGGGGCCGCGCGTGGGATCAGATGGCTGTTTGATGGAGCGCGTGGGATCAGTGGTAGAAACACAGTTAAAACAGCTCTGAAAACATCTTCAGTTCACCAAAAACAACATCTTCAGTTCAAAAAACATCTTCAGTCCAAAAACAACATCATTTTGCAATCTTTTACATCACAACCAAAACTACATGATCACCAAAACTAAGAAAAACAGCTCTAAAAACAACATCTTCAGTTCATCATTTTGCTTCTTCATTCAAAACAACATCTTCATTTTGCATTATATCTTCCGTCACCAAAACTACATCATTTTGCATTGTATCTTCAACCATCATCTGCCTCTCCATCACTACACAGTCTCATGCATTTTGGTACCTGGAGAGATTTGTAGTACAAAAACTACATTAGGATCACATCAACAACAACTACCAAGGAGACAAAATAGCATTAGATCACCAAGGAGACCAAATTTACCTTCGCTACTCATCGTCGTCGATACGAAAACAAGGAACTCTATGCCCACTCCTGTTTTCCTCATCATCACTACAATATTGCAGCATAGTATGATCAGTTCGGTTTTCCTCATCCTCGCTTTCATGTCCATCCTCTACCACCTTTCTTCTTTTCTTGATGCCTTCAACTGTTGCAGCACCAATGATCACACGTTCCCGGTCCCTTCGCACTCTGCTTTGCACCAGAACTTCCATAGAGTCATCATCATCTTGCAATGGAACTTCCGTAGAGTCATCATCTTGGTATGTTAGTCCACCATCACCGGGGCCCTTTTCCACTTCAGTTTCAGTCACACTCCACAAGTGTCTGTGCTGAAAGTTTTGCACAACTCGCCATTTTCCGTGCAAAAGAGTGTTTGGCAGATAAAACACCATTGTTGCTTGTGTTGTTAGAATAAAGGGATCACTCTTATACCAGCACCTTGTAGTGTTGATGCTTTTGAAGTGGCCATCATATTTGACAAAAGAGTCTCTCCTCTTCTTGCTACCAAGCTCAAACTAGTCACAGCGAAATAAGACAACCGAGCGATGGATGCCTCCACTAGAGTTGTACTGCAACTCTACGATGCTTCTCAACTGACCATAGAAGTCAATGATCTCACCATCATGTGACCCCTCAGTGACGATTCCACTATTCTGTGTCTTCCTTTTTCCTCGCGGTCAACGGTGTGGTACCGGACACCGCCAGCAATGCATGCTGAATACACTCTCACTCGCTTATCCGGTAAGCATGCCAAAGCAAATAGATCATCACTGACCTTCTTCTCCTCATGCAACTTTCCAATCTGCACAAATAAACCATTTAGCAAACAATGGTATTTAACAATGGGTGAATAACACAGAAAACATAAAACATGTGGCTAAAGATCTCACATGATTCTTAAACCAATTAGCAAACACCTTGGCAACCCTTTTATCAACATTGATATTGCTTTCTTCCTGATTTAACTCTTCCTTGCATTTCCTACAATGCCAACAAAACATGTGAATTAAAACATTAGGCTGGTGCCAACCCAAGCCAAATATATATATATATATATATATATATATATATATATATAATGAGTGCACAAGATATAACGTACTCGATATATGGTAGAACCTCGGCGCAATTGCTGAGCACAAACAAAACCATCTTGTCATAATCATCACCAGCCTCCAAGTATTGTGAGGCTCCAAGAAAGTTCACACCATGGTTGAAAACAGAGACATCACCACTTTGCGAATCAGACCGCTCTCTATTTCTGCCCAGCCGGTTCATCTTGTTTCCACATCACCAAAGTATCTAGAGCAAAAAGTCAAGCACTCGTCAACGACATATGCTTCAGTAATAGAACCTTCAGGTCTTGCTGTGTTTCGCACATAACGCTTACAAGTAAGCAGCCTTCTTTCGATTGGGTACATCCAACCGTATTGCACAGGGCCTCTAAGCATTGCCTCTTTGGGTAAGTGCACCGCCAAATGGACCATCACGGTGAAGAAAGCTGGAGGGAAAATCTTCTGGAGCTTGCAAAGAATAATTGGGATTTCTTTTTCAAGTCTTTCCAAGACAGTTAACTTGAGGGTTTTGCAGCACAGTTCTCTACAGAAATTTCCCAGCTCAGCAACCGCTTCATATATATCCTTGTGCATGATTCCTCGGAGGCCCGCCGGTAAAATCCTTTGGAGGAGGATGTGACAATCATGGGTTTCAGTACTGAAAGCTTGAATCCATCAAAACTAACACACTTTGCTAGGTTAGCAGCATAACCATCTGGAAATTTCACCGCTCTTAGGAATTCACAGAATGCAAGCTTTTGTTCTTTATTCATTGTATACCATGCTCGTGGAATTTCAAATGAATCTTCATCTTCATTGTGCTGTAGATGCAAATCTTCTCTTATGCCCATGTCCTCCAAATCAAGCCTAGAACTAACCGTGTCCTTTGTCTTCCCTTCAATGTTCAGAAACGTCCCTAGCAGATTCTCGCATATGTTTTTCTCAATGTGCATTACATCGAGATTATGCCTTAATTTCAGATCAGCCCAGTATGGCAGGTCCCACAAACAAGACCTCCGGTCCCAACATTGACCTTCCTCACGCTTTCTTTTCTTCGCCAGCTTTCCTGGTCTCACATCTTTCACCTTTTCAAGTTGCTACTCTAGCTCTTCTTTAGTGAATTCAGCTGGCTTGTCACGGGTTTCATTCTCACCATTAAAATCTTTGCTTCTTCGCCAGCGATGGTTTCGGGGAAGAAAGCGGCGGTGCCCAATATAGCATATCTTGCTCCTTATTCTCTTTGAGCAAGGGTCTTTGTCACAATGGACACAAGCCTGATAACCCGCTGTGATCCTCCCAGACAGAGTGTGCAGAGCCGGGAAATCATGGATGGACCATATGATCGCAGCACGTAGATTGAACTTTTCTTCCGGACTCAAGGCATCGTATGTAGGTACACCAGTCCAGAGCTGGAGCAGTTCTTCTACGAGGGGCTCCATAAAGACATCAAAATCCTTTCTTGGAGAATCTGGACCCGGGATAAGCAATGACATCATGAAGTTGGACTGATCCATGCATGCCCATGGTGGCAGGTTGTACGGCACCACAAAAACTGGCCACATGCTATAAGACGTGCTCATGTTCCCAAACGGATTAAACCCATCTGTGGCAATGCCAAGTTTTATGTTCCATGCCTCTCCATCCGCTGGATGGCTCAGCTCATTGTCCACAGGTTGCTGCTTCAGCTTGTGCCACTGTACCTCACGTGATGATTTCTTCGAGATGAACATCCGCTGCAGCCTTGGTATCAAGGGAAAGTGCCTCAGTACCTTCTCCGGTATTGACTTCTTCCCATCAGCATCTTTCCACCTAGATGCATTGCATTTTGGACAGTTGTCATGCTTTGCTAAATCCTTCCGAAACAAGACACAGTTATTTGGGCACACATGTATTGACACATAACCTAACCCCAGCCTGCGGATTATGCTCAATGCTTCATCATAAGATCTGGGAACACAACTATTAGGGAATTGCAAGCTCAAAAGATGGAGTATTACGTTGAATGCGGCATTGCTAATCCGGTAGAAAGACTTGATGTGGAGCAACTTCACGGTGAAGGTAAATATTGAAAATTTACCCCCTTCATGAGCTGCGCGCTTCGCCTCCTCTAACACCTCAGCAAACAATGATTTCTGTCCATCAGCACGATCTTCAGCATCGTACAAATCCTTCAATAGGTCAGGAATCCTATCATCTTCATGCCCATCCTCTTCCTCCAAAACAGCATTATCTCGCAAAACCTTTTCCATGAAATCAATGCCAGCATCACCACCACCCATCATATGAGGGGCCTCTGTATCAGCTTCAAAATGTTGAGGTTGTCTGTCTAAAGGTTCTCCATGATATATCCATCTATCATATGTGCTGGACATCCCATTAAGAAGCAGATGATCTTCCACTCTTCCTTGAGCCATTCTTGGACGGTTGAGGCATTCACAACATGGGCAAAGAATGTGAGCATCGTTGGAAAAATTTGCCCGAACAAATTCCATGAAATCATCAACTCCTTTCATATGTTCTTTCGAAAACTTTCTAACTCCTTCTCTAATCCAGCTTCTGTCCATCTGCCAAAGACAACAAATTGTTGCAACTTAGCAAATCAATCTAAGTGCATCAACATTAATTAATGAAAATGGATGGAAGTAATGGAAGCTAAAATTCCAGAAAATTTTATATGCTAATTGCCTAACCACAAGGCCTGAAGAATCCTTAACAAACAAGCTGAACAATTCCTAACAGCACATCAAGAAAATTCATCTATGCATTATCTACCAAACAAGCAAGCTATCTCCTAACTACTAACAGTGCGTCAATAAAATTCATCTATGCTGAAGAACATCTGACTGAAATCCATCTCCCACTACTCGGGTGACGAGAGAGGAGAGGGGGGAAGAGGTGAGGGGTGCATACCGGGAGGTGTGCTTGCGGCGGCGGCGAGCCCCCACCACCGTCGGTCACCTACGCCCCTGCTGCCCCCCGCCTCCACGCCCCGCCTCGCCTCCGCCCCCTGCCGGCCCCGCCCCCGCCTCCGCCCCCTGCTGGTTGCTTCCGCCGCGAGGCCGTGGGCGAGGTCACCTGCGGCGAGGCCGTGGGCGAGGTCACCTGCGGCGAGGCCGTGGGCGAGGTCACCTGGTTGCTTCCGCCGCCGCCCGCCGCCACCTGGTCGGAAGACCTAGAAAAACACTAAGTGTTGCTCTGTTCGATGCCACCCGCTGTCACCTGGTCGGAAGGTCCCACTTGTCACTGGTACGTGAGAGCCGTGGTTTTATATACTATATGGAAAACTACCCACACATTAGCAACAATCTCTCTCTAGCCCAGCGATAATGAACGAGCGAACCCAGCGCGAGGTCGTGGGTTCGAGTCCCCGCTAGCGCATATTTTTTAGGGAATTAAACGCTCGCTCAACCACCTGTCAAATGGGTCCCGCCTGTCAGTGTTGCAAATCGTTGCTTTGTTCGATGCCACCTGGTCGGAAGGTCCCACTTGTCAATGATACGAGAGAGCCGTAGTTCTATATAATGTATAGATAAACTCCCAGGTGTGAGCAACTGTCCCTCTCTAGCCCAGCGGTAGCATGCGAGCCAACCAAGCGCGAGGTCGTGGGTTCGAGTCCCGCCTCGTGCATCTTTTTTGGGCGAATTAAGCGCTCGGCCCCATCTGTCAAATGGGTCCCGCCTGTCAATGTGTCCCCCGTCTATCTGTTGAATATTAAAACTCAAGCAAAAATGACACCTAGACAGTGACACATAAGCGAGGTTGCTGAGGTGGCTGCCTAATCATCCTAATTCATTCAAACTCAAGTGTAGTGACCATTTTATATTGGTCGTTATCAGCTACGCATGAGGCAGTGGACAGTGCTACTAGCTTTACGACCATTTCCTCTAATGAAATTATGACCTTTATGACCAAAATGGTCGTTATGGTTTAGGGTTTAGAGCCCCCCAGACAGCCTTTGACCAATTGGTCTAAAATGGTCATAAATTTATGACCAATTCTTCGAGGGTCACTGACAGAAGGTCATAAGTTGACATATTTCTTGTAGTGTACTAAAGACCCCCCCCCCTTTAGTACCGGTTGGAGCCACCAACCGGTACTAATGGTTGTGTGCTGCCACCGTCGGTGCACAATGTTTAGTCCCACCTCGCCGAGCGAAGGGCAGCCGCACTGGTTTATAAACCTAGTTGCGGCTGCTCCTTCGAGTTTCTCTATATAGCAGGCTTCTGGGCCTAACTAGGGCGCGCTGCCCTGTGAGTCTGCTGGCCCTTCTGGGCCTGCATTTGCACACTCTAGGTCTGGCGGGCCCACTGGGCAGCGCGTCAACAATTTTTTTATATATTTTTTCTTTTCTACATTATTTATTTTCTTCTATTTTTTTGAGTAATTTTTTATATAGTTTTTTTCTTTTCTGCATTATTTATTTTCTTCTATTTATTTTTGAGTAATTTTTTTGTATAGTTTTATTCTTTTCTGCTTTATTTATTTTCTTCTATTTATTTTTGAGTAGTTTTTTTGTGACCATCTCTACTCTGATACTCCGAAATGATAATACCATGCCAAGTTTCAACATTTTCAAAGTTCATTTTATAGTGATTTTCAATTTCACGGTCATTTAGCTCTCTAAACAATTAGGTAAATGATCGAAAAACAACAAATGATGTCAGAACATGTTGGAAATTGATGACGTCGCTTTGAATGCTGCATACTGAACACAAAAGAAGTCCGGAGTTCACATAAGTTTAAAAAACATTGAAGTGCCCGTGTAACAGATGAGTTCTCGTCCGAAACCCTGATACTTCGAAAGAGTTTGTCCAGTTTGTACACGAAGTGCGTCCAGTTTTTGCCGTGACCCTCTCTACTCTTTCACACATGCTATGCGGGTGAAATGATGATATCATGCCAAGTTTCAACATTTTCAGAATTCATTTTGTAGTGATTTTCAATTTCATGGTCATTTAGCTCTCTAAACAATTAGGTAAATGACCGAAAAACAACAAATGATGTCAGAACATGTTAGAAATTGATGACGTCGCTTTGAATGCTGCATACTGAACACAAAAGAAGTCCGGAGTTCAAATAAGTTATTAAAAATAAAAAAGAGGTGCAATGCTGGTTAATTTTCTTCAAGCCTTTCGGAATAGTGTAGACTGCACTGCACATAGCTCAATGCAATCTATGCTATTCCGAAAGGCTTGAAGCTAATCAACGTGCAGGTGAGCATTGCGCCTCTTCGTCATTGTATCTACACTCACGGCTTATGAACCGCTCATACTGCCTCTCTCTTGGCGAGGTGGGACTAAAAATCAGCTTACTAAGAAACTCTAGTACCGGTTCATGGCATGAACCGGTACTAAAGGTCTTCGTAGGGGCCCCAGCCTGACCACAACCGCACTGGCCACATTAGTACCGGTTCGTGGCATGAACCGGTACTAAAGGTTGCCCACGAACCGGTACTAATGATACCCGCCCGCCTAGCCGTTGGAACCGGCACTAATGGTCACATTAGTGCCAGCTCAAATTCAAACCGGCACTAATGTGCTTCACATTTGACCCTTTTTCTACTAGTGATAGAAAACAATATGAACATTTACAGTAAGAAATTTACATGGTGTGAAAATATATGCAATGATGAGCCAAATGACATATATTTGGTGGTGTACACATTAATATATTTTTCTACAAACTTGCTGAAAGTATATAAAATTTGACTTTAGGAAAACCTAATATGCGTTATTATGCATTATATATTATATAATTATTATTTTTATATATTTATTTATTAAACATATGATATTAAATTACATTTATTTATATTTATATGTATATACTACATATTGTACCAGTTTTGAATTTTTGAATCTCAAAACCAAGGAGCAACATGAACCATTGATAGAGCCAATCGGATGGTTCAAAATACTAGGATTCGTAGCTACAGTTGTAAGTGGAGGGTACTGATGTTATTTAGAACCATCGATGGATTGTCAATGCAGGGAAAGTACAATTATGTACTACTACAGAATTGCTTGTTGTTTTATTGGCCTACTCAGCCTCTCCTATCACACACACACACACACACTAATAGCATGTACATTAGCAACGGTGATGTGCAGACTAATCGCGTCAATGAGTATTTTCTTTATACAGTTTAGAGTTGATTGTACTGTGAATTTAGAGCCGCTCCAATGTAATGAGCGAAGTCAATGCGTGCATTTGCACGTACAAGATATAAACCGTTGATTAATGTTGATCCAGTGGTCTAGATGGTTGTGATTCGGATCTACTATAAACTAACTGTACCAAGACACATTCTTCTAGAACCAGCGGCATGACAGTGTGATTGACCAACACAAGAAGCTCGGAACAAGACCTTCAGATGTTGTGTCGTATTCATATACATTGACTGAAAAAAGAGATATCACCCGAAACAAGATCCTGCTCGTATTTTGTTCCCACGATGTTGTGTCGTGCAATTGAAATTCCAACTTATATGCTTTGCATGTACTGGGGTACTAGTTGCTTGGCGTTCACACAAGAAGCTCGTGTTTCTGTCAGATATTTAAAATTCTGGTTTTGTAGATTAAGCAAAGTGAACTGAATTCACAGTACACCATGTTCACAGACATTTAAGAGTGGACACTAGGCCCATATGTGAATCTTTATTTACAATAAAATGCAAACTTTATAAGATGTGCATCAAAACATCTTTTTAATTTCACAACACCAAGGAGTGATGGGTCTATTTATTTCTCGGTATTTTTTCAGTACAACACCAAGAAGAAAATGTTCAGCACAGAATAATCCAAATTATGTTCTGCTTATGTTACATTTGGAAATCAAGAATGTGGTGGGTTAAAATTTTCGAAGCCAGTTACTCCAATGGGATTATAAATTTCAGAACTACTCCTATGGGATGATTATGAACTACTCTATTTTGAGATCTAATAAAACAATTCCATCTTTGCTTTATTTATCCATGTCATCTGCCTAGAAGCACTGCCCAGACAGACTTCCAAGACTGTTGTGGTTGTTTTTTATCCAACTTGTTTTAGCTTTTTCTTAGTTTAATTCAGATTGAACTCTCTCAAGAACTTATTTTAGTGTTTCCTAGATTGCTGAAAGGAGTATAGTACTGATGTTGTTCTTAATTTGGACGCCTCGAAGGATTTATTTATCCATTTTTTTAAAAATGGTTTGAATTGGGCCAGTTGTGGTGAATGGGTCAAGTTTTGCAAGTTAGGTTTGAAACCATGACAAAATGGGTCAAATTTTTGTAACCTATAGATGCCATGTTGCTTCAAATTTCTGAATGTAGCTAGAGACAATGAATGTAACAAGAAATTTGAATGAAGCTTGGCATTATGTCCATCGACTTGTGTGAAAACTCTAGTTGTTTCCCTGGGACAGTAGCAACATGGGCTAAGTTTAACCTTATTTCTCTCTTAATTGCCTAACGTGACTAGCAAATGTTCTATGCAAACATCATTCTTCTTTCTAAAATTAAAAGTAAACAAGTTCAGTCATTCTGGATATAATCCAAATAAAATCAAATAAATCCAAGGAAAATCAAATAAATCCAAATAATTCACATGATATTCCAATAAACCAATTAATCCAATTATTGCCAAAATATTCTAATAATCCAATACACAAGACATATACATGACATACACGTAACATGCACAAGACATACTAATAGCCAATCTTTTCTTTTCTCTATCTAATCCTTTCTTTTCCCTTTCCTTTTACTTTGTCTATTCCCCTTCTTCTATAATGGCCTTGGCGTCAGCAATTAGCTCAGCAGTGCAATATGAGGATGGTGGCCATGAAGCAGCTCATACGGAAATGGCCAACGTCTTCACCTAGAGAGTTTCCAGATGCTGCTCTTGTGCTCCGGGAGGGCATCTTCAGCCTTACGATCTGCCCTCGGGTAGTGCCTGCTGAGGGACGGCCTTCTAAAGACTTCTCGACGCTTCACAACCAGTAGTTTCCAAGCAGCATCAGCGCCAGGGAAGTCGAACACCCTATTGCTGGCCGAGTGCACTTTCCGAGGTCTCCCAACCCCACGACCAGTTGTCATCGGACGTCCAGGAGTGGAGTCGCATGGAGGATGCATATGCAGGGAACTTGACGTGTTTGACGCTACATAGGCTCTTCCTATATATGCAACAGGCCGGAGTTTGGGTGGAGGGGTCTCTATCCTTCCTATCCGCGAGGAGACCAGACCACGTGGTTGGATTAATTGTAGAGCCTGTATTTGTACTAGGGCACCACATGGGAATAAAAGTTCATCCTTCGCCTATTGGGTATGCCCATGAGGGCATGGCCAATGCGCCACCCTGGACATATGCCTCAAGGGCTCCATGTCGAAAATCAGCCATCGTGGACAAGTCTGACCATAAAGACAGGAGCTTGCAGAGGCAAGGTGCTTCCTGCAGAGGAGTTGGCCGCTTCACAGAAAAAGAGTGGTCCCTATAGAAAATTAGAGAGAAGGAGAGTGCATGTGTCGAGTTTACTTTTATGAACTGATGTTTGGAGCTTTCTTTACCTCGTCTGGCTACCACATGACATCAACTGCGTTGGATGAAAATTTTATGTGCTATAGCCTAAGCTGATGTGGCACTTGAGACCATCACTAAATGCTGCCTCCATTGTACATGCCCTGAGAACTCTCAAAAGCATTGCAGAAAGACCATCTCCTTGCATTACGTGTGCTTCTCGTCTGCTTAAATTGCGTGCGGCCTGCGCTGTGCTGTTTAGTGATACATCATACATGCTCGGTACGGTTTAACGTTTTCCTGCGAAGTTAATATGTGGAGGAGTAGTATACACTCACAAAAAAATGTGTAGTACACATATTATTGGAAAATCCGTATGATATTTTTGAATAGGTCTTTTGGGTAGTACCAGGAATCATGAACATTTGAGTAATTCTAGTATGAACCCGCGGGATTTATTAAAAAAAACTCTATATCAATCATGAAGTTTTCTTGCTTTAAATTCTTGTAAAAATATTATGGCATCTAAAAGGATTTTTTTAATGTTCATTAAAAAAATGTTCACTCCACTAAAAAAAAATGTGTTCACAATGTATTGACTCCCTTGGTCATGCTATGGTGGCAGGGCAGTGTCCAAGTACGTACCACACGTACACTCACTATGGTCTGAGTCATGTAGCATCCCAATATTTACAGCCGGCCAATCTAACATCTTGGTTTATGGGCTCTATCTCCGTGCTTTCTAAGGCAGCGGTTCATGGTGTGTTTATTTGCCAGTGTGTGGTACGAGCCGGCACCTAGGGATTTTAGCCGAAAGATTAGACATGATGCTCCACTGAGTCACTGCGATGAGTGCTTGGTTGTTTGTACGTAGCGATATATGATTATAGATAGGATTTTTTTATTGCGGGAAATTATAGCTAGGATGTTATTTCAAGAGCTTTATCTAGGACGCATAAGTGTTAATTTCCTTCTTTGTATGTAGTGATACATGTCTTTTATCCAAAGGAGGGAAAGACTCATGGGCTCTATATGGAGTGATGCACATAGACATATATTATTAATTATAGATAATGCCGAACAAATTCGCTTACAGAGTGGAAAAGGAAAAAATTGAGGACATCCACATAAAATATTTCTCGGGACAACATCTCTAGATTGTACCACGAAAGCGATAATGACATATTAGTAGAGAAAGAGGGTAACACTCCAAGACAATACCTTCAAAAAAGTATCACTGCTCACACGTCGATGTTGGTTGGTCCAACCAAATTTCAAGCCTGGGGCTATCACCTTGAAGAACTTTCGACCGACATGCTCGACAAGGTAATAATGCGTGGTCATAACACTTCCCTAATCAAGCCAGAAGGCAAGATGATGGTTTTTCATGCAGAGATAATAGATTTGCAATGTCTGTCGCCATAGTGATTGTCTACCACTCTACCAAATGAGATTGTCGGTAGGGAAGCATCGTTGTATCACTTCCGACCACTGCTACACCACCATCTCTGATGGTTGTCGTGTGTTCCACAACAATGGCTAGCAGTCATTGCTGCCAAATGCGCCGCCTTGGCGAAGTTTGCCAGTGGCAGCTCCCAACGAGACCGAGCCAATGTCCAGTGCGTCGTGCTAGATTCTCCTAATCTGGCAAAACTCATTGCTGCTGAGCGCAGCTCACACCCGCCGCCACATCCGATTCACACACAAAAATGCCGCATGTGATGGCAACCACAACAATGAGACGCCTGCCACTAGTGCTAAACTTTTAGAGCATCTTCAGCCGTGCCCCCAACAGCCCCCCCCCCCTCCCCCAAGGCCGTTTTTTAGCGCTGGCGCCGAAAAATCGGCTCAGTCACGCCCCCATGAGCCTATTTTTCACCGAATTGGGCCGAAATTGGCGCCGGCGACCCAACCCCCAACCCGAACCCGGCACACTGGGGGGCGCCCGGGGGCGCCGGCGCGAACGTTTCGACGTGAAAGAGTGGCGGCACCGGCACGTCAGCGAGACGAAGGGTGGTCGTCCTCATCGTCTCGGTTTTCCCACGGGGAATCAATGCCAAGACTGCCGCCGGTCAGCCTGCCATTGATTCACGGGCGGCGAAGTGCAGCGACGCAGCCCCGCCTTCCGCCACGCGTTCGCACACGGCCGCCCCCGAGCCGCTATAAAAGCCGCCCCTAGCCGCGCCGGTGAGGCACCCATCCATCGGCACCGGCAGTCCTCCTCGCCACCGCACTTCCTCCCCTCTCTTCGCCGTTCGAGCCCCTCTCCCCCCCCCCTCGGCAACCATGAGCGCGAGGTACCCCAGCGACGCAGCGGCGGCCAACGGTTTCGGCCGCCGCTCGCTGCATGAGTGGGAGGCCTACCTCCTCCACGAGGCCAACTACCCCGCGCCGCCCGACGTACGCGCTCCGTCACGGTGGAGGCTCGGCGCCGGCGGGGTCCCTCTCCCCCCTCTGCCCGTCCCGGAGACGCCCGCCTACTTCCATGCCGAGATCGAGCGTGCGCGGGCGTCCCTGACGGTCGCGGAGCGGGCGCTCCCGGAGTACGCCACCGGCAACCACGCGGCGTGGGCGGCATACTTCAGACGCCGGCAGGAGGAGCGGCTCGCCTCCACCAACAATGCGGCGACGCCGCACGGCCACAACAACAGCGAGGGCCGCCACCTGTGGTGGGGCATCCCGGGCCGCACGCTCAGCGGCGTCCTCGCGCACCTCGAGGGCGGCAATGATCCGCCGTTCAAGTACCCGACCGCTCGGAGCGGCGGCGCGTGGCTGCTGAGGAGGATGATGGGATGGTCATCCTCCTCTTCTTCCTCCTCATCCTGATCCTCCTCTCACTCCTCCGGCGCGCCGGCGTTGGTCAGCATCAAGCCAGAGCCGTCCGAGACGCCGCTCAGTAGGCGCACCCGCGGCGCCGGCCTCGTCATCAACGACGGCGGCCGTGGCTCCTCCTCCTCGGCCCCTCCTCGTCTGGTCAAGCCAAAGAGGGAGCCAGGGCTGGCGACGGTGAAGCCGAAGCCGGGTCTCGCCGCCGTGAAGCCGGAGCCTGCTCTCGCCGAGGAGGCCGACGAAGAAGAGGCCGCCTTGAAGTGGGCGCGCGAGGACTACGCGCGCATGGAGCTGGACCGCCAGCGCCGCGCCCTGGAGGAGATCGCCGAACGCCGCCGCCGTGAAGCAGCGCGCCGGGGCGAGGGGTCGAGCAGCGGCGCCGGCCGTGTCAAGGAGGAGAAGCAGGAGGACGACGCCGGCGACGACTCGCCCTTCTCAGCGCCTACTTCGGCCCGTAGTTTAGGGTTTTTTCCGTCCATTTTATTCGTGTAAAAAACGTCTAAATTTTGTCGAAATATGTCGTGTTTGTTGAAATTTGACCGTGTTTGCTGAAATTTGGCCGAACTGTGGTGACGTCTAGGGCCCGAGGCCCGACCTGAGGGCGACGGCTGGGGACGTGCTCGCCCCCACGCCGAAAAGAACGCCAGCTCGCCCCCAAGCGACGATTTTCGACGCGTCTTGGGACGCAACGGCTGGAGATGCTCTTACATGAGGATCCTAGGAAGGGACGCACACCAAGGTAGAACCACCACTGCGGCATGCACGGTCGGCGGCATAGACACAATGGCCCACAATGTCGCCCAATGGCGCCCATCCCGACTGCTCCTCTACACCGCGTCTGAGTGACCACCGCTAGCATGTTGGCAAGCCATGCCCTTGCACCGACACACACTGCGTCCATCCTCTACCTCTAGCAGTATGAATACGCCTCAGCGGGAAGATCCCGCGCACCACATGTTCCAGGAGCTGGCACTGAGATCGATCACAGTGAGAGGCAAAAGACAGGGAGCCGCCACCATATTAGACGTTGGTGGAAGTAGAGGTGAGGAGAGGACATGCACTGGATGGAGAGGTGGGTGGCTGGGGACAAGGAGAGGTAAGGAGATGCGGGAGGTAGAGCCATCGCCACAAGGAGCGCCGTGGGCAAATTGACCTCCGGCTTATTAGATCCGGCGGTTCCATACCGTCCTAGTGATACATGCCAATAAAGCTTCTCAAATGACTATCTACGGGAACTCTTTATCACGAGATATTCATCGAAAGAGGTATTCATCCAGAATATACAAAACACAAGGAAGATTGGAGTACAAATGACTATCTACGGGAACTCTTTATCACGAGAGAAGTTATACATGGGACTATTATAAAATGCAGTGAGGTGGGTAGTTGCTCAGATTCACGTGCTAACTCCTACTCTACAGGTCTTTAAAAGGAAACATCTTTTTCCTCTCCACATCCATTGATCCCGGATGGACTATAGCGACGATGGACTATAGCGAAGTCGAGTCGTGCTCGGTGTTTATGGATGGCGATGACGCATCTAGGGGGGAGTGATGACGATGACGCATGTATGCGATCTCTGCAAGACCCTCTTTGCAGTGGTGTGGGTACTCTTTGTGTGGCACTCAAGTGTTGTGATGGTTTTCGTCCGTTTTTCCGTAACCATAATTAACCGAACATTTTAGTTTTCACAAGGTTTTTATCTAATAAACTGAACAACTCTTTTCTTCTTTGCCCGCAAAAAGAAATACTCTTTTCTTCTTAATGAATGCAGGAATCCTGTCATTTAAAAAAAACACCAAAGGTGTACAGCCAAAGCCCAAGAGGGTATATGGGCTCAACGCTCAAGCAGTTCATGATGACTGTGTAATGTGAGTGTTTTTTTTTTGAAACGAGGGGTATGACCCCCGATTTTATTTCAAATATGAAAGGAAACCGATAAAGTGTAACCTGAGTGGTGTGCAGTGGTTGTTGTAACACTTTTTTTCTTGCCAGGTTGTGGCCAATGGAACCTGTCAAATTACCAAACTCAGAAGCAAACTAAGAGGGGATGCACCAAGTGGATGGCGTTCCCCTGAATTCCCTTCTCCTCCCCTCCCTTTATCTGTGATTTCTGAGTTCTTTTAGATCAGTAGTGAAACAATCACCACCAAAAATTCACCCATCTAATAACTTAAGCTCACATTACTGGGGCTAGTGGCGGAGGACGAAACTTTTTTGAGGTGGGACGAACTCTTAAGGATAACTTTTTTTATATGAAACCACAATGGATAAACACACATTAACAGTGCACACCAATGTTTTTATTTGATCCTAAACAGAATAACCAAATACATAGTGGAAATTTAAACATGATTAAATAGAATAACAAACTAAAACATAAGGATAAGAAAGCATTAGTGGCGTCTACAAGATCTGGGAAATGGCAGTGCCCTTCCCTTCTTTTGACAATCTTCTTAATTTTTGCCAAGATCAGACTTTTGAATATCTCACTATAACACACTGTCAAGTCATTAAGTCAAGCCACCGGACATCTTGCTGCGCAATTCGATCTTGATAATTGTATTATTAAACCATTATCTGAAAATCAAACTATAAAATTTAAAAAAAATTACCTCTACCCTTCATATGTGCATGCCCTTTCCTTCTGGGCGTCAGCGTCATGCACGCGCTCCTGCTGGTCGTGACTGTCGCGCCGCCGCTCCTTCTGTCCGGCCGGTGCCTGCGAGAATAACTAGCTAACGAGCGCTTCTTCGGGAGCCTCACAATGATCAGCGCCACTTGGCGTGCTCTCAGCCACCCCGCCATGTGTCGTGCTCTGGGCGCTCCCTCCGGATTTTGTTTTTTCTATTTTTTCGCACATGTTTTCGGCTTTTTAACCGGGCTTTTTCGACGTTTTGGTTTTCACCGGTCTTTCCCAGCTTTTGGACAAAAAAATCGAAAAAAACTTTTTGCATGAAAAAACGTGTTTTTTCCCTTCACGAGAGGCATGATTTTGCTTCTGCGAGAGGCACATTTTTGCTTTCTCGAGAGGCACGACCATGACTCTCGGAAACAAAAAAGAAACGTGTTTTTTTTCTTCTTCGAGAAGCACGGTTTTGCTTCCGCGAGAGGCACATTTTTACTTTCGCGAGAAGCATGACCATGACTCTCGAAAACGAAAAAAAAAATGCATTTTTCGGTTTTTCTTCTTTCGCTAGAGGCACGGTCTTGCTTTCGCGACGTGCCTCTCTAAAACAAAAAAAGAACATGTTTTTTGGCTTTTTTTCTTTCGTGAGAGGCACGGTTTTGTTCCCACGAGAGGCATGATTGTGGTTTCGCGAGAGGCACAGCTGTGCCTCTTTCAGAAAGGGAAAAAAACCATGCTTCCGATTTAGTTTTTTTGTCCGATTCTTTTGTGAAAAAAAAGGTCGTCAAAACCTATCAACATGGGATATAGTTTTAAAGATCTCAACATGGGGAATCCAACAGTAAAAATGGTTCAAGGTTTGGACACACGGTTTAAAAGATAAAACGTTTTGAATAAACGAATCTACGAAAAAAGAAAAACTATCATGTTGCGACAAGTGGCACGCGTCATTTATCGTAACCTGAGAAAGTGAGAATGATCTTTGCGAGGAGTACTCCACAATTAGTGATTTCGAATGCCTGCTAGGGTTCGTGTCAACCAGTTCGAGCTTTAGGTGGAGCATGGTGTTCCGTCTCAATGCGTTGATGAACGACTGGATCGAGCGAGCAGGCTGGTGCATGACGCCGTGACGACCTGCTAGTTGCTACGGACTACAGCCCAATAACTAGCCTAACCCGCGCGGCGGCACGCCGCGCTCGATGATCACTCGCAAAATGTGCAATCTATTGATTCAAGAGTGGATCAGTGCACGCTGATTTAATCTCAGATTAATATATAAAGACATTGAAGAAATCGAACATATGATGCTATTGAAATGTTGCAAACGTAGGGATACAAAGGTACAAATTAAAAGTAGCACACTTCGGAAGTAAACCAGTTATTCAAACTACATACAGTTCACTGCAAACAGAGAACTGTATATAAAAACACAAACACACTACATAAATAAGCTAGAAGTAGTTGCTAGTGGATTAGATCACTAGTATATCCTCCTGAAGGATTGGTGCCTGTGATAAAGTGGTAAAGTGATTTTGCGAATTCCTGCACACGTCTGACGGGAGGGTGCGCGCCCGTGTATGTGATAATGGGATCGTCGCTATCTGGGCGCTGGGAATACATGCCAAGTGGTAATATATATGGAGTGGTATGATATTCGAAACATTGCCACATATAGTTGCCAACATTTTAGTCTGCCTTATGAATTGACCTTGTTGAGCATTGTTATGTTGGCAAGGATTTTTTTTTCTTCTTCACAAAGTAGTAGTGTCTTTTCTTTCTTTCTTTTTTTTGTGAGAAAAAAGAGATTTCATTGCTTAACCAGTGTGGTTACAATAGCTTGATACAATCGTCTGAATACAGCAAATCAATCTTAGAGGGAACCGATCTAAGCCACACCGCAGTGCGCTTGTTGTAATAGTAGTAGTGTCTGCTTGTAGATGATAGTTTATGTTATTATATTGCATATAGTTTATGTTATTATATTGTGTATAGATATTTTTCAGTTGTTGTTGAGTTTTTTCTAATGTTTTTTTTTCATATAGGAGTAGTTTTTATAGTAAACGGATGAAGAATGTTGTTTTTTTCATATAGGAGTAGTTTTCATAGTGTTGTGGCAACTATTAGAACATAATACACTTACTGCTTTTAATGGAGAAAAACACCATGTCGTCGTGGCCGCCATCACTCTAGCTGGTTCTTAGTGGCCGGCAAAAGAGAGAACACTTGATTTAACTATAGGGCAAACAAAAGCACACGTGGAACCATCTGATGCCGTGGCTGTAGTTCGATCTTGGCCAAGTAAACAGAGGTAGTAGCGGCAACTTTGACAACACGGCGCGATGGACATGACCTGCCAAGCCCTGGTGGCTTCATTTGCAAAAAACAGTGGCTGCTGTTCTATACCTCGAGGTAGGCGGTTTTGCAGTGACAGAGGCGCACAACCATCACCATGGCTGCAGAGGAGTTTCAAGTGGAAGAGGCGGCAGGGCAGGATGCCGAGAAGGGCAATTCGATCTTCTGCATTTTGGCTGACGAAAATGAAGAACATGGCGTCTAGTGCTAATTGATTGCAAATCAATTGTTCAGAGTTAGCATATTATAGCACAGCTAAGCAGCATAGTTTGAGTTTATAGTTGTCCTATAGTTGGAATGAAAAGGGCCAGCATTTCACTGGATAGAATTGTTAATGATTTTTCCATAGAAAGTACTAACAAAACTCTAAAGGAAGCCCCAGATTGAAGAAATTTTAGAATGTATTTACAGCACAAGATCTCATTAGCATTTCATATAGACTGGGATTTATTTTAGAAATATATGATTATATATAATAGAAAAACGCCTTAATCATCTAGTTCATTATTATTCAGACTTGCGTGCAGCCTGTAGGTGTAGTAAAAACATAAGTACTGGCAGTAGAAATAGAAATTCATTGTCCAAGTTGGGAGAAGTTGTGAAAACTGAAATAGCCTTCCTTAGTGTTCGAACTGAAGAACTTTTCAGAATATAAATTTGAAGATGAATGGTAATTATCCCCCGTCAGAATCTTAACTTGAACATTACAAAACATATGGGTAACATTATTTGTAACTTATGTAGTCTGAAACAAATGACAAAGTTAATTATCAAGGATGCGATTGTTCTATACCCAGTGGTGCTTCCCACATTTACTAAAACATATGTTAACAAAAATGTATGTTAATGGCAGACTTCATGCCAATGAAAATGGAAGTAAATAATTGGTGTATAGAGTGCATTTTATGTCGGGCGATTTCACACCCAACCTAACCAGATTCGGTCTTGCTATTCTAAGAAAGGACCATTTTTGTATTATATTAAAGAAGAGATCATCCAATAAACGCAGATTCACCAACCCCATAGAGATTTTTGATTAAAAAAAATACGACGTTGCTTATCAATAAAACAAACTAAAAGAAAAAAGTATGCATGGATCAGACAGTCCCACAACATGATACTCCCTCTGTTCCGAAATAATTGTCGTTGGACAACTCCAGTACAAGTTCAGCCAAGTTACGAAATTAACGCACTTTCCCATTTTACCCTCGCGCCGTTCGTCGCTGTCCACTCACTCTTGCTCTCGTCGCCCTCTCTCCCCTTCGCCTCTCTTCTGCCACCACCTCGACCACCTCGCCGGCCACCACCTCACCCAGCTCGCCGGCCACCCACCACATCGGCCAGGAGGCCACCATCTCTCCCCGTCGTCGCCATCTTTCTTCCGCCTCCACTCACACCCGTCGTCCACTCGCACCCCACCCCACATCCGAGGTCAAGCTTTGATGCGCCTACTCTGGATCTGGCGACGGAGGCGGGAGATGGGGAGGAGGCCGTCGCGGTGGTGTGCCTGGACCACGTCCTCAAGCACGCCGGTGGCGCCACGGAGGAGGCCGAGCGCATCCGCCGTTGCCACAACGCCGACGGCGCCATGGAGTACTGGCTCGAGCCGGACGAGCTCGCGGCCCTGCGCCGGGAGGTCGGCGCCGACCCGTACTGGGTGCCGCCAGGGTGGAAGCGCGGAGACCCCGTGTCCGCCGACGGCTACGCGCTCAAGGCAAAGATGCAGGTGGAGGAGCTCAGCAAGGAGCTCGCCGGAGTAAAAAGGTCTCTTTTTTCCCCTTCTCCTGTCATCTTCTCTTGCTCTGCTTGCTTGCTTGGAGCAGTAGACCTTGTAGACATTTGTGCAAGCAGTAGCGGACAGATTTGTGCAAGATTGCTGCTCTTCTCTTCTCTTCTTGTTCTTGGAGCAAGTAGCAGCAGACGGATTTGTGCAAGTAGACTTCAACAAACAGATTGGAGCAGACAGGTTTAGCAGGCAAATTGTTTGGTGCTTGCTTGCTTTAGACAGATAGGTTTAGCACACATTCTTGCATGGCAGACAAACAGGTTGTGCAAAAACACCCCAAAAGCAAGTAGACCTGCTTGCAGTAGCTCTTAGGTGAAATTTGTTTCCTTGGCAAAAAATTCAGTTTACAAAATTTTGCAAATTTTGAATTTGTAATTTTGCAGTACTGTTTTGATTGCAGTAGTTTTTCAGTAGCTTGTTAACTTGCTGATGCTTTCTTAATTTTGTTAATTCTGTACAACTTGCTGATGCTTAGTGTTAATTCTTTACAGCTACTCCACTGAACTACAGTACCGAAGTACTGCTTGAACTACTGCAGCATTGCTTCCAATACAACAGTATTGGAGTATTGCTTCCAATTACTGGAGTAGCAAGTGCAGCAGTAGTGTACTGCTCTTGTTTAGTAGTGTAGGAATTTACTGGGTTATTTGTGCTGAATAAATCTTGTGGGTTTTATTCTGTTTGAGAATCCTAAATCTTGCGGGTATCTATGAACCAAATTCAGCACAGTAGTTTAATTGCACTTTCACTATGTTTTACTGGAGTAGTTGTCATATTCAGATATTTTCTTTCATTCTCTTTATTTATACCATGACTTTGTTCAAAGGTGTTGAAAATCAGGTTTAGTCACGGAAGCCATCCAACAGAATGCATATTTCTCCCCTCAAAAACAAAAGGAAAAAATAATGTATATTCCCTATTGTTTTTTGTGTGGCTAGGGTTGTTTTTGTGTCCACAAAATAAAACAAATGCTATTACCAGCCAGCCAAAAATGGTCAAGATGGTTACCACTGGTAAACAATCACACACTCAAGCTTAGTTGGGTTGAATCCATGGATTTTTTTAAGTGCCAGCTAGTTATTAGCATTGTTGCAAACTGTTCTGTGTAAAGGAGGTGTCCAGTAATTCACACCGAATTTGTACTCCCATGATCAGTGTTACTGTACAGTAATTCACACCGAATTTGTAAGTGCAAATAGTGCTTGTTTTCAGGAGTAGGATGCTGATCAATGGTGCTTGTTTGGAGTAATTGTTTGCTCTGTAGTGCATTTTTGCTGCAACCTAATCTGTGGAGTATCAAGCTAATTGGAAGAAAGCCAATTGCTTGCTCTGTAGGAACTTTTATGTGCTGGAGTATAGGATTTGCTATTTAGCAAGGCTTGAGTAATTTAGTGTAGGAATTTAGTGTTCTTCACTTCCCCTCTACTCACTTCTCTTCTCTTCAGTAAATTAAATTTAGGAGTAGGAATAGTTAATTAACTAAACTACTCTGCACCTTAGAACTACTCCTGTTAATTAACTGAAAAATCTTTTTTAAGTTAATTAACTTAATTTATTTCTGTTAGGAGTAGGAGTAGTTCTTGGAGTAGGAAGAGGAGCAGTGCAAAGAATTCTCTTCTCTTCTCTTACTCTTCTCTTCTCTACTCTTGCTCTCTTCTCTTCGCTTCGCTTCTCTTCTCTTGGGATTATTATGGATTATGGAGTATCAGAGAGTGATCATACAAATGGAGTAGTAGAAATATACACATACAAATGGAGTATGGAGTAAAAATCATGTTCTGCAGCTAGCTGTTGGTGAAGTGTGATTTTCTCACAATATAAGACATCCGGACTCTATCCTTGGTGGTCGAGCAGCGTTAGCCAACTTTGTCTTACTGATCTACGGCTGAATAATTATGTTGAAGCTTGCTGCTGTGGTCATGCAACTATTTTCAGGTATGATCTAATGACTCGTCAGAAAGAAACCTGTCACAAAGAGCCTTTTGGCTTAACCCTCGTTACATGTGGCAATTTGGGTAATACTTTGAAATTTTGAATGTGTCCTGGTTGCAATTTCCTGAACCCATACAGGTGCAGAGTACAATGCTTTTTGGTAGAAAACCATTAATAAAAGAATAGACAAATTGTTATTCTATTCTGTTCTACACAAACAGGGGTAATAGAATGAATTGGCTTATTCACATTTCACATTCATTTTAGCTAATCATTCTGCCATTTAGTGCTCCATTCGACTTACAGAGTGCTGCTTGGCCACAAAGAAAGAGAGATATTAAGCAGACTATGGGTCGAAGAGGTTTTCCCCTTGTCATCCATTTATTTGTTCAAATTGGCCGCTTAAATAAATTCACGAGTACTAGTCTCTTCTGTCCAAATTTTAATGAAGGTTATGCCCTCGATCTCATTGTGCCGGCAGAACCAGTTTAAGCAGAGAGTCTGAGTCCGAGGAGCTCGCCCGGAGGAAGAAGAGATATTCCAGTTTACAATGGTTCAGGTACCTGTCACGGTCACCACATCTCCCTGTTTCCTAACATTCCAGCTACCGGCCTATTTTGAACGAATTTCTGCTGTAGAGAGTTGGCGGCTCGTGGGATGGCTACTGGGCAATGCTAATATGCTCCACAGTCCCAGTAGCAAATGGAACATGGACGCCTACTGGATGAACAAGTAACATGCCAGTGATGCATTGCAGGTTTTGCAGCATTGGTGTATCAAACTATTGTTCATACTAGTACTCCTGTTCAATAAAGATGTTTCCAAAATTACAGGAAATCCAAAATTTATTCTGTATACTACTCTAGCAGAAATCCAGCAGAATAATTATAATTACTCTGTGTTCATCCAGCAGAAGAGGGACACACGGAGTAATTATTTTGTCTCTGTGTTCATCCAGCAGAAATCCAAGCAATTCTGATCAAAATCATTGTGCGTATGCAGGAGCAGAAAGGAGCAGCGAGCAGCAGCGGCGGCTGACCTCGAGCTCTCGGTTGGAGTGGAGGGAGACGGCCAGCGAGGGATACGCGGCCAGCGGGGAAGGATTCGGAGCTGCGGCGGAGCAGGCAACCGGTGGGGAAAGGCGGCCGCCGGTGAGGGAGCTTTCGATCGCGGCGGGGAAGGGCGACCAGAGGGGATCGGGCTCTCGATTGGAGCGGCGCAGGCAACCGGCGGGGAAGGGCGCCGGAGATGTGGACGACGGAGGAGCCTGGCGAAGGGGAGGAGCGACGGAGGAAGACGACGGAGTCCTGGCGGAGGGAAGGAGCAACGGAGGAAGACGACGGCCCGTGCGATTTCAAATCGGTGGGTGGGGGAGGGGCAGTTTGGTAATTTCACTCGTTTTCACCTGGTCGGAAAACCCCTCCAACGACAATTATTTCGGAACGAAGGGAGTATATTTGAGTGAGCATGAACCTCAATACAAATAGAAAAGAAAGAACATGAACAGTAAAATCATATCTCCGCTCAATTTTTTTATTCCAATGGATAGCAAGTAAATCTGCTTACTTATGCAATTATGTTCCTTTAAAAATTAATGGATCAGAAAATTTAAGCAAGTAAAACCTGAAAAGCCTTCTTTTCTTGTCCCATCTCGTTTAACTTCCGTCTCATAAGCACCTGAAAATGGTTTCATCTCCGCGTTCAGTAATTTAAATTTGAAAGGGTATAATTAAATGTCCAGATGGAACAAAGAGCAGAATAACAGAGCACAATTTTGACTATTAGAATCATATATGTCAGTTGTGGTTACCTTTGAACATGAAGTTACAATGGATGAAGGAATGAAGATTATTCAGAACATAGGTCTAGCCAGACAAGTTGTAAATTCGCATATGAACAATTACAATAGTACCATCCCGAAGTCCTTCATTTAGATCTTGCAGCTCCATATCCAGTTTTTCCTGAAGAATCAGTGTTCTCTTACCTTTTCTTCAACTTCACCTGAAGAATCAGAGAAAGTGTCAAGAATACATGGTATTGTTTCAAGTAAATTCACCATTCGAGTGTTCCTACTTCACAATCTGAACCTAGATCGTCTATAAGCAATTAAGCATGACCTTAACAGTGCAGGTTGATGATGCAGTCCATTTATGCAGGAGTGGAGAACTTCTGACGTGTTACATCAGCTTCCAACTGTTGAATCTTCAATATAAAGGTAGTAAGTCCACATTCTGCTCGGGGAAAAAAAATCCAAGATCCCAACGGTTGCTGCAACAACAAACATTTGTCATCGATATGGTGTGCATCATGTTAAACCGAGTCACCAAATAAAAAGAATTAACTCTACCAAATCGACCTAAAATTTCCTACATAACCAATTTCAGGCTAACACGCGGCAAATGGAAAACAGTTAAGAGTGTACATTTTAGGATAACATACCTCTCCTGCTTCCCACTCCAGCAGCACAGTCCTCCTCAGTACCAACCATATGCAAATGCCCCAATCTTCCACCAACTCAGCAACTCCCATAAACCACCTTACCACCCAGCAAAACCAGGGCAAAATCGCCTCAAATGGTGCAGTTACAATTCAGTCAAGTGACCCAAACAATTAGCTCCTTGATTTCCAGTATCTCATAGCCTTCACAAACATCCATTGCTCGTACTCGTGTACACGCGGCAGACTTACTAACCAACAACTAATTAAAGCAATCGATCAACCGGCAATATCCCGTAATATGTTTCTGACTCAGTTAATTGAATTGTAGGAAAGAGAATGGAGAGGCAAGAAGTACTTAATGTTTTTGTTAAGGAACGGAGGAGGGGAAGAGGGCCTGCGAGGACCGGATAGCGGAGACCGGCTGGGGAGCCAGAGACCGACGGAGGCAGCGCTCTCGGCTCGAGCCCTTCCTTCAGCTAGCTAGAGAAGTGAAAGAAGAGGGAGGGAGCATCGGGTGGCGTTTCGAGGATCCCTCCATGGATGCCTGCTTCTGGTCGTTGGGCTCGTGAAGCCATGGACTTCGGCGAAGAACCTTGGACCCGTCCCAACCTCGTCCGCCAGGTAGGTCCTGGGGTGGCCACCCTCAGGGCGTCAGGGAAGATGGCGCATGGTGAGCCAGGCTGTAGCGTGCTCGCTATCGTGGGCGGCGGAGCCCCCGGCCGTTGCACGCGGGGTGCGGGCGGCGCACGTTGGGTCGGCCTAGGCATCGGCGGCGCGGAGAACCCAGCGGCGCCAAGATGACCATAATGGTGAGGCCCGCTTGACATCGGCCGTGTCGTGGTTGGGCTGGACTTGGAAGATGGCGAGGGGATCTGGGCGGCCGGAGGGGATGAGGCGCTGGGCGGCGAGATGGACACGGCGGCTCGACGCAGCCCCTCCCATGTACGCCTCTGGAGGAAGATTGATGGAGCCGTCCCTCTGCGGTCGTGCCCTGTCCTTATGCATAGGCGAAGTTGGGTCTCTTTCTTATATAGGGATCTGTTGGGCGGTGGTGTGGAGGCGGTGCGGCAGAGGCGGTGGGGATAAGCGGCGGGCGGCGGCCTGCTGGAGCCTTCTCGAGAGAGGAAGAGGCGTCTCGAGCCAGCCAACATCCAACTATAAAAGGGAGAAAAATCAGCTAGCCACCACGGGTTGCATGCATGTGAGGAGATGGAGGCCACCCCTGGACAGAACGGACGGTTGACCGGGAAATGAAATTTGCAAGGAAATAGCAACGCGAACCCATGGGTGTACCCCAACAAATCCCCCACTATTTAGCGTGTCTTCACCCTATTGGTCCGGTTTTCACTGATTGAAAAAAGTCAAAAAACCCAGATAAATTAAACCTGGCTAGGTTTAGTATATGTATAATGTGTCCAGATGGGTACCATGTTCAATCACGGCCGGATAAAACGCTTCACGGCGACTTTTAAGCGGATTTTTTTCCAGCGATCGACCAGATATGTTTACATGTATACGCAAACAAAAATCAGCAAAAATCAAGGTAGGGCGAGCGCCCAACCTCGCGAGCTCTCTGTTGGAATTTTGCTAGTAGGCCTTTGGCCCAAAGCCCAACTAAAATTCTGAAATTTTCTTGGCCCATTCATGTACACATGTGAGTGGAGTGAGTGAGGCTAAAGTTTAGTCCCACCTCGAAAGTTGAGAGAGAGTTGCACCTCTTTATAAGGTGAGCTCTTCTACCACTTGTATGAGCATGAGAAGAGGAGACCTACACGCGCGCTCCTCCTCCTCGCTCGCCTCGCCACGTTGTCTATATTTTTGCTGCATGGGAAAATTAATGAGTCATTAATTAATAATTAACGGACGCGTTAATTACTGAACCGTTTCCGATTCTTTTGGATCGTGACGACTCGGACGTGGGGTTTACTCCCACGACCTACCCGGCCCGCACTATATAGTCAGGCAGACGTCTACCCTAGCCGATGCCGCTTCGTATGGTTTCTCACCATCATTCCAGATCATTGCGCCGCCAAGCAAGTCTTCTCCATCCCTCCTTCCGGCGTGCACCGCGAGAAGGGACAGCAGGCCTCCGGAACCCCGCCTCTAATGATCTTGTACGGGAGAGGGGCGATCAGATTTTTGGGGAGCGCACTCGCGCGACTGCTGGCAGCGACGACTTCGCGAACGGCGACTTCTTCCCCGACCTCGGCAACCTCGTCCTCGACGACATGGGCGACAACGTCAACGTCGGCGGTGCTGCACCCGCTGCACCGTATGTGATTCTATCCTTCCTGTTCGAGATCGTGGTAGAATTCATGCTTCTAGTATGTGCCCTAGATGTGATATGTTCATCTGCTATGCTAGTTCGCATGATTAGTTTAATCTCTGCTGCTGTGGTCATGATTTATTTTCTGTTTATTCGGATTAAATCTCGTAGTAATTTGCTCATCTTTTCAACAATCCAAAAACCCGATTATAGGCAATTTACTCCGAGTGGTTTTGCTGCGCATCTGAAGCCGCCCGCCTTTAAGGGGGCGCAATATAAGAGGTGGCACACGAGAGCAGTCTACTGGTTTCAGACCATGGGCTGCTATGATGCCACCAAGGGCAAGCCTGAGGGCGATCTTAATCCAGCACAGCTGGAAGCTTTTGAGAAGATCGATACCCTCTTTAAAGGCGCTCTTCTGAGTGTTCTTGATGACTCCATTGTGGATTCGTATATGTCGTTTGACAACGGCAAGGACATGTGGGCTGCGCTCGAGGCCAAGTTTGGTGCCTCGGATGCCGGCAGCGAGTTGTACGTCATGGAGCAATTCTATGACTACAAGATGACCGATGAGTGCCCTGTTGTACAACAGGCTCATGAGATACAGTCGCTCGCAAAAGAATTTGAGTACTTCAAGTGTGTGTTGCCGGACAAATTTGTTTCCAGAGGCATCATTGCCAAGCTTCCACCTTCGTGGAACAATTTTGCTACTTCCCTGAAACACAAGAGACAGGAGTTTTCCGTTGCGGATCTCATTGGTACTCTTGATGTTGAAGAGAAGGCGAGAGCAAAGGACATACGTGCTCGAGTTGCTGAGGGAGCACTAGTAGAAAAAGGGTCAAACGTGAAGCATATTAGTGCCGGTTTGTATTTGAGCCGGCACTAATGTATACATTAGTGCCGGTTCCAACGGCTAGCCGGGCCGCTTTCATTAGTACCGGTTCGTGGCGAATCTTTAGCACCGGTTCGTGCCACGAACCGGTACTAATGAGAGTGGTGCCAGGATGTTGTCAGACTGGGGCCCCTCCAGCCCCTTTAGTACCGGTTCTTGGCACGAACCGGTACTAAAGGTTGTCCTACATAAACCCTTCGTCAACCCGAGCTCGCTCTGTTCTTCCCCTTTCCCCTCTCCTCTCTCTATTCTTCCCCTCTTCCTCTCGAGCTCATCACACATTTTGCCCAAAATTTGTCAAGATTTGAAGGCCCCCATCCATTCAAATGATCACAAAGGTTAGCAACTTTGTCCTTTCATCTCTCATTGCTAGATTAGCTCTTGCAATGCTTTATATGTTGGAAATATGCCCTAGAGGCAATAATAAAAGGATTATTATTATATTTCCTTGTTCATGATAATTGTCTTTTATTCATGCTATAATTGTGTTATCCGGAAATCGTAATACATGTGTGAATACATAGACACCAACATGTCCCTAGTAAGCCTCTAGTTGACTAGCTAGGTTGATCAACAGATAGTCATGGTTTCCTGACTATGGACATTGGATGTCACTGATAACGAGATCACATCATTAGGAGAATGATGTGATGGACAAGACCCAATCCTAAACATAGCACAAGATTGTATAGTTCGTTTGCTAGAGTTTTTCCAATGTCAAGTATCTTTTCCTTAGACCATGAGATCGTGTAACTCCCGGATACCGTAGAAGTGCTTTGGGTGTACCAAACGTCACAACGTAACTGGGTGACTATAAAGGTATACTACGGGTATCTCCGAAAGTGTCTGTTGGGTTGACACGGATCAAGACTGGGATTTGTCACTCCATATGACGGAGAGGTATCTCTGGGCCCACTCGGTAATGCATCATCACAATGAGCTCAAAAGTGACCAAGTGTCTCGTCACGGGATCATGCATTACGGTACGAGTAAAGTGACTTGCCGGTAACGAGATTGAACGAGGTATTGGGATACCGACGATCGAATCTCGGGCAAGTAACGTACCGATTGACAAAGGGAATTGTATACGGGGTTGCTTGAATCCTCGACATCGTGGTTCATCCGATGAGATCATCGAGGAGCATGTGGCAGCCAACATGGGTATCCAGATCCCGCTGTTGGTTATTGACCGGAGAGCCATCTCGGTCATGTCTACATGTCTCCCGAACCCGTAGGGTCTACACACTTAAGGTTCGGTGACGCTAGGGTTGTAGAGATATAATATGCAGTAACCCGAAAGTTGTTCGGAGTCCCGGATGAGATCCCGGACGTCACGAAGAGTTCCGGAATGGTCCGGAGGTGAAGAATTATATATAGGAAGTGCAGTTTTGGCCATCGGGAGAGTTTCGGGGGTCACTGGTATTGTACCGGGACCACCGGAAGGGTCCCGGGGGTCCACCGGGTGGGGCCACCCATCCCGGAGGGCCCCATGGGCCAAAGTGGGGAGGGGAACCATCCCATAGTGGGCTGGTGCGCCCCCCTTGGCCCACCCCATGCGCCTAGGGTTGGGAACCCTAGGGTGGGGGGGCGCCCCACCTGGCTTGGGGGGCACTCCACCCCTTGGCCGCCGCCCCCCTAGGAGATCCCATCTCCTAGGGCCGGCGCACCCCCTTAGGGGGCCTATATAAGGGGGGGGAGGGGGCAGCCGCACCCTTGTGTCTTGGCGCCTCCCTCTCCCCTGCTACACCTCTCCCTCTTGTAGTAGAACGGCGAAGCCCTGCTGCGGTGACCCCTGCATCCACCACCACGGTGTCGTGCTGCTGGATCTTCATCAACCTCTCCTCCCCCTTGCTGGATCAAGAAGGAGGAGATGTCACGCTGACCGTACGTGTGTTGAACACGGAGGTGCCGTCCGTTCGGCGCTAGGATCTCTGGTGATTTGGATCACGTCGAGTACGACTTCCTCATCCCCGTTCTTTGAACGCTTCCGCGCGTGATCTACAAAGGTATGTAGATGCAATCCGATCACTCGTTGCTAGATGAACTCATAGATGGATCTTGGTGAAACCGTAGGAAATTTTTTGTTTTCTGCAATGTTCCCCAACAGTGGCATCGGAGCTAGGTCTATGCATAGTTCTCTTTGCACGAGTAGAACACAATTTGTTGTGGGCGTAGATGTTGTGAACTTTCTTGCCGCTACTAGTCTTATTTTGCTTCAGCAGTATTGTGGGATGAAGCGGCCCGGACCAACCTTACACGTACGCTTACGTGAGACCGGTTCCACCGACTAACATGCACTAGTTGCATAAGGTGGCTGGCGGGTGTCTGTCTCTCCCACTTTAGTTGGAGCGGATTCGATGAAAAGGGTCCTTATGAAGGGTAAATAGAAGTTGACAAATCATGTTGTGGCTTTCACGTAGGTAAGAAAACATTCTTGCTAGAACCCTATTGCAACCACGTAAAACTTGCAACAACAATTAGAGGACGTCTAACTTGTTTTTGCAGCAAGTGTTTTGTGATGTGATATGGCCAAAGTTGTGATGAATGATGAATGATATATATGTGATGTATGAGATGTTCATGCTGTTGTAATAGGAATCACGACTTGCATGTTGATGAGTATGACAACCGGCAGGAGCCATAGGAGTTGTCTTTATTTTTTGTATGACCTGCGTGTCATTGAGAAACGCCATGTAAATTACTTTACTTTATTGCTAAACGTGTTAGCCATAGTAGTAGAAGTAATAGTTGGTGAGCAACTTCATGGAGACACGATGATGGAGATCATGATGATGGAGATCATGGTGTCATGCCGGTGACAAGATGATCATGGAGCCCCAAGATGGAGATCAAAGGAGCTATGTGATATTGGCCATATCATGTCACTATTATTATTTGATTGCATGTGATGTTTATCATGTTTTTGCATCTTGTTTACTTAGAATGACGGTAGTAAATAAGATGATCCCTCATAATAATTTCAAGAAAGTGTTCCCCCTAACTGTGCACCGTTGCGACCGTTCGTTGTTTCGAAGCACCACGTGATGATCGGGTGTGATAGATTCCAACGTTCACATACAACGGGTGTAAGACAGATTTACACATGCAAACACTTAGGTTGACTTGACGAGCCTAGCATATACAGACATGGCCTCGGAACACAGAAGACCGAAAGGTCGAGCATCAGTCGTATAGAAGATACGATCAACATGAAGATGTTCACCGATGTTGACTAGTCCGTCTCACGTGATGATCGGACACGACCTAGTTAACTCGGATCATGTTATACTTAGATGACTGGAGGTATGTCTATCTGAGTGGGAGTTCATTGAATAATTTGATTTAGATGAACTTAATTATCATGAAATTAGTCTAAAATCTTTACAACATGTATTGTAGATCAAATGGCCAACGTTGTCCTCAACTTCAACGCGTTCCTAAAGAAAACCAAGCTGAAAGACGATGGCAGCAACTACACGGACTGGGTCCGAAACCTGAGGATCATCCTCATAGCTGCCAAGAAAGATTATGTCCTACAAGCACCGCTAGGTGACGCACCTGTTCTCCCTGCAGAACAAGACGTTATGAACGCTTGGCAGACACGTACCGATGATTACTCCCTCGTTCAGTGCGGCATGCTTTACAGCTTAGAACCGGGGCTCCAAAAGCGTTTTGAGAGACACGGAGCATATGAGATGTTCGAAGAGCTGAAAATGGTTTTTCAAGCTCATGTCCGGGTCGAGAGATATGAAGTCTCCGACAAGTTCTTCAGCTGTAAGATGGAGGAAAATAGTTCTGTCAGTGAACACATACTCACTATGTCAGGGTTACATAACCGCTTGACTCAGCTGGGAGTTAATCTCCCAGATGACGCGGTCATTGACAGAATCCTTCAGTCGCTTCCACCGAGCTACAAGAGCTTTGTGATGAACTTCAATATGCAGGGGATGGAAAAGACCCTTCCTGAAGTATTTGCAATGCTGAAATCAGCAGAGGTAGAAGTCAAAAAGGAACATCAAGTGTTGATGGTGAATAAAACCACTAAGTTCAAGAAAGGCAAGGGTAAGAAAAACTTCAAGAAGGACGGCAAGGGAGTTGCCGCGCCCGGCAAGCAAGCTGCCGAGAAGAAGCCAAAGAATGGACCCAAGCCCGAGATTGAGTGCTTTTATTGCAAGGAAAGTGGTCACTGGAAGCGGAACTGTCCCAAATACTTAGCGGACAAGAAGGTCGGCAAAACGAAAGGTATATGTGATATACATGTAATTGATGTGTACCTTACCAGTACTCGTAGTAGCTCCTGGGTATTTGATACCGGTGCAGTTGCTCACATTTGTAACTCAAAGCAGGAGCTGCGGAATAAGCGGAGACTGGCGAAGGACGAGGTGACGATGCGCGTCGGGAATGGTTCCAAGGTCGATGTGATCGCCGTCGGCACGCTACCTCTACATTTACCTACGGGATTAGTTTTGAACCTCAATAATTGTTATTTAGTGCCAAGTTTGAGCATGAACATTGTATCAGGATCTCATTTAATACGAGATGGCTACTCATTTAAATCCGAGAATAATGGTTGTTCTATTTATATGAGAGATATGTTTTATGGTCATGCTCCGATGGTGAATGGTTTATTCTTAATGAATCTCGAGCGTAATGCTACACATATTCATAGTGTGAGTACCAAAAGATGTAAGGTTGATAATGATGGTCCCACATACTTGTGGCACTACCGCCTTGGTCACATAGGTGTGAAATGCATGAAGAAGCTCCATGCAGATGGACTTTTAGAGTCTCTTGATTACGAATCATTTGACACATGCGAACCATGCCTCATGGGTAAAATGACCAAGACTCCGTTCTCAGGAACAATGGAGCGAGCAACCAACTTATTGGAAATCATACATACTGATGTGTGCGGTCTAATGAGTGTTGAGGCTCGCGGTGGTTATCGTTATGTTCTCACCCTCACTGATGACTTGAGTAGATATGGGTATGTCTACTTAATGAAACACAAGTCTGAGACCTTTGAAAGGTTCAAGGAATTTCAGAGTGAGGTTGAGAATCACGTGACAGGAAAATCAAGTTCCTGCGATCAGATCGTGGAGGAGAATACTTGAGTCACGAATTTGGCACACACTTAAGAAAATGTGGAATAGTTTCACAACTCACGCCGCCTGGAACACCTCAGCGTAATGGTGTGTCCGAACGTCGTAATCGCACTCTATTAGATATGGTGCGATCTATGATGTCTCTTACCGATTTACCGGTTTCTTTTTGGGGCTATGCTTTAGAGGCTGCCGCATTCACTTTAAATAGGGCTCTGTCAAAATCCGTTGAGACGACACCGTATGAGTTATGGTTTGGGAAGAAACCTAAGCTGTCGTTTCTAAAAGTTTGGGGATGCGATGCTTATGTCAAGAAACTTCAACCTGAAAAGCTCGAACCCAAGTCAGAAAAATGCATCTTCATAGGATAACCTAAAGAAACAATTGGGTATACCTTCTACCTTAGATCCGAAGGCAAGATCTTTGTTGCCAAGAATGGATCCTTTCTAGAGAAGGAGTTTCTCTCGAAAGAAGTAAGTGGGAGGAAAGTAGAACTTGATGAAATATCACCTCTTGAACCGAAAAGTGGCGCAACTCAGGAAAATGTTCCTGTGGTGCCTGCACCAATTAGAGAGGAAGTTAATAATGATGATCAAGATACTTCTGATCAAGCTCCTACTGAAATTCGAAGGTCCACAAGGACACATTCCGCACCAGAATGGTACGGCAACCCTGTCTTGGAAATCATGTTGTTAGACAACGGTGAACCTTCGAACTATGAAGAAGCGATGGCGGGCCCGGATTCTGACAAATGGCTGGAAGCCATGAAATCCGAGATAGGATCCATGTATGAAAACGAAGTATGGACTTTGACTGACTTGCCCGTTGAGCGGCGAGCCATAGAAAATAAATGGATCTTTAAGAAGAAGACAGACACGGATGGTAATGTGACCATCTATAAAGCTCGGCTTGTCGCTAAGGGTTATCGACAAGTTCAAGGGGTTGACTACGATGAGACTTTCTCACCGGTAGCGAAGCTGAAGTCCGTCCGAATCATGTTAGCAATTGCCGCATTCTATGATTATGAGATATGGCAAATGGACGTCAAAACGGCATTCCTTAATGGTTTCCTTAAGGAAGAATTGTATATGATGCAGCCAGAAGGTTTTGTCGATCCTAAGAATGCTGACAAGGTGTGCAAGCTCCAACGCTCGATTTATGGGCTGGTGCAAGCATCTCGGAGTTGGAACATTCGCTTTGATGAGATGATCAAAGCGTTTGGGTTTATGCAGACTTATGGAGAAGCCTGCGTTTACAAGAAAGTGAGTGGGAGCTCTGTAGCATTTCTCATATTATATGTAGATGACATACTTTTGATGGGAAATGATATAGAGCTTTTGGACAGCATTAAGGCCTACTTGAATAAGAGTTTTTCAATGAAGGACCTTGGAGAAGCTGCTTATATATTAGGCATCAAGATCTATAGAGATAGATCAAGACGCCTCATAGGTCTTTCACAAAGCACATACCTTGATAAGATATTGAAGAAGTTCAATATGGATCAGTCTAAGAAGGGGTTCTTGCCTGTGTTGCAAGGTATAAAATTGAGCTCAGCTCAATGTCCGACCACGACACAAGATATTGAAGAGATGAGTGTCATCCCCTATGCCTCAGCCATAGGTTCTATTATGTATGCCATGCTGTGTACCAGACCTGATGTAAACCTTGCCGTAAGTTTGGTAGGTAGGTACCAAAGTAATCCCGGCAAGGAACACTGGATAACGGTCAAGAATATCCTGAAGTACCTGAAAAGGACTAAGGAAATGTTTCTCGTTTATGGAGGTGACGAAGAGCTCGTTGTAAAGGGTTACGTCGACGCTAGCTTCGACACAGATCTGGATGACTCTAAGTCACAAACCGGATACGTGTATATTTTGAATGGTGGGGCAGTAAGCTGGTGCAGTTGCAAGCAGAGCGTCGTGGCGGGATCTACATGTGAAGCGGAGTACATGGCAGCCTCGGAGGCAGCGCATGAAGCAATTTGGGTGAAGGAGTTCATCACCGACCTAGGAGTCATACCCAATGCGTCAGGGCCAATCAAACTCTTCTGTGACAACACTGGAGCTATTGCACTTGCCAAGGAGCCCAGGTTTCACAAGAAGACCAGGCACATCAAGCGTCGCTTTAACTCCATTCGTGAAAATGTTCAAGATGGAGACATAGATATTTGTAAAGTACATACAGACCTGAATGTAGCAGATCCATTGACTAAACCTCTCCCTAGAGCAAAACATGATCAACACCAGAATTCCATGGGTGTTCGATTCATCACAATGTAACTAGATTATTGACTCTAGTGCAAGTGGGAGACTATTGGAAATATGCCCTAGAGGCAATAATGAAAGGATTATTATTATATTTCCTTGTTCATGATATTTGTCTTTTATTCATGCTATAATTGTGTTATCCGGAAATCGTAATACATGTGTGAATACATAGACACCAACATGTCCCTAGTAAGCCTCTAGTTGACTAGCTCGTTGATCAACAGATAGTCATGGTTTCCTGACTATGGACATTGGATGTCATTGATAACGAGATCACATCATTAGGAGAATGATGTGATGGACAAGACCCAATCCTAAACATAGCACAAGATCGTATAGTTCGTTTGCTAGAGTTTTTCCAATGTCAAGTATCTTTTCCTTAGACCATGAGATCGTGTAACTCCCGGATACCGTAGGAGTGCTTTGGGTGTACCAAACGTCACAACGTAACTGGGTGACTATAAAGGTATACTACGGGTATCTCCGAAAGTGTCTGTTGGGTTGACACGGATCAAGACTGGGATTTTTCACTCCGTATGATGGAGAGGTATCTCTAGGCCCACTCGGTAATGCATCATCACAATGAGCTCAAAAGTGACCAAGTGTCTGGTCACGGGATCATGCATTATGGTACGAGTAAAGTAACTTGCTGGTAACGAGATTGAACGAGGTATTGGGATACCGACGATTGAATCTCGGGCAAGTAACGTACCGATTGACAAAGGGAATTGTATACGGGGTTGCTTGAATCCTCGACATCGTGGTTCATTCGATGAGATCATCGAGGAGCATGTGGGAGCCAACATGGGTATCCAGATCCCGCTATTGGTTATTGACCGGAGAGCCATCTCGGTCATGTCTACATGTCTCCCGAACCCGTAAGGTCTACACACTTAAGGTTCGGTGACGCTAGGGTTGTAGAGATATAATATGCAGTAACCCAAAAGTTGTTCGGAGTCCCGGATGAGATCCCGGACGTCACGAAGAGTTCCGGAATGGTCCGGAGGTGAAGAATTATACATAGGAAGTGCAGTTTCGGCCATCGGGAGAGTGTCGGGGGTCACCGGTATTATACCGGGACCATCGGAAGGGTCCTGGGGGTCCACCGGGTGGGGCCACCCATCCCGGAGGGCCCCATGGGCCAAAGTGGGGAGGGGAACCAGCCCAAAGTGGGCTGGTGCGCCCCCCTTGGCCCACCCCATGCGCCTAGGGTTGGGAACCCTAGGGTGGGGGGGCGCCCCACCTGGCTTGGGGGGCACTCCACCCCTTGGCCGCCGCCCCCCTTAGGAGATCCCATCTCCTAGGGCCGGCGCACCCCCCTAGGGGGGCCTATATAAAGGGGGGGGAGGGAGGGGGCAGCCGCACCCTTGAGTCTTGGCGCCTCCCTCTCCCCTACTACACCTCTCCCTCTCGTAGTAGAATGGCGAAGCCCTGCTGCGGTGACCCCTGCATCCACCACCACGCCGTCGTGCTGCTGGATCTTCATCAACCTCTCCTCCCCCCTTGTTGGATCAAGAAGGAGGAGACGTCACGCTGACCGTACGTGTGTTGAACACGGAGGTGCCGTCCGTTCGGCGCTAGGATCTCCGGTGATTTGGATCATGTCGAGTACGAATTCCTCATCCCCGTTCTTTGGACGCTTCCGCGCGTGATCTACAAAGGTATGTAGATGCAATCCGATCACTCGTTGCTAGATGAACTCATAGATGGATCTTGGTGAAACCGTAGGAAATTTTTTGTTTTCTGCAACGTTCCCCAACATTATATAGTGATTAATTTGTGAGTTTAGTAATTTGGGAGGATATATATATATATGTGTGTGCTAGTATTTGATTTGTATGCAATTTGAGGTCAAAAATAACACTTAGTTTGCATATGTAGGTGTGGTTTACTTAGTGCCTTCTAAATCTCCGTCGTAACCACTGTCGATCGCCCGCACCGTCCCGTTGCCGGCACCACCTTGTGGTGAGCCTCTTGTTCATGAAATTTTATATAAAAATTGATGTTTGTGTGATTTGGATATATAGTTACTTTTATAATTATCTTACCCGTACGTTGTTTGTTATACATATAGTGCCATGGTTTTGATATCCGTCCCCGTCGGCCCTCGTCCTTGTTATGATTCGGATGTGGTATATATATTCTCTTTTAAAACTAGTTGCATTTCGTGTTTATGACAAATTATGCCCATCAAGTTGACATAGAAATTTTTTCTAGGAGGTATGTGAACCGGAAATTCCAACCAACCCTATTGTCGAGAGGTTAAATTTAGTTGAAAGAGAAAACGAGTACTTGAAAGAAAAATTGAAAAGAATTGAGGGGGAGAAGATGGAATTGGAGTTGCATGTTGCCGATGTCGTCGATGATCACAAGATCAAGATGGAGAAAATGCGCTTGAAGATTAGAAAGATTAGAAAATATGCCATCGATAGTGAGGCTTGGTATCATTATGCTGTTGGATCCATTGTTACCTTAGTTGCGATCTTGATCGCATTTGTTGTTGCATTTAAATGCTTTAGCTAGAGAGTTATTTGTTTGTTGCATTTAAGTGTTGTATGAACTTTATGTATGAACTTGTATTAATTTGGTCTATTTGGTGTTGTGTAATGAAGATGAGCCAACAATGGATGTACGATGACCGATGCTCTCCCCAGTTCGTTGAGGGCGTGCATACTTTTCTGCTTGCGGCTGAGGCAAACAAGCGGGCGGATGGTTTTATGCCTTGTCCATGTGCTGGCTGTAAGAATGGTCACCATTACTTTACGTCAAGAACCATTCACGTCCACCTGTTTAAGTCTGGTTTCATGCCCCACTATAATGTTTGGGCCAAGCACGGAGAAAGAGGGGTTATGATGGAAGACAATGAAGAAGAAGAGGACGACGATAGCTATCCTGGCCATGGGTTCCCTGAATACGATGATACAACAATGGGGGAAGAAGCTGAGCCGGTAATGCGGGAAGAAGCTGAGCCGGCAATGCGGGAAGAAGCTGAAGAAGAGGCATCAGATGAGCCCGTTGATGATCTAGGTTGGGCCATTGCCGATGCAAAGAGAAACTGCGCAAGTGATTTGGAGAAGAAGAAGTTGCAGCGCATGTTAGAGGATCACAAAAAATTGTTGTACCCGAATTGCGTAGGTGACAAGAAAAAGCTGGGCACCACACTGGAATTGCTGCAATGGAAGGCAGAGAATGGTGTATCTGACAAGGGATTTGGAAAGTTGCTGGTAGTGATAAAGGATATGCTTCCAAAGGACAACGAATTGCCCGAGAGTACGTACGAAGCAAAGAAGGCTGTCTGCCCTCTAGGGTTAGAGGTGCAGAAGATACATGCATGCCCTAATGATTGCATCCTCTACCGCGGTGAGTACGAGGATTTGAATGCTTGCCCGGTATGTGGTGCATTGCGCTATAAGATCAGCCGCGATGACCCTGGTGATGTCGAGGGCGAGCGCCCCAGGAAGAAGATTCCTGCCAAGGTGATGTGGTATGCTCCTATAATACCACGGTTGAAACGTTTGTTCCAAAACAAAGAGCATGCCAAGGCGATGCGATGGCACAGAAAAGACCGTAAGAAAGACGGAAAGTTGAGAGTACCCGCTGACGGGTTGCAGTGGAGAAAAATCGAAAGAAAGTACGGGAAGGAGTTTGCAGATGACACAAGGAGCGTATGGTTTGGTCTAAGAGCAGATGGCATTAATCCTTTTGGGGAGCAGAGCAGCAACCATAGCACCTGGCCTGTGACTATGTTTGTATAACCTTCCTCCTTGGTTGTGCATGAAGCGGAAGTTCATTATGATGCCAGTGCTCATCCAAGGTCCTAAGCAACCCGGCAACGACATTGATGTGTACCTAAGGCCATTAGTTGAAGAACTCTTACGACTGTGGAATGGAACAGGTGTACGTGCGTGGGATGAGCACATGGGGGAAGAATTTGACCTAAAGGCGTTGCTGTTCGTGACCATCAATGATTGGCCTGCTCTCAGTAACCTTTCAGGACAGACAAACAAGGGATACCGTGCATGCACGCACTGTTTGGACGATACCGACAGTATATATTTGGCTAATTGTAAGAAGAATGTGTACCTGGGACATCGTCGATTTCTTCCGAGCAGGCATCCCGTAAGAAAGAAAGGCAAGCATTTCAAAGGTGAGGCGGATCACCGGACAAAGCCTCGCCACCGTACTGGTGCTGATGTACATGATATGGTCAAGGATTTGAAGGTGGTCTTTGGAAAGGGTCCTGGTGGACAACCTGTTCCTAATGACACTGACGGACGCGCACCCATGTGGAAGAAGAAATCTATATTTTGGGACCTGCCCTATTGGAAAGACCTAGAGGTCTGCTCTGCAATCGACGTGATGCACGTGACGAAGAATCTTTGTGTGACCCTGCTTGGCTTCTTGGGTGTGTATGGGAAGACAAAAGATACACCTGAGGCACGAGAGGACCAGCAACGTATGCACGGAAAAGATGGCATACATCAGGGTCATGCAAGCTACGCTCTTACCAAAGAAGAGAAAGAAATCTTCTTTGAATGCCTGCTCAGTATTAAGGTACCGTCTGGCTTCTCGTCGAATATAAAGGGAATAATAAACATGGCAGAGAAAAAGTTCCAGAACCTAAAGTCTCATGACTGCCACGTGATTATGACGCAACTGCTTCCGGTTGCATTGAGGGGGCTTCTGCCAGAAAATGTTTGATTAGCCATTGTGAAGCTATGTGCATTTCTCAATGCAATCTCTCAGAAGGTAATCGATCCAGAAATCATACCAAGGTTAGAGAATGATTTGGTGCAATGTCTTGTCAGTTTCGAGTTGGTGTTCCCACCATCCTTCTTCAACATCATGACACACGTCCTAGTTCACCTATGCGAAGAGATTAATGTTTTGGGTCCTGTATTTCTACACAATATGTTCCCCTTTGAGAGGTTCATGGGAGTCTTAAAGAAATATGTTCATAACCGTGCTAAGCCAGAAGGAAGCATCTCCAAGGGCCGTCAAAATGAGGAGGTCATTGAGTTTTGTATTGACTTTATTCCTGACCTTAAGCCGATTGGTGTTCCTGAATTGCGGCATAAGGGCAGACTGGATGGAAAAGACACGCTAGGAGGGGAACAAATAATATGTATGGACGGACATTCTCTCACTGAAGCACACTACACAGTTCTATAGAATTCCGCCTTGGTGGCTCCGTATATGGATGAACACAAGAATTTGCTACGCTCCAAACACCCGGAGCGGTCTGATGACTAGATTACACGTGAATAAACCAGGAGTTTCACCAGCTGGTTGCAGACACGTACCATGCATGACACCTCTATTGAAGATGGCCTGTACTTGCTGTCCCAGTTACCATCTTCGAATATAATGACTTTCAAAGGGTACGAGATAAATGGTAATACATTTTACACGATCGCCCAAGATAAGAAGAGCACCAACCAAAACAGTGGTGTTCGCTTTGATGCAGAAACCAAGACGGGAAAGGAAACATATTATGGTTATATACAGGACATATGGGAACTTGACTATCGACGTGGTTTGAAGGTCCCTTTGTTTCGGTGCAAATGGGTCAATATGACACAAGGCGGGGTAACGGAAGACCCGCAGTACGGAATGACAACAGTGGATCTCAACAATCTTGCGTATGCAGACGAACCATTCGTCCTAGCCAATGATGTGGCACAGGTTTTCTATGTGAAGGACATGTCTACCAAGCCAAGAAAAAGATAAGATAAGGAAGCGAATGCATCGTACGATGAGCCAAAGCGGCACATAGTTCTTTCTGGGAAGAGAAACATCGTGGGAGTGGATGACAAGACAGACAAGTCAGAAGATTATGAAAAGTTTGATGAAATTGCTCCATTCACAGTGAATATTGACCCGAGCATCCCGTTAAATGATGAAGATTTTCCATGGTTACGGCGCAAAGGGACACACGCGAAGAAAAAGTTTCACACCCAAAGATCCGGGATGTGATCGGCTTCACTATCATCACTTTCTTCTGTGTTTCACACCCAGAAGGGAATCTCTGTAATAGTTAGGGTAGTTAATTATGTGTTTTGGCATTTGAAACGCGAAGAAATTTTATCTGCAAACAAATTCTTTCATGCCTTTACTGATTTTTAAAGTTAAGTTATTCACAAACTAGTGATTCACACTAATTTCAAATAATTAAAAATTTAAACTATTCAAATTTGAAAACTACGGGCACTAACAGAAAGTTTGTAATATTTTGTACCTAAAGCAAAAATATTCACAAAGAAACTCTAAATACACAAAAATAACAACTCAAAAATAAATAAAGCAAAAAAAATAAAATAAAGCCCGCCTACTAGGCCAGAGCGGCCTGCATATGACTAGAAACCCAACCTGTTGTTGGGCCAGGATGCAGGCCCGCAAAGGCCCAGTAGGCCAACAGGGCAGCACAGAACATGTAGGCCCAGTAGGCCTGCTTTGGAGAGGAGCTTGAGAGAGCTACCGCACGGGGGTTTATAAACCAGTGCGGTCGCCCCTCGGCTAGCGAGGTGGGACTAAACTTGCACACCGCACCTGCGCCAGCGCACCCCCTTTAGTACCGGTTCGTGGCACCAACCGGTACTAAAGGGGGGCCTTTAGTACCGGTTGGAGCCACCAACCAGTACTAAAGGGGGTGCGGTTCCCGCCGCTTGGCCTGGCCAAAACAGGCCTTTAGTACCGGTTGGTGGCTCCAACCGGTACTAAAGGTGACTTCTATATATACAACACTTACGAAAATTTCATTCTCCCTCTGTTTCTTCCTCTGTTTCCCCATTGAAGCACCGCCCGCGCGCCCCGATCGATCGACGCCGTCGTCGTCGCCGCCCCCGTCCCCGTCGCCGCCCCCGTCCCCGTCGCCGCCCCGGGCCCGTCCCCGTCGCGCCGTCCCCGCGTCGCCGCCCCCGCGTCACGCCCCGGCCTGTCGCCGCCCCCGGACGTCGCCTCGCCGTCGCCGTCGCCCCGCTGTGAGCTCTCCCCCTCTAACCCCTCTCCCTCGCCCCCGGCGGCCACCATGGGCGCCGCCCCTCCCCGAGCCCATACACACACAAGCATGATGAACACACACACACACACGTACATATGTATGAATTAATGCATGTATATATTAGTATATACGTATTTTGTATGTTTAATTAGTTTAGATTTTTAGATTATTATTTTTTCACTAGTATATATGTATGAATGCATGTTAGATGGATATAATTAGTGTCTAATTAGTATGGAAATTTTTTATATAATGTTGTTTTTCAGTTTTTTAATGGATGTATAAAAGTTATGTTTTCTGTTTTTAGTGTTAGATGCTTAATTAGTATGAAATAGCATATAGAATTTTGACATATGCAATGATAGCATAATTAGTGTTATATAGAAATGTTAGAAATTTTAGTTATCAAAATCCAATCATTAAAAAAATGTTACTTTTTGCGGGCATATAGCTAGTATTTGTTCTCGACGATGCCTGGCCCGCATCCTTGCCGTCGACCCGTCCGCGACGACGTCCGACTGACCCATGTCCGGGACTGGGCTCTGCCGGGCTGGCACTAGGAGGTGCTGCCTGGAGGGGCGCGCCGCTTGATGAGGAACCCGACCCCGGGTCCCGTCGTTGACCCTGATCTCGTTTGGTGGTGTTCGCGTGGGCCAGTTTTGGTGCGGAGGGAGCTGGCCCCGCCGGAGGTGGTACGTCGCCGTGTCAGGGAGGAGGACGAGCACGTCCATCGCTACATGGTTGCCTTAGAGGGCGGCATGTTCTCCAATACCTGGCAGTTTCTTCTGGGATCTCACTTCAGCTATGATCCTGTGAGGGTTCCTTCTCTTTGGGTGTCCACCGCCCGCGCCGCAGGAACCGCGAGTGTCCTAGATTCTTCTGTAGTATTCGATCTTTAATTAGCTACCTAGCCAGTGATGTACTATTCAATATTATATATTATTCAAGACGATGTATTCGAGATTATATCTATTATTCGAGACGATGTATTCGAGATTATATCTATTATTCGAGACGATGTAATTTGAATACTAAATTGTTTTATATTTCTTTTGGCATAGTTAAATAAAAGCTATGGCGGACAATACCGACAGAGAGGGAGAACAGACCATGTTCGATATAATACGCGGGCCAGATGATGATCAGAATGAAGAAGATTATGACGGCTCCGAATTTCTAAACAACACCGGAGAGGGTGATATGATATTCGACCGCGACGACCGAATTGATGAAGTCATGAACTACGATTATGACAATGACGAAGAACATGTTGATCCTGAAACAACAAAGACCGGCGAGGTATATATATTTATATAAGCAGGCATCTGGTGATCATCACATGTTTTAAATGAGTTGAAGATATATTAACGAATCGATCTTTCTTCTTTCAGCCATCCAGATCGAGCAAATCTTCAGGCAACAAGACGAAACGAGGCCCGCACAAAAAGTTGAAGGAGGGCGTAAAGTATAATATCGAGGCAATCAGACCTAATGGCGAACCATTAGCGCCTAAGAAGATTGCGGACAAGTTCGTTCGTCAGTGCGGAGTTCTTGTGAAGGACCAACTCCCGATCTCCCTTCAAGAATGGAGAGAGCCAGCAAAGCCACGTCCAGATCTTACTTTTGTCAACGACAGACAAAAAAGTCTGCTTTGGGATACTCTCATGGAACATTTCACCCTACCAGATCATTTCACAGAAGCAGATGTGCAGAAAGTCAAGGACGCTGCTCTTAGGAAGATGGCGGTTGCATTCAAGAACCACAAGAATCGTGAATGGGACAAGTACGTCAAGGGAGGAAGGAAGACTCCAGTATTCGAGGGAACACTAGAGAATCAAAGTGCTCATTGGGACGATTTCGTGAAATTCAAGGATTCAGAATTAGCTAAGGAACGGTCGAGAATAAACAAGAAGAATGCCGAAAAAAGGATAAGTTCCATAAGCTGGGGCCAGGTGGCTACGCGGTGGCAATGCCTAAGTGGGATAAGTCTGAGAAAGAGATGGAGGATGCAGGTGTCACTCCGGTTACTAAGAGTTGGCCCCCCAGGTGCAGGACTTGGTTCTATGCGCATGGGGGGGAGTTGGACCCGAAGACAGGCAAAGTTTCGACGAAGGCATGTCTGAATGGAGCCGACGATAATATACTTGTTGCAATAGAAGAGGCTCGAATGCGGGTGTTCCAGCCCAACAGAGAGAACGACGAGCTTACGCGTGCCCTGGGAAATCCTGAACACCCGGGAAGAACACGAGGCAAGGGCGCTATTCCGTGGTATGAGGGGTTTTCGGACTGGAACACCGACTACAGAACCCGTGCGAGAAGGAAGATTGCGGAGGAGAAGCAGAGGAAGATGGAGGAGGAGAAGAGGAAGCTGGACTATGAACGCCTTCAAGGCCTAGAATCAGCGCACGCGGACTTGGTAGTCAAATTCTAGCCGCAGCAGGAGCAGATCGACTCACTTAGCCAGCAAAGGGGGTCTCAGCAGCTCCAGCAGCTAGCGGATGATCCAGCATTGGATACCACCGCCCCATCCATGCCGAGAAGCAGCGTGGGTTCCGCCCCGTTTGACGCAATGCTGGATAGATACCCCATGGATGACATCGCGGAGAACACTAACTGCGAGCTACACTTCAAAATTAAGAACATATCCTTGAAGGTGGCAGACGGCGTTGCTTATACAAATTCCCCCGATGCAACCTTCCATTGCAACCCGATTCCAGCAGGCTATGCTCGTGTCGTGGTTGATGAGGTGGTGGACCAATATTCGGGGCTAGAGCTTGACATTCCTGGAGGTGACGAGGAGCACACACTCGGAGATGCCAAACATCGTATCATCCTATGGAGAATGGATTGCATCATCTTTCGAAGGCCACCGACACCGCGTCACCCGACTCCTCGTCGAAGTCCGCCACCGAGTCAGCAGACTCCCGCTCCTCCAAGTCCACCAACGCTTGAGGCCACTCCTCCTCCTCCAAGTCCGTCAAAGTGTCAGGCCACTCCTCCTCCAAGTCCGACACAGCGTCAGACGTCCACTCCTCCTCCAAGTCCGGCACAGCTTCAGGCCACTCCTCCTCGTCCAAGTCAGCCCCGTCAGCCGTCTCCGCTGCCTCAGCAATCGCAGAAGAGACACCCCGCAGCTATGGTGCGTAGCGGTATGAGTCGAGGTCATAGTACAGGAAGTACAGGCGGAGGCAAGCGATATAAATATGGTACAAACCTCATTACTACTCTTCCTGAGAGGGCTTACGACAGGACCGAGGAGCAAACCAATGCCATAGTGCGGGCAGAAGTCGACGCCCATTTTGGACCGAAACCGCCACCGCCGCCAAGGGAGAAAGTGCCTGTGGAAGTAGTTGACCACTTCATTCGTATGGCTCAACCACTAGCTCCTAAGCCTGTTGACACAGACTATGAGCGCCACATCAGGAAGTTACATCGACAACGTCTACAGAAGGAGGCGAGCTCGAGCTCGAGCAAACAACAAGCAGCTGTCAAAAAATGCGGGAAAACCGTTGCCCAGCTGGGAGAACAGGCGGCGCAATCGATCCCCCCGCTTGTTGTGCCGCCAACAACACGTGACAGTACGCGCGCCCAATATTATTGTGGGCAAATAGTTTACGTTCCCGAGGTGAGCGATGTGGTAATAACCCAGGAGCATATAATGCAGGCTGAAACTCTCAACATCACTGTTGGACAACTCCTCGAGATCGAGGACATGCCTGTGCTTATAGAGGAGGAAATAAAACGGAAATATGCCCGGGGCCAACCTTTGGTCAAGCCAGAAGAGGTTAAGAAGCTCCCAACGAGAATGTATGAATTGCATCAATGGTACATGGACATTACCAAGAGATCTGATCGAGAGTCCCTCATGGTGCAAGTCAAGAAGGATCATTACTACCATCAGAAACCTGTGACCGTTGAGTATTCTGAACTGTTTCAGTTATACAATCAAGACGCACTCGACAAATCTATCGTCAGTTGCTATTGTCTGTAAGTGATTTCTTTCTGTAATTTAAGTCTCAAGCTAGCTGTAGCGATCCTTTTGATCAATCATTACCTGTAATTATCCTCACCATATTCTTTTCTGTGGTATTATGCAGGATGAAGATGTATGAAATGAGTAAAGGTGGATGCTATGGCATTGGGTTCATTGACCCAAACACCGTTAATGAATACACATGGAAAATAAACAAGCATCATGAAAAGCAGGTAGAGGACAGCATGCTAGAGTTCTTGAAGCGCCTCAAATACAATGAAGATATACTACTTCCTTACAACTTCCAGTGAGTCACACTTTCTTGTACTACGCCTACTAGCTAGCTACATGTTTTTGCTTACATATGCCCTCTTAATTAAGACATGCAAACGTGTGTGCATGCAGATTTCACTGGATCTTGTGTATCATTAAAGTTGACGCCGGAACAGTTGAAATACTGGAGTCACTACTCAAAGCAAATAGTGACTATAACATCTTGTTTGGGATAGTCAACAGGTAATTTGAATCATTATTAACTATATATCTTGGCCTATTTAGCTCGTCATTTCATGATATGAACTATTTAATAACCCCTTTATTCATTTTCTTTGTCGGCGGGCAGGGCTTGGGCAAGGTTCATCAGCGTCACGGAAGGCGAATGGAAACGATAGCTGAAATGGTTTCGACCCAAGGTAAGTAATTAAGTAGTACTAGCTAGCTAGCTAGCTGCCATCTCTTTAATTATCATGCTTGATTAATTATTATCTGATCAAATTAATTTCCATTCTCGTAATAAAGGCCCTGAAGCATGCGCAGGGGACTGATCTATGTGCATTCTGCGTTTGCGAGAACATTCGCATGATGGCGTCCGAAAGGAGCAGATCTCAAAGACAGGAATGGGTACGCTTGTCAGAACACTATCCACAATTTTTACACCATTATCGATATCTAGTCACACAACTAATACACATGCATATTGATCTCCTTCTTAACAGTTCACAGAGGTGCGGGACAAGCTCCTAGAAACGGAGCGCGTAGAAGCACTTCAAGGGGAAATAGCGGGATTTTTGCTCGACCAGGTCATAAATCCGAAGGGAGAATACTATTACCCGCTACCGCCCTCATCGACCAGGTCATGAACCACTTCCAATTGTCATCGTGCTCCGAAGGCACCAATTAGGCTAATGCCACTGGCTCCGAAGGCAACATGCATATGTAGGAGAAATTGTATATAGCTATACATGTGTGTATGTGTGAATTAATATGGTGGTTTGTGAGACATTGATGATATATATATGATTGGTTCTACTAGAAATTCTATTTATATATATATATGCATAACGTGTACAATGTGTAGTATCGTAAAATACTAGCAAACGAAAAAGAATTAAAATGGAAAACACAAAATTAAATGAAAAAAATCATAAAACCAAAACCCCCCCAAACATTTTAGTACCGGTTGGTGTTACCAACCGGTACTAAAGGGCTCCCGGCCCCCGGAGCTGGCTTGTGCCACATGGTTGCCCTTTAGCATCGGTTTGTGCTGAACCGGTACTAAAGGGGTGGGGCTTTAGTGCCCACACTTTAGTGCCGGTTATGGAACCGACACTAAAGGGCCTTACGAACCGGTGCTATTGCCCGGTTCTGCACTAGTGGAGGTTCTAGTGCCCACATGGTATAGAAGAAGAACTCCCAGCCCAACAAGTTCAAAAACAATAAGAACAAAACTCAGGGCAAAGGCAAGTTTGATACAAAGAACAAGCCATCACATTCTACCAACTTCAAGAAGAATTCTCATAAGAAGGGGAAGGGACTTTGCCATGTCTGCGGTGATCCTAATCACTGGGCTCCGAAGTGTCCTAACCGCTTTGAGGAGCGCGAACATGAGAAGAGCGGCAAGTCCGCTAATGTTGTCATCGGCGATACTGATATGAAGGAATCAGGGTATGGTATTTTTCCTACCATCCTTTCAGTATTTCAATCCCCTGATTGGTTAATTGACACCGGTGCCAATGTACATGTTTGTGCTGATGCCTCCATGTTTTCTTCTTACCAGGCAACATGGACTTCGCCCGTGCTGATGGGGAACGGGTCACATGCCATTGTTCGAGGTGTTGGTACGGTCGATCTGAAGTTTACTTCGGGGAAGACTGTGCGTCTGAAGAACGTTCATCATGTGCCGTCCATCAATAAAAATCTCGTTAGCGGTTCCTGTTTATGTCGAGATGGTTTTAAGTTGGTTTTCGAATCCAATAAAGTTGTAGTTTCTAAGTGTGGACAATTTGTTGGAAAAGGCTATGAGTGCGGAGGCTTGTTTCGCCTATCTTTGTCAGATATTTGCACTAAAGTTATTAATAATGTTTGCCACAATAATGAGTCTGATATTTAGCATTCACGACTCTGTCATATTAACTTTGGTTGCATGACGCGGTTAGCCAATATGAATTTAATTCCGAAAATCTCTACTGTCAAAGGCTCCAAGTGCCAAGTATGTGTGCAAGCTAAGCAACCTCGCAAGTCACATAAGACTGCAGAGGCAAGAGACTTGGCGCCACTAGAGCTTATACATTCTGATCTTCGTGAGATGAGTGGCGTGTTGATAAAAGGTGGAAAGAGATACTTCATGACGTTGATTGATGACTCCACTAGATATTGTTATGTGTATCTTCTGAAATCAAAAGATGAGGCTTTGACTTTCTTTAAAAACTATAAAGCTGAGGCAGAGAACCAACTTGATCGAAAAATTAAACGGCTTAGGTCCGATCGTGGTGGAGAGTATTTTTCCAATGAATTTGATCTGTTTTGTGCGGAACATGGTATAATCCATGAGAGGACGCCTCCCTAATCACCCCTGTCAAATGGGGTAGCCGAAAGAAAGAACCGAACTCTAACTGATATGGTTAACACCATGTTAGACACTTCGGGTCTATCCAAGGAATGGTGGGGGGAGGCGCTAATGACTGCGTGTCATGTCCTAAACCGAGTTCCCACAAAGCATAAGACCATGACTCCATTTGAGGAATGGGAAATGAAAAGGTTGAAACTCTCTTACCTATGTACTTGGGGTTGTTTGGCGAAAGTCAATATACCAATTCCCAAGAAGCGCAAGCTTGGACCAAAAACCGTGGATTGTGTTCTTCTGGGCTATGCTTTTCATAGCATCGGCTATAGATTTTTGATAATAAAATCTGAGGTATCCGACATGCATGTTGGTACGAATATGGAATCAAATGGTGCAACTTTCTTTGAGGACATATTTCCTATGAAGGATATGTCAAGTTCACTGTAATTCCTAGTCCAAAAATTAAACTCTCAACATCACTGTAATCAGGAGATACCTACTCCATCTAGTGAGGAATTCACTGTAATTCCTGAACCCACCATTGCGATGGAACACGTTGAGAATCCTATTGAGGGTAACAATGGAATTCCTGTGAGGAGTAAGAGACAGAGGACTGCAAAGTCTTTTGGTGATGATTTCATTGTGTACCTCGTGGATGACACACCCAGGACTATTTCAGAAGCATATGCATCTCCTGATGCTGACTACTGGAAGGAAGCTGTACGTAGCGAGATGGATTCCATCTTAGCTAACGGTACCTGGGAGATCACTGACCGTCCTTATGGGTGCAAACCTGTAGGATGTAAGTGGGTGTTCAAGAAGAAGCTTAGACCTGATGGTACGATTGAAAAGTACAAGGCACGGCTTGTGGCCAAGGGTTATACCAAGAAAGAAGGTGAATACTTCTTTGATACTTACTCACCCGTGGTTAGACTGACCACAATTCGGGTGCTACTCTCACTGGCTGCCTCACATGGTCTTCTCGTTCATCAAATGGACGTTAAGACGACTTTCCTCAATGGAGAGTTGAAGGAGGAAATTTACATGGATCAGCCAGATGGTTTTGTAGTACCTGGTCAGGAAGGAAAGGTGTGCAAGTTATTAAAGTCTTTATATGGCCTTAAACAAGCTCCTAAGGAGTGGCATGAGAAGTTCGAAAGAACATTAACTGCTGACGGCTTTGTAGTAAACGATGGTGACAAGTGCGTGTACTATCGCTATGGTGGGGGCGAAGGAGTTATTCTTTGTCTGTATGTCGACGACATATTGATCTTTGGAACCAAACCTGATTTAATCAAGGAGGTTAAGGATTTCTTATCTCGCTGTTTTGAGATGAAGGATCTAGGAGTAGCTGATGTTATCTTAAACATCAAGCTGTTGAGAGATGAGAATGGTGGGAACACACTGCTTCAGTCTCATTATGTGGAAAAGGTCTTGAGTCGTTTTGGGTATAGCGACTGCACGCCTTCTCCAACTCCATATGATGCTAGTGTGTTGCTTCAAAAGAATCGACGGATTGCTAGAGACCAACTGAGGTATTCTCAGATTATTGGCTCGCTTATGTATTTGGCGAGTGCCACGAGGCCTGACATCTCTTTTGCTGTGAGCAAGCTGAGTCGGTTTGTGTCAAAACCGGGAGATGATCATTGGCATGCGCTTGAGAGAGTTATGCGCTATTTGAAAGGCACCGCGAGCTATGGGATTCACTACACCGGGTATCCAAGGGTACTAGAGGGTTATAGTGACTCAAACTGGATATCTGATGCTGAAGAGATTAAGGCCACTAGTGGTTATGTTTTTACACTTGGTGGTGGCGCTGTTTCCTGGAAGTCTTGCAAGCAGACCATCGTAACGAGGTCAACTATGGAAGCAGAACTCACAGCATTAGACACTGCCACTGTTGAAGCAGAGTGGCTTCGTGAACTCTTGATGGACTTACCTATGGTTGAAAAACCAATACCCCCTATCCTGATGAACTATGATAATCAAACTGTGATCGTTAAGATAAACAGTTCTAAGGACAATATGAAGTCCTCAAGGCATGTGAAGAGGAGACTAAAATCTGTCAGAAAATTGAGGAACTCCGGAGTTATTACGTTGGATTATATCCAAACATCGAAAAACTTGGCAGATCCCTTCACAAAGGGTCTATCACGTAATGTGATAGATAATGCATCGATGGAGATGGGTTTGAGACCCACCGCATGAGTTGTCCATAGTGGTAACCCACTCTATGTGATCGGAGATCCCGTGAAGTAGAAGTGGGAGACAAGCTGTTGGTCAGCTCGGAGGAGAGTATCCCTATATTGATTATCCCACTCCGTGAAGATGCAATACTCTCCTGATCTGCATGGCAGGTTGATACTTATATTAATCTGTTCCAAGTGGCTTATTCGGGTAAGCAGAGATGTTGTCCTGCAGAACATCTTCTGAGGAACACACCTATATGAATTTGACTGTTAATGTCGCAGTCTGTGAGAATTGGGTGTTCTCTAATAAATTCATGAAAGGCCCTGGAGTATGACGTATACGCTCCACCCGCGGGGAAGCCTTGCGGTAGCCCAGTATCCGTCAATAATTTGTGTGAAACTAGTTTCAAAGAAAACTTGTAGTTCAAGGCATAGTCCACTATTCAAGTTGTGATCTAGTGTAGCATAAATTTCTAAGTGGAAGTTCAACTTCACAATCTCCACTAAGCACCGATATATAAAACAATGTTTTGGAACTAAATGATGAGATGTGCCAATGAGACTTTGTGGGGGATTGTTGGAATTTTGCTAGTAGGCCTTTGGCCAAAGCCCAACTAAAATTCTGAAATTCTCTTGGCCCATTCATGCACACACGTGAGTGGAGTGAGTGAGGCTAAAGTTTAGTCCCACCCCGGAAGTTGAGAGAGAGTTGCACCTCTTTATAAGGTGAGCTCTTCTACCACTTGTATGAGCATGAGAAGAGGAGACCTACACGCGCGCTCCTCCTCCTCGCTCGCCTCGCCACGCCACGCCTCGTCACGACGCGCCACGCTGCGCCGCGGGTTGTGGGATTGAGCCGAGCCGAGGATAGAGCTATGCACGTTGTCTATATTTTTGCTGCATGGGAAAATTAATGAGTCATTAATTAAAAATTAACGGACGCGTTAATTACTAAACCGTTTCCGATTCTTTTGGATCGTGACGACTCGGACGTGGGGTTTACTCCCACGACCTACCCGGCCCGCACTATATAGTCAGGCAGACGTCTACCCTAGCCGATGCCGCTTCGTATGGTTTCTCACCACCGTACCAGATCATTGCGCCGCCAAGCAAGTCTTCTCCCTCCCTCCTTCCGGCGTGCACCGCTAGAAGGGACAGCAGGCCTCCGGAACCCCGCCTCTCATGATCCTGTACGGGAGAGGGGCGATCAGGTTTTTGGGGAGCGCACTCGCGCAACTGCTGGCAGCGACGACTTCGCGAACGACGACTTCTTCCCCGACCTCGGCAACCTCGTCCTCGATGACATGGGCGACAACGTCAACGTCAGCGGTGCTGCACCCGCTGCACCGTATGTGATTCTATCCTTCCTATTCAAGATCGTGGTAGAATTCATGCTTCTAGTATGTGCCCTAGATGTGATATGTTCATCTGCTATGCTAGTTCGCATGATTAGTTTAATCTCTGTTGCTGTGGTCATGATTTATCTTCTGTTTATTCGGATTAAATCTCGTAGTAATTTGCTCATCTTTCCAACAATCCAAAAACTCGATTATAGGCAATTTACTCCGAGTGGTTTTGCTGCGCATCTGAAGCTGCCTGCCTTTAAGGGGGCGCAATATAAGAGGTGGCGCACGAGAGCAGTCTACTGGTTTCAGACCATGAGCTGCTATGATGCCACCAAGGGCAAGCCTGAGGGCGATCTTAATCCAGCACAGCTGGAAGTTTTTGAGAAGATCGATACCCTCTTTAAAGGCGCTCTTCTGAGTGTTCTTAATGACTCCATTGTGGATTTGTATATGTTGTTTGAGGATGGCAAGGACATGTGGGCTGCGCTCGAGGCCAAGTTTGGTGCCTCGGACGTCGGCAGCGAGTTGTACGTCATGGAGCAATTCTATGACTACAAGATGACTGATGAGCGCCCTGTTGTATAGCAGGCTCGTGAGATACAGTCGCTCGCAAAAGAACTTGAGTACTTCAAGTGTGTGTTGCCGGAAAAATTTGTTGCCGGAGGCATCATTGCCAAGCTTCCACCTTCGTGGAACAATTTTGCTACTTCCCTGAAACACAAGAGACAGGAGTTTTCCGTTGCGGATCTCATTGGTACTCTTGATGTTGAAGAGAAGGCGAGAGCAAAGGACACACGTGCTTGAGTTGCTGAGGGAGGTTCTAGTGCCCACATGGTACAGAAGAAGAACTCCCAGCCCAACAAGTTCAAAAACAATAAGAACAAAACTCAGGGCAAAGGCAAGTTTGATACAAAGAACAAGCCATCACATTCTACCAACTTCAAGAAGAATTCTCATTAGAAGGGGAAGGGACTTTGCCATGTCTGCGGTGATCCTAATCACTGTGCTCCGAAGTGTCCTAACCGCTTTGAGGAGCACGAACATGAGAAGAGCGGCAAGTCCGCTAATGTTGTCATCGGTGATACTGATATGAAGGAATCAAGGTACGGTATTTTTCCTACCATCCTTTCAGTATTTCAATCCCCTGATTGGTTAATTGACACCGGTGCCAATGTAAATGTTTGTGCTGACGCCTCCATGTTTTCTTCTTACCAGGCAACAGGGACTTCACCCGTGCTGATGGGGAATGGGTCACATGCCATCATTTGAGGTGTTGGTACGGTCGATCTGAAGTTTACTTCGGGGAAGACTGTGCGTCCGAAGAACATTCATCATGTGCCGTCCATCAATAAAAATCTCGTTAGCAGTTCCCGTTTATGTCGAGATGGTTTTAAGTTGGTTTTCAAATCCAATAAAGTTGTAATTTCTAAGTGTGGACAATTTGTTGGAAAAGGCTATGAGTGCGGAGGCTTGTTCCGCCTATCTTTGTCAGATATTTGCACTAAAGTTATTAATAATGTTTGCCACAATAATGAGTCTGATATTTGGCATTCACGACTCTGTCATATTAACTTTGGTTGCATGACGCGGTTAGCCAATATGAATTTAATTCCGAAAATCTCTATTGTCAAAGGCTCCAAGTGCCAAGTATGTGTGCAAGCTAAGCAACCTCGCAAGTCACATAAGACTGCAGAGGCAAGAGACTTGGCGCCACTAGAGCTTATACATTCTGATCTTCGTGAGATGAGTGGCGTGTTGACAAAAGGTGGAAAGAGATACTTCATGACGTTGATTGATGACTCCACTAGATATTGTTATGTGTATCTTCTGAAATCAAAAGATGAGGCTTTGACTTTCTTTAAAAACTATAAAGCTGAGGCAGAGAACCAACTTGATCGAAAAATTAAACGGCTTAGGTCCGATCGTGGTGGAGAGTATTTTTCCAATGAATTTGATCTGTTTTGTGCGGAACATGGTATAATCCATGAGAGGACGCCTACCTACTCACCCCAGTCAAATGGGGTAGCCGAAAGAAAGAACCGAACTCTAACTGATATGGTTAACACCATGTTAGACACTTCGGGTCTATCCAAGGAATGGTGGGGGGAGGCGCTAATGACTACGTGTCATGTCCTAAACCGAGTTCCCACAAAGCATAAGACCATGACTCCATTTGAGGAATGGGAAAGGAAAAGGTTGAAACTCTCTTACCTACGTACTTGGGGTTGTTTGGCGAAAGTCAATATACCAATTCCCAAGAAGCGCAAGCTTGGACCAAAAACAATGGATTGTGTTCTTCTGGGCTATGCTTTTCATAGCATCGGCTATAGATTTTTGATAATAAAATCTAAGGTATTCGACATGCATGTTGGTACGATTATGGAATCAAATGATGCAACTTTCTTTGAGGACATATTTCCTATGAAGGATATGTCGAGTTCATCAAATCAGGAGATACCTACTCCATCTAGTGAGGAATTCACTGTAATTCCTGAACCCACCATTGCGATGGAACACGTTGAGAATCCTGTTGAGGGTAACAATGAAACTCCTGTGAGGAGTAAGAGACAGAGGACTGCAAAGTCTTTTGGTGATGATTTCATTGTGTACCTCGTGGATGACACACCCAGGACTTTTTCAGAAGCCTATGCATCTCCTGATGCTGACTACTGGAAGGAAGCTGTACGTAGCGAGATGGATTCCATCTTAGCTAACGGTACCTGGGAGATCACTGACCGTCCTTATGGGTGCAAACCTATAGGATGTAAGTGGGTGTTCAAGAAGAAGCTTAGACCTGATGGTACGATTGAAAAGTACAAGGCACGGCTTGTGGCCAAGGGTTATACCAAGAAAGAAGGTGAAGACTTCTTTGATACTTACTCACCCGTGGCTAGACTGACCACAATTCGGGTGCTATTATCACTGGCTGCCTCACATGGTGTTCTCATTCATCAAATGGACGTTAAGACGACTTTCCTCAATGGAGAGTTGAAGGAGGAAATTTACATGGATCAGCCAGATGGTTTTGTAGTACCTGGTCAGGAAGGAAAGGTGTGCAAGTTATTAAAGTCTTTATATGGCCTTAAACAAGCTCCTAAGGAGTGGCATGAGAAATTCGAAAGAACATTAACTGCTGCCAGCTTTGTAGTAAACGATGGTGACAAGTGCGTGTACTATCGCTATGGTGAGGGCGAAGGAGTTATTCTTTGTCTGTATGTCGACGACATATTGATCTTTGGAACCAAACTTGATTTAATCAAGGAGGTTAAGGATTTCTTATCTTGCTGTTTTGAGATGAAGGATCTAGGAGTAGCTGATGTTATCTTAAACATCAAGCTGTTGAGAGATGAGAATGGTGGGAACACACTGCTTCAGTCTCATTATGTGGAAAAGATCTTGAGTCGTTTTGGGTATAGCGACAGCACGCCTTCTTCAACTCCATATGATGCTAGTGTGTTGCTTCGAAAGAATCGACGGATTGCTAGAGACCAACTGAGGTATTCTCAGATTATTGGCTCGCTTATGTATTTGGCGAGTGCCACGAGGCTTTCATACCAGATATGGGCAGAGCCTTTGAGGTTGTCGCCTGAAAGCCAGTTGATGTTGTTGTAGCCTGTTATAGTAAGTTGTTTTCAGCCATATATAGCTGATGTTTCTGTTGTTATTGCTGGTAAGGGAGAAAGGACTTTTGTTTGCTCTGCGGGTAATGGCTGACACTCTTGACGTCTTTACTGTAATGTTGATCATGAGGCCAGTTTTGGCCGATGATCCTATGTAGAAACCTAATGTACTTAGATGATGGCGGGTCATCGGATGCAAGGTTGCAGTTGTATTTTGTACCAGAGCCAAGCTGACTAACTACATGCCTCATTGATGAACTAATTTTGAAAACAGGAATATTTTTTTAATTCCTGTACATTTTGAAAACAGGAATATTTTTTTTAATTCCTGTACATTTTTTTAATCTCAAATTTTTTTGAATTTCTGAACTAATTTTAAAAGGAGGGGCAATTTTCAAAAAATATTTAAAATATCAACTTGAAAAAGGAAAAACGAAAAAAATCAAAATGAAAACAAAAGCAGGAAACCAGAAAAAGAAAAATCGTTTAGGAACCTTCTAGAAGGTTGCCATAGCATGTCAGGGACTTTCCAGAAGGTTCACAAACCGGTGCTCCTTGCACGCTCAGAGGGCCGGCCCATTCTATGGACAGGGTGTGCGATCAATCTGCAGCAAACGGCGGCCGATGGGATTTTCCATAATTGTCATCCAAACTTTTTTCTCTGTTGGCATTGGAGGCCTTACCTGCTTCTGGATGGACCGACCAGTATAAGGTCGTTTGTTGATTGAGATAAACGATCAGTATTCACCCAATGATCCTTGGATGGGATGCACGCCGAGGTAGAACCACCATTGCAGTGAGCGTCGTCGTCAGTGTCGTCATCATAATGCCCGCACCTCCGCCACCAGACGCCACCACTATGTGACTTGAGGGTCCCCATCCCGACAGGTTCTCGTGCCTCCACATTCGGAACGGGCCAGGATCCGTGCCACCACCACACCACGTATTGCGTACGTGCGCTACCTTTAGCCACACGACAACACCTTCATGGCAAGAACCCGCACAGCTCATGTTGTAGGAGGCGTCGTCGAGATCGATCGCAGTGAGAAGCAGAAGATAGGGAGCCGCCGCCGTAGTAGACACCGGCGGCAGCAGGGAAGAAGTGGTAAATAAAGGCTGGAGGCAGATCCACCACCGCTAGAAACTTGTGGGCAAATCCATCCTCCGGCTTAATTAGAGTGAGCGGTTTCATTCCGTCCTACTGATACAAGCGTAGCTACAATGTTGTTTGGCGGCTTTCTAGGGACATACTCCCTCCATAAAACGCTCTTATATTTATTTATAGAGGGGTGTATGATAGCTATGAGTCATTGTATACCTAATGAATTTTCCATCAGCAGTATGAAAGTTGACTTTTGCTATCTCTTTTCGAGAGAGGTGTTGACACAAACAAAACACAAAACAAAATGGACGTAATTTTTGCAATGTCTACTGTTTAATTCATACATGCACGTACTATTTGCATATTACATGATTACATATCGACTTGGAGATTGTATGCACCTTGAAATATTCAAAAAATTGCAATTTGAATCCAACTCTTACTATATCAAAAGGGGTATTCATCAGCAATATACAATACACAATGAAGATTGAAGTACAAATGAATATCTATGAGAACTCTTATCATGAGATCAGTTTATTTGTACATCGGACTACAATATAACACGGTGAGGTGGGTACTAGCTTTTTTTAGCGGGAGGTGGGTGGTAGCTTAGATTCACATGCTAACTCCTACTCTACACGGCTTGAAAAGGTAACCCCTTTTCCTCTCCACATCCATCGATCCCACGCACGCCTGCACCAATTAACAAAGCACCTTCCCCGCAAAAAGAAAACAAAGCACCTACAGAATAACCCACATACATAATAGAGAATTTCCAAGATCTCGGTTGCTTTTTAAACTTTGTGACCTACCAATCTGGAAAAAGTGTGTCACATGTTCAAAGTCAATATCGGAGTGAAATTTTTCATGATCTTAGCACACATAGGAGTAGGATGCATGGGGAAGTACACATCAATGATCTTATGAAAAAGATTTGCAATCAGGGCATCTTGAAGATGCATATCCGGCTCCGATAGTATCTCTATGTTTAATAAGCTTCGATGTTGTGAGCGTTTCGATGTTTTTTTTTACTACCGCCGCTCAAACATGATCGAGCATCATTGACCTTGAACATCAGGAGCAGGAGATGGCCCTCTTGGCTCGGTCAAACTTTACTTGTCCCCGTGTTTTGATCCTACACTATTTGCAAGTCTTCATGTTGTTCCCGCGCTTGGGAAGAGGCGGTGCGATTTGGTGAGTGGGTGTAGCAACCCGCAGTTACGGTTTGTGTGTATTGTTGCACATGGCTGGTTCTTCTGACTGCACTCGCAAGAGGTGCGTCCAAATGGGGCAGGCTCTTGTGTTTCTTTTTCCTAATTTCTTTATGTATCAGTGTATTCTATTGGCATCTCTTTGGCAATTGCTCGAAGTAATTAAGGGTCAGATGCAATAGATTTGTTAGAAGGATATTCGATTATTAGTGGACATGATGTCCAAACACTTCCGTGCTGGGATTCACTTTTCTGGACTCCTTGTTTACATGTCCTTTAGAGGTCTGATATCTCATGCATTGAGAATTGAGATAAATGAATTGGGCCCATTCTTATGGATGCCCATTCTTATGGGTGAGTTGTAACGGTTTTCATCCGGGTTTTCGTTAATTAACCGGGCAACTCTATTCTACCTTTTTTTAATGAATCAGGTCCTAAGGGACCGCGTTTCAAACAAAATAGTATTGAGATAAATGAATGGATCAGAGACACACGTTGCAGTTTACTGCTATACTCACTTTCCAGTAAGCAAAATATTCAAAGGCAACCTTTAGAAATTCGGTCCAATCTTTGTGCGACACACATGAGCATAACTTATTTTGCCTGCATATCATCCCAGGCCATTGTTAGTAACGAGCTCTCATTGTGTAACTTGTTTCTGCCAGCACCCTCAGCTTGGACAGGAAGACAAGTGTTGCTCCGCCAAGAGGTTTCTCCAGAACTATACCATATGATATCCTACTTAGCGGTCTAGACTATGAACCATCTAGGGCCGAGATCCCTAAAATCCATTAAGGCTATGGAGATTGCTTGTGATCATTCCAATTTGTGTTCTTTTTTTTCAACCACGGAAGGCAACACAGGTTCCTTCATTTTGTTTGCAGCACTGTATTAACTTTACATTAATTTTACCATTATTTGTAGCTGAGAAGATTAATTCCCCTACAAGTCAAAATCCACTCAATCCTCTACAAACCTCTCCAATCCTCTCCAACAGAGGTTTAACCGACAAGGCCTACTTCACTCCATCACCAAAAGTTTAAGAAATGCCATATACCTAACTTTCTTTGTTGGTTTATCTATCTCATCAAATCATAAGCTAACATATAAATGTATTATGAATGGACCACTCAGCTATTATTTGAATTGGTGGGCTCCGCACGAGGTAAGGTTTGAACGTTAGTCATGCAATGGAAAATAGGAAACATAGTCCTACTTGACTTGTTAAATAGACAAATAGGATTGCAGTGACGTGGTGCCTAGTAGTTAAGATCAATATACAAACTCCTACCACCCAAGACTTTAAAATGTGCGTCCTTTACTCTGTGCTCTCATCCCATATATTCACTATCCAACATTGAGTCCAAGCCCTCATCATGCATAACACTGAGCTCAAACTCAAAAGATGATTCTTCCAATCTATCTAGTAGACCAATTATAAAATATCTGTCCAAGGTGTTCGAGGAGACGCCAAGCGGAATTTTTACCTATATAAGAATAGGAGGCATGTGGAAGTTGGTGAGATCAACATGACATCATTGATCAGGCTTGTAAATCTACCCTGATCCGATATACCAATGTCACGGAGTGTTCTTCATTTTGTGAAGATGCTGACATCTTGGAGCTAGCTGTTCCAAGGATCTCTGAAGCTGATGTCGTATCTAGCATACGTGCAACCACACCAGTAATTAACCCATCTAATAAGTTAACTTCAGTTACACGGGCTTTGTCCATGCTGTGAATCTCTGCAAGTAATAATCATACAAAGTACATGAACCATGTTGATGGAGACCATCCCTGTAATATGTCGAACCCATCTAATAAGTTAACTTCAGTTACTCTCTCCGTCCTAAAATGTTTGTTGAACTATGCTCGCATGTTATGTTTCCAGGCCACGAGACCTCTCTACACATCCATCTTCGCTTTGGTACTCTGTTTGAGTAGTTAAATACACTGTGGATGCCCTGACTTGTCTGGCGCGGTCAGTTTGATGCCTAACTTGAAAAATACATAAAAGTAATGAATAACTTGTCCGGACGATCAAATACGGTAACTCTGGACATATACCGCCATATCCAGTGCCCGTGTAGCATGCCAGCGTGTTGCTGGCGCACATGTCAGTGGCTACTGGCGTTGTGAGCAGCGAGCTGGTCTTATTATGGTAACCCCCCTAGACTTTAAGTAAATGTCGCAAAAAATATACCCTAAAAGTTGTCATGGAGGGAATTCCAACCAGGAATCTCATCATTATCTGACAAAGCAGCGGACCACCCGACCATGCTTTGCTTTGTTTGTATTACCTCCATGCATAAAAGTTTCTCTTAAGATGTATCTAATACTAAAATATGTGTCTAGATATATATGTATCTAAACAAATGTAAGACAAGCATTTTAGGACGGAGAGAGTAACTACTAGCTAGCAAGTTATATAGACGTTTCCACGTACCGCTCTTCAGTTTTCTAATAGTTTTCTTTTATTTATTTTCTAAGTTTCTATATTTCTTTAGTAAAGTTTATGTTTGGTTTGCATGATACATAAATTCCCATATGGAAAAATATATAATGATTATCCATATCCAATTATAGTTTATTTTTGTCACGTCCCTAGCCTTGCTATGCACTTGGACTAGCTTGGTTGCTGCATCATGTCTAAATTTGATTTAAGGACTGTTATATATTCCAAACATTCGGATTATAGGTATAGATCCGAACGATCCCACAAGAGTGTGATTGCATACAAGCTCGCTAACAAAATAGCATGTAAGATGCGTTAAATGCTTTTTCATTAGGAAGGAATTCAGCCTCGTAAACAAGTGCATGCACATAAAAACAAAATTGATGATGTCACAAAAGATTCCACTAAAGCTCAAAATTCAAAATGTTTTGTAGCTCAAACGGTCGCTCGGATTAAAAAACTGTCTTCACATAAAAAATTGTCTCGACGAGACCTACGAAACTAGATCCCATGTTGATATATTTTGACGACTTTTTTTCGTGTAAAAAGTTACCACACCTAGGGTATACAAGTTATCAGGACTGTGCTATATAAGTTACCACGGTGTTTGCATAGGCAAATTCCAGGCATAAAAATGATTTATTTCTACTTTCTCCCACGTGCAAATGCACTAAGAGTGCAGAAAAACTAATGTCATCGTATATTCTCTTTATTTTGAAATTTCAAAATATTTTGTAGTTCAAACCGTCTGTTCGATCAAAAATTTGTTTTCTCAAAAAAAATCCGCCGTGGTGAGATCTTCGAAACTAGATATCATGTTGGCATATTTCAAATACTTTTTTCTGGGTCAAAAGTTATCATGCCTGGGCTAAATAAGTTATCAGCTCTTTATAAGAATATTACCATGTTATTTACATAGATCCTACTGGAGTATGTTTTAGACAAGTTTTTTTTATGGGTCAAAGTTATCGTGGTGTTTGTATCCAAGTTATCAGGACAGGGAGTCTATATTGCCATGCTATTTACACAAAAGGTTATCAGAGTATGTTTTCAACAACTTTTTTTCACGGATGAAAGTTATTGTGGTGTTTTTACCTAAGTTATCGGGTCCGGACAGCCTATATTATCATGTTATTTATACAGATGTTATTGGAGTATGTTTGCAAACAACTTTTTTACATGAGTCAAAGTTATCGTGATGTTTGTACTTAAGTTATCATGTCTGAAAGTGTATATTAACATGTTATTCACACCAGAAGTTATCAATGGTATGTTTTTTCAAAAAAAATAATTTACATGAGTCAAAGTATCATTATGTTTGTACTTAAGTTATCATGTCCGGAAGTGTATATTAACACGTTATTTACACAAGAAGTTATCAGTGGTATGTTTTCAAGAATTTTTTTTCATGGGTCAAAGTTATCGTGGTGTCTGTACCCAAGTTATCAGGACCGAAAGCCTATATTATTATGCTATTTACACAAAAAAGTTATCAGTGTATGTTTTCAACAACTTTTTTTCGCGGGTCAAAGTTATCGTCGTGTTTGTACCTAAGTTATCAGGTTCGGGACCTTATATTACCATGTTATTTACACAGATGTTACCGGATTATGTTTTCAACAACTTTTTCCATGGGTCAAAATTATCGAGGTGTTGATACCTAAGTTATCAAGTTTGAGAGTGTATATTATCGTGCTATTTACAAAAAAATTATCAGTGGTATGTTTTCAATAACTTTGATCCACGGATCAAACTTATCATGGTCTTTGTACCTAAGTTATCAAGTCCAGGAGCCCGATGGGGACCGTTAAACCCTAGCACCAAATGAAATTCAAATATATTCAACCTGAAATAATCTTCAATGAACCCAAAGTGCCTTTTAAAAATGTTCATGACTTCTAATAAAGGTGAAAACCTCTGCCAAAAATGATGAACATATTTCTAGGTCATCTCTGGATTTTTGATTTAAATCATTATGTATTTGAATTTGAGCATTTAATTACTATAAATATTCAAAATGCTCAAATAATTCTGAAACTAAATGTGGGCCACTGGAATAATCCACGGAGTGTCCACAAATTATTTCAGGATTTTACAAAAAGCTTTAGTATTTTTACTAAAGCCAGAACAGTTGCAGGTAAATAGAAAAGAGAAACAAAATATAAAACAGAGACAGAGAGAGAAAGAAACCCACCTGGGCCTTTTACCTTGACAGGCCGATGGCCCAGCCCACCTCCTCGCGCATCGTCTTCCCCGCGCCTACTCGCACTATGCGTGGCGCGCGCACAGCCGAGCCGCGGCCACCTCCTGCTAGCCACGCAGCTGCTCCCCCTTCGTCCTGCTGCACCGCCCAGGACCGCCTCGACACTCTGCACCTCTCCCCTCCCTCTCTGGACCCCTCCCTCCTCTCTGCTCTCTCCCTCGCCTCTGCACCGCCGCAGCCGAACGCTGCCGTCGTCGCCGTTCGCTGTAGTCGTGGTCACTGCCTCCCCCTCGGCCGCTCGACGTGCCCCAGAGCTCCGCCACAACCTCTTCTTCGTCCCCATCCAGCTACACGTCGCTGGGCGCCCTGCCTCGCCGTCACCACCGTCTTCTTCCTCCTCGGGTCGCCGAGCTCGCCATCGCCCGTTCGTCGTCGCCGGCGCTTCTCCAAGCCACCCAGCTGCACCAGAAGAACCGCCGTGAGCACCTGCGCCTTTCCCCTCTCTCCCCGCAGTCTAACTCGCACTCTAGTGTTAGCGCTACCGCGCCTGAGAGATCGCTGCCGCCGTCCGTGGCGCCGCCGCGGCCACAGCTGCTGCCACCCGCGTCCGAGATCATCAGTGTGCTCAGCGCACCCCTAGGAGCACGTAGAACTCTTCGGTTTCTCCTCTAGTGCACCATAGCATTGCCACCGTCTGCACCCGAACTCCGGCCGCCGCGGAAGCGGACACCGCCGTCGATCTAGGTCGTCTCCGGTGACCCCACTAGCACCAGCCGACGCGGACGAGGCTCAGGGTTCCAACGGTGCCATTTGCGCCTCGAACTATGGCCTGTGCTGTGATTCCACGCATCGCTGCCATCCCGGACCTCGTCGACGGCTAATCGCCGGCGGGTTTGACCCCTGTAGCGACCCGACCTTAAACGGTCAAGTCTCTGTGCTTCAGTGTCATCCCTGGATCGGTAATGTTGACACACACAGTACTCAAAGGATTTATAACAGAGTAGCCATCACACACTTATTACATCGGATGTCTCAAAAGAGATCTGATTAGAATAAATATGGCTTAAGGCCATCTAACATGATAACAGCGGAAGTCTTGGAAGATAAAGTGAGTCCATCAACTCCAACGGCATAGCTGAGCTGCACGGCAACGACCTAACGAACCTTACTCCTCGTCTGAAAAGTCTGCAACATAATACGTTGCAACCCGAAAACGGGTCAGCACATGGAATATGCTGGCAAAGTAACATAGTAGAGTAAGAACAGAATAATGCTATCACTACATGCATATTTGGCTGGTGAAAAGCTCTATGGATACAGTTTTTGCGAAAAGCCAATTTTTTCCTACAATAAAGAAATAGATTTTAATTTAACTATCATGGTAGTTGAAACATCATTGAGAAGGTTCCTCCAACTCAATCCCAATTAAAGTGATTAACAACCCAACAATATTAATTAAGAGTGGTGAGATACTTAAGATACTCCAAGTACTAGATACTCAAGATTTTCCATAACCGGGGACACGGCTAACCATGATTAGTTTATACACTCTGCAGAGATTTGCGCACTTTTCCCCACAAGACTCGATCGCCTTCGTTGGATTTCTCGCACTACATGATGTTTGAGAAACGGATGACCGAGACACAGTCTTTCAGAAACATTAACTCTCTACTCCGGGTAGACCATACCAAACCTACAAACCCACTACCTGTTGATCTACCTCTTCAAGAGCTTCACGTAACTTACTCAACTATGCTAGAGCCCATAATAGCTTGTGGCTGCACACGAAAGTTTCTGGCATGAAAAATCTCAGTTCCCTTTGATCCTGGGTGGCGGTCCATAGGAAGATCACACGGATACTCCAGGTGCCTCAATCCACCCAGATGTAAATTTAAGTTGCCACCTTAAGTTGAACCATTAATTAACAATCTCACATCGGTCATGGATTTCACTCACACAAACCACGTCTACGAGCATAGCATAGCAATATAAGCAACGCATAGAAGTAACTCCCCAGGGTTTGAATGTAACAGGGCAATAGGTTCTACCTCATCATCTACTTCCCAACCCACAAGTTAATGTCATCCTAACCATGCAATGTTTGAGGATTGGAGATAATGTATAAAAACTGGGTGATAAAGGGATATGATCAAAGTGTTACTTGCCTTGCTGACGATCCGCGTAACCTAGAGACTCCAAATAACACGCTTCGCACTCCGGGAATTCTAACACAAACAAACAATAGCATACATAAGCAACTAACAAAGAAGCACAGGTAAAACTTGAATAAGCAGATCTAACCGGAAAGTTCAACTTAAGAACTCCGGTTTGCAAAAAGAATCAAACCAAACGGAGCAACAAAACTCAAAGGGCAAAAGAAATAAGATCCGTTTACTAATCTGAACTAAGCTCAAATTTTACAGTACCAAAATCTTGTTCAAGTTGGTTAAGCGGAAAGAGGGTCTCAAGATGAAGATCTAGGCGTTTGAATCGCCTGATTCCGACTAACGAGCGAAAAGATAAACTGAAACGAAAATCGGATCAGAAATCACGATCAAGAATAATCGCGGAAAAATCCGATAAAAGAAAACTGACGAACAGACTAACGAATGAGCGTTCGTTAGCTGTAACTAACGGCGAAAACCGTTCGTTAAAACGAACGTACGGACGAACGTCCGCTAAGTAGAAGAACCGGGAAAACCGGCGAATCGATCTAAAAACGAATTAGGGGTTTTTCAAAAAAACCGAATCGGTTTTCTTAAAAAAAACCGGGCGACAGCGAACGGCGCGATACCTCTCCGGCGAGGCGGGGCTCGGGCAGCTGGGCAGCGGGCTTGCGGGGCGGCAGGGCGAGGCGGCGCGGCGAGGGGCTGCGGCGGCGGCTCTGCTCGGGAGGCGGCAGCACGGCTCGGCTCGGGCTGCAGGGCGGCGGGATTTGGTGGTGGTGGCGGCGGGGTGGCGCGATATATAAGGGGGGAGAGGTGGCTTGGAGGAGGTGGCAAGGCGGCGGGGGTGGAGGAGTCTGGCTCGGACTCCATTCCGAGTCGGGGCGGCGGCGCACGCGACTCCGCGCTGGAGACGGTGGCGGCGGCAGTTGGACCAGCCCGGCTGGGTTTGGCCCAGTCGGCGCTTGGGAGTTCTTTTAAAAAAAATAATTCCGCCGAACAGAAAATAAATCCTAGAAAATAAAATAAAAATCTAAAAATGCCAAAATAAATTTTCACCGTCTAAAAAAATATTTAGAACAAGATCAGCATTTTCTTGGCCCTAAATGCAGTTTTGAAAAACATGCAATTTTTCTAATGCAAACAAAATTGCAATAAAATCAAATAAATGATTTTAATATGTTCCTCCAATATTTCATTTATTTTGGAGAAGTCATATTATTTCGTCTCATATATTTTTAATTATGAAATATTTTTGGAGAGAAAAATAATTAAAACCAAAATCCTTGTTTCACCATTTGATAAAAATCAAATAAGGAAACCGGGAAATCCCCAACTCTCTCTGTGGGTCCTTGAGTTGCTTAGGATTTCGAGGATTGCTGGACGAAAATGCAATAAAATATGATATGCAAGAATGACCTATGTATAACATTCCAAATTGAAAATTTTGGATGTTACAAACCTACCCCCCCTTAAGATGAATCTCGCCCTCGAGATTCAAGTTGGCTAGAAAAATAGGTGTGGGTGGGATCATCTGCTCGTTCCCAGGTGGCTTTATCCTCGGTATGGTGGCTTCACTGAACATTGCAAAACTTGATGACCTTGCTGCGGGTGACTCGACTGGCAAACTCCAAAATCTTGACTGGCTTCTCCTCATAAGTCAAATCACTATCCAACTGAATCGCCTCCAAGGGTACTGTATCTCTTAACGGTTTATCGGCCATCTCAGCATGACACTTCTTCAAGTGTGAAACGTGGAACACATCATGAACTCATGACAGTCCCTCGGGTAATTCCAATTTGTAGGCAACTTCTCCCTTCCGTTCCAAAACAAGATACGGTCCTACAAATCTCGGGGCTAACTTTCCTTTAACTCCAAAACGTTTTACTCCTCGCAAGGGCGATACTCGCAGATATGCTCTATCTCCAATTTCATAGGTTACCTCCTTGCGTTTCGAGTCTGCATAACTCTTCTGCCTGGACTGAGCAATCTTCAGTCTATCACGAATCAGCTTAACCTTCTCTTCACACTCCTTTATCAAGTCTGGTCCAAACAACTGTCGGTCTCCTACTTCATCCCACATTAACGGCGTTCTGCACCTTCGTCCGTACAGGGCTTCGAACGGTGCCATCTTCAAACTGGCTTGGTAGCTATTGTTGTATGAGAACTCTGCGTAAGGCAAATTGTCATCCCAACTAGATCCATAATCTAGCGCACATGCTCTCAACATGTCCTCCAGAATCTGATTGACTCTCTCGGTCTGTCCATCCGTCTGCGGGTGAAATGATGTACTGAACTTCAGTCTTGTTCCCAAGGTCTGGTGTAGCTGATGCCAAAACTTTGAGGTAAACTGTGTTCCTCTATCTGATATGATGGTCCTCGGAACTCCATGCAGACATACGATCCTGGACATATATATCTTGGCCAACTTCGCACTTGTATAAGTGGTTTCCACTGGGATAAAGTGAGCCACTTTGGTCAAGCGATCAACTACTACCCATATGGAATCATATCCTGATTTGTTCCTAGGCAATCCGGTGATAAAGTCCATGCCAAGTTTATCCCACTTCCATTCGGGTATCGCCATAGGCTGTAACAATTCTGCCGGCTTTTGATGCTTTGCCTTCACTCTCTGACATACCTCACATACGGCTACATACTCGCCAATATCCTTCTCCATACCTGTCCACCAGAAACATTCCTTCAAATCCAAATACATTTTGGTGTTTCCGGGGTGTATCGAGTATGGTGAGTCATGAGCCTCCTATAGTATTAACTTTCTGATCTCTATGTTATTTGGCACGTATATCCGGTCCTCAAACCATAAGGTATCATGTTCATCCTCATAAAAACCTTTGGCCTTTCGTTTGCTCATCTTCTCATTTATCTCGGCAATCTCTTTGTCATCGTTCTGAGCTTCTCGAATCTTTCCCAACAATGTAGACTGAACCTCCATTGTTGCCACAAAACCTCTAGGAACAATTTGTAATCGAAGTTCCATGATATCCTCTGCTAACTCCTTTGGCACTCCCTTACTCACAAGGATATTAGCATAACTCTTCTGGCTTAAAGCATCTGTTACGACATTGGCCTTTCCTGGATGATAGTGCAGCTTCATGTCATAATCCTTTATAAGTTCCAACCATCTCCTTTGCCTAAGGTTCAGTTCCTTCTGTGTGAAGATGTACTTCAAACTCTTATGATCCGTGTACACATCACAACGGTTTCCAATAAGGTAATGTCTCCAAGTCTTCAATGCATGCACTACGGCTGCTAACTCCAAATCATGCATGGAATAATTCAACTCATGAGGTTTTAGTTGTCGCGAGGCATACGAAACAACTCTTCCGTCCTGCATAAGCACACATCCAAGTCCTAAGCGAGAGGCGTCGCAATACACTTGGAAATCCTTATGTATATCTAGCAACGTCGGCACTGGGGCTGTAGTCAAACATTTCTTCAACTCCTGAAAACTAGCCTCGCAGTCTTCTATCCATTTAAACTTGGTATCCTTCTTCAATAACTCCGTCATTGGCTTCGCAATCTTGGAAAAATTCTCAATGAATCTCCGATAGTATCCGGCGAGTCCAAGAAAACTGCGGATCTCGCTAACTGAAGTGGGTGCTATCCATTCAGTGACTGACTGAACCTTGCTGGGGTCTACTGCTATACCTTCTCCTGATATAACATGTCCAAGGAATCCGACTTCCTTCAACCAAAACTCGCATTTGCTGAACTTGGCATACAACTGGTGTTCCCTGAGTTTCTCGAGAACTAGTCGCAAATGCTCCTTGTGCTCCTCTTCATTCTTCGAGTATACCATAATGTCATCAATGAACACCACAACAAACTTGTCCAAACACTCTATGAACACCTTGTTCATCATGCTCATGAAATAGGCAGGGGCGTTAGTCAGTCCAAACGACATGACCGTATACTCATATAATCCATAACGCGTGGTGAATGCTGTCTTTGGTATATCTTTCTCTCGAATCTTCAACTGATGGTATCCCGATCGCAAATCGATCTTCGAAAACACCTTAGCTCCTTGCAGCTGATCAAACAGATCATTGATCATCGGCAGCGGGTACTTGTTCTTGATCGTCACTTCATTCAAGGCCCGATAATCAACAACCATTCTTAGGGATTTATCCTTCTTCTCCACCAAAGGCATTGGGGCTCCCCAAGGTGATGAACTCCTTCGAATGTATCCTTTCTCCAACAACTCCTTGATCTGTTTCTTAATTTCCTCCAGATCATTCGCGGGCATCCGATATGGTCTCTTGGATATTGGCCCGGTACCTGGCAGTAGCTCTATCAAAAACTCAATATCCCTATCCGGTGGCATGCCTGGTAACTCCTCTGGAAGAACATCCGGGCAATCCTTCACTACAGGCACTTCCTCCTGAACAACCCCCGTGAGAGTATTCACTTGACTCCTCCTAGGCACATGCCTAGATACATACTTAAACCTTTTTCCCTCCGGGGTGGTGAGATAAATCAACTTACTAGCACAGTCAATGCTTCCTCCATACTTTGACATCCAGTCCATACCTAATATCACATCCAACCCTTGTGACTCCAAGATAATTAGGTCGGACGGAAAAACATGGGTGCCAATGGTCAGGGGTATCTGGTTGCACCATCGATGAGCCATATACTCTGCTCCAGGTGAACTCACTAAGAGAGGGGTCCTAAGGTTTGGGTTGGTAGTTTAAACTTATCCACAAATCCCCTTGGTATGTATGAATGCGATGCACCAGTATCAAATAGAACAAGAGCGGTAAATGAGTTAACCAAAAACTTACCTATTACCGCGTTCGGCTGCTCTTCAACCTCCTCCACATTAACGTGGTTCACTTGTCCTTTGTTGAATGGATTGGGCTTCTTCCCAGCGCTCCCATTTCCGTTTCCATTCTTTCCTTCAGGGAACTCCGTGGCATAGTGTCCAGTCTTCCCGCACTTGAAACAAGTAAGATGACTTAGATCTCTTTTGGCGGGTATGGCTGGATTGGGGCGGTTCTGATTGTTATTGGCTTTGTTCCCATTCCCATTCTTTGTACCATTGTGATTATGTGATCCTCCTCCGGTGTGGTTATGACCTCCATGGTTATGAACAAGTCCTCCCGAGTTCGGGGTTAGGCGAGGCTTCTGCTGAGATCCTGAGTTATACCTCCCTTGTCCATACTTCCTCTTACGGCTCTCAATCTGTTGTTGCTTCCATTTAATCATAAAAGCCTTATCTACCAACTCCTGGTAGTTGTTGAAGGTGGCTACCATCAGCTGCATACTCATCTCATCATTCAGCCCTTCCATAAACTTCTCCTGCTTCGCGGCATCTGTGGCCACATCATCAGGGGCATAGCGCAATAGCTTGCTAAACTCATCCGCGTACTGAGCCACAGTACGGTTCCCCTGGCTTAAGTTGTGAAACTCATGCTTCTTCATACTCATAGCTCCAGTTGAGACATGGTATGTGCGGAAAGCTCGCTGAAACTGGTCCCAAGTCACTGTGGCTATAGGTTAGGTGACAGTGTAATTCTCCCACCATGATGCTACTGATCCATCCAACTGATGTGCGGAAAAACGCACCTTCTCAGCATCAGTACATCCTGCAGTGGTCAACTCCCTTCCAATCTTGCGGAGCCAATCATCTACTACTATAGGCTCGGTGCTACTGGAAAACACCGGCGGCTGCAACCTCAGAAAACGGGATAAGTTGTCAACTGGTGGTGGTGGTGGTGGATTGTTGTTGTTGTTGTTGTTGTTGTTGTTGTTGCCCTGATTCTGAACTAACAATTGCATCAGGGTATTCTGTTGCTGCATCAACTGAGTGAGCTCAGGCGGGAAGACAAATCCGGGGTCACGTCTCGGAGGCATCTGATGGGTTTAGATGGAAGAGATTAGAATAGAATGAGGTCTAATGAGAAGGCACTACCCATATGCACATGAGACAAACACAATCATTTCACTCAATCAATCAAGCAAGGCATACAATCGATCTAACTATCGCAAAAGTGCTCAGACTACTTTATTTACATGGTGGAATACTACTACTGATATGGTGGTCTACTAAAAATATTCCTCGGTTGCAGACTCCATGATGTCTGCTCCAGCTTCGTCTTCAAAGTCATCATCGCTAAGGACGGAGTCAGTGTCGTCGATGATGATGTAGTCCTCCGGCCAAATCTCCTTGGGTTCTTCATCTTCGTCTACTGGAGTGGGGTCTCCCATGAATATTCCGATCTTCTTAATCAGGTCGTCATTCTTCTCCAATAGTGTTGCAATTTCCTCCTCATATCCATCGCGTGTAGACTTAAGTTCTTCTTCTAGCTCGATGATCCTTGTCTTCGCCTTCTTCAAATCTCTCATGCCTGCGCACATCTGATTCTCCTAGCGTCGAATGTGTTGGTTTAGTTCCTGGATGAAAGCTGCAATTGATCTATCCGTCCTGGTGCTGATCATTTCCCATTGCTCGTCTCGGCGCCCACATATCTGGTAGATAGTGTCCTTAAGATCCTTGTGATATACTTCTCAAATGCGTCCCATGGTGATGTGAGCTGCCATACTCTTTCCTAAACTCCAGGTTGGTGCGTCGAAGGAAAATTCTATGGGCTTAGTGACTGGCGTGAATGTCCTTCCTGGAACTTGAACTTGAATCATCCATCGCTCCTCTTCTGGTAAAGTGGCATTGTTTGTCCCAGTGAAGCTTGGTATTCCTATATTCAAGTACCTAGTGACTTCCTTCAAGTGTCGTCCAAAAGGTGCGTCTTCATCCGGTTGTGCAAACTTGTTCTTCATCTCCGCCATCCTAAAGAGTAGAAAATGGAGAGGAGTCAGAAATAAGAAGAGAATAGTGATCTAGGGCTTTATCTTAGTGGTCGTGTCCTACACTCAGCGTGTGCTCTGATACCATCTCTGTAGCGACCCGACCTCAAACGGTCAAGTCTTTGTGATTCAGTGTCATCCCTGGATCGGTAATGCTGACACACACAGTACTCGAAGGATTTATAACAGAGTAGCAATCACACACTTATTACATCGGATGTCTCAAAAGAGATCTGCTTAGAATAAATATGGCTTAAGGCCATATAACACGATAACAACGGAAGGCTTGGAAGATAAAGTGAGTCCATCAACTCCAACGACATAGCTGAGCTGCACGGCAACAACCTAACGAACCTTACTCCTCATCTGAAAAGTCTGCAACATAATACGTTGCAGCCCGAAAACGGGTCAGCACATGGAATATGCTGGCAAAGTAACACAATAGAGCAAGAACAGAAAAATGCTATCACTGCATGCATATTTGGCTGGTGAAAAGCTCTATGGTTACAGTTTTTGCGAAAAGCCAATTTTTCCCTACAACAAAGGAATAGATTTTAATTTAACTATCATGGTAGTTGAAACATCATTGAGAAGGTTCCTCCAACTCAATCCCAATTAAAGTGATTAACAACCCAACAATATTAATTAAGAGTGGTGAGATACTAAAGATACTCCAAGTACTAGATACTCAAGATTGTCCATACCCGGGGACACGGCTAACCATGATTGGTTTATACACTCTGCAGAGGTTTGTGCACTTTCCTCCACAAGACTCGATCGCCTCCGTTGGATTTCTCGCACTACATGATGTTTGAGAAACGGATGACCGAGATACGGTCTTTCAGAAATATTAACTCTCTACTCCGGGTAGACCATACCAAACCTACAAACCCACTACCTGCTGATCTACCTCTTCAAGAGCTTCATGTAACTTACTCAACTATGCTAGAGCCCATAATAGCTTGTGGCTGCACACGGAAGTTTCTACCATGGAAAATCTCAGTTCCCTTTGAGCCTGGGTGGCGGTCTATAGGAAGATCACATGGGTACTCCGGGATTTCCAAAAAAATACAGGCAGCACTGGATACTCCAGGTGCCTCAATCCAGTCAGATGTAAATTTAAGTTGCCACCTTAAGTTGAACCATTAATTAACAATCTCACATCGGTCATGGATTTCACTCACCCAAATCACGTCTACGAGCATAGCATAGCAATATAAGCAACGCGTAGAAGTAACTCCCCAGGGTTTGAATGTAACAGGGCAATAGGTTCTACCTCATCATCTACTTCCCAACCCACAAGTTAATGTCATCCTAACCATGCAATGTTTGAGGATTGGAGCTAATGCATAAAAACTGGGTCATAAAGGGATATGATCAAAGTGTTACTTGCCTTGCTGACGATCCGCGTAACCTAGAGACTCCAAATAACACGCTTCGCACTCCGGGAATTCTAACGCAAACAAACAATAGCATACATAAGCAACTAACAAAGAAGCACGGGTAAAACTCAAATAAGCAGATCTAACGGGAAAGTTCAACTTAAGAACTCCGGTTTGCAAAAAGAATCAAACCAAACGGAGCAACGAAACTCAAACGGCGAAAGAAACAAGAACCGTTTACTAATCTGAACTAAGGTCAAATTTTACAGTACCAAAATCTTTTTCAAGTTGGTTATGCGGAAAGAGGGTCTCAAGACGAAGATCTAGGCGTTTGAATCGTCTGATTCCGACTAACGAGCGAAAAGATAAACTGAAACGAAAATTGGATCAGAAATCGCGATCAAGAATAATCGCGGAAAAATCTGATAAAAGAAAACTGATGAACAGACTAATGAACGAGCGTTCGTTAGCAGTAACTAACGGGCGAAAACCGTTCGTTAAAATGAACGTACGGACGAACGTCCGCTAAATAGAAGAACTGGGAAAAACCGGCGAACCGATCTAAAAAACGAACTAGGGGCTTTTCAAAAAAACTGAATCGGTTTACTTAAAAAATGGGCGGCGGCGCACGGCGCGTTACCTCTCCGGCGAGGCGGGGCTCGGGCGGCGGGGCAGCGGGCTTGCGGGGCGAGGCGGCGGCACTGCTCGGGAGGCGGCGGCGCAGCTCGGCTCGGGCCGCCGGGAGGCGGGGTTTAGTGGTGGTGGTGGCGGGGTGGCGCGGTATATAAGGGGGGAGGTGGCTTGGAGGAGGGGGCAAGGCGGCGGCGGTAGAGGAGTCCGGCTCGGACTCCGGTCCGAGTCAGGGCGGCGGCGCGCGCGACTCCGCGCGGGAGACGGCGGCGGCGGCGGTTGGGCCGGCCCGGCTGGGTTTGGCCTAGTCGGCGCTTGGGAGTTCTTTTTTTTAAATAATTCCACCGAACAGAAAATAAAATAAAAATCTAAAAATGCCAAAATAAATTTTCACCGTCTAAATAAAATATTTAGAACAAGATGAACATTTTCTTGGCCCTAAATGCAGTTTTGAAAAACGTGCAATTTTTCTAATGCAAACAAAATTGCAATAACATCCAAATAAAATCAAATAAATGATTTTAATATTTTTCCTCCAATATTTCATTTATTTTGGAGAAGTCATATTATCTCCTCTCATACATTTTTAATTATGAAATATTTTTGGAGAGAAAAATAATTAAAACCAAAATCCTCGTTTCACTATTTGATAAAAATCAAATAAGGAAACTGGGAAATCCCCAACTCTCTCCGTGGGTACTTGAGTTGCTTAGAATTTCGAGGATTGCTGGACGAAAATACAATAAAATATGATATGCAAGAGTGACCTATGTATAACATTCCAAATTGAAAATTTGGGATGTTACAACCCCGCTGACCATGGGGTTTGACCTCCCCTGGATCCCTGACGTGTGGGCCCAGGCCCCTGCTTAATTAGTGTTAGTTTGGTAGGCTTAATTAGCTTAGTTAATTAGATGAATCACTGACAAGTGGGCCCGGTCCTGCTAACATTTTAGATAGGGTTAGTTTAACACTAATCAACTCGGTTAACTAACTGAGTCACTGACCAGTGGGCCCCACTGGTCAGGTTTGACCCGGACCGGTGCTGCTGACCTGCTGAGGTCAGCATGACGTGGTGCTGACACAGTAATGTTTTTCTAGGATTTTAATAAATCAGAAATGATTTATTATTTTCAGAAAATTCCCAAAACTTCTCAAATTCGTAGAAATTAATCTGTAACTCCAAATGCAAAGTTTTATATATGAAAAATGATCAAAAATACCATCCATCCATCTGTATCATTTTCATGCATGTTAGAATAACTTATGACTACTGTTTAGGCAAATCAAATGAATGGCATTAGAATATCCACATATGGGGTTTGAATTTGAATCTTGTGTTAAAACCAACTCCATTTAAATTGCTGCTAGTTGCATTAGCTCAAATCACATCATGTTGCCATGTCATGATCATGCATCATATTGTTGCATTGCATTGATTGTGTTTCTTCTCTGTTTCCGGTGTTTGTCCCCTCTCAGTGGACGTAGTTCCGACGATGAGTTCGATGACACTGATGAAGAGCTATATTATCTTCAGAAGTGCCAGGCATGCAGAACCCCCTTCTTCATTCCGATACAATCCCACTCGCTCGTCACCATAATGCCCGCACCTCCGCCACCATACGCCACCACTATGTGACTTGAGGGTCCCCATCCCGACAGGTTCTCGTGCCTCCACATTCAGAACGAGCCAGGATCCGTGCCACCACCACACCACGTATTGCGTATGTGCGCTACCTTTAGCCACACGACAACACCTTCATGGCAAGAACCCGCACAACTCATGTTGTAGGAGGCGTCGTCGAGATCGATCGCAGTGAGAAGCAGAAGATAGGGAGCCGCCGCCGTAGTAGACACCGGCGGCAGCAGGGGAGAAGTGGTAAATAGAGGCTGGAGGCAGATCCACCACCGCTAGAAACTTGTGGGCAAATCCACCCTCCAGCTTAATTAGAGTGAGCGGTTTCGTTCCGTCCTACTGATACAAGCTTAGCTACAATGTTGTTTGGCGGCTTTCTAGGGACATACTGCCTCCATAAAACGCTCTTATATTTATTTATAGAGGGGTGTATGATACCTATGAGTCATTGTATACCTAATGAATTTTCCATCAGCAGTATGAAAGTTGACTTTTGCTATCTCTTTTCGAGAGAGGTGCTGACACAAACAAAACACAAAACAAAATGGAAGTATTTTTTGCAATGTCTACTGTTTAATTCATACATACACGTACTATTTGCATATTACATGATTAAATATCGACTTGGAGATTGTATGCACCTTGAAATATTCAAAAAATTGCAATTTGAATCCAACTCTTACTATATCAAAAGGGGTATTCATCAGCAATATACAATACACAATGAAGATTGAAGTACAAATGAATATCTATGAGAACTCTTATCATGAGATCAGTTCATTTGTACATCGGACTACAATATAACACGGTGAGGTGGGTACTAGCTTTTTTTAGAGGGAGGTGGGTGGTAGCTTAGATTCACATGCTAACTCCTACTCTACACGGCTTTAAAAGTAACCCCTTTTCCTCTCAACATCCATCGATCCCACGCACGCCTGCACCAATTAACAAAGCACCTTCCCCGCAAAAAGAAAACAAAGCACCTACAGAATAACCCACATACATAATAGAGAATTTCCAAGATCTCGGTTGCTTTTTAAACTTTGTGACCTACCAATCTGGAAAAAGTGTGTCACATGTTCAAAGTCAATATCGGAGTGAAATTTTTCATGATCTTAGCACACATAGGAGTAGGATGCATGGGGAAGTACACATCAATGATCTTATGAAAAAGATTTGCAATCAGGGCATCTTGAAGATGCATATCCGACTCCGATAGTATCTCTATGTTTAATAAGCTTCGATGTTGTGAGCGCTTCGATGTTTTTTTTACTACCGCCGCTCAAACATGATCGAGCATCATTGACCTTGAACATCAGGAGCAGCAGATGGCCCTCTTGGCTCGGTCAAACTTTACTTGTCCCCGTGTTTTGATCCTACACTATTTGCAAGTCTTCATGTTGTTCCTGCGCTTGGGAAGAGGCGGTGCGATTTGGTGAGTGGGTGTAGCAACCCGCAGTTACGGTTTGTGTGCATTGTTGCGCATGGCTGGTTCTTCTGACTGCACTCGCAAGAGGTGCGTCCAAATGGGGCAGGCTCTTGTGTTTCTTTTTCCTAATTTCTTTATGTATCAGTGTATTCTATTGGCATCTCTTTGGCAATTGCTCGAAGTAATTAACGGTCAGATGCAATAGATTTGCTAGAAGGATATTCGATTATTAGTGGACATGATGTCCAAACACTTCCGTGCTGGGATTCACTTTTCTGGACTCCTTGTTTACATGTCCTTTAGAGGGCTGATATCTCATGCATTGAGAATTGAGATAAATGAATTGGGCCCATTCTTATGGATGCCCATTCTTATGGGTGAGTTGTAACGGTTTTCGTCCGGGTTTTCGTTAATTAACCGGGCAACTCTATTCTACCTTTTTTAATGAATCGGGTCCTAAGGGACCGCGTTTCAAAAAAAATAGTATTGAGATAAATGAATGGATCAGAGACACACGTTGCAGTTTACTGCTATACTCACTTTCCAGTAAGCAAAATATTCAAAGGCAACCTTTAGAAATTCGGTCCAATCTTTGTGCGACACACATGAGCATAACTTATTTTGCCTGCATATCATCCCAGGCCATTGTTAGTAACGAGCTCTCATTGCGTAACTTGTTTCTGCCAGCACCCTCAGCTTGGACAGGAAGACAAGTGTTGCTCCGCCAAGAGGTTTCTCCAGAACTACACCATGTGATATCCTACTTAGCGGTCTAGACTATGAACCATCTACGGCCGAAATCCCTAAAATCCATTAAGGCTATGGAGATTGCTAGTGATCATTCCAATTTGTGTTCTTTTTTTTTCAACCACGGAAGGCAACACAGGTTCCTTCATTTTGTTTGCAGCACTGTATTAACTTTACATTAATTTTACCATTATTTGTAGCTGAGAAGATTAATTCCCCTACAAGTCAAAATCCACTCAATCCTCTACAAACCTCTCCAATCCTCTCCAACAGAGGTTTAACCGACAAGGCCTACTTCACTCCATCACCAAAAGTTTAAGAAATGCCATATACCTAACTTTCTTTGTTGGTTTATCTATCTCATCAAATCATAAGCTAACATATAAATGTATTATGAATGGACCACTCAGCTATTATTTGAATTGGTGGGCTCCGCACGAGGTAAGGTTTGAACGTTAGTCGTGCAATGGAAAATAGGAAACATAGTCCTACTTGACTTGTTAAATAGACAAATAGGATTGCAGTGACGTGGTGCCTAGTAGTTAAGATCAATATACAAACTCCTACCACCCAAGACTTTAAAATGTGCGTCCTTTACTCTGTGCTCTCATCCCATATATTCACTATCCAACATTGAGTCCAAGCCCTCATCACGCATAACACTGAGCTCAAACTCAAAAGATGATTCTTCCAATCTATCTAGTAGACCAATTATAAAATATCTGTCCAAGGTGTTCGAGGAGACGCCAAGCGGAATTTTTACCTATATAAGAATAGGAGGCATGTGGAAGTTGGTGAGATCAACATGACATCATTGATCAGTCTTGTAAATCTACCCTGATCCGATATACCAATGTCACGGAGTGTTCCTCATTTTATGAAGGTGCTGACATCTTGGAGCTAGCTGTTCCAAGGATCTCTGAAGCTGATGTCGTATCTAGCATACGTGCAACCACACCAGTAATTAACCCATCTAATAAGTTAACTTCAGTTACACGGGCTTTGTCCATGCTGTGAATCTCTGCAAGTAATAATCATACAAAGCACATGAACCATGTTGATGGAGACTGTCCCTGTAATATGTCGAACCCATCTAATAAGTTAACTTCAGTTACTCTCTCCGTCCTAAAATGTTTGTCGAACTATGCTCGCATGTTATGTTTCCAGGCCACGAGACCTCTCTACACATCCATCTTTGCTTTGGTACTCTGTTTGAGTAGTTAAATACACTGTGGATGCCCTGACTTGTCTGGCGCGGTCAGTTTGATGCCTAACTTGGAAAATACATAGAAATAATGAATAACTTGTCCGGACGTTCAAATACGGTAACTCTGGACGTATACGCCATATCCAGTGCCCGTGTAGCATGCCAGCGTGTTGCTGGCGCACATGTCAGTGGCTGCTGGCGTTGTGAGCAGCGAGCTGGTCTTATTATGGTAACCCCCCTAGACTTTAAGTAAATGTCGCAAAGAATATACCCTAAAAGTTGTCATGGAGGGAATTCCAACCAGGAATCTCATCATTATCTGACAAAGCAGCAGACCACCCGACCATGCTTCGCTTTGTTTGTATTACCTCCATGCATAAAAGTTTCTCTTAAGATGTATCTAATACTAAAATATGTGTCTAGATATATATGTATCTAAACAAATGTAAGACAAGCATTTTAGGACGGAGAGAGTAACTACTAGCTAGCAAGTTATATAGACGTTTCCACGTACCGCTCTTCAGTTTTTTAATAGTTTTCTTTTATTTATTTTCTAAGTTCCTATATTTCTTTAGTAAATTTTATGTTTGGTTTGCATGATACATAAATTCCCATATGGAAAAATATATAATGATTATCCATATCCAATTATTGTTTATTTTTGTCACGTCCCTAGCCTTGCTATGCACTTGGACTAGCTTGGTTGCTGCATCATGTCTAAATTTGATTTAAGGACTGTTATATATTCCAAACATTCGGATTATAGATATAGATCCGAATGATCCCACAGGGGTGTGATTGCATACAAGCTCGCTAACAAAACAGCATGTAAGATGCGTTAAATGCTTTTTCATTAGGAAGGAATTCAGCCTCGTAAACAAGTGCATGCACATAAGAACAAAATTGATGATGTCACAAAAGATTCCACTAAAGCTCAAAATTCAAAATGTTTTGTAGCTCAAACCTTCGCTCGGATTAAAAAACTGTTTTCACATAAAAAAAAATTCTCGACGAGACCTACGAAACTAGATCCCATGTTGATATGTTTTGACAACTTTTTTTCGGGTAAAAAGTTACCACACCTAGGGTATACAAGTTATCAGGACTGTGCTATATAAGTTACCACGGTGTTTGCATAGGCAAATTCCAGGCATAAAAATGATTTATTTCTACTTTCTCCCACGTGCAAATGCACTAAGAGTGCAGAAAAACTAATGTCATCGTATATTCTCTTTATTTTGAAATTTCAAAATATTTTGTAGTTCAAACCGTCTGTTCGATCAAAAAATTGTTTTCTCAAAAAAAATCCGCCGTGGTGAGACCTTCGAAACTAGATACCATGTTGGCATATTTCAAATACTTTTTTCTGGGTCAAAAGTTATCATGCCTGGGCTAAATAAGTTATCAGCTCTTTATACGAATATTACCATGTTATTTACATAGATCCTACTGGAGTATGTTTTAGACAAGTTTTTTTTATGGGTCAAAGTTATCGTGGTGTTTGTACCCAAGTTATCAGGACCGGGAGTCTATATTGCCATGCTATTTACACAAAAGCTTATCAGAGTATGTTTTCAACAACTTTTTTTCACGGATTAAAGTTATCGTGGTGTTTTTACCTAAGTTATCGGGTCCGGACAGCCTATATTATCATGTTATTTATACAGATGTTATTGGAGTATGTTTGCAAACAACTTTTTTTACATGAGTCAAATTTATCGTGATGTTTGTACTTAAGTTATCATGTCTGAAAGTGTATATTAACATGTTATTCACACGAGAAGTTATCAATGGTATGGTTTTTCAACAAATTTTTTACATGAGTCAAAGTATCGTGATGTTTGTACTTAAGTTATCATGCCCGGAAGTGTATATTAACACGTTATTTACACGAGAAATTATCAGTGGTATGTTTTCAAGAATTTTTTTTCATGGGTCAAAGTTATCGTGGTGTTTGTACCCAAGTTATCAAGACCGGAAGCCTATATTATTATGCTATTTACACACAAAAAAGTTATCAGTGTATGTTTTCAACAACTTTTTTTCGCGGGTCAAAGTTATCATCGTGTTTGTACCTAAGTTATTAGCTTCGGGAGCTTATATTACCATGTTATTTACACAGATGTTACCGGATTATGTTTTCAACAACTTTTTCCATGGGTCAAAATTATCGAGGTGTTGATACCTAAGTTATCAAGTTCGAGAGTGTATATTATCGTGCTATTTACAAAAAAATTATCAGTGGTATGTTTTCAATAACTTTGATCCATGGATCAAAGTTATCATGGTCTTTGTACCTAAGTTATCAAGTCCAGGAGCCCGATGACATGCATTGGTTGCGTGCTCCTGGTCTTGAAATGAAGATAAACATGCTACCATAATGGGAGCAAGGATTGCGTGCTCCCATCTCAATCCTCTTAATTTTCCATGAGAACTTAGGTATAAAATTAGAGGTAAAACAACAAAAGTAATTTAGGTGAGCTGGTTGATGGGCCTCAACTTAGTTACAAGAGACTCATGTATGAGTCCAAAGACACCCCACACACAAACATCAAATTTATTTCTAGTTTTTTGGCTGTAATGCAAAGGAGCGGTGGTATGATAAAGGAAAATGTAACTTAACTTTAATCACCGAATAGAGTTAGCTGGGTTGGTTATCGGGAGGAGCCTGCACGCAGCAGGTGCAAGGATCGAATCCCATAGCTCCACCTTTTTCACGAAAAATGAGCGGGCGACTGGAAGGTGGAGTGCTCGAGCCGATCAGACTCGTTCGGATCTATTCACAAGGTGAGAACGTTCGGAAAATACACCGTTGATTTAAACCTGAATTGGGGACCGTTAAACCCTAGCACCAAATGAAATTCAAATAGGTTCAACCTAAAATAATCTTCAATGAACCCAAAGTGCCTTTTGAAAATGTTCATGACTTCTGATAAAGGTGAAAACCTCTGCCAAAAATGATGAACATATTTCTAGGTCATCTCTGGATTTTTGATTTAAATCATTTTATATTTGAATTTGAGCATTTAATTACTATAAATATTTAAAATGCTCAAATAATTCTGAAACTAAATGTGGGCCACTGGAATAATCCACGGAGTGTCCACAAATTATTTCAGGATTTTACAAAAAGCTTATTTTTAGTAAAGCCGGAACACTTGCAGGTAAATAGAAAAGAGAAACAAAATATAAAACAGAGACAGAGAGAGAAAGAAACCCACCTGGGCCTTTTACCTTGACAGGCCGATGGCCCAGCCCACCTCCTTGCGCGTCGTCTTCCCCGCGCCTACTGGCACTGTGTGTGGCGCGCGCACAGCCAAACCGCGGCCACCTCCTGCTAGCCACACAGCTGCTCCCCCTTCGTCCTGCTGCACCGCCCAGGACCGCCTCGACACTCTGCACCTCTCCCCTCCCTCTCTGGACCCCTCCCTCCTCCCCTGCTCTCTCCCTCGCCTCTGCACCACCGCAGCCAAACGCTGCCGTCGTCGCCGTTCGCTGTAGTCGTGGCCACTGCCTCCCCCTCGACCGCTCGACGTGCCCCTGAGCTCCGCCATGACCTCTTCTTCGTCCCCATCCAGCTACACGTCGCCGGGCGCCCTGCCTCGCCGTCACCACCGTCTTCTTCCTCCTCGGGTCACCGAGCTCGCCATCGCCCGTTCGTCGTCGCCAGCGCTTCCCGGAGCCACCCAGCTGCACCAGAAGAACCGCCGTGAGCACCTGCGCCTTTCCCCTCTATCCCCGCAGTCTAACTCGCACTCTAGCGCTAGCGCTGCCGCGCCCGAGAGGTCGCTACTGCCGTCCGTGGCGCCGCCGCGGCCACAGCTGCTGCCACCCTCGTCCGAGATCATCAGCGTGCTCAGCGCACCCCCCGGAGCACGTAGCACTCTTCGGTTTCTCCTCTAGTGCACCGTAGCATCGCCACCGTCTGCACCCGAACTCCGGCCGCCGCGGAAGAGGACACCGCCATCGGTCTAGGTCATCTCTGGTGACCCCACTAGCACCAGCCGATGCGGACGAGGCTCAGGGTTCCAACGGTGCCATCTGCGCCTCGAACTGTGGCCTGTGTTGCGATTCCGCGCATCGCCGCCATCCCGGACCTCGTCAATGGCTAATCGCCGGCGGGTTTGACCCCTGTAGCGACCCGACCTCAAACAGTCAAGTCTTTGTGCTTCAGTGTCATCCCTGGATCGGTAATGCTGACACACACAGTACTCGAAGGATTTATAACACAGTAGCAATCACACACTTATTACATCGGATGTCTCAAAAGAGATCTGATTAGAATAAATATGGCTTAAGGCCATCTAACACGATAACAGCGGAAGGCTTGGAAGATAAAGTGAGTCCATCAGCTCCAACGGCATAGCTGAGCTGCACGGCAACGACCTAACGAACCTTACTCCTCGTCTGAAAAGTCTTTAACATAATACGTTGCAACCCGAAAACGGGTCAGCACATGGAATATGCTGGCAAAGTAACACAGTAGAGCAAGAACAGAATAATGCTATCACTACATGTATATTTGGCTTGTGGAAAGCTCTATGGTTACAGTTTTTGCGAAAAGTCAATTTTTTCCTACAACAAAGGAATAGATTTCAACTTAACTATCATGGTAGTTGAAACATCATTGAGAAGGTTCCTCCAACTCAATGCCAATTAAAGTGATTAACAACCCAACAATATTAATTAAGAGTGCTGAGATACTTAAGATACTCCAAGTACTAGATACTCAAGATTTTCCATAACTGGGGACACGGCTAACCATGATTAGTTTATACACTCTGCAGAGGATTGCGAACTTTTCCCCACAAGACTCGATCGCCTCCGTTGGATTTCTCGCACTACATGATGATTGAGAAACGGATGACTGAGACACAGTCTTTCAAAAACATTAACTCTCTACTCCGGGTAGACCATACCAAACCTACAAACCCACTACCTGCTGATCTACCTCTTCAAGAGCGTCACGTAACTTACTCAACTATGCTAGAGCCCATAATAGCTTGTGGCTGCACACGGAAATTTCTGGCATGAAAAATCACAGTTCCCTTTGAGCCTGGGTGGCGGTCCATAGGAAGATCACACGGGTACTCTGGGATTTCCAAAAAAATACAGGCAACACTAGGTACTCCAAGTGCCTCAATCCACCCAGATGTAAATTTAAGATGCCACCTTAAGTTGAACCATTAATTAACAATCTCACATCGGTCATGGATTTCACTCACACAAACCACGTCTACGAGCATAGCATAGCAATATAAGAAACGCGTAGAAGTAACTCACCAGGGTTTGAATGTAACAGGGCAATAGGTTCTACCTCATCATCTACTTCCCAACCCACAAGTTAATATCATCCTAACCATGCAATGTTTGAGGATTGGAGCTAATGCATAGAAACTGGGTGATAAAGGGATATGATCAAAGTGTTACTTGCCTTGCTGACGATCCGCGTAACCTAGAGACTCCAAATAACACGCTTCGCACTCCAGGAATTCTAACGCAAACAAACAATAGCATACATAAGCAACTAACAAAGAAGCAAGCATAAAACTCAAATAAGCAGATCTAACGGGAAAGTTCAACTTAAGAACTCTGGTTTGCAAAAAGAATCAAACCAAACGAAGCAATGAAACTCAAACGGCGAAAGAAACAAGATCCGTTTACTAATCTAAACTAAGGTCAAATTTACAGTACCAAAATCTTGTTAAAGTTGGTTAAGCGGAAAGAGGGTCTCAATACGAAGATCTAGGCGTTTGAATAGCCTGATTCCGACTAATGAGCAAAAAGATAAACTGAAACGAAAATCGGATCAGAAATCACGATTAAGAATAATCGCGGAAAAATCCGATAAAAGAAAACTGACGGACAGACTAACGAACGAGCGTTCGTTAGCTATAACTAACAGGCGAAAACCGTTCGTTAAAACGAACGTACGGACGAATGTCCGCTAAATAGAAGAACCGGGAAAAACCAGTGAACCGATCTAAAAAACGAACTAGGGTTTTTTCAAAAAAAATGAATCGGTTTTCTTAAAAAAAGGGCGGCGGCGAACGGCGCGTTACCTCTCTGGCGAGGCTCCGGCGAGGCGGGTCTCGGGCGGCTGGGTAGCGGGCTTGCGGGGCGGTGGGGCGAGGCGGCGCGGCGAGGGGCGGCGGCGGCGGCGCTGCTCGGGAGGCGGCGGCGCGGCTCGGCTCGGGCTGCGGGGCGGCGGGGTTTGGTGGTGGTGGCGACGGGGTGGCGCGGTATATAAGGGGGGAGAGGTGGCTTGGAGGAGGGGGCAAGGCGGCGGCGGTGGAGGAGTCCGGCTCGGACTCCGGTCCGAGTCGGGGCGGCGGCGGCGGTAGGGCCGGACCGGCTGGGTTTGGCCCAGTCGGCGCTTGCGAGTTCTTTTAAAAAAATAATTCCACCGAACAGAAAATAAATCCTAGAAAATAAAATAAAAATCTAAAAATGCCAAAATAAATTTTCACCGTCTAAATAAAATATTTAGAACAAGATGAACATTTTCTTGGCCCTAAATGCAGTTTTGAAAAACGTGCAATTTTTCTAATGCAAACAAAATTGCAATAAAATCAAATAAATGATTTTAATATTTTCCTTCAATATTTCATTTATTTTGGAGAAGTCATATTATCTCGTCTCATATATTTTTAATTATGAAATATTTTCGGAGAGAAAAATAATTAAAACCAAAATCCTCGTTTCACTATTTGATAAAAATCAAATAAGGAAACCGGGAAATCCCCAACTCTCTCTGTGGGTCCTTGAGTTGCTTAGGATTTCGAGGATTGCTGGACGAAAATGCAATAAAATATGATATGCAAGAATGACCTATGTATAACATTCCAAATTGAAAATTTATGATGTTACAAACCTACCCCCCTTAAGATGAATCTCGCCCTCGAGATTTGGGTTGGCTAGAAAAATAGGTGTGGGTGGTCTTTGCATAGATCATCCTCTCGTTCCCAGGTGGCTTTATCCTCGGTATGGTGGCTCCACTGAACTTTGCAAAACTTGATGACCTTGCTGCGGGTGACTCGACTAGCAAACTCCAAAATCTTGACTGGCTTCTCCTCATAAGTCAAATCACTATCCAACTGAATCGCCTCCAAGGGTACTGTATCTCTTAACGGTATATCGGCCATCTCAGCATGACACTTCTTCAACTGTGAAACATGGAACACATCATGAACTCCTGACAGTCCCTCGAGTAATTCCAATTTGTAGGCAACTTCCCCCTTCCGTTCCAAAACAAGATACGGTCCTACAAATCTCGGGGCTAACTTTCCTTTAACTCCAAAACGTTTTACTCCTCGCAAGGGCGATACTCGCAGATATGCTCTACCTCCAATTTCATAGGTTACCTCCTTGCGTTTCGAGTCTGCATAACTCTTCTGCCTGGACTGAGCAATCTTCAGTCTATCAGGAATCAGCTTAACCTTCTCTTCAGACTCCTTGATCAAGTCCGGTCCAAACAACTGTCGGTCTCCTACTTCATCCCACATTAACGGCGTTCTGCACCTTCGTCCATACAGGGCTTCGAACGGTGCCATCTTCAAACTGGCTTGGTAGCTATTGTTGTATGAGAACTCTGCGTAAGGCAAATTGTCATCCCAACTAGATCCATAATCTAGCGCACGGGCTCTCAACATGTCCTCCAGAATCTGATTGACTCTCTCGGTCTGTCCATCCGTCTGCGGGTGAAACGTTGTACTGAACTCCAGTCTTGTTCCCAAGGTCTGGTGTAGCTGATGCCAAAACTTTGAGGTAAACTGTGTTCCTCTATCTGATACGATGGTCCTCGGAACTCCATGCAGACATACGATCCTGGACATATATATCTTGGCCAACTTCGCACTTGTATAAGTGGTTTCCACTGGGATAAAGTGAGCCACTTTGGTCAGGCGATCAACTACTACCCATATGGAATCATATCCTAATTTGGTCCTAGGCAATCCGGTGATAAATTCCATGCCAAGTTTATCCCACTTCCATTCAGGTATCGGCATAGGCTGTAACAATTCTACCGGCTTTTGATGCTCTGCCTTCACTCTCTGACATACCTCACATACGGCTACATACTCGGCAATATCCTTCTTCATACCTGTCCACCAGAAACGTTCCTTCAAATCCAAATACATTTTGGTGTTTCTGGGTTGTATCTAGTATGGAGAGTCATGAGCCTCCTATAGTATTAACTTTCTGATCTCTGTGTTATGGGCACGTATATCCGGTCCTCAAACCATAAGGTATCGTGCTCATCCTCATAAAAACCTTTGGCCTTTCGTTTGCTCATCTTCTCCTTTATCTCGGCAATCTCTTTGTCATCCTTCTGAGCTTCTTGAATCTTTCCCAACAATGTAGACTGAACCTCCATTGTTGCCACAAAACCTCTAGGAACAATTTGTAATCGAAGTTACATGATATCCTCTGCTAACTCCTTTGGCACTCCCTTACTCACAAGGATATTAGCATAACTCTTCCGGATTAAAGCGTCTGCTACGACATTGGCCTTTCCTGGATGATAGTGCAGCTTCATGTCAAAATCCTTTATAAACTCCAACCATCTCCTTTGCCTAAGGTTCAGTTCCTTCTGTGTGAAGATGTACTTCAAACTCTTATGATCCGTGTACACATCACAACGGTTTCCAATAAGGTAATGTCTCCAAGTCTTCAATGCATGCACTACGGCTGCTAACTCCAAATCATGCGTGGCATAATTCAACTTGTGAGGTTTCAGTTGTCGCGAGGCATACGAAACAACTCTTCCGTCCTGCATAAGCACACATCCAAGTCCTAAGCGAGAGGCATCGCAATACACTTGGAAATCTTATGTTTATCTGGCAGCGTCAGCACTGGGGCTATAGTCAAACGTTTCTTCAACTCCTGAAAACTTGCCTCGCAGTCTTCTGCCCATTTAAACTTGGTATCCTTCTTCAATAACTCCGTCATTGGCTTTGCAATCTTGGAAAAATTCTCAATGAATCTCTGATAGTATCCGGCGAGTCCAAGAAAACTGCGGATCTCGCTAACTCAAGTGGGTGCTATCCATTCAGTGACTGACTGAACCTTGTTGGGGTCTACTGTTATACCTTCTCCTGATATAACATGTCCAAGGAATCCGACTTCCTTCAACCAAAACTCGCATTTGTTGAACTTGGCGTACAACTGGTGTTCCCTGAGTTTCTCGAGAACTAGTCGCAAATGCTCCTTGTGCTCCACTTCATTCTTCGAGTATACCATAATGTCATCAATGAACACCACAACAAACTTGTCCAAACACTCCATGAACACCTTGTTCATCATGCTCATGAAATAGGAAGGGGCGTTAGTCAGTCCAAACGACCTAATGAACCTTACTCCTCGTCTGAAAAGTCTGCAACATAATACGTTGCAGCCCGAAAACGGGTCAACACATGGAATATGCTGGCAAAGTAACACAATAGAGCAAGAACAGAGTAATGCTATCACTACATGCATATTTGGCTGGTGGAAAGCTCTATGGTTACAGTTTTTGTGAAAAGCCAATTTTTCCCTACAACAAAGGAATAGATTTTAATTTAACTATCATGGTAGTTGAAACATCATTGAGAAGGTTCCTCCAACTCAATCCCAATTAAAGTGATTAACAACCCAACAATATTAAATAAGAGTGGTGAGATACTTAAGATACTCCAAGTACTAGATACTCAAGATTGTCAATAACCGGGGACACGGCTAACCATGATTAGTTTATACACTCTGCAGAGGTTTGCGCACTTTTCTCCACAAGACTCGATCGCCTCCGTTGGATTTCTCGCACTAGATGATGTTTGAGAAACGGATGACCGAGACACAGTCTTTCAGAAACATTAACTCTACTTCGCGTAGACCATACCAAACATACAAACCCACTACCTATTGATCTACCTCTTCAAGAGCTTCACGTAACTTACTCAACTATGCTAGAGCCCATAATAGCTTGTGGCTGCACATGCAAGTTTCTAGCATGGAAATTCTCAGTTCCCTTTGAGCCTGGGTGGCGGTCCATAGGAAGATCACACGGGTACTCTGGGATTTCCAAAAAAATACAGGCAACACTGGGTACTCCAGGTGCCTCAATCCACCCAGATGTAAATTTAAGTTGCCACCTTAAGTTGAACCATTAATTAAAAATCTCACATCGGTCATGGATTTCACTCACCCAAATCATGTCTACGAGCATAGCATAGCAATATAAGCAACGCGTAGAAATAACTCCCCAGGGTTTGAATGTAACAGGGCAATAGGTTCTACCTCATCATATACTTCCCAACCCACAAGTTAATGTCATCCTAACCATGCAATGTTTGAGGATTGGAGCTAATGCATAAAAACTGGGTGATAAAGGGATATGATCAAAGTGTTACTTGCCTTGCTGATGATCCGTGTAACCTAGAGACTCCAAATAACACACTTCGCACTCCGAGAATTCTAACGCAAACAAACAATAGCATACATAAGCAACTAACAAAGAAGCACGGGCAAAACTCAAATAAGAAGATCTAACATGAAAGTTCAACTTAAGAACTCCGTTTTGCAAAAAGAATCAAACCAAACGGAGCAACGAAACTCAAACGGCGAAAGAAACAAGATCCGTTTACTAATCTCAACGAAGGTCAAATTTTACAGTACCAAAATCTTGTTCAAGTTGGTTATGCGGAAAGAGGGTCTCAAGACGAAGATCTAGGCGTTTGAATCGCCTGATTCCGACTAACGAGCGAAAAGATAAACTGAAAATCGGATCAGAAATCACGATCGAGAATAATCGCGGAAAAATCCGATAAAAGAAAACTGACGAACAGACTAATGAACGAGCGTTCGTTAGCTATAACTAACGGGCGAAAACCATTCGTTAAAACAAACGTATGGACGAACGTTCGCTAAATAGAAGAACCAGGAAAAACCGGCGAACCAATCTACAAAACGAACTAGGGGTTTTTCAAAAAAACCGAATCGGTTTTCTTAAGAAAAACCGGGCGGCGGCGAACGGCGAGTTACCTCTCCGGCGAGGCGGGGCTCGGGCGGCGGGGCAGCGGGCTTGCGGGGCGAGGCGGTGCGGCTCGGCTCGGGCTGCGGGGCGATGGGGGTGGCGCGGTATATAAGGGGGAGAGGTAGCTTGGAGGAGGGGGCAAGGCGGCGGCGGTGGAGGAGTCCGGCTCGGACTCTGGTCCGAGTCGGGGCGGCGGCACGCGCGACTCCGTGCGGGAGATGGCGGCGGCGGCGGTTGGGCCGGCCCGGCTGGGTTTGCTCCTGTCGGTGCTTGGGAGTTCTTTTTTTTAAATAATTCTGCCAAACAGAAAATAAATCCTAGAAAATAAAATAAAATCTAAAAATGCCAAAATAAATTGTCACCATCTAAATAAAATATTTAGAACAAGATGAACATTTTCTTGGCCCTAAATGCAGTTTTGAAAAACGTGCAATTTTTTTAATGCAAACAAAATTGCAATAAAATCCAAATAAAATCAAATAAATTATTTTAATATTTTTCCTCCAATATTTCATTTATTTTGGAGAAGTCATATTATCTCCTCTCATAAATTTTTAATTATGAAATATTTTCGAAGAGAAAAATAATTAAAACCAAAATCCTCGTTTCACCAGTTGATAAAAATCAAATAAGGAAACCAAAATCTCCGTGGGTCCTTGAGTTGCTTAGGATTTCGAGGATTGCTGGACGAAAATGCAATAAAATATGATATGCAAGAATGACCTATGTATAACATTCCAAATTGAAAATTTGGGATGTTACAACCCCGCTGACTACGGGGTTTGACCTCCCCTGGATCCCTGACGTGTGGGCCCAGGCCCCGGCTTAATTAGTGTTAGTTTGGTTAGGGTTAATTAGCTTAGTTAATTAGATGAACCACTGACAAGTGGGTCCAGTCCTGCTAACATTTTAGATAGGGTTAGTTTAACACTAATCAACTCGGTTAACTAACTGAGTCACTGACCAGTGGGCCCCACTGGTCAGGTTTGACCCGGACAGGTGCTGCTGACCTGCTGAGGTCAGCATGATGTGGTGCTGACGCAGTAATGTTTTTCTGGGATTTTAATAAATCAGAAATGATTTATTATTTTCAGAAAATTCCCAAAACTTCTAAAATTCGTAGAAATTAACCTGTAACTCCAAATGCAAAGTTTTATATACGAAAAATGATCAAAAAAATCCAATCCATCCATCTATATCATTTTCATGCATGTTAGAACAACTTATGACTATTGTTTAGGCAAATCAAATGAATGGCATTAGAATATCCACATATGGGGTTTGAATTTGAATCTTGTGTTCAAACCAACTCCATTTAAATTGCTGCTAGTTGCATTGGCTCAAATCACATCATGTTGCCATGTCATGATCATGCATCATATTGTTGCATTGCATTGATTGTGTTTCTTCTCTGTTGTCGGTGTTTGTCCCCTCTCAGTGGACGTAGTTCCGACGATGAGTTCGATGACACCGATGAAGAGCTATATTATCTTCAGATGTGCCAGGCAAGCAGAACCCCCTTGTTCATTTTGTGCATTAGGACAACAATGATTCAACTGTTACATATTGCGGTAGTTGAACCCCTTTCCTCTGCATGACCTATCATTGCCACAGTAAATGGATAAAACCCACTAGCTTGAGTAGGAGTTGTTTGAGCCCTGATGTGCCTACTCATTCATGCCTGTTTGTCATGCCTGCTACTGCTTAGAGTTGAGTCAGGTCTGATTCATCGGGGATGAATTGGAATGTGGTGAACATGTCCTACTATTGAGAGCTAAGTGTGTGAACACGATTTGGTAAAGGTAGGGGTGAGAGGCCATGTAGGAGTACAAGGTGGGTTGCCTCATTGAAACCGTCCTCAGGAACTGAGTTCTGTGTTTGTGATCCATGAATAGTTACTACCACGCATTGGAATGCTTAAGTGCCCCTCTCGGCGTATTAACCGCCTCGATCTCTGTCCAGGAGTTGCAACTAGTTTCTGGTGTTTGTAGGTAGTGTTAGTAGTCTACCAAGTGGCACCCGGTACAGGTGGGCTTGGGACAGACTAGGCACCGTGGCCGGGTATGCCAAGCGTCGCCCGTTTGGTGGGCTTGGAACCCTGTACACATCGTTTGGGGCCGTGAGCGACACCCCGGCCGGATCTCCTTGCGGATGGAACCCGAATAGGCGATAAACCTGGACGAGAGACTTGTGTGGTTAGTCAGGTCGTGGCCGACTCCCTCGCCAGGCTTCCGCTTGAAGGTTGCCGAGATACACGATGTGTACATGGTGGTAAGTGGCGAGAGCGTGTGTGAAGAAGTACACCCCTGTAGGGTTAACATCATATATTCGAATAGTCATGTCCGTGGTAAAGGACTTCTGGGTTGCCTGTACAGTTCATAGACAAGTGGAAGTGGATACTCTAAAATGTGCAAGATAAGCGTGAGTGCTATGGATGATGTTCTCGTAGGGAGACGGGAGCGGATCCATAGTGTTGTATTGATATGGTGAATATGTGGACTCGCGTGCGCCACCTCGAAAGAGTTACTTGCAGTCGTAGTTCAGGATAGCCACCGAGTCAAAGATGGCTTGCTACAGTCAAACCCACCACCCCTTTGTTGGTACTGATGCATATGTAGCTAGTTCTGATGTAAGCCTTGCTGGGTACATTTGTACTCATGTTTGCTTAATTTATGTTTTTGCAGAGAGACTTCAGTCTCGCTAGTTTCCATGTGGACTTCGACGTTTAGCTTGTTACCTCAGCTACGATCTTGTACCCTTGGGAGGGTCTTGTAGATAGTCAGGCTTCTTAGCCTTTTCCTTTTGTAGTTGTCTGTACTCAGACAAGATAAGCTTCTGCATGTACTTGTTGCTTGTATGACTTGAATGCTGGGTCATCAGACCCATGTTTGTAATATCTGGCTCTTCGGAGCCTAATGAATAAATACTTTGAGTCGTAGAGTTTTGTTGTGATGCCATGTTGTATTTACATATATCGGGCATATTGTGTGTATGATTGAAATGCTTGGTATGTGTGGGATTCGACAACCTAGTTGTTTATCCTTGGTAGCCTCTCTTCTGGGGAAATGTAGTCTAGTGCTTCCACTGAGCCATGGTAGTCTGCTACATCCCGGTTTACCGGAGTCCTGCTAGCCCAGTTACTACTGCTCCAGAACACTTAGACTGGTCGGCATGTGATCCACTTCGTTCATATGTCTGTCCCTTCGTGGAAAATTCACGCGGTGACTTCCGGAGTCCTGCTAGCCTACTACAGCCCGGGTTCCCAAAGTCCTACTAGCCCAGTTGCTACAACCCGGATTCACACGCTGATGACCGACACGTTCGATGCTGGTCATATATGCATGTCCCCGTAAGTTAGCGCCACTTTGTGTTCAAGACTAGTTATGTCGGCCCGGGTTCTCTGTCATATGGATACTAGCGACACTATCATATACGTGAGCCAAAAGGCGCAAACGGTCCCAGGCCAGGTAAGGTGGCACCCGTGGGAATACCTTGCGTGAGGCCACAAAGTGATATGATGTGTTACATGCTAGATCGGTGTGACTTAGAAACGGGGTCCTGACAGCTTTGGTATCAGAGCCTGACTGCATGTAGGATTACCAAGCCAAACTGGTCAAAGTCAAGTCTAGAAGGGAATTGATTGTAGAAGGGAACGTAAGGCTCTTTTTACTCCTTTACCTTATGCCCTTCTGATCTGAGTCAACCTCTTCTTTTCTACGGGGGTTAAGAACTAGGCTTCTCATCTTTCTATCAGGTTCACGTGTTAGTAATCCATAGACTTATAGGATTGATGGTTTCAAGCCCCAGTTCAGTTCCTACCTACTCTCGTGTGTTGTTAGTTAATCTCAGAACCTTGATATTATGATGTTGAGTGGTTATGCCACCATTTTGCCGGATGTCTCAAATCTTTTTGAGCATTTACAGCCGTTATGATGTCCGATTCATCCCAGGTTTCTTACTAGTCTGATGCATTTGCAAATCCCTTCCTCCTGTTCTCGATGTCCCTTTGGGCCAGATTAAGCACACTAAAAGGTTTGTTGAGGTACTATATTGCCTTGACATATATGTTGGAGCTAGTATTATGACCCAAAGCATCTTAGAGAACCACCTAGTAATCTAGCAATGCTTTGAATCCCCGGTGTGATGATTCTGGCCACCATTCTCGAAAGCATCCCGTGATGCCATTTTGTTAGTAGGTATTCTATTCCTAGGTTCTTGAACCCGAGATTCACCCTACTTACTTCATGTTGATAGTGTTGCTAGTTCCTTTAGGATATTAGTAACCTTTGCGATAGTCCTCGAGGTCCGTGGTATTTCCTTCTTCCAAATATCATGAACTGCTTATGGCAGAATTCTCTGAACCAAAAGATCACAACAAAAGTGCTCTTGATGAGTTCTCCATTTTTATTGTGACTGCCAAATCTACCTTCTGCATGGTTTATCCGGAAGAAATATGTTGAACTTTGTTCGACATGCTAATCTATGCATCCACAACTATGAAAATCATATGTTCCTTGAGTTGTCCCTCTTTAGTTGTTTTCTGACCTCTGTCTATCAGTTGATAGTCAAGAGCATGTGTGCATTCATGTTCATTGATGCCTTTTACTCTTGTGGTACGTCAAGCCGTTCTGGTTCAGAATGACTAGGAGAAGCAAACTCCAGTACCTCATCCATATCCAGGATTGGGTCAAAGTAGTTGTATTCCGCAGATCACAATGCCATCCAGCTTTTGATTCTGTTCTACCCTGAAGTATTACCCACTCTATGTCAGGAATATCATGAGAAATGCACCACCTCTTATGAATTCTTGATGCAGTGATACTTCTTGCCATCATTATTCATTCATCGGTTCCCGGTTGTAGTAACCGGAATACCAACAAGGGAATCATAATGTGTGCAATTAATACTCCTAGCAACCCTGTTGCTTGGTAGTTAATGGACAATAATCTCATTCTTAGCGTGTTGGTTGTTGAATCATCATCCTAAGGTTGATCATGCCACCTAGTCCATTTTCCCTGGTACACTCTTCGATCAAGAGTTAGCATTGTGTCAATCCTTGCTTAATTGATCACATCATCCTGCCTCGAAAGCAAGATTGTTCTTGAGCTTAATAACATATCGGTGGTTCGTGATATTCCGAATATCTTCTTGGAGGTATTACCAGGTTGTTCCCTGACTATTATGTTGAGCTCGTGATCACGTTAGTTTTCTTCTAAACCACCCATTCTCCAAGATTCTGTGTTGGATACCTTGAGCTAGTTGGTTAAGTTGTACAACAACTTGGAGAGTTGGAAGATAAAAGCTTGCCTAACTTAGTTCATTCCAAAGGGATATTCTTGTGTAGTGTGCGTTGAAGAAAGATGATAGCTTCATCCATTGGTCCCTGTGATCAGTTGTTGGACCTATTGTCTTATCAATCCTTTGATTTGAGTGTGGGTTATCGTCAAATCAAATCAGAACCAATGATGTTCGTAATGTTGTCTTACTCGTGGTCGTTTCCTCGAGCATACCTCATTATATCCTTTGGGTCTGACCAATACTATCACCGTGTTCCCATAATTGTGGAATTCCACCTAGATGGAAGCCTGGATGGATTGTTGTTGAGCCCATTCACAAAAATTTCATCTTGTCCATGATTCATGTTGAACATCTAAGCTAGTGTTGGAAACTTCTATAAGTATTATCTTCATGTTCCGTTCATGAAGTATATGTTTGGATGAAAGTAGTGACTTCCTCTAAGTTCACGTGCAATCGATGCAAGTTGCCGCCATGAATTCGAGAAAGTTTGTTTTTGCTTCCTCTGGAATCATCCCAAGTTAGTCACGCATATGTGCGAAGTACTCTATGGTTTGATAAGTTGGCCGCCTCCACTCCATATGTGTTCCTAGCACACCAAGCCACTGATTAATTTGTTTGAGGAAAAGAGTTGTTGTGTGAATACTAGTTCATGCACAAGATTCCAATATCCTCGATGACGGTTCCCCACCTGAACTCGGTAGTGTTTGTTGTAAGACTTCTACGTGATCATGCTTGTCTTGGACATCGTGTTATTCACATGTATGCAGCAGAACGAGCTCATGTTTTGGAGCTTGCTATCGTACTAAAAGAATCTTGTTAATCCATGACGGCTACAATCTGTCATGGAACAGTGCAAAACCGTCAAGGAGGGTTGTCCGTGATGGATTTATAACTCGTCTTGTATATCGCGTCATAATTTGACAACTGTACCACCATGACGGATCCTAGCCGTCACCGATCATTCCCTAGGCCCGCCTAGGCCCGGTCCTCTATGACAGACTAGTCCGTCATGGATTTAGACGAGGCTGTACAAAAATGGGCTTGACGTGGCATCTACATGGCACCAGCGTGGATGTGACATGGCATCCACTTTTTTTGTCGTGGTAGTTTAGAACATTTATTTTAGTCCAGCCATGATTTCCATCCAACTAGTTAAAGCGCCACCCATTACACATAATCAAACAAGCTTTCACAACACAATTAATTTCTATTGAACAGGCCCATAATTTGAAGCATTTCACAAATTTCTATTCAATTATTTCACTAAGTAAAGCCCTTTTAAAACGTGGCCAATAAAACATCCAACATCAGATCATAGGCCCTTAGTAATAATTACACCATATTACATCAACAAATATACAAGATTAATAATTACACCAGATTACATCAACAAATATACAAGATTGTACAGACCCTCTTAATCATCAAGTTCATGCCTACACCTCGAACTTCCTTTTTTGCCCTGACCACCAAGTAAACATGTAACAGACAATACGCTTCTGTTACAAAATGGCAAGCTGATTGCAACAACATAAATAGTAGGTGTAGTTATTATCATCTGAACCACCATTTTTATTTCGCATGGTTTGAACCTCACTCATGAGGCCTATATACTTAAGAGTTATGCCAGGATTGCTTATCTTTCATTAATCAACAATATTGTTTCATTGCAGCAACACAACATCAACGACTAATCATGAGTAACCTAGTGCCAAATAGTTCAAATCATCCTGAAGGGCATAGGAGCTTACCCATGCCAAAGCGCTGAGGAGCTCCACCTTGTTGTGCAACAGTAGGTACCTTTGAAAAATTATCATCTCAAAGATTAGAGGGGTGTTGACAAATAATAAAGGGATATGGGAACAAGATAAGTTATTGTTTCTGGAAAACTACTTGCAACAAAATTGTACTTTTTACCATAGTGCACACCCTTTTTTTCCTAAACCATGATCATGAACTAACTTGGTGTCATTTTTCTTATGTAAAAAATACACCTATCTACGTGTGAGAACAGACATAATAGGTATATTATAGTACCAAGAACAACCAAGTGACCTCTTTTTTACTTATAAACTTGATCAAATTCAATTTTTTCAGAACTGAGGAAGCAGATTATAAATAATACCTATTAATGGTAGAGAAAATAAGAATAAATGAAATGTTCAAGGTGGAGTCACTTTCAAAGTTGCACTGCACTTAACATGATTTAATAAACTTGAAACACTAACTCTCGATTTTGATAACAGATCCTGCATTAAACAAATGCAATTTTTGATTATTATATTTAGAATTGGTAGAGGAAATCAATCAAACCTAGAACTTATATAATGGGCTATGGCAATCTGATCTCTACCAGTACCACAGGAAATAACCAAGATGGAAGCAATGATGAACAGAAGAGCTATACAGCCAACGATGGTTCACATAACATTTCAAGGAAGTATAGCTAAACTAATATAAAGTAGTTATGATTGATTATGTACTGTAGTATGAGGTCCTAAAGAATTGACACACCAAGTTCTTTTGTATGCAGCATAGTTCTTCAAGTATATTTAATTCTACCAGTGGACTGATTCAGTCGTTCAGTTGTAATCATCAACCTTCGTCACAGATCAAGTGGAGACCTGAGCCAGGAACAGTGCTTAAGATATCATAACAAGCATAATAATACTGCATTAATATATACACTTTACAGTAGTATAGAAATATGCCAGACAAGGAACACTAATTCCACAATACAGAAAGACAAAAAGGAGGCTACTGCGGAATGTAAAGCAACATCCAGTAATTCATAAAGTGGATAACTCGCTTTTCCTGATACATCAAGAAGCATTCTGGAAGTGATTGAACTAGTAATACACTCCCTTTTATTAGGCAGTAAGAAGAGGTTCAATTCTCCATCTCTTTTCGTTCTGGAAAGATACAAAAATGTACAGCACATGCAGTTTTGCACATTGCGTTTTATTAGGAGCTAGAAGAGGTTCAATTCATCTCTTTTGGTTCTGAAAAGATACAAAAATGCACAACAAATACAATTTTGCACTCTGGAGTTTACTTTCACAGAGTAAAGCTAAAAAAGTACAATCAAATAAAACTACAGCTACCTGATTGCAATAGTCAGTTTAATCAAATCAGGAAAGCATCAAACAGTTTACTGACTATGAGCCTAACTTGCTACTATACTATAAATTATATAACAGAGGGAGTAATGTTTGTAAATATTAAAGCATTAATTCTTGAGAGGAAAGATACAAAATCAAGCTGAATCAAGAAGAAGAGGGAGGTAGAGGTCGAAGTGCTCACCGGAGACCTTTGTAAGCAATGCAATGGTCGCAGTGCAGGTCAGACACCATCTCGCGTGACAGAGGAGGTTGCCACAGGACGCACCACTGCGCCGGAGACGCTGAAGAGGGGGTCGGGGTCGCCGCCGTCCAGCCCAATGCAGTCGAGCCCACTGAGCTAGGGGGAGGCGGAGAGGCATGAGGGGGCGCGATGCACAACGAAGTGGTGCTGTTGGAGACACGCCAGTGACAGACGCGTCGCCGTAGCTGAAACCCTAGACATTGGCTAGGGGTTGAGTGCGAGCGCAGGGGGCTGGGAGTGGCGGATCCAGCTGGGCTGGAGGGCGGAGGGGTCGGAGACGAGCTCGTGAGTGTGCTGCACGGTGGCGGACGTCGCCGGAATCGGCAGATCTTGGTGGCGGCGCGATGATTCGCGGGAGAGGGTGAGATGGGTCGCGCGAGAGATGGATTGGTGGGGGTTGCGACGGATCTAGCAGCAGCGAGGTGAGAGGAGGGGAAGGGCTGGCGGCGAGCAGTGGGAGGAGGTGATATGGTGGTGGGTAGAGGCGATGTGTGTGAGGAGATGGGGAATCGAGAGGGGGGCTGCGACGAAGGGAGAGACAGAGAGAGGAGAGGCACTTAGGGTTTGGGTTTTTTATACGCGAATGGTTAGGCGGGCTTTAGCGGGCTTGCGGGGCTCTAGCGGCCATTCATGACAAATTTCGAAAACGTCATGCGAAATCCATCATGGATCAATAGATTTCTTGTAGTAGTTCATTTCCCGAGAATCTCGCAACGTTATCTCATCGATTTTTGTTGGAATTCTTCTTCTCAGACATGTTGAGTCTGAAGTGTCCTGTTACTAACCAGATCTGAATCTCGGGCAGATATGATGGTTGGAACATTCCAACATTTGCATTTTGTACCTAACTTGCACCGCTATTGTGCCATTTTCCTATGGTCTGCCCTCCTCAGTAATTGTTGTTCAGGATCATCTTTAAAAGTGGTCCTACCATGGGTCCCATCTATTTCCAATGATAAGCAAAAATCATCCATTGTGTTGTCTTCAACAAGGTAGTCCACATCATCCATTGTAGTCTGAGTATGCCACTCTTTCGAACTCCGTCAAATGATCGATTGTGATTTGCCTTAGGCTGGTATAGAGAGCTTCAATGATCGCGATATCAAAAGTAATTCTTTTTGCCACTTAAGGGAATAATTATACGAGTCACCTTTCCCAAGGTGTCCCGTTATATATGGAATCATGGCAATTAACTCCTCGCTACTTTGAAACCTATGCACCATCTTACTCAAGCGTGGAATTGTTGCCTACCAAATTGAAACCCTCGTCTTCTACTTCCCTCCATCACTCGGATGTATGTGTTGTGTCTCAGCTCAATATATGCTCCAACATCTCATTGCATGAGTTGATCTTGAGTGTTCGATCTTCGAGGAGATCGTTTTCGGTGGATTTTTCTTTTGTCGTCATCGTGTTGGATAAAGATATCGAAAGCAAAGACGTCAAGATCAATTTGAAGAAATGAATCAACATCTTCGAAAAGGGAAAATGGATCATGGAGATTGTGATAGTTTTGTGACCCCCTTTCCTCTTACCTCACGTCTTGAATCTCAGGACGAGATTCTTGTTTAGTGGGGGTGAGTTGTCACGTCCCTAGCCTTGCTATGCACTTGGACTAGCTTGGTTTTAGCATCATGTCTAAATTTCATTTAAACCTGAATTGGGGACTGTTAAACCCTAGCACCAAATGAAATTCAAATAGGTTCAACCTAAAATAATCTTCAATGAACCCAAAGTGCCTTTTGAAAATGTTCATGACTTCTGATAAAGGTGAAAACCTCTGCCAAAAATGATGAACATATTTCTAGGTCATCTCTGGATTTTTGATTTAAATCATTATGTATTTGAATTTGAGCATTTAATTACTATAAATATTTAAAATGCTCAAATAATTCTGAAACTAAATGTGGGCCACTGGAATAATCCACGGAGTGTCCAAAAATTATTTCAGGATTTTACAAAATGCTTTAGTATTTTTACTAAAGCCAAAACAGTTGTGGGTAAATAGGAAAGAGAAACAAAATATAAAACAGAGGCAGAGAGAGAAAGAAACCCACCTGGGCCTTTTACCTTGACAGGCCGATGGCCTAGCCCACCTCCTCGCACGTCATCTTCCCCGCGCCTACTGGTACTGTGCGTGGCGCGCGGACAGCCGAGCCGCGGCCACCTCCTGCTAGCCACGCAGCTGCTCCCCCTTCGTCCTGCTGCACCGCCCAGGACCGCCTCGACACTCTGCACCTCTCCCCTCCCTCTCTGGACCCCCTCCCTCCTCCCCTGCTCACTCCCTCGCCTCTGCACTACCGCAGTAGAACGCTGCCGTCGTCTACGTTTGCCGTAGTCGTGGCCACTGCCTCCCCCTCGGCCGCTCGACGTGCCCCACAGCTCCGCATGACCTCTTCTTCGTCCCCATCCAGCTACACGTCGTCGGGCGCCCTGCTTTGCTGTCGCCACCGTCTTCTTCCTCCTCGGGTCGCAGAGATCGCCATCGCCCGTTCGTCATTGCCAACGCTTCCCCGAGCCACCCAGCTGCACCAGAAGAACTACCGTGAGCACCTGCGCCTTTCCCCTCTCTCCCCGCAGTCTAACTCACCCTCTAGCGCTAGCGCTGCCGCGCCCGAGAGCTTGCTGCCGCAGTCCATGGCACTGCTGCGGCCACAGCTACTGCCACCCGCGTCCGAGCTCATCAACGTGCTCAGCGCACCCCTAGGAGCACGTAGCACTCTTCGGTTTCTCCTATGGTGCACCGTAGCATCGCCACCGTCTGCACCCGAACTCCGGCCGCCACGGAAGCGGACACCGCCATCGATCTAGATCGTCTCCTGCGACCCCACTAGCACCAGCTGACGCGGACGAGGCTCAGGGTTCCAACGGTGCCATCCATGCCTCGTACGTGGCCTGTGCTGCGATTCCGCGCATCGCCGCCATCCCGGACCTCGTCGATGGCTAATCGCCGGCGGGTTTGACCCCGCTAACTAGGGAGTTTAACCTCCCCTGGATCCCTGACATGTGGGCCCAGGAACTTGCTTAATTAGTGTTAGTTTGGTTAGGGTTAATTAACTTAGTTAATTAGATGAACCACTGACAAGTGAGCCCAGCCCTGCTAACATTTTAGATAGGATTAGTTTAACACTAATCAACTCGGTTAACTAACTGAGTCACTGACCAGTGGGCCCCACTCGTCAGGTTTGACCTGGACCGGTGCTGCTGACCTGCTGAGGTCAGCATGACATGGTGCTGATGTAGTAATGTTTTTCTGGGATTTCAATAAATCAAAAATGATTTATTATTTTCAGAAAATTCCCAAAACTTCTAAAATTCATAGAAATTAATCTGTAACTCCAAATGCAAAGTTTTATATATGAAAAATGATCAGAAAAATCCAATCTATCCATCTGTATCATTTTCATGCATGTTAGAACAACTTATGACTACTGTTTAGGGCAAATCAAATGAATGGCATTAGAATATCCACATATGGGGTTTGAATTTGAATCTTGTGTTCAAACCAACTCCATTTAAATTGCTGCTAGTTGCATTAGCTCAAATCACATCATGTTGCCATGTAATGATCATGTATCATATTGTTGTAGTGCATTGATTGTGTTTCTTCTCTATTGTCGGTGTTTGTCCCCTCTCAGTGGACGTAGGTCCGACGATGAGTTTGATGACACCGATGAAGAGCTATATTATCTTCAGAAGTGCCAGGCAAGCAGAACCTCCTTATTCATTCTGATACAATCCCACTCTCTCGCTCTTGCTCTCTTTTACTGCATTAGGACAACAACGATTCAACTGTTACATGCTGCGGTAGTTGAACCCCTTTCCTTTGCATGACCTGTCATTGCCACAGTAAATAGATGAAACCCACTAGCATGAGTAAGAGTTGTTTGAGCCCGGATGTGCCTACTCCTTCATGCTTGTTATTCATGTCTGCTACTGCTTAGAGTTGAGTCAGGTCTGGTTCATCGGGGGTGAATTGGAATGTGGTGAACATGTCCTGCTGTTGAGAGCTAACTGTGTGAACATGATTTGGTAAAGGTAGCGGTGAGAGGCCATGTAGGAGTACATGGTGGGTTATCTCATTGAAACCGTCTTCAGGAACTGAGTTCTATGTTTGTGATCCATGAACAGTTACTACCACTCATTGGAATGCTTAAGTGCCCCTCTCAACTTATTAACCGAATCGATCTCTGTCTAGGAGTTGCAACTAGTTTCTGGTGTTTGTAGATAGTGTTAGTAGTCTACCAAGTGGCACCCGGTACAGGTGGGCTTGGGACAGACTAGGCACCGTGGTCGGGTATGCCAAGAGTCGACAGTTTAGTGGGCTTGGAACCCTATACACATCGTTTGGGGCCGTGAGCAACACCCCGGCCGGATCTCCTTGCGGATAGAACCCAAATAGGTGATAAACCTGGAAGAGAGACTTGTGTGGTTAGTCAGGTCGTGGCCGAATCCCTCGCCAGGCTTTCGCTTGAAGGTTGCCGAGATAAACGACGTGTACATGGTGGTAAGTGGCGAGAGAGTGTGTGAAGAAGTACACCCCTGCAGGGTTAACATCATCTATTCGAATAGCCGTGTCCGCGGTAAAGGACTTCTGGGTTGCCTGTACAGTTCACAGACAAGTGGAAGTGGATACTCTAAAGTGCGCAAGATAAGTGTGAGTGCTATGGATGGCGTTCTCGTAGGGAGACGGGAGCGGATCCATAGTGGTGTATTGATATGGTGAATATGTGGACTCGCGTGCGCCACCTCAAAAGAGTTACTTGCAGTCGTAGTTCAGGATAGCCACCGAGTCAAAGCTAGCTTGCTGCAGCCAAACTCCACCACCCCTTTGTTGATACTGATGCATATGTAGCTAGTTCTGATGTAAGCCTTGCTGGGTACATTTGTACTCATGTTTCCTTAATTTATGTTTTTGCAGAGAGACTTCAGTCTCGCTAGTTTCCGCGTGGACTTCGACGTTTAGCTTGTTACCTCAGCTATGATCTTGTACCCTTGGGAGGGTCTTGTAGATAGTCAGGCTTCTTAGCCTTTTCCTTTTGTAGTTGTCTGTACTCAGACAAGATAAGCTTCCGCATGTGCTTGTTTCTTGTATGACTTGAATGCTGGGTCATCAGACCCATGTTTGTAATATCTGGCTCTTCGGAGCCTAATGAATAAATACTTTGAGTCGTAGAGTTTTGTTGTGATGCCATGTTGTATTTACATATATCGGGAATATTGTGTGTATGATTGAAATGCTTGGTACGTGTGGGATCCGACAACCTAGTTGTTTATCCTTGGTAGCCTCTCTTATGGGGAAATGTAGTCTAGTGCTTCCAGTGAGCCATGGTAGTCTGCTACATCCCGGTTTACCGGAGTCTTGCTAGCCCGGTTACTACTGCTCCGGAACACTTAGACTGGCCGGCATGTGATCCACTTCATTCCTGTGTCTGTCCCTTCGTGGAAAAGTCACGCGGTAACTTTCGGAGTCCTGCTAGCCTGCTACAGCCTGGGTTCCCGAAGTCCTGCTAGCCCAGTTGCTACAACCCGGATTCACACGCTGATGACCGACACGTTCGATGCTGGTTCATGTATGCCTATCCCCGTAAGTTAGCGCCACTTTGGGTTCAAGACTAGTAATGTCGGCCCGGGTTCTCTGTCATATGGATACTAGCGACACTATCATATACGTGAGCCAAAAGGCGCAAACGGTCCCGGGCCAGGTAAGGTGGCACCCGTGGGAATACCGTGCGTGAGGCCGCAAAGTGATATGATGTGTTACATGCTAGATCGGTGTGACTTAGAATCGGGGTCATGACAGCTTTGGTATTAGAGCCTGACTGCCTGTAGGATTACCATGCCAAACTGGTCGAAGTCAAGTCTAGAAATGCTTTAGTTATATAAGGGAATTGATTGTGGAAGGGAACGTAAGGCTCTTTTTACTCCTTTACCTTATGCCCTTCTGATCTGAGTCAACCTCTTCTTTTCTACAGGGGTTAAGAACTAGGCTTCTCATCTTTCTATCAGGTTCACATGTTAATAATCCGTAGACTTATAGGACTGATGGTTTCGAGCCCCAGTTCAGTTCCTACCTACTTCCGTGTGTTGTTAGTTAATCTCAGAACCTTGATATTATGATGTTGAGTGGTTATGCCACCATTTTGCCGGATGTCTCAAATCTTTTTGAGCATTTACAGTCGTTATGCTGCCAGAGTCATCCCAGGTTTCTTACTAGTCTGATGCATTTGCAAATCCCTTCCTCCCGTTCTCGATGTCCCTTTGGGCCAGATTAAGCACACTAAAAGGTTTGTTGAGGTACTACATTGCCTTGACATATATTTTGGAGCTAGTGTTATGACCCTAGGCATCTTAGAGAACCACCCAGTAATCTAGCAATGCTTTGAATCCCCAGTGTGATGATTCTGGCCACCATTCTCGAAAGCATCCCGTGATGCCATTTAGTTAGTAGGCATTCTAGTCATGGGTTCTTGAACCCGAGATTCACCCTACTTACTTCATGTTGATAGTGTTGCTAGTTCCTTTAGGATATTAGTAACCTTTGCGATAGTCCTCGAGGTCCGTGGTATTTCCTTCTTCCAAATATCATGAACTGCTTATGGCAGAAGTTCTCTGAGCCAAAAGATCACAACAAAAGTGCTCTTGATGAGTTCTCCATTCTTATTGTGACTCCGCCAAATCTACCTTCTGCGTGGTTTATCCGGAAGAAATGTGTTGAACTTTGTTCGACATGCTAATCTATGCATCCACAACTAAGAAAATCATATGTTCCTTGAGTTGTCCCTCTTTAGTTGCTTTCTAACCTCCGTCTATCAGTTGATAGTCAAGAGCATGTATGCATTCATGTTCATCGATGCCTTTTACTCTTGTGGTCCATCAAGCCGTTCTGGTTCAGAATGACTAGGAGAAACAAACTCCAGTACTTCATCCATATCTAGGATTGGGTCAAAGTAGTTGTATTCTGCAGATCAAAATGCCATCCAGCTTTTGATTCTGTTCTACCCTGAAGTATTATCCACTCTATGTCAGGAATATCATGAGAAATGCACCACCTCTTATGAATTCTTGACGCAGTGATACTTCTTGCCATCATTATTCATTCCTCGATTCCCGGTTGTAGTAACCGGAATACCGACAAGGGAATCACAATGTATGCAATCAATACTCCTAGCAACCCCGTCGCTTGGTAGTTAATCGACAATAATCTCATTCTTAGCGTGTTGGTTGTTGAATCATCACCCTAAGGTTGATCGTGCCACCTAGTCCATTTTCCCTGGTACACTCTTGGATCAAGAGTTAGCATTGTGTCAATCCTTGCTTAATTGATCACATCATCCTACCTCGAAAGCAAGATTGTTCTTGAGCTTAATAACATATCGGTGGTTCGTGATATTCCAAATATCTTCCCGGAGGTATTACCGGGTTGTTCCCTGACTCTTATGTTGAGCTCATGATCACGTTGGTTTTCTTCTAAACCGCCCATTCTCCAAGATTCTGTGTTGGATACCTTGAGCTAGTTGGTTAAGCTTAAGAACAACTCGGAGAGTTGGAAGATAAAATCTTGCCAAACTTAGTTCGTTCCAAAGGGATATTCTTGTGTAGTGTGCATTGAAGAAAGATGATATCTTCATTGATTGGTCCCTGTGATCAGTTGTTGGACCTATTGTCTTATCAATCCTTTGATTTGAGTGTGGGCTATCGTCAAATCAAATCAGAACCAATGATGTTCGTAATGTTGTCTTACTCGTGGTCGTTTCCTCGAGCATACCTCATTATATCTTTTGGGTCTGACCAATACTATCATCGTGTTCCCATAATTGTGGAATTCCACCAAGATGGAAGCCTGGATGGATTGTTGTTGAGCCCATTGACAACAATTTCATCTTGTCCATGATTCATGTTGAACATCTAGGCTAGTGTTGGAAACTTCTATAAGTATTATCTTCATGTTCCGTTCATGTAGTATATGTTTGGATGAAAGTAGTGACTTCCTCTAAGTTCACGTGCAATCGATGCAAGTTGCCGCCATGAATTCGAGAAAGTTTGTTTTTGCTTCCCCTGGAATCATCCCAAGTTAGTCACGCATATGTGCGAAGTACTCTTTGGTTTGATAGGTTGGCCGCCTCCACTCCATATGTGTTCCTAGCACACCAAGCCACTGATTAGTTTGTTCGAGGAAAAGAGTTGCTGTGTGAATACTAGTTCATGCACAAGATTCCAATATCCTCGATGATGGTTCCCCACCTAAACTCGGTAGTGTTTGTTGTAAGACTTCTACGTGATCATGCTTGTCTTGGACAGCGTGTTCACATGTATGCAACAGAACCAGCTCATGTTTTGGAGCTTGCTATCATAGTTCATTTCCTGAGAATCTCGCAATGTTATCTCGTCGATTTTTGTTGGAATTCTTCTTCTCAGACATGTTGAGTCTGAAGTATCCTGTTACTAACCAGATCTGAATCTCAGGCAAATATGATGGTTGGAACATTCCAACATTTGCATTTTGTTCCTAGCTTGCACCGCTATTGTGCCATTTTCCCATGGTCTGCCCTCCTTAGTAATTGTTGTTCAGGATCATCTTTAAAAGTGGTCCTACCACGGGTCCCATCCATTTCCAATGATAAGCAAAAATCATCCATTGTGTTGTCTTCAACAAGGTAGTCCACATCATCCACTGTAGTCTGAGTATGCCACTCAAATGATCGATTGTGATTTGCCTTAGGCTGGTATAGAGAGCTTCAATGATCATGATATCAAAAGTAATTCTTTTTGCCACTTAAGGGAATAACTCTACGAGTCACCTTTCCCAAGGTGTCTCGTTATGGAATCATGGCAATTAACTCCTCGCTACTTTGAAACCTATGCACCATCTTACTCAAGTGTGGAATTGTTGCCTACCAATTTGAATCCCTCGTCTTCTACTTCCCTCCATCACTCGGATGTATGTGTTGTGTCTTAGCTCAAGATATGCTCGAAGATCTCATTCCATGAGTTGATCTTGAGTGTTTGATCTTCGAGGAGATCATTTTCGGAGGATTTTTCTTCTGTCGTCATCGTCTTGGATAAAGATCTCGAAAGCAAAGACGTCAAGATCAATTTGAAGAAATGAATCAACATCTTCGAAAAGGGAAAATGGATCATGGAGATTGTGATAGTTTTGTGACCCCTTTCCTCTTACCTCACATCTAGAATCTCAGGACAAGATTCTTGTTTAGTGGGGGTGAGTTGTCACGTCCCTAGCCTTGCTATGCATCATGTCTAAATTTCATTTAAACCTGAATTGGGGACTGTTAAACCCTAGCACCAAATGAAATTCAAATAGGTTCAACCTAAAATAATCTTCAATGAACCAAAGTGCCTTTTGAAAATGTTCATGACTTCTGATAAAGGTGAAAACCTCTGCCAAAAATGATGAACATATTTCTAGGTCATCTATGGATTTTTGATTTAAATCATTATGTATTTGAATTTGAGCATTTAATTACTATAAATATTTAAAATGCTCAAATAATTCTGAAACTAAATGTGGGCCACTGGAATAATCCACGGAGTGTCCACAATTATTTCAGGATTTTACAAAATGCTTTAGTATTTTTACTAAAGCCAAAACAGTTGCACGTAAATAGAAAAGAGAAACAAAATATAAAACAGAGACAGAGAGAAAGAAACCCAACTGGGCCTTTTACCTTGACAGGCCGACGGCCCAGCCCACCTCCTCGCGCGTCGTCTTCCCCGCGCCTATTGGCACTGTGTGTGGCGCGCGCATAGCTGAGCCGCGGCCACCTCCTGCTAGCCACGGAGCTGCTCCCCCTTCGTCCTGCTGCACCGCCCAGGACCGCCTTGACACTCTGCACCTCTCCCTCCCTCTCTGGACCCCCTCCATCCTTCCCTGCTCTCTCCCTCACCTCTGCACCGCCGCAGCCGAACGCCGCCGTCGTCGCCGTTCGCCGTAGTCGTGGCCACTGCCTCCCCCTAGGCCGCTCGACGTGCCCCAGAGCTCCCCCACGACCTCTTCTTCGACCCCATCCAGCTACACGTCGCCGGGCACCCTGCCTCGCCGTCACCACCGTCTTCTTCCTCCTCGGGTCGCCGAAATCGCCATCGCCCGTTCGTCGTCAGTGCTTCCCCGAGCCACCCAGCTGCAACAAAAGAACCGCCGTGAGCACCTGCGCCTTTCCCCTCTCTCCCCGCAGTCTAACTCGCCCTCTAGCACTAGCGCTGCCGCGCCAGAGAGCTCGATGCCGCTGTCCATGGCGCCGCTGCGGCCACAGCTGTTGCCACCCGCGTCCGAGCTCATCAGCGTGCTCGGCGCACCCCCAGGAGCACGTAGCACTCTTCGGTTTCTCCTCTAGTGCACCGTAGCATCGCCACCGGCTGCACCCGAACTCTGGCCGCCACAGAAGCAGACACCGCCGTCGATCTAGGTCGTCTCCGGCGACCCCACTAGCACCAGCCGACGTGGACGAGGCTCAGCGTTCCAACGGTGCCATCCATGCCTCAAACCGTGGCTTGTCTGCGATTCCGCGCATCGCCGCCATCTCGGACCTCGTCAACGGCTAATCGTCGGCAGGTTTGACCCCGCTGACCAGGGGGTTTGACCTCCCCTGGATCCCTGACATGTGGGCCGAGGCCCCTGCTTAATTAGTGTTAGTTTGGTTAGGATTAATTAACTTAGTTAATTAGATGAACCACCGACAAGTCGGCCCAGCCCTGCTAACATTTTAGATAGGATTAGTTTAACACTAATCAACTCGGTTAACTAACTGAGTCACTGATCAGTGGGCCCCACTGGTCAGGTTTGACCTGGACCGGTGCTGTTGACCTGCTAAGGTCAGCATGATGTGGTGCTAACGCGGTAATGTTTTTCTGGGATTTTAATAAATCAGAAATGATTTATTATTTTAACAAAATGCCCAAAACTTCTAAAATTCATAGAAATTAATCTGTAACTCCAAATGCAAAGTTTTATATATGAAAAATGATCAGAAAAATCCAATCTATCCATCTGTATCATTTTCATGCATATTAGAACAACTTATGACTACTGTTTAGGTGGGCTTGGGACATACTAGGCACCGTGGCCGGGTATGCCAAGCGTCGCCCGTTTGGTGGGCTTGGAACCCTGTACACTTTGTTTGGGGCCGTGAGCGACACCCCGGCCGGATATCCTTGCGGATGGAACCCGAATAGGCGATAAATCTGGACGAGAGACTTGTGTGGTTAGTCAGGTCATGGCCGACTCCCTCACCAGGCTTCCGCTTGAAGGTTGCCGAGATACATGACGTGTACATGGTGGTAAGTGGCGAGAGAGTGTGTGAAGAAGTACACCCCTGCAAGGTTAACATCATTTATTCGAATAGCTGTATCTGTGGTAAAGGACTTCTGGGTTGCTTGTACAGTTCATAGACAAGTGGAAGTGAATACTCTAAAATGCGCAAGATAAGCGTGAGTGCTATGGATGGCGTTCTCGTAGGGAGACGGGAGCGGATCCATAGTGGTGTATTGATATGGTGAATATGTGGACTAGCGTGCGCCACCTCAAAAGAGTTACTTGCAGTCGTAGTTCAGAATAGCCACCAAGTCAAAACTGACTTGCTGCAGTCAAACTCCACCACCCCTTTGTTGATACTGAAGCATATGTAGCTAGTTCTGATGTAAGTCTTGCTGGATACATTTGTACTCACGTTTGCTTAATTTATATTTTTGCAGAGAGACTTCAGTCTCGCTAGTAGTTTCGCGTGGACTTCGACGTTTAGCTTTTTACCTCAGCTACGATCTTGTACCCTTGGGAGGGTCTTGTAGATAGTCAGGCTTCTTAGCCTTTTCCTTTTGTAGTTGTATGTACTCAGACAAGATAAGCGTCCGCATGTGCTTGTTGCTTGTATGACTTGAATGCTGGGTCATCAGACCCATGTTTGTAATATCTGGCTCTTCGGAGTCTAATGAATAAATACTTTGAGTCGTAGAGTTTTGTTATGATGCCATGTTGTATTCACATATATCGGGCATATTTTGTGTATGATTGAAATGCTTGGTATGTGTGGGATCCGACAACCTAGTTATTTATCCTTGGTAGCCTCTCTTATGGGGAAATGTAGTCTAGTGCTTCCACTGAGCCATGGTAGTCTGCTACAGCCCGGTTTTCCAGAGTCCTGCTAGCCCAATTACTACTGGTCCGGAACACTTTGACTGGCCGGCATGTGATCCACTTCGTTCCTGTGTCTGTCCCTTCAGGGAAAAGTCACGCATGACTTCCGGAGTCCTGCTAGCCTGCTACAGCCCGGATTCCCGGAGTCCTGCTAGCCCAGTTGCTACAGCCCGGATTCACACGCTGATGACCGACACGTTCGATGCTGGTTCATGTATGTTTGTCCCCGTAAGTTAGCGTCACTTTGGGTTCATGACTAGTTATGTCGGCCCAGGTTCTCTGTCATATGGATACTAGCGATACTATCGTATACGTGAGCCAAAAGGCGCAAACGGTCCCGGGCTAGGTAAGGTGGCACCCGTGGGAATACCGTGCATGAAGCCGCAAAGTGATATGATGTGTTACATGCTAGATCGGTGTGACTTAGAATCGAGGTCCTGACAGCTTTATATATTTATTGTATTTGTCATTATTGTGATCTTTGAAGAGATAAACTTAAACTTTTTCTAAAATTTATGTGGATTTAAAAATTAAACATATATTAAATTATTGAGTACATTTGTGTATCTTCATTCAGGAGCACAAGCACGCACAATTATTCTGTATCTTCATTCAGGAGCACAAGCACGCACAATTATTGTGTATCTTCATTGTACAATTATTAAAAATTGACAATAATGTAATTTAAAACTGTACAACTTGTATTAAAATTATTGTGTAGTAATACTAAATTCTAGAAATGTACAAACTTGTTAAGCACACTTGTGGTCCTGCATCAATATACATAAATTTACACAACAATACTTATTATAAATTCAGTTTTTTAAAATCCAAATAAATTTTATAAAATGTTCATGCTTATCTCTTCAAAGTACACGATAATGACAATATAATAAAAGAATAAAATAAAAAATAATTCCATATTGATAATCATTGTGTTTTTTCAAATAGTAAAATTTATACCCCGCAAAAAAAGGACAATTTATGTATCATGAAAATTAAACAGGAACTTTAGTTGAATAAAAAACATAGGAACTTGAAAAGAAATAAAAACAAGACTGGTAAAAAGTGTACGTGTAATCATCAATATATATCTCATCATTTATACGCAGAGCAAAGCATGGCTGGGTGGTCCGCTCCTTTATCATGCAACGAGGAGGCCCCAAGTTGAAATTTCCTCCATGTTAACTTCCAGTGTATTTTGCTTCCCGCACCCACTGACATGTGGGTCAAGGACACACTAGCATGCCACGCGAGCTCTGGATACGGCGGCATATGTTCAGAGACCGTATTTGAACGCCCGAGTAAGTTACGGCATTATTTTCTGTGTATTTTTCAAGTTTGGGCATCAAATTGACCACTAGTTAAGGCACCCAAAGTGTAATTAACTCCTCTGATTTACACCCATGGCTGCCCACTTCCTTTTAAGATTCACGTGCACTCCATGTACAAGGTAGATGACAAGATCTCTCATAGGACAAGTTATATATACCTTTTCACGTATCGCTCTACAGTTTTCTATTAGTTTTCTTTATATTTTTTCTGATTTGGGCACCATGTTCACGCCTTTTTTCTTTTTTGTTTTGCGGAAATGTTCATGCCTTCTTGCTTCGTGCCATGTCTTGTACCCTCATTTGTGCTTGCTCTTATTTCCTCTATAAATGAAATGAGGTGCAACCTTTGGGTATTCGCGAGAAAAACATACACATATTGTTTTAAAAAGTGCCACGCTTATGCATACATACTCAACACTAAGTGTATAGAAAAATCAACATGGATCATATAATTGTTGAATTTCACATCCGCATACTACAAATACAAAGTAGCTCAGGGATTCCTCATAAACAAGTAATAAAAAAGAATTATTGATGTGAACACCATACAACAATGTAATAAGTCGGGCAAGTCTACGTCGGATCCCTTTTAGCAAGAGGCAAGAAGATTCACCTACAGGGAGCCGATAGTGGACAGGCACAGTAACCATGTGGATTCGTCAAGCTCACATCACGCAACTGTATTTTTTCATATTTATTTATATTTTAAAATACTAAATAGATATATTGTGAAATAATAATTTAGTTGATTTTTTAAAAGGGTTCATCACAAATTTTAAAAATATTCATTCAATGTAAAAAAATCGTTCAACTTTTAGAAAATGTTGGCCTAGAAAAGTGTGACATTTAAAAAATGTTCAAGCATATAAACAATTGTATGTGACATTTTTCCAAAATATTATACTATGTAAAGTAAAATATTTGTGTAATTCAAAAAAAATGCTTCGTACCATTAAAAATGTAAGTTCCATTTAAAAAATGTTCATGTGTTCCAAAAATATGTTTGTGACATTTAAAACTGTTATTTATACAATGTAAAAATGCTTGTATAGTTTTAAATAATTTTAACACAGATTCGGAAAAATGTGCTAAATACGTATTTAAAATTTCTCTTTTTTTGCAGGAAAGGTATTTAAAAATTTCATGTATTTATAAAATTTTATAGGTAAATAAAAATGTTTTAGATGTATACCAATAATTTACAATATGTATTGAAAGACATAGACATCAAAACTAATATTTGAAAAGGAATAATATCATACATTTGAAAATTGTTAATATGTATAAAATTGTTTCTGATGTATCAAAAATGCACACTGTATATGATAAAATTAGACATGTGTTAAAAAATCAAAAATATAAATCAGAAATAAAAAATTGAAGAAAACAAAAGAAAGAAACAAAGAAAACCAACTGAAACAAGAGAAAGAGGAGATTGAAAAAATGGAAGAAAACTAGAAAATTATGAAAGAAAACCCAAAAAAATGATGCAAAACAATGAAAAGAAAGAAAAAAAACTCACGTGCAGCTACAGTATTAGGCCAGCCTAGTAGCGCCGCACTGTAGGCGAGAACTATTATGACTCATATAACAAGCAAGAAATAGCATTTGCGTCACGCTGTAGAACCCCAATCTTGTGTTCAAGAAGCAAAAAACAAATGATGGCTCAAGCACACAACAATTATTAGGGTCGATGAAGATGGTGGGGGAAGTGGAGCGGGATTGCATCAGCTATATGTGTGCCAAGAATGAGGAGAAGGAAGGGGAAGCAAGAAAGGGTGAAGCGTGGCAGAGTGGCGAGGTCATTGCCGCCCTCGTGGGTGAAGATCATGTCCAACAAAGAGGTTGACAAGTGTCACAAGAGAAGAAAACCGAGGGCATGAAGGAATAAAGATACATGCGCTTCATGAGGTGCACATGAAGAAGTGGAACATAAGGAAAGCATTGTACTTGAGAGGGAGAGAAGACAGAGCGCGCCAGAGAGATGGTAAACTTCAATGCAAAGAGAGCGTCACCGAGGAACCGAAGAACATGCTCGTCGACATTAGTATCGTGAATGGGGATGCCAAGAAGTGGCCTCGCACATGATGCAGACCAATATCAATGTGCGCCATGAAAATGGTGGTCATAATTGTTTTAGTCAGTTCAATTTACATGCTATCTTTGAATTGTTTGTGATTGAACATTAATCGTTGAATTATTGTTGGATGTGTGTAATATGATGTAAAAATATTAAATGCTCAGAAATAAATATTGCTAGTGAGTTCGTTCTGTTGTGGATCATGTGTGTTTGCGTAGTTGGAGACGTTTATCTATGGACATCCGCCCAGATGTGCCCACCGATAAAAGTGTGGGGCCGAGTTTTTTAACACAGTACGACATAGACACTCATACATAAGAACATACACTCACCCATATGAACGTATGTACGCATACTCTATCTTTATGAGCACCTCCGAGATAATGAGTAGACACGTCATTTTAAGATTAATGATATCACCACAGACACCATTGTAGTTGATGGAAACATCTTCTCCCACTAACTATACACTCAGTTTGCATGCGGGCCCGATTTGATGAACCCAAATGATAACCGACACATGTCCGATGTTGTGTCTTGGCCCGAACGCGCTTTTGGCCGTCGCCCGAATCTCGACGTGCCTGCGTGCCATGTCATCACCTGCAAGTGTTCGGGTCAAAGCGACCAAACGAGCCCACCGCTCACAGTGACTCGTAGATCCAAACCCCCCTGCCCCTTACCCCTTCTCAACAATCACCACTCCCACTCCCACACTAACTTCTCCCCTTCGCCGCCATATCTGAAGGCGAGTGGTCGGCGTCGGCCAAGCAGGATGGAGGCGAACGACCGCCTTTGCGTCGGCGAGGTTGGCGGGGGAGGCCGGGTGTCATTGCCCCCACCCCGCGTTGAGTGAGCACACCTTCACTTCGGTTCAGCGGCGCATCGTGGATGACGAGCCGACGACGCATGGGAAGCTTCTAGCGGAGGAGGTCACTAATGTCAGCGGCACCAACCCATGCGACCAGACGATGGCGGCAGCGCCAACCCTTCCAAGCATGCGACGCTTCCAGCACGAGGCTCGGCTGCGGTGGGTGTGGCCCAGCGCGCACACCGACGCCCATGTGGAGACTTGCGCATGGTGGAGTGCTTGAGCGGGTGGAGGCGCACCGTGCCCCACCATCATAACCTCTCATGCGCAACCGTTCCCGTGGCTAGCGATGGCGGAGCCGGGAGCGGGCTACTACACGGAGGAGCTCCACCGGCGAAAGCATCGTAGCGTGGCGGAGGCGGGGCTCGCCACTGATGCTCTCCCCCCATTCCCGTCATTGTCTTGCTTCCTGGGACCCCTCCAAGCTCTTGAAATTTGTTATTTTATAAAGCTTTTTTTGTAATGCTCTCATGGCAAGTTCTTGAAAAAATGATGTTTTTATATTGCAATGGCAATTCTATCTTTGTTGACATGGCAAATATAACTACACAACCTCGGCAAATTCCACACTTTTATTGCCATGGAAAAATATAGTTTTCATTTTCCATGGCAAATTTACATTCATTCTCACAGCAAAAAAGTACCTATATTGCCATGTCAAATTTACCTTTTTACATGTCAATTTATTAGCTCACGGCAACTTTTTGTTTTTCATGAGACCACGGAAGTTTTGCCATGGAAATTTTACTTCAAGTACACTACGGATGGCAATTTCTTCGTTGTTATTTGCCATGGCAAAATGCAGTTTTCACTTGCCGTAGCAAATTTACATTCATCACCACGATAATTTTAATTGCACAAACATGTCAATTTTATTTACATCACAACAATTTTGCGTTCTTTTACATGTCAAGTTTTATAATCAATTTTGTGTGTTTAAAAACATGGGAAGTTTTAGTTATTTTGTTTGTAATGGCAAGTTTACTTTAACATACATGGCAAATTTTTCATTTATTTTTCTTTGCCATGGCAATTTTTACTTTTGTTTTGCCATGGAAATTTTGCATTCATTGACAAGGCATTTTACCTTTTGTTTTTCCTCGGCATTTTTAAATTCATTTCACGTGGAAAATATACCTTTATTGCCATGGCAAATTATTTTAACATACATGGCAAAAAATTCCTTTCTATTTTTTTTGCCATGGCAATTTTTACTTTCATTCGCCATGGCAAACTTGCATTCATTTCATTTATTATCATGCAAATTGTTCATGTTTATTATTAAGCCACCAACAAGTTTTAGTACATTTATCACATAATGAAATAGTCACATGACAAATTTATGGCAATTTGATCTTCGTATCATTTTTATCTTTTAGAGAACATGGCAATCTGATTAATTAACTATCATTGCCATGGAAAAATTCATATATTCTTCGCCATCACAAATTTTTCTTTTTCTTTTTTGCATGCCAATTTTACATTTATTACCATGGCAATTTTACCTTTATTGCTATGGCAAATTTTTACATTTATTTCTATGGCAATTTTTTCCTTTTTTTACATGGCAAATTTGGATTCATTGGTATTTCATTTTTTTACTTTTTTTGCCATGGCAATTTTTTCATTCATTTGACATGGCAAATTCACTTTAACATACATTTTGCTAAAATTTCCTTTCTAATTTTTGTCATGGTAATTTTTACTTTCGTTTGCCATGGCAAACTTGCATTCATTGACATGGCAAATTTACTTTTACTGTCAAGGCAAATTTACTTCAACATACATGGCACACTTTTTATTTTTGCTATGGCATCTTCACCTTTATTTTTGCGATGACATCTTCACCTTTATTTTTGCGATGACATCTTCACCTTTATTGTCATGGAAAACTTAACTTTATTTGACATGGCAAATAAAGCTTCATTTTTGCCATGGCATTTTTCACTTCAACATACTCAGCAAACGAACTACCTTTTGTAAATAACATTTGGTAAATTTTCTTATATTTCTAGTCCAATGGAATTATCATGGTAATTTTGTTTCTGGTAAGTTAGGGGATTTTTTTATCATTGCAATTTTTGCAACCATGGAAAAATTTCTATTCTTTTATCATGGCAAATATATTTGTAAATATTTTAAAACAAAAAAATTGCCATGTGTTTTTTCTTTTTGGCAAATTTTTTGTTTTTTAACAGTGGCAACATTTTTGTTGTTTGTCCTATAGGTCACATAGGTGAATTGCAATAATTTTTATTTTTTATATCCAGAGAATAGCGTTGTTGAGCTTTCCGCTTGTGGCCTAGTAGGAGGGATCCAGCTTGGACGTGTTCGCGCTGGTGGGATTTCCGATCCAACGAGAACGTTTCATCGATGCTGCCTCCTCACGACACTTTTTCGTTGCGACAGTATGCCTGCAGACCTGACCTCTGGTGGTTAGGCCCCTCCCAATACTTCATCTTGTACAAGTCTAATATTGCCAACTAAGTAAAGAAAAATCTGATGTGGCATGCTAGTAAAGAAGAAAGAGTGATATGGTGACTTTTAGAAGAAACAATGCTAAGGGTGTATACCTAGGTGAAAACACAAATCTGAATCTATACCTAATTAAATGAAAGCAACCAAAAACTAAACACCTATGCATTGAGGAGTTTAGTTACGGAGTCCTTTAATGTACTGAGCGCCTCACCTAATCACCCTGCATTGAAAGAGGCTTTATCAGATACTTCTTCTGTTTTATAATATAAGAACATTTTTAACACTATGCTAATGTCGAAAAGACGGAGGAAGGAGTTTGATAAATGCCGCCGAGAAATGTGACTTGTGAGTTGTGCCTACGTGGACAGGGCAGATCATCTTCATCTTCATTCTGTGTTGAAGACATAACAGAGCCGCTTTTGGAAGCAGGGGAGCTCCATATCTTTTCCCTTTGATTACTGTGGGCGCGCCCCCAAAAAGACACGGTCCGCCGTCGACCACGCGGGCGAGTCGTTAGGCAGCAGCAGGGAGGGTCGGGCTCCGCCGCCATGGCCTCACGCTTCAGCTTCGGCATCTCCTCTGGGGACCTGGTGGGTGGCTCACCCGGCCGCGGCTGTCGCCTTCTTCCTCCGCGCGCCTTCCTTGAATGAAATCTAAATCTTTAACAGCGACTGACTTGCGGCCTTGTTTGATTCTGGTCGCCGCGCGCAGAGGTCGGGGAGCTCGCTGACGGTGGGGGAGCGGCTCTGCGCGGTGGTCCTGCCCTGCGTCGCCATCGCCGAGTTCGTCTTCTTCGCGCTCACCGACTGCCTGGCCGGCATCTGCCCCCCTTCCTCGAACTCCTCCACCCACCTGCGCAGAGATCCCTCCGCTCCGTCCTTCTTCCTCACCGCCAAGAAGGGGAGCCACCACCACCGCCGCGGTCGCGTCGGGCCGGGCTGCACCTCCCTGGTCTTCCGCGACCTCGCACGCCTCGCCGACGAGTCCAGATGCTGTATGGAAAACCATCCATCTCTCTTTTGTCCCTCGATTTCTTGTTACTTCTTACCAGGCGTTAATTGCAATGTCGTTTGATTCGATTCTCCCTTTCCTTGCCGGCCGAATCAAGTCTCGGTGAACGAGGTGGAGGCGCTGTTCGAGCTCTACAAGAAGATCAGCTGCTCCATCATCGACGACGGACTCATCCACAAGGTACTACCACCGAAACCAAAATCGCTCTGTTCTTCTGTAATCTGTAACAAATTAACGCAGTCATAATTTGACAGAAATACATGTCTGATAATGTTTGGGCTTAACGAGTGAGATCCGGATTACTTCGTAGATCGATCTGAAAATACTGCATCACATGTGATAGATTCTTTCCCCAGCATGTGGATTAAAGAGACACTGCCATATGAGCTGTACAGAGGGCGTAATAGTAGTAAATTTGGCTTGACACCCACAGAATTATTGGCCTGTATTTTTATTGGCTTCCGTGTGCAGTTAGACCATAGTATAGTGCCTGCATCTCCAAATGTTTGGTCGCCATGTTCCTTGTTGCGTGACCAAGTTTTTTATAAAGCTAATGGTGCAGTAATTTTGCATGTTACTTGATTGCTGTGCAAGTCGAATTCTGCGAAAGGATATTACTAATTAAGTTTATAGTGCACATATGACGTGCGGGGATGAAAGACGGTATCTAGAAAAGTTTGAATGCCCTTTTCTATTCGATGATTGAACCGTCAAAGAGATTTTTTTTGACCTATCTGTCTTTTCTGTTGAATTGTTATTTAGGAAGAACTTCAGCTAGCATTATTCAAGACTCCTAGTGGACAGAATCTTTTTCTTGATAGGGTAAGCGTTGACAACTTCAAATTTACTATTTTTAAATGCTTCAAGATCATTATTTACCATGTCACAAGGAAAATTCAGAATCGCTCAAATTGTATTTTGCTTTGTGCGATAGCATCCGACTGAAATTGTCCTTTATGATCCAGGTTTTTGATTTGTTTGATGAGAAGAAAAATGGAGTAATCGAGTTTGAGGAGTTTATTCATGCTCTCAGCGTCTTCCATCCATTGGCACCTGTGGAAGACAAGATCAACTGTAAGTACGATTCTTGCAAAAACTGTGTGCTCGACATGAACATGTTGCGATATACTTACGGTTAGGGCTCCCCTTCTGAGTTGTTTCAGTTGCATTTAGGCTCTATGATTTGAGACAGACTGGCTTTATTGAGCGCGAGGAGGTTAGTTCAGATGGATGTTGTATTTCTATCTGTATCATGAACGTAGTTTCTTCACCTCAGCAAGGTGATCTGTTGGTGCTTCTGTTTTTTAGGTTATGCAAATGGTTATCGCCATTTTGATGGAATCTGATGTGGAATTATCGGATGAACTTCTTGAGGCTATCCTAGACAAGGTACGCAATCATATCTGTGGGATTCTTTGGTTACTTATTTACATTTTACATAAACGTAAGTTTCAATTGGTTTCAGACATTTGAAGATGCTGACACCGATAGGGATGGGAAAATTTGCCAAGAAGAATGGAAGGAATTTGTATTACGCCATCCTAATCTACTGAAGAACATGACCCTACCATATCTAAGGTTCGATTCTGAAAGCTGCAGTCAAATAATTGTAAATATTGTCTGCAACTTCCACCAAATATGTTTAGAACTAGTCAGAAATACTTTGGCATTTATTTTCTTCTACAAAATTTCGTCAGTGTTTACTTGAGTGATTTTTTGTCCATTTCTATATCAGAGACGTCACAACAGCGTTCCCAAGTTTTGTTTTCAATACCGCGGTTGAAGACTAAGCATCACAAGACTTGTAATTGATGGTGACAAGTTGGCTGTTGAGTGCTGACAGTGTCAGCAGTTGAAAATTGGGACGCTGAGAAACAGAGCAGCCATGTTCGCTTACTGAAGAATCGCCATTGGTGACTTTTGCTGCTTTAGGATGGCTGTCTGATAACCATTTCGGCAACTGAAGAGTCCCATTCATGATGGCAAATTTGGCAACTAACAGCTTCTGGTATGCCTGTCGTTTTCCCGCATTGTGTTGTAAATGTATATACACAATTCCTTCAGCTCTCAGAAGCACAGGACAGCTCTAGGTACATATAGATATGAGGAATTTAAGTTCCTCAAATGCCAGCCAGTTTCGGGATCAGTCAGGTGCAATTTCTAGAATGCTAACTTCTGATGTTGTAGCGTCCGTTATAGACTATCTTAGTGCTAACATGTCATGGCTTAGCCATGATTGCTGTATATATAATCGAAAACCTTTCCGAGACGCATGCTTTTGCTTGGTGATAGCTACAAGATTGATGCCAAGCATATCCGCCAAGTGTTTGTTCATGAACCAATCATCCCATCTGTGATGTGGACAGTTCACTTGTTCTTTTGTGATGGTGTTCGTTGGGTGATGCAAGTGACAGTTGTTTATGTACTTCTTAATGCTAATCATAGATGTGAACCAAATAAAGTAATTGCGATCATAGATTTGGACAAAACGAACTAAATTTCTTTCGATGGGGATAAGGCTGCACAGTTTATCGATAGATTCGCCAGCGTGGACGATGGACCCCTTCCAGAAAGCAAAGTCACTTGCAAATAAAGAAGCAAAGTCACCGAAAATACAAAGATGAACATGGGTGCGCGCGCACCCATGTTCATAGTAAATTCATAAAAAATAATAAAAAAATAATGAAATTCTGAAATTTCGCGGTATGAACCTTAGTCGATCATTGTACTCACATGTGAAGTTTTATGATGTATTGACACCCATGGTATTCTTAGTAAAGAAAATACAAATGCGATCATACTATGCATTAAACAATCTTTTTTAATATAGCTTCAATTTTGTTTGCTCAGATTACCATGGATGTGATTTCTTCGTGAAACTTCATATGCGAGTATACCGGTTGACTATGTATATGAAAAAAATAAATTCAGATTTTTTTTATTTTTTTTCTAGCTTTTTTTTTGAATTTACTATTCATAAAGGGTGCGCACGCATGCATGTTCACCAAATCCGCGTCCGCAAAGTCACTCGCAAATAAAGAAATTTCAGTACCTAGCATCATGCTTACTTACATTTTTACAAGTTGGCGCACTAAATTATGTGGCTTCAGCGCTACATAATAATGTTGAAAGAGAGGGAAACCAACGACTTTAAGGCTTCTTTGATTCAAAAGTTTTACATAGGAATTTTGGATTATTACAATTATTAGGGAATCCCCCCCCCCCCCTAAGTGGGTGGTTTGATTTATAGGATGTTTTCTCTGCATATTTTTCATATTACATTTCGTAGAAAAGTTTACATCCACCCAAATATTTTGGGAAGATTCCGCGCATCAGATCCATTTGTTTTGCATAGTTCATAAAACACCATGGATTTTTCAGAATCCTATGAATCAGAAGAACGTGAACAACACGGGGCAACACTACCTACCAAGCGATGCTGCTTGTGTCAACATGCATGGAAAACCCATTTTGTTGATAAGAACGAAACAGGGCGGGCCTAGGTGAGGTAGCATCTATGGTCCTTTTTTTCCTTTTTCAGGAAAGGTAGTATCTATCATACTGGCTGATGTCCCTTTCTTGATGGAACATCAAGGTTTAGATATATGATCACTTAGCTGGCTTCTATGTAGTTAACGTGACAACTGATGCCTCCAATCCAATCATGGTTCTTGGACTTGGGGAGTTTGCGACGAATGGCTGACATCGGTGGTTGCATGCATACATTGCACCAGTACACCGTTGACCGCTGTGAGTTAAAAGGACAAAAGAAACAAGAAAAAGGAAGTGAAAATATCCATCGCCTCCAAAGCGTCGCCTCTTAGGGGGGGAGGCTGCGGCTGTTTTGCTCCAAATCCACGGCGGGTTGGGAACTTTGGAAAGCAATGAATGATACTCCCTCCGTCTTTGAAAGAGTATACTTCCAACTTTGTTGGAGAGTCAAACTATTTGAAAGTTTGACTGAGTTTGTGCAAAAATATATTAATGTTTGTGAAACCAAATAGGTATATGATGAAAAAATATTATATCAAGAATCGAATGCTACTAATTTAACAACATAAATATTAGTGTATTATTGTATAAATACAATCAAATATAAAAAAGTTTGACTTTCCAAGAAAGTTGGAAGTACATTCTTTGAAGGTCGGAGGGAGTATTGTTTTGTAACAACTGCTCGGTGGCGCATGTCCTCCAGCGCTGTCCCGGTTGGATTTCACTCGTGGATCCGAGACGTGGGCGAGAAGTCCCACTCGGCCCCTTTTCCAGAGAAAAATGAGTGAAGTCTGATTAAAACCGAAAATTCAATTCAGTGCCCAAGCTCATGTACACCAGGTGAATAGTAGAATCTACAATTTTTTTTAAAAAAACTGAATTTTTTTATTGTGCAAGATGCTCAAATGCGTGATGTCCGTGCAAAGTTTTAGTTTGTTTGGACATTCGAGGAGCTTGTGGAAAAAAGGACAAACTCCAGTGTGAACAGTGTTGATTTCAAAAGTTTGTCAGACACCCAAATTTTGTCTTATTTGCCACGAGCTCCTCAAATGTCCAAACAAGCTGAAAATTTGCATGAACCTCACGCATTTAAGCATCTTGCACCACCAAAAAAACTGGAATTTTGAGTGGTTTTACTATTATTTTTACTATTCATCAATCCTATTTGATCTCAACCCTATACCAGTTTAGATCAATTTGACACACATGAAAAATAATTAATCCCACCGAAATAAGGCTCTAGTCTCACTGACTAGATGGACCCACATGTCATATCTATCGCTTCAGGAATTGAGTACAGGGCACTGATTTCAGGGATTGAGAGCTTGGGTTCATTTCCGACAAGCCGTATGAATTCAAGGTTTAAAATAGACTTTACTCGAGAAAAATCGGAGCACGTTGGCAAGTCATTTTCTCGAGGGCTCCTATTTGATGCCCTATGCGTTGTCCATCTAGCTAGCGCGCACCCTCCTTCCCCGCGCCCACATTTGGGCTGACCCATGCACGGGACGAGCAGCGCCCTGTTTTTTTTCATTTAATTTTTTTGGCTTTCTGTTTCTGTTTTTTATTCTGTAAAATAATTCAGGATGTCAAAAAGTTTTAAATTATAAAAAATGTGAATTTTTAAAAATGATCAAGAAATCATAAAATGTTTATGGATTGAAAAAAATGTTCCTGATATTGAAAAAAAATACTTGCGTTTCCAAACAATGTTCATGAGTTTGAAAACAAATATTCACACAAATCAAAAAATGATTTTCAATTACAAAAATATTGTGGATTCAGAAAATGTTTACTGATTCATAAAACATTCATTAATTACGATAAACGTTCATGCATTTAAAAAATATTCGTCAAATAAAAAAGTTAACGTTCACAAAATGTTTGTCGATTCAAAAATGTCCACTGATTTAGAAAGTAGCTAGGCCAAAATTACAATTATGTAACCCTTTAGGTAAGCAACGCTTGGGCGAAGCAGCTATATTTTACTCCAAGCGGAAATTTAGAGAGAAAAAGGAAGAACAAGTGGAGAAGGTGGGATGAAACCCACAATCTCCCGGATGAAAGGCCAAGGCTCCAGCCGGGGGGGTGGTCATGATACATTAGGGGATTGCTACATGTTAAGCTAAGGCAACAAAGGATGCAACAACTTACAAAAAGCCAATCGTTCTTTTTCACTTATTTGTGACATGAAGGGTAATCATTGACAGTTAGAGGGGTAATTTGATGACGGACGGGCAGAAGCACTAATACTTTTATTAGTATGTAGGTATAGATAAAGAAAGAAGTGTTTTTTCCGTGCGTTGAAACTTTTGCAGAAAACCCATGACTCTTCTTTGAAATCAACCACGGTCCTATCTTAAGTGAGAAAAAATGATATGATTTTTTTAGAAAACCCCTTGGTATTTTGGTAAATCGTCCCATGGTTTTATTTTAAGTGAGAAAAAACAATTCACTTTTTTCAGAAAAACACCCTGATCTTTTGGTTAATCAACCTGCAGTCCATCTATTATTTTGTAGGTAGATTCACATTCTTTAAGAAAATATCGATACCTTTCAAACCCTAACTCCAATTTTGACATGTTATATATGAAAATAGATTAAAAAATATGCAGAATCTGAATATGATGTCCGTTTACCTGTTAAACATTTTAAAAATGCTATTTAGTGGACAACCTCAATCAATAACGCATGATCCATCTTTCTTTCATACCGATGTAGATATGAATTGGAAATCAACACCTCAGCAAAAATTAGTTTTGAGACAAAAAATATCTATAATCAGGCATGCACTCCTCGGCAAACACCAAGGTGAAAAATAAATTTTCTTATCTTATGCTGGGAGAAAGAGAGACACCTTAGAATTGATCACATTCAAATGTGTTGTGATTGTGTGAGCACTGAGGCCACCATCGACAAGTGTGGGAAGAAGGGTAAGTGGCAACATAGATGGGATGCACGTGGACCTATTAGGGTATTGAGTCATGATTATTGTGTTAGGGATGTGTGGTTATTTTTTTTCTCCCGTTGCAACTCATAGACACTTTCGCTAGTAATGTAGTAAAACATAAAGGCACAAAATGTGGGTTATCTTGGTTTTGGGAACATTCTAGAAGGTTCCTGCGTACGGGGTTTTTACCTCCCGGTTTCAAAGTTTTCTTTTCTAGATTATTTCTGTTCCTTTTTTTTACTTCTATTGTTACTTTTATTTTTCAAGTTTTTCCTCGAAATTCATGCATATTTTTTTTAAATTTGTGAACATCCTTTAAAACTTAGAGAGTTTTCAATTTTCTGAATAAATTAAATATGCGAACAATTTCTCAAATGTGTGAACATTTTTGCTAATTTTCAAACTTTTTTTGAGAATTTTTAAAATGCATTTAAAATTCATGAAGATTTTAAATTCCATACACTTTCTCAAATTCATGAATATTTTTCCTAATTTGATAATGTAACACATTGTTGAGGAAATCGTTAACTGGTAGCTGCTCGGTTGGCTGGCGAGTAGGGAATTAATAGCCTAGTCGGCAAGTAAATTGACCAGCTAATCAATGAATCTAATGATTTATCAGTTTATCAGCTAGTCGATGACTCTATGCGTAGGGATTAATCGGCAAGTTAACTGGTTAATTGAACGAATTCTTGAATAGTGATGTTTTGAAATTCCACAGTCATTTTTATAAATTAAAAAAAATTGAAGAACTTTTCAGATTAAGATCTTTTTAACAAATTCAAAAAAAGAATTAAAGTTTATGAACATTTTTGTTTCATGAAGAGTTTTTCAAATTGTGTACATTTTTAAATTCAAGAACAATTTTGAAATTCTTGAATATTTGCCAAAGTTCGAAAATTTATTTTTTAGTTTGTCAAAAAACTAAGAGCTGGTTTTATTTGAAGCCAGCAACGGATGGTTTTAAGCCCATAGCCACTGTTTTCTTAGAAGCTAGCGCCATGGATAAAAAGCTATTTTAGATTTTTGTGGTCTTTTTTGGTATTTTACTTTCTCTTTTGTCCTTTCCTTTTTGTTCTTTTAACTTCTAACAATTCATTAACAATTTTTGAAGTTCCAAAACAATTTCCAGTTTTTTATTTTAAAAGAAAACGAGATTTGTTTTGACAATTTCTAAATTTGAGGACTTTTTTAAAATAATTGTTGTGTCAGTTTCGAAAGATGAAGAGGATGTCATCGGGCCCTGCGGGTGCCAACTGCCATCGTCAAGGACTCCTCCCGACTAGCAGCTGCCTCCTCCTCTACTGCCACATCCTCCACCTCGTCGTCAAAGATGTTATCATGCATGTCATCTCGCGTGTCGTCATGGGCACTTCGCCCTGCCTTGTAGGTGGCGGAATTCTCACGGAGGTAGGTGGCCTCGGGACTCCTCGAGCGCTCAAACTAGCGATCCTGGAGCATTGATTTTTCCTAGAGCTCTCAAGCACCGACAAACTGGTAACATAGCATAGCACTCAAGTTCTTTAGATGCAAGTATTTTAGATTCGGCCACATCCAATCTGAGAAAGTGAGAATGACCGCGAGAGCAGCATGCAAGTGTATTTAGGTTTTGGAAAAGCGATTTGCTCCACACAGAAAGGCACCATGGAATGCTTTTCTGTGGGGAGCAAAATCGCTTCCTTCTTTTTTCTCGTCGATGATACCGTCGCTTTACTCCTCTTGCCAAGCACCTTTCACAACTTCCTGAGAACCAGGGATGGCAGTCTAGAAGTTCTTCAACTTGAATGCGCGAGGTTGTTGCTGGCAGCTATCGCCGACGAGAAAAATTAGGCACTGATCCGAGAGTGACGTAGAGACAAGGCGTGAAGCACGTGGAGCAAAGCGCCGATTCTATTGGTGGATATCTCTATGCCAACAAGAATTCAGAGTTGCACGAAAACAGTTTATACGGCTCATGGTCACGCTGCGCTTATTTTTATCTCTAGCTGTGTAAATTTGATTGAAGTCGCCCAGCACCAAACCACCTAACCCCCCTTGGCTGGAACTAATCCACTCTTTTGGGGCTTGATTCGAGAAGCCCCCCCCCCCCCCACCCACACACAAAAAAAAAATGTTTTTTGAATTCAATTATAGTTGTCGTTATATCATTTCCTTGGTCTGGTCAATATAGTGACCTTGTCATACCAACGGCTCAAAATATGCATGTAGGAGCAAATAAGCCATGGTGTAGTCGGCTTTAGTTACCACTCTAGTGCGAGCATGATTAATGGGATCGTGGTGATGTGGCTAAAAATTAACATCCTCCTGCAAACTCGTACCAACCATGTCTTTAAAAGGCACCCCTCTTCTACTTCCTCACCAATAGGGTACCCAATGCACAAACCTTGTACTACGCTACAGCGAGGCCAAAAAATATAGATATTGTTTCTTCCAAGCTTTCATGGTGTGCCAGTAAGAAATTGTTGAATCGTAGTTGAAACAGCTGAGGAAATATCAAATGTAATTTCTTTCATCGGACTAGGAGGCTCGAGGAAGTTGACGTGATCCCCTTTTGGCACAAAATGTCCACAGTGAATAGCTGCTCTAGTCTAAGATGTAGAGATCACTGAACGGGTCATAGAGCTTTGCTCAAACCTGCTGAACCTATCGAGCCGTTCCCGCCGTTCAAGCTTTTTCCTCCAACAAATTATCTTTACAAAAATTGTTAAGCAAGTTAGACGAAGTGCAGCCTGCTTTTCAAACCGCCATGAGTGTACTTAGAGCAGGATGTGCAGGCCGATCGCCAGTGTTGGCTTTTCTTTTTATTTTTCCTTCCCTAGCTCTGTGACTCTCTTACTTCTCCTTCTTAATGAATGAACTACAGGGCGTCTTGCTGTGCTTTCGTTAAAACAAAGTTTGAGGAAGTGTTGTTGTTCTAGTAAATTATATAAAACTTATAGTGAAATATCTTCTGCTTATAAAGTAAAATAATTATGTTCAGTCAGTATGAAGTCCTAATAAGCACAAAATCAGATCACCAATGACATGGCCCGAACTAAGTGACTGGGTTAAAGGCTGAAGCAGTATTGCCGGCAACGGATAATCGGATCAAATCATATTTATAATGGGTATGCAGTTCCTCTAGGCCAAACCTTCAATGTGGCACACTTTTGGTGATCTTTGCAGCTTTTGCAATTACCTTTTCTTAGAATAGCTTTTGCAATTCCTTTCTCTGATTCCATCCTCGCTTTCCATAGGATAGCTCCCCAAATTGTCACCTTGTATGGCCCAGGGAGTTCAAAACAATAGTAGGAGTAGGGTTTTTGTGCTCTATGATCCATCAATAAAAGAAATAGTAGCTCTGACATGTTCATTTACTTGGATGCACAATTTCCTTATGTTCTTGAGTCTTACGAGTAGAAGGCACGAAGTTCACAATATCCATTGTATCATGAACTGAAGAATGAAGATCCCCGGGAGAGCATGTTGGTTTTTTTTGTGTGTGAATGCGGTGTCAACCACCACACCAGCTGAATCGCACTGGTTAAAAGTTTGTTTCTTTTTCCTTAAAGAAATGAATTCCAACAAAGATGTAACATCACTAGTTTAGTAATTAGTAATGAGTTGTAAACTTGTAATGTGCATCACGATCATTTCATAATATCTTTTTTTTTCAACTGTGAAAATGAAGATATTTCAAATCTCATAAAATGCTATAAAATACATCCAGAAAACCATGCACAAATATATATGCGTAGTTTCATGAAATTTCGATGGACAAAACTTCCCATATAAATTATTAACCCTAATATGCAAGTAGTTGGTAGATCAAAAGTCTACTGAATTGAGGGAATTTTACTTTGTGAGCACTCTTGAAAAGTTGTGAACAGTCTTCCAGTAATATTAGAAATGTATAAGAAAATTTCAATTAAATTTGGAAAGTCAAATAACATCTTGTAGTTCAAAACTCAATTTGAATCAAAACTGACTTTATATTTTTAGAGGTGCATATATAAACTAAAGAAACTTGCAAATATTTTATTTGATCCTATAATGATCCAGGGAAGCCAAGCCTCCTAAATCTTTGCACGCGGTTTGAATCTTCAAATAATCTAAAAGTTGTTCAGATGGATCAAAAAACAAAATAATAAACATAAAGAAATAAATCACCCTCCCCTTACCTTTTGGGCCCACCTCAGCGGCAAGTCCCAGAACCAGCCGAAGGGTGCAACCCATCCCGGGACCAACTCTCTCTCTCTCTCTCTCTCTCTAGCTCTCTATCTCTCTCTCCCCCATCTCTCTCTCTCTCATCCAAACTCGTGTGTTGTATTCCACCTCTTGTGAGTAGACGTCCCGCGCATCGAGCATGCATTGTCATCGCGTGCCACCTCTTGCTAGCCATCGTTGCAGGCTTCAACCCTATAGGTTCAACTTTGAGCTTTGTTGTGCCTTCCGCCATTATGTGCATTCTAATTCGTGCACTAGAGTTTTTGGTGTCATGGGGATGATTTCGACAATGAGAGAGAGAGAGAGGGCTCGGAGTGACGCAGTATCTAACAACCCTATGTCTCGAGATCTAGGAGCTTTCTTCTTTTTCTGTGTCTCAAACTGATTACAAGGAGTGCGAACCTCTGTCTATGAACAAGGGGCGGCTTATACATGTGCCTGACCCCTGGCCTTTGCCATTGCAAAGGAATTAAAGGTTACATTGAATAAATCCATTGTAAGTGGTGACTGACGCAATAAATGCTAGTAACACATGCCACCCGAACCATCCTGGCGCTTTAGATATCCATGTTGTATGTTCATCTTCTCCTATTTGAGTAGCTTAGTCACCTTAGTATGTTCAATCATCCGAGTACCCGGTGAACATATGCGTCCGAGTAACGAGAACGCCAACGTTAGTCGAGTAACTTCTTCGATCACCGAGGTTGGTCTCACATATGGACTCCATGGTTTATTATACCTTGGACCTTCATGGGCCTACCCTTAATGGGTAACCTCGTTAGTCGGGATCATCGCCGGAAGCATCCCACCCATCCGCCATCATCGTGATTCTCACCGCCACCTTGTAACTCTCTCGCGAATAAGACTAGGGCTAAGATCGTATTGCCTTGCCCTACTCATTCTCCCAATCAACCCCCATCATCCTCTTGCTCCCTCTTCCGCAGTGTCCAGACCTCACCCATGTTGCAACTCTCTCGCGAATAAGACGAGGGCTAAGGTCGCATTGCCTTGCGCTACTCATTCTCCCAATCAAGCCCCCATCATCCTCTTGCTCCTTCTTCCGTAGTGTCCAGAGCTCACCCGTGTAATCCAAAGTTCGTTGTCATGGATGCTTGTCTGTGTCGATTTTGCACTCATATGTGATGGATTGAAGCTATGGGTTAACATGTTTCTTGTGTGTGTTGATGGAAAATTTAGGTTAAACCTATGTCTAAGCTTGCCAAGTTGACCAAGAAATAAAAAAAATCCAAAAAATTATGGGATTGGTTTGATTGGGAATAATTGCCGAACGGGTGTTCTTTAAGATAAAATTTTTGTGTGCAACCTAGGGCAGCGAGTAGACAACCATGGCCTCGGTGTGGGACACTGGGTGACGTTTGTGTGAAGCTCGGGGTAGTGGTGTAGCAATTGTGGCACATGGCAGAAGACAAAGATGGGGCAGATGGCGGTGGCCCTATCGCATGAAACTATCACCAGATGGGGAAATGGGGATTGGTTTATTTCGAGGAGGAAGAAGGAAAAAATAAACATACTAGTGTGTGGTATTTCTGTTGTAAAATGGAAATCGGTGGGTAGGAAAATAGGTGAACTGGCCGTTTTGGAACGAGTACGAGTGGAATAAGCCTAAACAAGCTGTTGGATCGATGCACAATTATTTGGAGGGCTCCTTCTGAAGGAGGAGACCCGATTTTGGCTATTTGTTTGGGCTGGTGCATCCATATAGCCCAGAAGTTGTTAGAGCATTAGGGCTCCTCCACCCATTCTAGGAGCGGAGTTGCGGAGTGGAGAGAATCTGAATAGGTTCTTACCTGAGGTCCAACCTTACATATATTTTTCTTTGTGCCATTATATATCTTCAGAGCGTATCCCGAGCCCATTAGGCTTCAATTTCTAGAATTGACATTTGTGCTCGTATTTTTTTGAATTTTTCTTAGGCCTTCTGGCGATGTGCGTTCAATGGGAGAAGACATTCTCGTCGACTACTAAGGCATCTGTGGCGAGTTCGTCAATCTCAAGATGATGTGCTGGCTCATTCTCGAAGGTGCTCATAAAAGTAGGGTGTGCATGCATGCGTTTAAAGTGATAAGTGTATGTCCGCATGTATGAGCGTTTGCATCTCTAATTTCTTTTTTACTCCCGTGAACCACCCAAACAACGACGGTAAAATTAAATACAATTTTTCCACTTTCAAAAACTCCAATGATTCAACTAGGCATGCTATTTCGATTCATATGCTTTTGTTGGTGTGCAATTATTATGGAAGACGGTGATGACGGCCTCTGTAGCGTATGCATACGGTGCCCGCTGAGAGTGTGTCGAACCAGTGTGTGACCCAGAACTAGCAATTTGGCTTGGTTGGGGTCTCTGGCTTTATATGTTGTGCTTTGGTGTGAGGTTTGGGTACGCAGTCCAACAATCTGCACCCCTTCATTAAGTGGATAGGAATAGCGACAGATGTTGTCAAGATGATGGCTTCCTAAGGATGGCAATTTTACCTATGGCATGGGTACCCGCGGATACAGTACCTACATGACCAGGGTATGGCAACAATTTTATACCCATGAGTAGTACCCATATCTTACTCGTTAAGTCATGGGTAGGGCATGGGTAAGGCATGGGTATAGCCTTGTACCCGTTTATACTGATATATGGACCTTACCCGTGGAGGTCCAACATATGCGCAAGGGTCGGTAACGACAAAGAAGCTGGGTGACCTAACTACTCCCATAATTAAGTCTCACACCATCACACGAAATTCCGTCGTCTCCATCAAATGGTTTTTTTTGTCAAAGGTGCTATCAATGAATGTGAAATTATGAACAACTTGTGTACTATAGGTATGGGTACAAGTAAAGTTTCATACCCATAGGTACGGGTATGGGTAGAATTTTTTACCCATTGACTACACATGTATGGGTATAGTATTACTCTACCCGCCCCATATCCTACCCATTGCCATCCTTACTTCGGACATTGATGTGTTATTTCGTAAGGTCTTGTTGAATAATTAATAAAATAGATGTATGCATCGTCCTGACACAGAGGCTGGGGTCACCTCCTTTCCAAAAGAAAAAACATCATGGAAGAAATAAAACCTATTTTTTCATAGCCATCCAAAGTAAAGTCCTTTTGGAAAGGGTGTGACTAGGTCTCCGTCAACTGAGACTTAATCAAGTCTTAGTCAAGTGATATATTATACAAAGGGAACAACTGAAGAAAAAAAATTATGTATGAATCTTCATATAAAATCAAAGAAATATAGCATCGACTGAGACATATCTCGGTCGACTCACACTTAGCAAAACTGTTTTGCGAAATCACCACAGCGAAACAGGATCCATTCAAGTGGTACACACCGATCAAAGCCTGTCCGCATCATGCAACCCATAGAGCGAAGAGGGATCCATGCCGGCGTGCCACAAAGTTATTCAACAAAGTTATTCCCTCAAAAAAGTTATTCCAAGAATGTCAGGGTGAAAACCAGATTCTGGCCTTGTGTGGTTGGATCCGGTGACGACGACGTTTGAGCGTCGCTCCCTTCGTGAAGGCGTTGCTGTTGAAGAAAACCTCGTCGTCCGTGTGGTGTCTTGAAATAATTGGTGCAAATATGGTCACTACTATAATTTGTCGAAGGCGGATCTGGTCGCTCTGGTTTTTTTCCTCGCCAACACATAGCTTTGGTTGTATATGACTTTGCTATTTGTTGGTGTTTTTGTGTGCGTGCATTGATGTTGGCTGTGTGCATCCTAACTATGCAGAAGCCGGGTGTGTACTCATTATGTTTATATCCTCTTGATGCTTCATTTGAGGTAATAAAATTCACCCTATGTCGAAAAAGAATGTCATGTTTCAGTTGGTGCAATTGCATAGTATCCAAAAATTGAATCCACCGAAACCAAGCGTGTACGCGTGGTTCGTTTGATTGACTCTTCCACTACGATCGAGGAAGACTTCACGCTTGGAAGACTCAGAAAACACACACACACACAGAGAGAGAGAGAGAGAGAGAAGACTCCAAGTCTCTCTTGATCGAAGCAGAACGCGTGGAAATGGACTCCAGATTCCTCTCGCTCTATGTAATACAAGCAACCTGACCAGTCTTCAGTAGTTCACTATCACGTTTAATGGCGGAGATTGTTGCTTCCGCGGTGGTCGGCGAGACGCTTACAAGGATCTCCAGCTTCATCATCGACAAGCCTGCTGGCAAGCGGCCATGCGACAGAGACGAGATGGAGAGGCTGGAGATGGCGCACATCAAGATGGAGGCCGCGCTGCAGCTGTCCGACCGGTGGCAGATCACCGCCGCGCCGGTGCTCCTCTGGCGGAGCAAGCTGAAGCGTGCCGCCCAGGAGTGCGACGACACGCTGCGCCTCTGCAGGCAGCGCCAGCGCGCCGTGGTAGATGAAGAGCTCAGGCGGCAGGCATCCTCGCTCCCCACGCGCATCGCCCACGCGGCCAAGTCGCTCGTGTCATCTCTCGTCAGCCGCGGCAAGGACGTCGGCGAACCGGTCCCCGTCCGGAGCTTCGAGAGGTTCGCGGAGGGCGCCGGCGAGTTCGTCAGGTTCGTGGAGCTGGGCGGGACCCCGCGGCAGCACCTCTTCTTCGACCCGCTCATCGGCCACCTCCTCGCGGGCAAGACGGCGCGGTACCAGGCGCTGCAGGGCGGCAGGTTCTACTACCTCGGCATCCGGCCCACGAGCTTCGCGGAGCGCGGGGTGGAGGCCATGGTCGGCTTCGTCCTCCAGGACTTCAGGGCGCCTGCCAAGAGCTTCAGCTCGAGGTTCATGCTGCGCCTCTCCGAGAGCAGCGACGTGCTCGGGATCATAGCCAGGTGCATGTGAAACAAGAGGCTAGAAGCGCATGCCGGGGCAGGGGCGCATTGCGTGTTTATATAGGCCAGACATGTGGCTAAGATTACAAAGGAGGTTAGGGATAGGTTAGGTGTGGATTAATCTCCAAGTTAAGCTAATTACCAAGATCTAATCACAACAACCTAACCTATCCTAATTACAACACACACGTCACATATCTAACCGGCACGGTTTATAACAATACCGTGGCAAGGCATACAATGATGTTTAACACTCCCCCTCAATCACAACTATCTAAGTTAAGATTGCGTCGAAAGACCTCCAGCTGCCGCAGCGATAATGGTTTAGTAAAGCCATCTGCTACTTGATCACCAGTAGGTACAAATTAAATATTCAAAAGCTTGTTAGCAACTCTTTCACGAACAAAATGATAATCAATCTCAATGTGCTTTGTTCTAGGATGAAAGACAGGATTGGCAGAGAGATAAGTAGCTCCAAGATTGTCATACCACAGTGAGGCGGCAGGCAAATGACGAATACCCAATTCTGTCAGCATATTTTGAACCCAAATAATTTCAGCAGTGGCATTCGCTAAGGCCTTGTACTCAGCTTCTGTACTTGATCTGGACACAGTGGCTTGCTTACGTGCACTCCAAGAAACTAGATTGCCACCAAAGAATACTGCAAAACCTCCAGTAGACCGCCGATCATCAGGACAACCTGCCCAGTCTGCATCTGAAAATGCACTAACAAGTGTAGAGTCTGACTTGGCAAGTTTGAGACCATGACTCTTGGTTGCCTGAAGGTACCGAAGAATTCTTTTTACTGCTGTCCAATGAGTGCTAGTGGGTGCATGGAGAAACTGGCAGACTTTGTTGACTGAAAAACATATATCTGGCCTGGTTAAAGTCAAATATTGCAAAGCTCCTACCACACTTCTGTACCTGTTGGAGTCCTCGGCTCCAAGTGCCTCTCCATCATAAAGAGACAACTTCTCTGAAGTGGACAACGGGGTTGGAGAGGGTTTGCAACCTTTCATGCCTACTCGCTCAAGGATATCTTGTACATATTTTTCTTGGTACAGAATGATTCCACGAGCCACATGCTTCACCTCGATGCCAAGAAAAAAAATGAAGATTACCCAAATCCTTGAGAGCAAAATCCATGCGCAGATTCTGAAGAAGAGCATCAACTGCCCTAACGGAGGAGCTGGTGACAATAATATCATCAACATAAATAAGCATAAAAATGGTCACTCCATGCCGATGATAAAAAAACAGTGAGGTATCCCCTTGGAAGCAGCAAAACCAAGAGACTGTAACTTGGAGTACAGGCGATAATACCAGGCTCTGGGTGCTTGTTTCAAACCATAGATTGCTTTGTCAAGCTTGCAGACATGTCGTGGTAAAGCTGAATTTTCATACCCAGGAGGCTGCCTCATAAACACCTCTTCTTTCAGAACACTGTGCAAAAACGTGTTCTTTACATCTAGTTGTCGCATGCACCAGTTTCTAGATATTGCAAGTGAAAGAATCAACCTAATAGCAGCAGCTTTTACCACAGGTCTAAAACTATCCTCGTAATCAATCCCGTACCTTTGCTTAAAGCCTTTTGCCACAAGGCATACCTTGTACCTGTCAATCGTGCCATCAGACTTGCTTTTTACCTTGTACACCCACTTGCAATCGATCACATTTCTCCCTCTGACCAGTGGAACCAAGTGCCATGTCTTGTTTGCTATGAGGGCTGAAAATTCTTTGTCCATAGCCTGCTTCCACTTGGAGTCAGCAAGAGCATCATGCAGATTCTTGGGTTCACCTGTGGCACAAAAAGAATCCCAACGAACACAACCATCTTTATATACCTTAGGCTTGGTAATACCACTTTGTGACCGAGTATGTGATTGGGCAGGAGGCGGCTGAGCTGGTTGAGTTTGCTGAAGCTGTAGACGATTTTGCATGGAAGAGACCATGGAGTCAAACGCAGAAAATCCCGAAGCTCCCTCTTGCGGCGACCCAGGCTGATCCGGTGCGGCAGCCGATGGCGAACTGCCACTTGGCAGTTCTGGAGCGGCCACATCCCTCGAGGAAGGTCGCGCCGCGTCAGAGTCCATGCGCCTCGCCTCGTGAGGGCCAGGTGGACCGCGCCCAGCCGGGCTGGCCGACCCACCAGGAGACCGCACGCCCTCCCAGGCCGGGGACATCGCGGTAGTGCGCCTGGCGGGCCCACTAGAGGAGAGCGGGATAGGGCGCCCGCCTGGCCGCCAGTCTGTTGGCGTGGATCCCGGCGAGGATTCGCCTGACGCTGCTGTGGGCGCGGATCCTGCTGCTGATTCGCCTGGCGCGGCTGCAGCCGCGGATCCCGAGGCCACCGGATCTTCTGTGGCTGTATCAGAATCCTCAGGGTGCTGCATAAAATCATAAGAATTTTCACCAAAGTCTTCAATGTTTGGCTGCCCTGTTTCCTGCACACTTTCACCTGGGTCATTAGCATTGGACAAGGACATATTATCAGCAGTAAAATCAGCTCCCCCTTGAGTGAAAAAGGAGACGACAAGAGATGAGAGGGCAGGAGAAGCAATTCTTTGCGAAGTTGAGCACCGGCATTTGAGTGGAGACTTGCGAAGGGAAAAACTTGCTCATCAAAAATGACATCACGGGACACATACACACGACCAGAAGAGATATCAAGGGATTTGTAACCTTTATGAAGGGTACTGTATCCTAGGAAGGCGCATTGCTTGGACCTAAATTCAAGCTTGTGCTTGTTAAAAGGGCGCAAGTTTGGCCAGACGTACGACACACCCAAAAATGCGGAGAAAAGAGTAGTTGGGCTTGGTGCCAAAGAGTCGTTCTAGAGGTGTTTGGTTCTTGATAACTCTACTGGGGATACGGTTAATAAGATAGACCGCAGCGAGAAATGCTTCATGCCAAAATTTAAGTGGCATAAATGCATGAGCAAGTAAAAAGAGACCAACTTCTACGATGTGCCTATGTTTTCTTTCTGCGGAGCCGTTCTGCTGATGAGCATGCGGACAAGAAACGTGGTGTGTGATGCCAATGCGTTCAAAAAATGAGCTCAACCGTTGGTACTCCCCAACCCAGTCGGTTTGCATGGAAATGATTTTACGATCAAAGAGACGTTCAACATGAGCTTGGAAAAGGCGAAATTTTTTGAAGACATCAGATTTATTTTTGAGCAAATATATCCAGCTAAACTTGCTAAAATCATCAATAAAACTGACATAGTATTTCTGCCTTCCTACAGAGACGGGTCCAGGACCCCAAACATTTGAAAAAATCAGCTCTAAAGGAGCTGTGGATTCACTAGTTGAACGAGAGTAAGGTAACTGATGGCTCTTGGTCATCTGACATGCATCACACAACAGAAGGTGGTCTTGTTTATTCGAGACAGGAAGATTGAAATCACATAGAATCTTTTGAACTACCGGAAGGGCAGGGTGCCCTAGGCGCTTGTGCCACCGAGAGGTGGAAGGCTTGATGGCAGGAAGAACTTGGCGTGGAGGTGCACTTTGCCGTCCGGTCATGGGGAACAAGCCCCATCTACTCTTGTTTTGAAGAATTGTTCTCCGGGTAGCCTGATCCTTAACAAGAAAGAATTCAGGATGAAGCTCAATGAATACATCATTATCTCGCATAAGATTATAGGCAGAAAGAAGGCTTTGGTCGGCACTAGGAGCATGAAGGATGTTGTTGAGATGTAAGGAACCAGAGGGAGTAGATAATACTGAATAACCAATATGCGCTATGTCCATACCTTGCCCACTTGCCGTGTGAATTTGGTGCCGGTGTAGCGATCACGGACGGCTAGCTTCTCCAACTCGCCGGTGACACTAGTAGAAAACAGGGCTTTGGTCCAGGCCGGGTCAGCCCATTAGTCCCGGTTCAGTCCAGAACCGGGACCAATGTGGGCATTGGTCCCGGTTCATGAGCCCAGGGGGCCGGCCGGGCCATGTGGGCCATTGGTCCCGGTTCATCTAGACCTTCTGGTCCCGGTTGGTGGGATGAACCGGGACCAATGGGCCTCGCTCCTGGCCCACCACCATTGGTCCCGGTTGGTGGCTTGAACCGGGACCAAAGGCTCCCCTTTAGTCCCGGCTCATGTCACCAACTGGGACCAATGAGGTGCCTATATATACCCCTCGCTCGCGAGCAGAGCACCCCAGTGCTCTGTTTTTCTCTGGCCGAGGGGGAGAGGGCTTTGTGGTGCTCTAGCTCACCTCCTATGCACATGAGGTGTTCGATGGAATGCCCGAGCCACACTACTTAAGCTTTCTCCTCTCGAAGCTCGACCTCCAAGCTCCATTTTCCTCGAGATTTTTCTAGATTTAGCGGTCCGTCACGCCCCGTCCCCGTCTTCACCGTCGTCGATCACCCGCGCCGATCTCATCACCGACACCACCGTGGTGAGCCTCTTGTTCTTATCTTCTTTCTGAAAGGAAATTTTTTCTTACTTGTATGTTTAGATAGATACTTGTATCATTTTCTTACATTTATTATTGCATCTTATATAGTGCGATGGTTTTGGTATCCGCCCCCGTCGGCCCTCGTCCTGTCTATGATTCGGATGTGGTATGTATATTATCTTTATAACTATTGGTTCATTTATTGTTTATGAAAATTATGCCGACCAATGTGACATAGATTTTATTTATCTAGGATGTATGTGAATCGGAAATGCCAACCGACGCTATTGTCGAGAGGTTAAATTTAGTTGAAGAAGAAAACAATTTGTTGAAGGAAAGAATAAAAAAAATTGAGGAGGAGAAGATGATATTGGAGTTGCATGTTGCGGATGTCGTCGATGATCACAAGATCAAGATGGATGCAATGCGCTTGAAGATTAGAAAGATTAGAAAATATGCCATTCATACCGAGGCTTGGTATCATTATGCCGTTGGATCAATTGTTACCTTGGTTGCGATTATGATCGCATTTGTTTTCGCATTGAAATGTTTTACATAGTTTCAATGTATGGTTTAATTAATTAGATGCTCTGGAGAGCTATATGTTGTTAGATGAGAACTATGTATGCACTTTGGTTTTAATGTGATGATGAACTTCTATTAATTTGGACACTTAATTATATATAATGCACGCAGATGAACCGGCAATGGATGTACGGTGACAGACACACCCGCGAGTACATTAAGGGCGTGCATGAGTTTCTCGATGCGGCTGAGGCAAACAAGCAGAATGGTTTTATGTGTTGTCCATGCACTGAATGTGGGAATACGAGGTCTTACTCTAACCGGAAAATCCTTCACTCCCACCTGCTTTACAAGGGTTTCATGCCACACTATAATGTTTGGACGAGGCACAAAGAAATAGGGGTTATGATGGAAGACGGCGAAGAAGAAGAGTACGATGACAACTATGTGCCCCCTGAATACGGTGATGCTGCAACGGGGGGAGCTGGTGAAGATCAAGAGGAACCAGACGATGTGCCCAATGATGCTGCAACGGGTGAAGCTGCTGAAGATCAAGAGGAACCAGACGATGTGCCCGATGATGATGATCTCTGCCGGGTCATTGTCGATGCAAGGACGCAATGCATTAGTCAAAAGGAGAAGCTGAAGTTCGATCGCATGTTAGAGGATCACAAAAAAGGGTTATACCCCAATTGCGAAGATGGCAACACAAAGCTCGGTACCGTACTGGAATTGCTGCAGTGGAAGGCAGAGAATGCTGTGGCTGACAAAGGATTTGAGAAGCTACTGAAAATATTGAAGAAGAAGCTTCCAAAGGATAACGAATTGCCTGATAGTACATACGCAGCAAAGAAGGTCGTATGCCCTCTAGGATTGGAGGTGGAGAAGATACATGCATGCCCTAATGACTGCATCCTCTACCGCGGTGCATACAAGGATCTGAACGCATGCCCGGTATGCGGTGCATTGCGGTATAAGATCAGACGAGATGACCTTGGTGATGTTGACGGCGAGCCCCCCAGGAAGAGGGTTCCTGCGAAGGTGATGTGGTATGCTCCTATAATACCACGGTTGAAACGTCTATTCAAAAACGAAGAGCATGCCAAGTTGATGCGATGGCACAGTGAGAACCAAAAGAAAGATGGGAAGTTGAGAGCACCCGCTGACGGGTCGCAGTGGAGAAAAATCGAGAGAAAGTACTGGGATGAGTTTGCAAAGGACCCAAGTAATGTATGGTTTGCTTTAAGCGCGGATGGCATTAATCCTTTCGGGGAGCAGAGCAGCAATCACAGCACCTGGCCCGTGACTCTATGTATGTATAACCTTCCTCCTTGGATGTGCATGAAGCGGAAGTTCATTATGATGCCAGTTCTCATCCAAGGCCCTAAGCAACCCGGCAACGAAATTGATGTGTACCTAAGGCCATTAGTTGAAGAATTTTTACAGCTGTGGAATGAAAACGGTGTACGTACGTGGGATGAGCACAGACAGGAGGAATTTAACCTTAAGGCGTTGCTGTTCGTGACCATCAATGATTGGCCCGCTCTCAGTAACCTTTCAGGACAGACAAACAAAGGATACCATGCATGCACGCACTGTTTAGATGACACTGAAAGTATATACCTGGACAAATGCAGGAAGAATGTGTACCTGGGCCATCGTCAATTTCTTCCGACCAACCATCAATGTCGAAAGAAAGGCAAGCATTTCAAAGGTGAGGCAGATCACCGGAAGAAGCCCGCCATGCGCACCGGTGATCACGTGCTTGCTATGGTCAATGATTTACACTACGTAATCTTTGGAAAGGGTCCCGGTGGACTAGCTGTTCCGAATGACGCTGAGGGACACGCACCCATGTGGAAGAAGAAATCTATATTTTGGGACCTACCCTACTGGAAAGACCTAGAGGTCCGCTCCTCAATCGACGTGATGCACGTGACGAAGAATCTTTGCGTGAACCTGCTAGGCTTCTTGGGCGTGTATGGGAAGACAAAAGATACACCTGAGGCACGGGAGGACCTGCAACGTTTGCACGAAAAAGACGGCATGCCTCCAAAGCAGTATAAAGGTCCTGCCAGCTACGCTCTTACAAAAGAAGAGAAAGAAATCTTCTTTGAATGCCTGCTCAGTATGAAGGTCATGACAGGCTTCTCATCGAATATAAAGGGAATAATAAATATGCCAGAGAAAAAGTTTCAGAACCTAAAGTCTCATGACTGCCACGTGATCATGACGCAACTAGTTCCGGTTGCATTGAGGGGGCTTCTACCGGAAAATGTCTGATTAGCCATTGTGAAGCTATGTGCATTCCTCAATGCAATCTCTCAGAAGGTGATCGATCCAGAAATCGTACCAAGGCTAAGGAGTGATGTGGCGCAATGTCTTGTCAGTTTCGAGCTGGTGTTCCCACCATCCTTCTTCAATATCATGAAGCACGTCCTAGTTCATCTAGTTGACGAGATTGTCATCCTGGGGCCCGTATTTCTACACAATATGTTCCCCTTTGAGAGGTTCATGGGAGTCCTAAAGAAATATGTCCGTAATCGCGCTAGGCCAGAAGGAAGCATCTCCATGGGCCATCAAACAGAGGATGTTATCGGGTTTTGTGTTGACTTCATTCCTGGCCTTAACAAGATAGGTCTCCCTAAATCGCGGTATGAGGGGAGACTGACTAGAAAAGGCACTCTTGGAAGAGACTCAATAATATGCAGGGACAGATATTCTTGGTCTGAAGCACACTACACAGTTCTACAGAACTCTACCTTGGCGACCCCGTATGTCGATGAACACAAGAACAGTCTGCGCTCCAAACACCCGGAGCAGTGCGACGACTGGATTACATGTGAACACATCAGGACTTTCAGCAGTTGGTTGGAAACACTTCTCAGAGGTGACAACACTGTTTGTGATGAGTTGTACTTGTTGTCCAGGGGACCATCTTTGACTGTATTGACTTACAAAGGATACGAGATAAATGGGAATACATTTTACACGATCGCCCAAGATCAAAAGAGCACCAACCAAAACAGCGGTGTCCGCTTTGATGCAGGAACCGAGAGCGGAAAGGATACATATTATGGTTACATAGTGGACATATGGGAACTTGACTACGGACCTGATTTTAAGGTCCCTTTGTTTAAGTGCAAATGGGTCAATCTGTTAGGCGGCGGGGTACAGGTAGACCCACAGTATGAAATGACAACAGTGGATCTGAAAAATCTTGGATACACTGACGAACCGTTCGTCCTAGCCAATGATGTGGCACAGGTTATCTATGTGAAGGACATGTCTACCAAACCGAGAAAAAGGAAAGATAAGGAAGCGAATACATCATACGATGAGCCAAAGCGCCACATAGTTCTTTCAGGAAAAAGGAACATCCTGGGAGTGGACGGCAAGACAGACATGTCTGAAGATTATGAAAAGTTTCATGAAATTCCTCCCTTCAATATCAAGGCTGACCCAAGCATCCTGATAAACAATGAAGATTATCCATGGTTACGGCGCAATAAGTAAATGACACAAGCGAAGAAAAAGTGAAGACTTTCTCCCGCAACTTTGTAACACACGAACATGCTACCATTGTCCGTTTTGTACATGCACATGCTATGTGGGTGAAATTATGATACCATCCCAACTTTCAACTTTTTCAGAGTTCATTTGAAATGCTTTCATGTCTTATGGTTCGGCCCTCGTGATACCATGACCATTAGTCCCTGGCCCATGCCAACTTTCAACTTTCAACTTTCTAAAACTAATGGCACTAACAGAAAGTTTATAATTTTGCTCCTCGCCCCTGGCCCATGACCATTAGTCCCGGTTTGTGCCACAAACCGGGACTAAAGGGTTGGTCCTCGTTGCGGGCCGAGTTTAGTCCCACCTCGCCAACCGAAGGGGGCTCATACCGGTTTATAAACCCTTCCCTCTCTGCCTTGTTGAGCTCCTCTCAAAGTGAAAATAGATGCCCTAATAGAGAAAAGTTTAACCTAAATTCATAGTGAATTTCTCTGAAATTCATAGAAATTTACTAGGAATTTAGGTTGAATTTTCTCTATAAGCGCATCTATTCTCATTTTTTTAGTAAGTTAATCACAAACTTATGATTCAAACAATTTTCAAAGAATTCAAATTTTAACTATTCAAATTTGAAAACTAATGGCACTAACAGCAAGTTTATAATTTTTCTAAAACTAATGGCACTAACAGAAAGTTTATAATTTTTCTAACCTAAGAGCAAACAAAATTAAAAATTAAAGCAAAAAACAAAAGAAAATAAATAATGCAAAAAACAAATCAAAAAAACAGGAAAAAGCTATTTTTATAGTAAAGTTAATCACAAAATAAAATAAATAAAGCAACAAAGAAAACAAAAAAACTAAAAAAGTGTTTTCAAATTTGAAAACTAATGGCACTAACAGAAAGTTTATAATTTTTCTAAAACTAATGGCACTAATAGAAAGTTTATAATTTTGCTAACCTAAAAGCAAACATAATTAAAAATTAAAGCAAAAAACAAAAGAAAATAAATAATGCAAAAAACAAATCAAAAAAACAGGAAAAAACTATTTTTATAGTAAAGTTAATCACAAAATAAAATAAATAAAGCAACAAACAAAACAAAAAAACTAAATAAGTGTTTTCAAATTTGAAAACTAATGGCACTAACAGAAAGTTTATAATTTTTCTAAAACTAATGGCATTAACAGAAAGTTTATAATTTTGCTAACCTAAAAGCAAACAGAATTAAAAATTAAAGCAAAAAACAAAAGAAAATAAATAATGCAAAAAAACAAATCAAAAAAACAGGAAAAACTATTTTTGTAGTAAAGTTAATCACAAAATAAAATAAATAAAGCAACAAAGAAAACAAAAAAACAAAAAAATTATTTTCAAATTTGAAAACTAATGGCATTAACAAAAAGTTTATAATTTTTCTAAAACTAAAAGCATAAAGAATTAAAAAATAAAGCAAAAAACAAAAGAAAATAAATAAAGCAACAAAAAACAAAAAAAATGCCACCTACTGGGCCACCACGGCCTGAATACGACTAGAAACCCTACCATGGGCCAGGATTCAGGCCCGCAGCAGGCCCAGTAGGCCCACAGGCATTGCAGTGACAGATTAGGCCCGAAAGCCTGCAGTTGAGAGGAGCTCGGGAGGGTGGGCGCAGCAGTGCTTATAAACCACTCCCGAGCCCTCTCAACTAGCGAGGTGGGATTAAACTTTTGGGCGCGGGGCAGCACAAGGCCATTGGTCCCGGTTGGTGGCACCAACCGGGACTAAAGGGGGCATTGGTCACGGTTCGTGGCACCAACCGTGACCAATGCCCCCCTTTAGTCCCGGTTGGTGCCACCAACCGGGACCAAAGGCCGCCGCTTCCCGCCCTTTGGGCTGCTGAAAAGAGGCCTTTGGTCCCGGTTGCTGGCACTAACCGGGACTAAAGGGGGAATTAGTCCCGGTTTATGCCACCAACCGGGACTAAAGCTTGGACTATATAACAAACACTTGTGAAAATTTTCAGTTTGCATCGCCAGTTCCCCCCTCCCCCGCTGACGACGCCGTCAGGCTGCTCCACCTCGCCGTCTACGCCGCCACCGCCAACGTCGTCGCCTCCACGAGCCCGCGTCGTCCTCATCGCCGGCATCCCCGAGCCCGCCGTCCTCATCGTCCCCGTCGCTGCGTGCCTCCCCGAGCCAACCCCTCCTCGTCCCTGTCGCCGGCCGCGCGCCGTCCCCGTCACCGCGTACCGCCCCGAGCCCGCCGTCCTCGTCGCCGGACTCCTGCCATCGCCGCCCCCCTCGAAGTGAGCCCCCCCTTTCCCATGGTCCCGATCGAGTGCGGCCCTTGCTCTCTGCCCCTGCTCCATGGTCGCTGCCGGCCCCGACGCATTGAAGAGTGGAAGGAGAGGAGAAGGAGTGGAGCAGCAGCAAACTTTTCTGAAATTTCTGATTTTTTTTACAGATATGAACAGTGCATATAGAGGGTGTTTGATCAAATGCTAGATGGCTTTGGGCATTTTTAGGATTTATGATATTTTTTGTGGTGAGGTACTGATGCAAGACAAAGGTGATGGCAAAATTTCAGAATATTTTGATTGGTTTAGAATAGGTTTTCAGCAAGGAATTTGAATCTGGTTCAAATTTCATTTGAATGAAATTAAAAAATTTAAACTATGGATCAGAAGGTTTTTGGTGAAATGGAGTGTGGGTACTGTCATGAAGTTGGAGTAATTTTTGTGGTTGTAAAAGAGTTAGGAAAATTTAGAATGTGCTAAATATGTCAAAAATTTATGTGAAAAAGAATGAGAGGAAAAAGGAAAATAAGAAGAGGAAGAAAGGAGAAGAAGAGGAGAGGAAGAAGAGGAGAAATAAATAAGAAGAAGAAAAAAAAGAAAAAGAAGAGGAAAAGAAGAAAGGAATAGAGGAGAAGAAGAGAAAATAGAAGATTCTATTTTCTCTTCTTCTCCACTATTCCTTTCTTCTTCTCCTCTTTTTTTCTTCTTTTTTTCTTCGATCTTCTCCTCTAGCTATTCCTTTCTTCTTCTCCTCTTTCTTCTTCTTCTTCTTCTTCTTCTTCTTCTTCTTCTTCTTCTTAATTTTTATCGGGAACGAGGGTGTCGAGGATCGCCGAGGGGTCGAGGGTCGGGAACGAGGGTAGAGGGTCGAGGGTCGGGAACTAGGGTAGAGGGTCGAGGGTCGTTAAGGGGTCAAGGGTCGAGGGTTTCAGGGTCGAGGGTTCTATAGGGTCGAGGGATCAAGGGTCGAGGGTTCCAGGGTCGTCTAGGAGTTGAGGGTTCCAGGGTCGTCGAGGATAGGAAAGAAGAAAATAAGAAGAGGAAAGAAAGAAGAAGAGGAGAAGAAAAGAAGAGGAGAAATAAATAAGAAGAAGAAAAAAGAAGGAAAAGAAGAGGAGAAGAAGAAAGGAATAGTGGAGAAGAAGAGAAAATAGAATATATTCTGTTTTCTCTTCTTCTCCACTATTCCTTTCTTCTTCTCCTCTTTTTTTTCTTCTTTTTTCTTCGATCTTCTCCTCTAGCTATTCCTTTCTTCGAGGGTTCTATAGGGTCGAGGGATCGAGGGTCGAGGGTTCCAGGGTCGTCTAGGGGTCGAGGGTTCCAGGGTCGTCGAGGGTTCGAGGGGTCGAGGATCGCCGAGGGGTCGAGAGAGGTTTCCTAGTGTCAAAGTATTGAAGAAATCCATGGCTTCATCATTAGCCGGAAGTAACCAGGGCATGACGAAGTCCTCCAAAGTTATTTTGGAATGGTGTCCCGGATAGGATAATTTGCCTTTTTGTATGAATTTCAGCAAAGGCCTTCCAAATAATGATATTTGGAAGGTGTTGCTGAACTTTGTACCAAAAAGCGAATTATCTTATCTAGGACTCCGTTTCAAAATAACTTTGGAGAGCTTCGTACCATCATGCACATGTTACTTTCGCCTAATGATGAATACATGGTTTTGTTGAATCCTTTGACACTAGGAAACCTTCCGACCCCTCGGCGATCCTCTCGAACATGAGAGGAAGAAGAGGATAAAAAAAGAAGAGGAAGAAGAAGAAGAAGAATACATGGTTTTGTTGAATCCTTTGACACTAGGAAACCTTCCGACCCCTCGGCGATCCCCTCGTCTCGGCGATCTTCTCCTCTATTCTTTCTTCTCCTCTTTTTTTTCTTCTTCTTCATCTTTTTTTATCGGGAACGAGGGTCGTCGAGGGACATATAGATGTAGTGTCGTCGTTGTCGATATATACCCCCTCCCGATAGCTTCAACACGTGGGGGGGGGGGGGTCAAGGCCACTAATTAATATATATGATTCCTTACTATGATTAGGTAGCTACTTCTACGTTTGGCACTAATATATCCATCTGTCATGTTTGAATAATAATTGCCATGTTGTAAATATTTGTAGAAACTATGAACACCGCCCGAGACGAAGCAAAAGAAGCGTTGTTGAGGGACATAATCGCAGAAGGAAGTGATGCCGTCTCTTTGTTTCTCAACGACACTGATGGTCTGGAAGGAGAGGGTGAAGAAGCTGGCTACGGTGACCTAATGCCGGTGCAAGAAGAAGAACATGAGGACGGCTCCGGTGACCCAATGCCGGTGCAAGAAGGAGACCGTGATGACGGCTCCGGTGACCGAACCGAGACCGGTGACCGAACCGAACCCCTATATTAGTTAAGCCTGTGCTGACTAGCTGATTGATGCATTCATTGTTTTGGTATGTACACATATTAATTAAGTCTTTGTTCTTTTTTCTAGCCCTCCGGATCGAGCACAACTTCGGTAAAGAGACGAGGCCCGAAGAAAAAATTTGAGCTCGGATGAAAAGTTTGAGATCATAGCAATCGCGCCCGACGGCCAACCGATTGAACCCCTCCGGACAAAGAGCGCATTTGTTGCTCAGTGCGGGGTTCTGGTTAGGGACAAGATCCCGATAAGCATCCAGCAATGGTTTAAGCCGGCTACAGAAGACCCTGAGGTGTCTTATGTCAATGATATGCAGAAAAATGATCTTTGGACTGGGCTGAAGTCAAATTTCACCCTACCGCCAGAGGATAATCCAGAGAACCCAGTTAAAGAGCAATTAATCAAGTCTTTTGCTCTTAAGAGGATGGCAGAACTATTCAGGAGGTGGAAGAAAGAGCTGAATAAGTTTGTCGAAAATAATGAGACACCAGAATTCAAGGGCAGATATGAGAAGATCAGAGATCACTGGCCCGCATTTGTGGCCCACAAGACATCGGAAAAGAGTAAGAAGATGTCGGTGACAAACAAGCAAAATGCTGCGAAGAAGATGCTTCACCATCGCACGGGGTCAGGTGGCTACCTCGTAGCCCGGCCTAAGTGGGCCAAGACTGAGAATGATCTGGTTGATAAAGGGATCGAACCAGAGATAATTAGCTGGCCAGACCGTTGCCGGACTTGGTTCTTCGGGGCTGGTGGAACCTTGGACCCTGTAACAGGGAAGTGCATTTGGACGAACGATCAAATGGACATACCAGTCAGGAAGCTTAAGCAGTATATTGAAGCAGTGCAGCAAGGGAAGTTCTTTCCAGACAGAGAGAACGACGAGCTCACAATGGCCCTCGGGAATCCTGAGCACCCTGGACGGACACGAGGCACGCCAGGCTCCATTCCGTGGAAGGTTGGGTTTCCGGACGCAGGCAGTTACAAATCCCATGAGAGGAGGAAAAAAGTGCAGCAGACCCAAATGCAGGCGCTGCAAGCAAGGGTAGACGCGATAGAGGAAGGAGAAGAAAATCGCAGCAAACGTACTGCCGAAGCTTCCCCCGAAGCTACCCCGCCATCTCAGTGCAGAAGCAGCATGGCTTCCACCGAGCTGCTTCAGCCGGAGCATGCCTTGATGGCTCCTGCCAGCTATCCCGTGGATGCTATCATGGAGTCTCAAAATTGCCACCTTATGACGAAATGGATGAATTTGAAGGTCAAGGTGGCTGTTGGCTCTGTTTATCCTACTGAACCCAGCGCAACTTTTCACTGCCGGCCGATTCCAGAAGGATATGCTAGGGTGATGGTGGATGAAATAACGGAGGGATTTGAGGACCTCCAGCTTGACCACCCTACCGGTGAAGGGGAGACTCGGCTGGGGTCTGCTCTGAAGACTCCATGCCTATGGCGGAAGGAGCTCATCAACCTTCCGAACTAGACGCCTCCGCCTCCTCCTCCTCCTCCGGCGAGTCAGGGCACTCCGCCTCCTCCACCGCCTCCTCCACCGCCTCCTCCTCCGGCGAGTGACGATCAGGGCCCTCGACCGGCTCCTTCTCCGGCACGTGGCGGCACTCCGCCTGCGCCGGCGCGCCCGAGCAGCCAGCCTCCTCCTTCTCCGCCTCGTCAGCAAGGGCGGAAGAGACCCGCCGCTGCTCCAGCAGCTGCTCCGGCGCGTCGTAGTCCTTCTCCTCCGCCTCGTAAGCAAGTAAAGAAGACAACCGCTTCGTCTGCTCGGCCGACGTCTAGCAGTACAACCAGAGGTGGGAGGACATACAGATTCGGTCCTTCTCTGAAGAGTCCACAGAAGTTACCATACGAGAGGACCCCGGAGGAGAACGCGAAGATCGCGTGAACCGAAGTGGATGACTGGTTTCAAGGGTTGAGAGCAAAGAGACATCCACCTCCGGAGGAGAAGGTAGATCCGGTGAAAGTGAAGCGCACTCTGGCTGCCCTGGCAAAACCACCCAAGTCTCCGCCGAAAGGCAACTATGAGCGCATTATTGCAAAGACATGGGCCGAAGCGGAGCGGTCGGGAAGTACAGTCAGTGATCAAAGGCTGAAAGAACGACGAGCAGCTGGGAAACAAATTGCCCAGCTCGGCGAACAAGCGAAGCAATCGTGCCCCCCCCCCTCAAGGTGCCTAGCGACATCGTCGATCCGAGGATGGTGCCCGGTTATGGCAATGTTGACGATTACCTGCCCGATGACGTACATTATGATCCCATGGAGGTGCAGATACACAGATACGAGTACGGGAAGCCTCTCGTCAAAGATGAAAAATCTTTAACAACGATGATGCGAAGATTACATGATTGGTACTTGAAAATCTGCAGAGAGTCCGGGGGGAGGAGTACTTTGTATGCGAGAGTTAAACTGGAGCATGACCTCATTGGAATTGAACTGTTGCCTATTCCATTTGAGGAGTTCTATCAGTTTTTCAATCAATTGGCCCTCGATAAAACAACGATCACCTGCTACTGTCTGTAAGTACTACTACTTCTGTCATTAAGTCTCTCTATATAGCTCATCTCTTTCATTGCATGTATTTATAATTATCCTCACTATATTATGCAGAATGAAGATCGCCGAATTGAAGAAAAGACAAATCGGTGATATTGGGTTCGTTAACACATATCTCATAGATGCAACTGAGGTTGAACATCGTCCCGGAGATACCGAGGCCAACTTGCTACGATCATTCAAAAAAAATGAAAACAAAGATATAATACTCTTTCCTTACAACTTCAAGTGAGTGTTACTGTCTTGTGCATATTCGGTTTCCCTTATATATTAGTCCAGGTTATAGTAATGTAATTGATGAGTTATGCATGCGTGTGCAGTTTCCACTATATTCTCCTAGAGATTAGGCTTGAGCAGGGAGTAGTAACCGTCTTGGACTCTAAACGAAAAGATCCCCAGTTGTATGCGGACATGACTGAAATCCTCAAGAAGTAAGTTAAATCGATCATTATCCACCGTATCAGCAACTTTGTTCATTTCCTGATATCAAGTAATTGTTTTCTTTGTCCGGCAGGGTTTGGAGAAAATTCACCAGAAAAGTTCCGGGACTGCCGAAGGAGCTGGAATTTAGACACCCGAAAGTAAGTACTATAGTAGAATGTTCCGCGCATCTCCTAGTGATTCAAGCCCTAGTTTCATCAATACCATTTAGCATTCTTGCTTATCAGTTTGATTGACCTCTATTTCTTGTAAAGTGGTTGTGGCAGGAACAAGGGAATGATTTCTGTGGATACTACGTCTGCGAGTCCATCCGCCACACGACCTGTGAGCGGGGCGGGTACTCTGACGAACAATATGAAGTACGTAAATAACAACATTCACAATTTTATTTTATTACCATCATTTGTATTGAGTTTCATTCATTCATATATATATGTATTGACCCCCTTCAAATTAGATGTTTCGGAAGTAGGATGAACTCCTAGCACCAGCTCGCATGCGAGCAATTCAAGAGGAATTGGCGGCATTCTTTCTTGACCACGTGATCGCTGAAGACGGAGAATACTATGTGGACCATGAGTCCGTATGATTATATTTGTAAGAGATAATTATTGTATACATGTAGCCGGTAGTATCGGATAGATATACGAGAACTTTTTGTTCGACCAATCTCTCGGAGAAGGAGAGGTGGTCGATATCACTTCTCTCTGTATGCATATATGTTCATGACGATCTTCTGTTTCCTTCGTTTGCTTACTAGCTAACTAGCGTGTCTAGTCCTCTCTATACGTATGTATAGTACGTAGCGTCGACCAAGCATGGACATAAGAGAGGACACTTCTCTCTATTAATTATAGCTAGCTAACACAATATATGAAACACCTAAATTAACCCCCCAAAACCCCCAACCCACCCCCCCCTCCCCATTTAAAAAAAAACAAAAACCCCAGCCACAGAAATGCTGACGCGTGGATGCCTATTGGTCCCGGTTGGTGCCACCAACCGGGACCAAAGGGTCTCCTGCCTGGGCTCCGCGCACAGGCCACGTGGAGGCCCATCAGTCCCGGTTCTGGATTGAACCGGGACTAAAGGGACAGGGCATTAGTACCGACACTTTAGTCCCGGTTCAGGAACCGAGACTAAAGGCCCTTACGAACCGGGACAACATGCCCTTTTTCTACCAGTGTGACGTGATCTGTGGCGCTGGTGTCGAGATACCAATTGGTATCCACGCCGTAGGAGTGGGCAGAGTTGGCGGAGCGTGGGTTGCCACCACTACCGCCGCCGCCACCGCGCCCACCGCCGCCGCGTCCGCCACCACCGCTGCCTGCAGGGTTACGTACATTGTTGTTGAAGCCTTTATCGAACCTCTTCTTTCAGCGCCATGCACCGTGGCCTTCCTCCTTGCAGATTTGACAGCGTTCGCGGTCACCACGGTCACCGCGGTCACCGTTCTGCTGGCGCGGCGCACCACCGCCACCACCATTGCCTGAGTTATCCGAGTAGTTGCCCCCGCCGTAGCCACCGCGTCCACCACCCCGACCACCGCGACCGCCGCCGTAGCTGCCATGACCACCCTTCGTAGCGAGGTTGGCGGAGTGATGAGCGGAGAAGGCGGCATGCTGGGCGGTGATCCGGGCCTCCGCAGAGAGCAGCAGCGAGAAGAGTTCGCTGAGACCGATCGGCCGATCGGTGGCAGCGCGTGTGGAGATGGAGGTGACGAACCCGTTGTAGTCGGGCTCGTGCATGAGGCCCTCGAGGATGTGCGAGACGATATCCTCCTCCTCGAGGGGCTTTCCTGCAGCAGCAAGTTCATCTGCTAACCCCTTCATCTTCGTGAAGTAAGTAGAGGCGGAGAGATCGCCCTTGCGGGCGTTGCCGATCGCCGAGTGAAGCTGAATTTGACGTGCTCGGGACTGCGCAGAGAAGCTCTCGACCAGGGCTTGCCAGACGCCGGCGGCGGCGGTGTGATTGGACACCTGCATCAGAACCTCACGGGATAGAGATGCGAGCAAAAAAGTTAGGACCTTTTGATCTTGAGTAACCCAGATTGCATGCTCTGGATTGGGCAGCTCGGTGGTCTCCTTCTTCCCATTGGTCTCCTTCTCGGTGACGATGACAGCAGCGGGTTCCTCGATCGAGCCGTCAAGGTAGCCCTTCATCGCCGCAGCCCTGACGTGCGGAAGAACTTGGACCTTCCACACCAGGAAGTTGTCACGGGTGAGTTTCTCCGTGATGGTGCGGCCGAGGGAGGCGAGCGAGGGCATGGCCATGGCGTGGGAGGAGGAAGAAGATGACATGATCTAGATGTGTGGAAGAACTAGGCTCTGTATACCATGTGAAACAAGAGGCTGGAAGCGCATGCCGGGGCAGGGGCGCATTGCATGTTTATATAGGCCAGACATGCGGCTAAGATTACAAAGGAGGTTAGGGATAGGTTAGGTGTGGATTGATCTCCAAACTAAGCTAACTACCAATATCTAATCACAACAACCTAACCTATCATAACTACAACATGCACGCCACATATCTAACCGGCATACAATGATGTTTAACAGTGCATGCAGGCGGTGACGCCGCACCTCAAGGTGGCAGCGGAAGGCCTCACGAGGGAGCTCGTCCAGCTGCCCACGCAGGATTTCTCCTGGGTGGAGAGCTTGCCCTTCAGAGAGACTGAGTACTGGGTCGATATACACAGGACCTTGACCCAATGCCTTCGTCCAGACCCACTCTGCTGCAGCGGCCATGATGGTTTCATCGTCCCTTCCACTTGTAGCAGCAAGAGCGACAAACAATCGTCGGTGTCACCAGCGAAGTCGAGGCTGGCGTGCACACTGTTTCCAGAGCAGGTGATTACGGTCTACCTGCAACGCCATATCTCGCCGCCGCCTCAAGCTCCGCACAAAACACACGAAAGGCACGACGCCGACATGGCGACATGCATCGTCTGACGTGAAGCTCTCGATAGGCCGTCGACGTCGAGCGCCACCTTCTTCGCCAGGTTCCAACCCCCTCTCTGACGCCGCCGCCTTGGGCCGGGTCAGGGCCGCCATGGACGACGGCGGCGCGCAGCTCACAGTCACCGTGCCCAGGGTCGGTGCCGCCGTGACCATGCCCGAGCCGTCCGTCGCCATCGAGGTCCTCGAGCCCAGCCCGTGCTGACGGCGGTCGCGCGCGACGCCGGTGCCGACTCCGGCAGACGTACGTGCAGTACTAAGTTGCCGCTCGTATGTACGCAGGGTTCCACAAGTTTGGATGCATCTCTCTCTGGACAAAACGCCGGCTTGAACGCGGGCAAGCACTGAATCGCGTGCGTATATATGGTAGGTTCCATCGCGACTCGAGAAAAGGAATTCTCGTCTCCTCATGTCTAATTTCTTTCTTTCCTCGGCACCGGCAGGTTCCATCTTCCATCTGCAGGCCATGGACGACGGCGCCGCCCGTACGTGCCGGCAACGGCGGCCATCGGTGTTGGCGATCGACGCAAATCCAAATCGATTCTTGTTTTCCTAGTCGGTTGCAGTACGTACGGAGCACAAAAATCACATATTTTCTGTTGCTTCCGCCGGAATCCAAGCCCCCCCCCCCCCTCTCTCTCTCTATATATATATATGAAATGATTGTAAGATTACCTCGGATGAAGAATAACTTGTTCTGCACTCTGGGTGATGAATAGTAACACTATATATATATAATTCAAATAGTTACATTCCTATTGATTCACTACATAAAATTTGACATAAGAAAATAAAAATATAGGTCATAAGACAAGAAAATTTGCAGTTTATGTGTATTTTAGACTATGTTTTTATGTTTGTAATTTTACATAATATAAAATATTTTTTACGGCGATTATATATTTTCTTACGGTCCCTTTTTGCCTCAGAAATAAGACAAAACTTACGGAACGTAAAATTACGGTGCATTGATGGTAAAATAGAGAAGGGTAAAGAATAACTATTCCTTAACCAGGATGACAAGTAGCGCTATATATATATATCAGAAGAACCTCCGTACGTCGCCATCAACGCTTCGTCAAAGAATCAAATCACGACTCTTGACTTGGCGACAAACGAAACAAGATGACATCTTGACAACGCCAACGCTGATGTCGACCGTCGGACTACACGCACGCACGCACGCATGCAAATTGTTTGCTCGTCGGCTCGTCCTTATTAAGCTACGAGATGCATACGTGCTCACCTACATGCGTCGTCGTCGCTCTCGGCCGTCCACGTCGAGCGCAGCAGGGGCGCCACCTTCTTCGGCAGGTCCCACCTCCCGGAGGACGACGCCTTGGGCCAGGTTGGCGGCGCCGCCGTCGCCGTGACCATGCCCGAGCCGGCCGGCCACGGCCATTGATGTCGTCGAGGCCAACCCAGCCATGTTGACTGGAGTTGTCGGCGACGTGCATACGTGGTGGTCGTTGGGCATCGACGAGTCCATATGACTCGGCTACAATGATGTGATGTCAAAGACATGGCGATGGACAAACGAAATGGCATGGGCGCATGGGAGATAAATCAAGGCGTCATAGGGACGGCATCCTACATGTTTACAGTTGAGGCACACACTTTATTTTTATAACCGTACGTGTGAGATGTCATCATCTAGCCAATGCATGAGAAATCAACGAAACACGTGCGTTACGTTTGTGCAACCAAAATTATATGAAGGGTCTGAGCGGTCTAGAGATGAACCGAGGTGACGAGCATCTAGATCTGTCGCCTTGATGCGATTGCCTCTTAGTTAACTTATTTCTAGTGCAAGATGGTTATGAATGATTCAATATAACCAAATTAATATATTGCATTCTTGTTTATGCGCAGTAGATGGTGAGAAACAAAAGCTATAGCATGTACATGCAAAACTTGCAAGTTTTCCATGCACATGCATGGCATATGAAATTGTGCCAATATGGCCCGCTCATTTGTCGTGCGGTGTTTTCCCTCTCATTTTTCATGCCAACATGGCCCGCCAAGTTTTTTTTCCAGTTATTTCTTTCACCATGTCTTATATATGCCCCATCTATGGATATATCTTTGGTAAACTTTGGGTGTTTTTAGCGCAAAAATCGACATGTTAACCAATACATATGAGACTTCTATGTTAATAATTTTCCCCATCATTGTATATTGCATGTTATCAAATCCGAACGCAAAAAAAGAATACTCTTGCCTCTTGAGCAGTGTCATTAGGATCTTGGGCGATTAGAACAGGAGGTAAGGGGAAGGCTGCTTCACAGCTTTAAGGAAAAACCTTAGAAGCTTTGGACAAGTGAATTCGCTGTTGTCTCCCAGGAGCTTTAGGACGCCCCATTAGTCCCTCACACACATTGCTTGTCTGGGGGGTGGGGGTGATTTTAGGAAATTCCCTAGAGTTACTCATAACAAAACTCAATTCCCAACATCTTTCAGTAAAAAAACATGGACGAAAAGGAAGTTATCTCTCTTCTCCCGTAGGCCTGCTTCAGTCCGTCAAAGTCAGTGTCACCCCCGCCCCGGTTACCACTCACCCCTTCCCTCAGAAAGAGAACAAAGCGACCGAAACACACATGCAGTACTCGTCCACCATCATTGCGTTGTTGCGACCCAAAATGATTTTTCCATGAACATGACATGGTGTGGCTGTGACCTTGTGTCATAGAAATGAGTGGCGGTAGCATGTCCTCGTCGGCGGCTAACAAAAGCATCTCTTGGGTGGTGCAATGTGTTGCGCCAGCTTGAGTACTCGCGGACCCCTACCTCGTGTAGTCCCGGGTCATAGATCAGTTCAAGACCATCGCCCAGGCCTTCGATACCATCGACACAAGATCAATGACTGGCTCCTCAAAGTGAGTTGGCCGAGTCAGAGCACTTATCCCGGCTCCAAGGCAACGACGGGCAGTGCCAGTTGTAGTCCGCGGTCGATCGTCACCGCCAGGCTCATTTAATTTAAATCGTTTTGCTAGGTTTAAAATTAGCAGATCGTTTAATGTAAATTGCTATTCTATGTGATATGATGGTTCATACCTATCATTTTAAATGACCAACCATGGTATTTCAATAAAAGTTACTCCATCGGATCCAAATTACTTGACGCGACTTTATTACAACTTTGTACTAAACTTGCATCAATTAATTTGGACAGGGGAGAGTAACATTTTTTAATTCAAAATTTTGAAATGAGTGCCCATGGTGTTTCAATAATTTACTATTTTATGCTAGAAAATACTATGTGTATATTACTACATGTGTCATTCCATGTTTAAACATTATTCTAGTACCATTCTACTCCTGGTATGATTCTCAAATTATTGACCAATACACTTTTGGGATATTTAATTATATAATATTCTAGCTATGCTCCATGATTATAATATGTCGCTACCGTTCACACCCAAATAACGTGGGGAAACATTCCATGGAAAAAGAACTTTTAGTTGATAGAGGGCAACCCTAAGAACCGCTAGCTAAAACCGCCAGAAACGGGAGGAGAGGTGTTGTTATTGAAAATCAGCTAGTACATGTAATGTGCAGTTCCATGGCAAGAAAAGTACCTTCGGTTGCCATGGCAACACAAAAATAGGTTATTGTCATGCAAAACCTATGTACTTGCCATATATATACAATGTTTAGTTGCCATGGCAAAAAACTACCATCAATTGCCATGGCGAACACAAGAAGATATATTTGCCATCGCAACACTTATGTTATTGCCATGGAACCCTAAGTGGTTGCAATTAAAAAGAGAGTTTCAACATTTTTTAGTTCCATATATTTATACTAAAGTTGTTTGTAGATTTGTTTTAGATTTTTAATAATACATTAAGAAACTTACGCCGTAGCGTGGAGAGCAGTAAAAAACCTTGATGGATTGGGAGCAGGGGGTGATCCGCGTGACACGGAGTCTGCACCGTCGGATCTGAGAGGAAGGAATGGCTGAGATTGAATTGATAGGGGTGATCCGTGGGATGAGCAGATTGACCAATGAGGATGCATCAATTTTCATCGATTTTGTTTATTTGATGGTACAGACAGCAAATGCCATGCGCCAAAGTCTACAATAAAGGTGGGTCCGGAATACCTCCCGTCCACTCAAAATGTTTTCGCGGTCCCGAACTTCCTCGGTTAAATCACGGAGCGGAAAAAAGGCCAAATGTTTTAGCGGTCCCGTACTTCTTCAGTTAAGTCACGGAGGGGGAAAAGATCGAAATGTTTTGGTGGTTCCGGACTTCAAATGAAAGGGCGAAGAGAAAGACTTTGGCTAAAGTGAAAATGGTTTCAAACGAGAATCCAACCCCTACCCATCAAACGCACCCAACTGCTAAAAAGATAATTTAAAATAATTCAGTTTCATATATTTATATTGAACATGTGCACTAGATTTTATTTAGATTTATAATAATTCAGAAAGAAGATTAGGCTAGAGGTGATCGTCGGATTTTTTTCAAGGAGCAACGAGCTCAATCCACATGACATGAAGTGTCCACTGTGTAACTCAAGGCCGGCCAATCAAAATCATGCATCTACGCCGAAAACAATGGCTCCCGCTTCCCGCTCACGCGCTTATATATTGGCGCCAAAGTGAAAATCGTTCCCGACAAACGCGCGCAGCCCGCCGCGCCAAAGTGAAAATTATTCTGAGCGAGCAAACGCGCGCAGGCCCGCCCGCGCCAAAACAAAAATAATGATTTCAAACCAAAACCCAACCCAACTCCAAAGCCACACAACCGCTCGAGACGAGAGGCCCGGATCCAAAAGCCAGCCGCTTCCGTCTTTCTTCCTCCTCTCTACCCGATTCCCCCAACCTCCCCAAAAAACCCCAACCAGCCGCCGCCGACGACCACCTCTCCCCTCTCCCGTCCCCGCCGGCGACCTCCCCTCTCCCATCCCTGCCGGAGACCTCTGCTCTGCCAACCCCACCGGCGACCTCCCGGCCTCCGCCTCCTACCCCATCCTCTCATTCCGTCCCTACACCCCATATCCAATCGAGCAGCTCAACGGAATCCCTAGCCCGATGCCATGGCCACCGCGCCCCACCAGCAGCTCTCCCTCCCCCCTCCCTAGCCCGCGCCCATGGCGACCTAGCAGGCAGGAGGAGCCCAAAACTCTCTCTCTCTCTCTCTCTCTCTCTCTCTCTCTCTCTCTCTCTCTCTCCCTCCCCCTCCCTCCCTCTCTCTCTCTCTCTCTCTCTCTCGGCTTGTCCTCACCTCGCCTTCTCTCCCTCCCAGATCAAGCAAGGTCGCCATGGGAGAGGCAGGGTGCTTCCTCCACGTGATGTGCTGCTGCTTGCTTTGGACGCCATGGACGTTCCTCCCTCCTCTGGTTCTTCTCGCTCATCAAGGCAAGCTGCTCAAACCATCTTCTCCTCTGAGATTTGGTACACGAACGAAAATGGTATTTTATTCACATCTGACGTTGCCTATTTTGTTGTTGAGATTGACCGTATCCTGTGTCAAATGAATCTTTTTCCCCTTCTTTTGCAATGCAGAATATTGCTTCCGAGTGATAGACATTGACATCACTGTAGAGCAAAATGTTCATTATGTGTTGTTCTGTTGAATAACGTCTGAAACAGGTCCAACCAATTGCCAAGTTTATTAATAGTTGTTCAAAAAGAAAAGAAAAATCATGTTCTCGCCTATCTGAAGGATATGTGTTTAAAAAAACTGTATCGGCTTCCTAGATGCACTTTCTGTGTCAACGTTGTTTTTAAAAAGCGACAGATGTCTATCCAAAATGTTGAACTTCATGGTCTCGTATAATTTCTTGACTTGGCGAAAGTAATTTCTGGATCGAACAACACTCACCATGGAGTTCGAGTGGACCATGGTCCTGAACCTCTTGTCTCTTTGGTACGGTGATTGACTTCTTTTTTCCTCTGTATGTGCAGGTGCTGATCATTGCTACGTGTTGGTGTACCTCGACAAGCTCACCCAGGGAGGGCACCCCCAAGCTCAACTCCATGGAGCCATGCTTCAGCGTCAAGGACAGGTTTTTGTTTCTGCATCCCTTACCATGACATGATTTCTTCTGTTCTTTCTCGATTTGAGCTCAATTTTTGTGATATCCTTCTGGTGCAGCAGCAGGATTCCGTTGGTACAACAGAGGACAATGGGTTATCTAGGTGCGTGGTGGTAGGCTATTCCGTTGGACCTGCTGCATGTTCATCATCGGCTGCATAACAGCCATGGTGAGCTCCTCTCCTTCCTCTGCTCCCCGCCTCCGGTTGATCTGGGGTAGAACAAATACCTGCTCCATTTATACATTAGATGATAAGATATGGAACATGCACGTCGGCTTCTTCAATCTAAATACGTGTATTTGGCTCCTGCTTATATGTAATAGCCCTAAGGTGACCATTGGCTGCCATGGCATGGTCATCTGTTGACCTAAAAAGATTTGAGAGGTTAACCTGGAAGAGACTGAACCTCATGCATGTAGCAGCTCTGCCTAGGCTAGACCCGATCACCGGAAACAAAAAAGTACTTGAAGAAACAAATAATGGCCTGCGTACATTCAAGTAATCAACTAGTTAATTGATTAGCAGGTCAACCTGGTGCACAAAGAATTCCAAGCCATGTGGAGGACTTTGCTTCCTTTTTCCAGTTAGCCGTGTGGTTGATCTGGTATATTTGCAGTAGTACACATACAAGTTGTCAAAACTAGCTCCTTTCCTGGTCAAGTGCCCAGTGGTAGCAACTAGCAACTGCAGTCTCGCTTTAAATTGTTGGTCATGTCACACAAGTTGTAGCCATGGTAGCGATGTTCAAACTTTAAATTCAGTATCAGCCATTTCCTTTTTTTGGATTGTTATCGTAATACTTTGACATGTAGATAATGATATTATTTTTTCATTTTACAGAACCAACTCGCCTGTCCTTTTATTTGTGGTATTGATGGCCATGGACCACAGTTCCAGTAGTCGGCAAAATCAAGTATATAGTAACTGCTCCTATCCAGTATGCATGCAAAGGCATCATCCCTTTCCTATTCACATTCCACTGACGAAAATTCATTCTACTTGAAAGCTCTATACTACTCCCTCCGTCCCATAATATAAGACGTTTTTCGACACTACACTAAGGTCAAAAAACGTCTTATATTATGAGACGGAGTAGTACTTTCAAATGGAATCTGTCACGAGCATAGGCCCTGGGACTAGCCAGAGTCCAAACACATATTTTATATTTAAGTAAGTTGGAGTATATCATGATCTCTGCGTTGCTGGGTTAGTGTAGCATATAGCTCAGTCTCTGTAAATTATAGACTGAGTGTCTCTGTTTACATGCTCTGGGTCTGCCCCATTACTACCTGGACTACAAGGTTTATGTACATGTGAATATCCTTCCTCAAGATTTCACCATGATCCAAAATCCTGCTTGGTTCTTCTTGCTTTTCCTGTAGTGGTGATAATTTGGTATATATCAAACCATAGCCTGCTCTTACATTGTTACACTACTCTTTAATAAGAAATTTGAATACTAACTAGGCACAGATCCACACAGAAACTAGTACTTGATCGAACGGCACTGACCATGGGTTCGGGTGGACCATGGTCCTGAACCTCTCGTCTCTTTGGTATGATGATTGACTTCTTTTTTCCTATGTGTGTCAGGTGCTGACCATTGGTTCGTATTGGTGTACCTCGACAAGCTCACCCAGGGAGGACACCCCCAAGTTCAACTCCATGGAGCCCTGCTCCAGCGTCAAGGACAGGTCTTTGTTTCTGAATCCCCTACCAGGACATGATTTCTTCTTTTCGTTCTCGATTTGAGCTCAACATTTGTTATGTCCTTGTTGTGTAGCAGCAACAGGATTCCATCGGTACAGGTGAGGACAACGTGTTCATCGAGTTGCGCGGTGGTAGGCTCTTCCGTTGGACCCATTGCCTGTTCGGCATCGGTTGCATAACAGCATGGTGAGCTCCTCTCCTTCCTCTGTTTCCCGCCTCCGGTTGCTCTGAGCTCGTGGCCATCCAGCCATGGCTGGCTGATACACCCCATGCGTAATCATGATGGTACTGTTTGTTTGTTCGTTTGTTCTTCATACACTAGAGTAGAATCTTGATTTTCTGTGAGAGGCAATCAATGTCAAGTTGAAAAATGTATGTCCTTTCCACACAGGAATTCAAAGTCCTTCATGGAAAATATGAGATGTTCACCCTGAGTGTATCTACTGTACTTTATGCTCAAGAAAATACAATGCATGTTGTGGTTGTTAATTTGTAGGGTATAAACTTGAGGGTGAGTGGTGTAGTTATTCTCAAAGGGGTCAACCTAACCCCAGCAGGCATATTGTTGAAATGAAATTGTAGGGTTGGCTTTTTGAGCGTGCAATTAAGCCCCCTTTTCCCTTTTGTGCTTCATTACTCAGGGACATTGAAACATCTCTTGTTATTTATTTCATATACTGGATGCAAATCATTCCTGTTCAAGCCCACTTACACAACCAGTGCTATAATATAGGCCTCATGCCGATGCTATAGTATAGGCCTGTTAGCTGACTGTACATAATCTAACTTGCAGTGTGTGTGGCATGCAGGGAGGTGGCGATCAGTCGGACACGGGGGGGCAGTCGGTGCCGTGGAGGTGATGCTCATGCAGTGGGTCTCAGCCCTGTTTAAAGGACTTAGATGGCCGAATTTGCGGAGGAACCCTTAAATAGGAATGGTGTGTAATGTTCTTAGCTTCGTGTAGAGTACTTATTTATTGCAATCAGAGTAATGATCTGTTCTCTGTAGCCAAAATTCTGCACTGTTTTGTTTCAGTTTTCCTTGTCAAGATAGTCCATGTGTGTGTGATGTGCTCATGTGAGCTATCTTACAGGAATTACCATGTATGTGTGGTGCAAATGTGTTCTGCATATTATACCCATGTTGGATTTTTAGTGAAGCATGGTACACTTGCTCTATTTACATATACACTGGCCATGGCGGTAGGCTCTTCCGTCGGACCCGCTGCCTGTTCAGCATCGGCTATATAACAGCCATGATGGGCACCTCTCTTTCCTCTAGTCCCCGCCTCCGGTTGCTCTGGGGTAGAACAAATACCTGCTCCATTTATATAATACTCCCTCTATAAACTAATATAAGACATTTCAGCTCATTACTTAAGTGAGCTAAAACACACGCCTTATATTAGTTTACAGAGGGAATAGAAAATAAGATATGGAACATGTACGTACAACTTTTTCAATCTGAATACGTGTATTTGGCTCTTGCTTATATGTACTAGTCATAGGATGACCATTGGTTGCCATGGCATGGTCATCTGCCGACCTAAAAGATTTGAGAGGTCAACCTGGAAGACTGAATCTCATGCATGTAGCAGCTCTGTCTAGGTTGGTGAGAACCAAGTTAATTTTTGCAAGTACGATTCCTTGTGCAATTCTAACTAGCTAGACCTGATCATCTGAAACAAAAAATCACTTGAAGAAACAAATAATGGTCTGCGTGGATGCAAGCAATCAATCTGTTAATTGATTAGCAGGTCAACCTGTGTAGGAAGAATTCCAAGGCATGTGGAGGACTTTGCTTCCATTTTCCAGTTAGGTGTGTGGTTGATCAGGTTCATTTGTTGCGCGGCTTGCGCCTCGAACAGTACTTGCTGAATAATAATAGTTTTGTTCAAGTTCATCTCTTTGACATCTTGTTGTTGGTAGCATGCTATGCTAGCTGGACAGCAGCTGAACATCAATAGTAGTATTGAGTTAGGGCAATATGGTAGCCTTGGTTAGTAGTTAACGGAGCTACAGATTACATTTGCCTTATGATGATGGTAGCCTTGTGTTTTTCTAACCTTCCTTTTGATAATTATGATTGATTAGTTTGTGCTTCAGCATGTACAGCCGTGTTTCTTTGGTGCTTACCTGCATACTGCACTAGATGTGTTAGTATCATCATCATGGCTGTGGTAACTGCCAATATAGTAACATGGTTTAGTTAATCTTTTTTTCCCTTTTGTTTTTTATTTGAACCGGGCGTACCCCTTTCCATTTTGCATTAAACGGAAATACATTTGTTCCAGGAAGTTAGGGAGGAGGGAAAGGAGGTAGCGAGTTCAAAGCCCTGCCAGGAAACCCACCGTGCTCGCCCGCCATCGCGACGAGCACTATGGGACGAAAACCTGACAGCACCATACAGTTTAAAACGAATCCCTGACCACCAGCTAGGCACGGGACCAAAAGAGACTCAGAATGCCAAAAGAAAAACAAACAACATGCAAGCCGAGGAGAAACGCCTCCAGGCTAATCACCAAGCCAGCACTTCTCCATCATCATCTTTTTCACTTCTGGCCTTCTCACACAACGCCATCAGCCTGGATGTACTCGAGCGGATCATCTCTGCACCTTGGCGTAGTTCCTCCGCGTCTCCTTGCTTCTGAAGCCCTGCCCAATACAAAAGAAAGGAACATGCCGAAAACACAATCTCAAACGGAGATTTAATCAATTTCTTCTCAAAGGTAGCTCTATTACGGGCCAGCCAGATGGCCCAAGTCACAGCCGCCAGGCCAACAGTGAAGAACTTATCTCTTTTAGGCAAGAACATATTACACCACACATAATATTGCCAAACATTGTTAGGACATGTATCAGTCCCCAGGGCCACACCTATAGATTTCTAGGCCACACGAGCCACATGGCATGAGAAAAACAAATGCGAACTCGTTTCCAGTTGGCCACAGAAGGAACACACAGGGTTTCCTGGCCATTTTTTCCTCTTCATCACCGATCTGGTGAGAACCGCATCTTGTGCCATTTGCCATAGGAAAACCTAGATTTTAAGCGGAAGCTTGGCTTCCCAGATCTCTTTATGGTTGCAGCCACTAATCGGCTTCTCCAGCCATTTATACATAGATTTAGTGGAGTATTTGGTATTCTTATTAAGCCCCCAATAGACCGAGTCTCTATCAGCAGAAAGGTTTAAGCCTACAATTAACGCACGCATTTGATCCCATTGATCTCTCAGATCAGGGTCAAGGCGGCGTCTAAAGAACGAAGAAGACTCAGCACCACCGAATTTTTCCACTGTGCAATCTTGATCAGTGCAAATTGCAAACAGCCGTGGGAAAGATAATTCAAATGGTGGGAGACCATTCAGGGAATCTTTCCACACCCTGGCCAAGTTACCAGCCCCCAAGGTAATCCTCCTCCCCACCATGTATAGGTCTTTAACCTTCAGGAGAGCCTTCCAGCAAGGCGAATCAGAATATCTCGAGGACACCGTGGCCACAGATTTGTTATACAAATATCTCGCTTTTACCAGATCTTGCCACATCCCTTTCTGGGTTTCAAGTTTCCACCACCACTTTACCATAAGGCTGATATTCTGTTTCCTGAGATCTTTGACCCCCAGGCCCCCTTTCTCTTTCGATCTACATACCCTTTTCCATTTAACCAGGTAATAACGATTCTTATTATTGCAACCTTGCCAGAAAAACTTTCTTCGGTGCTTATCGAGCTTATCTATAAAGGTCTTACTCATGAGCCACATCGACATGTGGTACAGAGACAACTGCGACAGCACCGAAGTAAGCAGAGTAAGCCTGCCCCCTATAGAGGCAGCATGCCCAATCCAAGTCCCGAAATATTTCAAATAGTTGTCCACAATAAATTCCCACACCGAGTCTTTCAAAGAGGAGAAGCTCACAGGCATCCCCAGGTATTTGATTGGAAAGTGTCCAATCTCACAGTTGAAAAGCTCAGCATACCCCTTATCGATCTCCGCATCTCCCCCAATAGTCAGAACCTCACTCTTCTTAAAATTCACTTTAAGCCCAGACATCAGTTCAAACATGTATAATAGGATCTTAAGATTCATTGCCTTCTCCATGTCATGCTCCAGGCAAATGATCGTATCATCTGCATACTGCAGAATAGCCACCCCGTTTGGGATGAGATCAGCAGCTAAACCAGTTAGCAGGCCATTCTGTTGAGCCTTGTTGACCATTTTATTTAGGCAATCTGCAGCCAAATTAAACAAGAAGGGGGAATGTGGATCTCCCTGGCGTACCCCTTTCGCGCTTTGAAAGTATGGTCCTACAGAACCATTTAGCTTGATGCTGACCGTACCATTGTATAGGATTTGTCTCACCCATCCACACCAAGTTTTATCGAAGCCTCTCAGCTTATGACATTCCAAGAGAAACTCCCAGTTGACTTTATCATAGGCCTTCTCAAAGTCTAACTTCAGCACCACCCCAATTCTTTTCTTGACATGGGTGTAGTTCAATATCTCATGAAGAGACATGATACCATCCATAATATTCCTACCCTTCACAAAGGCATTTTGCGAAAGGCTAATCAGCTTATCAGCGTACTTTTCAACTCTCCTATCCATAGTCTTAGTAATCAACTTATACGGGCACCTAAGGAGGCAGATAGGTCGGAACTGTTGAATTCGTTCAGCGCCCGAAACTTTAGGAAGAAGAGTGATCACTCCGTAGTTGAGACGCTGCACATCAAGCGTCCCATCATGGAAGTGCCTAAAATCCTCATAATATCATCTTTGACAATATCCCAACAATGTTGGTAGAACTCTGCGGGAATATTATCCGGGCCAGGTGCTCTATTGGTATCCATTGCAAACAGAGCCTCTTTCACCTCCTCCACCGAAAAGTCCTTAGTTAGCTCTTCGTTGTCATCTTTTGTAAGTTTCTCCGAATCATCCCACGCACCAGGGTCCATGTGAAATATGTTACCAGGTGCTGGACCGAACAAATCCTTATAAAACTCTGTGGCGTGTGAGATTAGGTTATCAGTGCCCTCGATTTCCCCGTTGCCACACTTCAGCGTGTGAATGGTGTTTTTTCTTTTGCTCCCATTGGCTATCTTGTGGAAGTAATCAGTGTTAAGGTCCCCTTTGAGCAGCCAGCGCTCATGGGACTGTTGAAGCCAGAAAATTTCCTCATTCACTAGAATCTCATGCAGTTCAAAGTTAAGGTCAATCTTCCTATTATACATCTCAGGTAACAAAGGGCCTTCTTCTTCCAGCTCTTCCAAAGCGGCTAGTTCCAGCCTAAGTTCTTCTTTCCTTTTTTTATCGTGACCATATTTGTGGGATCCCCACCCTTTAAAGAAGGTTTTGAATCTTTTGAGCTTAATATTGAGAATGTCTATAGGGTCTTTTGCTTTAACAGCTTTGGACCAGATTTTCTCAACTAAGGGCAAGAAGTTCTCATTTTTGAGCCATGCCAGGTCGAACCTGAACTCTCTAGGCTTAGGAGCTTCTCTACCCGAGTCGCCTAAGGAAAGGAGTAAGGGACTGTGATCAGAAAGCTCACGAACAAGCTTTCTAACCGTCACGAGAGGAAATAAGTCCTCCCAGTCACTAGACATCAGGATTCTGTCTAGCTTTTCTAAAGTGGGATGGAATTGGTTGTTGGTCCAGGTGTATTTGCCACCACTACAAAAAATTTCTCTCAGGCCGAAAGCATTGATAACAGAATTAAACATATCCATGGACTTATGGTTATGTGCCTTCTTATTCTTTTCTTCCACATTTCTCAATATATTAAAGTCGCCTCCCACAATATAAGGCTTCTCCATGTAGGAGCAGAAGTGAGCGAGTTCAGTCAGGAACTCCTCCCTCTTATCTTCATGAGCTGGCCCATACACCACTAACATACTCCATATACTCTTCTTATTGATATCTTTCAAGTCAAGTTGGATCACATATCTACCAGTGTTGCTATGGACAATGTCTAAATTGCCTTTTCTGGCCCCAGCCAAAATCCCACCAGATTTGCCATTTGAGGGGATCCAGACCCACTCAAATATATTAAAAGGGTCAATCTTCCTCAAGCATTTAGAGGAGATGTTTTTCTTCATAGTCTCCTGCAACCCTATGAAATCGAGTGTATGGTCACTAATTAGATCAGAGAGGCAGGTGGCCATACCTTTCTTGCCCACCCCTCTACAATTCCAAATGAGACCTCTCATTTGGAACGGTCTTTTTGTTTCTTGGTCCTGGTAACCCTGCCAGGAGCCGGGGCAGAGTTACCACCATTCTTCCTATCCTCAGTCACCAGGTTCTTTTGACTTCTAGTCACAGGCCTAGAAATCTTAATCGATGATCTGCGGTTTTTCTTTTTACTGCCATGCTTGGATGGAACGAACTCATCTTCAAAATACTCATCTTGCTCCAGCCAAGTTAATCTAAGAGGGGCTTTTTTACCTAAACCATTAATCACTGACATGTTATTATCAACCTCATTGTCTTTGTTCATAGAATTCTATTTAATCATTAAGTTTTCTCTAGCCTCCTCAAGCTCGCGTAAAATGTCAACGCATGTGAAATCATTGTCAGGAATGCAAACTCCCATTTTATTAGCTCTGCATATCAACTCAGCATCCCCTAAAGCAGCAAAAGAATTAACTCTGGGGTTTGAAGTATTACCTTCCATGGTTTTCCTCTTCACAGCCATAGCCTTTGTCATCATATCTGCCTGCCCCCCCTGAGCACAGCGAAGACTAAACCTCAGATTAGCTTCAGGAACCAAAGGGGGAGTTGGGACGATCTCATCTTCGCAATCAGGTGATGGTAAATGTACCAGATAATTATCTGAGATCTTCATATTAGGATCGGCCTCTCCCACCACCTCGGACACCTGCGAGACACCAGTTACTATATCAGCGTAAGAAGATTTTTTCACAGTACATGGCATATCATTCACCTGTATATCACGCACCCAAGTTGTGCACTCCGGCACGGGCTCCTGGGCCTCGCAATTCTGTTTGTTCTCAAATGTCAGGTCATAGGACACCAGAGCAGAATGCTCATTTGCCAATCTCTCAATGAACAGGGTCGTATCCTCATCACTCTCCGACGAATCAGAAGAGTCGTCCTTTACTGCATTGGTCTTCTCAGAGTCAGGTTTTTTCTCAGAGGGAATCAGGCGACAGGCCTTGCCCCCCCTGAAGGAGGAATTACCAAGCTCAACAGGAGCCTGGGCTCCTTTCGGGGATTCAATCCCCCCTCCTTCTTGTCTTTTCCTTTTGGGGGTAGTGATGTTGTTATTATCCTGGTTTCTAACAGCCACAGGGTCATCCTCGACAGGAGGATTTCTAACCACAACCTCTTCCACTTCATACAGAAATCTGTAAAAACGTCCCCCCATGCACCCCTCAGCAGAAACAGGTGGTTCATCCACACTGCGGCATCCAATTTTGGCCCGGACAGATGAAGGTCTTTTCAGGGTAGACATATCAATCTCCAAGGTCACACCGACAAGCCCACCCACAAATGCCACATTCTTCTCACATCTCTTGTTTAAAGGGATCTTGCTGATTCTAACCCAGGCAATTTCCATCAGACTCTCACAATCCATGTCATCAGACCATGGAGTGATGCGAACCACAGTCTTGTGTTTCTTCAGGGTAATATACTCAACAAAAAGGGCACGCTCTACCTCCCTAACGTTAGGAAACCTCATGACATACTTGTTGGGGGCCAAGAGATGAGCAGAACATCTCCAACCCTGACCGATGTACACCCCCATGTCATCTTGCAGATCTTGCTTGGAGATATTACCCTCTACAATAGTGATCAGAACATTAGTATTCTCTCTCTGAGGCTGCCTCTCCATGCTATAATCAGGAAAATAGCAAAAACCCTGCCCCTTAGCTTGGAAACCACACATAGCAGAGATACACTCCCATGGAATCAAATCAGTACAGACAAACGACAGGTGACCTTTTCTCTTGCAACGCTCACACAGAGCCTGTGGGCATCTAGAAGTGAAGTGACCCACAAGATTGCAGATCTGGCATGCATCAGGCATGGGGTTAGGGTTACCAGCGTTGACGGGAAGATCACGCCTCACAGTAGGGGTAGGAGACTTCCCCTGAGGACGGCGTGGAGCTTTATCCCCACCTTCGCTTTCGGTGGCCGTCGTCCAGCGGTCAGGTCGAGGCAGTCCAGATCCGCCCGAGCCCGCCGCGGCTTCCCACTTGTCGAATCCCGATTCACCAGAGCCCGACGTCTTGGTGGTTGAAGACTGCCCCGCATCCTCCTTGCGCTTCCACACGTTGCTGTCTCGTCCCCGACCGCCACCGCGGTCGAAACGCCCCGCCCCACGGCCGTGCCTGCCCGCACCAAAACCATCTCCCCACATCTCTCCGCCTCCACTTCGACTCCCAATATCAGGTTTCTTTGGTGGGATTTTTGCGGGAGGTGGAGATGCGACAACCTGAGCAAAGGATCTACTGTCGCCGCGAATTTTCCCCTACCACCACAAAAAGAAGGAGAAACCCTAGCCCCCCCCTCTGCGGCGGCTTCCAGAGGTGAAGCAAGCACTCGTCCAGATCTAAAAAAATGGGATGCGAACGGGGCGGCGGGGCTTTTGTACCTGAGGTGGGTGCCGAAACCCTAGATCGGGACGGATCCGGGCGGTCGATGGCCGCGTCGCCCACGTGTCGCAGATCGGCGCCATGGCGGCCCGGGCCACGGCCGAGCACCCCAGGGCCCGCATCTGGTCGTGGTGGAGGTCTTGGCGGGCCACGCACGGCCACGTCCACCTTGTTCCCGTGCACCGCAGCACCACTCCCCCGATCGACGCGACACTCCGCCCCGTCCCCGCACGCTGGTGCCCCTCCGTGAGACGACCCAATCACCGGCAAGCGATCGGAGATCTTGGCACAGTGGCATGGAAAGGACACGATCCCTCCAACATCGATCCGCTCCCCCTCGTGGACGTACCGCGCATCGACCAGGCACCCGCGGCAGTCGAGGAGAGCGAGTCGCTGGATGTCGCTGCGGAGGAAGATCTCGCCGTCGCGGAATGTGGCGGTGCGAAGTACCAGATCGGCCGCGTACGCCACCCGCCATCGTATGTCGTACGCCATCTCCATCTGCAATGGAATAAAAAAGCACGACCTTTCAGAAAATATTCTTAAACTCACTCACTTGCAGGTTGGAACTTTCAATAATATTCTGCTCCTCCATTGGCTACAAGCCATCGAAGCTTGGCACATGGGCGGGAAACATACAAATCGGTCGTGGTTGCTGGATCGGTTGGTGCCCGAGGTCGATGGCCAGCTCTCATCTCCACCGTCACCGGTAACGGTGTGGTTCGGCTTCGGCTACAATCGTTGAAAGGTATCCTCTTCCGCTCTTCCTGTTGCTCTGGGCACATGATCATTGAGCCATGGTATAGCTCTGCGTCATGGCATCTGTGCGATGGGTACTTAAGTTTTCGGTTTGACCTTGATGGCCTCAATTGGGCTCGGTAATGCTTGCTGTTAGCTAGTTAATCGTCTCGGTATTCTCAGTATTCCTCTGGACCCGTTCTAGCTAGGTAAACTGACTTGTGTACTTATCAAGTAAATCACTCAGCATGTTACTTTAGGAGCAGATTTCTCATTCTTCTCAGGAAGAGAAACCCTCAACTTACTTGGTTACTTGTCAATGGCCAAGCATATGTGTGCATTAATAGTTTCAAGTTTTTACAAATGGAGCAGCAGGAGGTTTTCTAGTCGATGAGTTGTTCTGGGGTAGCGACTCGGAAAAAGTCGAGCCTGCAGTTGCGACTAGTCGTGACTCGAGTCATGAGTCGACATTTTTTTGCGACTGATTGACTAGTCCTGTGACTAAAACCATGGCAGGAGCACACATAGATAATGTGTTTATCTTGATCTGAACTGATTCCTCACATAGATTATTTGTCACTACCGGAATCGCACCCTATGCCGACGGCCAGGGCCGTCGGCATAGCCCTGAATGGCCGTCGGGACAGGCCTATGCCGACGGCCCCCGTCGGCATAGGGCCATCGGCAAAATATCCGTCGGCGTAGCCAGAAAGGCCGTCGGCATAGAAAGGCCGTCGGCATAAGACCTATCCCGATGGTGTCCGTACATCTATGCCGACGGCCAAGGCCGTCGGCAACGTTATCGCCTAACGGCGGCCGCCGTCAAGTCTGCCCAACGACTTGTCTCCACGTGGCACCCCTATGCCGACGGCCTAGCCGTCGGCTTAGTCGAAAATTGTGCCGACGGCTAGACCGTTGGCATAGATGTGCCACGTGCCGACCGGCCGCTGCTCGTGGGCCAGGGCTATGCCGACGGCCCAGCCGTTGGCATAGTTTGAAATTAAGCCGACGGCCAGGTCGTCGGCATAGTCCTTCAAAGAGAGATCCCAGTTGCTGACACGTGGGCACCTATGCCGACGGCCAGGCCGTCGGCTTAATTTCAAACTATGCCGACGGCAAGGCCGTCGGCATAGGTTCCCACGTGTCAGCAACTGGGAGCTCACGCTGGCCCTATGCCGACGGCCTAGCCGTCGGCATAGTTTGCTTTTATTTTTTTTTTCTTTTTTCTGTTTGTTTTCAAATCAGTTCAATTCAGATAACATCACATATATAACAGCACATATGAGCAGCACATATCAGCACATATCAACGAACGTAAGCATAAGCATCATGACAACAATAGATCATCATCACACAAGCATAAGCATATCAACGAATGTAAGCATAAGCATCATCACACAAGTCAGCTAAATGATCATCAGCACACACAAGTCATCTCAAGCATCATCATCACATCTCAAGCATCATCGAGCACCGCGGAGGTCGTCACCGCCAAGACGGCCAAAGTCCAGGTCATCAGTGCTAGCGGCAGCGCTACCGCCTCCGCCTCCGTGGATCGGAGTGGTCGGGCTCCGTGTCTCCGGAGTGCTGCGAAGACCACCGCCAACGGTAGATCCACCTGTTCCCTGCATGTTGAAAAGACATATGCACGGGATCTATGACTGTGTTGAAAGGCATGACATGCTTTGGGTGAATAGATTGGGGATGAACTAACCGGCGAGGGGCCAGCGTTCTGTGCCACAAACTCCTCAAAGCTCATCAGCACTGGTTGTGCTGGAGGGCATTGTGCTGTAGGGAACTGAGGACACCTGCCGGCCGCCATATCCTGAAAAGCCTGCTGCATCTGGCTATCCCTCTGCACTTGGTGTTCATAAAGCCTCTGATGCCACGCCATGGTCTCCTGGCGTGTGTACTCCATGTAGGCCTACGGTATGACATGATGGAGCTCATAAAACTACTAAATGCGGAAAATGAAGTGAGAAATGAAGATAAGAGGGAAAATACTTACAGATTGTTGCTCCTGAAAGAGGGACTGTGTACTAGTCACTGGCTGGCTCGTGCGCTGGCTCAGGCTCGGGTCGATCCGACGAAGCTGTGTGTAGGAGATACTAGGAGTGATCACAGCATCGAGAACCGCGTCCCGACCGTGCTCCTTGGGCCCCATCCTCACCACCGCCATGTCGTCCAGAGGCGCCGCAATGGGGTCAGGTGTGTCAGGATGTAACTCCAGATACGCTTCGGAGTAGGCCTTCTTCCTCCCTGCGGTCTTCTTGCCGTAGTACTTGGGCTCGCCAGGCTTGGGGTCCTTCCGCGTATGGGCGATCTCCCACGCCTACATGTGTGAGAGCGGCCGCTTCAGTTTCTCCTCCTGCACCACCAAACAGAGGTTAGTCATACATAAGAAAGTGATGGTAAATAGAAGAAGAAGAATGTTTAATGGGGTTAGTCATACATTAACTGCCTTGTGGAGATAGTGGTTTCGGTTTCCCTGAGCATGTACTCCCTCCGTCCCTCGGTTAGCCTTATTTTGGGTTCTCATAGCCGCCCAGGCTCCAGCCTCATCACACCAAAGATCCACCAATGCCGCCCAGGACTCGTCTTTTCCATAACACCAATTTGGACACACCTACATAATAAAAGCATAATGGCATGTAGGTGTGTCCAAATTGGTGTTATGGAAGCATAAAGCATAAAGCATAATGTACCACAAGGTAATGTAAGCATAATGAAAGCATAATGAAAAATCTTTTATACTTACCACCAAGAACTCGGGCCTCTCCAAGGTAATGCCCATCCTCCGCGCTTCTTCCTTGGTCATCTTCACACCAAGATAGTCGTGGTAGTATGTGGAGATGGCCACATAGCGCACCTCGTACTGCATCTGGCGGGCCTTCTTCTTGCATTGGAGCAGCACGATCTAGTCCGCTCTAGCCCTGTGCTCTGGAAGAACTCGATAGAATTTCTACAATCATGCATGAAACAAGAATGGGAGAAGCCATGAGTTAAATCATTCATGAAACTAGAATGGACTTGTGCTTCTGAAGAGAACTCACCCAGAAAGTAGTGATCACGGCCTTGGCATGGGTCTCATGGTCCGCATGGCGGGCCGCTTCCCAGTGGTCCCAGCTCGTGGCCAAAACCCGACGGTCCGGCTGCCTGACTGGATCAGGACAGTACAACCCCGGCCAATATAACTTCAGCAAGACGGTGATGAGGCCGTTGGGAATACGGACCCCTTTAGAATATATCCAGTTGCTGCAAAAGAATGAACTATTAGCATGTGACAAGAAAAATAAATAACAACCGGAATAAGCATGTGACAAGCAACATAATGAACCACTTACTCTTTTCTCGTGGGCTCAATGAGCCACTTCTGCTCCTCAGTAGCAGGAACCTGCTTTGGTAGCTTTGCGTTGCCACGTAGCCACCCCTTCGTGTCAACCCCCTTCCCGTCACCACCATCATCCCCGCCACCACCCTCCTCCTCGCCTGCCTCCCCCTCCCCAACCTCCTCCCCAACCTCCTCCTCCTCCTCCTCCTCGCCTGCCTCCTCCTCCTCCTCGCCTGCCTCCTCCTCCTCCTCGCCTGCCTCACTAGAGGAGGGTACCTCACTAGAGGAGGGCCTCGAAGACAACACCCCTAAGTCGGTGAGGGTGCGCTCTTTCTGGCCGCGACCCCCTGTAGTGGCTCTCCCCCCAGCACCTCGTCCTCTAGAGGCTCTCCCCCCGCCCCCTCCTCCTCTAGGGGCACCTCTCCCTCGACCTCCCTGTGAGGAGTCATCGTCAAGTAGCCGAGGGGGAGGATTACGTGCTCGGCCACTCCGACTAGGCAGGCCGACGACCTTGCGTAGGAAACACACGCCGTCGGCCTTCCCCTTGCCCATGTTCCACGAACCTGCATTGAAAAGAGAAAAAGCAATTAGTAAATTAATGAAATGAAGGAAAGGCATGATAATAAACACATTAATAAAAATGCATAAAAAGGCATATTCCTAAACTATAGAAAAAAAATACTTGAAACGTACATCTGCTAGAACCCATATGAATCATCACTGTTGTAACCTCTTTCTCGGTCCGTCTCATCATCACTATCAATCATATCATCTTCGTTGTCCGACGGAGGTGGAGGCTCTTCCTCGTCGTCAGCGTTTTCGTTTAACTTTTCTAGCATAAGTATGTCATTTTCATTGACAATGGTCTCACCATCATTCCGTGCATCGTCGACGTTTGGGTCCACATCATCATCACCCAATGGTCTAGCGTCATCGTTTCTAACCACATCATCATCATCATCATCATCAGGTTGCTCTTGATAGAACACTCCCTCGTATGTCATGGGGTTAATGTTGTAGTAATCGTCTTCATTCGGGTCTGGTAGCTTACCATGTGGCGACACCTTGAACACAACTTCCCAACCCTTTAGATACACTTTGTGGCATGGGTAAGGCAGATAATATACTTGTGTAGCTTGGGTCGCCGCAATGAAGAGATCGGCTCCGGCATAGACGGTTGATGGTTTAACTTCGACCAAACCAATGGAAGGCGTATGTTTTACCCCCTCCTGCGGATCGAACCATCGGCATTTGAACACAGGCAGACTTAGGGTCTCACGCCCCTAGCAGAATTTAACCTCGTATATATTTTGTACCCTTCCATAGTAGTCTACTGAATTTTGACCGGGGGTGTACACTCCAGTATTTATAGTTTTGGGATCGGGGCGGCTGTTTTGGTGCTCCTCTGTATGGAAGCGATACCCATTCACATCATACTTTTTACATGTCACGACGGCAGGGTCAAAACCCATGGAAACCCATCTCAATTCATCATCCATAGATATGTTCGGATCTTTTCCCTACAAGTATAATGGAAATTGTTGCATGCATTAGTTCGGTTAACTAATAAATGTTGAAGTAGGTATTTAACAGGGGATTGTGGAAAATTACTTTCTCCATGAACCAAGCAACAAAATTTTTACGTCCAGGGTTTCCATGACGGAGAAGAGTAAGTGCCTCCGCCTCAGTAGGAGGATTCACTCCCGTCCATTCCTCTTGAACGAAATCACTAAAAAAAGATAAGCAGTGTTAGACTGGGACTAAGTGAACATGAAACATGATGATGTGGAAGACATAAAGGAATGGTGTAGTGGTATTACCTCATCCACACTTCCTCAACTTCCTTGATGTTGTGCAAGATATAGAACATGAGGTCCTCCCACTCTTGTCGTGGCATGTTATAAGATTTCGAGGCCCCAGCCCTCCCACCTTGCGCGTTGAATAGATCGAGCCTGGGTTGATACTTGGGCTCTTCTATATTGTATCGAGGCACCTTGTTATGCAGATGGGGAACATGGTCTGGATAGTATGATGTCCTGAGGTCTGACACCTCCTCTAGGATAACTGCCTCAGCTATGGAAGCTTCAATCTTAGCTTTGTTTCCACATTTCCGTCGGAGATGCTTGTTCTACCTCTCAGGTCCGTACTGCTAGCGATTTTGCACAGGGCCCCCCAACAATACCTCGTTCGCGAGGTGCAGAATGAGATGTGTCATCGGAGTAAAGAAGCCTGGCGGAAAGATCTTCTCTAGCTTGACTATCAACTCCGGTGCCTTCTTATGCAATTTTTCAATCACCTCTTTACTTACTTCTTTAGCACAGAGCGTGCGGAAGAAATGGCTAAGCTCGGCAAGCACTCGCCAGACATGCTCGGGGACATAGCCTCGAACCATCACCGGCATTATCCGCTCAATCCATACATGGTAGTCATGACTCTTCAGGCTGCTCACTTTGCCCGTTGAAAGATTGACTCCCTTACTTATATTCGATGCATAACCATCGGTGAACTTTAAAATTTGTTTCAGCCAGATAAGTACTTCTTTTTTTTTCTGGTGGTTTAAGGACAAAGTCAGCATCTGGCTTGAACCAGTTTTTATGACCGCCTGTGGGAGGCTTCATGTTCAGGCGTGGTCTATCACAAATTCTCTGTTGATCGGCTCTAGCTTTTACGTTATCCTTCGTCTTATCAGGAATGTTGAGGATCGTGTGGAAAAGTGACTCTGCCACATTCTTTTCGGTGTGCATCACATCAATATTGTAAGGAAGTTTGAGGTCCTTGAAATAGGGAAGCTGCGAGAAGGGGGTAATGTGCGTCCAGTTGTGCATCTCACCATATCCCTCGAAGCCTTTGGCTTTGGCTTTGCCTTTGCCTTCGACTTTAGGCTTGAGAGCTTTTAGCTGAGCAAGAACATCTGCCCCCGAAAATGTTGGAATCTCGGTTACTTCATGAACAACCCGGCCTTTCGTGAAGTTCTTCTTGTCTTCCCTGTCTGGATGGTCTGGAGGGAGGAACTGTCGATGCAGGTCAAAGGCTACATACTTGCCACCCTTACTCAGCCAAATCATTCGCAGAGCCTGCATGCACACTGGGCATGGCATCTTACCACTTGTACACCATCCGCAGAATAGAGCATAGCCGGGAAAGTCATGCATGCAATAGTGCAACCAAACTTTCATCAAGAAATTTCTCTGCAAATCCCGGTCGTATGTCAACCTCGGAAAGTACCAAGAATGGTGCAAAGCATCCACAAGCGGCTACATAAACACACCCAATTGCTTCCCCGGGTAGTCAGGCCCCGGAATGATGAGCGACAAGAACATGGTCTTCCGTTGCATTAGGGCACCGGGAGGAAGATTGAGCGGAATTACAAACATAGGCCAGCAGCTGTATGGATTGGACGACATACCATATGGATTCAACCCATCACCTGATATGGCTATTCTGACATTCCCAGCCTCGGCTGCTTCCTCGGGGTATTCTTCATCGAATGACTTCCATTCTTCCCCTCCTGATGGATGTATGATTTTTTTTGGATTGTACCTTATACCTTCCTTGTGCCACTTCATCATTTTGGCAGACTCCTTCGTGATGAAAAGGCGCTGCAGTATTTTTATAAAATCAAGATATCGAAGAACCTTAACGGGGATGGTTAGCTACTTTTTCTCACCATCCTCACCGACCACCTCAATGTACCGAGACGAACCGCACTTCCTACAGTACTTGTCATCCACATACTCGTGCCTAAACAAAAGGCAATTCTTCGGGCAAACATCTATTTTCTCATAATCCATAGAGAGTGCCTTCATGATTTTCTTTGTATCGTACATGCTTTTCGGCAGTTCATGACCCTCAGGGAGGCTGTTAGCCCATACTCCCAGGAATGCTTCGAAGCATTTCTGGCTACAACCGTACTCAGCCTTGACTGCAATCAGTTGCGAGATGGCATCCAGCTGAGATATTTTCGCACCCGCATAAAGAGGTTTCTTCGACGAGGCCAAGACCTCCAAGAAGGCCTGTGCGGTTGCCTCCGGCTCCTCCGGTTCATTCTCTGAAGGTGTCGCATTTGCCGTTTCTGCAACAATGACATCATCTAGCATGTCCCTGACCCCGTCGTCCTCATATCCATCGATGCGTTGTCGCATCACCTCCTCTCTACCACGGTCCTGCTCGGCTATGTTTATCGGCGGCATGTCAAAGTTTGGCATATATCCGTGCGTGCGAAGATGCTCACTCATGTCCGTCTGATTTCTATGGTGACGTCTGGCACATCTCGCACAGGGGCATGGTGGGATAATTCTCATTGGACGACGGAATATCTCCTTCAAATACACATCGGTTTTCGCGATCCACTCTGATGTTACTCGATTCCGACGGATAAAACCACTGTACATCCACTGATTATCTGCCATCCTCTGCTTTTTTGCAACCCACACAACATAATTAAGGATTCACTTAAATTAATCACATCAAATTTTCAGTTTCTACCGCGTTTAATCCACCTACATCTCTAATAGGTAAAGATGGGTCCTAATCCCACCCGAGAATGTGTAGATTGAGTACGTTGTCCACGCTCTACCCCGTTCTGAGACAAAATTTCGGCAGCACCTCCCCGCTGTTCTCCAGATACACGTCTCGGCAAAATGCCGAGAGAATGTGCATCCAGAGAACAACAGGGAGGCGCCGCCGAAATCCTGTCTCAGAACGGGGTAGAGCATGAACAACGTACCCAATCTACACATCCTCGGGCTGTCCGTGGAAAGCGCTGGACAATCCGAAAGAGCTGCGGTGATAAATATGCAATTGAATGCATATTTATCGATGCAACCCTTTCGGACGGAAGACCTAGGTTACGCGACTTGATGTGAAAATTTAATCTAGTGACATGGAAAAAAAGTGGACGGGGTCATGGAATTGCTGCTCACCCTCCGATGTAGTCGATCAAAGGAGAGGGATGATCGTGGACCAACACCTCCAACGTCGACGATCACTCCACGAAGATGGAACCCCACAAATCCTGTTAATTACACTGAGTGAAAAAAAATTAGGTCATCACATATCACATAAAGCATTGACACTATATTATGAACCAACAGGAAACATCATCTCAAATTACAAAAAAAGCTTTATTTAAGTCTCCTATGGAACAACATGACCTAACACTAAACATGACCAAACACAAAACTTACAAATATTCATCAATCCATTCATCTAACAAAATTTCATCCATCCATCTATCACAAATCCATCTAACAAAATTTCATCCATCCATCTATCACAAATCCATCTAACAAATTCATTAATCCATCCATCTATCACAAATCCATCTAACAAATTCATTAATCCATCCATCTATCACAAATTCATCTAACAAAACATAACAACATTCATCAATCCATCCATCTACCAATATTCATTAATTCATTTAACAACTAGTAACATAACAACTATCACAAATTTCATCCATGCATCCATGCACATAACAACTAGTAACATAATGCAAAAAAAATTTGGCAGGCATCCATCTCACCGCTGTAGGGGTCGCTGGGACGGGCGGCGGGGCCACCGCTGCAAGGGTCGCCGGAGGAGGGCTCCGAGCCCCGGCCGGCATGGCGAGGGCCGAGGCCCAAGCAGGAGGGAGGCGGACTCGGGGCGGCCTGGCTGGGGCGGCGCGGCGCGAGGAGGGTGTGGAGAGGGGCGCGGCGCGAGCAGGGGGCGGTGGGGTGAGGGGGCGGGCTGGAGGCGGCGGCCGGCGAAGCTGGGTCGGGGTGGCGGCGCGGCGTGAGTAGGGAGGAGAGGGGCGCGACGCGAGGAGGGGCGGAGAGGGTCGCGGTGGCGACGCGGGTCCGGGTGGCGAGGCTGACGGCGGCGGTGCAAGGAGGTGGGCGGAGAGCGTGGCGGCGGCGGCGGCGGCGGAGAGGGCTGAGCGGCGGCGGCGGAGAGGGCTGAGCGGCGGCGTAGCGTGGCGGGTCGGGGGCGCGATGGGGAATGAGTGGAGGGGGTTCGCCCCGCGGGTGGATAAGGCAGCCTATGCCGACGGCTAAGCCGTCGGCATATGTGAGGAGGCCACGTGGCACCTATGCCGACGGCTTAGCCGTAGGCATACTTTATTATTATTTTTTTTTATTTTTTTATTACCCACGTCACTGATCCGCGTAACGCCTACCGTATGGCCGCAGATATGCCGACGGCTTTGCCGTCGGCATAGTTTTATTTTCCTTTTTATTTTATATAATTTTTTTAATGTTTTCTTATAGTTATATATTTATTCTTTTTTATTTTATATAGATTTTTAAATTTTTTTATAGTTATAATTTTCCTTTTTTATGTATTATTATTTATGTAGATTTTTTATTTTTTTAAACCGCTCAGCCCTCTCCTCTCCCGGAACCACACAGAGGGGAGGGGAGGGGAGGCACCGAATTCGAGCAGCTTCGTCCGCCAAGGCCGTGGCCTGGTCGCGGGTATGGGAGCGCCATGGCCGCCCTCGATCGCGTGCTCGATCTGGAGCTTAGTTCGTCAGGTGAGTGAAGGGGGAGGGGGTCGTCGATGGTGAGGGTGGGGGTGGGGGCGGGGTAGTTTAGTTCGTCAGGTGAGTGAAGGGGGGGGGGTCATCGACAGAGGGACACCTGGGAGCAACATCCGGGCCAAACCCGCTGCTACATATCCACACCGTGTAGACCCGACACGTCCGTTTCCCCCCTCCCGGTGCCGGCGGCGGCGCCGTCTGTTAGGGGGGCCACACCCCGAAGATGCGTGCCGCCTCTTCGGACATGCCACAACACCACCCTGCTTGTATGAGGGCCCGGTACGACACTCCGGTGGCATTGCTACCCCCTAGGGACCCCGTCCCGCCTAACCCTGGAGCGGTTGACCACGAGATCTAGCCCTTTGACTTCCTACGGACGGGCTTTGACTAGTGGACCTCTCCACCCGGTTGTGTCGGGTCGGCCCAGAGGGACACCGGGGAGCAACATCTGGGCCAAACCCACAGCTAAATCCACTCCGTGTAGACCCGATGCGGTAGTTTCCCCACACCAGGTGCCGGCGGCGGCGCCGTCCGTGAGGGGGGCCACGCACCGGAGACGCGTGCGGCCTCTTCAGACATGCCACAACACCACCCCACATGTATGAGGCGCGGTACGACGCTCCGGTGGCATTGCTACCCCCGAGGGCCCCCGTCCCGCCTAACCCTGTAGCGTTTGACCACGGGATCTGGCCCTTTGACTTTGCACGGACGGGCTTTGACCAGCGGACCTTCCCACCCGGTTGTGTTCGGTCAGCCCATAGGTACACTTTGGAGCAACATCCGGGCCAGACCCACAACAAGACCCCCTCCATGTAGACCCGTCGCGTCCGTTTCCCCCCTCCAGGTGCCGGTGGCGGCGCCGTTCGTGAGGGGGGGCACACCCCGGAGACGTGTGCCGCCTCTTCGGACATGCCACCAAACCACCCCGCATGTATGAGGGCCCGGTGCGATGCTCCGGTGGCATTGCTACCCTCCCAGGGCCCCCGACCCGCCTAACCCTGTAGCGTTTGACCACGGGATCTAGCCCTTTGACTTTGCACGGACGGGCTTTGACCAGCGGACCTCCCCACCCAGTTGTGTTCGGTCAGCCCATAGGTACACTTTGGAGCAACATCCGGGCCAGACCCACAACAAGATCCCCTCCGTGTAGACCCGACACGTCCGTTTCCCCCCTCTAGGTGCCGGCGGCGGCGCCGTCCGTGAGGGGGGCACACCCCGGAGACGTGTGCCGCCTCTTCGGACATGCCACCCCACCATCCCGCATGTATGAGGGCCCGGTGCGATGCTCCGGTGGCATTGCTACCCCCAGGTCCCCCGTCCCGCCTAACCCTGTAGCGTTTGACCACGGGATATAGCCCTTTGACTTTGCACGGACGGGCTTTGACCAGTGGACCTCCCCACCCGGTTGTGTTAGGTCAGCCCATAGGAACACTTTGGAGCAACATCCGGGCCAGACCCACAACAAGATCCCCTCCGTGTAGATCCAACGCGTCCGTGAGGGGGGGGGCACACCCCGGAGATGTGTGCCGCCTCTTCGGACATGCCACCACACCACCCCGCATGTATGAGGGGCCGGTGCGACGCTCCAGTGGCATTGCTACCCCCCAGGGCCCCGTCCCGCCTAACCCTGGAGCGGTTGACCACGAGATCTAGCCCTTTGACTTTCCACAGACGTGCTTTGACCAGTGGGCCTCTCCACCCGGTTGTGTCAGGTCAGCACAGAGGGACACCCGGGAGCAACATTCGGGGCCAAACCGACAGCTACATCCCCTCCGTGTAGACCCGATGCGTCCGTTTCCCCCCTCCAGGTGCCGGCGGCGGTGCCGTCCGTTAGGGGGACCACGCCCCGGAGATGTGTGCCGCCTCTTCGGACATGCCACAACACCACCCGGTTGTGCTAGGTCATCCGATATATATAAACACTTGGAGCAAAGTCCCCTTCGTATAGACCCGATGCAGCTATTCCCCATTCCAGTTGCCGGCTGGCGGCTGCACCGTTCGTGAGGGGGGTCACACCGCTCTGTACAGAACCGAAAAATAATGTAGGTATGCTTATTAACACATATGGTATGTAAGTTAGTTAAATAATAATAATAAAGAAAACAGTGAAGAAAAAGAAAAAAACTATATGTATGCTTATTAACACATACTATATGCTTATTAACATACTATATGCTTATTAACACATACTATATGTATGCTTATTAACACATACTGTATGCTTAATAATAATAATAATACTATATGGAAAAAAAGAAAAAAAAAGAAAAAAACTATGCCGACGGCAAAGCCGTCGGCATAGCTGCGGCCAGGGCAGATGGACAGCGCCGCGGATCGATGACGTGTCGGATATGCCGACGGCTGCCGTCGGCATAGGTCCTGGTCGGTGCGCTCCGGATCGGTGACGTGTCACCCGTATCTATGCCGACGGCCGCCCGTCACGGCCGTCGGCATAGATTTGACGTCGTTAGCCGGCCGTGATGCCCGTTGTCGGTGGGCCCGCATCTATGCCGACGGCCTATATATGCCGACGGCAGCTGTAGGCGTAGTCTTGGATAAGCCGACGGCTGTTGTGTGCCGACGGCTGCTGTCGGCGTAGACGTGGATAGCCCGACGGCCATTGTACGCCGACGGCTAGGAGCTAGCTGTCGGCATAGCTCGGACTAGGCCGACGGTTGCCGTCGGCATATATTTGGCTGTCGGCTTAGAGCCCTGTTCCGGTAGTGTGTGCCTTTTCCGGTGATGACCAAATGCTTTAAGTTAATTATCAAATGTACAAGAAGCCATGCAAATGCACTAGGGAGTTTGACAAGCGATTGTACAAATGTAGGCTTTTCTGATTTTGTACTTGTTTTTTTTAGACCCTGACTCGATAGACTCTGACTTGCATATTGGTAATTAGTTATACTACTGCCTTACATTTTTTTCAGGCACTTCATATGTTCAGTTTCTTATATCACAAACATTTTTTCATAGGTGCCCCTACCCCTGCCTCCTCTCTAGCGTGTGGGTGAACTAGCTGACGGGTGGGTGCTTCCTCCTACTCTCCTAGCGAGCATGGTGAGGTTCCCCTATCTTCCCTCTCTATCCCTAGATCTGAATAGCGCATGCAGTTTGTATGTTATGGTTTTCGGGCTTTCCTAAGAGCAGAGGCACAAGCAGGGTTCAGAATAGACTAATCTATATGAACACACATCATGTTTGGGATGGGCATTCTTTTATTGTCTTAGAATTCTGGTTGTTACACGGAACTCCCCTAAAATGTGTGTGTATATGAGCCTATATATGCTACAAATCATCGGTTGTGATCTTAAATTTCTCCCATCATAAGCAAAGAAATATGATTGTGATCTGTATATGATAGTACCATGACTAAATTTTTTTCTTTTGCTTGAAATTCCACAATGCACACATTCATTGTTCTGCCTGCTTCTAAGTTAGCACCAAGACTTTGTTTCATAATCCTAAAGTACACCTGATATCCCAGTCCATTTCTGATGTGCTCTTCTTACCACATGGAGCAATCCCCTTTATGAAATTCACCATGCTACTGTTTCATCATATGATTTCTGTTGAAAATTCTGGGTTAACTTTTTGTTAGTTGTGTTCTTCTGCTTTTAAGTCCATTACAGTTTTCTGATTGCATTACTTAGTTTTATTGCTTATATGTTTGAAAGAGCTTCTCTGTAGGTTAATCTGTTCATATGCTTCCACTAAAGTTTCTAATCATATATTGAAGAAGAAAAAAACTTGGGTCTTACAATGTTGTCTTGCTTGCTAATCAGGCACCAATACCTAGGACCGGTTCGACGCGGGTGTGCGAGAGGTTGATCGACCTCATCAGCTCCATTGACGATGTCAAGCAAATCGCCTCGATCACTATTGATAGGTCAAGCAGTGACCAGTAGTCACCTTAAATGGAGCCAAGGACAAGCAACGTCACCACCAGGAAGTCTGTTTGTGGCAAAGGTGACCTCTCCTGCCTCTATGCTGGATCCTATTTACTTGGTTGATCTTTATCGTACCTGCTCCCGCTGTTCCAATATCGCTAGTACTGTTATTTTGGTTACCCTCTATGCCTCAGTTCCTCGTGGCATCAGAATCTTTGTGTTGTGCTGCTCGGTGATCAATCGCTGCTTGCTGGCCACTTACCCTGGGGCTGGTTGGCGATGCCGAGTGAACATATTGTGCTCCAGTGGTTGAACTAGTCATGGGATCTGTTTTGCTTGGCCATGGTTGAATGTTCTATTAACGTGATTCTTTTGATTTTGTTGGCTGATATGTTCAGATAGTGCATCCTTTTTTCCCTATCCACCACTGGAGCTGCTTCTTGTGACCATGCTTTTCTTTTCAGCTCTTTGGTTTGTTCAATTTCTTATTAGACTAGACTCAAGTGGTGAGAGTTTATGCCAGAAAAATAATGGCAGGTTTGCACTTTTGCCGATTTAGTGTTTGGATCTATGGTTGTCGTTCGACCACTATTTGTGCTTTGCAAGATTTTCTGGCCAGTATGTTGTGCTGCTGCCTATGCATGACTATGTAGGATTCTGTTATGCCTACATGAATATGCTTTTTAGTTAGGACAATATCCATGACTATAGTTGAATCCCACCTGCTTGACGTTTTACCCCTGCATGATGTGCTGTAGATTCTGTACCGAGGCCTTACCCTTACTGTTAGTGGATGCAGATATTTTGCCATTTCTTGATGCTTGTAGTTTTTTTCCTTCTGCCACTTCACAACTTTTCTGGTTGTGATGATCTGCAGTATATACCTTGGGCTCTGCTTTGGATATGGTCTTAGGCTCCACTGCATTTTCCCTACTTGAGATGGAACTTTGCCGTTTAGTTCTACTATGAGATTACAGGTTCATGTAGCAATAGATTTCCCGTACAAGTAATTCTATTATGTTTCAATAATGCTACTGTTTGATGACCACTTACCCTGGGGCTGATTAGCGATGCCTGGTGAACATATTGTGCTCCAGTGTTTGAACTAATCAGTTGTCTTGCTTGCCCATGCAGTATTTTAGTATTAATTTTGTCCAGTGTGACTGAGATATGCTTTTTTTGGCCATGCATGGTGGGCTGTTTTATGCCCTATGGAAGATGGAGGAGATTCTTTTGATTTTGTCGGTTGATATGTCCAGATAGCGCCTGCTTGCTGTTGCTATCCACCATTGGAGCTGTTTTTCAAATCTTTTGAGCTTTTTGGTTTCTTAGACACTTGCTTATTTCATCAATTTCTTATTAGACTGGACTGAACTAGTGAGAGTTTATGCAAGCAAAGCAATGGCAGGTTACACTTTGACGATTCAGTGTTTGGATCTATGCTTGCTGTTAGCTAGTTAAACGAGTCGGTTTTCCTCTGGATTCGTTCTAGCTAGGTAAACTGACTTGTGTACTTGTCAAGTAAATCACTCGGCATGTTACTTTAGGAGCAGATTTATCATTCTTCTCAGGAAAAGAAACCCAAAACTTGCTTGGTTACTTTTAAATGGCCAAGCATATGTGTGTGTTAATAGTTTCAAGTTTTGACAAATGAAGCAGCAGGAGCACACATACATGATGTGTTTATCTTGATCTGCACTGTTTCCTCACATAGATTATTTGTGTCTTTTCTGGCGATGACAAAATGCTTTCAGTTAACTATCAAATTTACAAGAAGCTAGGCAAATGTACTAGGGAGTTTGACAGACGGCTGTACAAATGTAGGCTTTTCTGACTTTGTACTTGTTTTTTTTTCTAATCTGACCTGATAGATGTAACAATGGGTAGCTAGGTACTGCCTTGCATATTGGTAGTTTAGTTATACTACTGCCTTACATTTTTTTTCAGGCGCTTCATATGCTCAGTTTCTTATATCATGAACATATGTTCACAGGTGCCCCTGCCTCCTCTCCAGCGTGTGGACAGACTAGCTGACGGATGGCTGCTTCCTCCGCCCCTCCTAGCGAACGTGGTGAGCTTCTCCTATCTACCCCATCTATCCCCAGTTCTGAATAGCACCCGCAATTTGTATGTTATGGTTTTTGGGGTGACTTGAGAGCAGAGGCGCAAGCAGGGTTCAGAGTAGACTACTCTCCTGTGTTGGTTTTGCCTTTGCATAGTTACTGGTTCTGCACTTTAAATTGTACAAATATAGATATATTAACACACATCACGTTTTGGGAGGGGCAGCCTTTTGTTGTCTTAGAGTTCTGGTTCTTACGGGGAACTCACCTCAAATGTGTGTATATATGAGCCTATATATGCTACAAATCGTTGGTTGTGATCTTAAATTTCTCCGATCAAAAGCAAAGAAATTTTATTGTGATATGTATATCACAACAGCATGAATAAATTTCTTTTTTTCCTTTGCTTGAAATTCCACAATGTGCACATTCATTGTTCTGCTTGCTTCTAAGTCAGCACCAAGGCTTTGTTTTCATAATCCTAAAGCAGACATGATATATATCCCAGTCCATTTCTGATGTGCTCTTTTTACCACACGGAGCAATCCCCTTTATGAAATCTGACTTCACGATGCTATTGTTTCATCCTATTATTTCTGTTGAAACTTATGATCTATTTTTGTTAGTTGTGTTCCTTCGCTTTTTCTGTGGGTTCATCTGTTCTGTCCTTCCGCTAAAGTTTCTTATCATTTATTGAAGAAAAAAGTTTGGTCTTACAATGTTGTCTTGCTTGCTAATCAGATACCAATACCTGGGACCGGTGCAAGATGCGGGTGCATGAGAGGTTGATCGACTTCATCAACTCCCTGGATGATGTCAAGCAAATCACCTCAATCATCATCGATAGGTCAAGGTGACCGTCAGTGACCTGTAGTCACCTTAGAGGGAGCCAAGGACAAGCAACTGCGGGCGGACGGCTCTGTGAGGATGCCCACCAAGGTGCTCAACATCACCACCAGGAAGTTTGTTTGTAGCAAAGGTGACCTCTCCTGCCTCTATGTTGGATCTCATTTACTTGGTTATTCTGTATCATACCTGCTCATGCCGTTCCAACATTGCTAGTATTGTTATTTTGGTTACCACCTATGCGTCAGTTCCTCGTGGCATCGAAATCGTTGTGTTGTGCTGCTCGGTGATCAACCGCTGCTTGCTGGCCACTTAACCTGGGGCTGGTTAGCGATGCCGAGCGAACATATTATGCTCCAGTGGTTGGGTTGTGTTGATGGTATGTGATCATATACACTTGAGCGTCTCGTGATGATTCTGGTATAATAGTTAGTGGATTTAGCCCTCAAGTATAGTCGTGTGAGTTTTTTTCTTTTGCCGCTATAGTTGGGTGATGTGCTGCATGCGCTGGAGTGTTTCCCTTGTCGATGTGCTGAGCAATGTGTGTGCTGGTTGTAGTTGGTCTTGGTTGATCCAGGCCAGTGGTTGGACTGTTTTGACTGTGATTTTATCTACTAGCAATGACATGGTTGTTTGATTCCTATAGCTCTTGTGAAATAATGGCAATGTTCTGTCCTAGGTACCCATCGGTGCATTTCCTGATATTCTACTGTTCCTTTGGTCATTTTCACTGTAGCTTGTGCTGGAATTTTGTCTATTTTGGGCCTAGCCCAATAGCAGTTTCAGAAATTCCTAATAAATCCTAGAGGCCCATGCAGCACATTTGTGCAAGGCAACAGGTGGAACAAAAGTTTAGTCCCACATTGCTAGTTTAGAGGGAGTTGGACCTCTTTATAAGGGGGGGTTCTTTCCCCACATGTATGAGCATGAGAACAAGAGGGACATCCACGCGCGCTCCTCCTCCGCCGCTTGCCCCGACGCGCCGCGCCGCGGGTTGCGGGAATGAGCCGATGTCTAAATTTTTGCCACGCACGACGGGTATACAAAAGGTCACGTGGGAGTTGAAACGTTTTTCTGTAGTGGACACTGAATTCAAACGGCGCGCCTCTTCGGCCGCTGCCTGTTCGCTTCGTCTCCCTTCATTGCTTCACCTCCCGTCGCAGCCTCTTCGCGTCCTTCTCCTATGCCTATATAAGAGAGGTCGCTCCTCTCCAGAGGGACACACCAGAAGATCCCCTTCCTCTCGCCACAAAGTTCCTGAGCACTGCGCTGCTGCTACGATCTTCCCCATCCCGGCTTGCGGCGTGCACCGCAGGTCGGGACAGTAGGCCTCCGAAACCGCACCTTTTGAGTCCTGTACGGGAGAAGGGTGATAAGGTTTTTGGGGAGCGCTCAGCGCGACTACTGGCTGCTTCATCACGGACGATCCGATCGCCGACGACGACTTCCCCGACGATGACTTCTTCCCCGACGTCCACGACCTCCTCGACGACATGGCAGGCGAGGACACCGACCCCAAGTACAGCGCTTCTGCTGCTGCTGTCCCGTACGTGTTCTTGTCTTTCCTGTTAAAGGTTCTGCGACAGTTCCTTGTTCTAGTCCTTGTCCTACACATGTTAGGTTCTACTTCATATATGCTACTTGCTATTCTGTCTACTTTAGATATGATAGGCTACGGTTCATATATGCAGAAGCTATTTTCCTTCTCTATGTCAGAACGCATGACTTGTTTTATCTCTACTATATTAGTCATGCTTTATCTAGTATTTCTGTTAATAAAATCATTCGGTAAATTGCTCATATTTCCAACAATCCAAAAACCTTATTATAGGCAATTTACCCCAAGTGGTTTTGCTGCTTCCATGAGACCTCCTATGTTTGAGGGTATCCACTATAAGAGGTGGCGCGTGAGAGCAGTCTTATGGTTTCAAACCATGAGTTGCTATGACGCCACTCTCGGCAAACCTGAAGGAGAGCTTGATGCTCAACAGGCACAAGCTTTTCAGAAAATGGATACTCTGTTTAAGGCTGCTCTCTTGAGTGTTCTTGGTGAGAACATAGTTGATGCTTATGCGTCAATTGATAATGGAAAAGATATGTGGGATACACTTGAGGCCAAGTTTGGGATCTCAGATGCTGGCACTGAGCTGTACATCATGGAGCAATTCTATGATTACAGGATGACTGAAGAGCGCTCCGTGGTTGAGCAAGCTCATGAGATACAGTCATTTGCTAGAGAACTTGAGCACTTCAGTTGTATGCTACCGGACAAGTTTGTTGCCGGAGGTATCATCACTAAGCTTCCTCCTTCATGGAGGAACTTTGCTACCTTGCTGAAGCATACGAGGCAGGAGTTTTCCGTCCCGGATTTCACTAGCTCTCTTGATGTGGAAGAAAAGGCGGGAGCAAAGGACACACATGCTTGAGGTATTGAGGGAGGATCTAGTGCCAATGTGGTACAGAAGCAGAATTTCCAGCCCCACAAGTTCAAGAACAAGGGCAAGTTTGATGGTAAAGCAAAGTTTGATGGGAAGAACAAGGCTGTGCAACACACGAACTTCAAGAAGAAGAATGGCAAGAAGAAAGGTGCTTGTCATGTGTGGGGGGATCCTGATCATTGGGCTCCTAGTTGCCCTAATCGCTATGACAAGCGTAATCCTGGGAAAGGCGGCAAGACCGCTAATGTTGTCATTGGAGACACTGACATGAAGGATGCTGGGTATGGTATATTTCCCACTATTCTTTCAGTATGTCATTCTCCTGACTGGTTGATTGACACGGGTGCTAATGTGCATGTATGCGGTGATATTTCCATGTTTTCGTCTTATCAGACCGCAGGGACTTCAACCGTGCTGATGGGCAACGGTTCAAGTGCTTCTGTTCGTGGTGTTGGCACGGTCGATCTGAAGTTTACTTCGGGGAAGATCGTGCGGCTGAAGAACGTGCATTATGTCCCCTCCGTCAATAAAAATCTTGTTAGCGGATCTCTTCTGTGTAGAGATGGCTACAAGCTTGTCTTTGAGTCGAATAAATTTGTAATATCCAAGTATGGAACCTTTTTTGGTAAAGGCTATGAGTCAGGAGGCTTGTTTCGTTTATCCCGATCAGACGTTTGCAATAAAGTTGTTAATCATATTTGCAACAATAGTGAATCCAATGTGTGGCATTCACGTCTTTGTCATGTTAACTTTGGTTGCATGTCGCGACTAGCGAAGTTGAACTTAATCCCTAGTTTCACCACCGTCAAGGGATCTAAGTGTCAAGTGTGTGTGCAAGCTAAGCAACCTCGTAAGTCTCACACGACTGCGGAAATAAGAAATCTTGCACCACTAGAGCTCATACATTCAGATCTATGTGAAATGAATGGTGTGTTGACAAAAGGTGGAAAGAAATATTTCATGACGTTAATTGATGACTCCACTAGATACTGCCGTGTGTATCTTCTGAAATCTAAGGATGAGGCTTTGAACTTTTTCAAGATCTACAAAGCTGAAGTGGAAAACCAACTTGATCGAAAAATCAAGAGGTTTAGGTCCGATCGTGGTGGAGAGTATTTTTCCACTGAGTTTGATGCTTTTTGTGCGGAACATGGTAGAATCCATGAGAGGACTCCTCCCTACTCACCTCAGTCAAATGGGGTGGTCGAAAGAAAGAACCGTACTCTAACTGATTTGGTTAATGTCATGTTAGATACATCGGGTCTCTCCAAGGCATGGTGGGGGGAGGCGATATTGACAGCATGTCATGTCCTGAACCGAGTCCCCACAAAGAACAAAGAGATAACTCCATTCGAGGAATGGGAGAAGAAAAGGTTAACACTCTCTTATCTGCGAACATGGGGTTGTTTGGCGAAAGTCAATGTTCCAATTCCAAAGAAGCGGAAGCTTGGACCAAAGACTATGGATTGTGTTTTCTTGGGATATGCTTTTCATAGCATTGACTATAGATTCTTGGTTGTAAAATCTGAGGTACCTGACATGCATGTCGGTACGATCATGGAGTCGAATGATGCGACTTTCTTTGAAGATATCTTTCCCATGAAGGATATGGCTACCTCATCTAATCAGGAGATGCCTAGTTCATCGAATCAGGAACCAGTTACAATTACCGAACCTACCATTTCGATGGAACACTTCGAAAGTCCTGTGGAGGAGAACAATGAAGTTCCTACCAGGAGCAAGAGACAGAGGACTGCAAAGTCCTTTGGTGATGATTTTCTTGTGTATCTCATAGATGACACTCCCAGTTCTATTTCAGAGGCCTATGCATCTGAAGATGCTGACTACTGGAAGGAAGCGGTTCGTAGCGAGATGGATTCCATCTTGGCAAATGAAACTTGGGAGATAACTGATCGTCCTTATGGGTGCAAACCTATAGGATGCAAATGGGTATTCAAGAAGAAGCTTAGGCCTGATGGTACTATTGAAAAGTACAAGGCTCGGCTCGTGGCTAAGGGTTATACCCAAAAGGAAGGTGAAGACTTCTTTGATACTTACTCACATGTGGCTCGACTGACCACTATTTGAGTTCTACTTTCACTAGCTACCTCGCATGGTCTTCTCGTTCATCAAATGGATGTTAAGACTGCTTTCCTAAATGGAGAGTTGGACGAGGAAATTTATATGGAACAACCAGATGGATTTGTACTAGATGGTCAGGAAGGGAAAGTGTGCAAGTTGCTGAAGTCTTTGTACGAACTTAAGCAAGCACCCAAACAGTGGCATGAGAAGTTTGAAAGAACTTTAACAGCTACAGGCTTTGTTGTGAACGAAGCTGTCAAATGTGTGTACTATCGCCATGGTGGGGGCGAGGAAGTTATCATGTGCTTGTCTGTTGATGACATACTGATTTTCAGAACAAATCTGAAAGTTATTAAGCAGGTCAAGGATTTCCTATCTCGTTGTTTTGAGATGAAGGATTTAGGAGTGGCTGATGTCATTCTGAACATCAAGTTGTTGAGAGACGATGATGGTGGGGTTACTTTGCTTCAATCTCACTATGTGGAAAAGATCTTGAGTCGCTTTGGCTATAGTGACTGCAAGCCTTCTCCAACACCATATGATGCTAGTGTGTTGCTTCGAAAGAATCGAAGAGTTGCTAGAGACCAATTGAAGTATTCTTAGATTATTGGCTCACTTATGTACTTAGCCAGTGCTACAAGACCTGACATCTCTTTTGCTGTTAGCAAACTGAGTCTGTTTGTTTCAAAACCAGGAGATGTGCATTGGAAAGCTCTAGAAAGAGTTTTGCGTTATTTGAAAGGCACTGCAAATTATGGAATTCACTACACCGGGCATCCAAAGGTGCTTGAAGGGTATAGTGACTCAAACTGGATCTCAGATGCCGATGAGATAAAGGCCACGAGCGGTTATGTATTCACTCATGGAGGTGGCGCTGTTTCTTGGAAGTCTTGCAAGCAGACCATCTTAATGAGGTCAACAATGGAAGCAGAACTCACAGCACTAGATATAGCTATGGTTGAAGCAGACTGGCTTCGCCGGCTCTTGAATGACTTGCCGGTTGTTGAGAAACCTGTACCGGGTGTCCTTATGAACTGCGACAATCAAACTGTGATCACGAAAGTGAGCAGTTCAAAGGATAACATGAAGTCATCAAGACACGTTCAGAGAAGGTTAAAGTCTGTCAGGAAAATGAAAAGCTCCGGAGTTATTGCGTTGGATTATATCCAAACGTCTAAAAATCTGGCAGATCCTTTTACTAAGGGTCTATCACGTAATGTGATAGATAATGCATCGAGGGAGATGGGTATGAGACCCACAATATGAGTTGTTCACAGGGTAACCTATTCTTTGTGATCGGAGATCCCGTGAATTAGATGTGGAAGACAAGTTGTTGGTCAACTGAGAGGAGAGTATCCTTATTATTCACAATACCACTCCATGAAGATGCAATACTCTCCTTATCTGCATGGCAGGTTGATGTATATCTTAATGTGTTCTAAGTGGCTTATTTAAGTAGAGATGTTATCCTGCAGAACATCTTTTAAAGAACACACCTATATGAGTCTGATTGTCAAACGTCGCAATCTATGAGAGTAGGGTTCTCTCTAGTAAACTCATGAAAGGTCACGGAGTATGACGCATAAGCTCCACCCGCAGGGAAGACCCACGGTAGCCACGTATCGGTCAAGGCTTTATGTGAAGCTAGATTTGCAGAAAACTTGCAGTTCAAGGCCCAGTCCACTGTTCAAGTTGCTTACTAGTGTAGCATAGAGTTCTAGGTGGAAGTTCAACTTAACAGTCTCCACTGCAGTACCGGTATATAAAACAGTGTTTTGGAACCAAAGGCAAATTTTTGTGTGCCTCTGGGATCTGGTGGGGGATTGCTGGAATTTTGTCTATTTTGGGCCTAGCCCAATAGTAGTTTCAGAAATTCCTAATAAATCCTAGAGGCCCACGCAGCTCATTTGTGCAAGGCAAGAGGTGGAACAAAAGTTTAGTCCCACATTGCTAGTTTAGAGGGAGTTGGACCTCTTTATAAGGGAGGTTCTTTCCCCACATGTATGAGCATGAAAACAAGAGGGACATCCATGCGCGCTCCTCCTCCGCCGCTCGCCTCGCCATGCCACGCCTCGTCACGACACGCCGCGGGTTGCGGGAATGGGCCGAGCCGATGTCTAAATTTTTGCCACGCACGACGGGTATACGGAAGGTCACGTGGGAGTTGAAACGTTTTTCTGTAGTGGACACTAAATTCGAACGGCGCGCCTCTTCGACCGCTGCCTGTTCGCTTCGTCTCCCTTCGTTGCTTCACCTCCCGTCGCAGTCTCTTCGCGTCCTTCTCCTGTGCCTATATAAGAGAGGTCGCTCCTCTCCAGAGGGACACACCAGAAGATCCCCTTCCTCTCGCCACAAAGTTCCTGAGCACTGCGCTGGTGCTACGATCTTCCCCATCCCGGCTTGCGGTGTGCACCGCAGGTCAGGACAGTAGGCCTCCGAAACCTCACCTTTTGAGTCCTGTACGGGAGAAGGGTGATAAGGTTTTTGGGGAGCGCTCAGCGCGACTACTGGCTGCTTCATCACGGACGATCCGGTCACCGACGATGACTTCCCCGATGACGACTTCTTCCCCGACGTCCACGACCTCCTCGACGACATGGCAGGCGAGGACACCGACCCCAAGTCCAGCGCTTCTGCTGCTGCTGTCCCGTACGTGTTCTTGTCTTTCCTGTTAAAGGTTCTGCCACAATTCCTTGTTCTAGTCCTTGTCCTACACATGTTAGGTTATACTTCATATATGCTACTTTCTATTCTGCCTACTTTAGATATGATAGGCTACGGTTCATATATGCAGAAGCTATTTTCCTTCTCTCTGTCAGAACGCATGACTTGTTTTATTTCTACTATATTATTCATGCTTTATTTAGTATTTCTGTTAATAAAATCATTCGGTAAATTGCTCATATTTCCAACAGCTTGATCATCTATTGCTACTAGATTTCTTAAACACCCTTGATTTGGAAATGTGGACATGTTATTTTGTAAGTGCTAGCTCCAAAACAAAACACACATATATTACACTATTCATAGACTTGACATTGCTTGTGTGGAATAAAAAGAAGAATCTGCATAGTTTCTTTGCTTTTAGTTTGTTTGGCATGCAAATTAACATGTGTTGACAGTTCTTTTATTTGCTTTGCCCATACGAGGAGTGGCTATCTGTGAAAGGCAAGAGAAGATGGTCCTCCTCTGGATTTATTTAAGCTTTGCTTTGGTGGTTGACTCAAGGCAGAGGCCTCGCCAAGAGTAACTAGGTTGTCGTCCACAGGACGTGACGGGACATGGGACCTGGAGGAAGCTGCCCATGACAATGATTGTTTCATGGTGTATGTAAAATAGGTTGGATGTTGTGTTAGGCCTCTATATATAGTGGTCGACTAGAATTAAGTAGTTTTTGATCGCAGAGTTGTAGCGGCAGACACTACTGTTTTCCTTCCATGTGAAATACAAAATGGCCGTCATAGTGCCCTTGTGCTCTTCCATTTCTTTCTACCTGTTATGCTGCTAAAATTTCGAGCAACATTTCTCCCGACTTGTCTAAATTTTGTCCTTGTTTCTAACAAAATAAAAATTCGAGGGTGCTCATTGCAAACTTTTTGTCCTTGTTTGTTTCGAAACATAAACACGAGGGTGCTCGTTGCAAAACAATGGTTCGCGCATAAGAAAACGGTGACGAAACAACAGACTAAATGGTTTAGCCCAGTCAAACGTGTTGTGATTGTGTGAGCACTGAGGGCACCAACATGTTGTGATTGTGTGAGCACTAAGGTCACCGTCATAAGGGTGGGAATGAGGATAAGTGGCAATGTAGATGGGATGCACGTGGACCTACTGGGGTCTTGAGTTATGGTTACTGTGTTAGGGAAGTATGAAGTTCTAATAAACGCAAAATCAGATCAACGATGACATGGCTTGAACTAAGATGGCTAGGTTAAAGGCTGAAGCAGTATTGCGAGGCGATGGCTAATTGGATCAAATCATATTATAAGGGTTCTGCAGTTCATGGCAAGCCCTCGATGTGGCACACTTTTAGTGATCCTTGCAGCTTTTGTAATTACTTTTTTTAGAACCGGGACAAATGGGCCTTATGAACCGGGACAAATGGCCCTTTTTCTACTAGAGGTGATTCCCCCCAAAAAAGGATCATGGTGATGTGGCTAAAAATTAACATCCTCGTGCAAACTCGTACCAACCATGTCTTTAAAAGGCACCCCTTGTCTACTTCCTCACCAATAGGGTACCCAATGCTCACACCTTGTACTACACTACATCGAGCTCAAAAAATATGGATATTGTTTCTTCCAAGCTTCATGGTGTGCCAGTAAGAAATTGAACCGTAGTTGAAACAGCTCAGGAAATATCAAATGTAATTTCTTTCATCGGACTAGGAGGCTCGAGGAAGTTGACGCGATCCCCATCTGACACAAACTGTCCACATTGAATCACTTCTCTAGTTATGGACGTAGAGATCACTGAACGGGTCATAGAGCTTTCCTCAAATCTGCTGAACATATCGAGCCGTGCTCCTGGTTCAAGGTTTTTTCTCCAACAAATTAACTTTTCAAACCTCCATGAGGGTACTTACAGACAGAGATGTAGGTGGATCGCTAGTGTCAGCTTCTCTTTTTATTTTTCCTTCCCTAGCTCTGTAACTCTCTTACTTCTCCTTCTTAATGAATGAACTACAGTGCGTCCTGCTGCGTTTTCGTTAAAATAAAGTTAGGAAGTGTTGTTGTTCCAGTAAACTATATAAAACTTATAGTGAAATCTCTTATGCTTAGAAACTAAAATAATTATGTTCAGTCACTATGAAGTTCTAATAAGCGCAAAATCAAATCGACAATGACATGGCTCGAACTAAGATGACTAGTTTAAAGGCTGAAGCAGTATTGCTCGCCTATCTCTAGTTGTGTCCCCCCTTGGCTGGAACTACTCTACTCTTTTGGGGTTTGATTGGAGTAGGTTAAAGCTCGCAAGAAAATGTTTTCGGATTCGATTATAGTTGTAGTCATATCATTTCCTTGTTATGATCAATATAGTGACGTTGTCATATCAACAACTCAAAATATGCATGCTAGAGCAAATGAGCCATGATTTGCTCTCTTTAGTTAGCACTATAGTGCGAGCATGATTAATGAGATCGTGGTGATTCCCCGGAAAAAAAATGGGAGCGTGATGATGTGGCTAAAAATAACATCCTCATGCAAACTCGTACCAACCATGTCTTTAAAAGGCACCCCTTGTCTACTTCCTCACCAATAGGGTACCCAACGCACACACCTTGTACTACACTACATCGAGCTCAAAAAATATAGATATTGTTTCTTCCAAGCTTCATGGCGTGCCAATAAGAAATTGAACCCTAGTTGAAACAACTGAGGAAATATCAAATGTAATTTCTTTCGTCGGACTAGGAGGCTCGAGGAAGTTGACGCGATCCCCATCTGACACAAAATGTCCACATTGAATCACTGATCTAGCTATGGACGTAGAGATCACTGAACGGGTCATAGAGCTTTCCTCAAAGCTGCTGAACATATCGAGCCGTGCTCCTGGTTCAAGGTTTTTTCTCCAACAAATTAACTTTTCAAACCTCCATGAGGGTACTTACAGACAGAGATGTAGGTAGCTTGTCTTTTTATGTTTCCTTCCCTAGCTCTGTAACTCTCTTACTTCTCCTTCTTAATGAGGCTTACTACTACCCCGACGGTACCTGCTGCTACGTGGAGATCGCCGACGACCAGGAGTAGTTTAGGAGGATCCCAGGCAGGAGGCCTGCGCCTCTTCGATCTATATCCCTATTTGTCCTAGCCATCTTATGGCACCTTGTTGAACTTATGTATGTACTCAAATATATTTGTATTCGAGCCCTCGCGGCCCCTGGCTTGTAATATGAAGCTTGAATTATTTCTATTTGAGTTTAGAGTTGTGTTGTGATATCTTCCTGTGAGTCCCTGATCATGATCATACACGTTTGCGTGTATGATTAGTGTATGGTCAAATCGGAGGCGTCACAAGTCGATATCAGAGCCGACTACCTGTAGGAATCCCCCTTTCCAACTTCTTGGCCGAAGTTGAGTCTAGTCAAAGAAAAAATGTTTTACTAACTTGACTGTGTGGCTTACAGGCCCACGTCGCCAATTGGGTGGTATTGGGATCTTTTATTCCTTGTCTATACTCTGGGACTCTGATCTCTCTCCTTTTTGGGTTAACTGATTTTACTAACTCTGACTCTAGGTTCTCGAAACTAATTTCCCCTGGAGAGGCCCGAACTTCAGATGATTGCTTGATTCACCAGATAGTTCCGAAGATGCTATTCAACGTTTACTCGAGACACCTGTGTCCACCGCCTTTGCAAATTCCCTGCCGCTGTTATATCCTTATGGATAACTATTTACACTTGCCACTCTTACATTCAATCCAATTGATCTTATTATTACAAGATGCCCTGAACCGTTCTTCGTTGTTCCGACAATCCTTTAAGCTTACTACCTTGCAGTTCTTGTCTCATGAATACTCCCTACGGATAATTCCTCGCACTTAACAAGTATCCGTTTTTCCCCCTTTGTTCATATGATTCAAAAGATACACTTAAATACTATTCGAACTTCCAAAAATCCTTAGCATCTTATTGCTCTGCAATTACTTGTCTGCTTGCATTATGGATGCTTTCCATATGTATGTCGATATTCATTAGTACCCTTTGACATCGTCATTTTGATCTTATTGATTCAACATGAGTGCGGATGCACACAATCATCAGTTGATCCTTTTAAATTATCCTTCCTGCTCAGACATCATTTGAACATGTGCTGGTTCTCGGCCAATCTATTTGTCGACAATTCTACCCTTAAGTCTATTCAAGTTATCCATCCTTAATCAGAGCATCTGCTTCTGATCCTTCGTTTTGGAAATCATAAATCCTTGTTAGCTAAGCATTGAATCATTTAGATGTTTTGATAACCCGGTGCCCTTGTAATTCTTCTGCTTCAGGTTGAGTATCGATACTCGCATTAGTTCCATTTTGGACTGTCGGATCCCTTTGTTCGATTATCACCCGATAGTGTAATTGGTATTCAATAACCTCTTGAAGTTCCTCCCCCGATACAAAATGCCTTTGGAAAATGGTATTCTTTGATTTGACCAACCATGCTCTGCTTCCGAGCTTGAGTTAATTATTCCTAGATTTCGTGGTATATGTTCCTAAGATGTCTCGATGGGTTGAACCTATGCTTTCCATAATTTGTGTGAGCTCGAAGATTATGCAGGTCATATCTACTGGCGTATTGTCAGGTAAAATTTCAACATTTACAACTACTTCGAAAAATGAGAAGTAAATTAAAGGTTATGTATCGAAGAAGTGGGAGTCAACCTTAAACCTTTGTGTTTATGCCCATGGAACCGATGTGGAACTTATCATGAAACCTTCTTGCAAGAATATTTAACCATTTAAATAATTCTTTCAGTGTCAATAAATTGGATCCCTTGCAGTTATGGTTCCGACCATGCTAACCTAATTCATTACATCTGAAAGGAAACCATTCCAGTGCCTCGTCTATTTTTGATGAAATTAAAGTATCTGCTATTGCAAGTCAACGATCCAGCTCAGTTTCTATTCTGTTCTCCCTTCGAGTATTACCCCTGGTATCCCGATAATATCACGGGACTGCAATACTTCTTATGAGACTTCGTCAAGTATTCTTTCTCACTGATTTAGTATTCCACGGGTTTTGGGTTGTTTGTCAACTCGGAACATCGATAAGTGAACCGAATCCACCCTGTGATCCAATACTCTTAGCAATGTATTGCTGGGTAATTTAACTTTCGACTCATTTCATTCTTAGCCTAATCCTCTACATAATTATCTTAACTATGCTACCTAGTACTCCTTCTCAGAGCACAATTTCGACGATGAGTTAATCCTACGTCGATCTTCATTGTCATTTCTTTTTGCCTTGAACAGCAAGCTTGATTCCGAGTTTGTGTCGTACCCATGGTTCCAATAACCTTTCGCTTCATCATACCTTTGGCTGGATGTCATCGCTGATCGATTACATCTTCCTGAAATCTCTCGACAAATGTGTCGTGATCATCATCAACATTCCGAGCTCTTCCAAGATATCTATTGAATTCATGATGAGAAATATCATCCTTGTCCCTTGATGATTTCTGTTACCATCGACAACATTATTGCATTCCTTCCAACACAAAACTTGTTTTTGTTTTGTGTTGTACCTTGAGTTCCTTACTATCCAACTTATGTTATGTTCTACCTGGGAGTAGTACCATCTTGATGTCAAGAATGTTGTGAGGGTTGCTCCACCTCTTGAAAATTCTTGGTATAGTGTGATACTCCTCACCATCACCATTCTTTCTAGGTCCCGATGTTATTTCTAACCGGAATTCTGACAATCAAACTATGATGTGTGAAATTCAAAACTTCTAGCTACCCCATTGCTTTGAAGTTAATGGTTGATAGTTCATTCTTGGACTATTGGTTATCGAATCACCATTCTAACATTGATCATGCTACCGAAGCCATGTTTCGGGTGCACCTTTCATCCAATATTTAATCGTGAATGTTTTTCCTCGAGCATATGTCCTTGTATCATTTGGTCTAACAAATGCCATCTTCTTGTTCACAAGATTGTGGAAATCCATCTTTTTGGAAACATCGATGAATTGTCGCCGAGTCCATCAGCCACCTTCTTATCCTCTTCTTGGTTTAATGATGAACTCTTGTTTCGGAACTCGCTTCCATAGTTCATTTCCTCAGAATCTTACAATGTCAGCTCGTCGATTTGTGTTGCACCTTTTCTTCTCAGGCATCCTGAGTCTGAGGTATCCCAACTCCAATCAGACCCGAATCTCGGTCAGATATGATGGTTGGAACGTATTTCCAAGAGTCATAAAATTGGTCTTTATATAACCCAGTAAGGTGATGTCATGCTTAGCACACCTGTCTAGAGGACCTATTGCTATAGTTTCCTTTTTAGCAAGGTTAGCCATTTTTCCATTAGGAAATTGTAAGACTTATTCTTGAGTTGTTCCTGATGGACCCTTTGGGTATCCAAAGTCTGACCTTTGCTTAAGACCATGTCGATGCTATTCCGAAGCATGACTGCGGTACTCTAACATCAATAAGGGCATTGAAAGCGCAATGCTAAATGTTTCTTGATCAGTTGTCCAAACACCGTTGTATGGGTACATATCATGATTCTTCTTACCCCTATCAACTAAATGGCCATGCCTTTGATCTCCTGACACGTATATCATGCCCTGCTTAACATTGGTAAGGATATACTCCTATTTACTTGTGTTTAAACAACTTTCCTTCCCATTGGTTTGTTTAAAATGATAATCACATTTTCCTTTCCATTGGTTTGTTGAAACTTTTTCTTATGAATTTTTGTGATATAAGAAATACTATTTCGCTGCTTATATAAACACCTCGTTGTACTTTTTGGCAAGACCATGTTACTATTGTTGATGACATTCCGGTAACCACCGATGGACGAGAACCTCGCCTACAGGTCCACCTCATTTCGACGAGTAGGAAAATGGTTCTCTTTGTCCCTCGCCCTTGGTGCCAATGTTGTTGCCAGCATAACTGACAGGCTATCCTCTGACGTACTTTCCTTTCATGACCGTGCAAGATGTCAGTGCCATTCCTACTTTTAACCACATGGTGGGCCCATAACCCACAGTTCCACATGATCGAAACCTGATTCTCCTGTACACCCATGTTTCTAAAAGTTATTCCTCATGCTTGGCTTCATATTTAATTCATGAGCCGCCTTCCTAGCAATCTATTCTGGTATTAGACGCAATACTTACTCTCGTTGCTCTGAACCCTTTCACACTCTGTTTCAGGCATTGAGTGATTGTCTATCCGCTTGGGACTTCTTATCGAACCTTCTTACTTTCTCTCGATGTGTTTCGTTTGTTCAACTCGAGAGATACTCATGTGCTCATTCATGGGATAACTTCAGATGATTACCCCTTATAACATTCTAGCGTTGTCGAGCTGCCCCTTGCCTATCCGTAAGTACGATGGAGCATGAAAGTGCAACTATCCCTAGGTGGTTTTGGTAATTCATAACAACATATAGGTCATTGAGCTAATGCTATTCCAAGATGATTATTTCAGGAAAGCTCAATGATTGGCATGGCATGGATGGTGAAAGTGGAACCCTCAAAATGCTAAGGACAAAGGATTGGCTCAAGCTCAAAAGCTCAAGACTCTTCATTTTATATTTTAGTGATCCAAGATCACATTGAGTCTTTAGGAAAAGCCAATACTATCAAGGAGGGATGAGGTGTTGCTTAATGAGCCTCTTGCTTCATGTGCTTAGTGATATGCTCCAAAACCCTCAACTACTTTCCCATATCCACATATGACCTAAACCCTAAGCCAAACTCGGTCCTACCGATTCTTTCTATCCGGCGCCATCGAGTTTCACTTGTCATAAGCCACTGCCAAACCCTAGCAATTCGGTTCTACCAATAGGGATCTCGGTCTCACCGAGATGGGATTGCAAACTCTCTATTTCCCTTTCGTAACTTTTCAGTCTCACCAAAAGAGCGGATCGGTCCCACCGAGATTGCAATGTAAATTCAGTGTTTCCTTTTTGTAACTTTTCGGTCTCACCGAAAGAGCAAATCGGTCCCACCGAGTTTGCCTGACCAACTCCCTGGTTAGCTAATTACCAAAATCGGTCTCACCGAGTTTGTGTAATTGGTCTCACTGAGATTACGTTATTCCCAAACCCTAACCATATCGGTCCTACCGAGTTGCATGTCAGTCCCACCGAAAATCTCTAACGGTCACTAGGTTTACCTTTTCGGTCCGACCGAGTTTGTTGATTCGGTCCCACCGAGATTGGAAAACTGTGTGTAATGGTTGGATTTTGTGTGGAGGCTATATATACCCCTCCACCTCCTCTTCATTCGTGGAGAGAGCCATCAGAACACATACACAATTCCAACTCATATGTTCTGAGAGAGAACCACCTACTCATGTGTTGAGACCAAGATATTCCATTCCTACCATATGAATCTTGATCTCTAGCCTTCCCCAAGTTGCTTTCCACTCAAATCTTCTTTCCACAAAATCCAAATCCTATGAGAGAGAGTTGAGTGTTGGGGAGACTATCATTTGAAGCACAAGAGCAAGGAGTTCATTACCTACACACCATTTGTTACTTCTTGGAGAGTGGTGTCTCCTAGATTGGCTAGGTGTTACTTGGGAGCCTCCGACAAGATTGTGGAGTTGAACCAAGGAGTTTGTAAGGGCAAGGAGATCGCCTACTTCGTGAAGATCTACCGCTAGTGAGGCAAGTCCTTCGTGGGCGATGGCCATGGTGGGATAGACAAGGTTGCTTCTTCATGGACCCTTTGTGGGTGGTTGCTTCTTCGTGGACCCTTCGTGGGTGGAGCCCTCCGTGGACTCGCGCAACCATTACCCTTTGTGGGTGGAGCCCTCCATGGACTCGCGCAACCGTTACCCTTCGTGGGTTGAAGTCTCCATCAACGTGGATGTAGGATAGCACCACCTATCCGAACCACGGGAAAAACATCCGTGTATCCAATTGCGTTTGAATTCACCAAACCCTTCCCTTTACATTCTTGCAAGTTGCATGCTTTACTTTCCGCTGCCAACATACTCTTTGCATGCTTGCTTGAATTGTGTCATGATTGCTTGACTTGTCCTACAATAGCTAAAATCTGCCAAGAACTAAAGTTGGGAAAAGGTTAAGTTTTTATTTGGTCAAGTAGTCTAATCACCCCCCCTCTAGACATACTTTCGATCCTATAGAGCACTAGTGGAAAACGGAGCTTTAAAACCGGTTCGTAAGGGCCTTTAGTGCCGGTTCCATAACCGGCACTAATTGGTGGGCACTAAAGGCCCCCCCCCCTTTAGTACCGGTTCGGCACGAACCGGTGCTAAAGTGCCACCACGTGGCGTGAGCTAGCACCCTGGTATGGGGGACCTTTAGTACCGGTTGGTGTTACCAATCGATACTAAAGTTTTTTTTTGAATTTATTTTTTGAAAATTTTGGAAAAAAATTTGATTATTTTTTTCCGATTTTTAATTTTTCTGAATTATTTGGTGATTTAGTCTCTAATCACCTCTCTTAACTGCTCAAGTGTGGATCACTCATTTCAAATCATCTAACTTCCCGATCGGTCACCCATCCCTCTCACTACTGCAGCCCGAGCACGCTTAACTTTCGCGTTCTATTCTCCTTCGTTTCTAAGTCTACACTTGTTGTTTTCCTGACAATAGTAAGATGTCAATCCTATTAACCCTCAGGAGTTTAGCTTGAGCATGAAGTCACACATTTCACTGTTCGAGTTTCAAACTATTATTCTAAAAAACAGTAATTATTTAGTAACACTAATATTTCTTGAATAAGTTTGACCATAGTTTGACCACAGTTTGACCAGATTTGACCAAAATTCAAAAAATTGAAATAATTATTTAGTAACACTAATATTCTTGAATAATTATGTATTAACATTAATACTTCTTGAATAAGTAGTTTGACCAGATTTAACAAAAAAAATTAAAAAAACTTAAATTTGACCATATCTTTTTTTCCTTTTGGAATTTGAGGATTCTAAAAAATTGCAAACAGGCCATAGGCCGTCTCCACCGGATGCGGATTTTCGTGCTGAATTTTTTGATATATTATACGGTTTTTTTTGACATCGTATGCAAAAGTTATAGTCGTTTTACATTTTCCCTACGCTTTTTGCAAAACATGTCCAAATTTAAGTTTTCAAATTTTCCTAACGTGTAGATGTAGTAATATAACTACCTCTCGAAGGATTTTATTTTTTGAATTTTTTATCATTCTCTTTTGATTTTTTCAAAACTGAAATGGCGATACACGGGGGGGGGGGAGAGTTTGAAAATTGCCCTATAGTGTCGGTTTGTGTCTTTAACCGGGACTATAGGTTAAGACTCTGTAGTGCCGGTTGGTGACACAAACCGGTACTATAGGTTAGACCTTTAGTACCGGTTTGTGTCACAAACCGTCACTAAAGGGGCTCGTGGGGCCCTGGCCTGACGCCAGCCTGCCACCACCCCTTTAGTACCGGTTCGTGGCACGAACCGGTACTAAAGGTTCATTACGAACCGGCACTAATGCATAGCCATTCGAACCAGCACTATTGATCACATTAGTGCCGGTTTTTTTACAAACCGGCACTAATGTGCTTCACGTTTGACCCTTTTTCTACTAGTGGAGTTCCCAAGGAAAGGATGTTGACTTCATCATGAGGACCTGACACAGATGAATGAAGGCAACAACGTAATGGATCGACCTCTTCGAGAAGAGCAACCAAGACAAGAAGATACGTTAGAATTTCGTAACCAGAGCCTTCCCCCTTACACCACCTCTTAAATCTCGGGACGAGATTTCTTGTAGTGGAGGAGAATTGTGACGCCCGGATAATTTAGCTACAGTAATTCCCTGATAATGATGCCACATCACCACGATTACTGTTGTTAAACTTGCATTGATCCAAACCCTGTTCAAATTCAAATTCAAAATCAAATAAAACATAAAAAATTTCAAATATCAAAACTAAAATGTTTAAGTTGTTGCAAATAATCATTTATTAACATTGGTGAAGAAACCACATTTTTGTAAGGTGTTTAAAATCATTAAAATAATTAAACCAGTTGCTTAGACAATTAACTAAATGCCTTTATAAATTGCAAACTATTAAAATATTATATCTAGTTGCCAAAAAATGTTGTGGCAATGGCTTAGTAATTTATTAAAGCTGAAATACATAGAAACAAAAAGGTAACAAAAAACAAATAAAAGAAAAAAAACGAAAATAAAATAAAACAAAGGACTCCCCCTCGGCCCAACTGGGCCTTGACCCATACAAGCCGGCCCACTTCCTCCCAACCCCCGTTGGCGTCTTCCCACTTCCTATTGTGCGTGCGACCGCACGCGCTCGCCGGCGCCGGGCCACCTCGCCGACCGCTAGTACAGCACCGTGGGAGAGGATAAGGAGGCCACCGCGCCCCCTGGATATTTCTCCCTCTCTCTCTCTCGCCCACACCTGCTCCCCTGGACGCCCTCGCTCCTTCTCCTCCCCTATCCTGACGTGCTCGCCGCCGTTCATCAGGCTCCACCACGGCCACCGACCGCCTCGTGCCCCTTTGTCGTGTCGAGGAGCTCCGCCGCGTCCCGCTACGTCTTCCCCGTCCCCGGAATCGAGCTCGCCGCCTCCGCTTCGCTCTCGGAGCCGTCTTCTTCAACCTCCAGACACGCCGGACCTCGCCGTCGATTCGCCGTCGTCGAGCCTCCCCCGAGCACACGTCGCACACCTACGGGCTCACTGTGAGCTCCACCTCCCTCTCCCTCTCTCCCTGCGCTCTCCCCTGCGCCGTAGCCGTCGCCCCAACTCGCCCAAGCTCGCCGCCGCGGAGCATGTCGCCAGCGTGACTCTGGCGACCAAATGGTCTCGGGCTCGTGCCCGTTAGCATCGCCGCGTCGCGTAGGCCACCCCCAGCTGCCTTGTTCACGCGCTAGCACACTGCAACGCCGTCCCCGTCGCACACCCGAGCCATCGTCCGCCATTGTCGTCGCCGGTGTTGTTCCGGCCACCCCCGAGTTCAACCACCACCACCACGCGATGCGGCTCGCTTCCCCCTTTCGAATGTGGGTGGCCGCGCGCCAAATGCTGCCCTGTGGGCGAATCCTGAGCTCGCCGGAGCTCTCGGCCGCGTCCGGTGCTCGCCGACGCGTCTCCGGTGGCCGCCACGGGCCCCACCCTAGGTCACTGGCTAGTGGGCCCCACTGTGCTGACTGGGCTGGCCCCAGTCTATGACACGCGGGCCCCACCCCTTTTAAACATTGTTTCAAAAATAAATAAAACTGGTAATTAATTATTTATTTAATTAATCACTAATTAGACACTGACTAGTGGGGCCCACCCTCTAATTAGTCTATAATTAGTTTAATATATCCTAATTAAGCCATTGTCTCACTGACCAGTGGGACCCGCTGGTCAGGTTTGACCTGGCCCAGCGGGAGTTGACCTGCTAATGTCATGGTGATGTCATGATGACGACATCATTTACTATTCTGGATAATTTGAATTTAAATAAATAATTAAATTCCAGAAATTAATAAAAACTTTAGAAAATTAAATCTTTTAATCCGTAGCTCGGATGGAAAATACTTTATACATGAAAGTTGCTCAGAACGACCAGACGAATCCGAATACGCAGTCCATTTGTCCACCACACGTCCCTAGCATAGGAAACATGCAACCGTCCCCCTCCGGGCATCTGTCTGACAAATGTCCGAAACCGGGAATACTTTCCCGAATGGGTTCCCCCTTCCTTGATAACATGCAACTATATGTTAGGACACAATCGACGCTGCATATTGTCATGTCATACATTTTGTAGAACATGTTTGCTTAGTATTTACTGTTTCTTCCCCCCTCCTCTCTCGATAGACCCCGGGACTGTCGACGACGCTGCCGTGTACGATTACAGTGTTGACGACCCCTCCTTCTCAGCAGAGCTTCTAGGCAAGCAAACCCCCTTGATCATCCCGATATCGCATACTCCTTCTCTCTACTGCTTGCATTAGAGTAGTGTAACTGTTGCTATTTATCAGTTGATCCTTGCTACGTCTCGAGCTAGCGTTGGTTTTCCCCGAAGAGGAGGGGGTGATGCAGCACAGTAGCGTAAGTATTTCCCTCAGTTTTTGAGAACCAAGGTATCAATCCAGTAGGAGGTCCGCAAGTCCCTCGTACCTGCACAAAACGGTAGCAACTCGCAACCAATGCTTAGGGGTTGTCAATCCCTTCACGGTCACTTACGAGAGTGAGATCTGATAGAGATAATATTTTTGGTATTTTTGGTATAAAGATGCAAAGTGAAAAGTAAAAGCAAAACAAGTAAAATAAAGTAATGGAGATTGATATGATGAGAATAGACCCGGGGGCCATAGGTTTCACTAGTGGCTTCTCTCAAGAGCATAGATATTCTACGGTGGGTGAACAAATTACTGTTGAGCAATTGATAGAATTGAGCATAGTTATGAGGTTATCTAGGTATGATCATGTATATAGGCATCACGTCCGTGACAAGTAGACCGACTCCTGCCTGCATCTACTACTATTACTCCACTCATCGACCGCTATCCGGCATGCATCTAGAGTATTAAGTTAAAAACAGAGTAACGCCTTAAGCAAGATGACATGATGTAGAGGAATAAATTCATGCAATATGATAAACACCCCATCTTGTTATCCTCGATGGCAACAATACAATACGTGCCTTGCAACTCTTTCTGTCACTGAGTAAGGACACCGCAAGATTGAACCAAAAGCTAAGCACTTCTCCCATTGCAAGAACTACCAATCTAGTTGGCCAAACCAAACGGATAATTCGAAGAGACTTGCAAAGATAACTCAATCATACATAAAATAATTCAGAGAAGATTCAAATATTATTCATAGATAAGTTGGATCATAAACCCACAATTCATCGGTCTCAACAAACACACCGCAAAAAGAAGATTACATCGAATAGATCTCCACGAGAGAGGGGGAGAACATTGTATTGAGATCCAAAAAGAGAGAAGAAGCCATCTAGCTACTAGCTATGGACCCGAAGGTCTGAAGTAAACTACTCACACTTCATCGGAAGGGCTATGGTGTTGATGTAGAAGCCCTCCATGATGGATGCCCTCTCCGGCGGAGCTCCGGAACAGGCCCCAAGATGGGATCTCGTGGATACAGGAAGTTGCGGCGGTGGAATTAGGTTTTTGGCTCCCTCTTTGGTCTAATGGGGGTACGTAGGTATATATAGGAGGAAGGAGCACGTCGGTGGAGCTCCGAGGGGCCCACGAGGCACGGGGCGCGCCCAGGGGGGCGCCCTCCACCCTCGTGACCTCCCCGGAAACTTCTTGGAGTAGGGTTCAAGTCTCCTGGATCACGTTCGGTGAGAAGATCACGTTCCCGAAGGTTTCATTCCGTTTGGACTCCGTTTGATATTCTGTTTCCTCGAAATACTGAAATAGGCAAAAAACAGCAATTCTGGGCTGGGCCTCCGGTTAATAGGTTAGTCCCAAAGATAATATAAAAGTGGAAAATAAAGCCCAATATAGTCCAAAACAGTAGATAAAGTAGCATGAAGCAATCAAAAATTATAGATACGTTGGAGACGTATCACGCATCCCCAAGCTTAATTCCTGCTCGTCCTGGAGTAGGTAAATGACAAAAAGAGAATTTTTGATGTGGAGTGATACTTTGGCATAATTTCAATGTAAATCTTCTTAATCATGGTGTGAATATTCCGATCCGAAAGGTTCAAGACAAAAGTTAATATTGACATAAAAATGATAATACTTCAAGCATACTAATCAAACAATTATGTCATCTCAAAATAACATGGCCAAAGGAAGTTCATCCCTACAAAATCATATAGTTAGGCTATGCTTCATTTTCGTCACACAAATATGTTCCCAACTTCTATACCCCCGATGACAAGCCAAGCAATTGTTTCATACTCAAATAATCTCAAACTTTTTCAACCTTCACGCAATACATGAGCGCGAGCCATGGACATAGCACTATGGGTGGTATAGAATATGATGATGGGGATTGTGTGGAGAAGACAAAAAGGAGAAAGTCTCACATCAACGAGGCTAATCAATGAGCTATGGAGATGCCCATCAATTGATGTTAATGCAAGGAGTAGGGATTGCCATGCAACGGATGCACTAGAGCTAAGAATGCTCAACAAAAGAAAACTAGTGGGTGTGCATCCAACTTGCTTGCTCGTGAAGACCTAGGGCATTTTGAGGAAGCCCATCGTTGGAATATACAAGCCAAGTTCTATAATGAAAAATTCCCACTAGTATGAACAAGACAACTTATGAGACTCACTATATGAAAATCATGGTGCTACTTTGAAGCACAATATATGAGACTCACTACATGAAGAACAAGGTGCTACTTTGAAGCACAAGTGTGGAAAAAGAGATAGTAGCATTGCCCTTTTTATTTTCTCTTTTTTTTGGGCCTTTATTTTTTTCTTTTTGGCCTTTCTCTTTTTTTTGATTGGGCAATGCTCTAATAATGATGATCATCACACTTCTATTGATTACAACATAATGATTACAACTCGATACTAGAACAAGATATGACTCTATATGAATGCCTCCGGTGGTGTACCGGGATGGTGCAATGAATCAAGAGTGACATGTATGAAAAATAATGCATGGTGGCTTTGCCAAAAATACGATGTCAACTACAAGATCATGCAATGGCAATATGACAAAAGTAAAGCATGTCATGATGATGATGATAATGATGATGATGGAAGTTGCATGGCAATATATCTCGGAATGGCTATGGAAATGCCATGATAGGTAGGTATGGTGGCTGTTTTGAGGAAGATATATAGAGGTTTATGTGTGAAAGAGCGTATCATATCACGGGGTTTGGATGCACCGGCGAAGTTTGCACCAACTCTCAATGTGAGAAAGGGCAATGCACAGTACCGAAGAGGCCAGCAAATGGCGGAAAGGTAAAAGTGCGTATAATCCATGGACTCAACATTAGTCAAAAGAACTCATATACTTATTGCAAAAATTTAGAAGTCATCAAAAATCAAGTACTACGCGCATGCTCCTAGGGGGATAGATTGGTAGGAAAAGACCATCGCTCGTCCCCGACCACCACTCATAAGGATGCACAAGCCAGGTACACTTCATGCTTCAAATTTGTTACACAACTTTAACCATACGTGCATGCTACGGGACTTGCTAACTTCAACACAAGTATTTCTAAAATTCACAACTACTAAACTAGCACGACTATGATATTATCACCTCCATATCTCAAAACAATTATCAAGCATCAAACTTATCTTAGTATTCAACCCACTAAAAAGAAAGTTTCACATATCTTGAATACCAAGTATATTAACATTAAGCAAATTACCATGCTATTAACAACTCTCAAAATAATCTAAGTGAAGCATGAGAGATCAAGTTTCTTTAAAGCAAACCACCACCGTGCTCTAAAAGATCTAAGTGAAGAACTAGAGCAAAAATTATCACGCTCAAAAAGATATAAGTGAAGCACATAGAGTAAACTATCAAGCTCAAAAGATATAAGTGAAGCACATAGAGTATTCTAACAAATTTCAATTCATACATGGCTCTCTCAAAAGGTGTGTACAGCAAGCATGATTGTGGTAGACTAACAAGCAAAGAAACAAATAATACAAGACGCTCCAAGCAAAACACATATCATGTGGTGAATAAAAATATAGCTCCAAGTAAATTACCGATGGAAGTGGACGAAAGAGGGGATGCCTTCCGGGGCATCCCCAAGCTTTGACTTTTTGGTGTCCTTGGATTATCTTGGGGGTGCCATGGGCATCCCCAAGCTTAGGCTCTTGCCACTGCTTGTTCCGTAATCCATCAAAAGAATTCACCCAAAACTTGAAAACTTCACAACACAAAACTCAATAGAAATCTCGTGAGCTCCGTTAGAGAAAGAAAACAAAAGACTACTTTAAGGTACTGTAGTGAACTTGTTCTTTATTTGTATTGGTGTTAAACCTACTGTATTCCAACTTCTCTATGGTTTATAAACTATTTTACTAGCCATAGATTCATCAAAATAAGCAAACAACACACGCAAAACAGAATCTGTCAAAAACAGAACAGTCTGTAGTAATCTGTTACTAACGCAAACTTCTGGAACCCAAACAATTCTACCAAAATTAGACGACCTGAGAAATTTGTTTATTGATCAGCAGCAATTGGAATCACTATTTTATCACGTTCTGGTGATTTTTGAAAATTCGGGCACTGAGCGCCAAGATTCTGGAAATTACAGCAAGATCAAATAACTATCTTCCAAGAAGATCTAATAGGTTTAACTTGGCACAAACACTAATTAAAAGATAAAACCACATATAAACAGAATCTAGATGGATTATTTATTCCTAAACAAAACCAAAAACAAAAACACAAAATAAAATTGGGTTGCCTCCCAACAAGCGCTATCGTTTAACGCCCCTAGCTAGGCATAAAAGCAAGGATAGATCTAGGTATTGCCATCTTTGGTAGGCAATCCATAAGTGGATCTCATGATAGATTCATATGGTAATTTTATTTTCTTTCTAGGAAAGTGTTCCATGCCCTTCTTTAAGGGAAATTGGAATTTAATATTCCCTTCCTTCATAACGCCTTAAGCAAGATGACATGATGTAGAGGAATAAATTCATGCAATATGATAAATACCCCATCTTGTTATCCTCGATGGAAACAATACAATACATGCCTTGCAACTCTTTCTGTCACTGAGTAAGGACACCGCAATATTTAACCCAAAGCTAAGCACTTCTCCCATTGCAAGAACTACCAATCTAGTTGGCCAAACCAAACGGATAATTCAAAGAGACTTGCAAAGATAACTCAATCATACATAAAAGAATTCAGAGAAGATTCAAATATTATTCATAGATAAGTTGGATCATAAACCCACAATTCATCGGTCTCAACAAACACACCACAAAAAGAAGATTACATCTAATAGATCTCCACGAGAGAGGGGGAGAACATTGTATTGAGATCCAAAAAGAGAGAAGAAGCCATCTAGCTACTAGCTATGGACCCGAAGGTCTGAAGTAAACTACTCACACTTCATCGGAAGGGCTATGGTGTTGATGTAGAAGCCCTCCGTGATGGATGCCCTCTCCGGCGGAGCTCCAGAACAGGCCCCAAGATGGGATCTCGTGGATACAGGAAGTTGCGGCGGTGGAATTAGGTTTTTGGCTCCCTCTTTGGTCTAATGGGGGTACGCAGGTATATAGAGGAGGAAGGAGCACGTCGGTGGAGCTCAGAGGGGCCCACGAGGCAGGGGGCGCGCCTAGGGGGGGGGCACCCTCCACCCTCGTGACCTCCCCGGAAACTTCTTGGAGTAGGGTCCAAGTCTCCTGGATCACGTTCGGTGAGAAGATCACGTTTCCGAAGGTTTCATTCCGTTTGGACTCCGTTTGATATTCTGTTTCCTGGAAATACTGAAATAGGCAAAAAACAGCAGTTCTGGGCTGGGCCTCCGGTTAATAGGTTAGTCCCAAAAATAATATAAAAGTGGAAAATAAAGCCCAATATAGTCCAAAACAGTAGATAAAGTAGCATGGAGCAATCAAAAATTATAGATACGTTGGAGACGTATCAATCCTACACCGTTGCATAACATGTCCTTGCTACTGTTGTTGATACCTTTACCTGCAATCCTAAATGCTTAGTATAGGATGCTAGTATTCCATCAGTGGCCCTACATTCTTGTCTGTCTGCTATGCTATACTATCGGGCCGTGATCGCTGCGGGTGGCGATCACGGGTATATATACATATTACATATGATACAGATTTTAGACTAAAGTCGGGTCGGCTCGTAGAGTACCCACAGATGGATCTTGATGTGGGGGCTGAAAGGACAGGTGGTTCCATCCAGGTAGTGATGGGCCTGGGATCCCGATGCCCCTCTGAGTGACACTTTGTGGCGGAGCGACAGGGCAGGCGGAGACCACCCAGGAGAGAGGTGGGCATGGTCCCTAGTCGTTGTTCGCGGTTATTTCAAAATAACATGCTAAACGAGATTGGATATTTGATCTGAGTCTGGCTACGACCTATACGCACTACCCAACAACGTGGGTAAGTTATGGGCACTCAGCGTCGTGGTATCAGCCGAACCTTTCATGACGTCAGCGACGGAGTGGCGCGTGCCGAGTTGGACTAGAACGCCCGTCCTTGTTTAAGGGGGCTAGGTCCGCTCACCGGTCGCGTATGCAACGCCAAGAAGTGCACTGGGCGATGGGCCCAGCCCTTGAGCGCCTAGGTTAGACCAGCGTGCTGACCTCTCTGCTAGCCTAAGTAGGGCTGCGACGTGTCGAATCTCCCGAGGCCGGGCATTACCCAGGAAAGTGTGTGCGGTCGGAAGAGCTAAGAGCGTGTTGGGTATGTGTGGTGCACCCCTGCAGGGAAGTTTATCTATTCGAATAGCCGTGTCTGTCGGTAAAGGACGACACAGAGTTGTACTCTGACCTCATGACAACTAGAACCGGATACTTAATAAAACACACCCTTACAAGTGCCACATATACCCGGTGGTCGCTCTCCCACAGGGCGACGAGAAGAGAATCGTCGGGTAGGATTATGCTATACGTTGTTACTTGGTTAATTTACCAACTACTTTCTTCCACTGCTCCAAGATGGAGATTGCGGTTAACTTACCAACTATTCTCTTCTCATGCTTCAAGATGGAGGCTTCCAGAAGCGTAGTCTTCGATAGGACTAGCTTCTCCCCCTCTTATTCTGGCATTCTGCAGTTTAGTCCACAGATACTATCCCCTTTCATTTGATACCGATGCATAAGTAGCATAGATCTGATGTCAGTCTTGAGAGTACTTTGGATGAGTACTCACGCTGCTTTGCTACTAATTTCCCCCCATACCCGATTGCTGTGACCAGATGACGGAGCCCCGGAGTCAGCTGCCACCGCCGACGGAGCTTACTACTACCCTGACGGTACCTGCTGCTACGTGGAGGTCGCCGACGACCAGGAGTAGTTTAGGAGGATCCTAGGCAGAAGGCCTGCGCCTCTTCGATCTGTATCCCTATTTGTGCTAGCCATCTTATGGCACCTTGTTGAACTTATGTCTGTACTCAGATATATTTGCTTCCGCTAACACTTGTGTACTTGAGTATTTGTATTCGAGCCCTCAAGGCCCCTGGCTTGTAATATGAAGCTTGCATTATTTCTTTTTCAGTTTAGAGTTGTTTTGTGATATCTTCTAGTGAGTCCCTGATCGTGATCGTGCATGTTTGCGTGTATGATTAGTGTACGGTCAAATCGGGGGCATCACAATGACGAAGTCGGAGCATGATTTATTTATTGATTGCATCCTTTGTGGCGGTCAGGATCGCGCGATGGTTAACTCCTACCAACCCTTCCCCTAGGAGCATGCATCTAATGCTTTGTTTCGATAACTAATAAAACTTTTGCAACAAGTATGTGAGTTCTTTATGACTAATGTGAGTCCATGGAATATACACACTCTCACCCTTCCACCATTGCTAGCCTCTCTAGTACTGCGCAACTTTCGCTTGTGCATACACCCACCATATATCTTCCTCAAAACAGCCACCATACCTACCTATTATGGAATTTCCATAGCCATTCCGAGATATATTGCCATGCAACTTCCACCGTTCCGTTCTTCATGACACGAGCCATCATTGTCATATTGCTTTGCATGATCGTAAGACAGCTAGCGTGATGTTCCTTAATGTCATATGCTACACTGGATCGTTGCACATCCCGGTACACTGCCAGAGGCATTCATATAGAGTCATTTTTTGTTCTAAGTATCGAGTTGTAAATAAATAAAAGTGTGATGATCATCATTATTAGAGCATTGTCCCATGTTTGGAAAGGAAGGAAGCTATGATTCCCTCACAAGTTGGGATGAGACTCCGGACTTTGAGAAATAATAAAAGAGGCCAATGATGCCCAAATATAAAAAAGAGGCCAAAGGTGCCCACCCAAAATAATGAGAGAAAAAGAGAGAAGGGACAATGCTACTATCCTTTACCACACTTGTGCTTCAAAATAGCACCATGTTCTTCATGATAGAGAGTCTCCTATTTTGTCACTTTCATATACTAGTGGGAATTTTTGTTATATAACTTGGTTTGTATATTCCAATGATGGGCTTCCTCAAATTTCCCTGGGTCTTCGTGAGCAAGCGAGTTGAATGCACACCCATTAGTTTCTTTTTGAGCTTTCATACACTTATAGCTCTAGTGCATCTGTTGCATGGCAATCCCTACTCACTCACATTGATATCTATTGATGGGCATCTCCATAGTCTGTTGATACGCCGAGTTGATGTGAAACTATCTCCCCTTTTTGTTCCTCACAACCTCCACCATATTCTATTCCACCTATAGTGCTATATCCATGGCTCACGCTCATGTATTGAGTGAGAGTTGAAATGTTTGAGAAAGTAAAAGTATGAAAACAGTTTCTTGGCCAATATCGGGGTTGTGCATGATTTAAATACGTTGTGTATGGAAGATGGAGCATAGCCAGACTATATGATCTTGTAGGGATAGCTTTCTTTGGCTATGTTATTTTGAAAGTTCATGATTGCTTTGCTAATATGCTTGAAGTATTATTGTTTTTATGTCAATATTAAACTTTTGTTTTGAATCTTATGGATCTAAATATTCATGCCACAATAAAGAAAATTACACGGATAAATATGCTAGGTAGCATTCCACATCAAAAATTCTACTTTTATCATTTACCTACTCGGAACGAGCAGGAATTAAGCTTGGGGATGCTTGATACATCTCCAACGTATCTATAATTTTTGATTGTTCCATGCTATTATATTATCAACTTTGGATGTTTTATATGCATTAAGATGCTATTTTATATTATTTTTGGGACTAACCTATAAACACAGTGCCCAGTGCCAGTTTCTGTTTTTTCCTGATTTTGACCTTTTCAGATAGGAATATCAAACGGAGTCCAAACGGAATAAAACTTTCGCGATGATTTTTCTTGGACCAGAAGACACCTGTAGGACTTGAGAACCAAGGAAACGAAGCTGCGAGGAAGTCACAATCCTGCAGGGCATGCCCCCGGGGGGGGGGGGCAGGGGCTTGTGGGCCCCTCGTGGGTCTTCTGCCCTACTTCTTTCGCCTATAAATACCACAATATTCTCCTGGCCTAAAGGGGAGCCACGAAAATACTTTTCCGCCGCCGCAAGCCTCTGTTTCCACGAGATCCCATCTTTGGGCCTTTTTCGGCGTCCTGCCGGAGGGGGAATCGATCATGGAGGGCTTCTTCATCAACACCATTGCCTCTCCGATGATGCATGAGTAGTTCACTTCAGACCTACGAGTCCATAGCTAGTAGCTAGATGGATTCTTCTCTCTCTCTTTGATCTTCAATACAAAGTTCTCCATGATCTTCATGGAGATCTATCCGATGTAATTCTCTTTTGCGGTGTGTTTGTCGAAATCCGATGAATTGTGGATTTATGATAAGATTATCTATGAATATTAATTGAATCTTCTCTAAATTATTTTATGCATGATTTCATATCCTTGCAAGTCTCTTCGAGTTGTGGGTTTTGTTTGGCCAACTAGATCTATAATTCTTGCCATGGGAGAAGTGCTTGGTTTTGGGTTCATACCTTGCGGTGTCCTCACCCAGTGACAGAAGGGGTAGCGAGGCACGTATTGTGTTGTTGCCATCAAGGGTAAAAAGATGGGGTTTATATCATATTGCTTGAGTCTATCCCTCTACATCATGTCATCTTGCTTAAAGCGTTACTCCGTTCTTTATGAACTTAATACTCTAAATGCATGCTGGATGGCGGTCGATGTGTGGAGTAATAGTAGTAGATGCAGGCAGTAGTCGGTCTACTTGTCTCGGACGTGATGCCTATATGCATGATCATTGCCTTAGATATCGTCATAACTTTGCGCTTTTCTATCAATTGCTCGACAGTAATTCGTTCACCCACCGTAATGTTTGCCTTCAAGTGAGAAACCTCTAGTGAAACTTATGCCCCCGGGTCTATTTTCCATATTATATATTCAGATCTAAATACTAAAAAATCCAAAAATACCTTGCTGCACTTTTATTACTTTTATTTCTATTATCGTTTTAGTTATCAATTATATCTATCTCTATCAGATCTCACTTTTGCAAATAACCATGAAGGGATTGACAACCCCTTTGTCGCATTGGGTGCAAGTGTTTGATTCTTTCTGTAGGTACATTGGTGCTTTGCTTGTTACTCCTACTGGATTGATACCTTGGTTCTCAACCTGAGGGAAATACTGATCTCTACTTTGCTACATCACCCTTTCCTCTTCAAGGAAAAAACCAACGCAAGCTCAAGGAGTAGCACTGTCGCGGGCCGCTATCATCGACGATGAAAGGAAGGCAGTGATCCGAGAGTGACGTAGACAAGGCATAAGCATGAGGAGTAAAGTGCCAGCTCTACAGGTGGATATCCCTAAGCTCACAAGAATTCAGAGTTGCATGAAAACGGTTTATACGGCGCATGCTCGCGTATCTCTAGTTGTGTAAATTTGATTGAAGTCACCCAGCACCAACCACCTAACCCCTCTTGGCTGGAACTACTCTACTCTTTTGGGGTTCGATTGGAGTAGGTTAAAGCTCGCGAGAAAATGTTTTCGGATTCGATTATAGTTGTCGTTATATCATTTCCTTGGTATGGTCAATATAGTGACGTTGTCATATCAACAGCTCAAAATATGCATGTAGGAGCAAATGAGCCATGATTTGCTCTCTTTAGTTAGCACTATAGTGCGAGCATGATTAATGAGATCGTGGTGATTCCCCGGAAAAAAATGGGATCGTGATGATGTGGCTAAAAATAACATCCTCGTGCAAACTCGTACTTACCAACCATGTCTTTAAAAGGCACCCCTTGTCTACTTCCTCACCAATAGGGTACCCAACGCACACACCTTGTCTACTTCCTCACCAATAGGGTACCCAAAGCCCACACCTTGTACTACACTACAACGAGCTGAAAAAAATATGGATATTGTTTCTTCCAAGCTTCATGGTGTGCCAGTAAGAAATTGAACCGTAGTTGAAACAGATGAGGAAATATCAAATGTAATTTCTTTCATCGGACTAGGAGGCTCGAGGAAGTTGACGTGATCCCCATCTGGCACAAAATGTCCACGTTGAATCACTGCTCTAGTTATGAACATTGAGATCACTGAACGGGTCGTGGAGCTTTGCTCAAAGCAGCTGAACCTATCGAGCCATTCTTCTGGGTCAAGCTTTTTCCTCCAACAACTTAACTCTTCAAACCTCCATGAGCGTACTTAGAGCCAGAGATGCAGGCCGATCGCCAGTGTAGGCTTTTCTTTTTATTTTTCCTTCCCTAGCTCAGTAACTCTCTTACTTTCCTTCTTGATGAATGAACTACAGCCCGTCCTGCTGCGTTTTGGTTAAAATAAAGTTAGAGGAAGTGTTGTTGTTCTAGTAAACTATATAAAACTTATAGTAAAATCTCTTCTCCTTATAAAGTAAAATAATTATGTTCAGTCAGTATGAAGTTCTAATAAGCACAAAATCAGATCAACAATGACATGGCTCGAACTAAGATGACTAGGTTGAAGGCTGAAGCAGTATTGTGGGCAACGAATAATCGGATCAAATCATATTATAAGGGGGATGCAGCTCCTGTAGGCCAAGCCCTCGATGTGGCACAAGTTTAGTGATCCTTGCGGCTTTTGCAATCACCTTTTTTCTAGAATAGCTTTTGCAATTGCTTTCTCTGATTCCATCCTCGCTTTCAATAGGATAGCACCAAAAATTGTCACCTTGCATGGACCTAAACAATAATAGGTGTAGGTTTTTTGTGCTCTATGATCCATCGATAAAAGAAATAGTAGCTCTGACATGTTCATGTAGTTTGATGCACAATTTCCATATGTTCTTGAGTCTTAAGAGTAAAAGATCATGAACCGTAGAATACAGATCTTCGAGCGAGCATGCTGGGTTTTTTTTTTCTGTGTGTGTGTGAATGCGGTGTCAACCACCACACCAGCTGAATCCCATTGGCTAAAAGTTTGATTCTTTTGAAAGTCATGTTTCAGTTGGTGTAATTGCATGGTATCCAAAAATTGATTCCGCAGAAACCAAGCGCGTACGCGTGGTTCGTTTGACTGACTCTTCCACTACGAGGAAGACTTCACACTTGGAAGACTCGAGTTAGTCTCAGAAAACACTTGAACTCCCTTGAGAGAGAGAAGACTTCATCATTGACTTCACACGTTTGTTGCGAAGACTCAAGTCTCTCTTGATCGAAGCACAACGCGTGGAAAAGGACCCAAGACTCCTCTCGCTCTATATATAGTACAGTCACCTGACCAGTCTTATGTACAAGTTCACTATCACGTTTAATGGCGGAGATTGTTGCTTCCGCGGTGGTCGGCGAGACGGTTACGAGGGTCTCCAGCTTCATCATCGACAAGCCTGACAAGAGGCCATGCGGCAGAGACGAGATGGAGAGGCTGGAGATGGCGCACATCAAGATGGAGACCGCGCTGCAGCTGTCCGACCGGTGGCAGATCACCGCCGCGCCGGTGCTCCTCTGGCGGAGCAAGCTGAAGCGTGCCGCCCAGGAGTGCGACGACACGCTACGCCACCTCACGCAGCGCCAGCGCGCCGTGGTAGATGAAGAGCTCAGGCGGCAGGCGTCCTCGCACCCCACGCGCATCGCCCACGCGGTCAAGTCGCTCGTGTCATCTCTCGTCAGCCGCGGCAAGGACGTCGGCGAACCGGTCCCCGTCCGGAGGTTCGAGAGGTTCGCGGAGGGCGCCGGCGAGTTCGTCAGGTTAGTGGAGCTGGGCGGGACCCCGCGGCAGCACCTCTTCTTCGACCCGCTCATCGGCCACCTCCTCGCGGGCAAGACGGCGCGGTACCAGGCGCTGCAGGGCGGCAGGTTCTACTACCTCGGCATCCGGCGCACGAGCTTCGCGGAGCGCGGGGTGGAGGCCATGGTCGGCTTCGTCCTCCAGGACTTCAGGGCGCCCGCCAAGAGCTTCAGCTCGAGGTTCATGCTGCGCCTATCCGAGAGCAGCGACGTGCTCGGGATCATAGCGAGGTGCATGCAGGCGGTGACGCCGCACCTCAAGGCCGCCACGGAAGGCTTCACGAGGGAGCTCGTCCAGCTTCCCACGCAGGATTTCTCCTGGGTGGAGAGCTTGCCCTTCAGAGAGACTGAGTACTGGGTCGATATACACAGGACCTTGACCCAGTGCCTTCGTCCAGACCCGCTCTGCTGCAGCGGCCATGACGGCTTCATCGTGCCTTCCACCTGTAGCAGCAGCAAGAGCGACGGGCAATCATCGTTGTCACCATCAAAGTCAAGGCTGGCGTGCACACTGTTTCCAGAGCAGGTGATCACGGTCTACCTGCAATGCCATATCTCGCCGCCGGCTCAAGCTCCGCACAAAACACATGGAGGGAGTAGAAGAAGCTATGTGAAAACTCCAGGTTTGAAGTTGTCGGTCGTTTTTATTCCCCATGACTTCCCGGAGGGCATAGAGCCTCAGGACGAGAGCTTTGCCTTCGAGGTGATCGACGGGGAGGAGCAGGAAACGGTCCATCGAAATGCGACCTTGCAAGACGTGGACGAGAAGCTGCTCCCCAAGGCAGTGGATCACCTCCGGAGCACCGAATCCAAGATGTATCAGCTGTGCCTCAGGTCCAGGCATGGCACCGCGCAGCTCTGCGTGGAGAAGACGACGCCGGCAACGCGTGTGCCAAGCAAAGGAACCGCCGCATCACGGTTGCATATCAATGGAAGCAAAAGAGTGGTGGACCGGAAACGAGAGGATTACAGAATAAAGGGATGGCAGGACGCGTCGAGAGACCTGCTCAAGCTATGGGTCGTGCGTGCCTCTGACAAGCTGCACGGCTCACTCAGCTCCTGGACTGTCAGGTCCCCTCTGCAGAGCTAATCCCTCCCCTCGCCTTCTGTAATCTCTTCATCTAGTAGGCACACTGGGGAGAGTCTCTGGTCTACGAAGAAGAAAGCAAGTGTAAAAATTCTGTGGAGACGGGTTTTTTTTTCGATAAAAGGGCCACATGGCCCCTATTTTCATTAAGAAATTAGAAGTCTAGATACAACCATCACACTACTTTTTTCCATCAGACCTGATGCATCACCTCATCAACTGATAAGCAACCTACATCCTAGACATATAACCATATCTATAGGATGCCAAATCACCCACTACCGGAGAGAGAACAGACTTTTAAACATCTTTTACAATTTGCACATCAGCCAAAACAATAGGCCAAACATACTACAGAATCACCCAATTTTAGGTAGACACAAAACCCAGTCTTAGAGCAGAAGAATTCCACCCATATGTTCTTCTGTAGACTTCATTTGCTACCCGAGATAGCCTCTTGGAAACCTCCCTAAGCATTTTTTGCACACCTTTTCTCTGTAGAATCATCCATGAATCCAACAAAGAACACAGGGTAAATATTACATTGATAGGATTTGAAAGCAAAACACGTTGAAAACAGGATTTGTTCCTTGTTTTCCAAATTGTCCATATCAAAGCAGCAGCACCAATAGAAACAATAGCCCTATCCTTTCCAGAATAGGATGGTATCCAGTTTTGACAAAGATCAAAGAAAGATAAAGGTAATTTCGGGTTACCTAGTGTACCGCATATCACATTCCATAAAAACCTAGCACAAGAACACAAAAAGAATAGATGATCAATGCTCTCAGAAACGCCACAAAACTCGCAGAAATTTGGTCCTTTCCACCCTCGTCTAGATAAGTTATCCTTGGTTAGGATCCTCCCTTTGATCACTAACCATATAAACGCTTTTACTTTTAGAGGTATTCTCAACCTCCAAAGAAGTTTAAAAGGAAAAGCAACAACTCTAGCTATAAGGTAATGATAAAGCGACTTAACCGAGAAGGACCCAGATTTAGTTAAAAGCCATTTAACTCTGTCAGGCTCCTCCGATAGAGTAACCTGACTACACATATCAAGTAATTCATTCCACATTGTAAGAGTTTCTCCATAAAGACATCTCCTAAATCTAATACAATCAAAATCCTGGTTAAAGACTTTAGCAACAGTAACATGTTGACAGAAAGTTAAATTATACAAGCGGGGGAAAAGTTGACAAAGTGGCTTTCTCCCCAGCCATGTGTCCTCCCAAAATCTCGTCTTACAGCCATCACCCACCACCCTTTGACAGCAAGAATAGAAGATATCCTTTATACTCAACAACCCATTCCAAAAATGGGAATTACCCCGAGATGCTTCACATTGAACCAGAGTTTTCCTACTCAAATATTTGGCTCTAATCATTTCCTGCCAATCCCCTTCCTCATTCTCTAATCTCCATAACCACTTACATAAGAGGCTAATGTTTTTAATCTCCAAATTAGTAATCCCCAGACCCCCCTGGTCTCTAGGTTGGCATACATCCACCCACTTGACTAAGTGATACTTTCTCACTCCATCCCTTTCTTGCCAAACCATACGAGCACGAACAAAGTCCATTCTCTTGCCTACACCTTTAGGTAGTTTAAATAAAGAAAGCAAATGGCCAGGAACATTACTCATACAAGTCTCAGCGAGGGTAATCCTATCACCCATTGAAAGCAAACCCCCTTGCCAGGTTGCTGCCTTCTTCTCAATTTTCTCTTCAGCTGGTTTCCAATGCGCATTATGCAACTTTTTAAAATGTAAAGGAAGGCCTAAATAAGTAAAGGGGAAGTCCCCGACCGCACAAGTGAAAATCTGAGCATATTCTTCTTGTTTCAATAAAGCGGCACCAAAGCAATGGATTTCACTTTTTAAGAAATTGATTTTCAAACCCGTCAAGTGCTCAAACATGCATAGAATGACTTTAAGGTTTCTAGCCCCTTCTAAGTCATATTCAAAGCAGAAAATCGTATCATCAGCGTATTGTAAGACAGTAAGACCACCCTCGTACAATCTAGGCAGAACTCCTTTAATAAATCCTTGTTCTTGCGCCCTTTGAACCAGGGTAGCAAGAACATCAGCAGCAAGGTTAAACAATAGGGGGGAGAACGGGTCCCCCTGCCTCAATCCTTTCCTAGTAACAAAATAGGGGCCAATCAAGTCATTTAAAGTAATAGCTACTTTACCATTATGAATAACTGCTTTTGTTCAACGAATAAATTTATCAGGAAACCCCTTCATTTTCAGCGTACTAAGCGTAAAGTCCCAATTAATTTTATCATAAGCTTTCTCAAAATCAACCTTAAAAATAACAGCAGCGCATTTAGACTTATGTAGTGAGTGAAGTGTCTCATGGAGAACAGCGACATTATCTAAAATATAACGCCCTTTGATAAATGCAGATTGTACCTTAGAAATCGTCTTGTGAGCAGTAGTCATAGCTCTATTGTTTAAGACTTTGGTAAAGATTTTAAACGGGACATTGAGCATGCAAATAGGTCTATACATCTGAATCCTATCCGCCCCTTGACCCTTAGCTAACAATGTAACTACCCCATAGTTTAGCCTAGAAATATCAATCATATCATCATAAAAATCTTGAAAGAGACTCAACAAATCATTGCAAATGAGGTGCCAAAAGGTTTGGAAGAATTCAATAGGCATACCATCGGGACCGGCTGCTCTATTATGCCTCATAGAAAAAACAGCCGTTTTTATCTCATCCAAAGTAAATTTACTAGCCAACTTACTTTTGTCCACATCAGAAAGCATATCAGTTAGAGGAATGTTTAAGGAGACGGGAAGTAATTCAACAGGCCCAAAGAGCTTCTTATAAAAATCAGTCGCATATTTAAGGAGCTGCTCATCCCCTTGGATGATCCCCTCATCATGTATGAATCTGAAAATTTTACTCCTACGCTTCCTACCGCTAGCCTTAATCATGAAGTATTTCGTATTACCATCACCCTCCTTAATATCTTTTTCTTTAGACCTCTGGTACCACTTAATCTCCTCTTCCCTAAGGATCTTATTCAAATCATTCTGCAACTTATTTCTCAAAACATAGTCAGCTTCTGAAACTCCAGAGAGCTCACTTTTCTTATCCAAAAAGTCAAGCTTATTGGCAATCTCATCTCTATCTCTCCTATATCTACCCTCTACATTAAGGTTCCACCCTTTAAGGGTTCTCCTTAATTTCCACATGAAATCCTGCCACCAATCAAGACTGCTACCTCTACGAACAGTGGAACTCCAGACTTTATTAACAATATCAGGGAGCTCTTCTCTAGACAGCCAGCATAGCTCAAATTTAAAAGGCTTGCGATTAATAGTAGACTTAATCCCTGTATGTAATAGAAGCGCTGCATGGTCAGAAACCCCTCTCACCAAGGTTCTGATAGTTACTAAAGGAAATTGCTGCTCCCAAAGAGAGCTCACTAAAATTCTGTCCAACTTAGCAAAAAGCGGATCCTCCTGATTAATGGAGACGGGTTGCAAACCCGCGCCTGTGCAGCCCCGCAGCGGATGGCCGACGCGTGGACAACGCCGCGACCGGATGCCCGCTTGCTCTCGGCTCCTCCTGGCCCTCGAGGGTCACTCAGCTCGCGTGCGATGAGAGGCCCGCCACATGACGCACCAGGGAGTCGGCTCCAGGCGCGGTCCTCTTCGTCTTGCGGCTCCAGGTCTTCGCCGCCACCAACGCCGATATTGCTTCCCGATGCTGCCGCGTTCTTCTTCGTATTCCTCGTGATCCCACCATCGCCTCTGTCTCGTCCACTGTTGGCAGACGTTGGGTGCGTCGGAGAGGATCGCCGTGGTCGCCTGGTCGGGGACCTCGACGTCAACCACAAGGTGGGAACCAGCCCGATCTAGTTATCCTCCTCGTCACGTCTGCTACACCAATTTTCAGAACATTAATCCGAGTTTGTTAACAATGTTTTATTCCCAGTTTTAATTTGGCAATCTTGATCCTGTACATTAATCCAAGTTTGTTCGGAACACTTCATTTATCACACATGGTGAGATATTGCAGGATGCAACAACTAGTGTGGTCTGTAGTGATGCGAATGCAAACGTTACACATTTTCCCTTCAGAAATTGGAAGCAATCTTAGGTGGAGATTGAAGCTTAAGATTCTGAGTTCGCTGGTGATTCTAGCTTTGTTGGTGCAGGGGCAATGGAGATGTATAGGTGTGGATACTATACAAGATTCAGAAGCTCCACTTGAAAATAAAGAGGTGCTGTTCTATGGAGATCAACAGGCTGTGCAGTGCCTATTTTAGCGATGATGTGTCAGATGAAGGATGTAGAAAGTAGTAGTGTGGTGATCAAACTGTAGATCTAGGGAGATTTTCTGTTGACTGGATCAAGTATGGATGCTGTGTCCGGTGAGATATTTGTAGATGGATGTGTTAAATAATGGAGATTGTTTCTGAAATATGGATGCTCCATGAATTGTAATAGATGGATGTGTTAAATAATGATTTTGTCTTCATTTACAATGTTTTTGCGATAAAATAAATTGATGCTGCCAAATTTCATTACTTTTGGATTTCTGCCAGGATTCCTGTCCTTAAAGGTTCACTACCAGAAAAACTTGGGTTGCCGACGGTCAAACCTATGCCGACGGCCCCCGTTGGCATAGATGGACCTATGCCGACGGCCAAGGACATGCCGTAGGCGTAGAAAAGCCGTCGGCATACAGTCGGCATAGACGAGGCCGTCGGGACCGCTCGAGATACGCCTACGGGGCCCGTCAGCATAGGTGAGGCCGCTGGCATAGCCCGGGCCCACCTACTCGGTCAGCGCTGACCGTTTGACGACGTTGAATCTACGCCGACGGGAGTTAACGGCGGCCGTCGGCATAGACCTGGCCCATGCCCCTCTGCCACATCATCGATCCATGTGCGCGGCTATGCCGACGGTTTGCTTTATACTATCTATGGCAAAGGTATGCCTACGGCATAGCCGTCGGCATAGCCCCCTCTGCCACGTCATCGATCCGTGTGCCATGCCACGTCATCAATCCGTGGGACTGCACCTCCGTGTGTGCACAGATATGCCGACGACCTTACCGTCGGCATACATTTATTTTACTTTATTTTGTTATTTTTACTTTATTTTAGTTTTTGTTTTTGCATAAGATAATTATGCCTTATCTAAAAAACATACCCCCATGGTATATCGATTGCCCCCCGTTACGAATGTCGCTATCGTCGTGTCACGGAGGGGGGAAACGGTCGACACGGAGGGAATTCTGGTTGGTGGGGGGATTCGGGGTGTAGCTATGTCACCGAAACATCGCACGGGTCCCGATGCATATGTGAAAGTGTTCAGGCATGCGTAGACGCCCGTCTTGGGGCTCCGCGGTGTGCCCCCTGCACGCAAGGCAGTGCCGCCGTCACTTGGAGGGGGCCAAACCCTGGAGACGCGTGCCGCCTCTTCGGACATGCCACCACACCACCCCGCATGTATGAGGTCCCGGTGCGACGCTCTGGCGGCATTGCTACCCCCCCCCCCCCCCCCAGGGCCCCCGTCCCGCCTAACCCTGTAGCGTTTGACCACGTGATCTAGCCCTTTGACTTTGCACAGACGGGCTTTGAGCAGTGGACCGATCCACCCGGTTGTGTTAGGTCAGCCCATAGGAACACTTTGGAGCAACATCCGGGCCAGACCCACAGCAAGATCCCCTCTGTGTAGCCCTTACGCGTCCGTTTCCCCCCTCTAGGTGCCGGCGGTGGCGCCGTCAGTGAGGGGGGGCCACCCCGGACACGCGTGCCGCCTCTTCGGACGCCGCCACCACACCACCCCTCATGTATGAGGGCCCGGTGCGACGCTCCGGTGGCATTGCTACTCCCAGGGTCCCCGTCCCGCCTAACCCTATAGCGTTTGACCACGGTATCTAGCCCTTTGACTTTACACGGACGGGCTTTGACCAGTGGACCTCTCCACCCGGTTGTGCTAGGTCAGCCCATAGGAACACTTTGGAGCAACATCCGGGCCAGACCCACAGCAAGATCCCCTCTGTGTAGAACCGACGCGTCCGTTTCCCCCTCCAGGTGCCGGCAGCGGCGCCGTCCGTGAGGGGGGGACACCCCGGAGACGCGTGCCGCCTTTTCGGACATGCCACCACACCACCCCTCATGTATGAGGGCCCGGTGCGACGCTCCGGTGGCATTGCTACCCCCACCAGGGCCCCCGTTCCGCTGTGTAGACCTCACGGGCGTGGCTGCCTCCGTGTCCCAAAGGGGGGAAACGGCCACGTTGGGCCTACACGGAAGGTATCTTTGGGTGGGTTGGGCCGGGATGGTGTTGGGGGTGCAGCTATGGGCTGGGCTACGTAAATCAGGTGAAAAGGTCCACAGGTCAAACCCAGTCCGGCGCAAGTCAAAGAGCTAGATCCAGCGGTCGTCTATGTCAGGGTTAGATGGGACGGGGTACTGGAGGGGGTAGTGATACGTCTCCAATGTATCTATAATTTTTGATTGCTCCATGCTATATTATCTATTGTTTTGGACTATATTGGGCTTTATTTTCCACTTTTATATTATTTTTGGGACTAACCTATTAACCGGAGGCCCAGCCCAGAATTGTTGTTTTTTTCCTATTTCAGTCTTTCGGAGAAACAGAATATCAAACGGAGTCCAAACGGAATAAAATATTCGGGAACGTGATTTTCTCATCGAACGTGATCCAGGAGACTTGGACCCTACTCCAAGGAGTCAAAGAGGCGGTCACGAGGGTGGGGCCCCCCTAGGGCGTGCCCCCTGCCTCATGGGCCCCTCGGTGCTCCTCCGACGTACTCCTTCCTCCTATATATACCTACGTACCCCCAAACGATCAGAACAGGAACCAAAAACCTAATTCCACCGACGCAACTTTCTGTATCCACGAGATCCCATCTTGGGGCCTGTTCCGGAGCTCCGCCGGAAGAGGGCCGTCATCACGGAGGGCTTCTACATCATCATAGCCTCTCCGATGAAGTGTGAGTAGTTTACCTCAGACCTTCGGGTCCATAGTTGGTAGCTAGATGGCTTCTTCTCTCTTTTTGGATCTCAATACAAAGTTCTCCCCCTCTCTTGTGGAGATCTATTCGATGTAATCTTCTTTTTGCGGTGTGTTTGTTGAGACCGATGAATTGTGGGTTTATGATCAAGTCTATCTATGAATAATATTTGAATCTTCTCTGAATTCTTTTATGTATGATTGGTTATCTTTGCAAGTCTCTTCGAATTATCCGTTTGGTTTGGCCAACTAGATTGGTAGTTCTTGCCATGGGAGAAGTGCTTAGCTTTGGGTTCGATCTTGCAGTGTCCTTTCCCAGTGACAGAAGGGGCAGCAAGGCACGTATTGCATCGTTGCCATCGAGGATAACAAGATGGGGTTTATTTCATATTGCATGAATTTATCTCTCTACATCATGTCATCTTGCTTAAGGCGTTACTCTGTTTTTAACTTAATACTCTAGATGCATGCTGGATAGCGGTCGATGAGTGGAGTAATAGTAGTAGATGCAGAATCGTTTCGGTCTACTTGTCATGGATGTGATGCCTATATACATGGTCATGCCTAGATATTCTCATAACTATGATCAATTCTGTCAATTTCTCAACAGTAATTTGTTCACCCACCGTAGAATACTTATGCTCTTGAGAGAAGCCACTAGTGAAACCTATGGCCCCCGGGTCTATTCTCATCATATCAATCTCCATCACTTTAATCTTGTTTTGCTTTCTACTTTGCCTTTACTTTTTACTTTGCATCTTTATACCAAAAATACCAAAAATATTATATGTATCAGATCTCACTCTCGTAAGTGACCGTGAAGGGATTGACAACCCCTAATCGCATTGGTTGCGAGTAGCTATCGATTTGTGCAGGTACGAGGGAATTGAGTGTGGCCTCCTACTGGATTGATACCTTGGTTCTCAAAAACTGAGGCAAATACTTACGCTACTCTGCTGCATCATCCCTTCCTCTTCGGGGAAAACCAACGCAAGCTCAAGAGTAGCAAGAAGGATTTCTGGCGCCGTTGCCGGGGAGTCTATGCAAAAAGTCAACATAACAAGTACCCATCACAATCCCTATCTCTCGCATTACATTATTTGCCATTTGCCTCTCGTTTTCCTCTCCCCCACTTCACCCTTGCCGTTTTATTCACCCTCTCTCTCTCTATCCTCCCTCTCTATTTGCCTCTTTTGCCCGCCTGCCTTCTTGTTTGCTCGTATGGTTGGAATAGTTGTTTATTTATTACTAAACAGAGAACCTAAGATCTATGGACCATCATCCGCTTGCTAATCTTTTTAAGAGATCCAGTTATGTTGAACCAATTGCTAGTGAGTTTTGTGCACTAGATTATCTTTTTGAGGTTTTGCTTGAAATCCGTGAATCTGAAAAGTGTGATGAAGTACTTCATGAAGTGATTCACGATAGATCTTTGAATAAAAAGCATGATTGCAATGATGATAGTATAAATTCTATTAATATAAATTGTGCTAATAATATGCAAACCCCTAAGCTTGGGGATGCTAGTTTTGCTATGTCCTCTACTTGTTGCAATGATCATGATTGGGGTGATTCTTCTTATGACCTTGAAAATTTATTTAATCCCCATGATGAATATGAGATTGATTATAATGTTTGCAATAATATTGAAAGTGCGTTTGGAAAGGTCATGACTTTAGTTAATGTTAATCCCACTATTTTGGAAGAGTGTCAACTTTACATGCATGTGGATCATGTTGAAAGTATTCTATGTGATAGCTATTTTGTTGAATTTGCTTATGATCCTACATGTAATTATTACGAGAGAGGAAAATATGATGGTAGAAATTTTCATGTTACTAAATTACCTCTCGTTATGTTGAGATTGCTATTGTTTCTTCCCGTTTCCTTGCATACGCTAGTTTTTGATTGCCTTGATAATTTGTTTGCCTATAAGATTCCTATGCATAGGAAGTATGTTAGACTTAGATGTGTTTGTCACGTGTTTTATGATGCTCTCTTTGTGCTTCAATTCTTGGCTTTCATGTGAGCATCATTGAAATATTATGCCTAGCTATAAGGCTTTAAAGAAAAGCGCTTGTTGGGAGACAACCCAATATTTATCCTTGCTGTTATTTAATAAATAATTTATTTAGCCTCTGTTTTGGTTGTGTTTTTTGTGTTTAATTAGTGTTTGTGCCAAGTAGAACCGTTGGGAAGACTTGGGGAAAGTCTTGTTGAACTTGCTGTAAAAAACAGAAACTTTAGCGCTCACAAGAACTGCTGTCATTTTTATTTGAAGAGTGCTATTTAGTTAATTATTTTTCCAGATGATTAATTGATAAATTCCTCACGTCCATAAATTTATTTTAGAATTTTTGGGATTCCGGATCTTGTGCTAGCTACAGATTACTACAGACTGTTCTGTTTTTGGCAGATTCTGTTTTTCGTGTGTTGTTTGCTTATTTTGATGAATCTATGGTTAGTAAAATAGTTTATAATCCATAGAGAAGTTGGAATACAGTAGGTTTAACACCCATGTAAATAAAGAATGAGTTCATTACAGTACCTTGAAGTGGTCTTTTGTTTTCTTTCGCTAACGGAGCTCAGGAGTTTTCTACTTTAAGTTTTGTGTTGTGAAGTTTTCAAGTTTTGGGTGAATTATTGTGATGGATTATGGAACAAGGAGTGGCAAGAGCCTAAGCTTGGGGATGCCCATGGAACCCCCAAGATAATCCAAGGAAACCAAAAAGTCAAAGCTTGGGGATGCCCCGAAAGGCATCCCCTCTTTCGTCCACTTCCATCGGTAATTTACTTAGAGCTATATTTTTATTCACCAACATGATATGTGTTTTGCTTGGAGCGTCTGGTATTATTTGTGTCTTTGTGTCTTAGTATGCCACAATCATCCTTGCTGTACACACCTTTTTGAGAGATCCATACAAGTATTAAAATTTGATAGAATACACTATATGCTTCACTTATATCTTTTGAGCTAAGTAGTTTTGCTCTATGTGCTTCACTTATATCTTTTGAGCTAAGTAGTTTTGCTCTATGTGCTTCACTTATATCTTTTGAGCTATATAGTTTGCTCTATGTGCTTCACTTATACTCCCTCCGTAAACTAATATAAGAGCGTTTAGAATACTAAAGTAGTGATCTAAACGCTCTTATATTAGTTTACAGAGGGAGTATCTTTTAAGCGTTATAATTTTGCTCTATGTGCTTCACTTAGATCTTTTAGAGCATGGTGGTGGATTTGTTTTAAAGAAACTATTGATCTCCCATGCTTCACTTAAATTATTTTGACAGTCTCTTAATAGCATGGTAATTTGCTTAATAATAATATGCTTGGTATTCAAGACTTGTGAAACTTTCTTTTGAGTGTGTTGAATACTAAGAAAAGATTGAAGCATGATAATTGTTTTGAGATATGGAGGTGATAATATTAAAGTCATGCTAGTTGAGTAGTTGTTAATTTAAAGAGTACTTGTGTTAAAGTTTGTGATTCCCATAGCATGCACGTATGGTGAACCGTTATGTGATGAAGTCGGAGCATGATTTATTTATTTATTGTCTTCCTTATGAGTGGCGGTCACGGACGAGCGATGGTCTTTTCCTACCAATCTATCCCCCTAGGAGCATACGCGTAATACTTTGCTTTGATAACTTCTAGATTTTTGCAATAAGTATATGAGTTCTTTATGACTAATGTTGAGTCCATGGATCATACGCACTCTCACCCTTCCACCTTTGCTAGCCTCTCTAATACCGCGCACCTTTCGCCGGTATCATACACCTACCATATACCTTCCTCAAAACAGCCACCATACCTACCTATTATGGCATTTCCATAGCCATTCCGAGATATATTGCCATGCAACTTTCCACCATTCCGTTTATCATGACACATTCATCATTGTCATATTGCATATCCCGGTACACCGCCGGAGGCATTCATATAGAGTCATATTTTGTTCTAAGTATCGAGTTGTAATTGTTGAGTTGTAAGAAAAATAAAAGTGTGATGATCATCATTTTTATAGCATTGTCCCAAGTGAGGAAAGAATGATGGAGACTATGATTCCCCCATAAGTCGGGATGAGACTCCGGACGAAAAATAAATAAAAGAGGCCAAAGAAGCCCAAATAAAAAGAGAAAGAAAAGAGGCCATAAAAAAGAGAAAAGGCCCAAATAAAAAAATAATAAAAAATGACAGAAAATGAGAGAAAAAGAGAGAAGGGACAATGTTACTATCCTTCTACCACACTTGTGCTTCAAAGTAGCACCATGATCTTCATAGTAGAGAGTCTCTCATGTTATCACTTTCATATACTAGTGTGCAAGCAAGTTGGATGCACACCCACTTAGTTTCTTTTTGAGATTTCATATACTTATAGCTCTAGTGCATCCGTTGCATGGCAATCCCTACTCACTCACATTGATATCTATTGATGGGCATCTCCATAGCCCGTTGATACGCCTAGTTGATGTGAGACTATCTTCCCCTCCTTTTTGTCTTCTTCACAACCACCATTCTATTCCACCTATAGTGCTATATCCATGGCTCACGCTCATGTATTGCGTGAAGATTGAAAAAGTTTTGAAAAATTTAGAGTATGAAACAATTGCTTGGCTTGTCATCGGGGTTGTGCATGATTTAAATACTTTGTGTGGTGAAGATAGAGCATAGCCAGACTATATAATTTTGTAGGGATAACTTTCTTTGGCCATGTTATTTTGAGAAGACATAATTGCTTTGTTAGTATGCTTGAAGTATTATTATTTTTATGTCAATATAAACTTTTGTCATGAATCTTTTGAAACTAAATATTCATATCACAATTAAGAAGATTTGCATTGAAATTATGCCAAGTAGCACTCCGCATCAAAAATTCTCTTTTTATCATTTACCTACTCGAGGACGAGCAGGAATTAAGCTTGGGGATGCCTGATACGTCTCCAACATATCTATAATTTTTTATTGCTCCATGCTATATTATCTACTGTTTTGGACTATATTGGGCTTTATTTTCCACTTTTATATTATTTTTGGGACTAACCTATTAACCGGAGGCCCAGCCCAGAATTGCTGTTTTTTTGCCTATTTCAGTGTTTCGGAGAAACAGAATATCAAACGGAGTCCAAACGAAATAAAATCTTCGGGAACGTGATTTTCTCACCGAACGTGATCCAGGAGACTTGGACCCTACTCCAAGGAGTCAAAGAGGCGGTCACGAGGGTGGGGGCGCGCCCCCCTAGGGCGCGCCCCCTACCTCGTGGGCCCCTCGGTGCTCCTCCGACGTACTCCTTCCTCCTATATATACCTACTTACAAAGTTCTCCCCCTCTCTTGTGGAGATCTATTCAATGTAATCTTCTTTTTGCGGTGTGTTTGTTGAGATCGATGAATTGTGGGTTTATGATCAAGTCTATCTATGAATAATATTTGAATCTTCTCTGAATTCTTTTATGTATGATTGGTCATCTTTGCAAGTCTCTTCGAATTATCCGTTTGGTTTGGCCAACTAGATTGGTAGTTCTTGCCATGGGAGAAGTGCTTAGCTTTGGGTTCGATCTTGCGGTGTCCTGTCCCAGTGACAGAAGGGGCAGCAAGGCACGTATTGCATTGTTGCCATCGAGGATAACAAGATGGGGTTTATTTCATATTGCATGAATTTATCTCTCTACATCATGTCATCTTGCTTAAGTGTTACTCTGTTTTTAACTTAATACTCTAGATGCATGCTGGATAGCGGTCGATGAGTGGAGTAATAGTAGTAGATGCAGAATCATTTCGGTCTACTTGTCACGGACGTGATGCCTATATACATGATCATGCCTAGATATTCTCATAACTATGCTCAATTCTGTCAATTGCTCAACAGTAATTTGTTCACCCACCGTGGAATACTTATGCTCTCGAGAGAAGCCACTAGTGAAACCTATGGCCCCCGGGTCTATTCTCATCATATCAATCTCCATCACTTTAATCTTGTTTTGCTTTCTACTTTGCCTTTACTTTCTACTTTGCATCCTTATACCAAAAATATTATATCTATCAGATCTCACTCTCGTAAGTGACCGTGAAGGGATTAACAACCCCTAATCGCGTTGGTTGTGAGTAGCTATCGATTTGTGCGGCTACGAGGGAATTGAGTGTGGCCTCCTACTGGATTGATACCTTGGTTCTCAAAAACTGAGGCAAATACTTATGCTACTCTGCTGCATCATCCCTTCCTCTTCGGGGAAAACCAACGCAAGCTTAAGACATAGCAGGTAGCAATGCCGCCAGGTGTTGCGGTGGGCCCTACTATGCTTCTGGAAGCATGGTGGCACGCTCAGGCACCCGACACATGACTCCGGGGTGTGCCCCCCTCACGGGCGTCACTGCCGCCATGTCTCGGAGGTGGAAAACGGCATCCATCATGGAAAGTGGACTATCACGGTGAAACCTTCAGACTATTTTTGGGCGAGATGAGACTATTTTTTCATTGTGCTGAGAGTCACACATATGTTGTAATTAAAAAAATAAAAAAATGCAAATTGTCTATGCCGACGGCTTAGCAGCGCGCACGGCCACGGATTGATGACGTGGCAAAGGGCCAGGCCTATGCCGACGGCCAAGCCGTCGGCATAGGTTGACCTTATCCGCTGCGGTTCGCCCCGACCACCCATTCCCCATCTCCCCCTTCCCCCCGACCCACACCCGACCTCTACCGCTGACGCCCACCTCCTCCGCAGCCCGCTCCTCCCCGCCCATGCCGCCCCGCCCCAAGCACGCCGCCGCCCTCTCCTCCCCGCCCCGACCCCGCGCCGCCCTGCCCAGACCCCGCCGCCGCCCGCTCCTCCCCGCCCCGACCCCGCGCTGCCCGCCCTGACCCCGCCTCCGCCCGCGTCGCCTCGCCCCGACCCCGCGCCGCCCCTCCCCGACCTCGCACCGGTCGCCCGCACCGACCCTGCGCCGCCACGCCCCGACCCCGCGCCGGCCTCCCCGCCCAGACTCCGCGGCAGCCGCCCCGCCCCGACCCGCGCCTCCCCGCCCCAACTCCAGCCGACCGTCTCGAAGGTGAAAATTTATGTATTTTTAGTGTTTTTTAGTAATTTTATAGCTAGTTAGATAGATAGTTAGATAGGTATTTAGGTAGGTATTTAGATAGTTAGATACATAGTTAGATAGATAGTTATATAGATAGTTAGATAGTTAGATAGATAGTGAGATAGGTAGTAAAAAAATTTGGTTAGATGAGATGCTATATCTTGCATATCTTGAAAAAAAATTGGTTCGATGAGATGAATCAATGATTATGACGAATAGGTGATAATGATGATGATGAATATGTAATGACGATGATGAATATATTGTTAATGTTGTTACTTTTTTGCCTACATGATGCAAAAATAAATGAATGCATGTTTAAATGTTTTTAATATGATCTATGAGTTGTGATGTTCTAATTTTTTGCCGCGATGTAATTTGCAGGCTTTGTGGTGTCGCATTTCATCGGAGTGACCGTTGTCCGATGCGTAGGTCCCCCTGAGCACCCCTCTGTTGTTCGACTACTTCCTCTACAGCCGAGGGTGAGCTACAAGTCCATCTCCTCCATTTTTTCATATCACTAGATTTCATTCTCAAGTCAACTGGCGTAACCTAGGCATCCCCCGTCTGAAAGGGTTGCATCGATAAATATGCATTCAATTGCATATTTATCACCGCAGCTCTTTCGGATTGTCCAGCTTTTTCCGCGGACAGCCCGAGGATGTGTAGATTGGGTATGTTCTCCATGTTCTACCCCATTCCGAGACAGGATTTCGGCGGCGCCTCCCCATTGTTCTCCGGAGCACATTCTCTCGGCTATTTGCCGAGACGTGTATCTGGAGAACAGCGCGGAGGTGCTGCCGAAATTTTGTCTCGGAACGGGGTAGAATAGAGAACGTACTCAATCTACACATCCTCGGGTGGGATTAGGACCCATCTTTACCTATTAGAGATGTAGGTGGATTCTACACGGTAGAAACTAAAAATTTGATGTGATTAATTTAAGTGAATCCTAAATTATGTTGGGTGGCTTGCAAAAAAGCAAAGGATGGCAGATAGTCAGTGGATGTACAGTGGTTTTATCCGTCTGAATCGAGTAACATCAGAGTGGATCGCGAAAACCGATGTGTATTTGAAGGAGATATTTCGTCGTCCAATGAGAATTATCCCACCATGCCCATGTGCGAGATGTGCCAGACGTCACCGTAGAAATCAGACGGACATGAGTGAGCACCTTCACACGCACGCATATATGCCAAACTTTGACATGCCGCCGATAAACATAGCCGAGCAGGACCGTGGTAGAGAGGAGGTGATGCGACAACGCATCGATGGATATGAGGATGATGGGGTCAGGGACATGCTAGATGATGTCATTGTTGCAGAAACGGCAAATGCGACACCTTCAGAGAATGAACCGGAGGAGCCGGAGGCAACCGCAAAGGCCTTCTTGGAGGTCTTGGCCTCGTCAAAGAAACCTCTTTATGCGGGTGCGAAAATATCTCAGTTGGATGCCATCTAGCAACTAATTGCAGTCAAGGCTGAGTATGGCTGTAGCCAGAAATGCTTCGAAGCATTCCTGGGAGTATGGGCTAACAGCCTCCCTGAGGGTCATGAACTGCCGAAAAGCATGTACGATACAAATTAAATCATGAAGGCACTCTCTATGGATTATGAGAAAATAGATGTTTGCCCGAAGAATTGCCTTTTGTTTAGGCACGAGTATGCGGATCACAAGTACTGTAGGAAGTGTGGTTCGTCTCGGTACATTGAGGTGGTCGGTGAGGATGGTGAGAAAAAGCAGCTAACCATCCCCGTTAAGGTTCGTCGATATCTTGATTTTATAAAAAGACTGCAACGCCTTTTCATCACGAATGAGTCTGCCAAAATGATGAAGTGGCACAAGGAAGTATAAGGTACAATCCAAAAAAATCGTACATGCATCTTGCGGGGAAGCATGGAAGTCGTTCGATGAAGAATACCCCGAGGACGCAGCCGAGGCTGGGAATGTCAGAATAGCCATATGAGGTGATGGGTTGAATCCATATGGTATGTCATCCAATCCATACAGCTGCTGGCCCGTGTTTGTAATTCCGCTCAATCTTCCTCCCGGTGCCCTAATGCAACGGAAGACCATGTTCTTGTCGCTCATCATTCCGGGGCCTGAATACCCGGGGAAGCAATTTGGTGTGTTTATGCAGCCCCTGGTGGATGCTTTCCACCATTCTTGGTACTTTCCGAGGTTGACATACAACCAGGATCTACAGAGAAATTTCTTGATGAAAGTTTGGTTGCACTATTGCATGCATGAATTTCCCAGCTATGCTCTATTCTGCGGATGGTGTACAAGTGGGAAGATGCCATGCCCAGTGTGCATGCAGGCTCTGCGAATGATTTGGCTGAGTAAGGGTTGCAAGTATGTAGCCTTTGACCTGCATCGACAGTTCCTCCCTCCAGACCATCCAGACAGGGAAGACAAGAAGAACTTCACGAAAGGCCGGGTTGTTCATGAAGTAACCGAGATTCCAACATTTTCGGGGGGCAGATGTTCTTGCTCAGCTAAAAGCTCTCAAGGCTAAAGTCAAAGGCAAAGGCAAAGCCAAAGCCAAAGGCTTCGAGGGATATGGTGAGACGCACAACTGGACAAACATTACCCCCTTCTCGCAGCTTCCCTATTTCAAGGACCTCAAACTTCCTTACAATATTGATGTGATGCACACCGAAAAGAATGTGGCAGAGTCCCTTTTCCACACGATCCTCAACATTCCTGATAAGACGAAGGACAACGTTAAAGCTAGAGCTGATCAACAGAGAATTTGTGATAGACCACGCCTAAACCTGAAGCCTCCCACAGGCGGTTGAAAAAACTGGTTCAAGCCAAATGCTGACTTTGTCCTTAAACCGCCAGAAAAAAAAGGAAGTACTTATCTGGCTGAAACAAATTTTGAAGTTCACCGATGGTTATAAATCGAATATAAGTAAGGGAGTCAATCTTTCAACGGGCAAAGTGACCGGCCTGAAGAGTCATGACTACCATGTATGGATTGAGCGGATAATGCCGGTGATGGTTCGAGGCTATGTTCCCAAGCATGTCTGGCGAGTGCTTGCCGAGCTTAGCCATTTCTTCCGCATGCTCTGTGCTAAAGAAGTAAGTAAAGAGGTGATTGAAAAATTGCATAAGAAGGCACCGGAGTTGATAGTCAAGCTAGAGAAGATCTTTCTGCCAGGCTTCTTTACTCCGATGACACATCTCATTCTGCACCTCGCGAACGAGGTATTGTTGGGGGGGCCTGTGCAGAATCGCTGGCAGTACGGCCCTGAGAGAAAGAACAAGCATCTCCAACGGAAATGTGGAAACAAAGCTAAGATTGAAGCTTCCATAGCTGAGGCGGTTATCCTAGAGGAGGTGTCAGACCTCAGGACATCATACTATCCAGACCACGTTCCCTATCTGCATAACAAGGTGCCTCAATACAATATAGAAGAGCCCAAGTATCAACCCAGGCTCCATCTATTCAACGCGCAAGGTGGGAGGGCTGGGGCCTCGAAATCTTATAACATGCCACGACAAGAGTGGGAGGACCTCATGTTCTATATCTTGCACAACATCAAGGAAGTTGAGGAAGTGTGGATGAGGTAATACCACTACACCATTCCTTTATGTCTTCCACATCATCATGTTCCATGTTCACTTAGTCCTGGTCTAACACCGCTTTTCTTTTTTTAGTGATTTCATTCAAGAGGAATGGACGGGAATGAATCCTCCTACAGAGGCGGAGGCACTTACTCTTCTCCGTCATGGAAACCTTGGACGTAAAAATTTTGTTGCTTGGTTCATGGAGAAAGTAATTTTCCACACTCCCCTATTAAATACCTAGTTCAACATTTATTAGTTAACCGAACTAATGCACGCAACAATTTCAATTATACTTGTAGGGAAAAGATCCGAACATATCTATGGATGATGAATTGAGATGGGTTTCCATGGGTTTTGACCCTGCCGTCATGACATGTAAAAAGTATGATGTGAATGGGTATCGCTTCCATACAGAGGAGCACCAAAACAGCCGGCCCAATCCCAAAACTATAAATACCGGAGTGTACACCCCCGGTCAAAATTCATTAGACTACTACGGAAGGGTACAAAATATATACGAGGTTAAATTCCGCCAGGGGCGTGAGACCCTAAGTCTGCCTGTGTTCAAATGCCGATGGTTCGATCCGCGGGAGGGGGTAAAACATACGCCTTCCATTGGTTTGGTCGAAGTTAAACCATCAACCGTCTATGCCAGAGCCGATCTCTTCATTGCGGCTACCCAAGCTACACAAGTATATTATCTTCCTTACCCATGCCAGAAAGAGTATCTAAAGGGTTGGGAAAAGTTGTGTTCAAGGTGTCGCCACATGGTAAGCTACCGGACCCGAATGAAGACGATTACTACAACATTAACCCCATGACATACGAGGGAATGTTCTATCAAGAGCAACCTGATGATGATGATGTGGTTAGAAACGATGACGCTAGACCATTGGGTGATGATGATGTGGATCCAAACGTCGACGATGCACGGAATGATGGTGAGACCATTGCCAATGAAAATGACATACTTATGCTAGAAAAGGTAAACGAAGACGCTGACGACGAGGAAGAGCCTCCACCTCTGTCGGACAACGAAGATGATATGATTGATAGTGATGATAAGACGGACCGAGAAAGAGATTACAAAAGTGATGATTCATATGGGTTCTAGCAAATGTATGTTTCAAGTCTTTTTTCTATAGTTTAGGAATATGCCTTTTTATGCATTTTTATTAATGTGTTTATTATCATGCCTTTTCCTTCATTTCATTAATTTACTAATTGCTTATTCTCTTTTCAATGTAGGTTCATTGAACATGGGCAAGGGGAAGGCCGACGGCGTGGGTTTCCTACGCAAGGTCGTCGGCCTGCCTAGTCGGAGTGGTCGATCACGTAATCCTCCCCCTTGGCTACTTGACGATGACTCCTCATAGGGAGGTCGAGGGAGAGGTGCCCCTAGAGGAGGAGTGGGTAGGGGGAGAGCCTCTAGAGGGCGAGGTGGTGGGGGAGAGCCACTACAGGGGGTCGCGGCCAGAAAGAGGGCACCCTCACCGGCTTAGGGGTGTTGTCTTCAAGGCCCTCCTCTAGTGAGGTACCCTCTGGCGAGGAGGAGGAGGAGGAGGTTCGGGATGGGGCAAAGGAGGAGGTGGAGGAGGAGGCATGCGAGGAGGAGGAGGACGAGGAGGAGGAGGAGGAGGAGGTTGGGGAGGGGGAGGCAGGCGAGGAGGAGGGTGGTGGCGGGAAGGGGATTGACAACAAGGGGTGGCTGCGTGGTAATGCAAAGCTACCAAAGTAACCCTGCTACTGAGGAGCAGAAGTGGCTCATTGAGCCCACGGGGAAAGAGTAAGTGCCACTTTATAATAATTTCATTATTTTGCTTGTCACATGCTTATTCCGGTTGTTATTTATTTTGCTTATCAGATGCTAATAGTTCATTCTATTGCAGCAACTGGATATATTATAAAGGGGTCCGTATTCCCAATGGCGTTATCACCATCTTGCTGAAGTTATACTGGCCGGGGTTGAAGGAAATATGCCCTAGAGGCAATAATAAAGTTATTATTTATTTCCTTATAATCATGATAAATGTTTATTATTCATGCTAGAATTGTATTAACCGGAAACATAATACATGTGTGAATACATAGACAAACAAAATGTCACTAGTATGCCTCTAATTGACTAGCTCGTTAATCAAAGATGGTTATGTTTCCTAACCATGAACAATGAGTTGTTATTTGATTAACGAGGTCACATCATTAGTTGAATGATCTGATTGACATGACCCATTCCATTAGCTTAGCACCCGATCGTTTAGTGTGTTGCTATTGCTTTCTTCATGACTTATACATGTTCCTATGACTATGAGATTATGCAACTCCCGTTTGCCGGAGGAACACTTTGGGTGCTACCAAACGTCACAACGTAACTGGGTGATTATAAAGGAGCATTACAGGTGTCTCCAAAGGTAGATGTTGGGTTGGCGTATTTCGAGATTAGGATTTGTCACTCCGATTGTCGGAGAGGTATCTCTGGGCCCTCTCGGTAATGCACATCACTTAAGCCTTGCAAGCATTACAACTAAATGAGTTAGTTGCGGGATGATGTATTACAGAACGAGTAAAGAGACTTGCCGGTAACGAGATTGAACTAGGTATTGGAATACCGACGATCGAATCTCAGGCAAGTAACATACCGATGACAAAGGGAACAACGTATGTTGTTATGCGGTCTGACCGATAAAGATCTTCGTAGAATATGTAGGAGCCAATATGGGCATCCAGGTCCCGCTATTGGTTATTGACCGGAGACGTGTCTCGGTCATGTCTACATTGTTCTCGAACCCGTAGGGTCCGCACGCTTAAGGTTTCGATGACAGTTATATTATGAGTTTATGCATTTTGATATACCGAAGGTTGTTCAGAGTCCCGGATGTGATCACAGACATGACGAGGAGTCTCAAAATGGTCGAGACATAAAGATTGATATATTGGAAGCCTATGTTTGGATATCGGAAGTGTTCCGGGTGAAATCGGGATTTTACCGGAGTAACGGGAGGTTACCGGAACCCCCCGGGAACCATATGGGCCTTGATGGGCCTTAGTGGAAAGGAGAAAGGGGCAGCCCAAGGTGGCCGCGCGCCTCCCCCCTTCCCCTAGTCCTATTAGGACTAGGAGAGGTGGCCGGCCCCCCTCTCTCTCTTTCCCCCCTCAAGGAGTCCTATTCCAACTAGGATTGGGGGGGATCCTACTCCCAGAGGGAGTAGGACTCTCCTGGCGCGCCTCCTATGGCCGGCCAGCCTCCCCCCCTCTAGTCCTTTATATACTGAGGCAGAGGCACCCTAGAACACACAAGTTGATCCACGTGATCTATTCCTTAGCCGTGTGCGGTGCCCCCTACCACCATAGTCCTCGATAATACTGTAGCGGAGTTTAGGCGAAGCCCTGCTGCTGTAGTGCATCAAGATCATCACCACGCCGTCGTGCTGACGGAACTCTTCCCCGACGCTTTGCTGGATCGGAGTCCGGGGATCGTCATCGAGCTGAACGTGTGCACGAACTCGGAGGTGCCGTAGTTTCGGTGCTTGATCGGTTGGATCGTGAGGACGTACGACTACTTCCTCTACGTTGTGTCATCGCTTCCGCAGTCGGTCTGCGTGGGTACGTAGACAACACTCTCCCCTCTCGTTGTGATGCATCACATGATCTTGCGTGTGCGTAGGAATTTTTTTGAAATTACTACGAAACCCAACAGTGGTATCAGAGCCTAGGTTATTTATGTTGATGTTATATGCACGAGTAGAACACAAGTGAGTTGTGGGCGATATAAGTCATACTGCCTACCAGCATGTCATACTTTGGTTCGGCGGCATTGTTGGACGAGACGACCCGGACCAACCTTACGCGTACGCTTACGCGAGACCGGTTCCCCGACGTGCTTTGCACATAGGTGGCTTGCGGGCGACAGTCTCTCCAACTTTAGTTGAACCGAGTATGGCTACGCCCGGTCCTTGCGAAGGTTAAAACGGAGTCTATTTGACAAACTATCGTTGTGGTTTTGATGCGTAGGTGAGATTGGTTCTTGCTTAAGCCCGTAGCAGCCACGTAAAACTTGCAACAACAAAGTAGAGGATGTCTAACTTGTTTTTGCAGGGCATGTTGTGATGTGATATGGTCAAGACATGATGCTGAATTTTATTGTATGAGATGATCATGTTTTGTAACCGAGTTATCGGCAACTGGCAGGAGCCATATGGTTGTCGCTTTATTGTATGCAATGAAATCGCGATGTAATGCTTTACTTTATTACTAAGCGGTAGTGATAGTCGTGGAAGCATAAGCTTGGCGAGACGACAACGATGCTACGATGGAGATCAAGGTGTCACGCCGGTGACGATGGTGATCACGACGGTGCTTCGGAGATGGAGATCACAAGCACAAGATGATGATGGCCATATCATATCACTTATATTGATTACATGTGATGTTTATCCTTTTTATGCATCTTATCTTGCTTTGATTGGCGGTAGCATTATAAGATGATCTCTCACTAAATTATCAAGAAGTGTTCTCCCTGAGTATGCACCGTTGCGAAAGTTCTTCGTGCTGAGACACCACGTGATGATCGGGTGTGATAGGTTCTACGTTCAAATACAACGGGTGCAAAACAGTTGCACATGCGGAATACTCAGGTTATACTTGACGAGCCAAGCATATACAGATATGGCCTCGGAACACGGAGACCGAAAGGTCGAGCGTGAATCATATAGTAGATATGATCAACATAACGATGTTCACCATTGAAAACTACTCCATCTCACGTGATGATCGGTTATGGTTTAGTTGATTTGGATCACGTAATCACTTAGAGGATTAGAGGGATGTCTATCTAAGTGGGGGTTCTTTAATTAACTTGATTAAACTGAACTTAAATTTATCATGAAACTTAGTACCTGATTAGTATCTTGCTTGTTTATGTTTGATTGTAGATAGATGGCTCGTGCTGTTGTTCCGTTGAATTTTAATGCGTTCCTTGAGAAAGCAAAGTTGAAAGATGATGGTAGCAATTACACGGACTGGGTCCATAACTTGAGGATTATCCTCATTGGTGCACAGAAGAATTACGTCCTGGAAGCACCGCTGGGTGCCAGGCCTGCTGCAGGAGCAACGCTGAATGTTATGAACGTCTGGCAGAGCAAAGCTGATGACTACTCGATAGTTCAGTGGGCCATGCTTTACGGCTTAGAATCGGGACTTCAACGACGTTTTGAACGTCATGGAGCATATGAGATGTTTCAGGAGTTGAAGTTAATATTTCAAGCAAATGCCCGGATTGAGAGATATGAAGTCTCCAATAAGTTCTATAGCTGCAAGATGGAGGAGAACAGTTCTGTAAGTGAGCATATACTCAAAATGTCTAGGTATAATAATCACTTGATTCAATTGGGAGTTAATCTTCCAGATGATAGCGTCATTGACAGAATTCTTCAATCACTGCCACCAAGCTACAAGAGCTTCGTGATGAACTATAATATGCAAGGGATGAACAAGACTATTCTCGAGCTCTTCGCGATGCTGAAAGCTGCGGAGGTAGAAATCAAGAAGGAGCATCAAGTGTTGATGGTCAACAAGACCACTAGTTTCAAGAAAAAGGGCAAAGGGAAGAAGAAGGGGAACTACAAAAAGAGTGGCAAGCAAGTTGCTACTCAAGAGAAGAAACCCAAACCTGGACCTAAGCCTGAAACTGAGTGCTTCTATTGCAAGCAGACTGGTCACTGGAAGCGGAACTGCCCCAAGTATTTGGCGGATAATAAGGATGGCAAGGTGAACAAAGGTATATGTGATATACATGTTATTGATGTGTACCTTACTAATGCTTGCAGTAGTACCTGGGTATTTGATACTGGTTCTGTTGCTAATATTTGCAACTCGAAACAGGGACTACGGATCAAGCGAAGATTGGTTAAGGACGAGGTGACGATGCGCGTGGGAAACGGTTCCAAAGTCGATGTGATCGCAGTCGGCACGCTACCTCTACATCTACCTTCGGGATTAGTATTAGACCTAAATAATTGTTATTTGGTGCCAGCGTTAAGCATGAACATTATATCTGGATCTTGTTTGATGCGAGACGGTTATTCATTTAAATCAGAGAATAATGGTTGTTCTATTTATATGAGTAATATCTTTTATGGTCATGCACCCTTGAAGAGTGGTCTATTCTTGTTGGATCTCGATAGTAGTAACACACATATTCATAATGTGGTAGCCAAAAGATGCAGAGTTGATAATGATAGTGCGACTTATTTGTGGCACTGCCGTTTAGGACATATCGGTGTAAAGCGCATGAAGGAACTCCATTCTGATGGACTTTTGGAACCACTTGATTATGAATCACTTGGTACTTGCGAACCGTGCCTCATAGGCAAGATGACAAAAACGCCATTCTCCGGTACTATGGAGAGAGCAACAGATTTGTTGGAAATCATACATACAGATGTATGTGGTCCGATGAATATTGAGGCTCGTGGCGGATATCGTTATTTTCTCACCTTCACAGATGATTTAAGAAGATATGGGTATATCTACTTAATGAAACATAAGTCTGAAACATTTGAAAAGTTCAAAGAATTTCAGGGTGAAGTTGAAAATCATCGTAACAAGAAAATAAAGTTTCTACGATCTGATCGTGGAGGAGAATATTTGAGTTACGAGTTTGGTGTACATTTGAAAAATTGTGGAATAGTTTCGCAACTCACGCCACCCGGAACACCTCAGCGTAATGGTGTGTCCGAATGTCGTAATCGTACTTTACTGGATATGGTGCGATCTATGATGTCTCTTACTGATTTACCGCTATCGTTTTGGGATACGCTCTAGAGACGGCCGCATTCACGTTAAATAGGGCACCATCAAAATCCGTTGAGACGACGCCTTATGAACTGTGGTTTGGCAAGAAACCAAAGTTGTCGTTTCTAAAAGTTTGCGGCTGCGATGCTTATGTGAAAAAGCTTCAACCTGATAAGCTCGAACCCAAATCGGAGAAATGTGTCTTCATAGGATATCCAAAGGAAACTATTGGATACACCTTCTATCACAGATCCGAAGGCAAGACTTTTGTTGCTAAATTCGGAAACTTTCTGGAGAAGGAGTTTCTCTCGAAAGAAGTGAGTGGGAGGAAAGTAGAACTTGACGAGGTAACTGTACCTACTCCCTTATTGGAAAGTAGTACATCACAGAAAACTGTTTCTGCGACACCTACACCAATCAGTGAGGAAGCTAATGATGATGATCATGAAACTTCAGAACAAGATACTACTGAACCTCGTAGATCAACCAGAGTAAGATCCGCACCAGAGTGGTACGGTAATCCTGTTCTGGAAGTCATGTTATTAGATCATGATGAACCTACAAACTATGAAGAAGCGATGGTGAGCCCAGATTCCGCAAAGTGGCTTGAAGCCATGAAATCTGAGATGGGATCCATGTATGAGAACAAAGTGTGGACTTTGGTTGACTTGCCCGATGATCGGCAAGCAATTGAGAATAAATGGATCTTCAAGAAGAAGACTGACGCTGACGGTAATATTACTGTCTACAAAGCTCGACTTGTCGCAAAAGGTTTTCGGCAAGTTCAAGGGATTGACTACGATGAGACCTTCTCACCCGTAGCGATGCTTAAGTCTGTCCGAATCATGTTAGCAATTGCCGCATTTTATGATTATGAAATTTGGCAGATGGATGTCAAAACTGCATTACTGAATGGATTTCTGGAAGAAGAGTTGTATATGATGCAACCAGAAGGTTTTGTCGATCCAAAGGGAGCTAACAAAGTGTGCAAGCTCCAGCGATCCATTTATGGACTGGTGCAAGCCTCTCGGAGTTGGAATAAACGTTTTGATAGTGTGATCAAAGCATTTGGTTTTATACAGACTTTTGGAGAAGCCTGTATTTACAAGAAAGTGACTGGGAGCTCTGTAGCATTTCTGATATTATATGTGGATGACATATTGTTGATTGGAAATGATATAGAATTTCTGGATAGCATAAAAGGATACTTGAATAAGAGTTTTTCAATGAAAGACCTCGGTGAAGCTGCTTACATATTAGGCATTAAGATCTATAGAGATAGATCAAGACGCTTAATTGGACTTTCACAAGCAACATACCTTGACAAAATTTTGAAGAAGTTCAAAATGGATCAAGCAAAGAAAGGATTCTTGCCTGTGTTACAAGGTGTGAAATTGAGTAAGACTCAATGCCCGACCACTGCAGAAGATAGAGAGAATATGAAAGATGTTCCCTATGCATCAGCGATAGGATCTATCAAGTATGCAATGCTATGTACCAGACCTGATGTGTGCCTTGCTATAAGTCTGGCAGGGTGGTACCAAAGTAATCCAGGAGTGGATCACTGGACAGCGGTCAAGAACATCCTGAAATACCTGAAAAGGACTAAGGATATGCTTCTCGTATATGGAGGTGACAAAGAGCTCGTCGTAAAAGGTTACGTTGATGCAAGCTTTGACACTGATCCGGACGATTCTAAATCACAAACCGGATACGTGTTTACATTAAACGGTGGAGCTGTCAGTTGGTGCAGTTCTAAACACGGCGTCGTAGCGGGATCTACATGTGAAGCGGAGTACATAGCTGCTTCGGAAGCAGCGAACGAAGGAGTCTGGATGAAGGAGTTCATATACGATCTAGGTGTCATACCTAGTGCATCGGGTCCAATGAAAATCTTTTGTGACAATACTGGTGCAATTGCCTTGGCAAAGGAATCCAGATTTCACAAGAGAACCAAGCACATCAAGAGACCCTTCAATTCCATCCGGGATCTAGTCCAGGTGGGAGACATAGAGATTTGCAAGATACATACGGATCTGAATGTTGCAGACCCGTTGACTAAGCCTCTTCCACGAGCAAAACATGATTAGCACCAAAGCTCCATGGGTGTTAGAATCATTACAGCGTAATCTAGATTATTGACTCTAGTGCAAGTGGGAGACTGAAGGAAATATGCCCTAGAGGCAATAATAAAGTTATTATTTATTTCCTTATAATCATGATAAATGTTTATTATTCATGCTAGAATTGTATTAACCGGAAATATAATACATGTGTGAATACATAGACAAACAAAATGTCACTAGTATGCCTCTAATTGACTAGCTCGTTAATCAAAGATGGTTATGTTTCCTAACCATGAACAATGAGTTGTTATTTGATTAACGAGGTCACATCATTAGTTGAATGATCTGATTGACATGACCCATTCCATTAGCTTAGCACCCGATCGTTTAGTGTGTTGCTATTGCTTTCTTCATGACTTATACATGTTCCTATGACTATGAGATTATGCAACTCCCGTTTGCCGGAGGAACACTTTGGGTGCTACCAAACGTCACAACGTAACTGGGTGATTATAAAGGAGCATTACAGGTGTCTCCAAAGGTAGATGTTGGGTTGGCGTATTTCGAGATTAGGATTTGTCACTCCGATTGTCGGAGAGGTATCTCTGGGCCCTCTCGGTAATGCACATCACTTAAGCCTTGCAAGCATTACAACTAAATGAGTTAGTTGCGGGATGATGTATTACAGAACGAGTAAAGAGACTTGCCGGTAACGAGATTGAACTAGGTATTGGAATACCGACGATCGAATCTCAGGCAAGTAACATACCGATGACAAAGGGAACAACGTATGTTGTTATGTGGTCTGACCAATAAAGATCTTCCTAGAATATGTAGGAGCCAATATGGGCATCCAGGTCCCGCTATTGGTTATTGACCGGAGACGTGTCTCGGTAATGTCTACATTGTTCTCGAACCCGTAGGGTCCACACGCTTAAGGTTTCGATGACAGTTATATTATGAGTTTATGCATTTTGATATACCGAAGGTTGTTCGGGGTCCCGGATGTGATCACATACATGACGAGGAGTCTCGAAATGGTCGAGACATAAAGATTGATATATTGGAAGCCTATCTTTGGATATCGGAAGTGTTCCGGGTGAAATCGGGATTTTACCGGAGTACCGGGAGGTTACCGGAACCCCCCGGGAACCATATGGGCCTTGATGGGCCTTAGTGGAAAGGAGAAAGGGGCAGCCCAAGGTGGCCGCGCGCCTCCCCCCTTCCCCTAGTCCTATTAGGACTAGGAGAGGTGGCCGGCCCCCCTCTCTCTCTTTCCCCCCTCAAGGAGTCCTATTCCAACTAGGATTGGGGGGGAATCCTACTCCCAGAGGGAGTAGGACTCTCCTGGCGCGCCTCCTATGGCCGGCCAGCCTCCCCCCTCTAGTCCTTTATATACTGAGGCAGAGGCACCCTAGAACACACAAGTTGATCCACGTGATCTATTCCTTAGCCGTGTGCGGTGCCCCCTGCCACCATAGTCCTCGATAATACTGTAGCGGAGTTTAGGCGAAGCCCTGCTGCTGTAGTGCATCAAGATCGTCACCACGCCGTCGTGCTGACGGAACTCTTCCCCGACGCTTTGCTGGATCGGAGTCCGGGGATCGTCATCGAGCTGAACGTGTGCACGAACTCGGAGGTGCCGTAGTTTCGGTGCTTGATCGGTTGGATCGTGAAGATGTACGACTACTTCCTCTACGTTGTGTCATCGCTTCCGCAGTCGGTCTGCGTGGGTACGTAGACAACACTCTCCCCTCTCGTTGCGATGCATCACATGATCTTGCGTGTGTGTAGGAAAATTTTTGAAATTACTACGAAACCCAACAGGGGTTGTACTGTCCGGATCCAGTCAGGCACCCGGACCATCGGGTTTTGGCCACGAGCTGGGACCACTGGGAAGCGGCTCTCCACGCGGACCATGAGACCCATGCCAAGGCCGTGATCACTACTTTCTGGGTGAGTTCTCTTCAGAAGCATAAGTCCATTCTAGTTTCATGAATGATTTAACTCATGGCTTTTTCCATTGTTGTTTCATGCATGATTGTAGAAATTCTGTCGAGTTCTTCCGGAGCACAGGGCCAGAGCGGACCAGATCGTGTTGTGCCAATCCAAGAAGAAGGCCCGCCAGATACAGTACGAGGTGCGCTATGTGGCCATCTCGACATACTATCACGACGCTCTTGTTGTGAAGATGACCAAGGAAGAAGCGCGGAGGATGGGCATTACCTTGGAGAGGCACGAGTACTTGGCGGTAAGTATAAATGATTTTTCATTATGATTTCATTATGCTTTCATTACCTTGTGGTACATTTCATTATTTCGTGTTGACAGACCATTATGCTTTCATTATGTAGGTGTGTCCAAATTGGTGTTATGGAAAAGACGAGTCCTGGGCGGCATTGGTGGATCTTTGGTGTGATGAGGCTGGAGCCTGGGCGGCTATGAGAATCAAAAACAAGGCTAACCGCGGGAAGGAGGGAGTACATGCTCAGGGAAACCGAAACCACTATCTCCACAAGGCAGTTAATGTATGACTAACCCCATTAAACATTCTTCTTCTTCTATTTACCATCACTTTCTTATGTATGACTAATCTCTGTTTGGTGGTGTAGGAGGAGAAACTGAAGCGGCCGCTCTCACACATGTAGGCGTGGGAGATCGCCCATACGCGGAAGGACCCCAAGCCTGGAGAGCCCAAGTACTACGGCAAGAAGACCGCGGGGAGGAAGAAGGCCTACTCCGAAGCGTATCTGAAGTTACATCCTGACACACCTGACCCCATTGCGGCGGATCTGGATGAGAGGGCGGTGGTGAGCATGGGGCCCAAGGAGCACGGTCGGGAGGCAGTTCTCGATGTTGTGGTCACTCCTACTATCTCCTACACACAGCTCCGTCGGATCGACCCGAGCCTAAGCCAGCGCACGAGCCAGCCAGTGACTAGTGCAGAGTCACAGTACCTCTTTCAGGAGCAACAATCTGTAAGTATTTTCCCTCTTATCTTCATTGCTCACTTTATTTTCCGCATTTAGTAGTTTTATGAGTTCCATCATGTCATACCATAGGCCTACCTGGAGTACACACGCCAGGAGACCATGGCGTGGCATGAGAGGCTTTATGAACACCAAGTGCAGAGGGATCGCCAGATGCAGCGGGCTTTTCAGGAAATGGCGGTCGGCAGGTGTCCTCAGTTGCAGCCAGCACAATGTCCTCCAGCACAACCAGTGCTGCTGACCTTTGAGGAGTTTGTGGCACAGAACGCTGGCCCCTCGCCGGTTAGTTCATCCCCAATCTATTCACCCAAAGGATGGCATGCCTTTCAACACAGTCATATATCCCGTGAATATATCTTTTCAACATCCAGGGAACAGGTGGATCTACCGTTGGCGGTGGTCTTCGCAGCACTCCCGAGACACGGAGCCCGACCACTCCGATCCACGGAGGCGGAGGTGGGGGGCGGTCTTGGCGGTAGCGCTGCCGCTAGCAGTGACGACCTGGGCTTCGGCGGTCTTGGCGGTGACGACCTCCGCGGTGCTCGACGTCCTGGCGCTTAAGCCTTGTGTGTGGTGATGATCCTTGAGATGACTTGTGTGTGGTGATGATCCTTTAGATGACTTGTGTGCTTCTCTATATGCGTATGCGTATGTTTATGTTGATTGTGATGATGCTTATGAATATATTGTTGTGATGGTGCCGGATGATATCCCGTTGTGTTCTATATGTCTATTTCCATCATATATATCTGCTGATATGTGTTGTATATTTGAATTGAATTGATCTGAAAACAAACAAAAAAAGAAAGAAAAAAATCAAATGCAAACTATGCCGACGGCTATGCCGACGAGCCGTCGGCATAGGGCTGGCGTGAGCTCCTAGTAGCTGATACGTGGCGCCTATGCCGACGGCCTAGCCGTCGGCACAGTTTTTAAACTAAGCCGACGGCTAGGCCGTCGGCATAGATGCCACGTGGCAGCTGCTGGTAGCTCTGGAGGAAGGAATAGACAGCATAGTTTGACACTAAGCCGACGGCTAGCCCGTCGACATACCCTGTCCCACGAGCAGCGTCTGGTCGCCACGTGGCACACCTCAGCCGACGGCTAGGCCGTCGGCGTAGTTTGAAACTAAGTCGAAGGCAACTACGCCGACGGCCTAGCCGTCGGCTTAGGTGTGCCAGGTGGCGACCAGGCATTGGGCAAACTTGACGGCGGTCGCCGTTAGGCGTGAACGTTGCCGACAGCCAGGGTCGTCGGTGTAGTTGTACGGCCCCCGTCGGGAAAGCTACTATGCCGACGGCTTTTCTACGCCGACGTCCTCCCGGACTATGCCGACGTATATGTTGCCGACGGCCCTATGCCGACGTGGGCCGTCGGCATAGGTCTGTCCCGACGGGATTCAGGGCTATGCCGACGGCCCTGGTCGTCGGCATAGGGGGTGATTCTAGTAGTGGTTCTCAGATTTCATAGTCAAAATTTAGCCTGCTATCAACTGAAGTTTGGACCTAGACAAAAAAAGATAGCATCTTTGCTGGAGTGGAATAGAAAATCAGAGAAAGTTGAGAAACCATCACAATATTCTAACTACAGATTTATGAAGACACCAAGAAAACACATGCACTTTTTTTTGCACGAAACCAGATAGGCATTTCATTAGCTGTCATTCATTGAAATTCTGTTATTTACAGAAATTAGTCCACACAATCACATGGTACTCATTATACCAGCAGGAGCCTAACATCATGTTTGGCTAATTTTGCCGGAACAGGAGCTGCTTACTTACAAACATATTTACATCATGCAAACTGCACGATAAATTTCCGTGTTTTTACATATAATATCATCGTTCTGCACTCTTCATGAGTTGATCAACGACAAGCAATCTGATGTTCTTTCCATTTTTTGAAAACATGCTTGTGCTGCAAAGCTCAGAGCATGTCTTATAGCTAAAGCTTTAATTACTTCCAGATTTTTCCACTTGATCAACATAGCCCCTTATGGCTGCTTGTACAAATCACAAAGTGACTCAGATTCCATCTTCTCCAATGGTTTCCGCTCAGCCTCCTTTTCTCCAATGCTGAAGTTGTTCCCAATTCTGCTGCAAAGAATGAATTAGCAAGTTAGTCAATTAGATAGTGAAGTATACGTGTGCTATCCATGACATCGCAACTTGACAAGTGACAAACATGGAGGAGACTTTGTCCATGGTGAGATAATCTTAATCTTTGTGGTTGCCATTATTTACATCATGAAGGTTGTTCTGCTGACACCTACCATTTCCGAAAGCTAAGGTGCTGAGCAATGATTAATCAAAGTTTAATGGTCAATAGTTCTACTGAAACGAAATAGATTGACACTAAAGAAAACAATAAACATGAGAAAAGGGGAGCTGGGCGAGCAGAACAAAAAAGGAATTGGAGACGTACTTGCGTCCTTTGGCTGGCGGCCGCACTCTGTCTATCCTGTGCCAGACAAGGGGCGGGATGGGGATGAAGGAGATGACAGCAAAACGGGACGATTGGCCGGTGGCAAACGACGGAGACGACTGCGGCGGCGGCGACAAGAGATGCGGCGGGCGCCTAAAGCTGACCAGAGTCCAGATGGGTTAGGGATCGTGCTCCCGGTCCAGCCAAGCCGAAGTTTTAGAGGCTGCGGGTTGTTTTGGAGCCGAACGCAGGGGCGCTCGAGCCGAGAGAACCAACTAACCGAGCGTACGAGGAGCGAATCGTTGTCGTCGGATGGCGAGGTGGACCACGTGGCGTCATCTCAGATAGGGTACGCACGGAGAGGACTTTGCAGCCCGTATGCATGGAATTTTTTCCCAGATTTTCAGCTTTGTTGCGGCAATGGCTCATTTATAGCGAGTTGGAAGGACTGTCGCGTACAGCGCTTCTGTCTATGGGCCACGCAGCCCAACATGAGAGGGAGTGGCGTCACTCTCTTCCCTGCCACGGGCAAATTACATGCACGTGTTATTTTTCCTTTTTCCTTTATTTCAATTTTTTGTTTTTATTATATATTTTCAAAACAAACAAATACATATTTTCAAAATTAATAATAATGCCCAGCATGACTTTTAAAAAATGTTAACACAGAGTAATTTTTTGTTAGCGTAACTGCAAAAAAATGTTGTTGTCATTCAAAAAATATGTTCATGACAGTTAAAAAGTTTACAATGCAAAAACCTATTTGCCCAATTCAAAAACATCTATAAAAATAAAAAATAAACATTTTTTAAATGCAAAGACATTTTAAAAATTGTGTTTTCTGAACAATTCAAACATTTTTATGAAAACCAAAACATTTTTTCAAATTTATGAGTTCACAAAACACAATTTTTTTGTCATTTTTTATAAAATACTGAAAAAATAAAAAATAGAATCAGAAAAAGACACAAAATGAACATGTAAAGAATAAAAAAGCAATCAAAAACCGATCAGAAACCTTCTGGAAGGTACCCACAAGCAGGTTATGTAGTATTGTTCGCTATCTACAAATTGGCTGGCCGTTTACATGGATCGCTCATTTGTGCGAAAGGCCTCCTATACATCAAATAGGGTAACGCCTATTTTACTCTCATAAGAGAAGCCGGCCCTTGTCGCATAGCTCCCCCAATCACCTTTTGTCCATGGCGAGAGCACATCCGTACAAGTGACACAACGTTCGCTTGCAAAGCACTTGGCATCAAAAGTTTTAAATTGCAGGTTTCCTATTTTTAATCAATTCATCAGTTGAATGAATTAATCTTTACTTCTCCAATTAAAGAAACTTCACATAAGAAGAGTGAAATGTAATCGGTTAACCAATCTTCATTGTTTAAGTTTGACAAAGGTATCATATACATCCCCATTCCTTTACTCCACACCCCACCATCCAAAATCATCTCTCTTACTCCCTTCTGCCTCTCTTCAACGTACATAGGCATTCCGTTGGAGCCCACTCTACCATTCTTTGGCTGAGTTAGCAACTAGAAGTATAGAGGAAGGCAAATCAAGGATTTTGGTCAAATTTCAAATCAAAGTTAATTTTAGATTTTATGATTAAATATTTATTGTTGAAAGTCTTTTAGTTGCATATTCATCGAATTAATCAAATGTCTCGCAAAGTTCATTACAATGTGTTGAATGACTCCACAACATAGTTGGAATGTTTGTGCTCTGGGACTTCTATTGTTGTTTCCATTTCCGGCCATCACCAGAGGCTACCATGATGGTGTTGATGGTGTTGATGGTGTAGTGTTGGTCATTAATGGTGATGATGCAAACGTGACTTTGTTTCTAGGAGGAGAAGCAATCCAAAAAACTAAAGTATGGGGATTTGATCTAATGGTGGAACCAGCTATTAGAATTAACCAGTCACATGTTCACCTACCAATTAGCTATGGAAATATTCTTCTCATAGTTGACCTCATTTTGTTGTCTTCCATATATGCAATTGCTTAGAATCTAGGTTTAGGAGATTCACGTCATTATCTCTGATATACACACATTGTAGACATGTCATGTTATGTGGGCGACAATTCTCGGTAGACAGAAATGATATATTCGAAAGAAGAAAAACTCTAGATTTAGGATAAGGAGGAAATGAGAAGGATGAGTGAACAAACATGACATGTCATGGGGGAAGGATGACTTGCTAATCGTACAACTATGGACTCAGGTAGTCAGGTGAAGGAAATATGCCCTAGAGGCAATAATAAAAGTGTTATTTATATTTCATTATATCATGATAAATGTTTATTATTCATGCTAGAATTGTATTAACCGGAAACTTAGTACAGGTGTGAATACATAGACAAACAGAGTGTCACTAGTATGCCTCTACTTGACTGGCTCGTTAATCAAAGATGGTTAAGTTTCCTAGCCATGGACAAGAGTTGTCATTTGATGAACGGGATCACATCATTAGAGAATGATGTGATTGACTTGACCCATCCGTTAGCTTAGCACTATGATCGTTTAGTTTATTGCAATTGCTTTCTTCACAACTTATACATGTTCCTATGACTATGAGATTATGCAACTCCCGTTTACCGGAGGAACACTTAGTGTGCTATCAAACGTCACAACGTAACTGGGTGATTATAAAGATGCTCTACAAGTGTCTCCGATGTTGTTTGTTGAGTTGGCATAGATCGATATTAGGATTTGTCACTTCGATTGTTAGAGAGGTATCTCTGGGCACTCTCGGTAATGCACATCACAATAACCCTTGCAAGCAATGTGACTAATGAGTTAGTTACGGGATGATGCATTAAGTAACGAGTAAAGAGACTTGCCGGTAATGAGATTGAACTAGGTATGATGATACCGACGATCGAATCTCAGGCAAGTAACATACCGATGACAAAGGGAACAACGTATGTTGTTATGCGGTTTGGCCGATAAAGATCTTCATAGAATATGTAGGAGCCAATATGAGCATCCTGGTTTCGCTATTGATTATTGACCGGAGATGAGTCTCGGTCATGTATACATATTTCTCGAACCCGTATGGTCCGCACGCTTAACGTTCGATGACGATCGGTATAATGAGTTTATGTGTTTTGATGTACCGAAGGTAGTTCGGAGTCCCGGATGTGATCACAGACATGACGAGGAGTCTGGAAATGGTCGAGAAATAAAGAATGATATATTGGACGATGTTATTCGGACACCGGATGAGTTCCGGGGGTCACCGGATAAATATCGGAGTGCCGGAAGGGTTATCAGAACCACCGAAGAAGTAATGGGCCTTATTGGGCCTAGGGGAGAGAGAGAGGCTGCCAAGGGCTGGCCGCCGCCCCCCCCCCTGTTGGGGAACGTAGTAATTTCAAAAAAATCCTACGCACACGTAAGACCATGGTGATGCATAGCAACGAGAGGGGAGAGTGTCGTCCACGTACCCTCGTAGACCGTTAAGCGGAAGCGTTATGACAACGTGGTTGATGTAGTCGTACGTCTTCACGATCGACCGATCCTCAGTACCGAACGTACGGCACCTCCGCGTTCAGCACGCGTTCAGCACACGTTCAACTCGGTGACGTCTCGCGAACTCACGATCCAGTAGAGCTCGAGGAAGAGTTTCGTCAGCACGACGGTGTGGTGACGATGTTGATGAAGCTACCGTCGCAGGGCTTCGCCTAAGCACCGCTACAGTATGACCGAGGTGGATTATAGTGGAGGGGGCACCGCACACGGCTGGGAGAGATCAATGATCAACTTGTGTGTTCTAGGGTGCCCCCTGCCCCCGTATATAAAGGAGCAAGGGGGAGGCCGGCCGGCCCTATAGGGCGCACCAGGAAGAGGAGTCCTCCTCCTAGTAGGAGTACGACTCCCCTCTTTCCTACTCCTACTAGGAGGGGGAAAGGAAAGGGAGGTGCCCCCCCCCCTTCCTAGTCCAATTCGGACCAGAGGGGGAGGGGCGCGCGGCCTGCCCTGGCCGGCCCCTATCTCTCTCTCCACTAGGGCCCAACAAGGCCCATTAACCCGGGGGGTTCCGGTAACCCCTCCGGCACTCCGGTAAAATCCTGATTTCACCCGGAATTCTTCCGATGTCCAAATGTAGGCTTCCAATATATCAATCTTTATGTCTCGACCATTCCGAGACTCCTCGTCATGTCCGTGATCATATCCGGGACTCTGAACTACCTTCGGTACATCAAAACATATAAACTCATAATACCGATCGTCATAGAACTTTAAGCGTGCGGACCCTACTGGTTCGAGAACTATGTAGACATGACCGAGACACTTCTCCGGTCAATAACCAATAGCGGAACATGGATGCTCATATTGGTTCCTACATATTCTACGAAGATCTTTATCGGTCAAACCGCATAACAACATACGTTGTTCCCTTTGTCATCGGTATGTTACTTGCCCGAGATTCGATCGTCGGTATCTCAATACCTAGCTCAATCTCGTTACCGGCAAGTCTCTTTACTCATTCTGTAATGCATCATCCCGCAACTAGCTCATTAGTTGCATTGCTTGCAAGGCTTATAGTGATGTGCATTACCGAGAGGGCCCAGAGATACCTCTCCGACAATCGGAGTGACAAATCCTAATCTTGATCCATGCCAACTCAAGAAACACCATCGGAGACACCTGTATAGCGCCTTTATAATCACCCAGTTACGTTGTGATGTTTGGTAGCACACAAAGTGTTCCTCCGATATTCAGGAGTTGCATGATCTCATAGTCATAGGAGCATGTATAGTTATGGAGAAAGCAATAGCAAAAAACTAAACGATCATCGTGCTAAGCTAACGGATGGGTCAAGTCAATCGAATCATTCTCTAATGATGTGATTCCGTTAATCAAATGACAACTCACGTCTATGGTTAGGAAACATAACCATCATTGATTCAACGAGCTAGTCAAGTAGAGGCAAACTAGTGACACTCTGTTTGTCTATGTATTCACACATGTACTAAGTTTCCGGTTAATACAATTCTAGCATGAATAATAAACATTTATCATGATATAAGGAAATAAATAATAACTTTATTATTGCCTCTAGGGCATATTTCCTTCAGTCTCCCACTTGCACTAGAGTCAATAATCTAGTTCACATCTTTATGTGATTAGTTCACATCTCCATGTGACTAATACCCAAAGGGTTTACTAGATTCAATAACCTAGTTCACATCGCTATGTGATTAACACCCAAAGAGTGATCATGTTTTGCTTATGAGAGAAGTTTAGTCTACGGGTCCGCAACATTCAGATCCGTAAATATTTCGCAAATTTCTATGTCTACAATGCTCTGCACGGAGCTACTCTAGATAATTGCTCCCATTTTCAATATGTATCCAGATCGAGACTTGGAGTCATCTAGATCGATGTAAAAAGCTTGCGTTGACGTAACTCTTTACAACGAACTCTTTTATCACCTCCATAACCGAGAAATATTTCCTTAGTCCTCTAAGGATAATTTTGACCGCTGTCCAGTTATCTACTCCTAGATCACTATTGTACTCCCTTGCCAGAAAGATACTAAGGTATACAATAGGACTGGTAAACAGCATAGTATAGTTTATAGAACCTATGACTGAGGCATAGGGAAAGATTTTTCATTCTCTTTCTATTTTTCTGTTGTGGTCGGGTTTTGAGTCTTTACTCAACTTCACACCATGCAACACAGGCAAGAACACCTTCTTTGACTGTACTCATTGAAAAAACTTATCAAGCGTCTTGATCTATCTCTATATATCTTGATGCTTAATGTGTAAGCAGCTTCATCAAGGTCTTTCTTTGAAAAACTCTTTTCAAACACTTCTTTATGCTTTCTAGAAAATTCTACATTATTTCCGATCAACAATATGCCATTCACATATACTTATCAGAAATGCTATAGTGCTCCCATTCACTTTCTTGTAAATACAGGCTTCACCGCAAGTCTGTATAAAACCATATGCTTTGATCACTTTATCAAAGCATATATTCCAACTCCGAGATGCTTGGACCAGTCCATAGATGGATCGCTGGAGCTTGCTCACTTTGTTAGCACATTTAGGATCGACAAAACCTTCTGGTTGGATCATATACAACTCTTCTTTTAAGAAATCCATGAAGGAATGCAGTTTTGACATCCATTTGCCAGATTTCATAAAATGCGGCAACTGCTACCATGATTCAGACAGACTTTTAAGAATCGATACGAGTGAGAAAATCTCATCGTAGTCAACACCTTGAATTTGTTGAAAACATTTTGCGACAATTCGAGCTTTGTAGATAGTAACACTACTATCAGCATCCGTCTTCCTCTTAAAGATCCATTTATTCTTAATGACTCACCGATCATCGGGCAAGTCAATCAAAGTCCATACTTTGTTCTCATACATGGATCCCATCTCAGATTTCATGGCCTCAAGCCATTTCGCGGAATCTGGGCTCATCATCGCTTGCTCATAGTTCGTAGGTTCGTCATGGTCAAGTAACATGAAATCCAGAACAGGATTATTGTACCACTCTGGTGCGGATCTCACTATGGTTCACCTACGAGGTTCGGTAGTGATACGTCTCCGTCGTATCTATTTTCCCAAACACTTTTGCCCTTTTTTTGGACCCTGACTTGCATGATTTGAATGGAACTAACCCAGACTGACGCTGTTTTCAGCAGAATTGCCATGCTGTTATTTATGTGCAGAAACAAAAGTTCTCGGAATGACCTAGAACTCCACGGAGATTATTTTTGGAAATAATAAAAAATACTGGCAAAGAATCAAGGCCAGGGGGCCCACACCCTAGCCACGAGGGTGGGGGCGCGGCTGCCCCCCTGGGCACGCCCCCCTGCCTCGTGGGCCCCCTGGTGCTCCACCGACCTCCACTCCAACTCCATATATTCGTGTTCGGAGAGAAAAAATAGAGGGGAAGGATTCATCGCGTTTTACGATACGGAGCCACTGCCAAGCCCTAAACTCTCTCGGGATGGCTGATCTGGAGTCCGTTCGAGGCTCCGGAGAGGGGAATCCGTCGCCATCGTCATCATCAACCATCCTCCATCACCAATTTCATGATGCTCACCGCCGTGCGTGAGTAATTCCATCATAGGCTTGCTGGACGGTGATGGGTTGGATGAGATTTATCATGTAATCGAGTAAGTTTTGTTAGGGTTTGATCCCTAGTATCCACTATGTTCTGATATTGATGTTGCTATGGCTTTGCTATGCTTAATTCTTGTCACTAGGGTCCGAGTGCCATGATTTCAGATCTGAACCTATTTTGTTTTCATGAATATATGTGAGTTCTTGATCCTATCTTGCAAGTCTATAGTCACCTACTATGTGTTATGATCCGGCAACCCCGAAGTGACAATAATCGGGACCACTCCCGATGATGACCATAGTTTGAGGAGTTCATGTATTCACCATGTGTTAATGCTTTGGTCCAGTACTCTATTAAAAGGAGGCCTTAATATCCCTTAGATTCCTCTAGGACCCTGCTGCCACGGGAGGGTAGGACAAAAGATGCCATGCAAGTTCTTTCCCATAAGCATGTATGACTATATTCGGAATACATGCCTACATTACATTGATGACTTGGAGCAAGTTCTGTGTCACCCTATGTTATGACTGTTACATGATGAACCGCATCCGACATAATTCTCCATCACCGATCCAATGCCTACGAGCTTTCCACATATTGTTCTTCGCTTATTTAATTTTCCGTTGCTATTGTTATCATCACTACAAAATACCAAAAATATTACTTTTGCTACCATTACCTTTTGCTATCGTTACCACTACTATCATATTACTTTGCTACTAAACACTTTGCTGCAGATATTAAGTTTCCAGGTGTGGTTGAATTGACAACTCAGCTACTAATACTTGAGAATATTCTTTGGCTCACCTTGTGTCGAATCAATAAATTTGGGTTGAATACTCTACCCTCGAAAACTATCGCGATCCCCTATACTTGTGGGTTATCAAGACTATTTTCTGGCGCCGTTGCCGGGGAGCATAGCTCTATTCTTTGAGTCACTTGAGATTTATATCTGCTTATCATTATGAAGAACTTGTGAGATCCAAAAACCAAGATTTATCCATCAATTACGAGGGGAGGTAAGGACTGCCATCTAGCTCTGCACTTGATTCACCTTCTGTTTTGAGTAAGCTTGCGACACCTAAACCTACTTCTGCTATTAATTCTGATATGTCGCATATTATTGATGATGCCACTTCTGCTATGCATGATACTTATGATGAAACTACTTCTATGCTAGATACTACTATGCCACTTGGTGAATTTCTTGATGAACAACTTGCTTGGGCTAGAGAGAATGAAATTATTGAAACTGATAATATTGAGGAGAGTAATGATGAAGGCTCTCCTAATAAATATGAATTGCATGTTGTGCCTGAGGGCTATTGACGGTGTCCTGGACTAGGGGGTACTCACCACGTCGTCTCCCGGTCAGTTAGATTGGGCCGAGGACCCCCATGGCCGTATACTCATGGGCCAGTTCGGACAGTTGCCGCATACAAGGAAGATTACACAAGACTTGGTGGTCAAGACAAGGGCTCCTCCCCCACCGGCGTATTCGGCTAAGACTCTTGTTATCCTAGGCCTCTGGTGCATTATATAAACCAGGGCCAGGCTAGTCGACAGATATACGAACAAGCATACCATAGGCTAGCTTTTAGGGTTTAGCCTCTATGATCTCGTGGTAGATCAAGTCTTGTAATACTCATATTATCAAGAACAATCAAGCAGGATGTAGGGTATTACCTCCATCAAGAGGGCCCGAACCTGGGTAAAACATCGTGTCTCCTGCCTCCTGTTACCATCCGCCTTAGATGCACAGTTCGGGACCCCCTACCCGAGATCCGCCGGTTTTGACACCGACATTGGTGCTTTCATTGAGAGTTCGGTTGTGTGATTGGCAAAAGGATCGATGGCTCGTTTGCAGATTAACTGGGACGTCGACATCTTCGTCACCGGCTCGACTAGTCACCTTGGCTGGACCGAGGACTGCGCCCTACCTCCGATCGTCATGTTCGGATGAGGGCTTTCATCAACATCAACTCCGATCTCTATCAAGATCATGGAGGAATCATCCAGGGAGCCCGGGGGCTCAACGTCAACATTGCCCTCGGGCGACCGTGCGGTTTTTCTGGACAGCGAACTTGTATCCGCCACCACCGCCTCCTCAAGTGTCATTTTAACGATTGCTTCGGTGGAATTGTGCGGAATTGAGTCTAGAACAACCCTGGAAAATTTCGCCGAGTTCCGATGGAGGAATCTCTGGCAATCAGCGGTATACCGGAGCCCTGTCAAATCATTACACATAATTTGTGATTTTACTCTGGATATCGATCCTTAATTCGGCCACCCGTGCCCGCGTTAAGGCTCGTGGGCTACTGGGCTTCGGGCTTATCATTTACTAATATTAAAGGGGCATATCGATCCCCTGATCTGGTGTTGCCACCCGACCAGTGTCTCGGGGGCTATTGCATTGGCAATCCAGTGCAGAAAAAATAAGTGCAATATAGTTTTCAAGGATATTATGATCCTTAGGTTGGTCGGCCGCACCCAACCTGAGTCTCGAGGACTCTGCACACCGATTTTTGTGTCCCGAAGTATTCTGCCGAGCTAGGAGTTGATCCTCAGACCGATTTTGCAAATCAACCTGAGTCTCAGCGGCTACTAGGATCAGCGGTCTTATGTCATCCTTCAGGTGCATCTCGGGTTTTAGACCAATACACACCTTGAGGGCTACTAGCTATATATCTCGGCAGAGAATAAATTGCATCAATAAAAAATATTGACAAAAAAATCGGCCCACAGTCGGGGTGGTGCACCACCTCGGAAGTAGTCTGGCATAAAGCTCGGGCGCTAGTGGCTGGCTCCATAGAGGGCATTTCCGGCATTGAGCTCGGATAAACTCCTTCGACCTTTTTAAACCAAGGTGATTTATGACACCTCGGATATAGTCCTGCGTTGGAGCTCAGATACAGTCCGGTGTTGGAGCTTGGACATAGTTCGGCGTTGGAGCTCGGATACATTCCGGCGTTGGAGCTCGGAAGCGGTCCGGCGTTGGTGCTCGTCTGCAAAAGATACCTCGAATGCAGTCCGGGGTTGGAGCTCGGACGCAAGAGGGCGCTGTCGCCCGGGAAGAACTTCAAACCCGATGCGTGGCATAAAAATAACAAGGCATTGATAAAGGCCGGAAACTTAAAGGGGTTCCTCGGATACCCGACGTATAAACTCTTTGGATGCACGTTGGTGATCCTCAAGATCGAAGAAGATTTGTTGAACCAGTTTTCAAGACCGACGACCGAAGATGAAGAACAGTTCAGAAGAATCGAGGAGCGTCCCCAACTTGAAGACCGATTCAGGGGGCTACTGACGGTGTCCTGGACTAGGGGGTACTCACCACGTCGCCTCCCGGTCAGTTAGATTGCGCCGAGGACCCCCATGGCCATATACTCATGCGCCAGTTCGGACAGTTGCCGCATATAAGGAAGATTCCACAAGACTTGGTGGTCAAAACAAGTACTCCTCCCTCACCGGCGTATTCGGCTAGGACTCTTGTTATCGTAGGCCTCTGGTGCCTTATATAAACCAGGGCCAGGCTAGTCGATAGATATACAAACAATCATACCATAGGCTACCTTTTAGGGTTTAGCCTCTACGATCTCGTGGTAGATCAACTCTTGTAATACTCATATCATCAAGAACAATCAAGCAGGACATAGGGTATTACCTCCATCAAGAGGGCCCGAACCTGGGTAAAACATAGTGTCCCCTACCTCCTGTTACCATCCGCCTTAGACGCACAGTTCGGGACTCCCTACCTGAGATTCGCCGGTTTTGACACCGACATTGGTGCTTTCATTGAGAGTTCCGCTATGTGATCGGCAAAAGGATCGATGGCTCGTCTGCAGATTAACTATGATGTTGACATCTTCGTCACCGGCTCGACTGGTCACCTTGGCTTGACCGAGGACTGTGCCCTGCCTCCTATCGTCATGTTCGGACGGGGTCTTTCATCAACACCAACTCCGATCTCTATCAAGATCATGGAGGAATCATCCATGGAGCTCGGGGGCTCAACGTCAACATTGTCCTCTGGCGACTGTGCTGTTTTTTTGGATAGCGAACGCGTATCCGCCGCCACCGCCTCCTCGAGTGTCGTTTCAACGATCGCTTCGGTGGAATTGTGCGGAATCGAGTCTACAACAACCCTGGAAAATTTCGACGAGTTCCAATGGTGGAATCTCTGACAATCTACGATATATCGGAGCCCTGTCAAATCCAGGAGGGAATCTGGACAAGTTTAGGGCGTGGTCTCCAGAGCCCAGCTCGGAAGTCCTTTGGAAGATCCAATCATTCATCTGCTGCGGAATTCCCATATATACCACCCCTCTAAATTGCAGCTCGATCCGACCGTCCAAACTCTGAGAGCCTTCTGATTAGTGCATCACTTTTCAGATATGTTTCCTGCGCGAATACGGATCCTAACCGAATTCATGTTTCTTTATGAACGTGATATTTGACAACCTTATTTTCTTCTAAGGTATTGTGCGTTGTTTTTAACACGCGCCCATAAAATTTTATTCCTCCTCTGAGGTAATCTTCGCCATCACGCTGGTGTCAAACCAGTCCGGCAATATAGCTCCACGACTGACGACTTGCGCTAGACATGTCGCCACTTTTTTAGCCGAGCTCAACTTCTTCGGATCCTCACCTCGGCGATCCGAATAAGAGTTCGGAATCGCCAAGGATAAATCATCACCAACATCGTCGCCCCACGGATTACACAGAGCAGGCACACCGGCATCGCCGCATGGTCACTTCATCAAACCAGCATTGACCGCGTCACAAGTTACGACCTGGGTCGGCATGGCCGCACTGTTGCTTCTTCGAGCCAATGTCCATCACACCGAACTACTTCAACACCTCGGCTGACATGGTAGCTACAACAACTCCTCATCGGCCTGCTCCATCACCTCGGCTAGACCGGGGACTTGGCTATTTCTTCATCAACATACTCCGATGACTTCGGCATCACCAGCCGACCAGCTTCGTCACGTTAGCTGGACCGAGGGCTTCGCCTCGGCAAGCCAACATTTGCCAGCATCACCAGGCCATCGCTTTATCGCCCATCAGGCAATGGGTGTGCGGATCGATCCCCGATTTTGGGAGTCGCTTTTCTTCGGAATGCTACAACAAATAAACCAGGTGCTATTAATCCTAACAATTTTTGCTTGTTGGGTTTATTTTTCTTAATGAGTTATTACTCTGGTTTGTTTCATCATCTGTACACAGGTATATCAAATGGCGGCCACATTAAAAATGGTCGCGTGGTGGTTCGGTCAGTTTCCGTACATAGCTCGGCGAACACCGCATCCGGATCCCGACCCGCCCTGCAAATTCAGGCTTTGTCATGCCTTCACTGCATCACGCTGACACCCTGCATCGATATTGGCTTTGGCACCAGGCCACATTTCTTTAAATAAATTATTTTTGCGTAAAGCAATTATGCAAGGATTATATATATCTTATTATTATTTCCTGGACCGCACTGTTTTATGTGTGCAGGTAATCGATTTTGACTGCGTTAGGTGGTCACTACTCCGGAGTGCCGAACTCCTTGCTCAGACACCTCGGGCCTGGGGGCTGGGACCTCGGCCATGCCGAGGACTGCGAACCTTGTCGGATCTGTCACACATCAATTGGCGTCTTCATCCCGCCAAAAGCCCGAATCGCGTCATCAACACCAAGCACATTAACCAGCTAAGTTGCTTTCATGCTCAAAAACTTTCAGTTTTAAATTTTGTTCGGTTCGACCAAGCATTATACTTTTCGGCACAAAGTTGTTTGTGACAAAGTTCCTTGCCCAAACTTTGTTTGTGACGCGCATATTCAAATACCCCATTTATTTGGGGGCTCCCTTGATGGAGCTTTTCCTCTTGCATATGATTATACTTGTACGGCTTCGTTCCTTGTTCGTGTATTACGCCACAATATGCACCATATTGACCTAAGCGATTTGCAAGCTGGGTTGCCTCGCTCCTGTGTTTACCCCTATGTTCCCGATTGTTCGGCTAGGGAGTAAAGGGAGCACCTCTGCGATTGTCACGACCGGGTCATTCGAGCTCTGACCTCAAACTGGGTGAAGCCGAAATCTAGCGCTCTTATTGTTTTCAATCATGGTCGGCACACATCGGAACTCATGAGTACAAAAAATCTATTGCACAAGTCTCATAGTAATAATGAGCACCGAAGAAAGGTATTGGTGGGGGTACTATTTTCTTTGAAGATGCTTCTTACACTTCGTCAGTAATATAGCATAAGTTCCCTGAGCGCGCTTTGTCTGTTACAGCCTTATGGCCTGATTGCCTGGTCATCGGAAACACCGTCGATACTCTCGACAGGTGGAGTACATGACACTTTTTGGCCCTTGGACGAAGAGGGAGAAGCCGACGGTCGGTTAAGACGCGTTTAAAGTTCGGGTGAACATAGATATGATATAAGTACTTCGGTACATACAATCATTATACATAAAAATCTTTTACCCAAGTCACTTGGGGGCTCTTAAAATTTATATGAGCTATTTTATAGTAAATGTGTTTTCTTCTTGGTCATTGCAAAGTCTTTTTCTACCGCTCCTTTTTTCACTCGAGTTTATGGTCAACAGCCGGATAGCATGTCTTCTCTCTGAAAGCCGCTTGAGTTTAGTTTGCTAAACTGACCTCGGAGAAGTACTCCGCCTTTGGGATAAGGAGCTTGAAGCCGTAGGCTGACCCGCGTGAAGTCTTGAGATCGGATATGTCATGTTAAAGCATGACAGAAGCACATTTTTTTCCAATTTTTGGATTGGCACCGGACACTTGATCTTGTTCGGACGTCAAGTTTTTACTGACGTTTTTTGGTTTTCCAAGGTTATGGCACTTTCAAACTATTTGTGTGTTTTCAGCACAAGTCTCGCAGTGCAACGCTGGACACCTTTAGAGATTCGGCAAAAACATTCTCGGATATTGCTATATATGCACCGGTTTCGAGTTGTGTCTTCGGTCAATAATTGGGTTGCCCGGCTCCTGCGCTTGCCTCCTACGTTCCACTTTGTTTGGCTAGGTGTGCAAAGGGAGAACCACTGCGATTGTGCTTCCAGCTCACATGGTTAAGCACCTCAGTGGAGAAAGCCGAAAACTGACTATCACAATAAGCGTAAACTGGTCAGTGATCCGATGACTATGTTAAATGACGGGCCATTCATAACATTGGCCGAAGTGTTTACGGCTTGACCTCGACTATCGCCGAACACTACCGGGGGCTAGTAACTGGCCTCCCAAACTAAATCCTCAATATTTTGCTCTTACATTAGAGCTGAGGTTTCATGATCATGCTTAGCATGACAACCCAAAGAAAGGAACCGATAGCGAGACTATTTTCTTTGGAAGACATTTCTTATGTTAAACAGTAATATAACATATCTCTCTGCGTACCTTTGTTTATAAAACCGTATGGCCAGATTGTCTTGTTTGTCGTAAATCTTTGCCCTTATAAAGGCTTTATAAAGTAGGACAAACACTCCTCGGCTACTGGCCGAGGAGGTGGAAGCCGATGGTTGGTCAACAAAGTTTTGTACAATGCGGATCCAAGCATTAATGATGTAAAGTACTTGGATACATAGAATCATTACACATAATTTGTGGTTTTACTCTTGATATCGATCCTTAATTCGGCCACCCGTGCCCGCATTAAGGCTCGGAGGCTACTGGGCTTCGGGCTTATCATTTACTAATATTAAAGGGGCATATCGATCCCCTGATCTGGTGTTGCCACCCGACCAGTGTCTCGGGGGCTATTGCATTGGCAATCCAATGCAGAAAATTTAAGTGCAATATAGTTTTTGAGGAGATTATGATCCTCAGGTTGGTCGGCCGCACCCAACCTAATTCTCGATGACTCTGCACACCGCTTTTTGTGTCCCGAAGTATTCTGCCGAGCTAGGAGTTGATCCTCAGACCGATTTTGCAAATCAACCTGAGTCTCAGCGGCTACTGGGATTAGCGGTCTTATGTCATCCTTCAGGTGCATCTCGGGTTTTAGACCGATACACACCTTGAGGGCTACTAGATATATATCTCGGCAGAGAATAAAATGCACCAATAAAAATTTTGACAAAAAATCGGCCCACAGTCGGGGTGGTGCACCACCTCAGAAGCAGTCCGGCATAAAGCTCGGGCGCTAGAGGCTGGCTCCATAGAGGGCATTTCCGGCATTGAGCTCGGCTAAACTCCTTCAACCTTTTTGAACCAAGGTGATTTATGACACCTTGGATATAGTCCAGCGTTGGAGCTCGGATACAGTCCGGCGTTGGAGCTTGGACATAGTCCGGCGTTGGAGCTCGGATACATTCCGGCGTTGGAGCTCGGAAGCGGTCCGGCGTTGGTGCTCGTCTGCAAAAGATACCACGAATGCAGTCCGGCGTTGGAGCTCGGACGCAAGAGGGCGCTGCCGCCTGGGAACAACTTCAAACCCGATGCATGGCATAAAAATAACAAGGCATTGATAAAGGCCGGAAACTTAAAGGGGTTCCTCGGATACCCGACGTATAAACTCTTCAGATGCACGTTCGTGATCCTCAAGATCGAAGAAGATTTGTTGAACCAGTTTTCAAGACTGACGAGCGAAGATGAAGAACAGTTCAGAAGAATCGAGGAGCGTCCCCAACTTGAAGACCGGTTCAGGGGGCTATTGACGGTGTCCTGGACTAGGGGGTACTCGTCTCCCGGTCAGTTAGATTGGGCCGAGGACCCCCATGGCCATATACTCATGAGCCAGTTCGGACAGTTGCGGCATACAAGGAAGATTCTACAAGACTTGGTGGTCAAGACAAGGACTCCTCCCCCACCGGCATATTCGGCTAGGACTCTTGTTATCCTAGGCCTCTGGTGCATTATATAAACCAGGGCCAGGCTAGTCGATAGATATACAAACAATCATACCATAGGCTAGCTTTTAGGGTTTAGCCTCTACGATCTCGTGGTAGATCAACTCTTGTAATACTCATATCATCAAGAACAATCAAGCAGGACGTAGGGTATTACCTCCATCAAGAGGGCCCGAACCTGGGTAAAACATCGTGTCCCCTGCCTCCTGTTACCATCCGCCTTAGACACACAATTCGGGACCCCCTACCCGAGATCCGCCGGTTTTGACACTGACAGCTATGTTATGGATGAAGAAACTAAAAGAGACTTTCTTGCATGCAATGATAGAAGTGATCTTAAGAAATTATTAGCTAAGCTTAAACAAAAAAATCTGAATGCTAGAATGAAATATGATCCCGCTTATGCTATTTCACCTATCTTTGTTACTGATAAGGATTATGAATTCTCTATTGATCCTGATATAATTACTTTGGTTGAATCTGATCCTTTTTATTGTTATGAATCTGAAACTGTTGTGGCACATCTTACTAAATTAAATGATATAGCCACCCTATTCACTAATGATGAGAGAACTCGCTACTTTTATATCCTTAAAATATTTCCGTTCTCATTAAAGGGTGATGCTAAGATATGGTTTAATTCTCTTGATCCTGGTTGTGTGCGTAGTCCCCAGGATATGATTTATTACTTCTCTGCTAAATATTTCCCTGCTCATAAGAAACAAGCTGCCTTAAGGGATATATATAATTTTGTGCAAATTGAAGAAGAGAGTCTCCCACAAGCTTGGAGGAGGCTTCTCCAATTACTTAATGCTTTGCCTGATCACCCTCTTAAGAAAAATGAAATACTTGATATCTTTTATAATGGACTAACCGATGCTTCCAGAGATTACCTGGATAGTTGTGCTGGTTCTGTTTTCAGGGAAAGAACACCAGATGAAGCTGAAATTCTATTGAATAATGTGTTGACAAATGAAAATAATTGGACACTTCATGAGCCAACTCCTGAGCCTATTCCTAAACCAACTCCGAAGAAAAGAGGTGTTCTATTTCTCAGTCCTGAAGATATGCAAGAGGCAAAGAAATCTATGAAGGAAAAGGGTATTAAAGCTGAAGATGTTAAGAATTTACCTCCTATCAAAGAAATACATGGTCTTAATTTACTGCCTGTTGAAGAAATATATGGTCTAAATCCATCACCTATTGAAGAAACACATGGTCTTGATAACCCGACACAGGTAGTAAAGGTAAATTCTCTCTATAGATATGATAAAGCTGAAATCCCTCCTACTAAGTTTGCTAGCCAATGTTTGGATGAGTTTGATAACTTTATGGTTAAGCAAGAAGACTTCAATGCTTATTTTGGTAGATAATTGAAACAAAATGCTTATATGATTGAACACTTGGGTGATTATATGTCTAGAGTTAAAGGTGAACTTAAACTCATTAGTAAACATGCTTCTATGGTTACCACTCAAGTATAACAGAATGATTTGCTCCGTGAATTAAATAGTAAGAAAAATGATAATGCTGTTAGAGTTATGACTAGAGGTGGTAAAATGACCCAGGAACCTTAGTATCCAAGGGCCATCCTAAGAGCAGCAAGATTCTCAGAGAAATGATATAGATTCACCTAGTCCTTCTAAAAGGAATAAAAAGAAAAATGATAGGACTTTGCATGCTTCTAGTGAACCTGTTATTGACACACCTGAGAATCCCAATGATATCTCTATTTCTGATGATGAAACACAATCTGGTAATGAACATGAAACTAGTGATAATGTTAATGATAATGTTCATGTTGATGCTCAACCTAGCAATGATAATGATGTAGAGATTGAACCTGTTGTTGATCTTGATAACCCACAATCAAAGAATCAACATTATGATAAGAGAGACTTTGTTGCTAGGAAGCACGGTAAGGAAAGAGAACCATGGGTTCAGAAACCCATGCCTTTTCCTCCTAAGCCATCCAAGAAAAAGGATGATGAGGATTTTGAGCGTTTTGCAGAAATGATTAGACCTATCTTTTTGCATATGCGTTTGACTGATATGCTTAAAATGAATCCTTGTGCTAAGTACATGAAAGATATAGTTACTAATAAGAAAAAGATACCGAAAGCTGAAATTTCCACCATGCTTGCTAATTATACTTTCAAAGGTGGAATACCTAAGAAACTAGGAGATCCCGGAGTACCAACTATACCATGCTCCATTAAAAGAAACTATGTTAAAACTGCTTTATGTGATCTTGGAGCCGATGTTAGTGTTATGCCTCTCTCTTTATATCGTAGACTTGATTTGAATAAGTTTACACCTACTAAAATATCTTTGCAAATGGCTGATAAATCAACTGCTATACCTGTCGGTATTTGTGAGGATGTGCCTGTTGTGGTTGCAAACGTTACTATTTTAACGAACTTTGTTATTCTTGATATTCCTGAGGACGATAGTATGTCTATTATTCTTGGAAGACCTTTTTTGAATACTGAAGGGGATGTTATTGATTGCAACAAAGGCAATGTCACTTTTCATGTTAATGGTAATGAGCATACGGTACACTTTCTGAGGAAACAACCTCAAGTCCACAGTATCAATTCTATTGGAAAAATTCCATCGATTATTTTTGGAGGATTTGAATTTCCTCTCCCTACTGTCAAGAAGAAATATTATATTCTTATTGTTGGGGATGTCCATATCCCCGTTGAGGTAACCTAGTGTTATTCGAAATTTCTTGTGACGCCCCGAGACCGATGTGCCAGGTGTCTTCCAGTTATTCGCTGTTGTTGCCTTGTCATTGCTTGCATGTCATGCATCTCATATCATGTCATCTTGTGCATTTCATTTGCATACATGTTCATCTCATGCATCCGAGCATTTTCCCCGTTGTCCGTTTTGCAATCCGGCGCTCCTATGTTCCCCGGTGTCCCTTTCTACCTCTTTTCGTGTGCGGGTGCTAAACGTTTTTGGATTGGACCGATACTTGTCATGCGGCCTTGGTTTACCCCCGGTAGACCGCCTGTCAAGTTTCGTGCCATTTGGACTTCGTTTGATACTCCAACGGTTAACCGAGGAACCGAAAAGGCCTCGTGTGTGTTGCAGCCCAACACCCCTCCAAAGTGGCCCAAAACCCACCTAAACCCCCTCCATCATCTCGGTCGTTCGATCACGATCGTGTGGCCGCAAACCGCACCTCATTCAGAGTCTCCTAGCTCCCTCTACCTATATATATGTGCTCTCCTCCGAAAATTCCGCGCAGATCAAACCCTAGCCCCGCTCCTCGTGCCGCCGGACAAAACTTCCCACCGCGCCGGGCATGTCCGTCGCCCCGCAGCCACATCACTCCGACCAATGGCATGTGTCCACGTCACCTGCCCCGCCGCCGCAACCAACCAGCACCCGCCACCTCAGCGACGCGCCGCCCCACTTCACCGCGGGCCCGCCCGGCCCATCCGATTGCCGCCCCGCGCCTGGTCGTCCCCGCCGCCTCAGGAGCTCGCCGCCGCCTCCAACCTCGCCGCCTCGCCGACCGGCAACCGCCGCCACCGTGTGAGCTCATCGGCGCCCGCAGGCCGCCCGGCCGGCTTCTCCACCGCCGCGCCTGCCAGATCTCAGCCGTGCCACCCGCTAGCTCTCCCCGCCACCGCGCTGCGCACTGCCTCCAACCGCCACTCGCCGGCATTGCCTCGCTCCGGCGAGCCGCCGGACATCGCCGCCGCCATCCGCGCCGCCCTCCGCCGGCGTTCGTCTCCGGTCGCCGCACCGGCCAGATCCAGGCGGGTGGACGAGATCCACCCGTCCCGCAATCCAAACGTGTCACCCGCTCCCGTACCACGCCGTCCCACTTCGTCTGGTCCCGCGTTGACTTTCCCCGAGAGGTCGAAATTCTTCTAAGTCCCCAGATCCCAGTAATTTTATGCATATTTCATCACATCATAAATTCATCACCATTGCTCTGATTCATGCGTGTAGCATATAAAAATGTTCGTCTCGACGAGTACATCATTTCATCTCATTGCATCATTTTCATTTGAGCTCATCTTGATGCCCAAAATGCTATTGGAAGAGGGCTATGTGATGATAGTTTCAGATCTGTTTCAGCATTTGCACTTTTGTCATTTTTGTCATGATTATTGTGTGCATGATATGGTCATGAGCTCTAGATGTGTTTTGTTATATGCCATGCCATCTTTACAGTGGTGTATGCCATGTATTTTTGTGATCTTTGTGGTGAATAGCACAAGCATGCAAAGTAGCTTACTCAATGATGCTGATTTTAGGGACTTCGAATTTCACTAAGTCCTTGCCCTGTCATTATTTTTATGACATATGTTCATGTTGTTTCCTAGTGATCGGTGCCTCTTTTGAGCATGATCAGTAAGGATGTTTTGTAGATATTGTGGTGCTCTTTCCATCCATGTCTTTGTTTGAAATTATGGAGCACCCTAGCTTGAGTCAATCGAGCTCCACTTTTGCTATAAAATGTTCCTGGCAGATTGTTAACATGTTTAGAGATTTTGCCGAGCTTGTTGTTGTTGATTTGTGCATGCTATGATGTTGTTCTTGCCATGTCTAGCTTCTATGCCATGTCTATTTGCTGGGTATATGCTTATTTTGTTATGCAATTCCTCATAGTGAGTGCATCGAGCTCGTAAACATGCCTACTCGTTATCAGTTTTGTCATGCTCCAGTTTTTCACTAAGTCTGAATATGTTTATGTTTTTGCTATGTTCACATGCTTGCAATTGTATTTTATGATCCTTTTGACTCATGGTTACTAAGGGACTTTTGTTGTATGCTTTGAGTAGCTTCATGCAATGCCTTGCTTTGCCATGATATGTTCCTGTAGCATGTAGTTTTGATGCTCTAAAGATTGCTTCCTGATGTTAAATTCCTGACTTGCTGTTAATTTCACTAAGTCTGAAACCTGTTATCTTTTGCACTTTTGTCATGCTTGTTTGAACCTGTTAATGAGTGATTTAGCCGTAGCTCAGTGTTTATCTTTTGTCAAGCATCTTGAGTGGATACCTGCCATGTATTTTTTTGCCATGTTTGAGTGTTGTAGCATATTTTCTTGATGCATTTAGATGGCCTCTTGCTGATTATCGCAGACCGGTGCCATATTTGTTTTGCTTGTCATTTCCAAACCGTGCATCTGATTCCGGTGATCTTTATATCGATTTCGACCGAAACCAACTCATATTTCCAATGGCACTCTTGGATTTCCAAGTTGAGGCCAGGTTCAATCATTCCTTTCCAGATCATGCATATGCACCGCATACCGCATCCCGCATATCATGCCATGTTCATGTGTTGGTTGTTTACTATGTTGTGTGCTTCTTTCCGGTGTTGCTTCTTCGGGTTGGTTCCGATAACGTCGCGTTTCTGAGGACCCGTTCTACTACGTCCGTTTGTCTTCTTCATGGACTCGTTCTTCTTCCTTGCGGGATTTCAGGCAAGATGACCATACCCTCGAAATCACTTCTATCTTTGCTTGCTAGATGCTCGCTCTTTTGCTATGCCTATGTTGCGATACCTACCACTTGCTTATCATGCCTCCCATATTGTTAAGCCAAGCCTCTAACCCAACTTGTCCTAGCAAACCGTTGTTTGGCCATGTTACCGCTTTGCTCAGCCCCTTTTATAGCGTTGTTAGTTGCAGGTGAAGATTGGAGTTTGTTCCTTGTTGGAACATGGATATTTTGTTGGGATATCACAATATCTCTTATTTAATTAATGCATCTATACACTTGGTAAAGGGTGGAAGGCTTGGCCTTATGCCTGGTGTTTTTTTCCACTCTTGCCGCCCTAGTTTCCGTCATATCGGTGTTATGTTCCTGGATTTTGCGTTCCTTACACGGTTGGGTTATAACGGGAACCCCTTGACAGTTCGCTTTGAATAAAACTCCTCCAGCAAGGCCCAACCTTGGTTTTACCATTCGCCACCTAGCCTCTTTTTCCCTTGGGTTAGGCCAGCCCAAGGGTCATCTTTATTTTAACCCCCCCCCCGGGCCAGTGTTTGTCTAAGTGTTGGTCCAAACTAGAGCCCCTTGCAGCGCCACCTCGGGGAAACTCGAGGGCTGGTTTTAGTTGTACGGATTGCTTATTCGGTGTGCCCTGAGAACGAGATATGTGCAGCTCCTATCGGGATGTCGGCGCATCAGGTGGTCTTGCTGGACTTGTTTTACCATTGTCGAGGATGTGTTGTAACTGGGATGCCAAGTCTGATCGGATTGTCTTGGGAGAAGGAATATCCTTCGTTAACCGTGAGAGCTTGTGATGGGCTAAGTTGGGACACCCCTGCAGGGATTTGAACTTTCGAAATTCATGCCCGCGGTTATGGGCAGATGGGAATTTGTTAATGTCCGGTTGTAGAAAACCTGAAGTTGATGTTAATTAAAATACATCAACCGCGTGTGTAACCGTGATGGTCTCTTTCCGGCGGAGTCTGGGAAGTGAACACGGTGTTGGAGTAATGCTTGACGTAGGTTGTTCTAGGATCACTTCTTGATCATAGTTGTTCGACCGTGCTTTTGCCTTCTCTTCTCGCTCTCATTTGTGTATGTTAGCTACCATATATGCTAGTCGCTTGCTGCAGCTCCACCTCATACCTTTTACCCTTCCTATAAGCTTAAATAGTCTTGATCGCGAGGGTGTGAGATTGCTGAGTCCCCGTGACTCACAAATACTTCCAAAACCAGTTTGCAGGTGCCGATGATATCGTGCAGGTGACGCAACCGAGCTCAAGGAGGAGCTCGATGAAGTTTGTGTTCGCTATGTTGTTCTGTTTCCAGTTGATCAGTAGTGGAGCCCAGTTGGGACGATCGGGGATCTGTGTAGCTTTTGGGGTAGTCTTCTTTTATTTTGGTTCCGTAGTCGGACCTTGATTGGATCTGGATGATGTAATGCTTTATTCATGTATTGTGTGAAGTGGCGATTGTAAGCCAACTATGTATCGCTTTCCCTTATTTATTACATGCGTTGTTGTGAAGATTACCTCACTTGTGACATTGCTTTCAATGCGGTTATGCCTCTAAGTCGTGCTTCGACACGTGGGAGATATAGCCGCATCGAGGGCGTTACATTTCTCCGGTTTCATGTTACTCGAAATGAGTTTGTCAACAAGACTTGATCAACCTTGTTAATGGATTCCTTTTGATGAGCGTGAGATGGATGAAGTTAGAAAGCACAACCTTCTGTACCCTCTTTTTACTTTCTGCTATTTATATTAAATAAAGCAAAAATAGTAATTTCTATCTGTTTTCTGATTATCCGTGCAATATAAAAATACCCGAAAATAAAAGTTCTCCAAATGCCCTGAAATTTAAATATGATTTTTTTCTGAAATATTTGAGAATATCTGGCACTGACAACACAGGAGGGGGAGCAAGCACCTGGCCACGTGGGTCCATGGCGCGCCCACCCCCTGGGCGCGCTCCCTGCCTCATGGGCCCACGGTGGCTCCCCTCAACTTATTCCTGCACCCACACACTTCTTCTTCCTCCCAAAAAAACCACCATCCAGCTCAAGCACGACTTCTAGCTCATTTTGCTGTGATTTTCGATCTCCTTGCTCAAAGCACCTCTCACAAAACTGCTTTAGGGGATCGTTCCTTGGTATGTGACTCCTCCATTGGTCCAATTAGTTTTTGTTCTAGTGCTTTATTCATTGAAAATTTGTGCTGCCTAGGTGACCATGTTCTTGAGCTTGCATGTCAAATTTATATGGTTCCAAGTAGTTCTAATGCATGATATAGGCTCTAGGCACTTGTAGGGGTAGTCGCTATCAATTTGTTGAGTTTGGTTTACTTTTATTTGAAGTTACTAAAAATTTCAGAATTTTTCAAAAAATAATGAAGAGATTTTATAGGGGCTCATCGAGCCGAAGCTCGAAGGATAAGCAAAGTGAGGAGGATAAGAGACCCCAAGTATAATCTCCCTCGCACCGTGGAGGTCCGGCCGTGTGAATGGCCTTGTGATGATTTCTTGAGGGCAGCCGGGATTTATGATGATTTCTATGAATTGGCTGAGAATGCAGGCCTCACCGCCTTCCTCCACGACCAACGCGAACAGTATCTCTTACTCACCAATATCTTTGTGCAAACCTTTCATTTCCATGCTAGGAGCTCACCACCTACGGTGGAGTTTTACTTATATGATGAGCATAAGGAGATGTCACTTCGTGATTTTTGTCGGGTTTGTTTGATCCCTTTTGAGGGCATCATAGAGGAACCACATCGTGACTATGTGGATGGGTTTATTGATACCATCACTTTAGGGGAAACGAGGAAGGTTTCCGACGCACGAACTACTAGCATACACTTTCCTGTTCTACGTTACTTTGCTATATTTGCTAGTAGATGCTTAATTGGGCGTGGAAACTGTGGAAACCTGAGTGCCCCTGATATTGTTATGTTGTTCCATGCCTTATTTCGTGATGATACATTCAGCATGGGTGCTATTATTGCAAAGCGGTTAAATCTTAACCGTACTAAGGGCCCCGTCTTTGGAGGCATCTTCGCCTCGCGCCTAGCTGCACATTCTAACATACCTATTAGGCATTATGAGAAGGAAGAAAAATTGCTGCCTCCTGTTTATTTAGATTATAAGAGTATGGTAGCACATGATTTTATTGTTAAGAATAGGGAAAATGAGCTTAAATACAAATTGTTCTTTGATAAACATCATCCTGAGACTATTACCCTGCCTGCTCCTTCCTTGTTTGATTTATCTGCTGGCAAGTACCTTATTCCGTTTGAGGCCATTCACGCCTACCAGAACCCTACATCAGCTGCAGAGCCAGAGCCGAAACCACAATTTGAGCCTCCACGATAGTCTGATTACCAGTGGGATCCGGAGGCGATTGCCAGCCAGTGGCAATCTGACTATGCATCTCAGTACGACCCCAACTACAACTTTGGATATCCGCCAGGCCATCCGTGGCATTAGACCAACTTAGGCCAAAAGCCTAAGCTTGGGGGAGTACATATTTCCCACCGACATTACATTCATGTTCACATACTCATTGCTAGATGTCGGTGCTCATACTTTTTCATTGTAATATCCATGCTAGTTTATTTTCCTTTTTATGCTTTCTTCTTGTGTGTTTGATAAACCTTAAGAAAAAACCAAAAAAATAGTTGTAGATTTTAGCTAGTTTTAATTTCCATGCCTATAGTAGTAATTAAAAAGAAAACCCAAAAAGATTTCATGTTCTTCTTTTGCTTCTTGGGAGCTTTCCCGTGTAAATAGTTTCTTTTCTTTTCTTTTCTTTGGGGGTCAATAGGAGAAGACCTTAAGTAAACTGTTAAAGTGGCTCTTATATGCATTATTGTTGATATGACAAAAGAGTCCATATTGTCTTGTCTTCTCCCGTTTATTGAATGCTTGCAGATTCCAGCTTAGTCCAATGCACGTGCACTGTTACTATTATTCACATCGTTTAGTCGTGCAAGTGAAAGGCAATTATGACGATATGTGATGGACTGATTGAGATGGAAGAAGCTGGTATGAACTCGACCTCTCTTGTTTTTGTAAATATGATTAGTTCATCGTTCCTGATTCAGCCTATTATGAATAAACATGTTTGCAATGACAATTAGAGATTATAGTTGCTTATGCCATGCTTAATTAGCTAGGAGCTTATAATTAATGGTTTACCTTGGGTGCCAACATGCTATTAGAATGGTTGTGATGTGGTATGATAGGGTGGTATCCTATTTTGAACGATTCGAGTGGCTTGACTTGGCACATGTTCACGCATGTAGTTGAAACAAAATCAACATAGCCTCTACGATGTTTATGTTCATGGTGCATTATATCCTACTCATGCTTGCATGAAGTGTTGATTAATTTTAATGCATGTTCATGACTGTTGTCGCTCTCGAGCTGGTCGCTTCCCAGTCTTTTTCTAGCCTTCACCTGTACTAAGCGGGAATATTGCTTGTGCATCCAATCCCATAAACCCCAAAGTTGTTCCATATGAGTCCACCATATCTACCTATATACGGTATCTACCTGCCGTTCCAAGTAAATTTGTATGTGCCAAACTCTAAACCTTCCAATATACATTCTGTTTTGTATGCTCGAATAGCTCATGTATCAACTAGGGCTGTTCGTATCTTCCATGTTAGGCGGGTTATTCTCAAGAGGAGTGGACTCCGCTCCTCACTCGCGAGAAAATGGCTAGTCACCGGGATGCCAAGTCCCATGCTTTATGCAAATCAAATCAAAATAATTGCAAACAAAACTCCCCCTGGGACTGTTGTTAGTTCGAGGCACTCGTTGTTTCGAGCAAGCCATGGATTGATGCTTGTTGGTGGAGGGGGAGTATAAACTTTACCATTCTGTTTGGGAACCGCCTATAATGTGTGTAGCATGGAAGATATCGCCATCTCTTGGTTGTTATGTTGACAATGAAAGTATACCGCTCAAAATATTATTCACCTATATTTCAAAACCGAGCTCTGGCACCTCTACAAATCCCTACTTCCCTCTGCGAAGGGCCTATCTATTTACTTTTATGTTGAGTCATCATCCTCTTATTAAAAAGCACCAGTTGGAGAGCACCGCTGTCATTTGCATTCATTACTGTTAGTTTACATTGAGTATGACTTGACTGGATCTCTTTTACCATGAATTACAATGTCTAGTCAGTCCTTGATCTTTAAAGGTTCTCTGCATTTATGTTTTGCGGTCTCAGAAAGGGCTAGCGAGATACCATCTTGTTATATCATATTATGATTGTTTTGAGAAAGTGTTGTCATCCGAGATTTATTATTATTATTGCTCGCTAGTTGATTATGACATTGATATGAGTAAACATGAGACCTAAGAGTTATTGTGAATGTGGTTAGTTCATAATCTTTGCTGAAAACTTGAACGCTGGCTTTACATATTTACAACAACAAGAGCAAACAGAGTTTGTAAAAGTTTTTCTTTATCACTTTCAGTTTGTCAACTGAATTTCTTGAGGACAAGCAAAGGTTTAAGCTTGGGGGAGTTGATACGTCTCCGTCGTATCTACTTTTCCAAACACTTTTGCCCTTGTTTTGGACTCTAACTTTCATGATTTGAATGGAACTAACCCGGACTGACACTGTTTTCAGCAGAATTGCCATGGTGTTATTTATGTGCAGAAACAAAAGTTCTCGGAATGACCTAAAACTCCACGGAGATTATTTTTGGAAATAATAAAAAATACTGGCAAAGAATCAAGGCCAGGGGGCCCACACCCTAGCCACGAGGGTGGGGGCGCGCCTGCCCCCCTGGGCGTGCCCCCACTGCCTCGTGGGGCCCCTGGTGCTCCACCGACCTCAACTCCAACTCCATATATTCGTGTTCGGGGAGAAAAAATAGAGGATAAGGATTCATCGCGTTTTACGATACGGAGCCGCCGCCAAACCCTAAACTCTCTCGGGAGGGCTGATCTAGAGCCCGTTCGGGGCTCCGGAGAGGGGAATCCGTCGCCATCGTCATCATCAACCATCCTCCATCACCAATTTCATGATGCTCACTACCGTGCATGAGTAATTCCATCGTAGTCTTGCTGGACGGTGATGGGTTGGATGAGATTTATCATGTAACCGAGTTAGTTTCGTTAGGGTTTGATCACTAGTATCCACTATGTTCTGAGATTGATGTTGCTATGACTTTGCTATGCTTAATGCTTGTCACTAGGGCCCGAGTGCCATGATTTCAGATCTGAACCTATTTTGTTTTCATGAATATATGTGAGTTCTTGATCCTATCTTGCAAGTCTATAGTCACCTACTATGTGTTATGATCCGGCAACCCCGAAGTGACAATTATCGGGACCACTCCTGGTGATGACCATAGTTTGAGGAGTTCATGTATTCACCATGTGTTAATGCTTTGGTCTGGTACTCTATTAAAAGGAGGCCTTAATATCCCTTAGTTTCCGCTAGAACCCCGCTGCCACGGGAGGGTAGGACAAAAGATGTCATGCAAGTTCTTTTCCATAAGCACGTATGACTATATTCGGAATACATGCCTACATTACATTGATGAATTGGAGCTAGTTCTGTGTCACCCTATGTTATGATTGTTACATGATGAACCGCATCCAGCATAATTCTCCATCACCGATACAATGCCTACGAGATTTCCACATATTGTTCTTCGCTTATTTACTTTTCCGTTGCTATTGTTATCATCACTACAAAATACCAAAAATATTACTTTTGCTATCGTTACCACTACTATCATATTACTTTGTTGCAGATATTAAGTTTCTAGGTGTGGTTGAATTGACAACTTAGCTGCTAATACTTGAGAATATTCTTTGGCTCCCCTTGTGTCAAATCAATAAATTTGGGTTGAATACTCTACCCTTGAAAACTGTTGTGATCCCCTATACTTGTGGGTTATCAGGTAGTAACTTGATCTGAAGTTACATTATCATCAACATTAGCTTCCTCACTAATTGGCGTAGGAGTCACAGGAACAGATTTCTGTGATGAACTACTTTCCAATAAGGGAGCAGGTACAGTTACCTCATCAATTTCTACTTTCCTCCCACTCACTTCTTTTGAGAGAATCTCCTTATCTAGAAAGGATCCACTCTTAGCAACAAATGTCTTGCCTTCGGATCTGTGATAGAAGGTGTACCCAACTGTCTCCTTTGGGTATCCTATGAAGACACATTTCTCTGATTTGGGTTTGAGCTTATCAGGATGAAACCTTTTCACATAAGCATCGCAACCCCAAACTTTAAGAAATGATAACTTTGGTTTCTTGCCAAACCATAGTTCATCTGGCGTCATCTCAACTGATTTAGATGGTGCCCTATTTAACGTGAATGCAGCTGTCTCTAATGCATAACCCCAAAATGATAGTGGTAAATCGGTAAGAGACATCATAGATTGCACCATATCTAATAAAGTACGGTTATGATGTTCGGACACACCATTACGCTGTGGTGTTCCAAGTGGCGTGAGTTGTGAAACTATTCCTCATTGTTTCAAATGAAGACCAAACTCGTAACTCAATATTCTCCTCCACGATCAGATCGTAGAAACTTTATTTTCTTGTTACGATGATTTTCCACTTCACTCTGAAATTGTTTGAACTTTTCAAATGTTTCAGATTTATGTTTCATCAAGAAGATATACCCATATCTTACTCAAATCATCTGTGAAGGTCAGAAAATAACGATACCTGCCGTGAGCCTCAACACTCATCGGACTGCATACATCAGTATGTATTGTTTCCAACAAGTCTGTTGCTCGCTCCATTGTTCCGGAGAACGGAGTCTTAGTCATCTTGCCCATGAGGCATGGTTCGCAAGCATCAACTGATTCATAATCAAGCGATTCCAAAAGCCCATCAGCATGGATTTTCTTCATGCGCTTTACACCAATATGACCTAAACGGTAGTGCCACAAATAAGTTGCACTATCATTATTAACTTTGCATATTTTGGCTTCAATATTATGAATATGTGTATCACTACGATCGAGATTAAATAAACCATTCACCTTGGGTGTATGACCGTTGAAGGTTTTATTCATGTAAACAGAACAACAATTATTCTCCGACTTTAAATGAATAACTGTATTGCAATAAACATGATCAAATCATATTCATGCTTAACGCAAACACCAAATAACATTTATTTAGGTTCAACACTAATCCTGAAAGTATAGGGAGTGTGCGATGATGATCATATCAATCTTGGAACCACTTCCAACACACATCGTCACTTCACCCTTAACTATTCTCTGTTCATTCTATAACTCCCGTTTCGAGTTACTAATCTCAACAACTGAACTAGTATCAAATACCGAGGGGTTGCTATAAACACTAGTAAAGTACACATCAATAACATGTATATCAAATATACATTTGTTCACTTTGCCATCCTTCTTATCCGCCAAATACTTGGGGCAGTTCTGCTTCCAGTGACCAGTCCCTTTGCAGTAGAAGCACTTAGTCTCAGGTTTAGGTCTAGACTTGGGCTTCTTCACTTGAGCAGCAACTGGCTTGCCGTTCTTCTTGAAGTTCTCCTTCTTCCCTTTGCCCTTTTCTTGAAACTAGTGGTCTTGTCAACCATCAACACTTGATGCTTTTCTTGAATTCTACCTTCGTCGATTTCAGCATCACGAAGAGCTTGGGAATCATTTCCGTTATCCCTTGCATATTATAGTTCATCACGAAGTTCCAGTAACTTGGTGATAGTGACTAGAGAATTCTGTCAATCACTATCTTTTCTGGAAGATTGACTCCCACTTGGTTCAAGTGATTGTAGTACTCAGACATTCTGAGCACATGCTCACTAGCTGAGCTATTCTCCTCCAACTTGTAGGCAAAGTGCTTTTCAAAGGTCTCGTACCTTTCGACATGGGCATGAGTCTGAAATACTAATTTCAACTCTTGGAACATCTGATATGCTCTGTGGTGTTCAAAACATCTTTGAAGCCCCGATTCTAAGCCGTAAAGTATGGTGCACTTAAACTATCAAGTAGTCATCATATCGAGCTCGCCAAACGTTTATAACGTCTGCATCTGCTCCTGCAATCGGTATGTCACCTAGCGGTGCATCAAGGACATAATTCTTCTGTGTAGCAATGAGGATAATCCTTAGATCACGGATCCAATCCGCATCATTGCTACTAACATCTTTCAACTTAGTTTTTCTCTAGGAACATATCAAAATAAACGGGGAGCTATATCGCAAGCTATTGATCTACAACATAGTTATGCAAATACTATCGGGACTAAGTTCATGATAAATTAAAGTTCAATTAATCATATTACTTAAGAACTCCCACTTAGATAGACATCCCTCTAGTCATCTAAATGATCACGTGATCCAAATCAACTAAACCATGTCCGATCATCACGTGAGATGGAGTATTTTTCAATGGTGAACATCACTATGTTGATCATATCTACTATATGATTCATGCTCGACCTTTCGGTCTCAATGTTCCGAGACCATATCTGCATATGTTAGGCTCATCAACTTTAACCCGAGTATTCTACGTGTGCAAAACTGTCTTACACCCGTTGTAGATGAAAGCTTATTACACCCGATCATCACGTGGTGTCTCGGCACGACGAACTTTGGCAACGGTGCATACTCAGGGAGAACACTTGTACCTTGAAATTTAGTGAGAGATCATCTTATAATGCTACCGCTGAACTAAGCAAAAATAAGATGTACTCCCTCTGTTCCTAAATATTTGTCTTTTTAAAGATTTCAAATGAACTTCCACATACAGATGTATATAGACATATTTTAGAGTGTAGATTCACTCATCTTGTTTCGTATGTACTCACTTGTTGAAATCTCTAAAAAGACAATTATTTAGGAATGGAGGGAGTATAAAAGATAAACATCACATGCAATCCAAATATGTGACATGATATGGCCATCATCATCTTGTGCTTTTGATCTCCATCTGCAAAGTAATGTCATGATCTCTGAGGGAGTCCTGGATTAGGGGGTGTCCGGATGGCCGGACTATACCTTCAGCCGGACTCCTGGACTATGAAGATACAAGATTGAAGACTTCGTCCCGTGTCCGGAAGGGACTTTCCTTGGCGTGGAAGGCAAGCTTGGCGATACGGATATGCAGATCTCCTACCATTGTAACCGACTTTGTGTAACCCTAACCCTCTCCGGTGTCTATATAAACCGGAGGGATTTAGTCCGTAGGACAACATACACAACAACAATCATACCATAGGCTAGCTTCTAGGGTTTAGCCTCTCCGATCTCGTGGTAGATCTACTCTTGTACTACCCATATCATCAATATTAATCAAGCAGGACGTAGGGTTTTACCTCCATCGAGAGGGCCCGAACCTGGGTAAAACTTCGTGTCCCTTGCCTCATGTTATCATCTAGCCTAGACGCACAGTTCGGGACCCCCTACCCAAGTCCGCCAGTTTTGACACCGACATTGGTGCTTTCATTGAGAGTTCCTCTGTGTTGTCGCCGTCAGGCTTGATGGATCCTACGATCATCAATGGCGATGCAGTCCAGGGTGAGACCTTCCTCCCCGGAAAGATCTTCGTCTTCGGCAGCTTCGCACTGCGGGCCAATTCACTTGGCCATCTGGAGCAGATCGAAAGCTATGCCCCTGGCCGTCAGGTCAGATTTGGAAGTTTAAACTACATGGCTGACATCCGCGGGGACTTGATCTTCGACGGATTCGAGCCACTGCCGAGCGCGCCGCACTGTCACGACGAGCATGATCTAGCTCTGACGCCGAACAGTGCCCTGGAGGCCGCACCCGCATCGGCTTCGACCCTTAATTCGGAGCCAACTGCGCCGATCGAGGATGGGTGGTTGGACGCCGCCTCGGGGGCTGCGATCCCAACGGCGATCGAGCTGAACACCAGCCCCGCACTCTACGAGACTCGTGACTCCAAGGAGCCGGACTCCTCTCCGGGCTCCGAACCCTCCGCGCCCCTACCGATCGAATCCGATTGGGCGCCGATTATGGAGTTTACTGCCGCGGACATCTTTCAACACTCACCTTTCGGCGATATTCTGAAGACACTGAAGTCTCCTCTTTATTAGGAGAGCCCTGGCCGAACTACGGTCAACAAGGTTGGGATTCGGACGATGAAGAAATTCAAAACCCACCCACCACCCACTTTGTAGCCACTGTCGACGACTTAACCGACATGCTCGACTTCGACTCCGAAGACATCGACGATATGGACGCCGATGAAGGAGACGATGAAGAACCAGCGCCTATCAGGCCCTGGAAAGCCACCTCGTCATATGACATATACATGGTGGACACCCCAAAAGAAGGAGATGGCGATGGAACAGCGGAGGATGACCCCTCCAAGAAACAGCCTAAGCGCCGGTGTCAGCAGCGCCACTCAAAATCCCGCCAAAACAAATACGGTGATTCCAGCACGGGAGATAATAATACTCCGGAAAGTGCCGAAGAAAACCCCCTCCAGCAAGATTTAGCACAGGAGGATGGAGAAACCAGCCCTCATGAGAGAGCGGCAGACAGAGAGGTCGAGGACGATAATTATATGCCTCCCTCCGAAGACGAGGCAAGCCTCGACGATGACGAATTCGTCGTGCCAGAGGATCCCGTCGAGCAAGAGCGTTTCAATGCATGCTTATGGCCACGGCAAGAAGCCTCAAGAAAAAACAGCAACAGCTTAGAGCTGATCAAGATCTGCTAGTCGACAGATGGACTGAAGTCCTTGCGGCCGAAGAGCATAAACTCGAACGCCCCTCCAAGAGCTACCCAAAGCGCAGGTTGCTACCCCAATTAGAGGAGGAAGCACTTGATGCGGCCGACCGGCCACCTCGTGGCCGCGACAGAGAGGCCTCTCGGCCCTCCACTCAAGCCGCACCCCGTACCAAGGCATGGGAATATGCACCGGACTTACGAGATATGTTGGAGGACAAGGCAAGGCAAACAAGATCGATCTACGGATCGCGTGGGCGCCCGACGGCTTGAGACGGTAACTGTCATGCCGGCCACAAATTCGGCAGGGCCGAACACAGTAGACAAAGCTCATTGGAGCTACGTCGTGATATATCCCAGTACAGAGGCGCCGCACACCCACTATGCTTCATAGACGAAATAATGGATCATCAAATCCCCGAGGGTTTCAAACCCGTAAATATCGAATCATATGATGGCACAACAGATCCTACGGTATGGATCGAGGATTATCTCCTTCATATCCACATGGCCCGCGGCGATGATTTCCACGCCATCAAATACCTCCCACTCAAGCTTAAAGGACCAGCTCGGCATTGGCTTAACAGCTTGCCAACAGGATCAATCAGTTGTTGGGAGGACCTGGAAGCCGCATTCCTCGACAATTTCCAGGGCACTTATGTGCGACCCCCAGACGCCGATGACCTAAGTCACGTAATTCAGCAGCCAGAGGAATCGGCCAGGCAATTCTGGACACGGTTCCTAACAAAGAAAAATCAAATAGTCGACTATCCGGACGCTGAGGCCCTAGCAGCCTTCAAGCACAATATCCGTGACGAGTGGCTTGCCCGGCACCTGGGACAGGAAAAGCCGAAGTCTATGGCAGCACTCACGACACTCATGACCCGCTTTTGCGCGGGAGAAGACAGCTGGCTTGCTCGTAGCAACAATATGACCAAGAACCCTGGTAATTCAGATACCAGGGACAGTAGTGGTAGGTCGCGTCGCAACAAGCAGAAGCGCCGCATTAACGGCGACAATGCTGAGGATATGGCAGTTAATGCCGGATTCAGAGGCTCTAAATCCGGTCAGCGGAAAAAGCCATTCAAAAGGAATCCTAGGGTCCCGTCCAGTTTGGACCGAATACTCGACCGCTTGTGCCAGATACATGGCACCCTCGAAAAGCCGGCCAATCACACCAATAGGGATTGTTGGGTGTTCAAGCAGGCAGGCAAGTTAAACGCCGAAAATGAAGACAAGGGGATGCATAGCGATGACGACAAGGAGCCCCAGCCGTCGAACAACAGTGGACAGAAGGGTTTTCCCCCACAAGTGCAGACGGTGAACATGATATACGCAACCCACATCCCCAAAAGGGAGCGGAAGCGCACGTTAAGGGACGTATACGTGGTAGAGCCAGTCGCCCCAAAGTTCAACCCATGGTCCTCCTGCCCGATCAGCTTTGATCGAAGGGACCATCCCACTAGCATCCGTCATGGCGGATTCGCCGCATTGGTTCTAGACCCAATTATTGACGGATTTCATCTCACTAGAGTCCTTATGGACGGCAGCAGCAACCTGAACCTGCTTTACCAGGATACAGTGCGGAAAATGGGCATAGATCCCTCGAGGATTAAGCCCACCAAAACGACCTGTAAAGGCGTAATACCAGGTGTAGAGGCCAACTGTACAGGCTCAGTCGCACTTGAAGTGGTCTTTGGATCTCCGGATAATTTCCGAAGCGAGGAGTTAATCTTCGACATAGTCCCATTCCGCAGTGGCTATCACGCACTTCTCGGGCGATCCGCATTCACCAAGTTCAATGCGGTACCACACTACGCATACCTTAAGCTCAAAATGCCAGGCCCTCGAGGAGTAATTACGGTCAATGGAAACACCGAACACTCCCTCCGAACGGAGGAGCACACGGCGGCCCTTGCATCAGAAGTACAAAGCAGCCTCTCCAGGCAGCTCTCCAGTCCGGCCATTAAACGACCAGACACCATCAAGTGCGCCCGGAGTAACCTACAACAAGACCGCCTGGCACGACCCGAGCAGGCGTAGCAATGCGGCCCCAACCCCAGCCCTCACAAAAATGCGACACCAGTACTTCGCGTACATAACTACGCTCTAGAAATACCATGGGTACAGGGGAAGGGGCACCATCATGGCACGCCCGAAACACGGCTTAAACCGCACCAGGGGCTGCCGATTTTTTAATTTTCTCTTACTTTCAGGACTCCACACTTCGGAAGGCCTGTTCGGCAGTTCAATTGCCGCACAAACGATGCAAGAACCAGGGAAGCAGATAAGCCACGCCGCATTACGGAACTCCCGGGTGGTCTCTATCACGAGGAGTATACCTGTTTCGCATACTATTCCGCAGCTTGCCCCTGGAACGGACATGTTACATAGTCCAACCTTTTCCTTATCGCATTATTTGTATCATTCTGCTTTGATCGCAGCCCTCTTTAATAAACAGTGCATAGCTTTTGTCTATTTTCGCATTACTCTTTATATATATATGTTCCTTAACGACATATTGCACCCATACACTTTGGTACGGCCTAAATACGCCAGGGGCTTTAGTACCCCTCAATATGGTGTGAGAAGTCCGAACACTTTAACAAGTGCGGCACCCCGAACTTATAGCATTATATGCATCGGCTCCGAATCATGTCTTGGGTCAATAGTTGGGTTTGCCCGGCTCCTATGTTTTGGTGCCTTACGTTCCGCTATATCGGCTAAGGTAGCACTAGGAGAACCACTGCGATTGTGCCCCGGTTGAGCTGGGTCGAGCACCTCAGTGGAGAAAGCTAAAACTGACTGTCATGATGAAGCGAGAGCTGGTCGCTGTTCGAGAGGTTTTTCGAGTCCCTAAAGACTTATGCCTCTTAGAGCGAGGAGCCGGCTCTGTCCGGCCAAGGCGTGGATAGCGCCCCGAACTCGGTCTTCCGAATACCAGGGGCTTCGCCGAAATTTAAAATTATAGAATTCTATGGCTAAGTGAGAGTGTTCACGCATTATAGTCCGATTGCCTTGTTCGTTGGGCTGAGCGCCTCCCTCGAAGGACCCAAACATGGGAAAAAGAGCGCTCAGGTTTATCCCCGAACACCCCAGCACTAGCGGCACGGGGGCAGAAGCCGATGACTTGCCATCTCTCAGAATTGATAAACAGCCGCACAGAAGGTAATATTTTAAATTCCAACAGCATTGCTTAGCGCATATGAACAAGTTTTCAGCGCACAGGACAAAACGAGCAAGTTTCACTCAAAAATTACATCCCTAGAACATTCATCCGCCACAAGTCAGGCACCCTTCAGAACATCCTTATAATAATTCTCGAGCTTGCGATGCTCTTTCCCCGGCGGTGGCCCGTCCTTCACAAGCTTCTCAGCATCCAGCTTGCCCCAGTGCACCTTAGCACGGGCAAGGGCCCTACGGGCACCTTCAATGCAGACGGAGCGCTTGATGACTTTGAGCCTTGGACAGGCCTCCACCAGCCGCCGCACCACCCCGGAATAGCTCCCAGGCAGAGCCCCTACAGGCCACAGCCGAACTATGAGGCCCTTCATGGCCTGTTTGGCCGCCTTGTGGAGCTCGACCAGTTGCTTCAGCTGGTCGCTCAGGGGCACGGGGTGTCCGGCCTCAGCATACTGAGACCAAAACACCTTCTCTGTCGAGCTGCCCTCCTCGGCTCGATAGAATGCGGCGGCATCGGACACACTCCGGGGAAGATCTGCGAACGCTCTTGGAGACCTCCGGATTCGGGTAAGTAACAAGTAACTCACGTTTATGTGTTTGCTTTGCACAAAGAATGTCTTACCCGCCGCTATCTTCCTCACCTCATCCAACTCCTGGAGGGTCTTCTGGGATTCGGCCCTGGCAGACTTGGCATTTTCAATAGCCACCGCGAGCTCGGACGCTCGCGTCTTTGAGTCAAGCTCCAAACTCTCATGTTTTTCCATGAGAGCCTGGAGCTCTTGCCGTACCTTGCCAACCTCGGCCTCATACTTCTCCCGCTCGGTGCGCTCCGTGGCCGCCCTCTTCTCGGCCTCGACCAGCACTTGCTTAAGGGTCGCCACCTTAGACGTGGCCCCTACAATAGCCACAATAATCCTGTCATTTTTTGCAATTGCACCTTTTTATATATATTTAGACAAGGTATTTCTTATCTTCATTGTCCTCGAGCTGCTTCTTGGCACGCCCGAGCTCTTGCTCGGACCGCTCGAGGTTCTGCTTTAGCGTGTCCACTTCCGCAGTCAGTGCGGCGGATGCAAGCAGAGAAGCCTGCATACGCATATTGATTCTTTTTTGTTAGACTCCTGCGAATTTTATTTGATCCTCTATTCGGCTTTTCTTCCCGAACGCCAAACAGAGCATCAGGGGCTACTGTCTATGCGGTAATATTATTTACACATTCTTTACTTACCTCAAAGCCTGTTAAAAGGCTAGTACAAGCTTCAGTCAGTCCGCTCTTGGCGGACTAAACCTTCTAGACCACCGCACTCATAATGGTGCGGTGCTCCTCGTCGATGGAGGCGCCTTGGAGCGCCTCCAACGGATTGTCCGGCACCTCCGGTTCGACGGGGGTCACTGGCACGGTGGGCTTGCTCCTCTTGGAAGGAGGTCCCCCGCCGGACTCTGGAACCTTTGAAGGTTCTGGAGCGGTGTCCGGCCTAGAGCCGGACTTGGAGCCCTGGGGGGTTTCATCCCCTTTACTCCTGGAGTCCTGGAGGTCACCTTGCGGCGCCTCAAGGACCACCTCCTCCCGGCTTGGAACCTGTTGGGACAACACTTTGGTGTCGTCTGTAGGGCGGGGGGAGGAAGCCGTCGGAAGCGAGTTCACATCCGACGAGTCCAGTGAGCCGCTCGACGACGCGTCGAGCCGGTCTTTGGGTGGGCTGCATAACATATTCGACATAAGGGAAAGCTGTGCAATAAACGAATACTATGAATTACTCTGGTATCCGGATACTTATGATTTTGCCAGGGGCTTGGCCCTGGGCGGCCACTCCTCTCCGCCATCGTCGGCGTTGGTGGAGTAGTCCGGAGGAAGGGTTTTCCCCTTCTTGGACCCTCCGGCCTCCCCAGAGAGGGCGGCCTTCCTTTTCTTCTCTCCTCCCGCTGGAGGGGGAGAGGTCTCTTCTTATTCCTCCTCATCTTCACGGGAGGAATGCGCCTCAGAACCGTCGGATGATGGATCCGACACCTCCTGGCGCCGGGCACTCTTTCGAGTCCCCATGGCCTTTTCGCGGCCTTCTTCTCCGTCACCACATAGGGTGCCGGAACCAGCAGCTTCGCCAAGCGAGCGTCCGCTGGGCCTTCGGGCAAAGGAGCCGGACAGTTGATCTGTCCGGACGTCACCTGCCAATCCTGTCAAAGGTAAGGGATCTTAGATCCCGCATGGAGTCAAACTATGAAAAACTGATACCCTGTAAAAGGAAAAAACAGCTTACCGCATGAGCGTGACGCTGCATACTGAATCCGCGATCCTCGGTAGCGGATGCGGGGGCCTCGGCGCCCTTGAAAAGAACCTTCCAGGCATCTTCATACGTCGTGTCGAAGAGCCTGCTCAGAGTTTGGTGTCGTGCCGGATCGAACTCCCACAGGTTGAAAGCCCGTTGTTGACACGGGAGGATCAGGCGGATGAGCATAACCTGGACTACGTTGACAAGTTTGAGCTTCTTGTCCACCAGGGTTTGGACGCATGTTTGGAGTCCGGTCAGCTCTCCTTTTTTACCCCACGACAGGCCTGTCTCCTTCCAGGAGGTGAGCCGCGTAGGGGGTCCGGATCGAAACTCGGGGGCTGCGACCCATTCGGGGTCGCGCGGCTCGGTGATGTAAAACCACCCCGATTGCCACCCCTTCAGGGTCTCCACAAAGGAGCCCTCGAGCCATAAGACGTTGGCCATCTTGCCCACCATGGCGCCTCCGCACTCTGCCTGGTTGCCGCACACCACCTTCGACTTGACATTGAAAGTCTTGAGCCATAGGCCGAAATGGGGGCGGATGCGGAGGAAAGCCTCGCACACGACGATAAACGCCGAGATGTTGAGGAAAAAGTTCGGGGCCAGATCGTGGAAATCCAGGCCATAGTAGAACATGAGCCCCCGGACAAATGGGTGAAGAGGGAAGCCCAGTCTGCGGAGGAAATGGGGGAGGAACACCACCCTCTCATGGGACCTAGGGGTGGGGATGCGCTGCCCCTTTTCGGGAAGCCGGTACGCAATGTCGTTAGACAAGTATCCGGCCTTCCTCAGTTTTTTGATGTGTCCCTCCGTGACGGAGGAGACCATCCACTTGCCTCCTTCTCCGGACATGGCTGGAGAAGGTTGAGGTGGAGAGTGCGGACTTGGGCGCTAGAGCTCGAGTGCGCGAGAATGGATAAGCAAGGGAGGAAGAAGGCGTAGGTGAAAAGGTGGATCATTATCCCCTTATATGGGTGGACGCAACTACGTGTCCCCACCAGCCTGGTAAAACTCGCTTATCTTCAAGCGCCGTAATCAATGGCATGGTTGGGTTACCCACGCCCATATTGATGAGAATCCCGGAATAAGGGGACACGATCTCTGCTTTAACAAGACGTGCCAAGGAAACCGCCTCGCATGACGCGCTGAGGTGGGATAATGAAACGACTCGGATAAAGGCTTGGCCGTGGTGTGTCGCACTACGGAATACGTCAGCAGATTAGATTTGTGTAAATATTATTCTCTCTATGGCAATATGTGGAAACTTATTTTGCAGAGCCGGGCACTATCTTTGTGTTCAAAATCTTATATGAAGTACTTGGAGGAGGAACCCGCCTTGCAATGCCGAAGACAATCTGCGCGCCGGACTCGTCGTCATTGAAGCCTGGTTCAGGGGCTACTGAGGGAGTCCTGGATTAGGGGGTGTCCGGATGGCCGGACTATACCTTCAGTCGGACTCCTGGACTATGAAGATACAAGATTGAAGACTTCGTCCCGTGTCCGGAAGGGACTTTCCTTGGCGTGGAAGGCAAGCTTGGCGATACGGATATGCAGATCTCCTACCATTGTAACCGACTTTGTGTAACCCTAACCCTCTCCGGTGTCTATATAAACCGGAGGGTTTTAGTCCGTAGGACAACATACACAACAACAATCATACCATAGGCTAGCTTCTAGGGTCTAGCCTCTCCGATCTCGTGGTAGATCTACTCTTGTACTACCCATATCATCAATATTAATCAAGCAGGACGTAGGGTTTTACCTCCATCAAGAGGGCCCGAACCTGGGTAAAACTTCGTGTCCCTTGCCTCCTGTTACCATCCGGCCTAGACGCACAGTTCGGGACCCCCTACCCGAGATCCGTCGGTTTTGACACCGACAAGATCCATTGTTACCAGCATAACACCATGATCTCCATCATCTTGATCTTTTATCAACATGCCGTCACATGGTCGTCTCACCAGCTATTGCTTTTGCAACTATTGCTATCGCATAGCGATAAAGTAAAGCAATTACATGGCACTTGCATCTTATGCAATAAAGAGACAACCATAAAGCTTCTGCCAGTTGCTGATAACTTCAATAAAAACATGATCATCTCATACAACAACTTATATCTCATCACGTCTTGACCATATCACATCACAACATGCACTGTAAAAACAAGTTAGACATCCTCTACTTTGTTGTTGCAAGTATTACGTGGCTGCTACGGGCTGAGCAAGAACCGTTCTTATCTACGCATGAAAACCACAACGGTAGTTCGTCGAGTTAGTGTTGTTTTAACCTTCAACAAGGACCGGGCGTAGTCACACAGTGTTCAACTAAAGTTGGAGAAACTGACACCCGCCAGCCACCTGTGTGCAAAGCACATCGGTAGAACCAGTCTCGCGTAAGCGTACGCGTAATGTCGGTCTGGGCCGCTTCATCCAACAATACCACCGAACCAAAGTATGACATGCTGGTAAGCAGTATGACTTGTATCACCCACAACTCACTTGTGTTCTACTTGTGCATATAACATCTACGCATAAACTTGGCTCTGATACCATTGTTGGGGAACGTAGTAATTTCAAAAAAATTCCTACGCACACACAAGATCATGGTGATGCATAGCAACGAGAGGGGAGAGTGCGGTCCACGTACCATCATAGACCGTTAAGCGGAAGCGTTATGACAATGTGGTTGATGTAGTCGTACGTCTTCACGATCGACCGATCCTCAGTACCGAACGTACGGCACCTCCGCGTTCAGCACACGTTCAGCTCGGTGACGTCCCGCGAACTCACGATCCAGTAGATCTCGAGGGAGAGTTTCGTCAGCATGACGGCGTGGTGACGATGTTGATGAAGCTACCATCGCAAGACTTCGCCTAAGCACCGCTACAGTATGACCGAGGTGGATTATGGTGGAGGGGGGCACCGCACACGGCTAGGAGAGATCAATGATCAACTTGTGTGTTCTAGGGTGCCCCCTGCCCCCGTATATAAAGGAGCAAGGGGGGAGGGTGGCCAGCCCTGTAGGGCGCGCCAGGAGGAGGAGTCCTCCTCCTAGTAGGAGTAGGACTCCCCTCTTTCCTACTCCTACTAGGAGGGGGAGGAAGGGGGAGAAGGAGAAGGAAAGGGGGCGCCGCCCCCCCCCCCTTCCTAGTCCAATTCGGACCAGAGGGGGAGGGGCGCGCGGCCTGCCCTGGCCGGCCCCTATCTCTCTCTCCACTAGGGCCCAACAAGGCCCATTAACCCGGGGGGTTCCGGTAACCCCTCCGGCACTCCGGTAAAATCCTGATTTCACCCGGAATTCTTCCGATGTCCAAATGTAGGCTTCCAATATATCAATCTTTATGTCTCGACCATTCCGAGACTCCTCGTCATGTCCGTGATCATATCCGGGACCCTGAACTACCTTCGGTACATCAAAACATATAAACTCATAATACCGATCGTCATAGAACTTTAAGCGTGCGGACCCTACTGGTTCGAGAACTATGTAGACATGACCGAGACACGTCTCCGGTCAATAACCAATAGCGGAACATGGATGCTCATATTGGTTCCTACATATTCTACGAAGATCTTTATCGGTCAAACCGCATAACAACATACGTTGTTCCCTTTGTCATCGGTATGTTACTTTCCCGAGATTCGATCGTCGGTATCTCAATACCTAGCTCAATCTCGTTACTGGCAAGTCTCTTTACTCGTTCTGTAATGCATCATCCCGCAACTAGCTCATTAGTTGCATTGCTTGCAAGGCTTATAGTGATGTGCATTACCGAGAGGGCCCAGAGATACCTCTCCGACAATCGAGTGACAAATCCTAATGTTGATCCATGCCAACTCAACAAACACCATCGGAGACACCTGTAGAGCACCTTTATAATCACCCAGTTACGTTGTGACGTTTGGTAGCACACAAAGTGTTCCTCCGGTATTCTGGAGTTACATGATTTCATAGTCATAGGAACATGTATAGTTATGGAGAAAGCAATAGCAACAAACTAAACGATTATCGTGCTAAGCTAACGGATGGGTCAAGTCAAACACATCATTCTCTAATGATGTGATCCCGTTAATCAAATGACAACTCATGTCTATGGTTAGGAAACATAACCATCATTGATTCAACGAGCTAGTCAAGTAGAGGCAAACTAGTGACACTCTGTTTGTCTATGTATTCACACATGTACTAAGTTTCCGGTTAATACAATTCTAGCATGAATAATAAACATTTATCATGATATAAGGAAATAAATAATAACTTTATTATTGCCTCTAGGGCATATTTCCTTCACCCCCCCCATGGGCCTAGTCCGAAATGGACTAGGGGGAGGGGCGGCGCCCCCTCCTTCCTTCTCTTTCCCCCTCCTTCCTTCTTCTCCTAGTAGGATTAGAAAAGGGGGGAGTCCTACTCCTACTAGGAGGAGGATTCCTCCCCCCTTGGCGCGCCTATGAGGGTCGGCCGGCCTCCCACTCCCTCCTTTATATAGGTGGGGAGGGGGCACCCTAGAACACATCAAAGTTGATCTTAGCCGTGTGCGGTGCCCCCTCCACATATTTCTACCTCAGTCATATTGTTGTAGTGCTTAGGCGAAGCCCTACGTCGGTAACTTCATCATCACCTTCATCACGCCATCGTGCTAACGAAACTCTCCCTCGGCCTCAGCTGGATCAAGAGTACGAGGGACGTCACTGATACGTCTCCGTCGTATCTATAATTTTTGATTGTTCCGTGCCAATGTTCTACAACTTTCATATACTTTTGGCAACTTTTTATACTATTTTTGGGACTAACATATTGATCCAGTGCCCAGTGCCAGTTCCTGTCTGTTGCATGTTTTTGGTTTCGTAGAATATCCATATCAAATGGAGTCCAAACGGGATAAAAACGGACGGAGATACTTTTTGGAATATTTGGAAAATTCTGGAAGAAAAATCCACGCGAGACGGTGCCCGAGGGTGTCACGAGGCAGGGGGGCGCGCCTGCCCCCCCTGGGATGTGTTGCCATCCTATGATGTGTTGCCATCCTATGATGTCTGAGTAGATTTTTGTTGTCCTATCGGTGGTTGATGAATTGCTATGATTGATTTAATTTGTTTGTGGTTATGTTGCTGTCCTTTGGTGCCCATCATATGATTGCACGCGTGGATCACACCCTAGGGTTAGTTGTATTTTGATAGGACTATGTATTGGAGGGCAAGAGTGACAGAAGCTTCAACCTAGCATAGAAATTGACGCATACGGGATTGAAGGGGGACCAATATACCTTAATGATATGGGTGGGTTTTACCTTAATGAACATTAGTAGTTGCGGATGCTTGCTAATAGTTCCAATCATAAGTGCATAGAATTCCAAGTTAGGGATGACATGCTAGCAGTGGCCTCTCCCACATAATACTTGCTATCATTCTAGTAAAGTAGTCAATTGCTTAGGGGCAATTTCGCAACTCCTACCACCACTTTTCCACACTCGCTATATTTACTTTATTGTTTCTTTATCTAAACAGCCCCTACTATTTATTTACGTACTCTTTATTGTCTTGCAAACCTATATAAAACACCTACAAAGTACTTCTAGTTTCATACTTGTTCTAGGTAAAGCGAACATCAAGCGTGCGCAGAGTTGTATCGGTGGTCGATAGAACTTGAGGGAATATTTGTTCTACCTTTAGCTCCTCGTTGGGTTCGACACTCTTACTTATCGAAAACTGTTGCGATCCCCTATACTTGTGGGTTATCAAGACCTTTTTCTGGCGCCGTTGCCGGGGAGCAATAGCGTGGGGTGAATATTCTCGTGTGTGCTTGTTTGCTTTATCACTAAGTAATTTTTATTTGTTGTTCTTAGTTGTTCTCTATCTTTAGTTATGGATATGGAACACGAAATACCAAAAAATTAGGTGTACTTGCTACTCATGGAGATGGGGAACCTCCTAAAACCCTCGATGTTGGTTATGTGAAAAATATTATGTACTACTTTAATAATCCTGAGAAAACCCCATTCAATTATGTAATGGGAGTAACGTTGGATCAACGTGAATACTTTAGGGATTACCGCTTGACACAAAAAGGGAAACTATTATGGGATCAAATTCATATATTGAATTGGTATGCTAGGCAACTATGCTTGAGATATGATTATACTTGTTGTTCTAAGGTGAAGGCTCCATACCTTCCCTTTTCCTGTGAATTTAATAATAATGAAACCTTAGGTTCTTATGCTAATGGTATATATGATTACTAGGATGTGGAACAAATAGAAGAATTTGTTGCTTTTAGGGGTGCTTATGAAATTGAATCTATGTTTAAAGAGTTTGAAGATTTTGATGATGTTGTTTATAGACCTGAAAATTTAGCTATCCTGAAATATTGTTATGAGAATTATGAATACAATTATGAAATTAATGCGCTTATTAAGAAAGTCTCCGCTGTCCAAGAAGAGATTAATATTTTGCAGGAATCTATGGAAGAAGAAATTGATGAAACTATGAGCTCATTGGATGAAAGAGATGATGAGGAGAGCGAAGAACAAAAGGAGGAAGAGCGGATTACCTGCCCGTGCCCACCTTCTAATGAGAGTAACTCTTCAACTCATACATTGTTTAATTTCCCTTTGTGCTTACCGAAGGATGATTGCTATGATGATTGTTATGATCCCGTTGATTCTCTTGAAATATCCCTTTTTGATGATGCTTGTGACCAAGATGCCAATATGAATTATGCTTATGGAGATGAACTTGCTATAGTTCCTTATGTTAAACATGAAATTGTTGCTATTGCACCCACACATGATAGTCCTATTATCTTTTTGAATTCTCCCGACTACACTATATCGGAAAAGTTTGCACTTATTAAGGATTATATTGATGGGTTGCCTTTTACCATTGCACATAATGATTTTGATGAATATAATATGCATGTGCTTGCTGCTCCTACTTGCAATTATTATGAGAGAGGAACTATATCTCCACCTCTCTATGTTTCCAACATGATAAAATTGCAAGAAACTGTTTATACTATGCATTGGCCTTTACTTTGTGTGCATGAATTGTTCTTTTATGACATGCCGATGCATAGGAAGAGAGTTGGACTTCGTCATTACATGATATATGTTACCTTGTGCTCACTACTAAGGGCATCTCCAGCCGCGCCCCCAGGAAGGCCTCCCCAGGCGTTTTTTTTTGCGCCAGCGCCGAAAAATCGGCCCAGTCGCGCCCCCAGGAGCCCGATTTTCGCCGGCTTGGGCCGAAAACAGCGCCGGCGGACCCAGGCCGAACCCGGCGCGCTGGGGGGCGCCCGGGGGCGCCGGGGCGAACTGTTTTGGCGCGAAACAGCCGCGGGCCCGCCGCGTCAGCGACTCTACCCTCTTCTCGCCCCTTCGTCGTCCTCATCGCCTCGTTTCCCACGGCGAATCAATGCCAAAGCTGCCGCGCCGGTCAGCCTACGCCATTGATGCCTCACGGGCGGCGCAGTGAAGACCAGATGACGCGTGTCCCTCGCCCTCCCTCGCCCGCCACGCGTACTCACGACGGCTCGCGCACGGGCGGCGCCTCGGCCTATATAAGACGCGACCCAGCGCACTCGGCGACTCGTACTCTCTCGCCGTCGTCGTTCCTCCCTCTCCTCTCTCTCACCGTCGTCGTTCCTCCCTCTCCTCTCTCTCGCCGTCTCCAGCACCCATGGCCGAACGCTTCCCAGGCGACAGCGCGGCGGCGAACGGCTTCGGCCGCCGCCATCTTCACGAGAGCGAGGCTCGCCTCCTTTTTGAGGTCGAGTACCCGGTCCCGCCGGACATGCGGGTACCCGGGGCGTGGAGGATCAGCGCCGGCGGCGTGCCGGTGCCCCCGATACCCACCGGCACGGCGCAGCGTGCGGAGATCGCACGCATCCGCTCGTCCCTGCCGCGTATGGCGAGGGAGGGGCCACGGTACGTCCCCGACAGCCCGCTCTCGGAGCCCTACTTCCGCCGCCGTCACGCCGAGCAGCTCGAGGCCACCAACGACGTCGAGCCCTCCGGCAGGCTCAACGCTGTCGGCCGGCGTCGGTGGTGGGGCGTGCCCGGGCGCACGTTGGAGGCCGTCCTCGAGTACATCGAGGGCGGCAACACGCCGCGCCTCGACTACCCCGCTCCCCCGTCCTTCACACGCCGCCGGGGAAGCTCCTGGACCCCGAGGCGCATGGAGACCGGGGGGTCCTCCTCCTTGTCCGGCGGCTCCCCCTGCCTCCATCTCCGCCCCGTCAAGCCGGAGCCCCAGGGCGCGCCTGTCAGCGCGTGCACCCGCAGCTCCGGCGTCCGCATCGGCGACAACGCCTCCCCCACCGGCCGCTTCATCCTTGTCGAGCCCAAGCCGGAGGCCAAGCCGGAGCCCGGCCTCCCCGTGGAGTACGAGGAGATAGCCTGGCGTGGCTTCTTCGATGAGGACGCCCTGCGGTGGGTGCGGGACGACTACCTCCGCGACGAGATGGTCCGGCAGCGCCGGGCCCTGCAGGAGATCGCCGCCCGCAAGCGTGGGCGCGAGGACGAGCACGGCGTCGTGGTCCTTGACAGCGACGACGACGACGCCCCTGGACCGTCCAACCCGCCGCGCCAACCGGGGGAGGGATGCAGCAGGGACGGCGGAGGCGTCGGCGGGGGCGACGACGAGGACGACGGCGGCGGTGACTACACGCGGTTCTACCGCCTCCTCGGCATGTAGAACCGCGTGGGCGGGCGGCGAGGCGGGCGGCGAGGGAGACGGCGGGGGTAGCCCGCGGTAGTTTTTCCCTTTTTTGTAAAGTATGTTTAAATTTGAACAAACTCGCCGATGTTTGTGTTAAATTTGAGTCGTGTTTGCGCCGTATTTGACTTTTTTAAAAACCCGTGGGGGCGCGACTGGGGGGCATCACGCCCCCAGTGCGCGGTTTAGCACCGGTGCACCCCCAGGGGGCGATTTTTTGCCCCTCCTGGGGGGCCAACGGCTGGATATGCCCTAAATTACAAATCATTGTTAATTAAAATTGGCTTTGATATACCTTGGATCCGGGTGGATCCATTACTTGAGCACTATATGCCTAGTTTAATGGCTTTAAAGAAAGCGCTACCAGGGGGACAACCCGGAAGTTTTAGAGAGTCATCTATTTTTGTTGAGTTCTTTCATATAGTTTAAAAACAACAAAAATAAAGAGGGGAACCCAAAACTTTTTCAAAAAGGAAAGCGAAAGTGAGAAAGACAAGCATTGTTGAAGTGGGAGCTAGCCTTGAACTTTGTTCATGCTCATGGAAACTTTGTGAATCTTGATTACAGAAACTTTTCAATAAAAATAATTATCCACTTGTACAATTCCATTGTATTATAAAAATAATGTTCCAAGGTTTGCCTTTAGGATGTTTACATTTGCTTGATGGTTTGTACGGTGCAGGACAGAAACTTTGGCTGTAGTGCGCGATTTTACATTTTTTGCTGGAAAGTCAAATGGTTCTGATTCTTTTGCACTGTATTCCTATACAAATTGTTTATTTTTCCTAATTTTTGTAGAATTTTTCAAGTATCAGAAGTATGGTGAATTTTCAGATTATTACAGACTGTTCTGTTTTAGACAGATTCTGTTTTTGATGCATAGTTTGCTTGTTTTGATGAAACTATCAATTTATATTAGTAGATTTAAGCCATGAAAAGGTTATATTACAGTAGACACAATGCAAAAATAAAATATGAATTGGTTTGCGACAGTACTTAGAGTAGTGATTTGCTTTATTATACTAACGGATCTTACCGAGTTTTCTGTTGAAGTTTTGTGTGGATGAAGTGTTCGATGATCAAGAAGGTCTCGATGTGAGAAGAAGGAAGAGAGGCAAGAGCTCAAGCTTGGGGATTCCCGAGGCACCCCAAGTAAATATTCAAAGATACTCAAGCATATAAGCTTGGGGATGCCCCGGAAGGCATCCCCTCTTTCTTCAACAAGTACCGGTATGTTTTCGGATTCGTTTCGTTCATGCGATATGTGCAATCTTGGAGCGTCTTTTGCATTTAGTTTTCATTTTCTCTTTTATGCACCATGCTGGTATGAGATAGTCCTTGGTTGATTTATAGAATGCTCTTTGCACTTCACTTATATCTTTTGAGTATGGCTTTATAGAATGCTTCATGTGCTTCGCTTATATCATTTGAAGTTTGGATTGCCTGTTTCTCCTTACATAGAAAACCGCCATTTGTAGAATGCTCTTTTGCTTCACTTATATTTGTTAGAGCATGGGCATATCTTTTGTAGAAATAATTAAACTCTCTTGCTTCACTTATATCTATTTAGAGAGATGACAGGAATTGGTCATTCACATGGTTAGTCATAAAATCCTACATAAAACTTGTAGATCACTGAATATGATATGTTTGATTCCTTTCGATAGTTTTGCGATATAAAGATGGTGATATTGGAGTCATGCTAGTGGGTAGTTGTGGATTAGTAGAAGTACTTGTGTTGAGGTTTGTGATTCCCGTAGCACGCACGTATGGTGAACCGTTATGTGATGAAGTCGGAGTATGATTTATTTATTAATTGTCTTCCTTATGAGTGGCGGTCGGGGACGAGCGATGGTCTTTTCCTACCAATCTATCCCCCTAGGAGCATGCGCGTAGTACTTTGTTTCGATGACTAATAGATTTTTGCAATAAGTATGTGAGTTCTTTATGACTAATGTTGAGTCCATGGATTATACGCACTCTCACCCTTCCACCATTGCTAGCCTCTCTAGTATCGCGCAACTTTCGCCGGTACCTTAAACCCACCATATATCTTCCTCAAAACAGCCACCATACCTACCTATCATGGCATTTCCATAGCCATTCCGAGATATATTGACATGGAACTTCCATCATCATCATATACATGACTTGAGCATTCATTGTCATATTGCTTTGCATGATCGTAAGATAGCTAGCATGATGTTTGAATGGCTTGTCCGTTTTTTGATGTCATCGCTACGCTAGATCATTGCACATCCCGGTACACCGCCGGAGGCATCCATATAGAGTCATACTTTATTCTAGACATTGAGTTGTAATATTGAGTTGTAAGTAAATAAAAGTGTGATGATCATCATTATTAGAGCATTGCCCCAGTGAGGAAAGGATGATGGAGACTATGATTCCCCCATAAGTCGGGATGAGACTCCGGACTTTACAAAAAAATAAAAGAGGCCAAAGAAGCCCAAATAAAAAAAGAGGCCAAAGAAGCCCACAAAAAAATGAGAGAATAAGAGAGAAGGGGCAGTGCTACTATCCTTTTTCCACACTTGTGCTTCAAAGTAGCACCATGTTCTTCATATAGAGAGTCTCTTGAGTTATCACTTTCATATACTAGTGGGAATTTTCATTATAGAACTTGGCTTGTATATTCCGATGATGGGCTTCCTCAAATGCCTGAGGTCTTCATGAGAAAGCAAGTTGGATGCACACCCACTTAGTTTCAGTTGGAGCTTTCATACACTTATAGCTCTAGTGCATCCGTTGCATGGCAATCCCTACTCACTCACATTGATATCTATTGATGGACATCTCCATAGCCTGTTGATACGCCTAGTTGATGTGAGACTATCTTCTCCTTTTTTTCTTCTCCACCATCATATTCTATTCCACCTATAGTGTTATGTCCATGGCTCACGCTCATGTATTGCGTGAAAGTTGAAAAGGTTTGAGAACGTCAAAAGTATGAAACAATTTCTTGGCTTGTCATCGGGGTTGTGCATGATGTGAATATTTTGTGTGGTGAAGATGGAGCATAGCCAGACTATATGATTTTGTAGGGATAACTTTCTTTGGCCATGTTATTTTGAAAAGACATGATTGCTTTATTAGTAGGCTTGAAGTATTATTGTTTTTATGTCAAATGATAGACTATTGCTTTGAATCACTCGTGTCTTAATATTCATGCCATGATTAGATATGTGATCAAGATTATGCTAGGTAGCATTTCACATCAAAAATTATCTTTTTTATCATTTACCTACTCGAGGACGAGCAGGAATTAAGCTTGGGGATGCTGATATGTCTCCGTCATATCTATAATTTTTGATTGTTCCATGCCAATATTCTACAAATTTCATATACTTTTGGCAACTTTTTATACTATTTTTGGGACTAACATATTGATCCAGTGCCCAGTGCCAGTTCCTGTCTATTGCATGTTTTTGGTTTCGCAGAATATCCATATCAAACGGGGTCCAAATGGGATAAAAACGGACGAAGATACTTTTTGGAATATTTGGGAAATTCCAGAAGAAAAATCCACGCGAGACGGTTCCCGAGGGTGTCACGAGGCAGGGGGCGCGCCTGCCCCCTGGACGCGCCCCCTACCCTCGTGAGCCACCCGTAAGGTAGTTGACGCTCTTCTTTTGCCATAAAAAAGCTAATTTTTGGGGGGAAATCACGGCAAAGGGTTCAGGCCAATCGGAGTTACGGATCTCCATATATACACGAAACGGTGAAACAGAGCCAAGGGAGAACGCAGAAACAGAGAGAGACAAAGAGACAGATCCAATCTCGGAGGGGCTCTCGCCCCTCCCGTGCCATGGAGGCCATGGACCAGAGGGGAAACCCTTATCCCATCTAGGGAGGAGGTCAGGGAAGAAGAAGAAGGAGGGGGGCTCTCTCCCCCTTGCATCCGGTGGCACCGGAGTGCCACCGGGGGCCATCATCATCACCGCGATCTACACCAACACCTCCGCCATCTTCACCAACATCTCCATCACCTTCCCCCCTCTATCTACAGCGGTCCACTCTCCCGCAACCCGATGTACCCTCTACTTGAACATGGTGCTTTATGCTTCATATTATTATCCAATGATGTGTTGCCATCCTATGATGTCTGAGTAGATTTTCGTTGTCCTATCGATGGTTGATGAATTGCTATGATTGATTTAATTTGCTTGTGGTTATGTTGTTGTCCTTTGGTGCCCATCATATGATTGCACGCGTGGATCACACCCTAGGGTTAGTTGTATGTTGATAGGACTATGTATTGGAGGGCAAGAGTGACAGAAGCTTCAACCTAGCATAGAAATTGACGCATACGGGATTGAAGGGGGACCAATATACCTTAATGATATGGTTGGGTTTTACCTTAATGAACATTAGTAGTTGCGGATGCTTGCTAATAGTTCCAATCATAAGTGCATAGAATTCCAAGTTAGGGATGACATGTTAGCAGTGGCCTCCTCCCACATAATACTTTATATCGGTCTAGTAAAGTAGTCAATTGCTTAGGAGCAATTTCGCAACTCCTACCACCAATTTTCCACACTCGCTATATTTACTTTATTGTTTCTTTATCTAAACAGCCCCTACTTTTTATTTACGTACTCTTTATTATCTTGCAAACCTATCTAACAACACCTACAAAGTACTTCTAGTTTCATACTTGTTCTAGGTAAATCGAACGTCAAGCGTGCGCAGAGTTGTATCGGTGGTCGATAGAACTTGAGGGAATATTTGTTCTACTTTTAGCTCCTCGTTGGGTCCGACACTCTTACTTATCGAAAACTGTTGCGATCCCCTATACTTGTGGGTTATCAGTCACCGAGTTGCACGTGTGCAGATCGCGGAGGTACCATGCGTTCGGTACTTGATCGGTTGGATCGCGAAGACGTTTGACTACATCAACCGCGTTACTTAACACTTCCGCTTTCGGTCTACGAGGGTACGTGGACACACTCTCTCCTCTAGTTGCTATGCATCACCTAAATGGATCTTGCGTGTGCGTAAGATTTTTTTTTGAAATTACTGCATTACCCAACATCAGGTTGTGTTTAGCCCCCACATATATATGATCCTCTAACGGTTGTACATTTAGTCTTTGCCAAGGATCAATGATGCAAAAGTGTATCCCATAGAGTTGCTAGGGCTGCAAATGTACTTAGGTCCATTAAAAAGTGATAAACAATGTTGCTTGACTCCTCTAATAATAATTCAAATGTGCTATTTTTGGGCTGGTATGTCAAGCTAGACAATATATACATATGCAAGGTTTAATGAGGCCTCATTTTTGTTGGGATGGTTGTGCATGCATGGCACGACATTAGTATGGATGTATGGTAGTTGTAGCACAACCAATGGAATGGTAGTGACGTGACTATATTAAGAGCCACGTGCAAACTCATACCATCCATGTCTTTAAAAGGCACACATCGCTCCTCCACTCTTTCTCTCTACATCAACACTTACAAACATGTGTGCAAATATCATAACTTGTATGTCAATAGCCCAAAATCTAGAACAATTCATATAATTTTCCTAGTGGACCAATTAGAAATTTATAGGTTGGAAACTCGTGGAAACTCGTGGAAACTCGTGGGAGGCATGGGGAAGCTATGGAGTTCCAATTTGGGTAAACAAATGACAATATAAGGGGTTCATGGTTCAGAATAAAGAACATTGAGCAATAGCACACATTCTTGCTAAAGATGGTAATTCGATCACTACAACTGTCTTTCTTTTTCCCAGTAGAGATATTTTAAAAATGTATAACTTAGCAAGAAAGAAGCATTGACTTTTTTTCTTGTAACTATATAAAACTATTAGTAAATAACTCTTAGATTGTTTCAAAATGAAATACTTACGTTCAGCCAATTCGAAGGACAGAAAAGAAAATTTTAATCACCAAGAATACAAATTGATCTGAGATAACTAAAAGAAGAAGCGACTGCAAACAACAAATAATCGAATCAAATTGTGTGATATCCATAGAGACTAAATGCTTGGTGTGGCACACACTTTAGTGATCCATTCAAATTTGTTGCCGTGCCATAGCAGGCCATGTTTGTTTGTGTATTTTATTTGTATAGCACATATAACATACTTATTCCAATTCTTTCCATATTTCAATTTATACTTGAAGAATCCTTGAGACACATATGCTTGGACGCTGCTTGGGCCGCATACCAGAATGTTAGGCTTTATTCGCAATTACAATTTTTTTCAAGTTTAACCAGCTTTTGTCTATTTTATTTTTTGATCAACACAAATATTATATTTTTCCTGTCTATTTTAAAAATAATTTATGAACATAACTTCGCTAAAAAGTCACATACTCAGTCACTAAATGCTACACTTGCCAACAACAACAGTCTAGTTGTAATTCAATCGGATTTTATTGACGCATTAGATGGATATCTCTCTTTAATCCGGGCGTGGGCTGCGACATTTGTCATTCAAGTCATTTTTATGTAGTGCGGAATTACATTTGTTATGTGTCTACTGTGTGTGTGCCATCCAACATGTAGCAGTAATTAAGCAATGTAGCATCCCCATGTGAGTATGTAACATGGAATCCATCCACGAACCCTCCCTCCCCTACATATGAATCACCCTAATATTTACTACCACTCAATGTGTCTACCGTCCCCTACCATATCATTGTTATAATAGAAAGAGAAGTGGTCAATGTGATCCAACTTTACTCCAGGAGCAGAGATATACACAAGCTATATGGGCCTTGGGCCAAACTATTCTATTGGGCCTAAAGAGCCCACAAGGTTAAAACAAAGATACACTACTATATACTTGACACACCCCCTCAAACTGAAGGTGGATCTAATACGGTGAGTTTGCGAATATGAAGTCTATCCTGTTCTCGAGTTTGAGCCTTAGTGAAGAAATTTGCCACTTGAAGCTCTGAAGAATGTATTGGAGTTGGATGGTCTTCTCCTGACAATGGAAGCGCATAAACAATGCATCCATCCCAATATGTGTAGTTAGTTGAAGCTAATTAGACCATTTGCAATTTGAATTGCAAATGTGCTGTCACAGAGAAGTGTTGTATCAGCTAAGAGCCACCGAAGCCACACAATTTCTAAGGGGGTAGTAGCAAGGGCTTGAAGCTTAGCTTCAGCACTAGAATGAGATACTCTAGTTTGTTTCTTGGATTTACATGCAATGAGAGAAGTACCAAGAAAAGGGCAGTAGCTTGTGGCAGATCGATGATCAACGGGATCACACACCCATGTGGAATGCCTGAAGCTTTAGCTGGTTACAACAAACATAACATAACCGTTGAGATGTTATCCCTCTCAAGTAGCTAATTACAGCGAGCATAAACCATTAGTAGCGCTAAAAAGTTGGTCCCCTGAAGATAAAAGGCATCTCACCACATGTTTGATTCTTTCTCCCAAACTAATGATCATTTGACGCAAAAAAAAGGAGCTACAATTAAGTGTATTGTTCGTTTTCATTCACAATTAAAACTAGTTGCACATGGTAACAAAATCTTAGAGTGTTCGAAAACAAATAATTATGTCTAGCAAAATTGCAAAAGTAAAAAAGCATAAAGCAAATCACCAAAAACATGAACCGCATGTACAATTTTGGGTTAAGATTACTCTCACTTCTGCGAATTAATTAATAAACATGTGCAAGTTGTGGTATGTGCCAGAATAGCTACAATGGTAGATTTGCAACACACCTTGCTTCAAACAGTTTTAAACATGGTGTTATCATGGTAACATGTAGTTCATCATATGTTGAAGATTCAAGAGGCGAGTCGATTGCTTCTCTTTCTCCATCTAATGATAATTTTCTTAAAAAACAACCCCTATCAAGTGGGAAATTAGTATTTTTTTATTAAGTATTGAAACTACTTGCACATAGTAATAAGAATCCTAGACTAATCGAAAACAAAATAATTATGTCTAGACAATGGTATTTCACTATTCCTATGAACCATTATAAAAATTAGAATGTAGTATCACCACAATCGGTAGGCGACTCCTCAATGGGGTGCATGTATCCTAATTGTACTTCACTCTGCCGCTACAAATTTCAACAATATTTCTTACTTAACTCGTGCCATAGTAATAATGTCAATTTTTTGTTCATATAACTTCTGTAAGATCATCTAGGCTGAATGGGCTATAATTTTGTTGGGCTGGTTTTTACGTCTTCATGTCGCAGGATGTGTACATTAGCTCTAGACTAGCAAATCCAATGGGGTTGTGGACTTGTGGTGACACTGCTAGCAGTTAAGATTCTCGTACAACTCCTACCATCCACGTCTTTAAAAGGCGTACATCTCATGTGCACTCTCATCCCACACATGGATACAAACATAGCTCCGAAAGCCCTTGCCTCTTAAGCTGCCTAGATTTCAAAGTGTAAATTGGTTATGTTGATCTTCCTAGTGAACCAATCAACATATGATATATCCAAAAGAAGCTCCTTTTGCGAAGGATACCCCGAAGCAGCTCGTGGAAAATTCCATGTGGAACTTATTTCATAGGAGCAGGAGGCACGAGGAAGTTAGCGAGATTTAGTTTAGATAATTTCCAAGGAGGTTGGACCTATTCTAGTGCGTAGGATAAGTCGCAGTCTGCAACGTATAGCTTGTTCCTTGACGTTGCAGGGTTCGTCTCTGCGTTTTGGCTTCTTTCTCCCAAGCCAATGATCATTTGACACACACACACACACACACACACACACACACACACACACACACACACACACACACACATACACACACACACCATGCAAGCAAATGTATTGTTATTTTTTTAACAATTAAAACAATCTATGTGTGGTAACAAAACCTTAGTGTTCAAAGACAAATTAATTATGTCCAGTCAATTACCAAATCCCTAAATACATATCACACGTATGACTATGCATTAGCATTGCTCTTGCCTCCCCAACCTAATAACCGCATGCAGGTCGCCGTCTATGCTCAAGAACAACATCTTTGTTAGATTTGCAAGACACTGACGTCAAACGGTTTTAAATCACCGAGATTCATATTTCTAATCGTGCCCGTACCTACTCGGCAACTTCAGAAAAGTCATACAGGTAACATATATAAATTAGATGGAAACCAAGAGTGTGTCCTCTCTTCTAGTCTACGGTCGCACCTACCTGTCTCTGTTAAAAATCAGCGGATACCTTGAAGGTTGTGGTGTGTGCCACAGAACAACTAATACATTAGATTTGCAACACATCTAGCATCATACGATTTTCAACTACAGTGTTAGTATGGTAACTTGTAGTTCATGGTTTGGTGCAGATTGAAAAGGTGGCTCAGTCACTTCTTTTCCCAAGCTAATGATCATTTTCTTTTAAAAAAAACTTCAAACATGTGTGAAGCGAGCATTGTTTTGTTATTAGCTATTGAAACTACTTGCACATAGTAATAACAATCCTAGACTCTTTGAAAACAAAATAATTATGTCCAGCCAATTTGCCGGAGTAAAAGCAAAAAATAAATCATCAAAAAACACAAACATAAACTAGTCTTGCTAGTATTTCTATGTAGTATTAAAAAATAGTATTTCACATGCCCACAGTTGGTAGGCGAATCTTCTTGGGGTGCATGTATACAAATTGTACTTCACCCTACCTCTACCAAATTCAGCAATATTACTTACTAACAGGGGCGGATCCAGTATTGGACATGGGTGTACAGATGTACACCCAAAAGTTTATGCCAAGAAAAATCGTATATATAGGTATATGACAAAAATCATAGCATGCATGCTCGAGACACTATGCAGTAGCCCACTTGTGGCCAACAAGCCCATATATAGCCCATCAGCAGCAGTCCACGAGCAGCATCCAGCCCTTCTGCCTAGTTCCCCCACGCACCAGGCACTACTTCGCTCAGTCTTGCCTACAAAACAACTTCTCCCTTCATCTACTAATACTGGCTTCACTGTTAGGGTTTCTAAGGCCATTGATTTGAAAACTTTATATTGCATGAACCAATTGGCTTCCATCACAAAAAAAAGAACCAATTGGCTTCACTGTTAGGGTGAAAAATATATTGAACACTCAATGTTGAATTCCTGGATGCGCCACTGCTTACTAACTCATCCCTTGGTAATTACAACATGTTGCCTGTTTTTCAAATAACTTTTGCAATATCATCAGCTAGTATATGCATGTAGGAGGCAAATGAGCCATAATTTTATTTTGTTAGTTATTCACATCTTCACGACACAAGATGCGTACTTATCATTGCACTAGTTAAGCAATGAGATTGTGGCTATGCGATTAGTAGTTAAGATCCAGGTACAAATTTCAACCACCAATGTCTTTAAAAGGCCCATGTTTCATGTGTACTCTCATCCCCACACATGGTCACCAACATAGCTCCCAAAGCCCCCACCCCATATGTTACCCAAAGTTCGAAATCTGGATTGATTCTTTTCATTTTAGTGAACCAATTAACATATCGTATGCCCAAAGAAGCTCTTTTCACAAAGACATCCCACGGATGCTCAGGGCAATGCCAAATGAAGCGTCGTTCATGGGGGGTAGGAGGCACGGGGAAGTCAACGAGATCCAGTTTGGAAAAGTTGTGAGGAATGTAACCATGTCATAGCGTGAAGCATGAGTGTTAATGAGCAGGGTAGCTTGTTCAGGGAAGACAGCCAGACCATGCTAGGTTTTTTGCTCAAGCTAATGATCACTTCACGGAAGCAGAAACTTCGAGCTAATTATACCATTTTTTCATTAATGATTCCCAATTTGCAGGAGTAAAAAGAAAAAACCAAATCACCAAAAACACAAACCCCACGTACCATGTGTTGGCACCGCTCTCATTGCACCGAATTAAGAGCTAGCATCTACAACCGAACCCCTCAAACCCATCTCAAACGTCCGGGCAGACCGTCCGGTCACTGCTCGGTCATGAAATTTGGACCCAGACGGGCCTCTCAGACCGCCCTCAAACGTCTGCCACGTCGACTTGGCCCAGCCTAGCCCACGGCTGCCCCACAAATATCGCCATCCGAAAAACCCTAGACCGCAGTCAATCCGAACTCCACTTCACTCTCCTCTCCTTCCACTCCATTTCCGATCCCCTCCAAACGCATCCGATGACCGGCGACCGAAGCAGCGCTGCCTCCCGTGGGGACTCCGGCTCCGATGACGACTGGTCTAGCCTGCTGCGCGAAGCGGACCCCGACGATGTGGAGGAGGTCGCCCTCTGCATCGCATTGAGGCGTTCGGTCGTCCAAGGCGGATCTGGCAGTGGCGGATCCACTTCGTCAACGCTCGGCGCCCGTCGACGCAGCGCCGGCGATGTTGCCGACCCATCCCGCCCGACGCGCGGCTTCGCCCACTCTGCTCCACTCCTCAAGGTACGCCGCCCACCACCAGCACCCTCTGCTTCGGAGGTGGTGCCCGGCCACCGCTGGGTCCTCGTGCCCGCGACGGTGCCGGCGCGCACTCGGACTCCCGTGTCGGAGGCACGAGCAGCCCGGCGCATGCGGCAGTGGGCGAGGGAGAGGGCAGCGGCGTCCAAGTCGATGTCCGCACCGTCCGCGCGCGAGCGCGCCGGTCGATCCTGAGGCAGGGCTCCTCGCTTCTGTCCTCTGCCGCTCGCTCATGACAGCGGAGACGGATGCGCGGGGCCTCCGCTGCAAGAATGCCAAGGCGCTCCGACTCGCCATCGAGTTGTCGGAGCGCGAGGCAACAAAGGAGGCGGCGACGAAGGCGAAGGCGGCCCACCATGCCAAGGAGCAGGACCGCCTGCTCCGCAGGCTGTCGGGCATGAGGTGCAGGTCCGACTCAGATATAACGGACGGCTCCACCCCCAGCTCCGACGCCGACACGCCGACGCCTACACGGAGGAGCGGCACAGCCGCCCCGATAGCCGAAAGGTGATTTCCTCCGCCCTTCCTCGTTTTGTTTATATTTTATCTATGTTTGTAGTATGGATTTGCATTGTCCGCCGTTGAACTCCGATGAATTATGTTTTTTTTTGTCCGGCTAATCCGATGAACTGCACTATGGTATGTGTTTTACGTAGCGTTGCATGAATTGCATGGTTTTTAGGTTTAGAATATGAGGGACACGAGTGTGAAAGACGAAATATGAGGCGTGCCTGGTCAGTGTCTGCGGACTCGATTTGCCCCATGCGGCTGTAGATGTTCTAATAAACACATAGAGGTCACGGTGTGTGCCACAGAACGACAGCTATGTTAGGTTTACAACACACCTGGCGTCAAACACTTTTAAATCACCAGGTTCCTATATTTCTGATCGTGCCCCTACCTACTCAGAAACATAAGAAAAGTCATAATAAGCAGAGTAAATTACATGGAAACCAAGAGCGTGTCTCTCTCTCTCTCTCTCTGCCACGCTAGCAGAGTAGCAGTCCACCAAACCTATGTGTCCGCCTGTCCGTTAAATCCATGGATACCATGCTTCAAAAGCAAAATGATTCTACCTCGTCAATTTGTTGGAGTAGAAAGCAAAACCCAAATCACCAAAAACAGAAACCACAAGTACGGCTGTGCTTAGCACTACTCTAGATGCCCTGAAGTAATAAACACATGGAGGTCACGATGTGTGTGTGCTCCAGGACAATGTTAGATTTGAAACACATCTGGTGTCAAACAGTTTCAATCACGTTCCTACTCCAGTATATCTCTAATCATGTCCCTCCCTACCATAGAAACTTAAGAAAAGTCATAGGAAGCTCTTTTTGCAGAGAATATCCTAAAGAAGCACGCGGGCAAGTCCAAATGGAGAGTGGCGTTATAGAAAAGGCGTCGGCGGTTGCTTGATGGATAGCTCTCAGTGTTTGGACATGTTATCACGGGTGTGCTCAGGTTCGTGGCCTTTACCGATGTTGGGTCCTCTAGTTACCTTTGATATGTGGGGGCTCACTTGTGAAGTTGAATTTCATGTGCAAGCGGATTGTAGGGGTGGTGTGATGGGGGAGTTTGTCTGTCTTTCTTTATGGTCTTGTGGTCTTATGATTTGGGAATAGTCCACTTGTATCATGGGATTGTGGCTTGGTTGTCCTTCTGGGCCAAGCATGTAACGGTTTTCGTCCGGTTTTCCGTAAATTAACCAGGCAACTCTCTTCTTCTTAATCAATGAATGAGGCAAAGCTTTTGCCTTCGTTTCGAAAAAAAAATGGGATTTCTTTGGGGTAGGAGGCACGAGTATGTCACGTGATTAAATTCGATAAGTTGTGAGTAATGTAAAACTTTACTAGCGCTAAGAATGTTGGCCCCCTAGAGATCTAAGGCGACTCACCACATGCTGGCTTTTTTCTTGCAAGCTACTATCATTTCCCGCAAAATAGAAACTCTGAGCAAGTTTATTGTTCGCTTTCGTTGAAAATTAAAATTAGTTGCACATGGTAGCAACATCTTAGAGTGTTCAAAAACAAATAACCAATTTGCAAATGTAGAGAGAAAAAACAAATCACGAAAGACATGAACCGCATGTACAAATGAGTGTTAATACTATTCTCGCTGCCACGAATTAATAAACATAAGCAAGTTGTGGTGTGTCCCGCAGAACAACTACAACGTTAGATTTGCAGTACACCGTGCTCCAAACAGTTTTAAGCACAATGCTAGCATGGTAACTTGTAGTTCATGGTTTCGAATATTAAGAGACGACAAAATCATTTTCTTAAAGAAGGATCTCCTATCAAATGATAAGTTTGTATTGTTTGTTTTTATTAACTAGAAACTGCTTGCACATAGTAATAAGAATCCTAGACTGTTTGGAAAGAAAATAATTATGTGTAGCCAAGTTAAAACAGAATTAAATCACCATAAACACAAGAAAAAATTACTATTGTCGGTATTTACCTATTTATGTTAATATTTTAGCATGTAGCCTCGCCATGTCGGTGGGACACGTCCTCTAGGGGAGCTTGAATAATTTCATTCTAGTCTATCACTATAAAATCTATTAATGAGGAGTAACTTATACTAGTGTTATGCATATGACACCAGTCTATGTTACTCTCTCCTTAGTGCAAAATATCATAGTGATAGCATCATAAATGACTTCATTTATTAGCTTGTAGACTCATTTTCTCTTAGTAAGCTCTATGTGATGGTGATATAATATGTTATCATGGCCGTCTCTTTCCTCATATAATACTATGTCGTCTCACTAATATGCCTACGAGGCATTGCATGAATATGCATGTTATTATCTATGTTACATCCACTATGACTAGTCTTAGTAATATGTCAATATATGCAAAAAAAAATGCGTGCATGGGTCAAATGAGCCATAATTGGGTTGGGTCAGTTCTTCACTTCTTCATGACGCAAGTTGTACACAGTACATAGGTACATAGGTTAAGCCAATGGGATTGAAGCAACATGCGGCTAGTAGTTAAGATCACCAAACAATTCTTGCCATCCACGTCTATAAAAAGGCATATGTTTCATTTGCGTTCTCATCTCACACATGAGCAGCAAGATAGTTCCCAAACCCCCCATCTCATATGCTACCTGATGTTCAAAATCTCGATTGATTCTTTTGACCTTCCTAGTGAACCAATCAACATATGGTACACCCAAAGGAACAAGCATTTTTTTGTGAAGAACATCTCACAAAAACTCAAAGCAATGCCAAATGCAGTATCTCTCATGGGGGTAGGAGGCACCGGGAACTCAACGAGATTCAGTTTGGGTAAGTTGCGAGGAACGTAAACATGTACTAGGGCTAAGCATGTGTATCCCCGAGCAAGTTCGTCTGAGTACGGAAGACCGAAAGCAAATGGTTGCTTTTTATTTTTAAAATAGGCTTTCACCTTGCTTCATATATAAAGCAACCACAAAACAGACCAAAAGCAAATGTTTGCTTCTTTCACCCAAGCTAATGATCATTTTACAGGAGCAGAATCTCTTAGAAGTGTACTGTCGTTTTTCATTAACGATTAAAACTAGCTGCCCATGGTAACAGATTGTAAGTGTGTTTTCGAAAATAAAATGATATCACCAAAAACACAAAGCCCACATATATACCATGTATTAGTACCGCTCTCATTGCGCCGAATTAATTAAACTCATGCATGTCACGGTGCGTGCTCCACGACAACATTAGATTTGCAACACACCTGGTGTCAAACAGTTTTAAATCACCAGGTTCCTAGTATTTTTAATCGTGCGCCCACCTACTCAGCAACTTAACAAAAGCCAGAGTGGGGGGAGTAAATTAGATGGAAACCAAGAAGGGTGTCCCCTCTGCACCCCCAGTCCATCCACCAAACCTATCTATCATCCGACTGCCTCCGTTAAACTCCAATCCGTGGACATCACTCACACCACGCTCCAGTACAGTCCCGCCCGCCTGGACGACGCAATGCGAGATGACGAGAAATAGAGGCAGCGCTTGTGAGCGGAGCGGAGCACACGCACCGGAATGAATGAATGACATGAGATCTTGTTTTCAGATAACTTTTGTAAGATCATCAGCTAACATATGTATGTACGGGCCTAATGAGCCATAATTTGATTGCGCTGGTTCTTCGTATCTTCACCACACAATGTGGACTTATCATTGCAGTAGTTAGAGCATCTACACCCGGATGCCCTATATCCGTCTAAAACGCCCGGGCAGGCCGTCCGGTCACTAGCCGGTCACAAAAAACCGACCCAACCGAACCTCTCAAACGGGCCTCAAACGCCCGGACTAACCGGCACTCCTCATGTTCGTCCCGAATGTAGGGCAGATATGAGGCGGCCTGGGCACGCCCAGGCGCATCCGCCACGTCAGCCCGGCCCATCGCTGGCCCACCCCGACCCCACAAAAACCATCGTCCGGCACAAATTCTAGCTCACTCCGCTCCACTCCGCTCCCCTTCCCGACGCTCCCATTTCCCCACTCCGGCAAATCCCTATCGACGGCGAGCATGCCCAGCACCGGCAGCCACTCCGACGGCAGCTCCGGAGACGAGGAGGAGTTGGCGCTCCGTATTGCGCTTGAGGGCTCGCGGATCGATGGCCATTGGAGTTTGCAACTAGTTTCTCCTCCCCTTTGGAGCAAGGTGGAAAAAAGTGCGGGCAGCAACTCCGGCTCCGGTGCAACGCCACCTGTCGTGTGTCGTAGCAGCGCCGATGCGGGTGTCGGCATTGAGCAATCCGAGCAGGAGGCGGCAGAGGCAACGTCGGAGGCGGCGAGGGTGGCTAAGCTCAAGCGCAGGCAAGCCCGCGTCGTCCGGTGCTTGCAAGGCTACATCGTCGTCTCCTATTCCTCCGATGACGACGGGTCCGACGGCTCCGACGTGGACCCACCTCCTGTCGTGGACTCCTACAGTTGTGCTGGCGACCGGAAGGGCAAAGGGCCGGCGAGGAAGTGGTAAGGAACCATCTTAATTTCAAGTTTTAGATGTAGTTTGAACTTGTCCGCCGTATTATGTGTATTACGTGAACTTTGGCTATCTTTTGATGACCCTGTTGTGATCTTTTGACGGACCAATTGTGCATTTGTATGTCCTCTCATGATCTGCGTAGTTTTTATCAACGTTGCATGGTTTAGTATGAATATAGAAGACAGAATATGAGATACGCGGGTGGGGAGGCGCAGATATAGGGAATGGTCGGTCAGTGTTCGCGGGCGTGCCCGGATACGTCCGCCGACGTATAGGGGACCGGATTTTCCAAGTCCGGCTGTAAATGCTCTTAAGCCGATGAGATTGTGGCGATGTGACTAGTGGTTAAGATCCGAGTACAAATCTCAACCAACCATGTCTTTAAAAGGCGTATGTTTCATGTGCACTCCAATCCCACACAAGAGCACCAACATAACTCCCAAACCCGCTGCCACCGGAAGTTCAAAATCCTGATTGATTCTTTCGCTCTCCCTAGTGAACCAATGAACATATGGTATACACAAAGAAGCTCGTGTTGCGAAGAACAACCCACAAAAGCTCTGGCCAATGCCAAATGTAGTTCCTTTGACGGGGGTAGGAGGCACCGGGAAGTCAACGAGATCAAGATTGAACAAGTCGCGAGACCTATAAACATGAAGTAGCACGAAGCATAAGAGTGATCGAGCAGGCAAGGTTTTTGTTAGAAGATCGAAAGCATGTGCTCGCCTCTTTCACCTAGGCTAATGATCATTTCACGAAAGGAAACTATGATGGAGTGCGTTTTAGGGTCTCTTTGATTCAAAGGATCTTCATAGGATTTTTGAAGGATTAGAATCCTTAGAAATTTTTCCTACGTTGGTCGTTTGATTCGTAGGATTGAATTTTGTAGGATTTTTTTTCTTAAGGATTTATTTGTACTACATTTCACAAGAATTTTAACATCCACTTCAACCTCTTGAAAGAAATCATTTGCTTTTCCCATGACACAATCAAACAAACTTAAATCCTATAGGGATCCAATGGACATGCCATTTCAATCCTACGTTTTTCCTATTCCTGTGTTTTTGTAATCCTACGAATCAAAGAGGCCCTTAGTTTCTTTTCATTATAACAGTTAAAACTAGCCGTCCACGGTAGCAAAATCTTGAGCTCATTGGAAAGCAAAATAATTCTGGCTAGCCAGGAGCAGGCCAAGAACACAAGCCCCGCGTACCATGTGCTAGCACTGCTATCGCTGCACCGAATTAGTAATAAACAGACGCAGGTCACGGTGTGTGCCACAGGACGGCAGCTACGTTAGATTTGCATCACACCCCCGGCGTCAAACAGTTTTAAATCACCAGGTTCATAGTACTAGTACATTTCTAATCCTGCCCCGACCTACTCAAACTTAATAAAATTCATACTGACAGGCAGAGCGAGTAAATTAGATGGAAAACCAAGAAGCGTGTCCCCTCTGCACCCCGTACGTAGTCCATCCACCAAACCTATCTACTACCCGTCCGGCTGCCACCGTTAAACTCCGTGGACACCACGCTCCAGTACGCCTCCGCCCGCCTGGATGGAGGTGACGAGAAATAGATGCGCCGGAATGAATGAATGAATGACGTGAGATCTCCCTCCATGTCCACCCCCATCCATTCCGCCACCATCCTTCACCGCTGGCCGCAGTGACGCCCTCCCTCTGCCTACATTCATTCCCATTCCCCTCCCCACGCCCGCGTCACAGCCTTCACTCCACTCCAACCACCACCACCCCTGCCACAATGCAGCCCCTTCTCGGGCTAGCCCTCCTTGCCCTGCTGCTCCTGGCCTCGCCGGCGCCGGCGCTCTGCCGCCACCGCGCGCCGGCCGCGGCCACAACCGAGACGCTCGACGTCGCGGCCTCCCTCTCCCGCGCCCGCGCCGCCGTCTCCACCGACGCCAGCCCCCTCCACCAGTCCCTCGCCGCCACCGACACCGACACCAATGTTCTCCCCGTTAAGGAGGAGCCCTCCGGCGGGCCGAGCGGCCGGCTGGCGCTGAGGCTCCACTCGCGCGACTTCCTCCCGGAGGAGCAGGGCCGGCACGAGAGCTACCGGTCGCTTGTGCTGGCCCGCCTGCGCCGCGACTCGGCCCGTGCCGCCGCGCTGTCGGCGCGCGCGTCCCTGGCCGCCGACGGGGTCTCCCGCGCCGACCTGAGGCCGGCCAACGCCACCCCCGTCTTCGAGGCGTCGGCGGCGGAGATACAGGGCCCCGTGGTGTCCGGCGTGGGGCAGGGCAGCGGCGAGTACTTCTCCCGCGTCGGCGTCGGCCGCCCCGCGCGGCAGCTCTACATGGTGCTCGACACCGGCAGCGACGTCACCTGGCTGCAGTGCCAGCCCTGCGCCGACTGCTACACCCAGTCCGACCCCGTCTACGACCCCTCCGTCTCCGCCTCCTACGCCGCCGTCGGCTGCGACTCCCCGCGCTGCCGCGACCTCGACGCCGCCGCCTGCCGCAACTCCACGGGGTCCTGCCTCTACGAGGTCGCCTACGGCGACGGCTCCTACACCGTCGGCGACTTCGCCACCGAGACGCTCACGCTGGGGGACTCCGCGCCGGTCTCCAACGTGGCCATCGGGTGCGGCCACGACAACGAGGGCCTCTTCGTGGGCGCCGCCGGGCTGCTGGCCCTCGGCGGCGGCCCGCTCTCCTTCCCGTCGCAGATCTCCGCGACCTCCTTCTCCTACTGCCTCGTCGACCGCGACTCGCCCTCCTCCTCCACGCTGCAGTTCGGCGACTCGGAGCAGCCGGCCGTCACCGCGCCGCTCCTCCGCAGCCCGCGCACCAACACCTTCTACTACGTGGGGCTCTCGGGCATCTCCGTGGGCGGCGAGGCCCTCTCCATCCCGTCCTCGGCCTTCGCCATGGACGACGCGGGGTCGGGCGGCGTCATCGTGGACTCCGGCACGGCCGTGACGCGGCTCCAGTCGGGCGCGTACGCCGCGCTCCGCGAGGCGTTCGTGCAGGGGACCCAGTCCCTGCCCCGCGCGTCCGGCATCTCGCTCTTCGACACCTGCTACGACCTCGCCGGCCGCTCCAGCGTGCAGGTGCCGGCGGTGGCGCTGCGGTTCGAGGGCGGCGGGGAGCTGAAGCTGCCGGCGAAGAACTACCTGATCCCGGTGGACGGGGCGGGGACCTACTGCCTGGCATTCGCGGGGACGAGCGGGCCCGTGTCCATCATCGGCAACGTGCAGCAGCAGGGCGTGCGCGTCAGCTTCGACACCGCCAAGAACACCGTCGGCTTCACCGCCGACAAGTGCTAGTGCGCCACCCCTTCGCGGCGAGCGAGCTCGGTTAATTAGCGAGCGAGCGAGTGATTAATTAGCGTGCGTGTGTGCATGTGGTAATTAAGCGGGGCGGTGTGGGGGCGGGGGCTTTGGGAAAGGCAAAGGCGAAGGACGGAAACAAATGCCAGCCTGTGCTCGCTTGCTTTGGCGGTGATGGATGGGTGGTCTGCTCTGGTCTGGTCTGGTCTAGTGTAGCGTAGCGTCCTTCTGGTCTGGTCTGGTCGTCCTCCTCGTCGTCTACCTCTGTCTCTGTGTAACTGTGTCACTGTGCCCATGGCTCGAGCTCGCCGTCGACATGGATGTGTGTGCGTGCTGCTACTGCTACCACTGCCACGTGAACGAATTTGTTCATGGGTTGTACTACCTTTCTTCAACAAAAAGAAAAGCTTGTTGATTATTGCCCATTGCCGAGCCAGTTTGGAAGAGCAGAGAATTTTATCATGCGTCGCATTTGTGCCAAGGTTCTGTTTTGCTGGTTGGTCTTGGGGTCCTAGAGCATAGTGATAAACGAACTTTGCTGGTGACCCATCGGCATCGCATCACATGCTCCGGCTTAATCCTTTTTAATGCATTGCGTTGCATGCATGCACGCGTCCTTGTGGCCTAGAATGCCGCCTGGCTGGAGGATTGATGCCTCATGCAAGGTGCTGACTGCGACCGCTTTCGCTTTGGCCTTTACATGATGCTGCTGACTTGTTCGTCCGCTTTTACCACCTTTCTCCGACATGGCAACATGTGCATCGCCTCATGATAATTAATCAACATGGATGATGCATGCCATGCGTATCATATCATCAGTGTGTGTAACCACAACACCGCGATGCGATACGTGTGTCGTTTGCGACCGACGAAGCTTCTTTCTTCTCTCATCTTACCAGCGTGCATGGACGGGTCACGGGTGGAGCGTTGCATGCAACGACAGCAGGTGCACGCAGCAGGGGGTAGAGTAGTACTCCTACTACTCCCTCCGTTCCAAATTACTCCTCGTAGAAAATGAATGTATCTAGAAACTTCAAATTACTCGTCACATAAATGGCCGTAGTATCTATGAACGGAGGAAATAGTAGTGAAGCCGGTGCGGGGTGGGGTCTATTTAATTATGGTAATGGCGACGACAGTGCGTGTACCAGGGCATCCAGGGCAGTGATGGCGCTGTCTGCTCGCAACCTGGGTGGATGTGGATGGGATCAGGAGGGGGAATGGATGGCAAGAAAAAAGAAGGACGTGTCATACACCGGGCGCGCCGTGCCCGTGCGTCCTGGTCGCTTAATCAATGAATGAGGTTGGTAACCGTTACTGTGTGGACGCATGAATGCACCTGGGCCCGACCTGACCCGACCTCCACCAGATGCTTACCAGGCCGGGCCCGCCTCATTTGCTCCCTTGTCCGGCCCACCGTCCCCGGCTTGAAGAATCAACGCTCCGGCTCCGGCTCCATCTTCCTCCCCCTGCCACGGGCCATGGCTACCGACCTGCATCTGCTGCGGCATTACAGGATTTACAGCGTGCATCGCGCGCCTACGCCGACACTTTTCCGTGCAGAGTAGTAAACGGAACGGGAGCGTGGGTGCATGCATGCATGTGCGCGTCCTTGTCGCTGCGCTGCGTCTCGGCGACGAAGATGGAAAAATCTGAGTGAGTGAGTGAGGCCCCCGACCACGACGTTGAGTTTAACTTCTTATAGGGAAAAAATGATGAACATGTTGCATTATTCCTCGGACATACGTGCTCACGATGCATGGCCTCTCTAGGACGTGAGGTCCAAATGATACCGACAGCGGCACAGGATCCTGTATAACGAGCGGTGGACTGGCGGTTGGCGCTTGGCAGTACACGCACCACGAGTTCTTGGCCGACCTGACCTGGAAATTTTTCCTCTGCCCATCGTTTTGTAGCGGAGTAACAGATCGACTAAAGCGTTATGTACAATAGTACTGTAGTGGAGTAGGACGAGCATGCATGCAGTTGCACTCCATTCTTTTACGCGGAGTAGGTCAATCGGGGGCAGTAGTTAGCTGCGGCATGTAATGTTTTCGAGTAAGTAAATTACGTGTTCGGTCCGTTGGTACACGCGAATTAACCCTCCCTGCTCGGAGTTGATACAATATCGAGTAGGACGAACATGCATGCAGTTACAGCGGGTGTACTATGTACAATAGTGTTACTACGTGCGTACTCTATCTGCACGGTGCCATGGCCGTCCGGTATTTATTTTCACGCCTCACGATCACTCTCACGGACTCACTGCCCACAAAAAAGAAAAGGAAAGAAAACACTCTCACGGCCATGGGTGGTAAAGCCGTGCATGGGTCCCTCGTCGGGTCGGTCGAGTAGCTCTCTGTCCGATCTTTTCAGGGCGCCCATCTCCCACCCATCTTCGGATCATGATGCGGTTTTGGACCCATGGAGCACCGGCATTTCTTTCTTCGCCTGCTCACAAATAATATCCCAAACCAGCAGTTATTAGTAAGAACGTATACTTTGCTCCTACCCTACGCACGTACGTACCGTAACCGTAGGTACACAAGTTTGCTTCGGCACACACCCACGTACGTACATCTTTTTTTTAACATCACTACAGACGCAAGCGCTCATACATACGCCTTGTCCATCACCTGAATGCCGTCCGACCCCAGCACGTGGCGCTGCCTCCAGCTTGGTAGTAGTATTGTATAGTACTATATGTATTCTTGCCCTCCTGCTGTATTTTTCTCTTTTTCTTCCTCTTCGCGGTTGATCTTCGGCATGTTTCGTTCATCTCGTCAAAGCGCGCGCACGAACCGCGAGGCCGAAAGTCCGGCTCGATCAGAGGCTCGTTTTCAGCATGGGCCCTCCTCCGTGTTAAGCCAAGCCCCGGTGATCGATCATCTTTACGGCGAGGTTTGACTGGAAAGCTCGTAGTAGACCAGTATAAAATGGTCTGTCTGTACGGATGGAAACGTGGACTCGGCTCTCTCATCGACTTTTATCTCCGTCCGTGAGGACCGAATTGCGTCGCTCATTACAGCATGTTTTCATTACGTCGCTGATTAATGAATTGCGTCGCTCATTACGAATTGTTTCCATTACGGATGGAAACGTGGACGCGCACTATCGTTTTCAGCTCATCGAAATAGTTATTAAAGTCGCCGCCACAAAGAAAGCCCGCGCGGAGGGACGAATAGTAGGGCGCTGAGGCAGAGGAGAGAGAAGGCGAAATACATTGTGCGAGCCATAACGGCGTCAGTGGAGTAGGGTGTAGGAGAGAAGGTCGGGATGAACGATAGTGACGATGACGCCACTACGGTACGCCCGTCCCCAGCTTGAAGAATCAACGCTACAGCTCCATCTTCCTCCCTGCCACGGGCCATGGCTGCCGACCTGCATCCACGTGCACTTCTGCTGCAGCATTCCTACAGCGTGCATCGCGCGCCAACGCCGATATTTTTCCATGCAGAGTAAACCGAGCAGACCGTCTGAGCGTGCGTGCATCGGTGCATGCATGTGCGCGTCCTTGTCGCTGCGCTGCGTCTCGATGAAGACGAAAAATCTGAGCGAGTGAAGGCCCCCGACCACGACGTGGAGTTTGACTTCTTGGAGGGAAAAAAGGGAAAAAGGCTGCATTATTTTCGGACGTATATTGCGCACGATGCATGCATGGCCTGGGACGTGATGGGATCAATCCTCCGCCCATCATTTTGCAGTGCAGGAACAGATCGAGTAAAGCATTCTGCGCAATATTACTAGCACGGAGGAAGTACTATTGAGTAGGACGAGCACACATGCAGTTGCACTCCATTCTTTTACGTGGTGTAGGTCAGTCAGGAGCAGTAGTTAGCTGGGCCATGTAATGATTTCGAGTAAGTAAATTACGTTTTCGGTCCGTTGGTACACGCTAATTAGGCTTGCCTGCTCAGAGTTGATACTAAAATATTTGAGTAGGACGAGCATGCAGTTACAGCGGGTGTGCGTACAATAATGTTACTACATACGTACTCTATCTGCACCCACGGTTGCTGCCTACCATGGTCGTCCGGTGTTTTGAGTATTTTGGCTGCCCACGATCACTCTCACAGTCTCGCAGCCTCACTGATGCGTGGTAGTAAAGCCATGCATGGGTCCCTCGGTCGGTCCGGTCGGTCGAATAGCTTTGTCCGATCTTTTGAGGACACCACCTTCAGATCAAGATGCGGTTTTGCACCGATGGAGCGCCACCATTTCTTTCTTCACCGGGAGTACCAGCTAACCAACAGTTATCAGACCACACTCACTTTGTGCACAAGTATTGAAGGCCAGATATTACCCGAATGGTAAACTTGAGGATACAGTGTTTAGTGGGAATGCTTCTTCATCATGGCAAGCGATCAGCCATGGACTGGACCTGCTGAAGAAGGGGATCCTTTGGAGAGTTGGTGACGGCCGAAGCATCAAAATTTGGCGCGACAACTGGATCCCCAGACCTTTCAGTTTCAAACCAATAACCGTACAGGGCACATGCAGAATAATGCTTGTGGCAGGTTTGCTTAACCCTAATGGCTCCTGGAATTTAGCCCTACTACAACAATATTTCCTCCCTGCTGATGTTGAAGAAATACTGAAAATCAAAGCATCTCCCAGGCAGGAGGAAGATATCATTGCTTGGGGGCCGGGAAAACAAGGTAGATTTTCTGTCAAAAGTGCCTACAACTTTGCGTTTGAAGAGGCTCATCGTTCTGCAGAATCGGCTTCCATCTCAGCTCCGGATGGAAGAAGAAAAGTATGGCAGCTGATATGGAAATGTGATATTCCACCGTCGGTCCGCAACTTCGCGTGGAGAGTGGCAGTGGACTCTTTGCCAACCTGGAAAAACAAGCACAAACGCGGGCTGGAAACATCGTATCTCTGTCCACTTTGTGCTACAGAAGCTGAGGATAATTTCCACCCCTTTGTGCATTGCCCACTTGGCCGGGAATTATGGTACTCGATGATGGAGGTGTGGTCATTGCCAGATATTGATACGATAAAGCATACGGGAAGAGAGTGGTTGTTGCATGCACTGGACCCTCTTTCTGATGTTGAGCGGTCCATGGTATTGATGACCTTGTGGCGTGCTTGGTTCGTCCGGAATGAGGTGGTCCACCATAAACCCCCACCACCAGCTGAATCTTCGAAGAGGTTCCTTGTGAGCTATCTTGATTCCCTGTTGGGTCTGAAATCTGATGTATGCAACTATCAAGGGAAGGGGAAGAACCCTGTTCTGCGCCAGTGGTGAACTCCAGAGTTTCCCTCAGTAGTGATCGGTGGAAATTGCCGGATGCTGGATGGGTCAAGTTAAACACAGATGGGTCGGTTGATGTAAACGGCAGGGCAGGTGCCGGCATGGTCCTCAGGGATGACAAGGGGGCTATTATTTTCTCGGCATGTCGAGCACTCTTCTCTTGCAGAGATGTGTTGGAAGCCGAGCTTTGTGCGTGTATGGAAGGGATATCTTTGGCGATCCAACGCACTGAGCTACCAATTCTGGTGGAATTGGATTCTATGGTTGCCGTGAAGATGATTCAATCGCAAAAAGTGGATAGATCCTTATACTCAGCCATCGTAAGAGAGATTCAGTACCTTTTGAGTCTTCGTAGATCTTGTATTACTTTTGCTAGTCGTGCTCAGAATAAGGTTAGCGATAGCCTAGCTTCCTTTGCTAGATCTAAAGGTAGAATTATGACTTGGTTTGGTTCTGGACCTTCCAGTAGCTGTAGAGCTAGCCCTTGCTGATTGTAATTTTTTGGATTCTGAGTAATACAAGTCTTCTACCCGCAAAAATAAAATAAAATAATACTCCCTCCGTTCTTAAATATTTGTCTTTTTAGAGGTTTTAAATGATGACTACATACGGAGTAAAATGAGTGAATCTATACTCTAAAATATGTCTATATACATCCGTATGTAGTGACTATTTAAAATCTCTAGAAAAACCAATATTTAAGAACGGAGGAAGTAAATAGTAAGAACGCATACTTTGTTGTCCCTACCCTACGCACGTAACGTACAGTACGTACACAAGCACAAGTAAGTAGCTCCGGCACCCACCCACGTACGTACGTACGTCTTGTACACCACCCCAACGCCGTCCGACCCCACCACGTGGCGCTGCCTCCCTCTTGGCTGTACTGTATCCTTGTCCTCTGCTGTATTTTTCTCTCCTTTTCTTTCTCTTAGGGCATCTCCAGCCGCGTCTCAGGAAGGCCTTCTCAGGCGTTTTTTTTACGCCAGCGTCGAAAAATCGGCCCAGTGTTGTCCCAGGAGCTCGATTTTCACCGGCTTGGGCCGAAAACAGCGCCGGCGGACCCAGGCCGAACCCGGCGCGCTGGGGGGCGCCCGGGGGCGCCGGGGCGAACTGTTTTGATGCGAAACAGCCGCGGGCCCGCCGTGTCAGGGACACGGCTCTCTTCTCGCCCCTTCGTCGTCCTCATCGCCTCGTTTCCCGCGGCAAATCAATGCCAAAGCTGTCGTGCTGCCGCGCCGGTCAGCCTGCGCCATTAATGCCTCACGGGCGGCGCAGTGAAGACCGGATGACGCGCGTCCCTCGCCCTCCCTCACCCGCCACGCGTACTCACGGCGGCTCGCGAACGGGCGGCGCCTCGGCCTATATAAGACGCGCCCAAGCGCACTCGGCGACTCGCACTCTCTCGTCTCGCCGTCGTCGTTTCTCCCTTTCCTCTCTCTCGCCGTCTCCAGTTCATCACACCCATGGCCGAGCGCTTCCCAGGCGCCGACGCGGCGGCGAACGGCTTCGGCCGCCGCCATCTTCACGAGAACGAGGCTCGCCTACTTTTCGAGGCCGAGTACCTGGTCCCGCCGGACATGCGGGTGCCCGGGGCGTGGAGGATCAGCGTCGGCGGTGTGCCGGTGCCCCCGATACCCACCGGCGCGGCGCGGCGTGCGGAGATCGCACGCATCCGCTCGTCCCTGCCGCGTGCGGCGAGGGAGGGGCCACGGTACGTCCCCGACAGCCCGCTCTGGGAGCCTTATTTCCGCCGCCGTCACGCCGAGCAGTTCGAGGCCACCGCGTCGAGCCCTCCGGCAGGCTCAACGCCGTCGGCCGGCGTCGGTGGTGGGGCGTGCCCGGGCGCACATTGGAGGCCGTCCTCGAGTACATCGAGGGCGGCAACACGCCGCGCCTCGAGTACCCCGCTCCCCCGTCCTTCACACGCCGTCGGGGAAGCTCCTGGACCCCGAGGCGCATGGAGACCGGGGGGTCCTCCTCCTCGTCCGGCGGCTCCCCCTGCCTCCACCTCCGCCCCGTCAAGCCGGAGCCCCAGGGCGCGCCTGTCAGCGCGCGCACCCGCAGCTCCGGCGTCCGCATCGGCGACAACGCCTCCCCCACCGGCCGCTTCGTCCTCGTCGAGCCCAAGCCGGAGGCCAAGCCGGAGCCCGGCCTCCCCGCGGAGTACGAGGAGATAGCCCGGCGTGGCTTCTCCGACGAGGACGCCCTGCGGTGGGCGCGGGACGACTACCTCCGCGACGAGATGGTCCGGCAGCGCTGGGCCCTGGAGGAGATCGCCGCCCGCAAGCGTGGGCGTGAGGACGAGCACGGCGCTGTGGTCCTCGACAGCGACGACGACGATGACGCCCCCGGACCGTCCAACCCGCCGCGCCAACCGGGGGAGGGATGCAGCAGGGACGGTGGAGGCGTCGGCGGGGGCGACGACGACGACGGTGACTACACGCGGTTCTACAGCCTCCTCGGCATGTAGAACCGCGTGGGCGGGCGGTGAGGCGGGCGGCGAGGGAAACAGCGGGGGTAACCCGCGGTAGTTTTTCTTTTTTTTGTAAAATATGTTTAAATTTGAACGAACTCGAACATATTTGTATTGTGTTTGCGTCAAATTTAAACATTTTAAAAAGCCGTGGGGGACTGCGACTGGGGGGCATCATACCCCAATGCGCGGTTTAGTACTGATGCGCTTTTAGGGGACGATTTTTTGCTCCTCCTAAGGGCCAATGACTGAAGATGCCTTTAGCTGCTGTTCTCTGGCATTTCTCTTCCTCGTCAAAGCGCGCGCACGAACCGCGAGGCCGAAAGTCCGGCTCGATCGGAGGCTCGTTTTCAGCGTGGGTCCAACTCCTCCTCCTCCTCCGTGTTAAGCAAGCCCCCAGTGGTCGATCGATCATCTTTACGGCGAGGTTTGACTGGAAAGCTCGAAGGCTGGTGTAGTATAAAATCGTTTGTCTGTACGGATGGAAACCTGGACTCAGCTTTCTCATTGACTTTTACTTTCATCGATCTTTTAGTTTAGTTTGTATATAAGTTTTGTCCAAAATCAAAGTATATATACTTTAATCAAACTTACGGAAAAATATATCAACATTCACAATGTCAAATCATTATGAAATGTACTCTCTTTGTTTCTAAATGTAAATCTTTTTAGATATTTTAAATGGACTGCAACATACGGATGTATGTAAACATATTTTAGAGTGTAGATTCACTCATTTTGCTTCGCATGTAGTCATTTGTTGAAATCTCTAGAAAGACTTATATTTGAGAACAGAAGGGGTAGTTTCATAGTATATATATCTGGTATTGTAGATGTTGCTACTTCTTAGTATAAATTTGGTCAAATTTTGCAAAGGCTGACATAAATCTAATACGCAGAGTAAAAAAGACCGGAGGGAGTATCCCGGTCGACTTCTCCCATCCAATCACATGGCTTGGATTTACTCCCTATGTAAACTAAACACTCTTAGGGCATGAACTATGGTGGCATATGTATATGGATACATATGCCATGAGAAAAAGACACATATATTGATTTTTTTCTCTCTTCAATGTAAGTTATCATTAGTGGACCTTATTAAGGAATAGAAAATAAAGACTCTAATCCACATGCATCTCTCTCTCCACTTCAAATTTTTCAGTTTTTTTTTACATTGAACCACACTTTTTCTCTCCAAGCATCCGTTTTTCCATCCAAACCTACTTTTCCTGACATCCGATCCTACGTAGCATGCAAGGCACACTCTATGGCCATGCATTGGCAATGCCCTTACATTTCTTTACGAAGATAGTAGGGGTCACAATTTGCCATCATCATGCAGGCTCGAAAATCCTGTAATTACATACGTAAAACTTCTACGTGTAGGCAACATGCGTGATCGTTTCTAACCCCGAAGGTCCCCTACGCAAATGACCTAAAGGATTTTAGACTCATTAGCTTATGCAATACTATCATCTATTAGATCATCTCTAAATACATGGTAAATCAGCTTCGCCCGTTGCTAATGGAGCTTGTTTCGGAAAAACATAGCATCTTTATGCCGGAAAGACTAATTTCGAATAACTCAATAATAGCCTTTGAGTGTATATATTATATTTAGTCCTTGAAAGATGATTCACCAACCTTTTATGCTTACAAGCTTGAACTCTCAAAAGCCTATGATCGTGTAGGGACCTTTTGGATATGGCCTTACTTAGATGGTGTTTCTCTCATAACTAGATTTCTTGCATTATGGCGTGTGTTTCTTCTGTCAAATATTCAGTGTAGTTTAATGGGAGGTTAGTGGAACCCTTCACCCCTTCGAGGGGCCTCTGTCAAGATGACCCATTGTCTCTTAAAAAAATATTTATGTTGTTGGCGTTTTATGTGTGTTGATCAATAAGTCTATGTCCGAGGTAGGTAGGGAAGTTGTCAAAATATGTTGAAGAGCACCAAAGTTTTTGCATCTCTTGTTCACAGATGATTCATTAATTATTGTTCGTCTGGATGCCCAAGCAGCAGGTGGTATTGGTTAAAGGTTTGCATAACACACATCATTGATGGGTCTACTGATAAACCAGACAAAGTGTTCCATCCTTTTTTCGATAACTGCCTGCCGGCTGCGACAGTGGAGATCAAAACCACTCTGGAGTGATGTAGGAAATCTTTCACCTAAAATACTTGAGTCTTCCGGTTCCCGAAGGAAGAATGCATAAGGGCATATTTGAAACGCTGCAAGCACTGTTTGGAAAAAAATGGGAGTTTCAATTTTTTTCATATATTCAAAACATGATCACATTTTCAAAATTTGTTCAAGTTTTTATATTTTTTTTAATTTCTAAAAATGTTCCAATTTTCAAAATGGTTCAAAAATTCGTTCACGTTTTCAAAATTTGGTCAGTTTTTCAAAAATGTTTCAGTTTAAATTGTTCATATATTTTAAAACCATTCAGAGTGTTCTAAAGTTGTTCGTATTTTAAAAAGATGTTTGAATTTTTTATATAATTGTTAACTAATTTGAATGGTGTTCGTGTCTGAAAAAATGTTCATTTTTGCAATAAAATTCACGGTTGATAATTCAGAAAATGATCAGATGTGCTGCTGCCGTTTACTGCTTTTAATGTTTTGCGTTGCTTTTTTAAGCAATAATGTTTTGCGTTGCTATGTACTCACAAACGCTCATCAGATCAACTGGCTAACAGTGCACATTCTCAAGTGGTAGGTCCTGTGATTGATCAATCCCTCGTGAAAGTAACTTTTTTTTAGGTAATCTGATAAAGCTTTTATTCAACCGTCACAGCCATTACAAGGACGAAAGGAATTCCATCGGGCTGGCATAACCTAACATCGCGAAAGTAACCAGTGTTTGGATTTTCCCTGTTATATTGCGCTACAGTGTACAACAGGTGATGGGCTTGGCCCAGTAGGTCGCTGCCCTATGCGGAAGGTCAATTGTTTGATGGGAGCCCCAATGCCGATTAGGAGAAGCGGTGCTTGCTACAGCGCCAAGTAGGTCGGCCCCGAAGGGGCATCGCGCAAAATGGTAATAATAAAAGCGCGAAAAGAATCCAAAAACTTACGCTCTTGGGATGAGTCGAACCCGTGCCCTACACTACGTGCTGGTGTTCGGCTAACAATAATGTTTTGCGTTGCTATGTACTCACAAACGCTCATCAGATCAACTGGCTAACAGTGCACATTCTCAAGTGGTAGGTCCTGTGATTGATCAATCCCTCGTGAAAGTAACTTTTTTTAGGTAATCTGATAAAGCTTTTATTCAACCGTCACAGCCATTACAGGGACGAAAGGAATTCCATCGGGCTGGCATAACCTAACATCGCGAAAGTAACCAGTGTCTGGATTTTCCCTGTTATATTGCGCTACAGTGTACAACAGGTGATGGGCTTGGCCCAGTAGGTCGCTGCCCTATGCGGAAGGTCAATTGTTTGATGGGAGCCCCAATGCCGATTAGGAGAAGCGGTGCTTGCTACAGGGCCAAGTAGGCCGGCCCGAAGGGGCATCGCGCAAAATGGTAATAATAAAAGCGCGAAAAGAATCCAAAAACTTACGCTCTTGGGATGAGTCGAACCCGTGCCCTACACTACGTGCTGGTGTTCGGCTAACAAAAACTTACGCTCCTGGGACGAGTCAAACTCGTGCCCTACACTACCTGCCGGTGTTCGGCTAACCACTATGGCGTGTCATTGGAAGTGACATAATGCAGCACTAACGCTTTAAAAACTATCATAGCCGCTCATACATGATTTTCTTTAAAAAAATGAAACTTCATAGATTTTGGAAAAAGTTCATGAACATGCAAAAGAAAGGTTGGCCTATTCAAGAAAAGTTCAATGATTTTGAAAAAAGTTCATTATATTTTAAAAAATAGTTCACTAAATTCAAAAAGGTTCATCAAAATTTTGAAAAAGCTCACCAAGACCCGAACGACCGCGCCTCCTTACGTGCGAGGGCCCCCACACCAGCCCCATGCCACGGGACAGAAGGAGACCCCCGCCACTGTCGTCGGCCCCCGGGCTTAGCCCAACGGCGTCCCCGGGCGGTGACGGGGGAGGGCAAAGGAGGTGACGCCCCCAGTAGCTAGGGGTGTAGTACCCTCCAAATCGCTCGAGCGGGGCCAACGTGGGGTCGGGATGGGATGGAGAGCGGGTTCCTGGTCTGTCGGTGTATTCAAAAAATGTTCAACATGCATAAAAATATATTCCATGTGTACACTGAAAATGTACATGTGTAATGAAAAAAAGACATGTGCATAGAAAAGGGAAAAAACGAAGAAAACCAGTGAAAGAAACAAAGAAAAACAAAGAGAACAAAAAAACAAAGAAACCGATGCACAACAGTGAAACACAGAGAAACTGAAGAAACCCTCTGAAAACCAAGTAAGAAACAATGAAACCAAAAATAAAAATAAAAAAGGAAAGGAAAAAACTAAAAAAACAACTAAAAGAAATAAAACCAAAAAACGACAAAAACCAAATAGAAACGTACAAAAAACCGCTCTTGAAAATCCAATGTTCAGTAATCTCAAATTAGGCAGCCCCTACTGTTGCTACCGGAAAACCTTTCAATTGTGGGGATCTTCTATCTTTATATAAGCGAGAGATATAGGGTGTGTTTGGTTTGTGCCCCAATCAGCCCCACCAAAAATTTGGCATGACCAAAAAATTGGTAAGTTGTTCTTGTTTGGTTTACAACCATCGTACGTCCCAATTTTTTTGACAAAATCCGTGAGCTACCATTTGGTTTGCTGACAACCAAGGTGGCAAACTTTGGAAATTTAGTACTGCTTGGCGCTTCATTTTTCTTGAGTCAATAAAAAAATGTCATGTAATTTTTGTAATTAGCTACAATACGATTAAAGGAAAGGGCATGCAAAAGTACAATGTACGTTATGTTTGTCACAAATAATTCTTTTCTTTCCCTCAGGAAACCCCCTTTCTTGAGAAAAAAATCCGTTTTCTGTAGTAGGCAGCTCTTTTTTTTAGGCACGTAGTAGGCAGCTCTGCTACTAATAAACTGGAGTAATTACTTGACCGCTTGCAATGGATTATAGTAGATCTAAATAACCCAAATTCAGAAGGAAAAAAAAGTCCAAACAGCCACCGCTAAAAATATCCAAACAACTGCTAAGTACGTGGGGGTCGTTGTGCTTCCGCTAGCGATTAATCCGGCTACCTACGCAAATAATAACAGGAAACAGTAGCCACGTATGGAGAGAATCTGGCTGCCAATTTTTTGGCGAGCGTTTTGCTCGCCCTCCGCGCGCCCGCAGGTTGGCGAAAATAACACGGAGGACTCCCGGGCATGCAGGGCGAGCCAAAGTTTTGGTCTCCATCCAAACAACAGCCAAATTTCACGGGCACGCCAATTTTTTGGTATGGTCATTGTTTGCTGTAAACCAAACACACCCATAGCTCCCATGCTTTGTTGGCGCGCCTTGACCGAGCTGTGACGAAGGGAGACTGGGGAGCTCCTATTCAGCGGCCTGCACGCTAAATAGCGAGGAAACACGCACCCCCGCTCCCATTCTTTTTTCTTTTCTTTTCCTGTTTTTGATTTTTCTTGTTTAAAAAAATTCGAGATAAAAAAGTTCTGAACTGCAAAAGAACATGAACTTTTAAAAAACATTCCAATGAAGAATATTGATTCCAAAAATATAATCGAATTTAAAATTGTTCTAGAGGGATTAGACAAGAAAACATAGAAATACTAAGAGGAAATTTTCTGCAAATCAATAACCTATAGTACCACTACAGAAATACATATGGGAAGATTTGAGCGGGCATTTTCTGTTATCCTTTTCTATGTTCTTTTTGCTATATAAGGTACTATAGTACCACTACAGAAAATGAAATTGACAATTGCTTCTTCTAGAAATTAGCCGATCATTCTCTCGTAACCTAACATGTTGGAACTTGACAACTTTACATGCACCATGCACTAACTACAAATTGGTATATTTTTCTTTAAATGTTCTATACAAAATCCAACTCAGAACTTGACAACTTTAGTACTATAAAAACATTATATTATTATACAAGAACCGTTTTCTAGAACAATCAAACATCATAACTTGACTAAAACAAAATCACGCCAAGTAGAGCACCTAGGCATTCAGAATGGGATATATGTCCAGTTAAATTAGGCCTAGCTTATTAGCGATTAGATGAAGACATAGCTATGGGCATTACCAAATACCTCATGGCATGGACTATGTGAATAAACTAACTTATGACAGAATGGGGAACATATGAAATACTACTGGACAAGTGTCAAGCAAAAAGAACGAATGAAAACATAGGAGACTGTCGCATATAGATGTGCAAAAACTAGGATTAGAACCAGACATAAACGTGAACTAACAAAAAGTAACATGCTAAGGAGAATTTGTCAACAAACCATGACAAACTAAATGTCTCAAGTTGAAGTTAACTAACTAAAAACAAATGCACTATACCCTCGAAATTATTACAATACACTCCACAATCTACTATTGATTTATACTCCAATACATGTAGAATCACTCTCCAATCCCACAAGATTAATACTCAGAGCCAACATCTTCCTAAGAATTACAAAACCCCTAGTATTTGTTACACAGATGGCAGAGGGACACGCACCAACACACGGGAAATGCCATCCATCACATGAGATGGATTTACACGCATGAACAGGATACATTTATACACATGCAAACAGAAGATCTAAAAAAGGGGGCGAAATTTTCTACCCCAAACCCTAGATACCAGAGACACCGTCCATCATTGCACACAGCTAGATCCACGCTTAAACAAACAGCAACACAAAGAACGAGCACCACGAAAAACACAAACCCTAACCGAAGACTTGAGGGGGATTAGGGTTAGAAGAAGAACGAAGCAGAGGAATCCATCACGTGACAGAGGGAGAAGAACACAGAAGAAGAAGTCGGATTAGGGTTCGTCGATGCGCTCCCTCGTCGATCCGCCTAATTCGCCTGAGATTCTCACTCAGTCTTCGAGGAAGAAGAGAAGTCGTCGGGGGAAAAGCAGAGGAGGAAACAGAGGACGCCACGGGAAAACAGAAGAAACAGGGAGTCGGGGGAAAGACCTAGACGACCACGGGACGGGGGCGAATCAGATTCTAAACAGGCCGGCCCGCCTAATACCGCTGCAGGCGCCGGTTTGCCGAGTGAACTAAAACCGGCGTGTGTGGCGCTGAATAGGAAATGCCGCATTTCTCTCTCGGACTCTTGAGAAGAAGAAAAAAAGATGCGCATCCCGGGGGCGGGGATCCGGTCAGTTCCGCTTCCGCCGACGGTTATTCCTGCCGAGCGCGAAACGGCCGTTTCCCCCGGGGGCCCACAGGCACGCGACACGCGGAACGGATAACGCTCCCTACTCCCGTCGGTTGATTCCCCGCCTCACCGTGACCGTGAGCGAGGGAAACCCACGGCACACCACACCGCGCGGCGCGGGCCTTGAAGACTTCCCTTCCCGCGGGTCCTACCTCTCGTTCTCATCATCATCATCTATCCACGAGCAGCGGGAGCGAGAATAAAATAAAGAGGAAAATTCCGAGGAGGCGGAGGAGGAAGAGGATAAACAAGTAGCGGGAGGGAGCGGTGGTGGTGGTGGTGGGTGGCAGGCAGGCAGATCCCGGCAGCTCCGCGCGCAGGGAGCACACGCTTTTCGTCTCGTCTCGTCCTCCTTTTCGAGATCTCGCCAGGTACGGATCCATCGACCTCTGCCCCTTCTTCTTCTTCTTCTACCTCCTGCCTTACGCGCGTCCTGGGGCCGCCTCTCCTCGCGCGAGATCTGCGCGCTGTCCCGCCGTCGCGCCCGCTGCTCGATTCGGCGCCGCAGATGTGGCAGCCGCGGCGGCGGTGCTTCGGGAAACGGGGGAGGGGAGCGGTGGTGCCGTGCGTGTCCGCCCCTTAGAAATTAAGGAGACACTTGTCCCGTTTTGCTTCCTCCGATCGCATGTTTTTGCTGGTTTGTTTGTGATGAAGGAGTAATTCTGTTCGGTATACATGTAGTAGTATCCTACTGTCTAGCAGTCTGATAAAGGATGTAGTATCGATGCTTTATGTTTATCCATAATTTTGAGATCTGCACTCTACCCCAGAAGAAACTTAAAATAGTGTCTGCAGATGGGCCGCATCCGACATTTTCATTGCGCTGTCCACCAAAAACTGCTCCGCCGAATGCATGTGTAGGAGTAGGAGGACATCACACTGCTTTGCACTCGCATTCTCACCACTGGCCAACGCATGCTAGGAAGTTTTGTTTGTTGGATGCCATGGAGATGGATTTGTTTCCACTATTGCTCCATTTCAGTCCAGTGTTCGTGACCCATACTGATGCGAGAAGAGGGGAGGGGGATTTTTGAGTCGCTGGGGACTCGGTTCTGTCTGGCTGCTGTATATATGTGCAGATGATTGAATTTAGGTAGGTGTTTTGTCGCCTGCTTAGCTGTTGGTTGGTAGCACAAAACTGATATCCAGATTGAAGAAGTGGCTACTCATTTACTAAGTTGGATATTGATGCCTGCACCAAATGGGAGATGTGTGGTTGCTGTAGTAATTATGTTCTTGCTGGCTTTCTCTCCAACCACCTGGTGCCACATGCAACTAAGTGTAGTTCCTATGGCCTCCACTTCACTTCCACAGCATTGGCAACCATATGTTTACTGAAACAAACTGCAGACTGAATTTGCTACAATTGTTTTGTTGTATTAATGTGGTTTGATCACATCTCATCTTATTTGCTTGATTTTCTGTTGATTACTCTTTTGATGTGTTGATTTGCCAGTTGGGATTTTGAAGCTCCGCTTCTTGATACTCATCTGATCTGGTGGCTATTTGTATGAGTTCACAAGACATTCGACATGAAGCTTTTAGAATACACCCCGTTCGACCGGTATGCCACCTTTTCTTCTTTGTTGTCCTCACAGTGCTCCTGGTAACATGGAATTTTCTTGGGCCTAATGTATTACATTTGTTTGGCTGTTTTCAGTGTAAATGTGTTCCTTGATCAACTAAACCTTGGTGATTGTACAATTAGGGGAAGCCTTGAAGCCTTCTCATGTAAGAGTATACTCCACTGAGTTTCTTTACTGAGTGCATTGCATCATGGCAATAGGCTGAAGCTCCACTTTAATTTACAGGCAAGCATGCAGGAAATGATCGCCGGCTTTCAATCAGCCTGGAACATGAGGTGCATACTTCTCTTCAGCCTATGATTTTATGACAGCTGATATCCCTTATCTTTTGGCGCTGAGGTGAATCAGTAGGCATTTGCACTACTGTGTTTGGTTAGGAAATTATGTGTGACGTTGGAATCATATAAAAAACGGATCTAGCTTGTGAAAGCTTGTAGTAACGTATGGTACCTGTTCAAATCAATACGTGTAAGCTAATTTTGATATTTCTTTCATGTTTGAATTTGGTTTGTAGACAGGATTTAATTTCGTGGAGGTCTTTTTGCTTGCCTGACATGTTATGAAGTCATTTGCATGTGAACTATATAAATGTGTATATGTTAAAATAATAATAATAATTGTTTTCAATGTTCTGTATGACCTTTCCCCCCATGAGCATCTTATTCTGAAAGATTAGCATATCATGCCTTTGAAAGGTATCATGTTTGGTTTTCCATCCTTACCAAAATTTATGCGTCTGAGCATGCCAGCGACAATCTCTGCCATTTAACCACTCTGTTGCACATTCAGATTCTTGATTACCTTGGCAAGTCTTCTGATAGTGATCCTCCTTCACCTGTGGAGCATTTGTCTTGTAGATCTAGGTAAGCATTTGTCTGATAGTGATCCTCCTTCACCTTTGTTTTGCACATTTTATGTTTAATTAGCCTGATGCCTTTTTATGTTGTGTTTATTCCAGCCGGAAAACGTTGATATATCTAGTTCTCACTCTTGGCCATATGTATCCAGATTATGATTTCAGGTAATTTTTGTGTTACATGGAGTGTGTTCTGTATAGTCTGGGAGGAAGGATAATGGGTAATGTCATACTCAGCTTTTTTTGGGCGATATGGCAACCCGCTATTGTCCTTTCCAACCAGCCTGAGGGGGTGTTGTCAAATGGCATGACAAACGGATTAATATTCGTTGCTCTTTTGAGCTGAGAGTTCAATTCTCTCCATTTCCCTTGAACATGTTGGTATTTTACAGAGCCGTACCTTTCTTAAGGTCTCCTTACTGTTATGCGACACTTGCATGATGGGATGACCTTCAGATTAAATTTAACATCCTCTTTGTCAACATCTGTTTCGCTTAGCAGTGCTGTTCGGGCACACCTATTCTTCAAAGAAGAAGACATGGAAAGTTTCAAGCAGATGCTAGACAACTACTTATCGGAGGCTTCTAGGGTAATGCTTTCACGCGTTCCACGAATTTTACTCTTGGTCGATAAACATGTTTGTAAACATACACAAATAAGTTATGGAATGTAAAAGTGAAATTTATAGTTGCAACTATGTTTTCACTCAACTGCTCAACTTACAAATGATACTGGGACTGTTTTCCACCCACCTGTTCTATATGCTTAACCTGAATCGGACTATTGTTCAGCTCTGGGCAGCAAGAAATGAAGGCAGTTCTCTTCTGGACAGTATGACTAAAGCTATTGATGAGGTGTGCATCAGTAAATGCTTAGTTCAGAAAAGTCAGCAGTCCTATATTCTATGTTTACACATTATTTTGTAACAGGTTATCAAAATCAGGGAGTGTGACATCTACAGCTACAACCCAGACTCTGACGGAGACCCATTTCTAGAGAAAGGGGCCATGTACGGCAATCATATCCACGGAAACAATGCTTGAATTGAACTTAAAAGCATTTTGAAGGATACTCTAATGTCTAAATGGCATTCTGTTTTGCTTGCAGATGGTCGGTCAACTTTTTCTTCTACAACCGGAAGCTAAAGCGAGTAGTGAGCTTTCGCTGCTGCTGTACTAGGTATGTGCACGCCTTTTTCTTATGAAGAACACTGTATGAGGAGTTCTGAAACTACATCAGTCACTGATAAGTTGCTGTACCACCACAGCAAATTTGCAGGAGATGACTTCCTTGCTGGTGCACTCTCAGATGGCGAGGAGGAAGATGCGTTGATCGACATGGACATATGACTGACTCGGTTCGGCTAGGAACATGACCAACCAACCAGTGTGACCTGTTTGTGTAATATACAGCTCGTATGGCGACAGTTCCCAGTAGGAAACTACGTATGGCGGCAGTTCCCTGTAGGAACTTTTGTAGCTTGACTTTGTCTGTCTGTTTGGAGAGCATACACTTTTGGCCTCTGTTATTATCGTCAATGTTTGTAGATACAAGATTTAACTTCAGTCTGCCAAATTTGAACTGGCATAGTTTGTCCCTTTGGTCTGGACTCTGGAGACATGTTTCCAGGAATTTGGCTTCAGTTTGCAGTCTTATGCATGTAAATTGGATTCTTGAATTTGAACCATTCTCTGTACTTATCCAGTTGCTATGTGGTTGCTGACATGCTCAGATCAACAGGGTTAAGAAGTGTTCAGAAAGCTGGGGGACTTAAAGTAGTTATGGATTCATAGTGGACCTCGGAAGTGCTTCTATTGCTTGAAGAGGAAAAATAAGGCCATACCACATTTGTGGTGGTTAGGGTTTAACCCAGTTACATTTGTTACTTGTTCAAAGGAAAGATTGACCCATTTGATCAGCCAATGAATAGTAGGGACAGTGATATCTCCTTGTCGTTGTGGAGTCAGTTTTCCGTCAATGACGGCTTCGGGCTCCATTCTGATGTGGCCATGAGCATATACCAGTGGTACGTAGAGCGAACTTTGCAATCATGACGAAGTAGGAGCTTGTATGAAGTATTGTCATTTTTTCACCGTGACTCTAAATGCGCCCTGGGATTTAGGGTGAAGTAGGTGCGGTGATTACTTGATGAAGTGTGATATAAGACTAAATCTTGAGATAAACCATATCACCCTTTGAAACTCCTTTTCTTTTTTCCGTTTCTTGTTAGCAAAGTATTTCTTTCTCGTTTGGGCTTTGAGAAAGTTTGCCTTGCTGAGTTGCATAGCTATTTCTCAGTTGTGCAGGAGATCAAGGGAGCCACCAAGGATGAAATCTAGTACATTGGATTCATAAATTTGAGGAGGTGGAAAGACAAAGTGCCTGAAAAGGTGTATTTTCAGATACGTGTGGAGAGTGGTGCTATACCAATACCACCATTCAGCCAGAGCAAGCCATGGGTGCTATTTCTTGAGTTGTTAAAAGGCCATGTATCTCAAACATGTTTTTGAGCATCGGTTCATTATCTCTGCTTAACCATCGGTTTGAGGGATGCTATGAAGTATTGACATGAAGTTTCACTCCCAGAGATCTAAAGTGTCGCTACCAAAGAGTACTTGTAAGGCTTTTATCTCTGAGTATAAAAAAACAAGTTGGGTCATTCAATATGATCGTTCTTCTAACATCATACTCTCAAAGTTGTCGACATCCTTGTTACACTTAACTTATGCCTATGATCAAGAAAACATAATCATCATGCAACAATTGAGCTAGTCCTAGAGGAGAGATTAGGAATTAGATTTTACCATTTATAACTTTACCCATGCTTATGAGTTTTCCTCTTAATCACATATTCAAGAACCATAGCAGTTATAACTTATAGGGTGTGTTTAGAACTCATCTAGATGTGAGATAACTATGTCACATCTAAGTTGATTTTTTTAGCACTTGTTTGTTGCCTTTTCTTTGTTTGTTGTTGTTTTGTCTGTCAATCCCAGCGTGATTTTTTTTTGAGAATCAGCCAGCATGAGTAAACCAGGGCCACCCAGAGCGTGCTCGCATGGGCCAGGCCTAGTGCTTCTCCTTGATCGCTACCTCCTTTTCTTCTGTTTTCTTTGTATTTCACGCAATAGTACACTTTTTGCTCAAAAGAAAAGGCAGTACTGCACTCTGTATTTTTTTCTTTTTATAATTTCTTTCTTTTTCTCTTTCAGGTTTAGTGTTTCTTCTGGCTTCCTTCCAGTTTTTTTTTCTTTTTTATGTTTTTTGTATTATATTTTTGCTAATATATGTTGAATATTTTTTCAAATATAGACTAAACATTTTATCATATACAGTGAACATTATTTCTTCGAATACACACTGAACAATAATTTAATATATGATTTAACTTTTTTAATATACATTGACTTTTTTTCCTTTGTACGGTGAACTTTGTTTAATATATCTAAGGTAGACCTTTTACCATCACACACTAAAATTTTCAAAATGCACATTGAAAATTTATAAAATAAATAAATAAATGTAAGGGGAAAATAACAAACCCGTTAGAAAACCCGGAAAATGTTCACATATTCAAGAAATGTTTGTGGTTTTAAAAGTGTTCACGTATTCAAGCTATGAGCTAGTTGCGATAAAAGGTAGACTTGCAACTAGGATTAAAAACAAAACACATGCTTTAGTTGTGGGTAGAGGGTGGTCTTGCAACTTGGACAAGTTGTGAGTCGAGGGGGACTTGCACCTAGGACAACTATGAAACTACGAGCCAGTTGCGAGTCAAGGGTCGACTTGCAACTGGGACGAAACAAGCTATGCACCCAGTTGCGAGTCAAGAGTGAAGATGCAATTGGGATGAAAAACAAAAACACCTGCTCCAGTTGCAGGTCGAGGGTGGGCTTGCAAGTTTGACAACTACGAGCCCAGTTGCGAGTCATTGATCGACTTGCAACTAGGGTGAGACAAACTACACGCCTAGTTGCGTGTCAATGATGGACCTGCAATTGGGATGAAAAACAAAAACACATTCTCCGTTTGCGAGTCGAGGGTGGGCTTGCAACTTGGACAACTACGAAACTACGAGCCCGGTTACGAGTCATTGATCGACTTGCAACTAGGATGAGACAAACTACATGCCCAGTTGCATGTCAATGATGGACCTGCAACTGGGATGAAAAAAACACATTCTTCGGTTGCGAGTCGAGGGTGGGCTTGCAACTCGGACAATTATGAGTCCAGTTGCGAGTCAAAGGTGGACTTATACCTGGGACAACTATGAAACTACGAGCCCAGTAGCAAGTCAAGTGTCGACTTGCAACTAGGACGAGACAACATACACGCCCAGTTGCGTGTCAATGATGGACCTGCAACTGGGATGAAAAATAAAAACACATGCTCCGGTTGTAAGTCGAGGGTGCGCTTGCAACTCGGACAACTATGAGTCCAGTTGCGAGTCAAGGGTGGACTTGCAACCGGAAAAATTATGAAACTACGAGTCCAGTTGCGAGTTAAGGGTCGACTTGCAACTAGGATGAAATAAACTACATGCTCACTTGCGTGCCAGTGATGGACCTACAACTAGAATGAAAAACAAAAACACATTCTTCGGTTGCGAGTCGAGGGTGGGTTTGCAACTCGGACAACTATGAGCCTAGTTGCGAGTCAAGGATGGACTTGCACCTGGGACAACTATGAAACTACAAACCCAGTTGCAAGTGATTGATCGACTTGCAACTAGGATGAGACAAATTACATGCCAAGTTGCATGTCAACGATGGACCTGCAACTTGGACGAAAAACAAAAAACACATACTCCGGATGCGAGTCGAGGGTGGGCTTGCAACTCAGACAATAATGAGCCCAGTTGCAAGTCAAGAATGGACTTGCACCTGAGACAACTACGAAACTACGAGCCTAGTTGCAGGTCAAGGGTCAACTTGCAACTAGGACGAGACAACATACACGCCCAGTTGCGCATCAATGATGGACCTGCAACTGGGATAAAAAAAATAAAAACACATGCTCTGGTTGCGAGTCAAGGGTGCACTTGCAATTCAGACACCTATGAGCCCAGTTGCTAGTCAAGGGTGGACTTGGAATCGGGACAACTACAAAACTACGAGACTAGTTGCAAGTTAAGGGTCGACTTGTAATTAGGATGAAACAAACTACATGTCGAGTTGCGTGCCAATGATTGACCTGAAACTGGGATAAAAAACAAAAATACATACTCCGGCTGCAAGTTGAGGGCATACTTGCACCTGGGACAACTACGAAACTATGAGCCCAGTTGCGACTCAATGATTGACTTGTAACTAGGATGAAACAAACTACAGGCCAGTTGCATGTCAATGATGGACCTATAACTGGTATGAAAAATAAAATACAGGCAAAATAATAGGGGTCAAAGGTCGGTCAGTGAGAATATGGGGGATAAGCTTCATAGTTAAGCCCCCCAAACGACGACATATATAGGGCCATGTGAAAATAAATGCGACAACACAAAACAAACAGGACAAGAGGACGCGCCACAAAAAAGAACAAGCTGACACGAACATGCATGATCGAGTTTGTGCGAACATGATCAAAATGGGATCCAAGACCGCGCCGTGGAAACGCCCAACAAAAGACGCACATGCGAGCAAGTCGACAAGTAGACACCAAACACACTACGCGACACAAAACACGCGTGATAAAGTAAACCGTAATCAAGATTTGCACGACAGTTAAGGCGAACATGTGACAAAGTGAAAACAATTTCATGAATTTTAAATGAATAAATGAAGAATAAAAAAAATGAAAAAGGTGAAAATTGAAAAAATATATATATATAAACAAAAATGATGAATTTAAAATACTACATAATTTAAAACAATAATGAAACAGGAAAAATAAAACAAAAACGAACAAAAAAATGAGTACTAGAAGTCAAATGGGAGTTTGAAAAAAACAACAACTAGAACTGAGTAATGGCACATACATGTGAAAAGAAATGGAAAAACGCAGACGACGTCGCACTAGGAACAACCTTCAGGAGAACAGACTTGTGTCAAAAAAAAAAAGGAGTACAGACTTGTGAAACCCAACAACGGGCCGACCGTGTACTAGCAACGACCTGGACATAGGCTGCACGCGAGACAACGCGCCGCTAGCAAGCTCAGCAGCTAGACCATCGAGTTTTTGCACGAATATTAAAGATAGACGATCCAATGGCCCTGCATTTAGATGTGAGATAGTTATTTCACATCTAAATGTGAAATAGCAAATCCGTAACTTATAACATAGAGTATAAACATCTAATTATAAACATAGAAATATATAATACAATTATTATTACTTCTAGGACATATTTCCAACAGTTTGATGTAAGACAAATTCTTTAGTAGCATGATCTTGCACCTTTTAGTCGGGCAGTGGAGAGAAGTGATCAAGTTCAATTGATATCTTTCAATGACCAAAGAATATGGAATAATTTATTGTTTTATTCCCCGAATGTGATCCATCTAATTTTTTTTTGCAATACGTATAACGTAATTATACGACGAAAGTTGGATTTGGGCATTGTGAGAGATTGTTTTTCCTCCCGGTTGTCTAGCTCCGATAGCGCCCAGTTACCTCAAAGATCCCCTTTTTAGGGGAGATCCCCTTTTAATTTATTGATATGCCTGCTAAAAAAGTATTGACATACCTATTTACTCCAAATTATCTCTGATCACTAAAAAGCTAACCTTGACCCTCAGATTTGAGGGTCAAGAACAATTTTTCCAGACTTATAACATCTTTTGGGTCATCACTTGATGAATGCATAGAGAAAAACTAAGTCCCTTCAATCTTGTTGTCATGAATCTCAATACCTAGTATGGAGGCCTAGATTCGCTTACACCTCTTTCCCATACACGATCGCAAGAGTCAAGATTCTACAGAACCGCTATCTCGATTCACAAAGTGGATGCAAGGAAGGGGGTGGAGAAGACCAAGAGGTGGCACAAGCCTTGGAGTTTTTGTGCATGTGTGTCTTGTTGGGAAATGTAGCAATAATTCAAAAAATTTCCTACGTGTCACCAAGATCAATCTAGGAGATGCTAACAACGAGAGAGAGGGAGTGCATCTTCATACCCTTGAAGATCTCTAAGCGGAAGCGTTGCAAGAACGCGGTTGGTAGAGTCGTACACGCAGCTATTCAGATCGCGGTCGATTTCGATCTAAGCGCCGAACAACGGTGCCTCCGCGTACAACACACGTATAGCCCGGGGACGTCTCCTCCTTCTTGATCCATCAAGGGGAGAGGAGAAGTTGAGGGAGAACTCCGACAGCACGACGGCGTGGTGGTAATGGAGCTCGTGGTTCTCCGGCAGAGCTTCGCTAAGCATGATGAAGGAGGAGGAGGTGTTGGAGAGGGGGAGGGCTGCACCAGGGGAAGGGTGCGTCTGCCCTCCCACCCCCACTATATATAGGGGCAAGGGAGAGGGGGTCGCCCCCCTAGATGCATCTAGAGGGGGGGGGGGTGGCGGCCAAGGGGAGGCTTGCCCCCCAAGCTAGGTGGGGGGCGCCCCCTCTAGGGTTTCCCCCAACCCTAGGCGCATGGGCCCTAGGGGGGAGTTGGCACCCAGCCCACCTAGGGGCTGGTTCCCCTCTATATTCAGCCCATAGGGCCATCCAGGGAAGGTGGACCCTCCCGGTGGACCCCCGGAACCCCTTCGATGGTCCCGGTACAATACCGGTAACCCCCGAACACTTCCGGCGACTGAATAAGGACTTTCTATATATAAATCTTCATCTTCGGACCATTCCGAAACTCCTCGTGATGTCCTGGATCTCATCTGGGACTCCGAATAACCTTCGGTAACCACATACTATTTCCCATAACAACGCTAGCGTCGCCGAACCTTAAGTGTGTAGACCCTCTATACCTCGTTCAATCTCATTACCGGCAAGTCTCTTTACTCGTTCCGTAATGCATGATCCCGTGGCTAACTCCTTAGTCACATTGAGCTAGTTATGATGATGCATTACCGAGTGGGCCCAAAGATACCTCTCCGTCATACGGAGTGACAAATCCTAGTCTCGATTCGTGCCAACCCAACAGATACTTTCGGAGATACCTGTAGTGCCCCTTTATAGCCACCCAGTTACGTTGTGACGTTTGGTACACCCAAAGCATTCCTACGGTATCCGGGAGTTGCACAATCTCATGGTCTAAGGAAATGATACTTGACATTAGAAAAGCTTTAGCAAACGAACTACACGATCTTGTGCTACGCTTAGGATTGGGTCTTCTCCATCACATCATTCTCCTAATGATGTGATCCCGTTATCAATGACATCCAATGTCCATGGTCAGGGAACCATGGCCATCTATTGATCAACGAGCTAGTCAACTAGAGGCTTACCAGGGACATATTACGATCTATGTATTCACACATATATTATGGTTTTCGGTTAATACAATTATAGCATGAACAATAGACAATTATCATGAACATGGTAAAATAATAATAACCACTTTATTATTGCCTCTAGGGCATATTTCCAACAATCTCCCACTTGCACTAGAGTCAATAATCTAGTTACATTGTGATGAATCGAACACCCATAGAGTTCTGGTGTTGATCATGTTTTGCTCGCGAAAGAGGTTTAGTCAACGGATCTGCGACATTCGGATCCGTATGCACTTTACAAATATCTATGTCTCCATCCTGAATATATTCATGAATAGAGTTGAAGCGACGCTTGATATGCCTGGTCTTCTGAAACCTGGGCTCCTTGGCAAGGGTAATAGCTCCAGTGTTGTCACAGAAGAGAGTCATCGGGCCCGACGCATTGGGAATAACTCCTAGGTCGGTGATGAAATCCTTCATCCAGACTGCTTCCCGTGCTGCCTCCGAGGCTGCTATGTACTCCGCTTCGCATCTAGATCCCGCCACAACGCTTTGCTTGCAACTGCACCAGCTGACTGCCCCACCATTCAAAATGTACACGTATCCGGTTTGTGACTTGGAGTCATCCAGATCTGTGTCGAAGCTAGCATTGACGTAACCCTTTACGGCGAGCTCTTCGTCACCTCCATAAACGAGAAACATATCCTTAGTCCTTTTCAGGTACTTTAGGATATTCTTGACTGCTGTCCAGTATTCCCTACTAAACTTACCGCAAGGTTCACATCAGGTCTGGTACACAACATGGTATACATAATAGACCCTATGGCTGAGGCATAGGGGATGACACTCATCTTTTCTCTATCTTCTGCCGAGGTCGGGCATTGAGCCGTGCTCAATTTCACACCTTGCAATACAGGCAAGAATCCCTTCCTGGACTGATCCATATTGAACTTCTTCAATATCTTGCCAAGGTATGTGCTTTGTGAAAGACCAATGAGGAGTGTCGATCTATCTCTATAGATCTTGATGCCTAATATGTAAGCAGCTTCTCCAAGGTCCTTCATTGAAAAACACTTATTCAAGTAGGCCTTTATGCTTTCCAAAAATTCTATATCATTTCCCATCAATAGTATGTCATCCACATATAATATGAGAAATGCTACAGAGCTCCCACTCACTTTCTTGTAAACACAGGCTTCTCCATAAGTCTGCGTAAACCCAAATGCTTTGATCATCTCATCAAAGCGAATGTTCCAACTCCGAGATGCTTGCACCAGCCCATAGATTGAGCGCTGGAGCTTGCATACCTTGTCAGTATTCTTAGGATCGACAAAACCTTCCGGCTGCATCATATACAATTCTTCCTTAAGGAAACCATTAAGGAATGCCGTTTTGACGTCCATTTGCCATATCTCATAATCATAGAATGTAGCAATTGCTAACATGATTTGGACGGACTTCAACTTCGCTACGGGTGAGAAGGTCTCATCGTAGTCAACCCCTTGAACTTGTCGATAACCCTTAGCGACAAGCCGAGCTTTATACATCCGCGTATGTCTTCTTCTTAAAGATCCATCTATTTTCTATGGCTTGCCGATCATCGGGCAAGTCCGTCAAAGTCCATACTTCGTTCTCATACATGGATCCTATCTCGGATTTCATGGCTTCAAGCCATTTGTTGGAATCCGGGCCCGCCATCGCTTCTTCATAGTTTGAAGGTTCACCGTTGTCTAACAACATGTTTTCCAGGACAGGGTTGCCGTACCACTCTGTTGCGGAACGTGTCCTCGTGGACCTACGAAGTTCAGTAGCAACTTGATCCGATGTTTCTTGATCATCATCATTAACTTCCTCTCTAGTCGGTGGAGGCACCACAGAAACATCTTCCTGAGCTACACTACTTTCCGGTTCAAGAGACAGTACCTCATCAAGTTCTACTTTCCTCCCACTTACTTCTTTCGAGAGAAACTCTTTCTCTAGAAAGGATCCATTCTTGGCAACAAAGATCTTGCCTTCGGATATGAGGTAGAAGGTATACCCGATAGTTTCCTTAGGGTATCCTATGAAGACGCATTTTTCTGACTTGGGTTCGAGCTTTTCAGGTTGAAGTTTCTTGACATAAGCATCACATCCCCAAACTTTCAGAAACGACAACTTAGTTTCTTTCCAAAACATAATTCATACGGTGTCGTCTCAACGGATTTCGACGGAGCCCTATTTAAAGTGAATGCGGCAGTCTCTAAAGCATAACCCCAAAATGATAGCGGTAGATCGGTAAGAGACATCATAGATCACACCATATCCAATAGAGTGCGATTACGACGTTTGGACACACCATTTCGCTGAGGTGTTCCAGGCGGCGTGAGTTGTGAAACAATTCCACATTTCCTTAAGTGCGTGCCAAACTCGTGACTCAAGTATTCTCCTCCACGATCTGATCGTAGGAACTTTATTTTCCTGTCACGTTGATTCTCTACCTCACTCTGAAATTCCTAGAACTTTTCAAAGGTCTCAGACTTGTGTTTCATTAAGTAGACATACCCATATCTACCTAAGTCATCAGTGGGGGTGAGAACATAACGATAGCCACCGCAAGCCTCAACGCTCATTGGACCGCACACATCAGTATGTATGATTTCCAATAAGTTGGTTGCTCGCTCCATTGTTCTGGAGAACGGAGTCTTGGTCATTTTGCCCATGAGGCATGGTTCGCACGTGTCAAATGATTCATAATCAAGAGACTCCAAAAGTCCATCTGTATGGAGTTTCTTCATGCGTTTGACACCAATATGACCAAGGCGGCAATGCCACAAGTATGTGGGACTATCATTATCAACCTTACATCTTTTGTCATTCACACTATGAATATTTGTAACATCACGTTCAAGATTAAAAAAAATAAACCATCGACCAGCGGGGAATCACCATAAACCTGTTGGGGAACGTAGTAATTTCAAAATTTTCCTACGCACACGCAAGATCATGGTGATGCATAGCAACAAGAGGGGAGAGTGTTGTCTACGTACCCTCGTAGACCGACAGTGGAAGCGTTATGACAACGCGGTTGATGTAGTCGTACGTCTTCACGGCCCGACCGATCAAGCACCGAAACTACAACACCTCCGAGTTTTAGCACACGTTCAGCTCGATGACGATCCCCGGACTCCGATCTAGCAAAGTGTCGGGGAAGAGTTCCGTCAGCACGACGGCGTGGTGACGATCTTGATGTTCTACCATCGCAGGGCTTCGCCTAAGCACCGCTACAATATTATCGAGGAGTATGGTGGAGGGGGGCACCGCACACGGCTAAGAAAATGATCACGAGGATCAACTTGTGTGTCTAGAGGTGCCCCCTGCCCCCGTATATAAAGGAGCAAGGGGGGAGGCCGGCCGGCCCTTGGGCGCGCCAAGGAGGAGGAGTCCTCCTCCTAGTAGGAGTAGGACTCCCCTCTTTCCTACTCCTACTAGGAGGGGGAAAGGAAGGGGGAGAGGAAGAAGGAAAGGGGGGCGCCGCCCCCCCTCTCCTAGTCCAATTCGGACCAGAGGGGGAGGGGGCGAGCGACCCACCCTGGCCGCCCCTCTCTCTCTCCACTAGGGCCCATAAGGCCCATTACTTCTCCCGGGGGGGGGGGGGGTTCCGGTAACCCTCCGGCACTCCGGTTTTCTCCGAAATCACCCGGAACACTTCCGGTGTCCGAATATAGCCGTCCAATATATCAATCTTTATGTCTCGACCATTTCGAGACTCCCCGTCATGTCCGTGATCACATCCGGGACTCTGAACAAACTTCGGTACATCAAAATATATAAACTCATAATGAAACTGTCATCGTAACGTTAAGCGTACGGACCCTACGGGCTCGAGAACAATGTAGACATGTCTCCGGTCAATAACTAATTGCGGAACCTGGATGCTCATATTGGCTCCCACATATTCTATGAAGATCTTTATCGGTCAGACCGCATAACAACATACTTTGTTCCCTTTGTCATCGGTATGTTACTTGCCCGAGATTCGATCGTCGGTATCTCAATACCTAGTTCAATCTCGTTACCGGCAAGTCTCTTTACTCGTTTCGTAATACATCATCTTGCAACTAACTCATTAGTTGCAATGCTTGCAAGCTTATGTGATGTGCATTACCGAGAGGGCCCAGAGATACCTCTCCGGCAATCGGAGTGACAAATCCTAATCTCGAAATACGCCAACCCAACATGTACCTCTGGAGACACCTGTAGAGCTCCTTTATAATCACCCAGTTACATTGTGACGTTTGGTAGCACACAAAGTGTTCCTCCGGCAAACGGGAGTTGCATAATCTCATAGTCATAGGAACATGTATAAGTCATGAAGAAAGCAATAGCAACATACTAAACGATCGGGTGCTAAGCTAATGGAATGGGTCATGTCAATCACATCATTCTCCTAATGATGTGATCCCGTTAATCAAATGACAACACATGTCTATGGTTAGGAAACATAACCATCTTCGATTAACGAGCTAGTCAAGTAGAGGCACACTAGTGACGTTTAGTTTGTCTATGTATTCACACAAGTATTATGTTTCCGGATAATACAATTCTAGCATGAATAATAAACTTTTATCATGATATAAGGAAATAAATAATAACATTATTATTGCCTCTAGGGCATATTTCCTTCAAAACCATATCTCTCATATAAATAGAACAACCATTATTCTCGGATTTAAATGAGTAGCCATCTCGCATTAAACGAGATCCAGATACAATGTTCATGCTCAAAGCTGGTACTAAATTACAATTATTGAGGTTTAAAACTAATCCCGTAGGTAGATGTAGAGGGAGTGTGCCGACGGCGATCACATCGACCTTGGAACCATTCCCGACGCGCATCGTCACCTCGTCCTTCGCCAGTCTCCGCTTATTCCGCAGCTCCTGTTTTTAGTTACAAATATGAGCAACCGCACCGGTATCAAATACCCAGGAGCTACATGAGCGCTGGTAAGGTACACATCAATAACATGTATATCACATAAACCTTTGGCATTGCCGGCCTTCTTATCCGCTAAGTACTTGGGGCAGTTCCGCTTCCAGTGACCATTTCCCTTACAATAAAAGCGCTGAGTCTCGGGCTTGGGTCCATTCTTTGGCTTCTTCCCGGCAACTGATTTACCTGGCGCGGCAACTCCCTTGTCGTCCTTCTTGAAGTTCTTCTTACCCTTGCCCTTCTTGAAACTAGTGGTCTTATTCGCCATCAACACTTGATGTTCCTTTTTGATTTCCACCTTCACTGATTTCAGCATTGAATATAACTCAGGAATGGACTTCTCCATCCCTTGCATATTGTAGTTCATCACAAAGCTCTTGTAGCTAGGTGGAAGCGACTAGAGGATCCTGTCAATGTCTGAGTCATCTGGAAGATTAACTCCCAGCTGAGACAAGCAGTTGTGCAACCCAGACATTTTGAGTATATGCTCGCTGACAGAACTGTTTTCCTCCATCTTACAACTATAGAACTTGTCGGAGACTTCATATCTCTCGACCCGGGCATGATCTTGGAAAACCATTTCAGCTCTTGGAACATCTCATATGCTTCGTGCTGCTCAAAACGCTTTTGGAGCCCTGGTTCTAAGCTATAAAGCATGCCGCATTGAACCAGGGAGTAATCATCACTATGCGACTGCCAGGCGTTCATAACGTCTTGAGTTGCTGGGAAAATGGGTGCGTCACCTAGCAGTGCTTCAAGGACATATGCTTTCTTGGCAGCTATGAGGATGATCCTCAAGTTACGGACCCAATCCGTATAGTTTCTACCATCGTCTTTCAGCTTGGTTTTCTCTAGGAACGCGTTGAAGTTGAGGGCAACATTAGCGTGGGCCATTTGATCTACAAGACATATTGTAAAGACATTTTAGACTAAGTTCATGATAATTAAGTTCATGTAATCAAATTATTTAATGAACTCCCACTCAGACAGACATCCCTCTAGTCATCCAAGTGATACATGATCCGAATCGACTAGGCCGTGTCCGATCATCACGTGAGACAGACTAGTCATCAACGGTGAACATCTCCGTGTTGATCGTATCTACTATACAACTCATGTTTGACCTTTCGGTCTCTCATGTTCCGAGGCCATGTCTGTAGATGCTAGGATCGTCAAGTCAACCTAAGTGTTTTGCATGTGTAAATCTGGCTTACACCCGTTGTATGCGAACGTTAGAATCTATCACACCCGATCATCATGTGGTGCTTCAAAATAACGAACCTTCACAATGGTGCACAGTTAGGGGGAACATTTTTCTTGAATTTTAGTGAGGGATCATCTTATTTATGCTACCGTCGTTCTAAGAAAATAAGATGTAAACATGACAAACATCACATGCAAATCATAAAGTGACATGATATCGCCAATATCATCTTGCTCCTTTGATCTCCATCTTCGAGGCGCGGCATGAACACCATCGTCACCGGCATGACACCATGATCTCCATCATCGTGTCTTCATGAAGTTGTCTCACCAACTATTACTTCTACTACTATGGCTAACGGTTAGCAATAAAGTAAAGTAATTACATGGCATTTTCATTGACACGTAGGTCATACAATAGATTAAGACAACTCCTATGGCTCCTGCCAGTTGTCATACTCATCGACATGCAAGTCGTGATTCCTATTACAAGAACATGATCAATCTCATACATCACATATATCATTCATCACATCCTTTTGGCCATATCACATCACATAGCATACCCTGCAAAAACAAGTTAGACATCCTCTAATTGTTGTTGCATGTTTATGTGGCTGCTATGGGTTTCTAGCAAGAACGTTTCTTACCTGCGCAAAACCACAACGGTGATATGCCAATTGCTATTTACCCTTCATAAGGACCATTTTCATCGAATTCGATCCGACTAAAGTGGGAGAGACAGACACCCGCTAGCCACCTTATGCATCAAGTGCATGTCAGTTGGTGGAACCAGTCTCATGTAAGCATACGTGTAAGGTAGGTTCGGGCCGCTTCATCCTACAATGCCGCCGAATCAAGATAAGACTAGTAACGGTAAGCAAATTGAACAAATCATCGTCCACAACTGCTTTGTGTTCTACTCGTGCATAGAATCTACGCATAGACCTAGCTCATGATGCCACTGTTGGGGAACGTAGCAATAATTCAAAAAAAAAATCCTACGTGTCACCAAGATCAATGTAGGAGATGCTAGCAACGAGAGAGAGGGAGTGCATCTTCATACCCTTGAAGATCGCTAAGCGGATGCGTTGCTAGAACGCGGTTGGTGGAGTCGTACACGCAATGATTCAGATCGCGGTCGATTCCGATCTAAGCGCCGAACAACGGTGCCTCCGCGTTCAACACACGTATAGCCCGGGGACGTCTCCTCCTTCTTGATCCAGCAAGGGGAGAGGAGAAGTTGAGGGAGAACTCCGACAGCACGACGACATGGTGGTAATGGAGCTCGTGGTTCTCCGGCAGAGCTTCGCCAAGCGTGACGGAGGAGGAGGAGGTGTTGGAGAGTGGGTGGGCTGCGCCAGGGGAAGGGTGTGGCTGCCCTCCCACCCCCCACTATATATATGGGCAAGGGAGAGGGGGCCCCCCCTAGATGCATCTAGAGGGGGGCGGCGGCCAAGGGGAGGCTTGCCCCCCAAGCCAGGTGGGGGCGCCCCCTCTAGGGTTTCCCCCAACCCTAGGTGCATGGGCCCTAGGGGGAGTTGGCGCCCAGCCCACCTAGGGGCTGGTTCCCCTCTATATTCAGCCCATAGGGCCCTTCGGGGCAGGTGGACCCTCCCGGTGGACCCCCAGAACCCCTTCGGTGATCCCGGTACAATACCCGTAACCCCCAAACACTTCCGGCGACCGAATAAGGACTTCCCATATATAAATCTTCATCTCCGGACCATTCCGAAACTCCTCATGACGTCCGAGATCTCATCTAGGACTCCGAACAACCTTCGGTAACCACATACTATTTCCCATAACAACGCTAGCGCCACCAAACCTTAAGTGTGTAGACCCTACGAGTTCGGGAACCATCCAGACAGGAACGAGACATCTCTCCAGCCAATAACCAACAGCGGGATCTGGATACCCATGTTGGCTCCCACATGTTCCACGATGATCTCATCGAATGAACCATGATGTTGGGGATTCAATCAATCCCGTATACAATTCCCTTTGTCCATCGATATGTTACTTGCCCGAGATTAGATCATCGGTATCTCTATACCCTGTTCAATCTCTTTACCGCCAAGTCTCTTTACTCGTTTCATAACGCATGATCCCGTGGCTAACTCCTTATTCACATTGAGCTCGTTATGATGATGCATTACAGAGTGGCCCAGAGATACCTCTCCGTCATATGGAGTGACAAATCCCAGTCTTGATTCGTGCCAACCCAACAGATACTTTCGGAGATACCTGTAGTGCACCTTTATAGCCACCCAGTTACGTTGTGACGTTTGGTACACCCAAAGCATTCCTACGGTATCCGGGAGTTGCACAATCTCATGGTCTAAGGAAATTATACTTGACATTAGAAAAGCTTTAGCAAACAAACTACACGATCTTGTGCTACGGTTAGGATTGGGTCTTGTCCATCACATCATTCTCCTAATGATGTGATCCCATTATCAATGTCATCCAATGTCCATGGTCAGGAAACCATGACCATCTATTGATCAACGAGCTAGTAAACTAGAGGCTTACTAGGGACATATTACGATCTATGTATTCACACATGTATTACGGTTTCCGGTTAATACAATTATAGCATGAACAATAGACAATTATAATGAACACGGAAATATAATAATAACCACTTTATTATTGCCTCTAGGGCATATTTCCACCATGTCCCATATATATGGGAGGAATGACCACTTATAAATCCATTACTAAGCCACGATAAAATATGTAACAAATCCATGATGAAAGATGCAATTGTTGCTAGAAAAATTACCTCGCACGACTACTGTTATTTTTATATTCCGCGGTAAGAAAACATTTCAACCGTTATCAGACATAGCAACAAGGAGCAAAAGGTGGCAATGCCCAAACTCTCAAATCAGACTTATTTTTCCATACCATTCACAAGCATATCGTGTCGGATCATTCACCTTGATTTCATTTGCGCGGTGTTGCACCGTACAAAGCTAGGCAGGGCGAGCAGAGGAGAAGCACACGTGTACCCATCCTCTTCTTAAGCTCATACTAGAGGGCAGAAAACCAACCCTATACTTTTGTCTAGCCCCTCTTCACTTGCAATTTGGGACTAAATTGTTCGACTATTTGCCATGCATGATTCGGCCTTAAGGAGGGTATCATTCATAAATTATTATGCTTGTTAATGGATCTAGCCCAATAATTCTACCACCCCATATAAATATATTCCTAATGCCCTCTCCCATAGACCATGGTTGGGTTCGGGCTCAGTGTGTCTTTTATGGGTGACACTGTACCAACTGTAGTCTCTTCGACACTACAAAGCTCAACGTTGCTACTTTATTACTTATCCTTAGAAATAACATCGATATGCTTTTTTATGCTATATCAAGCTTCTCAAACCACCAAATAACATATGCATGTATGGAACAAATGAGCCATAATTCAGTTGGGTTGGTTCTAGGAGAAGCAAGTTATGCACATTAACATTGTAGTAGTTAGGCCGTAGGATTTTGATCACATGGCTAGAAGTTAAGATCCCCATGAGGAGCGCAGACCATCCACATCTTTAAAAGGAACATGTTTCGCCCTAGCTCTCATCCACACTACCGCACTCCCCCAAACACCAACCCATCACCACCATCCAACATATCTCCGAAAGCCATCTCATATGGTACTTGGAGTTCGAAATATGGATTGCTTGTTCTGATCTTTCCATTGGATAAGTCGGTAGAAATTTATTCCAAAAGGCACAACGGAATGTCAAATGATTTTTTCATAGGACTAGGAGGCATGAGGAAGCAGGTAGGATCCAGGACAACCAATTCTTCAGGTGCATAATCATGTCCTGGTGCTGGAAAGAAATGCCACGAGACAAGGCCCAGTGAAAGGATCGATATAGTTGACTAGAGGGCGCAGGGGGGGGGGGAATAGGCAACTAACAATTTTTAGCTTTTCTTTACCAATTTAAACTTTGCATCAAAGTAGGTTGTCTAGATATGCAACTAAGTGACCAATTTATATGATGCAACAACAACAGGCATACAAGCAAGCAAGGGATACAACACAATATAAGCTTGCACAAGTAAAGGTAAGAAATAACCAATAGTGGAGCCGGTGGAGACGAGGATGTGTTACCGAAGTTCCTTCCCTTTGAGGGGAAGTACGTCTCCGTTGGAGTGGTATGGAGGCACAATTCTCCCCAAGAAGCCACTAGGGCCACCATATTCTCCTCACGCCCTCACACAATGCGAGATGCCGTGATTCCACTATTGGTGCCCTTGGAGGCGGCGACCGAACCTTTACAAACAAGGTTGGGGCAATCTCCACAACTTAATTGGAGGCTCCCAACGACACCACGAAACTTCACCACAATGGAATATGGCTCCGCGGTGACCTCAACTGTCTAGGGTGCTCAAACACCCAAGAGTAACAAGATTCGCAAGGGATTAGTGGGGGGAATTAAATTTCTGTTGGTGGAAGTGTAGATTGGGGCCTTCTCAACCAATCCCTAGAAAATCAACAAGTTTGATTGGCTAGAGAGAGAGAGATCGGGCGAAAATGGAGCTTTGAGCAATAATGGAGCTTAGGGGAGAAAGAGGTAGTCAACCTGGGGAAGAAGACCCCCCTCATATAGTGAGAGGACAAATCCAACCATTAGCCACCTACTCAGCCCGCGACATGCGGTACTACCGCATATCCAAGCGGTACTACCGCACGGGCTCGCGGTACTACCGCTCGCGTGGCAGGAGCCAGGTGAGGCTCTGTTGCACAAGGCAACGAGCGGTAGAACCGCCGGAGCAGTACTATCGCGCGCCCTTGCGGTACTACCGCAAGGCAGAGCTCATCCTGGCTGGGAAGGCACGGACTAATAAAATTACATCCGTGGCTACTTCCGCTGAGTTTCGGTCAATGCAAAAATCTGGCACGGTACTACAACTCACAAGGAGCAGTACTACCGCGTAGGGTGTGGAAGTAAAAAATTGCTTCCGCCCCTACATCTGCTCATGCCACGGTGCTGGGCCAGAGGCCACAGTAATACCGCATGCTAGGAGTGGTACTACCGCACGGGCGGTACTACCGCTACCTTGGGTGGTACTACCATGGCCACCTGCGGTACTACTGCTCCCTTGAGCAGTACTACCGCACGCCGCAGACCAATAGCACTAGGATGCCTTCATCTTTGCAGTGACAAGGGGAACACCGGTGCTCCAATGAAGCAAGGTAAGGTGGTGCAAAAGAATAGGCGTGTACGTGATGATTCCACCCTAACCTTTCCGAAGCAGACCCCATCTTAATTAATAGTACGGCTTTCCTATGACTCAAATCCACCGAAAAGAAACATAGAAACTCCGTCTTCGATAGGCTCCGAGGGGCATCGAGTGATCTTGTGCCTAGACATGAGATATCTGAAACGCTCAATGCACACGATTAGTCCGCAAATGCATTGTCATCAATCACCAAATCCACTTAGGGAAAAATATGCCCTTACAATCTCCCCCTTTTTGGTGGATTGATGACTGTCGGTGTCAAAACCGGCGGATCTCGGGTAGGGGGTCCCGAGCTGTGCGTCTAGGATCGATGGTAACAGGAGGCAGGAGACACGATGTTTACCCAGGTTCGGGCCCTCTTGATGGAGGTAATACCCTACCTCCTGCTTGATTGATATTGATGATATGAGTATTACAAGAGTTGATCTACCACGAGATCGTAGAGGCTAAACCCTAGAAGCTAGCCTATGGTATGATTGTATATATCTATCTATCGACTAGCCTGGCCTCGGTTTATATAATGCACCAGAGGCCTAGGATAACAAGAGTCCTAGCGGCAGTTGTCCAAACTGGCCCATGAGTATACGGCCATGGGGGTCCTCGGCCCAATCTAACAGATCGGGAGATGACGTGGTGAGTACCCCCTAGTCCAGGACACCGTCAGTAGCCCCCTGAACCGGTCTTCAAGTTAGAGACGCTCCTTGATTCTTTCGAACTATTCTTCATCTTCGGTTGTCGGTCTTGAAAACTGGTTCAACAAATCTTCTCATCTTCGATCTTGAGGATTGCCGAAATGCATTCGACAAGTTTATACGTCGGGTATCCAAGGAGCCCCTTTAAGTTTCCCGCCTTTATCAATGCCTTGTTTTTTTATGCCACACCTCGGGTTTGAAGTTGTTCCTGGGAGGCAGCGTCCTCTTGCGTCTGAGCTCTAACGTCGGATAGCATTCGAGGTATCTTTTGCAGCCAAGCACTAATGCCGGACTGCTTCCGAGCTCCAACGCCGAAATATATCCGAGTTCCAACACCGAACTGTGTCCAAGCTCCAACGCCGGACTATATCCAAGATGTCATAGATCATCTTGGTCCAAAAAAGTTGAAGGAGTTTAGCCGAGCTTAATGCTGGAAATGCCCTCTATGGAGCCAGCCACTAGGGCCCGAGCTTTATGCCGGACTGCTTCCGAGGTGGTGCACCACCCCGACTGTGGGCTGATTTTTTTTCAATATTTTTTATTGATGCAATTTATTCTCTGCCGAGATATATAGCCAGTAGCCCTCAAGGTGTGTATCGGTTTAAAACCCGAGATGCACCTAAAGGATGACGTAAGACCGCTGATCCCAGTAGCCGTTGAGACTCAGGTTGATTTGTAAAATCGGCCCGAGGATCAAGTCCTAGCTCGGCAGGATACTTTGGGACACAAAAAGCGGCGTGCTCAGTCCTCGAGACTCAAGTTGGGTGCGGCCGACCAACCTGAGGATCAAAATCTCCTTGGAAACTGTATTGCACTTAAAATTTTCTGCATTGGATAGGCAATGCAGTAGCCCCCGAGACACTGGTCGGGTGGCAACACCAGATTAGGGGATCGATGTGCCCCTTTAATATTTGTAAATAATAAGCCTGAAGCCCAGTATCCCCCGAGCCTTAATGCGGGCACGGGTGGCCGAATTAAGGATCAATATCCATAGTGAAATCACAAATTATGTGTAATGACTCTATGTATCCAAGTACTTTACGTCATTAATGCTCGGATCCGCATTGTACAAAACTTTGTTGACCGACCATCGGCTTCCACCTCCTCGGCCAGTAGCCGAGGAGTGTTTGTCCTACTTTATAAAGCCTTTATGAGGGCAAAGATTTACGACAAACAAGGCAATCTGGCCATACGGTTTTATAAACAAAGGTACACAGAGAGATATGTTATATTATTGTTTAACATAAGAAATGTCTTCCAAAGAAAATAGTCCCGCTATCGGTTCCTTTCTTTGGGTTGTCATGCTAAGCATGATCATGAAACCTCAGCTCTAATGTAAGAGCAAAATATCGAGGATTTAGTTTGGGAGGCCAGTTAATAGCCCCCGGTAGTGTTCGGCGATAGTCGAGGTCAAGCCGTAAACACTTCGGCCATTGTTATGAATGGCCCGTCATTTAACACTGTGATTGGATTGCTGACCAGTTTATGCTTATTGTGACAGTCAGTTTTTGGCTTTCTCCACTGAGGTGCTTAACCATGTGAGCTGGAAGCATAATCGCAGTGATTCTCCCTTTGCACACCTAGCCGAACAAAGCGGAACGTAGGAGGCAAGCGTAGGGGCCGGGCAACCCAACTATTGACCGAAGACACAATTCGAAACCAATGCATATATAGTGAGATCCGAGAATGTTTTTGCCGAATCTGTAAAGGTGTCCGGCACTGCACTGTGAGACTTGTGCTGAAAACACACAAATAGTTTAAAAGTGCCATAAGCTTGGAAAACCAAAAAACGTCAGTAAAAACTTGACGTCCGAACAAGATCAAGTGTTCGGTGCCAATCCAAAAATTGGTCTTAGAAAAAAAGAGTGCTTCTGTCGTGCTTTAACATTACACATCCGATCTCAAGAGTTCAAGCGGGTCAGCCTACGGCTGCAGCCTCCTATCCCGAAGGCGGAGTGCTTCTCGTTAGACCAGTTTAGCGAACTAAACTCGAGCGATCACTACAGAGAAAATGGGTTATCTGGCTATTGACCACACACTCACGTCGAAAAAGGAGCGATAGAAAAAGACTTTGCAACGACCAAGAAGAAAACACATTTACTATAAAATAGCTCATATAAATGTTAAGAGCCGCCAAGTGACTTGGGTAAAAGGTTTTATGTATAATGATTGTATGTACCGAAGTACTTATATCATATCTTTGCTCAACTGAACTTTAAATGCGTCTTAACCGACCGTCGGCTTCTCCCTCTTCGGTCAAGGACTGAAAAGTGTTATGTACTCCACCTGTCGAGAATATCGACAGTGTTTCCGATAACCAGGCAACCGGGCCATAAGGCTGTAACAGACAAAGCGCGCTCAGGGAACTTATGCTATATTACAGACGAAGTGTAAGAAGCATCTTCGAAGAAAATAGTACCCTCACCGATACCTTTCTTTGGTGCTCATTATTACTGTGAGACTTGTGCAATAGATTTTTGTACTCATGAGTTCCGTTGTGTGCCGACCATGATTGAAAACAATAAGAGCGCTAGCTTTCGGCTTCACCCAGTCTGAGGTCAGAGCTCGGAGGACCCGGTCGTGACGATCGCAGAGGTGCTCCCTTTATTCCCTAGCCGAACAATCGGGAACGTAGGGGTAAGCACAGGAGCCAGGCAACCCAACTTGCAAATTGCTTAAGTCAATATGGTGCATATTGTGGCATAATACACGAACAAGGAACAAAGCCGTACAAGTGTAATCATATGCAAGAGGAAAAGCTTCATAAAGGAAGCCCCCAAATAAACGGAGTATTTGAATTTGTGCGTCACAAACAAAGTTTGGACAAAGAAATTTTTTACAAGCAACTTTTTTCCAAAAAAGTATAATGCTTGGCCGAACCGAACACAAGTTAAAAATTAAAACTTTGAGCATGAAAGCGACTTAGCTGGTTAATGTGTTCGGCATTGATGACGTGGTCCGAGCTTGATGCGGGACACGGTTCCATCCCCCAAGCCGGTCTCGAGGTGGCGGAGCGGAGAGCTCGACACGCCGAAGTGGTGACATAGCACGGTCAATGCGGACCGGTAGAATGATGCCGAAGTCCCCGGATCATTTTCCTGTGCACAAAAAATAGTGCAAATCGGAGATAATAGTAATAATAATTGAAAAAAAAATGTTGCATAATAAATAATTTATGCAAAGTGAATAATAAAAGAAATATGGCCTGGCGCCGAAGTCAGTGTCGATGCAGGGCGTCGGCGTGATGCGGTAAAGGCATGGCAAAGCCTGAATTTACAGGTCGGTCCGAGTTCCGGATGCGGCATTCACCGGACTATGTACGGAGACTGACCGAACCACCATGCGACCGTCGTTAATGCGGCCACCATTTGATAGACCTGTGTACATATGATGGACAAGCCAGAGTAATAATTCCTTGGGAAAAATGAACCCAAATAAGCAAAAAATACTGGGATTAATAGCACCTGGTTTATTTGTTGTAGCAATCCGAAGGAAGGTGATTCCCAAAATTGGAATTCGATCCGCACACCCATTGCATGATGGGCGATAAAACGATGGAATAACAATGCTGGCAAAGGTTGGCTCGCCGAGGCAAAGCCCTCGGTCCATCTAACGTGACGGAGCTGGTCGTCTAGTGACGCCGAAGTGTCCAGAGTAGGTTGATGAAGAGATGACGAAGCCCCCGGTCCAGCCGAGATATCGAAGCCTCGATGTCAGCTGATGAGTCGAAGTAGGTCGGCATGATGGACACCAGCTTGAAGAAGCAATAATGCGGCCCTGCCGATGCAGGTCGTGACGTGGTCGATGCCGGCTTGATGAAGCGACCGTGCGGCGATGCCGGTATGCCCGCTCCGTGTAATCCGTGGGGCGGCGATGTTGGTGATGATTTATCCTTCACGATCCCGGACTCTTTTTCGGCTTGCCGAGATGATGATCCGAAGAAGTTGAGCTCGGCTCAACAAAGTGACGACGTGTCTAGCGTAGGTCGGCAGCCTTGGAGCAATATTGCCGGACTGGTTTGACACCAGCATGATGATGAAGATGACCTCATGGGAGGCTTAAAATTTTACAGGCACGTGTTTAAAAACGACGCACAATACCCTAGAAGAGAATTCCTCTAAAAAGGTTGTCCAATATCACGTTCATAAAGAAACATGAATTCAGGTAGGATTCGTATTCGCGCAGAAAATAGATCCGAAAATTGGTCCACTCATCGGAAGGTTCCCGGAGTTTGAACCGTCGGATTGAGCTGAAATTTGGAGGGGTGGTAGATATGGTAATTCTGCAGTACATGAACGGTTGGATCTTCTAAAGGACCTCCAAGCTGTGCTCTGGAGACCACGCCCTAAACTCGTCCAGATTCCCGTCCAGATTTGATAGGGCTCCGGTATATCGTAGATTATCAGAGATTCCTCCATCGAAACTCGACGAAATTTTGCATGGCTATTGTAGAAGTAATTCCACACTATTCCGTCAGAGCAATCGTCAAACCGACACTCGAGGAGGCGGTGGCGGCGGATACGAGTTCGCTGTCCAGAAAAACAGCACGGTCGCCCGAGGGCAATGTTGACGTTGAGCCCCCGGGCTCCCTGGATGATTCCTCCATTATCTTGATAGAGATCGGAGTTGATGTTTATAAAGGCCCTCATCCGAACATGATGATCGGAGGTAGGGCGCAGTCCTTGGTCGAACCAAGGTGACCAGTCAAGCTGGTGACGAAGATGCCGAAATCGCAGTTGATCTGTAGGCAAGCCATCGATCCTTTTGCCGAACACACAGCGGAACTCTTAATGAAAGCACCAATGTCGATGTCAAAACCGGCGGATCTCGGGTAGGGGGTCCCGAGCTGTGCGTTTAGGATCGATGGTAACAGGAGGCAGGAGACACGATGTTTACCCAGGTTCGGGCCCTCTTGATGGAGGTAATACCCTACATCCTGCTTGATTGATATTGATGTCGGTGGGAACGACACCTATGGGGTCACGAGAATCTCTACTACGGTTAGCGGGGCGCAGGGTCATGAGAAGAGTGGATCAAGCAGGTAGCACACGGTTCGTTTATCCAGGTTCGGGCCGCAAGGATGCGTAAAACCCTACTCCTCTTTGGTGGATTGTGTATTTGTGTTCTTGAGCTAGCTATGGGGCGTGAGGAGCTCCAAAAAGCCGAATCCTTCTCCTGGTCGCCTCGAGCCTCCTTTTATAGAAAAAGGGGTGGTCACAGTGGCACACAGGAGGTGAAAAGGATACAGTGATGCGAGGTTATCCCTCGCATTACATGACAAGGCGCATTTAATGCGTCTTGCTTAGGTGTCCTTGCTTTATCGGGGGCGGGGGAGAGGTCTGTCTCGTCCGTCGCCGCTCCTTCTTGTGTCGACACGCGCCCTGGCCAGCGATGCCTGAGATGCCACGTAGGCAGGCAGGCAGCTGAGGTGGCGCAGTGGTGGGTCTTTACGAAGATCTGCATGCCGCCACGCAGGTGCCTGCCCAGCTGGTTGGGTCGGCAGCTGCGTGCATGCGGTGGTGGAGGCTCAGTCGGTGTGGGCCTGATGGTGGCCCTGCAGGTGTCCTCGGCAAGGGCCTTGCCGGGTCCCCGGCAAGGGTCTTGCCGAGGCGCCTGCTGTCATCCCCGGCAAGGCGCTTGCCGGGGGCCTTGTGGTCTTCCTCGGCTGGGATCCCGCCAAGGGTTGTCGTCTCCTTAGTGCGTATCCGGTCTTGAATGTCTTCACAAAGATCTGCATGTCGCCATGGGGATGTCTCCTGAATCCTTGCCCTTTGGGGGCAGTGGACTCAAGGGGATGTCTCCGTAGGCGCGGGACGAGTCGCCGTGGCAAGGGTCTTGCCGGGGCTGCTAGAACTGTCTCCTGGCAAGGATCTTGCCAGGGGAGTCCGCTTCGTCCCCTTTGTTCTTTGTGGTCTTGGTCTTGGCGTCGTGGTTCTCTCGAGCTTCGGTCTTACCCTGGCTCACCTCCCTTGCCTTGCTTGGTGTGGTGGTGCCCGTGGCTCAGACTGCCCGTGCACAGTTATAGGGGTACAAAAGTGTACCCCTCTTTTTGTACACCGACAATTGATGATATGAGTATTACAAGAGTTGATCTACCACGAGATCGTAGAGGCTAAACCCTAGAAGCTAGCCTATGGTATGGTTGTATATATCTATCTATCGACTAGCCTGGCCTCGGTTTATATAATGACCAGAGGCCTAGGATAACAAGAGTCCTAGCCGAATACGCCGGTGGGGAGGAGTCCTTGTCTTGATCACCAAGTCTTGTAGAATCTTTCATGTATGCGGCAGTTTTCCGAACTGGCCCATGAGTATACAGCCATGGGGGTCCTCGGCCCAATCTAATAGACCGGGAGATGACGTGGTGAGTACCCCCTTAGGGATATAAAAAGAGAAACAGGCAAACCCAACATTTATAAAATATAGACATGCTCCCCCTAGATGTGTGCACTCTAGAGAAATGCTTTGGACTGCACAGCACACATACTAGGATCAACACTCCCCCTATATTTTATAAACAAGGCAATCCTTGCAACAATATGAATGATACTAGGCATGGAGGCAAGGTATAGAGATGAGCATGAAGTAAAGAGCACAAGACAATATAAGCTGCTAATTTACAAAACATACGAGACAATGTGATAAGACAATAAGATAAACTGAGGACATATGTCTTACACCATATGATAGTCTCCTGGACTCACACAAACACAAACACAAACTGACAAGCCAAAGCAAACGAAGGTTCAACAAGGTGAAAGCAAAACGAAACAAGACACGACACAAGACTCGCAAATTCTACACTCTCTCCCCCTTTGGCATCGAGACACCAAAAAGGCAGAGAGTGAAGGAAATATGCCCTAGAGGCAATAATAAAGTTATTATTTATTTCCTTATATCATGATAAATGTTTATTATTCATGCTAGAATTGTATTAATCGGAAACTTAGTACATGTGTGAATACATAGACAAACAGAGTGTCACTAGTATGCCTCTACTTGACTAGCTCGTTGAATCAAAGATGGTTAAGTTTCCTAGCCACGGACATGAGTTGTCATTTGATTAACGGGATCACATAATTAGAGAATGACGTGATTGACTTGACCCATTCCGTTAGCTTAGCATTTGATCGTTTAGTATATTGCTACTGTTTTCTTCATGACTTATACATGTTCCTATGACTATGAGATTATGCAACTCCCGAATACCGGAGGAACACTTTGTGTGCTACCAAACGTCACAACGTAACTGGGTGATTATAAAGGTGCTCTACAGGTGTCTCCGATGGTACTTGTTGAGTTGGCATAGATCAAGATTAGGATTTGTCACTCCGATTGTCGGAGAGGTATCTCTGGGCCCTCTCAGTAATGCACATCACTATAAGTGTAAGTGCATCTAGTGCCACCCCTAATTGCTTTTGGAGTATTGACTACAAACCTGGTTGAGGGACTAATGTGTTTGTGAGAATTGCATGATAACACAGGTAGTAGTCCCTCATTGATTCGGTTTTCCTACAGGAGATGACCCCTAAAAATGTATGAAGACGTTGAAGACAAAGGTGGTATGTGAAGATATTCACATTGAAGACTATGACAAGAGAAGACATCGCGTGAAGACTATGGAGCGCGAAGACTTAGTTGTTTTGTTGTTTCCTTTTCTTCTTTGTTGAGTCATAGGAACCACCGTACTGTTAAGTGGGGTCCCAGTGAACAAAGTCAGAATGACTGAAGTGATGCTTAATCAAAAATCCTATGTCTTCGAGCGAAGACAATGAAAGCAAATCTTATCCAGAGCTGGATGAGTCAGCTTTACTTGTAGCCCAAGTAAAGTTGCCACGTGTGTTTGAAATCTGACCATTGGAACACGTGTCAGTTCCTTAGTGACCGAGGGTCATTTCAGACAAATCAGGTCGGGTTGCCTAGTGGCTATAAATAGCCCACCCCCTACACCATAAATTGGTTGGCTGCTCAGAGTTAGTGCACGGGTTTTGTCGTTTGAGAGCAACCCACCTCGAAGCCTTTGAGAGAGAAATCCTTGTAAGGACAAAGCCCTAAACACCCAGAGCCAAAGAGTGTTAGGCATCACTGAAGTCTTCCTGTCTGTGTGATCTGAAGACTTGTTACACTTGAGGACTGTGAATCCTCTAGCCGGTTAGGCGTCACGTTCTGAGCATCCAAGAGTCATTGTGGATCGCCGGTGAACAAAGTCTGTGAAGGTTTGGAAGTCTACCTTGAAGACTTACCAGAGTGATTGGGCGAGGACTGGGTGTCCTTAGGTCAAGGGGAATAAGGTGAAGACACGGTCTTCTGAGTTAAATCTCAGCCTCCCTAACCAGACGTACATTTGTCACAACAACTGGAACTGGTCCAACAAATCATTGTCTTCAACGAGCAACTGGTTCTATCCTTCCCATGTCCTTGTTTACAGTTGGTCCTTGTGAAGTCATTGCCTATTTGCATTATCTATTTGTCTTCACTGTGTGACTGCTTGTTCTGATTGGCTTCATACTATCTTCCATCCTGATCCATACTGCATAGCTGCTATTAGTCTTTGTGCTTTCACTTCATTGAATACTTTACTATGGCTTGCCTAGTGTAGTCTACCTTCCGCTGCATGTTAATAGGTTCATTTCTATCGTTTGTCTTCGAAACTTCCATGTTTTGAAGACTTTCATGAAAATCGCCTATTCACCCCCCTCTAGTCGGTAACTGGCACTTTCAATTGGTATCAGAGCAAGGTACTCCCTTGTTCTGTGTGATTCGGTTTAACCACCTGGAGTTTTAGCTATGTCGACTACAGGGATAATCAAAGTCTCCGCTGCGTGCCCCATCTTCGATGGAACTGAATATCCCTACTGGAAGAATAAGATGCACATGCATCTTGAAGCCATTGATGTCGACCTCTGGTATGTCATCAAGAATGGTGTTCCCAAGGCTGGTGAAGGTGTCACCGCTGCTGATGTCAAGAAGTTCGTTCAACTAGATTCCACTGCCAAGAACATCATATGTGGTCATCTGACAAAAGGGCAATATGGCCGTGTGAGTGCTCTGGAAACATCGAAGCTAGTCTGGGACTGGCTCTCCAAGGTCAACGAAGGCGTCTCAACCCAGAGAGATCGAAGGATCATTGTCCTGCGCAATCTCTTCAACCGCTTCAAGAGAAACGACAATGAGAATGTTCAGCTCACGTTTGATCGACTCACTGACATCACAAATGAGCTTCAAGCCCTCGGCGCTACTGAGATCACCAAGCATGAAATCGTCAAGACACTCCTGAGATCACTTGACAGCTCGTTTGACACCCTAGCCCTGATGATTCAAGAATGCCCTGACTTCAAGAGACTCGATCCGTCTGACATACTTGAAAGGCTCAACACACATGAGTTTCAGCTTTCTAAGAAAAGAGATATCTACGGTCCCAACTATGGCCGAACTCGCGCCTTGAAGGCAAAAGCTGTTTCTTCATCTGAAGAAGAATCTGACTCCAGTTCTGATGATCCTGAAGACATTGGAAAGGAGCTTGCTATGCTTGTGAAGAAGTTCCAGAAATTCACCAAGAAGAAAGGCTTCAGAAAGTCTTCACGATCCAGCTCAAGGAACAATGAAGCTTCTGCTCATGACTACAAGAAGAGAACATGCCACAAGTGCAATGAACCTGGTCACTACATCTCTGAGTGTCCGCAGTGGGACAATGAGAACAACAAGAAGAAGAAGATCAAGGAATATGATTCTGATGACAAGAAGAAGAAGAAATACTCAAAGTCTTCTTCCAAGTCTTCCTCAAAGTCTTCATCACACAAGAAGAGATCATCTGGCAAGACTCGTGCATTTGTTGGCAAGGAAATGGATTCAGAGGAGGAGTTTCCTTCTGAGGAGGCAGAGGTGGAGTCTGAGGAGGAGTCCGATTCTGGTGTTGCAAGTCTGGCTACAACCTACGTTGCCAAGTCCATCTTCAACACTGAAGACAATGACTTCGTCACCGACGCCGATGCTAATGACAAGGACAACTCCGCTCCCACCTATTGCTTCATGGCACACGGTGCCAAGGGTATGACACCAGCTGAGGGAGTCCTGGATTAGGGGATCTCCGGACAGCCGGACTATATCCTTTGGCCGGACTGTTGGACTATGAAGATACAAGATTGAAGACTTTGTCCCGTGTCCGGATGGGACTCTACTTGGCGTGGAAGGCAAGCTAGGCAATACGGATATGTATATCTCCTCCTTTGTAACCGACCTTGTGTAACCCTAGCCCCCTCCGGTGTCTATATAAACCGGAGGGTTTTAGTCCGTAGGACAACATACAATCATACCATAGGCTAGCTTTTAGGGTTTAGCCTCTTCGATCTCGTGGTAGATCAACTCTTGTACTACTCATATTATCAAGAATAATCAAGCAGGACGTAGGGTTTGAAGGAAATATGCCCTAGAGGCAATAATAAAGTTATTATTTATTTCCTTATATCATGATAAATGTTTATTATTCATGCTAGAATTGTATTAACCGGAATCATAATACTTGTGTGAATACATAGACAAACTTAGTGTCACTAGTATGCCTCTACTTGACTAGCTCGTTAATCAAAGATGGTTATGTTTCCTAACCATGAACAAGGTATTGTTATTTGATTAACGAGGTCACATCATTAGTTGAATGATCTGATTGACATGACCCATTTCATTAGCTTAGCACCCGATCGTTTAGTATGTTGCTATTGCTTTCTTCATAACTTATACATGTTCCTATGACTATGAGATTATGCAACTCCTGTTTACCGGAGGAACACTTTGTGTGCTACCAAATGTCACAATGTTACTGGGTGATTATAAAGGAGCTCTACAGGTGTCTCCAAAGGTAGATGTTGGGTTGGCGTATTTCGAGATTAGGATTTGTCACTTCGATTGTCGGAGAGGTATCTCTGGGCCCTCTCGGTAATGCACATCACATAAGCCTTGCAAGCATTGCAACTAATGAATTAGTTGCGAGATGATGGATTACGGAACGAGTAAAGAGACTTGCCGGTAATGAGATTGAACTAGGTATTGGATACCGACGATCGAATCTCGGGCAAGTAACATACCGATGACAAAGGGAACAACGTATGTTGTTATGCGGTCTGACCGATAAAGATCTTCGTAGAATATGTAGGAGCCAATATGGGCATCCAGGTCCCGCTATTGGTTATTGACCGGAGATGTGTCTCAGTCATGTCTGCATTGTTCTCGAACCGTAGGGTCCGCACGCTTAACGTTACGATGACGGTTATTATGAGTTTATGCATTTTGATGTACCGAAGTTAGTTCGGAGTCCCAGATGTGATTACGGACATGACGAGGAGTCTCGAAATGGTCGAGACATAAAGATTGATATATTGGAAGCCTATGTTTGGATATCAGAAGTGTTCCGGGTGAAATCGAGATTTTACCGGAGTACCGGGAGGTTACCGGAACCCTCCTAGGAGCTATATGGGCCTTAGTGGGCTTTAGTGGAAAGGAGAAAGGGGCAGCCCAAGGTGGGCCGCGCGCCTTCCCCCTCCCCTAGTCCTATTAGGACAAGGAGAGGTGGCCGGCCACCCTCTCTCTCTTTCCCCCTCGGGGAATCCTATTCCAACTAGGATTGGGGGGGAAGTCCTACTCCCGGTAGGAGTAGGACTCCTCCTGCGCCCTCCTCCTGGCCGGACGCCCCCTCCCCATTGGATCCTTTATATACGGGGGCAGGGGGGCACCTCTAGACACAGAAGTTGATCCTTGAGATCGTTCCTTAGCCGTGTGCGGTGCCCCCTGCCACCATATTCCACCTCGATCATATTGTAGCGGTGCTTAGGCGAAGCCCTGCGACAGTAGAAAATCAAGATCGTCACCACGCCGTCGTGCTGATGGAACTCCTCCTCGACGGTTTGCTGGATCGGAGCCCGGGGATCGTCATCGAGCTGTACGTGTGCTAAGAACTCGGAGGTGCCGGAGTAACGGTGCTTGGATCGGTCGGATCGGGAAGACGTACGACTACTTCCTCTACGTTGCGTCAACGCTTCCGCAGTCGGTCTGCGTAGGTACGTAGACAACACTCTCCCCTCTCGTTGCTATGCATCACCATGATCTTGCGTGTGCGTAGGAAATTTTTGAAATTACTGCGTTCCCCAACAGTGGCATCCGAGCCTAGGTTTTATGGTTTGATGTTATATGCACGAGTAGAACACAAGTGAGTTGTGGGCGATATAAGTCATACTGCCTACCAGCATGTCATACTTTGGTTTGGCGGTATTGTTGGACGAGACGACCCGGACCGACATTACGCGTACGCTTACGCGAGACCGGTTCTCCCGACGTGCTTTGCACATAGGTGGCTTGCGGGCGACAGTCTCTCCAACTTTAGTTGAACCAAGTGTGGCTACGCCCGGTCCTTGCGAAGGTTAAAACGGAGTCTATTTGACAAACTATCGTTGTGGTTTTGATGCGTAGGTGAGATTGGTTCTTGCTTAAGCCCGTAGCAGCCACGTAAAACTTGCAACAACAAAGTAGAGGACGTCTAACTTGTTTTTGCAGGGCATGTTGTGATGTGATATGGTCAAGGCATGATGCTGAATTTTATTGTATGAGATGATGATGTTTTGTAACCGAGTTATCGGCAACTGGCAGGAGCCATATGGTTGTCGCTTTATTGTATGCAATGCAATCGTGATGTAATGCTTTACTTTATCACTAAGCGGTTGCGATAGTCGTGGAAGCATAAGATTGGCGAGACGACAACGATGCTACGATGGAGATCAAGGTGTCGCGCCGGTGACGATGGTGATCATGACGGTGCTCCGGAGATGGAGATCACAAGCACAAGATGATGATGGCCATATCATATCACTTATATTGATTGCATGTGATGTTTATCTTTTTATGCATCTTATCTTGCTTTGATTGACGGTAGCATTATAAGATGATCTCTCACTAAATTATCAAGAAGTGTTCTCCCTGAGTATGCACCGTTGCCAAAGTTCGTCGTGCCTAGACACCACGTGATGGTCGGGTGTGATAAGCTCTACGTCCATCTACAACGGGTGCAAGCCAGTTTTGCACACGCAGAATACTCAGGTTAAACTTGACGAGCCTAGCATATGCAGATATGGCCTCGGAACACAGAGACCGAAAGGTCGAGCATGAATCATATAGTAGATATGATCAACATAACGATGTTCACCATTGAAAACTACTCCATCTCACGTGATGATCGGTTATGGTTTAGTTGATTTGGATCACGTAATCACTTAGAGGATTAGAGGGATGTCTATCTAAGTGGGAGTTCTTAAGTAATATGATTAATTGAACTTAAATTTATCATGAACTTAGTCCTGGTAGTATTTTGCAAATTATGTTGTAGATCAATAGCTCGCATTGTTGCTTCCCTATGTTTATTTTGATATGTTCCTAGAGAAAATTGTGTTGAAAGATGTTGGTAGCAATGATGCGGATTGGATCCGTGATCTGAGGTTCATCCTCATTGCTGCACAGAAGAATTATGTCCTTGATGCACCGCTAGGTGACGGACCTATTGCAGTAGCAGATGCAGACGTTATGAACGTTTGGCTAGCTCAATATGATGACTACTTGATAGGTTAGTGCACCATGCTTAATGGCTTAGAATCGGGACTTCAAAGATGTTTTGAACGTCATCGACCATATGAGATGTTCCAGGAGTTGAAGTTAATATTTCAAGCAAATACCTGAGTTGAGAGATATGAAATCTCCAACAAGTTCTATAGCTAAAAGATGGAGGAGAATCGCTCAACTAGTGAGCATGTGCCCAGATTGTCTGAGTACAACAATCGCTTGAATCAAGTGGGAGTTAATCTTCCAGATAAGATAGTGATTGATAGAATTCTCTAGTCACCATCACCAAGTTAGTAGAACTTCGTGATGAACTATGATATGCAAGGGATAACAGGAACGATTCCCAAGCTCTTTGTAATGCGGAAATTGACGAAGGTAGAAATCAAGAAAGAGCATCAAGTGTTGATGGTTGAAAAGATCACTAGTTTCAAGAAAAGGGCAAAGGGAAGAAGGGGAACTTCAAGAAGAATGGCAAGCAAGTTGCTGCTCAAGTGAAGAAGCCCAAGTCTGGTCCTAAGCCTGAGACTAAGTGCTTCTACTGCAAAGGGACTGGTCACTGGAAGCGGAACTGCCCCAAGTATTTGGCGGATAAGAAGGATGGCAAAGTGAACAAAAGTATATTTGATATACATGTTATTGATGTGTACTTTACTAGTGTTTATAGCAACCCCTCAGTATTTGATACTGGATCAGTTGCTAAGATTAGTAACTCAAAACAGGAGTTGCAGAATAAACAGAGACTAGTTAAGGGTGAAGTGACGATGTGTGTTGGAAGTGGTTCCAAGATTGATATGATCATCATCGCACACTCCCTATACTTTCGGGATTAGTGTTGAACCTGAATAAGTGTTATTTGGTGTTTGCGTTAAGCATGAATATGATTTGATCATGTTTATTGTAATACGGTTATTCATTTAAGTAAGAGAATAAATTGTTGTTCTGTTTACATGAATAAAACCTTATATGGTTACACACCCAATGAAAATAGTTCATTGGATCTCGATCATAGTGATACACATAATCATAATATTGAAACCAAAAGATGCAAAGTTAATAATGATAGTGCAACTTGTTTGTAGCACTGCCGTTTAGGTCATATTGGTGTAAAGCGCATGAAGAAACTCCATGCTGATGGGATTTTGGAATCACTTGATTATGAATCACTTGATGCTTGCGAACCATGCCTTATGGGCAGGATGACTAAAATGCCGTTCTCCGAAACAATGAAGCAAGCAACAGATTTGTTGGAAATCATACATACTGATGTATGTGGTCCGATGAATATTGAGGCTCGCGATAGATATCATTATTTTCTGATCTTCACAGATGATTTGAGCAAATATGAGTATATCTACTTGATGAAACAAAGGTCTGAAACATTTGAAAAGTTCAAAGAATTTCAGAGTGAAGTGGAGAATCATCGTAACAAAAATGAAAGTTTCTACGATATGATCGCAGAAGTAAAATATTTGAGTTACGAGTTTGGTCTTCAATTAAAATAATGTGAAATAGTTTCACTACTCACGCCACCTGGAACACCATAGTGTAATGGTGTGTCCGAACGTCATAACCGTACTCTATTAGATATAGTGCGATCTATGATGTCTCTTACCGATCTACCACTATCGTTTTGGGGTTATGCATTAGAGACAGCTGCATTCACGTTAAAAAGGGCACCATCTAAATCCGTTGAGACGACACCGTGTGAACTATGGTTTGGCGAGAAACCTAAGCTGTCGTTTCTTAAAGTTTGGAGTTGCAATGCTTATGTGAAAAAGTTTCATCTCGATAAGCTGAAACTCAAATCGGAGAAATATGTCTTCATAGGATACCCAAAGGAGACAGTTGGGTACACCTTCTATCACAAATCCGAAGGCAAGACTTTTGTTGCTAAATTCGGAGTTTTTCTAGATAAGGAGTTTCTCTCGAAAGATGTGAGTCGGAGGAAAGTAGAACTTGATGAGGTAATTGTACCTGCTCCCTTATTGGAAAGTAGTACATCACAGAAAATTGTTTCTGCGACACCTACACCAATTAGTGAGGAAGCTAATGATGATGATCATGTAACTTCAGATCAAGTTACTACCGAATCTCGTAGGTAAACCAGAGTGAGATCCATACCAGAGTGGTACGGTAATCTTGTTCTGGAAGTTATGTTACTAGACCATGACGAACCTACGAACTATGAGGAAGCGATGATGAGCCCAGATTCCGCAAAATGGCTTGAGGCCATGAAATCTGAGATGGGATCCATGTATGAGAACAAAGTATGGACTTTGGTTGACTTGCCCGATGATCGGCGAGCCATAGAAAATAAATGGATCTTCAAGAAGAAGACGGACGCTGATAGTAGTGTTACTATCTACAAAGCTAGAATTGTCGCAAAAAGGGTTTTCGACAAGTTCAAGGTATTGACTACGATGAGAATTTCTCACTCGTATCTATGCTTAAGTCTGTCCGAATCATGTTAGCAATTGCCGCATTTTATGAAATCCGGCAAATGGATAAACAAAACTGCATTCCTTAATGGATTTATTAAAGAAGAGTTGTATATGATACAACCAGAAGGTTTTTTCAATCTTAAAGGTGCTAACAAAATGTGCAAACTCTAGCGATCCATCTATGGACTGGTGTAAGCATCTCGGAGTTGGAATATACGCTTTGATAAGTTGATCAAAGCATATAGTTTTATACAGACTTGCGGTGAAGCCTGTATTTACAAGAAAGTGAGTGGGAGCACTACAGCATTTCTGATAAGTATATGTGTATGACATATTGTTGATCAGAAATAATGTAGAATTATTCTGCAAAGCATAAAGGAGTGTTTTTAAAGAAGTTTTTCAAAGAAAGACCTCGGTGAAGCTGCTTACATATTGAGCATCAAGATCTATAGAGATAGATCAAGACGCTTGATAAGTTTTTCAATGAGTACATACCTTGACAAGATTTTGAAGTAGTTCAAAATGGAACAGTCAAAGAAAGAGTTTCTTGCCTATGTTACAAGGTATGAAATTGAGTAAAGACTCAAAGCCCGACCACGGCAGAAGATAGAAAGAGAATGAAAGTCATTCCCTATGCCTCAGCCATAGGTTCTATAAAGTATGCCATGCTGTGTACCAGATCTATTGTATACCCTACACTGTGTTAAGCAAGGGAGTACAATAGTGATCTAAGAGTAGATCACTGGACAGCGGTCAAAATTATCCTTAGTGGAATAAGGAAATATTTCTCAATTATGGAGGTGACAAAAAGGTTCGTCGTAAAAAGTTACGTCGATGCAAGTTTTGACACAGATCTGGATAACTCTAAGTCTCGATCTAGATACATATTGAAAGTGGGAGCAATAAGCTAGAGTAGCTCCGTGCAGAGCATTGTTGACATAGAAATTCGCAAAATACTTACGGATCTGAATGTGGCAGACCCGTTGACTAAAATTATCTCACAAGCAAAACATGATCACACCTTAGTACTCTTTGGGTGTTAATCACATAGCGATGTGAACTAGATTACTGACTCTAGTAAACCCTTTTGGGTGTTGATCACATATCGATGTGAACTATGGGTATTAATCACATGGTGATGTGAACTATTGCTGTTAAATCACATGGCGATGTGAACTAGATTATTGACTCTAGTGCAAGTGGGAGACTGAAGGAAATATGCCCTAGAGGCAATAATAAAGTTATTATTTATTTCCTTATATCATGATAAATGTTTATTATTCATGCTAGACTTGTATTAACCGGAATCATAATACTTGTGTGAATACATAGACAAACTTAGTGTCACTAGTATGCCTCTACTTGACTAGCTCGTTAATCAAAGATGGTTATGTTTCCTAACCATGAACAAGGTGTTGTTATTTGATTAACGAGGTCACATCATTAGTTGAATGATCTGATTGACATGACCCATTTCATTAGCTTAGCACCCGATCGTTTAGTATGTTGCTATTGCCTTCTTCATAACTTATACATGTTCCTATGACTATGAGATTATGCAACTCCCGTTTACCGGAGGAACACTTTGTGTGCTACCAAACGTCACAACATTACTGGGTGATTATAAAGGAGCTCTACAGGTGTCTCCAAAGGTAGATGTTGGGTTGGCATATTTCGAGATTAGGATTTGTCACTCCGATTGTCGGAGAGGTATCTCTGGGCCCTCCCGGTAATGCACATCACATAATCCTTGCAAGCATTGCAACTAATGAGTTAGTTGTGAGATGATGTATTACAGAACGAGTAAAGAGACTTGCCGGTGATGAGATTGAACTAGGTATTGAGATACCGACGATCGAATCTCGGGCAAGTAACATACCGATGACAAAGGGAACAACGTATGTTGTTATGCGGTCTGACCGATAAAGATCTTCGTAGAATATGTAGGAACGAATATGAGCATCCAGGTTCCGCTATTGGTTATTGACCAGAGACGTGTCTCGGTCATGTCTACATTGTTCTCGAACCGTAGGGTCCGCACACTTAATGTTACGATGACAGTTTCATTATGAGTTTATGTATTTTGATGTACCGAAGGTTGTTCGGAGTCCCGGATGTGATCACGGACATGACGAGGAGTCTCGAAATGGTCGATACATAAAGATCGATATATTGGACGACTATATTCGGACACCGGAAGTGTTCCGGGTGATTTCGGAGAAAACCGGAGTGCCGGAGGGGTTACCGGAACCCCCCGGGAAGTATTGGGCCTTAGTGGGCCTGAGGGGAGAGAGAGGGCAGCAGCCCAGGAGGTGGCGCCCCCCCATGGGGAGTCCGAATTGGACTAGGGAGGGGGGGGGGGCGCGGCCCCTCTTTCCCTCTCCCTCTCCCTCTCTTTCCTTCCCCCTCTTTCTTCCTAGTTGGACTAGGAAAGGGGAGTCCTACTCCCACTAGGAGGAGGACTCCCCCTCCCTTTGGCGCGCCCCATAGGGCCGACCGGCCTCCCCCTTGCTCCTATATATACGGGGGCAGGGGGGCACCCTAGGACACAAGTTGATCTTCGTGATCGTTCCTTAGTCGTGTGCGGTGCCCCCCTCCACCATATTCCACCTCGGTCATATTGTAGCAGTGCTTAGGCGAAGCCCTGCGACGTTTGAACATCAAGATCGTCACCACGCCGTCGTGCTGACGGAACTCCTCCCCGAAGCTTTGCTGGATCGGAGCCCGGGGAGCGTCATCGAGCTGAACGTGTGCCAAGAACTCGGATGTACCGGAGTAATGGTGCTTGGATCGGTTGGACCGGGAAGACGTATGACTACTTCCTCTACGTTGCATCAACGCTTCCGCTTCGGTCTACGAGGGTACGTAGACAACACTCTCCCCTCTCGTTTCTATGCATCACCATGATCTTGCGTGTGCGTAGGAATTTTTTTGAAATTACTACGTTCCCCAACAGTGGTATCAGAGCCTAGGTTTTATGGTTTGATGTTATATGCACGAGTAGAACACAAGTGAGTTGTGGGCGATATAACTCATACTGCTTACCAGCATGTCATACTTTGGTTCAGCGGTATTGTTGGATGAAGCGCCCGGACCGACATTACGCGCACGCTTACGCGAGACTGGTTCTACCGCCGTGCTTTGCACACAGGTGGCTGGCGGGTGTCAGTTTGTCCAACTTTAGTTGAACCGAGTGTGGCTACGCCCGGTCCTTGCGAAGGTTAAAACAACACCAACTTGACAAACTATCGTTGTGGTTTTGATGCGTAGGTAAGATTGGTTCTTGCTTAAGCCCGTAGCAGCCACGTAAAACTTGCAACAACAAAGTAGAGGACGTCTAACTTGTTTTTGCAGGGCATGTTGTGATGTGATATGGTCAAGACATGATGCTAAATTTTATTGTATGAGATGATCATGTTTTGTAACCGAGTTATCCGCAACTGGCGGGAGCCATATGGTTGTCGCTTTATTGTATGCAATGCAATCGCGCTGTAATGCTTTACTTTATCACTAAGCGGTAGCGATAGTCGTGGAAGCATAAGATTGGCGAGATGACAACGATGCTACGATGGAGATCAAGGTGTCACGCCGGTGACGATGGTGATCATGACGGTGCTTCGGAGATGGAGATCACAAGCACAAGATGATGATGGCCATATCATATCACTTATATTGATTACATGTGATGTTTATCTTTTATGCATCTTATCTTGCTTTGATTGACGGTAGCATTATAAGATGATCTCTCACTAAATTTCAAGATAAAAGTGTTCTCCCTGAGTATGCACCGTTGCCAAAGTTCGTCGTGCCCAGACACCACATGATGATCGGGTGTGATAAGCTCTACGTCCATCTACAATGGGTGCAAGCCAGTTTTGCACACGCAGAATACTCAGGTTAAACTTGACGAGCCTAGCATATGCAGATATGGCCTCGGAACACTGAGACCGAAAGGTCGAGTGTGAATCATATAGTAGATATGATCAACATATTGATGTTCACCATTGAAAACTACTCCATTTCACGTGATGATCGGTTATGGTTTAGTTGATTTGGATCACGTGATCACTTAGAAGATTAGAGGGATGTTTTTATAAGTGGGAGTTCTTAAGTAATATGATTAATTGAACTTAAATTTATCATGAACTTAGTACCTGATAGTATCTTGCTTGTTCATGTTGATTGTAGATAGATGGCCGTGCTGTTGTTCCGTTGAATTTTAATGCGTTCCTTGAGAAAGCAAAGTTGAAAGATGATGGTAGCAATTACACGGACTGGGTCCGTAACTTGAGGATTATCCTCATTGCTGCACAGAAGAGTTACATCCTGGAAGCACCGCTAAGTGCCAAGCCTGCTGCAGGAGCAACACCAGATGTTATGAACGTCTGGCAGAGCAAAGCTGATGACTACTTGATAGTTCAGTGTGCCATGCTTTACGGCTTAGAACCGGGTCTTCAACGACGTTTTGAACGTCATGGAGCATATGAGATGTTTTAGGAGTTGAAGTTAATATTTCAAGCAAATGCCCGGATTGAGAGATATGAAGTCTCCAATAAGTTCTATAGCTGCAAGATGGAGGAGAATAGTTCTGTCAGTGAACATATACTCAAAATGTCTGGGTATCATAATCACTTGACTCAACTGGGAGTTAATCTTCCTGTTGATAGTGTCATTGACAGAGTTCTTCAATCACTGCCACCAAGCTACAAGAGCTTCGTGATGAACTATAACATGCAAGGGATGAATAAGACGATTCCCGAGCTCTTCGCAATGCTAAAGGCTACGGAGGTAGAAATCAAGAAGGAGCATCAAGTGTTGATGGTCAATAAGACCGTCAGTTTCAAGAAAAAGAGCAAAGGGAAGAAGAAGGGGAACTTCAAGAAGAACAACAAACAAGTTGCTGCTCAGGAGAAGAAACCCAAATCTGGACCTAAGCCTGAAACTGAGTGCTTCTACTACAAGCAGACTGGACACTGGAAGCGGAATTGTCCCAAGTATTTGGCGGATAAGAAGGATGGCATGGTGAACAAAGGTATATGTGATATACATGTTATTGATGTGTACCTTACTAGAGCTCGCAGTAGCACCTGGGTATTTGATACTGGTTCTGTTGCTAATATTTGCAACTCGAAATAGGGACTACGGATTAAGCGAACACTAGCAAAGGACGAGGTGACGATGCGCGTGGGAAATGGTTCCAAAGTCGATGTGATCGCGGTCGGCACGCTACCTCTACATCTACCTTCGGGATTAGTTTTAGACCTAAATAATTGTTATTTGGTGCCAGCGTTGAGCATGAACATTATATCTGGATCTTGTTTGATGCGAGACGGTTATTCATTTAAATCAGAGAATAATGGTTGTTCTATTTATATGAGTAATATCTTTTATGGTCATGCACCCTTGAAGAGTGGTCTATTTTTGATGAATCTCGATAGTAGTGATACACATATTCATAATGTTGAAGCCAAAAGATGCAGAGTTGATAATGATAGTGCAACTTATATGTGGCACTGCCGTTTAGGTCATATCGGTGTAAAGCGCATGAAGAAACTCCATACTGATGGACTTTTGGAACCACTTGATTATGAATCACTTGGTACTTGCGAACCGTGCCTCATGGGCAAGATGACTAAAACACCGTTCTCCGGTACTATGGAGAGAGCAACAGATTTGTTGGAAATCATACATACAGATGTATGTGGTCCGATGAATGTTGAGGCTCGTGGCGGATATCGTTATTTTCTCACCTTCACAGATGATTTAAGAAGATATGGGTATATCTACTTAATGAAGCATAAGTCTGAAACATTTGAAAAGTTCAAAGAATTTCAGAGTGAAGTTGAACATCATCGTAACAAGAAAATAAAGTTTCTACGATCTGATCGTGGAGGAGAATATTTGAGTTACGAGTTTGGTCTACATTTGAAACAATGCGGAATAGTTTCGCAGCTCACGCGACCCAGAACACCACAACGTAATGGTGTGTCCGAACGTCGTAATCGTACTTTACTTGATATGGTGCGATCTATGATGTTTCTTACAGATTTACCGCTATCGTTTTGGGGTTATGCTTTAGAGACGGCTGCATTCACATTAAATAGGGCACCATCAAAATCCGTTGAGACGACGCCTTATGAACTATGGTTTGGCAAGAAACCAAAGTTGTCGTTTCTTAAAGTTTGGGGCTGTGATGCTTATGTGAAAAAACTTCAACCTGATAAGCTCGAACCCAAATCGGAGAAATGTGTCTTCATAGGATACCCAAAGGAGACTGTTGGGTACACTTTCTATCACAGATCCGAAGGCAAGACATTCGTTGCTAAAAATGGATCCTATCTAGAGAAGGAGTTTCTCTCGAAAGAAGTGAGTGGGAGGAAAGTAGAACTTGATGAGGTAACTGTACCTGCTCCCTTATTGGAAAGTAGTACATCACAGAAACCGGTTTCTGTGACACCTAAACCAATTAGTGAGGAAGTTAATGATGATGATCATAGAACTTTAGATCAAGTTACTACCGAACCTCGTAGATCAAACAGAGCAAGATCCGCACCAGAGTGGTACGGTAATCCTGTTCTGGAAGTCATGCTACTAGATCATGATGAACCTACAAACTATGAAGAAGCGATGGTGAGCCCAGATTCCGCGAAATGGCTTGATGCCATGAAATCTGAGATGGGATCCATGTATGAGAACAAAGTATGGACTTTGGTTGATTTGCCCGATGATCGGCAAGCAATTGAGAATAAATGGATCTTCAAGAAGAAGAGTGACGCTGACGGTAATGTTACTGTCTACAAAGCTTGACTTGTTGCAAAAGGTTTTCGACAAGTTCAAGGGATTGACTATGATGAGACCTTCTCACCCGTAGCGATGCTTAAGTCTGTCCGAATCATGTTAGCAATTGCCGCATTTTATGATTATGAAACTTGGCAAATGAATGTCAAAACTGCATTCCTGAATGGATTTCTGGAAGAAGAGTTGTATATGATGCAACCAGAAGGTTTTGTCGATCCAAAGGGAGCTAACAAAGTGTGCAAGCTCCAGCGATCCATTTATGGACTGGTGCAAGCCTCTCGGAGTTGGAATAAGCGCTTTGATAGTGTGATCAAAGCATTTGGTTTTATACAGACTTTTGGAGAAGTCTGTATTTACAAGAAAGTGAGTGGGAGCTCTGTAGCATTTCTGATATTATATGTGGATGACATATTACTAATTGGAAATGATATAGAATTTCTGGATAGCATAAAGGGATACTTGAATAAGAGTTTTTCAATGAAAGACCTCGGTGAAGCTGCTTACATATTAGGCATTAAGATCTATAGAGATAGATCAAGACGCTTAATTGGACTTTCACAAAGCACATACCTTGACAAAGTTTTGAAGAAGTTCAAAATGGATCAAGCAAAGAAAGGGTTCTTGCCTGTATTACAAGGTGTGAAGTTGAGTAAGACTCAATGCCCGACCACTGCAGAAGATAGAGAGAAAATGAAAGATGTTCCCTATGCTTCAGCCATAGGCTCTATCATGTATGCAATGTTGTGTACCAGACCTGATGTGTGCCTTGCTATAAGTCTAGCAGGGAGGTACCAAAGTAATCCAGGAGTGGATCACTGGACAGTGGTCAAGAACATCCTAAAATACCTGAAAAGGACTAAAGGATATGTTTCTCATTTATGGAGGTGACAAAGAGCTCATCGTAAATGGTTACGTTGATGCAAGCTTTGACACTGATCCGGACGATTCTAAATCGCAAACCGGATACTTGTTTACATTAAACGGTGGAGCTGTCAGTTGGTGCAGTTCTAAACAAAGCATCGTGGCGGGATCTACGTGTGAAGCGGAATACATAGCTGCTTCGGAAGTAGCAAATGAAGGAGTCTGGATGAAGGAGTTCATATCCGATCTAGGTGTCATACCTAGTGCATCGGGTCCAATGAAAATCTTTTGTGACAATACTGGTGCAATTGCCTTGGCAAAGGAATCCAGATTTCACAAGAGAACCAAACACATCAAGAGACGCTTCAATTCCATCTGGGATCTAGTCCAGGTGGGAGACATAGAGATTTGCAAGATACATACGGATCTGAATGTAGCAGACCCGTTGACTAAGCCTCTTCCACGAGCAAAACATGATCAGCACCAAGGCTCCATGGGTGTTAGAATCATTACTGTGTAATCTAGATTATTGACTCTAGTGCAAGTGGGAGACTGAAGGAAATATGCCCTAGAGGCAATAATAAAGTTATTATTTATTTCCTTATATCATGATAAATTTTTATTATTCATGCTAGAATTGTATTAACCGGAAACATAATACATGTGTGAATACATAGACAAACAGAGTGTCATTAGTATGCCTCTACTTGACTAGCTCGATAATCAAAGATGATTATGTTTCCTAACCATGAACAAAGAGTTGTTATTTGATTAACGGGATCACATCATTAGTTGAATGATCTGATTGACATGACCCATTCCATTAGCTTAGCACCCGATCGTTTAGTATGTTGCTATTGCTTTCTTCATGACTTATACATGTTCCTATGACTATGAGATTATGCAACTCCCGTTTGCCGGAGGAACACTTTGTGTGCTACCAAACGTCACAACGTAACTGGGTGATTATAAAGGTGCTCTACAGGTGTCTCCAAAGGTACATGTTGGGTTGGCGTATTTCGAGATTAGGATTTGTCACTCCGATTGTCGGAGAGGTATCTCTGGGCCCTCTCGGTAATGCACATCACATAATCCTTGCAAGCATTGCAACTAATGAGTTAGTTGTGAGATGATGTATTACGGAACGAGTAAAGAGACTTGCCGGTGACGAGATTGAACTAGGTATTGAGATACCGACGATCGAATCTCGCGCAAGTAACATACCGATGACAAAGGGAACAACGTATGTTGTTATGCGGTCTGACCGATAAAGATCTTCGTAGAATATGTAGGAACGAATATGAGCATCCAGGTTCCGCTATTGGTTATTGACCAGAGACGTGTCTCGGTCATGTCTACATTGTTCTCGAACCGTAGGGTCCGCACGCTTAACGTTACGACGATAGTTTCATTATGAGTTTATGTATTTTGATGTACCGAAGGTTGTTCGGAGTCCCGGATGTGATCACGGACATGACGAGGAGTCTCGAAATGGTCGAGACATAAAGATCGATATATTGGACGACTATATTCGGACACCGGAAGTGTTCCGGGTGATTTCGGAGAAAACCGGAGTGCCGGAGGGGTTACCGGAACCCCCCGGGGAAGTATTGGGCCTTAGTGGGCCTGAGGGGAGAGAGAGGGCAGCAGCCCAGGAGGTGGCGCCCCCCCATGGGGAGTCCGAATTGGACTAGGGAGGGGGGGCGCGGCCCCTCTTTCCCTCTCCCTCTCCCTCTCTTTCCTTCCCCCTCTTTCTTCCTAGTTGGGCTAGGAAAGGGGAGTCCTACTCCCACTAGGAGGAGGACCCCCCCTCCCTTTGGCGCGCCCCATAGGGCCGGCCGGCCTCCCCCCTTGCTCCTATATATATGTGGGCAGGGGGGCACCCTAGGACACAAGTTGATCTTCGTGATCGTTCCTTAGCCATGTGCGGTGCGCCCCTCCACCATATTCCACCTCGGTCATATTGTAGCAGTGCTTAGGCGAAGCCCTGCGACGTTTGAACATCAAGATCGTCACCACGCCGTCGTGCTGACGGAACTCCTCCCCTAAGCTTTGCTGGATCGGAGCCCAGGGAGCGCCTTCGAGCTGAACGTGTGCCAAGAACTCGGAGGTACCGGAGTAACGGTGCTTGGATCGGTTGGACCGGGAAGACGTACGACTACTTCCTCTACGTTGCATCAACGCTTCCGCTTCGGTCTACGAGGGTACGTAGACAACACTCTCCCCTCTCGTTGCTATGCATCACCATGATCTTGCGTGTGCATAGGAATTTTTTGAAATTACTACGTTCCCCAATACAGAATCCATTGGTTGTTGGGAAGATCTGGAAGCCGCATTCCTCGACAACTTCCAGGCACTTATGTGCGACCGCCGGATGCTGATGACTTGAGCCACATAATTCAGCAGCCAGAGGAATCGGCCAGGAAATTCTGGACATGGTTCCTAACAAAGAAAAATCAAATCGTCGACTGTCCGGATGCAGAGGCCCTAGCAGCCTTTAAGCACAACATCCGCGATGAGTGGCTCGCCCGGCACCTTGGCCAGGAAAATCCGAAATCCATGGCAGACCTCACGACACTCATGACCCGCTTTTGCGTGGGAGAAGACAACTGGCTGGCTCATAGCAATAACATATCAAAGAACCATGGTACTTTAGATACCAAGGATGGCAATGGCCGGTCACGTCGCAACAAACACAAGCGCCGCATTAACAGCGACAATACCGAGGATACGGTAGTCAATGCCGGATTCAAAGGCTCTAAACCCGGTCATCGGAAAAAGCCATTTAAAAGAAGCACTCCGGGCCCATCCAGTCTGGACCGTATACACGATCGCTCGTGTCAAATACACGGCACCCCCGACAAGCCAGCCAATCACACCAACAGGGATTGTTGGGTGTTCAAGCAGGCCGGCAAGTTAAATGTCGAAAACAAAGATAAGGGGTCACATAGCGATGACGAGGAGGAGCCCCGGTAGCTGAACATCGGAGGACAAAAGAGGTTCCCCGCACAAGTGCGGACGGTGAACATGATATACGCAACCCACATCCCCCAGAGGGAGCAGAAGCGTGCGCTAAGGGACGTATATGCGTTGGAGCCAGTCGCCCCAAAGTTCAACCCATGTCCCTCTTGCCCGATCACCTTCGATCGCAGGGACCACCCCACTAGTATCCGTCATGGCGGATTCGCCGCACTGGTTCTAGAACCAATCATTGACGGATTTCACCTCACTCGAGTCCTTATGGATGGTGGCAGCAGCCTGAACCTGCTTTACCAGGACACAGTGCGCAAAATGGGTATAGACCCCTCAAGGATCAAACCCACAAAAACGACCTTCAAAGGCGTCATACCAGGTGTAGAGGCCCATTGCACAGGCTCAGTCACACTGGAAGTGGTCTTCAGATCCCCGGATAACTTCCGAAGCGAGGAGTTAATCTTTGATATAGTCCCGTTCCGCAGTGGATATCATGCACTGCTCGGGCGAACCGCATTTGCGAGATTCAATGCGGTACCGCATTATGCATACCTCAAGCTCAAGATGCCAGGACCTCGGGGGGTCATCACAGTTAATGGAAACACAGAGCGCTCTCTCCGCACGGAGGAGCACACTGCGGCCCTCGCAGCAGAAGCACAAAGCAGCCTCTTAAGGCAATCCACTAGTTCGGCGATTATGGACCCAGACACCTTCAAGCGCGCCCGGAGTAATCGGCAACAAGACTGCCTGACACATTCCGAGATCGCATAGCAATGCGGCCCCCACCCCAGTCCTAGCCAAATGGCGAAATCCGTGCCGCGCGTACATAATTACGCATTGAAAATACCATGGGCATAGATGGGGAGGGGGCACGACTACGACACGCCCCAAGACGTGGCTCAACCGCACTAGGGGCTTCCCTCTTTATTATTTTTCTCTCTTTCAGGACTTTAATCTCTGGAAACCCTGTCCGGCAGTATGATTGCCGAACACATGATGCAGCAACCAAGGAGGCAGAAAGCTACGTCGCACCACGGAACTCCCAGGTGGATTACGATAACGAGTGAAATACTTGCTTTAATGCCATTCCTCAGCTTGCGCTTGGAGGGGACATGTCAAATAGTCCTACTTTTTTCTTATCACACTACCTGTATCATTTTGCTTTAACGCACCTTTTTGAATAAACAACGCATAGCACTAGACTATTATCTCGTTCTTTATTCTTCCTTTATATATATATATGTTCATTTCATGACATCCAGCACCCGTACACTCTGGTACGGCTAATACGCTAGGGGCTTAAGCATACCCCATAATACGGCGTGAGAAGTCCGAACACTTTAGACAGTGCGGCACCCCGAACTTATAGCATTATATGCATCAGCTCCGAATCATGTCTTGGGTCAATAGTTGGGTTTGCCCGGCTCCCATGTTTTGGTACCTTACGTTCCGCTATATCGGCTAAGGTAGCACTGGGAGAACTACTGCGATTGTGCCCCGGTTCAGCTGGGCTAAGCACCTCAGTAGAGAAAGCTAAAACTGACTATCATGATAAGGCAAGAGACTGGTCGCTGTTCGAGAGGTTTCGATCCCCTAAAGACATATGCTGCTTAGAGCGAGGAGTCGGCCTTGTCCGGCTTAAGGCGTGTATAGCGCCCCAAATTCGGCCTTCCGAATACTAGGGGCTTCGCCAAAATTTAAAATTATAGAATTCTATGGCTAAGTGAGAGTGATAAAGCATTATAGTCCGATTTCCTTGTTCGTTGCACTGAGCACCTCCCTCGAAGGACCCAAAAATGGGAACAAGAGTGCTCAGGTTTATCCCGAACACCCCAGCACTCGTGGCATGGGGGAAGAAGCCGACGACTAGCCATCTCTCAGATTTCATAAACAGCCGAACAGAAGGTAATATTTTAAATTCAAACAAGCGTTGCATAGCGCATATGAACAAGTTTTCATACCACAGGGTCACACAAGCAAGTTCATTCAAATATTACATCTTTCGCACACTCGTCCGCACTCGTCCGCTACAAGATGGGCACCCTTCAGGACACCCTCATAATACATCTTGGGGTGGCAATGCTCCTTGCCCTGCGGCGGCCCCTCCTTCACCAGCTTCTCGGCGTCCATCTTGGCTCAGTGCACCTTCGCACGGGTGAAAGCCCGACGTGCACCCTTGATGCAGACGGACCGCTTGATGACTTCCAGAAATGGGCAGGCATCCACAAGCCGCCTCACCAGGCCGAAGTAACTATGGGGAAGGGCGTCGCTAGGCCACATCCGGACTATAAAGCCCTTCATGGCCTGTTCGGCCGCCTTGTGCAGCTCGACCAGTTGCTTCAGCTGGTCGCTCATAGGCATCGGGTGTTCGGTCCCAGTATACTGAGACCAGAACAGCTTCTCCGTCGATCTTCCCTCCTCGGCCTGGTAAAACTTTGCGGCATCCGACACGCTGCGGGGCAAATCTGCGAATGCTCCTGGAGAGCTCCGCACTTGGGTAAGTAACAAGTAATTTACTTTCACATGCTTGCTTTGCATATTGAATGCCTTACCCGCCGCTATCTTCCCCATCGCCTCAATCTCCTGGAGGGCCTTTTGGGCTTCTGCCTTGGCACTCTTTGCGCTCTCAAGGGCCGCAACAAGCTCAGACTCTCGTGTCTTTGAGTCAAGCTCCAACGCCTCATGCTTCGTCACGAGAGCTTGGAGCTCTTGCTGCACCTCGCCCACCCGTGCCTCTTGCTTTTCCCGCTCGGTGCGCTCCTGGGCCGCTTTGTTTTCGGCCTCGGACAGCGCTTGCTTCAGGGTCGCCACTTCGGTCGTGGACCCTGGCAAATTCATAATGATCCTATCATTTTGCAATCGCATCTTTATATATATATAGACAAGGTATTACTTACCTTTGTTCTCCTCGAGCTGCCTCTTGGCAAGGCCGAGCTCTTTCTCGGACCCCTCGAGGTCCTGCTTCAGTGCGGCGACCTCCGTAGTCAGTGCGGTAGAGGCCAGCAGCGAAGACTGCATACACATATAAACATACTTATATTAGACTCCTGCAGATATTATTTGATCCTCTATTCGGCTTTCCTTTGTGAACACCAAACAGAGCATCAGGGGATACTATCTATGCGGTAATATTTTTCCTACATTTTCAATACTTACCTCAAAGGCTGTTAGAAGGCTGGCACATGCTTCAGTTAGTCAGCTCTTGGCGGACTGAACCTTCTTGATCACCGCACTCATAATAGTGCGGTGCTCTTCGTCGATGGAAGCACCTCGAAGCGCTCCCAACAGGTTGTCCGGTGCCTCTAGATGGACAGAGGTCACCGGCACGGGCGTCTTACCCCTTTTGGAAGGGGGCCGCCTGCCCGAGTCCGGAACCACTGGAGGTTCCGGCGCGGTGTTCGGCTGAGAGCCGAACTTGGAGCCCCCGGGAGTCTCGCTCCCTTTGCTCCTGGAGTCCGGAAGGTCGCCTTGAGGCGCCTCCGAGATTGTCTCCCCCTGGCTCGGTTCCCCTTGAGACAATACCTCGGCATTGTCCGTAGGGCAAGGGGAGGAGGCGGTCGGAAGTGGATCGCTATCCATATCCGACGAATCCAAGGAGCCGCCCGACAAGGATACGTCGATACGGGCTTGGGCGGTCTGCATAATCATATTCGGCGTTAGGAGAAGCAGTGCATCAAAGGTATGCTATGAGTTACTCTGGTATCCGAATACTTACGACTTCGCCAGGGGCTTGGCCCTGAGCAGCAACTCGTCTTCGCCTTCGGTGGTGGTGGTGGAGCAGTCCAGAAGAAGAGTCCTTCCCTTCTTGGACCCTTCGGCCTCCCCGGTTGGGGCAGCCTTCCTTTTCTTGTCTCCCCCGGCTAGAGGGGGAGCATCTTCATCTTCCTCCTCGTGGTCATGGGAGGAGTGCATCGCGTAGTTATCGGACGATGAGTCCGATACCACCTGGCGCCGAGAACTCTTTCGGGTTCCCTTGGCCTTCTTCTTGGTCTTATCCGGCACCTCATAAGGAGCCGGAGTCAGCATCTCCGTCAGGAGAGCATCCGCAGTGTCTTCGGGCAGAGGGGCCGGACAGTTAATCTACTCCGATGTCCCCACCCAGTCCTGTCAAAGGCATGGGAGCTTAGATCCCGCACATGTTTAAGCTATGGGAAATAAATACCCTATGTACGGAACTTACTGAATGCGCAAGGTGCTTCGCACTTAGCCCACGGTCCTTGGTAAGAGAACGAGGGACCTCGGCGCCGTTGAACAGCACCCTCCAAACGTCTTTGTGCGTCGTGTCGAAGAGCTCGCTTAGAATCTGGTGTCGGGCCGGGTCGAACTCCCATAAGTTAAAATCCCGTTGTTAACACGGGAGGATCCGGCGGAAGAGCATGACCTGGACTATGTTGACAAGCTTAAGTTTCTTGCTTGTCATGTTCCGGATACACTTCTGGAGTCCATCCAGCTCCACTGATGAACCCCAGGATAGGCCCTTCTCCTTCTAGGAAGTAACCCGCGTGGGGATTCCGGATCGAAACTCGGGTGCCGCCACCCAGTTGGTGTCGCGCGGCTCAGTGATGTAGAACCACCCCGATTGCCACCCCTTTATGGTCTCCACGAAGGAGCCCTCGAGCCATGTAACGTTGGGCATCTTGCCCACCATGGCTCCGCCACATTCCTCTTGTTGGCCGCCCACCACCTTTGGCTTGATATTGAAGGTTTTCAGCCACAGGCCGAAGTGGGGCCAGATGCGGAGGAAGGCCTCGCACACGAGATGAACGCCGAGATATTGAGGATGAAATTTGGGGCCAGATCATGAAAGTCCAGCCCGTAGTAGAACATGAGGCCGCGGACGAGTGGATGGAGGGGAAACCCCAGTCTGCGGACGAAGTGGTGGAGGAAGACCACCCTCTCGTGAGGTTCTGGGGTAGGGATGACCTGCCCCGTGGCTGGCAGCCGGTGCGCGATGTCTGCGGCTAAGTATCCGGCTCCACGTAACTTTTTGATGTGCCCCTCCGTGACGGAGGAGGACATCCACTTGCCTCCCGCTCCGGACATGTTTTGGAGAGAGTTGAGAAGGAGGATGCGGACTTGGGCGCTGGAGCTCGAGTGCGCAAGAATGGATGAGCAGGGAGGAAGAAGGCGTGGGTAGAAAAAGATGAGATCTTATCCCTTTATAAGGGCGGACTAGACTATGCGCCCCCACTGGCCTGGTAAAACTCGCTTATCCCCCAAGCACCGTAATTGATGGCACGGTTGGGTTACCCACGACCGTATTGATGAGAATCCCGTAATAAGGGGAACACGATCTCTGCATTGACAAGACGTGTCAAGAAACCGCCTCGCGTTATGTGCGGGGCTGGTTAAGGAAAAACGGTTCGAATAATTACCGGGCCATGGCATGATGTCATGCTGCCAAAACGTGTCAGCAGATTGGATTTGTGGGAATATTATTCTCTCTACGGTGGTGTGTGGAACTTATTTTGTAGGGTCAGACACTATCCTTGTATTCAAACTCTTCTGTGGTGTATTCGGAGGAGGAACCCGCTTTGCAATGCCAAAGACAACACTGCACGCCGGACTCATCGTCATTGAAGCCTGGTTCAGGGGCTACTGAGGGAGTCCTGGATTAGGGGGTCTCCGGACAGCCGGACTATATCCTTTGGCCGGACTATTGGACTATGAAGATACAAGATTGAAGACTTCGTCCCGTGTCCGGATGGGACTCTACTTGGCGTGGAAGGCAAGCTAGGCAATACGGATACGTATATCTCCTCCTTTGTAACCGACCTTGTGTAACCCTAGCCCCCTCCGGTGTCTATATAAACTGGAGGGTTTTAGTCCGTAGGACAACATACAATCATACCATAGGCTAGCTTTTAGGGTTTAGCCTCTCTGATCTCGTGGTAGATCAACTCTTGTACTACTCATATTATCAAGAATAATCAAGCAGTACGTAGGGTTTTACCTCCATCAAGAGGGCCCGAACCTGGATAAAACATCGTGTCCCCTGCCTCCTGTTACCATCCGCCTTAGATGCACAGTTCGGGACCCCCTACCCGAGATCCGCCGGTTTTGACACCGGCACTTGTACTTATTCGTGGATTCGTACAAATCGGGAACCAACTCTCTACATATGAGTGAATGTCTTCGCACTATGAGGTCAATGTCTTCTAAACTGATTTATCTTCAAAATCTTCTAAGAATGCATATGACCTCTTCCCCTTCCCTCGCATCTCTAATGCTTTCATAGGTACATGTCCATGGGAGAATCCCTTGGTTCTCATAGTCTTCATTCATTTGAAGTGTTCTTACAGCATCACATAAATTCTCCCGAAGCCAGTTCCTGTCTGACCAGCAGACGGAAGACTTTGACAGTGTTGAAGCCTTTCAGTCTAAACTTCATGGCAATAGAGAAATCAACAAGAAGGGTGGCAGACAGCGCCATGGGGGTACATCAACCACCCGAAGATCTCTATGAACTATACAAAACTGACCCGAAGGAAGCTATGGTCAGCGTAAGACACGAATCCAATGGATTCAAAGATACTGGGCCGAGCAATGGTTCAAGTACAGATTTGTCACCAAGGAGTATGCTGAGAAGAATGCTATCACGCGTCCTTGGGGAGATATTCTCTATAAAAATCTTCAACCCAAGACCAGAACTGAAGCCATTGCTCAAGGATTCTACCCTTGCATGGTCCGAGGGCCACAACCTACTGATGCCGACCCATCATCATTGCTATGGTGTTGAGATGACAATTTGTTCAAGCGCAACTTTCAGTTTGCCAAGAACTCAGCCAGGGAAAACAAGAAGTCTTGGGGATTAGACTTCATCCCAGGCCCCTCTGCGCCACATGCCGATGGCACACGCGAAGCTGAACCCAATCTTGTTGGGCCCTTCTACAACTTAGAAGATCTCATCACACACATTCAGGTTCAAGGGGCAGCCGTGGATCACTCTGCAGACGACGCTGACTCTGACGAAGCGCCTGCACCACCAAAGCCAAAGAAGCAGAAGAAACCTAAGGCTTCGAAGCTTTCCACTCCACCAAAAGTGTCACGCACGAAGCCTCTGGCCACTGCTCCTCCTGCACTAAGTGTGCAGTTTGGAGATCTCTCTCGCATCCCCAAGACTGAGAAAAAAAGGAGCCCGTGCACTCCTCTAGTCCTGTTCTGACCCCTGCTGCTGTTTTGAGGAACGAGAACGAAACCATTGATCTGTCTAGCGACGACGATCTTGGCGATGACGCTCTTGAGCAATTGATAAAGAGCAAGCAAGAGGCGAAATCTTCAATGATCTTCCCCTCTTTGATGTGGAGATCCTGTACAAGTTTATTGATGAGTGGTTTGACAGCCCAAACCTCAGTTTTGATGATCTTCAGCTCCCAATTGGCCTCAACGTCTCTTTCCATGGAGCCATTGCTCCTGAGCTGGCTCTTGCTCAGAAAATTGTTGAGCTGAAGCACAAGATTGATTATGAAAAGGCTCAGTTCAAGAAGCACATGGCCAAGTTCAATGTTGAAGACTTTCAAAACTTCAAGGTCATGCTGCATGAGCTCAAGGAGGCGTTTCACAAGAAACGTGAAGAAGCAAGAGGTTCTCGTGAGCGCATGAAGAATCTCGCTGCCAAATGTGCTCAAGGCTACAATGAAGCTGAAAAGCGCAAGGCTTTGGGGCGACCAGGCATCGACCCCAGAGTGGCTGCCAAGAAGAAGAAGAAGCCTGCTGTGGCCCAACCAGAAGCATCAAGGCAGGAAGAACCTCGCATTGTCTTCCCGGCCAGTATGACAGGCTCGAAGCCAAAGGTCCCCACAATGGCTTCGGAGCTCAAGAAAACTAGGGCAGCTGAAGCCGAAGCCCGAAAGCGCAAGACCAAGGCCACCACTGATGATGCTCCACCGAGTAAGAAGAGAAAGACAAAGAAGAGAGACCGGGCTGCTCCCACAGAGCCCCTTGTTGTCGAGCCAATCTCAGTGTCTCGTCCTACGTCTGAACATCATGAGCGCCAGTTGATAGTTCATGAGCCTGCTTCCACAGAGGCTCCTGAAGCTGAAGACATTCCAGCTGTTGACCCCACCGCAGCTGAAGACATTGGTCATCAAGACAATGTTGAAGATGATGAAGTCCTTCCTCAGATCGAGCACATTTTGATTTCATCGCCTGTTCTCACGAACAACGAACTCATCAGCATTGGTCGTCCATTGACGCCAATTGCTTAGAATGACTCATGGGCTGATCACCCTCAAGAATCCCCTCGTGATGAAGAAACACCAGTTACTCCCCCAACTTAGGTCACCACTCCAGTGATTGACGATGAAGACTCTGAGGCCCAACCAACTCCATCTCCACAGGCGTCGCCAGCGTTTCGCAGGTTTCGCAAAGGACCAAGGCTACATGTCACTTTGTCCAGTGTTCCAGTAGGAGAAGAGCGCCAATCCGTTTCACGCGAAGTCTTTCCTGAAGCCTCTCCTACTGCGAACATCCCTGAGTCTGAAGCCAAAGCGACTGAAGATATTCTGGCTGCATCAGCCGATGACCAAGAAGAAGAACCAAGAGAAGAAGAACGTGTTGCTACACCCTCGTCCAACCCTGAAGTTGTTCTCGAGGAGAACGTGTCCGACCCTCCAGCTCCTGAAGTGGAGGTTACCAATACTAAGGTAGCCACCAAAATCAACACTGAAGCCAATGACATTGTCATGGCTGAAGTTAATGTGGCGCCTGAAGCTAATGTGGTGCCAGAAGTGAATGCACCTGACGCCAATGGAGCACCCGAAGCAAATCCGCTACTCGAAGACAATGCCTCTGCTCCTGTACCACCTCCCAGGCCACACACCATCGAGCAAGCATATGATCGAGGTCATCTTGTTACCGTCCACTGGCCAATTCTGGTTCCTCCGCCTGCTCCCGGACCTCAATTTGCCTATCATGTGGAGCACAGGCCTCAGGTCCAGAAGCCAAAGCCAAGGCTACCACGGTTTCCAGGTACTGCAATGTCACCAGGATCGTTTAATCTCAATGGATTCAAGGCACACAACACATTCTTTGACAGTGACAAGAACCCCTACACAAGGCCAAGAATCTCCTCCGATGGATTCTGGAGTTATCAGCAGCGCAACTACTATTCTTGCATCTTGTACAATCAGGGGCGCATCTTCCCACATATGCGTCTTGACTGTGAAGCCATTGCTGGATTGCCTTGCCTTGAAGAAGCCCTTGACTGCTTCCGTGATGCAGGTCTGCTCAACTTTGTGACTGACAAGGAACATTGGAATGAAGAACTTCTGCTTCAATTCTATGCTACCCTCCACATTCGTGGATACAACAAGGATTCGAAGACTTGGATCCTTGAGTGGATGATGGGCGATGTACATCATGAAGCTAAAGCCCAAGACATCATTGAGCTCACAACCCTGCCCACTCATGGCGAATATTATGAACCAGGTTGTCAGCAACACCAGAATGCTTTGGAGAGCATTTTCCAGAAGCCAGAGCCTAATATGAGCCAAATGCTAAGCATGATGAAGCCTCTGCCATGCGACGCTGAATACCCAACGGAATTCTTTTTTTTGAAGATCTAGAGTATCTGCCCCGCACCATCTATCATATCATCAGGCGAACTCTATGGCCTGTCAAAGGACATTCATCTGCAGCAAAGCTTGAAGGAGCAATGAAGACTTTGGTTTTCTATATCTTCAATGGCATTATCTTCAATGCTCAAGACTTTTTCATCAGGCAGTTGGCTGCATCTGGCTCCGACATCTTTGGTCTGAAGTTCTATGCTCCATGGGTAATGCGCCTCATCAAGCTTCACTCTGCTTTCAACTATTGGCCGTCTGCGCGCAATCATCTCATATTCTTGCCAGAGGTTGATCTGTCTGTTGAAGCCATTTACCTAGAGCCTGCAAAGGAGCCAATTTATCTTCACAATGTCGATCGTCAAAGCTTCACCCAGCCCATTGAAGCAGTTCAGGCCGTTTCCCGTGTTTACCCCTTGGCTGGCAACACACATGCCCCTCGCATCCAAACTGAAGCCACTGCAAGTACCATTGCCCAAAGGCCTCAGAAGCGATCTCGTGTTCTCAATGACCGAGAGCTTCTCGTTGCTCTACATCAGAAACAGGATAAGCATCATGACTGGCTTAAGCGTCAGATGCAAAGCCTCTTGGTGGACGTCAATCGCATTCGCAATCTTGCCACCAGGAATGCCTTTGTTACACATGAAACCTGTCGGAGGTCTTGGAAGAGCTTGACATTGCTCAGTGCTGAAGCTGATCTGCAAGACGATGGCTTCACAGAAAGATTCAAGTTTGACTCGGCTCCTCCAAGGAATGCTCACTTGCATCGGACTCCCTCACTCGAAGACTCTGACTATTCCTCCTCAGCTGCAACAGTGAATGCCAGAGTCATAGATGATCAAGATGACGCTACTTCACCACCTCCAACTTCAGCATGTGTCGACACTGCACCAAGTTCTTCTGCACCACCGAACCTCCATAGCGACCCTGCTGCTTTGCCTACTCCTCATGGGAACGAGTAGAAGCTCTATGTCTTCAAACCTTTTTGGTCATTACTGACAAAAGGGGGAGAAGCATATGAGTTGATAGTCTTCAAGCGGGTCCATATGGGTGGTTTCTATCTTTCGCTTCATTTGCCAAGTGCTTACAACTCTCGCTTTTGATACATTTGGTTCGTTTTGAGTTGTAACACTTAAACTTGATGGTCGTCTGCTACCTTTTCGACAACTATGTGATGCGATGATAAATTCCGCATGTGCGACGATAAATTCCGCACGAAGTCATTTCACAGACGTCCATTTTTCATTATGCATGTCATTATCTTCGTTATATCCTTTCATGCATGATAAATTGTCTTCATAAGTAGAAGAGGAGCTCCGCAAGTACAACCTGCCATGTGCATTTGCATTCAAAAGCAAAATATTTATATGCACATCTTCAGGGGGAGCCCTTCTGCTACTTACGAAGACAATGTCTAAATCCTTTACAATTTCACATACTTTATCCCCGTTGAAAACTTCAACTAGTTTCTCATCAATCACCAAAAAGGGGGAGATTGTAAGTGCATCTAGTGCCACCCCTAGTTGGTTTTGGAGTATTGACGACAAACCTGGTTGAGGGACTAATGTGTTTGTGAGAATTGCAGGATAACACAGGTAGTAGTCCCTTATCGATTCGGTTTTCCTACCGGAGATGACCCCTAAAAATGTATGAAGACATTGAAGAGAAAGGTGGTATGTGAAGATATTCACATTGAAGACTATGACAAGAGAAGACATCGCGTGAAGACTATGGAGCGCGAAGACTTAGTTGTTTCGTTGTTTCCTTTTCTTCTTTGTTGAGTCATAGGAACCACCTTACTGTTAAGTGGGGTCCCAGTGAACAAAGTCAGAATGACTGAAGTGATGCTTAACCAAAAATCCTATGTCTTCGAGCGAAGACAATGAGAGCAAATCTTATCCAGAGCTGGATGAGTCAGCTTTACTTGTCGCCCAAGTAAAGTTGCCGCGTGTGTTTGAAATCTAACCATTGGAACACGTGTCAGTTCCTTAGGGGAATGTATCTGGTGCACCGGGGCAATTGGTGCTACCGGTGCACCGGCCCCATGTTGCACACTAAAAAATGTTCGAAAAAATCTGTAAAAAATTTAGTGCATTGACACAACATCAATGTATGTTGTCACAAAAATTCAGATCAAAATTTGAAACATTGCTCGAGATACAAAAATGACAAATTTGACACTGAATAGTACATAACACAAGTTGGGCTTTAGTTTTGGCCCATTAGCACATTGATGTCAAATTTGTCATTTTTGTATCTCGAGCAATGTTTCGAATTTTGATTTAAATTTTTGTGACAACTTACATTGATGTTGTGTCAATGCACTAAATTTTTGTCCGGATTTTTTCGAACATTTTTGAGTGTGCAACGGAGTGCGGTGCACCGGTAGCACCAATTGCCCCGGTGCACCAGATACGTTCCCAGTTCCTTAGTGACCCAGGGTCATTTCGGACAAATCAGGTCGGGTTGCCTAGTGGCTATAAATAGCCCACCCCCTACACCATAAAGTGGTTGGCTGCTCAGAGTTAGTGCACGGCTTTTGTCGTTTGAGAGCAACCCACCTCGAAGCCTTTGAGAGAGAAATCCTTGCGAGGACAAAGTCCTAAACACCCAGAGCCAAAGAGTATTAGGCATCACTAAAGTCTTCCTGTCTGTGTGATCTGAAGACTTGTTACACTTGAGGACTGTGAATCCTCCAGCCGGTTAGGCGTCGCATTCTGAGCATCCAAGAGTCATTGTGGATCGCCAGTGAACGAAGTCTGTGAAGGTTTGGAAGTCTACCTTGAAGACTTACCAGAGTGATTGGGCGAGGATTGGTTGTCCTTAGATCAAGGGGAGTAAGGTGAAGACACGGTCTTTTGAGTTAAATCTCAGCCTCTCTAACCAGACGTACAGTTGTCACAGCAACTGGAACTGATCCAACAAATCATTGTCTTCAACGAGCAACTGGTTCTATCCTTCCCATCTCCTTGTTTACAGTTGGTCCTTGTGAAGTCATTGCCTGTTTGCATTATCTATTTGTCTTCACTATGTGACTGCTTGTTCTGATTGGCTTCATACTATCTTCCATCCTGATCCATACTGCCTAGCTGCTATTACTCTTTGTGGTTTCACTTCATTGAATACTTGACTATGGCTTGCCTAGTGTAGTCTACCTTCCGCTGCATGTTAATAGGTTCATTTCTATCGTTTGTCTTCGAAACTTCCATGTTTTGAAGACTTTCATAAAAATCGCCTATTCACCCCCCTCTAGTCGATAACTAGCAATTTCAATAAGCCTTACAAGCAATGTATTAATGAGTTAGTTGAGGGATGATGCAGTACGGAACGATTAAAGATACTTGCGGACAACGAGATTGAACTAGGTATTGAGATACTGACGATCGAATCTCGGGCAAGTAACATGCCGTTGACAAAGGGGATAACGTATGTTGTTATGCGGTTTGACCGATAAAGATCTTCGTAGAATATGTAGGAACCAATATGAGCATCCAGGTTCCGCTATTGGTTATTGACCGGAGACGTGTCTCGGTCATGTCTACATAGTTCTCGAAACCATGGGGCCTGCACGCTTAAAGTTCTGTGACGATCGGTACCATGAGTTTATTTGTTTTGATGTACTGAAGGTAGTTCAGAGTCCCGAATGAGATCGGGGACATGATGAGGAGTCTTGAAATGGTCGAGACGTAAAGATCGATATATTGGATGACTATATTCGGACATCGAAAAGGTTCCGAGTGATTCGGGTATTTTTCGTAGTACCGGGGAGTTACGGGAATACGAGGAAGTAGTAATGGGCCTCATGGGCCAAGTGGTGGAAGTGAGGAGGCAGGGCACGCGGCCCCCCTAGTCCAAACCGAATTGGACTAGGGGGCCGGCCCCCTTTCCCCCTTTTCCTCCCTCTCCTTCCTTCTCCTCTTTCCCCTTCCTTTCCTCCTCCTAGTAGGAGTAGGAAAGGGGAGTCCTACTCCTACTAGGAGGAGGACTCCTCCTCCTGGCGCACCCTACAGGGGCTGGCCGACCTCCCCCTTGCTCCTTTATATATGGGGGCAGGGGCACCCTAGGACACAACAATTGATCATTGATCTCTTAGCCATGTGCGGTGCCCCCCTCCATCATAATCCACCTCGGTCATATCGTAGCGGTGCTTAGGCGAAGCCCTACGTCGGTAGCATCATCATCACCATCACCACACCGCCGTGTTGACGAAGCTCTTCCCGGAAGCTCTACTGGATCGTGAGCTCGCGAGACATCACCGAGCTGAACGTGTGCTGAACGCGGAGGTGTCGTACGTTCGGTGTTGAGGATCGGTCGATCGTGGAGACGTACGACTACATCAACCGCGTTGTTATAATGCTCCCGCTTACGGTCTACGAGGGTACGTAGACAAAACTCTCCCCTCTCATTGCTATGCATCACCATGATCTTGCGTGTGCGTAGGATTTTTTTTGAAATTACTACGTACCCCAACAGTGGCATCCGAGCCAGGTTTATGCGTAGATGTTATATGCACGAGTAGAACACAGGTGAGTTGTGGGCGATACAAGTCATACTGCTTACCAGCATCTCATACTTTGGTTCAGCGGTATTGTTGGATGAAGCGGCCCGGATCGACATTACGCGTACGCTTACGCGAGACTGGTTCTACCGACGTGCTTTGCACACAGGTGGCTGGTGGGTGTCAGTTTCTCCAACTTTAGTTGAACCGAGTGTGGCTACGCCCGGTCCTTGAGAAGGTTAAAACATCACTAACTTGATGAACTATCGTTGTGGTTTTGATGCATAGGTAAGAATGGTTCTTGCTCAGCCCGTAGCAGCCACGTAAAACATGCAACAACAAAGTAGAGGACGTCTAACTTGTTTTTGCAGGGCATGTTGTGATGTGATATGGTCAAGACGTGATGAGATATAAATTGTTGTATGAGATGATCATGTTTTGTTAAAGTTATCGGCAACTGGCAGAAGCCTTATGGTTGTCTCTTTATTGCATAAGATGCAAGCACCAAATAATTGCTTTACTTTATCGCTATGCGATAGCAATAGTTGCAAAAGCAATAGTTGGCGAGACGACCATGTGATGACACGTTGATAGAGATCAAGATGATGGAGATCATGGTGTCATGCCGCAAACGATAGAGATCATGAAGGTACTTTGGAGATGGAGATCAAAGGCGCAAGATGATCATGGCCATATCATGTCACATATTTTGATTGCATGTGATGTTTATCCTTTATGCATCTTATTCTGCTTTGATTGACGATAGCATTATAAGATGATCTCCCACTAAAAATTGCAAGGTACAAGTGTTCTCCCTGAGTATGCACCATTGAAAAAGTTCGTCGTGCCGAGACACCACGTGATGATCGGGTGTGATAAGCTCAACGTTCTTATACAACAGGTACAAGCCAGTTTTGCACACGCATAATACTCGGGTTAAACTTGACGAGCCTAGCATATACAGATATGGCCTGGAACACTGAGACCGAAAGGTCGAGCATGAATCATATAGTACATATGATCAACATAGTGATGTTCACCATTGAAAACTACTCCATTTCACGTGATGATCGGTTATGGTTTAGTTGATTTGGATCATGTGATCACTTAGATGATTAGAGAGATATCTATCTAAGTGGGATTTCTTAAGTAATTTGATTAATTGAACTTTAATTTATCATGAACTTAGTCCTGATAGTATTTGCATAACTATGTTGTAGATCAATAGCTCGCGATGTAGCTCTCCATTTATTTTCATATGTCCCTAAAGAAAAGAATAAATTGAAAGATGTTAGTAGCAATGATGCGGATTAGATCCATGATCTGAGGATTATCCTCATTGCTGCACAGAAGAATTATGTCCTTGATGCACCGCTAGGTGACAGACTGATTGCAGGAGCAGATGGAGACGTTATGAATGTTTGGCGAGCTCGATATGATGACTACTTGATAGTTTAGTGCACCATGCTTTACGACTTAGAATCGGGGCTTGAAAAATGTTTTGAATGCCACAGAGCATATGAGATGTTCCAAGAGTTGAAATTAGTATTTCAGACTCATGCCCATGTCAAAAGGTATGAGACCTTTGACAAGCACTTTGCCTATAAGATGGAGGAGAATAGCTCAGCTAGTGATCATGTGCTCAGAATGTCTGAGTACTACAATCACTTGAATCAAGTGGGAGTTAATCTTCCAGATAAGATAGTGATTGACAGAGTTCTCTAGTCACTATCACCAAGTTACTGGAACTTCGTGATGAACTATAATATGCAAGGGATAACGGAAACGATCCCCAAGCTCTTCGTGATGCTAAAATCGACGAAGGTAGAAATCAAGAAAAGCATCAAGTGTTGATGGTTGACAAGACCACTAGTTTCAAGAAAAGGGCAAAGGGAAGAAGGGGAACTTCAAGAAGAACGGCAAGCAAGTTGCTGCTCAAGTGAAGAAGCCCAAGTCTAGACCTAAGCCTGAGACTAAGTGCTTCTACTACAAAGGGCCTGGTCACTAGAAGCAGAATTGCACCAAGTATTTGGCGGATAAGAAGGATGGAAAAGAGAACAAAGGTATATTTGATATACATGTTATTGATGTGTACTTTACTAGTGTTTATAGCAACCCCTCGGTATTTGATACTAGTTCAGTTGCTGAGATTAGTAACTCGAAACGGGAGTTGCAAAATGAACAGAGACTAGTTAAGGGTGAACTAACGATGTGTGTTGGAAGTGGTTCCAAGATTGATATGATCATCATCGCACACTCCCTATACTTTAGGTATTAGTGTTGAACCTAAATAAATGTTATTTGGTGTTTGCGTTAAGCATGAATATGATTTGATCATGTTTATTGCAATACAGTTATTCATTTAAAGTCAGAGAATAATTGTTGTTCTGTTTACATGAATAAAACCTTCAATGGTCATACACCCAAGGTGAATGGTTTATTGAATCTCGATCATAGTAATACACATATTCATAATATTGAAGCCAAAATATGCAAAGTTAATAATGATAGTGCAACTTATTTGTGGCACTGCCGTTTAGGTCATATTGGTGTAAAGCGCATGAAGAAAATCCATGCTGGCTTTTGGAATCACTTGATTATGAATCAGTTGATGCTTGCGAACCATGCCTCATGGGCAAGATGACTAAGACTCCATTCTCCGGAACAATGGAGCGAGCAACAGACTTGGTGGAAATAATACATACTGATGTATGCAGTCCGATGAGTGTTGAGGCTTGCGGCAGGTATCATTATTTTCTCACCTTCATAGATGATTTGAGCAGATATGGGTATATCTACTTGATGAAACATAAGTCTGAAACATTTGAAAAGTTCAAAGAAATTCAGGGTGAAGTGGAAAATCATAGTAATAAGAAAATAAAGTTTCTACGATCTGATCGTGGAGGAGAATATTTGAGTTATGAGTTTGTTCTTCATTTTGAAACAATGCAGAATAGTTTCGCAACTCACGCCACCTGGAACACCACAGCGTAATGGTGTGTCCGAACATCGTAACCGTACTTTATTAGATATGGTGCAATCTATGATGTCTCTTACCGATTTACCACTATTGTTTTGGGGTTATGCATTAGAGACAGCTGCATTCACGTTAAATAGGGCACCATCTAAATCCGTTGAGATGACACCGTATGAACTATGGTTTGGCAAGAAACCAAAGCTGTCATTTCTTAAGTTTGGGGTTACGATGCTTATGTGAAAAAGTTTCAAACTGATAAGCTCAAACTCAAATCGGAGTATTGCGTCTTCATAGGATACCCAAAAGAAACTGTTGGGTACACCTTCTATCACAGATCCGAAGGCAAGATATTTTGTTGCTAAAAGTGGATCCTTTCTAGAGAAGAAGTTTCTCTTGAAATAAGTGAGTGGGAGGAATGTAGAACTTGATAAGGTAATTGTACCTTCTCCCGAATTGGAAAGTAGTTCATCATAGAAATCAGTTCTAGTGATCGATATACCAATTAGTGAGGAAGCTAATGATGATGATCATGAAACTTCAGATCAAGTTACTACCGAACCTCGTAGACAACCAGAGTATGGTCCACACCAGAGTGGTACAGCAATCCTTTCTGGAAGTCATGTTACTTGACCATGATGAACCTACGAACTATGAGGAAGCGATGATGAGCCCAGATTCCTAAAAATGGCTTGAGGCCATGAAATCTGAGATGGGATCCAGGTATGAGAACAAAGTATGGACTTTGATTGACTTGCCCGATGATCGGTGAGTCATTAAGAATAAATGGATCTTCAGGAGGAAGACGGACGCTGATAGTAGTGTTACTATCTACAAAGCTCGAATTGTCGCAAAATGTTTTCTACAAGTTCAAGGTGTTGACTACGATGAGATTTTCTCACTCGTATCGATATTTAAAAGTCTGTCTGAATCATGTTAGCAGTTGCTGCATTTTATGAAATCTGGCAAATGGATGTCAAAATTGCATTCCGTAATGGATTCCTTAAATAAGAGTTGTATATGATGCAACCAGAAGGTTTTGTCGATCCTATAGGTGCTAACAAAGTGTGTAACCTCCAGCGATCCATTTATGGACTGGTGCAAGCATCTCGGAGTTGGAATATACGCTTTGATAGTGTGATCAAAGCATATGGTTTTATACAGACTTTTGGAGAAGCCTGTATTTACAAGAAAGTGAGTGGGAGCTCTGTAGCATTTCTGATATTGTATGTGGATGACATATTGTTGATTGGAAATGATACAATTATGGACTGGTGCAAGCATCTCTGAGGTGGAATATATGCTTTGATAAAGTGATCAAAACATATGGTTTTATACAGACTTGCGGTGAAGCCTGTATTTACAAGAAAGTGAGTGGGAGCACTACAACATTTCTGATAAGTATATGTGAATGACATATTGTTGATCGGAAATAATGTAGAATTTTCTGGAAAGCATAAAGGTGTGCTTGAAAAGAGTTTTTCAAAGAAAAACCTCGATGAAGCTGCTTACACATTGAGCATCAAGATCTATAGAGATAGATCAAGATGCTTGATAAGTTTTTTCAATGAGTACATACCTTGACAAGATTTTGAAGTAGTTCAAAATGGAACAGTCAAAGAAGGAGTTCTTGCCTGTGTTGCAAGGTATGAAGTTGAGTAAAGACTCAAAACCCGACCATAGCAGAAAATAGAAAGAGAATGAAAAGTAATTCCCTATGCCTCAGTCATAGGTTCTATAAATTATGCTATGCTGTTTACCAGTCCTATTGTATACCTTAGCATGATGTTGGCAAGGGAGTACAATAGTGATCTAGGAGTAGATCACTGGACAGCGGTCAAAATTATCCATAGAGGACTAAGGAAATATTTCTCAGTTATGGAGGTGATAAAAGAGTTCGTCGTAAAGAGTTACGTCGATGCAAGATTTTTTCATCAATCTAGATGACTCTAAGTCTCGATCTGGATACATATTGAAAGTGGGAGCAATAAGCTAGAGTAGCTCCATGCAGAGCATTGTAGACATAGAAATTTGTGAAATACATACGGATCTGAATGTAGCAGAACCATAGACTAAACTTCTCTCACAAGCAAAACATGATCACACTTTGGCTGTTAATCACATAGCGATGTGAACTAGATTATTGACTCTAGTAAACCCTTTGGGTATTAGTCACATAGAGATGTGAACTAATCACATAAAGATGTGAACTAGATTATTGACTCTAGTGCAAGTGGGAGACTGAAGGAAATATGCCCTAGAGGCAATAATAAATTTATTATTTATTTCATTATATCATGATAAATGTTTATTATTCATGCTAGAATTGTATTAACCGGAAACTTAGTACATGTGTGAATACATAGACAAACAGAGTGTCACTAGTATGCCTCTACTTGACTAGCTCGTTTAATCAAAGATGGTTAAGTTTCCTAGCCATGGACATGAGTTGTCATTTGATTAACAGGATCACATAATTAGAGAATGATGTGATTGACTTGACCCATTCCGTTAGCTTAGCATTTGATCGTTTAGTATATTGCTACTGCTTTCTTCATGACTTATACATGTTCCTATGACTATGTGATCATGCAACTCCCGAATACCGGAGGAACACTTTATGTGCTACCAAACGTCACAACGTAACTGGGTGATTATAAAGGTTCTCTAGAGGTGTCTCCGATGGTACTTGTTGAGTTGGCATAGATCGAGATTAGGATTTCTCACTCTGATTGTCGGAGAGGTATCTCTGGGCCCTCTCGGTAATGTACATCACTATAAGCCTTGCAAGCAATGTAACTAATGATTTAGTTGCGGGATGATGCATTACGGAATGAGTAAAGAGACTTGCTGGTAACGAGATTGAACTAGGTATTGAGATACCGACGATCGAATCTTGGGCAAGTAACATACCGATGACAAAGGGAACAATGTATGCTGTTATGCGGTTTGACCGATAAAATCTTTGTAGAATATGTAGGAACCAATATGAGCATCCAGGTTCCGCTATTATTTATTGACCGGAGACGTGTCTCGGTCATGTCTACAGAGTTCTCGAACCCGTAGGGTTCGCACGCTTAAAGTTCTGTGACAATCGGTATTATGAGTTTGTGTGTTTTGATGTACCGAAGGTAGTTCGGAGTCCCGGATGAGATCGGGGACATGACAAGGGGTCTTGAAATGGTGGAGATGTAAAGATCGATATATTGGACGACTATATTCGTACATCGGAAAGGTTCTGAGTGATTCAGGTATTTTTCAGAGTACCGTGGAGTTACGGGAATACGAGGAAGAAGTAATGGGCCTCATGGGCCAAGTGGTGGAAGTGAGGAGGCAGGGCACGCGGCCCCCCTAGCCCAAACCAAATTGGACTAGGGGGTCGGGCCCCCTTTCCTCCTTTTCCTCCCTCTCCTTCCTTCTCCTCTTTCCCCTTCCTTTCCTCCTCCTAGTAGGAGTAGGAAAGGGGAGTCCTACTCCTACTAGGAGGACTCCTCCTCCTCTTGGCGCGCCCTACAGGGGCCGGCCGGCCTCCCCCTTGCTCCTTTATGTACGGGGGCAGTGGGGCACCATAGGACACAACAATTGATCATTGATCTCTTAGCCGTGTGCGGTGCCCCCTCCACCATAATCCACCTCGGTCATATCGTAGCGGTGCTCAGGCGAAGCCCTGCGTCGGTAGCATCATCATCACCGTCACCACGCCATCGTGTTGACGAAGCTCTTCCCGGAAGCTCTACTAGATCGTGAGCTCGCGGGACGTCACCGAGCTGAACGTGTGCTGAACGATTAGGTGTCGTATGTTTGGTGTTAAGGATCGGTCGATCGTGAAGACGTACGACTACATCAACCGCGTTGTTATAACGCTTCCGCTTACGGTCTACGAGGGTACGTAGACAACACTCTCCCCTCTCGTTGCTATGCATCACCATGATCTTGCGTGTGCGTAGTAATTCTTTTGAAATTACTACATTCCCAACAGAGAGGACACCTATGACATAGGTGGTGGCATAACTCCACGGCATCACCAGTCATGTTCATCCTCCGAAGACTCTGCGGTGCGGGATGTAGATGGAAACCCAGCCTATCCTCTGACTCGCTCCACCAGCAGTGCTGTTTGATCCATGGCTCCTCATCTATGATCGTCTCCTCAGATCCATCCTGAACCTCAAGGCCAACCTGCCTCATAATGGCCTTGTCGCGACGACGAGCCATCTTGGCGTTCACATGAGCCTGATACTGATCCTTGGCCTGCATGCAGAACAAAGCCTTCATTTTGGCCTTTAGCTTCTTAGCCCAAGAGGGCTTAGTGGAGGGAGGAGTGTATCCCTCAGAACTGTCCTTAGCCGCCTCCTCCTCCTCAATCTCATCCTCATCCACATCCATCCTAGCAGCCTTTGCCTCAACCCGAGTGGTGGTGTTAGCCCACTTTCTCTTGATACGTAGCTGGATAGGCTCATAGCGGGTCCAGTCAAGAGCATGAAATTCTTCACCTGGAAAAAGCTTCTCCCAAGTCTTCGAGATCAAGAAAAACAAGTAAGGGACATAGATGGGAACCTTATGGTTGAACACAGCAAACTGCAGCTCACACCACATGATATGAGAGACATCAAGGGGAGCCGTCTGTTGGAGAAACGCCTTCTCAAAAATGAGCATCATATCCACAAGATAGGTATGCACCTTGTCCTTGTCGCCTATGCGAGGAAAGAGTGTGTTGCGGAAGATCCGGTGCATGATGTCAAGGAATGGGTTCAACACCCAAGTCTTCTTGTCATTGGCAAGCTTCTTCTCAACGAGGTAGGGTTGAAGCTTGTTCTTGTTGGCTGAATCAGGGTTGGCATGTGGGCAGACACTAACGGGCTTATTTAGCCCCTCATCATGAACGTTCAACATATCCATGAAATCCTTCCACTTAGCAGACATCCTCTTCCCATTAGTCATCCAAGTCATTGTCCGCTGCTCATCCGTGAGAAAGTGGACAAAAGGAAAGAACTGAGCCACAATCGCAGGGTCAAAATCCAAGTGAAAGGTGATGAGCTCCTCAATGCCAAATTGGTCCACCAAGTACAGAGGCTCACCAAAGTATGTCATGTTGCTCTCCTTCTCCATATGATGCATGTCAATCCACTGCACTGGCACATAAATATTATGCTTGGACTTGATCACATCCAGGAAGATAAGATTTTTTTGCTTGGTCCAGAACAAGTCATTGCCCCTTGTGACCTCCCTAGGGTTGACGTAAGGGTTGAGCTTCCTTCGCACCAGAAACTCCGCTTGAGGGATCTCATCCATTCCCATTGTTGGCTCCTTGGTCTTGGTAGTTGTGGACTTGGTTCGGCGTTGTGGGGCACTAGAGCCCTCTGGAGCCTCTTGGTTGCGCAGGCGCTTCGAGCTTGTGTCACGGCTGGGATTAGAGCGTCGGACATTGGAACCGGAGCCACCACCTATGACACACAACACACAGACAGATGAGAAAACTGAGAAGGGTTATTGCAAAGACGAGGGCCAAAACCAAAAGAAACAAGCAAACATGAGATTTGGAAGGGCAAAACAGCATAGTTTGCAATTCTACGGTAGTACAAGACCGGCTTACGGATGTAAAAAATTACAGCCGCTCTAGCCGCGGTAGTACTGTGCTGGGATGGCACGGTAGTACCGCGCCTGGAGCGGAAGGAATTTTTTACTTGCGCGCCACGGGTGGTAGTACCGCTCCAGCGGAGCGGTAGTACCTCATGGATTCGAAATCCACAAGAACCGCAGATCCGGATCTAGAAAAATCCGCAACAATGGATCGGTACTACCGTTGATCAAACTATACTGATGTATCACTCCAAATAGCATGCCTGCTGCACTAGCACCCTCCTACAATCCCCTCTTGCAAAGATTTAGACAAAAATCACATGAACTATACAAGCATCTCCACAAGACCTAGAAGCACAAGAATGGAACAAAAAGAGAGGGACTAGGGGAGATACCGGGGTCCATGGCAAGAGGGCGAGGTGGGGAACGATCCCACCTGTCGGAATGCGAGGAGAGCGGCCGGAGACGGAGATCCAGCGAGGTCCTCCGGCGCCGTTCTTGGCTAGGAGAGAGAGAGAGATGGGATGGGGAAAATAGATGAATGGGTATGGGGAGTTGGAACTCCCCCCGCCCCGGTCTTAACCCCCACTCGCTCGCGACGGCGCGGTAGTACCGTAGGTCCTCACGGTAGTACCGCTCGCTAGGCGGTAGTACCACTCTTCCAGCGGCAGTAAAAAATTACTGCAGCGATGGAAGCGGTAGTACCGTGCCTAGGATGCAGTTGTGCACACACAGAGAAGCCCACCTCTGGCGGTAGTACTGTGGCTTGCCACGGTAGTACCGTAACCCCAAGAAAGTGCAAGTTTCTACAATAAAAGAAGAACACGACCTTTGCAACGCAACCTTCAGGCAACCAGACACTCAAAATAGCACACACACGAGGCAACACAAACACCAGCTCGACACAAAGAAAGGGGCGAAGGACAACAAGGACCAACCACGAAACACAACCTCTCCAAAGAGAGGGCGGTGGACGGGACCACCTACGTTTGAGTCAATTGGTATGGCACCGCGAAGAATTATCCTTGGGCCCATGACCAAAACTCGTCTTTGAAGCACAAGTACCATAAAAATGGCTAATGTGAAAGAGTTGATCAATTTATGCATAATCGGGGGGGGGGGAGGTTTATTGAGAGAACAACACTCCCCCTATGTCCATGCCTACACCTAAACAAGACATCACAATGAAATCACGATGAGTATGGTGGGGTGTGCAAGGGTTCAAGCCACATTGCTCGAATCAATGATATTTAGATCATGCCTTAACTCACAAGATCTTGCTTCATCCAAGGGCTTCATGAAGATATCTGCAAGGTCATCATGAGTATTGACATATTTGAGCTTGATCTCCCCTCTCCTAGTATGATCCCGAATGAAGTGATACTGAATCTCAATGTGCTTCGTCTTGAAGTGTTGCACCGGGTTGAGAGAAATCTTGATGGCACTTTCATTGTCACGCCAAAGAGGCACTTTGTCACAAATGACATCGTAATCCTTTAAAGTTTGCCTCATCCATAGAAGTTGTGCACCACAACTACCGGCGACCACATACTCCGCTTCGGTGGACGAGAGAGAGAGAGACAACTTTGCTTCTTAGAAGACCAACTCACCAAAGAGCAACCAAGAAATTGGCACCCTTCGAAAATTGACTTCCTATCCACTTTGTCTCCCATCCAATCTGAGTCCGAAAATCCCACAAGGTTGAAGTTTGCTCCTCTTGGGTACCATAAGCCAAAGTTTGGGGTATGAGCCAAATATCGAAAGATTCACTTGACCGCCACATAGTGGCTTTCCTTAGGTGTGGCTTGAAACCGTGCACAAATTCCCACACTCAACATGATATCCGGTCTAGATGCACAAAGGTAAAGCAAGGAGCCAATCATGGAGCGATATACCTTTTGATCCACCGCTTTACCATTGGGATCTATGTCAAGTTGGCATTTGACGGGCATTGGAGTGGAAGCTGGCTTGACATCAGTTAGCTTGAATCTCTTGAGCTTGTCTTGAGTGTATTTGGCTTGGTTAATGAAGGTTCCTTCTCTTCTTTGCTTGATTTCGAAACCGTGAAAGAACTTCAACTCTCCCATCATGGACATCTTGAACTTTGAGGTCATGAGAGCGGCAAATTCCTCATTGAAAGCTTTGTTAGGGGAACCAAAGATAATATCATCAACATATAGTTGGCATACAAACAACTCCCCTTTGACCTTCTTAGTAAAAAGAGTGGGGTCGATTTTGAAGGAAATATGCCCTAGAGGCAATAATAAAGTTGTTATTTATATTTCCTTATATCATGGTAAATATTTATTATTCATGCTAGAATTGTATTAACCGGAAACTCAGTACATGTGTGAATACATAGACAAACATAGTGTCACTAGTATGCCTCTACTTAACTAGCTCCTTAATCAAAGATGGTTAAGTTTCCTAGCCATATACATGAGTTTTCATTTGATGAACGGGATCACATCATTAGAGAATGATGTGATTGACTTGACCCATCTGTTAGCTTAGCACTATGATCATTTAGTTTATTGCTATTGCTTTCTCCATAACTTATACATGTTCCTATGACTATGAGATTATGCAACGCCCGAATACCGTAGGATCACTTAGTGTGCTATCAAACGTCACAACATAACCGGGTGATTATAAAGATGCTCTACAGGTGTCTCCGATGGTATTTGTTGAGTTGGCATAGATCGAGATTAGGATGTGTCACTCCGATTGTCGGAGAGGTATCTCTGGGCCCTCTCGGTAATGCACATCACTATAAGCCTTGCAAGCAATGTGACTAATGAGTTAGTTACGTGATGTTGCATTACAGAATGAGTAAAGAGACTTGTCGATAATGATATTGAACTAGGTATGATGATACCGATGATCGAATCTCGGGCAAGTAACATACCGATGAGAAAGGGAACAACGTATGTTGTTATGCGGTTTGACCGATAAAGATCTTCGTAGAATATGTAGGAACCAATATGAGCATCCAGGTTCCGCTATTGGTTATTGACCGGAGATGAGTCTCGGTCATGTCTACATAGTTCTCGAACTCGTAGGGTCCGCGCGCTTAACGTTCGATGATGATTGATATTATGAGTTTATGTGTTTTGTTGTACCAAAGGTAGTTCGGAGTCCTGGGTGTGATCATGGACACGATGAGGAGTCTCAAAATGGTCTAGACATGGAGATTGATATATTGGAAGGTTATGTTTGGACACCGAAATGGTTTCGTATGAGTTCGGGCATATACCGGAGTACCGGGGGGGGGGGTTACCGGAACCCCCCGGGGGCTTAATGAGCTTACATGGGCTTTAGTGGAAGAGAGAGGAGGCGACCAAGAGGTGGGGACGCGCCCCCCAAGCCCAATCCGAATTGGGAGGGGGCCCGGCCCCCCTTTCCTTCTTCTCCTCTTCCCCTTCCTTCCCCCTCCTATTAGGACTAGGAAAGGGTGGGAAACCTACTCCTAGTAGGAGTAGGAATCCCCCTTGGGGGCGCACCATGAGGCCGGCCGGCCGGCCCCCTCCTCCCCTCCTTTATATACGGGGGAGGAGGGCACCCCATAGACACACAAGTTGACAATTGTTTTAGCCGTGTGCGGTGCCCCCCTCCACTAATACACACCTCAGTCATATCGTCGTAGTGCTTAGGCGAAGCCCTTCGCCGGTAACTTCATCATCACCGTCAACATGCCGTCGTGCTGACGAAACTCTCCCTCGGCCTCAACTGGATCAAGAGTACGAGGGACGTCACCGAGCTGAACGTGTGCAGATCTCGGAGGTGGTGTGCATTCGGTACTTGATCGGTTGGATCACGAAGACGTTCGACTACATCAACCGCGTTTCTTAACGCTTCCGTTTTCGGTCTACGAGGGTACGTAGACATACTCTCCCCTCTCGTTGGTATGCATCCCTAGATACATCTTGCCTGATCGTAGGAATTTTTTTGAAATACTGCGTTCCCTAACAGTGGCATCCGACCCAGGTCTATGCGTAGATGTTATATGCACAAGTAGAACACAAAGCAGTTGTGGGCGTGGGTATATACATATTGCTTGTTGTCACTAGTTGTTTCTTGATTCGGCAGTATTGTTGGATGAAGCGGCATGGACCACATGTAACGCCCTCGATGCGGCTATATCTCCTACGTGTCGAAGCACGACTTAGAGGCATAACCGCATTGAAAGCAATATCGCAAGTGAGGTAATCTTCACAAACAACCCATGTACATAAATAAAGGGGAAAGGTACATAGTTGGATTACACTCGCCATGTCACACAAATACATAAATAAGTCATTACATTCATCCAATACACTCAAGGTCCGACTATAGAACCAAAATAAAGATCAACCCCCAAATGCGACAAAGTCCCCGATTGCCCCAACTAGGCACCACTACTGATCATCTGGGAAAGACACATAGTAACGACGAGAGTCTTCATCGAACTCCCACTTGAGCTCGGTCATATCATCTGGAGCGCCATCATCGGTCCCTGCATCTGGTTTTGGAAGTAATCTGTGAGTCACGGGGACTCAGCAATCTCACACCCTCGCGATCAAGACTATTTAAGCTTATATGTAAGGTAAATGTATGATGGTGGAGCTGCAGCAAGCGACTAGCATATATGGTGGCTAACATATTCACAAAAGAGAGCGAGAAGAGAAGGCAAAAGCATGGTCAAACAACTATGATCAAGAAGTGATCCTAGAACAACCTACGTCAAGCATTACTCCAACACCGTGTTCACCTCCCGGACTCCGCCGAGAAGAGACCATCACGGTTACACACGCGGTTGGTGCATTTTAGTTAAGTTAAGTTTCAAGTTATCTACAACCGGACATTAACAAATTCCCATCTGCCCATAACCGCGGGCACGGCTTTCGAAAGTTCAAATCCCTGCAGGGGAGTCCCAACTTTGGCCATCACAAGCTCTCACGGTCAACGAAGGATATTCCTTCTCCCAAGACAATCCGATCAGACTCGGCATCCCAGTTACAAGACATCCTCGACAATGGTAAAACAAGTCCAACAACACCGCCCGAATGTGCCGGCAAATCCCGATAGGAGCTGCACATATCTCATTCTCAGGGCACACTCAGATAAGCAATCCATACAACTAAAACCAGCCCTCGAGTTTCCCCGAGGTGGCGCTGCAAGGGGCTCTAGTTTGGACCAACACTCAGAGGAGCACTGGCCGGGGGGGGGGGGTTAAATAAAGATGACCCTTGGGCTCCGGAAACCCAAGGGAAAAAGAGGCTAGGTGGAAAATGGTAAAACCAAGGTTGGGCATTGCTGGAGGAGTTTTATTCAAGGCGAACTGTCAAGGGGTTCCCATTATAACCCAACCATCTAAGGAGCGCAAAATCCAGGAACATAACACCGATATGACGGAAACTAGGGCGGCAAGAGTGGAACAAAACACCAGGCATAAGGACGAGCCTTCCACCCTTTACCAAGTATATAGGTGCATTAAGATAAACAAGATAATATTATGATATCCCAACAATAAACATGTTCCAACAAGGAACGATCTCCAAACTTCACCTGCAACTAGCAACGCTATAAGAGGGGCTGAGCAAAGCGGTAACATAGCCAAACAATGGTTGGCTAGGACATGGTGGGTTAGAGGTTTGACATGGCAATTTGGGAGGCATGATAAGCAAGTGGTAGGTATCGTAGCATAGGCATAGCAAAAGAGCGAGCATCTAGCAAGCAAAGATAGAAGTGATTTCGAGGGTATGGTCATCTTGCCTGCAAAGTTCTCAGAGTTGCCTTGATCCTCGTAAGCAAACTCAACGGGCTCCTCGTTCACGAACTCGTCTCCCGGCTCTACCCAAACAAGAACAACAAGCAAAAGGAACATAATCAACCACGTGCAATGCTCAAACAACATGATGCAAACATGGTATGATATGCGGGATGCGGTATGTGATGCATATGCAAGATTTGGCAAGGAATGATTGAACCTTGCCTCAACTTGGAAATCCAAGAGTGCCACTGGAAAGGGGAGTTGATTTTGGTTGAAATCGATATAAAGATCACCGGAATCGGATGCACGGTTTGGAAATGGCAAGCAAAACAAATATGGCACCGGTCTGCGATAATCAGCAAGTAGCCATCTAAATGCATCAAGATAAATATGCTACAGCACTCAAACATGACAACAAAATACATGGCAGGGATCCACTCATGATGCTTGACAAAAGATGAACACTGAGCTACGGCTAATTCACTCATTAACAGGTTCAAACAAGCATGGCAAAAGTGCAAAACATTACTGGTTTCAGACTTAGTGAAATTAACAGCATGTCAGGAATTTATCATCAGGAAGCAAACTTTAGAGCATGAAAACTACATGCTACAGGAACATACTATGACAAAGCAAGGCATGGCATGAAGCTACTCTAAGCATATAACAAAAGTCCCTTAGTGACCATGAGCCAAAAGGGATCAGAAAATACAATTGCAAGCATGCGAACATAGCAAAAACATAAACAGATTCAGATTTAGTGAAAAACTGGAGCATGCAAACAGATTAACAAGTAGGCATGTTTACGAGCTCGATGCACTCACTACGAAGCATTGCATGACAAACTAAGCATACAACCATCAAGAAGACATGGCGTAGAAGCTAGACATGGCAAGATCAAGAACATAGCATGCACGGATCAACAACAACAAGCTCGGCAAAATCGCTAAGCATGTTAACAATCTGCCAGGAACATTTTATAGAAAAAGTAGAGCTCGATTGACTCAAGCTAGGGTACTCCATAATTGTAAACAAAGACATGGATGGATAGAGCACCACACTATTAACAAAACATCCTTACTGATCATCCTCAAAAGAGGCACGGATCACTAGGAAACAACATGAACATATGGCATAAAAACAATAACAGGACAAGGACTTAGAGAAATTCTAAGTCCCTGAAATCAGCATCATCGAGTAAGCTACTTTGCATGCTTGTGCTAGTCACCACAAAGATCACAAAAATACATGGCATACACCCATGTAAAGATGGCATGGCATTCTACAAAACACATGTAGAGCTCAGGATCATAGCATGCACACATTAATCATGGCAAAAATGATAAAAGGCCATTTGCTGAAACAGATCTGACATATTCCTGACATAGCCCTCTTCCAACAACATTTCGGGCACCAAGGTGAGCTCAAATGAAAATGATGCAAAGATATGAAATGATGTACTCGTCGAGGCGAACATTTTGATATGCTACACGCACGAATCGGAGCTACAGATGCAGAGTTATGGCATATCAAAGTTTGCATAAAATTACTGAGAGGAGAGGGAAAAGTCGACCCAAAAAGTGGATCTGAGATCTAGGGTTCGGGACCGCACTGTAGCAGCGTGAATCTCGTCGGAGAAGAACTCGTCATCGCCGAGGAAGGAGGCCGGAGCTTCAGTGGCCGGAGGAGATGTCGGCGGTGGCGGCGCCGGAGACGAGGGATGCGGAGAGGTCGCCGGCGCAGCGCTGCGGGGGCCGGGCGGCGCGGCGCCTGTGGAGGAGGACGGCGGCGAGGTCGAGCGTCGATGCCGGCGAGGGGCACGGCGGCCGGCGCGGTGGCCTGCGGGGAGGGAGCGGCGAAGTGGGTCAGCGCCGAGGGCGATGGCGGCGAGGACCCGAGGAGCGGGCGGCGTCGATCAGTGGAAGGAGCCGGGCCAGGAGGGCCCTCGCTGGGCCTCGCGGGCCCGCGGGGTTGGCGGCGAACTGGGGACCCGCTCGAGACATGTGGCGCGCCCTGGTTCGTTGCGGGCGGCGGCGGCGACTTGTCCGGTCGGCAACGGACGTGTCCGGCGCGGCGCGGTGGAAGAGGAGCTAGGTTAGGGGTGTTTTTGATCCGGAATTTCGAGAGGGGATGACTTTTTATAGGTAGGAGGAGCTAGGAGGCTCCAAATTGAGCACGGTTTGCGGCCACACGATCGTGATCAAACGCTCTAGATGATGGGAGAGGTTTAAGTGGGTTTTGGGCCACTTCACGAGGCCTTTTCGGTCCCTTGGTTAACCGTTGGAGTATCAAACGAAGTCCAAATGGTACAAAACTTGACAGGTGGTCTACCGGTAGTAAACCAAGGCCGCATGGCAAGTATCGGTCCAATCCGAAAACATTTAACACCCGCACACGAAAAGAGGTAGAAAGGGACACCGGAGGACATAGGAGCGCCGGAATGCAAAACGGACAACAGGGAAAATGCTCGGATGCATGAGACGAACACGTATGCAAAGGCAATGCAGATGATGACATGATATGAGATGCATGACAAAGACAAAAACACACGGAGACAAAAACCCGACAACGATGAAATAGAATAACTTAGTGCCGGAAACGACAAGAGTCAGAATACAAATAAGGTAAATTACACCCGGGGTGTTACACCACATTACATGACCACATTCATGAGACTGCTTCTACTGACGTGCTTTGCACACAGGTGGTGGCGGGTGTCGGTGTCAAAACCGGCGGATCTCGGGTAGGGGGTCCCGAAATGTGTGTCTAGGCCGGATGGTAACAGGAGACAAGGGACACAATGTTTTACCTAGGTTCGGGCCCTCTTGATGGAGGTAAAACCCTACGTCCTGCTTGATTAATATTGATGATATGGGTAGTACAAGAGTAGATCTACCACGAGATCGGAGAGGCTAAACCCTAGAAGCTAGCCTATGGTATGATTGTCTGTTCGTCCTATGGACTAAAACCCTCCGGTTTATATAGACACTAGAGAGGGCTAGGGTTACACAGAGTCGGTTACAATGGGAGGAGATCTACATATCCGTATTGCCAAGCTTGCCTTCCACGCCAAGGAAAGTCCCATCCGGACACGGGACGAAGTCTTCAATCTTGTATCTTCATAGTCTAACAGTCCGTCCAAAGGATATAGTCTGGCTGTCCGGAGACCCCCTAATCCAGGACTCCCTCAGTAGCCCCTGAACCAGGCTTCAATGACGATGAGTCCGACGCGCAGTATTGTCTTCGGCATTGCAAGGCGGTTTCCTCCTCCGAATACACCACGGAAGAATTTGAATACAAGGATAGTGTCCGACCCTGCAAAATAAGTTCCACATACCACCGTAGAGAGAATAATATTTTCGCAAATCTAATTTGCCGACTTGTTTTGGCAGCATGACATTATGTCATGGCCCGGTGATTATTCGAACCGTTTCCTTTAACTAGCTCCGTACATAACGCGAGGCAGTTTTTTGACACGTCTTGTCAAAACAGAGATCGTGTCCCCTTATCACGAGATTCTCATCAATACGGGTGTGGGTAACCCAACCGCGCCATCGATTACGGCTCTTGGGGGACGAGCGAGTTTTACCAGGCTAGTAGGGACACTTAGTTTCATCCGCCCATATAAAGGGATAAGGATTCACCTTTTCATCCACGCCTTCTTCCTCCTTTGCTCATCCAATTTTGCACACTTGAGCTCTAGGCCTAAGTCCGCACTTCCCACCTCAACCTTCCCCCACCATGTCCGGAGCGGGAGGCAGGTGGATGGTCTCCTCCGTCACGGTGGGAGACATCAAGAAGCCGAGGAGAGCCAGATACCTGCCCGACGACATCGCGCACCGGCTCCCAGATGAGGGGCAGCTCATCCCCACCCCCAGGCCCCATGAGAGGGTAGTGTTCCTCACCCATTTCCTTCGCGGGCTGGGATTCCCTCTCCACCCATTCGTCCGGGGGCTCATGTTCTACTATGGCCTGGATTTCCACGATCTGGCCCCGAATTTCATCCTCAATATCTCGGCGTTTATCATCGTGTGCGAGGCCTTCCTCCGCATCAAGCCCCACTTCGGCTTAGGGTTGAAGACCTTCAATGTCAAGCCGAAGGTTGTGGGCGGCCGCCAGGTGGAGTGTGGAGGCGCCATGGTGGGCAAGATGCCCAACGTTACATGGCTTGAGGTCTCCTTTGTGGAAACCATAAAGGGGTGGCAATCGGGGTGGTTCTACATCACCGAGCCGCGTGACCCTGGATGGGCAGCGGCCCCCGAGTTCCGATCTGGCATCCCCATGCGGCTTACCTCCTGGAAAGAGAAGGGCCTGTCCTGGGGTAGTTCGGGAGAGCTGACCGGGCTCCAAACATGTATTCAAAACATGGTGAGCAAGAAGCTCAAACTCGTCAACGTAGTCCAGGTCATGCTCCACCGCCGGATCCTCCCGTGCCAACAACGGGACTTCAACTTGTGGGAGTTCGACCCCGCGCAGCACCGAACTCTGAACAGGCTCTTCGACACAACTCACGAAGATGCCTGGAGGGTGCTGTTCAAAAGCCGAGGCGCCATGCCAGTGCGGTAAGCTGCTTTACCATTCACAGGATACTTATCTTTTATAGATTGACTCCATGCGGGATCTAAACTCCCGTACCTTTGACAGGACTGGCAGGAGACGGCCGGACAGATCGACTGTCCGGCTCCTTTGCCCGAAGGCCCAGCGGATGCTCTTCTGGCGAAGATGCTGACTCCGGCTCCTTATACGGTGCCGGAGAAGACCAAGAAGGCCAAGGGAACCCGAAAGAGTTCCCGACGCCAGGCGTCATCGGACGCTCCGTCCGATGACTCTGCGGCGCAATCCTCCCCGAAGACGAGGAAGAAGAAGAAGATGCTCCCCCTCCAGCTGGGGGAGATAAGAAAAGGAAGGACGCCCCAACTGGGGGGGCCGAAGGGTCCAAGAAGGGAAGGACTCTCCTTCCGGACAGTTCCACCGCCACTGATGAATGCGAAGACGAGTGGTTGCCCAGGGCCAAGCCCCTGGGGAGATCGTAAGTATTCGGATACCAGATAACTCATAACATTCCTTTGTCGCACTGCTTTCCCTAACGCCGAACATAATTATGCAGGCCGCCACGAGCCAGTATCGATGTATCATCGGACGGCTCCCTGGGCTCGTCGGACATGGATAGCGATCCAGTCCCGACCGCCACCTCTCCTCATCCTGCTGACGACGCCGAGGTGCTGTCTCAAGAGGCACCGGGTCGAGGGGAGACAGTCCCGGAGGCGCCTCAAGGCGACCTTCCGGACTCCGGGAGCCGAGGGGACGGGGCCCCTGAGAGCTCCGAGTTCGGCCCTCAACCGAACACCGCGCCGGAACCTCCAGTGGTTCCGGGCTCGGGCAGGTAGCCTCCTTCCAAGAGGGGCAAGACGCCTATGCCGGTGACCTCTGTCCATCCAGAGGCGCCGGACAATCTGCAGGAAGCGCTTCGCAGCGCTTCCATCAACGAGGAGCACCGTACTATTATGAGTGCGGTGGTCCAGAAGGTTCAGTCCGCCAAGAGCGGATTGACTGAAGCCTGTGCCAGCCTTCTAATAGGCTTTGAGGTAATGTTTTTTAAAATATAGGAAAAATATTACCGCATAGACAGTAGCCCTTGATGCTTTGTTCGGTGTTCACAAAGAAAAGCCAAACAGAGGATCAAATAATATCGCAGGAGTCTAATATAAGTATGTCAATATGCGTATGCATGCCTCGCTGCTGGCGTCCGCCGCACTGACTGCGGAGGTTGCCGTACTGAAGCAGGACCTCGAGGGGCCCAAGAAAGAGCTCAGCCTTGCCAAGAGGCAGCTCGAGGAGAACAAGGGTAAGTAATACCCTGTCTATAGATATGTATAAAAAGAATGCGATTGCAAAATGACAGGATTATCATGAATTTGCCAGGGGCCGCGACCGAAGTGGCGACCCTAAAGCAAGCGCTGTCTGAGGCCGAAGATAAAGCGGCCAAGGAGCGCACCGACCGAGAGAAGAACGAGGCTCGGGTGGGCGAGGTGCAGCAAGAGCGCCAGGCTCTCGTGGCGAAGCACGAGGCATTGGAGCTTGACTCAAAGACGTGGGAGTCTAAGCTTGCCACGGCCCTCGAGAGCGCAAAAAGTGCCATGGCCGAAGCCCAAAAGGCCCTCTAGGAGATCGACGCAATGAAGAAGATAGCGGCGAGTAAGGCTTTCTATATGCAAAGCAAGCATATAAAAGTAAATTACCGATTACTTACCCGAATCCGGAGCTCTCTAGGAGCATTCGCAGATTTGCCCCGCAGCGTGTCCGATGCCGCACAATTTTACCAGGCCGAGGATGGAAGCTCAACGGAGAAGCTGTTCTGGTCTCAGTATACTGAGGCCGAACACCCGGTGCCAATGAGCGACCAACTGAAGCAGATGGTCGAGCTACATAAGGCGGTCAATCAGGCCATGAAGGGCTTTATAGTCTGGCTGTGGCCCGGCGACGCCCTTCCGAACAGCTTCTTCGGCCTGGTGAGGCGGCTTGTGGATGCCTGCCAGCGGCTGGAGGTTGTCAAGCGATTTGTCTGCATTGAACGTGCACGCCGGGCTTTCACCCGTGTGAAATTGCAGTGGGTCAAGCTAGATGCCGTGAAGCTGATCAAGGAGGGGCCGCCGGAGGGCAAGGAGCACCGCCACCTCGAGATGTACTATGAGGGTGTTTTGCCAGGTGCCCGTCTCATAGCGGACGAGTGTTCAAAGATGTAATATTTGAGTGAGACTTGCTATTTTTATCCTGTATTTATGAAAATTTGTTTCATATGCGCTATGCAACGCTTGTTTGAATTTAAAATATTGCCTTCTGTTTGGCTGTTTATCCAATCTGAGAGATGGCTAGTCCTCGGCTTCTGCCCCGATGCCACGAGTGCTAGGGTGTTCGGGATAAACCTGAGCACTCTTGTTCCCATGTTTTGGTCCTTCGAGGGAGGTGCTCAGCACAGCGAACAAGGCAACCGGACTAATAATGCTTTATCACTCTCACTTAGCCATAGAATTGTATAGTTTTAAATTTCGGCGAATCCCTTGGTATTCGGAAGGCCGAATTCGGGGCGCGATACACGCCTTTAAGCCGGACAGGGCCGTCCCCTCGCTCTAAGCGGCATAAGTCTTTAGGGACTCGAAAACCTCGCCGAACAGCGACCAGTCTCTCGCCTTATCATGACAGTCAGTTTTAGCTTTCTCTATTGAGGTGCTGAACCTAGCAGAACCGGGGCACAATCGCAGTAGTTCTCCTAGCGCTACCTTAGCCGATAGAGCGGAACATAAGGTACCAAACATAGGAGCCGGGCAAACCAAACATTTGACCAAAGACATGATTCGGAGCTGATGCATATAATGTTATAAGTTCGGGGTGCCACAGTTGTGAAAGTGTTCGGACTTTTCACACCGTATTGTGGGGTACGTAAGCCCCTGGTGTATTGGCCGTACCAAAGTGTACGGTTGCAAGGCGTCATTAATGAACACACACACACACACACACATATATAACAAGAATGCAATAATAGTCGTAATGTCATGCATTGTTTATTCAAAAAATTGCGTTAAAGCAGAGTGATACAGATAGTGCGATAAGCAAAGACTAGGACTATGTCCCTTCCATGGGCAAGCTGAGGAATGATATTAAATCGAATATTTCACTCGTTACTATAATCCACCTGGGAATTCCATGGTATGACGTAGCTGTCTGCCTCCTTGGTTGCTGCATCATGTGTTCGGCAATAGTGCTGCCGGACAGTGTTTCCAGAGATTAAGGTCCTGAAAAAAAAGAGAAAAATAACCAAACGGGAAGCCCCTAGTGCGGTTTAAGCCGCGTCTTGGGGCATGCCGCAGTTGTGCCCCCCTCCTCACCTGTGCCCATGGTATTTTTAATGCGTAATTATGTACGCGTAGCACGAGTTTCGCCGTTGGGCTGGGATTGGGGTGGCCGCCGTATTGCTACGCGAGCTCAGATCGCGCCATGCGGTCTATTTGCCGATTGCTCTGAGCGGGCTTGAAGGTGTCCGGGCTTTGAAGCGCCGAACTGGTTGATTGCCTTGAGAGGCTACTTTGCGCTTTTGCTGCGAGGGCCGCAATGTGCTCCTCTGTTCGGAGAGAGCGCTCTGTGTTTCCATTGACTGTAATAACTCCGCGAAGTCCTGGCATCTTGAGCTTGAGGTATGCATAATGCGGCACCGCATTGAATCTAGCAAATGCGGTTCGCTCGAGCAGCGCATGATAACCACTGCGGAATGGGACTATATCGAAGATTAACTCTTTGCTTTGGAAGTTATTCGGGGATCTGAAGACCACTTCCACTGTAATTGAGCCTGTGCAATGGGCCTCAACACCTGGAATGATGCCTTTAAAGGTCGTTTTTGGGGGTTTGATCCTTGAGGGGTCTATACCCATTTTGCGCACTGTGTCTTGATAAAGCAGGTTCTGGATGCTGCCGCCATCCATAAGGACTCGAGTGAGGTGAAATCTGTCAATGATTGGGTCAAGGACCAGTGTGGCGAATCCGCCATGATGGATACTAGTGGGGTGGTCCCTGCGATCGAAGGTGATCGGACAGGAGGACCAAGGGTTGAACTTTGGGGTGACTGGCTCCAACACATACACGTCCCTGAGCGCACGCTTCCGCTCCCTCTTGGGGATGTGGGTTGCGTATATCATGCTCACTGTCCGCACTTGTGGGGGAAACCTCTTCTGTCCTCCGATGTGTGGCTGTCGGGATTCCCCCTCGTCATCGCTATGCGGCCCCTTGTCCTTGTTTTCGGAAATTAACTTGCCGGCCTGCTTGAACACCCAACAATCCCTGTTGGTGTGATTGGCTGGCTTGTCTGGGGTGCCGTGTATTTGACACATGCGATCAAGTATACGGTCCAAGCTGGACGGACCCGGCATACTTTGTTTGAATGGCTTTTTCCGCTGACCGGGTTTAGAGCCTTTGAATCCAGCATTGACTGCCGTATCCTCGGTATTTTCGCTGTTAATGCGGCGCTTATGTTTGTTGCGACATGACCTGCTAGTGCCGTCCTTGGTATCCGAGGTACCATGGTTCTTTGATATGTTATTACTGTGAGCCAACCAGTTGTCTTCTCCCGCACAAAAGCGGGTCATGAGCGTCGTGAGAGCTGCCATAGATTTCTGCTTTTCCTGACCAAGGTGCCGGGCTAGCCACTCGTCTCGGATGTTGTGTTTGAAAGCCGCTAAGGCCTCTGCATCCGGGTAGTCGACGATTTGATTTATCTTTGTAAGGAACCGAGTCCAGAATTGCCTGGCCGACTCTTTTGGCTGTTGAATTATGTGGCTCAAGTCATCAGCGTCTGGTGGTCGCACATAAGTGCCCTGAAAGTTGTCGAGGAATGCGGCTTCCAGATCTTCCCAACAGCTAATGGAGTCCGCTGGCAAGCTGTTAAGCCAATGCCGCGCTGGTCCTTTGAGCTAGAGTGGGAGGTATTTGATGGCGTGTAAGTCATCACCACGGGCCATGTGGATGTGGAGGAGGAAATCCTCGATCCATACTGCGGGATCTGTTGTGCCGTCGTATGATTCAATATTTACAGGTTTGAAACCTTCTGAGATTTGATGATCCATTACTTCGTCTGTGAAGCATAAGGGGTGTGCGGCGCCTCTGTATTGGGCTATATCGCGACGCAGCTCGAATGGGTCTTGCCCGCTGTGTTCGGCCCGGCCGGATTTGCTTTTACTGTATCCGGCGTGACATTTATCGTCTCGCAGAGTGGTGCGCCCTCGTGATCCGTAGATCGATCTTGCATGCTTTGCTTTTTCCTCCAATATGTCTCGCAGGTCTAGCGTATCTCCCCATGCCTTTTTATTTGAATGGCGTCGGGGTGGAGGCTGAGTTTTTGGCTGGAATGCCTTTCTTTCGCGGCCACGAGGTGGCCGATCAGCCGTATCATACGCTTCTTCCTCCAGTCGAGGTAGCAACCTGCACTTTGGGTAACTCTTGGAGGGGCGCTCGAGTTTATATTCCTCGGCCGCGAGGACTTCAGTCCATCTATCAGCTAGCAGATCCTGATCAGCTTGAAGCTGCTGCTGCTTTTTCTTAAGGCTATTTGTCATGGCTATAAGCCGGCATTTGAAGCGCTCTTATTCGATGGGATCCTCTGGCACAATGAATTCGTCGTCGCCGAGGCTTGCCTCGTCCTCGGAGGGGGGCATGTAATTATCATCCTCCTCCTGTCCATCTGCCGCTCTCTCAGGAGGGCTGGCTCCTCCATCCTCCTACTCTAAATCTTGCTGGAAGGGATTGTTGTTGTCTTCGGCACTATCTGGAGTGTTATTATCTCCTGTGCCGGTATCACCACTTTTGCTATGGCGGGACTTAGCGCGGCGCCGCTGACGTCGGCGCTTGGGTTGCTTCTTGGAGGGGTCATCCTCCGCTATATTGTCTCCATTGCCTTCTTTGGGTGTATCCACCATGTATATATCGTATGATGAGGTGGATGTCCAGTGCCCCGTAGGCAGTGGTTCCTCTTCGTCTCCCGCATCGTCGTCCATACCGTCGATGTCTTCGGAGTCGAAGTTGAGCATGTCGGTTAAGTCATCGACAGTGGCTACTAAGTGGGTGGTGGGTGGGTCGCGAATTTCTTCATCGTCCGCATCCCAGTCCTGCCGGACATAGTTCGTCCAGGATCCTCTTGCCAAGGAGAGAGACCTTAATGAGTTCAGTATGTCGCCAAAGGGCGAGTGCTGAAAAATATCCGTGGTGGTAAACTCCATGATCGGCGCCCAATTGGATTCGATAGGAACGAGCGCATGCGGTTCGGAGTCCGTGTCCGGAGAAAGATCCGGCAGTTTATCAACACGGCTCTTGTGCAAGGTAAGGTCGATGTTCGGCTTGATCGCCGCTGAGGGTAAGGCCTCCGTGGCAGGGTCCATCCACCCGTCCGTGGAAGGCGCAACTGGCTCCGAATCGAGGGTCGGAGCGGCTGCCGGTGCGATCTCCTGAACACTGTCCGATGGTAGAGCTAAATCGTACTCATCGTGATCGCGTGGCGCACAAGGCAGAGGCTCGAATCCGTCGAAGATCAAGTCTCCGCAGACATCGACCGTGTAGTTTAAGTTTCCAAACCTGACCTGGTGGCCAGGGGCGTAACTTTTGATCTGCTCTATATGGCCAAGCGAATTGGCCCTCAGTGCAAAGCCGCCAAACACGAAGATCTGTCCGGGGGGAAAAGTCTCACCCTGGACTGCATCGCTATCGATGATAGTAGGAGCCATCAAGCCTAATGGCGACGACACAGAGGAACTATCAATGAAAGCACCAATGTCGGTGTCAAAACTGGCGGATCTTGGGTAGGGGGTCCTGAACTGTGCGTCTAGGCCGGATGGTAACAGGAGACAAGGGACACAATGTTTTACCCAGGTTTGGGCCCTCTTGATGGAGGTAAAACCCTACGTCCTGCTTGATTAATATTGATGATATGGGTAGTACAAGAGTAGATCTACCACGAGATCGGAGAGGCTAAACCCTAGAATCTAGCCTATGGTATGATTGTCTGTTCGTCCTATGGACTAAAACCCTTCGGTTTATATAGACACCAGAGAGGGCTAGGGTTACACAGAGTCGGTTACAATGGGAGGAGATCTACATATCCGTATTGCCAAGCTTGCCTTCCACGCCAAGGAAAGTCCCATCCGGACACGACACGAAGTCTTCAATCTTGTATCTTCGTAGTCTAATAGTCCGGCTGTCCGGAGACCCCCTAATCCAGGATTCCCTCAGCGGGTGTCAGTTTCTCCAACTTTACTTGAATCAGATTCAATGAACAGGGTTCTTTCTGAAGATCAAAAAGCAATCACTATACCGCGTTGTGGTTTTTGATGCGTAGGTAAGAACGGTTCTTTCTAAGCCCATAGCAGCCACGTAAAACTTGCAACAACAAAGTAGAGGACGTCTAACTTGTTTTTGCAGGGCATGTTGTGATGTGATATGGTCAAGACGTGATTATATAAATTGTTGTATGAGATGATCATGTTTTGTAACACAGTTATCAGCAACTGGCAGGAGCCATATGGTTGTCGCTTTATTGTATGAAATGCAATCGCCATGTAATTGCTTTACTTTATCACTAGGCGGTAGCGATAGTCATAGAAGCGATAGTTGGCGAGATGACAACAATGCTATGATGGAGATAAAGGTGTCAAGCCGGTGACGATGGTGATCATGACGGTTCTTTGAAGATGGAGATCAAAGGCACAAGATGATGATGGCCATATCATATCACTTATAATGATTGCATGTGATGTTTATCCTTTATGCATCTTATTTTGCTTAGTACGGCGGTAGCATTATAAGATGATTTGTCACTAAATTTCAAGGTATAAGTGTTCTCCCTGAGTATGCACCGTTGCTACAGTTCATCGTGCCGAGACACCATGTGATGATCGGGTGTGATAAGCTCTACGTTCACATACAACGGGTGCAAGCCAGTTTTGCACAAGCAGAATACTCGGGTTAAACGTGACGAGCCTAGCATATGCAGATATGGCCTCGGAACACTGAGACTGGAAGGTCGAGCGTGAATCATATAGTAGATATGATCAACATAGTGATGTTCACCATTGAAAACTACTCCATCTCACGTGATGATCGGACATGGTTTAGTTGATATGGATCACGTGATCACTTAGATGATTAGAGGGATGTCTATCTAAGTGGGAGTTCTTAAGTAATATGATTAATTGAACCTTAATTTATCATGAACTTAGTACATGATAGTATTTTGCATGTCTATGTTGTTGTAGATTAATGACCCATGTTGTTGTTCCATTGAATTTTAATGCGTTCCTAGAGAAAGCTAAGTTGAAAGATGATGGTAGCAACTACACGGACTAGGTCCATAACTTGAGGATTATCCTCATTGTTGCACAGAAGAATTACGTCCTGGAAGCGCCGCTAGGTGCCAAACCCGCTGCAGGAGCAACTCCAGATGTTATGAACACCTGGTAGAGCAAAGCTGATGAATACTTGATAGTTCAGTGTGCCATGCTTTATGCCTTAGAACCGGGACTTCAACGATGTTTTGAACATCATGGAGCATATGATATGTTCCAGGAGTTGAAGTTAATATGTCAAGCAAATGCCCGGATAGAGAGATATGAAGTCTCCAATAAGTTCTACAGCTGCAAAATGGAGGAGAATAGTTCTGTCAGTGAACACATACGCAGAATGTCTGGGTACCACAATCACTTGACTCAGCTGGGAGTTAATCTTCCGGTTGATAGTGTCATTGACAGAGTTCTTCAATCACTACCACCAAGCTACAAAAGCTTCATGATGAACTATAATATGCAAAGGGATGGATAAGACAATTCCCAAGCTCTTCGCAATGCTAAAGGCTGCAGAGGTAGAAATCAAGAAGGAGCATCAAGTGTTGATGGTCAACAAGACCACCAATTTCAAGAAGAAGGACAAAGGGAAGAAGGGGAACTTCAAGAAGAACAGCAAACAAGTTGCTGCTCAAGTGAAGAAGCCCAAGTCTGGACCTAAGCCTGAGACTGAGTGCTTCTACTTCAAAGGGACTGGTCACTGGAAGCGGAACCGTTCCAAGTATTTGGCGGATAAGAAGGATGGCAAAGTGAAAGGTATATTTGATATACATGTTATTGATGTGTACCTTACTAATGCTCACAGTAGCGCCTGGGTATTTGATACTGGTTCTGTTGCTAATATTTGCAACTCGAACAGGGCCTACGGATTAAGCGAAGTTTGGCTAAGGACGTGGTGACAATGCACGTGGGAACTGGTTCCAAAGTCGATGTGACCGCCGTTAGCACACTACCTCTACATCTACCTTTGGGATTAGTTTTAGACCTGAATAATTGTTATTTGGTGCCAGCGTTAAGCATGAACATTATATCTGGATCTTGTTTGATGAGAGACGGTTATTCATTTAAATCAGAGAATAATGGTTGTTCTATTTATATGAGTAATATCTTTTATGATCATGCACCCTTGATGAGTGGTCTATTTTTATTAAATCTTGATAGTAGTGATACACATATTCATAGTATTGAAGCCAAAAGATATTAGTTTAATAATGATAGTGCAACTTATTTGTGGCACTACAGTTTAGGTCATATTGGTGTAAAGCGCATGAAGAAACTCCATGCTGATGGGCTTTTGGAATCACTTGATTATGAATCACTTGATGCTTGCGAACCATGCCTCATGGGCAAGATGACTAAGACACTGTTCTTCGGAACAATGGAACGAGCAACAGACTTATTGGAAATAATACATACTGATGTATGCGTTCCGATGAGTGTTGATGCTCGTGGCGGGTATCGTTATTTTCTAACCTTCACAAATCATTTGCGCAGATATGGGTATATCTACTTGATGAAACATAAGTCTGAAACATTTGAAAAGTTCAAAGAAATTCAGAGTGAAGTGGAAATAATGCAGAATATGGGTATATCGTAGCAAGAAAATAAAGTTTCTACGATCTGATCGTGGAGGAGAATATTTGAGTTATGAGTTTGGTCTACATTTGAAACAATGCAGAATAGTTTTGCAACTCACACAACCTGGAACACCACATTGTAATGGTGTGTCCGAATGTCGTAACCGCATTTTATTAGATATGGTGCGATCTATGATGTCTCTTACTGATTTACCGCTATTGTTTTGGGGTTATGCTTTAGAAACGGCTGCACTCACGTTAAATAGGGCGCCATCAAAATCCGTTGAGACGACACCATATGAACTATGGTTTGGCAAGAAACCCAAGTTGTCATTTCTCAAAAGTTTGGGGCTGCGATCCTTATGTCAAAAAGCTTCAACCTGATAAGCTCGAACCCAAATCGGAGAAATGTGTCTTCATAGGATACCCAAAGGAGACTGTTGGGTACACCTTCTATCATAGATCCGAAGGCAAGATATTCGTTGCTAAGAATGGATCCTTTCTAGAGAAGGAGTTTCTCTCGAAAGAAGTGAGTGGGAGGAAAGTAGAACTTGATGAGGTAACTGTACCTGCTCCCTTATTGGAAAGCAGTTCATCACATAAATCAGTTCCAGTGATTCCTACACCAATTAGTGAGGAAGCTAAGATGATGATCATGAAACTTTTGATCAAGTTACTACCGAACCTCGTAGGTCAACCAGAATAAGATCCGCACCAGAGTGGTACGGTAATCCTATTCTGGAAGTCATGTTACTTGACCATGACGAACCTACGAACTATGAGGAAGCGATGACGAGCCCAGATTCCGCAAAATGGCTTGAGGATATGAAATCTGAGATGGGATCCATGTATGAGAACAAAGTGTGGACTTTGACTTGCCCGATGATCGGCAATCCATAGAGAATAAATGGATCTTCAAGAAGAAGACTGACGCTGACGGTAATGTTACTGTCTACAAAGCTCGACTTGTTGCGAAAGGTTTTCAACAAGTTCAAGGAGTTGACTATGATGAGACCTTCTCACCCATAGCGATGCTTAACTCCGTCTGAATCATGTTAGCAATTGCAGCATTTTATGAAATTTGGCAAATGGCTGTCAAAACTGCATTCCTTAATGGATATCTTAAAGAAGAGTTGTATATGATGCAACCAGAAGATTTTGCCGATCCAAAAGGTGCTAACAAAGTGTGTAACCTCCAGCGATCCATTTATGGACTGGTGCAAGCATCTCGGAGTTGGAATATACGCTTTGATAGTGTGATCAAAGCATATGGTTTTATACAGACTTTCGGAGAAGCCTGTATTTACAAGAAAGTGAGTGGGAGCTCTGTAGCATTTCTGATATTGTATGTGGATGACATATTGTTGATTGGAAATGATACTTGAAAGTGCTAGTTATCGGCTAGAGGGGGGGTGAACATGCGGTTTTTATGAAAGTCTTCAAAACACGAGGGCTTTGAAGACAGACAGTACAGATGAACCTATTGATATGCATCAGAAGGTAGACTACACTAGACAACCCATAGTCAAGTAAGCAATGAAGTGAAAGCACAAAGACTATCAGCAGCTAGGTAGTAGAGATCAGGATGGAAGATAGTGCGAAGCCAAACAGTAAACAGTCTTCACTTAGTGAAGTCAATCAGATCATGGAGGCAAGCAATGACTTCATGAAGACAAACTGTAGAGTAAAGGGAAGTGAAGGATAGAACTAGTAGCTTGGTGAAGACAAGGATTTGGTAGACCAGTTCCAGTTGCTATGACAACTGTACGCCTGGTTAGGGAGGCTGAGATTCAACTTAGAAGACCACGTCTTCACCTTATTCCCCTTAAGATAAGGACAGACAGTCCTCGCCCAATCACTCTGGTAAGTCTTCAAGGTAGACTTCCAAACCTTCACAGACTTCGTTCACCGACGATCCACAATGACTCTTGGACGCTCAGAACGCGAAGCCTAACCTGCTGGAGGATTCACAGTCCTTAAGTGTAACAAGTCTTCAGATCACGCAGACAGAAAGACTTCAGTGATGCCTAACACTCTTTGGCTCTGGGTGTTTAGGGCTTTGTCCTCGCAAGGATCTCTCTCTCAAATGCTTCGGAGGTGGGTTGCTCTCAAACGACAAAAGCCGTGCACTAACTCTGAGCAGCCACCAATTTATGGTGTAGGGGGTGGGCTATTTATAGCAAGGAGGCAACCCGACCTGATTTGTCTGACATGACCCTGGTTCACTAAGGAACAGACACGTGTCCAACGGTCAGATTTCAAATACACGCGACAGCTTGACTTCGGCTACAAGTAAAGCTGACTCATCCAGCTCTGGATAAGATTTTCTCTCATTGTCTTCGCTCGAAAACATAGGATTTGGTTGAGCATCACATCAGTCACTCGGAATTTGTTCACTTAGACCCCACTTAACAGTACGGTGGTTCCTATGACTCAACAAAGAAGAAAAGGAAACTACGAATCAACTATGTCTTCGTACTCCATAGTCTTCATGTGAATGTCTTCTCAAGTCATAATCTTAGTTGTGAATATCTTCACAGACCACCATTGTCTTCAATGTCTTCACACATTTTTAGGGGTCATCTCTGGTAGGTAAATCGAATCAATGAGGGACTTCTACCTGTGTTATCCTGCAATTATCACAAACACATTAGTCCCTCAACCACGTTTGTTGTCAATACTCCAAAACCAACTAGGGGTGGCACTAGATGCACTTACAATCTCCCCCTTTTTGGTGATTGATGACAAACTGGTTGAAGTTTTCAACGGGGATAAAAGTATGTGAAAGTTTGTGAATTAAGGCATTGTCTTCATAAGCAGTAAAAGGCTCCCCCTGAAGATGTGCATATAAGTAGTTTTCCTTTGAATGAAAATGCACATGGCAGGTTTTACTTTTGGAGATCCTCTTCAACTATGAAGGAAATTCATCATGCATATAAAGATATAATGAAGATAATGACATGCATAATGAAAAATGGACGACTGTGAAATGACTTCATGCGGAATTTATCATCGCATCACAGAGTATCAGAAAAAGTAGTAGATGACCATCAAGTTTAAGTGTTATAACCCCAAAGAACCAAATGTATCAAAAGACGAGAGTTGTAAGCACTTGGCAAAAAAATAGTGCAACCACCCATAAGGACCCGCTTGAAGACTATCAACTCATACGCTTCTCTCCCTTTTGTCAGTAAGGACCAAAAAGGTTTGAAGACATAGAGTATCTACTTGTTCCCATCAGGAGTAGAAGCAGGTGCAGGGTTGACGTTGGAGTTCGGTGGTGCAGAAGGGCCTGGTGCAGTGTCGAGATGCAGTAAAGCCACGGTTGGTGAAGTGGCATCGTCTTCTTCATCAATGAATCTCGCAACAACAGTTGTAGCCGAAGATGAATACTCAGAATCTACAATGGATGGAGTGCGGCACCAGCTTGCATTGCGTGGAGGAGTGGAATCAAATTTGAAACCCTCAACGAAGCCATCTTCGTGAAAATCTTCTTCACGGCATAGTAGTGTGAGACTCTTCCAGGACCTCCGACAGGCTTCATGGGCAACAAATGAGTTGTTGGTGGCCAAGTTTCTGATGTGATTGACGTCCACCAAGATACTCTGCATCTGACGCTTTAGCCAGTCCTGATGCTTATCCTGCTTCTGATGTAGGGCCACAAGAAGCTCTCGGGCATTGAGTGCACGAGAACGCTTGTGAGGCCTTTGAGCAATTGTACTCTCAGTGGCTTCAGTGTTTGCAAGATGGGGCACATGCATAATGCTAGCCAGAGGATAAGCAGGAGTTGCAGCATTTGGAACATGAATCCCTTCCATTGATTGCGTGAAGCTTTGATGATCAGCATTGTGAAGATATAGCGGCTCCTTGGCAAGCTCTGGGTAGATGGCTTTGATGGACAAATCAACCTCAGGCAGAAATACAAGATGGTTGCGCGCTGAGGGCTGATAGTCAATAGATGAGTGGAGCTTGATCAGGCGCATCACCCATGGAGCGTAAAACTTTAGGACAAATGGATCAATCCCAGATGCAGCAAGTTGTCTGATGAAGAAATCCTGGGTGTTGAATCTGATGCCATTGACAATGTAGAATACCATAGTCTTCATGGCTCCCTCAAGTTTGGCTTTAGCGGTATATCGCTTGATAGGCCATAGAGTACGCCTCAGAATGTGATAGACTGTGCGGGGCAGGTACTCAAGGTCCTTAACAAAGAATTCCTTGGGATATTCGGCATCTTGGGGCAATGGCTTCATCATGTTGAGCATCTCGCTCATATTGGGTTCAGGCCTCTAGAAGACACTCTGCAGTTCATCGTGATGACGCTCACAACCAGGCTCATAGAAGTCGCCTGGAGTGGGCAGGGAAGTAAGCTCAATGATATCTTGAGCTTTGGCTTCATGATGCACATCTCCTGTCATCCACTCAAGAACCCATGTCTTCGGATCCCTGTTGTCGCCGCAAATATGAAGTGTGGCATAGAATTGCAGCAACAGTTCTTCATTCCAGTGCTCCTTGTCAGTGACAAAGGGCAGAAGACCAACCTACCTGAAACAGTCAAGGGCTTCTTCAAGACAGGGCAGCCCAGCAATAGCTTCACAATCAAGGTGCATGTGGGGAAAGATTCACCCTTGATTGTACAGAATGCAAGAATAGTAGCTGTGCTGCTATGGCTCCAAAATCGACTAGATGAGATCTTTGGCTTCGAGTAAGGATTCTTGGCGCTAACAAAGAAGGTGTTGTGGGCTCTGAAGCTATTGACGCTGAATGATCCAGGCAATGTAGCAGTCCCTGGAAGCCTTGGCAGCCTTGGCTTTGGCTTCTGAACTTGGGGCCTCTGCTCCACATGATAGTCATATTGAGGTCCGGGAGTAGTGGGAGGCACCATGACGGGCCATTTCACAATGACAAGTTGTCCATGATCAAAGGCATGTTCAATTGTTTGAGGCCTTGGAGATGGAACATTGGCTTCAGCATGCACAACGGCTTCAGGTTGTACTTGAGCTTCAGGCATCACATTAGCTTCAGATTCCATATTGGCTTCAGATGCCATATTGTTTTCAGGCGCCACATGGTTGTTAGGCACCACATGGTCTTCAGCCATGACAGTGTCATTGGCTTCAGCATCAGTGTTTGTGGCCGCCTCAGTAGTTTCAACCTCTGTCTGATCAATGACAGGAGGGTCGGGCACAGACTCATTCTCCCCGAGAATGACTGGTTCAGTAGGAGGGGGTGTAGCAACTCTTTCTTCTCTTCTTTCTTCTTCATTTTCTTCATCGGCTGATGCAGCCGGAATGTCTTCAACAGCTTTGTCTTCAGACTCGGAGACATTCACAGTTGGGGTGGCTTCAGGGAACACTTGACGTGCTACTGAGTTTTGTTGCACGTCCCCTTCTGGAATGCTCGACATGGTGACCTGTGGCCTGGGGCCTTTGTGAAGCCTGCGGAAAGCAGGCGATGCCTGTGGAGATGGAGTGGTCTCTACCATGTAGCTATCATCTTCAATCACTGGAGCGGTGTCTTGAGGTGGTGGAGTTCTGGGAGTGTCATCAAGAATGGGGGTGTCTTGTTGAGGGCGATCGGTCCACGAAGCATCCTGAGTGATTGGCGTCAAAGGACGACCAATACCGATGAGTTCGCAGTTCGTATGAACAGGCGATGATACCATGTGGTGCTCAATTTGAGGACGGACTTCACCATCTTCAACATTGTCTTCACGATCAATGTCTTCAGCTGTGGTGGGGTCGACAACTGGTACTTCTTCATCTTCAGGAGCCTCTGTGGTAGCAGGATTGTGAATCACTAGATGACACTCTTGGTTCATGGAGGCAGGACGGGCAATAGAGATTGGCTCAACCACAAGGGGCTCAGAGGCAGCAGCCCCACACTCTTTCTTTGAAGACTTAGTCTTCAGATTCTTCTTGGGTGGAGAATCATCAGAAGCATCCTTGTGCTTGCGCTTCTTGGCTTCGGCTTCAGCTGCCCTTGTCTTATTTAGTTCTGAAGCTGCTGAGGGGACCTTAGGCTTCAAGCCTGTGATGCTGGCAGGGAAGACAATGTGAGGTTCTTCCTGCCTTGGTGCTTCAGTTCGGGCCGCAGCAGACTTCTTCTTCTGTTTGGCAGCCATTTTGGGGTCGATACCAGGATGCCCCGGAGCCTTGCGTTTCTCAGCCTCATTGTGAGCTTGAACGCATTTCTGTGCAAAGTACTTCATGCGCTCTCTTGAGCCTTTAGCTTCTTCACGCTTCTTGTGAAACTATTCCTTGAGCTCATTCATCATCACCTTGAAGCTTTGAACTTCTGCCACACTGAGCTTTGCCATGTTCTTCTTGAACCGCGCCTTCTCAAAATCAATCTTGTTTTTCAACTCGACGATTTTCTAAGCCACGACTAGTTCATTTGCAATGGCTCCATGAAATGTGACACTTATGCTGATTGGCTGCTGAAGGTCATCAATACTGAGGCTTTGATCATTGAACCATTCATAAATGAAATTGTCTAGTATGTCAACGTCAAAGAGGGGCAGATCATTGAAGATCTCCGCCTCTTGCTTGCTCTTGATCAGCTGTTCAAGGGTTTCATCACCAAGCTCCTCATCACTGGATAGATCTATAGTGTCTTCCTCGTTCCTAAGAATGGCAGCCAGTGTCAGTTCATGCCCAGAAATCTTCTTGGGCTTCTTGGTTTTCTTTGTCTTCTCGGCCTTCTTGGAGACACGAGACAGATCCTCAGAATGCACACTGGGTTCAGGAGGTGCAGTGGCCAATGGCTTCATATGCGAAGCTTTTGGAGCAGCAGAGGGCTTTGAAGCCTTTGAGTTCTTTGGCTTCTACTTCGGTGGTGCTGGCACATCTTCAGAATCTGCATCGTCACCAGAGTGATCCCCGTGGCCCCTATATAGCTATATGAGTGACGAGGCCTTCGAGGTTGTAGAAGGGGCCAATTTCATTGGGATTAGCATCACGGGTGCCATCAGCCCTTGGAGCAGACGGACCAGGGTTGAAATTGAGTCCAAGGTCCTTCTTGTTCTTCACAGCTGATTCTTTTGCAAACTGATAGTTGCGCTTGAAGAGATTGTCGTCACGACACCATAACCAAGATGATGGGTCGGCGTTTTCTAGCTGTGGCGCTCGAACCATGCACGAATAGAAGCCTTGAGCAATGGCTTCGGGCTTGGACTTGGGCTGCAGATTTCGGTACAAAATATCTCCCCATGGCCGCTTGATAGCATTCTTTTCAGCATATTTAGTAGTCACAAATCTATACTTGAACCATTCTTCGGCCCAGTATCTTCGAATCCATTGGATTTGGGTCTTGCGCTCGCCATAGGTTTCCTCAGGATTTGTCTTGTACATTTCAAATAGATCAGGAGGTAGATCCTTAGCTGTATCTCCACGGCGCTGCCTGCCGCCCTTCCTTACAGACTTTTCAGTGGCCATTGGATTCAGACTGAACGACTTTAAAACTGTGGATGGCTTCCTCTTGCTGGTCAGACAGGAACTGGCTTCAGGAGAGTGGATGTGATGCTGCAAGAACTCTGCAAATGAATGGAGACTATGAGAACCAAGGGATTCTCCCACGGACATGTACCTGTGACAGCATTAAGGTGCGAGGGAAGGGGAAGAGGTCATATGCATTCTCAGAAGATTTTGAAGGTAAATCAGTTTGAAGACATTGACCTCATAGTGCAAGTGAGGATTTGAAGAGAGTCGGTTCCAGATTTGTACGAATCCATGAATAAGTACAAGTGAGGAATCTAACTAGTTGTGAAGCATAAGTGAATATACTTGGCATGATATGAGATGCAGATATGGATAGATCCAGATATGAAAGTGAAGAAACTACTTTTGGTAGAAGTGGATGGATTTGTCGGATCAAAAAGGTAGTAAAAAGAAAGTTTTAATTACCGCTGACGAACTGCTAGACGAGATGGAGAGAGAGGCCGAGCAGTTCAATCTCCTGTGCCGTAACTTGGCGGCGAAAGACACCTACGAGGGCATCGGAGAGGACGAGGTCTGTGGCCGGCGTGAGGACGGCGTCGAAGATGTCGTGGCAGCTAAGCGCTTCGTCTCTGGCGTCGACGCGAGCTAGCGGAGGCGCTAGGGTTTTGGTGTGAGGAGAAGAGGAGGAAGATGAGATAATGACTGCGGTGAGTTGTGTATTTATAAGGATAGGGATGACACATCATAATTACACAGGTGCCCCTGGCGGTTCACATCTGAAGGACACATGGCATGCATGCAACTTATTGGAAGTTGTTCCACGTTCCCACACACGCCTGAATTATCGGATGGTCGTTTCGGCTTCTCCGGTATTCAGGCAAAAAGGATATGGCATTAAAGACAGATTTAAACGTTTATCTCTTTGTCTTCTGCTGACAAGGACTTAGAGAAGACAAATGACAGGTTTCAATAGAATGCATATGATTTGGATAGATAGAGTTTGAGGTAGAAGCATAGAAGAGGTTAGGGTCCGATCACATTCACTTAGTTCAAGAAAAGATTCAATCATGAAGACATAGCTATAAGTGAATGATGTAAATTCAGCAGTGGAGAGAGATACACGGTTCTGCTTCTTTGAAGACCAACAGACAAGAGATTGTCCAAGAAAATGACATGTGCTTGATGTGGACTTGCGATCGACCTTGTCACCAGCATAATCAACATCTAAGAATCCAACTAGATCAAACTCTGAGCCCTTTGGATACCATAATCCTAGTGTTGGGGTGTAAGACAAATATCGAAGAATTCGCTTCACTACTAAGTGATGCGATTCCTTTGGTGCCGCTTGAAATTAGGCACACATGCAAATGCTAAGCATTATATCTGGCCTAGATGCACATAAATAGAGTAAAGAACCAATCATGGAGCAGTATACCTTTTGATCGAACTCTTTACCATTGTCATCGGGACCCAGGTGACCTTTGGTTGGCATCGGCGTCGTATATCCTTTGTAGTCTTGCATTCCAAACTTCTTCAGGCAATCTTTGAGGTATTTCTCTTGTGATATGAAGATGCCATTGCTTTGTGGACGGATTTGAAGACCGAGGAAGAATTTCAGCTCTCCCATCATGGACATCTGATATTGTTCTTGCATCATGGGTCCAAACTCATCACTGTATCTCTTGTCAGTGCAGCCGAAGATAATGTCATCCACATAGATGTGGCATACAAATAGTTCTCCATCATATGTCTTCGTGAAGAGCGTAGGATCCAGAGAAACAGTTTTGAATCCTTTGCTCTTTAGGAAGTCTTTGAGTGTGTCATACCAAGCGTGAGGGGCTTGTTAGAGGCCATACAGTGCCTTGTTGAGCTTATATACCATATCAGGACGTTTTGGGTCTTCAAAGCCAGGTGGCTGTGCGACATACACTTATTCTTCAATCTTGCCATTCAGAAAGGCACTCTTCACATCCATTTGAGACAGAAGGATGTTGTGATGATTGGCATAGGCTAGCAGTATGCGAATGGCTTCAAGCCTAGCCAGAGGAGCAAAGGTTTCATCAAAGTCAATCCCTTCTACTTGAGTGTAGCCTTGAGCAACGAGACGAGCCTTGTTTCTGACAACTTGACCATGCTCATCTTGTTTGTCGTGATAGATCCATTTTATGCCAATGATGTTATTCTTCCATGAGTCAGGATGCTTAACCAATTCCCACACATTGTTCAGCTCGAACTGTTGAAGCTCTTCTTGCATCGCTTGAATCCATTCAGGTTCCATGAAGGCTTCAGCAACTTTCTTGGGTTCAGCTATAGAGACAAATGCAAAGTTCCCACAGAAATTTGCTAGCTGTGTTGCTCTTGAACGAGTGAGTGGACCACGTGCATTGATGCTATCAATTATCTTCTCAATCTGTACTTGATTTGCAACACGAGGATGTACTGGACGAAGACTTTGCTCTGGCTGATCATTGTCTTCATCATCAGTATTGACTTCGGGCTGAGCAATGTGTTCAGGTTGATTAGGTGCAGAAATGATGAGTTCTTCTTCAGCCCGTGCCTCTGAAGGTATGATTTCTCCAGTACCCATAAGCTTGATGGATTCACTTGGTGAGACTTCATCTAGCACATTTGGCAGGTGCTCTCTTTGCGAGCCGTTAGTTTCATCGAACCGCACATCCACAGTTTCAACCACTTTATAGTGAAAGAGGTTGAAGACTCTATAGGAGTGTGAATCCTTTCCGTAACCAAGCATAAAACCTTCATGTGCTTTCGGTGCAAACTTTGAAGTGTGATGCGGATCCTTGATCCAGCACCTAACACCAAATACTCTGAAGTAGCTAATTACGTTTGGCTTCTTACCAGTTAGTAGCTCATATGATGTCTTCTTTAGAAGCTTGTGAAGATAAACACGGTTGATGACGTGGCATGCAGTATCAATGACTTCAGGCCAGAACTTCCTTGGAGTCTTGTACTCGTCAAGCATCGTCCGAGCCATCTCAATGAGGGTTCTGTTCTTACGCTCCATGATGCCATTCTGCTGAGGTGTGTATGGAGCTGGGAACTCATGAGTGATGCCCAACGTATCAAGATAGGTGTCGAGGCTGGTGTTCTTGAACTCTGTGCCATTGTCACTTCTGATGTGCTTGATCTTGACGCCATAGTTCGTCATGGCACGATTTGCAAATCGTCTGAAGACATCCTGCACTTCAGTCTTGTAGAGGATTATATGCACCCAGGTATATCTTGAGTAATCATCAACAATAATGAAGCCATAGAGACAAGCAGTGGTGGTAAGAGTAGAGTAATGAGTAGGGCCAAATAGGTCCATGTGAAGAAGCTCGAAGGGACGTGATGTCGTCATGATTGTCTTCAAGGGATACTTGGCCCTCGTCATCTTTCCAGCTTCGCAGGCACCACACAGATGATCCTTCTTGAACTTGACGCCCTTGATGCCTACGACATGCTTCTTCTTTGCGAGAGTGTACAAGTTCCACATGCCAGTATGCCCTAGCCTCTGATGCCAGAGCCAGCACTCTGAAGCTTTTGCTAGAAGACATACGGCCAATTGTGGTCCTACTGAGAAATCTACCATGTACAAATCGTCCTTTCGATATCCTTCGAAGACTAGAGATTTGTCAGATTCCATGAGCACAAGGCAACGATATTTTCCAAATATCACAATCATGTTCAAGTCACAAAGCATTGCGACAAACATTAAGTTGAAACCAAGTGATTCAACAAGCATCACTTTATCCACGTGCTGATCCTTTGAGATTGCAACTCTACCTAGACCCAATACCTTGCTTTTACCAGTGTCAGCAAATGTGATGTGACTCTTGTCAGATGGTCGTAGGGTTGAGTCCATGAGAAGACTCCGATCACCAGTCATGTGGTTAGTGCATCCACTGTCCATAATCCACTCAGAAGCCTTTGGTGTCATACCCTACAGTGTAGTTTGGGGGATAGGCTTCACCAAGGGAAGTGTGAAGCATAAACATTTGTCGAACAAGCATATTATCAAAGTTCAGATCACGGTTAGGATAAGTAGGATGTATGTCAAGGAATCCTGGGACGAAATACTGTAGCGACCTGACCTCAGACGGTAAAGTCTTTGTGCTTAAGTGTCATCCCTGGATCGGTATGCTGACACACACATTACTCGAGGATTTATAACAGAGGTAAATCACATGTATAAAGTAACGTAAATACTATTACCTCAATCCAAATAGCGGAAGTAACAATAAGGTTGTGGATTCCCATCAACACCAACGGCAAAGTTGAGTGTAGAAATCGTAACCCTAACATATCACTTACTCGTCGTAAGAATCCTGCAACATGAGACGTTGCAGCCACAAAGGGTCAGTACATTGAATGTACTGGCAAATTCACAATATAGGATAATGATGAATAATAGCTATCACTACATACATATATGTTTTTGCGTAAAGCCAATTTTTCCCTACTGCAAAGGAATATAATTTATTTAACTACAAAGTTGGTTGATAAATATTGAGAAGGTTCCTCCAACTCAATCCCAAATTAACATCAATAACCCAACAAATTATTTAAGTAACATGACGAGATCAATATGATAATCCTAGAACCAGATACTCAAGATGTCCATAACCGGGTACATGGCTAACCATGATTAGTTTGTACACTCTACAGAGGTTTGCGCACTTTTCCCCACAAGACTCAATCTCCTCCGTTGGATTTCTCGCACTACATGGTGTTTGAGAAACAAATGACCGAGACACAGTCTTTCAGAAACATTAACTCTCTACTCCGGGCAGACCAAACCAAACGTACAATCCCACTACTTGCTGATTCACCTCTTCAAGAGCTTCACGTAACTTACTCAACTATACTAGAGCCCATAATAGCTTGTGGCTGCACACGGAAGTTTCTAGCATGAATAATCTCAATTCCCTTTGAGCCTGGGTGGCGGTCCATAGGAAGATCACACGGGTACTCCAGGATTTCCGAAAATACAGGCAACACTGGGTACTCTAGGTGCCTCAATCCACCCAGATGTGTATTTAAGTTGCCACCTTAAGTTGAACCATTAATTATCAATCTCACATCTGTCATGGATTTCACTCACCCAAACCACGTCTACGAGCATAGCATAGCAATATAAGCAACGCGTAGAAGTAACTCCCAAGGGTTTGAATATAACAAGGTAATAGGTTCTACCTCACCAACTACTTCCCAACCCACATGTTATCAAGTCCTAATTATGCAATGTTTGAGGGTTGAAACTAATGCATAAAAATTGGGTATGAAAGGGATATGATCAAAGTGTGAACTTGCCTTGTACTGTTGATGAAGATGATTCGCACTCATAACTCTTGATATTTCTACTCGTCACACTCCGTTCAATCTATTGTGAGCAAGCAATAGTAACCACACATAAGCAATCACTCAGAAGATCGGGAAGAACGAAGAACACAGTTCAGAAAACATCAAAACCAAGCAAATAACTCTTGCAACATAAAACAATTTCTAACAGTACCAAAATTATGTGAATTTGGCCTTATCAAAAAGTTTAGGTCAAGAGCTTCGATTTGCAAAAAGAATCAACTAAATCGGAGTTATGAAACTTAAGTTATGTTCAAAAGAAGTTTGAATACAATCTGTTTGAATTTAAATTTTAAAACTTTCAAAAATATGTTTAAGTTGTTTTACTGGATAGAGGAGATCGTAACGAAGAAGTGGGCGTTGGTTTCATCTAATTTGGATGAACGAGTAAAAAGTTATGGCTATTTGAAAAATCAGGGCCAAGCTGTTTTACGGAAGAAAAATAGCTACGGCTAAGGTCTAATGTATAAATACGTAGACTAATTTATAATCTAATTATTCTATCGTATTAGTCTAGATATAATAAACTACAAAAGTATAAAAAAACAAAGAAAGATACCTTTATAAGGCAGAGAAAAGACGACTTTGGAGAGAAGAGACAATTTTCAGAAGTCGCGTCGGAGAGGAGAAATATATTTTTGTTAAATGAATCTAGTCAAACCAAAATATGATTTAACCCGAATCAGATGATTTTTGGAGGCTCTATGGTCTATATTTATAGGTGGAAAAGAGATTTAAGGGTCAAGGGCTAGGCAATGTGGGACTAAACGTAAACGAAAATATACGAAACAGAGAAGAAAAAGGCTAACGCCTCGCACGGGCCTAAAGGCCTCGGCCGGCCGCGCGCCATACAGGGGTTGCATTTTTTTTCCGAAGTATATTTTTTTCTTAAATTTGTTTAAAAAAAAACTAAACATTAACAAAAATAAAATAAATAAAAAAAGGCAAAAGAAAACAAAATAAAAACGGGCCGGCCTACTGCTACGCTACACATGTGGGCGGCGGTTAGTTGCAGGCTTATTTGTAGATTTTTTTTCTTTTTTTATATAGAAACAAAAAAGAGAACTGGATAACGATAATAAAATAAAATTTATATAGCCATATTATATATCAAAATTTTTAGAAAAAGATTTTCTACAATATGAACATTTCTCTAGTGCCAAATAAAATTCACAAAAATTCAAATAATTCAAACAGTGCTACTTCTACAATAAACCCAATAAAAATCATTTTAGAAATACCAAAATGATTTGAAAATTATTTCTCTCCCATTTTCTGATGTAGGGAATCATTTTACCCTATTTTCCATTTATTTTATTTTTGGAGAAAAATAATTTGAATAAAACCGAAATAACTCCTAATTGAAAATAATTTCAAACGGACTTTAAATTTGATCCTTTTAAACTTCCAACTCGTATTTCATATATTTTTAAGAAGTCATTTTAGCTTCTCTCATGAAAATCATTGAGTTGCTTAAAGTTTCTGAATTTGAAACATTTCCAAATAAAATTCAAATCTTTTCAAAAACCCCCTTTTCATTTAATTAAATGGAAGAAGTCATATCATCTTCTCTCGAGGGTTTTGTATTTGAAAAGAATTTGAATTCACGGAGATCAAAATGCAAAAAGGTGAAAGTTTGGGAAAGTCCTTTTATTCCCTCTCATTTAACTTTCAAAAAGTTTTGAATTTCACTCAATCAATCTCGCAACAATCAAACAAACAATCAATCTATCTATTTATTATAACATTCCAAAATTTAGAATTTTGGGATGTTACAAATACATAATAAGACCATTTGGGCATTTTATCTTGCGCCCCACAAGATGTTTAAGGTCCCCAGCATAAGCATCAGACGCCTTTGATTTCAGGCTGGAGACCTTTCCCTGCAAAAGAGAGTTAATTTTTCTTAGCCACCCACATCCTCAGGGGTGGCTTCGAAGCAATAAGTCTAAGTGCATCATATGAGAACTTTGTCTTTGGAGCCCTAGCAAATAGCCTTACAAGAGGTGAATAATACTCATAAGAATAAGCAGAGTAGTTCTTGGTCTTATGAACATGGCGATTTGATGAAACACGCTCATATTCATAGGCCTGAGTATGGTTTCCCTGCAAAACATTGGTGTTAGGGTGACTCTGTTGAGTCCTTTGTCTGTATAAAGCCTTTGGACCATATGAAGCCTTTGGTCTGGGGTTTGTCTTCTTCCCAAGTGGTGTCATGATGACATTCACCTGAAGATTCTCAAGACAGCTTTTGGGTACCCAGATCTTCTTCAAAGGCGGTCCATTCCTGCAGTTAGTACAAATATACCTGGCAAACACTTCACCATTCTGATTCTTAGACAGTTTATAGTTTGCATCAAAGGATTCATCAATGATAATCGGGTTAGCACAGAAACCAGATAAGGTAGATGGATCCACTGAAGGTCCCTTTGCAGCAACGCATGTGGTTTTGGGGTATTGCTCAGGCTTCCAATAAGAACCATCAACATTCATTTTCCTCTCGAACCCTACACCATCTTTCCTAGGGTTTCGATTCAGAATCTGTTCCTTGAGGACATCACATAGTGTTTGATGCCCTTTGAGACTTTTGTACATTCCTGTCTCAAGAAATGTCTTCAACCTGGCATTCTCATCAGCAACAGTAGTGGTATCCTCAGCAGAGGGGTTAGTTAACACATCAGTAGTTGAAGATATTACAATAGTAGGAGTAGTAGAACAACCAGCAACAGAGACAACATTATCACGCTGAAGACATTTTAGACATGGTGGTTCAAATCCTTCCTGAGCGGAACTGGTCTGTTGAGCGCGGAGTGACTCGTTCTCCTTTTGAAGGTCTTCATGAGCTGATCTCAAGTTCTCAAGATCTTTCTTCCTTTGAAGATAATCATAGGAGAGCTTTTCATGAGTAGTTGAGAGCGTTTCATGACGACTTTCAAGTTCTTCGTACTTAACATGAAGATTTTTAATGTCTTCTATTAAGGACTGAGATCGGGTCATTTCTGCATCCAACAGGTCATCGCTTTTGTCTAACGATTTTTCAATATGTTCCATAGCATTATGTTGCTTAGTTGCAATTTTAGCAAGTGTTTTGTAGCTAGGTTTAGATTCACATTCAGAGTCATCTTCACTTGATGTCTGAAAGTAAGCATCACGTGAGTTTACCTTGGCACCTCGTGCCATGAAGAAGTAGGTGGGAGCAGAGTCATCCTCATCATCAGCATAAGTGTTGGTGTTGAGGCCATTGTCTTCAAAGTTGAAAATGGACTTGGCGACGTATGCTTAAGCTAGAGCCAGATTTGCCATGCCTGAATTGGATTCCTCTTCAGACTCCACCTCCATCTCCTCGGGTGCAGACTCCTCCTCTGAATCCATCTCCTTGCCAACAAATGCACGAGCCTTGCTGGATGAGCTCTTCTTGTGTGATGAAGACTTCGACGAAGACTTGGAAGAAGACTTTGAGGATTTGTTCTTCTTCTTGTCATCAGAATCATATTCCTTGCTCTTCTTCTTCTTCTTCTTCTCATTGTCCCACTGTGGACATTCAGAGATGTAGTGACCAGGTTTCTTGCACTTGTGGCACGTTCTCTTCTTGTAGTCACGGGAGGAAGCTTCATCATTTCCTGAGCTGGATCTCGAAGACAGTCTGAAGCCTTTCTTCTTGGTGAACCTCTAGAACTTCCTCACCAGCATGGCAAATTCCTTTCCAATGTCTTCAGGATCCTTAGAACTATAGTCAGATTCTTCTTCAGATGATGAAACAACCTTTGCCTTCAAAGCGTGAGTTCGGCCATAGTTGGGACCATATATATATATCTCTTTTCTCAGATTGCTGAAACTCATGTATGTTGAGCCTTTCAAGTATGTCAGACGAGTCGAGAGTCTTGAAGTCAGGGCGTTCTTGAATCATCACGGCCAGGGTGTCGAATCAGCTATCAAGCAATCTCAGAAGTGTTTTGACGATTTCGTGCTTGGTGATCTCGGTGGCGCCGAGTGCACGAAGCTCATTTGTGATATTAGTGAGGCGATCAAATGTGAGCTGGACATTCTCATTGTCATTTCTCTTGAAGTGGTTGAAGAGGTTGCGGAGAACACTGATCCTTGAGTGTCTCTAGGTCGAGACGCCTTCGTTGACCTTGGAGAGCCAGTCCCAGACTAGCTTCGTAGTTTCCAGAGCACTCACACGACCGTATTGTCCTTTGTTCAGATGACCATAGATGATGTTCTTGGCAGTCGAGTCCAGTTGAATGAACCTCTTGACATCAGCAGTAGTGACACCTTCACCGACCTTGGGAACACCGTTCTTGACGACATACCAGAGGTCGATGTCAATGGCTTCAAGATGCATGCACATCTTATTCTTCCAGTAGGGATAATCAGTGCCATCGAAGACAGGGCACACAGCGGAGACTTTGATTATCCCTGCAGTCGACATAGCTAAAACTCCAGGTGGTTAAACCGAATCACACAGAACAAGGGAGCACCTTGCTCTGATACCAATTGAAAGTGCTAGTTATCGATTAGAGGGGGGGTGAATAGGCGATTTTTATGAAAGTCTTCAAAACACGAGGGCTTTGAAGACAAACAGTACAGATGAACCTATTGATATGCAGTGGAAGGTAGACTACACTAGCCAACCCATAGTCAAGTAACCAATGAAGTGAAAGCACGAAGACTATCAGCAGCTAGGTAGTAGAGATCAGGATGGAAGATAGTGCGAAGCCAAACAGTAAACAGTCTTCACTCAGTGAAGTCAATCAGATCATACAGGCAAGCAATGACTTCATGAAGACAAACTGTAAAGTAAAGGGAAGTGAAGGATAGAACTAGTAGCTTGGTGAAGACAAGGATTTGGCAGACCAGTTCCAGTTGCTGTGAAAATTGTACGTCTGGTTAGGGAGGCAGAGATTCAACTCAGAAGACCGCATCTTCACCTTATTCCCCTTGAGCTAAGGACACACAGTCCTCGCCCAATCACTCTGGTAACTCTTCAAGGTAGACTTCCAAACCTTCACAGACTTCGTTCACCGGCGATCCACAATGACTCTTGGACGCTCACAGCACGACGCCTAACTGGCTGGAGGATTCACAGTCCTTAAGTGTAACAAGTCTTCAGATCACGCAAACAGAAAGACTCCAATGATGCCTAACACTCTTTGGCTCTGGGTGTTTAGGGCTTTGTCCTCGCAAGGATCTCTCTCTCAAATGCTTCGGAGGTGGGTTGCTCTCAAACGACAAAAACAGTGCACTAACTCTGAGCAGTCACCAATTTATGGTATAGGGGTGGGCTATTTATAGCCAGGAGGCAACCCGACCTGATTTTTCCGAAATGACCCTGTGTCACTAAGGAACTGACACGTGTCCAACGGTCAGATTTCAAATACACCCGACAGCTTGACTTCGGCTACAAGTAAAGCTGACTCATCCAGCTCTGGATAAGATTTTCTCTCATTGTCTTTGCTCGAAAACATAGGATTTGGTTGAGCATCACATCAGTCACTCGGAATTCGTTCACTTAGACCCCACTTAACAGTACGGTGGTTCCTATGACTCAACAAAGAAGAAAAGGAAACTACGAATCAACTATGTCTTCGTACTCCATAGTCTTCATGTGAATGTCTTCTCAAGTTATAATGTTCGTTGTGAATATCTTCACAGACCACCATTGTCTTCAATGTCTTCACACATTTTTAGGGGTCATCTCTGGTTGGTAAACCGAATCAATGAGGGATTTTGACCTATGTTATCCTGCAATTCTCACAAACACATTAGCCCCTCAACCACGTTTGTCATCAATACTCCAAAACCAACTAGGGGTGGCATTAGATGCACTTACAATACTGAATTTCTGAATAGCATAAAAGGATACTTGAATAAGAATTTTTCAATGAAAGACCTCGGTGAATCTTCTTATATATTAGGCATCAAGATCTATAGAGATAGATCAAGACGCTTAATTGGACTTTCACAAAGCACATACCTTGATAAAGTTTTGAAGAAATTCAAAATGGATCAAGCAAAGAAAGGGTTCTTGCCTGTGTTACAAGGTGTGAAGTTGAGTCAGACTCAATGCCTGGCCACTGTAGAAGATAGAGAGAAAATGAAAGTCATTCCCTATGCTTCGGCCATAAGTTCTATCATGTATGCAATGCTGTGTACCAGACCTGATGTGTGCCTTGCTATTAGTTTAGCAGGGAGGTACCAAAGTAATCCAGGAGTGGATCACTGGACAGCGGTCAAGAACATCTGAAATACCTGAAAAGGACTAAGGATATGTTTCTCGTTTATGGAGGTGACAAAGAGCTCGTCGTAAACGGTTACGTCAATGCAAGCATTGACACCGATCCGTATGACTCTAAGTCACAAACCGGATATGTATTTTTATTGAATGGTGGAGCTGTCAGTTGATGCAGAGTTAAGCAAAGCGTCGTGGTGGGATCTACGTGTGAAGCGAAATACATAGCTACTTCGGAAGCAGCAAATGAAGGAGTCTGGATGAAGGAGTTCATATCCGATCTAGGTGTTATACCTAGTGCATCGGGTCCAATGAAAATCATTTGTGACAATACTGGTGCAATTGCCTTGGCAAAGGAATCCATATTTTACAAGAGAACCAACCACATCAAGAGATGCTTCAATTCCATCCGCGGTCAAGTCTAGGAGGGAGACATAGAGATTTGCAAGATATATATGGATCTGAATGTTGCAGACCCGTTGACTAAGCCTCTCTCACGAGCAAAACATGATCAGCACCAAGACTCCATGGGTGTTAGAATCATTACAATAGATTATTGACTCTAGTGCAAGTGGGAGACTGAAGGAAATATGCCCTAGAGGCAATAATAAAGTTGTTATTTATATTTCCTTATATCATGATAAATGTTTATTATTCATGCTAGAATTGTATTAACCGGAAACTTAGTACATGTGTGAATACATAGACAAACAGAGTGTCACTAGTATGCCTCTACTTGACTAGCTCGTTAATCAAAGATGATTAAGTTTCCTAGCCATAGACACGAGTTGTCATTTGATGAACGGGATCACATCATTAGAGAATGATTTGATTGACTTGAACCACCCGTTAGCTTAGCACTATGATCGTTTAGTTTATTGCTATTGCTTTCTCCATAACTTATACATGTTCCTATGACTATGAGATTATGCAACTCCCGAATACCGTAGGAACACTTAGTGTGCTATCAAACGACACAACGTAACTGGGTGATTATAAAGATGCTCTATAGGTGTCTCCGATGGTGTTTGTTGAGTTGGCATAGATCGAGATTAGGATTTGTCACTCCGATTGTCGGAGAGGTATCTCTGGGCCCTTTCGGTAATGCACATCACTATAAGCGTGGCAAGCAATGTGACTAATGAGTTAGTTACGGGATGTTGCATTACAGAACGAGTAAAGACACTTGCCAGTAATGAGATTTAACTAGGTATGTGTTGGAAATATGCCCTAGAGGCAATAATAAAAGTATTATTATTATATTTCCTTGTTCATGATAATTGTCTTTATTCATGCTATAATTGTGTTATCCGGAAATCGTAATAAATGTGTGAATAAATAGACACCAACATGTCCCTAGTAAGCCTCTAGTTGACTAGCTCGTTGATCAACAGATAGTCATGGTTTCCTGACTATGGACATTGGATGTCATTGATAACGAGATCACATCATTAGGAGAATGATGTGATGGACAAGACCCAATCCTAAACATAGCACAAGATCGTATAGTTCGTTTGCTAGAGTTTTTCCAATGTCAAGTATCCTTTCCTTAGACCATGAGATCATGTAACTCCCAGATACCGTAGGAGTGCTTTGGGTGTACCAAACGTCACAACGTAACTGGGTGACTATAAAGGTATACTACGGGTATCTCCGAAAGTGTCTGTTGGGTTGACACGGATCAAGACTGGGATTTGTTACTCCGTATGACGGAGAGGTATCTCTGGGCCCACTCGGTAATGCATCATCACAATGAGCTCAAAGTGACCAAGTGTCTGGTCACGGGATCATGCATTACGGTACGAGTAAAGTGACTTGCCGGTAATGAGATTGAATGAGGTATTGGGATACCGATGATCGAATCTCGGGCAGGTAACGTACCGATTGACAAAGGGAATTGTATACCGGGTTGCTTGAATCCTCGACATCGTGGTTCATCCGATGAGATCATCGAGGAGCATGTGGGAGCCAACATGGGTATCCAGATCCCGCTGTTGGTTATTGACCGGAGAGCCATCTCGGTCATGTCTACATGTCTCCCGAACCCGTAGGGTCTACACACTTAAGATTCGGTGACGCTAGGGTTGTAGGGATATGAATATGCAGTAACCCGAATGTTGTTCGGAGTCTCGGATGAGATCCCGGACGTCACGAGGAGTTACAGAATGGTCCGGAGGTAAAGATTTATATATGGGAAGTCATCGTACGATCGCCGGAAAGGTTCGGGGGCATATCGGTATTGTACCGGGGCCACCGGAGGGGTTCCGGGGGTCCACCGGGAGGGGCCACCTCTCCCGGAGGGCCTTATGGGCTGTATGAGGAAGGGATCCAGCCCAAAGTGGGCTGGGGCGCCACTTCCCCCTAGGGCCCATGCGCCTAGGGTGGGGGAAACCCTAAAGGGGGCGCCCCCCTTGCTTGGGGGGCAAGCCCCCTCCCCTTGGCCGCCGCCCCCCCTAGGAGATTGCATCTCCTAGGGCCGGCGCCCCCCTAGGCCCCCTATATATAGTGGGGGGAGGAAGGGCCTTATACCCTTGCCCCGGCACCTCCCTCTCCCCTCCAACGCCTCCTCCTCCTCCATAGAGCTCGGCGAAGCCCTGTCGGAGTACTGCATCTCCACCATCACCACGCCGTCGTGCTGCTGCTGGAGCCATCTTCCTCAACCTCTCCTTCCCCCTTTCTGGATCAAGAAGGAGGAGACGTCACGCTGACCATACGTGTGTTGAACGCGGAGGTGCCGTCCGTTCGGTGCTAGGATCTCCGGTGATTTGGATCACGTTGAGTACGACTACCTCATCCCCGTTCTTTGAACGCTTCCGCTCGCAATCTACAAAGGTATGTAGATGCATCCAATCACTCGTTGCTAGATGAACTCATAGATGGATCTTGGTGAAACCGTAGGAAATTTTTTGTTTTCTGCAACGTTCCCCAACAGTGGCATCATCAGCTAGGTCTATGCGTAGTTCTCTTTGCACGAGTAGAACACAATTTGTTGTGGGCGTAGATGTTGTCAACTTTCTTGCCGCTACTAGTATTATTTTGCTTCAGCGGTATTGTGGGATGAAGCGGCCCGGACCAACCTTACACGTACGCTTACGTGAGACCGGTTCCACCGACTAACATGCACTAGTTGCATAAGGTGGCTGGCGGGTGTCTGTCTCTCCCACTTTAGTTGGAGCGGATTCGATGAAAACGGTCCTTATGAAGGGTAAATAGAAGTTGACAAATCACGTTGTGGCTTTCACGTAGGTAAGAAAACGTTCTTGCTAGAACCCTATTGCAGCCACGTAAAACTTGCAACAACAATTAGAGGACGTCTAACTTGTTTTTGCAGCAAGTGTTTTGTGATGTGATATGGCCAAAGTTGTGATGAATGATGAATGATATATATGTGATGTATGAGATGTTCATGTCATTGTAATAGGAATCACGACTTGCATGTCGATGAGTATGACAACCGGCAGGAGCCATAGGAGTTGTCTTTATTTTTTGTATGACCTGCGTGTCATTGAGAAACGCCATGTAAATTACTTTACTTTATTGCTAAACATGTTAGCCATAGTAGTAGAAGTAATAGTTGGCGAGCAACTTCATGGAGACACGATTATGGAGATCATGATGATGTAGATCATGGTGTCATACCGGTGACAAGATGATCATGGAGCCCCAAGATGGAGATCAAAGGAGCTATGTGATATTGGCCATATCATGTCACTATTATTATTTGATTGCATGTGATGTTTATCATGTTTTTGCATCTTGTTTACTTAGAACGATGGTAGTAAATAAGATGACCCCTCATAATAATTTCAAGAAAGTGTTCCCCCTAACTGTGCACCGTTGCGACAGTTCGTTGTTTCAAAGCACCACGTGATGATCGGGTTTGATAGATTCCAACGTTCACATACAACGGGTGTAAGACAGATTTACACATGCAAACACTTAGGTTGACTTGACGAGCCTAGCATGTACAGACATGGCCTCGGAACACAGAAGACCGAAAGGTCGAGCATGAGTCGTATAGAAGATACGATCAACACGAAGATGTTCACCGACGTTGACTAGTCCGTCTCACGTGATGATCGAACACGGCCTAGTTAACTCGGATCATGTTATACTTAGATAACTGGAGGGATGTCTATCTGAGTGGGAGTTCATTGAATAATTTGATTAGATGAACTTAATTATCATGAACATAGTCTAAAATATTTACAATATGTCTTGTAGATCAAATGGCCAACGTTGTCCTCAACTTCAACGCGTTCCTAGAGAAAACCAAGCTGAAAGACGATGGTAGCAACTATACGGACTGGGTCCGGAACCTGAGGATCATCCTCATAGCTGCCAAGAAAGATTATGTCCTACAAGCACCGCTAGGTGAAGCACCTGTTCTCCCTGCTGAACAATACGTTATGAACGCTTGGCAGACACGTTCCGATGATTACTCCCTCGTTCAGAGCGGCATGCTTTGAAGCTTAGATCCGGGGCTCCAAAAGCGTTTTGAGAGACACGGAGCATATGAGATGTTCGAAGAGCTGAAAATGGTTTTTCAAGCTCATGCCCGGGTCGAGAGATATGAAGTCTCCGACAAGTTCTTCAGCTGTAAGATGGAGGAAAATAGTTCTGTCAGTGAGCACATACTCACTATGTCTGGGTTACATAACCGCCTGACTCAGCTGGGAGTTAATCTCCTGGATGACGCGGTCATTGACAGAATCCTCCAGTCGCTTCCACCGAGCTACAAAAGCTTTGTGATGAACTTCAATATGCAGGGGATGGAAAAGACCATTCTTGAAGTATTTGCAATGCTGAAATCAGCAGAGGTAGAAGTCAAAAAGGAACATCAAGTGTTGATGGTGAATAAAACCACTAAGTTCAAGAAAGGCAAGGGTAAGAAAAACTTCAAGAAGGACGGCAAGGGAGTTGCCGCGCCTGACAAGCAAGCTGCCGGGAAGAAGCCAAAGAATGGACCCAAGCCCGAGACTGAGTGTTTTTATTGCAAGGGAAGTGGTCACTGGAAGCGGAACTGCCCCAAATACTCAGCGGATAAGAAGGCCGGCATCACGAAAGGTATATGTGATATACATGTAATTGATGTGTACCTTACCAATACTCATAGTAGCTCTTGGGTATTTGATACCGGTGCAGTTGCTCATATTTGTAACTCAAAGCAGGAGCTGCGGAATAAGCGGAGACTGGCGAAGGACGAGGTGACGATGAGCGTCGGGAATGGTTCCAAGGTCGATGTGATCGCCGTCGGCACGCTACCTCTACATTTACCTACGGGATTAGTTTTGAACCTCAATAATTGTTATTTGGTGCCAAGTTTGAGCATGAACATTGTATCAGGATCTCGTTTAATACGAGATGGCTACTCATTTAAATCTGAGAATAATGGTTGTTCTATTTATATGAGAGATATGTTTTATGGTCATGCTCCGATGGTGAATGGTTTATTCTTAATGAATCTCGAGCGTAATGCTACACATATTCATAGTGTGAATACCAAAAGATGTAAGATTAATAATGATAGTCCCACATACTTGTGGCACTGCCGCCTTGGTCACATAGGTGTTAAACGCATGAAGAAGCTCCATGCAGATGGACTTTTAGAGTCTCTTGATTACAAATCATTTGACACGTGCGAACCATGCCTCATGGGTAAAATGACCAAGACTCCGTTCTCAGGAACAATGGAGCGAGCAACCAACTTATTGGAAATCATACATACTGATGTGTGCAGTCCAATGAGTGTTGAGGCTCGCCGTGGCTATCGTTATGTCCTCACCCTCACTGATGACTTGAGTAGGTATGGGTATATCTATTTAATGAAACACAAGTCTGAGACCTTTGAAAAGTTCAAGGAATTTCAGAGTGAGGTTGAGAATCAACGTAACAGGAAAATCAAGTTCTTGCGATCAGATCGCGGAGGAGAATACTTGAGTTACGAATTTGGCACACACTTAAGAAAATGTGGAATAGTTTCACAACTCACGCCGCCTGGAACACCTCAGCGTAATGGTGTGTCTGAACGTCGTAATCGCACTCTATTAGATATGGTGCGATCTATGATGTCTCTTACCGACTTATCGCTATCATTTTGGGGCTATGCTTTAGAGACTGCCGCATTCACTTTAAATAGGGCTCCGTCAAAATCCGTTGAGACGAGACCGTTTGAATTATGGTTTGGGAAGAAACCTAAGTTGTCGTTTCGAAAAGTTTGGGGATGCGATGCTTATGTCAAGAAACTTCAACCTGAAAAGCTCGAACCCAAATCGGAAAAATGCGTCTTCATAGGATACCCTAAAGAAACTATTGGGTATACCTTCTACCTCAGATCCGAAGGCAAGATCTTTGTTGCCAAGAATGGATCCTTTCTAGAGAAAGAGTTTCTCTCGAAAGAAGTAAGTGGGATGAAAGTAGAACTTGATGAAGTATTACCTCTTGAACCGGAAAATGGCGCAACTCAAGAAAATGTTCCTGAGGTGCCTGCACCGACTAGAGAGGAAATTAATGATGATGATCATGAAACTTCAGATCAAGTTGCTACTGAACTTCGTAGGTCCACAAGGACACGTTCCGCACCAGAGTGGTACGGCAACCCTGTCTTGGAAATCATGTTGTTAGATAACGGTGAACCTTCGAACTATGAAGAAGCGATGGCGGGCCCGGATTCTGACAAATGGCTAGAAGCCATGAAATCCGAGATAGGATCCATGTATGAAAACGAAGTATGGACTTTGACTGACTTGCCCGTTGAGCGGAGAGCCATAGAAAATAAATGGATCTTTAAGAAGAAGACAGACGCGGATGGTAATGTGACCATCTATAAAGCTCGGCTTGTCGCTAAGGGTTATCGACAAGTTCAAGGGGTTGACTACGATGAGACTTTCTCACCGGTAGCGAAGCTAAAGTCCGTCCGAATCATGTTAGCAATTGCCGCATTCTATGATTATGAGATATGGCAAATGGACATCAAAACGACATTCCTTAATGGTTTCCTTAAGGAAGAATTGTATATGATGCAGCCAGAAGGTTTTGTTGATCCTAAGAATGCTGACAAGGTGTGCAAGCTCCAACGCTCGATTTATGGGCTAGTGCAAGCATCTCGGAGTTGGAACATTCGCTTTGATGAGATGATCAAAGCGTTTGGGTTTACGCAGACTTATGGAGAAGCCTGCGTTTACAAGAAAGTGAGTGGGAGCTCTGTAGCATTTCTCATATTATATGTAGATGACATACTTTTGATGGGAAATGATATAGAACTCTTGGACAGCATTAAGGCCTACTTGAATAAGAGTTTTTCAATGAAGGACCTTGGAGAAGCTGCATATATATTAGGCATCAAGATCTATAGAGATAGATCAAGACGCCTCATAGGTCTTTCACAAAGCACATACCTTGATAAGATATTGAAGAAGTTCAATATGGATCAATCTAAGAAGGGGTTCTTGCCTGTGTTTCAAGGTGTGAAATTGAGCTCAGCTCAATGTCTGACCACGACAGAAGATATAGAAGAGATGAGCGTCATCCCCTATGCCTCAGCCATAGGTTCTATTATGTATGCCATGCTGTGTACCAGACCTGATGTAAACCTTGCCGTAAGTTTGGTAGGTAGGTACCAAAGTAATCCCGGCAAGGAACACTGGACAGCGGTCAAGAATATCCTGAAGTACCTGAAAAGGACTAAGGAAATGTTTCTTGTTTATGGAGGTGACGAAGAGCTCGTCGTAAAGGGTTACGTCGACGCTAGCTTCGACACAGATCTGGATGACTCTAAGTCACAAACCGGATACGTGTATATTTTGAATGGTGGGGCAGTAAGCTGGTGCAGTTGCAAGCAGAGCGTCGTGGCGGGATCTGCATGTGAAGCGGAGTACATGGCAGCCTCGGAAGCAGCACATGTAGCAATATGGGTGAAGGAGTTCATCACCGACCTAGGAGTCATACCCAATGCGTCGGGGCCAGTCAAACTCTTCTGTGACAACACTGGAGCTATTGGACTTGCCAAGGAGCCCAGGTTTCACAAGAAGACCAGGCACATCAAGCGTCGCTTCAACTCCATTCGTGAAAATGTTCAAGATGGAGACATAGATATTTGTAAAGTACATACGGACCTGAATGTAGAAGATCCGTTGACTAAACCTCTCCCTAGAGAAAAACATGATCAACACCAGAATTCCATGGGTGTTCGATTCATCACAATGTAACTAGATTATTGACTCTAGTGCAAGTGGGAGACTGTTGGAAATATGCCCTAGAGGCAATAATAAAAGCATTATTATTATATTTCCTTGTTCATGATAATTGTCTTTATTCATGCTGTAATTGTGTTATCCGGAAATCGTAATACATGTGTGAATAAATAGACACCAACATGTCCCTAGTAAGCCTCTAGTTGACTAGCTCGTTGATCAACAGATAGTCATGGTTTCCTGACTATGGACATTGGATGTCATTGATAACGAGATCACATCATTAGGAGAATGATGTGATGGACAAGACCCAATCCTAAACATAGCACAAGATCGTATAGTTCGTTTGCTAGAGTTTTTCCAATGTCAAGTATCCTTTCCTTAGACCATGAGATCGTGTAACTCCCGGATACCGTAGGAGTGCTTTGGGTGTACCAAACGTCACAACGTAACTGGGTGACTATAAAGGTATACTACGGGTATCTCCGAAAGTGTCTGTTGGGTTGACACGGATCAAGACTGGGATTTGTCACTCCGTATGACGGAGAGGTATATCTGGGCCCACTCGGTAATGCATCATCACAATGAGCTCAAAGTGACCAAGTGTCTGGTCACGGTATCATGCATTACGGTACGAGTAAAGTGACTTGCCGGTAACGAGATTGAACAAGGTATTGGGATATCGACGATCGAATCTCGGGCAAGTAACGTACCGATTGACAAAGGGAATTGTATACGGGGTTGCTTGAATCCTCGACATCGTGGTTCATCCGATGAGATCATCGAGGAGCATGTGGGAGCCAACATGGGTATCCAGATCCCGCTGTTGGTTATTGACCGGAGAGCCATCTCGGTCATGTCTACATGTCTCCCGAACCCGTAGGGTCTACACACTTAAGGTTCGGTGACGCTAGGGTTGTAGGGATATGAATATGCAGTAACCCGAATGTTGTTCGAAGTCTCGGATGAGATCCCGGACGTCAAGAGGAGTTCCGGAATGGTCCGGAGGTAAAGATTTATATATGGGAAGTTATCATACGGTTGCCGGAAAGGTTTAGGGGCATATCAGTATTGTACCGGGGCCACCGGAGGGGTTCCGGGGGTCCACCGGGAGGGGCCACCTCTCCCGGAGGGCCTTATGGGCTGTATGAGGAAGGGATCCAGCCCAAAGTGGGCTGGGGCGCCACTTCCCCCTAGGGCCCATGCACCTAGGTTGGGGGAAACCCTAAAGGGGGCGCCCCCTTGCTTGGGGGGCAAGCCCCCTCCCCTTGGCCGCCGCCCCCCTAGGAGATTGCATCTCCTAGGGCCGGCGCCCCCCTAGGCCCCCTATATATAGTGGGGGGGGGGAGGAAGGGCCTCATACCCTTGCCCCAGACGCCTCCCTCTCCCCTCCAACACCTCATCCTCCTCCATCGAGCTCGGCGAAGCCCTGTCGGAGTACTGCATCTCCACCATCACCACGCCGTCGTGCTGCTGCTGGAGCCATCTTCCTCAACCTCTCCTTCCCCCTTGCTGGATCAAGAAGGAGGAGACGTCACGCTGACTGTACGTGTGTTGAACGCGGAGGTGCCATCCGTTCGGTGCTAGGATCTCCGGTGATTTGGATCACGTCGAGTACGACTACCTCATCCCCGTTCTTTGAATGCTTCCGCTTGCGATCTACCAAGGTATGTAGATGCATCCAATCACTCGTTGCTAGATGAACTCATAGATGGATCCTCGTGAAACCGTAGGAAATTTTTTGTTTTCTGCAACGTTTCCCAACAGTATGATGATACCGACGATCGAATCTCGGGCAAGTAACATACCGATGACAAAGGGAACAACGTATGTTGTTATGCGGTTTGACCGATAAATATCTACGTAGAATATGTAGGAACCAATATGAGCATCCAGGTTCCGCTATTGGTTATTGACTGGAGATGAGTCTCGGTCATGTCTACATAGTTCTCGAACCCGCAGGGTCCGCACGCTTAACGTTCGATGACGATCGGTATTATGAGTTTATGTGTTTTGATGTACCAAAGGTAGTTTGGGGTCCTGGATGTGATCATGGACATGACGATGAGTCTTGAAATGGTTGAGACATGAAGATTGATATATTGGAAGGTTATGTTTGGGCACCGGAATGGTTTCAGATGAGTTCGGGCATATACCGGAGTACCGGGGGGTTACCGGAACCCCCCGGGGGCTTAATGGGCCTACATGGGCTTTAGTGGAAGAGGGAGGAGGCGGCCAAGAGGTGGGGGCGCCCCCCCCCAAGCCCAATCCGAATTGGGAGGGGGGCCGGCCCCCCTTTCCTTCTTCTCCTCTTCCCCTTCCTCCCCCCTCCTATTAGGACTAGGAAAAGGTAGGAGTAGGAATCCCCCCCTTGGGGGCGCACCATGAGGCCGGCCGGCCCCCTCCTCCCCTCCTTTATATATGGGGGAGGGGGCACCCCATAGACACACAAGTTGACAATTGTTTTAGCCGTGTGCGGTGCCCCCCTCCACATATACACACCTCGGTCATATCGTCATAGTGCTTAGGCAAAGCCCTATGCTGGTAACTTCATCATCACCATCAACACGTCGTCGTGCTGACGAAAATCTCCCACGGCCTCAACTGGATCAAGAGTACGAGGGACGTCACCGAGTTGAACGTGTGCAGATCTCGGAGGTGCCATGCGTTCGGTACTTGATTGGTTGGATCGCGAAGATGTTCGACTACATCAACCGCGTTTCTTAACGCTTCCGCTTCCGGTCTACGAGGGTACGTAGACATACTCTCCACTCTCGTTGCTATGCATCCCTAGATAGATCTTGCGTGATCGTAGGAATTTTTTTGAAATACTGCGTTCCCTAATAGATTTTCCCAATTTCAAACCCACGATCTTGCAACAACTCGGTAAGGTGCTCATACCACGCACGTGGGGCTTGTTTAAGGCCATATAGTGCCTTATCGAGTTGGTACACATGATCGGGGAAATAGGGATCCTCGAACCCCGGGGTTTTTTTGATAACCCACAAGTATAGGGGATCGCAACAGTTTTCGAGGGTAGAGTATTCAACCCAAATTTATTGATTCGACACAAGGGGAGCCAAAGAATATTCTCAAGTATTAACAGTTCAGTTGTCAATTCAACCGCACCTGAAAGACTTAATATCTGCAGCAAAGTATTTAGTAGCAAAGTAATATGGAAGTAACGGTAATGATGGCAAGAGTAACAGTATTGGTTTTGTAGTGATTGTAACAGTGGCAACGGAAAAGTAACTAAGCAAAGATCAATATGCGAAAAGCTCATAGGCAATGGATCAATGATGGATAATTATGTCAGATGCGACTCCTCATGCAACAGTTATAACGTAGGGTGACACAGAACTAGCTCCAGTTAATCAATGTAATTTAGACATATATTCCGAATATAGTCATACATGAGTAATTACATGATAAATCTCATCCAACCCATCACCGTCCAGCAAGCCTGCGATGGAACTACTCATGCACGGCGGTGAGCATCATGAAATTGGTGATGGGGGAAGGTTGATGATGACGATTGTCGGTGTCAAAACCTACGGATCTCGGGTAGGGGGTCCCGAACTGTGCGTCTAAGGCGGATGGTAACAGGAGGCAGAGGACACAATGTTTACCCAGGTTCGGGCCCTCTCGATGGAGGTAATACCCTACGTCCTTCTTGATTGATCTTGATGATATGAGTATTACAAGAGTTGATCTACCACGAGATCGTAGAGGCTAAACCCTAGAAGCTAGCCTATGATTATGATTGTTGTCGTCCCACGGATTAAAACCCTCCGGTTTATATAGACACCGGAGGGGGCTAGGGTTACACAGAGTCAGTTACAAGGGAGGAGATCTACATATCCGAACTGCCAAGCTTGCCTTCCACGCAAAGGAGAGTCCCACCCAGACACGGGACGAAGTCTTCAATCTTGTATCTTCATAGTCCATCAGTCCGGCCAAAGTATATAGTCCGGCTGTCCGAGGACCCCCTAATCCAGGACTCCCTCAGTATCCCCTGAACCAGGCTTCAATGACGATGATTCCGGCGCGCAGATTGTCTTCGGCATTGCATGGCGGGTTCCTTCTCCGAATACTCCATAGAAGATTTTTGAACACAAGGATCGTGTCCAGCTCTGCAACGCAAATTCCACGTACCACCGTAGAGAGTATAATATTTCCACAAATCTAATCTGCTGACAACTTTTCACAATGTGACATCACGATATGGCCCGTTCATTATGCGAACCATTTTTCTCAACTAGCTACTACACGTATTGCGAGGCGGTTTTCGTGGCACGTCTTGTCGAAGCAGAGATCGTGTCCCCTTATCACGGGATTCTCATCAATATGGGTGTGGGTAACCCAACCGTGCCATCAATTATGGCGCTTTGGGAATAAGCGAGTTTACTAGGCAAGTGGGGAGGCACATAGTTTCTTACGCCCTTATAAAGGGACAAGGACTCCTCCTTTTCACCCACGCCTTCTTCTTACCGATCCATTTCCCCTCGCCCGAGCTCCAGCGCCCGAGCGTTCGTCTTCTCCGCCCACAAAGGCCTTCCGAAATTGTCCGGATCCGGAGTAGGAGGCAAGTGGATGGCATCTACCATCTAGGAGAAGCATATCAAAAAGCTTCGGGAGGCCGGGTATCTGGCCAAAAAATCGGCCACCGTCTCCCAACGGCGGGACAGATCGTTCCCACTCCGGAACCTCAAGAGAGGGTTGTATTCCTCCCTCACTTTGTCCGCGGGCTAGGTTTTCCCCTCCACCCATTCGTCCGCGGCATCGTGTATTATTACGGGATCGATTTTCATGATATATCCCCCAATTCCTTCCTCAACCTCTCGACATTCAGAGTCATGTGCGAGGCTTTTCTCCGCATCTCGCCACCTTTAATGTGAAGCCCAAGGTGGTGAGTGGCGAGCACGCCGAGTGCGGGGGTGCCATGGTGAGCAAGATGCCCAATGTCACATGGCCAACAGGTTCCTTTAATGATTCCGTCAAAGAGTGGCAACAGAAGTGGTTTTACATTACTGAGCTGCGCAGCACGGAATGGGCCGCTGCTCCAGAGTTCCGATCCGGAGCCCCTCTGCGGCTTACGTCCTGGCCCAAGAAGGGCCTGAATTGGTCTTCATCTGACGAACTGTCTATGCTCCAGACGCGCGTTAAAGATATGGAAGACAAGAAAATCGAACTTTTCAATGTAGTCCAGGTGATGTTAGTTTGCCGGATCCTACCTTGTCAGCACCGGACTTGCAATCTCTGGGAATTCGATCCGGCCAAGCACCAGACCCTGCGAAAGCTCTTTGGCTCCTCGCACGAAGACATCTGCAAGGTGCTTTTCAAGATCGGCAAATCATGGCCGGACTCGGCCGAGGACCGCGGGTATCCACCGTCCCACCCTGCAAACTCGGTAAGTTTTTACGCATTTTACCCGCATAACCCAAGGGAAATTCTCAATGTGTTTTCCTCAACTCCCCTAGGGCTGGACAAAGAAGGCGGGGTGGATCCACTGTCCAGCCCCGTTGCCCGAAGAACCGGCCGGCCCACTTCTGACGAAGATGCTGGTCCCGGTGCCGTACAAGGCACCGAAGAAGAAGGCCGAGAAGGAGGCCAAAAAGACCCGGGGCGGCCTTCGTCGCCGCGGCACTTCGGACACAATATCTGAAGGCTCCAACATCTGTTCTGCCTCCGAAGAGGACGAGGAGGAGGACGAAGACGAATCCCCAGTGGGGGAAGAAAGAAGAGGGCGGCCTCCATACACTTGGAGGCCGAGTCGCCTAAAAGGGGAAACTCCTCTTCCGGAAGAGTCCATTGCCGCCGCCGACAGCAGCCCGGCGTGGGATCCCAGGGCCCTGCCCCTGGTGAATTCATGAGTATAAGATCCGAACATGCTTATGCGTCCAGACTCATCATGGCATAATATTTTAACCTGAGCTATATTTTCTGTAGTCCGGCGAGGTCCCGCACCGAATGATCCTCATCAGAGGATTCGCTGAGCTCGGATCCTGTAGAGAGCGGGACGCCCCCGAAGGCCCCTTCCCCCAAATATGTGCAGAACATTGAGGCTTCGTCCCGAAGGGACCCCGGCCAAGGAGGGGGGAAGAGATCGTGAAAGCGGCGCCTGGAGGTCAAACTTCGAGGGCCGGAGACATGGGGGAGAAGATTCCCATGGGAGTCGATGGCGGGAGCAATCTTGAATTCGGCTCCCAGCCGGACGCAATTCTGGAGACCAATACGGCTCCAGAATCAAGTAGGCGCCTCCCTCGGCTGGAGGGGGCGTGCCTGTTCCACCGGCAATCTCTGTCCAGCCAGAGGTGCCGGATGTTTTGCTGGCGGCGCTGAAGAGCGCCTCCATCATCGATGAACACCGTGCCCTGATAGGTGCGGTGATTAAGGAGATTCAGTATGCTGAGAGTGGACTGAATGAAGCCTGTATCAGCCTTCTAAGAGGCTTTGAGGTATGTTTTATGAGGTTTCAAAGAGTGTCATAGTATGGATAGTAGCCCCCGATACACTGTTCGGTCAAGAAAGGACCGGATAGAGGATCAATTTTATTTTCACAGGAAGACTCACTTGATGACATCTATCTCTCTTCTTTTATAAGCAGGCGTCTGCAGTGGCTGCTGCCTCTCATGATGTGGAGGTCTCCGGACTGAATCAAAGTCCAGAGCAGGCCGAAGAAGAACTTGGCCAGTTGAAAAGCCTTGTTCGCGATCAGTGCGAACAAATTCTCAGTATGATAACATATGTTCCATTATTTGCACCAGGGGCGATGACCGAAGTCGAGGCTCTGAGGAGGGCTGTTGCCGAGGCCGAGGAAAAGGCAGCCGCAGAGCAGGCTCTTCATAAGAAGCATGAGGCCAGGGTTATTCAAGCTGAGCAGGAGCTTCAAGAGTCCGTGAAGAAATGCGAGACCTTGGAGCTGAGTTTAGCGGAGAAAGAATCCGAACTCGCCAGGGCTCATCAGGCCGCGCACGATGCCCTGGGGGAAACCCAAGGCGCCCTGCAGGAGATCCAAGAGGCGAGGACAATCGCGGCGGGTAAGGCTTTTTTCCATGTAAAGCAAGTATTTGAGGAGAAAATCATGTATCTAATTTTGAGTTCGGATTTCTCTAGGGGTATTTGCGGAACTGCCCCGCAGTATATTGGATGCCTCCCAATTCTACTGAGCCGAAGAAGGGAACACTGCGGATAACCTCTTCTGGTCGCAGTATCTGGCACCGAATTATCCGGTGCCTTTTGCCGACCAACTGAAATAGCTGATCGAACTGCATAGGGCAGCCGAACTAGCAATGAAGGATTTGATTATCCGTCTATGGCCTGCCGAGCCGATTCCAGGCAGCTACTTCGGGCTCGTGAAGCGGCTTGTGAGTGCCTACCCTCGACTTGACGTCATCAAGCGGTCGGTCTATATAGAGGGTGCGCGAATGGCCTTCGCCCGTGCAAAGGTGCACTGGGGGAAGATGGATGCTGAAAAGCCGATGACCGAGGGACCGCTAGAGGGGATGGAGCACCGCAAGCCTGAATTATATTATGAAAGTGTCCTAAAAGGATCCTGCCTAGCGGCGGAGCAATGCACAAAGGATATTATATTTCCATGAATACAATCATGTTGTCCTTTGTAATGTTGAACAAGGTCATTTCTATTATTTATTGCCCATTATATAAAAGTTTATCCTCCTACGCGGCCGTTTTATAGATTAAACTTGAGAGTTGGCCAGTCGTCGGTGTAGGATCGAAAGTATGTCTAGAGGGGGGGTGATTAGACTACTTGACCAAATAAAAATCTAGCCTTTCCCCAATTTTAGTTCTTGGCAGATTTTAGCAACTTTGGACAAGTCAAGCAATCTTAACACAATTCAAGCAAGCATGCAAAGAGTATATGAGCAGCGGAAAGTAAAGCATGCAACTTGCAAGAATGTAAAGGGAAGGGTTTGGAGGATTCAAACACAATTGGAGACACGGATGTTTTTTTCGTGGTTCCGATAGGTGGTGCTATCGTACATCCACGTTGATGGAGACTTCAACCCACGAAGGGTAACGGTTGCGCGAGTCCACGAAGGGCTCCACCCACGAAGGGTCCAGGAAGAAGCAACCTTGTCTATCCCACCATGGCCATCGTCCACAAAGGACTTGCCTCACTAGCGGTAGATCTTCACGAAGTAGGCGATCTCCTTGCCCTTACAAACTCCTTGGTTCAACTCCACAATCTTGTCGGAGGCTCCCAAGTGACACCTAGCCAATCTAGGAGACACCACTCTCCAAGAAGTAACAAATGGTGTGTTGATGATGAACTCCTTGCTCTTGTGATTCAAATGATAGTCTCCCCAACACTCAACTCTCTCTCACAGGATTTGGATTTGGTGGAAAGAAGATTTGAGTGGAAAGCAACTTGGGGAAGGCTAGAGATCAAGATTCATATGGTAGGAATGGAATACCTTGGTCTCAACACAAGTGTAGGTGGTTCTCTCTCACAAAAAGTAAGTTGGAAGTGTAGGTTCATTCTGATGGCTCTCTCCACGAATGAATAGGAGGTGGAGGGGAATATATAGCCTCCACACAAAATCTAACCATTACACATAACTTCCCAAACTCGGTGGGACCGAATGGTTAAACTCGGTCGGACCGATTTAGCAAAGCTAGTGACCGTTAGGGTTTTCGGTGGGACCGACATGCAACTCGGTAGGACCGATATGGTTAGGGTTAGGGCATAACGTAATCTCGGTGAGACCGATTACACAAACTCGGTGAGACAGATTTTGGTAATAAGCTAACCAGAGAGTTGGTCAGGTAAACTCGGTGGGACCGATCGCTCATTTCGGTGAGACCGAAACGTTACGAAGGGAAAACAGAGAGTTTACATTGCAATCTCGGTGGGACCGATCGCTCATCTCGGTGAGACCAAAATGTTATGAAGGGAAACAGAGAGATTGCAACCCCATCTCGGTGAGACCGAGATCCCTATCGGTGACACCGATTTGCCTAGGGTTTATGGCAGTGGCTATGACATTTGAAACTCAGTGGCGCCGGATAGGAAGAATCGGTGGGGCCGAGTTTGACTTTTGGTTTAGGTCATATGTGGATGTGAGAAACTAGTTCAGGGTTTTGGAGCATATCACTAAGCATTTTGGGCAAGAACCTCATTAAGCAACACCTCATCCCTCCTTGATAGTATTGGCCTTTCCTATAGACTCAATGTGATCTTGGATCACTAAAATGGAAAATGTAGAGTCTTGAGCTTTGAGCTTGAGCCAATCCTTTGTCCTTAGCATTTTGAGGGGTCCACTTTTCTCATCCATGCCATGCCAATCATTGAGCTTTCCTGAGATATTAATCTTGAAATAGCATTAGCTCAATGAGCTATATGTTGTTAGGAATTACAAAAACCACCTAGGGATAGTTGCACTTTCAATCTCCCCCTTTTTGGTAATTGATGACAACATATAGATCAAAGCTTCGACAAATGATAATAAGAGTGAAAAACATTGTCGCTTTGAGAAGTATGTGAAAAGCAAGAGCTCCCCCTAAATTTGTGCATAGTTTAAAATTTGCTTTGGACTACAAATGCACAAAGATTTAGGATCATGGGTTACTCTTCCATGTCACATACATCTTGGTGGAGCGCTCAAAATGATAATAATTAAAATACATGCACTCATCACCAAGCAAAGTGAGTGATCATATAAAAGGATAATGTCATCCAACAAGCATTAAGGTAGCATATGATCAAACACGTGATCATCCAAGTATCACACACAAGCATAAAGTATCTCAAACGAGCAGATAATAAAGTTCAACCACCAAGGAGAAACGCAAGAGAGAACAAAAGCAACTCTCTCTCTCTCTCTCGAAGCCAATGATCTATACATTTTCTCCCCCTTTGGCAACAAGTTACCAAAAAGTACATAAAAATCCATACTGCTAAATTGTCTCTCAGGCCTGGTCTTCAGGTGGTGGTGTAGACAGAACTCCAAGGACGAAGGCGTCAGTTGATGTAGATGGAGCTGGTGGAGTAGGTGCTGGAGCTGGTGGCACTGAAGCTGTAGTTGGTGCAGATGAAGTTGCTCTGGTGTCTGTGACAGGCATAGCAGCAGACCTCTGACCTCTGGGAACTCTAGCAAAATCATTAGTGGTTGTCTTGCCCTTCTTCTCCTGCACTTCCTCCTGAAGTTGCTCAACAACAGACTGTATCTCAGTGACCTTCACATCTAAGTCATAGAACTTCTGCTCCATGATCCTCTCCAAGCTCTCCTGGTTTTGAGTCAGCGTAGCCAACCCCTTCTCAATCCTCAGACTGGAGGCAATCAAGTAGCCAAGCTGATCTTGCTTGCTCTTCAGAAGATACTGAGATGCCTCTTCAGTGGTTGGCATCTTTGCAGCCTTTTCAGCCCTTGCCTTCTCCTTCTTGGCTTGTGCGTGCACAAAAGATGGTTCATTCTCATCCATCACCACAGTGTTGTCCTCAAAGTCTGGGTAGATGGGCATGTGTTCCTTGTCCAGGAGATATGTGCTAGTGCCCATCTTGGAGTTGATTAGCTCCTGGATCTGTGGGGCATACCCACAACTCCTCTTCTAATCTGCAGCTGTTCTCTTAATGGTTTCCACAATTAGGCTCATGACTTTGAACTTTTGAGGCACATCAAATATGTGAAGCAAGTTAATTGCATGGCCTCTGATCATCTTGTGATCACCTGAATTTGGCAAGAGAGTGTGCCTGAGGATCCAGTTGATTGTTGGCAAGCCTGACAGAAGGTAATGTACCGATCCAAACTTGTGTGTCTCAAGAGCAGCATCTGGGATCTCTTTGTACATGTGTGCCATGGTGTTGTGATCCTTCTTCTTCTTGGCATAGACATCCAAGTCATCTTCACTCTCCTCAGGAGCATTGATCAATTTCGCCCATTCAGCAACCGTTGACTAGTACCTAGTACCTTCAGACATCCAGACAATTCTTCCATCTGGGTAGAAATGAGCTGTGGAGTAGAATTGCATGATGAGCTCATCATTCCACTTTGTGAGCTTCTGAGCCACAAACTCATCGACTCCACACGCCTTGAAGATGTCATATACACCAGGGAAGTGATCTTCATTTTCCTCAATGAATGTCCAATCGACCCATCTCATGTCACACATTATGGGCTTCTTGTTAAGTAAGATAGTCTCATAGAAGTCCTGCTGTTCCTTTGTATGGAACCTGTAGTCCACAATAGTCCTTCTCCTGGCGGCATATGGATCAGACTCTCTCCATATCCTTAGACCAAAATCCTTCCTGATTTTCATGTTCTCTGCAACTGGATGAGCATCATTGTGGTCTAGAATTTTGGGCTTCAACTTCCTTAACACGACAGAATCATCTTCTTCTTCAGCAGCTTGAGGCACTGGGGCCTTGTTCTTCTCCTCAGCAGGGATGTTCCTGGTGCTCCTCTTTGGTTTTGGCTTTGGAGCTGGAGCAGAAGTCTTAGGAGCAGTCTTAGGCTTAGATGGAACAGCCCCTGCCCTTATAACATCTCCCATAAGCTTTTGAGCTTTGGGTGCTGGTGCTGCATCCTATTCCTCTTCCTCTTCTTCAGAGTCTTTCATTATTGAAGATCTCCCAAGCACTCTGGCAGTGGTCTTCTTAACCCTTTCCTTTCCTTTCTTTTCTTTTCTGCCACAACCTGCTCTTTGGGTGCAAATCCTAAAGTCTCTTGAGTGGATGTTCTGGCTTTTGACATGGGAGCTCTCTTGGTAGGAACCTTTTGCTTCATCCCTGGTTTAGTGGCAGCAGCTGTGCCATATTCCTTTTTCAGGACTTTCCTCTTTGAGGTGGCCTCTTCCTCAACAGCCACATAGTCCTCATCCTCTGAATCTGAGGTTTTCTTCTTTCTGGTCCTGGTGGCTGCCTTAGGCAAGTTGCTGGGGGTACTTCTGCTTCCTTCATCAAAGCTGCTAGAGGGACTAGTGCCCTCACTCAAGTTCACTTGCTCCTCAGACTTGTTCTGACTGTCACTCTGATCTAATATGATGCAAACACTAACAGCAGACCCTATGAATGGATTATAGATGAGGTAGAGTGGATGAGCATCACAAAGTGCAGAGGTTTTTGCAAAAGAATGAATCAAAAACTTAGTTTTAGTTTTCCACAGAAAGCATTTTGGATCTACCGATTTGAAATCTCGGTGATACCGAAGCAGCTGTTGGAACCTAAACTAGTGAACTCGGTCAGACTGAGTCACAGTTCGGTGGCACCGAGACTGCTAGGGTTTCACAAAGACTCGAACTCGGTCACACCGATTTGCAATTCTCGGTCAGACCGAGAATCACATGTGCAATGGCCTGAGCCAAATCGGTGGAACCGAGTTCATCAACTCGGTCGGTCCGAGATGGTTTCGGCGGAAACCTAACCCTAAATTTTCAATCCACAACTAAACTACGGAGTGTTTTCATTGGATAGAGTGATCTCAACCGTGGAAAGATACATGGCAAAACAATGTGCTGGGGAATCGGAGTGAGAACAGCACAAAGATCAAGTCCATACCCTAGTTCGGCGATGGACTTGCTACGGTGGCAACGGCGGAGACGATCCCGTTGACGGCGGTGGAGACCAACGACTGAAGGCAGCTGGCAACGAGGAGGACAATACGGAGACCCAGGGAGGCAAAGCATGCTGAGCGCGGGCGAAGAGGTTCGGAAAGTTTTCCAAATTTTGGCCCGTGGGTATATATAGCCTGACCCTGTCGGTGTGACCGAGTGGAACAACTCGGTGGCACCGAGATGCATAACTGCGAGCAGTTACTGCAACTTGGTGTGACCGAAAAGTTCAAATCAGTTGCACCGAGATTGAAAACCTAGATCGACTTAGTGATCTCGGTATGACCAAAATGGATGAATCGGTCAGACCGAAACGCACAAAGAAGTTTTGGAAGTTTAAGTCTATGAAGAATCAGGGACTCCGAGTGCTCCTCACACAGAGTGGTTCAAATCTGACTTGATCAAACTTTGTGATGCAGCATGAATAGAGTTTGAGATGAGAAGAGCATAGATAGCTAGAGAAGGTTCTTAGGCATTCTTGTCCATCCACTTGGCAAGAGAGAAACAAACCAACCAATCAAAACAACAAGTGGATGTCCTCGAATGAGTAAATTATGCAACCAACATGCTCACACAATAAAATGACAAATGAAATATGTGGCAGATCATGCACAAACAATTCTAGCATCTATCAAGCAATTGGCGATGACTAGGTCATCTATATATGAGTATATTGACTTAGGAGTCAAATGATAACATTTGATCATAGGTCATACTCATCGTTTAAGCACAAGTGGGGTTACCACTTTTACATAAAGCTTTGTTGTGTTCACACCATTAGAGTTGCTTTAGCTCAATTCTTAGAGTAAAGCTCCCCCTAGATGTGAGATCCCCCCTAAGAGGGATGAACTAACCTTGGGTTTTGTCGATGATGACTTCATGTAGGTGTTGAAGATGTGGATGCTCTAAGTTGATATAGATCATTCGGAGCTATCCTTTGGAGTGAGTTGCACTTTCAATACCTACGCGGGTTAGTCCCACAAGGAACAAACAAGGATATCCATAGACATAGAGTGATGCACACACAAGATGACGTCTATGAGAGAATTAGGTTACCTTGTCCCTTGTCTTACCAACAAGAGGGTTTGTGACTCCTTGAACTGGTGCAAGATGTGGAAGTTGACTGCACTTGTTCTTGCCAAAATGATAAGAGTGAAGTATGTTGGCAGAGTCACCCTCAAGAACTCTCTAGTTCTTCTTATTCGGGATCCACACCATCTTGATGGGAATCCTCGGAGTTGTAGTTGTACTTGATGAAGTGGAACTTGATGTAGTCTTGGGAACCCACTTGACCAAGGCCTTAGGAGCTTCTTCAAATGCATCAATTTCCTCTTGAAGCTTGTCCTTGCCTTTTTCCTTGTGGTCTTGTGGTGGAAGATCATCTTGAGCTTGTGTCCCTTGATTCTTCCAGTGCCTTCCTTGCTTGCGTACAATTTCCTCGAATTGCTTAATACTGGCAAGGCTCTTGTAAACACCTTTCTCTATGATTCCCTTCAATAATCTATTTTCTTGCTCAAGTGTAACTTGGCTAAGAGAATCATTAGTGGAATCAAGAGAACTACTAGAAGCAACAATATTGGATTTAGCATGATTATTGTTACTACTAGAGGAAGAATCCTTCTTGTTCTTGTTACTAGACTTGACTTGAGGCATCTAAGTGGATAAGAGTAAACACTTGGCAATGTAAGAAGAACTTTTCTTGCGAAGATCATCATTGATTGCCTTTAAGAACTCATGCTCTTTCTCAAGATTGAGCTTCTCAAAACGTAATTTCTCATGAGTCCTTAAAAGTTCTCGATGATCTCCTAAGATAGTTTCATGAGCTAACTTAAGAGTGTTTATTTCTTTAGTTAGAGACTCAATCTTATCCTTATCATTGTCATTTATTTCATCTTTATTAGCATGATTAATAAGTAAATCATCATCACCTAACAAGTCATCTTCATCACTATTGAAATCAACATACTCGGGGTGTGATACCTTTGGACCTTTGGCCATGAAGCATCTTCCAATTCCTTCATTTGGTGAATCAAATATGTCGTAGTACTTGGTTGACACAAGTGCCAGACCGGCAACACCTTCATCTTGAGTATATTCGGAGTCGGAGTGATAGCTTCTCTCGGAGTGATTTTCGGAGTCGGAGCCGGATACCCATTCACCCACATGAGCTTGATGTCTTCGTCTTGTGTAGCTCCTTGATGACTTGTCCTTCCTTTCCGAATCCTTGCTTCTCCGAGAGGGTCTTCGTTCATAATGATCATCCCTACTCCTTCTCTTGTAGGTGGCCGTACACTCATTGGAGTAGTGTCTGGGTCTTCCACAATTGTAGCAGTTTCGCTCTCGACTAGAAGATATTTTGTCATTGTAGGACCTTGACTTGGAACTTCTCTCTTTGCTTCTACTCTTGTAGAACTTGTTGAAGTTCTTCACCATTAGGCTCAATTCTTCATTGAAGGTTTGTTTCTCACTTGATGATGTGGGAGCTTCACATGAGGCTTTGTAAGCACCACTTGACTTGTTATGGAGCTCCTCCTTGTCCTTGAGTGACATCTCATGAGCAACAATTCTTCCAATGACTTCCGTTGGCTTGAGATCTTTGTAATTTGGCATCATTTGGATCAATGTGCATACGGTATCATATTTTCCATCCAAGGCTCTTAGGATCTTCTTGATGATGAATTTGTCAGTCATCTCTTCACTTCCTAAGCTGGCAGTCTCATTTGTGATAAGAGCAAGCCTAGAGTACATTTCAGCGACACCTTCACCATCCTTCATTTTGAACTTGTCAAGTTGACTTTGAAGCACATCCAACTTGGATTCCTTGACGGAGTCGGTACCTTCGTGCATATCAATCAAAGTATCCCAAATTTCCTTTGCATTCTCAAGACAGCTGATTTTGTTGAATTCTTCGGGGGCACAATCCGTTGAAGAGGATATCACAAGCTTGAGCATTGTATTGTAGCATCTTCAACTCTTCCGCAGTAGCTTCACGGTTCGGTTCTCTCTCATCAAAGAATTCACCTTGCAAGCCAATACACACAATAGCCCAAATGGCGGGGTTATGTCCAAGAATATGCATTTTCATCTTATGCTTCCAACTAGCAAAATTAGTGCCATCAAAGTAAGGACCTCTACGGTGGTAATTTCCCTCGCTAGACGCCATATGCTCGTAGGTTGTGAAACCAAGGCTATGACTTCCAAAAGCTATGAAAATCAAAGCAACTGGAGACCAAAGCTCTGATACCACTTGTAGGATCTAAAGTATGTCTAGAGGGGGGTGATTAGACTACTTGACCAAATAAAAATCTAGCCTTTTCCCAATTTTAGTTCTTGGCAGATTTTAGAAACTTTGGATAAGTCTAGCAATCTTAACACAATTCAAGCAAGCATGCAAAGAGTATATGAGCAGCGGAAAGTAAAGCATGCAACTTGCAAGAATGTAAAGGGAAGGGTTTGGAGGATTCAAACGCAATTGGAGACATGGATGTTTTTGTCGTGGTTCCGATAGGTGGTGCTATCATACATCCACATTGATGGAGACTTCAACCCACGAAGGGTAATGGTTGCGCGAGTCCACGGAGGGCTCCACCCACGAAGGGTCCACGAAGAAGCAACCTTGTCTATCCCACCATGGCCATCGCCCACGAAGGACTTGCCTCACTAGCGGTAGATCTTCATGAAGTAGGCGATCTCCTTGCCCTTACAAACTCCTTGGTTCAACTCCACAATCTTGTCGGAGGCTCCCAAGTGACACCTAGCCAATCTAGGAGACACCACTCTCCAAGAAGTAACAAATGGTGTGTTGATGATGAAATCCTTGCTCTTGTGCTTCAAATGATAGTCTCCCAACACTCAACTCTCTCTCACAGGATTTGGATTTGGTGGAAAGAAGATTTGAGTGGAAAGCAACTTGGGGAAGGCTAGAGATCAAGATTCATATGGTAGGAATGGAATATCTTGGTCTAAACACAAGTGTAGGTGGTTCTCTCTCAGAAAAAGTAAGTTGGAAGTGTAGGTTCGTTCGGATGGCTCTCTCCATGAATGAAGAGGAGGTGGAGGGGTATATATAGCCTCCACACAAAATCTAACCGTTACACATAACTTCCCAAACTCAGTGGGACCAAATGGTTAAACGCGGTTGGACCGATTCAGCAAAGCTAGTGACTATTAGGGTTTTCGGTGGGACCGACATGCAACTCGATAGGACCGATATGTTTAGTGTTAGGGCATAACGTAATCTCGGTGAGACCAATTACACAAACTTGGTGAGACTGATTTTGGTAATAAGCTAACCAGAGAGTTGGTCAGGTAAACTCGGTGGGACCGATCGCTCATTTCGGTGAGACCGAAACGTTACGAAGGGAAAACAGAGAGTTTACATTGTAATCTCGGTGGGACCGATCGCTCATCTCGGTGAGACCAAAATGTTACGAAGGGAAACAGAGAGATTACAACCCCATCTCGGTGAGACCGAGATCCCTATCGGTGAGACCGATTTGCCTAGGGTTTGTGGCAGTGGCTATGACATTTGAAACTAGGTGGCGCCGGATAGGAAGAATCGGTGGGGCCGAGTTTGACTTTTGGTTTAGGTCATATGTGGATGTGAGAAAGTAGTTGAGGGTTTTGGAGCATATCACTAAGCATTTTGGGCAAGAACCTCATTAAGCAACACCTCATCCCTCCTTGATAGTATTGGCCTTTCCTATAGACTCAATGTGATCTTGGATCACTAAAATGGAAAATGTAGAGTCTTGAGCTTTGAGCTTGAGCCAATCCTTTGTCCTTAGCATTTTGAGGGATCCACTTTTCTCATCCATGCCATGCCAATCATTGAGCTTTCCTGAGATATTAATCTTGAAATAGCATTAGCTCAATGAGCTATATGTTGTTAGGAATTACCAAAACCACCTTGGGATAGTTGCACTTTTAGTCGGCTTCTCCCCCCATGTAGGAAGTACGGGGGTGTTCGGGATAAACCTGATCACTATCCCAGTTTTGGGTCCTTCGAAGGAGGTGTCCAGCATAACGAACCAGGCAATCGGACTATAGGGCTTTATCACTCTCACTTAGCCATAGGAGATTTATAAAAGGAAGGTAGGCACAGCCCCTGGTGTTTGGAAGACCGTACGATGGGGCTATATAAGCACCTGATCGGAAGAAAAGCCGATCCATCGCATGTTGCATTGGTTATGGCATTATGCGGGAGAAATCCTTGAAGATTTTACAACCTCTCGAATAGCTGACCAGCTCTCGTCGTATCATGACAGTCAGTTTTCGGCTTTCTCTACTGAGGTACTTGTCCAGAAGAACCGGGACACAATCGCAGTAGTTCTCCCTGTGCCACCTTAGCCGATATAGTGGAACGTAAGGCAGCAAAACATGGGAGCCGGGCAAACCCAACATTTTACCCAAGACATGATTCGGAACTGATGCATATAATGCTATAAGTTCGGGGTGCCGAACTTCCAAGAAGGTGTTCGGACTTCATTGCCGTATTATGGGTAAAGCGAAGCCCCTGGCATATTTAAAGCATATCGCGGTGTGCGGATGCCACTTGATAAAAGAATTTCAATAAGAAATAACTGCAGATAAGCGTTATATAAATACACATGTTGTATTTGAATAGTATGTCGATGCGTGTGAGTATAGGTAACGTGGTAAAAAAGAAATATGACTGTGGAACCTGCTGAGACCAGGGGGAAGAAGCTGTGTGCGGATCCGGAGTGTGGTTGGATGGTCATCGCGGGGAATATCTAAGGATTCCCTTGCGCGTTAGAGCTGCTTCCATATGGCCAGTCCTGGTCTACGCAAAGTTAAACCTACAAACAAAATGTAAGAAATGCTTGTGTGCCGCAGAGCGGTTGAGCCGCGGTATGTGGCCTGTCCTGGCTTTCGCCGGAGTGTTTAATTGAGCTCTGGACGAGTCGGGCTATTCTGCCGCGAAGTATTTCGAAGTCCTTTAGCGGTGTCTGGGAGTTAGGCCATCGATTCGAGCTTCGGTTGGAAGGTGCTACTTGTAGCTTCTGCTGTTTAAGCAGCGGTATACTCCTTGGTGCCGAGGGAAAGTTTGGCCTTGCTATTAACCGTGATGACGCCACGCGGACCGGGCATCTTGAGCTTATGGTAGGTGTCGGTGTCAAGGCGGATCTCGGGAAGGGGGTCCTGAACTGTGCGTCTAGGCCGGATGGTAACAGGAGGCAAGGGACACGAAGTTTTACCCAGGTTCGGGCCCTCTCGATGGAGGTAAAACCCTACGTCCTGCTTGATTAATATTGGTTATATGGGTAGTACAAGAGTAGATCTACCACGAGATCAGAGAGGCTAAACCCTAAAAGCTAGCCTATGGTATGATTGTTGTTGTGTATGTTGTCCTACGGACTAAAACCCTCCGGTTTATATAGACACCGGATAGGGTTAGGGTTATATAGAGTCGGTTACAATGGTAGGAGATCTGCATATCCGTATCGCCAAGCTTGCCTTCCATGCCAAGGAAAGTCCCTCCCGGACACGGGACGAAGTCTTCAATCTTGTATCTTCATAGTCCAGGAGTCCGGCTGAAGATATAGTCCGGCCATCCGGACACCCCCTAATCCAGGACTCCCTCAGTAGCCCCTGAACCAGGCTTCAATGACGACGAGTCCGGCGCGCAGATTGTCTTCAGCATTTCAAGGCGGGTTCCTCCTCCAAGTACTTCATAGAAGATTTTGAACACAAAGATAGTGTCCGGCTCTGCAAAATAAGTTTTCACATATTGCCATAGAGAGAATAATATTTACACCAATCTAATCTGCTGACGTATTCCGTAGTGTGACACACCACGGCCAAGCCTTTATCCGAGTCGTTTTATTATCCCACCTCAGCGCGTCATGCGAGGCGGTTTCCTTGGCACGTCTTGTTAAAGCAGAGATCATGTCCCCTTATTCCGGGATTCTCATTAATACGGGCGTGGGTAACCCAACCGCTTCTAGGACTCTTAGATTATAGGCAAGTCCAAACGGACACGGAGAGGACGCTTGATATTCACCCTCTCTATAAAGGGGACAAGGCTTTTATTTTTCCCTCCCGTGCTCAATCGAATCCTTCCCCCACCTCAAGCTCAAATGCCCGAAGTTCAGGTCATGTGCTCCGAACCTTCAGTCATGTCCGGATCTAGCCTTCAAGGCTGATGGATGCCTTCCTCCGTCACGGAAGAAGACATCAAAAAGTTGAGGGAGGCCAGATATCTGACCGCCAAGATTTTGCATCGGCTGCCTCCCCGAGGGTAGGCCGTCCCCACCCCCGAACCCAACGAGAACGTCGTGTTCGTCTCCCACTTCCTCCGAGGTCTAGGCCTTGCTCTGGATCCTTTCGTAAGGGGTTTGATGTTTTACTATGGGCTAGACTTTCATGATCTAGCTCCGGACTCCTTTCTTCATATCACGACATTTATTGTCGTGTGCGAGGCCTTCCTCCGACTTACCCCTCACTTTGGCCTATGGCTCAAGACCTTTTGAAGTGAAGCCGAAGATGATCGAGGGGCAACATGCAGCGTGTGGAGGTGCCTCAATACGCAAGATGACGGGAGCTCCATGGCCCAAAGGTTCCATCCCAGAGGTGTCTGAATTGTGGTAACAGGAGTGGTTCTACATCACAGCTCCTAGAAGTGCCAAGTGGGTGGCCCCCCTGTTTTCAGCTTGGGCCCCCCACCACAGCTGATGTCATGGATCAGCAGAGGTCTGAGCTGGGGGCCAGCCAAGGACGTGCCTATACTGCAAAGCCGCATTCGAGATCTCTTCAATGGAGATTTCAGTTTGGTTGCGGTAATACGGGTTATGCTGGTTCGTCAAGTCCAGCCTTGCAAACGCCGGCCTCTTCGCCTGTGGGAGTTCAATCCCGAGGGACCGCGTGCCATTCAAAATTTCCTCGGCCTGACACACGAGGATATGTACAAGTCATTCTTTGGACCTCAAGTGGAGTGTCCGGAAATCACCGAGGACATGGGCCTGAGTAGTAACCGTGCCACCGAACAGGTAAGGCATCTTCCGGCCGAACATACTATCTCTCCTTTGTTACGAAGTTATTTCTGAAAGTTTGCTTTTTGACCAGGACTGGCTAACAAAGGCGAAGTTGATTCGGTGTTCGGCCCCCCTCCCTGAGGGTTTGGAAAATCCGGTATTGGAAAAGATGCTCCAGACCGCACCTTGCCCGGAGCCCTTGAAGGAAGATACTGTGGAGGATAATGCGGGCGGACGCGGGCCCCCAACGCTGCCCATTCTGAGCGTCTCCATGAAGGAAGACGACCAGAAGAGGAAAAGGACTGCGCCCGGGGATTCGGAAGCCGAAGCTTCCAAACGGGAGAAGAAGTCTCCCGCAGAGGGTCTTACTTCGGGGGGCGCCGTTGCCGCACAAAGTCCGCGGGGGGATCAATTCTCACGCGAGTCGTAAGTGACCCGAAATACTTTTAATAGTACAGATATGCCATCTTTTTCTTCTGAGAAAATAACCACCGCATATATTTTTGCAGTTCGGGCCTTAGCCCCTCTCAAATGAGCTCGTCTTCAGGGGATCTTCTTCCAGAGATGATGGAGAGCGAAACGCCTCCTCCGGACTCCTCCGTTCCAAAAGCGGGCGACCCTGAAGTGTCATCGCGGAGGGCCTCTCCGAGTTCGGTGAGGCCAGAAGATAATCCCATTGACCCCCGAAGCTCCCAGTGTCCGGCTCACGAAGAGAGCAGACAAAAGAGTCTGGCACCGTCTGGTGTGCGATCGGATGTTCTGAGGGAGTTGGTGGGGCGAGCGGCCATCTCAGATGAACACCGTGTGCTGATGAATACGGTGATGGAGAGAATATCGTCCGCCGAAAGCGGATTGCATGAAGCTTTTATGAGTCTACTGACAGGCTTTGCGGTACGTAAAAGAATGTATGATAGTCCTGCACATGCTAGGTGTGCCCTGTGTAGATAGTAGCCCCTGAGACTCTGGTTGTCGTTGGAAACGACGACGAACAGAGGATCATATTCCCAGGTAATAACCATACTGCCTCTATGTTCAGGTGATGGAAGCTCTGGTGGCTAGCCGGACTAGCGAGTTTGCCCATTTAGAGCGGCAGTTGGATGCGGCAGACGCCGACATCGAGCTTGTTAACAAAAGGCTTGACGAGGCACAGGGTAAGTGTCATTATCTGGTAAACGCCACATAGGAAGAGCAGCATGATGCCAATATCTTTAATATGTTGTGACTGCAGATGGAGCTGCCACTGTTGAAGCCTTGCGGGCAGAACTTGCCCGAGCCAAGGAACAAGCGATGTTGGGTAATGCGGCTGCTGTGAAGGCGGCCGGAGAGTTGCAAGCCAAGAAGTCCGCGCATGGCGAGACCCGAGACAAGACGGCCAAGATGGCTATAGAATTAAAAGCCGCCGCCGACCGTTGCTGGGTTCTTGGAAAGGAAAACCAAGCGAAGGCATCGGACCTTGAGAAGGCTGCTGCGACGAAAAAGGATCTCCGCTCTGCTATGAGGGCAAAGAAGGAGGAGCTGCGGGAAGCCGGGGATATTGTAGCTGGGAAATCCTTTATGTTGCGGAGGAAATTCGGAGATCCACGGTATGCCCCTCTGGATCGGCTGTGGAGTTCGGTGGATGTGTATATGGATATGGCGGCGAGCGCTGCCGATGCGGCCAAGTACTTCCAGGGTCAGACGGACCGTGAAGTAGACCAGCTGTTTTGGAGATAATTCCATTCTCCCGAGCGTCCACTTTCATTGACTGACCAATTAGCCGAATGGGCCGAACTAAATAGGTTGTCCGGACTCTCCATGAGGTCTGTTGTGGATCAGCTATGGCCGGAAAGGTCAAAACCGAACAGCTATTTCGGCTTGGTGCAGCAGGTCCTTGACATGGTGCCGCGCATTAATGCGATGAGGAGGTCGGCGTGCATAGAGGGCGCACGGATGGCCTTTGCCCGTGTTAAGGCATACTGTGCGGAGATGGATGCTACCAATGTTGCAGCGCGGGATTCGACTATAGGTCGAAAGGCTGCTGAGCACTACTTTGAAGAAGTTCTTGAGGGTGCCCGTTTCATAGAGACCCTGTGCTCAAAAAATATTATGTTTGAGTGATATGTAATATCATTGTAAGCGAAATGCTTTTATAAATTTTTATAAGGCTATTTTTATACTTTTGCCTGAAAGTAATATGATGCCTCCTGGGCGGCCGTTTATGTATACATGTGTATAACCTGAAAGATTGCAGTCGTCGGCTTCAACCCCCACGCATATAATGCGGAGGTGCTCGCAAAAACACGCGTTCACACTTAACCCAACGTCTTGGTCCTATTAAGGAGGTGATAGCGGAGCGAGTGAGGCAACCGGACTATAATGCTTTAGCACTTTCACTTAGCCATAGGAGTTTGACAGTGGGGCTACTAGATAGCCCCTGGTGGCTCCGCACTCTCCTGATTCTGGGGTGCGTACATGCCTGACCGGGAAACGGCCCTTCGTTAAGGCGGAGGAATTCTAACATTCCCATAGGTCATCGAGTGGTTGACCAGTCTCACGCTAAATCATGACAGTCAGTTTTCGGCTTTCTTTACTGAGGTGCTCGTCCGGATGAACCAGGGCACAACCGCAATAGTTCTCCTGGTGCTACCTTAGCCGGCAAGGCGGAACGTAAGGCACCAAAACACAGGAGACGGGCAAACCCAACATTTGACTAAAGACAATGATTCGGATCTGATGCATATAGGGCCAAACTCGCGACGTCGAACACTCCCTAAGGTATTCGGTCTTTGTGGTATAAACCGGGCCTAAATAGTGGCATTTGTAAGAAGCCCCTTGTGTCCAGGTACGTGCATTGTTCTGGCGTGGCCACATGCCAAGACGTCAGCATCCTCCTCAACGGTGGATATGTATCAACAAGAGACAGTAAAAAAGGTTTACGCAGGGTCTTAATCTAAAAAGAATCCTTGGAGCGGGTCCCTGCTGCACGTCTGCGCCTGTGTCTCGGTTGTGCCGTATCCTGGACGGGTGTAGCACAATGATCGTCTGTAAAAGAGAGGAAGTTAAGTGAAAAAGTTGTCGTGCAAAAAGATAGTTTTTAAAGAAACCATGTATATTTCAAGATGATAAGAAATTGCCACTTGTCTGCGCGCGTTGAGCCCCTTGTATTGACAAATAGGGGTGTGACCACTTATTCCGTATAAATAGCGGCGCCGGACTTGATTAGTTGTATCTGAGGTCTTGACGACCTATTGGATGCTTTCGCTTGTCCGGGCGCTTTTAGTGTGCGGCTGCCAAGGCAGCCTCACTCTCTTCGGCGCGCGGAGATCGCTTGATATTTCTGTGCACTGTAATGATGCCACGTGGACCGGGCATCTTGAGTGTGAGGGAGGCGTAGTGTGGTATTGCATTAAAGCGAGCGAAGGCTTCGCGTCCGAGCAGTGCTTGATAGCCACTTTGAAACGGAGCGATGTGGAAAGGTAAATGCTCGCGACGGAAGTTATCGGGAGAGTCGAATATAACTTGTAGTAGGAGGGAGCCCGTACAACGAGCCCCTGGGCCTGGCGTTACTCCTTTAAAGGTAGTATTGCTATGGCGAATTTGTGTTGGGTCTAACCCCATCCCGCGGATTGTATCCTGATATATTAGGTTTAGGCTACTGCCGCCGTCCATCAGGACTCTTGTGAAGTGATATCCGCCAATGACTGGGTCTAATACCAGGGCAGCCCATCCTGCGTGTCGGATACTTGCTGAGTAATCGCGATGGTCGAAAGTGATCTGTTGAGATGACCAGTGGCAGGATTTCGTGGTGACAGGCACTTGGGTATATTTTCCTGGGAGTGCCGCGTTGTTTTTTCCCTTGATTACGTGTAACACGTTTACTGTTTTGACTTTTGGTGGAAATTTCTTTTGTTCCCCCGTGTCTTGCTTGGGGGGCTCGTCCTTGTCTTCACTTGGTGTATCCTCCCCCTTGTGTACGGCATTGAGCTTGCCGGACTGCTTGAAGACCCAACATTCTCTGTGCGTATGATTAGCAGGTTTACCAGGGGTACTATGAATCTGACATACTTGGTCCAAAATTTTGTTGAGGCTAGACAATTCATCCCTGGTGCCTTTAGGGGGGTGGCTTTTGATCTGGCCGAGAGCTTTTGAATCTGGCATTTACTGCCGTTCCCTTCGTGCTCTCTTCTTTATTCCGACATTTGTTATTGTTGTTGCGCCGTGATTTCCCGTTTCCATCTCTAACTTCAGATGTACTCGGGTCGCTGGTGCTGCATCTGGCTAGCCAGCTGTCCTCACCCGCGCAAAAGCGGGTCATGAGGTTTGTTAGTGCGGCCATCGTTCTCGGCTTATTTTGGCCGAGGTCTCTAGCGAGCCATTCGTCACAGACGCTATGCTTGAAAGCTGCCAAGGCTTTGGCGTCCGGACAGTCGACAATCTGGTTCTTTTAGTGAGAAACCTGTTCCAAAGCTTTCGGGCTGACTCTCCGGGCTGTTGAGTTATATGACTCAAATCGTCCGCATCCGGAGGTCGGACATAAGTCCCTTGAAAATTTGCCCGAAAGGAGTCTTCGAGCTCTTCCCAACTTCCAATGGAGCTTTCGGGTAGGCCTTTGAGCCAGTGACGAGCTGGCCCTCTGAGCTTGAGGGGTAGGTACTTGATGGCGTGGAGATCATCTCCTCGAGCCATATGGATATGAAGGATGTAGTCCTCAATCCAGACCCCAGGGTCTGTTGTTCCGTCGTATGCCTCTATGTTTACGGGCTTGAATCCCTCTGGAAATTCGTGGTCCAGCACCTCGTCGGTGAAACATAGGGGGTGTGCGGCACCCCTGTAGCTGGGTATACCGTGTTGTTCGGATGTTTGTTGTGTTGCATTGTATGCTGGGGCGCGCTTGCGTGGTCCATAGATGGATCTTGTTGCGCCGTCCTTTGGGTGCGAGCCCTCGCATGGGTCGCGTATTGTATTGTGAGCGGCATTGTATGCCGATCTGTGTTGGTAGAGGGGTTGTCTATCCGACCAGGTGGCTACTTTGATATTTGGTTGTGGGGGTTCTGAGGCCTCCTCATCGAATTCGGGTAGCAGCTTCCACTTTGGTTAGCTCTTGGAGGGGCGATTGTCGCCGTACCTTGCTGCAGTGTTGAGTATTTTACTCCATCTAATTTGGAGTGTGTCTTGCGCGGCTTTAAGCCTTTGCTTCTGCTTTTTCAGACTCCTCGCGGTGGCAACAAGCCTTTTACGGGCAGTCTGCTGCTCCGGGTGTCTGTCCGGGGTTATGTCGTCCGGACCATTAGCCCTGATAGGATTTGTTTGTTCGGTTTGATTATCCGGATTGCCGTTGTCCGGCAGCGGTTCGCCCTGCTCCAGCGCTGGGTCTATATGATCGCTATTTCTGTCGAGGCGGGATTTGGGGCGGCGCTTGCGTCGCTGCTTTGACTGCTTTTCGAGGGAACAAGCTTTCGGTGCGTCCTTCCGCTCCTCGTCGTCATCTTTTGGTGCGTCCACCATATATACGTCATATGACGAGGTGGCGTTCCAGGGCCCAATAGGCGCTGGTTCTTCATTGGCGTCCATACCATCGATGTCTTCAGAGTCGAAGTCGAGCATGTCGGTTAAATCGTCGATAGTGGCTACAAAGTGGGTGGTGGGTGGGCTTTGAATTTCTTCATCGTCCGAATCCCAACCTTGCTGACCGTAGTCCGGCCAGGGCTCTCCTGATAAAGAGAGAGACTTCAGTGTCTTCAGAATATCGCCGAAAGGCGAGTGCTGAAAGATGTCCGCGCCAGTAAACTCCATAATCGGCGCCCCATCGGATTCGATCGGCAGGGGCGCGGAGGGTTCGGAGTCCGGAGAGGAGTTCGGCTCCTTGGAGTCATGAGTTTTGCAGAGTGCGGGGCTGGTGTTCGGCTCGATCGCCATTGGGATCGCAGCCCCCGAGGCAGCGTCCAACCACCCATCCTCGATCGGCGCAGTTGGCTCCGAATTAAGGGTCGAAGCCGATGCGGGTGTGGCCTCCAGGGCACTGTTCGGCAGCAGAGCTAGATCATGCTCGTCGTGACTGTGCGGCGCGCCCGGCAGTGGCTCGAATCCGTCGAAGATCAAGTCCCCGCGGATGTCATCCGTGTAGTTTAAACTTCCAGATCTGACCTGACGGCCAGGGACATAGCTTTCGATCTGCTCCAGATGGCCAAGTGAATTGGCCCGTAGTGCGAAGCCGCCGAAGACGAAGATCTGTCCAGGAGGAAGGTCTCACCCTGGACTGCATCGCCATTGATGATCGTAGGAGCCATCAAGACTGACGGCGACGACACAGAGGAACTCTCAATGAAAGCACCAATGTCGGTGTCAAAACCGGCGGATCTCGGGTAGGGGGTCCCGAACTGTGCGTCTAGGCCGGATGGTAACAGTAGGCAAGGGACACGAAGTTTTACCCAGGTTCGGGCCCTCTCGATGGAGGTAAAACCCTATGTCCTACTTGATTAATATTGATGATATGGGTAGTACAAGAGTAGATCTACCATGAGATCAGAGAGGCTAAACCCTAAAAGCTAGCCTATGGCATGATTGTTGTTGTGTATGTTGTCCTACGGACTAAAACCCTCCAGTTTATATAGACACCGAATAGGGTTAGGGTTACATAGAGTCGGTTACAATGGTAGGAGATCTGCATATCCGTATCGCCAAGCTTGCCTTCCACGCCAAGGAAAGTCCCTCCCGGACACGGGACGAAGTCTTCAATCTTGTATCTTCATAGTCCAGGAGTCCGGCTGAAGATATTGTCCGGCCATCCGAACACCCCCTAATCCAGGACTCCCTCAGTAGGCATAATGTGGTACTGCATCGAATCGAACGAACACGGTTCGTCCGAGCAGTGCCTGATAATCACTGCGAAAGGGGACGATGTCAAAGATTAACTCTTCGTCACGGTAATTGTCTGGTGATCCGAAGACTACCTCAAGGGCGATGGAGCCTGTACAGAAGGCCTCCACACCTGGTATAATACCGTTGAAGGTGGTTTTAGTGGGCTTGATCACCGAATGATCGATGCCCATCTTGCGCACTGTGTCCTGATAAAGAAGGTTTAGACTACTACCTCCGTCCATAAGGACTCGCGTGAGGTGGAACCCGTAAATTATTGGGTCGAGGACTAGTGCGGCTGGATTGCCCTGATTAGTGTTAACCGGACGATCCGTGCGATTGAAGGTGATCGGCCCTAGTTTAAATTGTGGGACGACTGGTTCCGTTAAGTCGACATCCCTAAGGGTGTGCGTCTAGTCCGGGTTGGGAGTGTAGGTGCCATTTACCACGTTCACCGTTTGGATTTGCAGGGGGATTTCTTTTGCCCTCCTGTACTCGGTGATCTGGGCTCCTTGTCGCCATCGTCGCTTTGAGACCCCTTATCTTTGTTTTTGGCACCTGACCTGCCGGCTTGTTTGAAGACCCAGCATTCTCTGTTGGTATGACTGGCTGGTGTTCCTGGGGTGCCATGAATTTGGCATGGGCGGTCGAGTATGCGGTCCAGACTGGACGGCCCCGAATTGTCATTCGTGAGTGGCCCGTTCCGCTGACTGGACGTAGAGCCCTTCAATCCGGCATTGACTGCCATATCTTCGGCGTTTCCACCATTTTTGCGGCGCTTGTGTTTCTTGCGTCGGGATTTGCCGTTGCTATCTCTGGCTTCTGATGTGCCAGGGTTGCTTGTTGTGTTGTTGCTACGGGCCAACCAGCTATCTTCGCCTGCGCAAAAGCGGGTCATGAGTGTCGTGAGGGCTGCCATGGATTTTGGCTTCTCTTGGCCGAGATGTCGGGTGAGCCACTCATCACGGATGCTATGTTTAAAGGCCGCTAGGGCTTCGGCATCTGGACAGTCGACAATTTGGTTCTTTTTAATGAGGAACCGAGTCCAGAATTTCATGGCTGACTCTACGGGCTGCTATTTTATGTGACTTAAATCATCAGCATCCGGTGGCCGCACATAAGTGCCCTGGAAGTTGTCCAGGAATGCGTCTGCCAGGCTCTCCCAGCTTCCGATGGAGTTTGTCGACAAGCTATTCAGCCAATGCCGAGCCGGCCCTTTGAGCTTTAGCGGGAGATACTTGATGGCGTGTAGATCATCCCCGTGGGCCATGTGAATGTGTAGGAAGAAATCCTCTATCCATACCGCGGGGTCTGTGGTGCCGTCATATGATTCAATGTTTACGGGTTTAAACCCTTCTGGGAATTCATGATTCATTACTTCATCAGTGAAGCATAGGGGGTGTGCGGCGCCTCTGTGCCGGGCTATATCATGACGCAGTTCATATGAGTCTTGTCTGCTGTGTTCCGCCCGGCCGGATTTGCTTTTAGTATATCCGGCGTGACGGTTGTCGTCGCGCGTTGGGGTGATACGTCTCCAATGTATCTATAATTTTTTATTGCTCCATGCTATATTATCTACTGTTTTGGACATTATTGGGCTTTATTATCCACTTTTATATTATTTTTGGGACTAACCTATTAACCGGAGGCCCAGCCCAGAATTGCTGTTTTTTTTGCCTATTTTAGGGTTTCGAAGAAAAGGAATATCAAACAGAGTCCAAACGGAATGAAACCTTCGGGAGCGTGATTTTCTCAATGAACAAGACCCAGGAGATTTGGACCCTACGTCAAGACATAAAAGAGGAGGCCACGAGGTAGGGGGCGCGCCTACTCCCCAGGCGCGCCCTCCACCCTCATGGGCCCCCTGTTGCTCCACCAATGTACTCCTTCCTCCTATATATACCTACGTACCCCCAAATGATCAGATACGGAGCAAAAACCTAATTCCACCGCCGCAACTATCTGCATCCACGAGATCCCATCTTGGGGCCTGTTCCGGAGCTCCGCCGGAGGGGGCATCGATCACGGAGGGCTTCTACATCAACACCATAGCCTCTCCGATGAAGTGTGAGTAGTTCACCTCAGACCTACGGATCCATAGTTATTAGCTAGATGGCTTCTTCTCTCTTTTTGGATCTCAATACAATGTTCTCCCCCTCTCTTATTGAAAACTATTCGATGTAATCTTCTTTTTGCGGTGTGTTTGTTGAGACCGATGAATTGTGGGTTTATGATCAAGTTTATCTATGAAGAATATTTGAATCTTCTCTGAATTCTTTTATGTATGATTGGTTATCTTTGCAAGTCTCTTCGAATTATTAGTTTGGTTTGGCCTACTAGATTGATCTTTCTTGCAATGGGAGAAGTGCTTAGCTTTGGTTTCAATCTTGCGGTGTCCTTTCCCAGTGACAATAGGGGCAGCAAGGCATGTATTGTATTGTTGCCATCGAGGATAACAAGATGGGGTTTTCATCATATTGCATGAGTCTATCCCTCTACATCATGTCATCTTGCTTAAGGCGTTACTCTGTTTTTAACTTAATACTCTAGATGCATGCTGGATAGCGGTCGATGAGTGGAGTAATAGTAGTAGATGCAGGCAGGAGTCGGTCCACTTGTCTCGGACGTGATGCATATATACATGATCATACCTAGATATTCTCATAACTATGCTCAATTTTATCAATTGCTTAACAGTAATTTGTTCACCCACCGTAGAATACTTATGCTCTCGAGAGAAGCCACTAGTGAAACCTATGGCCCCCGGGTCTATCTTCATCATATTAATCTCCTACTACTTAGTTATTTCCTTTGCTTTTTTACTTTGCCTTTATTTTACTTTGCATCTTTATCACAAAAATACCAAAATATTATCTTATCATATCTATCAGGTCTCACTCTCGTAAGTGGCCGTGTAGGGATTGGCAGCCCCTATTCGTGTTGGTTGTGAGGATTTATTTGTTTTGTGCAGGTACGAGGGACTCACGCGTAGCCTCCTACTGGATTGATACCTTGGTTCTAAAAAACTGAGGGAAATACTTATGCTACTTTGTTGCATCATCCATTCCTCTTCGGGGAAAACCAAGGCAGTGCTCAAGAGGTAGCAAGAAGGATTTATGGCGCCGTTGCCGGGGAGGTCTACGCAAAAGTCAACATACCAAGTACCCATCACATACCCTTATCTCCCGCATTACATTATTTGCCATTTGCCTCTCGTTTTCCTCTCCCCCACTTCACCCTTGCCATTTTATTCGCCCTCTCTCTCTATCCTCCTTCTCTTTCCTATTTGCCTCTTTTTGGCCGCTTGCTTTTTGTTTGCTTGTGCGTTAGTTCGCTTGCTTGTCGTTATGGCTAGTTCCTTATCTTCTCCGTTGTCTCCCGAGAGTGAAATTCTAAATTTTAAGCAAAGGGAGGGAGAAAATCTAAAAGATGCTTGGTATAGAATTTGCAATGCTCAAAATAGATCTACTAGGAAGCAATCTACTACCATTCTCCTTCGCAATTTTTATGTAGGCATTACTCCTTGGCACAGATATGTTCTTGATACTATTACCGGAGGAAAATTCTTGGGTAGCCATACTTTTGATTCTTATAATGCTATGATAGATTTATTTGGATCACCCCCTCTTTTGGTTAATGGAACTGTATTAACTTTGGAGCATGTAATGCAAAGGCTTGAAATTATTGAAAATAAGGTTGCTACCGTAGAGTTAATTGAAAATTTGGATAAAAAGATCCACATCCGATTCTCTCAATATGGATCAAAAGTAGGAGTTACTTTGAAAAATATTAAAGAAAAGGAACCCATAGTTAATGAGAAAATGAATCACGATTCCACTAGGATCGATAAACTTGAGGATATTATTACCAACTTGGGAACCACTTTTTCTTCCGTAAAGAATAATCCAAGTACTCCCACTAAAATTGCTAAGATTATGTATGTCCCTAAAAATAAGGGTGAATCATCTAGTAAGGAAACTGTGGCTCTCAAATCTATAAGTGTTCATCCCAATCTTTTTGCTATCATTAAGGAACCATTTGTTACAAATGAATTTTTCGATCTTGTGCCTAAAATTTTGATAATTAATAAAAAGAAAGAAATTCCTAAAGATGGTAGATGCCTCATTGAATAATTTCCTACCAAAGATGGCAATACCTAGATCTATCCTTGCCTATCATGCCTAGCTAGGGGCGTTAAACGATAGCGCTTGTTGGGAGGCAACCCAATTTTATTTTTATTCCTTGCTTTTCGCTCCTGTTTAGTAATAAATAATTTATCTATCCTCTGTTTTGGCTGTGTTTTTTGTGTTTAATTAGTGTTTGTGCCAAGTAGAACCGTTGGGAAGACTTGGGGAAAGTCTTGTTATGCTTGCTGTAAAAAACAGAAACTTTAGCGCACACGAGAACTGCTGTCATTTTTATTTGGAGAGTGATATTTAGTTAATGCTTTTTGCAGATGATTAATAGATAAATTCCTCACGTCCAGAAATTTATTTTAGAATTTTTGGGGTTCCAGATCTTGCGCTAGCTACATATTACTAAAGACTGTTCTGTTTTTGACAGATTCTGTTTTTCGTATGTTGTTTGCTTATTTTGATGAATCAATAGCTAGTAAAATATTTTATAAACCATAGAGAAGTTGGAATACAGTAGGTATAAAACCAATATAAGTAAAGATTGAGTTCATCACAGTAACTTGAAGTGGTCTTTTATTTTCTTTCGCTGACGGAACTCACGAGATTTTCTACTTTAAGTTTTGTGTTGTGAAGTTTTCAAGTTTTGGGTAAAGATTTGATGGATTATGGAACAAGGAGTGGCAAGAGACTAAGCTTGGGGATGCCCATGGCACCCCCAAGATAATCTAAGGACACCTAAAAGCCAAAGCTTGGGGATGCCCCGGAAGGCATCCCCTCTTTCGTCTACTTCTATCGGTAACTTTACTTGGAGCTATATTTTTATTCACCACATGATATGTGTTTTGCTTGGAGCGTCTTGTATGATTTGAGTCTTTACTTTTTAGTTTACCACAATCATCCTTGATGTACACACCTTTTGAGAGAGCCATACATGATTTGGAATTTGTTAGAATACTCTATGTGCTTCGCTTATATCTTTTGAGTTATATAATTTTGCTCTAGTACTTCACTTATATCTTTTAGAGCACGCTGGTGGATTTGTTTTATAGAAACTATTGATCTCTCATGCTTCACTTAGATTATTTTGAGAGTCCTAATAGCATGGTAATTTTCTTAAAATCCTAATATGCTTGGTATACAAGATTAATAATAAAACTTTCTTATGAGTGTGTTGAATACTATGAGAAGTTTGATACTTGATATTAAAGTTGTGCTAGTTGAGTAGTTGTGAATTTGAGAAATACTTGTGTTAAAGTTTGTGATTCCCGTAGCATGCACGTATGGTGAACCATTATGTGATGAAGTCGGAGCATGATTTATTTTTTGATTGTCTTCCTTATGAGTGGCGGTCGGGGACGAGCGATGGTCTTTTCCTACCAATCTATCCCCCTAGTTGCATGCGAACTTTGCTTTGATAACTTGTAGATTTTTGCAATAAGTATATGAGTTCTTTATGACTAATGTTGAGTCCATGGATTATACGCACTCTCACCCTTCCACCTTTGCTAGCCTCTCTAATACCGCGCACCTTTCGCCGGTATCATACACCCACCATATACCTTCCTCAAAACAGCCACCATACCTACCTATTATGGCATTTCAATAGCCATTCCGAGATATATTGCCATTCAACTTTCCACTGTTCCACTTCATCATTGTCATATTGCTTAGCATGATCATGTAGTTGACATCGTATTCGTGGCAAAGCCACCATTCATAATTCTTTCATACTTGTCACTCATGAGTCATTGCATATCCCGGTACACCGCCGGAGGCATTCATATAGAGTCATATCTTGTTCTAAGTATCGAGTTGTAATTGTTGAGTTGTAAGAAAAATAAAAGTGTGATGATCATCTTTATTAGAGCATTGTCCCAGCGAGGAAAGGATGATGGAGACTATGATTCCCCCACAAGTCGGGATGAGACTCCGGACGAAAAAAAAAGAAAAGAGACCATAAAAAAGGGAAAGGCCCAAATAAAAAAAGAGAGAAAAAGAGAGAAGGGACAATGTTACTATCATTTTACCACACTTGTGCTTCAAAGTAGCACCATGATATTCATATTAGAGAGTCTCTCATGTTATCACTTTCATATACTAGTGGGAATTTTTCATTATAGAACTTGGCTTGTATATTCCAATGATGGGCTTCGTCAAATTGCCCTAGGTCTTCATGAGCAAGCAAGTTGGATGCACACCCACTTAGTTTCTTTTAAAGCTTTCATATACTTATAGCTCTAGTGCATCCATTGCATGGCAATCCCTACTCACTCACATTGACATCTATTGATGGGCATCTCCATAGCTCGTTGATACGCCTAGTTGATGTGAGACTATCTTCTCCCTTTTTCTCTTCTCCACAACCACCATTCCACTCCACCTATAGTGCTATATCCATGGCTCGTGCTCATGTATTGCGTGAAGATTGAAAAAGTTAGAGAACACCAAAAGTATGAAACAATTGCTTCGCTTGTCATCGGGGTTGTGCATGATTTAAATATTTTGTGTGGTGAAGATGGAGCATAGCCAGACTATGACTTTGTAGGGATAACTTTCTTTGGCCATGTAATTTTGAGAAGACATAATTGCTTTGTTAGTATACTTGAAGTATTATTATTTTTATGTCAATACTAAACTTTTGTCTTGAATGTTTTGGATCTGAATATTCATACCACAATTAAGAAGAATTACATTAAAATTATGCCAAGTAGCACTCCGCATCAAAAATTCTATTTTTATCATTTACCTACTCGAGGACGAGCAGGAATTAAGCTGGGGGATGCTTGATACGTCTCCAACACATCTATAATTTTTGATTGCTCCATGCTATATTATCTACTGTTTTGGACATTATTGGGCTCTATTATCCACTTTTATATTATTTTTGGGACTAACCTATTAACCGGAGGCCCGGCCCAGAATTGCTGTTTTTTGCCTGTTTTAGAGTTTCGAAGAAAAGGAATATCAAACGGAGTCCAAACGGAATGAAACCTTCGGGAACGTGATTTTCTCAACGAACAAGACCCGGGAGACTTGGACCCTATGTCAAGACACAAAAGAGGAGGCCACGAGGTAGGGGGCGCGCCTACCCCCCAGGCGCACCCTCCACCCTCGTGGGCCCCCTGTTGCTCCACCGACGTACTCCTTCCTCCTATATATACCTACGTACCCCCAAACGATCAGATACGAAGCCAAAAACCTAATTCCACCGCCGCAACTTTCTGTATCCACGAGATCCCATCTTGGGGCCTGTTCTGGAGCTCCGCCAGAGGGGGCACCTATCATGGAGGGCTTCTACATCAACACCATAGCCTCTCCGATGAAGTGTGAGTAGTTCACCTCAGACCTACGGGTCCATAGTTATTAGCTAGATGACTTCTTCTCTCTTTTTGGATCTCAATATAATGTTCTCCCCCTCTCTTGTGGAGAACTATTCGATGTAATCTTCTTTTTGCGGTGTGTTTGTTGAGATCGATGAATTGTGGGTTTATGATCAAGTTTATCTATGAACAATATTTGAATCTTCTCTGAATTCTTCTATTTATGATTGGTTATCTTTGCAAGTCTGTTCGAATTATCAGTTTGGTTTGGCCTACTAGATTGATCTTTCTTGCAATGGGAGAAGTGCTTAGCTTTGGGTTCAATCTTGCGGTGTCCTTTCCCAGTGACAGTAGGGGCAGCAAGGCACGTATTGTATTGTTGCCATCGAGGATAACAAGATGGGGTTTTCATCATATTGAATGAGTCTATCCCTCTACATCATGTCATCTTGCTTAAGGCGTTACTCTGTTTTTAACTTAATACTCTAGATGCATGCTGGATAGCGGTCGATGAGTGGAGTAATAGTAGTAGATGTAGGCAGGAGTCGGTCTAGTTGTCTTGGACGTGATGCCTATATACATGATCATACCTAGATATTCTCATAACTATGCTCAATTCTGTCAATTGCTCAACAGTAATGTGTTCACCCACCGTAGAATACTTATGCTCTCGAGAGAAGCCACTAGTGAAACCTATGTCCCCCGAGTCTATCTTCATCATATTAATCTCCTACTACTTAGTTATTTCCTTTGCTTTTTTACTTTGCCTTTATTTTACTTTGCATCGTTTTCACAAAAATACCAAAAATAATATCTTATCATATCTATCAGATCTCACTCTCGTAAGTGGCCGTGTAGGGATTGACAACCCCTATTCGCGTTGGTTGCGAGGATTTATTTGTTTTGTGCAGGTACGAGGGACTCGCGCATAGCCTCCTACTGGATTGATACCTTCGTTCTCAAAAACTGAGGGAAATACTTGCGCTACTTTGCTGCATCATCCCTTCCTCTTCGGGGAAAACCAATGCAGTGCTCAAGAGGTAGCATGGGGCGCACCCCCGTGATCCGTAGATCGATATTTTATGTCCTGATTTGTTTTCCAATACTTCTCGCAGGTCCTGCGTGTTACCCCGGGCCTTGGTATTTTTGTTTGACTAGCGACGGGGTGCGGTCTGAACTTCGGGCTGATATGCCGCTTTGTCTTGGCCACGAGGTGGCCGGTCACCCGCATCATACGCTGGTGGTGTAGGCTTTAATGCTTCCTCCTCGAGTTGGGGTAGCAACCTGCGCTTTGGGTAACTTTTGGTTGGGCGCTCGAGTCCGTATTCCTCGGGTGCCAGTATCTCGGTCCATCTGTCCTCTAGCAAACCTTTATCAGCTTGAAGCTGTTGTTGCTTTTTCTTCAGGCTTTTTGCTGTGGCTATAAGTCGGTGCTTGAAGCGCTCCTGTTCAACAGGATCCTCAGACACGATAAATTCTTCGTCGTAGAGGCTCACCTCGTCATCGGAGAGAGGCATGTAATTGTCATCCTCTGATTCTCCGTCTGCCGCCTGTTCCTTGGGGCTAGCTTGCCCATCCTCCCACTCGAAGTCAAGCTGGAGGGGATTGTCTTCGTCTTCGGCACTATCCCCGGCATTATTGTCTCTTGTGCCGGTATCGCTGCTTTTGCTATGGCGGGGCTTAGAGCGGCGCCGATGACGCCGGTGCTTAAATTGCTTCTCGAGGGGATTATCCTCCATTGCCTTATTGCCATCGCTTTCTTTGGGGGTGTCCACCATGTATATATCATATGATGATGTAGCTGTCCAGCGCCCTGTGGGCGGTGGTTCCTGTTCTTCTCCTGCATCGTCATCCATACCGTCGATGTCTTCGGAGCCGAAATCAAGCATGTCGGTTAAGTCGTCGACAATGGCTATCAAGTGGGTGGTGGGTGGGGAATGAATTTCTTCGTCGTCCGCTTCCCACTCAAGCCGGATATAGTTCGGCCAAGGGTCTCCTAACAAGGAGAGAGACCTCAATGAATTTAGCACGTCGCCCAAGGGTGAGTGCTGAAAGATATCCGTGGAGGTGAACTCCATGATCGGTGCCCAATCAGATTCGATAGGCACGGATGCAGGCGGCTCAGAGCCTGTGGCCGGGGACTAATCCAAGGGTCCGGCAACACAGGTCTCACAAGAGGTGAAGTTAGTATTCAGCTCTATCGCCGCTGGGTATGCGGCCTCCGTGGCGGGGTCCATCCACCTGTTCTCGAACGGCACGATCTGCTCCGGATTGAGGGACGGAGTAGCCACAGGTGTAATCTCCCGAACACCGTCCGGCGGCAGAGCTAAGTCATGCTCGTCATGACTGTGCGGCGCACCTGACACGGGCTCGAATCCGTCGAAGATCAAGTCTCCGCAGATGTCGGCAGTATAGTTTAAGTTCCCAAACCTGACCTGACGGCCAGGGGCGTAGCTCTCGATCTGCTCCAGATGGCCAAGTGAGTTGGCCCGCAGTACGAAGCCGCCGAATACGAAGATCTGTCCGGGGAGAAAACCTCACCCTGGATCGCATCGTTGTCGATGATCGAAGAAGCCATCAAGCCTTAAGGTGATGACACGGTGGAACTCTCAATGAAAGCACCAATGTCGGTGTCAAAACCGGCGGATCTCGGGTAGGGGGTCCCGAACTGTGCGTCTAAGGCGGATGGTAACAGGAGGCAGAGGACACAATGTTTACCCAGGTTCGGGCCCTCTCGATGGAGGTAATACCCTACGTCCTGCTTGATTGATCTTGATGATATGAGTATTACAAGTGTTGATCTACCACGAGATCGTAGAGGCTAAACCCTAGAAGCTAGCCTATGATTATGATTGTTGTCGTCCTACGGACTAAAACCCTCCAGTTTATATAGACACCAGAGGGGGCTAGGGTTACATAGAGTCGGTTACAAGGGAGGAGATCTACATATCCGAACTGCCAAGCTTGCCTTCCACGCAAAGGAGAGTCCCAGCAGGTCACGGGACGAAGTCTTCAATCTTGTATCTTCATAGTCCAATAGTCCGGCCAAAGTATGATGGCGACGGATTCCCCTCTCCGGAGCCCCGAACGGACTCCAGATCAGCCGTCCCAAGAGAGATTAGGGCTTGGCGGCGGCTCCGTATCGTAAAACACGATTAATCCTTCTCTCTGATTTTTTTCTCACCGAACGTGAATATATAGAGTTGGAGTTGAGGTCGGTGGAGCCTCAGGGGGCCCACGGGACAAGGTGTGTGCCCCAGGGGGTGGGCGCGCCCCCACCCTCGTGGACAAGGTGTGGGTCCCCTGGTGTTGATTCTTTCGCCAGTATTTTTTATAAATTCCCAAAAATATTCTCCGTGAAGCTTCAGGTCATTCTGAGAAATTTTATTTCTGCGCAAAATTAACACCATGGAAATTCTGCTGAAAATAGCGTAAGTTTGGGTTAATTCCATTCAAATCATGCAAGTTAGAGTCCAAACAAGATCAAAAGTGTTTGGAAAAGTAGATACGATGAAGACGTATCAACTCCCCCTAGCTTAAACCTTTGCTTGTCCTCAAGCAATTCAGTTGACAAACTGAAAGTGATAAAGAAAAACTTTTACAAACTCTGTTTGATCTTGTTGTTGTAAATATGTAAAGCCAGCATTCAAGTTTTCAGCAAAGATTATGAAGTAACCATATTCAAAATAACATTTAGGTCTCATGTTTACTCATATCAATAGCATAATCAACTAGCGAGCAATAATAATAAATCTCGGATGACAACACTTTCTCAAAACAATCATAATATGACATAACAAGATGGTATCTCGCTAGCCCTTTCTGAGACCGCAAAACATACATGGAGAGCACCTTTGAAGTTCGGGGACTGACTAAACATTGTAATTCATGGTAAAAGAGATCCAGTCACAGTCATACTCAATGTAAACTAATAGTAATGCATGCAAATGACAACACTGCTCTCCAACTGGTGTTTTTTAATAAGAGGATGGTGACTCAACATAAAAGTAAATAGATAGGCCCTTCTCGGAGGGAAGCAGGGATTTGTAGAGGTGCCAGAGCTTGATTTTTGAAATAGAGATAAATAATATTTTGAGTGGTATACTTTCATTGTCAACATAACAACCGAGAGATCTCGAAATCTTCCATGTTACACACATTATAGGCGGTTCCCAAACAGAAAGGTAAAGTTTATACTCCCCCACCACCAACAAACACCAATCCGTGTCTTGTCCGAAACAACGGTTGCCTCCAACTAACAACAATCCCGGGGGAGTTTTGTTTGCAATTATTTTAATTTAAGCATGGGAGTGGGCATCTCGGTTACCAGCCATTTTCTCGAATGAGGAGCGGAGTCCACTCCTCGTGAGAATAACCCACCTAGCATGGAAGATATAGACAGCCCTAGTTGATACATGAGCTATTCGAGCATACAAAGCAGAATTTCATTTGAAGGTTTAGAGTTTGGCACATAAAAATTTACTTGGAACGGCAGGTAGATACCGCATATAGGAACGTATGGTGGACTCATATGGAATAACTTTTGGGGTTTATGGAAGTGGATGCACAAGCAGTATTCCCGCTTAGTACAAGTGAAGGCTAGAAAGAGACTGGGAAGCGACCAGCTAGAGAGCGACAACACATGAACATGCATTAAAATTAATCAACACTGAGCGCAAGCATGAGTAGGATATAATTCACCATGAACATAAATATCATGGAGGCTATGTTGATTTTATTCCAACTACATGCGTGAACATGTGCCAAGTCAAGCCACTCGAATCGTTCAAAGGAGGATAGCACCCTATCATACCACATCACAACCATTTTAATAGCATGTTGGCATGCAAGGTAAACCATTATAACTCCTAGCTAATTAAGCATGGCATGAGCAACTATAATCTCTAATTGTCATTGCAAACATGTTCCAGGCTGAATCAGGAACGATGAACTAATCATATTTACAAAAAACAAGATAGGTCGAGTTCATACCAGCTTCTCTCATCTCAATCAGTCCATTATATATCGTCATTATTGCCTTTCACTTGCACAACCGAACGGTGTGGATAATAATAATAATAATAGTGCACGTGCATTGGACTAAGCTGGAATCTGCAAGCATTTAATACACATGAGAAGACAAGGTAATATGGGCTCTTGGTTAAATCAACAATAATGCATATGAGAGCCACTCAACATTTTCATCATGGTCTTCTCCTCTTGACCCCCAAAGAAAAGAAATAAAACTATTTACACGGGAAAGCTCCCAACAAGCAAAAGAAGAACGAGAAATCTTTCTGGGTTTTCTTTTAATTACTACTACTACAATCATGGAAATTAAACTAGCTAAAAGCTACAACTAATTTTTTTTGGTTTTTCTCAAGGTTTTTCAAACACACAAGAAGAATGCTGGAAAAGAAAATAAACTAGCATGGATAGTACAATTAAAAATTATGAGCATCGACAACTGACATGAGTGTGTGAAAATGAATGTAATGTCGGTGAGAAATATGTACTCCCCAAGCTTAGGCTTTTGGCCTAAGTTGGTCTATGGCCATGGCTCAAAGCTGTCCTCTCCGGTGTACGGAGGAGTGTCCTCTGGGTGCCACTGGTTGGCGATCTCCTCCGGATCCCACTGATAACCAGACTGTCAATAAGGGTCAAGGGGTGGCTCCGGCTCAGGCTCTGGAGCTGGTGTCAGGCTCCAGTATGCATGAACGGCCTCCGGCAAAATGAGGTACGTGCCTGAAAATATGTTAAACAAAAAGGATGCAGGCAAGGTAATAATCTCACAGTAGTTTTTATCAAATATCAATTTATACTTAAGCATATTCTTCTTATCCTTAACAATAAAATCACGTGCTACCATACTCTTATAATCTAGAAAAATAGGGGCAGCAACTTTTCCTCTTTGTCATAATGCCTAATAGGTATCCTAAAGTATGCAGCAAAGCGTGAAGAAAAGATGCCACCGAAGATGGGGCCCTTTGTGCGGTTCAATTTTAATCATTTAGCAACAATAGCGCCTAAACTGAAAGTTGTATCACGAAACAAAGCACGACGCAAATAACAATATCAGGAGCAGTGAGATTTCCACTGTTCCCGCGACCAATTAAGCATCTACTAGCAAATATTGCGAAGTAACATAGAACAGGAAAATGTATGCTAGTAATTCTTGCATCGGAAACTTTCCTCGTTTCCCCTACAGCAATCGTATCAATAAAACCCTCCACATCATTATGATGTGGTTCCTCTATGCTTCCCACAAAGGGTATCTTACAGACCCGACAAAAATCATATGGTGACATCTGTTGGGGAACGTAGTAATTTCAGAAAAATTCCTACGCACACGCAAGATCATGGTGATGCATAGCAATGAGAGGGGAGAGTGCCGTCCACGTACCCTCGTAGACCGTAAGCGGAAGCGTTATGAGAACGCGGTTGATGTAGTCGTATGTCTTCATGATCCGACCGATCCAAGTACCGAACGTACGGCACCTCCGAGTTCAGCACACGTTTAGCTCGGTGATGTCCCACGAACTCTGATCTAGCAGAGCTTCAAGGGAGAGTTCCGTCAGCATGACGGCGTGATGACGGTGTGATGATGATGCTACCGACGTAGGGCTTCGCCTAAGCACCGCTATGATATGACCGAGGTTGATTATGGTGGAGGGGGGCACCGCACACGGCTAAAAGATCAACTGGTCAACTTGTGTGTCTTGGGGTGCCCCTCTACCCCCGTATATAAAGGTGCAAGGGGGGAGGCCGGCCGGCCCTAGCAGGGCGCGCTAGGAGGAGTCCTACTCCCACCGGGAGTAGGATTCCCCTCCTTCCCTAGTTGGACTAGGAGAGAAGGAAGGGGAGAGAGGGAGGAAGAAAAGGGGGCGTCGCCCCCCTCCTAGTCCAATTCGGATCAGAGGGAGAGGGGGCGCGCGTCCTGCCCTGGTCTCCTCTCTCTCTCCACTATGGTCCAATAAGGCCCATACATTTACCGGGGGGTTCCGGTAACCTCCCGGTCAATGTTGTCAGAATCGCGATTCTGTTATACGATTCTACGACTTTCCAATCCAAACTAACCCCTATGATTCTACGATTTTAGTTCATAGAATCTACGTTTCTACGATCCTGATAGTGAAGATTCTACGATTTGCGATCCTACCATCGGAGCTCCGATCTGATTCAAAATCACGATTCTAACAACCTTGCTCCCGGTACTCCGGTAAAATCCCAATTTCACCCGGAACCATTCCGATGTCAGAATGTAGGCTTCTGATGTCTACTACACAACCTTCTTCTTGTAGACGTTGTTGGGCCTCCAAGTGTAGAGGTTTGTAGGACAGTAGCAAATTTCCCTCAAGTGTATGACCTAAGGTTTATCAATCCGTAGGAGGCGTAGGATGAAGATGGTCTCTCTCAAGCAACCCTGCAACCAAATAACAAAGAGTCTCTTGTGTCCCCAACACACCCAATACAATGGTAAATTGTATAGGTGCACTAGTTCGGCGAATAGATGGTGAAACAAATGGTATATGGATAGTAGATAAAGGTATTTGTAATCTGAAATAATTAAAACAGCAAGGTAACTAATGATAAAAGTGAGCGTAAACGGTATTGCAATGCGTGGAAATAAGGCCTAGGGTTCATACTTTCACTAGTGTAAGTTCCCTCAATGATACTAACATAATTGGATCACATAACTATCCCTCAATATGCAACAAAGAGTCACTCCAAAGTCACTAATAGCGGAGAACGAACGAAGAGATTATGGTAGGGTACGAAACCCCCTCAAATTTATTCTTTCCAATCAATCCGTTGGGCCATTCCTATAAGTGTCACAAACAGCCCTAGAGTTCGTACTAGAATAACACCTTAAGACACAAATCAACCAAAACCCTAATGTCACCTAGATACTCCAATGTCACCTCAATTATCCGTGGGTATGATTATACGATATGCATCACACAATCTCAGATTCATCTATTCAACCAACACAAAGGACCTCAAAGAGTGCCCCAAAGTTTCTATCGGAGAATCATGACGAAAACGTGTGCCAACCCCTATGCATAGTGTCAGGGGTTTGGTGCGACATATGCCAACGGATGGCTTATCATGGTGGGGGTGAGTAGAACGTCGCCGGTGCCTGGAAACGGGATGAGGCAAAGACATGCACGCCGGCGAATCTTACCCAGCTTCAGGGCTCTCCGGGGAGATAACACCCCTACTGCTACTCTACAGGGTCTCCGCATGATCACTATGGCCAAGTGTTTACAAGGTTGCTCCTTGAGCTGTTTCGGGTGGTAGGAGAGGGCAAGGCTAGCTCTCTCCTTCTATCTGGTGTGGTCTAGAACTACTGGGATCCAACCCTTTGCATGGGTGCCCTGGGGGGTTTATATAGGCCTACCCCCCAGGGGTACAATGGTAATTCGACTGGGCGCGGCCCCAGCCGTCAGTGCCTCCGACCTCCGGCTTCTCCGCCGACTGCTGGGGCCCGCCGACTGGTGGGCCCCGCCGACTGGTCTGGTACGGAGCCGACAGGCCGCGTCCGCCGCGGGCGGGTCTTGCCGGCTGTTGATTACTGTAGCAGTGCTCCTGATGATGCAAGCTCGGTCATGAGGTCGTGGCAACAGCCCCGCCGCCTGGCGGACGATCACTGTGGCCACTCCCCATCTCTTCTTGATTAATGGCGCGTGGGGCCCGGGGGAGGGCTCGGCCGACTCCCCCGGGCCGACTCCCGACGGGTCCGACTGGCGGTTCTCCCGCCGTCTCCCGAGGTCTCGCTAACTGGTGGGCCCCGCTGCCTCCAGGCCGTACAGACAAGCCGTCATGGGCGCAGGACCAGGTACAGTGATGCTGATGTCAGGGCCGACTGGGCAATAGTGCCACGCTGCAGGGAGATCTTCCCTAGTACGGCACGCTGTAGCCATGCCTGCCCTTGGTAAGGGGCGGGGAGTGGGCTTCACTGTAGCCACGCTCCTGCCCCGTCCCCTTCGATGAGGTCACGGTTCGTTGGAGTCGCCGGCCGACTCCCCGAAGCCGGCTTCTCTGGAAGTCGTCCCTGGGACTCGGCCATGAGCGGGCAGTCGGCCGCCTTGCTGTAGACTCCCCAGGAGGCGGCTCTTCGCCCTGTGGCCTTGAGGGGCGCAGCCTGCCCCGATGTCTTGAAAGGTTATGGGGCTCGGGTTGGCCTACCCGTGGCCCATTACTCCGATAGTAGTCCCCGAAGCTGGTGAGGCGCCGCGGACGATCAGCCGAGAAGCCTCAGCGGTTTCTCTTTCCGGGTGCTCGACACATGGTCTTGATTGACTTCTGCCGGGCTGACTAGGAGGAGTCGGACTCGCCCAACTCGGACTCACTCAATTCTGACTTGCTCAGTAGTTCAAACGTCTTGGCGGGATTTCAAGTGGCGTGCTAGCTAAGCTTCCAGGCCGCCGCCCGTTCTTGGCCTGTCACGTGAGGGCACGTGGCCAGGCCATCCTGCCAGCCCACGCACGCGACGGGACAGGCCCGTGGGCGGGGCCCGCCACTATCGCGCCTCGGCGCCCGAGCGGATCCGCTTCGGCCCCGGCGGGCGGTTGGGATTCCCGTGAAGTTACTGCGCGCAGTAACTTTACGTGGATCGTGGGGGCGTGGGGTTGCGGGCATAGTGAATCCCCATGTCCGCCCCCTCGGCTTCGCAGCCCACTGGGCTATAAGTAGGGGGAAGAGGGGGGCACGCGCACCCCTCCTTCCCGCTACCCCTTTCTTTCTTCCTCCTCGCAGCTCCTCGCTCTCCTGCTTCCTCTTCTCTTCTTCGCTCCGCCACACGCCCACGCTCCGGCGAATGCTGCGACGACAGCTCGCGATGAGCTCTTCCTCCGCTGCCGCGCCTCCCCCAGTGCGCTCCGGCACCTGGGACGGCTCTGAAGTCCACGAATACCATATCGAGTTCCTCCACCGGACCCGTCGGCTTCCCGGCGAAGATCGCGTGCAGGTGCATCTCGCGCCGGAGGGGGAGATTTCCCCCGCCCTGCAGGAGGGCGAGCGGGTCATCTTCCGCTCGCACTACCTGTGCGGGCTGGGGCTGCCGGCGAGTAGCTTCTTCCGGTTGTTCATGGAGTTCTACGGCCTCCAGCCGCACCACCTCACCCCCAACACAGTGGTGCTGCTGTCCGCCTTCGTGGCTCTGTGCGAAGGCTTCCTCGGAGTCCTCCCCACCCTCAAGCTCTGGGAGGAGTTCTTCTTCTCCAAGCTCGGCACCCAGGCCGCGGGCGTGCCGGCTCAGTGCGGCGCCTTCATCGCCGTGCGAAGGACAGGAGCCGACAACCACTTTCCCTCCATCGCGCTGTTGAAGTCGGTGAAGATGTGGCAGTGGTCCTACTTCTACGTCAGGAACGTCGCCACGAGGGGCGACTGGGTCAATCTGCCGGCTTTTGAAGCCGGCCCGCCGGCTGGCAGACTGCCCAACTGGTCATACCGGGCCAGGTCGCTGACGCCTGCGGGAGCCGGCGCCATCACGCGACTCCGAGTGCTGACGCAGTCGGAGGGTCTGACTGGTCCAGACCTACTGGCGGCCTTTGTCTCGCGCCGAGTTCTCCCACTCCAAGGCCACCCTCACATGATGTGCCAGATGAGCGGAGGCCGCGACCCGAGTCAGATGTGCACCAAGGACATGCCTCACGAAGAGGTGGCCCTTATGGTGAACTACCTCTCGGACAGCAGGCTCCTGGAGGACTGGCGATTCGGCAAGGAGCCATACTCCCGCGCCAACCCCCCGCCTGTGGTGAGTCAACTATCTTTTCGTTGGATTGTCTTCTTCTTGCCGAGTCTTGTTCTGACCAGTTGGCTTTTGATTAGAATCCCCTTCTTCATCCACCAGCCGGCACCTCGGGGCCGGCCCGTGAGTTCGTCGCCGACCGGGTGGAGAGCGACGTCGACGACCCCGATCTGGGGGCGGCGGCTCTGGAAGACGACGCCGAGGGAGAAGGAGGGACGACAGGTGACTCCAGGCCCTCGGCTACCTTCGCCGACTGGCCTGAAGATGACGCCGAGGGAGGAGTCGCCCCTCGCCATCGGCCAGCAGCCAGCCAGCCGGGCGCGGGCTCTTCTGCCGCGTCGGGCGCTCCAGGCGGCGGGAAGAAGCGCCGGGCTGCACCAACTTTGTTTGGCAGCCGGCCGAAGAAGCCCAAGGGCTCGGTTGCGGTGACCCGGCGGGACGAGGCGGCCGCGAAGGCCATCCGCTTCCGCAAGGAAGTGAAGAAGCCGCCGTTGGTCTCTATGTAAGTATTCTGTCTTTAAAGTTATTTCTTTCTTCGTGTTTTGTCTGAGTCTCTGCTCGCCCCTCTTTCTTCAGGGCTCCCCTCTCTCTTGAGCGGGTTGCCGCCACCTCCGTCATGGGGTCAGCGGAGACGTCCGCCACCACTTGGCGGATAGACCCCGCTGCTGACCTCCGGGAGGCAACGGAGCGGAATGCGCGGGAGAGGCGCAATGAAGAAGAAGCCCTCCGCCTGGAGAAGGCAGAGGCCGACAGGGCAGAGGCCTCCGCTAAGAAAAAATTAGCGGAGGCCGAAGCCGCCGCCGCGGCGAAGCAGCAGGCTGAGGAAGCCGCACGCCGCTAGTCGGCCTTGCTTGTTACCCCGCTGAACTCTGCGCCACCGCCCCCGGAGTTCACAGGGCAGACTGGAGGAGCCAGTGGGGAGAACCTCGTCGAGGAGAGGGAAGGCGGCGAGCCCTCTACTCCGGGCGCGAACGTTCCGCCGCCGCCTCCGCCGCCGTCTGAAGGCGTGCAAGGCGAGCAGCCAGCGGACCCTCTGGTGCCGCCGACCAAAGACGAGGCCGTGGCGAGGCTGCTCCTCCAGGTCGGCTCGCCAGCGCACCGTCGCCTGGAGAAGGCGACTTTGGCGCCTTGCCCCCTGGAAGCCGGCACCGCCAGCTCGGCAGCTCCAGACGCCGAAGCAACGACCGCCGCACCTGTTGGGTGGGTGCGAGGAGGCGGCACAGGGCCGCTGAACCGGGCACTCCTGGACGTCCAGGCGAAGCTCCGCGCTGAGGGCGACGCCCTCCAGAGTTGCACCAAGGCGTTCCTAGCGTCGCGGGCAGCCGTCCGGGTATGTTTTTCCTTCGAGCCTTTGTTTTTCTTATTCCTCTCTGTGGGGGCGTGCCAGCGCACCCACTGGGTGTAGTCCCCGAGTTTCGGGCCGGCTGCTGAGCAGGCGGCCCGGAACTCCAATTGATGAACTTCTGGGTACTAACTTTGTCTGAAATGCTTGTTGCAGGACTACCACAACCTCCGCGTCACCGCCTTCAACCGTAATGTTGAAGAGTTGGGCAAGCAGATCGCCGACTTGGCGGAGAGCCGGAGTAAGTCTCTCTTTTTCTTCTCTGCGGGGGCGCGCTAGCGCACCCGCGGGCTGTAGTCCCCGAGATTCGGGCCGACTGCTGAGCAGTCGGGCCGTATCTCCCTGGCGACCTACTTTATTGACGACTATTGTCTTTCTTCCTTTCCTTCAGGGGCCAACGCTGCTCTTCAATAGCAGCTGAGCGAAGCCAACTCCGCCCTGCTCGCCAAAGGGGAGGTGTGCAGCAGGCTCACCACAGAGCGCGATCTGCTGGCCACTCAGTTGGCAGAGCAGAAGGAGCTGCTTGCGAAGTCGCAGAGGGAGGCGGAGGAGACGGAAACCGCCCTCTTGGCCAAGTTCGCGAGCGAGCGCTCCTCCTGGTCTGACAAGGAGGCGCTGCTATCCTACGGCTTCCACGAGATTGAAGACATCATTGATGGTGAGTCTCTTTATTTTCTTTCTTTGAGCTGCCGACTTAGATCGTGCCGACTCCTGGTTTTTGACTTGCTTTTTCGTTTCTTCGTGTCTTTTGCAGAGTTCTTCCCTGGGCAGTCGCAGGCCGCTATCCAAGCCATCGAGGCCGATCGTGAAAGTCGGAGGGCGGAGGGCGCGGAGATCGCCGCCGATGCCCCCCGAACTCTTGATGAGCACATCTTGAGCATCGAGGCTCGCCTCCGGCCGGCTCATCGGATGCTGCGCCGGCTTCAGCGCGTCGGTGCCCAGGCGATTTCCGCCCTTTGGCCGGATATGCAGGCTCCGCGCACCCCCAGCCTGACGGCCAACTAGTTGGAGGTCGCGGCTGGTCGCCTCGAGGCCTGGAAGGGCTCTTCGGCCCGGGCTGGAGCGCGCCGGGCCTTGGAGTTCGTCAAGGCGTGGTACCCGGGGCTAGATCTAGACCGGCTGGCCACGCTTCGGTCGGAGGCCCAGCCGGAGCTGGCGGCTGCGGAAGATGCCCTCGTCAAGCGTGTTGCGGTGATCGCTGAGTACACCGACATGAGCATCTTCGTCCCCGAGCGGTCTGAAGACGGCGAGGAGGTACCGCCGGAGTGGTTTGGGATGAACCCAGACTACGGCGAAGACTTGGCGGAGGTGATCGGCTCCAGCGTCGAGGAGGAGGACGAGGCGGAGGATGAGGGCGAGGCGGAGGCACCAGAAGACGGAGCAGACGGCGAGCCTCAGCCCGACCGCGCCTCCAGCAACGAGCCGCGTGCGACCGACCCGACTGCTGCCGGAGGCGATCAAGCCGAGACTAGCCGGCCGACCGCCCCGACGCCTGACGCTGGCGCCTCCTCCGACCCCCCAAATCCGTCTGCCGCCTCCTAAGCCGCCGCTGTGTCTTTTTTTATCTGCTTCAGTAGTCTTTTGAAGAACTTGTTAATTCGCACAATTCCACCCGCGGGGTGTATTTTGAACCTCTATTCGACAATTCGGCCAAGGGCCTATGTTATATATATATATATATATATATATATATATATATATATATATAATATATATATATATATCTTTTCTTGCTCATTGTTCTTTTGGCTGTTTTCCTTTGCCGCTTTCTCCTAGTTGCCTGCCTTGCCAATCGGACAGCCGCTCTGCGGACTGTTGCTGGATCAAGTGCTAGGCTACTTTGGGAAAGCAGGTACTTAGCCAATTTCAAGATTGTTTGAGCAAGTTGGATAGAAAACGACAATCTGACTGTCCGAGAGTCAGTTTGCGAGAAAGGCTTGGAAGCCATATTGAGCTATGTTTTATGCTTTGGGTCCTTAGGCATTTTTCATGCAAATGCCCATTCTACCTTACTGCTGCCCACCGTACAGTCGCTCTGCGAGCTGCGACTTCTGGTAGGAGACGGCTTAGGCATTTACACACTACTTGTTCGACTGCAGGAAGCATTTCATAGTGCAAGGCGGCAAGTCCCCGGGCCAACTTGTCGAGCCCGGTGCCAAGCGGCATGACAAAGAGTAACATACTTGTAGTCATAATTTTTATCATACAGACAAAAGAGGGCAGTCCCCGAGCTCGTCTCGGGGGGCCCGAAGTCTTGGTACTTTAATACAAAAGGTAGCGTGGTACATACTGCATCAACTGTAAAATCTTCGGAGAAGATTTGCGTTCCATGGCCGCTCTGTCTCCTTGCCGGAGTCGTCCCTCTTGCGTGCTCGGGGCTTCTGAGCGTCGATCAGGTAGTAGGAATCGTTTCCTAGTACTTTGCTGATGATGAAGGGGCCTTCCCAAGGCGGCGACAGCTTGTGCTGGCCGGCTGTTCGCTGGATCAGCCGGAGCACAAGGTCGCCTTCTTGGAAAGATCTTGGCCTGACCTTCCTGTTGTGGTATCGGCGCAGGCTCTGCTGGTAGATGCTGGACCGACTGAGTGCCAACAGCCGGCCCTCTTCCAGCAGATCGACGCCGTCTTGTCGTGCTTCTTCTGCTTCCTCCTCGGTATACATGGTGACTCGTGGGGAGTCAAACTCTATGTCCGTTGGGATGACGGCTTTGGCACTGTAGACGAGGAAGAAGGGCATGAAGTCGGTTGACTTGTTTGGAGTCGTGCGCAGACTCCAGAGGACGGCTGGCAGCTCGTCGAGCCAGCAGCCAGCCGAGCGCTCCAGAGGCTCGATCAACCGAGGCTTGATGCCAGACAGGATGAGGCCATTTGCTCGCTCCACTTGGCCGTTTGACTGTGGGCGGGCGACGGACACTAGGTCCAGTCGGATGCCCTGTGTTGTGCAGAAACGGGCCAAGGCGCCTTTGGCAAAATTTGTGCCGTTGTCGGTGATGATGCTGTGTGGTATGCCGTACCGAATTGTGATATCGGTGATGAAGGTCACGGCAGTCGGACCGTTCAGTTTCGTAATTGGCTTCACTTCCACCCACTTGGTGAACTTGTCCACTGCGACAAGTAGGTGAGTTAGACCACCTCGTGCTATCTTGAATGGTCCCACCATGTCCAGACCCCAAACTGCCAAAGGCCAGGCAATGGGGATGGTCTTGAGCGCAGAAGCTGGCTGGTACGGCTTGGAGCTGAACTTCTGACACCCTTTGCATTTTTCGACCAACTCCTTGGCCTCTTCCAAGGCAGTCGGCCAGAAGAAGCCGTGCCGAAAGGCTTTGGCGACGAGTGCTCTTGAAGCCGCATGGTGGCCGCATTCGCCTTGGTGGATGTCTTGGAGGATCGCCTGGCCTTGCTCTGGCTCTACGCAGCGCTGGTAGACACCAGTGACGCTGCGCCTGACCAGCTCTATGTTGACTATGGTATAGGCTGCCGCCCGGCGTTGTACTTGCCGAGCTGAGATCTCGTCAGTTGGTAGCTCTTTGTTCACCAGGAATTTGAGGATGGGCTAGGCCCATGAGGGTGCTGCTATTTCTTCGACTACCAGAACTGCGACTTGGACGAGGGCGGCTGGGCTGGGAGGCGACGGGCTGGAGTCAACAGCCGCTTGCTGGGCTGATGAAGTCCCCAGGCCGACTGGCGCGGTCCTTGGGCCAAGTTCTGGAATCTTCGAGTCCGTCACCGCAGTCCCCGGGCCGGGCTCGACTGTGGCAGCTTTGGAGTCGCCCGCCAAAGTCCCCGTTCCGACTGCCAGAACTCTGGAGTCGGATCCGCCGTCTTCGGGAGGAGCCGGCACAAAGATGGAGTCTGATTCTGGTGAAGGCTTGACAGACGGCTTGAGGAGGCGTTGAAGGGCGACGCCAGATGGTATTGCTTGGCGGGTAGAGCCAATTCGTGCCAAGGCGTCTGCTTGGTCGTTGTCGTTTCTTGGCACATGGAGGAACTCGCACCCTTCGAAATACCCGCTGAGTTGCTGCACGAGGAAACGGTAGCTCGCCATGTTTGCGTATTTTGCGTCCCAGTCGCCAGATGACTGCTGGACCACTAAGTCTAAGTCGCCATAACATAGGATCCGGCGGATGCCAAGTTCTTTGGCAAGCCGGAGCCTGTGAATGAGTGCCTTGTACTCGGCCGCGTTGTTGGAGGCGGCAAAATGGATTTGCATTGCATATTTGAGCTTGTCGCCTTTGGGAGAGGTGAGGATGACGCCGGCTCCCAAGCCGGTGCGCATCTTGGAGCCGTCGAAGTGCATCCGCCAATGGGTGGAGTCAGGCGCTGGAGGCAGGTACTGGGTCTCGGCCCAGTCGACGAGGAAGTCGGCCAGGGCTTGTGATTTGATAGCGGTGCGGGGCTGGTAGTAGATGGTGTAAGGGGCCAGCTCTATGGCCCACTTGGCCACTCGACCAGAGGCATCTCGGCTACCGATGATCTCGGCAAGTGGGGCCGTGCAGACCACCGTGATTGGATGCTCTTGAAAGTAAGGCTTCAATTTCTTGGCAGCAAAGTGTACGCCATAGCACAGCTTCTGGTAGTGGGGGTAGTTCTACTTGGAGGTCGACAGTACCTCGCTCAGGTAATATACCGGTCTCTGGACAGGCAGTGCCTTGCCTTCCTCCTTGCGCTCCACTACAATGACTGTGCTGACTACTCGGCTGGTGGCGGCGATGTACAGGAGCATAGGCTCCTTGGAGTCAGAGCCGCTAGGACGGGTGGAGTAGTCAGCATCTTCTTCAGTTGGTGAAAAGCTTCATCCGCCTTATGGTTCCACTCGAAAAAAGTGGTCTTCTTCATGAGTTGGTATAAGGGGAGAGCTTTCTCGCCCAGTCGACTGATGAATCGGCTGATGGACGCTAAGCAGCCGGTGAACTTCTACACGTCCAACAGTCGGCTGGGTACCTCCATTCTCTCAATGGCCTTGATTTTTACTGGGTTGCATTCTATACGGCGTTCAGAGACCAGGAAACCTAGCAGCTGGCCGGCTGGTACTCCGAAGACGCACTTCTTGGGGTTGAGCTTGATCTGGAACTGGCGCAGGTTCTCAAAGGTCTCCTTGAGGTCTTCCGGCAGTGTTCCACGCTTCTCCGTCTTCACCACCACGTCATCCACGTAGACATGGGCGTTCCTGCCAAGCTGCTTGAGGAGACACTTCTGCATGCAACGCTGAAAGGTGGCGCCGGCGTTCCTCAAGCCGAACGTCATGGTGAGGTAGCAGAATGCTCCAAACGGTGTGATGAAGGCGGTCTTCAATCTGTCAGCCAGGTTCAGCTTGATCTGGTGATATCCTGAGTATGCATCCAAGAAACTCAACAGCTCGCATCCGGCTGTGGAGTCTATCACCTGATCAATTCTCGGCAGAGCAAACGGGTCCTTGGGGCAGGCCTTGTTGAGGCTCGTGTAGTCAATACACATTCGCCATTGCTTGTTCTTCTTTAGCACCAGGACCAGATTTGCCAGCCACTCCGGGAAGAAAACTTCCATAATGAAGCCGGCTGCTAGGAGTCGGGCTATCTCTTCTCCGACAACTCTTCTCTTCTCTTCTGATAAGCGGCGCAGGGGCTGCCTGACCGGCTTTGCATCAGATCGGACGTGTAACTTGTGCTCGGCGAAATCCATCGATACACCTGGCATGTCCTTGGGAGACCATGCGAAGATGTCCCGATTCTCACGGAGGAAATCGACGAGCTCGCCTTCCTATTTGCTGTCGAGGTTTGCACCTACGACGGCGTACCTCTCTGGGTGCTCCGAATCCAAGGGTATCTTCTTTGTCTCTTTGGCCGGCTTGAACGAACCTTCGGCGTCCGACTCTTTCGGGTCGGGCGATATCTCCGGCTGCTTGCCGGCCATCGCCACAACTCGCTCAAGGAGTCGCTTCTCGGCTGCAATCACCAGGGACTCGGCCAGCCGACTGCTCTCGGTCGCGCAAGCGGACGACTTCCGGTAGTCGCCGGCCACAGTCAGAATTCCCCTGGAACTAGGCATCTTCATCTTGAGGTAGGCGTAGTGGGGGACCGCCATGAACTTGGCCAAGGCGGGTCGGCCAAGTAGCGCATGGTACGGGCTCTCAAGGTCCACTACCTCAAACCAAACGGACTCTCTTCGGAAGTGATCTTTGTCCCCAAAGAGGACGTCAATCAGGATCTTGCCGATTGGTGAGCAGGAAAGCCCTGGGACAATGCCGTGGAACACAGTCCGGCTATTCTGAAGCTGTCTCTGCTTGATTCCTAACTTCCTCATGGTGTCCTTGTACAGGATGTTGATGCTGCTGCCCCCATCTATCAGAACTCGCGAGAAACATGCGGCCCGTTTGTCCGTAGCAAAGGTGGCGTCCAGGACCAAGGCGTAGGAGCCCGGGCTCGGCATTACTTATGGATGGTCGGCCCTGCTCCAGCTGATGGGCTTCTCAGACCAGTGCATGAATTCTGGCGTCTTTGAGGCTACTGCATTCACCTCCTGTCGCTGCAGCCGCCTGCTGCGTCGATCATCAGCCACACTGGTGAGCACCACATAGGCGCCATGCTCTTCGGGGTATTCATCTTGTACTGCACCGACTGGCCTGACTGCCGGCTGCTGGGGCGGAGGCGGCTGCCCAGCAGGCAGGGGTGGCAGGAGGCTGTCTCCCTTGGTGATCCTGGTGAGCCAGTGGCACTTCCGGGTGGTGTGATTCGACGGCTTCGCGCCGCTGTGGAACTTGCAAGGTCCATCCAAGGTCTGCTCGTAGGAGAAGGCCGGCAACCAGTTTGGCTTGTCGCCTTTCTGTCGCTTGGGCGGAGGCTGCTCTTCTGGCTGCTTGGCTTCAACGGTCGCGACCTGCCGGCTGCTGGAAGCCGGCTGCGGGGCCTTGCGCTTGTTGTCGCCCTGCTCGAGACGTCGCGCCTTGATCTCGATGCGGGTCGTCGTTTGGCCACAGCGGCGCCTCCGTGCGGCAGCCGGCCTCGTTCTACGCGGCGGCCGTGTCGAGGAGCCGCTGGACTCACTCCATCATGAGGCGGCGCTCTTCGCCCTCGAAATTGTCCAGCTCATCCGCCGCTGCCTGGGTGGCTCGGATGTTCTCCGCTGGCGTGGCATACACGGGGCGGCTAGCCCCAAACAGGCTGGCGATGGCTACGCCACGCTGCTGAACCGCGCCAAGGCGGCTGGGCCCTGCCAGGGCCGGTAAGCCGCCAACAGTGCGATCCATCTCCCGCTGGTAAGCTTCTGACAAGCGTCTCAAGCTGGCTAGCTTCTTCGCGCCTTCAACAAGCTAAAGGCGGCGCGCTTCTAATGTCTCTGCGTCAGCATCTTCCGGAATGGGCGCAGCTAGGTCTTGTAGCGCTGCGCCGAGTGAGTCGGGCGCCCTTCCACCAGGGAACTCGTCATGACTGATGACCAGAACCTCAGTGACGGTGCTCCCGTCGCTCTCCGCATGGGGGAGAGGTTTGTCGTAGACCACCACGTTGGTGGGGAACGCGTCGACCGACGCAGTGTCGGAGTCGACCAGCATCGGGTCGGTGGAGCCTAAGGACTCCAAGTCTACGACGGGCTCGCCGGAAACATGGAGTTGATCGAGGAGGCCCGCGAGGAGGTTTTCGGGGCCGCCTGCGCCTGCGTCGGACGCAGGTTCATCGGAGAGGCGGACCTCGCCGACAAATTCGGCCAAGGAGCTGGCTGCGCAGGCGATCTCAACACCGCGCAGCGCGTCGACGCAAACTCCGTCTGGCGTGCCTGGCTGGCTGCGCTCGCCAGGGAGGAAAAGGGTTCCCGTCCAGAACAGATCTCCGAACGGCGGTGCACCAGGCCCCATGGTGGGCGCCAAATGTCGGGGGTTTGGTGCGACATATGCCGACGCATGGCTTATCATGGTGGGGGCGAGTAGAACGTCGCCGGTGCCTGGAAATGGGATGAGGCGAAGACATGCACGCCGGCGAATCTTACCCAGCTTTAGGGCTCTCCGGGGAGATAACACCCCTACTGCTGCTCTGCGGGGTCTCCGCATGATCACTATGGCCAAGTGTTTACAAGGTTGCTCCTTGAGCTGTTTCGGGTGGTAGGAGAGGGCAAGGCTAGCTCTCTCCTTCTATCTGGTGTGGTCTAGAACTACTGGGATCCAACCCTTTGCATGGGTGCCCTGGGGGTTTATATAGGCCTACCCCCCAGGGGTACAATGGTAATTCGACTGGGCGCGGCCCCAGCCGTTAGTGCCTCCGACCTCCGGCTTCTCCACCGACTGCTGGGGCCCGCCGACTGGTGGGCCCCGCCGACTGGTCTGGTACGGAGCCGACAGGCCGCGTCCGCCGCGGGCGGGTCTTGCCGGCTGCTGATTACTGTAGCCGTGCTCCTGATGACGCAAGCTCGGTTATGGGGTCATGGCAACAGCCCCGCCGCCTGGCGGGCGATCACTGTGGCCACTCCCCATCTCTTCTTGATTAATGGTGCATGGGCCCCGGGGGAGGGCTCGGCCGACTCCCCCGGGCCGACTCCCGACGGGTCCGACTGGCGGTTCTCCCACCGTCTCCTGAGGTCTCGCTGACTGGTGGGCCCCGCTGCCTCCAGGCCGTACAGACAAGCCGTCGTGGGCGCAGGACCAGGTACAGTGATGCTGATGTCAGGGCCGGCTGGGCAACAGTGCCACGCCGCAGGGAGATCTTCCCTAGTACGGCGCGCTGTAGCCATGCCTGCCCTTGGTAAGGGGCGGGGAGTGGGCTTCACTGTAGCCACGCTCCTGCCCCGCCCCCTTCGATGAGGTCACGGTTCGTTGGAGTCGCCGGCCGACTCCCCGAAGCCGGCTTCTCTGGAAGTCGTCCCTGGGACTCGGCCGTGAGCGGGCAGTCGGCCGCCTTGCTGTAGACTCCCCAGGAGGCGGCTCTTCGCCCTGTGGCCTTGAGGGGCGCAGCCTGCCCCGATGTCTTGAAAGGTTATGGGGCTCGGGTTGGCCTACCCGTGGCCCATTACTCCGACCCATAGGTTCCCAATGTCACGAAACCCGCAAGTCGGTCACCTTAACATACATCAAGTGGCACATGGTATCCCATTGTCACCACAGATATCCACGGCAAGACATACATCAAGTGTTCTCAAGTCTTTAAAGACTAAATCTGATAAGATTACTTCAAGGGGAAAACTCAATTCATTACAAGAGAGAAGAGGGGGAGGAGAAACATAAGATCCAACTATAATAGCAAAGCTCACGGCACATCAAGATCGTGCCAAATCAAGAACACGAGAGAGAGAGAGAGAGAGAGATCAAACACATAGCTACCGGTACATACCCTCAGCCCCGAGGGAGAACTACTCCCTCCTCATCATGGAGAGCACCGGGATGATGAAGATGGCCACCGGTGAGGGTTCCCCCCTCCGGCAGGGTGCCGGAACAGGGTCCCGATTAACTTTTGGTGGCTACGGAGGCTTCTAGCGGCTGAACTCCCGATCTATGTTGCGTTCTCGAAGTTTTAGGTCACGTAGGTATATATGGGTGCAGGAGGTACGTCAGGGGAGCCACGAGAGCCCCACGAGACAGGGAGGCGCGCCCCTACCCTCGTGAGCTCCTCCTTCCTTCCTTGACGTGGGGTCCAAGTCCATCGTGTGGCTTTTGTTCCAAAAATAACTTCTCTAGTTGATTTCGTTCCGTTTCAACTCCGTCTGATATTCCTTTTCTTCAAAACACTGAAATAGGCATAAAACAGCAAATCTGGGCTGGGCCTCCGGTTAATAGGTTAGTCCCAAAAATAATATAAAAGTGGATAATAAAGCCCAATATTGCCCAAATCAGTAGATAATATAGCATGGAGCAATCAAAAATTATAGATACGTTGGAGACGTATCAAGCATCCCCAAGCTTAATTCCTGCTCGTCCTCGAGTAGGTAAATGATAAAAAAGATAATTTTTGATGTGGAATGCTAGGGCATAATTTCAATGTAATTCTTCTTAATTGTGGCATGAATATTCAGATCCATAAGATTCAAGACAAAAGTTTATATTGACATAAAAATAATAATACTTCAAGCATACTAACAAAGCAATCATGTCTTCTCAAAATAACATGGGCAAAGAAAGCTATCCCTACAAAATCATATAGTCTGGCTATGTTCCATCTTAACCACACAAAGTACTTAAATCATGCACAACCCCGATGACAAGCCAAGCAATTGTTTCATACTTTTGGTGTTCTCAAACTTTTTCAATCTTCACGCAATACATGAGCGTGAGCCATGGACATAGCACTATAGGTGGAATGGAATGGTGGTTGTGGAGAAGGCAAAAAGGGATAAGATAGTCTCACATCGACTAGGCGTATCAACGGGCTATGGAGATGCCCATCAATAGATATCAATGTGAGTGAGTAGGGATTGCCATGCAACGGATGCACTAGAGCTATAAATGTATGAAAGCTCAAAACAAAACTAAGTGGGTGTGCATCCAACTTGCTTGCTCACGAAGACCTAGGGCAATTTGAGGAAGCCCATCATTGGAATATACAAGCCAAGTTCTATAATTAAAAATTCCCACTAGTGAATGAAAGTGACAGAACAAGAGACTCTCTATCATAAAGATCATGGTGCTACTTTGAAGCACAAGTGTGGAAAAAGGATAGTAGCATTGTCCCTTTTATTTTTTTATTTTTTTATTTGGCCTTTCTTTTTTTGGCCGTTCTTTTTTTTGGGACAATGCTCTATTGAATGATGATCATCACACTTCTATTTATTTACAACTCGATACTAGAACAAAGTATGACTCTATATGAATGCCTCTGGCGGTGTACCGGGATATGCAATGAATCAAGAGTGACAAGTATGAACAAATTATGAACGTTGGCCTTGCCACAAATACTATGTCAACTACATGATCATGCTAAGCAATATGACAATGATGAATGTGTCATGATGAACTAGATGGTGGAAAGTTGCATGGCAATATATCTCGGAATGGCTATGAAAATGCCATAATAGGTAGGTATGGTGGCTGTTTTGAGGAAGGTATATGGTGGGTTTATGATACCGGCGAAAGGTGCGCGGTATTAGAGAGGCTAGCAAGGGTGGAAGGGTGAGAGTGTGTATAATCCATGGACTCAACATTAGTCATAAAGAACTCATATACTTATTGAAAAAATCTAGAAGTTATCAAAGCAAAGTATTACGCGCATGCTCCTAGGGGGATAGATTGATAGGAAAAGACCATCGCTCGTCCCCGACCGCCGCTCATAAGGAGGACAATCAGTAAACACATCATGCTCCGACTTCGTTACATAACGGTTCACCATACGTGCATGCTACGGGAATCACAAAATTCAACACAAGTATCTCTCAAATTCATAACCACTCAACTAGCATGAATCTAATATCACCATCTCCATATCTTAAAACAATCATCAAGCATCAAACTTCTCTTAGTATTCAACACACTCATAAGAGAATTTTTATTATTCTTGAATACCTAGCATATTAGGATTTTAAGAAAATTACCATGCTATTTAAGACTCTCAAAATAATCTAAGTGAAGCATGAGAGTTCATCTATTTCTTCAAAATAAAACTACCACCATGCTCTAAAAGATATAAGTGAAGCACTAGAGCAAATGACAAACTACTCCGAAAGATATAAGTGAAGATCAATGAGTAGTCGAATAATTATGCAACTATGTTAAGACTCTCTAACATTTAATAATTTCAGATCTTGGTATTCTATTCAAACAGCAAGCAAAACAAAATAAAATGACATTCTAAGAATGGCAAACATCATGTGAAGAAGCAAAAACTTAGGATCAACTGATACTAACCGATAGTTGTTGAAGAAGAAAGGTGGGATGCCAACCGGGGCATCCCCAAGCTTAGACGCTTGAGACTTCTTGAAATATTATCTTGGGGTGCCTTGGGCATCCCCAATCTTGAGCTTTTGTGTCTCATTAATTCCTCTCATATCACGGTCTCCCTAAATCTCAAAAGCTTCATCCACACAAAACTCAACAAGGACTCGTGAGATAAGTTAGTATAAACCATTGCCAAAACCTTATCATACCCTACTGTAGCAAATCACTAAAATTATTATATAACATTGCATACTAAATGTCTCTGCATATTTAATAGTCCTATCCTCAAATAGAATCATTAAAGAAGCAAACATATGCAAACAATGCAAACATAACAGCAATCTGCCTAAACAGGACAGTCTGTAAAGAATGCAGTAACATACATACTTCCCTAGCTCCAAAAATTATGAAAGAAAATTCCCACTGTAGTAAATTTATCAGAGCTTAATATGCAAAAAGTTTCAACATTTTATCACATTCTGACTTTTCTAGGGAATTATTGCAACAGCGGTAAACTTTCTGTTTTCAAACAGAAACATGTATACTTGTAACATAGGCATAGTAAAGGCTATCAATGCCATTTTTGTTAAAATAAAAGATGAAAAACATTGTTCTAAATAACAGCAAGCAAATCCTAAAATAAATTGACGCTCCAAGCAAAACACATATCATGTGGTAAATAAAAATATAGTTCCAAGTAAAGTTACCGATGAACGAAGACGAAAGAGGGGATGCCTTCCGGGGCATCCCCAAGCTTAGGCTCTTGGATATCCTTATTTCATAGTCCATCAAATCTTTACCCAAAACTTGAAAACTTCACAACACAAAACTTAACAGAAAACTCGTAAGCTCTGTTAGTATAAGAAAGTAAATCACCACTTCAAGGTACTATAATGAACTCATTCTTTATTTATATTTGTGTTAAACCTACTGTATTCCAACTTCTCTATGGTTTATAAACTATTTTATTAGCCATAGATTCATCAAAATAAGTAAACAGCACATGAAAAACAGAATCTGTCGAAAACAGAACAGTCTGTAGTAATCTGAATCAAACGTGTACTTCTGGAACTCATAAAATTCTCAAATAAATTGCTGGACCTGAGTAATTTATCTATTAATCATCTGCAAAAATAATTAACCAAATAGCACTCTCCAAATAAAAATGGCAGCAGTTCTCGTGAGCGCTAAATTTTCTGTTTTTTACAGCATGATCAACAAGACTTTCCCCAAGTCTTCCCAAAGGTTCTACTTGGCACAAACACTAATTAAAAGCATAAAACCACATCTAAACAGAGGATAGATGAATTATTTATTACTGAACAGGAACAAAATGCAAGGAACAAAAATAAAATTGGGTTGCCTCCCAACAAGCGCTGTCGTTTAATGCCCCTAGCTAGGCATGATGATTTCAATGATGCTCACAGAAAGGATAAGAATTGAAACGTAAAGAGAGCATAATGAAGAATATGGCTAGCACATTTTTAAGTCTAACCCACTTCCTATGCATAGGGATTTTGTGAGCAAACAACTTTTGGGAACAATAATCAACTAGCATAGGAAGGCAAAACAAGCATAACTTCAAAACTTTAAGCACATAGAGAGGAAACTTGGTATTATTGCAATTCCTACAAGCATATATTCTTTCCTCATAATAATTTTCAGTAGCATCATGAATGAATTAAACAATATAACCAGCACCTAAAGCACTCTTTTCATGATCTACAAGCATAGATAATTTACTACTCTCCACATAGGCAAAATTCTTCTCATTCGGAATAGTGGGAGTATCATAGGAAACTTGAATACTATAAATTGTTTCCACATTAAAAGAGTAATGTTCAGAGAAGGGGTAATCATAATCATGACAAGTTTTATAAATATAATCACTACTTTTTATAGCATAAGTGTCATCACAATAATCATCATAAGTAGGGGGCATGCTATCATCATTATAAACTTGCATATCAAAACTTGGGAGACTAAAAATATCATCTTCATTAATCATAGCTTCCCCAAGCTTGGGACAAACATTAATTGCAGCAAATATATTCTCAAATATGTCATCCTCATCAAACATAGCTTCCCCAAGCTTGGGCCTTTTCATAGCATAATCACTCTCATCATTAATAGTATAGATAGCACCGATAGTATAGCAATTATTATATTCTTCCAAGCAAGTACCAAAAAGATTTTCAAGATAATAAGAAGTATCATTATCTTCCCAATCATGATCACAACAAGCAATAGGCATAACGACATCATCATCAAGTGTATCATCTTCATTTTCATGAAGCACAGCAATAATAGGAGCAACTTTATTTGGGAGAGATACCTTTTTACCTCTCTTCCTTTTTCTTTTCTTCTTCTTCACCACATCATGTGTGGGTTCAATCCTCTTTTTGGAGCTCCTTATTAATGAGATTGGTTGGATAGAAAGATCCTCCTCGTTACCTGATTCATCATAAGAAATAATAGGAGGATATTGGGAAGTCTCTTCCCTTTCATTAGTATTCTCTTCATCTTCTATTTGTTTTCTTTTCTTTATGTAGTTGGCAATATAAGGATTTTCAATGCAATTCACCGCACAATACATATAAATTTTCTCTAGATCAAAATGAAGAACTTTATCAAGATTAAACTTTGGAATACCCTCAGTTATACGTTTCATTTCCTCATACCCCAAAATAAGACTAAGCTCTTTATGATGCTCAAGGGTAATCAAATTATCACAATTTTTGGATACGATTCGGTCATGAAACAATTTGCATTGGAGATTTAAATGACCATGTTCATTGCAAAGTTCACAAGGGGCGCGAAAAATATTGAATTTTTCAGCACAGTCATCAAGACTTTCTTGCAAAAATTTAGTTTCTAAGTACTTATGCCTCTTGCAATATCTATCTTCCCTATTTGGGGTGTACTGGCAAACCCAGTCTACTCCACAAAAATTAACATGTTTATAGGAGGTATTTTCATCATAACTAGTGCAATCATCATTAGCATCATGGATATTCAAAGAATTCGTACTAACAACATTGCAATCATGCTCATCATTCAAATATTTAGTGCCAAACATTTTAGAGATCTCTTCTTCTAGCACTTGAGCACAATTATCCTTTCCATCATACTCACGAAAGATATTAAAAAGATGAAGCGTATGAGACAAACTCAATTCCATTTTTTTTGTAGTTTTCTTTTATAAACTAAACTAGTGATAAAACAAGAAACTAAAAGACTTGATTGCAAGATCTAAAGATATACCTTCAAGCACTCACCTCCCCGGCAACGGCGCCAAAAAAGAGCTTGATGTCTACTACACAACCTTCTTCTTGTAGACGTTGTTGGGCCTCCAAGTGCAGAGGTTTGTAGGACAGTAGCAAATTTCCCTCAAGTGGATGACCTAAGGTTTATCAATCCATAGGAGGCGTAGGATGAAGATGGTCTCTCTCAAGCAACCCTGCAACCAAATAACAAAGAGTCTCTTGTGTCCCCAACACACCCAATACAATGGTAAATTGTATAGGTGCATTAGTTCGGCGAAAAGATGGTGAAACAAATGGTATATGGATAGTAGATAAAGGTATTTGTAATCTGAAATAATAAAAACTACAATGTAACTAATGATAAAAGTGAGCGTAAACGGTATTGCAATGCGTGGAAATAAGGCCTAGGGTTCATACTTTCACTAGTGTAAGTTCCCTCAATGATACTAACATAATTGGATCACATAACTATCCCTCAACATGCAACAAAGAGTCACTCCAAATTCACTAATAGCGGAGAACGAACGAAGATATTATGGTAGGGTACGAAACCACCTCAAAGTTATTCTTTCCAATCAATCCGTTGGGCTATTCCTATAAGTGTCACAAATAGCCCCTAGAGTTCGTACTAGAATAACACCTTAATACACAAATCAACCAATACCCTAATGTCACCTAGATACTCCAATGTCACCTCAAGTATCCGTGGGTATGATTATACGATATGCATCACACAATCTCAGATTCATCTATTCAACCAACACAAAGGACCTCAAAGAGTGCCCCAAAGTTTCTACCGGAGAATCACGACGAAAACGTGTGCCAACCCCTATGCATAGGTTCCCAATGTCACGAAACACGCAAGTTGGTCACCTTAACATACATCAAGTGGCACGTGGTATCCCATTGTCACCACAGATATCCATGGCAAGACATACATCAAGTGTTCTCAAGTCTTTAAAGACTCAATCCGATAAGATTACTTCAAGGGGAAAACTCAATTCATTACAAGAGAGAAGAGGGGGAGGAGAAACATAAGGTCCAGCTATAATAGCAAAGCTCGCGATACATCAAGATCGTGCCAAATCAAGAACACGAGAGAGAGAGAGAGAGAGAGAGATCAAACACATAGCTACTGGTACATACCCTCAGCCCCGAGGGAGAACTACTCCCTCCTCATCATGGAGAGCACCGGGATGGTGAAGATGGCCACCAATGAGGGTTCCCCCCTCCGGCAGGGTGCCGGAACAGGGTCCCGATTGACTTTTGGTGGCTACGGAGGCTTCTGGCGGCGGAACTCCTGATCTATGTTGCGTTCTCGAAGTTTTAGGTCACGTAGGTATATATGGGTGCAGGAGGTACGTCAGGGGAGCCACGAGGGCCCCACGAGACAAGGGGGCGCGCCCCCTACCCTCGTGAGCTCCTCCTTCCTTCCTTGACGTGGGGTCCAAGTCCATCGGGTGGCTTTCGTTCCAAAAATAACTTCTCTAGTTGATTTCGTTCCGTTTCGACTCCGTCTGATATTCCTTTTCTTCGAAACACTGAAATAGGCATAAAACAGCAAATCTGGGCTGGGCCTCCGGTTAATAGGTTAGTCCCACAAAATAATATAAAAGTGGACAATAAAGCCCAATATTGCCCAAAACAGTAGATAATATAGCATGGAGCAATCAAAAATTATAGATACGTTGGAGACGTATCAGCTTCCAATATATCAATCTTTATGTCTCGACCATTTCGAGACTCCTCGTCATGTCCGTGATCATATCCGGGACTCCGAACTACCTTTGGTACATCAAAACACATAAACTCATATTACCTATCGTCACCGAACTTTAAGCGTGTGGACCCTACGGGATCGAGAACTATGTAGACATGACCGAGACTCATCTCCGGTCAATAACCAATAGCGGAACCTGGATGCTCATATTGGTTCCTACATATTCTACAAAGATCTTTATCGGTCAAACCGCATAGCAACAAACTAAACGATCATCGTGCTAAGCTAACGGATGGGTCAAGTCAATCACATCATTCTCTAATGATGTGATCTAGTTAACCAAATGACAACTCATGTCTATGGTCAGGAAACATGACCATCATTTATTCAACGAGCTAGTCAGGTAGAGGCAAACTAGTGACACTATGTTTGTCTATGTATTCACACATGTACTAAGTTTCCGGTTAATACAATTCTAGCATGAATAATAAACATTTATCATGATATAAGGAAAAATAAATAACAACTTTATTATTGCCTCTAGGGCATATTTCCTTCAACATCTCCTTAACCTCATCATATAAGTGAAATTCCACTGAAGGTGGTGATTTCTTAGCATGAAAGTAAAAAATTTGCATGAAAATATTAGTGAGGAGGAGATATTGTTCGCGCTGGTCGTGGAGGAAGTCGATGAGGCCTGCATTCTTAGCCAAATAATAAAAGTCATCATAAATCCCGGCTGCTCTCAAGAACTCATCACAAGGCCATTCGCAAGGTCGAACCTCTGTAGTGCGAGGGAGATTATATTTGGGATTCTTATTCTCTTCACTTTGCTTATCCTTCGAGCTTCGGCTCGAAAAGCCCCTCAACAATCTCTTCATCATTTTCTTTCTCTGAAAAATTTCTGAAATTTTTAGTGACTCAAAATAAAAGTGAATCAAACTCAACAAGATTGATAGCAACTACTCCCACAAGTGCCTAGAGACCATATCATGCATTAAAACTACTTTTGACCACATAAATTTGACATGCAAGCTCAAGAACAGGGTCACCTAAGCAGAAAAAATTTGCAATAAATAAAGCACTGGAACAAAAACTAATTGGACCATTGGAGGAGTCACATACCGAAGAACAATCCCCCAAAGCAGTTTTGTGAATGGAGCTTTGAGCTAGGAGATCGAAAATGGCAGCAAGATGAGCTAGAACTCGGGTTTGAGCTATGGGAGATTTTTTTTGTAGGAAGACGAAGTGTGTGGCTGCTGGAATAAGTGGAGGGGGCCACCTGGGGTCCACGAGGCAGGGGGCGCGCCCTGGACCCTCGTGGCCAGGTGGTATGGCCCCCTGATGTGTTCTCAGTGCCAATAATTCTTAAATATTCTACAAAAAATCATCTAAAATTTTCAGGACATTTGGAGAACTTTTATTTTCGGGGTATTTTTTATTGAAAGATAATTCAGAGAACAGACAGAAAATACTATTTTTCTTTATTTAATCTAAATAACAGAAAGTAAAAAGAGGGTACAGAGGGTTGTGCTTTCTAACTTCATCCATCTCATGCTCATCAAAAGGAATCCACTAACAAGGTTGATCAAGTCTTGTTAACAAACTCTTCCCGAATAACAAGAATCCGAAAAAATTTCGAATAACACTAGGTTACCTCAACGGGGATATGCATGTCCCCAACAATAAGAATATCATAATTTTCTTGACAGTAGGAAGAGGAAATTCAAAACCTCCAATAATAATCGTTGGAATTTTCCAATAGAATTGATACTGTGGACTTGAGGTTGTTTCCTTGGAAAGTGTAGCGTATGCTCATTACCATTAACATGAAAAGTGACATTGCCTTTGTTGCAATCAGTAATAGCCCCTACAGTATTCAAAAAGGGTCTACCAAGAATAATAGACATACTATCGTCCTCGGGAATATCAAGAATAACAAAGTCCGTTAAAATAGTAACGTTTGCAACCACAACAGGCACATCCTCACAAATACCGACAGGTATAGCAGTTGATTTATCGGCCATTTGCAAAGATATTTCAGTAGGTGTCGACTTATTCAAATCAAGTCTACGATATAAAGAGAGAGGCATAACACTAACACCGGCTCCAAGATCACATAAAGCAGTTTTAACATAGTTTCTTTTGATGGAGCATGGTATAGTTGGTACTCCTGGATCTCCTAGTTTCTTTAGTATTCCACCTTTAAAAGTATAATTAGCAAGCATGGTGGAAATTTCAACTTCCGGTATCTTTCTTTTATTTGTAAAAATATCTTTCATGTACTTAGCATAAGGATTCATTTTAAGCATATCAGTCAAACGCATATGCAAAAAGATAGGTCTAATCATTTCAGGAAAGCGCTTAAAATCCTCATCATCCTTTTTCTTGGATGGTTTAGGAGGAAAAGGCATGGGTTCGTAACCCATGGTTCTCTTTCTTTACTGTGCTTCCTAGCAACAAAATCTCTCATATCATAATGTTGATTCTTTGATTGTGGGTTATCAGGATCAACAGTAGGTTCAATCTCTACATCATTGTTATTGCTAGGTTGAGCATCAACATGAACATCATCATTAAAATTATCAATAGATTCATGTTCATTACCACATTGTGTTTCAGCATCAGAAATAGAAATATCATTGGGATTCTCAGGTGTGTCAACAACAGGTTCACTAGAAGCATGCAAAGTCCTATCATTTTTCTTTTTCTTCTTTTTAGAAGGACTAGGTGCATCAACATTAGTTCTCTGAGAATCTTGCTCAACTCTCTTAGGGTGGCCCTCAGGATACAAAGGTTCCTGAGTCATTTTACCCCCTCTAGTCACAACTCTAACAACATTACCATTTTTCTTATTATTTAATTCATTGAGCAAATCATTCTGAGCTTTAAGCACTTGTTCTACTTGAGTGGTAACCATAGAAGCATGTTTACTAATAAGTTTAAGTTCACCTTTAACTCTAGACATATAATCACTCAAGTGTTCAATCATATAAGCATTACGTTTCAATTGTCTACCAACATAAGCATTGAAGTTTTCTTGTTTAACAATAAAAATATCAAACTCATCCAAGCATTGGCTAGCAGACTTACAATGAGGAATATCACCTTCACCAAATCTGTAGAGAGAATTTACTTTTACTATCTGTGTCGGATTATCAAGACCATGTATTTCTTCAATAGGTGGTAAATTCTTAACATCTTCAGCTTTAATGCCCTTTTCTTTCATAGATTTCTTTGCCTCTTGCATATCTTCAGGACTGAGAAATAGAATACCCCTTTTCTTCGAAGTTGGCTTAGGAGTTGGTTCAGGAAGTGTCTTATCGTTATCATTACTCAACATATTATTCAATAGCAATTCATCTTTATCAACAGTTCTTTCCCTGAAAACACAACCAGCACAACTATCCAGGTGGTCTCTGGAAGCATCGGTTAGTCCATCATAAAAGATATCAAGTATTTCAATTTTCTTGAGAGGATGATCAGGCAAAGCATTAAGTAATCGGAGAAGCCTCCCCCAAGCTTGTGGGAGACTCTCTTCTTCAATTTGCACAAAATTATATATTTCCCTTAAGGCAACTTGTTTTTTATGAGCGGGGAACTATCTAGCAGAGAAGTAATAAATCATATCCAGGGGACTACGCACACAACCAGGATCAAGGGAATTAAACCATGTTTTAACATCACCCTTTAATGAGAACGGAAATAACTTAAGGATGTAGTAGTAACGAATTTTCTCCTCATTAGTGAACAGGGTGGCTATATCATTCAATTTAGTAAGATGTGCCACAATAGTTTCAGATTCATAGCCATAAAAAGGATCAGATTCAACCAAAGTAATTATCTCAGGATCGACAGAGAAATCGTAATCCTTATCGGAAATACAGATAGGTGAAGTAGCAAAAGCAGGGTCGTATTTCATTCTAGCATTCAAAGATTTTTTTCAGCTTAGCTAACAGTTTCTTAAGATCATATCTATCATTGCAAGCTAAAAAGTCTCTAGTAGTTTCTTCATCCATAACATAACCCTCAGGCACAACAGGCAATTCATATCTAGGGGAGAATCTTCATCATCACTTTCATCAATATTATCGGTTTCAATAATTTCATTCTCTCTAACCGTAGCAAGTTGTTCATCAAGAAATTCACCTAATGGCATAGTAGTATCAAGCATAGAAGTAGTTTCATCATAAGTACCATGCAAAGCAGAAGTGGCATCATCAATAACATGCAACCTATCAGAATCAATAGCAGGAGTAGGCGTCGCAAGTTTCCTCAAAACAGAAGGAGAATCAAGTGCAGAGCTAGATGGCAGTTCCTTACCTCCCCTCGTAGTTGAGGGAAAAATCTTGGTTCTTTCATCATTCAAGTTCTTCATAGTGATCAGCAGATATAAATCCCTATGACTCAAAGAATAGAGTTATGCTCCCCGGCAACGGTGCCAGAAAATAGTCTTGATAACCCACAAGTATAGGGGATCGCAACAATTTTCGAGGGTAGAGTATTCAACCCAAATTTATTGATTCAACACAAGGGGAGCCAAAGAATATTCTCAAGTATTAAAAGTTGAGTTGTCAATTCAACCTCACCTGAAAGACTTAATATCTGCAGCAAAGTATTTAGTAGCAAAGTAATATGGAAGTAATGGTAACGATGGCAAGAGTAACAGTATTGGTTTTGTAGTGATTGTAACAGTGGCAACGGAATAGTAACTAAGAAAAGATCAATATGAGAAAAGCTCGTAGGCAATGGATCAGTGATGGATAATTATGTCGAATGCGATTCCTCATGCAACAGTTATAACATAGGGTGACACAGAACTAGCTCCAGTTCATCAATGTAATGTAGGCATGTATTCCGAATATAGTCATACGTGCTTATGGAAAAGAACTTGCATGACATCTTTTGTCCTACCCTCCCATGGCAGCGGGGTCCTATTGGAAACTAAGGGATATTAAGGCCTCCTTTTAATAGAGTACCGGAACAAAGCATTAACACTTAGTGAATACATGAACTCCTCAAACTATAGTCATCACCGGGAGTGGTCCCGATTAGTGTCACTTCAGGGTTACAGGATCATAACACATAGTAGGTGACTATTGACTTGCAAGATAGGATCAAGAACTCACATATATTCATGAAAACATAATAGGTTCAGATCTGAAATCATGGCACTCGGGCCCTAGTGACAAGCATTAAGCATAGCAAAGTCATAGCAACATCAATCTCAGAACATAATGGATACTAGGGATCAAACCCTAACAAAACTATAACTCGATTACATGATAAATCTCATCCAACCCATCACCGTCCAACAAGCCTACGATGAAATTACTCACGCACGGCGATGAGAATCATGAAATTGGTGATGGAGGAAGGTTGATGATGATGATGGCGACAGATTCCCCTCTCCGGAGCCCCGAACAGACTCCATATCAGCCCTGCCGAGAGAGATTAGGGCTTGGCGGCGGCTCCGTATCGTAAAACGCGATGAATCCTTCTCTCTGATTTTTTTCTCTCCCCGAACGTGAATATATAGAGTTGGAGTTGAGTTCAGTGGAGCCTCAAGGGGCCCACGAGACAGGGGGCGCCCAAGGGGGTGGGCGCGCCCCCACCCTCGTGGACAGGGTGTGGGCCCCCTGGTGTTGATTCTTTCACCAGTATTTTTTATAAATTCCAAAAATATTCTTCGTGAAGTTTTAGGTCATTACGAGAACTTTTATTTCTGCACAAAAATAACACCATGGCAATTCTACTGAAAACAGCGTTAGTCCGGGTTAGTTCCATTCAAATCATGCAAGTTAGAGTCCAAAACAAGGTCAAAAGTGTTTGGAAAAGTAGATACGATGGAGATGTATCATTGTTTGACATACACCAACTCATTAATAGGACCATTAAGAAAAGCACTCTTCACATCCATTTGTTGCAACTTGAACTTATGATGAGATGCATAAGCAATCAACAAACAAATAGATTCAAGGCGAGCAACGGGAGCAAAGGTTTCATCGTAGTCGATACCCTCGACTTGGGAGTAGCCTTGTGCTACTAAACGAGCCTTGTTGCGGACGATAATTCCATGAGCATCTTGCTTGTTCTTGAATATCCACTTGGTTCCAATGACATTATGGTTCCCCATTGGCCTTGGCACCAATCTCCACACCTTTGTTGTGCTTGAAGTTGTTGAGTTCTTCATGCATGACATCAAGCCAATCCGAATCCTTGAGCGCCTCATAGACCTTTTGGGGTTCAACACAAGAAACAAATGCGTGAAGTTCACAATAGTTTGCTAATTGTGTATGAGTGCTTACTCCCTTTCTTAATCTTCCAAGCACATTCTTCATGAGATGACCATTGGTAGTGAGCTTGGATGCAATCTTGGCGGCACGATGCTCCAATTCCTCCTCAGGAGTGAGTTGAGCAGCGATAACTTGATCATCATGAGCGTCGTCTTGAGCTTGTTCTTGATCTTGATCTTGATCTTGATCTTGAACTTGCTCGGAGGTGAGAACTTGACCTTGGGCATCACTTGGTGGTTCAACGCCATCTTGAGGTTGATCTTGCCCTTGATCTTGTTCATTTGGTTGAGGGCCTTCACTTTGTTCTTCGGAAGCATGTGGGTCTTGGGTTGGTGATGGTTCCACTTGAGTGGAACATTGTCCTTCTCCTTTGGCCACAAGGGGTTCCTCAATGGGTAGGATAAAACCAACACCCATTCTTATTATGACTTGGGGAGGAATTTCATCACCTACATCACAAGTACCACTTTGCTTCGCTTGGGAGCCATTATTCTCATCAAACTCCACATTACACGCCTCCTCAATAAGTCCACGAGACTTATTGAGGACACAGTAAGCATGAGAGTTTGTAGCATAACCAACAGATATGCCCTCGGCCACAAATTTAGACAAACAAACACCTTTCTTGAGAATGAAACACTTACACCCGAACACCCGGAAGTACTTGAGGTTGGGCTTGTTACCGGTGAGTATCTCATATGGAGTCTTGTTCAAGCCTTTGTGGAGGTAGAGCTGATTGGATGCATGACACGCGGTGTTGATGGCTTCGGCCCAAAAGTTGTATGGAGAATTGAACTCCGCCATCATGGTCCTTGCCGCATCCATCAACGTCCGGTTCTTCCTCTCCGCTACACCATTTTGTTGAGGGGTGTAAGGTGCGGAATATTGATGCTTGATCCCCTCATCACTAAGAAACTCATCCAAGGTGTAGTTCTTGAACTCGGTGCCGTTGTCACTTCTTATCGTCAAGATCTTTGCATTGTGTTGGCGTTGAGCTTCATTTGCAAAGTCGATGACGGTTTGTTGGGTCTCACTCTTCCTCTTTAAGAAATATACCCAAGTGTATCTTGAATAATCATCCACAATCACCAAGCAATACTTTCTACCCCAAGACTATCAAAGGATGGAGGTCCAAAGAGATCCAAGTGAAGGAGCTCCAAGGGCCTCTTCGAGTAGATGATAGTCGTGGGAGGGTGAGCCTTGTCATGTAGCTTTCCTTCTATACAAGCACTGCAAGCACGATCTTTGGCAAAGCTAACATTCGTTAGTCCACGGACATGGTCCCCTGCTACCTCTTGAGCATGCGTTGGTTTTCCCTTGAAGAGGAAAGTGTGATGCAGCAAAGCAGCGTAAGTATTTCCCTCAGTTTTTGAGAACCAAGGTATCAATCCAATAGGATATCATGCGCGAGTCACCTCATACCTACACAAACAAATAAGAACCTCGCCACCAACACGATAAAGGAGTTGTCAATCCCTTCACAGCCACTTGCAAGAGTGAGATCTAATAGAGATGATAATAATAAGATAAATATTTTTGGTATTTTTATGATATAGATTGAAAGTAAAGATTGCAAAATAAAATAGATTGGAAGCTTGTATGATGGAAAATAGACCCGGGGGCCATAGGTTTCACTAGTGGCTTCTCTCAAGATAGCATAAGTATTACGGTGGGTGAACAAATTACTGTCAAGCAATTGATAGAATTGAGCATAGTTATGAGAATATCTAGGTATGATCATGTATATAGGCATCACGTCCGTGACAAGTAGACCGACTCCTGCCTGCATCTACTACTATTACTCCACACATCGACCGCTATCCAGCATGCATCTAGAGTATTAAGTTGATAAGAATGGAGTAACGCTTTAAGCAAGATGACATGACGTAGAGGGATAAACTCATGCAATATGATATAAACCCCATCTTTTTATCCTCGATGGCAACAATACAATACATGTTGTTTTCCTTTCTGTCACTGGGATCGAGCACCGCAAGATTGAACCCAAAGCTAAGCACTTCTCCCATTGCAAGAAAGATCAATCTAGTAGGCCAAACCAAACTGAAAATTCGAAGAGACTTGCAAAGATAACCAATCATACATAAAAGAATTCAGAGAAGATTCAAATATTGTTCATAGATAATCTTGATCATAAACCCACAATTCATCGGATCTCGACAAACACACCGCAAAAGAAGATTACATCGAATAGATCTCCAAGAGAATCGAGGAGAACTTTGTATTGAGATCCAAAGAGAGAGAAGAAGCCATCTAGATAATAACTACAGACCCAAAGGTCTGAGGTAAAATACTCACACGTCATCAGAGGGGCCATGGAGTTGATGTAGAGGCCCTCCGTGATCAACGCCCCCTCCGGCAAAGCACCGGAAAAGGCCCCAAGATGGGATCTCACAGGTACAGAAGGTTGCGGCGGTGGAATTAGGTTTTCGTGGTGCTCCTCGATGTTTTCAGGGTACGTAGGTATATATAGGAGGAAGAAGTAGGTCGGTGGAGCCACGAGGGGCCCACGAGGGTGGAGGGCCCGCCCAGGGGGTAGGCGTGCCCCTGCCTCGTGGCCTCCTCGTTGATTGCTTGACGTCCGCTCCAAGTCCTGTGGATCACGTTTGTTCCAAAAATCACGCTCCCGAAGGTTTCATTCTGTTTGGACTCCGTTTGATATTCTTTTTCTGCGAAACACTGAAATAGGCAAAAAAACAGCAATTTGGGCTGGGCCTCCGGTTAATAGGTTAGTCCCAAAAATAATATAAAAGTGTATAAATAAGCCCATTAAACATCCAAAATATAATATATAATAGCATGGAGCAATAAAAAATTATAGATACGTTGGAGATGTATCAAGCATCCCCAAGCTTAATTCCTACTCGTACTCGAGTAGGTAAATGATAAAAACAGAATTTTTGATGTGGAATGCTTCCTAACATATTTCTCAATGTAATTTTCTTTATTGTGGAATGAATGTTCAGATCCGAAAGATTCAAGATAAAAGTTTAATATTGACATAAAAATAATAATACTTCAAGCATACTAACTAAGCAATCATGTCTTCTCAAAATAACATGGCCAAAGAAAGTTCATCCCTACAAAATCATATAGTTTGGTCATGCTCCATTTTCGTCACACAAGAATGCTCTCATCATGCACAACCCTGATGACAAGCCAAGCAATTGTTTCATACTTTAGTAATCTCAAACTTTTTTCAACTTTCACACAATACATGAGCGTGAGCCATGGATATAGCACTATGGGTGGAATAGAATATAATGAAAGGGGTTATGTGGAGAAGACAAAAATGAGAAAGTATCACATTGATGTGGCTAATGAATGGGATAGGGAGATGCCCATCAATTGATGTCAATGCAAGGAGTGGGGATTGCCATGCAACGGATGCACTAGAGCTATAAATGTATGAAAGCTTGATACGTCTCCAACGTATCTATAATTTTTCATTGCTCCATGCTATATTATCCACTGTTTTGGACATTATTGGGCTTTATTATCCACTTTTATATTATTTTTGGGACTAACCTATTAACCGGAGGCGCCGCCCAGAATTGTTGTTTTTGCCTATTTTAGGGTTTCGAAGAAAAGGAATATCAAACGGGGTCCAAACGGACTGAAACCTTTGGGAACGTGATTTTTAGGAAGATTATGATCCGGGAGGCTTGGACCCTACGTCAAGAAAGAAAAGAGGAGGCCACGAGGTAGGGGGCGCCTGCCTCCCCCAGGCGCGCCCTCCACCCTCGTGGGGCCCCTGTTGCTCCACCGACATACTCCTTCCAACGTATCTATAATTTTTTATTGCTCCATGCTATATTATCCACTGTTTTGGACATTATTGGGCTTTATTATCCATTTTTATATTATTTTCGGGACTAACCTATTAACCGGAGGCCCAGCCCAGAATTGATATTTTTTGCCTGTTTTAGGGTTTTGAAGAAAAGGAATATCAAACTGAGTCCAAACGGAATGAAACCTTCGGGAACGTGATTTTTAGGAAGATTATGATCCGGGAGACTTGGACCCTACGTCAAGAAAGAAAAGAGAAGGCCATGAGGTAGGGGGCGCGCCTTCCTACCCCAGGCGCGCTCTCCACCCTCGTGGGCCCCCTGTTGCTCCACCAACGTACTCCTTCCTCCTATATATACCTACGTACCCCCAAACGATCAAATACGGAGCCAAAAACCTAGTTCCACCGCCGCAACTTTCTGTATCCATGAGATCCCATCTTGGGGCCTGTTCCGGAGCTCCACCGGAGGGGGCATCGATCACGGAGGGTTTCTACATCAACACCATAGCCCCTCCGTTGAAGTGTGAGTAGTTTACCTCATACCTACGGGTCCATAGTTAGTAGCTAGATGGCTTCTTCTCTCTTTTTGGATCTCAATACAATGTTCTCCCCCTCTCTTGTGGAGAACTATTCGATGTAATCTTCTTTAAGCGGTGTGTTTGTTGAGACCAATGAATTGTGGGTTTATGATCAAGTCTATCTCTGAGTAATATTTGAATCTTCTCTGAATTCTTTTATGTATGATTGGTTATATTTGCAAGTCTCTTCGAATTATCAGTTTGGTTTGTCCTACTAGATTGATCTTTCTTGCAATGGGAGAAGTGCTTAGCTTTGGGTTCAATCTTGCGGTGTCCTTTCCCAGTGACAGTAGGGGCAGCAAGGCACGTATTGTATTGTTGCCATCGAGGATAATAAGATGGGGTTTTCTTCATATTGCATGAGTCTATCCCTCTACATCATGTCATCTTGCTTAAGGCGCTACTCTGTTTTTAACTTAATACTCTAGATGCATGCTGGATAGCGGTCGATGAGTGGAGTAGTAGTAGTAGATGCAGGCAGGAGTCGGTCTACTTGTCTCGGACGTGATGCCTATATACATGATCATACCTAGATATTCTCATAACTATGCTCAATTCTGTCAATTGCTCAACAGTAATTTGTTCACCCACCGTAGAATACTTATACTCTTGAGAGAAGCCACTAGTGAAACATATGGCCCCCGGGTCTATCTTCATCATATTAATCTCCTACTACTTAGTTATTTCCTTTGCTATTTACTTTGCCTTTATTTTACTTTGCATCTTTATCACAAAAATACCAAAAATATTATCTTATCATATCTATCAGATCTCACTCTCGTAAGTGGCCGTGTAGGGATTGACAACCCCTATTTGCGTTGGTTGCGAGGATTTATTTGTTTTGTGAAGGTACGAGGGACTCGCGCGTAGCCTCCTACTGGATTGATACCTTGGTTCTCAAAAACTGAGGGAAATACTTACGCTACTTTGCTGCATCATCCCTTCCTCTTCGGGGAAAACCAATGCAATGCTCAAGAGGTAGCAAAGCTCAACAAAAGAAACTAAGTGGGTGTGCATCCAACTTGCTTGCTCACGAAGACCTAGGGCACTTGAGGAGGACCATTGTTGGAATATACAAGCCAAGTTATATAATGAAAAATTCCCACTAGTATATGAAAATGACAAAACAAGATACTCTCTATCATAAAGATAATGGTGCTACTTTGAAGCACAAGTGTGGAAAAATGGATAGTAGCATTGCCCCTTTTTATTTTTATTTTTTTGGGCCTTTTTTTATTATTTGGCCTTTCTCTTTTTTGGGACAATGCTCTATTAATGATGATCATCACTCCTCTATTTATTTACAACTCAATGATTACAACTCGATACTAGAACAAGATATGACTCTATATGAATGCCTCCGGCGGTGTACCGGGATGTGCAATGACTCATGAGTGACATGTATGAAAGAATTATGAACGGTGGCTTTGCCACAAATACGATGTTAACTACATAATCATGCAAGGCAATATGACAATGATGATGCGTGTCATAATAAACAGAACGGTGGAAAGTTGCATGGCAATATATCTCGGAATGGCTATGGAAATGCCATAATTGGTAGGTATGGTGGCTGTTTTGAGGAAGATATAAGGAGGTTTACGTGTGATAGAGTGTATCGTATCACGGGGTTTGGATGCACCGGCAAAGTTTGCACCAACTCTCAAGGTGAGAAAGGGCAATGCACAGTACCAAAGAGGCTAGCAATGATGGAAGGGTGAGAGTGCGTATAATCCATGGACTCAACATTAGTCATAAAGAACTCACATACTTATTGCAAAAATCTACAAGTCATCAAAAACCAAGTATTACGCGCATGCTCCTAGGGGGATAGATTGGTAGGAAAAGACCATCGCTCGTCCCCGGCCGCCACTACCTCATGTTTCAAATTTGTTACACAACGTTTACCATACGTGCATGCTACGGGATTTGCAAACTTCAACACAATTATTTCTCAAATTCACAACTACTCAACTAGCACAACTTTAATATCACTATCTCCATATCTCAAAACAATCGTCAAGTATCAAACTTCTCTTAGTATTCAATGCACTTATATGAAAGTTTTTTATAATATCAAAATAAAATTACCATGCTGTTCTAAAGGGCTCTCAAAATAATATAAGTGAATCATGAGATCAATTATTTCTATAAAATGAAACCACCACCGTGCTCTAAAAGATATAAGTGAAGCACTAGAGCAAAAACTATATAGCTCAAAAGATATAAGTGAAGCACATAGAGTATTCTAATAAATTACGAATCATGTGTGTCTCTCTAAAAAGGTGTGTACAGCAAGGATGATTGTGGTAAAATTAAAAGAAAATACTCAAATCATACAAGACGCTCCAAGCAAAACACATATCATGTGGTGAATAAAAATATAGCTCCAAGTAAAGTTACCGATAGACGAAGACAAAAGAGGGGATGCCTTCCGGGGCATCCCCAAGCTTAGGATTTTTTGTGTCCTTGGATTTTACCTTGGGGTGCCTTGGGCATCCCCAATCTTAGGCTCTTGCCACTCCTTGTTACATAATCCATCAAATCTTTACCCAAAACTTGAAAACTTTTCACAACACAAAACTTAACAGAAAATCTCGTGAGCTCCGTTAGCGAAAGAAAACAAAACACCACTTCAAGGTACTGTAATTAACTCATTATTTATTTATATTGGTGTTAAACCTACTGTATTCCAAATTCTCTATGGTTTATAAACTCCATTACTAGCCATAGATTCATCAAAATAAGCAAACAACACACGAAAAACAGAATCTGTCAAAAACAGAACAGTATGTAGTAATCTGTAGGTTTTGAATACTTATGGAACCCCAAAAATTCTAAAATAAATTTCTGGACGTGAGGAATTTATCTATTAGTCATCTTAAAAAAGAATTAACTAAATATAACTTTCCACTGAAACATGGCAGCAATTCTCGCGAGCGCTAAAGTTTCTGTTTTTTACAGCAAGATCAAAAAGACTTTCCCCAAGTCTTCCCAACGGTTCTACTTGGCACAAACACTAATTAAACACAAAAAAAACAACCAAAACAAAGGATAGATATATTATTTATTAATAAACAGGAATAAAAATAAAATTGGGTTGCCTCCCAACAAGTGTTGTCGTTTAACGCCCCTAGCTAGGCATAAAAGCGAGGAATAGATCTAGGTATTGCCATCTTTGGTATGCAATCCATAAGTGGCTATCATAATAGATTCATATGGTAATTTAATTTTATTTCTAGGGAAGTGTTCCATACCTTCCCTTAACGGAAATTGGAATCTAATATTCCCTTCCTTCATATCAATAATTGCACCAATCGTTCTAAGGAAAGGTCTACCAAGAATAATAGGACATGAAGGATTGCAATCTATATCAAGAACAATGAAATCTACGGGCACATAATTCCTATTTGCAACAATAAGAACATCATTAATCTTTCCCATAGGTTTCTTAATAGTGGAATCCGCAAGGTGCAAGTTTAAAGAGCAATCATCAAATTCACGGAAACCTAGCAAATCACACAAAGTTTTTGGGATCGTGGAAACACTAGCACCCAAATCACACAAAGCATAGCATTCATGATCTTTAATTTTAATTTTTATTGTAGGTTCCCACTCATCATAAAGTTTTCTAGTGATAGAAACTTCCAACTCAAGTTTTTCTTCATAAGATTGCATCAAAGCATCAACGATATTGTAACGCCCCGAGACCGATGTGCCAGGTGTCCTCCAGTTATTCGCTGTTGTTGCCTTGTCATTGCTTGCATGTCACGCATTTCATATCATGTCATCATATGCATTTCATTTGCATACATGTTCGTCTCATGCATCCGAGCATTTTCCCCGTTGTACGTTTTGCAATCCAGCGCTCCTATGTCATCCGGTGTCCCTTTCTACCTCTTTTCATGTGCGGGTGTTAAATGTTTTCGTATTGGACCGAGACTTTTCATGCGGCCTTGGTTTACTACCGGTAGACCGCCTGTCAAGTTTCGTGCCATTTGGACTTCGTTTGATACTCCAACGGTTAATCGAGGAACCGAAAAGGCCTCGTGTGTGTTGCAGCCCAACACCCTTCCAATTTGGCCCAAAACCCACCTAAACCCCTTCTATCATCTAGAGCGTTCGATCACGATCGCGTGGCTGAAAACCGCACCTCGTTTGGACTCTCCTAGCTCCCTCTACCTCTATATAAAGGCCTTCTCCCTGAAAATCCGGGTCTCCTCCACCCCTAACCCTAATTTTTTCATCGCGCGCCGCCGGACAATGTCCGCCCTGGCCGGACAACCGCCGCCGCCGAACCGCGCCTATGGCAGGCCTCCACCTGTCCCTCCTCCGCCACGGGCCCGCGCGGCCCAGGGCAGGCCTGCCCGGGCCCGAACAGCTCCGCCGCCTCCGCCCGAGTGCGCCCGCTCGCCGGCGCGCATCTCCGCCGCCGCCTGCTCCCGCCTGCCTCGCCGCCGTCTCGTCTTTTCATTCAAGATCCGTTCAAACCTATCTCGAGGTTGTTATCTCATTCAAGCTATTTAGTTCAACCGACGCAATTTCTCTCTTTAAATCATTTCAACGGTGTTTCTTTTGAGTGGGCCCTAACCCACAGGTCTTTTTCCAGGATCTTACCTAACTCTTCTAATTTTATTGGAGCTATTCTCAAATCTTTTAAAGTTTGACGTAAGAATGAATTATCATCAGTCTTATGTTTTTCTCCAAGATCTGTCGAATTATTTTCATCATTGGCTCAACCTCTTCGTGTTGATTCTTCCGGAGTGTCTAAATAATTCGCGTTGGTGTTTCTCATTGTCATTCTCAACATTTGAAGACCGAATAAGAATTTTTCCTCCATATCTTGCTCCATTCTCTTCAAGATTCATGGTGCTAGCTTCGTGCCATTCTCTCATAATCATTTTCAATCATGAGAATTCTTTTCATCCATCCGGAGCATTTCAAGAGTCTTTCAGTTTGGTTCCCCGGAACCCATCATCTCAGAATTTTTCATTCTAGCTTTCAGCTCTCGTTTCCTCCAAATCTTACCGATGCTTCATTCAAGTATTCTCTAATCAACTCGTGATCTCTTCGTTCTCATGTATCTACATCCTAACAAGCATCGTCGTTCATTTGCTAATCCTTCCCGGTGTTTCTTCATGTTTTATTCGTTCTTTTTCAATTCTTATGGTGGTTTCGTTCAAGATCTCTCTTCCTTGGTTATCATATCAATTCATTCGTTCTTCCAAATCCTAACAGTGGTTCGTGGAGGACATTCTCAAGTTTAAGCTATACCTCTCTTTAATCCTTTCTACGAGAATAAGTAGTATGCCAAATCCGTTGCTTGTCATCAATTTAAATTGGTGAAGGATAAGCATAACATAATTCTTATTTTTGTTCATCCAAGTGATTAATTCCTTATTCCGGAGGTTCATTGAAAAAATTCTTGGTTTCTTTTGCTCATATTTCTTTTCCGGAGTACCAAGTTTCCACTTTATCTTGTCACGAAGCTCCATTTAAATCATCGCAAGGTTTCACCTTGTGTTTTTCAACTTCTCTTTTTTCTCGTTATCCTTTTGTTACCGAAGTTCTTCATGAAGGTTCTACATGGTGTTTCATCAAGGATTTAATTCCTTCTTGAAGTGTTCATCGAGATTCTTTTCAGAGGAGTTCAAGTATGCTTTATCTTTCTTTTCAAAGTGCAATTCTTTCAACCGTATCATTCGAGGTGGTATTATGGCATTCTTGATAATTTGAGTTCATGTTCCATGATTCACATGTTGTTAAGAATGAGATATCTTAAATCCATCAACCTCTTCATTGGAGTGTCATGTTTCACCTAAAGCTTTACCTAAGGATTGTTGCCATTAATGGTGATAATATATGATCCAAGTGCTTCATCTATCCTCCCGGTGAAATAAGTTTCTCGTCTCCTTGTTCTTTCCAATCAAATCTATTCCGTGAGTGGCAAGTTGTCACCTCATAATTTTGAGATATCTTCTATAAGTCCATATCAAGCTTATCCTTTCATTGTTGGTTTTCCAACAACTCCGTTCGACCTTTCTCCTTAAGATGCCTTTGCAAGCTCATTGGAGGTAGAAGATGTTGTTTCTTTCCCCGTTCATTTAATTCTTTTCTTTCATTTCTCCCGGAGGCATTGTGTTGCTGCTCTATTCAAACCTTCTTCTTGTTCTCGTTAGGATCTTGTTCTTGTCATGCTTATCCATTTAACCGGAGTGTTGTGTCCCTTTTCTCAAGCTCTTTCATTTTATCAAGTCTTTCATCTCTTTTCAATCGGAGTTCTGCCCGAAGTTGTTCTTCCTTGTTCATCTTTTCTAATGGAGTGTTTTCAATTTCATTTATCTCCGTTGTATTCTTTTCTCGAGTTGGATTAACCTTTTCAAGGTTCTTTGGTTTCACTCATTGGTCAAAGAAGCAACTTAGTTTTACCTCTTCTTCTTTCTCTTCCGTTTTCCCTCCGGTGTCATTCTAGATCTCAGGATGATATCCTCTCGTAGTGGTGGAGTGTTGTAATGCCCCGAGACCGATGTGCCAGGTGTCCTCCAGTTATTCGTTGTTGTTGCCTTGTCATTGCTTGCATGTCATGCATTGCATATCATGTCATCATATGCATTTCATTTGCATACATGTTCGTCCCATGCATCCGAGTATTTTCCCCGTTGTCCGTTTTGCAATCCGGCGCTCCTATGTCATCCGGTGTCCCTTTCTACCTCTTTTCGTGTGCGGGTGTTAAACGTTTTCGGATTGGACCGAGACTTTTCATGCGGCCTTGGTTTACTACCGGTAGACCGCCTGTCAAGTTTCGTGCCATTCGGACTTCGTTTGATACTCCAACGGTTAACCGAGGAACCGAAAAGGCTTCGTGTGTGTTGCAGACCAACACCCTTCCAATTTGGCCCAAAACCCACCTAAACCCCTTCTATCATCTAGAGTGTTCTATCACGATCGCGTGGCCGAAAGCCGCACCTCATTTGGACTCTCCTAGCTCCCTCTACCTCTATATAAAGGCCTTCTCCCCGAAAATCCGGGTCTCCTCCACCCCTAACCCTGATTTTTCCATCGCGCGCCGCCGGACAATGTCCGCCTTGGCCGGACAACCGCCGCCGCCGAACCGCGCCTATGGCAGGCCGCCACCTGTCCCTCCACCGCCGCGGGCCCGCGCGGCCCAGGGCAGGCCCGCCCGGGCCCGAACAGCTCCGCCGCCTCCGCCCGAGTGCGCCCGCTCGCCGGCACGCATCTCCGCCGCCGCCTGCTCCCGCCTACCTCGCCGCCGGCTTCCCCGCCGCCATGCGCCCTCGCCGCCGCGAGCTTCCTCGCCGGCGTAGCCGCACGCTGCCGCAGCGCGCCTCCGCCGCGCTCGTGCCGCCACTCGCCGCCCGTCCGCACCGCGGCCTCGCCGCCCTGCCGCACAATACCGCCCACCGGCGCCGCCACACCTCGCCGGCCAGAGCTGAGCTCCGCCACGGCCGGCCCGTGCCTCCTCCGCCTCCGCCGCGGCTCCCCGTCGCTGCTCCGGCTCCCCGTCGGCCGGATCCGACGAGATCTGGCCCGGGAGCACCTCACCGCCCTCTTCCCACCGACTCCGGCGAACTTCGAACGCCGGCGAACCTCAGGAGGCGCACCGCTACAGTAACCGCCTCAGATCTAGATCCAGATCCACCCCCGGTTGACTTTTCCCTTCAAACCCTAATCTTTTTACATTTTTCATCGCATCATAACTCTGCACTCGTAGTTCCGATTCGTGCGTGTAGCATATCAAAATGTTCGTCTCGACGAGTACATCATTTCATCTCATTGCATCATTTTCATTTGAGCTCATCTTGATGCCCGAAATGCTGTTGGAAGAGGGCTATTTGAGGAATTTGTCCGATCTGTTTTAGCAAATGGCATTTTGTCATTTTTGCCATGATTAATGTGTGCATGCTATGATCCTGAGCTCTACATATGTTTTGTTAAATGCCATGCCATCTTTACAGAGGTGCTTGCCATGTATTTTTGTGATATTTTTGGTGAATAGCACAAGCTTTCAAAGTAGCGTAATCGGTAATGCTGATTTCAGGGACTTAGAATTTCACTAAGTCCTTGTTCTGTTTTTGTTGTTATGCCATATGTTCATGTTGTTTGCAAGTGATCCGTGCCTCTTTTGAGGATGATCAGTAAGGATGTTTTGTTAACATTGTGGTGCTCTATCCATCCATGTCTTTGTTTGCATTTATGGAGCACCCTAGCTTGAGTCAATCGAGCTCTACTTTTGCTATAAAATAATCCTAGCAGATTGTTGACATGTTTAGCAATTTTGCCGAGGATGTTGTTGTTGATCCATGCATGCTATGTTGTTGTTCTTGCCATGTATAGCTCCTATGCCATGTCTTCTTGATGATTGTATGCTTAGTTTGTCATGCCATACTTTGTAGTGAGTGCATCAAGCTCGTAAACATGCCTACTTGTTAACTGTTTTGCATGCTCCAGTTTTTCACTAAGTCTGAATCTGTTTATGTTTTTGCCATGTTCACATGCTTGCAATTGTATTTTCTGATCCCTTTTGGCTCAAGGTCACTAAGGGACTTTTGTTAAGTGCTTTGAGTAGCTTCATGCCATGCCTTGGTTTGCCATGTTAAGTTCATGTAGCTTGTAGTTTTCATGCTCCAAAGTGTGCTTCCTGATGATAAATTCCAGACTTGTGTTAATTTCACTAAGTCTGAAACCTGTTATCATTTGCACTTTTTCCATGCTTGTTTGAACCTGTTAATGAGTGAATTAGCCGTAGCTCAGTGTTCATCTTTTGTCAAACATCTTGAGTGGATCCCTGCCATGTATCTTGTTGCCATGTTTGAGTGTTGTAGCATATTTATCTTGATGCATTTAGATGGCTACTTGCTGATTATCGCAGACCGGTGTCATATTTGTTTTGCTTGCCATTTCCAAACCGTGCATCCGATTCTGGTGATCTTTATATCGATTTCGACCGAAATCACCTCACCTTTCTAGTGGCACTCTTGGATTTCCAAGTTGAGGCCAATTCAATCATTCCTTTCCAAATCATGCATATGCATCACATACCGCATCCCGCATATCATACCATGTTCGTGTGTGGTTTGTTTACTATGTTGTGTGCTTCTTTTCCGGTGTTGCTTCTTCGGGTTGGTTCTGATAACGTCGCGTTTATGAGGACCCGTTCAACTACGTCCGTTTTTCTTCTTCATGGACTCGTTCTTCTTCCTTGCGGGATTTCAGGCAAGATGACCATACCCTCGAAATCACTTCTATCTTTGCTTGCTAGTTGCTCGCTCTTTTGCTATGCCTATGCTGCGATACCTACCACTTGCTTATCATGCCTCCCATGTTGTTGAACCAAGCCTCTAACCCACCTTGTCCTAGCAAACCGTTGTTTGGCTATGTTACCGCTTTGCTCAGCCCATCTTATAGCGTTGTTAGTTGCAGGTGAAGATTGGAGCTTGTTCCATGTTTGGAACATGGATATTTTGTTGGGATATCACAATATCTCTTATTTAATTAATGCATCTATATACTTGGTAAAGGGTGGAAGGCTCGGCCTTATGCCTGGTGTTTTGTTCCACTCTTGCCGCCCTAGTTTCCGTCATATCGGTGTTATGTTCCCGGATTTTGCGTTCCTTACGCGGTTGGGTTATAATGGGAAACCCTTGACAGTTCACCTTGAATAAAACTCCTCCAGCAAGGCCCAACATTGGTTTTACCATTCGCCACCTAGCCTTTTCTTTCCCTTGGGTTCTGCAGACTCAAGGGTCATCTTTATTTAAACCCCGGGCCAGTGCTCCTCTGAGTGTTGGTCCAACCTGTCAGCTGCCGGTGACCACCAGGGGCAACTCTGGGCTGGCCTACCGGAACCTTGGACAATCCAGTGTGCCCTGAGAAAGAGATATGTGTAGCTCCTATCGGGATTTGTCGTCACATTCGGGTGGCTTTGCTGGTCTTGTTTTACCATTGTCAAAATGTCTTGTAACCCGGATTCCGATTCTGATCGGGTTCTCCCGCTAGAAGGAATATCCTTCGTTGACCGTGAGAGCTTGTGATGGGCTAAGTTGCGACACCCCTGCAGGGATTTGAACTTTCGAAAGCCGTGCCCGCGGTTATGGGCAGATGGGAATTTGTTAATGTCCAGTTGTAGAAAACCTGAAGTTGACCTTAATTAAAATGCACCAACCGTGCGTGTAACCATGATGGTCTCTTCTCAGCGGAGTCCGGGAAGTGAACACGGTGTTGGAGTTATGCTTGACGTAGGTTGTTCTAGGATCACTTCTTGATCATAGTTTTATCGACCGTGCCTTGCCTTCTCTTCTCGCTCTCATTTGCGTATGTTAGCCATCAAATATGCTAGTCGCTTGCTGCAGCCCCACATCATACCTTTACTTTACCCATAAGCTTAAATAGTCTTGATCGCAAGGGTGTGAGATTGTTGAGTCCCCGTGACTCACAGATACTTCCAAAACCAGTTTGCAGGTGCTGATGTTACCGAGCAGGTGACGCAACCAAGCTCAAGGAGGAGCTCGTTGAAGACCTTGTCCTTTGTGTTGTTTCATTCTAGTTGATCAGTAGTGGAGCCCAGTCGGGATGATCGGGGATCTGTGTAGCATTTGGGGTAGTCTTCTTTTATTTTGGTTCCGTAGCCGGACCTTGATTGTATTTGGTTGCTGTAATGCTTTATTACTGTAATTGTGTGAAGTGGCGATTGTAAGCCAACTATGTATCTCTTTCCCTTATGTATTACATTGGTTGTGTGAAGATTACCTCACTTGCGACATTGCTTTCAATGCAGTTATGCCTCTAAGTCGTGCTTCGACACATGGGAGATATAGCCACATCGAGGGCGTTACAGATATGTTTAGTAAAAGCTTTATTTTGACTATAAGCATGAGGAGAATTTAGCACAGATTGCAACAAGGAAATACAATCTATCAAAGATCAATTATCATAATTAAATTCCTTGAAATCCAAGATAGTGGGTTCGTTGCTATCTAATGTTTTAACCTCTTCAATCTCACTTTTACCAATTTTTGCATCAAGATCAAAAAAACTCCGAATTTTTGGGACGCCTTCTAACTAAAGTTGACTCATCTCCAGTCCCATCATTATCATGATTCATATTGCAAAACAAGGATTTAATAGGGGATACATCAATTACTTTTAGATCTTCATCCTTATTATCATGAAAACTTGAAGAACACACCTTCACAAAGCGATCTTTCTTAGCACACATCCTAGTGGTTCTTTCTTTGCACTCATCAATGGAAATTCTCATGGCTTTGAGAGACCCATTGATATCATGCTTAGGTGGAATAGATCTAAGTTTCAAAGAATCAACATCAAGAGAAATTCTATCCACGTTCCTAGCCAACTCATCAATCTTAAGAAATTTTTCTTCAATCAAAGCATTGGAACTCTTTTGCGAACTAATAAATTCTTTAATACTAGATTCAAAATCAGAGGGCATCTTATTATAATTTCCATAAGAATTGTTGTAGGAATTACCATAATTATTAGAGGAATTACTAGTAAATGGCCTAGAATTAAAATTACCTCTATACGCGTTGTTACCAAAATTGTTCCTACCAACAAAATTCACATCCATAGATTCATTATTACTCTCAATAAAAGTAGCCAAAGGCATATCATTAGGATCAGTAGGAGCACTCTTATTAGCAAACAATTTCATAAGTTAATCCATCTTTCCACTCAAAACATTAATCTCTTCAATTGCATGCACCTTTTTACTAGTAGATCTTTCAATGTGCCATTGAGAATAATTAACCATAATATTATCTAGGAGTTTGGTAGCTTCTCCTAAAGTGATTTCCATAAAAGTGCCTCCCGCGGCCGAATCTAAAAGATTTCTAGAAGCAAAATTCAATCTGGCATAAAAAATTTGTATAATCATCCATAAATTCAAACCATGTGTAGGACAATTACGTATCATTAATTTCATCCTCTCCCAAGATTGTGCAACATGCTCATGATCAAGTTGCTTAAAATTCATAATATCGTTTATAAGAGATATGATCTTAGCGGGAGGAAAATACTTAGAGATAAAAGCATCTTTGCACTTATTCCATGAATCAATACTATTTTTAGGCAAAGACGAAAACCAAGCTTTAGCACGGTCTCTAAGCGAAAATGGAAATAGCTTAAGTTTAACAATATCATTATCCACATCTTTCTTCTTTTGCATATCACACAAATTAACAAAGTTGTTTAGATGGGTAGCGGCATCTTCGCTAGGAAGGCCAGAAAACGGATCTTTCATGACAAGATTCAGCAAAGCAGTATTAATTTCACAAGATTCAGCATCGGTAAGAGGAGCAATCGGAGTGCTAATAAAATCATTATTGTTGGTATTGGCAAAGTCACACAATTTAGTATTATCTTGAGCCATCGTGACAAGCAAGCAATCCAACACACAAGCAAACAAGAGAAGAAAAGGCCAATGGAAAGAGAGGGCGAATAAAACGGCAAGGGTGAAGTGGGGGAGAGGAAAATGAGAGGCAAATGGCAAATAATGTAATGCGAAGGATAAGAGTTGTGATGGGTACTTGATATGTCTTGACTTGGCGTAGATCTCCCCGGCAACGGCGCCAGAAATCCTTCTTGCTACCTCTTGAGCATGTGTTGGTTTTCCCTTGAAGAGGAAAGGGTGATGCAGCAAAGCAGCGTAAGTATTTCCCTTAGTTTTTGAGAACCAAGGTATCAATCCAGTAGGAGACCACGCGCGAGTCACCTCGTACCTACACAAACAAATAATAACCTCGCAACCAACGCGATAAAGGGGTTGTCAATCCCTTCACGACCACTTGCAAGAGTGAGATCTGATAGAGATGATAATAATAAGATAAATATTTTTGGTATTTTTATGATATAGATTGAAAGTAAAGATTGCAAAATAAAATAGATTGGAAACTTGTATGATGGAAAATAGACCCGGGGGCCATAGGTTTCACTAGTGGCTTCTCTCAAGATAGCATAAGTATTACGGTGGGTGAACAAATTACTGTCGAGCAATTGATAGAATTGAGCATAGTTATGAGAATATCTAGGTATGATCATGTATATAAGCATCACGTCCGTGACAAGTAGACCGACTCCTGCCTGCATCTACTACTATTACTCCACACATCGACCGCTATCCAGCATGCATCTAGAATATTAAGTTCATAAGAACGGAGTAACGCTTTAAGCAAGATGACATGATGTAGAGGGATAAACTCATTCAATATGATATAAACCCCATCTTTTTATCCTCGATGGCAACAATACAATACGTGTCGTTTCCCTTTCTGTCACTGGGATCGAGCACCGCAAGATTGAACCCAAAGCTAAGCACTTCTCCCATTGCAAGAAAGATCAATCTAGTAGGCCAAACCAAACTGAAAATTCGAAGAGACTTGCAAAGATAACCAATCATACATAAAAGAATTCAGAGAAGATTCAAATATTGTTCATAGATAATCTTGATGATAAACCCACAATTCATCGGATCTCGACAAACACACCGCAAAAGAAGATTACATCGAATAGATCTCCAACAGAATCGAGGAGAAATTTGTATTGAGATCCAAAGAGAGAGAAGAAGCCATCTAGATAATAACTACAGACCCGAAGGTCTGAGGTAAACTACTCACACGTCATCGGAGGGGCCATGGATTTGATGTAGAAGCCCTCCGTGATCAACGCCCCCTCCGGCAAAGCGCCGGAAAAGGCCCCAAGATGGAATCTCACGGGTATAGAAGGTTGCGGTGGTGGAATTAGGTTTTCGTGGTGCTCCTCGATGTTTTCAGGGTACGTAGGTATATATAGGAGGAAGAAGTAGGTCGGTGGAGCCACGAGGTGCCCACGAGGGTGGAGGGCACGCCTGGGCGTGCCCCCCTGCCTCGTGGCCTCCTCGTTGATTGCTTGACGTCCACTCCAAGTCCTCTGGATCACGTTTGTTCCAAAAATCACGCTCCCGAAGGTTTCATTCCATTTGGACTCCGTTTGATATTCTTTTTCTGCGAAACACTGAAATAGGCAAAAAAAACAGCAATTTGGGCTGGGCCTCCGGTTAATAGGTTAGTCCCAAAAATAATATAAAAGTTTATAAATAAGCCCATTAAACATCCAAAACAGAATATATATAATAGCATGGAGCAATCAAAAATTATAGATACGTTGGAGACGTATCATCCCCCTTGAGGAGACTTTGCAAAGATCGCATATTGACATGGGCTAAACGGCGATGCCAAAGCCATCCCACGTCAACTTTAGCCATTAGGCATGTAGCGGTCTTAGTGGGTCGCTCTGAGAAGTTAATCACATAAATACCGTTCTTGACGTGCCCAACAAAGGCTACTTTAAGAGTCTTGCTCCACAAGAAGGCCACAGTATCAATATCAAAGAAAGTGGCAAAGCCCATGAGTGCAAGTTGACGAATGGAAAGTAAATCGTATGCAAGGGACTCAACAAGCATGACTTTCTCGATCGTGAGATCGTGAGAAATGACAACCTTGCCAAGACCCAATACCTTAGACAACGAGGCATCACCCCACTCGACATTGGTGGGCATAGATGAAATCTTTTGCACGTCCACCACCAAGTCCTTGCTTCCAGTCATATGATTTGTGGCTCCACTATCGAGCAACCATGATCCCCCACCGGAAGCAAACACCTACATGAGATCAATGCTTGGTTTTAGGTAACCATTTTGTAATGGGTCCTTTGATGTTAGTAACAAGGGTCTTAGGAACCCAAATAGACCATTCAATGTACTCATAAGGAGAACCAACAAATTTAGCATAAACATGTCCATCACTAGCACAGCATAACACATAAGAGGGGTTAAAATCGCAGGCTTTGTTGAAAGGATTGGCATTGCCCTTCTTGACACCAACACCCTTCTCATTGTTCTTCTACTTCTTAGAAGCACCTTCTCCCTCCTTCACAAAAGTTTTCTTGAGAGGAGGAGGTCGTTTGGCCTTGTCATTCTTCTTCTTGTTCTTGGACTTGGGAGCGAACCCAATTCCCTCCTTTACCACAACTTCCTTTTGATTGCTCAAAAGGTCGTTGAGATTCTTCTCACCTTGTATGCAAGACACAAGGCCTTTCTCAAGTTGCTCCTTCAACTTTTCATTCTACTCCACAAGATGCACATGCTCACAACACGGGTTAGTAGCATTTGCATTGTCAATTAAAACCATATGAGGAAAAGTGGCATTTTCCTTAGTTAGCTTCACTTGGAGTTTATCATGAGACTCTTTGAGGCTAGAATGAGCACCCCTCAAGGATTTGTGAGCCTTGTCAAGTATATCAAACTCCTCCTTGAGTCTAGCAAGATCAACCCCAATTTTGGCCTTCTCGGAATTGAGCACACGAGATACAACAAGAGCATGATCAAGATCTTTCTTTAATTTGGCATGATCATCGTTGTGTGACTCCTCAAGAGCCAATTGATGACCAAACTCTTCCTCAAGCTCATTAGAGAGATCCGGTATCTCATCGGCATAGTCACGACTATGCCCCTCCATCTTAGAGATGGTGTTTTCGTGAGCCTCGATGGGCTTCACCGAGTTGTTCCAAGAGAGCAACAAAGTGCTTCTTGGATTTATCCTTGAGCTTGCTCATAAAAGACTCAAATTCATTTTCTTCCTCATTAGACCCCTCACTTTCATCAATGCAATCCGTCAAAGAGGGATTAGTAGTGATGGTGGTTTTGATGTTGGGGGTTACCTTGTTGGTGGCTTTGGCCATGAGGCACTTGGCGGTCTCATTGGGTGAGTCGAAGAGGGATACCCGAGGAGTTGTTGCAATGGCAACGGAGGCCATGGCAACCGACTCACCGTCTTAATCATCTTCTTCTTCTTCATTGTACTCTTCTTGTGCCACCAACCCCTTGGGAGGAGTCTTCTTGGTGAAGTTGTTCTTGTTGGGGAAGGACTTGGCCTTGTCTTTTCGGATAAGCTTGCCACCATTGTCTTCCCTCTTCTCGTATGGGCACTCCGCAACAAAGTGTCTCACATTTCCACAATTATAGCATGTCCTCACACGTTGCTTGCCCTTGGTGCCACTTGAGTTGTTCTTGTTGAAGTTAGGTCTTGAGTTCTTCTTGCTCCAAAATTACGTTGAAACGAGAGCCATGTGCTCATGATAAGCATATTTTGTATCTTCCGGGTTACTCTCCTCTTCATCCTCTTCTTCCACATTAGCCTTGGCCTTCAAGGCAAGGTTGGGCTTCTTGGTGCGTTGAGAATGCAACAACACATTGTCGGTGGTCTTGTCCAAGATTCTCATTGCCACAAACTCATCCAACATTTCACTTGAGGACAAGGTGTGGAAGTCCGGCCTTTGACGAATGACGGAGGACATGGCCTTATGGTAAGGCATCATGGCCTTGAGAAACTTGCACTTGATCCAGTTGTCATCCATATCCTTGCTCCCATGATCTCGGATGAGACCGCGAGAGTGGATAATCTCCGGTAAAGCTCACGAGGTTCTTCATCTTCATTCATTGCAAACTCATCGGCTTCATCTTGCACCACTTCATAGTTGGAGCGTTGAATGCTTGCACTTCCCTTGTAAAGGGAAACAACGTGTTGCCATGCTTCATTGGCCATGGTGAAAGGTTAGAGATGTGCAATATCTTCGGGAGGGATGGCCTCTTGGAGAATGCAAAGAGCGGAGTCGTTGAATTTATGATCCGCGGCTTCTCTAGGCGTGAAGTTGCTTGGGTCATGTGGGTAGAAACCTTGCTCAATAATTCTCCAAAGGTTAGTAGAACTATGATTTAAATGACGTTTAAAGCGATAGACCCAAGAGGCAAAATCCTCATTTTTCACAAGCTTAGGAGGAGGGCCAACATGATTCAAATGAGTGGAAGGAACTGGTCCTTCATAAGTAAGAGGTGGTTCAACATGGGAAAAGATGTCGTTTCCACTTTTATCATTAGACAAAGGAACTTTATCACTAGTAGCTCCCCCTTGTCGGAGTTAGCATCCGTCACCTTGTTAGTGGGATCGACCACTTCCAACGGTGCGGTAGATAATTTAAGACCATCAAGAAAGTTCTTAAGCATGCCTTTGACCTCGGCCGTCATGGAGGTTTTCAATGTGTCCAAGGCCACATTGAACTCCTCACGTGAGACCGAGGTTCCCCCATCGGCCGTAGACGAGGACAGAATCACACCGGGGTGCTCCTCCTCACCGTCTACGGTGTCAACCTTACTCTTCGGACTACAAAGTCCTTAATAAAGAGACGAGGCTCTGATACCAATTGGAAGGATCAATATAGTTGACTAGAGGGGGGTGAATAGGCAACTAACAATATTTAGCTTTTCTTTACCAATTTAAACTTTGCATCAAAGTAGGTTGTCTAGATATGCAACTAGGTGAGCAACTTATATGATGCAACAACAAGCACACAAGCAAGCAAGGGATACAACACAATATAAGCTTGCACAAGTAAAGGTAAGAAATAACCAATAGTGGAGCCGGTGGAGATGAGGATGTGCTACCGAAGTTCCTTCCCTTTGAGGGGAAGTACGTCTCCGTTGGAGCGGTGTGGAGGTACAATGCTCTCGAAGAAGCCACTAGGGTCACCATATTCTCCTAAGGCCCTCACATAACGTGAGATGCCATGATTCCACTATTGGTGCCCTTGGAGGCGGCGACCGAACCTTTACAAACAAGGTTGGGGCAATCTTCACGACTTAATTGGAGGCTCCCAACGACACCGCGAAGCTTCACCACAATGGAATATGGCTCCGCGGTGACCTCAACCGTCTAGGGTGCTCAAACACCCAATAGTAACAAGATCCGCAAGGGATTAGTGGGGGGAATCAAATTTTTCTTGGTGGAAGTGTAGATCGGTGATGAAGCTATGTACCTAGGGTAGGGTCATGGACCTGTCCTAACTGCCCTACCCAAGGACATCTCTAGAAGAAATCACCTTTCAATCGACTTGGAGGTGTTCCACTCGACAGACTCGAAGACACTCGACCAAGAAGCAATCACTCGACCAAGATCCAACCACTCAACGGCCAGGAGACCTAAAGTCACTCTGCACGCTAACGGTCGGTCATTAAGTAGCTTTTATGGTCATCATAGCACTTTATTACTAGCGTTACCAGTAACGCCCTGCCTTAATGTACATTGAACCCTTTGTAACGAGGGCTGGCCGGGGTCCTGGCGCACTCTATATAAGCCACCCCCCTCCTCCGAGACAGGGGTTCACACCTCTGTAATTCATACTCGCATAATCCAGACGACCGCCTCCGGGCTCCGAGACGTAGGGCTATTACTTCCTCCGAGAAGGGCCTGAACTCATAAACCTTGCGTGCTTACAACTTCTCCATAGCTAAGATCTTGCCTCTCCATACTTACCCCCCTACACTACTGTCAGACTTAGAACCACGACAGTTGGCGCCCACCGTGGGGCAGGTGTTTTAGCGTTTTGTTGGAGGAGTTGCGATCTTTTCCGACCCGAATCATCATGGTTTTCGGTGGAGTTTTGGTGGAGGGCTGCGAGATCCGTCTCGGCGCGCTCACGTTCATCACCGACGATTCCGCGTGGCTTCAGGAGGCCCCGCTCGACGTGGACGCACTCCCTGTCCGCGGGGCAACGCACTTTAGCGCGTGTGTCCGCGGCGTTCTCCTGCGGCAACCGTCGACCCCCTATCGATCGGCTCCTGTGTTGTCCTCCCTCCCTATTTCCCGTCGGCGCAAGCGCTCCGATCGGTCGAGACTTCAACGGTGGGTGAGACACGCAGTGGCACGCCAGTCGGCCACCCCTCAAGTCGCGGCGATCGAGCCCGACGAATCCCTCTACGGCCTGTTCGACCTGTCGACTGGCTCCGCAGAGATCGCATCCGAGTGCGACAGCAGGGATCCGGCGGCGGAGGTTCTGATGGTCGATGGACCGCCCAGTCCTCCCGGTTTTACCCGCACCGACGGAGGTGCGGGTGGAGGCGGCCCGTCGCGTCCCCATGAGGAGTATCTTCCCGAGCCTCTCACGTCGCTGCAGAGAGAAGAACTTCGCCGCCGGAACATGGATGCACTGCACACTCCTATCATTGGAGAAACCCCCAAGGCTCGTGCCTTGGAAGACGCGTGTCTGGCAAACTTGGCCGAGCGCACTCGACTGGAGAACCTCCAGCGAGCACTCGACGAGCGTGCGCGACAACGGGTTCCTGAATCCAGTCGACGTCAGCTCTTCCCGCCCCCGCAGGTATATCGAACTCCGATTCAGAATTTAGCAGCCGCAGCCCGCATAGCGGAGTCGATTCATCCTTCCCAGTCAGAGGCTGGCAGAGGCTTGCTGCAGATCAGAGCGTTACTCCGGGCAGCAGGAGACCAGAATTCCGCTATTTCTCAGTCGCGGAACAGGATTCATAGCAGATCCGTTGCTACGGACACAGTCTAGTCGGCCCATAGCCTGAGATCGCTCCCGAGGCGTGAGGGACATGGAGACCGACGTAATCCATACGAGAACCGTGAGCAATATGATCACCGATTGGATCGTGATGACCGACGTCGAGTGCCCACCCCTCCCCCGAGGAGTGGGTCGTATGCGCCTCGACGGAAAGATGACAGGCGCCCTCATAGTGTTGGGCCAAGGATCCAGTCGACCCCAGGGAACCAGGCTTTGATGCGAGATCCATTCTCGTTCAAGGTTTGGTCGACAGGAACAGAGCTCACCGAGAAGGTCACGACAGAGATGCACCTACTAGCGGCAGAGTACACATTTCGGGGCCAGAGTGCTTTAGCAGAGCCATCAGGGCCGCTGTGATTCCCCCCAACTTCAGGTTGGTGACTGGAGTCAGTAAGTTCACTGGTGAGTCCAAACCCGATACTTGGCTTGAAGACTACCGAGTGGCCATCCAGATCGGCGGCAGCAATGATGAAGTGGCCATGAAGCATCTGCCTCTCATGTTGGAGGGCTCGGCCAGAGCGTGGCTGAATCAGTTGGCACTCAGCAGCATTTACACTTGGGAAGACCTTGCCCGAGTGTTTGTCACCACATTTGAGGGAACATGCAAACGACCGGCAGGGCTGACGAAACTGTGGTCTTGCGTGCAGAAGCCGAATGAAACTTTGAGGGACTACATCCAGAGGTGGATCACGTTGCATCACACAGTTGAGAATGTGCCCGACCACCAAGCGGTTTGTGCCTTCAAAGAAGGCATTAAGTACAGAGAACTGAATCTGAAGTTCGGTCGAACCGGAGATATGTCTCTGAATCAGATGATGGAGATTGCCACCAAGTACGCTAATGGTGAAGATGAGGATCGACTCAGGAGTGGCAAGCTCAAGCCAGTCGCTCAAGAAGCCGGAGGAAATTCCAATCGGAAACAGAAGCGGAAAGCCGAGCCAGCTGCTCCTGGGAAAGCCTTGGCTGTGACTCAAGGAAAATTTAAGGGGAAACCCAAAGGACCTTGGAACCCCAAGAAAGTTAAAGACCAAGACGGAAATGATGTGTTGGATTTGCCGTGTCACATCCACACAAAGAAAGATGAAGAGGGTAATTTCATTTACTCGAAACATACCACTCGACAGTGTCGACTCTTGATCCAGCAGTTCCAGGGCAAGCATCCCAAAGATAAGGAAAAGGAGTCGGACAAAGTTGAGGACAAGGAGGATAGTGATGATGGATACCCCCAGGTTAATTCCACCCTGATGATTTTTGCTGATGTTGAAAGCAAAAGTCGACTGAAAGTTATCAACCGAGAGGTGAATATGGTTGCTCCGGCGACACCCAATTATCTGAAGTGGTCTCAGACTGCCATAACATTCGACCGGTCCGATCACCCAACGCACATCGCCACCCCTGGGAGGCAAGCTTTGGTGGTCGACCCAGTTGTTGAAGGCACTCGACTGACCAAAGTCTTGATGGATGGAGGCAGTGGTTTGAACATATCATATGGTGAGACATTGAAAGGGATGGGCATTCCGATGTCTAGACTTAGTGCCAGCAACATGAGTTTCCATGGAGTCATTCCTGGGAAGAAGGCTGAATCACTCGGCCAGATTGCTCTTGATGTGGTTTTTGGTGATTCCAAGAATTACCGCAAGGAAAAGTTGACATTTGAAGTTGTAGACTTCCAGAGTGCCTACCACGCTATTTTGGGCAGGCCGGCTTATGCACGCTTCATGGCCCGACCATGTTATGTGTATCTCAAATTGAAGATGCCTGGCCCCAAAGGTGTGATCACTATTATGGGAAATCGGAAGAAAGCGGAAGAATGTTTTCAGAAAGGTTCGAAGATCGCCGATGCTCAGATGGCAGTGGTGGAGTTACAGGAATACCAGAAGACTACAGACCTGAGTGATTTGTTGCGAGCCAAGAAGCCCGCTACAGAATCAGCTTTTCAGTCGACTGGCGATACGAAGACGGCTCACATCCACCCGACCGACCCCAGAGCTGCTCCAACTCATATCTCGACAACACTCGACTCCAAATAGGAAGAAGCGCTCATCCAGTCCCTCCGTGAGAACTGGGACATTTTCGCATGGAAGCCTTCTGACATGCCGGGTGTTCCCAGGGGGCTGGCTGAGCACCGCCTAAGAGTCGACTCAAAAGTAAAACCTGTCAAGGAACATCTCCGACGGTCCGCCGTCCAGAAGAGAAAGGCCATTGGCGAGGAGGTGGCTCGGCTCTTAGCAGCGGAGTTCATCCGAGAAATCTACCACTCTGAGTGGCTCGCCAACGTTGTCATGGTCCCCAAGAAGGACAAGTCACTTCGCATGTGCATTGACTTTAAACATATCAATCGGGCCTGCCCGAAAGATCATTTTCCTCTCCCCCGCATCGATCAGATAGTCGACTCGACTGCGGGATGTGAGCGACTGTCTTTTTTAGACGCCTATTCCGAGTACCATCAGATCCGTCTGTATGGACCTGACGAGATCAAGACAGCTTTCATCACTCCATTCGGGTGCTTCTGTTATGTTACCATGCCGTTCGGCCTCAAGAATGCCAGAGCCACATTCATGAGGATGATTCAAAAGTGTTTACTCACTCAAATCAGTCGGAATGTGGAAGCATACATGGATGATATTGTGGTCAAGTCACGGAAGGGTTCCGACCTGCTGACTGACCTTGCTGAAACCTTTGCCAACCTCAGGAGGTATGATATCAAGCTTAATCCATCAAAGTGTACATTCGGAGTTCCTGGCAGAAAATTACTCGGTTTTCTCATTTCCGAACGGGGAATCGACGCCAATACAGAAAAAGTTGGCACTATACTCCGAATGAAAAGTCCTGTGCGAGTGCACGATGTCCAGAAGCTTACTGGTTGCTTGGCCGCCCTAAGTCGATTCATATCTCGTCTCGGTGAAAAGGCATTGCCTCTTTACCGATTGATGAAGAAGTCCGACAAATTCGAGTGGACTCCTGAAGCTGATGCAGCGTTTGCAGAGCTCAAAGCTCTACTCTCCACCCAGCCGGTGCTTGCTGCCCCAATCAGCAAGGAGCCTTTGCTGCTTTACATTGCAGCCACAGGACAAGTCGTCAGTACGGTACTTACGGTCGAGCGGGAAGAAGAAGGGAAAACCTTCAAAGTTCAGCGCCCAATATATTATATTTCTGAAGTCTTGACCCCATCGAAGCAAAGATATCCTCACTATCAGAAGCTTGTATACGGGATTTATATGACCACAAAGAAAGTTGCTCACTACTTCTCTGATCATTCCATTACAGTCGTCAGCGACGCTCCATTGTCAGAGATCCTACATAACAGGGATGCAACTGGTCGAGTGGCAAAATGGGCGATTGAACTCCTTCCCCTAGATATCAAGTTTGAGGCAAAGAAAGCTATCAAGTCCCAGGCAATCGCAGATTTCATCGCCGAGTGGATTGAACGGCAGCTGCCGACTCAGGTTCACTCGGAGCATTGGACTATGTTCTTCGACGGCTCCAAGATGCTGAATGGTTCCGGTGCCGGAGTGGTGTTGGTCTCCCCCAGAGGAGATAAACTCAGATATGTTCTTCAAATCCACTTTGATTCCTCCAATAACGAGGCAGAATACGAAGCACTTTTATATGGGTTGCGCATGGCCATTTCACTCGGCGTCCGTCACCTCATGGTCTATGGCGACTCAGATTTGGTGGTTAATCAGGTGATGAAGGAATGGGACGTCAGAAGTCCAGCCATGACTGGTTATTGCAATGCAGTGAGAAATCTGGAGAAGAAATTCGAGGGGTTAGAGCTTCATCACGTACCCCAACTGAAAAATCAAGCAGCTGATGATCTGGCAAAAATAGGTTCCAAAAGAGAAGCCATTCCCAGCAATGTGTTTTTGGAACACATCCACACACCATCAGTTCAGGAGGATCCCTTCACTGAAGAAGCCCCGTAGCCGAAAAGTGCCACGGATCCGACTGAAGTTGAAATTCCAGCTGTGGTCAACCTGATCACGGAAGTCTTGGCCATCACTCCCGTCTGGACAGTACCATACATCGCGTACATCCTAAGGAAAGAACTCCCAGAAGACGAAGAAGAGGCTCGACAGATCGTCCGTTGATCCAAGGCCTTTACAGTCATAAAAGGACGGTTATATAGAGAAAGCGCGACTGGGGTCAGCCAGAAGTGTATTACACCAGAAGAAGGTCAGATGATCCTTGATGATATCCACTCGGGGACCTGTGGTCATCATGCGTCCTCTCGGACCATTGTGGCTAAAGCATACCGAGCGGGATTCTACTGGCCAAGAGCCAATGAAATGGCAAAAGAGATAGTCGACAAGTGTGAAGGATGTCAGTATTACTCCAATATGTCGCACAAGTTCGCGTCAGCCCTGAAAACCATTCCACTCGTCTGGCCCTTCGCTGTTTGGGGGCTGGACATGGTTGGACCACTGAGAACGGGCAGGAGCGGCTTCACTCATGTGCTAGTAGCAGTCGACAAGTTCACCAAATGGATTGAAGCCAAGCCTATCAAGAATCTTGACGCTTGCACTGCTATCAGTTTTGTCAGAGGGTTGATATTCAGATATGGAGTTCCGCACAGCATCATCACTGACAATGGGTCAAACTTCGATTCTGACAAATTCAGGGCCTTTTGCGCCTCTCAGGGTACCCGAGTCGACTATGCTTCGGTCGCTCACCCCCAGTCGAATGGGCAAGCAGAAAGGGCAAACGGCCTAATTCTCAAAGGACTGAAACCCCGGTTGATGCGCGATCTGAAGCACGCAGCAGGTGCATGGGTCGACGAGCTTCCATCAGTCCTTTTGGGATTGAGGACAACCCCAAACCGATCGACCAGAAGAACCCCATTCTTTCTGGTCTACGGAGCCGAGGCAGTCTTGCCGAGTGACCTGCTTCACAACGCTCCCCGAGTCGAGCTCTACTCTAAAGATGAAGCAGAACAAGCCCGGCAGGACGCAGTCGACCTCCTGGAAGAAGAAAGAGAAATGGCCATGATCCGATCGACCATCTATCAGCAAGACTTGCGTCGATTCCATGCCAAAAACGTGAAGAGTCGAGCCTTCCAAGAAGGAGACTTAGTCCTCCGAGTAGATCAGCAGAAACCACACAAACTCGCTCCTACTTGGGAAGGCCCCTTCATAGTCACCAGAGTCCTCCACAATGGAGCATACCACCTCTACAATGTCGATCGCCAGATTGATGAGCCGCGAGCCTGGAATGCGGAGCTCCTCCGCCCCTTCTATACTTGAATTCTCACTCGGACGAGATGTAATAAGAAAAACTCCTGTAGTTTATTTATCAAAGGCAAGAGCATTATAATTTTCCCAGTGATTATTATTGTTTTTGTTTGCGTGAGAAATCCCCCAGTGGGTGGCTTAGCTGTGAATCCGCTTCGCCTAAGTTTGTAAAAACAATTTCCTACCGAGTGGCGAGCCAGCCTCCCACTCAGGGGCTTAGCTGCGAATCCGTTTCGCCTGAGTGTTTAAAAAATCCTACCGAGTGGAGAACAACCCTCCCGCTCGGAGGCTTAGCTGCAGTCCAGTACTCGCCTAAGTTCTCTCACTTGAAGACTTAGCTGCAGTCCGCCACTCGCCTAAGTTTGAAAAAAATCCTACCGAGTGGAGAGCAATCCTCCCACTCGGAGGCTTAGCTGCAGTCCAGTACTCGCCTAAGTTCTCTCACTTGGAGACTTAGCTGCAGTCCGGCACTCGCCTAAGTTTGAAAAAAATCCTACCGAGTGGAGAGCAATCCTCCCACTCGGGGGCTTAGCTGCAGTCCAGTACTCGCCTAAGTTCTCTCACTTGGAGACTTAGCTGCAGTTCGACACTCGCCTAAGTTTGAAAAAAAATCCTACCGAGTGGAGAGCAATCCTCCCACTCGGGGGCTTAGCTGCAGTCCAGTACTTGCCTAAGTTCTCTCACTTGGAGACTTAGCTGCAGTCTGACACTCGTCTAAGTTTGAAAAATCCTACCGAGTGGAGAGCAATCCTCCCACTCGGGGGCTTAGCTGCAGTCCAGTACTCGCCTAAGTTCTCCCACTTGGAGACTTAGCTGCAGTCCGGCACTCGCCTAAGTTCGAAAAAATCCTACCGAGTGGAGAGCAATCCTCCCACTCGGGGGCTTAGCTGCAGTCCAGTACTCGCCTAAGTTCTCTCACTTGGAGACTTAGCTGCAGTCCGGCACTCGCCTAAATTTGAAAAAATCCTACCGAGTGGAGAGCAATCCTCCCACTCGGGGGGCTTAGCTGCAGTCCAGTACTCGCCTAAGTTCTCTCACTTAGAGACTTAGCTGCAGTCCGGCGCTCGCCTAAGTTTGAAAAAATCCTACCAAGTGGAGAGCAATCCTCCCACTCGGGGGCTTAGCTGCAGTCCAATACTCGCCTAAGTACCTGAAAATCCTACCAAGTGGTGAGCCGGCCTCCCACTTGGAGGCTTAGCTACAGTCCAGAACTCGCCTAAGTACGAAACACATCTCAATCCTCAAGGACGACGAGGGGCAGGTCGACTGTCACCTTCTCCTGGGGAGCTTCGCCACAAATACAATGCTCGCTTCATCCCACTCTACAGTAACGAGGTGTGGGTCGACTGCCACCTTCTCCTGGAGAGCTTCGCCACAAATACAATGTGTGCTCCGTCCCGCTCTGCAGTAACAAGGTGTGGGTCGACCGCTGCTTTCCCCAGGAGAGCTTCGCCACAAACACGATGCGCACTCCGTCGCCGACCCGCAAGGGCGACAAGACATGGGTCGACTGCTTCCCTCTCCTTCGGAGCTGCGCTGCGAATACAAAAGTTGTGTCGAATGAAGAATGGGTTCACTCAGCAGGAGATTCATGAAGATATTCAATGATATACCAAGTTCAGATAAATCCTAAAGGTTCCGGATCACAGATCAAAGTACTCGGCCATGCAGCCCGAAATAGTTTAACAGTTACAAAAACCACTCGGCATTCCGAGGCAAATTTAAGGTGGGACATAAGAGTTTGTTCACTTCGCGGGAGGAGGGCTGGCAGGCTCGACGAACTCATCCAGGTCGACGCCGTCGGCTATCCGAGTGGCTGCAGCGATGAAAGTCTCCATAAAGGTTCGGAAGTCATGTTTCTGGGTGTTGGCGACCTTGATTGCTGCCAGTTTGTCTTGTCGCACCTCCTTGCAGTGGACACGAACCAAAGACAGAGCCACGTCAGCGCCACACCGAGCAGCAGACTTCTTCCACTCCTGCACTCGATCAGGGATTTCGTTAAGTCGAGTCATCAGGGACTCAAGATCATTCTGGGGCGTGGTCTCTGACCAAAGTGCCGGGTCGATCCGCGACATGGCGACCTTCAGTCGAGCCAAGTAGTCCACGACACCATCGATGCGGGATTCCAGTCGGAGCAGATTCATGGCAGTTTCATCTTTTACGGGAGAATTGATTGGGTCCAAGCCTGGCTCAATCCGCCCAGTCTCCTCCTCGAAGTTCTGGCAAAATTCTGCATTCACAAGGATAAGTCAATTTTCGTACACTGAGTCGACATAAAAAACATCAGTCGGAACTAAATGTGCACCTTCAAGCTTGATGAACAACTTCTTGGCAAGGCTCCTCAGATAGCTCTCCAGATCGTCCCTTCTGCGAGCGATGCCTTCCATCTTCTCGCCCAGGTTGAGGTTATCCTTCTTCCAGCGTGTACACTCCATGTTGGCTTCGTTCAGAGCAGATTTTAGCTTGGTATTCTCTTCTTCCAACTGGCCGACCGAAGCCAGTTTCTGTTCAGCCAGAGCGGTCCTGTCGTCAGCCTCCTTACGAGCAGCAGCCAAATCCTGATCCTTCTTCGCCGGAGCTTCTCTCAGTTTTTCTGCAAAGAATGATGATTGATTCAGAAATAGCAGAAGGGTACTCAAGCCTAAAACTGACCAGTCGACAAACTCGTCTTACCAGCGGCGCCGTCTCTGACCTTTTGCAGCTCTGTCCTGGCCAGCTCCAAGTCAAGGTTCAGTTGAATCCGCTGCCTCTCCAAATCAGCAAAGCGAGCTCCAAGATCACAAGATTTCTGAAATCAAAGGGGAGAAATTATTTCACAGCAAAAAACGACAAAGACATTAAGTACTAAGACTACGGTCGACTGCCCGCAGTCCACCATAGTCTCGGGGACTACACCCAGTAGGTGCACTTTGTGTGCCCCCACCGGTTCTGATCCCACTCGACCGGCCCGCCGGAGTCGAGTCCAAAAAAGAGAGAGAGAGAAAGTAGAACTCAGACTACAGTCGACTGCCAGCAGTCCACCGTAGTCTCGGGGACTACACCCAGTGGGTGCACTCAGCGTGCCCCCACCGGTTCTGATCCCACTCGACCAGATCGAGTGGAAGAAACAAACTACCAATTCGGTTTTCACTCGACAAAATACAAAGACTACAGTCGACTGCCAGCAGTCCACCGTGGTCTCAGAGACTACACCCAGTGGGTGCACTTAGCATGCCCCCACTAGTCCAAAAATTCAATCGACGCACCCAGTGGGTGTACAGATGCAAAGATTTTCGGAAAGAGTCTTCAGATAGCCGACTAACCTGAATGTTGCTCTGGAGAGCCGAGCTGGCATCATAGGCGGCTTGGCTGGCGTCCCGCACCGTCTTCATCTTCTCCATCATAATGCCCGCCTGGCGTATGGCTTCCCCAGCAGGATTCACCTCGTCCTCTAGGACATGATGAGTCGCAAAAACTGAAGGCGGGTCGACAGGGGCCTGAGCAGTCGACGAAGAAGGCAAGGCACTCGACAGTGGCACGGCAAAGGTAACAGAACCCCGATTGACGTCACCAGTGTCCTGAACGACTGGTTCCGCCCTCGGCGTCGACTGTAGCGCCTCGCTTGCAGGAGCTCGCCTATTCTTCCTCGTCAAAGGCCTCTCGGGCTCTTCATCATCATCAGGGAGGTCAATAATGTTGGGAGCTGTGCAAAGTTCAATTGCCAAAATCACGTCACCCAATGATGCACATTGCAGTTGAATCGACCGAACAAAGACAGTATGGCAGAAATCATACCCAGATTAGAAGTGACCGCATCCTCCATCACCTCATCATCGTCCCTGTAAGCTGAGGTCCCAGAGGTGGCAGCGCTGACAGTTCCAAAGTTCGTCCAGTTAAAACAAGAAAAACAAACAGCACGGAGCGTCGAGTGAATACAAAGAGAGACACTCACGCGGAAGCGACGGGGATATCAATCTTGATCTTCGGCAACGCCTTCCGAGTCTTCGGCTCTGCAACTTTGGGGTGCTTTGGCGCCTTCTCAGTCGGGGTTGGGGAAGAGATCCGAGGACGCTTCGAAGACTGACCAGCCTAAGCAGTTGCCTTGTCGCGGGCACTCGGCCGTTCTTGGTCAAGCTTGGATCGCCTCTCCCTGCGAGGGGGCGACTCGACTTCTTCTCCATCGCTTGAGTCATTGCTTCCTCCATCCTCTTCACCGTCGGAAGTCCACTCGCCACTGTTGCCGCCACTCACCTCGCCTTCCAGAGCTTGCTCTTGCTCCCCGTTGGGCATTGAATACATTTCAATAATTGCCTGAAAGAAAGCAGAGAGAACAAAGTCAGTCGACGCAGTCTAGGCAGCTGCGCGAGTGAATTCAGATTACAAGGAAAAACTCAGAATCAGACCTTCTCTGGTGCATGAGACTGGTCGAATGGAGGGACTCTCCTGGCTCCCCTGGGGTTGTCCTTGTTCCCGGTAATGCCTGACAGTCACTTCTCCAGGGTGTCGTCGTCGACCTCCTCCGGGTGGATCCGAGTGGAGTCTTCAAGACCCGAATACATCCACGTCGGATGGTCTCGGGCTTGAAGAGGCTGGATGCGCCGCTGAAGGAAGACCTCCAAGAGATCCATACCGGTGACCCCGTCACGGATAAGCTGGACCACTCGATCGACCAGCACCCTCACCTGCACCTTCTCCTCCGGGAGCACCTTCAAGGGGGATGGTTTCCTCACTCGGTCCATGGTAAAGGGAGGGAGGCCAGTCGACTGCCCTGGTGTCGATTGGTCTTTACAATAAAACCAGGTCGACTGCCATCCGCGAACTGAGTCGGGAAGAATCATGGCCGGAAAGGAGCTTTTTCCTCTCATTTGGATACCAAGACCCCCGCACATCTGGATCACTTGGGTCCTCTCGTCACTCGGATTAGCCTTTTTCACTGTCTGGGAGCGACAAGTGAAAATATGCTTGAAAAGACCCCAGTGAGGCCGGCAACCCAGGAAATTCTCACACAAAGAAATGAAAGCGATGAGATAAACGATTGTGTTGGGAGTAAAATGGTGGAGTTGTGCCCCAAAGAAGTTCAGGAATCCTCGAAAGAAAGGGTGAGGAGGCAAGGAAAATCCACGGTCGACGTGGGTGGCAAGAAGAACACGCTCACCCTCCCGGGGTTGCGGCTCGGATTCCTTCCTCGGAAGCCGCGCCGAGTCGTAGGGGATCAGCCCTCCCTCGGCCAGGTCGTCGAGGTCTTCTTGGGAGATCTTCGAGTGGATCCATTCGCCTGGATCCAGCCCTTCGGCAGGCCGGTTCGCGAGGAGGATCCGCCCCGACCGGTCGCCTTCCCCTTCGACCTCGCCATCGCCTTCTTTGCCCGCTCCAGAGCCGCCGTCTTCTCCTTCCCCATCGTCGCCGGCGAGACGCGTACGGAACGGCGGCACGAGAGCGAGAGTGGGTGCAGCGGAGGAGCATGAAGAGGAGAAGAGATAATGGGGACGCACTGTTCGGGAGACCTCGGTCCAACGCCTTATATGAGGCCGCTTCCGAGTGGCTGACTGGTAGGCCCGGGTGGTTCTGTCAAATCCCGTAATGATCACGCGCGCGATATGTGGCGAAAAAGGTGGCGTAGGGATCGAGGCGGCTCTGCTCTATCCCATCCGATTACTGCGGCCTCGCCCGTCCCGCGCGCTTCCCAAAATTCGGATCCCGCGAAATCTGCAGGCAGCAAACAACTTGTCAGACCAAAGACCTCCTCCGCACCGTCACTCGGAGCCTTACAAGTAAATAAACTCACTCGACGAAAACTAAGAATGGATCAAGGCGACTGAAAAGGAAGTTGCTGTCATCACTCAGGTCCGTTGATCCGAAACAAGATATGCTCATGGCATGAAAAACGAGTTGGAGAAGTTCTCAACTCCTTCCCCACTCAAACCTTGATCCATTTGGGGGCTAATGATGAAGCTATGTACCTAGGGTAGGGTCATGGACCTGTCCTAACTGCCCTACCCAAGGACATCTCTAGAAGAAATCACCTTTCAATCGACTTGGAGGTGTTCCACTCGACAGACTCGAAGACACTCGACCAAGAAGCAATCACTCGACCAAGATCCAACCACTCGACGGCCAGGAGACCTAAAGTCACTCCGCACGCTAACGGTCGGTCATTAAGTAGCTTTTATGGTCATCATAGCACTTTATTACTAGCGTTACCAATAACGCCCTGCCTTAATGTACATTGAACCCTTTGTAACGAGGGCTGGCCGGGGTCCTGGCGCACTCTATATAAGCCACCCCCTCCTTCGAGACAGGGGTTCACACCTCTGTAATTCATACTCGCATAATCCAGTCGACCGCCTCTGGGCTCCGAGACGTAGGGCTATTACTTCCTCCGAGAAGGGCCTGAACTCGTAAACCTTGCGTGCTTACAACTTCTCCATAGCTAAGATCTTGCCTCTCCATACTTACCCCCCTACACTACTGTCAGACTTAGAACCACGACAATCAGGGCCTTCTCAACCAATCCCTAGAAAATCAACAAGTTTGATTGGCTAGAGAGAGAGATCGGGCGAAAATGGAGCTTTGAGCAACAATGGAGTTTAGGGGAGAAAGAGGTAGTTAACTTGGGGAAGAAAACCCCCCTTATATAGTGAGAGGACAAATCCAACCGTTACCCACCTACTCAGCCCGCGACATGCCTTACTACTGCATATCCAAGCAGTACTACAACACGGGCTCGCGGTACTATCGCTGGGAGAAGCGGTACTACCGCTCGCGCGGCAGGAGCCAGGTGAGGCTCTGTTGCACAAGGCAACAAGCAGTAGAACCGCCGGAGCGGTACTACCGCGTGCTTGCGGTACTACCGCAAGGCAGAGCTCATCCTGGCTGGGAAGGCACAGACTAATAAAATTACATCCGTGGGCTACTTTCGCTGAGTTTCGGTCAGTGCAAAAATCCGGCACGGTACTACAGCTCACAGGGAGCAGTACTACCGTGTAGGGTGCGGAAGTAAAAAATTACTTCCGCCTCTACATCTGCTCATGCCACGGTGCTGGGCCAGAGGCCACAGGACTACCGCATGCTAGGAGCGGTACTACCGCTACCTTGGGCGGTACTACCGTGGCCAGCTGCGGTACTACTGCTCCCCTGAGCAGTACTACCGCACGCCGCAGACCAGTAGCACTAGGATGCCTTCATCTTCGCAGCGACAAGGGGAATACCGGTGCTCCAATGAAGCAAGGAAAGGTGGTGCAAAAAAATAGACGTGCATGTGATGATTCCACCCTAACTTTTTCGAAGCGGCCCCCCTCTTAATAGTACGTCTTTCCTACGACTCAAATCCACCGAAAAGAGACATAGAGAAACGCCGTCTTTGATAGGCTCCAAGGGGCACCGAATCGTCTTGTGTCTAGATATGAGATATTTGAAACGCTTAATACACACAATTAGTACACAAATACATTGTCATCAATCACCAAAATCACTTAGGGACAAATATGCCCTCACCTAGAATGTTGGTTACTTGGGCCGTCTTTCGCGTGACACCCCACATATATTCATTTATAGAGATTACTTATTTGTTAGGAAAAACCAAGGAAGTCAAAAGTTTGTATTGGTGGTCTTTTTAATGGACAACTATTATAAGAAATTCACCCGCAAAAAAAACTATTATAAGAAATTAGTGCGTAGCCTCTGCCTGGGCATGGTCGATAGGCGACTCCTGTAAGGAGACCGCCTAATTAGCGCTAGAAAGTTTCCAGGCGCACACCGGCGGTCGTTCTACGTAGTTTGGTCTCTCCAGTTTTGTTTTGCTAGATTTTCCTGTTCCATGCCATGTTATTACTGTAGGTATTTACTAGCACACATGTCCGTGCATTGCAACGGGTAATAAAACTACATGCCTCTAGCTCAATATAAGAATGGATCAAGACCCCCACATGTCTGTATTCTCTAGTTCAGCATGACACCCTTTAATTAGAGATGAGCCAGTAGATTCTGTTGTATTGGCACGTGCCCACAATCTCTTTGAATTACAATTAACCTGCATATTCTCTTTTTATTGGCATATGGAAGCTATCACATTTAATAATTTATGGCACCCCTTATTCTGAATAAGCCGACTTAGCTCGATGTTCCAGATGCGGAGCAGGCCCAGGATGGAAGTGATCGAACTCACGACCTTAAAGACCCGACCACATGTTGCTAGGTACTCAAACAAACACATTTTGCTATGGTCAGCATGAACATTAAAGAATATAATGCAACGTCCGCTTCAAAATATTTTTATTTATTTTTTAATCTTTTCAGACATTGATTACTATCAACTGCCAAATATACTTGGCAACATGAACAATTTTTCAAATTACGAACATTTTTTTGAAAATTCCATACATTTTCAAAAACACGAACAAAATTTTGAACGGAACATTTGTTGAAATTCACAAACATTTCTTAAAAGCATGAAGATTTTATAAAGTATGATATTTTCTAATATGTTTACAATTTTGGAAAATGGGAACATTTTTGAACATATAGCAGAAATTTAGAAAATGTGTCTTTTATTGCAAAAAACATTTTCAACTTTCTCAACATATCACTAAAAGAACAATATTTTTCAAATTTTTAACATTTTCTAAATCTTCAACAAATTTGTAAAAACACAAATATTTTTTCCAAAAATTGGAATAATTTTTATAATTCGGAATGACAAAAAATATTAAAATTGTAAACATTTTTTATAATGAACACAATTTTTGAATTCATCACATGAATTACCGAATATAATTGGCAACGTGAAAAATCTTCCAAATTAAGAACATTTTTTTTGAAAATTCCATAGATTTTAAGACAAAGATAGAACAAAAATTTTGAACGGAACATTTCCGGAAATTCACATAAATTTCTTAAAACACGAACCTTTACAAAAAATACGATTATTTTCTAAGTTGTGAACAATTTTTCAAAATGGGAATATGTTTTGAAAAATCGGAAGAATTTTGAAAAATGTGTTTCTTTAATGTAAACATTATTTTCAATTTTTGCACATTTCGCTAAAACAAAATATGTTTCGAATTTGGAACATTTGTCAAATGATTTCTTATAAATCTTGCTTTGTTAAAATAAGAACATTTTTTAGAAAAATGGGAGTATTTTTCAAATTTTGAACAATTATTGGCATGCCAAAAGAAATCCAAACATTTTTATAGAATAGGAACATATTTTTTTAATTCGTAACATTTTACGAAATTTTGAATAAAAATTGAAATTGCAAACATTTTAAGAAAATTTTGAATTTCGGAGAAAAAGTGAAAAGTAGACATAGAATGGGAAAAATAAAAAAGAAACAGGAACTACAAAGAGAAAGAAACAGAAAAAGAAAAATTAGAACAGAGCATAAACCGAAATGGGCCGTCGAGTCTTGGGCGCCCTGTGCGTAACTGAACTATTTGTTGCACTGTGCGGGAAATATGGTTTTTTATTGCTGCGTGGGCAGGAAAAACTGGGCTGACTTTACTGAGTCATAGCTCGCGCGGCCCACGCACGTAATTCTGCAGAAATCACTTTTCCTTTGCTAACAGACGACGAAAAAAGTTTAGGACCACCTCGGATAGGAAAAAAAACTTTTAGTCGTGAACGGATGAAAAAATTGGAGAAAGGCACCATGCTTTATTAGTATTAGTATTAGTAAGTATTAGTATTAGTATTAGTAGGTATAGAAAATTGAAATTGCAAACATTTTTTGAAAATTTTGAATTTTGGAGAAAAAGTGAAAAGTAGAGATAGAATGGAAAAAATAAAAAAGAAACAGGAATTACAAAGAGAAAGAAACAGAAAAAGGAAAATTAGAACAGAGCACAAACCGAAAATGGGCCGCCGAGTCTTGGGCGCCCTGTGCGTAACTGAACTATTTGTCGCACTGTGCGGGAAATATGATTTTTATTGCTGCGTGGGCAGGGAAAACTGGGCTGACTTTACTAGGCCATAGCTCGTGCGGCCCACGCACGTAATTCTGCAGAAATCATTTTTCATTTCCTAACAGACGACGAAAAAAGTTTAGTACCACCTCGGATAGGAAAAAAAATCTATTAGTGTTGAACGGATGAAAAAATTGGAGAAACGCACCTTGCTTTATTAGTAGGTATAGATATAGATATAGATATAGAGGTATAGATTAAAATTGTAAAAATTAAAAAGGTTTGCGACGTTGAGAAAAGTTCATGAATATTAAAAAATTCAAGAACTTGGAAAAAGTTTGTGAATTTGAAAAATTTCATGGATTTGGAAAATGTTCGTGGGTTTGGAAAATGTCTGCGAATTTGAAAGAAGTTCACAAAATTTGAAACTTTGAAGAACTTGAGAAAAAGGTTCACCAATTTGGTAAAAAGTACGTGAATATGCAACAGAAATCACAACTTTGAAAAAAGTTCATGGATATGGAAAAAACTTGTGAATTTAAAATATGTTCATGAATTTGTAAACAATCACGAAATTGTAAAAAATGTGAATTTTAATAACTCATGAATTTGATAAAATGTTTAAGAAATCAAAATGAACAAAGAAAAAGGACAAAGGAAAAACAATGACAGATCAAAACAAAGAAAGAAACCCCAATAAAAAAACCAAAAAAGAAATCTGGCCTAGTAGAACTGATTTTTTTTTTGAGGAAGCCTAGTAGAACTGGTGGGAACCATTCCCAAAACCGGTCTATCAGGGACTAATATGGGCCAGTCCACGTAGCGAAGGATCCTGTCCGATGCGTACCAATAACATGGAGTGCATCAATACATTGCTTGAAAAATGTTTTATGCGTATATCATAAGTGTACAATGTGTATGAAAACAATATACATCAAAAACATTTATTTGGAAAAATTATTATCATGTATTTAAAAATACTAAATGTGTATCAAAAAATGTTCCTGACGTATACAAAAAATGTACAATGTGTAAAAAAATGTAGATATATGTTCGAAAACAGAAAGAAAAAGGAAACCAAAGAGAGGAAGAAAAGAAAAGGTAAAAAACTGGAGAAAATACATTGCAAAAAAGAAAAACCACGGAAGAAAAAAAGAAAACCAAAAAGAAAGAAAAATAAAAAGAAAGCAAGAAAACGGGAGAAAAACTGTGAAGAAATAAAAACTGAAGAAAAAAATAGACCCCAACAGTGAAAACTGGAGAAGAAACACACACCGAAAAAACTGGGTTGAAAACAATGAAAAATTGGAGAAAAGAAGATAAAACTAACGACCTGCTATAGATTGGCCAGCCCAAAAATGGCATGCGCTCGCTAAGGATGTCCGCTCGTTGGGAGTGGCCGTGGGCGCCTCTATGTCTTCACATTCAGCGAGACAGAGGGAACCCCTCGCTGAAGGGTGCCGCGCGTTGGGCCGCCCAGGCACACCTCAAACAACAACATTGTTTTCTGTTTTTTTTCATGTTTTTTGTTTTCCTTTATTTTTTATTTTGTTTATACTTATAAATATTCTAAATAAGTATATTACTAAAATCACTCTAGATAAAACAGATGGAAAATGTTGAGCGAGCATTCGAAAAATGTTGAATCTGTATAGGGAAAATGTTTATACCATATACAAAAAAGTATAAAAACAATTACATGAAACAATTTGATCATGTATTTAAAAAATGTTAATAAATCATTTGAAGAATGATGATATTTTTTGAAAAATATTAAGCAAGCATTTAGAAATGTTAAATGTGTATAGAAAAAATGATGACGATGTATTAAAAAATGATGAAAACAATTTGATCATGTATATAAAAAAATTAATCAAGCATTGAAAATAATGTTGAACAAGTATATGAAAGATGTTAAATGTGTGTAGAAAAAGTGTTGACAATGTATTAAAAATAATGAAAAAAAATTGATCATGTATATAAAGATGTTAGCATTTGAAAAAACGTTGAACAAGCATTTGAAAAATGTTAATCGAGCATTTGAATTTTTTTAAATGTGTTTAGGAAAAATGTTGATCATGTGTAAAATTATCAAGTATTTAAAAATATTAAATGTGCATAGAAAAATGTCGACATGTATTAGAACATGTTAATCTTGTATTTGAAAAATGTTAATCAAATATTTGAATATTTTTTAAAGTGTGTGTAGCAAAATTGTTGACCAAGTATTAAAAAACTGTTAATTTTGTATTTGAAAAATGTCAATCATGCATTTCAAGAATGTTAAAAATGTGTACAGAAAAACTATTGACCATGTATTGAATAAATGTTAAATTTGTATTGGAGAATGTTAAATCTGTATTATTAAACTTTTGTTCACATATACAAAAATGTAGAATGACAACTAAAAGAAACAAACAGAATAAAGCAAAGAAAAAAGAAATGAGAAATAAAACCGAAGAAACAAATGCAAAAAGAATGAAAAACAAAGAAGAAATAAGAAAATAAATAAGTAAACCAACAAAAAAGGAAAACAAATAAACCAAATGAAAACAGAGAAAAACAAAACAAAAAAATCCAGGAAAAAACGAAAAAGAAACAGTGGAAACACGACTCGTTTCGACTTAAGTAGTCCCGACCTACTACTCCTTCACAAACCCGAGGCAAGCACAGTGGCTAGCCATGGTTGCCCTCAACCAGGAGACCAATGTTCGAATCCTTTATTAATCGTGCACGAATGGGCCTTCAGACTAGCTTAATGTGAGATATAGCTCCCGCATCTGGCAATTGACCATTTAAAAGAATAAACACTCAAAAATTGTTGTTGCCTGACCATTAATCACACCATTGACTCATTGAATTTCACCACCAAAAAGTTCACATCCTCGAAAAAATGCGAATCCGAATAGACTCACGGATTAGAAATAGTTCTTGGAATTTCAAAAACTCCCGCACATTAAAAAATGTTTGCAAATTTTATTAAAATTCATGCATTTAAAAAAAGTTTACAAATTCAAAGAAAATTCAGGAACTTGAATAAAAAATTCATGCATTAACAAAGTCGTGAATTCAAAAAACATTCACAAATTCGAAAGAGTTGGCAGATACAAAAATGTTAATGAATTTGAAAACATTAATGAACTTGAATAAAAATTCACGGATTTGGAAAAGTTCACGCATTCGAAAAACGTTTCACGGATTGGATAAACAAATTGCAGATATAAAAAATGTCGAAAAATTTCAAATAAGTTCACAAACTTGAATAAACATTTCACAAAATTTGAAAATAGTTAGTGGATATGAAAAATGTTTATGAATTTGAAAATTTTAATGAATTGGAATAGAAGTTCATGGATTTGAAAAAATTCATGCATTTCAATAACATTCACGAATTTAAAACAAGGTTTAATAATTTGAAAAAGGTTCTTGAACTCGAATAGAATGTTGACGAATTTGAAAATAGTTAGCGGATATAAAAACATGCACAAATTTAAAAGGAGTCCATGAACTTGAATAAAGACTTCACGAATTTGGAAAACTTCACGGAATTGAAAAACATCCGCCAATTTGAAAATAATTGTGAATTTGAAATAAGGTTTTCTAATTTGAAAAAAGCTAATGAATTCGAAAGATGTTCATGGATTTGATTTTTTTTAAACAAATGAAATAAAAAGAAAAGGAAAAAAGAAGGGTGAAAATATTAAATAAAAACAAATTAAAAAACCCTTAGAAAATATGGGTAAACCGAACATATAATAGACAAGCAGAAAAAAAAATCCAGAAGCATCTTGAAGCTTCCCAAAACCAAAAAATCAAGCTACTGTTTGCATGAGTGGCCCGTTTGCTCAAAGGGGGTGTGTGCGGTGTACGAAATTATCCTTTGGTTGGCGCCATAAGCACCAAATAGGAGCTCGGGTCCACAGGTGCCAAAAATAGCCAATCTATGGGATGACTAGGTAATCTAGGATGTGGGAAAATATCTGGTGCACCGGAGCTTGTGGTGCTACCGGTGCACCGAGCTCACATTGTATTTTTAAAATGTTTAAAAAATTCTGGAAAAAAATTAGCACACTCACACAACATCAATGTAAGTTGTCACAAAATTTGAAGTCAAAATTCAAAACCTAACTCGAAAAACAAAAATGATAAATTCAACACTGAATAGTACATAACATAACTTGGGCTTTAGATTTGGCCCATTATCACAATGAAGTCAAAATTGTCATTTTTGTATCTCAAAAAATATTTCAAATTTTTATACGAAATTTTGTGACGTCATACATTGATGTTGCATCAACGTGCTAGATTTTTTTTTCAGATTTTTTAAAACATTTTATGGCATCCGGTGCACCGGTAGCACCACAAGTGCGGGTGCACTAGATACATTCCCTCTAAGATGTACATTACTGCAAAAATGTCATAAAATCTAGAATGTATGTGAGGGTGATCCAACAGCTAAGAACATCAAATTGCTGTCGAGGCTTGTAGGTAGCTGAGCTTACTGTTTTTTAATTTAATAAAGGTTTGGGTTCACACGCATAGAAAGGTAAACGCTTGTGTGCGGCGCGCCAGCCGAACTTTTGGCCGGTCACGTGCCTCGTCACGCACATCGCCCACCCACAGAGAGCCACATTTCATCCATATGGGCCCGTGCAATCTTATCCACCCGTCGCGGGGTCGTCCCAATCTCTCCCCTTCCCTCGCACCTCCACCCGCGCTCTGATGTTCCCTCATGGCCCATCTTTCTGTCGTTGTTTTCCCCCTGCCCAGGGCGTCGCCGGTGAGCACACCGGCGACTACACCCGACACGAGCGGTGGAACCGGGGAACGACCGAGCTGCAACCCCAAGCTGACGAGCTACTACCGGCTGGTGCGGATGCTACAACCGTTGCGGGAGCGAGCTGGAGCTCCAACCGCGCCTGCTTTTTGCTGGAAGCGGCACCCGCGGTGAGTTGCAGGTCACCACGACAAGTTTATGTGGAGGGGCGGGGGGGGGGGGGGGGGGGATGTATCTGGTGCACCGGGGCAATTTGTGCTACCGGTGCACCGGTTGCCCATTGCACATTCAAAAATGTTCAAAAAAAATCGAAAAAAATTAGTGCATTGACACAACATGAATGTATGTTGTCACAAAAAATTAGATAAATATTCGAAACATTGCTTGAGATACATAAATAAAAATTTGACACTGAATAGTACGTAACACAAGTTGGGCTTCAGTTTTGGCCCACTAGCACATTGACGTCAAATTTGTCATTTTTGTATCTTGATCATTGTTTTGAATTTTGATTTGATTTTTTGTGACAACATACATCGATGTTGTATCGATACACTAAATCTTTTCCACATTTTTTTGAACATTTTTTAGTGTGCAACGGGCTCCGATGCACCGGTAGCACCAATTACCTTGGTGCACCAGATATGTTCCCCCTGGGGGGGGGGGGCTACAACCGTAACCAGGTTTGCTGGAAGCAGCACCAAAAAATGCTTCCACCGGAGTTCGTTCTTTCTAGATCATCGATTTTTTTTTTTGCTACAACCACAATTTTTTTGTTAGAACCAGCACCTAAAAATGTATTCATCAAAGTTAATTCTTTACTGGATCAGTGTTTTTTTGCTACAACCATATCTTTAATTTGTTGGAACCAGGGTTTCCAATTGATTCAACATGGGTGGCAACACATAGCAGCTTTTTCGACAACTTTTTTTGTCTGCGGGCGTTGATGGCGAGCGTTGACATCGAGTACAACGGCGACTATCGACGGTGAGGGCAAACGGGGGAGGGCGTCCATGCGCTGTGCGACGCAGCGACGGGGGCGGCCGCCATGACCTGCGGCGGTGCTTTCTTCAGATCTGAAAACGTGCAGGAGTGAGAAGCGTTGAGAAAGGGCATGATCCGACGGCTATGCGGGGCGCATCTAACGTCAGGGTTGGATCGGCCCAAAGTTTGCGCGGGTGCGCCCGCGCACAGAACTGCCCGCATAGAAAATCATATCAGTCCGACCTTTGCATCGCAGATCCTGGCACGGCGCACGCTTGCGTCTTGGCGTCTTCCGTGCCACGGGCGAGTTGTTGTTGTACTGCTGTTCGCCCGTGAAGGAATGAAGCCAGTACTTGTATTATCTACGCGGATTCCGAAGCTTGTTGGGTAGTACCACCTTGCATATTTTAGTTCGGCCGGATCCAAGTTGCATTTCATGCGAGCTTCGTTGATGTCAACTACTAGATTCTGTTGCATGATGTCGATCGGTACGTACTCCGCCGATAGGATCAAGAAAGAAGAAGGATAGCGGTTGCCAAGTCGTTGTCCGGCACGCATGTGTCTGCATCGCGCCTTGATCATGTCCATATTCTTCTACAGTCCTATTCCCATGTTGAGTAGTTGGGTCTCGGCTGGCTTCAAATTAATCTGGCCATTGCTGTACTGCTACTTTTCAGTAGGCGGCACTGTAATTACTCAAGGGGAAGTCTGAAGTTTCAGAGAGTGACCACTGCCTGCCCTGGCTGCACGGTGTGGTGGCAGCAAAGCGGGAAGAGATCGAACAGCGCGTCGCGGCACGAACCGCGGCTGGGAATCTTGAACGCAGAAATTAGATGATAAATGTTGGCTCTAGTGCCGTCAATCATGGCGCGATCAGGTTAGACGGATCATCACTCATCAATCGTCATTTACTAGGTAGAAGCAGGCTTGATGTCGGGTGGTGGCCATCGCCTTTGTCTATAGGCCACGAGTACCACCAACTGTACAGTACTACTACAGTCTGTAATTTGGCTGCTGCCTCCTTGAGCCCACCACGATATGATCACCATCAATCGGGAAACGGGAAGTACTCTAGCTCCTTGTCGTAAACTACCTTTGGCCGGTTCTCTATAGCCAATACCCAACTACTGATCCAATCGCGCTATGACTATGAGCTGTGTTTGCAATGCACTGATCGGGATGTAGTAGTGCAGCTTGGGCTTAGTGCAAAGCGCAGGTGTGCTGCAACGAAACCAAATGAACACGGTCGTTTTGAAGCGGTATACCTACGTGGTTGCCATTAACTGGAGCAGTACAAGTACATGCGGTGCAGATCGAGGCACGACGCCTGCCTTTTGGTGTCTTTCGTGGCACGGGACTCCGCAAAAGGATCGAATCCATATAATTTCGACGAGTATATAGGTCCAGCTCGTTTTTCTGGTCAGACATCATATTCACGACCCGACCCGTAAAAAATCTATCGTGGCCCGTAAAAACTCACTCCACACTGCTATATATGCGGTTTCATTGCTCGGATACGGGTCAAACCCTACCTCCTCCGCCGCAATTCCCCTCCTCCTTCGCCTAATTTCTCGGCGCCGGCGAGCCTAAAAAAGCCATGGATGGCTATGGGAGCTATGGGGATGACGCGGAGCGCCGGCGCGCGGAGGTGGCTCAACCATGCGAGCCGACCGTCGCGAGCTCATCGAGTACGAGCGCGAGCTCGCCCGCCACCGCCACGCCTCCTCCAGCCCCTCTGCCGCGGGGAGCATCCGAGGGCGCCTCGAGCTCGCGGCTCACTCTGGTCAAGAGAGAGCCAGAGGAGCTCGGGCCGCTCGCTGTCAAGCCCGAGGCTGACGCGCCGCCGCGTCGAGGAGTGATCGGCCCCGAGAACTACCTCCCCTGGGGCAGGAGGAGCACCTTGCGCGCGTCATCATGGAGCGCTCGGCGAAGTAGCTGGAGGAGGCTGACGCGCTCGACTACGAGCGCACCTTCCTCGAGTAGGGCGTCGCAGTGTCGCAGGTGCACGCGTCCAAGGAGGCGGACCTGCGGGCCATGAAGGCGGAGCAGGCCAAGGTCTTCATCGACCTCGACTCCGACGAGGACTAGCTCCTTCAGCTCCTCCGCCGCATCATCGCCACCGCGAGCTCGTCGATTTTGGTAGCTAGGCTCGGGCCCACAGATTCCCCCTCTAGTATGAACAATGTGGATGAACTATGTATGAACAATGTAGTATGTAGATGAACTAATGTATGATCAATGTCGTTGCAAGTTTCTCCCGCGTATGTTTTTCTTAAATTTTATAGTTTCATATACGGGGTCTGATCTGCAACGCACGAATTCGCCTCGCGAATCTCATCTACAACGAACTGTGAAGGATTTTTCCGAGCCAGCATTATACGGAGTCTGTTAGAGATGTTCTTAGCTTGATCCTGTACTGTTTGGTCGTGAATCAAGGAATGAAAGCTGGTACTAGTGGTAGTACTAAAATACTGTAATGCACATTCCAAAGCTGTCGTACATTTTAGTCTGGATTCAAGTTGATCGATATGTTAAATGGATTAGACTACTGTCCTGGCTGTGTTGTGCCTTGGCGCCTGTAGGTTACCTGATCCGAGTTGACGTCAACTTTTCCGTTAGATTGTGGATATTGAATGCGTTCGGCACCCACACAAAAGAAGAATGCGGTTGCCAAGTCCTTGTATGTGTCCGCGTCGTCGACGCGGCCTTTTTTGCTTATTCTGCTTTGGGCCCTGCTCGATGTGTACAGACAGCTTGAGGGCGTCACTGTAACTGGGTCCTCACTGATTAAGTGGTCATGAATACAGTCGGTCCTCGGCAAAGTTTCGTGTTTTGACCCTTTTCACATAAAAAGTCAGGATCTGATCTTTGTTGGAAAGAATTTTGTAATTTTACCCTTTCGCTACTGGCAGGGGTTCTGACGATAAAGTTAGACAGGCTACCATCAGAGTCCCTGACGGTAAGGTGCAACGGAGGGGAACGCCGGCCGTTTGCCTGAACTGACGTGGATAAGTATCCTACCGCCAGGGGCCCTGCCGGTAGCCTGTCTAACCCTACCGTCGAAACCCCTGGTGGTAGGTGGTGGCTGGGTTTTTGTCTCGGAAAGTTTCTGTAATGAATTATCGAAGTGCCCTGACGGTATGTTGTGTGACCCTACCGTCAGGGTCCATGGCGGTAGGGTCCTGATGTTTTATGGTTTCAAGTTTAATTGCTTGCTTCTTTTCAAAATCAATATCACAACAATGATATAGAGCCTAAAAAACAGATCCCAACACAATTAAACTTAGGCATCACATACACATTAATAAAACTTGAAGTATATAGACATGTCAAACGAAGAAATTGTGCTCTGTTTTACATGAAAGTATATACTCATTTCTTTTACCATGAAAGTATACTCATATTGACAAGACCAAGTGGCATGAAGTTAACTTAATGTTCAAACTGAATTTGACAGCACATAGTTTCATATTCATTGAGAGCATAATTGAAAGGCACAAGGCAATACAGGAGGCACGTAGTTTCATTATTCATCGAGAACATAACTGAAAGACATAAGACAAACTAATAGGACGATTTTCAGACAAGTTCGAAGAGCGGGCAGACATCATCATCTTCAGAGCTCCTGATATGTTAGCCCGGGTCGTGGAGACAGAAACGGCAGCGGATCCACCGGTTCAGGTGGAGGCGGAACGCTGATCGGCATCCGACCGTTCAAGCACTCCCCCTGCCCGCTGGATTTTTCGCCTCCGCCCTTCCCCAGTTGATGATATCGAACGCAGATGCACTTGGGGGCGGCATCCTGGCTTTCTCCTCCGCATTGCTTCCGAAGTAGATTCTCCGGCCCAAATTGCGCAGGATATAGTTGGCGTGCTTCTGCGCAACTTCAATGCACGCTTCCCGGTGGACACGGCAGATACTTGGATCTGCCTCCATCTCCGCCTTCACTTTCTTCCACTCCTTCACGCTCTGCGACCAAGCCATGACATCGTCGAGGATCCGCTCTACCCTCTCGTGCCACTGCTTTGCCCTCGTCGCCTCTAGGACCTCGTCTGAGACAGATCCCACCGGCTGCAGCATCTCGGGGAAGGTCTCGTACATGTACGGGAGCGGCATCTCCAAGCTTCCGTACCTAAACATATAGATTCATCACACAAAGGTTCATCACCAACATCCAACATGCATCATATCATATTATTTTCAAAAACAAAAACCATGAACTAGGGTTCATCTTGAGGGTTTAACCATTTTTACTCCTACAAAATCCACTACTTGCATCATATAACATCCACATGCACCCTATACCAAAACAAATATCTCCAATATTCATCATATCATAAAATTTTTTAACACAAAAAATATGAACTAGGTTCATTTTGAGGGTTCAACATTTGTTCTCCAACTACATCCACTACTTGAATCATAGCATATCAACATGCATCATCGTATCACAATAAATTCCTCCAACATGCATCATATCAAAAAAGATAATCCAAAAATAATATGAACTAGGGTTCATCTTCACATAACCATACCAACTAGTGACTAGAGTTCATATCTAACACAATATAATTAACATCTAGAATCAACCTAAATCAATCCTAGGGTTCAAAATAATTAAATCTAGTTCAAAAATGAGAGTGATTTGAATCAAATAATGCGACGAATCGGAAGCTATTTGACTAAAACTAATTGGAGCGGTCGAAGGAGCTTACTTTGCTTTCTTCGGGGCCATCTCAATCCCCAAAAACGGTGAAGAAACGATGAAAATCAGAGGGGGAGTGGAGGAGATGAGAAAGGGGGCGAGAGGAAGAACTCCTCTGTTCTTGGGGCGACTGGTTGTGGGGAGAAGGGGGAGGGGTGGGGCGGCCCGTGGCTTATAACTGCCCGCACTCTACCGCGAGGGTCCCTGGCGGTAGGATCGGACAGGCTACCGCCAGGACCAGTGGCGGTAGGGTGGGACGGAGGGGGGCGAAGACCGTTAAAGCTGCTGACGTGGATAGGTATCCTACCGCCGCACGTTCTGGCGGTAGGCTAGGTAATCCTACCGCCTAGCCTCGTGGCAGTAGGAAAAATGATCAAATCTTGAAAAAATAAATCAAACAGGAGTCAGATCTCAATTTTGTTTGATAAAAGGGTCAAAACACAGAATTTTGCCTCGGTCCTTAGTAAATAAATACAGTCGGTCATCAGTTATAGTAGATGGTCCTAGCGCTGTCCGTGTGAAGGAGAGGTCAGCTGCTTCCGATGACAGTAGGTACCTTCTTGGAGCGAGTAAGCAAGCAAGCACCCAGTAGCACGGCACGTATGTAGGAGTACTAGTCAAGAAATTTATATGCTGCCCGTTGGAGACGAGAGAGATACACTACGGAGGAAGTGAAGCTGTACTATGGTCGTGATTCCTGAACTAGCAGGTACACGCGCGTACGTACGTACGTGTAGCCCGAACCACGGCAGACGCGCCGCGCATTACTGCGCACGTCGCGGCACGAACGAACGAACCCGTGGAGAAGCCGCCCGCCCGGGCCCTCCCATCGGCGATGGACGAGACTTTGCCTGCTTCTTTGGTGTGCGCCCATCCGTGCTCCTGCATACGTGGCATGGTTTGATTGAAATAAAATAAAATCCGGCTTCATCCCTTTAAAATCAAAGGGGGAGATGATTAGATTAGAAAGAAAAAAGAGAAAAAAATAGCCGTAGGATGAAGTGGGTGCACGGATGAAAGCAGGAGGGAAACAGGCAAGCCGGATCCATCGGCGATGGGGTCGAGTCGGGTCGGGTCAGGGCGGGGCGGGGAGGGAAATGCGCCATACGTCACGCTTAATTGCCTGATTTGGTGGTAGTTGCCGCGGCACTCAGCTGGCCTAGCCGACCCCGTGACCGCAGCGGCCCAAAGGGAAGGCTACACTCCCACACACACTGTATGTGTTTGGACGCATCTCTCGCCATCATCTACCCCTCGAATCTGAGTACGTACGTCCGCTACCTAATTCAAGTGGCAATAATTTTTGTCTGCATACAGGCAGCACTTGCAAATACGAGCAGTCGAGTCGAATCCAACAGTGCTTCCGTCCCGCCCGTGACTTGCTAGATTAATAACACCCCGTACGATACGAACGGAGTGATCACCACCGCTCATGGGATGGAAGGCTGGCCCCGTTGCCGGTTTTACTCATTCATTTACCGCGCTTCCTCACGTGACCAAACAAACAAATTCAGACTTTTTTTTTCTTTCTAAAGGGAACAAACTGAGACTTTGTTGAGAGTAAAAAGAGAGGTGTGAAAAGCAAAAGGGTCAAAGAGCTTCGCATCGCACCGTCGCTCTCCCCTCCCTCTTTACTGCTGGGGTCCGCCACTTACCGTTGATCGAGCGGCCGTTGAGGCCATAGCGCGGCGCGGCGGTGCCTGCAGCGCCGTCCGATCCTCCAGCGCGGCCAGATCCAGCATTTCCAGCCTCGTCTCCTTCCTTCCACGGTTCAACGTACCAGGGTACCACCACGTCTCCTCCACTCCGCTGCAGCTCCGTTCACACCCGCTCCCTTCTAAAACTCCCCACCAAATTCTCCGCCCAGGGGACGCGCGCCGCTCCTCCGGCCAGCCCCGGGAGCGGCAATGCGGCTCCTCCTCCTGCTCCCACTCCTCGTCGCGGCCACCGGCGCCGCCCGCGACTCCGACGACCCCTTCCTCTCCGGCGGTAAGCACCTCCAATCCAGCTAGCTACAAACAAAATTATACTCCGCTGTACGCTGACGCTCTCTCTGCCCGTGCAGCCCAGGCGAACCACAGCTACAACATCGACTGCGGCGGCGCGGCGGACTTCACCTCGGCCTTCGGCCGCCGCTGGCTGGCGGACCGCTTCTTCTCGGCGGGGGGCAACGCGGGGATGGTCGCCGAGCCGCACCGCTTCCCGCAGCCGCAGGAGCGCACGCTGCGCTTCTTCCCGCCCGCCTCCGCCGGCAAGACCTCCTGCTACTCCCTCCCGCTCGCCCCCGGCCGCTACTACCTCCGCGTCTTCTCCGTCTACGACAACTACGACTCCAAGCTCCGCTCCCCGTCCTTCGACGTCTCCGCCGCCGCCACGCTCGTGCTCTCCTTCCGCTCCCCGTGGCCCGAGACCGCCGCGCGCTACGGGGCCTACTCCGACCTCATCTTCCCCTCCGACGCAGAGGCCACCGACGTCTGCTTCTACTCGCTCTCCACCGACGCCCCCGTCGTCGCCTCCATCGAGGTCGCCCCCGTCCACCCGCTCGCCTACGACGGCGCCACCACCGGCGCCGACGTCGTCCTCGTCAACTACGGCCGCCTCACCTGCGGGAACAGCCTCTTCGGCCCCGGCTTCACCAACGACTCCGACGCCTTCTCCAGGGTGTGGCAGGCCGGCACAGATTTCCGGAACAACGACCTCACCTACGACGCCATTACTGCCGGTGGGAGGAAGATTTTCGGCAGCAACCAGCCGCCCAATTACTTCCCCACCAAGATGTACAGGTCGGCGGTGACCACCGGCGGGGACGCCTCCAACGAGATCGAGTACCTGATGCCGGTGGACACGAGGATGTCCTACATGGTCTGGCTGCATTTCGCGGAGATCGACGCCGGGGTCAGGGCCCCTGGCCAGAGGGTGTTCGACGTAATGCTTGCCGGGAGGAACGTGACCAGGATCGACATCTTCAAGCAGGTGGGAGGGTTCACGGCGTTCAAGTGGACATACATTGTGGAGAACCTGACCAGCTCCACCATGAGCGTCAGGCTTGTGCCAGTAGTGGGACGGCCGATTCTGTGTGGGCTCGAGAATTATGCAATGGTGCCCCTTGAGACAAGGACGGTGCCACACCAAGGTAACCTATAATTCGATACTCTATGCGCATTCTCCGAACAAGATGGGCCGATCGAGCTCTCCAATTTTCACTATAAAAAACCAGCCTACATTCGCTGAGCATGTTGCACTGTTTTTGGCAGCGGCTGCGATGAAGGCCCTGAAGGATTCACTGAAAATTCCAGCTAGGATGGGGTGGAATGGGGACCCTTGCGCGCCGCGGACATGGGATGCATGGGAGGGAGTCACTTGCCATCCCGGTAACAAAGGGCTTGTGATCACTCAGCTGTGAGTGCACTTTCGATATCTCAATGCTATTTTTATCCATTCACTGTTTCATTAGGGTATTTCTGTTTTGCTGTCAAGTAGTCATTATTCTGTGTCTGACTTACCAAATACATTTCTGTTTTAATCCCCAAAGACAACCGTAGAATTATCTTTCAAAGGCACCGGTAGTGTTTGCAGATCATTGTTGAGGAAAGATATCTTGACAGTCACACAGCACTAGCAGCAAATATATCTGCCTCAGTGATTGCTGCCTGTTTACTACTCTACCAATCTCAGCTGTACCAGAAAGCTGAACTGCAAAATTTTAATTACATTAAAATATTTTGTCCTAAAATCCTAAATCCAAATACTATGCATGCATCGTTATCAATGTATCATTATATGGGCTTGAATGAAATTTCACAGTAGATGTATCAGTGGACACAGGAAATAAAATTGTAATGCTCTACTTATTAGTATCTTGTGAAAAGTTGAATAGTTGATGTCATAACTCTTATGTTTTTTTCTAATTTGCCCTGACAGGGATCTTGCAAGTCAAGGGCTGAAAGGTTTCATCTCTGATGAAATAAGTCATCTAACCGACTTGGTAAGCTTGTAAGTATCATTGCACACACTTAAAGTTGATTTCAACTTGATCCTGGTCTTCATTGGTATTTGTAGTTTCCGCATATCGATGCCTCTTGAGTTTCATGTTTGCATTAGCTATGCAGGAGCACATGAGTTGTAACTTTGAAATTCAAAGCTTTCTAGTATTCGTTCCGATCCAAGATAAGTGTCGTGGTTTTAGTTCAATACTCCCTCATATCCAAAGTAAGTGTCATTGTACTAAAACCACGGCACTTATTATGGATAGGAGGGAGTACTGTAGATAACTGTTTGGCTTTGGTTATGATACCTGAGAGACTTAAATGAGTAGCTTCATATGACTATTTCATCTCTAGGTACTAAAGCAAGGAGCAGTACAAATCCAAAAAATAGAGATGAGAGTACAGGGTGTCACCTGGAAATAAAGGAAATCTCAAATTCAGTGTGAAATATATTATTGGAAGGTCCCAAAGTCAATATAGGACCAACTGCCAAGGAGTGGTAGAGCACTATGTCTAGCAACCCTTGACCTGGACAGGCATCACACCATGCATCTGGAATGAGCTGAGTGGCTTTCTCAGTCCCACCTGTCAACCACATGTTCAATAGAAAGGCAATATTTCAACAAAAAAACACGCTGGCTATTTTCTCATTTGCTGGCTTCACCGGATTGCGTTGGACCCATTTTGTATGTACTTGTTGGTTTGATGAAAAAAATCCTGCAAGTGGGGCTTCCCTTCACTGTTCTTTTAGAAGGAACTTCCTGTAGGAGGTTTCAGCACAAATCTGGAACGATATAGATACATCAATGCAGATGATGACTACAATATTAAACAACGAACAACATTAGGCGCATCATGCAATTGTTTCTCCAGAACCTGTTCAATTGATACTTCTGTGTTCCAGATATATCGTCCATGATATCAAGTTTAAATTGTATACCATTTCATATTTTCATATGTGCTCATATTATTTTGATAAGCTATACAAAATGGTGTTATTTTACTTACGCAGTTTACAATTTTTCATCTCTCCTTGTTGAACATTAATATATATTATGATCTTGCCTGACCAGGAACTTGAGCTCTAATTCGTTGACCGGAAGCTTGCCACCAGGTTTAGGCCAACCTTCACTTGCGACACTGTGAGTACAATAGTTCATGGCATGCAAAGTTGTACTGTTTCATGCTAGAAATATGGCACATTGTTATCGCGCCCACATTCTGCTGTTGACATGCTCATGATTGGTACATGATACAAAATCTTACTTTGTATGTTCATCATGAAATCTTTAAAACTGTAATTTGGCAGAATTTACCTGCTTCACACCACATTAGTAGCATTCTCATGTAGAATCATGAAGCTAGGACAGTACCAAGTAGCTCTAGGAACTCTTTCTGTGAGCTTCAGGACCTGATGGCTTTGATGACATCATCTTAGCTGGTAAGTCGTCTATGGACTGACTAAACAATACATAATAATATTTATCTGCGGGATGGTATAACATCTGTACTGGCTATCAATGATCCTTGGTCTCAGTTTTTTTTTCTGTTTGTGTACCTGGATGGAGGGATGTTTTAAGTGGTCCAGATGTGTCTTAGATTATTTAGGTAACTTCAGCATGTTATTTTTGTTGAAAAATAACATTGAATTAGTAGATGTGCTTCTAAGCTCTGCTTGCTCATTCTGGATTACAATGTCAGTTCATCATTGTCTGCCAATTCTTTAACATTGTGTATTACTATTCCTGTAGTTCTATCTAATGCTTCAACAAGCCTGATTCTCTAACAATCTGAGTCACTTTCATCAGTTTTTTTTTTGTTTCATTTTTAGGGATCTGTCCTCGAACCAGTTTACTGGGAGTATTCCTGGCACCATAGGCTCGTCTAAATTACAGACTGTGTAAGCAGAGTTTTCCACAGTATTATTCAATTTGTTAATGCAATTTTTAGCTATCCTGCATATGTATGCAACAATGCTGACTTACTAGGTACCTCTTATGCAGTCTACTAAACGGCAATCAACTTGATGGGCAAGTTCCAGAAAGACTTTATTCAGTTGGCGTGCATGGTGGCGTGATAGAGTAAGATATCTCCACTATTTTCATACAACAGAATTCTCACTTTCTTCCTCAGGATGACCATCCGGAAGAGTTATTGTACTCATGCTATTTGTTCCAGCCCTACAAACGAGGTCAAAGAGTTGTGGGTTTAGCTCATTCTGTCACACTTAGTGATTTATCGATAACTAGGTTGAAGTATATTCTTTATCTTTCCTCAACAGTTTAGCATGATGCAAGTGTGCAAACCCAAAGATGAACTGGGTGCACGCCAACCGCATATATAGAAGCTGTATTTGAGATAATGTGTCAGGTATCAATTAGTAAAACTGGAGACCTGGGGTGAGTTGCAGGACATGCTCTACTATGTTCTGTTATAAATTATTACTTGCAACAAACAAGGAGAGAATATGTGTGCAAGGGGTGAGCGGATAGATTAAGAGCCATGTGTTAATGTACTAAATAGATTGTGGATAACTAGATGTGGTAACTTCCATTTCATTCTCTTGTTTTTTACAAATATGCATTATGTTGGCAGTCTGTCAGGTAATAAAGGCCTATGTGGGGTGCCTACTCTACCTGCTTGTGCATTATTCTGGGAGAAAGGAGGCTTGAATAAAACCGGCAAAATTGCACTTGGAGCCTCGTTTGGACTTCTTCTGCTTGTTATACTTATAGTGGTCTACATAGTGTGCATAAGACGGGGACCATACGACTACGATTTCGAGTTCCCTCAAGATTTGACTTGTAAGTATCTCATTTAACTCTTTTACCTTCATATATGAATTAAATTAATGAAACGACCATCATTTTGATTTTTAGCATTAGTGCTGTATTTCACAAACTGTAGCTGAGGCCAGTCGTATCAGTTATCGATTTATGATGCTGGTTTTGAAACTTTAGTTGGGTTTATACTTACTGAAACTGTAGTGTGGCAGATTTAGCTACCTACCTATATACTGCCTCTGCGGCTCTGCCTCAGTTATTCAAACTATATGATCTTGATGGTTATTGCTGAACTAGTCAACAGAAGTCACAACGCACGGCCCAATTGTCTTTCTTCATTTGGCACTTGTCTGAAGACAACACATTTAACCTGTTGGATTTACGTCTGCAGCGATATCAGCAATCTCCGCGAAAAGGAACAGGTATCAGCGGGCAAAGTCCGTGATGCTGGCAGAGATGGACGCCCACAACACAGATGGTTTCTACACGAACGGGAACGGGAACACTCGATAAGCGACACATGCACGCTGGAAATGGACCGGTTGTATGCACCCAGAAGAAACACTCATAACAGGCTGCATGGTCAGAGCAGGGATAGTGCGTTGTGAATTGATTTTTGCCAGCATCATCGACATCATGTCCTTGTAGCTTCTTCGGTCAGCAGCAGCAGCTTCGTCGCCACTCTCTTGCAGATACTCCCATACACGACGGAGCTATGCGAGGCGTAACTTATGTCATGTTTACTCTACTTATAGTATGAGCTGGTGGTGGTAGTTAGTATTAGGGGGCCTTGCTTCTTTTTTCCGGAGGTTTTGGTTCAGTATTCTTGTGTTGGTTTTAGCTTAGGGATGTGATGTCCACTGTGTGAACCATGTAAAGGCAAGCGGGGGTATCTATATTTTTGTTGTTGTATAAAAACTTGACATGGTGCTACTGACAAAGGAGGCGAGGACAATGAAAACATTAGTTCGTGTGTGATCATGTTTTACTTAACGGCCCAGAGTTTGCATGTGTTTTTTCTTGCCAGAAGTGTTTTTTTAAGGGCCATAAGTGTCTCTAAATGTGAGTTGTTTTGGCAATGTCTTTGAATATCTGTATTTCTTATTGGACCGTCTTTTTTTAGGGGCTGTAATCTATTTTTGCTTGGTGTCTTAATCAGCTTTGCGGTACATGAGATCTTTTTTAGGGAAAAACATATAATTTTATTCACACATAATGGTTATAGGTACACTAATTTGAATTTAAGATAAAAAACAAAGTAACTCAAAAAAATGAGGAAGAATTACAGTGATATCTATTTGGAATATCTTCTTTGTGGTGTCAATCTCTGTGAGACGAAATACTCCCAAAACTTCAATAAGGAGGCTGCAATTAGAATGGAGCAGCGATGATGTCACTCTTTCACCCACACACAAGCATTAGATTTTTGAAAGCCCCTTGAGTCTCCCATTCAAAAAGATGGGAAGCTTTGAGCATTGAATATACTTTGGCTGGGGATGGTCCCCTAGAAGCACATGCCATAGAATCACAATATCTTCACCATGGTGTCAATGAAATATTTAATCTCCATAGAGGAAAAAGCTTGACACGCTAACATAAACTCATCAGACCTAACTAACTGGATTTGTGAGGACACAAAACTCTCTAACTTTCTGGCACCACCAAAAAAGAACAAGAGTAATATTGTTCTCATAAAATAACAATCACCACCAAACACTGACGAAGATATAACTCTTGTAGACCCAAGGTTTCCTCACATCTCAGCGCCAAAATGACAGCGAAGGTGAAGGGACCAAAATTTCTTTGGCAGCGGCGATAGTTCTTTGGGAACCCTCACATGCACGGGTCCTCTTATTTAGCGACCTATGTGTGGGACAACACACAAACGTGCACCCCCTCCCTTCTCCCGCGCACGATTGGGACTGCCCGTGTGTGGGCGCGTGGCACCCTGGTTTTTTATTCTTTTTCTTTCTTTTATAACTTCAAAAAATGATTGAGATTTCAACAAATATCAATTTCATGAATTGGGAAAAGGTTTCTGGATTTTAAAAAAAGTTCATGGATTTGAAAAAAAGCTAAGATTTCAAAAAGTTCCTAAATTTCAAATATTTTTCACGAATTAAAAAAATGCTCCTGGATTTCAAAAATAGTTCAGGAGATTAAAAAAATGCTCCTAAATATCAATAAATGTTCCGGAATTTAAAAAATGTTACAATTGTAAAAAATATTATGAACTTGAAAAAGGTTTCTGGATTTCAAAAATTATTTATGAATTTTATTTTTTCTAGAATTGTCATAAATATAAAAATATATTCAAAATAGCGCTCTGAATTTCAAAAGAACATTCCGAATTTCAAACAAGTTCATCAATTTGAAAATCTTCCTAGATTTTAAAGAATGTTCATAAATTGATTTTTTTAAGTATTTGAAATATAGAAAAAATTTCCAGATTTCAAAAAATGTTCATGAATTTAATAAAAAGCTGTTTGAGAAAATGCGAAATAAAACGAAAACTTAAAAAAAGAAAAACAATGAAAACTAAAATAAAAATATTTCACAGCGCCACAGCTCCCGCGCCAGGTTGTGCGATTGCCCGGTATACCCCCACAATACAGGTGGAGTAGGATTGTTAAAATAAATACATTTTTGAAATTTCTTGACCATATTTTTGAAAACAAGAACAATAAATAAATTTCGTTAACTTTAATTTTATTGCATGCGAGCATATTTTTTAAAGTCGTTATATTTTTTATTTTACCTTTTTTTAACCTTTGTATGCAGCCGGTTTGCCTTGTGAAATTGGGCTAAAAAACTAAACATACATAAAAGAAAATCACTCTTTGCTCAGAACGCATATAGCATCATATAGGGGCTCCCGTGAAAAAGAAAGTTCCAAGAGATGAGGATGTCTTAACTTTTTATGGATAAATAGACAAATAGCTTTCCTTCAGGTTGGTCAATTTGTAAGTTGTTGTCATCTCATTACAGAGGGGGAAAAGAGAAAAGATACCTAAGTTGGTGAAGTTGAGGTGATTGCTATCTTCAGCGTCTATTGCTCCACGAATGCACCCTTCTAGGTCTTCGTCTTCAGCATACGCGGACGGCAAGCAAGGTCGCGACTCGCACGATAGGAAGGTTCCGTCGACCGGGTCCTCATTCAGTCATCCTCGCTGCTCGTGGACAACACATGCTAATCACCAGACCGTGAGCGTTTTTCCTGGGTACCTCACTTACACGGCGGCACCTACTAGATATCATGACCTGATCAGCACCAGTCTGACCGCATCATCGATCGATATCTTTTTGCGCGAGAAACTTTCAACCTATTCGGGCAGTGGAAAGAACATCAGAGATAACAGAAGTTACAGTTAGGTTCATGGATCACCTATCAACGACTACAAGCTCTGGAGGGAGTCGAAGGCATGCCATTGACGTCGCCCCCACCCAAGCCAGAAAAACCTTGTTACAGTGGACAGTCAAAAAGTCGCTGTACTAAAGTTTCACATAATCAGCGCACCAGAGCAACAATCATCATGGACGAAGAGAGTCATAGATCGAAAAGATCAAATCTATAAAAACACATGAATGAAGACTATCCAAATAGATTCACTGAAAACCAGCATCAACTGAACCCCACGGAAAAAGGAAAAGGAAAGAAGAAGAAAACCGTACCTGCGCTAAAATGGGTTGGCTCATTATGGGCTACGGTCACTAGTTAAGGATTGTCTCACGCAAAGGTCAGTTCCATTTTCTCAGACGCTGACAAGTGGCACACTACATATGTGTCAATTGTTGCAACCTATGGTTTTCTCTTTTTTTCCATAGATTTTGTTTATTTAAAATGTTTATCACTCAAATCGTGCGTCTAAATTCCAAAAGTTTTTACCACTGGATTTCTCGTTGCAACTAGATCCCATGTTAATAGGTTTCGTCAATCTTTTTTTCTCGACAATCCAGAAACGAAAAAAATCCCCAAAAAATGAAAAAAAAACCCGGCAACCGATAAAAAGACACAAAATGAGGAAAACCAGATCTGAAAGCGCGCATTCTTTTTTCACTTTTTGAGAAGCACAAGGCAGAAGCAAATTGTACTTGCATGAGAAGCAAATATGTATTTCTCGTGGAAGCATATACTTTTTTCCCTTTCCGAGAAGTGTGCTTCTCACGGAAGCAAATCTATAACACAAATCTTGTTCCTTCCGGAAGCATACATTTCTTTTCCGAGTAGCACGCGGAAGCAAATCTGTGCTTCTTGTGAAAGCACAAAATCCCCCCCTCCCCCTTTCCGAGGAACACAATACGGAAACAAATATGTGCTTCTCGTGGAAGCACATATTTTATCCCTTTTCAAGAAGCACAACTGTTCTTCTTGCGGAAGCAAATATATGCTTCTCATGGAAGCATATTTTTTTCCTTTTCGGAAGCACAACTCGCGCAAGCAAATCTATACTTCTTGTCGAAGCATAATTTGTTTTCGGGCAAAAAATCCATAATTTTCTCTCTCCAAAACCTTGGGAAAACCAGACAAAAATCAAAAAGCTGAAAAACAAGAAAAAAACCCATCTAAACCACTAAATGTGTACAAATTTTTTTTTTGAAATCCAGAGGGACCATTCAGCACGCGACATGTGACAGCAGCTGGACGCATCACTCAACATGCTCGCATTAACAACCTCCAATTAGTTGTTCTCCAGCAAGAAGCTCGAGGGTCCAGAGTCCAAACGGGGAGCAAAATCACTCAACATCAAAATCGGAGCCGCCATGGCCTCGACGTTGTGGTCGTTTGTTTGGCGTTTCTGTGGCCAGGTTGTCCGCATGTGCCCCTTGTGGGGTGTTTGTATGTAGGTTTTCACTCGGTTTTTTTTAATTAACCGAGCAACTCTTTTCTTCTTAATCAATGAAAATGGTAAATTTTTTGTCTTGTTTTAAAAAAAAGAGTTTAAACGAGGAGCAAAATCACTGATAGGCCTCCACGTTTTCACGGACCATTAAGCTTGAGCCCGTATCCCTTTCCATTTTCCCTCTGTAACTCTCAGCCCATTCAAGGGCCGAGGATGCTCTCTAGACTTTTCTTGGATAGATAGCTTTTCTCCAAGTTGGGCATCGTCCCCATGAAAAGCAAAAAAAGAAAAAATGAAGCAAGTTGTTGTCACCTCGTCAACCAAAGACGAAGAAAAGAAAGAGGAGGAAAGAAAAGGTACCCAAGGTTGTCAAGTTGAGGCGATTGCTAAGATTGCTATCTGCACCTTTCTTTTTCCACGCCGCGGTTCACATATTCTCCTGTCGAGAGTTGCCTTACGCGGACGGCACGAGAGAGATAGGAACGTTGCTTCCATCCATGTCGAGTCAACCTCCTCCTCCTCCTCCTCCTCCTCCTCCTCCTCCTTCTTCTTCTTCTCGCTGCTCGTGGACGGACGGCCGCGAGCGTGTTTCCCTGGGTTCGTTGCTACTTGCTACGTACTCCGTGGCCGTGAGCTGACCCTTTCTGGCCGCATCTTCATCGTCCTCCCGTGAAAGCGGAAGCATGCGCCCTTCCGGCCACGAACGGAAATGGAGTATGGAATATGGGACGGGGTGCATGGACCGGCGAGAAGCATGCACGTGCCGACGACTCCGGTGGATCGGGCCAAATAGCGGCGACCGGCGTAGCTTTGCTCGTCAACGTACCCGGCTCGACAACGAACGTTGAAACCAAGTAGCCGACAACCAAATGAAATGCGCGGGGGCCACTAGCTAGCTAGCCCACGGGGTGGTCAGACTCAGACGGCCGGAGGCCCGCCGTTAGAAAACCAGGGTCCATCGGCGGCTGCCGCGCAGGTACCAGCTCACCCGGCCGGCCACATGATGTCTCCTGGCCAAGCCAGTTGTGCGGCAGGGTGGACACGGTCTGAGCCGGTCCAGTCCCTGACCGAGCCGTGCTTTGGACCGGCCGCGACCGGTCCGGACCGGACCGGACCGAAGTGCCCAGCGGGCCTGTTTCCCTGGACCGGACCGGCGAGGAGAAAGCTCGGTCAGGACCGAGGGACCGAGCGATGGAGGAGGAACGTGAGCTGCGTGTGTGCCTTGCGCCGGCCTGCGTTCGTCTGTGTCGTGCCCTGTCCTAAAGATCAACTACTCCGGCTGCTTGCTGCAGACGAAGAGGCACTTCATCTATGGTTGCATCTCTGCCAACATCAAGCTCGTCCGTTACCGTCAGCACATCGGCACTTCCAGTTTCAGATTGCTAATCAGCTTGTACTGCAGGACGGCGTCAAGTAGGTGCTTTCAAGAGGTATGTACATCGGCGCTTCCAGTTTCAGATTGCTAATCAGCTTGTACTGCATGCAATTCTAACTGTATGTGCATCAATTAATTGCCAAATTCAGACATTGGGACAATCATGACGAGATCAACTTCCAGTTCATGGGGAACAAGACGGGGCACACCAACGTGTGTGTGTTCTCCGACGTGTTTGTCTGCACCAGAGGTGCCCTTGGAACGAACCCACGCGAACGAGAGATTGCTGAAGAAAAAAAGGAAGATACAGGTGTTTTGCGCTGCACAAACTTCAGACCTTTTCTGTTCTATTAGTCAGACTTACAGAACGGGAAACAAGGCTTCGTGGCCCCTGACTTTGGGTCGTCGTGATTCACAACACTGGTGCCGTTCCACGAGCAGACCGACGAGGCGCGAGTCTGGCTCCAGGCAGTTAGACCCGCGAGCTAAACTAGCTAACAGAAGGAAAGTGTTCGAGCCTAACTTGACGAAAAACCAAAGTGCTAACTGAACTAACTGAAAACATGACAGGAGCTTCGGATTTATTCAAGAGTGTTCGCCGACACGACAGGCAAAGAATGAGATACAGTTCGTGCCCTGCGTGCCTGCGTGCACAGGTTGCACTGCTTCATCACGTCAGTTAGGCCGGGACTTGACGACTGCGACAAAATTGATGGCGGCAGACAGACGGCGGCCTTGGTCGGGGAAGAGAGGGTGCGTGCGTCGTGTAGGCGGTGTTCTGGACCAATTCATCGCACAGGCAGGAAGATGGGGATGCGGCGGTGCTCGGAGACGCGGTGGTTCGCTCGGGGGTTGCCGGTGGCCGTGACGATGAGGAACGAGGACTGCGTTTTGTCGGTCCTCCTTGGGGGCTCGGTCAAAATCCAGACCGGACCGAGAGTTTGTCGGGCCTAATTGCTGAGCTCGGCCTGACCATTTTTTCTACCGGGCCAGGACCGTATGGTCCGGTCCATAACGGGCCATGAGCCGGGCCAGAAGCCCGCTCGTCACGTCCAGGCTGAGTAGTTGTGCCTCCTGGCCTAGCGTCCTGCCATGTCAATCAGCAGTTTTTTTTGGGGTTGGGGGGGGGGGGGGGGGGGGTGGGGGAGGGTGGGAAAGGGGACATGTATACATATACGTAAGCCTGGGTTTTGTATGCCACACTTGCAGTGTCTTTCTCCCTCTGTATGCAGTGGTGAATTTTGGATGAAAATGAAGGACAGGCTCAACTTCTCAGTACATGGGTTGGAACGGGTAGACAACAGGCTAGACACTTGACAGTGGGCTGAGATGAGCTAGGAACCGGTAGCAAATTTTTGTTTTACAATTTCAGAGGGCAGGCTTGAGCCTGTTAAAGCATGCCCAGTAGAATCGCCACTGTCTGTATGTACTTGTATTTTGGGAGATAAGACACTGATCGCATCCCTTGTACCTATATATATGTGCCTAGTGCACGATCAATCAATTATTGATGTACCAAATCATTCTCTACATGATATAAAATAGCATCACGGTCCTCTCCTAACAACCGCTTCCGCCTACCCTAACCGCCGCCATCTGCTACCACCGCCCCACGCCGCCGCCGCTACCCTCTCCTCGGGCCGCGCCTCCCCTCCCAGGCGCGCCCTCCCCCCTGCCGCGCCGCCTCCCCCGCCGCGCCGCACCTCCTGCCGCGCCGCACCCTCACCCAACCCCAACCGCCGCTTCTCCCTCTCATCACCGCGCCGTCGCCATGTCGACCAACGCCTCCACCTACTCCAACCCCTTCGCCGGGCCGGACCCCGCTGACATCCGCGACATCAACATCCACGAACGCGTCCCTGTCGTTCTCGATGCCACCGACTCCACGTACTTCGCGTGGAAGACGTACTTTTCACTACTCTTCCACGAGAATAATCTCATGGATCATGTTGACGGCACCGTCGAATCCCGCGCCATGGTGGGCGACTCCGAGTGGACCGCGATCGACGCCATGCTCATCCGGTGGTTCTTCACCACCATCTCGAAGGACCTGTTTCATATGGTCGTGAGCGATGGTGATGACTAAAGGAAATATTCCCTAGAGGCAACAACAAAGTTGTTATTTATATTTCCTTATATCATGATAAATGTTTATTATTCATGCTAGAATTGTATTAACCGGAAACTTGATACATGTGTGAATATATAGACAAAACAAAGTGTCCCTAGTACGCCATTACTTGACTGGCTCGTTAATCAAAGATGGTTAAGTTTCCTGACCATAGACATGTGTTGTCATTTGATGAATGAGATCACATCATTAGGAGAATGATGTGATGGACAAGACCCATCCGTTAGCTTAGCATAATGATCGTTAAGTTTTATTGCTATTGCTTTCTTCATGACTTATACATATTCCTTTGACTATGAGATTATGCAACTCTTGAATACCGGAGGAACACCTTGTGTGCTATCAAACATCACAACGTAACTAGGAAATCATAAAGATGCTCTACAGGTGTCTCCGAAGGTGTTTGTTGGGTTGGCATAGATCAAGATTAGGATTTGTCACTCCAAGTATCGGAGAGGTATCTCTGGGCCCTCTCGGTAATGCACATCACTATAAGCCTTGCAAGCAATGTGACTAATGAGTTAGTTATGAGATGATGCATTACGGAACGAGTAAAGAGACTTGCCGGGAACGAGATTGAACTAGGTATGAGGATACCGACGATCGAATCTCGAGCAAGTAACATACCAATGACAAAGGGAATGACGTATGTTGTTATTGCGGTTTGACCGATAAAGTTCTTCGTAGAATATGTAGGAACCAATATGAGCATCCAGGTTCCGTTGTTGGTTATTGATCGGAGATATGTCTCGATCATGTCTACATAGTTCTCGAACCTATAGGGTCTGCACGCTTAACGTTCGATGACGATTTGTATTATGAGTTATGTGTTTTGGTGACCGAAGGTTGTTCGGAGTCCCGGATGAGATCACGGACATGACGAGGACTCTCGAAATAGTCTAAAGGTAAAGATTGATATATTGGACGATAGTATGTGGACACCGGAATGGTTTTGGGACATTTCGGATATTTATCGAAGTACCGAGGGGTTACCGGAACCCCCGGGGAAAGTAATGGGCCTACATGGGCCATAGGGGAGAGGGGAGGCAGCCCACAAGGGGTGGCCGCGCCCCCTCCCCATAGGGAGTCCGAATTGGACTAGGGGAGGGGGCGCGCCCCCCTTTCCTTCTCCTCTTCTCTCTCCCTTCCCTCTTTCCCCTCCATGAGAAGGAAAAGGGGGGATCCTACTAGGACTGGAGTCCTAGTAGGACTCCCCTCTCCTTGGCGCACCCCTGGTGGCCGGCCTCCTCCTCTCCTCCTTTATATATGAGGGAAGGGGCACCCCAAAGCACAACAGTCATTCTCTTAGCCGTGTGCGGTGCCCCCTCCAAAATTTACTCCTCCGGTCATAGTGTCGTAGTGCTTAGGCGAAGCCCTGTGCGGATCACATCACCACACCGTCGTGCTGACGAAACTCTCCCTCGACCCTCTGCTGGATCAAGAGTTCGAGGGACATCATCGAGTGAACGTGTGCTCAACTCGGAGGTGCCGTACATTCGGTACTTGATCGGTTGGATCGTGAAGACGTTCGACTGCATCAACCGCGTTAACCTAACGCTTCCGCTTTCGGTCTACGAGGGTACGTGGACACACTCCCCCCGTCTCGTTGCTATGCATCTCCTAGATAGATCTTGCGTGATCGTAGGAATTTTTTGAAATTGCATTCTACGTTCCCTAAATGACGCCCGCGCCGTGTGGGTCAAGCTCTACGGCCTCTTCACCAACAACAAGCTTCAGCGCCGTGTTTTTCTGCAGCAGGAATTTTTTGACTGTCATCAGGATGACCAGTCCATCGATGACTACTATCGCCGCCTGAAGACGTTGGCGGATGAACTCCGTGACATCGGCGCCAAGGTTGATGACGACCTCCTCCTGAGCATGCTCACCGCCGGCCTCAACAAGGACTTCGGCAACACCGCCTCCAACCTCACCTTGATGCCGAAGCCCTCCTTCCCCAGGTTTGTGGCGTACTTGTAGTTGGAGGAGAGCCATATGAAGGGGTTCAAGAAGCGCGTGCAGCACCATGCCCTCGCCGCTGGCACCTCCCGATGCGCCGCGGCAACAGCCACCGCCCCCACGCCCCCGGGATTTTTTCCCTCCCACCCGCGCCCCGCCCCTCCCGCTGGCCCCCAGCAGCAGCCGCAGGGTGGCGGGCGGCACGGCAACCGCCGCGGGGGCGGCCGCAAGCAGCAACAACAGGCGCAACGGGGGGGGGGGGGAGGGGGGAAGGGGTGGGGGCTCGTCAACAGCAGCAGGCCACCCCACCATGGACTTACGGCACCAATCCGTGGACCGGTGTCGTTCACGTGTACACAATGCCGGTCCCTCGGTCTCCTACCCCGGGCATCCTTGGGCCCCGTCCGGCGAGCCAGCAGGCGTTCTTCGCCGCGCCCAGCGCTGCCCCTACCTGGCTTCGCCGGCCATGGGCGGCTACAGCACCGCCCCCGCGCCTGCCAACGGCGGGTTCTACCCTCCCCATTTGCCGCCGCCGTGTGATCTCGCGCTCCTCGCCACCCTGCATTCGGCCCCGTCACTGAGTAACTATGGTGGCGGCGGTGATTGGTACATGGACTCAGGCCCCACTGCTCACATGACTGCTCATCCCGGTAACCTCACGTCTTCCACTCCCATTCATACTCCTACTCGCATCACCGTTGGTAACGGTTCCTCTCTACCCATTACACATGTCGGTCATATGGCGTTTGATAACCCACAAGTATAGGGGATCGCAACAGTTTTCGATAAGTAAGAGTGTCGAACCCAACGAGGAGGTAAAGGCAGAACAAATATTCCCTCAAGTTCTATTGACCACCGATACAACTCTACGCACGCTTGATGTTCGCTTTACCTAGAAAAAGCATGAAACTAGAAGTACTTTGTAGGTGTTGTTGGATAAGTTTGCAAGATAATAAAGAGCAAGTAAATAAAAAGTAGGGGCTGTTTAGATAAAGACACAACTAAGTTAGTTTTAGTAGAGTGGTTTTTGTTACAAAAAAGTTATTTGTCCCTAGGCAATCGATAACTAGACCGGTAATCATTATTCCAATTTTATATGAGGGAGAGGCATAAGCTAACATACTTCCTCTACTTGGATCATATGCACTTATGATTGGAACTCTAGCAAGCATCCGCAACTACTAAAGATCATTAAGGTAAAACCCAACCATAGCATTAAAGCATCAAGTCCTCTTTATCCCATACGCAACAGCCCCCTTACTCGGGTTTGTGTTTCAGTCACTCACGCAACCCACTATAAGCGAATCATGAACGTATAGCAACACCCTACAGCGGGGATCCCTCACGCTTGCGCGACACGGAGAGCAGCATAGGAGAACACCAATAATAAAACATGCAACTCAAACCAATCTTGATCATCAAATAGCCCATAGGACAAAATAGATCTACTCAAACATCATAGGATAGCCATACATCATTGGGAAATAATATATAGCGTTGAGCACCATGTTTAAGTAGAGATTACAGCGGGTAAGAGAGAGGTTACACTGCTGCATAGAGGGGGAAGAGTTGGTGATGATGGCGGTGAAGTTGTTGCTGAAGATTGCGGTGATGATGATGGCCCCCGGTGGCACTCCGGCGCCACCGGAAGCGAGGGGGAGGGAGACCCCTCCTTCTTATTCTTCCTTGAACTCCTCCCTAGATGGGAGAAGGGTTTCCCCTCTGGTCCTTGGTCTCCATGGCATGGGAGGGGCGAGAGCCCCTCCGAGATTGGATCTGTCTCTCTGTCTCTCTCTGTTTCTGCGTTCTCAGATCCTACCCTTTCACCGTTTCTTATATTCCCGGAGATCCGTAACTCTGATTGGGCTGAAATTTTAACACGATCTCTATCCGGATATTAGCTTTCTTGCAGCGAAAGAAGGGCATTAACCGCCTTACGGGTGGCCACGAGGGTCAGGGGCGCGCCTGCCCCCTGCCTCGTGGCCCCCTCGGGCATCTTCTCGCGTGGATTTTTCTTCCCAAAAATCATATATATTCCAAAAAAATCTCCGTCAATTTTTATCCCGTTTGGACTCCGTTTGATATGGATATTCTGCGAAACAAAAAACATGCAACAAACAGGAACTGGCACTGGGCACTGGATCAATATGTTAGTCCCAAAAATAGTATAAAAAGTTGCCAAGAGTATATGAAAGTTGTAGAATATTGGCATGGAACAATCAAAAATTATAGATACGATGGAGACGTATTAGCATCCCCAAGCTTAATTCCTGCTCGTCCTCGAGTAGGTAAATGATAAAAAAAGATAATTTTTGATGTGGAATGCTACCTAGCATAATCTTGATCATGTAATCTAATCATGGCATGAATATTAAGAAACGAGTGATTCAAAGCAATAGTCTATCATTTGACATAAAAACAATAATACTTCAAGCCCACTAATAAAGCAATCATGTCTTTTCAAAATAACAAGGCCAAAGAAAGTTATCCCTACAAAATCATATAGTCTGGCTATGCTCCATCTTCACCACATAAAATATTCACATCATGCACAACCCTGATGACAAGCCAAGCAATTGTTTCATACTTTTGACGTTCTCAAACCTTTTCAACTTTCACGCAATACATGAGCGTGAGCCATGGACATAGAACTATAGGTGGAATAGAATGGTGGTTGTGGAGAAGACAAAAAGGAGAAGATAGTCTCACATCAACTGGGCGTATCAACGGGCTATGGAGATGCCCATCAATAGATATCAATGTGAGTGAGTAGGGATTGCCATGCAACGGATGCACTAGAGCTATAAGTATATGAAAGCTCAAACTGAAACTAAGTGGGTGTGCATCCAACTTGCTTGCTCATGAAGACCTAGGGCATTTGGAGAAGCCCATCGTTGGAATATACAAGCCAAGTTCTATAATGAAAAATTCCCACTAGTATATGAAAGTGATAACTCAAGAGACTCTCTATATGAAGAACATGGTGCTACTTTGAAGCACAAGTGTGGTAAAAGGATAGTAACATTGCCCATTCTCTCTTTTTTCTCTCATTTTTTTGTTTTCTTCTTCTTTTTTTGGGCCTTCTCTTTTTTTGGCCTTTCTCTTTTTTTTTCGTCTGGAGTCTCATCCCGACTTGTGGGGGAATCATAGTCTCCATCATCCTTTCCTCACTGTGGCAATGCTCTAATAATGATGATCATCACACTTTATTTACTTACAACTCAATATTACAACTCGATACTAGAACAAAGATATGACTCTATATGAATGCCTCTAGTGGTGTACCGGGATGTGCAATGATCTAGCGTAGCAATGACATCAAAATACGGACAAGCCATGAAAACATCATGCTAGCTATCTTACGATCATGCAAAGCAATATGACAATGAATGCTCAAGTCATGTATATGATGATGATGGAAGTTGCATGGCAATATATCTCGGAATGGCTATGGAAATGCCATGATAGGTAGGTATGGTGGCTATTTTGAGGAAGGTATATGGTGGGTTTATGGTACCGGCGAAAGTTGCGCGATACTAGAGAGGCTAGCAATGGTGGAAGGGTGAGAGTGCGTATAATCCATGGACTCAACATTAGTCATAAAGAACTCACATACTTATTGCAAAAGTCTATTAGCTATCGAAACAAAGTACTACGCGCATGCTCCTAGGGGGATAGATTGGTAGGAAAAGAACATCGCTCATCCCCGACTTCCACTCATAAGGAAGACAATCAATAAATAAATCATGCTCCGACTTCGTTACATAACGGTTCACCATACGTGCATGCTACGGGAATCACAAACCTCAACACAAGTATTTCTACAATCCACAACTACCCACTAGCACGACTCTAATATCACCATTTTTATAGCGCAAAACTATTACAAGGAATCAAACATATCATATTCAGTTATCTACAAGTTTTATGTAGGATTTTATGACTAACCATGTGAATGACCAATTCCTGTAATCTCTCTAAATAGATATAAGTGAAGCAAGAGAGTTTAATTCTTTCTACAAAAGATATGCCCATGCTCTAACAAATATAAGTGAAGCAAAAGAGCATTCTACAAATGGCGGTTTTCTATGTAAAGAGAAACATGCAATCCAAACTTCAAATGATATAAGTGAAGCACATGAAGCATTCTATAAAGCCATACTCAAAAGATATAAGTGAAGTGCATAGAGCATTCTATAAATCAACCAAGGACTATCTCATACCAGCATGGTGCATAAAAGAAAAGTGAAAACTAAATGCAAAAGACGCTCCAAGACTACACATATCGCATGAACGAAACGAATCCGAAAACATACCGATACTTGTTGAAGAAAGAGGGGATGCCTTCCGGGGCATCCCCAAGCTTAGACGCTTGAGTCTCCTTGAATATTTACTAGGGGTGCCTCGGGCATCCCCAAGCTTGAGCTCTTGCCTCTCTTCCTTCTTCCCACATCGAGACCTTCTCGATCATCGAACACTTCATCCACACAAAACTTCAACAGAAAACTCGGTAAGATCCGTTAGTATAATAAAGCAAATCACTACTCTAAGTACTGTTGCAAACCAATTCATATTTTGTTTTTGCATTGTGTCTACTGTAATATAACTTTTTCATGGCTTAATCCACTAATATAAATTGATAGTTTCATCAAAACAAGCAAATTATGCATCAAAAACAGAATCTGTCTAAAACAGAACAGTCTGTAGTAATCTGAACATTCACCATACTTATGATACTTGAAAAATTCTACAAAAATTAGGAAAAATAAACAATTTGTATAGAAATACAGTGCAAAAAGAATCAGAACCATTTGACGTTCCAGCTAAAAAATTTAAAATCGCGCACTACAGCCAAAGTTTCTGTCCTGCACCGTACAAACCATCAAGCAAATGTAAACATCCTAAAGGCAAACCTTGGCACGTTATTTTTATAATACAATGGAATTGTACAAGGGGATAATTATTTTTATTGAAAAGTTTCTGTAATCAAGATTCACAAAGTTGCCGTGAGCATGAACAAAGTTCAAGGAGCTCTCCCACTTCAACAATGCTTGTCTCTCTCACTTTCACTTTCCTTTTTGAAAAAGTTTTGGGTTCCCCTCTTTATTTTTGTTGTTTTTAAACTATATAAAAGCACTCAACAGAAATAAATGACTCTCTAAAACTTCCGGGTTGTCTCCCTGGCAGCGCTTTCTTTAAAGCCATTAAGCTAGGCATATAGTGCTCAAGTAGTGAATCCACCCGGATCCCAAGGTATATCAAAGCCAATTTTAATTAACAATGATTTGTAATTTAGTAGTGAGCACAAAGTAACATATATCATGTAACAACGAAGTCTAACTCTCTTCCTATGCATCGGCATGTCATAAAAGAACAATTCATGCACACATAGTAAAGGCCAATGCATAGTATAAACAATTTCTTGTAATTTTATCGCGTGGGAAACATAGAGAGGTGGAGATATAGTTCCTCTCTATCATAATAATTGCAAGTAGGAGCAGGAAGCATATGCATATTATATCTATCAAAATCATCATGTGTAGTAGTGAAACGCAACCCATCAATATAATCCTTAATAAGGGCAAACTTCTCTGATATAGTGTACTCGGGAGAATTCAAAAAGATAATAGGACTATCATGCGTGGGTGCAATAGCAACAATTTCATGTTTAACATAAGGAACTATAGCAAGTTCATCTCCATAGGCATAATTCATATTGGCATCTTGGCCACAAGCATAGCAAGCATCATCAAAAAGGGATATTCCAAGAGAATCAACGGGATCATAATAGTCATCATAGCAATAATCCTTCGGTAAGTACGAAGGGAAATTAAACAATGTATGAGTTGAAGATTTACTCTCATTAGAAGGTGGGCACGGGTAGCTAATCCGCTCTTCCTCCTTTTGTTCTTTGTTCTCCTCATCATCTTTTTCATCTAATGAGATCATAGTTTCATCAATTTCTTCTTCCATAGACTCCTGCAAAATATTAGTCTCTTCTTGGACAGCGGAGTAATCCTCAATATATGGTTCAACATAGGCATTAGAAGCATAATTATCATAGCAATATTTAAGTATGGCAAAATTTTCAGATTTGTAAAGAGTAGCATCGTACTTTTCAATCAAAGAAGCAATTTCATAAGCACCCTTAAAAGCAACAAATTCTTCAATTTGTTGAACATCATAGTAACTATAAACACCTTTAGCATACGAAGATACGATTCCATTATCACTAAACTCACATTGATAGGGAAGGTGTTTCTTAGGGTTTTCAGAACAACAAGTAAAATCATATATTTCACATAAATTCCAAGCATAGCATTGCAAAGGATGAATTTGACCCAGTAAAAGTTTCCCCTTTTCAAATATACGGTGTCTCACATAACAAGCATGCTCATCTAAGGATTTGCCCTCAACTAAGCCAGTTGGGGTTTCAGCACGAGCACATAGGGATCGAAGATGATCCAAGTAATAAGCTTCAGGAGTGTGATAGATTTTGAGTGGTTCTTCAACCATTGGTTCAGTAGGTACAACTAATTTTTTTGGTATTTTGTGTTTCCTACCCATAACTAAAGATAGAAAACAACTAATAACAGCAAATAAAAATTACTTAGTGATAAAGCAAACAAGCACACACGAGAATATTCACGCCACGCTATTGCTCCCGGCAACGGCGCCAGAAAAAGGTCTTGATAACCCACAAGTATAGGGGATCGCAACAGTTTTCGATAAGTAAGAGTGTCGAACCCAACGAGGAGCTAAAGGCAGAACAAATATTCCCTCAAGTTCTATTGACCACCGATACAACTCTACGCACGCTTGACGTTCGCTTTTCCTAGAACAAGTATGAAACTAGAAGTACTTTGTAGGTGTTGTTGTATAAGTTTGCAAGATAATAAAGAGCAAGTAAATAAAAAGTAGGGGCTGTTTAGATAAAGACACAACTAAGTTATTTTTAATAAAGTGGTTTTTGTTACGAGAAAGTTATTTGTCCCTAGGCAATCGATAACTAGACCGGTAATCATTATTGCAATTTTATATGAGGGAGAGGCATAAGCTAACATACTTTCTCTACTTGGATCATATGAACTTATGATTGGAACTCTAGCAAGCATCCACAACTACTAAAGATCATTAAGGTAAAACCCAACCATAGAATTAAAGCATCAAGTCCTCTTTATCCCATACGCAACAACCCCCTTACTCGGGTTTGTGTTTCAGTCACTCACACAACCCACTATAAGCGAATCATGAACGTATTGCAACACCCTACAACGAGGACCCCTCACGCTTGCGCGACACGGAGAGCACCATAGGACAGCACCAATAATAAAACATGCAACTCAAACCAATCTTGATCATCAAATAGCCCATAGGACAAAATGGATCTACTCAAACATCATAGGATAGCCATACATCATTGGGAAATAATATATAGCGTTGAGCACCATGTTTAAGTAGAGATTACAGCGGGTAAGAGAGAGGTTACACCGCTGCATAGAGGGGGGAAGAGTTGGTGATGATGGCGGTGAAGTTGTTGGTGAAGATTGCGGTGATGATGATGGCCCCCGGTGGCACTCTGGCGCCACCGGAAGCGAGGGGGAGAGAGCCCCCCTCCTTCTTAGTCTTCCTTGACCTCCACCCTAGATGAGAGAAGGGTTTCCCCTCTGGTCCTTGGTCTCCATGGCATGGGAGGGGCGAGAGCCCTCCGAGATTGGATATGTCTCTCTGTTTCTGCGTTCTCAGATTCTACCCTTTCACTGTTTCTTATATTCCCGGAGATCCATAACTCTGATTGGGCTGAAATTTTAACATGATCTCTATCCGGATATTAGCTTTCTTGTGGCGAAAGAAGGGCATCAACCGCCTTACGGTGTGGCCACGAGGTTCAGGGGCGCGCCCTCCTACCTCGTGGCTCCCTCGGGCATCGTCTTGCGTGGATTTTTCTTCCCAAAAATCATATATATATTCCAAAAAAAATCTCCGTCAATTTTTATCCCGTTTGGACTCCGTTTGATATGGATATTCTGCGAAACAAAAAACATGCAACAAACAGGAACTGGCACTGGGCACTGGATCAATATGTTAGTCCCAAAAATAGTATAAAAAGTTGCCAAGAGTATATGAAAGTTGTAGAATATTGACATGGAACAATCAAAAATTATAGATACGACGGAGACGTATCAGCGTTTCCTTCCACCTCTACACCTATTAACATGTCTAATGTTTTGGTCTCTCCTGACTTAGTTACCAACCTTGTCTCTATTCGTCGCCTTGCTCGTGAGAACCCTATTATTGTTGAATTTGACGATGTTGGCTTTTTTGTGAAGGATGCCCGTACATGGATGGTACTCCACCGATGTGATAGCCCGGATGAGCTCTACCCGGTGCATCCTTCCGCCGACACCACCACCCATCCCGCTGCCCTTGCCGATAGTGTTGATCTCTGGCACGTCCGCCTCGGTCATCCCAACTCCACAGTTTTACGTCAGATTCTTCAGAGTTTTTCATTCTCATGTAATAAGGTTGACGACCACTCTTGTGAGGCCTGCCGTCTCGGCAAGCATGTTCGTCTTCCCTTTAGCGAGTCTACAAACATTTCCACTTTTCCGTTTTAGTTATTGCATAGTGATCTTTGGACGTCCCCAGTTGCAAGCAACACGGGTTATCTATACTATTTGGTGATATTGGATGATTTTTCCCATTATGTGTGGACATTTCCTCTCCGTCGCAAGTCCGATGCTTTTGCCACACTCACCGCTTTTTATTCATATATCACCGCACAGTTTGGTCATCATATTCTTGCGTTGCAAACTGACAACGGAAAATAGTTTGACAATGTTGCCGTCCGCAATCTCCTTGCGTCGCATGGCACTATTTTTCGGCTCACTTGCCCCTACACGTCACAGCAGAATGGCCGCGCCGAGCGCGCCATCCGCACTCTTAATGACTGTGTCTGCACGTTGCTCTTCCACTCCAACGTGCCTCCTTGGTTCTGGCCGGACGCTCTCGCGACCGCCAGCCTTCTCATTAACATCCGCCCATGTCGTCCTCGCTGGAACTATTCTCCTCAGCAGCTCCTCTTCGGTGCGGCTCCATCCTATGATGGTCTTCGCATTCTCGGGTCTCTCTGTTATCCTAGCACCGCGTCCACCGCCCTTCACAAAGTCGCTCCCCGGTCGGTTCCTTGTATCTTCCTCGGTTATCCTCCCAACACCAAAGGATACCGGTGCTATGATCCAGTGTTCCACCACGTCTTCACTTCATGGCATGTGTACTTTGATGAGCTGGTGTTCCCATTTCAGCAGGTACCGTCGGCGTCTCCTGCGGCGCGGCTCACCCCGGCCACCACCTATGGCGAGTCACCCCCTACGCCAGCCGAGCACTAGGCCCGGCCCTGCCCACGCTTCCGGCGCCAGCCGCCCCCTCCCGTGGCACCCCGACTGCCGCGACCTCTTCGGTCGCCCCGCCGCCACGGCCCCATCGGGCGCCCCCGACGCCGCGGCCCCTTCGGCCGCCCCCATCGCCGCGGCCTCTGGCGCCGCCGCGGGTGGCCCCTCGAAGCCTTAGGAGACCGGCTCGACTTCCTCCTCGCTAGCCCCCCTCGCAGCTTCGCCGGCTGCAGCCGCACCTCTCATCGGTGTGGTTACTCGGGCTCGGACTGGGACGTTTCGTCCCAGCACGCGCTACACCTCTGATGAGCACGCATGTGCCGCATCTACCTTGGCCCCGTCCCCACTCCCCTCCTCTGCCGGCGCAGCCCTTCGGGATCCGAACTGGCTTGCTGTGATGCTTGAGGAGTTTGACGCCCTGTAGCGTGATACGTCTCCAACGTATCTATAATTTTTGATTGCTCCATGCTATATTATCTAATGTTTTGGACTATATTGGGCTTTATTTTCCACTTTTATATTATTTTTGGGACTAACCTATTAACCGGAGGCCCAGCCCAGAATGGCTGTTTTTTTGCCTATTTCAGTGTTTCGGATAAACAGAATATCAAATGGAGTCCAAACGGAATAAAATCTTCGGAAACGTGATTTTCTCACCGAACATGATCCAGGAGACTTGGACCCTACTGCAAGGGATGTGCCCCTGCCTCGTGGGCCCCTCGATGCTCCACCGACGTACTCCTTCCTCCTATATATACACACGTACCCCCAAACGATTAGAACAGGAGCCAAAAACCTAATTCCACCGCCGCAGCTTTCTGTATGCACGAGATCCCATCTTGGGGCCTGTTCCGGAGCTCCGCCGGAAGAGGGCCGTCATCATGGAGGGCTTCTACATCATCCTAGCCCCTCCGATGAAGTGTGAGTAGTTTACCTCAGACCTTCGGGTCCATAGTTAGTAGCTAGATGGCTTCTTCTCTCTCTTTGAATCTCAATACAAAGTTCTCCCCCTCTCTTGTGGAGATCTATTCGATGTAATCTTCTTTTTGCGGTGTGTTTGTTGAGACCGATGAATTGTGGGTTTATGATCAAGTCTATCTATGAATAATATTTGAATCTTCTCTGAATTCTTTTATGCATGATTGGTTATCTTTGCAAGTCTCTTCGAATTATCCGTTTGGTTTGGCCAACTAGATTGGTAGTTCTTGCCATGGGAGAAGTGCTTAGCTTTGGGTTCGATCTTGCGGTGTCCTTACCCAGTGACAGAAGGGGAAGCAAGGCACGTATTGTATCGTTGCCATCGAGGATAACAAGATGGGGTTTATTTCATATTGCATGAATTTATCTCTCTACATCATGTCATCTTGCTTAAGGCATTACTCTGTTTTTAAATTAATACTCTAGATGCATGCTGGATAGCGGTCGACGAGTGGAGTAATAGTAGTAGATGCAGAATCATTTCGGTCTACTTGTCATGGACGTGATGCCTATATACATGATCATGCCTAGATATTCTCATAATTATGCTCAATTCTATCAATTGCTCAACAGTAATTTGTTCACCCACCGTAGAATACTTATGCTCTTGAGAGAAGCCACTAGTGAAACCTATGGCCCCGGGTATATTCTCATCATATCAATCTCCATTACTTTTATATTGTTTTGCTATTTACTTTGCCTTTACATTTTACTTTGCATCTTTATATCAAAAATACCAAAAATATTCTATCTATCAGATCTCACTCTCGTAAGTGACCGTGAAGGGCTTGGCAACCCCTAATCGCGTTGGTTGCGAGTAGCTATCGCTTTGTGCAGGTACGAGGGACTTCAGCGTGGGCTCCTAATGGATTGATACCTTGGTTCTTAAAAACTGAGGGAAATAGTTACGCTACTCTGCTGCATCATCCCTTCCTCTTCGGGGAAAACCAACACAAGCTCAAGACGTAGCAAGAAGGATTTCTGGCGCCGTTGCCGGGGAGTCTACGCAAAAAGTCAATATACCAAGTACCCATCACAATCCCTATCTCTCGCATTACATTATTTGCCATTTGCCTCTCGTTTTCCTCTCCCCCCAATTCACCCTTGCCATTTTATTCGCCCTCTCTCTCTCCTCCCTCTCTGTTTGCCTCTTTTGTCCGCTTGCTTTTTGTTTGCTCGTGTGTTAGATTGCTTGTTTGTTGCGATGGCTCAAGATACTACCAAATTGTGTGACTTCACCAATACCAATAATAATGATTTCCTTAGCACTTCGATTGCTCCTCTTACCGATGCTGAATCTTGTGAAATTAATACTGCTTTGTTGAATCTTGTTATGAAAGATCAATTCACCGGCCTTCCTAGTGAAGATGCCGCTACTCATCTGAATAGCTTCGTTGATTTATGTGATATGCAAAAGAAAAAAGATGTCAATAATGATGTCGTTAAATTGAAGCTATTTCCTTTTCGCTTAGAGATCGTGCTAAAGCTTGGTTTTCGTCTTTGCCTAAGAATAGTATTGATTCATGGAACAAATGCAAAGATGCTTTTATCTCTATGTATTTTCCTCCCGCTAAGATCATCTCTCTTAGAAACGATATAATGAACTTTAAACAACTTGATCATGAACATGTTGCACAAGCTTGGGAGAGAATGAAATTAATGATACGTAATTGCCCTACTCATGGTTTGAATTTGTGGATGATTATACAAATTTTTTATGCCGGATTGAATTTTGCTTCTAGAAATCTTTTAGATTCGGCTGCAGGAGGCACTTTTATGGAAATCACTTTAGGAGATGCTACTAAACTCCTAGATAATATTATGGTTAATTATTCTCAATGGCATACTGAAAGAACTTCTAATAAAAAAGTGCATGCGATAGAAGAAATTAATGTGTTGAGTGAAAAGATGGATGAACTTATGAAATTATTTGCTACTAAGAGTGTTTCTTCTGATCCTAATGATATGCCTTTGTCTACTTTGATTGAGAATAATAATGAATCTATGGATGTGAATTTTTTTGGTAGGAATAATTTTGGTAACAACGCTTATAGAGGGTATTTTAATCCTAGGCCATATCCTAGTAATCCTTCTAATAATTATGGGAATTCCTACAACAACTCTTATGGAAATTATAATAAGATGCCCTCTGATTTTGAATCTAATATTTAAGAATTTATTTCTTCGCAAAAGAATTTTAATGCTATGATTGAAGAAAAATTGCTTAAGATTGATGATTTGGCTAGGAACGTTGATAGAATTGCTCTTGATGTTGATGCTTTGAAACTTAGATCTATTCCACCTAAGCATGATATTAATGAGTCTCTAAAAGCCATGCGAATTTCAATTGATGAGTGTAAAGAAAGAACCGCTAGGATGCGTGCTTCCAAAGATGCCTTTATTAAAGCGTGTTCTTCCAATTCCTATGAAAATCAAGATGAAGATCTAAAAGTTATTGATGTGTCTCCAATTAAATCTCTATTTTGCAATATGAATCTTGATGAAACTGAATATGATCTTCCTTTACCTAGAAGGCGTTCTAAAAATTCGGAGTGTTTAGATCTTAATGATGAAATTGATGAAAGTGGGATTGAAAGAAATAAAAATCTAGATGTTGCTAAACCCACTATATTGGATTTCAAGGAATTTAATTATGAAAGTTTCTCTTTGATTGATTGTATTTCCTTGTTGCAATCCGTGCTAAATTCTCCACATGCTTATAGTCGAAATAAAGCCTTCACCGAACATATTGTTGATGCCTTGATGCAATCTTATGAAGAAAGACTTGAGTTGAAAGTTTCTATCCCTAGAAAACTCTATGATGAGTGGGAACCAACTATTAAAATTAAAATTAAAGATCATAAGTTTTATGCTTTGTGTGATTTGGGTGCTAGTGTCTCTACTATTCCCAAGACTTTGTGTGATTTACTAGATTTCCGTAATTTTGATGATTGCTCTCTAAACTTGAATCTTGCGGATTCCACTATTAAGAAACCTATGGGAAGAATTAATGATGTTCTTATTTTTGCAAATAGGAATTATGTGCCCGTAGATTTCATTGTTCTTGATATAGATTGCAATCCTTCTTGCCCTATTATTCTTGGTAGACCTTTCCTTAGAACGGTTGGTGCGATTATTGATATGAAGGAAGGGAATATTAGATTTCAATTTCCATTAAAAAAGGCCATGGAACACTTTCCAAGAAAGAAAATAAAATTACCATATGAAACTATCATGAGAGCCACTTATGGATTGCCTACCAAAGATGGCAATACCTAGATCTATTCTTGCTCGTTATGCCTAGCTAGGGGCGTTAAACGATAGCGCTTGTTGGGAGGCAACCCAATTTTACTTTTATTCCTTGCTTTTTGCTCCTGTTTAGTAATAAATAAATTGTTGAGCCTCTGTTTTGGTTGTGTTTTTGTGTTTAATTAGTGTTTGCGCCAAGTAGAACCGTTGGGAAGACTTGGGGAAAGTCTTGTTGAACTTGCTGTAAAAAACAGAAACTTTAGCGCTCACGAGAACTGCTGTCATTTTTATTTGGAGAGTGATATTTAGTTAATTATTTTTGAAGATGATTAAAAGATAAATTCCTCACGTCCAGAAATTTATTTTAGAATTTTTGGGGTTCCGGATCTTGCGCTAGCCACAGATTACTACAGACTGTTCTGTTTTTGACAGATTCTGTTTTTCATGTGTTGTTTGCTTATTTTGATGAATCTATGGCTAGTAAAATAGTTTATAATCCATAGAGAAGCTGAAATACAGTAGGTTTAACACCAATATAAATAAATAATGAGTTCATTACAGTACCTTGAAGTGGTCTTTTGTTTTCTTTCGCTAACGGAGCTCACGAGTTTTCTATTTTGAGTTTTGTGTTGTGAAGTTTTCAAGTTTTGGGTGAATTCTTTTGATGGATCATGGAACAAGGAGTGGCAAGAGCCTAATCTTGGGGATGCCCATGGCATCCCCAAGATAATCCAAGGATACCAAAAAGTCAAAGCTTGGGGATGCCCCGGAAGGCATCCCCTCTTTCGTCCACTTCCATCGGTAATTTACTTGGAGCTATATTTTTATTCACCAACATGATATGTGTTTTGCTTGTAGCGTCTTGTATTATTTGTGTCTTTGTTTGTTAGTATGCCACAATCATCCTTGCTTTACACACCTTTTTAGAGATCCATACATGAATTAAAATTTGATAGAATACTCTATGTGGTTCACTTATATCTTTCGAGCTAGATAATTTTGCTCTATGTGCTTCACTTAGATCTTTTAGAGCACGGTGGTGGATTCGTTTTAAAGAAACTATTGATCTCTCATGATTCACTTAAATTAATTTGAGAGTCTCTTAATAGCATGGTAATTTGCCTAATAATAATATGCTTGGTATTCAAGATTTGTGAAACTTTCTTTTGAGTGTGTTGAATACTAAGAAAAGATTGAAGCATGATAATTGTTTTGAGATATGGAGGTGATAATATTAAAGTCATGCTAGTTGAGTAGTTGTGAATTTAAAGAATACTTGTGTTGAAGTTTGTGATTCCCATAGCATGCGCGTATGGTGAACCGTTATGTGATGAAGTCGGAGCATGATTTATTTATTGACTGTCTTCCTTATGAGTGGCGGTCGGGGACGAGCGATGGTCTTTTCCTACCAATCTACCCCCTAGGAGCATGCGCGTAATACTTTTCCTTGATAACTTCTAAATTTTTGCAATAAGTATATGAGTTCTTTATGACTAATGTTGAGTCCATGGATTATACGCTCTCTCACCCTTCCACCTTTGCTAGCCTCTCTCATACCGCGCAACTTTCGCCGGTATCATACACCTACCATATACCTTCCTCAAAATAGCCACCATACCTACCTATTATGGCATTTCCATAGCCATTCCGAGATATATTGCCATGCAACTTTCCACCATCTAGTTCATCATGACACATCCATCATTGTCATATTGCTTAGCATGATCATGTAGTTGACATAGTATTTGTGGCAAAGCCACCGTTCATAATTCTTTCATACTTGTCACTCGTGATTCATTGCATATCCCGGTACACCGCTGGAGGCATTCATATGGAGTCATACTTTGTTTTAGTATCGAGTTGTAATCATTGAGTTGTAAATAAATAGAAGTGTGATGATCATCATTCAATAGAGCATTATCCCAAAAAAAGAGAAAGGCCAAAGAAAAAAAGAAGGCCAAAATAAATAAATAAATAAAAAGGGGCAATGCTACTATATTTTTTTTCCACACTTGTGCTTCAAAGTAGCACCATGATATAGCAAGCCTCATATATTGTGCTTCAAAGTAGCACCATGTTATTCATATAGAGAGTCTCATATGTTGTCACTTTCATATACTAGTGGGAATTTTATGTTATAGAACTTGGCTTGTATATTCCAATGATGGGCTTCCTCAAATTGCCCTGGGTCTTCGTGAGCAAGCAAGTTGGATGCACACCCACTAGTTTCTTTTGTTGAGCTTTCATACATTTATAGCTCTAGTGCATCCGTTGCATGGCAATCCCTACTCACTCACATTGATATCTATTGATGGGCATCACCATAGCCCGTTGATACGCCTAGTCGATGTGAGACTATCTTCTCCTTTTTGTCTTCTCCACAACCACCATTCTATTCCACCTATAGTGCTATATCCATAGCTCACGCTCATGTATTGTGTGAAGATTGAAAAAGTTTTGAAAAAGTTAGAGTATGAAACAATTGCTTGGCTTGTCATCGGGGTTGTGCATGATTTAAATACTTTGTGTGGGGAAGATGGAGCATAGCCAGACTATATGATTTTGTAGGGATAACTTCCTTTGGCCATGTTATTTTGAGAAGACATAATTGCTTTGTTAGTATGCTTGAAGTATTATTATTTTCTATGTCAATATAAAATTTTCTCTTGAATCTTTCTAATCTGAATATTCATACCACAATTAAGAAGATTTGCATTGAAATTATGCCAAGTAGCACTCCGCATAAAAAATTCTCTTTTTTATCATTTACCTACTCGAGGACGAGCAGGAATTAAGCTTGGGGATGCCTGATACGTCTCCAACGTATCTATAATTTTTGATTGCTCCATTCTATATTATCTAATGTTTTGGACTATATTGGGCTTTATTTTCCACTTTTATATTATTTTTGGGACTAACCTACGAACCGGAGGCCCAGCCCAGAATTGCTGTTTTTTGCCTATTTCAGTGTTTCGGATAAACAGAATATCAAACGGAGTCCAAACGGAATAAAATCTTCGGAAACGTGATTTTCTCACCGAACGTGATCCAGGAGACTTGGACCCTACTCCAAGGGATCAAAGAGGTGGTCATGAGGGTGGGGGGCGCGCCCCCCTGCCTCGTGGGCCCCTTGGTGCTCCACCGATGTACTCCTTCCTCCTATATATACACACGTACCCCCAAACGATTAGAACAGGAGCCAAAAACCTAATTCCACCGCCGTAACTTTCTGTATCCACGAGATCCCATCTTGGGGCCTTTTCCGGAGCTCCGCCGGAAGAGGGCCGTCATCACGGAGGGCTTCTACATCATCCTAGCCCCTCCGATGAAGTGTGAGTAGTTACCTCAGACCTTCGGGTCCATAGTTAGTAGCTAGATGGCTTCTTCTCTCTCTTTGAATCTCAATACAAAGTTCTCCCCCTCTCTTGTGGAGATCTATTCGATGTAATCTTCTTTTTGCGGTGTGTTTGTTGAGACCGATGAATTGTGGGTTTATGATCAAGTCTATCTATGAATAATATTTGAATCTTCTCTGAATTCTTTTATGCATGATTGGTTATCTTTGCAAGTCTCCTCGAATTATCCGTTTGGTTTGGCCAACTAGATTGGTAGTTCTTGCCATGGGAGAAGTGCTTAGCTTTGGGTTCGATCTTGCGGTGTCTTTACCCAGTGACAGAAGGGGCAACAAGGCACGTATTGTATCGTTGCCATCGAGGATAACAAGATGGGGTTTATTTCATATTGCATGAATTTATCTCTCTACATCATGCCATCTTGCTTAAGGCGTTACTCTGTTTTTAACTTAATACTCTAGATGCATGCTGGATAGCGGTCGATGAGTGGAGTAATAGTAGTAGATGCAGAATCGTTTCGGTCTACTTGTCACGGACGTGATGCCTATATACATGATCATGCCTAGATATTCTCATAATTATGCTCAATTCTATCAATTGCTCAATAGTAATTTGTTCACCCACCGTAGAATACTTATGCTCTTGAGAGAAGCCACTAGTGAAACCTTTGGACCCCGGGTCTATTCTCATCATATCAATCTCCATTACTTTTATATTGTTTTGCTATTTACTTTGCCTTTACTTTTTACTTTGCATCTTTATATCAAAAATACCAAAAATATTCTATCTATCAGATCTCACTCTCGTAAGTGACCGTGAAGGGCTTGAAAACCCCTAATCGCGTTGGTTGCGAGTAGCTATTGCTTTGTGCAGGTACGAGGGACTTGAGCGTGGGCTCCTACTGGATTGATACCTTGGTTCTCAAAAACCGAGGGAAATACTTATGGTACTCTGCTGCATCATCCCTTCCTCTTCGGGGAAAACCAACACAAGCTCAAGATGTAGCATAGCGCAACCGCACATGGCAGCTTGTCCCGTGGCCTCCCCGTGCCAATGTTATCATTGGCAAGTGGGTCTTCCGCCACAAGACTCGCCCTGACGGTTCTCTTGAGCGCTACAAGGCACGTTGGGTCATGCACGGCTTCCGCCAGCATGCCGGCGTGGACTTCACTGACACCTTCGCCCTGGCTGTCAAATCGGGCATGATTCGCGCTGTTCTCCAGCTTGCTGTCTCTCGCGCCTGGCCAGTTCACCAGCTCGATGTGTCTAATGCTTTCTTGCATGGCCATCTCGACGAGCAGGTGTTTTGTCAGAAACCTACTTGTTTCGTCGACACCGACTATCCGGACCACGTGTGCTTGCTCTCCCGTTCTCTCTACGGGTTGAAGCAGGTGCCTCGGGCCTGGTACCAGCGGATCGCGGCCTTCCTTCAGCAGCAGGGGTTCCGTTCCACACGGTCCGATGCCTCCCTATTTGTTTATCACCAGGGCGCTGCCACCGCGTACCTTCTCCTGTACATCGATGACATCATCCTGACTGTGTCCCCGCCAGCACTACTTCAACTAATCATAGCTCGCTTCGGCACCGAGTTCACCCTCAAGGACTTGGGGCTCTCCACTACTTCCTCGGCATCGAGGTTGTCCCCCGTGCCACTGGCTTCTTCCTGCATTAGCAGAAGTATGACTACGAGCTTCTGGAGCGAGCCGACATGCTTAACTGCAAGCCTGCTCCCACGCCTGTCGATACAAAGGCTAAGGTGTCCGCCACCGAGGGATCTCCGGCGTCCGACGCTCCCTTCTACCACTCCATCACCGATGCTCTTCAGTACCTCACACTGACGCATCCGGATATTTAGTATGCTGTCCAGCAGGTGTGCCTTCACATGCATGCTCCTCGTGACACTCATTGGACTCTGGTGAAACGTATTCTCTGGTATATACATGGCACCACCGCTATGGGTCTCACCCTGATGGCATCACCTGACACCAGCCTCGTCGCCTACTCCGACGCCTAATACATCCATTTTGCATGATGTTTTCTTACTGTTGTTTACAATGTTTTTATCCATAATGATGCCTTTTGGAGTAATTCTAATGCCCTTTCTCTCATAATTTGCAAGGTACACACCAAGAGGGAGAATTCTGGTAGCTAGAAATCTGGACCTGGAAAAGCTACGTCAGGCCACCTATTCCGCACAACTCCAAACAAGCTGAAACTTCACGGAGATTTTTATGGATTATTTCAGAATTATTGAAGCAAATAACTACCAGAGGGGGCCCACCAGGTGGGCACAACCCACCCGGGCATGCCAGGGAGCCTAGGCGTGCCCTCCTCGGCCCACCTCCGGTGCCCATCTTTTGGTATATAAGTCATTTTGACCTAGAAAAAAATAAGGGGAGGACTTTCGGGACGAAGCGCCACCGCCTCGAGGCGGAACTTGGGCAGGAGCACTTTTGCCCTCCGACGGAGCGATTCCATCGGGGGAACTTCCCTCCCAGAGGGGGAAATCATCGTCATCATCATCACCAACAACTCTCCCATCTTGGGGAGGGCAATCTCCGTCAACATCTTCAACAACACCATCTCCTCTCAAACCCTAGTTCATCTCTTGTGTTCAATCTTGTTACCAGAACTAGAGATTGGTACTTGTGGGTGACTGATATGTCTCCGTCGTATCTATAATTTTTGATTGTTCCATGCCAATATTCTACAACTTTCATATACTTTTGGCAACTTTTTATACTATTTTTGGGACTAACATATTGATCCAGTGCCTAGTGCCAGTTCCTGTTTGTTGCATGTTTTTTGTTTCGTAGTAAATCCATATCAAACGGAGTCCAAACGGGATAAAAACCGACGGAGATTTTTTTGGAATATATGTGATTTTTGGGAAGAAAAATCAACGCGAGACGATTCCCGAGGGGGCCACGAGGCAGGGGGGCGCGCCCCAGGGGGGCAGGCGCCCCTGGGCCCTTGTGGCCACCCTGTAAGGCAGTTGATGCCCTTCTTTCGCCGCAAGAAAGCTAATATCCGGATAGAGATCGTGTTAAAATTTCAGCCCAATCGGAGTTACGGATCTCCGGGAATATAAGAAATAGTGAACGGGCAGAATCGGAGAACGCAGAAACAGAGAGAGACAGAGAGACAGATCCAATCTCGGAGGGGCTCTCGCCCCTCCGCCGCCATGGAGGCTGTCGGTGTCAAAACCGGCAGATCTCGGGTAGGGGGTCCCGAACTGTGCATCTAAGGCGGATGGTAACAGGAGGCAGGGGACACGATGTTTTACCCAGGTTCGGGCCCTCTTGATGGAGGTAATACCCTACGTCCTGCTTGATTTATTCTTGATGATATGAGTATTACAAGAGTTGATCTACCACGAGATCGGAGAGGCTAAACCCTAGAAGCTAGCCTATGGTATGATTGTATGTTGTCCTACGGACTAAAACCCTCCGGTTTATATAGACACCGGAGGGGCTAGGGTTACACAAGGTCGATTACAAAGGAGGAGATATCCATATCCGTATTGCCTAGCTTGCCTTCCATGCCAAGGAGAGTCCCATCCGGACACGAGACAAAGTCTTCAATATTGTATCTTCATAGTCCAATAGTCCGGCCAAAGGATATAGTCCGGCAGTCTGGAGACCCCCTAATCCAGGACTCCCTCAGTAGCCCCTGAACCAGGCTTCAATGACGATGAGTCCGACGCGCAGTGTTATCTTCGGCATTGCAAGGTGAGTTCCTCCTCCGAACACATCACAAAAGAGTTTAAATACCAGGATAGTGTCCGGCCCTACAAAATAAATTCCACATATCTCCGCAGAGACAATAATATTTCCACAAATCTAATCTGCTGACACGTTTTGGCAACATGACTTTAAGCCATGGCCTGATGATTATTCGAACCGTTTCCTTTAACTAGCCCCGCACATAATGCAAGGTAGTTTTTTGACACGTCTTGTCAAAGTAGAGATCGTGTCCCCCTTATTACGGGATTCTCATCAATACGGGCGTGGGTAACCCAACCACGCCATCGATTACGGCGCTTGGGGGATAAGCGAGTTTTACCAGGCTAGTGGGGCCGCATAGTTTCGGCCGCCCTTATAAAGGGATAAAGTTTAACCTTTTTCTACCCACGCCTTCTTCCTCCTTGCCTATCCGTTCTTATGCACTCGAGCTCCAATGCCCAAGTCCACATCCTTCCCCTCAACCTTCTCCAAACATGTCCGGAGCGGGGGGCAAATGGAAGGCTTCCTCCGTTACGGAGGGGCACATCAAAAAGCTGCGCGGCGCCGGATACTTAGCCGCGAATATCGCGCATCGGCTGCCCGCTGCGGGGCATATCGTTCGTACCCCGGAACCTCATGAGAGGGTAGTCTTCCTCCACCACCTCCTCCGTGGACTGGGGTTTCCCCTTCATCCATTCGTCCGTGGTCTCATGTTCTACTACGGGCTGTACTTTCATGATCTGGCCCCGAACTTCATCCTCAACATTTCGGCGTTCATCGTCGTCTGTGAGGCTTTCCTCCGTGTCCGGCCCCACTTCGGCCTGTGGGTGAAGACCTTTAACATCAAGCCAAAGGTGGTGGGAGGCCAACAAGCAGAATGCGGTGGAGCCATGGTGGGCAAGATGCCCAACGTTATATGGCTTGAAGGCTCCTTCGTGCAGACCATAAAGGGGTGGCAATCAGCATGGTTCTACATCACCGAGCCGCGCGACACAAAATGGGTGGCTGCCCCCAAGTTTCGATCCGGATTCCCTACACGGCTCACTTCCTGGAAAGAGAAGGGCTTGTCATGGGGTTCATGGTGGAGCTGGATGGACTCCAGAAATGTATCCGGAGTATGGCAAGCAAGAAGCTCAAGCTTGTCAACATAGTCCAGGTCATGCTCATCCGCCGGATCCTCCCGTGTCAACAACGGGATTTTAACTTGTGGGAGTTCGACCCGGCCCATCACCAGACTCTGAGCGAGCTCTTCGACACGATGCACAAGGACGTCTGGAAGGTGCTGTTCAAGGGCGCCAAGGTCCCTCCCTCTCTCACCGAGGACCGCGGGCTAAGCGCGAAGCGCCGAGCGCATTCGGTGAGCTCTATACATCTGGTAGGATATTTATTTCCCCTAGCTTAACCATGTGCGGGGTCTGATCTCCCTGCCTTTGACAGGACTGGGTGGAGACATCGGGGTAGATTAACTGTCTGGCCCCTCTGCTTGAAGACACTGCGGAAGCTCTCCTGACGGAGATGCTGACTCCGGCTCCTTACAAGGTGCCGAAGAAGACTAAGAAGGCCAAGGGAACCCGAAAGAGCTACCGGCGCCAGGTGTTATCGGGCTCATCGTCCGATAACTCCGTGACGCACTCCTCCCCCGAAGACGAGGAGGAGGATGAAGATGTTCCCCTCCAGTCGGGGAAGACAAGAAAAGGAAGGCCGTCCCTACTGGGGGGGACGAAGGGTCCAAGAAGGGAAGGACTCTCCTTCCGGACTACTCCACCACTGCCAAAGGCAAAGACGAGTGGCTGCTTAGGGCCAAGCCCCTGGCGAAGTCGTAAGTATTCGGATACCAGAGTAACTCATAACATTCCTTTGTCGCACTGCTTCTCCTAATGCCGAATTATGATTGTGCAGACCGCCCCGAGCCCGTATCGACGTATCCTCGCCGGACGGCTCGCTGGGCTCGTCGGATATGGATAGCGATCCACTTCCGACCGCCACCTCCCCTTGCCCTACGGAAAACGCCGAGGTGTTGTCTCAAGAGGCACTGGGTCAAGGGGAGACAGTCCCCGAGGCACCTCAAAGCGACCTTCCGGACTCCGGGAGCAGGGGGAGTAAAGCCCCCGAGGGCTCCAAGTTCGGCCCTCAGCCGAACACCGCGCCGGAACCTCCAGTGGTTCTGGACTCGGGCAGGCGGCCTCCTTCCAAGAGGGGCAAGACGCCTGTGCCGGTGACCTCCGCCCATCCACAGGCACTGGACAATCTGCTGGGAGCGCTTCGCAGCGCTTCCATTGACGAAGAGCACCGCACTATCATGAGTGCGGTGGTCCAGAAGGTTCAGTCCGCCAAGAGCGGACTGACCGAAGCCTGTGCCAGCCTTCTAACAGGCTTTGAGGTAAGTTTGTGAAATATAGGAGAAATATTACCGCGTAGACAGTAGCCCCTGATGCTCTGTTCGGTGTTCACAAAGAAAAGCCGAACAGAGGATCAAACAATATCGCAGGAGTCTAATATTAGTATGTCTATATGCGTATGCAGGCTTCGCTGCTAGCCTCTGCCGCACTGACTGCGGAGGTCGCCGCACTGAAGGAGGACCTTAAAGGGTCCAAGGACGAGCTCGGCCTTGCCAAGAGGCAGCTCGAGGAGAACAAAGGTAAGTAGTACCTAGTCTATGAATATGTATAAAAAGAATGCGATTGCAAAATGATAGGATCATCGTAAATTTGCCAGGGGCCACGACCGAGGTGGCGACCCTGAAGCAAGCGCTATCCGAGGCCGAAAACAAAGCGGCCAAGGAGAGCACCGAGCGGGAAAGGCATGAGGCACGGGTGGACGAGGTGCGGCAAGAGCTCCACGCTCTCGTGACGAAGCACGAGGCATTGAAGCTTGACTTGAAGACGCGAGAGTCTGAGCTTGCCCCAGCCGTCGAGAGCGCAAAGAGTGCCAAGGACGAAGCCCAAAAGGCCCTCCAGGAGATTGATGCGATGAAGAAGATAGCGACGGGTAAGGCATTCTATATGCAAAGCAAGCATGTGAAAGTAAATTACCTGTTACTTACCCGAATCTGGAGCTCTCCATGAGCATTCGCAGATTTGCCCCGCAGCGTGTCGGATGCCGCAACGTTTTACCAGGCCAAGTAGGGAAGCTCAATGGAGAAGTTGTTCTGGGCCCAATATACTAGGACCGAACACCCGGTGCCTATGAGCGACCAGCTAAAGCAGCTGGTCGAGCTACACAAGGCGGCCGAACAAGCCATGAAGGGCTTTATAGTCCGGCTGTGGCCTGGCGACGCCCTTCCGAATAGCTACTTCGGCTTGTCAAGGCGGCTTGTGGATGCCTGCCCACGGCTGGAAGTCGTCAAGCGGTCCGTCTGCATCGAAGGTGCACGCCGGGCTTTCGCCCGTGTGAAGGTGCAATGGGCCAAGCTAGACGTCGTGAAGCTGATCAAGGAAGGGCCGCCGGAGGGCAAGGAGCATCGCCACCCCGAGATGTACTATGAGGGTGTCCTGAAGGGTGCCCGTCTCGTAGCGGACGAGTGTACGAAAGATATAATATTTGAGTGAACTCGCTGGTGTAATCCTGTATTCATGAAAACTTGTTCATATGCGCTATGCAACGCTTGTTTGAATTAAAAATATTACCTTATGTTCGGCTGTTTATCAAATCTGAGAGATGGCTAGTCGTCGGCTTCTGCCCCCATGCCACGAGTGCTGGGGTGTTCGGGATAAACCTGAGCACTCTTGTTCCCATTTTTGGGTCCTTCGAGGGAGGTGCTCAGCACAACGAACAAGGCAATCAGACTATAATGCGTTATCACTCTCACTTAGCCATAGAAATCTATAATTTTAAATTTCGGGGAAGCCCCTAGTATTCGGAAGGCCGAATCTGGGGCGCGATACACGCCTTAAGCCGGACAGGGCCGACTCCTCGCTCTAAGCGGCATAAGTCTTTAAGGACTCGAAAACCTCTCGAACAGCGACTAGTCTCTCGCCTTATCATGACAGTCAGTTTTAGCTTTCTCTATTGAGGTGCTTAGCTCGGCAGAACCGGGGCACAATCGTAGTAGTTCTCCCAGTGCTACCTTAGCCGATATAGCGGAACGTAAGGTACCAAAACATGGGAGCCGGGCAAACCCAACTATTGACCCAAGACATGATTCGGAGCTGATGCATATAATGCTATAAGTTCGGGGTGCCGCACCGTTGAAAGTGTCAGGACTTCTCACGCCGTATTGTGGGGTATGCTTAAGCCCTTAGTGTATTGGCCGTACTAGAGTGTACGGGTGCTGGATGTCATGAATGAACATAATAAAAAGAAGAAGAATGCAATAATAGTCTTAATGCTATGCATTGTTTATTCAAAAAGGTGCGTTAAAGCAGAATGATACACGCAGTGCAATAAGCAAAAAGTAGGACTATGTCCCCTCCAAGGGCAAGCTGAGGAATAATATTAAAGCAAGTATTTCACTCATTATCGTAATCCACATGGGAGTTCCGTGGTGTGATGTAGCTTTCTGCCTCCTTGGTTGCTGCATCATGTGTTCGGCAATCATGCTGCCGGACAGGGTTTCCAGAGATTAATGTCCTAAAAGAGAGAAAAATAACAAAGCGGGAAGCCCCTAGTGCGGTTTAAGCCGTGTCTTGGGGCGTGCCGTAGTCATGCCCCCTCCCCGCCTGTGCCCATGGTATTTTTAATGCGTAATTATGTACGCGTGGCACGGATTTCGCCGTTTGGCTGGGACCGGGGTGGGGGCCGTATTGCTATGTGAGCTCGGAACATGCCAGGCGGTCCTGTTGCCGATTACTCCGGGCGCGCTTGAAGGTGTCCGGGTCCTTAAACGCCGAACTAGTGAATTTCCTTAAGAGGCTGCTTTGCGCTTCCACTGCGAGGGCCGCAGTGTGCTCCTCCGTTCGGAGAGAGTGCTCTGTGTTTCCATTAACTGTAATGACCCCCCGAGGTCCTGGCATCTTGAGCTTGAGGTATGCATAATGCGGTACCGCATTGAATCTCGCAAATGCGGTTCGCCCGAGCAGTGCATGATAACCACTGCGAAATGGGACTATATCGAAGATTAACTCTTCGCTTCGGAAGTTATCCAGGGATCCGAAGACCACTACCAGTGTGAATGAGCCTGTGCAATGGGCCTCTACACCTGGTATGACGCCTTTAAAGGTCGTTTTTGTGGGTTTGATCCTTGAGGGGTCTATACCCATTTTGCGCACTGTGTCCTGGTAAAGCAGGTTCAGGCTGCTGCCGCCATCCATAAGGACTCGAGTGAGGTGAAATCCGTCAATGATTGGGTCTAGGACCAGTGCGGCGAATCCGCCATGACGGATACTAGTGGGGTGGTCCCTGAGATCGAAGGTGATCGGACAGGAGGACCATGTGTTGAACTTTGGGGCGACTGGCTCCAACGCATATACGTCCCTGAGCGCACGCTTCCGCTCCCTGTTGGGGATGTGGGTTGCGTATATCATGTTCACCGTCCGCACTTGTGGGGGGAACCTCTTCTATCCTCCGGTGTTCGGCTACCGGGGCTCTTCCTCGTCATCGCTATGTGGCCCCATATCTTTGTTTTCAGCAATTAACTTGCTGGCCTGCTTGAACACCCAACAATCCCTGTTGGTGTGGTTGGCTGGCTTGTCGGGGGTGCCGTGTATTTGACACGAGCGATCGAGTATACGGTCCAAACTGGACGGGCCTGGAGTGCTTCTTTTGAATGGCCTTTTCCGCTGACCGGGTTTAGAGCCTTTGAATCCGGCATTGACTGCCGTATCCTCGGTATTGTTGCTGTTAATGCGGCGCTTATGTTTTTGTGATGTGACCTGCTATTGCCGTCCTTGGTATCCGAAGTACCATGGTTCTTTGATATGTTATTACTGCGAGCCAGCCAACTGTCTTCTCCCGCACAAAAGCGGGTCATGAGTGTGGTGAGGGCTGCCATAGATTTCGGCTTTTCCTGACCAAGGTGCCGGGCTAGCCACTCGTCGCGGATGTTGTGTTTAAAAGCTGCTAGGGCCTCTGCATCTGGACAGTCGACGATTTGATTTTTCTTTGTTAGGAACCGTGTCCAGAATTGCCTGGCCGATTCCTCTGGCTGCTGAATTATGTGGCTCAAGTCATCAGCATCTGGTTGTCGCACATAAGTGCCCTGAAAGTTGTCGAGGAATGCGGCTTCCAGATCTTCCCAACAGTCAATGGACTCTGCTGGCAAGCTGTTGAGCCAATGCCGAGCTGGTCCTTTGAGTTTGAGTGGGAGGTATTTGATTGCGTGTAGGTCATCACCGCGGGCCATGTGGATGTGCAGGAGGAAATCCTCAATCCATACCGCAGGATCTGTCGTGCCGTCGTATGATTCTATGTTTACGGGTTTGAAACCCTTTGGAATTTGATGATCCATTACTTCATCTGTGAAGCATAAGGGGTGTGCGGCACCTCTGTACTGGGCTATATCGTGACGCAGCTCCAATGAGTCTTGCCCGCTGTGTTCGGCCCGGCCGGATTTACTTTTACGGTATCCGGCGTGACGTTTATCATCTCGCATAGTGGCGCGCCCTCGTGATCCGTAGATCGATCTTGCATGTTTTGCTTTGTCGTACAATATGTCTCGCAGGTCTGGTATATTTCCCGATGCCTTTTTATTTGAATGGCGTCAGGGTGCAGGCTGAGCTTTTGGCTGGAATGCCTCTCTATCGTGGCCACGAGGTGACTGATCAGCCGCGTCATACGCTTCTTCCTCCAGTCGGGGTAGCAACCTGCACTTTGGGTAACTCTTGGAGGGGCGTTCGAGTTTATATTCCTCGGCCGCGAGGACTTCAGTCCATCAGATCTTGATCAGCTTGAAGCTGCTGCTGCTTTTTCTTAAGGCTATTTGCCGTGGCTATAAGCCGGTGCTTGAAGCGCTCTTGTTCGACAGGATCCTCTGGCACGACGAATTCGTCATCGTCGAGGCTTGCTTTGTCTTCGGAGGGGGGCATGTAATTATCATCCTCCGCCTCTCCATCTGCCGCTCTCTCTGGAGGGCTGGCCTCTCCATCTTCCTGTCCTAGATCATGCTAGAGGGGATTGTTGCCATCTTCGGCACTATCCAGAGTGTTATTATCTCCTGTGCTGGTATCACCACTTTTGCTTTGGCGGGACTTAGAGCGGCGCCGCTGACGTCGGCGCTTGGGTTGCTTCTTGGAGGGGTCATCCTCCGCTGTCTCGTCGCCATTGCCTTCTTTGGGTGTGTCACCATGTATATATCGTATGATGAGGTGGCTGTCCAGTGCCCTGTGGGCAGTGGTTCCTCTTCGTCTACCGCATCGTCGTCCATACCGTCGATGTCTTCGGAGTCGAAGTCGAGCATGTCGGTTAGGTCGTCGACAATGGCTACTAAGTGGGTGGTGGGTGGGCAGCGAATTTCTTCGTCATCCGCATCCCAATCCTGCCGGACATGGTTCGGCCAGGATCCTCCTGACAAGGAGAGAGACCTTAATGAGTTCAGTATGCCGCCGAAGGGAGAGTGCTGAAAAATATTCGCGGAGGTAAACTCCATGATCGGCGCCCAATCGGATTCGATAGGAACGGGCGCAGGCAGTTCGGAGTCTGTGGCCGGAGAAGGATGCGGCAGTTTAGCAACACGGCTCTCGTGAAGGGTAAGGTCGATGTTCGGCTCGATCGCCGCTGAGGTTAAGGCCTCCGTGGCGGGGTCCATCCACCCGTCCATGGACGGCGCAACTGGCTCCGAATAGAGGGTCGGAGCGGCTGCAGGTGCGATCTCCTGAACACTGTCTGATGGTAGAGCTAAATGTACTCATCGTGACCGCGTGACGCACAAGGCAGAGGCTCGAATCTGTAACATCCCAAATTTTCAATTTGGAATGTTATACATTAGATCATCATGCACATCATATTTTATTTGCTTTGGGTTTTGATCCTAGAAAATTCTAAGCAACTCAAGGACCCACGGAGAGAGTTGGGGATTTCGTTATTTTCATATTAGAGTTTTTCTCAAATTTTGAGAATAGGATCATTCGATTTTATTTATTTTATCATCAATTATTTCTATTACAAAAATATGAGAGAGGGAATAAAATGACTTTCCCAAAATATAAAAATATTGAGGATTTAATAAAAAAATCAAATAGTTTTATTTCGGAGTTTTTTTGTTGTTTTTATTTGAATTAGGAAAAATGCGCGTTTTTCAAAATTGCATTTAGGGCCCAAATAAATGTTCACTTTGTCGGGCTTGATTTTAGAAGCCCGGGAAAATTTATTTCGGGATTTTTGGAGTCCGTTTAGTATTTCTTTTTATTTTTTTTTCTTCCGAGCGAAAAAAAACGGAACCGACTATGGGCCGTACTCGGCCAGGACTCAGCCTGGCCGGGGCCTTTATAAGCCGGGGCAAGCCAGCCCGAAGGCCCAGCCGCCCCGAAACCCTAGCCGCCAGCCGCCACCGCCGCCAGCTGCCGCCGCCGCCCCGCCGCCGATCCGCCGGAGCCGCGCGTCGCCCGAGGTTCGCCGCACCTCGAAATCCATGCCGTTTAAAAAAAAAAAATTCCGTTCGTCGTTTTTATTTTTCGTCGGATTTTTCCGCGGTTATTTTCTGATCGCGATTTCTGATCCGATTTTCGTTTTAGTTTAACTTTTCGCTCGTTTATCAGAATCAGGCGATTCAAGCGCCTGGAGTTTCGTCTCGAAACCCTCTATCCGAATAATCAACTTAAACAAGTTTTTGCTACTGTAAAATTTGACTTAGGTTTAGATTACTAGAAGGAAGTTGTTTTCTTTCGCCGTTTGACTTTCTTTGCTTCGTTCGATTTGATTCCTTTTGCCAACCGGAGTTCTTAAGTTGAACCTTCTGGTTAGATCTCTTATTTGAGTTTTACCTGTGCATTAGATGAGTACTTATTGTATGCTTTTTGTTTGCCTGCGATAGAGTACCCGGAGTGCGCCGCGTGTTACTTCGAATCGTTAGGTTTCACGGATCATCAGCAAGGCAAGTAACACTTTGATCATACCTTTTCTACAACCCAGTTTTTTTGCATTAGATCAATCTTCACACATTGCATGATTAGGTTCTAATTAAACTGTGGGATGGGAAGTAGATGAGGTAGTACCTATTACCTGTTTATTATCAAACCTTTGGGAGTTACTTCTACGTTGCTTATTATGCCATGCTATGCTAGTAGACGTGGATTGGGTGAGTGAAATCCATGACAGATGTGAGATTGATAATTAATGGTTTATCTAAGGTGGCAACTTAAATACACATCTGGGTGGATTGAGGCACCTGGATATTCCAGGACCTGCCTGTTTTCTTTTGGACCGCCACCCAGGCTCAAAGGGATCATGCGATTTTTTCAAACTAGAAACTTCCGTGTGCAGCCACAAGCCATTATGGGCTCTGGCATAGTTGATTAAGTCGTGCGAACTCTTACAGGGTAGACTAGCAGATGTAGGGGAAAGTAGGTGTACCGGTCTATCCATCGTAAGGTGCTAGCACTTCTGAAAGACTGTGTCTCGGTCATCCGTTTCTCAAACACCATGTAGTGCGAGAAATCCAACGGAGGCGATCGAGTCTTGTGGGGAAAAGTGCGCAAACCTCTGCCGAGTGTAACAAACTAATCAAGATTAGCCGTGTCCCCGGTTATGGACATCTTGAGTATCTAGTATCTGGATTATCATGTGAATCTCAACATGTTACTCTAAAATTAATGTTGTTGGGTTAATGATGATGCTTAATTGGGATTGAGAATGCTGTCAACCATTCTCAATGTTTAACAACCACCATGATAGTAATTAAATTTATTCCTTTTGAAGTAGGGAAAAATTGGCTTTATGCAAAACTGTAACCATAGAGCTTTCCACCAGCCAAATATGCATATAGTATAGCTGTTGCATTCCATTACTCTCTATGTGTTACCTTGCCAGCATATTCCATGTGCTGACCCGTTTTCGGGCTGCAACGTTAATGTTGCAGACTTTTCAGACGACGATCAAGGAGTTTTTAGGTCGTGGTTCTATACTCAGTGATGCCGTTGGAGTTGATGGACTCACTTATCTTCCAAGCCTTCCGCTGTTATCGTAATTAGATGGCCTTAAGCCATATTTATTGTAGTAAGTTCTCTTTTGAGACACTCGATGTAATAAGTGTGTGATTGCTACTCTGCTATAAATCCTCCGAGTACTGTGTGGTGTCAGCATTACTGATCCAGGGATGACACCGGAGCACAGAGATCAGACTGTTTGAGGTCTGGTCGCTACAGAGATGGTATCAGAGCACACGCTGACTCTAGGACACGACCACTAAGCTAAAGACCTAGATCACTACTCACTCTCTTCTCTTCTGACCTCTCATCTTTTCTACTCTTTAGGATGGCGGATGCAAGGAACAAGTTCACCCAACCGGATGAAGATACACCCTTTGGACGCCACTTGAAGGAAGCCACTAGATACCTGAACATAGGAGTACCAAGCTTCACAGGAACCTACAATGCCACTTTACCTGAAGAAGAGCGCTGGATGATTCAAGTTAAAATCCCAGGAAGGACGTTCATGCCAGTCACTGAGCCCATAGAGTTTTCTTTTAATGCACCAACTTGGAGTCTAGGAAAGAGCATGGCAGCTCACATCGCCATGGGACGCATTGGAGAAGTCTACCGCAAGGATCTTAAGGATACTATATACCAGATTTGTGGGCGCCGAGATGAACACTGGGAGATGATCAGCACCAGGAAATATAGATCAATTGCAGCTTTTATCCAAGAGTTAAACCAGCACATTCGATGACATGAGAATCAGATGTGCGCCGACATGATAGACCTGAAGAAGGCTAAGACTAGAATCAAGGAACTGGAGGAAGAACTCAAGGCTACACGCAAAGATTATGAAGAATAAATTGAAGTATTGGTGGAGAAGAATGACGACCTGATCAAGAAGATTGGAATATTTATGGGAGGCCCGACACCAGTAGATGAAGACGAAGAACCCAAGGAGATTAGCCCGGAAGACTACATCATCATTGACGACACCGACTCGGAACAAGATAGTAGCAATGATGATTATGTTGATGAAGCAGGAGCAGATATCATGGAGTCTACAACCGTAGAATATTTCTAGTATACCACCTCATCAGTAGTAGTAGTCCACCATGTAAATATAGTAGTCCGAGCACTTTGCGATAGTTAGATCGATTGTATGCCTTTGTTTGTTTGAATGAAGTGAATTGTTTGCTTTTGCCTCATGTGCATATGGGTAGTGTTTTCTCTTTAGACCCCCTCTATTCTTATATCTCATCTTTTCTAAACCTCAGATGCCTCCGAGACGTGACCCCGGATTTGCCTTTCTGCCGGAGCTCACCCAGTTGATCCAGCAACAGAACACCTTGATGCAGTTGCTAGTCCAGAATCAGAATCAGGGGAACAACAACAACAACCCACCACCACCACCACCTGTTGACCACTTAGCCCGCTTTCTTAGGCTGAATCCGCCGGTGTTTTCCAGTAGCACCGAGCCGATAATAGCAGATGATTGGCTCCGCAAGACAGCTAGGGAGTTGACCACAGCAGGATGCACAGATGCGGAGAAGGTGAAGTTTGCCGCACATCAGTTAGAAGGACCTGCAGCATCATGGTGGGAGAATTTCACAGCCACCTTTCCAGTCGACACTGTCACATGGGATCAATTTCAGCAGGCTTTCCGTACTGCCCATGTTTCAGCAGGAGCTATGGCCATGAAGAAGTGTGAGTTTCGTAACTTGCGCCAAGGAGGACGGACAGTTGGCCACTATGTGGAGGAGTTTAGTAAGCTAGCACGTTATGCCCCAGACGACGTTGCTACGGATGCAGCTAAGCAGGAGAAGTTCCTGGAAGGACTGAATGATGAGTTGAGTATGCAGTTGATGGTAGCCACCTTCAACAACTACCAGGAGTTGGTAGACCGTGCTCTTATGATTGAAGGGAAGCAGCAGCAAATTGAGAACCGCAAGAGGAAGTATGGACAAGGAAAGTATAATTCAGGAGCTCAGCAGAAGCCACGTTTTACCCCTAGACCGGGAGGACATTTTCAGCATACCCATGGAGTAGGTAGCTCGCACAATCACAATGGCACCAAGAATGGTAATGGGAATGGAGGAAGCAATGGCCAGAACCGCAGCACCCCATCAACCCTAGCCAAGAGAGATCTGAGTCAAGTCACCTGTTTCAAGTGTTCCAAGACCGGACATTATGCCAATGAATGTCCTGAAGGCCAAAACGGCAATGGAAGTTCTGGGAAGAAGCTGAACCCTTTCAACAGGGGACAGGTGAACCACATTAATGTGGAGGAGGTTGAAGCTCAGCCCGATACAGTAATAGGTAAGTTTTTGGTTGTCATTTACTGCACTCGTTCTTTTTGATACTGGTGCATCGCATTCATACATATCAAGGGGATTTGTGGAGAAGTATAGCCTATCCACTAGGGTTCTCAAAACACCTATGCTAGTAAGCTCACCAGGAGCAGAGTACATGGCCAGTCAAGGATGTTTTCAAGTGCCATTAAGTATAGGACGACATGTTTTCCCAACAGATTTAATTATTCTGGAATCTCAAGGTCTGGATGTGATTCTTGGTATGGATTGGCTGTCGATGTATGGAGGAAACATCGATTGTGCTAGTAAGTCAGTTTTGCTTACCACCCCAGAAGGGAGAAGGATCAAGTATGTATCCCGGCATGCGCCAAACAAGAACACAAGTAAATTCATTAACAGGAGTTGTGCAGGAGGAAGTACCAGTGGTAAGGGAATTCCCTGATGTATTTCCAGAGGAGTTGCCAGGCATGCCACCGGAGAGAGATATTGAGTTCTTGATTGAGCTATTGCCAGGCACAGGGCCAATATCAAAGAGACCATATAGGATGCCAGTAAAGGATTTGGTGGAAATTAAGAAACAGATTAAGGAGTTACTGGATAAAGGTTACATTCGCCCAAGTTCTTCACCTTGGGGATCACCAGTACTATTAGTAGAGAAGAAGGATGGATCGTTAAGGATGGTTGTTGATTATCGAGGATTGAATGAAGTAACAATCAAGAACAAGTACCCGCTACCAATGATCAATGATCTGTTTGATTGATTGCAAGGAGCTAAAGTGTTTTCCAAGATCGATTTGCGATCAGGGTACCACCAGTTGAAGATTCGAGAAGAGGATATTCCGAAGACAGCTTTTACCACCAGGTATGGGCTGTATGAGTATACCGTTATGTCATTTGGTCTGACTAACGTGCCTGCCTATTTTATGAACATGATGAACAAAGTGTTTATGGAGTTTTTGGATAAGTTCGTCGTAGTGTTCATTGATAATATCCTGGTTTATTCAAAGAATGAAGAGGAACATAAGGAGCATTTTCATTTGGTACTTGGAAAGCTCAGAGAACATCAATTATATGCCAAGTTCAGCAAATGTGAGTTTTGGTTGAAGGAAGTAGGATTCCTCGGACACGTTATATCTGGAGAAGGTATAGCTGTTGATCCCACTAAAGTTGATACCGTGACCAAGTGGGAAGCCCCAACTACCGTTGGAGAGATCAGGAGTTTTCTTGGACTCGCAGGATACTACCGGAGGTTTATTGAATTTTTTTCAAAGATTTCGAAGCCTATGACGGAGTTGTTGAAGAAAGATACCAAGTTCAAATGGACTGAGCAGTGTGAGGCTAGTTTCCAGGAGTTGAAGAAACGCTTGGTTACCTCACCAGTCTTGATTTTGCCAGATCAGACCAAGGATTATGAGGTGTATTGCGACGCTTCACGTCGAGGACTTGGAGCAGTGCTTATGCAGGAAGGGAGAGTTCTTTCATATGCCTCAAGACAATTGAAGCCCCATGAGTTGAATTACGCTACGCATGATTTGGAGTTAGTAGCCGTAGTGCATGCCTTGAAGACATGGAGACATTTCCTCATCGGAAATCATTGTGAGGTGTACACGGATCATAAGAGTTTGAAGTACATTTTCACACAGAAGGAGTTGAACCTCAGACAAAGGAGATGGTTGGAGCTCATCAAGGATTATGATATGAGATTGCATTATCATCCCGGGAAGGCTAATGTAGTAGCTGATGCATTAAGCCGCAAGAGCCATGTCAATACGTTAATGACGGGAGAAATACCCAAGGAGTTAGCAGAAAATCTTCGTGAACTATGTTTGGAAATAGTTCCGAGAGGCTATGTAGCAGGGTTGGAAATTCAGTCAACTTTGATGGACAGAATCAGGGAAGCTCAGAAGACTGACAAGGAGATTGCTTCCATAAAGGAGAAAATGAAATAAGGAAAAGCTAAAGGATTTCGTGAGGATGAGCACGATACCCTATGGTTTGAAGACCATGTCTATGTGCCCAATGACCCGGAGATCAGGAAGTTAATTCTGCAAGAGGCCCATGATTCACCCTATTCGATTCACCCAGGGAATACCAAGATGTATCTGGATTTGAAGGATATTTTCTGGCGGACCGGAATGAAGAAAGAAATAGCAGAGTATGTAGCAGTTTGTGATGTATGCCAGAGAGTAAAGGCAGAGCATCAGAAGCCAGCAGGATTATTACAACCATTGCCGATACCCGAATGGAAGTGGGATAAGTTAGGCATGGATTTTATCACGGGATTGCCCAGGACTCGTTCAGGCTATGACTCGATTTGGGTTGTAGTCGATCGATTGACGAAAGTAGCTCATTTCATCCCAGTAAAGACCACTTATACCAGTGCTAAGTTGGCAAAAATATACATGACCAGAATAGTATGTCTGCATGGAGTTCCGAGGAGTATCGTATCAGATAGAGGAACCCAGTTTACCTCAAAGTTCTGGAAGCAGTTGCACGAAACTTTGGGAACCAGGCTAAAATTCAGTACAGCTTTTCATCCGTAGACAGATGGACAGACCGAGAGAGTCAATCAGATTTTGGAGGATATGCTGAGAGCTTGTGCGCTAGATTATGGATCTAGTTGGGAAAATAATTTGCCATATGTAGAGTTCTCTTACAACAACAGTTACCAAAACAGTTTGAAGATGGCCCCTTTCGAAGCTTTGTACGGAAGGAGGTGCAGGACACCGTTGTCGTGGGACGAAGTTGGAGACTGTCAGTTGTTTGGACCTGACTTGATTAAGGAGTCTGAACAGAAAGTGAAGTTGATTCACGATAGGCTCAAGGTAGCCCAGTCCAGACAGAAGAGTTATGCAGATTCTAAACGCAAGGAGACAGTTTACGAAGTTGGAGACAGAGCTTATCTTCGAGTATCTCCACTTCGGGGAACAAAGCATTTTGGAGTTAAAGGGAAGTTAGCGCCACGATTTGTAGGACCATATCAAATTTTGGAGCGTATGGGAGAAGTGGCCTACAAGTTGAAATTGCCCGAAGGATTGTCAGGAATTCATGATGTGTTCCACGTTTCTCAGTTAAAGAAGTGTCACGCAGAGATGGCTGACATACCATTGAGAGACACAGTGCCTTTGGAAACTATTCAGTTGGATAACGATATGACCTACGAGGAGAAACCAGTTAAGATCCTCGAGTTTGCCAGCCGAGTTACTCGCAGCAAAGTTATCAAGTTTTGCAAGGTTCAGTGGAGCCACCACACGGAGGATGAAGCCACCTGGGAACGAGAGGAAGATTTGCTCAAAGACCACCCTCACCTATTTTCTAGCCAATCCGAATCTCGAGGGCGAGATTCATCTTAAGGGGGGTAGGTTTGTAACATCCCAAATTTTCAATTTGGAATGTTATACATTAGATCATCATGCATATCATATTTTATTTGCTTTGGGTTTTGATCCTAGAAAATTCCAAGCAACTCAAGGACCCACGGAGAGAGTTGGGGATTTCGTTATGTTCATATTTGAGTGTTTCTCAAATTTTGAGAATAGGATCATTTGATTTTATTTATTTTATCATCAATTATTTCTATTACAAAAATATGAGAGAGGGAATAAAATGACTTTCCCAAAATATAGAAATATTGAGGATTTAATAAAAAAATCAAATAGTTTTATTTCGGAGTTTTTGTTGTTGTTTTTATTTGAATTAGGAAAATGCGCGTTTTTCAAAATTGCATTTAGGGCCCAAATAAATGTTCACTTTGTCGGGCTTGATTTTAGAAGCCCGGGAAAATTTATTTAGGGATTTTTGGAGTCCGTTTAGTATTTTTTTTATTTTTTTCTTCCGAGCAAAAAAAAACCGGAACCGACTATGGGCCGTACTCGGCCAGGACTCCGCCTGGCCGGGGCCTTTATAAGCCGGGGCAAGCCAGCCCGATGGCCCAGCCGCCCCGAAACCCTAGCCGCGCCCTAACCCTAGCCGCCAGCCGCCGCCGCGCGTCGCCCGAGGTTCGCCGCACCTCGAAATCCGTGCCGTTTAAAAAAAAATTTCCGTTCGTCGTTTTTCTTTTTCGTTGGATTTTTCCGCGGTTATTTTCTGATCGTGATTTCTGATCCGATTTTCGTTTTAGTTTAACTTTTCGCTCGTTTATCGGAATCAGGCGATTCAAGCGCCTGGAGTTTCGTCTCGAAACCCTCTATCCGAATAATCAACTTAAACAAGTTTTTGCTACTGTAAAATTTGACTTAGGTTCAGATTACTAGAACGAAGTTGTTTTCTTTCGCCGTTTGACTTTCTTTGCTTCGTTCGATTTGATTCCTTTTGCCAACCGGAGTTCTTAAGTTGAACCTTCTGGTTAGATCTCTTATTTGTGTTTTACCTGTGCATTAGATGAGTACTTATTCTATGCTTTTTGTTTTCCTGCGATAGAGTACCCGGAGTGCGCCGCGTGTTACTTCGAATCGTTAGGTTTCACGGATCATCAGCAAGGCAAGTAACACTTTGATCATACCTTTTCTACAACCCAGTTTTTTTGCATTAGATCAATCTTCACACATTGCATGATTAGGATCTAATTAAACTGTGGATGGGAAGTAGATGATGTAGTACCTATTACCTGTTTATTATCAAACCTTTGGGAGTTACTTCTACATTGCTTATTATGCCATGCTATGCTAGTAGACGTGGATTGGGTGAGTGAAATCCATGACAGATGTGAGATTGATAATTAATGGTTTATCTAAGGTGGCAACTTAAATACACATCTGGGTGGATTGAGGCACCTGGATATTCCAGGACCTGCCTGTTTTCTTTTGGACCGCCACCCAGGCTCAAAGGGATCATGAGATTTTTTCAAACTAGAAACTTCCGTGTGCAGCCACAAGCCATTATGGGCTCTGGCATAGTTGATTAAGTCGTGCGAACTCTTACAGGGTAGACTAGCAGATGTAGGGGAAAGTAGGTGTACCGGTCTATCCATCGTAAGGTGCTAGCGCTTCTGAAAGACTGTGTCTCGGTCATCTGTTTCTCAAACACCATGTAGTGCGAGAAATCCAACGAAGGTGATCGAGTCTTGTGGGGAAAAGTGCGCAAACCTCTGCAGAGTGTAACAAACTAATCAAGATTAGCCGTGTCCCCGGTTATGGACATCTTGAGTATCTAGTATCTGGATTATCATGTGAATCTCAACATGTTACTCTAAAATTAATGTTGTTGGGTTAATGATGATGCTTAATTGGGATTGAGAATGCTGTCAACCATTCTCAATGTTTAACAACCACCATGATAGTAATTAAATTTATTCCTTTTGAAGTAGGGAAAAATTGGCTTTATGCAAAACTGTAACCATAGAGCTTTCCACCAGCCAAATATGCATATAGTATAGCTGTTGCATTCCATTACTCTCTATGTGTTACCTTGCCAGCATATTCCATGTGCTGACCCGTTTTCGGGCAGCAACATTAATGTTGCAGACTTTTCAGACGATGATTAAGGAGTTTTTAGGTCGTGGTTCTATACTCAGTGATGCCGTTGAAGTTGATGGACTCACTTATCTTCCAAGCCTTCCGCTGTTATCGTAATTAGATGGCCTTAAGCCATATTTATTGTAATAAGTTCTCTTTTGAGACACTCGATGTAATAAGTGTGTGATTGCTACTCTGCTATAAATCCTCCGAGTACTGTGTGGTGTCAGCATTACTGATCCAGGGATGACACCGGAGCACAAAGATCAGACTGTTTGAGGTCTAGTCGCTACAGAATCCGTCGAGGATCAAGTTTCCGTGGATATCGGCCGTGTAGTTTAAGCTTCCAAACCTGACCTGGTGGCCAGGGGCGTAACTTTCGATCTGCTCCAGATGGCCAAGCGAGTTGGCCCGCAGTGCGAAGCCGCCGAACACAAAGATCTGTCCGGGGAGAAAAGTCTCACCCTGGACTGCATCACTATCGATGATCGTAGGAGCCATCAAGCCTAATGGCGACGACACAGAGGAACTCTCAATGAAAGCACCAATGTCGGTGTCAAAACCGGCGGATCTTGGGTAGGGGGTCCCGAACTGTGCGTCTAAGGCGGATGGTAATAGGAGGCAGGGGACACGATGTTTTACCCAGGTTCGGGCCCTCTTGATGGAGGTAATACCCTACGTCCTGCTTGATTTATTCTTGATGATATGAGTATTACAAGAGTTGATCTACTACGAGATCGGAGAGGCTAAACCCTAGAAGCTAGCCTATGGTATGATTGTATGTTGCCCTACGGACTAAAACCCTCCGGTTTATATAGACACCGGAGGGGCTAGGGTTACACAAGGTCGGTTACAAAGGAGGAGATATCCATATCCGTATTGCCTAGGTTGCCTTCCACGCCAAGGAGAGTCCCATCCGGACACGAGACGAAGTCTTCAATCTTGTATCTTCATAGTCCAATAGTCCGGCCAAAGGATATAGTCCGGCTGTCTAGAGACCCCCTAATCCAGGACTCCCTCAGAGGCCATGGACCAAAGGGGAAACCCTTCTCCCATATAGGGAGAAGGTCAAGGAAGAAGAAGAAGAAGGGGGGGGGGGAGCTCTCTCCCCCTCTCTCCCGATGGCACCGGAACGCCGCCGGGGCCATCATCATCACCGCAATCTACACCAACAACTTCACCGCCATAATCACCAACTCTTCTCCCCTCTATGCAGCGGTGTAACCCCTCTTTTACCTGCTATAATCTCTACTTAAACATGGTGCTGAATGCTATATATTGTTTCCCAATGATGTATGGCTATCCTATGATGTTTGAGTAGATCTGTTTTGTCCTATGAGTTAATTGATTATCGTGATTGGGTTGAGTTGCATGTTTTATTATTGGTGCTGTCCTATGGTGCTCTCCATGTCGCGCAAGCGTGAGGGATCCCCACTGTAGGGTTTGCAATATGTTCATGATTTGCTTATGGTGGGTGGCATGAGTGACAGAAGCACAGACCCGAGTAAGTAGGTTGTTTGCGTATGGGAATAAATAGGACTTGATACTTTAATGCTATGGTTGGGTTTTACCTTAATGATCTTTAGTAGTTGCAGATGCTTGCTAGAGTTTCAATCATAAGTGCATATGATCCAAGAAGAGAAAGTATGTTAGCTTATGCCTCTCCCTCAGATAAAATTGCAATAATGATTACCTGTCTAGTTATCGATTGCCTAGGGACAAATAACTTTCTCGTGACAAAAAGCTCTCTACTAAAACTAACTTAGTTGTGTCTTTATCTAAACAGCCCCTACTTTTTATTTACGTGCTCTTTATTTTCTTACAAACCTATCCAACAAAACCTACAAAATACTTCTAGTTTCATACTTGTTGTAGGTAAAGCGAACGTTAAGCGTGCGTAGAGTTGTATCGGTGGTCGATAGAACTTGAGGGAATATTTGTTCTACCTTTAGGTCCTCGTTGGGTTCGACACTCTTACTTATCGAAAGAGGCTACAATTGATCCCCTATACTTGTGGGTTATCAAGACCTTTTTCTGGCGCCGTTGCCGGGGAGTTATAGCGTGGGGTGAATATTCTCATGTGTTCTTGTTTGCTTTATCACTAAGTAGATTTTATTTGCTGTTCTAAGTTGTTTTCTATGTTTAGTTATGGGTAGGAAACGTAAAATACCAAAAAATTAGTTGTACCTAGTACACCAATGGTTGAAGAGCCACTCAAAATCTATCACACTCCTGAAGCTTTTTACTTGGATCATCTTCGATCCCTTTGTGCTCGTGCTGAAACCCCAACTAGTTTAGTTGAGGGCAAATCTTTAGATGAGCATGCTTGTTATGTGCGACACTGCTTATCTCAAAAAGGGAAACTTTTACTGGATCAAATTCATCGTTTGCAATGCTATGCTTGGAATTTATGTGAAATATATGATGTTACTTGTTGTTCTGAAAACCCTAAGAAACACCTTCCCTACCAATGTGAGTTTAGTGATAATGGAATTGTATCTTCGTATGCTAAGGCTGTTTATAATTATTATGATGTTCAACAAATTGAAGAATTTGTTGCTTTTAAGGGTGCTTATGAAATTGCTTGTTTGATTGAAAAGTATGATGCTACTCTTTACAAATCTGAAAATTTTGCCATACTTGAATATTGTTATGATAATTATGCTTCTAATGCCTATGTTAAACCTTATATTGAGGACTCCTCCGCTGTCCAAGAAGAGACTAATATTTTGCACGAGTCTATGGAAGAAGAAATTGATGAAACCGTGAGCTCATTGGATGAAAAAGATGATGAGGAGAGCGAAGAACAAAAGGAGGAAGATCGGATTGATCACTTGTGCCCACCTTCTAATGAGAGTACCTCTTCAACTCATACATTGTTTAATTTCCCTTCATGCTTACCGAAGGATGATTGCTATGATGACTGTTATGATCCCGTTGATTCTCTTGAAAAATCCCTTTTTGATGATGCTTGCTATGCTTGTGGCCAAGATGCCAATATGAATTATGCTTATGGAGATGAACTTGCTATAGTTACTTATGTTAAACATGAAATTGTTGCTATTGCACCCACGCATGATAGTCCGATTATCTTTTTGAATTCTCCCGACTACACTATATCGGAGAAGTTTACCCTTATTAAGGATTATATTGATGGGTTGCGTTTTACTACTACACATGATGATTTTGATAGATATAATATGCATGTGCTTGCTGCTCCTACTTGCAATTATTATGAGAGAGGAACTACAGCTCCGCCTCTCCGTGTTTCCAATATGATAAAATTGCATGAAACTGTTTATACTATGCATTGGCCTTTACTATGTGTGCTTGAATTGTTCTTTCATGACATGCTGATGCATAGGAAGAGAGTTAGACTCTGTTGTTGCATGATATATGTTACTTTGTGCTCACTACTAAATGCCAAATCATTGCTAATTCAAATTGGCTTTGATATACCTTGGGATCCGGGTGGATCCATTACTTGAGCACCTTATGCCTAGCTTAATGGCTTTAAAGAAAGCGCTGCCAGGGAGAAAACCCGGAAGTTTTAAAGATTCATTTATTTCTGTTGTGTTCTGTTATAAAGTTCAAAAACAAAAAAAATAAAGAGGGGAACCCAAAACTTTTTCAAAAAGGAAAGTGAAAGTGAGAGAGACAAGCATTATTGAAGTGGGGGAGCTCCTTGAACTTTGTTCATGCTCACAGAAACTTTGTGAATCTTTATTACAGAAATTTTTCAACTAAAATAATTATCCCCTTGTAAATTCCATTATGTAATAAAAATAATGTTCCAAGATTTGCCTTTAGGATGTTTTAGATGCTTGTTGGTTTGTACGGTGCAGGACAGAAATTTTGGCTGTAGTGCGCGATTTTACATTTTTTACTGGAACGTCAAACGTCTCTGAAACTTTTTGCACTGTCTTTCTATACAAATTTTTTATTTTTCCTAATTTTTGTAGAATTGTTTGAGTACCATAGGTATGGTGAATGTTCATATTATTACAGACTGTTCTGTTTTAGACAGATTCTGTTTTTGATGCATAGTTTGCTTGTTTTGATGAAACTATCGATTTATATCAGTGGATTAAGCCATGGAAAAGTTATATTACAGTATCTACAATGCAAAAACAAAATATGAATTGGTTTGCAACAGTACTTAGAGTAGTGATTTTCTTTATTATACTAACGGATCTTACCGAGTTTTCTGTTGAGTTTTGTGTGATTGAAGTTTTCATGTTTTGGGAGAGATCACGATGGATGAAGGAATAAGGAGTGGCAAGAGCCTAAGCTTGGGGATGCCCGAGGCACCCCAAGGAAATATTCAAGGACTCCCAAGCAACCAAGCTTGGGGATGCTCCGGAAGGCATCCCCTCTTTCTTCTAACGATCATCGGTAATTTCACTTGGAGCTATATTTTTATTCATCACATGATATGCGTAAATCTTGGAGAGTCTTTTGCATTTAGTTTTCACTTTTCTTTGATGCACCATGCTGGTATGAGATAGTCCATGGTTGATTTATAGAATGCTCTTTGCACTTCACTTATATCTTTTGAGTTGGCTTTGTAGAATGCTTCATGTGCTTCACTTATATCATTTGAAGTTTGGATTGCCTGTTTCTCTTCACATAGAAAACCGCCATTTGTAGAATGATCTTTTGCTTCACTTATATTTGCTAGATCATGGGCATATCTTTTGTAGAAATAAATAAACTCTCTTTCTTCACTTATATTTATTTAGAGAGATGACAGGAACTGGTCATTCACATGGTTAGTCATAAAATCCTACATAAAACTTGTAGATCACTGAATATGATATGTTTGATTCCTTGCAATAGTTTTGCGATATAAAGATGGTGATATTAGAGTCATGCTAGTGGGTAGTTGTGGATTGTAGAAATACTTGTGTTGAAGTTTGTGATTCCCATAGCATGCACGTATGGTGAACCGTTATGTGATGAAGTCGGAGCATGAGGTATTTATTGATTGTCTTCCTTATGAGTGGCGGTCGGGGACGAGCGATGGTCTTTTACTACCAATCTATCCCCCTAGGAGCATGCGCGTAGTACTTTGTTTTGATGACTAATAGATTTTTTCAATAAGTATGTGAGTTCTTTATGACTAATGTTGAGTCCATGGATTATATGCACTCTCACCCTTCCATCATTGCTAGCCTCTTCGGTACCGTGCATTGCCCTTTCTCACCTCGAGAGTTGGTGCAAACTTCGCCGGTGCATCCAAACCCTGTGATATGATACGCTCTATCACCCATAAACCTCCTTATATCTTCCTCAAAACAGCCACCATACCTACCTATCATGGCATTTCCATAGCCATTCCGAGATATATTGCCATGCAACTTCCATCATCATCATATACATGACTTGAGCATCATTGTCATATTGCTTTTCATGATCGTAAGATAGCTAGCATGATCTTTTCATGGCTTATCCATTTTTTGATGTCATTGCTACACTAGATCATTGCACATCCCGGTACACTGCCGGAGGCATTCATATAGAGCCATATTTTGTTCTAGTATCGAGTTGTAATATTGAGTTGTAAGTAAATAAAAGTGTGATGATCATCATTATTAGAGCATTGTGCCATGTGAGGGAAGGATGATGGAAGCTATGATTCCCTCACAAGTTGTGATGAGTCTTCGGACTTTACAAAAAAAAGAGGCCAAAGAAGCCCACCAAAAAAAGAAAAAAAACAAAAAAACAAAAAAATGAGAGAAAAAGAGAGAAGGGGCAATGTTACTATCCTTTTACCACACTTGTGCTTCAGAGTAGCACCATGTTCTTCATATATAGAGTCTCTTGAGCTATCACTTTCATACTAGTGGGAATTTACATTATAGAACTTGGCTTGTATATTCCGATGATGGGCTTCCTCAAATGCCCGAGGTCTTCATGAGCAAGCAAGTTGGATGCACACCCACTTAGTTTCCAGTTTGAGCTTTCATACACTTATAGCTCGTAATGCATCTGTTGCATGGCAATCCCTACTCCTCACATTGACATCAATTAATGGGCATCTCCATAGCCCATTGATTAGCTGCGTCGATGTGAGACTTTCTCCTTTTGTCTTCTCCACACAACCACCACCATCATATTCTATTCCACCCATAGTGCTATGTCCATGGCTCACGCTCATGTATTGCATGAAAGTTGAAAATGTTTGAGAACGTCAAAAGTATGAAACAATTGGTTGGCTTGTCACCGGGGTTGTGCATGATTCGAATATTTTGTGTGGTGAAGATGGAGTATAGCCAGACCATATGATTTTGTAGGGATAACTTTCTTTGGCCATGTTATTTTGAAAAGACATGATTGCTTTATTAGTATGCTTGAAGTATTATTGTCTTAATGTCAAATGATAGACTATTACTTTGAATCACTCATGTCTTAATATTCACGCCATGATTAAATTACATGATCAAGGTTATGTTAGGTAGCATTCGACATCAAAAATTATCTATTTTATCATTTACCTACTCGAGGACGAGCATGAATTAAGCTTGGGGATGCAGATACGTCTCCGTCGTATCTATAATTTTTGATTGTTGCATGCCAATATTCTACAACTTTCATATACTTTTGACAACTTTTTATACTATTTTTGGGACTAACATATTGATCCAGTGCCCAGTGCCAGTTCCTGTTTGTTGCATGTTTTTTGTTTCGCAGTAAATCCATATCAAACGGAGTCCAAACGGGATAAAAACTGACGGAGATTTTGTTTGGAATATATGTGATTTTTGGGAAGAAAACTCAACGCGAGATGATGCCCGAGGGGGCCACGAGGCAGGGGGCGCGCCCCAGGGGGGTAGGCGCACCCTGGGCCCTCGTGGCCACCCCGTAATACGATTTATGCCCTTCTTTCACCGCAAAAAGCTAATATCCGGATAGAGATCGTGTTAAAATTTCTGCCCAATCGGAGTTATGGATCTCCGAGAATATAAGAAACGGTGAAAGGGCATAATCGGAGAACGCAGAAACAGAGAGACAGAGAGACAGATCCAATCTCGGAGGGGCTCTCGCCCCTCCGCCGCCATGGAGGCCATGGACCAGAGGTGAAACCCTTCTCCCATATATGGAGAAGGTCAAGGAAGAAGAAGAAGAAGAAGAGGGGGGGGGCTCTCTCCCCCTCTCCCCCGGTGGCACCGGAATGCCGTCAGGGCCATCATCATCACGGCAATCTACACCAACAACTTCACTGCCATCATCACCAACTCTTCTCCCCTCTATGCAGCGGTGTAACCCCTCTTTTACCCGCTGTAATCTCTACTTAAACATGGTGCTCAACACTATATATTATTTCCCAATGATGTATGGCTATCCTATGATGTTTGAGTAGATCCGTTTTGTCCTATGGGTTAATTGATGATCATGATTGGTTTGAGTTGCATGTTTTATTATTGGTGCTATCCTATGGTGCTCTCCGTGTCGCACAAGCATGAGGGATCCCCGCTATAGGGTTTGCAATATGTTCATGATTTGCTTATGGTGGGTGGCGTGAGTGACAGAAGCACAAACCCGAGTAAGTAGGTTGTTTGCGTATGGGAATAAAGAGGACTTGATACTTTAATGCTATGGTTGGGTTTTACCTTAATGATCTTTAGTAGTTGCGGATGCTTGCTAGAGTTCCAATGATAAGTGCATATGATCCAAGAAGAGAAAGTATGTTATCTTATGCCTCTCCGTCAAATAAAATTGCAATAATGATTACCAGTCTAGTTATCGATTGCCTAGGGACAAATAACTTTCTCGTGACAAAAAGCTCTCTACTAAAACTAACTTAGTTGTGTCTTTATATAAACAGCCCCTACTTTTTATTTACGTGCTCTTTATTATCTTGCAAACCTATCCAACAACACCTACAAAATACTTCTAGGTTCATACTTGTTCTAGGTAAAGCGAACGTTAAGCATGCATAGAGTTGTATCGGTGGTCGATAGAACTTGAGGGAATATTTGTTCTACCTTTAGCTCCTCGTTGGGTTCGACACTCTTACTTATCGAAAGAGGCTACAATTGATCCCCTATACTTGTGGGTTATCAGTGACTAGTACTGTTGATTACATCTTGTAGTTGATTACTATATGGTTTATTTGGTGAAAGATTATATGTTCAGATCCAATATGCTATTTAATACCCCTCTAATCATGAGCATGTTTATCATTTGTGAGTAGTTACCTTTGTTCTTGAGGTCACGGGAGAAATCATGTTGCAAGTAATCATGTGAATTTGATATGTGTTCGATATTTTGATAGTATGTATGTTGTGATTCCCTTAGTGGTGTGATGTGAACGTCGACTACATGACACTTCACCATATTTGGGCCTAAGGGAATGCATTGTGGAGTAGCAATTAGATGGTGGGCTGCGAGAGTGACAGAAACTTAAACCCCAGTTTATGCGCTATTCCATAAGGGAGCGATTGGATCCAAAAGTTTAATGCTATGGTTAGAATTTATTCTTAATACTTTTCTTGCAGTTGCAGATGCTTGCGGGAGGGTTAATCATAAGTAGGAGGTTTGTTCAAGTAAGAACATCACCTAAGCACCAGTCCACCCACATATCAAATTATCAAAGTAGCAAACACAAATCAAACCAACATGATGAAAGTGACTAGATGAAATTCCCGTGTACCCTCAAGAACACTTTGCTTATCATAAGAGACCGTTTTGGCCTGTCCTTTGCCTCAAAAGGATTGGTCTACCTTGCTGCACTTTTGTTACTACTATTGTTACTTGCTTGTTACAAATTATCTTGCTATCATCGAGGAGGTTTACCGGTCTGGAGCCATCAAAATAAATAATTCTGAAGGTACTAACCCGAAGGTTGTCAATGGACAACGAATAAAGCATTATATCTCAGGTATGCCTATTAATGTTGAAAGTAATATTATCCAAACTATGACACTGGAAGAACAGATAAAAGAGTCCTTGCAGAACACTCCAGAATCGTGAAAATAAGGAGCTACGTGATACGATAAGTAAACGGACTCCGAAAAATCCGCAGAAATATTTTTTGCAAGTTTCGGAATATTTAAGAATTTTGGAAATAAAGAAACTTCCAGGAAGCGTCCCCTGGTGGGCACAAGACACTAGGGCGTGCCAGGCTGTCTGGCACGTCCAGGTGGGTTGTGCCCACCTGGGACACCTTACGTACTCCATTTTTCTGCCATATACTTGTCCTCCACGATAAAAAAATCTATATATACTTCCCGAACCCGTTGATCACCGTATCACGCAGAAATCGTTTGTTCTCTTTTCTTTCTGTTTTCTGTCAGATCTGTCAGGCCAGACATCATGTCTTCTTCTTCCTCCAACAACGTGGAAGAGGATGCTTGGTTGATGAAGATCGAGCTGAAGAGAGCAGAGCCCGTTGAAGTTGTCGGAGGAGATGGGAGCAAGGAGGTTACCGTAGATCAGCCTCCGGTCCTCGAACAAGCACTGCCAGCAGAGGAGTAGGAGGAGGAAGATATCCTTAAACCCTACCTTACTCACCTTACTCCTGCTGAGATTGAGGACTTTCGCATCATTGAAATAGTTCACATATAAAATAAGTATCTCACTCGTGAAAATATTCTGCATCAAGAGCACATCACCCACCTCAGGAGCGTCATCCGTTGATTGGAGAATCTTTTGATCCTTAAGGATAGAATCACTTCATCACCACCAAAAGAGAATTGAGTATCGGGTATGGGCACTCCCCTTGGCTTCCGCCAAGCTTGGGGGAGGTGCCCCGGTATCGTATCATCCCACTATTTTTTTCTTTTACCTATTTTAGTTCGATGTTTTGCTTTAGATGAATAAAAATTTAGTGCGATCCTTTCTTCTTTGAGAGTTTGCTTAGTGTCTATCCTTGTAATCGTGTGCAAGTTATATAATAAAGTTTAGTGTGAGTTTTTGCTTTCTTTACTTTCATGTTGCAAATAAAGAAAATAAATAAGAAAATAAAAAGAGAAAGGTAATAAAAAGAGAAAGGAAATAAATCATAAAATTATATACTAATCCTATGGTAGGTGATGGCACCACATAAGGAAAAGTGTAAGTAGAAAATTTTATTAGAGATTGACAAACATAGCATTAGTCAATTATGCAACTCATGAAATAATTAATAAGGGAAGAGAAGATTCACATATAAATATACTATCCTAGAAATCTTTTGTGATTGTCAGCCCTCATCAAAATATTATATGCCAAAATTGTTGACGTTGGACAAGGAAGACAACGTAATGATTTATGCTTGTTCATATTCACATAGAAGTCCTTTGCCTCAAAAGGATTGGGCTACCTTGCTGCACTTTTGTTACTACTGATGGGTTTCGTAGTAATTTCAAAAATTTTCCTACGGACACGCAAGATCATGGTGATGCATAGCAACGAGAGGGGAGAGTGTGATCTACATACCCTTGTAGATCGACAACAGAAGCGTTAGCACAACGTGGTTGATGTAGTCGTACGTCTTCACTGCCCGACCGATCAAGCACCGAAACTACGGCACCTCCAAGTTTTAGCACACGTTCAGCTCGATGACGATCCCCGGACTCCAATCCAGCAAAGTGTCGGGGAAGAGTTCTGTCAGCACGACGGCGTGGTGATGATCTTGATGTACTACTGTCGCAGGGCTTCGCCTAAGCACCGCTACAATATTATCGAGGACTATGGTGGAAGGGGGCACCGCACACGGCTAAGAATATGATCACGTGGATCAACTTGTGTCTCTAGGGGTGCTCCCTGCCTCCGTATATAAAGGTTCAAAGGGGGGGGGGTGCGGTCGGCCAGGAGAGGGCGCGCCAGGAGGAGTCCTACTCCCTATGGGAGTAGGATTCCCCCCTTTCCTAGTTGGAATAGGATTCGGGAGGGGGGAAAGAGGAGAGAGAGAAGGAAGGGGGGGGGGGCGCCGGCCCCCTCTCCTTGTCCTATTCGGACTAGGGGGGGAGGGGCACGCGGCCCAGCCCTGGCCACCTCTCCTCTCTTCCACTAAAGCCCACTAAGGCCCATATACCTCCCAGGGGGTTCCGGTAACCTCCCGGTACTCCGGTAAAATCCCGATTTCACCCGGAACACTTCCGATATCCAAATATAGGCTTCCAATATATCAATCTTTATGTCTCGACCATTTAGAGACTCCTCGTCATGTCCGTGATCACATCCGGGACTCCGAACAAACTTCGGTACATCAAAATGCATAAACTCATAATATAACTGTCATCGAAACCTTAAGCGTGCGGACCCTACGGGTTTGAGAACAATGTAGACATGATCGAGACACGTCTCCGGTCAATAACCAATAGCGGAACCTGGATGCTTATATTGGCTCCTACATATTCTACGAAGATCTTTTATCGGTCAGACCGCATAACAACATACGTTGTTCCCTTTGTCATCGGTATGTTACTTGCCCGAGATTCGATCGTCGGTATCTCAATACCTAGTTCAATCTCGTTACCGGCAAGTCTCTTTACTCGTTCCGTAATACGTCATCTCACAACTAACTCATTAGTTGCAATGCTTGCAAGGCTTATGTGATGTGCATTACCGAGAGGGCCCAGAGATACCTCTCCGACAATCAGAGTGACAAATCCTAATCTCGAAATACGCCAACCCAACATGTACCTTTGGAGACACCTGTAGAGCACCTTTATAATCACCCATTTACGTTGTGACGTTTGGTAGCACACAAAGTGTTCCTCCGGCAAACGGGAGTTGCATAATCTCATAGTCATAGGAACATGTATAAGTCATGAAGAAAGCAATAGCAACATACTAAACGATCGGGTGCTAAGCTAATGGAATGGGTCATGTCAATCAGATCATTCACCTAATGATGTGATCCCGTTAATCAAATAACAACTCTTTGTCCATGGTTAGGAAACATAACCATCTTTGATTAACGAGCTAGTCTAGTAGAGGCATACTAGTGACACTCTGTTTGTCTATGTATTCACACATGTATTATGTTTCCGGTTAATACAATTCTAGCATGAATAATAAACATTTATCATGATATAAGGAAATAAATAATAACTTTATTATTGCCTCTAGGGCATATTTCCTTCAACTACTATCATTACTTACTCGTTACAAATTATCTTGCTATCAAGCTGCTCTGATACTTACAATTTTAGCACCTGCAGGCATTACCTTGCTGAAAACCACTTGTCATTTCCTTCTGCTCCTTGTTGGGTTCGACACTCTTACTTATCGGAAAGAGCTACAATTGATCCCCGATACTTGTGGGTCATCAACGCCGACTGGGCTGGGTGTCCTGACAGTCGGTGCTCCACTTCCGGCTACTGTGTCTACCGCACGCCCTCTCTCATTTCGTGGTCGTCTAAACGGCAACCCACGGTCTCACGATCAAGCTCTAAGGCCGAGTACATGGCCGTGGCCAATGCCATCATGGAGTGTTCCTGGCTACGACAGCTACTTCAGGAGTTGCTATGTGAGGTTCCCAAGGCCACACTTATCTACTGTGACAATGTCTCCATGGTCTACCTTGCTGCCAACTCTTTTCATCACCGACGGACGAAGCATATTGAGCTCGACATTCACTTCATCAGGGAGCACATCCCACTTGGTCGTGTTTGAGTTCTGCATGTCCCACTAATCAGTAGTTCCCTAATGTTATGAAGAAGGGACTACCTACCTCGACTTTCGAGGGTTTTTGGTCCAGTCTTTGTGTCACCAGCGATGTTTCGACTGCGCGCGGGGGGGGGGGGGTGGTGGTGGTGAGGGAGTCCTGGATTAAGGGGTCCTCGGGCGTCCGGCCTATGTAACATAGGCCAGACTAATGGGCTATGAAGATACAAGGCAGAAGATTTCTTCCCGTGTCCGGATGGGACTCTCCTTTGCGTGGATGGCAAGCTTGGCGTTCGGATATGTAGATTCCTTTGTAAACCGACTTGGTACGACCCTAGGCCCCTCCGGTGTCTATGTAACCGGAGGGTTTAGTCCATAGAGGCAATCACAACCATACATGCTAGACTTCTAGGGTTTAGCCATTACGATCTCGTGGTAGATCAACTCTTGTAATCCTCGTATTCATCAAGATCAATCAAGCAGGAAGTAGGGTATTACCTCCATCAAGAGCGCCCGAACCTGGGTAAACATCATGTCCCCTGTCTCTTGTTACCATCAACCCTAGACGCATAGTTCAGGACCCCCTACCCAAGATCCGCCAGTTTTGACACCGACATTGGTGCTTTCATTGAGAGTTCCACTATGATGTTGAAGACAGGATTGATGGCTTGCCTTATTATCAAGGACGGCATCACCTCCGGAGGAGCCCTGGCCTCAGGTGAAACCCTCCGGCTGGGCGGCTTCACCATGACCGCCCGCTCGGTTGTCAAGCCGATGATGACTTCTTGGGTCATCAAAAATCATCTCCGTGTCGGCTCCGAATACTCCAAACTGATGGATCCGGCGGAGTTATCGTCTTTAAACGAACTCCTGGACCGCATCGCCGCCATGGGGGTCTGTACAGACTATGATCAGATTGGGATTAAACCCAATCAGAGAGAAATTAAATCTCCGCCGATCACCCATCAGATAGCGGTCGTGGAGGAGCAAAGCAACAATTCTTCCCTTATGTTGAAGACAAGTTGTGTTCGGATTTCCGAGCTCGATGAGACGGATATCTGTCTGCAGGACGACACTCCCAGTCCTCTGAACCTAGAATCGGGTGTTGGGTCTGGAAATTCACTTAACACCCCGGAGCCCGAACTTTTAAGCTCGGGAGTTCTTCAAACTCCGGATTCCAAATTGGGTCAAGGTTCGAGTTTAAAGCCACCCACCCACCACAAGCAATATTCGCCAAGTAATTCCGGTCCTCCGGATATATGCGACCTCATGTACGTACGACAACAGTCTTAGGAAACAGTCCATCACTTTTGGACCAGATTCCTCCTTGTCAAAAACAAGATTACAGATTGCCGCGACGAGGACGCGATTTCAGTATTCTGCAATAATTGCATGGATGAAGGAATCCTCAACGCCATCAACCGCCGTCGCGTATTACACTTCACTGACCTGGCAACCATAGTACAGAAGTACTGCACAATGGAAAGTGCTTGGAAAACTCAGACAGCTCGCTGGGAACCCCCGGTTTCCACTCAACCCCTTGAGCGGACGAAAAGGGTGCACCCTCGAGTGGCACCCAGCCCCATATTGAAGAAAACTAAGCCCATTACGGAACGTGGAACCGTTCTGGAGGGATGGCTCGATAAGCCATGCAAAATACACACGATGTCGGACACCGAATCAACCCACAGCCTTAGAGCATGTTGGATACTCCGGCAAGTGGCCAAGAGCGGCGAGGATATCTCACCAAAGACACCCCCGAGCACGGCGACCTCAGAGTACTGACGGTCTTCAAGACTTTCGCTTCAAACAATCGGCACAAGAGGACACTCCGCGACCTCGCCGAAGTCTACCAAGTTGCAACAATTAACCCCTGGAATGACACGGCCATAACTTTTAATTCCAGTGACGAACCAAGAATCCGGTCAGTCCGAGCACCATCCGCCTTGGTCCTCAATCCAATCGTGGATGGATTTGGGCTCACTAAAGTGCTCATGGACAGCGGCAGTGGGCTAAACCTCATCTACAAGGACACACTCAATAAAATGGAAATAGACAGGAGCCGCATCGAGCAAAGTAATACGACCTTCCAAGGAATCATTCCCAGCCGAGAGGCACGCTGCACGGGAAAATCACACTTGACGTGGTATTCGGCACACTGGAGAACTATCGGTCTGAAGAGATAACCTTCCAAGTGGCCCTTTCAACAGTGGATACCATGCCCTATTGGGGCGAGATGCATTCACACGCTTCCAAGCTATACGTCATTACGGGTACATGAAGCTCAAGATGCCCGGGCCCAACGGTATTATCACTCTTGTCAGCGATCCGGACATAGCCCTCCGCGCCAAAAACAAAACGACATCCCTATCCCTTGAGGCACTGTCCGAGGCCCTCGCGGTCGAAGAGTTAATCGCACTACGCTCCACGGTGGATAGGGACAATATAATCCTTGATAAGCGGCCCAAACCCACCTCCTTCAAACCAGCAGACAAAATAGTCAAATTTCAAGTCCACCCAACGGACCCTAAGAAAACAGCTTCCATCGGGCCATAGCTGGACCCAGCGGTCGACGCCGCACTACGAGCGTTCCTTGTTGGGGATCGTTGCAGAAATTAAAAAATTTCTACGCATCACCAATATCAACCTATGAAGAGACTAGCAACGAGAGAGAGGGGAGTGTATCTTCAACCCTTGAAGATCGTGAAACGGAAGCGTTACAAGAACGCGGATGAAGGAGTCGTACTCACAGCGATTTAGATCGCGGTTGATTCTGATCTAAGCGCTGAACAACGTCGCCTCCGCGTTCAACACACGTACATCCCGGCGACGTCTCCTCCTTCTTGATCCAGCAAGGGGAAAGGAGAAGTTGGGGAAGAGCTCCGGCATGATGACGTGGTGGTGGAGCTCACAGTTCTCCGGCAGGGCTTCGCCGATCTCAACGGAGGAGGAGGGGGTGTTGCAGAGGGGGAGGGCTGCGCCTTGGATGAGGTGTTGTTGACCTCCCTCCACCCCTCTATTTATAGGGCGAAGGGGGAAGGGGCCCGGCCCCTCTAGATGAGATCTAGAGGGGGGGCAAGGGGAGGGGGCTTGCCCCCCAAGCCAAGGGGGGCACCCCCTTTAGGGTTTCCCCCCAACCCTAGGCGCATGGGCCCTCCCACATACAGCCCATATATAGGGCCCTGCGGGGCAGGTGGACCCTACCGGTGGACCCCCGGAACCCCTTCGGTGGTCCTGGTACAATACCGATAAACCCCCGAACACTTCCGGTGACCGTATGATGACTTCACATATATAAATCTTCACCTCCGGAGACATGACCGAGACATCTCTCCGGCCAATAACCAACAGCAGGATCTGGATACCCATGTTGGTTACCACATGTTCCACGATGATCTCATCAGATGAACCACGATGTCGGGGATTCAATCAATCTCGTATACAATTCCCTTTGTCTACCGGTATGATACTTGCCCGAGATTCGATCGTCGGTATCCCTATACCTTGTTCAATCACGTTACCGGAAATTCTCTTTACTTGTTCCGTAACACATCATCCCGTGATCAACTCCTTGGTCACATTGAGCTCATTATGATGATGTCTTACCGAGTAGGCCCAGAGATACCTCTCCGTCACGCAGAGTGACAAATCCCAGTCTCGATTCGTGCCAACTCAACAGACACTTTCAAAGATACCCGTAGTGTGCCTTTATAGCCACCCAGTTACGTTGTGACGTTTGGCACACCCAAAGCATTCCTACGGTATCCGGGAGTTGCACAATCTCATGGTCTAAGGAAATGATACTTGACATTATAAAAGCTTTAGCAGACGAACTACATGATGTTGTGCTACGCTTAGGATTGGGTCTTGTCCATCACATCATTCTCCCAATGATGTGATCCCGTTATCAATGATATCCAATGTCCATGGTCAGGAAACCGTAACAATTTATTGATCAATGAGCTAGTCAACTAGAGGCTTTCGCTTGAGGACAAGCGAGGTCTAAGCTTGGGGGAGCTGATACGTCCATTTTGCATCATGCTTTTATTTGGATATTTATTGCATTATGGGCTGTTATTACACATTATGTCACAATACTTATGCCTATTATCTCTTATTTTACAAGGTTTACATAAAGAGGGAGAATGCCGGCAGCTAGGATTCTGGGCTGGAAAAGGAGCAAATATTAGAGACCTATTCTGCACAGCTCCAAAAGTCCTGAAACTTCACGGAAGATGTTTTCAGAATATATCAAAAATACTCAGCGGAAGAAGTTCACCAGGGGGGCCACACCCTGCCCACGAGGGTGGGGGGCGCGACCCTACCTCGTGGGCCCCCTGGTGGCCCTCCGGTGGCCATCTTCTTCTATATGAAGTCTTTCGATGGGAAAATAAATCATAAGCCATCTTCTCGGACGAAACTCCGCCGCCACGAGGCGGAACCTTGGCGGAACCAATCTAGGGCTCTGGCGGAGCTGTTCTACGGGGGAAACTTCCATCTGGGAGGGAGAAATCATCGCCATCGTCATCACCAATGCTCCTCTCATCGGGAGAGGGCAATCTCCATCAACATCTTCATCAGCACCATCTCCTCTCAAAAACCTAGTTCATCTCTTGTATCCAATTCTTGTCTCCAAGTCCAGGATTGGTACTAGTAGGTTGCTAGTAGTGTTAATTACTCCTTGTAGTTGATGCTAGTTGGTTTATTTGGTGGAAGATCATATGTTTAGATCCTATATGCATATTAATACCCCTCTGATTATGAACATGAATATGCTTTGTGAGTAGTTATGTTTGTTCCCGAGGACATGGGAGAAGTCTTGCTATTAGTAGTCATGTGAATTTGCTATTTGTTCGATATTTTGATGAGATGTATGTTGTCTCTCCTCTAGTGGTGTTATGTGAACGTCGACTACATAACACTTCACCATTGTTTGGGCCTAGAAGAAGGCATTGGGAAGTAATAAGTAGATGATGGGTTGCTAGAGTGACAGAAGCTTAAGCCCTAGTTTACGCATTGCTTTGTAAGGGGCTGATTTGGATCCATATGTTTCATGCTATGGTTAGGTTTACCTTAATACTTTTTTTGTAGTTGCGGATGCTTGCAATAGAGGTTAATCATAAGTGGGACGCTTGTCCAAGTAAGGACAGTACCCAAGCACCGGTCCACCCACATACCAAATTATCAAAGTATCGAACGCGAATCATATGAACGTGATAAAAACTAGCTTGACGATATTCCCATGTGTCCTCGGGAGCGCTTTTCTCTATATAAGAGTTTGTCCAGGCTTGTCCTTTGCTACAAAAAGGATTGAGCCACCTTGCTGCACTTCATTTACTTTTGTTCTTTGTTGCTCGTCACAAATTATCCTATCACAAAACTATCTGTTACCATTTATTTTAGTACTTGCAGAGAATACCTTGCTGGAAACCGCTTATCATTTCCTTCTGCTCCTTGTTGGGTTTGACACTCTTACTTATCGAAAGGACTACGATAGATCCCCTATACTTGTGGGTCGTCAAGACTCTTTTCTGGCGCCGCTGCCGGGGAGTGAAGCGCCTTTTTATATAGTGTGCTGAAATTTACTGTCACTTGTTACTATGGAAAGTAATCCTCCAAGGAGCTTGTTTGGGGTATCTTCACCCCGACTAGTAGAGCAAAGAGTTGCTCCTCAACCTACTCAACCTACTGAAAATGAAAATGAAAATGTCTGCTTTGAAATTCCTTCGGGTATGATAGAAAAACTGCTAGCTAATCCTTTTGTAGGAGATGGAACAAAGCATCCTGATGAGCATCTAATATATGTGGATGAAGTTTGTGGATTATTTAAGCTTGCAGGTGAACCCAGAGATGTTGTTAAGAAGAAGGTCTTCCCTTTATCTTTGAAGGGAGATGCATCGACATGGTATAGCCTATGTGATGATATGGGGTCATGGAACTACAAACGATTGAAATTGGAATTTTAGCAGAAGTTTTATCCTATGCATCTTGTTCATCGTGATCGCAATTATATATATAATTTTTGGCCTCGTGAAGGAGAAAGCATCGCTCAAGCTTGGTGGAGGCTTAAATCTATTACCTACTAATAAAGCAAGGTGCGTTTTGCTAAATTTTTCATCCGTTCACCCATATTATTATTTATGTTTTTTGGAGATTTATTGTTATCCGAGGTGGTACTAATTTTTTATGAATGATTTTCCACACGCAGGTGCTTTTATTGGGACAGTCCAAATTTTTCCGGCCCAGTGCAAAAATTACTATCTGCTGCATGATTTGAACTCTCAACCTCATGTACAACAACAAATGTCACGACCAACTCATATAGCTCACATTATGTGATAATAGAACGTTGATAATCATATTAAATAGTTCCACATTGTTTGCTTAAATCCAATCTTTCTAATTTATATACACCTTGGATTTTTCTAGGTATTAAGAAGGCATCTCGGGAATTAATAAGGAAGGAAAGAGAAAGAATAAAGAAGGAATTAGGGATTTCGGGTGTGACAGGAAAATACAAAAGGAAATTGGAGGAAAGAGGAAGAAAATAGAAGGAAAGAGAAAGAAAATAGAAGGAGAAATAAATACGGAAAGTGGGATGCATGCGTGGGAAATATAGAAGGAAAGAATAAATGAGAGAGGAAGGAAAAACAAGGAAATAATAAAGAGGAAAGAGGGAAAAAATAGAAGGAGAGAGAAAGAATTAGAAGGAAACATGAAGAAGGAAAGTGGGATGCATGCGTTGCCAATTAAACAAAGTTGTATTGTATCTTGTCATACCAAGCGCTGGATCTCTCGGGCAGATGCAAAGCTGATTAGATGATCAATAAGAAGCGTACACACACGGTCACACATGGTGTCAAACAAGTAAAGTTTTTAAAGGAACAAATCTTGCAGTCGCCTTTGGCTCTATGCCAAATGGTAAAAAGATTAAAGTGTAGTTTTCTTGAATTTTTTTTGCATCCTTTAGTGTGCTCACAACTTCAACTATATCAAATGTTTACAAATGGTAATTTACCCCCTATTGTTAAAAATTGAAGCATTTAGTCTCTCGGACTAATTAGAGCATTTTTTAAAAAAAAAACTGAACTAATTTTGTATGACACTTGACACAGTTAAATTTTTTGACCATTTGATTCCATCTTCTGCCACGGGATCATCATCCCTCCCACCTCTAACATACGTGCCACATCGGTTAGTAATGATTCTTAAAATATGGATGTTCATCTTTACTAAACGTACAATTATTTTTTGGTGGTTTAATTGAAGACCATTGGTAATTATGTCTCAAAAATATCATTGTTTTCCTACACAGTCCGGGGCTTATTCAATTACTGAACTGATGAATTTTTTCTTTGTTTCTAAATTATTGAACCGCTTTTTTGTAGCTGAATTACTAGGTGTTGTGTTTACGTGCACAGGCCATGGGTGACATATTTCTATATATCTGAATTTTTTTATGTCGGGAACTAAGACGCGATATTGTGATACTAATATTTGACGTGTTGGAATTGTTTAACTCAAGAGCAAAATATTAACTATAACACCCCAAAAATTATATGATTAAATCATAAAATAAAAGTCTTCATTTTTGGTCATGTGCTATGTTTTTTGAACAACCAAACAAATCTTTTCTCTTATTTATTTGGTCAACCCACTAGCGCCCGTCACCAAAGTACAAGGAGTCCGACTCAGAGTCCCAACTGTATGTGACACAAATTCCGCACTTTTTCTATTATATTAGTCAGAGATGGCGGATCCTTGTACAACGCTCCTAATATCATGTAACACGAACTATGCTCCACTACCCAGTCCATCACCTTGGTAGACATTGATTCATGGAAATTGGTGTCGCCTCCATAGTAAAGCAAGGACCTTGTACTAAAATGCACTTTACCATTTTTGATATAATATGATATTTGTTGGGCATCACTAAGCAATGCCAGCAAAGGCGTGTGGAGATACTCACAACTAGGTAGATATTTTTGTGGTTCAAATTGCATACACCTTTAGTACACTTATGAAATACTACAACGATTTTGTTTTTTGCGCAACACATCTTTTCATGTTGTTTCTCGACGTCAAGGATTTCAAGGAGTTTGGTGATGTCGTCATGTCTCGTGATGGGTCATTGGGTTAGTGAGGTGGTGCTTTTTTTCTCCCGCTGCAACGCACGGGCATTTGTGCTAGTCAATGTTATATTCATGCCCCAATATGAGCTCTCAAGAGAAATGATTATTCAAAATTTTTATGCTCGGCTTTCTGATAGGAATCGCACCATGCTCGATACTTCTTGTGCTGGCTCTTTTATGATGAAGACTATTGAATTCAAATGGGATTTATTGGAAAGAATTAAACACAACTCTGAAGATTGGGACCTCAACAAAGGTAAGGAGTCAGGTATGACAACTAGGTTTGATTGTGTTAAATCTTTTATGGATACCGATGTTTTTCGTAAGTTTAGCACTAAATATGGACTTGACTCTGAAATAGTAGCTTCTTTCTGTGAATCTTTTGCTACTTATGTTGATCTCCCCAAGGAGAAGTGGTTTAAATATCATCCTCCCATAGAAGTAAAAGTAGCTGCACCTATTAAAGTTGAAGAAAAGACTATCACTTATAATGATCCTATTGTTCCTACTGCTTATGTTGAGAAACCACCTTTTCCTATTAGGATAAAGGATCATGCTAAAGCTTCAACTGTGGTTCGTAAGAGCAATATTAAAACTTATACACCTTCTGAGAAAATTAAAGTTGAACCTGATGTTGCTATTGTTAAAGATCTCTTGGCCGATAATATTGATGGGCATGTTATTTATTTCTGTGATGAAACTGCTAGAATTGCTAAACCTTGTGCTAAAGATAAACCTAGACCTGTGGTACGCATGCCTGTTATTTCTGTTAAAATAGGAGATCATTGTTATCATGGCTTATGTGATACGGGTGCTAGTGCTAGTGCAATACCTATTAGCCTATATAGAGAAATTATGCATGATATTGCACCCGTTGAGTTAGAAGATATTGATGTCACAATTAAACTTGCCAATAGAGATACTATTTCACCAATAGGAATTGTTAGAGATGTTGAAGTCTTGTGTGGGAAAACTAAATATCCTGCTGATTTTCTTGTTCTTGGTTCCCCACAAGATAGCTTTTGTCCCATTATATTTGGTAGACCCTTCTTAAACATTGTTAATGATACCATAGATTGCAAAAGGGATGTTGTTACTATCGGTTTAGATGATATGTCTCATGAATTTAATTTCTCTAAATTTAGTAGACAACACCGTGAAGAAGAACTACCTAGTAAGGATGAAATTATTGGTCTTGCTTCTATTGCCGTACCTCCTAGTGATCCTTTAGAACAATATTTGCTAGACCATGAAAATGATATGTTTATGAATGAAAGAAGGGAAATAGACGAAGTATTCTTTAAACAGGAACCTATTCTGAAACACAATTTACCTGTTGAAATCCTAGGGGATCCTCCTCCACCCAAGGGTGATCCCGGGTTTGAGCTTAAACCGTTGCTTGATACTCTTAAATATGCTTATCTTGATGAGAAAAGGATATATCCTGTTATTATTAGTGATAACCTTTCAGAGCATCAGGAAGAGAGATTATTGAAAACTCTGAAGAAGCACCGTGCTGCTATTGGGTATACTCTTGATGATCTTAAGGGCATTAGTCCCACTCTATGTCAACATAAAATAAATTTGGAAGAAGATGCTAAACCAGTTCGTGATCATCAACGACGGCTGAATCCTAAAATGAAAGAAGTGGTAAGAAAGGAAATACTAAAGCTCCTTGAGGCAGGTATAATCTATCCCGTTGCTGATAGTCAGTGGGTAAGTCCTGTCCATGGTGTCCCTAAGAAGGGAGGTATTACTGTCGTTCCTAATGTAAAGATGAATTGATTCCTCAAAGAATTATTACAGGTTATAGGATGGTAATTGATTTCCGCAAATTAAATAAGGCCACTAAAAAGGATCATTACCCCTTACCTTTTATTGATCAAATGCTAGAAAGATTATCTAAACATACACATTTTTGCTTTCTAGATGGTTATTCTGGTTTCTCTCAAATACCTGTGTCAGCCAAGGATCAGTCAAAGACTACTTTTACTTGCCCTTTTGGTACTTTTGCTTATAGACGTATGCCTTTTAGTTTATGTAATGCACCTGCTGCCTTTCAAAGATGCATGATGGCTATATTCTCTAACTTTTGTGAAAGGATTAGCGAGGTTTTCATGGACGATTTTTCCGTCTATGGATCTTCTTTTGACGATTGCTTGAGCAACCTTGATCGAATTTTGCAGAGATGTGAAGAAACTAATCTTGTCTTGAATTGGGAAAAGTGTCACTTTATGGTTAATGAAGGTATTTTCTTGGGGCATAAAGTTTCTAAAAGAGGTATTGTAGTTGATAAAGCCAAGGTTGATGCTATTGAAAAGATGCCATGTCCCAAGGACATAAAAGGTATAAGAAGTTTCCTTGGTCACGCCGGTTTTTATAGGAGGTTCATTAAGGACTTCTCAAAAATTTCTCGGCCTCTGACTAATTTATTACAAAAATATATACCATTTGTCTTTGATGATGATTGTGTAGAAGCATTTGAAATACTTAAGAAAGCATTGATCTCTGCACCTATTGTTCAGCCACCTGATTGGAATTTACCCCTTGAAATCATGTGTGATGCTAGTGATTATGATGTAGGTGCTGTTTTAGGGCAAAGAGTTGATAAGAAATTAAACATTATTCAATATGCTAGTAAAACCTTAGACAATGCTCAAAGAAATTATGCTACTACTGAAAAAGAATTCTTAGCAGTTGTATTTGCTTGTGATAAGTTCAGACCTTATATTGTTGATTCTAAAGTAACTATTCACACTGATCATGCTGCTATTAAATATCTTATGGAAAAGAAAGATGCTAAACCTAGACTTATTAGATGGGTTCTCTTGCTACAAGAATTTGACTTACATATTGTTGATAGAAAGGGAGCTGAGAACCCCGTTGCAGACAACTTTTCTAGGTTAGAAAATGTGCTTGATGACCCACTACCTATTGATGATAGCTTTCCTGATGAGCAATTAAATGTCATAAATGCTTCTCATACTGCTCCATGGTATGCTGATTATGCTAATTACATTGTTGCTAAGTTTATACCACCTAGTTTCACATACCAGCAAAAGAAAAAGTTCTTCTATGATTTGAGGCATTACTTTTGGGATGACCCACATCTTTATAAAGAAGGAGTAGATGGTGTTATTAGACGTTGTGTACCTGAGCATGAACAGGAACGGATCCTACGTAAGTGTCACTCCGAAGCTTGCGGAGGACACCATGCCGGAGATAGAACTACACATAAGGTATTGCAATCTGGTTTTTATTGGCCCACTCTCTTCAAGGATGCCCGTAAGTTTGTCTTATCTTGTGATGAATGTCAAAGAATTGGTAACATTAGTAGACGTCAAGAAATGCCTATGAACTATTCACTCGTTATTGAACCATTTGATGTTTGGGGCTTTGACTATATGGGACCTTTTCCTTCCTCTAATGGATATACACATATTTTAGTTCCTGTTGATTACGTTACTAAGTGGGTAGAAGCTATTCCAACTAGTAGTGCTGATCATAACACTTCTATTAAAATGCTTAAAGAAGTTATTTTTCCAAGATTTGGAGTCCCTAGATATTTAATGACTGATGGTGGTTCACATTTTATTCATGGTGCCTTCCGTAAAATGCTTGCTAAGTATGATGTTAATCATAGAATTGCATCCCCTTATCACCCACAGTCTAGTGATCAAGTAGAATTGAGCAATAGAGAACTCAAATTAATTTTGCAAAAGACTGTCAATAGGTCTAGAAAGAATTGGTCCGAGAAACTTGATGATGCATTATGGGCCTATAGAACTGCATATAAAAATCCTATGGGTATGTCTCCGTATAAAATGGTTTATGGAAAAGCATGTCACTTACCTCTCGAACTAGAACACAAGGCATATTGGGCTATTAAAGAGCTCAATTATGATTTTAAACTTGCCGGCGAGAAGAGGTTATTTGATATTAGCTCACTCGATGAATGGAGAACCCAAGCCTAGGAAAATGCCAAGTTGTTTAAATAAAAAGTTAAAAGATGGCATGATAAAAGGATACAAAAGCGTGAGTTCAATGTAGGTGTTTATGTATTGCTATCAACTCTCATTTAAGATTTTTTGCAGGAAAACTTCTCTCTAAATGGGAAGGTCCTTACGTTATCGAGGAGGTCTATCGTTCCGGTGCCATAAAAATCAACAACTTCTAAGGCACAAATCCGAAGGTGGTGAACGGTCAAAGAATCAAACATTATATCTCAGGTAATCCCATAAATGTTGAAATCAATGTTATTGAAACCGTAACCCCGGAGGAATACATAAGGGACACTTTCGGAACGTTTCAGACTCCGAAAAGGAATAGGTATGTGGTACGGTAAGTAAACCGACTCCAAAACAGTTCTAAAGGCAATATTTCTCCGTTTTCTAATATTTAGAAAAATAGAAAAATAACAAGAAGTCCGGGAAGGACACGAGGGTGGAGGGCGCGCCCCCTACCTCGTGGGCACCTCGTGCGCTTTCCGGACTCTGTTTCCTTACACGATACATATTTTGGTCGGTAAAAATTCATTATATAATCTCCCGGGGGTTTTGACTCCCGTATCACGCAATTATCCTCTGTTTGTGTTTCGAGCTGTTTTTCTGACAGATCCAGGACGTCATGTCATCTTCAAGTGCCCCCAAGGACCAGTTCTTCGAGAAGGTAATCAACCCCTACCTCGCGGAGGTGCTACAACTCCCTCAAACCATTGAGATGCGTGAGGGGTTGTTGCACATCCACGATGCTGAAGGACCAAGGAAGACCGGAAGCACGGAGGCAAGGCTCGAGGCATTGGAGCAATATTTTTTCAAGTGTGAGGAGATGGTGGAGCGTGGACTCGATTCCAATCACATTGTGACCACGGAGTTCACCAACAACCACAAGCTGGACGTCAAGGACATTGGGGAGGCCATCTTCAAGCTTCATGAGAAAATCGAGCACCTCCAAGCCCAGATCTATGACCTACAAAATCAAAATTGTGAGTATGAATATAGATTCAAGAGGATGAGTTTGGCTACAGATTTGAGGTTTCAGGAGACTCGATCATCCTTCTATGATGGTTAGCCTATGCCTTGGAAGAAGGACGACAAGCCTACGCCATCAACAAAACCATCACCTTCTCCACCAACAAAGAAGAATTGAGCATCTGGTATGGGCACTCCCCTTGGAAACTGCCAAGCTTGGGGGAGTGCCCCAGTATCGTATCACCATCAATTTTATCTTTACTGTTTTTTCTTAGTTCGATCCTTTTGGTAATATCTTGATCTAGTAGAATAACAGTTCTTAGTATGATCTAGTTTTGAGTTTTGCTTTATGACCCCTCTATGTAATCGAGTCCGTGAGCTATATATATAATAAATATTAGTGTTGAGTCAAGGTGTTGATTATTTTACCATGATCCTAAGTGAATAAAAAGAAAAGAGATAGAAACAAAAAGAAGCAAAGAGATCATATGGATCTTATAGAGAGTAATGAGCTCACATAGAAAAAGTATGATGAATAAAAGTTGTTGAGAGTTGACAAACATAGTTTTGGTCATCGTTGCAATTAATAGGAAGTAATAAAGAAAGAGAGGTCTTCACATATAAATATACTATCTTGGACATCTTCTATGATTGTGAGCACTCATTAAAATATGACATGCTAAAGAGTTGACGTTGGACAAGGAAGACAACGTAATGGGTTATGTTTTCTTACATCTGAGATAAATTATATTGTCTTGGATATTCCAACATGTTGAGCTTGCCTTTCCCCCTCATGCTAGCCAAATTCATCGCACCAAGTAGAGATGCTACTTGTGCTTCCAAACACCCTTAAACCAGTTTTTCCATGAGAGTCCACCATACCTACCTATGGATTGAGTAATATCCTCCAAGTAAGTTGTCATTGGTGCAAGCAATAAAAATTGCTCTCTAAATATGTATGACTTATTAGTGTGGGAGAAAATAAGCTTTGTACGATCGTGTGATATGGAAGAAATAAAAGCGATAGACTGCATAATAAAGGTCCATATCACAAGTGGAAATATAAAGTGATGTTCTTTCGCATTAAGATTTTGTGCATCCAACTATAAAAGCGCATGACAACCTCTGCTTCCCTCTGTGAAGGGCCTATCTTTTACTTTTATCTCCTACCTTGCATAAGAGTCATGGTGATCTTCACCCTTCCTTTTTACATTTTATCCTTTGGCAAGCACAGTATGCTGGAAAGATCCTGGTATATATGGCTAATTGGATGTGAGTTTTCATGAACTATTATTGTTGACATTACCCTTGAGGTAAAACATTGGGAGGCAAAACTATAAGCCCCTTTCTTTCTCTGTGTCCAATTAAAACTCCATACCCATAAGTATTGCATGAGTGTCAGCAATTGTGAAAGACTATATGATAGTTGAGTATGTGGACTTGCTGAAAAGCTCTTATATATTGACTCTTTCCTATGTTATGATAAATTGCAATTGCTCCAATGACTGAGATTATAGTTTGTTAGTTTTCTATGAAGCTTATGATTCATACTTGAAGTTGTGATTGAATTATTACTTTAGCATAAGAGATTATATGCCAAGAATTATATATGTTGCTGTTCTAAGAATGATCATGATGCCCTCATGTTCGTATTTTATTTTTATCGACACCTCTATCTCTAAACATGTGGACATATTTTTTGATTTCGGCTTTCGCTTGAGGACAAGCGAGGTCTAAGCTTGGGGGAGCTGATACGTCCATTTTGCATCATGCTTTTATATCGATATTTATTGCATTATGGGCTGTTATTACACATTATGTCACAATACTTATGCCTATTCTCTCTTATTTTACAAGGTTTACATAAAGAGGGAGAATGCCGGCAGCTGGGATTCTGGGCTGGAAAAGGAGCAAATATTAGAGACCTATTCTGCACAGCTCCAAAAGTCCTGAAACTTCACGGAGACGTTTTCAGAATATATAAAAAATACTCAGCGGAAGAAGTTCACCAGGGGGGCCACACCCTGCCCATGAGGGTGGGGGGCGCGCCCTACCCCCTGGGCGCTCCCCTACGTCGTCGGCCCCCTGGTGGCCCTCCGGTGGCCATCTTCTGCTATATGAAGTCTTTTGATGGGAAAATAAATCATAAGCCATCTTCTTGGACGAAACTCCGCCACCACGAGGCGAAACCTTGGAGGAACCAATCTAGGGCTCTGGCGGAGCTGTTCTGCGGGGGAAACTTCCCTCCGGGAGGGAGAAATCATCGCCATCATCATCACCAACGCTCCTCTCATTGGGAGAGGGCAATCTCCATCAACATCTTCATTAGCACCATCTCCTCTCAAAACCCTAGTTCATCTCTTGTATCCAATTCTTGTCTCCAAGTCCAGGATTGGTACTAGTAGGTTGCTAGTAGTGTTAATTACTCCTTGTAGTTGATGATAGTTGGTTTATTTGGTGGAAGATCATATCCTATATGCATATTAATACCCCTCTGATTATGAACATGAATATGCTTTGTGAGTAGTTACGTTTGTTCCTGGGGACATGGGAGAAGTCTTTCTATTAGTAGTCATGTGAATTTGGTATTCGTTCGATATTTTGATGAGATGTATGTTGTCTCTCCTCTAGTGGTGTTATGTGAACGTCGACTACATAACACTTCACCATTGTTTGGGCCTAGAGGAAGGCATTGGGAAGTAATAAGTAGATGATGGGTTGCTAGAGTGACAGAAGCTTAAACCCTAGTTTATGCGTTGCTTCGTAAGGGGCTGATTTGGATCCATATGTTTCATGCTATGGTTAGGTTTACCTTAATACTTTTGTTGTAGTTGTGGATGCTTGCAATAGAGGTTAATCATAAGTGGGATGCTTGTCCAAGTACGGACAGTACCCAAGCACCGGTCCACCCACATACCAAATTATCAAAGTACCGAACGTGAATCATATGAACGTGATGAAAACTAGCTTGACGATATTCCCATGTGTCCTCGGGAGCGCTTTTCTCTATATAAGAGTTTGTCCAGGCTTGTCCTTTGCTACAAAAAGGATTGGGACACTTTGCTGCACTTTATTTACTTTTGCTCTTTCTTGCTCGTCACAAATTATCCTATCACAAAACTATCTGTTACCATTTATTTCAGTACTTGCAGAGAATACCTTGTTGGAAACCGCTTATCATTTCCTTCTGCTCCTCGTTGGGTTCGACACTCTTACTTATCGAAAGGACTATGATAGATCCCCTATACTTGTGGGTCATCAATGGGCCCTAGGGGGGATGGCTCCCAACCCACTTAGGGGCTGGTTTCCTTCCACATACAGCCCATAGGGCCCTCCGGGGTAGGTGGACCCTCCCGGTGGACCCCCGGAACCCCTTCGGTGGTCTCGGTACAATACCGATAAACCCCCGAACACTTCCGGTGACCGTACGATGACTTCCTATATATAAATCTTCACCTCTGGTCCATTTTGGAACTCCTCGTGACGTCCGGGATCTCATCCGGGACTCTGAACAACATTCGTTAACTGCATACTATTTCCCATAACAACTCTAGCGTCACCGAACCTTAAGTGTGTAGACCCTGCGGGTTCAGGAATCATGCAGACATGACCGAGACATCTCTCCGGCCAATAACCAACAGCGGGATCTGGATACCCATGTTGGTTCCCACATGTTCCACGATGATCTCATCGGATGAACCATGATGCCGGGGATTCAATCAATCCCGTATACAATTCCCTTTGTCTACCGGTATGATACTTTCCCAAGATTCGATCATCGGTATCCCTATACCTTGTTCAATCTCGTTACCGGCAAGTCTCTTTACTCGTTTCGTAACACATCATCCCGTGATCAACTCCTTGGTCACATTGAGCTCATTATGATGATGTCCATGGTCAGGAAACCGTAACCATCTATTGATCAACGAGCTAGTCAACTAGAGGTTCACTAGTGACATGTTGTGGTCTATGTATTCACACATGTATTACAATTTCCGGATAACACAATTATAGCATGAACAATAGACAATTATCATGAACAATGAAATATAATAATAACCATTGTATTATTGCCTCTAGGGCATATTTCCAACATTCCTGCGCGAGAACTGGGACATATTTGCCTGGCACCCTTCTGATATGCCAGGAATCCCACGCAGGTTGGCCGAACACAGCCTCAATATATTGAAGGGTTGTAAGCCGGGTGAAGCAAACACTACGACGCTTTTCCGAACCTAAACGACAAGCTATGGGGGAGGAGCTAGCCAAGTTAATCGAGGCCGGATTCATCAGAGAACTAAAACACCCGGACTGGCTAGCAAACCTGGTGATGGTACCGAAGAAGGATAAATCCTGGCGCATGTGCGTTGATTTCAAAGACCTCAACAAGGCCTGCCCTAAGGATCCCTTACCCCTCCCCCGCACTGATCAGATTATTGATGCTACTGCAGGACACGACTCGCTATGTTTCCTCAATGCATACTCCGGATACCATCAAATCAAAATGAAGGAATCTGATAAAGCCGCAACGGCATTCATTACCTCATACGGGCCTTCCTGCTTCAACACTATGCCCTTTGGGCTTAAAAACGCCGACGCCACCTACCAACGCATGATCCAAACATGCTTGGAGAAGCAAATCGGCAAGACAGTTGAAGCATATGTAGATGACGTCGTCATCAAGACTAGGCACGTCGAGTCACTAATAGACAATCCGTGTCTCACATTCGACAGCCTCCGTACATATGACATCAAGCTCAATCCGGAAAAGTGTGTTTTCGGCGTTCCCACTGGAAAACTGCTGGGCTTCATCATTTCTAATAGAGGAATTGAGGCAATTCCAGCCAAAATCTGAGCTTTGTCACAATTGGCTACACTAGCAGACCTTAAACAGGTCCAAAAGCTATCCGAACGCGTAGCAGCTTTAAGCCACTTTATCTCCAGACTAGCAGAAAATGCATTGCCACTTTATCACCATCTCCTACGCACCGACCACTTCGAGTGGACGGATGCAGCAACAGACGGACTGGAAGAAATAAAGGCTCTTTTAGCAAGCAACCCAATCCTGGCCGCACCAAACGTCGGTGAACCAATGTTATTATACATATCTGCAACACACCAGGTGGTGAGCGCGGTGCTCATCATTGAGCGAGAGGAGGATGGACACAAATTCCCACTTTAGAAACTGGTATACTACGTATCCACCGTCGTCACACCATGCAAATCCCGGTACCCTCATTACCAAAAGATAGCATATGCGTTCTTCATGGCATCCCGGGAGATACGCCACTACTTCCAGGAGTGCTCGATCACTGTGGCTTCCGAAGTACCACTCAATGACATAATAAACAGCCGCGATGCTATGGGCCGGATTGCCGAGTGGGCCATTGAGCTCCTGCCATTTGATATAACATACAAAGCATGCCGGACCATTAAATCCCAAGTATTGGCCGACTTCGTCGCCGAATGGACAGAGGCCGAACTCCCTAAAGAGTACGGCACATATTCCAACTGGGTCATGTACTTCAATGGCTCTAAAATGCTGGCCGGTTTAGGAGCAGACGTCGTTTTAACGTCCCCCACTGGAGACACAGTCCAGTACGTACTCCAAATATTATACACAGACTCCAACAACACAGTCGAATACGAGGCCTTATTGCATGGTCTTTGGATGGCTACCTCCATGGGCATACAACGCCTGGAGGTGCGCGGGGATTCAAATCTAAAAATATCCCAAATAAATGGAGACTTCGATGCCAAGGATCCGAAGATGGTGGACTATCGTAATGCCGTACTCAAAATATCAGCTCGGTTCGAGGGACTCGTGTTTCATCATGTGGCTCGAGAAAGCAATCAAGAGGCGGACGCCCTTGCTCGCATGGGCGCCAAGCGTGACCACATCCCACCTAACATCTTTTTGGAAAGGCTCTTCAAGCCATCCGTGGTGTGGCAGGATGAGAGCGGCAACACTAGTCCGGATCCGATGACACCCCCAGATTCCGAACACAATACCGATATCATCGGGGGCTCAGCCACCGAGATAACACCATCGGCCCATCTAATAATGGTAGTAATTGCCCCATGGACCGAGCCCTTCTTGGCCTGCTACCTTAATAGGCAAGAGCTCCCCGAGGACCAGAATGAGGCTCGTTGCATTGTTCGGCGCTCAAAAGCCTACAAGGTCCATGACGGAGAGCTCTACAAGAAAAGTGCTACCGGAGTCCTTCAAAGGTGTATCTCCGAAGAAAAGGGACGACAGCTCCTGGCCGAGATCCATTCTGGCCTCGGCAGTCACCACGCCGTAGCTCGGGCCCTTGTAAGTAAGGCTTTCCGTACAGGTTTCTTTTGGCTGACGGCCCGAGCAGATGCACATGACCTGGTCCAATATTGTGTCGGATGCCAGCTCTTTGCCAATCAAAGCCATATGCTGCCTACTGCTCTACAAACAATCCCCATTACTTGGCCTTTTGTGGTCTGGGGGCTTGATATGGTCGGACCCCTTAAAGGAGGAAGCCATAAGAAAAAATACCTGCTAGTCATGGTAGATAAATTCACCAAATGGATAGAGGCCAAACTAGTGAAAACGACCAAATCTGGACCTGTGATAGACTTTATATCCAGTGTCGTGCACCATTACAGTGTCCCACACAACATCATCAGCGATAATGTCTCCAATTTCACAGCCGATGAAGTGAAATCCTGGTGTGCTAAATTGGGCATTAAGCTCGATTACGCCTCGGTCTATCATCCACAAACAAACGATAAAGTCGAATGAGCTAACAGTCTTATTATGAGCGGCATTAAGCCTAGACTAGTGCAGTCATTGAAAGAATCAGACAAGCACTGGGTTGAGGAGCTTGACTCCGTACTCTGGGGGCTGCGGACCACGCCCAATCGCACTACCGGATACACACCATTCTTCATGGTGTATGGCGCAGAGGCCATTTTTCCCTGCGACATCATTCATGACTCATGTCAAGTGCGCATGTATGAATCGAGAGAAGCCGAATTGGATCGGCAGGACAGTCTAGATGCCTTGGAGGAGGAGCGCGTCATTGCAAAAGCCTGTTCTGCATTCTATCAACAACAGGCTCGCAGATATCAAAGCAGAGAGGTGCGGGCCAAGACGTATAATGGTGGTGAACTCGTTCTACGCTTACTAGAAAAGAAAAAGGACAAACTCAATCCCAAGTGGGAGGGTCCCTTCATCATAGATTAAGTTCTCACTGGAGGAGCGTACCGCCTGCATGATGCATCGGACAATCGCTTAGAGCCGAACCCGTGGAACGCCGCCAGACTCCGAAGATTCTGTGCCTAAAGCCGGAGTCTTTATTCGTTTTATTCTCCCTTTGTCTCCATTTTTCCCTCTCTTTAACATTTTTTAGCTTTAAGCTCTTGTGCGGCTAAACTGCGCACCCATGACGTACACATCCCTAAATGTCCACGCCCATAATGCCCGGGGGCTTCTTTTACAGAAACTTATTATTATCTGCCGAGCATCAAGCTCCACACATATATGTCCTTTCCTCATATGTACCTTTTCTTCGCCATTATATGCACCGTTATGACTTAAGTTTTGGCCAAGCTAGGTTGCCTGGCTCCTGTGCTTATGCCGTATGTTCCCGTTTGTTCGGCTAGGGCATAAAGGGAGCACTCTACGATTGTTACAGACGGGTCATCCAGACGTGTACCTCAGACATGGTGAAGCCGAAAGCTAGCGTTCTTAAGGGAATATTCGATCGGCAGACTAAAGATGTTTTACATTCATTACACTATGAACCCCCGGATGTTACGTATACTACGACTTTTCGATCACAGTTCGGACATGCATACCAACGCATGTTCACCTAGGGAAAGGAACCTTTAACGAAACTATTCTCCCTGGAAGATGTTTCTTACATTCAACATGTAATATAACATAGCTAACTGGATACAACTTGTTTGTTCAAGCAACTATGACCCTGGTTTCCATGCATACCCCGGTCTATATTACCGTTACGGTATTCAGAAGCACTCCATGCCTTTGGGTCCTGAGGTTGAAGCGAAAAGGTTGGCCATGACAATCGTTTTACAATCCGGCTAGGGACAAATTTGTCAATTGAAGTATAGAGTCACTTGGACTCAAAAACTTCTTCCTTCATGCCATCTAACAGGCTATCTAGCTTACAATCCTGTTGGGAATACTTGGCGGCTATCTGTACTTGGTCACATACCAGACTAACTGGAATTTCGTTTCCATCCGACCCCAACAGTCCGACCCGGGCCATATGATTCGTATCAAGCTTGGTGTACCGTATTTTTACCATGGGCTAGGCCTCTCGTGCACCTTCTCGGCAGGTCGATATCTTCCATAATCGGAAGCGCCGCCGAGCTCCTTGGAATAGCTTCACAAGCTCCTCCATATTTCCTAGAGAGGCGGATGCCCACAAAGCTTTGGCAATGCTCCGCATTGCTTGCTGAGCTCGCTCGTGCAGTTGGGTCAGCTCTTGCAGCAGGTCGCCTTGAGAGTCGGACATTTCCTCTTCGGGACGGCCAGTCAGCATACCTACAGACATAAATCTGTTAGATCATTTCTTCGCCGAATTACATGAAGGTAAGTTTAAAAGCATACTGAATATGCCGCCTCGTAGCCTCTTATTTTCCTTGACGACGTTAGCTAGCCAGGCGTGCACATATTTTAGTTCACCCAGCAGGGTGTTGGAATCCTGCAGCTTGTTCTTTTTCATCTCTGACCCGTGTTAGCACACGTTCGCCTGCGGCCAGTTGCCTTTTGGCCTCTTGTTCACCCGCTTGCGCGACTTTCAGTTCCTCTTTCAGTTGATCTGCTGATCCTGCCATGAGAGATACAACAGTATTAATATTGCTGGTATATGATCATATTTTTCTTGATGGAGGGGAACATTACCAGGCGGTGCCTCCTTGGATTGCTTCAGTTCGGCAGTTGCCGCAGCTAGCTGGGCCCGACACTTTTCCAGCTCTTGAGAAAGCAGGTTGTTTTTCTCCGTGAGTACCTGGTTATGCAATGATCCTTAAATCAGTTGTAGCAACTGCTTCGAGTCTCGGGGCCTACTGGTATATGATCACCAGATCTGTACAATGCACACTTACCCGCATATCTTTCAAATGCTGGTCTGTGGCTCTAGTAAGCCCATCCCGAGCAGCTCGGATGTATGCATCAGCCGAGCTGAAGGCATTGAATGCCTCTTTTGTAAATCCAGGGTCGCGAAGAGCGGCCCTTCGGCATCGGTGATTCATGGCGCTCTCCACTTCAAAGTTCGTTATAGACACATCATCTGAATCCTCTACAGAAGGACAATCCGGTGTCACTCCCGCATCAACCTCTGTCCTTAAGCAGGGTCTGGAACCTGGCTGGCGGAGGCATGACCGGCAGGATCCCCAGACATAGTCCGGCGAACGCTCTTCCTAATAAGGCACAACGGACAATGTCACAATTCGATGCGACTGCCAAGGGGCATATTTAAAAAACCATACCTCTTTGATGAATGACCGGCCGTGTTTTCATTTGCCTTCCTCTTCGAAGGCCTGCCCGGCGCAGACGCCGCTCTCTTGTGAGTCGCCTCAGGTGCAGCATGGCGCGCCGAGCGCCTCCCCTTTGGAGCACGAGACAGTGCGGTGGGTGAGGCATAACATGGAAGCTCTTTTGGAGGAGATGTCTCCTGATTACTTACATGCGAGGTAGGGAGGAGGCCAGGATAATCGGCCACGATGGCTACTTCTGTGCCATCATAGCTTGTCTGGTAGAAGACTCCCTCTTAGAGTTCTACAAATATGTCCGGATCCTCTTCAAATCCGGGATCGAGGTCTCGATTATGGTCCTTCGGTTGTGGAGCGGGGCTATAGATCCCTGCGATTGCCTTCCTCCATTCATGTTAGAAATGAACAAGTAAATGTCAATTAAACTTGACTCGGGGAAGGGATTGAGTAATGATGTAGGATTAGGACTCACCCAGCCAGGGGAATTGTACATAGAGAATCCCTCTTGGCGCTTAAGGAGAGTGAATTCCTCTTTCTCCCCTTTATACAGATCGGCCAATATTGTGGTCAGGGCGGCAGGGGTGTCTGGACCTTTCCGTCCACAGCGTGACGCGTCGTCTTCCCCATTGTAGTGCCACATAGGGAGTCCTCTGAATTGGAGTGGCTGAACAGCCCGCACTATGGAAGTTGCCATTACCTCAATTATTGATAATCCGGACTGAGCGAGTGCCCTTATCTTGCCCACTAACTAATGAACTTCTGCTCTATCCTCCTCCTCGAGGCTCCGAGGATGCCAGTCGTGGCGTTTCTTCAACAGAGCACTTGAAAATTCGGGAAGACCCATTCGAACTGGGTCGGGGAGAGCGACATCTTCGATATAGAACCATCCTGAAGGCCACTCTTTGGACACCTTCTTCGGCGTACAGGACCCTTTTGGGTACGAGGGACGAGGCAGAATAGCTTCCTCCATAACTCAAAATAGGCCTCACAACCCAGGAATAGCTCACAAAGAGTAATAAAACCCGTGATGTGTAGAATTGAGGCCGGCATGAGGTTGTGCAGTTGGAGGCCATAATACTCCAAGAGTCCTCAAAGGAAAGGGTGGATTGGAAACCCGACGCCTCTTAACAAGTAGGAAACGAAGCACACTCGTCCCCCCTGGTTGGATTGGGGAAATTTTGCGCCTGTGCTTCGCCATGAAAGGAGGTTAATCCTGCTCGAACATGTACTAGATCCACGGGGGAAGAAATCCCTGCGTTTGAAGCTTAGCCAGCTGATCGTGGGATACAGAACATCTCTCCCAATCGCCTTTTTCAGAGCCGTGGGGACAGGAGGAATAACTAGGAACTCTAGCCATGTTGGAATGGTTTCTCCTAGCGAGCTCTAAGGATTTTCCGCTTGGTGTGGAATGGGATCTGAGATCCAATCTCTTTAAAGAGATGCCTTTCTTACATGGCCGGGGTGTTATGTGCAAAAAATACCCTGACCTCTCGTATTCGCTCGACACGTGTAAACAGGAGCAATGGAGGCGCAGAAGCCAAAGGGTGTGACATTAAAGCACAAACCGAGTACAGCTTTTCGGGTAAGGTACTTTCAAGTAATCGGAGAAGGAACCCGCCTTGCAATGCCGAAGACAATCAGCGCACGAGATACATCGTCATTGAAGCCTGGTTCGGGGGCTACTAAGGGAGTCCTGGATTAAGGGGTCCTCGGGCGTCCGGACTATGTAACATAGGCCGGACTAATGGGCTATGAAGATACAAGGCAGAAGACTTCTTCCCGTGTCCGGATGGGACTCTCCTTTGCGTGGATGGCAAGCTTGGCATTCGGATATGTAGATTCCTTCCTTTGTAAACCAACTTGGTATGACCCTAGGCCCCTCCGGTGTCTATATAAACCGGAGGGTTTAGTCTGTAGAGGTAGTCACAACCATACTGTCTAGACTTCTAGGGTTTAGCCACTACGATCTCATCGTAGATCAACTCTTGTAATCCTCATATTCATCAAGATCAATCAAGCAGGAAGTAGGGTAGTACCTCCGTCAAGAGGGCCCAAACCTGGGCAAACATCGTGTTCCCTGTCTCCTATTACCATCGACCCTAGACGCACAGTTCGGGACCCCCTACCCAAGATCCGTCAGTTTTGACACCGACAGGGGGCGGGGGATTGAACATGTGTACGTGTACGTAGGCCTGGGTTTTGTATGCCGCACCTGTAGTGTGTCTCTCCCCCTGTATGTACTTGTATATTGGGAGACAAGACACCAGTCGCACTCCTTGTACCTATATATATGTGCCTAGTGCACGATCAATCAATTATCGATGCACCAAATCATTCTCTACATCTACGTACATGCACATTGACGGGGCATTTTTTGTTTTGTACCTAGGCCAGGCGAGGCCCATACCATTTTGGTAATCTAGTGCTGTGAAACATTGGATCATGTAGTATGAAGTGACAAATGCTTTTGGATCCGTTTTGGCAGTGCAACGCACGCGTGCGCACCAATCCATAGCTAAGACTATCCACAACGGGGTGTAATTTAGACTAGTAATATATATGTGAAGTCATGTAACTATTCATTTATTAGGTAGTACACTCATTTTGTCTTCATATATGTGATGTTACTACATGCCTCATCGTTAATTACTTTCCATGTCATCTATTTTGTCTAGATATTACCATCTATGTTACTCCCATTGTGGATAGTCTAATAAGTTTGCTACCTGAGGCTGGCCATAGTGGTGGGTGTCAGTGTCAAAACCGGCGGATCTCAGGTAGGGGGTCCCGAACTGTGTGTCTGAGGTTGATGGTAACAGGAGACAGGGGACACAATGTTTACCCAGGTTCGGGCCCTCTCTATGGATGTAATACCCTACTTCCTGCTTGATTGATCTTTATGAATATGAGTATTACAAGAGTTGATCTACCACAAGATCATAATGGCCAAAACCCTAGAAGTCTAGACTATGTGATTATGACTATCCCTACGGACTAAACCCTCTGGTTTATATAGACACCGGAGTGGACTAGGGTTGTACAAAGTAGGTTACATAGTAAGGAATCTTCATATCTGAACGTCAAGCTTGCCATCCACGCCAAGGAGAGTCCCATCCGGACACGGGTGAGGGTCTTCGGTCTTGTATCTTCATAGCCCATCAGTCTGGCCCATGTCCAATAGGCCGGACGCCCGAGGACCCCTTAGTCCAGGACTCCCTCAGTAGCCCCTGAACCAGGCTTCAATGACGAGGTGTTCGGCGCGCAGATTGTCTTCGGCATCGTAAGGCAGGTTCCTCCTCCGAATACTCCAAAATAGTCTTCAAACACAAAGAACGTGTCCGGATCTGCAAAACAAGTACCACACACCGCCGCAGAGATTATAATATTCCACGAGTCCAATCTGCTGACAACTTTTTATAATGTGACATCATGTCCCTACCCGGTCATTATTTTGAACCGTTTTTTCTTTTAACCTGTCGCTTCATGTTTCGAGACGTGGTTTTATTGACACGTTTTGTCGAAGCAGAGATCGTGTCCCCTTATTACGGGATTCTCATCAATACACGCGTGGGTATCTGATACATCTCCAACTTATCTATAATTTTTGATTGCTCCATGCTATATTATCTACTGTTTTGGACTATATTGCGCTTTATTTTCCACTTTTATATTATTTTTGGGACTAACCTATTAACCGGAGGCCCAGCCCAGAATTGCTGTTTTTTTGCCTATTTCAGTGTTTCGGATAAATGGAATATCAAACGGAGTCCAAACGGAATAAAATCTTCGGGAACGTGATTTTCTCACCGAACGTGATCCAGGAGACTTGGAGCCTGCTCCAAGGAACAAAAGAGGCGGTCACGAGGGTGGGGGGCGCCCCCCCTAGGGCGCACCCCCTGCCTCGTGGGCCCCTTGTTGCTCCTCCGGCGTACTTCTTCCTCCTATATATACACACGTACCCCCAAACGATCAGAACAGGAGCCAAAAACCTAATTCCACCACCGCAACTTTCTCTATCCACGAGATCCCATCTTGGGGCCTGTTTGGGAGCTCCGCCGGAAGAGGGTCGTCATCACGGAGGGCTTCTACATCATCATAGCCTCTCCGATGAAGTGTGAGTAGTTTACCTCAGACCTTCGGGTCCATAGTTAGTAGCTAGATGGCTTCTTCTCTCTCTTTGAATCTCAATACAAAGTTCTCCCCCTCTCTTGTGGAGATCTATTCGATGTAATCTTCTTTTTGCGGTGTGTTTGTTGAGACCGATGAATTGTGGATTTATGATCAAGTCTATCTATGAATAATATTTGAATCTTCTCTGAATTCATTTATGTATGATTGGTTATCTTTGCAAGTCTCTTCGAATTATCCGTTTGGTTTGGCTAACTAGATTGGTAGTTCTTGCCATGGGAGAAGTGCTTAGCTTTGGGTTCGATCTTGCCTTGTCCTTACCCAGTGACAGAAGGGGCAGCAAGGCACGTATTGTATCGTTGCCATCGAGGATAACAAGATGGGGTTTATTTCATATTGCATGAATTTATCTCTCTACATCATGTCATCTTGCTTAAGTCGTTACTCTGTTTTTAACTTAATACTCTAGATGCATGCTGGATAGCGGTCGATGAGTGGAGTAATAGTAGTAGATGCGGAATCATTTCAATATACTTATCATGGACGTGATGCCTATATACATGATCATGCCTAGATATTCTCATAACTATGCTCAATTCTATCAATTGCTCAATAGTAATTTGTTCACCCACCGTAGAATACTTATGCTCTTGAGAGAAGGCACTAGTGAAACCTATGGCCCCCGGGTCTATTCTCATCATATCAATCTCCATTACTTTAATCTATGTTTGCTTTTTACTTTGCCTTTACTTTTTACTTTGCATCTTTATACCAAAAATACCAAAATATTATATCTATCAGATCTCACTCTCGTAAGTGACCGTGAAGGGCTTGACAACCCCTAATCGCGTTGGTTGCGAGTAGCTATCACTTTGTGCAGGTACGAGGGACTTGAGCGTGGGCTCCTACTGGATTGATACCTTGGTTCTCAAAAACTGAGGGAAATACTTACGCTACTCTGCTGCATCATCCCTTCCTCTTCGGGGAAAACCAACGCAAGCTCATGATGTAGCAAGAAGGATTTCTGGCGCTGTTGCCGGGGAGTCTACGCAAAAAGTCAACATACCAAGTACCCATCACAATCCCTATCTCTCGCATTACATTATTTGCCATTTGCCTCTCGTTTTCCTCTCCCCCAATTCACCCTTGCCGTTTTATTTGTCCTCTCTCTCCATATCCTACCTCTCTGTTTGCCTCTTTTCCCTCGCCATGTCAGAACCAAAAAGAGTTGGGGGTTCTCTCCCAAGTTCTAGTGCTTTAGACAATCCTGCTATCTTATCTAAACTCATAAATCGGAATGCTATAGAACAACTTGCCAGAGTTGTCAATGAGAACCTTAGTAATTTTGATGAAGATGATTCTGGAATTTTTCGTTATTTACTTGATGAATCTTTGAAAGATGCTTGGGATAGGCTGTTAAAGATCCGGGCTAGCTATGGACCACAATATCAAATTGAGGTTTACTTGAAAAGCTTTTTATGTTGGGCTACCCGCTTTGTTCAAACAAGTCTTAGATTCTATTTTCGAGGGGGTTTCCTTGAAGGGGACCCCATAGATACCTATGAGAGGATGAAAACTATATTTGGGCATCCCATTAATGAGAAAACTGAAATTACATCTCTCTTGCTTTCTTACCAAAACGAATCTATTAAAGAGATAAAAGCTAGCCTAGATGCCAATTTCCGCAACATTCTTAATATTTCTTCTACCATTAATGGACATGTGCTCTGTCAAAAAAGTAAGATTAATTCCATAGATAACAAGTTTGCTCTCTTTTTCCCCAAAACCAAAGATGGCAATACCTAGATCTATCCTCGCTTTTATGCCTAGCTAGGGGCGTTAAACGATAGCGCTTGTTGGGAGGCAACCCAATTTTATTTTTATTCCTTGCTTTTTGCTCCAGTTTAGTAACAAATAAATTATTTAGCCTCTGTTTTTGTTGTGTTTTTTTGTGTTTAATTAGTGTTTGTGCCAAGTAGAACTATTGGGAAGACTTGGGGAAAGTCTTGTTGAACTTGCTGTAAAAAACAGAAACTTTACCGCTCACAAGAACTGCTGTCATTTTTATTTGAAGAGTGATATTTAGTTAATTCTTTTTGAAGATGATTAATAGATAAATGCTACACGTCCAGGAGTTTATTTTAGAATTTTTGGTGTTCCAGATCTCGCGCTAGCTACAGATTACTACAGACTGTTCTGTTTTTGACAGATTCTGTTTTTCGTGTGTTGTTTGCTTATTTTGATGAATCTATGGCTAGTAAAATAGTTTATAATCCATAGAGAAGTTGTAATACAGTAGGTTTAACACCAATATAAATAAAGAATGAGTTCATTACAGTACCTTGAAGTGGCCTTTTGTTTTCTTTCGCTAACGGAGCTCATGAGTTTTCTATTTTGAGTTTTGTGTTGTGAAGTTTTCAAGTTTTGGATGAATTCTTTTGATGGATCATGGAACAAGGAGTGGCAAGAGCCTAAGCTTGGGGATGCCCATGGCACCCCCAAGATAATCCAAGGACACCAATAAGTCAAAGCTTGGGTATGCCCCGAAAGGCATCCCCTCTTTCGTCCACTTCCATCGGTAATTTACTTGGAACTATATTTTTATTCACCAACATGATATCTGTTTTGCTTGGAGCGTCTTGTATTATTTGTGTCTTTGTGACTTAGTATGCCACAATCATCCTTGCTGTACACACCTTTTGAGAGAGCCATAGATGAATTAAAATTTGATAGAATACTCTATGTGCTTCACTTATATCTTTTGAGCATAGTAGTTTTGCTCTATGTGCTTCACTTATATCTTTTGAGCATTATAATCTTGCTCTATGTGCTTCACTTAGATCTTTTAGAGCACGGTGGTGGATTCGTTTTAAAGAAACTATTGATCTCTCATGCTTCACTTAAATTATTTTGAGAGTCTCTTAATAGCATGATAATTTGCTTAATAATAATATGCTTGATATTCAAGATTTGTGAAACTTTCTTTTGAGTGTGTTGAATACTAAGAAAAGATTGAAGCATGATAATTGTTTTGAGATATGGAGGTGATAATATTAAAGTCATGCTAGTTGAGTAGTTGTGAATTAAAAGAATACTTGTGTTAAGGTTTGTGATTCCCGTAGCATGCACGTATGGTGAACCGTTATGTGATGAAGTCGGAGCATGATTTATTTATTGATTGTCTTCCTTATGAGTGGCGGTCGGGGACGAGCGATGGTCTTTTCCTACCAATCTATCCCCCTAGGAGCATGCGCGTAATACTTTGCTTTGATAACTTCTAGATTTTTGCAATAAGTAAATGAGTTCTTTATGACTAATGTTTAGTCCATGGATTATACGCACTCTCACCCTTCCACCTTTGCTAGCCTCTCTAATATCGCGCACCTTTCGTCGGTATCATACACCTACCATATACCTTCCTCAAAACAGCCACCATACCTACCTATTATGGCATTTCCATAGCCATTCTGAGATATATTGCCATGCAACTTTCCACCGTTCCGTTCATGACACATTTATCATTGTCATATTGCATATCCCGGTACACCACCGGATGCATTCACATAGAGTCATATTTTGTTCTAAGTATCAAGTTGTAATTGTTCAGTTATAAGAAAAATAAAAGTGTGATGATCATCATTATTAGAGCATTGTCCTAGTGAGGAAAGAATGATGGAGACTATGATTCCCCCATAAGTCGGGATGAGACTCCGGACGAAAAATAAAATAAAAAAAGAGAGGCCAAAGAAGCCCAAATAAAAAAAAGAGGCCATAAAAAAAGAGAGAAGGCCCAAATAATAATAAAAAATGATGATGAAAGAAAAAGAGAGAAGGGACAATGTTACTATCCTTTTACCACACTTGTGCTTCAAAGTAGCACCATGATCTTCATAGTAGAGAGTCTCTCATGTTATCACTTTCATATACTAGTGGGAATTTTTCATTATAGAACTTGGCTTGTATATTACAATGATGGGCTTCCCCAAAAAATTGCCCTAGGTCTTCATGAGCAAGCAAGTTGGATGCACACCCACTTAGTTTCTTTTTGAGCTTTCATATACTTATAGCTCTAGTGCATCCGTTGCATGGCAATCCCTACTCACTCACATTGATATATATTGATGGGCATCTCCATAGCCCGTTGATACGCCTAGTTGATGTGAGACCATCTTCTCCTTTTTGTCTTCTCCACAACCACCATTCTATTCCACCTATAGTGCTATATCCATGGCTCACGCTCATGTATTGCATGAAGATTGAAAAAGTTTTGAAAAAGTTAGAGTATGAAACAATTGCTTGGCTTGTCATCGGGGTTGTGCATGATTTAAATACTTTGTGTGGTGAAGATGGAGCATAGCTAGACTATATGATTTTGTAGGGATAACTTTCTTTGGCCATGTTATTTTGAGAAGACATAATTGCTTTATTAGTATGCTTGAAGTATTATTATTTTTATGTCAATATAAACTTTTGTCTTGAATCTTTCTAATCTGAATATTCATACCACAATTAAGAAGATTTGCATTGAAATTATGCCAAGTAGCACTCCGCATCAAAAATTCTCTTTTTACCATTTACCTACTCGAGGACGAGCAGGAATTAAGCTTGGCGATGCCTGATACGTCTCCAACGTATCTATAATTTTTGATTGCTCCATGCTATATTATCTACTGTTTTAGACTATATTGGGCTTTATTTTCCACTTTTATATTATTTTTGGGACTAACCTATTAACTGGAGGCCCAGCCCAAAATTGCTGTTTTTTTGCCTATTTCAGTGTTTCGGATAAACGGAATATCAAACGGAGTCCAAACGGAATAAAATCTTCGGGAACGTGATTTTCTCACCGAACGTGATCCAGGAGACTTGGACCCTGCTCCAAGGAACAAAAGAGGTGGTCATGAGGGTGGGCCCCCCCAGGGCGCGCCCCCCTGCCTCGTGGGCCCCTCGTTGCTCCTCCGGCATACTTCTTCCTACTATATATACACACGTACCCCCAAATGATCAGAACATGAGCCAAAAACCTAATTCCACCGCCGCAACTTTCTGTATCCACGAGATCCCATCTTGGGGCCTGTTCTGGAGCTCCACCGGAAGAGGGCCGTCATCACGGAGGGCTTCTACATCATCATAGCCTCTCCGATGAAGTGTGAGTAGTTTACCTCAGACCTTCGGGTCCATAGTTAGTAGCTAGATGGCTTCTTCTCTCTCTTTGAATCTCAATACAAAGTTCTCCCCCTCTCTTGTGGAGATCTATTCGATGTAATCTTCTTTTTGCGGTATGTTTGTTGAGACCGATGAATTGTGGGGTTATGATCAAGTCTATCTATGAATAATACTTGAATCTTCTCTGAATTCTTTTATGTACGATTGGTTATCTTTGCAAGTCTCTTCGAATTATCCGTTTGGTTTGGCCAACTAGATTGGTAGTTCTTGCCATGGGAGAAGTGCTTAGCTTTGGGTTAAATCTTGCGGTGTCCTTACCCAGTGACAGAAGGGGCAGCAAGGCACGTATTGTATCGTTGCCATTGAGGATAATAAGATGGGGTTTATTTCATATTGCATGAATTTATCCCTCTACATCATGTCATCTTGCTTAAGGCATTACTCTGTTTTTAACTTAATACTCTAGATGCATGCTGGATAGCGGTCGATGAGTGGAGTAATAGTAGTAGATGCAGAATCGTTTCAATCTACTTATCACGGACGTGATGCCTATATACATGATCATGCCTAGATATTCTCATAACTATGCTCAATTCTATCAATTGCTCAATAGTAATTTGTTCACCCACCTTAGAATACTTATGCTCTTGAGAGAAGCCACTAGTGAAACCTATGGCCCCCGGGTCTATTCTCATCATATCAATCTCCATTACTTTAATCTTTCTTTGTTTTTTAATTTGCCTTTACTTTTTACTCTGCATCTTTATACCAAAAATACCAAAAATATTATATCTATCAGATCTCACTCTCATAAGTGACCGTGAAGGGCTTGACAACCCCTAATCGCGTTGGTTGCAAGTAGCTATCTCTTTGTGTAGGTACGAGGGACTTGAGCATGGGCTCCTACTGGATTAATACCTTGGTTCTCAAAAACTGAGGGAAATACTTACGCTACTCTACTGCATCATCCCTTCCTCTTCGGGGAAAACCAACGCAAGCTCATGACGTAGCAGTATCCAAACCGTTCTGTTGGTATGATTCCTTAGGATTAGGCAGGTTTTAAGGCCTAGGAGGAGACGTTAGATATTCATCGTCTTTATAAAGGGGTTACGACCCGACTTTCTATTTACGCTGACCCTTTCCTCAACCTCTTCGACCTCGAGTTCCAGTACCCAAGGTTCAACTTAGCTGCTTCGACCTACCCAGCGATGTCCGGGCCTAGTTCTCAAGGCCGGTGGGTGGCTTCCTCTGTCACAGAAGAGGACATTGTGAAGCTCCGGGCGGCACGGTACCTAACCGCGAAAATCGCCCACAGGCTTCCTGCTCAAGGGTAGATTATTCCTACTCCCAGATCCGGTGGAGGGTCGTATTCATCTCCCACTTCCTCCGAGGGCGAGGGTTCGCTCTTCAGCCCTTTGTTCTAGGGCTCATGTTCTATTACGGGCTAGATTTTCACGACCTAGCCCCAGACTCTTTTCTTATCATCTCGGCGTTCATCATCATGTGCGAGGCTTTTCTCCGTATTCCCCCACACCTCGGCTTATGGCTTAAGACCTTTAATGTGAAGCCGAAGGTGATTGAAGGGAAACAAGCGGAGTGTGGTGGAGCCATGGTGAGCAAGCTCACCAATGCTCTTTGGTTAAAAGGATCCTTCACAGAATCTGCCAACTTATGGCGACGAGAGTGGTTTTACATCACTGAACCCCGCGGTACCAAGTGGGTGGCTATACCTGCGTTCCGATCCGGCCCTCCAATTCAGCTCGCATCATGGATCAACAAGGGGCTGGACTGGGGATCAATTGACAAAGTGCAGACTCTACAGAGCCGCATCCGGAGCCTCCTTGAGAAGGACACAGATCTCATCAACATGCTTCAAGTAATGTTAGTCCGCCGGGTCCTCCCATGCTAGCGACGGCCCCTCCGCTTGTGGGAGTTCAATCCGGAAGGACCACGAACCCTTCAACACTTCTTCAGCACGACGCATAAAGGAATGTGGAAGTTATTCTTCGGGACACAAAAACAGTGGCCAGACAGCACCGAGGACATAGGCCTTGACTGCAACCATCCGGATACCTCAGTAAGCACTAAACTTCCGAACAAAGCTTAATTAAATATCCAGTGATAAGGCACTGAGAAAACCATCTTTTTCCAGGGCTAGACGAAGAAGGCGGAGCGAATTAGGTGTTCAGGCCCCCTTCCCGAAGACTTGGCTACCTGTACTGACAAGGATGCTGGTCCCGGTGCCATATCAAGTGCCGGCGAAGGAGGACAAGGAAGAGAGCAAGAAGGCCAAAGGTGGCCTCCATTCCAAAGGTACACTAGACACCATGTCCGAGGAGATTGGAACTCCCTCTTCCGAAGACAAAAGGGAGGGAGAGGCTGACAACCCTTCCCCTGATGGGAGGAAAAGGACCGCTGATAACCCACAAGTATAGGGGATCGCAACAGCTTTCGAGGGTAGAGTATTCAACACAAATTTATTGATTCGACACAAGGGGAGCCCAAGAATATTCTCAAGTATTAGCAGCTGAATTGTCAATTCAACGACACCTGAAAACTTAGTATCTGCAGCAAATTGTTTAGAAGCAAAGTAATATGATAGTGATGGTAACGGTAAGAAAAGAGTAATGAAAGCAAAGTAATATTTTTGGTATTATGTAGTGATTGTAACAATAGCAACGAGAAAGTAAATAAGCGTAAACCAGTATATGGAAAGCTCGTAGGCATCGGATCAGTGATGGATAATTATGCCGGAAGTGGTTCATCATGTAACAGTCATAACATAGGGTGACACAGAACTAGCTCCAATTCGTCAATGTAATGTAGGCATGTATTCTGAATATAGTCATACGTGCTTACGGAAAAGAACTTGCATGACATCTTTTGTCCTACCCTCCCGTGGCAGCGGGGTCCTAATGGAAACTAAGGGATATTAAGGCCTCCTTTTAATAGAGAACCGAAACAAAGCATTAGCACATAGTGAATACATGAACTCCTCAAAATACGTTCATCACCGGTAAGTATCCCGATTATTGTCACTTCGGGGTTAACGGATCATAACACATAATAGGTGACTATAGACTTGCAAGATAGGATCAAGAACTCTCATATATTGATGAAAACATAATAGGTTCAGATCTGAAATCATGGCACTCGGGCCCTAGTGACAAGCATTAAGCATAGCAAAGTCATAGCAACATCAATCTTAGAACATAGTGGATACTAGGGATCAAACCCTAACAAAACTAACTCGATTACATGATAAATCTCATCCAGCCCATCACCGTCTAGCAAGCCTACGATGGAATTACTCACGCATGGCGGTGAGCATCATGAAATTGGTGATGGAGGATGGTTGATGATGACGATGGCGACAAATCCCCCTCTCCGGAGCCCCGAACGGACTCCAGATCAGCCCTCCCGAGAGGTTTTAGGGCATGGTGGCGGCTCCGTATCGTAAAATGCAATGATTTCTTCTATCCTATTTTTTCTCCCCGAAAGAAGTTATATAGAGTTGGAGTTGGAGTCGGGAGGTCTCCAGGGGGCCCATGAGGTAGGGGGCGCGCCCTAGGGGGGGCGACCCCCACCCTCGTGGCAAGGGTGTGGGCCCCCTGGTCTTCATCTTTGGCGAGGATTTTTTATTATTTATTGTAAGATATTCCGTGGAGTTTCAAGTCATTCCAAGAACTTTTGTTTTCTGCACATAAAACAACATCATGGCAATTCTGCTAAAAACAGTGTCAGTCCGGGTTAGTTCCATTCAAATCATACAAGTTAGAGTCCAAAACAATGGCAAAAGTGTTTGGAAAAGTAGATACGACGGAGACGTATCAACTCCCCCAAGCTTAAACCCTTGCTAGTCCTCAAGCAATTCAGTTGAAAAACTGAAAGAAATAAAGAAAAACTTTTACAAACTCTGTTTGCTCTTGTTGTTGTAAATATGTCAAGCTAGCATTCAAGTTTTCAGCAAAGATTATAACTAACCATATTTGCAATAATTCTCAGGTCTCATGATTACCCATATCAATAGCATAATCAACTAGCAAGCCATAATAATAAATCTCGGATGACAACACTTTAAAACAATCATAATATGATATAACAAGATGGTATCTCGCTAGCCCTTTCTGAGACCGCAAAACATAAATGCAGAGCACCTTTAAAGACCAAGGACTGACTAGACATTGTAATTCATGGTAAAAGAGATCCAATCATAATCACACCCAATGTAAACTAACAATAATGAATGCAAATGATAGCGGTGCTCTCCAACTAGTGATTTTAATAAGAGGATGATGACTCAGCATAAAAGTAAATAGATAGGCCCTTCGCAGAGGGAAGCAGGGATTTGTAGAGGTGCCAGAGCTCGGTTTTGAAATAGAGGTGAATAATATTTTGAGCGGTATACTTTCATTGTCAACATAACAACCAAGAGATGGCGATATCTTCCATGCTACACACATTATACGCGGTTCCCAAACAGAATGGTAAAGTTCATACTCCCCCTCCACCAACAAACGTCAATCCATGGCTTGCTCGAAACAATGAGTGCCTCCAACATACATCAGGTCCTAGGGGGAGTTTTGTTTTGCAATTATTTTTGATTTAGTTTGCATCAAGCATGGGACTGGGCATCCCGGTGACCAGCCATTTTCTCGTGAGTGAGGAGCGGAGTCCACTCCTCTTGAGAATAACCCGCCTAGCATGGAAGATACAGACAACCCTAGTTGATACATGAGCTATTTGAGCATACAAAACAGGATGACTATTTGAAGGTTTAGAGTTTGGCACATACAAATTTACTTGGAACGGCAGGTAGATACCGCATATAGGAAGGTATAGTGGACTCATCTGGAATAACTTTGGGGTTTAAGGGATTGGATGCACAAGCAGTATTCCCGCTTAGTACATGTGAAGGCTAGCAAAAGACTGGGAAGCGACCAACTAGAGAGTGACAACAACCATGTACATGCATTAAAATTAATAAACATTGGATGCAAGCATGAGTATATAATCCACCATGAACATAAATATCGTGAAGGCTATGTTGATTTGTTTCAACTACATGCATGAACATGTGACAAGTCAAGTCACTTAAATCATTCAGAGGAGGATACCACCCTATCATACCACATCATAACCATTTTAATAGCATGTTGGCACGCAAGGTAAACCATTATAACTCATAGCTAATCAAGCATGGCACAAGCAACTATGATCTCTAATTGTCATTGAAAACATGTTTATTCATAACAAGCTGAATCAAGAACGATGAACTCATCATATTTACAAAAACAAAAGAGGTCGAGTTCATACCAGCTTTTCTCATCTCAGTCACTCCATCATATATCATCATAATTGCCTTTCACTTGCATGACCGAACGATGTGAATAATAATAAGAGTGCACATGCATTGGACTAAGCTAGAATCTGCGAGCATTCAATAAACAGGAGAAGACAAAGCAATATGGACTCTTGGTTAAATCAACAATAAAGCATATAAGAGCCACTTCAACAATTTAATCATGGTCTTCTCCTACTGACCTCCAAAGAAAAGAAAAGAAGTAAAACTATTTACACGGGAAAGCTCCCAACAAGCAAAAGAAGAACATGAAATATTTTTTTGGGGTTTTCTTTTTAATTACTACTACAAGCATGGAAAGTAAATTAATTAAAAGCTACAACTAATTTTTTTTGGTTTTTTCTTAAGGTTTATCAAACACACAAGAAGAAAGCATAAAAGGAAATAAACTAGCATGGATGATACAATGAAAAAGTATGAGCACCGACATTTAGCAATGAGTGTGTGCGAACATAAATGTAATGTTGGTGAGAAATATGTACTCCCCCAAGCTTAGGCTTTTGGCCTAAGTTGGTCTATGGCCACGGCTGGCCTGGCGGATTTCCATAATAATAGTTGGGGTCGTACCGCAATGAGGAAGAAGAAGGCTCCGATTGCCACTGGCTGGCAATCATCTCCGGGTCCCACTGATAGTTAGACTGTCGTGAAGGATCAAATTGTGGTTCCGGTTCTGGCTCCTCGGCTGGTGCAGGGTTCCGGTAGGCGTGGATAGCCGTCAACAGAACAAGGTACGTGCCTACAGTCAAATCAAACAAAGAAGGAGCATGCAAGGTAATAGTCTCAAGATGATGTTTATTAAAGAACAATTGATATTTAAGCTCTCCTGCCCTATTCTTAATAATAAAATCATGTGCCACCATACTTTTATAATCTAGATAAACACGAGGCATCACTTTTTCTTCCTTCTCAGCATGCCTAATAGGTATGTTAAAATGTGCAGCTAGGCGTGTAGCATAGATGCCTCCAAAGATGGGGCCCTTTGTACGGTTCAGACTTAACCGTTTAGCAATAATACCGCCCATACTAAAAGTGTTATCACTGTATAAACCATGGAGCAGAATAATTATATCAGGGATACTAAGGTTTCCATAGTTTCTGCATCCAATTAAGAAACAACTAGCAAATAATGCAAAGTAACGTAAAACAGGAAAATGTATGCTAGTGATTCGTGCATCGGAAACCTTCCTAGTTTCTCCTACAGTGATAGTATCAATAAACCCCTCCACATCATCATGATGTGGTTCTTCTGTCTTGCCCCCAAAAGGGACTAAACAAATCCGACATAAATCATAAAGTGACATCTCCTTATGCTGATCATATAAATGGAACTCCACCGTAGGTGGTGAGTTCCTAGAATGAAAATGAAAGTTTTGCACAAAGGTATTTGTGAGTAAGCGATACTGATCGCATTGGTCATGGAGGAAAGCGGTGAGGCCTGTATTATGAGCCAATTCATGAAAATCTTCATAAATCCCGGCTGCTCTCAAGAAATCCTCGGAAGGCCATTCACACGCCCGAACCTCCGCAGTGCACGGCTCGATGAGCCCCTCAATAATCTCCTCATCATTTTCTGAAAAATTCTGAAATTTTTAGTAACTTCAAAATAAAAGTAAACCAAACTCAATAATATTGATAGCAACCACTCCTACAAGTGCCTAGGGGCTATATCATGCATCAAAACTACTTTTGACCATATAAATTTGACATGCAAGCTCAAGAACAGGGTCACCTAAGCAGCAAAAATTTGCAATGAATAAAGCACTAGAACAAAAACTAATTGAACCAATGGAGGAGTCACATACCAAGGAACAATCTCCCCAAGCAGTTTTGTGAGAGGTGCTTTGAGCAAGGAGATCGAAAATGGCAGCAAAGAGGGCTGGAACTCGTGCTTGAGTTGGATTTTCATGTTTGTGGGAGGAAGAAGAAGAGGATGGGTGCAAGAATAATTGGAGGAGGGCCACCATGGGCCCACGAGGCAGTGGGGCGTGCCCTAGGGGGGTGGGCGCGCCCTCCACCCTCGTGGCAAGGTGGTTGGCCCCCCTGGTGTGTTCTTTGTTCCATAAATCCTCAAATATTCTAGAAAAAAATCATATTTAATTTTCAGGGCATTTGGAGAACTTTTATTTTCGAGGTATTTTTATATTGCACGGATAATCAGATAACAGACAGAAAATTATTTATTTTTACTTTATTTCAACTAAATAACAGAAAGTATAGAGAGGGTACAGAAGGTTGTGCTTCTAGTTTCATCCATCTCATGCTCATCAAAAGGAATCCACTAACAAGGTTGATCAAGTCTTGTTAACAAACTCATTCCGATTAACATGAAACCGGAGAAATTTCGAATAACACTAGGTTACCTCAACGGGGATATGCACATCCCCAATAATAAGTATATCATATTTCTTCTTGACAGTAGGAAGAGAAATTCAAAACCTCCAAATATAATCTATGTAATTTTTCCGATAGAATTGATACTATGAACTTGAGGTTGTTTCCTCAGAAAATGTACCGTATGCTCATTACCATTAACATGAAAAGTGACATTGCCTTTGTTGAAATCAATAACAGCCCCTGCAGTATTAAGAAAAGGTCTTCCAAGAATAATAGACATACTATCGTCCTCGGGAATATCAAGAATAACAAAGTCCGTTAAAATAGTAACGTTTGCAACCACAACAGGCACGTCCTCACAAATACCGACAGGTATAGCAGTTGATTTATCAGCCATTTGCAAAGATATTTCAGTAGGTGTCAACTTATTCAAGTCAAGTCTACGATATAAAGAGAGAGGCATAACACTAACACCGGCTCTAAGATCACATAAAGCAGTTTTAACATAGTTTCTTTTAATGGAGCTTGGTATAGTAGGTACTCCTGGATCTCCAAGTTTCTTTGGTATTCCACCATTAAAAGTATAATTAGCAAGCATGGTGGAAATTTCAGCTTCCGGTATCTTTTTTTATTTATAACAATATCTTTCATGTACTTAGCATAAGGATTCATGTTGAGCATATAAGTCAATCGCATACGCAAAAAGATAGGTCTAATCATTTCAGCAAAGCGATCAAAATCCTCATCATCCTTTTTCTTGGATGGTTTGGGAGGAAAAGGCATGGGTTTCTGAACCCAAGGTTCTCTTTCTTTACCATGTTTCCCAGCAACAAAGTCTTTCTTATCATAACGTTGATTCTTTGATTGTGGGTTATCAAGATCAACAACAGGTTCAATTTCTACATCAATATCATTACTAGGTTGAGCATCATTATGAACATCATCGTTAACATTTTCATTAGGTTCATGTCCATTGCCAGATTGTGTTTCAGCATCAGACATAGAGATATCATTTGGATTATCAGGTGGTTCAGCAATAGGTTCACTAGAAGTTTGCACAGTTCTATTTTTCTTTTTCTTCTTTTTAGAAGAACTAGGAACATAAATATTATTTCTTTGAGAATCTTGCTCGATTCTCTTAGGGTGGCCTTCAGGATACAAAGGTTCCTGAGTCATTCTACCAGTTCTAGTAGCCACTTTAACAGCATAATCATTTTTCTTACTATTCATCTCATTGAGCAATTCCTTTTGAGCTTTAAGTACTTGTTCTACTTGAGTGGTAACCATAGAAGCATGTTTGCTAACAAGTTTAAGTTCACCTCTAATATTAGCCACATAATCACCCAAATATTTAATCATATCAGCATCTTGTTTTAATTGTCTACCAAAATAAGCATTGAAGTCTTCTTGCTTAAACATAAAATTACCAAACTCATCCAAGCATTGACTAGCAATTTTAGTAGGAGGGATTTCAGCTTTATCATATCTATAGAGAGAATTTACCTTTACTACCGGTGTCGGGTTATCGGGGTCTGGAGGTTCTTCAATAAATAAGGATTAAGATCATATGTTTCTTCAATAGGCGGTAAATTAAGACCATGTATTTCTTCAATAGGAGGTAAATTCTTAACATCTTCAGCTTTAATACCTTTTTCTTTCATAGATTTCTTTGCCTCTTGCATATCTTTGGGACTGAGAAATAGAACACCTCTCTTGTTCGGAGTTGGTTTAGGAATAGGATCATTAATTGGAGCAGGAGCTGGCTCAGGAGGTGCCCAATTATTTTCATTTGTCAACATATTATTCAATAAGATTTCAGCTTCATCTGGTGTTCTTTCCCTGAAAAGAGAACCAGCACAACTATCCAGGTAATCTCTGGAAGCATCGGTTAGTCCATTGTAAAAGATATCAAGTATTTCATTTTTCTTAAGAGGATGATCAGGTAAAGCATTAAGTAACTTGAGAAGCCTCCCCCAAGCTTGTGGGAGACTCTCTTCTTTAATTTGCACAAAGTTGTATATTTCCTTTAAAGCAGCTTGTTTCTTATGAGCAGGGAAATATTTAGCAGAGAAGTAGTAAATCATATCCTGGGGACTACGCACACAACGAGGATCAAGAGAATTAAACCATATATTAGCATCACCCTTTAATGAGAACGGAAATATTTTAAGGCTATAAAAGTAGCGAGATCTCTCATCATTAGTGAACAGGGTGGCTATATCATTTAATTTAGTAAGATGTGCCACAACAGTTTTAGATTCATAGCCATGAAAAGGATCAGATTCAAACAAAGTAATTATATCAGGATCAACAGAGAATTCATAATCCTTATCAGTAACACAGATAGGTGAAGTAGAAAAAGCAGGGTCAGGTCTCATCCTAGCATTTAGAGATTGCTTATTCCATTTAGCTAATAACCTTTTAAGTTCATATCTATCTTTGCAAGCTAAAATAGCTAAAGAAGCTTCTTGATCAAATAAATAACCCTCAGGAATAACAAGTGATTCTTCATCATCACTTTCATCATCATAATCAGATTCAATATTTTCAATCTCTCTAGCCCTAGCAAGTCATTCCTCGAGAAAATCACCAAGTGGCACAGTAGTATCAAGCATAGAAGTAGTTTCATCATAAGTATCATGTATAGCAGAAGTAGCATCATCAATAACATGCGACATATCAGAATGAATAGCAGAAGCAGGTTTAGGTGTCGCAAGCTTACTCATAATAGAAGGTGAATCAAGTGCAGAGCTAGATGGCAGTTCCTTACTTCCCCTCGTAGTTGAGGGATAAATTGTTGTCTTAGCGTCTTTCAAATTCTTCATAGTGTCCAGCAGATATAAATCCCAAGTGACTCAAAGAATAGAGCTATGCTCCCCGACAACGGCGCCAGAAATTAGTCTTGATAACCCACAAGTATAGGGGATCGCAATAGCTTTCGAGGGTAGAGTATTCAACCCAAATTTATTGATTCGGCACAAGGGGAGCCAAAGAATATTCTCAAGTATTAGCAGCTGAGTTGTCAATTCAACCACGCCTGAAAACTTAGTATCTGCAGCAAAGTGTTTAGAAGCAAAGTAATATGATAGTGATGGTAACGGTAATAAAAGAGTAATGAAAGCAAAGTAATATTTTTGGTATTATGTAGTGATTGTAACAATAGCAACGGGAAAGTAAATAAGCGTAAACCAGGATATGGAAAGCTCGTAGGCATCGGATTAGTGATGGATAATTATGCTGAATGTGGTTCATCATGTAACAGTCATAACATAGGGTGACACCGAACTAGCTCCATTTCGTCAATGTAATGTAGGCATGTATTCCGAATATTGTCATATGTGCTTACGGAAAAGAACTTGCATGACATCTTTTGTCCTACCATCCCGTGCCAGCGGGGTCCTAATGGAAACTAAGGGATATTAAGGCCTCCTTTTAATAGAGAACCGGAACAAAGCATTAGCACATAGTGAATACATGAACTCCTCAAAGTACGGTCATCACCGGTAAGTATCCCGATTATTCTCACTTCGGGGTTAACAGATCATAACACATAATAGGTGACTATAGACTTGCAAGATAGGATCAAGAACTCTCATATATTGATGAAAACATAATAGGTTCAGATCTGAAATCATGGCACTCGGGCCCTAGTGACAAGCATTAAGCATAGCAAAGTCATAGCAACATCAATCTTAGAACATAGTGGATACTAGGGATCAAACCCTAACAAAACTAACTTGATTACATGATAAATCTCATCCAACCCATCACCGTCCAGCAAGCCTACGATGGAATTACACACGCACGGCGGTGAGCATCATGAAATTGGTGATGGAGGATGGTTGATGATGACGATGGCGATGAATCCCCCTCTCTGGAGCCCCGAATGGACTCTAGATCAGCCCTCCTGAGAGGTTTTAGGGCATGGCGGCGGCTCCGTATTGTAAAACGCGAGGATTTCTTCTATCCTATTTTTTTTTCTCCCCGAAAGCAGTTATATAGAGTTGGAGTTGGAGTCGAGAGGTCTCCAGGGGGCCCAAGAGGTAGGGGGCGCGCCCTAGGGGGGGGGCGCCCGCCACCCTCATGGCAAGGGTGTGGGCCCCCTGGTCTTCATCTTTGGCGAGGATTTTTTATTATTTATTGTAAGATATTCCGTGGAGTTTCAGGTCATTCCGAGACCTTTTGTTTTCTGCACATAAAACAACATCATGGCAATTCTGCTGAAAACAGCGTCAGTCCGGGTTAGTTCCATTCAAATCATACAAGTTAGAGTCCAAAACAAGGGCAAAAGTGTTTGGAAAAGTAGATACGACGGAGACGTATCAACCGCCTCTGAAGATTTGGAGGTAAAGGCTTCCAAGCGAGGGAAGGTGTCCTCTCAGGCAGTTCGGGTTCAGAAGACGACGTCGTCGCGCAGTTCCTCCATAAGGACAAACCCTTAGCCGAATTGTAAGTGAACAAGGGTGTCCTGAACATATCCCGTTCCTTTCCTCTTACAAGGATAACATTTTTTAATATACATGTTTACAGTCTGGCACGCAGTCTTCCTCAACAATCCTCCTCCTCGGGGGATCTTCTTCCGGAGATGATGGAAAGCGAGACGCCTCCACAGACCTTCTCACCCAATAGGGCGGACAACTTCGAGTGTCGTCCCGGAGGATCTCTCCTGATCAACAAGGGGTGCAAGGGAAAATGAAGACCACAACTGAAGGTAATACTTCGGTAGTCTAGGGTCCGGGGTGCGCGGCCCCTTCGGGGACCAACAATAAAGGCCCCGGACTATCCGGTTTACAGCCGGAGACGACTCTAGGATCGGACAAACATATCCCTTCAACGAGAGTCCGTACTCCCACCGCTGCTTCTCGGGATCCGGAGGCGCCGGATACTTTGATGGACATGTTGTGATATTCGTCCATCTCAGAGGAACATAGTACCTTAGTGGGTACGGTGGTTGAGAGGATTGTCTCCGTGAAAAGCGGATTGAATGAATCTTTCATGGGCCCGCTAAGAGGCTTCGAGGTACATAATGTAATGTTTTTGATTGTGCTCTATACGCAAAATGCACCTGTGTATGGATAGTAGCCCCCGAGACTCTAGTTGTCGATCCTAGGAAGGCAATCAGAGGATCGAAAAAGATATTCTCAGGAAATAATCGAATTAATTGGCACATAGGTTGTTACATCCGCGGCGACTGCCCGCACTGCAGAGGTTGCAGATCTAGAGCATAAGATTAATGTGGTGGATGACGACATCGTGCTTATTAACAGGCGGCTCGACGAGGCGCAAGGTATGTTTTGAGGCAGTCAGAGTACGTGTGTATAATAATATGAGCACAATATATACTGAGAAGTGTATAACTACAGATAGTGTTGCCGCGGTGGAGGCCCTTCGGGCTGAACTTGTCCGAGCCAAGGAGCAAGCCCGGATGAGTAATGTGGCTGCCGAAAAGGCAGCTGATGAGTTAAAGGACAAACAGGCTACTCGGCGCTAGTGCAAGGAGAGAAATTCTATCATGGCGCACGAGCTAAACAAGCCAATGTCTGATGCGAATTCCTTGAGAGGGATAACAAAGCCAAAATGTCCGATCTCGATAATGCCGTACAAGAGGCGAGGGAAGCACGATCCGAGTCTAGGGCGGCTCGGGAGGAGATCCGGCAAGCTGGGGAGATAACGACTGGTAAGCCTTTCTTATTACAGACTAAATTCGGCGATCCGAAGTATGCCTCGTTTAATTGAATGTGGAGTTCTACAGACGCATTCTTGGACTTGCCGAAGAGCGCCTCCGTTGCAGCGCAATTTACTAAGCGCAAGAAGGGTATGCAACGGAGAGGCTTTTTTGGGCGCAATTCGGCACGCCAAAGCCCCCGCTGTTACTAAACGAATAGATGTCCCAGTGGGTCGAACTTCACAAGATATCCGGTTCTGCCATGAAGGACGTCGTGGTCCCGCTGTGGCCGACTGAGCCAATTCCGAATAGTTATTTCGGTTTGGTGTAGCATCTTATGGATGTGGTGCCGCGTGTCGACGCTGTGAAGCGATCAGCATGCATTCAAGGTGCATGGATGGCCTTTGCCCATGTAAAAACATATTGGGCGAAGATGAATGCCACCGATGTTGTAGCAAAGAGTCCGCCCGGGCAAGGACAAACACCCGCCGGAGCATTATTTTGAGGACGTCCTAGAGGGTTCCCGCTTGATAGAGGTTCAGTCCTCAAAGGATATGGTCCTCGAGTGAATGTACCAAATTTGTAAAAACAATATTATGATATTTTAAGGCTATGCTTAAATGTTTTGGCTCCTCCTGTGCGGCCGCTTTTGTATAATCTGAAAGTTTTCCGGTCGTCGGCTTCAGCACCTCGCATAAAATACGGGGGTGTTCGAAAAAGTACTTGATCACTCTTGACCCAACGTCTTGGTCCGTGAAGGAGGTGTCAATACGGTGAACTAGGCAATCGGACTATAGGGACTTAACACTTTCACCTAGCCATAGGAGTTTGACGATGGGTCTATGATATAGCCCCAGGTGTATACACGACTATCTGAATAAGGTGCGTTACATAGGTGATCGGAAGAACGGTCCTTCGTGTAATACGGAAGGAATTGCGAAAGATTTTGATAGGTCATCGAGTGGTTGACCAGCTCTCGCCGCATCATGACAGTCAGTTTTCGGCTTTCTCTACTGAGGTGCTCATCTGGGTAAACTAGGACACAATCACAGTAGTTCTCCCTTTACTACCCTAGCCGATAGAGCGGAATGTAAGGTAATAAGCACAGGAGCCGGGCAACCCAACTATTGACCAAAGACATGATTCAGAGCTGATGCATATAAGGCCGAACTCGTGATGGCAAAGTGTGCTATAAAGCTATTCGGACTTGCCGGCAATTTATTTGTTCCCATATTGAGCCCCTGGCGATTTGTGCCGAGGTGCATGTGTGAAACAACCGAAGAAGCAAAATTCAGTTCTTTTAGAAAAAAGTGAATACTGAATGCGGATTATGTTCACTATAACCTAATTGATGCGTCAATTGCCATTTTACAGATAATAATGCCACGACCCAGGCTATTTGACATGCCAGTGATCGATGGTTGAGGGAGAAGGCACTTTACAGGCTCTAAATAGAGAGTGCGGTCTATTGACAGTTACTCAGACCTCCTATCACACGTCTGCGCCACCTTGCCTCGGTGAAAGGAATCCTCAATAGGAATAGCCTTTGGGTAGGTGAACGAAGCCGAACTCTGATAGAGTCCGTGAGATGACCGGTCTTTGAACCACCTATGATGAAAGATAATAATAAAAGAAGTTAGAAAAGAAAAGAAGAGAAGGCTATGAGAGAGCTTGTAGGCCTGTCCGTAGTGTACCTTTGCCGATGACCAGGGTATTCTATGTATCCAGTTATGTACGCGCGGTACAAACTTCACGGGTACACGAGGCGAACGACGGGGGCCAAACTACTAATCCAGCTTTGAGATTGATCGGTCCCCGTTAATAGAGGCCGGCGTTGAAATGGCCACTCAGTAATGCGGCTTAATGAGTCTGCTTGGTACTTCGACTGTGGCCGTCGAACCTTCGGGATGGATATGGCGAAATTTGGGGGGGGGGGGAACGACCATATGGCGTATGCGTCCCATAGTGCACACCTGCGTTCCCCTGCGGGGGTGTGCATCACGTATACCATGTTTACAGTTTTTACTTTGGGGGGAAATTGCTTCTGACCCCCGGTATTCGGCTGACGAGTCTCTTCGTCATCGCTGTCGCTGGGCGGCCCCTTCCCTTTGTGTTCGGAATTAAGCTTGTCATCTTGTTTGAAGACCCAACAACTTCTGTTGGTGTGAGTAGCTGGTTTTGTTGGAAATATGCCCTAGAGGCAATAATAAAAGCATTATTATTATATTTCCTTGTTCATGATAATTGTCTTTATTCATGCTATAATTGTGTTATCCGGAAATCGTAATACATGTGTGAATAATAGACACCAACATGTCCCTAGTAAGCCTCTAGTTGACTAGCTTGTTGATCAACAGATAGTCATGGTTTCCTGACTATGGACATTGGATGTCATTGATAACGAGATCACATCATTAGGAGAATGATGTGATGGACAAGACCCAATCCTAAACATAGCACAAGATCGTATAGTTCGTTTGCTAGAGTTTTCCAATGTCAAGTATCTTTTCCTTAGACCATGAGATTGTGTAACTCCCGGATACCGTAGGAGTGCTTTGGGTGTACCAAACGTCACAACGTAACTGGGTGACTATAAAGGTATACTACGGGTATCTCCGAAAGTGTCTATTGGGTTGACATGGATCAAGACTGGGATTTGTCACTCCGTATGATGGAGAGGTATCACTGGGCCCACTCGGTAATGCATCATCATAATGAGCTCAAAGTGACCAAGTGTCTGGTCACGGGATCATGCATTACGGTACGAGTAAAGTGACTTGCCGGTAACGAGATTGAACGAGGTATTGGGATACCGACGATCGAATCTCGGGCAAGTAACATACCGATTGACGAAGGGAATCGTATACGGGGTTGCTTGAATCCTCGACATCGTGGTTCATCCGATGAGATCATCGAGGAGCATGTGGGAGCCAACATGGGTATCCAGATCCCTCTGTTGGTTATTGACCGGAGAGCGATCTCGGTCATGTCTACATGTCTCCCGAACCCGTAGGGTCTACACACTTAAGGTTCGGTGACGCTAGGGTTGTAGGGATATGTATATGCAGTAACCCGAATGTTGTTCGGAGTCCCGGATGAGATCCCGGACGTCACGAGGAGTTCCGGAATCGTCCGGAGGTAAAGAATTATATATAGGAAGTGCTATTTCGGGCATCGGGACAAGTTTCGGGGTCACCGGTATTATACCGGGACCACCGGAAGGGTCCCGGGGGTCCACCGGGTGGGGCCACCTGTCCCGGGGGGCCACATGGGCTGTAGGGGGTGCGCCTTGGCCTACATGGGCCAAGGGCACCAGCCCCAAGAGGCCCATGCGCCTAGGGTTTCAAGGAGGGAAGAGTCCCAAAGGGGGAAGGCACCCCTAGGTGCCTTGGGGAGGAGGGATTCCTCCCCTTGGCCGCACCCCCCTAGGAGATTGGATCTCCTAGGGCTGGCGCCCCCCCTTGGCCCCCTACATATAGTGGGGGAGATGGAGGACTTCTTACCTTTTGCCTTTGGTGCCTCCCTCTCCCTCTCCAACACCTCCTCCTCCTCCATAGTGCTTGGCGAAGCCCTGCCGGAGTACTGCAGCTCCATCACCACCACGCCGTCGTGCTGCTGCTGGAGCCATCTTCCTCAACCTCTCATTCCCCCTTGCTAGATCAAGAAGAAGGAGACGTTACGCTGACCGTACGTGTGTTGAACGCGGAGGTGCCATCCGTTCGGCGCTAGGATCTCCGGTGATTTGGATCACGTCGAGTACGCCTTCCTCATCCCCGTTCTTTGAACGCTTCCGCGCGTGATCTACAAAGGTATGTAGATGCAATCCGATCACTCGTTGCTAGATGAACTCCTAGATGGATCTTGGTGAAACCGTAGGATAATTTTTGTTTTCTGCAACGCTACCCTACAGTGGCATCATGAGCTAGGTCTATGCGTAGTTCTCTTGCACGAGTAGAACACAATTTGTTGTGGGCGTTGATGTTGTCAACTTTCTTGCTGCTACTAGTCTTATCTTGCTTCAACGGTATTGTGGGATGAAGCGGCCCGAACCAACCTTACACGTACGCTTACGTGAGACCGTTCCACCGACTAACATGCACAAGTTGCATAAGGTGGCTGGCGGGTGTCTGTCTCTCCTACTTTAGTTGGAGCGGATTCGATGAAAAGGGTCCTTATGAAGGGTAAATAGAAGTTGACAAATCACGTTGTGGCTTTCACGTAGGTAAGAAAACGTTCTTGCTAGAACCCTGTTTTAGCCACGTAAAAGTTGCAAACAACAATTAGAGGACGTCTAACTTGTTTTTGCAGCAAGTGCTTTGTGATATGATATGGCCAAAGTTGTGATGAATGATGAATGATCTATATGTGATGTATGAGATGTTCATGCTATTGTAATAGGAATCACGACTTGCATGTCGATGAGTATGACAACCGGCAGGAGCCATAGGAGTTGTCTTTAATTTTTGTATGACCTGCGTGTCATTGAGAAACGCCATGTAAATTACTTTACTTTATTGCTAAACGCATTAGCCATAGTAGTAGAAGTAATAGTTGGCGAGCAACTTCATGGAGACATAATGATGGAGATCATGATGATGGAGATCATGGTGTCATGCCGGTGACAAGATGATCATGGAGCCCCAAGATGGAGATCAAAGGAGCTATGTGATATTGGCCATATCATGTCACTATTATTATTTGATTGCATGAGATGTTTATCATGTTTTTGCATCTTGTTTACTTAGAACGACGGTAGTAAATAAGATGATCCCTCATAATAATTTCAAGAAAGTGTTCCCCCTAACTGTGCACCGTTGCGACAGTTCGTTGTTTCGAAGCACCACATGATGATCGGGTGTGATAGATTCCAACGTTCACATACAACGGGTGTAAGACAGATTTACACATGCAAACACTTAGGTTGACTTGACGAGCCTAGCATGTACAGACATGGCCTCGGAACACAGAAGACCGAAAGGTCGAGCATGAGTCGTATAGAAGATACGATCAACATGAAGATGTTCACCGACGTTGACTAGTCCGTCTCACGTGATGATCGGACACGACCTAGTTAACTCGGATCATGTTATACTTAGATTACAGGAGGGATGTCTATCTAAGTGGGAGTTCATTGAATAATTTGATTAGATGAACTTAATTATCATGAACTTAGTCCAAAATCTTCACAATATGTCTTGTAGATCAAATGGCCAACATAGTCCTCAACTTCAACGCGTTCCTAGAGAAAACCAAGCTGAAAGACGATGGCAGCAACTACACGGACTGGGTCCGGAACCTGAGGATCATCCTCATAGCTGCCAAGAAAGATTATGTCCTACAAGCACCGCTAGGTGACGCACCTGTTCTCCCTGCAGAACAAGACGTTATGAACGCTTGGCAGGCACGTACCGAAGACTACTCCCTCGTTCAGTGCGGCATGCTTTACGGCTTAGAGCCGGGACTCCAAAAACATTTTGAGAGACACGGAGCATATGAGATGTTCGAAGAGCTGAAAATGGTTTTCCAAGCTCATGCCCGGGTCGAGAGATATCAAGTCTCCGACAAGTTCTTCAGCTGTAAGATGGAGGAAAACAGTTCTGTCAGTGAGCACATACTCACTATGTCTGGGTTGCATAACCGCTTGACTCAGCTGGGAGTTAATCTCCCGGATGACGCGGTCATTGACAAAATCCTTCAGTCGCTTCCACCGATCTACAAGAGCTTTGTGATGAACTTCAATATGCAGGGGATGGAAAAGACCATTCCTGAAGTATTTGCAATGCTGAAATCAGCAGAGGTAGAAGTCAAAAAGGAACATCAAGTGTTGATGGTGAATAAAACCACTAAGTTCAAGAAAGGCAAGGGTAAGAAAACCTTCAAGAAAGACGGCAAGGGAGTTGCCGCGCCCGGCAAGCAAGCTGTCGGGAAGAAGTCAAAGAATGGACCCAAGCCCGAGACTCAGTGCTTTTATTGCAAGGAAAGTGGTCACTGGAAGCGGAACTGCCCCAAATACTTAGCGGACAAGAAGGCCGGCAAAACGAAAGGTATATGTGATATACATGTAATTGATGTGTACCTTACCAGTACTCGTAGTAGCTCCTGGGTATTTGATACCGGTGCAGTTGCTCACATTTGTAACTCAAAGCAGGAGCTGCGGAATAAGCGGAGACTGGCGAAGGACGAGGTGACGATGCGCGTCGGGAATGGTTCCAAGGTCGATGTGATCGCCGTCGGCACGCTACCTCTACATTTACCTACGGGATTAGTTTTGAACCTCAATAATTGTTATTTAGTGCCAAGTTTGAGCATGAACATTGTTTCAGGATCTCATTTAATACGAGATGGCTACTCATTTAAATCAGAGAATAATGGTTGTTCTATTTATATGAGAGATATGTTTTATGGTCATGCTCTGATGGTGAATGGTTTATTCTTAATGAATCTCGAGCGTAATGCTACACATATTCATAGTGTGAATACCAAAAGATGTAAGATTGGTAATGATAGTCCCACATACTTGTGGCACTGCCGCCTTGGTCACATAGGTGTCAAACGCATGAAGAAGCTCCATGCAGATGGACTTTTAGAGTCTCTTGATTACGAATCATTTGACACGTGCGAACCATGCCTCATGGGTAAAATGACCAAGACTCCGTTCTCAGGAACAATGGAGCGAGCAACCAACTTATTGGAAATCATACATACTGATGTGTGCGGTCCAATGAGTGTTGAGGCTCGTGGTGGCTATCGTTATGTTCTCACCCTCACTGATGACTTGAGTAGATATGGGTATGTCTACTTAATGAAACACAAGTCTGAGACCTTTGAAAAGTTCAAGGAATTTCAGAGTGAGGTTGAGAATCAACGTGACAGAAAAATCAAGTTCCTACGATCAGATCGTGGAGGAGAATACTTGAGTCACGAGTTTGGCACACACTTAAGAAAATGTGGAATAGTTTCACAGCTCACGCCGCCTGGAACACCTCAGCGTAATGGTGTGTCCGAACGTCGTAATCGCACTCTATTAGATATGGTGTGATCTATGATGTCTCTTGCCGATTTACCGCTATATTTTTGGGGCTATGCATTAGAGACTGCCGCATTCACTTTAAATAGGGCTCCGTTGAAATCCGTTGAGACGACACCGTTTGAATTATGGTTTGGGAAGAAACCTAAGATGCGTTTCTAAAAGTTTGGGGATGCGATGCTTATGTCAAGAAACTTCAACCTGAAAAGCTCGAACCCAAATCAGAAAAATGCGTCTTCATAGGATACCCCAAAGAAACTATTGGGTATACCTTCTACCTCAGATCGGAAGGCAAGATCTTTGTTGCCAAGAATGGGTCCTTTCTAGAGAAAGAGTTTCTCTCGAAAGAAGTAAGTGGGAGGAAAGTAGAACTTGATGAAGTATTACCTCTTGAACCGGAAAATGGCGCAACTCAAGAAAATGTTCCTGAGGTGCTTGCACCAACTAGAGAGGAAGTTAATGATAATGATCAAGATACTTCTGATCAAGCTCCTACTGAAATTCGTAGGTCCACAAGGACACGTTCTGCACCAGAGTGGTACGGCAACCCTGTCTTGGAAATCATGTTGTTGGACAACGGTGAACCTTCGAACTATGAAGAAGCGATGGCGGGCCCGGATTCCGACAGATGGCTAGAAGCCATGAAATCCGAGATAGGATCCATGCATGAAAACGAAGTATTGACTTTGACTGACTTGCCCATTGAGCGGCGAGCCATAGAAAATAAATGGATCTTTAAGAAGAAGACAGACGCGGATGGTAATGTGACCATCTATAAAGCTCGGCTTGTCGCTAAGGGTTATCGACAAGTTCAAGGGGTTGACTACGATGAGACTTTCTCACCGGTAGCGAAACTGAAGTCCGTCCGAATCATGTTAGCAATTGCCGCATTCTATAATTATGAAATATGGCAAATGGACGTCAAAACGGCATTCCTTAATGGTTTCCTTAAGGAAGAATTGTATATGATGCAGCCGGAAGGTTTTGTCGATCCTAAGAATGCTGACAAGGTGTGCAAGCTCCAACGCTCGATTTATGGGCTGGTGCAAGCATCTCGGAGTTGGAACATTCGCTTTGATGAGATGATCAAAGTGTTTGGGTTTACACAGACTTATGGAGAAGCCTGTGTTTACAAGAAAGTGAGTGGGAGCTCTGTAGCATTTCTCATATTATATGTAGATGACATACTTTTAATGGGAAATGATACAGAACTCTTGGACAGCATTAAGGCCTACTTGAATAAGAGTTTTTCAATGAAGGACCTTGGAGAAGCTGCATATATATTAGGCATCAAGATCTATAGAGATAGATCAAGACGCCTCATAGGTCTTTCACAAAGCACATACCTTGATAAGATATTGAAGAAATTCAATATGGATCAGTCTAAGAAGGGGTTCTTGCCTGTGTTACATGGTGTGAAATTGAGCTCAGCTCAATGTCCGACCACGGCAGAAGATATAGAAGAGATGAGTGTCATCCCCTATGCCTCAGCCATTGGTTCTATTATGTATGCCATGCTGTGTACCAGACCTGATGTAAACCTTGCCGTAAGTTTGGTAGGAAGGTACCAAAGTAATCCCGGCAAGGAACACTGGACAGCGGTCAAGAATATCCTGAAGTACCTGAAAAGGACTAAGGAAATGTTTCTCGTTTATGGAGGTGACGAAGAGCTCATCGTAAAGGGTTACGTCGACGCTAGCTTCGACACAGATCTGGATGACTCTAAGTCACAAACCGGATACATGTATATTTTGAATGGTGGGGCAGTAAGCTGGTGCAGTTGCAAGCAGAGCGTCGGGGCGGGATCTACATGTGAAGTGGAGTACATGGCAGCCTCGGAGGCAGCACATGAAGCAATTTGGGTGAAGGAGTTCATCACCGACCTAGGAGTCATACCCAATGAGTCGGGGCCAATCAAGCTCTTCTGTGACAACACTGGAGCTATTGCTCTTGCCAAGGAGCCCAGGTTTCACAAGAAGACAAGGCACATCAAGCGTCGCTTCAAATCCATTCGTGAAAATGTTCAAGATGGAGACATAGATATTTGTAAAGTACACACGGACCTGAATGTAGCAGATCCGTTGACTAAACCTCTCCCTAGAGCAAAACATGATCAACACCAGAATTCCATGGGTGTTCGATTCATCACAATGTAACTAGATTATTGACTCTAGTGCAAGTGGGAGACTGTTGGAAATATGCCCTAGAGGCAATAATAAAAGCATTATCATTATATTTCCTTGTTCATGATAATTGTCTTTATTCATGCTATAATTGTGTTATCCAAAAATCGTAATACATGTGTGAATAATAGACACCAACATGTCCCTAGTAAGCCTCTAGTTGACTAGCTCGTTGATCAACAGATAGTCATGGTTTCCTGACTATGGACATTGGATGTCATTGATAACGAGATCACATCATTAGGAGAATGATGTGATGGACAAGACCCAATCCTAAACATAGCACAAGATCGTATAGTTCGTTTGCTAGAGTTTTCCAATGTCAAGTATCTTTTCCTTAGACCATGAGATCGTGTAACTCCCGGATACCGTAGGAGTGCTTTGGGTGTACCAAACGTCACAACGTAACTGGGTGACTATAAAGGTATACTACGGGTATCTCCGAAAGTGTCTGTTGGGTTGACATGGATCAAGACTGGGATTTGTCACTCCGTATGACGGAGAGGTATCACTGGGCCCATTCGGTAATGCATCATCATAATGAGCTCAAAGTGACCAAGTGTCTGGTCACGGGATCATGCATTACGATACGAGTAAAGTGACTTGCCGATAATGAGATTGAACGAGGTATTGGGATACCGACGATCGAATCTCGGGCAAGTAACATACCGATTGACGAAGGGAATTGTATACGGGGTTGCTTGAATCCTCGACATCGTGGTTCATCCGATGAGATCATCGAGGAGTGTGGGAGCCAACATGGGTATCCAGATCCCGCTGTTGGTTATTGACCGAAGAGCGATCTCGGTCATGTCTACATGTCTCCCGAACCCGTAGGGTCTACACACTTAAGGTTCGGTGACGCTAGGGCTGGAGGGATATGTATATGCAGTAACCCGAATGTTGTTCGGAGTCCCGGATGAGATCCCGGACGTCACGAGGAGTTCCGGAATGGTCCGGAGGTAAAGAATTATATATAGGAAGTGCTATTTCGGGCATCGGGACAAGTTTCGGGGTCACCGGTATTGTACCGGGACCACCGGAAGGGTCTCGGGGGTCCACCGGGTGGGGCCACCTGTCCCGGGGGAGCCACATGGGCTGTAGGGGGTGCGCCTTGGCCTACATGGGCCAAGGGCACCAGCCCCAAGAGGCCCATGCGCCTAGGGTTTCAAGGAGGGAAGAGTCCCAAAGGGGGAAGGCACCCCTAGGTGCCTTGGGGAGGAGGGATTCCTCCCCTTGGCCGCACCCCCCCTAGGAGATTGGATCTCCTAGGGCCGGTGCCCCACCCCCTTGGCCCCCCCTATATATAGTGGGGGAGATGGAGGACTTCTTACCTTTTGCCTTTGGTGCCTCCCTCTCCCTCTCCAACACCTCCTCCTCCTACATAGTGCTTGGCGAAGCCCTGCCGGAGTACTGCAGCTCCATCACCACCACGCCGTCGTGCTGCTGCTGGAGCCATCTTCCTCAACCTCTCCTTCCCCCTTGCTGGATCAAGAAGAAGGAGACGTTACGCTGACCGTACGTGTGTTGAACGCGGAGGTGCCGTCCGTTCGGCGCTAGGATCTCCGGTGATTTGGATCACGTCGAGTACGCCTTCCTCATCCCCGTTCTTTGAACGCTTCCGCGCGTGATCTACAAAGGTATGTAGATGCAATCCGATCACTCGTTGCTAGATGAACTCCTAGATGGATCTTGGTGAAACCGTAGGAAATTTTTTGTTTTCTGCAACGTTACCCTACAGGTTTATCGGGGGTGCCATGAATCTGGCAGGGTCAATCCAATATTTTGTCTAGATTCGATGGTCCGTCTCTATTTGCCTTGAATGGCTTTTTCCATTGACCGGGTTTGGAGCCTCTGAATCTGGCGTTGACCGCCGTGTCTTGCGCTCATTCATTGTCATTACGATGTTTATGTTTATTGCGTCGTGGGTTGTCGTTGCCGTCTTAGACTTTGGAAGTGCCCAGATCGCTGGCGTTGTTGCTTCTATGAGCCAGCTAGCTGTCTTCTCCCGCGCAAAAGCGGGTCATTAGAGTGGTAAGCGCTACCATGGATTTTGGTTTTTCTTGACCGAAGTGGCGAGCGAGCCACTCATCCTGGACGTTGTGTTTCAAGGCCGCGAGGGCTTCAGCATTTGGAAACTCGACAATTTGGTTCTTTTTAATTAGGAACCTGGTCCAGAGCTTCCTGGCTGACTCTCCGGGCTGCTGGATGATGTGACTTAAGTCATCAGCATCTGGTGGCCGGACATATGTACCTTGGAAGTTATCGCGAAAGGCGTCTTCCAGGTCTTCCCAGCTACCGACGGAGTTCTCTGGAAAGCTGTTTAGCCAGTGCCCGCTGATCCCTTTAGTTTTAGTGGGAGGTATTTGATGGTGTGGAGGTCATCACCGCGGGCCATGTGGATATGGAGAAGAAAATCTTCGATCCATACCACATGATCTGTTGTTCCGTTGTATGATTCGATGTTCATGGGTTTAAACCCTTCTGGGAATTCATGCTCCATCACTTCATTAGTGAGGCAAAGAGGGTGTGCAGCGCCTCTATATCGGGCCAGGTCGTGACGTAATTCGGATGGACTCCGTCTGCGTTTTTCATCTCGGACGTAATTGTGCTTGCCATGTTCGGCTTGATGGCCGTCGTCGCGCGTCATGGCACGCCTCCGTGATCCGTAGATCGATCTGGCCTAGCCTCCTTTATTCTTCAGGCCCTGCCGGAGATCATACATGTATTCCTGAGCAGTTATGTCTCTGCCCTTAAGGCGAGGTAGGACGGGCCGGTGTTCGGCGTGAGTTGCCGTTTTGTCCCGGCCGTGTGGTGGTCGATCAGTCGCATTATGCACTGATGGTACGGGCTCAAGTGCCTCGTAATCAAATTGGGGTAGCAGTTTACGCTTCGGGTAACTTTTGGTTGGGCGCTTGAGGTCGTATTCTTCTACTGCCAGGACATCAGTCCATCTATCGTTGAGCAGATGTCGATCAGCTTGAAGCTGTTGCTGCTTCTTTTTCAGGCTCCTTGCAGTGGCTATTAGCTGTTGCTTAAAGCGCTCCTGCTCAAGAGGTTCCTCAGACACGATAAAATCTTCGCCGCCGAGGCTCACCTCGTCCTCAGAGGGTGGGAGATAAGTACTGTCCTTCGAGTCTTCGTTTACAACCTGTTCGTCAGGGCTAACTCGCCCATCTTCCCGTTCGGCCTGTTCGGAAGCTGGCTCAGCGGGGTCTTCATTGTCTCCGGCATCGTCTAGAGTATTGTTTTCTCCTGTGCCGGTATGGCTATCTTTATCACGGCGTGACTTAGAGCGGCGCCGCTGCCGTCGGCGCTTTTCCTATATCGCAGGGGTTTTATCTTCCCCTGGGTCTTCTTTGTCATCGTTAACTTCCTCGGGTGTATCCATCATGTATACGCAGTAGGAGGAAGTGGCCGTCCAGCGTCCGGTAAATGGCGGGTTTTGGGCCTGCTCCACTTCGGCGTCATCGTCCATACCGTGGATGTCTCCAGAGTCGTAGTCGAGCATGTCGGTTAGATCTTCGATAGTGGCTATTAAGTGGGAGGCGGGTGGGAAGCGAAATTCCCCATCATCAGCCCACAGTTCAAACCAGATATAGTTCGGCTGTGAATCCCCTGCTAAAGAGAGGGTTTTTAGTGAGTTTAGCACATCGCCTAGAGGTGAGTGCCGGAAGATGTCCGCAGAACTGAATTCGACGATCGGCGCTGGGTAAGGCTCGGCAGATGCAGATGCACGCAGTTCGGAGCCAGTGACCGGAGATGAATCCGGGGGTCCGATGACACAGATCCCGCTCGAGGTTGGGTCTACGTGAGGCTCCAACGGTGCTGAGTCTGCGGCTTCCGGGGGGGTTAAACCTCCCGTCTTCGGATGGCGCAATCTGCTCCGGATCTTGGGCCAGAGCGCTTATAGGCGCAATCTCCTGGGTATAGTCCGATGACAGATCTAGGTCATGTTCATCGCGATGCCAGGGAGAGGCTGCCACGGGCTCGAATCCGTCGAAGATCAAGTCTGCGCAGATATCAGCGACATAGTTCAAGCTTCCAGACTTGACCTGACGGCCAGGGGCGTAGCTGTCGATCTGCTCTAGATGGCCAAGCGAGTTGGCCCGCAGTGCAAAGCCGCCGACTATGAAGATCTTGCCAGGGAAAAAGACATCCCCCTGGGCAGCGCTGTGGTAGGTGATGGATGGAGCCATCGAACCTTCTGATGATGACACAGTGGAACTCTCAATGAAAGCACCAATGTCGGTGTCAAAACCGGCGGATCTCGGGTAGGGGGTCCCGAACTGTGTGTCTAAGGTTGATGGTAATAGGAGACAAGGGACCCAATGTTTACCCAGGTTCGGGCCCTCTCTATGGAGGTAATACCCTATTTCCTGCTTGATTGATCTTGATGAATATGAGTATTGCAAGAGTTGATCTACCACGAGATCGTAATGGCCAAAACCCTAGAAGTCTAGCGTATGTGATTATGATTGTCCCTATGGACTAAACCCTCTGGTTTATATAGACACCGGAGGGGACTAGGGTTGTACAAAGTTGGTTACATAGAAAGGAAGCTTCATATCCAAACGCTAAGCTTGCCATCCACGCCAAGGAGAGTCCCATCCGGACACGGGTGAGGGTCTTCGGTCTTGTATCTTCATAGCCCATCAGTCCAGCCCATGTCCAACAGGTCGGACGCCCGAGGACCCCTTAGTCCAGGACTCCCTCAGTGGGTACCTTAGCCGGTATCATGCACTCAGGAATAACAAACATGTTGATGTGGCAGAGAATGAACGAAGAGAAAGGAGGTTAGAATAACATAGGTAGATACCGTATCATGTTAATGTTGGGGAACACAGTATTTCAAAAAAGCTCCTACGATCACACAAGATCTATCTAGGATAAGCATAGCAACGAGCGGGTAGAGTGTGTCCACGTACCCTCGTACACCGAAAGCGGAAGCGTTTAGTAACGTGGTTGATGTAGTCGAACGTCTTCACGATCCAACCAATCCAAGCACCGAACGTACGGCACCTCCGCGTTCAGCACACGTTCAGCTCGATGATGTCCCTCAATCTCTTGATCCAATTGAGGACGAGGGAGAGTTCCATCAGCACGACGGTGTGGTGACAGTGATGACGAAGTTACCAGTGCAGGGCTTCGCCTAAGCACTACGACGATATGACCGAGGTGTGTAACTGTGGAGGGGGGCACCGCACACGGCTAAGAGAAGACTTGGTGTGTCTTTGGGGTGCCCCCTCCCACGTATATAAAGGGGGGAGGGCGCCATGGGGGGAGTCCTACTTGGACTCCCAGTCCAAGTAGGATTCGCCCCCCCCTTTCCTATTCCCACTAGGAAAAGGAGGGAAGGAGGAGGAGAGAGGGAAAGGGGGGCCGCCCCCCCCCCCCAACCCTAGTACAATTCGGTTTGGGCTGTGGGGGGGGGCGCCACTACCTGGCCTCCTCCTCCTCTCTCCACTAGGGCCCATGAAGGCCCATTAACTCCTCGGGAGAGTCCACTAACCCCCGGTACTTCAGAAAATGCCCGAACCTTTCTGAAACCATTCCGATGTCCAAACATAACTGTCGGTGTCAAAACCGGCGGATCTCGGGTAGGGGGTCCCGAACTGCGCGTCTAAGGCGGATGGTAACAGGAGGCAGGGGACCCGATGTTTTACCCAGGTTCGGGCCCTCTTGATGGAGGTAAAACCCTACGTCCTGCTTGATTTATTCTTGATGATATGAGTATTACAAGAGTTGATCTACCACGAGATCGGAGAGGCTAAACCCTAGAAGCTAGCCTATGGTGTGATTGTATGTTGTCCTACGGACTAAAACCCTCCGGTTTATATAGAAACCGGAAAGGGCTAGGGTTACACAAGGTCGGTTACAAAGGAGGAGATATACATATCCGTATTGCCTAGCTTGCCTTCCACGCCAAGAAGAATCCCATCCGGACACGAGACGAAGTCTTCAATCTTGTATCTTCATAGTCTAACAGTCCGGCCGAAGGATATAGTCCGGCTGTCCGGAGACCCCATATTCCAGGACTCCCTCAGTAGCCCCTGAACCAGGCTTGAATGACGATGAGTCCGGCGCGCAGTATTGTCTTCGGCATTGCAAGGCGGGTTCCTCCTCCGAATACACCACGGAAGAATTTGAATACAAGGATAGTGTCCGACCCTGCAAAATAAGTTCCACATTCCACCGTAGAGAGAATAATATTTCCACAAATCTAATTTGCTGACTTGTTTTGGCAACATGACATTAAGCCATGGCCCGGTGATTATTCGAACCGTTTCCTTTAACTAGCCCCGCACATAACGCGAGGCAGCTTTTTGACACGTCTTGTCAAAGCAGAGATCGTGTCCCCCTTATTATGGGATTCTCATCAATACGGGCGTGGGTAACCCAACCCCGCCATCGATTACGGCGCTTGGGGGATAAGAGAGTTTTACCAGGCTAGTGGGCGCGCATAGTTTCGGCCGCCCTTATAAAGGGATAAGGATTCACCTTTTCTTCCACGCCTTCTTCCTCCTTTGCTCATCCATTTTCGCACACTCGAGCTCCAGCGCCCAAGTCCACATTTCCCACCTCAACCTTCTCCAACCATGTCCGGAGCGGGAGGCAGGTGGATGGTCTCCTCCGTCACGGAGGGACACATCAAGAAGCTGAGGAGAGCCGGATACCTACCGGACAACATCGCGCACCGGCTCCCAGATGAGGGGCAACTCATCCCCACCCCCAGGCCCCACGAGAGGGTAGTGTTCCTTACCCATTTCCTCTGTGGACTGGGATTCCCTCTCCACCCATTCGTCCGGGGGATCATGTTCTACTATGGCCTGGATTTCCATGATCTGGCCCCGAACTTCATCCTCAACATCTTGACGTTTATCGTCGTGTGCGAGGCCTTCCTCCACATCAAGCTCCACTTTGGCTTATGGCTGAAGACCTTCAATGTCAAGCCGAAGGTAGTGAGCGGCCGCTAGGCGGAGTGCGGAGGCACCATGGTGGGCAAGATGCCCAACGTCACATGGCTCGAGGGCTCCTTCGTGGAGACCATAGAGGGGTGGCAATCAAGGTGGTTCTATATCAGCGAGCCGCGTGACCCTGCATGGGCAGCGACCCCCGAGTTCCGATCTGGCATCCCCACGCTGCTCACCTCCTGGCAAGAGAAGGGCCTATCCTAGGGTAGTTCGGGAGAGCTGACTGGACTCCAAACATGTATCCAAAACATGGTGAGCAAGAAGCTCAAGCTCGTCAACGTAGTCCATGTCATGCTCATCCGCCGGATCCTCCCGTGTCAACAACAGGCTTTCAACTTGTGGGAGTTCGACCCGGCCCAGCACCAAACTCTGAACAAGCTCTTTGACACAACACACGAGGATGCCTGGAAGGTGTTATTCAAGGGCGCCGAGGTTCCCCCTCCCACTACCGAGGATCGCGGATTCTGCGCGAAGCGCCAAGCCAACGCGGTAAGCTATTTCGCCTCTTACAGGATACTTGTTTTCCATAGTTTGACTCTATGCGGGATCTAAGCTCCCGTACTTTTGACAGGACTGGCAGGAGACGGCCGGATAGATCGACTGTCCGGCTCCTTTGCCCGAAGGCCCAGCAGACGCTCTCCTGATGGAGATGTTGACTCCGGCTCCTTACAAGGTGCCGGAGAAGACCAAGAAGGCCAAGGGAACCCAAAAGAGTTGCCGGCGCCAGGTGATATCGGACTCATCGTCCGAGGACTCCTCGGCGCACTCCTCCCACAAAGATAAGGAGGAAGATGAAGACGCTCCCCCTCCAGTCGGGGGAGACAAGAAAAGGAAGGCCGCCCCAACTGGGGGGAGGGGGGAGAAGGGTCCAAGAAGGGAAGGACTCTTCTTCCGAACAGTTCCACCACCGCCGCCGAAGGAGAAGACGAGTAGCTGCCCAGGGCCAAGCCCCTGGCGAAGTCATAAGTATTCGGATACCAGAGTAACTCATAGCATTCCTTTGTCGCACTGCTTCTCCTAATGCCGAATCGTGATTATGCAGACTGTCCCGAGACCGTATCGACGTATCCTCGTCGGACGGCTCCCTGGACTCGTCAGATATGGATAGCGATCCACTTCTGACCGCCACCTCCCCTTGTCCTCCGGACAACGCCGAGGTGTTGTCTTAAGAGGCACCGGGTCGAGGGGAGACAGTCCCGGAGGCGCCTCAAGGCGACCTTCCGGACTCTAGGAGCAGAGGGAACAAGGCCCCCGAGGGCTCCGAGTTCGGCCCTCCGCCGAACACCGCGCCGGAACGTCCAGTGGTTCCGGACTCGGGCAGACAGCCTCCTTCCAAGAGGGGCAAGACGCCTGTGCCGGTGACCTCTGTCCATCCAGAGGCACCGGACAATCTGTTGGGAGCGCTTCGCAGTGCTTCCATCGACGAAGAGCACCACACTATTATGAGTGCGCTGGTCCAGAAGGTTCAGTCCGCCAAGAGCGGACTGACTGAAGCCTGTGCCAGCCTTCTAACAGGCTTTGAGGTAGGTTTTTGAAATATGGGGAAAAATATTACCACATTGACAGTAGCCCCTGATGCTCTGTTCGGTGTTCACAAAGAAAAGCCGAACAGAGGATCAAACAATATCGCAGGAGTCTAATATAAGTATGTCAATATGCATATGCAGGCTTCGCTGCTGGTATCTGCCGCACTGACTGCGGAGGTCGCCGCACTGAAGCAGGACCTCGAGGGGTCCAAGAAAGAGCTCGGCCATGCCAAGAGGCAGCTCGGGGAGAACAAGGGTAAGTAATACCCTGTCTATAGATATGTATATATAAAAGAAGATGCGATTGCAAAATGACAGGATCATCGTAAATTTGCTAGGGGCCACGACCGAGGTGGCGACCCTGAAGCAAGCGCTATCTGAGGCCGAAGATAGACCGGCCAAGGAGCGCACCGAGCGGGAAAGGCATGAGGCACGGGTGGGCAAGGTGCAGCAAGAGCTCCAAGCTCTCGTGTCGAAACATGAGGCGTTGGAGCGTGACTCGAAGACGCGAGAGTCCGAGCTTGCCGCAGCCCTCGAAAGCGTGAAAAATGCCAAGGCTGAAGCCCAAAGAGCCCTCCAGGAGATTGAGGCAATGAAGAAAATAGCGGCGGGTAAGGCATTCCTTATGCAGAGCAAGAATGTGAAAGTAAATTACTTGTTACTTACCCGAATCCAAAGCTCTCCATGAGCGTTCGCAGATTTTCCCCTCAGCGTGTCGGATGCCGCATAGTTTTACCAGGCGGAGGAGGGATGCTCAACGGAGAAGTTGTTCTGGTCTCAGTTAATTGGGGCCGAACACCCGGTGCCCATGAGCGACCAGCTAAAGCAGCTGGTCGAGCTACACAAGGCGGCCGAACAGGCCATGAAGGGCTTTATAGTCCGGATGTGGCCTGGTGACGCCCTTCCCAACAGCTACTTCGGCCTGGTGATGCTCTTGTGGATGCCTGCCCACGGCTGGAAGTCATCAGGCGGTCCGTCTGCATCGAAGGTGCACGACGGGCTTTCGCCCGTGTGAAGGTGCAATGGGCCAAGCTGGATGCCGTGAAGCTGATTAAGGAAGGGCCACCGGCGGGCAAGGAGCATCACCACCCCGAGATGTACTATGAGGGTGTCCTGAAGGGTGCCCGTCTCATAGCGGACGAGTGTATGAAAGATGTAATATTTGAGTAAACTTGCTCGTGTAATCCCGTATCTATGAAAACTTGTTCATATGCGCTATGCAACACTTGTTTGAATTTAAAATATTACCTTCTGTTCGGCTGTTTATCAAATCTGAGAGATGGCTAGTCGTTGGCTTCTGCCCCCATGCCATGAGTGCTGGGGTGTTCGGGATAAACCTGAGCACTCTTGTTCCCATTTTGGGTCCTCCGAGGGAGGTGCTCAGCACAATGAACAAGGCAATCGGACTATAATGCGTTATCACTCTCACTTAGCCATAGAATTCTATAATTTTAAATTTTGGCAAAGCCCCTAGTATTCGGAAGGACGAATCTGGGGCGCGATACATGCCTTAAGCCGGACAGGGCCGACTCCTCGCTCTAAGCGACATAAGTCTTTAAGGACTCGAAAACTTCTCGAACAGCGACCAGTCTCTCGCCTTATCATGACAGTCAGTTTTAGCTTTCTCTACTGAGGTGCTTAGCCCAGCAGAACCGGGGCACAATCGCAGTAGTTCTCCCAGTGCTACCTTAGCCGATATAGCGGAACGTAAGGTACCAAAACATGGGAGCCAGGCAAACCCAACTATTGACCAAAGACATGATTTGGAGCTGATGCATATAATGCTATAAGTTCGGGGTGCTGCACTTGCGAAAGTGTTCGGACTTCTCACACCATATTTTGGGGTACTTAAGCCCCTGGTGTATTGGCCGTACCAAAGTGTACGGTTGCAAGGTGTCATTAATGAACACATATATATAAAAAAGAAGAATGCAATAATAGTCTTAATGCTATGCATTGTTTATTCAAAAAGGTGCGTTAAAGTAGAATGATACATGCAGTGCAATAAGCAAAAAGTAGGACTATGTCCCCTCCAAGGGCGAGCTGAAGAATAGTATTAAGGCAAGTATTACACTCGTTATTGTAATCCACCTGGGAGTTCCGTGGTGTGACGTAGCTTTCTGCCTTCTTGGTTGCTGCATCATATGTTCGGCAATCATGCTGCCGGACAGGGTTTCCAGAGATTAATGTCCTGAAAGAGAGAAAAATAACAATGCGGGAAGCCCCTAGTGCGGTTTAAGCCGCGTCTTGGGGCGTGTCGTAGTCGTGCCCTCTCCCTACCTGTGCCCATGGTATTTTTAATGCGTAATTATGTACGCGTGGCACGAGTTTCGCTGTTTGGCTTCGGCTAGGGTGGGGGATGCATTGCTATGCGAGCTCGGAACGTGCCAGGCGGTCTAGTTGCCGATTACTCCGGGCGCGCTTGAAGGTGTTCGGGTCCTTAAACGCCGAACTAGTGGATTGCCTTAAGAGGCTTCTTTGCACTTCCGCTGCGAGGGCCGCAGTGTGCTCCTCCGTTCGGAGAGAGCGCTCTATGTTTCCATTAATTGTAATGACCCTCGTGAGGTCCTGGCATCTTGAGCTTGAGGTATGCATAATGCGGTACCGCATTGAATCTCGCAAATGCGGTTCGCCCGAGCAGTACATGATAACCACTGCGGAACGGGACTATATCCAAGATTAACTCTTTGCTTCGGAAGTTATCCGGGGATCCGAAGACCACTTCCAGTGTGACTGAGCCTGTGCAATGGGCCTCTACACCTAGTATGACGCCTTTAAAGGTCGTTTTTGTGGGTTTGATCCTTGAGGGGTCTATACCCATTTTGCGCACTGTGTCCTGGTAAACAGGTTCAGGCTGCTGCTGCCATCCATAAGGCCTCGAGTGAGGTGAAATCCGTCAATGATTGGGTCTAGGACCAGTGCGGCGAATCCGCCATGATGGATACTAGTGGGGTGGTCCCTGCGATCGAAGGTGATCGGACAGGAGGACCATGGGTTGAACTTTGGGCGACTGGCTCCAACGCATATACGTCCCTGAGCGCACGCTTTCGCTCCCTCTTGGGGATGTGGGTTGCGTATATCATGTTCACCGTCTGCACTTGTGGGGGGAACCTCTTCTGTCCTCTGGTCTTCGGCTGCCGGGGCTCCTCCTCGTCATCGCTATGTGGCCCCTTATCTTTGTTTTCGCAATTAACTTGCCGGCCTGCTTGAACACCCATCAGTCCCTATTGGTGTGGTTGGTTGGCTTGTCGGGGGTGCCATGTATTTGACATGAGCGATCGAGTATACGGTCCAAACTGGATGGGCCCGGAGTGCTTCTTTTGAATGGCTTTTTCCGCTGACCGGGTTTAGAGCCTTTGAATCCGGCATTGACTGTCGTGTCCTCGTTATTGTCGCTGTTAATGTGGTGCTTATGTTTGTTGCGACGTGACCTGCTACTGCCGTCCTTGGTATCTAAAGTACCATGGTTCTTTGATATGTTGGTACTGTGAGCCAGCCAGCTGTCTTCTCCCGCACAAAAGCGGGTCATGAGTGTCGTGAGGGCTGTCGTAGCTTTCGGCTTTTCCTGACCAAGGTGCCGGGCTAGCCACTCGTCGCGGATGTTGTGCTTGAAAGCTGCTAGAGCCTCTGCATCCGGACAGTCGACGATTTGATTTTTCTTTGTTAGGAACCGTGTCCAGAATTGCCTGGCCGATTCCTCTGGCTGCTGAATTATGTGGCTCAAGTCATTGGCATCTGGTGGTCGCACATAAGTGCCCTGAAAGTCGTCGAGGAATGCGGCTTCCAGATCCTCACAACAGCCAATGGACTCTGCTGGCCAGCTATTGAGCCAATGCCGAGCTGGTCCTTTGAGTTTGAGTGGGAGGTATTTAATGGCGTGTAGATCATCACCGTGTGCCATGTGGATATGCAGGAGGAAATCCTCGATCCATACCGCAGGATCTGTTGTGCCTTCGTATGATTCTATATTTACGGGTTTGAAACCCTCTGGGATTTGATGATCCATTACTTCATCTGTGAAGCATAAGGGGTGTGCGGCACCTCTGTACTGGGCTATATCGCGATGCGGCTCCAATGAGTCTTGCCCGCTGTGTTCGGCCCGGCCGGATTTACTTTTACTGTATCCAGCGTGACGTTTACCGTCTCGCATAGTGGCACGCCCTCATGATCCATAGATCGATCTTGCATGTTTTGCTTTGTCCTCCAATACGTCTCACAGGTCTGGCGTATTTCTCCATGCCTTTTTATTTGAATGGCATCGGGGTGAAGGCTGAGCCTTTGGCTGGAATGCCTCTCTATCGCGGCCACGAGGTGGCCGATCAGCTGCGTCATACGCTTCTTCCTCCAGTCGGGGTAGCAACCTGCATTTTGGATAACTCTTGGAGGGGCGTTCGAGTTTATATTCCTCGGCCGCGAGGACTTCAGTCCATCTGTCGGCTAGCAGATCTTGATCAGCTTGAAGCTGTTGCTGTTTTTTCTTAAGGCTATTTGCTGTGGCTATAAGATGGTGCTTGAAGCGCTCTTGTTCGACGGGATCCTCTGGCACGACGAATTCGTCGTCGCCGAGGCTTGCCTCGTTTTCGGAGGGAGGTATGTAATTATCATCCTCTTCCTCTCTATCTGCCGCTCTCTCATGAGGGCTGGCTTCTCCATCCTCCTGTGCTGAATCTTGCTGGAGGGGGTTGTCTCCGGCACTGTCCGGGGTGTTATTATCTCTTGTACCGGAATCACCGTTTTTGCTTTGGCGGGACTTAGAGCGGCGCCGCCGACACCGATGCTTAGGTTGCTTCATGGAGGGGTCATCCTCTGCTGTTCCATCGCCATTGCCTTCTTTGGGTGTGTCCACCATATATATGTCATACGACGAGGTGGCTTTCCAGTGCCCTATATGGGTTGGTTCTTGTTTGTCTCCTGCATCGTCGTCCATACCGTCGATGTCTTCGGAGTCGAAGTCGAGCATGTCGGTCAAGTTATCAACAGTGGCTATGAAGTGGGTGGTGGGTGGGCATCGAATTTCTTCTTCGTCCACATCCCAATCCTGTCGGTCATAATCCGGCCAGGACTCTCCTAACAAAGAGAGAGACCTTAGTTAATTCAGTGTGCCCCCTCCCACGTATATAAAGGGGGGAGGAGAGGTGTCCGACCCAAGGGGAGGGGGCGCCATGGGGGGAGTCCTACTTGGACTCCCGGTCCAAGTAGGATTCGCCCCCCCCCTTTCCTATTCCCACTAGGAGAAGGAGGGAAGGAGGAGGAGAGAAGGAAAGGGGGGCTGCCCCCCAACCCTAGTACAATTCGGTTTGGGCTGGGGGCGCCACTACCTGGCCGCCGCCTCCTCTCTCCACTAGGGCCCATGAAGGCCCATTAACTCCCCGGGGGGGGGGGGGGGGTCCGCTAACCCCCGGTACTTCAGAAAATGCCCGAACCTTTCCGAAACCATTCCGGTGTCCAAACATAATTGTCGGTGTCAAAACCGGCGGATCTCGGGTAGGGGGTCCCGAACTGCGCGTCTAAGGCGGATGGGACATGATGTTTTACCCAGGTTCGGGCCCTCTTGATGGAGGTAAAACCCTACGTCCTGCTTGATTTATTCTTGATGATATGAGTATTACAAGAGTTGATCTACCACGAGATCGGAGAGGCTAAACCCTAGAAGCTAGCCTATGGTGTGATTGTATGTTGTCCTACGGACTAAAACCCTCCGGTTTATATAGACACCGGAAAGGGCTAGGGTTACACAAGGTCGGTTACAAAGGAGATATACATATACGTATTGCCTAGCTTGCCTTCCACGCCAAGTAGAGACCCATCCGGACACGAGATGAAGTCTTCAATCTTGTATCTTCATAATCTAATAGTCCGGCCGAAGGATATAGTCCGGCTGTCCGGAGACCCCCTAATCCAAGACTCCCTCAATAACCTTCCAATATATCAATCTTTATGTCTCGACAATTTTGAGACTCCTCGTCATGTCTGTGATCTCATCCGGGACTCCGAACAAACTTCGGTTCATCAAATCACATAACTCATAATACAAGTCATCATCGCGTTAAGCATGCGGACCCTAAGGGTTCGAGAACTATGTAGACACGACCGAGACACATCTCCGGTAACTGATGTCTACTACACAACCTTCTTCTTGTAGACGTTGTTGGGCCTCCAAGTGCAGAGGTTTGTAGGACAGTAGCAAATTTCCCTCAAGTGGATGACCTAAGGTTTATCAATCCGTAGGAGGCGTAGGATGAAGATGGTCTCTCTCAAGCAACCCTGCAACCAAATAACAAAGAGTCTCTTGTGTCCCCAACACACCCAGTACAATGGTAAATTGTATAGGTGCACTAGTTCGGCGAAGAGATGGTGATACAAGTGCAATATGGATAGTAGATAATAGTTTTTGTAATCTGAAATAATAAAAACAGCAAGGTAGCAAGTGATAAAAGTGAGCGTAAACGGTATTGCAATGCATTGAAATAAGGCCTAGGGTTCATACTTTCGCTAGTGTAAGTTCCCTCAACAATACTAACATAATTGGATCACATAACTATCCCTCAACATGCAACAAAGAGTCACTCCAAAGTCACTAATAGCGGAGAACGAACGAAGAGATTATGGTAGGGTACGAAACCACCTCAAAGTTATTCTTTCCAATCAATCCGTTGGGCTATTCCTATAATTGTCACAAACAGCCCTAGAGTTCATACTAGAATAACACCTTAAGACACAAATCAATCAAAACCCTAATGTCACCTAGATACTCCAATGTCACCTCAAGTATCCGTGGGCATGATTATACAATATGCATCACACAATCTCAATTCATCTATTCAACCAACACATAGAACCTCAAAGAGTGCCCCAAAGTTCTACCGGAGAATCACGACGAAAACGTGTGCCAACCCCTATGCATAGGTTCATGAACCCGCAAGTTGGTCACCAAAACATACATCAAGTGGCACGCGGTATCCCATTGTCACCACAGATATCCACGGCAAGACATACATCAAGTGTTCTCAAGTATTTAAAGACTCAATCCGATAAGATTACTTCAAGGGGAAAACTCAATTCATTACAACAGAGAAGATGGGGAGGAGAAACATAAGATCCAACTATAATATCAAAGCTCACGATACATCAAGATCGTGCCAAATCAAGAACACGAGAGAGAGAGAGATCAAACACATAGCTACTGGTACATACCCTCAGCCCTGAAGGAGAACTACTCCCTCCTCGTCATGGAGAGCACCGGGATGATGAAGATGGCCACCGGAGAGGGATTGCCCCCTCCGGCAGGGTGCCGGAACGGGTCTAGATTGGTTTTCGGTGGCTACGGAGGCTTCTGGCGGCGGAAATCCCGATCTATTGTGCGTTCTGGAAGTTTTAGGGTATATGGAGTTATATAGGCAGAAGAAGCACGTCAGGGGAGCCACGGGGGCCCCACGAGACAGGGGGGCGCGCCATAGGGGGGTGGACGCGCCCCCCACCCTCATGGGCAGCTCCCGTATCTTCTGACGTGGGGTCCAAGTCCATCAGGTGTGTTTCCTTCCAAAAATAACTTCTCCAGTTGATTTCGTTCCGTTTCGACTCCGTCTGATATTCCTTTTCTTCAAAACACTGAAGGCATAAAACAGCAAATACGGGCTGGGCCTCCGATTAATAGGTTAGTCCCAAAAATAATATAAAAGTGGATAATAAAGCCCTATATTGCCCAAAACAGTAGATAATATAGCATGGAGCAATCAAAAATTATAGATACGTTGGAGACGTATCAAGCATCCCCAAGCTTAATTCCTGCTCGTCCTCGAGTAGGTAAATGATAAAAAGGATAATTTTTGATGTGGAATGCTAGTTGGCATAATTTTAATGTAATTCTTCTTAATTGTGGCAAGAATATTCAGATCCATAAGATTCAAGACAAAAGTTTATATTGACATAGAAATAATAATACTTCAAGCATATTAACAAAGCAATTATGTCTTCTCAAAATAACATGGCTAAAGAAAGCTATCCCTACAAAATCATATAGTTTGTCTATGCTCCATCTTCACCACACAAAGTATTTAAATCATGCACAACCCCGATGACAAGCCAAGCAATTGTTTCATACTTTTGATGTTCTCAAACTTTTTCAATCTTCACGCAATACATGAGCGTGAGCCATGGATATAGCACTATAGGTGGAATAGAGTGGTGGTTGTGGAGAAGACTAAAAGGGGGAAGATAGTCTCACATCAACTAGGCATAACAACGGGCTATGGAGATGCCCATCAATAGATATCAATGTGAGTGAGTAGGGATTTCCATGCAACGGATGCACTAGAGCTATAAGTATATGAAAGCTCAACAAAAGAAACTAGTGGGTGTGCATCCAACTTGCTTGCTCACGAAGACCTAGGGCATTTTGAGGAAGCCCATCATTGGAATATACAGGCCAAGTTGTATAATGAAAGATTCCCACTAGTATATGAAAGTGACAACATAGGAGACTCTCTATCATGAAGATCATGGTGCTACTTTGAAGCACAAGTGTGGTAAAAGGATAGTAGCATTGTCCCTTTTTTTTATTTATTTATTTTTTATTTGGCCTTTCTTCTTTTTTTTGGCCTTTTTTATTATTTGGCCTTTTTTGGCCTTTCTTTGGGGGGGGGGGCAATTCTCTATTGAATGATGATCATCACACTTCTATTTATTTACAACTTGATGCTAGAACAAAGATGACTCTATATGAATGCCTCCGGCGGTGTACCAGGATATGCAATGAATCAAGAGTGACAAGTATGAAAGAATTATGAACGGTGGCTTTGCCACAAATACAATGTCAACTACATGATCATGCTAAGCAATATGACAATGATGGAGTGTGTCATAATAACCGGAACGGTGGAAAGTTGCATGGCAATATAAATCGGAATGGCTATGGAAATGCCATAATAGGTAGGTATGGTGGCTGTTTTGAGGAAGGTATATGGTGGGTTTATGGTACCGGCGAAAGTTGCGCGGTACTAGAGAGGCTAGCAATGGTGGAAGGGTGAGAGTGCGTATAATCCATGGACTCAACATTAGTGATTAAGAACTCACATACTTATTGCAAAAATCTATTAGTTATCGAAACAAAGTACTGCGCACATGCTCCTAGGGGGATAGATTGGTAGGAAAAGACCATCGCTTGTCCCCGACCGCCACTCATAAGGAAGGCAATCAATAAATAAATCATGCTCCGACTTCATCACATAACGGTTCACCATACGTGCATGCTACGGGAATCACAAAGTTCAACACAAGTATTTCTCAAATTCACAACTACTCAACTAGCATGACTCTATTATTACCATCTCCATATCTCAAAACAATTATCAAGTATCAAACTTCTCTTAGTATTCAACACACTCATAAGAGAATTTTATTATTCTTGAATACCTAGCATATTAGGATTTTAAGCAAATTACCATGCTATTTAAGACTCTCAAAATAATCTAAGTGAAGCATGAGAGTTCATCTATTTCTTAAAAATCGAACTACCACCATGCTCTAAAAGATATAAGTGAAGCACTAGAGCAAATGACAAACTACTCCGAAAGATATAAGTGAAGATCAATGAGTAGTCGAATAATTATGCAACTATGTGAAGACTCTCTAACATTTAAGAATTTAAGATCTTGGTATTCTATTCAAACAGCAAGCAAAGCAAAATAAAATGACATTCTAAGAATAGCAAACATCATGTGAAGAAGCAAAAACTTAGGATCAACCGATACTAACCGATAGTTGTTGAAGAAGAAAGGTGGGATGCCAACCGGGGCATCCCAAAGCTTAGATGCTTGAGACTTCTTGAAATATTATCTTGGGATGCCTTGGTCATCCCAAAGCTTGAGCTTTTTTGTCTCCTTAATTCCTCTCATATCACGGTCTCCCTAAATCGCAAAAGCTTCATCCACACAAAGCTCAACAAGGACTCGTGAGATAAGTTAGTATAAACCATTGCCAAAACCTTATCATACTCTATTGTAGAAAATCACTAAAACTATTATTAAACATTGCATACTAAATGCCTCTGCATATTTAATAGTCCTATCATCGAATAGAATCATTAAAGAAGCAAACATATGCAAACAATGAAAACATAACAGCAATCTGCCTAAACAGGATAGTCTGTAAAGAATGCCGCAACATCCATACTTCCCTAGATCCAAAAATTATGAAAGAAAATTCCAACTTTAGTAAATTTATCAGAGCTTAATATGCAATAGGTTTCAACATTTTATCACATTCTGACTTTTCTAGCGAATTATTGCAACAGCGGTAAACTTTATGTTTTCAAACAGCAACATGTATACTTGTAACATAGGCATAGTAAAGGCTATCAATGCCACTTTTATTGAAATAAAAGATGCAAAACATTATTATAAAAAATCTCATGCAAATCCTAACAAAATAAATTGACGCTCCAAGCAAAACACATATCATGTGGTGAATAAAAATATAGCTCCAAGTAAAGTTACCGATGAACGAAGACGAAGGAGGGGATGCCTTACGGGGCATCCCCAAGCTTAGGCTCTTGGTTGTCCTTGAATATTACCTTTGGGTGCCATGGGAATCCCCAATCTTAGGCTCTTGCCACTCCTTATTCCATAGTCCATCGAATCCTTACCCAAAACTTGAAAACTTCACAACACAAAACTTAACAGAAAACTCGTAAGCTCCGTTAGTATAAGAAAATAAATCACCACTTCAAGTTACTGTAATGAACTCATTATTTATTTATATTGGTTATAAAACTACTGTATTCCAACTTCTCTATGGTTTATAAACTATTTTACTAGCCATAGATTCATCAAAATAAGTAAACAACACATGAAAAACAGAATCTGTCAAAAACAGAACAGTCTGTAGTAATCTGGATCAAACGTATACTTATGTAACTCATAAAATTCTCAAATAAATTTATGGACCTGAGTAATTTATCTATTAATCATCTTCAAAAAGAATTAACTAAATATCACTCTCCAAATAAAAATGGCAGCAATTCTCGTGAGCGCTAAATTTCTGTTTTTTACAGCATGATCAACAAGACTTTCCCCAAGTCTTCCCAAAGGTTCTACTTGGCACAACCACTAATTAAAAGCATAAAACCACATATAAACAGAGGATAGATGAATTATTTATTACTAAACAGGAGCAAAAAGCAAGGAACAAAAATAATATTGGGTTGCCTCCCAACAAGCGCTATCGTTTAATGCCCCTAGCTAGGCATGATGATTTCAACGATGCTCACGTAAAAGATAAGAATTGAAACGTAAAGAGAGCATCATGAAGAATATGACTAGCACATTTAAGTCTAACATACTTCATATGCATAGGGATTTTGTGAGCAAACAACTTGTGGGAACAATAATCAACTAGCATAGGAGGGCAAAACAAGCATAACTTCAAAACTTTAAGCACATAGAGAGGAAACTTGATATTATTGCAATTCCTACAAGCATATATTCCTCCCTTATAATAATTTTCAGTAGCATCATGAATGAATTCAACAATATAACCATCACCTAAAGCATTCCTTTCATGATCTACAAGCATATAAAATTTACTACTCTCCACATAAGCAAAATTCTTCTCATTCGGGATAGTGGGAGTATCATAAGAGACTTGAATATTATAAATTGTTTCCACATTAAAAGAGTAATTTTCAGAAAAGGGGTAACCATAATCATGACAAGTTTTATAAATATAATCCTCACTACTTTTTATAGCATATGTATCATCACAATAATTATCATAAGTAGGAGGCATGTTATTATCATTATAAATTTGCTCATCAAAACTTGGGGGACAAAAAAATATCATTTTCATCAAACATAGCTTCCCCAAGCTTGTGGCTTTGCATATCATTAGCATCATGGATATTAAAGGAATTCATACTAACAACATTGCAATCATGCTCATCATTCAAATATTTAGTGCCAAACATTTTATAGATTTCTTCTTCTAGCACTTGAGCACAATTATCCTTTCCATCATACTCACGAAAGATATTAAAAAGGTGAAGCGTATGAGACAAACTCAATTCCATTTTTTATAGTTTTCTTTTATAAACTAAACTAGTGATAAAACAAAAAACTAAAAGACTCGATTGCAAGATCTAAAGATATACCTTCAAGCACTCACCTCCCCGGCAACGGCGCCAGAAAAGAGCTTGATGTCTACTACACAACCTTCTTGTAGACGTTGTTGGGCCTCCAAGTGCAGAGGTTTTTAGGACAGTAGCAAATTTCCCTCAAGTGGATGACCTAAGGTTTATCAATCCGTAGGAGGCGTAGGATGAAGATGGTCTCTCTCAAGCAACCCTGCAACCAAATAACAAAGAGTCTCTTGTGTCCCCAACACACCCAATACAATGGTAAATTGTATAGGTGCACTAGTTCGGCGAAGAGATGGTGATACAAGTGCAATATGGATAGTAGATAATAGTTTTTGTAATCTGAAATAATAAAAACAGCAAGGTAGCAAGTGATAAAAGTGAGCGTAAACGGTATTGCAATGCATTGAAATAAGGCCTAGGGTTCATACTTTCGCTAGTGTAAGTTCCCTCAACAATACTAACATAATTGGATCACATAACTATCCCTCAACATGCAACAAAGAGTCACTCCAAAGTCACTAATAGAGGAGAACGAACGAAGAGATTATGGTAGGGTACGAAACCACCTCAAAGTTATTCTTTCCAATCAATCCGTTGGGCTATTCCTATAATTGTCACAAACTGCCCTAGAGTTCATACTAGAATAACACCTTAAGACACAAATCAATCAAAACCCTAATGTCACCTAGATACTCCAATGTCACCTCAAGTATCCGTGGGCATGATTATACAATATGCATCACACAATATCAATTCATCTATTCAACCAACACATAGAACCTCAAAGAGTGCCCCAAAGTTCTACCGGAGAATCACGACGAAAACGTGTGCCAACCCCTATGCATAGGTTCATGAACCCGCAAGTTGGTCACCAAAACATACATCAAGTGGCACGCGGTATCCCATTGTCACCACAGATATCCACGGCAAGACATACATCAAGTGTTCTCAAGTATTTAAAGACTCAATCCGATAAGATTACTTCAAATGGAAAACTCAATTCATTACAAGAGAGAAGAGGGGGAGGAGAAACATAAGATCCAACTATAATATCAAAGCTCACGATACATCAAGATCGTGCCAAATCAAGAACACAAGAGAGAGAGAGAGATCAAACACATAGCTACTGGTACATACCCTCAGCCCTGAAGGAGAACTACTCCCTCCTCGTCATGGAGAGCACCGGGATGATGAAGATGGCCACCGGAGAGGGATTGCCCCCTCCGGCAGGGTGCCGGAACGGGTCTAGATTGGTTTTCGGTGGCTACGGAGGCTTCTGGCGGCGGAACTCCCGATCTATTTGTGCGTTCTGGAAGTTTTAGGGTATATGGAGTTATATAGGCAGAAGAAGCACGTCAGGGGAGCCACGGGGGCCCCATGAGACAAGGGGCGCGCCATAGGGGGGTGGGCGGGCCCCCCACCCTCATGGGCAGCTCCCGTATCTTCTGACGTGGGGTCCAAGTCCATCAGGTGTGTTTCCTTCCAAAAATAACTTCTCCAGTTGATTTCGTTCCGTTTCGACTCCGTCTGATATTCCTTTTCTTCAAAACACTGAAATAGGCATAAAATAGCAAATCTGGGCTGGGCCTCCGGTTAATAGGTTAGTCCCAAAAATAATATAAAAGTGGATAATAAAGCCCAATATTGCCCAAAACAGTAGATAATATAGCATGGAGCAATCAAAAATTATAGATACGTTGGAGACGTATCAATAACCAACAACGGAACATGGAAGCTCATATTGGCTCCTACATATTCTAAGAAGATCATTATCGGTCAAACCGCATAACAACATACGTTGTTCCCTTTGTCATCGGTATGTTACTTGCTCGAGATTCGATTGTCGGTATCATCATACCTAGTTCAATCTCGTTACCGGCAAGTCTCTTTACTCATTCCCTAATACATCATCCCGTGGCTAACTCATTAGACACATTGCTTGCAAGGCTCATAATGATGTGTGATATGTCTCCAACGTATCTATAATTTTTTATTATTCCATGCTATTATATTATCCATCTAGGATGTTTTATATGCATTTATATGCTCTTTTCTATGATTTTTGGGACTAACCTATTAACCTAGAGCCCAGTGCCAGTTTCTGTTTTTTGTTTGTTTTTGAGTATCACAGAAAAGAAATATCAAATGGAGTCCAATTGACCTTGAGGGAGTCCTGGATTAGGGGGTCTCCGGACAGCCGGACTATATCCTTTGGCCGGACTATTGGACTATGAAGATACGATATTGAAGACTTCGTCCCGTGTCCGGATGGGACTCTACTTGGCGTGGAAGGCAAGCTAAGCAATACGGATATGTATATCTCGTCATTTGTAACCGAGCTTGTGTAACCCTAGCCTCCTCCGGTGTCTATATAAAACCGGAGGGTTTTAGTCCGTAGGACAACAGACAATCATACCATAGGCTAGCTTCTAGGGTTTAGCCTCTCCAATCTCGTGGTAGATCAACTCTTGTACTACTAATATTATCAAGAATAATCAAGCAGGACGTAGGGTTTTACCTCCATCAAGAGGGCCCAAACCTGGGTAAAACATCGTGTCCCCTGCCTCCTGTTACAATCCGCCTTAGACGCACAGTTTGGGACCCCCTACCCGAGATCCGCCGGTTTTGACACCGACATTGGTGCTTTCATTGAGAGTTCCTCTGTATCGTCATCATTAGGCTTGATGGCTCCTTCTATCATCGATAAAGATGCAGTCTAGGGTGAGACTTTTCTCCCCGGACAGATCTTTGTATTCGACGGCTTCGCATTGCGGGCCAACTCGCTTGGCCATCTGGAGCGGATCAAGAGTTACGCCCCTGGCCACCAGGTCAGGTTTGGAAGCTTAAACTACACGGCCGATATCCACGGAGACTTGATCTTCGACGGATTCGACCCCTGCCTAGTGCGCCACACCGTCACGATGAGCGTGATTTAGCTCTACCATCGGACAGTGATCAGGAGATCGCACCGGCAACCACTCCGACCCTCAATTCGGAACCAGTTGCGCCATCCATGGATGGGTGGATAGACCCCTCCACGGAGGTCGTATCCTCAGCGGCGACCGAGCCGAGTATCGACCTTACCCTTCACGAGAGCCGTGATGCCAAATTGCCGAATCCTTCCCCGGCCACGGACTCCGAACCGCCTGCGCCCTTGCCTATTGAATCCAACTGGGCGCCGATCATGGAATTTACCTCCGCGGATATCTTCCAGCACTCGCCCTTCGGCGACATACTGAGCTCATTAAGGTCTCTCTCCCTGTCAGGAGAGTCCTGGCCGAACTATGTTCGGCAGGATTGGGATGCGGATGACGAAGAAATTCGCCGCCCACCCACCACCCACTTAGTAGCCACTGTCGACGATTTGACCGACATGCTCGACTTTGACTCCGAAGACATCGACGGTATGGACGACGATGCAGGAGACGAACAGGAACCACTGCCCACAGGGCACTGGACGCCCACGTCATCATATGACATATACATGGTAGACACACCCAAAGAAAACGATGACGAGGAATGGAAGGATGCAGCGAAGGGTTGTTCCCTCGAGAAGCAGTCAAAGCGGCAGCGTAAGCGCCGCACCAAATCCCGCCTCGGCAAAAAAACGATCATATAGACCCAGCGTTAGAGCAGGGAGAACCATCGCCGGACCACGGCAACACGGAGAATCAAACCGAACAACCCGACTCCGTCGAAGATAACAGTCCGGGCGACATCACACCGGACAGGCGCTCGGAGCAACAGAATGCCCATCAAAGGCTTGTTGCTACCGCGAGGAGTATGAAAAAGCAGAAGCAAAGGCTCAGGGCTGCACAAGACACACTCAGAATCAGATGGAATGAAGTACTCAACACTGCAGCAAAGTACGGCGGTAATCGACACACCAAGAGCTACCCAAAGTGAAAGTTGCTACCTGAATTCGATGAGGAGGCCTTAGATCCCCCGCAATTAGAAAACAAAACGGCCATCCGGTCGGATAGAGGACCTTGTGGCCAACATAGAGCGGCAAACGAAGCCACACATAAGCCAGTACGCGATCCACGCGAGGGCTCGCATCAAAAGGACGGCGCAACCAGATCCATATATGGACCACGGAAGCGCGCTCTAGCATGCAATGAAACACAACAAACATCCGAACACCACGGTACAGCAAAATACAGGGGTGCCGCACACCCCCTATGTTTCACCGATGAGGTGCTGGACCATGAATTTCCACAGGGATTCAAACCCATAAACATAGAGGCGTATGACGGAACGACAGACCCTGGGGTCTGGATTGAGGACTACATCCTCCATATCCACATGGCTCGAGGAGACGATCTCCACGCCATCAAGTACTTACCCCTCAAGCTCAAAGGGCCAGCTCGGCACTGGCTTAAAAGCCTCCCCAAAAACTCCATTGGAAGCTGGGAAGAGCTCGAAGACGCCTTTCGAGCAAATTTTCAAGGGACCTATGTCTGACCACCGGATGCAGACGATTTAAGTCATATAACTCAACATCCCGGAGAGTCAGCCCAAAAGCTTTGGAACAGGTTCCTCACTAAAAAGAACCAAATAGTCGACTTTCCGGACGCTGAAGCCTTAGCAGCTTTCAAGCACAGCGTTCGAGGCGAATGGCTTGCCAGACACCCCGGCCAAGAAAAGCCGAGAACAATGGCAGCATTAACAAGCCTCATGACCGCTTTTGCGCGGGCGAGGACAGCTGGTTAGCCCGATGCAGCACCAGCGACCCAAGTACATCCGAAGTCAGGGACGGAAACGGGAAATCACCACGCAACAAAAACAAACACGGGAATAAAGAAGACAACCCGAAGAGCACGGCGGTAAACGCCGGATTCAGAAGCTCTCGGCCAGGTCAGCAAAAGCCGCCCTGCAAAGGCAACAGAGACGAACTGTCCAGCCTAAAGAAAATTCTGTACCAAATATGTCAGATCCATAGCACCCCCGATAAACCTGCAAATCATACCCATAGAGAATGTTGGGTCTTCAAGCAGTCTGGCAAGCTCAACGCCGAACATAAGGGGCGGGATACACCAAGCTAAGACGAGGACGAGCCTCGCAAGCAAAGCACTGGGGAACAGACGAAATTCCCACAAGAAGTCAAAATAGTCAACCTCTTACACGTGATAAAGGGGAGAAACAAAGCGGCACTCCCAGAGACACATGCCCCAGCGCCTATCACCGCGGAGTTCTGCCACTGGTCGTCCCAACCGATCACCTTTGACCATCGGGATTACTCGGCAAGTATCCACTGCGCAGGATGGGCTGCCTTGGTATTAGACCCAATAATTGACAGATACCACTTCACACGAGTCCTGATGGATGGTGACAGCAGTTTAAACCTGATATATCAGGACACAGTCTGCAACATGGGGATAGACCCAGCAAAAATTAGCCATAGCAATACTACCTTTAAAGGAGTAACGCCAGGCCCAGAGGCCCATTGCACGGGCTCCCTGCTACTAAGGTTATATTCGGCTTCCCCGATAACTTCCGCAGCGAAAAGTTAACCTTCCACATCGCTCCATTCCAAAGTGGCTATCAAGCACTACTCGGACACGAAGCTTTCGCTCGCTTTAACGCAATACCGCATTACGCTTCTCTCATGCTTAAGATGCCCAGTCCATGTGGCATCATTACGGTAAATGGAAATATTGAGCGCTCCTTACGCGCGGAAGACCGTGCGGCTGCCTTGGCAACCGCACACTAAACGGCCTCACCAACTAAAGCATCTAACATGTCGTTAAGACCACGAACGCGGTTAGACGAGTCCAGTGCAACTATATGTAATTGATACAGGTTTGATGGCTATACCCCTATTACAATACAAGGGGCTCAACACGCGCAAACAAGTGGCAATTAGGCTCAACTTTACTCATCTTGAACTGTACATAGTTTATTTAACCTACCTTTTTGCACGACAACTTTTCAACTAAGTTCCTCTCTTTTACAAATGACCATCATGCTACACCCGTCCAGGATACGGCACAATGGAGACACAGGCGCAGACGTGCAGCAGGGACCCGTTCCAAGGATTCTTTTTAGATTAAGACCCTGCGTAAACCTTTTTTACTGTCTCTTGTTGATACACATCCCCCGGACTCTCAGTACAATTGAGAAGGATGCTGACGTATTGGCATGTGGCCACATCAGAATATTGCACGTACCTGGACACCAGGGGCTAATTACAAAGGGCACTGCTTAAGCTCGGTTTCCACCATAAAGACCGAATACCTTAGGGAGTGTTCGGCGTCGCGAGTTTGGCCTTATATGCATCAGCTCCGAATCATGTCTTTGGTCAAATGTTAGGTTTGCCCGGCTCCTGTGTTTTGCTGCCTTACGTTCTGGTCTATCGGCTAAGGCGGCACCAGGAGAACTACTGCGACAGTGCCCTGGTTCATCCGGACGAGCACCTCAGTAGAGAAAGCCGAAAACTGACTATCATGATATAGCGTGAGACTGGTCAACCACTCGATGACCTAGCGGAATCTTAGGGATTCCTGCGCTTTAACGAAGGGCCGTTTCCCGGCCAGGCATGTACGCACCCTGAATTCGGATGAGTGCGGAGCCACCAGGGGCTATATAGTAGCCCCGCAGTCAAACTCCTCTAGCTAAGTGAAAGTGTTAAAGCATTATAGTCCGGTTGCCTAGTTCGCTGCGCTATCACCTCCTTAATGGACCAAGACGTTGGATCAAGTGTGAACATGCGTCTTCTACGAACACCCCCGCATTATATGCGTGGGGGCTGAAGCCGACGACTGCAATCTTTCAGGTTATATACATATATACATAAACGGCCGCACAGGAGGCATCATAGCACTTTTGGGCAAAAGTATAAATACAACATTGATAAATTCAATAAAACATTGTTTTTACAATGGGAATACATGTCACTCAAACATAATATTCTTCGAGCACTAAGCCTCTATTGAACGAGCGCCTTCAAGAACTTCTTCAAAGTAGTGCTCGACAGCCACTCGGCCTATGGCCGAACCCTATGCCACAACAGTAGTGGCATCCATCTCCGCCCAGTATGTTTTGACACAGGCAAGGGCCATCCGCGAGCCTTCTATGCATGCCGACCTCTTTAAAGCATCGATGTGTGGCACAGCGCCAAGGAATTGTTGCACTAAGGTAAAGTAGCTATTCGGAAGTGGCCCTCCTGGCCACAAATGATCCACAACGGACCTCATGGCCAGTCCGGACAATCTATGGACCTCGGCCCAACCAGTCAATCGCTCATTCAGCAACAACGGACGGACTGGAGCATGAAACTGTGACCAGAACAGCTTCTCCACTTCAGGAACCTTCTGATCCTTGAAGTACTCGGTCGCATCTGCAGCACTCGCAGCCAAATCCATGTACTCATCCGCAGAACTCCATAGCCGGTCTAGAGGAGCATATTTCGGATCTCCAAACTTAGTCCGCAACAAGAAGGGCTTCCCAGAAACGATATCCGCAGCTTGATTCAGCTCCTCCTTCATCGCTCTAATTTTGGAGCGGGCCTCCTTGGCAGCCACCTGGGCCTTCTCCAGGTCCGTCGCCTTCACCCGGTTTTCTTCTTTAAGAAGCCGGTAACGGTCAGCAGCATCTTTTAACTCCACGGCCATCTTGGCAATTTTTTCTTTGCTCCCGCAATGTGTGGCCTGTTCGGCCCTTAACTCTTCGGCCGCCTTTAAAGCGGCCGCATTACTACTCCTTGCTTGCTCCTTGGCTCGGGCAAGCTCCGCCCGAAGGGTCTCCACGGTGGCAGCTCCATCTGCAGTCACAACATATTAAAGATATTGGCATCATGCTGCTCTTACTTTGTGACATTCACCAGAAAAATCACCTACCCTGTGCCTCGTCAAGCCACTTGTTAACAAGCACGATGTCGGCATCTGCCGCATCCAGTTGCCGCTTTAGTTCGGCAACCCCATCAGTCCGGCTAGCCACCGGAGATTCAACCACCTGCACATAAAGGCGGTCTGGTTATTACCTGGGACTACGATCCTCTGTTTGCCGCTGTTCTCGACGACAACCAGAGTCTCAGGGGCTACTATCTACACAGGGCACACCTAAAAATGTGCGATACTGTCAAAAATGTACATCATTTCACGTACTCAAAACCCGCCAGTAGACTCGTAAAGGCTTCATGCAACCCACTTTCGGCGGACGAAATCCTTTCAATCACCGTACTCATCAACGTACGATGCTCTTCTGAGATAGTCGCTCACTCTAGCAGATCCCTCAGTACGTCCGACCGCATACCAGATGGTGCTGGACTCTTTTGATTGCTCTCTTCAAGAGCCGGATACTGGGGACTTCGGGTGGCCATAGGATTACCTTCTGGCCTCGCCTGATCAGGAGAAACCCTCCGCGACGACACCTCGGGGTCGCCCGCCTCGTGAGGCGGTGTGGCAGGGGGAGGCGTTTCACTCTCCATCATCTTTGGAAGAAGATCCCCCGAAGACGAGCTCTGCTGAGAAGGGCTAAGCTCCGAACTACAAGATAAATGCTTCAGTTATTTTCCTCAGAAGTAAGGAAGGATATCTTCACTATTAAGTACTTTTTGATTACTTACAGGTCGTTAGAGGGCTGATCCCCGCGCGGACATTGTGCAGCAAGAACACCCTCCGAGGCAGGACCCTCTGGCGGAGATTTCTTCTCCCGTTTGGAAACCTTGGTTTCCGGATCTTCAGAGGTAGTCCTCTTCCTTCCCCAGGGAGAGAGAATGTCAGATTCTTCCCCTTGGTTATCCTCCCTCGTGGAAGCGCTCATTCCCTCAGTTGGAATAGGTAGCGAGGGAGGACCTCTTTCGCCCTCTTTATTCCCCCCTTCATCTTCCTTTGAGGGCACCAGGCAAGGTGCTGGCTCGGGCATCTTTTCCAGCACCGGATTGTCCAAGCCTTCGGGAATGGGGGCCGAACACCAGATCATCTTCGCCTTTGTTATTCAGTCCTGGTTAAAGAGTGATTCTTCAGAATGATGTCATGATAAGAAAAAGGACAATGTGTTCGGCCCCGGGATTACTTACTTGGGCAGCGGTGCGGTTGCTGCTCAGGCCCACGTCCTCGCTAGTGTCCGGACACTCTATTTGGGGTCCGAAGAACGATTTGTACATCTCCTTGTGCGTCATGCCGAGGAAATTCTGAACAGTGTGCGGTCCTTCCAGGTTGAATTCCCACATGCGGAGGGGCCGGCGTTTGCAAGGCTGGACCCGACGAACCAGCATAACTTGCATTATCATAACCAGAATGAAATCTCCATCGAAGAGATCTCGGATACGGCTCTGCAGTATTGGCACGTCCTTGGCTGGACCCCAGCTCAGCCCCCTACTGATCCATGGCATCAGTTGTGGTGGAGGGCCCGGGCGAAAGGTGGGGGCAGCTACCCACTTGGCACTTCGAGGAGCTGTGACGTAAAACCACTCCTGTTGCCACAATCCGGACACCTCTGGAAAGGAACCCTTTGGCCATGGAGCGTCAGCGATTTTGCTTATTAGAGCACCTCCGCACGCTGCATACTGCCCCTCGACCATCTTCGGCTTCACATCGAAGGTCTTAAGCCACAAGCCGAAGTGAGGGGTAATGCGGAGGAAGGCCTCACAAACGACAATAAATGACGAGATGTGAAGAAGGGAATCCGGGGCCAGATCGTGAAAATCCAGCCCGTAATAAAACATAAGACCCCTAACAAAGGGATCCAGAGCGAGGCCTAGTCCTCGGAGGAAGTGGGAGATGAACACAACGCTCTCGTTGGGTTCGGGAGTAGGGACGACCTGCCCTCGGGGTGGCAGCCTATGCGAAATTTCGGGGGTCAGGTATCTGGCTTCCCTCAACTTCTTGATGTCCTCCTCCGTGATGGAGGAAGGCATCCACTGGCCTTGAAGGCTGGATCCGTACATGATTGAAGGTCCGAAGCGCCTGACCTGGGCTTTGGGTGTTAGAACTCGAGGCGGGGGAAGGATTTAATTGAGCACGGGAGGGAAAAAAGTAAAAGCCCTGTCCCTTTATAAAGAGGGTGAATATCAAGCGTCCTCCTCGTGGCCGTTTGGGGCTTGCCTAAGATATAGGAGTCCTAGGCATGGTTGGGTTACCCATGTCCGTATTAATGAGAATCCCGTAATAAAGGGAACACGATCTCTGCTTTGACAAGACGTGTCAAGAAACCGCCTCGCGTTATGTGCGGGGCTGGTTAAAGAAAAACGGTTCAAATAATTACCGGGCCATGGCGTGATGTCATGCTGCCAAAATGTGTCAGCATATTAGATTTGTGGAAATATTATTCTCTCTACAGTGGTATGTGGAACTTATTTTGCAGGGTCGGACATTATCCTTGTATTCAAACTCTTCTGTGGTGTATTCGGAGGAGGAACCCGCCTTGCAATGCAGAAGACAACACTGCGCGCCGGACTCATCGTCATTGAAGCCTGGTTCAGGGGCTACTGAGGGAGTCCTGGATTAGGGGGTCTCTGGACAGCCGGACTATATCCTTTGGCCGGACTGTTGGACTATGAAGATACGAGATTGAAGACTTCGTCCCGTGTCCGGATGGGACTCTACTTGGCGTGGAAGGCAAGCTAAGCAATACGGATATTTATATCTCCTCCTTTGTAACCGACCTTATGTAACCCTAGCCTCCTCCGGTGTCTATATAAACCGGAGGGTTTTAGTCCGTAGGACAACAGACAATCATACCATAGGCTAGCTTCTAGGGTTTAGCCTCTCCGATCTCGTGGTAGATCAACTCTTATACTACTCATATTATCAAGAATAATCAAGCAGGACATAGGGTTTTACCTCCATCAAGAGGGCCCGAATCTGGGTAAAACATCGTGTCCCCTGCCTCCTGTTACCATCCGCCTTAGACGCACAGTTCGGGACCCCTACCCGAGATCCAGTGGTTTTGACACCGATAGACCTGGAAATTTACGGAGACCATTTTTGGACCAGAAGAAGCCCATGGAGCATCGAAGATGGACCAGAAGAGTCCTGAGGCCACCACGAGGGTGGGGGTCGTGCCTTACCCCTTGGGCGCGCCCCCTGCCTCGTGGCCGCCTCGTGGACCCCCCTGACTTGTTCCCAATGCCAACGTCTCTTATATATCCCCAAAATTCTAGAAAATAACCTAGATCGGGAGTTCCACCGCTGCAAGCCTCCGTAGCCATCGAAAACCAATCTAGACACTTTCCGGCACCCTGCCGGAGGGGGAATCCATCATAAGTGGCCATCTTCATCATCCTGGCGCTCTCCATGACGAGGAGGGAGTAGTTCACCCTCGGGCCTAAGGGTATGTACCAGTAGCTATGTGTTTGATCTCTCTCTCTCTCTCTCGTGTTCTTGATTTGGCACGATCTTGATGTATCACGAGCATTTCTATTATAGTTGGATCTTATGATGTTTCTCCCCCTCTACTCTATTGTAATGGATTGATTTTTCGCTTTGAAGTTATCTTATCAGATTGAGTCTTTAAGGATTTGAGAACACTTGATGTATGTCTTGCATGTGCTTATCTGTGGTGACAATGGGGTATTCACGTGATCCACTTGATGTATTTCTTAGTGATCAACTTGCGAGTTCCGTGACCTCATGAACTTATGCATAGGGGTTGGCACACATTTTCGTCTTGACTCTCCGGTAGAAACTTTGGGGCACTCTTTGAAGTTCTTTGTGTTGGTTGAATAGATGAATCTGAGATTGTGTGATGCATATCGTATAATCATACCCATGAATACTTGAGGTGACATTGGAGTATCTAGGTGACATTAGGGTTTTGGTTGATTTGTGTCTTAAGGTGCTATTCTAGTACGAACTCTAGGTTAGATCGAACGGAAAGAATAGCTTCGTGTTATTTTACTACGGACTCTTCAATAGATTGATTAGAAAGGATAACTTTGAGGTGGTTTCGTACCCTACAATAATATCTTCATTTGTTCTCTGCTATTAGTGACTTTGGAGTAACTCTTTGTTGCATGTTGAGGGATAGTAATATGATCCAATTATGTTATTACTGTTGAGATAACTTGCACTAGTGAAAGTATGAACCCCATGCCTTGTTTCCTAGCATTGCAATACCGTTTACGCTCACTTTTATCATTAGTTACCTTGCTGTTTTTATAATTTCATATTACAAAAACCTTTATCTACCATCCATATACCACTTGTATCACCATCACTTCGCCGAACTAGTGCACCTATACAATTTACCATTGTATTGGGTGTGTTGGGGACACAAGAGACTTTTTGTTATTTGGTTGCAGGGTTGCTTGAGAGAGACCATCTTCATCCTACGCTTCCTACGTATTGATAAACCTTAGGTCATCCACTTGAGGGAAATTTGCTACTGTCCTACAAACCTCTCCACTTGGAGGCCCAACAACGTCTACAAGAAGAAGGTTGTGTGGTAGACATCAAGCTCTTTTCTGGCGCTGTTGCCGGGGAGGTTAGTGCTTGAAGGTATATATTTAGATCTTGCAATCGAGTCTTTTAGTTTCTTGTTTTATCACTAGTTTAGTTTATAAAAGAAAACTACAAAAAAATATGGAATTGAGTTTGCCTCATACGCTTCATCTTTTTAATACCTTTCGTGAGTATGATGGAAAGGAAAATTGTGCCCAAGTGCTAGAAGAAGAATGCATTAAAATGTTTGGCACTAAATCTTTGAAAGATGAGTATGATTGCAATGTTGTTAGTACGAACTCTTTGAATATCCATAGTACGTATGATGATTGCACTAGTCATGATGAAAATGTCTCTTATAAGCATGTCAATTTTTGTGGAGTGCATAGAGCTTGCAATCACACACCAAATAGGGAAGATAGATTTTGCAAGAGGCATAAGTATTTAGAAACTAAATGGTTGCAAGAGAGGCTAAATGCTTGTGCTAAAAATTTAAAATTTCTCTGTCATCCTTGTGAACTTTGCAATGAACGTGATCATTTAAATCTCCAATGCAAATTTTTTCATGATCGAATCATGTCCAAAAATTGTGATGACTTGATTTCCCTTCCACATCATAATGAACTTAGTTTGCTTGTGGGTTATGAATAAATGAAATGTATAACTAAGGATCTTCCAGAATTTGTCCCTGATAAAGTTCTTGATTTTGATCTAGAGGAAATTTATATGTATTGTGAGGCAAATTGCATTGAAAATCCTTATATTGCCAATTACATAAAGATAAGAAAACAATAGAAGATGAAGAGAATACTAATGAAAGGGAAAATACTTCCCAATATCCTCCTATTCTTTCTTATGATGAATCATGTAACGAGGAGGAGCCTTCTATTCAACCAATCACATTAATAAGGAGCTCAAAAAAGAGGATTAAACCCACACATAATGTGAAGAAGAAAAAGAAAAGACAAAGAAGCAAAGGGAAAAAGGTATCCCTCCCAAATGATGTTGCTCCTATTACTCATTGTGATGATGATAATTGCTATACTATTGGTGCTATCCATACTATTAATGATGAGAGTGATTATGCTTATGATATGCAAAGGCCCAAGCTTGGGGATGCTATGTTTGATTAGAATGACATGCTTGAGAATTTATTTGCTGCAATTAATGTGTGTCCCAAGCTTGGGGGTGTTATCTCTAATGAAAATGATATTTTTAGTCTCCCAAGTTTTGAAGAGCAAATTTATTATGATGATAGCATGCCTCCTATTTATGATGATTATATTGATGAAAGTGGGTTTGGAAGAGTGTCAACTTTAGGAAGTAATGATCCCACTATTTTGGAGGATGTTGAATCTTATTATGATAATTATAAAAGTGGATTTGGATAGGTCATGACTTTATTTAGTAATGACTCCACTATCTTGGAAGAGGTTTCAATTGATTATGATGAGAACAAAGTTGCTACTTATGATGATTATTGTGATGATACTTATGTTACAAAAAGTAGTGATGATTATATTTACAAAAATTTCCATGATTATGATTACCCTTTCCCTGAACGTTACTCTTTTAATGTGGAAACAATTTATAGTATTCGAGTTTCTTATGATACTCCCACTATTCCGGATGAGAATTTTTTGCTTATGTGGAGAATAATAAAAATTATATGCTTGTGGCTCATGAAAAGAATGCTTTATGTGATATTTATATTGTTGAATTCATTCATGATGCTACTGAAAATTATTATGAGGGAGGAATATATGCTTGTAGGAATTGCAATAATATCAAGTTTCCTCTCTATGTGCTTAAAATCTTGAAGCTATGCTTGTTTTGCTTTCCTATGCTAGTTGATTCTTATTCCCATAAGTTGTTTGCTCACCAAATCCCTATGCATAGGAAGTAGGTTAGACTTAAATGTGCTTGTCATATGCTTCATGATGCTCCCGTTATGTTTCAATTCTTATCTTTTATGTGAGCATCATTGAAATCATAATGCCTAGCTAGGGGCGTTAAACGATAGCGCTTGTTGGGAGGCAACCCAATTTTATTTTTGTAATTTGCCTTTTGCTCCTGTTTATTGATAACAAATATATCTAGCCTCTGGTTAGATGTGTTTTTATGTTTTAATTAGTGTTTGTGCCAAGTAAAGCCTTTAGGATCTTCTTGGGTGATTGTTGTTTGATCTTGCTGAAAAAAACAGAAAGTATGCGCTAACGAAAATAATTATCATTTTTTACCAGAGAGCGATAAAATACCAATTCCAACTGCAGTATGTCAATATACTTTGTATCCCGGTCTTCCTAATTTTTCAGAATTTTTGGAGTTACAGAAGTATTCAAAATCTCCAGATTACTACAGACTGTTCTGTTTCTGACAGATTCTGTTTTCATTGTGGTGTTTGCTTATTTTGATGAATCTATGAGTAGTATTGGAGGGTATGAACCATATATAAGTTGTAATACAATAGATATTACACCAATATGAATTTAGAATAAGTTCACAATAGTATCTAAGTGGTGATTTATTTTCTTATACTAACGGAGTTTACGAGTTTTCTGTTAAGTTTTGTGTTGTGAAGTTTTCAAGTCTTGGAAAAAGATTTGATGGACTATGGAATAAGGAGTGGAAAGATCCTAATCTTGGGGATGCCCAAGGAACCCCAAGGTAATATTCAAGGACAACCAAGAGCCTAAGCTTGGGGATGCCCCGGATGGCATCCCCTCTTTCATCTTTGTTCATCGGTAACTTTACTTGGGGCTATATTTTTATTCACCACATGATATGTGTTTTTCTTGGAGCGTCATTTTATTTTATTTTGTTTTGATTGCTGTTTGAATAATATCCCAAGATCTGTAATTCTTAAATGTTAGAGAGTCTTCACATAGTTGCATAATTATTGAACTACTCATTGATCTTCACTTATATCTTTCAGAGTAGTTTGTCGTTTGCTATGGTGCTTCACTTATATCTTTTAGAGAACGACGGTGGTTTTATTTTGAAGAAATTAATGAACTCTCATGCTTCACTTATATTATTTTGAGAGTCTTTAGAACAACATGGTAATTTGCTTTGGTTATGAAATTAGTCCTAATATGATGGGCATCCAAGATGGGTATAATAAAAACTTCCATATAGAGTGCATTAAATACTATGAGAAGTTTGATACTTGATAATAGTTTTGAGATATAAAGATGGTGATATTAGAGTCATGCTAGTTGAGTAATGGTGAAATTGAGAAATACTTGTGTTGAGGTTTGCAAGTCTCGTAGCATGCACGTATGGTAACCGTTGTGTGACAAATTTGAAGCATGAGGTGTTCTTTGATTGCCTTCCTTATGAGTGGCGGTCGGGGACGAGCGATGGTCTTTTCCTACCAATCTATCCCCCTAGGAGCATGCGCGTAGTGCTTGGTTTTGATGACTTGTAGATTTTTTCAATAAGTGTGTGAGTTCTTTATGACTAATGTTGATTCCATGGATTATACGCACTCTCACCTCCACCATTGCTAGCCTCTCTTGTGCCGCGCAACTTTCGCCGGTACCATAAACCCATCATTTACCTTCCTCAAAACAGCCACCATACCTACCTATTACGGCATTTCCATAGCCATTCCGAGATATATTACCATGCAACTTTCCACCGTTCCGTTTATTATGACATGCTTCATCATTGTCATATTGATTTGCATGATCATGTAGTTGACATCGTATTTGTGGCGTGGCCACCTTTCATAATTTTTTATACATGTCACTCTTGATTCATTGCATATCCCGGTACACCGCTGGAGGCATTAACATAGAGTCATATTTTGTTCTAAGTATCGAGTTGTAATTCTTGAGTTGTAAGTAAATAGAAGTGTGATGATCTTCATTATTAGAGCATTGTCCCATGTGAGGAAAGGATGATCGAGACTATGATTCCCCCACAAGTCAGGATGAGATTCCGAACAAAAAATAAAAAAGGAGGCCATAAAAAAGAAGGCCCAAACAAAAAATGAGAGAAAAAAGAGAAGGGGCAATGTTACTATCCTTTTTCCACACTTGTGCTTCAAAGTAGCACAATGATCTTCATGATAGAGAGTCTCTTATGTTGTCACTTTCATACACTAGTGGGAATTTTTCATTATAGAACTTGGCTTGTATATTCCAATGATGGGCTTCCTCAAATTGCCCTAGGTCTTCGTGAGCAAGCAAGTTGGATGCACACCCACTTAGTTAATTTTGTTGAGCGTTCATACACTTATAGCTCCAGTGCATCAGTTGCATGGCAATCCCTACTCACTCACATTGATATGTAGCGACCCGACCCGAATGGATCAAGTCTCTGTGCTTAAGTGTCATCCCTGGATCGGTATGCTGACGTACACAGTACTCGAGGATTTATAACAGAGGTAAATCACATGTAAAAGTAACGTAAATACTATTACGTCAATCCAAAATAGCGGAAGTATCAAGGTTGTGGATTCCCATCAACACCAACGGCAAAGTTGAGTGTAGAAATCGTAACCCTAACATATCACTTACTCGTCGTAAGATAATCCTGCAACATGAGACGTTGCAGCCACAAAGGGTTAGTACATTGAATGTACTGGCAAATTCACACCATAGAGAATGATGAATAAAGGCTATCACTACATGCATATTTGGCTGGTGGAAAGGCTCTATGGTTTAGTTTTGCGAAAAGCCAATTTTTCCCTACTGTAAAGGAATAATTTTTATTTAACTATCATGGTGGTTGTTAAACATTGAGAATGGTTGATAGCATTCTCAATCCCAATTAAAAGTAATCATTAACAACCCAACAAAATTAATTAAAGTAACATGATGAGATTCACATGATAATCCAAGTACTAGATACTCAAAACGTCCATAACCGGGACACGGCTAACCATGATTAGTTTGTACACTACAGAGGTTTGTGCACTTTTCCCCACAACACTCGATCTCCTCCGTTGGATTTCTCGCACTACATGGTGTTTGAGAAACGAATGACCGAGACATAGTCTTTCAGAAGCACTAGCACCTTACGATGGGAAGACCGTTACACCTACTTTCCCCTACATCTGCTAGTCTACCACTGTAAGAGTTCGCATGACTTAATCAACTATGCTAGTGCCCATAATAGCTTGTGGCTGCACACGGAAGTTTCTAGTATGAATAATCTTATGATCCCTTTGAGCCTGGGTGGCGGTCCATAAAAAAACAGGCAATCCTGGAATACCCAGGTGCCTCAATCCACCCAGATGTGTGTTTAAGTTGCCACCTTAAGTAAACCATTAATTAACAATCTCACATCTGTCATGAATACTCTAAAAAAACCAATCCACGTCTACGAGCATAGCATGGCAATGTAAGCATAACGTAAAAGTAACTCCCCAGGGTTTGATAATAAGCAGGTAATAGGTACTACCTCAACTACTTCCCATCCCACAATTTACTTAGATCCTAATCATGCAATGTTTGAGGATTGATCTAATGCAATAAAACTGGGTATGAAAGGAGATATGCTCAAAGTGTGAACTTGCCTGCACTATTGATGAAGATGATTTGCACTCAAAACTCTTGATAGCTCTACTCGTCACACTCCGGTCAATCTATCGTGAGCAAGCAATCGTAACCACACATAAGCACTCACTCAAAAGATCAAAAAGATCAAAGAAGACGACTCAGAAAACATCAAAACCGAGCAAAATAACTCTTGCGACATAAAACAATTTCCAACAGTACAAAAATTATGTGAATTTGGCCTGATCAAAAAGTTTAGGTCAAGAGCTTCGATTTGCAAAAAGAATCAACTCAAACGGAGCTACGAAACTCAAGTTATGATCAAACGAAGTTTGAATTCAAATCTGGTCTAATTCAAATATTAAACTTTTCAAAAACATGTTTAAGTTGTTTTACTGGATAGAGGGAATCATAACGAAGAAGTGGGCGTTGGTTTCGTTGAATTTGGACTAACGAGTAAAAAGATGTGGTCGTTTGAAATACAGGGACTAATCTGTGAAGAAAATTATCACGAATATGTCCCTGGCCGAAAACTAAAAAAAAGAAAAAGAAAAATCTAAATAGCGAACGTTCGTTACAGAACGCTAACGAACGAATTTGTTGCTGCGAAGGGATAAACAGCGAACGTTCACCGAATAGGCCTAAAAAAAGAAAACCGATCTAAAAGAAAAAAACCGGTTCGCGCTTTTGGGGTTTTACCGGTCGGACGGCTCGTCGGTTTTACAAAAAAAACCGGCGATGGCGGCGGTTGGCAGATCGGCGGCAGCGGCATGCATCCGGCGAGTCCGGCGAGCTCCAGCGTCTGCGGCGGGGTGCGGCGTTGGGCGGCAGCAGCGGCTCCGGCGGGCGAGCGGCGCGGTGGTGCGGCACGGGGCGAGGCGGCGGCGGCAGCAGCAACTAGCGGCGGCAGCGGCGATGTGCGTCGGCGGCGCGGGCAGCAAGCAGCGGCGGGAGGCGGCAGTTGCGGGGAGAGGAGAGAGAGAGGGGCCCGGGGCCGGGCTCCGGTATTTATGGAGGGGCGGAGAGGCGCGAGGCGAGGGGCAGAAGAGGCGGCGGCGCAACGGACTCCGGGGAGGAGTCCCGTCGAAGACGAAGGCGGGGGCGGCGGGGCGCTCGCTGCGGCCTGGCCCGGTTGGCTGGGCCGGCCCAGTCGGGAGAGATGTTTTTTTAAAACATTTTCCACGCGAACAAAAATAAACAAAACAAAAATAAAAAAATATTATATAGGCATATAATATATCAAAATTTTCAGAAAAAGATTTTCTACAACGTGAATACTTTTATAAATTCAAATAAAATCCACACAAATACAGATAATTCAAAGAGTGCTACTGATCTAATAAAATCCAATAAAATCATTTTTTTAAATACCAAAATTAATTCAAATTTATTTCTTTCCAATTTTCTAATGTAGGGAATCATGTTACCCTATTTTCCATATATTTTATTTTTGGAGAAAAATAATTTGAATAAAACTCAAATAACTCCAATTGAAAATAAATTCAAAAGAACGTTGAATTTAATTCTTTGAAACTCCCAACTCATATTTCATACAATTTTGAAGAAGTCATTTTATCTTCTCTCATGAAAATCATTGAGCTGCATGAAGTTTATGAATTGAAATATTTCCAAATGAAATTCAATTATTTTCAAATACCTTTCATTTAATTAAATGGAAGAAGTCATATCATCTTCGCTCAAGGGTTTTGTATTTGAAAAGAATTTGAATTCATGGAGATCAGAAAGCAAATATGAAAGTTTGGGAAAGTCCTTTTATTCCCTCTCATTTAACTTTCAAAAAGTTTCAAATTCACTCACTTTCAGACAATCAATCAAACAATCAATCAAATCTATCTATTTATTATAACATTCCAAAATTTAGAATTTTGGGATGTTACAAACCTACCACCCTTAAAATGAATCTCGTCCTCGAGATTCGGAGAGGCTAGAAAGAAATAGGTTAGGTTCGGGGTCTTCTCAAAATCCATCAATCATCACAGGGGGTCTGGGTGCTACCACCATTAAAATCATTGTTACGGTTCCATCAAAACTCATATACTCCATCCTTATTCTTGACAGTGTCGGTCTTCTCAGAGCGTAAGGATAATTCCTTCTCTGGGCTCTTCCGATAGTGGCATAACCTTTTTCCTCAATTCTTTTGTATCCTTTCTTCTTGGTAAGATTATTCCGGGACTGCGTCTTCTTAGCTGATGGGTCTGGCGCCAATGCTAAACAACTATCAATATCTCATGGTGGTCAACAATTTATGGTTTCTCCTGCAGGAAATGGGTCTGGGTTGAACCTCACCGTATAACCTACGGTTGGCAACAACTGCCGTGTACAAGGGAAAAATTGCTCTACCATTCTAAGGTTAAATCAAGGTTTAATACCATCGTCTCTCTACTATAGGTAAGTCACTCAGATTTACCATCCCATATAGCAAGGTGAACAAAAAGAGTAAGTCGGTATGGTGATCAATCCATCCCGCACCCAAATCATTACCATGTATACAGTTTAGCGAATCTCGCATTGTAACACTCGATCATCCTCACAAGCATTGTAGAATTTCTCTTGTCCCTGAACCAAGGTTCGGATAAATCCATTGATTCTGCAAGCCAAACAAACATCTATCGTTCCTTCACAACTCTCAGGTTTTGCGTTACTCCTATAAAATCGTCTGTCGACAAAGGTATATCCTCTTCCAGGGTTTTTCCTTCAGCAAGACTGTGCTTGCTTCTTGGCAGGTCCTGGGGCCTGTGGGTTATGGCCCATCTCATCACTTGTAGTCTTTGAACTTATCATCGGGCAACTGATCATTATTCCAACTTCCAACTTCCTAGTATTCTTAAATCCATCCAATTGTACTGTCTTCCTTCCTTCTATTGGCACCAAACTAGGGCATGATTACTCAGACTCATCATGGAGTTTCCATTGATCCATATTTCCGACATCATACCTCCTTTATATCCAATAGTAATTTATCTCTTCATCCTCGTGGGATATCCCACATACCGAGATAAAAACTTATACTTATGGAGTCCATATTCCACTTCGTGGAACATCATTATCCTTTCCAGGGTCAAGCGTCCTTACAGGGGAATATTGGCCATCTCTGCATGGCACTTCTTCAACTGGGAAACGTGAAACACATCTTGAACTCCTGACAGTCCTTCGGGTGACTCCAACTTGTTGGCCACTTCTTCCATACGCTCCAAAACTCGGCATGGTCCTACAAATCTCGGGGCTAACTTTCCCTTAACTACAAATCGTTTAATTCCTCGCAGAGGGGTCACACGAAGACATGCTCTGTCTCCAATTTCATAGACTACCTCCTTGAGTTTTTGAGTCTGCATATCTCCTCTGCCTGGACTGATCTACCTTCAGTCTATCTCGAATCAACTTAACATTCTCTTCTGACTCCTTGATCACATTTGGTCCAAACAATTGACGGTCTCCAACTTCATCCCATATACTCTTGGGGTTTCACACATATCGAGACAAAACTCGTATTCATTTTGTCCGAAATCCACTCAGTGGAGTATCCTTATCTTTTCCAGGGGTCAAGGGTTCTTACAGGGTACTACCACCCTTAAAATGCACAAATCTTCCATAGACCATATTTCTCATATCCTCATAAATGGTCAAAATCCTTCTTCATAGAGTAACAACTCATAAAATCCATATCAGTACCAACGATGCTAACTTTATTCACTCTCAATTGATTACAATTTCTCGCTTTTCCATTACATGTCTCAACTCAACACCTCAATATAAAAGAAAATGTTCTCTCTTCTACTACTCCATTTCTTTTGTTGCAAACTCAACTATCTAGCATAGGTTTCCTTCTCCTTGGGGCATTCTCTGGCAAAGTGCCCTGCTCCATTACAACTAAAACATATTACTTCTGACAAGTATAGAGGTTTCCTTTTTGGGCAACTGTTGAGGTAGTGCCCTGACTCCTTGCACCTGTAACAGGTGATATGACTCAGGTCCCTCCTGGGCTCCAACCGGTTTCTCTTCCTGGACTTTTCCATTACAATCAGGGCTTCTATTTCCCGTGGGTCATATTCTACTTCCTCTGTCGGGAATTCTACTAGATCCCCATTCATACAATTCTGGGAGATGTGTCCTTCTTCTCCACATGAATAGCAAGACTTGGTGCAGGGTTTAATTGGTTCTTCTTTGGGTGTGTCCTCCACCTCTCCCTTCATCATAGGTTCTTTTAAAATTTCCGTTAGGGCTCCTTTCATTGCTTCTTTCTTCTGCTGGATGGTTCTTGGTACCATGGGGTAAATGCGACACTGAGCAGGGTAGTGGGTAGTCCCTTCACACAAGAAATAAGTGATCTTCCTAGTTGGGCATTCTTCAACTGGGTGACTTCCTTCACAATTAGGTCATTCATCCTTGTGTTCTTTATGGGTGTGTCCTATTTCTCCACAAATCTTGCATGCACAAGGTTTCTTCATATCCTTTCCATAAGGTTTGAACTTCTGGGACACAAACCGAGACTTTGGCAAAGTCAATTTAAATTCTTTCCAAGTGGTTACTCCTTGCCATCCATTGATGGTTTGGTACATCCTCCACCAAGTAGCAACACCTCTTTCAAAGCATTGAAGAGCATGCTGGGGCATATCCTTTCTGGCTATAGGGTTATTCTCCATGTGATCTTCCATGTTCTGAATCCATCGGTCCGTCTCCAATTGACTCATCGGTTTAGAAAATACGAGCTCATCTCCATTCATCATCTATTGGGTCCATGGGTTATGGGGTGAGATAAGAGAGATCGAGAGAGATGCACACAATACAAACAAAGGTTTTGAAAAGGCAGATTTTATTGTGGCTGTCGGAAAAACATCAAACAAATGACAACTCACAAACGTCGCGTCCAACGTAGGTGTAAAACAGGGGTTTGGTCTTCTGAGGGTCAATAAATCTTCAAAACCGTCAAACTCTTCAAGTCTTGTTCATGCCTCCAATGGCTTGTTCCGATCATGCTTGTCTTTCTCAAGTCCTTTTGCTAGATCATCTCTGTTGACGCGAAGTCTCTCGTGTCGTCCTTTAAGGTTCTGGAGTTGCGTTCCATACTTCTGGGTTTCAACCTCCTTGACATGAACCATGCTCCTACTGTCCTTTAGTTCCCGACGAAAACTTTGATGTCTCAGGGTTTTGCTCCTCTAGCTTGGCTACTTTCAGCTTCTGGGTCCTGAGTTCTTCACGAAACGCTTCCTTATCAAATACTGCTTCCTGTAGGTCCATCTTAACTTCTTGATGTAACACTACAGATCCTGGCGATACACCAGCTAAGGTTAAAACTGCATCCTTTGTTGATAGATGCTCCATCAGCCTTCTACCATCCAATCCTTCCGAAGAAATGCATGCTTAGCTCAGCTCGGTGACCATATTATCAGTGGCGATGACATCACAGATAACCGTGTTTCTGCCCTCGTCATTGCCATGAGCTATCTTCCATAGTTGATATCTCCTGGCTTGGGGTTTTATTTACAAAAACTTTGAGTTCTAATGCTCCATGTTCCGGTCTTTCTCCAACACACCTTGATCTCAGGTATTGACAATTTCCATAGGCTGCCAAGTTCCATAAGGGTAGTCTTCCTAGTCATACTGATCGGGAAATTCTTCAGAGTCTTCAAATTCTCCTAGTCTTCGGAGTCTTCAACCGTTGTAGTTTCCATTATCATAATGTATGGTAAAATCCTCTTCATTCCGAATGGTCTCGGTTGTCCGATATCTTGTACATCTTGGAGTGGTCTCATTAGTCGAATCTTCGTGTGGTCAAAAGGGAAAAAGGGGGTATGGTCTCACTAAAAGGGGATATTTGAATAAGCTCAGAAGAGAAGAGAGGTAAAAGATCTTTTTGAAGAGTAAAGTTTTAGAGAAAAATCTTTCCTATGGGCTTGCCAGTTTCTAGGGTCACGTCCTATAGTCAACATGTGCTCTGATACCATCTTGTAGCGACCCGACCCGAATGGATCAAGTCTCTGTGCTTAAGTGTCATCCCTGGATCGGTATGCTGACACACACAGTACTCGAGGATTTATAACAGAGGTAAATCACATGTAAAAGTAACGTAAATACTATTACCTCAATCCAAAATAGCGGAAGTAACAAGGTTGTGGATTCCCATCAACACCAACGACAAAGTTGAGTGTAGAAATCGTAACCCTAACGTATCACTTACTCGTCGTAAGATAATCCTGCAACATGAGACGTTGCAGCCACAAAGGGTCAGTACATTGAATGTACTGGCAAATTCACACCATAGAGAATGATGAATAAAGGCTATCACTACATGCATATTTGGCTGGTGGAAAGGCTCTATGGTTTTGTTTTGCGAAAAGCCAATTTTTCCCTACTGAAAAGGAATAATTTTTATTTAACTATCATGGTGGTTGTTAAACATTGAGAATGGTTTACAGCATTCTCAATCCTAATTAAAAGTAATCATTAACAACCCAGCAAAATTAATTAAAGTAACATGATGAGATTCACATGATAATCCAAGTACTAGATACTCAAAACGTCCATAACCGAGGACACGGCTAACCATGATTAGTTTGTACACTTTGCAGAGGTTTGTGCACTTTTCCCCACAAGACTCGATCTCCTCCGTTGGATTTCTCGCACTACATGGTGTTTGAGAAACGGATGACCGAGACATAGTCTTTCAGAAGCGCTAGCACCTTACGATGGGTAGACCGTTACACCTACTTTCCCCTACATCTGCTAGTCTACCACTGTAAGAGTTCGCACGACTTAATCAACTATGCTAGAGCCCATAATAGCTTGTGGCTGCACACGGAAGTTTCTAGTATGAATAATCTTATGATCCCTTTGAGCCTAGGTGGCGGTCCATAAAAAAAGGCAATCCTGGAATACCCAGGTGCCTCAATCCACCCAGATGTGTGTTTAAATTGCCACCTTAAGTAAACCATTAATTAACAATCTCACATCTGTCATGAATACTCTCAAAAAACCCCAATCCACGTCTATGAGCATAGCATGGCAATGTAAGCATAACGTAAAAGTAACTCCCTAGGGTTTGATAATTAGCAGGTAATAGGTACTACCTCAACTTCTTCCCATCCCACAATTTAATTAGATCCTAATCATGCAATGTTTGAGGATTGATCTAATGCAATAAAACTGGGTATGAAAGGGGATATGATCAAAGTGTGAACTTGCCTGCACTATTGATGAAGATGATTTGCACTCAAAACTCTTGATAGCTCTACTCGTCACACTCCGGTCAATCTATCGTGAGCAAGCAATAGTAACCACACATAAGCACTCACTCAAAAGATCAGAAAGATCGAAGAAGACGATTCAGAAAACATCAAAACCGAGCAAAATAACTCTTGCGACATAAAACAATTTCTAAGAGTACAAAAATTATGTGAATTTGGCCTGATCAGAAAGTTTAGGTCAAGAGCTTTCATTTGCAAAAAGAATCAACTCAAACGGAGCTACGAAACTCAAGTTATGATCAAACGAAGTTTGAATTCAAATCTGGTCTAATTCAAATTTTAAACTTTTCAAAAACATGTTTAAGTTGTTTTACTGGATAGAGGGAATCATAACGAAGAAGTGGGCATTGGTTTCGTTGAATTTGGACTAATGAGTAAAAAGATGTGGTCGTTTGAAATACAGGGACTAATCTGTGAAGAAAATTATCACGAATATGTCCCTGGCCGAAAACTAAAAAAATAAAAAGAAAAATCTAAATAGCGAACGTTCGTTACAGAACGCTAATGAACGAATTCGTCGCTGCGAAGGGATAAACAGCGAACGTTCACCGAATAGGCCTAAAAAAAGAAAACCGATCTAAAAGAAAAAAACCGGTTCGCGCTTTTGGGATTTTACCGGTCGGGCGGCTCGTCGGTTTTACAAAAAAAAAACCGGCGCTGGCGGCGGTTGGCAGATCGGCGGCAGCGGCATGCATCCGGGGAGTCCGGCGAGCTCCAGCGTCTGCGGCGGGTTGCGGCGTTGGGCGGCGGCAGCGGCTCCGGCGGGCGAGCGGCGCGGTGGTGCGATACGGGGCGAGGCGGCGGCGGCAGCAGCAGATAGCGGTGGCGGCGGGAGGCGGCGGTTGCGGGGAGAGGAGAGAGAGAGAGGGGCCCGGGGCCGGGCTCCGGTATTTATGGAGGGGCGGAGAGGCGCGAGGCGAGGGGCAGAAGAGGCGGCGGCGCAACGGACTCCGGGGAGGAGTCCCTGTCGAAGACAAAGGCGGAGGCGGCGGGGCGCTCGTTGCGGCCTGGCCCGGTTGGCTGGGCCGGCCCAGTCGGGAGAGATTTTTCTTAAAACATTTTCCACGCGAACAAAAATAAACAAAACAAAAATAAAAAAAATTATATAGGCATATAATATATCAAAATTTTCAGAAAAAATTTTGTACAACGTGAACACTTTTATAAATTCAAATAAAATCCACACAAATACAGATAATTCAAAGAGTGCTACTGGTCTAATAAAATCCAATAAAATCATTTTTTTTAATACCAAAATTAATTCAAATTTATTTATTTCCAATTTTCTAATGTAGGGAATCATGTTACCCTATTTTCCATATATTTTATTTTTGGAGAAAAATAATTTGAATAAAACTCAAATAACTCCAATTGAAAATAAATTCAAAAGAACTTTGAATTTAATTCTTTGAAACTCCCAACTCATATTTCATATAATTTTGAAGAAGTCATTTTATCTTCTCTCATGAAAATCATTGAGCTGCATGAAGTTTATGAATTGAAATATTTCCAAATGAAATTCAATTATTTTCAAATACCCTTTCATTTAATTAAATGGAAGAAGTCATATCATCTTCGCTCAACGGTTTGTATTTGAAAAGAATTTAAATTCATGGAGATCAGAAAGCAAATATGAAAGTTTGGGAAAGTCCTTTTATTCTCTCTCATTTAACTTCCAAAAAGTTTCGAATTCACTCACTTTCAGACAATCAATCAAACAATCAATCAAATCTATCTATTTATTATAACATTCCAAATTTTAGAATTTTGTGATGTTACATTATATCTATCGATGGGCATTTCCATAGCCCATTGATACACCTAGTTGATGTGAGACTATCTTCCTCCCTTTTGTCTTCTCCACAACCAACGTTCTATTCCACCTATAGTGCTATGTCCATGGCTCGCGCTCATATATTGCGTGAAAGTTGAAAAAGTCTGAGAATGCTAAAGTATGAAACAACTGCTTGGCTTGTCATCGGGGTTGTGCATGATGGGAGCATTTTGTGCGACGAAAATGAAGCATAGCCAAACTATATGATTTTGTAGGGATGAGCTTTCTTTGGATATGTTATTTTCAGAAGACATAATTGCTTGGTTAGTATGCTTGAAGTATTATTATTATTATTATGTCAATACTAAACTTTTCTCTTGAATCTTTCGGATCTGAATATTCTTGGCACAATAAAGAAGATTACATTGATGAATATGTTAGGTAGCATTCCACATCAAAAATTCTGTTTTTATCATTTACCTACTCGAGGACGAGCAGGAATTAAGTTTGGGGATGCTTGATACGTCTCCAACGTATCTATAATTTTTGATTGCTCCATGCTATTATATTATCCATCTAGGATGTTTTATAAGCATTTATATGCTATTTTATATAATTTTTGGGACTAACCTATTAACCTAGAGCCCAGTGCCAGTTTCTGTTTTTTTCCTTGTTTTGGAGTATCACAGAAAAGGAATATCAAACGGAGTCCAATTGACCTGAAAATTTACGGAGATCATTTTTGGACCAGAAGAACCCCACGGAGCATCGGAGATGGACCCGAAGAGTCCCGAGGCCACCACGAGGGTGGGGGGGCGTGCCCTACCCCCCTAGGCGCGCCCCCTGCCTCGTAGCTGCCTCGTGGACCCCCCTGACTTGTTCCCGACGCCAATGCCTCTTATATATCCCTAAACTTCCAGAAAATAACCTAGATCGGGAGTTCCGCCGGCGCAAGCCTCCGTAGCCACCGAAAACCAATCTAGACCCGTTCCGGCACCCTGCCGGAGGGGTGAATCCATCACCGGTGGCCATCTTCATCATCCCGGCGCTCTCCATGACGAGGAGGGAGTAGTTCACCCTCGGGGCTGAGGGTATGTACCGGTAGCTATGTGTTTGATCTCTCTCTCTCTCTCTATCTTGTGTTCTTGATTCGGCACGATCTTCATGTATCGCGAGCTTTGCTATTATAGTTGGATCTTATGATGTTTCTCCCCCTCTGCTCTCTCTTGTAATGGATTGAGTTTTCCCTTTGAAGTTATCTTATTGGATTGAGTCTTTAAGGATTTTAGAACACTTGATGTATGTCTTGCATGTGCTTATCTGTGGTGACAATGGTATATACACGTGATCCAATTGATGTATGTTTTGGTGATCAACTTGCCAGTTCCGTGACCTCGTGAACTTATGCATAGGGGTTGGGACACGTTTTCTTCTTGACTCTCCGGTAAAAACTTTGGGGCAGTCTTTGAAGTTCTTTGTGTTGGTTGAATAGATGAATCTGAGATTGTGTGATGCATATCGTATAATCATACCCACGGATACTTGAGGTGACATTGGAGTATCTAGGTGACATTAGGGGTTTGGTTGATTTGTGTCTTAAGGTGTTATTCTAGTACGAACTCTAGAATAGACCAAACGGAAAGAATAGCTTCGTGTTATTTTACTATGGACTCTTGAATAGATCAATCAGAAAGGATAATTTTGAGGTGGTTTCGTACACTACTATAATCTCTTCGTTTGTTCTCCGCTATTAGTGAATTTGGAGTGACTCTTTGTTGCATGTTGAGGGATAGTTATATGATCCAATTATGTTACTATTGTTGAGAGAACTTGCACTAGTGAAAGTATGAACCCTAGGCCTTGTTTCCTAGCATTGCAATACCATTTAAGCTCACTTTTATCATTAGTTACCTTGCTGTTTTTATATTTTTAGATTACAAAAACCTATATCTATCATCCATATTGCACTTGTATCACCATCTCTTCACCGAACTAGTGCACCTATACAATTTATCATTATATTGGGTGTGTTGGGGACACAAGAAACTCTTTGTTATTTGGTTGCAGGGTTGTTTGAGAGAGACCATCTTCATCCTACGCCTCCCACGAATTGATAAATCTTAGGTCATCCACTTGAGGGAAAATTGCTACTGTCCTACAAACCTCTGCACTTGGAGGCCCAACAATGTCTACAAGAAGAAGGTTGTGTAGTAGACATCAATGTGCATTACCGAGAGGGCCCAGAGAAACCTCTCTGTCGGTGTCAAAACTGGCGGATCTCGGGTAGGGGGTCCAGAACTCACTACAAGAAATATGTCAACTAGTGACCTTCTATCAGTGACCCTAGAAGAATTGGTCATAGATCTATGACCATTTCGGACCAATTGGTCAAAAGCTGTTCGGGGGGCTCCAAACCCTAAACTATAACGACCATTTTGGTCAGAAAGGTCGTAATTTCCTCACACGAAATGGTCATAAAGCAGATAGCACGAGTCCGCTGCCTTACTTCTAGCTGATCATGACCAATATAGATGGTCATAACCTTGTAAATTGTGGTAGGTTACTATGACTAGGCGCCACCTCATCAGTTTTTCCTATGTGTCATGTCCATGTGGCGGTTTTTGCCCTAGGTTGCGAAGCAACCTATATTTCTGTCATTCCCAAAATTTCCGAAAAAATCTCATAAATTCTTTGGGTCATATCTTCGTCAAATATGTAAAAAACCTTCCTTGCGTAGTTCAAAAATAATTCAAAAATATTCATTTTCCTATTCTGTTCAAAAAACACTTTGTGAAGGAAGTACCACTTTGGCATGTCCAAATGGTATCCATTTTCTACAGTGCTTTCCTCTACCCAAATAACCATCCTCCACCAAATGCCAGCTCAATCCATTCATTATTTTGAGCCCGGCTTCAACATTCTTATTTATGTCTAGTGTGGTACTTTGCAAAGCAAGTACCACCTAGGATCCTCCTTTTGAGATGAAAATTTGTGAAGACGGTCTTCTTAGTAACTGATCATCCTCAGCCAAAACTCACACCCATTAGCCATGTGCATTTCCCGTACCGCTAATCAAACACTTGGCTGCTTATTCATGTTTGAGCATCGATCGGTCTCATCGTGAGAATCTTATGTTGTGAGTTTCTTCCTAGCACCTACTTGGGGAGTGCCCAACCCACTAGACATGCCTAGGCCGTCCAGAACACATGGCAACACCACAGTCATGCGGTGACCACGCGGCGGGCATGCGAGTTTACGCGCTCTAAAGTTGGAGCCCTCGACCACCGTCCAAACCTCGACGTATCGTCACCAAACCATGTATTTATGATTAAATCTATACCTACTATTAAAAGGAGGTGATATTATTGGTTTGGTTCCGCTTAGTTTGTCCCGTTTTGAGTTTTTTTATTGACCTACGCTATGTTTTATGGTTTGGATCGGTTTGACGAACATCTAGGAAACCAGAGGACGTACGTCTGTAAAGGAAAAAAAAAGCGAAGCAGGCCGCCCAGCCCATACATGTTAAGAAAACCAAAAATATAATCGAAGCTCGCCGGCCCTTATTTCTATTTTTTGGTTGCCAAAACGAAAGAGCCTCCGGCCCATATGTTGCCGAGACTTACTCTCGGTCGAGGAGAGGACGCACGGCGTATTGCCTGCCTAAGCCGCCGCCGCCGCTCGCTCCCTTCTCTCCAGCGCCGTGTGCCGTATCCGTTTTGGATCAGATCCGGGATAGGAGAACTACTACAATATACTTATCCATGGATGTCCCCATCTGGATTCCACAAAGAATTCATGCTGTAAAATGCTAAATTGCACCGCAAGTTTGCAAGTCTACAAGTACCTCGCCACCGTCGATTTTGCCTGAAGTTCGCCCAAAATGTCGCCTCCGCCTACTTCGCCATAAGACTGCCCATTGTCGCGGAGATGTGGTTGTAAGCGAGTCTGGGCGTCGGAGCAGAGGAAGAGAGGAGACCCGCCACGGCAGGGCATCCGTCCACCATCGACCGTGGTTCTAGAACCACCACTAGCATCTGGCCAAGTGACCCGGCCTGCCGGTCATGTCGATTGCGGAATCTCCCTCATGAACAAAAAGAAGGCAGCGATGGTGGCTGAAACATTGGATCGGCCACGGTGCCTGAAGAACAGAACCAGCAAGCGATGCATCAAGCTCTACAGGTATGGATCATCTTCGTCCCGTTTAGTTCCCCTTAATATCAGAACTTTCGGTGCAGCCCCAGCCGTCATTGCGTGACTGATGGGGCTGAGTGCTTCTCCCCAAGGTTGGCAGTCAATGGCACGTACCCAAATGCTACCAATCTGCACCAAGTTGTTGCATTCTCACTTCACAATGTTTTGGCGTGAAGGTTCAGTCTTGAAAACATGTTGGTCGGCAGGAAATTTTCCATGTAGGTTCAGGTGGCGGGAGGGGCACGCACCTCATCGAATCAACGCCTCCCGAGGTGATCCCGTGCCACGAGCACGTCTATCCCCTACAAGCGGCTACCGACAGTCCCTCTCCGCTGGAGGCGGCAAGGTCATGGGCGTATTCTGTAGCTCGGCGCAGCATCATGGGCAACCCGATCGTCGCCCTGACGGCCACCACTGTAGACTTTGTGGTTGGCGTGCTTATCCTTGCCGTGTTCGGGATCAGAAGCAGTGCGTCACCGGTGACCCGATGTCAACTTTGAAAGTTGACGCTGATGACGGATTCATGCACTCCACTATATTCTTGGTACAAAGACCGGCACTGCTACGGCTTAGCCAAGCTGCTTTTTAACCATTTAACAACTACAAGTGGTAGATATTGTTGTGGGATAAATTTTGATGGATAGGATTTTAACAAGGTACCGAGCAGTGTAGGTCGAGATGACACAGATAATGGTATGCAAAATGTGTAGACATAATTTGACAATTTTGCTGGAACATACTACTTCCTTCAGTAAAAGAAGAAGATGTCCTGAATAAGCTCTAATATGTCACCATGATTGTTCTCATTTGTTAAAAAAATAGGGGAAAGTTCTTTCAAATAATTGACTTATTTTTTCAGATCTTTCTCCTCATGCATTTTTACTAGCTGACAATGTTGAGTGATTCTTTTCCATATGCTTGTGTATAGTATGTAATTTGTTTTCAGAAATATTCTTCCGAGGGATTTGTTTTTATTATGTTGCTAGAATGCCTTCTTATGTCAGGAGTGAAACTATATATCATTCACAAGAATTTATTATATTGTTAAATGTAAGAATATATTATTATTTGCTGGTGAAATTTATAAGTTATATATTTGCATATGTATACCGTCACTTAGTTTAACATCATATGTATAGGAGAATTAGGTGGAACTACATTATTAATAAACATTATATGTTTTTGGTTCTAAGTGGGCTCAATTTCAAAGGTTGTAATTTTGTTACTCTGATGCAATTGCACTGGCTTTTTTGCTGGCTGGAAGAGCAGGGAAAGGTGAGTGGATCTGACACATGCGTTGATTCATATTTGACCAATGACGCTTACTGTTTCTCTTGTCGAGTACAAGGAGAGATCCCATTCTGCCAGCTTTAGTTTGTTAATTCATCACTGTTTTGTACATGTTCTTTGCAAAGGTACATTCACTAAGAGGTACCAACGCATGGTTGACCAACAAATGCCACCAGTCTTGTGCCACTTCAAGTAAGAAACACTAAAGTTTGTATGTCTGGTAAGCACTATTTTTTCCCTGGTAAGCACTATTTTTGTGGTTGATTTAAGGGTCGAAAAATCAGAATTATTTGAATTGATAGAAAATGTTTGCTATTTAATAACCATGAAATCTCTGTTGTTGTGTATGAATTTCCTATGAATGAGATATTGGGTTGCCATTTTACTAGGATAGTGTTATTTTGTCAACTATATCATTAATAGCCATTTAATGTGTTTTTATTTAATAATATATTAGTTGTAAGAATGGGTGGTGTGAAGGAGGCATGATGGGACATGTGCAGAGCGAGAAAGAGTATGAGGGATGAAACACATGGGGGGAGGGACCCACAGAGGGGCCCCTCATCTCCCGCTCGAGAGATTAGTCAAAACATTCCCTTCCGCTACACGAGATTCAGCGACAAATATGTCGTGAGGTGGTCGAGCTTATCTCTTGCACTGACAATGTCTAGATGTGATGTGACTAGATGGACAACCCATCCATGATCGGTGAAGGCAAGAAGGGGGATAAGTGGTGACACGGTAGGACGCTTTGTTTAAATAGAGGTCATGGAATGAAAGTGGGGGATGTATCCCAGAGTCATGCCTATTAGACTAGCGTGCATATATTTTTACTTTTCTCCCGTTGCAACGCACGGGCATTTTTACTAATAGGTACTTATGTAACTAGAAATGATTTTCGGAAAAAATAAATATCAAACTATGAGGCAGCTGCAGTTCAAATTTGACCCGCTTCCAACTGAATCGGCAGCAATTTGTCTTTTTCACCAGAGGTGGATCAAAACTTTTGACACCCAACCATTTTGTCAATTGTGCATTAAATATGGCCTAGTATTTTATAAAATTGATTTGGTCCAATTTTGCAACAAGTATATGGTAGGTCCTTCACAAAAAAACTCATTTCAGGCACTCGGAAAATGGAAAATGAATTTTCCGTGCACAGAAAATGAAAACTTCCTTAGGCAACATTGTTTGACATTCCAAGATGCACCCTTGTGCACAATATGAGATCATCTGAACAATCTATCACATGAATGTGGCCATAAGATTGATCATTTGGGTTGAAAGCCATGAATCTTCATGCATGATAGCTCATTTTTTAGAACACTTTTTAAAAATAATTTACGTATTACAAGTTTATTATTTTTCCTGGAAACTTGGTCACATATAATGACACAATGCGAAGGTTTTCCATTTTTTTGATTTTTTTGAATTTTTTATGCCCGTTTCATAATGCGGTCAAAACGGCGGGCTTGACCGTTCCTAGCTAGTGGTTGTATCTTGGAAAACTTTTGATGTTTCTCTGATTAAATTGATACTCATGTACCTAGAAATGATTTTTGGAAAAAATAAATAGCAAACTATGAGGCAACTGCAGTTCAAATTTGACCCGCTTCCAACTGAATCGGCGGGAATTTGTCATTTTCACCAGAGGTGGATCAAAACTTTTTACACACAACCATTTTGTCAATTGTGCATTAAATATGGCCTAGTATTTTATAAAAATGATTTGGTCCAATTTTGCAAAAATTATTTGGTAGGTCCTTCACAAAAAACCTCATTTGGGGCACTCGGAAAATGGAAAATGATTTTTCCGTGCACAGAAAATGAAAACTTTCTTAGGCAACATTGTTTGACATTCCAAGATGCACCCTTGTGCACAATATGAGATCATTTTAACAAACTATGCCATGAATGTGGCCATAAGATCGATCATTTGGCTTGAAAGCCATGAATCTTCACGCATGATAGCTCATTTCTGAAAACACTTTTTAAAAATAATTTCCGTATTACAAGTTCATTATTTTTCCTAGAAACTTGGTCACATATAATGACACAATGCGAAGGTTTTCCAATTTTTTGATTTTTTGAATTTTTTATGCCCGTTTCAAAATGCGGTCAAAACGGCGGGCTTGACCGTTCCTAGCTAGTGGTTGAATCTTGGAAAACTTTTGATGTTTCTCTGATTACATAGATACTTATGTACCTAGAAATGATTTTTGGAAAAAAAATAAAGAGCAAACTATGAGGCCACCACAGTTCAAATTTGACCCGCTTCCATCTGAATCGGCAGAAATTTGTCTTTTTCACGAGAGGTGGATAAAAACTTTTGAAGCCCAACCATTTGGTCAATTGTGCATTAAATATGGCCTAGTATTTTAGAAAATTGATTTGGTCCAATTTTGCAACAATTATTCGGTAGGTCCTTCACAAAAACACCTCATTTGGGGCCCTCGGAAAATGGAAAATGATTTTTCCGTGCACCGAAAATGAAAACTTTCTTAGGCAACATTGTTTGCCATTCCAAGATGCACCCTTGTGCACAATATGAGATCATTTGAACAAACTATGCCATGAATGTGGCCATAAGATTGATCATTTGGCTTGAAAGCCATGAATCTTCACGCGTGACAGCTCATTTCTGAGAACACTTTTTAAAAATAATTTCCGTATTTCAAGTTTATTATTTTTCCTGAAAACTTGGTCACATATAATGACACAATGCGAAGGTTTTCCAATTTTTTTTTTGAATTCTTACGCCTGTTTCAAAATGCGGTCACAACGGCGGGCTTGACAGTTCCTATCTAGTGGTTGAATCTTGGAAAACTTTTGATATTTCTCTGATTAAATAGATACTTATGTACCTATAAATGATTTTTGGAAAAAGTAAAGAGCAAACTATGAGGCAGCCACAGTTCAAATTTGACCCGCTTCCAGCTGAATCGGCGGAAATTTGTCTTTTTCACGAGATGTGGATAAAAACTTTTGAAACCCAACCATTTGGTCAATTGTGCATTAAATATGGCCTAGTATTTTAGAAAATTGATTTTGTACAATTTTGCAATAAATATATTGTAGGTCCTTCACAAAATAAACTCATTTCAGGCACTCGAAAAATAGAAAACGAATTTTCCGTGCAAATAGAATGAAAATTTCCTTAGGCAACATTGTTTGCCATTCCACGTTTGTTATTTTTCTTAAAGCTAGTTCACAATTGGTGACACAATGAGAAGGTTTTTGATTTTTTTGAATTTCTGTGATCATAAAATAGTTTACATGATTTTAACATCTTATTTTTAAACCTTTCACGACCAATTTAGTTGGTCATAATGTTGTATTGCGTTCTGATTGGTTCATGGACTAGGCACGTGGATCATGCACGAAACACCGTTGGATCCTCCCGGATTCAACGGCAGCCCTCACCCCTCGCCTCCCCCACCAATCCCACATGAGGTGAAACCCTAGCTCTGTTCTCCACCATTTTCCATCCACCCCCCACCTCCTTTCTTTCTTTCTCTCCCTCCCCCCTCTCCCCCGATGCAGATCCTCTCGTCGCCGCCACCCACCCCTCCACCCACCTCCGCCGCCGCCCTCACTCTCCCCTCGTCTCCCTCGTACTCAACCAACCTCACGGCCCGCGGGGCTCTCGCATCGTCGTCACTCCACGCACGCGCATGACAGAAGAGAAGCCCGAGGTCGTCCTCCGATGCTCCTCCGCCTCCCTCGCCCGGGGGGTTTTCTGCTCCACCTCGACTAGCCGGCGCAGACATAAGAGAAGCCCTTGTCGGTCGCAGGTCCTCGACTCCGTCGTCGCAGCGCGGAACCCTCATCGTCTGGATCCATCCGCCGTCGCAGCCATGCCGTTCACCCCCGTGACCCTACTCCGGCAAGAGCACCCTCACCCTCGTAAGCGACCCACACACCCCTCTCCTCTGATTCATGATTCATCCACGGCATCACAGATCAGATCTGACTGACCGGCCTCCGATTCACGTTGCAGGTGGCCACGGTCTCCACCGTCGGCGTCGCCGTCGTCTAGGGCTCTGTCAAGCTCAAGGAAGCGAGGCGGACGCAGCGGATTCGCAGCCGTGCCCACGACCTCGATCTGGTGGACACGGCCTCTCTCCCCTCGCCGTTCCCGCGACTAGCAGCCGGTCGGTGCTCCCCTCGGTGACATCTTCTCTTCTCCGGCGTGGTCACCTCAGTGCCTGGCGTTGGCTCCTCCGACGTGAGGAGAGATGCTCGGCTGCTCCTCCGACGTAATGGAGAGAGATGGCTCGCCGGAGTCAGCAGGGCCACCAACAGCCGTGACTTGGGCCCTCTTGCTGAACCTGTTAAATTCTGCTAACAAAGTTGGCAGTTCAATTTGATAATTTTCTGCATGTCAATTAAGTTACTGCTGCTGCATTATGTTTAAAAGGTTACAAACAGACTTGAGTAAGATTCCAGCAGTGAGCTATAAAAACTGCTCCAGTAAGCTAGATGTTTGGTGAAATTTTTAACTTAACCTAGGGTGCAGTCAACTTGCTGAACAACTGACAACTATATTCATTGTTCTTGCTCTATACCTCTATTCTGATACATCTGACTTGTATGAACCATTTCTGAAAATTGTAACTTAGCCTAAGGTGCAGTCAACTTGCTGAGCTCTTCCAATGCTTCAGATTATAGCTTGCGTTTCAAGTGTCTGCCAAATGCTAGCTGTTTGGTTCGAAGTCATGTTCAAACTGAAATGTATATGGTAGTAAAGCATATGCACGAGCTCAGGGCATATGCTAATGCTAATAGTAGGTTTTGCCCAGTGTCCAATTGTTATTTTAGTTGGCCTGTTCTTTGATATGGCAACCATTGTACAGTTGTGCACCCATTCCGTATTTTATGAACTCTGCTTGTAACTTGTTTTTAAGAAGCTTGTGTTCTTCTAAAAATAGGCTTATCATCCCCTCTCCAGCTTTGCAAGATGAACTGCAAGGTCAAGGCAAGGAAGGTTGATGGCTACTCTTGTGTTTTTAATCAACCATTTTTTTCTTCGGTTTGGACGCAACAGATGTCGTCCCTCCATAGACGAGGAGGACATCAATCTGGCACAAGGTCTCTCCCACCCAATAAGCCTTTTTTCTTCCAAGTTACTGATGCTCTGTTTCTTCCAAGTTTCTGTTATGTATCTTGAGTTCGCAGCACAATGACAAAATTTGTATTAGAATGCTGCATATTTATTAGGATGTGGCTGGAACCGTTGGATGGCCTTCCTGGACATGTTTTGTTGCTATCAATATTTGTCCCATGTTTTGTTTCCTTACTAGACATGTTATGGTTCAAGTGTTGTTGTTGTTTAGTAAATGGTTTGGCAGCTATATATCTGCTGCAGATTGAATTGGTCCTTAGTTTAGTTAGTGGACTAAGTGGTTGACTTCTAAGCTTCAGCTACTAAAACCCACTTGCAAATTTGTCTTCTGGCTCCTATATCAGCACTCCTAATTGGTACTTTATTGTTTGCATAATGTAGTTGTTATGACATGTATGTCAAATACTGGACTAATAGATTGCCAGTTTGCCCACTGCATACTTTGAGGCTTTGTTACCTACTCATTTTAGAGAACTGTATACTTACTACTACAATTGGTATTACTGTTATTGTCATATCTACTAGTTGTGGTTCCCTCAACTTGACTAGTTTCGTAGAATATGTCTATTCACATGTTACACTCGAACACCTTTGTACTACTATTGTTGGTGTATGGCAAATCATATTTGTGATGCAGTTTCTGTAACTTGGCATTTTTATATGGCTTGTTTATATTGGTAATTATATATTGTGTTGTTCCATACATTTGTTGTTGGTTGAACATGATGGTTCAATTTAGAAGTGGAACTGTTCATTGCCAGTTTAATGCTCCAACATTGATAACACTCCATGCTTGCTGATCCAAATTTTGATTGGTTGTTCTCGCAGACCTGATGAAGCCATGATGCTTACCTCGCTGGAGCGTATCAACCTTGGCCATGGTAACACATTCTTAGTCATGAGGTCACTGTGCTACAACCGCGACAACAAGATCTTTTCCAGTTAGATAAGTCTTCGGTCTATCCCATTTTTTCTGTTAGTTGGTTTTGAGATGCTTATTTTGGGACGAAGGGAGTATTATTGCCTATGTGATACAAAAGCTATGGTATTTTGTTTTGAGTCTATTGTAATTGATAATGATTTGTGTAAAGTTAGTGTAGAACATGTCATGTTATCTTAAGTCATTTGTGCATGCTCAATGAACCATCTTAGATTGAATCATTTTTTGCGTTCAACATCTAGAACCATTCTGTCCGTGTTGGTATCATGCTACAACTATGCTTTCTTGTCTCTTGTGTTGTGTGGTCCTTGTGGTTGTTACTGTTACATGTACATATGCTTCATGATTCGGTCCCTAGATGCTTTGTATGTTTGTTTTTATTCTATTTCTAACTCCTTTTGTTTATTGTTAGATGCCTTTGTTCAGCCTCTACAAACAAGAGCTCCAACCTGAAAGTGAAGAAAGCAGAAGTATACTTGTAGAGCCTTTGTTCTAGTACTTTCCTGCTTATATTACTGTTGCCATTGCATTTGTTTGGTTCTGACCAGTAGCAGTACACTAATGCTGGAAGTCTTTGTGTTCACTCTTTTATAGGAGCGCCAGGACAAATTTGAAGTGCAAAGCCATGAAGCCAAGTGCGAATTTGTGATGCCAGAGATTTGTTTGTTCTGTTCGACTGTAATAGGCTGTAGAGATTGTGACATTGTAACAAATTTAGTGTTATTGGATCAATTACGTTTGTTTTGTCTTGTTTGAAATAGTGATTTAAAAATTTATCAAATGGAAACCAGATTAGTGGGATCCACTTACCAAAATAATCTGAGCGATGTTGAAAATCTGTTGTGTGGGACCAATATATGAGATTATGATTTTTTAGCAGTATGTATGAGATTATGAAATGTGGGCCTTGTCTGACTAGTGGGCCCGGCTCCAACATATATGGCTGGTAATATTTGAAGTATTTTGTGTGTTTTCTGTGTGCCAATTTAAATATTGTGTATTTATTTATGTTAAATTGGAAAATGAAGAATGTGACCCTGACAAAAAAAGAAAAAATGAGACTGTTGAGACAAAAAGGCCATGGGCCAAAAATAAAAAGGCTGCAATGTTGGGCTTGGTCCATGAAGCTGACAAAAAATTCACAAGAAAAAAAATAAATGGGCTGAATTAATGGGCTCGGCCCATATAAACACCGAATTGGACCGGGCTAATTCTTGTGCCACATCAGATTGCCACGTCGGATGCCTACGTGGCCTGGGGAGGCTGCTAGTGACCAAAACAAAACAGTAGGCATATTTTGGTCGTAAACGTCTACGACCTTCTCACAGAGAAGGTCGTTAATTTCAATTTACGACCATCAGCTTTTGACCATCTGTTTTTGGTCACAAAAAGCTCACAAATGGAAAATAATGACCATTCAGTGACCAATAGTCAAGGTCACAAGTTGACATATTTCTTGTAGTGACTTTGCGTCTAAGGCGGATGGTAACAGGAGGCAGGGGACACGATGTTTACCCAGATTCTGGCCCTCTTGATGGAGGTAATACCCTGCGTCCTGCTTGATTGATATTGATGATATGAGTATTACAAGAGTTGATCTACCACGAGATCGTAGAGACTAAACCCTAGAAGCTAGCCTATGGTATGATTGTTGTCGTCCTATGGACTAAACCCTCCAGTTTATATAGACACGGAGGAGGCTAGGGTTACACAGAGTCGGTTACAAGGGAGGAGATCTACATATCCGTATTGCCAAGCTTGCCTTCCACGCCAAGAAGAGTCCCATCCGGACACGGGACGAAGTCTTCAATCTTCTATCTTCATAGTCCAACATTCCGGCCAAAGGATATAGTCCGGCTGTCTGGAGACCCCCTAATCCAGGACTCCCTCAGTAGCCCCTGAACTAGGCTTCAATGACGATGAGTCCAGCGTGCAGATTTGTTTTCGACATTGCAAGGCTGGTTCCTCCTCCGAATACTCCATAGAAGATTTTGAACACAAGGATAGTGTCCAGCTCTGCAAAATAAGTTCCACGTACCACCGTAGAGAGAATAATATTTCCACAAATCTAATCTGCCGACACGTTTAGCAACATGACATCACGCCATGGCCCGGTCATTATTCGAACCGTTTTTCTCAACTAGCATTGCACATATTGCGAGGCGGTTTTCTTGACACATCTTGTCGAAGGATAGATCGTGTCCCCCTTATTACGGGACTCTCATCAATACGGACGTGGGTAACCCAATCGTGCCCGTTGGTGTGACTCCTCGATTTTAGGCAAGTCCCAAACAGCCACGAGGAGGACACTTGATATCCACCCCCTTTATAAAGAGGTCAAGGCCTGTCCTTTTTTCCTTCTCGTTCTCAATCGAATCCTTCCCCCATCTCGAGTTCCAACACCCAAGGCTCAGGTCAGGCGCTTCGGACCTTCAACCATGTCCGGATCCAACCTTCAAGGTCGGTGGATGCCTTCCTCTGTCACAGAGGAAGACATCAAGAAGCTAAGAGAGGCCAGGTATTTGACCGGCGAAATTTGGCACAGGCTGCCTGCTCGAGGGCAGGTCATTCTCACTCCCAAACCTGGCGAGAGCGTTGTGTTCATCTCTCACTTCCTCCAAGGGCTAGGCCTTCCTATGGATCCCTTTGTTAGGGGGCTCATGTTTTATTATGGGCTGGATTTCCATGATCTGGCCCTGGATTCCCTCCTTCACATCTCGTCGTTCATCATTGTATGTGAGGCCTTCCTCCGCATTACCCCACACTTCGGCCTGTGGCTCAAGACCTTCAATGTGAAGCCAAATATGATTGAGGAGCGACACGCAGAGTGCGGAGGTACCATAATAAGCAAAAGCGATGACGCTCCATGGCCCGAGGGCTCCTTCCCGGAGGTGTCCATTTTATGGCAACGGGAGTGGTTTTATATCACAGCTCCCGGGAGTACCAAGTGGGTAGCCGCCCCTGCCTTTTGCTCGGGCCCCCCACCACAACTGATGTCCTGGATCAACAAGGGACTGAGCTGGGGCCAGTAAATGATGTGCCGATATTGCAGAGTCGCATCCGAGATCTCCTCAAGAGAGACGTCAACCTGGTCACGGTGATGCAAGTCATGCTAGTTCGTCAGGTCCCCCCTTGCAAATGTCGACCCCTCCGTATGTGGGAATTCAACCTGGAGGGACCGCGAACTATTCAGCACTTCCTCGGCATGACGCTCGAAGAGATGTACAAATTGTTCTTCGGACCACAAATAAAGTGTCTGGACACCACCGAGGATGTGGGTCTGAACTGTAATCGCCCACATACCCAAGTAAGTAATCCCGTGGCCGAACACGCTGTCTTTTTATTTATCATAGCATAATTCTGAAAAGTCACTCTTTGGCCAAGATTGGGTAACAAAGGCGAAGATGATCAGGTGTTCAGCCCCCCTTCCTGAAGGCTCAGCAAATCCAGTACTAGCCAGAATGCTCGAGCGGACACCTTATCAGGCGCCCTCAGGGGAAGATAAAGGGGAGAATAAAGAGGCTGAAAGCGGGCCTCGCTCATTATTCATCCAAACCGGGGGAATTGGCGCCTCCGCGAAGGAGGGTAACCAGGGAGAAGAATCTGAAATTCCCTCTCCCCACGGGAGGAAGAGGACCACCTCTGAAGACCCGGAAACAAAGGTTTCCAAATGGGGGAAGAAATCTTCGCTAGAGGGTCCTGCCTCGGAGGGTACTCTTGTCGCACAGTGCCCGCAAGGGGATCAGCCCTCTAGCGAGCTGTAAGTAAACAAAAAGTACTTAATAGTAAAAATATCCTACATTACTTCTGAAGATAATAACCGAAGCATATATCTTGTAGTTCGGATCATAGCCCTTCTCGACAGAGTTCGTCTTCGGGGGATCTTCTTCCGGAGATGATGGAGAGCGAAACACCTCCCCCTGCCACCCCGCCTCATGAGACGGGCGACCCTGAAGTGTCTCACAGAGGGTTTCTCCTGATCCGCCGAGGCCAGAGGGTAATTCTTTGGCCACCCGAAGTCCTCAGTATTCGGCTCCTAAAGAGAGCAACATAAAGAGTCTGGAACCATACAGTGTACGGTCGGACGTACTGAAGGATCTTCTGGAGCAAGCGGCCATTTCAGAAGCGCATCGTACGCTAATGGGTACGGTGATTGAGAGGATTTCATCTGCCAAAAGCGGGTTGCATGAAGCTTTTATGAGTCTGCTGAAAGGCTTTGAGGTACGTGAAATAGTGGATGTTTTCGACAGTACCGCACACGTTAGGTGTGCCCTATGCAGATAGTAGCCCCTGAGACTCTGGTTGCTGACGAGAACGGCGGCAAACAGAGGATCATAATCCAAGGTAATAATCAGGCCGCCTTGATGTGCAGGTGGCTGAAGGTCCGGTGGCTAGCCGGACTGGTGAGTTTGCCGAGCTGAAGCGGCAACTTGATGCGGCAGATGCTGACATCGTGCTTGTCAACAAGCGGCTCGACGAGGCACAGGGTATGTGATTTCTCCGGTGATCAACACATAGTAAGAGGAGTATGATGCCAGTATCTTTAATATGTCGTGACTGCAGATGGAGTTGCCACCGTGGAGACCCTTCGGGCGGAACTTGCCCAAGCCAAGGAATGAGCCAGGAATAGTGATGCGGCCGCTCTAAAGGCGGGCGAAGAGCTGAGGGCCGAACAGGCCGCGCATTGCCGAAGCAAGGAAAGAATAGCCAAGATGGTCGTTGAGTTGAAAGATGTCGCCGACCGTTACCAGCTTCTTGAAAAAGAAAGCCGAGCGAAGGCGACGGACCTGGAGAAGGCCATGGTAGCAGCCAAGGAAGCCCGCTCCAAAATCAGAGCTGCGAAGGAGGAGCTGCATCAAGCTGGGGATATCGCGGCTGGGAAGCCCTTTTTGTTGCGGACTAAGTTCGGAGATCCGACGTATGCCCCTCTTGATCAACTATGGAGTTTGACGGACACATACGTGGATTTGGCAGCCAGTGCTGCTGATGCGGCCGAGTACTTCAAGGATCAAAAATATCGTGAAGTGGAAAAGCTTTTCTGGTCACCGTTCCATGCTCCAGTGCGTCCTCTGCTGTTGGATGAGCGAATGGCCGAGTGGGCCGAGCTCCATAGGTTGTCCTGACTTGCCATGAGGTCTGTTGTGGACCATCTGTGGCCGGAAGGGCCAAGGCCGAATAATAACTTTAGTTTAGTGCAACAATTCCTTGGTGTTGTGCCGCACATCGACGCTATGAAGAGGTCGGCGTGCATAGAGGGTGCGCAGATGGCACTTGCCTGTGTCAAGACATACTGGGCAGAGATGGAGGCCACCACTATTGCAACACAGGGTTCGGCCGTGGGTCATGTAGCTGCCGAGCATTACTTTGAAGAGGTCCTTGAAGGCACTCGTTCGATAGAGGCTCGGTGCTCGAACAATATTATGTTCTAGTGACATGTATTCCCATTGTAAAAAACAATGTTTTATTGAATTATAAAGGTTGTGTTTATACTTTTGCCTGAAAGTATGATGATGCCTCCTGTGCGGCCGTTTATGTATATATGTATATAACCTGAAAGTTTGCGGTCGTCGGCTTCCGCTCCCACGCATATAATGCGGGGCTGTTCGCAAAAAATGCGTATTCACAATTGATCCAACGCCTTGGTCCATGAAGGAGGTGGTAGCGTAGCGAACGAGGCAATCGGACTATATTGCTTTAACACTTTCACTTAGCCATAGGAGTTTGATGGTGGGACTACTATATAGCCCCTGGTACTTCCGCGCTCGTCCGAATACGGGGCACACATGTACATGACCGGGAAGCGGCCCTTCGTTAATGTGGAGGAATCCCAAAGATTCCGCTAACTCGTCGAGTGGTTGACCAGTCTCGCGCTTTATCATGATAGTCAGTTTTCGGCTTTCTCTACTGAGGTGCTCATCCGGATGAACCAGGGCACAATCGCAGTAGTTCACCCGATGCCGCCTTAGCCGATAGATTGGAACGTAAGGTAGGAAAACACGGGAGCCGGGCAAACCCAACATTTGACCAAAGACATGATTCGGAGCTGATGCATATAAGGCCAAACTCGCGACACCGAACACTCCCTAAGGTATTCGGTCTTTATAACATATGTCGGGCTGAACGATGCCCTTAATAATAAACCTCGAGTGTCCAGGTACGTGCAATATTCTGACGTGGCCACATGCCAATAACGCCAGCATCCTTCTCGGTTGTATTGAGTATCTGGAGGATGTGAACAACAAGAGACAGTAAAAAAAGGTTTACGCAGTGTCTTAATCTGAAAAGAAACCTTTGAGCGGGTCCCTGTTGCACGTCTGCGCCTGTGTCTTCGTTGTGCCGTGTCTTGGACGAGTGTAGCATGATTGTCATCTGTAAAAGAGAATAACTTCGGTGAAAGTTGTCGTGCCAGAAAATTGGTTATTATCAATAAACCATTAAAATTCAAGATAAGTCAAATTGAGCTGAACTAGTCCTGATTACGCGCGGGAAGCCCCTGGTACCGTCTATGAGGGTTTAACCATCGAACCAATCTCATGTATATGTAGTGATGCGTCGGACTCATCTAACCGTGTCCACGGTCTTGACGACCTGTTATTTATTCTAGTTGGTGAGGCCGTCTAGTGCTCGGCTGTTAAAGCCGCCGCACGTTCTTCCGCGTGTAGAGAACACTCAATATTTCCATTGACTGTGATGGTGCCACGAGTACCGGGCATCTTAAGCTTGAGAGAAGCGTAATGCGGTACTGCATTAAAACGAGCGAAAGCCGCTCTTCCGAGTAGTGCTTGATAGCCACTTCGGAATGCAGCGATGTAGAAAGTTAACTTTTCGCGTCGGAAGTTGTCGGAAGAACCGAATACAACCTTTAGTAATAGAGAGCCCGTGCAGCGGGCCTCTGGGCCTGGTATTACTCCCTTGAAGGTAGTATTACTGCGGCTGATTTTTGTCGGGTCTATCCCCATTTTGCGGACTGTGTCCTGATATATCAGATTTAGACCACTGCCGCCGTCCATAAGGACTCGTGTGAGATGGTATCCGTTGATTATTGGGTCTAACACCAAGGCAGCCAATCCTTCATGATGGATGCTTGTCGGGTGATCCCTGCGATCAAAAGTGATCGGGCAGGCCAACCAGGGGGTGAACTTGGGGGTGACGGGCTCTAAGGCGCGTATGTCTCGGAGTGCATGTTTGCTTCTCCTCTTCGTCATGTGGATCACGTTTACTGTTTTAACCTCTCGTGGGAATTTTTTTCTGTCCTCCAGTGCTTTGCTGGCGAGGTTCGTCCTCGTCTTCGCTTGGTGTCTCCCCCCCCCTTGTGTTCGGCGTTTAGCTTACCGGTCTGCTTGAAGACCAAGCATTCTCTGTGGGTGTGATTTGCAGGTTTGTCGGGGGTGCCATGAATCTGACGTAGCTTGTCTAGAATCTTGTTTAGGCTAGACGGTCCATCTCTGCTGCCTTTGAAAGGCTTTTTCACTGACCTGGTCGAGAGCCCCTGAATCCGGCGTTTACCGTCGTATTATCTGGGCTGTCTTCTTTATTTCGACGCTTGCTTTTACTACGTCGTGGTTTTCCATTGCCATCCCTGACTTCGGATGTGCTTGGGTCGCTGGTGCTACTACGGGCTAACCAGCTATCTTTGCCCGCGTAAAAGCGGGTCATGAGGCTTGTCAGGGCTGCCATTGTTCTCGGCTTTTCTTGGTCGAGGTGTCTGGTGAGCCATCCGTCTCGGAAGCTGTGCTTGAAAGCTGCTAAGGCTTCGGCGTCCGGACAGTCGATAATTTGGTTCTTCTTAGTGAGAAACCTATTCCAAAGCTTTCGGGCTGACTCTCCGGGCTGTTGAATTATATGACTTAAATCGTTTGCATCCGGAGGTCGGACATAGGTCCCTTGAAAATTAGCCCGAAAAGCATCCTCGAGCTCCTCCCAACTTCCAATTGAGTTTTCGGGGAGGCTTTTCAGCCAGTGCCGAGCTGGTCCTTTAAGCTTGAGGGGCAAGTACTTGATGGCGTGGAGATCGTCTCCGCGAGCCATATGGATATGGAGGATAAAGTCCTCAATCCAGACCCCAGGGTCTGTGGTCCCGTCGTACGCCTCTATGTTCACTGGGTTGAATCCTTCTGGGAATTCGTGGTCCAGCACCTCATCGGTGAAACATAGGGGGCGTGCGACACCCCTATATTTGGATGTGTCATGGCGTTCGGACAACTGTAGTATTCAGTTTTGATTTTGTGCCGGAGCGCGCTTCCTAGATCCATAGATGGATCTGGTCATACTAGATTTTTGGCGCAAGTCCTCACATAGATCGTGTGTTGACTTATGTGCGACCTTGTTAGCCGCTTTATCGCAGTCGCAAGGTGGTTGATCCGGACGGTTGGCCGTTTTATTTTTCAGCTGCGTGGGCTTTAAGGCCTCATCGTCGAATTCAGGTAATAGCTTGCGCTTTGGATAGCTCTTTGTGTGGTAACTTCCACCATACTTTTCTTTGTTGTCGAGCACTTTGTTCCACCTGCTGTTGAGTGTATTTTGTGTGGCCATAAGCGTTTGCTTCTATTTCTTCAGACTCCTCGCTGTGGCAATAAGCCTGCTGCGGAGGTTCTCTTGTTCCAAGTGTCTTTCCGGGATGATGTGTGCATCTTCGTCCGGACTGTTTTCCTCCCCAGAGGGGGGGTTGATGAGGTTTATCCGCGGCGTCGTCATGTTCGGACATTGGATTCGTACTATGCTCGCCGTTTGCAGTTTCATCATGCTCTGCCGCCGGGGCAATGTGGTTGTCATTTCCTATGGAGTCGACTGGAGTATTATTTTCTCTTGCGCTGTTATCGCGGTTTTTGCCGAGGCGGGATTTGGAGCGGCGCCTACGCCGACGCTTTGTTTGCATCTTGGAGGGGTCATCCTCCGCTGTCACCTCCCGTTCCTCGTCATCGTTTTCTTTGGGTGTATCCACCATGTATATGTCATGTGATGAAGTGGTTGTCTAGTGCCCTGTGGGGACTGGTTCCTGTTTCTCTCCTGCAACGTCGTCCATGTTGTCGATGTCTTCGGAGTCGAAGTCGAGCATGTCGGTTAATTCGTCGACAGTGGCTACTAAGTGGGTGGTGGGTGGGGAGAGAATTTCTTCGTCGTCCGCATCCCATTCTAGCCGGACATAGTTCGACCAAGGTTCTCCTGACAGGGAGAGAGACCTTAATGAATTTAGCACGTCGCCGAAAGGTGAGTGCTGAAAGATATCCGCGGAGGTGAAATCCATGATCGGCGCCCAATTGGATTCGATAGGCACGGACATAGGCGGCTCGGAGTCTGTGGCCGGAGATGAATCCAGCGGTTCGGCAGCACGGCTCTCGTAAGGGGTGAAGTCAGTATCCGGCTCTATCGCCAATGAGAGTGCGACCTCCATGGCGGGGTCTATCCACCCATCCTCGGATGGCGCAATTAGCTCCGGATTTAAGGCCGGAGTAGTTGCAGGTGTGATCTCCCGAACACTGTCCGACGGCAGATCTAAATCATGCTCGTCGTGATTGTGCGACGCACCTGACACGGGCTCGAATCCGTCGAATATCAAGTCTCCGCGGATGTCGGTAGTGTAGTTTAAGTTTCCGAACCTGACCTGATGGCCAGGGGCGTAGCTCTCGATCTGCTCCAGATGGCCAAGAGAGTTGGCCCGCAGTGCAAAGCCGCCGAATAAGAAGATCTGTCCGGGGAGGAAAACCTCACCCTGGACCGCATCATTACCAATGATCGAAGGAGCCATCAAGCCTTATGGTAACAACACAGTGGAACTCTCAATGAAAGCACCCATGTCGGTGTCAAAACCGGCGGATCTCGGGTAGGGGGTCCCGAACTGTGCGTCTAAGGCGGATGGTAACAGGAGGCAGGGGACACGATGTTTACCCAGGTTCGGGCCCTCTTGATGGAGGTAATACCCTACGTCCTGCTTAATTGATATTGATGATATGAGTATTACAAGAGTTGATCTACCACGAGATCATAGAGGCTAAACCCTAGAAGCTAGCCTATGGTATGATTGTTGTCGTCCTACGGACTAAACCTCTGGTTTATATAGACACCAGAGGGGACTAGGGTTACACAGAGTCGATTACAAGGGAGGAGATCTACATATCCGTATTGCCAAGCTTGCCTTCCATGCCAAGAAGAGTCCCATCCGGACACGGGACGAAGTCTTCAATCTTGTATCTTCATAGTCCAACAGTCCGGCCAAAGGATATAGTCCGGCTGTCCGGAGACCCCCTAATCCAGGACTCCCTCACTCTTCGATACACAGAGTGACAAATCCTAATCTCGATCTATGCCAACTCAACAAAAACCATCGGAGACACCTGTAGAGCATCTTTATAATCACCCAGTTATGTTGTGACGTTTGATAGCACACAAGGTGTTCCTCCAGTATTTGGGAGTTGCATAATCTCATAGTCGGAGGAACATGTATAACTCATGAAGAAAGAAATAGCAATAAAACTAAACGATCATTATTCTAAGCAAACAGATGGGTCTTGTCCATCACATCATTCTCTAATGATGTGATCCCGTTCATCAAATGACAACACATGTCTATGGTCAGGAAACTTAACCATCTTTGATTAACGAGCTAGTCTAGTAGAGGCATACTAGGGACATTCTGTTTGTCTATGTATTCACACATGTACTAAGTTTCCAGTTAATACAATTCTAGCATGAATAATAAACATTTATCTTGATATAAGGAAATATAAATAACAACTTTATTATTGCGTCTAGGGCATATTTCCTTCAGTCTCCCACTTGCACTAGAGTCAATAATCTAGATTATATAGTAATGATCCTAACACCCATGGAGTCTTGGTGATGATCATGTTTTGCTCGTGAGAGAGGCTTAGTTAATGGGTTTGCAACATTCAGATCCGTATGTATCTTGCAAATCTCTATGTCTCCCTCCTTGACTTGATCGCGGATGGAATTGAAGCGTCTCTTGATGTGTTTGGTTCTCTTGTGAAATCTGGATTCCAATTGCTCCAGTATTGTCACAAAAGATTTTCATTGGACCCGATGCACTAGGTATGACACCTTGATCGGATATGAACTCCTTCATTTGCTGCTTCCGAAGCAGCTATGTACTCCGCTTCACACGTAGATCCCGCCACGACACTCTGCTTGGAACTGCACCAACGGACAGCTCCACCATTCAATATAAATGTGTATCTGGTTTGTGACTTAGAGTCATCTGGATCAGTGTTAAAGCTTGCATCGACGTAACCATTTATGACGAGCTCTTTGTCACCTCCATAAACGAGAAACATATCCTTAGTCCTTTCAGGTATTTTAGGATGTTCTTGACTGTTTTCCAGTGATCAACTCCTGGATTACTTTGGTACCTCCCTGCTAAACTAATACCAAGGCACACATCAGGTCTGGTACCCAGCATTGCATACATGATAGAACCTATGGTTGAGGCATAGGGAATGACTTTCATTTTCTCTCTGTCTTCTGCAGTGGTAGGGCATTGAGTCTGACTCAACTTCACACCTTGTAACACAGGCAAGAACCCTTTCTTTGACTGGTCCATTTTGAACTTCTTCAAAACTTTATCAAGGTATGTGCTTTGTGAAAGTCCAATTAAGCATCTTGATCTATCTTTATAGATCTTGATGCCCAATATATAAGCAGCTTCACCGAGGTCTTTCCTTGAAAAATTCTTATTCAAGTATCCTTTTATACTATTCAGAAATTCAGTATCATTTCCAATCAACAATATGTCATCCACATATAATATCAGAAATGCTATAGAGCTCCCACTCACTTTCTTGTAAATACAGGCTTCTCCAAAAGTCTGTATAAAACCATATGATTTGATCACACTATCAAAGCGTATATTCCAACTCCGAGAGGCTTGCACCAGTCCATAAATGGATCGCTGGAGCTTGGACACTTTGTTAGCACCTTTTGGATCGACAAAACCTTTTGGTTGCATCATATACAACTCGATCTTCTTTAAGATATCCATTAAGGAATGCAGTTTTGACATCCATTTGCCAAATTTCATAATTATAAAATGCGGAAATTGCTAACATGATTCAGACAGACTTAAGCATCGCTACGGGTGAGAAGGTCTCATCGTAGTCAACTCCTTGAACTTGTCGAAAACCTTTCGCAACAAGTCGAGCTTTGTAAACAGTAACATTACCGGCAGCGTTAGTCTTCTTCTTGAAGATCCATTTATTCTCTATTGCTTGCCGATCATCGGGCAAGTCAACCAAAGTCCACACTTTGTTCTCATACATGGATCCCATCTCAGATTTCATGGCCTCAAGCCATTTCACAGAATCTGGGTGCATCATTACTTCCTCATATTTCGTAGGTTCGTCATGGTCAAGTAACATGACCTCCAGAACTGGATTACCTTACCACTCTGGTGTGGATCTTACTCTGGTTGACCTACGAGGTTCTGTAGTAACTTGATCAGAAGTTTCATGATCATCATCATTAGCTTCCTCACTAATTGGTGTAGGAATCACTGGAACTGATTTCTGTGATGAACTACTTTCCAATTCGGGAGAAGGTACAATTACCTCATCAAGTTCTAGTTTCCTCCCACTCACTTCTGTTGAGAGAAACTCCTTCTCTAGAAAGGATCCATTCTTAGCAACGAATATTTTGCCTTCGGATCTGTGATAGAAGGTGTACCCAACTGTCTCCTTTGGGTATCAAATGAAGACACATTTCTTCGATTTGGGTTCGAGCTTATCAGTTGAAGCTTTTTCACATAAGCATCGCAGCCCCAAACTTTAAGAAATGACAACTTGGGTTTCTTGCCAAACCATATTTCATATGGTGTCGTCTCAACGGATTTAGATGGTGCCCTATTTAATGTGAATGCAGTCATCTCTAAAGCATAACCCCAAAACAATAGCGGTAAATCAGTAAGAGACATCATAGATCACACCATACCTAATAAAGTACGACTACGACGTTCGGACACACCATTACGCTGTGGTGTTCCAGGTGGCGTGAGTTGCGAAACTATTCCACATTGTTTCAAATGAAGACCAAACTCGTAAATCAAATATTCACCTCCATGATCAGATCGTAGAAACTTTATTTTCTTGTTGTGATGATTTTCCAGTTCACTCTAAAATTCTTTGAACTTTTCAAATGTTTCAGCTTATGTTTCATCAAGTAGATATACCCATATCTGCTCAAATCATCTGTGAAGGTTAGAAAATAATGATACCCGCTGCGAGCCTCAACACTCATCGGACCGCATACATCACTATGTATTATTTCCAACAAGTTTGTTGCTTGCTCCATTGTTCCGGAGAACGGAGTCTTAGTCATCTTGCCCATGAGGCATGGTTCGCAAGCATCAAGTAATTTATAATCAAGTGATTCCAAAAGTCCATCAGCATGGAGTTTCTTCATGCGCTTTACACCAATATGACCTAAACGACAGTGCCACAAATAAATTGCACTATCATTATTAAACTTGTATCTTTTGACATCAATATTATGAACATGTGTATCACTACTATCGAGATTCAACAAAAATAGAGCACTCATCAAGGGTGCATGACCATAAAAGATATTACTCATATAAATAGAACAACCATTATTCTCTGATTTAAATGAATAACCGTCTCGCATCAAACAAGATCCAGATATAATGTTCATGCTTAACACCGGCACCAAATAACAATTATTCAGGTCTAAAACTAATCCCGAAGGTAGATGTAGAGGTAGTGTGCCGACGGCGATCACATCGACTTTCGAACCATTTCCCACGCGCATCGTCACCTCGTCTTTAGCCAATCTTCGTTTAATCCGTAGCCCCTATTTTGAGTTGCAAATATGACCAATAGAACAAGTATCAACTACCTAGGCGCTACTACGAATATTAGTAAGGTACACATCAATAACATGTATATCAAATATACCTTTCACTTTGCCATCCTTCTTATCTGCCAAATACTTGGGGCAGTTCCGCTTCCAGTGACCAGTCCCTTTGCAGTAGAAGCACTCAGTCCCAGGCTTAGGTCCAGACTTGGGCTTCTTCACTTGAGCAGCAATTTGCTTGTCGTTCTTCTTGAAGTTCCCCTTCTTCCTTTTGCCCTTCTTCTTGAAACTAGTGGTCTTGTTAACCATCAACACTTGATGCTCCTTCTTGATTTCTACCTCCACAGCCTTTAGCATCATGAAGAGCTCGGGAATTGTCTTATCCATCCCTTGCGTATTATAGTTCATCACGAAGCTTTTGTAGCTTGGTCGTAGTGATTGAAGAACTCTGTCAATGACACTATCATCGGGAAGATTAACTACCAGTTGAGTCAAGTGGTTGTGGTACCCAGGCATTCTGAGTATATGTTCACTGACAGAACTATTCTCCTCCATCTTGCAGCTGTAGAACTTATTGGAGACTTCATATCTCTCAATCCGGTCATTTGCTTGAAATATTAACTTCAACTCCTAGAACATCTCATATGCTCCATGACGTTCAAAACGTCATTGAAGTCCCGGTTATAAGCCGTAAAGCATGGCACACTGAACTATCGAGTAGTCATCAGCTTTGCTCTGTCATACGTTCATAATGTCCGGAGTTGCTCCTACATGGGGTCTTGCACCTAGTGGTGCTTCCAGGACGTAATTCTTCTGTGCAGCAATGAGGATAATCCTCAAGTTATGGACCCAGTCCGTGTAGTTGCTACCATCATCTTTCAACTTAGCTTTCTCTAGGAACACATTAAAATTCAAGGGAACGGTAGCACGGGCCATTGATATACAACGACATAGACATGCAAAATACTAACAGTTACTAAGTTCATAATAAATTAAAGTTCAATTAATCATGTTACTTAAGAACTCCCACTTAGATAGACATCTCTCTATTCATCTAAATGATCACGTGATCCATATCAACTAAACCATGTCCGATCATCACATGCGATGGAGTAGTTTTCAATGGTGAACATCACTATGTTGATCATATCTATTATATGATTCACCTTCGACCTTTCGGTCTCAGTGTTCCGAGGCCATATCTGCATATGCTAGGATCGTCAAGTTTAACCCGAGTATTATGCGTGTGCAAAACTGGCTTGCACACGTTGTATGTGAACGTAGAGCTTATCACACCCGATCATCGCGTGGTGTCTTGGCATGACGAATTGTAGCAACGGTGCATACTCAGGGACAACACTTATACTTTGAAATTTAGTGAGAGATTATCCTATAATGCTACCGTCGTACTAAGCAAAAATAAGATGCATAAAATATAAACATCACATGCAATCAAAATAAGTGATATGATATGGCCATCATCATCTTGTGCCTTTGATCTCCATCTCCAAAGCACCGTCATGATCACCATCGTCACCGGCTTGACACCTCGATCTCCATCGTAGCATCGTTGTCATCTCACCAACTATTGCTTCTACGACTATCGCTACCGCTTAGTGATAAAGTAAAGCAATTACATGGCGGTTGCATTTCATACAATAAAGCGACAACCATATGGCTCCTTCCAGTTGCCGATAACTGTTAGAAAACATGATCATCTCATACAACAATTTATATGTCATCACGTCTTGACCATATCACATCACCACATGCCCAGCAAAAACAAGTTAGGCTTCCTCTACTTTGTTGTTGCAAGTTTTACGTGGCTGCTACGGTCTTCTAGCAAGAACCGTTCTTACCTACGCATCAAAACCACAACAATTTTTCGTCAAGTGTGATGTTTTAACCTTCAACAAGGATCGGGCGTAGTCAAACTCGATTCAACTAAAGTTGGAGAAACATACACCCTCTAGACACCCATGTGCGAAGCACGTCGGTAGAACCAGTCTCGTGAACGCGGTCATGTAATGTCGGTCCGGGCCACTTCATCCAACAATACCGCCGAATCAAAGTAAGACGTTGCTGGTAAGCAGTATGACTATTATCGCCTACAACTCATTGTGTTCTACTCATGCATATAACATCTACGCATAGACCTGGCTCTGATACCACTATTGGGGAACACAGTATTTCAAAAAAATTCCTACGATCATGCAAGATCTATCTAGGAGAAGCATAGCAACGAGTGGGGAGAGTGTGTCCACGTACCCTCGTAGACCAAAAGTGGAAGCATTTAGTAACACGGTTGATGTAGTCGAACGTCTTCGCGATCCAACTGATTCAAACACTGAACGTACAACACCTCCGCGTTCAGCACACGTTCAGCTCGATGACGTCCCTCGATCTCTTGATCTAGTTGAGGACGAGGGAGAGTTCCGTCAGCACGATGGCGTGGTGACAGTGATGATGAAGTTACCAACGCAGGGCTTCGCCTAAGCACTACGACGATATGACCGAGGTGTGTAACTGTGGAGGGGGGCACCACACATGGCTAAGAGAAGACTTGGTGTGTCTTTGGGGTGCCCCCCTCCCACATATATAAAGGGGGAGGAGAGGTGGCCGGCCCAAGGGGGGCGCCATGGGGGGTCCTACTTGGACTCCCGGTCCATGTAGGATTCGCCCCCCTTTCCTATTCACACTAGGAGAAGGAAGGAAGGAGGAGGAGGAGAGAAGGAAAGGGGGGCCGCCCCCCCCCCAACCCTAGTCCAATTCGGTTTTGGCTTGGGGCGGGCCACTACCTGGCCGCCGCCTCCTCTCTCCACTAGAGCCCAAGAAGGCCCATTAACTCCCCCGGGGGGTTCCGGTAACCCCCGGTACTCCGGAAAATGCCCGAACCTTTCCGAAACCATTCCAGTGTCCAAAGATAACCATCCAATATATCAATATTTATGTCTTGATCATTTCGAGACTCCTCGTCATGTCCGTGATCTCATCAGGGACTCCGAACAAACTTCGGTTCATCAAATCACATAACTCATAATACAAATCGTCATCGAACGTTAAGCGTGCGGACCCTACGGGTTCGAGAACTATGTAGACATGACCAAGACACATCTCCAGTCAATAACCAATAGAGGAACCTGGATGCTCATATTGGCTCTTACATATTCTACGAAGATCTTTATTGGTCAAACCGCATAACAACATACGTTGTTCCCTTTGTCTTCGGTATGTTACTTGCCCGAGATTCAATCGTCGGTATCATCATACCTAGTTCAGTGTCGTTACCGGCAAGTCTATTTACTCGTTCCGTAATACATCATCCTGTGGCTAACTCATTAGACACATTTCTTGCAAGGCTCATAGTGATGTGCATTACCGAGAGGGCCAAGAGATACCTCTCCGATACACGGAGTGACAAATCCTAATCTCGATCTATGCCAACTCAACAAACACCATCGGAGACACATGTAGAGCATCTTTATAATCACCCAGTTACGTTGTGATATTTGATAGCACACAAGGGTTCCTCCGGTATTCGGGAGTTGCATAATCTAATAGTTAGAGGAACATGTATAAGTCATGAAGAAAACAATAGCAATAGAACTAAACGATCATTATGCTAAGCTAACGAATGGGTCTTGTCCATCACGCCATTCTCTAATGATGTGATCCCGTTCATCAAATGACAACACATGTATATGGCCAGGAAACTTAACCATCTTTGGTTAACGGGCTAGTCTAGTAGAGGCATACTAGGGACACTCTGTTTGTCTATGTATTCACGCATGTACTAAGTTTCCGGTTAATATAATTCTAGCATGAATAATAAACATTTATCAAGATATAAGGAAATATAAATAACAACTTTATTATTATCTCTAGGGCATATTTTCTTCAGTTAAATGCTATACTATTTTCTGTTATGCATGACAATAAATATGATCATCTATGATACTACTATATGATATTATGCACTATGAAGGTAGTATCATACACTAGTATCATGTGCATGATATTAGTATATGATACTCTCCATTATAAGTAGCCTGAATATGCAGAAACTCCAATCATTAATTGGAGATCCATCAACCGGTATCAACTAAAGTCGGGCATTCAAATATACAGAAACTCCAATCATTAATCGGAGATCCATCGACGGGTATCAACTAAAGTTGTGCATTCAAAGTTAGCAAGATATAAAACCAGATATGTATATCCAAAGAGAGGTATAAAAAGAAAAGAAAAAAGTACTCCCTCCGTCCCATAATATAAGCGCTTTTTTGACACTAGTATATATATTAGCTGTCAGGTTTTGGGGAAACCTTCTAGAAGGTTTTGGTCCGGGTTTTATTGGGTTTTTGTTTCTTCGCACTCCTATTTATTTCACTTCTTTTCTTTGTTCTCTAAAGCAACATTAAAAAAATTCAAACTTTTATTAATTGAAAAATGTTCAGGATTTCCAAAAAGTTTTTTTGGAATTTATTCTGGAAATATCCTGATTTTTAAGTTTATTGGAAAATACAAAAAGTTCACATTTTTTAAATGTTATTCACAAATTAAAAAACGTTTGTGTTTATAAAATTACTTCACAAATTAAAAAAACGGGTATTCAAATTCTTTCCTCTTTTCCAATTTATTTTTGAAATTATAAAAATAATATGTACTTTTCAAAAAATCTGTAGAAATTTCAAATTTTGGTCCTGTTTTAAAAAACCTTTATTTTTTCTAAAAAATCTTCAAAGCTAAAAAAACATCTAAAACTGGATGCTATAGTATATCGGCCACCGCTGTAAATCTAATCAGCACAGAAGATCACAAATTGGTACAGTACTCTGCTGGTACATGGGCCGGCCAATATGGAGCACCCCAGTGAGTTACGTCGCTATTGGACACATTGAGCATCCAATAGAGGTCCCGGAATTTTTTTTTTTGAGAAAATAGAGGTACCGCAAATAGGATTTTCCCTATTTCTAATAATGCTCATCCATTTTAAATAATATTCTAGAATATCAAGGATTTTAAAATATGTTCCGGCTATAAAAAAAGTTTCACATCTTTCTTAAGATTTTCATGTGCTTTGTTGAATATGTCATGCATTTAAAACAATTATTAACTGAAACATATTTATACTGTTAAAAAATGTAATTTGAAAAATGTTTGTATCCTTAAAACATTGTTCCTGTAGTTTAAAATGGCAGTTCAGACATTTTTAAAATATACATGTATTTTAGAAATATGGTTCTGCTTTTACAACAAAGAATAAAAAAATAAAATAAAATGCAAAACTAGGACTAAAGTAAAAAAGGAAAAAGAAAAGAAAGATAGAGTGCTAGAAAAAAGTGAAGTGAATATTTGAGCATGTGTTGAAAATGAAAAATGTTCACAACATGAAAAAAATGTTCATGCAACATTAAAAACTTCTAAGTATGAAATAAGTTTACTCTATGGTTGAAAAATGCTCTTGGTGTGAAACCTTGTCGGATTTAGGCGGATAATGGCTTACAATATCCTGTTCCATTTTCTTGGGGGGATTTGGAAGCGGGGTGGATGCTGATTCGAGTACTAGATTATGTCGGATTCAGACATGGTAAGGTAACGGAATGGACTCGGATAGAAATGGTGCATATACCACAAGCTTATACTCGGAAAATATAAAGTTGCTTTCTGCTAAAATTATATATAAGCTATGAACAAGTATTAATACGCATACACTTTAGGCACCAATAAAGCAATGGAAGGTACTAAGACAGTCCAAATAAACCACTAACATGTATATTTTGCCTCATAAGAACATATATCATTCACGTGTTCCTAGTTATTTTTAAAATCTATGCCAATAAATCAGATAACCATATCTAAAGAGTCAGATTATTCGACTAGAAATAATATATCCGCAACACTAAAACCGATATCACCAGATTCAAAATCGGGTTTGGTCGAAAATTATCCTAACCACTTTAAGTAGTAGAAATAACCCCTTGAAGCAATCAGAGCAAAACCATATCATGCAAAAATTGGATGCAAAGACAAGGTCCCACTCCTGCGTATTGGATGCCGACTCACGCAACACTCCTATGGGGTGACCGTTGGAAACTTGTGTGTTCTACGTTTTGGTGATATATATAAGCTTTTGTGATAAATTATGAGCAAAAATATTAATGAAATCACTGGTTAGGGGTATACACCTCTGCAAAGGTCAGCACCAAAATCCTCTGGAGGTGACAAGTGGCGCGTCATTTGTGGCCATCAGAGTTTTTATGGGGGTTTTCCTAGGGGAGGGGATGGAAGGTTGCACGTACATGTTTTTTTGGTTGGATCTGACTTTCCAATTAAATGGAATGTCTCCTAAACCGAGAGTTCAAACTATAAACCATTTTTGCTGTTTTTTTCACATTTAGATCTTCGAGACTAGATGGATCCATTATTAATAAATTTTGATGAACATTCTTGGGCACAACTTGTACTCCCATAAATTTTGATGAAAATGGGCGGCACAGCCGGATACGGTGATGCAGGCTTCACTTGGGCTGCCCGGCACGAAAAGAGCCCGAATGGCACGATCCCAATAGAAGAGATGAAAAAGGAAAATCAGTTATTAGTTGTTGTCATCTCATCATCAAAGAGGGGAAAAGAGAGAAAAGATTCCCAGGTTGTCAAGTTGAGGCGATTGCCATCTGCACCCTTTTTACCACGCAGGCATGCACGGTGATGCCGCAGCTCATATATGCTAGCTCTTCCGGTAGATAGCCAGATAGTAGGAAGGTTCCATGTCGGGTCAAATGGTCAATCTTGTTTTTCTTGCTGCTCCATCGTGTGGAGGGTCTCTCTCTGGTAGTCTGGTCTCTGGTGCATGTATGCACGCAGCACACGCTAATCATCAGACCGTGAGCCTGGGTACGTGCTACCATGACCCGACCTGATCAGCACACACACCACACGCACATTCCTTTCTGACCGCATCATCGATCGATTTTGTTCGTGGACGCATGTGTGCGCGCGCGGGCCACTGCTCTCCCGTGAAAGGGAAACCATGCATCCGGCCACGGGCGGGATACCGAATATGGACCGGCGACCAGCATGCAGGTGCCGACGACTCCGATTGTTTTATCCGACGCGTTCGTGCGTGCGTGCATGCATCGGGCCAAACCGCGGCGACCGCCCCGTCAACCCGGCTCGACAACGAAAGTTGAAACCAAGCGCCAAGCGGCGACAGGAACACGAGGCGGGCACTAGTGCAGAACCGGGCAATAGTACCGGTTCGTAATGCCCTTTAGTGCTGGTTCCATAACCGGCACTAAAGTGTGGTCACTAAAGACCCTCCCCTTTAGTACCGGTTCAGCACGAACCGGTACTAAAGGGCAACCACGTGGCACGAGCCAGCTACGGGGGCTGGGAGCCCTTTAGTACCGGTTGGTAATACCAACCGGTACTAAAATGTTTGGGGGGGTTTTGGTTTTATGATTTCTTTTTCATTTAATTTTGTGTTTTCCATTTTAATTCTTTTTTGTTTGCTGGTATTTTACGATACTACACATTGCACACGTTATGCACATATATATATATATATATATAAATAGAATTTTAATAGAACCAATCATATATATATCATCAATGTCTCACAAACCACCATATTAATTCACACATACACACATGTATAACTATATACAATTTCTCCTACATATGCATGTTGCCTTCGGAGCCAGTGGCATTAGCCTAATTGGTGCCTTCGGAGCACGATGACAATTGGAAGTGGTTCATGACCTGGTCGATGGGGAAGGTAGCGGGTAATAGTATTCTCCCTTCGGATTTATGACCTGGTCGAGCAAAAATCCCGCTATTTCTTCTTGAAGTGCTTCTACGCGCTCCGTTTCTAGGAGCTTGTCCCGCACCTCTTTGAACTGTTAAGAAGGAGATCAATATGCATGTGTATTAGTTGTGTGACTAGATATCGATAATGGTGTAAAAATTGTGAATAGTGTTCTGACAAGCGTACCCATTCCTGTCTTTGGGATCTGCTCCTTTCGGACGCCATCATGCGAATGTTCTCGCAAACGCAGAATGCACACAGATTAGTCCCTTGCGCCTGCTTCAGGGCCTTTATTACGAGAATGGAATTTAATTTGATCGGATAATAATTAATCAAGCATGATAATTAAAGAGATGGCAGCTAGCTAGCTAGCTAGCTAGTACTACTTAATTACTTACCTTGGGTCGAAACCATTTCAGCTGTCGTTTCCATTCGCCTTCCGTGACGCTGATGAACCTTGCCCAAGCCCTGCCCGCCGACAAAGAAAATGAATAAAGGGGTTATTAAATAGTTGATATCATGAAATGACGAACTAAATAGGCCGAGATATATAGTTAATAATGATTGAAATTACCTGTTAACTATCCCAAACAAGATGTTATAGTCACTATTTGCTTTGAGTAGTGAGTCCAGTATTTCAACTGTTCCGGCGTCAACTTTAATGATACACAAGATCCAGTGAAATCTGCATGCACACACATTTGCATGTCTTAATTAAGCGGGCATATGTAAGCAAAAACATGTAGCTAGCTAGTAGGCAAAAACAGAGAATTTGTAGTACAAGAAAGTGTGACTCACTGGAAGTTGTAAGGAAGTAGTATATCTTCATTGTATTTGAGGCGCTTCAAGAACTCTAGCATGCTGTCCTCTACCTGCTTTTCATAATGCTTGTTTATTGTCCATGTGTATTCATTAACGGTGTTTGGGTCAATGAACCCAATGCCATAGCATCCATCTTTTCTCATTTCATACATCTTCATCCTGCATAATACCACAGAAAAGAATATACTGAGAATAATTACAGGTAATGATTGATCAAAAGGATCACTACAGCTAGCTTGAGACTTAAATTACAGAAAGGAATCACTTACAGACAATAGCAACTGACGATAGATTTGTCGAGTGCGTCTTGATTGTATAACTGAAACAGTTCAGAATACTCAACAGTCACAGCATTCTCATGGTAGTAATGATCCTTCTTGACTTGCACCATGAGGGACTCTCGATCGGATCTCTTGGTAATGTCCATGTACCATTGATGCAATTCATACATTCTCATTGGGAGCTTCTTGACCTCTTCTGGCTTGACCAAAGGTTGGCCCCGAGCATATTTCCGTTTTATTTCCTCCTCTGTAAGCACAGGCATGTCCTCGATCTCGAGGAGTTGTCCAACAGTGATTTTGAGAGTTTCAGCCTGCATTATATGCTCCTGGATTATTACCACATCGCCCACCTCGGGAACGTAAACTGTTTGGCCACAATAATATTGGGCGCGCGTACTGTCACGTGTTGTTGGCGGCACAACAAGCGGGGGGATCGATTGCGCCGCCTGTTCTCCCAGCTGGACAACGGTTTTCCCGCATTTTTTGACAGCTACTTGTTGTTTGCTCGAGCTCGAGCTCACCTCCTTCTGTAGACGTTGTCGATGTAACTTCCTGATGTGGCGCTCATAGTCTGTGTCAACAGGCTTAGGAGCTGGTGGTTGAGCCATATGAATGAAGTGGTCAACTACTTCCACAGGCACTTTCTCCCTTGGCGGCGGTGGCGGTTTCGGTCCAAAATGGGCGTCGACTTCTGCCCGCACTATGGCATTGGTTTGCTCCTCGGTCCTGTCGTAAGCCCTCTCAGGAAGAGGAGTAGTGAGGTTTGGACCATATTTATATCGCTTGCCTCCGCCTGTACTTCCTGTACTATGACCTCGACTCGTACCGCTACGCACCATAGCTGCGGGGTGTCTCTTCTGCGATTGCTGAGGCGGCGGAGACGGCTGACGGGACTGAGTTGGACGAGGAGAAGTGGCCTGAAGCTGTGCCGGACTTGTAGTGGCCTGAGGTTGTGCCGGACTTGGAGGAGGAGTGGACGTCTGACGCTGTGTCGGACTTGGAGGAGGAGGAGTGGCCTCACGCGTTGGTGGACTTGGAGGAGCGGGAGTCTGCTGACTCGGTGGCGGACTTCGACAAGGAGTCGGGTGACGCGGTGTCGGTGGCCTTTGAAAGATGATACAATCCTTTCTCCATAGGATGATACGATGTTTGGCATCTCCGAGTGTGTGCTCCTCGTCACCTCCAGGAATGTCAAGCTCTAGCCCCGAATATTGGTCCACCACCTCATCAACCATGACACGAGCATAGCCTGCTGGAATCGGGTTGCAATGGAAGGTTGCATCGGGGGAATTTGTATAAGCAACACCGTCCGCCACCTTCAAGGATATGTTCTTAATTTTGAAGTGTAGCTCACAGTTAGTGTTCTCCGCGATATCATCCACAGGGTATCTATCCAGTATTGCGTCAAATGGGGCGGAACCCACGCTGCTTCTCGGCATGGATGGGGCGGTGGTATCCAATGCTGGATCATCCGCTAGCTGCTGCAGCTGCTGAGACCCCCTTTACTGGCTAAGTGAGTCGATCTGCTCCTGCTGCCGCTGGAATTTGATTGCCAAGTCCGCGTGCGCTGATTCTAGGCCTTGAAGGCGTTCATAGTCGAGCTTCCTCTGCTCCTCCTCCATCTTCCTCTTCTTCTCCTCGACAATCTTCTTTCTCGCACGGGTTCTGTAGTCGGCGTTCCAGTCTGAAAACCCCTCATACCACGGAATAGCTCCCATGCCTCGTGTTCTTCCCGGGTGTTCAGGATTTCCCAGGGCACGCGTAAGCTCGTTGTTCTCTCTGTTGGGCTCGAACAACCCGGATCGAGCCTCTTCTATTGCAACAAGTAGCTTATCTTCGGCTCCGTCCAGACATGCCTTCTTGGAAACTTTGCCTGTCTTCGGGTCCAACTCCCCCCCATGCGCATAGAACCAAGTCCTGCACCTGGGGGGCCAGCTCAATGTTTCTGGAGTGACACTTGCATCCAGCATCTCTTTCTCAGACTTATCCCACTTAGGCATTCCCACCGCATAGCCACCTGGCCCCAGCTTATGAAACTTATCCTTTTTTGCGGCATTGGCCTTGTTTATTCTTGACTGTTCCTTAGATAATTCTGAATCCTTGAATTTCACGAAATCGTTCCAATGAGCACTTTGATTCTCTAGTGTTCCCTCGAATACTGGAGTCTTCCTTCCTCCCTTGACGTACTTGTCCCATTCACGCTTCTTGTGGTTCTTGAATGCAACCGCCATCTTCCTAAGAGCAGCGTCCTTGACTTTCTGCACATCTGCTTCTGTGAAATGATCTGGTAGGGTGAAATGTTCCATGAGAGTATCCCAAAGCAGACTTTTTTTGTCTGTCGTCGACAAAAGTAAGATCTAGACGTGGCTTTGCTGGCTTTCTCCATTCTTGAAGGAAGATCGAGAGTTGGTCCTTCACAAGAACTACGCACTGACGAACGAACTTTTCCGTAATCTTCTTAGGCGCTAATGGTTTGCCATTACGTTTGATTGCCTCGATATTATACTTTACGCCCTCATTCAACTTTTTGTTCGGGCCTCGTTTCGTCCTTTTGCCTGAAGATTTGCTCGATCCGGATGGCTGAAAGAAGAAAGATCGATTCGTTAATATATCTTCAACTCATTTAAAACATGTGATGATCACCAGATGCCTGCTTATATAAATATATATACCTCTCCGGTGTTGTCATAATCGTAGTTCATGACTTCATCAATTCGGTCGTCGCGATCGAATATCATATCACCCTCTCCGGTGTTGTTTAGAAATTCGGAGCCATCATAATCTTCTTCATTCTGATCATCATCTGGCCCGCGTATTATATCGAACATGGTCTGTTCTCCCTCTCTGTTGGTATTGTCCGCCATAGCTTTTATTTAACTATGCCAAACGAAATATAAAACAATTTAGTATTCAAATTACATCGTCTCGAATAATAGATATAATCTCGAATACATCATCTCGAATAATAGATATAATCTCGAATACATCGTCTCGAATAATAGATATAATCTCGAATACATCGTCTCGAATAATAGATATAATCTCGAATACATCGTCTCGAATAATAGATATAATCTCGAATACATCGTCTCGAATAATAGATATAATCTCGAATACATCGTCTCGAATAATAAATATAATCTCGAATACATCGTCTCGAATAATATATAATCTCGAATACATCATCTTGAATATTATATATCGAGTACATCACTGGCTAGGTAGCTAATAAAGATCGAATACTACAGAAGAATCTAGGACACTCGCGGCTCCTGCGGCGCGGGCGGTGAACACCCAAAGAGAAGGAACCCTCACAGGATCATAGCTGAAGTGAGATCCCTGAAGAAACTGCCAGGTATTGGAGAACCTGCCGCCCTCTAACGCAACCATGTAGCGATGGACGTGCTCGTCCTCCTCCCTGACACGGTGACGTACCACCTCCGGCGGGCCGGCTCCCTCCGCACCGAAACCGGCCCACGCGAACGCCACCAAATGAGATCAGGGTCGACGACGGGACCCGGGGCCGGGTTCCTCATCAAGCGGCGCGCCCCTCCAGGCAGCACCTCCCAGTACCAGCCCGGCAGAGCCCAGTCCCGGACATGGGTCAGTCGGACGTCGTCGCGGACTGGTCGACGGCGAGGATGCGGGCCGGGCATCATCGAGAACAAATACTAGCTATATGCCCGCAAAAAGTAACATTTTTTTAATGATTGGATTTTGATAACTAAAATTTCTAACATTTTTATATAACACTAATTATGCTATCATTGCATATGTCAAAATTCTATATGCTATTTCATACTAATTAAACATCTAACACTAAAAACAGAAAACACAACTTTTATACATCCATTAAAAAACTGAAAAACAACATTATATAAAAAAAATTCATAATAATAAAACCCTAATTATATCCATCTAACATGCATTCATACATATATACTAGTGAAAAAATAATAATCTAAAAAATCTAAACTAATTAAACATACAAAATACGTATATACTAATATATACATGCATTAATTCACACATATGTACGTGTGTGTGTGTGTGTTCATCATGCTTGTGTGTGTGTATGGGCTCGGGGAGGGGCGGCGCCCATGGTGGCCGCCGGGGGCGAGGGAGAGGGGTTAGAGGGGGAGAGCTCACAGCGGGGCGACGGCGACGGCGAGGCGACGGCCGGGGGCGACGACGGGCCGGGGCATGACGTAGGGGCGGCGACGCGGGGACGGCGCGACGGAGACGGGCCCGGGGCGGCGAAGGAGACGAGGGCGGCGACGGGGACGGGGGCGGCGACGGGGACGGGGGTGGCGACGGCGACGGCGTCGATCGATCGGGGTGCGCGGGCGGTGCTTCAATGGGGAAACAGAGGAAGAAACAGAGGGAGAATGAAATTTTCGTAAGTGTTGTATATATAGAAGACACCTTTAGTACCGGTTGGAGCCACCAACCGGTACTAAAGACCTGTTTTGGCCAGGCCAAGCGGCGGGAACCGCACCCCCTTTAGTACCAGTTGGTGGCTCCAACCGGTACTAAAGGCCCCCCTTTAGTAAGGGTTGATGCCACGAACCGGTACTAAAGGGGGTGCGCTGGCGCAGGTGCGGTGCGCAAATTTAGTCCCACCTCGCTAGCCGAGGGGCGACCGCACTGATTTATAAACCCCCGTGCGGTAGCTCTCTCGAGCTCCTCTCGAAAGCAGGCCTACTAGGCCTACATGTTCTGTGCTGCCCTGTTGGCCTACTGGGCCTTTGCGGGCCTGCATCCTGGCCCAACAACAGGTTGGGTTTCTAGTCGTATGCAGGCCGCTCTGGCCTAGTAGGCGGGCTTTTTTATTTTTTTCTTTATTTATTTTTGAGTTGTTTTTTTGTGTATTTAGAGTTTCTTTGTGAATATTTTTTGCTTTAGGTACAAAAAATTACAAACTTTCTGTTAGTGCCCGTAGTTTTCAAATTTGAATAGTTTAAATTTTGAATTATTTGAAATTAGTGTGAATCACTAGTTTGTGAATAACTTAACTTTAAAAATCAGTAAAGGCATGAAAGAATTTGTTTGCACATAAAATTTCTTCGCGTTTCAAATGCCAAAACACATAATTAACTACGTACCCTAACTATTACAGAGATTCCCTTCTGGGTGTGAAACACAGAAAAAAATGATGATAGTGAAGCCGATCACATCCCAGATCTTTGGGTGTGAAACTTTTTCTTCGCGTGTGTCCCTTTGCGCCGTAACCATGGAAAATCTTCATCATTTAATGGGATGCTCGGGTCAATATTCACTGTGAATGGAGCAATTTCATCAAACTTTTCATAATCTTCTGACTTGTCTGTCTTGTCATCCACTCCCATGATGTTTCTCTTCCCAGAAAGAACTATGTGCCGCTTTGGCTCATTGTATGATGCATTCGCTTCCTTATCTTTTCTTTTTCTTGGCTTGGTAGACATGTCCTTCACATAGAAAACTAGTGCCACATCATTGGCTAGGACGAATGGTTCGTCTGCATACGCAAGATTATTGAGATCCACTGTTGTCATTCCATACTGCGGGTCTTCCGTTACCCCGCCTCGTGTCATATTGACCCATTTGCACCGAAACAAAGGAACCTTCAAACCACGTCGATAGTCAAGTTCCCATATGTCCTGTATATAACCATAATATGTTTCCTTTCCCGTCTTGGTTTCTGCATCAAAGCGGACACCACTGTTTTGGTTGGTGCTCTTCTTATCTTGGGCGATCGTGTAGAATGTATTACCATTTATCTCATACCCTTTGAAAGTCATTATATTTGAAGATGGTAACTGGGACAGCAAGTACAGGTCATCTTCAATAGAGGTGTCATGCATGGTACGTGTCTGCAACCAGTTGGCGAAACTCCTGGTTTGTTCACGTGTAATCCAGTCATCAGACCGCTCCAGGGTGTTTGGAGCGTAGCAAATTCTTGTGTTCATCCATATATGGAGCCACCAAGGCGGAATTCTGTAGAACTGTGTAGTGTGCTTCAGTGCGAGAATGTCCGTCCATACATATTATTTGTTCCCCTCCTAGCGTGCCTTTTCCATCCAGTCTGCCCTTATGCCGCGATTCAGGAACACCAATTGGCTTAAGGTCAGGAATAAAGTCAATAGAAAACTCAATGACCTCCTCATTTTGACGACCCTTGGAGATGCTTCCTTCTGGCCTAGCACGGTTATGAACATATTTCTTTAAGACTCCCATGAACCTCTCAAAGGGGAACATATTGTATAGAAATACAGGACCCAAAATGTTAATCTCTTCGCATAGGTGAACTAGGACGTGCGTCATGATGTTGAAGAAGGATGGTGGGAACACCAACTCGAAACTGACAAGACATTGCACCAAATCATTCTCTAACCTTGGTATGATTTCTGTATCGATTACCTTCTGAGAGATTGCATTGAGAAATGCACATAGCTTCACAATGGCTAATCGAACGTTTTCCGGTAGAAGCCCCCTCAATGCAACCGGAAGCAGTTGCGTCATAATCACGTGGCAGTCATGAGACTTTAGGTTCTGGAATTTTTTTCTCTGCCATGTTTATTATTCCCTTTATATTCGACGAGAAGCCGGACGGTACCTTAATACTGAGCAGGCATTCAAAGAAGATTTCCTTCTCTTCTTTCGTAAGAGCGTAGCTTGCATGACCCTGATGTATGTCGTCTTTTTCGTGCATACGTTGCTGGTCCTCTCGTGCCTCAGGTGTATCTTTTGTCTTCCCATACACACCCAAGAAGCCAAGCAGGGTCACACAAAGATTCTTCGTCACATGCATCACGTCGATTGCGGAGTGGATCTCTAGGTCTTTCCAATAGGGCAGGTCCCAAAATATAGATTTCTTCTTTCACATGGGTGCGCGTCCGTCAGCGTCATTCGGAACAGGTTGTCCACCAGGACCCTTTTCAAAGACCACCTTCAAATCCTTGACCATATCATGTACATCAGCACCAGTACGGTGGCGAGGCTTCGTCCAGTGATCTGCCTCACCTTTGAAATGCTTGCCTTTCTTTCTTACGGGATGCCTGCTAGGAAGAAATCGACGATGTCCCAGGTACACATTCTTCTTACAATTAGCCAAATATATACTGTCGGTATCATCCAAACAGTGCATGCATGCGCGGTATCCCTTATTTTTTTGTCCTGAAAGGTTACTGAGAGCAGGCCAATCATTGATGGTCACGAACAGCAACGCCTTTAGGTCAAATTCTTCCCCCATGTGCTCATCCCACGCACGTACACCTGTTCCATTTCACAGTTGTAAGAATTCTTCAACTAATGGCCTTAGGTACACATCAATGTCGTTGCCGGGTTGCTTAGGGCCTTGGATGAGCACTTGCATCATAATAAACTTCCGCTTCATGCACAACCAAGGAGGAAGGTTATACAAACATAGAGTCACAGGCCAGGTGCTACGGTTGCTGCTCTTCTCCCCAAAAGGATTAATGCCATCTGCGCTTAGACCAAACCATACGCTCCTTGCATCATCTGCAAACTCCTTCCCGTACTTTCTTTCGATTTTTCTCCACTGCGACCCATCAGCGGGTACTCTCAACTTTCCGTCTTTCTTGCGGTCTTCTCTGTGCCATCGCATCGCCTTGGCATGCTCTTTGTTTTAGAACAAACGTTTCAACCGTGGTATTATAGGAGCATACCACATCACCTTGGCAGGAATCTTCTTCCTGGGGCGCTCACCCTCGACATCACCAGGGTCATCGCGGCTGATCTTATAGCGCAATGCACCACATACCAGGCAAGCGTTCAAATCCTCGTACTCACCGCGGTAGAGGATGCAATCATTAGGGCATGCATGTATCTTCTGCACCTCTAACCCTAGAGGGCAGACAGCCTTCTTTGCTTCGTACGTACTCTCGGGCAATTCGTTGTCCTTTGGAAGCATATCCTTTATCATTACCAGCAACTTTCCAAATCCCTTGTCATATACACCATTCTCTGCCTTCCATTGCAGCAATTCCAGTATGGTGCCCAAATTTTTCTTGTCACCTACGCAATTCGGGTACAACAATTTTTTGTGATCCTCTAACATGCGCTGCAACTTCTTCTTCTCCAAATCACTTGCGCAGTTTCTCTTTGCATCGGCAATGGCCCGACCTAGATCATCAACGGGCTCATCTGATGCCTCTTCTTCAGCTTCTTCCCGCATTGCCGACTCAGCTTCTTCCCGCATTACTGGCTCAGCTTCTTCCCCCATTGTTGTATCATCGTATTCAGGGAACCCATGGCCAGGATAGCTGTCGTCGTCCTCTTCTTCTTCATTGTCTTCCATCATAACCCCTCTTTCTCCGTGCTTGGTCCAAACATTATAGTGGGGCATGAAACCGGACTTAAACAGGTGGACGTGAATGGTTCTTGACATAGAGTAATTGTGACCATTCTTACAGCGAGCACATGGACAAGGCATAAAACCATCCGCCCGCTTGTTTGCCTCAGCCGCAAGCAGAAAAGTATGCACGCCCTCAACGAACTGGGGAGAGCATCGGTCATCGTACATCCATTGCCGGCTCATCTTCATTACACAACACCGAATAGACCAAATTAATACAAGTTCATACATAAAATTCATACAACACTTAAATGCAACAAACAAATAACTCTCTAGCTAAAGCATTTAAATGCAACAACAAATACGATCAAGATCGCAACTAAGGTAACAATGGATCCAACAACATAATGATACCAAGCCTCACTATCGATGGCATATTTTCTAATCTTTCTAATCTTCAAGCGCATTTTCTCCATCTTGATCTTGTGATCATCGACGACATCAGCAACATGCAACTCCAATTCCATCTTCTCCCCCTCAATTCTTTTCAATTTTTCTTTCAAGTACTCATTTTCTCTTTCAACTAAATTTAACCTCTCGACAATAGGGTCGGTTGAAATTTCCGGTTCACATACCTCCTAGAAAAAATTTCTATGTCAACTTGATGGGCATAATTTGTCATAAACACGAAATGCAACTAGTTTTAAAAGAGAATATATATACCACATCCGAATCATAACAAGGACGAGGGCCGACGGGGATGGATATCAAAACCATGGCACTATATGTATAACAAACAATGTACGGGTAAGATAATTATACGAGTAACTATATATCCAAATCACACAAACATCAATTTTTATATAAAATTTCATGAACAAGAGGCTCACCACAAGGTGGTGCCGGCGACGGGATGGTGCGGGCGATCGACGGTGGTTACGACGGAGATTTAGAAGGCACTAAGTAAACCACACCTACATATGCAAACTAAGTGTTATTTTTGACCTCAAATTGCATATAAATCAAATACTAGCACATATATATATATATATATATATATATATATATATATATATATATATATATATATATATCCTCCCAAATTACTAAACTCAGAAATTAATCACTATATAAAGCATTGCAATACCTAATCTAGCAATGAGAGATGAAAGGACAAAGTTGCTAACCTTTGTGATCATTTGAATGAATGGGGGCTTTCAAATCTTGACAAATTTTGGGCAAAATATGTGATGAGCACGAGAGGAAGAGGGGAAGAACAGAGAGGAGAGGGGAAAAGGGAAGAACAGAGCGAGCTCGGGTGTGAAGGGTTTATATAGGATGACCTTTAATACCGGTTCGTGCCACGAACCGATACTAAAGGGGCTGGAGGGGCCCCAGTCTGACAACATCCTGCCACCACTCACTTTAGTACCGGTTCGTAACACGAACCGGTGCTAAAGATTCACCACGAACCGGTACTAATGAAAGCGACCCGGCTAGCCGTTGAAATCGGCACTAATGTATACATTAGTGCCGGCTCAAATACAAACCGGCACTAATGTGCTTCACGTTTGACTCTTTTTCTACTAGTGAGGGGTCAGTCGACGGAGACCGCGGCCCACGGCGGCGGCCACCGTTGGAAAACCACGGCTTGTACGTCGGCGGCTGCGGCGCAGGTGCGTGCCTGCCTACCCGGCCGGCCACGTGAAAGTTGCTGTGGTCGTCAGTGCGTCGCGGTCCACGTACGGACTTCTCCCCTGGTCTGGCCAAGCAAGTGTGCCTGCAGGCATTGGTGCAACCACACGCTGTTGGTCGGTCGATGCTCAACAGTGCCGACCCATGCACATCGGTGCACGCGGTGCATACGTACGTTTGCCTAGAGCAATAGTAGTAGTACTACTACGCAGTGTCACGTCAATGCGTTCATGTCCAAGCATCAGCAGCCCTTCTGTCACTACATCCACACATGGTGCATGATGCTCCGTCGTGGACGGACGTACTGTACGTACGTACGTACGTTAGTTTTTTTTGACGCTAGTTTTTTTTGACGCGAAACGTACGTTAGTTTTGTCTCGGCGTGCCACGCCCTCTGCGGCCGGCGTGCATGGGCAGTCTGTGGCCGGCGTACAGCAGGCCACCAGCTAGCTAGCTGGTCGATTCATCATAGGCCTTGAAGTAGCCTGCAGGCAGTCATGTATCAGTACCACGGCTCTAGCGCCCGTGTCATGTGAGCATTGGATCCGTATGCACGTACGTGCATCCATCTCGATCCGTCGATCAGAGACGCCCCTGACAAAATGCTATCGGACCAACCAGCTTCGACGGTGCGTGCATAACACCTGCATAAGGCCAACTCCACCGCGCGACTTCAAACAGACGTCCATTTTGCTCGGATTCTGTTCATTTGGGTAAGGAGATGGAGTCGTGTTCGGGCGTGTCTTAGAATGCGGTGGCCGTGCGCCCAACGCGCGGATGCATCCCGGCCGCATTCTGTCAACGTATTTTTTTCTTTGCAAGCCCTTTAACTTTTTTTCATCATTCATTATTGGTACATGGAATACATCACCAAATTTTGATTAAAAAAGTAAGACCAAAGAAAACAAGAACCACAAGAATACATTTTAGAAGATATCTAACTTCCATAACTGCTCCTGTAAGTTGGATTAGTGCCTTCTCGATGCATTCATTGTTGATCTGCGGAGCAACCGTCTCCATCTTGCGTGTTTCTTTCTTTTTCGAGTCTAAAGAAATAGACGTTGCTTCCTCGCATCTAGTCTCGTGTCTAACCTTTAATCTAGCAACAAGTGCACTTGTCTCATCTATAGCCTCTATGCTAGCTAAAAGTGAACGAACATCCACTAAATTGCGCTCTATCAATATATCAATGTACACTTCTTCCCAATACCAAAACTTGCATCCATTCTACACAACAAAATTTAAAGTTAGCACAACTAGTCAAATTTAGAGCACAAACCGAAGCTAAAAAGAGTATATACCCCATCGTTTAAGCACTTGATGAACACCCATCCGGGATATTCCGGCGTTGTAGACACGCGGCGCACGATCGTCTTTAGGCAGTGGTCGCATTTAATGAGCGGCGACGGTACACCGACGAGCTTTTGGGCTAGCACCGAGCCCGGCCGACCGCCATTCGTGTATCTGCCGGCGGACCAGCGACGGTGTAGATCCGAGCGGCTAGAGGAGGAGCCACTACGTGCATGTGGCCTTGCGGCCCTGCCATGGCCTTCCGGGCCGGTGCCCGGCCAGTCCATGGCGTGGCGCGGCCTACCACAGCCGGGTGAGCTCAAGACCGACCGGATCCGCCCCAAATTTGCCCGACGGATGCGCAAATCAGGTGACCGTGGTTGGGTAGCTCGGCGGTGCCGAGGGGAAGGGGCTAGGCGAGCGCACATCCGAGCTGCACAGCTACAATGGCAGCCGCGGCGGCGAGTGAAGAGTGAGGAAGAGTAGAGAAGAATGGAGGGCGTGCGGCCGGAGGGAGGGAGGGGCGGATAGAAAAAGGCTATCCCTATGCCACCGACGGGCGGGCCAGGGGAGGACACGCGCAGACGGCCCGCGCGTCCGCGTGCTATCCGTTTCACCCCAAAAGCGGCCCAAACTTGGACCAGGCATGGGTCGAAAGCGGACAAAAAACGGACAAAAGTCCGTTTGCGCCCGCGCGCTGGGCCGTCTGATTTGTCCGTTTTACCCCAAACGGACGCGCACAGACATGATGGGGTCGCGCGGTGGAGTTGGCCTAAGAGCATCTCCAACAGACGCCCTACGGAGCCACGCGCCAATTTTTTTACAGCGCCAAAATAGCATTTTAGCGCGCCGAATGACCGAGTATCTCCCGCAAACGTCTAAAAATATACTGCCCAGCTAGCAGCAGTAGCATCTCCAACAGGCGCCCAAAATTAACCACACGCGCCCATATCTAGCTCGCCACCCGTGGCCTGCTTGCTGATAACCCACAAGTATAGGGGATCGCAACAGCTTTTGAGGGTAGAGTATTCAACCCAAATTTATTGATTCGACACAAGGGAGCCAAAGAATATTCTCAAGTATTAGCAGCTGAGTTGTCAATTCAACCACACCTGGAAACTTAGTATCTGCAGCAAAGTGTTTAGTAGCAAAGTAATATGATAGTGGTGGTAGCAGCAACAAAAAGTAAAGACAGCAAAAGTAATGTTTTTGGTATTTTGTAGTGATTGTAACAGTAGCAGCGGGAAATTAAAATAAGCGTAAACCAGTATATGGAAAACTCGTAGGCACCGGATCAGTGATGGATAATTATGCCGGATGCAGTTCATCATGTAACAGTCATAACATAGGGCGACACAGAACTAACTCCAATTCATCAATGTAATGTAGGCATGTATTCCGTATATAGTCATACGTGCTTATGGAAAAGAACTTGCATGACATCTTTTGTCCTACCCTCCCGTGGCAGCGGGGTCCTATTGGAAACTAAGGGATATTAAGGCTTCCTTTTAATAGAGAACCGGAACAAAGCATTAACACATAGTGAATACATGAACTCCTCAAACTATGGTCATCACCGGGAGTGGTCCCGATTATTGTCACTTCGGGGTTGCCGGATCATAATACATAGTAGGTGACTATAGACTTGCAAGATAGGATCAAGAACTCACATATATTCATGAAAACATAATAGGTTCAGATCTGAAATCATGGCACTCGGGCCCTAGTGACAAGCATTAAGCATAGCAAAGTCATAGCAACATCAATCTCAGAACATAATGGATACTAGGGATCAAACCCTAACAAAACTAACTCGATTACATGATAAATCTCATCCAACCCATCACCGTCCAGCAAGTCTACGATGGAATTACTCACGTACGGCGGTGAGCATCATGAAATTGGTGATGGAGGATGGTTGATGATGACGACGGCGACGAATCCCCCTCTCCGGAGCCCCGAACGGACTCCAGATTAGCCCTCCCGAGAGGTTTTAGGGCTTGGCGGCGGCTCCGTATCGTAAAACGCGATGATTTCTTCTCTCTGATTTTTTTTCTCTCCGGAAGCAAATATATAGAGTTGGAGTTGGTGTCGGAGGGCATCCAGGGGGCCCACGAGGTAGGGGGGCGCGTCCTAGGGGGGAGGGGGGGCGCCCCCACCCTCGTGAGAATGGTGTGGGCCCCCTAGTCTTCATCTTTGGCGAGGATTTTTTTTATTTTTTCTAAGATGTTCTGTAGAGTTTCAGGTCATTCCGAGAATATTTGTTTTCTGCAGATAAAATAACACCATAGTAATTCTGCTGAAAACAGCGTCAGTCCGGGTTAGTTCCATTCAAATCATACAAGTTAGAGTCCAAAATAAGGGCAAAAGTGTTTGGAAAAGTAGATACGATGGAGACGTATCAACTCCCCCAAGCTTAAACCCTTGCTTGTCCTCAAGCAATTCAGTTGACAAACTGAAATAAAGAAAGAAAAACTTTTACAAACTCTGTTTGCTCTTGTTGTTGTAACTATGTCAAGCCAGCATTCAAGTTTTCAGCATAGATCATAACTAACCACATTTGCAATAATTCTCAGGTCTCATAATTACTCATATCAATAGCATAATCAACTAGCAAGTCATAATAATAAATCTCGGATGACAACACTTTCTCAAAACAATCATAATATGATATAACAAGATGGTATCTCGCTAGCCCTTTCTGAGACCGCAAAACATAAATGCAGAGCACCTTTAAAGATCAAGGACTGACTAGACATTGTAATTCATGGTAAAAGAGATCCAATCATAGTCATACCCAATATAAATTAACAGTGACGAATGCAAATGACGGTTGTGCTCTCCAGCTAGTGCTTTTTAATAAGAGGGTGATGACTCAATATAAAAGCAAATGGATAAGCCCTTCACAGAGGGAAGCAGGGATTTGTAGAGGTGCCAGAGCTCGGTTTTGAAATAGAGATAAATTGTATTTTGAGCGGTATACTTCCATTGTCAATGTAACAACTAAGAGATGGCGATATCTTCCATGCTAAACACATTATAGGCGGTTCCCAAACAGAATGGTAAAGTTTATACTCCCCCTTCACCAACAAACATCAATCCATGGCTTGCTCGAAACAACGAGTGCCTCCAACATACATCAGGTCCCAGGGGGAGTTTTTTTGCAATTAATTTTGATTTAGTTTGCATAAAGCATGGGACTGGGCATCCCAGTGACCAGCCATTTTCTCGTGAGTGAGGAGCGGAGTCCACTCCTTTTGAGAATAACCCGCCTAACACGGAAGATAAGGACAACCTTGGTTGATACATGAGCTATTCGAGCATACAAAACAGAATGTTTATTTGAAGGTTTAGAGTTTGGCACATATAAAATTACTTGGAACGACAGGTAGATACCGCATATAGGAAGGTATGGTGGACTCATCTGGAATAACTTTGGGGTTTAAGGGATTGGATGCACTAGCAGTATTCCCGCTTAGTACAGGTGAAGGCTAGCAAAAGACTGGGAAGTGACCAACTAGAGAGCGACAATAGCCATGTACATGTATTAAAATTAATAAACATTGGATGCAAGCATGAGTAGGATATAATCCACCATGAACATAAATATCGTGAAGGCTATGTTGATTTGTTTCAACTACATGCGTGAACATGTGCCAAGTCAAGTCACTTAAATCATTCAAAGGAGGATACCACCCCATCATACCACATCATAATCATCTCAATAGCATGTTGGCACATAAGGTAAACCATTATAATTCATAGCTAATCAGGCATGGCACAAGCAACTACGATCTCTAATTTTCATTGCAAACATGTTTATTCATAATAAGCTGAATCAAGAACGAGGGACTCATCATATTTACAAAAACAAAAGAGGTCGAGTTCATATCAGCTTTTCTCATCTCAGCCAGTCCATCATATATCATCATAATTGTCTTTCACTTGCATGACCGAACGGTGTGAATAATAATAAGAGTGTACGTGCATTAGACTAAGCTGGAATCTGCGAGCATTCAATAAACAGGAGAAGACAAGGCAATATGGGCTCTTGGTTAAATCAATAATAATGCATATAAGAGCCACTTCAACAATTTAATTATGGTCTTCTCCTACTGACCCCAAAGAAAAAAAAGAAAAAAAACTATTTACACAGGAAAGCTCCCAACAAGCAGAAGAAGAACAGGAAATATTTTTGGGTATATCTTTTTAATTATTACTACTACAGCAGAAAAATAAACTACTGATATTTTTTTGGTTTTTCTTAAGGTTTAATAGACACGCAAGAAGAAAGCAGGAAAAAGAAAATAAACTAGCATGGATATTACAGTGAAAAAGTATGAGCACCGACATCTAGTAATGAGTGTGTGTGAACATAAATGTAATGTCGGTGAGAAATACGTACACCCCCAAGCTTATGCTTTTGGCCTAAGTTGGTCTATTGCCAGGGATAGCCTGGCGGATACCCGTAAGTGTAGCTGGGGTCGTACTGCGAGGAAGAATAGTTGGGATCATACTGATGTGCAGCGGTTATCGCCTGCTGAGCTGCAGCGTGGAGTCGAGCTGCCTCCGCTCTCCTCTCGTACTCTTCTGCCTCCCCTCTGGTAATAACATATCTTCTTTTTGTCTATGAATCAAAGAAGGCAGGAGCAGGGAGAGTAATACGGAAAACACATCGTATCAAAAATTAAACGATATAAGAGAGGTGATTCAGGCCTCTCGACAAACTGGTGCGAAGCCATAGAGTCGTAATCTAAATATGCAGGAGGCAACTCCGTATCACCCTCACGAATGTCTATTTCAAGAAAATGAGCTAAGCGGGTTGCATAAATTCCTCCAAAGAAATTTCCATTATGTCTATTATGATGCAACCTACGAGCTACAATGGCTCTCATATGATAAGATTGGTCTCCTAACACAGCGCTCCTAAGAATGTTGAGATCAGGGACACACATGTGACATGTCTCATCCTTAGCATTTATGCATCTACCGATGGAGAGAGCAAAATAATGTATAGCAGGAAAGTGAATGCTCCCTATGGTAGCCTGTGTTATATCTCTAGATTCCCCCACAGCTATACTAGTAAGAACGTTTCTAAATTCATATTTAGGGGGATCCCTAATACTGCGCCATGATGGAAGTTTGCATGCAAGAGTGAAATCCTCTAAGTCCATGGTATAAGATTTGTCATAGAGATCAAACGTGACTGAAGGAGAATTACACGAAGATGAATACTCAAACCTCCTCACAAATGAACTTGTGAGATCATGATACTGGGGGCATTTGTTAGCCTCAAAATCCTCAAGACCGGCATTGCGCAAATATGCTTCGAATTCTTCTTTAATTCCCACACGGTCCATAAAATTTTCCGAAGGCCATTCACAAGGTTGTACTAGAGCGTCTCTTGGTGGATCCTCGTCAGCATTGTGCATAGCAATCCTGGGTCCTTGCTTCTTAGAAGAACCACCTTGGAACATCTTCCTAAGTATATTGTTTTTCTTTGAAAAATTCTGAAATTTTTAGTAACTTCAAACAAAAGTGAACCAACTTCAATAAAACTGATAGCAACTACTCCTACAAGTGCCTAGAGCCTATATCATGCATCAAAACTACCTTTAACCATATAAATTTAACATGCAAGCTCAAGAACATGGGTCACCTATGCAGCACAAATTTGCAAAGAATAAAGCACTAAAATAAAAACTAATTGGACCAATGGAGGAGTCACATACCAAGGAACAATCTCCCCAAGCAGTTTTGCGAGAGGTGCTTTGAGCAAGGAGATCGAAAATCACAGCAAAAGTGGCTGGAACTCGTGCTTGAGTTGGTTTTTCGGGTTTGTGTGAGACAGAGGAAGAAGATGGGTGCTGGGATAAGTGGAGGAGGGCCACCGTGGGCCCACGAGGCAGGGGGATGCGCCCTAGAGGGGGGAGGGCGCCAACCACCTTCGTGGCCAGGTGGCAGCTCCTCCCGCGGTAATTTTTGCACAGTAAATCCTCAAATATTCCCGAAAAAATCATATTAAATTGGCATGGCATTCTGAGGACTTCTATTTTCGGGATATTTTTATATTGCACGGATAAGTCAGGAAACAGACAAAAAAATACTATTTTTACTTTATTTCTACTAATTAACAGAAAATATAGAGAGGGTATAGAAGGTTGTGCTTCTAGTTTCATCCATCTCATGCTCATCAAAAAGAATCCACTAACAAGGTTGATCAAGTCTTGTTAACAAACTCGTTCTGATAATCATGAAACCGGAGAAATTTCGAATAACACTAAGTTACCTCAACGGGGATATGCACATCCCCAATAATAAGTATATCATATTTCTTCTTGACAGTAAGAAGAGGAAATTCAAAACCTCCAATTATAATCGATGGAATTTTTCCAATGGAGTTGATACTATGAACTTGAGGTTGTTTCCTCGGAAAGTGTGCCGTATGCTCATTACCATTAACATGAAAAGTGACATTGCCTTTGTTGCAATCAATAACAGCCCCTGCAGTATTAAGAAAAGGTCTTCCAAGAATAATAGACATACTATCATCCTTGGGAATATCAAGAATAACAAAGCCCGTTAAAATAGTAACGTTTGGAACCACAACAGGCACATCCTCACAAATACCGACAGGTATAGAAGTTGATTTATCAGCCATTTGCAAAGATATTTCAGTAGGTGTCAACTTATTCAAGTCAAGTCTACGATATAAAGAGAGAGGCATAACACTAACACTGGCTCCAAGATTACATAAAGAAGTTTTAATATAATTTCTTTTAATGGAGCAAGGTATAGTAGGTACTCCGGGATCTCCAAGTTTCTTTGGTATTCCACCCTTAAAAGTATAATTAGCAAGCATGGTGGAAATCTCAGCTTCCAGTATCTTTCTTTTATTAGTAATGATATCCTTCATACATTTAGCATAAGGATTTGTTTTGAGCACATTAGTTAATCTCATACACAAAAAGATAGGCCTAATCATTTCAGCAAAGCGCTCAAAATCCTCATCATCCTTTTTCTTGGATGGTTTTGGAGGAAAAGGCATGGGTTTCTGAACCCAAGGTTCCCTTTCTTTACCATGTTTCCTAGCAACAAAGTCTCTTTTATCATAACGTTGATTCTTTGATTGTGGGTTATCAAGATCAACAACAGGTTCGATTTCTACATCATTGTCATTACTAGGTTGAGCATCATTATGAACATCATCATTAATATTTTCACTAGGTTCATGTTCATTATCAGATTGTGTTTCAGCATCAGACATAGAGATATCATTTGGATTATCAGGTGGTTCAGCAATAGGTTCACTAGAAGTTTGCACAGTTCTATCATTTTTCTTTTTCTTCTTTTTAGAAGAACTAGGAACATCAATATTATTTCTTTGAGAATCTTGCTCGATTCTCTTAGGGTGGCCTTCAGGATACAAAGGTTCCTGAGTCATTCTACCAGTTCTAGTAGCCACTCTAACAGCATAATCATTTTTCTTACTATTCATTTCATCAAGCACTTCTTTTTGAGCCTTAAGTACTTGTTCTACTTGAGTGGTAACCATAGAAGCATGTTTGCTAACAAGTTTAAGTTCACCCTTAATATTAGCCATATAATCACCCAAGCGTCTAATCATATAAGCATTTTCTTTTAATTGTCTACCAAAATAAGCATTGAAGTCGTCTTCCTTAAACATAATGTTTTCAAACTCATCCAAGCACTGACTAGCAATTTTAGTAGGAGGGACTTCAGCTTTATCATATCTATAGAGAGAATTTACCTTCACTACCTGTGTCGGGATATCGGGATCAGGAGGTTCTTCAGTAAATAAAGAATTGAGATCATATGTTTCTTCAACAGGCGGTATATTAAGACCATGTATTTCTTCAATAGTAGGTAAATTCTTAATATCTTCAGCTTTAATACCTTTTTCTTTCATAGATTTCTTTGCCTCTTGCATATCTTCGGGACTGAGAAATAGAACACCTCTCTTCTTCGGAGTTGGTTTAAGAATAGGCTCAGTAATTGGAGCAGGAGCTGGCTCAGGAGGTGCCCAATTATTCTCATTTGTCAACATATTATTCAATAGAATTTCAGCTTCATCCGGTGTTCTTTCCCTGAAAAGAGAACCAGCACAACTATCCAGGTAATCTCTGGAAGCATCGGTTAGTCCATTATAAAAGATATCAAGTATTTCGGGTTTCATAAGAGGATGATCAGGCAAAGCATTAAGTAACTTGAGAAGCCTCCCCCAAGCTTGTGGGAGACTCTCTTCTTTAATTTGCACGAAGTTGTATATTTCCCTCAAAGCAGCTTGTTTCTTATGAGCAGGGAAATATTTAGCAGAGAAGTAATAAATCATATCCTGGGGACTACGCACACAACCAGGATCAAGAGATTTAAACCATGTCTTAGCATCACCCTTTAATGAGAACGGAAATATTTTGAGTATATAAAAGTAACGCGATCTCTCATCATTAGTAAACAGGGCAGCTATATCATTTAACTTAGTAAGATGTGCCACAACAGTTTCAAATTCATAGCCATAAAACGGATCAGATTCCACCAAAGTAATCATATCAGGATCAACAGAGAATTCATAATCCTTATCAGGAACACAAATAGGTGAAGTAGCAAAAGCAGGGTCAAGTTTCATTTTATCTCTAAGTGATTTTTTGTTCCATTTAACTAATAACCTCTTAAGCTCATATCTATCTTTGCAAGCTAAAATAGCGGCAGAAGATTCCATATCAAAAAGATAGCCCTCAGGAATAACAGGCATATTTTCATCATCACTATCATCATAGTATTCAGATTCAATAATTTCTTTTTCTCTAGCCCTTGCAATTTGTTCATTAAGAAATTCACCAAGGGGCACAGTAGTATCAGGCATAGAAGCAGTTTCATCATAAGTATCATGCATAGCAGAAGTGGCATCATCAATAACATGCGACATATCAGAACGAATAGCAGAAGCAGGTGTAGGTGTCGCAAACTTACTCATAACAGAAGGTGAATCAAGTGCAAAGCTAGATGGCAGTTCCTTACCTCCCCTCGTAGTTGAGGGATAGATCTTGGTTTTTGGATCTCTCAAGTTCTTCATAATGATAAGCAGATATGAATCCCAAGTGACTCAAAGAATAGAGCTATGCTCCCCGGCAACGGCGCCGTAAATTAGTCTTGATAACCCACAAGTATAGGGGATCACAACAACTTTCGAGGGTAGAGTATTCAACCCAAATTTATTGATTCGACACAAGGGGAGCCAAAGAATGTTGTCAAGTATTAGCAGCTGAGTTGTCAATTCAACCACACCTGGAAACTTAGTATCTGCAGCAAAGTGTTTAGTAGCAAAGTAATATGATAGTGGTGGTAACAGCAACAAAAAGTAAAGACAACAAAAGTAATGTTTTTGGTATTTTGTAGTGATTGTAATAGTAGCAGCGGGAAAGTAAATAAGCGTAAACCAGTATATGGAAAACTCGTAGGCACCGGATCAGTGATGGATAATTATGCCGGATGCAGTTCATCATGTAACAGTCATAATATAGGGCGACACAGAACTAGCTACAATTCATCAATATAATGTAGGCATGTATTCCGTATATAGTCATACATACTTATGGAAAAGAACTTGCATGACATCTTTTGTCCTACCCTCCCGTGGCAGCGGGGTCCTATTGGAAACTAAGGGATATTAAGGTTTCCTTTTAATAGAGAACCGGAACAAAGCATTAGCACATAGTGAATACATGAACTCCTCAAACTATGGTCATCACCGGGAGTGGTCCCGATTATTGTCACTTCGGGGTTGCCGGATCATAACACATAGTAGGTGACTATAGACTTGCAAGATAGGATCAAGAACTCACATATATTCATGAAAACATAATAGGTTCAGATCTGAAATCATGGCACTCGGGCCCTAGTGACAAGCATTAAGCATAGCAAAGTCATAGCAACATCAATCTCAGAACATAATGGATACTAGGGATCAAACCCTAACAAAACTAACTCGATTACATGATAAATCTCATCCAACCCATCACCGTCCAGCAAGCCTACAATGGAATTACTCATGCACGCCGGTGAGCATCATGAAATTGGTGATGGAGGATGGTTGATGATGACGACGACGACGAATCCCCCTCTCCAGAGCCTCGAACGGACTCCAGATCAGCCCTCCCGAGAGGTTTTAGGGCTTGGCGACGGCTCCATATCGTAAAACGCGATGATTTCTTCTCTCTGATTTTTCTCTCTCCGAAAGCAAATATATAGGCGCGCCCTAGGGGGGGGGGGGCGCCCCACCCTCGTAAGAAGGGTGTGGGCCCCCTGGTCTTCATCTTTGGCGAGGATTTTATTATTATTTTTTCTAAGATGTTCCGTGGAGTTTCAGGTCATTCCGAGAATATTTGTTTTCTGCACATAAAACAACACCATGGCAATTCTGCTGAAAACAGCGTCAGTCCGGGTTAGTTCCATTCAAATCATACAAGTTAGAGTCCAAAACAAGGGCAAAAGTGTTTGGAAAAGTAGATACGACGGAGACATATCACTTTCCGCCATGGTCATGGCCATGCCCCGCCACCCGTGGCCTGCTCGCTGCCTTGGCCTTGGCCTGCTCGCCGCCGTAGCTGCGCTCCGCCCCGCCGTGGCCTGCTCGCCCCGCCGTGGTCGTGGCCGCGGCCCGCCCCGCCCCGCCACCGCCATGGTTGTGGCCACGCCCTAGCCCTGCCGCCTGTGGTCATGGCCGCGGTTCACCCCGCTATGGCCGTGGCCGCGCCCGTGCCCTTCCGCCCGTGGCCGTGGCCACGGCCCGCCCCGCAACCGCCGTGGGCGTGGCCGTGCCCACGCCCTGCCGCCCCGCCATCGTGGCCGCGCCCGAGCCTGGGCTCGTCCCCGCCCCGCCGCCGCCGTGGCCGTGGCTGCGCATGCGAGGAGGCCGGCGGCGGACGCACGCGAGGAGGACGACGGCGGGCGCATGCGAGGAGGCCAACGGCGGCTGCGGGCACATGGGGCACCTTTCACGTGCGTGAGAAGTTCAGCATGCTGGAGCTCACGCGCTAAATATACGGCTTGTGATCCAGTTTCGTTCGGTGCGCCGAACACTTTTCACAGCGTGCTCTATTATGCAGCGTCCGCTGGAGTGCTATTTTCAACTTCGTGCGTGCTAAACTTGTGAATTTGCTGGCACGGCGCTAATATTGGGCGTCTGTTGGAGATGCTCTAAGAACATCTACAGCCGTGCTTCTCAAACCCGCCTAAAGTGCCCGGCAAACGGTCCGATCACAAAAAATCGATGCAGATGGACGCCTTAGATGTCTGGACCGACCGGCACCCCTTATATCCAACGTCTCTGGCCCTCGTTGGCCAACCCGACCTCACATATATTCCTCCCGATCCGCTCGCCGGATCAAACCCTAGCCACTTTACTCCACTCCCCTCCGCCATCCAAGCTCCCGTCCGACGATCTTCGGCATGGCGGGCAACGGATCTAAGTCCTACATCTATAGATCCGTTGACCCTGAGTTCATCCCACGCGCCCCGAGGAGAATATGGCTGCCCTGCTTGCACTTCGCCGCTCCCAGGGGGAGGCCCGTGTGGGGGCAGCGCTCGGACTCCTTCCATCGGGAATCCATTGCGTCCGCCTAAATGGCGCATGGATCGGCGCAAGGTGTGTCATCACTGCCTCATTGGAGGCGGTGCGGTCCGTCTGACGTCCGAATGCAGTCGCGGACGCGCAACCCCTTCGTTGGCGCGCCGAGACCATGGACACACTATGGGTGTCGTCGGATGCAAACATAGCACGGCGTGGCCGCCATGGGAGGAAGCAGGCGCGGGAGGCAGCAGCAGCCCTTGCGGCGGTGGACGTTGGCGAGGTGGAGTTGCATTCTCCGATGCCCCGTATGGTGCAACAGTCCGGGCGCCACAACCGCGTGGTGGTGGATGTCGCTGGCTCGTCCCAGGACGGATCCATCATCGATCTGACTTCACCAGCACCATCTAGGTTCTGGGCTCTGACGAGGAAGAGTAGGACATGGGAGACGGTGACACCTAGAGTCCCGTAAGACGACTTGTGTCCCATGCTGTACTCTACCTTGTCGGCGATCGGACCAACACTCTAGGGAGCGCAACCGGACATGCGCACGGTGAAGCTGGACGAGCTCCGCTTAAAGGTTGGTTTACGCTGCATGTAATAATATGAATTTGAGGTTTTCGATGGTAGAATCAAATAGCTGAGGTGTGACCGGTCACTGTCCGTAGACGCGATTGGACGTGTCCGCGGGTGTTTGAGGGATCGGATTTACTGAGTCCGGCTGTAAATGCTCCGAACTGGTTACCAAAAACATCATATTGAAAATGTAAGCGCATCTGGACCTCTAAAATGGACATAATATCCGTCTGCGGACGTGAATACGTGAGGCGGCCATCAAACCGTACACCTCACACATCCGCATACATTTCAAACAGAATTTAATCAAACAGGACGACTTTCATGCAAGCCGGGTGATTTTTTATTTAATCCAGACTAAATTCATGATATTTTCGGCATATTTCAATAAACAAAGGTTAACGTTAGGTCTCAGTTTATCAAGACATAACCAAATCTCAATTAAGTGATATAGTATAAGAAGAGAAAATGAAAACAGAAAATAAAATTTTTATATGAATCTCACGCAAGATCAAAAGAATATAATAACATCAACTAAGACATAATAAAATCTTAGTCGACTAAGACTTAGCAAAACTGTTAAACAAAAACACCCGGAAGCTATCTACTCTAAAAATTAGACTAACTCTTTGCTGACGTCCGCTTTCCAAGGCCTAGCCCTGGGAAGTGAAGTTGTGTGTCACTGGCGAAGAAGAGTAAGATATGGGACATGAACACCTTCGTCTTCCATGTCCTAAACGTCGCCGATGAAGGTGATGTTGCCTGTGGAGACGAGGTTCATGATATATGTGCCGTGCATACGTAGGCTTGATTGAAGTACGTAGTGTCATAGCAATGTGTTCACGTCCAAGCATCGGCAGCCTTTTTGTCACTACATACATGATGGATGATGCACCGTTGTAGACGTACGCAGGGGCGGAGACAGAGGGGTGCGAGCAGGGGTCAGACACCCCCATCGCCTCGCCCCCCTCCTATTAAGCCTCGGTAGGTAGTTGTAGTTTATACGTATATCATGGCTGACCTGTTTGTTCTAGTTAGCGCTAATGGCCTAACATGGCAACTTCTCAAAGGCCCAAAGCATCCCTTCATCGCTAGTTGTACATACGTGTGAGAAAAAAACGACCCTAAAAAAAACCTGTGAGAAAAAAGATAAGATCCAGATCATGTAGTTAATTCCTTACCTTCCCGTAATTACGTTCCTGGCTTCTAGGTCTGCTGGCTCCATACGGACGGGATTTGCCTGCTCCCCGCGCGTGTGCTCATCCATGCTCCCGCGTAGGTGGCTTGATTTGATTGGAACAAAATAAAGTCCGGACCCACCCCCTTAAAATCAGGGGGGAGGGGATGATTAAATTAGAAAGTAAAATGAAAAAAGACAACCGTAGGATGAAGTGGGAGCACGGTTAGGAGCATGGGGAGGGAGCAGGCAAGCCGGATCCGGCTCCATATGTACGTCTTTGCGCCGTCATCGCCGTCGCGGCATAGCCTGTCGCTGCTTCCGCCGTTTTGGTTGTGGCACAGCCGCACAGGGCAGAGGGCACTACACTCCCCAGAGAATCCAGAGAGATCACAACTACTCATCTGCTACAGCGCGTCACGCATCAACAGATTGACTTCCAAGGAATTCTGGTATATAGTACTCTTTCCGTTCTTAAATATAAGTCTTTGTAAAGATTCTAATATGAACCATATACGGATGTGTATAGATGCATTTGAAGGATAGATTCATTTATTTTGCTTCGTATATAGTTTATAGTGAAATCTCTATAAAGACTTATATCTAAGAACGAACGAATGGAGTAATCCTGAATCATTACAATTTATTTCAAATCAATGATTTTCTTTACTAATTAGGTAAGATTGTAATTTAGAAATATAGTTTCACTTGTTGTTTAATGCTTCATGGAAAATAGATTCGTTGTACAAGCTCATTGTTTCAAAATATTACTGAGAACACAAATCTACTTGAGGAGCAAGCTATTCTACATGATAATTTGAACCCATTTTATTACCAAACATATGTTTTCGTTCATATCAATTTTAATTTTGAGACTATATATTTTGTGTGTGTTGTGTGTGTATCAGAAACGATTATTTTTCTTTCTCGCCTCCCTTATGCCTAAATCCTGACTCTGCCTCTGGACGTACGTACGTTAGTTTGTCTCAACGTGCCGTGCTCTATGCGGCGTGCAGGTGCAGTCTGCATGCGCCGCAGGTCACCAGAGGGTCGATCGATGGTGGCCTTGAAGTAGCCTGCAGGCTGTCACGTACCAGTACTACGACTCTTGTGACCGTGCCATCTGAGCATTGGGTCCCAGCAACCACTACGTACGTGCATCGAGCGGTCGATTAGACGTACGCCAGTGACAAAATGCTCTTGGACCGACCCCTTCGACGGTGCACACACCTACATAAGCAGCCCTTACAACCCTACATAAGCTGGCTACCAAAGTGTATCATTATTGAAACTGTAAGGAGCAACTATAAAGACATCCCAACGCAGACCCTCAAATTGTCCGCATCCGTCTGGACGGTGCTGTTCGGACATGTTCTATCATCCAACACGGTCTTATATTCGTCCGGATTACCAACCGGACGTGCTTTTTTCGCAAACTGAAGACAAACTGATGGAGGGTGGGGAGGCTTTGCGGGAGTCTGGATATTCGTTGATCAATCAAATGACAACATGTATCTTCTCTGTTCGGATGCGGATGCATTGCTAATTTTTGCTACTTGACGGAAGCCACCAACACATGACGGCGGAAGGCTGTTAATTAGCGTAGCATTTTGACGAAAGCTAGTAGTGCTACCTTAAGATTTGGCGGAAGCACATGATGGATTTGACCGAAGCTAGCTAGACATGATGGTGAAAGCTACAGATAATCACGTAATACTATTAATCAGTAATCACATAGGATAGGAGTGAATGACGGAAGCTCCTTTGCTTTTCTTCTTTGGATGGCGGAAGGTCAAATCACATAGTGCATGCCAGCTACTGTTTTGCTTCGTTGGATGGCGGAAGGTCCAAATTACATAGTGCACTGATGGAATTTCCTAATCAGTAGTTGACGGAAGATTTTCACATGTAATTACATGGAAGGCTACTAATTTGATGGAAAGTTGTTTGCTGTTTTTTTAGGTGAATAAGAACAGACATTTGTAGTTATGGTTGGATGACCGGCTCCCGGATGAGTACCCACAGATTAGTCCTCCTGTTAGCGAATGCGCCGAAGCAAATTTACGGATCAACATTGAAGATGCCCTGAGTAAATTGTGCAGGATCTTTTTTTAAAGATACAATCGTTTTCTCTAGAGCCATTGGATTAAAATCCAGCGGCTCCATCTTCATCTTTCACTTTAGAATCATTATTGTTTATCTTGTTTCTCCTCATGCCACACGCCCTGGATCTGCCTCTCCTCGGATTGCCACGCCATGGTGAGTCACGTCGTCCCCGTCTCCGTCGGGGTACTGGCCAAGGCTCTCGATGTTTATCATTTGACCCTTGCCACACCATTTGGCTGCCGCTAGGTGATGCCCGAGCTCAAGACGAGTTTTTGCTACCATCCTTGTTTTTGTTTTGTTTTGGCTGGAACCATCCTAAAAATTGCTACCACCGTCTTTTGATTTTGCTGGAACCGGCATTTTTCGCTTCAGTGTCGGCGGTGAAGGTGGGTGGTGTTTTGGTTCGCCGGCGGCGGTGAGGCTGCGAGCGCCGGCGACGAGCAGGGGCAACGGTGGTCCAAGCAATAGCAGCGCGGGCCAGCGTGCGGGATCCCGTGAGCGGCGGCGGCGCTTGCTCTTTTTTTCTCCTCTTTTTTCCTGTGAGGATGACGATAGGAGATGCGGGGCAGATCTGACGGTTACGCGCGTCCAGATCGAGCGGCTCTGGTTTGACCGGCCGAAACACCGCCGGTGCGCTAGCGCAGAGTACTGCCCAATAAAAAAGGCCCTCCATCCACACTTGTGAACCCTCGTCCTCGCCTGTCGGCGACAGGCGTGGCCGACCGCGTCGTCCCGTCCCCGGCGAGGTCCTAGTTCAGCCTCGCCGGGACACCCCGACCGGCCGCATCGCCCTGTCACAGTCTCACAGTTATGTTGTGGCTGGTCTCCATGAAATTGACTGAAACTTGATAAATTCCCGGAAAACTCTAATCACAGCTCATCTGCTAATTCTTCAACATCAGTCGGTGTGGACGAAAAATAGCAGATGCAAAACTTCAATCATTAATGGGAGATCCATCCATCGATCTCAACTAAAGTCGGCATCAAAATGCAGCTAGATATTCGTAACCACCAACATCAACGATGTGCGACAGCTAACTCATGGATGGATAGATGGGGCCAAAGGGTTCTCAAGGGGGTGTGAATCTAGTCCCCCCTCTCCACATCCAGCCAGGTTCCACACTCCTCTCCCCCACTAGCTAACCCCTATCCCCCACTGGGCCGCTGCTTGCATATGGATGAACCCATCTGCTGCTTCCACTTGGGCATCCTGCTTGCTTTGGGGCAATCATCAGGTGCACAGTACCCCGGGTGCCAACACCAACATGGATATATATGTACTACTCAGGCTGTGGATCTTGACCACCGGAATACCGGTGCCGGAGATGGCCACACTGCCTATAGAACTAGCCTGGTTTTTACTACCTGGAGGCAGCTAGTAACATCCAATGGGCTGGGCCACCACACTTGCACGTTCATCCTCCCAACCAGTAAAAGTATCAACTTGGCCATCTTGCTTGCTTGCTTGCTTGGGGGAATCATTAGGTGCACAGCACCGTACCCCGTGACAACATACATGGATACATATAGTACAATAGAGTGTGTGGATTTTTTTTTTTGAGAATAGAGTGTGTGGATTTTGACCACCAGAATACAGGTGCGGGCTGCCTGTGAACCTAGACATTTTCTTTTTTTTACTCACTCCGTCCCAAAATATGTCTCTCAACTTTAGTACAAGTACAAAGTTGAGACACTTATTTTGGGACGGAGCGAGTACTTGGAAGTAGTTGTAGTAACATCCAATGGGCTGTAGCACCAGACTTGCACTTTCATCCTCTGAATGTAGTATCAACTCTTTTTTTTTTGCGAGGAGAATGTAGTATCAACTTGACTACTTGAGCGCACTTGTATCTCAATTATTGAAATGTGGCACTGGTGCTACGATCACTTCTTAAACTGTGAAAGCGAATGAAATACTCACTCCGTTTTTATTTACTCCGCATATTAGCTTTGACTGAAGTCAAACTTTATAAAATTTGACCATGTCTATAGAAAACAATATGAACATTTCAGATAGCAAATCTATATGATTTGAAAATATATTGAATAACGAATCTAATGGTTTCAGATAGCAAGAAGGCCATTGTAAGTTAATATTTCTTCTTCTATAAACTTGGTGAAAGTTTATACCGTTTGACTTCAAACAAAGTTAATATCCGGGGCAAATAAAAACTGAGGGAGTAGTAGTTGTTAATCAGAGATTATTTATCCAGCTTCTGGAGTGAACAATGAAACTTTCCATACTCTCTCCGGACAGGAATATATGTCGGGCACAATTTTTTAGGTGTGCAATTTGACCAGCAAAACATGTGTTAATATGAGTTATTTGCATATCACAAGTATGAAATATATATTTTATGGTGAAATTTCACTATGTACATTCCACCCGCAAAGTGGAAGCTGACCTACACATATATACGGCATCTGTATGTGAATGCATGTCATCCTAGAATACTTGCAGCCAAACATCACCAACTCGGAGTGAAAACATTACCAACATTAAGTGAAAATATACACAGAAAGTATTAAGATGTAGTAAGTGATAATAATATCACTAGAACTGATATGGGAAAAGCAATGGCCATAGTTACATGTGGGAGATTGCGCCCATTTCTAAAACGACATGTATTTCTAAACCGAGGGATCAATTTTCATCCTCAAGTAACTCAGATGACCCACACTGATGTGACATCTCACAGTTAGGAGACCATGTTATTATTTGAAGAAAAATATTGATCATAGTTTGTGAGCCTATACATATTGCTTGTTCTCTCTCTATATATGTTTTTTTACCCGTGCAATACCTACCACAACCAATGCTTGATCCCTAAGGAAAAACAACCCATATATAATGTCTTCCCAGAAAAGCCACCCCCAATATGTTAGAGTACCAAAACAATCCTAAAGTTAGATTGATTTTCAAGACAGAGACATTCATCGCTTACCCTGTTACTTATGTGGTGGTGGTAACAACCAAACTTATCGTCCTCCCAATTTTCTCACATTGACAATAGTTTGTTTTTTCATAGGTTTCTGAGTATGTTGAGATGGCAAACAAGTCATGTACCCTCCTCTATGACCGTGCAACTTGAACAACTACTCCTTGAATGCCGACTAGTCTGTCATCATTCTTGTCATGATTTTTGTAGTTACTCGGCGATTTATTCGTTTACCTATATTTCCTAGTCATCCAAGAAATAATATTTTCTGAGTTTCCACTAAGAATCATCTAACCTAGACGCCGGGCTACACGCAACTACAATAAAATTTGACCAGACGGCTATCAATAGTTGATTGAGAGATAACAATTTCCAGAGTATTTATTGCATGAATTTTCTTAATTTTAACACGATAGCCTTCTTCATCATAATTTTTACTCTTCATAGGTATCTTCGATAGTTTTTCAGCTAACTATGATGCATTAGTGCCCGTGTTGCAAAAGAACACTTCATAACCCCCTTGTCGTTACATATGTCATTGTGCGTGTACATATATTCATGGACAAAGATTTTTAATATGGATTGGCAAAAATGCATTTAAGTAATGACCAGAGATTCTCACAAGTCATAAGCACATCTACCGCCAAAGACATAATAATGACAACCCTAGTGCCAAAAGTTCACTAGAAGCCAACCACACATGTCTATGTAGCATAAAATAACGGATTTTAGCAGCGTAATGCTGCAAAGCATACATAAGCGGCAACATAAACACAATTACACACTAATCGATCCAGCGCAACTGCGCAAGTGTAAAATTGGAAGCAACCAACCATGCACCAATCTCAATATATACACAAGAAATCACCAACTATGCAGGTACAATAATCCCCACGATGGCATCTGGCAAGGCGACAAACCACGGCATGGAGGACGACAACGACATGGAGTACTCGTCTGCGGAATCGGGGGCCGAGGATGCGGCGGAGTCGTCGTCGTCGCCGGTGTTGGCGCCGCCCCGGGCGGCTCCATCGTCGCGGTTCAAGGGCGTCGTGCCGCAGCCCAACGGGCGGTGGGGCGCGCAGATCTACGAGAAGCACTCGCGGGTGTGGCTCGGCACGTTCCCCGACGAGGACGCCGCCGCGCGCGCCTACGACGTGGCCGCGCTGCGCTTCCGTGGCCCGGACGCCGTCATCAACTTCCAGCGCCCGCCGGCGGCGGCGGAGGCCGGCTCTTCGTCGTCCAGAAGCGAGCTCGATCCCGAGCTCGGTTTCCTCGCTGACCACTCCAAGGCCGAGATCGTGGACATGCTCCGGAAGCACACCTACGACGACGAGCTTCGGCAGGGCCTGCGCCGCGGCCGCGGGCGCGCGCAGCCGACGCCGGCGTGGGCGCGAGAGCTCCTCTTCGAGAAGGCCGTGACCCCGAGCGACGTCGGCAAGCTCAACCGCCTGGTGGTGCCGAAGCAGCACGCCGAGAAGCACTTCCCTCCGACCACTGCGGCGGCCACCGGCAGCAACGGCAAGGGCGTGCTGCTCAATTTCGAGGACGGCGAGGGGAAGGTGTGGCGCTTCCGCTACTCGTACTGGAACAGCAGCCAGAGCTACGTGCTCACCAAGGGCTGGAGCCGCTTCGTCAAGGAGACGGGCCTCCGCGCCGGCGACACCGTGGCGTTCTACCGGTCGGCGTACGGGAATGACACGGAGGACCAGCTCTTCATCGACTACAAGAAGATGAACAAGAATGACGATGCTGCCGACGCGGCGATTTCCAATGAGAATGAGACAGGCCATGTCGCCGTCAAGCTCTTCGGCGTTGACATTGCCGGTGGAGGGATGGCGGGATCATCAGGTGGCTGAAGGGCACGGCCGGTAAGCTCTTGGTCTTCTGCCGTACTAGTGTGATTGCAATTGCATATATTGATTGCTGGCTACTCGATCTACATTTCCATTTCGGGAAGCAAGAATAGACAATAACAATATTTAATCACATCACATGATCACGCCCATAGAAGAAGATATCAATGCAGACAGATCGGAGCAAGAGGACACCATATGGGAGAGTACAATACCTTGCACATTTTGTATGCCTATGGTCGATCTTATTGAATAGATTCCACTATTCCAGAGGGTTATTAGAAGGCGACAATACTTTGCATAATTTTTGCGATGATCTTATTGAATATGTGGTTACCTTTAGTTCTCCAAATCTTGTTCTATTGCCATGATTGTTGTGCAGCCTTTAATTTTTATTATTATACGAGATCGATCTTTACCATTCCCAGTGCTTCATCGATTTTTTCCCCCAATTCAGTGATGCTAGTGCCGTAGGACTATCTTACACTATCACATTGATTCAGGCGTCGCTAAACACAAGGAGTTGTAAACTTCATATATATATAAAAAAAGGAGCTGTAGAGCCTTTTCTCAGGAATGAATTTATATAATGTAGAGAAGCATCTATACTTTGATTCTGAAAAAGATATCAGAGCAATATGACTACATTAATCTATTGGTAATCTGCATGAACTGGTACACACGCCGAGGTGCTCCCATTTTCGACTGAAAAAGAAAAATCTGTGAGATGGTCAAACATCATTTAGAGAAATGTTATGTGTGATCAAACCTCAACATGTGGAATGCCGCTTTGTTCAGCATGGGTTAATTCATGCTTTTAAGGGGTTAAATTAAACAAATTTCAAATGAGATGGGCATCAAGGTCATGGATCAGTATGTGTATTGTCAAAAAATCTGCCGATGTTTGTCTAAATGAGGAGATACATGGTTCGTTCATTATCTCAATGTATTTCGTAAGATTAATTATCCCACAATTGGATGGGAAAACTGCGGAGAATTAGAAGGTTGTCTTAGTGACGTCATCTTGACGCCATTATGGCAGCGTTATGGAAATATTCGTAACTTAAGTGTAAATTGCAAAGTTGTAGAGGTTAATGGGAACTAATTTATAATATTTATTCTAAATGGGATGAACATTGGGCACCATCAAACAATGTAGTGTAACTATGCAGGAGTGACAGGAAGAAGAAGGATAATAACATGGGAAGAAGTGTATACTATCATGTAATAAACAAGGACATATGATAAAATACCATACCAATATGACACAAATGGGGGCACAAGTTCCGTTGAAACTATAGTTTAGGCCCCCTAGTGGATTTTGGATGATGGACAATATAAACAAATAAAGAAGGCATTGCCTTAATCAAGTGTTGGACATGTTTAGTCCCATGTGTTAGATCAAAATGTCAAATGGTGACCCCTAAAAGGATTGAAAAGAGGCGACAAGGTTAAGGACAATTTTATTAGCTCTTTATAAGGTCACGTGTCTCTTTAAGTCAATAAAAAACCATACTGTCAAGAGGGGGGGGGGGGTTGACCCAACTGAGAAGGTGAATTCATGATAAGTGCTTAAAAGGATTCCTTAAAGAAGTACGATGTGATATTGTCTATGTCTCTGTGTCTATGTGTCATTTGATACCAATAGATAAGTCGGTCGATACTATTAAATGTGAGGTAAGAGTGATTTGGGTAATAATGATTCACCAAGGGTGTAACCTCTATTAAAATATATTGCCCCCCTCTCTCCATCAATTCATACTTTTGGATGAACTAATTGGGGCATGAATTCAGTATGGCATCAGAGCCAAGAGGTCTCAAGTTCAAGACCTTGCCAACACAATATTTAAAAAGGATTGTGCGGCCTACATTGATCCCATGTCTAAGGACTAAATAAGCCTAGATGTGAGAGGGTGTTGAAATATATTGTCCGCCTCTCTTCACCAGTTCTTACTTTTGGACAAATTGGTTGGAGCATGAATTCAATAACCTTAAAGCCTCACATACCCTTACACAGAACCTAACATTTTGGGTAGGGCTTCGTACCACCAGTATCGCCGAGACACCTAAATTTTGTTTGATGATAGAGCTCCAAGATTGGACATTACCCATAACTTGAAGAATTCTCTTCCCTAATCGGTCACTAGGGTGCTCGTCAGCGATGGAGCACAACATCGTGGAGCAACTTCTTGCTCGTCAGTAGTAATCACTTGGCGGGAGCCCCATGGCATCTCCATTAATGGTCGCAGGGACAACCTGTCAGCAGTGTTAAGATTGCCTTTCGTCGATCAACACAATATTGATGGATCATATTCACCGTCGGGCGGTGATACCACCCATGAGAGCTGCCATCATCAATCATAGGCACACACGCACCCCCACACACTCACTCACTTAATTAGTGGGTTTTGCTAGCCACTTAATAGTTCATAGATGTAATTTGCACCAATGGCTCTTAATGCACACCCTTTAGTGGTAATATGGCCTAAATCAGTCTCATAGGCCCACATCCATCACCCTTCACTCCTATAAAACATATACCTCTCCGGAATTCTAAGGGAATCGACCCCTCTCTTTCCCTGCACTCATACTAGTGGCGACAGTTGATCCACCGTGACCACCACACTGAATGCACTGTTGCACCCACGATGCCACCGTCATTTCTTACACCACCCACACGTCAATATGGTCATGCATGGTACAATAATGGCATCTGTTATCCGCATGACCATGCGGGGAATCATGCTATCAGAGCCTAAAATGCTGGCCACACATGGATCAAGTCATGTTGGGAACCTTGCTTCCATTGTATCCTCGCGTAGCCATGCGCCCAACATACACCGAGAACGCTCTATACCCGGAAGCTTTTGGTTATGGCCACGTGGGGAACCACTCAGTTGTAGCACTCCTTGATCAACCTAGGGGGGAGGGGGATTCCATCCGGTCCTTTGGGCCCAGCTATGTGGGGTACTGCGCTACCATCCCCATAGCCCCCGCCATATGTGCGTCTGGCCATGCGGATACCGCAGTACCACCCCCTCCTCTCCCATCCACACTATTATCTCGGGAAGCATCCCATCTTCACACTCTTCTTAATGCTCTCTAAGGATCCCGACCATCGAACCGTGAAATTTCTAGGGTTAGTTTTACGCTTTATTTATAGGGATTAATCTAGAGATAATTGATGAAACTGACCCAAAACTTAATTTTATTTTGCTTCCATAAACATGAATTCCATTTGAGGCCATAATGATGTCAAAGATGACAACAAACTCCTAGAATAGATTAGTGTGATTAGTGTGTAGTATTAATATTAGTAGTGTGATTAGTATTAGCAAGTCAGTACTCCCTCTGTTCTTACTCTACATATTAGCTTTGCTCCAAGTCAAACTCTATAAAGTTTGACCAAGTTTATAGAAAACAATATGACCATTGACAATAACAAGTATATATGACGCGGAAATATATTCAATGATAAATCTAATGGTGTGGTATTGTAGATGTTAACAATTATTTCTGTAATCTTGATAAGAGTTTATAAAGTTTAACTTATGACAAAACTAGTATGCAGAGTCAATAAAACGGAGTGGTATAATTTCATGAACCTCCAGGGGATTAAAGAGGACGATCGACCAGTGTCCAACATGCGTATGTCTTTATTTGCGGGATTTCTATGGTATAAATGGAAGAGTAGTGCCAGAGGTGTGAAGTATATCCTTCTAGATGATATTGATGCGATCTAGATTTGTGGTTTCAGACAAGTAGATGAACTCCAATCTGAGGTCTAATATTGTTTTATGGTGCACCAAGATAGTGAAAGCTACCTAGTTTTGCGTACGCCTGTCCCAGCCTGACCCAACAATAATGCAAGCGGATTGTCTGACATTCTCATGCATGGACACGTGATGGTTCAGCATGTAAATGCACGGCGAATCAATGACCGGCATTAGCGATCATGACCCGCATTTCATCAACTAGGCACTTAATTTTCTTTATCAACTAACGCACGCAAGCAAGCAGATGTGCATGCCAGGTGCCTTTGTGTCATTCAACAACTGATGTATCCTGTCGCCCAACCGCAATGAGAACTAGTAAGGGCTTTCTCAATGATTGATAAGGCGGCATTGTATTCCACGTTATTTAGAGACAGTAAAATATGTTGCGAAATGGTTTATCTCTTAGTGTTATCTCTAGCATCTAATACCAAAATTGTGGCGTGATTAAAATTAAATAAGAAAAAATTGTGAATAAGAGACATCTATGACAACTCAGACATCATATCTTTCTCCTATGAAATCACCTCTTAATTAAGAGCATGCACGTTTTTTCCCTTCTATTTCTCTCTTCCACTTCATATATTATCTTGGGATTTCTATTTTTGTGCCTCTCATTGCTTAGTTCTCCTCAGTTTTGCCCACGCTCTATGACAGTCCTCACTTTTCCCCTCCACCGCACTGCCCAGCCTTGCAAAAGCCCAAACGGGGGCTTGCCGTCGGGTCAAAGTCTTTGATCGTTACTGGGCGTGGTTAATGACGGTTTGATAGAGGCGAGGGGCCCGATCTTTTGATGAGATGATAACTATCGATTTGGTGGAGACGACTTTGATGATCCAACTACAAACGTGCAATGACATTGCGCCTTAGCAATTGCTAAACCAACTCCGAAAGGTTATTGACCATGCTGGAGCACGATCAACCTGACCACGAAGGTCTATTCCTGCAAGCAATCGAAGAACAAGCAAGAATATGATTAAGCAATCTGAATATTGCGAATATGGATGAAGTATTGATAAAAGTGGGGTTTCATGAGCGGTCTTGGTCTGGTCGTTGGACACAAACGAAGTACATGAAGGTGCAGCGATGGCTAACTTTTAACTAAATAAAACCCAAAGTCTAAGCGGTGCCCTAAGGGCTGTATATATGGAGGAAGACATGGGGGGCGGGGGATTTCATGGCCCTTGGTGGAGGGGTCCGAAACCAACCCTATCTCTTGTTTCCCCACACATACGGACTCTAAAAACAACCTATAGTCAAGTATTTCGAAATTACATGGGCCTGGCCCAATAATAAGGTGACGCAACACCTAGAATAGCCTCTGGACGAAATTTATGAAGTGACATCTTTTATATTTCGTCCAAGACTTCACGCACTCCTTATGGTTGCTTCAAAGTGCTGAAATCATCACTTGTAACTCCGTTCTTGTTCTCCTTGCGCATGCCATCATCCCCATGCTTGGTATTGCTCCAGTGTTCATCCCTCTTATCCATGCCAAGCCCTTCATTTGTAAGCAAAACAAATGTATCCAATTTAGGCAGCATCGTATTCTCATGAACACTAGAATCATTACTAAGAAAAGAAAGTACCTGATAATTTAATTGGCGTGCGCGAGCTCTAGTAATTGGTCCAGTATGTATAGCAGTAGGGGCCGTGGGTGTAAAAATGGTATTGATGTCCTCATCATCCTCCCCTTCTTGAAATGAAGTCGTCCTTGACGGAAGCTCATCGTCCTCACCCAACTAAGCCTTCAAATCTGCAATGTTAAAAGTGGGACTAACCCCATTAGCTGCAGGCAGCTCAAGTTTATATGCATTATCATTTATTTTCTCTAACACCTTAAAAGGACCATCAGCACATGGCATTAGCTTTGATTTACGCAAATTAGGAAGTCTATCCTTACGCAAATGTAACCAAACAAGATCTCCAGGTGCAAACACAACATGTTTTCTACCCTTATCTCCAGCAAGTTTATATTTAGCATTCATACGCTCAATGTTTTCCTTCGTTAACTCATGCATTTTTATAATCAATTCAGCACGTTCTTTAGCATCAAAATTAATCTTCTTCGAAGATGGAAGAAGCAACAAATCAATATGTGCACGAGTTAGGAAACCATACACAATTTCAAAAGGGCACATCTTAGTAGTAGAATGCAATGAACGATTATAAGCAAATTCAATATGAGGCAAGCATTCTTCCCACATTTTCTTATTATTCTTCAAAACAGCCCTAAGCATAGTAGACAATGTTCTATTGACTACTTCAGTTTGTCCATCAGTTTGGGGGTGACAAGTAGTACTAAAAAGAATTTTAGTCCCCAACTTAGCCCATAAACATCTCCAAAAGTGGCTAAGAAATTTAGTATCACGATCTGAAACAATAGTATTTTGCACATCATGCAAGCGAATAATTTCATGAAAGAACAAATCAGCAACATTAACAACATCATCACTTTTATGACATGGTATAAAGTGTGCCATTTTTGCGAATCTATTCACGACAACAAATATGCTATCCCTCCCCTTCTTTGTTCAAGGTAAACCTAAAACAAAGTCTATAGATATATCCTCCCAAGTAACACTAGGTACAGGCAAAGGCATATATAAACCATAAGGATTGAGTTGTGACTTAGCTTTTTGACATGTAGTGCAGCGAGCAACAAAACGCTCAACATCCCGTCTCATCTTTGGCCAAAAGAAATCTGTAGCAAGTACGTCCTCCGTCTTTTTCACGTCAAAGTGTCCCATTAATCCTCCTCCATGCTCCTCTTGCAACAACAAAAGACGAACGGAGCTAGCTGGAATGCATAGCTTGTTAGCGCGGAACACAAATCCATCATTAACGATGAACTTGTTCCCCGTTCTTCCTTCTTTACAATTCTGCAATACATCTTTAAATTCAGCATCATGCACATATTGATCTTTGACGGTCTCCAAACCAAATATTTTAAATTCAAGTTGTGAAAGCATAGTATAACGATGAGACAATGCATCAGCAATAACATTTTCTTTACCCTTCTTGTGTTTAGTGACATAAGGGAAAGTCTTAATGAATTCAACCCATTTAGCATGTCTATGGTTCAGTTTTGCTTGACTTTTAGTATGTTTCAACGATTCATGATTGGAATGTATAACAAATTCTTTGGGCCATAAATAATGTTGCCATGTTTCTAAGGTCCGAACAAGAGCATATCATTCTTTATCATAAGTAGAATAGTTCAGACAAGGCCCACTCAATTTTTCAGAAAAGTGTGCAACATGTTTGCCATCTTGTAATAACACACCTCCTAATCCAATTCCACTAGCATCATATTCAAGCTCAAAAGTCTTATTAAAATCAGGAAGTTGGAGTAAAGGAGCATTTGTCAACTTATCTTTCAATACCGTGAAGGCTTCTTCCTGTGTGGTACCCCAAACAAACGGCATATCCTTTTTTGTAAGCTCATTAAGAGGTGCAGCAATGGTGTTAAAATCTCTCACAAAACGCCTATAGAAACCAGCGAGTCCAAGAAAACTCCTCACTTGTGTGACCGTTTTGGGCTGCGGCCAACTCTCAATAGCTTCAATCTTGGCTTTATCAACTTCAATTCCCTGTGGAGTAACAACATAGCCAAGAAAAAATACTCGGTCGGTGCAAAAGGTGCACTTCCCAAGGTTACCAAACAAACGTGCATCACATAGACCTATAAAAACAACACGTAAATGTTCCAAATGTTCTTCCAAATATTTGCTATAAATCAGTATATCATCAAAATAGACTACCACAAATCGTCCAATGAAAGCACGTAAAACTTCGTTCATTAGTCTCATGAAAGTACTAGGTGCATTAGTTAACCCAAAAGGCATGACTAACTACTCATATAAACCAAACTTAGTTTTAAATGCTGTTTTCCATTCATCTCCCAATTTCATACGAATTTGATGGTATCCACTACGCAAATCAACTTTGGAGAATACTGTAGAGCCACTCAATTCATCAAGCATAACATCTAGCCTAGGAATAGGATGAGGATAACGAATAATAATATTATTAATGCCTCTACAATCAACACACATACACGACGTACCATCCTTTTTAGACACTAGTATAATAGGAACAACACAAGGACTAAGAGATCCGCACATATAACCTTTGTCGAGCAGCTCCTGTACTTGACGCATAATATCCTTCGTCTCCTATGGATTGGTACGGTATGGTGCACGGTTGGGTAGTGATGCACCAAGAATTAAGTCAATTTGATGCTCAATCTGTGCTATATGGATACAAATTGGTGGTGGTATATGGATACAGATTCAGAGTGGTGGCGGATAAGAGGTGGTGGTAGATGGCAGGGGCGATGATGATGGTGCGGTGGTGGCGTGACAACTTATGACCAGAACTCGAAACTCTAAAAGACTAGATGCTAAGACCAGCAACTTGACACAACGATGCAACCACAAATTCAACAAAGCAAAATACTGAAAAGACTATGCAAAGGCTCAGACTGGTTCGGAGCGGATGAACTAGCCCTAAATGTTTTTTGGCTTTTTTGTGTACTATAGGTATGAAGAACAAACTTGATCTAAACTACGAAAAACTGTAAAATCTCACTAAGCAACCTGGAGCTCTGATACCACTTGATAGAGGCGAGGGGCCCGATCTTTCGATGAGATGATAACTATCGATTTGGTGGAGAAGACTTTGACGATACGACTACAAACGTGCAATGACATTGCGCCTTAGCAATCACTAAACCAACTCCGAGAGATCATTGATCACGATGGAACATGATCAACCTGACCACGAAGGTCTGTTCTTGCAAGCAATCGAAAAACAAGCAAGATTATGATTAAGCAATCTGAATATTGCGAATATGGATGAAGTATTGATAAAAGTGGGGTTTCATAAGCGGTCTTGGTCTGGTCGTTGGACACAAATGAAGTACACGAAGTTGTGATACGTCCATTTTGCATCATGCTTTTATATTGATATTTATTGCATTATGGGCTGTTATTACACATTATGTCACAATACTTATGCCTATTCTCTCTTATTTTACATGGTTTACATGAAGAGGGAGAATGCCGGCAGCTGGAATTCTGGGCTGGAAAAGGAGCAAATATTAGAGACCTATTCTGCACAACTCCAAAAGTCCTGAAAGTTCACGGGAGCATGTTTTAGAATATATAAAAAATATTGGGTGAAGGAAGTACCCGAGGGGGCCCAACCACCATCCACGAGGGTGGGGGGCGCGCCCTACCCCCTGGGTGCGCCCCCTGCCTTGTGGGCCCTCTGGCAGCCCTCTGATGCCCATCTTCTGCTATGTGAGGTCTTTCGTCTAGGAAAAAATCATAAGCTAGCTCACGGGACGAAACTCCGCCGCTACGAGGCTGAACCTTGGCGGAACCAATCTAAGACTCCGACGGAGCTATTATGCAGGGGAAACTTCCCTCTGGGAGGGGGAAATCATCACCATCGATCCTCTCATCGGGAGGGGGTCAATCTCCATCAACATCTTCACCAGCACCATCTCATCTCAAACCCTAGTTCATCTCTTGTATCCAATCTTTGTCCCAAAACCTCAGATTGGTACCTGTGGGTTGCTAGTAGTGTTGATTACTCTTTGTAGTTGATGCTAGTTGGTTTATTCGGTGGAAGATCATATGTTCAGATCCTTTATGCATATTAATACCCCTCTGATTATGAACATGAATATGATTTGTGAGTAGTTACGTTTGTTACTGAGGACATGGGAGAAGTATTGCTATAAGTAGCCATGTGAATTTGGTATTCGTTCGATATTTTGATGAGATGTATGTTGTCTTTTCCTCTAGTGGTGTTATTTGAACGTCGACTACATGACACTTCAACATTGTTTGGGCCTAGAGGAATGCATTGGGGAGTAATAAGTAGATGATGGGTTGCTAGAGTGACAGAAGCTTAAACCCTAGTTTATGATTTGCTTCATAAGGGGCTGATTTGGATCCATATGTTTCACGCTATGGTTAGGTTTACCTTAATACTTCTTTTGTAGTTGCGGATGCTTGCAATAGGGGTTAATCATAAGTGGGATGCTTGTCCATGGAAGGACAGTACCCAAGCACCGGTCCACCCACATATCAAATTATCAAAGTACCGAACGCGAATGAAAACTAGCTTGCAATAGGGGTTAATCATAATTGGGGAGTAATAATTACCCAAGCACGTGATGAAAACTAACTTGACGATAATTCCCATGTGTCCTCGGGAGCGCTTTCCTTTATATAAGAGTTTGTCCAGGCTTGTTCTTTGCTACAAAAAGGATTGGGCCATCTTGCTGCACCTTATTTACTTTTATTACTAGTTACCCGTTACAAATTACCTTATCACAAAACTGTATGTTACCAATAATTTCAGTGCTAGCAAAGAATACCTTACTGAAAACTGCTTATCATTTCCTTCTGCTCCTCGTTGGGTTCGACACTCTTAATTATCGAAAGGACTATGATAGATCCCCTATACTTGTTGGTCATCAAGACTCTTTTCTGGCGCCGTTGCCGGGGAGTGAAGCGCCTTTGGTAGGTGGAATTTGGTAAGGAAAAATTTATATAGTGTGCTGAAATTTATTGTCACTTGCTACTATGGAACATAATCCTTTGAGGGGTTTGTTCGGGGTATCTTTACCCCGACCAGTAGAGCAAAGAGTTGCTCCTCAACCTACTGGACCTACTAAAAATGAAAATAGTTACTTCGAAATTCCTTCGGGTATGATATAGAAACTGCTAGCTAATCCTTTTGTAGGAGATGGAACACTGCATCCCGACTCACACTTAATCTATGTGGATGAAGTTTTTGGATTATTTAAGCTTGCAGGTATGACCGATGATGTTATCAAGAAGAAGGTCTTCCCTTTATCTTTGAAGGGAGATGCATTGACATGGTATAGGCTATGTGATGATATGGGATCATGGGACTATAAGCGATTGAAATTGGAATTTCATCAGAAGTTTTATCCTATGCATCTTGTTCATCGTGATCGTATTTATATATATAATTTCTGGCCTCACGAAGGAGAAAGCATCGCTCAAGCTTGAGGGAGGCTTAAGTCAATGTTATATTCATGCCCCAATCATGAGCTCTCAAGAGAAATGATTATTCAAAAATTTTATGCTCGGCTTTCTGACAACAATCGCTCCATGCTCGATACTTCTTGTAATGGTTCCTTTATGATGAAGACTATTGAATACAAATGGAATTTATTGGAGAGAACCAAATGTAATTCTGAAGATTGGGATCTCGACGAAGGTAAAGAGTCAGGTATAACACCTAAGTTTGATTGTGTTAAATTTTTTATGGATACCGATGTTTTCCATAAATTTAGCACTAAATATGGACTTGACTCTGAGATAGTAGCTTCTTTCTGTGAATCCTTTGCTACTCATGTTGATCTCCCCTAGGAGAAGTGGTTTCTCAATATAATCCTCCCATTGAAACAAAAGTAGTTGCACCTATTAAAGTTGACGGAAAGACTATCACTTATAATGATCCTGTTGTTCCCACTGCTTATGTTGAGAAACCACCTTTCCCTGTTAGAATAAAGGATCATGCTAAAGCTTCAACTGTGTTTCGTAAAAGTAACATTAGAACTTATACACCTCCTGAGCGAGTTAAAGTTGAACTTAATATTGCTATTGCTAAAGATCTTCTGGCTGATAATATCGATGGGCATGTTATTTATTTCTGTGATGAGACTGCTAGAATTGCTAAACTTGGTGCTAAAGATAAACATAGACATGTGGTAGGCATGCCAGTTATTTCTGTTAAAATAGGAGATCATTGTTATCATGGCTTGTGTGATATGGGTGCTAGTGCCAGTGCAATACCTATTTCCTTATACGAAGAAATTATGCATGATATTGCACCAGCTGAGATAGAAGGTATTGATGTTACCATTAAGCTTGCTAATAGAGATACTATTTCACCAATTGGGTTGTTAGAGACGTTGAAGTCTTGTGTGGGAAGGCTAAATATCCTGCTGATTTTCTTGTTCTTGGTTCCCCTCAAGATAGCTTTTGTCCCATTATATTTGGTAGACCCTTCTTGAACAATGTTAATGCTAAGATAGATTGCAAGAAGGATGTTGTTACTATTGGTTTGGATGATATGTCTCATGAGTTTATTTTTTTCTAAATTTCGTAGACAACCCCATGATAAAGAATTGCCTAGTAAAGATGAAATTATTGGTCTTTCTTCTATTGCCGTGCCTCCTACTGATCCATTAGAACAATATTTGCTAGACCATGAAAATAATATGTGCATGAATGAAAGAAGGGAAATAGATGAAGTATTCTTTAAATAGGGACCTATTCTGAAACACAATTTTCATGTTGAAATCCTAGGGGATCCTCCTCCACCCAAGGGTGATCCTGTGTTTGAGCTTAAACCATTACCTGATATTCTTAAATATGCTTATCTTGATGAGAAGAAAATATATCCTGTTATTATTAATGCTAACCTTTCAGAGAAGGAGGATGAGAAATTATTCAAAACTCTGAAGAAGCACCGTGCTGCTATTGGATATACTCTTGATGATCTTAAGGGCATTAGTCCCACTCTATGTCAACATAAAATAAATTTGGAGGAAGAGGCCAAACCAGTTATTGATCACCAACGACGGCTGAATCCTAAGATGAAAGAAGTGGTAAGAAAAGAAATATTAAAGCTCCTTGAGGCAAGTATAATTTATCCCATTGTTGATAGTAAGTGGGTAAGTCCTGCCCATTGTGTCCCTAAGAAGGGAGGTATTACTGTTGTCCCTAATGATAAAGATGAATTGACCCCGCAAAGAATTATTACATGTTATAGGATGGTAATTGATTTCCGCAAATTAAATAAGGCTACTAAAAAAGATCATTACCCTTTGCCTTTTACTGATCAAATGCTAGAAAGATTATCCAAACATACACATTTTTGTTTTCTAGATGGTTACTTTGGCTTCTCTCAAATACCTGTGTCAGCTGATGATCAATCAAAGACCACTTTTACTTGCCCTTTTGGTACTTTTTCTTATGGACGTATGCCTTTTGGTTTATGTAATGCACCTGCTACCTTTCAAAGATGCATGATGGCTATATTCTCTGACTTTTGTGAAAAGATATGTGAGGTTTTCATGGACGATTTCTCCGTTTATGGATCCTCTTTTGATGATTGCTTAAACAACCTTGATCGAGTTTTGCAGAGATGTGAAGAAACTAATCTTGTCTTGAATTGGGAGAAGTGCCACTTTATGGTCAATGAAGTATTGTCTTGGGGCATAAAATTTCTGAAAGAGGTATTGAAGTTGACAAAGCTAAAGTTGATTCTATTGAAAAGATGTCGTGTCCCAAGGACAACAAAGGTATAAGAAGTTTTCTGGGTGAAACCGGTTTTTATAGGAGGTTCATTAAGGACTTCTCAAAAATTTCTCGGCCTCTGACTAATATATTACAAAAAGATATTCCTTTTGTCTTTGATGATGATTGTGTAGAAGCATTTGAAATACTTAAGAAAGCATTGATTTCTGCACCTATTGTTCAGCCACCTGATTGGAATTTACCCTTTGATATTATGTGTGATGCTAGTGATTATGCTATAGGTGCTGTTCTAGGGCAAAGAGTTGATAAGAAATTAAATGTTATTCAATACGCTAGTAAAACTCTAGACAATGCCCAGAGAAATTATGCTACTACTGAAAAGGAATTTTTTGCAGTTGTATTTGCTTGTGATAAGTTCAGACCTTATATTGTTGATTCTAAAGTAACTATTCGCACTGATCATGCTACTATTAAATACCTTATGGAAAATAAAGATGCCAAACCTAGACTTATTAGATGGGTTCTCTTGCTACAAGAATTTGATTTGCATATTATTGATAGAAAGGGAGCTGAGAACCCCGTTGCAGACAACCTGTCTAGGTTAGAAAGTGTTCTTGATGACCTACTACCTATTGATGATAGCTTTCCTGATGAACAATTAAATGTCATAAATGCTTCTCAAACTGCTCCATGGTATGCTAATTATATTGTTGCTAAATTTATACCACCTAGTTTCACATACCAGCAAAAGAAAAAGTTCTTCTATGATTTGAGACATTACTTTTGGGATGACCCACATCTTTATAAAGAAGGAGTGGATGGTTTTATTAAACGTTGTGTACCCGAGCATGAACAGGAACATATTCTACGCAAGTGTCACTCCGAAGCCTATGGAGGACACCATGCTGGAGATAGAACTGCACACAAGGTATTACAATCCGGTTTTTATTGGTCTACTCTCTTCAAGGATGCCCGTAAGTTTGTCTTGTCTTGTGATGAATGTCAAAGAATTGGTAATATTAGTAGACGTCAAGAAATGCCTATGAATTATTCACTGGTTACTGAACCATTTGATGTTTGGGGCTTTGAATATATGGGACCCTTTCCTTCCTCTAATGGGTATACACATATTTTAGTTGCTGTTGATTACATTACTAAGTGGGTAGAAGCTATTCCAACTAGTAGTGCTGATCATAACACCTCTATTAAGATGCTTAAAGAAGTTATTTTTCCAAGGTTTGGAGTCCCTAGATACTTAATGACTGATGGTGGTTCACATTTTATTCATGGTGCCTTTCGTAAAATGCTTGCTAAGTATCACGTTAATCGTAGAATTGCATCTCCTTATCACCCACAGTCTAGTGGTCAAGTAGAATTGAGTAATAGAGAGCTCAATTTAATTTTGCAAAAGACTGTTAATAGATCTAGAAAGAATTGGTCCAAGAAACTTGATGATGCATTATGGGCCTATAGAACTGCATATAAAAATCCTATGGGTATGTCTCTGTATAAAATGGTTTATGGTAAAGCATGTCACTTACCTCTTGAACTAGAACATAAGGTATATTGGGCCATTAAAGAGCTCAATTATGATTTCAAACTTGTCGGTGAGAAGAGGTTATTTGACATTAGCTCACTTGACGAATAGAGAACCAATGCTTATGAAAATGCCAAGCTGTTTAAAGAAAAGGTTAAAAGATGGCATGATAAAAGGATACAAAAGCGTGAGTTCAATGTAGGTGATTATGTTTTGTTATGCAACTCTCGTTTAAGAGTTTTTGCAGGAAAACTTCTCTCTGAATGGGAAGGTCCGTACGTTATCGAGGAGTTCTATCGTTCCGGTGCCATAAAATCAACAATTTCGAAGGCACAAATCCGAAGGTGGTGAACGGTCAAAGAATCAAACACTATATCTCGGGTAATCCCATAAATGTTGAAACTAATATTATTGAAATTGTAACCCCGGAGGAATACATAAGGGACACTTTCCAGAATGTTTCAGACTCCGAAAAGGAATAGGTAAGGGGTACGGTAAGTAAACCGACTCCAGAACAGTTCTAATGGTAATATTTCTTCGTTTTGGAATACTCAAGAAAATAGGAAAATAAGAGGCAGACCGGAAAGGACACGGGTCTTCCACGAAGGTGGGAGGCACGCCCTACACCCCCTGGGCACGCCCCCTGCCTCGTGGGCACCTCGTGTTCTCTCCGGACTCCGCTTTCTTGCACAATACTTCTTTTGGTCGGTAAAAATTCATTATATAATCTCCCGAAGGTTTTGACCACCATATCACGCAAATATCTCCTGTCTTTGTTTCGAGCTATCCTGCTGCATATTAGAGCAACATGTCGTCCCAGGATTCGGAAGGAGGAAGCTATGTGGCTGAATACCTTGCAGATCCTAAGGTATATGGGGATTTGGAACATTGTGGTTGGACTACGGAAGAAGAAGAGGACTATGAACCCAAGGAAAATGAGGAGACGAGCTCAGATGAAGATGAAGTCCCATTAGCTCAACCTGGGGACATGCATGTGGAGTTCAAAAAGTCAAGCCTCCTTGATAGAGCAAAGAAACTTAAGATCGAGTTTATCCCTTTTCGCCTCTTGCAGGAAAACAAGAAGGAATTATGCAAAAAGATATTAAGCCTGGAGCAGGAGATTGATGACCTGAGGGATCAAAATTCTGTCCTCAAGCGCAAATTAAGGAAGAAGCCTACGCCATCCACAAAACCATCATCTTCTTCACCAACAAAGAAGGAGACATAATCACATGGGTATGGGCACTCCCCATGGCAACTGCCAAGCTTGGGGGAGTGCCCCGATATCGTATCACCATCACTTTTATCTTTACCTTTTTCTTAGTTCGATCCTTTTAGTAATATCTTGATCTAGTAGAATAAAGCTTTAGTATGATCTAGTTGTGAGTTTTTCTTTATGGTCCCTCTATGTAATCGAGTCCGTGAGCTATATAATAAAGATTAGTGTTGAGTCAAGGGCTTGATTATTTTTCTATGATCTTGAGCGAATTAAATAAAATAAAAGAGAAAGAATAAAAGGAAACAAAGAGATCATATGGATCTTATGGAAAGTAATGAGCTCACCTATAAACAGTGTGATGAATAAACGTTGTTGAGAGTTGACAAACATAGTTTTGGTCATCGTTGCAATTAATAGGAAGTAATAAAGAAAGAGAGGTTCACATGTAAATATACTATCTTGGACATCTTTTATGATTGTGAGCACTCATTAAAATATGACATGCTAAGAGTTGACGTTGGACAAGGAAGACAACATAATGGGTTATGTTTTCTTACATCTGAGATAAATTATATTTTCATGGATCATCCAACATGTTGAGCTTTCCTTTCCCTCTCATGCTAGCCAATTTCTTCCTACCAAGTAGAGATACTACTTGTGCTTCCAAATATCCCTAAACCCAGTTTTGCCATGAGAGTCCACCATACCTACCTATGGATTGAGTAAGATCCTTCAAGTAAGTTGTCATCGGTGCAAGCAATAAAAATTGCTCTCTAAATATGTATGACTTATTAGTGCGGAGAAAATAATATTTATAAGATCTTGTGATATGGAAGAAATAAAAGCGACGGACTGCATAATAAAGGTCCATGTCACAAGTGGCAATATAAAGTGACGTCCTTTTGCATTAAGATTTCGTGCATCCAACCATAAAAGCTCATGACAACCTCTGCTTCCCTCTGCGAAGGGCCTATCTTTTACTTGTATATTCTACCTTACATAAGAGTCATGGTGATCTTCACCTTTCCTTTTTACATTTTATCCTTTGGCAAGCACAATGTGTTGGAAAGATCCTGATATATATAGCTAATTGGAGGTGAGTCTTCATGAACTATTATTGTTGACATTACTCTTGAGGTAAAACGTTGGGAGGCAAAACTATAAGCCCCAATCTTTCTCTGTGTTCGATTAAAACTTCATACCCATACATATTGCGTGAGTGTTAGCAATTGTGAAAGACTAAAAGATGGTTGAGTATGTGGACTTGCTGAAAAGCTCTTATATTGAATCTTTCCTATGTTATGATAAATTGCAATTGCCTCAATGACTGAGATTAGAGTTTGTTGGTTCTCAATTGTTCTAAGAATGATCATGATGCCCTCATGTCCGTATTTTATTTTTATCGACACCTCTATCTCTAAACATGTGGACATATTTTTTGATTTCGGCTTTTGCTTGAGGACAAGCGAGGTCTAAGCTTGGGGGAGTTGATACGTCCATTTTGCATCATGCTTTTATATCGATATTTATTGCATTATGGGCTGTTATTACACATTATGTCACAATACTTATGCCTATTCTCTCTTATTTTACAAGGTTTACATAAAGAGGGAGAATGCCGGCAGCTGGGATTCTAGGCTGGAAAAGGAGCAAATATTAGAGACCTATTCTGCACAGCTCCAAAAGTCCTGAAACTTCACGGAAGTTATTTCCAGAATATATAAAAAATACCGAGCGCAAGAAGTACCAGAGGGGGCCACCTACCAGCCATGAGGGTGGGGGGCGCGCCCTACCCCTGGGCGCGCCCCCGTGCCTCATGGCCCCCCTGGTGGCCCTCCGATGCACATCTTCTCCTATATGGAGTCTTTCGTCGAGGAAAAAAAATCATAAGCAAGCTTTCGGGATGAGACTCCGCCGCCATGAGGCAGAACCTTGGCGGAACCAATCTAGGGCTCTGGCAGAGCTGTTCTGCCGGGGAAACTTCCCTCCGGGAGGGGGAAATAATCACCAACGATCCTCTCATCAGGAGGGGGTCAATCTTCATCAACATCTTCGCCAACACCATCTCATCTCAAACCCTAGTTCATCTCTTGTATCCAATCTTTGTATCCAAACCTCAGATTGGTACCTGTGCGTTGCTAGTAGTGTTGATTACTCCTTGTAGTTGATGCTAGTTGGTTTACTTGGTGGAAGATCATATGTTCAGATCCATTATGCATATTAATACCCCTTTGATTATTAACATGAATATGCTTTGTGAGTAGTTATGTTTGTTCCTGAGGACATGGGAGAAGTCTTGCTATTAGTAGTCATGTGAATTTGGTATTCGTTCGATATATTGATGAGATGTGTGTTGTCATCCCTCTAGTGGTGTCATGTGAATGTCGACTACATGATACTTCACCATTGTTTGGGCCTAGAAGGAGGCATTCGGAAGTAATAAGTAGACGATGGGTTGCTAGAGTGACAGAAGCTTAAACCCTAGTTTATGCGTTGCTTCGTAAGGGGCTGATTTGGATCCATATGTGTCATGCTATGGTTAGGTTTACCTTAATACTTCTGTTGTAGTTGCGGATGCTTGCAATATGGGTTAATCATAAGTGGGATGCTTGTCCAAGTAAGGACAGTACCCAAGAACCGGTCCACCCACATATCAAATTATCTAAGTACCGAACGCGAATCATATGATCGTGATGAAAACTAGCTTAACGATAATTCCCATGTGTCCTCGGGAGCGCTTTTCTTCATATAAGAGTTTGTCCAGGCTTGTCCTTTGCTACAAAAAGGATTGGGCCACCTTGTTGCACCTTATTTACTTTTATTACTTGCTACTCGTTACCAATTACCTTATCACAAAACTATCTGTTACCGATAATTTCAGTGCTTGCAGAGAATACCTTGCTGAAAACCGCTTATCATTTCCGTCTGCTCCTTGTTGGGTTCGACACTCTGACTTATCAAAAGGACTACGATAGATCCCCTATACTTGTGGGTCATCACATACCAAGCCTTGTTTTTATCATACAGGGCGGGATTGCTTGAATGTATTCATTCAAAAATTATGTCCTTAGCACATTGCTCCGCTACAATGCGGGATCCCTTCAGAACATCTTCAAACTACCGCTCGGACATGCCGTGCTCCTTGCCCGCAGGCGGTCCTTCAGTCACGAGCATGACGACATCCATCTTCGCCCATTGTATCTTGACGCGGCCGAAGGCCATCCACGCACCTTCTATCTAGACCGACCGCTTGATGGCATCAAGCCGCGGGCAGGCATTGACTAGCCGCTTGACGAGGCTGAAGTAGCTGCCGGGTATAGCTTCTGCAGGCCACATCCAGATTATTAAATCCTTCATGGCTAGTTCGTCCACCCTATGCAGCTCGACCAACTGTTTTAGCTGGTCGCTAAAGGGCGCCGGATGTTCTGGTGCAAGGTATTGCGACCCGAACAACTTTTCCATTGAGCTCCCCTCTTCGGCCCGGAAGAATTCCGCAGCATCAGAAACACTACGCGGCAAATCCGCAAACGCCCCTGGAGAACTCCAAATCCGAGTCAGTAAGAGATACCTCGGGGTCACATACTTGCTTTGCATAATGAAAGCCTTACCCGCCGCGATCTTCTTGGCCTCCTGGATCTCCCGGAGGGCGCCTTGGTCTTCGACTCGGGCCTCTTGTGCGCTGTGGCGGGCCTTAGCGAGTTCGGACTCTTGGTCCGCATTCTGGCGCTCCAAGGATTTGCATTTCTTTACTGCGTCCTGGAGCTCCTGCCGGACCTCACCAACCCTGGCCTCATGTTTTTTTTGGGCGGCCTTTTCATTTACCGCTTTCTCCAAGGCCTCAACCAGCGCCTGTTTGAGGGCCTCTACCTCAGTCGCTGCCCCTAATAAATGTCATGGCACTGTGATCATCCCACATTATTCATCCCTTCCGGACATACACAATATCATTGCATACCTTGGGTATTCTCCAGCTGGTTTTTCGCACGACCGAGCTCTTCCTCGGTTCTTTCCAGCTTCCGCTTCAGTCTGGAGACTTCGGCAGCATGAGAAGTTGCGGCCAACAGTGACGCCTGCGCACTCACAAAGACATGTATGATTAGTTTCCTGTGAATAGCTATTTGATCCTCTGTTCGGCTTTTCTTTTCGAACACCGGACAGAGTCTCAGGGGCTACCGTATATACTGTAACTTTCTTTTCACATAAATGCAGCACTTACCCCAAAGCCTGTTAGAAGGCTCGCACAAACTTCGCTCAGTCCGCTCTTCATGGACTAAATCTTCTCAATCACCGCACCCATGAGGGTACGATGTTCCTCAATGATGGAAGCGCTTCGCAGCGCCTCCAGCAGAGTATCCGGCGCCTCTGGTTGGACAGAGGTCGCCGGTGGAATGGGCACACCTCCTTCCAATGAAGGAGGCTGCTGGCCAGATTCCGGAGCCGTATAGGTCTCCGGGACTGCATTTGGCTCGGGGCCGAATTAGACATAGCCCCCACTTCTGGTCTCCATGGGGATATGCTCCCCCATGTATTCGGCGGCCGAGGTCTCACCCTCTGGCGTCTTCTTGATGACCTCCTGTGCCTCTCCCTGGCTGGGGGTCCTTCGGGACAACACCTCGGTGTTGTCCGTTGCCTTGGGAGAGGAGGCCATTGGAGGGGACCCGCTGTCCATCACCTTCGGATCCAGCGAGTTCCCCGTAGACAAGGATTGCTCGAGGGCGGAGCGAGCGGGACTGCAAATATATGATTCAACATGTTAGAATTATGAGGTGAAATAGGAGGATGTATGAATACTTCAGGGTCTTCGGATACTAACGATTCAGCCAGGGCTTGTTTCGAGGGCGCCGCTTTGGGCTGCTATCGACGTCCCACACGGAGCTATCCGTGAGGGAAGCCTTTCCCTTCTTGGACGCCTCCGCCTCCAGATCTGTGGAGGCCGCCCTCTTCTCCCCCCCTCAGGGAGGGGGAAGTTGCTTTCTTCCTCCTCTTCTTCCTCCTGGTCGTCTTCCACGATGGAGTGAGTTTCGGCATCTTCGGACACCACGTCTGAAGTAACCTTGGGACGGAGGCCTTTGCTGGTCCCCTTGGCCTTCTTTTTTGCCTTCTTCTCCGGCGCCACGTAGGGCGCCGGAACCAGCATCTTCGTCAAAAGTGGGATGGCTAGTTCCTCGGGCAGCGGAGCCGAACACCGAATCCGCTCCGCCTTCTTCGTCCAACCCTGAAAAGGCAAAATAGGGAAGTTGGGACATCCTCCTTGAGAAAGCCAGAAAGAGATACACCTTGAAGCCTGGAATACTTACCAAACTGGCCGGATGGGCTAGATCGTGTCCGCAGTCCTCGGTTGTCTCCGGCCACGTCTCGTTGGCCTTGAAGAGCACCTTCCGTATCTCCTCGTGCGTAGTTCCGAAGAAGTGTAGCAGGGTCTTGTGCTTGGCCGGATTGAACTCCCATAGATGGCAAGCCCGGTTATGGCATGGAAGGATCCAGCGAATTAGCATCACTTGAATCACATCGGCGAGCTTGACATTCTTGTCCATCATACTCCTGATGCGTGTCTGAAGCACAGTCAACTCATCCGACGAAGACCAATCCAGGCCCTTCTCCTGCCAGGAGGTTAGCCACATTGGGGCCCCGGACTTGAATTCAGGAGCCGCGGCCCAGGCAGCATCGCGGGGCTCAGTGACATAGAACCACAGCTTCTGCCTCCCTTTAACGGTCTCCACGAAGGTGCCTTTGGGCCACGGGACGTTGGGCAATTTGCTCACCATGGCGCCTCCACATTCTGCGTGTTCACCGCCCACCACCTTCGGCTTCACATTAAAGGTCTTCAGCCACAGTCCGAAGTGGGGAGGGATGCGGAGGAAGCCCTCACACACGATGATAAACGCCGAGATGGTGAGGAAGGAATTGGGGGCCAGATCGTGGAAGTCCAGCCCATAGTGGAACATGAGTCCGTGAATGAATGGGTGGAGAGGAGATCCCAGCCCGCGGACGAAATGAGGGATGAACACGACCCTATCATGGGGTTCCGGGGTGGGGACAATCTGTCCCTTAGCAGGAAGCCGATGGGAGATCTCCCTGGACAAATACCCGGCCTCCTGAAGTTGGGTGATGTCCTTCTCCTTGACAGTGGAGGCCATCCACTTGCCCTGTGCTCCGGACATGGTTGGAGTGCTTTCTTGGGGGAGGAAGGATGGGAGCTCGAGAGTGAGTATATGAAGGAGAGAAGGTGTGGGTGGAAGAGATGGATCCTTATATCCTTATAAAACGGTGAATATCAAAACGCCTCCCAACTCACCTTGAAACTCGCCTATTCCCTAGGGGCCGTGCAGGTGGCACGGTTGGATTACCCATACCCGTATTGATGAGGATCCCGCAATAAGGGGACACGATCTTTGCTTTGACAAGACGTGCCAGTAAAACCGCATCACGAAATACGAAGTGGCAGGCCAAAAAACGGTTCGAAATAATAATCGGGTAGGGATGTGATATCACATTACAAAAAGTTGTCAGCAGATGGGACTCGTGAAATATTATACTCTCTGCGGGGGTGTGTGGTACTTGTTTTGCAGATCCGGACACAGTCGTTGTTCGAAGACTATATTCGTCGGAGTACTCGGCACCCAGCAAAGCCTGCCTGCCTGGATGCATCGATCGAGCCTGCATGTGCCGATGCCACGATCCCACGATGTGCCGACCGAGCCTGCATGCGCCGATGCGTCCGCCATGATGCACTGACCGAGCAGCTTTCTTGCACGCCTACCGCCACGGATGTAGCAACGATCACTGCTGTTAGTTCCCCTCTTCTAGGTAGGTGGCTACATATTTGTAGCTTGTGTAAAAAAAGAGCCACTCCCTTGCTTAGCTCTACTCATTCATCCCTACTAACAAAGCTTGCTTGCATGCACCAGGTGGTTACTAACAAGGGAACCCTACTAACAAGCCGAGCTCTCTAAGAAAACAATCAACAAATATGTAGTCCCAATCTGTAGATAGGGCCAATAAGCCCATACCACAATCACATAGTTCAAATTAGGAAGAACTTAATAATAGAATAGATAGAATACTTAAGCCAACAAGCCCATAGCAACCCCAACATAGTTCAATTACAACTTAACATAACATAGACTAAAAAAAGAACCCTAGCCGCTGCATTCTCCACCTCGCTCCTCCTCCGAGCGCCCTATTCACTGCTCCTCCGGGGTGTTGTCGATGGGGTACTGATACATCTCCGTCGTATCTACTTTTCCAAACACTTTTTCCCTTGTTTTGTACTATAACTTGCATCATTTGAATGGAACTAACCCGGACTGACGCTGTTTTCAGCAGAATTACCATAGTGTTATTTATGTGCAGAAACAAAAGTTCTCGGAATGACCTGCAACTTCATGGAACATCTTTTCGGAAATAATAAAAAATCCCTACAAAAGATGAAGACTAGGGGCCCACACCCTAGCCACGAGGTTGGGGGGCGCGCCTGCCCCCCTAGGGTGCGCCCCCTACCTCGTGGGCCCCCTGGAGCTCCTCCGACCTCAAATCCAACTCTATATATTTGGTTTCGGGGAGAAAAAAATTCAGAGAGAAGGATTCATCGCATTTTACGATACGGAGCCGCCGCCAAGCCCTAAAACCTCTCGGGAGGGCTGATCTGGAGTCCATTCGGGGCTCCGGAGAGGGGAATCCGTCGCCATCGTCATCATCAACCTTCCTCTATCACCAATTTGATGATGCTCACCGCCGTGCGTGAGTAATTCCATCGTAGGCTTGTTGGACGGTGATGGGTTGGATGAGATTTATCATGTAATCGAGTTGTTTTGTTAGGGTTTGATCCCTAGTATCCACTATGTTCTGAGATTGATGTTGCTATGACTTTGCTATGCTTAATGCTTGTCACTAGGGCCTAAGTGCCATGATTTCAGATCTGAACCTATTATGTTTTCATCAATGTATGAGAGTTCTGGATCCTATCTTGCAAGTCTATAGTCACCTATTATGTGTTATGATCCGTTAACCCAGAAGTGACAATAATCAGGATACTTACCGGTGATGATCGTAGTTTGAGGAGTTCATGTATTCACTATGTGTTAATGCTTTGGTCCGGTACTCTATTAAAAGGAGGCCTTAATATCCCTTAGTTTCCGCTAGGACCCCGCTGCCATGGGAGGGTAGAACAAAAGATGTCATGCAAGTTCTTTTCCATAAGCACGTATGACTATATTCGGAATACATGCCTACATTACATTGATGAATTGGAGCTAGTTCTGTGTCACCCTAGGTTATGACTGTTACATGATGAACCGCATCCGTCATAATTCTCTATCACCAATCCATTGCCTACGAGCTTTCCATATATTGTTCCTCTCTTATTTACTTTCCCATTGCTACTGTTACAATCACTACGAAATACCAAAAACATTACTTTTGCTATCATTACATTTGCTACCGTTACCACTACTATCATATTACTTTGCTACTAAACACTTTGCTGCAGATATTAAGTTTCCAGGTGTGGTTGAATTGACAACTCAGCTGCTAATACTTGAGAATATTCTTTGGCTCTCCTTGTGTCGAATCAATAAATTTGGGTTAAATACTCTACCCTCAAAAACTGTTGCGATCCCCTATACTTGTGGATTATCAAGACTATTTTCTGGCACCGTTGCCGGGGAGCCTAGCTCTATTCTTTGAGTCACTTGGGATTTATATTTGCTTATCATATAACTTGAGAGATCCAAAAACCAAGATTTATCCCTCAACTACGAGGGGAGGTAAGGAACTGCCATCTAGCTCTGCACTTGATTCACCTTCTGTTTTAAGTAAGCTTGCGACACCTAAACCTGCTTCTGCTATTCGTTCTGATATGTCACATGTTATTGGTGATGCCACTTCTGCTATGCATGATACTTATGATGAAACTACTTCTACACTTGATACTACTGTGCCACTTGGTGAAGTTCTTGATGAACAACTTGCTAGGGTTAGAGAGAATGAAATTATTGAAACTGATTATATTGAAGATAGTGATGATGAAGACTCTCCCCCTAATACTTATGAATTGCCTGTTGTTCCTGAGGGTTATATTCTGGATGAAGAATCTGCTAGAGCTATTCTTGCTTGTAATAATAGAAGTGATCTTAAGAAACTATTAGCTAAATGGAAGCAACAATCTCTTAATGCTAGAATGAAACCTGACCCTGCTTTTGCTACTTCACCTATTTGTGTTACTGCTAAGGATTATGAATTCTCTGTTGATCCTGATATAATTACTTTGGTTGAATCTGATCCTTTTCATGGCTATGAATCTGAAACTGTTGTGGCACATCTTACTAAATTAAATGATATAGCCACCCTGTTCACTAATGATGAGAGAACTCGCTACTTTTATCCTTAAAATATTTCCGTTCTCATTAAAGGGTGATGCTAAGATATGGTTTAATTCTCTTGATCCTGGTTGTGTGCGTAGTCCCCATGATATGATTTATTACTTCTCTGCTAAATATTTCCCTGCTCATAAGAAACAAGCTGCTTTAAGGGATATATATAATTTAGTGCAAATTGAAGAAGAGAGTCTCCCACAAGCATGGGGGAGGCTTCTCCAATTACTTAATGCTTTGCCTGATCATCCTGTTAAGAAAAATGAAATACTTGATATCTTTTATAATGGACTAACTGATGCTTCCGGAGATTACCTGGATAGTTGTGCTGGTTCTGTTTTCAGGGAAAGAACACCGGATGAAGCTGAAATTCTATTGAATAATATATTGACAAATGAAAATAATTGGACACTTCCTGAGCCTATTCCTAAACCAACTCCGAAGAAGAGAGGTGTTATATTTCTCAGTCCTGAAGATATGCAAGAGGCAAAGAAATCTATGAAAGAAAAAGGTATTAAAGCTGAAGATGTTAAGAATTTACCTCCTATTGAAGAAATACACAGTCTTAATTTACCGCCTTTTGAAGAAACATATGATCTTAATCCATTACCTATTGAAGAAACTCATGGTCTTGATAACCCGACACAGGTAGTAAAGGTAAATTCTCTCTATAGATATGATAAAGCTGAAATCCCATTTACTAAGATTACTAGCCCATGCTTAGATGAGTTTGATAAATTTATGGTTAAGCAATAAGATTTTAATACTTATTTTGGTAGACAATTGAAATACAATTAAAATATGCTTGAACACTTGGGTGATTATATGGCTAATGTTAAAGGTGAACTTAAACTTATTAGTAAACATGCTTTTATGGTTACCACTCAAGTATAACAAGTACTTAAAGCTCAAAATGATTTGCTCAATGAATTGAATAGTAAGAATAATGACTATGCTGTTAGAGTGGCTACTAGAACTGGTAGAATGACTCAGGAACCCTTGTATCCTGAAGGCCATCCTAAGAGAATTGAGCAAGATTCTCAGAGAAATAATATAGATGCACCTAGTCCTTCTAAAAGGAAGAAAAATAAAAATGATAGGACTTTGCATGCTTCTAGTGAACCTATTGCTGAAACACCTGAGAATTCAAATGATATTTATATTTCTAATGCTGAAACACAATCTGGTAATGAACCTAAAACTAGTGATAATGTTAATAAAAATGTTCATGATGATGCTCAACCTAGTAATGATAATGATGTAGAAATTGAACCTGCTGCTGATCTTGATAACCCACAATCAAAGAATCAATGTTATGATAAGAAAGACTTCGTTGCTAGGAAACATGGAAAGGAAAGAGAGCCTTGGGTTCAGAAACCCGTGCCTTTTCCTCCCAACCATCCAAGAAAAAGGATGATGAGGATTTTGAGCGCTTTGCTGAAATGATTAGACCTATCTTTTTGTGTATGCGGTTAACTGATATGCTCAAAATGAATCCTTATGCTAAGTACGTCGAAGAAATTGTCACTAATAAAAGAAAGATACCGGAAGCTGAAATTTCCACCATGCTTGCTAATTATACTTTTAAAGGTGGAATACCAAAGAAACTTGGAGATCCAGGAGTACCCATTATACCATGCTCCATTAAAAGAAACTATGTTAAAACTGCTTTATGTGATCTTGGAGCCAGTGTTAGTGTTTATGCCTCTCTGTTTATATCGTAGACTTGATTTGAATAAGTTGACACCTACTGAAATATCTTTGCAAATGGCTGATAAATCAACTGCTATACCTGTCGGTATTTGTGAGGATGTGCCTGCTATGGTTGCAAACATTACTATTTTAACAGACTTTGTTATTCTTGATATTCCCGAGGACGATAGTATGTCTATTATTCTTGGAAGATCCTTTTTGAATACCGCATGGGCTGTTATTGATTGCAGCAAAGGCAATGTCACTTTTCATGTTAATGGTAATGAGCATACGGTACACTTTCCGAGGAAACAACCTCAAGTCCACAGTATCAATTCTATTGGAAAAATTCCATCGATTATTTTTGGAGGTTTTGAATTTCCTCTTCCTACTGTTAAGAAGAAATATGATATTCTTATTGTTGGGGATGGGCATATCCCCGTTGAGGTAACATAGTGTTATTCGAAATTTCTCCGGTTCCATGTTATTCGGAATGAGTTCGTTAACAAGACTTGATCAACCTTGTTAGTGGATTCCTTTTGATGAGCATGAGATGGATGAAACTAGAAGTCACAACCTTCTGTACCCCACTTTTACTTTTTGTTATTTATATTAAATAAAATAAAAATACTATTTTCTGTCTGTTATCTGAATTATCCGTGCAATATAAAACTACCCCGAAAATAAAAGTTCTCCAAATGCCCTGAAATTTAAATATGATTTTTTCTGAAATATTTGAGAATATTTGGCACTGAGAACACAACAGGAGGAGCTGGCACCTGGCCACGAGGGTCAGGGGCGCGCCCTACCCCCTGGGCGCGCCCCTGCCTCATCGGCCCACGGTGTCCCTCCTCCACTTATCCTTGCACCCACACACTCCTTCTTCCTCCCACAAACACGAATATCCAGCTCAAACCCGAGTCCAAGCTCATTTTGCTGCCATTTTCGATCTCCTTGCTCAAAGCACCTCTCACAAAATTGCTTGGGGAGATTGTTCCTTGGTATGTGACTCCTCCATTGGTCCAATTAGTTTTTGTTCTAGTGCTTTATTCATTGCAAATTTGTGCTGCCTAGGTGACCATGTTCTTGAGCTTGCATGTAAAATTTATATGGTTCCAAGTAGTTTTGATGCATGATATAGGCTCTAGGCACTTGTAGGAGTAGTTTCTATCAATTTTGTTGAGTTTGGTTCACTTTTATTTTGAAGTTACTAAAAATTTCAGAATTTTTCAGAGGAAGAAATATGCTTAGGAAAATGTACCAAGGTGGTTCTTCAAGGAAGCAAGGGCCTAGGCTTGCAATGCATGATGCTGATGAAGAGCCACCAAGAGATGCTCCAATGCGTCCTTGTGAATGGCCTTCAGAAAACTTTATGGATCGAGCAGGAATTAAGGAAGAATTTAACGCATATTTGCGTAACGCTGATCTTGTGAGCTTCGAGGAAGAAAAGTGCCGCCAGTACCACTATCTCACCAGTACCTTTGTGAGGAGGTTTGAATTTTCATCTTCACGTAACTCTCCAACTGTCCTGTTTGATCTCTATGAAAAATCTTATACTATGGACTTAGAGGATTTTACCACTGCCTACAAACTTCCACAATGGGGTAGTGTCAGGGAACCTCGCAAATCTGAATTTAGAGATTTTCTTGCTAGTATAACTGTGGGGGAATCTAGAGATATAACACAAGCTACCATAGGGAGCATTCACTTTCCTGCTATACATTATTTTGCTGTCTTCATAGGTAGATGCATTAATGGTAAAGCTGAGACATGTCACATGTGTGTCCCTGACCTTAGTATTCTTAGGAGTGCTGTGTTAGGAGATAAAACTTATAATTTGGGAGCCATTGTTGCACGTAGGTTGCATCTTAATAGATTTAATGGAGATTTCTTTGGTGGAATTTATACAACCAGCATAGCTAATTTTCTTGGTATAGCCATACGTGAGGATGATATTGAATTGCCTCCTGCTTACCTAGATTTTAATGCTATGGTTCACCACCAGTTTGTTGAGAGGAGTGAATCACCTCTCCAGTATCGACTAATCTTTCACAGACGGCGTGCTGTCCGTATTACTCTCCCTACTCCTGCCTTCTTTGATTATCATGCAAAAGGAAGATATGTTATTACCAGAGAGGAGGCAGATGCGTACGAGAGGAGGGCGGAGGCCGCTCATTGCCACGCTGCAGCTCAGGAGGCGATAGCCGCTGCATCTCAGTACGACCCCAACTATTATTATGGATATCTGCCAGGCCAGCCATGGCCATAGACCAACTTAGGCCAAAAGCCTAAGCTTGGGGGAGTACGTATTTCCCACTGACATTACATTTATGTTCACACACTCATTGCTAGATGTCGGTGCTCATATTTTTTTATTGTATCATCCAGGTTAGTTTATTTTCCTTTTTATGCTTTCTTCTTGTGTGTTTAATAAACCTTAAGAAAAACCCCCAAAAAATTAGTTGTAGCTTTTAATTAGTTTACTTTCCATGCAAGTAGTAGTAATTAAAAAGAAAACCCAAAAAGATTTCCTGTTCTTCTTTTGCTTGTTGGGAGCTTTCCCGTGTAAATAGTTTTATTTCTTTTCTTTTCTTTGGGGGTCGATAGGAGAAGACCATGATTAAATTGTTGAAGTGGCTCTTATATGCATAATTGTTGATCTGACAAAAGAGCCCAACATGCCTTGTCTTCTCCTGTTTATTGAATTCTTGCAGATTCCAGCTTAGTCCAATACACGCGCACTATTATTCACATCATCGGGTAATGCATGTGAAAGGCAATTATGACGATATATGATGGACTGACTGAGATGAGAAAAGCTGGTATGAACTCGACCTCTCTTGTTTTTGTAAATATGATTAGTTCATCATTCCTGATTCAGCCTATTATGAATAAACATGTTTGCAATGACAACTACAGATCATAGTTATTGTGCCATGCTTGATTAGCTAGGAGCTTATAATGGTTTACCTTGCGTGCCAACATGCTATTAAAATGGTTGTGATGTGGTATGATAGGGTGGTATCCTCCTCTGAATGATTTAAGTGACTTGACTTGGCACATGTTCACGCATGTAGTTGAAACAAAATCAACATAGCCTTCACGATATTTACGTTCATGGTGGATTATATCCTACTCATGCTTGCATTCGGTATTGATTAATTTTAATGCACGTTCATGATTGTTGTCGCTCTCTAGCTGGTCGCTTCCCAGTCTTTTTCTAGCCTTCACCTGTACTAAGCGGGAATGCTGCTTGTGCATCCAACTCCATAAACCCCAAAATTGTTCCATATGAGTCCACCATACCTACCTATATACGGTATCTACCTGCCATTCCAAGTAAATTTGTATGTGCCAAACTCTAAACCTTCAAATTAATATCCTGTTTTGTATGCTCGAATAGCTCATGTATCAACTAGGGCTGTCCGTATCTTCCATGTTAGGCGGGTTATTCTCAAGAGGAGTGGACTCCGCTCCTCACTCACGAGAAAAGGGCTGGTCACCGGGATGCCCAGTCCCATGCTTTATGCAAATCAAATCAAAATAATTGCAAACAAAACTCCCATGGGGACTCTTGTTAGTTGGAGGCACTCGTTGTTTCGAGCAAGCCATGGATTGATGCTTGTTGGTGGAGGGGGAGTATTAACTTTACCATTCTGTTTGGGAACCGCCTATAATGTGTGTAGCATGGAAGATATCGCCATCTCTTGGTTGTTATGCTGACAATGAAAGTATACCGCTCAAAATATTATTCACCTCTATTTCAAAACCGAGCTCTGGCACCTCTACAAATCCCTGCTTCCCTCTACGAAGGGCCTATCTCTTTACTTTTATGTTGAGTCATCATCCTCTTATTAAAAAGCACCAGTTGGAAAGCACCACTGTCATTTGCATTCATTACTATTAGTTTACATTGAGTATGACTTGACTGGATCTCCTTTACCATGAATTACAATGTCTAGCCAGTCCTTGATCTTTAAAGGTGCTCTGCATTTATGTTTTGTGGTCTCAGAAAGGGCTAGCGAGATACCATCTTGTTATATCATATTATGATTGTTTTGAGAAAGTGTTGTCATCTGAGATTTATTATTGTTGCTCGCTAGTTGATTATGCCATTGACATGAGTAAACATGAGACCTATGCGTTATTATGAATATGGTTAGTTCATAATCTTTGCTGAAAACTTGAATGCTGGCTTTACATATTTATAACAACAAGAGAAAACAAAGTTTGTAAAAGTTTTTCTTTATCACTTTCAGGTTATCAACTGAATTGCTTGAGGACAAGCAAAAGTTTAAGCTTGGGGGAGTTGATACGTCTCCGTCGTATCTACTTTTCTAAACACTTTTGCTCTTGTTTTGGACTCAAACTTGCATGATTTGAATGGAACTAACCCGGACTAACGCTGTTTTAAGCCGAATTACCATAGTGTTATTTATGTGGAGAAACAACAAGAGGAAATAATAGTCCACGCGACTCTGGAAGAAACGACAACTGCACCACCCCGGTGGCAGAACAAGATCAATATGCAAATTGCAAACATAGTACGGATCCGACGTCCAGACACGATGACGCCAAAGATAAGCCTAATCAATCCCCGTCTAGGGAAGAAAACAGTCTGGACGAAGATGCACGCATCATCCTGGAAATACAGTTGGAGCAAGAGAACCTCCACAGAAGGCTTATTGCCACAACGAGGAGCCTGAAGAAATAGAAGCAAAGGCTCAAGGTCGCACAAGATAGGCTCAATAGCAGGTGGAACAAAGTAACAATGTATGGTGGAAGCTACCATAAAAATAGCTATCCAAAGTGCAAGCTATTACCGGAATTCGACGATGAGGCCTTAGAGCCCACACAGCCGAAGAATGATACGGCCAACAGGCCGGATCCACCACCTTGTGAGCGCGATAGAGCGGCTAAAAAGGTCGCGCACATGTCAACACACGATCTACGTGAGAACTTGCGCCAAAAATCCGACGCCACCAGATCCATCTACGGATCTAGGAAGCGCGCTATAGTACACAACCAACACCGAATACTACAACCGTCCGAACACCATGGCGCATCCCAATACAAGGGTGCTGCACACCCATTATGTTTCACTGATGAGGTGCTGGATCACGAATTCCCAGAGGGATTCAAACCGGTGAACATAGAGGCGTACGACGGAACCACAAACCCTGGAGTCTGGATAGAGGACTTCATCCTCCATATTTATATGGCTCGTGGAGACGATCTCCATGCCATTAAATACATGCCCCTCAAGTTTAAAGGGCCAGCTCTGCACTGGCTGAAAAGCCTCCTCGAAAACTCAATTGGAAGTTGGGAGGAGCTCGAGGACGCTTTTCGGTCCAATTTTCAAGGGACTTATGTCCGACCTCCTGATGTAGACGATTTAAGTCATATAATCCAACTGCCCGGAGAGTCTTCCTGAAAGCTTTGGTACAGGTTCCTCACCAAGAAGAACCAAATTGTCGACTGTCCGGACGCCGAAGCCTTAGCAGCTTTTAAACACAGCATCTGAGACAAATGGCTCGCCAGACACCTTGGTCAAGAAAAACCGAGAACAATGGCAGCCCTAACAAGCCTCATGACCCGCTTTTGTGTGGGCGAGGACAGTTGGTTGGCCCGTAGCAGCACCAGCGACCCAAGCACATCCGAAGTCAGGGATGGCAATGGTAAACCACGACGCAACAAAAACAAGCATCGAAATAAATAAGGTAGCCCAGATAACACGGTGGTAAACGCCGGATTCAGGGGCTCCCGACCAGGTCAGCGGAAAAAGCCTTTCAAAGGTAGCAGAGAAGGACAATCTGGCCTAAACAATTTTTTTGACAAACTCTATCAGATTCACGGCACCCTAGACAAACCTGCAAATCATACCCACAGAGAATGTTGGGTCTTCAAGCAGGCCGGTAAGCTAAACGCCGAACACAAAGGGGAAGAGACACTAAGCGAAGACGAGGATGAACCCCGCCAGCAAAACGCCGGAGGGCAGAAAAAGTTCCCACCAGAGGTTAAAACAGTAAACGTGATCCATGTGACAAAGAGGAGAAGCAATCATGCACTCTGATGCACACGCGCCATAGAGCCCGTCACCCCTAGGTTCAACCCCTGACTGGCCTGCCCGATCACTTTTGATCGTAGGGATCACGATACAAATATCCGGCGCGAAGGACTGACGACCTTGGTGTTAGATCCAATCATAAATGGGCACCATTTCACACGATTCCTCATGGACGGCGGCAGTGATCTAAATCTGATATATCAGGACACAGTCCGCAAAATGGGGATAGACCTGACACAAATAAGCCACAGTAATACTACATTCAAGGGAGTAATACCATTCCAAGAGGCCTGCTGTACGGGCTCTCTACTACTAGAGGTGGTATTCGGTTCTCCCAATAAATTCTGAAGCGAAACATTAACTTTTCACATTGCTCCATTTCGAAGTGATTATCAAGAACTACTTGGAATGGTGGCTTTCGCTCGTTTTAATGCAATACCGCATTATGCTTTTCTCAAGCTCAAGATGCCCGGTCCACGTGGCATCATCACAGTCAGCGGAAATACCAAACGTTTTTACGCACGGAAGAGGACGCGGCGGCTCTAACAGCCGCAAACTAGACGGCCTCACCAACCAGAAAAAATGGCAGGTCGTCAAGACCACGGACACGGTTAGACGAATCCGGCGTTCCATCATATATGTATGAGATTGGTTTCCGAACCCTCATAAACGATACCAGGGGCTTCCCGCGTGTAATCAGGGCTAGCCCGGCTCAACTAGGCTTCTCTTGAATTTTGATAGTTCATTGACCATAACCAATTCTTCTTTTTGGCACGACAACTTTCACTTAAGTTCTTTCTTTTTGCAGATGACAATCGTGCTACACCCGTCCCGGACATGGCACAACGGAGACACAGGCGCAGACGTGCAACAGGGACCCGCCCAAAGGTTTCTTTTTAGATTAAGACCCTGCGTAAACCTTTTTTACTGTGTCTTGTTGCTCACATCCTCCGGATATTCCACACAGCCGAGAAGGATGCTGGCGTTATTGGCATGTGGCCACGCCAGAATTTTGCACGTACCTGGACACATGGGGTTTCTTATTAAGGGCATAGTTTAGCCCGGTATATGTTATAAAGACCGAACACCTTAGGGAGTGTTCGGCGTCGCGAGTTTGGCCCTATATGCATCAGCTCCGAATGATGTCTTTGGTCAAATGTTGGGTTTGCCCAGCTCCCACGTTTTGGTACCTTACGTTCCGTTATATCGGCTAAGGTAGCACTGGGAGAACTACTACGATTGTGCCCTGGTTCATCCAGATGAGCACCTCAGTAGAGAAAGCCAAAAACTGACTGTCATGATATAGCGAGAGACTGGTCAACCACTGATGACTCATCGGAATCTTCGGGATTCTTCCGCATTAACGAAGGACCGTTTCTCGGTCATGTACGTACGCACCCCGTATTCGGACGAGTGCAGAAGTACCAGGGGCTATATAGTAGCCCCACTATCAAACTCCTATGGCTAAGTGAAAGTGTCAAAGCAATATACTCTGATTGCCTTGTTCGCTACGCTATCACCTCCTTAACGGACCAAGACGTTGGATCAAGTGTGGATATGCATCTTTTGCGAACACCCCCGCATTATATGCGTGGGGGCGGAAGCCGACGACTGCAAACTTTCAGGTTATACACATATATACATAAACGGCCGCACCGGAGGCACCATAGTACTTTCGGGAAAAAGTATAAATACAGCCTTGATAATTCAATAAAACATTGTTTTTACAATGGAACACATGTCACTTGAACATAACATTCTTCGAGCACTGAGCCTCTATCGAACGAGCGCCTTCAAGAACTTCTTCAAAGTAGTTCTCGGCAGCCACTCGGCCTACGGCCGAACCCTGTGTCGCAACAGTGGTGGCCTCCATCTCCGCCCAGTATGTCTTGACACGGGCAAAGGCCATCCGCGCACCCTCTATGCACACCGATCTCCTTACAGCATCGATGTGTGGCACATTACCAAGGAATTGTTGCACTAAACTAAAGTAGCTATTCGGCCTTGGCCCTCCCAGCCACAGGTGATCTACAACGGACCTCATGGCAAGTCTGGACAACCTATGGAGCTCGGCCCACTAGGCCAATCGCTCATTCAATAGCAGCGGACGGACTGGAGCGTGGAACTGTGACTAGAACAACTTTTCCACTTCGGGACCTTTCTGATCCTTGAAGTAGTCGACCGCGTCAGCAGCACTTGCAGCCAAATCCATGTACGCGTCCGTAGAACTCCATAGCCGGTCCAGAGGAGCATACTTCGGATCTCCGAACTTAGTCTGCAACAAGAAGGGCTTCCCAGACACGATATCGGTAGCTTGATTCAGCTCCTCCATCGTCGCTCTAATTTTGGAGCGGGTTACCTTGGCAGCCACCCGGGCCTTCTCCAGGTCCATCGCCTTCGCCCAGTTTTCTTCTTCAAGAAGCTGGTAATGGTCAGCGGCATCTTTTAGCTCTACAGCCATCTTGGCTATTTTTTCCTTGCTCTTGCAATGCGCGGCCTATTCGGCCCTTAACTCTTCGGCCGCCTTTTGAGCGGCCGCATTGCTACTCCTTGCTTGCTCCTTGGCTCGGGCAAGCTCCGCCCGAAGGGTCTCCATGGTGGCAGCTCCATCTCCAATCACAACATATTAAAGATATTGGCATCATGCTACTCTTATTATGTGACGATAACCAGAATCACTCACCCTATGCCTCGTCAAGCCGCTTGTTGACAAGCACAATGTCGGCATCTGCCGCATCAAGTTGCCGCTTTAGCTCGGCAAACCCATCAGTCCGGCTAGCCACCAGAGCTTCAGCCACCTACACATAAAGGCGGTCTGGTTATTACCTGGGACTATGATCCTCTGTTTGCCGCCGTTTTCGACGACAACCAGAGTCTCAGGGGCTACTATCTGCATAGGGCATACCTAACGTATGCGGTACTGTTAAAAACATACATTATTTCACGTACCTTGAAGCCTTTCAGCAGACTCATAAAGGCTTCATGCAAACCGCTTTCAGCGGATGAACTCCTTTCAATTACCGTACCCATTAGCGTACGATGCGCTTCCGAGACGGCAGCTTGCCCCAGAAGATCCTTTAGCGTGTCCGACCGCACACTGTACGGACCCTTGCTATCGCTCTCCTTAGGAGCCGGATACTGGGGATTCCGGATAGCCAAAGGGTTATCCTCTGTCCCTAGTGGATCCGGAGATACCCTTCGCGATGATACTTCATGGTTACCCGCTTCTTGAGCCGGGGTGTCCGGGGGAGGCGTTTCGCTCTCCATCATCTCCGGAAGAAGATCCCCCGAAGATGAACTCTGTCGAGAAGGGCTATGATCCGGACTAAAATTTAGAAGCATCGGTTATTGTCTTATGAAGTAAGGTAGGATGTTTTCACTATTAAGTACTTTCCGATTACTTACAGCTCGGTAGAGGGCTGATCCCCGCGCGGATATTGTGCGGCAACAATACCCTCCGAGGCAGGATGCTCTGATGAAGGTTTCTTCTCCCGTTTGGAAACCTTGGTTTCCGGATCTTCAGAGGTATTCCTCTTCCTTCCCTGGGGAGAGAGAATGTCAGATTCTTCCCTTTGATCGTCCTCCCTCGTGGAGTTGCTCATTCCCTCGGCTGGAATAAGTAGAGAGTGAGGCCCGCTTTCACCCTCTTTATTCCCCCCATCATCTTCCTTTGAGGACACTGGATAAGGCGCCGGCTCGAGCATCTTGTCTTGTACCGGATTGTCCAATCCCTCAGGAAGGGGGGCCGAACACCTAATCATCATCGCCTTTGTTATCCAGTCCTGGTCAAAAGGCGGATCTATAGAATGATGCCATGATAAATAAAAGGACAGCAGGTTCAGCATGGGATTACTTACTTGGGCAGCGGGGCAGTTGCAGGTCAGGCCCACATCCTCGGTGGTGTCCGGACACTCTATTTGGGGTCCGAAGAACGATTTGTACATCTCTTCGTGCGTCATGCTGAGGAAATGTTAAATAGCACGCTGTCCTTCTGGGTTGAATTCCCACATGCGAAGGGGCCGGCGTTTGCAAGGCTGGACTCGACGAATTAGCATAACTTGCATTACCATAACCAGACTGAAATCTCTCTCAAAGAGATCTCGGATACGGCTTTGCAGTATGGGCACATCCTTGGCTGGACCGCTGCTCAGCCCCCTGCTGATCCATGACATCAGTTGCGGTGGGGGGCCCGAGCGAAAGGTGGGGGCAGCTACCCACTTGGCACTTCGGGGAGCTGTGACGTAAAACCACTCCCGCTGACACAATCCGGACACCTCTGGGAAGGAACCCTCTGGCCATGGAGCGTCAGTGATTTTGCTTATTAAAGCACCTCCACATGCTACGTGCTGCCCCTCGATCATCTTCGGCTTCACATCAAAGGTCTTGAGCCACAGGCCAAAGTGAGGGGTCATGTGGAGGAAGGCCTCACATATGACAATAAATGACGAGATGTGAAGAAGGGAATCTGGGGCCAGATCGTGAAAATACAGCCCGTAATAGAACATAAGACCCCTAACAAAGGGATCCAGAGCGAGGCCTAGTCCTCGGAGGAAGTGGGAGATGAACACAACGCTCTCGTTGGGTTCGGGAGTAGGGACGACCTGCCCTCGGGCGACAGCCTATGCGAAATTTCGGCGGTCAGATATCTGGCCTCTCTCAACTTCTTGATGTCCTCCTCTGTGACGGAGGAAGGCATCCACCGACCTTAAAGATTGGATACGGACATAGTTGAAGGTCCGAAGCACCTGACCTGCCCTTTGGGTGTTGGAACTCGAGGCGGGGGAAGGATTCGATTGAGCGCGGGAGGGAAAAAAGAAGAAAAGCCTTGTCCCCTTTATAAAGAGGGTGAATATCAGGCGTCCTCCTCGTGGCCGTTTGAGACTTACCTAAGATCTAGGAGTCATACCAACAGGCATGGTTGGGTTACCCACATTTGTATTGATGAGAATCACGCAATAAGGGGAACATGATCTCTGCTTTGACAAGACGCACTACAAAAAAAAGACACATCCGTGACATTTTGGGCCGAACGAAATTCTTTTTCTGTCGTACATATGACACTTCTATGACGATAATTGTGACAAAACCAGGTATCATCATAGATGTGGTGGGCTCCTACTTCTGTGACAAAAAATCATGACAGAAAATGGGCTTTACGTCTTGGGCGGGCTGGAGACGCATCTGCATGATATTCTTTGGGTCGTCCATGACGGAAAAAACCGTGGTAGAAGCGAGGGGGAGGAAAATTTCGGGGAGTTCCCGGTTACGGTGGGAGGTCGGGGGCCGAGCGATGCGCGTTTCTGTCATACACGTATGCACGTGTGTGCAAGGCGTTGGCTCTAACTGAACCCGAGCGAGGCATTGGGCTCTAACTGAACCCGAGCGATTGCACTGCAGGCTACGTGTTACTGAACCCGAGCGATCGATGGATGGCTGTTAACTGAACCTGATCGAGCAATTCCTTCGCTACTGCTGCTAACTGAAGCCGACCGATGTTGCCTCTGGGATGAGCAGTGAGCGTTGCGGGGGGGGGGGGGGGGGTTGGATGAATAGTGAGCGGTGGCCTTGCCTCTGGATGAACAGGCCCCCGTGATGTGGTGGATGGCTGGATGAACAGTAGACGGTGGAGGGGTGCCCGTGGAGGGGTGGTTGAACAGGACCCCGTGGTGTGGAGGGCTGGATGAGCAGTAGACGATGGAGGCGTGCCCGTGGAGGGGTGGTTGAACAGTAGCCGATGGAGTAGCGCGTGGTGGAGGCTGGATGAACAGGAGCCCGTGGAGGCTGGAGGAGGTCGATGGTAGCCCGTGGAGGCTGGAGGAGGTCGACGGTGGAGATGAACAATATCCCGTGGAGTCTCGTTTTGCGGTACGCCACACCCCTCCCGATTAACAGGACCCCAGTTTCGACCGTAGGAGGTCCGTTTCGTCCGTTTTGCGGTACGCCACACCCCTCCCGATCAACAGGACCCCCGTTTCGACCGTAGGAGGTCCGTTTCCTCCGTTTTGCGGTACGCCAGACCCCTCCTGATCAACAGGACCCCGTTCCGAACATAGGAGGTCCGTTTCCTCCGTTGTGCGGTACGCCAGGCCTCGTTTCCATCGCCTGTTCCGTCCAAGCCCTCCCGATGAACATGACCACGCATTCCTTTCCGACCCAGCCGGTTGGCTCCCATGCGTTCCGTTGCCTCCCGATGAACACGACGCATTCCGTTGCCTCCCCATGAACACGACGCATTCCGTTGCCTCCCCATGAACACGACGACGACGCTGTTTCTCCGTTCCGACCCAGCCATGTACACAAGCCTTGGCCGTACTTATGCGCGAGTAGGCGTTCGAGACCCCGCCCGTATGTACACATACGTGGCCGCATTTTCTTTCTTGCACCCTGGCCGCTGTACGTACGTGTACATGCTACGTGTGCACCTCTACTCTGACACGTACGCGCCTCTACTACGACACGTGCACGCCTCTACATCTACCAGTATATATGTACGCACACGTTCGCTACCAGAATGACAACGCTACGTACACTTTGACCAGGTGGGTCCCGACTGTCAGGCACTTCCTTGCCTGCGAAGATGTAGCTAGTGGGTCCCAGCAGTCAGGGGGCGAATCATTTTTTTTGCCCGGACACACTTCCTTGCATGCGAAGATGTAGCTGGTGGGTCCCAGCAGTCAGGGGCAAACATTTTTTTCATGAAATACGGTGGCCTGTCCGGTGGGTCCCTGCTGTCAGGTGGAGGAATAATTATTTTGCACGTAATAAGGAGGCACTTCCTTGTTGCGGCCGTGGACCCAGCTGTCAGCCTCTCCACGTACAGTCCACGTCCGATGGAAGCCGTTCCTTGGCCACGTTGACCACGTCGCGCCGAGAGCACCAGGGCGGTGGACGACGGCGAGGCCTAGGAAGGGGACGACGCGGAGTCGGGGAAGATGCGGCAGTGGATGCCCACGCATAGAGGAGTACGAGGGTTCACTGGTTCGCTGCAGTGTGAGGCTGCCTTCGCCACAGAATAACAGGGGGTGTGGGTGAGTAGAGGGATAGCCTGGCCAGCAGTGGGAGTAGTAGGGGACGGTGAGGCCTCCGCCGCATCGCAGCCGGCCACGGGAGGCAGGAGCACAAGGCACGACCGGCGCTGGTTTGGGCGACTGGAGCAAGAAGACCAGAGGTTGAAGAAGCACTATGGCCGTTGGATGGACATCGTACGGTCACTTGAGCTAGAATCATGCATATTGACTAAGTTGACAAACCCCTCCGTCCCCGTCAACTTAGTAGGCCAACAAGTCAGCCTGCCACTATACTTGGTCCCAGCTAATAGGGGGAGTATTCATTTTTTTGTGCATAATAAGGAGGCACTTCCTTGCGTGCGAAGATATAGCTGGTGGGTCCGAGCTGTCAGCGGCGGTAACATTTTTTTCACGAAATACATAGGCCCTTTCGGTGGGTCCCTGATGTCAGGTGGAGGAATCATTATTTTGCGCATAATAAGGAGGCATTTCCTTGCGTGCGGCCGTGGACCCAGCTGTCGGCCTTTCCACGTACAGTCCACTTCAGATGCATGTCGGTTGTTGACCACGTTGACCAGGCCTTGCCGAGAGCACTAGGGTGGTGGACGATCGCGAGGCCTAGGAAGGGAACCACACGGAGGCAGGGAAGACTCGGCAGTTGTTTCCCACGCGGAGGGGAGTACGACTGTACGAGGGTTTACTTGTTGGTCTGCCGTCGCCGGAGAATAACAGCAGGTGTGGGTGAGTAGAGGGATGGCTAGGCCGGTGATGGGAGTACGGTGGGGTGGTGAGGCCTGCGCGGCAGCACAGCCGGTCGTGAGGAGGAGGGAGCAGGCAGTCCCGCCGGCGCTTGTTTGAGCGGTTGGAGCAGGAAGAGCAGAGATTGAAGAAGCACAATGGCCGTTCGATGGACATCCAACAGTCACTGCTTGTGCGTCAACCTTTTTTTAGGAAAGCCTAAAATCTATGGAAAACAGCATAAAGCCCATCTGCCATTATTTCTAATAATTTACAGCCCATTTGCTAATTCTTAAGGTTTTTTTGGAGCCCATATACTTTTTGTTAGCATTACAGCCCATATTGTGGCCACGGTTAAAAAATTATACGAAATTTTGCATATTTCGGTATGGTCCGAACTGTTTTTAATCCTGAAATTTCGACTCACATTCAAACTGATTTTAAAAATTAATGTATATCAATATAAAATCCAACAAATTCTCCATGCATAAAAAATAATGTAATTTAAAATCTCGAAATGAAAAAAAAGATATTTGAAACTAATTGTCGGTTTGATGTGTTTTAAAAATGTATAGCCCATTTCTCATTACTAATAGGCCATTTTCTCGGCCAGCCGAATGAAGCTCTCCTCGTCTTGAAAGATTTACAGCCCAACAGGCCTGACAAAGCGACTTACTTGGCAACTCACAAAAAAACTGGGCTGTGGCCGTGGACCCAGTTGTCAGCCTCTCCACGTACAGTACTCTTCCGATGGAATTTGGTCGTTGACCACATTGACCACGCCGCGCCGAGAGCACCAAGGCGGTGGACGACGGCAAGGCCTAGGAAGGGGGCGAGGTGGAGCCGGGGAAGACAAGGCAGTGGATGCCCATGCGGAGAGGAGTATGAGGGTTCACTGGTTCGGCTGTGGCGTGAGGCTACTGTCGCCGCAGAATAACAGGGGGTGTGGGTGAGTTGAGGGATACCCTGGGCCAGCGGTGGGAGTAGTAGGGGGCGCTGAGGCCTCTGCGGCATCATAGCCGGCCACGAGAGGCAGGAGCATGCAGCACGACCGGCGCTGCTTTGGGCGGCTGGCGCAAGAAGACCAGAGGTTGAAGAAGCACTATGGCCGTTGGATGGACATCGTAGGGTCACTGGAGCTAGAATCGTTCATATTGACTAAGTTGACAAAGCCCTCCGTCCTCGTCAACTTAGTAGGCCCACAAGTCAGCCACCCACTATGGCGGTTCCGGTACCGCTGGGGGAAGAAGACGAGAGATTGAAGAAGAATGCCTGCCGTTGGATGTAAATCCAATGCCTTCTTAGGCTTCGACCTACTGGCCCACATGTCAGCCAGTCCATGTTTTTTAGTCCATTTGGTGGGCTAGGTGAAACAACGATGTAGCATCTATGCAGCCCGTTTAAATCCCATTTGCATTTTTCTCGAAATCCGCAGACTTGCTGGGCTGGGTGAGAATATAAACACATGATTGCACGTTAGTAAAAATCTTTGCAAGCTTATGTACACAATCACTAGGAGTTAACTTGCCAGGTTATATACAAACAATTATTATTATTATTTTGTAAGAACTTTCAACTTATGAAATAAAATATTATTTTAATTTGATGAGTTAATAGTACGTGGGGTATTATTATTTTTTAGGCTAGACGTGGGACAGTTGAGTTGGTTCTAGGGGAAAGTACTGGGAGAAAACTCAGTTTACATCGAAAAAGAAAGTGGGAGAAAATTCAGAGACCTACTGGGTCCACCTGAGGAGGGGAATATGTTGGGAGGAAGGAGATTCAAAGCACGGCAGCCGAGTGAACTAGTTTTTTTTTACCGACAAGTGAACTAGTTTACATACATAAGCAAATAGCCACTAAAAAAGCAATCAGGTTAATGGGTTCTTAAAAGAAATATTTCGGACAAAACAGATAATTACGACACATAGGCTAATGCATGAAACACTCAGATGATAAAGGTGCTTATAAACAGATAAAGTACAACATCTAGACCTTCCTGGCACGCTTGATCATGACGCTGCAGCTCTCCGTGTACTCGTCGGTTACGGGAAGCAGACACGCCCTCATGTCCAAGATCTGCATGTACATGTCGAAGCATGCCTATGCGTCCTTGGCCGCGTAGGTTATGTAGGCTAGATTCAGAGGTACCTCCCACGTGTTCAGGTCGTCTTCTTTCATGTTGGCGTATCAGGGGTCGATGATGGTCTCAGCGAGGTCAACCACGGAGTCCTTCTCCTGCCCGTTGCTAATGATCTTGTATTGCTTCTGGATGTCGGCAAGCTTGTTGCACCAGATGGCCGAATCGTCGCATTCTTCCTTCTCTCCACCATAGCGAAGGTGCAGTCGGCGCTGCCGATGAAACGGGCGAATGCTCCAGAACCTGGTGCAGCCATAGGATTGAGGCGAGGCAGAGCTTCACCGAGTCTGTATCGTTGGTGTACATCACATTCAACTTGGTGTAGCCATTAGGACTGAACGGCAAACTCAAAGGGGAACTCCTTGCTGAAGACCATATCCAGCAGGCTCACCCCTCGGATCGCCATTGGAGTCTCTTCGAGTGAACGAGTGTGTAAGCGGCGGCGGCAGTTCGTTTTTCAGCTCTTGGGGAACTGGATTCAATAGTAAGCTGAGTGTGTACAGGCGACAACAGTTACTACCCCTCCCTCGTCCGCTGCACGCCCGACAGAAGATGCACCCTTGGCCACACGTCGGTTCACGAGCGGGTCTGTATTGGTACTATAATAACAGGAGTTAGTGGTCACTTTACTTAAATTTAATTAGCTTTAATAGAAATTTATACTTAAAACAAGCAATGCATTCTCTCATTCTATCAGTGCCACAGGATCAACATGCACAACAATTAGAATTATTATTCTCAAGACGCACACGATCTGCATATTTGTCGCACTTTCACAAAGATAATACTACCAAGTTTGAATTGTTTGTTATGGTTGTTGTCCTCTGCATCATCATGCCATTTTTCCCAGCTTGCAAGATTCAGAACCAACAAATAAGATCCAAATAATAAGTACAACAAAGATGCCAACACATCTCATTGATTCCCATCTTGCAAGATTCAGAACCAACAAATAAGATTCAAATAATAAGTACAACAAAGATGCCTACACATCTCACTGATTTCCAGCTTGCAAGATTCAGAACCAACCCATTAGAGCCTTTCGATAAAGTGAATATCGGGATTAAATCCATCTTGGCTAGCCATGTCATACAATCGAAGAACCCGACGAATGCTCTTGACCGTCACAACATCTGTAGTTGAGTATTCCTGTTTGCACAACACAAACAAGGAGATAGGATAGCATGATTTCGCTTTAATAGCGGCCTCCTTGAACTCAACCTCCAGCTCTACTTGGATGAGGTCTGCCTGGAGTTCCATGATTCAATTCATGCGCCTTTTTCGGCAGTTCACCTGAAATGAAGCAAAGATTGCATCATTCAGCTAGCAAGAAGTACTTGCTCTTGTGAGCTGGTAGGTTCTTCTTTAGTAGTTGCACTAAAATTGAGGAACATTAAGGTTAGCTGTCTAGCTCATGTAAGGTGCAACTATAATTTTCTTATCCTTTTGTGCAGTTCCACTAAAATAAAGTGCCATTGTGGTGACATCAACGGCTCCATCTTGCAAAGGCTAATAAAATGTTGCAAGAGATTACCAGCAGAACTTGACGGAGATTTTGGAAACTCCAATCACCATTTTGTGTAGTTCCACCAAAACTGAGAGATGTTGCCCACGTGACATTTTAGTTGAACTACACAAGACACTCATTCCAAAAAAGTGTTTTGTGCAGTTCACCAAAAGGTCACAATAGCAACAAAAATATAGAAAGTAAACAGTTGTTGGTCAATAAGAATATACGAAACATATACAAAATGAAAAGAAGCATCTTAATTATGTTCATGGCAATCACGCAAGGACAATAGAAATTTTAAAACGTCAGCAATGCTTCATGTTACCAGAAGCATTACGATCAACAATGAGACTCCTCAAATATGGGATTACTTTAATGGTGGCATTGCTTGTTTACCAGACACAGTAAATCAACAGCAGCTAAAGAGTTGGTTTAAGGGCATGGGACCGTGGGGACACCAGGACACTCAGCAGTGTAAAGGAGCAACTTACTTATCATACTGGGGAAAACAGCAGGAGTGCCATTGTACTATGTGAGGGCAGCAAATCTAATCCTGGAGACCTTGTACTATGTGAGGGCAGCAAATCTAATCCTAGAGACCTTTTACTATGTGAGGGCAGCAAATCTAATCCTGGAGACCTTTTACTATGTGAGGGCAGCAAATGTAATCCTGAGACCTTTTACTATGTGAGGGCAGCAAATCTAATCCTGGAGACCTTTTACTATGTGATGGCAGCAAATCTAATCCTGGACATACTCTATTGACTTGTCCACCAGCCTCCACTTTCTATCCTTTTTTCAACCAATAATAGATCTGTTCCTTATCCAGTTTGTACTGCGTTTTCCCATTATTTCCCTTTTCAACGAAGAGACCGGTTGGGTATCCGGTCTCTACAACTTTCACCATATTATTTCCTCTTTGAATCAAGTCCTAGATTCATGCTACAACTTTCCCCTCTTTCTTCGTTGTTTGAACAAAGCCCTAGATTCAAATGCATGAAGTAGCTTTACCTCTAATAATACTAAAAATTTAGGTGGCTTTGGAAGAGCTGATGGGAGTAGAAAAAGATGCATATGCATACACGTGGGGAGCTGGGGCAGTAGAGCAAGGTCGCTTTTGAAGAACTTATACCTGAGGGTCGTCGGGATGTCGGCGGCGGCTGGTCGGATCTGTGGACAATACGGTAGGGAGGAAGAAGGGTCGGAGGACCTCCCGAGCCGGCCATGTGTCGGAGAGAACGGCACGGGCAGAGGATCGGGCCCCTCCGGCACCTGTGGGCTTCCTCCCTCGGCGGCGATGACCGCGTGAACGATGCACCTTTTAGTCCTTCCGGAGGGATCCGGCCGGATCTGTGACCAGCGATGAGCAGAGAGAAAATGTCACTACCGCTGTCTTGTTTATATCTGGAGAGGATGAGAGACTGAAGAGAGCAACCCTAGTAAAGCAAGCGCTCAGGCCCCTGCGTCCATATATAGTGGAGTGATTATCTTTTTTATCTCCACAACAAGCGTTTGAATTTGTGTACGTGGCATTAAAGAAAAGAAACTCTCTATTTAAGTTGACTACTGTACGGATCCTACTTACTACTAGTAGTACTACAGTATTGTTCACTTGTGCTCCCCGCCCCTCCATTCATTGAACAACCCCACGGGTGAATAAACATACAGTAAGTACTGTATTTATATAGAACGAACAAGCTCGAACTATTTTCGCGTAGTTAAAAGTTGAGGGCGGGGCTTTTCCTGTGCAGTACGCGCGGCAGTTTTTGGGTAGGGCCAGAAGACTATTTTATTTTTTTAAAAAACTTCGAGACGGCCACATAGCATGGAGCCGACCCCAACGATTTTAAGCTTACAGGCACGGTACACGCTATCCTAGACTACTCTACGCATGAAACTGCCACACGAGCGTCCGGGCTGCGCTTGGCTCTTCGCCTCTTCGGGAAGTCGAACAATGATGGAATACTACTGCACTGGAGGAGTACTACAGTGCGCTTCTGGCCATGTGACACCGGTTGAATTGCTGCATGTCCACCACGGGCGGGAGGGAGAGCATGTAGCGAAAGCTTCTCCTAGTCTTGCCAGCCACCACGCTCATGGGCGGGGGAGGGATGCTCCTGCCTTTGCGTGTATGACAGGTGGGCCCGACAGGTGTGTGGCCAACCTGTCATACAGCCCAAGGCAGGTGCATTTAAGTCCGCGAGGGAGAGGATAATCAAACTTCTTGTTGATGTATGAGTTGACGCGACACATCAAAGCACCGCACTCGATATATTTCAATAATTTGCGTGTCTGACTCCCAGATGTAGAGGCCGGGGGTAATCATCCTTCTTTTTGAGAAAAAACAGACGCGTGTGTGAGAGGACGAGTGCGTGCGTGCACCTCTTCTCTTCCTGTATAATGTACTACTAAAGTCAAAGTACAAGTTTTTGTGGGTGGCACGATGGTGCGTGTGAGAAGTCCCGAGAGATAGGTTTAATGCGTCTGAAAAAAGACTAGCCTAGAGCTCGCCACGCGGCTATTCCTGTCGAACGCCCCATTAACCGTAAGATATGTATACGACGGTGCCAGTTATTGCACGTACACAACAGTACTCCCTCCTTTCCGGTTATAGGGCTTAATTCAAAAATCTCACCAACCAAGATGGTGAGTGGTGGAATATTTTTTGTAGTTTGCAAAAGCACCTAATTAATGCTCTTGCTTTTCTCAAAAAATTATGTTTATCAATGCATTAATTGCAATGCATGCATGCATAAAGTACATGCATTGGTCAATTTTCTCTTAATACTTGCATGCAATGATTTAATGCACCTTGGAATCTGAAGATGTGTTGGGGAACAACCAAATTGAGCCTTATAAAATGGAAAACTAAAATTTTGAGATAAGCCCTATAAAACCAGAAAGGAGGAAGTAGAAAATGAAGTACTCCATCCGGGAATAGTGCCGCACTTCGAAACTAGAATCGTCAATAAATTTTGAGCTTGCGTCTCGTCACATTCCAAATTACACCACGCTATATTGAATTGCAAACCTGTTCACACCAATCACAACCTAAATGGTTTCCCACTTAGGAGCGTATTAGTACTCAGTTATATATGCCAATATAAAAAGACCCAAATGGGCAGATCCAAACCATCTCAACCGTCAAATCATGTTATCTTGTGGTTCAAATCGCTCCAATGTTGAGCACCAAACACGTTTAACGCTCTAATTACCCACCACTGCCATTAGTTATAAACACGTTTTGACTCAACGCTATTCCTTGAAATCTATCATGTAATTAATAACCTACCATTCCCGCAAAAAAGTAATTGATATCTTACCAAATACCAATGTGCAAGAGATATATCTTACCTAATATAACATGCAACTAATATCCTACCTAATATAAACGTGCATTGCACGTACGTTATTACTAGTAAATACTAGTATGCCAAGATGACTGCACATTCCTCCTCAACTCCTCATCCACAAAAACAAACAAGTCATTCAACATCCTTCCCTTGCGTCTGCCATGGCCAGCGTGAGTTCTGGGTCGAGAGATTGCCACCAGGGAGAGGCGAGCATGGAAGCGGAAGCACGAGATATGTCCCGCCCCGCTCCGAGAGCAGCCGACATCTAACGCCGCGCGGAAATAGCAGCACAGAGGTCCCGCCGCGCTGCTGAAGTAGCACGGAGGTCCCGCCGCACCGTCGATGCAGCAGACTGGTCCGGCCGCGCCGCGGAAGCACCAGAGATGTCCCGCCGCGCCACGAATGTAGCAGAGATGTCCCGCCGCGCGACGGCGGCCTGGAAAAATTTCTCGCGGGCAGGCGATGACTGTTACAGGCGCATGCATGTGATCGTCCATAGCCAGATGGATCAGATCTCCGGCTGGGCGAGGTTGCAGGACGACATGAAAGCATCGTTTGAACAGGATACCGGCGTCATCCGGAAACTAAGGGAGGGAATGAGAGGCTCCGGGCCGAGAGCGACCTATTGAGGGAGAAGATCGTCCGAACTGCAGACCAGCAGGAGGAGACCAGTGCCTTGTTGAAGAGGACCGGCGTCATCGTCAAGAAACTTATGGACGAGAATGACATGCTCCGCAACGAGTGCCAAAGGCTGGTGGAGGAATCCGTGGATGTTCTCAAGTAGCGTCTTGAGGACACGAAAGAGCTCATCGCCGCTCACCGCGGAGACTAGTTTCCTGGTTTCTTTTGATGTAATAATCGGTTTAGGATGTGGATTGTGTCGTCGGTTGTGAAATGTTGGGTTCTAGCACAGATGTTTGGCCTTTGTTGGCCTATTGGGATGTTGTGATTTCAATCTGGTAGCTTTTAGTCCTTCGTGTTAGGCTGGAGTTGTGCTGAACTTCTTGTGAATTGTGGTGTTTTTCAGTAATGAAAATCAGAAGGGGCAAGCCCTTCTTTGATAAAAAGAAATTTAATCGTCCTTATATATCCATCAGTCTTGCTATAAGTCGCAGTAGATGCTATATAGGTCCGTCGGATCTTACATCAAGATCCGTGATTTCAGATTTTCTTTTTTCTCTCTTAAATCTCAGTCGATTGAGACATAGCCACGCCATTAAACAGAGGCTCGGGCGCTATTAATGGAGACCTTGGGAGACAGGTGGACGGCAGATGGAGGTCGAAGGGCTCTCCTCCCGATAAGCATGTGCAGGGGTCTGATCGCACGCCTCTCATACTCAAATAGCTACCCTGCACGGCGCCTCCTAGATAATAAAAAATGGGGACGCGTGGCGGCACGTAAATGGTACTAGTAAGTAGAACGCCCACGGTTTCAATAATACTTGTGTTTCCGATTGTAATGTGACAACACTTGTTCCAAAATGACTTTTGATTGTTAATGTGTGCGCCTTCGCAAATCAGACTGCAAATTTACCACAGCATGTTGGTGCCATGTCATGGCACCAAGCCAAGTTTCATTATTTTCATGCGTGTTTTGGATTTACAAGAATTAAAAAACCAAGTTTCTCAATGTTTCTAACCCAGCCACTGTTGGGGAACGTAGCAATAATCCAAAATTTTCCTACGTGTCACCAAGATCAATCTAGGAGATGCTAGCAACGAGAGAGAGAGGGAGTGCATCTTCATACCCTTGAAGATCGCTAAGAGGAAGCGTTACAAGAACGCGGTTGATGGAGTCGTACTCACGGCGATTCAAATCGTGGAAGATCCGATCTAGCGCCGAACGGACGGCGCCTCCGCGTTCAACACACGTACAGCCCGGGGACGTCTCCTCCTTCTTGATCCAGCAAGGGGAGAGGAGAAGTTGAGGGAGAACTCCAGCAGCACGACGGCATGGTGGCAACGGAGCTCGTGGTTCTCCGGCAGAGCTTCGCTAAGCACTACGGAGGAGGAGGAGGAGTTGGAGGAGGAGAGGGCTGCGCCAGGGAAGGGGTTGCGGCTGCCCTCTCTCTCCCTCACTATATATAGGGGTAAGGGGGGTGGAGGAGGCGCCCTAGGGTTTCCTAGGGGAGGGGCGGCGGCCATAGGGGAAATCCTAGATGGGTTTGGGCGCCCCCACCCCTAGGAAACTTGCCCCCCAAGCCGGGAGGGGTGGCTGCCCTAGGGGAGGCGCCCCCAGCTCTCCAAGTTACGTGAGATGGGGTGGGAGGGACGCTCAGCCACTTAGTGGGATGATGTGCCCCTCCCCTTGGCCCATAAGGCCCCCCAACGCTTGTCGGGGCCTCCGAAACCCCTTACGGACACACTGGTCGTCACCTGGTACCCCCGGAACAATTCCGGACTCCAATACCCTTCGTCCAATATATTGATCTTCACCTCCGGACCATTCCGGAACTCCTTGTCATGTCCGAGATCTCATCCGGGACCCCGAACTACCTTTGGTAACCACATACTATTTCCCATAACAACTCTAGCGTCATCGAACCTTAAGTGTGTAGACCCTACGGGTTCGGGAACCATGCAGACATGACTGAGACAACCTCTAGCCAATAACCAATAGCGGGATCTGGATACCCATATTGTCTCCCACATGTTCCACGATGATCTCATCAGATGAACCACGATGTCGGGGATTCAATCAATCCCGTATACAATTCCCTTTGTCTATCGGTATGTTACTTGCCCGAGATTCGATCGTCAGTATCCCCATACCTCGTTCAATCTCGTTACCGACAAGTCTATTTACTCATTCTGTAACGCATGATCCCGTGGCTAACTCATTATTCACATTGAGCTCATTATGATGATGCATTACCGATTGGGCCCAGAGATACCTCTCCGTCACACGGAGTGACAAATCCCAGTCTCGATTCATGCCAACTCAACAGACGCTTTCAGAGATACCCATAGTGTGCCTTTATAGCCACCCAGTTACGTTGCGACGTTTGGCACACCCAAAGCATTCCTACGGTATCCGGGAGTTGCACAATCTCATGGACTAAGGAAATGATACTTGACATTACAAAAGCTCTTAGCAAATGAACTACACGATCTTGTGCTATGCTTAGGATTGGGTCTTGTCCATCACATCATTCTCCTAATGATGTGATCCCATTATCAATGACATCCAATGTCCATGGTCAGGAAACCATAACCATCTATTGATCAACGAGCTAGTCAACTAGAGGCTTACTAGGGACATGTTGTGGTCTATGTATTCACACATGTATTACGGTTTCCAGTTAATACAATTATAGCATGAGCAATAGACAATTATCATGAACAAGGAAATACAATAATAACCATTTTATTATTGCCCCTAGGGCATATTTCCAACAGTCTCCCACTTGCACTAGAGTCAATAATCTAGTTCACATCACTATGTGATTGTAATGAATCCAACACCCATGGGGTTTGTTCATATCTCGCTTGCAAAAGAGGTTTACTAGTCAATGGGTCTGAACCTTTCAGATCCATGTGTGCTTTACAAATCTCTATGTCATCTTGTCGATGCAGCTACCATGCGCTATTTGGAGCTATTCCAAATAACTGCTCTACTATACGAATCCGGTTTACTACTCAGAGTCATCCGGATTAGTGTCAAAGTTTGCGTCGATGTAACCCTTTACGATGAACGCTTTTACCACCTCCACAATCGAGAAAATTCCTTAGTCCACTAGTTACTAAGGATAAGTTCGACCGCTCTCATGTGATCCATTCCTGGATCATTCTTGTACCCCTTGACTGACTCATGGCAAGGCACACTTCAGGTGCAGTACACATCATAGCATACTGTAGAGCCTACATCTAAAGCATAGGGGACGACCTTCGTCCTTTCTCTCTCTTCTGCCGTGGTCAGGTCTTGAGTCTTACTCAATACTCACACCCTGTAACACAGCCAAGAACTCCTTCTTTGCTGATCTATTTTGAACTCCTTCAAAATCTTGTCACGGTATGTATTCATTTGAAAGTACTATTAAGCGTTTTTGATCTATCCTTATAGATCTTGATGCTCAATGTTCAAGTAGCTTAATCCAGGTTTTCCATTGAAAAACACTTTTCAAATAACCTTGTATTTTTTAAAGAAATTCTACATCATTTCTGATCAACAATATGTTAACAACATATACCCATCAAAAATTCTATAGTGCTCCCACTCACTTCTTTGGAAATACAAGTTTCTCATAAACTTTGTATAAACCCAAAATCTTTGATCATCTCATCAAAGTGTACATTCCAACTCCGAGATGCTTACTCCAGTCCTTAGAAGGATTGCTGGAGCTTTGCATACTTGTTAGCATCTTTCAGGATTGAAAAAACCTTCTGGTGGTATCACATACAACATTTCCTCAAGAAAATCGTCGAGGAAACAATGTTTTGACATCCTATCTGCAAGGTTTCATAAATAATGCAGTAACTGCTAACATAATTCCAACAGACTCTTAGCATCGCTACGAGTGAGAAAGTCTCATCGTAGTCAACTCCTTGAACTTGTCGGAAAACATCTTAACAACAAGTCGAGCTTTCTTAATGGTGACACTTACCATCATTGTCCGTCTTCCTTTTAAAATCCATCTGCACCCAACAGCCTTACGACCATCAAGTAGTTCTTCCAAAGTCTATACTTTGTTTTTATACATGGATCCTCTCTCAGATTTTATGGCCTCGAGCCATTCGTCGGAATCCGGGCCGACCCTCGCTTCTCCATAGCTCATAGGTTCATTGTTGACTAGCAACATGACTTCCAAGACAGGATTATGCACCACTCTGAAGTAGTACGCATCCTTGTCGACCTATGAGGTTTGGTAGTGAATTGATCCGAAGATTCATGATCACTACCATAAGCATCCACTTCAATTAGTGTAGGTGCCACAGGAACAACTTCCCGTGCCCTGCTACACACTATTTGAAGTGACGGTTCAATAACCTCATCAAGTCTCCATCATCCTACCACTCAATTCTTTCGAGATAAACTTTTCCTCGAGAAAGGACCCGTTTCTAGAAACAATCACTTTTGCTTCCGGATCTGAAATAGGAGGTATAGCCAACTATTTTGGGTATTCTATGAAGATGCATTTATCCGCTTTGGGTTTGAGCTTATCAGCCTGAAACTTTTTCACATAAGCGTCGCAGCCCCAAACTTTTAAGAAACGACAACTTAGGTTTTTCTAAACCATATTTCATACGATGTCGTCTCAATGGAATTGCGTGGTGCCCTATTTAAAGTGAATGTGGTTGTCTCTAATGTCTAACCCATAAATAGTAGTGGTAATTCGATAAGAGACATCATGGTATGCACCATATCTAATAGAGTGCAGTTATGATGTTCGGACGCACCATCACACTATGGTGTTCCAGGCGGTATTAGTTGTGAAGCAATTTCCACAATGTCTTAATTGTGTGCCAAACTCGTAACTCAGATATTCATCTCAATGATCATATCATAGCCATTTTATCATCTTGTCACAACGATCTTCAACTTCACCCTGAAATTAATTAAAACTTTCAATAATTCAGACTTGTCTTTCATCAAGTAAGTATACTCAGCATCTACTCAAATCATTTGTGAAGTAAGAACATAACGATATCCACTGCGTGCCTCAGCACTCATTGGACTGCACACATCAAAATGTATTACTTCCAACAAGTTGCTTTCTTGTTCCATCTTACTGAAAACGAGGCCTTTCAGTCATCTTGCCCATGTCGTATGATTTGCATGTCTCAAGTGATTCAAAATCAAGTTAGTCCGAACGATCCATCTGTATGGAGTTTCTTCATGCATATCTACCAATAGACATGGTTCGCATGTCTCAATCTTTTAAAAAAACAAGTGAGTCCAAAGATCCATCAACATGGAGCTTCTTCATGCGTTTTATACCAACATGACTCAAATGGAAATGCAACAAGTATGTGGTACTATCATTACTATCTTATATCTTTTGGCATGAACATGTGTATCACTATGATCGAGATTCAATAAACCATTCATTTTAGGTGCAAGACCATTGAAGGTATTATTCAAATAAACAGAGTAACCATCATTCTCCTTAAATGAATAACCGTATTGCGATAAACATAATCCAATCATGTCTATACTCAATGCAAACACCAAATAACAATTATTTAGGTTTAACACCAATCTCGATGGTAGAGGGAGCGTGCGATGTTTGATCACATCAGCCTTGGAAACACTTCCAACATATCGTCATCTCACCTTCAGCTAGTCTCCGTAGCCTTTTATTTCGAGTTAGTAACACTTAGCAATCGAACCGGTATTTATTACCCTGGTGCTACTAGGAGTACTAGTAAAGTACACAATAACATAACGAATATTCAAAATACTTCTGTCGACCTTGCCAGCCTTCTCATCTACCAAGTATCTAGGGTAGTTCTGCTTCAGTGACTGTTCCCCTCATTACAGAAGCACTTAGTCTCGGGTTTGGGTTCAACCTTGGGTTTCTTCACTAGAGCAGCAATTGATTTGCCGTTTCATGAAGTATCCCTTCTTTCCCTTGCCCTTTTGGAAACTAGTGGTTTATCCATAAACAATTGATGCTCCTACTTGATTTCTACTTTCGCGGTGTCAAACATCACGAGCTGCTCAAGGATCATCATGTCTATCCCTGACATGTTATAGTTCATCACGAAGCTCCAATCGTTTGGTGGCAGTGACTATGGAGAACCATCACTATCTCATCTGGAAGATTAACTCCCACTCGATTCAAGCGATTGTAGTACTCAGACAATCTGAGCACATGCTCAACGATTGAGCTTTTCTCCCTTAGTTTGCAGGCTCAAGAAACTTGTCATAGGTTTCACACCTCCTGACGTGGGCACTAGTCTGAAATCCCAATTTTAGTCTTTGGAACATCTCATATGTTCTGCGACGTTTCAAAAGCGTCTTTGGTGCCACAATTCTAAACCGTTAGAATTACGCACTGAACTATCACGTAGTCATCAAAATGTGTATGTCAGATGTTTGCCAACATCTACAGACGACGCTCGAGGTTCAACACACTGAGCAGTGCATTAAGGACATAGCCCTTCTGTGCAGCAATGAGGACAATCCTTAGTTCACAGACCCAGTCCGCATAATTGCTACTGTCAACTCTCAACTAAATTTTCTCTAGGAACATATCTAAAACAGTAGAACCAAAGTGTGAGCTACGACATAATTTGCAAAGACCTTTTGACTATGTTCATGATAATTAAGTTCATCTAATCAAATTATTTAATGAACTCCCACTCAGATAGACATCCCTCTAGTCATCTAAGTGATACATGACCTGAGTCAACTAGGCCGTGTCTGATCATCACGTGAGACGGACTAGTCATCATCGGTGAACATCTTCACGTTGATCGTATCCACTATACGACTCATGTTCGACCTTTTGGTCTTCCGTGTTCCGAGGCCATGTCTGTACATGCTAGGCTCGTCAAGTTAACCTAAGTGTATTGCATGTGTAAATCTGGCTTACACCCGTTGTATGCGAACGTTAGAATCTATCACACCCGATCATCACGTGGTGCTTCAGAACAACGGACCTTAGCAACGGTGCATAGTTAGGGGGAACACTATTCTTGATATTTTAATGAGGGATCATCTTATTTATGCTACCGTCGTTCTAAGCAAATAAGATGTAAAAACACGACAAACATCACATGCAAATCATAAAGTGACATGATATGGCCAATATCATCTTGCGCCTTTGATCTCCATCTTCGAGGCGCGGCATGAACACCATCGTCACTGGCATGACACCATGATCTCCATCATCGTGTCTTCATGAAGTTGCCTCGCCAACTATTACTTCTACTACTATGGCTAACGGTTAGCAATAAAGTAAAGTAATTACATGGCGTTTTCATTGACACATAGGTCATAAATAAATTAAGACAACTCCTATGGCTCCTGCCGGTTGTCATACTCATCGACATGCAAGTCGCGATTCCTATTACAAGAACATGATCAATCTCATACATCACATCCGTTTGGCCATATCACATCACATGGCAAACCCTGCAAAAAACAAGTTAGACGGCCTCTAATTGTTGTTGCATGTTTTACATGGCTGCTATGGGTTTCTAGCAAGAACGTTTCTTACCTACGCAAAACCACAATGGTGATATGCCAATTGCTATTTACCCTTCATAAGGACCCTTTTCATCGAATCCGATCCGACTAAAGTGGGAGAGACAGACACCCGCCAGCCACCTTATGCATCAAGTGCATGCCAGTCGGTGGAACCAGTCTCACGTAAGCGTACGTGTAAGGTCGGTCCGGGCCGCTTCATCCCACAATGCCGCCGGATCAAGATAAGACTAGTAACGGTAAGAAAATTGAACAAATCAGCGCCCACAATTGCTTTGTGTTCTACTCATGCATAGAATCTACGCATAAACTTGGCTCTAATACCACTGTTGGGGAACGTAGCTATAATCCAAAATTTCCCTACGTGTCACCAAGATCAATCTAGGAGATGCTAGCAACGAGAGAGAGGTAGTGCATCTTCATACCCTTGAAGATCGCTAAGCAGAAGCGTTACAAGAACGTGGTTGATGGATTCGTACTCGCGGTGATTCAAATCGCGGAAGATCCGATCTAGCGCCGAACGGATGGCGCCTCCACGTTCAACACACGTACAGCCCGGGGACGTCTCCTCCTTCTTGATCCAGCAAGGGGAGAGGAGAAGTTGAGGGAGAACTCTAGCAGCACGACGACATGGTGGCAACGGAGCTCGTGGTTCTCCGGTAGAGCTTCGCTAAGCACTACGGAGGAGGAGGAGGAGTTGGAGGAGGAGAGGTCTGCGCTAGGGAAGGGGTTGCGGCTGCCCTCTCTCTCCCTCACTATATATAGGGGTAAGGGGGTGGAGGAGGCGCCCTAGGGTTCCCTAGGGGAGGGGCGGCTGCCATAGGGGAAACCCTAGATGGGTTTGGGCGCCCCCACCCCTAGGAAACATGCCCCCCAAGCCGGGAGGGGTGGTTGCCCTAGGGGAGGCGCCCCCACCTCTCCAACTTACACTAGTAGAAAACAGGGCTATGGTCCAGGCCGGCTCAGCCCATTAGTCCCGGTTCAGTCTAGAACCGGGACCAATGTGGGCATTGGTCCCGGTTCGTGAGCCCAGGGGGCCGGCCGGGCCACGTGGGCCATTGGTCCCGGTTCGTCTGGACCTTTTGGTCCCGGTTGGTGGGACGAACCGGGACCAATGGGCCCCGCTCCTGGCCCACCACCATTGGTCCCGACTGGTGGCTTGAACCGGGACCAAAGGCTTCCCTTTAGTCCCGGTTCATGTCATCAACCGGGACCAATGAGGTGCCTATATATACCCCCTCGCGCAAGAGCAAAGCACAGTGCTCTGTTTTTTCTGGCCGAGGGGGAGAGGGCTTTGTCGTGCTCTAGCTCACCTCCTATGCACATGAGGTGTTCGATGGAATGCCCGAGCCACACTACTTAAGCTTTCTCCTCTCGAAGCTCGACCTCCAAGCTCCATTTTCCTCGAGATTTGTCTAGATTTAGCGGTCCGTCACGCCCCGTCCCCGTCTTCATCGCCGTCGATCACCCGCGCCGATCTCATCACCGACACCACCGTGGTGAGCCTCTTGTTCTTATCTTCTTTCTGAAAGGAAAAATATTCTTACTTGTATGTTTAGATAGATACTTGTATCATTTTCTTACATTTATTATTGCATCTTATATAGTGCGATGGTTTTGGTATCCGCCCCCGTCGGCCCTCGTCCTGTCTATGATTCCGATTTGGTATGTATATTATCTTTATAACTATTGGTTCATTTATTGTTTATGAAAATTATGCCGACCAACGTGACATAGATTTTATTTATCTAGGATGTATGTGAATCGGAAATGCCAACCGACCCTATTGTCAAGAGGTTAAATTTAGTTGAAGAAGAAAACCACTTGTTGAAGGAAAAAATAAAAAAAATTGAGGAGGAGAAGATGATATTGGAGTTGCATGTTGCGGATGTCGTCGATGATCACAAGATCAAGATGGATGCAATGCGCTTGAAGATTAGAAAGATTAGAAAATATGCCATTCATAACGAGGCTTGGTATCATTATGTCGTTGGATAAATTGTTACCTTGGTTGCGATTATGATCGCATTTGTTTTCGCATTGAAATGTTTTACATAGTTTCAATGTATGGTTTAATTAATTAGATGCTCTGGAGAGCTATATGTTGTTAGATGAGAACTATGTATGCACTTTGATTTTAATGTGATGATGAACTTCTATTAATTTGGATACTTAATTATATATAATGCATGCAGATGAACCGGCAATGGATGTACGGTGACAGACACACCCGCGAGTACATTAAGGGCATGCATGAGTTTCTCGATGCGGCTGAGGCAAACAAGCAGAATGGTTTTATGTGTTGTCCATGCACTGAATGTGGGAATACGAGGTCTTACTCTAACCAGAAAATCCTTCACTCCCACCTGCTTTACAAGGGTTTCATGCCACACTATAATGTTTGGACGAGGCACGGAGAAATAGGGGTTATGATGGAAGACGGTGAAGAAGAAGACTACGATGACAACTATGTGCCCCCTGAATACAGTGATGCTGCAACGTGGGGAGCTGGTGAAGATCAAGAGGAACCAGACGATGTGCCCAATGATGCTGCAACGGGTGAAGCCGCTGAAGATCAAGAGGAACCAGACGATGTGCCCGATGATGATGATCTCCGCCGGGTCATTGTCGATGCAAGGACGCAATGCATTAGTCAAAAGGAGAAGCTGAAGTTCGATCGCATGTTAGAGGATCACAAAAAAGGGTTATACCCCAATTGCAAAGATGGCAACACAAAGCTCGGTACCGTACTGGAATTGCTACAGTGGAAGGCAGAGAATGCTGTGGCTGACAAAGGATTTGAGAAGCTACTGAAAATATTGAAGAAGAAGCTTCCAAATGATAACGAATTGCCCGACAGTACATACGCAGCAAAGAAGGTCGTATGCCCTCTAGAATTGGAGGTGGAGAAGATACATGCATGCCCTAATGACTGCATCCTCTACCGCGGTGCATACAAGGATCTGAACGCATGCCCGGTATGCGGTGCGTTGCGGTATAAGATCAGACGAGATGACCCTGGTGATGTTGACGGCGAGCCCTCAGGAAGAGGGTTCCTGCGAAGGTGATGTGGTATGCTCCTATAATACCACGGTTGAAACGTCTGTTCAGAAACGAAGAGCATGCCAAGTTGATGCGATGGCACAGTGAGAACCGAAAGAAAGATGGGAAGTTGAGAGCACCCGCTGACGGGTCGCAGTGGAGAAAAATCGAGAGAAAGTACTGGGATGAGTTTGCAAAGGACCCAAGGAATGTATGGTTTGCTTTAAGCACGGATGGCATTAATCCTTTCGGGGAGCAGAGCAGCAATCACAGCACCTGGCCCGTGACTCTATGTATGTATAACCTTCCTCCTTGGATGTGCATGAAGCGGAAGTTCATTATGATGCCAGTTCTCATCCAAGGCCCTAAGAAACCCGGCAACGAAATTGATGTGTACCTAAGGCCATTAGTTGAAGAACTTTTACAGCTGTTGAATGGAAATGGTGTACGTACGTGGGATGAGCACAGGCAGGAGGAATTTAACCTTAAGGCGTTGCTGTTCGTGACCATCAACGATTGGCCTGCTCTCAGTAACCTTTCAGGACAGACAAACAAAGGATACCACGCATGCACGCACTGTTTAGAGGACACTGAAAGTATATACCTGGACAAATGCAGGAAGAATGTGTACCTGGGCATCGTCGATTTCTTCTGACCAACGATCAATGTCGAAAGAAAGGCAAGCATTTCAAAGGCGAGGCAGATCACCGGAAGAAGCCCGCCATGCGCACCGGTGATCACGTGCTTCCTATGGTCAATGATTTACACTACGTAATCTTTGGAAAGGGTCCCGGTGGACTAGCTGTTCCGAATGGCGCTGAGGGACACGCACCCATGTGGAAGAAGAAATCTATATTTTGGGACCTACCCTACTGGAAAGACCTAGAGGTCCGCTCCTCAATCGACGTGATGCACGTGACGAAGAACCTTTGCGTGAACCTGCTAGGCTTCTTGGGCGTGTATGGGAAGATAAAAGATACACCTGAGGCACGTGAGGACCTGCAACATTTGCACGAAAAAGACGGCATGCCTCCGAAGCAGTATAAAGGTCCTGCCAGCTACGCTCTTACGAAAGAAGAGAAAGAAATCTTCTTTGAATGCCTGTTCAGTATGAAGGTCACGACTGGCTTCTCGTCGAATATAAAGGGAATAATAAATATGCCAGAGAAAAAGTTTCAGAACCTAAAGTCTCATGACTGCCACATGATTATGATGCAACTGCTTCCGGTTGCATTGAGGGGGCTTCTATCGGAAAACGTCCGATTAGCCATTGTGAAGCTATGTGCATTCCTCAATGCAGTCTCTCAGAAGGTGATCGATCCAGAAATCATACCAAGGCTAAGGAGTGATGTGGCGCAATGTCTTGTCAGTTTCGAGCTGGTGTTCCCACCATCCTTCTTCAATATCATGACGCACGTCCTAGTTCATCTAGTCGACGAGATTGTCATCCTGGGGCCCGTATTTCTACACAATATGTTCCCCTTTGAGAGGTTCATGGGAGTCCTAAAGAAATATGTCCGTAACCGCGCTAGGCCAGAAGGATGCATCTCCATGGGCCATCAAACAGAGGATGTTATCGGGTTTTGTGTTGACTTCATTCCTGGCCTTAACAAGATAGGTCTCCCTAAATCGCGGTATGAGGGGAGACTGACTGGAAAAGGCACTCTTGGAAGAGACTCAATAATATGCAGGGACGGATATTCTTGGTCTCAAGCACACTACACAGTTCTACAGAACTCTACCTTGGTGACCCCGTATGTCGATGAACACAAGAACAGTCTGCGCTCCAAACACCCGGAGCAGTGCGACGACTGGATTACATGTGAACACATCAGGACTTTCAGCAGTTGGTTGGAAACACGTCTCAGAGGTGACAACACTATTTGTGATGAGTTGTACTTGTTGTCCAGGGGATCATCTTTGACTATATTGACTTACAAAGGATACAAGATAAATGGGAATACATTTTACACGATCCCCCAAGATCAAAAGAGCACCAACCAAAACAGCGGTGTCCGCTTTGATGCAGCAACCAAGAGCGGAAAGGACACATATTATGGTTACATAGTGGACATATGGGAACTTGACTACAGACCTGATTTTAAGGTCCCTTTGTTTAAGTGCAAATGGGTCAATCTGTTAGGCGGCGGGGTACAGGTAGACCCACAGCACGGAATGACAAAAGTGGATCTGAAAAATCTTGGGTACACTGACGAGCCGTTCGTCCTAGCCAATGATGTGGCACAGGTTATCTATGTGAAGGACATGTCTACCAAACCGAGAAAAAGAAAACATAAGGAAGCGAATACATCATACGATGAGCCAAAGCGCAACATAGTCCTTTCAGGAAAAAGGGACATCCTGGGAGTGGACGGCAAGACAGACATGTCTGAAGATTATGAAAAGTTTCATGAAATTCCTCCCTTCAATGTCAAGGCTGACCCAAGCATCCTGATAAACAATGAAGATTATCCATGGTTACGGCGCAATAAGCAAATGACACAAGCGAAGAAAAAGTGAAGACTTTCTCCCGCAACTATTATGATGATACCATGCCAAATTTGTAACAGACGAACATGCTACCATTGTCCGTTTTGTACATGCACATGCTATGTGGGTGAAATTATGATACCATCCCAACTTTCAACTTTTTCAGAGTTCATTTGAAATGCTTTCATGTCTTATGGTTCGAAACTTTGATACTTCGAAAGTGATTGTCCATTTTGTACACGAAGTGCATCATGTTTTTGTCATAACCCTCTCTACTTTTTGGAACATGCTATGTGGGTGAAATGATGATACCATGCCAACTTTCAACCTTTTCAGAGTTCATTTTGAAATGCTTTCCAATTTCAGAGTGATTTAGCTCAAAGAATGAATTAATAGCAAACAGAATGAACTAAAAACTTTTATGAAAATAAAAACAATCAATTAAAATATTATGTTATGATCAACTAAAATAAAACTATAATATTCTTCAATAGCAAAAAGAATATAATTTTTGCGACCTAAAATCAAACTATAAGTATTTAATTGTAAGTATAAATAAAAAATAAATAGCAAAGAAGAAAAAAATTTCTATTTTTATATAGTAAAGTTATTCATAAACTAGTGATTCACACAAATTTTTAAAAATTCAAATTTAAACTATTCAAAATTTAAAACTAATGGCACTAACAGAAAGTTTATAATTTTTGTGACCTAAAATCTAAAAGAAATCAATAAAAAACTATAAGTATTTAGTTGTAAGTATAAATAAAAAATAAATAGAAAAAAATTCTATTTTTCTAGTAAAGTTATTCATAAACTAGTGATTCACACAAATTTTTAAAAATTCAAATTTAAACTATTCAAAATTTAAAACTAATGGCACTAACAGGAAGTTTATAATTTTTGTGACCTAAAAGGAAATAGAAATCACTAAAAAACTGTAAGTATTTAGTTGTAAGTAGAAATAAAAAAATAAAAAACCAAAAACATGTAGAAATAAAAAAGAAAAAACCAAAAAAAATGCCTCCTACTGGGCCTACACGGCCTGAATACGACTAGAAACCCTACATGGGCCAGGATTCAGGCCCGCAGAAGGCCCAATAGGCCCACAGGCAGTAGCAAGTTTAGGCCCGAAAGCCTGCATTAGAGAGGAGCTCGAATGGGGAGGCACACCCGCGCTTATAAACCAGTGCCGGCGCCCTTCAGCTAGCGATATGGGACTAAACTTTTGGGCGCGGGGCAGCAAAGGCCATTGGTCCCGGTTGGTAGCACCAACCGGGACTAAAGGGGGCATTGGTCCCGGTTCGTGGTACCAACCGTGACCAATGCCCCCCTTTAGTCCCGGTTGGTGCCACCAACCGGGACCAAAGGCCGCCGCCTCCCGCCCTTTCGGCTGCTGAAAATTGGCCTTTGGTCCCGGTTCGTGGCACCAACCGGGACCAAAGAGGGGCATTAGTCCCGGTTGGTGTCACGAACCGGGACCATTGCTCTGGCTATATAAGCCAACACTTGTGAAAATTTGGCCAACCGCTCCCATTCGCCCCCAGGCCGTTCATCGTCGTCGTCGCCGCCCCGAGCCCGTCGTCGCCCCGCGCCGTCGCCCCGCGCCCGCCACGCGCCGCCCCGAGCCCGTCGTCGCCCCGCGCCACCCCTTCCCTGACCCCGTCGCCGTCGCCGTCGCCCCGCGCCCGCCGCCGTCGCCCCGCCCCATCCCCGAGCCCATCATCGCCCCGCCCCGTCCCCGAGCCCGCCCAGTCCCGTCCCCGCGCCGTCGCCCCGCCCCGTCCCCGCACCGTCGCCCCGCCCCGTCCTCGAGCCCGTCGTCGCCCCGCCCCGTCCCCGAGCTCGCCCCGCCCCGCGCCCGCCGCGCGCCGCCCCTTCCCTGACCCCGTCGCCGTCGCCGCGCGCGCCGCCCCTTCCCCAACCCCGTCGCCGTTGCCCCGACCACACGCCGCCACTTTCGGTCCGGCCGCCGGCGCCCTTTTTATCACTGATTTTAGGTTGATGATATGATGATGTTTTTTTTCTGTTGATGATATGATGATGTTTTTTTTCTGTTGATGATATGATGATGTTTTTTTTCATATATGAATTTTTTCATATATGTACTAATTTTTTTAAGTTGTTAGTAGATATCGATTTTAGGTTAGTGCATTTTATCACTGATTTTAGGTTAGTTGATCGATTTAGTGCATTTTATGTTTGTTGCATTTTAGGTTAGTGCATTTTATGTTAGTGGAGAGGAAGAAGGAGAAGACGAGGAGAGGAAGAAAAGGAAGAGGAGAAGAAGAAAGGAATAGAGGAGAAGAAGAAAAAATAGAATTTTTTTTCTATTTTTTCTTCTTCTCCTCTATTCCTTTCTTCTTCTCCTCTTTTTTTTCTTCTTTTTTTTCTTTGATCTTCTCCCCCTCCCGATAGGAAAGTTTTATATAGAAAGTTACAATTTTAGAAGAGTTTTATATATGCAAAAGTTACTATTTTAGAAAAAGAAGGATAGGAAAGAAGAAAATAAGAAGAGGAAAGAAAGAAGAAGAGGAGAGGAAAAGAAGAGGAGAAATAAATAAGAAGAAGAAAAAAGAAGAAAAAGAAGAGGAGAAGAAGAAAGGAATAGTGGATAAGAAGAGAAAATAGAATATATTCTATTTTCTCTTCTTCTCCACTATTCCTTTCTTCTTCTCCTCTTTTTTTCTTCTTTTTTTTCTTCGATCTTCTCCTCTAGCTATTCCTTTCTTCTTCTCCTCTATTTTCTTCTTCTTCTTCTTCTTCTTCTTCTTCTTAATTTTTATCGGGAACGAGGGTGTCGAGGATCGCCGAGGGGTCGAGGGTCGGGATCTAGGGTAGAAGGTCGAGGGTCGTTAAGGGGTCAAGGGTCGAGGGTTTCAGGGTCGAGGGTTCGAGGGTTCTATAGGGTCGAGGGTCGAGGGTTCTATAGGGTCGAGGGTCGAGGGTTCCAGCAGGGTCGTCTAGGGGTAGAGGGTTCCAGGGTCGTCGAGGGTTCCAGGGGTCGAGAGAGGTTTCCTAGTGTCAAAGTATTGAAGAAATCCATGCCTTCATCATTAGCCGGAAGTAATCAGGGCATGTTGGTACGAAGTTCTACACAGTTGTTCTGGAATGGAGTCCCGGATAGAATAATCCGCCTTTTGGTACGAATTCAGCAAAGGCCTTCCAAATAGCGATATTTGGAAGGCTCTTTCTGAACTTTGTACCAAAAAGCGAATTATCCTATCTGGGACTCCGTTCCAGAACAACTTTGAAGAGCTTCGTACCATCATGCACATGTTAGTTTCGCCTAATGATGAAGACATGGTTTTGTTGAATCCTTTGACACTAGGCAACCTCCCGACCCCTCGGCGATCCTCTCGAACATGAGAGGAAAAAGAGGGTCGTCTAGGGTTCTAGGGTCGTCGAGGGTTCGAGGGGTCGAGGATCGCCGAGGGGTCGAGAGAGGTTTCCTAGTGTCAAAGTATTGAAGAAATCCATACCTTCATCATTAGCCGGAAGTAACCAGGGCATGTTGGTACGAAGTTCTGCAAAGTTGTTTTGGAATGGAGTCCCGGATAGAATAATCCGCCTTTTGGTACGAATTCAGCAAAGGCCTTCCAAATAGCGATATTCGGAAGGCGCTTTCTGAACTTTGTACCAAAAAGCAAATTATCCTATCTAGGACTCCGTTCCAGAACAACTTTGAAGAGCTTCGTACCATCATGCACATGTTACTTTCGCCTAATGATGAAGACATGGTTTTGTTGAATCCTTTGACACTAGGCAACCTCCCGACCCCTCGGCGATCCTCTCGAAGATGAGAGGAAGAAGAGGATAAAAAAACAAGAAGAAGAAGAAGAAAAAGAGGAGAAGAAAGAATAGAGGAGATCTTCTCCTCTATTCTTTCTTCTCCTCTTTTTTTCTTCTTCTTCCTCTTTTTTTTATCGGGAACGAGGGTCGTCGAGGGACATAGATGTAGTGTCGTCGTTGTCGATATATACCCCCTCCCGATAGCTTACTATGATTAGGTAGCTAGTTCTACGTTTGGCACTAATATATCCATCTGTCATGTTTGAATAATAATTGCCATGTTGTAAATATTTGTAGAAACTATGGACACCGACCTAGACGAAGCAACAAAAGAAGCGTTGTTGAGGGACATAATCGCAGAAGGAAGTGATGCCATCTCGTTGTTTCTCAACGAAACCGATGGTCTGGAAGGAGAGGGTGAACAAGCTGGCTACGGTGACCTAATGCCGGTGCAAGAAGAAGAACATGAGGACGGCTCCGGTGACCCAATGCCGGTGCAAGAAGGAGACCGTGATGACGGCTCCGGTGACCGAACCGAGTCCGGCCAGGTATATATATTAGTTAAGCCTATGCTGACTAGCTGATTGATGCATTCATTGTTTTGGTATGTACACATATTAATTAAGTCTTAGTTCTTTTTTCTAGCCCTCCGAATCGAGCACAACTTCGGTAAAGAGACGAGGCCCGAAGAAAAAGTTGAGCTCGGATGAAAAGTTTGAGATCATAGCAATCGCGCCCGACGGCCAACCTATTGAACCCCTCCGGACAAAGAGCACATTTGTTGCTCAGTGCGGGGTTCTGGTTAGGGACAAGATGCCGATAAGCATCCAGCAATGGTTTAAGCCGGCTACAGAAGACCCTGAGGTGTCTTATGTCAATGATATGCAGAAAAATGATCTTTGGACTGAGCTGAAGTCAAATTTCACCCTACCGCCTGAGGATAATCCAGAGAACCCAGTTAAAGAGAAATTAATCAAGTCTTTTGCTCTGAAGAGGATGGCAGAACTATTCAGGAGGTGGAAGAAAGAGCTGAATAAGTTTGTCGAAAATAATGAGACACCAGAATTCAAGGGCAGATATGAGAAGATCAGAGATCACTGGCCCGCATTTGTGGCCCACAAGACATCAGAAAAGAGTAAGAAGATGTCGGCGACAAACAAGCAAAATGCTGCGAAGAAGAAGCTTCACCATCACACGGGGTCAGGTGGCTACCTCGTAGCTCGGCCTAAGTGGTCCAAGACTGAGAATGATCTGGTTCATAAAGGGATCGAACCAGAGACAATTAACTGGCCAGACCGTTGCCGTACTTGGTTCTTCGGGTCTGGCGGAACCCTGGACCCTGTAACAGGGAAGTGCATTTGGACGAACGATCAAATGGACATACCAGTCAGTAAGCTTAAGCAGTATATCGAAGCAGCGCAGGAAGGGACGTTCTTTCCAGACAGAGAGAACGACGAGCTCACAATGGCCCTCGGGAATCCGGAGCACCCTGGACGGACACGAGGCACGCCAGGCTCCATTCCGTGGAAGGCTGGGTTTCCGGACACAGGCGGTTACAAATCCCATGAGAGGAGGAAAAAAGTGCAGCAGACCCAAATACAGGCGCTGCAAGCAAGGGTAGACGCGATAGAGGAACGAGAAGCAAATCGTAGCAAACGTACTGCCGAAGCCTCCCCCGAAAGCTACCCCGCCATCTCAGCGCAGAAGCAGCGTGGCTTCCACCGAGCTGCTTCAGCTGGAGCATGCCTTGACGGCTCCTGCCAGATATCCCGTGGATGCTATAACGGAGTCTCAAAATTACGACCTTATGACGCAATGGATGAATTTGAAGGTCAAGGCGGCTGTTGGCTCTGTTTATCCTACTAAACCCGGCGCAACTTTTCACTGCCGGCCGATTCCAGAAGGATATGCTAGGGTGATGGTGGATGAGATAATGGAGGGATTTGAGGACCTCCAGCTTGACCACCCTACCGGTGAAGGGGAGGCTCGGCTGGGGTCTGCTCTAAAGACTCCATGCCTATGGCGGAAGGAGCTCATCAACCTTCTGAACTGGACGCCACCGCCTCCTCCTCCTCCTCCGGCGAGTCAGGGCACTCCGCCTCCACCGCCTCCTCCTCCGGCGAGTGACGATCAGGGCCCTCGGCCGGCTCCTTCTCCGGCGCGTGGCGGCACTCCACCTCCTTCTCCGCCTGCGCCGACGCGCCCGAGCAGCCAGCCTCCTCCTTCTCCGCCTTGTCAGCAAGGGCGGAAGAGACCTGCCGCCGCTCCAGCTGCTCCGGCGCGTCGTAGTCCTTCTCCTCCGCCTCTTAAGCAAGTATAGAAGACAACCGCTCCGTCTGCTCGGTCGCGTCTAGCAGTACAACCAGAGGCGGGAGGACATACAGATTCGGTCCTTCTCTGAAGACTCCAGAGAAGTTACCATATGAGAGGACCCTAGAGGAGAACGCCGAGATCGCGCGAGAAGAAGTGAGGAACTTCTTTGAAGGGGTGAAAGCAAAGAAACATCCACCTCCGGAGGAGAAGGTAGATCGGGTGAAAGTGAAGCGCACTCTGGCGGCCCTGACAAAACCACCGAAGTCTGATCCGCCGAAAGGAAACTATGACCGCATTATTGGAAAGGAATTTGCCGAAGCGGAGCGGTCGGGAAGTACTGTCAGTGATAAAAGGCTGAAAGAACGACGAGCTGGGAAACAAATTGCCCAGCTCGGCGAACAAGCGAAGCAATCGTGCCCCCCGCTCAAGGTGCCTAGCCACAACGTCGCTAATGATCCGAGGATGGTTCCCGGTTATAGAAATCTTGCAGATTACCTGCCCGACGAAGTACATTATGATCCCATGGACGTGCAGATACAAAGATACGAGTACGGGAAGCCTCTCCTCAAAGATGAAAGATCTCTATCAACGATGATGCGAAGATTGCATGATTGGTACTTGAAAATCTGCAGAGACTCTGGGGGGATGAGTACTTTGTGTGTGAAAGTTAAAAAGGAGCATGACCTCGTTGGAATTGATCTGTTGCCTGTTCCATTTGAGAAGTTCTATCAGTTTTTCAATCAATTGGCCCTCGATAAAACAACGGTCGCCTGCTACTGTCTATAAGTAGTACTACTTCTGTCATTAAGTTTCTCTATATAGCTTAGCTCTTTCATTGCATTTGTTTATAATCATCCTCACTATATTATGCAGATTGAAGATCGCCGAATTGAAGAAAAGACAAGTCGGTGATATTGGGTTCATTGAAACATATCTCATAGATGCAACTCAGGTTAAACTTCATGCCGCAGCTACCGAGGCCAACTTGCTACGATCGTTCGTAATAAATCAAAACAAAGATATAATACTCTTTCCTTACAACTTCAGGTGAGTGTTACTGTCTTGTGCGTATTCGGTTTCCCTTATATATTAGTCAAGGTTATAGTAATGTAATTCATGAGTTATGCATGTGTGTGCAGTTTCCACTATATTCTCCTAGAGATTAAGCTTGAGCAGGGAGTAGTAACCGTCTTGGACTCTAAACGAAAAGATCCCCAGGAGTATGCGGACATGACTGAAATCCTCAAGAAGTAAGTTAAATCAATCATTATCCACCATATCAGCAACTTTGTTCATTTCCTGATATCAAGTAATTGTTTTCTTTGTCCGACAGGGTTTGGAGAAAATTCACCAAAACAGTTCCGGGACTGCCGAAGGAGCTGGAATTTAGACACCCGAAAGTAAGTACTATAGTAGCATGTTCCGCGCATCTCCTAGTGATTCAAGCGCTAGTTTCATCAATACCATTTAGCATTCTTGCTTATCAGTTTGATTGACCTCTATTTCTTGTAAAGTGGTTGTGGCAGGAACAAGGGAATGATTTCTGTGGATACTACATCTGCGAGTCCATCCGCCACACGACCTGTGAGAGGGGCGGGTACTCTAATGAACAATATGAAGTACGTAAATAACAACATTCACAATTTTATTTTATTACCATCATTTGTGTTGAGTTTCATTCATTTATATATATATATATATGTATTGACCCCCTTCTTCAAATTAGATGTTTCGGAAGCGGGATGAACTCCTAGCACCAACTCGCATGCGAGCAATTCAAGAGGAATTGGCGGCATTCTTTCTTGACCACGTGATCCCTGAAGACGGAGAATTCTATGTGGACCCTGAGTCCGTATGATTATATTTGTAAGAGATAATTATAGTATATATGTAGCCGGTAGTGTCAGATAGATATACGAGAACTTGTTGTTCGACCAATCTCTCGGAGAAGGAGAGGTGGTCGATATCACTTCTCTCTGTATGCATATATGTTCATGACGATCTTCTGTTTCCTTCGTTTGCTTACTAGCTAGCTAGCGTGTCTAGTCCTCTCTATACGTATGTATAGTACATAGCGTCGACCAAGCACGGACATAACAGCGGACACTTCTCTCTATTAATTATAGCTAGCTAACACAATATATGAAACACCTAAATTAACCCCCCAAAACCCCCAACCCCCCCCTTCAAAAAAAAACAAAAACCCCAGCCATAGAAGTGCTGACGCGTGGATGCCTATTGGTCCCGGTTGGTGCCACCAACCGGGACCAAAGGGTCTCCTGACTGGGCTCTGCGCACTACCCACGTGGAGGGCCTTTAGTCCCGGTTCTGGATTGAACCGGGACTAAAGGGGGGAGGTATTAGTACTGACACTTTAGTCCCGGTTCCGGAACCGGGACTAAAGGCCCTTACGAACCGGGACTATAGGCCCTTTTTCTACCAGTGTTACGTGAGATGGGGTGGGAGGGGCGCTCAGCCCTTTAGTGGGCTGATGTGCCCCCTCCCCTTGGCCCATAAGGCCCCCCAACGCTTACCGGGGTCTCCGAAACACCTTTCGGACACACTGGTCGTCACCTGGTACCCTCGAAACAATTCATGACTCCAATACTCTTCGTCTAATATATCAATCTTCACCTCCGGACCATTCCGGAACTCCTCGTCACGTCCGGGATCTCATCTGGGACCCCGAACAACCTTCGGTAACCACATACTATTTCCCATAACAACTCTCCACTACTAGGGAAAAGCCTAGCAGCAGCGCGGGTTTTGGGCCTATTAGCAGTGCGGGGGCCGGCGCTACTAATAAGGCGCTACAGCTAACGTATAGCAGCAGCGCGGGTGCCACCCGCGCTACTACTATTTTAACCTCTAATCTCTAATCACCCTCATTGCTGCTCAATTTAATCTCTAATCACCCCTCATCATTCCAAATCATCTAACTTCCCGGACGGTCACCCATCCTCTCACTACTCCAGCCTGAGCACGCTTAACTTCCGGGTTCTATTCTCCCTTGATTCCAAGTCTGCACTTGTTGTTTTCCTGACAATAGTAAGATGTCAATCTATTAACCCTCGGGAGTTTAGCTTGAGCATGAAGTCACACATTTCGCTGTTTGAGTTTAAAACTATTGTTCTAAAATATAATAATTATTTAGTAACACTAATATTTCTTGAATAAGGAGTTTGACCACATTTTGACCAAAGTTTGACCATAGTTTGACCAGATTTGACCAAAATTCCAAAAAACTGAAACAATTATTTAGTAACACTAATATTCTTGAATAATTATTTAGTAACACTAATACTTCTTGAATAAGTAGTTTGACCACAGTTTGACCAGATTTGACCAAAATTAAAAAAACTAAAATTTGAGCATAACTTTTTTTCCTTTTAGAATTTGAGGATTCTAAAAATGTGCAAACAGGCCATAGGCGGTCTCCATCGTATGTGGATTTTCGTGCTAAACATTTTGATATATTATACGTTTTTTTCTGACATCGTATGCAAAAGTTATAGCCGTTTTACATTTTCCCTACACTTTTTGCAAAACATGTCCAAATTTAAGTTTTTAAGTTTTCCTAACTAGTAGATGTAGTAACATAACTACATCTCAAAGGATTTTAATTTTTGAAACATTTTGATATATTATACGTTTTTTTCTAACATCGTATGCAAAAGTTATAGCTGTTTTACATTTTCCCTACACTTTTTGCAAAACATGTCCAAATTTAAGTTTTGAAATTTTCCTAACTAGTAGATGTAGTAAGATAACTACATCTCGAAGGATTTTAATTTTTGAAGTTTTTATCATTTTCTTTTGCTTTTTACAAAACCGAAAAGGCGATCCACTGGGGGGGGGGTAGAGTTTCAAAATGGGACCTTTAGTAGTAGCGAGGGATTTTACCCCTCACTACTACTATGGCATGTCCCGGAGGGGCACGGTTGAGACCTCTTAGTAGTAGCGAGGGGTAAAAACTTAGTAGTAGCGCGGGTTTATAACCCTCGCTACTACTATGGCATGGCCCAGAGGCACGGTAGAGACCGCTTAGTAGTAGCGAGGGGTAAAAACCAGCGCTACTGCTATCAACTTAGTAGTAGCGTGGGTTAACAACCCGCGCTACTACTATGGCATGTCCCGGGGGGCACGGTAGAGACCGCTTAGTAGTAGCGAGGGTAAAAAACCAGCGCTACTGCTATCAACTTAGTAGTAGCGAGGGTTAAAAACCCGCGCTACTGCTACTTAGCAGCAGCGCCTGATTTTAAAGCGCGCTGCTGGTAAGATTCTGTGTATAGGCTTTTCCCTAGTAGTGCTAGCGTCACCGGACCTTAAGTGTGTAGACCCTATGGGTTCGGGAACCATGCAGACATGACCGATACAACCTCCGGCCATTAACCAATAGCGGGATCTAGATACCCATATTGGCTCCCACATGTTCCACGATGATCTCATCGGATGAACCACGATGTCGGGGATTCAATCAATCCCGTATACAATTCCCTTTGTCTATCTTTATGTTACTTGCCCGAGATTCGATCATCGGTATCCCCATACCTCGTTCAATCTCGTTACTGGCAAGTCTCTTTACTTGTTCCGTAAAGCATGATCCCGTGGCTAACTCATTAGTCACATTGAGCTCACTATGATGATGCATTACCGAGTGGGCCCAGAGATACCTCTCCATCACACAGAGTGACAAATCCCATTCTTGATTCATGCCAACTCAACAGACACTTTTGGAGATACCCATAGTGTGCCTTTATAGCCACCCAGTTACGTTGTGACGTTTGGCACACCCAAAGCATTCCTACGGTATCCGGGAGTTGCACAATCTCATGGTCTAAGGAAATGATACTTGACATTAGAAAAGGTCTTAGCAAATGAACTACATGATCTTGTGCTATGCTTAGGATTGGGTCTTGTCCACCACATCATTCTCCTAATGATGTGATCCCGTTATCAATGACATCCAATGTCCATGGTCAGGAAACCATAACCATCTATTGATCAACGAGCTAGTCAACTAGAGGCTTACTAGGGACATGTTGTGGTCTATGTATTCACACATGTATTACGGTTTCCAGTTAATACAATTATAGCATGAGCAATAGACAATTATCATGAACAAGGAAATACAATAATAACCATTTTATCATTGCCTCTAGGGCATATTTCCAACAGCCACTACGCCTAGAATTTTGAATTTCATTCGCATTTCTTGCATGGAACCTAGAAATTTACCCGAGGACACACATGTGATTTTTCAACGAACTTTGGTGCATTGGAACATGTGCTTGTATTTCAAATTTGAATTATGCACACAAAGGTGACACGTCCCCCCCCAGAACCACGAGCCTTCTTGAGAGAAGCTCCGATTTGCAAGAAGCTTATACCAAAATTTGTTCCTATTCGGCCAATTTTTTTACCACGGCATGGTACTACCATGACATGACACCATGCCAAGTTTCATGATTTTAAAACCAAGTTTCTCAATGTTCTCGACCGAGCCATGATACCATGACAGAAGTTTGAATTTTATTCTCATTTTTTGCATGGGACCTACTCCCTCCTTCCATCTATATAGGCCCTAATGTGTTTTTCAAGACAGCCTTTGACTATTGACAAGATTAATAGCACATGAGATGTATACTATGAAAATTATATTATTGGAAGCACCTTTGACATACAAAATTGAAGGTATGCTTTTTGTAAGTTGCATGTCATATATTATTGCTCTAACGTTTGGTCAAAGTTAGCCTCGAAAAACGCATTAGGACCTATATAGATGGAAGGAGGGAGTAGAAATTCACCCGAGGACACAAATGTGATTTTTCAACCAACTTTGGTGCACGGGAGCATGTGCTTGTAGTTCAAATTTGAATTATGCACATTAAATGACCAAAAACTCAATTAACGTGTAAATAAGGCCAAACATAGCTGGAATAATTCCAAAATTTAACCGAGCACTCATGTAGTTCTATGTTGCCTTTGTAAATAAACTCAAGGGGGACAACGTATATCGTTTCGCACTCAAAGGTGGCACGTTCCCTCTTAGAACCACGAGCTTTCTTGAGAGAAGCTTCGGTTTCCAAAAGCTTATACCAAAATCTGTTCCTATTCGGCTAATGTTTTTAACATAACATGGTAGTACCATGAAATGACATCCATGTCAAGTTTCATGATTTTCAGATGTGTTTTGGATTTAGAAGAATTTTAAAACCAAGTTTCTCAATGTTCTCGGCCGAGCCACGATGCCAAGATGTTTTAATTTTATTCTCATTTCTTGCATGGGACCTAGAAATTTACTCGAGGACACAAATGTGACTTTTCAACCAACTTTGGTGCACGAGAGCATGTGCTTTTAGTTCAAATTTGACTTATTCACATTAAATGACCGGAAACTCAATTAATGGATAAAAAACGACAAATGAACCCGGAATAATTCCAAAATTTAACAGGGCACTAATGTAGTTCTATGTTGCCTTTGTTAAGAAACTCAAGGGGGGCAGCGTATATCATTTCACACTCAAAGGTGGCACGTTCCCTCTTAGAACCACGAGGTTCCAAGTGGGAGGCCCAATTTTTTTACCACAACATGTTAGTGCCATGACATGACACCATGCCAAGTTTCATGATTTCCAAGCGAGTTTTGGGATTTACATGAATTTAAAATCAAAGTATCTCGATGTTCTCGGCCGAGTCATGACGCCCAGATGTTTGAATTTCATTCTCATTTCTTCCATGCGACCTAGAAATTCAACCAAGGACACACACGCCGATTCATGACACACATGATGCCCACCGCATCAGCTGCCCCGTCCTCCACCTCCAAGGAGCTGCCCCAACGTTCCCCTCGTCTATCGTGCCACCTCAATCCCCACAGCGCCATCTTGACCTGCCCCACCGGAACCGCAGCACCCTCACCAATTCCTCCGATGAAGACGAGGCCAACTCGGCGCCACCATGGATGTTCTGCACTCACCACTGCATTTTATCTTTTATTCGATCTCACGGGGCTGCCGGTGCTCGATACCGAGCAGACATGGCGTGTCTCCATCGACGATGCCGTCACCGGCCACATGATGCACGGTGTCTCTCCCCCATGTCGTTGCTTCCTCGGAGGCGACTTCCACAACGGCACTAGTTGCAGCTGCTCCGGCTCTCGCTCGCGCTGCGTCTCTATACTTGCTGTCGGTCGCGCTGCTGCACTCCTCCTGCTTCCGTTCGTGCTGCTGCTCTGCTCTTGTTCTCGCTTGCGCTGCTGCTGCTGCACGACCTCCGGCAGCTACAGGAGTTGCTGCTTTAGCACTCGCTTGCGGTGCTACTGCACAACTTGCTCTCTTCTAGTGCGTTCCCTACTCGAGTGCCTGCTGATTTAGATCACTGCTTCTCTGCTACTAGTGCTCGAACGCCCTAAATATCTATTGCAATGCTCTGTTACTAGTTCAATCAGTTTCGACAGTAAAATTCAGTTTCGACTGTGAAATTCATTTTCTTCAGTTAAGTTCAGAGTGAACAGTACTTATAGCATCTGTCGGAGCGGTCGTGGCACGGCTGATGCGTTTTACATCTAGCACTTTTGGTGATGTATTTTACATCATCTATTGCAGATGATATTAGGGTCCCACTTCAGATTAACGTTGTCTGTCTTGTCATGCTTCAGCCTCGTCGTTGTACACCTTAGCAGAGCTGCTCCAATGACGGAACCGTCCATCGCAGCGGAGCAGTACCCTCGGCGCCGTTTCCAGAGGCCTCGGATCTTGTTCCCTGCCTCCGACAGTCACACCAGCATCATCACCATCCTACACGTCCAACCCAATGATGCTGAGGTCCACAAGGCTATGCCAAAGAGGTTGTACACTCGTCGCATCACTTTGTTTCTCCATTCCTCTGTTCTTCCAATTCATGTGAGCCAAACACCCAGGTTGACTGAAATCCTATGTTTCCAAATGCTCTGTTTTGCACGTGCGTTCCTATCCTATTCCTATGTTTTTCCTGTCCCTGCGTTTATAGAATCCTCCAATTTTAAGGAGCCCTTACAGATTTACTTCATTTTCAGATAGGCGTCAAAGAAAACTCTGTGTGTTATGTCCTGCTCCTGCCGTGTCGTTATCCACCCCACCTGAGGTGCACCATCGACAGAAGCGTTCACTGTAGTAGAGATCCCCCTGCAGACTTCCTTTCGCCGCCTCAAATCATCTTTCCCGTTGCCGACAGCCACGCCAACTGCATTACATCATCGACTAAGTAGATGAACCTGAGGACTACACAGTTCCGGAAGAGAGGTCGCAGTCTTTCGTGTTTGCTTACGTTATACATCGGTTATTATTACCTGCTACTTTATCATTCAATCTTGAGTTTTCAATTGCCCTTGGGTCTCATATCGAGCCAGCAATGAACAATATCTGTCTACTATCTGGTCCGTCTGGGGTCTTCTATGTGGTTCATGTTGGGTGGGCAACAAACAATAGATGATCCATTGTCTATCTTTTTAAACTGAAGCTATAATCTACCTGCTATCATTAGTTTTGGATCTATCCATTCGTTCGCTACCATCAGTCTTGATTTTCGCATGCACCCCTTAGGCCTTACAAAATCTAACTATTTTTTATTATGCATGTCAGATATTGTACACAATCATACTGAATATGTAGAGAAAAAGAGAAGACTGTTGCGTGCGAATATAATGTCATGTAGATGCCGCTCCATGGTGGGAGAAGTGCCCCCCTCCTGCATTTCCAGATTGTATTCCATAGGAAGATAACTGTTCAGATGGAGATTCAGAAGGAGCCGACCATGCCTGTTTACCACCTGAGGTGTTTGCTCTAACCTGGCATGCTGATGTTGGTCATATCATGCATATGGCGCCTTGCATTGCTTACATTATACATCTTATATGTCATCAGCTTAGTTTAGATTTTCTTTGTGTGAATGCCACCTGTTTTGTTTCTATATCATACTCCCAACATTCCTAAATATTTATCTTTTTAGAGATTTCAACAAGTGACTACATACGGAACAAAATGAGTGAATCTACACTCCAAAATATGTCTACATACATCCGTATGTGGTAGTCCATTTGAAATCTCTAAAAAGACAAATATTTAGGAATGGAGGGAGTATATGGGAATTATGCAATGCCATCTTCTTTAGCCAGGCATCATATACGTGAATCATGCAATGCCATCCTGTTTAGCTAGTTATCCTATATGTGAATTGTATCGTGCCATATTTTTTTCCATAATGTATTCCATTTGTCAACAATGTTTATACATTCATCTACTCTTCCTATGGATCAGCCATTTGAGGCGGTCATGGGAAAATCTATAGTGAAAACAAGGTCTTCTGAGCAGTTAGTGCTACCTGTCGATGCAGATCTCTTGCTCGTTACAGATAGCTCCTCAAAGGAGGATTTAGAGAGAGATGACCAGTCGTATCCCCCCCCCCGAGGTGCATGCTCTAACTTGGCTGGGTTATATTGCTCATATCATGCATATGGTGTCTTACATTGCCATGCCATCTGCTTAGATTAGACATGCTTTGTGTGAATGCCTCATGTTTGCTTTCTATATCAGATATGTGAATTATGCAATGCCATGTTTTTCAGGCAGTTATCATATATGTGAATTATGCACCGCCATGGAGCCAGGCATCATATATGTGAATTATCTCATGCCATCTTTTTTTTCATTACGTATTCCATTTGTCGACAATCTGTGTATATTGAACTACTCTTCATGTGTATCAGCCATTTGAGCCGGTTATGAAAAAATCTGGAGTGAAAACAAGGTCTTCAAAGCAGGCAATGGCACCTGTTGAAGCATATATCTCGATGGTTATAGGGAGCTCCTCAGAGGAGGATTCAGAGACAAATGACCAGTCCTATATCCCACCTGAGGTGTATGCTCTAAGTTGCAATGTTTATATTTCTCATATGATGCATATGGTGTCTTGCATTTCTTAGTTTGGACATCATATGCACAATATTGAATTTTATCTGCTTAGTTTAGAGATCATACATGCGAGTGCCAGCTGCTTAGTATATGAATCAATTATGTCAATTATATCATGCCATCATGTATACTTAGACAACATGTATGTGGATTATTTCATCCCAACCTATTTTAGAAAGACATCATATAGTGTTGTCATGTCATCCTGTTTAGGTACTCATCATATGTTGAATTATGCCATTATATCCTGTTAAGTTATCCATCATATATCTGAAACTGTGTCATGCTATCCTATTTAGTTAGGCATCATATATGTGAAATTGTGTCATGCTGTCCTGTTTGGTTAGACAACATATATGTGAATTACCACATCTATCTATCACACAATGTCTGTACGTTCAATTTCTTTCCTTGTTTATCAGCCATTTAAATTGGAGGGGGTGATGGCAGTATCTACGGGAGCAAAAACCCGTTCTTCACAAAAGACAGTGCTACCCATCGATGCAGATAGAACCATGGTTGTACTGGCCCACAAACTAGCCCCACCACACATAATCGAGACTCTTCCAGATTGCACACTTACACCGTTGGGCAGAGAACCAGCTACAACCCATCTATCCGCAACCCCAGCGGATAGTAACCCTCTTATAGTTGACAAAGCACCATGTCCACCACAGAGTACCCCCACACGAGCAGTTTATAAAGCTACTGCAGTGCCCAAAGCATGAAGACCACCACAGCTAACCCAAACTCCATGTTTAAAGCAGAAGAGCAACTGTTCTCAGGTCAGATTCTGTAGCTATGGTCCATACTCCTTTGTTGTTGCATCACTGTATTTACTTATACCAACTACTTTCGAATTTGAAGGATCCAATTGAAACTCCAATGGCACAACATGTATGTTTTAAACCTATTTATTTAACTGGATTGTTGTTCTGACTTCTTGCTCTATGTTGATTTCAGTTTAAGTTGTATAAACAGTTATGTTCTCATGTGATGCACATTACAAGTGCTGCCAATGCTGTGTAGTTTCTCACACTTATATTCTGTCTATGCTGCTGTGTCTTAAAAATATATGAGTTGAACTATGTCTCTATCTTGATTAGGGAACATAAACTAGAATGATATGGACAATACAGTGACCATAGTACAGAGATATATGTTTGTTTCATGCTGTTGTCCTGTCCACCTTACTACTGAACCGGTTTACCAAAATGAGTTTCGTATACTACAAGCTAAACCTGTGATGTGTCTGCTTGTTTCTCTTGTAATATGCAAACAGAATATTGGAGAAGAGCACCCCACTATGCAATGTTAGAGAAAGTATGCATATAAGGTTCGAGATAGTGAGACAACCCTGTTGGTCTCCAAGAAAGGTGATAAAAACGATCTTGTAGACAGTGAGAAAACCCCATAGTCCTGCGTTGATATAGTGTTCGAGTTACTGGCCAGTACCGCTGGCACAAGCTCTTCGAGCTCGCTGCCTGAATCACTTCGGCTTCTTCAGTCTCAGCTACAAGCTAAAAGGCATCTGTCAGATGTGCTGCGGCAAGAAGCCGAAGGACTAAGGAAGTCCCTGTAGAATTCAGATGCGTACTTTCTTGTGCAACAGCAAGCGCTGGAGGATTTAAGCGCCAAACAAGAGAAAGTTCTGGACTTGTTTTGATGCGGCGTTTATATGCTGCTTTGTTCCCTATATTTGCACTGGTGGCGAACTTTGATGCCAAGTGGATGTAATATGTGTAATAGCCGTGATAGCCTAGCATAAGTTGCTTGCTTATTTATTTCCTTGTTGTCTTGTTTATTTGTTTGCTTGTAGTCAGTGCAGTTCTTTTTCCGCGGTTTGCTAGTGGCTGCAATAACCTATTTTTTAAAACTAGGCCACAATAACCATGGGCTAATATTTACTGTAGTGACACTAGGAGTCTTACGGGCCGTAGAAACAGTGGGCCTTCTACGGGCCGTCGAAACAGTAGGCCTTCTACAGGCTGTAGAAACAATGGGCCTTCTATGGGCCGTAGAAACAATGGGCCTTCTACGGGCCGTAGAAACAATGGTCCTTCTACGGGATGTATCATCAATGGGCCTTATACGGGCCGTATGATCGATTGGCCAAACATGGGCCAATAACAGGCCGCATTATGGCTGTAAACGGGCTAGAGTTGGAATCACCCGTTCATGGGCCGACCATAACGGGTCATCGTTAATAGGCCGTATTTGATGACGCTATGAAACGGCCCAACGTATTAACGGACCACAAACAGGCTGAATGTAACCACGAGCTGAATTTGGCCCACAAGAAGAAAATGACAATAACGGGCTTTAAGTAAACAAATGCTAGAAATGAGCCCAAGAATAAATGGGCTCTGAGAAGGCCGAAAGATAACATGGGCTGGAAACGGCCCAACGGAATAATGGGCCGTTAATGGGTATAAAGTGATACACTGTTCATTACGGACCAGTTTCACCACGGGCCGTTAATGGGTGTAAAGTGATACACTATTCATTACGGGCCAGTTTCACCACGGGTCGTTAATAGGCCAAGAGTTACATAGGGCCTCATATGGGCCGAAAGACGTCATGGGCCATACATGGGCCAGAAGTGAAAATGGGCTGGAATCAAATTGGATGGCCTAGATGACGCTACTGGGCCTAATTCGAATAGGGCATAACGGGTCTTGGGTTAGCGGGCTGTAAATGGGCTATATGCGAACAGGCCGTTAACAGGCTTTCCATGGGCCGGCCCGCCACCTTTTGACCAAGTCAAACAGGCCGGCGTTTTCACAGGAATGTTCTCTGTTGGGCTGTGCCAGATGTCGACGTATCATAGGTGTGTTCTGTCCAATGAGTGGATGACATCTGTCCCAATGATGAGCCGACACGTGTTTCCTCCAGCCAATGATGATTTTACACGTGGAAAATCCCCATTGGTCGGGGCTGTTAACGGGTTATCGGATCCAAAACCCCACCTGGTAGTTTAATGGCGTTCCGTTACGGTGGATGCCACGTGTCGCTCACCCTTGACGAAAGCACTTCTGTGACGCACGATTTATCGTCATGGAAGTGCACACTTCCGTGATGATAATTTTGGTAATGTCATGGAACACTTCTACGACAGCACATGTATGACTATCTTGATTCTGTCATAAAGTCGTCATGGATGTACATGCATGACAAAAAACGCGACCTACTATGACAAACACGTATCATCACGGAAGTGTAATTTTTTTATAGTGACATGTCAAGAAAACCGCCTCGCGATATGTGTGGAGCTGGTTAAGAAAAGCGGTTTGAATAAAAACCGGGCCATGGCGTGATGTCATGCTGTCAAAAGGTGTAAGCAGATTAGATTTGTGGAAATATTATTCTCTCTATAGTGGTATGTGGAACTAATTTAGCAGGGTCGGACACTCTCCTCGTATTCAAACTCTTCCGTGGTGTATTCGGAGGAGGAATCCGCCTTGCAATGCCGAAGACAACACTACGCGCCGGACTCATCGTCATTGAAGCCTGGTTCAAGGGCTACTGAGGGAGTCCTGGATTAGGGGGTCTTCGGACAGCCGGCCTATATCCTTTGTCCGAACTGTTGGACTATGAAGATACGAGATTGAAGACTTCGTCCCGTGTCCGGATGGGACTCTACTTGGCGTGGAAGGCAAGCTAGGCAATACAGATATGTATATCTCCTCCTTTGTAACCGACCTTGTGTAACCCTAGCTGAGGGAGTCCTGGATTAGGGGGTCTTCGGACAGCCGGACTATCTCCATTGGCCGGACTGTTAGACTATGAAGATACAAGATTGAAGACTTCGTCTCGTGTCCGGGTGGGACTCTACTTGGCGTGGAAGGCAAGCTAGGCAATACAGATCTGGATATCTCCTCCGTTGTAACCGACCTTGTGTAACCCTAACCCTCTCCGGTGTCTGTATAAACCGAAGGGTTTTAGTCCGTAGGACAACAACAACCACAACATACAATCATACCATAGGCTAGCTTCTAGGGTTTAACCACAACATACAATCATACAGTTCGGGACCCCCTACCCGAGATCCGTCGGTTTTAACACCGACATTGGTGCTTTCATTGAGAGTTCCTCTGTGTCGTCGCCGTTAGGCTCGATGGCTCCTCCGATCATCAACAACGATGCACTCCAGGGTAAGACTTTTCTCCCCAGACAGATCTTCGTATTCAGTGGCTTTGCACTGCGGGCTAATTCGCTTGGCCATCTAGAGCAGATTGAAAGCTGCGCCCCTGGCTATCAGGTCAAATTTTGAAGTTTGAACTACACGACCGACATCCGCGGAAACTTGATCTTCGACGAATTCAAGCCGCAGCCGGGCGCGCTGCACTGTCACGATGGGTATGACCTAGCTCTGCCGCCGAACAGTACCCCAGAGGCCGCGCCCGCACCAGCTCCGACCCTTAGCTCGGAGCCAACTACGCCAATCGAGGACAGGTGCCTAGACACCGCCTCAGGGGCTGCAGTCTCAACAGCGATCAAGTCGAACACCAGCCTAATCCTCTGCGAAGCCCATGACTCCAAGGTGCCGGACTCTTTTCCGGACTCCGAACCGTCCGCGCCCCTGCCAATCGAATCCGATTGGGCGCCGATCATGGAATTCATCGCCGTGGATATCTTTCAGCACTCGCCCTTCGGCGACATTCTGAATTCACTAAGGTCTCTCTCTTTGTCAGGAGAGCCCTGGCCGGACTATGGCCAACAGGATTGGGATGCGGACGACGAAGAAATTTGACGCCCACCCACCACCCACTTCGTAGCCACTGTTGATGATTTAACCCGACATGCTCGACTTCACTCCGAAGACATCGACGGTATGGACGACGATGTAGGAGACGAACATGAACCAGCACCTCGTCATATGACATATACATGGTGGATACACCCAAAGAAGGCAATGGCGATGAGATAACGGAGGATGAACCCTCCAAGAAGCAACCCAAGCGTCGACGTCAGCGGCGCCGCTCTAAGTCCCGCCAAAGCAAAAATGGTCATATCGGCACAGGAGATAATAACACTCCGGATAGTGCCGAACACTACAAGAAATATGTCAACTTGTGACCTTCACTATTGGTCTCTGCAAGGTCACAGTTTTTCATTTGCGACCTTTCTGTGACCAAAACCAAAAGGTCAAAAGCTGGCGGTCGTAAACTGAAATTAACGACCTTCTCTGTGAGAAAGTCGTAGACGTTTACGACCAAAATATGCCTACTGTTTTGTTTTGGTCACTAGCAGCCTCCTCAGGCCACGTAGGCATCCGACGTGGCAATCTGATGTGGCACAAGAATCAGCCCGGTCCAATTCGGTGTTCTACATGGGCCTAGCCCAACAATTCAGCCTTTTTAGAATATTTTTCCCTATTAATTTGGTTGACTACATGGGCCAAGCCCACATTTTAGCCTTTTTATTTCTGGGCCATGGCCTCTTATAATGCATTTCTTATTAGTTTTTGTCCTTCCAGAAGAATATTGTTTGGGCCATGGCCTTTTCACCCCAGACTACGTTTGTACAATGTTTATTTCTGGGTCATGGCCTATTGAGGCCCGGTACTATCATGGCAATTGAGTAATTTTCACAATCTGGCATTAAAGCAACATGTACATAGGGAATACAAAATTTCATTACACAACAATTGTTCAATACGTTTGATCACATCTGGTACTGTCCTAACAATGTCTACATAATTTGCCTTATCTCACTACTACATAACATTGTTCAACACGTAGGAGCACATCTGGTATTGTCCTAACAATGTCTTCCTTGCTCCTCTGATGGGCAAATTCTCCAGGTGTGACAACTTGCCTTCCTACAAGAACAGAACATTACATGAATAGATCAATCGAGGAGGAAACAGTAAAATAGGCTGAAAGCATCACACATACAAATAATAACATCATACATTAATGTAGAAAATAATAAAAATATCTATAACCAGGGCTATTTCTAGCCAACCTGTGTGCATGAATCATAATAGATCAAGCAAAAGACGTATAACCATCAGCAAACAGCAAATATTAGTGAAAGGGGACAATTTCTAGTACTCGTCATTTTTGCAAAGTGAGCAAGAACGATGATATTTTCCTACACATACTTTTTGATTTTTCCTTAGTCCTATAGTGATCTGCTCACTCCAATTCTATCTACTCAACCCATTCACATGCAACCTGGATAATCAGGAAGCATCTACTCAAATAAGGAATTAGAATGCAACATGGATAACTATGCCCTATGAAACAATTCACGTATCAAGAACCATCAAAGTAAATAAGGAACTGGTATAGAACACCAACTCAATCACCTTCACAGCAATGAAATCATGGATAATTCTTCTATTTAATTGAAGTTCTCTAAGCTTCTTCCCCCATTGAAAGCAGTCTACAAAAAAATTGAGAACAAGGTCAGCGCCAAAATTCAAACCATATAATTTCTTGCTAATCTCATATACTGTTATTCAAAAGAAAGATGTATTTTGCTGTAAGATTTTAGCGCTAGTACACAAGACATAAAAAGGTACCAAAAATCCTTAGTGATCTGAAGCAGCAAACAAAATTTAAACACAGACAATGCATGCCATAGTAATAGCAGCACAAACAGAGAAATGCAAAAGGCACCTCATACTAGTATGGTGATCTTCGTCACAAATTTTTAAGCTCTGTTTCATGTAGATAATTTATTTGATTTCAGTAAACAACATAGCATGCAGTATATATGAAGGGATTACAACAGGTTCCTACAGTACACTAGATAGGCCAACATTTTAGACTACTAGTACCTAGAAATCATATGCAACTATGTTTTTTCTCTAGCCCAGCCACAAGATCATAAGAGAAATCGTAAGTATCTGGTGCATTCGATATAATAAAGTAGCTCCCGAACAAACAGAAGTTCTGCTTCTTCACATCCCAATTGAGGAGATCTGTGGGATAACCTACCCTGAGGAGCTCGCCGCGGGATCTTCTCCATGGACAGCCCCCTTCTTTCACAACACCAGATTGGCCTCTTCACGAACCTGGAAAAATAAATGAACACACAAATCAGATTATGGGAGACGAGAGGAGGAAGAGGAGGAGGAGGGAGGATGTTTATGCAAGTGTATAAGCATCAAGCATGAGGTACTTTTCAAATTACTATGAACATTCTTAGTTTCTTTGATTGAAGTAGGTGACTGGGGCTAGGTGTGCTCACTACTAGGCAGTAAAAACTCGGTATATACAAGCATTGCGTGCTTAGTTATCGGCGTTGTAGTAACCAGTAGCAGGCAGGCAGCGTTGCAGTAACCCAAGTAATATAATGTAACAGCAGAGCGAGGCAAATCAAGTTGGCTGTGTGTGTGCTTGAACTAGCTAGGAACTATCATGCCCGCCGTTTTGACCGCATTTTGAAACGGGCATAAAAAATTCAAAAAAAATCAAAAAATTGGGAAACCTTCGCATTGTGTCATTATATGTGACCAAGTTTCCAGGAAAAATAATAAACTTATAATACGACATTTATTTTATAAAAGTGTTCTCAGAAATGTGGTATCATGCGTGAAGATTCATGGCTTTCAAGCCAAATGATCAATCTTATGGCCACATTCATGACATAGTTTGTTGAAATGATCTCATATTGTGCACAAGGGTGCATATTGGAATGGCAAACAATGTTGCCTAAGGAAGTTTTCATTTTCTTTGGACGAAAAAACCATTTCCCATTTTTCGAGTGCCCAAAAGGAGGTTTTTTTGTGAAGGACCTCCCAAATAATTGTTGCAAAATTGGACCAAATCAATTTTCTAATATACTAGGACATATTTAATGCACAATTGACAAAATGGTTGGGTGTCAAAAGTTTTGATCCACCTCTGGTGAAAAAGACAAATTCCCGCCTATTCAGTTGGATGCGGGTCAAATTTGAACTGCAGGTGCCTCATAGTTTGCTATTTATTTTTTCCAAAAAACATTTCTAGGTACATAAGTACCTATTTAATCAGAGAAACACCAAAAAAATTCCAAGATTCAACCACTAGCTAGGAGCGGTCATTCCTGCCGTTTTGGCCCATTTTGAAACGGGCATAAAAAAATAAAAAAATCAAAAAAATGGGAAACCTTCGCATTGTGTCATTATATGTGACCAAGTTCCCAGGAAAATAACAAACTTGTAATATGGCAATTATTTTAAAAAAGTGTTCTCAGAAACGAGCTATCACGTGTGGAGATCAATGGCTTTCAAGCCAAGTGATCAATCTTATGGCCACATTCATGGCATAGTTTGTTCAACTGATCTCATATTGTGCACAGGGGTGCATATTGGAATATTAAACAATGTTGCCTAAGGAAGTTTTCATTTTCTTTGGACGAAAAAACCATTTTCCATTTTTCGAGTGCCCAAAAGGAGGTTTTTTTGTGAAGGACCTCCCAAATAATTGTTGCAAAATTGGACCAAATCATTTTTCTAAAATACTAGGACATATTTAATGCACAATTGACAAAATGGTTGGGTGTCAAAAGTTTTGATCCACCTCTGGTGAAAAAGACAAATTCCCGCCGATTCAGGAGGAAGCGGGTCAAATTTGAATTGCAGCTGACTCATAGTTTGCTATTTACTTTTTCCAAAAATCATTTCTAGGTATATATGTATCTATTTAATCAGAGAAACACCAAAAAATTCCAAGATTCAACCACTAGCTAGGAACGGTCATGCCCACCGTTTTGACCGCATTTTGAAACGGGCAAAAAAAATTCAAAGAAAATCAAAAAATTGGGAAACCTTCGCATTGTGTCATTATATGTGACCAAGTTTCCAGTAAAAATAATAAACTTGTAATACGTCAATTATTTTAAAAAAGTGTTCTCAGAAATGTGGTATCATGCGTGAAGATTCATGGCTTTCAAGCCAAATGATCAATCTTATGGCCACATTCATAGTTTGTTGAAACGATCTCATATTATGCACAAGGGTGCATATTGGAATGGCAAACAATGTTGCCTAAGGAAGTTTTCATTTTCTTTGGACGAAAAAACCATTTTCCATTTTTCGAGTGCCCCAAAGGAGGTTTTTTTGTGAAGGACCTCCCAAATAATTGTTGCAAAATTGGACCAAATCAATTTTCTAATAAACTAGGACATATTTAATGCACAATTGACAAAATGGTTGGGTGTCAAAAGTTTTGATCCACCTCTGGTGAAAAAGACAAATTCCCGCCTATTCAGTTGGAAGCTGGTCAAATTTGAACTGCAGGTGCCTCATAGTTTGCTATTTACTTTTTCCAAAAAATCATTTCTAGGTACATAAGTACCTATTTAATCAGAGAAACACCAAAAAAATTCCAAGATTCAACCACTAGCTAGGAGCGGTCATTCCTACCGTTTTGACCCATTTTGAAATGAGCATAAAAAATAAAAAAATCAAAAAAATGGGAAACCTTCGCATTGTGTCATTATATGTGACCAAGTTCCCAGGAAAATAACAAACTTGTAATACGGCAATTATTTTAAAAAAGTGTTCTCAGAAACGAGCTATCACGTGTGGAGATCAATGGCTTTCAAGCCAAGTGATCAATCTTATGGCCACATTCATGGCATAGTTTGTTGAAATGATCTCATATTGTGCACAAGGGTGCATATTGGAATGTTAAACAATGTTGCCTAAGGAAGTTTTCATTTTCTTTGGATGAAAAAACCATTTTCCATTTTTCGAGTGCCCAAAAGGAGGTTTTTTTGTGAAGGACCTCCCAAATAATTGTTGCAAAATTGGACCAAATCATTTTTCTAAAAACTAGGCCATATTTAATGCACAATTGACAAAATGGTTGTGTGTAAAAACTTTTGATCCACCTCTCGTGAAAAAGACAAATTTCCGCCGATTCAGATGGAAGCGGGTCAAATTTGAACTGCAGCTGTCTCATAGTTTGCTATTTATTTTTTCCAAAAATCATTTCTAGGTACATAAGTACCTATTTAATTATAAATACATGGTTTGGTGGCGATACGTCGAGGTTTGGGCGGTGCCCGAGGGCCCCATCTCTAGAGCACGTAAACTCGCGTGCCCGCCGCGTGGTCTCCGCGTGACCCTGGCGTTGCCATGTGTTCTGGGCGGCCTAGGCATGTCTAGTGGGTTGGGCACTCCCCAGGTAGGTGCTAGGAAGAAAATTACAACATAAGATTCTCACGAGGAGACCGATCGATGCTCAAACATGAATTAGGAGCCAAGAGTTTGATTAGCGGTACGGGAAATGTACATGGCTAATGGGCGTGAGTTTTGGCTGAGGATGATCAGTTACTAAGAAGACCGTCTTCACAAATTTTCAGCTCAAAAGGAGGAGCGTAGGTGGTACTTGCTTTGCAAACTACCACACTGGACATAACTACGAATGTTGAAGCTCGACTCAAAATAATGAATGGATTGAGCTGGCATTTGGTGGAGGATGGTTATTTGGGCATAGGAAAGCACTGTAGAAAATGGATACTATGTGGACATGCCAAAATGGTACTTCCTTCACAAACTGTTGTTCTGAACAGAATAGGAAAATGAATATTTTTGAATTATTTTTGAACTAGGCAAGGAAGGTTTCTACATATTTGACGAAGATATGACCCAAATAATTTATGAGATTTTTTTGGGAATTTTGGGAATCACAAAAATATAGGTTGCTTCACAACCTAGGGCAAAAACTGCCACATGGACATGACACATAGGCAAAACTGATGAGGTGGCGCCTAGTCATAGCAACCCACCACAATTTACAAGGCTATGACCATCTATATTGGTCGTTAACAACTAGAAATAAGGCAGCAGACTAGCACTGTTTGCTTTATGACCATTTCATGTAAGGAAATTACGACCTTTTTGACCAAAATGGTCGCAATGGTTTAGGGTTTGGAGCCCCCCGAATAGCTTTTGACCAATTGGTCTGAAATGGTCATAGATCTATGACCATTTCTACTAGGGTCACTGAACGAAGGTCACTAGTTGACATATTTCTTGGAGTGGAAGACAACAACAATCCCCTCTAGCAAGATTTAGATCAGGAGGATGGAGAATCCAGCCCTCCTGAGAGAGCGGCAGATGGAGAGGAGGAAGATGACAATTACATGCCCCCCTCCAAAGACGAGGCGAGCCTCGACGATGATGAATTCACCATACCAGAGGATCCCGTCGAACAAGAGCGCTTCAAGCACCGGCTTTTGGCCACGGCAAATAGCCTCAAGAAAAAGCAGCAGCAGCTTCAAGCTAATCAAGATCTGCTAGCTGATAGATGGACTGAAGTCCTCGCGGCCGAGGAATATAAACTCGAGCGCCCCTCCAAGAATTACCCAAAGTGCAGGTTACTACCCCGACTGGAGGAAGGAGCGTATGATATGGCTGATCGGCCACCTCGCGGCCGCGATAGAGAGGCATTCCAGCCAAAAACTCAGCCTCCACCCTGATGCCATTCACATAAAAAGGCCTGGGAAGATACGCCAGACCTGCGGGACATATTGGAGGACAAAGCCAAGCATGCAAGATCGATCTACGGATCACGAAGGCGCACCACTCTGCGAGACGATAAACGTCATGCCAGATACAGTAAAAGCAAATCCGGACGGGCCGAACACAACGGGCAAGACCCATTCGAGCTGCGTCGGGATATAGCCCAATACAGAGGCGCCGCACACCCCTTATGCTTCATAGACGAAGTAATGGATCATCAATTCCCAGAAGGTTTCAAACCTGTAAATATTGAATCATACGATGGCACAACAGATCCCGCAGTATGGATCAAGGATTTCCTCCTCCACATCCACATGGCCCGCGGTGATGACTTACACGCCATCAAATAGCTCCCACTAAAGCTCAAAGGACCAGCGCGGCATTGGCTTAGCAGCTTGCCAGCGGACTCCAATAGCTGTTGGGAAGATCTGGAATCCGCATTCCTCGAGAACTTTCAGGGCACTTATGTGCGACCACCAGACCTCGATGACTTGAGCCACATAATTCAGTAGCCAGAAGAGTCGGCCACGCAATTCTAGATTCGGTTCCTGACAAAGAAAAATCAAATCGCAGATTGTCCAGATGCAGAGGCCTTAGCGGCTTTCAAACACAACATCCGAGACGAGTGGCTAGCCCGGCACCTTGGTCAGGAAAAGCGGAAATCTTTGGCAGCTCTCACGACGCTCATGACCCGCTTTTGTGCGGGAGAAGACAGCTGGATGGCTCACAGTAATAACATATCAAAGAACCATGGTACCTCGGATACCAAGGACGGCAATAGCAGGTCACATCGCAAGAAACATAAGTGCCGCACTAACAGCGAAAATACCGAGGATACGACAGTCAATGCCGGATTCAAAGGCTCTAAAACCGGTCAGCGGAAAAAGCCATTCAAACAAAGTGCGCCGGGTCCGTCCAGCTTGGACCATATACTCGATCGCTCGTGTCAAATACACGGCACCCCAGACAAGGCATCAAATCACACCAACAGGGATTGTTGGGTGTTCAAGCAGGCCGGCAAGTTGCTTGCCGAAAACAAAGACAAGGGGCCACATAGCGATGACGAGGGGGAATCAAGGCAGCCAATCACACCAACAGGGATTGGTGGGTGTTCAAGTAGGCCAGCAACTTGCTTGCCGAAAACAAAGACAAGGGGCAGCATAGCGATGACGAGGGGGAATCACGGCAGCCACACACCGGAGGACAGAAGTGGTTTCCCCCACAAGTGCAGACGGTGAACATGATATACGCATCCCACATCCCCAAGAGGGAGCGGAAGCGTGCTCTCAGGGACGTATATGCGTTGGAGCCGGTCGCCCCAAAGTTCAACCCTTGGTCCTCCTGTCCGATCACCTTCGATCGCAGGGACCACCCCACTAGTATCCATCATGGCGGATTCACCGCACTGGTCCTAGACCCAATCATTGACGGATTTCACCTCACTTGAGTCCTTATGGATGGCGGTAGCAGCCTGAACCTGCTTTATCAGGACACAATGCGCAAAATGGGTATAGAACCCTCAAAGATCAAACCCACAAAAACGACCTTTAAAGGCGTCATTCCAGGTGTAGAGGCCCATTGCACAGGCTCAATTACACTGGAAGTGGTCTTCAGATCCCCGGAGAACTTCCAAAGCGAAGAGTTAATCTTCGACATAGTCCCGTTCCGCAGTGGTTATCATGCGCTGCTCGGGCGAACCGCATTTGCTAGATTCAATGCGGTGCCACATTATGCATACCTCAAGCTCAAGATGCCAGGACCTCGCGGAGTTATTACAGTCAATGGAAACACAGATCGCTCTCTCCGAAGACAGGAGCACACTGCGGCCCTCGCAGAAGAAGCGCAAAGCAGCCTCTCAAAGCAATCAACTAGTTCGGCGCTTCAAAGCCCGGACACCTTCAAGCGCGCTCGGAGAAATCGGCAAATGGACCGCCTGGCATGATCTGAGCTCGCGTAGCAATACGGCGCCCACCCAAATCCCAGCCCAACGGCAAAACTCGTGCCACGCGTACATAATTACGCACTAAAAATACCATGGGCACAGGTGGGGAGGGGGCAAAACTGCGGCATGCCCCAAGATGCGGCTTAAACCACACTAGGGGCTTCCCGTTTTGTAATTTCTTCTCTTTTTTTAGGACCTTAATCTCTAGAAACAATGTCCGGTAGCACTATTGCCGAACACATGATGCAGCAACCAAGGAGGCAACCAGCTACGTCATACCACGGAATTCCCAGGTGGATTACAGTAATGAGCGAAATATTCGATTTCATATCATTCCTCAGCTTGCCCTTGGAAGGGACATAGTCCTACTCTTTGCTTATCGCACTACCAGTGTCACTCTGCTTTAACGCGATCTTTTGACTAAACAATGCATGACATTACGACTATTATTGCATTCCTGTTATATATATATCCATGTGTTCATTAATGACGCCTTGCAACCATATACTTTGGTACGGCCAACACACCAGGGGCTTACGTACCCCACAATACGGTGTGAAAAGTCCGAACACTTTCACAAGTGCAGCACCCCGAACTTATAGCATTATATGCATCAGCTCCGAATCATGTCTTTGGTCAAATGTTGGGTTTGCCCGGCTCCTTACGTTCCGCTCTATCGGCTAAGGTAGCGCTAGGAGAACTACTGCGATTGTGCCCCGGTTCTGCTGGGTTCAGCACCACAGTAGAGAAAGCTAAAACTGACTGTGATGATAAGGCGAGAGACTGGTCGCTGTTCGGCGAGGTTTTTGAGTCCCTAAATACTTATGCCGCTTAGAGCGAGGGGACGGCCCTGTCCGGCTTAAAGGCGTGTATCGCACCCCGAATTCGGCCTTCTGAATACCAGGGGCTTCGCCGAAATTTAAAATTATAGAATTCTATGGCTAAGTGAGAGTGATAAAGCAATATTAGTCCGGTTGCCTTGTTCGCTGTGCTGAGCACCTCCCTCGAAGGACCCAAACATGGGAACAAGAGTGCTCAAGTTTATCCCGAACACCCCATCGCTCGTGGCATGGGGGCAGAAGCCCAGGACTAGCCATCTCTCAGATTGGATAAACAGCCAAACAGAAGGAAATATTTTAAATTCAAACAAGTGTTGCATAGCGCATATGAAACAAGTTTTCATAAATATAGGATAAAATGAGCAAGTTTCACTCAAATATTACATCTTTGGAACACTCATCCTCTATGAGACGGGCACCCGGCAGAACACCCTCATAGTACATCTCGGGGTGGCGGTGCTCCTTGCCGTCCGGCGGCCCCTCCTTGATTAGCTTCGCGACGTCTAGCTTGACCCACTGCAATTTCACATGAGCGAAAGCCCGGCGTGCACCTTCAATGCAGACAGATTGCTTGACAACCTCGAGTCGCGGACAGGCATCCACAAGCCGCCTCACCAGGCTGAAGAAGCTGTTCGGAAGGGCGTCGCCAGGCCACAGCCGGACTATAAAGCTCTTCATGGCCCGATCGGCCGCCTTATGTAGCTCGACCATCTGCTTCAGCTGGTCGCTCATTGGCACCGGGTGTTCGGCCTCAGCATACTGAGACCAGAACAGCTTCTCCGTTGAGCTTCCATCCTCGGCCTGGTAAAATTGTGCGGCATCGGACACGCTGCGGGGCAAATCTGCGAATGCTCCTGGAGAGCTCTGGATTCGGGTAAGTAATCGGTAATTTACTCTTACATGCTTGCTTTGCATATAGAAAGCCTTACCTGCCACTATCTTCTTCATTGCGTCGATCTCCTGGAGGGCCTTTTGGGCTTCGGCCTTGGCACTTTTTGCGCTCTCAAGGGCCGCGGCAAGCTCAGACTCCTGCGTCTTCGAGTCAAGCTCCAATGCCTCGTGCTTCGCCACGAGAGCCTGGAGCTCTTGCTACACCTCGCCCACCCGAGCCTCGTGCTTCTCTCGCTCGGTGCGCTCCTTGGCCGCTTTATCTTCGGCCTTGGTTAGCGCTTGCTTCAGGGTCGCCACCACGGTCGTGGCCCCTGGCAAATATACGATGATCCTGTCAGTTTGCAATCGTGTCTTCGTTTATATATACATATCTATAGACATTGTATTCTTACCTTGTTCTCCTCGAGCTGCCTCTTGGCAAGGCCGAGCTCTTTCCTGGACCCCTCGAGGTCCTGCTTCAGTACGGCAACCTCCACAGTTAGTGCGGCGGACGCCAGTAGCGAGGCCTGCATACGCATATTGACATACTTATATTAGACTCCTGCGATATTATTTGATCCTCTATTCGGCTTTTCTTTGTAAACACTGTACAAAGCATCAGGGGCTACTGTCTATGCGGTAATATTTCTACTACATTTTAAAACACTTACCTCAAAGCGTGTTAGAAGGCTGGCACAAGCTTTAGTCAACCCGCTCTTGGCGGACTGAACCTTCTGGACCACCGCACTCATAACGGTACGGTGCTCCTCGTCGATGGAAGCGCTGCTAAGCGCTTCCAGCAGATTGTCCGGCGCGTCTGGATGGACAGAGGTCACCGGCACAGGCGTCTTGCCCCTCTTAGAAGTAGGCCGCCTTCCCGAGCCTGGAAGCGCTGGAGGCTCCGGCGCGGTGTTTGGCTGAGGGCCGAACTCGGATCTCTCAGTGGCCCCGTCCCCTCGGCTCCCGGAGTCCGGAAGGTCGCCTTGAGGCGCCTCCGGGACTGTCTCCCCTCAGTCCAGTGCCCCTTGAGACAGCACCTCGGCGTCGTCGGTTGGATGAGGGGAGGTGGCGGTCGGGACTGGATCGCTATCCATGTCCGACGAGCCCAGGGAGCCGTCCGATGATACATCAATACTGGCTCGTGGCGGCCTGCATAATCATGTTCGGCGTTAGGGAAAGCAGTGCGACAAAGGAATTTTATGAGTTACTCTGGTATCCGAATACTTACGATCTCTCCCCGGGGGCTTGGCCCTAGGTAACCACTCGTCTTCACCTTCGTCGGCGGCGGTGGAACTGTCCGGAAGGAGAGTCCTTCCCTTCTTGGACCCTTCGGCCCCCCAGTCGGGGCGGCCTTCCTTTTCTTATCTCTCCCAGCTGGAGGGGGAGCATCTTCTTCTTCTTCCTTGTCTTCGGGGGAGGAGTGCGCCGCAGAGTCATCGGACAGAGAGTCCGACAACGCCTGGCGTCGGGAACTCTTTCGGGTTCCCTTGGCCTTCTTGGTTTTCTCCGACACCGTATAAGGGGCCGGAGTCAGCATCTTCGCCAGAAGAGCGTCTGCTGGGCCTTCTGGTAAAGGAGCCGGACAGTCGATGAGTCCGGCCATCTCCAGCCAGTCCTGTCAAAGGTACGGGAGTATAGATCCCGCATGGAGTCCTTCTATATGAAATAAGTATCCTGTGAAAGGTAAAGCAGCTTACTGCACTGGCTTGGCGCTTCGCGCTGAATCCGCGATCCTCAGTAATGGGAGAGGGGACCTCGGCGCTTTTGAACAGCACCCTCCAGGCATCTTCGTGAGTTGTGTCGAAGAGCCTGTTTAGAGTTCGGTGCTGCGCCGGGTCGAACTCCCACAAGTTGAAATGCCGTTGTTGGCACGGGAGGATCCGGCGGTGGAGCATGACCTGGACCACGTTGACAAGTTTGAGCTTCTTGTTCACCATGTTTTGAATACATGTTTGGTGTCCGGTCAGCTCTCCCGAACTACCCCAGGACAGGCCCTTCTCTTTCCAGGAGGTGAGCCGCGTGGGGATGCCAGATCGGAACTCGGGGGCCGCTGCCCATGCAGGGTCGCGCGGCTCGGTGATGTAGAACGACCCCGATTGCCACCCCTTTATGGTTTCCACAAAGGAGCCCTCGAGCCATGTTACGTTGGGCATCTTGCCCACCATGGCGCCTCCGCACTCTGCCTGGCGGCCACCCACAACCTTCGGCTTGACATTGAACGTCTTCAACCATAAGCCGAAGTGGGGCTTGATGCGGAGGAAGGCCTCGTACACGACGATAAACGCCGAGATGTTGAGGATGAAGTTCGGGGCCAGATCGTGGAAATCCAGGCCGTAATAGAACATGAGCCCCCGGACAAATGGGTGGAGAGGGAATCCCAGTCCGCGGAGGAAATGGGTGAGGAACACTACCCTCTCATGGGGCCTGGGGGTGGGGATGAGCTGCCCCTCATCTGGGAGCCGGTGCGCGATGTCGTCGGACATGTATCCGGCTCTCCTCAGCTTCTTGATGTCTCCATCCGTGACGGAGGAGACCATCCACCTGCCTCCCACTCCGGACATGGTTGGAGAAGGTTGAGGTGGGAAGTGCGAACTTGGGCGCTAGAGCTCGAGTGTGCGAAAACGGATGAGCGAACGAGGAAGAAGGCGTGGATAGAAAGGTGAATCCTTATCCCTTTATATGGGCGGATGAAACTAAGCCTCCCCACTAGCCTTGTAAAACTCGCTTATCCCCCAAAAGCAGTAATCGATGGCGCGGTTTGGTTACCCACGCCCGTATTGATGAGAATCCCGTAATAAGGGGACACGATCTCTGCTTTTACAAGACGTGTCGAAAAACTACCTCGCTTTATGTGCGGGGCTAGTTAAAGGAAACGGTTCGAATAATCACCGGGCCATGACATAACGTCATGCTGTCAAAACAAGTCAGCAAATTAGATTTGCAAAAATATTATTCTCTCTACGGTGGTACGTGGAACTTATTTGGCAGGGTCGGACACTATCCTTGTATTCAAATTCTTCTGTGATGTATTCAGAGAAGGAACCCGCCTTGCAATATCGAAGACAATACTGCGCGCCGGCCTCATCGTCATTGAAGCCTGGTTCAGGGGCTACTGAGGGAGTCCTGGATTAGGGGGTCTCCGGACAGCCAGACTATCTCCATTGGCCGGACTATTAGACTATGAAGATACAAGATTGAAGACTTCGTCTTGTGTCCGGGTGGGACTCTACTTGGCGTGGAAGGCAAGCTAGGCAATACGGATATGGATATCTCCTCCTTTGTAACCGACCTTGTGTAACCCTAACCCTCTCCGGTGTCTGTATAAACCGAAGGGTTTTAGTCCGTAGGACAACAACAACCACAACATACAATCATACCATAGGCTAGCTTCTAGGGTTTAGCCTGTCTGATCTCGTGGTAGATCTACTCTTGTACTACCCATATCATCAATATTAATCCAGCAGGACGTAGGGTTTTACCTCCATCAAGAGGGACCGAACCTGGTTAAAACATTGTGTCCCCTGCCTCCTGTTACCATCCAGCCTAGACGCACAATTCGGGACCCCCTACCTGAGATCCGCCGGTTTTGACACCGACACTAGCCCCCTCCGGTGCCTATATAAAACGGAGGGTTTTAGTCCATAGGACAACATACAATCCGACCATAGGCTAGCTTCTAGGGTTTAGCCTCTTTGATCTCGTGGTAGATCAACTATTGTAATACTCATATCATCAAGAACAATTAAGCAGGACGTAGGGTATTACCTCCATCAAGAGGGCCCGAACCTGGGTAAAACATCGTGTCCCTTGCCTCCTGTTACCATCCACCTTAGACGCACAGTTCGGGACCCCCTACCCGAGATCCGCCGATTTTGACACCGACAGGGACCATATATGCTGGAGGGAGAAATCCCTGAGTCTGCAGCTCTACTAATCGACTGTGTGGGACGGAACACCTCTCCCAATCACTGGGCTTAGGGCTACGGGGGTGGGAGGAGGAGCTGCGGTGGTCGGCCATGTTGGAGTGGATTTTTCCGAAGCGCGCTCCGATGGATTCTCGCCGTGGGAGGATGGTATGGATTGGATCTAAGAATCCCCATCCCTCTAATAGACAATTTATTTACCTGGCTAAGGGGGCAAATGTAAAGACGCCCTAGCTCCTTGTATTCATTCGACACGTGGAAGATAGCCCTTATTGAGCACAGAAGCGAAGAAGTCCAAACATTTATTGGGCCAGACACTACTTAACAAACATTCAAGATTTGGAGAAGAACCCGCCTTGCAATGCCGAAGACAGTACTGCGCGCCGGACTCAAAGTCGTTGAAGCCTGGTTCGGGGGCTACTGAGGGAGTCCCGGATTAGGGGGTCTCCGCACAACCGGACTATATCCTTTGGCTGGACTGTTGGACTATGAAGATACAAGATTGAAGACTTTGTCTCGTGTCCGGATGGGACTTTACTTGTCGTGGAAGGCAAGCTAGGCAATACGGATATGTATATCTCCTCCTTTGTAACCGACCTTGTGTAACCCTAGCCCCCTCCGGTGTCTATATAAACCAAAGGGTTTTAGTCCATAGGACGATATACAATCATACCATAGGCTAGCTTCTAGGGTTTACCCTCTTTGATCTCGTGGTAGATCAACTCTTGTAAGACTCATATCATCAAGAACAATCAAGCAGGACATAAGGTATTACCTCCATCAAGAGGGTCCGAACCTCTGTAAACATCGTGTCCCCTGCCTCCTGTTACCATCCGCCTTAGACGCATAGTTCGGGACCCCCTACCCAAGATCCGCCGGTTTTGACACCGACAGCCGTCAAGGAGCAGGCCACTCGGAAGAAGCTCAAGGCCCGGGTCAATGAGGTCCAACAGGATCTCGAGGACGCGGTGAAGAAGTGCGAGGCCTTGGAGCACAATGCGTCGGTTCAAGAGACCAAACACGCCGAGGCTCGTTAGAGTGCGGAGGCAGCCCGGAATGAGGCCCAGGGCGCCCTACAGGAGATCCAGGAGGCCAGGAAGATCGCAGCGGGTAAGGTATTCAATATGCAAAGCAAGAATGTGAAGATGAAATATAGTTTACTAACCCAGATTCGGAGTTCTCCAGGGGCTTTTACTGATCTGCCGCGCAGTATGGCTGACGCCGCAGAGTTCTTCCGAGCCGAAGAAGGGAGCTCTGTGGAGAAGATGTTCTGGTCGCAATATCTTGCGTCAGAACATCTGGTGCCCTTCAGCAATAAGCTAAAACAGATGGTCGAGCTGCATGGGGTGGCCGAACTGGCCATGAAGGATTTAATAATCCGGTTGTGGCCAGCTGAAGTTATACCCGGCATTTACTTCGGCCTCGTGAAGCGACTGGTCGGTGCCTGTCCTTGGCTGTATGTCGTCAAGTGGTTCGTCTGCATCGAGGACGCACATCTGGCCTTCTCCTATTGCAAGGTCTGGTGGGTGAAGCTGGACGCTGTCAAATGAGCGAATGTGGGGCCGCCGGAGGGCAAGGAGCACCGCACACCGAGCGATACTTTGGCGATGTCTTGGAGGGGTCCCGCATTGTTGCGGATCATTGTGCGGAAGACACTATCTTTGAATGAACGCATTCGAGATCCCTCTACCTTGTATGATAAAACGAAGTGATTGTTCAATATAATGCGTGTTATGTTTTTAAATTTTTACTTCCTGTGTGGCCGTGTTGTATCAAATCTGAGGGTTAACCAGTCGTCGGCTTCTGCCCCCACGTAGGTAGTATGGGGGTGTTCGGGATGGAATCTAAACAATCTTAATCCAATTAGATGATCCTTGAAGGAGTTGTTTAGCGCAACGAACCAGGCAACCATACTATGCGGCTGTAACGCCCTCACTTAGCCATAGGAGTTCGACAATAAAAACATGGGCGCAGCCCCTAGTATCCGAACTAGAGTGCTATAAGCATCTGATTGGGAAGTACCAATCCTTCGCGTAATGCAGAAGAAACCTCCAACGATTTGTAACCTCCGAATAGCTGACCGGCTCTCGCCGCATCATGACAGTCAGTTTTCGGCTTTCTCTACTGAGGTGCTCCTTTGGATAAACCAAGGCACAATCACAGTAGTTCTCCCTTTACTACCTTAGCCGATATAGAGGAACATAAGGTGGCAAGCACAGGAGCCGGGCAACCCAACTATTGACCAAAGACATGATTCGGAGCCAATGCATATAATGCTAAATTCGGGGTGCCGAACTATACTTATAAAAAGTGTTCAGACTTTTGTTGCCGTAATGTGGGGTGCTATGAAGCCCCTGGAAAACATCAAATGTACCAAAGTGTACGGGTGCTACCTGATAGGATTATCCACAGGGAAGCTAAGAGAAAAAATAGAAAGAAAACAAAAAGGGTGCAAAGGTAAAAAGCTGGGGTCCTAAAGCTCCAGTCGCAAACTGTTCTCATTGTAATTTAATTAGTGCATCAAGGCGCATTAATACAGGTAGTGTGATAAGCAACAGGCTATTTAACATGCCAAAACCAAGGGAGAGCTCCATGTGGGACTTGAAAAATAGGTAGATTTATCATTATTGGAATCACCTAAAAAGTACCCCATATGCCTGTGTTTCTCGCCGTCTTGGTGTGTTTATCCTTCAAGAGGACCGATGACCAAACCACCAGATGGGGCATGTAGGATTGAGACCTGAAAAGGAGACAAGTAAAAGTGAAAGTATGTGTGTATCCGATGTCGGTTGAGCCGTACTATGGACCACAAGCGAGTGCGTAGTTATGTACGCACGGCACAAATGCCACCACTTGATCAGGACTGAGGCGGAGGCCGGATTGCTAGTCGAGCTCCTGAAGAGCCGAGCTCTCCTGTTGAAGAGTAGTTCGGACCTTCTTAACGGTGTCCATGGGCTCGGCAGCCGAATTAAGGTTTAGCTTGAGAAGGCCGCTTTGTACTTCTGCTGCTAAGGCAGCTGTGTGCTCTTCAGTATGAAGGGAGCATTCCGTATTTCCATTGTACGTTATGACGCCGCTTGTACCGGGCATCTTGAGCTTGAGATAAGCATATTGTGGTACTGCATTGAATCGAGCAAACGCAGTTCGGCCGAGCAGTGCATGATAGCCGCTGTGGAAGGGGGCGATATCGAAGATTAAATCCTCACTTCGCAAATTGTCCAGAGATCCGAAGACATCCTCTAGTGTAACTGAGCCCGTACAGCGGGCCTCTACACCTGGTATGACTCCTTTGAAGGTAGTCCTGGTGGGCTTGATCCGTGACGGGTTAAAGCCCATTTTTCGCGCTGTATCCTGATAGAACAGATTGAGGCTGCTACCTCCGTCTATATGGACGCGAGTCAGGTGGAACCCATGAATTATTGAGTCTAGGACCTGTGTGGCTGAGCCACCATGATGGATACTGGTCGTATGATCCCGACGATCAAAGTGATCGGGCATGACGACCATGGATTAAATTTTGGGGCGACTGGCTCTACCGTGTAGACATCCCTGGGTGCACACTTGCGCTCCCTCTTGGGGATGTGGGTAGCATATATCATGTTCACCGTTTGACCTGAGGGGGAAAATTCTTCTATTCTCCTGTGTTCGGTTGCCGGGGCTCTTCGTCATCGTCCTCGCTTTGCGATCCCTTTTCCCTATTCTCGGTGTTTAATTTTCCATCCTGTTTAAAACCCAGCAATCTCTATTTGTATAATTGGGTGGTTTGTCCGGGGTGCCATGAATCTGGCATGGATGATCAAGTATGCGGTCCAAGCTGGATGGGCGTGAATTGTTCTTCCATTGACCGGACTTAGAGCCACTGAATCCGGCATTGACCGCCGTATCCTCAGTGTTTTCATTGTTGTTTCGACGCTTGTATCTATTGCGTCGAGACTTGTCTTTGTTATTTTTAACTTTAGGGGTGCCGGCATCGCTTGCATTGTTTTTGCTACGGGCCAACCAACTGTCCTCTGATAACCCACAAGTATAGGGGATCGCAATAGTTTTCGACAGGTAAGAGTGTCGAACTCAACGAGGAGCTAAAGGCAGAACAAATATTCCCTCAAGTTCTATCGACCACCGATACAACTCTACGCATGCCGGATGTTCGCTTTACCTAGAACAAGTATGAAACTGGAAGTACTTTGTAGGTGTTGTTGGATAGGTTTGCAAGGTAATAAAGAGCAAGTAATTAAAAAGTAGGCGCTGTTGTAAGTAAATAAGCAATAAAGTAAATATAGCGAGTATGGAAAAGTGGTGGTAGGAGTTGTGCAATTGCCCCTAAGCAATTGACTACTTTACTAGACCGATAGCAAGTTTTATGTGGGAGAGGCCACTGCTAGGATGTTATCCCTGACCTGGAATTCTATGCACTTATGATTGGAACTATTAGCAATCATCTTCAACTACTAACGTTCATTAAGGTAAAACCCAACCATAGCATTAAGATATATTGGTCCCCCTTCAATCCTGTATGCGTCAATTTCTATGCTAGGTTGAAGCTTCTGTCACTCTTGCCCTCCAATACATAGTCCTATCAACATACAACTAAACCTATGGTGTGATCCACGCGCGCGCTCATAGTATGCGCACCAAAGGACAGCAACATAACCACAAGCAAATTAAATCAATCATAGCAATTCATCAACTACCAATAGGACAACGAAAATCTACTCAGACATCATAGGATGGCAACACATCATTGGATAATAATATGAAGCATAAAGCACCATGTTCAAGTAGAGGGTACATCGGGTTGCGGAAGAGTGGACCACTGTAGATAGAGGGGGGAAGGTGATGGAGATGTTGGTGAAGATGGCGGAGGTGTTGGTGTAGATCGCGGTGATGATGATGATGGCCACTGCAGCGTTCTGGCGCCACCGGAAGATAAGGGGAGAGGGGGGCCCTTCGTCTTCTTCTTCCTTGACCTCCTCCCTAGATGGGAGAAGGGTTTCCCCTCTGGTCCTTGGCCTCCATGGCATCGGAGGGGTGAGAGCCCCTCCGAGATTTGATTTGTCTCTCTGTCTCTCTCTGTTTCTGCATTCTCTCTGCTGCCCTTTCACCGTTTCGTATATATATGGAGATTCGTAACTCCGATTGTCCTGAAACATTCGCCGTGATTTTTTTACCAAAAAATAGGTTTCTTGCGGCCGAAGAAGGGCACAAACCGCCTTACGGGTGGCCCACGAGGGTCAGGGGCGCGCCCAGGGGGGCAGGCGCGCCCCCTGCCTCGTGGCCACCTCGGGCACCGTCTTGTGTGGATTTTGATTCCAAAATTTTCCAAATATTCCAAAAATAAGCTCCATCTGTTTTTATCCCGTTTGGATCCCGTTTGAACATGCAACAAACAGGAACTGGCACTGGGCACTGGATCAATATGTTAGTCCCAAAAATAGTATAAAAAGTTGCCAAAAGTATATGAAAGTTGTATAATATTGGCATGGAACAATCAAAATTATAGATACGACGGAGACGTATCAACATCCCCAGGCTTAATTCCTGCTTGTCCTCGAGTAGGTAAATGATAAAAAAAGATAATTTTCGATGTGGAATGTTACCTAGCATAATCTTGATCACATATCTAATCATGGCATGAATATTAAGATATGAGTGATTCAAAGCAATAGTCTATCATTTGACATAAAAACACTAATACTTCAAGCCAACTAATAAAGCAATCATGTCTTTTCAAAATTAACAAGGCCAAAGAAAGCTATCCCTACAAAATCATATAGTCTGGCTATGGTCCATCTTCACCACACAAAATATTCACATCATGCACAACCCCGATGACAAGCCGAGCAATTGGTTCATACTTTTTAACGTGCTTAAGTATTTTCAACCCTCACGCAATACATGACCGTGAGCCATGGATTTAGCACTATAGGTGGAATAGAATGGTGGTTGTGGAGAAGACAAAAAGGAGAAGATAGTCTCACATCAACTAGGCGTATCAACGGGCTATGGAGATGCCCATCAATAGATATCAATGTGAGTGAGTAGGGATTGCCATCCAATGGATGCACTAATAGCTATAAGTGTCTAAAAGCTCAAACTGAAACTAAGTGGGTGTGCATCCAACTTGGTGGCTTATGAAGACCTCGGGCTTTTGAGGAAGCCCATCATCGGAATATACAAGCCAAGTCCATAATGAAAATTCCCACTAGTATATGAAAGTGATAACTCAAGAGACTCTCTATATGAAGAACATGGTGCTACTTTGAAGCACAAGTGTGGTAAAAGGATAGTAACATTGCCCCTTCTCTCATTTTCTCTCATTTTTGGGCCTTTTCTATTTTTGGCCTTTCTCTTTTTTTATTTTTTTTCGTCCGGAGTCTCATCCCAACTTGTGGGGGAATCATAGTCTCCATCATCCTTTCCTAACAGGGGCAATGCTCTAATAATGATGATCATCACACTTTTATTTACTTACAACTCAATATTACAACTCAATATTACAACTCGATATCTAGAACAAAGATATGACTCTATATGAATGCCTCCGGCGGTGTACCGGGATGTGCAATGATCTAGCATAGCAATGACATAAAAAACAGACAAGCCATGAAAACATCATGCTAGCTATCTTACGATCATGCAAATCAATATGACAATGAATGCTCAAGTCATGTATATGATGATGATGGAAGTTGGATGGCAATATATCTCAGAATGGCTATGGAAATGCCATGATAGGTAGGTATGGTGGCTGTTTTGAGGAAGGTATATGGTGGGTTTATGGTACCAGCGAAAGTTGCACGGTACTAGAGAGGCTAGCAATGGTGGAAGGGTGAGAGTGTGTATAATCCATAGACTCAACATTAGTCATAAAGAACTCACATACTTATTGTAAAAGTTTATTATCCCTCGAAGCAAGGTACTACTACGCATGCCCCTAGGGGGATAGATTGGTTGGAAAATACCATCGCTCGTCCCCGACCGCCACTCATAAGGAAGACAATCAATAAATACCTCATGTTCTGACTTCGTTACATAACGGTTCACCATACGTGCATGCTACGGGAATCACAAACCTCAACACAAGTATTTCTACTAATCCACAACTACCCGCTAGCATGACTCTAATATCACCATCTTTATATCGCAAAACTATTGCAAGGAATCAAACATATCATATTCAGTGATCTACAAGTTTTATGTAGGATTTTATGACTAACCATGTGAATGACCGGTTCCTGTCATCTCTCTAAATAGATATAAGTGAAGCAAGAGAGTTTAATTCTCTCTATAAAAGATATGCCCACGCTCTAACAAATATAAGTGAAGCAAAAGAGCATTCCTCAAATGGCGGTTTTCTATGTAAAGAGAAACAGGCAATCCAAACTTCAAATGATATAAGTGAAGCACATGAAGCATTCTATAAAGCCATATTCAAAAGATATAAGTGAAGTGCATAGAGCTTTCTATAAATCAACCAAGACTACCTCATACCAGCATGGTTCATAAAAGAAAGATGAAAACTAAATGCAAAAGACGCTCCAAGATTGCACATCTCGCATGAAAGAAACAAATCCGAAAACATACCGATACTTGTTGAAGATAGAGGGGATGCCTTCCGGGGCATCCCCAAGCTTAGAATCTTCAGTCTCTTTGAATATTTACGTGGGGTGCCTCGGGCATCCCCAAGATTGAGCTCTTGCCTCTCTTCCTTCTTCTCACATCGAGACCTTCTCGATCATCGAACACTTCATCCAGACAAAACTTCAACAGAAAACACGGTAAGATCCGTTAGTATAATAAAGCAAATCACCACTCTAACTACTGTTGCAAACCAATTCATATTTTTTTTCATTGTGTCTACTGTAACATAGCTTTTCCATGGCTTAATCCACTGATAAAAATCGATAGTTTCATCAAAACAAGTAAACTATGCATCAAAAACAGAATCTGTCTAAAACAGAACAGTCTGTAATAATCTGAGCATTCACCATACTTCTGATGCTTGAAAACTTCTAACAATATTAGGAAAAATAAAAAATTTCTATATAAAGACAGTGCAAAAAGAATCTGAATCATTTGACGTTCCAGCTAAAAATGTAAAATCGCGCACTACAGCCAAAGTTTCTGTCCTGCACCGTACAAACCATCAAGCAAATGTAAACATCCTAAAGGCAAACCTTGCACATTATTTTTATAATACAATGGAAATGTACAAGGGGATAATTATTTTTATTCAAAAGTTTCTGTAATCAAGATTCACAATGTTGTCGTGAGCATCAACAAAGTTCAAGGAGCTCTCCCACTTCAACAATGCTTGTCTTTCTCACTTTCACTTTCCTTTTTGAAAATGTTTCGGGTTCCCCTCTTTATTTTTGTTGTTTTCAAACTATATGAAAGCACTCAACAGAAATAAATGACTCTCTAAAACTTCCGGGTTGTCTCCCAGGCATCGCTTTCTTTAAAGCCATTAAGCTAGGCATATAGTGCTCAAGTAATGGATCCACCCGGATCCCAAGGTATATCAAAGCCAATTTTAATTAACAATGATTCGTAATTTAGTAGTGAGCACAAAGTAACATATATCATGCAACAACCAAATCTAAATCTCTTCCTATGCATCGGCATGTCATAAAAGGACAATTCATGCACACATAGTAAAGGCCAATGCATAGTATAAACAGTTTCTTGCAATTCTATCATATTGGAAACATAGAGAGGTGGAGATATAGTTCCACTCTCATAATAATTGCAAGTAGGAGCAGCAAGCACATGCATATTATATTCATCAAAATCATCATGTGTAATAGTAAGAGGCAACCCATCAATATAATCCTTAATAAGTGCAAACTTCTCAGATATAGTGTGGTTGGGAGAATTCAGAAAGATAATAGGACTATCATGCGTGGATGCAATAGCAACAATTTCATGTTTAACATAAGGAACTATAGAAAGTTCATCTCCATAAGCATAATTCATATTGGCATCTTGGCCACAAGCATAGCAAGCATCATCAAAAAGGGATATTTCAAGAGAATCAACGGGATGATAACAATCATCATAACAATCATCCTTCGGTAAGCATGAAGGGAAATTAAACAATGTATGAGTTGAAGAGTTACTCTCATAGGTGGGCATGGGTAGCCAATCTGCTCTTCCTCCTTTTGTTCTTCGCTCTCCTCCTCATCTTTTTCATCCAATGAGCTCACAGTTTCATCAACTTCTTCTTCCATAAATTCCTGCAAAATATTAGTCTCTTCTTGGACAGTGGAGACTTTCTCAATAAGCGCATTAATATAGGAATTATATTCATAAGTATCATAGAAATATTTTAGGATAGATAAATTTTCAGGCCTATAAACATCATCATCAAAATTTTCAAACTCTTTAAACATAGATTCAATTTCATAAGCACCCATAAAAGCAACAAATTCTTCTATTTGATCCACATCATAGTAATCATATATACCATTAGCATAAGAAGCTAAGGTTTTATTATCATTAAATTCGCATAAAAAGGGAAGGTGTGGAGCCTTCATCCTAGAGCAACAAGTATAATCATATCTCAAGCATAGTTGCCTAGCATACCAATTCAATATATGAATTTGATCCCATAATAGTTTCCCTTTTTGTGTCAAGCGGTAATCCCTAAAGTATTCAGTTGATCCAGCATTACTCCCATTAGATAATTGAATGGGATTTTCTCAGGATTATTAAAGTAGTACATAATATCTTTCACATAACCAGCATCCAGGGTTTTAGGAGTTTCCCCATCTCCATGAGTAGCAAGTACACCTATTTTTTTTGGTATTTCGTGTTCCATATCCATAACTAAAGATAAAGAACAACTAAGAACAACAAATAAAAATTACTTAGTGATAAAGCAAACAAGCACACACGAGAATATTCACCCCGCACTATTGCTCCCCGGCAACGGCGCCAGAAAAAGGTTTTGATAACCCACAAGTATGGGGGATCGCAACAGTTTTTGATAAGTAAGAGTGTCGAACCCAACGAGGAGCTAAAGGCAGAACAAATATTCCCTCAAGTTGTATCGAGCACCGATACAACTCTACGCATGCTTGATGTTCGCTTTACCTAGAACAAGTATGAAACTAGAAGTACTTTGTAGGTGTTGTTGGATAGGTTTGCAAGGTAATAAAGAGCAAGCACATAAAAAGTGGTGGCCGTTGTAAGTAAAGAAGCAATAAAGTAAATACAGCGAGTATGGAAAAGTGGTGGTAGGAGTTCTGAAATTGCCCCCAAGCAATTGACTACTTTACTAGACCGATAGCAAGTTTTATGTGGGAGAGGCCACTGCTAGCATGTTATCCCTGACTTGGAATTCTACACACTTATGATTGGAACTATTAGCAAGCATATGCAACTACTAACGTTCATTAAGGTAAAACCCAACCATAGCATTAAGATATACTGGTCCCCCTTCAATCCCGTATGCATCAATTTCTATGCTAGGTTGAAGTTTCTGTCACTCTTGCCCTCCAATACATAGTCCTATCAACATACAACTAACCCTATGGTGTGATCCACGCGCGCGCTCATATGATGGGCACCAAAGGACAACAACATAACCACAAGCAAATTAAATCAATCATAGCAATTCATCAACCACCAATAGGACAATGAAAGTCTACACAGACATCATAGGATGGCAACACATCATTGGATAATAATATGAAGCATAAAGAACCATGTTCCTTTGTAGAAGAAACAACGGGTTGCGGATGAGTGGACCGCTATAGATAGAGGGGGGAAGGTGATGGAGATGTTGGTGAAGATGGCGGAGGTGTTGGTGTATATCGTGGTGCTGATGATGGGGACCCTTCGTCTTCTTCTTCCTTGACCTCCTCCCTAGATGGGAGAAGGGTTTCCCCTATGGTCCTTGGCCTCCATGGCATGGGAGGGGCGAGAGCCCCTCCGAGATTGGATCTGTCTCTATGTCTCTCTTTGTTTCTACGTTCTCTCTGCTGCCCTTTTCGCCGTTTCATATATATATGGAGATCCGTAACTCCGAAGGCCTGAAACCTTCGCCGTGATTTTTTTACCAAAAAATAGCTTTCTTGCGGCCGAAGAAGGGCATCAACCGCCTTACGGGTGGCCCACGAGGGTCAGGGGCGCGCCCCCTGCCTCGTGGCCACCTCGGGCACCGTCTCGCGTGGATTTTTCTTCCGGCATTTTCCAAATATTCCAAAAATTATCTCTGTATGTTTTTATCCCGTTTAGATTCTGTTTGATATGGATATTCTGCGAAACATAAAGCATGCAACAAACAGGAACTGGCACTAGGCACTGGATCAATATGTTAGTCCCAAAAATAGTATAAAAAGTTGCCAAAAGTATATGAAAGTTGTATAATATTGGCATGGAACAATCAAAAATTATAGATACGACGGAGTCGTATCATCCTCGCCCGCACAAAAGCGGGTCATGAGTGCCGTGAGGGCCGCCATGGATTTTGGCTTTTCTTGGTTGAGATGGCGAGCGAGCCATTCGTCGCGGATGCTGTGTTTGAAGGCATCTAGGGCTTTCGCATCGAGACAATCGATGTTTTGGTTATTTTTAGTTAAGAACCTAGTCCAGAATTTCATGGCGGACTCTCTGGGTTGTACAACTATGTGGCTTAAGTAATCGGCGTCCGATGGCCGGACATATGTACCTTGGAAGTTGTCGAGGAAGGCTTCTTCCATGTCCTCCCAGTTGCCGATAGAATTTTCAGGTAGCCTGTTTAACTAGTGCCGAGCTGGCCCCTTGAGTTTTAAAGGGAGGTATTTGATGGCATGGAGGTCATCGCCGCGGGCCATATGAATCTGGAGAATGAAGTCTTCGATCCACACCGCGGGGTCCGTGGTTCCGTCCTATGATTCTATATTCATGGATTTGAACCCTTCTGGGAATTCATGATCCATGACCTCATCAGTGAAGCAATGAGGGTGTGCGGCGCCTCTATATCGGGTCGTATCGCGACTTAGCTCTGATGGAGTCCGTCTGCGTTTTTCAGCCCGCGCATGACTAAGTTTGTCACGTCCGAATAGGTGGCCGTCGTCGCGTGTCGAGGCACGTCTTCGCGATTCGTAGATTGATCTGGTATGTCCTGCTTTCTTGTTCAGGTTTTGTCGGACGTCAAATGTATCGCCATGGGCTAATTTACCTCTACCTGTGCGACGAGGCGGGGCGGGATGGTGTTCGGCGTGAGTTGCCATTTTGTCCCGACCACGTGGTGGTCGGTCAGCCGCATTGTACGATGGTGGTATGTATTCCGGTGCCTCCTCATCAAACTAAGGTAGCATTTTTCGCTTTGGGTAGCTTTTGGTTGGGCGCTTGAGGCCGTATTTCTTCCACTGCTAGGACATCGGTCCATTTATCATTGAGCAGATCTTGGTCAGCTTGAAGCTGCTACTGCTTCTTTTTCAGGCTCCTTGAAGTGGCTATTAGCTGGCGCTTGAAGCGCTCTTGCTCAAGAGGTTCCTCAGGCACGATGAAATCGTCGGTGCCGAGGCTCACCTCATCCTCGGAGAGCAGAAGATAACTTCCATCCTCTGAGTCTTCGTGTGTGGCCTGTTTACCAGTGCTAACCTGCCCATCTTCCCATTCATCTTGTTCATTAGTTGTTTCAATAGGATCTTCATTGTCTTCGGCACCTTTTGGAGTGTTATCTTCTCCTGTGCTGGTGTTGCTGTCTTTACTGCGGCGTGACTTAGAGAGACGCCGCTAACGTCGGCGCTTGGATAGTATTTCGGAAGGTTTATCCTCAACTGGATCTTCCTTGTCATCGCCGCTCTTCTCCTTTGGTGCATCCACCATGTATACCACTACTGGAATCTGGGATTTTGTCGTCTGCCAGTTCTTTGCCGTCTGCTAGCTGACGGCAAAGAGGGTCTTTGCCATCAGCTACCAAAAAGCAGATGGCAAACAATCGATAGACGGCAAAGAAGGTCTTTGCCATCTGTTACTTCTTTGCCGTCAGCCGGCTGACGGTAAAGAGAGAGGTAGCCCCCACTAACGAGCCTGTTAGAAATACTTAACGCCCCCTCTTTTGCCGTCCGCTAGCAGACGGCAAAGATAAAAAGCAAGCGGACGGCAAAGGCTAACTAACCTAACCTAACCTAACGCCCAGCCGATCGAGCCCCACCCCCCGCCCGTTACTCTCTCTTCTCTCCCTCGCCCGGCCGCCACCAGATCCACCCACCGCCGTCCCCGCCGTCCGCCGCCGCCCCCGCCCCCGCTTGCCCCGCCGCCCCACCATCCCCACCCCACCCGCCGATGCCCTGTCGTCCCACCATCCCGCCGCCCCTACCGCCCGTCGCCGCCCCGCCACCGCCCCCGCCGTTGCCGCCCAGCGTCGCCGCCACCATCCCGCCGCCCAGTGCCGCCCCTGCCTCTTGTCGCCGGCCAACCCGCCCCACTGCCCCGGCGCGTCGGCACGTCGCCGGCCCACCGGCCCCACTGCCCCGACCCTCCCATTGCTCCGGTGAGTTTTTTTCTTTTTTTGTCTTCTGTTTTTTCATATTTTTTGATGTTTAATTGTTTGTGTTAGATTTAGTGCTAGATATGTGATAGTGTTAGTGTTAGATTTATTGCTACATATGTGTTAGTGTTAGATTTAGTGCATGGTTTTTAGATGAAAAAAGATGAAAAAATAAGGAGAAGAAAAGAAGAAAAGAAGTAGAAGAAAAAAGAATATGTAGAAGAAAAGAAGAAGAAGAAGAAGAAGAAAAGAAGTAGAAGTAGAAGAAGTAGAAGAAGAAGAAAACAAAAGAAGTAGAAAAAAGATGAAAAAAGATGAAGAAGAAAAGAAGTAGAAGAAGAAGAAAGGAAGAAAAGAAAATAAGTAGAAAAAGATGAAAAAAGAAGAAGAAAAGAAGTAGAAGAAGAAGAAAGGAAGAAAAGAAAAGAAGTAGAAAAAGATGAAAGAAGAAGAAGAAGAAGAAAAGAAGTAGAAGAAGTAGAAGAAGAAGAAAAGAAGTAGAAGAAGTAGAAAAAAGATGAAAGAAGAAGAAGAAGAAAGTAAAGAAGAAGAAGAAGAAGAAGAAGAAGAAGAAGAAGAAGAAGTGAAAGAAAGAAGAAGGATAGAAGGAAACACCCCGAGACCACACCCCGACACCCCGACCCCCTGACCCCGACACCCCGACCCCGACACGACACCCCGACACGCCGACCCCCTGACCCCGACACCCCGGCCCCGACACCACACCCCGACACCCCGACCCCTGACCCCGACACCCCGACTCCGACACCACACCTCGACACCCCTACCCCGACACCCCGACCCCCTGACCCCCTGACCCCACTGTCCCCGACACCCCGACCCCGACACCCCGACCCCCTGACCCCCTGACCCCGACACCCCGACCCCGACACCACACCCCGACCCCGAAACAGCACCCCGACCCCGACACGGCACCCCGACACCGACACGACACCCCGACCCCCGACCCCGACACGGCACCCCGACACCGACACAACACCCCGACCCCCGACACCTCCCGAAAAGGTGCTCTTTGGCCTTCCAGAGGCCGACGGGGTCATATATTTGTGAATTATGAGTTAGGTCATATATTTTTCAATTTTGTTATGAAAAACATCATATATAATTCTGTTGATCGGGTAGATTTAAATGTGCAATTGTTTCATTGCTGCGAGGTTTGGTGTTCGACGACCTCGCCATGCATTTGACGAGCTCTGCCCCTTCATTCGTGGGTGAGCACAAATGACATGTCCTCCTCCCCCATTAATAATTTGCTTTGTTCCGGTGTTCGTGCCGATGAAACTTGATAGCTAGCTATATTTGTGTCTTGAAGCATCAGTATGCGTAACCAATATGTGTCTCCTGTTCGAAAGCGTTATAGTTATAAATATGCATGCATTTGCATATTTATAACCTTGATTCTTTCGAATTGTCCAACGCTATCCATGGATAGCCCGAGTATGTGTAGATTGGGTTCATTTTCCCATATGCTTTGCTCCGGATCTGATGCATAAATTTTGTCAGTGCCTCCCCTATTGTTCTCCGGGTACACATCCTCTCTGTTTATTGCAGAGACGTGTATCTGGAGAACAGCAGGGAGGTGCTGCCAAAATTTTGCGTCGGATTCAGAGCATAGCATGGGAAAATGAACCCAATCTACACATACTCGGGTGGGATTAGGACCTATCATTACCTATTAGAGTGTAGGTTGCATGGACGTAATAAAATTGACAAAGTAGATCAATTGATGAATATATACATGGTGAATTATATATATATATATATATATATTTGTTGTGTGTCGAGTAGCTCTGAAAGTCAAGATGAGTGATCGTGCGTGGATGTATACCGGTCACACTGGTCAGAACAAATGGAGCGTTGAATGGTTCACAAAAACCAAGGGGTTTGTGCAAGCCGCATTTGCAAATGGCCAGAGGAAAATCTTTTGGGGAATGTAGCAATAATTCAAAATTTTCCTACGTGTCACCAAGATCAATCTATGGAGAAACCAGCAACGAGGGAAGGAGAGTGCATCTACATACCCTTGTAGATCGCTATGCGGAAGCGTTCAAGAGAACGGGGTTGAAGGAGTCGTACTCGTCGTGATCCAAATCACTGGAGATCCTAGTGCCGAACGGACGGCACCTCCACGTTCAACACACGTACAGCCCGGTGACGTCTCCCATGCCTTGATTCAGCAAGGAGAGAGGGAGAGGTTGAGGAAGACTCCATCCAGCAGCAGCACAACGGCGTGGTGGTGGTGGAGGAGCATGGCAATCCTGCAGGGCTTCGCCAAGCACCACGGGAGAGGAGGAAGGAGAGATGCAGGGCTGCGCCATGGAGAGGTCCAAACTCGCATGTCTGCAGCCCCAAATACCTCAACTATATATAGGGAAGAGGGAGGAGGGTGCGCCCCCTCTAGGGTTCCCACCCCTAGAGGGGCGGCAGCCCTAGATGGGTTTGGGGTGGCGGCCAAGAGGGGGAGGAGAGGGAGGCGCAGGGAGCATGGGCCTTAGGGCCCATCTGCCCTTAGGGTTTGCCCCCTTTCCTCTTCCCTTGCGGCTTGGGCCTTGGGGAAGGCGCACCAGCCCACTCAGGGGATGGTCCCTTACCACTCTTGGCCCATGCAAGCCTCCGGGGCTGGTGGCCCCACTTGGTGGACCCCCGGGACCCTCCTGGTGGTCCCGGTATGTTACCGATAAAACCCGTAACTTTTCCGGTGACCAAAACAGGACTTCCCATATATAAATCTTTACCTCCGGACCATTCCGGAACTCCTCGTGACGTCCGAGATCTCATCCGGGACTCCGAACAACATTCGGTAACCACATACAAACTTCCTTTATAACCCTAGCGTCATCGAACCTTAAGTGTGTAGACCCTATGGGTTCGGGAACCATGCAGACATGACCGAGACGTTCTCCGGTCAATAACCAACAGCGGGATCTGGATACCCATGTTGGCTCCCACATGCTCCAAGACGATCTCATCAGATGAACCACGATGTCAAGGACTTAATCAATCCCGTATACAATTCCCTTTGTCTAGCGGTACGATACTTGCCCGAGATTCGATCGTCGGTATCCCGATACCTTGTTCAATCTCGTTACCGGCAAGTCTCTTTACTCATTCCGTAACACATCATCCCGTGATCAACTCCTTGATCACATTGTGCACATTATGATGATGTCCTACCGAGTGGGCCCAGAGATACCTCTCCGTCACAAGGAGTGACAAATCCCAGTCTTGATTCGTGCCAACCCAACAGACACTTTCGGAGATACCCATAGTGTACCTTTATAGTCACCCAGTTACGTTATGATGTTTGGCACACCCAAAGCACTCCTACGGTATCCGGGAGTTGCACAATCTCATGGTCTAAGGAAATGATACTTGACATTAGAAAAGCTTTAGCATACGAACTACACGATCTAGTGCTATGCTTAGGATTGGGTCTTGTCCATCACATCAATCTCCTAATGATGTGATCCCGTTATCAACGACATCCAATGTCCATGGTCAGGAAACCGTAACCATCTATTGATCAACGAGCTAGTCAACTAGAGGCTTACTAAGGACATGGTGTTGTCTATGTATCCACACATGTATCTGAGTTTCCCATCAATACAATTCTAGCATGGATAATAAACGATTATCATGAACAAGGAAATATAATAATAACTAATTTATTATTGCCTCTAGGGCATATTTCCAACAGTCTCCCACTTGCACTAGAGTCAATAATCTAGTTGCCATCGCCATGTGATTAACACTCACAGGTCACATCGCCATGTGACCAACATCTAAAGAGTTTACTAGAGTCAATAATCTAGTTCACATCACTATGTGATTAACACTCAAAGAGTTCTGGGTTTGATCATGTTGCTTGTGAGAGAGGTTTTAGTCAACGGGTCTGCAACATTCAGATCCGTATGCACTTCGCAAATTTCTATGTCATCTTGTAGATGCAACTACTACGCTACATTTGGAGCTATTCCATATAACTGTTCTACTTGGAGCTATTCTAAATTGTTGCTCCATTATACGTATCCGGTATCTCTACTCAGAGCTATCCGGATAGGTGTTAAGCTTGCATCGACGTAACTGTTTATGTCGAACTCTTTATGACCTCCATAATCGAGAAAATTCCTTAGTCCACTAGTTAGTAAGGATAACTTTGACCGCTGTCATGTGATCCATTCTTGGATCACTCTTGTACCCCTTGACTGATTCATGGCAAGGCAGACTTCAGGTGCGGTACACAGCATAGCATACTGTAGAGCCTACGTCTTAAGCATAGGGGACAACCTTCGTCCTTTCTCTTTATTCTGCCATGGTCGAGCTTTAAGTCTTAACTTCATACCTTACAACTCAGGCAAGAACTCCTTCTTTGACTGATCCATCTTGAACACCTTCAAGATCATGTCAAGGTATGTGCTCATTTGAAAGTACCATTAAGCGTTTTGACCTATCCTTATAGATCTTGATGCTCAATGTTCAAGTAGCTTAATCCAGGCTTTCCATTGAAAAACACTTTCCAAATAACCCTATATGCTTTCCAGAAATTCTACGTCATTCTGATCAACAATATGTCAACAACATATACTCATCAGAAATTCTACAGTGCTCCCACTCACTTCTTTGGAAATACAAGTTTCTCATAAACTTTGTATACACCCAAAATCTTTGATCATCTCATCAAAGCATACATTCCAACTCCGAGATGCTTACTCCAGTCCTTAGAAGGATTGCTGGAGCTTTGCATACTTGTTAGCATCTTTCAGGATTGACAAAACCTTCCGTTTGTATCACATACAACCTTTCCTCAAGAAAAACCGTCGAGGAAACAATGTTTTGACATCCTATATGCAAGATTTCATAAATAATGCAGTAATCGCTAATATAATTCCAACAGACTCTTAGCATCGCTACGAGTGAGAAAGTCTCACCGTAGTCAACTCCTTGAACTTGTCGGGAAACTTCTTAACGACAAGTCGAGCTTTCTTAATGGTGACATTTACCATCATTGTCCGTCTTCCTTTTAAAATCCATCTGTACTCAATAGCCTTACGACCATCGAGCCATTCTGCCAAAGTCTACACTTTGTTTCCATACATGGATCCTCTCTCGGATTTTATGGCCTCGAGCCATTTATCGGAATCCGGGCCCACCATCGCTTCTCCATGGCTCGTATGTTCATTGTTGTCTAGCAACATGACTTCCAAGACAGGATTACGTACCACTCTGAAGTAGTACGCATCCTTGTCATCCTACGAGGTTTGGTAGTGACTTGATCTGAAGTTTCATGATCACTATCATAAGCTTCCACTTCAATTGGTGTAGGTGCCACAGGAACAACTTCCTGTACCCTGCCACACACTAGTTGAAGAGACGGTTCAACAACCTCATCAAGTCTCCACCATCCTCCCACTCAATTCTTTCGAGAGAAACTTTTCCTCGAGAAAGGACTCGATTGTAGAAACAATACCTTATTGCTTTCGGATCTGAGACAGGAGGTATACCCAACTGTTTTGGGAGTCCTATGAAGATGCATTTATCCGCTTTGGGTTCGAGCTTATTAGCTTGAAACTTTCTCACATAAGCGTCGCAGCCCCAAACTTTTAAGAAATGACAGCTTAGGTTTCTCTAAACCATAGTTCATACGGTGTCATCTCATCGGAATTACGTGGTGCCCTATTTAAAGTGAATGTGGTTGTCTCTAATGCCTAACCCATAAACTATCGTGGTAATTCGATAAGAGACATCATGGTATGCATCATATCCAATAGGGTGCAGTTATGATGTTTGGACACACCATCACACTATGGTGTTCCAGGCTGTATTAGTTGTGAAACAATTTCCACAATGTCTTAATTCTGTGCCAAACTCGTAATTCAGATATTCATCTCTATGATCATATCATAGATCTTTTATCCTCTTGTCACGACGATCTTTCAACTTCACCCTGAAATTACTTGAACCTTTCAATAATTCAGACTCGTGATTCATCAAGTAAATGTACTCAACATCTACTCAAACCATCTGTGAAGTAAGAACATAACGATGTCCACTACACGCCTCAGCACTCATTGGACTGCACACATCAAAATGTATTACTTCCAACAAGTTGCTTTCTAGTTCCATTTTACTGAAAAACGAGGCTTTCAGTCATCTTGCCCATGTGGTATGATTTGCATGTCTCAAGTGATTCAAAATCAAGTGAGTCCAAACGATCCATTTGCATGGAGTTTCTTCATGCATACACACCAATAGACATGGTTCGCATTTCTCAAACTTTTCAAAAACGAGTGAGCCCAAAGATCCATCAACTTGGAGCTTCTTCATGCGTTTTATACCGATATGACTTAAGTGGCAGTGCCACAAGTAGGTGGTACTATCATTACTATCTTATATCTTTTGGCATGAACATGTGTATCACTACGATCGAGATTCAATAAACCATTCATTTTAGGTGCAAGACCATTGAAGGTATTATTCAAATAAACAGAGTAACCATTATTCTCCTTAAATGAATAACCGTATTGCGATAGACATAATCCAATCACGTCTATGCTCAACGCAAACACCAAATAACAATTATTTAGGTCTAACACCAGTCTCGATGGTAGAGGGAGCGTGCGATGCTTGATCATATCAACATTGGAAACACTTCCAACACATATCGTCAGCTCACCTTTAGCTAGTCTCCGTTTATTCCATAGCTTTTATTTCGAGTTACTAACACTTAGCAACCAAACCGGTATCTAATACCCTGGTGCTACTAGGAGTACTAGTAAAGTACACATCAACACAATGTATATCCAATATACTTCTATCGACCTTGCCAGCCTTCTTATCTACCAAGTATCTAGGGTAATTCTGCTCCAGTGGTTGTTCCCCTTATTACAGAAGCACTTAGTCTCGGGTTTGGGTTCAACCTTGGGTTTCTTCACTAGAGCAGCAGCTGAATTGCCGTTTCATGAAGTATCCCTTCTTGCCCTTGCCCTTCTTGAAACTAGTGGTTTCACCAACCATCAACAATTGATGCTCCTTGTTGATTTCTACTTTGGTGTCAAACATCGCGAATATCTCAAGGATCATCATATATGTCCCTGATATATTATAGTTCATCACGAAGCTCTAGCAGCTTGGTGGTAATGACTTCGGAGAAACATCACTATCTTATCTGGAAGATCAACTCCCACTCGATTCAAATGATTGTTGTACTCAGACAATCTGAGCACAAGCTCAACAATTGAGCTTTTCTCCCTTAGTTTGCAGGCTAAGAAAATCGTCGGAGGTCTTATACCTCTTGACGTGGGCACGAGCCTGAAATCCCAATTTCAGCCCTCGAAGCATCTCATATGTTTCGCGACGTTTCAAAACGTCTTCGGTGCCTCAACTCTAAACCGTTTAGCATTACGAACTGACCTATCATGTAGTCATCAAAACGTGTATGTCAGATGTTCGCAACATCCACAGACGACGTTCGAGGTTCAGCACACTGAGCGGTGCATTAAGGACACAAGCCTTCTATGAAGCAATGAGGACAACCCTTAGTTTACAGACCTAGTCTGCTTAATTGCTACTATCAACTTTCAACTAATTTTTCTCTAGGAACATAACTAAACAGTAGAACTAAAGCGCGAGCTACGACATAATTTGCGAAGACCTTTTGACTATGTTTAGGATAATTTAGTTCATCTTATGAACTCCCACTCAGATAGACATCCCTCTAGTCATCTAAGTGATTACATGATCCGAGTCAACTAGGCCGTGTCCGATCATCACGTGAGACGGACTAGTCAACATCGGTGAACATCTTCATGCTGATCGTATCTACCATACGACTCATGCTCGACCTTTCGGTCTTCTGTGTTCCGAGGCCATGTCTGTACACATGCTAGGCTCGTCAAGTCAACCTAAGTGTTTGCATGTGTAAATCTGTCTTACACCCGTTGTATGTGAACGTTGGAATCAAACACCCGATCATCACGTGGTGCTTTGAAACAACGAACTGTCGCAACGGTGCACAGTTAGGGGGAACACCTTCTTGAAATTTTAATGAGGGATCATCTTATTTACTACCGTTGTTCTAAGCAAACAAGATGCATAAACATGATAAACATCACATGCAATCAAATAGTGACATGATATGGCCAATATCATATTGCTCCTTTGATCTCCATCTTGGGGCTCCATGATCATCATTGTCACCGGCATGACACCATGATCTCCATCATCATGATCTCCATCATCGTGTCTTCATGAAGTTGTCTCGCCAACTATTACTTCTACTAATACAGCTAACGGTTAGCAATAAAGTAAAGTAATTACATGATGTTTATGTTGACACACAGGTCACAAATAAATAAAGACAACTCCTATGGCTCCTGCCGGTTGTCATACTCATCTACATGCAAGTCGTGATTCCTATTACAAGAACATGATCAATCTCATACATCACATATATCATTCATCACATCCTTTGGCCATATCACATCACAACAGTTAGACGTCCTCTAATTGTTGTGTGCAAGTTTTACGTGGCTGCTATGGGTTTCTAGCAAGAACGTTTCTTACCTACGCAAAAACCACAACGTGATATGCCAATTGCTATTTACCCTTCATAAGGACCCTTTTCATCGAATCCGATCCGACTAAAGTGGGAGAGACAGACACCCCTAGCCACCTTATGCAACTAGTGCATGTCAGTCGGTGGAACCAGTCTCACGTAAGAGTACGTGTAAGGTCGGTCCAGGCCGCTTCATCCCACAATGCCACCGAACCAAGATTGGACTAGTAACGGTAAGCATATTGAACAAAATCAACGCCCACAACTACTTTGTGTTCTACTCGTGCATAGAAACTACGCATAGACCTAGCTCTGATACCACTTTTGGGGAACGTAGCAATAATTCAAAATTTTCCTACGTGTCACCAAGATCAATCTATGGAGAAACCAGCAACGAAGGAAGGAGAGTGCATCTACATACCCTTGTAGATCGCTATGCGAAAGCGTTCAAGAGAACGGGGTTGAAGGAGTCGTACTCGTCGTGATCCAAATCACCAGAGATCCTAGTGCCGAACGGACGGCACCTCTGCGTTCAACACACGTACAGCCCGGTGACGTCTCCCATGCCTTGATCCAGCAAGGAGAGAGGGAGAGGTTGAGGAAGACTCCATCCAGCAGCAGCACAACGGCGTGGTGGTGGTGAAGGAGCGTGGCAATCCTGCAGGGCTTCGCCAAGCACCACGAGAGAGGAGGAAGGAGAGATGCAGGGCTGCGCCATGGAGAGGTCCAAACTCGTATGTCTGCAGCCCCAAATACCTCAACTATATATAGGGGAGAGGGAGGAGGGTGCGCCCCCTCTAGGGTTCCCACCCCTAGAGGGGCGGCAGCCCTAGATGGGTTTGGGGTGGCGGCCAAGAGGGGGAGGAGAGGGAGGCGCAGGGAGCATGGGCCTTAGGGCCCATCTGCCCTTAGGGTTTGCCCCCTTTCCTCTTCCGTTGTGCCTTGGGCCTTGGGGAAGGCGCACCAGCCCACTCAGGGGCTGGTCCCTTACCACTCTTGGCCCATGCAAGCCTCCGGGGCTAGTGGCCCCACTTGGTGGACCCCCGGGACCCTCCCGGTGGTCCCGGTACGTTACCGATAAAACCCGAAACTTTTCAGGTGACCAAAACAGGACTTCCCATATATAAATCTTTACCTCCGAACCATTCCGGAACTCCTCGTGACGTCCGGGATCTCATCCGGGACTCCGAACAACATTCGGTAACCACATACAAACTTCCTTTATAACCCTAGCATCATCGAACCTTAAGTGTGTAGACCCTACGGGTTCGGGAACCATGCAGACATGACCGAGACGTTCTCCGGTCAATAACCAACAGCAGGATCTGGATACCCATGTTGGCTCCCACTTGCTCCACGACGATCTCATCGGATGAACCACGATGTCAAGGACTTAATCAATCCCGTATACAATTCCCTTTGTCTAGCGGTACGATACTTGCCCGAGATTCGATTGTCGGTATCCCGATACCTTGTTCAATCTCGTTACCGGCAAGTCTCTTTACTCGTTCCGTAACACATCATCCCGTGATCAAATCCTTGATCACATTGTGCACATTATGATGATGTCCTACCGAGTGGGCCCAGAGATACCTCTCCGTCACACGGAGTGACAAATCCCAGTCTCGATTCGTGCCAACCCAACAGACACTTTCGGAGATACCCGTAGTGTACCTTTATAGCCACCCAGTTACGTTGTGACGTTTGGCACACCCAAAGCACTCCTACGGTATCCGGGAGTTGCACAATCTCATGGTCTAAGGAAATGATACTTGACATTAGAAAAGCTTTAGCATACGAACTACAAGATCTAGTGCTATGCTTAGGATTGGGTCTTGTCCATCACATCATTCTCCTAATGATGTGATCCCGTTATCAACGACATCCATTGTCCATGGTCAGGAAACCGTAACCATCTATTGATCAACGAGCTAGTCAACTAGAGGCTTACTAGGGACATGGTGTTGTCTATGTATCCACACATGTATCTGAGTTTCCCATCAATACAATTCTAGCATGGATAATAAACGATTATCATGAACAAGGAAATATAATAATAACTAATTTATTATTGCCTCTAGGGCATATTTCCAACAAAACTTGGTGCCCCTGTTTCCGCTGCGGCAATTGGGAAAAGAGAACAGAGGCTGAAATGGGTAAACACCTGCAGAAGAGTGGTTTTACGCCCGATTATACGGTGTGGACATATCATGGTGAGTCTGCCCAACGTGACCGAGCTGAGGTGGATCGTCGTTGCACCGACGAGCATGGTACCGGTATGGAAAACATGGTGCAAGACTATGATGATGCTCGGGATTCGGACGAGGAGATGGAGGAATCTGCAAAGGCCTTCAATGAAATGTTGGAGTCTTCAAAACGTCTGCTCCACGAGCACACTGAGCTTTGTCAGTTGGATGCCATCTCACAAGTAATGGCTCTGAAGGCTCAGTTCAACTTGGGTAGAGAATGCTACGATGCAATGATGACAGTATTTGGATGCTTTCTACCCAAAGGCCAGGTAATGCCTGCAAACCTATACCAGTCGGACAAAATCATCCGTGCACTGAAGATGCCCTATGAGAAGATACATGCCTGTCAGAAAGGATGTGCCTTATTTAGTCTTGACTATGCGGACTTGAACTATTGTCCCATTTGCAAGTCTTCCAGGTATTTTGTGGTAGACAACGGTATGGGTGAGAAGACACAGACCAAAATCCCTGTTAGTGTTCTTCGGTATATGCCAATCGTACCAAGACTTCAACGTCTTTTCATGGTCGAAGAGACAGCCAGACAGATGAGATGGCACAAAACAGGCAAAAGAACCGAACTAGATGCACATGGGAATCTGATGATGGTACACACATTGAATGGTGTTGCGTGGAAAAACTTTGATGAATTACATGCTGACAAAGCAGCAGATCCGAGGCATACTCGAGTCGGCATCAGCACAGATGGGTTCAGTGTGTTTGGTATCACGGCAGCCCAATACAGTTGTTGGCCCGTATTTGTCTTTCCACTTAATATCCCCCCCGGACAGATTATACAAAGAAAGAACATTTTCCTGACGTTGATAATTCCAGAGCCCAACTATCCGGGGAAAAATATGAATGTGTACATGCAGCCGCTTAAGGACGAATTGCAAGAAGCCTGGGATAATGGGTTCAAGACATACGACGCCTATAGCAAACAGAACTTCATAATGCGTGTCTGGTACAAGTACTCGACGCATGACTTGCCGGGGTATGCGCTATTCGTTTGCTGGTGTGTGCATGGAAGGTTCCCGTGCCCCACATGCAAGGGAGCTCTTGAGTTTCGTTGGCTTCAGGATGGTCGCAAGTTTTCTTGCTTCGACATGCATAGACAGTTCCTGAATCCTCGCCATAAGTTCAGGAAAGACAAGAAGAACTTCATCAAAGGTAGAGTTGTCAAATACTCTGCACCACCTGCGTTGACAGGCCAATAGACCCTGGATCAGTTAAACGCTCTCGAGCCAGATCCAGAGCATCCAGGGTACTTCAAGGGGTATAATTCTAAGCACGCCTGGACTCACAAGACATGCTTATGGGATTTGCCTTACTTCAAAGACCTCCTTTGCCCACACAACATCGACGTGATGCACACTGAGAAGAATATCGCCGAGGCACTTTTTGGTACATTGTTCGGCATAGATGGGAAGTCAAAGGATAATACTAAGGCTAGAGTCGATCTGGAGGCGCTCTGTGATAGGCCGTTACAAAACATGAAAGAACCGAAAGGAAAGCAGAACTGGACGAAGCCAAAGGCATGGTTCAATCTTGGAAGGCCAACTATGAGGGAAATTATCTTGTGTGTGAAAATGCATTTGATGTTCCCCGATGGGTATGCAGCGAATCTAAAGAGGGGAGCAAGTCTTGAAAAATTGAAGATATTTGGTCTCAAGAGTCATGATTGGCACATATGGGTTGAGCGGGTAATGCCGGTGATGTTGTGTGGCTTCATCCCTAAGGATGAATGGCTAGTACTGGCAGAACTCTGCTATTTCTTCCGTGTTCTTTGTGCGAAAGAACTATCGCCTGGTGTGCTAGAAGAAATGGAAGAGTTGGCGCCGGAGTTGACCTGCAAGTTAGAGAAGATCTTTCCACCAGGCTTCTTTAATCCAATGCACCATTTGATTTTGCATCTCCCGACCGAGCCAAGTTTGGGGGGGGGGCATGCAAAATCGTTGGTGCTACCCAACTAAGAAGATGCAAAAGACGCTTCGAGAAAAATGTAAAATTAAACATAGAATTGAAGCATCGATGGTTGAGGCATTCATCACTGAGGAGGCGGCAAACTTCGTGACAGCACACTACGAAGCCAAAAATCGTCATTTGCATAATCCGAAGCCTCGGTACAATGCTGACGACCCTAAAAAGGGTGGATCCAACCTCAGCCTATTCAAAGAGAATCTCGCACCAGCCATTGTGTCAAATCCAGTATCTTTGGATAACGAAGAATGGCGGGCCATTTCATTGTATATCTTCAACAACCTGATAGGAGTGCAGCTGTACATCGAGTAAGTTCTCGGTACATTGTTTCGCAACTTCTATTTCCTTTGGACTGCTCTTATTACTGGATATTTCATACAGTCGATACGTCGCCATATTCTCGTATGGAGCGGTGATCCAAAAGGCTTCCGTCGAAGAGTATGAGCTTCTCGCAAAGCAAGGAGGCGGCTATCCCGGTTTCATCTCTTGGTTCAAACAAACGGTAATTTCTATTAGACAATTTCATTTCATTCGCTAATTTGTGCGTAATGCAACAATCCTTTCGTATTAAACTTGTATGCTTATTCAGAGTCTATGGACACCGAATTGAGACAAGTCGCTAATGGTTTTGACTATAAGGTCCGTTCATTTGACAAATACAACATCAACGGGTATCGCTTTCGTATGGCCGCCCGAAAGTCTACAAATTGTTGTTTATCTGCTATCGGCGAAGGAGGTAACGAGTATTATGGGAGAGTTGAAGCAATTTATGAACTTCTATTCTTTGGTGAAAACCCACCGGATGTCGTAGTTTTCAAATGTTATTGGTTTCAGCCGAAGGAGACTAGAAGGACTCATGAACATATAGGGCTAGTTGAAATCAACCAAAGCACCCATTTAGATGTTCTTGATGTCTATATTACGGCTCAACAGGCGACCCAAGTATTCTATCTACCGTGGGCCTACCAAACTAATCCAAATTTGAAAGGTTGGGATGTCGTTTATGAAGTGCCACCACGTGCTAGACTATCTCCCCCAAAGCAAGAGGATTATGAACCTCACATTAACCCAGACACATATGAAGGATAATTCTTCCAAGAGACACATCTTTCCAAAAAGCGTTTCAAGAACCGCTATACTTCACCCCAAAACATTGAAGTAGACAGCGACAGTGAATCCGACATCACCCCAGAGGAGGAACAAGAAGAGCCGGATCAAGAAGAGGTTACTGCTGCGGTTGACCTGTCAATGCTTGACCGATTACATCAAGTTGGCCTTCCACATGTTGATGCCACTGAACCCTATGAGCCCGTCATTGATTATAGTGATGGTGATGATTATGCATTTATTGATGATACTGATCAAGATTATTAGTAGTGTCAGGTATTCAATTTTTTTATGTTGTACTTGATGATGATACACTTAAGTGATATACATATTATTATTCATGTCGGTGTTTTTTTATGTTGTACTAATTTCATTTACTCTTTGTCATGGCAGGTGTTGAAAGATGGTGGGTGCTGGTCAGGAGCGCTCCGAGGCCCCTTCTTCGTCGGCGTGTGGTGTGAGGTCTTCCATTCCACACGCACCTCTACGCCGAGCGTTGTTGGACAGTATGGCGACACAGCCGGGCCCTTCATCGTCGACCGCGGTGCCCAGCAGGGGACGAGGTAAGAAGAAGAGAGGAGCTGGAGCACGTGGTCGCGGGAGAGGACGTATGTTGACTGCTAGGGCGGCTTCCTCGCCGCCACCCCTAGCATTCACCCGAGCATGTGACTGCTAGGGTGGACTCGTCCGAGGAGGAGGCTACACGGACTCTGGTCCACGAGCCTCCCGTCCACGGGCCTTCGGCCCACGAGCCTCTGGTCGACAGGCCTTCGGCCCATGAGACCCTAGAAGAGCACACGTCTGGATGGGGTACCTGGCCGGATCAGCCTGAGGAGCTGAGTAGCCATGCTGATGATGGCGGGGAGCCGACTGATATTGAGGAGGAGGGGGGCACCGTCTACCAACGTGGTTGTACACGGCTCCCGTTCGTGCTGGCGTCCCGTGAGCAGAGGTGGTTGATTTTCCCTGATGGGGAGAGGTAAGTGCATTTAATCTTTTTGTACCTTTTGCATTCACGTTTCGTCAAATAACTAATGTGTTAGCCTTGTCATGCTGCAGGGGTTGGGACCACCATCATAGTGTCCGCTGGCCCAACTCCGTCCTTGGAGTTCTTTTCGGCAAAAGTTCCCGGGGTTTATCACGTTGCCTGGTGAGGGTCGGCTTCTAGAGCTTGGATTGAGTTGGGAGCACTACTTGGCTGCCTCGGCCCCGCCGGGTGAGATTATCGACGGTGTCTTGTGCAAGACGAGGGCAGATGTGGTGCTCAGAAAGTTCTGGGTAATTTCTCCTTTACACAATTAAAAATCTTAAACTACCTAGTTATTAATTGTACTAATCAATATTGTCTCATTTGATTGTAGATATTCTATAGGTGTGAGGAGGAATACGAGGAGGAAGCGGCAAATGTTATCGATAACGTCTGCAAGCGCCTACTACAAAACTTACAGCACGAGGCTCGGGTGCAGGCTGTTCGAGACTACTACGCCTCGCGTGGTATCAAGAAGACCAAGCTGGCGTGCCACGAGAAGTTCTTGAGTAAGGAGGAGTACGTGAAGGTAATTCTTATGGCCTTGTACGTACTTCCTTCATTTAGTAATTCATAGCCGTAGCGCTCAAGTTTCTATTTGCTAACTTAGGCCCCTCCGAGATGGTGTGCGGATCGGATGGATTGTTGGGAGGTGTTGGTCAATGAGTGGTGCCCAAAAGAATGGCTAGCCCTCCACAACGAGGCCAAGGACAAACGTTCCCAAATGGAAGGTGTGCCACACCATCAAGGCAGCTCCAACTTATATCAGTTCGAGCGGAACTAGGTATGTGGTTTGCTTCATGATTCATGATATTCATTCATCATGCTAGCTTTAGCCCTTTAATTACTAATTTACTTTGTTTCACTCTTTCAGGCACGCTACAATAAGGCGGATAGGGTGCCAGAGGTGTACGACCTGTATGCCATGGCCCACACTGCCTCTTACAAGAAAGCCAAGGCATTCTCTCCGTCCGACCTCGATGATCCAAAGAACTTCACCAACATCTCCTCCCATGACAAGCTCACGAAATATAGAGATGAGGGGAAGGCGAGGAAGGGGGAGGACTTTATCCCGAGCCAAGGTCCCATTGATACAGAGTTGCTGATGATATCTAGTAGCGGGAGGTCCCATGGCTCCATAGCCATGGGAGATGGACTTATCCGTTGTCCTAGCACTCTCCTGGAGATCAACGCACGCTAGTCGAGCTCCGCTCGTGAGATAAGGCCTCTTGAATGGCCAGTCCAACTCGCCTTCAAGGTTAGTTATACGTACTCAGCTATCTTTCTCCATTACATTGTGTGCGCTTCCATCAATGATTACAAATGGTCATGTCACTGGTGTTGCAGGTTGCTATACAGAGTGAGAGAGATAGAACGGAGAAACTTCTGGCGAAAGCGGCGGAGAGGCAGCGGGAGTTGGAGGAGAGGACGACAAAGATGTTGGAGGAGGAAAGGGCACGGAATGACATGCAGGCAAGGGCCATGTACGAGCTCCTTGTGGTAAGTTTCTTCTACAGATTAGCCAAAACATTCATGTAGTGTTTGTCTCATTACTAACTAGTATGACTGAGTTGTCAAAACCAAATGTGCAGTCTGTGTGCAAGAAGTCCGGTCAGACCGCTCCGCCGATGCCATTGATTGCTCCTGGGACCACGGTGAGTTTAATTTGAATGGACATTACTTGCTGGTCTTAACATTTGAGTGTTATCATGCTAACGAGACATTGGAAATGATCTCTGGTGCAGCGTAACACCAGACAAGCATCGCACGGTCCTTCTCTAGCTACCGGCATGACCCAGCCCGCTCCTACACCTCCATGATCACGGTAAGTTTCTCTAGTGTTTTGCTTAACAAATGCATAAAGACCTAGACTTAGATTTATTTCCTCCAATATGCTTACCATAATGACCTAGAGTTAGCTTCTTTTCCTCCAAAATGACTTAATAAGCTTACTGACCTCCAAAACCATCCATTTTACCTAAGTTAGCTCTAAAACGATCTATACTTAGCTTACTTATGTCAAAACTTGCATAATTAGCTTAGTTAGCTCATAAATGATCCATTTTACCTAAGTTAGCTCTAAAATGACCCATTTTTACCTTAGTTAGCTTATAAATGATCCATTTTATCCAAGTTAGCTCTAAAATGACCCATTTTACCTGGATTAGCTCCTAAATGATCCATTTTACCTACGTTAGCTTTAAAATGGCCCATTTCACCTAGGTTAGCTCCAAAATGAACCATCTTACCTAGGTTAGCTCCAAAATGACCCATCACATCTACATTAGCTCTAAAATGATGCTTTTTACTAAGTTAGCTCATAAACGATCCATTTCAACTAAGTTAGCTCATAAACGATCCATTTCACCTAAGTTAGCTCAAAAATGATCCATTTCTCCTAAATTAGCTCTTAAATGACCCATTTCACCTAGGTTAGCTCATAAACGATCCATTTCAACTAAGTTAGCTCATAAATGATGCATTTCACCTAAGTTAGCTAAAAAATGATCCATTTCACCTTAGTTAGCTCATAAATGATCCATTTCACCTTAGTTAGCTCATAAACGATCCATTTCACCTTAGTTAGCTCATAAACGATCTATTTCAACTAAGTTAGCTCATAAACGATCCATTTCACCTAAGTTAGCTCATAAAGGATCCATTTCACCTTAGTTAGCTCATAAACTATCCATTTCAACTAAGTTAGCTCATAAATGATCCATTTCAACTAAGTTAGCTCATAAACGACCCATTTCACCTAAGGTAGCTCATAAATGATCCATTTCTCCTTAGTTGGCTCATAAACGACCCATTTCAACTTAGTTAGCTCATATATGATCCATTTTACATAAGTTAGCTCATAAATGACATATACTTCTTGTTCTAGTCTTCTTGTTCTAGTCTTCTTCTTGTTCTAGTCTTCTTCTTCTAGTCTTCATCTTCTACTCACCTTTTTCTGACTTTCTTATTTGCCATTTTGCAGATTTCATTCACTTCACGGAAGCTAGCTTGCTATGATGGAGTGCTTGTTTTTTCTTTCATTCTCTTCAAGTATTCTTCTAGCTTGCTATGGTGGAGCTTGCTATCTTGATGAAACTTTGAATTGTAATATGTATGGATGGAACAATGTGTATGTGCAACTTGATGGAACTTTCTATGTATGAATGGATGGAACTATATATGTATGTACGATGAAACTTATGTGCTGGATATGTCATATGTTTGCTGTTAAATAAAAAACAGAAAAAATGAGGCAAAGCAGGATTTTTGCCGTCAGCCACTGATGGCAAAGCCACCTTTGCCGACAGCCGCGGACGGCAAAGTAGCCACATGGCGGCCACCTGTGCCTCCTGGGAACTGACCCATTTGGCCAGTTTGCCTACAGCGGCGGACGGCAAAGGTTTTGCCTACAGTGGCTGACGGCAAAGAGTAAACAACTTTGCCTACAGCCATGGACGGCAAAGGCCTGCCGTGTAGTGACGTCCAGCTGACATAATTCGGCGGACGGCAAAGGCCGAACAAATTTTGCCATCAGCAGCGGACGGAAAAGAATGTCGTTAGCCACCTAACGGACTAACAACGTATTTATTGCCGTCTGGTTTCTTTGCCGTCAGCTGCTGAGGGCAAAGGCCCCTTTGCTGTCAGCCGCCGAAAGCAGACGGCAAAGTAACTCTTTGCCGATCCTTACTTTGCCGGAGCCTTTTGCCGTCCATGGCAGATGACAAAGACCTTTGGTGTCCACCATTCCTGCCTTTGCCGTCTGCCGTGGCAGATGGCAAAGTAGCTGATTCCTGTAGTGTACATCATACGAGGAAGTGGCCATCCAGCGTCCGATGAATGACGGTTCTGGGCCTCTTCTTCTCTGGCATCGTCGTCCATACCGTCAATGTCCTCGGAGTCATAATCAAGTGTGTTGGTCAAATACTCGACCGTGGCTATGAAGTGGGTGGCGGGTGGGAAGCAAAATTATCCACCTTCAGCCCCTAGTTCAGACTGGATAGAGTTCGGATGTGAGTTCTCCGTCAAGGACAGGTTTTTTAATGAGTTTAGCATGTCGCCCACAGGCGAGTGGTGGAAGATGTCTGCGGCGCTGAATTTGAAGATCGATAAACGATCAAGTTCGGCGTCCACGGGCTCACATGGTTTGGAACTTACGGCCGAAGATGAGTCCGTAGTTCCGGTGGCACGGGTATCGTGTGAGATCAAGTCTATGTGCGGCTCCAACGCCGGGGAATCTGTGGCCACCATGGCAGGGTTGAGCTTTGATAACCCACAAGTATAGGGGATCGCAACAGTTTTCGAGGGTAGAGTATTCAACCCAAATTTATTGATTCGACACAAGGGGAGCCAAAGAATATTCTCAAGTATTAGCAGCTGAGTTGTCAATTCAACCACACCTGGAAACTTAATATATGCAGCAAAGTATTTAGTAGCAAAGTAATATGATAGTAGTGGTAACGATAGCGAAAGGTAACGGTAATAAAATTCATGTTTTTGGTATTTTGTAGTGATGGTAACAATAGCAATGGAAAAAATAAATAAGCGAAGAACAATATATGGAAAGGTGATAGGCAATGGATCAGTGATAGAGAATTATGCCGGATGTGGTTCATCATGTAATAGTCATAACCTAGGGTGACACGGAACTAGCTCCAATTCATCAATGTATTCCGAATATAGTCATATGTGCTTATGGAAAAGAACTTGCATGACATCTTTTGTCCTACCCTCCCGTGGCAGCGGGGTCCTCGCGGAAACTAAGGGATATTAAGGCCTCCTTTTAATAGTGTGCCAGACCAAAGCATTAACACATAGTGAATACATGAACTCCTCAGAGTACGGTCATCACCGGGAGTAGTCCCGATTATTGTCACTTCGGGGTTGCCGGATCATAACACATAGTAGGTGACTATAGACTTGCAAGACAGGATCAAGAACTCTCATATATTGATGAAAACATAGTTGGTTCAGATCTGAAATCATGGCACTCGGGCCCTCGTGACAAGCATTACGCATAGCAAAGTCAGAGCAACATCAATCTCAGAATATAGTGGATACTAGGGATCAAACCCTAACAAAACTAACTCGATTACATGATGAATCTCATCCAACCCATCATCGTCCAGTAAGCCTAGATGGAATTACTCATGCACGGTGGTGAGCATCACGAAATTGGTGATGGAGGAAGCTTGATGATGACGATGGCGGCGGATTCCCCTCTCCGTAGCACCGAACGGACTCTAGATCAGCCCTCCCGATAGATTTTAGGGCTTGGCGGCGGTGCCGTATCATAAAATGCGATGAATCCTTCTCTTTTATTTTTTTCTCCCTGAAAGCAAATATATAGAGTTGGAGTTGAGGTCAAAGGAGCTCCAGGGGGCCCCTGGTCTTCATCTTTTGCAAGTATTTTGTATTATTTCCAAAAAGACGTTCCGTGAAGTTTCAGGTCATTCCAAGAACTTTTGTTTCTGCACATAAATAACACCATGGCAATTCTGCTGAAAACAACGTCAGTCCGGGTTAGTTCCATTCAAATCATGCAAGTTAGAGTCCAAAACAAGGGCAAAACTGTTTGGAAAAGTAGATACGACGGAGACGTATCAACTCCCCCAAGCTTGTCCTCAAGCAATTCAGTTGACAAACTGAAAGTGATAAAGAAAAACTTTTACGAACTCTGTTTGCTCTTGTTGTTGTAAATATGTAAAGCCAGCATTCAAGTTTTCAGCAAAGATTATAAACTAACCATATTCACAATAACTCTTAGGTCTCATGTTTACTCATATCAATGGCATAATCAACTAGCGAGCAATAATAATAAATCTCGGATGACAAAACTTTCTCAAAACAATCATAATATGATATAACAAGATGGTATCTCGCTAGCCCTCTCTGAGACCGCAAAACATAAATGCAGAGCACCTTTAAAGATCAAGGACTGACTAGACATTGTAATTCATGGTAAAAGAGATCCAGTCAAGTCATACTAAATGTAAACTAACAGTAATGGATGCAAATAACAGTGGTGCTCTCCAACTGGTGCATTTTAGTAAGAGGATGATGACTCAACATAAAAGTAAATAGATAGGCCCTTCGCAGAGGGATGCAGGGATTTGTAGAGGTGCCAGAGGTTGGTTTCGAAATAGAGATGAATAATATTTTGAGTGGTATACTTTCATTATCAACATAACAACCAAGAGATGGCGCTATCTTCCATGCTACACACATTATAGGTAGTTCCCAAACATAATGGTAAAGTTTATACTCCCCCTCCACCAACAAGCATCAATCCATGGCTTGCTCGAAACAACGAGTGCCTCCAACTAACAAGAGTCCCAGGGGGAGTTTGTTTGCAATTATTTTGATTTGATTTGCATAAAGCATGGGACTGGGCATCCCGGTGACCAGCCACTTTCTCGTGAGTGAGGAGCGGAGTCCACTCCTCTTGAGAATAACCCGCCTAACATGGAAGATACGGACAACCCTAGTTGATACATGAGCTATTCAAGAATACAAAACAGAATGTTTATTTGAAGGTTTAGAGTTTGGCACATACAAATTTACTTGGCACGGCAGATAGATACCGTATATAGGTAGGTATGGTGGACTCATATGGCGTAACTTTGGGTTTATGGGATTGGATGCACAAGCAGTATTCCCTCTTAGTACAGGTGAAGGCTAGAAAAAGAGTGGGAAGCGACCAGCTAGAGAGCGACAACAGTCATGAACCTGCATTAAAATTAATCAACACCGAATGCAAGCATGAGTAGGATATAATCCATGATGAACATAAATATCGTGAAGGCTATGTTGATTTTGTTTCAACTACATGCGTGAACATGTGCCAAGTCAAGTCACTTAAATCATTCAGAGGAGGATACCACCCTATCATACCACATCACAACCATTTTAATAGCTTGTTGGCACGCAAGGTAAAGCATTATATGCTCCTAGCTAATCAAGCATGGCACAAGAAACTATGATCTCTAGTTGTCATTATAAACATGTCTATTCATAATAGGCTGAATCAGGAACGATGAACTAATCATATTTACAAAAACAAGAGAGGTCGAGTTCATACCAGCTTTTCTCATCTCAGTCAGTCCATCATATATCGTCATAATTTCCTTTCACTTGCATGACCGAATGATGTGGATAATAATAATAGTGCGCGTGCATTGGACTAAGCTGGAATCTGCAAGCATTCAATAAACAGGAGAAGACAAGGCAATATGGACTCTTGGTTAAATCAACAATAATGCATATAGGAGTCACTTCAACAATTTAATCATGGTCTTCTCCTATCGACCCCCAAAGAAGAAGAAAAGAAATAAAACTATTTACACGGGAAAGCTCCCAACAAGCAAAAGAAGAACAGGAAATCTCTTTGGGTTTTGTTTTTAATTACTACTACATGCATGGAAATTAAAACTAGATAAAAGCTACAACTAATTTTTGGTTTTTCTTAAGGCTTATCAAACACGCAAGAAGAAAGCGTAAAAAGGAAATAAACTAGCCTAGATGATACAATGAAAAATTATGAGCACCGACATCTAACAATGAGTGTGTGAACATAAATGTAATGTCGGTGAGAAATACGTACCCCCCCAAGCTTAGGCTTCTGGCCTAAGTTGGTATATGGCCATGGCTGGCCTGGCGGATATCCAAAGTTGTAACTGGGGTCGTACTGCGATGCAGCAGTCATTGCATCATGGGCTGCAGCTTGGAGGCGAGCTATCTCAGCTCTCCTCTTATACTATTACGCCTCCTCTCTGGTTATAAAATATCACCTTTTTGCCTGAAAGTCATTGAAAGTAGAAGCAGGGAGAGCGACGTGATAGGTGTGTCGTCTGCCAAAGATTAGTTGGTACTCGAGGAACTGATCGTTCCTCTCAACAAACTGGTGACGAACCATAGCCTCATAATCCAAATAAGCAGGGGGCAACTCAATATCATCTTCACGTATGGTTATACCAAGAAAATTAGCTATGCGAGTTGCATAAATTTCACCAAAGAAATCCCCATTAAATCTATTAATATGCAACCTACGTGCAACAATGGCTCCCAAATTATAAGATTTATCTCCTAACACAGCACTCCTAAGAATACTGAGGTCAGGGACACACATGTGACATGCCTCATCTTTACCATTAATGCATCTACCTATGAAGAGAGGAAAATAATGTATCGCAGGAAAGTGAATGCACCCTATGATAGCTTGTGTTATATCTCTAGATTCCCCCACAGTTATACTAGCAAGAAAATCTCTAAATTCAGACTTACAAGGTTCCCTAACACTACCCCATTGTGGAAGTTTGCAAGCAGTGGTAAAATCCTCTAAGTCCATCGTATAAGATTTTTCATAAAGATCAAACAGGACAGTTGGAGAATTGCGTGAAGATGAAAATTCAAACCTCCTCACAAAGGAACTAGTGAGATAGTGGTACCGGCGGCACTTTTCCTCCTTGAAGCATACAAGATCGGCGTTACGCAAATATGCGTTAAATTCTTCCTTGATTTCCACTCGATCCATAAAGTCCTTGAAAGGCCGTTCACAGGGCCGCACTGGAGCGTCTGAGGGAGTCCCGGATTAGGGTTCTCCGGACAGCCGGACTATATCCTTTGGCCGGACTGTTGGACTATGAAGATACAAGATTGAAGACTTCGTCTCGTGTCCGGATGGGACTTTACTTGGCGTGGAAGGCAAGCTAGGCAATATGGATATTTATATCTCCTCCTTTGTAACCGACCTTGTGTAACCCTAGCCCCCTCCGGTGTCTATATAAACCGGAGGGTTTTAGTCCATAGTTTGATATACAATCATACCATAGGCTACCTTCTAGGGTTTAGCCTCTTCGATCTCGTGGTAGATCAACTCTTGTAATACTCATATCATCAAGAACAATCACGCAGGACGTAGGGTATTACCTCCATCAAGAGGGCTCGAACGTGGGTAAACATCGTGTCCCTTGCCTCCTGTTACCATCCGCCTTAGACGCACAGTTCGGGACCCCCTACCCGAGATCCGCCAGTTTTGACACCGACATTGGTGCTTTCATTGAAAGTTCCATTGTGTCGTCATCATAAGGAGGATGGCTCGCCTCGTCATCAAGGACAACATCATCTCTGGGGGAGCCCTGGCTGAAGGCCAAACTCTCCGACTAGGCGGCTTCGTCATGACCGCCCGCTCGGCCGCTGCGCCGACGATGACCTCTTAGGTCATCGAAAATAGCCTCCACATCGGCTCGAAATTTTCCGAGCAGATGGATCCAATGGAGCTCTCCTCTTTGAACGAGCTATTGGATCGCATTGCCGCTCTGGGAGTCACTACGGACTACGACCGGATCGGGCTTAAACCCGACCAAAGGGAGATTAACTCTCTGCTGGTCACCCATCAGATAGCGGTGGTGGAGGAGCAATGCGACGATTCTCCCTCTATCCTGAGGACGAACTATGTCCGTATTCCCGAGCTCTCCGAACAGGATACTTGCTCGCGGGAGGACACTGCCCTAACCCTGAATCCAGAATCAGGCCGCATACCGAACCCACATGGCAACATCCCGGAGCCCGAACTTCCAGATCGGAAACTCCCCCGCCCCGGGATCACCGATTGGGTCAAGGTCTAGACTTAAATCCACCCACCCACCTAGATACAAACGATCTTTCCCACATTAGGCAAGCGCCCCAAGAGATAGTACATCACTATTGGGCCACATTCTTCCTTGTAATGAACAAGGTCAAGGACTGTTGTGAGGAAGATGCAATTTCGTTCTTTTGCAACAATTGCACGGACAAGGGAGTCCTCAACGCCATAAGTCGCCATGACATAGCACACTTGGCGGCCATATTATGGAAATAATGTGCGATGGAAAGTGCCTGGAAAGCCCAAATGCAATTTTGGGATAATCCGGCTCTAACAAAATCCCCAGTCCGAACTAAAAGGGTGTACTCTCATAAGTCGCCCGACTCAATTACAAAGAAGCAAAAGCCCACTACAGGGCGTGGAACCGTATTGGAGGGATGGCTTAACGGCCCCTGCAAAATCAATAGTACAGCGGATACCATAGCAACACACTGCCTTAGAGAATGTTGGGTACTTCGGCAGGTGGCCAAAAGCGGTGAGGATCTTCTCACCCAAAATACCTTAGAGCACCTTCCCACGAATAACAATACAGTATTAACGGTCTTCGAGACCTTCGCCTCAAATAATAGGCGTAAGCGAGCACTCCGTAGCCTTGCCGAAGTCTGCCACGTGGCAGCAATAAATGCATGGAGTGACACGGCTATCACCTTCAATGCCAGTGACGAACCAAAATTCCGAACAGCCCGAGCACTAGCCATTTTGGTCCTCAGTCCAATTGTGGACGGCTTTCGGCTCACTAAGGTGCTCATGGACGGCGCAGTGGATTAAACCTCATTTATGAGGAAACTCTCCAAAAAATGGAAATATAAAGCAACCGTATTGAGCAAAGCAGTACGACCTTCCCAGGAATCATTCCAAGTCGGGAGGTACGTTGCGCTCGGAAAATCACACTTGATGTGGTATTTGGCACTCCGGAGAATTACAGGTCCGAAGAAATTACATTCCAAGTGGCCCCATTCAGTAGCAGATACCACGCCCTTCTAGGGCGGGAGGCATTCACGATTTTTCAAGCCATACCCCATTACGGGTACATGAAGCTCAAAATGCCCGGACCCAATGGAATCATCACTCTAGCTAGTGATCCAGACATAGCACTCCATGTCGAGAACAAGACAGCCGCACTAGCCCTCGAGGCATTATCCGAAGCCCTTGTGGCAGAGTAATTAACTCTGCTGCGCTCCACGGTGGAAAGGGACGACGTGATACTAGACAAAAGATCCAAGTCCACCTCCTTTAAACCAGCAGACGAAATAGTTAAATTCCAAGTCCATCCAACATACCTTTCAAAAACAGCATCCATTGGGGCATAGTTAGACCCCGCTGTAGACGCCACACTACGGGAGTTTCTGCGCGAGAATTGGGATATATTCGCCTGGCATCCTTCAGACATGCCAGGAATCCCACATAGACTCTTCGGCGTTTCTTTGAACCTAAGTGACAAGCCATGGGAGTGGAGCTGGCCAAGCTACTGGAAGCCAGATTTATTAAAGAAATAAAACATCCGGATTGGCTATCAAACCTGGTGATGGTACCAAAGAAGGACAAATCCTAGCGCCTATGTGTCGACTTCAAAGACCTTAATAAGGCTTGCCCAAAGGATCCCTTCCCACTCCCTCGCAACGCTCAAATCATTGATGCTACCGCATGACACGAATCATTGTGCTTCCTCAACATATACTCCGGTTACCAGCAGAAAGATGGCGGAGTCTGATCAAGCCTCAACGGCATTTATCACGCCATACGGCCCCTTCTGTTTTAACACAATGCCCTTCGGGCTCAAAAACCCCGGCGCAACATATCAGCGCATGATCCAGACATGTCTGGAAAAGTAGATCGGTAAGACTGTGGAGGCATATGTAGATGATGTGGTCATTAAAACCAGACACGTCGACTCTTTAATAGACGACTTGAGGCTCACGTTCACCAATCTCCGAACATACGACATTAAGCTCAATCTAGAAAAATGCGTTTTCGGCGTTCCCGCCGGAAAGCTCCTGGGCTTCATCGTCTCCAGTAGAGGAATTGAAGCAAATCCGGCTAAAATCCGAGCTCTGTCGCAGTTGGCTATCCCAAATGACCTCAAGAAAATCCAAAAATTGACTAGATGTGTGGCGGCTTTAAGCCGCCTTATCTCCCGATTAGGAGAAAAGGCACTTCCCCTTTATCGTCTTCTTCGGCGCACCGAACACTTCGAGTGAACGGACGCAGCCACGGCCGGACTGGAAGAAATAAAAGCCATCTTGGCCACCAACCCAATCTTGGTCGCGCCAACTGTTGGCGAACCAATGCTATTATATATAGCGGCAACTCACCAAGTTATAGCGGCAACTCACCAAGCGTAAGCCGGTATATTATGTATCCACCGTCCTCACTCCATGCAAATCACGGTACCCACGTTACCAAAAGATAGAATACGCAGTATTTATGGCATCCCGGAAATTACGACACTACTTTCAAGAGTGTTCAATTACGGTGGCCGCCGAAGTAGCACTCAATGACATAATAAACAACCGCGATGCCACGGGCCATATTGCCAAATGGGCCATCGAGCTCCTCCCGTTCGACATAACATATAAGCCACGACGGGCCATTAAGTCACAAGTACTGGCCGATTTTGTAGCCGAATGGACAGAAGCCGAACTCCCTAAAGAGTACGGCGCATACTCCAATTGGATCATGCACTTCGACGGCTCTAAAATGCTGGATGGTCTGGGGGTTGGCCTCGTCCTGACGTCCCCCACCAGAGATATGGTGCAATACGTGCTCCAAATACTATATATAGACTCCAGCAACGCAGCCGAATACGAGGCCCTATTACACGGCCTCCGGATGGCAGTCTCCATGGGCATCCAACGCCTAGAGGTGCGTGGGGACTCGAACCTCGTAATATCCCAAATAAATGGAGACTTCGATGCCAAGAATCCGAAAATGGCGGCATATCGCAATGCCGTCCTCAAAATGTCAGCTCAGTTCGAGGGGCTTGAATTTCACCATGTGGCTCGGGAAAACAAACAAGCGACGAACATCCTAGCCCGTATCGGCGCTAAACGCGACCCTGTCCCACCGAACATCTTCCTGGAAAGACTGTTTAAACCATCCGTGGTATGGGAAGGGGACACCGGCAAAGATAGTCTGGACCCGGCCACAACCCCAGATGCCGAACACTATGACACAATCGGAGGCTCTACCACCGAAATAACACCTTCAGCCCACGTGATAATGGCCGCCATCGTCCTGTGGACAGAACTATTCCTGGCCTACCTAACCAGACAGGAATTACCACTACAAAAAAAGAGACATCCGTGACATTTTGGGCCGAACGAAAAAAATTTCTGTCATACATATGACACTTCTATGACGATAATTGTGACAAAACCCAGTATCATCATAGATGTGGTGGGCTCCTACTTCTATGACAAAAAATCATGACAGAAAATGGGCTTTTTCGTCCTAGGCAGGCCGGAGACGCGGCTCCATGACATTCTTTGGGCCGTCCATGACGGAAAAAACCGTGGTAGAAGCGAGGGGGAGGAAAATTTCGGGGAGTTCCCGGTTACGGTGGGAGGTCGGGGGCCGAGCGATGCGCGTTTCTCTCGTACACGTACCATGTATGTGCGGCGCGTTGGATCTAACTGAACCCGAGCGAGGCGTTGGGCTCTAACTGAACCCGAGCGATTGCACTGCAGGCTACGTGTTACTGAACCCGAGCGATCGATCGATGGCTGTTAACTGAACCCGTTCGAGCGATCCTTCGCTACTGCTGCTAACTGAAGCCGATTGATTGGATGAACAGTGAGCGTTGCGGGGGCGGGGGGGTGGATGAACAGTAAGCGGTGGGGTTGCCTATGGATGAACAGGACCCCGTGGTGTGGTGGAGGGCTGGATGAACAGTAGACAGTGGAGGGCTGCCCGTGGAGGGGTGGTTGAACAGGACCCCGTGGTGTGGAGGGCTGGATGAACAGTAGATGGTGGAGGGGTGGTTGAACAGTAGCCGGTGGAGTAGCGCGCGGTGGAGGCTGGATGAACAGGAGCCCGTGGAGGCTGGAGGAGGTCGACGGTAGCCTGTGGAGGCTGGAGGAGGTCGACGGTGGAGATGAACAGTATCCCGTGGAGTCCCGTTTTACGGTACGCCACACCCCTCCCGATCAACAGGACCCCTATTTCGACCATAGGAGGTCCGTTTCGTCTGTTTTGCGGTATGCCGCACCCCTCCCGATCAACAGGACCCCCATTTCGACCGTTTTGCGGTACGCCGCACCCCTCCCGATCAACAGGAACCCCGTTTCGACCGTAGGAGGTCTGTTTCCTCCGTTTTGCGGTATTCCAGACCCCTCCCAATCAACAGGACCCCGTTCCAAACATAGGAGGTCTGTTTCCTCCGTTGTGTGGTACGCCAGGCCTCGTTTCCATCGCCTGTTCCGTCCAAGCCCTCCCGATGAACACGACCACGCATTCCGTTCCAACCCAGTCGGTTGGCTCCCACGCGTTCCGTTGCCTCCCGATGAACACGATGCATTCTGTTGCCTCCTCATGAACATGATGCATTACGTTGCCTCCCCATGAACACGACGACGACGATGTTTCTCCGTTCTGACCAAGCCATGTACACGAGACCTGGCCGTACGTATGCGCGAGTAGGCGTTCGAGACCCCGCCCGTATGTACACATACGTGGCCGTATTTTCTTTCTTGCACCCTGGCCGCTATATGTACATGTACATGCTACGTGCGCGCCTCTACTACGACATGTACGCACCTCTACTACGACACGTGCGCGCCTCTACATCCACCAGTATATATGTACGTACACGTTCGCGACCAGAATGACAACGCTACGTACGCTTCGACCAGCTGGGTCCCGACTTTCAGGCACTTCCTTACGTGCGAAGATGTAGCTGGTGGGTCCCAGCAGTTAGGGGGGAAACGTTTTTTTCGCGAAATACGGTGGCCCGTCCGGTGGGTCCGCGCTGTCAGGTGGAGGAATAATTATTTTGCACGTAATAAGAAGGCACTTCCTTGCTCCGGCCGTGGACCCAGCTGTCAGCCTCTCCACGTACAGTCCACGTCCGATGGAAGCCATTCCTTGACCACGTTGACCATGCCGCGCCGAGAGCACCAGAGCGGTGGACGAAGGCGAGGCCTAGGAAGGGGACGATGCGGAGCCGGGGAAGACGTGGCAGTGGATGCCCACGCGTAGAGCAGTACGAGGGTTCACTGGTTCGCTGCGGTGTGAGGCTGTCGTTGGCGCAGAATAACAGGGGGTGCGGGTGAGTAGAGCGATGGCCTGGCCAGCGGTGGGAGTAGTAGGGGGCGGTGAGGCCTCCGCCGCATCGCAACCGGCCACGGGAGGCAGGAGCACGAGGCACGACCGGCGCTGGTTTGGGCGGCTGGAGCAAGAAGACCAGAGGTTGAAGAAGCACTACGGCCGTTGGATGGACATCGTACGGTCACTGGAGCTAGAATCGTGCATATTGACTAAGTTGACAAAGCCCTTCGTCCCCGTCAACTTAGTAGGCCCACAAGTCAGCCTGCCACTATACTGGGTCCCAGCTAATAGGGGGAGTATTCATTTTTTTGTGCGTAATAAGGAGGCACTTCCTTGCGTGCGAAGATATAGCTGGTGGGTCCGAGCTGTCAGCGGTGGTAACGTTTTTTTTGCGAAATACAAAGGCCCTTTTGGTGGGTCCCTGATGTCAGGTGGAGGAATCATTATTTTGCGCGTAATAAGGAGGCATTTCCTTGCGTGCGGCCGTGGACCCAGCTGTCGGCCTTTCCACGTACAGTCCACTTCAGATGCATGTCGGTCGTTGACCACGTTGACCAGGCCGCGCCGAGAGCACCAGGGCGGTGGACGACGGTGAGGCATAGGAAGGGAACAACACGTAGCCAGGGAAGACTCGACAGTTGTTTCCCACACGGAGGGGAGTACGACTATATGAGGGTTTGCTGGTTCGTCTGCTGTCACCGGAGAATAACAGCAGGTGTGGGTGAGTAGAGGAATGGCTAGGCCAGCGATGGGAGTACGGTTGGGCGGTGAGGCCTGCACGGCAGCAGAGCCGGCCGCGGAGAGGAGGGAGCAGGCAGTCCCGCTGGCGCTTGTTTGAACGGCTGGAGCAGGAAGAGCAGAGATTGAAGAAGCAGGATGGCCGTTGGATGGCCATCCAACAGTCACTGCTTGTCCGTCAACCTTTTTTCAGGAAAGCCTCAAATCTGTGGAAAACAGCATACAACCCATCTGCCATTATTTCTTATAATTTATAGCCCATTTGCTAATTATTAAAAAAAATCCGGAGCCCATATTCTTTTTGTTAGCATTACAGCCCATATTGTGGCCATGTTTAAAAAATTATACGAAATTTTGCATATTTCGGTGCGGTCCGAACTGTTTTTAATCCTGAAATTTCGACTCACATTCAAACTGATTTTAAAAATAAATGTATATCAATATAAAATCCAACAAATTCTCCACGCATAAAAATTAATGTAATTTAAAATCTCGAAATGAAAAAAAAGATATTTGAAAAAATGTACAGCCCATTTCTCATTACTGATGGGCCATTTTTTCGGCCAGCCGAATGAAAACTCTCCTCGTCTTGAAAGATTTGCAGCCCAACAGGCCTGGCAAAGCGACGTACTTGGCAAATCATAAAAAAACTGGGTTGTGGCCGTGGACCCAGCTGTCAGCCTCTCCATGTACAATACTCTTCCGATGGAATGTCGTTGACCACGCCGCGCCGAGAGCACCAAGGTGGTGGACGATGGCAAGGCCTAGGAAGGGGATGACACAGAGCCGGGGAAGACGCGGCAGTGGATGCCCACGCGGAGAGGGGTACGAGGGTTCACTGGTTCGGATGCGGTGTTAGGCTGCCGTCGCCGCAGGGCCTGGCTAGCAGTGAGAGTAGTAGGGGGTGATGAGGCCTCAACGGCAGCACAGCCAGCCACTGGAGGCAGGAGCAGGCGGTCTCCCGGACGCTGGTTTGGGCGGCTGGTTCCAGAAGAGCAGCGATTGAAGAAGCAGCAGGACCATTCAATTCAAATCCAATGGTTACTGCTGCTAGAATCATTTGTTGACTAAGTTGACAAGCCCTGCATACGCGTCAACTTAGTAGGCCCATAGGTCAGCCTCCCAACCGGTGCACCCCAGATGTCAGTGGGAGGAATCATTTTTTTCATGTAATAAGGAGGCAGTTGATTGCGTGCGCCCAGGCCAGCGGAGGGAGTAGGGTGGGCCCGGGAAGCCTGCGCGGCATCACAGCGGGCCACAAGAGGAGGGAGCAGGCAGTCCCGCCAGCGCTAGTTTAGGCGGCTGGAGCAGGAGGATCAGAGATTGAAGAAGCACGTCCGCCGTTGGATGGACATCCAACCGTCACTGCTGCTAGAATCGTGTGTTCACTGACAAAGCCTTGCGTAAACAAGTCAGCCTCGAAATCTGTGGCCTGTACAGCCCATTTTCTATTATTTTTATAATTTTTACTCATTTTCTAATTCATATGGAATTTATTGCATCCCGTTTTCCATTTATAGAATTGCTGGCCATTTTCTGGTCAGTACCAGGGTCAAAAAATTAACTAAATATGTCGGAAATTTTGAAAATTCACAAATTTTTGCCGGGGAACGAAATATTCTTAATCCAAAAATTAATAGACATGCTAAAACAAATTTAAAAATAAATTAGTACTATGTCATGTTAAATCCAATGAAATATGTATAAGATATCAGTGAAGAACAAAATCAAAAAAAGAAACTTATATCCCATTTGCTATAAATTTTTTGGAATTTTCAACCCCTTTTGATATTACTTTTAACAGACATTGACCATACTCTTAAGCCAAGCCGGAATGCATCCCTCCTCATCTTGAAAGATTTGTAGCCCAGTAATTCGGAGAAAACAAATAGGCCTAGCTTGGGCATTCTTCAAAAAGAAATACTGGGCTACCTATTTTCCCAAAGAACTGGTGCATGAGCATTTAGCTTTATTTATTTATGTTTAGGGGACCATGAGCATGTACCTGGGCCGGATTCATGTGAGACCCTCCCTTCCAGTTAATTATGGGCTTCTCTATTGGGCCTTCATCAGTGGGCTGCATGTTATCGACAAGTGGAAAATGTGTTCCGTACGAAAAATAGTATGCGCTACGTACGGTACGGGGCACTAAAGGATCAAACCATGCAACGACTTCCAAAACATTGTGTTTGTCGTTCTAGCAACACATTTATTCAATCAACAGATGAAATATACTACCGATTGTACATTGAAAACAGCAGCAGCAGCAACCAGGGCTGGGGGTGCAACAGAAGCAATAAGCAGGCCAAAAGAGTGAAGACGCAGCTCTCTCTTCGAAACCAAACATCAGCCATCATTACAAAAGGGCTACCAAAAAAGAACAAGTGTATGCATCAAACTAAATAAAGATCCTACTACACCAAGTGTATGCATCTAACTAACTGGCTCAGTTAGACGTTACTATTTATTAAGATGTGGAGATTGGCTGACGGCTTGAACCAGATGGGTGCCTGACGGGGGAAACTCCAGCCAGCAGGTCGAAGTCTGATATTTGCGATCCTCTCTCCTACTTTGGGTTGCAGAGCGTGGCGGCACATATCAGGGTATGGTGCATGCAGAGACGCATGGTATGTTGTGTACACACAGTTTTGCCTGATGAATGAAACCACGTTGCCATCATGATCCTTGCCGTCGGTTATCTCCTGTTTGATCGGATAATTCAGTCCGACAAACAGAGAGCGTGTACCAAGGCTACTTACTAGCCTCCAGTCAAAAATTCCTGAAGGCCCAGCGAAGCTAGGATCCTGCTCAAAGACCTTGCAGTGACTGTGATTGTATTCCGTGAAACAACACGTCCGGTACGTGCGAACGATCATCAATCTTTTGCCGTCGTCTGATCGAGCCAGCAACGACCTGCAACTGCCATGCTGCTTTTTTTGAAAGGTTCTGGGATTAGGAAGGGTAGGGACACCAGGCAGCCTACAACATCATATCAAGTTGGAGTCAAATAAAAAAGGGCTCTTGATTTAGTCAATCTTAAGAATAGCACGTTATGAGCATGAATATTTTTTCAGCAAATGTTGACAGTAATATAAGCAAGCCATCATGATATCATAGGAAAGTAACATACAGTTGTAACAGCCGTTTGTAGCGATGACTGGAGTAGGCCAGCAATACGTCCAGCCATAGAAGGAGTCGACAGCGTAAATGAAGCCCTTGTGTTCAATGGCATCAGAGAACCATGGAGGATGTATGATCCTGCGATGGACGTGCAGATTTATCCACTTACCGTAGTGACCTGTTAGATAGGCGAGACCTTGGTTGAAGAACGCAATTAGCCTGAAGTCTTTATAATTCGCAGATCTTGTGGGCACTTGGCAGATCACAACCTTGAGAAAATCAAACTTGGTATCATGTTGGCTACTGTAAGATTCCGAGTATTCTGGGCCGCGGTGCCCAAGCAGTGCAGTGTTAATCGAAGGAAGGGGGATCAATCACCGGGTGTAGACCTCCATGAGCATCCAGCTGCCACAACCATGGACGAGCACCATCCAAGACGTGTTCATGCCGACCCAGTACATACCGTTAATGTAGTTGAGGCTGACGGGGATCGGATCACAGTCAAGGGGGTTGATGCTCGCCACCCTATGATCGCTATGCTGCGTGACACGCCGTTTCTGAAGATCAGGCGGCATCAGCAAGCAAGGAGCTGGCTTAAAAAGCTCCGGTCTGAGGGCTTTGAGTAAAGAGTACAGCCTCGACGAGCACGTGGCGAGCGGCATGGTACTGAGATTGTCCAGACGCGAAACAATAAGCTTGATTACCTCTATGGGGAGCGAATTCCAGCCACTCTTTCGACGGACGCTGCTCGGTTCTGCCATAGTTAGTTCTTGGGTTTCGGACAATGGGGGAGGCGCCTTAGCGGGGATGGACGATTGGACGAGATTACGTGCACACAAAGATGGAGAAGCGAATATGTGCTGCAGGAAGTGGATAGGTGATGATGACTATAGCATGCCGCTTGACTTACGAGACACATACCGGCAGCATAGGGTCATGTCGATGCCAGACAACTTGCTTGGGTGATCACAGTACTGGTACGCCCTACAGTGTTGTGCCCTAACTTGCTTGAGTAGAGTAGTAGAGTAGGACAAACAAAACGTTAGTAACAATTCACAGACAATACATAAGAAATATATAAGTATGCAACAAAAGGATCGGAAGAGAAAAGCAACACATAAATAGCATCGATTACATATAAGTTGAACGACTTTCCAAACCAAAGAGACATACAAGTTCATTAAAGTTTAATTACAACTTGAGCCAATCGATGTTTCAGAACTACACATAGCATCACTACTTTCGACTCGACTCAGGGACCAGAGCGTTGATGAAGTCGCCGTCTCTCGTGATGGTCAAGAAATCGCGTGCGTTGTCAGCTTGCATTTGTTGCGTTGTGTCTATCTCATTGTTGGATGGTTGATATCTGAGGTAGAACTTCCCCGAGGTACAAAGGACATCTTGATGGATGATTTCCGCAAACTCCGACTGGATGCGAAAGAATTCTTGTCTGATGTCCGCGTCCTGGATTGCCAACAATCTTGCGGCCCAATCTTTGAGATTATTTGGTAGCAGAAGGTGATTATGGTCCCGTACGATCGCCCGCATGTGATGGAGGGCGTAGTAGGCATCCTTATGACCGCCAGGAGGCTGCTTGACGCAGGGGAACGTCGTAGTGTGGGCGAACACGTGCTTGCCATACCTACGAACTGGCCTGGTGAAGGTGCATCTAGATCTGGCGTAGCCGGGGAGAACATCATCAAGAACTTTCGTGATATTTGTGTAGTCTTTCTTCGACTGACGGTCCGAGTCGAAATACGTGGCCATGGAATATTTCAGGCTTAAGAGGATGAGTATGGAATGTGTGTCACCGCACAAAACACGGAATGTTAGAAAAAAAGAACGATTGAAATCTAAGAAATCATATGTTACGGGGCGGTGAGGGGATGACTTACTCGGGAAAGTAAGGCACGAGGAAGTTATCCTTATCTGGGTTTGCCAGAATGACGCCTTCAAGGTAAGAACTCGCGACTTGCCAGTCCCCAGCGTTGCCCAAGATCTTGGCATGCATGTAGAAGGGGTCGACTATCACGATGTCCGGGGTCTTGTCTCTAATGATCTGCATCTCCATACTCAATGAAAATAGCCGAACCAAGGTGTAGTGCAGCGGATGAAGGTTAAACATAGCGAAGATGTCATCAAACCACAGGACGATCGTACCCGCGATGGCGTTATCCACAAAGCCCGTGCCCTCTGGCACCTTGTCCACGAAAACCGGTATGCCACATCATTCTCGGAGAGATGCCGCTTCTCCAAAGAAAGAACACTGTCATGCAGACTCCACATAGCACCGGTTGCAGCATTGAGCAGATTAGTCGGTAGCATCAGCCTACCCGCCACATGCACCCTCCTCGAGATATCCTTAGGTGAAGGTGGACCGTCCTGAGCACGGATCGTACTCGGTGCCGGCTGGCTGGCACCCTTGTTACTGTTTCTTTTCCGTCCATTCTTCTTCTGCTGTAATGGGATCGAGTTCTGCTCAAAGACCACCTTCTTGAGTGTGTTGGGGCTGATAATATTTGGCACCTCGGCTATCTGAGGCTCGGTGAAGGAGGCAACTGGAGGCGTATCCTGAGAACTGAATGCCAGACGACGCCTGCTGCAATTTGGTTTCTCTGCGGTACCAGCATGATCGCGGTCATCTTTTTCAGGGTTGGGTTCTTGAGAAGGAGGCCCAAAGAATTCGTCACCGTACCCATGTTCGGCAAAGTACTTATCGACATTGGTAAATGTACCATCGTCGTTGTCGTTGTCGTCCGGATCCTGTGCCATATGCATGTTCGGATCCTGTGCCATAGGGATGTCTGGCATGTCCGGTAGCGTTGCAGCGGTCTTGCCATGGCTTGGCACCGGCACGACTGGCGGTGTTGTCTATGGGGTGGTGTCCCTCACCCCCAAACGAATCTGGCTCTTCAGCCAGAGCAGGGGCCAGCTTACACAGACACTGAGGGTCATCACATCATCTTTGTCGGCCCCAGCGGGTCGAATCGGAGGTAACAACTCGTCGCAGCCTGGCAGCACCCGAACAAGTTCAACCCTATAAACGGTGGGTGGCATCGGATTACCGTGGAACACGGGGTTACCCGGTTGAACGATTCTGCCCTTGGCGACATTGATCAACTCGCTGCCCACGAAGTGCAGGAGAGTGCATGGAACGTCAGCGGCGCTCTGCGAAAACATTTAGGGTGTCAGGGATGCCAAGTGAAAGGCAAGGAGATAAAGTCATCGGCCGAGAGGCTTAATTAGTTACCGTGGTGGCGTCGAGCTCGGCGAATGTCCAGGCACCGCCAACGGCGGGCGTGCAACTGACGAAGGGACCGTTTGCCACCGAGGTGCTGGCCGGCGTACACCTGGGTGCAGTAAGCTCCAATGCCCGTGCCGGCGTCGGAGACACCAATACCGCCTCCGACGGAGACACCAATGGCGCCGCCTGCGCGTTGTGCGAGTTGCTGGCCATGAAGCTGGGAACCGGGGGCGACCCCTGTTGGCCGCCCGCAATCCACATCGTCAGCCCCTGAATCAAGGTAGGCACAATGGCGGTGAGCGTCGATCCCAGTTGTTGTTGCACTTGCTCTTGGACAATCTCCGGAATCTGCGCCACTTGTGCCTTGAGTTCTTGTCGTCAGCTCCTCCCTGATGCCCATCGATTTCAAGTCTGCCCTTGCTTTTGGCCCATCTTTGGTCCTCTCTAGCATGTTGAGCAAGGTACCAAGCAGACTCTCGCACACGTTCTTCGTGATATGCATGACATCAAGGCTGTGAGGCACACAGTGGATCTTCCAGTACAGCAAGTCCCAGAAAACAGACCTCGTTTTCCATACCTTCAGCAGCGGCTCTGGCGCCTTTCGCTTCTTTCCCGGCTCTGGCATCTTTTGCTTCTTTCCCGGCAGTGGGCAATCTTTCCAAGTTTTCAACAGCTCGTCTATTTCCTCGCCGCTCCTCGTACGCGGGCGTCTTTGGGGTTCAGTTTCACCATCGAACAGATCCTTGCGTTTTCCCCATGGGTCATCATCGTGAAGCCACCTTCGATGTCCCATGAACACGGTTTTTGAAGACCCGGGATCTCTATCTAGCCGGCGATACGTTGTGTCATCCATGCACCTGACGCGTCCAGAAAATCCGTGGACCACCTGCCCCGCGAGATATCCATAACCGAGATAGTCGTGCACCACAGTGAGCAGTGCGGCTCTCATAGGGAAATATTCTTTCTCTGCGGTGTCCCACGTATTGGCTGGCGTTTTCCACAACGTTTCTAGCTCCTCTTTCAGCAGCCCCAGATACAGATTGATGTCGTTCCCTGGTTGTTTCGGCCCTTCAATTAGCATACTCATGTGAATGTACTTCCTCTTCATGCACAACCAGGGGGGAAGGTTGTACATCCACACAAACACAGGCCAGGTGCTATGTGTGCTTCTCTGGCTGCCAAACGGATTGACTCCATCGGTGCTCGCGCCCAGCATGATGTTCCTTGGATCGTCCCCAAATTCTAGGTGTTTGAAGTTCAACGCTTGCCACTGGCTCGCATCCTTAGGGTGACTCTGCATCTTATCTTTTTTATTTATCTCTGGATCATTTCTGTCATCTTCTCGCTTCTTCTCCTCCCTATCTGCGTGCCAACGCAGGAGCTTTGATAGCTTAGGGTCCGCGAAGTACCGCTGCAGACGTGGAGTGATCGGAAAGTACAAAACCACTTTTCGAGGAGCTTTCTTCCTCTTCTTGTATCGAGTGACGCCGCACACCGGACATATGGTAGACTCCGCGTGCTCGTCCCGATAAATGATGCAATTGTTCATCCACACATGGTATTTCACGTGCAGTAAATCCAGTGGACACACGATTTTCTTCGCGTCCTTGAAACTGGTTGGGCACTTGTTCCCCTTGGGAAGACGTTCGTGCCAGAATGACATGTTCTCATCAAAGCATGCGTGGGTCATTTTGTGTTTTACCTTCATCTCTAGAGCCATGAGCATTACTTTCAGGCGGGTATCATCGGGCCTGCATCCTTCATACAATGGAGTAACCGCGTCTATCTCCAGTTGATCCAGCTTGGCTTTCTCTCAGGCGGCAGCTCTTGCATTATCTGTCTGCTTGAGAAGCAGGTCTTGAATATGAGGGTCCTACACCCAGTCCATCGATGGTCCATCGTCGTCTGCTCCAGCATCTTCATCTTCCTTATCATCATGTCCAACATCTTCTACATGATGACTGTGTACAGCATCACCGTCGTGATCATGTCCTGGAGATTCTTCGTCTTCCCGCCCGCCCTCGCCGCGGTAGTTTTCTTGCTGCCCTTCCTCATTTCTTGCCCGGCCCCCATGGACGACTTCATAGTCATCTTCATCACCTTGCCACCGATAGCCATCCATGAAACCATGCAAGAGCAGGTGGTCCCGCACCTGCCCGGAATCTGGGTCCGCAATAAGGCTCTTCAGCTTGCATCTTCGACACGGACATCTTATCTCCGTCTCGTTCTTTTGAAGCATCTCGGCCTTCGCGGAGCTCAAAAACATATTCACGATGCCTTCGTTCATCGTGCGGACCATGGTCGCCTGTAGGGTAGAGCAAAACGACATTTTAGAACCAAGAAAAAATTTGGCATGACTTCCCTAAAATAGGACCAAAAAGAATGCATAGTGCCAAAATTCTCACCGAAACGGAAATGAATCAGCATTCCGGCAAAATATTGGCAACTATCGCATTTCAAATACCTGTACCTGCAAACACAAACATATATGCAACACCACAAACATACATAGATCTAGCTAGGCCATAAAAAGTGCATGTGCATGTTGTTGGAGGGAGAAAAAAAGTAGATCTACAACATAAAGATAGCTTTCCCCTTACTTACCTTTCAAAAAAAGGTAATTTAACCACTTAATTTGGATGAATCTACGGTGCAAATGAGGTGAGGAGGAGGAGGCAGCCGAGACAAGCTTGGAGGAGGAGGTGGAGAGAATGAAGTGGGGAAAGTGAGTGTGTAGGTGTGGCTGTCCAAAACATCTAGCTGGTCCCAGGTTACTAATGGCGCACCACCCAAGAATGCGCCATTAGTAACCCTGGTTACTAATGGCGCACCAGCTTGTGGTGCGCCATTAGTAGTTTTGCAAAAAAATGATAGTAGTGGCGCACGTGGTGAGTGGTGCGCCATTACTAGTTAAACTTGTAATGGCGCACTGTTACCTAGTGCGCCATTAGTATTTTTGGAAAAATAAAAAAATGTTAGTAGTGGCGCACCATTGTTGTGGTGCGCCATTAGTGTGCGGGCGCGCCACTGCTATATAGTAGTGGCGCACCACATGTCTGGTGCGCCATTAGTGTCCATATTATCTATAGCCCTTTTCCTAGTAGTGATAGTCAGTATGTTCCTTGTATTGAAGATGAGCAGGGACATTTGAAGTGTAGAGGTCTATACGGTCAGTTGTGATGGACACTTTGAGCCTCTTTGGTTCATAGGATCTTGTAAATATAGGAATAGGATTTGTAGTGGCCTGCCCACTTGAATCCTCTAAGAATAGTAAGGAAATGCGGGGAGCTGGGTCGCCTTCGAGAGTTACACTGATATTAACAGTACCGCACCTTCACTTGAAGAGAGCTGGTATCTGAAGCCATTCTAGCCTTACCGGCAATACTAGCACATATATTCAAGCAAGTTTCACTTTGCTGATTTTACTCTGATGCTTAAAATTTTCCCGTTATATCTACACTATGATCCGTGTAGCTGCATTGTGTCGCACTAGCAGTAGTCCACTCTTGAAGCTAAACACTGCAATGACTTACAAAATTGGCACCAAGACATTGAGTGCCATTCTGGATGCAATGAAACTCATACGCTCCCCACTTGTTCATTCTTGTTCAGAATATGATCCTAATGACTATTCTAACCTCGAGGAGTCAAAGGCAGATGGCCTGTCCTGTTCACCCATCAAGGTGACTGTTCTAATTTGGCAATGTTTTATTGATTGCGGGTATCTTGCATATGTTGTCTTGCATTTCTTGTACTTTGTTGCACCGCCATCTGCTTAGTTTACTCATCATATATGTCGAGATGCCATGCCCATCCATTATCAATACATATTCCATCTGTCATCATGCCATGTTTTTTCACTCAAATGATGTTCTTGTGAATCAGACATCAAAAAGGAAGAGGGTGATTGCCGAACCTGAAGGAGCACCAGCAAAGTCCTTGAAAAACATGGTGGTGTCGGAGAAATCAGACATCACCCCACTTATATTGGTTGTACAACCAGTGACACAAAACGTAGGACTGACTCCAGCAGACTATACCCATACTTCACTGGCCACACCACTAGCCCCACCACACAGTACCTGCACTCCGGCAAAAGGTATACCGATTTCATTTGCCATAGCACCAGCTGTACCACAGAAAAATCCCACTCCAGCAAAAAGTACAACAAGTCCACCGGCCGAAGACCTATCCCAACTGTAGAGACGGCCAATTCCTGCAGATTGGAACCCCATTCCATTTATTCCCAGTATAAACACAATGCTTTCAATGTTGTTAGGGACTACGTGCATATATTCCCATCATGGGAAGATTATTGTGAAGACAAACACCATTTTCACATCTTCCTGTCCAACTTACGTGCAAGTGCTATTATTCATGGTTATTATTTTCCTGTTTTCTGCTGATGGAACACATAAATGATTTACGTTACACTATTGTAACTAGGCGAGGGTCAATCTAGATAGTCATGACGAGCAAAGCTTGCTTGTGCTTTTCAAGGAAGCATTGCAGCAGTATCGGTGTTACCTGAGGAAATCACACTTTGATGTCAAGTCTATAAACGAATTTCCGATGAAGTCTCCTCTGCTAGATTTAGAAGATATTGAATGGAAAAACCTTGTTATGCACTGGTCTCGTTCCGGGGATGAGGTGCTGTCTATGAAATCACATGACAATTTGAACTCCTACTTTTCCGCATGTGCCTTACGGATCTTTTTTGCAGGAAATCTGCTCGAAGAAGAATTCCGGTTTGACAAGAACGACGGGTTATCACAAATATGCTGCCCGCTGCTTTCCTCTTGTTAGTACCTATTGTCCTGTATCACTGTACTTGCATACATACCTGCTTCATTATGTGACAATAGTATGCATGATAGCTTGCTTATCAATTGTTCGCTCCAAATTATCTGATCTGTCCTATATATGAATGGTTACATTAGTGTAGAATATATCCAATGCCAATGTTTTTTAGCTCTACATTGTTCTTGTAAGTACATGCTGTCCTTTATCAGTGTACTTATAATGACAGGTTGTTGTTCATGTACCATCACTCTGCAGCTTATTTTCCTTTGCCCTCCATTTTCTACACATCAGATCTATATTTACTCTTACCATAAGGTTGGTACTGAAGAAGTTTAGCTGTGCATTGCTCTTGGCTGTACCTTTTGCCTGTATCGCTGCACTTACATTTATAGCTACTTTGTTATGTAGCATCACTCTTCATCTTATCTTAAATATTCTCCATTTTTCGTATATTATCACATCTATATTTACTCTTAACAAAATGTAGAATAAAGGCAATGCTTTTGAAGAAGATTCTGTGGTAAACTTCTTTAATTGCCCCCCCCCCCATCAGCATGGACAAGGCCTTTATAGAGCCTGTCTTCACCAATAATGTAAGTTTGTCCATCTCAAGCCTTCAAACTTTGTTGTATATATTTGGTTAGGCATGACTGCAACAGCTGTTTATTTTTGGTGTTTGCATCAAATTGCTTATTTAAAGTTTATTATGTAGTTCATAAACAAAAGTTTGTCCTTTCTTAATTAAAGTTTTCAGTTGTACAACCAAGTTCCTTCTTCATACCATGTAAATTAAACTATACAGAGCAAGTGATCTTCTTTTGCACTGCATGTATGTTTCTGTTCTTCATCTGTAATCCTGTGGTGTGGTGAACCTACCCACTACAACACAATGTCATATTCTGCAATGTCTTAACTATGAACAATGTCATATCATTCTACTATTATTTAAACCATCTCTTTATTTGCCAATCTGAAATGGTATAAATTGACAGCACACTAACCATTAATACTTATGAGTTCTTGATATGTAATCCAGTGGTGTCGTGAAGCTGCCAACTCCTTCACAATGTCATTTCCTGCCATGTCTTGACCTGAACAATACCATATTGTGTTAATGCAATGTTAAATTGTGTCACTTTATTCGTCAGTAAGAAATGTGATGAATTGTTAGCACTGATACTTTTATGTGCAAAACATGTCATATGTCTGCTTGTTTATCTTTCAGAGTGAGGAAGATATAAGTGTTGAACAAGCGCAGTCTCATCATCTTTCTCAGCTGCTTGCGCTGCAGCTCCCCAGCAGGGTGAACCTTTCTTGAACTCTATTGAAGTGCTGTCGGTTTTGTATATTATTTTGTCGGCGTGTTTATTTGCACTGGTGGCGATCTTTGATGCCCAATGTATTTAATTTGCTATCTGCTTGTGCTTTATTATCATAGTGGTGAACTTTGATGCCTAGTGGATGTAATATGCCGTAATTTCTTTATTGTATAGTCTAGGTTTTTTCTTATTCACGATGCTGCAGTTATTTTATTGTATATATATCCTGTCTTCGCAGTAAACCGGCCAAACAGTAAAATTACGGTACATAATCGGGCCGTCATGCAATCACGATGTAGGTTGGGCCTGAAACGTGCCGAACAGCTCACGGGCCAGCAGCAGCCTGAAATGAACCCCGGCCCATGATTGTGCGAATCAAATCACGGGCTTTTAACAGGCCAAAATTGTATCGGTCCTTGTTTGGCCCAATCAGATATCGGCTGCGAGTAGGCCAGATGCAAACTGGGCCGTAGTTAGGCCCAACTATATGACGGACTTCTAACAGGACAAAATTAATATAGGGCCGAAATGTTAAACGGGCCTTTAACAGGCCAAAACTAATATCAGGCCGAATTACTAAGTGGTCCTTTAGCAAGTGGGCCCAAAAGCATAGTGTCCAGTTGACGGACCAAATCTAATATGGGCCATAACTGAGCCCAAAGCCTCTTAAAGGGCTGGACCTGATCTAGGCCGTAATATGGCCCAGAACGTGGTAGGCTTTTAACGGGCTGGATCTCATATGGGCCACTATTAGGCACGGAGCGTGGCAGGCCATTAATGGACCAAATCAAATATGGGCCGGCATTTGGTCCAAAACATGATAACCAGTTAATAGGCCGGCCTACTAGGGTCCTCAAAATCTTGTGGCCTACAGCTGGGCCAACCCATTAATGTTGGCAAAATCTCGTGGGCCTTTAGCTGGGCCGGTCCATTATGATCCGCAAGAATCTTGTGGGCCTTTACCTAGTCCGGCCCATTATGGCACAAAAAAATCTTGTGGGCCTTTACCTGGGACGGCCCATTATGGCCCGCAAAATCTTGTGGGCCTTTAGCTGGGCCTGCCCATTATGTTCCGCAAAATCTCATGGGCCTTTAGCTGGGCTGGCCCATTATGGTCCGCAAAATCTTGTGGGCCTTCAGTTCGGCCGGCCCATTTAAACTTGGTGGGCTGTTCCACGTGTCAACATATCATAGGCGCGTCTCGCCCATTGGATGAGTGACACATGTGCCAACGCGGACCTGACACGTGTCTCCTCCAGCCAATGATGATTTTACACGTGGAAAATCCCCATTGGTCGGGGCTGTTAATGGGTTATCGGATCCAAAACCCGACCTGATAGCTTAACTGCATTCTGTTACGGTGGATGCCACGTGTCGGTCACCCTTGACGAAAGCACTTTTGTGACGCGCGATTTATCGTCATGGAAGTTGACACTTCCATGATGATAATTTTGGTAATGTCATGGAACACTTCTACAACAACACAGGTATGACTATCTTGATTCAGTCATAAAATTGTCATGGATGTACATGCATCACAGAAAACGCGACCTACTGTGACAAACACGTATCATCACGGAAGTGTATTTTTTTTTGTAGTGTACCCGAGGACCAAAACGAGGCCCGCTGCATAGTGTGGCGATCGAAAGCCTACAAGGTCCATGAGGGAGAGCTTTATAAGAAAAGCACAACCGGAGTCCTTCAAAGGTGCATCTCCGAAGAGGAAGGGCGGAAGCTTTTGGCAGAAATCCATGCCGGACTTGGCGGCCACCACGCCGCAGCCTGGACCCTTGTAAGCAAGGCCTTCCGTACAGGTTTTTATTGGCCGACGGCCCGGGCAGATGCAGAGCATCTGGTACAACATTGTGTCGGTTGCCAGCTTTTTGCAAACCAAAGCCACATGCCACCTACCGCCCTCCAAACAATCCCCATTACTTGGCCCTTTGCGGTCTGGTGGCTCGATATGGTCGGACCCCTCAAAGGGGGAACCCATAAGAGAAAATACTTACTGGTCATGGTGGATAAATTCACCAAATTGATAGAAGCCAAACCTGTCAAAATATCCGGGGTTGTACACCGTTATGGTGTCCCCCACAACATCATCACTGACAATGGCACGAACTTTACACCTGACGAGGTGAAACTTTGGTGCAGCAACATGGGCATCAAGCTCGATTATGCTTCTGTCTATCATCCGTAAACTAACGGTCAAGTCGAACGAGCGAATGGTCTTATCATGAGCGGCATTAAACCCAGATTAGTCCGATCTTTAAAGGAATCAGACACTCATTGGGTAGAGGAGCTCGACTCCATACTATGGGGGCTGCGGACCACGCCAAATCGCACTACCAGATGCACACCGTTTTTTATGGTGTACGGCGCTGAGGCGGTGCTGCCTTGCGACATAATTCATGACTCACCTCGAGTGCGCATGTACGAAGAAAGAGAGGCCAAGCTTGATCAGCAGGATAGTTTGGATGCCCTGGAGGAGGAGCGCGACGTGGCAAAAGCCCGTTCCGCATTCTATCAGCAACAGGCTCGAAGGTATCAAAGCAGAGAAGTGCGGGCCAAAACCTATTACGTTGGTGAACTAGTTCTACGCCTGCCGGAGAAGAAAAAGAACAAGCTCAAGCCCAAATGGGAAGGTCCCTTCATTATCGACCAGGTTCTGACCGGTGGAGCGTACCGTCTGCGGGATGCATCGAATAGTCGACTCGAGCCAAACCCATGGAACGCAGCCAGACTCCGAAGATTCCACGCCCAGCGCCGGACTCTATGTTCGTCTCCTTACCTCCATGAATTTTTTGCACACCTGTTTTTTTCTCTCTTTTCTCTTCAAGGCCCTAAGGGGCTACATTTGTGTCTTGGTTACACAGTCTTGACGCGCTAACCGCGCTCAATATACCTGGGGGCTTCCTACACAGAAGCTTAATCTAATTACCTTTCCGGGCTTTATACCCCGCACATGTGTTATTCTTTCGCATGTACCTTTTTTCGCCATTATATGCATGGATATGACTTAACTTTTGGCCAAGTTGGGTTGCCTGGCTCTTGTATTTATGCCCTACGTTCCCGTTAATTCGGCTAGGGCATAAGGGGAGCACTTCTGCGATTGTTACTGCTGGGTCAGCCGGATATGTACCTCAGACTGGGTGAAGCCGAAAGCTAGCGTTCTTAAGGGAATATTCAGTCGGTGAATAAAAGATGACTTTCATTTAAATTACTACACGCCCCCAAATGTTTTTAACCTGCGTCTCGCAGTTCGGACATGCACATTAGGGCATGCGTAGCCAGGGAAAGGAACCCTTAACGGAACTATTCTCCCTGGAAGATGTTTCTTACTATCCATGTAATATAACATAGCTAGTTGGGTACTTGTCTGTTCAAGCACTTATGACCCCTACGCCTTGTTTCCATGCATACCCCGGTTTTTATATAACCGAGTGGGTATTCGGATACACTCCGGACTATCAGGTCCAGAGGTTGAAGCGAAAAGGTCCGCCATGACAAACGATTTACAATCCGGCTAGGGATATTACATATGTCACTTGAAGTACACAGTCACTAAGACTGATTAAATTCTTCTTCTATACCATCCAATAGGCTGTCTAGCCTACAATACTGTTGGGAATACTTTGAGGCTAATTCTACTTGATCATACACTAAACTGACGGGGATCTCTTTCCCATCGGGCCCCACAGGTCCGACCTCGACCATGTGGTTTGGGTCAGCCTTTGTATATCGTGTCTTCACCATAGCCCAGGCTTCCCTTGCACCTTGTCAGCAGGCTGATATCTTCCATAATTGGAAGCGCCATCGCGCTCCCTTGAGCTTCTCTATAAGCTCCCCCATGCCTCCTGGCGGGGACGCGGAGGGCCACAAGGCTTGGGCAATACTCTGCATCACCTGCCGAACTTGTTCGTGCAGTTGTGAGAGCTCTGGTAGAAGATCACCCGAAGACCCAGGCATCTCCTCCGCAGGACGACCCGTCAGCATACCTGTAGACATAACGCTGTTCGCAGGCTTCTTCGCCGAACTCCTTTAAAAAGTTCATTCAAGCACTTACTAAAAATTCCGTGCTGAAGTCGTTTATTCTCCTTCACGGAGTCCGCAAGCTGGGCTCGGACATCCTTCAGTTCCACGCCCAGGCAGATATTGGCATCTTGGAGTTCATTTTTCTCCTACCTGACTCGCGTCAGCACGCGCTCGCCAGCATTTCGCTGTCGATCATCACATGTTGTATCCGCCTCCACGTCCTCCGGAATCACTCTGGGGCCACCTGCAACATCTATTGTTAGGTGTGCATACATGCCGCATACTACCTAGTACCGATATTCTTTGCAATAGACAAAAGAGTTACAAGGGGACCCTTTTTGGACTCCTTCAATGTGGCAACAACGGCTTCCAACTGGGCCTTGCACTCATCCAGCTCTTGAGACAGTTGGGATTTCTTCTCCGTAAGAACCTGCACAAATAACGATCCTTAAATCAGTTTCGTCAACTATTTCAAGTCTCAGGGGCTACTGATACATATAATCGTCAAATTTTCTTACCCGTACTTCCCTTACATACTGATCCGTGCCTCTAGCTAGACCATTTTGAGCAGCACGGAGGTACACGTCTCCAGAATTGAAGGCATCAAATGCATCTGGTGAGAAGCATGCGTCACGGAGTACGGCCCTGCGACGCCTATGATTCATGGCGCTCTCCACTTATGAATTTGTAGCGGATAGTCTATCCGCATCCTCTGTAGGAGGAGCATCCGACGTCCGCTCCATGTTGGCTTCCGCCTCTATGTCTGGTCCTGGAGCCCGACTGGTCGAGGCGTGATCGGCAGCCTCTCTGGATATACTCCGGTGAGCGTTTTTTCTATTAAAGAAGCATGGACGTCATTACATTTTGAGAAAGACAACAACCGCGGAGCAAGGTTTTGTGCCATACCTCTGCGCCGGCATCTCCGTTCTGACCGCCTTCCTTTTTGGCCTACCCGGCTCCGGTGCCTCTTGTTGGCGAGTTGCTGCGGGTTTAGCACGGTGTCCCGAATGCCTTCCCTGTAAAACACCATATGTGTACGGTAGGTGAAGTGTCTAAAAGGGGATCCTAGTTTTGGAGTTGGGATTTTGGTTTTTCTTACGTGCGATGCAGGGAGCAGTCCGGGATTGTCAGACGTTATGGCCACCATGGCGTCATCGCAGCTCAATTGATAGAATTGCATGTCTATCAGCTCCACAAATATGTCCGGATCCTCTTCGAGTCCGGGACCGAGGGCCCGGACAGGGTCCTCTGCTTGTGGAGATGGGTTGTTGACCTCCCTTACAGCTCTTCGCATTTCATGCCGTAAAATGTCAAGGTGAGTACCTACGACGAAGAATGCGGGAAGAATGGGAGTAAAGAGGTATAACTCACCCAGCTGGGAGGGTTGTACATAGAGAATCCATCACGTGGTCTGATACGGATGAACTCATCTTCCTCTCCCTTGAACAACTCGGACAGAATTTTTTCTAAAACAGCTGCAGAGTCCGGTCCCTTACGCCCACAGCAGGTGGCATCATCTTCCCCGTTAAAAAACTAAAAGGGGTGCCCTCGATATTGAAGTGGTTGCACTCCCCGCATTATGCATATTGACATAACCTCGATTATTGTCAATCCTGATTGAGCCAGCGCTTTAATCCGGTTCATCAGGTAAAGGATTTCTTCGTTGTCTTCCTCCTGGGGGCTTTGTGGGCGCCAGCTTCAGCATTTCTTCAGAGGAGCATTGTTGAACTCAGGAAGACCCCGCCGAATAGGGTCTGTAAGGGGGACGTCCTCCATATAAAACCACTCCGAAGGCCAGTCTTTGGACGTATTCTTCGGAGTACCGGACAGGTATCCGGTTTCAGCGATGCGCCATATTTCGGCTCCGCCCACTTGATAAAGTGACCCCTTCTGTGTGCGGGGCACAAGGCAAAATAACCTTTTCCACAGCTCGAAAATGAGCCTCGCAGCCCAGAAATAGCTCACAAAGGGCAACATAGCCGTCGATGTGTAATATGGAAGCAGGGGTGAAATTATGCAGTTGGAGGCCGTAAAACTCCAGGAGCCCGCGGAGGAACGGATGAATCGGAAATCCGAGTCCCCTTAGTAAGTAAGGAACAAGGCACACCCGCTCCCCCTTAGAGGGGCTGGGGAAGCTCTCCGCTTGCTCCCCGCCATTATAGGTGGCGAGCTCGGCTCGGACGGGGACCATATACGCTCGAGGGAGAAATCCCTGAGTCTGCTGCTCTACTAATCGACTGTGTGGGACGGAACACCTCTCCCAATCACCGGGCTTAGGCTACGGGGGCGGGAGGAGGAGCTGCGGTGGTCGGCCATGTTGGAGTGGATTTTTCTGAAGCGCGCACTGATGGATTCTCGCCGTGGGAGGATGGTATGGATTAGATCTAAGAATCCCCATCCCTTTAATAGACAATTTATTTACCTAGCTAGGGGGCGAATGTAAAGACGCCCTGGCTCCTCGTATTCGTTCCACGCCTGGAAGATAGCCCTTATTGAGCACAGAAGCCAAGAAGTCCAACATTTATGGGGCCGGACACTACTTAACAGACATTCAAGATTTGGAGAAGAACCTGCCTTGCAATGCCGAAGACAATACTGTGCGTCGGGCTCAACGTCATTGAATCCTGGTTCGGGGGCTACTGAGGGAGTCCCTGATTAGGGGGCCTCCGGAAAGCCGGACTATATCCTTTGGCCGGACTGTTGGACTATGAAGATACAAGATTGAAGACTTCGTCTCGTGTCCGGATGGGACTTTACTTGGCGTGAAGGCAAGCTAGGAAATACAGATATGTATATCTCCTCCTTTGTAACTGACCTAGTGTAACCCTAGCCCCCTCCGGTGTCTATATAAACCAGAGGGTTTTAGTCCATAGGACGATATACAATCATACCATAGGCTAGCTTCTAGGGTTTAGCCTCTTTGATCTCATGGTAGATCAACTCTTGTAATACTCATATCATCAAGAACAATCAAGCAGGACGTAGGGTATTACCTCCATCAAGAGGCCCCGAACCTGGGTAAACATCGTGTCTCCTGCCTCCTATTACCATCCGCCTTTGACGCACAGTTCGGGACCCCCTACCCGAGATCCGCCGGTTTTGACACCGACAATGTCCCTTGGTGGCTCATCATCAGCATCACGCATTGCAAGCATGGGTTCTTGTTTCCTTGAAGAGCCACCTTGGTATATTTTCCTAAAAATAATTCTTTCTATGAAAAATTTCTGAAATTTTTAGTAACTTCAAATAAAAGTAAACCAAACTCAACAAAATTGGTAGCAACTGCTCTTACAAGTGCCTATAGCCTATATCATGCATCAAAACTACTTGGGACCATATAAATTTGACATGCAAGCTCAAGAACAGGGTCACCTAAGCAGCAAAAATATGCAATGAATAAAGCACTAAAAAAAACTAATTTGACCAACGGAGGAGTCACATACCAAGGAACAATCCCCCAAGCAGTTTTGTGAGAGGTGCTTTGAGCAAGGAGATCGAAAATCGCAGCAAAATGAGCTTGGACTCGGGTTTGAGTTGGATAATGGTGTTTGTGGGAGGAAAAAAGAGTGTGTGGGTGCAGGAATAAGTGGAGGAGGGCCACCGTCGGCCCACGAGGCAGGAGGTGCGCCCAGGGGGTAGGGCGCGCCCTCCACCCTCGTGGACAGGTGGATGCCCCTCGTGTTGTGTTCTCAGTGCCAAATATTCTCAAATATTCCATAAAAAATCATATCTAAATTTCAGGGCATTTGTAGAACTTTTATTTTCGGGGTATTTTTATATTGCACGGATAATTCAAATAACAGGTGGAAAGTACTTATTTTTATTTTATTTAATATAAATAACAGAAAGTAAAAGGAGGGTACAAAGAGTTGTGTCTTATAAATTCACCATCTCATGATCATCAAAAGGAATCCACTAACAAGGTTGATCGGGTGTTGTTAACAAACTCATTCTGAATAACATGGAACCGGAGAATTTTCGAATATCACTAGGTTACCTCAACGGGGATATGTGAAGGAAATATGCCCTAGAGGCAATAATAAAGTTATTATTTATTTCCTTATATCTTGATAAATGTTTATTATTCATGCTAGAATTGTATTAACCGGAAACATAATACATGTGTGAATACATAGACAAACAGAGTGTCACTAGTATGCCTCTACTTGACTAGCTCATTAATCAAAGATGGTTATGTTTCCTAACCATGGACAAAGAGTTGTCATTTGATTAACGGGATCACATCATTAGTTGAATGATCTGATTGACATGACCCATTCCATTAGCTTAGCACCCGATCGTTTAGTATGTTGCTATTGCTTTCTTAATGACTTATACATGTTCCTATGACTATGAGATTATGCAACTCCCATTTGCCGGAGGAACACTTTGTGTGCTACCAAACGTCACAACGTAAATGGGTGATTATAAAGGTACTCTACAGGTGTCTCCAAAGGTACATGTTGGGTTGGCGTATTTTGAGATTAGGATTTGTCACTCCGATTGTCGGAGAGGTATCTCTAGGCCCTCTCGGTAATGCACATCATATAAGCCTTGCAAGCATTGCAACTAATGAGTTAGTTGCGAGATGATGTATTACGGAATGAGTAAAGAGACTTGCCGGTAACTAGATTGAACTAGGTATTGAGATACCAACGATCAAATCTCGGGCAAGTAACATACCGATGATAAAGGGAACAACGTATGTTGTTATGTGGTCTGACCGATAAAGATCTTCGTAGAATATGTAGGAGCCAATATGAGCATCCAGGTTCCGCTATTGGTTGTTGACCGGAGACGTGTCTCGGTCATGTCTACATTATTCTCGAACCCATAGGGTCCGCACGCTTAAGGTTTCGATGACAGTTATATTATGAGTTTATGAGTTTTGATGTACCGAAGTTAGTTCTGAGTCCCGGATGTGATCACGGACATGACGAGGAGTCTTGAAATGGTCGAGACATAAAGATTGATATATTGGACGGCTATATTCGGACACCAGAAGTGTTCCGGGGAAGTTTCGGATAAAACCGCAGCACAGGGGGGTTACCGGAACCCCCCGGGGGGTTAATGGGCCTCATGGGCCTAAAGTGGAGAAGAGGAGGGGCTGCCAGGGCAGGCCGCACGCCCCCTCTCCCCCTAGTCCGAATTGGACAAGGAGGGAGGGGCGGCGTCCCCCTCTCCTCTCTTCCTTCCTTCCCCCTCTCCTAATTGGACAAGGAAAGGGAGGGGAGTCCTACTCCCGGTAGGAGTAGGACTCCTCCTGCGCGCCTCCTACTAGGGCCGGCCGCACCCCCCCTTGGATCCTTTATATACGGAGGCAAGAGGCACCCCATGGACACAAGTTGATCCACGTGATCATATTCTTAGCCGTGTGCGGTGCCCCCTTCCACCATAGTCCTCGATAATATTGTAGCGGTGCTTAGGCGAAGCCCTGCGATAGTAGAACATCAAGATCGTCACCACGCCGTCGTGCTAACGGAACTCTTCCCCGACACTTTGCTGGATCGGAGTCCGGGGATCGTCATCGAGCTGAACGTGTGCTACAACTCGGAGGTGCCGTAGTTTCGGTGCTTGATCGGTCGGGCCGTGGAGACGTACGACTACATCAACTAAGTTAACGCTTCCGTTGTCGATCTACAAGGGTACGTAGATCACACTCTCCCCCTCTCGTTGGTATGCATCACCATGATCTTGCGTGTGCGTAGGAAATTTTTTGAAATTACTACGAAACCCAACAATTTGCACATCCCAAACAATAAGAATATCATATTTCTTCTTGACAGTAGTTAGATGATCTCTTGACACGTAAAACCTGTATTATAAGATGATCTCTCACTAATTATCAAGAAGTGTTCTCCCTGAGTATGCACCGTTGCGAAAATTCTTCGTGCTGAGACACCACGTGATGATCAGGTGTGATAGGCTCTACGTTCAAATACAACGGGTGCAAAACAGTTGCACACGCGGAATTCTCAGGTTATACTTGACGAGCCAAGCATATACAGATATGGCCTCGGAACACGGAGACCGAAAGGTCGAGCGTGAATCATATAGTAGATATGATGAACATAGTGATGTTCACCAATGAAACTACTCCATCTCACGTGATGATCGGACATGGTTTAGTTGATTTGGATCACGTAATCACTTAGAGGATTAGAGGGATGTCTATCTAAGTGGGAGTTCTTTAAGTAAATTATTTGAACCTAAATTTATCATGAAACTTAGTACCTGATAGTATCTTGCTTGTTTATGCTTGATTGTAGATAGATGGCCCGTGTTGTTGCTCCGTTGAATTTTAATGCGTTCCTTGAGAAAGCAAAGTTGAAAGATGATGGTAGCAATTACACGGACTGGGTCCGTTACTTGAGGATTATCCTCATTGCTGCACAGAAGAATTACGTCCTAGAAGCACCGCTGGGTGCCAGGCCTGCTGCTGGAGCAACACCAGATGTTATGAACGTTTGGCAGAGCAAAGCTGATGACTACTCAATAGTTCAGTGTGCCATGCTTTACGGCTTAGAATCGGGACTTCAACGATGTTTTGAACGTCATGGAGCATATGAGATGTTCCAGGAGTTGAAGTTAATATTTCAAGCAAATGCCCGGATTGAAATATATGAAGTCTCCAATAAGTTCTATAGCTGCAAGATGGAGGAGAACAGTTCTGTCAGTGAGCATATACTCAAAATGTCTGGGTATAATAATCACTTGATTCAATTGGGAGTTAATCTTCCAGATGATTGCGTCATTGACAGAATTCTCCAATCACTGCCACAAAGCTACAAGAGCTTCGTGATGAACTATAATATGCAAGGGATGAATAAGACTATTCCCGAGCTCTTCGCAATGCTGAAAGCTGCGGAGGTAGAAATCAAGAAGGAGCATCAAGTGTTGATGGTCAAAAAGACCACTAGTTTCAAGAAAAAGGGCAAAGGGAAGAAGAAGGGGAACTTCAAAAAGAACAGCAAGCAAGTTGCTACTCAAGAGAAGAAACCCAAACCTGGACCTAAGCCTGAAACTGAGTGCTTCTACTGCAAGCAGACTGGTCACTGGAAGCGGAACTGCCCCAAGTATTTGGCGGATAAGAAGGATGGCAAGGTGAACAAAGGTATATGTGATATACATGTTATTGATGTGTACCTTACTAATGCTCGCAGTAGCACCTGGGTATTTGATACTGGTTCTGTTGCTAATATTTGCAACTCGAAACAGGGACTACGGATTAAGCGAAGATTTGCTAAGGACAAGGTGACGATGCGCGTGGGAAACGGTTCCAAAGTTGATGTGATCACAGTCGGCACGCTACCTCTACATCTACCTTCGGGATTAATATTAGACCTAAATAATTGTTATTTGGTGCCAGCGTTAAGCATGAACATTATATCTGGATCTTGTTTGATGCGAGACGGTTATTCATTTAAATCTGAGAATAATGGTTGTTCTATTTATATGAGTAATATCTTTTATGGTCATGCACCCTTAAAGAGTGGTCTATTTTTATTGAATCTCGATAGTAGTGACACACATATTCATAGTGTTGAAGCCAAAAGATGCAGAGTTGATAATGATAGTGCAACTTATTTGTGGCACTGCCGTTTAAGTCATATCGGTGTAAAGCGCATGAAGAAACTCCATACTGATGGACTTTTGGAACCACTTGATTATGAATCACTTGGTACTTGCGAACCGTGCCTCATGGGCAAGATGACTAAAACACCGTTCTCCGGTACTATGGAGAGAGCAACAGATTTGTTGGAAATCATACATACAAATGTATGTGGTCCGATGAATATTGAGGCTCGTGGCGGATATCGTTATTTTCTTGCCTTCACAGATGACTTAAGCAGATATGGGTATATCTACTTAATGAAACATAAGTCTGAAACGTTTGAAAAGTTCAAAGAATTTCAGAGTGAAGTTGAAAATCATCGTAACAATAAAATAAAGTTTCTACGATCTGATCGTGGAGGAGAATATTTGAGTTACGAGTTTGGTGTACATTTGAAACAATACGGAATAGTTTCGCAACTCACGCCACCTGGAACACCACAGCATAATGGTGTGTCCGAACGTCGTAATTGTACTTTACTAGATATGGTGCGATCTATGATGTCTCTGACTGATTTACCGCTATCGTTTTGGGGTTATGCTTTGGAGACGGCTGCATTCACGTTAAATAGGGCATCATCAAAATCCGTTGAGACGACGCCTTATGAACTATGGTTTGGCAAGAAACCAAGGTTGTCGTTTCTGAAAGTTTGGGGCTGCGATGCTTATGTGAAAAAGGTTCAACCTGATAAGCTCGAACCCAAATCGGAGAAATGTGTCTTCATAGGATATCCAAAGGAGACTATTGGATACACCTTCTATCACAGATCCGAAGGCAAGACTTTTGTTGCTAAGTTTGGAAACTTTCTAGAGAAGGAGTTTCTCTCAAAAGAAGTGAGTGGGAGGAAAGTAGAACTTGACGAGGTAACTGTACATGCTCCCTTATTGGAAAGTAGTGCATCACAGAAAACTGTTTCTGTGACACCTACACCAGTTAGTGAGGAAGCTGATGATGATGATCATGAAACTTCAGAACAAGATACTACTGAACCTCGTAGATCAACCAGAGTGAGATCCGCGCCAGAGTGGTACGGTAATCCTGTTCTGGAAGTCATGCTACTAGATCATGATGAACCTACGAACTATGAAGAAGCGATGGTGAGCCCAGATTCTGCAAAATGGCTTGGAGCCATGAAATCTGAGATGGGATCCATGTATGAGAACAAAGTATGGACTTTGGTTGACTTGCCCGATGATCGGCAAGCAATTGAGAATAAATGGATCTTCAAGAAGAAGACTGACATTGACGGTAATATTACTGTCTACAAAGCTCGACTTGTCGCAAAAGGTTTTCAGCAAGTTCAAGGGATTGACTACGATGAGACCTTCTCACCCGTAGCGATGCTTAAGTCTGTCTGAATCATGTTAGCAATTGCCGCATTTTATGATTATGAAATTTGGCAGATGGATGTCAAAACTGCATTCCTTTATGGATTTCTGGAAGAAGAGTTGTATATGATGCAACCAGAAGGTTTTGTCGATCCAAAGGGAGCTAACAAAGTGTGCAAGCTCCAGCGATCCATTTATGGACTGGTGCAAGCCTCTCGGAGTTGGAATAAACGCTTTGATAGTGTGATCAAAGCATTTGGTTTTATACAGACTTTTGGAGAAGCCTGTATTTACAAGAAAGTGAGTGGGAGCTCTGTAGCATTTCTGAAATTATATGTGGATGACATATTACTAATTGGAAATGATATAGAATTTCTGGATAGCATAAAGGGATACTTGAATAAGAGTTTTTCGATGAAAGACCTCGGTGAAGCTGCTTACATATTAGGCATTAAGATCTATAGAGATAGATCAAGACGCTTAATTGGACTTTCACAAAACACATACCTTGACAAAGTTTTGAAGAAGTTCAAAATGGATCAAGCAAAGATAGGGTTCTTGCCTGTGTTACAAGGTGTGAAGTTGAGTAAGACTCAATGCCCGACCACTGCAGAAGATAGAGAGAAAATGAAAGATGTTCCATATGCTTCAGCCATAGGCTCTATCATGTATGCAATGCTGTGTACCAGACCTGATGTGTGCCTTGCTATAAGTTTAGAAGGGAGGTACCAAAGTGATCCAGGAGTGGATCACTGGACAGTGGTCAAGAACATCCTGAAATACCTGAAAAGGACTAAGGATATGTTTCTCATATATGGAGGTGACAAAGAGCTCATCGTAAAAGGTTACGTTGATGCAAGCTTTGACACTGATCCGGACGATTCTAAATCGCAAACCGGATACATGTTTAGATTAAACGGTGGAGCTGTCAGTTGGTGCAGTTCTAAACAAAGCGTTGTGGCAGGATCTACATGTGAAGCGGAGTACATAGCTGCTTCGCAAGCAGCAAATGAAGGAGTGTGGATGAAGGAGTTCATATCCGATCTAGGTGTCATACCTAGTGCATTGGGTCCAATGAAAATCTTTTGTGACAATACTAGTGCAATTGCCTTGGCAAAGGAATCCAGATTTCACAAGAGAACCAAGCACATCAAGACACGCTTCAATTCCATCCGGGATCTAGTCCAGGTGGGAGACATAGAGATTTGCAAGATACATACGGATCTGATGTAGCAGACCCATTGACTAAGCCTCTTCCACGAGCAAAATATGATCAGCACCAAGGCTCCATGGGTGTTAGAATCATTACTGTGTAATCTAGATTATTGACTCTAGTGCAAGTGGGAGACTGAAGGAAATATGCCCTAGAGGCAATAATAAAGTTATTATTTATTTCCTTATATCATGATAAATGTTTATTATTCATGCTAGAATTGTATTAACCGGAAACATAATACATGTGTGAATACATAGACAAACAGAGTGTCACTAGTATGCCTCTACTTGACTAGCTCATTAATCAAAGATGGTTATGTTTCCTAACCATGGACAAAGAGTTGTCATTTGATTAACGGGATCACATCATTAGTTGAATGATCTGATTGACATGACCCATTCCATTAGCTTAGCACCCGATCGTTTAGTATGTTGCTATTGCTTTCTTCATGACTTATACATGTTACTATGACTATGAGATTATGCAACTCCCATTTGCCGGAGGAACACTTTGTGTGCTACCAAACGTCACAACGTAAATGGGTGATTATAAAGGTACTCTACAGGTGTCTCCAAAGGTACATGTTGGGTTGGCGTATTTTGAGATTAGGATTTGTCACTCCGATTGTCGGAGAGGTATCTCTGGGCCCTCTCGGTAATGCACATCATATAAGCCTTGCAAGCATTGCAACTAATGAGTTAGTTGCGAGATGATGTATTACGGAATGAGTAAAGAGACTTGCCGGTAACTAGATTGAACTAGGTATTGAGATACCAACGATCAAATCTCGGGCAAGTAACATACCGATGATAAAGGGAACAACGTATGTTGTTATGCGGTCTGACCGATAAAGATCTTCGTAGAATATGTAGGAGCCAATATGAGCATCCAGGTTCCTCTATTGGTTGTTGACCGGAGACGTGTCTCGGTCATGTCTACATTATTTTCGAACCCGTAGGGTCCGCACGCTTAAGGTTTCGATGACAGTTATATTATGAGTTTATGAGTTTTGATGTACCGAAGTTAGTTCGGAGTCCCGGATGTGATCACGGACATGACGAGGAGTCTCGAAATGGTCGAGACATAAAGATTGATATATTGGACGGCTATATTCGGACACCGGAAGTGTTCCGGGGAAGTTTCGGATAAAACCGGAGCACCGGGGGGTTACTGGAACCCCCCGGGGGGTTAATGGGCCTCATGGGCCTAAAGTGGAGAAGAGGAGGGGCTGCCAGGGCAGGCCGCGCGCCCCCTCTCCCCCTAGTCCGAATTGGACAAGGAGGGAGGGGCGGCGCCCCCCTCTCCTAGCTTCCTTCCTTCCCCCTCTCCTAATTGGACAAGGAAAGGGAGGGGAGTCCTACTCCCGGTAGGACTCCTCCTACGCGCCTCCTACTAGGGCCGGCCACACCCCCCCCTTGGATCCTTTATATACGGAGGCAAGAGGCACCCCATGGACACAAGTTGATCCATGTGATCATATTCTTAGCCGTGCGCGGTGCCCCCTTCCAACATAGTCCTCGATAATATTGTAGCGGTGCTTAGGCGAAGCCCTGCGACAGTAGAACATCAAGATCGTCACCACACCGTCGTGCTGACGGAACTCTTCCCCGACACTTTGCTGGATCAGAGTCCGGGGATCGTCATCGAGCTGAACGTGTGCTAGAACTCGGAGGTGCCGTAGTTTCGGTGCTTGATTGGTCGGGCCGTGGAGACATACGACTACATCAACTAAGTTAACGCTTCCGTTGTCGATCTACAAGGGTACGTAGATCACACTCTCCCCCTCTCGTTGGTATGCATCACCATGATCTTGCGTGTGCGTAGGAAATTTTTTGAAATTAGTACGAAACCCAACAATTTGCACATCCCAAACAATAAGAATATCATATTTCTTCTTGACAGTAGGAAGAGGAAATTCAAAACCTCCCAAAATAATCGATGGAATTTTTCCAATGGAATTGATAGTGTGGACTTGAGGTTGTTTCCTCGGAAAGTGTACCGTATGCTCACTACCATTAACTTCAAAAGTGACATTGCCTTTGTTGCAATCAATAACAGCCCCTGCAGTATTCAAAAAGGGTCTTCCAATAATAATAGACATACTATCGTCCTCGGGAATATCAAGAATAAGAAAGTCCGTTAAAATAGTAACGTTTGCAAACACAACAGGCACAGCCTCACAAATACCGACAGGTATAGCAGTTGATTTATCAGCCATTTGCAAAGATATTTCAGTAGGTGTCAACTTATTCAAATCAAGTCTACGATATAAAGAGAGAGGCATAACACTAACACCGGCTCCAAGATCACATAACGCAGTTTTAACATAGTTTCTTTTAATGGAGCATGGTATAGTGGGTACTCCTGGATCTCCAAGTTTCTTTGGTATTCCACCCTTAAAAGTGTAATTAGCAAGCATGATGGAAATTTCAGCTTCAAGTATCTTTCTTTTATTAGTAATAATTTCTTTCATGTACTTAGCATAAGGATTCATTTTGAGCATATCAGTTAACCACATGTGCAAAAAGATGGGTCTAATCATTTCAGCAAAGCGCTCAAAATCCTCATCATCCTTTTTCTTGGATGGTTTGGGAGGAAAAGGCATGGGCTTCTGAACCCATGGTTCTCTTTCTTTACCATGTTTCCTAGCAACAATGTCTTTCTTATCATAACGTTGATTATTTGATTGTGGGTTATCAAGATCAACAACAGGATCAATTTCTATAACTTTATCATTGCTAGGTTGAGCATCAACATGAACATTATCATTAACACTATCACTAGTTTCAGGTTCATTACCAGATTGTGTTTCAGCATCATAAATAGAAATATCATTTGGATTCTCAGGTGTATCAATAACATGTTCACTAGAAGCATGCAAAGTCCTATCATTCTTCTTTTTCTTCCTTTTAGAAGTACTAGGTGCATCTACATTATTTCTCTGAGAATCTTTCTCAATTCTCTTAGGGTGGCCTTCAGGATACATAGGTTCCTGAGTCATTTTACCACCTCTAGTCATAACTCTAACAGCATTATCATTATTCTTACTATTCAATTCATTGAGCAAATCATTTTGAGCGTTAAGTACTTGTTCTACTTGAGTGGTAACCATAGAAGCATGCTTACTAATAAGTTTAAGTTTACCTTTGACATTAGCCATATAATCACCCAAGTGTTCAAGCATATCAGCACTGCGTTTTAATTCTCTACCAAAATAAGCGTTGAAGTCTTCTTGCTTAACCATAAATTTATCAAATTCATCCAAGCATGGGCTAGCAAACTTAGTAAATGGAATTTCAGCTTTATCATATCTATAGAGAGAATTTACCTTTACTACCTGTGTCAGGTTATCAAGACCATGTATTTGTTCAATAGGAGATGGACTAAAATTATGCATTTCTTTGACAGGCGGTAAATTAAGACCATGTATTTCTTCAAGAGGAGGTAAATTCTTAACATCTTCAGCTTTAATACCCTTTTCTTTCATAGATTTCTTTGCCTCCTGCATATCTTCAGGACTGAGAAATAGAACACCTCTCTTCTTCGGAGTTGGTTTAGGAATAGGCTCAGGGAGTGTCAAATTATTTTCATTAGTCAACATATTATTTAATATAATTTCGGCTTCATCCGGTGTTCTTTCCCTGAAAACAGAACCAGCACAACTATCCAGGTAATCTCTGGAAGCATCGGTTAGTCCATTATAAAAGATATCAAGTATTTCATTTTTCTTAAGAGGATGATCGGGCAAAGCATTAAGTAATTGGAGAAGCCTCCCCCAAGCTTGTGGGGGACTCTCTTCTTCAATTTGCACAAAATTATATATATCCCTTAAAGCAGCTTGTTTCTTATAAGCAGGGAAATATTTAGCAGAGAAGTAATAATTCATATCATGGGGACTACGCACACAACCAGGATCAAGAGAATTAAACCATATCTTAGCATCACGCTTTAATGAGAACGGAAATATTTTAAGGATATAAAAGTAGCAAGTTCTATCATCATTAGTGAACAGGGTGGCTATATCATTTAATTTAGTAAGATGTGCCACAATAGTTTCACATTCATAACCATAAAAAGGATCAGATTCAACCAAAGTAATTATATCAGGATCAACAGAGAATTCATAATCCTTATCAGTAACACAGATAGGTGAAGTAGCAAAAGCAGGGTCAGGTTTGATTCTAGCATTAAGGGATTGCTGCTTCCACTTAGCTAATAACCTCTTTAGATCATATCTATCATTGCAAGCTAAAATAGCTCAAGCAGATTCTTCATCCAGAACATAACCCTCAGGAACAACATGCAATTCATATTTATTAGGGGGGAGTCTTCATCATCACTTTCATCAATATTATCAGTTTCAATAATTTCATTCTCTCTAACACTAGCAAGTTGTTCATTAAGAAATTCACCAGGTGGCGTAGTAGTATCAAGCATAGAAGCAGTTTCATCATAAGTATCATGCATAGAAGAAGTGGCATCATCAATAACATGCGACATATGAGAATGAATAGCAGAAGCAGGTTTAGGTGTCACAAGATTACTCAAAACAGAAGGTGAATCAAGTGCAGAGCTAGATGGCAGTTCCTTACCTCCCCTCATAGTTGAGGGATAAATCTTGGTTTTTGGATCTCTCAAGTTCTTCCTAATGATAAGAAGATATAAATCCCAAGTGACTCAAAGAATAGAGCTATGCTCCCCGGCAACGGTGCCAGAAAATAGTCTTGATAACCCACAAGTATAGGGGATCGCAACAGTTTTCGAGGGTAGAGTATTCAACCCAAATGTATTGATTCGACACAAGGGGAGCCAAAGAATATTCTCAAGTATTAGCAGCTGAGTTGTCAATTCAACCACACCTGGAAACTTAATATCTGCAGCGAAGTAATTAGTAGCAAAGTAATATGATAGTAGTGGTAACGATAGAAAAAGGTAATGGTAACAAAAGTAATGTTTTTGGTATTTTGTAGTGATGGTAACAATAGTAGCGGAAAAGTAAATAAGCGAAAAAAAATATGGAAAGCTCGTAGGTAATGGATCGGTGATAGAGAATTATGTCGAATGCGGTTCATCATGTAACAGTCATAACCTAGGGTGACACAGAACTAGCTCCAATTAATCAATGTAATGTAGGCATGTATTCCGAATATAGTCATACGTTCTTATGGAAAAGAACTTGCATGACATCTTTTGTCCTACCCTCCCGTGGCAGCGGGGTCCTAGCGGAAACGAAGGGATATTAAGGCCTCCTTTTAATAGAGTACAGGACAAAAGCATTAACACATAGTGAATACATGAACTCCTCAAACTACGGTCATCACCGGGAGTGGTCCCGATTATTGTCACTTCGGGGTTGCCGGATCATACCACATAGTAGGTGACTATAGACTTGCAAGATAGGATCAAGAACTCTCATATATTGAAGAAAACATAATAGGTTTAGATCTGAAATTATGGCACTCAGGCCCTACTGACAAGCATTAAGCATAGAAAAGTCATAGCAACATCAATCTCAAAACATAGTGGATACTAGGGATCAAACCCTAACAAAACTAACTCGATTACATGATAAATCTCATCCAACCCATCACCGTCCAGCAAGCCTACGATGGAATTACTCACGCACGGCGGAGAGCATCATGAAATTGGTGATGGAGGAAGGTTGATGATGAGGATGGCGACCGATTCCCCTCTCCGGAGCCCCGAACGGACTCCAGATCAGCCCTCCCGAGAGGTTTTAGGGCTTGGCGGCGGCTCCATATCGTAAAACGCGATGAATCCTTCTCTTTTATTTGTTTCTCCCCGAAAGCAAATATAGAGTTGGAGTTGAGGTCGGAGGAGCTCTAGGGGGCCCACGAGGTAGGGAGGCATGCCTAGGGGGCAGGCGCGCCCCCCACCCTCGTGGCTAGGGTGTGGGCCCCCTGGTCTTCATCTTTTGGAAGGATTTTTTATTATTTCCAAAAAGACGTTCCATGAAGTTTCAGGTCATTCCGAGAACTTTTGTTTCTGCACATAAATAACACCATGGCAATTCTGCTGAAAACAGCGTCAGTCCGGCTTAGTTCCATTCAAATCATGCAAGTTAGAGTCCAAAACAAGGGCAAAAGTGTTTGGAAAAGTAGATACGACGGAGATGTATCAAGTTTCCCGTCCTTGGATGGCGCAGTCTGCTCCGGATCAAAGGCTAAAGCGGTTACGGGAGCTGTCTCCTGGATGCAGTCCGATGACAGATTTAGGCCATGTCTCTCGGGGTGATCAGGAGTGGTAGCCGCGGTCTTGAATCCGGCAAAGGTCAAGTCTCCACAGATATCCGTAGCGTAGTTCAAGCTCTCAAATCTGACCTGATGGCCAGTGGCGTAGCTTTCGATCTGCTCCAGATGGCCAAACGAATTGGCCTGCAGCACGAAGCCGCCGAACACAAAGATTTGTCCGGGGAGGAAAGTTTCTCCTTGGACAGCATCATTATTGATGATTGAAGGGGCCATCAAACCTTTTGGTAACAGCACAGTGGAACTCTCAATGAAAGCACCAATGTCGGTGTCAAAACCGGCGGATCTCGGGTAGGGGGTCCCGAACTGTGCGTCTAAGGTCGATGGTAACAGGAGACAAGGGACACAATGTTTTACCTAGGTTTGGGCCCTCTCTATGGAGGTAATACCCTACATCCTGCTTGATTGATCTTGATGAATATGAGTATTACAATAGTTGATCTACCATGAGATTGTAATGGCTAAACCCTAGAGGTCTAGCTTGTATGGTTATGATAATGTCCCTCCTCCGGACTAAGTCCTCTTGTTTATATAGACACCGAGAGGATCTAGGGTTACACAAGGTCGGTTACAAAGATAGGAATCTACATATTTGGTCGCCAAGCTGGCCTTCCACGCCAAGGAGATTCCCATCCGGATACGGGTGGAGTCTTCGGTCTTTGTATCTTCACAGCCCATCAGTCCGACCCATAGCAAATAGGTCGGACGCTCGAGGACCCATTAGTCCAGGAATCCCTCAGCCTCTTTTGTCAAGAAATGTTGGCCTATCATTTAGAAGAATTTTTTGAAACTCATACAAGACTTTTATGATGGGAGACTATCTCTGGAAAATATCAATGGCTCCCTCATCACCTTAATACCAAAGATGCTGTCTCCTGAGGGACCAGAGGATTTTAGGCCAATTTCTCTAACTAACACGTGTTTAAAGTTCCTTACTAAGCTCTTGGCAAATAGTCTGCAAAAGGTCATTCTTCAATGCATTCACAAAAATCAATATGGGTTTTTTGAAGAGTAGAGCCATACAGGACTGCTTGGCTTGGGCTTTTGTGTATATACATCAATGTAAATAGTCAAGAAGGCCTATCATCATTTTGAAGATGGATTTTGCAGAAGTCTTTGTGTCTGTGGAGCATGACCTTATCTTACAAATCCTCCAGCACAAAGGTTTTGTTCCAAAATGAATTGCTTGGATTACAGAGATTCTTTCCTCTAGATCATAATTTGTTCTTCTCAATGGTGTTCCTGGTAAATAGTTCAAATAGAAATGTGGGGTCAGACAGGGTGATCCTCTCTCCCCACTGTTGTTTGTCATAGCTATTGGTCTTCTTCAAACAGTGGGCAATGATATCCTGGCTAGGGGAATTCTAACTCTTCCAATCCCATTACATGATCATGATTTTCCTATTATTCAGTATGTAGATGATACAATAATAATCCTCTCTGCAGTGGAGGATCAGTTGTTTGCTCTCAAGAACATGCTCCATATTTTTCAGCAGTCAACTGTCCTGAGGGTCAATTTTGCCAAGTCTTCAATGGTTCCATCAATATTGAGCCAGCTGAGGCACAGAGTCTATCCAACATTTTAGGATGTAAGTTGGAGCAGTTGCCTTTCACATATCTGGGTCTACCTCTTGGAACTACAAGACCTAGAATTATTGACCTAATGCCATTGCTGGACAGTGTTGAAAGAAGGTTATCTGTTAGCTTTGCCATGCTTAATCAAGGATCCAGATTGCAATTGCTCACATCAGTGCTTACTTCAATGCCCATATACTTCCTTTGTAGCTTGCATATTCCCCCTGGTATTATCAAGAAGCTGGATAGGATTTTCGGGCAATGCCTATGGAGGGGAAACTCTGATGTGCCCAAACAATCATTTGCTGCCTGGGATTTAGTTTGCAGACCTAAGGATAAGGGAGGCCTAGGCATTCTTAACCTGAATATTCAAAACCAAGGGCTCCTTCTCAAGGATTTGCATAAATTTTATAATAAGCAGCAGGTACCATGGGTTCAGTTGGTATGGGACAGTTATTATGATGGTGCCACATGCAACAATACTCACTGGCTCATTTTGGTGGAAGGATATACTCAAGCTTGCTGACCATTATAGGTCGATTGCTTCAATGAGAGTTAATATGGGTGATTCTGCTCTTTCTGGCTGGATGCTTGTCATCTGGGTGGTTCTTCCTGGCCCCTGAACCTGAGACTACCAAGGCTCTTCTCTTTTGTTTGGGATGACAAGGTTTTTGTCAGGGACTTCATACAAAATCAAGATTTGTTCTCCATGTTTCATCTACCAATATCCCAGGAGGTTGCGGTTGAATTGGAAACCTTGTAAGGATGGTTGTTCCATTATAGAGAGACCCCTCATTACCTGATGTTTGGATGTGGCCTGGAAAGTCTGGACAGTTTTCAGCAAAGTGCTTTTATGACATCATGCATACACACCTCCCAACTATTCAACCCTATAAGTGGCTTTGGGAGAGCAGATGTACTATGAAAATCAAAGTCTTTGGCTGGCTTCTTTTCTTTGACGGGCTTAACACGAAGGACATGTTGGTCAGAAGGCATTGGAGGTCCCCTTTGGATGATAATCTATGTGTCATCTGTAATGCCTATGTTTTCGAAGATAGATACCATCTATTCTTCGAATGTAACTTTAGTTGCAGGGTTTGGAATTACTTGCAAATTGATTGGAGACATGGTTCTAATATTCAGCAATGTATCTTCCAAGCAAGGCAGAGATTTGGTCATCCATTCTTCGTTGAAGTGATGCTCACAGCTGCTTGGAATATATGGATTCTGAGAAATGGGAGAACTTTTAGGGGGACAAGGGCAACTTTTGCTGCATGGAGATGTAGCTTTGTACCTGATATTCTTCTGCCGTCTCATAGACTTAAGGATAGCATTAAGCTTAGGCTTGTTGATTGGGTTAATTCCCTTATGTAAATGTAAGTTTTCCTCCTAACTTAGTTTGGGACGGTAACCTTTAAACCCCTTTGTGCAGTTTTGTTTGTTTGATTGTTGCAATAAAGGGCCGTGGGGTTTTTACCCTACAATACATATTAAAAAAATAGATTCCTCAGATCATCCTCCACACCTCCGACAGCCACCTCTGCCTCAACTTCTTCAGCGACCAACCCAATGATGCTGAAATCGACACGGCTATGGCAAAGAGGTTGTACACTTGTTTCATCACTTATTACTCTACATTCATGTCGATCCATTAGGGCTATTTTGGTTCAACGGAAAACATAGCAATAGGAAATTTTCTTATGGCACTCTACTATTCCATTATTAATGCATTTTGTTGAAAGGAATATAGCAAAACATCCACCTGGACCTACTTTTCAAAATCCTATGCATGAAAACAAGACCAAGTGCATTAGTGGCAGAATAACATTCTAACTGTACACGCTTTCATATGGTTTTGCTTTATTTTGGCCATGTTTCTTTGCATTCCTCTGCTCTTCCAATTCCTGTGAACCAAACACCCAAGTTAACAGAAATCCCGTGTTTACAAATGCTCTGTTTACCACGTGCATTCCTATCCTATTCCGGAGTTTTTCCTATTCCAGCATTTTTAGAATCATGCAAGCCAAATGAGCCCTTACAGAATTACTTTAGTTATAGGTAGGTGTCGAATGAAACATTGTGTGGTTTGTCCTACTCCTACCCCGACGTCTTCCACCTCACCTGAGCTACTCCATCGAGAGAAGCATCCAGCAAACCAGACATCACGACTCCTGACCATCTTTCGCCGACTTAGATCTCCTTCCCTGCTGTCGGCACCCACCGCAACGGCATCACCATCATCGACTCAGCAGATGAACCTGAGGAGTACACTGGTCCACAAGAGAGGTCACACTCTTTTGTTTCTGCTTATGTTATGCATTGTTTAAAATTACCTGCTACTTTATCATCCTGGTCACCTCTTAGACTCCAAGTCAGGTCCAAATTAATGTTCAAACTTGAGTTCTAAATTAGTTGTGGGGCACATATCGAGGCAGCAATGAATAGTATCTCTGTCTAATATCTGGTTCACCTAGGGTATGCCTATGTTGTTCATCTTGGGTGGGAAACAAATAGTAAAGCAATCATCATCTGTGTTTTTATTAAATTAAGGCAATCATCATCCTGCTATCATTACTTTTGGATCCATCAACTGGTTTTTACCATCACTCTAGATTTCTGCATGCTCTCCTTACATAATTTCATGATATTTTTTTCGTATGCATGTCAGACATTGTACACAGCCATGCTGTACATGTAGACATCGCTCCATGGTGGGTTCAATGGCAAACCCACTCCCTCTCCAGATTGTAATCCAGAGTAAGATATTTGTTCTAAGGCGGATTCAGATGCAACTGACCACTCCTATTTACCCCCAAGGTGCTTGCTCTACCTTGGCATGATGATGTTAGTCATATCATGCATATGTTGCCTTGCAGTGCCCACTTTTGACATCATATATGTCATCTTCTTAGTTTAGATATGTTCTTTAATGCCACCTGTTTAGTTTCTATATCATATATGGGAATTATGCAGTCTCATGTCTTTTAGCCAGCCATAATATATGTGAAATGTGCAATGCCATCGTGTTTAACCAGCATCATATATTTGAATGATATCTTGCCCATCCTTTTCTACATTACATATCCATTTGTCGACAATGTTTGTACATTATACTACTCTTCCTATGAATCAGCCATTTGGGTGGGAGATTGAAAAATCTGGAGTGAAAACAAGGCCTTCAGAGCAGACGGTGCTACCTGTCAAAGTAGATCTCTTGCTGGGTCCCGATAGCTCCTCAGAGATGGATTCAGAGACAAATGACCAGTCCTATTCCCCCACCAAGGTGTATGCTCTAACTTGGCATGGTTATACTACTCATATCATGCATATGGTGTCTTGCATTGCATAGTTTAGACATCATATACACAATATTCAACACCATGTTCTTAGTTCAGACATCATATCGAATGCCCTTTGTTTAGCATATAAACCACATATGTGAATTAAATCGTGCGATTATGATTAGTTAGATAACATGTATGTGAATTATGTCATGCGATCCTATTTAGTTATTCATCAAATCTTTGAATTATATTATGCTATGTTATCCAGTTTAGATAGACATCATATATGTGAAATTATGTCATGCTATCCATTTTAGTTAAACAATATACATGTCAATTATTTCATGCCCTCTTTTTTCCACACTATCTATTGCATCTATCTCTTATACAATGTCTATACATTCAACTATGTTTCCTGTTTATCAGCCATTTGAATTGGAGCGGGTGATGCCAGTATCTAGCGGAGTAAAAACACGGTCTTCAAATAAAACAGTGCTACCTCTTGGTGGAGATAGCACACCGGTTGTACATGCACGAGAACCAGCCCTACCACACATAACCCAGACTCTCACAGATTGTACCCATACTGTGATGGACAAAGAACCAGCTTCACCCAATCTAACTCCAACCCCAGCAGATAGTAACCCAGCTCCTGTTGACACAGCACCATCTCCACCACACAGCGCCCAAACAAGAGCAGTTAGTACGGCAGCTGCAGTGCCCAAAGGGCCAGTATTACCACGGCGAACCCCAACTCCACTAGTTAGTACGCCTATTCCTGTGGAGGAAGCACAACAACCATTCGTAGTTTAGCATCTATTGCATTTGATGTTGTTAAATCCTATATGTGTATCTTTCCATCATGGAAATATTATACTAAAGATGAAGGAAAATGCCATTTGCAGGTGTTTGTCCAGGAGTTATGTGTAAGTAATGTTATTCATGCCAATTAATTTTCTTTGTCCCATACATTCTACCTCCATGATGGTTATAATATAGCAAATTTTCCCATTTTTCCTTATAGAGAAGGACCGATTTGGAAACTCAGGATGAGGTAACCTGTGCTAATACCTCTGCTATCTTCAAGAATGCTTGGTGGCAGTATCGGAATTACCTGAAGAAAAAGTACTTCACTGGCAAAGAAACTCATCAAATTCCCTTATGTTGTCCTGAGACACATTTACTAGAAGATGACTGGGAATGCCTAGTTCTGTACTGGTCCCGAACCAAGAATGTGGTAAGGTCTATGAGCTCATTTTCTATTTTGAAGTACTATATACTTACGTCTTACTATACTCTGTTCATGTAGAACAAGTGCTCAAACATGAAGAACAACTGTTCTAATTTAAGATTCCATTACTATCGTGCATACTGCTTTGCTCTTGTATCACTGTATTTACTCATACAAACTTATTTTTAAATTGAAGGATCCAATCAAAACTCCAATGGCACAGTAGGTATGTTCCTGCATGTTTCTTTAACAAGTTTTCTCTTATGAATAGCTATGTTGATTTCAATTTCAATTGTGTATATAGTTGACTTCTCATATCATGCACATTACTAGCATCACAACAGAGCCAATAGTGTTGTTGTACATGTAGACCTATGGTACCCATCTGAAATCTTGTTGTGCCATGTAGTTTCCCACGCTTTGTATTCTTTCACTTCTACTTTGTCTTGAACTGATATGATTTGAACCATGTCTCTATTTTGATTTGCCAAGACAATGCAGTGACCATAGGACATAAATATATGTTTGTTTGATGCTTTTATTATGTACTACATGGCAATAGAAGACTTGGTAGTTTAATCCTATCCACCTTACTATTGAACTGGTTCACCGAAATGAGTTTCATATACTAGTACATGCATGCTAAACATGTTATGTGTCTGCTTGTTTCTTCTTTTAGAATGATGACAGAATATTGGGGAAGAGTGCCTTATTAAGAAATGGTAAAGGAAGTAATGCAGGTAAGGTTCAGGATAGTAAGACATCCTTGTTGGTCTCCAGCAAAGCTGACAAAATAGCTAAGGAAGACTATCTTGAAGACAGTGAGACAACCCCAAAGTCATGTCTTGGTTTAGTGTCCGAGTTACTATCCACTACCGCTTGCACAAGCTATACAAACTCACTGTCTGAATTAGTTCGGTTTCTTGAGTCTCAACTACAAGCTGAAAGACATCGATCAGCTATTCTGCGACAAGAAGCGGAAGGGTTGCGGAAGTCCCTGGAGCATTCAGATGCATACTTTCTGGTGCAACAAGCGTTGGAGGATTTTGGCGCCAAACAAGACAAAGCTAATAAGATTGCTAAGCTTATTGCCAGCATGGTGGATACCCAGGATAACATTTATTGAGCTCTTCTGAAGTTGTTTCACTTATGGACTTTTTTGCTGCCGCGTTTATTTTCACTGGTGGCCAATTTAGATGGCCAGTGTATGTAATATGATGCTTTGTTCACTATATTTGCACTGGTGGCGAACTTGGATGCCCAGTGGATGTAATATGTGTAATAGCCTAGCGTTAGTTCCTTGCTTATTTATTTCCTTATTGTCTTGTTTAGTTGTTTGCTTGTAATCACTGTAGTTCTTTTTCCGCATTTTTCTAGTGGCCACAATAAACTAGGCCATAATAACCATGGCAACACATGGACTGTTGTGACCATGGTCCTGCTACCTGCGTAGTGACCATGGCCCTCCACGGGCTGTATGATCCATGGGCCTTCAACGGGCCATAGGATCCTTTGGCCTTCTATGGGTCGTAGTATCCATGGGCCTTCTACGGGCTGTAGGATCCATGCGCCTTCTACGGGCCATAGGATCCATGGGCCTTCTACGGGTCGTATAATTGTTTCGCCAAACATGGGTCGTACTATTCGTGGACCAATGACGGATCGCAAAATGGGTCGTAAATGGGCTAGAGTGGAAATGATCTGTTTTATTGCCCGATCATAACGAGTCGTTAATAGGTCGTAATTGATGACGCTACGAAAACAGCCCAACGTGTTAACGGGCCACAAGCAGGTCGACTGTAACCACGGGCTGAATTTGGCCCACAAGCTAAACAGGCCAGTAACGGACCGTAAGTAATCGAATTCTGGAAGTGAGCCCAAGAATGATTGGGCCCTTAGAAAGCCGAAAGTTAACACGGGTTGGAAACGGCCCAATGGAATAATGGGCCATTAATGGGTATAAAGCGGTGCACTGTTCATCACGGGCCAGTTTCACCATGGGCCGTTAATGGGCCAAGAGTTACTAAGGGCCTTATATGGGCCAAAAGACATCATGGGCCATACATGGGCCAGAAGTTACAACGGGTTGGAATCATATTGGACGGCCAAGATGAAGCTACTGGGCTTAATTCCGATAGGCTGTAACGGGTCGTGAGTTAGCGGGCCGTAAATGGGCTATATATGAACAGGCCGTTAACAAGTTTTCCCTAGGCCGGCCCGTTACCTTTTGACCAAGTCAAATGGGCCGGTCTTTTCACCGGAATGGGCCTCTGTCGGGTCGTTCAACGTGTCGACGTATCATAGGCGCCTCCTGTCCAGTGAGTGGATGATATTTGTCCCAGCGGTGATCCAACATGTGTTTCCTCTGGCCAATGAGAATTTTACACATGGAAATTCCCCATTGGTCCAGGCTGTTAACGGGTTATCGGATCCAAAACCGGACCCGATAGCTTAACGGCGAACCATTACGGTGAAAGCACTTCCATGATGCGCCATTTATTGTCATGGAAATGGACATGTAACATCCCAAATTTTCAATTTGGAATGTTATACATTAGATCATCATGCATAGCATATTTTATTTTGCTTTTGGTTTTGATCCTAGAAAATCCTAAGCAACTCAAGGACCCACGGAGAGAGTTGGGGATTTCGTTATTTACATATTTGAGTTTTCTCAAATTTTGTAAACATGATCATTTGATTTTATTTATTTTATCCTTAATTATTTCTATTACAAAAATATGAGAGAGGGAATAAAATGGCTTTCCCAAAATATAGAAATATTGAGGATTTAATAAAAAATCAAATCAGATTTATTTCGGAGTTTTTCGGTATTTTTATTTGAATTTAAGAAAAATGCGCGTTTTTCAAAATTACATTTAGGGCCCAGATAAATGTTCACTTTATCGGGCTTGATTTTAGAAACCCGGGATAATTTATTTCATGATTTTTGGAGTCCGTTTAGTATTTCTTTTTATTTTTCTTCCGAGCGTAAAAAAAAACGCGGAACTGACTATGGGCCTTACTCGGCCAGGACACCGCCGGCCGGGGCCTTTATAAGCCGGGGCAAGCCAGCCCAAAGGCCAGCCGCCCCGAAACCCTAACCCTAGCCCAGCCCCGCCGCCAGCCGCCGCCGCCGCTAGCCGCCGATCTGCCGGAGCCGCGCGTCGCCCGAGGTTCGCCGCCCCTCGAAATCCGTGCCGTTTAAAAAAAATTCCGTTCGTCGTTTTTCTTTTTCGTCGGATTTTCCGCGGTTATTTTCTGATCGCGATTTCTGATCCGATTTTCGTTTTAGTATAACTTTTCGCTCGTTTATCGGAATCAGGCGATTCAAGCGCCTGGAGTTTCGTCTCGAAACCCTCTATCCGAATAATCAACTTAAACAAGTTTTTGCTACTGTAAAATTTGACTTAGATTCAGATTACTAGAACGAAGTTGTTTTCTTTCGCCGTTTGATTTCTTTTGCTTCGATCGATTTGATTCTTTTGCAAACCAGGGTTCTTAAGTTGAACTTTCTGGTTAGATCTTCTATTTGAGTTTTACCTGTGCATTAGATGAGTACTTATTGTATGCTTGTTTGTTTGTCTGCGATAGAATACCCGGAGTGCGCCACCTGTTACTTTGAATCTCTAGGTTTCGTGGATCATCAGCAAGGCAAGTAACACTTTGATCATACCTTTTCTACAACCCAGTTTTATTGCATTAAATCAATCCTCACACATTGCATAATTAGGATCTAATTAAATTGTGGGATGGGAAGTAGATGAGGTAGTACCCATTTACCTTTTTATTATTAAACCTTTGGGAGTTACTTCTACGTTTGCTCATTATGCCATGCTATGCTAGTAGACGTGGATTGGGTGAGTGATATCCATGACAGATGTGAGATTATTAATTAATGGTTTATCTAAGGTGGCAACCTAACACACATCTGGGTGGATTGAGGCACCTGGGTATTCCAGGACTTGCCTGTTTTTCTTTTGGACCGCCACCCAGGCTCAAAGGGATCATGAGATTATTCATACTAGAAACTTCCGTGTGCAGCCACAAGCCATTATGGGCTCTGGCATAGTTGACTAAGTTGTGCGAACTCTTACAGTGGTAGACTAGCAGATGTAGGGGATGTAGGTGGTACGGTCTACCCGATCGTAAGGTGCTAGCGCTTCTGAAAGACTATGTCTCGGTCATCCGTCTTCTCAAACCCCATGTAGTGCGAGAAACCAAATGGAGGCGATCGAGTCTTGTGGGGAAAAGTGCGCAAACCTCTGCAGAGTGTAATAAACTAATCATGGTTAGCCGTGTCCTCGGTTATGCACATCTTGAGTATCTAGTACTTGGATTTTCATGTGAATCTCAACATGTTACTTTAAAATTAATTTTGTTGGGTTAATGATGATATTTAATTGGGATTGAGAATGCTGTCAACCATTCTCAATGTTCAACAACCACCATGATAGTAATTAAATTTATTCCTTTGAAGTAGGGAAAAATTGGCTTTACGCAAAAACTGTAACCATAGAGCTTTCCACCAGCCAAATATGCATATAGTATAGCTGTTGCATTCCATTACTCTCTATTTGTTACTTTGCCAGCATATTCAATGTGCTGACCCGTTTTCGGGCTGCAACGTTAATGTTGCAGACTTTTCAGACGATGATTAAGGAGTTTTTAGGTCATGGTTCTATACTCAGTGATGCCGTTGGAGTTGATGGACTCACTTATCTTCCAAGCCTTCCGCTGTTATCGTTATTAGATGGCCTTAAGCCATACTTATTGTAATAAGTTCTCTTTTGAGACACTCAATGTAATAAGTGTGTGATTGCTACTCTGTTATAAATCCTTCGAGTACTGTGTGGTGTCAGCATTACTGATCCAGGGATGACACCGGAGCACAGAGATCAGACTGTTTGAGGTCTGGTCGCTACAGAGATGGTATCAGAGCACACGCTGACTGTAGGACATGACCACTAAGCTAAAAGACCTAGATCACTACTCACTCTCTTCTCTTCTGACCTCTCATCTTTTCTACTCTTTAGGATGGCGGATGCAAGGAACAAGTTCACACAACCAGATGAAGATACACCCTTTGGACGCCACTTGAAGGAAGTCACTAGATACCTGAACATAGGAATACCAAGCTTCACGGGAACCTACAATGCCACTTTACCTGAAGAAGAGCGCTGGATGATTCAAGTTCAAGTCCCAGGAAGGACGCTCATGCCAGTCACTAAGCCCATAGAGTTTTCTTTTGATGCACCAACTGGGAATCTAGGCAAGAGTATGGCAGCTCACATCGCCATGGGACGCATTGGAGAAGTCTACCACAAGGATCTCAAGGATACTATCTACCAGATTTGTGGGCGCCGAGATGAACACTGGGAGATGATCAGCACCAGGAAAGATAGATCAATTGCAGCTTATATTCAGGAGTTAAATCAGCACATTCGACGACAGGAGAATCAGATGTGCGCCGACATGATAGATCTGAAGAAGGCTAAAACTAGAATCAAGGAACTGGAGGAAGAACTCAAGGCTATACGTGAAGATTATGAAGAAGAAATTGAAGTATTGGTGGAGAAGAATGACGATCTGATCAAGAAGATTGGAATATTTATGGGAGGCCCGACACCAATAGATGAAGACGAAGAACCCAAGGAGATTAGCCCGGAAGACTACATCATCATTGACGGCACTGACTCGGAACAAGATAGTAGCAATGATGACTATATTGATGAAGCAGGAGCAGATATCATGGAGTCTACAACCGTAGAATATTTCTAGTAGACCACCCCATCAGTAGTAGTAGTCCACCATGTAAATATAGTAGTCCGAGCACTTTGCGATAGCTAGATGGCTTGTATGCCTTTGTTTGATTGAGTGAAGTGAATTGTTTGCTTTTGCCTCATGTGCATATGGGTAGTATTTTCTCTTTAGACCCCCTCTATTCTTATATCTCATCTTTTCTAAACCCTCAGATGCCTCCGAGACGTGACCCCGGATTTGCCTTTCCGCCGGAGCTCACCCAGTTGATCCAGCAGCAGAACACTTTGATGCAGTTGCTAGTTTAGAATCAGAATCAGGGGAACAACAACAACAACCCACCACCACCACCACCTGTTGACCACTTAGCCCGTTTTCTTAGGCTGAATCCGCCGGTGTTTTCCAGTAGCACCGAGCCGATAGTAGCAGATGATTGGCTCCACAAGATAGCTAGGGAGTTGACCACAGCAGGATGCACAGATGCGGAGAAGGTGAAGTTTGCCGCACATCAGTTAGAAGGACCGCAGCATCCTGGTGGGAGAATTTCACAGCCACCTTCCCAGTCGACACTGTCACATGGGACCAGTTTCAGCAGGCTTTTTGTACTGCCCATGTTTCAGCAGGAGCAATTGCCATGAAGAAGTGTGAGTTTCGTAACTTGCGCCAAGGAGGACGGACAGTTGGCCAGTATGTGGAGGAGTTTAGTAAGCTAGCACGTTATGCCCCAGATGACGCTGCTACGGATGCAGCTAAGCAGGAGAAATTCCTGGAAGGACTGAATGATGAGTTGAGTATGCAGTTGATGGTAGCCACCTTTAACAACTACCAGGAGTTGGTAGATCGTGCTCTTATGATTGAAGGGAAGCAACAGCAAATTGAGAATCACAAGAGGAAGTATGGACAAGGAAAGTATAATTCAGGAGCTCAGCAGAAGCCACGTTTTACCCCTAGACCGGGAGGGCATTTTTAGCATACCCATGGAGTAGGTAGCTCGGACAATCACAATGGCACCAAGAATGGTAATGGGAATGGAGGAAGCAATGGACAGAACCGCAACACCCCATCAACCCCAGCCAAGAAGGACTTGAGCCAAGTCACTTGTTATAAGTGTTTGAAGCCAGTACATTATGCCAATGAATGTCCTGAAGGCCAAAATGGCAATGGAAGCTCTGGAAAGAAACCGAACCCTTTCAACAGGGGACAGGTGAACCACGTTAATGTGGAGGAGGTTGAAGCTCAGTCCGATGCAGTAATAGGTAAGTTTTTGGTTAAGTCATTTACTGCACTCGTTCTTTTTGATACTGGTGCATCGCATTCATACATCTCAAGGGGATTTGTGGATAAGTATAACCTACCAACCCAAGCCCTTAGGTCACCCATGTTAGTAACCTCGCCAGGAGCAGAGTATGTGGCTAGTCTATGGTGTGATCGGTTACCATTAAGGATTGGTAACTATGTTTTTCCCTCAGACCTAATAGTATTGGAATCTCAAGGATTGGATGTGATATTAGGCGTGGATTGGTTATCGAAGTATGAAGGGAATATTGAGTGTGCTAGTAAGTCAATTTTGCTTACCACACCAGAAGGGAGAAGGATCAAGTATGTATCCCGGCATGCGCCAAACAGGACACAAGTAAATTCCTTATCAGGAGTTGTGCAGGAGGAAGTACCAGTGGTAAAGGATTTTCCTGATGTATTTCCCGAAGAGTTGCCAGGCATGCCACCGGATAGAGACATTGAGTTTTTGATTGATCTTTTGCCAGGCACTGGGCCAATATCGAAGCGACCATATAGGATGCCAGCAAAGGATTTGGTGGAAATTAAGAAGCAGATTAAGGAGTTACTGGATAAGGGATATATTCGCCCAAGTTCTTCGCCTTGGGGATCGCCAGTACTTCTAGTGGAGAAGAAGGATGGATCGTTAAGAATGGTTGTTGATTATCGTGGATTGAACGAGGTAACAATCAAAAACAAGTACCCGCTACCAATGATCAATGATCTGTTTGATCGATTGCAAGGAGCTAAAGTGTTTTCCAAGATCGATTTGCGATCAGGGTACCACCAGTTGAAGATTCGAGAACAGGATATTCCGAAGACAGCTTTTACCACCAGGTATGGGCTGTATGAGTATACCGTTATGTCATTTGGTCTGACTAACGCGCCTGCCTATTTTATGAACATGATGAACAAAGTGTTTATGGAGTTTTTGGATAAGTTCGTCGTAGTGTTCATTGATGATATCCTGGTATATTCGAAGAATGAAGAGGAGCATAAGGAGCATTTGCATTTGGTACTTGGAAAGCTCAGAGAACATCAATTATATGCCAAGTTCAGCAAATGTGAGTTTTGGTTGAAGGAAGTAGGATTCCTCGAACATGTTATATCTGGAGAAGGTATAGCAGTAGATCCTGCTAAAGTTGAAACCGTGACCAAGTGGGAAGTCCCAACAACAGTTGGAGAGATCCGGAGTTTTCTTGGACTCGCAGGATACTACTGGAGATTTATTGAGAACTTCTCAAGGATTGCGAAGCCTATGACGGAGTTGTTGAAGAAGGATACTAAGTTCAAATGGACTGAGGAGTGTGAGGCAAGTTTTCAGGAATTGAAGAACCGTTTGGTTACCTCACCAGTGTTGATTTTGCCAGATCAAACCAAGGATTATGAGGTGTATTGCGACGCTTCACGTCGAGGACTTGGAGCAGTGATTATGCAGGAAGGAAGAGTTGTTTCGTATGCTTCACGACAACTAAAGCCTCACGAATTGAATTATGCCACGCATGATTTGGAGTTAGCAGCCGTAGTGCATGCATTGAAGACATGGAGACATTTCCTCATTGGAAATCATTGTGAGGTGTACACGGATCACAAGAGTTTGAAGTACATTTTCACGAAGAAGGAGTTGGACCTCAGACAAAGGAGATGGTTGGAGCTCATCAAGGATTATGATATGAAATTGCATTATCATCCCGAAAAAGCTAATGTAGTAGCTGATGCATTAAGCCGCAAGAGCCATGTCAATACGTTAATGACGGGAGAAATACCCAAGGAGTTAGCAGAAAATCTTCGTGAACTATGTTTGGAAATAGTTCCGAGAGGCTATGTAGCAGCGTTGGAAATTCAGTCAACTTTGATGGACATAATCAAGGAAGCTCAGAAGACTGACAAGGAGATTTCTTCCATAAAGGAGAAAATGAGTCAAGGAAAAGCTAAAGGATTTCGTGAGGATGAGCACGATACCCTATGGTTTGAAGACCGTGTTTATGTACCCAATGACCCGGAGATCAGAAAATTGATTTTGCAAGAGGCACATGATTCACCGTATTCGATTCACCCAGGAAATACCAAGATGTATTTGGATTTGAAGGATATTTTCTGGTGGACCGGAATGAAGAAGGATATTGCGGAGTATGTAGCAGTTTGTGATGTATGTCAGAGAGTAAAGGCAGAGCATCAGAAGCCAGTAGGATTGTTGCAACCATTGCCTATACCCGAATGGAAGTGGGATAAGCTAGGCATGGATTTTATCACGGGATTACCAAGGACTCGTTCAGGCTATGACTCGATTTGGGTTGTAGTTGACCGATTGACGAAGGTAGCTCATTTCATCCCAGTAAAGACCACTTACACCAGTGCTAAGTTGGCAAAGATATACATGACCAGGATCGTATGTTTGCATGGAGTTTCGAGGAGCATCGTATCAGATAGAGGAACCCAGTTTACCTCAAAGTTCTGGAAGAAGTTGCATGAGACTTTGGGTACTAGGCTAGAATTCAGTACAGCTTTTCATCCACAGACAGATGGACAGACCGAGAGAGTCAATCAGATTTTGGAGGATATGCTGAGAGCTTGTGTGCTAGATTATGGATCTAGTTGGGACGATAATTTGCCATATGCAGAGTTCTCTTACAATAATAGCTATCAGACCAGTTTGAAGATGGCCCCTTTCGAAGCTTTGTACGGAAGGAGGTGCAGGACACCGTTGTCATGGGACGAAGTTGGAGACCGTCAGTTGTTTGGACCTGACTTGATTAAGGAGTCTGAGCAGAAAGTGAAGTTGATTCGCGATAGGCTCAAGATAGCCCAGTCCAGGCAGAAGAGCTACGCAGATTCTAAACGCAAGGAGACAGTTTATGAAGTCGGAGACAGAGCTTATCTTCAAGTATCCCCACTTCGAGGGATTAAGCGCTTTGGAGTTAAGGGGAAGTTAGCGCCATGATTTGTAGGGCCATATCGAGTTTTGGAGCGTATGGGAGAAGTGGCCTACAAGTTGGAATTGCCAGAAGGATTGACAGGAGTTCATGATGTGTTCCACGTTTCTCATTTGAAGAAGTGTCACGCGGAGATGGCTGACATACCTTTGAGAGACACAATGCCATTGGAAGCAATTCAGCTGGATAACAATTTGACCTATGAGGAGAAACCACTCAAGATTCTCGGGTTTGCCAGCCGAGTCACTCGCAGCAAGGTTATCATGTTTTGCAAAGTTCAGTGGAGCCACCACACGGAGGATGAAGCCACGTGGAAGCAAGAGGAAGATTTGCTCAAGGACCACCCTCACCTATTTTCTAGCCAACCCGAATCTCGAGGGCAAGATTCATCTTAAGGGGGGTAGGTTTGTAACATCCCAAATTTTCAATTTGGAATGTTATACATTAGATCATCATGCATATCATATTTTATTTTGCTTTTGGTTTTGATCCTAGAAAATCCTAAGCAACTCAAGGACCCACGGAGAGAGTTGGGGATTTCGTTATTTACATATTTGAGTTTTCTCAAATTTTGTAAACAGGATCATTTGATTTTATTTATTTTATCCTTAATTATTTCTATTACAAAAATATGAGAGAGGGAATAAAATGACTTTCCCAAAATATAGAAATACTAAGGATTTAATAAAAAATCAAATCAGATTTATTTCGGAGTTTTTCGGTATTTTTATTTGAATTTAAGAAAATGCGTGTTTTTCAAAATTGCATTTAGGGCCCAGATAAATGTTCACTTTATCGGGCTTGATTTTAGAAACCCGGGAAAATTTATTTCGTGATTTTTGGAGTCCGTTTAGTATTTCTTTTTATTTTTCTTCCGAGCGTAAAAAAACGCGGAACCGACTATGGGCCGTACTCGGCCAGGACACCGCCGGCCGGGGCCTTTATAAGCCGGGGCAAGCCAGCCCAAAGGCCAGCCGCCCCGAAACCCTAACCCTAGCCCAGCCCCGCCGCCAGCCGCCGATCTGCCGGAGCCGCGCGTCGCCCGAGGTTCGCCGCCCCTCGAAATCCGTGCCGTTTAAAAAAAATTCCGTTCGTCGTTTTTCTTTTTCGTCGGATTTTCCGCGGTTATTTTCTGATCGCGATTTCTGATCCGATTTTCGTTTTAGTATAACTTTTCGCTCGTTTATCGGAATCAGGCGATTCAAGCGCCTGGAGTTTCGTCTCGAAACCCTCTATCCGAATAATCAACTTAAACAAGTTTTTGCTACTGTAAAATTTGACTTAGATTCAGATTACTAGAATGAAGTTGTTTTCTTTCGCCGTTTGATTTCTTTTGCTTCGATCGATTTGATTCTTTTGCAAACCAGGGTTCTTAAGTTGAACTTTCTGGTTAGATCTTCTATTTGAGTTTTACCTGTGCATTAGATGAGTACTTATTGTATGCTTGTTTGTTTGTCTGCGATAGAATACCCGGAGTGCGCCACCTGTTACTTTGAATCTCTAGGTTTCGTGGATCATCAGCAAGGCAAGTAACACTTTGATCATACCTTTTCTACAACCCAGTTTTATTGCATTAGATCAATCCTCACACATTGCATAATTAGGATCTAATTAAATTGTGGGATGGGAAATAGATGAGGTAGTACCCATTTACTTGTTTATTATTAAACCTTTGGGAGTTACTTCTATGTTTGCTTATTATGCCATGCTATGCTAGTAGACGTGGATTGGGTGAGTGATATCCATGACAGATGTGAGATTATTAATTAATGGTTTATCTAAGGTGGCAACCTAACACACATCTGGGTGGATTGAGGCACCTGGGTATTCCAGGACTTGCCTGTTTTTCTTTTGGACCGCCACCCAGGCTCAAAGGGATCATGAGATTATTCATACTAGAAACTTCCGTGTGCAGCCACAAGCCATTATGGTCTTTGGCATAGTTGACTAAGTTGTGCGAAATCTTACAGTGGTAGACTAGCAGATGTAGGGGATGTAGGTGGTACGGTCTACCCGATCGTAAGGTGCTAGCGCTTCTGAAAGACTATGTCTCGGTCATCCGTCTTCTCAAACACCATGTAGTGCGAGAAACCAAACGGAGACGATTGAGTCTTGTGGGGAAAAGTGCGCAAACCTCTACAGAGTGTAATAAACTAATCATGGTTAGCCGTGTCCCCAGTTATGGACATCTTGAGTATCTAGTACTTGGATTTTCATGTGAATCTCAACATGTTACTTTAAAATTAATTTTGTTGGGTTAATGATGATATTTAATTAGGATTGAGAATGCTGTCAACCATTCTCAATGTTCAACAACCACCATGATAGTAATTAAATTTATTCCTTTGAAGTAGGGAAAAATTGGCTTTACGCAAAAACTGTAACCATAGAGCTTTCCACCAGCCAAATATGCATATAGTATAGCTGTTGCATTCCATTACTCTCTATGTGTTACTTTGCCAGCATATTCAATGTGCTGACCCGTTTTTGGGCTGCAGCGTTAATGTTGCAGACTTTTCAGACGACGATTAAGGAGTTTTTAGGTCGTGGTTCTATACTCAGTGATGCCGTTGGAGTTGATGGACTCACTTATCTTCCAAGCCTTCCGCTGTTATCGTTATTAGATGGCCTTAAGCCATACTTATTGTAATAAGTTCTCTTTTGAGACACTCGATGTAATAAGTGTGTGATTGCTACTCTGTTATAAATCCTTCGAGTACTGTGTGGTGTCAGCATTACTGATCCAGGGACAACACGGGAGCACAGAGATCAGACTGTTTGAGGTCTGGTCGCTACAGGACACTTCCATGATGATAATTTTGGTAATGTCATGGAATAGTTCTATGACAACACAGGTATGACTATCTTGATTCTGTCATAAAATCGTCATGGATGTACATGCATGACAGAAAACGTGACCTACTATGACAAACACGTATCATCACGGATGTGTGTTTTTTTGTACTGATAGAACTGTGATGATCATCATTATTAGAGCATTGTTCCAGTGAGAAAATAAAAAAGAGGCCAAAAAGAGCGCAACCAAAACAATGATAGAAAAATAGAGAAGGGACAATGTGACCATCCTTTTCCACACTTGTGCTTCAAAGTAGCACCATGTTTTTACCGCAAAAGATGTCATGCAAGTTCTTACCGCAAGCATGTATGACTATATATGAAATACATGGCTACAAATGATTGATGAATTGGAGCTAATGTGTGTCGCTCTAGGTTGTTAGACTTACATAATAAATTTCATCCAAATATCCATTGCTACTCCCTGCCTGTTGTTTTATAATGTTGTCTTTGCTCAAGTTACTATTACTGCTCCTGTTACACTTGCTACAAAACTGCTACTATTACTGTTACTACTGCTACTACCATTTCCAGTTCTATCATATTACCATGCTACTAATAAATTGCTACAGGGAAGTGACTTCTCAGGTGCCATTGAATTTACAACTCAACTACTAAGGCTTATAAATATTCTTTGTATCCTCTTGTGTTGAATCAATAAATTTGGATGAAATATTACCCTAAAAGACTATTGTTATCCCCTATACTTGTGGGTCATCACCATCCAATGCTACTCACTATGTAATCTGGTTGGGAGGAGAGAAAGTGGGTGGGGGCCATGCATGCGTTGTAGGATGTTGTGGTGTGGTGTCCAATTGAGATGGGGAGAGGAAAGGGGGACCATGCATGTGTACAGAGAGAAAAGAGAGGAGGACCATGCATAGTCTTTGTGTTGGTCAAGTGCATGTCTGGACTCCTTCAAAGCTCCCCCGTGTTTCTCTTGGATTTTGACGGAAAATGATGCCCGGATCATTTTAGCGGACCGATGGAGGTCCCGACTGGATGACAAAAGTTCTCACAAATGGTCTAGATACCATAATCCGGACATACACTAGAGTTTTGAGGGTCTCCATTGAAGATGCTCTTAGTGGTATTTATTTCAAGAAACAAAGTGTAATGGCCAACACTCACACACTCCCTCAAGGAGCGCAAACATGCGCACCCTGCTCCTATGAGGGCCTCATAGAGATTGAGCTAGCAAAACTTGATATTGACTAACTCGCCATAGACGCCTCGTATTCGGCTGGAACATCACGTCATCTCTCACTGAATGGACATCACCGAAAAGACAAAAATAAATTTAGAAATACACGACAACATGTACCAAGTTTAAGACTTCATGCCTATAGGCTGGTTCCACGACAAAAAACCTAACCATCCGAGCTATAGTCAATTCGCGCATGTTAGTGATCTTTCCTAAGGGCATCTCCAATGCTGACCCGCAAATTTGCTCCAGCATCCGCCCACAGACACGCGGGACCAGTTCGTGGACACGAATGCCGGAGCCGGCCATCGAACGGTATCCTGTGTATGTCCGCCAGTCAAGGGTAATTTGATATTCAAATAAAAGTCCGATCCATAGCTCGCGCCAGATCATGCCAATGCCAGATCACATGCCTGATCACAACCAAAAAGAGGCAAGCATGCTTAAGTTTTTACAAGCGCGATCACAGAAAAATATCAGTATGGCCACTACTAGGGAAAACCTACCAGTAGCGCTGGTTTTTGGCCTCGTAGTAGCGCGGGGTACCGTGCTACTGCTATGGCGCTACAGCTAAAGGTTAGCAATAGCGTTGGTTTACCCGCGCTACTGCTACAGCTACTTAGTAGTAGCACTTCTTGCAGGAAACGCTAGTGCTAATTACTAGTAGCGCATTTTTCTGCCCGTGCTACTACTACTATTCCGTATTCTATTTCTTCTTTATTTTATTTTGTATTCATACACCATTATACAAGTTCTCATATAGTAGAAATTTAGAGATTGTTTTTACATCATAATGAGTTATTAAATCATTGGGTGAAAGAACCATGGATTAGTTTCAAGTGGATGGATCCTAAGTGGCCAAGTCATGAATTATCGTGATAATCCATGACTTGATCACTTAGGATCCATCCACTTGAAACTAATCAGTGGCTCTTTCACCTAATGATATCATCACCATCATCATCATCATCATAATCATCATCATCATCATCATCATATCATTAACAACTTATCATCGTAATACATCATTGTCATAAAACAACTTCTCATGATCATCATTTTCGTCAATGAGACATCATATAGCAAGTTGGTCACTAGTCATAATCACAACTCCTCCTCCTCATCATCAACTCTAACACATTGTAGCACATAATAACACATTGTACCTAGGACCTACTCCTCTCATATAGGACCTACTACATTATCTTAGGTAAAATAGCATATAACAAGATAGGCCCTGACTCTCCATTATGGAGAATGGAGATTATCCTATCTCCAATTCTTGCGGCTCGCACAATGTTGCTTCCATGTAGCTACCTACGATTGACCATGCATTTTTTTCAAATCTTTGATTGTCATGTGTCCATCGGTTTTAGAAATCCAGTATGAACAACAGTGATGCGTAGGATGACCTGGTTGTAAGCTCATAACATCAAGGTGACCTTTAGGAAACATCAGATGAGGCACACAATCCTTTGGGATTTTCTATTGACGAACATAGTAATAACTTCGTAGTTAGCAAATGTAGTTTAGCTTTAGAAGAATTTATGCAAAACTTGCACGCACGTCGTAATAGTAAAAAAATCTTACCATGCCATCTCCATGGATGTTACCGTAGTTCAACACGTGCACTAGTGGCATGTATTGACCATAATGTGCAGGAGTTTGATAATACATATTGTAATTCTAAAGATCATTAATAGATGAGATCAAATAATTAATTCTGAGCCATCGGTGTAGTAGGTTCTATCTACCATCTTCCGCACATTCTTTGAAGAATGAAAATAAGCTATCAATGGAAATAAGCTGTCAACTATTTTGAAATAAATAATATAAATTACGTAATAACTATGTTTGAGAAACTCACATAGCGGTAGAATTGGAAGCGTATCAACAAGGACCCAAATGTCCATATTGTCTTCACTGATGCCAGGATCACCAAGATCCATGGTGACAAGCATACCCTCATGAAAATCATACGTCTTGCAAAGTGCTTCCCAATTCGGGCAACCAAAATGGGTTACGCTCTTAGAATTGTAAAGATTTACATCAAAATCCATACCATGATGGGTCCTTAGGTGAATTACCTTTGTTTCCATACTTTCATGATCTTCAAAATCCATCCTCTCCAAGACATAGCGTCTTGCATGGCATGGATAAGCTGGTCAAATTGTAAAAGACGAAAATTACACGTTGAAGAAGCAGAAGTCGTGCTTAATTATGAAAAAACAATTGTCATCATTGCTTACCATTTCAACATCGAAGGTCTCCTGGAGCTTAATGCTGAAGCGCTGACCTACTACCAGGAGAGGCCTGTCGCACAGACCCCGGTCGTCACCGCACTAGTCGCACTCCGCCAGGAGACTTTCATCGTCCGACGACATGGGCGACATTTCCTATGTTCATAATTCAAAGATTAAACTTGTACAATTAAATATATGTACTCCAAAAACTAAATTAGATCATTATTATTCATCATGGGTTGACTATCGGTCTATCGAGTCTTTTCTTGAAAACTCTCACCTCACGTGGTGTATACATTCGACCGTTGGTGATGGTCGCTCTTGTTGGGGAACTTAGTAATTTCAAAAAATTTCCTACACACACACAAGATCATGGTGATGCATAGCAAAGAGAGGGTAGAGTGTGTCCATGTACCCTCGTAGACCGAAAGCGGAAGCGTTAGCACAATGCGGTTGATGATGTCGTACGTCTTCACGATCCGACCGATCCAAGTACCGAACGCACGACACCTCCGAGTTCATCACATATTCAGCTCGATGACGTCCCACGAATGTCACTACTAGGAAAAGTCCTACTAGTGGCGCACCTATTTTGCCTACTAATGGCGCACTATAGGTGCGCCACTAGCATCACACAATTAGTATTTTTTTTGTTTTTTTCTTAATCTCGGGTCACTATGGCTTAATCTCGGGTCAATATGCTTAATCTCAAGTCAAATCGCACTCTGTGGTCAAACTTCCCGGAAGGTCACCCATCCTCACACTACTCCAGCCCGACCACGCTTAACTTCGCAGTTCTATCCAACCCCAGCACCAGCTCACTTCACAGGCACTTGTTGATATATCTATCATATCAATCCTATTAAACCTTGTTCATGTCTAGGACTTTGTTCATGTTCATGAGTATGATGAAATTTTGAAAAAATATTTCAAACTTCCCGGTCATATTACGTATCATAATTTGAAAAAAAAATCCAAAAAAAATTAACCAAATTTTCTTTCTGTTACTAGTGGCGCACCTAGCAAATGGTGCGCCACTAGTAAGTTTGTATTTTTTTTCATTCCCCCCCCCCCTCTAGATCTTAAAAGCCCCGTATCTTTCGTTCTGTTAGGTTTTTGGGGATTTTGAAGATGTTTAACGGGGTTCCAGAGAAATGTAACTTTTCGAGTAGATGATTTTTCATATAAAAAACTTTTTAATCCGTGTTCGTATGCAAAAGTTATGCCCATTTTACTAAATTCCAGAGAAATTTTGCAAATAAAGTCTAAATTCATATTTGTAAATTTTCCCAACAACTAGACCACATATCACATGGGAAACTTATTATTTTTTATTTTTTTGACATTTCCATCATTTTCTTTTTTAAAACTGAAAAGGCGGGGGGTGCATTTAGCACCAGGGTTACTAATGGTGCACCACACATCAGGTGCGCCATTAGTAACCCTGGTGCTAAATATATTACTAATGGCGCACCTGGTGTGTGGTGCGCCATTAGTAGTTTTGAAAAAAAAATTGTTAGTATTGGCGCACCAGTGGACAGTGCCCCATTACTAGACTAGTAATGGCGCACTGTCCACTGGTGCGCCATTAGTAACAAATTTTTTTATTTTTTATTTTTTCAAAACTACTAATGGCGCATGGTGGTGTGGTGCGCCATTATTATGTCAACTAGTAATGGCGCACTATCCCATGGTGCGCCATTACTAACAATTTTTTTTCAAAACTACTAATGGCGCACCTGTATCTGGCGCCACTACTATATAGCAGTGGCGCACCACATACACGGTGCGCCATTAATGTCCATATCATCTATAGCCCTTTTCCTAGTAGTGAACTCCGATCCAGCAGATCTTCATGGGAGAGTTCCGTCAGCATGACGGCGTGATGACGGTGATGATGATGCTATCGACGCAGGGCTTCACCTAAGCACCGCTACGATATGATCAAGGTGGATTATGGCGGAGGGGGGCACCACACACGGCTCGGAGAGATCAACAGATCAACTTGTGTGTCTAGAGGTGCCCCTTCCTCTGTATATAAAGGAGCAAGGGGGGAGGCCGGCCGGCCCCTGTAGGCGTGCCAGGAAGAGGAGTCCTCCTCCTAGTAGAAGTAGGACTCCCCTCTTTCCTACTCCTACTAGGAGGGGGAAAGGAAGGGGGAGAGGGAGAAGGAAAGGGGGGCGCCGTTCCCCCTCTCCTAGTCCAATTCGGACCAGAGGGGGAGGGGCGCGCGGCCTATCCTAGGCCAGCCCTCTCTCTCCACTAAGGCCCATAAGGACAACTATTTCTCCCAGGGGGTTCCGGTAACCCTCCGGCACTCCGGTTTTCAATGAAACCACCCGGAACTCCGAATATAGTCGTCCAATATATCAATCTTCACGTCTCGACCATTTCGAGACTCCTCGTCATGTCCGTGATCATATCCGGGACTCCGAACTACCTTCGGTACATCAAAACACAAAAACTCATAATACCGATCGTCACCGAACTATAAGCGTGCGGACATTACGGGTTCGAGAACTATGTAGACATGACCGAGACACATCTCCGGTTAATAACCAATAGTGGAACCTGGATGCTCATATCGGCTCCCACATATTCTACGAAGATCTTTATCGGTCAAACCGCATAACAACATACGTTGTTCCCTTTGTCATCGGTATGTCACTTGCCCGAGATTCGATCGTCTGTATCTCAATACCTAGTTCAATCTCGTTACCGGCAAGTCTCTTTACTCATTCTGTATACATTATCTCGCAACTAACTCATTAGTTACAATGCTTGCAAGGCTTATAGTGATGTGCATTACCGAGTGGGCCCAGAGATACCTCTCCGACAATCGGAGTGACAAATCCTAATCTTGATCTATGCCAACTTAACAAGTACCATCGGAGACACCTATAGAGCACCTTTTATAATCACCCAGTTACATTGTGATGTTTGGTAGCACACAAAGTGTTCCTCTGGTAATCGGGAGTTGCATAACGTCATAGTCATAGGAACATGTATGAGTCATGAAGTAAGCAATAGCTGTAAACTAAACGATCAAGTGCTAAGCTAACGGAATGGTTCAAGTCAATCACATCATTCTCATAATGATGTGATCCCGCTAATCAAATGACAACTCATGTCTATGGTTAGGAAACTTAACCATCTTTGATTAGTGGCCAGTCAAGTAGAGGCATACTAGTGACACTCTGTTTGTCTATGTATTCAAACATGTATTATGTTTCCGGTTAATACCATTCTAGCATGAATAATAAATATTTATCATGAAATAAGGAAATAAATAATAACTTTATTATTGCCTCTAGGGCATATTTCCTTCAGTCTCCCACTTGCACTAGAGCCAATAATCTAGTTCACATCGTCATGTGATTTAACAACAATAGTTCACTTCTTTATGTGATTAGTTCACATCTCCTTGTGACTAACACCCAAAGGATTTACTAGAGTCAATAATCTAGTTCACATCGCTATGTGATTAACACCCAAAAAGTGATCATGTTTTGCTTGTGAGAGAAATTTAGTCAACGGGTCTGCCACATTCAGAGCCGTATGTATTTTGCAAATTTCTATGTCTACAATGCTCTGCACGTAGCCATTCTAACTAATTGCTCCCACTTTCAATATGTATCCAGATCGAGAATTAGAGTCATCTAGATCAATGTAAAAAACTTGCATCAATGTAACTCTTTACAACGAACTCTTTTTATCACCTCCATAACCGAGAAATATTTCCTTAGTCCTCTAAGGATAATTTTGACTGTTGTCCAGTGATCAACTCCTAGATCACTATTGTACTCCCTTGAAAGAATCATGCTAAGGTATACAATAGTACTGGTAAACAGCATAGCATACTTTATAGAACCTATGACTGAGGCATAGGGAATGACTTTTCATTCTCCTTCTATTTTCTGCTGTGGTCGGGTTTTGAGTCTTTACTCAACTTCACACCTTGCAACACAGGCAAGAACTCCTTCTTTGACTGTTCCATTTTGAACTACTTAAAAATCTTGTCAAGGTATGTACTCATTGAAAAAACTTATCAAGCGTCTTGATCTATCTCTATAAATCTTGATGCTCAATGTGTAAGCAGCTTCATCGAGGTCTTTCTTTGAAAAACTCTTTTCAAACACTCCTTTATGCTTTATAGAAAATTCTACATTATTTCCGATCAACAATATGTCATTCATATATACTTATCAGAAATTTTGTAGTGCTCCCACTCACTTTCTTGTAAATGCAGGCTTCACCGTAAGACTGTATAAAACCATATGCTTTGATCAACTCATCAAACCATATATTCCAACTCCGAGATGCTTGCGCCAGTCCATAGATGGATCGCTGGAGCTTGCTCACTTTGTTAGAACCTTTAGGATTGACAAAACCTTCTAGTTGCATCATATACAACTCTTCTTTTAAGAAATCCATGAAGGAATATAGTTTTGACATCCATTTGCCAGATTTCATAAAATGCGGCAACTGCTAACATGATTCAGACAGACTTTTAAGCATCGATACATGTGAGAAAATCTCATCGTAGTCAACACCTTGAATTTGTTGAAAACATTTTTGCAACAATTCGATCTTTGTAGATAGTAACACTACTATCAGTGTCCGTCTTCCTCTTGAAGATCCATTTATTCTTAATGACTCACCGATCATTGGGCAAGTCAATCGAAGTCCATACTTTGTTCTCATACATGGATCTCATCTCAGATTTCATGGTCTCAAACCATTTCACGGAATCTGGGCTCATCATCGCTTCCTCATAGTTCGTAGGTTCGTCATGTTCAAGTAACATGACATCCAGAATAGGATTACCGTACCACTCTGGTGCGGATCTCACTCTAGATTACCTACGAGGTTTGGTAGTAACTTGATGTGAAGTTACATGATCATCATCATTAGCTTCCTCACTAATTGGTGTAGGAGTCACAGGAACAGATTTATGTGATGAACTAGTTTCCAATAAGGGAGCAGGTACAGTTACCTCATCAAGTTCTACTTTCCTCCCACTCACTTCTTTCGAGAGAAACTCCTTCTCTAGAAAGGAACCATTCTTAACAATGAATGTCTTGCCTTCGGATCTGTGATAGAAGGTGTACCCCACTGTCTCCTTTGGGTATCCTATGAAGACACATTTCTCCGATATGGGTTTGAACTTATCAGGATGGAACTTTTTCACATAAGCATCGCAACCCCAAACTTTAAGAAACGACAACTTTGGTTTCTTGCAAAACCACAGTTCATATGGCGTCGTCTCAATGAATTTAGATGGTGCCCTATTTAATGTGAATGCAGCGGTCTCTAATGCATAACCCCAAAACGATTGTGGTAAATCAGTAAGAGACATCATAGATTGCACCATATATAATATAGTATGGTTATGATGTTCGGACACACCATTACGTTGTGGTGTTCCAGGTGGCATGAGTTGCGAAACTATTCTGCATTGTTTCAAATGAAGACCAAGCTCGTAACTCAAATATTCTCCTCCACGATCAGATCGTAGAAACTTTATTTTCTTGTTACGATGATTTTCCACTTCACTCTGAAATTATTTGAACTTTTGAAATGTTTTAGATTTATGTATTATCAAGAATATATACCCATATCTTACTCAAATCATCTGTGAAGGTCAGAAAATAACGATATATGTCGCCAGCCTCAACACTCATCGGACTGCATACATCAGTATGTATTATTTCCAACAAGTCTGTTGCTTGCTCCATTGTTCCGGAGAACGGAGTCTTAGTCATCTTGCCCATGAGGCATGGTTCGCAAGCATCAACCGATTCATAATCAACTGATTCCAAAAGACCATCAACATGGATTTTCTTCATGCGCTTTACACCAATATGACTTAAACGGCAGTGCCACAAATAAGTTGCACTATCATTATTAACTTTGCATCTTTTGGCTTCAATATTATGAATATGTGTATCAGTACGATCGAGATTAAATAAACCATTCACCTTGGGTGTATGACCATTGAAGGTTTTATTCATGCAGACAGAACAACAATTATTCTCTGACTTTAAATGAATAACCATATTGCAATAAACATGATCAAATCATATTCATGCTTAACTCCAACACCAAATAACATTTATTTAGGTTCAACACTAATCCCGAAAGTATAGGGACTGTGCGATGATGATCATATCAATCTTGGAACCACTTCCAACACACATCGTCACTTCACCCTTAACTAGTCTCTGTTCATTCTGCAACTCCCGTTTTGAGTTACTAATCTCAGCAACTGAACTAGTATCAAATACTTAGGGGTTGCTATAAACACTCGTAAAGTACACATTAATAACATGTATATCAAATATACCTTTTTTCACTTTGCCATCCTTCTTATCCGCCAAATACTTGGGGCAGTTCTGCTTCCAGTGACCAGTCCCTTTGCAGTAGAAGCACTTAGTCTTAGTCTTAGGTCTATACTTGGGCTTCTTCACTTGAGCAGCAACTTGCTTGCCGTTCTTCTTGAAGTTCCCCTTCTTCCCTTTCCCCTTTTCTTGAAACTAGTGGTGTTGTCAACCATCAACACTTGATGCTTTTCTTGATTTCTACCTTCGTCGATTTCTGCATCACGAAGAGCTTGGGAATCGTTTCCGTTATCCCTTGCATATTATAGTTCATCACCAAGTTCTAGTAACTTCGTTATAGTGACTAGAGAACTTTTTCAATTACTATCTTATCTGGAAGATTAACTCCCACTTGATTCAAGCAATTGCAGTACCTAGACAATCTGAGCACATGCTCACTGGTTGAGCTATTCTCCTCCATCTTTGTAGGCAAAGTACTGTCAGAGGTCACCTACCTCTCGACACGGGCATGAGTATGAAATACTAATTTCAACTCTTGGAACATACTCCCTCCGTTCCTGAATATAGGGTGTATAGTTTTTGGCACGGAAATTAAAGAACACATGTGGAGGGAAAATTTCACAAGTTTTGGGCGAGATTACACCTGACTAATTGGCATGAGAAAATAGAGAAGCTTGCCTAATATAAGGAAATGTAATCAAATCCCTAAAAATAATTATCCAAACGAGTGGTGCAACGCAATACACCTTATATTTCGGGGTTTTTCTCAAAAATCTATACACCTTATATCAAGGAACGGAGGGAGTATTATATGCTCCGTGGTGTTCAAAACCTTTTTGAAGTCCCGGTTCTAAGCCATAAAGCATGGTGCACTAAACTATCAAGTAGTCATCATACCGAGATTTGCCAAACGTTCATAACGTCTGCATATGCTCCTGCAATAGGTCTATCACCTAGCGGTGCATCAAGGACATAATTCTTCTGTGCAGCAATGAGGATAATCCTCAGATCACGGATCCAATCCGCATCAATGCTACTAACATCTTTCAATTTATTTTTTCTCTGTGAACAAATCAAAAATAAACGGGGAAGCTATGTGTGAGCTATTGATCTACAACATAGATATGCAAATACTATCAGGACTAACACTACTAGGGAAAACCTTATACACAGAAATTTAGCAACAGCGCGGGTTAAAAAAGGGCGCTAGTGCTAGATAGCAGTAGCGGTTCAGAATAAACCGCGCTGCAGATACGATCCTAGCAGTAGCGTGTGTGCGTGTAAAAGCGCTACTACTAATATTCCCATTGCTGGAACGATGGGCTACGCATAGCAGTAGCGGCCTTGCAGGAAGCGCGCTACCGCTAGGGCATGAGTAGCGGTGTGTTTCCCTATAACAGCGCTACTACTAATGGAAATAAAATAAAATGAAAAACAAATAGAAAAGTAAATGAAAATGAAAGAAACAGAAAAAGGAGAAAGAAAAATAAATAAAATGTAAAGCAAAATAAATGAAAAAGCGAAAAAACAGAGAAAGGCTTAGCTGTAGCGTGTGTTAGTAAGAGGCGTTGTAGCTAACGCAGCTGCAGCGCGTTTCCAGGACCCCCGCTATAGAAACAGAAAAGGAAATTAAAAAGAGAGAAAATTACATATGTATAGCAGTAGCGCGTTTTGAAAAAGCGCTATAGCTACCTTAGCTATAGCGCGTTCTGCGAAACGTGCTACCGCTAGTTTTGACTTAACCAAAAAACCGTTCCCCCCCCCCCCGGCCACAACTTTCCCCCCAAATCTCTCAACGCACCCCGCCGCCGTCTCCCCGATTCGTCGTCGCCCCACTTCGCCGTCGTCTCCTACCGACGTCGACGCTCCCGGAGCCACCAGAGCCGTGCGCCGTCAACGCCACCGGAGCCGCCCCCAACGCACCGGAGCCGCCCCACGCCACGGAGGCGCGCGGCCTCATCAACGCCACCGGAGCCTCCGTCGACGCCACCGGATCCTCCCTCGCCACAACTGCCTCCCTCGCCGTCACCGGAGACGCCCCTGCCTCCCTTGCCACCACTGCCTCCCTCGCCACCACCGGAGCCATCCTCTGTAAGCCCCCACCCCTCCTCTCTCTCTCATGCATAGGTTAGCTAGTTTAATTATGTTAATTATCTAGGTTAGGGCAAAAATTTAGTTAGGGCTTTGATAGAGGAGTAGTTAGGTTAACTAGTTTAATTAGGTTAATCACCTAGGTTAGTGCAAAAATTTAGTTAGGTCTTTGACAGAGAACTAGTCAGGTTAACTAGTTTAATTAGGTTAATTATCTAGGTTATTTAGGCAAGTTTTATTTTAAAGATGATCCCTTCCTAGACTTTTATTGTTGATTATATCTTTTCATTGAAGTGGTCATGTTGTTTGTGCCCAAGTGGCTTTGTTGTTTGAATGAAGCTGAGTGGCCTATATATGTTTTGCCAGAATGTTGATTCATTTCCGTTCTGGCAAATTTCAGGTTCTCGATTTGTCAACTTTTTAGCAAAGGTCATGCCGAAATTTTCCGTGAATTTCGGCATGACTTGTGCTACAAACTAGGACATATCGAGTGCCCGGGATTTGCCGCACCAGGAAGGAGTCAACGTTCCGACTAAACAAAGGCCTTTTGTATGTCATTATTCATTTTATTAGGTCTAGAACTAATTTACTAGATTTAATCGTAGGAAACATGGCTAGCAACGATGAAGGACACGGTTCTGGTGATTGCGACGACGTCTACTGGGCGGCAGACGAATTTTTTAGCCTTGCCGACGATCAGCCGGTGCCATCGGGGACTGAGACCGACACGCAGACTGGTGCTGAGACTAAGACCGGCACTGAGACTCAGACCAGCATCGAGACTGGCGCTGAGACTGAGACCGGTGCTGAGACTGAGACCGGCGCAGAGACTCAGACCGGCATCAAGACCAGCGCTGAGACTGAGACCGGCGCCGCCTCGGGGAGCGGAGCCGGTGTAGAACAGAAAGCAAAGAGGCAACGGCTTCCTAACAAACTCAAGACTACTAGACTGGTGGTCACGGAGGTGGACGACGGCAATTTTGAGCCAAAGGCGCCTGAGGAAGCGCGTCGATGCTACGGCAATCAAATAGGCTCTGCATCATACGGACAACCGCCACCATCAACGATGAGAAACTACCGAAGATAGAAAATATGAGGAGCTCCCTCCTAAAGAAGTTTCACCAGATATTCTTGTTCCCGGGCCGGAATGAGAAGGATTATGAAGATCCATATGAGGACCCGGCAATGAAGAAGATAAACAAACACGCCATGACCAAGTTTAGCAACGCGTTGGCCACCTGGAAAAATCAAGTGAAAGCAAAGATCATCGACAAGAAGGAACCCTACTCCGAGATTGTAAAGGATAATCCGACAATCACGGAAGAGTAGTTTCAAATATTCAAGGAGGCTTGCGAGGCCGAAGCTGCAAAAAAAGTCTCAGTACATGAAGGGGCTTCAAGAGAGGAACATTGGGAGCCACCACCTTGGAAGCCGTGGTTACGGCGGAAAGAGGTCCAAATGGGCCAAGGAGGACGCGGAAGCCGCGAGTCTTGGCATCCCAGACCCCTTGGCGGATTTCACCGCCCCACAGGAGCGTGACGTCCTCAGGGCCCGGCACTGTTGGGACCCAGTGAACAAGGTTTACGAGACAACACCGATCATTACAGAGTTCATGAGACTGCTGGTAATTTTAGTTTCTGATCAATTCGACTGCACACATTAGTCATATTTGTAAACGATCCTCGTGCCTTTTGCAGAGAGAGCAGCATCGGATTGCGGCCGAAAGCGACTCGTCGTCTGAGGCATTGGTGAGGCCCATGTGGGACACTCCATTCAACCGGTCGTTGAACATATTGAAACGACAACCGGTGGATACTCGACCGTCGTCCATACTTTCTGTATGACAAAACTTTGATTTATGCACGATGAAACTTTATTTGTGATGTAATTAAACCGTCCTCCTCCTCGACTAGCGAAAATCACTCTAGTTAGGGCATTTTGGGGTACGATGAACTTTGTTATTTATGCTTATGATATGTTGTTTCTATTTTTGCCAAGTCTGTCTCTTTTTGTTGCTCAACTATATATGTTGCATATCATCCACTCATGTGACGATGCAGGTGCATAGATCATAGATAGCGAAGAAGTGCTACGCCAGGAGTATATATACGACAAGTGGCCGGAGTGTCAGGCCCAGGTGTACCGGTTTCCGGTTTCCGAGCGACAGGCAGTAGTTAGTTTAGGTTCACGCTAATGCGAGAGAGGGATACGAACTCATGTACTCAAAGTGATAGCTCTTCTCGCGTATATCATTGTTTAGATGGATGACGATGTATTTGCAAGTAAGCGAGACTTGTATCGCTATTTTCGAGATGATGACGAGAGACCACTTTGTGTTGGATGATGATTATGATGAGACTATTTGTATGTATATGCTATGATTACATCTGTGGTCTCGCAGGCATTTGTATGTGTATCATGATGACATTTGTATGTGCTAAAGATTCTTCTATAAAGTCTGTTCAAATACAAAAAAATATGCCGAAAAAAACAAAAAACTACTAAAATTAGCAGTAGCGAGTGGAGAAAAGTTAGCAGCAGCGTGGTAGTAGCAGTAGCACGCATGGAAGAAGCGCGCTATAGCTATTTGCAGTAGCGAGCTTCCACTAAGCGCGCTGCTGCTACACTTGTGTAGCAGTAGCGCTGGTGACCACGCGCTACTGCTATGTGTTAGCTGTAGCGCCTTATTAGTAGCGCCGGTCCGCGCGCTACTGATACACCTAAAACCCGCGCTGCTGCTAGCCTTTTCCCTAGTAGTGTAAGTTCATGATAAATTTAAGTTCAATTAATCATATTACTAGTAGTGCCAGTTTTTACCCCTCGCTACTACTAAGTTGATACTAGTAGCGCGGGTTTTTAACCCGCGCTACTACTAAGCGGTCTCTACCGTGCCCTCTGGGACATGTCATAGTAGTAGCGAGGGGTACAAACCCGCGCTACTACTAAGTTGCTAGTAGTAGCGCGGTTTTATACCCCTCGCTACTACTAAGTACGAGGTAGGTGAAATCACCATATCCTCGGCCGAATCCCTCCTCTCTCCCTCACTTTCCCCCTCTCTCACTTTCCTCCTCTCTCCCTCGTACTCCAGCAATGGCCGCCGCTGGTACACTCTGCTCTCTTCCCTCCTCCCTCTTCGAGATCCCTCCGGTGGGCGGTCACCTGAGCTCCTCGCCGCCGCCAAGATGCGGAAGCGCGACCTCGGCATCCTCCTCCTCGCCGCTTTCACCGTCTTCTTCTCGCTCCAGGTCAGCCCTCCTCCTCCCCCCTTCCTGATTCGATCCAGAACCCTAGCTGACCCATCCCCCTCCTCCTCCGGCAGCACGAGGGCGACTTCTCGTTCCAGGAGGCGTGGTACCACCTGTCGGACAATGGGTTCCCAATCAAGCACGACATGGACCGCCTCCCGCCGCCCCTCGTCGTCGACCTCAATGGTGACGGCCGCCTCGAGGTGCTGCTCCCCACGCACGATGCCAAGATCTAGGTCATCCAGCTCCCGGCCCACGCCGGGCTGGCCTCAGTGGCCGCCATCGACGGCTTCCACGAGGCATGCGTCATGGCCGAGATCTCCCTCCACGATTGACAACATGCACGAGGTCGAGATTTTTGGTTTTTCAAAATAATAGTAGTAGCGCGGGTCACAGATACGCGCTACAGATAGTTAGTAGTAGCACGTGTCGAACTCGCGCTACTACTAACACACATACTAGTAGCGCGAGATGCACCACGCTACTACTACTAGTTAGCTGTAGCGCCATAGTAGTAGTGCAGGCACCCGCGCTACTACTAGCTTTTAACCCGCGCTACTACTAGGCTTTTTCCTAGTAGTGATATCACATCACAACATGCCCTGCAAAAACAAGTTAGACGTCCTCTACTTTGTTGTTGCAAGTTTTACGTGGCTGCTACTGGCTGAGCAAGAACCGTTCTTACCTACACATCAAAACCACAACGATAGTTTGTCAAGTTAGTGTTATTTTAACCTTCTCAAGGACTGGGCGTAACCACACTCGATTCAACTAAAGTTGGAGAAACTGACACCCGCCAGCCACCTGTGTGCAAGGCACGTCGGTAGAACCAGTCTCCCGTAAGCGTACGTGTAATGTCAGTCCATGCTGCTTCGTCCAACAATACCGCCGAACCAAAGTGTGACATGCTGGTAAGCAGTATTACTTGTATCGTCCACAACTCACTTGTGTTCTACTCGTGCATATAACATCTATGCATAAACCTGGCTCGGATGCCACTGTTGCGGAACGTAGTAATTTCAAAAAAATTCCTACACACACAGGATCATGGTGATGCATAGCAACGAGAGGGGAGAGTGTGTCCACGTACCCTCGTAGACCGAAAGCGGAAGCGTTAGCACAACGCGGTTGATGTAGTCGCACATCTTCACGATCCGACCGATCCAAGTACCGAACGCACGGCACCTCCGAGTTCAGCACACGTTCAGCTCGATGACGTCCCACCAACTCCGATCTAGCAGAGCTTCACGAGAGAGTTCCGTCAGCACGATGTCGTGATGACGGTGATGATGGTGCTACCGACGCAGGGCTTCGCTAAGCACCACTACGATATGATCGAGGTGGATTATGATGGAGGGAGGAACCGCACACGCTGGGAGAGATCAACATATCAACTTGTGTGTCTAGAGGTGCCCCCCTGCCCTCGTATATAAAGGAGCAAGGGAGGAGGCCGTCCGGCCCATATAGGCACGCCAGGAGGAGGAGTCGTAGGACTCCCATCTTTCCTACTCCTACTAGGAGGGGGAGAGGAAGGGGGAGAGGCAGAAGCAAAGGGGGGCACCGCCCCCCTCTCCTAGTCCAATTTAGACCAGAGGGGGAGGGGCGTGCGTCCTTCCCTAGGCCAGCCCTTTCTCTCTCCACCAAGGCCCATAAGGCCCACTATTTCTCCCAGGGGGGGTCTGGTAACCCTCCGACACTCCGGTTTTCTCCGAAACCACCCGAAACACTTCCGGTGTCCGAATATAGTCGTCCAATATATCGATCTTTACGTCTCAACCATTTCGAGACTCCTCGTCATGTCCGTGATCTTATCCGGGACTCAGAACTACCTTCGGTACATCAAAACACAAAAACTCATAATACCGATCGACACCGAACTTTAAGCGTGCGGACCCTACGGGTTCGAGAACTATGTAGACATGACCGAGACATGTGTCCGGTCAATAACAAATAGCGGAACATGGATGCTCATATTGGCTCCCACATATTCTACGAAGATCTTTATCGGTCAAACGCATAACTACATACGTTGTTCCCTTTGTCATCGGTATGTTACTTGCCCGAGATTCGATCATCGGTATCTCAATACCTAGTTCAATCTCGTTAACGGAAAGTCTCTTTACTTGTTCCGTAATACATCATCTCGCAACTAACTCATTAGTTACAATGCTTGCAAGGCTTATAGTGATATGCATTACCGAGTGGGCCCAGAGATACCTCTCCGACAATCGGAGTGACAAATCCTAATCTTGATCTATGCCAACTCAACAAGTACCATCGGAGACACCTGTAGAGCACCTTTTATAATCACCCAGTTACGTTGTGATGTTTGGTAGCACACAAAGTGTTCCTCCGGTAATCGGGAGTTGCATCACCTCATAGTCATAGGAACATGTATGAGTCATGAAGAAGGCTATAGTAGTAAACTAAACAATCAAGTGCTAAGCTAACAGAATGGGTCAAGTCAATCACATCATTCTCTTAATGATGTGATCCCGTTAATCAAATGACAACTCATGTCTATGGTTAGGAAACTTAACCATCATGGATTAATGAGCTAGTCAAGTATAGGCATACTAGTCACACTCTGTTTGTCTATGTATTCACACATGTATTATGTTTCCGGTTAATACAATTCTAGCATGAATAATAAACATTTATCTTGAAATAAGGAAATAAATAATAACTTTATTATTGCCTCTAGGGCATATTTTCTTTAGCTCCTCCTTTCATTCCCATGTGCATTACACCAAAATGTCTAGCACGCGGGAACGAAGGAGAAGCGACCCCCATGACAATAGTCGGGATTCTTCGTCCTCTCATATATGGTGGAGACTCCCGCTCACTGATTCCTCTCTGATATTTGCGACCATCGGTGATGGTTGTTACTCCTCCTTCCCCTGGTGCATAACAAAGGTCTAGCACAAGGAGAAGAAAGAGAAATGACCCCCACGATAATAGTCGGGATTCTTCGTCCTCTCTCATATATGGTGGACACACTCCCTCACTGATTATTCGACCATCAGTGATTGTCGTTATTCCTCCTTCCCATATCGCATAACAAAGGTCTAACACAAGGAGAAGAAGGAAAAACGACCCCCACGACAACAGTCAGCATTCTTCTTCTCTCATATATGGTGGAGTCCCAATAGACTTAAAGCCAACTCGAAATGTCGTTTAATTATCTTTCTAGAAAATTCAGGGCACTTGATATTTCCTACATATTCTAGCACAAGTCATGCTTAAATTCACGGAAAATCTGGTATGACCTTTGCAAAAAAAGGACATATCAAGCGCCTGAAATTTGCTGGAGCGGAAATGAATCAACACTCCGGCAAAACATAGGCCACTCGGAAATGAATCAACACTTCGCACATGAGCATAAACTAGTGCTCATTGCATTTCAATGGTTTAATATTGGCAAAAACATTTCAACATATCTTATAACACGAACATTTCATTTGGTTAAGAAGCATAACAAAATACCCTAATTATACTCTATTCAACATCGAGGAGTGGAGAAGGAGGAGGTGGACTTTTAGCTCACAGACTCGGGTGTAGACAAAGTAGAGGTAGCTCAGATGACGATCACTTCAAGGAGACACGACTCTACAAAGCCTACACATTCCATCGAGTAAAATTTTAATTAGATCATCAAATCTCATATAGCATTCTTTGATGACAAAGTGATAATGACATAAATTCAACTAATTCTATTAATTGAACTAGTTCAACTAAGCACTTACTAAAAAAACTAGTTCAATTAATTTTCTTACTAAAAACTAAACTAGTTCTATAGTAAAATTTTAATTAGATCATCAAATCTCATATACCTAAGCTTTCTTACTAAAAATAAACTAGTTCTATTAATTCAACTATCTCAAGTAAGCACTTACTATAAATAAAAATAATTAATTTTCTTACTAATTCTATTAAACACTTACTAAAAATAGTAAAAAAACTACCTTATACAAGAACAGTAAAAAATAGTTCATGGTTTAGGAGAGATGGAGGGAGGAGGGGTGGGAGGAGGGAGGAGGAGCTGGGAGGAGAGAGGAGGAGGGGGAGGAGGGCGGTGGGAGGAGGAAGGAGGAGGAGGGAGGAAGGGTGGGAGGAGGGAGGAGGGAGGAGGAGGGGGAGGGCGGTGGGATGAGGGCTGTCGGCGAAGGGCTTGGCCGGAGGAGGAGGGGGAAGGGGGTGGCCGGAGGAGGTGGGAGGGGTGCGGTAGGGAGGAGGGAGGAGGAGGGATGGAGGGACTACCTCAACGGAGGAGGAGGAGGAGGAGGAGGAGCGGCGACGGCGACGGCGACGACGACGATGGTGGTCGGGGAACGGCGGACGACGGGGGCTGCGGGGGAGCGAGAGTGAGAGTGGGGGGCAGCCGTTTGGGGAAGATAGGATGGCGTTTAGCAGTAGCGCGTGTTAGGATAACGCGCTACTGCTAAACTCCATAGAAGTAGTGCTTTTAACCCGAGAAGCGCTACTCCTATGCCTGTAGCAGTAGCGCCTTCTGCAAAACGCGTTACTACTAAGGCTAAGCATGTAAAAAAAATATAAAATACATTGGTCATCAATGATTTTTGTGTGTAGAATCTAAATTGTCAATAGGAATCTTTCCCGGTTTAAGAACCGGCGAAGATTCCTATTGCGGCCACAGATCCTACAAATAGAGTTCAATGAAGACCAAGTGGTTGTGATGGTTTGAGAAATAACGTATTTAAGGTGGTAAACACCCTGTTCGCGGAGCGAGGTGGGACTAAACTTAGTTGCAACGAGTGGACTAAACTTAGCAGCTGCGAGGGTGGGCGAAAAGCGCTGCTGCTAAGTTCAGTAGCAGTAATGCTCTTAGAAAACCGGCGGTATTACTGCACCTACTCTGGCGGCAACATCTTGGCAATTGTAGTAGTAGTGATGTTTTTCCCTAACGCGCTACTGCGATGTCAGTATCAGTAGCGCGGTTTTTATACACGCGCTACTGCTAAGTAGCAGTAGCGCCTTATTTTAAACCATGCTGCTGGTAAGATTATGTGTATAAGGTTTTCTCTAGTAGTGGGCACTCCATGCAAAAAAATGAGTTTCAGCCCTACTAGACCGGCAATTTGTGCCTCCTCCAAGCTCAAAGTATCGTCGCCGCCGCGTATGCAACCTCCTCCTGTGCCTCCTCCTCCACTGCCTCCTCCCCCTTGTTCGCCGCCTCCAGCTCATCTTTCTGCCACTTCAACATCTTGTAGAGGACGGCTTGCATGATCATTCTTCCATCGACATCCAAAGACTCCACCTTCAAGGACAACATCTTGGTGTCCTCCGCATCGGCTGCAATCTTCACCTTCTTTTCTTCAAGCATTGCATTCTTCTCCTTGAGCATGGCCTTCTTTTCTTCGATCATGGCCCTCTTCTCTTCGACCGTAAACTTCTGCTCTATCACCTCCATCAACAGATTGAACTTCTTCGCCTTTTTCCCTCCTTGATATCCAACCGGTTGATGTATGCATACTCCTTTTTGAGAAGATGTCCTCGAACCTCTTCGTCATCTTGACCATCGCACCTTCTTGCTTTGCCCTCTCATCCTCTCACTTATTTCCTTGAAACCCTCTTCTAACCTTCTTGGGTGGTTATTTTGGTAGGTCGGTAGGGTCACCAGTTTCTTCCTTGGTGGCTTGGGTGGCGGCCTTGGCTATGAATAGCTTTCACTTCGGTTGTCCAGTCAACTACAACCAGCAATGCATGATGGTGAAGTTTTTCTTCTCCAATTTCTTGAACACCGTACACCTACGAGAATGTTACAAAATAAAACATTATCAACAAAACTATGAATACCTGGTCAGTGATAACCAAAACTATGCATATCTGGCTGTGTCGCCGAGTTGATCTTCCAAGCGAGTGTGATGGTCGGATCCTCTTGCACCTCCACCACCTCCATCTCCGACAGGTCCTCGTCTGGTTCCATGCGTCGGCAGCGGCAACGAAGAAGAAAGTGGGAGAAAAATGCAGGAATTAGGTGGAGAGCAGCGGGATGGAAGAAGAGAGGGAGTGATTTTGATGCGGAGACAGTGCGGGATGCTACAAAAGGGCGGGCTCCGCCTTTCTTTTTGGGTTGGCCATGGGTGAAAAATGTGGTCCGGACTGCTCGGCAGACCGATATAGACCCGTATTGGATGGCTTCCGGGGTCTAGACGAATGCAGGTGGTTTGAAAGTCGGAGTTGGAGATGCCCTAAGCGCTTACATGTCCCTGATTCGCCTTTGTACATCTATCGAACAGATGGTCTTCGAAAGCAAAATTTACTCTCTTTTTTTTGCAAAAAAATATCTCACTGTTAATCTCTTTTGTCTCCTTCCTAGTCACATATGTGAATACTCAGGACTTGTATCACCCGGGCATGTAGGTTTCGGACCGCTGTACGTTGCTAGCTGCAATAGCTTCTTGTTGACGCACATGATGGCCAGGCATTATAAGGTCCCTGTATGCTGGCAGGTAGCTGCCAGTGCGCCTGCCTGCCTGCCTGCCCACCGGCAGCAACAATTGAGATCTTGACTCTTCCTGACCGATCCCAAAATTCAATTCAATTATTGGATGCATCTCAAAATATCAAAGGGTGTGTGAGGTATCATGACTTTTCAGCAGCTGCATTCTGTGCTTACATACATACTCTGGCGCCCCAAGTTCGTGTGTTTTTCTTTTCGACAAACAGTTCAGTTGTTAGATCGACAGCAGGACATGGTGTGACTTGTCTCCACTCCCCAGAGTGGTTAAAAGAACGTTGCCATTTCTGTAGGGCAAACAATGTTGTTCAGTTGCATGCGTGCCAGGTTTTAGTGCTCTGGGATATATTAAAAATGTTTTTGTAGAAATTTAATAACTCCAGTATTTCTTCTGTATGTCGATCGTAAGAATGAGAATCTTTGCAATGCTACAAATTTGTGAGAAGTAGTGACTATAGTGTGAATTTAGAACATATTTTGCAGACCGAGTGACATCTGAACGCAATAGCTGTAAACGACTAAAATACACTTCTAAGTTCTAGAAAAATATGAAAAAATCATGCGCGTAGAGTATAGTTAGAACTTATAAGTAACTGTTGTTTTTCTGGGTGAGTATGTATGGCGTCGTTCTGAGCGTCGGGCTGTTTTCTCCGTGATGCTTATCATGATGATGCACCGGGCGTCGTTCCATCCACTCCAACAATGGGCAGTAAATAAGTCGACAAGACAGGTACCCATGCATGGCGAGCCAACCAACAGTTTGATGCCTGCAGTTTGAAACAAGACGACGAAGTTACCAGCTGAGGGCCTGGTGATACGTACGGGCGCGGTGGTGGACAATCTCTATGCGTGTGGCAGTGGGCACTGGGCAGTGACAGTGGCAGACGTCCGTCGTTTATGGCACCCAAAGGACCACAGGCACACATGTACCTACGTCTTTGGTTGCTCCCAGTCGCCTGCATGATGGCCTGACAGAGGGTCTTTATTAATTTGGCGTCTACTGCCTTGTACGTGTTGAGCGTAGGTGACGCCGGAGCGTGCTTAGGCCTCTTTTGGTTCATAGGATAGGATTATCATAGGAATAAAAATCTTATAGAAAATGAAATGAATATGTTTCTCAAATCCTATGAGTAGGAATAGGAAACAAGATGTCATTTGATTGACACCAAAGAAATTTTTCCATTGAGTCTAAGTTCTTTTTTATTTTCCTATGAAATGTAAAGGATAGGAACCAATCCTATGTAGAAATAGGAATCCATTTATATAAACCAAAGGGCTCTAAAGGAAAAATCTTATAAAAATTCTATCCTCTAAAATTTCTATGAAATTTCTATAAACCAAAGCAGGACTAACTTGGTATGTAAACCTTAGCTTGGTATAGTTAATGGTGCACGCTAATAATGGTGCCGACATCCACACTCGCAGACAGACACTGCGAGCTGCATGCGTACATAAATGGGTGCACGTGTTTGGCACGTGGCTAGCAGAGACACAGCAAAATATATATCGGTCCTCACCATCTTGATGGTTTTTGTTTCATGCTTCACTAGGCTAGAGCATCTCCATCAAATCTCCCCACGTTTTCATGAAATCGTCGAGAAGATAAAACACAATCGTCTCCATTGATCGAGACTACCCAAACCAGTCATTTCAAAAAATTGCAGGCCCTCCCATCAAGCCATCCATTGGCCCCACCATAATAGCACAAACGCGCAGGGGAGCCGGAGGCACATGCCGACGTCAAGGTATTTGGTGTGCGGTATTGCAATGGTGTCAACAATGGTCGTTCGTAGTCATGTCATGGCGATTAACCGATATTAAGTGAAGCTCGTTAACAAAACTCGTTGTCATGCCTCCTATGATTGATTGGTCTTCCGTAGATCGGTATATGCTTCGGGTTATTCTACCACATGCTAGCAATTGATCGGCCCAACCACCTGGCCGCCACCCTCCGACTGCACCCCACCTCCGATTGAATGTGCCAACTATTGAAAATATGCCCTAGAGGCAATAATAAAGATGTTATTATCATATTTCCTGGTTCATGATAAATTCTTATTCTCCATCTTGTAATTGTATTGACCGAAAACTTAAATAGATGTGTGGATAAATAAACAGACACCGTGTTCCTGGTGTGCCTCTACTAGACTAGCTCGTTGATTAAAATGGGCAAGGTTTTCTAACCATAGGCATAAGTTATCATTTAATAACGGGGTCACATCATTAAGAGAATGATGTGATCCACATACCAACCATAAGCTTAGCATTTGATCGTATCACTTAGTTTAATTGCTACAACTTTCTTCACGTCAAGTACATGTTCCTTAGACAATGAGATCGTGCCACTCCTTAATAACGGAAGAATACTTTGTGTGTATCAAACGTCAATTCCTAACTGGTTGATTATAAAGGTGCTCTACAGATATCTCGAAAAGTATTTGTTGAGTTGCATGGATCAAGACTGGGATTTGTCACTCCGTGTGATGGAGAGATATCGATGGCCCCTCTCGGTAATACAACATCATGAATAGCTTGCAAGATGTGACTAATGAGTTTAGTCATGGACATCTTGTATTACAGAACGAGTAAAGAGACTTGCCAATAACGAGATTGAACTAGGTATGGCGATACCGACATTCGAATCTCGGGAACGTAACATATCACTGGACAAAGGGAATTGTACACGGGATTATTTGAATCCTTGACATCATGGTTCAAATAGATAAAGATCTCAGTTGAATATGTGGGAGTCAATATGGGCAGCCAAGTCTCGCTATTGATTTCAGAGGTGTCTCGGTCATGACTGCATGTCCTCGAACCCGGTCACACACTTAACATTCGGTAACGCTAGGGTAGTATTGGGATATTCATAATAGCAAGGCCGGATATTGTTCGGAGTCTCGGATGAGACCCAAGACATCACAGGAGCTCCGAATGGTCCGTAGGTAATGCTTTCCATATGGAAAGTGGTTTTCGGGGTTCCGAAACAGCTTCAGGCTTTTTTCGGTATTGTACTGGGAAGCTTCCAGAAGGTTCCGGGGGTTCCCATAGAGGGGCCCACCTGCCCAGGTGGGCCACATGGACCCTGGAGGGGGTGCCCCACCCCCTGATGGGCCAGGCGCCACCCCCAAGGCCCATGCGCCTGGGGAGAATAAGGGAGTGGGGGCGCCTCCACTTGTCTTGGGAGGTAAGCCTCCCCCTGGCCGCTGCCCTCTCTCCTTGGAGGAGGAAGTAGGGCTGGGCGGCCCCCTCCCACAACCCTATAAATAGATGGAAGGCGCTGGGGGGAGGCACACCTCATTGCTGGCCCTGCCCCTTCCTTTCCCTCCACCTCCTCGTTCCGTACCGCTTCGGGAGACGCCATCCCCTAAGGCCCATGCGCCTGGGGAGAATAAGGGAGTGAGGGCGCCTCCACTTGTTTTGGGAGGCAAGCCTCCCCCTGGCCACTGCCCGCTCTCCTTGGAGGAGGAAGTAGGGTTGGGCGGCCCCTCCCACAACCCTATAAATAGATGGAAGGCGCTGGGGGAGGCACACCTCATTGATGGCCATGCCCCTTCCTTTCCCTCCACCTCCTTGTTTCGTAGCACTTCGCGAAGCCCTGCAAAAATTCTGCAGCCACCACCACCATGTCGTCGTGCTGGCCTAGATCCCGCATACCTCTCCATCCTCGCTTCCTGGATCAAGAAGGCAGAGACGTCACCGAGCCGTACGTGTCCACATGTCGGAGGTGCCGTTCGTTCGGTGCTGGATTTGATTGGAATCAAGAAGGGAGTACGACTATGCTAACCACAATCATTAGATCGTTAACGCTTTCGGTCTACAAGGGTATGTAGCCTCTCCCTCTCGTTGCTAGCATCTCCATACATACAATAGATCTTGGGTTTTCTGTAAGATTTTTTTTGTTTTCCATGCAACGTTCTCCATCACCAACACCACCGGAGCATCGACGGACTACCCTGCCTCCCCAACCCCCTCACCTTTGTCAACTCTGTCGCTTCTTCATTGGGCAGCCTGAGACCGCTGCGAGGAATGACCGACCACGAGTTCTCATAAACGTCGTTGCCATGTCCTCCTTCACTTGCCTGAGATCCCTAACATCTTGCGGCTCTTCGAGCTCGTGCGAGTGACTTGACCAATGTGTGTGCTGCGACACTGCCATGGGTGGCACGGCGAGTCGACTCCTCACGTGAAGAAAAGGAGTGTATGACATGTAGGTTTGAATTGTCATTCAAGCATTCTCAAATGGAAGAGGACTAAACCGAGTAAATTTTATTATGTTTTACGAAATTGTGGGAGAACTCTTCCCTCTTGACTAGGTTCCATCATAAAAAAATGGAGCCCCATTCCCCCATTCTTTTTGAGACAGCTCTCAAATGGATAAGTTGGGTAGACAAATGGAAGGCCCCATGGAGTTCAGGGGTATGAATCTGCGGAGGGAGGATAAGAGCATCTACAACAGGCACCTAAAACCTTTCGGTACGACTGAGCGGACAACCTGGTCACTGACCGATCAAAAAAATGACCCACCCGGGTACTTCAAAATGACCCGAACGCTCGGGGTTGTCCGACACCCCTCATATCCAGCCTTAATCTGGGGTAGATATGGGCAGCCCAAATCACGGGCATGCCTGGAGGCATCCTCCTTGCTAACCCACTATGGCCTGTACCGCCCCACTCGTGCCCCCGAAAATATCCGACCTCCGGCGAGTAAACCCTAGTCAAACTCAGTCACTCTACCTCTCTATTTCTTCTCTGTCGCATCCACTTCCTTTCTCCCCCCAAATCGATCACTGCCTGCCATGGCCAACAGGGACTCCGGCGACAAGAACTAGGAGATGCTCGCCACAGAGTCCCATAGCCTTTCGGCGCCCGACTAGGAGCTGGCACTATGCATTGCCCTCGGCCGGCCGCTGCTGCAACACCTCTACCGGGGACTCGGCGACGCGTTGGGTGTGCGGCTGCAGCTCCGCGACGCCCCGCGGTCACCCGACGTGGTCCCTGCCGTCCCCTGCCAGGTGGTAGCCGACACCACCCACAACTGCTCCTCCGGGGCACCGTTGGGTGCTTGTGTCGGCTGAACCACAACCAGAGTTGGTGGGGCACACATATCAGCGTGCAAGGAAGCGGGCGGAGCTCTAACTGCGGATCGAGCAGAAGTCCGAGTGCTTAGCGTTGCAGCGGGTGACGATGGCAGAGAGAGCTGCACGGCTCCGGGAGGAGCAGAACCGCATCATCCGGCGCATGGCGGGCATCGCCATCTCTACCTCCTCCTGCTCCACTTCAGACGACGCCGACGCCGACACCGACGTGCCTGGAGCTGCCGACGCCTATGCCTGGGATAGCCGCTGAGACCCCAAGAGGAAGCGTCTATTGAGGAAGTGGTAAAATTCTTGCGCCTCAATCTCTTAGTAATAATAGTATCTAAGTAGTTACGTGATGAACTCTGATGGTATGATCTTTTGGATCGGATAATCTTATGATCTAAGTATGTCGGATCTTACTTTATTACATTTATATCTATGCTGGATTGCTATCTTCGTATTTTGATCTACATAGAAATGTCATTTGCAAGGTTTTGTATTGATTTGGGGTAGGACATTTGTTTTCTCGATATCGGCGTAGGACATTTGAGGGATGTCGATGTGATGCAAAAAATGAGGTCTGCTCGGTCACCTGCAATAGATGCTCCTAGACGTGCCCGTGGGCGTACATGAGCCCAAGTAAGGCCAACTCCACCGCGCGACCCTATCCTGTCCGCCCCCGTCCGTTTGGGATAAAAGGGACAAAAAAGGCGGCCCAGCGCGTGGGAGCAAACGGACTTTTGTCCGCTTTGTGTCCGCTTTCGACCCATCCCCGGCCCAAACTTGCGCCGGTTTTGGGGTGAAACGGACAGCGCGCGGACGAGCGGGACGCGCGCTTGTCCTCCCCTGGCCCGTCTGTCGGTGGGAGAAACCAAAAACCCCCCGACGGCCATTTGGCGCCATTTCCCCCAAACCCTCCCACGTCCCTCCCCCCCCTCTCTCCCCCGTCCATGGCCGACGCCCGGCCGAGTTCCGGCGGCCTGCCGTCGACCCGACCGCAAAGGTGAGGAAGAAGGCGGCAAAGAAGCCGCGGTCGGAGTACACGCCGGAGGAGATCGCCAAGTTGGACGCGGAATCGGCGAAGAGGAGGGAACGGAGAGCGGCCGTCAAGATGAATGCCGCCGCGGCCAAGTTCGCCGCCCAGCGCGAGGAGCTAGAGGCCACGCGGCGCAAGGCCGCTGCCGACGAGAAAGAGGACCTCGTCAACAAAGCGCACGCCATCCTCATGCTTGGCATGGGCCGTCCGGCGGGGTTCCATGCAGCGGCCGTCGGCCCGGCGAGCACAGGCTCGTCGGTCGCCCGGCCTACGCACTACCAGTCGCCGACGTCGCGCGCGGCGCCCATGTCGCCCGGCTTTCCTCCGCCCAGGCACGACGGCCAGACCCGTTTCTCGGCGTCGCCCGACGTGGGCTTGTTCGCGCCGTCCACACCACGCCCCGCGGCCGTCATCGACCTCAACATGACGCCTGGGTCCAGCAGCGGCGGGCGGCCTTCCATCGAGATGCAAAGAAAGCAGGCGCGTGCACCGTTCACGGGCACCATGCCGGCCCCCCGCGTGTTGTTTGACGAAATGCCAACCTCAACGCCGACGGTGGACGACCCCTTCTACAACCAGTACATGGAGGACGTGATCTTCCAGGGTGGGCATGGACGTGCTTACGACCCCGATGAGACCCAAAGTCAGGATGGCCGTGCCCAGTACGTGCCCGATGAAGAGGCTGACGACCGTGCTGACTACGACCATGGTGATTCGTGGCATGAAGACGATGACATCTATGTCGAAGGTGAAGATGAAGATGAAGCCAATGATGTTGATATTAGTGGCGCTCCATTATTCATAGACAAGCTCACCCAAAGAGCGGAAGCACAAAAGAAGCGGAAGAGCATTCGCACCGGGTCATATACACAAGATGAGGACAAGTTGATTTGCCAATCTTGGATGGAGATTAGCCAAGATCCAAGGACCGGCGCGCAACAAAAGGGCATTGTTTTTTGGACGAGAGTCCACAAAACATTCCATGAAAGGAAGATGTTTGAACCCTACCAAATTACAAGCAACCGTGGTATCGGTTCGATTCAAAAAAGATGGTTGTTCATCCAACAAGAGTGCAACAAATATTGCGCCGCATTTGAGAGCATTGAAGCACGGCCCGTGAGTGGTCTCGACGTTGGAGACATGGTATGCTCTTCTCTTTCTAGCCCTTGCTATGGCCATGAGACTTCGGCCGTGTATATGTTTGCATGTTCACTTGTTGTTGATCATGTGGTAGGCATTTCAATCTTTGGAGGCATTCAAGGCCCGGCACAATGACAAGCCATTCACTCTTACGCATTGTTGGACGATCATCAACAATTGCCCTAAGTTCAAGGATCAATACCGTGAACTTCAAAGGAAAAGAGGCAAGAAGACGGCCAAGTTCGCCGGAGGTGGGGATGGCGAGGCATTGAAGAGGCCGAGGGGCAAGACCAACTCCAAGGTGGACGACATCCGTGACGCCTCATCCATGGCCTTGCATGAGACTTTGCATGGTATGATGTCACATAAGGATGTGAGGGACGAGAAGAAGCGGCAAAGCAAGGACGAGCAAATGAAGCAATACCTACATCTCCAAAGACAGAAGCTTGAGATGGAGGAGGCGGCCAAGAAGTGGAAGATAGACATGGAGGAGACGGCCCGGCAAAGGCAGCTCGACATGGAAGAGGCCGCCCGGCAAAGGCAGCTCGACATGGAAGAGGCCACCCGGCAAAGGCAGCTCGACATCGAGGCCGACAACGTCAAGGCCAGGCAGAGGCAGCTCGACATCGAGGCCACCAATGCCGCCACCAAAGCAAAGGAGGTGGCCCTAGCAATCATGAGCGTGGACTTGTCGAAGATGAGCGACAAGACGAGGGCCTGGTTCGAGGCCAAGCAGAAGGAGATGCTCGACGCCGAAGGCCTGAACTAGGTCGTCCGATCGGCGTGGCCGTTCTTTTTGGAGGCTGGCATGGGTGCCGCCCGCTCGCTGGGCCGCTGGCATGGGTGCCGGCGAAAAAACATTCATTTTGGAGGCCGGCTGTGTTGCCGGTCGCTGGCTGTGTTGCCGGCGAGGACAACTATTCATTTTGAAGGCTGACTGTGTTGCCGGCCGCTGGCTGTGTTGCCGGCGATGGTCGTGTAGGCCGCTGGCTTTGTTGCCGGCGTGATGAACTGGGGTCGTGAACTGGGGCTTGGCATTTGAAACGTCCCTTTTTTTTTTAAACTAGACGCGGATAGGATGGGGCAAAAGGATGCGTCCGCGCGCTGGGCGCACGGCCGCCGCATCCCAGGACAGGCCCGGACAGGACCCCAAATCCCTATCCAAAGGAACAAAAACCGGACAAAACGGACGTCCGTTTGGGGTCGCACGGTGGAGTTGGCCTAAGTGACCGCCGGTGTAGATGCTTAAGAGTTAAGACTGAAGTAAACGACAAAAAGAATCGTAGAGCGGGAGAGCATAGCATTGCATAGGCTGCTGGACCAGATTTTCTGATTGGCCGAGCGGCGCGTCAGTAGGCCTGGCCCAAATACGTGCTTTAATCTTAGTGCTTCCAATGGCAATGCTAGTGGGCAGACATGCATGCATGCATGCTTTGTCCGAACGTTTCAGCAGCGTCGCCATGCGGGTAGCACACTCACTGACCAGTGTGGTAAATGCTTTGCTGCAGCTTTGTACGAGCCGAGCGCTCTGGCCGTCGATCAAACGGATCCATCCTTTATCAGGAGCAGCAAATGTTTCTTGGCGTATACTCTGGACTTGAGCGAAGAAAGATGGCTCCGTCTGAACCACCTCTGGCGTTGCACCTGCACATGCTTTTGCCCGGCCCACAGTTGAAATGTCAATGGGTTTCTCCTGTGCAAATACTATAAGTAGTATGCCTGTATGGGCCTCTATCTAGGGTATGATGTGATGCACCAACCAAGTTAGTTGGTGTTTTCTCCCGAATACCAAAATTAGTATGCAAATGAATAGTATGGTCCTACATGCATGATACAGCCAACTAGCAAGGTTATGACGGAGTAGTACCAACACAACACACCAAGGCATGCATATATAAAAAAACTCGACCCAGGGGGAGAGAAATCCCGAAGGGATTATATTGTAAGGTCGAGAAAAGGCCCCGAAAGCCGGCTTGTGCAGCGCAAGTATACGCAACAAGGGGCCTTTTTTCGTGAGAACCAGGATTTGAACCATGTTGGCAGCCTCACAGCAGGCAGGGCCGTCGAAGGGCATGTGCGAGCTGTGCGCTCGCACAGGGCCCCAAAAATCAAAGGACCCCCGATTAGGGTCGATATAGGTGTATGTAGTCTGAAAAAAAGTTAGTTTTAGACCATAGATTAGGTGCCTTTGTGTGTCGCCTGAAGGCTGAAAATACTCGTTTCGGCCTTCCTGGGCTTGGTCCGCTCAAGGCCCGCTGTCCTGCGTGGATCGATCCGAGCGATCGCGTACCATCTCATACCGTTTTCTATTCCCTAATCTAATCTCTTCGCTTTCCATCTCGTACCTGTGTGGTTGCGTGATCGATCTATTCGGGACGACTGAATCGGCAGCACGTCGGCGATAGCTTTGCAGCCAGGCGACGGACGCTTGCGAGCGCTGGACGCCGCCGCGCCGGCTGACACTGCCGCGGTGCTGCCGAATAGAAGGCCCACGGTCAACCGCAACTGGTGCCCTACGCTCCTCCCCTTTGCTCTGAAATTTTGGTACAAACTGCAAAGTTGTATTAAGATTTTACTAATATGTATGGAACAATTTTTTGTCTAGCTGTTGATGTTCAGAAGTTGTCACAGCTTCAAGATTTTCAATAGTTCTCGTCCTGTCGTCCAAGTCCAAAATCAAGGTTCCATCTGATTCTAACTATATATATACAAGCTACAAGCCTATATTTTATCCGAGTTCATCAGTTCAAATGCAATGATATTATTCTTGTCTGGTTCATAATTAGAAAAAAAATCATGCATTGTAGTTCTAGAAGAAAGCATGATTCTGGTGCCTTGAAGCGTAAGAAGAAACATATATTAGAAGAAGATGCTCATTGCTCAATCTTGAAGGAGTTAATTTTCATCTAAGATTTAGTTAAGAAAATTTTCTAAGAAATAACATAGATTTAAATTATATAGTTCTTTGATTATGCCTGAGTTATTATATCTTTTTTTTTCAATTGTTAGGGCCCCATTTTGCTTTTCGCACCGGGGCCCCGGATTCCTGGAGACGGCCCTGACTGCAGGAGGACTTTACCACCGTGCTAGACGCACGTTCTCAATATATATCCTCATCTTTGGCAAGTCATTTTTTTGGCAGGGTGAAATGAGCTTTATTCCATTTTTGTCGAGTTGTAGCCGAGAGACAAGAGTTCCTCGATGTAGGAGGCCCTTGGTGCAACCACACATCAGTGGTGCACTCATTACGGCTATAATTCTCCAAAAAACCGGTTACTCTATTTTGATCTCTACTAAACTTCTGTGAAATAAACTGCTTTGATCTTGGGGCAAGGTGGCCATAGGCCTAGCGGGCTAAACCATGACCTGACAGGATAGATGGAGCCTCTATGGAATCTAACGTACATTGTGGCTTAATTTTTGAATATACAAATACCGGGCAATCAGTTGGAAACTCAATAGTCTTACGCATGATAAAAACGTTCTCAATGACTAGCCGCCGTTGATTGGCTGCATACATGCATCGTAGAAAGTACCGGAAATAATATAAGCACAAAGAAAGGCTGGCGTTTGGGAACGCCTTGACTTCAACACGAGCGTCACGTACAGCATGGAAATTTTGACAGGACCGGAAAACAACCAATACTCATGCATGTTAATCCAAGAAAGCGAAGCGCGATGCATGCATCTTGAGTAGTAGTAATCTAACTTGCAGTGAGTTGTTAATTGTACGTAGCTTCTCACAAAAATCTAAGAGAGTGCTTGAGATGGCCATAAATTAAACGTATAATATACGTACTGCACATGCAAAAGAATCAGTGGATACTGTTATCTAGAAGCTTATCGTCCATCTTCCATGCCACGCGAATACATATAAAAACATAATGCATTCAAGTGAACGAGTCATCGTTCTTTCGTCCAGATCTGGAGCACTACTCCACTTGTTATATTATGCATGATTATCCAAGCGTTTTAGCACGTGGTATTAAACTTTTTAAGCCAGCGAGGATTGGTACGTCACGGAGTTGATTCCAAGAAAAAAAATTCAAGTACCATACATGTGTATGTATATATAAATTAACGGAAGAAAAATCTGATTTTTCCTTGGAATTTTTCAAAAGAGTCCATTTAATCCAAAAACTTTGAAATGGTTTTAAATTGAACTCTAAAGTGGCGGCTGATTTCAGCGCGGTTTTCTCTAAGATTTTCTTATATCATGCAATTATAAACTGACATGAAATTTAAGTAATTTTCCCTTTCAAAAATGTAATATGTTTTAAATATTTTATTGAGACCAAGCAGGTGTTTTCAAAGTAGGATTCATCATAGGCTGGAGGTACAACAATTCTGCTAGCCACCCCACCCCACCTATAATAGATTCTAAAAATGTGCTCCCATTTAGCACTAAAATATGTTTAGATGCATTGATTCAAGCGATAAATAATATTGATCAAATGGAGTAGTATTTTGTAATACATTAAGCAATAGAAAAGAAAAAGAGAGCAGACACTTACTTTTGTCAGAACGCACAAGTTGCAAGCGGCACCGACGTCTACGGAAAGAAACTAAAAGGAACTTAATTTCTATTTTAGGCCTCTCACTTGTGCTCCAGAGGCAGCAACAATTGCACGACCAAGAATCCAGCGGCCGCCTGCTCCTCTGTGCACGAGATCCTTCGGCTGGATTTAATTCTGGTGCATGAGTCGTCCAAACTGTCTCGTCCGCATAGCGCTGCTCATGAATGAAAGGGACAAAGCTCGTGTGTGTGCTATGAATTTGTCGCCTCGATAAATACGTTGGACCATGTGTACCATATGGTGCACTGTACATGGTTATGTACCAGCGGCGGTCGCCGTGGTTTTCTCCACTTGTTCCTGTCACCTAGCTCGTGCATGGTTATCTCTACCGGCGGCCGGCTGGGTGGTATGTTCGCTAGACTCGATCGTTACCTACGTTTGTACTATTGATCTGATCGTCTTGCTCAATGTAGACCAGCTGCATAATTTATTGTTTTCTTTAGTTCTGTTTGCATGTGGAAGGAAGACCCGAGTATCTAGAGCATCTACGACAAGGCATACCAAATCAGACGTCCGCAAACAGTGAGCATCTACAACAAGGCATACAAAATCAGACGTCCGCAAACTGTGATCGTTCAATTCTCAAAACACAGCGTCCATGGTTGTGTAGCTCATATCCGGTACCCTAAATCTATACCACGCATGTAGCGTGAAATAAAGTATTTAAATCATCAACGATACAAACAAACATTTAACAAACCAACATAGAAATCAACACAATCCGGACATAAAATCCACATGATCCGAACATCAACAAAAAGATCATCACAGTCTAGCAGAAAGACATAGTTCCAAACTAAAATTAGTAAAAACAGTAATAAATACGGAGAGAGGGCCGAGCTTCTTCACCACTTCCTCGCCAGTCCTTTGCCCTTCCGATCACCGACGTAGTCGTAGCCGTTCGTGTAGGAGTCGGCGGCAGGAGCGGCATCATCGAAGCCATCGGTGATGTCCCAGGATGAGAAGGAGTTGATGTCGTCGACCATCTTCCAGACGGTGTGGTTCTACTGCTTCGTGAGCTTCACCGCTTTCGCATCCTCCGCCACCCTCTTCGCCACCTCACGCACCGACTGCTCTAGGCCAAGCCGGAGCGGCTTGGCGTTCTTCCAACGGAGTGGCGGGCATACATCTCCACCATATTAAGGGAGCGGTGGTACTCTGTCGCGAGGAGATGCTTCTCCTCATAGGGGACCGTCGACAATCAGCATTGACGGCAGGAGGGCTATGTGTCCGCCTCCAGCGCCGCTGACCTCTTCATAGCCAGCCTCCTCTCGCGATAGGTGGCGCACGCCTCCGAATTGGGGGTACGTGCCCGCAGTGCCTGCGAGGTGGTTAGGAGCACCCACCGATGCCATTGAGACGCATCAGTCGAAGGACTCGAAGGATGGCGCAGAGCTGGCCGACCACGGGAAGTTGTGCATGGTGCGGGGTGGGCTGGCATTGTGGGAACGGGCGACAACGGACATAGCTAAGCCAGAGCTGCTTGTGTCGACCTGCGAGCACCGAGTGCGATGCAAAGGGTTACCTTCTCGTCGCCCTCGGCCTCGCTGATGAAGGCATTGTAATCATCATCGTCACCGGATTCGTTGCCTCTGCCGCTATTGGTGCTTGATATCATGGACGGAGAGGTAGGAATGCACGGGGAGTGAGAGGAGAAGGGACGGAGAGCGGAACAAGAGTGAAGTGAAGCTAGGGTTTTCCTGGGGTGGCTTAAAGACCATCACTTGACTGGCAAGATTTAAGGAGTATTTAAACATCATGTGCAACATATGAACTAACATAAACATTGCATATTCCATATTCTATAATGGAATGCACATGTATTAGGTTATGCCATGTATGATGATGCCTAAATGTACACTATAGCAGGCTGGAGTGATTCATCATTGCACGCACAATTGAATTGCAGATTAAGGGCCAGTTCTATTCCGCCTTTTCAGAGCTTATTATCAAAATAAGCCATAAAAGATGTAAAGAAGTCATTTTTGAGTTATGGGCTTGGGCTTAACATCTTTCGCTTTGGAGGGGGGTGTTTCAGGTAGAAGCTCACTAAAAATTGATGGGAAAGGGAATAATAAAATGACTCTGTTGTCTGCCTATATTACACTCAAAATACAACTGCTCATTACCGCGTCACACCTGACCCTCAAGTAAAAACAAACACGCAAACGTTCATCTCCCTTCCCGCTTTCATCTTCTCTCCCCTTTCCCTCTACCTCCATCCCCTGCCAGCAGCGCTAGGGTTCCTCCAGCGAGCCTTCGCCACTGGTCCCATCTAGCCTGGTCCTCGATGATGCTCTGTCCAGCTAGGCTGCTCCACCCTCTGGCGCCGCCCCTCATTCTCATGGTCTCCAGCAGCTACTCCACTATGGTCCGTCGAACGCACTACTCCGGCGGGCGTCGCACAACTACGGCTGATGCCACAATGCGGCAGAAGGCACCTTATTCCCCGTCCCCTCCTCCCTGGCCGTGGCCTAGAGGTGCTGTTGAAGGATGAGCTCATCCAACAAGGTGAGGATCTCCTTTGATTTTTTGCCAAATTTCCATTCTGATCCACTATACGATGAATTGCTATGAGTTGCTTCTGCTGCTGCTATATGATGCATTGCTATGAGTTGCTGCTGCTGCTATATGATGAATTGCTATGAGCTGCTGCTGCTATATGATGAATTGCTATGAGCTGCTGCTGCTGCTATATGATGAGTTGCTATAAGCTGCTCCTGCTGCTGCTATATGATGAATTGCTATGAGCTACTCCTGCTAGTGCTATATGATGAATTGCTATGAGCTGGTCCTGCTGCTGCTATATGATGAATTGCTATGAGCAGCTGTTGGTATATGATGAATTGCACACTGTTGCTGTTGTATGATGAGTTGCTGCTGCTATATGATGATTTCAGGTGGTGCCGCTATATAATAATAACCAGCCACTTGGACCATCGAATTTCAATAAATAATTGTTCTTCATTTAAATGTGGGTCATGCGTTCTTCGTTTAAATTAGGCAATGAGATCTCTATGGAAGACATTGACCAAAGTAGATTGTGTCAAGTAGATGGTATATTTGTCTTTGCATTTTGAACAAATAGTGATGTTATGTTTTCCTATCATATTAATTACTGCACTAGTTTCAATTTGTGATGTTTGCAAGTCAAATTAATTTTCATATGGGCAGCAAAATGACAAAATATAATGAAGTCTAGACTTTTCACTAATCATACCAAAGATAATCATAAAAGGAAGGCAATGAAAACAACTGGTTGGCTTATTACATGGAGCTTATACTCACAGGTGCTTATTTTCTTAGGATAACTCATAATAACTATCCATAAGAAATGTAACGCCCGGATAATTTGGCTACAGTAAAACTCTCCTAATGATGCCGTGACATCTGCGATTACTGTTACTAATCTCGGGATAATTCGAAACCGCGTCAAATTCTAACTTAAATTTAAAGTCGACAATAAAAGTTTTCAAATATTAAAAATAAAATGTTTGGGCTATGTCTATTATTGCATCGGTAATTATGGTGAAGTAAACGCATTTTTATAAAAAGCCTAGATGCTTTTAAATGAACTAAAACAGAAAAGAATAAATAAAAAGAAAAGACAAGAGGTAAAACAAAAAAAAAGACGGAAGGAAACCCCCATCTGGGCCTCGGCCCGACAGGCCGATGGGCCGCCCGACCAGCCCACTGGCCCGGCCGGACCCTCCCACTCCACCTTATCCCCCTGAAACCCTAACCCCCACCCCACGTCGCCCCCATTCTCTCCCACTCCTCCCTCTCGCCCTTCCCCGATCTGGATCGGGGCAACCCCCCGATCCCATCGCCCCAGCGCCGCCTCCATGTCGCCGTCATCCTCCCTCGCAGAGCCGGCTCCCTCCTGTCGCCCCACCAGCGCCCCACCGCCCGTCCACGACCACGCTGACGCGGGACCTCGCCCGCAGCTAGCTCGCCCCGCCGCACGAGGACCGCGTCGCCGGAGCCCCTCACCGTCTTCCCCAAATCGCCGTCGCCTCGTCGACCTCGCCGGATCTCCTCCCCACGCCGGACCTCCTCGTCCTCCTCCCCGAGTCGCTCCCCGCGCCCCGTTGCCCAGACCTTACTCTCCGAAGTGAGCAAACCGCCTCCCTCTCCCCTATCCCTCGACCGCGACCGCGCGAGCCCCGCCGTGGCCGCGCACCACTGCTGCCGCTGCGCCTCCCTAGCGCCCGCCGCGCCTGCGGTGGCCCTTGCGGCCCCGCCTCTCCGCCGGCCACCACTGCACCTGGCCTCGTCCCTGCTTCCCCTTGCCGGTGCCGCGCCGCCGCTCCGGTGGCCATCGCCGGCCACGGCCTTGCCCGCGCCCCGTTCGGGCGAGCGCCCGCACCCGCTCGCCCGCGCCCTCTAGGCCCCGATGGGCCACAGACATGTGGGGCCCGGCCCTAGAACGTTAAAAAAATAGAAGAAAAGAAAAAGGAAATAAAAAATGACTTAATAAAATTATTAATTAATTAATTAATTAGTGAAGTAATTAACTTAACTAACCCTATTTAGTTAACTAATTAACTCTAATTAAACCTGCTAATTAAAAGTTAACAGATAATTAGTCTTCAGCCAATGACATGTCGGACCTGCCTGTCAGTTTGACTAAGTCAACTAACTGGTTGACTGATGACATCACGCTGACCTCATGCTGACATCACAATGGCAATTTTAAATTAAATTAATTCTGTTAATTCTAAAAATGAATTAAAAAATTTGGAAATTAATATAAAATAAACCGTAGATCGGATGTAAAAACTTTGTACATCAAAGTTGCTCAGAACGACGAGACGAAACCGGATACGCAGCCCGTTCGTCCGCCACACCCCCCTAACCTATCGAACACGTAACTTTCCCCCTCCGGCTCCTCTGCCCGAAAACGCGAAACACCGGGAATACTTTTCCGGATGTTTTCCCCCTTCACCGGTACCCCCTCGTACCGCGTTAGGGCACACCTAGCATCACGTTTTGTCATGTCATGCATCATTATGCATCTGTTTGCATTATATTTATTGTTTCTTCCCCCTCTTCTCTCGCTAGACACCGAGACCGACGCCGCTGCTACCCAGTACGACTACGGTGTTGACGACCCCTCTCTCTTGCCAGAGCAACCAGGCAAGCCCCCCCTTTGATCACCAGATATCGCCTACTCTTCTCTATACTGCTTGCATTAGAGTAGTGTAGCATGTTACTGCTTCCCGTTAATCCTATCCTGATGCATAGCCTGTCCTTGCTACTACTGTTGTTACCTTTACCTGCAATCCTAATGCTTAGTATAGGATGCTAGTTTATTATCAGTGGCCCTACATTACTGTCCGTCTGCCATGCTATACTATCGGGCCGTGATCACTCGGGAGGTGACCACGGGTATATTCTATATACTTTGATACATGTGGTGATTAAAGATGGGTCGGCTCGTAGGAGCACCCACGAGTGGATCTTTGAGGCGGAGCGACAGGGCAGGTTCAGACCACCTAGGAGAGAGGTGGGCCTGGCCCTGGTCGGCGTTCGCGGATACTTAACACGCTTAACGAGATCTGGGTATTTGATCTGAGTCTGGCCATTTGGTCTATACGCACTAACCATCTACGTGGGAGTAGTTATGGGTATCCCGGCGTCGTGGTATCAGCCGAAGCCTTCGTGACGTCAGCGACTGAGCGGCGCGCGCCGGATTGGAACGTAAGCCTGCTCTTGTATTAAGGGGGCTAGTTCTGCTTCCGGCCGCGTTCGCAACGTGCAGGTGTGCTAAGGGCGATGGGCCCAGACCCCTGTGCGCTTAGGTTTAGACCGGCGTGCTGACCTCTCTGTTGTGCCTAGGTGGGGCTGCGACGTGTTGATCTTCCGAGGCCGGGCATGACCCAGGAAAGTGTGTCCGGCCAAATGGGATCGAGCGTGTTGGGTTATGTGGTGCACCCCTGCAGGGAAGTTAATCTATTCGAATAGCCGTGATCTTCGGTAACAGGACGACTTGGAGTTGTACCTTGACCTTATGACAACAAGAACCGGATACTTAATGAAACACACCCTTCCAAGTGCCAGATATAACCCGGTGATCGCTCTCTAACAGGGCGACGAGGGGAGGATCATCGGTTAGGGTTATGCTAGGCGATGCTACTTGGAGGACTTCAGTCTACTCTCTTCTACATGCTGCAAGACGGAGGCTGTCAGAAGCGTAGTCTTCCACAGGATTAGTTATCCCCCTCTTATTCTGGCATTCTGTAGTTCAGTCCACATATGATACCCTTATTCCATTTGATACCCATGCATATGTAGTGTAGCTCCCTGCTTTCGAGTACTTTGGATGAGTACTCACGGTTGCTTTCTCCCTCTTTTCCCCCTATCCCTTCTACCTGGTTGTCGCAACCAGATGTTGGAGCCCAGGAGCCAGACGCCACCTTCGACGATGACTCCTACTACACCGGAGGTGCCTACTACTACGTGATGCCCGCTGACGACGACCAGGAGTAGTTAGGAGGATCCCAGGCAGGAGGCCTGCGCCTCTTTCGATCTGTATCCCAGTTTGTGCTAGCCTTCTTGAGGCAAACTTGTTTAACTTATGTCTGTACTCAGATATTGTCGCTTCCACTGACTCGTCTATGATCGAGCTCTTGTATTCGAGCCCTCGAGGCCCCTGGCTTGTACTATGATGCTTGTATGACTTATTTTATTTGTAGAGTTGTGTTGTGATATCTTCCCGTGAGTCCCTGATCTTGATCGTACACGTTTGCGTGTATGATTAGTGTACGATTAAATCGGGGGCGTCACAAGTTGGTATCAGAGCCGACTGCCTGTAGGAATTCTCCTTCCACACTCCTTGGCCGAAGTTGAGTCTAGACATTACAAAACTTTTACTAACATGGCTGTGTGCCTCACGGGCCCACGTCGCCATTGGGTGGTGTTAGGATCTTTTACTCCTCGATCCTTACTCTGGGACACTGAACTCTCTCCTACTCGGGTTAAACGATTTTACTAACTCTAACACTAGGATCCCATGACCACGTTCACCCCAAAGTTGGATAAGCCCTAGTTATTCTTTAGAGTAGTAATTGAACATTATCCACATTGTCATTTGACTCCTATGAAAACATCTTTGTTTTCAGATGGAACCCACGAGGCAGGTCGTGCGCCACACGACGGCCATTGGTGCCTTAGGATCACCTGCTGTGTTAGTTGAGATGATGACCTATCTGGGTTATCGCTGGCACCCTGAGTACACCGTCTATGAGGAGTATCAGGACTTCAACCAAGAGCAGTACCGTGCCATCGTCCACCTCTACTCTCGGGAGTATGACTCCACTACTGTGCTGCACACTGCTCATGGTGTTGGAGTGACTATCGATATGGCGGTCCACGATGCTGCTTATGCTGCTCTGACACGTCTTCGTGGAGAGTATGAGGAGTTGGATACCTCCCCCTTCAGGCACATCGCTATCGCATCCGATGTTGGTGCGGAGGGATACTACACTGCTGCCTACTCCATTGTCACCCGAGAGCCCTTCTACCATCAGAACCTGGTTCTGCATGCTGATGGGCTGGATAGAGCTAACCGAGCTCTTCGCCATGAGTTGTACACCACCCGTCAGCACCTGTATCGTGCTCTGACGCTGTTGCACCCCTCTGTCCGCTCTGGTGATCTGTCGCGTTCTGCGATCTACCCTGCCCGGACCGTGATGCCCCAGGGCGTCGGCTGGCCAGATGTGGGAGGCTACTCTCCTGCATTGGGCCCTCTCCTGCCACCTGCGCATCGGGTTCCGCACCAGAGTATCCGCGGACCCCAGGCTACTCGCGTGGAGGTCTTCCCTTCGCGTCACCACCAGCTGTCGGGCTACACCTACCTCCGTAGTACCGCATGGGACTGACGTAGACTTGCTTGTTAGTGTTAGATGCATTCGCCGCGAGCCTGTGTGCCGCCTATGATGTCTTAGCCTATGTACTGAAAGCTGTGTAACGAACTCTATGCATGATCTCTTTTGTAAGATATGCCGACTACTATGTAGTATCTGTCGTGCTGCTTTCGATGTGTATGTTTCATCATGAATGATTCTTTTTTTTGCAAATTTCTCAATGCTGAACTATCCCTGTTAAATATTAGCAGGATGGTTAGACCAGGTGGTCGTGGTCGTGGTGGCAACGCCCCACCACTGCCTGAGTACATGGCTGGGATGATGCAACAGTTTGAGCTGAATCGTCAGTTCATGGAGAATATTATGGCTTAGTTTCCTCGCCCCAATATGAACCAGCAGCCAAACCAAGTGACCCTGCAAGATTTCATGCGCCTCAACCCAACCGTGCACCGCAGCTCAACTCAGCCTCTGGATGCTGACGACTGGCTCCGTGACATCACCTATGAGATGGAGTCTGCTGATGTAGCCCCTGCCAGCTATGTCACCTTTGCTTCCTTCTTCCTGAAAGGACCCGCGGCTCAATGGTGGGACAGCCACAGGCGTACTCTGCCAGCTGGAACAATCATCACCTGGCCAGACTTCCAAGCTGCCTTCCGTGCTCGCTTCATTCCTCAGGGAGTCATGGACCAGAAGAAGCGTGAGTTCCGCAATCTCACCCAAGGCAACAAAACTGTGGAAGCTTACCAGCAGGAGTTTCTTGACTTGTCCCGCTATGCTGAAGAAGACATTGGAACTGATGCACGCAGACATGAGAAGTTCCGTGATGGCCTTCAAGCTGACATCAAGCTCGCACTTCTAGTGCATGACTTTGCTGATTTCGCCACCCTGGTGAACAAGGCCATCAATGTCGAAACTGGTCTACTGGAATAACAGGGCTCTCACAGGCGCAACCGTGACACGGGCTCTTCTTCGGGCCCGTCCTCGCAGAAGCGCAAGATATGGATTCCCAACAGCATGTACCAGCCGAATGCACCTGCCCCAAGGCAGTCCTATGCTGCACCTCGTCTGCCTACTACTCCAACTAGGCAGCCAAGACTTCCAGCTCCACCACCACATGCTCCTATTCCCACTCCCAATAATGGCCTCTGCTACAAGTGTGGTCAGCCAGGTCACCGTGCTAGGGATTGCAATCAGAACCAGAATCAACTGGCCCTCCCAGCAACTGGCCATGGAAGCATCCAGCCTCGCAACAACAGTGCCAAGTCTTATGGTCGTGTTCATGCCAACCATGTTGATCTCAATGAAGTTCTAGACCAGCCTGCTACCGTGATGGGTACACTCCTCGTAAATTCAGTACCAGCATCTGTTTTATTTGATACAGGAGCATCACATTCATTCATATCAGCTGAGTTTGCATTCATGCATGGCATTAAATACGAAGAGATGAACACTGCGATTGTGGTACACACTCCTGCGGGCCAGTGTCAAACCTCTATGGTTAGTCACAACGTTCCCGTTGAAATTGAAGGACTGGAATTCCTTGCCTCCCCATCGTACTAAAGTCCTGTAGCATCGACCTCATTCTGGGAATGGATTGGTTGAAAGCGCATACTGCTTCTATAGTTTGCGCCACTAAGGTCGTCCATCTGCTACACCCTTCTGATGAAATAATTGCTTACCAAGCTCATCTAGTTCAGAACGCCGAGGCACGTCTTTATGCCTTGAATGCGTTGAACGCTGCACCACTCGAGGGCATTGAAAACATTCCCGTCGTATGTGAATTCCAAGACGTCTTCCCAGAAGAAATTCCAGGGATTCCTCCTGCTAGAGCTGTCGAATTCATTATTGACTTGAAACCCGGCACCACCCCTATAGCTAAACGACCCTACAAGATGCTGCCGCATGAACTCATTGAGCTTAAGGAGGAAATCGACAAATCTCTTGTCAAAGGTTTCATTCGTCCAAGTTGCTCTCCTTGGGGAGCACCTTCTCTCTTTGTTAAGAAGAAGGATGGGACAAACCGCTTAGTCCAAGACTACCGTCCTATAAACCAAGCTACCATTCAGAATAAATATCCTCTCCCTCGGATCAATGACCTTTATGATCAACTGGCTGGCTCATCAGTGTTCTCCAAACTCGACTTGAGGTTGGGTTACCACCAGATCCGTGTTCGTGAAGAGGACATCCCAAAAACCGCCTTCGTGACTCGGTATGGGTCATACGAGTACACCGTCATGTCATTCGGCTTAACAAATGCTCCCGCCACCTTCTCTCGTCTGATGAATTATATATTCATGGATTACCTCGACAAGTTCGTCGTGGTTTATCTAGACGATATCCTTGTATTTTCCAAGAACGAGGAAGAACATGCTGGACATCTGCGTCTTGTGCTGGAGAAGCTTCGAGAACATCAACTGTATGCTAAGTATTCCAACTGTGAATTCTGGCTCCCTGGAGTAACCTATCTTGGGCATGTCATCTCCAAGGATGGTATTGCCGTCAACCCTGAACGAGTTCAGGCTATTCTCGATTGGACTCCTCCGAAGAACGTCAAGCAAGTCCGAAGCTTTCTCGGTCTCGCCAGCTATTTCCGTCGATTCGTCGAGAACTTCTCCAAGATTGCTAGGCCTCTGACTAATCTGTTGCATAAGGGTGTCAAGTTTGACTGGACAGACAAGTGTCAGGAAAGTTTCCAGGCGCTCAAAGACAATTTGACTTCTGCCCCCGTACTTGCTCCACCTGATACTAAGAAGGACTTCGTCATTTACTGCGACGCTTCCCGTCAAGGATTAGGCTGTGTCCTAATGCAAGAGCGCAGAGTGATTGCTTATGCCTCTCGTCAACTGCGCCCTCATGAAGAAAACTACCCAGTTCACGACCTCGAGCTTGCTGCTGTCATTCATGCACTGAAGCAGTGGCGACATTACCTTCTCGGTAATCGTTGCGAGATCTTCACCGACCATCAAAGTCTGAAGTATCTGTTTACTCAGCCAGATTTGAACCTACGCCAGCAAAGATGGATGGAGACTGTTGCAGACTTTGACGTGGGTATATCCTATACCCCCGGCAAGGCTAATGTAATGGCTGATGCCTTGAGCCGCAAGTCTTACTGCAACCACCTCCAGGTCCACAAAGTTCAGCCCTCGCTTGCCGAAGAATTTAGAAGGCTGAACCTCCATATTGTTCCTCCGGGATCACTCGCTCCCCCTCCCGAAGGTTTCCCCAAACGGAACCTCCATGTTGTTTCCAAGGGTTCTCTCAATACCCTGGTTGCGAAACCAGATCTTGTGGACACCATCAAATGGATACAGAAATGTGACGATGAAGTCCTCAAGATTAAGCGCGACCTCAAAAAAAAGAAAGCCCTCATTCTTCACTGTTGCTGACGATGGCGCCTTGTATTTCAAAGGCCGCCTAGTGGTACCATGTTCGAAGAAAAACCTGGATAAGACTAAAAGGGTTATGCAAGAAGCTCATGATACGCCTCTGTCCATCCATCCTGGTAGTACAAAGATGTACCAGGATATTCATCAAAGATTCTGGTGGTCTAATATGAAGCAGGACATTGCTCGTTATGTTGCTGAGTGTGACGTTTGTCGCCGAATCAAAGCAGAGCATCAAAGGCCTGCTGGAACTCTGCAACCTATCTCCATTCCTGAATGGAAATGGGACCATGTTGAAATGGACTTCGTCACTGGATTTCCCAAATCACAGAAAGGTAATGATGCTATTCTTGTCGTCATTGACCGGCTTTCCAAAGTTGCCCATTTTCTGGCGGTCAAAGAGACAATCACCGCTAGTCAGCTTGCTACTCTCTACATGGCCAGAATTGTTTCACTTCACGGTATTCCACTGGTTATCAGTTCAGACCGTGGCAGCTTATTCACTTCAAGGTTTTGGGCGAGTTTCCAAGAAGCTATGGGAACTCATCTGTCGTTCAGTACTGCGTTTCATCCTCAGTCGCAAGGGCAGGTTGAACGTGTCAACCAAGTTCTCGAAGACATGCTTCGAGCTTGTGTAATCTCATTCGGCAAGAAATGGGAGGAATCTCTTCCATATGCCGAGTTCTCTTATAATAATAGCTATCAAGCTAGTCTGAAGATGTCCCCCTTCGAAGTGCTATATGGATGAAAGTGTCGAACCCCTCTGAACTGGTCAGAAACTGGGGAACGTCCACTCTTCGGTCCGGATATTATCCAACAGGCCGAAGAACAAGTCCGCATTATTCGCGAGAATCTCAAGACTGCTCAGTCACGTCAGAAAAGTCAGTATGACCGTCATCACCAAGACATGGTCTATCAACCTGGCGAAAAGGCTTATCTTCGAGTTACACCAATGAAGGGTGCTCACCGCTTCGGGATCAAGGGCAAGCTAGCTCCTCGCTATATCGGTCCCTTCACTATTCTCGAAAGGCGTGGAAAGGTGACATATCAACTGGAGCTTCCGCCGAACCTTTCTCAGGTTCACGATGTGTTCCATGTGTCACAACTCCGCTGTTGCTTCAAGGATCCAATCCGAGTGGTGGATCATGAAGTGCTCGAATTGCAACAGGACCTCTCTTATAAAGAGCATCCGGTCCGCATTCTTGACCAAGCTGAACGCCGCACACGTCAGAAGGCGATCAAATTCCTCAAAGTCCAGTGGTCGAATCACTCTGAAGACGAAGCCACTTGGGAACGCGAGGATCGCCTGCGTGATGAATACCCTGCGTTGTTTCCTTCTACCTCCTAAATCTCGGGACGAGATTTCTTGTAGTGGAGGAGATTTGTAACGCCCGGATAATTTGGCTACAGTAAAACTCTCCTAATGATGCCGTGACATCTGCGATTACTGTTACTAATCTCGGGATAATTCAAAACTGCGTCAAATTCTAACTTAAATTTAAAGTCGACAAGAAAAGTTTTCAAATATTAAAAATAAAATGTTTGGGCTATGTCTATTATTGCATCGGTAATTATGGTGAAGTAAACGCATTTTTATAAAAAGCATAGATGCTTTTAAATGAACTAAAACAGAAAAGAATAAATAAAAAGAAAAGACAAGAGGTAAAACAAAAAAAAAGACGGAAGGAAACCCCCATCTGGGCCTCGGCCCGACAGGCTGATGGGCCGCCAGACCAGCCCACTGGCCCGGCCGGACCCTCCCACTCCACCTTATCCCCCTGAAACCCTAACCCCCACCCCCACGTCGCCCCCATTCTCTCCCACTCCTCCCTCTCGCCCTTCCCCGATCTGGATCGGGGTAACCCCCCGATCCCATCGCCCCAGCGCCGCCTCCACGTCGCCGTCATCCCCCCTCGCAGAGCCGGCCCCCTCCTGTCGCCCCACCGGCGCCCCGCCGCCCGTCCACGACCACGCTGACGCGGGACCTCGCCCGGAGCTACCTCGCCCCGCCGCACGAGGACCGCGTCGTCGGAGCCCCTCACCGTCTTCCCCAAATCGCCGTCACCTCGTCGACCTCGCCGGATCTCCTCCCCACGCCGGACCTCCTTGTCCTCCTCCCCGAGTCGCTCCCCGCGCCCCGTTGCCCAGACCTTACTCTCTGAAGTGAGCAAACCGCCTCCCTCTCCCCTATCCCTCGACCGCGACCGCGCGAGCCCCGCCGTGGCCGCGCACCGCTGCTGCCGCTGCGCCTCCCTAGCGCCCGCCGCGCCTGCGGTGGCCCTTGCGGCCCCGCCTCTCCGCCGGCCACCACTGCACCTGGCCTCGCCCCTGCTTCCCCTTGCCGGTGCCGCGCCGCCGCTCCGGTGGCCATCGCCGGCCACGGCCTTGCCCGCGCCCCGTTCGGGCGAGCGCCCGCACCCGCTCGCCCGCGCCCTCTAGGCCCCGATGGGCCACAGACATGTGGGGCCCGGCCCAGAACGTTAAAAAAAAGAGAAGAAAAGAAAAAGGAAATAAAAAAATGACATAATAAAATTAATTAACAATTAATTAATTAATTAATTAGTGAAGTAATTAACTTAACTAACCCTATTTAGTTAACTAATTAACTCTAATTAAACCTGCTAATTAAAAGTTAACAGATAATTAGTCTTCAGCCAATGACATGTGGGACCTGCCTGTCAGTTTGACTAAGTCAACTAACTGGTTGACTGATGACATCACGCTGACCTCATGCTGACATCATAATGGCAATTTTAAATTAAATTAATTCTGTTAATTCTAAAAATGAATTAAAAAAATTGGAAATTAATATAAAATAAACCGTAGATCGGATGTAAAAACTTTGTACATCAAAGTTGCTCAGAACGACGAGACGAAACCGGATACGCAGCCCGTTCGTCCGCCACACCCCCCTAACCTATCGAACACGTAACTTTCCCCCTCCGGCTCCTCTGCCCGAAAACGCGAAACACCGGGAATACTTTTCCGGATGTTTTCCCCCTTCATCGGTACCCCCTCGTACCGCGTTAGGGCACACCTAGCATCACGTTTTGTCATGTCATGCATCATTATGCATCTGTTTGCATTATATTTATTGTTTCTTCCCCCTCTTCTCTCGCTAGACACCGAGACCGACGCCGCTGCTACCCAGTACGACTACGGTGTTGACGACCCCTCTCTCTTGCCAGAGCAACCAGGCAAGCCCCCCCTTTGATCACCAGATATCGCCTACTCTTCTCTATACTGCTTGCATTAGAGTAGTGTAGCATGTCACTGCTTCCCGTTAATCCTATCCTGATGCATAGCCTGTCCTTGCTACTACTGTTGTTACCTTTACCTGCAATCCTAATGCTTAGTATAGGATGCTAGTTTATCATCAGTGGCCCTACATTCCTCTCCGTCTGCCATGCTATACTATCGGGCTGTGATCACTCGGGAGGTGACCACGGGTATATTCTATATACTTTATACATGATACATGTGGTGATTAAAGATGGGTCGGCTCGTAGGAGCACCCACGAGTGGATCTTTGAGGCGGAGCGACAGGGCAGGTTCAGACCACCTAGGAGAGAGGTGGGCCTGGCCCTGGTCAGCGTTCGCGGATACTTAACACGCTTAACAAGATCTGGGTATTTGATCTGAGTTTGGCCATTTGGTCTATACGCACTAACCATCTACGTGGGAGTAGTTATGGGTATCCCGGCGTCGTGGTATCAGCCGAAGCCTTCGTGACGTCAGCGACTGAGCGGCGCGCGCCGGATTGGAACGTAAGCCTGCTCTTGTATTAAGGGGGCTAGTTCTGCTTCCGGCCGCGTTTGCAACGTGTAGGTGTGCTAAGGGCGATGGGCCCAGACCCCTGTGCGCTTAGGTTTGGAGCGGTGTGCTGACCTCTCTGTTGTGCCTAGGTGGGGCTGCGACGTGTTGATCTTCCGAGGCCGGGCATGACCCAGGAAAGTGTGTCCGGCCAAATGGGATCGAGCGTGTTGGGTTATGTGGTGCACCCCTGCAGGGAAGTTAATCTATTCGAATAGCTGTGATCTTCGGTAACAGGACGACTTGGAGTTGTACCTTGACCTTATGACAACAAGAACCGGATACTTAATGAAACACACCCTTCCAAGTGCCAGATATAACCCGGTGATCGCTCTCTAACAGGGCGACGAGGGGAGGATCATCGGTTAGGGTTATGCTAGGCGATGCTACTTGGAGGACTTCAGTCTACTCTCTTCTACATGCTGCAAGACGGAGGCTGTCAGAAGCGTAGTCTTCGACAGGATTAGTTATCCCCCTCTTATTCTGGCATTCTGCAGTTCAGTCCACATATGATACCCTTATTCCATTTGATACCCATGCATATGTAGTGTAGCTCCCTGCTTGCGAGTACTTTGGATGAGTACTCACGGTTGCTTTCTCCCTCTTTTCCCCCTATCCCTTCTACCTGGTTGTCGCAACCAGATGTTGGAGCCCAGGAGCCAGACGCCACCTTCGACGACGACTCCTACTACACCGGAGGTGCCTACTACTACGTGATGCCCGCTGACGACGACCAGGAGTAGTTAGGAGGATCCCAGGCAGGAGGCCTGCGCCTCTTTCGATCTGTATCCCTGTTTATGCTAGCCTTCTTGAGGGAAACTTGTTTAACTTATGTCTGTACTCAGATATTGTCGCTTCCGCTGACTCGTCTATGATCGAGCTCTTGTATTTGAGCCCTCGAGGCCCCTGGCTTGTACTATGATGCTTGTATGACTTATTTTATTTGTAGAGTTGTGTTGTGATATCTTCCCGTGAGTCCCTGATCTTGATCGTACACGTTTGCGTGTATGATTAGTGTACGATTAAATCGGGGGCGTCACAAGAAACTTGTCCAATAGAACTGACATACAAATAACATGTCATGATGATTGCAATGGAGGAGTGACCTACCATAGCACACTGTATAGGCTCACCACTACCTCTCCTTTTTTGCGATGTTCCATGAAATTGCCACATATATCTTGTACTTTTTCATTGTGTAACCCTATCTGCAGGTTGACACGGCTAATTTTAGACAATCTACATGATAATACATTGCATATCCCTTGCGCATATTTAAACCACCAATTAACGATTGTGTGCGTAGCATAAACTAGCCATGACTCTGTGTGCTAGACTAGCAAGCACTCTAAGGGAGCCTAATGTAGTGCACTGGAATTCCTACATGCCACCTATGGTTTTGTGTAATGTACTACCTCTGTTCCTAAATATATGTCTTTGTAGAGATTCCAGTATGGACCACATACAGATGTATATAGATGCATTTTCGAGTGTAGATTCACTCATTTTGCTCCGTATATAGCCTATAGTGGAATCTCTAGAAAGACTTATATTTAGGAACGGAGGTACGAGGTAGTACCATGTATGACATCTACATATCTAACTTAGCGACCAGTAGTAGAAATCATTGTCTGCACAAAGGGATTGCTGGCTGAAAATCCTAGCAAAGTACGTTGGCAGGCACACAACAATATGAGAGAGAGAGAGAGACGCACTTCCAAGATCATAGCAATGCCTCAGACCAGGATCTTGCTTGGCCAAGCTGTCAGATCCAGAAGAAACACCGTCCTTGTAGTTTTTGCCAGCTGCATAACCGGTAACAGCGACCTGTTAGTATATTTGAAGTACATCGGGCAGGTGATGCTGGACGGGTTTAAAGGTGACAAGTACCTAGGCCGTGGCGGGTGCTTGGCATCTTGCTAGACGGTGGGAATCAGGTTAGAAACGTCAAGGGTGATGACGCTGTGCTGGCTGTCGGGGTCCGGTAAGGAGATCTAGAACCATCGAGTAGGGTGTTTGTGGAGTGGCTCCGGTAGGGTGGACTACGGTGTGGGCGAAGCGGGTCTGTGGCCATGGACAAGGGCGTCGGTGAAGCTGCTCCAGTGGTTGGGTTAAGGATTGTGTCGACGATGCAGATCTGCAGCCGTGGACGGGGCGTCAGAAGCTGCTCCAGTAGGTTGGATGAGGGTGCGACGAAGCGGTCTGAGGCCGTGGACTTGAGAGTTGGCAAAGCGGCCCTGGCAGGGTTGAGAATGGTATAGGCGAAGCTACTCCGGTAGGGTTGACAATGGTGTCGGCGAAGCGGCTCCGGTAGGGTTGACGAAGGTGTCAGCGAAGAGGATCAGAGGCCGTCGACGGGGCCGTCGGTTGGGCGGCTCCGGGGGGTGTGGACGAAGCGTCTCCGGTGGGGAGTACGAATGAGCCGCTGCAGATGCGCTGCGATTTATGAGAGTACCAGCGAAGCAGATCCGGTGGCGTGGACAAGACCGACACTGAATGGGCTATGGTACAGTGGTGGATGAGCAGTCTACTTGCTTCTAGTGGAGGTGGGAGGGGTAGATGCGGTCGTAGAAGTAGATCCGGCGAGGTGGACACCGCTGACAGTGAATGGGCTCTGGTACGCCGGTGGATGAGTAGTCTAGGGTTTCGAGATGGGAGGGGTGGAAAGGCTGATGAAGTACATACGGCATGATGTAAGATGCTCTGGTGCTGTGGAGTTAGTCATTTTTGCGAGAGGAGGAGAGGAAATGGGGGTGCCGTTTGGTGGGGGGAACCAGAAGTTACCAAAGCAGCCCCGACCTATTATGTAGATGAGGGCGGTATTGTAACTATTTTTCTCCGTGCACCAAGGACAAAAGGGGAATTTTGCATGCTAAGGACTAGGTGGTGGGAATTTTAGAAGGAGGCGGGAGATTTTGCTGCCCGCGGGATCGTTTGTATCTAGTTTCAACTAATTTTGGATCGTGTTAGCGGGAAGATCACGCGAGACTGTGTACATGGGGCACGCGTCAGCAATTAATAACTGGTGTGAAGTCCACCTGAGAAAAAAGACAATAACTCGGGATGAAGCGCCGATAACTTAGACATTCACACGGGCGCGGCCAATCGTATGGGTGTAGAGGCGCGTTCACAAAAAAGGGTTCAAATGCTCAGCCTATGTATTTCTCATCTAAATAGATAATTTAGTGCCATTGGTTATTTACTTTAAACATAATGCACTGACGTGTTAGTGTAGAGGCGCACAAAAAGAAATGGATATTGTAGTCCCACAAAAGAAATGGATATTGTAGTTCGCTACTTAAAAGTGTTACCTCATATGATTACATAGCCTCCATTTCATAAATTGCATACCCGTTGAATTCATATATGAATATTACATATATTCTTCATAATAGAACCTTAAATCATCCAAGACTAATGAATTTGAATGCAAGAGTAACAATGGTGCATGTACATGATAGCTACATTGGTTGTTTGAAGAAACATCACTGTAACTTTGGCATGCACAATTGAAAAGGTTTATTTAGATAGAGAAAATGTGATATGTGAGTGTCCAGTCTTTATAGCGTTGAATCAATATTGTACCTTTGGCCACGATACGAAGTAGATATTGATTTATGTTCAAGCGATGAACGTCCACGATCGCTAGATAGTGATACGTGAATGAATTGTGCAATCTCTCTCACACGCGTACATATATCATTTCCTCGTGGGCATCAGAATCACACAGGTGCACTTCGTGTATTTCTCTGCCTCCGTCAAGGTTTGAATTCGTCTTTCTACCCCGTCCTACAAGTCTCTCACACAACAAGACACACGCTCTCTCTATCGAACACGCCCACCCCTTTAATGCCGCCCACCCACAACCACTAATGTCTCAATGTATAATTATATCTCTCACACATATGCCTAAGGTTAACTCGAGTTCCGGAACCATATGAATACATAGAATGGGATTCCAGCAGAGCGCCTTTTGTTTTGAGATTTCTCTCTCTCTCTCTCTCTCTCACACACACACACACAAACGCGCGCGCGTGCGTAGGCATTGTTTCTCGCTTCATTTTTTCTGGCACTTGCATGCACACCATTTGTTTATCTCCGTGATGCTTTAAGTATGCCTCACACACATGCTATATACCTATCCCTTAATATAGATATGTGTCACACAAACTCCTTCTCCCTACTAGCAAGATGCCCATGCGTTGCACGGAACATCAAGATGCATTTGTATGAGTAGTTTATTTTGTGGGATAAAAGGATGAACGAGGGAATGCCTTATTTGCAAATGTGGAGAGGGGTGTGGGTATCTTTTTGCAAAATTGCCATAGTTTCCTTCCTATCCGTCAGATATAAATTGGATGACCTATATTGAAGGATGGTAGGAACACCGTCATCACCAACTCTGTTTTTATAAGAGTAGAGACATGTAAGTGTCACTGCCCCCCCACACCCACACACACACTTCCCGACACCGAAGGAGTAGCGTGACACCTCGATCTTGATACTAATCTATCGAATGGCTTCTCTCTCAAACACACACACACACACACACTACCCGACACAGAAGGAGTATGGTGGCACCTCGATCTTGATAGTAATCTATCTACTCCACTTTCAAACACACACACATACACACACACTCGCTAGTTGTGCCTCTGTGCCTACCATGCACACTCTCGATATGTCTTTCTCTCCCTCTCCCTCCCCACCCCCAACCCCAACAATGACAACAGAAGGGTGACAACTCGATCTAATCTTAACCTGTCAATAGGTTTCTCTCTCAAACATTGTGTCTCTATGTCTCACTCAGACACACTCGATACTACTTTTTCTCCATAGCCCCCTCGATATGCAGACTTTTCGCGTGCGCACAGCTATAGTGACGATGACGCTGAACCTAGTGTGCCTTGTTTTTATCGGCCTCATGCGATAGTTTTCACCCCGTTTTCTGTTAATTAACAAGGCAACCTTTTCTTTGTTACTACTAGTGAATCTGAAATCATTCGTGGCAGACATAAAATATATCACTTCAACCCAATTATTGCAATAACTATTTTAAAAGAAACTAGCTAGATGCCCGTGCGTTGCACGAAACATCAAGATACATTTGTATGAGTAGTTTATCTTGTGAGATACTAGCAAGATGCCCATGGATTGCACAGAACATCAAGATGCATTTATATGAGTAGTTTATATTGTGAGAGAAAAGGATGAACGAGGGAAGGCCCTATTTGAAAATCTGGGGAGGGGTGTGGGTATATTTTTGCACAATTGCCATAGTTTCCGTCCTATCCGTCAGATATAACACTACTAGGAAAAGGCCTACTAATGGCGCACCGGTTTTGCCTACTAATGGCGCACTACCGGTGCGCCATTAGCATCACGCCACTAGAATTTTTTTCTAATGGCGCACTCTGGTATTCTAATGGCGCACCGCTGGTGCGCCATTAGTAAGGCCCACGGTGCACCATTAGTATAGGCCACTGGTGTGCCATTAATATAGGCCACTGGTGCGCCATTAGTATTTTTGAATTTTGAAGGCAGGAAAATAGTAGCGGCGCACCGTCTAACCCCCACCGTGCGCCATTGCTATTTTTTGAATTTGGATCTGGATCGTGATTTTTTTGCCCATTTTTTGCTCGTTTTTTGGCACGATATTATTTCAAATTTTGTTCCTGTTTTTGGATCTTTTACGTTATTTTTCCGTGTTCTTTTGCCGGAGAGGAGTTCGCCGGAGAGGAGAAGGAGGAGGAGGTCACCGGAGAGGCGCTCGCCTACATCGCCGGAGAGGAGGAGGAGGTCGCCGGAGAGGAGTTCACCGGAGCATCGGAGAGGAGAGGAGGAAGGAGAAACCATGAGGGGATGGGAGGAGAGGAGGGAGGAGGAGCTCACCGGAGAGGAGGGAGGAGGAGCTCACCAAAGAGGAGGGAGGAGGAGGTCGTCGAAGAGGAGGAGGAGGTCGCCGGAGAGGAGGAGGGTAGTATGGTGGAGGAGAGAAGGGAAGATCGAGTGGAGGAGAGGAGGAGATGGAGTGGAGGAGAGGTGGAGTGGAGGAGAAAGAATGAAGAGGTAAGGAGGAGATGACCACGCCCAGCCATATATACGGCATAGTAATGGCGCACCGCGGGCAGGTGCTCCATTACTAACTTTTCTTTATTTTTTTTGATTTATTTTGAATTTTGAAGGCGGGAAGATACTAATGGCGCACCATGGGCAGGTGCGCCATTACTAACTTTTTTTTATTTTTTGATTGATTTTGAATTTTGAAGGTGGGAAGATACTAATGGCGCACCATGGGCAGGTGCGCCATTAGTAAGTTTGAAATTTTTTGCATTTTTTTGCCTCCCCAGATCTTAAAAGCCCCGTAACTTTTTTTTTCTGTTAGGTTTTTGAGGATTTTGAAAATGTTTAACGGGGATCCCCCAGTTAAATTCGGATGTAACTTTTCGAGTAGATGATTTTTCATATAAAACCTTTTTCATCCGAGTTCGTATGCAAAAGTTATGCCCATTTTTACAAATTCTCGAGAGATTTTGCAAAAAAGTCGAAAATTCATGTTTGTAAATTTTGCTAACAACTAGACCACATATCACATGGGAAACTTCTTTTCTTTTATTTTTTTGACATTTCCATCATTTTTTTTATTTTTTTTAAAACTGAAAAGGCGGTCCACGTGGGGGGGGGGTGCATTCGGTGGAAGTGGTGGCCAAGTTACTAATGGCGCACCGTGGCATGGTGCGCCATTAGTAGTTCAACTAGTTATGGCGCACCACTCCCACGGTGCGCCATTAGTAAATTTTTTCAAAATTACTAATGGCGCACCATGGGAGTGGTGCGCCATTAGTAGTTCAACTAGTAATGGCGCACCACACCCATGGTGCGCCATTAGTAGTTTTGAAATTTTTTTTTTACTAATGGCGCACCGTGGATGTGGTGCGCCATTAGTATTTGCACACTAATGGCGTACCAACACATGGTGCGCCATTAGTATTTAGTAATGGTGCACCACATGTACAGTGCACCATTAGTGTCAATCTCATCTTTAGCCCTTTTCCTAGTAGTGTAAATTGGACGACCTATATTGCAGGATGGCAGGCACACCATCATCACCAACTCTGTTTTTTATAAGAGTAGAGAAAATGATGAATGAGGGAAGGCCTTGTTTGCAAACATGGAGATGGGTGTGGGTATCTTTTTGCAATATTGCCATAGTTTCCTTCCAATCCATTAGATATAAATCCGACGGCCTATATTGCAGGATGTCACGCACACCATCATCACCAACTCTGTTTTCTACTCCATCCGTTCCTACATATTAGTCTTTTTAAAGATTTCAACAAGTGACTACATATGGAGCAAAATGAGTGAATCTACACTCTAAAATATTTCTACATCCACATTCGTATGTGGTAGTCCATTTGAAATATGAAAAAGACAAATATTTAGGAACGCATGGAGTATAAGAGTATATGTGGAGATATATCTCCAGCATGGTCTACAAAAAAAATGTGCTGGACTGGTTAGAGCCGGATGCTCGCAACGCGATGACCTGAGTTCGAATTCTGTCTTTAATTTTAGATTTTTATATTATATATTACTTATTTAATATATATTTCTTTCGCTACTGTACTGACATTGGAACCCACAGAGTACATAGAATACAAGATTAAGGATGGACTTGTTTCTTTTTAACTTTTGGTATGAAGATGTAGCCACCCTGCAAGTCACGTGTACACTGTACATGCAATTAAATTTTTATAGATGCAAATAACTCAACTGGATTCGATGTGACTGTATTATTTCCAGCATAAGAGCATCTCCAACGGCAGCTGGCAAATTTCCTCCCGCTTCCTTTCGCGGAGGACGACATCAAATGCCAGCGGCATACATTTTCACAACTTTAACCAACCAGATGAAATTTATGCAAACACAGACTATTTTCATATAAGCATGAAGGATTTTGTATAAAAAAGCCAGATCTTCGTATAAACATGATGAATTTTATTACATTTACATGAACTAAGCGGTGCTAATCTGGCTCTCTTGGTATAATTAATACTCCCTCCGTCCGGAAATACTTTTCCTAGAAATTGATGTATCTAGACTTATTTTAGTTATAGATACATCCAATTTATCCATTCTTAGAACAAATATTTCCCGCCAGCCGGAGAGGGAGTACCTAATCTAAATGGCCGCCCGCGGATCCCTTTGGCTTCCTCATGTCCGGCAGATACTTGCGGGGTCGACGAACGTCCTCGGAAGAGACGAAGAATCAAAGAAACCATCTGAATGGGCAGTCGTCGCCTCGGCGGTGGCCTTCATGGGACCCAAGTGGCGGCGGCCTCCCGTGTTCTCATTCTCCTCGATGATGGCGGCGGACACGGAGAAGATGGCCATCGACTCATCGCTCTCCACGCACCCGGCTTCTGTCTCTGCCTACATGGCGCTGCCGCAGGCACGGGAGGCGCGGCCACCACAGACACTTGTGGCGTGGTACGGCGCGGCAGCGACGACGCCCGTACTGTCCTGGAGCAACTCTCCACTGCTCATCGAGCTGAACTGGAGCGGCGAGTAACTGAACCACGCGCCGACTTGGGGCGGCAACTGAAGGAAATATGCCCTAGAGGCAATAATAAAGTTATTATTTTCCTTATTTCATGATAAATGTTTATTATTCATGCTAGAATTGTATTAACCGGAAACATGATACATGTGTGAATACATAGACAAACATAGTGTCACTAGTATGCCTCTACTTGACTAGCTCGTTCATCAAAGATGGTTATGTTTCCTAACCATAGACATGAGTTGTCATTTGATTAACAGGATCACATCATTAGGAGAATGATGTGATTGACTTGACCCATTCCATTAGCTTAGCACTTGATCGTTTAGTTTGTTGCTATTGCTTTCTTCATGACTTATACATGTTCCTATGACTATGAGATTATGCAACTCCCGTTTACCGGAGGAACACTTTGTGTGCTACCAAACATCACAACGAAACTGGGTGATTATAAAGGTGCCAGGTGTCTCCAAAGGTGCTTGTTGGGTTGGTGTATTTTGATATTAGAATTTGTCACTCTGATTGTCGGAGAGGTATCTCTGGGCCCACTCGGTAATGCACATCACTATAAGCCTTGCAAGAATTGTAACTAATGAGTTAGTTACATGATGATGTACTACGGAACAAGTAAAGAGACTAGCCGGTAACAAGATTGAACTAGGTATTGAGATACCTACGATCGAATCTCGAGCAAGTAATATACCGACGACAAAGGGAACAACGTATGTTGTTATGCGGTTCGACCGATAAAGATCTTTGTAGATTATGTAGGAGCCAATATGGGCATCCAGGTTCCGCTATTGGTTATTAACCAAAGAAGTGTCTCGGTCATGTCTACATAGTTCTCGAACCCGTAGGGTCCGCACGTTCGTTGACGATATAGTATTTATGAGTTATGTATGTTGGTAACCGAATGTTGTTCAGAGTTCCTGATAAGATCACGGACATGACGAGGAACTCCGGAATGGTCTGGAGATAAAGTTTGATATATGGGATAATGGTGTTTGGTCTCCGGTAGGGTTCTAGAATTCACCGGAAGTGGTTCTGGATGTTTCCCGAAATGTTTGAGTACGAGAACACTTTATTTTGGCCAAAGGGGAAAGCCCACAAGGTTTTTGAAAAGCACAAAAGGAATTTTTGCGGAGTCCAGGGGCCAGACGCCAGGGTCCCTGGCGTCTGGTCCAGACGCCGGGAACCCTGGCGTCTGGCCCTAGAGTCCGAGAAGGACTCTTGCCTTTCGGGTGAAACCGACTTTGTGAAGGCTTTTACTTCAAGTTTCGACCCCAAGGCTCAACATATAAACAGAGGGGTAGGGCTAGCACCCAAGACACATCAAGAAACACCAAGCCGTGTGCCGGCAACCCCGTCCCCTCTAGTTTATCCTCCATCATAGTTTTCGTAGTGCTTAGGCGAAGCCCTGCGGAGATTGTTCTTCACCAACACTGTCACCACGCCGTCGTGCTGCCGGAACTCATCTAGTACTTCGCCCCTCTTGTTGGATTGAGAAGGCGAGGGTGTCATCGAGCTGAACGTGTGCTGAACGCGGAGGTGCCGTACGTTCAGTACTTGATCGGGACGGATCGTGAAGGTGTACGACTACATCAACCGCGTTGATAAACGCTTCCTCTTATGGTCTACGAGGTTACGTAGACAACACTCTTCCCTCTCGTTGCTATGCATCACCATGATCCTTGTATGTGCGTAGGAATTTTTTTGAAATTACTACTTTCCCCAACAGTGGCATCCGAGCCAGGTTTTATGCGTAGATGTTATATGCATGAGTAGAACACAAGTGAGTTGTGGACGATACAAGTCATACTGCTTACCAGCATGTCATACTTTGGTTTGGCTATATTGTTGGATGAAGCGGGCCGGACCGACATTACGCATACACTTACGCGAGACTGGTTCTACCGACGTGCTTTGCACATAGGTGGCTGGCGGGTGTCAGTTTCTCCAACTTTAGTTGAACCGAGTGTGGCTACGCCCAGTCCTTGAGAAGGTTAAAACAACACTAACTTGACGAACTATCGTTGTGGTTTTGATGCGTAGGTAAGAACGGTTCTTGCTCAGCCCATAGCAGCCACGTAAAACTTGCAACAACAAAGTAGAGGACGTCTAACTTGTTTTTGCAGGGCATGTTGTGATGTAATATGGTCAAGACATGATGCTATATTTTATTGTATGAGATGATTATGTTTTGTAACCGAGTTATCGGTAACTGGCAGGAGCCATATGGTTGTCGCTTTATTGTATGCAATGCAATCGCCCTGTAATGCTTTACTTTATCACTAAGCGGTAACGATAGTCATAAAAGCATAAGTTGGTGATACGACAATGATGCTATGATGGAGATCAAGGTGTCGCGCTGGTGACGATAGGTGATCATGACGGTGCTTCGGAGATGGAGATCACAAGCACAAGATGATGATGGCCATATCATATCACTTATATTGATTGCATGTGATGTTTATCTTTTATGCATTTTATCTTGCTTTGTTTGACGGTAGCATTATAAGATGATCTCTCACTAAATTTCAAGAAAAAAGTGTTCTCCCTGAGTATGCACCGTTGCGAAAGTTTTCGTGCTGAGATACCACGTGATGATCGGGTGTGATAGGCTCTACGTTCAAATACAACGGGTGCAAAACAGTTGCACACACAGAATACTCGGGTTAATCTTGACGAGCCTAGCATATGCAGATATGGCCTCGAAACACTGAGACCGAAAGGTCGAGTGTGAATCATATAGTAGATATGATCAACATAGTGATGGTCACCATTGAAAACTACTCCATCTCACGTGATGATCGGACATGGTTTAGTTGATTTGGATCACGTGATCACTTAGATGAAGTGGGAGTTCTTAAGTAATATGATTAATTGAACTTTAATTTATCATGAACTTAGTACCTGATAGTATTTTGCTTGTCTATGTTGATTGTAGATAGATGGACCGTGTTGTTCCGTTGAATTTTAATGCGTTCCTTGAGAAAGCAAAGTTGAAAGATGATGGTAGAAATTACACAGACTAGGTCCGTAACTTGACGATTATCCTCATTGCTACATAGAAGAATTACGTCCTGGAAGCACCGCTGGGTGCCAGGCTTGCTGCAGATGTTGCTGATGATGTTACGAACATCTGGTAGAGTAAAGCTGATGACTACTCGATAGTTCAGTGTGCCATGCTTTACGGCTTAGAACCGGGACTTCAACGACGTTTTGAACGTCATGGAGCATATGAGATGTTCCAGGAGTTGAAGTTAATATTTCAAGCAAATGCCCGGATAGAGAAATATGAAGTCTCCAATAAGTTCTATAGCTGCAAGATGGAGGAGAATAGTTCTGTCAGTGAACATATACTCAAAATGTCTGGGTATCATAATCACTTGACTCAACTAGGAGTTAATCTTCCTGTTGATAGTGTGATTGAGAGAGTTCTTCAATCACTGCCACCAAGCTACAAAAGCTTCATGATGAACTATAATATGCAAGGGATGAATAAGACAATTCCCGAGCTCTTCGCGATGCTAAATGCTGTGGAGGTAGAAATCAAAAAGGAGCATCAAGTGTTGATGGTCAACAAGACCACCAGTTTCAAGAAAAAGGGTAAAGGGAAGAAGAAGAAGGGTAACTTCAAGAAGAACGGCAAACAAGTTGCTGCTCAAGAGAAGAAACCCAAGTCTGGACCTAAGCCTGAGACTGAGTGCTTCTACTTCAAACAGACTGGCCACTGGAAGCGGGACTACCCCAAGTATTTGGCGGATAAGAAGGATGGCAAGGTGAACAAAGGTATATGTGATATACATGTTATTGATGTGTACCTTACTAATGCTCGCAGTAGCACCTGGGTATTTGATATTGGTTCCGTTGCTAATATTTGCAACTGGAAATAGGGGCTACGGATTAAGCGAAGATTGGCTAAGGACGAGGTGACGATGCGCGTAGGAAACGGTTCCAAAGTCGATGTGATCACGGTCGGCACGCTACCTCTACATCTACCTTCGGGATTAGTTTTAGACCTAAATAATTGTTATTTGGTGCCAGCGTTGAGCATGAACATTATGTCTGGATCTTGTTTGATGCAAGACGGTTATTCAGTTAAATCAGAGAATAATGCTTGTTCTATTTATATGAGTAATATCTTTTATGGTCATGCACCCTTGAAGAGTGGTCTATTTTTGTTGAATATCGATAGTAGTGATACACATATTCATAATGTTGAAGCCAAAAGATGCAGAGTTGATAATGATAGTGAAACTTATTTGTGGCACTGCCGTTTGGGTCATATTGGTGTAAAGCGCATGAAGAAACTCCATACTGATGGACTTATGGAATCACTTGATTATGAATCACTTGGTACTTGCAAACCATGCCTCATGGGAAAGATGACTAAAATGCCGTTCTCCGGAACTATGGAGCGAGCAACTGATTTGTTAGAGATCATACATACTGATGTATGCGGTCCAATGAATGTCGAGGCTCGCGGCGGGTATCGTTATTTTCTCACCTTGACAGATGATTTAAGCAGATATGGGTATATCTACTTAATGAAACATAATTCTGAAACATTTGAAAAGTTCAAAGAATTTCAGAGTGAAGTAGAAAATCATCGTAACAAGAAAATAAAGTTTCTATGATCTGATCATGGAGGACAATATTTGAGTTACGAGTTTGGCCTACATTTGAAACAATGCGGAATAGTTTCGCAACTCACGCGACCCGGAACACCACAACGTAATGGTGTGTCCGAGCGTCGTAATCATACTTTACTAGATATGGTGCGATCTATGATGTCTCTTACTGATTTACTGCTATCATTTTGGGGTTATGCTTTAGAGATGGCTGCATTCACGTTAATTAGGGAACCATCGAAATCCGTTGAGATGATGCCTTATGAAGTATGGTTTGGCAAGAAACCAAAGTTGTCATTTCTTAAAGTTTGGGGCTGCGATGCTTATGTGAAAAAGCTTCAACCTGATAAGCTCGAACCCAAGTCGGAGAAATGTGTCTTCATAGGATACCCAAAGGAAACTGTTGGGTACACCTTCTATCACAGATCTGAAGGCAAGACTTTTGTTCCTAAATTTGGATCCTTTCTAGAGATGGAGTTTCTCTCGAAAGAAGTGAGTGGGAGGAAAGTAGAACTTGATGAGGTAACTGTACCTGCTCCCTTGTTGGAAAGTAGTTCATCACAGAAACCGGTTCCTGTGACACCTACATCAATTAGTGAGGAAGCTAATGATATTGATCATGAAACTTCAGATCAAGTTACCACTGAACCTCGTATGTCAACCAGAGTAAGATCCGCACCAGGGTGGTACGGTAATCCTGTTCTGGAGGTTATGTTACTAGACCATGACGAACCTACGAACTATGAAGAAGCGATGGTGAGCCCAGATTCCGCGAAATGGCTTGAGGCCGTGAAATCTGAGATGGGATCCAGGTATGACAACAAAGTGTGGACTTTGGTTGACTTGCCCGATGATCGGCAAGCCATTGAGAATAAATGGATCTTCAAGAAGAAGACTGACGCTGACGGTAATGTTACTGTCTACAAAGCTCGACTTGTTGCGAAAGGTTTTCGACAAGTTCAAGGAGTTGAGTACGATGATACCTTCTCCCCCGTAGTGATGCTTAAGTCCATCCGAATCATGTTAGATATTGCCACATTTTATGATTATGAAATTTGGCAAATGGATGTAAAGACCGCATTCCTGAATGGATTTCTGGAAGAAGAGTTGTATATGATACAACCTAAAGGTTTTATCGATCCGAAGGGTACTAACAAAGTGTGCAAGCTCCAGCGATCCATTTATGGACTAGTGCAAGCCTCTCAGAGTTGGAATAAACGTTTTGATAGTGTGATCAAAGCATATGGTTTTATACAGACTTTTGGAGAAGCCTGTATTTACAAGAAAGTGAGTGGGAGCTCTGTAGCATTTCTAATATTATATGTGGATGACATATTGTTGACTGGAAATGATATAGAATTTCTGGATAGCATAAAAGGATACTTGAATAAGATTTTTTCAATGAAAGACCTCGGTGAAGCTGCTTACATATTAGGCATCAAGATTGTCGGTGTAAAAACCGGCGGATCTCGGGTAGGGGGTCCCGAACTGTGCGTCTAGGCCGGATGGTAACAGGAGGCAAGGAACACGATGTTTTACCCAGGTTCGGGCCCTCTTGATGGAGGTAAAACCCTACGTCCTGCTTGATTAATATTGATGATATGGGTAGTACAAGAGTAGATCTACCACGAGATCAAGGAGGCTAAACCCTAGAAGCTAGCCTATGGTATGATTGTTGTATGATGAAGTTGTCCTACTGACTAAAACCCTCCGGTTTATAGAGACACTGGAGAGGGTCAGGGTTACACAAAGTCGGTTACAATGGTAGGAGATCTTGAATATCCGCATCGCCAGGCTTGCCTTCCACGCCAAGGAAAGTCCCATCCGGACACGGGACGAAGTCTTCAATCTTGCATCTTCATAGTCCTAGAGTCCGGCTACCCGAACACCCCCTAATCTAGGACTCCCTCAAAGATCTATAGAGATAGATGAAGACGCTTAATTGGACTTTCACAAAGCACATACCTTGACAAAATTTTGAAGAAGTTCAAAATGGATCAGGAAAAGAAAGGATTCTTACCTGTGTTACAAGGTGTGAAGTTGAGTAAGACTCAATGTCCAACCACTGCAGAAGATAGAGAGAAAATGAAAGATGTTCCCTATGCTTCAACCATAGGCTCTATCATGTATGTAATGCTATGTACCAGACTTGATGTGTGCCTTGCTATTAGTTTAGCAGGGAGGTACCAAAGTAATCCAGTAGTGGATCACTGGACATCGGTCAAGAACATCCTGAAACACCTGAAATGGACTAAGGATATGTTTCTCGTTTATGGAGGTGACAAAGAGCTCATCGTAAATGGTTATGTTGATGCAAGCTTTGACACTAATCCGGACGATTCTAAATCACAAACCGGATACGTATTTATATTGAACGGTGGAGCTGTTAGTTGGGTACGAGAACACTTTATTTTGGCCAAAGGGGAAAGCCCACAAGGTTTTTGGAAAGCGCAAAAGGAAGTTTTGCGGAGTCCAGGGGCCAGATGCCAGGGACCCTGGCATCCGGGTCCAGACGCCAGGGTCCCTGGCGTCTGGGTCCAGACACCGGGAACCGTGGCTTCTGGCCCTGGAGTCAAAGAAGGACTCTTGCCTTTCGGGTGAAACTGACTTTGTGGAGGCTTTTACTCCAAGTTTCGACCCCAAGGCTCAACATATAAATAGAGGGGTAGGACTAGCACCCAAGACACATCAAGAAACACCAAGACGTGTGCCGGCAACCCCGTCCCCTCTAGTTTATCCTCCGTCATAGTTTTCGTAGGGCTTAGGCGAAGCCCTGCAGAGATTGTTCTTCACCAACACCGTCAACACGCCGTCGTGCTACCGGAACTCATCTACTACTTCACCCCTCTTGCTGGATCGAGAAGGCGAGGACGTCATCGAGCTGAACGTGTGCTGAACATGGAAGTGTCGTACGTTCGGTACTTGATTGGTACAGATCGTGAAGGTGTACGACTACATCAACTACATTGATAAACGCTTCCGCTTACGGTCTACGAGGGTACGTTGACAACACTCTTCCCTCTCGTTGCTATGCATCACCATGATCCTTGCGTGTGCGTAGGAATTTTTTTTGAAATTACTACGTTCCTCAACAACAACTGGCTCCGTCGGGCCAAGCGAGGTTGGTGAAGCACCGAATGACCTTGCCCGTATCTGGAGGGCTCGGCGGGCCACCCAGCAGGGTAGTATGCCGGAGAACGGCTCCTTGGAAGCCATCGGAAGAGTTGAGAAAATGGTGAAGGAGGAGATGGGGGAGCAGCGGAGGGGTGCGATTCTTGCCCGCTGTCTGTCTGGTCTCGTTTAAATAGAGGGCGGACGGTAGGAGCTTGGCTAGCGTCTAGCCTTGTTTAAACTGAGGGTGGATGGGAGGAGCTCAGCCGGTGTTGCGTTTAATTCCGGCCCGCTCATGAACGGACGTGTGGCCGGAGTAGGTTTCTTGGTTTGCATGCGGGTTTAACGGAGGGGTTTGATGGAGGCGAGGAGGCGTGTTCAGCCCGACGTGCAGTGGGTGGCACAGTACTATTCAATTTGACACCGGGTGGCGTTGTTCCCGATACGGCTTTAATGAAGACGAGGGAGGGGGTAGCGGTTCCTGAAATGTTGAACGGCCAATGATGCATCCTCCTTCAATTGGCATTGTGAATGCACGCGGGAAGTAATGGGAGGAGGACCGGGAAAGAGGCGACATGATGTGAAAGCAATGCAGTTTGCACTCATATAAAGGCGCCCCTCCATTCCAATGCATCTACCACATCGTACGCACCTAAGCATTTGTCTAAGAACCTACACTAAGCGCAAAAGTGTTCACTCCAGACCCATGGCGGCGATGCGCGCGAGCGGCCAGCGGCTGTGCCAAATGGTCCACGACGCGGGCCTGCAGTATGGCACCGATGATTGTCTCTAGACGTTGTTGGCGACCGGTTGGTGGATGGCCGCCGTTGACGCCAACTACGACTCTCAGTTGGACCAGATGATCGTTGCCACCACTAACAAGTCCACCGTCCTCAAGAAGCTCTCGGACGATATCGTCGTACTACTCGAGCCTGCGCGCCCGGCTCCTCATTGCCTGCCACCCTAATCGGCCTCCATGGCCGGAACCTCTTTCAAGCACTGGTGGCCCTGCAACTACCCGCCGACACCACGAAGAATGTCCAACTTGAGGTCGCGCTCGCCGCGAGGCGCCTTGCCCTGCAATAATTAGTCAACCTACACATTCACATGTACGAGCAAATTGTGTACATAGGTATCTACAAGGCCAGTGAGGACGCTACGATGTTGGCCTTCCTCAACCGGCAGGAAGCCTTGGATGTCTTTGCTGACAAGCAGCTTGACCTCGCCACAAAATCCACCGCTCCTTAGCCACTGGTCGGTGGTCCGGCACACTAAGTTGAGGAGGAGGAGGTCGTACGTTGATGGATGCATATTTCTTCTTGCCTCCTGTGACCAGCACTGTGATCGCATCATCGTGTCCTTAATTCTTATTGTGCTATTGCATTCTTGTTCCAGTCAATACCGACATGTGCGATCCCTTTGCTTAATTATATGCATCATTATAACTAGTACTCACTACAAAAAAAAGACACATCCGTGACATTTTGGGCCGAACGAATTTTTTTTCTGTCATACTTATGACACTTCTATGATGATAAATATGACAAAACCCGGTATCATCATAGATGTGGTGGGGTCCTACTTCTATGACAAAAAATCATGACAGAAAATGGGCTTTTCGTCCTGGGTGGGCCGGAGACACAGTTGCATGACATTGTTTGGGCCGTCCATGACGGAAAAAACCGTGGTAGAAGCGAGGGCGAGGAAAATATCGGGGAGTTCCCGGTTACGGTGGGTGGTCGGGGGCTGAGCAATGCATGTTTCTCACGTACATACCCGCGTGTGTGCGAGGCGTTGGGCTCTAACTGAACCCGAGCAAGGCGTTGGGCTCTAACTAAACCCGAGCGATTGCACTATAGGCTACGTATTACTGAACCCGAGCAATCGATCGATCCCTTGCTGTTAAGTGAACCCAATCGAGCGATTCCTTCGCTACTGCTGCTAACTGAAGTCGATCGATGCTGCCTCTGGATGAACAGTGAGTGTTGTTGGGGGTTTGGATGAATAGTTCCTAGTGGGGGTTGGATGAACACGAACCCATGGTAGTAGAGGCCGTTACCGCTGGATGAACAGTACCCTGATCGATCTAGCCGGTGGATTAACAGGACCCCATGGAGGGCTGGTTGAATATTAGCCGGTGGAGGGTTGGTTGAACAGTAGCCGGTGGAGGGCTGGATGAACAGTAGCCCGTGGAGGGGTAGTTGTACGGGACCCCGTGGAGAGGGCTGGTTGAATAGTAGCCGGTGGAGGCTGGATGAACAAGAGCCCGTGGATGAACAGTCGCAGGTGGAGGCTGGAGGAGGCTGACGGTGGATGAACCATAGCCCGTGGAGGCTGGAGGAGGTCAATGGTGGAGATGAACAGTATCCCGTGGAGCCCCGTTTGCAGTACGCCACACCCCTCCTGATGAACAGGACCCCCGTTTCGACCGTAGCGCTCCAACACAAGTCTGTTTCCTCCGTTTTGCGGTATGCCACACCCCTCCCGATCAACAGGACCCCGTTTCGGCCGTAGGAGGTCCGTTTCCTCCGTTTTGCGGTACGCCAGACCCCTCCCGATGAACAGGATCCCGTTTCCACCGTGGCCGGTCGAACACAAGGCCGTTTCCTTCGTTTTGCAGTACGCCAGGCCTCGTTTCCATCGCATGTTCCATCCAAGCCGGTTGGCTCCCGATGAACAGCACGCGTTCCGTTGCCTCCCGATGAACACGACGCATTCCGTTGCCTCCCCATGAACACGACGACGAGGCAGTTTCTCCTTTCCGACCCAGCCATGTACACGAGCCCTGGCCGTACGTATACGCGAGTAGGCATTCGAGACCCCGCCCGTATGTATGTACGTGGCCATATTTACTTTCTTGCACCCTGGCCGCTGTACGTACATGTACATGCTACGTGCGCGCCTCTACTACGACAAGTGCGCGCCTCTACTACGACACGTGCCCTTCCTTGCACGGCCACAGTTCATAGCTGCAGCCTGCAGACAGACCGATCGTATGTATGTACACGTTCGCGACCAGAATGAACACACTACGTACGGTTCGACCGGGTGGATCCCAACTGTCAGGCAATTCCTTGCATGCTTAGATGTAGCTGGTGGGTCCCAATAGTCAGGGGGGAAATGTTTTTTTTTGTGAAATATGGTGTCCTGTCTGGTGGGTCCCTACTGTCAGGTGGATGAATCATTATTTTGCGCGTAATAAGGAGGCACTTCCTTGCTGCGGATGTGGACCCAGCTGTCAGCCTCTCCATGTACAGTACTCTTCCGATGGAAGTCGTTCGTTGACCACATTGACCACGCCGCGCCGAGAGCACCAAGGCGGTGGACGATGGCGAGGCCTAGGAAGGGGACGACGCGGAGGCGGGGAAGATGCGCCAGTGGATGCCCACGCGGAGAAGAGTACAAGGGTTCACTGGTTTGGCTGCGGTGTGAGGCCGCTGTCGCCGCAGGGCCTGGCCAGCGGTGGGAGTAGTACGGGGCGGTGAGGCCTCCGGGGCAGCACAACCGGCCACGGGAGGCAGGAGCAGGCGACACGACCGGCGCTGCTTTGGGTGGCTGGAACAAGAAGACCAGAGGTTGAAGAAGCACTATGGCCGTTGGATGGACATCGTACGCTCACTAGAGCTAGAATCGTTCATATTGACTAAGTTGACAAAGCCCTCCGTCCCCGTCAAGTTAGTAGGCCCACATGTCATCCTCCCACTATGCTGGGTCCCAGCTAGCAGGGGGAGTATTCATTTTTTGTGTGTAATAAGGAGGCACTTCCTTGCGTGCGAAGATATAGCTGGTGGCTCCAACCTGTCAGTGGGGGAACCTTTTTTTGCAAAATACAGAGGCCCTTCCGGTGGGTCCCAGATGTTAGGTGGAGGAATCATTATTTTACGTGTAATAAGGAGGCATTTCCTTGTGTGCGGCCGTGGACCCATCTGTCAGCCTCTCCACGTACAATGCACGTCCGATGGATGTCGTTCGTTGACCACGTTAACCACGGCACCCCGAGAGCACCAGGGTGGTGGACGACGGGGAGGCCTAGGAAGGGAACGACACGGAGCCGGGGAAGACTCGGCAGTGGTTGCCCACGCGGTGGGGAGTATGAGGGTTTATTGGTCCGGCTGCCATCGCCGAAAAGTAATAGGTGGTGTGGGTGAGTAGAGGAATGGCTTGGCCAGCAATGGAGTAGGGTGGGGTGGTGCGGCATGTGCGGTAGTACAGCCAGCGACGGGAGGCGGGAGCAGGTAGTCCCACCGGTGCTGGTTTGGGCGGCTGGACCAAGAAGATCAGATATTGAAGAAGCAGCACGGCCGTTGGATTTCCAACGATCAGTGCTGCTAGAATCATCTGTGGAGTAAGTTGACAAAGCCTTTCGTACACGTCAACCTAGTAGACCCACAAGTCAGCCTCCAAATTTGTCCCAAACAGCATGCAGCCCGAAATTTCTAGCCAGATTCAAATTAATTTAAAAACTAAACATACCTTAATTTAAATCCAATGAAAATTTACCCGCACAAAAACAATCAAATTTAAAATATCAAAATCCAAAAGAAAAAGTATTTTGGAACTAATTGCCTGTTTTCTATATTTTTTCATTTTACAGCCCATTTAATATTACTTACAGCCCATTTTCTAGGAAAAATGCATCCCTCCTCGTCTTGAAAAATTTCCAGCCCAGCAGGGCGTAGAAAAACAAGTAGGCCTATGTTGGTTATTCTGCAAAAAACAAAATAGCTGCGCTAGCCATTTTCGAAAAAAAACAAACTGGGCTGGTCATGTGCTAGACGGGCCATAGCTCCCGAACAACCCAGGTGGTACCCTTCTCTGTCCCGAAAAAACAAAATTACTGCGCGCGCTACTGGGTGTCTACTGTCATCCTCACCATGTACAGTCATCTCCTTATTCCTCTCGGTTGTTGACCATGTTGACAACACCGGAGGGCGACGCCGCGGCGAGCGAACCAAGGCGGAGGACGATGGTGAGGCCTCGGACGGGAACGAACAGGAGCCAGGGAAGATGCGTAGAGTTTTAGGGTGCGATGTTACCACGATGCTTGCACGGCAGCACAGCCAGCCATGGGAGGCGGGAGCAGGCGGTCCCGCCAGCGTTGGTTTGGCTTTGGCGGCTGGAGGAAGAAGAGACTGAAGAAACACAACAAACGTTGAATGTCAATCCAATGGTCAAGGTTGGCACAATCGTTTGTTGACTAAGCTGACGCCAAGTAGCATACTTTTTTATATATAGGAAGAAAAGAAAAAATGGGTTGGTTTGCCTGATAACATATCCGAAACTGCGACCGTTCGATCTTGCATCGCAACTAAAACTGCGAGGAAAATGCGTTCTCCTGCCGTCTTCCTCAACCGGAACGTTCTCCACATAAGTGACTAGCACTCCTGGTTTTCAACCGAGAGGTTTGGGTCCGAGTCCCAGGAAATCTCAATTTTATCCTCCTTCCTTCCTCGCAAAAAAAGAAAGAAAATCAAAGACTTGAGAAGGCGTACAAAATAAGCTAATGTACCAGTAAAGAGATGTTGTTGAGGTTTAGAAAAAAGATAGACGTGCTCCTATAGCTGGTTTGAATCCAAACCTAGACTATGACTATATATGGTGCTATCCTTGCAAGTAATGAGACTGACATATCCAACGTTCTCTTCTCCTCTTCTCTACTTACTCTGCCTAGCATCAGAAGCTCTGGCCACAACAACCATGTCCGCTGGCTGCTCGTCCACCTGCTCTTCAGCAGGCAACAACTAGATATGCGCCAAGTCGCCACCCGTACCATCGCCTGTGGGTCTCATCACACCCCCGCCAGCACACGCACCCAGCCAATTGCTCATCTCAACCCACTGCCGTTGGTGTGGTGCCACTGCTACAAATCACAAAGAGTCATCCATCGCGTCTCAACCACAATCCTCAACCTTGGCCGAGTCTTCTACAAATGCCTGAATCATGGGGTAATAATATGTTTAAGTGTTGTTCTGCTGCTTTCAGTTGCTGACATTTTTAATAGTTTGGTTGATGATCTTCCAACTTGATTCATGCAGAAAAGGGAAGATTCGTGTGATTTGTATTTCTGGGAAGTTGCTGATGTGGGGGAACGCAACTACGCTGATTATTTGGTGAGCCGAGGAATCCCAATACCAGTAGGTTGGGATGTTGGACAAGTAACTGAAGGAACGACATAAGAGGAAGATGCAGAGAAGAAGGTTAAAGATGCAGCTCCTCTGATCATGGCCAAGCAACAGCTGCTGAACAACCTTGACAGCAATGAGGAGATGAAAGAGCTTGTGAAGATAATGGGCAAAATCGATGTGCTCTGTAGGATGATTGTCTCTTTATTTGTAGTGTATGTAGCACTCGTGATGTATTCAGTGGCTATGACATGAGCACTTTGTTGAAACTAGTAATGAATGAAACCTGTGTAGTAGGCTGGGCGTAGTGTTGTGAACATCTAATGATTTCTATTAATAGAAATCGGGGGTTATCCCTTTTGCCCCATAAATAAATAAATAGCATACACCCTTTTGGTAATAAATAAAATAAATTAGCAGAGGCCCTGTCGGGTCAGCTTTGTTCCCATTCAAAGACGTCGAGCAAATTGCAGTCCAACAACAAACTATTTCATCAAATTCAAGTTTCACAGCCAAATATGAGTACAACTAAACAACAATGTCATCATGTTTTAGTCGTCATACAATCACCAAACGCAAAATACTAAACAACACGTTCATCAGGTTTCAGTTGTCATAGAAAACACAATTTCACATAGTAGATAAAAAAACGTCTTCTCATAGGCAAATACGACAAAAGCAATCTAATCATCATCCACAGAAGCAGCGTCAACATTTTCGCCATGTTTATCAGTCTGAATCGTAATTCCCCAGAGTGTCATCTTCTTATTCATCCTCAATGTCCTCGAACGTTGTCTTGTTCTTGATCAACTCTTGTATGTCCACAACACGACAGGCAATTTTTTTGCCAGTGTCACTGATGTGATGGTTCTCAAAGATATTAGGAACATCTGTGGAATCTTGTACATCAGGAGCAGTGTAAGCATCATCTTGTTCTGCAACTTTATTAAAGGAATTCCTCTGCTCAAACCTTTGCAATACTCTCCAGTCATCGCTACGTGCAAATGTGTCTTCCAAGAAAAATATCTGCGTTGCATGATTTGCCAAAATAAAAGGCTCGTTGGTCTGGTACGCCGCCTTGACATCGATGGATTTGAAATAATCATCAGCTCTTGGTTTGCGATCCTGGAAAACAGGTTATATCAATGACAGCACAACAAAACCACACAATGATGATCCTCAACACTGGAGATATACTGCAACTGAACAATGTTTGTTATGTTAGCATACATTTCATTTGTCTCTTTCCCGTACTTATCCGTGCTCATGATGGCACTGTTTTGTGTCTTCCTGCCTTCGTCGCATGCAAGGGTGTTGTAGCGCACATCTCCAACAACGCAAGATTCATAATGTCTTACCCGAGTATCAGGAACCATTGCTAGTGCGTAAAGGGCATCATCAACTGCCTACCCATCCTCTCGCATCTTCTTAACCTACTGTTAGAAAATAGACAAGCCGATCATCTTATGTACTTAATATATTAAAAAAAACTTACATTGCAATTCAAAAGCTTACATGGCTCTTGAACCATTTTCGCAAATCCTACCATAACCACTTCGTCAATGTTTCTTGGATTTTGCGGCAGTAACTCCTTTTTGTTGATGCTGCACAACATAGTGATCGCGTCAAACATCTAAATATATAAGAATGTGCTGCAAGTTTAGTAGATTACGATGTATAAGCTTCAGTACTTAGCACTTACTTGATATAAGGTAGTATCTCATGACAGTTATTCAACACATACCAAACCATTTTGTCCAAATCTTTAGGTTTGTCCTCTTGTCGACTCTTCCCTGTAACACGAACAGAATAATCGAAAACATTGAGCCCGGGATTGTCTTCACCCACCTCTTTGCTAAGCTGATCAGTTGTTTCAATGTATTTTGAACAGAATGTCAATGCTTTTGTAGCAATGTAGGCCTCTGCAATGGAACCCTCGGGTCTAGCTCTGTTCCGAACATAGCCCTTGAAAGTGCCGAGCCGCCTTTCAATAGGGTACATCCAGCCATACTGTAGTGGACCTCTAAGTAGTGCCTCATCAGCTAGATGAACAGCCAAATGCACCATCACATCAAAGAAGGCTGGAGGATATATCTTCTCAAGGTCGCATAGGATAGTTGGTACCTTGTCTCTAAGATGCTCCAAAGCATCTACCCTGATATTTCTACTGCAGAGTTCCCTGAAGAATTGTCCCAACTCTGCAACTTCTCTGTATAAGTCAGGGCGGCCCAATCCTCTAAGGATAACAGGTAAAACCCTTTGAAGTAGGACGTGGCAGCCATGAGTTTTCAACCCTTGTACCTTGTTTCCATCTGCACTGACTCTCCTTTCAGGGTTGGACCCAATCCATGTGGGAATCTCACACGTCACAGGACCTCGCAGAATTCTTTTCTTTTTGCCTTGTCCAAGACGTACATAGCTGGTGTCATATCCTGTGGTTTACCTTCATCTTGCACCTGCAAATCCTTTTTGATACCCAGGTGTGTCAAATCAATCCTAGATTTTAAGGTATCTTTCGTCTTGCCTTCAATATTAAGAAGTGTGCCGATAATGCCGTCACATATATTTTTCTCGATGTGCATCAGATCAAGATTATGCCGCATATCCAAATCTTTCCAATACTCCAAGTCCCACAAAGTACACCTACGGGTAAACAATAATCTCTGTTCTGCCCAGCCACACTTCCTTTTCCCCTACCATTATCAGGATGGTTTCCTGGTGTAATATGCCGAACCTACTCTAATTCCAGTTGCAACTCATAGGCGGTGAGCCTCTTTAGCGCATCGTGGTTTTTATGCTTTGCATTGAGCACATGTCTTCGGTATTTTGTAGGACGCAACTTGTCCTTGGCAAGGAAACAGCGGTGTCCAATGTAATAGATATTGCGAAGTATTGCGTATGATAGAGGATTCCTGTCACAGCGATCACATGCATTGTAACCATGTGTCGTTCGCTCTGACATAGTGCCCAAAGCCAGATAATCATGGATGCACCAAATTATAAAAACATGCAGAAAGAAATCAGCTGGTGGGCTGCTATATAGGTATCGAGTGAGAACACCCCTCCGTACCTGTTGAAGTTCCTCCACAAGAGGCTCCATGAATAAATCAAAATCCTTTCCAGGACTTTTTGGACCTGGGATGAGCAAGGCCATCATGTAGTTTGATTCTTTGGTGTAGACATTTGGAGGCATGCTATAAGGGATAACAAGCACTGGCCACATGCTATATGTGGCGCTCTGGTGGCCAAATGGGTTAAATCCATCTGAAGCTAAGCCAAGTCTAATGTTCCTCGGGTCAGCAGCAAACTTTTTGTGTTTCTCATTTAAGCTTTTACACTCGCTACCATGCGATGGATGGCTCATTACATTCTGATCTTGGTACTCCTGGTTCATAGAATGCCACAGTACATCCTCTCTTGTTTCAGCATCATGAAACAACCTCTGCAATATTGGTGTAATTGGAAAATGTATCAGAAAATTATGAGGAATCCTCTTCACAGCATCGCCATCTTTCCATCTTGATGATTTGCATTTCGAGCATTCAATTAAGTTGGCATAATCCTTCCGGAACAGAACACAATTATTCTCACAAACATGGATCATATCATATCCAATTCCAACTGCACGAAGGAAATTCTTCATTTTATTGTAGGTGTGTGGCAGCTCAGACGCATCTGGGAAAGCTTTGCGGAAAGCAGCTAACATCGCATCGAATGATTTGTTGGTCATCCGCTCAGATGTCTTCACCTGAAGAAAGGTGACCATAGCTAAGAATACTGATAGCTCATTTCCTAGGGTGAAAACAACGTTGCATTGTTCCAACATACAGGCCCACCGTTTTTCTTCTGCAGGTGAAAGTTCATGAAATGCATGAGCATTTCGTAGCATTGTTTCAATTTTGGTCAAACTCACTGGCTCCGCCACCACCACCACCTCCTCCTCTTCCACCTGAGCATCAGGCAGATCAAGATGGTGATCTGCTGCTTCCACGTAGTCCGTAACATTGACGTTCATAGCTTCACCATGATGAACCCACCTAGTACATGTCACCGACATCCCATAAAAGTGTAGATGATTTTGCACAGTTGACTGGGGTCTTGTAACTGAATTCATACAACAGCTACACGAGCAGAGCACATCTGATTTCGGACCATCGTACTCAGCTCTAATAAAGTTCATGAAGTTTTCAACCCCCTCGACATATGCAGCGGAGAATCTTCGAGCAGAAGTTATCCAAGTCTTGTCCATCTGTTAGACATACAAATTAGTTCTTCTACTAGATATTACAGGAAAAACATGTATGCTTTTTTATGAAGTATAGAAAAAAAAATACCTAGGTCGATGTCTAAAGCTATGGAAAGATAGTTGGACGAGCAGATCTAAGTAACGAAATATATTTAAAGCTAATTCAGCAAACAGACTTGAGTGGTAAATTATGGTAGGTTGTTTCAGCAGTCAATGAGGCCGAGCACACAGCCATCAAACTATCGAAGGCCATCGCAGCAACAAAGATCGAGTATAAAACGGTGTAGAGCTCTAACAGATTGGCTACTAGACCATGGCAATTTACGTCACAGTAAATATATGTCAGGATATTTTAGTAAAAATTGGGCTTGGCATGCCATCTTAGCTAAGAAAATTGAGTGCAGAACAGGGCAGGGAAGCTTCTTGGGCAGAGCATATTGACTGTAAACTACTTCAACAAACAGTGAGATTAACGGCGTCTATCAGCTAACATTCAGCGCTACATCGACATGCATGGGGCCTCAGTCTAGAATGCGCATACCATGGCAGAAGCTGACCGCCTTGCGTCTCCACATGGATGTCGCCAGCGGTGGCGGCGCTGACTGCCGTGCGCCTCCACAAGAACGTCACCAGCGGTGGCGGCGCGGCTCGAGGACGACAGTCTACGAGAGCGTATTATGGGAGAGAGAGGATCGCCGTGCGTCCCCTTGCCGAACTGCGGCGCCGACATATCGGCATGGTGGGGAGGGCGGCTTTGGCGGAACGAATGGAGTGGAGGGGGACGGGGGGGGGGGGGGGGAGGGGGTTGGAGGAATAGTATTGGCTAGTTGGCCGTAGGGCGGTTGAATTTAGGATTTGGGGGGAATTTTTTTTGGGGGGAGGGGGGGGGGGGTTCGCGTGGTGGGCGGGGGGAGTTCGGCGCATGGTCGGTTTCTCCAAGTGCAGTCCCACTTGTTAGTGAAGAGGCAAGCCGAAGCGCGTTCCGTTTGCATGAGCCGTGTGTAGGACCGAACATGTGTGGGGTGCAATGCGACCGCGACAAGGGTGCTGTGAGTGTACCCCCTTTTTCCTTTTAAACTAGGTGCTTCGCTCCCCTCAAAAAAAACTTGGTGCTTCACGCGCTCCATCGGTACTACTACTAGTAAGCCGATAATCCCGACTAAAATGGCACTACCGGGTCTTTTCCTGCGCGATATGCTAGGAGGTTGGCTTAGTTGGGTTTTTTAGACGAGTAATGCTACACCTACGTAATCCTAGTTACATAATTAACGTAATGTGAAACGTGTGAGCTGTTGATTATAGATTGGGGGAGGGAGGGGCCCACCACCATCAAAAATCAGGGAGGGGAGAGAGAGGCAATTTACGTTAACCCTTTCGTAGGTTCCCGTATATGTAGAAAGATATGAAATGCGTGAATGCATAGTGGACGTACTATTGGAGTGCCAAAGATAAATTGTGTATGTAGACCCTATGTGTTTATTTACATCGCATGTTAGCTTTGTCTCGGTTCAATAAAAAGTAGAGTTGGTGATGATGGTGTGCCTGCCATCCTGCAATATAGGCCATCCGATCTATATCTAACGAATAGGAAGGAAACTATGACAATTTACCCGCACTCCTCTCCACATTTTCAGATAAGGCCTTCCATCGTTCATCCTTTTCTCCCACAAGATCTTGATGTTCCGTGCAACGCACATGCATATTGCTAGTACTCCTACAATATACTATATTATCATGAAAGTTCATATACACCGGCCGAGATTAAGGCAACCACGACAGATTTTCATTACATTTGAAACTTTTATTGGACAAAAAAAAATAAAAGAAACCCGACCCTAAACCTATTCTACGGCGGCGGCCAACGTCCTCCATCTGTGATCTCCATGTAGGGGGCAGGGTTCAAGATGAAGGTGCGGTCTCCGGCGAGGAAGAGTAGAACACGGGAGACGGACCGGCCAGTTGGCACACCCAGCCTTGCCGCCTCCCATTCTCTACTCATCCTCGGAGGAGTCCTCGACCTCGGCGGTGCTGGATGTTGGACGACGGCAAGTAGGACGCATGGTTGACGGTGGTCCCGCCGTCGGCCGCCAGCGTGGCCACCGCTTATGCGGACGCGCTCGCGTCCGGCTACGCCGCTATTGCATCGCGAGAGGTGACTTGAGCGAGGGCGGCGACCTCGAGCTTCATCCCCGAAGGCAAAGCTCTCCCTCAGAGCGTTCGCGCTCGCGGTCATGGGGATGTGGTGCCAGGTAGCAGGACGATGCCCTATGTGTGGAGGTTAGCTGGGCATTCCCGCTTTAAGTAGCGCATTCCGGTTAGACCAAAGCGTCCGGGCGTGTCATTAAGTCGCCGAAGTTTGTTCCTTGGGTACTGAGCCTCTTAACGATGGCATACGGACGGACGTCATGAATGCGGGCAGCTAGTGCCGGCTGGGAACGCACCACGCGACGGCGCGTGGGACGAGGGTTTTTGGTGTGCTAGGGTAGTCAGCTGCGGTCGTGGCAACGTTGGAGATGCCTTTGCTCACATGCGACCCCACATGTCATTGAAAATGGAAGACAACATTTTTTATAGTAAAAAAATGCAAGACGACCCGGCATGGTCTTAGGTTCTGGCGATGCGGTTGGCCGTGATACACCACTCCGCAGATGCATCGTGGCCCGCGCGCAGTTCAGCGCCCCGTGCATCCTTGACAAGTCGGGTGTTGTTCTGCTGGTCGTGCCACAGCGCTAATGCCACCCTCGACACATTGAAACCGACCGTGTCCATCGACGATGCGCGTCTCTCTCACCGCGGTCGCCCTATCCAGAGCCGGTGCTGGAGCTGCGCCACGTTCCTGGCCCCCACGACCCACATGAACGGTTGCCGGTGGCGAGGAGGTCGTGGGCCAGCTCCTCCATTGGACTAGTCTGCACCACGTTGTCCCGATAGGTGTGTCCCACATGTCGGTTTCCCTGTTTTCCCGGCCATATTCGAGCGTCAGTGTTCCGCGTTGCGCATTAGGCGCAGAACAGGTGGTTTTTGTGCCCTGGTTCAAATGTGGTACAGTACCAAGTTGTTACCCTAGCCCCAAGTGTGGTGGTTTTGGGTACGGTGCCACCCTTTTCCTTTTCAAGTAGTGAAGCGTAACACTTGATTAAGTAGCCGGATGGTGTGCTAAATGTAGGTGTCCGAATGTTTGAAAGAATAATTGAGGTGTGCCCGGTCCGTGCCCGCATTTAGGGGTCCAACTTACTAGTCCCTGCGTACTCCCTCTGTTTTTATTTCATCCACATTTTAGCTTTGCTCAAACTCAAACTTTGTAAACTTTGACAAAGTTCATAGACATAAATAATAACATATACAATAACAAATCAATACCATTAGATTCATTATTCAATATACTTTCACATCATATATATTGCTATTGTAAATGTTCATATTTCTACCCTTACTAGCAAGATGCCCGTGCGTTGCACGTAACATCAAGCACTACTAGAAAAAAGGTTGTTAGTGGCGCACCTATTTTGGCTATTAATGGCGCACTATAGGTGTGCCACTACTAATAAATAGTAATGGCGCACGCCTGCTGCGCCACTGTTAATCTACATAACAGTAACAGTGGCGCACCACCTGGTGCGCCATTAGTATCCCAGACACTAATGGCGCAGCTAAACCGCGCCATTACTTGGCCCAGAAGTGCGCCACTGCTGTTACTCCAAGGGGCCATGTGTACCTTGTGCTCTGGGTTACTAATGGCGCACTTTTAGATAATGCGCCACTTGTGTGCTTACTTCTGTGCGCCACTAAAGTGAAATATGGTGCGCCACTACTATGAATATTAGGATTTTTTTTGCTTTTCTGATATTTGCACAGGTTCCAAAATACATTACAGCATAGAATATAAATAGCACAACATATAAACAGAAGATTTATCGAATACAACAGAATATTAGTCTCCGAATACAATTCATCATATTAGTCTCCGAATTCAAGATACCGAACAAAGTTAGAACATTACAAGTCTCAAGACCGCGAGTAGAGAGTTTGTCTTCACATTACAAGTCGATATGTAAACTACCATCACATAAAAGAGGGTTGCAGTCATGATGAGCATCATCGCGATGAAACTGATCTTCATCCGGTTCCTCCTCTGCTCCCTCCTCTCTCCCGCTAGACAGCGCACGTATCTAGCTTCCGCCTCCTTCCTAGTGGGGTACCTTTGTAACTATTACCGCTAAAACGGTGAACCTGTCTCCAACACTCCTCCCAGTCGTCGTAGACTCCGGGAACCTCACCCTTGTACACAACATATGACGGCATCTCTATGCACTAGACAAACAAAACGTTAGTAGAAATTCCCAGATAATATATAAGCAATATATAAGTATGTAACAAAAGGATTGGAAGAGAAAAGCAACACATTAATAGCACGATTCATGGTCCTACTAATAAATAGCATCAATTACATATAACTTCAATGACTGTCCAAACTAAAGAGACATACAAGTTCATTAAAGTTTAATTACAACATGAGCTAATCGATATTTCAGAATTACATAGCATCAATACTTTCGACTCGACTCAGGGACCGGAGTGTGGATGAAGCCGTCGTCTTTCGGGATGGTCATGAATGTGCGGTCGTTGTCAGCCTGCATTTGTTGCGTTGTTTCTATTTCACTGTTGGATGATTGATATTTGAGGTAGAACTGCCCCGAGGTACGAAGGACATGTTGATAGATGATTTCCGCAAACTCCGACTGGATGCGAAAGAATTCTTGTCTGATGTCCTCATCCTGGATTGCCGACAAGCGCACGGCCCATTCTTTGAGATTATTTGGTAGCATAAGGTGATTATGGTCCCGTACGATCGCCCGCATGTGATGGAGGGCGTAGTAGGCATCCTTCTGACTGCCAGGTGGCTGCTTGACGCAGGGCACGTTGTTACGTGGGTGAACACGTGCTTGCCGTACCTACAAATTGGCCTCCTGAAGGTGCCTCCAGAATTGGCGTAGCCGGGGAGAGCATCATCAAGAACTTTCTTGATATTTGTGTAGTCTTTCTTCGACTAACGGTCCGATTCGAAATACGTGGCCATGGAATATTTCGGGCTTAAGGGGATGAGTGTGCGATGTGTGTCACTGCACAAAACATGGAATGTTAGAAAAAAGATTGATCGAAATCTAAGAAATCATATGTTATGGGGCGGTGAGGGGATGACTTAGTCGGAAAAGTAAGGAACGAGGAAGTTATCCTTATCTGGGTTCGCCAGAATGACGCCTTCGAGGTATTAACTCGCGACTTGCCGGTCCCCAGCGCTGCCCAAGATCTTGGCATGCATGTAGAAGGGGTCGACTATCACGATGTCCGGGGTCTTGTCTCTAATGATCCGCATCTCCATACTGAGCAAAAATAGCCGAATGAAGGTGTAGTGCAGCGGATGAAGGTTAAACATAGCGAAGATGTCATCAAATTGCAGGACGATCATACACCCGGTGGTGCTATCGACAAAGCCCTTGCCCTCTGGCACCTTGGCCACGAAAACCGGGTATGCCACATCATTCTTGGAGAGACGCCGCTTCTCCATAGAAAGAACACTTTCATGCAGACTCCACATAGCACCGGTTGCAGCATTGAGAAGATTAGTCGGTAGCATCGGCCTACCCGCCACATGCACCCTCCTCGAGATATCCTTAGGTATTGGTGGCCCGTCCTGAGCACGGATCGTACTCGGTGCCAGCTGGCTTGCACCCTTGTTATTTTTCCTTTTCCGTCCCTTCCGCTTCTTCTGTTGTAATGGGATCGAGTTCTGCTCAGAGACCACCTTCTTGAGTGTGTTGGGGCTGATAATATTTCGCACCTCGGCTATTTGAGTCTCGGTGAAGGCGGCAGCTGAAGGCTTCTCCTGCGAACTGAACGCCAGATGATGCCTGTTGCAATTGGGTTTCTCCGTGGAACCAGCTAGATCGCGATCGTCTTTTGCAAGGTTAGGTTCTCAAGAAGGAGGCCCCAAGAATTCTTCACCATACCCATGTTCGTTCATGTACTTATCAACGTTGGAAAATGTAACATTGTCGTCATCGTCTGGATCCTGTGCCATATGCATGTCTGGATCAGCTGACGGCGGTAGCATTGCGGCGGTCTTGCCATGGCTTGGCGCCGGCACGACTGGCGGGGTTGTCTGTGGGGTGGTGTCCAATGCCCCCAAACAAATCTGGCTCTTCGGCCAAAGCATGGACCAGCCTAAGCAGTCGCTGAGGGTTATCACATCATCTTCGTCGGCCCCAGGGGGTCGATACAGAGGTAACAAGTCGTCGTAGCCCCGCAGCACCCGAACCGGTTGAACCCTATACACGGTGGGTGGCATCAGATTGCCGTGGTACACGCGGTTGCCCGATTCAATGATTTTGGCCTTGGCAACATCGATCAAATGCCGTCCACAAAGTGCAGGAGAGTGCATGGAACGTTGGCGGCACCCTGCGAAAACATGTAGGGCATCAGGGATGCCCAGTCAAAGTCAAGGAGATGAAGTCATCGGTCGAGGCTTAGTTACCGTGATGGCGTCGAGCTCGGCTAATGTCGAGGCACCGCCAATGGCAGGCGTGCAAGTGACGGAGGGGCCGCTTGCTGCTGAGGTGCTGGCCGGCGTATTCTCCCACACCCGGGTGCATTAAGCTCCATTGCCGGCGCCGGCGCCGAAGACACCAATGCCGCCTCCGCCGGAGACACGAATTCCAGCGCGTTGTGCGAGTTGCTGCCCGTGAAGCTGGGAATCAGGGGCGGCCCCTGTTGACCGCCCGCAATCCACCCCTGCATCCCCTCAAGCAAGCAAGGCATAATGGCGGTGATCGTGGTTCCCACTTGGTCTCACACTTGCTCTTGGACTATCTCCGGAATCCGCGCCACTTGTGCCTTGAGTTCTTTAACCTCGCGCTCCTGGCTTTCCGAGCTGGCCTTTATCTCCTTTCGCCTAGCCTTATAGTATTCTGACCATTTCATGGACAAGCCTTTGCTGGCCACACGACCAGCTGATGACGGCTTACTGGACTTATCCTTGTGTTTCATTATGTTCAATGCCCTATTTAAAGTGGTGTCCCAAGGGGCAGACGGGGAGCTCTGAGACCCCGCGCTACTACTTTTAGTTTCCTGCAGAAGGAACATGAACCATTTAGAAATTTGGCTTCATTAATTAGAATGCAACCATATGGAGCTAATTACGCGGGGGTGCATTCCTTACCAGAACACGCTCAAGCTCCTTCACCTTCAGATCCGTGGTAAGCTCCTCTGTTACCGGGTCCACCTTGTATCGGGCCCTGACATAGTTCCTGGTCTGCTTTTCATGGTATTTATCGAAGAGGGGTGATATGCCTTGCTCGGCACGCTCCGCGTCCTCCTTGTCCCATTTAGGTTCCGCCACTCTGTAACCGCCAGGACCGAGTTTGTGGACCCCTAAGTTCAAGTCCCACATATGTTTCCCCCACTGACTTGATTCCACGGATCTTCTAATACTTGATCTTGAACTCCAGCTAGTCAGCTTCGCTGATCGAAGGATTTGTCTCCTTGATCTTCTAATAACTATCACCACTTAGAATCCTTCTCTTCACCGCGGCTCTCCAAGTAGCCAGGGCCGTGCTCATCTTCGTGAGGGCGGCACTGTTCACTTTATTCCCTGAGAGGTGTGTGTTTGCAAAGTCAGCGGGTAACTTGTATCGTTCGTGCAGCTTCGTTAAGAGGAGGTTGTGCAAATTCCCTCAGTCACGATGCCTTAGGTTCTCGGTGCTGATCGAGACGGTACTCTGGAAATGCACTCGAGTTGTCTTGCATACCCAGTGACTAATTCTTTGGGCGCCGTTGGATGCCCACTGGAGGACACTTTAGTAAATTCCTCCGTGACGGTGCTGAGCATGTTCGGGCACCGGTCCTTTTGCTGCCTCTTCGGATGGCTTCCATCTATGCGTTCGCTGCCATCATCAGTGGTGGCATCCCCGGCAGCACCATCAGTGGTGTCATCCCCGACGCCATTAGGGGTTGTGTAGCCGGTATCGGTGTCTTCCGCGGCGTCCTCATAGCGGTGAGGTTCTTCCTCCATCTCCTGGGACAACTCCCAGGATTGCTTGCCCGAACCGCCGGCCTCATCGTTGTCGGCCATGTTCACTCTAAATAGGAAAACAGGCTACTAGAGTTTTTGGATGAGATCAGGGTAGTATTTGTTCTTCTATCCTATATATTTTCACATTACAGGTTATAAACACCCGTTTACGCAAAAGATTGTTCCTTTTCCTTCTATAATTATTCACACTGCAAGAGCTTTCAGTGCATGCATAATATGGATCAAAAAGGAATTCAATTAACAAAATTCCTAGTGTACTAGAATGCATATACACTAAAAATGAATGCATATACAATGGATTTTCTATTAACAAAATTCGTTCAAAAAGGAATGATTAGCAGAGGTAACATTCTAATTTAGTTAACTTAATTTGAAAGGTCTTATGCACAGATATTATGTAGTAGATAAGTTAGAATAATTATGGAGTAATTATGAACAGATGATGATTGCTCGTGTCTTGTGCACTGAAGCAATATTTGACTGAGCACTTTTGTACCAAGTCCCAAAGTCCCAAGTGTTAAATTCAGTTAACAGTTTTAACACTTGGTAAATTCAGTTAACTGAATCTGAATTTAGTTAACAAACTTGCTAAATTCCAGAACCTGAAGATTTTCAGTTAGTAGCTCAAAATTGTGTTAAACATTTGTAGAACCTAAAAAATTTCATAACTGTTATCAAGACCCTGTATTCTTTATTTCCATGTTATGCTTAACTTGCTGATCTGAACCTCCTCCATGCAGAGAATTATGCTTAATTATGTTTCCGTTGAGAATCAGGCACCTTCTAGGTCAAGAAAATTGGGCATGAGCTTTGCTAATTTTCTTGACCTAGGAGTGCCCCATTCTCAACCGAAACAGAAATTAATCAACATTTCAGGAGAAAGGGGTAACTATTTGTCCGCGCACAAAATATTGGTGGCAATCGGACTAGAGCGGAGACCTGGATCGGATGATCTTAGATAGGATGCTTAGTATCACTAGCACATGCAGAGCACTACAGACCGTTGCCACGGAAGTAGTAGATGTAACATTTAAATGCTCACACTAAGCAGCTAACAAACAACAAAATAACATCTGAATTCTGAGGCTCTGTCTCTGGAAATTAACTCCAGTTTCCATCCTATCTCAAGCATCATTCAAAAATATATTTTAACGAACACAATGTGATCTTAGAAACAAAGCAGCACCAAATCAGTTATCCTAGCATAGTATGAATATGCAGAACAGAAGCAATAGTTTCTTTTCCTGCATACAGCACTTCCAAATTATGCTAGCTATCCATGTTTCCATTTTCTTTCAGTACTCCATGCAGCAGGCAGCATTGTAACAAAAAGAAACCCTACCCCACAGTTAGACCAAATAGCTGAATTTTCATGTAAGTAAGCAACATGATGCTCAGACTGAAGTTGAATTAGTGAAACTGTCGCATATTTCTTCACAGTGAAGCAGCAGGTGAACAAGTACATGATTCGTAGACTTGAGTGACTTGGTATTTGGGTACCTGGCCGATGATGACGGCTTTGACGTCGTGGAAGGGGGTGGTGTGGAGAGCGTGGAAGACGAGGTGGGGTGGCGGGTAGACGGGCACCTTGGCGTGCAGGCGCTCATGGGCGACGAAGCGGCAGAGGTCGAGCGCGTAGGGCTTGAGCAACTCCCCGGAGAGCGTCTCCAGCCACGTCTCCTCCACGAGCAGCTCCTCCAACTTCGCGGCGCCGCCGGCCGCTAGGTGATGCGAAACCCACAACAATTCAGTTAGAACCCTGGCTAGCTAGGGTCCGGGTAGCGGGGGGCATGGAGAAAGAGGGTACCTTTGGAATCGGCAAGGCGGAGGTTGCTGCGCGCGCGGGCGAGGGCATGGTTGGTGTCGGCCCTACGGCGCTGCTCCGGTGAGAGCAGGGTGGGGTCGGAGGGGGAGGAAGGGGAGGATGGGGAGAGGGAGGCGGCGGGGGCGACGACGGTGGGTTCGGCTGCGCTGGAGTGCAGGCGCTTGGTGGGGCGGGGCGGAGATCCAGATTGGGGAGAAGGATGAGAGGCGAGGGTCTTGGATATTTTAGTGGCGGGAGGGTTAGTAACGGCGCACCTTTTAGGGGTGCGCAATAAAAATTGGTGTATCAATGGCGCACCTTTTAGGGGTGCGCCATAAACACCGTGATAGCAATGGCACACCTTCTCCTGGTGCGCCATTACTAACTTTTTTTTTGTATTTTTAGTTGCATCTAATAATTTAAGATTTGAGATAAAAGAAAAGGAAAATGCAAATGGAGTGATAAAACCATTGTGCAAAGATTAAGAATTAGATGACATGGTTGAAATCAATTGATACATGTAATAATTTAGTTGCATGTAATAATTGAGCTTGCCATTGACACACACACACGCGGCCGACATGTCGTGATTCGATCTTAGCTATCTTTTCACAATCTTCTTGACCTTCTTTCTCGCGGTTGAATAATTTAGCCCCGGAACCCCTTGAGTTCTTCTCTTGAACGGACGTCCTTTAGGTAGGGTGGTCCGGCTTCTTCTTGTGGTGTATGGTACTTCATCGTTGACGTCATCTTCCATCTTCGGGTCGCCGTACTTGTCAAAGTCTTGCTCATTGGCGACTCCATCCATTATGATGATCTTCCTTTTGCCTCTCCTCACGACAACATGACTGGGCTTTGACGGGTCGGTAATGAAGAAGCATTGGTCCACTTGGGAAGCCAATACCCATGGCTCATTTTTCGCGGTGACATTTGCGCCCGCGGTCCTGGATTTGGCTTCGGGTATAACCATGGTGGTGAGATACCAGTCTTGTTTTGGGACGCTCTTGGCCCATATGACACAGAACATCGGGACCTTCTCTCCTGCGTAGCTCAGCTCCCAGATCTCCTCGATCCTTCCGTAGTATCTATCCTTGTCGTTACCGGTGTAGGATTCCATCGTTACCCGGAGTTCTGATAATCATCGCTCTTCATGTCCTTTTCCTCGGTGTAGAATGTGTAGCCGTTGATATCGTACGCCTCATAGGTCATCAGGTTGTGCTCGGCGCCCTGTGACAAGGCGAATATGAGTTTTTCTTCCGCAGAAGAATCCTCATGTAAAGGGTATGACAGAAGCTTCTCCTTGAACCAATGCGTGAAACATGAGTTGTGCTCTTTGATTATATCTCCGTCTGTCCTCTGTTGGCCTCGATCATTGTACGTCTTCTCAATAAAGGTTTTGTGCTCTACCACCCGAGGATCGACCACGTCTATGTGTTGTAGCGCGACTAGGTTTGCTCTTTCAAAGTCGGCGAGTCGACCCTTGAAGTCGACATGCATTTCGCGGCGACCCTCACGGTGACCCCATCCAGCGAGCCTGCCGAGGTGCTTGTTGACGGGTAGACCAACGGGGTTCTCGATGCCTAGATAATTCATGCAGAAGCAGATGGACTCTTCGGTCAGAAAGCCCTTGGCTATGCTTCCATCTGGACATGCCCTGTTGTGAACATGTCCTTTGATGACACCATTCATCCTTTCGAACAGCATCATGCTGTGCAGGAACCTCGGCCCGAGTTGGATGATATCCTCCACGATATGGACCAGCAGATGCACCATAACGTCGAAGAATGCGGGCGGGAAGTAGATCTCCTGCTCGCATAGTATCACCATGATCTCTTCCTATAGCCTTCTGAGTTGCCTCATGCCAACCGACTTCTGAGAGATGATGTCAAAAAAGTTGGATAGGCCAAATAGCGTTTCACGGACATGCGCGTCCATGATCCCACAGATTGCAACTGGAAGTATCTACATCATCAGCATGTGACAGTCATGAGACTTCATCCCGCTGAACTTCTGCTTCTCTGAGTCTAGGTATCTGCTTATCTTCCCTGCGTAACTCTAAGGAAGTTTTACTCCTACGAGGAAGGTGAAAAACTGCTCGATCTCCTTCTGACTTAGAGTGAAGCACACGGGAGGGCAGTCATATTCGATCTTCTTGGCCTTTTTGCCTTTGCGACGACTTTCCGTGTCCTTCGCCTCATCATTATCATCATCATCATCATCATCATCATCATCATCATCATCATCATCATCATCATTAGGGCGTTTTTTGTGAAGCTCCTCCCTGATGCCCATTGATTGCAAGTCTGCCCCTGCTTTCGGCCCATCTTTGGCATGTTGAGCAGGGTACCAAGCAGACTCTCGCACACGTTCTTCGTGATATCCATGACATCAAGGCTGTGAGGCACACGGAGGATCTTCCAGTACGGGAAGTCCCAGAAAACAGACCTCATTTTCCATACCTTCAGCAGCGGCTCTGGCGCCTTTCGCTTTTTTCCCGGCGGTGGGCACTCTTTCCAATTTTTCAACAGCTCGTCTATTTCCTCGGTGCTCCTTGTACGCGGGTGTCTTCAGGGTTTGGTTTCACCATCGAACATAGCGTTTTCTCCATGCGTCATCGTCGTGAAGCCACCTTCGATGTCCCATGAACACGGTTTTCGAAGACCCGGGATCTCTATCTAGATGGCGATACATTGTGTCATCCATGCACCTGACGCATGCACAAAATCCATGGACCACCTGCCCCGCAACATATCCGTAACCGAGATAGTCGTGCACCATCGTGAGTAGTGCGACTCGCATAGGGAAATATTGTTTCGCTGCGGCGTCCCACGTATTGGCTGGCATTTTCCATAGCATGTCTAGCTCCTCTTTCAGCAGCCCCAGATATAGATTGATGTCGTTCCCTGGTTGTCTCAGCCCTTCAATTAGCATAGTAATGTGAATGTACTTCCTATTCATGCAGATCCAGGGGGATGGTTGTACATCCACACAAACACAGGCCAGGTGCTATGTGTGCTTCTCTGGCTGCCAAACGGATTGACTCCATCGGTGCTCGCGCCTAGCACTATGTTCCTTGGATCGTCCCCAAATTCTGGGTGTTCAAAATTCAACGCTTTCCACTGGCTCGCATCCTTAGGGTGACTCAGCATCTTGTCTTTTTTATTTATCTCCAGATCATTTCTCGTCCCCAAATTCTGGGTGTTCAAAATGTTCAACGCTTGCCGTAGGAGCTTTGCTAGCTTAGGGTCCGCGAAATACAGGTGTAGACGAGGAGTGATCGAAAAGTACCACACCACTTTTCAAGGAGCTTTCTTCCTCTTCTTGTATAGAGTGACGCCACACACCAGACATATGGTAGACTCCGCGTGCTCGTCTCGAGAAATGATGCAATCGTTCATGCACACATGGTATTTCATGTGCGGTAAATCCAGAGGACACACGATTTTCTTCGCCTCCTCGAAACTGGTCGGGCACTTGTTCCCCTTGGGAAGACGTTCATGCCAGAATGACATGTTCTCTTCGAAGCATGCGTCGGTCATTTTGTGTTTTACCTTCATCTATAGAGCCATGAGCGTTACTTTCAGGAGGGTATCCTCGGGCCTCCATCCTTCATACAATGGGGTAACCGCGTCTATCTCCAGTTGATCCATCTTGTCTTTCTCTCGGGCGGCAGCTCTTGCGTTACCCGTCTGCTTGAGAAGCAGCTCTTGAATATGAGGGTCCTACACCCAGCCCATCGATGGTCCATCATCGTCTGCTATGGCATCTTCATCTTCATGATCATGCCCATCATCTTGATCTTCCTCATTGAGGGAGTCCTGGATTAGGGGGTATCCGGACAGCCGGACTATATCCTTTGGCCGGACTATTGGACTATGAAGATACAAGATTGAAGACTTCGTCCCGTGTCCGGATGGGACTCTCCTTGGCGTGGAAGGCAAGCTTGGCAATACGGATATGTAGATCTCCTTCCTTGTAACCGACTCTGTGTAACCCTAGCCCCCTCCGATGTCTATATAAACCGAAGGGTTTAGTCCGTAGGACCAAGAACAACAATCATACCATAGGCTAGCTTCTAGGGTTTAGCCTCTTCAATCTCGTGGTAGATCAACTCTTGTACTACTCATATTATCAAGAACAATCAAGCAGGACGTAGGGTATTACCTCCATCAAGAGGGCCCGAACCTGGGTAAACATCATGTCCCCGGCCTCCTATTACCATCCGCCTTAGACGCATAGTTCGGGACCCCCTACCCGAGATCCGCCGGTTTTGACACCGACATTGGTGCTTTCATTGAGAGTTCCTCTGTGTCGTCATCATTAGGCTGGATGGCCCCTTCAATCATCGATAGCGATGTAGTCCAGGGTGAGACTTTCCTCCCCAGACAGATCTTTGTATTCGGCGGCTCCGCACTACGGGCCAACTCGCTTGGCCATCTGGAGCAGATCGAGAGTTACGCCCCTGGCCACCAGGTCAGGTTTGGAAGCATAAACCACACGGCCGACATCCATGGATACTTGATCTTCGGCAGATTTGAGCCCTTGCTGAGTGCGCCGCACGATCACGATGAGCATGATTTAGCTCTACCAACGGAGAGTGTTCGGGAGATCACACCGGCGACCGTTCCGACCCTCAATTCGGAGCCCATTGCGCCATCCAAGGATGGGTGGATAGACCCGGTCACGAAGGCCGCATCTTTAGCGGCGATCGAGCCAAATACCGACCTTACCCTTCACGGGAGCCGTGACGCCGAACTGCCGGACTCTTCCCCGGCCACGGACTCCGAACCGCCTGCGCCCGTGCCTATTGAATCCGGTTGGGCGTCGATCATGGAGTTCACCTCCGCGAATAACTTTCAGCACTCGCCTTTCGGCGACATACTGAATTCATTAAAGTCTTTCTCCTTGTCAGGAGAGTCCTGGCCGAACTATGTCCGACAGGATTAGGATGCGGATGACGAAGAAATTCGCCGCCCACCCACCACCCACTTAGTAGCCACTGTCGACTATTTGACCGACATGCTCGACTTCGACTCCGAAGACATCGACGGTATGGACGACGATGCAGGAGACGAACAGGAGCCACTTCCCACAGGTCATTGGATGCCAACTTCATCATATGATGTATACATGGTGGACACACCCAAAGAAAACAACGACAAGGAACGGAAGGATGCAGCGAAGGATCGATCCCTCGAGAAGCAGTCAAAGCGGCGGCATAAGCGTCGCTCCAAATCCCGCCTCGGCAGAAACAACGATCATATAGACCCAGCGATAGAGCATGGTGAGCCAGCGAACGACGAACACGGCATTGAACCACCATCCGACCACGGCGACACGGAGAATCAAACTAAACAACCCGTCTCCGGCGAAGATAGCAGTCCGGATGACATCACACCGGAGAGACACCCAGAGCAACAGAATCCCCATCAAAGGCTTGTTGCCACTGCGAGGAGTCTGAAAAAGCAGAAGCAAAGGCTCAGGGCTGCACAAGACATACAAAGAATTAGATGGAGTAAAGTACTCAACACCGCAGCAAAGTACGGCGGCAGTCGCCACACAAAGAGCGACCTGAAGTGCAAGCTGCTACCTGAATTCGATGATGAGGCCTTAGAGCCCCTGAAATCAAAAAACAAAACAGCCAACCGGTCGGATAGACGACCTCGTGGCCAACATAGAGCGGCAAACGACGCCGCACACAGGCCAGTAAGCGATCCATGTGAGGACGTGCATCAAAAGGACGGCGCAACCAGATCCATCTGCGGGCCAAGCAAGCGCGCTCCAGCAAGCAATGCAACACAACAAAAATCCGAACACCACGGTACACCCAAATACAGGGGTGCCGCACACCCCCTATGTTTCACCAATGAGGTGCTGGACCATGGATTTCTAGAGGGATTCAAACCCGTAAACATAGAGGCATACAACGGAACGACAGACCCTGGAGTCTGGATCGAGGACTACATCCTCCATAGCCACATGGCTCGAGGAGACGATCTCCATGCCATCAATTACTTACCCCTCAAGCTCAAAGGACCAGCTCGGCACTGGCTTAAAAGCCTCCCCGAAAACTCCATTGGAAGCTGGGAAGAGCTCGAGGACGCTTTTCGGGCAAATTTTCAAGGGATCTATGTCCGACCACTGGATGCAGAGGATTTAAGTCACATAACTCAACAGCCCAGAGAGTCAGCCTGAAAGCTTTGGAACAGGTTTCTCACTAAAAAGAACCAAGTAGTCGACTGTCCAGACGCCGAAGCCTTAGCAGCTTTCAAGCACATCGTTTGAGACGAATGGCTTGCCAGACACCTCGGCCAAGAAAAGCCAAGAACAATGGCAGCATTAACAAGCCTCATGACCCGCTTTTGCGCGGGCGAGGACAGCTGACTAGCCTGATGTAGCACCAGCTACTCAATTACATCCGAAGTCAGGGACGGAAACGGGAAGCCACGACGCAGCAAAAACAATCGCCGAAAGAAAGAAGATAGCACGAAGAGCACGGCGGTAAATGCCGGATTCAGAAGCTCTCCGCCAGGTCAGCAAAAGCTTCCCTCCAAAGGCAATAGAGATGAACTGTCCAGCCTAAACAAGATTCTGGAAAAAATATGTCAGATCCATAGCACCCCCGATAAACTTGCAAATCATACCCATAGAGAATGTTCGGACTACAAGCAGTCCGGCAATCATACCCATAGGATACAGCAAGCGAAGACGAGGACGAGCCTCGCAAGCAAAGCACCGGGGAATAGGAGAAATTCCCACCAGAAGTCAAAACAGTAAACATGTTACATGTGATGAAGGGGAGAAACAAAGCGGCACTCCTAGAGACAGATGCCCCAGGGCCTATCACCGTGGAGTTCTGCCACTGCTCGTCCCAACCGATCACCTTTGACCATCGGGATTACTCGGCAAGTATCCGACATACAGGATGGGCTGCCTTGGAGTTAGACCCGATAATTGACGGGTACCACTTCACACGAGTCCTGATGGACGACGACAGTAGTTTAAACCTGATATATCAGGACACAGTCCGCAAAATGGGGATAGACCCAACAAAAATCAGCCATAGCAATATTACCTTCAAAGGAGTAACGCCAGGCCCAGAAGCCCATTGCACGGGCTCCCTGCTACTAGAGGTTATATTCGGCTTTCCCGATAACTTCCGCAACGAAAAGTTAACCTTCCACATTGCTCTGTTCCAAAGTGGCTATCAAGCACTACTCGGACACGAAGTTTTCGCTCGCTTTAACAGAATACCGCATTACGCTTCCCTCATGCTTAAGATGCCCGGTCCACGTGGCATCATTACAGTAAATGGAAATATTGAGCGCTCCTTGCGCGCGGAAGACCGCACACTAAACGGCCTCACCAACTAGAGTATCTGACAGGTCGCTAAGACCACGGACGCGGTTAGACGAGTCCGGTGTAGCTATATATAATTGATACAGGTTTGATGGCTATACCCCTATAACATTACAAGGGGCTCAACGCGTGTAAACAAGTGACAATTAGGGTCAACTTTACTCATCTTGAACTGTACATGGTTTATTTAGTATAACCTACCTTTTGCATGACAACTTTTCAGCTAAGTTCCTCTCTTTTACAGATGACCATCGTGCTACACCCGTCCAGGATATGGCACAACGGAGACACAGGCGCAGACGTGCAGCAGGGACCTGTTCCAAGGATTCTTTTTAGATTAAGACCCTACGTAAACCTTTTTTATTGTCTCTTGTTGATACACATCCCCCGGATTCTCAGTACAATTGAGAAGGATGCTGATGTATTGGCATGTGGCCATGTCAGAATATTGCACGTACCCGGATACCAGGGGCTTATTGTAAAGGGCATTGTTTAGCCCGGTTTACATCATAAAGACCGAATACCTTAGGGAGTGTTCGGCGTCGCGAGTTTGGCCTTATATGCATCAGCTCTGAATCATGTCTTTGGTCAAATGTTGGGTTTGCCCGGCTCCTGTGTTTTGCTGGCTTACGTTCCGCTCTATCGGCTAAGGCGGCACCAGGAGAACTACTGCGATTGTGCCCTAGTTCATCCGGACGAGCACCTCAGTAGAGAAAGCCGAAAACTGACTGTCATGATATAGTGTGAGACTGGTCAACCACTCGATGACCTAGCGGAATCTTCAAGATTCCTCCGCCTTAACGAAGGGCTGTTTTCCGGCCAAGCATGTACGCGCCCTAAATTCGGATGAGTGCGGAGCCACCAGGGGCTATATAGTAGCCCCACTGTCAAACTCCTCTGGCTAAGTGAAAGTGTTTAGGCATTATAGTCCGATTGCCTAGTTCGCTGCGCTATCACCTCCTTAATGGACCAAGATGTTGGATCAAGTGTGAACATGCGTCTTCTGCGAGCACCCCCGCATTATATGCATGGGGGCTGAAGCGGACGACTGCCATCTTTCAGGTTACATACATATATACATAAACGGCCACACAGGAGGTATTATAATTCTTTCAGGCACAAGTATAAAATAGCCTTTACAATTCAGTAAAACATTGTTTTTCAATGGGAATACATGTCATTAGAACATAATATTCTTCGAGCACTGCGCTTCTATTGAACGAGCGCCCTCAAGAACTTCTCGAAAGTAGTGCTCGGCTGGTACTCGACTCTCGTCTGAATCTTGGGCTGCAATGGCGATGGCCTCCATCTCCGCCCAGTATGTCTTCACATGGGCAAGGGACATCCGCGCACCCTCTACGCACACCGACCTCTTCATTGCGTTGATGTGCGACACTGCACCAAGGAACTGCTGCACCAAACTAAAATAACTGTTCGGCTTTGGCCTTTGTGGCCACAGATGATCCACAACAGACCTCATGGCGAGTCCGGACAACCTATTCAGCTTGGCCCATTCGGCCAACCGATCAGTCAATGGAAGCGGACGCTCTGGACCGTTAAATTGTGACCAGAACAGCTTTTCCACTTCGCGATCTTTTTGATCTCGGAAGTATTCGGCCGCATTGGCAGCACTCGCCGCTAAGTCCAGATATGCGTCCGCAGAACTCCACATCCGTTCTAAAGGGGCGTACCTAGGATCTCCGAACTTCATCCGTAGCATAAAGGGCTTCCCAGCCACGATATCCCCGGCTTGACGCAACTCCTCCTTCATCGCTCTCATTGCAGAGCGGGTGTCTTTGGTCGCCATCGTAGCCTTCTCCAGGTCTGTCCTCTTCGCTCGATCTTCCTTTTCAAGAAGCTTGTAACGGTCAGCGGCATTCTTCAGTTTCACAACCATCCTGGCTATCTCCTCCTTGCTTTGGCAGTGAGCAGCATGTTCGGCTTTGAGCTCCTTAACTGCCTTTAGGGCAGCCGCATCGCTTTTCCTGGCTTGTTCTTTGGCTCGGGCAAGTTCCCCCCGAAGGTTCTCCACGGCCGCAGCTCCATCTGCATGCACACACATGTTATAGATACTAGCATCATGCTCCTCTTCCATGTGTCGTCGGAGTAATCACATACCCTGTGCCTGGTCAAGCCCCTTGTTGACAAGTACGATGTCGGCATCTGCCACGTCAAGCTGCCGCTTTAGCTCGGCAAACTCATCAGTCCGGCTGGCCACCGGACCCTCCACCACCTGCATATTAAGGTGGCATGATTATTCCTGGGACTATGATCCTCTGTGCGTCGTCGTCTTCGACAGCACCCAGAGTCTCAGGGGCTACTATCTACACAGGGCACATCTAAAAATGTGCGGTACTGTCAAAAATGTACATCATTTCGCGTACCTCAATACCCGTCAGTAGACTCATAAAGGCTTCATGCAACCCGCTTTTGGCGGACGAAATCATTTCAATCACCGTACCCATCAATGTGCGATGCTCTTCTCAGATAGCCGCTCGCTCTAGCAGATCCCTCAGTACGTCCAACCACACACCAGACGGTGCCGGACTCTTTCGATTTCTCTCTTCAAGAGCCGGATACTGAGGACTTCGGGTGGCCATCGGATTGCCTTCTGGCCTTGCCAGATCAGGAGAAACCCTCCACGACGACACCTCGGGGTTGCCCGCCTCATGAGGCGATATGGCAGGGGGAGGCGTTTTGCTCTCCATCATCTCTGGAAGAAGATCCCCTGAGGACAAGCTCTGCTGAGAAGGGCTAAGATCCGAACTGCAAGATAAATGCTTCGGCTATTTTCCTCAGAAGTAAATCGAAGTATTTTCATTATTAAGTACCCTTTTACTTACAGCTCGGTGGAGGGCTGATCCCCTTGAGGGCATAGTGCGGCCAGGGTAGCCCTCGGGGCAGGACCCTCCGGCGAAGATCTCTTCCCCCGTTTGGAGACCATTGTCTCCGGGTCCTCGGAGGCGGTCCACTTCCTTCCGTAGGGACAGGAAGTTTCAGTCCCTCCTCCCCGGCTAACCTCCTACGCAGAGGCGCTAGCCTCCTTATTCCCCCCTTAATCTTCTCGTAAGGGCGCTTGATAAGGCGCGATCTCCATCATCCTGGTTATCACGGGATTTGGTGAGGTCTCGGGGAGGGGGGCCGGACACCTGATCAAATTTGCCTTCGCTATCCAATCCTGGTTAAAGAGCGGCTTTTTTAGGGCGACGTTGCGATAAATAAACAGATAGTGTGTTCGGATGCGGGGCTACTTACTTGGGTATCCGGGCGATTGCAGCTCAGACCTACATCCTCAGTGATGTCCGAACACATTATTTGTGGTCCCAAGAACAATTTGTACATCTCCTCGGGCGTCATGCCGAGGAAGTGTTGGATAGCTCGCGGTCCCTCCGGGTTGAACTCCCACATGCGGAGGGGACGGCGTTTGCAAGGCTAGACTCGACGAACTAGCATAACTTGCACTACCATAACCAGTCTGAAATCTCTCTCAAAGAGATCTCGGATATGGCTTTGTAGTATTGGCACGTCCTTGGCTGGACCCCAGCTTAGCCCCCTGCTGATCCATGACATCAGTTGTGGTGCGGGGCCTGAGCGAAAGGTGGGGGAAGCTACCCACTTGGCACTTCGAGGAGCTGTGATGTCGAACCACTCCCGTTGCCACAATCCGGACACCTCTGGGAAGCTACCCTCAGGCCATGGAGCGTCAGCGATTTTGCTTATTGAAGCGCCTCCGCATGTTGCATGCTGCCCCTCGATCATCTTCGGCTTCACATCGAAGGTCTTGTGCCACAGGCCGAAGTGACGGGTAATGCGGAGGAAGGCCTCACATACGACAATAAATGACGAAATGTGAAGAAGGGAATCTGGGGCCAGATCGTGAAAATCTAGCCCATAATAGAACATAAGACCCCTAACAAAGGGATCTAGAGCGAGGCCTAGTCCTCGGAGGAAGTGGGAGACGAACACGACACTCTCGTTGGGTTCGGGAGTAGGGACGACTTGCCCTCGGGTAGGCAGCCGATGCGAAATTTTGGCGGTCAGATATCTGGCCTCTCTCAACTTCTTGATGTCCTCCTCCGTGACAGAGGAAGGCATCCACCGACCTTGAAGGTTGGATCCGGACATAGTTGAAGATCCGAAGTGCCTAAACCTGAGCTTTGGGTGTTGGAACTCGAGGCAGGAGGCGGATTCAATTAAGATCGAGAACAAAAAGCCTTGTACCCTTTATAAAGAGGGTGAATATCAAGCGTCCTCCTCGTGGCCGTTTGGGACTTGCCTAAGATCTAGGAGTCCTACTCATAGGCATGGTTGGGTTACCCACGTCCATATTGATGAGAATCCCGTGATAAAGGGGAATACGATCTCTGCTTCGATAAGACATGCCAAGGAAACCGTCTCGTGAAACATGCTGAGATGGGTTATGAAAAATGATTCGAATAAAGACCTGGCTGTGGTGTGATGTCACACTATGGGGTATGTCAGCAGATTAGATTTGTGGAAATATTATTCTCTCTACGGTGGTATGTGGAACTCGCTTTGCAGAGCCGGACACGATCCTCGTGTTCAAAATCTTCTATGAAGTATTCAGAGGAGGACCCCGCCTTGCAATGCCGAAGACAATCTACACGCTGGACTCATCGTCATTGAAGCCTGGTTCAGGGGCTACTGAGGGAGTCCTGGATTAGGGGGTATCCGGATAGCCGGACTATATCCTTTGGCCGGACTGTTGGACTATGAAGATACAAGATTGAAGACTTCGTCCCGTGTCTGGATGGGACTCTCCTTGGCGTGGAAGGCAAGCTTGGCAATACGGATATGTAGATCTCCTTCCTTGTAACCGACTCTATGTAACCCTAGCCCCCTCCGGTGTCTATATAAACCGGAGGGTTTAGTCCATAGGACCAAGAACAACAATCATACCATAGGCTAGCTTCTAGGGTTTAGCCTCTTCGATCTCGTGGTAGATCAACTCTTGTACTACTCATATTATCAAGAACAATCAAGCAGGACGTAGGGTATTACCTCCATCAAGAGGGCCCGAACCTGGGTAAACATCGTGTCCCCGTCCTCCTGTTACCATCCGCCTTAGACTCATAGTTCGGGACCCCCTACCCGAGATCCACCGGTTTTGACACCGACACTCATAATCATGTCTAGCATCTTCTACATGATGCCATCTTCTACATGATGAATGTGTCCTGCATCTACTTCCTAATCATGTACTGGAGATTCTTCGTCTTGTCGCCCGCCGTCGCCGCTATTGTCTTGCTGCCCTTCCTTATTTCTTGCCCGGCCCCCATGGACGACTTCATAATCATCTTCATCACCTTGCCACCGATAGCCATCCATGAAACCACGCAAGAGTGGGTGGTCCCGCACCTGTCTGGAATCCGGGTCCATAAGCCTCTTCAGCTTGCATCTTCGACACGAACATCTTATCTCCGTCTCTTTCTTTTGAAACATCTCGGCCTTCACGGAGCTCAAAAACCTATTCACGATGCCTTCGGTCATTGTGCGGACCATGGTCGCCTGCGGGGTAGAGCAAAATGATATTTTAGAACCAAATTTTTTTGGAATGACTTTGCCTAAAAATAGGACCAAAAAGAATGCTAGTGCCAAACTCTCGCCGAAACGGAAATGAATCAACATTCTGGAAAAATATTGGAAACTATTGCATTTCAAATACCGGTACCTGCAAACACAAACATATGCGACACCACAAACATACGTAGATCTAGGCCATAAAAAGTGTGTATGTTTGTAGGAGAAAAAAGTAGATCTAGAACATAAAGAAAGCTTTCCCCTTACTTACCTATCAGAAAAGGAAATTTAACCACTTAATTTGGGTGAATCTATGTGCAAATGAGGTGAGGAGGAGGAGGCAGCCGAGACCAAGCTTGGTAGAGGTGGAGAGAATGAAGTGGGGAAAGTGAGTGTGGTAGGTGGCTGTCAAAAATATCTAGCTGCTCTCAAGTTACCAATGGCGCACCTCCTAGGAATGCACCATTGGTAACCAGGGTTACTAATGGTGCACCTGGTGTGTGGTGCGCCATTACTAGTTATGAATTTTTTTTTGAAAAAAACTGTTAGTAGTGGCGCACCGTGGGTGTGGTGCGCCATTACTAGTTAAAACTAGTAATAGCGCACTTTCCCCTCATGCGCCACTCCTAAGTCTGGGAGGGGTGTGGGGCCAGGAAAAAACTAGTAATGGCGCACCACACACCAGGTGCGCCATTAGTAATATGGCCACTAATGGCGCACCTCTATCTGGTGCGCCACTGCTATATAGAAGTGGCGCACCACATACATGCTATGCCATTAATGTCCATATTAGCTATAGCCGTTTTTCTAGTAGTGAAGATGCATTTGTATGACTAGTTTATCTTGTGAGAGAAAAGGATGGATGATGCAAGACCTTATTTGAAATTGTGGAGAGGTGTGTGGGTACCTTTTTCAAAATTGCCATAGTTTCCTTCCTATCTGTCAGATATAAATCGGACGGCCTATATTGCAGGATGGCAAGCACACCATCATCACCAACTCTATTTTTTATAAGGGTCCGTCCGATTTATATTTGACGGATAGGAAGGAAACTGTGGCAATTTTGCAAAAATATACCCACACCCCTCTCCACATTTGCAAATAAGTCCTTCCCTCATTCATCCTTTTCTCCCACAAGATAAACTACTCATACAAATGCATATTGATGTTCCGTGCAACGCACGGGCATCTTGCTAGTGTACATAAAAAGTTGAGTTGGTGATGATGGTGTGCCTGCCATCCTGCAATATAGGCCGTCTGATCTATATCTAACGGATAGGATGTAAACTATGAAAATTTACCAGCACTCCTTTCCACATTTGCAGATAAGGCCTTCCCTCGTTCATCCTTTTCTCCCACAAGATCTTGATGTTCCGTGCAAGGCACAGGCATCTTGCTCATTTTCTATAAACTCGGTCAAATTTTATGAAGTTTGACTTCAGTCAAACCTAATATGCAGAGTAAATAAAAACATAGGGAGTATCTTACTCCGTGACCAAGACGAAAGGGAAAACGAGACAACTTATTGTTTATTTGAGCCGTTCAAGTATACTCATGTGGCATTGCTTATTTCTCATTCCTCTCCAACCCTCTTGTCCATCGATCATGCTGCCCTCCAGTCGAGTTCATTCTCCCGCATGCGTCATTTGAACATTCCACCGAGTATCATTCGCTTGTATTTCCAATGTTGTAATTTGTATGACATTCATACAAACAAATGGTTCGTTTAAAGTTTCACTTTGCCTCAATTATGTGTCACTTCCCATCTTAGTTTTGACATCCCATTCGGTTCATGCCCCGACACATCTTGACGAGATCGATTGATGTTTGAGAGATCAATTTTGTGTTGTGCAAGGAGATAAAGGTTTGGTCTATTTCTATGACACTACTGCAGGAAGCTGCTAACGCGACACTACAATCAGAGACCCTTCGAGAAACTGTGTGCAATGCCATAATCGCAAACGGTGGTGTACGAAAACCGTCAGAAATGTATAAAACATTTGCGATGGAGGACACATCAAACACGGTTCAGATTTTAGTTTCATGTGTGATGAAGGGCATATGGTTCAGTTCAATTAACTGTTTGCCGTGAGGAGGAACAAAAGAAGCGGGCAGCCAGATGAAGGCGTGTGCGATACATAGCATACGGTTCACTCGGATGAACTGTTTATGATTAGGAAACACAAAAGAAACGGGAAGCCAAATGAAGGTGTGTGCGATATACATCATACGGTTCACTCGGATGAACTATTTGTCATTAGGCAACCCAAAAGAAATGGTCAGCCAGATCAAGGTGTGTGCGATATACGACATGCAGTTCACTCGGATGAATTGTTTGTGTTGACACAAGAGATCAGAAATGGTTCAACTTAACAAGACGTGTGTGTTGTGCGATGGGATTGCATGCGGTTCACTCGGCCCTTGTCATCATTGTGTGACCTCTATGGCAACCGTTCGCTCCCCAAGCGCCTCTTCGTGTACTGTGGCAACCTTCCACTGACTCTTCGCCTTTCTCTCTCGATTTGGAACTGATGTCGCACGCTAGCTCTTCCTCCCTCCTCCTTTTGCCTTCACCATTCCTTCTACCATTGTTTGATCGTCTTCTCCATGGAGGGAACAAGCAGGAAACGACCCCGTTATTCTGGCCCCGATCTGAATGATGACGCGGTGGGGGAACTCATTGATCAGTGCGACGTCATCACCTCGGCTAGCATGGCAGGTTCATTCAAGACCATTTTTGAATCAACTAATAACATCATTACAAGGAACCCAAGGGTCCAGGAGTGGTTTGATCTCCCCTATCTTCTTCATCGTGACCCTGCTGACTGGCGCGGGGACGAGCGAAGCCTCGCCTTGTGTAAGTTGATGTCGCTTGATAATGATATGTATGATGTTAAGATGCCATCGCTTGAGGGAAAGGCTAGGGCAGGCTCAAATGGAGATTGGGTTGTTTATATTGGGTACAACTGCGAGTGGGAACTTGTGAATGTGTACACTCGTCACAGGTTTCCACTTCCAAAAATCTCAGACTGCCCAGAGGTTGAGCACACAGATGGTCAACATGAGTTCAAATACGATCATGGTAACTGTTGTCTACGAAAGATAGCAATTTGTCGAGTTCCCAACCGCTCTTGGGATTACACGAACTATGAAGTTGTTGCTATCTTCGACAAGCTTGTTTCCTTCCTTACTTCCACGCCTCGATGGATATTGCTCAAAAATCAATTTATGTACACGAATGAGTACTGTGATGCAATTCAATACGAGGGTCTTGTCACTACTAGGGAAAAGCCTGTACACAGAATCTTACCAGCAGCGCGCTTTAAAATCAGACGCTGCTGCTAAGTAGCAGTAGCGCGGGCCATGGAAACTCGCTGCTGAAACAAGTTTATCAGTAGCGCGTGCACTCCAAGAAGCGCTACTGCTAAAATTCCCACGACGCCGCCGCGAGGCCAGTTATAGCAGCAGCGCGTTAAAATAAACAGCGCTACTGCTAGGTAACGTAGCAAGCAGCGCATTCTGGAAATAATCGCTACTGCTAAATTAACTACAAAAATTTAGCTCCACCTCGCTCCGTGAAGAGTGTTTTACCCACCTTAAATACGTTTCTTCTACAACTTTCACAAGCACTTGGTCTTCATTGAACTCTATGTGTACGATCCGTGGCCGCAATAGGAGTCCTCGCCAGTTCTTAGACCAACCGGCGAGGATTCCTATTGACAAATCAAATTGTACACAAAAAGACCATTGATGATCAATGTATTTTTATGTCTATGTCTATTTTTACATACTGACACATAGCAGTAGTGCGTTCAGGCCGAAAGGCACTACTGATAGGTAGTTTAGCAGTAGCGCATTTACCTATAGCGCGCAACTGCTATTCCATTCCATCTCCCCCACTCACTAGCCTCATCCACAGATCACACTCACACACACTCACGGTCTCCTCCTCACCCCCCGTGCTGCCGGTCCTCCCCCGTCGCCCCTCCCCCAATCTGCGCCACTGTCGCCTCATCCTCCTCGCTGGACTCGGTACCGGCCTCCTCCTCTGTCCTCCCTCCACTCGCCGCTAGCCGCCCCCTCCTCGCTCCGCCTTCCTCCTTGATTCGTCCTCCCTCCACTCGCCGCTGGCCGGCCCCTCCTCGCTCCGCCTTCCTCCTCCGTCCTACTATCTTCTTCCTCCTCGAGTCGCCCCTCCTTGTCCCTCCTCCCTAATACATTTTGATTTAGTAGGCTTTCATATGTAACATTTTGATTTAGTTGATATGATTCAGTTTATTTAGTAGGCTAGTTGATTTAGTTGATTTAGAACATTTTGATTTAGTTTATTTAGTAGGCTAGTTGATTTAGTTGATTTAGTAGGCTAGTTGATTTAGAACATTTTGATTTAGTTGATTTAGTATGCTAGTGGATTTAGTATGCTAGTGGATTTAGTATGCTAGTTGATTTAGTTGACTTAGTATGCTTGATTTAGTTTTTTTGTAATAAGTTATTGTTTTGGCAAAATGTCGGTGCCAATTTAGTTAAATTTGCCACTTGTTTCCTGTGAAGTGAATCGTTAATCCTTTGCTCATATTGCTTTAGGAAAATGGCGCCACCACCAGCACCACTATGTCGACTCTGCAAGTCAAGGTGCGCCAGCAGTCTTGCAACTGGCAAGCTGTTCGGCATCTACTTCCATCCGAGTTTTTGTCTTGCGGCGGTAAGAAATTAGATGAAATGTAACAACTATTTTATTTTTAGTGTTGGCATTACTGCATTGTGTCATTTTGCTTTTCTTACACAGATCGTCCCATGCAATGTGAGGTTGAAATTCAACAAGCTGACAGGAGACACTGTGACATTTGAGGATCCTTGGGGGCCGTACACTATGGAGGTCGAGAAAGGACGCAATATGTCGCAGATTGGAGGAGATGGATGGGCCCGTTTCCTCGCTCACATGCGTCTTACTGGTGGTGAGTTGATCAGATTCTCCTTCAGAGCAGAAAGACCCAAGCTGGTTGTCATTTATATCAACCTGGTGGAAGATGATGAAGATGACGAAGATGATGAAGATAATGAGGACCCACTCAATGAAGATGATGAGAACCCACTTCATGAAGCCAACATAGCTCAAAGAATGAGGCTGAGCGAGGAGGAGGTGTGCAACCTATGGGACATAATTCCGCCACGTGATGACTTTGTCGGGGTGCCATTCGTGACCCGCCTGACAAGTACCATGGTCGATCGGCATGAAATGGTATGTTATACGTACTGCATGTAGTAATTTGATGATATATATATATATGCTTTATTGTTATACTTACAAATGCAAATTATCCGATTATATGCTTAGTGAATCCGATGATATCCTTAGTGTAGAGTCCAAAGATATGCTTTGTGGAATCTAGTCAATGATATACTTTAGTGTAGAGTCTGATCACATGCTTATTAGTGTAGAATCCAAGGAACTATCAATAGTGTAGATAATCCATATATATACTTATTAGTAGAATTCATGATTAATTAGTACAAATGCGTAGTACTGTGTCTTTTGATAGTGTAGAAATCTAGACTTAATAGAAGTATATTTGCAAGAGTATGTGTGAGGCTATTTATTAATTGATATGTTTTTCTTATTCAGAGATTGCCAAAGAACCTATCTGTGAGTTGTGGTATCGAGCCTGATGAAGAAGCCTCAGTTGGACTACGCCTTACCGCAAGGGGCTCCGTCACCACATGTACATACCGCATGGGCACAGATGGTCGCACACACTTGAACTCGGTTGGGTGGAAGAGATTCCTCGTTGGCAAGAATCTTCGTGCAGGACAGGCCATCCTAATTACTATCAGGAACACCCACCGCCCAGGCTTGAGGATGATGATCGTCGTTGATATCATCTAGAACTACATATGTGTGTGTGGCTATATCATCTAGAACTACATATGATGATCGTCGTCGATATCATGTAGAACTACATATGATGATCGTCGTCGATATCATCTAGAACTAAATATGATGATTGTTGTCGATGTCACCTTGTACTGCTTGAGGATGCATGTTGAGTATATATGAAATTGTTATCTAGTGCTCCCTCGGTTCCAAATTACTCGTCGTGGTTTGAGTTCAAATTTGAACTAAAACCATGACGAGTAATTTCCAACCGAGGGAGTACTACCTAGTACCTATAATGCTTTATGAAATTGATATCTAGTAGTACCTAGTATTTGGAAATTGTAGTTTATCGAAGCTGGAATGGGGAAATGGTGAAAGATATAACAGTAGCACTGGACCGGGAAATCGCTACAGCTAAGTAATAGCAGTGCCTTCCTGAAAAGCGCTGCTGCTATAGTCAATAGTGGTAGCGCGGGTACAGGCAGCGCTACTACTAAGAGTTAGCTGTAGCACCTTATTGGTAGCGCGGGCACCCGCGCTGCTGATAGGCCTAAAACCCGCGCTGCTGCTAGCCTTTTCCCTAGTAGTGTGTGTTTGCTGCCACCACTCATGGCACTGTTTTTGCATGGAATCATCGTGCTTTCGGTACGTTTGTCTTCCACCGTAATTACAATTGTTTCATCCACATGCATGCCGGTTAGCTAGTTTCCCTTTACTAATTAACCTTCTTGTGTTTCCAAGGTCCTGTGAATATTCCACCACCAATACTTGAAAATTTTATGCACGAGCATGAGGACGAGCAGGACCCATATACTCAGTGGCGCCTAGCAACTTATTCCGATGGATCACCTCTTCTTGCATGTATACGGGGCACTTCTGATGTTACTAAGGAAGCATGTGTTGTCTCGTATGGTCGCACTCTCCGGACTTATTCCAACATCCGTTGCAGAGTATTCGGGATGTATACTGGTGTACTAGCGCCAACACCTTCTCCCTAGTTCAGTATTCAAAGTCTTGGAGGAAACTCTCTCTTCCTTGGACAAAACTATCCAATGATGGTGGAAGGCGATCCAGGTGCTGTTGACACAACGTTACTACCATCTATCACTACAAGAAATATGTCAACTTGCGACCCTCACTATTGGTCATTGAAAGGTCATTGATTTTCATTTGCGACCTTTTTTGACCAAAAACAGAAGGTCAAAAGCTGGCGGTCGTAAACTGAAATTAACGACCTTCTTTGTGAGAAGGTCGTGGAAGGCCACAACCAAAACAAAAGGTCATAGATTCTATGACCTTCTATTTTGGTCGCTGGTTTTCTGCCCAAGCCACGTCGGATCTGACGTGGCAAAATTGCGACCAATTGAGAAGGTCAAAAATTAGAATCGGCCCGGTCCAGTTGGGTGTTTTACATGGGGCGAGCCCAACAATTCGGCCTTTTTACTGTATATTTGTTCTGTTAATTTACTCTAGCTACATGGGCCTGGCCCAACAATTTGGCCTTTTTATTTTCTAGGCCATGGCCTTTTTGCTAGTCTATTGATTTTCTATTTTCAACCATTTTATTTTGCAGCTGGTCCCACCACAGATTGGTCCCACTTGTCATGCTTATCCCAAAATTGGTCCCACACATCAAAAATTTCAAACTTTACCAAACAACCATTATATCATTTCACAGGTATTCAAATCACATACACAATAATTATCAGACCAGAGAGCAAACGAAATTCATCCAAAACAACACTACATTGGTCTATTACAATCATTACAGGATACTACAAGCCAGATATGCCTACTACTGCCTACAATTACAACAAATAATATGCTACTGTTTGTTGATATGCTTCACAGCTTCAGACTTTGATTCGCACTTCACCTGTGCAAAGAATAAGAATGAAAATATAAGAATAAGAATGTGTACAGAACATCAAACAATAGCCAATGAGGAATCCAATAACTTATAAGCAAAAATTACAGCAAATGCCATGTAGATAAATAGTATGACTAACACTAACCAGTATATGTTCATGGATTTTTTTAGCATATAAATTGATCATTCATTCAAAATCCAGGCATGTCAAATTTTAAACACCAACAGAACAAATCTAACAAACTAGACTATAATCATCATGCATCAGGATTTATGGTTCTAGCAAAACAGTAAGGAGAAAGAGATACACGCATCAAGCATACCCGCTACTACAATAAGAGGTCGAGATGCTCCAGAAACTGTAGGGAGTATGCACCCCGGTAGTCGTGCAGTAGCTAGGGATTGAGGAGGATGAGCTTGCTCCCATTGTACTTGAATGGTAGACAAGAAAACAAGTTATGGCAGAAGAAGCATCATGTTGTATCCACTGTACCTGGGTCATATTTAGGTACACAATTAGCTAATATGTCGATAAAAAGTACTCAGTAGCTACAATGCATAGTTTACACGTATGAACGGAAGATTCAGCAAAGGCATGTTGATAAAATAGTGAAAACAATGGTATTAGGTATACGGCCATGCATGAGCACTTCATGATATTTATATTCATCATCACAACAACCTATAACCACCTATGCTCATTGTTACAAATCTATGCATAGTTAAAAAATAAACCTATCTATTTGAAACCAGAATAGATTTCTCACTCAAATCTGAATTCATTAGTTTATCGTCCAGACTATTGAAATCTCAGGCCTCTAATTCGCTAGGTTCTTGGGCAACAAACATCATTGCAAATTTGCAATGCAGCATAGATAAACCAAATTTAAGATTAGAAACAACAAGGTAGAATCATCTAGACCACATGTTTACCAAAAAAAAAAATCTAGAACACATGTTCAACCGGAATGCACTACTCCATTCTCGTAATATTAACATAGAGGAACTTCGTCTATTAGACGATCCCCACAAGGACCAAGCATCCACACTGCACAAACAGCACACTCGCATGCATAGAAATAGAGCTGAGGCAGTAGCAAATAAACATTGATGTATTACCCACCGTGCATAGACCAATCAGCAACAGCAGCAACAGTAGGTAGTAGAAGAAGCAGAAGGGGGAGGGCACTGTCTTGAGAGGAACTCCTCTGATTGCAGGAACCACAAAACAGCTGGTGGAGCATAGCCACCGCCATCTGCGCGAGCTCACTCCTTCCTTGGTAGAGGTTGGCAAGGTCCAAGCCACGGCCTTGATGCCCGCCGACGGATCTGGTGGATGTGCTCGCAGCGGCACCAAGATCAAGGGGATAGGGTTCCCGGAGGAAGCGACCAAGCTGCGTCCACCGAGCAGAGGGCCACGACCAGGCGTCGGGGAGGATGGGGCCGGAGTCGGTGAAGAGGCCATCATCCTTCTCGTGGTACATGCCGTTGCCGTTGGAGTCGGGCATTTTAGGAACACCTATAAATGAGATGGAAAACAGATTAGTCATAAGTAAACAATTATTGTTTGCATCAGTACATTGACACTTGCAAGTTTATTATTGCACTGGTAACCAGCAAGGTTATGTTTCAGTAACTACAAATTGTGGCAAATTGTGGTTAATTCGCCCTGGTATGTAGTCACTACTATCCAAGAATACATGAATGATATATATAGTAAACAAACAATGTAGGGAGAACTGCATAGCTGTATCATATCTAAGCTAAAAAGCACTGTGTAACTATATGAACTCTATGCTAAAAGGTCTTTGGAAGTGTATGTCAGCAGACATAATGGTAATCGGTGTACTCTGCTATTTTACCTACTATACACAAAACACATTATGTCCATGGACAATTCTAGTAAACGCAAAAATAGTATCATCAGTTGGGATCAATTCTGATTTTGCTTGCTCGCACACCAACCACAAACGTGATCACAACCAACTATTTAACCACTTTGCAGCCAAATTTAAGTTACTACTAACCAGAAGTGAATAATCAATCATTAAAGATAATGAAGTTAATCGAACAATTTTTACACATGTATAATGGCGTGAATAGAGCAATAGAGCAATATGAGTACTACAAGGAACAGTTTTCTGCATTGACAACAGAAGCTATGCTCACAAATTTATATTGTAGGTACAAGAAATGTGCCAGACATCATATAAGCATACACAATTACACACATGCTACTTAGATCACACTGTCAATTCATACTACACTAGTCACTCTTACGAGATATTGGCATGCAGCTGTACACAGCTACTTGACCATGACAATTAATAATACACAAGTCACTCTTATATAATATAATTGAACAAAACACTGTCATGCATTTACTGTACTATGACCAGGTGCAAGTTGATGAGAATCATCATGCTAAAACTGATACAACCACATCATATCCTTATAACGTTCCTAGTTCACTCAGAAAACACCTTACCAGCAGCACATAATTGCAGTCTGAAAACACAATTCACTCAAAAGACATATCATTAATATCACATAATCACAGCCAAAAGTCCACATTCACTCATGTGGCATAGCATCAAGACCTCACAAGGCGGGCTTGCTACAACCACAAAATCACAAGCCCTCTAAAACCTGGTGCCCATGTTCCTATTATTGTTTGCTCCTTCATTCATCACCCTAGCGTAGCGGATTCTATCTAACTAGGTGATATGTGTGGCTTGCCAACAAAAGCAATCTAAGAAAGTAATCTAGCAACATCTGATATGAGATAATCATCCATCCACGCTTGTGATTATGTAGGAAAAATAGTAGTAACCGGCACGATGTAGTGAAAGGAAACAATAACTGGTGATTAACAATACAATACATGATCAACACAATTAACTGAAGCGTTGCTGTCTGAATACACACAGTTTACTGAGTATCTCAGACACTGCATCTTCAGGTCTCACAAGGCAAGGAGAGGGAGGGGGTTACCTGCAGCTGCAGGCAGGAAGATGGGTGGGAGTTGGGCGAGGTCCATGGTGACCTTCCTTACTTCCTCCCTCCTTGCTCGGGTGGTTCTCCAATCCAACACATCCTCCAGGCCTAGCTAGGGTTTTTTCTTCTTCTCCTGCAGCAATGGAAAGGGAGGACCATGGCATCACCAACAGTACAGAAACGAGCAACAAACAAAAGCATAATCAAATCGAAATTGAAACGAATCAGGCACCTTGACGATGCAGCTCCATTGATGGCTAGGAGAAGGTCGGGGCAGAGGAGGCGCAACGAGCACGGGATCTTCGAGAGTCCCGAGGGAGGAAGGAAGGAGGTGGTGGAGGGGCGACGCAACCGACCTCTGTCGCTTCGGGTGGGTCCTGGCCGCTGGGTCGATCTGTGACTAGGAGAGAAGGTGCAGGCGATGGACGTAGGGGATCGCCGGTGGGGAGGTCTCCGGGGTGGGGGTGGTGGAAGGCGGCGGCGCCGTGGGATGGGCGTGAATCAGGAGGGGAATGGAAGAGAGAGAGAGTTGCGCGGGCTCGACGCGGTCGAAGGGCGGGAAGTCGAAGTCGGCGAGCAGCAGGTTACTGCTGCTGTCGGCGTCCGCCATGGCGTCGGGGGCAGCGGTGGATTAGGCGGAGAAGGCGTGGGTGGCGGAAGGGGGTGCTCGGGGCTGGGGAGGAAGAATTATGGGTGGGGGAAGGGGAGGGGCGAGAGGAGTAGGGTGTGGAGGAGGCCATGGACGGCGGCGAGCTCTGCCAGAGGTAGGTGGCAGTGGCGATCTGGAAGGGAGGAGGCGAGCTCTCGCTCTCTCTCTCTCTCTCAATCGGGTGAGACAACGAGGAGAAAGGAGGATGTGGGAAATAAAGTAGGCGGGGGGTGGATGGAAAATGACCAGCATCCGACGGCGTATGATGCACGATCCGCGTGAGACGTCCATGGACCAATCAGAATGCAACATGATGTTATGACCATCTAAATAGGTCATATTTGCCCAAAAATAATGTGTTAAAATCATATGAGCTATTCTATGACTTGAGAAATTCAAAAAGAAAATGGAAGCCTTCTCATTGTGTCACCAAAATGTGAACAAGTTTACAGAAAAAATAACAAACAACAAAAAAGATAAATATCTTTAAAAACGTGTCGTGAGATATGAGTTTTTTGGCAAAAAACATTTTCCATTTTTCGAATGCCTGAAATGAGTTTTTTTGTGAAGGACCTACAATATATTTGTTCAAAAATTACACCAAATCAATTTTATAAAATACTACGCCAAATTTAATGCACAATTGAGAAAATGGTTAGGTGTCACAAGTCTTGATCCACCTCTGGTGAAAAAGATAAATTCCACCTATTCAGCAGGAAGCGGGTCAAATTTGAACTGCGGCTACCTTATAGTTTGTTCTTTATTTTTTTCCAAAAATCATTTCTAGGTACATAAGTATGTATTCAATCACAGAAACATCAAAAGTGTTCCAATATTCAACCACTACCTAGGAACAGTCAAGCCCGCCGTTTTGACCGCATTTTGAAACTGGCATAAAAAATAAAAAAAATAAAAAATTGGAAAACTTCGCGTTGTGTCATTATATATGGCCAAGTTACCAGGAAAAATAATAAACTCGTAATACGAAAATTATTTTTAAAAAGTGTTCTAAGAAACGAGCTATCATGTGTGGAGACCAATGGCTTTCAAACCAAATGATCAATCTTATGGACACATTCATGGCACAGTTTGTTAAATGAACTCATTTTGTACACAAGGGTGCACATTGGAATGGCAAACAATGTTGCCTAAGGGAGTTTTCATTTATTTCGACAAAAAAATCATTTTCCATTTTTCAAGTGCCCCAAATGAGGTTTTTTGTGAAGGACCTACCATATATTTGTTGCAAAATTGGACCAAATCAATTTTCTAGAATACTAGGCCATATTGAATGCACAATTGACAAAATGGTTGGGTGTCAAAAGTTTTGATCCACCTCTGGTGAAAAAGACAAATTTCCACTGATTCAGCAGGAACCGGGTCAAATTTGAACTGCAGCTGCCTCATATTTTGCTCATTATTTTTTTCCAAAAATCATTTCTAGGTACATAAGTATCTATGTAATCAGAGGAAAATCAAAAGTTTTCCAAGATTCAACCACTAGCTAGGAACGGTCAAGCCCGCCGTTTTGACCGCATTTTGAAACATGCACAAAAAATTCAAAAAATTGGAAAACCTTCGCATTGTGTCATTATATGTGACCAAGTTATGAGGAAAAATAATAAACTTGTAATACATCAATTATTTTAAAAAAAAGTGTTCTCAGAAATGAGGTATCATGTGTGAAGATTCATGGCTTTCAAGCCAAATGATCAATCTTATGGCCACATTCATGGCATAGTTTGTTCAAATGATCTCACATTGTGCACAAGGGTGCATATTGGAATTCCGAACAATGTTTCCAAAGGAAGTTTTCATTTTCTTTGCACGAAAAATTCATTTTCCATTTTCCGAGTGCCCGAAATGAGTTTTTTTGTGAAGGACCTACCATATATTTGTTACAAAATTGGACCAAATCAATTTTATCAAATACTAGGCCATATTGAATGCACAATTGACTGAATGGTTGGGTGTCAAAAGTTTCGATCCACCTCTAGTGAAAAAGACAAATTTCCGCTGATTCAGGAGGAACCGGGTCAAATTTGAACTGTAGCTGCCTCATAGTTTGCTCATTCTTTTTCCAAAAATCATTTCTAGGTACATAAGTATCTATTTAATCAGAGAAACATCAAAAGTTTTCCAGGGTTCAACCACTAGCTAGGAACGGTCAAGCCCGACGTTTTGACCGCATTTTGAAACGGGCATAAAAAATTCAAAAAAATCAAAAAATTGGAAAACTTTCGCATTGTGTCATTATATGGGACCAAGTTACGAGGAAAAATAATAAACTTGTAATATGGCAATTATTTTAAAAAAGTGTTCTCAGAAATGAGCTATGATGCATGAAGATTCATGGCTTTCAAGCCAAATGATCAATCTTATGGCCACATTCATGGCATAGTTTGTTCAAATGATGTCATATTGTGCACAAGGGTGCATATTGGAATTCCAAACAATGTTTCCTAAGGAAGTTTTCATTTTCTTTGCATGAAAAATTCATTTTCCATTTTGCGAGTGCCCGAAATGAGTTTTTTTGTGAAGGACCTACCATATATTTGTTGAAAAATTGGACCAAATCAATTTTATAAAATACTAGGCCATATTGAATGCACAATTGACAAAATGGTTGGGTGTCAAAAGTTTCGATCCACCTCTGGTGTAAAAGACAAATTTCCACTGATTAAGGAGGAACCGGGTCAAATTTGAACTGCAGCTGCCTCATAGTTTGCTCATTATTTTTTTCCAAAAATTATTTCTAGGTACATAAGTATCTATTTAATCAGAGAAACATCAAAGTTTTCCAAGATTCAACCACTAGCTAGGAACGGTCAAGCCCACCGACCGCATTTTGAAACATGCATAAAAAATTGAAAAAATTGGAAAACCTTCGCATTGTGTCATTATATGTGACCAAGTTATGAGGAAGAATAATAAACTTGTAATACGACAATTATTTTAAAAAAGCATTCTCAGAAATGAGCTATATTGCGTGAAGATTCATGGCTTTCAAGCCAAATGATCAATCTTATGGCCACATTCATGGCATAGTTTGTTCAAATGATCTCATATTGTGCACAAGGGTGCATACTAGAATTCCAAACAGCGTTTCCTAAGGAATTTTTCATTTTCTTTGCACGAAAAATTCATTTTCCATTTTCCGAGTGCCCGAAATGAGTTTTTTTGTGCAGGACCTACCATATATTTGTTGCAAAATTGGACCAAATCAATTTTATAAAATACAAGGCCATATTTAATGCACAATTGACAAAATGGTTGGGTGTCAAAACTTTTTATACACCTCTCGTGAAAAAGACAAATTTTCGCCCATTCAACAGGAAACGTGTCAAATTTGAGCTGTAGCTGCCTTATAGTTTTCTCTTTATTTTTTTATCAAAAATCATTTCTAGTTACATCAGCATCTATTTAATCATAAATACATGGTTTGGTGGTAATACGTCGTGGTTTGGACGGTGGCCCAGGGCCCCAACTCCAAAGCGCGTAGACTTGCATGCCCGCCGCGTGGTCCCCGCCTGACCGTGGCATTGCTATTCGTTCTAGGTAGCCTAGGCATGTCTAGTAGGTTGGGAACTCCTCAGGTAGATGCTAGGAAGAAAATAACAACAGAAGAATCTCACGAGGAGACCGAAATATGCTCAAACATGAATTAGCAGCCAAGTGTTTGATAAGCGGTACGGGAAATTCACATGGCTAATGGGCCTGAGTTTTGGCTGAGGATGATCATCTACTAGGGAGACTTTCTTGGCAAATTTTCAGCTCATATGGAGGAGTTTGGATGGCACTTGCTTTGCAAAGTACCACATCGGGCAGAAATGGATAAGTGGATTGAGCTAAAATTTTGTGGAGTATGGTAATTTGGGCATATTAAAGCACTGTAAAATTTTTATACCATTTGGATAATCGTAGCTTGTACTTCCTTCACAAAGATTCTCTCTTGATAGAAACTTTATAAATTTGCTGATGAAGATTTAATAGAAAAATGGAGCTGAATATTGGAATGTGGCAATGATTTTTATATGTAAGATGGCACAAAAAGTTTGAGGACAATAGGAGGTGTCTAGATAGCACTTCCTTTGCAGTGTGCCAATTTGGACAGAAAATAGAAATTGAAGCTGGGCTTACATAGATGATTGGATTATGCTGAAATTTGGTGTTTGGGGTTTCTATAGTCAGGGTAATGTCCTGGCAAATTTTCAGCAATTATAAAGCAATATAAAATGTAGTTTCTTCACAAACTAAAAATATTACCAGGAACAAAGATTCGATGGTGAGCTCACATGTATTGTAAGATAGAGCTAAAATTTTGTGTAGAGTTATGACTTTGGCATATAGAATATGTGGCAAAAATTAAACTCATAATGATATTCCTATCTTGTACATCCTTCACAATGCTTCTAGGTGGACAAAAACTTTGGAAATTTGCTGAGGAAGATTTACTGGGCAAATGGACCTGAATTTTATCATGCGGCAATGATTTGGATAGGAAAGAGTGCCCAAAAATTTTGAGGGCAATCAAGAATATATAAATAGCACTTCCTTCACAAAGTGTTTTTCTGAACAAAATAGGAAAATGAATATTGTTCAATTATTTTTGAACTAGGCAAGGAAGGTTTTGTACATGTTTGACAAAGATATGACGGAATGAATTTATGAGATTTTTTGGGAATTTTGGGAATGATAGAAATATAGGTTGCTTCACAACCTAGGGTAAAAACTGACACATGGACATGACACATAGGCACAACTGATGAGGTGGCGCCTAGTCATAGCAACCCACCACAAGGTTATGACCATCTATATTGGTCATCATCAGCTACAAATAAGGCAACGGAGCAGTGCTATATGCTTTATGACCATTTCGTGTAAGGAAATTACGACCTTTCTGACCAAAATGGTCGTTATAGTTTAGGGTTTGGAGCCCGAACAGCTTTTGACCAATTGGTCTCAAACGGTCATAGATCTATGACCAATTCTTCCAGGGTCACTGACAGAAGGTCACTAGTTGACATATTTCTTGTAGTGTATGAGAAGCAACTGTATATATACCTCAGACATTACTATGCTTCCCTACCGTCCCAATATGGGTATTGAAATAGGCCCATTTCAGCCTGGAAGACTGTCCTGCGTTGGTCTCGAGATTGACAGTAGCTGGCCCTTCCAAGAGAATCACTTTTGGTTCAAAGCAAGCATTTCCAACGCTGATGAGTGGTTAAGTTGAAGTTCATTTCATCGCTTTGTTATTTGTTGTGTGAGAAAAACTTTACTAGAATGTTTTGTTGGAAATGATCTAAAATCCAACATGTATCCTCGTTGTCGTTGTGGGTTGATGACTTGTTGTATGTAAACAATGGTACATTGCATATGCGTCCATGAACTCAGGCCTGCTAGTGGTGTCCATATGAACAGTGCTAGTGATTTTAGTTGCAAAAATTAGATAGTGCTAGTGATTTGTAGCTGCATATTTTGACAAATCACGGTTTTACAAGGTTGACAAATGGCAATGTTACTAGATAAAGAAATGGCAATCTTTCCAGTTTGAGAAATGGAAACATACCCAAAATGAAAGATATGCAAATCTTGCCCAATTGTTTGTACGTGGTTGCAAACAGGTCATCCAAAACAACCCTTTGCGTTGAAGGGATGCAGAAATCCTGCTCGGCACATTTTCCCTTGGCTTCCTGGGGAAGCTGTCGGTTTTCATACGGGTGTTCTAACTAGAACGTTTGGGATGAGTGTTTTATATTTAAAAACCATTGACATTTTTTTAAAAGAAAATCATTGGATAATTCTGTACATTAAGAGAGAAAGACGCAACTTTGTTCAAACCATCTCTTTCATTCAGTCACACTGCGAATTTATATTCATATGATCGGGGATTTGAGATACAGTATTACACCCCCAAAAAACTATTTCCGGCGGCGGCCGAGGCGGCGTGCCTCGCCGTCGTTGTCGTCCTCCGGGGCACCATTGTCGAAGTCTTCAAGGTAGCACAAAATATTCTTCACTTGGAAATCAAACATCATGTCGTCGCGTGATTGACGGGTGGGGTGCGGGAGGACGGCAACTTGCGCCGCTGAGAGGTAGCGGTCGACGGCAGCGTCCCATGCCGCTGAGGGGGGGGGGTGCGCACGAGCACGGGCACAGGCGCGGCGGGTGCAGCCAAACGCACGGGGACCGGCGCTGCGGTGGGTGGAGGGGCGTGGACGGGCGTGGCGGGTGCAGCCAAACGCACAGGGGCCGGCGCCACGGTGGGTGGAGGGGCGCGCACGGGCACGGGCACTGGCGCTGGCATGTACACGAGCTCGCGCTGGTCCATGGAGACCTCGCGGCTTCCAGCTCTGCGATAGTGCTCGGCGACCAGCCCGTCAATGCTTTGGGGATGTTCGCTGGCGCGGGCGCGGGGATGGGAGTTGGGAAGGGAGCGGGGGCAGCAACCGCCATGGCCAGCTCGTTCTGGGCTATGTCCATGGGGCCCCATTCCTCCTTATTTTCTATCTCCTCCGGCTCGGCGTTGACTTCACCAAACTTGAAGACTACTGGCAGATGATCATTCTACACCATGGCCGTGGAGGTCTGCGGGGGGGGGGGGTGGGCAATGGGAGGCGGACAGTAAGGCCACCCGTATTAAACAGCGGCTCGGGCGCCATTAATGGAGAGGAGGCGGGCGGCCATGGAAGTCAATGGGCTCACTTCCCAGTGAGGCTACGCAGCGTATAGCTCGCATGCTTCCCGGTGAGCCTACGCATTGGAGGATAGCTTGCACACCTCTTGGTCAGCCTACGCACCGGACTACGCTCGCATGCCTCCCGTTCAGTCAAGGTCAAGCAGCTGTCCGCACAGCACCTCCTACAACCATTAAAACCAAGACATGTGGCATCACGTGAATGGTTAATAGAACGCACATGGTTTTAATTGTACAAACATTTGAGATATTAAAGTGGAAGCTATTTTTTTTCAAAATGCCTTTGTTGGCTGTAATTATTCGAGTGCGCCTTCTCTCAAAATGGACACGAAAAATACCACATCATGTCGGGTGCCATTCCATTATTTCAGACGAGTTTTCGATTTACTAGAATTAAAAAACTAGGCATCTCAATGTTTTGTCGGCAATCAAAGGTGCCCTGGTGTTTGGAATCCATTCCCATTTCTTGCATGGGACCTAAGCATGCACCCAAGGACACAAATATGATTTTTCAACCAATTTATATGCACTCGAGCATGTGCATGTAGTTAAAATTTGAATTATGCACATAAACACATTGAAAACTCAGTTAATGCATAAAAATGTCCAAAAGAACCCCAGAAAATTACAAAAGTTGACACAACACTCCTATTGTTCTATGTTGACATGAGAAAATATTTGGAAGTAATAAGAGGCAGTGGATATCGTTTCGTCCCCAAAGGTGGGACGTTCCCTACCGAAACCATGATGCTTGTTGTGAGAAACATATACCCAAACCTGCCCCAAACCGGACAAAATTTTTACCACGGCATGTTGATGCCGCTCCATGAAAGCATGCCAAGTTTCATGAATTTCAGACGAGTTTTGGATTTACTAGAATTTAAAAATGAGGCATCTCAATGTTTTGCCGACAATCAACAATGCCCTGGTGTTTGAATTTCATTCCCATCTCTTGCATCGGACCTAGAAATTTACCCAAGGAGACACATGTGATTTTTCAACCAACCTTAGTGCATCGGAGCATGTGCTTGTAGTTAAAATTTGAATGAAGCACATAAAATGCCTAGAAAACCCAGTTAATGCATAAAAAATGCCGAACGAACCCCAAAAAATTCTAAGATTGAACACAACACTCCTGTTGTTCTATGTTGACACTAGAAATTTTTTGAAAGCAATAAGAGGCAACGGATACAGTCCTGTCCCCAAAGGCGGTATGTTCCCTATCGAAACCATCATGCTTGTTCTGAGAAGCTTTGGATTGTGAGAATCTTACACCCCAACCTGCCCCAAATGGGACAAAATTTTCACCACGGCATGTTGAAGCCGCTCCATGATAGCATGCCAAGTTTCATGAATTTCATACAAGTTTTGGATTTACTATAATTTAAAAACCAGGCGTCTCAACGTAATGCCGGCAATCAATAGTGCCCTGGTGTTTGAATTTCATTCCCATCTCTTGCATGGGACCTAGAAATTCACCCAAGGTCACACAAGTGATTTTTCAATGAACCTTAGTGCATTGGTGCATGTGCTTGTAGTTCAAATTTGAATTATGCACATAAAATACCTAGAAAACACAGTTAATGCATAAAAAGGCCAAACGAACCCTGAAAAATTCCAAGATTGAACACAACACTCCTGTTGTTCTATTTTAACACTAGAAATTTAATGAAAGCAATAAGAGGCAACGGATATCGTCCCGTCCCCAAAGGTGGTACATTCCCTATCGAAACCATCATGCTTTTTGTGAGAAGCTTATACCCGAAACTGCCTCAAATGGGACAACATTTTCACCACAACATGTTGATGCCGCTCCATGATAGCACGCCAAGTTTCATGAATTTCATACGAGTTTTGGATTTACTAGAATTTAAAAACCAGGCATCTTAATGTTTTACCGGCAATCAACAGTGCCCTCGTGTTTAAATTTCATTCCCATCTCTTGCATGGGACCTAGAAATTCACCCAAGGACACACATGTGATTTTTCAACCAACTTTGGTGCATTGGAGCATGTGCTTGTAGTTCACATTTGAATTATGCACATAAAACGCCTAGAAAACCCAGTTAACGTGTAAAAAAGGCCAAACGAACCCTGAAAAATTCCAAGATTGAACACAACACTCCTGTTGTTCTATGTTGACACTAGAAATTTTTTGAAAGCAATAAGAGGCAACAAATATCGTCCCGTCACCAAAGGTGGTATGTTCCCTATCGAAACCATCATGCTTGTTGTGAGAAGCTCTGGTTTGTGAGAAACTTATACCCGAACCTGCCCCAAATGGGACAAAATTTTCACCACGACATGTTGATGCCGCTCCATGATAGCATGCCAGGTTTCATGAATTTCTGACGAGTTTTCGATTTACTAGAATTAAAAAACCTAGCATCTCAACGTTTTGCCGGCAATCAACAGTTCCATGGAGTTTGTATTTCATTCCCATCTCTTGCATGGGACCTAGAAATTCACCCAAGGACACACATGTGATTTTTCATCCAACTTTGGTGCATTAGAGCATGTGCCAGTAGTTCAAATTTGAATTATGCAAATAAAATGCCTAGAAAACGCAGTTAATGTATGAAAAAGGCCAAACGAACCCCGAAAAATTCATTCCCATTTCTTCCATGGGACCTAAGCATGCATCGAAGGACACATATTTGATTTTTCAACCAATTTGTATGCACCGGAGCATGTGCATGTAGTTTAATTTTGAATTGTGCACCTGAAATGGCTAGAAAACCAGTTTAATGTATGAAATGTCCAAACGAACCCTGAATAATTCCAATTCTGTTACGACACACATACAGTTGCATGTTCACTTCAGATAAAAGGTCTAGCAATTCAAACACCGTCCATTACCATTGTGACCCCATTTTGTAATTCAAATCAAGTAGATCCCACACAGTTTATTCTCACCAACTGTGTGAGATGTAGTACAAAATATCTTGGAGCACCGTCGGTGTATAGTACGCCTATGGCTTACACGAGAAGGTGCGTTGGCTACAGTCCACAGCCAGCGTGTCAAGCACACTAGCTCTCTTCCCCAAAACTCCCGCCTCTTCATCCCTCTCTTCTTCAGTCCCTTGATTCAAATTTTTAGTAGCCCTGACATTTTAGTCCTGCCTCTGCATCCCTCGCAATCTAAAAAATATCTGCTCGCCCTTGATCCAAATTTTCAGAAGCCCCGCCTTGTTACTCCTGCCTAGTAAAATTTTCAGTTGCCGCAGTATTTCCTCAAACACAACCTCCGCTCACACAGACACACACAACCCTCGAAACCATTGGTAGGTCGCCACCATCGCCGGCGCCTCCATCTTCAACCTCTGCCTGTGTGTCGGGGAGCTCGAGTACCCAATGGCCGAAAAGAGGTTTAGTGCGGCCTTTTCGCCCGACGCCGGTGCCCGATCCACCGTCGCCGGTCCAGTGATCCGACCGCCGCCGTGACCCTAAGCCGGTTCAAGGAATTCCCTGTACCCCCCCCGGACCCGACAGTCGATGAAGTCCCAGCTAAGGGTCCGGCAGCGGCAGTGGGGGACGTGGGTCGCCGAGATTACAGACCGAGAGACCACACCCGCCCGTGGCTCGGTAGCTTCCACACGACCGAGCTCGCGGCCATGGAGTACTACTGCTGGCAGGTCCGCTACCACAGCGCATCGGCTAGGCTCAATTTTCCCTTCGACACACGTCTGGTCTACCTCATTCCGCCAGAGCCAGGGGTGGTGAGCTCGGCTATGGCGCGGGAGGACCGCGTGGCGTGAGAGTGTCTCAAGGCCGGGGTCGCTGACGAGGCCTGCATGCAAGAGCTAGGACGGCAGCACCCAGAGCTCATGGAGGCAGAGTGGGCGATCTTTGCCGCCACGGAGGGGGGCGAGGTTATCGCGCTCTCCTCCGATGACGAGGTCGAAGGCGGCTAGGATGGCGGCGAGGTTATCGCGCGCTCCTATGATGACGAGGTCAAAGGCGGCGGCGACGGTGGCGCGGAGGGCGTCGAGGTGGGCTCCGAGGACGAGGAGATCGACGTCGACGAGTGGAGGAGTGCCTTCCCCAACGACCCAGACGACGGTTCTGGCCCAGACTCGGCTCGCGGCATACCGTACATGACGAGGAAGGATTGGCTCGACCTCTACTTCGACCGAAAGTAGTTTAGCTTAGTTTAAATTTTTGTTTTATGTTCGGTTATGCAAAACTATCTATGTTTATGTTTGAATGCATGCTACTTTCGGTTGAACCTGCTTTGAACATGATCAAATTGAAGTTTACAACGTTAAGTTTAGGGGATCGACTAGAAAAGGCCAAAAATTGCTGGAGTATACATATATCCACTAATGGTTTTAGTCCTTTAACTTTTTAAGGGTTGCCTAGAGATGTCCTTATGACTTGTTTATTTCAGTTCTTCATAATATGATGCTCTATATGTGTAACTATTTGCTGTGCAGTTCAATTTCACCAATAACAGTTTCAACAATACCACTATGAATTACGATATTTGGTTGCTACTAAGGATATTGCAGTTAAGATGCCTTTTCGTTTTTTAATTTTTGTTTAGCAACATGCATTGTACTGAATGACTACATATGCAATCCCAGGCTATATAGCAACAAGGAAGAGTGTTACCTTAATTTTCTGATGATGTCTAGATATACATGTAATAAAATCTTATACAATGGGATGGATGGAGTGTTGTACTACATCATTTTTCAATGTTGTTTAGCTTCTAATATTAACTTGGTGCTTTTAGGTACATATATCATTGCCAAAGATCCAAACTTCGACCCTTTCTGCTTATGGGGCAATGAGATATTCATGAACCAGCATCGAGTGAGGAAACTGATAAAGATTGTTACTAAAATGGGTCAAAAGATGTCAATCGAACTATTTGTTTACACTTTATGCAAGGCAACAGTGAACTGCAGGATGGTAAGTAAGAACCCTGTAGCCTTCTATTTACTGCCCGTAATGAATTGTGTTAGATGACAATATCTGAATCTTTTTTCTTTTGCAGTGGATCCTAAAGCAGTTTACTCAAGATTACCTCTCAAACTACATGATTGGCGGCCGACCATCACAATGGCCTGGACTAGAGTCCTGCATGCCTTCTGCATCCAGGAGAGCACAATAGGGCCATTCCGCTTCACCTTGTTCAGCAACTGGAATGTCTGGCGCCTCTTTCTTTACCATCTGTAATAGTACAATTATAGAACCCTGGTACATCATTCTTTTTTGGTGCTTCTGTAATTCTTAAACATATGTACCTATGAATTGAATAATGCATTGGTAGTTTGAACATGATGGATATGAATAAAGCTATAGCCTACTTTCAAGTTTAAATTAGGTACAATTTTGAACAGCAGCAATTAAATTAGGGCGAAATTATGTTGTGCAGGTCATTATGGCACACACGGTTGGTAAAACAGAAATGTTTGCGATATACACCATAATCCGAGACGGTTCACATAGAGTAAAGTGTGCAAGCATGCACGCTGTTGCCATTCGCAAAGCATGTGTGATGTCAGACACTATCACATACGGTGCTAGAAAACTAAATGTGTGTGATTGTCTACCTATCATACACTGTTTATAATCATGAACTGTTTGTGATGTGCCCGGCATCGTAAATCTCCCGTGGCTGGAATCTGCCTGGAAAGCTCCCGTGCCTAGAATCTGCCTGGTTTTAGGCAGAACCACCAAACTCCGACTGCGATGGTAATGCGAGCACAAACGAGCAGCAAGGTTGACACATTTGGGATATTCGAGATATCGAAAACGGTTATACAGGGACAACTGTATGCATCAAGGCTCCCTATCTCCGACGGTTTCTGGGTCGTGTGGGAAGGACCCCCCTATCGCCCACACTGACTTGGAGACAGTTCCAAATGCCGTCACGGAAAGGGATTGAAAACCGTTTGTCTAGGACCGACGCGCACCAGTGTGATAGAATGATGGAAATGACCCGCGGGGGGGGGGGGGGGGGTGGGGTCTGTGCGGATCAGAGGGGATCAGAGGGAGTATATTGTATGTTTATAAGTGAAACGAACGTATTGTTCCCACCCTAGTCCTCTTTCAATCGATCTCCGGACGCCGAGATGAAATCGAGAGAAACTGAGTGGGTGCACGTGTGATACGTAAGGCGGATTCAAAACTTTGAACCGGTGATCATAGCATCCGCAAATCATATATAAAGGGTATTCAATGTTCGTTTCGCTTTTGAACGTACAATATACTCCCCCCGATCCTTTCTAGTTTACATATAAGTTTTTTGTGTAGTGAAAGTATCTCAACTTTGATCAAACTTACAGAAAAAAGTATCAACATTCAACAGCGCGCAATCAATATTGTTAGATTCGTATGTACTCCTAGATTTGTATTCAAACAGAGATGGTTTCCAATTTTTTGCAACTACGTGAATGTGCTTGTTCTCGCGCATGCTCTTTCTACTAGGATTTTTCCACGTATAGCCGGTCCAATAGTAATTTTTTAAGCTCCCTATCCAATAGTACTAGTTGAGTACTGACAACATCTGTAGTAGAGTATGTAGTGCTCATAGTACTCCATCCTTCCATTTATATAGGGCCTAAGAGCAAGTCTAATGAGGAATGTTGTATGTGAAATAAACATGAGGAGAGGGCTTTTTAGATCAATGGGGTACGTGATGTAACATGTGTGAATGTGCAGTTGATGTATTTGGCAGGGCCTAGAGAGGTATGTGTGTGTATTACGTATTCGAGAGAGGCATGGATAGAGGGGCTGGTGGGGGTTGGGGGCGTTGGAGAGATTGCATGAGAAATGAGATAGGTCTAGAGATAGAGAGATAGAGACTAATATGATGTCACGGCGAGAGATTCCCTTGAGTGTGTATATGCAAGGGGGAGGGGATAGAGGCACGAGGAGATTTTTTTTGTGTGGTGTCTGTGTTGGTCTGTGTGGGCGTGAGAAGATAACGAGACCTCGGGGCAGAGGGTGTGTCACCGCGTATGGTCCGGTGGGTCGAGGTGAGGGCCTTGGTTCGGTTCCTGTGCCACATTGGTCGGCCCGTGACGCACTTAGGGAGACCCATGGATGACTTGTCGTACAAGACGACGATAGCGTAATTGTGAAGGACTTTGTGTCTACTGACAAAGCCGGCTAGGATTTGTAACCATGGGTTCTAGGACTAAGGTAACCCCTTATCTCTGATATTACTATTCATCCAACCTAACTTTAAGGGGCATCCTACAGAATGCTCTGCTAGAATCATACTCGTCGATTAGGAAGAGAGTTGTGAGACAATGCGTGAGAGACAGACCTAAAGATAATGTGCGCACAGGAGACACGTATGCAGGTCTATGTATATAGAAAGGGTCAATGGGGATTGTGCGTGTGTATGCTTGTAAGAGGAAGAGTGATTGTGATAAAAGTTAGTGAAAACAATCGTAAGTGGTTACGAGAGGGAGGGAGGGTTATATCGAGAGCATGTATGCGAGAAAGACACCTCGGGAGAGAGTGTGTGAGCATTTGTGAGAGACCACCCATGGAAAGTGAAACTACACGTAAAAGACTGATGTACACATTGATTAAAGATATAAATTGTATCCAAATATTAGGATGGGATCATGATATTTGCAATTCGTGTAAGGAAAGGTCATTGATCCATCAGACATCTAGATTCTATCGAATTTGAGCATGTCTATGTTATTATTCGACATAATTGTTCCACATAGTTAGTATTTTGAATTCCAAACAATGCATCCTTTAGCAATCGAATATAAACGTGAGTATAGTTCATGTTGTGTGTGTAAAGCACATTGTACGTACGAAAGTTACACAATGAACATTATAAATAGCTAGCTATGAACTAGTATACATTTGAATTCAACTTAAGGTGGCTTTAAAAAAATGGAATTGAACATGAAGTCCATTCAATTATTTGAATTCGATATCATGGCATTTGTAAATCATACCTAAATTATGGGGCACCAATCTTTGCTCTGATTTTGTACATAGTAGCATATATAGTCGTGTACGAAATAGATTCAAATTTAGCTAATCCATTCCAAAATAATCGCAGTTATAGGATTTTCAAGTGTAAAAATTTCAAAAATAAGCGGATATTTTAATGAGGTTTTCAAACATACAAGGTCAAATTTAACATTGTCTATTTAGGTCAATCCTCAAAGTTCGAGAGTACTCTAAACGTGAATGCTTCTGTTTCAAAATTTCGAACGAAGCACCAAAAGAGCCTCTACTCGCCCGAAACCGTGTGAGACCAATGTTTCGTATTAGAAGGAAATTACCTTTCTAACTCTGACCCGTGAAACCTACCGGCCCGACGTCCAAAGGTCTAAACCGGGGTAGGTTTGTAGCTTCATCTAGACGCCACGCAACCACCTCCGAAAAACATTCATACACAATGGCCGCCTAAGCACACATGCGCGCAGCCAAAATCGCTCTCGCCCACTATTTGGGACACCTGGGATTACCATCCTACCCCCGACCCGCAGTAGGTCCGAAATTTAAGAGGGGGCAAAGTTTGTACTTTCCCCAAATTTCAAACAAGCGTGTCCCATCTGTTCAAAAAGCAAAAAACAAGCACGTCCCAGACCGAAACATGGTTCACCCTTAGATCCCCCCGCACCCCCCATCCAATTCCCCATTCGCAGTCTGCGAGCGCCAAAACTACATCTCCACCAGCCGCGAAACCCAAGCGTCCTCCGTCCGCCATCTCATCCCACCCATCAACCGACGCCCTCCTCCATCACGCCGGAGCCGATACCCCGACGTCGTCGTCCACCGCAACCTGAACTGCAATGCCCTCCAAGGATAGTAGTTGAAGCCGAGGCCGAGTCAGTTCAACCATGCTGTCTTGCGCCTCACCGCCGGCTCTCCAACTTTGCCACCGTCCACTGCACCGGATTTGTTCCTGCTACACCGTCCTTCGCCGCCTCGGATCTGCTTCCCCTCCGTCGACATACAGCCACGGCAACACAGTCAACAATCTGGCCATGGGTTCGTCCAAGCCTACACCCTCCTCCAAAACATCAGTTTCCTCGGCAAAAATAACAAGATTGGCGCGACATGTGGAGGCGACCATACTGGCAACCAGAAATGGTACTCCTCTTTCCCTTATTCGTGCAAATCTTACATGTCTTCTTGCACGGTATTCATCCCACAGAAGACACAAGTTGACCGCTTCTTCTTGATACTAGATGTTCCTAGTTACTCGCGATGCACAAGGTTTCTCCTCATATACTATTTCACCTTAGCTAGAGGTCCGTCGCCCCCCTGGATTTCAATTCCTGGCCAGTTGATTCCCAATTAATGGAAGCATTACCCAGCATAACAGGCGCTAGTCCGCCTATTACGCCGGGGAAGCCGCACCTCGGTGTTTATCGTAGAGGCGTGTGGGGCCTAGAGTTTCTGGCGCCTGATATGGAGGTCGACCGGGATTAAAGGGATGGCCTGGGGGCGCTGCCAAGCACGGCGGTGGTGTGAGGTCGAGGGGAGGGCGGATCGGCGGAGGTAGGGGTCAGGGCCGGTGGTTGCTGGCGCTTCGAGAAAGATCGTCAACAGTGACTGGCAGGAGGTAGACGAAGGCCATCTTCCCGTTCCTTATAGATTGGATGGTTCATGAAAAAATCGACTGACCTATTTATTTTCTGTCGACTGTTATCTTGATAGGACCACATGTGGTGATGTGCTGGAGGAGTACCTGCATTTCCTGTGCTCATATATTACAAAATCATACGGAGTAGAATCTAATTCCGTTTGCCATGCAATGTTGTAGAGCTATCATATGTCTCCTGTCATTTATTTTTCAGCCACCTGCTATCTGCTACTTTTACATTGCACTAGTTTTGCACACACTTCACCCATACTCTCACTATTGTGTTTTTATGCAAGGTATTTCAGTCTCTGCTGCTATGAGAGAAGTAAAAAAGAAAAGAGAGAAGTCGCTCCAGTATCGTACGCGGATAGGCCAGACACGTTTCAACCTTATAATAGGTGCAGTGTCGGTAGATGGAGACGGTAAACGTTGCTTTGGAGTTCATGACCTCGCTCCTAATGAACCACCATCACAGGTGCGTGCTTTAACTTTGCGGTGTCATATGTGGTTGCATGTTGCATATGGTGTCTAGCTTGTATTCGAAAGGCCGAAGTAGGTCTTTATTATGGTAAGGAAAGATATTTTTTATATGAACCACCATGCCGGGAGCACTAGAAGTCACATGGCTAGTCAGGGCATTGGCCTTGCCAGTGACAAGCCCAACACAGACATGCATCACCTGGAAGCCAACTAAAAAGCCACGATGGTGGCGAAGCAGCCCGCCTCCCACCAGGCTATCAGGTCCTAGATGATCATGCTCACCACTCCAGCCGGATGTCTAGCTTGTATTGCTTCCAATTTGGTTAAATTGCATCTGCTTAGCTTACACGCCTTCCTGTTTTTGGTACATACTAGTACATCTGTCTATTAACCATGTTCTTACATCAAACTAATGTTCTTGTGTATCGCTCATCAATCTCTTATGATGAGGCAGTCAGGCAATTGGACTACTATGAGAAAATATCGTCATTTAAAGATTGCAGCGTCAGCCTCCCCACATGATTCTCAAGAAACAGCAAGGCTAGATGAAGATAGTGAACGTAGCTCTATAGTTGATTACCGCATTTCCCCTACACTAGCATCGCGTGATATGTGGTTGCATGTTGCATATGGTGTCTAGATTGTAATTCTTCCAATCTGGTTAAATTGCATCTGCTATTCTACTTAGTTTATACATTATACCTGTTAATGTGACATGCCTTCCTGTTTTTAGTACATAGTACATTTTTCTATTAAGCATGTCATTACATAAAACTATTATTTTTTTGTATCCCGCATAAATTAATATGACGAGACACCTTTAGTATATGTAGTGTGATATTAGTTGCATCTTTCATATGATCTATAGCATGCGCTGCTTCTAATTTGTTGAAATGCCATTTATGATGGGACGCTTTTAACTTGGCAGAGTCATATTGGTTGCATCTTTCATGTGGTGTCTAGCTTTCATTGCTTCTTATTTGTTGAAATGGTTTCTGCTTAGTTTACACAAACAGTTGTGGATATGCCATGTCGTCCTGTTTTTCGTATTATTCCATCCTGGAATCATGTGTTTGCCTTACATCAAAGTAGTGATTGTCAGTATCATGCACGAATGAGTTCCGAAGAGTGAATTTTATTGCTTTTTCTTGTCGGTTTTACTTGACAATTCAAATTCAATAAAGCAGAAGGAAGTTGGCAAGGCAATAGATGATGGTGCTCCTTCCAAACGGAGGGCCTCTACAGATTCTACTCCTCCATCCCCCGAAGATGATTTCCAAGACAACACATGCATAGACACTCAACGTAGCTGTGTTGATGATGAGCACGTCTCCCCTTGTGCACCATCACAGGTGCTCCCTCTAACTTGGCACTGTTATATGTGGTTGTATGTTATGTATGATGTATAGCTTGTATTGCTTCTAATTTGTTTAATTTTATCTGCTTAGTTTACACATTATACTTGTGAATAAGACACATGTTCCTGTTTCTAGAACATACAATATCTGTCTATCACACCATGTTCTTACATCAAAGTACTACTGTTGTGTAACCTGCAACAATCACTTATCATAAGACACGTTTGACTTGGGAGTGTGATATAGGTTACATCTCGCATTCTTTTCTAGCTTGTACTACTTCTAATTTGTTGAAATGGCACTTATGATGAGACATTTTTAACTTGGTAGAGTGATATTCGTTGCATCTTTCATATGGTGTCTAGCTTTCGTTGCTTCTAATTTGTTGAAATGCCTTCTCCTTAGTTTACACATCATAAGCTATCAATATGCAATGCTGTGAATATGCAATGGCATTAATGACGAGAGACCTTTAACTTGGTACTGTGATGTTGTTTGCATCTTGCATATGATTTATTTCTTGTACTGCTTCACATTTGTTTAAACGGCATTTATGATGAGACACTATTAACTTGGCAGAGAGACATTTGTAGCATCTTTCATATGGTGTCTACCTTCCATTGCATTGCTTCTAATTTAGTGAAATGTCTTCTGCTTAGTTTACACATCATAGTTCTGGTTATCTCATGCCGTCCTTTTTTTAGTACATATTACATCCTCCTATCATGTGGTTGTCAAACATCAAAGTTCAGTTCATCTGTATCACGCATCAATTTTTTCTGAAGAACTAAATTGTTATTCGTTTTTCTTGTCGGCTTGACTTAACATGGCACAGAGAAAGAGGAAGCAAGACAGAACGATAGGGAAAGGGAAGCAGAAGAATCTTGCAGATTCTACTCGTATTGATGGTGCAATAGAAGGTCAATGTCCAGCGGAAAATTCTACCAACAGGGTATCCCGTGCTACACGAGCTGCAGAACAAGACAAACAGAAATAAATAGCTGCCACCAAACAAGTAGAGATAACCCTAGTTGTTGAAACACCTTCCATAGTACCACCAGCTGCATGATTTACTCGTTGGTCAACTCAGCTAGCAGCATGTTCCCAAGCTCCCTTGCCATCTCACACTACTTCCGAAGCACTCTTGACACAAGATGAGTTGGCAAGATCGGATGAACTTTGTGAGCTTCAACAGCAAGAAGGTAGTTGCTGCAGCCAAGTTACAGTTGCATGCTTCTTTATATGTAGTCTCACAGTTTGATGTACACTAACACTTCGCATGTTTGTTGTTGGACTAGCACCAGGGATAATGCTCGATAGATTAACTAAATTTAGAGGACGAAGAATGGAGATCTGTTTTGAGGCAGGTTGAAAAAGGCAACATGATGCTACAGAGTCAGCCAAGTTAGTATCAGTGGCAGCGGTTGCTGTTAGGTGTCACGTACGTATCCTCCCAACATGGATTCAGTACGGGAATGACAAAGACGAAACCCAGTTAAACAACTTCCTCGACCATTTATCTGTAAGTATGGTTATGTATGGAAACTAGTAATATCGTCTTACACTGTCCAATACTTTCTAGGTTGCTGATAATGAGACTCCCATAATTTTCAAAAGATGAGGTTCGAGTTGGATAGCCAAGATGATGCAACCAAGCTTGCACCCATATTTTCAAGTCTGCTCTGCGACAGTATCAGTATAACTTGAGGAAAACTCACTTTGAAGGCAAGGCTAATAGTGAACTTGCCCAAACATCTCCAGTGGAAAATATATCGGATTAAGAATGGAGAGGCCTCGTTAAACACTGGTCCGATCTGACGTATCAGGTACATTATATATATATGTGTGATCAGATCACATGTTGAAGTCCTATTTACTCATGTGCCACACAAATCGATCTTCTTGTAGGTGAACTGTTAAAAGAACAAGGCCAACCGTAAGAAAGTGAAATTCCAACAGACGACAGGATCTCGTAGCTATATTGCACACTGCGAGGCTCTTGTAATTAGCTGCTGTTTCACTCTTTTCGTTATACCATATTATCAGATCTATATTGACTTGTTCCAAATGCAGAGGAAAGCCCGCACGGACCAAAAAGTACCTGAACCAAATGCTGTGGAAATCTTCAAGGACTGTCACACCAGCAAGACGAAGGGCATGACTACACCAGTCAAAGCCGCTATTGTAAGTCCTTAATCCTCATGCCTTTTAACTAGTACTTACACTGACTCGTGCCTTGAACTGCATGGTTTCCAGCCAATGTCTATTAGTCTTTTCAATTTTATACACAATTTTCTTAGTGTATCATTGCACCTTACAAGGTTAAAAAGAGAGGAGTGATGTTCCTTTGATCTTGAGCCGTATTCTAGTTTCGTGTTGGACTTTCCCACACAATGTTACAATTGCCTGTTTGTCTGTTCTCAGTTGTTTTGTGATATGAATGATGTCATATTATGCTTACCGTATTATAAACTTTGTCTCTTTATCCTTAGTTGTCAATACAATGTGAAGAAATAGACAATACATTAGCCAGGGTACACGGTCATATGTTTGGAACCTGGTTTTATTATGTAGTTTGCAGTAAAATACAACTATTATTTTACATGGATTCACCAGAATAAGTTCTGTATATAGACCAAAGTTATTTTGTTTGGTTTTGCTGCCTCCTTAATATTTTCTGTTATGGTACTAATGTAAAAACTCAACTTTTCAGCAAGCTATGGAAAAAATGGTGGAACCGCCACCTTCTGAAGGTGGCGAGGCAACTATAACCGCAATGTCAACTCTTGCTGTAGTGGGTCAGCACCTGTCCACTAACAGTGCCAAAAGCACGTTCCTATGTAATACTGGGTTGGTTGTTAAGGCAACCTCGTCCAAACTACCTCATGATCAAGATATGCAAGCTCTAAACTATGTTATATCTGCGCTCCAGACACAAGTCCGTTCCATAACAGAGACCCTTTGTGAGACAAGGACAGACATTGTTCGATGTCGTCAAGATATGCATGGTTTTGAAACCAGACTATCGGACATTTGCTATGTTGTTCAGGAGCCTAGGAGAAATGAAGGCGAACGTTATGGTTCTCCATCGGACAATACAACATGAAAACATAACAGTCAGGTCAAATGAACTGAGCTTCTAAACTTCTGGTGGTGCATTTATCTACCATACTGTTAACTGTGATGCCAACCTTCCTTTTGTTTTATAGTTGTAATTTGTTTTGTTGCGATACAAAATTTGTTCTTAACGTGCAGCCACCAGCTGAAGAAAACAACAAGCCATTTTTGTATAGTGTAGGGTGTTCCCTATATTTGCACTGGTGGCGATCTTTGATGCCCAGTGGATGTAACCTGTGCAATCGCCTTAATAGCCTAGCGATAGATTTGGGCTTATTTATTTCCTCGTCTTCGTTTTCCCTGGTTTGCTAGTGGCCGCAAAAACCATGGGCCATATACGGACCGTGGTAACCATGACCCTGCTATGGGCCGTAGGATCCATGGGCCTCCAATGGGCCTCCAACACGGCCGTAGAATCGGTGGGCCTCGGGCCATCGGATAAATGGGTCTACATGGGCCGTAAAGGGGCGTAATTGGTATCGGCCCAACACGGTAACGGGCCGTTTACAAGCCGGAGGATAGCAAAGGCTTAATTCTGTCGCAGGCATGACAGGTCGTTAATGGGCCAGAATATAGGACGGGCTGGAAACGGCGTGACGGGTTAACAAGCCAGGAACGGGCCGACTCTTGCCACGGGCCGAATTTGGCCCATTAGGGGAACATGCCAGTAACGGGCCAGAAGTAATCAAGGGCCGAAAAGGAGACCCAGAACTTATGGGCCGTCAGTAGGCCGAAAGCTAACATAGGCTGGAAACGGCCCATGTGAATCATGGGCCGTTAACGGGTACAAAGAAATTTACTGTTCATTCTGGGCTAGAGTAATCATGGCCCTTTAAAGGGCCTAGAGATACGAAGGGCTCATACGAGCCAAAAGATTTCGTGGGCCATACATGGGCTGAAAGTGAAACAGGCTGGTTTTATATTCGACGGCCCACATGACGTTGTTGGGCCGATTTCGTGAAGCCCCTAAGGGGGTGTGAGTTACCGGGCCGTAAAATGGGCTATTTGCGAAGAGACCATCAACAGGCTTTTCATGGGCCAGCCCACTAACTTTTGACCAAGTCAAACGGGCCGGCCTTTGTAAGCTAAATGAGCCGGTGGTGGGCCGTCGCACGTGTCGACATATCATATGCGCCTATCTGACCCACTAATGAGCTGACACATGTTTCCTTCGTCCAATCAGAATTTCACACATGGAAATTTCCCATTGGTCAGAGCTATTAACGGGTTATCGGATCTAAAACCGCACCCGATAGCTTAACGGCGACCTGTTACGGTGGATGCCACGTGTCGGTCACCCTTGACGAAAGCACTGCTGTGACGCGCGATTTATCATCATGGAAGTGGACACTTCCGTGATGATAATTTTGGTAATGTCATGGAACACTTCTACGACAATACAGGTATGACTATCTTGATTTTATCGTAAAATCGTCATGGATGTACATGCATGATAGAAAACATGACCTACTATGACAAACACGTATCGTTACGGAACTGTCTTTTTTTGTAGTGACTCCATCCCTCAATTTATAAGTTGTGCTTACCTTTTTCCATCAACTTCGTGCAACGCATGGGCATCTTGCTAGAAACACTAGAACATGTCGGACCGCATGTGACCAAACCGACGATGCGTCAACCTAGCTACTACGTACCCTGCTAATCTGGCGGAAATAGCCCCGCCCTAGCGTTTCCAATTGTTATTTATCTCTATCGATCGTGCCAAGGAGCAGAACCAAATGTTACAATTTATACATGTTTCTCTACTCCTACTCCTATAAAAGACTCAGTTGGTGATGGTGGTGTGTCTGCCATCCGTAGTTTGTGACCATTGGATCTGCATTTAATGGCAGTGAGGTAAGTTGTGGCATTTTTGCAACAATAGCCCACTTCTCTGCTCCAATTTGCAGAAAGCCCCTTATTATCTTGAAAGCAACCACATCCCTCCCTCACCTCATCAAAGCAGCCCGAGAAATATATTTTGAGTGAAAAGTAATATATTAGGAGTATATCAAAACAAGAGTGATTTTTTTCAAGTTTGTGAACAAGTACTACTATTCTACTTGTCGGAGTTATTGGCCATGGGTAGCCTCATCTGCCCTCCATGGCATTTCAAGACATCGAGGCCGACTGCGCCCCTCAAGCCTCAAAGATTGATTGCCGCCTTCTTGTGGCTGGCTGGTCCAAGCGGCCGGCTGCCAGAGGGCTGGCTCCTAGCAGGTGGGCCCCAGAGGGGCCGGTTTATAGCAGGAGGCCCCAAGCGCCCTCGAAGTCTGATCCATGAATGCGATGAGACGAGGCGTGGCTACAGAGAAGCCTGCCACCCTCGAATCCAGGGCGGGTCATGGCTACAGTGCGCCGTACCGGCTGGTGATCTCCCGCACGGCGCGACACTGTAGCCCTTCCGCCCATGACTTCACTCAAGACAGAGGGGCCCAGCTCCCATGACGGGCTGTCGGTACGACCCACAGGTGGCAGGCCCTACCAGCCTGTGAAAAGCCAGAATGCGGCAAGCTCAGCTAGCCGGCTTGGGGGGAGGCCGGTTTCCAGTAGGCGGCCCTCCCCCAATTAAGAGTTTGTGCACCATCAGCTGGGAGAAATAGGGAATGGCTACAGTGAATGACCGCCAGGTGGTGGGACTGTAGCCATGCCTCCCCCGACAAAGCAAGCATCATTAGAAGCACGACTATAGTGATGAGCCGCCGGCAAGACCCGCAAGCGGCTGGCGTGGCCTGTCGGCCGATTACAAGACAGCCGGCAGGGCCCACCAGTCGGCAGGCCCTAGCTGCCAGCGGAGAAGCCGGCCAAAAGAGACACTAACGGTCTGGGCCTACACCCGACCGGTTTAACATTGTATCCCTGGGCGGTAGGCCTATATAAACCCCCAGGGCACCCATGCAAAGGGTTCAGACTATTAGAGAAACACACACACACATAGAGAGGGAGCTAGGGCTAGCCTTGTTCTTGTTCCTCCTCTAGAGAAACAACTCAAGGAGCAACTTGTAGCTTCCAGTTGAGATAGTGATCATGCGGAGACCCCGGAGAGCAGGACTAGGGGTGTAATATCCTAGGAGAGCCCTGAACCTAGGTAAGATCCGCTGGCGTGCATGTCTTCGCCTCATCCAGTTTCCTGGCACCGGCGAAGTTTTATTAGCCCCGTCCATGATAAGCTATCCCTTGGCATATGTCGCACGACACCTCCGACACTAATACGTTGGATCTGTCGCAACACACGGGCACATTGCTAGTCATAGGAAAAGGACTGTCGTGTTCGCGTCGCGCCCGCACTCGCCCGAGAAGCAGGAGTACTCCACGGCCCGTCCCGCATGCCACATAGCTAGGGGAGGCGTGTTGCCTAACATTTTCACTTTCATGTGGGACCGCCATTGATAAAACCGACTATTGGAAAACCGCACCCCGCCCGCCACCGGGTTGGAAAACAGAAATGAGGGGAAGATCTAGCTGTAGCACGGAAGCCAATAAATTTGGTGTATGATGGGGATCGTTGATAGTGTAGGAGCATTCCGTACTACTACGCCTACTAGTACGAAGTTTGTACTACAACTAATACTACCACTATACAACTAGGTACGTGCACGACACAACATCATAGGAACAAAAAAGGGAAGATCTTGTTTTGGGTGATTTATCTTTTTTTAGTCAACATAGTATGAATAATATGATGTGGGGGGCACCCATCTAGCTTATGTGGCTTGGTTGCATGGCTACAAAAGGTTAGAGAAAAATAAATAGATAATGTGTTTAGAGTGCACTCCACTAAATAGATATACTTTGGATCCATTGCAATGCACGGGCCGGCACATCTATACCCCTAGTAGCAAGATGCCCATGCGTTGCACGAAACATCAAGATGCATTTATATGAGTAGTTTATCTTGTGAGAGAAAAGGATGAACGGGGGGTGCGAGTATCTTTTTGCAAAATTGCCATCGTTTCCTTCCTATCCGTCAGATATAAATCGGACGGCCCATATTGCAGGATGGAAGGCACACTATCATCACCAACTCTGTTTTTTCATAAGAGTAGAGATACTAGCTAGCAAGATGCCCATGCATTGCACGGAACATCAAGATGCATTTTTTTACAAAACACCTATTGTGATTGACCCATGCAGGAGTAATCCCATGTGTAAAAACTAATGATATCTCAAGAATTTTATCGGAAAAATGGTATCTCAAGAATTTCAACGAAAAAATGATATCTCGAGAAAGATGAGAGATAAGGTAAGGAGGAGTGGGGCGTTGTGGTGACTGGTGGTCGGACTGGGCGGAGATATGGGGATGGACGGCGCCGACAGCGGTCACCATGCCAGATTGTTCCAAAGACTTCCTTTTTTAATTGCTCAACAATGAGGTTGTGGGAGATAAGGATGAACGAGGCAAGGCCTTATCTATAATGTGGAGAGAGGTGCGGTTTTTTTTGTAAAATTGTCATAGTTTGCTTTCTATCCGTGAGATATTGATCGGACGGTCTATATTACAAGATGGCAGGCACACCATGATCACCAACTCGTATTTTATAAGAGTAGAGATAGTGTGTGAATAACTTTGAAAGTTGGTTGTTGGATGAAGCCAATCCGACGGTACAAAGATGGCAAATCCGAGCACTATTGGCCGTTGGATATCATCTACATTCCACCAGATTCTGCCACATGTAGAATCTAGAAGACTCAATGGTTGAACTTAAGCATAATGCACAAACCTCAAAACACAAGCACTTCTCCTTTGTTCTAGAATCTTCCATATCTTAATTGCCCAAACTTATTTTTTCAAAATGATTTGTCACTATTTGTTTTTACTTTATGCTTTACAATGAACAATTCCATGAATCTTAAAATAGATTTTTTTTATAAAACTAATTGATTTTGAAGTAGATGAACTATAAGAATTAAATGAACATCTACATCATGCATATATGACTCAAAGATTAAATGCTATAGTGTGTTATTTATTCATAATTTCATTACCAAATCTCATGTGTTCAATGCACGTGTACCTTACAAGTTGGTAGTAGTAAGAAACAAATTCCGGATTTTGCACGAGCTCGTACTACGGGAGCACCACAAGGCCTGCCCAGGAGTTACGTTTCCCTCTCGGGGCCCACGGGACCGAGCATCGGTGACTTAGTCCACCGGCCTCTGAGTCAATGACATGCATACCTTAAATGCGGCTGACCCACATGTCATTCTCATGCTGGTGGAGTACTTCACGACTCACTCGGTCGAGATGAACCGGTCGGTGGTGGCGTGGTCGTGGCGATGGTGCGACAGCTGGGCGTCGAGCCGTTACGAGGCGTAGATGGCCACACCGGCGGGTACTACCTATAGTACAGAAGTACTAAAGCTGAGGATTGATGCCCGGGACAAAATGTGTCACAGCCACTGGAAGAAAATTCTATGGTGCGGGAGTACGGATCGGACCACAGGAGCGGTGCAGGCAAACCACATCCAATCGGGTGTGGCTATGGTAGAAAGTTGATGGTCGCTGCAGTTCAGCTGGCCCAAATGTCATGCACACAAAGATAGAGGAGCAGTGGGGCCAAGAGGGGTGAGGCGCATGTCGGGGGACGTCGTGCCGTGGGTTGGAGTGGTGTCGTGGGAATCACGTGTGGGTGTTTCAGTGGTAGAAACAAGAAACGTGATGGTCGCCGTGGTTCAACTATGGCAATTTTGCAAAAACAATACCCACACCCCTCTACACATTTGCAAATAAGGCCTTCCCTTGTTCATCCTTTTCTCCCACAAGATAAACTATTCATACAAATGCATCTTGATGTTTCGTACAACGCACGGGCATCTTGCTAGTCTACTACTCTCTTATACTAGCAACGTGCCCATGCGTTGCTCGGAACATCAAGATGTATTCGTATGAGTAGTTCATCTTGTGGGAGAAAAGGATGAACGAGGGAAGGCCTTATTTGCAAATGTGGAGAGGGTGTGGGTATATTTTTGCAAAATTGCCATACTTTCCGTCCTATCCATAGGATATAAATCGGATGGCCTATATTGCAGGATGGCAGGCACACTATCTGCCTGCCATCCTGCAGTATAGGCCATCCGATTTGTATCTGACGGATAGGAAGGAAACTATGACAATTTACATGCACTCCTCTCCACATTTGCAGATAAGGCCTTCCCTCGTTCATCCTTTTCACCCACCAGATCTTGATGCTCCGTGCAACGCACGGGCATCTTGCTAGTCTTATAAAATACAGAGTTGGTGATGATGGTGTGCCTGCCATCCTGCAATATAGGCCGTCCGATTTATAACTAACGGATATAGGAAGAAAACTATGGAAATTTTGCAAAAAGATACATACACCCCTCTCCACATTTGCAAATAAGACCTTCCCTCGTTCATCCTTTTCTCTCACAAGATAAACTACTCATACAACTGCATCTTGATGTTCCGTGCAACGCATGCGGATGTTTCCTTGGGGGTCTCTCCAGCGCGGCGTGGCCGTAGTTGCAAGTTGATGCCCCTTGAGATGCTGACATTGAGCACCCGCAAGTCGGGCGGGCCAGGAGAGAACCCGCAAGTTAATTACGTGGCACAGCCGGGTATTCTAGGAACTTGCCGTAAGTCCACGAGACGGGGCGACGGGGTCACAGCGATCATTAGTCTTTGCTCATCTCCGCAAGCTAATAATACACTATGGTTTCGGTATTTGTTCTGAGTTGGCCTTTAGCCTTTACGCACTAACCACCACGCGAGAATAGTTATGGGCCTCGACGTCGCAGTATCTGCCGAAGATTTATCAGACATCCAGTTCAGCATTGTGGGCCTGTCGGGCCAGTGCCATCCAGTATGAGGTGGTGCTTATCCTGGCTCGTCGCACAACGACCCGGAGTGCAACGGGCGATGGTCCCAGACCCTAGAGTGCTTAGTATGTAGGCCGGCGGGGACCTCTCTGCTGAGGCTAGGTAGGGCTACGACATGTTGATCTTCTGAGGCCGGGCATTGACCCAGAAAAGTGTGTCCGGCTAGAATAATCAAGTGGGTTGGAAATCATGGTGCACCCTTGCTGCGAAAATTATCTATTAATAGCCGTGTCCATGGTAACGGACGTTCATACTCATATCCTGATCTTTTACAACTAGAAATGGATACTTGAGATATGTGGCTCCTGGATTGCTTTCTCGCATGGAGTCGAGGAAGGTTCTCTGGGCATTAATGCTACGACATGCTTGTTAATTATAAATTGCTATTCTTTACTCTTCTACATGTTGCAAGGCACTTGGCACTGCTTGAAGATGCTAGTCTTTGATAGGCTAGGCCTTCCACTCTATTCTGGCATTCTGCAGTTCAGTCCATACATACATACCTTTCTTTGATACCAATGAATACTTAGTATACATCTGATGCTTGGAATTACTTTGGATGAGTACTCACGGTTGCTTTGCTGCCCCCTTTTCCCCTTTCTTCCTTCTTTCCGGTTGTCGCAACCAGATTGTGGATCCTTGGAGCCAGATGCCACCACCGACGGATACTACTACACGGAGGCCGCTGAAGACCAGGAGTAGTTAGGAGGTCCCAGGCAGGAGGCCTTGCCTGTTCGATCATTGTTGCTTTTGTGTTTGCCTTCTTAAGGAAGTCTTGCCTAACTTTATGTCTGTATACCGATATTGTTTCTTCCGCTGACGCTTGTGTATCGAGCTTGTATTCGAGCCCTCGAGACCCCTGTCTTGTAATATGAAGCTTCTATTATTTTATTTGTGTCTAGAGTTGTGTTGTGATATCTTCCCGTGAGTCCCTGATCTTGATCATACACATTTGCATGTATGATTAGTGTACGATTGAACCGGGGGCGTCACAAGTTGGTATCACTGCCAACTGCCTGTAGGAACCCCCTTTCTAACTCCTTGGCCAAAGTTGAGTCTAGTGTTTGAAAAACTGTTTTATTAACATGGCTGTGTGGCTTACGGGCCCATGTCGCCATTGGGTGTTATTAGGATCTTTTACTCCTCATCTATACTCTGGTACTCTGATCTCTCTTCTATTCGGGTTAAATGATTTTGCTAACTCTACCTTAGGTTCTCGTGATCACATCCACCCGAAGGTTTGTAATACACCTTTCTTGAATGGAGGGCCAGGATCTGCTTCACATTGTTCACTGGCCACAGGATCCTTTTATCGAGGGCACCTTGCATTGTCCCCTACAGATTCCTCGCTCTAGTGGTTTTCTCCGATGTGGGTGTAGCCTTTACTATGTCCCGTTGTTGTATCCCTCCATCGCATGCTAGCGTGCCGCCTAGTATGTATAGGATGATTCTCTTGTTCGAACTCATACTAACAATATGTAAATGGCTCTGTATTTGTATATGTATGTCTTTAATGACTACTGTTTTGTACGTACTGTGCCTTTGCTCATGTTCAAGTTACATCATGGATGACTCCATACACCTGCTTCAACCTCTTGGTACAACCGCTCCCTGATGTTTTTAGCAGGATGGCTGATGATCCTCCACCTCATCCTTATATTGCTGCAATGATGCAGCAATTTGAATTGTATCACTAGTTTATGGCTAGGGTAATGGCTCAGGTTCCAAACCAGAATGCTCATCAACAGCCTGCCCCAATAACACTACCAGAATTTGTGCACCTCAACCCGTCCATTTTCCGCAACTCCACCAATCCAATGGATGCTAATGATTGGCTTTGTGACATCCTGTTTGAGATGGAGTCAGCCAATGTTGCCCCTGCCTGTTATGTCACCTTCGCGACATTCCATTTGATGGGTCCAGTCTCTCAATGGTGGGAAAGCCACAGGGGTATGCTGCATGCAGAGACTGTAACCACTTGGCGGGAATTTCAGTTAGCCTTTCGTGCACGGAAGAAGATGGAGTTCCGCAAACTCTCACAGGACACAATGACTGTGGATGAATATTAGAGGAAGTTCCTTGAATTATCTCGCTATGCTGCAGATGACGTCTGCACTGATCCTCGCAAGCAGGAGAAATTCCTTGAAGGACTGCGTTCCGATATAAAGCTCACACTTGTTGCTCATGATTGCGCAGACTTTGTGACGCTTGTCAGTCAGGCTTTCCGAACAGAAACTGGTCTAACTGAGTACCAGGATTTGCTCAAGCGTACTAGAGATGTTGGCCCATCCTCGGGTCAGCCTTCTCAGAAATGTTGAGTCTGGATCCCACACGATGTCCATCACCGACCTGCTCCAACACCAAGGCCATCTTAAGTTGCACCTCGTCTGCCTCCACCGCCGAGACAACTAATGATCCAGGGTGGTCAACCCAATGTTATGGCTTCTCCTCATAATGATGGTTTATGCCGCAAGTGTGGACAGCCAGGGCACCGTGATGCTAGCTGTCGCCCGACACTGAATAAAAAGGCACGAGCTCGTCAACCAAGAAACCCAATTGCCAGGTCGCATGCACTCAATCATGGTCATTTTAATCATGTAAAGGTTGAAGAAGATCGACGGGACCCCTAGATTGTGATGGGTACCCTCCTAGTGAATTCAGTCCCAGCTTCTGTTCTTTTTGATACATGAGCATCACATTCTTTCATTTCTGAAGCATTTGCACGCAATCACGAATTATCATTCGAGAATATGTACCTTCCACTTGTAGTTAGCTCTCCAGGCTCGAGGTGGGATACCTCGATGATAACCCACAACAACCACATTGAAATTGGAGGGTTACTATTCACTGCTTCACTTATGTCCCTCAAGGTTTCTACCATAGATGTCATTCTGGGCATGAATTGGTTGGGTCCTCACCAAGCCTTGATCGACTGTTCAGCTAAGACAGTCCAGCTAACTCACCCTTCTGGCCAGACAGACCAATACTCAGCCCGAGCAGCCCGAGCAGCTCAAGATGCGGAGAACCAGATATATATTCTGAATGCATTGAATGCTTCACCTCTTGAGGGAATAGAGAACATTCCAGTCGTTCGTGATTTCGAAGATGTCTTTCTAGAAGAACTTCCAAGAATACCTCCTGCTAGAGCTGTTGAATTCATCATAGACTTGAAGCCGGGCACTACTCCTATTGCCAAGCGACCCTACAAGATGCCACCACATGAACTCCCTGAACTTAAGGAGGAAATCGACAAATCTCTTATCAAGGGTTTCATTCGTCCATGTTCCTCTGCTTTGGGAGTACCTTCTCTCCTTGTCAAGAAGAAGGATGTAACTAATCGTTTGGTCCAAGATTACCGTCCTATCAATCAAGCAACAATCCGCTTCCCAAAATCAACGACCTGTATGATCAACTTGTTGGTTCTTCAGTATTCTCTAAACTTGATTCGAGGTTGGGTTACCACCAGATTCAGGTTCGTGAAGAGGATATTCCCAAGACCGCCTTCATTACTCGCTATGGTTCATACGAGTACATCGTGATGTCCTTTGGCTCGACCAATGCTCCGGCCACCTTCTCTCGTATGATGAACTATATCTTCATGGAATACCTCGACAAGTTCGTTGTGGTTTATCTAGATGATATCCTTGTATATTCCAAGAACAAAGAAGAACATGCCGAAAATCATCGACTTGTTCTGGAAAAACTTCGAGAGCATCAACTATATGCCAAGTATTCTAAGTGTGAATTCTGGCTTCCCGAAGTAACCTACCTTGGGCATGTCATCTCCAAGGATGGTATTTCCGTCAACCCTGAGAGAGTTCACGCTATTCTCGATTAGACTCCTCCGAAGTATGTCAAACAAGTCAGAATTTTTCTCGAACTCGCCAGCTATAGTCGTTGATTTGTCGAGAACTTCTCTAAGATTGCCAAGCCCCTGACTGGTCTGCTTCACAAGGGCGTCAAGTTTGATTGGACAGAAAAGTGTCAGGAAAGTTTCCAAGAGCTCAAAGACAAGCGGACTTCCGCCCCAGTGCTTGCTCCTCCCGATACTAAGAAGGATTTCATCATTTACTACGACGCTTCCCGAGAAGGATTTGGCTGTGTCCTAATGCAAGAGTGCAGAGTGATTGCCTTTGCCTCTCGTCAATTGAGCCCTCACGAAGAGAACTACCTAGTTCACGACCTCGAGCTTGGTGTTGTCATACATGCACTGAAATAGTGGCGACATTAACTCCTCTGTAATCGTTGCGAGATCTTTACCGACCACCAAAGTCCGAAGTATCTATTTACCCAGCCATACCTGAACCTCTGTCGGCACAGATGGATGGAGATGGTAGCAAATTATGACTTGGGTATTTCCTATACACAAGGCAAGGCTAATGTAATGGCTGGTGCCTTGAGCCGCAAGTCATATTGCAACAATCTTGAGGTTGGCAAAGTTCAACCCTCGCTTGTTGAAGAATTTAGAAAGCTGAACCTCCATATTGTTCCTCCGGGTGCACTCACTCCCCCTCATGAGGAGTTCCGCAAGATGAACCTCCGTGTTATTCCTTAGGGTTCCCTCAATACCATGGTTGTCGAACCATATCTCGTGGATAGCATCAAGAGACTGCATAAGTATGACCCCCAAGTTGACAAGATTAAGCGCTACCTCGCAGAATGAAGGCCCTCATTCTTCACTGTTGGAAATGATGGCACCTTGTTCTTTAAAGGTCTCCTAGTGTTTCCTTCAAAAGACAATCTGGATATGATTCAGGAAGTAATGAAAGAAGCTCATGATACGCCTCTTTCTATTCATCCGGGTAGCACCAAGATGTACCAAGACATTCGCCAAAGATTCTGCTGATCAAACATGAAGCAAGACATTGCTCGCTATGTTGCTGAATGCGATGTTTGTCGTCGTACCAAAGCAGAACATCAAACGCCTGCTGGAACTCTGCGACCTATCTCTATTCCTGAATGGAAATGGGACCATGTTGAAATGGACTTCCTCACTGGATTTCCCAAATCGCTGAAAGGTAATGATGCTATTCTTGTCGTCATCGACCGGCTTTCCAAGGTTGCACATTTTCTGACCGTCAAAGAAAGATCACTGCTAGTCACCTAGTAACTATCTATATGTCCAGAATTGTTTCACTCCATGGTATTCCGTTGGTAATTAGTTCAGACCATGGCAGCTTATTCACTTCAAGAATCTGGGCAAGTTTCAAAGAAGCTATGGGAACGCATCTGTCTTTCAGCACTACATTTCACCCACAGTCACAAGGACAAGTTGAATGCGTCAACCAAGTTCTCGAAGACATGCTTCAAGCTTGTGTTATTTCCTTTGTCAAGAAATGGGAGGAATATCTCCCATATGATGAGTTATCCTACAACAATAGCTATCAAGCTAGACTAAAGATGGCTCCTTCAAAGTGTTATATGGATGAATGTGCAGAACCCCTATGAACTGGTCAGAAACTGGGGAACGTCCAATCTTCTATTCGGATATTAGGCAACACGCCGTAGAACAAGTCCGGATTATTTGTGAGAATCTCAAGACTGCTCAGTCATGTCAAAAGAGTTAGTATGACTGAGAGAGTCCTGGATTAGGGGGTCTCCGGACAGCCGTACTATCTCCATTGGCCGGACTGTTAGACTATGAAGATACAAGATTGAAGACTTCGTCTCGTGTCCGGATGGGACTCTACTTTGCGTGGAAGGCAAGCTAGGCAATACGGATATGTGTATCTCCTCCTTTGTAACCGACCTTGTGTAACCCTAACCCTCTCCGGTGTCTATATAAACCGGAGGGTTTTAGTCCGTAGGACGACATACAATCATACCATAAGCTAGCTTCTAGGGTTTAGCCTCTTCGATCTCATGGTAGATCTACTCTTGTACTACCCATATCATCAATATTAATCAAGCAGGACGTAGGGTTTTACCTCCATCAAGAGCGCCCGAACCTGGGTAAAACATTGTGTCCCTGCCTCCTGTTACCATCCGCCTTAGACGCACAGTTTGGGACCCCCTACCCAAGATCCGCCGGTTTTGACACCGACATTGGTGTTTTCATTGAGAGTTCCTCTGTGTCATTGCCGTTAGGCTTGATGGCTCCTACTATCATCGATAGCGATGCAGTCCAGGGTGAGACTTTTCTCCCCGGACAGATCTTCGTGTTCGGTGGCTTTGCACTGCGGGCCAATTCGCTTGGCCATCTGGAGCAGATTGAAAGTTACGCCCCTGGACACCAGGTCATGTTTGGAAGCTTAAACTACACGGCCGATATCCGTGGAGACTTCATCTTCGACGGATTCGACCCTCTGCCTTGTGCGTCACGCGGTCATGATGAGTACGATTTAGCTCTACCATCGGACAGTGTTCAGGAGATCGCACAGGCAGCCGCTCCGACCCTCAATTCGGAGCCAGTTGCGCCGTCCATGGACGCGTGGATGGACCCCGCCACGGAGGCCTTACACTCAGCGGCGATCGAGCCAAACATCGACCTTACCTTGTACGAGAGCCGTGTTGTTAAACTGCCGGATCCTTCTCCGGCCATGGACTCCGAGCCGCCTGCGCCCGTTCCTATCGAATCCGATTGGGTGCCGATCATGGAGTTTACCTCCGTGGATATTTTTTAGCACTCTCCCTTTGGCGACATACTGAACTCATTTAGGTCTCTCTCCTTGTCAGGAGGATCCTGGCTGAACTATGTCCGGCAGGACTGGGATGCGGACGACGAAGAAATTCGCGGCCCACCCACCACCCACTTAGTAGCCACTGTCGATGACTTAACCGACATGCTCGACTTTGAATCCGAAGACATCAACGGTATGGACGACGATGCGGGAGACGAAGAGGAACCACTGCCCACAGGGCACTGGACAGCCACCTCATCATACGATATATACATGGTGGATACACCCAAAGAAGGCAATGGCAACGAGATAGCGGAGGATGACCCCTCCAAGAAGCAACCCAAGCACCGACGTTAGCGGCGCCGCTCTAAGTCCCGCCAAAGCAAAAGTGGTGATACCGGCATAGGAGATAATAACACTCCGGATAGTGCCGGAGACAACAAAAATCCCCTCCAGCAAGATTTAGAGCAGGAGGATGGAGGAGCCAGCCCTTCTGAGCGAGCGGCAGATGGAGAGGCGGAGGATGATAATTACATGCCCCCCTCAGAAGACGAGGCAAGCCTCGGCGACGACGAATTCGCCGTCCCAGAACATCCTGTCGAACAAGAGCGCTTTAAACGCCGGCTTATAGCCACGGCAAATAGCCTTAAGAAAAAGCAGCAGCAGCTTCAAGCTGATCAAGATCTGCTAGCTGACAAATGGACTGAAGTCCTCGCGGCCGAGGAATATAAACTCGAGAGCCCCTCCAAGAGTTACCCAAAATGCAGGTTGCTACCCCGACTGGAGGAAGAAGCGTATGACGCAGCTGATCGGCCACCTCGTGGCCACGATAGAGAGGCATTCTAGCCAAAAACCCAGCCTGCACCCCGACGCCATTCAAATAAAAAGGCATGGGGAGATACGCCAGACCTGCGAGACATATTGGAGGACAAAGCAAAGCATGCAATATTGATCTACGGATCACGAGGGCATGCCACTATGCGAGACGATAAACGTCACGCCGTATACAGAAGTAAATCCGGCCGGGCCGAACACAACTGGCAAGACCCATTTGAGCTGCATCACGATATAGCCGAATACAGAGGCGCCGCACACCCCTTATGCTTCATAGACGAAATAATGGATCATCAAATCCCAGAAGGTTTCAAACCTGTAAATATTGAATCATACAATGGCACAATAGATCCCGCGGTATGGATCGAGGATTTCCTCCTCCACATCCAGATGGCCCGCGGTGATGACTTACACGCCATCAAATACCTCCCACTAAAGCTCAAGGGACCAGCGCGGCATTGTCTTAACAGCCTGCCAGCAGAGTCCATTAGCTATTGGGAAGATCTGGAAGCCGCATTCCTCGACAACTTTGAGGGAACTTATGTGTGGCCACCAGATGCCGATGACTTGAGCCACATAATTCAGCAGCCAGAAGAATCAGCCAGGCAATTCTCGACTCGGTTCCTAACAAAGAAAAATCAAATCGTCGACTGTCCGGATGCAGAGGCCCTAGCGGCTTTCAAACACAACATCCGCGACGAATGGCTAGCCCGGCACCTTCGTCAGGAAAAGCCAAAATCTATGGCAGCCCTCACGACATTCATGACCCGCTTTTGTGTGGGAGAAGACAGTTGGCTGGCTCGCAGTAATAACATATCAAAGAACAATGGTACTTCGGATACCCAGGACGGCAATGGCAGGTCACGCCGCAACAAACATAAGCGCCGCATTAAGAGCGATAATACCGAGGATACGACAGTCAATGCCGGATTCAAAGGCTCTAAACCCGGTCAGCGGAAAAAGCCATTCAAACAAAGTACGCCGGGTCCGTCCAGCTCGGACCGTATACTCGATCGCTCGTGTCAAATACATGGCACCCCAGAAAAGCCAGCCAATCACACCAACAGCGATTGTTGGGTGTTCAAGCAGGCCGGGAAGTTAATTGCCGAAAGTAAGGACAAGGGGCCACATAGCGATGACGAGGAGGAGCCCCAGCAGCCACACACCGGAGGACAGAAGAGGTTTCCCCCACAAGTGCGGACGGTGAACATGATATACGCAACCCACATCCCCAAGAGGGAGCGGAAGCGTGCGCTCAGAGACGTATATGCGTTGGAGCTAGTCGCCCCAAAGGTCAACCCATGGTCCTCCTATAAGATCACTTTCGATCGCAGGGACCATCCCACTAGTATCCGTCATGGCGGATTCGCCGCACTGGTTCTAGACCCAATCATTGACGGATTTCACCTCACTTTGGTCCTTATGGATGGCGGTAGTAGCCTGAACCTGATTTATCAGGACACAGTGCGCAAAATGGGTATAGATCCCTCAAGGATCAAATCCACCAAAACGGCCTTTAAAGGTGTCATTCCAGGCGTAGACGCCCATTGCACAGGCTCAATTACACTGGAAGTGGTATTCGGATCCCCGGATAACTTCCAAAGCGAAGAGTTAATCTTCGATATAGTCCCGTTCCACAGTGGTTATCATGCACTGCTCGGGCGAACCGCATTTGCGAGATTCAATGCGGTACCGCATTATGCCTACCTCAAGCTCAAGATGCCTGGACCTCGCGGGGTTATTACAGTCAATGGAAACAGAAAGCGCTCTCTCCGAACGGAGGAGCACACCGCAGCCCTCGCAGCAGAAGCGCAAATCACCCTCACAAGGCAATCCACCAGTTTGGCGTCTCAAGACCCGGACACCTTCAAGCGTGCTCGGAGCAATCGGCAATTAGACCGCCTGGCGCGATCTGAGCACGCGTAGCAATGCGGCCCCCACCCCAGTACCAGCCGAACGGCGAAACTCGTGCCACGCGTACATCATTACGCATTAAAAATACCATGGGCACAGGTGGGGAGGGGGGCACAACTGCGGCACGCCCCAAGACGCGGCTTAAACCGCACTAGGGGCTTCCCGATTGGTTATTTTTCTCTTTTTCAGGACCTTAATCTCTGGAAACCTTGCCCGGCAGCACTATTGCCGAACATGATGCAGCAACCAAGGAGGCAGAAAGCTACGTCACACCACAGAATTCCCAGGTGGATTACAATAACGAGCGATATATTTGATTTAATATTGTTCCTCAGCTTGCCCTTGGAAGGGAACTAGTCCTACTCTTTGCTTATCGCACCGTCAGTATCATTCTGCTTTAACGCAACTTTTTAAATAAACAACGCATAACATTACGACTATTATTGCATTCTTGTTATATATATGTTCATTAATGACACCTTGCAACCGTACACTTTGGTACGGCCAATACACCAGGGGCTTACGTAGCCCACAATATGGTGTGAAAAGTCTAAACACTTTCACAAGTGCGGCACCCCGAACTTATAGCATTATATGCATCAGCTCCGAATCATGTCTTTGGTCAAATGTTCGGTTTGCCCGGCTCCTATGTTTTGGTACCTTACGTTCCGCTCTATCGGCTAAGGTAGCGCTACGAGAACTACTGCGATTGTGTCCCGGTTCTGCTGGACTGAGCACCTCAGTAGAGAAAGCTAAAACTGACTGTCATGATAAGGCGAGAGACTGGTCGCTGTTCGGCGAGGTTTTCGAGTCCCTAAAGACTTATAACGCTTAGAGCGAGGGGCCGGCCCTGTCCGTCTTAAAGGCGTGTATCGCGCCCCGAATTCGGCCTTTCAAATACTAGGGGCTTCGCCGAAATTTAAAATTATAGAATTCTATGGCTAAGTGAGAAGGATAAAGCATTATTAGTCTGGTTGCCTTGTTCGTTGTGCTGAGCACCTCCCTCAAAGGACCCAAACATGGGAACAAGAGTGCTCAGCTTTATCCCTAACACCCCAGCACTCATGGCATGGGGGTAGAAGCCAAGGACTAGCCATCTCTCAGATTGGATAAACGGCCAAACAGAAGCTAATATTTTAAATTCACACAAGCGTTGCATAGCGCATATGAAACAAGTTTTCATTATACATGATCACAAGAGCAAGTTTACTCAAATATTACATCCTTTGAACATTCGTCCGCTACAAGCCGGGCACCCTTCAGGACACCCTCATAATAAATTTCGGGGGTGCGATGCTCTTTGCCCTGCGGCGGCCCTTCCTTGATCAGCTTCACGGCGTCTAGCTTGGCCCACTGCACCTTCGCACGGGCGAAAGACCGGCGTGCACCTTCGATGCAGACGGACCGCTTGACGACCTCCAGCCATGGGCAAGCATCCACAAGCCGCCTCACTAGGCCGAAGTAGCTGTTCGGAAGGGCGTCGCCAGGCCACAGCCGGACTATAAAGCCCTTCACGGCCTTTTCGGCCGCCTTGTGCAGCTCAACCAGCTGCTTTAGCTGGTCGCTCAGAGGCATCGGGTGTTCGGTCCCAGTATACTGAAACCAGAACAGCTTCTCCATTGAGCTTCCCTCCTCGGCCTGGTAAAACTATGCGGCATCCAACACGCTGCGGTGCAAATCTACGAACGCTCCTGGAGAGCTCCGAATTTGGGTAAGTAATCGGTAATTTACTTTTACATGCTTGCTTTGCATACAGAATGCCTTACCCGCTGCTATCTTCTTCATTGCGTCAGTCTCCTGGAGGGCCTTTTGGGCTTCGGCCCTGGCACTTTCTGCGCTCTCGAGGGCCGCGACAAGCTCAGACTCTCGCGTCTTCGAGTCAAGGTCCAACGCCTCGTGCTTCGTCACGAGAGCCTGGAGCTCTTGCTGCACCTCGCCCACCCGAGCCTCTTGCTTTTCTCGCTCGGTGCGCTCCTTGGCCGTTTTATCTTCGGCCTCGGACAACGCTTGCTTTAGGGTCGCCACTTCGGTCTTGGCCCCTGGCAAATTCACGATGATTTTGTCATTTTGCAATCACACTCTTTTTATACATATCTGCAGACTAGGTACTACTTACCTTTGTTCTCCTCGAGCTGCCTCTTGAAAAGGCCGAGCTCATCCTGGTACCCTTTAAGGTCCTGCTTCAGTACGGGGACCTCCGCAGTCAGTGCGGCGGACGCCAGCAGCGAAGCCTGCATATGCATATTGACATACTTATATTAGACTCCTGTGATATTATTTGATCCTCTGTTCGGCTTTTCTTTGTGAACACCGAACATAGCATCAGGGGCTACTGTCTATGCGGTAATATGTTTACTATATTTTAAACACTTACCTCAAAGCCTGTTAGAAGGCTGGCACAGGCTTCAGTCAATCTGCTCTTGGTGGACTGAACCTTCTGGATCACTGCACTCATGATAGTACGGTGCTCCTCGTCGATGGAAGCGCGGCGAAGTGCTTCCAGCAGATTGTTTGGCGCCTCTGGATGTTCAGAGGTCACCTACACAGGCGTCCTGCCCCTCTTAGAAGGAGGCCGCCTGCCCGAGTCCGGAACCACTGGAGGTTCCGGCGAGTGGTTCGGCTGAGTGCCGAACTCGGAGCTCTCAGGGGCCTTGTCCCCTCGGCTCCGCCTTGAGGCGCCTCCGGGACTGTCTCCCCTTAACCCGGTCCCTCGTGAGACAGCACCTCGGCATCGTCCGCATGATGAGGGGAGGTGGCGGTCGGGACTGGATCGCTATCCATATCTGACGAACCCAGGGAGCCGTCCGATGATACATCTATACGGGCTCGGGGCGGCCTGCATAATCATATTTCGGCGATAGGTGAAGTAGTGCGACAAAGGAATACTATGAGTTACTCTGGTGTCCGAATACTTACGACCTCCCCAGGGGCTTGGCCCTGGGCAACCACTCATCTCCGCCTTCAGCGGCGGCGGTGGAGCTGTCGGGAAGGAGAGTCCTTCCCTTCTTGGACACTTCGCCCCCCGGTTGGGGCGGCCTTCCTTTTCTTGTCTCCCCCGCCTAGAGGGGGAACATCTTTTTCTTCCTCCTCGTCTTCGGTGGAGGAGTGTGCCGCAGAGTCATCAGGCGATGAGTCCGATAACACCTGGCACCGGGAAAACTTTCGGGTTCCCTTGGCCTTCTTGGTCTTCTCCGGCACCGTATAAGGAGCCGGAGTCAGCATCTTCGTCAGAAGAGCGTCTGCTGGGCCTTCGGGCAAAGGAGCCGGACAGTCGATCTGTCCGGCCGTCTCCTGCCAGTCCTGTCAAAGGTACGGGAGTTTGGATCCTGCATGGAGTCAATTTATGAAAAATAAGTATCCTGTAAGAGGTACAACAGCTTACCGCACTGGCTTGGCGCTTCGCGCTGAATCCGCGATCCTCAGTAATGGGTAGGGTGACCTCGGCGCCCTTGGAAAGCACCTTCTAGGCATCCTTGTGTGTTGTATCGAAGAGCCTGTTCGGAGTTTGGTGCTGGGCCGGGTCGAACTCCCACAAGTTGAAGGCCCGTTGTTGACACGGGAGGATCCGGCGGATGAGCATGACCTGGACTACATTGACGAGTTTGAGCTTCTTGGTCACCGTGTTTGGAGTCCGGTCAGCTCTCCCGAACTACCCCAGGGCAGGCCCTTCTCTTTCCAGGAAGTGAGCCGCATGGGGATGCCAGATCGGAACTCGGGGGCCGCTGCCCATGCAGGGTCACGCGGCTCGATGATGTAGAACCACCCCGATTGCCACCCCTTTATGGTTTCCACAAAGAAGCCCTCGAGCCATGTAACGTTGGGCATCTTGCCCACCATGGCACCTCCGCACTCCGCCTGGCGGCCGCCCACCACCTTCGGCTTGACATTGAAGGTCTTCAACCATAAGCCGAAGTGGGGCTTGATGCGGAGGAAGGCCTCGCACACTATGATAAACACCGAGATGTTGAGGATGAAGTTCGGGGCCAGATTGTGGAAATCCAGGCCATAGTAGAACATGAGCCCCCAGACGAATGGGTGGAGAGGGAATCCCAGTCGATGGAGGAATGGGTAAGGAACACTACCCTCTCATGGGGCCCGGGGGTGGGGATGTGCGGCCCCTCATCTAGGAGCCGGTGCACGATGTCGTCGGTCAGGTATCCGGCTCTCCTCAGCTTCTTGATGTTTCCCTCCATGACGGAGGAGACCATCCACCTGCCTCCCGCTCCGGACATGGTTGGCATAGGTTGAGGTGGGTAGTGCGGACTTGGGCGCTAGAGCTCGAATGTGCGAAAATGGATGAGCAAAGGAGGAAGAGGGCGTGCATGGAAAGGTTAATCCTTATCCCTTTATATGGGCGGACGAAACTATGCATCCCCACTAGCCTGTTAAACTCGCTTATCCCCCAAGCACCGTAATCAATGGCGTGGTTGGGTTACCCACGCCCGTATTGATGAGAATCCCGTGATAACGGGACACGATCTCTGCTTAGACAAGACGTGTCAAAAAACTGCCTCGCGTTATGTGCGGGGCTAGTTAAAGGAAACGGTTCGAATAATCACCGGGCCATGACATAATGTCGTGTTGCCAAAACAAGTCAGCAAATTGGATTTGTGAAAATATTATTCTCTCTACGGTGGTATGTGGAACTTATTTTGCAGGGTCGGACACTATCCTTGTATTCAAATTCTTCCGTGATGTATTCGGAGGAGGAACCCGCCTTGCAATGCCGAAGACAATACTGTGCGCCGGACTCATCATCATTGAAGCCTGGTTCAGGGGCTACTGAGGGAGTCCTGGATTAGGGGGTCTCCTGACAGCCGGACTATCTCCATTGGCCGGACTGTTAGACTATGAAGATACAAGATTGAAGACATCGTCTCGTGTCCAGATGGGACTCTACTTGGCGTGCAAGGCAAGCTAGGCAATATGGATATGTGTATCTCCTCCTTTGTAACCGACCTTGTGTAACCCTAACCCTCTCCGGTGTCTATATAAACCGGAGGGTTTTAGTCCGTAGGACGACATACAATCATACCATAGGCTAGCTTCTAGGGTTTAGCCTCTCCGATCTCGTGGTAGATCTACTCCATCAAGAGGGCCCGAACCTGGCTAAAACATTGTGTCCCCTGCCTCTTGTTACCATCTGCCTTAGACGCACAGTTCGGGACCCCCTACCCGAGATCCGCTGGTTTTGACACCGACAATGACCGTCATCACAAAGACATGGTCTATCAACCTGGCGAAAAGGCTTATTTTCGAGTCATACCTATGAAGGGTGCTCACTGCTTCAGGATCAACGGCAAGCTAGCTCGTCGCTATATTGGTCCATTCACTATTCTTGAAAGGCGTGGAAAAGTGGCATACCAGTTGGAGCTTCCATCGAACCTTTCCCAGGTCCATGATGTGTTCCACGTGTCACAGCTCCGTCGCTGCTTCAAGGACCAAATTCGAGCAGTGGATCATGAAGTGCTCGAGTTGTAACAGGACCTTTCGTATAAAGAGAATCTGGTCCGCATTCTCGACCAAGATGAATGCCGCAAACGTCAGAAGGAGATCAAGTTCCTCAAGGTCCAGTGGTCACATCACTCTGAAGATGAAGCCACTTGGGAACGCAAGGATCGCCTGCGTGATGAATACCCCACATTGTTTCCTTCTACCTCCTAAATCTCGGGACGAGATTTCTTGTAGTGGAGGAGAATTGTAACGCCCGGATAATTATGCTACATTAATCTCATGCTAATGATGCCACGTCATCACGATTCCTGTTGTTAACCCCGCGATGATTGAATCAAATTCGGATTCAAATTACAATTTAAACAAAAGGCAAAAGTTAATAAAAGAAAAGGAGGAAACAAGCAAACAAAAAAAGCAAACAAACAAAAGACCCCCCGGCCATCTGGGCCAACAGGCCCAGCTGGTCACACACGCAGTCCAGCCGGCCCACCCCCGCTGCCCCTGGCCTATTAGGCCACACCCCCGAACCTTAACCACCAGATCCCCCCCACTTCCCCCACGCACCCACGCTCCTCTCCTTCCCCCCGATTCGGGATCTGGATCGCCCCCGTCGCCCTCGTCCCAACCCCGCCGCCTCTCCTCGGCGCCCGGCGCCGGCGCCGCCCGTCACCGCCGGACTACCCCGTCCCCGCCTCTCCCTCGTGCTACTCTCTCCCCGTCCTGGACATCGTCGACATCGCCTCGCTACTCCGGCCCTCCCCCGAGCGCGCCTTTGCACCTCCACACAGGGCTGGTGAGCTCCCTCCGTCCGACTCCCCTCCTGAAGCCCCCATTGCGCGTGTGCGCTCCGACCTGCGTCCTCGCGCTTACCATGGCCGTCCCCACACCCGCGCGTGGCCACCGCCCTCCGACCGCGCACTGGGCTCGCCCGGCACGTGCCCGTCGCTCCCTGGGCATGGCACGATGCGCGCGTGATCGTGCCCCTGCCCCACTCACCTCCCACTGCGCCTCTAGCGCGCGTGCCCGTGTCGCTACCTTCTCCACTGCCACGCCGGGCCGCCCCGTGCAGCCTGTCATGCCTGTCACCCCCTCACCCGCTGGCACCGCCCCCACAGCCCCCACCTCGGTTGCCGCCGTCCGGCGATGGCCGCTGCTACCCCGGCCTGACCTCGCCCCTTCCCCGTCGGTGTCGTGCCCGCCGGTGCCCCTATGGGTGTCGCGGCGCCCGCTCCTGTGCTGCACAGCCCCTAGCCTTGTGCTCCCGTCGTCCTGTTATGCACTTACTTGCTATGTATTTACTGTTTCTTCCCCCTCTTCTCTCCGGTAGACCCCGAGACCGTTGCCGATGCCCCTGTGATCGACTACATCAACAATGACCCTTCTTCCCTGAAAGCGGAGCTTCCAGGCAAGCCCCGCTTTGATCATTCCGATATCGCCCATTCCATTCTCTCATGCTTACATTAGATTTTGCTACTGAAATTGATTGCTCCTATTCTTATGCATAGCCTGCTTTTGTACCTGTTGTTGTACCATACCTGCTTATCCTAAACTACTTAGTATAGGTTGGTTAGTGTTCCATCAGTGACCCCCACCTTGTCCTTGTTGCCCCTGCTTCATCATCAACGACTTGATCAACGTGATCGACGACCAGAGCCCAACACCTCACATCACATCATGACCCTTTTGTTGCTTGACTCTGCAAAGTTACCATCGAGTGCCAAGGGTGGAACCTCATACATCACTCCTGATGAGATATCTGTAGTGTAGCTATTCAGTCGTGGTCAACGAGGGTGGTTCCTCCTTCACAATTCCAGATACGACTCTGTCGTGCAACCCCTCGAGGGTGGTTCCGCTTACGTTCACCTTGATGATTACATCGAGTGGAATCCTCCGTGGGTGGTTCCTTGGGTTTTCCCCTTGATGTTTGGACACGCGGGTACCTTGACTTTACTTGAGACCATTGTTGAAGTCGGGTCGGCCCTGAGGGGTACCCGTGAGTTGATGTGAAAGTCGGGCAGGCCCGGAGAGCACCCGCAAGTAAATTACATGGCACGGCCGGCATTCTTGGCCCTTGCCGTAATTCCACGAGATGGGGTGACAGGGTCACATCGATCGTGAGGCTTTGCTCATCTCCGCAAGCTAATAATACACTATGGTTTGGGTATTTGTTCTGAGTTGGCCTTTGGCCTTTACGCACTAACCACCACGCGAGAATAGTTATGGGCCTCGACGTCGTAGTATCAACCAAAGCTTTGGCAGACGTCCAGTTCAGCATTGTGGGCCGTCGGGCCAGTGCCATCCAGTATGTGGTAGTGCTCGTCTCGGCTCGTCGCATAACGACCCGGAGTTGAAAGTGCAACTATCCCTAGGTGGTTTTGGTAATTCATAACAACATATAGCTGATTGAGCTAATGCTATTCCAAGATGATTATTTCAGGAAAGCTCAATGATTGGCATGGCATGGATGTGAAAGTGGAACCCTCAAAATGCTAAGGACAAAGGATTGGCTCAAGCTCAAAAGCTCAAGACTCTTCATTTTATATTTTAGTGATCCAAGATCACATTGAGTCTTTAGGAAAAGCCAATACTATCAAGGAGGGATGAGGTGTTGCTTAATGAGCCTCTTGCTTCATGTGCTTAGTGATATGCTCCAAAACCCTCAACTACTTTCCCATATCCACATATGACCTCAACCCTAAGCCAAACTCGGTCATACCGATTCTTTCTAACCGGCGCCACTGAGTTTCACTTGTCATAAGCCACTGCCAAACCCTACCAATTCGGTTCTACCGATAGGATTCTCTGTCTCACCGAGATGGGATTGCAAACTCTCTGTTTCCCTTTCGTAACTTTTCGGTCTCACCGAAAGAGCGGATCGCTCACACCGAGATTGCAATGTAAATTCAGTGTTTCCTTTTTGTAACTTTTCGGTCTCACCGAAAGAGCAAATCGGTCCCACCAAGTTTACCTGACCAACTCTCTGGTTAGCTAATTACCAAATTCGGTCTCACCGATTTTGTGTAATCGGTCACACCGAGATTACGTGATGCCCAAACCCTAACCATATCGGTCCTACCGAGTTGCATGTCAGTCCCACTGAAAATCTCTAACGGTCACTAGGTTTACCTTTTCGGTTCGACCGAGTTTGTTGATTCGGTCCCACCGAGATTGGAAAACTATGTGTAACGGTTGGATTTTGTGTGGAGGCTATATATACCCCTCCACCTCCTCTTCATTCATGGAGAGAGCCATCAGAACACATACACAATTCCAATTCATATGTTCTGAGAGAGAACCACCTACTCATGTGTTGAGACCAAGATATTCCATTCCTACCATATGAATCTTGATCTCTAGCCTTCCCCAAGTTGCTTTCCACTCAAATCTTCTTTCCACCAAATCCAAATCCTATGAGAGAGAGTTGAGTGTTGTGGAGACTATCATTTGAAGCACAAGAGCAAGGAGTTCATTACCTACACACCATTTGTTACTTCTTGGAGAGTGGTGTCTCCTAGATTGGCTAGGTGTCACTTGGGAGCCTCCGACAAGATTGTGGAGTTGAACCAAGGAGTTTGTAAGGGCAAGGAGATCGCCTACTTCGTGAAGATCTACCGCTAGTGAGGCAAGTCCTTCATGGGCGATGGCCATGGTGGGATAGACAAGGTTGCTTCTTCGTGGACCCTTTGTGGGTGGTTGCTTCTTCGTGGACCCTTCGTGGGTGGAGCCCTCCGTGCACTCGCGCAACCGTTACCCTTTGTGGGTGGATCCCTCCGTGGACTCGCGCAACCGTTACCCTTCGTGGGTTGAAGTCTCCATCAACGTGGATGTAGGATAGCACCACCTATCCGAACCACGGGAAAACATCCGTGTCTCCAATTGCGTTTGAATTCTCCAAACCCTTCCCTTTACATTCTTGCAAGTTGCATGCTTTACTTTCCGCTGCCAATATACTCTTTGCATGCTTGCTTGAATGGTGTGATGATTGCTTGACTTGTCCTACAATAGCTAAAATCTGCCAAGAACTAAAATTGGGAAAAGGTTAAGTTTTTATTTGGTCAAGTAGTCTAATCACCCCCCCTCTAGACATACTTTCGATCCTACAGGAGTACAACGGGCGATGGTGTAGTGTTTCGTAGTAATTTCAAAAAAATTCCTACGCACACGCAAGATCATGTGATGCATAGCAACAAGAGGGGAGAGTGTTGTCTATGTACCCAACGCAGACCGACTGCGGAAGCGATGACACAACGTAGAGGAAGTAGTCGTACGTCTTCACGATCCAGCCGATCAAGCACCGAAACTACGGCACCTCCGAGTTCGAGCACACGTTCAGCTCGATGAAGATCCCCGGACTCCGATCCGGCAAAGTGTCGGGGAAGAGTTCCGTCAGCACGACGGCGTGGTGACGATCTTGATGTACTACAGCAGCAGGGCTTCGCCTAAACTCCGCTACAGTATTATCGAGGACTATGGTGGCAGGGGACACCGCACACGGCTAAGGAATAGATCACGTGGATCAACTTGTGTGTTCTAGGGTGCCTCTGCCTCAGTATATAAAGGAGCCAAGGGGGAGGGGGGCGCCGGCCAGGAGGAGGGCGCAGGAGGAGTCCTACTCCTTCCGGGAGTAGGACTCTCCCCCCAATCCTAGTTGGACTAGGATTCCCCCAGGGGGAAAGAGGGAGAGGGGGGCCGGCCACCTTCTCCTAGTCCTAATAGGACTAGGGGAGGGGGAGGTGCGCAGCCACCTTGGGCTGCCCCTTTCTCCTTTCCACTAAAGCCCATTAAGGCCCATATGGCTCCCGGGGGGTTCCGGTAACCTCCCGGTACTCCGGTAAAATCCCAATTTCACCCGGAACACTTCCGATATCCAAACATAGGCTTCCAATATATCAATCTTTATGTCTCGACCATTTCGAGACTCCTCGTCATGTCCGTGATCACATCCGGGACTCCGAACAACCTTCGGTACATCAAAATGCATAAACTCATAATATAACTGTCATTGTAACCTTAAGCGTGCGGACCCTACGGGTTCGAGAACAATGTAGACATGACCGAGACACGTCTCCGGTCAATAACCAATAGCGGGACCTGGATGCCCATATTGGCTCCTACATATTCTACGAAGATCTTTATCGGTCAGACCGCATAACAACATACGTTGTTCCCTTTGTCATCGGTATGTTACTTGCCCGAGATTCGATCGTCGGTATACCAATACCTAGTTCAATCTCGTTACCGGCAAGTCTCTTTACTCGTTCTGTAATACATCATCCCGCAACTAACTCATTTAGTTGCAATTCTTGCAAGGCTTAAGTGATGTGCATTACCGAGAGGGCCCAGAGATACCTCTGCGACAATCGGAGTGACAAAACCTAATCTCGAAATACGCCAACCCAACATCTACCTTTGGAGACACCTGTAATGCTCCTTTATAATCACCCAGTTACGTTGTGACGTTTGGTAGCACCCAAAGTGTTCCTCCGGCAAACGGGAGTTGCATAATCTCATAGTTATAGGAACATGTATAAGTCATGAAGAAAGCAATAGCAACATACTAAACGATCGGGTGCTAAGCTAATGGACTGGGTCATGTCAATCAGATCATTCAACTAATGATGTGACCTCGTTAATCAAATAACAACTCATTGTTCATGGTTAGGAAACATAACCATCTTTGATTAACGAGCTAGTCAAGTAAAGGCATACTAGTGACACTTTGTTTGTCTATGTATTCACACATGTATTACGTTTCTGGTTAATACAATTCTAGCATGAATAATAAACATTTATCATGATTATAAGGAAATAAAGAATAACTTTATTATTCCCTCTAGGGCATATTTCCTTCAGATGGGCCCAGATCCCGGAGTGCTTAGGATGTAGACCGACGGGGACCTCTCTGCTAAGCCTAGGTAGGGCTACGACATGTTGATCTTCCGAGACCGGGCATTGACCCAGAAAAGTGTGTCCGGCCAGAGTAATCAAGCGTGTTGGAAAATGTGGTGCACCCCTGCAGGGAAGATTATCTATTAATAGCCGTGTCCACGGTAACGGACGTTCAGGCTTAATATCCTGATCTTTTACAACTAGAAATGCATAATTGAGATATGTGGCTCCGTGATTTCTTTCTCACAGGGATTCAAGGTAGGATCTCTAGGATTTAATGCTACAACATGCTTGTTAATTATAAACTGCTATTCTTTACTCTTCTACATGCTGCAAGACACTTGGCGCTGCTTGAAGATGCTAGCACTACTAGGGAAAACCCTAGCAGTAGCGTTGGTTTTGTGCTCACTAGTAGCGCGGGTAGGCGCGCTACTAATAAGGCGCTACAGCTACTGCTTAGTGATAATGCGTGCCCGCACACGCTACTGCTAGGACAAATAGCTGCAGCGTTTGTTCACTCCCACGCTACTGCTAATGTAACTACTGGCAGCGTGTTTTCTCTCCATCGCTACTAGTATTCTTTTTTTAGTGTATTTATGCGCCATCGTACAAATATTGGTACAATACCAGTTATGAGGTTTCCATCATTATGTCCATAACAGTGTGTCAAATGAAGGTGGATTAGGTTCAAGTGGAGGCAATATGTGGTGCATGTCAAAAGTATACTACTAATCCAAACTTGATCAGTTTGGACTAGTAGTACTTTCGATGTGCACCACATGTTGCCTCCACTTGAATCTAATGCGCCAGCACAAGCTATTTAATCATCATCATAGTCATTACCACCAACAGTACTTATTTAATCACCACCAACACTAGCTAATAATAATCATCATAGTCATTACCACCAACACTAGCTATTTTATCATCATAGTAATAGTGTAGCACATCATCATCCTCAAACTCATTTCTAGCTAGCTAATCACTCCTGCTGCTCTCTCTTAGGTAAAATAACATAAAACATGTGTAGCTCTCCTCCTTGATCAAGTTGGAGCGTGCAGATGAACCTGTCTCCTAATCGTGGGTAGCGCATCTGTTTCCTGCCCCCTAGTACTTCTCTACGCTTCTCCATCACACATTTGGTCCAGTCTTGCACTATTAAGCATCCGTCGCTAATCTTGAATGCACTAAAGTAATCTGTAGGATATCTTGGCCGTAAGCTAATAATACTCATGGTACCTTTAGTCTCGATCCCATAAGGCACAACATTCATTGGGAGTCCCTGTTGAAGAACATCGTATGGTAACATACTTAGCAATGAAGTTTAGCTTCAAAAATAATGTATGGAAAAGATGCACTGAGGACAAATAGTAAAAATCTTACCATCCTTCCTAAATAGATGTTACCGTAGTTCATTACGAACACTATTGGTCGCATGTTTTCAGTACTAACATTTCTAAATGCAGGAAGAAAATTTGTCTTGACAGTATCGAGATCCTCAAGCCATGAAACATAATGACTTAGCTCCTCGCAGTTTAGTTCAGCCTCGAGACAGTAGTAGGTCATGTCTACCAAGCGCTGGACATGTTTCCTTGCACCAAAATAAGCTGACAATACAAATTAGTTGTCAACTATTTTTGAATAAACAATATCAAAGACATAAATATGGTTGAGAAACTTACATAATGGTATAACTGGAGGCGTCTGCACATCGACCCAGATGTTAGTATTACCTTCAATATCATCTTCCGGACGAATATCAAAGGTGATAACCATACCAGGCTCAAATGCATAAGTCTTGCATAGTGCTCGCCATGTTTTGCATCCAAAATAGGTGTAGTCGTCTCAATCATATAATTTTGCGTGGAAAATATAACCATGGTCGGTCTTCAAGTAAACTTTCTTTTCCTCCATAGTACGACTGAAACCTATCTTATCCAATACAAAAACTCTTGCATGGCAGGGGATACGCTAGTAGAATAGTACAAAAAGACTTGTCATGCTTAATGTCATGCTTAAATTATAAGTTGAAGCAAATGAAGCAAATGTCATGCTTAATTACGAAAAAAGACTTGTCGTTGTGACTTACTGTATCCACTTCGATGTTCTCGTCCAGCTTGATACTGAAGCGCCTATCATCATCTAGGAAGATTCCGTCGCACAGGCCGCGCTCGTCTTCGCAGTATTTGCAAATACCGAAATCCTTTACGTCGTCAGACATTTCCTATGTTCATAGTTAAAACATTAATTGAAAATTGATCTAAGACAAATACCAGGATACTCAACACACAAATCCGGGGCACTCGATATTTCCTACATCTTCTGGCACAAGTCATGCCAAAATTCACGGAAAAATCCAGCATGACCTTTGCTAAAATAGGACATATCGAGCGCCTAAAATATGCCGAAACGGACATGAATCAACACTCCGGCAAAACATAGGCCACTCGAAGGTGCAACCTACAAACATGACCGGCCACTTGGGCAAGCACATATCCTATTTGAGCAACACAAGATATACATTTCAAAATATCTTATAGGACTCAAATTAGCATGCATTCAATAAGAAAAGGTAAATCATCTCATGCATCCATACATCGTCGAATATTATCACTAATACATCCCGAATAGTGTCATACATATAACATCACTAATACAACTAAAACCCTAACACACGACGGGTATCGGCGCGGGCCATGGACACCCACAGAGAAAGAACCATCACGGGATCATAGCTCCAGTGAGATCCCTGGAGAACCTGTGCTCCAACGCAAACAAGTAGCGACGGACGTGCGCGTCCTCCTCACTGACACGGTGACGCACCACCTCCGCGGGGTCCTCGAGCCTCTGGACCGTCACTGGCCCACGCGACCGCCAGCAAAGAAGGTTCGGGTCAACGACAGGCTGGCTCCTCAGCAACCTGCGCCCCCGGTAGGTAGCGCCTCCCAGTACCACCCCGGCGAAGCCCAGTCCCGGACATGGCCCATCTGGTCAAGCAGGTGTCATCCTCCGCCGACTCGACGACGAGGATGCGGGATAGGCATCGTCCACATCGATGTGGGAAAAATTGCTTTAACCAAAAAATAGCAGAAAGTTCTTACTAACTAGTTCTATTAATTCAACTAGTTCTTATTAAAAATAAACTGACTATAAATAAAAATAAACTAGTACCTAATTAGTACCTAGTTCTTACTAACTAACTAGTACCTAGGAACTACTGCCCTAATTACCATCTAATTTGATGAAGCTAGGGGTGGAAAGTGGTAGCGTATATTCCAATTATCCAACTATAAAGTGAAATAAGTGGTCAAATTTTACTCGTTTTATGATTCATCTTAGAAATTTGATTCGTTTCCGCCCTTAGATGAACCCTAACTCATTTGAGCCGCATCCGCATCCGATTCGTTTCCACCCTTACATGAACCCTAACTAATTTGATGCAACTAAAATATAAAGAAACCCTAGGCAGAGGTAGGGGAGAGGGAGGAGCAGGCGTGCTCACCTCGGGTGCCTGCGACGAGGGAGGTGCAGGCGGCATCGAGGTCGGGGTCGGGCTCGGGCGCGCGGCTGATGGCGGCGTCAAGGACGGGGGTGGCGTCCGGGGCGGCGTTGAGGTCGGGAGCGGGGGCGACGTTGAATCTGGGGTCAGGGGCGGCGTAGAGAGTGTGCGGAGAGCACGCGGCGGCCGACGGGCGACAGCGGCGGTGAGAGTGGAGAGCTGGATTTGGGGGAAGTGGCTGTGGGGAAGGACGAACCCCGTACAGTTAAGTCAGAAGTAGCAGTAGCGCGTTCCAGAAAGCGCGCTACTGCTATGTTAGCTACAGCGTGTTCACCTTTTTCATTTAGTTTTCTTCACATTTTATTTTTTTTCCTTTCACCTTATACTATTTCTTTCATTTTCAATTACCTTTCTATGTGCTGTCCATTTTATTTTATATCCTTTAGCAGTAGCGAGTTTAGATTAAAATGCGCTGCTACAAAGAAAGTAGCGGTAGCGCGGTTCGATATAGGTCGCTACTATATACTCTTTGCATGCTTGCTTGAATGGTGTGATGATTGCTTGACTTGTCCTACAATAGCTAAAATCTGCCAAGAACTAAAATTGGGAAAAGGATAAGTTTTTATTTGGTCAAGTAGTCTAATCACCCCCCTCTAGACATACTTTCGATCCTACAAGTGGTATCAGAGCTTTGGTCTCCATTTGCTTTGATCTCCATAGCTTTTGGTGGTCATGGCCTTGGTTTCACAACCTAGGAGAGTATGGCGTCTAGCGAGGGAAATTATCACCGTAGAGGTCCTTACTTTGATGGTACTAATTTTGCTAGTTGGAAGCATAAAATGAAAATGCATATTCTTGGACATAACCCTGCCGTTTGGGATATTGTGTGTGTTGGTTTGCAAGGTGACTTCTTTGATGGGAAAGAACCAAACCGTGAAGCTACCGCGGATGAGTTGAAGATGTTGCAATACAATGCTCAAGATTGTGATATTCTCTTCAGCGGATTGTGCCCCGAAGAATTCAACAAAACCAGCCGTCTTGAGAATGCAAAGGAAATTTGGGACACTTTGATTGATATGCACGAAGGTACCGACTCCGTCAAGGAATCCAAGTTGGATGTGATTCAAAGTCAACTTGACAAGTTCAAAATGAAGGATGGTGAAGGTGTCGCTGAAATGTACTCTAGGCTTGCTCTCATCACAAATGAGATTGCCGGCTTAGGAAGTGAAGAGATGACCGATAGATTCATCATTAAGAAGATTCTAAGAGCCTTGGATGAAAAATATGATACCGTGTGCACATTGATCCAAATGATGCCCAATTACAAAGATCTCAAGCCAACGGAGGTGATTGGATGAATTGTTGCTCATGAGATGTCACTTAAGGATAAAGAGGAACTTCACAACAAATCAAGTGGTGCCTACAAAGCCTCATGTGAAGCCCCTACATCATCAAGTGAGAAACAAAACTTCAATGAAGAATTGAGCTTAATGGTGAAGAACTTCAACAAGTTCTACAAGAGTAGAAGCAAAGATAGAAGCTTCAAGTCAAGGTCCTACAATGACAAAAGATCTTCTAGTCGAGAGCGAAACTGCTACAGTTGTGGAAGACCCGGACACTATTCCAATGAGTGTATGGCTCCCTACAAGAGAAGAGAAGATTCTCCAAAAAGAAGAAGCAAAGAATCACCACCAAGAGCGAGAAGGAGTAGAGATGATCATTATGAACGAAGATACTCACGGAGAAGCAAGGATTCGGAAAGGAAGGAAAAATCATCAAGGAGCTACACAAAACGAAGACATCAAGCTCATGTTGGTGAATGGGTATCCGGCTCTGACTCCGACAGCCACTCCGAGAGAAGTTATCACTCCGACTCCGAAGATACTCAAGATGAAGGTGTTGCCGGTCTAGCACTTGTGTCAACCAACTCCTACGACATATTTGACTCACCAAATGAAGGAATTGGAAGACGCTTCATGGCCAAAGGTCCTAAGGTAACACACCCTGAGTATGTTGATTTCAATAGTGATGAAGATGACTTGTTAGGTGATGATTTGCTTGTTGCAACTCTAGTGATGAATACTATGATGAAACGTCAATTAATCATGCTAATCAAGATAAAACGAATGACAATGATAAGGAGAAGATTGAGGCTCTAACTAAAGAACTAAATACTCTTAAGTTAGCTCATGAAACTATCTTCGAAGATCATCGAGAACTTTTAAGAGCTCATGAGAAATTACGCTTTGAAAAGCTCAATCTTAAGCAAGAGCATGAGTTCTTAAAAGCAATCAATGATGATCTCCGCAAGAAAAGTTCTTCTTACATTGCCAAGCGTTTACTCTTATCCACTTACATGCCTCAAGTCATGTCTAGTAACAAGAACAAGGAAGATTCTTCCTCTAGCAGTAACAATGATCATGCTAAATACTATATTGTTGCTTCTAGTAGTTTTCTTGATTCCATAATGATTCTCTTAGCCAAGTTACACTTGAGCAAGAAAATAGCTTATTGAAGGGAATTATAGAGAAAGGAGTGTACAAAAGCCTTGCCGGGAGTAAGCAATTCGAGGAAATTGTGCGCAAGCAAGGAATGCACCGGAAGAATCAAGGTGTTGGTTTTGAACAAAAGTTCAATGCCAATGGAGTTGAGTGGGAAGAAGATCAATACCCCAAGACAAAGTTTGTTCCTCAACAAGAGAAGTATGATACTTCTTTCAAGGGGACACAAGCTCAAGATGATCTTCCACCACAAGACTACAAGCAAAAAGGCAAGGACAAGCTTCAAGAGGAAATTGATGCATTTGAAGAAGCTCCTAAGACCTTAGTTAAGTGGATTCCCAAGACTACTTCAAGTTCCACTTCATCAAGTACGACTACAACTCCAAGGATTCCCATCAAGATGGTGTGGATCCAAAAGAAGAAGAACTAGAGAGTTCTTGAGGGTGACTCCGCCAACATACTTCACTCTTATCATTTTGGCAAGAACAAGTGCAATCAACTTCCACATCTTGCACTAGTTCAAGGAGTCACAAACCCTCTTGTTGGTAAGACAAGGGACAAGGTAACCTAAAAGTTTTCATGGACATCATCTTGTGTGTGCATCACTCTATGTCTATGGATATCCTTGTTTGTTCCTTGTGGGACTAACCCATGTAGGTATTGAAAGTGCAATTCACTCAAATGGATAGCTCCAAGTGATCTACATCAACATTGAGCATCCACATATTCAACATCTACATGAAGTCATCATCGACAAAACCCGAGGTTAGTTCCTCCCTCTAAGGGAGGATATCACATCTAGGGGGAGCTTTACTCTAAGACTTGAGCTAAAGCAACTCTAAAGATGTGAACACAACAATGCTTTATGTAAAAGTGGTAACCCCACTTGAGCTTAAACAATGAGTATGACCTATGATCAAGTGTTCTCACTTGACTCCTAAGTCAATATACTCATATATAGATGACCTTGTCATCGCAAATTGCTTGATAGATGCTAGAATTGGTTGTGCATGCCCTGTCACATATTTCATTTGCCATCTTATTGTGTGAGCATGCTGGTTGCATATTTTACTCATTCGAGGACATCCACTTGTTGTTTTGATTGTTTGGTTTTATTTCCTTTTGCCAAGTGGATGGACAAGAATGCCTAAGAACCTCCTCTAGCTATCTATGCTTTTCTCGTCTCAAACTCTATTCATGCTACATCACAAAATTTGATCAAGTCAGATTCGAACCACTCTGTGTGAGGAGCGCTCGGAGTCCCCGATTCGTCATAGACCTAAACTTCCAAAACCTCTTTATGATTCTCGGTCTGACCGATACCCCACTTTCGGTCCTACCGAGATCATTAAGTTGATTTAGGTTTTCGATCTCGGTGCAACCGATTTGAACCTTTCGGTCACACCGAGTTTCAGTAACTGCTTGCAGTTATGAATCTCGGTGCCACCGAGTTGTTCCACTCGGTCACACCGACAGGGTCGGGCTATATATAGTCACGGGCAAAAATTTGGAAATTTCTCCGAACCCCTTCGCCCGCGCGATAGCCTGCTCTGCCAACGTGGTCTCCGGATCGTCTCCTCGCCGCCAGCCGATTCCAGTCGCTGGTCTCCGTCGCCGTCAACGAGAATTCTACCCCGCCGTTGCCGCCGTAGCGAGTCTCCGCCGAACTAGGGTATGGACTCGATCTTTGTGCTATTCTCCAATCCGATTCTTAGCACATTGTGATCATCATGATTCTTGCCATGATTGAAACACTCCTATCCAGTCAATGCGCTCGTAGATTAGGTTTGATTCAAAAATTTTAGGGTTAGGTTTCCGCTGAAACCATCTCGGACCCACTGAGTTGAAAAACTTGGTCCCACCGATTTGGCTTATGCCATTGCACAAGTGAGACTCGGTCTGACCGAGAATTACTTATCGGTGTGACTGATTTTGGAACTTTGTGAAACCCTAGCAGTCTCGGTGCCACCGAACTGTGACTCGGTCCAACCGAGTTCACTAGTTTAGGTTCCAAAACTGCTTCGGTATCACCGAGTTTAAAAATTGGTAGATCCGAGATGATTTCAATGGGAAACTAAAACTAAGTTTTTGGATCATTCTTTTGCATAAATCTCTGCATTTTGTGATGCTCATCCACTCTATCTCATCTACAAACTATTCACAGGGTCAGCACACAGCTTGTTCATCATGTCAGATAAGAGTGACAGCCAGAATGTGTCAGAGCAGCAAGTGCAGATGAGTGAGGGCACTAGTCCCTCCAGCTCTTCAGATGATGGCAGCAGAAGTACTCCTAGCAATTTGCCAAAAGCTGCCACCAGACAGAGGAAGAAGAGAACTTCAGATTCTGAGGATGAAGACTATGTGGCAGAAGAGGAAGCAACTTCCAAGAGAGTTGAGCGAGCACAAGGCACAAAGCCAGGCTTGAAAGTCAAAAGGCCAGCAGGCAGGCAGCCTATGTCAAAGGCCAGAGCTTCAACTGAGAAGCCCACTCCCATAGAGCCAGTTGCTGCTGAAGGCAAGAAAAGGAAGGAAAGGGTCAAGAAGACCGTAGCCAGAGTGCTTGGAAAGGCTTCCATCATGGAAGAAGAGGAAGAAGAAGAGGTTGCTGCACCAGCACCTAAGGCACCTAAGCTTATGGGTGATGCTATAAGATCAGGGGCTGCGACATCTAAGCCCAAAGAAGCACCCAAAGATGCCTCCAAGCCCAAGTCTGCACCAAAGAGGAATACAAGGAGCATACCTGCAACTGAGAAGAACAAGGCCCCAGTGCCTGAAGCTGCAGAAGAAGATGATGAAGAGCAAGTTCTTAGAAAGCTCAAGCCCAAGATCCCAGACCACAACGATGCTCATCCTGTGGCTGAGGATATGAAGCTGAGGAGAGACTCAGGGCTGAGGAAGTGGAGAGAAGCAGATCCGTATGCTTCAAGGAGAAGGACTGCTGTGGATTACAGGTTTCACACCAAGGAATAGCAAGATTTCTATGAGACAGTTTTGCTTGATAAGAAGCCCATTGTTTGTGACATGAGATGGGTTAACTGGACCTACATGAAGGAAAATGAGGAACACTACCCTGGAGTGCAGGACAGCTTCAAGGCATGTGGAGTAGGGGACTTTGTTGGGAACAAGCTCACAAAGTGGAACGAGGAACTCATCATGCAGTTCTACTCCACAGCACATTTTTATCCAGATGGGAGGATTGTTTGATGTCTGAAGGTACAAGGTACCAATCAACTATTGAGGAATGGGCAAAGTTGATAAATTCCCCAGAGGAGAATGAGGATGACTTGGATATCTATTCCAAGAAGAAGATGGATCATAACTCAATGTCAAACATGTACAAGGAAGTTCCAAATGAAGCACTTGACACTTTCAAATTTGGCTCAACGCATTATCTTCTGTCAGGGCTGCCAACTATAAATTGGATACTGAGGCACACCTTATTGCCCAAGTCTGGAGATCACAAGATGATCAGAGGCCATGCAATCAACTTGCTACATATCTTTGATGTGCCACAGAAGTTCAAGGTGACGAGCCTTATGGTAGAGACAATCAAGAGGACTGCAGCAGACCAGAAGAGGAGCTGTGGGTATGCCCCACAAAATCAGGAGCTCATTAACTCCAAGATGGGCACGGGCATATACTTATTGGACAAGGAACACCTGCCCATCCGTCCAGATTTTGAGGACAGTCAAGTTGTTATGACTGAGAATGAGCCATCGTCTACACAAGCACAAGCAAAGAAGGAGAAGGCAAGGAAGGAGAAAGCTGCCAAGATGCCAACTCAAGAGGAGGCATCTGAGTATTTCTTGAAAACCAAACAAGAGCAGCTTGGTTACCTGATTGCATCCACCCTGCGGATTGAGAAAGGACTATCCACCCTTGCTGGGCTCTGATAGTTATGGCATGGATGAAGAAGCCGTCTACTATACCAAAGGTGATTGGGGTTGAGATACCGGTGTAGGAACCGGGGTTGTACTATTCATCACCACCAAGGCCGCCATGGATGACGTTAGGCGTGTACCTGTATCGAGTGTTCGTGCATGTCAAAGTAGTGGTTAATCCATCAATCGAAGTCCTGTCGCCACCACTGGTGCCCGGGTTCGTCGACGACATCCATTACAAGAGTCAACGTCAGACTTTCACCGTCTTGCTCAGAACGATGGATGGCACAGGGCCTACTCCATCGCGCGGCGGAGGCCACTACTTCTTTGGGAGAAGAGGCAGTGCTGGCTGCCGAGATGTGCTCTAACTTGAGGTAACAACTGAATCTTGTCATATACTAGTTAAATCCGAGTTGTAGGTGTGAAGCACTGATGTGCCAGTACATTTGATTGTGACTTGTTCTACTTTTTTACCTGAACTTTTTTTTAGAAAGGGATGTACATCAACTTAATGTTCTAGCAGAACTTTTATATTTTGTTGTTTGTCTGTTTTCTTTGCACAGCATTCCATATATTTCCCCGTCATTGATAAAGACGATGAACCGTTATGTACGAGTTCGTTGCTTTCAACATAACCCTACCCGTAGCGATCTACTGCTTACACCCTGATTGTGCCGCCTGCGTGAAATATTTGTATGCAAGTTCAGTGTGCTATGATGTTCTATATGATTGTGTCAACTATATAAGTTTTTACTCAGCATGATCAATGCATATGGCTGAAAGATGTATTTACGAGCATCGACCGATGGGTCTCTCTCTCACGCACACACACACACACAAACACAGACACACACACGCACAAGTGGGACCCGTTGAATTATTTCTTCGCTCGTGACAGCTTTTAATTAGGTTCCACTATACTCTAACTTTTTTCTTAGCTTATTAATTGTGCTCAGTGACTTCAAAAGTTGTACAGAAGCCTTGTTTGGGCCTTTCCGACGTCACTGAATGTGGGCCATGTAAGGTTGTACTATACTACACAGGCCTTTTTTCAACATCAACAATGCAACTGGGCCGACAGTTGTACACAATCCGGGTCAACTTGTTATTCTCTGCGTCGCTGGGTAGCAAATCTTTCCTAGGAGGGATGCATTAGGCTTAACAAGAAAATGGGCTCTAATAAATAATAAATGGGATGTAATTATAAAAATTGGGCAGTAAGTATAAAAAAATGCACCAAACACGTAATATTTACCTAATATTAAAGGGTGGAAGCTTTCATAGTTCTCCATACGTCACGCATTTATATCCGTTAATTTTACGTTAACCGCAATGATTGATGGCTGAGATTAAAGGGAGAAAAGTTTTTCTCTTTTTTATCTTCCACGGGCTCGGCCCACAAGCACGTTTGCACACCCTACCTTTTTCAAACCTGAAATGTGAAGAGTTGGAGCAGATCCCACACGATCTTGGACTCTCCTTATTAAATCCTTCCCTAACTCCTCCAATAAATATGTTGCTAACGAGGAAGCCAAGAAGCAGCAGGCATGGCGTCGGAGGAGGAGGCTGAAGCCAATCGTATGGTACAATTCATCCGGGCCTTCTGAGAGCGCCAGAATGGCCAGCCGCCATGGACACCATCACCCTCCCCTCCTACAGTCCTACAAAGCCGTGAGATCTCGGACTCCCCGGAGTGCAAGTCTGTAACAATTGATGAGGCCAACGCCCAGTCATTACCATGTTATCATCGTTGAAGATTATTGTCGGATGTGGGGTGCACGCGAAGTCTTTTCCTCCCACCGATCTACGCACTAGCTCGCTAAGATCTCGCAGATGAACTCGACGAACTCACAACACAGAAAGAGACAAGATTTATACTGGTTCGGGCCACCGTTGTGGTGTAATACCCTACTCTAGTGTGGTGGTGGTGGATTGCCTCTTGGGCTGATGATGAACAATACAAGGGGAAGAACAGCCTCCTAAGGATGAGGTGTTCTCGTGCTTGGCTAACTTGTGTGGGTGAGGATGATCTTGACGATCCCTCCCTGCCTATGGTGGTGGCTAGTCCTATTTATAGAGGCCCTGGTCCTCTTCCCAAATATTGAGCGGAAGGGAGCCAACAACGGTGGGCAAATTTGAAGGGGGAAAACTAGTACAAGCTATCCTGACAAAGGTGGTCTCCGCCTGCGAAAGGCTTTGGCGGTGACGCCGTCTTGGGATGCACGATGACCTCCGTCTTGCCTCCCTTCTGTTCTTGGTCTTGTTGCACCGATATGGCATCCTTTGCCTGATGCCTCGGTACTCCTGGCCTGCGCTGGCCTCCTTAGCACCAAAGAGGAAACAAGGATGTTGCGCGCGCTGGCGCCCGCCTGGAGTCAATCGTCATGGCTCACGTCACGAGAGCCTCGTGAGGTTTGCCTCGCCTTGATATCTCCGCCCCTCGTGAGCCTGCCCGACTAGGCCACTCCAAAGGAGGTCTTGTGTTGATGAAGATGGGCCGTACGGCCTGCTGGTTTAGCCACGCCACGGGTCACAGGTAGGCAAGTCTGGGGACTACCATTCCTAGAATGCCGACAAAGATCCCTTCCTCCACTGAGCGTGCACCAAAACATCGTCGTCCACACGGTAATGCCGCCAGACCACACCAACCAGTGGCATCCTATGCATATAATCCCTCACGAGCCCAATCGAGCTGTCGATCTAGGAAGTACCTCGCCACTCCCAATCTCCCGGCGTCATCCCGAAATGGTCGGTCAGCCCTGATGGACCTGCATGGGGAGGAGATTGTGGGAAGGTTCCTGAGTGCAACCGTCGCGACAGCTATGATCGCCGAGCACGAGGCACGAGGCGACGAAACCACTCCTGCAGGTGGCAGCGGCTGTGTGGTGTGGGCAGTGGAGGAAGAGGGGTTGCGGCCGACGTGGAGAGAACCGCATCTTCCGCTAGAGGAGGCGATACGGGTGGAGGCCCAGGTGCGCAGGTACCAAGCTGCCGATGTGACGATGGCGTGGGTTGTGTTGTGGTGGACGCTAGAGGCGACTTTCCGAAACTCTATAAGCTCCCTAACCTCCAATGGCCGCCATAGGCGACTCCTCGCACTAAGAAATCATGGGAGCCGCGACCACTCGCACGACATTGGAGACTTCCAGGTGGCGCAAGACTGCTGCTTCGAGGCCGAGGAGGCCGTCGAGTAGTAGTATGGCAGCGCGAACTGAGGTCGGGGTCATAGTCGAGCGACACAAGGAGGACGGGCCGTGCTGAGCGCAGTCTGATGAATGCATGCAAGTCTGGTCCAGCTGGGCTCTAAGGTTTGAAAATCCATTGCCCAATTTATTTTACACTCATGTTTCTTGCTCCCTTACTAACAGGTGAGACCCACGCAACAACTTTACACTCAAATGGCACGGTGGGTAGCTGTTTATATAGAGGGGACCCACATCAGGACCGTATTTGGATAATATTTTCATGCACCAAACAGTAGCAAGGCACTTCTCAAGCTTGAGGACAGTATTGATACAAGACTAGGTGCAATTTAATCCGGTGAGTAGTTTTATAAATAGTTATAGTATATTAAGACGTCGGTATTATATGCATTGTTTGAATTGGCTAAACAATTTTTTGAACAAAATAGCTATGAAACTTGTAAATGTATTTGATTGAAGCCTGCTAAGTAGAATCAATGATTATTTAATCAGACACTCTTTGATAATTGATCAATATAGTATATATTTTTCTCCCCCATTGCAACGCATGGGCATATTTGCAAGTTAGCTTTAAAAATATATTATTTTTGGAATTTAAAAATTTGAATTTCATTACTTGTTGCGCGCACAATATTTTGTTGGATTTTTATGTAATACAAATTTATTTTGAAATTATATTTAATCTGACTAAAAATTTCGGGATAAAATTATTTCGGACCCCATCAAAATGTGGGAAATTTTATTGAATCCTATTTTGGAGCGGTTGTTTGAAATTATTAATCATTGTCCTAACTAGGAAATGGGTTGTACTTTTAACAAACTGTAAATGGACTGTAGAAATTCCATTACAATTTAAAAATGGGTTGTATATTCTTACAAATCGAAAATGGGCAATATGTTCTCTGACACACAATTGTGGGACTACTAAGTTGACGCGTCCCCCGAAAAAACAAAAACTAAGTTGATGCGTATGCAAGGCTTTGTCAACTTATAGTCAGCACACGGTTCTAGGAGCAGTGGCCATTCGTTGTCCATCCAACGGATGTCGTGCTTCTTCTTCAATCTCGGATATTCTTGCTTTAGCCGCCCAAAAAATGATTCCTCCCCCTGACATCAGGGGCGCACCATTTTAGAGGCTGACATGTGGGCCTACTAAGTTGACATGTACCAAGGGCTTTGTCAACTTAGTCAATATAAACGATTCTAGCTGCAGTGACCGTAGGATGTCCATCCATCGGCCGTCGTTCCTCTTCAACCTCTAGTCTTCTTGCTCCAGCCGCCCAAACCAGCGTCGGTCGTGTCGTGTGCTCCTGCCTCCCGTGGCTGGCTGTGATTCCGCGGAGGCCTCATTGCCCCCTACTACTCCCACCACTAGCCAGGCCCTGCGGCGATGGCAGCCTCACACCGGAGCCGAATCAGTGAATCCTCGTACTCGTCTCCGCGTGGGGATCCACCGCCGTGTCTTCCCTGGCTTCGGGTTGTCCCCTTCCTAGGCCTCGCCGTCGTTCACCGCCTTGGTGCTCTCAACACGGCGTGGTCATTGTGGTCAAGGAACGACTTCCATTGCAAGAGTACTGTATGTGGAGAGGGTGACAGCTGGGTCCATGACCGCAGCAAGGAAGTGCCTCCTTATTGCGCACAAAAAAATGATTCCTCCACATGATAGTAGGGACCCACCAGACGGGCCACCGTATTCCGCTAAAAAAAGGTTTCCCCCTGACTGCTGGGACCCGCCAACTACAACTTCGCACGCAAGGAAGTGTGTCTGTATTACGGGAAACAAAATATTCACCCGCTGACTGCTGGGACCCAGCAGCTACATCTTCACACGCAATGAAGTGCCTGATGGTTGGGACCCACCTGGTCGAAGCGTATGTAGCGTTGTCATTCTGGTCATGAAAGTGTATGTACATACTAGTCAATCGGTCTGTCTGCAGGCTGCAGTGATGAACCGTGGCCGTGTATAGAAGAGCACGTGTCGTAGTAGAGGCGCACACGTAGCATGACACACAGTCCCGTTAATATCGTGTACATGTGTATACAGCAGCCAGGTTGCAAGAAGTAAATACGGCCACATATGTACATACGGGCAGGGTTTCGAACGCCTACTCGCACATACTTACGGCCAGGGCTCGTGTACATGGCTGGGTCGGAACGGAGAAACTGCGTCGTCGTCGTGTTCTTCGGGAGGCAACAGAATGTGTCGTCTTCATAGGGAGGCAACGGAATACGTTGTGTTTATCGGGAGCCAACTGGCTTGGATGGAACAACCGATCGAAACGAGGCCTAGCATACCATAGAGCAGAGGAGACAGCCTTGTGTTCGACTGGCCACGATCAAAACGGGATCCTGTTCATCGTGAGGGGTCTGGCGCATCGCAAAATGGAGGAAACAGACGTCTCTTGGACCTCCTATGGTCCAAGCGAGGTCCTGTTGATCGGGAGGGGTGTGGCGTACCGCAAAACGGAGGAAACAGACTTGTGTTGGAGCGCTACGGTCGAAACGGGGGTCCTGTTCATCGAGAGGGGTGTGGCGTACAGCAATACGGGACTCCATGGGATACTGTTCACCTCCACCGTCAACCTCCTCCACCCTCCACGGGCTACTGTTCATCCACCGCCGACCTCCTCCACCCTCCACCTGCGGCTGTTCATCCACGGGCTCTTGTTCATCCAACGTCCACCGCTCCTCCACCGGCTACTCTTCAACCAGCCCTCTCCACGGCGTCCTGTTCAGCCACCCCTCCACGTGCTACTATTCGTCCAGTCCGGCTACTGTTCAACCAGCCCTCCATGAGGTCATGTTCATCCAGCCCTCCACGGGGTCCTGTTCATCCACACCCAACCAGCTCGATCGGGGTCCTGTTCATCCAGCGGCAACGGCTTGTACTACCACAGGGTCCTGTTCATCCAACCCCCCCCCCACCAGGAACTGTTCATCAATCCCCCCCCGCCCCAACAATGCTCACTATTCATCCAGAGGTAGCATTGATCGGCTTCAGTTAGTAGCAGTGTGGCGAAGGAATCGCTCGATCGGGTTCAGTTAACAGCCATCGATCAATCGCTCGAGTTTAGTAACGCATAGCCTACAGTGCAATCGCTCGTGTTCAGTAGGCGAACGCCTCACTCGGGTTCAGTTAGAGCCCAACGCCTCGCACCCACGCGCGTACGTGTACGAGAGAAACGTGTATCGTTCGGCCCCTGACCACCTATGGTGATCGGGAACTCCCCGATATTTTCCATCATGGACGGCCCAAAGAATGTCATGCAGCTGCGTCTTCGGCCCGCCCAGGACGAAAAGCCCATTTTATGTCATGATTTTTTGTCATAGAAGTAGGAGCCCCTATGATGATACCGGGTTTTGTCACAATTATCGTCATAGAAGTGTCATAAGCATGACAGAAAAGAATTCCGTTTGACCCAAAATGTCACGGATGTTTCTCTTTCTTGTAGTGCTCCATCCCATAACTACTACCTCCGTCCTGGTTTATTGGTCCCCATTGTAATCTGTGTCAAATTTTGACCATAAATTTAACTAATGAAATGTTTGTGCATGTCAGATGCACTAACATTTTATCAGTTAAATCTTTGGTCAAAATTTAGCACAATTACAATGGTGACGAATAAACCAGGATGGAGGTAGTTGTAGTTTGGAAGCCCAAATAAATGAGTGAGGCGCCTTAATGTTACTCTCCACTGTGACTAGTCTTACGGGAAAAGCTGGGGAAGAGACGACTTATTTTTTAAGCCGCCAAAAGAACTGGCCCTAGGAGTAGTAGCTAGGGATACTAGGAGTAGTAGCTAGGGATCGAGTGTGCGATATGAACCGCAGAAAGTAAATGCAGAGAGATGAAGTGCAAAAAATATGGAGGGATGTGATGGTTGCTTGTCCGTTTATATTACTAGGCCACTTATTACTGGGAGTGGTGGGGTTTTGTGATATGACGGCTTTACTGCCGAACCACGAGTGGGGGTGAGACTCCCGTGCAACGCCACCCTCTACACTAGTACTACATCGGTCGTGGTTTATTAGTCCCCCATTGAATTTGACTGAAGATTTAACAGACAAAATGTTAGTGCATGTCAACAAAAACTATATCGTTAGATTCGTATTTGAACATTGTTTTCAATGATATAATTTTAGGTGACATGCATGAGCTTTTATCATACTATATATAATGTTAGTTAAATTTTTGGTCGTACTAATCTATAGTAAGGTGCCCGTGCGTTGCACGGAACAGTGAAATGCTTGATAGGGGAGTTGTTCATTTTGACAAAGGATGTGGGGGTCATCTCATGTGTAACGGGTATCGATAAGTTTCTTCGGATATTATTTCATATCTAGAGCTCACAAACATCCAGGTGAAAGAGATAAAAAAGTATCTTTTGCAAACAAAATCGTTCAATTGTTCAACCTGCATCCAAAACTTGTGAAGAAATAACACTTATATTGTGCTTTGCAAGAAATAACACTTATATTATGTTGGCTATAGATGACATGGCACTTTCTTATAGTCAACAGTTGGCTATACTATTAAGTATTAACCATGCCCTTATACACCGAGACGGAAGGATTAAATTAGGATGACTTGGAAGGGGCAGAGGAGATGTAATAAATGGTTCATCATAAGTCTTTCACCAGTACTGTAGTGAAAATTCTCAGTTAATCTCATAAATGGCAAGAGATAACTCTAATGGAGCAAAAGCATACATGGAAAATTCTAGACTAAACCATAAATGGATAAACTTTTATTCAAGCGCGATACTCTAATAGAGCAAGATCATGCATGGAAGGTTCTATACTATATAAATAAGAAGTCTCCACGTGCTTAGACAGCGGATTACATTGAGCGAAGACTAATGATCATCATTTAACTTGGTAATGCATATGTCCAGGTGAACCTCCTTGGAGTCCCTGTGCACCATGTTGGGGGGGGGGATCATACCATGCGTCTTCCATGTCCACATCGGCGGGAAGGTCCCTGCTCGGCACAGTCCTAGTCAGCATCTTGGAGCGGGTGTGGGTGCCCACGTACCTCTGAGGGGCAGTAACAGTGAGCACACACCTGTACATCGGCCTCGTGTTAGTGTCAGCGTTAGGGGCGTCGCCCCTGACGCACACTACAGAGATGGGGCGGCGGCCTGTGCGGGCCTCGCCGGTGCCCATGATCAAGAGGCAGACGTTGTCGTCCTCTTCCGAGATTAAGACGCGGCGGTGATCCTCCAGTGACTCCGGCACGGCGACCGGGTAGCACGTCTCGTACTTGATGTTCTTCGTCGCGGGCCAGTAGTGATAGACGGACGCCCACGTGAGGTGATGCACGATGTCCACCGACGAAGGGCTCATAGCAGTAGACGAAGGGCTCCTTGGAGGCATCGACCATGTCGTCCATGAAACGGGAGTGGTTGTAGGGGACGTTGCACCAGTTGAATATATGAGCAAGTTACTATGAGATTTAGTCTGAATAAGCACAAATTAAATCATGACGGCTATAACAGAGATTAAACTAATCATGTGGACTAGCATAGTAGATGAACAGATCGAATCTAGGACACAGACTAGAAACATGAATTGTACCACGATTTCTAACAGGAAGGACAGAAACACATACGGTGCAACGGGAGCAGCACCATTGGCATTGAGGTTGTTGCCCATGTCGTTGAGGAAGAGGTTGCCGAGGTCGGGGAAGAAGTCGTCGTCGGTGAAGTCGTCGCGCGAGTGCGCTCCCCAAATTTCAACAGCGCCTGCCGGATGGAGCTCAGGAGGGAGTGGTTGTAGGGGACGTTGCGGCCGCCGAACGGAGCGCAGCAGTAGCACACGAAGCAGTACATGGTGCTCCTCCCTAGTCTCTATCTCTACTACTCTCCTTTCTTATTTATAATATACCAGTAGCCGTGAAACCAAATAGTACTGTGCCGCCCACTACACGCCCGGCTGAACACGCCTCCTCGCCTCCAACAAACGCCTCCGTTAAACCAGCGTGCAAACCGAGAAACTACTCTGGCCTGCGGGAGGAAATTTGCCAGTTGCCGTTGGGGAATAATAGAGTCACGTCCGATCCATATGAGTTAATTGCGTGTATGATATTCCCTCTATAAAAAGGTAATTGCATCCTTAATTTTGTATTCTAAGTACCCTGTGGGTTCCACTGTCAGTACAGTGTACATGACTTGCAGGCTGGCTAAAGATTCGTACAAAAAGTTAAAAAGAAACAAATCCATCCTTAATCGTGTATTCTAAGTACTCTGTGGCTTCCACCCCCAGTACAGTAGCGAAAGAAGTATATATTAAAAAAATATAAAAAGCTAAGGTTTAGGACAGAACTCGAACTCGGGTCATCGCGCTGCAAGCATTCGGCCCAGACCAGTACACCAGGTGTTCATTGCGGACGATGCTAGAGATAAACCTTTATAGCAATGAGCCCATCTGAGGGAGTCCTAGATTAGGGGGTATCCGGACAGCCGGACTATATCCTTTGGTCGGACTATTGGACTTTGAAGATACAAGATTGGAGACATCGTCCCAAGTCCGGATGGGACTCTCCTTGGCGTGGAAGGCAAGCTTGGCAATACGGATATGTAGATCTCCTTCCTTGTAACTGACTCTGTGTAACCCTAGCTCCCTCCGGTGTCCATATAAACCGGAGGATTTAGTCCGTTGGACCAAGAACAACACACAATCATACCATAGGCTAGCTTCTAGGGTTTAGCCTCTTCGATCTCGTGGTAGATCAACTCTTGTACTACTCATATTATCAAGAACAATCAAGCAGGACGTAGGGTATTACCTCCATCAAGAGGGCCCGAACCTGGGTAAACATCATGTCCCCCACCTCCTGTTACCATCCGCCTAGACGCACAGTTCGGGACCCCCTACCTGAGATCTGCCGGTTTTGACATTACCTCCATCAGGAACTTCCTGAGGACCAAAATGAGGCACGCTGCATAGTGTGGCGATCTAAAGCCTACATGGTCCATGAGGGAGAGCTGTATAAAAAAAGCACTACCGGAGTCCTTCAAAGGTGCATATCCAAAGAGGAAGGGCGGAAGCTTTTGGCATAAATTCACGCCGGACTCGGCGGCCACCATGCCGCAGCCCGGGCCCTTATAGGAAAGGCCTTCCGTACAGGTTTTTATTGGCCGACGGCCCGGGTAGATGCACAGGACTTGGTCCAACGCTGCGTCGGTTGCTAGCTTTTTGCAAACCAAAGCCACATGCCACCCACCGCCCTCCAAACAATCCCCATTACCTGGCCCTTCGCGGTCTGGGGGCTTGACATGGTTGGACCCCTTAAAGGGGGAACCCATAAGAAAAAATACTTACTGGTCATGGTGGATAAATTCACCAAATGGATAGGTGCCAAACTTGTTAAAACGGTCGAATCCGGACCGGTGATAGACTTCATATCCGGGGTTGTACACCGTTATGGCGTCCTCCACAGCATCATCACTGACAACGGCATGAACTTCACAGCCGACGAGGTAAAAGTCTGGTGCAGCAACATGGGCATTAAGCTCGATTATGCATCTGTCTATCACCCACAAACTAATGGCCAAGTTGAGCGAGCAAATGGTCTTATCATGAGTGGCATCAAACCCAGATTTGTGCGGTTCTTAAAGGAGTCTAATCCGTACTCTGGGGGCTGTGGACCACGCTGACTCGTACTATCGGATACACACCGTTCTTTAAGGTGTACGGCGCAGAGGCAGTTATGCCCAGCGACATAATTCATGACTCACCTCAAGTGCGCATGTACGAAGAAAGAGAAGCCGAGCTCGATCGGCAGGACAGTCTGGACACCCTGGAGGAGGAGCGTGACGTGGCAAAAGCCCATTCCGCATTCTATCAGCAACAGGCTCGTAGATACCAAAGTAGAGAAGTACGGGCCAAAACTTATAACGTTAGCGAGCTAGTTCTACGTCTGCCGGAGAAGAAAAAGACCAAGCATGAGCCCAAATGGGAAGGTCCCTTAATTCTTGACCAAGTTCTGACCGGTGGAGCTTACCGTCTGCAGGATGCATCGAATAATCGACTTGAGCCGAACCCATGGAACACAGCCAGGCTCCGAAGATTCTACGCCTAGTGCCGGACTCTATGTTCGTCTCCTTCCTCTGTCCATTTTTTGCATATACATTATCTGTCTTTTTTCTCTTTCTTTCTTTTATTCTTTCTCAAGGCCTTCAAGGGCCAACTTGTGCCTTGCTTGCACACTATTGATGCGCTCACCGCGCTCATTATACCTGGGGGCTTCTTACACAGAAGCTTAATTATTTATCTGGGCTTCATGCCCCGCACATGTGTTATTCTTCCGCATGTACCTTTTCTTCGCCATTATATGCATCGATATGACTTAAGTTTTGGCCAAGCCGGGTTGCCTGGCTCTTGTATTTATGCCCTACGTTCCTGTTAATTCGGCTAGGGCATAAGGGGAGCACCTCTGCGATTGTTACTGCCGGGTCAGCCGGATGTGTACCTCAGACTGGGTGAAGCCGAAAGCTAGCGTTCTTAAGGGAATATTCGTTCGGTGAACAAAAGATGATTTTTATTTATTTTCCATATGTGCCCCCAGATGTTTTTGCCTGCGTCTCCTCTCGCAGTCCGGACATGCACTTTAGGGCATGCGTACCCAGGGAAAGGAACCCTTAACGGAACTATTCTCCCTGGAAGATGTCTGTTCAAGCACTAATGACCCCTACGCCTGGTTTCCACGCATACCCCGGTTCTTATATAACTGAGCGGGTATTCGGATACACTTCGGACTATCGGGTCCCAAGGTTGAAGAAAAAAGGTCCACCATGACAATTGATTTACAATCTGGCTAGAAGGCATTATTCATGTCACTTTAATTACATAGTCATGTAGACTGACTAAATTCCTCTTCTATACCATCCAACAGGCTGTCTAGCCTACAATCCTGTTGGGAATACTTTGCGGCTAATTCTACTTGCCCATACACTAAGCTAATGGGGATCTCTTTCCCATCGGGCCCCACAGGTCCGACCTCGGCCATGTGGTTTGGGTCAGCCTTGGTATACTGCGTCTTCACCATGGCCCAGGCTTCCCTGGCACCTTGACGGAAGGCCGATATCTTCCATAATCGGAAGCGCCGCCGTTCTCCCTTGAGCTTCTCCGCAAGCTCTCCAATGCCTGCTGACAGGGAGACGGATGGCCACAAGGCCTGGGCAATACCTTGCATCACCTGTCGAACTTGTTCGTGCAGTTGTGAGAGCTCAGGTAGAAGATCACTCGCAGACACGGGCTTCTCCTCCGCGGGACGACCCGTCAGCATACCTGCAGACATAACTCTATTAGCCGGCTTCTCCGCCGCACTCTTTTAAGGGTTCGTTCAAGCACTTACTGAAAATGTCGCATTGAAACCGCTTATTCTCCTTCACGGAGTCCGCAAGCTGGGCTCGAACATCTTTCAGTTCCACGCTCAGCTTGGTATTGGCGTCTTGGAGATTGTTTTTCTCCGGCATGACCGTAGTCAGCATGCGTTCGCCAACCTTTAGCTGTCGTACGACATGCTGGTCCTCCGGACTCTCTCCGGAGTCATCTGCAATATCTATTGTTAGATCTGCAGCCATGCCGCACACTATATGGTACCTATCATTCTTTGAAACAAATGTTACCAGCTGGGGACTTTTCAGGTTCCTTCAATGCGGCAACGGCGGCCCGAAGTTGGGTCTTGTATTGCTCTAGCTCCTGTGACAGTCGAGTATTCTTCTCTGTAAGAACCTGCACAATAAATGATCGTTAAATCAGTTGTGCCAACTGTTTCAAGTCTCAGGGGCTACTGATATATATACTCATCAAATTTTCTTACCCGTACATCCTTTACATACTGGTCCGTGGCTCTGGCTAGACCATTTTGAGCAGCACGCATGTACGCATCTCCTGAGTTGAATGCTTCAAATGCCTCTCGGGAGAAACAAGCGTCACGGAGTACGGCTCGGTAACGCCTGTGATTCATGGCGCTCTCCACTTCGGAATTCGTAGAGGATATCTTATCCGCATCCTCTGTAGAGGGAGCATCCGGAGTGTGCCTTTTGTTAGCTTCCGCCTCTGTGTCCGGCCCTGGAGGCCGACTGGTAGAGGTGTGATCGGGGGCCTCTCCGGATATTGTCCGGCGAGCGTTCTTCCTTGTAGGAAACATTGGTGTTATTATGTTTTTAAAGACGACAACCACGGAGTGAGGTGTTGCATCATATCTCTGCGCCGGTGTCTCCGTCCGGACCGCCTTCCTTTTTAGCATGTCTGGCTTTGAAACCCCTTGTTGGCGAGTCGCCGCGGGCTCGGCATGGCGTCCCGAGGGCCTTCCCTATAAAACATCATTTGTATACGGTAGGTGAAGTGCATAAAAGGAAATCCTTTTCAAAGGTTGGGACTCCGGTCTCATTTACCTGCGAGGCTGGGAGTAGCCCAGGGTAGTTGGCTATAATGGACACCATGGCATCATCACAGCTTAGCTGATAGAAAATCCTATCAATCAGCTCCACGAATATGTTCGGATCCTCTTTGAGGCCGGGGTCGAGGACCCGTTCAGGATCCTCCGGTTGTGGAGGTGGGCTATTGATCTTCCCTACCGCCTTACGCAGTTCCTGCAATGAAACGGCAATGTAAATATTTATCACGAAAACAAGGGTAGGATGGAAGTAAAAAGAGCGGAAGCTCACCCAGCTTCGAGGGTTGTTCATGGAGAATCCATCCCGTGGCTTGTTGCGGAGGAACTCCTCTTCTTCCCCCTGATACAGATCGGATAGAATTTTTGCTAGAACAGCAACTGAGTCTGGTCCCTTGTGCCCGTAGTGAGTGGCATCATCTTCCCCGTTGAAGTGCCACATGGGGTGGCCTCGACATTGAAGTGGCTGCACCACCCGCATAATGCATATTGCCATAACCTCGGTTATGGTCAGTCCTGATTTGGCCAGCAACTTTATCCGGCCAATCAGATAAAATACGTCTCTATCATCTTCCTCCTGTGGGCTCCGTGGGCGCCAGCTTAGGCGTTTCTTCAAAGGGGCATTGTCGAACTCAAGAAGACCAATCCAGATAGGATCCGGGAGAGGAACATCCTCCATATAAAACCACTCCTCGGACGTCTTCTTTGGGGTACCAGATAGGTATTCGCTCCCGGCGATGCACCATACTTCGGCTCCGCCCGCTTGATATATTGATCCCCTCTGTGTACGGGGCACAAGGCAGAACAACTTCTTCCATAGCGCGAAATGAGCTTCGCAACCTAGAAACAGCTCGCAAAGGGCTACGAAACCAGAGATGTGCAGTATGGAGGCAGGGGTGAGGTTGTGCAACTAGATGCTGTAGAACTCCAGGAGGCCTCGGAGAAAGTGATGGATTGGAAATCTGAGTCCCCTTAACAAATAAGGGACAAGGCATACCCGCTCTCCCTTAGAGGGGTTGGGAAAGCTCTCCGCTTGCTCCCCGCCATTATAGTTGGCGAGCCGTGCTCGAACCGGGACCATATACGTTGGAGGGAGGAATCCCTGGGTCTGTAGCTTCACTAATTGGCTGTACGGGACGGAACACTTCTCCCAATCTCCGGGCTTGGGGCTGCGGGAGCGAGAGGAGGAGCTGCGCTGGCCGGCCATGTTGGGATGGATTTTTTCAGGCGTGCTCCGATGAATGCTCGCTGAGGATGGATTGTGTGGTTTGGATCTGAGGATCCTTGTCTCTTTAATAGACAGTTCATTCACATAGATGGGGTGGAAAATGTAAGAACAACTTGGCTCCTCATATTCGCTTGACACGTGGAAGATGGCCATTATTGGACGCAGAAGCCAAGAAGCGCAACATTTACGAGAAGCCGGACACTATTTAACAGGTACTCAGAGTTTGAAGAAGAACCCGGCTTGCAATGCCGAAGACAAACTGCGCGTCGGACTCATCGTCATTGACGCCTGGTTCGAGGGCTACTGAGGGAGTCCTGAATTAGGGGGTATCCGGACAGCCGGACTATATCCTTTGGCCGGACTGTTGGACTATGAAGATACAAGATTGGAGACTTCGTCCCGTGTCCGGATGAGACTCTCCTTGGCGTGGAAGGCAAGCTTGGCAATATGGATATGTAGATCTCCTTCCTTGTAACCGACTCTGTGTAATCCTAGCTCCGTTCGGTGTCTATATAAACCGGAGGGTTTAGTCCGTAGGACCAAGAGCAACACACAATCATACCATAGGCTAGCTTCTAGGGTTTAGCCTCTTCGATCTCGTGGTAGATCAACTCTTGTACTACTCATACTATAGAGAACAATCAAGCAGAACGTAGGGTATTACCTCCATCAAGAGGGCCTGAACCTGGGTAAACATCATGTCCCCCGCTTCCTGTTACCATCCGCCTAGACGCACAGTTCAGGACCCCCTACTGGAGATCCGCTGGTTTTGACACCGACACCGTCCGTTACAACGGATCCAAAGTAGAATAATACATATTCACAAATTTGAAAGAAAACAGTTTAGTTTTGATATACATATCACTAAAAATATCTTATGTTTCACTCCAAATATATTGTTTGGGCTGTTTTGATGAGGTAAGGGAGGAATGTGGTTGGTTTGAAGATAGTAAGGGGTTTTGTGTAAACTGGAGCAGAGAAGTGAGAATTGTTGCAAAAGGCCACAACTTACATCACAGCCATTAGATGCAGATCTAATGGTCAGAGTTGGCGGATGGCAGACACCCCATCATCACCAACTGAGCCTTTTATAGGAGTAGGAGTAGAAAAAAACCGAGTTGGTGGTGATGGTGTTATTGCCATCATATGATATAGACCGTCCGATCTATATCTAACGAATAGAAATCAAACTATGACAATTTTACAAAAGATGTCCGCACCTCTCTCCACATTTACAGATAAGGCCTTGCCTCGTTCATCCTTATCTCCCACATCCTCATTGCTTAGGTATTAAAAAAGTAAGTCTCTGGAACAATCTGGCATGGTGGCCACTGCCGGCGCCGTCCATCCCCACGGCTCCGCCCAGTCCGACCACCAGTCACAATCCCGCCCCACTCCTCCTCACCTTATCTGTCATCTTTCTCGAGATATCATTATTTTGATGAAATGGTCGAGATGCCATTTTTTTGATAAAATTCTCGAGATATCATTAGTTTTTACACATGGGATTACTCCTGCATGGGTCAATCACAATGGGTGTTTTGTAAAAAAATGCATCTTGATGTTCCGTGCAATGCACGGGCATCTTGCTAGTGTTTTTGCATATAATTCCAAACACCACGTAGACACAGTCTCTAACCATTTTATAACTATGTTAGTATCATTGTTAGTGGTCAGCCGGTGCAAGTTATAGCCCCAGGTGTTTTAACCTTTTTTAGTAATGATATCTGGCAATTGTTTGCCACGAGCTCAATCCTGGCAAATCCCACGTAACCATCAGATTTCCATCCGACGGTGGCCTATTTTTAAGCCATAGTATTCGACAAAACCGCCACCCTTACAAACATACTATAACTGCGCCGCGGGAGTTTGCAACTGCCATGTCTCCCAGCGAACGTTTGCTGGGGATTGGAGTTAGCACCGATGGCGGTTCGTAGTCATTCCACACTCGGGCATTGAAGTTTGTAACTATTTTAGGTTAGAATATACTACTCCTCCGGTGCTACTAGTAGTAGAGCAGCCCTACTCCACTACTACTCTACTCAAGCACGTTAGGGCATAGTTGTAGGCATTGTAGGGAGTACCAGTACTGTGATCACTCAAGCAAGTTATCTGGCATAGATATGACCCTACGCTGCTGGTATGTGCCTCGTAAGTCAAGCGGCGTGTTGTAGTCATCATCACCTATCCACTTCCCGCAGCTCATATTCGCTTCTCCATCTTTGTCCGCACATAATCGTCCAATCTTCCATCCCCGCTAAGGCACCTCCCCCTTTTCCGAAACCCAAGCACTAACAATGGCAGAACCGAGCAACGTCCGCCGAAAGAGTGGCTGGAATTCGCTCCCCACAGAGGTAATCAAGCTCATTGTTTCACGTGTGGACAATCTCAGTACCATGCCGCTCGCCGCGTGCTCATAGGGGCTGTAACGTGTACTCCAAGCCCTCAGGCCGGAGCTTTTTTAAGCCAGCTCCTTGCTTGTTGATGCCGCCTGATCTTCAGAAATGGCGTGTCACGTAGCATAACGATCGTAGGGTGGCGAGCATCAACCCCCTTGACAACATTCAGATCCCGTCACCCTCGACTACATTAACGGTATGTACTGGGTCGACATGAACACGTCTTGGATGGTGCTCGTCGACGGTCGCGGTAGCTGGATGCTCGTGGAGGTCTACACCCGGCGATTGGTCCCCCTTCCTTCGATTAACATAGCACTGCTTTGGCACCGCGGCCCAGAATACTCGGAATCTTATAGTAGCCAACATGATACCAAGTTTGATTTGCTCAAGGTTGTAATCTGCCAAGTGCCAACAAGATGTACGAATTATAAAGATACTAGCACATATGCCCGTGCGTTGCAACGGGAGAGACATTTCTTTGCAAAAAGCAGCGGGAGAGATAATTGACATGTCCACAAAAAAATATCTCCGCATGAATCTTTCATAAAAACATGAACATTTTTTGAATTTGTATTTTTAAGGAAACATATTTTGAACATTCAGAACAATTTTAGAAATGGGTTTCTTTGAACTCATAAATTATTTAGAATTTGTGAATATTTCACTAAAACAAGAATATTTTCATATTTGCGCATATTTTTAAAATGCATTTTTTTGGAAAATCTCAAACAATTTTTTAAAAAATAAATAAATAATGGAACATTTTTTTAAAATTTGGACAAATTTTCGAATGAGAAAAAATATATAAATTTATGAACATTTTTATAAAATAGGATACGTTTTGTAATTCTGAACATTTTTTAAAAAAATCATTTTTTCCGAAATTACGAACTCTTTTGAAAATTATGAATTTAAGGGAAAAATGGAGAAATAAAAAAACTTCGAAGGAAAAAATATAAAAGAAATAGGAAAGAAACAAAGAAGGAAATGAAAAAAAAAGAAACATAACAAGAATAAAAAACGGTTCAGCCCAGGTTGGGCGCCCTATGCGACACTGGGACTATTTGACGCCCCATGTGATAAATAGGGTTTTTCAGATGGGCACGAAAATAAATAGTTTGGCTTTTCTGGGCCACATTGCAGGCTGCCCGTGTACGGAATTGTGGCGTTTTTCCTTTTGTAATACACGAACGGACAGAAATTTAGTACCACCTCGAATAGCAGAATTTTTTTTGATGGTGAACGGATGAAAAAATCAGAGAAACACACCTTGCTTTATTAGTAGGTATAGACTTCAGGCTAATTGTGTTCTTCAACCACGGTCTCTCCTATCTGACAGGTCACTGCGGTATGTGGATAAATCTGCACGTCCATCATAGGATCATACATCCTCCATGGTTCTCTGATACCATTGAACACAAGGGCTTCATTTCAGCTGTCGACTCCTTCTATAGTTGGATGTATTGCTGGCCTACTCCAGTCATTGTTACAAACGACTGTTAAAGAAGTATGTTACTTTTCTATGATATCATGATGGCTTGCTTATATTACTGTCAGCATTTACTAAAATAATTCATGCTCATAAACATGTTGTTCTTAAGATTGACTACATTAAGAGCCCTTTTTGATTTGACTCCAACTTGATATGATGTTGTAGGTCGCCCGGTGTCCCTACCCTTCCTAATCCCAGAACCTTTCAAAGAAAAGCGGCATTGCAGTTGCAGGTGGTTCCTGGCTCAATCAGACGACGATGAATGATTGATGATCGTTCGCACGTACCGGACGTGTTGTTTCGCGGAATACAATCACAGTCACTCCAAGGTCCTTGAGCATGATCCTAGCTTCTCTGGGCCTTCAGGAATTTTTGACTGGAGGCTGGTAAGTAGCCTTGGTACACGCTCTCTATTTCTCGGACTGAATTATCCTATTAACCAGCAGATGACCGACGGCAAAGATCATGATGGAAATGAAGTTCCGTTCATCGGGCAAAAGTGTGTGTACACAGCGTACCATGCATCTATGCATGCACCATACCCTGATATGTGCCGCCATGCTCTGCAGCCCAAAGTGGGAGAGAGGGTCGCAAGTATCAGACTTCGACCTGCTGGCTGGAGTTTCCCCCGTCAGGCACCCATCTAGTTCGAACCATCAGCCAATCTCCACAGCTTAATAAATAGTAACGTCTAACTGAGCCAGTTAGTTAGATGCGTACACTAGGTGTAGTACGATCTTTATTTAGTTTGATGCATACACTTGTTCTTTTTTGGTAGCCCTTTTGTAATGATGGCTGATATTTGGTTTGGAAGAGAGAGTTGTGTATTTACTCTTCTGGCCTGCTTACTGCTTCTGTTGCAACCCCAGCCCTGGTTGTTGCTACAGTTGTTTTCAATGTACAATCAGTAGTCTTTTTCGTCTGTTGGTTGAATAAATGTGTTGTTAGAACGACAAACACAAAGTTTTGGAAGTTGTTGCACGGTCCGATCCTTTAGTGCCCCGAACCGTACATAGCGCATAATATTTTTGGTATGGAACACATTTTCCACTTGTTGATAAATGCAACCCACTGATGAAGGCCCAATAGAGGAGCCCATAATTAACTGGAAGGGAGGCTCTCACATGAATCCGGCCCAGGTACATGCTCATGCTGCCCTAAACATAAGTAAATAAATAAATAAAGCTAAATGCTCATGCACCAATTCTTTAAATTCGCGATTTAACAGGAGGATATTATTTCCTATGATAGCGTCGTTACATTCAGTAGATATTATTCTTAAGCAAAGATAGCGACTAGTCTTCTTTCTCCCACCATTTTCTTCCTGCAACCAGCGGACCCATGCAAATCGTAGCCACCTCGTAAATAGTTCCAGTCCATTTTTAGTTTTCAATAAGAATGTCCAACCCAGCCCGGCACACTGGCGACAATACTTTATCCTCCGCCTTGGTTCGCTCGCAGCGGCACCGCCGTCCGACCCTGTCAACATAATTAATCGGGAGAGGACTATAGTTGTGAGTATGATAGTACAGTCCCACCAGGTCCACTCCCGAACACAAGAAAGCTCCTCTTTTACTACTCAGATGCACCCCTCGTTTTTTTACTCTAATCCACCCTGCTGATATCTGGGACCCACATCATTTTCAACGTATAGTCAATTAACGATAGGATTGCACAACTTTTTTTTTAGTTTTTGTTCGGAGGAGCAGGCTATAAACTTGGTTGTGCGGTCTCTGTGGCCCGTCTAACAACATGACCGACACAGCAGTTTTTTGTTTGGGAAAATAGGTAGCCCACTATTTTTTTGAAGAAGACGCAAGCTAGGCCTATTTGTTTTCTTTGACTTACTAGGCTGCAAATCTTTCAAGACGAGGAGGGATGCATTCTGGCTTGGCCAAAGAGTATGGTTAGTATCTTTTAAAATTAATATCAAAGGGGTTGAAAATTCCCCAAAAATTATAGCAAATGTAAATTAGTTTCTTTTTTGTTTTTGTTCTTCACTGATATTTTATATTTCATTGGATTTTAACATGACATCGTACTAATTTATTATTAAATTTGTTTTAGTATGGCTACTAATTTTTGGATTAAGAATATTTTGTTCCCCAGCAAAAATTTGCGAATTTTCAAAATTTCGCACATTTTTTAGTTCAATTTTTTAACCCTGGTACTGACCAAAAATGGGCAGAAATTCTAAAAATGGAAAATGGGATGCAATAAGTTTCATATGAATTAGAAAATTAGTAAAAATTATAAAAATAATACCAAATGGGCTGTACACGCCACAAATTTCGAGGCTAACTTGTCTACGCAAAGCTTTGTTGGTCAACACATGATTCTAGCAGCAGTGACTGCTGGATGTCCATCCAACGGTCGACATGCTTGTTCAATCTCTGATCTTCCTACTCTAGCCACCGAAACCAGCGCCGACAGGACTACCTGCTCCCTCTTCTTGTTGCCCACTGTGATGCCGCGCAGGCTTCACCGGCCCACCCTACTCCCTCCGCTGGCCTGGCCGCACACAATCAACTGCCTCCTTATTACGCCAAAAAAATGATTCCTCCCACTGACATCTGGGGCGCACCGGTTCAGAGGCTGACCTGTGGGCCTACTAAGTTGACACATACATAGGGCTTTGTCAAGTTACTCAACAAACGGTTCTAGAAGCAGTGATCGTTGGATTTGAATCGAACGGTCCTGCTGCTTCTTGAATCGCTGCTCTTCTTGCACCAGCCACTCAAACTAGCGTCGGCGAGACCGCCTGCTCCTGCCTCCAATGGTCAGCTTTGCTGCCGCTGAGGCCTCACCGCCCCCTACCACTCCCACCGCTGGCCAGGCCATGCGGCAACGAAAACCTCACACCACAGCCAAACAAGTGAAGCCTACTACTCCTGTCCGTGTGGCCATCCATAGTCGCGTCTCTCCCGACTCTGCGTCGTCCCCCGTCCTAGGCCTTGTCGTCGTCCATCGCCTTGGTGCCCTCGGCGCGGCGTGGTCAATGTGGTCAAAGAACGACTTCCATCGGAAGAGTACTGTACGTGGAGAGGCTAACAGCTGGGTCCACGGCCGCAGCAAGGAAGTGCCACCTTATTATGCGCAAAATAATGATTCCTCCACCTGACAGCAGGGACCCGCCGGACGGGCCACCGTATTTCTCGAAAAAACATTTCCTCCTTGACTGCTGGGACCCACCAGCTACATCCTCGCACGCAAGGATGTGCCTGACAATCGGGACCCACGTGGTCCAAGCGTACGTAGCGTTGTCATTCTGGTCGCGAACATGTATGTACATATGATCGATCTGTCTACAGGCTGCAGCGATGAACCGTGGCCGTGTAAGGAAGGGCACGTGTCATAGTATAGGTGCGCAAGTGTTGTAGTAGAGGCGCACCTGTAGCATGTACACGTACGTACAGCTAGGGTGCAAGAAAGTAAATATGGCCACGTACCTACATACGGGCGGGGTCTCGAACACCTACTCGTGCATACGTACGGCCAGGGCTCGTGTACATGGCTAGGTCAGAATGGAGAAATTGCGTCGTCGTGTTCATCGCGAGCCAACTGGCTTGGACGGAACAGCTGGTCGAAACGAGGCCCGGCGTACTGTAGAATGGAGGAATCGGCCTTATGTTCGACCGGCCATGGTCGAAACAGGATCCTGTTCATCGGGAGGTGTCTAGCGTACCATGAAACCTAGGAATCATACTTCTCTTGGACCTCCTACGGTCGAAACAGGGTCCTGTTAATAGGGAGGGGTGTGGTGTACCACAAAACGGAGGAAACGGACTTGTGTTGGAGCGCTACGGTCGAAACGGGGGTCCTGTTCATTGGGAGGGGTGTGGCGAACAGCAAAACGGGACTCCACAGGATAGTGTTCATCTCCACCGTCAACCTCCTCCAGCCACCACGGGGCTACTGTTCATGCACCGTCGACCTCCTCCAGCCTCCACCTGCGACTGTTCATCCACGGGCTCTTGTTCATCCAGCCTCCACCACTCCTCCACCGGCTACTGTTCAACCAGCCCTCTCAACGGGGTCCTGTTCAACCACCCCTCCATGGGCTACTGTTCATCCAGCTCTCCACCGGCTACTGTTAAACCAGCCCTCCACGGAGTCCTGTTCATCTAGCCCTCCACGGGGTTCTGTTCATCCACCCCCAACCGGCTCGGTCGGGGTCCTGTTCATGCAGCAGCAACGGCCTCTACTACCACATGGTCCTGTTCATCCACCCCCCTACCGGGAACTGTTTATCCAACGCCCCCCTCCCCAACAATGCTCACTATTCATCAAGAGGCATTATCGATCGGCTTCAGTTAGCAGCAGTAGCGCATGATTCACTCAGATTCAGTTAACAGCAAGGGATCGATCCGGGTTCAGTAACGTAGCTAGTACAATCGCTCTGGTTTAGTTACAGCCCAATGCCTCGCTCGGGTTCAGTTAGAGCGCAATGCCTCGGACACACGTGCATACGTGTATGAGAGAAACACGCAAACCTCTGTGCATCGCTCGGCCCCCGAACACCCACCGTAACCGGGAACTCCCCGATATTTTCCTCCCCCTCGCTTCTACCACATTTTTCCATTATGCACGACCTAAAGAATGTCATGCAGCTGCGTCTCCGACCCGCCCAGGATGAAAAGCTCATTTTCTGTCACGATTCTTTGTCATAGAAGTAGGAGCCCACCACATCTATGATGATACCGCTTTTTCATAATTATCTTGACAGAAGTGTCATAAGCATGACAGAAAACAAATCGTTCGGCCCAAAAAACCCATGCACCGTACTCTACTTGATCAAATACCAGAAGGTGGATGTGGGAAAGGCGGTGATTGATGACCCACAAGTATAGGGGATCAATTATAGCTCTTTTCAATAAGTATGAGTGTCAAACCCAACGAGGCGCAGAAGGAAATGACAAGTGGTTTTCAGCAAGGCGATGTCTACAAGTGTTGAAATTGTAAGTAACAGACTAGTTTGATAACAAGATAATTTGTAACAAGCAAGTAAGGACAGTAGTAACAAAAGTGCACCAACGTAGGCTAATCCTTTTGAGGCAAAGGACAGGCCAAAAGGTCTCTTATGAGAAGCAAAGCATTCGTGAGGGTACACGGGATTTTCATTTAGTCACTTTCATCATGTTGCCTTAATTCGTGTTCGGTACTTTGATACTTTGATATGTGGGTGGACCGGTGCTTAGGTGTTGATCTTACTTGAACAAACCTCCTACTTATGATTGACCCTCCCGCGAGCATCCGCACCTATGATAAAAGTATTAAGACTAAATTCTAACCATAGCACTAAACTTTGGGATCCAATCGGTCCCTTACGGAATAACGCATAAATTGGGGTTTAGGCTTCTGTCACTCTCGCAACCCATCATCTAATTGCTACTCCACAATGCATTCCCTTAGGACCAAATATGGTGAAGTGTCATGTAGTTGACATTCACATGACACCACTAAGGGAAGCACAACATACATATTATCAAAATATCGAACACATATCAAGTTCACATGATTACTTGCAACATGATTTCTCCCGTGACCTCAAGAACAAAAGTAAGTGCTCACAAACAATAAACATGCTCAAGATCAGATGGGTATTAAACAGCATATTGGATCTGAACATATAATCTTCCACCAAATAAACCATATAGTAATCAACTACAAGATGTAATCAACACTACTAGTCACACACAAGCACCAATTTATAGTTTCGGTAACAAGATTGAACACGAGAGATGAACTAGGGTTTGAGATAAGATGGTGATGTTGAATATGTTGATGGAGATTGCCCTCCCCAGGATGAGAGAGTTGTTGGTGATGATGATGATGATGATGATGATGATGATGATGATGATTTCCCACTCCGGGAGGGAAGTTCCCCTGGCGGAAACACTCCACCGGAGGGCAAAAGTGCTCCTGCCCAAGTTCCGCCTCGAGACGGCGGCACTCCCTCCCGAAAGTCCTCTCCTTAATTTTTCTAGGTAACAACGACTTATATACTAGAAGATGGGCACCAGAGGTGGGCCTGGGTGAGCACAACCCAGCAGGGCGCGCCTGGGCTCCCTAGCGCGCCCAGGTGGGTTGTGCCCACCTGGTGGGCCCCCTCTGGTAGTTATTTGCTCCAATATTCCTCAAATATTCCATAAAAAATCTCTGTGAAGTTTCAGATTGTTTGGAGTTGTGCAGAATAGGTGGCCTGACGTAGCTTTTCCAGGTCCAGATTTCCTACAGCCGGAATTCTCCCTCTTCGTGTATACCTTGCATATTATGAGAGAAAAGGCATTAGAATTACTCCAAAAAGCATTGTTATGGATAAAAACATTATAAATAACAGTAAGAAAACATGATGCAAAATGGACGTATGAACTACCCCAAGCTTAGACCTCGCTTGTCCTCAAGCGAAAACCGAAATCGAAAAATATGTCCACATGCATAGAGAGAGAGGTGTCGATAAAAACAAAATACACGCATAGAAGCATCATGTTGATTATTATATATAACAGCAACAAAATTAAACATAAAATTTTTATCATAGAACTTTTATCATCTCTTCTCATTAATAGGTAACAATTCATCACACAATTGAAGTATAAAGCAAAAACTCTATTAGAAACCAACAAACTATGTTCTCAGTCAACTTTGCAACTACAATTAATCATGTTTTCAGGAAGGGTCACGTATCGGAGCCTTTAGGAAAGTCCACATACTCAACCATCATATAGTCTTCTATGATTGCTTACACTCACTGTGTACACATCAGCAAAACGTTTCAACCGGACACATAGAAAGATAGGGGCTTATAGTTTCGCCTCCCAACATATTCACCTCAAGAGTGATGTCAACAATAATGACTCATGCTATCTATAATCAACTAGACATATGTGCCTAGATCTTTCTTCACCACATGATGCTTGCCAAAGGAGAAAAATAAAAAGGAATAGAAGGAAAACTTTGACTCTTTTCATAAAAGTAAATACATAAAAGTAAAAGATAGGCCCTTCGCAGAGGGAAGCAGAGGTTGCCATGCGCTTATTTGTTTGTATGCTCAACCTCTTAGTGAAAAATAACGTCACGTTGCATTGCCCCTTGTGATAGCGACATTTATTATGCAGTCTGTCGCTTTTATTCTTCACCATCACAAGTTCATGCAACACTCAATTTTCTCTTACACTAAATGATCTCACACTTTTAGAAGCAATTTTTATTGCCTTTTTGCACTGATGACATCTAACTTCAGGGATCTTGCTCAATCCCTAGATAGGTATGGTGGACACTTGAAAGTAAGATTTGGGTTTAAGGGTTTTTGGATGCACAAGTAGTATCTCTACTTAGTGCGGAATGTTTGGTTAGCAAAGATAGGGGCAAGCACCACATGTTAAAGGATCCATGACAATATGACTCTTATGTGAATATAAACAAACATAAACCATTAAGTTGTCTTCCTTGTCCAACGTCAACAATTATGGCATATAATATTTTGACGAGGGCTCACAATCACAAAAGATTTGTAGGATAGTATACTTATATGTGAATCTTCTCTTCCCTTATTAATTCTTTCATGAGTTGCATCATTGACTAATGATATGTTTGTCAATCTCTAATAAAATTTTCTACTTATACTTTTCCTTATGTGGTGTCATCACCTACCATAAGATTAGTATATGATATTTTCTTCATTTATTTCCTCTCTTTTATTTATTTATTTTCCCTTTTTCTTTTATTTGCAACATGAAAGTAAAGAAAGCAAAAAATCAAACTAAACTTTATTATATAACTTGCACACGATTACAAGGATAGATCACTAAGCAAACTCTCGAAAAGAAAGGGTCGAACTAAACTTTTATTCATCTAAAGAAAAAGATCAAACTAAAATAAGTAAAGGAAAAAAGTGGGATGATAGGATACCAGGGCACCTCCCCCAAGCTTGGCGGAAGCCAAGGGGAGTGCCCATACCCGATACTCAATTCTCTTTTGGTGGTGAAGAAGATGATGGTGGTGATGAAGCGATATTTTCCAATATAACCATCGGTAGATCCTTCATGCCTTGAATCTCACGAAGGGATTGATGAATTAATTAACCATTTTTCTTCACTTCTGCCATTAAGTGTTTATTTTCTGGGCCCCAAGGGTTTACTCCTGCACTACTTTCTCTTGGCCGAGATATGTCCCAATTGGGTGGTATGTGCCTGTGAGGAGTATTCTCGAACCCATAGTTATGAATCAAATTGCAAAAATTGTTACGATATAACCTGTGTAAAGGCCTTCTTGGTGGGGTTTCTTCTTGCACTTCAATACTCTCTTGATTATTTGATGGTATCATAGCTTGATGAGGCGTCGGACGAGTGGAGATGCTAGCCAATGTCCCACTCTCGGAGGCCGGAGAGTGAACCCCAAAAGTATTTTCCTCCTCTTCCTCCATAGTAACTTATTCAGCTTCCTCTCTCCTCAAATCCTCCTAAAATACCTATGCGTCTTCTTCTCCATTGTTGGAGGGTGAGGAAGACATGGTACCTGGCTCGACAAATCTGGCCGAAAATAGCAAGAAAACAGAACAGAGGATTCCTCCATGATCCGGTGATCAACAGGTTCGGGAGGAATATATAGATATTTTACCTTGGGGACATGTAAATGGAAGAAAAACAGAGTCCGGAAGGTGTCCCAGGTGGGCACAACCCACCTGGGCACCGCCTGGCGCGCCCTGGTGTCTAGTGCCCACCAGGGTACTATTCCTGGAAGTTTCTTTATTTCCGTTTACTTACCGTATCTGGTGTCTTACCGTACCTCCTTATTTTCACGATTCTGGAGTATTCCGGAAGGACTCTTTTATGTGTTCTTCCGGTGTCATAGTTTGGATAATATTACTCTCAACATTAATGGGCGTACTTGAGATATAATGTTTTATTCGTTTCCCATTGACAACCTTCAGGTTAGTACCTTCGGAATTATTTATTTTGATGGCTCCGAACCAATAGACCTCCTCGATAAAATAGGGGCCTTCCCATTTTGAGAGGAGTTTTCCTGCAAAGAATCTGAAACGAGAGTTGTACAAAAGAACATATTCTCCGACTTTAAACTCACTCTTTTGGATTCTTTTGTCATGCCATCTTTTAACTTTTTCTTTGAATAATTTTGCATTTTCATAAGCTTGGGTTCTCCATTCATCTAAAGAGCTAATATTAAATAACCTCTTTTCAGCAGCAAGCTTATAATCATAGTTGAGCTCTTTGATGGCCCAATATGATTTATGTTCTAACTCAAGAGGCAAATGACAAGCTTTTCCATAAACCATTTTATATGGACACATACCCATAGGATTTTTATATGATGTTCTATAAGCCCAAAGTGCATCATCTAATTTCCTAGACCAATTCTTCCTAGACCTATTGATAGTCTTTTGCAAAATTAACTTTATTTCTCTATTGCTAAGTTCAACTTGACCACTAGACTGAGGATGATAAGGTGATGCAATTCTATGGTTAACATAATACTTGGCAAGCATTTTACGGAAAACACCATGAATAAAATGTGAACCACCATCAGTCATTAAATACCTAGGGACTCCAAAACTAGGGAAAATAAATTAAGTATTTTAATAGAGGTGTTGTGATCAGCACTACTGGTTGGAATGACTTCTACCCGTTTAGTAACATAATCAATGGCAACCAAAATATGTGTATACCCATTAGAGGAAGGAAAAGGTCCCATGTAATCAAATCACCAAACATCAAATGGTTCAACAGCAAGTGAATAATTCATAGGCATTCATCACAAGATGAGACGAACTTACGGGCATCCTTGAAGAGAGTAGGCCAATAAAATCTAGATTGCAATACCTTGTGAGCAGTTCTATCTCCAGCATGATGCCCTCCATAAGCTTCGGAGTGACATTTATATAGGATTTTTCCCTGTTCATGCTCAGGTACACAACGTCTAATAATACCATCTACTCCTTTATAAAGGTGTGGGTCATTCCAAAAGTAGTGTCTTAAATCATATCGGAACCTTTTCCTTTGTTGGTATGTAAAGCTAGGTGGTAAATATTTAGCAACAATGTAATTAGCATGGTCAACATACCAACGAGTATTGTGAGCAACATTTATTGCAGCTAACTGCTCATCAGGTAAACTATCATCAATAGGTAGTAGGTCATCAAGCACATTTTCAAGCCTAGATAAATTATCATCTACGGGGTTCTCAGCTCCTTTTCGATCAATGATATGTAAATCAAATTCTTGTAACAAGAGAACCCAACGAATAAGTCTAGGTTTAGCATCTTTCTTTTCCATAAGTGGTCTTTTCTTGATCAGGTTGAGAAACAGTTATTTGTGGAAAACCAGAATATCCATCAAGGATGCAAAAGTGTGTGTGCTTAGATAATCTTTCAAGCATTTGATCAATAAAAGGCAGAGGTAATGATCTTTTCTAGTTATTTTGTTTAATTTTCTAAAATCAATTCCATTCTATAACCTGCAACAATTCTTTGTAGAATAAGTTAATTCTTGTCATTAGGAACAATAGTTATACGTATTCTTCGGCTGCTAGGACATTAGTCCATTTATCATTGAGCAGATCCTGGTCAGCTTGAAGCTATTGCTGCTTCTTCTTAAGGCTGCTTGCAGTGGCTATTAGCTGGCTCTTGAAGCGCTCCTACTCAAGAGGTTCCTCAGGCATGATGAAATCCTCGGTGCCGAGGCTCACCTAGTCCTCAGAAAGCGGAAGGTAACTATCGGCCTATGAATCTTTGTGCATGGCCTGTTCAACAGGGCTAACCTGCTCATCTTCCCATTCATCTTGTTTGTTTGTTGTGTCGACGGGGTCTTCGTTGTCTTCGGCACCTTCCGGAGTGTCATCTTCTCCTGCGCCGGTGTTGCTATCTTTAATGCGGCGTGACTTAGAGCGGCGCCGCTGAAGCCGGTGCTTGGACTGTATTTCGGAAGGTTTATCCTCAACTGGGTCTTCATTGTCGTCGCCGTGTTTTCCTTTGGTGCATCCACCATGTATACGTCATACGAGGAAGTGGCTGTCCAGCGTCCGGTGCACAGCGGGTTCTGGTCTTCTTCTCCGACATCGTCGTCCATACCGTCGATGTCCTCGGAGTCATAATCAAGTTCATCGGTCAAATCCTCGACTGTGGCTATAAAGTGGGTGGCGGGTGGGAAGCAAAATTCTCCATCGTCAGCCCCTAGTTCGTGCCGGATATAGTTCGGCTGAGAGTCCTCCGCTAAGGACAGACTTTTTAGCAAGTTTAGCATATCACCCAGAGGCGAGTGCTGGAAGATGTCTGCGGCGCTGAATTCGAAGATCGATAGACGCTCAAGCTCGGCGTCCGCGGGCTCGCGTGGTTCGGAACCCACAGCCGGAGACGAGTCTAGTGTTCCGGTGGCATAGGCATCGAGTGAGACCAGGTTCCTATGCGGCTCCAACGCCATGGAATCTGAGGCCTCAGTGGTGGGGTTAATCCTCCCATCTTCGGATGGTGTGGCCTGCTTTGGCTCTAGGGCTAGAGCGGTTACAGGAGCGATCTCCTAGATGTGGCCCGATGACAAATTTAAGTCATGATCATCGGGGTGATCGGGAGCGGCTACCGTGGTATCGAATCCAGCGAAGATCAAGTCTCCACGGATGTCCACGACGTAGTTTAAGCTCCCGAATCTGACCTGATGGCCAGGGGTGTAGCTTTCGATCTGCTCCATATGGCCAAATGAGTTGGCCCGTACTGCGAAGCCGCCGCACACAAAGATCTACCCGGGGAGGAAAGCTTCTCCGCAGACAACGCCATTATTGACGATTGAAGGGGCCATCAAACCTTTCAGCGACAGCACAGAGGAACTCTCAATGAAAGCACCAATGTCGGTGTCAAAACCAGCGGATCTCAGATAGGGGGTCCCGAACTGTGTGTCTAAGGTTGATGGTAACAGGAGACAGGGGACACGAAGCTTTACCTAGGTTCGGTCCCTCGTGATGGAGGTAATACCCTACGTCCTGCTTGATTGATATTGATGAATACGAGTATTACAAGATTTGATCTACCACGAGATCATAATGGCTAAACCCTAGAAGTCCAGCCTGTATGACTACGGTATTGAGTATCCCCTATCCGGACTAAGTCCTCCGGTTTATATAGACACCGGGGGGGTCTAGAGTTACATAGAGTCGGTTACATAATATGGAATCTTCATAGTTATTCACCAAGCTTGCCTTCCACACCAACACTACTAGGGAAAACCTTATACATAGAATCTTAGCAGCAGCGCAGCACAAAAAGAGGCGTTGCTGCTAATTAGTAGCAGCGCGGTTAGGGATGTTCCAGCACGGCCCTATATCGCGAGCTGACATCCGAACTCGCATAGGCATGCAACGTCAAGACCTCACATCATTCAAGAAGCTAGGGTCCATACTTGATGATATGGAAGGATGGAACTTCTAGTGATTTACGATGCCAATGATGATGATATGTGTCGGTTGAACTTGTATACTTTCTGTAGCGATGAAACCTTGTGATGTCCATGGTCCTGGCCGAACTTGCGTAACGCTACTTTGTTTGTTTGGGTACGATGACCTGCGTACCTCTAGTCAATTAGTTTGCGTACTGTATGTTGCATCTATTTTCTCATTAACCCTTTCTTTTTCGTGTTGCTCTAATATATTTTGTTGCATATGATTGTACATCCTCTTGATGAACATGCATCTCTAACAGGTACCTAGTTTCTTGATGGCGAGTTGGCGGTGCTACGTCGTGTAGAAAGGGAAGGATCCAGGGGTGTGCAATGAGTGGCCTGAGTGTCAGGTGCAAGTGAATGGGGTCTCGGGCGCCAGCCATAAAGGCTTCAAAAGCAGACAAGAAGGAGAAGCTAGTTACTTGAGGTTCACGCTAGCGCGAGAGAGGACTCGTAACCGCCGCCTCATGTACTGCATGGTTCTGCTCTCACTCATAGTGATAGCTCTTCTCGCATATACCATTGTTTAGATGGATGACGGTGTAGTTGCAAGTATTCGAGACTTGCATGTATCGCTATTTTTGAGATAATGACGAGATACCACTTTGTGTTGGATGATGAATATGATGAGACTATTTTTATGTTTATGCTATGATTACATTTGTATCTGCTAAAGATTCTTCTATGAAGCCTGTTCAAATACAAAACAAATATGCCTAAAAAAACTACTAAATTTAGCAGTAGCGTGTGGAGAAAAGTTAGCAGCAGCGCCACGATAGCAGTAGCGCGTCCAGGCAAAGCACGCTAGAGCTATTAGCAGTAGTGAGCTTCCATGAAGCGTGCTGCTGCTAAACTTGTGTAGCAGTAGCGCCGGTGAGCACGCGCTACTGCTACGTGTTAGCTGTAGCACCTTATTAGTAGCGCCGGTCCCGCGCTACTGATACACCTAAAACCCGCGCTGCTGCTAGCATTTTCCCTAATAGTGCAAGGAGAGTCCCATTCGGACACGGGTACAGTCTTCGGTCTTCATATCTTCACAGCCCATTAGTCCGGCCCATAGATAACAAGACGGACGCACGAGGACCCCTGAGTCTAGGACTCCATCAGTGGGCACCATAGAAATTGATGCCAAAAAATCCTATAAATAAGAAACCACCAGAAATAACCCTAGAACTGGACTCCGCTGTCGCAAGCCTCTGTACCTCCACGATCCAATCTAGAGCCCTTTTCCGGCACTTTGCGGGAGGAGAAATCGTCATCGAAGGCCATCTTCATCATCCCGGCAGTCTCCATGATGAGGATGGAGTAGTTCACCTTCGGGGATGAGGGTTTCTACTAGTAGCTATGTGTTTGATCTCTCTCTCGTGTTCTCGATTTGGCACGATCTTGATGTACCGCGAGCTTTGTTAATATAGTTGGATCATATGGTGTTTTCCCCTCTCTATCTTGTTGTGATGAATTGAGTTTTTACCTTTGAGGTTTCACTTTTATAGGATTGAATACTTTGTTGGATTTGAAAAAACTTGATGTATGTCTTGCATATGAATACCCATGGTGACAATGGGGTATCATATGGATTCACTTTATGTTTGTTTCAGCACTCAACTCATAGATTCCCGAGGTGACATTGGGGTAATCTACGCATAGGGGTTGATGCACGTTTTCGTCATTGTTTCTCTGGTAGAAATCTTGGGGCACTCTTTGAGGTTCTTTGTGTTGGATTGAATGTTATGAATCTGTAGTTGTTTGATGCATATGATATAATCAAGTCACAGATACTTGTGGCGACATTGGAGTGTCTAGGTGACATTAGAGTTGCTTGGTATATATGTATCACATGGTGTTATTTTAGTATGAACCCTTGGGTCGTCTGTGACACTGATAGGACTAGCTCGATAGATCAATCGGAAACGATGACTTTGAGGTGGTTTCGTACCCTACAAACAATTTGGCCTTATGTTCTCCGCTATATAAGAACTTTGGAGTGATTCTTTATCGCACGTTGAGGGATTGCCATATGATCTACTCCCTCTGTACCACAATACTTGTAGTTGGGGGAATTGAAACTAGCTCTCCCAACTGAAAGTATTGTGGTACAAAGAGAGTAATTATGTTAGCACTGTTGAGAGATTGCACTAGTGAAAGTATGGTGAAAGTTACCATACAAAGAGCTATCCAAATCGCAAGCTATTACCTGAATTCGACGATGAGGCCTTAGATCCCATATAGCCGAAAAATAAAATGGCCAACCGGTCGGATCAACCACCTTGTGACTGCGATAGAGCGGCTAACAAGGCCGCACATAAGTCAACACACGATCTACGTGAGGACTTGCGCCAAAAATCCAGTATGACCAGATCCATCTATGGATCTAGGAAGCGCGCTCCGGCACAAAACCAACACCGAATACTACAACCGTCTGAATGCCATGATACATCCAAATACAGGGGTGCCGCATACCCCCTATGTTTCACCGATGAGGTGCTGGACCACGAATTTCCAGAAGGATTCAAACCAGTGAACATAGAGGCGTACGACGGGACCACAGACCCTAGGGTCTGGATTGAGGACTTTGTCCTCCATATCCATATGGCTCGCGGAGATGATCTCCACGCCATCAAGTACTTGCCCCTCAAGCTTAAAGGACCAGCTCGGCACTGGCTGAAAAGCCTCCCCGAAAACTCAATTGGAAGTTGGGAGGAGCTCGAGGATGCTTTTCGGGTTAATTTTCAAGGGACCTATGTCCGACCTCCAGATGCAGACGATTTAAGTCATATAATTCAACAGCCCGGAGAGTCAGCCCGAAAGCTTTGGGACAGGTTTCTCACTAAGAAGAACCAAATCGTCGACTGCCCGGACACCGAAGCCTTAGCAGCTTTCAAGCACAGCATCCGAGATGAATGGCTTGCCAGACACCTCGGCCCAGAAAAACCGAGAACAATGGCAGCCCTGAAAAGCTTCATGACCCGCTTTTGTGTGGGCGAAGATAGTTGGTTAGCCCGTAGTGGCACCAGCGACCCAAGCACATCCGAAGTCAGGGTGGCAATGGAAAACCACGACGCCGTAAAAGCAAGCGTCGAAATAAAGAAGACAGCCCAGATAGTACGGCGGTAAACGCCGGATTCAGGGGCTGTCGGCCAGGTCAGCGGAAAAAGCCTTTCAAAGGCATCAGAGATGGACCGTCTTGCCTAAACAAGATTCTAGACAAACTATGTCAGACTCATGGCACCCCCGATAAACCTGCAAATCACACCCACAGAGAATGATGGGTCTTCAAGTAGACCGATAAGCTAAACGCCGAACACAAGGGGAGGGAGACACCAAGCGAAGACGAGGACGAACCTCGCCAGCAAAGCACTGGAGGACAGAAAAAATTCACACCATAGGTAAAAACAGTAAACATGATTGAGGGAGTCCTGGGTTAGGGGGTCTTCGGATAGTCGGACTATATCCTTTGGCCGGACTGTTGGACTATGAAGATACAAGATTGAAGACTTCGTCCCGCGTCCGGATGGGACTCTCCTTGGCGTGGAAGGCAAGCTAGGCAATACGGATATGTAGATCTCCTCCCTTGTAACCGACTCTGTGTAACCCTAGCCCCCTCCGGTGTCTATATAAACCGGAGGGTTTAGTCTGTAGGACAACATACAATCATACCATAGGCTAGCTTCGAGTGTTTAGCCTCTACGATCTCGTGGTAGATCAACTCTTGTAATACTCATATCACCAAGAACAATCAAGCAGGACGTAGGGAATTACCTCCTTCAAGAGGGCCCGAACCTGGGTAAACATCATGTCCCTTGTCTCCTGTTACCATCCGCCTTAGACGCATAGTTCGGGACCCCCTACCCAAGATCCGCCGGTTTTGACACCGACATTGGTGCTTTCATTGAGAGTTCCACTGTGTCGTCACCTTAAGGCTTGATGGCTCCTTCGATCATCGATAGCGATGCGGTCCAGGGTGAGGTTTTCCTCCCCGGACAGATCTTTGTATTCGGTGGTTTCGCACTGCGGGCCAATTCTCTTGCCCATCTGGAGCAGATCAAGAGCTACAACCCTGGCCATCAGGTCAGATTCGGAAACTTAAACTACATTGCCGACGTCCGCGGAGACTTGATCTTCGACGGATTCGAGCCCTTGTCGGGTACGTCGCACAGTCACGACGAGCATGACGTAACTCTGCCGTCGGACAGTGTTCGGGAGATCGCATCCGCAACTACTCCGGCCTTCAATCCGGAGCAAATTGCTCCATCCAAGGACGGAGGGATAGACCCCGCCATGGAGGCCGCACTCTCAGTGGCGATGGAGCCGGATACTGACTTCACCCCTTATGAGAGCCGTGTCGCCAAACAACTGGATTCGTCTCCGGCCACGGACTCCGAGCCGCCTACATCCGTGCCCATCGAATCCAACTGGGCACCGATCATGGAGTTCACCTCCGCAAATATCTTTCAGCACTCGCCTTTCGGTGATGTGCTAAATTCATTAAAGTCTCTCTCCATGTCAGCAGAACCTTGGTCAAACTATGTTCGGCTAGAATGGGATACGGACGACGAAGAAATTCGCTGCCCGCCCACCACCCACTTAGTAGCCACTATCGACGACTTAACCGATATGCTCAACTTTGACTCCAAAGACATCAACGGCATGGACGAAGATTCAGGAGATGAACAGGATCCAGCGCCCACAGGGCGCCGGATAGCCACTTCATCACATGACATATACATGGTGGATACACCCAAAGAAGGCAATGGCGAAGAGACAGTGGAGGATGGCCCCTCCAAGAAGCAACCCAAGCGCCGACGTCAACGGCCCCGCTCTAAGTCCCGCCATAGCAAAAACAGCGATAACAGCGCAAGAGAAAATAACACTCCAGTCGACTCCAGAGAAAACGACGACCACATTGCCCCAGCGGTAGAGCATGATGAAGCTGCAAGCGGCGAACATAGTACGGATCTGATGTCCGAACACGGTGATGCCGAGGATAACCCTCATCAAACCCCATCTGGGGAGGAAAACAGTCCGGACGCAGATGCACACATCATCCCGGAAACGCACTTGGAGCAAGAGATCCTCCGCAGAAGGCTTATTTCCATAGCGCGAGGAGTCTGAAGAAGCAAAAGCAAAGGCTTAAGGCCGCACAAAACACACTCAACAGTAGGTGGAACAAAGTGCTCGACAGCGAAGCAAAGTATGGTGGAAGTTACCACACAAAGAGCTATCCAAAGCGCAAGCTGTTACCTGAATTCAACGACGAGGCCTTAGAGCCCACATAGCCAAATAATGAAACGGCCAACCGGCCGGATCCACCACCTTGTGACCGCGATAGAGCGGATAACAAATACGCACATAAGTCAACACACGATATACGTGAGGACTTGCGCCAAAAATCCGGTATGACCAGATCCATCTATGGATCTAGGAAGCATGCTCCGGCACAAAATCAAAACCAAATACCACAACCGTCCGAACACCATGGTACATCCAAGTACAGGGGTGCCGCACAACCCCTATGTTTCACCGACGAGGTGCTGGACCACGAATTCCCAGAAGGATTCAAACCAATGAACATAGAGGCGTACGACGGGACCACAGACCCTGGGGTCTGGATTGAGGACTTTATCCTGCATATCCATATGGCTCGCGGAGACGATCTCCATGCCATTAAATACTTGCCACTCAAGCTTAAAGGACCAGCTCGGCACTGGCTAAAAAGCCTCCCCGAAAACTCAATTGGAAGTTGGGAGGAGCTCGAGGATGCTTTTCGGGCTAATTTTCAAGGGACCTACGTCCGACCTCCGGATGCAGATGATTTCAGTCATATAATTCAACAGTGCGGAGAGTCCGCCCGAAAGCTTTGGAACAGGTTTCTCACCAAAAAGAACCAAATCGTCGACTGTCCGGACGTCGAAGCCTTAGCAGCTTTCAAACACAGCGTCCAAGACGAATGGCTCGCTAGACACCTCGGCCAAGAAAAACCGAGAACAATGGTATCTCTTACAAGTCTCATGACCCGCTTTTGCGCGGGAGAAGACAGCTGGTTAGCCCGCAACAGCACTAGCGACCCAAGCACATCCGAAGTCAGGGATGGCAATGGAAAACCATGACGCAATAAAGGCAAGCGTCGAAATAAAGAAGATAGCCCAGATAATACGGCGGTAAACGCCGGATTCAGGGGCTCTCAACCAGGTCAGCGGAAAAAGCCTATCAAAGGCAGCAGAGACGGACCGTCTGGCCTCAACAAGAATCTTGACAAACTATGTCAGATTCATGGCACCCTCGATAAACCTGCAAATCACACCCACAGAGAATGCTGGGTCTTCAAGCAGGTCGGTAAGCTAAACGCCGAACACAAGGGGGGGAGACACCAAGCGAAGACGAGGACGATCCTCGCCAGCAAAGCACTGGAGGACAGAAAAAATTCCCATCAGAGGTTAAAAAAGTCAACATGATCCATGTGACGAAGCGGAAAAGCAAACATGCACTCCGAGACACACGCGCCATAGAGCCCGTCACACCTAGGTTCAACCCCTGGTTGGCCTGCCCAATCACTTTTGATCGCGGGGATCACGCGACAAGCATCCGGCATGAAGGATTGGCTGCCTTGATGTTAGACCCAATAATAAACGGATACCATCTCACACGTGTCCTCATGGACGGCGGCAGTGGTCTAAACCTGATATATTAGGACACAGTCCGCAAAATGGGGATAGACCCATCAAAAATAAGCCACCGTACTACTACCTTCAAGGGAGTAATACCAGGCCTAGAGGCCCGCTGCACGGGCTCTCTATTACTAGAAGTTGTATTCGGTTCTTCTGACAACTTCCGAAGCGAAAGGTTAAATTTGTACATCACTCCATTCTGAAGTGGCTATCGGGCACTACTCGGAAGAGCGGCTTTCACTCGTTTTAATGCCATCCCGCATTACACTTCTCTCAAGCTTAAGATGCCCGGTCCATGTGGCACCATCACAGTTAGCAGAAATACTGAGCATGCTCTAAGCTCAGAAGAATGTGCGGCGGCTTTAGCCGCCGAGCACTAGACGGCCTCACCAACTAGAAAAAATGACAGGTTGTCAAGACCACGGACACGGTTAGACGAGTCCGGTGCACCACTACATATACATCACTACAAAAAAATACACTTCCGTGATGATACGTGTTTGTCACAGTAGGTCGCTTTTTTGTCATGCGTGTACATCCATGACAAATTTATGACAGAATCAAGATAGTCATACATGTGCTATCGTAGATGTGTTCCATGACATTACCAAAATTATCATCACGCAAGTGTCCACTTCCATGACGATAAATCGCGCGTCCCAGAAGTGCTTTCGTCAAGGGTGACCGACCCGTGGCATCCACCATAACGGAACGCCGTTAAGCTATCGGGTCGGGTTTTGGATCCGATAACCCGTTAACAGCCCCGACCAATGGGAAATTTCCATGTGTAAAATTCTTATTGGCCGGACGAAACACGTGTCAGCTCGTCAGTGGGTCAGATAGGCGCCTATGATACGTCGACACGTGGCATGGCCCAACAGAGGCCCATTCCTGTGAAAAGGACGGCCTGTTTGACTTGGTCAAAAGGTGGCGGGCCGGCCCATGGAAAGCCTGTTAACGGCCTGTTCGCATATAGCCCATTTACAGCCCGCTAACCCAAGGCCCGTTACGCCCTATCCGAATTAGGCCCAGTAGCGTCACCTGGGCCATCCAATATGATTCGAGCCCGTTTTCACTTCTGGCCCATGTATGGCCCATGACGTCTTTGGGCCCATATGAGGCCCTATGTAACTCTTGGCCTATTAACGGCCTATGGTGAAACTGGCCTGTAATGAACAGTGTGTCACTTTATACCCATTAACGGCCCGTTATTCCGTTGGGCCGTTTCCAGCCCATGTTATCTTTCGGCCTTCTCAGAGCACATTTATTCTTGGGCTCATTTCCAGCATTCGTTTACTTACGGCCCGTTACTGTCATTTTCTGCTTGTGGGCCAAATTCAGCCCCCGTGGTTACAATCGGCCCGTTTGTGGTCTGTTAATACATTGGGCCGTTTTCATAGCGTCATCATATACGGCCTATTAATGATGGCCCATTACGGTCGGCCCATGAACGGACGATTCCAACTCTAGCCCGTTTACGGCCATAATGCGGCCTGTTATTGGCCCATGTTTGGCCAATCGATCATACGGCCTGTATAAGGCCCATTGATGATACGGCCCATAGAAGGCCCATTGTTTCTACGGTCCATAGAAGGCCTACTGTTTCTACGGCCCATAGAAGGCCCACTGTTTCTACGACACGTAGGAGGCCTAGTGTCACTACAGTAAATATTAGCCCATGGTTATTGTGGCCTAGTTTTAAAAAATAGGTTATTGCAGCCGCTAGTTAACCGCGGAAAAAGAACTGCAATGACTACAAGCAAACAAATAAACAAGGCAACAAGGAAATAAATAAGCAAGCAACTAACGCTAGGCTATCACGGCTATTACACATATTACATCCACTGGGCATCAAAGTTCGCCACCAGTGCAAATATAGGGAACAAAGCAGCATATCATATACACTGGCCATCAAAATTGGCCACCAGTGCAAATAAACGCGGCAGCAAAACAAGAGCATAACTGAAACAACTTCAGAAGAGCTCAAGAAATGTTATCTTAGGTATCCACCATGCTGGCAATAAGCTTAGCAAGCTGATTAGCATTGTCCTGTTTGGCGCTAAAATCCGCCAACGCTTGCTGTTGCACCAGAAAGTATGCATCTGAATGCTCCAGGGACTTCCGCAGTCCTTCTGCTTCTTGTCGCAGCACAGTTGATCGATGTCTTTCAACTTGTAGTTGAGACTCAAGAAACCGAACTGATTCAGACAATGAGTTTGAATAGCTTGTGCAAGCGGTAGTGGCCAGTAACTCCAACACTAAACCAAGACAGGATGTGTCACTATCCTGAACCTTATCTGCATTGCTTCCTTTACCGTTGCTTAATAAGGCACTCTTCCCCAATATTCTGTTAGCATTCTAAAAGAAGAAACAAGCAGACACATAACAATTTTAGCATGTACTAGTATATGAAACTTATTTCGGTGAACCAGTTCATTAGTAAGCTGGACATTATTAAACTACCAAGTCTTCTATTTCCAAGTACTAGTACATAATAAAATCATGAAACAAACATATATCTATGTCCTATGGTTAGCAATGGAATCTTAAATTAGAACAGTTGTTCTTCAGGTTTAGGCACTTGTTCTACATGAACAGAGTACAGTAAGACGCAAGAATATAATACTTAAAAATAGAAAATGAGCTCATAGACCTTACCACATTCTTGGTTCGGGACCAGTACAGAACAAGGCGTTCCCAGTCATCGTCCAGTAAATGTGTCTCAGAAGAACGTAAGGGAATTTGATGAGTGTCTTTGCCGATGAAGTACGTTTTCTTCAGGTAATTCCGATACTGCCACCAAGCATTCTTGAAGATAGCAGAGGTATTAGCACAGGTTACCTCATCCTGAGTTTCCAAATCGGTCCTTCTCTATAGAGAAAAATGGGAAAATTTGTTGTATTATAACCATCATGGAGGTAGGATGTATGGGACAAAGCAAAGTAATTGCCATGAATAACATTACTTACACATAACTCCTGGACAAACACCTGCAACTGGCATTTTCCTTCATCTTCAGTATAATATTTCCAAGATGTCAAGATACGCACATATGATTTAACAACATCAAATGTGATAGATGCTAAACTACGACTAGCTGGTTGTGCTTCCTCCACAGGAATAGGCGTACTAACTGGTGGAGTTGGGGTTCGCCGTGATAGTACTGGCCCTTTGGGCACTGGAGCTGCCTTACTAACTGCTCTTGTTTGGGAGCTCTGTGGTGGAGATGGTGCTGTGTCAACAGGAACTGGGTTACTATCGGCTGGGGTTGGGGTTAGATTGGGTGAAGCTGGTTCTCTGTCCATCGTAGTAGGGGTACAATCTGTGAGAGTTTGGGTTATGTGTGGTAGGGCTGGTTTTTGTGCATGTACAACCAGGGTGCTATCTCCACCAAGAGGTAGCACTGTTTTATTTGAAGACCGTGTTTTTAGTCCGCTAGATACTGGCATCACCCGCTCCAATTCAAAAGGTTGATAAACAAGAAACATAGTTGAATGTACAGACATTGTATGAGAGACAAATGCAATAGATAGTGTGGAAAAAAGTGGGCATGAAATAGTTGACATGTATATTGTTTAACTAAAACGGATAGCATGACATAATTTCACATATATGATGTCTATCTAAACTGGATAGCATAGCATACCATAATTCAAAGATATGATGAATAACTAAACAGGATCGCATGACATAATTCACCTACATGTTATCTAAGTAATCAGGATCGCATCATTGAATTCACATATGTGATTTATATGCTAAACAGAGGGCATTCGATTTGATGTCTGAACTAAGAACATGGTGTTGAATATTGTGTATATGATGTCTAAACTATGCAATGCAAGACACCGTATGCATGATATGAGCAGTATAACCGTGCCAAGTTAGAGCATACACCTCAGTGGGGGAATAGCACTGGTCATCTATCTCTGAATCCATCTCTGAGGAGCTATCGGGACCCAACAAGAGATCTGCTTCGACAGGTAGCACTGTCTGCTCTGAAGGCCTTGTTTTCACTCCAGATTTTTCCATCTCCCACCCAAATGGCTGATTCACAGGAAGAGTAGTTTAATGTACAAACATTGTCGACTAATGGAAATGTAATGAAGAAAAGGATGGGCAAGATATCATTCAAATATATGATGCCTAGTTAAACAGGATGACATTGCACATTTCACATATATTATGGCTGGCTAAAAGACATGAGACTGCATAATTCCCATACATGATATAGAAACTAAACAGGTGGCATTACAGAACATGTCTAAACTAAGCAGATGACATATATGATGTCAAAAGTAGGCACTGCAAGGAAACATATTTATGATATGACTAACATCATCATGCCAAGGTAGAGCAAACACCTTGGGGTTAAATAGGAGTGGTCAGCAGCGTCCGAATCCGCCTCAGAACAGATATCTTCCTCTGGATTACAATCTGGAGAGGGGTGGGGAGGGTTTGCCATTGAACCCACCATGGAGCGATGTCTGCATGACATTGTATTGCCGCACAAAACTCTTATCTTTATCTCTACATGTTCAGCATGACTGTGTACAATATCTGACATGCATACGAAAAAAAATATGGTGAGATTATGTAAGGAGAGCATGCAGAAATTTAGAGTGATGGTAACAACCAGTGGATCGATGTTTTTCCGTCGAACCAAAATTGCCCTAATGGATCGACGTGAATGAATAGTAATAAGTGATGCAACAAGTATACAACCCATTTGCCGTAGCCGTGTCGACCTCAGCATCATTGGATTGGTCGCTGAAGCAGTTGAGGTAGAGGTGGCTGTCGGAGGTGTGGAGGAAGATCAGAGGAATCTGTAGACGGTGTCCAGGTCACTGCTCTGTTGTGATGGATCGTTCTATCGTTGGAGCAGCTCCGATGAGCCGTAAGATGTCAAGGCTGAAGCAGCACAAGACAGACATCGTCAATCTCAATTGGGATTCTAATAGCATCTCCAATAGCTGATGTAAAATGGATATAAAATTAGCATCACCAAAAACCACCTGACTACAACAGATGAGGTAAAAACTGTTGACTCTGAACTTAACTGTCGAAACTAAAATTTACTGTGGAATCTGAATGCTACTGTCGAAACTAAACGCAATGGGAGCAGAGAGGCACTTGACATGTAGTTTAGGGAGGGCCTGCGGTTCATCTTCAACCTGCACCCCCCTGAGCCGCCAGCCACCACCGGCCGAACCGCCGGCACCAGCGCCGCCTCGCCGCCCCGAAACAACTCGCCACCGCCACCCCGGCCAGCCCTCTAGGCTCCCCCCCCCACCCACCCTGAACCCTAAGATAGATAGTGGGGTACCTCTACAGCGAGACCCCGTCCCCGCTGCGGGTGGTTCTTTCTTAACTTCGGTGAGCCCCCCCAACCCCTGAAAATCGACTGACCCAAAAGTCGATTCAGTCGACTGAAGTGTGGCTTAATCGGAGCAGAGCAGCAGCATGAGCGAGGGGAAGAGCAGCAGCAGCAGCTGGGCAAGCGAGCGATCGAGCGAGATCCGGAGCAGCAGCAGCAGATCCGGCTGGTATGGACGCTGCCGCCGAAGGGGCCTTGCACTGGGGGAGAGCCGCCGTGGAGATGTCGCCCGCGGCGCCGGCTTCAAGGTAGCCGCTCCATGGGGGTGCTGGATGGAGCACCGTCGGCGCCGGGAGGTCGAGTTAAGGAGAAGGTGCGATGCGATGAGTATACAACATCTTTCATGGCGCCGAGTAGGCCTCGGCTTCGTCCGAGGAGTCGGTGAGGATGTTGCGGTTCCGGTGGAGCAGGTTAAGGCGACGCTGTGGGGATGGAGCAGCCGCGATAGACGAGGCGATCGTCGGAGCAGCTCTTGGATGTGGAGGACGGGGCGCTGAACCGGCGGGACGATGAGATGGACGACGGATCCTCATCCCGGGAGGTGGACGAGGGACGTCGAGCTGTTGCGATGGATGACGTCGTCGGGGAAGAGGCTCCGGCTGGGCAACGGTGGCATGGCGAATGGAGGAGGGTGGGGTTTCGCGGCTGGAGCGGAGAGGTTATGGCGGCCTGGGATTTCGAATGGCGAAAAGGGGGCAATGGGGGGAGTGAAGCATGACTTAGGAACGCGCTTGTCCAAAATGTAGGGTGTGTTACAAAAGTACCCCCCACCGATTTGAACTAGCGGCCCTTTCGGCTCAGGGTTAGAAGGGGGATTTCGCGTGTCGGGATTTGGCAGCTGGAGGGAGTTTGCGCGCGCGTTGTAATTTCGGGATAGCAAGGCGCGGGTTGTGAAGGCGCCAGTTTTGGGAGCACGATATCTGAATTTTCGGGATATAACAAGACGCGGGTTGACTTTTAGGGACAAGCCTAACATGTAGTAATATTGTACTTGTACGTACCAAATCATTTCGCACTTCCCTCAACCAAAAAGATAACGAAAAAAATAAAATATTCACACCACACAAAGAGAGAGTCCTGCCCCGTTATCCTATACAAATGCTATTCAAAGCTACTCCCTCCTTCCATCTATATAGGGCCTAATGCGTTTTTCGATGCTAACTTTGACCAAATATTAGAGCAATGATATATGACATGCAACTTACACAAAGCACACTGTTAAATTCGTCTGTGGAAGGTTCTTTCAATGATATAATTTTCACATTGTGCATGTCATGTACTATTAATCTTGTCAATAGTCAAAGGCGGTCTTAAAAATCTCATTACGCCCTATATAGATGGAAGGAGGGAGTATGAATCCATGTTATGTCCGATTAAATTTTTTTCGCTTGCTGTATAATGCATGTAACCTACTCGTACCAACATTTTAGTGCATTCCAAATGTCTATACTACCGCTGCAATTCGAACTAAATTTGAATTCGTTTCTCTATTTCAATAAGAATCTACAATCATGATTGTTGCCAACTTCAACCATCATAGTTTCCTTGCTATCCGCCAGATATAAATCAGACGGCCTATAATGCAGGATGGCAGGCACACCATCAGCAACAACTCCGTTTTTTTATAAGAGTAGAGATAAAATATATTAAATATTGTATACCATGTCCATAACCACACCATGTGTATCACCGTTATATATATTCACACATCCGTCGGTTTGAAACTCTATGATAAATTCTTCAAATATCTGAATTCGCTTTTTATAATGAAGTATATATGATCTCTATTCGTCTTTTACACCCACACAACCCTCTTATCTTTGTAGCTAGCGCTAACTTTCTCTTGTGCATGCACATGCCCGCATCCCTCTCACCCTCCCTCAGCATTCTCTAGCTCCATCGCGCAAATTCGTATTTTCACTCTAGGTCGTTCACCCACGGTGTGTGTAGGCCCCCCAGCTCCTTCTTTACGGCACACATCGATCGATATGCCTCTCTATCCAGGTGTGCCTAGCACAAACACAAGCTTCCCCTATTCTCTTGTAACTGTCCATGCCTCACTCCCACCACTCTTTTCATCCTTCTCGTACTCGCACACTCCTCCCCCTCGATATAGTATGCCTCTCGTACCACCTCCTACATGCATCCCTCTCTTTCTATCCTTCTCCTCGTGCCTCATTTTCTTCTAACACACACATGCATGTATACCGATCGATCTCCCAACATATACCTAGATCGACTTTAACTACCCCCCCCCCATCGATCGACGTACCTCACAAGTTATGTCTCTCCTTTCTCTTACAAAGGGTGATTGATCTTCATGTGTAGTTACGTCTGCTTACCACAGCCACATCGTCCCCCCTCATCATTCGTGCATGCCTCCTGACCCGCCTCTCACACACACGTGCACAGACAACAAGCAGCCATCTCCTCTCTTATTGATATTGCGGGTGTGCCCTCCGTTTGTCTAGCAAGCCTATCCCACCATTTGTTAGAAGCAACTCCACTACCACCCCCTCCAACACTCTAGCTCTGTCTCTCTCCCAACCTTATTCATCTCCTGCACATATGCATGGATGCCGATCGATCTCCCTTAATACAAGAGGCAGATCGATCTCCTTAATACATGAGGTAGGCCTCTCTCCTCCTCCACACATATACCAGCCATTGTACCACTATAGTTAATTGGGCCTCCCTCTCCCCCCACCACACACCGATAGTCAAGCGCTGGAGGTAGGTATCCATGCCACAAAGAAAAACTGCACATGTCCCATCTCACGTTCCAGTAGGCCAGCCACTCTATATCTTTGACGTGGGCACACACAAATTCGATGGCACTCTTTATCGATCGCGCGTGCGCGCGCGCACACACACACACATCATGCCTCTCTTCGATTCTATGGACACCTCAAGCCGATGATACCTCCACTCTCTTCTCGTGGATCGCCCCCTCTATATATATATATATATATATATATATATATATATATATGTTATATCCAGGACTCTATTTCACACACATTGCATATGTTAAATATTTTGATTGACCCCCCCAAAAAAACTCACAAGAACCCACACACTATATCTCTCTAGGTTTGTATCTCTCTCACACAACGCCACGTAGGTGGTGTATGTATACAAGAAGAGAATAGGTGCACCGTGCACGTACTCACACTTCGTGCCCAGCCACACCCGCGCGGGTACACGGTGGAGCTCATTTCTTTACGAAATGGCAGCCCACATGCTAATTTGAACGCCTGTAGCAGTTGTTTACCTAGGGAGGTTGTGTACCACGCGTGCACGAAACAAAGTTCGACTTGACGCGTTGCCGCGTTATTTTTAAATAAAGTTATAGCGCTCAATGGCACGTACGCAGAATATAAAACTATTTTTATGGAGGAAAAGGTAGTCCGCTCTTCGGAGTATCTCACACAAGGCTCCGGTGGCCTCTCTCTCTCTCTCTCTCCGTTGGTCACTGATCCGGCCGCATCCCGTCCGCGGGGGGGAAGGGAGTGCAGTGGCCTCTCTCTCTCTCACCGTTGGTCACTGATCCGGCCGCATCCCGTCCGCCGGGGGAAAGGGAGTGCGGTGGCCTCTCTCTCTCTCTCTCACCATTGGTCACTGATCCGGCCGCATCCCGTCCACCGGGGGAAAGGGAGGCAGTGCATCGTTTCTCCGTTCGACGGCGCCGAGGCAGCACGTCCCGATCTGCGGTACACGCCGTTCTCTCTGACCAAGCTCCGGCGCGGTAGGGCCTACGCCACCTGCTCGCAGATTCCGCCCGCCGCCGCTCACCTTGTTCCATCCCGACGACCTCCAGGTATCCCCTCCGACCTTGCTCCACTGCCTGTTTTCCCACGTCGCTGCATGTGGATCTTCCATAGTTCTTTGCCCAAAACGTAGCTCGTCCTGCGTACTTTCCATATTGCATTCTCGTCCTCACACCGTTTTAGACAAACACAACCGTGTTATTATCTTCCCTTAGGACAAGGAATATGCTTCTTTTTTGTCGTTGCATGTGTCATCAACTGTTATTGGCCAGTAATTGTTTCCTTTCTACCACTTTTTTTGCAAACAGGGCTATCCATTTCACCTCGTTGCTATTGCGACCTTTTGGTGAACTGCACAAATCACTTTTTTCTTAAGAGTGTTTTGTGCAGTTGTACTAAAATGTCACACGGGCAACGTCTCTACATTTCAGTGCGACTGCACAAAGGGAGATTGGTTTTGCTCTATCCTCCTCATCCAACTCTGAGCCTAATCTTCTCCAACTAGTTAGTCTTAAGAGAGACTGCAAAGGTGACCGGCTTCTATTTGTGTGTTTATTGTTTCATCAGCAGTCCTCTGTTATCGTAATCACACTTGATATCTTTGGAACAGGGACGCTCAGCTCCATTTTAGTGGAACTGCACAAAATGATCGGAATGTTGCATGCTCTAGACAGCTACTTTTTTCCCAACATGCCTTGTTGATTTAGATAGAGCTGGGGGACGTTGCTGTCAATGAAAGCATGGATCAATTTTAATTTAACACCTTCTCACAACTTTGTCTTCAGTTGTGATGTAATTATTAGCTCTGATCTGCTAATAATTGACATGCATTAGCAAGGAAGTTAGTTTTTTATTGTTTTCGAAAGAGCATCGATGGCAAGACACGTGAAACAAAAGCTGAAAGCTCACACCATTGTACAATTTCATGTCGCTGGAAAATTATTTGTATAGTACGTCAATTATGTAAACAAATGATGGAAGCTTGATAGCATTGCCAGAAGCCTCTTCATCATCCGGGTCCATGTGCCATGCACAAAATTATACTCCTTTGTTCCTAAATATTTGTCTTTTTACAAATTTCAAACGGGCATATTTTAGAGTGTAGATTCACTCATTTTGCTTCGTATGTGTACTCCCTCCGTTCCTAAATATTATATTCGTCTTTCCAGAGATTTCAACAAGTGACTACATACGGAGCAAAATGAGTGAATCTACACTCTAAAATATGTCTATATACATCCGTATGTGCCAGTCCATTTGAAATCTCTAAAAAGACAAATATTTGAGTAGTCACTTGTTGAAATCTCTAGAAAGACAAATACTCTGGAGTATATTTAAGAACCGAGGGGGTAGTGCACAACCGCATGGGAGACTCAGCCCGGTCGTTCCGCCGCATTAATAGTGAGTAATGAGTAATCAAATCATAAGCCCCACTTTTCCCACTGTAAGTTCCTCTGAAGAAGCAACCATCAATACGCTCTTCTTTGAATTTGCTCATATTAATCCATCTGTCACTGTTTATACAGCGCGCTTCAGAAAAAAGAAAAAAAAATGTGGGACCAAGGCGACTAGCGATCGGCCTGAAAAATAGCATTGGTAGTTATAGTACGGCGTCTATTACTAGAGGGAATAATGCGTACACACATGCATGCAGTGCTTCCACCCCAGGTACACACATGCATGCACTCCGTAGTAGTGTCGTACATGGAGAGAAAATTGTGGACTTGCTTGCGGTTACCACGCCCTAATTAATTGAGCATTAAACCAAATGCGTCTAAAGTCTCTCTGGTGGTGGAAATGCATTGAGAGAAATGCATCATAATGAAGCACGCCCTACGGAGGGTGGAGTATGAAGGTGCCAAACCAAGTACGCGTACTACTGCGCTTGGCTCTTCGCCCCTTCGTGAAGTCGAACAATGATGGTACTCCACATGTTGGGTACTACAGTGTATGCCTCTGACATTCTGACACCGAATGGACTGATGCATGTCCACCGAGGGTAGGTTGCATTAGTCAAAAGGCGTAAGAGAGCTTCACCTTGTCCTGCAAGCTTCTCCTCGTTCTGCGAGTTGACGGGACACACCTAAAAGTAGTGCTAGTACATGCTCCCTCCTTTCCGGTTAATATGGCTTAATCTTTTTTGCGGGTAAATGAGAGAGCTTTATTCATATATAAGCATTCTTAGGACGATCAGCCAAGACACTGGTCACTAGGAAGCGAGGTACGCCACAAAAAAAGAAGTAGGAAGCGAGGTGTTTCCTCAAGCCAGCTCTCGGCCACATTCAAAGTGCAGCAAGCACGGTTCGCACGAAGATGCGCCGCATGGTTTGCTGACCTGTTTACATGCTGAATAACAAAAAAAGAGGAAATATTACTGAGCGCTACTATTTGTAACAGGATATGAGCCAGAATTAAGCGAGAATTGTGGCGAGTGTTCCATGCAATCAACTTCCATTATCACATGCGAGAACCCTCGAAGAGAACCAAATTTGTTGAAGATTGCTTTATCACATTTTAAAATTATAATAAGAGTGCAGACGCTCCTCCATCTGGTTCCTAGTACTAGTATAGTACGTACCTTTATGGACTATAGTAGTAGTACTAGTAAACTTTGCGCTTGGCTGTTCGGGAAGTCGAACAATAATAGCACTAGTAGTATAGTGTATGCTTCTGGCAATCTGACACCGAATTAACTATTGCACATCCACCGCCTGAGCGAGGGAGAGCTTGCATTAGTCAAAAGTTTCTCCTTGTCCTGCGAGCCACCGTGCGCAAGCTTCTCCTGTCCTGCAACCTTCTCCTCGTTCGGCAAGTTGACGGGACACAACAAAGTAATGCTAGTCCATGCTGCCTCCTCTCCGGTTAATATGGCTTAATTTCAAACGAGATAAATACACTGTCTGTCACTGTATATTAGTAAAAATACGGTCAGTGGACTTCATAATACACTCATTGCGCTCAGTATATATATATTCCGGTGTTCGTACGGTCACTAGCTCACCCTGACTGAGTATGTGTGTGCATGCACGTGTAGGTTGAGCACTTGAGCGTGACCGTCTGTGTTCCGTCGTGTGCTCGGACATCCATGCATTAGGGCGCCACGCGTGTTTTTGCGTCCATGTGTACGTGTGACTGTTGCATACACGTAGGGGGAGTATGTGTAGGGGCCACTAAGGAGCAGTCAAATCACACAGTAAGTTAGTCGGAAGAAGCAACCATCATTTCAGTCTTGAATGACACGTATGCAATATAAAATGGTTGATATGGAGAGAAAAAGAAAACCACTATATATATACACTAGCAGGAGCCTAAGCTACAAGCCTGCTTGCTTAGGTTGCTCTCTTCACAAGCATAGATCGACGGGCCTGATCCCGCAGCTGGGGGAAGGGAACAATGTTCTGCGTAGACGCGGTCGACATCGGCGAGGGAGAAAACCCACAGTCGGTGCGTCCCAATCGGGGGTCACCGCGATATGGGCCGATGCCGTGTCTCAACCGCCCTTCTAGCTACAGCGCGATGTCCCAGGTAGTCCATCTTCCTTTTGGAGCCGGCTTGCTCCACTGCCGTAGCTCCATCTCCATGTCAATCTTTCTCTACTTCTACCGGCTTCTACTTGTGATGAGTTTATGTCTCATGAACTAGTGCCAGTACTATTATTCTAATCACACTTCTTCAATATCTTTGCCATCAGGGATGATCAGGTCGATTTTAGTGGAACTGCACAAAAGCATTGTATGATCCGAGGGTGCCAGCCGTCTTTCCTTCGACAGGTTCTACCTGGCCAGGAAATTAAATCATGTTTAGGGTTTAGGGTTTAAGTCGTAGTGACCCCATCAGTAGTTTTTCTATCGTACACGCTCTCACAACTTTTTTCTTTCGCTGTGAAGTAAATATTGGCTATGATCTGTGAATCATTGAGATGCATCGGCATGCGTGTTAGTTTTCCTTTGTATTTGATGGAATGCTGTAACGGGGCAACCTTGGAATAGGAATGAAAATGGAGTGGAAAAGTTTCTGTTTTTCCGGAGAAAAAATGGAAACAGAGAGAAAATAACGTTTTGTTTTGTTGGATCGCGCCATCGAGCAAAACCAACGTTTAAATCACGTCTGTCGTGTTCGTGTCTCACCCTCCTCCATGGCTCGACCCCACATGGTCGCTCGGCATGCCACTCACCGCAAACCGAGTAGTATGGACTCCCATGTCGATGGATCACCCCATGGAGTACTAGCACTACTGGAAGAGATTGACGAGTTGGGGGAGGACAACTAGCTGTAGCATGGACTCCCAAGAACTTAGTACTGGAAGAGATCACGCATGTTGTAGCCGGCTATTGTGACCTTTGAACGCGGAGCAGCCGCATGCACCCGGAAGCGGCGCAGGCGACGCTCTCTCGGCTGGCGCGCTGCTTCAATGCCGGCGCCAGTGAGAGGTCGCGTCCGCTCTGGCCAGGCATGAATGCGACACTGACCATTTCGGGCGGGAAGCACGCGCGGGTGATGAAGAGGGTTCGGGTTGGTCAGGACCGGCCGTGGCAGCGGTCCGGACGTGCACAAACAAGAGATGGTGTACGTTAATATTGTTGCGTATATAATTAACAACGTAAATAATGTGCCAGTTTGACAAATATGATTGGAAATGGAGATGGAAATGGAATTTTACGTAAACACGGATATGCATGTCTATGTCTATGTGTGTGTGCGCGACGACTCTCGCGACCTGGAAGCGGGGGCGTGTTTTTTATCGAGTTTTCTTAAGGGAGGGTAGTGTACCACACGTGAAGGACAGGAAGTGCGACTAGGACGCATGGGCGTGGATCGTTAGTTCATCGGAAGTAGTACTAGTTTTCTTCACTGTACATTAAATAAAGAGTTTCGTTTCGTACTTACACAATTTAAAACGATTGTTATGGAGAGAGTAAGAAAACCACTCCATTATATTTTAGTCGTATACACGAGAGTACTATATGGACGCAGCTTCATTGACTTAGTGCACCTTCCTTTGGATTTACGACAGGTGGGCCCAAAATGTGGCTGGCTCACCTGCCATACAGCCAAAAGCAGGTGCAGTGAAGGCACCGGAGCTCAGTCCGTACTACAGTAGTATATATATAAGCGGGAGCCTCAGCGCTTGTTCGCTAGGGTTTGTACTCTCCACAGTAGTATATATGTTACACGCTGGAGGCTCAGCGTTCATTTGCTAGGGTTTGCTATATTCACAGTATCTCACTCTCTCTTCACCAGATCTAAAAAAGACTGTGTTGGCCTCTTGCCTCTCTCTCCCCCCTCACAGCTGGTGAAGGAGGCGTCTGTATCTCGTCGCACCGGGAAAGGGAGGAGGTGCAGCATTCACTCTATCGCCTTCGGCGAGGGAGGCAATCCACTACCGGCTGCGCTATTCTCTTTCACCTAGCGCCTGTGCGGGAGGGCCACCGACCCCTTCTTCCTCCCTGTCGTACGTAGTGTGGGCAGATCCGGCCTCCCGCTGCACCCCTTGCCACATCCTGACGACCCTAAGGTATAAGTTTCTTTGAAACCGTCGTTGCTCTTGCTGCATGTGGATCTTTTTCGATATGTAGTCAAATCTAGGTCTTGGTTCAAAGAGGAAAGAAGGGTGCGGTGGGCTGGAGCAAGAATCTAGGACATGGTTCAATGAGGAAAGGGGGGCCGAAAAGTAGTATAGAATGGCTATCCAGCCGCTTTGTAGGTCGAAAAGGGAAAAAGGGGGTAACCCAGTACACACATCTGTAAGGAACAGATCTCTTTGTTGAAAAGGGAAAGAAATTGGGGGGTCGGGTAGTTTGTGCACGACTGGATTTGCTGCCCTCACATAGGAAGAAGGTTCAAAGAGAACAAATATGGGACCAGCGCATATATGCTGCTTGGCTACATACTCTGCATCACTCATTTATACGTGTGGACACACATGGTGCTGGCATGTCCCATGCAGCTATTTTACTGTTGTTAATCTCAGAATTAACTAGTGATCTGTTTTAAAAGAATTTCTCTGTTAATATGAATCAATGCAACCATTTTAGAAATGCTACTGTCCTATACTTTGTTTTCCATCAAGATAAGGTAGATGCTTCTTTTTGTGGCCGCATGTTTCATCCTCCTTTATTGGCCAGTTATTGTTTTCTTTTTTGCCTCTTAAAACAGGGATATCTATTCAACTTGTTGCTATAGAAAATTTAAATGTCACACCGGCAACTTTGTTTGATTTCAGTGCAACTGCACAAAACTTGATTGGATTTCCTATTCATGTTGGTAGATTCGTATTTTATGTTGGTTGTCTCATGAAAGGTCAGTACAGGCCTTCATCCTCATGATTGTGCAGTGTGCTTTGAGATGTTGTGCTACTTGTATTGGTACTAATTTAAATAAATGATGAATTGAAGATATTGTATTGCTGTCTTTTCCCATTAAGTAGTGAACAAAAATGGGACCAACCCAGACATGATGCTTGTTGCTTTGTTACAACTAATTCAGCATCACCCCCTTTATAAGCCAGTAATTGATGCCACTCTCAGAATTAACTACTAAATCTTATTTCAAAACTGCAACACTTGTTAGGGATTGGCGGGATTACCACTTTTGTGGCCGCATGTTTCATCCTCCTTTATTAGCCAGTAATTGATTCCTTTTTTGCCTCTTTTTATACAGGGATATCTATTCAACTTGTTGCTATTGCGACATTTTGCTTCGCTACGCGAAACACTTTGCTTGATTTCAGTGCAACTGCACAAAACGAGATTGGATTTCCTATTCGTGTTGGCAGATTCGTATTTTATCGTTGTCGGTCTCTTGAAAGGTCAGTACAGGCCTTCATCCACATGATTGTGCAGTGTGCTTTGAGATTTTGTGCTACTTGTATTGGTACTGTTTAAATAAATGTTGAATTGAAGCTATTGTATTGCTGTCTTTTCCCATTAAGTAGTGAACAAAAATGGAACCAACCCAGACATGATACTTGTTGCTTTGTTACAACAAACTCTGCATCACCCCCTTTATAAGTAGATGGAAGCACATACTGTTGTTGCGCCCACTCTACCCTGGAACTGAATCTTAGTTCAAAACTGCAAACACTTGTTAGGGATCGGCAGGAGTACCATTTCTGTTAGGGATCGGCCGGAGTACATGTTTAAGAAATGTATTGTTCAGATAATGTCTCTGTTATTATATATCAGTTACAGACTTACAGTGTTTTACAAATGGTACTATCCTGCTTTGTAGTTCTTTCTACATGTTTAACCAAGATATTGTTAAGATAATGTCTCTGTTAAAATGAATCAGTCGCATTGTTTTAGGAATGATACTTTTCTGCTTTTTTGTTCTTTATACATCTTGAAACAAGGCATTGTTAAGATAATGTCTCAGTTAATATGAATGAATCACATTGATTGAGAATAGCTACTCTCCTGCTTTGTTTCCCATTAAGATAAGATAGATTAGTAGATGTTTTTCTTCTGGGAGTACAAGTCATCAACCGTTATTTCTCAGTAATTGTTTCCCTTATACCTTTTGTTGCTTACAGGGATATCAAAATTAAAGCTCGGTTTTATTCCGACTTCGATTTTAGTTCAACTACACAAAAGGAGCCAATGTGTCCAAGGCAAACTGCTGCATTATTGGGTCCAGTTGGTCATTCCACTTTGTAGAAAGAAGCAGTCATTGTTTGCGCTACATTACATAAGGAATGACCGAGAAGCTTTACAGGGTATTAGGCCTTCCACTATGTAGGCCAAAAGAGGTGCCAATTTCACCTTTTCTTAGTTTGGCACCGAATCCCTCCATTGCTACAGCCGGTGCCATAAATATTAGACACCGGTGACATGACTAGTCTGCAGAGACCATTGGCAATTTAACAACACGTGGAGTGCCCTGGGCAAGAAGTGCCCAAACAAGTATAAGAAGCGACAGGACTCCACGATCATAGGCATTACACATTTTGAATGGGAAAAGCTTGTCAAAGTTTAATCATTGATGTTAGCAAGAAGACGTTAGTTTAATATATTGGAATTGGAAAACCTTGTCAAAATTTGCTCATTGATGTTAGCCAGAAGACATGCATTTGATATTTTTGAGTGGGACACCCTTGCTGTGAGCAGCGTTGAGTGTTTTTTCCTATTCCTGTGTTCAGTTTAGAAGTAAATAGTTACTCTGCTGAGATATTCCTGTGTTAAGAGTTTGTTCTGAATATTGTCTATGTAATGCCAGGCCTTGTGTTTGATTGCAAAGTTGAGCTTGGAATGTTGTGGCATGTGGCATCACGAGCTGTTCACCGTGCCTCCTGACAATAATGCTTCGTATTGTTTTGCATGTCGATCTAATGCCAGTGATTTGCTTGTTAAGAAGATCATCCTCTTCTGTTGTTTTCGTGCTTAAGAAGTTCATCGTATGATTCATTCATAGCCTATACGACAAGTCGGGTAGGTTAGACGTGAAACCATATGATCTTCCGACCAACTCATGATATTAGGCCGTGATTGGATCGTCATTTTCCAACCAAAACCGCTTGTAAAACAGACGCTTGTAAATTAAAGCAGATGGTCTCGGGCGAAGGCGCTTGGTTGGTCGATTTAGACTAGTAAAATATCGGAAGTACTTGACACATGATAAAAACGTTGAACGACACTCGGACGATTGCTAATCTAGCCGTTAGCTACTGTTTCAGCCTTGCCCATGGATGGCATGATACGCACGTCGTGCATGTATCGTCTTGTAATGTCGTCCATATAGCAGTGCTCATAAAATATACACTGGTCTCTCAAATTACATGCGTAACCCGCCGGTTTTACTTACAGACCTCGGGCCCTCGGTTTCATTACGCCTGTATTTTACGTGTTGTTTTCGATGACGAGTAAACTACACCTGTATGTTAATACAGGTTTGAAATAAACCAGAGCTCCCAAGCGCGGCCTTACCGTTTCATGCCGTCTCAGTTTCTCGAAGGTGCTCATAGGTGTCCGATGATCCTGGCTTCCTGAATGAGTAGAGGGCGCTATATCAGACCATCCGTAGGGCACGCGAAGCCCTCTCCGTTGTCCTTCGAGTTGTTGCTCTCATCGTGGCGCCGAGCATTATTAACATCGTCAACGAACATGGGGATTCAGGACATGACTTTATTTTGACTGGATGACACTAGGGACCTACTAGGGCCATAGCCGTACGTACACAAGTGCCTCCTTATTATGTACAACTATATTTTTTTTGCTTTCTCCTAGTTTCGTGACATCACGGTCCCACACCATTGTCAACCTATGTAGTCAATATAAACGAGAGAATTGCACAAGGTGCGGCCGACAGCTGGGACCGAGCAGCTTGAGCAGTATTTGTGTTTTTGAGGCGTGAGCACTGCAGAGTTTTTTTTGGTGATGATTTCGTTGTTGTTCACAGGAGAGCAGGGTATTAACTGCGGGTTGTGGCCCATCTAGCCCAGGCCAGATATCCAGCTCAGATACTAATTTTTTTAAGATGAAAATGGCTAGCCCAGCTATACGTATTTTTGAGGAATACCCAGGCAAGGTCAACTTGTTATTCTCCGCCCCACTGGGTTGCAAATCTTTCCTGGGAGGGATGCATTAGGCTTAATAGGAAAATGGGCTTTAAAAAATAATAAATGGGATGTAATTATAAAAACTGGGCAGTAACTATAAAAAAATGCACCAAACACGAAATTAGTTTATAAAATATTATTTATGGATTTTGAAAATCTTAAATTTTCATTGTTGCGCGTGCAATATTTCGTTGGATTTTTACGTAATACAAATTTATATTTAATCTGACTAGAAATTTCAGGATAAAAATATTTCGGAGCACATCAAAATGTGGGAAATTTTATTGAATTCTGTCTTCAACGGTTGGTTGAAATTATTAATCATTGTCCTAGCTAGAAAATGGGCTGTACTTTTAACAAACTATAAATGGGCTGTTGTAAATTCCATTAGAATTCCAAAATGGGTTGTACATTCTTACAAAACGCAAATGGGCTATAAGTTCTCTGCCACACACTTGTGGGCCTACTAAGTGACGCGTCCCCTAAAAAAATAAGTTGACGCGTATGCAAGGCTTTGCCCAATTATTATAGTCAACACACGGTTCTAGCAGCAGTGGCCATTGGATGTCTATCCAATGGATGTCGTGCTTCTTCTTCAATCTCGGATATTCATAGCTTCGGCCGCTCAAAAAATGATTCCTCCCCCCTGACATCTGGGGCGCACCATTTCGGAGGCTGACCTGTGGGCCTACTAAGTTGGAGCGTACCAAGGGCTTTGTCAACTTAGTCAATAATAAATGTTTCTAGCTTGAGTGACCGTACGATGACCATCCAACGGCCGTAGTGCTTCTTTAACCTCTGGTCTTCTTGGTCCAGCCGCCCAAAGCAGCGCCGGTCGTGCCGCCTGCTCCTGCCTCCTGTGGCCGGCTGTGCTGCCGCGAAGGCCTCACCGCCCCCATACTACTCACACCGCTGGCCAGGCCATCCCTCCACTCACCCACACCCCCTGTTATTTTGCGGCCATGGCAGCCTCACACCGCAGCCGAACCAGTGAACCCTCGTACTCCTCTCCGCGCGGGCTTCCACTGCTGCATCTTCCCCGGCTCCGCGTCGTCCCCTTCCTAGGCCTCGCTAAGGGAGTCCTGGATTAGGGGGTGTTCGGGTGGCCGGACTATACCTTCAGCCGGATTCCAGGACTGTGAAGATACAAGATTGAAGACTACGTCCCGTGTCCGGATGGGACTTTCCTTGGCGTGGAAGGCAAGCTTGGCGATGCGGATATTCAAGATCTCCTACCATTGTAACCGACTCTATGTAACCCTAACCCTATCCGTTGTCTATATAAACCGGAGGGTTGTAGTCCATAGGACATCATCAGAATCAACTCCATATACAACAATCATACCATAGGCTAGCTTCTAGGGTTTAGCCTCCTTGATCTCGTGGTAGATCTAATCTTGTACTACCTATATCATCAATATTAATCAAGCAGGACGTAGGGTTTTACCTCCATTAAGAGGGCCTGAACCTGGGTAAAACATCGTGTTCCCTGCCTCCTGTTACCATCCGGCCTAGACGCACAGTTCGGGACCCCCTACCCGAGATCCGCCGGTTTTGACACCGACATTGGTGATTTCATTGAGAGTTCCTCTATGTCGTCGCCTTTAGGCCCGATGGCTCCTTTGATAAACAACAACGAGGCGGTCCAGGGTGAGACTTTTCTCCCCGGACAGATCTTCGTCTTCGGCGGCTTCGCTTTGCGGGCCAATTCGCTTGGCCACTTGGAGTAGACCGAAAGCTACGCCCCTGGCCATCAAGTCAGGTTTGGAAGCTTAAACTACACGGCTGACATCCGCGGAGACTTGATCTTCGACAGATTCGAGCCACGGCCAAGCGTGCCGCACTATCTCGAGGGGCATGATATAGCTCTGCCTCCGGACAGTGTCCTGGAGGCCGCACACGCATCGGTTCCGACCCCTAACTCGGAGCCTATTGCGCCAATCGAGGATGAGCGGTTGGACGTCACCTCGGGGGCTGCGATCTCAAAGGCGATCAAGCCGAACGCTAGCCCCGCACTCTGCATGACCCGTGTCTCCGAGGATCCGGACTCCTCCTCGGACTCCGAACCCCCCGTGCCCCTGCCAATCGAATCCGATTGGGCGCCGATAATGGAGTTCACCGCCGCAGACATCTTTCAGCACTCGCCTTTTGGTATCATCCTGAATTGTCTTAAGTCTCTCTCTTTATCAGGAGAACCCTGGCCGGATTACGGTCAGCGAAGATCGGATGCGGACGATGAAGAAATTCAAAGCCCACCCACCACCCACTTTGTAGCCACTGTCGACGATTTAACCGACATGCTTGACTTCAGCTTCGAAGACATCGACGGTATGGACGACGATGTAGGAGACGAACAGGAACCAGCACCTGTAGGGCGCTGGAAGGCCACCTCGTCACATGACATATATATGGTGGATACTCCAAAAGATGGAGATGGCGATGGAACAGTGGGGGATGACACCCCCAAGAAACAGCAAAAGCGCCGGCGTCAGCGGCGCCGCTCTAAATCCCGCCAAAGCAAAAACGGTGATTCCGGCACGGGAGATAATACTACCCCGGATAGCACCGAAGAACACCCACCTCAGCAAGATTCGGCACAGGGAGATGGAGAAGCCAACCCTCATGAGAGAGCGGCAAAACAAGAGGTCGAGGATGATAACTATATACCTCCCTCCGAAGACGAGGCAAGCCTCGACGACGATGACGAATTCGTCATACCATCAGACCCTGCCGAACAAGAGCGTTTCAAACGCAGGCTTTTAGCCACGGCAACCAGCCTCAAGAAAAAACAGCAACAGCTTAGAGCTGCCCAAGATTTGCTAGCTGACAGATGGACTGAAGTCCTTGCGGCCGAAGAGTATGAACTCGAACATCCTTCCAAGAGTTACCCAAAGTGCAGGCCGCTACCCCGATCAGAGGAGGAAGCACCTACATCACCAGCGCATGACATGGCAGACCGGCCACCTCGCGGCCGCGATAGAGACGCCGCTCAACTAAGGCACGGGAAAATGCGCCAGACCTGCAAGACGTACTGGAGGATAAGGCAAGACAAACAAGATCGATCTACAGATCACGCAGGCGCCCTATTGCATGTGACGATGACCTTCACTCCGGATACAAAAAATCAGGCTGGGCCGAACACAACAGACATAGCTCTTCCGAGCTGCGTCATGATATAGCCCAGTACAGAGGCGCCGCACACCCACTGTGCTTCACGAATGAAGTAATGGATCATAAATTCCCAGAGGGTTTCAAACCCGTAAACATCGAATCATACGATGGCACAACAGACCCGGCGGTATGGATTGAGGATTATCTCCTTCACATCCACATGGCACACGGCGATGATCTACATGCCATCAAATACCTCCCGCTCAAACTTAAAGGACCGGCCCGGCATTGGCTTAACAGCTTGCCAGCAGACTCAGTCGGTTCTTTGGAGGACCTGGAAGCCGTATTCCTCGACAACTTCCAGGGCACTTACGTGCGACCACCGGATGCCGACGACTTAAGCCACATAATCCAGCAGCCAGAGGAATTGGCCAGACAATTCTGGACACGGTTCCTAACAAAGAAAAACCAGATAGTTGACTGTTCGGATGCAGAGGCCCTAGCAGCCTTCTAGCATAACATCCGCGACGAGTGGCTTGCCCGGCACCTAGGACAGGAAAAGCCGAAATCTATGGCAGCCCTCACAACACTCATGAACCGCTTTTGCGCGGGAGAACACAGCTGGCTAGCTCGCAGTAACAACTTATCAAAGAACTCTGGTAATTCGGATACCAAGGACAAAAGTGGCAGGACACGTCGGAATAAGCAAAAATGCCGCGTTAGCAGTGACAGCAATGAAGACATGGCAGTCAATGCCGGATTCAAAGGCTATAAATCCGGTCAGCGGAAAAAGCCATTCAAAAAGAATACTCAGGGCCCGTCTAGTTTGGACCGAATACTCGATCGCTTGTGCCAGATACATGGCATCCCCGAAAGGCCAGCCAATCACACTAACAGGGATTGTTGGGTGTTCAAGCAGGCAGGCAAGTTAAGGGCCGAAAACAGAGACAAGGGGCTGCACAGCGACGACGAGGAGCCCAAGCCGCCGAACAACAATGGATAGAAGGGCTTTCCCCCACAAGTGCGGACGGTGAACATGATATACGCAACCCACATTCCCAAGCGGGAGCGAAAGCGTGCGCTACGGGACGTATACGCGATGGAGCCAGTCGCCCCAAAGTTCAACCCATGGTCCTCCTACCCGATCACTTTTGATCGAAGGGACCATCCCACTAGCATCCGTCATGGCGGCTTCGCCGCATTGGTTCTCGACCCAATCATCGACGGATTTCATCTCACAAGAGTCCTCATGGACGGCGGTAGTAGCCTGAACCTGCTTTATCAGGATACAGTGCAGAAAATGGGCATAGATCCCTCAAGGATTAAGCCCACAAGAACGACCTTTAAAGGCATTATACCAGGTGTAGAAGCCAACTGTACAGGCTCAGTAACACTTGACGTGGTCTTCGGATCCCCGGACAATTTCTGAAGCGAAGAGTTAATCTTCGATATAGTCCCATTTCGCAGTGGCTATCACGCCCTGCTCGGACGAACCGCATTTGCAAAGTTCAATGCGGTGCCGCACTACGCGTATCTCAAGCTCAAGATGCCAGGCCCTCGAGGAGTAATTACGGTCAACGGAAACACCGAACGCTCCCTCCGTACGGAGGAGCATACGGCGGCTCTCGCAGCGGAGGTACAAAGTAGCCTTCTCAGGCAATTCTCCAGACCGGCCATTAAAAAGCCAGACACTGCCAAGCGCGCCCGGAGTAACCCACAGCAGGACCGCCTGGCACACTCTGAGCAAGCGAGCAATACGGCCCCAACCCCAGCTTTCGCGACATAGCGAAACCAGTACCTCGCATACATAACTACGCCCTTGAAATACCATGGGCACAGGGGAAGGGGCACAATAACGGCACGCCCAAAATACGGCTTAAAACATACTAGGGGCTGCCGGATTCTTTTTTAATTTTTTCTTACTTTCAGGACTCCATACTTCGGACGACCTATTCGGCAATTCGACTGCCGCACAAACGATGCAAGATCCAGGGAGGCAGACAAGCCATGCCGCATTATGGAACTCCCAGGTGGTCTCTGTTACGAGCGGTATACCTGTTTGAAAGACAATTCCGCGGCCTGCCCCTGGTCAGGACATACTACATAGTCCAATATCTTTTGCTTACCGCACTATTTGTATCGTTCAGCTTTGATAAATAGCCTCTCTATAAACAATGCATAGCTTTCTGTCTATTTTTTGCATTATCTTATTTTTACATATATGTTTATTAAATGACATGATTGCACCCATACACCATGGTACGGCAAACACGCCAGGGGCTTCAGTACCCCTCATAATGGCGTGAGAAGTCCGTACACTTTCCCAAGTGCGGCACCCCGAACTTATAGCACTATATGCATCGGCCCCGAATCATGATTTGGGTCAATAGTTGGGTTTGCCCGGCTCCTATGTTTTGGTGCCTTACGTTCCGCTATATCGGCTAAGGTAGCACTAGGAGAACCACTGCAATTGTGCCCCGGTTGAGCTGGGTTAAGCACCTCAGTGGAGAAAGCTAAAACTGACTGTCATGATGAGGCGTGAGACCGGTCGCTGTTCGAGAGGTTTTTCGAGTCCCTAAAGACTTATGCCGCTTCGAGCGAGGAGCCGGCTTTGTCCGGCCAAGGCGTTGATAGCGCCCCGAACTCGGTCTTCCGAACTACGGGCTTCGCCGAAATTTCAAATTATAGAGTTCTATGGCTAAGTGAGAGTGTTCAAGCATTATAGTTCGGTTGCCTGGTTCGTTGTGCTGAGCGCCTCCCTCGAAGGACCCAACTATGGGAAAAAGAGCACTCAGGTTTATCCCAAACACCCCAGCACTAGTGGCATGGGGGCAGAAGCCAACGACTGGCCATCTCTCAATTTTTGATAAACGGCCGCATAGAAAGTAATATTTTAAATTCAACAAGCATTGCTTAGCGCATATGAGCAAGTTTTCAGCGCACAGGATAAACACGAGCGAGTTCATTCAAAAATTACATCATTGGTACATTCATCCGCCACAAGGCGGGCACCCGCTAGAACATCCTTATAGTAGTTCTCGGGCTTGCGATGCTCCTTCCCCGGTGGCGGCCCGTCCCTCACAAGCTTCTCACCATCCAGCTTGCCCCAGTGCACCTTTGCACGGGCAAGGGCCCTACGGGCACCTTCGATGCAGACGGAGCGCTTGATGACCTCGAGCCTTGAACAGGCCTCCACCAGTCGCCGCACCAGCCCGAAGTAGCTCCCAGGCAGGGCCTCTCCGGGCCACAGCCGAATTATGAAGCCCTTCATGGCCTGTTCGGCCGCCTTGTGGAGCTCGACCAGCTGTTTCAGCTGGTCGCTCAAGGGCACAGGGTGTCCGGCCTCAGCATACTGAGACCAGAACACCTTCTCCGTCGAGCCGCCCTCTTCAGCTCGGTAGAATGCGGCGGCGGCGGATACGCTGCGGGGAAGATCTGCGAATGCCCCTAGAGAGCTTCGGATTCGGGTAAGTAACAAGTACTTCACTTTTATACTTCTGCTTTGCATAAAGAATGCCTTACCCCCCGCTATCTTTTTCATCTCCTCCAACTCTTGGAGGGCCTTTTGGGCTTCGGCCTTGGCAGACTTGGCAGTCTCAAGGGCCGCCGCGAGCTCGGACGCTTGCGTCTTGGACTCAAGCTCCAAACTCTCATGTTTTTTCATGAGAGCCTGAAGCTCCTGCTGCACCTCGCCGACCTGGGCCTCAAGTTTCTCTCGCTCGGTGCACTCCGCGGCCGTTTTCTTTTCGGCCTCGGACAGCGGATCTGGAGAAACCCTCTGCGATGACACTTCAGGGTCGCCCACTTCATGAGGCGGGGTGGCAGGGGGAGGTGTTTCGCTCTCCATCATCTCCGGAAGAAGATCCCCCGAAGAAGAACTCTGTCGAGAAGGGCTATGCTTCGAACTACAAGATATAAGCTTCGGTTATTGTCTTCAGAAGTAAGGTAGGATATTTTCACTACTAAGTACTTTTTGATTACTTACAGCTCGGTAGAGGGCTGATTCCCTTGCGGACAATGTGCGGCAAGGGTACCCCCCCGGGGCAAGACCCTCTGGCGAAGATTTCTTCCCTCGTTTGTAAACCTCTGTTTTCGGATCTTCAGAGGTGGTCCTCTTCCTTCCCCGAGGAGAGGGAATGTCAGATTCTTTTCCCTGGTTGTCCTCCTTCGCAGAGGCGCTCGTTCCCCCTGTTGGGGCGAGTAGTTAGTGAAGCTTGCTTCCGGCCTCTTTATCGCCCCCTTTATCTTCCTTCGAGGGCACTTGATAAGTCGCCGGCTCCAGTATTCTGCCTAGTACTGGATTGGCCAAGCCCTCGGGAAGGGGGGCCGGACACCTGATCATCTTCGCCTTTGTTATCCAGTCCTAGTCAAACAGCAACTTCTCAGAATGATGTTATGATGAATAAGAGAAACAGTGTGTTCGGCCATGGGATTACTTACTTGGGTATCCGGGCGATTACAGCTCAGACCCGCATCCTCGGTGGTGTCCGGACACTTTATTTGTGATCCGAAGAACAACTTGTACATCTCCTCGAGCGTCATGCTGAGGAAGTGTTGAATGATTCGCGGTCCCTTCGGGTTGAACTCCCACAAATGGAGAGGTCTACATTTGCAAGGCGGGACCTGGCGAACTAGCATGACCTGCATCACCGTGACCAGGTTGACGTCTCTCTCAATGAGATCTCGGATGCGACTCTGCAGTATCGACACATCCTTTACCGGACCCCAGTTTAGCCCCTCGCTGATCCATGACGTCAGTTATGGTGGGGGGCCCAAGCGAAAGGCAGGGATGGCTGCCCACTTGGCACTTCGGGGAGCTGTGATATAAAACCACTCCCGCTGCCACAAACTGGATACCTCTAGGAAGGAACCCTCTGGCCATGGAGCATCAGCGCTTTTGCTTATTACGACACCTCCGCACTCTAGGTGCCGCCCCTCGATCATCTTCGGCTTCAAATTGAAGGTCTTGAGCCACACGCCGAAGTGAGGGGTAGTGCGGAGGAATGCCTCACATACGACGATGAACGATGAGATGTGAAGGAGGGAATCCGGGGCCAGATCGTGAAAATCCAGCCCATAATAGAACATGAGTCCCCTAACAAAGGGGTCTAGAGCGAGGCCTGGTCCTCGGAGGAAGTGAGAGACAAACACAACACTCTCGTTGGATTCGGGAGTGGGAATGACCTGCCCTCGGGCGGGCAGCCTGTGCAAAATTTCGGCGGTCAGATATCTGGCCTCTCTCAGCTTCTTGATGTCCTCCTCTATGATAGAGGGAGGCATCCACTGACCTTGCAGGTTGGATCCGGATATGGTTGAAGGTCCGAAGTGCCTGACCTGAGCCTGGGGTGTTGGAACTCGAGGCGGGGGAAGGATTCGATTGAGCGCGACAGGAAAAAGGGACAGGTCTTGGCCTCTTTATAAAGAGCGTGAATGTCAAGCGTCCTCCTCGCGGCTATTTTGGACTCGCCTAAAATTGAGGAGTCATACCAACGGGCACGAGTGGGTTACCCACGTCCGTATTGATGAGAATCTCGTAATAAGGGGGACACGATCTCTGCTTCGACAAGACGTGTCAAGAAAACCGCCTCGCGATATGTGCGGTGCTGGTTGAGAAAAAAGGTTCGAATAATGACCGGGCCATGACGTAACGCCGTGTTGTCAAAACACGTCAGCAGATTAGATTTGTGGAAATATTATTCTCTCTACGATGGTCTGTGGAACTTGTTTTGTAGAGCCGAACACTATCCTTGTGTTCAAAATCTTCCATGGAGTATTCGGAGGAGGAACCCGCCTTGCAATGCCGAAGACAATACTGCGCGCCGGACTCATCGTCATTGAAGCCTGGTTCAGGAGCTACTGAGGGAGTCCTGGATTAGGGGGTCTCCGGAGAGCCGGACTATATCCTTTGGCCGGACTGTTGGACTATGAAGATACAAGATTGAAGACTTCGTCCCGTGTCCGGATGGGACTCTCCTTGGCGTGGAAGGAAAGCTAGGCAATACGGATATGTAGATCTCCTTCCTTGTAACCGACTCTATGTAACCCTAGCCCCCTCCGGTGTCTATATAAACCGGAGGGTTTAGTCCATTGGACAACATACAATCATACCATAGGCTAGCTTCTAGGGTTTAGCCTCTACGATCTCGTGGTAGATCAACTCTTGTAATACTCATATCATCAAGAACAATCAAGAAGGACGTAGGGTATTACCTCCTTCAAGAGGGCCCGAACCTGGGTAAACATCGTGTCCCTTGTCTCCTGTTACCATCCGCCTTAGACGCACAGTTCGGGACCCCCTACACAAGATCTGCCAGTTTTGACACCGACAATGATCCACGTGAAGAAGAGGAGAAGCAAATACGCACTCCGAGACATACGCTCCGTAGAGCCCGTCACCCCTAAGTTCAACCCCTGGTTGGCCTGCCCGATCACTTTTGATCGCAGGGATCACCCGACAAGCATGCGGCATGAAGGATGAGCTGCCTTGGTGTTAGACCCAGTAATAAACGGATACCATCTCACACGAGTCCTTATGGACGACGGCAGTGGTCTAAATCTGATATATTCGGACACAGTCCGCAAAATGAGGATAGACCCGACAAAAATCAGCCACAGTAATACTACCTTCAAGGGAGTAATACCAGGCCCAGGGGCCCGCTCCACGGGCTCTCTAATACTAGAGGTTGTATTCGGTTCACCTGACAAATACCGAAGTGAGAAGTTAGACTTCTACATTGCTCCATTCCGAAGCGGCTATCAAGCACTACACGGAAGAACAGCTTTCGCTCGTTTTAATGCGGTACCACATTACGCTTCTCTTAAGCTTAAGATGCCTGGTCCACGTGGCACCATCACAGTTGGTGGAAATATTGAGCGTTCTCTACGCGGCTTTAACGGCCGAGCACTAGACGACCTCACCAACCAGAATAAATGACAGGTCGTCAAGACCGCGGACACGGTTAGACGAGTCCGGCGCATCACTAGATATACCTGAAATTGGTTTGATGGTTAAACCCTCATAGACGGTACAAGGGGCTTCCCGCGTGTAATCAGGGCTAGTTCGGTTCAACTTGGCTTATCCTGAATTTTAATGGTTTATCAAGAATAACTAATTTTTTGGCACGACAACTTTCACCTAAGTTCTTCCCTTTTACAGATGACAATCGTGCTACACCCGTCTAGGACACGGCACAACGGAGACACAGGCGCAGACGTGCAGCAGGGACCCGCTCAAAGGTTTCTTTTCAGATTAAGACCCTGTGTAAACCTTTTTTATTGTCTCTTGTTGTTCACATCCTCTGGTTACTCAATACAACCGAGAAGGATGCTGACGTTATTGGCATTTCACCATGTCAGAATATTGCACGTACCTGGACACTCGGGGTTTATTATTAAGGGCATTGTTCAGCCCGGCATATGTTATAAAGACGGAATACCTTAGGGAGTGTTCGGTGTCACGAAATTGTCCTTATGTGCACCAGCTCCGAATCATGTCTTTGGTCAAATGTTGGGTTTGCATGGCTCCCGTGTTTTGCTACCTTACGTTCTGCTCTATCGGCTAAAGCGGCACTGGGAGAACTACTGCGATTGTGCCCTGGTTCATCCGGATGAGCACCTCAGTAGAGAAAGCCGAAAACTGACTGTAATGATATAGCGCGAGACTGGTCAATCACTTGATGACTTGGCGGAATCTTTGGGATTCCTCCGCATTAACGAAGGGCCGTTTCCCGGTCATGTACGTACGCGCACCGTATTCGGACAAGCGCGGAAGTACCAGGGGCTATATAGTAGTCCCACCGCCAAACTCCAATGGCTAAGTGAAAGTGTTAAAGCAATATAGTCCGATTGCCTCATTCGCTGCGCTACCACCTCCTTAATGGACCAAGACGTTGGATCAACTGTGAATACGCGTTTTTTTGCGAACACGCCCGCATTATATGCGTGGGGGCCGAAGCCGACGACTGCAAACTTTCAGGTTATATACATATATACATAAACGACCGCACAGGAGGCATCATAATACTTTCAGGCAAAAGTATAAACACAGCCTTTACAATTCAATAAAACATTGTTTTTTACAATGGGAATAAATATCACTAGAACATAATATTCTTCGAGCACTGAGCCTCTATTTAACGAGCGCCTTCAAGGACTTCTTCAAGGTAGTGCTCGGCAGATACTCGGCCTACGGCCGAACTCTGGGTTGCAATAGTGGTGGCCTCCATCTCTGCCCAGTATGTCTTGACACAGGCAAATGCCATTCGCACCCTCTATGCACGCCGACCTCTTCAAAGCGTCGATGTGCGGCACAGCACTAAGGAATTGTTGCACTAAATTAAAATAACTATTCGGCCTTGGCCCTTCCAGCCACAGATGATCCACAACAGACCTCATGGCAAGTACGGACAACCTATGGAGCTCGGCCCACTCGGCCATTCGCTCATTCAACAGCAGCGGACGCACTAGAACATTGAACAGTGACCAGAACTGCTTTTCGACTTCACGATCTTTTTGATCCTTGAAGTACTTGGCCGCATCAGCAGCACTTGCTGCCAAATCCACGTATGCGTCTGTAGAACTCCATAGTTGATCAAGAGGGGCATACTTCGGATCTCCGAACTTCGTCCGCAACAAAAAGGGCTTCCCAGCCGCGGTATCTCCAGCTTGACGCAGCTCCTCCTTCGCCGCTCTGATTTTGGAGCGGGCTTCCTTGGCTGCTTCCATGGCCTTCTCTAGGTCCGTCGCCTTCGCATGGCTTTCTTTTTTAAGAAGCTGGTAACGGTCGGCGACATCTTTCAACTCAATGGCCATTTTGGCTATTTTTTTCCTTGCTTTGGCAATGTGCAGCATGTTCGTCCCTCAGCTCTTCGACTGCCTTTAGAGCGGCCGCATCACTATTCCTGGCTTGTTCCTTGGCTCGGGCAAGTTCCGCCCGAAGGGTCTCCACGGCGGCAGCTCCATCTGCAGTTACAACATATTAAAGATATCGGCATCATGCTCCTCTTACTATGTGTTGATCACCGGAGAAATCACATACCTTATGCATCGTCAAGCCGCTTGTTGACAAGCACGATGTCGGCATCTGCCGCATCAAATTGCCGCTTCAGCTTGCCAAACTCATCAGTCCGGCTAGCCACCGGACCTTCAGCCACCTGCACATGATGGCGGCCTGATTATTACCTGGGACTATGATCCTCTGTTTGCCACCATTCCCGATGGCAACCAGAGTCTCAGGGGCTACTATCTACATAGAGCACACCTAACGTGTGCGGTACTGTCAAAAACATACACTATTTCACGTACCTCATAGCCTTTCCGCCGACTCATAAAAGCTTCGGGCAACCCGCTTTCGGCGGATGAAATCCTCTCAATCACCGTACCCATTAGCGTACGATGCGCTTCTGAGATGGCCGCTTGGTCCAGAAGATCCTTCAGTGCGTCCGATCGCACACCGGATGGTTCCGGACTCTTTCTGTTGCTCTTTTTAGGAGCCGAATACTGATGACTTCGGGTGGCCGAAGGATTACCCTCTGGCCTTGGAGGATCAGGAGAAACCGTCTGCGACGACACTTCAAGGTCGCCCACCTCATGAGGCGGGTGGCATGGGGAGGTCTTTCGGTCTCCATCATCCCCGGAAGAAGATCCCCCAAAGACGAACTCTGTCGAGAAGGGCTATGATCCAAACTACAAAGATATATGCTTCGGTTATTGCCTTCAAAAGTAATGTAGGATATTTTTATTAAGTACTTTTTGGTTACTTACAGCTCGGTAGAGGGTTGATCCCCTGGCGGGCACTGTGTGGCAAGAGTACCCTCCGTGGTAGGACCCTCTGGCGAAGATTTCTTCCCCCATTTGGAAACCTTTGTTTCCGGGTCTTCAGAGGTGGTCCTCTTCCATCCTTGGGGAGAGGGAATTTTAGATTCTTCTCCCTGGTTATCCTCCTTTGCCGAGGCGCTAATTCCCACGGTTTGGATGAATAATGAGTGAGGCCTGCTTTCAGCCTCTTTATTCCCCCCTTTATCTAACCCTGAGGGTGCCTGATAAGGCGCCGGCTCGAGCATTCTGGCTAGTACTAGATTTGCTGAGCCTTCGGGAAGGGGGGGCGAACACCTGATCATCTTCGCCTTTGTTACCCAGTCCTGGTCAAGGAGCGACTTTTTAGAATAATGTTATGATAAATAAAAAGACAGCGTGTTCGGCCGCGGGATTACTTACTTGGATATCTGGGCGATTACAGCTCAGACCCGCATCCTCAGTGGTGTCCGGACACTTTATTTGTGGTCCGAAGAACAATTTGTACATCTCTTCGAGCGTCATGCTGAGGAAGTGCTGAATAGTTTGCGATCCTTCCGGGTTGAATTCCCACATACGGAGGGGTCGACGTTTGCAAGGCGGGACTCGACGAACTAGCAAGACTTGCATTACTGTGAACAGGCTGACATCTCTCTCAAGGAGATCTCAGATGCGACTCTGCAATATTGGCACATCGTTTACTAGCCCCCAGTTCAGCCCCTTGTTGATCCATGACGTCAGTTGTGGTGGGGGGCCCGAGCGGAAAGCAGGGGCGGCTACCCACTTGGTACTTCGGGGAGCAGTGACATAAAACCACTCCCGTTGCCATAAACCGGACACCTCTGGAAAGGAACCCTCTGGCCATGGAAAATCAGCACTTTTGCTTATTGCGGCACCTCCGCACTCTGCGTGTCGCCCCTCGATCATCTTCGGCTTCACATTGGAAGTCTTGAGCCACAGGCCTAAGTGGTGGGTAATGTGGAGGAAGGCTTCACACACGACGATGAACGACGAGATGTGAAGGAGGGAATCTGGGGCCAGGCCATTGAAATCTAGCCCATAATAGAACATGAGCCCCCTAACAAAGGGATCCAGAGCAAGGCCTAGCCCTCGGAGGAAGTGGGAGATGAATACAACGCTCTCGTCGGGTTCGGGAGTGGGAATGACCTGCCCTCGAGCAGGCAGCCTGTGCGAGATTTCGAAGGCCAAATACCTGGCCTCTCTTAGCTTCTTGATGTCTTCCTCTGTGACAGAGGAAGGCATCCACCGACCTTGAAGGTTGGATCTGGACATGGTTGAAGGTCCGAAGCGCCTAACCTGAGCCTTGGGTGTTGGAACTCGAGGCGGGGGAAGGATTCGATTGAGTACGAGCGGGAAAAAAGGACAGGCCTTGGACTCTTTATAAAGAGGGTGAATATCAAGCGTCCTACTTGTCGCCGTTTGGGACTTGCCTAAAATCGAGGAGTCATACCAACGGGCACGATTGGGTTACCCACGTCCATATTGATGAGAATCCCGTAATAAGGGGGACACGATCTCTGCTTTGACAAGACATGTCAAGAAAACCGCCTCGCGATATGTGCAGTGCTAGTTGAGAAAAAACGGTTCGAATAAAGACCGGGCCATGCCATGATGTCATATTGCTAAACATGTCAGTAGATTAGATTTGTGGAAATATTATTCTCTCTACGATGGTATGTGGAACTTATTTTGCAGAGCCGGACACTATTCTTGTGTACAAAATCTTCTATGGAGTATTCGGAAGAAGAACCCGCCTTGCAATGCCGAAGACAAATCTGCGCGTCGGACTCATCGTCATTGAAGCCTGGTTCAGGGGCAACTGAGGGGGCCCTGGATTAGGGGGTCTCCGGACAGCCGGACTATATTCTTTGGCCGGACTGTTGGACTATGAAGATACAAGATTGAAGACTTCGTCCCGTCTCCGGATGGGACTTTCCTTGGCGTGGAAGGCAAGCTTGGCAATACGGATATATGGATCTCCTCCCTTGTAACCGACTCCGTGTAACCCTAGCCCCCTCCGGTGTCTATATAAACCAGAGGGTTCAGTTCGTAGGACAACATGCAATCAGACCATAGGCTAGCTTCTAGGGTTTAGCCTCTACGATCTCCTGGTAGATCAACTCTTGTAATACTCATATCATCAAGATCAATCAAGCAGGACGTAGGGTATTACCTCCATCAAGAGGGCCCGAACCTGGGTAAACATCATGTTCCCCGCCTCCTGTTACCATCCACCTTAGACGCACAGTTCAGGGGCCCCTACCCGAGATCCGCCGGTTTTGACACCGACAGGTGGCATCTGAGCGTGTTACCAGAGCGACTTCATCACCTCCATCTACACCTGGTACTGATTGTTCGTGACTGTCGCCTCCAAGAGGAGGTGCGGGTGCTGTTGCAGCTCCTGCTTATCCACATGGCCCTAGGAGATTATGATCCCCTCCTTCTCATAGGATACGACCACCATGGATGTCAAATGGCTCGGAGAACGACAGCGGCGGCGCCAAGACCAGTATCTGGAAGGAGATCCGGTGCTGCCACTTGCCGGTGTGAACGATCGTGACTCTGAATGGAGTGGAGTGGACAACGCAAGAGCGGAGTGTTGGCAATGCAGTATTTCAAAAAAATTCATACGATCACGCAAGATCTATCTAGGGATGCATAGCAATGAGAGGGGAGAGTGTGTCTATGTACCCTCGTAGACCGAAAGCGGAAGCATTAAGTAACGCGGTTGATGTAGCCAAACGTCTTCTCGATCCAACCGATCAAGTACCGAACGCACGGCACCTCCCCAATCTACACACGTTTAGCTCGGTGATGTCACTCGAACTCTAGATCCAGCTGAGGCCGAGGGAGAGTTTTGTCAGCACGATGGTGTGTTGACGGTGATAATGTAGTTACCGACGCAGGGCTTCGCCTAAGCACTACAACAATATGACCGAGGTGGAAATCTGTGGAGGGGGCACCGCACACGGCTAAGAGATCAACTTGTGTGTCTATGGGGTGCCCCCCTCCCTCGTATATAAAGGAGTGGAGGAGTTGAGGGCCGGCCTCCTATGGCGTACCCCAAGGGGGATTCCTACTCCTAGTAGGAGTAGGTTTCCCCCCTTCCCTAGTTGGAGTAGGAGAAGAAGGAAAAGGGAGAGGGAGAGAAGGAAAGGAGGGCCGGACCCATTCCCAATTAGGATTGGTCTTGGGGCACGTGCGCCTCCCACATGGCCGCCTCCTCCTCTCTCCCACCATGGCCCATTAAGGCCCATTAACTCCTCGCGGGGTTTCGGTAACCCCCTAGTACTCCAGAAAATTCCAGAACCTATCTGAAACATTTCCGGTGTCCAAATATAGCCTTCCAATATATCAATATTTATGTGTCGACCATTTCGAGACTCCTCGTCATGTCCGTGATCAAACCCAGGATTCCGTACTATCTTCGGCACATCAAATCACATAACTCATAATACATATCATCATCGAACATTAAGCGTGCGGACCCTACGGGTTCGAGAACTATGTAGACATGACCGAGACTCATCTCCAGTCAATAACCAATAGCGGAACCTGGATGCTCATATTGATTCTTACATATTCTACAAAGATCTTTATCGGTCAAACCACATAACAACATACATTGTTCCCTTTGTCATTTGCATGTTACTTACCCGAGATTCGATCGTCGGTATCATCATACCTAGTTCAATCTCATTACCGGCAAGTCACTTTACTCATTCCGTAATGCAACATCCCACAACTAACTCATTAGTCACATTGCTTGCAAGGCTTATAATGATGTGCATTACCGAGAAGGCCCAGAGATACCTCTCCGACAATCGGAGTGTCAAATCCTAATCTCGGTCTATGCCAACTCAACAAACACCATCGGAGAGACCTGTAGAGCATCTTTATAATCTCCCGGTTATGTTGTGATGTTTGATAGCACACTAAGTGTTCCTCTGGTATTTGGGAGTTGCATAATCTCAGTCATAGGAACATATATAAGTTATGGAGAAAGCAATAGCAATAAACTAAACGATCATAGTGCTAAGCTAACGGATGGGTCAAGTCAATCACATCATTCTCTAATGATGTGATACCATTCATCAAATGACAACTCATGTCTATGGCTAGGAAACTTAACCATCTTTGATTAACGAGCTAGTCACGTATAGGCATACTAGTGACACTCCGTTTGTCTATGTATTCACACATGTACTAAGTTTCTGGTTAATACAATTCTAGCATGAATAATAAACATTTATCATGATATAAGGAAATATAAATAACAACTTTATTATTGACTCTAGGGCATATTACCTTCAGTCTCCCACTTGCACTAGAGTCAATAATCTAGATTACATTGTAATGATTCTAACACCCATGGAGCCTTGGATCTGATCATGTTTTGCTCGTGAGAGAGGCTTATTCAACGGGTCTGCAACATTCAGATCCGTATGTATCTTTCAAATCTCATCTCTCCCTCCTTGACTTGATCGCGGATGGAATTGAAGGGTCTCTTAATGTGCTTGGTTCTCTTTTGAAATCTAGATTCCTTTGCCAAGGCAATTGCACTAGTATTGTCACAAAAGATTTTCATTGGACCCGATGCACTAGGTATGATACCTAGATCGGATATGAACTCCTTCATCCAGACTCCTTCATTTGCTGCTTCCGAAGTAGCTATGTATTCTGCTACACACGTAGATCCCGCCACGACGCTTTGCTTAGAACTACACCCACTGACAGCTCCACCATTCAATAAAAATATGAATCCGGTCTGTGACTTAGAGTCATCCGGATCAGTGTCAAAGCTTGCATCGACGTAACCGTTTACGACGAGCGCTTTGTCACCTCCATAAACGAGAAACATATCCTTAGTCCTTTTTAGGTATTTCAGGATATTATTGACCGCTGTCCAGTGATCCACTCCTGGATTACATTGGTACCTTCCTGCTAAACTAATAGCAAGGCACACATTAGGTCTGGTACACAGCATTGCATACAGGATAGAACCTATTGCTGAAGCATAGGGAATGACTTTCGTTCTCTCTTTATCTTCTGCAGTGGTCGGGCATTGAGTCTGACTCAACTTCACACCTTGTAACACAGGCAAGAATCCTTTCTTTGCTTGATCCATTTTGAACTTATTCAAAACTTTATCAAGGTATGCGCTTTGTGAAAGTCCAATTAAGTGTCTTGATCTATCTCTATAGATCTTGATGCCCAATATACAAGCAGCTTCACCGAGGTCTTTCATTGAAAAATTCTTATTCAAGTATCCTTTTATGCTATTCAGAAATTCAGTATCATTTCCAATCTACAATATGTCATCCACATATAATATCAGAAATGCTACAGAGCTCCCACTCACTTTCTTGTAAATACAGTCTTCTCCAAAAGTCTGTATAAAACTATATTCTTTGATCACACTATCAAAGCGTATATTCCAACTCCGAGATGCTTGCACCGGTCCATAAATGGATCGCTGGAGCTTACACACTTTGTTAGCACCTTTTGGATCGACAAAACCTTTTGGTTGCATCATATACAACTCTTCTTTAAGATATCCATTAAGGAATGCAGTTTTGACATCCGTTTGCCAAATTTCATAATCATAAAATGCGGCAATTGCTAACATGATTCGGACGGACTTAAGCATCGCTACGGCTGAGAAGATCTCATCATAGTCAACTCCTTGAACTTGTCGAAAACCTTTCACAACAAGTCAAGCTTTGTAGACAGTAACATTACCATCAGCGCCAGTCTTCTTCTTGAAGATCCATTTATTATCTATGGCTTACCGATCATCGGGCAAGTCAACCAAAGTCCACACTTTGTTTTCATACATGGATCCCATCTCAGATTTCATGGCCTCAAGCCATTTTGTGGAATCTGGGCTCATCATCGCTTCCTCATAGTTCGTACGTTCGTCATGGTCAAGTAACATGACCTCCAGAACAGGATTACCGTACCACGCTGATGCGGATCTTACTCTGGTTAACCTACGAGGTTTGGTAGTAACTTGATCTGAAGATTCATGATCATCATCATTAGTTTCCGCACTAATTGGTGTAGGAATCACTGGAACTGATTTCTGTGATGAACTACTTTCTAATAGTGGAGCAGGTACAGTTACCTCATCAAGTTCTACTTACCTCCCACTCACTTCTTTTGAGAGAAACTCCTTCTCAAGAAAGGATCCATTCTTAGCAACGAATATCTTGCCTTCGGATCTTTGATAGAAGGTGTACCTAATAGTCTCCTTTGGGTATCCTATGAAGACACATTTCTCTGATTTGGGTTCGAGCTTATTAGGTTGAAGCTTTTTCACATAAGCATAGCAGCCCCAAACTTTAAGAAATGACAACTTGGGTTTCTTGCCAAACCACAGTTCATATGGTGTCGTCTCAACGGATTTCGATTGTGCCCTATTTAACGTGAATGCAGTCGTCTCTAAAGCATAACCCCAAAATGATAGCGGTAAATCAGTAAGAGACATCATAGATCGCACCATATCTAATAAAGTGCGGTTACGACGTTCGGACACACCATTACACTGTGGTGTTCCAGGTGGCGTGAGTTGCGAAACTATTCCGCGTTGTTTCAAATGAAGACCAAACTCATAACCCAAATATTCACCTCCACGATCAGACCGTAGAAACTTGGTTTTCTTGTTACGATGATTTTCCACTTCACTCTGAAATTCTTTGAACTTTTCAAATGTTTCAGACTTATGTTTCATCAAGTAGATATCCCATATCTCCTCAAATCATTTGTGAAGGTCAGAAAATAACGATACCCGCGACGAGCATCAACACTCATCGGACCGCATACATCAGTGTGTATTATTTCCAATAAGTCTGTTGCCCGTTCCATTGTTCCGGAGAACGGAGTCTTAGTCATCTTGCCCATGAGGCATGGTTCGCAAGCATCAAGTGATTCGTAATCAAGTGATTCCAAAAGCCCATCGGCATGGAGTTTCTTCTTGCGCTTTACACCAATATGACCTAAACGGCAGTGCCACAAACAAGTTGCACTATCATTATTAAACTTATATCTTTTGGCTTCAATACTATGAATATGTGTATCACTACTATCAAGATTTAGTAAAAATAGACCACTCATCAAGGGTGCATGACCATAAAAGATATTACTCATATAAATAGAACAACCATTATTCTCTGATTTAAATGAATAATCGTCTCGCATCGAACAAGATCCATATATAATGTTCATGCTTAACGCTAGCACCAAATAATAATTATTCAGGTCTAAAACTAATCCCGAAGGTAAATGTAGTGGTAGCATGCTGACAGCGATCACATCGACTTTGGAACCATTTCCCACGCGCATCATCACCTCGTCCTTAGCAAATCTTCGCTTAATCCGTAGCCCCTATTTTGAGTTGCAAATATTAGCAACAGAACCAGTATCAAATACACAGGCGCTACTGCGAGCATTAGTAAGGTACACATCAATAACATGTATATCAAATATACATTTCACTTTGCCATCCTTCTTATCCGCCAAATACTTGGGGCAGTTCCGCTTCAAGTGACCAGTCCCTTTGCAGTAGAAGCACTCAGTCTCAGGCTTAGGTCCAGACTTGGGCTTCTTCACTTGAGCAGCAACTTGCTTGCCGTTCTTCTTGAAGTTCCCCTTCTTCCATTTGCCCTTCTTCTTGAAACTGGTGGTCTTGTTGACCATCAACACTTGATGCTCCTTCTTGATTTCTACCTCCGCAGCCTTTAGCATCGCGAAGAGCTCGAGAATTGTCTTATCCATCCCTTGCATATTATAGTTCATCATGAAGTTTTGTAGCTTGGTGGCAGTGATTGAAGAACTCTGGCAATGACACTATCAACCGGAAGATTAACTCCCAGCTGAGTCAAGTGATTGTGGTACCCGGACATTCTGAGTATGTGTTTGATAACCCACAAGTATAGGGATCGCAACAGTTTTCGAGGGTAAAGTATTCAACCCAAATTTATTGATTCGACACAAGGGGAGCCAAAGAATATTCTCAAGTATTAGCAGCTGAGTTGTCAATTCAACCACACCTGGAAACTTAATATCTGCAACAAAGTGTTTAGTAGCAAAGTAATATGATAGTAGTGGTAACAGTAGCAAAAGGTAACAGTAGTAAAAGTAATGTTTTTGGCATTTTGTAGTGATGATAGCAATAGCAACGGAAAAGTAAATAAGCGAAGAACAATATATGGAAAGCTCGTAGGCAATGGATCGGTGATGGAGAATTATGCCGGATGCGGTTCATCATGTAACAATCATAACCTAGGGTGACACAGAAATAGCTCCAGTTCAATAATGTAATGTAGGCATGTATTCCGAATATAGTCATACGTGCTTATGGAAAAGAACTTGCATGGCATCTTTTGTCCTACCCTCCCGTGGCAGCAGGGTCCTAACGGAAACTAAGGGATATTAAGGCCTCCTTTTAATAGAGTACCGGAACAAAGCATTAACACATAGTGAATACATGAACTCCTCAAACTGTGGTCATCACCGGTAAGTATCCCGATTATTGTCACTTCGGGGTTAACGGATCATAACACATAATAGGTGACTATAGACTTGCAAGATAGGATCAAGAACTCTCATATATTGATGAAAACATAATAGGTTCAGATCTGAAATCATGGCACTTGGGCCCTAGTGACAAGCATTAAGCATAGCAAAGTCATAGCAACATCAATCTCAGAACATAATGGATACTAGGGATCAAACCCTAACAAAACTAACTCGATTACATGATAGATCTCATCCAACCCATCACCGTCCAGCAAGCCTACGATGGAATTACTCACGCACCGTGGTGAGCATCATGAAATTGGTGATGGAGGATGGCTGATGATGACTATGGCGACGGATTCCCCTCTCCGGAGCCCCGAATGGACTCCACATCAGCCCTCCCGAGAGGTTTTAGGGCTTGGCGGCAGCTCCGTATCATAAAACGTGATGAGTTCTTCTCTCTGGTTTTTTTCTCCCCGAAACACAATATATAGAGTTGGAGTTGGAGTCAGAGGAGCTCCAGGGGGCACGAGGTAGGGGGCGTGCCCTACGGGCGCGCCCCCACCCTCGTGGACAGGTGGTGGGCCCCCTGGCCTTCATCTTTTGCAGGTATTTTCTATATTTTCCAAAAAGTTGCTCCGTGAAGTTTCAGGTCATTCCGAGAACTTTTGTTTCTGCACATAAATAACACCATGGCAATTCTGCTGAAAACAGTGTCAGTCCGGGTTAGTTCCATTCAAATCATGCAAGTTAGAGTCCAGAACAAGGACAAAAGTGTTTGGAAAAGTAGATACGATGGAGACGTATAAACTCCCCCAAGCTTAAACCTTTGCTTGTCCTCAAGCAATTCAGTTGACAAACTGAAAGTGATAAAGAAAAACTTTTACAAACTCTGTTTGCTCTTGTTGATGTAAATATGTAAAGCTAGCATTCAAGTCTTCAGCAAAGATTATAACTAACCACATTCACAAGAACGCTTAGGTCTCAAGTTTACACATATCAATAGCATAATCAACTTGCGAGCAATAATAATATATCTCGGATGACAACACTTTCTCAAAACAATCATAATATGATATAACAAGATGGTATCTCACTAACCCTTTCAGAGACCGCAAAACATAAATGCAGAGCACCTTTAAAGATCATGGACTGACTAGACATTGTAATTCATGGTAAAAGAGATCCGGTCAAGACATACTCAATGTAAACTAACAGTAATGAATGCAAAAGACAGCAGTGCTCTCCAACTGGTGCTTTTTAATAAGAGGACGATGACTCAGCATAAAAGTAAATAGATAGGCCCTTTGTAGAGGGAAGAAGGGATTTGTAGAGGTACCAGAGCTCGGTTTGAAATAGAGATGAATAATATTTTGAGCGGTATACTTTCATTGTCAACATAACAACCAAGAGATGGCAATATCTTCCATGCTACACACATTATAGGCGGTTCCCAAATAGAATGGTAAAGTTTATACTCCCCCTTCCACCAACAAGCATCAATCCATGGCTTGCTCGAAACAATGAGTGCCTCCAACTAACAAGAGTCCCAGGGGGAGTTTTGTTTGCAATTATTTTGATTTAGTTTGCATAAAGCATGGGACTGGGCATCCTGGTGACCAGCCACTTTCTCATGAGTGAGGAGGAGAGTCCACTCCTCTTGAGAATAACCCGCCTAACATGGAAGATACAGACAGCCCTAGTTGATACATGAGCTATTCGAGCATATGAAACAGGATATTTACTTAAAGGTTTAGAGTTTGGCGCATACAAATTTACTTGGAACGGCAGGTAGATACCGTATATAGGTAGGTATGGTGGACTCATATGGAATAACTTTGGGGTTTATGGAGTTGGATGCACAAGCAGTATTCCCGCTTAGTACAGGTGAAGGCTAGAAAAAGACTGGGAAGCGACCAGCTAGAGAGCGACAACAGTCATGAACGTGCATTAAAATTAATCAACACCGAATGCAAGCATGAGTAGGATATAATCCACCATGAACATAAATATCATGAAGGCTATGTTGATTTTGTTTCAACTACATGCGTGAACATGCGCCAAGTCAAGTCACTTAAATCATTTAGAGGAGGATACCACCCTATCATACCACATCATAACCATTTCAGTAGCATGTTGGCACTCAAGGTAAACCATTATAACTCATAGCTAATCAAGCATGGCACAAGAACTATGATCTTTAGTTGTCATTGCAAACATGTTTATTCATAATAGGCCGAATCAGGAATGATGAACTAATCATATTTACAAAAACAAGAGAGGTCGAGTTGATACCAGCTTTTCTCATCTCCGTTAGTCCATCATATAATCATCATTATTGCCTTTCACTTGCACGACCGAACGATGTGAATAACAATAATAGTGTATGTGCATTGGATTAAGCTGGAATCTGCAAGCATTCAATAAACAGGAGAAGACAAGGCAATGTGGGTTCTTTTGTCAAATCAACAATAATGCATACAAGAGCCACTTCAACAATTTAATTATGGTCTTCCCATCGACCCCCAAAGAAAAGAAAAGAAATAAAACTATTTACACGGGAGAGCTCCCAACAAGTAAAAGAAGAACAGGAAATCTTTTTGGGTTTTCTTTTTAATTACTTCTACAAGCATGGAAAGTAAACTAATTAAAAGCTACAACTAATTTTTTTGGTTTTTCCTAAGGTTTATCAAACACACAAGAAGAAAGCATAAAAAGGAAATAATGTAGCATGGATGATACAATGAAAAAGTATGAGCACCGACATCTAGCAATGAGTATGTGAACATAAATGTAATGTCGGTGGGAAATACGTACTCCCCCAAGCTTAGGCTTTTGGCCTAAGTTGGTCTATGGCCACGGCTGGCCTGGCGGATATCCATAATAGTAGTTGGGGTCGTATTGAGATGCAGCGGCTATCGCCTCCTAAGCTGCAGCGTGGCGACGAGCGGCCTCCGCTCTCCTCTCGTACTCATCTGCCTCCTCTCTGGTAATAACATATCTTCCTTTTGCCTGATGATCAAAGAAGGCAGGAGCAGGGAGAGTAATATGGACAGCACGGCATCTGTCAAAGATTAGTCGATACTGGAGAGGCGATTCATTCCTCTCGACAAACTGGTGGTGAACCATAGCATTAAAGTCTAGGTAAGCAGGGGTAATTCATTATCATCTTCGCATATGGCTATACCAAGAAAATTAGCTATGCGGGTTTTATAAATTCCACCAAAGAAATCTCCATTAAATCTATTAAGATGCAACCTACGTGCAACAATGGCTCCCAAATTATAAGATTTATCTCCTAACACAGCACTCCTAAGAATACTGAGGTCAGGAACACACATGTGACATGCCTCATCTTTACCATTAATGCATCTACCTATGAAGAGAGCAAAATAATGTATAGTAGGAAAGTGAATGCTCCCTATGGTAGCTTGTGTTATATCTCTAGATTCTCCCATGGTTATACTAGCAAGAAAATCTCTAAATTCGGATTTCCGAGGATCCCTGATACTATCCCATTGTGGAAGTTTGCAAGCAGTGGTAAAATCCTCTAAGTCCGTAGTGTAAGAATTTTCATAAAGATCAAACAGGACAGTTGGAGAATTACATGAAGATGAATATTCAAACCTCCTCACAAAGGAACTAGTGAGATTGTTATACTGGCTGCACTTCTCTTCATCGAAGCTCACAAGATCAGCGTTACGCAAATATGTGTTAAATTCTTCCTTAATTCCCGCTTGATCCATAAAGTTCTCAGAAGGCCATTCACAAGGACGCACTGGAGCGTCTCTTGGTGGCTCATCATCAGCATCACGCATTGCAAGCCTGGGTCCTTGCTTCCTTGAAGAACCACCCTGGAACATTTTCCTAAGCATATTTCTTCCTCTGAAAAATTCTGAAAATTTTTAGTAACTTCAAAATAAAAGTAGACCAAACTCAATAATATTGATAGCAACTACTCCTACAAGTGCCTAGAGCCTATATCATGCATCAAAACTACTTGGAACCATACAAATTTGACATGCAAGCTCAAGAACATGGTCACCTAGGCAGCAAAAATTTGCAATGAATAAAGCACTAGAACAAAAACTAATTGGACCAATGGAGGAGTCACATACCAAGGAACAATCTCCCCAAGCAGTTTTGTGAGAGGTGCTTTGAGCAACGAGATCAAAAATGGCAGCAAAACGAGCTTGGACTCGGGTTTGAGCTGGTTATTCGTGTTTGTGGGAGGAAGAAGGAGTGTGTGCGTGAAAGGATAAGTGGAGGAGGGCCACCATGGGCCCACGAGGCAGGGGGCGCGCCCTCCACCCTCGGGGGCAGGTGGTTGACCCCCCCCCCCCCCTGTTGTGTTCTCAGTGCCAAATATTGTCAAATATTCCAGAAAAAATCATATTTAAATTTTAGGGCATTTGGAGAACTTTTATTTTTGGGATATTTTTATATTGCACGCATAATCAGATAACAGATAGAAAAATACTATTTTTATTTTATTTAATATGAATAACAGAAAGTAAAAGTGGGGTATAGAAGGTTGTGCCTTCTAGTTTCATCCATCTCATAATCATCAAAAGGAATCCACTAACAAGGTTGATCAAGTCTTGTTAACGAACTCATTCCGAATAACATGGAACCGGAGAAATTTCGAATAACTCTATGTTACCTCAACGGGGATATGCACATCTCCAATAATAAGAATATCATATTTCTTCTTGATAGTAGGAAGGGGAAATTCAAAACCTCCAAATATAATCGAAGGAATTTTTCCAATAGAGTTGATACTATGAACTTGAGGTTGTTTCCTTGGAAAGTGTACCATATACTCATTACCATTAACATGAAAAGTGACATTGCCTTTAGTGCAATCAATAACAGCCCCTACAGTATTCAAAAAGGTTCTTCCAAGAATAATATACATACTATCGTCCTCGGGAATATCAAGAATAACAAAGTCCGTTAAAATAGTAACGTTTGCAACTACAACAGGCACATCCTCACAAATACCGACAGGTATAGCAATTGATTTATCAGCCATTTGCAAAGATATTTCAGTAGGTGTCAACTTATTCAAATCAAGTCTACGATATAAAGAGAGAGGCATAACACTAACACTGGCTCCAGGATCACATAAAGCAGTTTTAACATAGTTTCTTTTAATGGAGCATGGTATAGTTGGTACACCAGGATCTCGAAGTTTCTTTGGTATTCCACCCTTAAAAGTATAATTAGCAAGCATGGTGGAAATTTCAGCTTCCGGTATCTTTCTCTTATTAGTAACAATTTCTTTCATGTACTTAGCATAAGGATTCATTTTGAGCATATCAGTTAATCGCATACGCAAAAAGATAGGTCTAATCATTTCAGCAAAGCGCTCAAAATCCTCATCATCCTTTTTCTTGGATGGTTTGGGAGGAAAAGGCATAGGTTTCTAAACCCATGGTTCTCTTTCTTTACTGTGTTTCCTAGCAACAAAGTCTTTCTTATCATAACGTTGATTCTTTGATTGTGGGTTGTCAAGATCAATAGCAGGTTCAATTTCTATATCATTATCATTACTAGGTTGAGCATCATCATGAACATTATCATTAACATTATTACTAGTTTCAGGTTCATTACCAGATTGTGTTTCAGCATCAGAAATAGAAATATCATTTGGATTCTCAGGTATTTCAGTAATAGGTTCACTAGAAGCATGCAAAGTCCTATCATTTTTCTTTTTCTTCCTTTTAGAAGGACTAGGTGCATCTATATTATTTCTCTGAGAATCTTGCTCAATTCTCTTAGGATGGCCTTCAGGATACAGAGGTTCCTGAGTCATTCTACCACCTCTAGTCATAACTCTAACAGCATTATCATTATCCTTACTATTCAATTCATTGAGCAAATCATTTTGAGCTTTAAGTACTTGTTCTACTTGAGTGGTAACCATAGAAGCATGTTTACTAATAAGTTTAAGTTCACCTTTGACATTAGCCATATAATCACCCAAGTGTTCGAGCATATTTGAATTGTATTTCAATTGTCTTCCAAAATAAGCATTAAAGTTTTCTTGTTTAACAATGAAATTGTCAAACTCGTCTAAGCATTGTCTAGTAGACTTATAACGAGGGATATCACCTTCATCAAATCTACAGAGAGAATTTACCTTTACTAGCTGTGTCGGGTTATCAAGACCATGAGTTTCTTCAATAGGTAAAGGATTAAGACCATATGTTTCTTCAACATGCGGTAAATTAAGACCATGTATTTCTTCAATAGGAGGTAAATTCTTAACATCTTCAGGTTTAATACCTTTTTCTTTCATAGATTTCTTTGCCTCTTGCATATCTTCAGGACTGAGAAATAGAATACCCCTGTTCTTCGGAGTTGGTTTAGGAATAGGCTCAGGAATTGGCTCCGGAGGTGTCCAATTATTTTCATTTGTCAACATATTATTCAATAGAATTTCAGCTTCATCAGGTGTCCTTCCCCTGAAAACAAAACCAGCACAACTATCCAGGTAATCTCTGGAGGCATCGGTTAGTCCATTATAAAAGATATCAAGTATTTCATTTTTCTTAAGAGGATGATCAGGCAAAGCATTAAGTAATTGGATAAGCCTCCCCCAAGCTTGTGGGCGTCTCTCTTCTTCAATTTGCACAAAATTGTATATATCCCTTAAAGCAGCTTGTTTCTTATGCGCGGGGAAATATTTAGCAGAGAAGTAATAAATCATATCATGGAGACTACGCACACAACCAGAATCAAGAGAATTAAACCATATCTTAGCATCACCCTTTAATGAGAACGGAAATATTTTAAGGACATAAAAGTAGCGAGTTCTCTCATCATTAGTGAACAGGGTAGCTATATCATTTAATTTAGTAAGATGTGCCACAACAGTTTCAGATTCATAGCCATGAAAAGGGTCAGATTCAACCAAAGTAATTATATCAGGATCAACATAGAATTCATAATCCTTATCAATAACACAGATAGGTGAAGTAGCAAAAGCAGGGTCAGGTTTCATCCTAGCATTTAGAGATTGCTTATTCCATTTAGCTAATAACCTCTTAAGTTCGTGTCTATCTTTGCAAGCTAAAATAGCTAAAGAAGCTTCTTTATCAAAAACATAACCCTCGGGAATAACAGGCAAGTCTTCATCATCAATTTCATCAGTATTATCAAATTCAATATTTTCAATCTCTCTAGCCCTAGCAAGTTGTTCATCAAGAAATTCACCAAGTGGCACAGTAGTATCAAGCATAGCAGTAGTTTCATCATAAGTATCATGCATAGCAAAAGTAGCATCATCAATAACATGCGACATATTAGAACGAATAGCATAAGCAGGTTTAGGTGTCGCAAACTTACTCAAAACAGAAGGTGAATCAAGTGCAGAGCTAGATGGCAGTTCCTTGCCTCCCCTCGTAGTTGAGGGATAAATCTTGGTTCTTGGATCTTTCAAGTTCTTCATAATGATAAACAGATATAAATCCCGAGTGAATCAAAGAATAGAGCTATGATCCCCGGCAACGGCGCCAGAAAATATTCTTGATAACCCACAAGTATAGGGGATCGCAACAGTTTTCGAGGGTAAAGTATTCAACCAAAATTTATTGACTCGACACGAGGGGAGCCAAAGAATATTCTCAAGTATTAGCAGCTGAGTTGTCAATTCAACCACACCTGGAAACTTAATATCTGTAGCAAAGTGTTTCATAGCAAAGTAATATGATAGTAGTGGTAACGATAGCAAAAGGTAACAGTAGTAAAAGTAATGTTTTTGGTATTTTGTAGTGATGATAGCAATAGCAACGGAAAAGTAAATAAGAGAAGAACAATATATGGAAAGCTCGTAGGCAATGGATCGGTGATTGTCAGTGTCAAAACCGGCGGATCTCGGGTAGGGGGTCCCGAACTGTGCGTCTAGGCCGGATGGTAACAGGAGGCAAGGAACATGATGTTTTACCCAGGTTCGGGCCCTCTTGATGGAGGTAAAACCCTACGTCCTGCTTGATTAATATTGATGATATGGGTAGTACAAGAGTTGATCTACCACGAGATCAAGGAGGCTAAACCCTAGAAGCTAGCCTATGGTATGATTGTTGTATGATGAAGTTGTCCTGCGGACTAAAACCCTCCGATTTATATAGACACCGAAGAGGGTTAGGGTTACACAAAGTCGGTTACAATGGTAGGAGATCTTGAATATCCGCATCGCCAAGCTTGCCTTCCACGCCAAGGAAAGTCCCATCCGGACACAGGACGAAGTCTTCAATCTTGTATCTTCATAGTCCTGGAGTCCGGCTGAAGGTATAGTCCGGCTACCCGGACACCCCCTAATCCAGGACTCCCTCAGTAGCCCCCGAACCAGGCTTCAATGACGACGAGTCCGGCGCGCAGATTATCTTCGGCATTGCAAGGCGGGTTCCTCTCCAAATTCCGTGTACCTGCTGAATAACGTCCGATTTTCGTAATGTAGCGCATCTTGGCTTCCACGCCCAATAATGTTCGTCTTCCACGAGTCAAACGAATGCGAAAAGTCAGGGTGTTTTTACATTCACACCCCTAGCCGCATAAACGAGCCGCCTATTTAATGGGATGGGGATTCAGATCCAAACCACACCTTCTCCTCCCGCGAGTAATCATCAGAGCGCCTCCAGCAAAGGTCCATTCCAACATGGCCAGCCGTCACAGCTCCTCCTCTCGCCCTTCCAGTCCTAAACCTGGAGACTGGGAGAGGTGCTCCATCCCGCACAGCGAGCTAGTGTCGCTTCAGGCCAAGGGATTTCTCCCTCGGGCCTACATGGTCCCGGTCTGAGCCGGACTCGCCACCTATAATGGTGGAGAGCAAGCGGAGAGCACCCCCAATCCCTCCAAAGGAGAGCGGGTGTGCCTCGTCCCTTATCTAATAAGAGGACTTGGATTTCCAATTCATCCATTTCTCTGTGGGCTTCTGGAGTTCTACGGCCTCCAGCTGCACAATCTCACGCCCGGCTCTATATTGCATATCGCGGGCTTCGTCGCCCTTTGCGAGCTATTCTTGGGTGTTGAGGCTCATTTTGCGTTGTGGAAGAGGTTATTCTGCCTGGTGCCCCGCTCTAAGGAGGGGTCAATGTATCAAGTGGGCGGAGCCGAAGTGTGGCGCATCGCTGGGACCGGATATCTATCCGGAACCCCAAAGAAGGCATCCGAAGACCAGCCTTCGGAATGGTTTTATATAGAGGACGTCCCGCTGCCGGATCCTGTTTGGATCGGCCTCCCTGAGTTCAACAGTGCTCCCTTAAAGAAGCGCTTGAGCTGGCGTCCACGGAGCCCTCAGGGGGAAAGTGACAGGGACATCATTTACCTGATGGGCCGAATAAGATTGTTAGCCCATTCCGGACTGACCATGATCGGGGTTATGGCCGAATGCATTATGCGGGGGGTGCAACCACTTCAGTATAGAAGCCACCCCATGTGGGACATCAACGGGGAGGACGACGCCACCCGCTATGGCCGTAAGGCGCCAGATTCGGCTGCCGCTCTACTAAAGATCTTGTCCACTTTGTATAAGGGAGAAGAGGAGGAATTTCTCCGCGTCAACCCACAGGGTGGATTCTCTATGCATAATCCACCAAGCTGGGTAAGCGGCCGCATTTACTTGCCCATCCATTTTGTATTCCCATTGTTAAATATTTAGTCTAACGACTTCAACGCAGGAACTGCGCCGGGCTATTAAGGAAATAAACAGCCCTCCTCCACAACCCGAGGACCCAGGAAGGTCCCTCGACCCGGCCTCCCAAGAGGATACGGACATATCTGTGGAGCTGATTGATGGAGTGTTCCATCAATTGAGCAAGGACAACGCCTTGGTGGCCATTACGGCTGATTACCCAGGGCTAATCCCGGCCTCCCAGGTAACTGAGATCGAAGTCCCAGTACCCCGAATAGGTGTCCGCCCTCTCGTGTTTGCAGTTTTCTGATTACAACCGAGCTTTGCAGGGGAGGTTTTTGAGACGGGAGGCCGAACCTGCGGCGGCAAGCCAACGAGGGGCCGCAGGGCCCCGTTGGCAGAAAAGAGGTGTAGTCCGGACCGAGGCGTCAGCGCAAAGGTATGGCGCGCCCCCTTATCCTAGGTGTTACACCTGCGAGGCATATTAACACTCGTGCTTTCTTCAGGACAAAGAGACCTCGCCGGACTATACCCGGAGAGGCTGCCAACCGCGCCTCCACCAGCCAGGCTCCAAAGCCTGGTCCGGAGGCGGAGGCGAACACCAGGCGCACACCGGATGCTCCTCCGATGGAGGATGTGGACAAGTTGTCTGCCACCAACTCTGAGGTGGAGAGTGCCATGAACCACAGGCGTTGCCGGACAATTCTTCGCGACGCTTGTTTCTCCCAAGAGGCATTAGATGCCTTTAATTCAGGAGATGCGTACCTCCATGCCTCTCAAAATGGTCTAGCCAGAGCCACTGAGCAATATGTAAAAGACATACGGGTAAGAAAATTTTGGTAATTATATACCAGTAACCCTCGAGACTTGAAACAGTTAGAGTAACTGATTTAAGGATCATTTGTTATGCAGGTTCTTACAAAGAAGAATACCGTACTGTCCCAGGAGCTGGAAGAGTGCAAAGCCCAACTGGAGGCCGCACTAGCCGCGGCAGGGGAGCCCAAAGAGACCCCCTCTGGTAAGATACACTTCGAAAGATTAGTATCTTGCGAAGTGTGGCGTGGGTGTAAATCTGACAAATCATATTGCAGATGGCGCCGGACTGGATCCGTAGAGGCAACAACTCTTACGCCGGCTAAAGGCCGGTGAGAGTATGCTGACAAGGGTGAGGCGGGAGAAGAATGATCTTCAGGATGCCAACACCAAGCTGGACGTTGAACTTAAAGATGTTCGTGGCCAGCTGTCGGACTCCACTAAGGAGAATCAGCGGCTTTGATGCGGCATATTTAGTAAGTGCTTAAGTGAATCTTTGAAAGAAAAGAGTTCGGCGAGGAAGTCGACTAACAGAGTAATGTCTGTAGGTATGCTAACGGGTCGTCCTGCAGAGGAGATGCCCGGATCTACGGGTGACCTTCTTCCCGAGCTCTTGCAACTGCACGAGCGAGTTCGGCAGGCGATGTGAGGAGTTGCCCAAGCCTTATGGCCTTCCCACTCCATGCCCGAGGGCCTTGGAGAGCTTTCAGAGAAGCTTAAGGGAGCTCGGTGACGCTTCCGGTTGTGGAAGATATCGGCCTGCCGACAAGGCGCTAGGGAGGCCTGGGCCATGGTGAAGACGCGGTACACGAAGTCTGACCCAAACCACATGGCCGAGGTCGGACCTGTGGGGCCTGACGGGAAGGAGATCCCTGTAAGCTTAGTGTACGGCCAGGTAGAATTGGCCGCAAAGTATTCCCAGCAGGACTGTAAGTTAGACAGCCTGTTAGATGGTATTAAAGAGGAATACAATCAGTCAGAGTGACTATGTAATTTTTAATTGACATGTGTAACGCCTTCTAGCCGGATTGTAGATCGTTTGTCGTTGCCGACCTTTTCGCTTCAACCTCAGGACTTGACGGTCCGGAGTGTGTCCGAATACCCTACCGGTTATGTAAGAATCGGGGTATGCATGGAGACCAGGCATAGGGGTCATTAGTGCTTTATCAGACAAGTGCCCAACTAGTTATGTTATATTACATGGTTAGTAAGAAACATCTTCCAGAGAGAATAGTTCCATTAGGGGTTCCTTTCTCTGGGAGGCATGCCCTAAAGTGCATGTCTGGACTGCAAACGCAGGAAAATCATCTAGGGGCATATATATATAAGTAAAAAAGGTCATCTTTTAGTTCACCGACCGAATATTCCCTTATGAATGCTAGCTTTCGGCTTCACCCAGTCTGAGGTACACATCCGGCTGATCCGGCAGTAACAATCGCAGAGGTGCTCCCTTTACCACCTAGCCGAACAATCGGGAACATAGGGGTAAGCACAGGAGCCAGGCAACCCAGCTTGGCCAAAACTTAAGTCATATCGATGCATATAATGGTGAAGAAAAGGTACATGCGGAAGTTTGACACATGTGCTGGGCGTGAAACCCGAGTAAATAAGCTTCTGTTAAAGAAGCCCCCAGGTTTAGTGAGCGCAAGTAGCACGTCACTTGAGGAGCCTTTAAGGGCTATAAAAGAAAAGAGGGGAAGGAGAGAAATGTAAGACAGAAAATGTAAAAAATGGACAGAGGCATAGAATCTTCGGAGACGGGCTGCGTTCCATGGGTTCGGCTCGAGTCGGTTATCCGACGCATCTCGCAGGCGGTATGCTCCACCAGTCAGGACTTGGTCGATTATGAGGGGACCTTCCCACTTGGGCTTCAGCTTGTCCTTTTTCTTGTCCGGCAGGCGTAGAACTAATTCGCCAACGTTGTAGTTTTTGGCCCGCACTTCTCTGATTTGATATCTTCGAGCCTGCTGTTGATAGAATGCGGAACGGGCTTTTGCCACGTCGCGCTCCTCCTCTAAGGCGTCCAAACTGTCCTGCCGATCGAGCTTGGCTTCCCTTTCTTCGTACATGCGCACTCGAGGTGAGTCATGAATTATGTCACAGGGCAAGACTGCCTCTGCGCCGTACACCATAAAAAATGGTGTGTATCCGGTGGTGCGATTCGGCGTGGTCCGCGGCCCCCAGAGTACGGAGTCGAGCTCCTCTACCTAGTGTGTGTTAGATTCCTTGAGGGACCGCACTAATCTGGGTTTGATGCCGCTCATGATGAGACCATTTGCATGTTCCACCTGACCGTTAGTGTGTGGGTGATAGACGGAAGCATAATCGAGCTTGATGCCCATGTTTTTGCACCAGAGTTTTACCTCATCGGCCGTAAAGTTCGTGCCGTTATCGGTGATGATGCTGTGGGGGACGCCATAATGGTGTATGACCCCGGATATAAAGTCTATCACAGGTCCGGATTCGGCCGTCTTAACACGCTTGGCTTCTATCCATTTGGTGAACTTATCCACCATGACCAGTAAGTATTTTTTGTTGTGGGTTCCGCCTTTAAGGGGTCCCACCATGTCAAGCCCCCAAACCACGAAAGGCCAAGTGATGGGGATAGTTTGGAGGGCGGTGGGTGGCATATGGCTTTGGTTTGCAAAAAGCTGGCAACCGACGCATTTTTGGACCAAGTCCTGAGCGTCCGCCCGGGCCGTTGGCAAATAAAAGCCTATACGGAAAGCCTTGCTTACAAGGGACCGGGCTACGGCGTGATGGCCACCGAGTTCGGCATGAGTTTCAGCCAGCAAGTTCCGCCCTTCCTCTTCGGAGATACACCTTTGAAGGACTCCGGTAGTGCTTTTCTTATAAAGTTCTCCCTCATGGACTTTATAGGCTTTAGATCGCCGCACTATACAGCGTGCCTCATTTTGGTCCTCTGGGAGTTCCTGCCTAGTAAGGTAGGCTAGGAATGGTTCTGTCCATGGGGCGATAACGGCCATTAGTACGTGGGCTGAGGTTGTGATTTCATTGGCAGAGCCTCCGATTATGTCAGATTGTTCGGCGTCGGACAGTGCGGTTGGGTCCGGGCTAATATTGCCATGTTCCCCTTCCCATACTACGGATGGCTTGAACAGCCTTTCCAGGAAGATGTTGGGGGGGACCACATCGCGTTTTGCGCCGATGCGTGCCAGGACGTCTGTCGCCTGATTGTTTTCTCGGGCTATATGGTGAAATTCGAGCCCCTCAAACCGAGCTGACATTTTGAGGACGGCGTTGTGGTAAGCTGCCATTTTTGGATCCTTGGCATCGAAGTATCCATTTATTTGTGATATCGCAAGGTTTGAATCCCCGCGCACCTCTAGGCGTTGAATGCCCATGGATACTGCCATCCGGAGACCATGTAAAAGGGCCTCATATTCGGCTGCATTGTTGGAGTCCGTGTACATAATTTGGAGTACATATTGAACTGTGTCTCCTGTGGGGGGCGTCAAAACGACGCCGGCCCATAGTCCGGCCAACATTTTGGAACCGTCGAAGTGCATGATCCAGTTTAAATATGAGTCGTACTCTTTAGGGAGTTCGGCCTCCGTCCATTCTGCGACGAAGTCGGCCAAAACTTGTGACTTGATAGCTCGCCGTGGCCTATAAGTTATGTCGAACGGGAGGAGCTCAATGGCCCATTTTGCAATCCGGCCCTTTGCATCACGGTTGTTTATAATATCGTTGAGTGGTACTTCCGATGCTACTGTGATTGAACACTCTTGAAAGTAGTGTCGTAGCTTTCGGGACGCCATGAATACCGCATATGCAATCTTTTGATAATGTGGGTACCGTGATTTGCATGGGGTGAGGACAGTGGACACATAGTAAATCGGCTTTTGAAGGGGGAATTTGTGTCCGTCCGTTTCCCACTCGACGACGAGTACTGCGCTAACAACTTGATGGGTTGCTGCAATGTACAATAGCATTGGTTCGCCGATGTTTGGCACGGCCAGGACAAGGTTTGTTGCCAATATGGCTTTTATTTCCTCGAGTCCGGTCGTGGCGGCATCCGTCCACTCGAAGTGTTCGGTGCGTCGAAGGAGGCGATAGAGGGGTAGCGCCTTTTCTCCCAAGCGGGAGATAAAGCGGCTTAGAGCCGCCACGCATCCGGTTAATTTTTGTATTTGTTTGAGGTCCTTTGGTATATCCAATTGTGACAAAGCTCAGATCTTGGCTGGATTTCCTTCGATTCCTCTACCGGATACAATGAAGCCCAAGAGCTTTCTGGCTGGAACGCCGAAAACGCATTTTTCCGGATTTAGCTTGATGTCATATGCTCGGAGGTTGTCAAATGTAAGCCTCAAGTCGTCTACTAGAGATTCAACATGTCATGTTTTTACGACCACATCATCCACGTATGCCTCTACTGTTTTGCCGATCTGGTTTGCCAGACATGTCTTAATCATGCGCTGATATGTTGCGCCGGCGTTTTTGAGCCCGAAAGGCATTGTGTTGAAGCAGAATTGGCCGTATGGGGTGATGAATGCCGTTGCGGCTTGGTCTGACTCGGCCATATTGATTTGATGGTAACCAGAGTATGCATCGAGGAAGCACAACGAATTGTGTCCTGAAGTGGCGTCGATAATTTGATCGATGCGGGGGAGGGGGAAGGGATCCTTTCGGCAAGCCTTGTTAAGGTCTTTGAAGTCAACGCACACACGCCAGGATTTGTCCTTCTTTGGTACCATCACCAAGTTTGCTAGCCAGTCCGGATGTTTTATATCTCTAATGAATCCGGCCTCCAATAGTTTGGCTAGCTCCTCTCCCATTGCCTGTCTCTTGGGCTCAGAGAAACACCGAAGGGCTTTTTTGACAGGTTTGAATCCTTTTAGGATATTTAAGCTGTGTTCGGCCAGCCTGCGTGGGATTCCTGGCATGTCTGAAGGGTGCCAGGCAAAAATGTCCCAGTTCTCCCGTAGGAATTCTCGCAGTGCGGCGTCTACATCGGGGTTTAATCGTGCCCCGATGGAAGCTGTTTTATTGGGGTCCGCTGGATGGACCTGGAATTTGACTATTTCATCCGCTGGTTTAAAGGAGGTGGACTTGGCTCTTTTGTCGAGTATCACATCATCCCTGTTTACCGTGGAGTGCAGGGTAGTCAGTTCCTCAGCCGCTAGGGCTTCGGACAGTGCCTCAAGGGCCAATGCGGCTGTCTTGTTTTCGGCGCGGAGTGCTATGTCCGGATCACTAGCGAGAGTGATGATTCCGTTTGGCCCGGGCATCTTGAGCTTCATGTACCTGTAATGGGGTATTGCTTGGAAGATTGTAAACGCTTCCCGCCCCAGCAGAGCATGGTGTCCGCTACTGAACGGGGACACTTGGAATGTGACCCCTTCGGACCTATAATTATCCAGCGTGCCGAACACCACATCTAGTGTGATTTTTCCTGTACAACGCGCTTCCCGACTAGGGATTATTCCTCTAAAGGTTGTGCTGCTTCGCTCAATGCGGTTCCAGTCTATTTCCATTTTTTGAAGGGTTTCCTCATAAATGAGGTTCAATCCGCTGCCTCCGTCCATGAGTACCTTGGTGAGGCGAAAGCCGTCCACGATAGGACTGAGTACCAATGCGGCTGGTGCTCGAGCTGTTCGGAATTTAGGTTCATCACTGGCATTAAAAGTGATAGCCGTGTCACTCCATGGGTTTATTGTTGCTACTTGATAGACTTCGGCGAGGCTGCGGAGTGTTCTTTTTCGCATATTATTTGATGCAAAAGTCTCGAAGACTGTTAAGACTATACTGGAGTCCCTGAGGTGGCTTTCTGGGGCCTCCGGGATTAGGAGATCTTCGCCCCTTTTGGCCACCTGCCGGAGTATCCAACATGCTCTAAGGCTATGAGTTGGTGTGGCGTCCTCTGTACTATGAATTTTACAGGGTCCATTAAGCCATCCCTCCAGTACGGTTCCATGCCCTGTAGAGGGTTTTGGTGTTTTGGTTTTTAACCCGGGTGTCTGATGATAATGCACCCTTTTATTTCGGACGAGGTTTCTATTCAGGGCCGGATTGTCCCAAAATTTAGTTTCGGTTTTCCGGACGCTTTCCATAGCATAGTACTTTTGTACTATGGTCGCCAAGTCAGCGAAGCGTGTAAGATTACGACGACCTGTGGCGTTGAGGATTCCCTTGTCCATGCAATTATTGCAGAAGATTGAGATTGCGTCTTCCTCGCGGCAGTCCTTTATCCTGTTCATGACCAGGAGGAACCTTGCCCAGTAATGATGTACTGTTTCTTCGGGCTTTTGCCTGATTTGGGATAGATCGCTTATGTTCGGGTGGGTGGGTGGAATTAAATCCGGAACTTCACCCAATCTCAGACTCAGAGGCCAAGGAGTTTCCGAACTCTGAAGTTTGGATTCCTGGATGTTGTCCAGTGAATCTAGCCCGTTGCCTGATTCTAAGTTCAGGTCTTGAGTTACATCCTCCCCTCCGCGGGTATCCGACTTGGAGGGATCGGGAATCCGGACGTAGCTAGTCCTTAAGATAGATGAAGAGTCGCCGCATTGTGCCTCTACCATGGCAACGTGATGGGTGACTTGGGGAGAATTAATTTCTCTTAGATCGGGTTTAAGCCCAACCTGGTCATAATCTGTAGTGACCCCCAAGGCGGCGATGCAATCCAAGAGCTCGTTTACGAAAGAGAGCTCCATTGGATCTAACTGCTCGATGAGTTCCGAGCTGGCGTGAAGATTGCTTTTGATGACCCGAGAGGTCACCGTCGGCGCAACGGCCGAACAGGCGGTCATGAGAAAACCGCCTAGCCGGAGAGTTTGGCCGATAGCCAAGGCTCCCTTAGTAACGGCGCCGTCTTTAAAGATGAGAAGAGGCATCCTTCCTGATTGCGAGGGCACAGAGGAACTCTCAATGAAAGCACCAATGTCGGTGTCAAAACCGGCGGATCTCAGGTAGGGGGTCCCGAACTGTGCGTCTAGGCCAGATGGTAACAGGAGGCAAGGAACACGATGTTTTACCCAGGTTCGGGCCCTCTTGATGGAGGTAAAACCCTACGTCCTGCTTGATTAATATTGATGATATGGGTAGTACAAGAGTTGATCTACCACGAGATCAAGGAGGCTAAACCCTAGAAGCTAGCCTATGGTATGATTGTTGTATGATGAAGTTGTCCTATGGACTAAAACCCTCCGGTTTATATAGACACCGGAGAGGGTTAGGGTTACACAAAGTTGGTTACAATGGTAGGAGATCTTGAATATCCGCATCACCAAGCTTGCCTTCCACGCCAAGGAAAGTCCCATCCGGACACGGGACGAAGTCTTCAATCTTGTATCTTCATAGTCCTGGAGTCCGGCTGAAGGTATAGTCTGGCTACCCGGACACCCCCTAATCCAGGACTCCCTCAGTGATGGAGAATTATGCCGGATGCGGTTCATCATGTAACAATCATAACCTAGGGTGACACAGAACTAGCTCCAGTTCATCAATGTAATGTAGGCATGTATTCTGAATAGTCATACGTGCTTATGGAAAAGAACTTGCATGACATCTTTTGTCCTACCCTCCCGTGGCAGCGGGGTCCTCACGAAAACTAAGGGATATTAAGGCCTCATTTTAATAGAGTACCAAAACAAAGCATTAACACATAGTGAATACATGAACTCCTCAAACTACGATCGTCACCAGTAAGTATCCCGATTATTGTCACTTCGGGGTTAACGGATCATAACACATAATAGGTGACTATAGACTTGCAAGATAGGATCAAGAACTCTCATATATTGATGAAAACATAATAGGTTCAGATCTGAAATCATGGCACTCGGGCCCTAGTGACAAGCATTAAGCATAGCAAAGTCATAGCAACATCAATCTCAGAACATAGTGGATACTAGGGATCAAACCCCAACAAAACTAACTCGATTACATGATAGATCTCATCCAACCCATCACCGTCCAGCAAGCCTACAATGGAATTACTCACGCACGGCGGTGAGCATCATGAAATTGGTGATGGAGGATGGTTGATGATGATGATGGCGACGGATACCCCTCTCCGGAGCCCCGAACAGACTCCAGATCAGCCCTCCCGAGAGGTTTTAGGGCTTGGCGGCGGCTCCATATCGTAAAACGTGATGAATTCTTCTCTCTGACTTTTTTCTCACCGAAACACAATATATAGAGTTGGAGCCGGAGGAGCTCCAGAGGGCCCACGAGGTAGGGGGCACGCCCTAGGGGGGGCAGGCGCGCCCCCCACCCTCGTGGACAGGTGGTGGGCCCCCTGACCTTCATCTTTTGCAGGTATTTTTTATATTTTCCAAAAGGTTGCTCTATGAAGTTTCAGGTCATTCCGAGAACTTTTTATTCTACACATAAATAACACCAAGGTAATTCTGCTGGAAACAGTGTCAGTCCGGGTTAGTTCCATTCAAATCATGCAAGTTAGAGTCCAAAACAAGGACAAAAGTGTTTGGAAAAGTAGATACGATGGAGACGTATCAGTGTTCACTGACAGAACTTTTCTCCTCCATTTTGCAGATGTAGAACTTATTGGAGACTTCATATCTCTCAATCCGGGCATTTGCTTGAAATATTAACTTCAACTCCTGGAACATCTCATATGCTCCATGATGTTCAAAATGTCGTTGAAGTCCCGGTTCTAAGCCGTAAAGCATGGCACACTGAACTATTGAGTAGTCATCAGCTTTGCCCTTCCAAGTGTTCATAACATCTGGAGTTGCTCCTGCAGCGGGTTTGGCACCTAGCGGTGCTTTCAGGACGTAATTCTTCTGTGCAGCAATGAGGATAATCCTCAAGTTGCAGACCCAGTCCGTGTAGTTGCTACCATCATCTATCAACTTAGCTTTCTCTAGGAACGCATTAAAATTCAACGGAACAACAGCACGGGCCATTTATCTACAATAACATAGACATGCAAAATACTATCAGGTACTAAGTTCATGATAAATTAAAGTTCAATTAATCATATTACTTAAGAACTCCCACTTAGATAGACATCCCTCTAAATATCTAAGTGGTCGCGTGATCCATATGAACTAAACCATGTCCGATCATCACGTGAGATGGAGTTGTTTTCAATGGTGAACATCACTATGTTGATCATATCTACTATATGATTCACGCTCGACCTTTCGGTCTCAGTGTTCCGAGGCCATACCTGCATATGCTAGGCTCGTCAAGTTTAACCCGAGTATTCTGCTTGTGCAAAACTAGCTTGCACTCGTTGTATGTGAACGTAGATCTTATCACACCCGATCATCACGTGGTGTCTCGGCACGACGAACTGTAGCAACAGTGCATACTCAGGGAGAATAGTTATACCTTTAAATTTAGTGAGAGATCATCTTATAATGCTACCGCCGTACTAAGCAAAATAAGATGCATAAAGGATAAACATCACATGCAATCAATATAAGTGATATGATATGGCCATCATCATCTTGTGCCTTTGATCTCCATCTCCAAAGCACCGTCATGATCACCATCGTCACCGGCTTGACACCTTGATTTCCATCGTAGCATCGTTGTCGTCTCGCCAACTATTGCGTCTATGACTATTGCTACCGCTTAGTGATAAAGTAAAGCAATTACATGGTGATTGCATTTCATACAATAAAGCGACAACCATATGGCTCCTGCCAGTTGCCGATAACTGTGTTACAAAACATGATCATCTCATACAACAATTTGTATAATCACGTCTTGACCATATCACATCACTACATGCCCTGCAAAAACAAGTTAGATGTCCTCTAGTTTGTTGTTGCAAGTTTTACATGGCTGCTACGGGCTTAGCAAGAATCGTTCTTACCTAAGCATCAAAAACCACAACGCGGTATAGTGATTGCTTTTTGATCTTCAGAAAGAACCCTATTCATTGAATCTGATTCAACTAAAGTTGGAGAAACTAACACCCGCCAGCCACATGTGTGAAAAGCAAGTCGGTAGAACCAGTCTCATGAACGCGGTCATGTAATGTCGGTCCGGGCCGCTTCATCCAACAATACCGCAAAATCAAGAAACAACTTGTGACGGCAAGCAATATGTATATACCCACACCCACAACTCATTTGTGTTCTACTCGTGCATATAACATCTACGCATAGACCTGGCTCGGATGCCACTGTTGGGGAACACAGTATTTCAAAAAAATTCCTACGATCATGCAAGATCTATCTAGGGATGCATAGAAACGAGAGGGGAGAGTGTGTCTACGTACCCTCATAGACCGAAAGCGAAGCGTTAAGTAATGCGGTGGATGTAGTCGAACGTCTTCGCGATCCCACCGATCAAGTACCAAACGCATGGCAACTCCGCAATCTACACACGTTCATCTCGGTGATGTCCCTCGAACTCTAGATCTAGCTGAGGCCGATGGAGAGTTTCGTCAGCACGACGATGTGTTGGCGGTGATGATGAAGTTACCAACACAGGGCTTCGCTTAAGCACTACGACAATATGACCGAGGTGGAAATCTGTGGAGGGGGCACCGCACACAGCTAAGAGATCAACTTGTATGTCTCTGGGGTGCCCCCCTCCCCCGTATATAAAGGAGTGGAGGAGTTGAGGGCCGGCCTCCTATGGCGCACCCCAAGGGGGGATTCCTACTCCTAGTAGGAGTAGGTTTCTCCCCTTCCCTAGTTGGAGTAGGAGAAGAAGGAAGAGGGAGAGGGAGAGAAGGAAAGGGGGGCCGGCCCCCTTCCCAATTCAGATTGGGCTTGGGGGCGTGCGCCTCCCACTTGGCCGCCTCCTCCTCTCTCCTACCATGGCCCATTAAGGACCATTAACTCCCCGAGGGGGTTCCGGTAAACCCCCCCCCCCCCCCAAGACTCCGGAAAATGCCAGAACCTATCTGAAACATTTCCGGTGTTCAAACATAGCCTTCCAATATATCAATCTTTATGTCTTGACCATTTCGAGACTCCTCGTCATGTCCGTGATCAAATCCGGGATTCCGAACTATCTTCGGTACATCAAATCACATAACTCATGATACATATCATCATCGAACATTAAGCGTGCAGACCCTACGAGTTCGAGAACTATGTAGACATGACTGAGACTCATCTCTGGTCAATAACCAATAGCGGAACATGGATGCTCATATTGGTTCTTACATATTCTACGAAGATCTTTATTGGTCAAACCGCATAACAATATACGTTGTTCCCTTTGTCATTGGTATGTTACTTGCCCGAATTCGATCGTCGGTATCATCATACCTAGTTCAATCTCGTTACCGGAAAGTCTCTTTACTCGTTCCGTAATGCAACATCCTGCAACTAACTCATTAGTCACATTGCTTGCAAGGCTTATAGGGCTATAAGTGTCTTGATCGCACCTCGGGTAGGATCTATATCTCTCCTGATGTTGTTTTCGACGAGTTAGTTTCCCCTTACTCCAGCCCAGGTGTCTCGGTTGACATTGCTTCTATTGAGCACACCCTCACTTTTCCATCTAAAGAACCGGTTTCGGATGCCCATGTGCGGAAATACGACTTGTCATATTTGTCACCTGGCTTGTTTTCTGCAGATGCTGCTCTAATTTCTTCCCAGGAACCCGTCGCCGCACTTGCATCCGCCGGCATGCTCGATGTGCATGGCCCCGACGTGCATGCCACGCCTCCCAAGGCGGCCTTGTCGGCCTCGAACGCTGGTGCGACCGTGGGCCTGACTGGGTCGCCCGCTGCATCTCCCACCTCACCTGGGTCGGCCAGGCCCGCCTCGCCCATCGTCGCCAGGTCCCTAGCCGCGTTACCTGGACTGCCGTCTCCGCTTGGCTCTCCTTCTTCGCCTGGTCCGGCCCATCCCGACGCGTCTCCCCGGCCTGTGTCGCCTACTGCTGAACATCGTTCAGCCGCGACACCACTAGTCGGGTCTCTGTCCTCGCCGCCACCATCTACCGATGATGCGGCTCCTGGGCACACTATGGTCACCCGTCACCATGATCATATGCGTAAGCCCAAGACATACATGGATGGCACGGTGTGGTACGACACTCGTCGGCGTGCATTCTTCGCCACACCCACTCCTCATCGTGATGCTCTTGGTGAACCGGCTTGGCGTGCCGCCATGTCTGAGGAATTTGTTGCCCTTTGTCATACGCACACATGGGTGTTGGTGCCTCGGCCTCCTGGTGTTAATGTTGTGGGCTGCAAGTGGATCTTTAAGACCAAGAATCGATCGGGTGGTTCTGTTGACAAGCACAAAGCTCGCCTTGTTGCTCGTGGTTTTACTCAACAGCAATGGATCGACTATGGAGATACTTTTAGCCCCGTGGTGAAGCCTGCCACGGTTCGTCTGGTCCTCTCTCTTGCTATCTCCCGCGGGTGGAGTCTTTGATAGATTGATGTGAGTAATGCTTTTCTCCATGGTTTTTTGGCCGAAGATGTCTACATGCAGCAGCCCCCTGGTTTTGAGGATGCTCGTTGTCGTGGTTTTGTCACGGCAGATGTCCTAGTGAAAGGACTTAGTCGTGGAGCCATCACGACGTGTTAGCTTAAAGGGGTTAAAGCGGAACAAGGGACGCAAGGAATTATATTGGTTCGGCCCCTTACGATGAAGGTAAAGCCTACTCCAGTTGTGATGGAATTGCTAGGGTTCCGATGACTAGGGAGCGAACCCGCTTTGCCTGGCTCTCAAGTTATTGTTTTTTGTCTCTCCCTAAACCGCCGCTGGATCGTCCCTTTATATACACAGGTTGACGCCCGCCGGTTTACAGAATCCTAGCCTGCTCATAAACGTGGCAGGCTTGGTTTCTACCCTTTCCTATCTTACAATACAAGTTACATGCTATATGGCGGTTTATGTCTATGGGCCCTAAACCGCCTTTGGGCCCTGGGCCTCCGTGCTAGCTCTCCTTCGTAAAGTGCCATACTCCTTGTCTTCATGGGCTTCAGATATAAATAACTCATTACAGGCATAACCCGGCCCCTCCTGGCCGGTTTATACTTAGTAGTAATATTCCCAACATTAGGCCCCAGATTGATTTGAACCTGTTCATGTCAATCTCCAACACTTAGGAAAATTCCCCTTTTTGCGCCTTTGCATATCCTTGTAATCCGCCGTGACATCATCCTCCAAGATTGTAATAAACCACCATGACGTCACCTGTTATTAAAAATTGTACGTCTCACCTTTATTAATGAGCCTCCGACAATTGAGGCGACAGCTCTGTCACAGATCCAATTTTTGGGCTCCTCGATTTTCGCACCTGTCACTTATCCCTTCGCCTTATAAATAAGACCGGGGGTCCTTTTCATTCCCCCCCCCCCCCCCGTGCCTCCTCGCGCCCTCTTCTTCCTTGCGCCGACCTGACCCTTGCGCATGGCCGCCGTCGTCAAGCTCCGCCCTCGACCTCATCTCCGGCCGCTGCATCAACCTGTACGTACTAGAGAAATGCGGCGTGCCTTCGCTGCTCTGTAAGCATTAGTAAGTTTTCCCTTTCCCTTGCTCTAGATTCGCCATTAGGGTTTCGGTGTTCATCAAAGCTCGCGGCTATTCTTCTCTGTTCATCTCCATAGTGCAAGCAGCGAACTCAGATTCCGACATTTTCTTGCGCAGTCGTAGTTGTAATACCCTTTTTCATCCTTCGAATATCTTCTCTGTATAGAGAAACTCATCTGGACCTGACGACTTACTTAAACACCTGTATTTTGAGTCTGAATATGTTTCGATTTACTGATACGCTATAGATGGAAATTACCATATCGATCTGTGAAACTTGTTTTCCCCTTACTTAAATATTTTAGATCTGTGCCTTCCATACTAATGTAGGCGGTTTAACCTTTTTAGGAAATGATAATCCGGTAGGTACCATTAGCCCCCTTTTAAACCGCCGATTCATTTATCCTTGTCGGGCTCCGGTTTAACAATGTGCATCCGCCTCTGTCTTATCCTTCTGATCTTATGTCGCTTTATGCTTGTCCGTCATAAACCTTAAACCAGCATTAATCTTTTTCCAGCTCTTCGTTCGAAATGCCCAAACAATCTTATGCTTGTAACTGGGCCTCTTCCCGGGTTACTAAAGAGCAACTAGATGGATGCGTCAGAACTGGCGCTTTACCAAAACAAAGCGAAATCCACTGGCGAGTTCCCGGTCCAGCAAATCCTCCTACCCCCAATGATGGCGAGGTAGTGGTATTTTTTTATCATATGAGCCGTGGTTTTAAACTACCCGGATCCAAAAAAATTCGTGATGTGCTTGCAAGCTTCCAGATCCACCCTCAGGATATTGGACCTAACTCTGTGTCCAATATTTGCAACTTTCAAGTGTTTTGTGAGGCCTATCTGCAAGAAGAGCCGACCATTGAATTGTTCAGGGATTTTTTTCTACTTGAACCATCGTACTGAATTTGTAGACGGGCCCAACACTGAACTTGGCGGTGTTTGCATTCAGAAAAGGAAGGATGTCAGCTTCCCTCATGCCAAACTTCATAGTCATCCTAAGGATTGGAACCAGACTTGGTTCTACTGTAAGGATACTTCCCCTGATGATGAGAACCCTCTGCCGGGTTATCGTGCTCACCGGCTTACCAACACACATCCATTTCCGCAACGGTTGACTGCCAAGGAACGGGCCACATATGCACCACAACTCGCCAAGCTCAGAGCTTTTATGGCAAATGTTTTGATAGGAGTTGACTTTGTCCGTTGATGGATATCTTGGAGTATTTTACCGTTAAGCCGTCATCCCGGTTTAATGTGTGAGTACACAGGGGACTCAAAAGATCCTCAATGACATATTGATATTCAGCTAACAGAGGCTGAAGTTACTGAGTCTGTTAAGAAAATACTGAATGAATCGGAGGCTGTCTGCAGCAAGACTGGGTTAAGTCCCTTCTATACTTTGAATAAACCGCCAGCTGTAAGAATTGCCTCACTCCTACTTGTACTTGATATTCTTAACTGTGTAACCCCCTTTTTTATAACGTTTGTCAATCTTTTAACAGGGTGACAATTCATTTTGGAACAAGAAACCTCAAGATAAACCGGCCAAGACCCCTCGACCCAAGATGAAGGTTGTTAAGAAACCTGCCAAGAAGAAAGCGGCTGAATCCACCGGGTTGAACCTCGATGAGGAACTTGATAATCCGGACTCATAGGTAGAACTTGACTCTCTTGGTTCATTTTCCATACACCTCATTGACAATGATTATTATCAGGATGACCCTGATGGCAGCCAAGCCGATGACGCAGAGGTAATTATCCTTTCCTCCGGTTCAGACCCTCTGCCAACACAAAAAATCCATCAAGCAATACGGAAAGTAAGATTTTCTCACCCCCTAGCTGACTTGGACCCACACTTTCTTTTGAAGAAGCAGCAACACGAAGCTCACCGCACAACCCGGCACAGCGGCCAAGTAGTCACTTCTGCCGGTTTACCGAACACTCCGGTTCGGAAACGTCAACCTGAGGTCTCACACACTTTCGATACTTCTTATCCCAAGGCAGGTTATTTTCGACAACCTCTTAATCCGTTCGATTCAAATTATCAGGGAACGCCTCATTCATCATCTGGCGAGTCAACGGCCACACAGCTCCCTCCTCTTAAGACTGTTCCTGGGTAAACACTTTAAACTTAATATTTTGACGCTTTATACTTGCGTGCTATACTAACCTTCATATCTTTTCCTTTCAGAGCCAAGGCTAGACCCAGCAAGATAGCTCGGGTAAATAAACCGTCTCATGACAATGTGGTTATTGAACCGGAGAGATCTCCAGAATCGGAAGGAACAAATGCTGACGCCGTGCTCGATGATCCGCCACCTCAAGATCATGACTTTTTTGTTGAACAAGTAGACGTTGACACAACAGACCATGCTGATAAATCGACCAGCCCGGTCCAAACTGATGATAAACCGTCAAGTCCAACTAAGGCTACTAATAAATCGTTAATTCTAGTAAAAGCTGATGATGACAAGGAAAATGACATTATGATTACTGGCGTTGGCCACACCACCCCTGGCAATCCTGTTGCATTATCAAAGCATAGTGCCAAAGAAGAGCTTTCTGCTATGGGTAAAGGCAAGTGGAGCACAGACTTGTCAAGCTACGCCCGCATCAACACCCAAGAACTTCATTCTGGTTTTTTAAACCGTATGTACACAAACTGCGACTAGGAAGCCGGTTTAGTGAATCTGATGAAGGAGCGATATGAGGTAAGTACATAACTGTTTCTCTCTTATGTCCAATTTCAAATACCAACTCCAGTAGCCCCCAAGGGCCGATTTATGATGCCAATCTAAACCGGGACTTTGTAATATCTCAACTGTGCATGCTTACCCTCCAAGGGCCAATTGATCTGTTTAATATGAACTGGTACTTTAGAATTGTAATCTTTAACTTTTACCAATGTTACTTTGAGCAAACGTACATTAGCCCCCAAGTGCCAAGAATAATACTTTTATTGCGCTTGGGACTTGTAAAAAAATTCTGATAATCAAGAAAATAGGCATTAGCCCCCAAGTGCCAAGTGTATAACTTGTTATGTGCTTGGTACTTCAAATATTCACTGCCACCTCATAATATGTCTTTCTCTTATAGGCTGAGCTAAGCAAAAAGGAAGCCCAAACCGCTGATCTTCAAGAAAATATCAAATCCCAGCAAGCAGAAACCTCCAAAGCCAAAGAGGAACTGACCAATGCCTTAGCGGCCATGGAGAAGCTGAAGGAAACTTTTAAGAAGGAATGGGCGGATTTGGGCATAGAGAAAACCGCATTGCAAAAGAGAGTTGAAGACGCAGAAGCAGCCCTTAAACCGGTGACCGAAGAGCTTACCGGTTTAAAGCGGCAGATAAATGCCATGACCGTTGATGTGTTTGGTAAGTATCCTCACCTGAAGTTTTCAACATACATTATCTCATCAGTACCAGTTTACTGATGCTCGCAATGACATAGGAACTCGCATTACCCATCTAGGCTCTGACATGCGGATGAAGTTGAAGGCTGCCTATACTCTTATAGAGCAGTTATATTCCAGAGCCCAACGGGCCATTTGCACTGCTTCTCATAACAAACCGCCTCCAACTTTGATAAAGGAAACCCTTGAGAAGCTGCCAATGCTGCCTGCCCGGTTGGATGAGTTAAAAAGTTCAGCTACAAGGTCAGGTGCGCTGACTGCGCTAATCTGGGCTAAGGCATGGATACCAGATCTTGACTCGTCAGATATAGGCAGCGGCTATCCTGGCATAAAGGAGGACGGTTCAGAGTTTAACAATGATGATCTTCGAAGGTTGACAAAGGAAATGCGCCCCTTAGCGAGCAAATTGGCTGAAGAAACAGATCTCTCTCACTATCAGCCGGTTTATGATTCTGGTCATAAAAGACTCCCTGCGCCGACACATGATGTAGAAGATCTTATTTCACCAATCCGTAAGCACACCTATGCCCCTGATGTTGACCCCTCCAACCTTATAAGCGATGAAGCTGTGTTCCAAGCCTTAACTGGAATCGATTGGGTAACCATTGACTTCCAGGCACTGGGTAGAGAGGAGGAGGATGCACCAGCGCAAGACGATCCACAGCCTTCAAGTCAGCCTGGTGACGAGTCATGATCTGGAGGCCGGTTTAGCCTTCTACGTACTGTCACACTTGCTGAGAACAATTATTCTTTTGGGGCATTAAAGCGCCTTGTAATAGGCTAGTTCAAAATACTTGGTATGTTATGCCATCGCGCATATTTATGTTACCTGATACTGTTAATCCATCATGCTTTAGGATATATTATGTTCATAATCCGTAGAGGTCTTATGCAAACTGTTCATGCATACAAGAAGTTGAAAGTGTCCTGGCAGTTTACCGCAGGACGGGTCATGATGCCCAAATATATAGCCGGGGTTTATAACCATGGTTGTACTTTGAAAATAATCAAAGATGAAAGAGATGATACCTGTGATATTGAATCACACTGTTGGTTGACCAACTTTTTGTATAGTAAGAGTGATAACCTCAATCTTGAGTATTGATAACTCTTTCCATGTTTTGCTGTTTTATGATAAAACCGTACCGGGTTATAACAAACACCAGTTTATCCATATATAATGCTGGTGACTTGTAGTCGAGACCAGGCCGGGTCAATAAACGCCGGATTATAACTGATCATGTACTTGCAACTTATCATTGAAAGCCAACCCGGGTCAATAAACGCCGGTTTATCATAAGATATTATGAATCTTACCAAAGGAGAAAAAACTTGCCAAATAAAAACATAAAAAGAATATGCAAGGCTTTTCATGGGCTGCCAGGCCTAAAATCGAGGCTTTTCATGGGCTGCCAGGCCACTGAGTTAAACCATTTTTCGAAGCCTTTTAAGATGGACCTCCCATTAACCAATCGTCGTTTTAACTTTGATAAGTTCAGGGTCTATGAGATTGACTTGTCAAACGTTCGGCGGGTCATACCAGGATTACCTGGACGGAGTGGCTTACTTAAAAAGGCAGGATAACCCGAGGTTTTAGGTGAAATACACCTGGCTTGATAGCCTATTACAAGGGTGTAGACTTCTTTGTTCTTTGAGAAGCAAAGAGCCCCCGAGCAATATTTTGAGCTGTGCTCAGTGGGTGCGTCTGTTTGAGTTGTTCCTTTTGCAACACTCTCTTTGGTTCCACGTGATTTCCTTTTGGCCTTAAGCTGATCAAGAGGTGTAGCTATGGTTCAAATACAACCAAGCCCCCAAGTGATTTCCCTGGTGGCCTTATGCTAGTTGTGGTTCGAATACGACCAAGCCCCCAAGTGACTTTATATATATATATATATGGCTTTATAAGCCGGATCAATGGGTAAATAGAACTCCGCTTTATAAACAGAAGCCCCCATGTAACCACACATGATGTAAGAAAAACAACAGAGACCCCGCTTTAGCTGAGGCTCCGATTTATTATATTGATCATAATATATACATTGTCATAACTATGTACATAAGAAGAGCATGTGGCTCAAGTATAGTAAGGCCGAAGATGAGCTATATTCCACGGCCGTTTTGGGTCTCCTCCTCCGATTTATGTGAGTCTTTGTGCTCTCGAACATCGATAAGGTAGTATGATCCGTTGTGTAGATTTTTGCTGACCACAAAAGGTCCTTCCCAAGGTGGAGACAACTTGTGCGTATCAGTCTGATCCTGGATGAGTCGGAGCACCAGATCTCCTTCCTGAAAAGTTCTGGTTTTGACCCGGCGGCTGTGATAATGACGCAGGTCTTACTGGTAAATCGCCGAACGAGCCGCTGCAATATCACGCTCCTCATCTAACAGGTCCAGTGAATCCTGACGTGCTTTCTCATTATCAGCTTCCACATAAGCCGCCACACGGGGCGAGTCATGACGTATGTCACTAGGGAGAACCGCCTCTGCTCCGTAGACCATGAAGAAAGGTGTGTAACCCGTAGGTCTGTTCGGTGTGGTATTGATGCTCCATAACACAGAAGGTAACTCCTCCACCCAACAACCCGGCATCCACTTTAAAGGAACCATAAGCCGGGGCTTGATGCCTCTCAAAATCTCTTGATTGGCTCTCTCTGCTTGACCATTAGATTGGGGGTGAGCTACTGATGACACGTCAAGCCGGATGTGCTCACGTTGACAAAATTCTTTCCATAGCACCCTTGGACAGATTAGTACCATTATCCGTTATGATGTTGTGTGGAAAACCAAAACGGAAGATCACCTTTTTGATGAATTGAACCGTCGTACCTGCATCACACTTACTGACTGGCTCTGCCTCCACCCACTTGGTAAACTTATCAACCGCCACCAGAAGGTGGGTCTTCTTGTCTTTTGACCGCTTAAAGGGCCCAACCATATCCAGCCCCCAAGTTGCAAATGGCCAAGTGATTGGAATCATCCTTAATTCTTGAGCCGGGACATGAGCGCGGCGTGCAAACTTCTGACAACCATCACACCTCTTTACCAAATCCTCAGCATCAGCATGAGCCGTCAACCAATAGAAGCCGTGATGAAAAGCCTTAGCTACCAAGGATTTTGAACCGGCATGATGACCACAATCTCCTTCGTGGATCTCACGCAAAATCTCACAGCCTTCTTGAGGAGACACACAACGCTGAAACGCCCCTGTTACACTACAATGATGTAACTCCCCATTGATAATGGTCATTGACTTGGATCGCTGGATTATCTGCCTGGCCAAGGCTTCGTCCTCTAGTAACTCGCCCTGGTTCATATACGCCAAGTATGGGACCGTCCAATCCGGGATAACATGAAGAGCTGCCACTAACTGAGCCTCCGGGTCAGGAACAGCCAAATCCTCCTCCGTAGGTAACTTGACCGACGGGTTATGCAAAACATCCAGAAAAACATTGGGTGGAACCGGTTTACGTTAGGAACCCAAACGGCTTAAAGCGTCTGCCGCTTCATTCTTTCGCCGGTCCACATGGTCAACTTGATAGCCCTTGAAATGACCTGCAACAATATCTACTTCCCAATGATATGTTGCCATGAGTGGATTCTTGGAATCCCAAGTGCCAGACACTTGTTGAGCTACCAGGTCTGAGTCACCAAAGCACTTAACACGGCTTAAATTCATCTCCTTAGCCATCCGAAGACCATGGAGCAAGGCCTCATATTCAGCTGCATTGTTAGTGCAAGGGAACATTAAACGAAGAACATAACAAAGCTTATCACCTTGTGGGGAAGTTAATACGACTCCAGCCCCCGAGCCCTCCAATTGTCTGGACCCATCAAAATGAATGGTCCAATAAGTGTTATCTGGCTTTTCCTCTGGTGCCTGCAACTCTGTCCATTCGTTGATGAAATGCACAAGTGCTTGGGACTTGATTGCTGTGCGAGGCATATATTTTAACTCCTGAGGTCCGAGCGCAATGGCCCATTTGGCAACCCGGCCAGTTGCTTCCCTGTTTTGGATGATATCCCCCAAGGGAGCAGAACTGACCACAGTGATAGGATGACCCTGAAAATACTGCTTGAGCTTCGGGCTTGCCATGAAAACTCCATACACCAGTTTTTGCCAATGTGAGTACCTCTGCTTGGACTCAATAAGCACCTCACTGATATAATAAACCGGCCGTTGAACCAGATACTCCTTTCTAGCCTCCTTGCGCTCCACAACAATAGCCACACTAATAGCCCGGGCATTAGCAGCCACATATAACAACAACGGTTGTTTATCAACAGGAGCAGCAAGGATGGGCGGCTCACCTAGCTGCCGCTTTAAATTCTCAAAGGCTTCATTGGCAGCATCACTCCAGACGAAATGGTCTGTCTTCTTCATCATCTGATACAGAGGGATTGCCTTTTCTCCCAAACGGCTGATAAATCGGCTCAATGCTGCAATACGACCCGCCAGACGCTAAACATCATTAATACACGCCGGTTTAGCCAGAGATTTAATAGCTTTGATCTTCCCCGTATTAGCTTCAATGCCCCTATTAGACACCAGAAAACCCAAGAGCTTGCCTGCCGGTACACAAAAGACACATTTGGCCGGATTAAGCATCATCTTATAAACCCGAAGGTTATCAAAAGTCTCCTTCAAGTCATCTATCAATGTTTCCTCCTTTTTGGACTTTACCACAATATCATCCACATAAGCATGAACATTGCGCCCAATCTGATTATGAAGACAATTCTGTACACCGCGCTGATAAGTTGCCTGGGCACTCTTGAGCCCAAAAGGCATAGATACATAGAAGAAGGCTCCAAATGGAGTTATAAAAGTTGGCTTCTCCTGGTCCTTAACTGCCATTTTGATCTAATGATAACCAGAATAAGCGTCCAGAAAACACAAACGGTCACAACCCGTCGTAGCATCAATGATTTGATCAATACGAGGGAGAGCAAAGGGATCAGCTGGACAAGCCTTGTTCAAATCTGTGTAGTCCACACACATACGCCAAGCGTCGTTCTTCTTAAGTACCAGCACCGGATTAGCTAGCCACTCAGGGTGAAAGACCTCGACAATAAACCCTGCCGCCAAAAGCCGGGCTACCTCCTCACCAATAGCCTTGCGCCTTTCTTCATTGAAGCGGCGGAGAAACTACCTGACCGGTTTAAACTTAGGATCTATATTAAGAGTGTGCTCAGTGAGTTCCCTCGGTTCACCTAGCATATCAGAAGGTCTCCATGCAAATATGTCCCAGTTCTCACGGATGAACTCGATGAGCGTGCTTTCCTATTTCGGATCCAGGTTAGCGCTGACGCTGAACTTCCTGGATGAATCACCAGGAACAAAGTCAACCAGCTTAGTCTCCTCAGCCGGTTTAAACTTCAAAGCCGGATCATGCTCTGTAGTTGGCTTTTTCAAAGAAGTCATATCTGCCGGGTCAACATTGTCTTTGTAGAACATCAACTCCTTGCACAGACCGACTCAGCATAGGCCGCATCACCTTCTTCACATTCCAAAGCAATCTTCCGGCTTCCATGCACTGTGATGGTCCCCTTATGACCCGGCATCTTAAGCTACAGATAAACATAATAGGGCCTTGCCATGAATTTAGCATAAGCCGGCCATCCAAACAGTGCATGATATGGGCTCTTGATTTTCACCACTTCAAAAGTCAATGTTTCTGACCTTGAATCATGATCATCTCCAAAAGCAACCTCTAGAGCTATCTTACCGACCAGGTACGCCGATTTACCAGGCACCACACCATGAAAAACGGTGTTCGACGGTTTAAGATTTTTATCTGTCAACCCCATGCGACGGAAGGTTTCATAATAAAGGATACTGATACTGCTCCCTCCATCCATGAGTACCTTGGTGAACTTGTACCCGCAACCTGAGGTACCACCACTAATGCCAGATGACCCGGATTATCAACCCGGGGTGGATGATCCTCTTGACTCCACAAAATGAGTTGTTCAGACCAGCGCAGATAATGGGGCACTGCCAGTTCAACGGAGTTTACTGCCCTTTTATGAAGCTTTTGATCGCGCTTACACAAGCTAGTGGTGAAGACATGGTACTGCCCACTATTTAACTACTTCAGATTACTCTGATGACCCGATTGTTGTTGTTGCTGACTCCTCTGATGATTATAACCTCCTTGGTTGCCCTGACTGCCTTGATTTCCATGTCCGGTTTGGTTGCCTTGGAATCCTGAACTGGAGTTGCCTCCACCATAACCTGGCCCATGAGAACCGCCTCCTGAACCGCTGGGTGGTCCATGGTCGTATCGGAACAGATTCGAATTTTTAAACTTCCACATGATAAAGCAATCCTTGCAAAGGTGTGTAGCTGGCCTTTCTCGCAACCTGTGCTTTGGGCAAGGCTGGTTTAACAGGAGCTCAAGATTGGGACCTGATCCTCGACCCTGCTGGGGTGGTTTACCCTTACGGCGCTGACCATTATCCTGGGTGTTGGTGTTAGCCACAAAGTCCAAGCTATTATCCGCCTTGCGCTTACCGTTGTTCCCATGACCCGCCGGGTTAAGCTGCTGCCCCTTGGCACTGCCATTCTTCTTTCCCTTCCCCGGATTTTCATCCTCAGACTCTGGGTCCTTGGTACTATCCGAATCGGCATACTTAGCCAGAGCTGCCATAAGCGTTGCCATGTCATTGCAGTGACGCTTGAGCCTTCCCAACTTCAGTTTCAAAGGCGTAAAACGGCAATTGCCTTCCAACGTCAAGACTGTTGTATCAGCATTGATGCGGTCTGTTAATGCAAAATAGCTGAGACTCGCTTTATCTAATGGGTTGTAGACTCCCCCTCCTCTTGAACACAGGCGGCTAAGTCCACGATTGACATGGGTTGCTTGCACGTATCTTTGAAATTCTGGATAAACCGGCTTTTTAACTCAGCCCATGACCCAACGGAGTTAGCTGGTAAAATTTTCAGCCAGGTACGAGTCGTTCCTTCTAGCATCATGGTGAAGTACTTAGCACATGTCGCGTCATCCACGTCCAGCATCTCCATCGCCATATCATAGCTCTCAACCCAGGATTTGGGGGGTAAATCGGCAGTGTAATTGGGCACCTTACGAGGACCGTTGAAATCCTTGGGCAGCCGCACATTACGTAAGGCTGGGGTGAGACACGGCACCCCCAAAGAACTAAAAACCACACCTGGTTCCACTGAAGTGGTCGGACGAACCGGAGTAAGCTGACGAGCCACGTATTGTGATGCTAACTCGGCTTCTCGACGTGCTCGACCGTGATCCACCACATCCTGAGCATTAGCACTGTCACCCGCCGGGTTATGACCTCGCGGTGGGTTACGGTCTCGCGCACTGCTTGGTACATCCGGTTCATCAATATGCCTGTTGTAGCTCCGACTTGGGCGGGGGGTGGAATGAATCCTCTCGCGACTGTATGAATAAGCCTGCTGTTGGGTTAAAGCTGTCTGAAGGAGCTCTCTAGCCCGTCGTGTTTCAACTGCTACTGGAGATTCGCCTTTGATTGGGAGAGCTGCCCATTGTGAAGCGGCGGCAATGATGTTATCCAACGGGTTAGAGTAATGACCCGGAGGCGTTGAGACATGTTGTGACAGGACATTGTTCTGACGAGGTGGATCCATCGTGCGTGGCTGAACCGGCGCCCCTGTTCCCGGTGCCTCCGCCCGGTTTAACACTGGCTGGTTACTGGTTCCTGACCCTGGTGTATTAAAGAGATTCCTTCCCTCGTAAACCAGAGGCAGGTGAGACTGGTGCCTTCTTCTCATGACATCGTTTGATGCGCTCTGATCCAGCATAAGCCGATAAGCCTGTGCCTCTAACTCGGCCCGCTCTGTGGCCATCCTGGTGTTCTCTGCTGCCAGATCTACCTTAGCTTGAGCTATTTGATCCTTCACCTTTGCAATTTCTGCGTCATGTTGATCCTGATCTGTCGTATTAACCTCAGCTGCCAGCAATGTTGCCAAAGTGTCGAATAAATCAGACAAAACCTGAACCGGCGCTGCCGCGGGGCCTCCTGCCCCAGCGGGAGTTGCATCTACTGAACAGGAAATCATTGCCGTTGCGGTAGAAGAATGTTGCACCGACTGCGTACCAGCCATGAAAATCGCAACTCGGTTCGGCGGATCAGAGAGGTCCAGAATATTGTCGCCATCGGAACCACCACCAATCCAGCCATCATGCAGTTGATATAGCGATTCGGTTTCTCCGGTTGAAGACTAGTCATCAGAGTAAATGACGGTTTCGCCACTAGATACCGATCTATCCTCAGATTCCACTCCGTGGATGACTCCCACGAAGGCACGCTTTATGGCAGGCTGAAATCGGGCAGGTCTTGTGTGCTGAGCCATCTCGACGATGTCGGTGCAGATGTCCGGCTCAGGGCCCGGTTCGCCGATCTTGCCAATGAAGACGTGTATTCCGCCAAAGGGACCCGGTACCCGTACTCGATCGAGCCGGCCTCGGGGCCCCAGCCTGTGTCATCGATGTAGAGCTTGCCGCGACGACTCTTGGTCATCTGGCCCACAGCGTATCCCTTGTGTCCTTTGAAGCTGCCCTTCAAGAACTCGAAACCATCGTGCGATAGCCCCACGGTGGGCGCCAACTGTCATGGTTTTGTCACAGCAGATGTCCTAGTGAAAGGACTTAGTCATGGAGCCATCGCGACGTGTTAGCTTAAAGGGGTTAAAGCGGAACAAGGGACGCAAGGAATTATACTGGTTCGGCCCCTTACGATGAAGGTAAAGCCTACTCCAGTTGTGATGGAATTGCTAGGGTTTCGATGACCAAGGAGCGAACCCGCTTTGCCTAGCTCTTGAGTTATTGTTTTTTGTCTCTCCCTAAACCGCCGCCGGGTCATCCCTTTATATACACAGGTTGACGCCCGCCAGCTTACAGAATCCTGGCCAGCTCATAAACGTGTCTGGCCTAGTTTCTGCCCTTTCCTATCTTACAATAAAAGTTACATGCTATATGGCGGTTTATGTCTATGGGCCCTAAACTGCCTTTGGGCCCTGGGCCTCCGTGCTAGATCTCCTTCGTAAAGCGCCATACTCCTTGTCTTCATGGGCTTCAGATATAAATAACTCATTACAGGCATAACTCGGCCCCTCCTGGCCGGTTTATACTCAGTAGTAATATTCCCAACACTCGCTATCCCTCTCATGTCTGCAAACTCCAAAGGTCTATCTACGGGCTCAAACAGTCGCCACGTGCCTGATATGCTCGGCTGTGTCAGTGTCTCTCACAGCTTGGTTTTGTTCCCTCCAAGGCAGATGCGTCCTTGTTCATCTTTTCACATGGTGCTATCCAGATATACATGCTAGTGTATGTTGATGATATTGTGATTGCTGGTTCTACAGCTACTTTGGTGGATCGCCTTATGCAGTCCTTGTTTGCGAGTTTTCCCATCAAAGACTTGGGCCGACTGGAGTATTTTCTTGGACTGGAAGCGTCCTTTCATTCAGGGGGCATGACATTGACGCAGAAGAATTATGCACTTGATCTCCTTCATTGCATCAACATGGAGAACTGCAAGTCCACTTTCACTCCTCTTGCCACATCCGAGATCCTCTCGCGTCATAGTGGTGCATTGCGGAGTACCGATAATTCTTTCAGGTATCGCAGTGTAGTTGGAGCACTTCAGTATCTGATACTCACTCGTCCAGACATCTCCTTTTCGTGAACAAAGTGTGCCAGTTCCTGTCTCAGCCTACAGAGGTTCATTGGGAAGCAGTTAAGCGTATTCTGAGGTATGTCAAAGGTACGCTAGACATAGGACTACGGATTCATAAGTCCAAATTTACTGGAGTCAGTATATTCACCTATGCAGACTGGGCAGGTTGTGTTGATGACAGGCGTTCTACTAGTGGCTTTGCTGTATTTGTTGGACCCAATCTTATACCTTGGATTTTCAAGAAGCAGCCTACAGTCTCGAGGTCTAGCACCAAGGCAGAGTATAAGGCATTGGCCAATGGCGCAGCCAGAGCCATTTGGATAGACATAGTTCTTACAGAACTTGGAGTCACACGGCAGTGCACACCCATATTATGGTGATAACTTAGGGGAAACTTACCTGACGGCAAATCCAGTGTTTCATGCTTGGACCAAACACATTGAGATTGAATTCCATTTTGTGAGAGAACGAGTAGCTGTTGGTAAACTGGAAGTCAGGTTCATCTCAACTGATGATCAGCTAGCGGATGTATTTACTAAACCCGCTACTCGACAAATGCTAGACCGTTTTAGAACCAATCTGAATCTTGTATGTAGTTCAGATTGAGGGGGCATGTAAAATAGGGTCTAGCATATTGTACATGTACATGTATATGTATATGTATGTAATTGTATTCTCATCATCTATATATTGAGATGTGAGGCTGGATGTTAGCCACCCACGCAAAACCCTAAACCTACCTCTTCAGCTGGACGCTCCCTCCAGATTTTATTTTATATTTATTTTTTCATAGTGTTTCGACTTTTTAGATGGTTATTTTCCGGTGTCTTCTTAGATTTTGGACAAAACTTTTCTGAAAAGAAAATTGTGCGAAAAAACGTGTTTTTTTTCTTTTATGGTAGGCATTGTTTTATTTCCGTGAGAGGCACAAAAAATGTGTTTTATTTTTTTCCTTCTGCGAGAGACACGGTCGTGCCTCTCGGAAACGAAAAATAACGCGTTTTTGCCCTCCATGAAAGGCATGGATTTTCTTTCGCGAGAGGCGCTGAAACGGAAAAAAAGAGCATGTTATTTTCCTTCCGTGAGAGGCACGGTTGTGCCTCTCGGAAACGAAAAAAGGAAACGTGTTTTCTTTTTCTTTTTTCCCTTCGCGAGAGGCATGGTTTTGCTTTCGCAAGAGGCATAGATTTGCTTCCGCGAGAGGCACAGTCGGGCTTATCGGAAATGAAAAAATATGTGTTTTTCTTCCGCAAGAGGCACGGGTTTACTTCTCGTGGAGGCACGGATTTGCTTCCGCGAGAGGCAAAAAGGAAAAAAGTGCTCCTGGTTCAGTTTTTCGTGAAAAAGTCCATCAAAGACTATCAACATGGGATCCAGTTTTGAAAATCTCGACGCAAGGAATCCAACGGTGAAAAAGGTTCAAGATTTGGACACACAATTTAAGAGATAAAACGTATAGAATAAACAGATCTACGTAAATAGAGAAAAATCCCAGGTTGCGACAAGTGACGCACATGCAGTGCACCACTTGTCACAAACTGAAGTGATGCGAGTGACATTTGCAAGGACTGCTCCTTAATTAGTGAACTCGATCTTTGGGACAAAAGAAGCGGGCCAAACTTTGGGGCAAAACTGTGATATGTGCGAGGAACCTTAGTGCATCTTCAACCTGCACCCTCAATAGAGTGGTCCGGGCACAGTTGGTCATCCAATACAATACCTCATCTATCTATGGATGCTTCTGATTGTCCGAAATCTCGTAAATCGAACGTAAACTATGAGGAACTTTGTAGGAGTGCGGACCATCGTCATGTACGCGTCTGAACACCATGTACCATCCCAAATCCCACTCCACCCAAAAAACCCTCTTCGCGTGAAGTGGTCACCGCGCATTCATGCCGGTTAGGCTGCTCCAGAGCAAAAGCAACTTCACACAGCACTGATGCCAGCCAAAGCGACAAGAGCGGACGAGTTGGTGGCGCCACTTCAATGCCAACACAGCGACTGAGAAGCCTTCTCTAATGCCGCTTCTCGGCAGTTCGCCTAGGCGCGCGTGTTTAAGCACGGCTTAGGTGCCGTCCACACTGCACCGCATCACTCCGCTCCGCTCACAGTCTCTCTGATCCTCTCCGTGAAGGAAATATGCCCTAGAGGCAATAATAAAGTTGTTATTTATATTTCCTTATATCATGATAACTGTTTATTATTCATGCTAGAATTGTATTAACCGGAAACTTAGTGCATGTGTGAATACATAGACAAACAGAGTGCCACTAGTATGCCTATACTTGACTAGCTTGTTAATCAAAGATGGTTAAGTTTCCTAGCCATAGACATGAGTTGTCATTTGATGAACGGGATCACATCATTAGAGAATGATGTCATTGACTTGACCCATCCGTTAGCTTAGCACTATGATCGTTTAGTTTATTGCTATTGCTTTCTCTAAAACTTATACATGTTCCTATGACTATGAGATTATGCAACTCCCGAATATTGGAGGAACACTTAGTGTGCTATCAAACGTCACAACATAACTGGGTGATTATAAATATGCTCTACAGGTGTCTCCGATGGTGTTTGTTGAGTTGGCATAGATCGAGATTAGGATTTGACACTCCGATTGTCAGAGAGGTATCTCTAGGCCCTCTCGGTATTCAGAGGGCTATAGGCAAGGAAAACACACATCTTGGAATGAAACTCCAGCTTGTGAGGATTGTACTTGCGGAGACTAGGTCAGCAAGCACACCCAAAAATCCTAAGAGAGGAATAATTGGGCTGAACATGAAACAGGCGGAACAAGGGCGTGTCCTTATTGAGAATCGGAGTGGGCATACGGTTGATGAGATAGCATGCCGTAAGAAAGGCCTCATCCCAAAACCGGAGTGGGAGAGACGAATGCGCCAGTAAGGCGAGGCCAGTCTCGACCAAATGACGGTGTTTGCGCTCGGCAATCCCGTTCTGCTGAGATGTATGTGGACATGACACACGGTGGGAGATGCCCGTGCGTTGAAAATAGTGATGGAGCTTGCGGTACTCACCACCCTAGTCGGACTGAACGGCCTTGATTATGCAATCCAAAAGGCATTTGACATGAGCCTGAAAGTTATAGAAGAGTTGCTCAACATCAGACTTATGTTTAAGCAAATAAATCCAAGTGAAGCGCGTGTAGTCATCAACAAAGCTAACATAATACTTGTACCCCCCCCCCCCCGAAGACGCAATAGTGGGACCCCAAACATCTGAATGAATTAATTCAAGAGGTACATTAGTGACATGATAAGATGTAGAATACGGTAGTTGATGACTCTTAGCACACTGACATGCATCACACACTAATGGTGAAGTATTTGAAGTAGAACATGGAAGGTCATGGCTCCGAACAATGGAGGTGACAACATTATTGGTAGGGTGACCTAGACGTTGATGCCATTGCGAGGACGAAACTCGGACACTGGATGAAGCATGGCGAGATGACGAGGACGATGCACGAGCAAAGGGAATTGGGTAGAACCCTCCCCGACTGCTACCTCGAAGAATGACGCGCCTGGTTGCTTTGTCCTTAACAAATAAAAGACGATGGTGAAACTCAACAAACACGTCATTATCACAAACAAGGCAATAGACAGAAAGAATATGCTCTCTGATATATGGAACATGCAGGATGTTGCGTAGTTTGAGAGATGAACCGGGTAAAGAGGAATGACCAATGTGTGAAATACACAAACCTGCACCATTGGCCACTTGAACCTGGTCCTTGCCATCATAGCGCTCGTGAACCTGGAGATGTTCAAGATAACTTGTCAGGTGATCCGTAGCCCCGGTGTCCAGTACCTAAGGATAGTCGACGGTGTTGGTGGAGGCCGAGTTGGCAGAGCGACTGTTGTTGTCCTGGTCATAGCGCTTGCGACAATCATCGGCCTCATGCCCCCAGTTTTTGCCAATTTGACACCGGGGGCGCCAGCGATTGTTGCGACGACCACCGCCGCCATTACCACCGGGTTGGCCGTTGCCATCGGCCGAGCGACCCCCACCCTGGGAGGGGTAGGGCTCCGAGTAGGGAGCGCGTCCGCCCTCTTGGGGAACGTAGTAATTTCAAAAAAAATCCTACGCACACACAAGATCATGGTGATGCATAGCAACGAGAGGGGAGAGTGTTGTCTACGTACCCTCGTAGACCGGCAATGGAAGTGTTGACACAACATAGAGGAAGTAGTGGTACGTCTTCCCGATCCGACCGATCCAAGAACCGAACGTACGGCACCTCCGAGTTCTGCACATGTTCAACTTGGTGACGTCCCTCGAGTTCCGATCCAGCAAAACATTGAGGGAGAGTTTCGTCAGCACGACGGCGTGATGACGGTGATGATGTTCTACCGACCCAGGGCTTCGCCTAAGCACCGCTATGATATGACCGAGGTGGAATATGGTGGAAGGGGGCACCGCACACGGCTAAGGAACGATCACGAGGATCAACTTGTGTGTCTATGGGGTGCCCCCTGGCCACGTATATAAAGGAGTGGAGGAGGGGAGGGGCCGGCCCTCTCTATGGCGCGCCCTAGGGGAGTCCTACTCCCACCGGGAGTAGGATTCCCCCTTTCCTAGTAGAACTAGGAGCCCTTCCAAGTAGTAGGAGTAGGAGGGAAGGAAAGGGAAGGGAAAAGGAGAAGGAAGGAAGGGGGCACCCCCCTTCCCTAGTCCAATTCGGACCAGACTAAGGGGAGGGGTGCGGCCACCCTTGAGGCCCTTTTCCTTCTTTCCTGTATGGCCCAATAAGGCCCAATACGTATTCCCGTAACTCTCCGGTACTCCGAAAAATACTCGAATCACTCGGAACCTTTCCGATGTCCGAATATAGTCGTCCAATATATCGATCTTTACGTCTCGACCATTTCAAGACTCCTCGTCATGTCCCCGATCTCATCCGGGACTCCGAACTCCTTCGGTACATCAAAACTCATAATATAACTGTCATCGAAACCTTAAGCGTGCGGACCCTACGGGTTCGAGAACAATGTAGACATGACCGAGACACGTCTCCGGTCAATAACCAATAGCGGAACCTGGATGCTCATATTGGCTCCCACATATTCTACGAAGATCTTTATCGGTCAGACCGCATAACAACATATGTTGTTCCCTTTGTCATCGGTATGTTACTTGCCTGAGATTCGATCATTGGTATCTCAATACCTAGTTCAATCTCGTTACCGGCAAGTCTCTTTACTCGTTCCGTAATACATCATCCTGCAACTAACTCATTAGTTGCAATGCTTGCAAGGCTTAAGTGATGTGCATTACCGAGAGGGCCCAGAGATACCTCTCCGACAATCGGAGTGACAAATCCTAATCTTGAAATACGCCAACCCAACAAGTACCTTTGGAGACACCTGTAGAGCACCTTTATTATCACCCAGTTACGTTGTGACGTTTGGTGGCACACAAAATATTCCTTTGGTAAATGGGAGTTGCATAATCTCGTAGTCATAGGAACATGTATAAGTCATGAAGAAAGCAATAGCAATAAACTAAACGATCAAGTGCTATGCTAACATAATGGGTCAAGTCAATCACATCATTCTCCTAATGATGTGATCCCTTTAATCAAATGACAACTCTTTGTCTATGGCTAGGAAACATAACCATCTTTGATCAACGAGCTAGTCAAGTAGAGGCATACTAGTGACACTCTGTTTGTCTATGTATTCACACATGTATCATGTTTTCGGTTAATACAATTCTAGCATGAATAATAAACATTTATCATGGTATAAGGAAATAAATAATAAATTTATTATTGCCTCTAAGGCATATTTTCTTCAGTCTCCCACTTGCACTAGAGTCAATAATCTAGTTCACATCGCCATGTGATTTAACACCAATAGTTCACATCACCATGTGATTAACACCCATAGTTCACATCGTCATGTGACCAACACCCAAAGGGTTTACTAGAGTCAATAATCTAGTTCACATCGCTATGTGATTAACACCCAAAGAGTACTAAGGTGTGATCATGTTTTGCTTGTGAGAGAAGTTTAGTCAACGGATCTGCCACATTTAGATCCGTAAGTATTTTGCAAATTTCTATGTTAACAATGCTCTGCACGGAGCTATTCTAGCTAATTGCTCCCACTTTCAATATGTATCCAGATTGAGATTTAGAGTCATCTGGACCAGTGTCAAAATTTGCATCGACGTAACCCTTTACGACGAGCCTTTTTGTCACCTCCATAATCGAGAAACATATCCTTATTCCACTAAGGATAATTTGACCGCTGTCCAATGATCTACTCCTAGATCACTATTGTACTCCCTTGCCAAAAACAGTGTAGGGTATACAATAGATCTGGTACACAGCATGGCATATTTTATAGAACCTATGGCCAAGGCATAGGGAATGACTTCCATTCTCTCTCTATCTTCTGCCGTGGTCGGGTTTTGAGTCTTACTCAACATCACACCTTGTAACACAGGCAAGAACTCTTTCTTTGACTGTTCCATTTTGAACTACTTCAAAATCTTGTCAAGGTATGTACTCATTGAAAAACTTATCAAGCGTCTTGATCTATCTCTATAGATCTTGATGCTCAATATGTAAGCAGCTTCACCGAGGTCTTTCTTTGAAAAACTCCTTTCAAATACTCCTTTATGCTTTGCAGAATAATTCTACATTATCTCCGATCAACAATATGTCATTCACATATACTTATCAAAAATGTTGTAGTGCTCCCACTCACTTTCTTGTAAATACAGGCTTCACTGCAAGTCTGTATAAAACTATATGCTTTGATCAACTTATCAAAGCGTATACTCCAACTCCGAGATGCTTGCACCAGTCCATAGATGGATCGCTGGAGCTTGCATATTTTGTTAGCACCTTTAGGATTGACAAAACTTTCTTGTTGCATCATATACAACTCTTCTTTAATAAATCCATTAAGGAATGTAGTTTTGTTTATCCACTTGCCAGATTTCATAAAATGCGGCAATTGCTAACATGATTCGGACAGACTTAAGCATAGATACGAGTGAGAAACTCTCATCGTAGTCAACACCTTGAACTTGTCGAAAACCTTTTTGCGACAATTCTAGCTTTTGTAGATAGTGACACTACTATCGGCGTCCATCTTCCTCTTGAAGATCCATTTAATATCAATGGCTTGCCGATCAATGGGCAAGTCAATCAAAGTCCATACTTTGTTCTCATACATGGATCTCATCACAGATTTCATGGCCTCAAGCCATTTCGCGGAATCTGGGCTCATCATCGCTTCCTCATAGTTCGTAGGCTCGTCATGGTCAAGTAACATGACCCCTAGAACAGGATTATCGTACCACTCTGGTGCGGATCTCACTCTGGTTTACCTACGAGGTTCGGTAGTAACTTGATCTGAAGTTACATGATCATCATCATTAGCTTCCTCACTAATTGGTGTAGTAGTCACAGGAACAAATTTCTGTGATGAACTACTTTCCAATAAGGGAGCAGGTACAGTTACCTCATCAAGTTCTACTTTCCTCCCACTCACTTCTTTCGAGAGAAACTCCTTCTCTAGAAAGGATCCATTCTCAACAATGAATAACTTGCCTTCGGATCTGTGATAGAAGGTGTACCCAACATTTTCTTTTGGGTATCCTATGAAGACGCACTTCTCCGATTTGGGTTTGAGCTTATCAGGTGGAAACTTTTTCACATAAGCATTGCAACCTCAAACTTTAAGAAACGACAGCTTAGGTTTCTTACCAAACCATAGTTCATACGGTGTCGTCTCAACGGATTTAGATGGTGCCCTAATTAACGTGAATGTAGCTGTCTCAAATGCATAACCCCAAAATGATAGCGGTAAATCAGTAAGAGACGTCATAGATCGCACCATATCTAATAAAGCACGGTTACAACGTTCGGACACACCATTACACTGTGGTGTTCCAGGTGGCGTGAGTAGTGAAACTATTTCACATTGTTTTAACTGAAGGCCAAACTCGTAACTCACTTCTGCGATCATATCGTAGAAACTTTTATTTTGTTACGATGATTCTCCACTTCACTCTGAAATTCTTTGAACTTTTCAAATGTTTCAGACTTGTGTTTCATCAAGTAGATATACTCATATCTGCTCAAATCATCTGTGAAGATCAGAAAATAATGATACCTGCCGCGAGCCTCAATATTCATCGGACCACATACATCAGTATGTATTATTTCCAATAAGTCAGTTGCTTGCTCCATTGTTCCGGAGAACAGAGTCTTAGTCATCTTGCCCATGAGGCATGGTTCGCAAGCATCAAGTGATTTATAATCAAGTGATTCCAAAAGTCCATCAGCATGGAGTTTCCCATGCACTTTACACCAATATGACCTAAACGGCAGTGCCACAAATAAGTTGCACTATCATTATTAACTTTGCATATTTTGGTTTCAATATTATGAATATGTGTATCACTACGATCAAGATCCAACGAACCATTGTCATTGGGTGTGTAACCATATAAGGTTTTATTCATGTAAACAGAACAACAATTTATTCTCTTACTTAAATGAATAACTGTATTGCAATAAACATGATCAAATCATATTCATGCTCAACGCAAACACCAAATAACACTTATTTAGGTTCAATACTAATCCCAAAATTATAGGGAGTGTGCGATGATGATCATATCAATCTTGGAACCACTTCCAACACACATCGTCACTTCACCCTTAACTAGTCTATGTTCATTCTGCAACTCCCGTTTCGAGTTACTACTCTAAGCAACTGAACCAGTATCAAATATCGAGGGGTTGCTACGAACACTAGTAAAATACACATCAATAATCTGTATATCAAATATACCTTTGTTTACTTTGCCATCCTTCTTATCCGCCAAATACTTGGGGCAGTTCCGCTTCCAGTGACCAGTCCCTTTGCAGTAGAAGCACTTAGTCTCAGGCTTAGGACCAGACTTGGGCTTCTTCACTTGAGCAGCAACTTGCTTGCTTTTCTTCTTGAAGTTCCCCTTCTTCCCTTTGCCCTTTTCTTGAAACTAGTGGTCTTGTCTACCATCAACACTTGATATTTTTCTTGATTTCTACCTTCGTTGATTTCAGTATTACGAAGAGCTTGGGAATCGTTTCCGTTATCCCTTGCATATCATAGTTCATCATGAAGTTCTACTAACTTGGTGATGGTGACTAGAGAATTCTGTCAATCACTATCTTATCTGGAAGATTAACTCCCACTTGATTCAACCGATTGTAGTACCCAGACAATCTGAGCACATGCTCGCTGCTTGAGCTATTCTCCTCCATCTTTTAGCTATAGAACTTGTTGGAGACTTCATATCTCTCAACTCGGGTATTTGCTTGAAATATTAACTTCAACTCCTGGAACATCTCATATGGTCCATGACGTTCAAAACGTCTTTGAAGTCCCGATTCTAAGCCGTTTAAGCATGGTGCACTAAACTATCAAGTAGTCATCATATTGAGCTAGCCAAACGTTCATAACGTCTGCATCTGCTCCTGCAATAGGTTTGTCACCTAGCGGTGCATCAAGGACATAATTCTTCTGTGCAGCAATGAGGATAAACCTCAGATCACGGATCCAATCTGCATCTTTGCTACTAACATCTTTCAACTTAGTTTTCTCTAGGAACATATATAAAACATAGGGAAGCAACAACGCGAGCTATTGATCTACAACATAGATATGCTAATACTACCAGGACTAAGTTCATGATAAATTAAAGTTCAATTAATCATATTACTTAAGAACTCCCACTTAGATAGATATCCCTCTAATCCTCTAAGTGATCACGTGATCCAAATCAACTAAACCATGTCCGATCATCACGTGAGATGGAGTAGTTTCAACGGTGAACATCACTATGTTGATCATATCTACTATATGATTCACGCTCGACCTTTTGGTCTCCGTGTTCCGAGGCCATATCTGTTATATGCTAGGCTCGTCAAGTTTAACCTGAGTATTCCGCGTGTGCAACTGTTTTGCACCCGTTGTATTTGAACATAGATCCTATCACACCCGATCATCACGTGGTGTCTCAGCACGAAGAACTTTCGTAACGGTGCATACTCAGGGAGGAACACTTATACTTTGATAATTTAGTGAGGGATCATCTTATAATGCTACCGTCAATCAAAGCAAGATAAGATGCATAAAAGATAAACATCACATGCAATCATAATATGTGACATGATATGGCCATCATCATCTTGTGTCTTTGATTTCCATCTCCAAAGCATCGTCATGATCTCCATCGTCACCGGCATGACACCATGATCTCCATCATCTTGATCTATATCAATGTGTCGTCACATGGTTGTCTCACCAACAATTGCTCTTGCAACTATTGCTATCGCATAGCGATAAAGTAAAGCAATTATTTGGCGCTTGCATCTTATGCAATAGAGAGATAACCATAAGGCTTTTGCCGGTTGTCGATAACTTCAAGAAAAGATGATCATCTCATACAAAAACTTATATCTCATCACGTCTTGACCATATCACATCACAACATGCCCTGCAAAAACAAGTTAGACGTCATCTACTTTGTTGTTGCAAGTTTTACGTGGCTACTACGGGCTGAGAGAGAACCGTTCTTACCTACGCATCAAAACCACAACGATAGTTTGTCAAGTTGGTGCTGTTTTAACCTTCGCAAGGACCGGGCGTAGCCACACTCGGTTCAACTAAAGTTGGAGAAACTGACACCCGCTAGTCACATGTGTGCATAGCACGGCGGTAAAACCAGTCTCGCGTAAGCGTACGCGTAATGTCGGTCCGGGCCGCTTCATCCAACAATACCGCCGAACCAAAGTATGACATGCTGGTAAGCAGTATGACTTATATTGCCCACAACTCACTTGTGTTCTACTCGTGCATATTACATCAACGCATAAAACCTAGGCTCTGATGCCACTGTTGGGGAACGTAGTAATTTTAAAAAAATTCCTACGCACACACAAGATCATGGTGATGCATAGCAATGAGAGGGGAGAGTGTTGTCTACGTACCCTCGTAGACCGGCAACGGAAGTGTTAACACAACGTAGAGGAAGTAGTCGTACGTCTTCCCGATCCGATTGATCCAAGTACCGAACGTACGGCACCTCCGAGTTCTGCACACGTTCAACTCGGTGACGTCCCTCGAGTTCTGATCCAGCAAAACGTTGAGGGAGAGTTTCATCAGCACGACGGCATGATGACGGTGATGATGTTCTACCGACGCAGGGCTTCGCCTAAGCACCGCTATGATATGACCGAGGTGGAATATGGTGGAAGGGGGCACCGCACACGGCTAAGGAACAATCACGAGGATCAACTTGTGTGTCTATGGGGTGCCCCCTGGCCACGTATATAAAGGAGTGGAGGATGGGGGGCGGCCCTCTCTATGGCGCGCGCTAGGGGAGTCCTACTCCCACCGGGAGTAGGATTCCCCCTTTCCTAGTAGAACTTGGAGCCCTTCCAAGTAGTAGGAGTAGGAGGGAAGGAAAGGGAAGGGAAAAGGAGAAGGAAGGAAGGGGGCGCCCCCCCTTCCCTAGTACAGTTCGGACCAGACTAAGGGGAGGGGTGCGGCCACCCTTGAGGCCCTTTTCCTTCTTTCCCGTATGGCCCAATAAGGCCCAATACGTATTCCCGTAACTCTCCGGTACTCCGAAAAATGCCCGAATCACTCGGAACCTTTCCGATGTCCGAATATAGTCGTCCAATATATCTATCTTTACGTCTTGACCATTTCGAGACTCCTCGTCATGTCCCCGATCTCATCCGGGAATCCGAACTCCTTTTGTACATCAAAACTCATAAACTCATAATATAACTGTCATCGAAACCTTAAGCGTGCGGACCCTACGGGTTCGAGAACAATGTAGACATGACCGAGACACATCTCCGTTCAATAACCAATAGCGGAACCTGGATGCTCTTATTGGCTCCCACATATTCTACGAAGATCTTTATTGGTCAGACCGCATAACAACATACGTTGTTCCCTTTGTCATCGGTATGTTACTTTTCCGAGATTCGATCGTCGGTATCTCAATACCTAGTTCAATCTCGTTACCGGCAAGTCTCTTTACTTGTTCCGTAATACATCATCCTGCAACTAACTCATTAGTTGCAATGCTTGCAAGGCTTAAGTGATGTGCATTACCGAGAGGGCCCAGAGATACCTCTCCGACAATCGGAGTGACAAATCCTAATCTCGAAATATGCCAACCCAACAAGTACCTTTGGAGACACCTGTAGAGCACCTTTATAATCACCCAGTTACGTTGTGACGTTTGGTGGCACACAAAGTGTTCCTCTGGTAAACGGGAGTTGCATAATCTCATAGTCATAGGAACATGTATAAGTCATGAAGAAAGCAATAGCAATAAACTAAACGATCTAGTGCTATGCTAATGGAATGGGTCAAGTCAATCACATCATTCTCCTAATGATGTGATCCCGTTAATCAAATGACAACTCTTTGTCTATGGCTAGGAAACATAACCATCTTTGATCAACGAGCTAGTGAAGTAGAGGCATACTGGTGACACTCTGTTTGTCTATGTATTCACACATGTATCATGTTTCCGGTTAATACAATTCTAGCATGAATAATAAACATTTATCATGATATAAGGAAATAAATAATAACTTTATTATTGCCTCTAGGGCATATTTCCTTCACGCCCTGGCCGTAGGGGCCGGAGCGAGTCACGGCATTGGCCGAGGGAGTCCACCCCTCCGACGCACTCTGCTGAGCCTGCAACGCTTCGAACGACAAGACGAGCGAGTAGAAGCTGGAGTAGGGCATATGTGCGTTACTCACACCCAGGGAGGCGGCGATGGGGTTGTAGGCGGAGCCAAGTCCTATGAGGATGTGATCAATGAGCTCATCATCACGAATCGGAGAGCCGGCGGCAGCCATGGTGTTGGCGAGGGCCTTAATCTTGTGCATGTACTCAGCCGCGGACATCTCCTCCTTCCTCGGCGTCTGAAGTTGACGCCGGATGTGACGGACGTTGGCGCGACTCTGCGCATCGTACATAGCACCGACGGCCGTCCATACCGCCTGTGTCGTCTCGCATCTGATAACCTGACAGGCGATGTCCTCCTCCATGGAGGTGAGAAGGAGACCCTTGACCTTCTGATCCTGAATCCACCAATGGTGGTACGCCGGGTTAGGGGCGGTCATCGCGGCATCACCAGTCCCGACGGCGATGGTCTTGTCGGGTGCCGCCGTGGTGCCGTCCAGGTTGCCATGGAGGTTGGCGCCGACTAAGACGGTGTCGACGATGCTTCCCCATAGCATGAAGTAGTGGCGGTCAAGGCGGACGGAGATCGTCGGAACGACGAGGACGGCGGGAACGGTGGCCGCCGCGGGCGAGGTGATGGTGCCGACGTTGTTGGAGAGCGAAAGGGCGGCAGACGACATCGTGGCGGCGCGGAGGAGGGCGGCGCGCGGCGGCGGAGGAGGAAACTCGCGGCGGCGGCGGAGCGGAAAGGCGGCGCGCTGCAGCGGCGGCGGATGGATCGGGCGGCGGCATAGGGTTCGCGCGGCGGCCCGGTGGCTATCTGATACCAAGTTGAAGAGGTAGGTTTAGGGTTTTGCGTGTGTGGCTAACATTTAGCCTCACGTCTCAATATATAGATGATCAGAATACAATTACATACGTATACATATGCATGTACATGTACAATATGCTAGACCCTATTTTACACATCCAAAGCACACCAAGTGACGCGCGCTCAGCCCATCCCAAATGACCTACGAAAAAGCTCCAAAACGATCACTTCTCAGTTAGTTGCTCTCGTCAAAGATACAACGACACATGAAGGTGACGCGCTCTCAATCCACCCCAATTGAGCGTTGGGCAGGCTCTCAAATGAGCTCTTCTCGACTAGTTGCTCTCCCCAAATATACAGCCTGCCCCCGGAACCTCATTAATTTAGAGCATAGGTTGGACGGAAGGTTCCAGCCACGAATTGGAAGCTTAGCTTAGTGCTGGAGGTAATTAACTCGTGGTCGGCATCTATCAGTAGGCCGGTGGTTGTGTGTGGGCACTTGATACTTTCTTCGTTTCTTTTTAGTCTGTATATAAGATTTGATCAAAGTCAAGCAATATAAAGTTTAACTAAATATAAATTAAAAGATATCAATATCTACAGTACTAAACCTATATCCTATGTAAATTGATATCATGATGCATATAGTAATACTGATTTCAAATTATGAATGTTGATATTTTATTCTATAAAATTAGTTAAAGTTCATGAAGTTTGACTTTGATCAAATTTTATATGTGTGGACTAAAAAAAAAGGGAGTATCTTGGTACACGACACAGACACATGCATGAAGGCGACGGGACGCAGGGAGGCGATAAGCATCAAAAAATAGCAGCAACAGGAAAAGTCGACGGGAGACGACAAAAGGAGAGATGTATGGTATGGGCCCGGATGCTTTACTGCAGGGGAGGGGAGTGCAATGGACTTGGCTGGGATCTAGGTGAGCTCTCCGGCCTGTCACCTCAGCCCACTTGCCCACCACCTTGCTTGCTACTCCGGCTCGGCCATCAAATGTTAGGCGCACACGCACACTTGCTTGCTCAGCCGTCCGGAGAGTGACAAAACTCCTAGACGCCGCCGGAAATTCAAGTCTCCTGCCCCTGGAAATGCGGGGGCATTCTTTTCCATCCATATTTTCTGAAAATCGCATATACTTGATTTAAAATCACACGAGTATTTCATATTACCTCTAAGATCTCTCTGGTACGGAAATGCCACGTGTGAAATACATGTGTAGATATTTCAACAAATCAGATTCTCCATGTAGACATCGTCATATGACTCGTGCAGCACCGGCATTCAACTGAAAAATACTCGTACTGCTCAATAGCTCCCTCGTCTAGACATCGTTGTAGGACTTGCGCAGCACCGGCATTCAACTAACAAATACTTAGACTATTCAATAGCTCCAAAGAGTGCATAATACTGCCAATCTAACTTGAGAACTCTAGGTTTGCACAAGTCGCAATATTCTTTCCGTGGAAACCGATGTTTTCATCGATGACAAGCCATCTTACCTGTGATGACTTCGTCAATCTAAAAGCTCCGTGATTCTAATCTTATGTAGATATTGAGTTAACAAGTGCAATGTGCTTCCGGTGGCGGTATTTTTTTTTATCAAAAGAGAGGCTTCTGATTTCATATATAGAGTATGGTCTTAGACAATCTACTCAGACTTCTAGCACAACTACGACAGCCAAACTCAAAAGCAGCAAGCTCATCGTCCTCCAAATCTTTACATCAATGAAGATCCACACTGTAGCAACCAGGATCATGCAAGATCCACCAAAGACCAGACCACAGCTGGAAATTCCGGTGGTGGTGTGCGTTTATGCTTAACTCGGTGTTTCTTAAAAAGAAAACAGTGCCAATCTCACTTGATTCCAATCTTTATATTGATCGATGAGACTTGTGCATTTTTTTTTTGAAAAGGAGGATGAACACCCGGCCTCTGCATCTGAACGATGCATGCGGTCATCTTATTAATTATTCATAGAGACCATACAAAGTAATACATCACTAAGTCTGAAACCACCATCTAGGCAACACACGTTGCTACTCCTATCCCATTGATGAAGGTGTGTCAAATATTCGGGTCTAATACCAAACGGACATCGCAACAAACCCTAACATCTAAAGCTGGATGCCCCATCCCAGCCACATACCGGGACTGGGTCCCATACCGGACCGACGCACTGTCAGTGGCTGCCGCCGCCATCTTCCACCGGTCCATCTCCAGAGCAGCAACTGACCCGTTGACCTTGCTTGGTCTTCCGTCAACACCACCACGACGCCACCATCCTGCACGAATCCGTCCACATGCGCCCGTCGCCGAACCTCCGTAGCACCATGCCACCGGGATCCGCCGTCGGCCTTGCGGTGGATGAGACACCGCTCTTCCGCTTGTCCCGTGCAACTAGCACTTGCTCTAAAACAATGCCCTTGGGAGGGACAACGGCATCAAAGGTACCATCATCGTCCGATTCAGAAGATCCAGATCTAGGGTTTCCCGCGGAGCATCACGAGTGGGTGCCACGACTTGCAACAACGATGCCTCGAGAAGGGAACGACGTCATAGACGCCGCCATCGTCCGCCATGACCGAAGTCAGCGTGATCTTCACTAGAAGTCGTGTCCCCCCAACCTCACAGCTGTCTGGAACCGAATGGAGCCTCGCTGTGGAGACAAGGGCCGCCGTCAGCATGCCGGCAAGGAGCCTCCAGCCGCCCCTCACCGCTCCTCCTCGCGTCGCCTCCCCTCGGACGGCGCCAGGGGGCCTCGATCCCGCGCTGCCAGCCCCTCCCTGCTCCTCCATCCCTAGCCACCGCTGCCGCCGGCAAGGACCGCGGTGGCGGCGGGCCCTGCATGATCCAGGACGGGTGGTCGTTGCGGCAGATCTGGTGAGACGAAGACGACGTCTCACGCGGGGAGGCCGAGGACAGCAGTCAGGGCGGCTCCGCTGCTACGCGGTGGCGATAGGAATCTACATGGCCGATGATGTGGTGGCCACGGGCACATGGGTGGCTTCGATGGCTGCGGATCCGGCGTCCTGTCCAGATCCGTCTCGGTACAGCCTTGGCCGGCCAGTGGTGCGAGGAGGAGCGGTGAGACTTGTGCATATACAACCAGATAATTTAGTAGACAGCGTCGTAAGAGCATCTCCAGCCGTCCCCCCCCCCCAGGGCGCCGAAAAAGAGCCACCTGGGGGCGAACCGGCGCTAGATTGGCGCGTGGGAGCAACTCCGCTCCTAGTCGTCGGCCCACAGGTCGCCACGGGCTCGGCGCTATTCCATACTTTTTTGCATACTCAGCGAACTTTCATGAACTCGGCAAAATTTCATTGAAATTTGTACAAAAACATAAAAACATGCAAACTACGCCTAAACTACACCAAACTATGCCTAGGAACTGCGCCCGCGTCCGCCGCCCGCCATCTACATGCCGAGAAGCATGTAGAAGCAGGTGTAGTCGCCGCCGCCGCCATCGTCGTCGTCATCGTCGTGTGCCCCGCTGGAGCCGCCGCCGTCCCTGCTACACCCCTGGCTAGGGTCGCCGACGCGCGGTGGGGCACTGGACGGCCCGACCTCGTCCTCCTCGTCCCTGTCGAGGACGATGATGCCGCCCACCTCGCGCCCGCCGCGCCGGGCCTGGAGCTCCGCGTATGCCCGGCGCTGGCGGAGCACCTGCTTGCGGACGTAGTCCTCCTTCGCCCACTTGAGAGCAGCCTCATCGTTGGGGGCCACCATGTCCGCATGCTCCAGCTTCACCGGGAGCAGCCCCGGCTCGGTCTTCAGCCGGACCAGGTGGAGGGAGCGCGGGGAGGGACGGGAGCCCTCATTGATGACGAGGGCGCCGCCGCGGGTGCGGCGCCGGAGCGGCGTCTCCTCCGGTTCTGGCTTGACGGGGCGGAGAGCCAGCGATCCGGAGGAGGGTTGGACGGGGTAGAGAGAGCCGGCGAGCCGGAGCCCCACGATGATGACGTCCCCGGCTCCATTCGCCGCGGCGTCCAGGAGCTGCCACGCCGGCGAGAGAAGGACGGCCGCGCCGGCTACTCGAGGCGCGTCACGTTGCCGGTCTCGATGTGGTCGAGGACGGCCTTGAGGGTGCGGCCTTCGAGCGCTGCCTGTCGGCGTTGAGGCAGCCGCGGGGGATGACGCCGTTGGCGGAGGCGATCTGCTCTTGGCGGCGGCACTCGAAGTACATCGTCCAAAGCGTTTCGCTGTCGGGGGCGTACCTCGGCTTGTTCTGCTGCTCCTCCGTCAGGGACGAGCGGATGCGGGCCATCTCGGCCCGCCGAGCCGCCCCTTCGGGCATAGGCAGCACCGGGACGCCGCCGGCGCTCAGCCTCCATGGCCCCGGCACACACATGTCCGGGGGCGCCAGATACTCGGCCTCGTAGACGATGCGCGCCTCCGGCTCTTGGAGGTGGCGACAGGCGAAGCCGTTCGCCGCCGCGCCGTCGCCTGGAAACCTCTCGGCCATTTGTTCGTCGGCGGGAAGGGGGGGTTGCTTTGTGCGCTGGAGAGGGGGGGATGTGAACTGTGGCGTCCACCGGCGGGGAGGTTGCCTTTTATAGCCGCAGCGGGGCGGCGAGAGGCCGCATGCCGGGCGACGCGTGGCGGGAAAGGGCAGGACGCGCGCCGCGGCTCTTTCACTGCGCCGCCCTTGAGGCATCAATGGAGGATGACCGGCGCCGCAGCCTTCGCATTGATTCCCGCGGAAACCGTGGCAATGAGGACGACGAAGCGGCGTCTCGCTGACTCGGCGGGCCCATCCTCGTTCGCGCCAAAATCACTTGCCCTGGCGCCCCCAGCGCGCCGGGTTCGGCCTGGGTCCACCGGCGCCAGTTTCGGCCCAAACCGATGAAAAACGGGCTCCTGATGACGCGACTGGGCCGATTTTTGGGCGCCGGCGCGGAAAAATCATCTGAAGACCTATTGGGGACGTGGCTAGAGATGCTCTAAGACTTGTGCAGCGCCGGCACTCGACTAACAAATACCCATGCTATTTAATAGCTCCAGAGAGTGCATAATATTGCCAATGGGACTTGAGAATCTAGGTTTGCACAAGGCGGAATATAATTTCAACGGAATTGATGTTTCATTGCAGGTTTGTGGATGTTAGGTTAGCTAGTGTGTGCTCCTAAAGTTAACCCGGTGTTTCTTAAAAAAAATAACAGTGTCAGTCTGAATTGATTCCAATCTTTGTATCGATAACTATTTATATCAAAAAGAGATAACTATTTATATCAAACTTTTTTTTCGCGGGCATATCTATCAAACTAGATTAGTAAAGGCTGTGCACAGGGACGTACGGTCACCTGGTCATGCATATACAGCCAGAGAATTTAGTAGACTTTCGGGCGCACCAACCATCTATCTTTCTAAGAACCTTCTTCTCTCTGAGTCACCTGGAGTAATAATTTAGTTAATTTAGTTAATTGACCTATCTCCACTTTATTAACTCGCCAAATCAATATTGACCACGTGGAAATAAGGTTTTTCCCTCTTCTTCCTTTTTGAGAAATTAAATAAGCGTCCCTCTTACATACTGTTAATAATAGTAACATCTGCCTAACATTATTTCACTAGTTTTTGGGTCCACCTGTTTATTATACTTGTTGTACCCCAAGCAGAAGTCTTTGCAACTTAGTCCATCACTTTTCTGTTAAATTGCCAACAATGTGTTGCCTATAAAAAGCTGACAATCAAACTCAAGAAAAAGTGTGACGTTACATGCATACCTATTCTTCAATGACGACACACGGCCTTGACTTTCTTCATACACGTGCACATCAGATGGGATAACATATACTGCCCTGTGTTTTATCTTTGTAATGACGGTTACCATCTGATTATATTATGCAGACAAAACCTACGTGAGGAAAACAAACAACTATCAAATAAAATAATTAGTAAGGCTTCTAGTCTTGTTTAGGCGTGCGTGATACCCATTTAAGCACCAAATAAACTGCGTGTCTGACTCTGAATGGCACCGATTAAAGTAAAAATATCCATCCGTTTAACAAGATTTTTGGCATTTATCGTGACTGATTTAATTTATGATTAGAACTCCATTCAAGATTCAGACTCTATGCAACCATAAATATTGTTGAGAACTGAATTAGGCTCAAATCCTACTGTACTGGTGTATAATCCCTAACCATCCGCAGGGGTTGTGTCTAACATGGGCAAATGCAAATCAACAAGGATTGAATCAGTCAACTAGAAAATTGAATTATAGATCATATCTAAACCATGAAAAAATAAATTTACATGCAACGAAACTAACTCACATTGATGAAATATTATACATATATTATATTTAATTATAATTCCCTTTTTTATCTGGAAATATTTTTTTTTAAGTTGAAGTGTTGAATTGTAAGGGAATGTAATTTTAGTTCCTTATTATGCCCGTCTTTCTTGGCGCGCAAGTCCTAGTACCCTTTTTTCCAAACTTTAATAGAGTAGATAATCTAACACATGACCTAAAATAAAATTGTATGGTAAACTCAAGAAAGTAATAATTTATCTATCTATTTATTATTTTCAAAAACAGAGAATGTTATAATAGTAACGATATTGCAAGAACTAAATTAGCTCGCCGAGAGCATGTATTGAAAACGGTTTGATTCAAGGAAAGTCAATAGTTTTTTATTCTTTAATGGTATGAAGGTGTGAAAGCATGTTGATTCTAGACTAGGAAGATCAAAGGAAGGTCCTAGCAAGAACGAACAAAGTGCATGACTAAAAAGAAGGAAGCAAAAACGGAGAAAACTACTCAGTGTTTACTAAAATATACGATATATATGTTTTTCATATTCTCGAATGAGTGAATGGCCAATAATATTTGTATGAATTTGCACAAAAATAACTACAAAATGATTGTACAACTATTTAGATTGGCAAATATTTTCTTTTGGCTTGCTAAGAACTATTATTATAGGAAATCTATGGTACGATTTATGTCTAAAAGATCCAAATTATTTTTCAAGGATTCGTGGTCAACATATGCAGAAGTTCGACGACACGTTATTATTGCAACAGAGCTAGTGTATTAACTTTTCATCACATATGAGAATTTAAACAAACCAACTCATTATATATATGTACCAAAAGTATATTCTTTTCATGCATATCTCCAAGCCAATTTACTCATTCCTGTGTGTTATGGACAGACATCATGTTGTACTACATGCATCAAGTACGTTGAATCGTAAACCAATACATCAACATCCAAGTTGCTAAAATAAAATAATATCTAGCTCCCACTTACAACACGCTAGAAAACCACATGTAATATGGACCTTTTGGAGGGTGCAAGCATGAAAAATCTCCACCATCACTTCAAATTAAGCACCACAAAGTAATATGCCGCCAGCATATCACTCCACTTCCACAAAATACGTGTACACTTGTAAATGCATCCATCCAAAATAGAAACACCACATTATCTATATATACACCGCCAACACATGTGTACACACCCCACATCAACCACCTCATCATATTGTCTCCAACCCTAGCTAGAACAGCATCTCATCGATCTTAACCTGTAAACATCCACAACACAAGAAAAACAGCACATCATTATTTGCATATGTACCTGGCTTAGCTTAGCTAGCAGCAAAGCCCACACAAGCACACAGACACACACACTCCAGAGAACACCAGGCCAAGAAACCACAGAAAAGCAACCAGCCATGGGGGTGGAGATCCTGAGCTCCACGGGGGAACACTCCTCCCAGTACTCTTCCGGGGCCGCGTCCACGGCCACGACGGAGTCGGGCGTCGGCGGACGGCCGCCGACTGCGCCGAGCCTGCCTGTCGCCATCGCCGACGAGTCCGTGACCTCGCGGTCGGCATCGGCGCAGTCGGCGTCGTCGCGGTTCAAGGGGGTTGTGCCGCAGCCCAACGGGCGGTGGGGCGCCCAGATCTACGAGCGCCACGCGCGCGTCTGGCTCGGCACGTTCCCGGACGAGGACTCGGCGGCGCGCGCCTATGACGTGGCCGCGCTCCGGTACCGGGGCCGCGAGGCCACCACCAACTTCCCCTGCGCGGCCGCAGAGGCGGAGCTCGCCTTCCTGGCGGCGCACTCCAAGGCCGAGATCGTCGACATGCTCCGGAAGCACACCTACGCGGACGAGCTGCGCCAGGGCCTTCGTCGCGGCCGCGGCATGGGGGCGCGCGCCCAGCCGACGCCGTCGTGGGCGCGGGAGCCCCTCTTCGAGAAGGCCGTGACCCCGAGTGACGTCGGCAAGCTCAACCGCCTCGTGGTGCCGAAGCAGCACGCCGAGAAGCACTTCCCCCTGAAGCGCACGCCGGAGACGACAACGACAACCGGTAAGGGGGTGCTGCTCAACTTCGAGGACAGCGAGGGGAAAGTGTGGAGGTTCCGGTACTCGTACTGGAACAGCAGCCAGAGCTACGTCCTCACCAAGGGTTGGAGCCGCTTCGTCCGTGAGAAGGGCCTCGGTGCCGGCGACTCCATCGTGTTCTCGTGCTCGGCCTACGGGCAGGAGAAGCAGTTCTTCATCGACTGCAAGAAGAACAAGACGATGGCGAGCTGCCCCGCTGACGGCGGCGCCGCAACGGCGTCGCCGCCTGTGGCAGAGGCAGCTAATGGAGAACAAGTCCGTGTCGTGAGGCTGTTTGGCGTCGACATCGCCGGAGAGAAGAGGGGGCGAGTGGCGCAGGCGGAGCAGGAGTTGTTCAAGAGGCAATGCGTGGCACACAGCCAGCACTCTCCTGCCCTAGGTGCCTTCGTCTTATAGCATCTGCACATACAGCTCTATATTCCTCTCCGGTTCTCCTCCGTCTTTATTCTGGTTGTTACATGCATGATATATGTTGATCTGTCTGTGGATTAGAATAATTTTGTTCCTGAATTTTGCATAGAACTCGTTCTTAAGTCCGATTGCAAAATGAGTTGTATGTAATTATGTGTGTGTAGTGTGTACACCACTAGGAATTCTAGCTAGAGAGATCATAATAATCCTACGATGTTGTTGCATATATATATCTATATATGTACTATCATCTTGACACATCAATAAATTCATTCTGCCATCTAATTAAGAGATGTGTTTCCTGTATGTTTCAATCAAGATTTGTTCACTACTCCAATTGATATCCCTCGCAACCACATAAGCAAGCAATAAGAAACCATTGCTAAATCAGTATTTTCCATACATGCATGGAAAATTATGGGCATTGAGAGCTTACACATGACAAATAATTGAATTGTTTGCTGTCATGGATTGTGTTACATTCACATGGCTAAATTTGTCAGTTTTATCTTCATTTGCATTCATTTTTGGCATATGTTGCTATATCTTGCTTCAGTGGGTCTCCGTTAGATATGATTGAACATCTCGCTCACACTAGATGCTTCAACTTCATCATTCTTACATTAGTATTTCATATACCAAAAAGGAGTGCATTAATTTATATGTACCTATCAATCAAGTAATGTTTATCTTCATGTTAGTTTTCAACTTTTGCCTGTATAATGTTCACGACCCTATTGTTTAAGATCTTGCTAGCTTAAATTATAATATTACATCAATCTACTGCACCTCTTTAAAATGATCAGAAGCTTTACCAAACCATGAATATACTACTAAGGGACACTTAGGTTTATATGAATCCCTATTTTGTTTCTGAGCTTTGAGTTATGTAACGATCTGACCATATTGTTATTGACCAGATTTGTTAGTGTAAACAGCATATATACGACTGCGGAGAAGTATATTGATGACTACCTAAAACTGAGCCATGATAGATTTATTCGAAGCAGAAAAGATTGAATACCGTCTATGTTTGCATGCATACAAGTAAGAAGTAATATATTTGATTTTACTTGCTTCTTGGTCTTCGATTGTGTTATAGTTGACTTGATTAGTTCGCTCACATAGCTAAATTTCTCCATCGCTTTCTCATGTTTTGTAAGAAGTAATACATACCTGGTATCGAAGAGGTATGTGTATGATTTTTTTTTGCGGGAAAGGTATGTATATGCTTTAAAACATGATATGTGAAGTAACTTTTTCTACAAATGATTTTCATGCAAATAACACTATCTAATAGACACTAGAACAAAGGGTAGTAAGTAGTAACCTAGCTAGGTCAGTTATACGTATGTACTTATTTCATAAGAGCCTCACTTAAATTTCTGATCAAGGTATTTCACATCAATATATGAAAGCTTCTATCTCTGATGAAAATTTAGCATCTTTTGCATAAGTAACACACCGTGCTGATTAAATGTCATTTTCTTATTTTAATAGATGCATGCACATTACACACACTGTAAATTTAGAATAATGTACTGAAGTTATGGATGTACTCATGTTATAAATATGTTCACATACAAAAAATGAACAAACCATAATCGTACATTGGACAAAAGCAGCAAGGTTTGTTGTAGTTGCAGGCTTGCAGCCAGTTAATTTTCTGTATTGAGCATGCCCAGTTGGTCTTATTTCTGTGCTGTCTTTTATGGTTGCACATGGTCAATCATGTTTTGCACACAAATGTGTCCGAAATCGAGCACACAAGTATTTTTCTTTGTATATATACTTAGATAGGCTCCATTATGTTGTTTCAAATAGATGCCACATCTCTGCTTTATTCCAATATATGTGTCAATTATGTGATCTGAAGATATGTTAACATCCAGGAATCATAAATATCTCAATAGACAGTCTGAGTTATATTGGAGACAATATGGTAGAGATCGTACCCATTGCTAAATGGACATGTCATGATTGCTGACTATCAAAAAAAATACCAATCCACAAGTGGTATATATTTTTTCGGAAATACTAACGCCCACACGTGTGGGCGTTTGCATCTAGCCCACACGCATGGATCAACGTCGGTTTGAGTTTGCACGAATCTTGGCATGTTTTGCCAGATTTTTTTATGCCACGTAGGATTGAGCTGGTGTGTGGGCATTCATCCCCTCACCCACACGTCTGTTTCCCCACGCGGAGGTGTTGGTGTGTGGGCGTTTAGCAGTTCGCCCACACGTTAGTTTTCAACGCACGCAGAGGGGCTGGTGTGTGGGCGTTTATCAGTTCGCCCACACACCCGTCTTCTCTCCCACACCCAAAGCTATCAATTGCCATGTGTATTGCAAGGTACATGGCAATTGCCCTAGTATGCTTGTAAGCAGATGGCAACTCTCTTTTTACCCGACCATGTTATTTTGCCATGTCTTTTTGCAGTGCTACATGGCAACTGCCTAGTGTTTAGTAGATGACAACTCCTAAAGATACCACCGCGCCCACACGCCTGTCTCCTCTCCCACACCCAAAGTTGTCAGTTGCCATGTGTTTTGCAGGGTACATGGCAACTGCCCCTAGTGTGCTTGTAAGCAGATGGCAACTCTCTCTTTACCCGACCATGTTATTTTGTCATGTCTTTTTGTAGTGCTACATGGCAACTGCCTAGTGTTAGTAGGTGGCAACTCCTAAAGTTTTCAAATCATGGCAACTATAGTAGACCACACAACACATGGCAACAGCTGCAGTTGTCTAAAAATGGCATCTGGCAGTTGACCTGAGATGGCAACTGCAGTTGAGCAACCATGGCAACTATAGTTGTCCGACATGGCAACTGTAGTTCAGCAACATGGCAACTATAGTTGTCCGACATGGCAACTGTAGTTCAGCAACATGGCAATTGCACTTAAATGAACATGGAAGAGGGTCCGGACCATGACAACTGCGGGGACGCGTGGTGACAGTCACGCGGGGCATGCGCGACCATGAGGTAGGAGGCCTGACGTACGGATGTGTGGGCGTTATCTATTTTGCCCACACGTAGGCGTGTGGGAGGGACCGCGAGGCAAAAAAGAGGCGTGTGGGCATTACTTGTTTTGCCAACACATAGGCGTGTGGGCTGGTTCTCTTAGACACCACACAAAACGTGTGACAAGACCCCTTAACGTTCACACATGTGGGCGTTATCGGCTACCTTTTTTTTTAAGGAAAGGACGGGGACCAATTCATAGTAATATTGTACACCCACTATAATTTGCTATTTAGCTAGGCAACTTGCAGATTGATATGCAATAACAGCAGCCAACTTGCATGAGCAGGAACTACTAGGTGGGTTCATTGTACCCACTCAACATTACATTCAGTTAAGCTTAAGTCTACACAGAGATATTGCTGGGATGTTGTATGCAGGACCCCGATGCAGCATCAATAATAGGGCCACAGTTTTAGAAAAGCTAGACACCACTTGGACCCTCGATCTATGACACACACAGGCTACAAATGACACAAAATAAAAAGGCATATACGTACTCCCTCCGTCCGCGAATAAGTGTACGTCTAGCTTTTGTCTTAAGTCAAAGTTTTGAAATTTTGACCAACTATATACAAAAAACTAATAACATATATGACATCAAATTGGTATATTATGAAAATACATTTCAAAATAGATCTAGTGATATTAATTTAGTGTCATAAATGCTAGTACTTTTCCCTATAAAGTTGGTCAAAGTTTTAAAATTTTGACATAGGACAAAAGTTAGAAGTACATTTATTCGCGGACGAAGGGAGTACAATGAAACATCCCAGCTTCAACTGGTGAAATATCTTGGCATGCTTTCACTTCCAACACCCATATAGATTAAGACATGAGAAAACCCATGAAAAGACCTCATATTTTCTGCTTCAACATCCATATAAATATTTAACTTCGTGAAAAGACACATTTACATCTATTATATAGGCTTAGACTATGAGAAAACTTGTGAAAATACCTCATGTTTTCTGCTTCAACATCCATATAATTATGTAACTTCATGAAAAGGCACATTTACATCTATTATATAGGCCTAGATTATGAGAAAACCGATGAAACGTCCTCATTTTTTCGGCTTCAACATCCATATATTTCTTAATTAAGGATGTTTGTGGTGAAACAATTATTGTTTTGGTTATGGTCTCTTATATCTGCAGTTATCTTGTTAGTTAGCGATGTTCTAACAAAGCGGTACATGTTCTGTTTCACAAAGATGGGAGAATTCTCCAACTCATGTGGTCTACATCATTTTTATTGCATCTAAATATTAATAGGGATTCATACTAGCTTCCACTATAGTTAGCATAAAAGGTTGGACCTCACCGTGATAACCGGGATTTAAATTATTGCATAGACGTTGCACACGCGATTTTCGTAATTGAGATCATTTCAATTTGTTGGTAAAGAATGTTTCACTTTGTAGGTGCCATAGTTTAGGCCCCGCTTAGATCATAGGCTAAGTGTTCTTTTCTCTCCTAATATCTTCTCCTATAGGGTTCCCCGTTAAGAGTCACTTATGTACAGTGGTCGACCCACTTCCCTATGTGCTCTGCTTGCCGGAGAAGAGAAGGGAAAGGAGCACGGCTAAGATGTGTACATATCACGTCTAGCCAGAGTCTTGCATTTAGGGCATATATTGTCATGTTGGAGTCGGAGCATGCCATTGCCGTATTTGAGCTGTGCACGGTGACTATCAGCGGCCTTCCTACAGTGTGCAACCGAAGGAAGCAAAACCAGTGTTTCCCTAAGTAAGCTCGCTAGGTCAAGGCCTTCCCTTCTTCCATTGATTTGGTGGCCGTCGTGATGGAGTTGGAGAAGCTGGGAGGTGGAGCTCGAGATCCTGGCGACTGGGAAGTAGCTCGCCTACATGGGCGATTGCAGAGGAACTACAACACTTGTTGTGATCTTCGGCTAGTGGCGATCGAAAGTCGGTCTTCAATGCATCTCTGGTGTATCTTCTGGCCAAAGGGTGGCCTATTGGAGCATCGATGTCCACAGCTTATCGGCGCCAACTCATCTTCTTTCTCCCGACATGGAGCCTTTATAGGAGGCAGGGCTGTTTAGGCTTGGAGTCCACCAAACCCTTTTTGGCTCCAACTGGCTATATAGCGCGGCGGCGATCTTGCCATCTCAAGTGGTGTCGGTGATGTCAAGGGTGTATATGAGCAGAGGATGCAATTTGGACCTGATTTTGAACTCGATTTAGGGTCCTTCCTAAAAAAAATAGGGACATGTTTGTGTTTTCCTCTCTTTCGAGTCTTGTTGAAAGCTTCACACGATTACCACTTTGTGATTGATAGAAGCTCTGGGACCCGTCTATGGTTCAAAGAGAAAAAAAATATTATTTCAGATAAAACACATTCAAACAAACTGTGCATAAACACATATGTAATTGAACCAACTGCGTCGATGTGTTTTTACTACTGTTTCCTATATATCCATATTAATTGACGCGACTCTATACAATGTCTTGCTCACATGGCATAGACGTTGTGTTAATTAATTGGGATAGGCGGGGGTACCATTTACCGTTTCGCTTTTCTTTTGTTCGCTGTAGTTTACTGCTACTCAATTGAGCATATATATAATATAAGAGAAAAAAGAATCTCAGCAGCTATTACGTACGTGTCTCGCAGGACTGACTGCTGGAGTAATGGGACGGTGTACACGTAGCAATTGGTGTGGGTCAGGCTTGTCCTTTTCTAATATGTACCAGACGGGCGTACACAACAAGGGCTCGCACTCACTGTAACTGTAGCGGCGGACAGAAAAATTCAAGAGGATGTACCGCGGTCACAGTCACCGCATCAATCTACTAGCAGTACTGTTGTACCTATCTACTACTCCTACTATGTAGGTGGTGGCGTCTTCTGTGCGTACGGTCACAGGCCATGGCATGCTGCTTTTGGTAGTACACTGAGACATAGTAGTATATTTATTCTCATCTATCTAGGCTTGGTCAATATAGGCCAACTCCAGGTTCGAGCAGTACTAGGCCAATACGACAACGTACTTGCGCCGATTCACACTCTCATGTCATCCTCTCTTGCCTCACTAATGCACGCTCATAGTACTATTTGGGCCAACTCCCACGCACTAACCCCAATGGTCCGGCCGTGTCGGTTTAAGGGTAAACAGACAAAAACACGACCCAACACGCGGGAGCAAATGGAAAAATATTTGTTTTCGATTCACTTCCGACCCATTTATGGCCCAAACTTAGTCCCCGTTTGTGTCAATGCTGTGGACGGGCGGGACGCACGCCCTTGTCCTCCTCTGACCCGCCTGTCAGGGACACATACGCTCATTTTCTCACCCCTATGAGGCCTGCCCTCCTCCCCCGCCCGCCATAGCCGCCACCACCGCCCATTGCCGACCGCCTCCTTGCTGTCTTGCCCGACAGTCCAAACCACGACCATCGCTTTAGCTTCTCCGGTGTTTGCCAGGCTTGCAGAAGGCCACTTTCCAGAAGTCAACTTGGAGATCATTGCAGCAAGGGGTACTACCTAGCTGATGGTATCTATCCTTAGTAGTCAACTCTTTTGAAGACAATACCCAGTCCGCAAGGAGAGAAGAGACAGAGATTTACCAAATGCAAGAGAGTGCTAGGAATGATGTAGAGCGTGCTCTTGGTATGCTTCAATCTCAATGCAGTATCGTTCGACACCCCGCACTAACATGGAGCACCGAGAAGCTTTGGCAGGTGATGATTGCTTGTGTGATCATGCACAACATGATCGTGAAGGATGAGCGTGCTACGACCAAGGGTTTGATTTTCAGGGTGAAAATATTATGCCAGGGCACCGAGGAACGGCAACGTTTGAACAATTCACCTCATTCTATCATGAAATATGTGATTGGCATACTCATATGCAGCTCCGGGATGACTTGGTTGAGTACATGTGGACTCACATTGGCAACCAATAGATCTATTAGTTCAATTTCTTTTCATGAAAAATGATTTTGATTGGGTTGTGAAACTGTTTGATATTGTTTTTATTTCGATTGGGTTGTAAGACTATTTTGGATGTGAAACTATTTGATTATGAACTATTTGCTATGTTTGATTTTAGCTTAAAGAATGCATATGGGCCTCCAGCCACCGGATGAGATGCGGCAAAGATGAGGCCACGCGTTGGGCGCACGGCCGCCGCATCCAAGAAAATGGGTGGATGTCACCCCATTGCCATCTCCAAATGGACAAAATCCGGACAACAGACGTCCGTTTGGGGTCGTGCGTTGGAGTTAGCCTCATGCACTCCCTCTATATGTTCACCAATGAAGCTAGACAACCCATGCTCAGAATGAGGGTTGTATCAGCAAAAAGTGCACGAGGCTATTAGTGACAAGCCAACTCGGCCAATAGACCCCGTGCGGCGGCTAAACGGCACATTGTGGTTGGTCGATGAGTTTTTTACCGCACTCTATCATGTTTGTTGATGGTGATTCCCCTTTTCGTGATTTTGTGGATGAATAGTGTTCGGACCTGCCAAGTTTGTGGACTTTTGTTGCTATTAGAGCATCTCTTAAATGGACTGAGCCAGGTTTTTCTTTCTACTTCTTCTCATCTGTCGGGGCAGTGATCTGATTGTCTGCCCTATTGAGATATATCCCGTCTTTCTTCATCAATTTAGGATTTTGGGTTGAGTTGGTTGAAGCATGAAGTCGATATGGTATCCAAGCCAAAATGTCGCAAGTCCAAGATCCTGTCAATGCAGTAGTTAAAGAAAAAGATTCTACGGTCTATATCGATTCCATGTCTAAGAACTAAATATGTCTAGACGTGAGGAGGAGTATTGAAATATATCCTGCCTCTCTCTAGGCAAATGCTAGGCCATTTAATCTTTTGGAGCAGTACCAGGGAATACGACAACGTACTTGGAGTGGAGCGATTCACACTCTCATGCATGCATCGTTTGGGCACTGGCTACCTCACCAATGCATGCTCAGAATGTGCATGTACTAACTGTGCATGTTCACCAATGCGTCAAGGCAATGCATGCTCAGAATGTACATGCACTACTCCTGTGTCCATGACAAGCGTGTGTATATGCGCCTGTGTGCGCGAAGGGAGAGAGAGAGTTCTCAGACCTCCTCCCTCTCTCCTGTTGCCTACCTTGTCGTCTCTTGTGTGCTGGCCAATGAAAACCCGTGCACGGTCGTAGGACAAGGCCATGAATGCTTCACGTGCAGTCAGGCGTCAAAAGCTTTCTTCGCCGTCAATGGTCACCGGTCAATGGTTCCACCGGCCGCGTGCGTATGTGCATCGTCAAGTCTTGCCAATCATGTCATGCGTCTCTTTAGCAATGCAATGTGTGTGCATATTTTACATGATACTTTCAATACTGCTACTATGTGCTGGGAACAAAAATTAGATTAGAACACTGCCTCGTTCCTCTGCACCCGCAAATGAGCAGGAAAGCAACAAAGTGGTCATCCATTCCCGCCAAACCATACATAAAGAAGATTCCTAACCCTTTTCTGAAAAGGGGGCTGGAACACCCAGCTTTCGTGTAATTCTAACGCACACAACCATATTTCATTTAAGTTGATGAAGCCGAAATTTACATAACATAACCAACTAGGAATGAACCACGTAGTATTAGAAAAAAAAACCGACAGAACCATGCCAGCAGCAAACTCTTAGAGCATCTCCACTCGTTGGCATCCCCAGGAGGCATTTCTTTCGCCCCTTGGGGGGCTGCCGGCGAATTTTTTTGCCTGGGGGCGCAAATCTTTCCACTCGTTGTGCCCCCCAGGAGCAGTGTTGAGGCTCAAGTAGGCAGCGGCATTTCGTCGAGCAGGTCACAGGCGATGCCGTGGGCACGCTCCGGTGCATACAGGCCCTGCTCGCGGCGCAGTCCCTCCATTTGGAGAGGCCAGGGGAGGAAGCGAGTCCTGCGACGTCGTGCTCCATGTACTCGAAGACGGGGTAGATGCTGGCGGAGGAGCGGGAGGTGATGAGGCCGTGGATGCCAATCACGTCCGCGCTGCCCCACGGCATGCTGCTGGAGGTCTTCAGGCGGCTGCCGGTCGTGGCGGTGTGCCGCCGCTAGCGCCGCGTCGTGTCCCGCGCGCCCGGCCTCCCCGCCCCACCACTTCGGCTTCTTCCGCAACCACGGCCCGTCCGCGCTGCCGCCGTTCGTCCTTACCACGGGCGTCACGCTCGCGCCCCATCAACGGCGTTGGGTGCGCGTCCACTGCCGACACAGGAGGAGGAGGAGGGGGAGGAAGAGGTGCCAGTCGCTTCGCCGCTGATACTGCTGCGGAGGTCGCTGCTGCTATGTAGCAGCGTGCGCGCCTAGGATGGCACCGGCACCGCGGCTGCGGGGATGCAGATAGGGTGGCAGCAGCAAGAGCAATACGCGGAGCGTGGCGGAGCTCGTGGGTGCCGTGGGCGTGCGGAGCGTGGCGGAGCTCGCGGGCGCCGTGGGCGCGGGTGGGCTCGCGGCGGGGCAGGTCGTGGACCTCGCCAGGGAGGGCGCCGACGTCGGCCTCGCCAAGCTGGAGTACATCCACGTGCACAAGACGGCGTGGCTCCTGGAGGCCGGGGCGGTGTGCGGCGCCATCGTCGCCGGAGAAGACGACGAGGAGGTCGAGGGCGTCCGCCGCCTCCCCGCACCGTCCGTCGTGGCCTCGCCCCTGGCCTGCACCCCACACCTCGCGCCCCGCACCCCGCCGTGGCTGCGCACCCTGCTGCGCCCGTGGATGGAGAGAAGGAGAAGAGAAGAGAGAAGCACGTGGATGGGCCCCGGAGGAAAAGTAAGGAGAGAGGGAGTGGGAGGCTAACGGCGGGCCCAAGGCATGCAAAGCGGTCTCTCTCCTCCCCCAGCTGCCCCCCGGGATCCTGGGTTTGGGGTGGGCTCGCCGGCCGTATTTTTGCCCAAATCCGGCGATAATTGAGGTCGTGGGGGCGTGACTGGGTCTTTTTTTTGCCGCCGGCGACGAAAAAGTGCTCTTGGGGGCCTTCCTGGGGAGCCGGCTGGTGATGCCCTTAGTATCGCCATGCCCGTGCCCGTGCACCAATTCCCATACAACGCACTCGAGGCCGAAATTAGCTTCACCTCTTCTCCTTTTTCATGTCTATTTTGCATGTTGTTCTGCAACTAGTTGGTATCTACTTGTAGTGTTTTGCACTTTATTAAATTTTTCAATAACAAGTGTTGTCAAATTTGATTATTGTATTTGCCAAGAGTCTTCAATAATTGACCCTCGCTAGCATCAAGTGTGGTCGAAAAAATCAAGGAGGAAAGTGTGTGTTTGTCTAGACTGACAAAATATAGTGTGTATAGATTTTATTTTTCAAAAGTCAAGTTTCATAAAATGTTTGACCAAGTTTTTTATAGAAACTGTGCACATATATAATACAAAATTAATATCATTAGATACGTCGAGAAACATATTGTATGTTATATTTATTTTGCATTGTTAATGTTGATACTTTTAACTAAAATCTTCGTCAAACTTTGTGAAGTTTCATTTTTGGAAAAAATAAATACACTCGCTATATTTTGGAAGGAAGGAGCATTGCAAGGTATATGTATGTTATATTTATTTTGCATTGTTAATGTTGATCGACTGGCTTTCTTTCCTCTTAGGTTTCACCCTAGGTCCTTGATGTTTTTTTATATCATTGGCACAATTTTAAGGCTTTTTTTAGAAAATACATATTTATTGCAAGGTATACAATTACGTTGAAAATCAGTTTTAGATAAATATGGACCAACTTTTTTTGTTTCTGACGGGCTACACACGCATATATGCTTCAACATTTGATTCTTATATGTTATATTTTATTTTTCTTATCAGATCATTAGTTATACATGATGTAGCTTGAAACTTAGTAGTTCCCTTTTTAAGGCAAGTGTTGCTACTGATGATAAATTCGTATTATCCATACATAAAGCACAAATGATGGGAATACTATAGCGACCATGGGTGCTTATGCCTGAACGTTCCTAAAAGAAAGTGGGCATCCGCATAATTCAAAATAATTTTACAGTGCACATTGTACAAAAGTATGTCCACTACCAAGATTTGCCAACGAGATGTAAACAGGTTCATGATTTTACAAAAAAACATGCACACACTTCTACAAATAGTTGGTATATTTTGTCCAACAATATACTATTTTTGCGTAGATCACGAACATGTCTGTCTTTTGCACATTGCAAGTAGCCATTCTTTCTGTGAGAGCAAGTAGCTCACATTCTAATACACAACAAACATGATTCTTGTTTTTAAAAATGAAATGTGCAAGTGCACATAGTTGCTGATGAGGTAATTTTACAATGTGTCTACTTAAAAGCCCGTACTTAATGAACGACACCTCATTTTTGTGACAAAGACATATACATATTGACTAGAAATCCGGCACCCCATCTACGACCGGTTTCTCTGGTTAATCGCCGAACACGGTCTAACCACTATTCGGAGCATATCCTAGGCTAGAATGTGACAGTGGAAGAAATTTGAATCGGACTAGGTGTGGATTCATGCATGGATTTATGTCTCTAGCTAGACCCATTCAAGCCAAGGGGGAAAGCATGATCACCACAAAACGATTTGTAGGGTCCAAATTTTGTTAGAATGGAGAGCCACTTGTGGGTTTCCAAGGGAAAACCTTTTCCATGGTTTCGGACTAGCAGCACACAGTATCAGACCCAACAAGTTGCTGGCTCAAGTTTCCATCTCCAACCAGCCACCCTCAATTCCACCTCTTGCAACTTGCAACCTGTTCATATCAAAGGACAACCAACTTGTCCCTTAGCTGGCCTAGCTATTCGATCACCTTTATGATCGATCGATGTATATGGTTCAAAGAATGGAGCTTATTGCCACTTGCACCTAGAATACTATAGTAGGTTTCTGGTGATCATATGTTGAGCATATGCAGATTCAAAGAACCTCTCGTCCATATGGAACTAGGCAGCAGGCAAATTCTGTGGATGGCGTCACAGATGCATGCATGGAGCCATGGACAGATAAGAATTGTAAAATGCACACCCTTTTTCATTTTAATATCACCTTGATGATATCCCCTGCTGCAACTTGCATATATTCTGCAGCTGGTGATCGTCCTTGGTTTTGGTCCATGCATGTATGCAAGAACGCATGCTAGCTGCGGACGCAGTGTTGGTTTGGTCAAGTTCATGGAATCCACTCGGAGCGTATGTCGAGAGTAGACTTTGACAGGAAAATTTTCCAGGTCTGGGGAGTTTGGAGTTAACTTGTGGCAACGTCCTAGCTGCTTCGCATTGCGCACACGCACATTTCATGGGCGTCTTATTATTTTAGCAACACTAATACTCACTCAGCTTTGGCAAACAGATGGCTTCCTGAAAAACGTGCAATCAAAACTTTTTTTTTCTTTTTGCGGTGGAATGAAAGCTTAGCTTTGACTAGCATTCTTTAGAAAAATATCTTAGTTGGGTAAAAGATGAAATGGTTGTTATGGAAACTATTCTCGTAATATAAAATGGACACCTTTTATATACTCCCATGAGTATGTTCTCCCACACACCTCTTAAAAGAATCTATTATGCTTAGTTATCATCTCCAGTATATCTCATTAGTTATTTTATGACATCCCAATATTGCTAGTATAAAAAAAATTACCATGGCCCAGCAAGTGCTAAATATCACCGGTAAAACAATTCATGGCAAGAAGCACCTAATTTGTAGCCCCAGCCTGCCAACAGATGAACAGGCAATCTGCAAGTGCTGCATCGATCATTGCCCAGCAAGTGCTAAATCTACAAGTGTTACACACTCATCTTTTCTCTGTGTAAAAAGGTTAACATATAGAAAAATGCTACATCTTTGATAAAAAGATACAAGTGCATCTCAAGATAAACTCATAATCTGCTTCTAAAGGCAGGGACAAGCTTCAAATTCACACTCAAACTTTTGCAGAATACCAACACTCTTTTTTCTAGGTGTTGTAGAATGATATGGATGAACCTACAATTTTTCTTTCCTGTTTTTCTTTTTGCGGGGAGATAGGTGTACTTAATATGTAAAATAGAATGTATGAAGTTGCATTTTTTGGGGGTAAAATGCACAAAATAATTGTGATATTGACGGTTATTCATAATGAAGGAAATTAATATCATCACATAGTACATCTTCTCCGCGCTTGGAGTTCTCAGCATCTTATTGATTAATTAACTGGGATACGTACCTCAATTTGTTTGATGCCACTTGTGTCTGGAATATCTTGGCATGTTATCAAAGCGGCGGCATCTGAGAGAAAAACAAGGAGGTATTAGCTACTAGCTAGCCGTGGTTTTCTTTTCCCACCACGAGAGACCGTCCACTTGGCAGGTTTTGAAACCTACCAAAGCTATGGAAAGGTGCTCCAAGTTGGAATCGCCAAGTGGAGTTAGATTATTAGATGAGAAGGACATACCCCGTTTACATGCATGCATGAACCTCTTTTGTGTTTTGTGCTTTGTAGTTATTGTTTATACAAACACAATTGGATACGTTGGCCCATTTGCTAGTGCTTTGGTTCTTCCGAAATGCGCACCTAAAGGAAGAAGAGTCGGCGAAAACATGTGCTAGGCGAGAGCTGTGAGGACACGACTCCACTCGTCGTCAAGCACGCGTTAGAGGACTCTTGGTTGCGTGGATGCGTTCATCTTCTTCATAATCGAAAGAAATGGTAGAAGAATACCTCCGTGGGGCTAGCATATATGTGTACTTCCAGCATTGATCTTATTAGCTGTTGAAATTTACGACAATTAAGACCTTCTAGAAAATTAAGCTGTGTGCTTTTATGAGCAGACCAATGAAAGCTCCAGCAGCCCGTCAGGGAGCGTACGACATGTAGTAATGATGCTGCAACTGTTGCAAGTCTCGTACCAACTAAATGTAGATCCAATTAGTAACTAGCGTCCGCGCCTGAGGCTGAGCCCCACAAGGTACCAATTCATAAAAGTTTACAGGAGGTACCACTGAATCCACAGGACAAAGTATAATTCAGCTGTCAAGTGGCGCTTACATGATTCAGGTATCGTTGCAGGTAGCCCGGCACAAAACTCATGTGGCACACACCGTCGAAAAGAGTAAAAAGTAATTTTAGATGCCAGAGAGACTGAAAACAATTACTATGAAGCTACAGCACAAGGACTCCCCACCTTAAGAATCCTTACTCTTTAATACACTTGTTGGATTGAGACTTCAGAGAGTACTGGCAGCAAATCAACCCTCTTCACTGAACTGTTTCTTGAGCTTCTCGTGTACTTCCAGGTCCGTCTTGCCAACGGTCGGCCTCTGCCAGCGAGGACTTTCTTGACATCAGTCACTGGGATCAGGGGTGAAAGAATCTGCAACCCAGCAATACACCATAGCGATTCAATTCCACAGAGACCTTTTGGAGGATATATAATCTATAGTATCTTACCTGTGAAGCGATCAGGTGCCTTTGGATGCAAGCTCCTGGATCGTAGTCTGGACAGTGCCACCATCAGTCTAAAAGAACATTACATCCCATGTCTTACGCACGGGCTCAAACAAGATATCTTTCACCTGTTAACAAATAGCAAGAACTAGAAACATGTCACATTGTACAGACACAACTCAGGATTGTGCGGAAACTACTTGTGCTGTTACAGAGAGCAATGCCGGAACCAGAAAATCCATCTGTCCCATGGCCCAAGACCTCAAAATCACTTTCCGATGAGCTGTGTGCTGTATCCCCAAAGATGGACCTGAGTGGATTGCGAAGATTGTGACAACCTTTCTGAACAGAACTTCTTTCAAGTAGTGTTGCACATATGTTCCTTGAGTACCTTAAACATATGCTGCCTTGCTTTCAGAGTCAGGTAAAGGAATGTAGGATACGCTTGTCAAACTGTCGCCGCACAGCCTGAAATAATGAGTATATGTCAATTGCCACTGTTCAAGACACATCGAAAGAATGTTTATAAACATAAATGGCACTGTGTATTTGACAAGTCTTCAGAAACCTGATCCAGAGCATATGGCATACTCGTAGCAGCAAGAACAAAGACAAGAACTTTATCATCACTATGGCCAACACCCTGGACAGTTACAGGAAAACAAGCAAAATTATTAGCCTAAACTGTTTTGGTGAGGAATCTATACTGCTTGTTTTTGGTACCAGATATCCAGTGTTATAACTAATAGCCGATCCAGTATTAGCCAACACTGTGCTGAGGAATCCATGGGACAACGGCTTGACAAAATCAAATGGAAATATGTTTTTTTCCTCTTAACATGCAACAGTAGTGGTAAAGTAGAAAAAGCTAGGCTCCATAATCTGTACACCGAATATGTCTGGCTATCACTTCTCCATTTCTCAACTATTGGAATCATTTACCATCCTAAGTACAAAATTCAAACTAAGCATGTCTAGTTGCCATGTTCTGCAGCAGAACGCACATTCAGAAACAGTTCACAACATTATAGGCTGCAAAAATACACCTACATCCGTACATGATGTTCTAGTCGCCATAGTTCACTTCTATTGCTTTTTCCATGTGTACCACATAAAGAATCAGTTTCATCAGAGAAGATAACTGAAGGAGCATTTCGCGGTCCATTTGGGAAAGATTAGCAACTAGTTTCTCGCTCTGTCCCATCCATTTCAAAACAACGTCTGATGAAGATATAGTGCAGGTAAATTGAATGCATAACTTTAAGGGTATTATATTAGCAGTAGAGAGAAATGGAAACTGGTAGGAAATGAACATTACCAACACACATGGACACATCAAGTGCATAAAAAAGAAAATAGCAATTTTGTTTAGACATATTTACGTACTATTGAAAACCTGCAATGCGCTGTGGCATGAGCAGCCCACACAAATTTGCATGGTACAGTACCCACTACACATGTTTGCCAAATGTTGTATGCTGTGGCTTCATAAACGCTAGTTCTTACATATAATTTGAAGATACCAAAAAGATGTGGAACAGAGAACTTTCCTAGTTTAAATTTTCTGAATTGCACCATGCAGGGGTAAAGCTTGCCTAGTACAATCCTTCCCCAGATACGGAGACAACCCAGCTTCCACCGACACAGGAAAGTGGAGCCAGGACGGAGAGGTCCAAGATGTTGGTGCACCGGGTAGGGGCAACACACGGAGAACGACCCCGCAGATTGAAATGGCCCCATCCGCACGAGCCGGCTTCGCACCAAGCCGGAGACTCTTCCTCGGCCCCATCCGCCTCATCCCCGACACGGCCGAGGATCTGATCCACCCGGTCCTCTTCTCCGAAGGGCAGATCTTCTGCTTTGGTGCCCTTGGGTTCAAGGCCAACGGCTCCGGATGCCTCCACCCCTTCGAAAAGCCCTACGGCGAGGCCTCTAGCTTCAAGCAACCAACCTCCCTGGAGCCCGGCCGGGTTGGTGCCAAGCGGGATGAGAAGAAACGGGCTAGCCATGCTGCCCGGGGATTGGAAGAACTTAAGCCCCAAAATACCTAACTGACCCATGGCGGAGATGTACCCCCTTCATGGACAATGTTCACGGCACCAAGCGGTGGGGTGCCGCATCATACGTCGGCTTGCCTAGTATAATCCTTCCCCAAATACATAGACAATCCAGCTTCCACCGACCCAGGAAAGTGGAGCCAGGACGAAGAGGTCCAAGATGTAAAGCCACCCGAGGACCCATCCCGAGTCCAGATATGTAACCCTAACCTCGTCGGTATATAAGGTGGAGGGAGGGAGATCGACCCCCCCCCCCCCCCCCACCACCACCACCTCGGCTTGCACCGACCCGGGAAAGTGGAGCCAGGACGGAAAAGTCCAAGATGTAAAGCCACCCGAGGACCCATCCCGGGTTCAGATATGTAACCCTAACCCCGTCGGTATATAAGGTGGAGGGAGGGAGATCTAGCCCGTAGCCCCATCCCCCCCCCCCCCCCGGGCGCGCGCGCAAGGACAGCTCACCAGCGAATGAGCTCTAGGCCAATAGATCAACCACCAAGAGCAGGAGTAGAGTATTTCCTTCCAGGGAGGCCCTGAACCGGGGTAATTCTTCTCTCTATATCTTCTACCTTCCGATCTTCCCCGCATGCGCCCCTCTGAACTATCTAGTTGTCCTTCAGACGGCACTACTAGAATGAAAACTCCAACAGTTGGTGCACCGGGTAGGGGCAACGCGCGGAGAACGAATCCCAGCAGATCGAAATGGCCCCATCCACGCAAGCCGGCTTCACACCAAGCCGGAGACTCTTCCTCGGCCCCCTCTACCTTGTCCCCGACACGACCAAGGATCTGATCCACACGGTCCTCTTCTCCGAAGGTCAGATCTTCCGCTTTGGTGCCCTCGGGTTCAAGGTCGACAGCTCCGGATGCCTCCAACCCTTCGAAGAGCCCTGCGGTGAGGCCTCTAGCTTCAAGCAACCAAACTCCCTGGAGCCCGTCCGGATTGGTGCCAAGCGGGATGAGAAGAAATGGGCTAGCCATCCTATCTGTGGATTGGAAGAACTTAAGCCCCAAGATACCTAACTAGCCCATGGCGGAGATGTACCCCCTTCACGGACAATGTTCACGGCACTAAGCGGTGGGGTGCCGCATCATACGTCGGCACGCCACAGAATAAACCACCATTGTGTTGGTCAAGCAAGGGAGCATCAGAAGACTGGCGCCTACAAAAGCAGCGTGGAAACACCGTCAAGCTGCTCCCGACAGCTCTAGCCACGCTCGGGCAAGTCAAAAAGCAAAGGCGTGACCCAAGAGCCTCAGAAGCAGAACCTTGGCAGAACAGCTCGTCGAGTAGTGGGCGGAACATGCAAGCTCGATGGCACAAGACCGAGGAGTGTCGTCTCCTTTGGCAGCGCACAAGGAGGAGTACCGAGCCAAAGCATTCGCCCTAAACAACAACGAACAGGACCCCTACTGCCCGTGGACAGCTTTACAGGAGGCAACAAGGCCATTAGCGAGGATCGAAGCGCAGCGAGGAGCAAGCGTGGCGGCGAGCTCCCAAGCCCCAACTTCTAGTGCCCGAGCCCACTTCGGCACAATTCTTAAGGTGACCAAGGTGTCCGATCCCAAAGGCACTGATTGGATTCACATGGGTCATGCCACCTCTTGGCATTTTGCCCCTCATCTTCGGGGCTACAATCCCGAAGGTGCTAATGGATTGAAGGGAGCGTCGTCAACATCATCCATGGCGGAGTGCAGGACAACTTACAAGTCTCCCACTCCGGCGTTGAGCGAGTACGCTCTCCCATCAACAAGGTTATCTGCGCACATCGATCCCAAGCCCTGGGGAGGGTTAACCTCCCGATCACCTTCAGCTCACCAGACAACCGACGAACCAATGGGTTGCATTTTGAAGTACACATTGTACTATGTTGTTCTTGGACGCCCCTTGCTACGCACGTCTTCAGCTCTGGATGTCTGGCCCTAAGGGAGTAATCGTCGCACAAGGACACAACACCCGTTCCTCGAATAAGGAGCACCATCAGTTGGGACAGTTTGTGTCTGGCCCATCACCGGTAGTCAGCTCCATACGCCCAGACTTGCCCGGCGTTCCAATACTTGCTGGCCCCAGAGCCCGACCGTGACCGAATGCTCGACGGGGTCAAAGGGGGAAGGTGGATGCGGGGATGCCCCGAGACTGACGTTCTAAGAATCCCAATCGTCGACCGGCAGGACTGACGGGGCTCGACTCGAGAAGTTGTGTCTTCGACTTTTGGTGAGTGGCGAGGTAAAACACGTGAAGTTGTGTCTTTGACTTTTGGCGAGGAGTGATGAGGTAAAACACGTGAAGCACGAGCTAGCCAATGATCGGGAGCACCGGGTCTTGAGACAAAGAAGACGTCAAGCATGCCCCAGTTTCGACAAAGATAAAGGGACCGACCACCCGGGCGACGTCCCAAGAAAGGGAGACCAAGTCTCCACAATAACAGGAGCAACATCCATCGTTGAATCATCCAGGGAAGCCCATCCAAGACTTTCTCGGCCTATCAACCGCCACTTGGTACTCCGAAGAAATTCACAATATGCTCCCGCAACAGGCCACTAGCCAGATTCCCCAACTAAGCAAACTGGATATCACCTTATCCTACCTGTTAAGAACTTTTGGCCACGGCGTCTCAACTAGCAGGGTGGACGTCGCTAAGCAACCCATTCCATTCACCTTTTTGCCTGACTACTCTCGACTCGCAGTGCTCCCTCTCTACCCATTCAGTCACCAGATGGTGGAACAAAGAGCAAATGGGAGTGAAAGGACAAGAGATTCATTAATGCAAGAGCAATCAGTTAAAAGCCAAATTCTCCCAACTATTACACATCCAATGACCCTCGTCCCCTCTTCTTCTCTTCTACTGAAGGCGAGGGAGGAGGGCCGTGAGGGCGAGGAGTTAGCCTCATCCCCCTTAACCGTCTCTTCCTTCGGTAAAGGCGAGAGGCACACTCGCCTCACCCTCTAGAGCACCATCTCCACCACGAGCGCCCCTCAACCCTTTCTGCCCCGATGGAGGAGAAGACATCCCTTGCGCGCTGAACGCGCTCGAACGCGTCGTGCGGTGGAGTGGCACCCGGAGCAACTTCGAGCTCCAAGTCGATGAATCATTCCACAAAGGTGACGAACGCCCAGGCCGCTGGCATGCAAGCAGCACCCACCGCACTGAAGATGGAGCGGTGAAACTCTTCTTCGAAAAATTCCATCCAAGAGAGCCCGCGTGACGTCTTTCCTCCACGGTCGCCCGGTGGCTTGCCTCAATGTACGCAAAAGGCATTTTGGATTCCTTTCCGCTAGCGTGGAACAGAAGATCCCCAAGCTTTCTCCTCCACCTCGTTCATGGAGGGATGGCCCGAGGACTTGGCGATGGCAGAACGGGGACCCCCAGTCCCCCATGACATTGTTCATGTTCTGCACAAAGGATGACGTCTATGGAAGGAAGCCCGGGCCGCCAGAACCGAGCCACCCGAGGAAGGAAGGCGAGGAACCGCCTCCCAAGGAAGAAAAAACCATCACAAGTCCATAAGGAATGGGGATAATAGAGGACAAGGGCAAGACTACACCATCCGGATGACGAGTTGCCTACGCCAAGCCAAAACTACTGTCATACCGAGATCAACACAAACTCTTGGAGCATAGGGAGGGGACCCCCCCCCCCATCACCCCAATGGGCGCAATGCTTCTACCAAGAGGCGAAGTCAAGAGCGGTTCATGGGAAACCGAGTCCCAGGCAGGCCGAGCTAGCAAGAGCCCGAGCCGGGAAGATCACCAGACGAACATCCCATGTGATGAAGGTCGAGAGGGCGTCGAGGGGATTGCGAGCATCACCCTTGATGTCGATTATGGTGGGGAAGAGGGCATGGTGGCTGCTTAGTATGGTAAGGAGAAGAAGGCGTCACCTGGGAGGGAGCCAACAAGAGAGTTCAAGGTGAAGTGTTTCGATCAAACAGCTGATACCATGGAAGTTTTAGAATAGAGACCCCAATCGTGACTTCCCTGATATCTCATATATATACACAAGAAACACATTCCTGATATCTCATTACACAAGACACGCAGGGAAATAATCCCAATTAGAATCCTAACCATAATGACCTGATTTTCCTAATTACGGCAGGCGCTATGTATGGAAAGGCGTAACAGAATATCACTGATATTCTGTATAACTAAGTTTTGCCGCGTCGGAAGAGCAGCCAGGCGGCCTGGCTGTAGCTGTGCGCTAACCGCATCCACGTCAGGGGGTTTTGCCGTTCCTGCGGTGATGCCAAGAACATGAACTGCATGGCAGCCGTAGGAGTTTCTTTTCAAGAGGAACTAGCAAGCTAGCTACTTGATTATGATATGGATGTGAAGCTCCTTGTTGGATTCTATTGTTGTGCTTCTTGCACAGATATACATATGTTTCAATGTTTTTCTTTTGTCATTGTTATGACTCATAATTTACAACTTGATTTTGTACAAATGGAACTGACTTATTTTAGCCATTTCAACTTAAATGTTAGCTATGGGAGATTATTCAAATATTAAAGAGAGAATATAGAGGATGAAATTCAGAATATATGTTGGAGATGAAAGAGATACAGAGGACCCTTTATAGATTATTATGTGGTCTATATGAAGATATGGAGGATCAAATTAGACTATCTACCAGAGATCCGCTTAAGGTCAATTGAAGCTTAAGCAACATCTAGTATTCTGCGGGCATGTCTACATCTAGGAACTATATCAGCACAAGGCACGAAGTATATCACACAGGCGAACTAGCACATTGACAGGTACAGAAATTTGGTCCTACTTACCGGTAGGGCGGCCCGGAATGGAGCTGAGGCCGAACACAACTCATCGGAGTAGCAAGGTGGAGGAACCCCGGCAGGCAAGGGGAGCCATGAAGCTAGGTTCGTCCCGGGCTCACCGTGCGCCAGATCGAAGGGCAGACATACTGGAAGACGCGATTGAGTGTCCCATTCTCACCACTAATTATTCCGGCGAATAGGTGGCCACCGTAAGGGCAAGGCGGCGGCGGCGGCGGTGGCGGTGGCTCCACTGGAAGGGGTGGCTTTAGAAGCTGTTGCGTGGCCAGCAAGGTCGAGTTGGAAGGTGAAGGCGGTGGAGCAGGCGACCGTCGAGGGGCGGTGGCGCTAATGGAGGACACGGCCGGCGGCGCTGAGGAAGGTGAGGCGGCGGCGTTAGGCAGAGGCAAAGCTAGGGTGGGCACGGTGGCGCCAGCGGTAATGGATGAGTTGGGCTTGTGGGTAGGTATAGCCCATTAGGACGAGGGTTGCGGCGCAAAGACTTTTCGATTTTCCACTGTTGTAGCACGATTTTTCTAGGGTTTTCGTTAGGTTTTCTGGTTCTTTCGTTTTTCAATTTTCCTTTTTTTTCCTTTTTATTTCTTTGGTTTTCTTTGTTCTTCTGTTGGTTTTTTCTTTCCGTTTTTTCATAGGGGGTTTTCAAAAAAAATCCACTTTATCTGTTCTTTTTCTTTTTTCAGCACGTGTCTACATTTTTCATGCCCAATATAATTTTTTTCTACACATCAGAAGCATTTTTATACACATTTTAACGTTTTTAAATACACCAATAACATTATTTAATATATGTTAATGTTTATTTTTTCATACCTTGTTCATTTTTCACACAACAGAAACATTTTCTTGTGGTGGAACCAACCCACTAGGACATAGCATTGGTGGACATATTTTATGAATTTATTTCAGGCCTTTCGATGATGTGCGTTCAGTGAGAGGAGAAACGTTCTTGTCGACTACGCAAGAGTTTATGGCAACTTCCTCAATCTCAAGATGATGTGTCGGCTCAGTCTCACGGAGGTGCCCATAGGTTTTTTTTAGAAATAGATGCTCATAGGGATAGGGTGTGCGTGTGTGCATTCATAGAGATCAAATTACACACGTATGCATGAGCGTCTCCGTCTGTACAGTGTTAAAAAGAAGGAAACATTTTTATACACTTTTTTAGATTTATAAGATACATTATAAACATTTTTCTTCAGATATAATTTTTTATTTCTAATTTTTCATGCACGTTTTAAATTTATCGTATACATCAGTAATATTTTTAATACCTTTATAAAAAATTAAATACATTATTAATATGTTTTCAATATATATTTTAGTGACTACTTTTTATACATGTTGTACATTTTTCGTGTACTTCAAGGACAATTTTTACATGCATTTAACATTTTTTAAATACATGATTAACTTTGTGTTTATAATGTCACTTACATTTTCTTGAAACACATGAACATTTTTCGTTAAAAATATTTTTTAACACTATCACATTTTTTTCAAACTAACATTCACTGCTTTAATTTTTTTTCAAAATCCCAGTTTTTGGGAAAATAATAAATTTAAGTTTCGAAATATATGTATTAAAAAAGACTCACATATTTTAAATGTAATCAGTAACATTTGAATTTTCAAAATATAAAAAAGGAACAAATGTGCATGACGTTAACCTGACGGGAGGTACTAGGTCAGCCCATTAACCGGCTCCCTGAGGTGAGGCCAAGTACTGTCTGGTGCGCGGGCGGGACATTGCCGGCCGGGTTGCAGTGGCAAACATCATAGAGAAAAACCAGCTTGCAAAGAATTTAGAGAGAAACCTCTAAGAAGAATATGAGAGAGAATTCCTTATTTGACAACATATTACATTATCAACAGACCACATGTCAACGATTGTGTGGCATGCACCAATATGATGGCGGCCAACCGCTTTTACGGTCGCAATCTACTAGTTCATGGGCTATAGCTTCTGCTGGCGGTGAGGGTTAAAAGGGGGTTCCCGGTGAAGGGACCACCCACCCAAAGCGATGCGGTTTCTCTGGTTGTGCTGTCAGGTAAAGGTCTTCATTTCGGTCGAGGTTATGGCCGCTGCACTTCTCCCTTGAATTGATTCGGTTGACGATGGATCGTTTCTTCAGAAATCTTACTGACGAGGAGGCTATAGAGAATGTGTATGAGAGGGAAGATCTTGGTAAGACCGATTTATCGCTACTCGGGTGGTGACCGATAAGATTATGCCTTATCTTCATTATTTATAATTTGGGCCGATTATCGCTCTAACAAGCGATTTATTGGGAATCTACCGACAAATTAGGCCTATTCCTAGCATTGCGTTTGCAAAAACTATGCTTATTTGTGTGTTTGTGGACCTTGTTATGCAATATGAACTTTGTCCTATTTTGTTTGTCATTATACGAGGATTCAAAGGCAAGCAATCAAGGTAACACTTATGTCAAATATTTTTTGGTGTTGAATGTAGCATATTTTAGTGTTGAGAACCGGGATTTGCAAAAAATGGCCGATAAATAGTTGATCGATAAAATCAATTAATTGACCGATTTTCGATTAATCTCTAATTCCCAACTGACCAAGACTCTAACGATAAACAATATCTTTAACATTGATTTTACATTACATGACTAGGGAAGTTGTTCTTCATTTTCATGTTGATTTTCACAATAGTAGTTGGTGGGGCTGTGCACACGGTTCGGACCCCCAATCGCACAGTTTCCTGAACCATGTGCTTGAGTGGGTTGGCGATTTGGGGAGGGGGCGGGGCTCCATCTGGACAACAAGCGCAAACAACATGCACGTTCTACCGCAGTCGTGTATGATAGCGTTCGCACTCACTCATGACGACATTTTGTGAAACATGTGTGGTTGAAAGAATATCTGTTGGGCTATTTGACGGAAAATCGTTTGCTATCCTTTTGTTCGATGCAGATGAGTTCTAACTTCCTTATCATGTGTGATCGTTACATTATACCTGTCATGTCTTTTGAAGAAATCATGTGTGGTAATCAGACCATCGCATACACTTTCTCTTCCTCAACTGTTTGTACCGTATCGTGGTATCTGCTGGATTTAGCTCCGACATGGTGCGAGGTGGTTGATTGAAGGACATATATGCATCTCCCCACATGTGTGGAGGGATAAGATGAGTGGTGGTGGACCCCACATGCACACATTACTCGCATGAAGGGGGAATAGTGTTAGAATAATCCGAGGCGCTCTGTTGATCATCCGAAGATCAAGCAATCACACGAACACGACACCGAGATTTGTTAACAAGGTTCACCATCGTGGCTACATCCCCAGGGCCTGACTACGGATGCTACTCCCCATGACACCGCTACAATACCGCACCCCGCCCGCCCGGGCGCCGGCACACGCCGCCGGCTCCCCCGCGTGCCTGTGCTATTATGTTGGCATAGGTTACATCGTGTGTCTACTGCCGCTATATATGAGAGGTCTAGGATACAAGTGTCCTACTTGGACACGACTCATATCTTGTCTACACACAGTTCAAAATCAAGTCCAACTTGTAACCTAACTTGTACAATAATATTCGACACAACTCTAACAAATAGAGTGGGCGAGCTATGGGCGAACAAAGCGACTAGTGCAATTCCTAGTCGGTCGGCCGGCACGAATCATTTTCCTTCCCCAAATGATTTTTTTCTGCTTTGTTTGATCGTGAAACAATACTCCATTCTTCATCTTGTTCCTTGCAGAAAAGCCCATATTCTTTCTGAAATCAGGCCCTCCGTCGCCCGAAAGGAAAAAAAATTAAGTTTGATCCCCGGAGCTGAAATGCTCCCTAATGAACAGTAAAATTGAAAGAAATAGTAAAAGAATTCAAGAAATACTGATACTTTGATAAATGTTTTCTGTTCTTGCAAAAAATTATCATGAAATGACATTCATGGAATTCATGAAAAAACCGATGCTCCAAAAATGCTATCTTTATAAAACCATTTTCGAGTGTTGGTTTTGATTGTTTTGCCATGTATGGCTTCTACGAATGTCATTTCAGGTTAAAATTTTACAAGCACTCAAAACATTTGTCAAAGTTTACCAAATAAATAAATCAGAACGTGTTGATTAGTTTTCATGGTTTTTTCGATTTTACTTTCATCAGCTCGGGAGCAGAAGGGACTTTCGGTTTGAAGGAATCATTTGCAATGTTGTCACCAATGTATATTTTAAAGCTCACGTCTCTTGAGGCAACTGAGAATTTGAATGTCCAATTCCTGAGAAAGCAAACTTTAAAACGAGTGGCATTATCTCCAAAACAGAGCCGGAGAACGAGCTGGCTACCCGCTGCGTCCCTAGCCATCATCACCCTGACATACGTGATTCCGGCTACGTCAGCCAGAGCTCCCCGGCGTTGGCCAATCCGGCGACCTCCGCCACTCACCATGGCGCTTTCTAACCTTCGATTTCAGGCCGGGCTAGCTTTTGAAGATAAGAGCTGTAATAGCTTTGGCACTTAATTCGATTATTTGGATGAGCAGAATTCTCAGGGATTCTTTCTTGTGGCGCCAGGAACTTAGCGAGCCAGTCTTCGAGGTTGGCATTGAACTCGTCTTAGGGCATCTCCAGGGAGACTCCGGTATATATATTTGATTAGACATTTATGTTCACTTTTGTAATCCAATATGGTTCTACATCGGTCTACGAGGCAGTTTAAACATCCATTTCTCGACAAAACGAAGACAAACATGGAAAAGCTATACCGAAGTATGGACATTCATTTGACCAACCAAAAGCCTCCAGGTGGTCGTCCTCTCTTCTCTCTCGGCACATGCATGCCCCCCTCTCCTCCCAACTGGATACCACACCATAAATAGCCCACCACATGCATCGTCCTCACATATGTTTCTCCTTCCACCGGATACTTTGTGATTAGATTGGATGGCTCACTTCGACATCATGTTCACGAACCATGTTCGAACATAAAAACAGACATATACTGGAGATTTTTGCGGGTCGGCGTTGAAGATACCCTTAGAATCCACCACATCCGACATTCAGCGTGCCATCATGATCTGGGGAAATACTGAGGCCCATTTTTCTCATACCATTTTTTGGTGTTTTTTTTTTTGGGTTTCCTGCGGTCGACGGGAGACGACAAAAGGAGAGACGTACTGCATATGATGGGTCCGGGTGCTTTACTGCAGGGGAGTGCATGCAATGGACTCGGCTGGGATCTAGGTGAGCTCTCAGCTGGCCTGTCCCCTCGGCCACTTGCCCACCACCTTGCTTGCTGCTCGGCTATCAAATTTAGGCCCACACACTTGCTTGCTCACCGGGCCGGGCAAGGACAAAACTCCTAGACGCCGCCGGCAATTCCAAGTCTCCAACCCATGGAAAAATCAAGGGCGGTTTTGTCCATCTATGTTTTCTGAAAATCCCATACATATATTTTTCCGAACAAAATTGGATGTGCTCATTATCTACTGTTCCGTCATCTAGAAAAGAACTTCGCCGTGCAAACACTCTTCCAGCACTTCACAACCTCTTAAAACACTCTGCATTCACATGAGCCACAGGTTTTTTGTTCAGATAAAGATAGAGAAAAATGTATGATGGTGCTTTTTCATAGGTTATTTATAACATATCAAACTTTATTAATAAAGGGTATGCACGGAGACGTAAGGTCGTCTGGTCATGCATATACAACCAAAGAATTTAGTAGACTTTTTTGGTGCTCACAATCCTCGGCGCATCTCTTTGAGTCTCTCTTTCTAAGAACCTTCTTCTCTCTCACTCACCTTATAATTAGTTAATTGAGTTAGTTGACCTATCTCCACTTCGTTAAGTCGTCAAACCCAATACTAGTATATAGTTTCTAAAACAAAGCAAAAGATTTACCATTTTCATTGATTAAGAAAAAGAAAAATTGCCCGATTAATTGACGGAAAACCGGGCTAAAACCGCCACCATCCAGCCCACAAAATGGGCACCACCAGCCAACCTGGGCACCGACATGGAACACAGAGCTGCAGGACAGCTACACAAGCCACGATGGCACATGCCAACAGATGGCCACACACATAAATAACCGACAGCTCCGACTTTGACGACGAGCATCACGAGGGAAATATGCAGGATTTGCGCCGATTGTGCTCACCGCAAACGACCACCGAGTGCCTGTCATCGTCGCCGCCTGGACTCGCTCAACCGCACCTCCGACTTCAAAACAACCAGGCAACCCACGGAAGAGCACCTCGGACACGCCGGGAAGATCCGACTACGAAAGCCCGAGCCGCGACCGAAGCTCCTCTCGACGCCGTCATCGTTGCCATACAGAAATCAGTGCCCCCGAAACAGCCTCCTCAGCAAACCACGCGGCGAAGATACCGCCAACCACCGCGGCGAAGATGCCGTCAACCACTGGTCTCTAGTTGTAACCGGCTCCAAGACGATGCCCCCAAGGAGGAAGAAGATGTGAAGGCGCCTTCATCGCCTGATCCCGCGGATCAGAGGTTTCCCTCCAGAGCCAAGGCCACGGGAAGAGGGGAGAGGCAGCACACTGCAGCGAAGCTTCCAAGAAAGAGAGCGGCGCCCGCGGGCGTCGCCACCGCCGCATCCGGCAAAGGCCGGAGATAGGATTTCTTCCCCGGTGAAGCTCGTCCACCAACTGCCCGAACCGGCCGGCCACAAACTGCCGCCCACCAGACCTCGTAGAGCACCGCGGCACGCCGTCTGACTCCAACTGGCCACGGGATCCCCCGATCCGCCACGTCCAGGCACGCACCGTCCCCCTGGCCGAAGCCGCCACCACAAAATCCAGGGTTGCCGCCCCGGCAACCGCATCCATAGCCAGCAGATCTGGCACCCACCTTGAGCTGCATTGCCACGAAATCGCAGATCCTCGATGCAACACCAGAACCGGGGGGAGGGCTGCCACCCCGTCCCGAATCCTCCTGGACGAGCTGCCGAGTCAAACCCGAAACGCAGCCCGCACCATAGCCGCACTGCCTAGCCACACCTCAGCCGCCAGCCGGAGAACCCAGCAGGCACAGCTGCCCACCGCCGTGGGAGAGCCGGATCCGGCCGCACTCAGCCAGATCTGGCGAGCCGCCGTCGATGGATCGCCGAGAGGGCCGCCAGATGCCGGCTCGGAGCTGAACGCGAGGAGGACGCTCCAGGCACCGGAGAAGAAGGGGGCGCCACCCAACCCTGCCTAGCCGGAGAGGAGCGCCGGCGCAAGCCTGCCGGCCACGCGCATCCATGCAGCGCGAAGGGGGCCGAGCCTCCCCGCCGAGAGCCGCCAGGCGAGAAGAGCGCCTCCGCCGCCGCCGTCCGCCACGCGGGCTTAGACCGGCGGCATCCTCCGGCGACGGCGGCGGAGAGGGGAGGGACGAGGAAGGTGACCGGCGGCTCGGGATTGGATTCCGCCCGTGTCGCCAGAGCGGCGACGCGGGGGACAGGGCGAAGCGTTAAGTTCAGTGCATGCAAAAAGTTATCATACCCAATACTAGTATTGGCCACAAGAACATAAAGCTTCCCTTACTTTTTGAGAAATTAAATATGCTTCCTTTTGTCTTGGTAACATTTGCACACATTTTTTGGCTCCATGAGTAGAAGTTTTTGCAACTTAGTCCATCACTTGCTTGTGAAATTGCAAACAATAGTTGCCTAAAAAAAACTGACAATCAAACTCAAGAAAAAGGGTGACGTTACATGCATACCTATTCCTTGATGACGACACAATCCTTGACTTTCTTCATACACGTGCACATCAAATGAGATAGCATATGTGTGGAAAAAACAGTTTGTATCGTTGCAAAGACCATTTTAGCATCTAATTATATTGTGTAGACAAATCATATGTGTGGAAAAGGAACAACTATCAAATAAAATAATTAGTAAAGCTCTAAGACCGATTTACCAAACAGACGGCGTGTGCAAACCAACTTGTGGTTGGAGGGTTAGGAGGATAATAGTGTCCACAACCCACCAGAATTCAAGTCCTATACTTGACATTGGTGCTCGCATTTTCTTGGATTTATTTCAGACTTTCCAGCGATGTTCGTTCAATGGGAGTAGACATTTCCGTCAACTACGAGACACCTATGACGACTTTGTCAATCTCAAGATGCTATGCCAGCACAGTCTCTCGAAGGTGCTCATAAGGCTGGGGTGTAAGTGTGTGCGTTCATAGGGATGAGTGCGTGTGTTTATAGGGATGAGTGTATGTGAGTGACTTCGATTGTACCCTGTAAAAAAAACAGACGGTGTGCCATGACTCCAAATTAAGGCTATCCCATTACAGAAAAAGTATCCCTCAGTTAACAAGAGTTTTGGCTTTTACAACAATTCATTTAGTTTTGTGATTAAAACTCCAACCAAGATTCACACTCCCTTTGCAACCACCAATATTTTTCAGAGTTGGATTAGGCTCAGTTAATCCTTATGTACTGGTATATACATAATCCCTAGCCAACCGAGAGGATCATGTCCAACATTGGAAAAATCCAAATTAAAAAGGGCTGAATGGGTTGACCAGATAATAGAATTTATGTTCTTATCTTAATTGTCCAAGCATAAATGTACACGTGAAAAGCTGACTCACGCTAATGAAATATTCTACAAAGTAGATTTAGTTCTAGTTTTTGGTTACATGCCATAATGTTTGTAGTCGGATCCTGCCACGAGGCAGATCCTTTTTTAATGGCCTGGGATTTCCTTTTTCTTTGTAAGGTGTTCTTTTCAGCATTGATGCTTTTCTTTGCTTGGCGGCACGATAAACTCAAGCAAGTAAACTTATTTTATTTATATAGTAACTTCAAAAATTGTGAACGCTAGAACAATAACCATATTACAAGAACTAAATTAGCCCGTTGATGACATGTGGTATTGATTTGATTTAAGAAGATTCAATAGTGTTTGATTCGTCGATGGTATATAGTATGAATATGACGGTGTGAATAAAGCATGTCCTTTCTAGATCATGAAGATCAACAAAAGGTCCTAGTAAGAAAGTACAAAGTACATGACAAACAAGAAGAAAGGAAATATGAGAAAACCAATATGTGTTTACTAAAACAGATGATGTTTAGGTTTTCCACATTCTCGAATGAGCGACTTTGACCAAAAATATGCATACGAATATGCACATAAATAATTAGAAAAGACTAGCAAACTATTATTTTGGATTGGTAGACATTTTCTTTTAGGTTGCACAGAAGTATTATTGTGAGAAATCAATGATACAATTGTAGCTAAGGAATTCAAATAGTATAGTTTTTTTAGGTTTTTGTTGTCAATGATAAAGAACTTGACTACACATTATTTTGGGAATAGAGCCAGTGTATTAATTATGCATGGTACTCCCTCTATTTTATTTAGTTCACGTATTAGTTTTAGTCAAAGTCAAGCTTTATAAATTTTGATAAAATTTGTAAACAAAAATATTAACATATACAATAACAAATCAATACTATTAGATCTATTATCGGATGTATCATATAGGTTTGTTATAGTAAATATTTGTACTTTTTTCTATAAACTTGGTCAAACTTTACGAAGTTTGACTTCAGTCAACTCTAATATGCAGAGTAAATAAAAATGGAGTAATTTTAACACAGTACATACCATAAGTATATTGTTCATGCATATCTTCTAGACAATATGGATTTTTTTTTTACACTAAGCCAGTTTTACTCATTCATGTGGGTTATGGATAGCCACCATATTGTACTACATGCATCAAGAACATTTTACCATAAATTAACCAATACATCAACATCCAAGTTGCTAAATAAAATAGTATCTAGCTCCCATGCTTTTTCTACACAGCAGAAAACCACATGTAATATGGAGCTTTGGGAGGGTGCAAAAATTAAAATCTCCACCATCACGTCAAATTAACCAAAAACTGAAGATGCCCGGAAATATTACTCCACTTCCACACATATCGTGTACACATGTAGATGCATCCCCACAATATGTACTATATACACCAACACATGTGTACACACCCCACAACAACCACCTTCATCGTCGTCCAGCCCTAGCTAGAACAGCACTCATCTTAACCTGTATAAACACACAACTCCAAGAACACACGCCAAGAAACCAAAGAAAAGCAAGCAGCCATGGGGGTGGAAATCCTGAGCTCCACGGTGGAGCACTCCTCCCAGTACTCTTCCAGCGCGTCCACGGCCACGACGGAGTCAGGCGCCGCCGGAAGATCGCCGATGGCTCTGAGCCTGCCAGTCGTCATCGCCGACGAGTCCGTGACCTCGCGGTCGACATCGGCACAGTTGGCGTCGTCGCGGTTCAAGGGCGTGGTGCCGCAGCCCAACGGGCGGTGGGGCGCCCAGATCTACGAGCGCCAAGCTCGCGTCTGGCTCGGCACGTTCCCGGACCAGGACTTGGCGGCGCGCGCCTACGACGTAGCCGCGCTCAGGTACCGCGGCCGCGATGCCGCCACCAACTTCCCGTGCGCGGCCGCGGAGGCGGAGCTCGCCTTCCTGGCAGCGCACTCCAAGGCCGAGATCGTCGACATGCTCCGGAAGCACACCTACGCTGACGAGCTCCGCCAGGGTCTGAGACGCGGCCGCGGCATGGGGGTCCGCGCGCAGCCGACGCCGTCGTGGGCGCGGGAGCCCCTCTTCGAGAAGGCCGTGACCCCAAGCGATGTCGGCAAGCTCAATCGGCTCGTGGTACCGAAGCAACACGCCGAGAAGCACTTCCCCCTGAAGCGCACCCCGGAGACGACGACCACCACCGGCAACGGCGTGCTGCTCAACTTTGAGGACGGTGAGGGGAAGGTGTGGAGGTTCCGGTACTCGTATTGGAACAGCAGCCAGAGCTACGTGCTCACAAAGGGCTGGAGTCGCTTCGTCCGTGAGAAGGACCTCGCTGCCGGCGACTCCATCATGTTCTCGTGCTCCGCGTACGGGCAGGAGAAGCAGTTCTTCATCGACTGCAAGAAGAACACGACCGTAGACGGCGGCAAATCTGCGTCGCCGCTGCCGGTGGTGGAGACTGCCAAAGGAGAACAAATACGCGTCGTTAGGCTGTTCGGTGTCGACATCGCCGGAGTAAAGAGGGGGCGAGCGGCGACGGCGGAGCAAGGCCCGCCGGAGTTATTCCAGAGGCAATGCGTGACACACGGTCGGCACTCTCCTGCCTAGGTTCCTTCGTCTTATAGCATCTGCACATACACCTATATGTTTATACTTTTCCTCCCTTTTCTTCTTGTTGTTAAATGATATATGTTGATCCTGTTCATGAATTAGATAAATTCTCTGTAGAACTCAATTTCAAGTCGGATTGCAAAATGAGTTGTAATATGTAATTATGTGTGTGTGCACAAGTAGGAATTCTAGCTAGAGAGGTCATAATAACCCGACGATGTTTGTTGCACATCTATGTATGTACTATCATTTTGGCACATCAAAAAGTTCCATTCTGCCATCTCATCAAGAGATGTGTTTGTATGTTCCAATGAAAATTTGTTCACTGCTTAATATATTGGCAATATTGATTTTGCTACACCAATTGATATCTGCTGAGCCACTATATAAGCAAGCAGTTAGAAATGTTTACTAAACCGGTTTTTTGCAACATGCATGCAGGGAAAAAAAATTGGGCGCTGAATTGCTTGCTGGCCTTGGATTGTGTTACAATCGATTCATTAGTTCAGTTGTATGCATAGCTTAGTCATTGCCATCTTCAATTGCACCCATTTTGGGCATATATTGCTTTATCCTGCTTGAGTTTATCATAAATTCGAGAAGTCATCTTGTGTGGATCTCTATTGGCTATAATTGAAAATATACATGGCTCACCCGTTGTTTGCTTCAGCTTTATCATTCTTAGACTTTGCATTTCATATACCCAAAAGGAGTGCATCTCTACTACTATACTAGATCAATTTTTGAACGTGGAGTACCCCTCCACCGAGTTGTACAAGCAAAGCCGTTAACCGTTGATTTTGTTACACAGGGTGGATCTCCACTGTCTATCAATACCAAACTCAATTGATCCAGCGGCTGATGTTTCTTCAATTCGCGTTGTACGGGTACATGCCAAAACACCGCCAATCTAGATCTTTCTAGACTTGTCACGGACGCGCTGCTCGCCTGCACCCTAGCAGTTTGCTGCAGTGGAGAATTAAATATTCCATCAACGAGTATTTACATGTCAAAACGCTCAAACCCAAACATAGCAACAAGCCTTTACAACAGCTGCAGCCTGATAGTCAATTTTGAAAATCCAACAGTTTAATTATAAGGCACCAGGTGCATAGCATGTACCTTCTACTAGTTAACTTATATGTATCTATCAATTGCTGTTTATCATCTCCCCACAAAAATAATAATTGATGTTCATCATCATGAATACAATGATGAATATACATCAATTCTTTTGTGCAGTGTTCACGATACTATTGTTTAAGATCTTGCTAGCTTCATTCATAGTCTATCAATTTGTTGTTGAAATTTCCCCACAAAAAAACTTGTTGTTGAAATTATTATGTCGCATCTAACTACTGCACTTTTTCAAGATGATTAGGAGATTTACCAACCTACTTATGAACATGCTATATTCCAAGGATCACTTAGGTTTATGTTAGTTTCTATTTTTGTTTGTGAGCTTTGAGTTATCTAACAATCCAACCATATAGTTTTTTTAACAGATTTGTTTTAGTTGTGGACGGCATATATACCACTACGGAAAAGTATATTGATGACCACGTTAAAATGATATATGGGAGATTTGCTTGAAGAGGAAAAGATATAAAACTATCTTGGTTTGCATGGATAGAAATAAGAAAGTGATGTATTAGATTTGAATTGCTTGCTGGTCTTGGATAGTGTTATAGTTGAGTTGATTAGTGACTCGCATAGCTAAATTCTCCATTTGTGATCTCATGTTTCATAAGAAGTAATACATAACCAGAATCCAAGAGGTATATATATGCTTTAAAAGATATTATGTGAACTAATGATTGTCTGTAAATGATCTTCATACAAATAGCATTCTCTGGAAGAAACTAGAACAAAATGGGCACTATCCCTTTCTAGGATGCAGAAGGATTTTCAAGGATGAACTATATATATTTGCTACTCCATAAGCCAAGAGGACCTCTTATGCTCAACTCAGTAGTTGGGTGATCAGATTCTTGTAACTATTTAGCTTTGAGTAAACCAATAATCATATGCACTATATTCTGACCTATAGTTTCACGTGAAAAAGGGGTAGTGTCCTATCTATATCAGTTACTCCAATGTACTTATTTCTTAAGTCTCAGTGAAATATTAAATTAAAGTGTTTCACATCAATATATGAAAGTTCTGTTTCTGAATAAACATTGGCATTCTTTGCCTTAGCAATTAACTTACTTTGTTGACTAAATGTATTTTTCTTATTTTTCATAGATGCACGCACAGATTTCAACCACTGGTAGAAAAAGGGCCTGTTGTCCCGGTTCGTAAGGGCCTTTTGTCCTGGTTCTGGAACCGGGACTAAAGGGCCGGTACTAATTGCCTGTCCCTTTAGTCCCGGTTCAATCCAGAACCGGGACAGATGGGCCTCCACGTGGCCTGTGCGCGGAGCCCAGGCAGGAGACCCTTTGGTCCCGGTTGGTGGCACCAACCGGGACCAATAAGCATCCACGCGTCAGCATTTCTGTGGTTGGGGTTTTTGTTTTTTTTGAAGGGGGGGGGGGTTTGGGGGTTTTGGGGAGGTTAATTTAGGTGTTTCATATATTGTGTTAGCTAGCTATAATTAATAGAGAGAAGTGTCCTCTCTTATGTCCGTGCTTGGTCGACGCTACGTACTATACATACGTATAGAGAGGACTAGACACGCTAGCTAGCTAGTAAGCAAACGAAGGAAACAGAAGATCGTCATGAACATATATGCATACAGAGAGAAGTGATATCGACCACCTCTCCTTCTCCGAGAGATTGGTCGAACAACAAGTTCTCGTATATCTATCCGACACTACCGGCTACATATATACAATAATTATCTCTTACAAATATAATCATACGGACTCAGGGTCCACATAGTATTCTCCGTCTTCAGGGATCACATGGTTAAGAAAGAATGCCGCCAATTCCTCTTGAATTGCTCGCATGCGAGATGGTGCTAGGAGTTCATCCCGCTTCCGAAACATCTAATTTAAAGAAGAGGGTCAATACATATATATATATGAATGAATGAAACTCAACACAAATGATGGTAATAAAATAAAATTGTGAATGTTGTTATTTACGTACTTTATATTGTTCGTCAGTGTAGCCCCGCTCACAGGTCGTGTGGCGGATGGACTCGCAAACGTAGTATCCACAGAAATCATTCCCTTGATCTTGCCACAACCACTTTACAAGAAATAGAGGTCAATCAAACTGATAAGCAAGAATGCCAAATGGTATTGATGAAACTAGCGCTTGAATGACTAGTAGATGCGCGAAACATGCTACTATAGTACTTACTTTCGGGTGTCTAAATTGCAGCTCCTTCGACAGTCCCAGAGCTTTTCTGGTGAATTTTCTCCAAACCCTGCCGGACAAAAAAAAACAATTACTTGATATATTAGGAAATGAACAAAGTTGCTGATATGGTGGATAATGATCGATTTAACTTACTTCTCGAGTATTTGAGTCATGTCTGCATAGTCCTGGGGATCTTTTCGTCTTGAGTCTAAGATGGTTACTAGTCCCTGCTCAAGCTTAATCTCTAGGAGAATATAGTGAAAACTGCACACGCATGCATAACTCATCAATTACATTACTATAACCTTGACTAATATATAACGGAAACCGAATACGCACAAGACAGTAACACTCACTTGAAGTTGTAAGGAAAGAGTATTATATCTTTGTTTTCATTTATTACCAACGATCGTAGCAAGTTGGCCTCGGTAGCTACGGCATGAAATTTAACCTGAGTTGCATCTATGAGATATGTGTTAATGAACCCAATATCACCGACTTGTCTTTTCTTCAATTCGGCGATCTTCAATCTGCATAATATAGTGAGGATGATTATAAATACATGCAATGAAAGAGCTGAGCTATATAGAGAGACTTAATGACAGAAGTAGTACTACTTACAGACAGTAGCAGGCGACCGTTGTTTTATCGAGGGCCAATTGATTGAAAAACTGATAGAACTCCTCAAATGGAACAGGCAACAGTTCAATTCCAACGAGGTCATGCTCCTTTTTAACTTTCACATACAAAGTACTCCTCCCCCCAGAGTCTCTACAGATTTTCAAGTACCAATCATGCAATCTTCGCATCATCGTTGATAGAGATCTTTCATCTTTGACGAGAGGCATCCCGTACTCGTATCTTTGTATCTGCACCTCCATGGGTTCATAATGTACATCGTCGGGCAGGTAATCTGCAAGATTGCTATAACCGGGCACCATTCTCGGATCATTAGCGATGTTGTGGCTAGGCACCTTGAGCGGGGGGCATGATTGCTTCGCTTGTTCGCCGAGCTGGGCAATTTGTTTCCCAGCTCGTCGTTCTTTCAGCCTTTGATCACTGACAGTACTTCCCGACCGCTCCGCTTCGGCAAATTCCTTTCCAATAATGCGCTCATAGTTTCCTTTCGGCGGAGACTTGGGTGGTTTTGTCAGGGCAGCCAGAGTGCGCTTCGCTTTCACCGGATCTACCTTCTCCTCCGGAAGTGGATGTCTCTTTGCTTTCAACCCTTGAAACCAGTCATCCACTTCGGTTCGTGCGATCTCGGCGTTCTCCTCCGGGGTCCTCTCGTATGGTAACTTCTCTGGAGTCTTCAGAGAAGGACCGAATCTGTATGTCCTCCCGCCTCTGGCTGTACTGCTAGACGCCGGCCGAGCAGATGGAGCGGTTGTCTTCTTTACTTGCTTACGAGGCGGAGGAGAAGGACTACGACGCGCCGGAGCAGCCGGAGCGGCGGCAGGTCTCTTTCGCCCTTGCTGACGAGGCAGAGAAGGAGGAGGCTGGCTGCTTGGGCGCATCGGCGCAGGCGGAGTGCCGCCACGCGCTGGAGAAGGAGCCGGTCGAGTGCCCTGATCGTCACTCGCCGGAGGAGGAGGCAGTGGAGGAGGAGGAGTGCCCTGACTCGCCGGAGGAGGAGGCGGTGGAGGAGGCGGAGTGCCCTGACTTGCTGGAGGAGGAGGAGGAGGCGGAGGCGTCCAGTTCGGAAGGTTGATGAGCTCCTTCCGCCATAGGCATGGAGTCTTCAGAGCAGACCCCAGCCTAGTCTCCCCTTCACCGGTAGGGTGGTCAAGCTGGTGGTCCTCAAATCCCTCCGTTATTTCATCCACCATCACCCTAGCATATCTTTCTAGAATCGGCCGGCAGTGAAAAGTTGCGCCGGGTTCAGTAGGATAAACAGAGCCAACAGCCGCCTTGACCTTCAAATTCATCCATTGCGTCATAAGGTGGCAATTTTGAGACTCCGTGATAGCATCCACGGGATAGCTGGCAGGAGCCGTCAAGGCATGCTCCGGCTGAAGCAGCTCGGTGGAAGCCACGCTGCTTCTCCGCTGAGATGGCGGGGTAGCTTAGGGGGAAGCTTCGGCAGTACGTTTGCTGCGATTTGCTTCTCGTTCCTCTATCGCTTGTACCCTTACTTGCAGCGCCTGCATTTGGGTCTGCTGCACTTTTTTCCTCCACTCATGGGATTTGTAACCGCCTGCGTCCGGAAACCCAACCTTCCACGGAATGGAGCCTGGCGTGCCTCGTGTCCGTCCAGGGTGCTCAGGATTCCCGAGGGCCATTGTGAGCTCGTCGTTCTCTCTGTCTGGAAAAAACGTCCCTTGCTGCGCTGCTTCGATATAGTGCTGAAGCTTCCTGACTGGTATGTCCATTTGATCGTTCGTCCAGATGCACTTCCCTGTTACAGGGTCCAAGGTTCCGCCAGCCCCGAAGAACCAAGTCCGGCAACGATCTGGCCAGTTAATTGTCTCTGGTTCGATCCCTTTATCAACCAGATCATTCTCAGTCTTGGCCCACTTAGGCCGGGCTACGAGGTAGCCACCTGACCCCGTGCGATGGTGATGCTTCTGCTTCGCAGCATTTTGCTTGTTTGTCGCCGACATCTTCTTACTCTTTTCCGATGTCTTGTGGGCCACAAATGCGGGCCAGTGATCTCTGATCTTCTCATATCTGCCCTTGAATTCTGGTGTCTCATTATTTTCGACAAACTTATTCAGCTCTTTCTTCCACCTCCTGAATAGTTCTGCCATCCTCTTAAGAGCAAACGACTTGATTAATTGCTCTTTAACTGGCTTCTCTGGATTATCCTCTGGCGGTAGGGTGAAATTTGACTTCAGCTCAGTCCAAAGATTATTTTTCTGCATATCATTGACATAAGACACCTCAGGGTCTTCTGTAGCCGGCTTAAACCATTGCTGGATGCTGAACGGGATCTTGTCCCTAACCAAAACCCCGCACCGAGCAACAAATGCGCTCTTTGTCCGGAGGGGTTCAATCGGTTGGCCGTCGGGCGCGATTGCTATGATCTCAAACTTTTCATCCGAGCTCAACTTTTTCTTCGGGCCTTGTCTCTTTACCGAAGTTGTGCTCGATCCGGAGGGCTAGAAAAAAGAACAAAGACTTAATTAATATGTGTACATACCAAAACAATGAATGCATCAATTAGCTAGTCAGCTGAAGCTTAACTAATATATATACCTGGCCGGACTCGGTTCGGTCACCGGAGACGTCATCACAGTCTCCTTGTTGCACCGGCATTGGGTCACCGGAGCCGTCCTCACGGTCTCCTTTTTGCACCGGCATTAGGTCACCGGAGCCATCATAACCATCTGCTCCCAGACCATCGGTCTCGTTGAGAAACAACGAGCAGATGGCACCACTTCCTCGTGCGATTATGTCCCCCAACAACTCTTCTTGTACTTCGTCTCGGGCGGTGTCCATAGTTTCTACAAATATTGACAACATGGCAATTATTATTCAAACATGACAGATGGATATATTAGTGGCAAAAACGTAGAACTAATATTAATTAGTGGCCTCGACGCTACTTCTCTAGGGTTTGGGGTGGCCTCGACGCTGCTTCTCTAGGGTTTGGGGTGGCCTCGACAACGCTTCAAGGATAAAAAAAGAAGATGGAGAAGAAAGAATAGAGGAGTAAGAACTCCTCTATTCTTTCTTCTCCTCTTTTTTTCTTCTTCTTCCTCTTTTTTTTATCGGGAACGAGGGTCGTCGAGGGTCACCGCGCCACTTGTGGGACGTGGATGTAGTGTCCGACACCGACGGTACATGTATCTCACACCGACGATACTTTCTATTTAGGGTTTCTCCTCTACCGCTCGGCGACCCTCGACGACCCTCGTTCCCGATAAAAAAAGAGGAAGAAGAAAAAAAAGAGGAGAAGAAAGAATAGAGGAGAAGATCTCCTCTATTCTATCTTCTCCTCTATTCTATCTTCTCCTCTTTTTTTTCTTCTTCCTCTTCTTTTTTTATCCTCTTCTTCCTCTCATGTTCGAGAGGATCGCCAAGGGGTCGGGAGGTTGCCTAGTGTCAAAGGATTCAACAAAACCATGTCTTCATCATTAGGCGAAAGTAACGGATGCATGATGGTACGAAGCTCTCCAAAGTTATTTTGGAACGGAGTCCCAGATAAGATAATTCACTTTTTGGTACAAAGTTCAGCAAGAACCTTCCAAATATCGTTATTTGGAAGGCCTTTGCTGAAATTCATACAAAAAGGCAAATTATCCTATCCGGGACACCATTCCAAAATAACTTTGGAGGACTTCGTCATGCCCTGGTTACTTCCGGCTAATGATGAAGCCATGGATTTCTTCAATACTTTGACACTAGGAAACCTCTCTCGACCCCTCGAACCCTCGACGACCCTGGAATCCTCGACCCCTAGACGACCCTGGAACCCTCGACCCTCGATCCCTCGACCCTATAGAACCCTCGAAGAAAGGAATAGCTAGAGGAGAAGATCGAAGAAAAAAAAGAAAAAAAGAGGAGAAGAAGAAAGGAATAGTGGAGAAGAAGAGAAAATAGAATATTCTATTTTCTCTTCGTCTCCACTATTCCTTTCTTCTTCTCCTCTTCTTTTCCTTCTTTTTTCTTCTTCTTATTTATTTTTCCTCTTCTTTTCCTCTCCTCTTCTTCTTTCTTTCCTCTTCTTATTTTCTTCTTTCCTATCCTTCTTTTTCTTATAAATTTTAGCATATTCTAAATTTTCTTCTAACTTTCTATATATGAACAAAAAACTTTCTATATATATGAAAAAAAATTCTATGAACAAAAAAATTAAACTAACATACACATATACATACACATATACATTATACATTGTATATGAACATTATACATACACATATACATTATACATACACATATACATTATACAAAATTTTCTATGAACATATACATTATACATACACATATACATTATACAAAATTTTCTATGAACATATACATACACATAGCCACATACGTACATACACATATACATCTATCCCTAATAATAAAGCACGGTTTGACTCCGTGGGTTCACCGTCACAATACGCTTTCTTCTTGTGAATTTACGTTTTCAATTTAAATTTAAAACATATACGCGAGGTGGTACTAATTCTGCTAAAAAAACAACTCAATCGCTGCTTTGCGCTACGTCGTAGAGTACCTCCAACTTCGCACGCTAGCCATATATTGGGCTGATATATGCTGATGGGCCTCCTCCCAAGCTTCATTGGATTACGATCCAAAAATCAGCAGCGTGGGGATGTACTCTGGTCTCCACGCCCCGAACCAGCTCATTCAGGTCCTTTGTCTTTCCCAAAAAAACCCAGGTTATTTGTCTAAAAAAAACTAACCCTGGTAATGATTGCAACCCTCGGGGTAGCTCCTTTTTTCATGCACGCGCATGCACGTCCTTCTTTAAGTACTGCAAGCATTTGGTTTGAAGCTGCAAACGTAAATCTTTTCATTTCTCGGCATTTTTCCTGCTATATATTTTTTTGAAAACATACCTGCTTGATCTACGTGCAACTTCGCTCAAGTTTCGCTGCTTCAGACGGCAAACACTACACTGCAAGCGGCATGCATCGCTGTAAGGCCGAGTGCCCACTGCGTCTAGCTAGAAACATGTCAATGTAACATCAGTCTCCGCTGTCCTTTTTTCTATTGGCAATTCGGACCAAAGTGCTGCAAAATTATTACATAGACGTTGGAAGGATGGTCGTTTGTCCTACCAGTTGGATGAAAAACACTGCAAAGGCGACCACGTGGAAGTTGCAAGGATGACTGGCGATGCTACAGGTCGGACGCATGTCATTGCAAGGTCGTTTCATGATTATACATTTCTTCTAGATATGGACATGGACCTTCTTGTAGCTACCAGCTGGCAGCATGTGAACGCTATCGTGATGTTTTGATGAACATGCTATCTTTTATTTGATCTTCTTGCAATGCACGGCATATGCGCTATAATAATAATAATTATTATTAAAGTCATCAATTGCTTCCAAACTTATAAAATATTACCCACCAATGCAATCTATAAGTTGACAAAAAACATTTCACACTGGGAATCCCCTGCCTGGGCCATCCCACGCAGTAGTGATCTCCTATACTGCGCTCTGCATGCAGCGAGAAGACACATCGCTCCAATTAGGGCCGGCCCATGTGCGGGTGGTCCGTTTTAAATTTCGTTTTTTTATTTTTTTTTCATTATTGTTTTTTCTCCTTTAAATAATTTGGTACTTAAAAAAACCTCCAAAAATTTTAAAAAGAACTTTTAAGTAAATTTTTGAATAAAGCATAAAATGATTGTGTCGCATATTCAAAACATGTTTGCAATTTTTAAAACAAATGTTTGGGAAATCAAAAAATATTCATTATTTTTAAAATTTTGTTTATTACGAATTATTAATGAAATTGAACAAAATGGTCGCCAAAATGTTATCGGTGATGCAGCAAAATGTTGTCATGCTCATTGAAGTTTATGATTTTTGTCTCCCGTTGCAACGCACGGGCCCTTTTGCTAGTTATATATATATATATATATGAACAAAAAAATTAAACTTAAAAAAATGAAGGGCAGGGGCGGCGCGCGGCGGCCGCGCAAGGCAGGGGGAAGCGCGCGGCGGCAGCGAAGGGTAGGGGCGGCGCGCGGCGGGGCGGCGTGCGGCGGCAGCGAAGGGCAGGGGCGGCGCGCGGCGGCCGCGCAAGGCAGGGGCGGCGCACGGCGGCAGCGAAGGGCAGGGGCGGCGGCGCGATGGCAGCGCGCGACGGCGACGGCAGCCGGTACAGGGGGAGGAGCAGGGGAACGGGGCGGCGCTCACCGCGAGGTGGCGTCGGTGACGAGGAAGAAGCTAGGCTTGGGGACGGCGGAGGCCCGCTCGGGGGCGAGGGCAGGGGCGCGCGGGCTCGGCGACGGCGACGGAGACGCGATAGCGAGGCACGGGCGACGGCAGGGGCGGCGGACGGCGTCGGGGCAGCTTGGCGGCGTCGAGGCAACTGGCGAGGGAAATGGTGAAAATTTCCTAAGTGTTGCTTATATATCTAAGGCATTGGTCATAGTTCGTGGCACAAACCGTGACCAATGACTTTGGTCCCGGTTGGTAGCACCAACCGGGACTAAAGGGGGGCATTGGTCACGGTTGGTGCCACGAACCGTGACCAATGCCCCCTTTAGTCCCGGTTGGTGCCACCAACCGGGACCAAAGGCCTTGTGCTGCCCCGTGCCTAAATGTTTAGTCCCAACTCGCTAGTTGAGAGGGAGCCGCACCTGGTTATAAGGTGTGGTGCGCCTTCCCTCTCGAGCTCCTCTCTAAAGTAGGCTTTCGGGCCTAACCGTGCAATCTGTGCCTGTGGGCCTACTGGGCCTCCCGCGGGCCTGAATCCTGGCCCATGGTAGGGTTTCTAGTCGTATTCAGGCCGTAGGTGCCCAGTAGGTGGCACTTTTTTTGATTTTTTTTTGTTTCTACTTACAACAAAATACTTATTGTTGCTATATTTAATTTTTTTTTCCAGTTTTTTGTTTTGTTTTCTGCATTATTTATTTTCTTTTGTTTTTTGCTTTATTTTTTAATTCTTTTTGCTTTTAGTTTTATAAAAATGATAAACTTTCTGTTAGTGCCATTAGTTTTCAAATTTGAAAACACTTTTTTTGTTTTCTTTGTTGCTTTATTTATTTTATTTTGTTTCTACTTACAACAAAATACTTATTGTTGCTATTTTTATTTTTTTTCCTGTTTTTTTGTTTTGTTTTCTGTATTATTTATTTTCTTTTGTTTTTTGCTTTATTTTTTAATTCTTTTTGCTTTTAGGTCAACAAAATCATAAACTTTCTGTTGCTTTATTTATTTTATTTTGTTTCTACTTACAACAAAATACTTCTTGTTGCTATTTTTTTTCCAGTTTTTTGTTTTCTTTTCTGCATTATTTATTTTCTTTTGTTTTTTGATTTATTTTTTTATTCTTTTTGCTTTTAGTTTTAGAAAAATTATAAACTTTATGTTAGTGCCATTATAAACTTTTTGCTTTTAATTTGAATTCTTTGAAAATTGTTTGAATCACAAGTTTGTGATTAACTTACTAAAAAATGAGAATAGATGCGCTTATAGAGAAAATTCAACCTAAATTCCTAGTAAATTTCTATGAATTTCAGAGAAATTTACTATGAATTTAGGTTAAACTTTTCTCTATTAGGGCATCTATTTTCACTTTGAGAGGAGCTCAACAAGGCAGAGAGGGAAGGGCTTATAAACCGGTGTGAGCCCCCTTCGGTTGGCGAGGTGGGACTAAACTCTGCCCGCAACGAGGACCAACCCTTTAGTCCCGGTTTGTGGCACAAACCGGGACTAATGGTCATGGGTCAGGGGCGAGGAGCAAAATTATAAACTTTCTGTTAGTGCCATTAGTTTTAGAAAGTTGAAAGTTGAAAGTTGGCATGGGCCAGGGACTAATGGTCATGGTATTACGAGGGCCGAACCATAAGACATGAAAGCATTTCAAATGAACTCTGAAAAAGTTGAAAGTTGGCATGGTATCATAATTTCACCCACATAGCATGTGCATGTACAAAACGGACAATGGTAGCATGTTCGTGTGTTACAAAGTTGGCATGGTATCATCATAATAGTTGCGGGAGAAAGTCTTCACTTTTTCTTCGCTTGTGTCATTTGCTTATTGCGCCGTAACCATGGATAATCTTCATTGTTTATCAGGATGCTTGGGTCAGCATTGACATTGAAGGGAGGAATTTCATGAAACTTTTCATAATCTTCAGACATGTCTGTCTTGCCGTCCACTCCCAGGATGTCCCTTTTTCCTGAAAGAACTATGTGGCACTTTGGCTCATCATATGATGTATTCGCTTCCTTATCTTTTCTTTTTCTCGGTTTGGTAGACATGTCCTTCACATAGATAACCTGTGCCACATCATTGGCTAGGACGAACGGTTCGTCAGTGTACCCAAGATTTTTCAGATCCACTGTTGTCATTCTGTACTGTGGGTCTACCTGTACCCCGCCGCCTAACAGATTGACCCATTTGCACTTAAACAAAGGGACCTTAAAATTAGGTCCGTAGTCAAGTTCCCATATGTCCACTATGTAACCATAATATGTGTCCTTTCTGCTCTCGGTTGCTGCATCAAAGCGGACACCGCTGTTTTGGTTGGTGCTCTTTTGATCTTGGGCGATCGTGTAAAATGTATTCCCATTTATCTCGTATCCTTTGTAAGTCAATACAGTCAAAGATGGTCCCCTGGACGACAAGTACAACTCATCACAAACAGTGTTGTCACCTCTGAGACGTGTTTCCAACCAACTGCTGGAAGTCCTGATGTGTTCACATGTAATCCAGTCATCGCACTGCTCCGGGTGTTTGGAGCGCAGACTGTTCTTGTGTTCATCGACATACGGGGTCACCAAGGTAGAGTTCTGTAGAACTGTGTAGTTTGCTTGAGACCAAGAATATCCGTCCCTGCATATTATTGAGTCTCTTCCAAGAGTGCCTTTTCCAGTCAGTCTCCCCTCATACCGCGATTTAGGGAGACCTATCTTCTTAAGGCCAGGAATGAAGTCAACACAAAACCCGATAACATCCTCTGTTTGATGGCCCATGGAGATGCTTCCTTCTGGCCTACCATGGTTACGGACATATTTCTTTAGGACTCCCATGAACCTCTCAAAGGGGAACATATTGTGTAGAAATACGGGCCCCAGGATGAAAATCTCGTCGACTAGATGAACTAGGACGTGCGTCATGATATTGAAGAAGGATGGTGGGAACACCAGCTCGAAACTGACAAGACATTGCGCCACATCACTCCTTAGCCTTGGTATGATTTCTGGATCGATCACCTTCTGAGAGATTGCATTGAGGAATGCACATAGCTTCACAATGGCTAATCGGACGTTTTCCGGTAGAAGCCCCCTCAATGCAACCGGAAACAGTTGTGTCATAATCACGTGGCAGTCATGAGACTTTAGGTTCTGAAACTTTTTCTCTGGCATATTTATTATTCCCTTTATATTCGATGAGAAGCCAGTCCTGACCTTCATACTGAGCAGGCATTCAAAGAAGATTTCTTTCTCTTCTTTCGTAAGAGCGTAGCTGGCAGGACCTTTATACTGCTTCGGAGGCATGCCGTCTTTTTCGTGTAAACGTTGCAGGTCCTCCCGTGCCTCAGGTGTATCTTTTGTCTTCCCATACACGCCCAAGAAGCCTAGCAGGTTCACGCAAAGGTTCTTCGTCACGTGCATCACGTCGATTGAGGAGCGGACCTCTAGGTCTTTCCAGTAGGGTAGGTCCCAAAATATAGATTTCTTCTTCCACATGGGTGCGTGTCCCTCAGCGTCATTCGGAACAGCTAGTCCACCGGGACCCTTTCCAAAGATTACATAGTGTAAATCATTGACCATAGCAAGCACGTGATCACCAGTGCGCATGGCGGGCTTCTTCCGGTGATCTGCCTCGCCTTTGAAATGCTTGCCTTTCTTTCGACATTGATGGTTGGTCGGAAGAAATCGACGATGGCCCAGGTACACATTCTTCCTGCATTTGTCCAGGTATATACTTTCAGTGTCATCTAAACAGTGCGTGCATGCGTGGTATCCTTTGTTTGTCTGTCCTGAAAGGTTACTGAGAGCGGGCCAATTGTTGATGGTCACGAACAACAACGCCTTAAGGTTAAATTCCTCCTGTCTGTGCTCATTCCACGTACGTACACCGTTTCCATTCCACAGCTGTAAAAGTTCTTCAACTAATGGTCTTAGGTACACATCAATTTCGTTGCCGGGTTGCTTAGGGCCTTGGATGAGAACTGGCATCATAATGAACTTCCGCTTCATGCACATCCAAGGAGGAAGGTTATACATACATAGAGTCACGGGCCAGGTGCTGTGATTGCTGCTCTGCTCCCCGAAAGGATTAATGCCATCCGCGCTTAAAGCAAACCATACATTACTTGGGTCCTTTGCAAACTCATACCAGTACTTTCTCTCGATTTTTCTCCACTGCGACCCGTCAGCGGGTGCTCTCAACTTCCCATCTTTCTTTCGGTTCTCACTGTGCCATCGCATCAACTTGGCATGCTCTTCGTTTCTGAACAAATGTTTCAACCGTGGTATTATAGGAGCATACCACATCACCTTCGCAGGAACCCTCTTCTTGGGGGGCTCGCCGTCAACATCACCAGGGTCATCTCGTCTGATCGTATACCGCAATGCACCGCATACCGGGCATGCATTCAGATCCTTGTATGCACCGCGGTAGAGGATGCAGTCATTAGGGCATGCATGTATCTTCTCCACCTCCAATCCTAGAGGGCATACGACCTTCTTTGCTGCGTATGTACTATCGGGCAATTCGTTATCCTTTGGAAGCTTCTTCTTCAATATTTTCAGTAGCTTCTCAAATCCTTTGTCAGCCACATCATTCTCTGCCTTCCACTGTAGCAATTCCAATACGGTACCGAACTTTGTGTTGCCATCTTCGCAATTGGGGTATAACCATTTTTTGTGATCCTCTAACATGCGATCGAACTTCAGCTTCTTCTTTTGACTTTCGCATTGCGTCCTTGCATCGACAATGACCCGGCGGAGATTATCATCATCGGGCACATCGTCTGGTTCCTCTTGATCTTCAGCAGCTTCATCCGTTGCAGCATCATTGGGCACATCGTCTGGTTCCTCTTGATCTTCACCAGCCCCCCCCCGTTGCAGCATCACCGTATTCAGGGGGCACATAGTTGTCATCGTACTCTTCTTCTTCGCCGTCTTCCATCATAACCCCTATTTCTCCGTGCCTCGTCCAAACATTATAGTGTGGCATGAAACCCTTGTAAAGCAGGTGGGAGTGAAGGATTTTCCAGTTAGAGTAAGACCTCGTATTCCCACATTCAGTGCATGGACAACACATAAAACCATTCTGCTTGTTTGCCTCAGCCGCATCGAGAAACTCATGCACGCCCTTAATGTACTCGCGGGTGTGTCTGTCACCGTACATCCATTGCCGGATCATCTGCGTGCATTATATATAATTAAGTGTCCAAATTAATAGAAGTTCATCATCACATTAAAACCAAAGTGCATACATAGTTCTCATCTAACAACATATAGCTCCCCACAGCATCTAATTAATTAAACCATACATTGAAACTATGTAAAACATTTCAATGCGAAAACAAATGCGATCATAATTGCAACCAAGGTAACAATTGATCCAACGGCATAATGATACCAAGCCTCGGTATGAATGGCATATTTTCTAATCTTCAAGCGCATTACATCCATCTTGATCTTGTGATCATCGACGACATCAGCAACATGCAACTCCAATATCATCTTCTCCTCCTCATTTTTTTTATTTTTTCCTTCAACAAATTGTTTTCTTCTTCAACTAAATTTAACCTCTCGACAATAGGGTCGGTTGACATTTCTGATTCACGTTGGTCGGCGTAATTTTCATAAACAATAAATGAACCAATAGTTATAAAGATAATATATATACCACATCTGAATCATAGACAGGACGAGGGCCGACGGGGGCGGATACCAAAACCATCGCACTATATAAGATGCAATAATAAAAGTAAGAAAATAATACAAGTATCTATGTAAACATACAAGTAAGAATATTTTTCCTTTCAGAAAGAAGATAAAACAAGAGGCTCACCACGGTGGTGCCGGCGATGAGCTCGGCGCGGGTGATCGACGGCGGTGAAGACGGGGACGGGGCGTGGCGGACCGCTAAACCTAGACAAATATTATGGAAAATGGAGCTTGGAGGTCGAGCTTGGAGAGGAGAAAGCTTAAGTAGTGTGGCTTGGGCATTCCATCGAACACCTTGTGTGCATAGGAGGTGAGCTAGAGCACCACCAAGCCCTCTCCCCTCGGCCAGAGAAAAACAGAGCACTGGGGTGCTCTACTCGCGAGCGAGGGGTATATATAGGCACCTCATTGGTCCCGGTTGGTGACATGAGCCGGGACTAAAGGGGAGCCTTTGGTCCCGGTTCAAGCCACCAACCGGGACCAATGGTGGTGGTCCAGGAGCGAGGCCCATTGGTCCTGGTTCGTCCCACCAACCGGGACCAAAAGGTCCAGATGAACCGGGACCAATGGCCCACGTGGCCCGGCCGGCCCCCTGGGCTCATGAACCGGGACCAATGCCCACATTGGTCCCGGTTCTGGACTGAACCGGGGCTAATAGGCTGACCCGGCCTGGACCAAAGCCCTGTTTTCTACTAGTGAACTAACATATACTACAAAATAAATATAATGTACTGAAGCCGTACACGTGCCACCTGCTTGGCTTGCTCAGAGAACCTGTTGTGCCGCGGTCGTTGTCTGATTTTCTGTGTGTTGCCTGGTCAGTGACGACATTCCTCCCTACAGTCATGCTTATGCGGAGTCGGGGCTCATCATTGGTTGGGTTAGGGCAGGGGACTGGTTCATGCTCAGTGCAATGGTAGCCGCCATTCCCTCACCCGATCTGGCGCCGATGAGGCCCTGCTGGATTCTAGTTGCCTATCCCAATGGGCTAGTATCAGGCAAGGGTTTGGTCCTACATGGGCTTGCCGTAGCCTCCCTCAATCCACCGGATCTGCTCCTCTGGCAGTTGGTAACTGATACGCCTCCAACGTATCTATAATTTTTTATTGTTCCACGCTATTATAGTATCAATCTTGGATGTTTTATATGCAATTATATATTATTTTTGAGACTAGTCTATTAGCCTAGTGCCTAGTGTCGGTTGCTGTTTTTTACTTGATGTTGGCTTTTTAGGAAATCAGTACCAAACGGAGTCCAAACTCTATGAAACTTTTTGATGGTTTTTTCTAAACCCAGAGAGACCCTAGAAGGCTCGCGAGAAGACCAGAGGAGCCATGAGGGAGCGACAAGCTCGCTAGGCACGCCCCGGTGGGGGGGGCGTCTCCCAGGCTTGTGGGGCCCTCGTGGCCCATCTTGACCTAATTCCACCTCTATAAATTCTCAAATATTCCCTACACATGAGAGAGCCACCCGAAACACTTTTCCACTGCCGCAAGTCTCTGTTATTCCACGATCCCATCTGGAGGCCTTTTCGGTACTCTTCTGGAGGGGGGATCGATACGGAGGGCTTCTACATCAACCTAGTTGACCTTCCGATGATGCGTGAGTAGTTTACCACATACCTACGAGTGCATAGCTAGTAGCTAGATGGATTCTTCTCTCTCTTTGATCTTCAATACAATGTTCTCCTCTATGTTCTTGAAGATCTATTCGATGTAATCTTCTTTTGCGGTGTGCTTGTTGGGATCTGATGAATTATGGGTGTATGATCAGATAATTCATGAGAAATATTTGAGTTTTTTCTGAATTCTTTTATGCATGATTGTTATAGCTTTGTATTTCTCTCTGAACTATCCGTTTGGTTTGGCCAACTAGATTGATTTATCTTGCAATGTGAGAGGTGCTTTGTGATGGGTTCAATCTTGCAGTGCTTCATCCCAATGACAAAGTAGGGGAAAGGACATGTATTGTATTGTTGTCATTAAGGGGAAAACGACGGGGTTTATTCTTATTTCTTGGATTTACTTTGTCTACATCATGTCATGTGGCTCAAGGTGTTACTCTCCTTTTATGATTTAATACCCTAGATGCATGTTGGATAGCGGTCGATGGGTGGAGTAATAGTAGTAGATGCAGGCAGGAGTCGATCTACTTGACTCGAACGTGATGCCTATATACAAGATCATTGCCTTGAATATCGTCATAACTATGCGCCTTTCTATCAATTGCCCAACAGTACCCACCATATGATTTTTGTTTGAGAGAGAAGCCATAGTGAAAACTATGGGCCCCGTGTCTAACTTTATCATACATAAAATCTAAAAATACCTTGCTGCAATTTATTTACCATTATTTTGTTCTGTGTTTTTATCTATCACTACAAGATTTGATCATTGCAAATAACGCCGAAGGGGATTGACGACCCCCTTGATCGCATTGCGTGTAACTATTTGCTTTTATGTGTGCAGATACTGTTAACGAGGTTCTTCGTGGTTCTCCTACTAGATTGATAACCTTGGTTCTTAACTGAGGAAAATATTTATCACTACTGTACTGCATCATCCTCACCTCTTCGAGGAAATCCCAATGTAGCTCACAAGTAGCAGTAACCTTAGGTTTCATTTAGGTCTGATCGGTGTGGACACTACACACATGCTTTAAACTCCACATGCATCACAATGATTGTGGATGAGTGTAAGTGCATCTAGTCCCCCTTAGTGATTTTGGTGTATTGAAGACTTATAGGTTAAGGGACTAATGCGTGTGTGAGTGTACACAGGTTTATAAGTCTATGAGGAGTTTGATATTTACAGGAAAAGTCAACCCCTAAAAATGAATATCTTCGACTGAAGATTTTGGTATTTCTGAAGACTTTCATGAAGACTTTGAAAGTGAAGAAATTGGTGTGTCCGTGAAGACTTGATATTCATGCGAGGAATATGAAGCTTGAATACTTTCATTTTCATAGTTTTGTTTTTCTCTTTCTTGAGTCATAGGAAACACCGTACTGTTAAAGGGGGTTGAGGAAATACTAAGGAAAAATTTCCATGTGATGCTCAACTCAAAATCCTACACCTACCAAACCCTTCGAGTGAAGCCATTGGAAATCTCATACAGTTCAGTCAATTTCTTCAGTGACAGAGATGAAGTTCTTCTGGTCTCTGAGGAATTTGTCCTGACTGAGGAGTTAGGAGTTCGCCAGTGCGGATTGCCTACACAGTGAGGAACATGATAGCCCTGAGGATTTTGGTACTCAAAACTCCGACCGTTGCTGTGCTATGCGCCAGCTGTTCCAAAATATCTATCCACCTAACGGTCATATCATTGAAGGGCATTTATGTCTTATCATGTCAGGCTGCTCCCTAGGCTATAAATAGCCGCCCCCTACAACCACTAGCTGGTTGGCTGCTCCGAGAGAAACTGACACTTGTCATTTGAGAGCAACCCATCCTCCGAGGACTTTGAGCGAAAATCATCAAGTGAGGAAAAACCAAAACCCCAAAACCCAAACACCTACAAACCCCAAGTGATTGAGCATCACTGAAGAGATTGATCCTGAGTGGATCCGGCGCCTGTTACCTTTGAAGACTGTGCTTCTTCCAGACGGTTAGGCGTCATGGTCTAGAGCATCCAAGAGGAATTGTGGATCGCCGGGTGACCAAGTTTGTGAAGGTTTGGAAGTCGCCTGAAGACTTACCAGGAGTGATTGGACGAGGTCTGTGTGACCTTAGTTGAAGGAGAATACGGTGAGGACTGGGTGTCTTGGACTAAGTGTCCTTGACTGGGTGTCCGGGACTGTGTGTCCTCGAGTTTAAATACTCAGCCGCTCCAACCAGACGTACAACTGAGACAGCAGTTGGAACTGGTCTACCAAATCAGTGTCTTCACCGAGCTTACTGGTTCTATTTCCTCAACTCTTTCATTTCCTCATAACTGTGTTGTATGTTTATTCATATCTGTGCTTGAATATTTGACTGAAGACCTTATCAATTTCCTCAGTTCAATTTCTTCAGCCTGTTTGACTTCATCATGTGTTATCCTGTGATTACGCTTCCTGTACTCTGTGCCTGTCTTCATTTCATCATTATGACTATGCTTGTATTCTGTTATGTTTACCTTTGAGTACTTATTCCGCTGCTAGTAGTTCTTCGCTAAGGAATTTCTTCACCGGCAAATTCCTCAGTGAAGAATTTCATAAAAATCACCTATTCACCCCCTCTAGTCGATATAACGCACTTTCAATTGGTATCAGAGTAAGGTACTCCCTTGTTCTGTGTGATTTTGGTTTAACCGCCTGGAGTTTTAGTTATGTCGACCGCAGGTATGAAGAAAGTGACATGCCCCATCTTTGACGGTCATGATTATCCCAAGTGGAAGGCCATGATGAGGAAGCGCCTCATGGCAATGAACAGCAAGCTGTTGACCGTCACTGAGATTGGTCTTAACGATCTATGCAAGATGGCGGACACTGATGATATTCGCAAGTACACTCGACTTGACATCATGGCGAAGGATATCATTTGTTCCTGCCTATCCAGAGATGAATTCAGGCGCATTATGCATCTTTGCAATGCGAAGCTTATATGGGACCGAATCTCTGACGTCTATGAAGGTCATCAAACTTGTCATGATCCCTGGTTTGAGGATTTCAAGGAATCACTCAAAATGATGACTTTCGAACCTGAACCATCATCTTCTGCACCATGCCTCATGGCAAAAGGGCCAAGGTAACCGAATGTTCCTCATCCGAGTCTAGTGATGATGAATCTGATGATGATTTTGAACCTAGCTATACAAAGCTTGTCTATATTGCCACTAAACAACAAAAGGCTTTAGAAAAGGTTCAAAACATGCTAAATAAAAGTTATGATATGTTGGGTGAAGAAATGGATCGCACTGAAACTTTGACTGAAAATCTTCAGAGACTTCAGTCCAAGCTTGACAAACTTCAAAGTCATCATAACACTCTCTTATCGGATCATGAGAAGCTTTCTTATGAATTTGTTCAAAGAAAGCAAGACCTTGAGAAGCTAAGAGTGAGTTATGAAGATCTTCAGAAGGAGCGCGATTCATTACTTGCTCAACAAATCAGCGCATCTCAGGAAGAATTTGTTCCTCCATGCTTGAAGTGCATTGAACGTGAATCTGCTAATTCTTCACCTGAATGTTCAAATGCTGCTAATGTTTCAAATTTTTCACATGCCTATGCTATCACTAATTCCTCATCTGAGGACATTGCTAGTATCACTGATGATGCAGGGCTGAAGGAATTGTACACAACAGGCATGTACAAAAGCCTCAAAGGGCATCAGGCTCTTTGTGATGTGCTTAAAAAGCAAATACTCAACAGGAACCCTAGGAAAGAGGGTATCGCCTTTGAGAGGAAACTCAATGCTGATGGTACATATTGGAATCCTGAGCAGTACCCCAAAACTACATGGGTTTCTGTAAAGGGACCTCCAGTTGATCCATCTAACTTATCTGGATTTGCATGTGAATCTCCTCATTCTGATGATGAGTCAGTTGACTCCAACTATAAGCTATTCAAAAATCAGAATGGTGAAGTATTTGCTAGATATGTTGGCACTAACTGCAGGAACGGCTCCCCTGTGAAGAAAATCTGGGTTCCCAAAAGATGCCTTGAAAATCTTCAAGTGAATGTCATCATGACGCCACCTGTGAAGAATAGGAACCCCAGATCAAATTCTTCATATGGATCAAATTCCTCATATGAACATCATCGTGCTAACCCGTCTGTTTCACAGGGAAGATCTAAGGATTATGGATATGTGCATTATTCTTCAAATCATTATGTCCATAAGTCCTTCAAGAATTTCTCTGCTTACTCTTATGCTTACTCTAACCCCTCTTATGTGAAACGAAATGGACTGGCTTCTATGCCATCCTTCTCGTATGGAGCTCGCAGAATGATGAACTCTTTGCCACCCCTTCAGATGTGGGTGGTGAAGAAAAAGAACTAATCTCTTCTGCAGGGTCAGGTCTCCAGACGCACGTAATCGTCTGAAGAATTTGCTGGAGACCTGAGCTGCCTGAAAGGACGCAGGCTAATCATGAAGAAATGAACTTTCATTTCTCACGTCCTCATATTGCTTTATCAATTCTTTTACTTTATGAAATTGATCTGATGAATTGATGTCATATTCTTCACTGATGAAGTATATGAGTTTGTAAGCTGCACTAATTCATCTGCAGGATGATCAACCCAAAGCCACTGAGTGGGTCCTCGATAGTGGATGTACAAACCACATGACTGGTGACAAGAATCTATTGATGGATGCTCCATTATCATCGTCGCATCTGAAGCATATCATCTTTGCCGACAAAGGCAAAAGTCAGGTATTGGGTCTAGGTAAGGTTGCAATTACAAAGGATCGACACATGGACAAAGTCATGCTTGTTGAGTCCTTAGGATACAACCTTATGTTTGTCTCAATGCTTTGTGATCTTGATATGGTTGTTGTCTTAGGCAAGTACTGTTGTGTTGTGGTTATGGAAGCTGACAATTCCAAAGGCTTCGAAGGCTTTAGGAGAGGAGACCTGTATATTGTTGATTTCTCTACATGACCACAACCAGCCGTGTGCTTACTTGCAAAAGCTTCAGAAGGCTGGCTCTGGCATCGACAACTTGGTCATGCAGGGATGAGGAATTTGCACACGCTTGCGAAGAAGAAGCATGTCATTGGCATCGAGAATGTCAAATTCCTCAAGGATCACCTATGCGGAGCCTGTGAAGCTGGGAAGATGACCAAGGCCAAGCATCCAGCGAAGACTATCATGACCACCACTTGCCCATTTGAATTGCTTCACATGGATCTCTTTGGTCCTAATCATTATTCTTCTATCTCAAATGAAGCATCTCAATAAGGCTTTGTTATTGTTGATGATTACTCTCGTTACACATGGGTACACCTTGTTACTTACAAACATGAAGTGCAGGAAGTCTTCAAACGATTTTCCTCGAGGGCTTCAACCAACTTTGGTGTGAAGATCAAGAACATCAGAAGTGACAATGGCACTGAGTTCAAGAATTCTGGTCTCGATGACTATCTTGATGAACTTGGTATTACTCATGAGTAATCTGCTCCTTACACTCCTCAGCAAAACGGCGTCGTGGAGCGCAAGAACAGGACTCTTGCTGAGATGGCTCGCACTATGCTTGATGAATACAAAATGCCTCGTCGTTTCTGGACTGAGGCAATTGATACTGCGCGCCACATCATCAACAGAGTATATCTTCACAAATTCTTCAAAAAGACTGCCTATGAACTCCTCACTGATAAGAAACCCAATGTAAGTTATTTCAAAGTCTTCGGTGCTAAATGTTGGACTAGAGATCCTCATCACAACTCAAAATTTGCACCGAAAGCACATGAAGGTTTTATGCTTGGTTACGGAAAGGACTCGCACACCCACAGAGTCTTCAACAACGTTCTTCACAAAGTTGTTGAAACTGTAGATGTGCGGTTCGATGAAACTAATGGCTCGCAAAGAGAGCACCTACCTACTATGATAGATGAACCAGCACCTGAGGAAACTATCAAGTTCAAGGCTACTGAGGATGTCATTCCTACTGAAGAATCTGCTGAAGAATTCATTCCAGAACATGAAGAACGTCGAGCTAATGCACCTGAAGAAAATGGTGCTGAAGAAAACGCTGATCAAACTCTTCAACGACAACCAGCTCATCCTCGCATTGCAAAAGAAGTGCAATTTGAAAAGATCATCAATGACATCAAAGCGCCAAGTCCTCTCACACGCTCAAAAGCTTAACATTTGTCTAACTTTTGTGGGCAGTATGCTTTTGTCTCTATTATAGAGCCCACTAAGGTAGATGAAGCATTTCTGGAGCCTGAGTGGATTCAGGCCATGCAAGAAGAATTACATCAGTTCAAGCTCAACAATGTCTGGGAACTGGTCAAATGTCCAGATCGTCGCAAGCACAATATCATCGGCACAAAGTGGATCTACCGCAACAAGCAAGATGAAAATGGCCTTGTTGTGAGGAATAAGGCACGGCTTGTAGCTCAAGGCTACACACAGGTTGAAGGAATTGATTTCGATGAAACTTTTGCACCTGTTGCTAGACTTGAGGCTATTCGCATATTACTTGCTTATGCTAACCATCATGATATCACTCTATATCAAATGGATGTGAAAAGTGCATTCCTCAATGGTAAGCTTGAGGAAGAAGTATATGTCGCTCAACCCCCAGGTTTTGAAGATCCAAAGAATCCTGACAAAGTCTTCAGACTCAACAAGGCCCTCTATGGCCTCAAGCAGGCCCCACGGGCTTGGTATGATACTTTGAAGGAACTCTTCATGAAGAAAGGCTTCAAACCCGGTTCACTCGACCCTACTCTTTTCACTAAATCTTATGATGGTGAATTGTTTGTGTGCCAAGTATATGTTGATGATATTATCTTTGGTTGTACTGACCAACGTTATAGTGATGAATTTGCCTATATGATGAGTGAAGAATATCAAATGTCTAGTATGGGAGAGTTGAAATTCTTCTTAGGTCTTCAAATTCGTCAACAACACAATGGCATATTCATATCTCAGGAGAAATACCTCAAGGATGTACTGAGGAAATTCGGCCTGCAAGATTGCAAAGGCGTCAAAATTCCTATGCCCACAAATGGCCATCTGTGCACTGATGAAAATGGTATTGACTTTGATCATAAGGTATACCGCTCCATGATAGGTTCCTTATTATACTTATGTGCATCTAGGCTAGATATAATGCTTAGTGTTTGCATGTGTGCCCGATTTCAAGCTGCACCAAAGGAATCACACCATAAGGCTGTGAAGCATATTCTTCGATATCTAGCTCACACACCAACACTTGGATTATGGTACCCCAAGGGCTCGGCTTTTGATCTTGTTGGATATTCTGATTCTGACTATGCTGGTGATCGTGTGGATCGCAAGTCAACATCTGGTACATGTCATTTCCTTGGACGATCTTTGGTCTGTTGGTCCTCGAAGAAACAGAACTGCGTATCACTATCTATTGCTGAAGCTGAGTACATTGCCGCTGGTTCTTGCTGTGCCCAATTTCTATGGATGAAGCAAACTCTCAAGGACTACAGCGTCAACATGAAGAATGTACCTCTCTTCTGTGACAATGAGAGTGCCATCAAGATTGCTCACAACCCAGTTCAGCACTCGAAGACAAAGCACATTCAGATTCATCATCATTTTCTTCGTGATCATGTGTTGAAGGGCGACATTTCTATTGAGCATGTGAAGACTGAAGAACAGTTAGCCGATATCTTCACAAAGCCCTTGGATGAGAAGAGATTTAGCAAGTTGTGGTGTGAGCTAAATATCCTAGAATCTTTGAATGTTCTTTGAAAAGGACACTCATCCTAACACTTATGCAAAATTGATGACTTAGATGTGCAACACATGAAGAAACGTTTTACTTCAATCAATGAAGAATAACACTCTTAGTGTGAAGAAATTAATGAAGAATTTGATTCTCAGAACCCTACGATAATTGTACGCGGTGTCTGAAATCATCATTCTTATATGGTGGGTCACACCACCACCAAAAGTTGAAATTCCTCAAATTATTCATATTCTTCAACTTTGCATAGTCTTCACTGGTTCCGTTGTTTTTCTTCATTGGCTATATATATATATATATATATGAGTTTATGTCCTCTACAACATTCACTTATTGCTATTTCTTCAAGTTGGTTTTCTGCTAAGTGAATGTGATCGGACCCTTCCCCTCTATGCTATACTCAACCCAATCTGTTCACAAATTCTTCATGTGCGTTCTATTTGTAACTCGTTCAAAATCTTCACTGTGTCCTTGTCAGCTGAAGAAATTGAGAACGGAACTTTAAAACTAATCTTATCCAAATTTTCGATTTTGCCGCTCAAATCATTCTGTATCCCACGATAAATTTTTAATTCACCCACGATCTTACACGATCTCCACTACATAGTACGTGGGTGACACATGTCGTGCGAAGGAGAAGGGTCAGGGGCACGTTCATCCCAAATCTTCGGGCGAATAGTTTTTCACTGCTACTATAAATACCCCCTCATCCCTTCCTCACTTCCTTTACTCCGCTCGATCTCTCTCTCCCACTCGAGCTTCCCAAACCCTAGCGCCGCCGCTACTCCATCGTCGCCGGTGAGGAAGAGCTTCACTGCCTCGACCTCGTCCTCGTCGTACTCGCGCCGACCGCGGAAATCTTCACCTCCGCCGCCGCCGTAGACGACTTCCTCCGCCAAGTTAGGGCGTGGAAGATCTACACCGACGAACTCCACTGTTTCACCTCACTGTTCATCGTGTTCTTCATTCAGGGTAATTAAAAGTTACTTTTACTGCCCTCCTTGATTCGAAGTTTCTCTATAAAATCTTCAAAGGTGTTTTATTCTTCAAATCTTCACACACTAAACACCTCACATGTCATCTGTTCTTGATTCGTTTCTCTAAGCATCATTTTTCTTCAAGATTCCTCAATTGTGTGGATCCTCGATCTATACAACTCTGGAACCTAAGACAAAAAATGCTTAGTGAAAATTTTCAAGACTCATTTGGTCAAATTCCTCAAACTTGTTCTTTTTGAAAAACCTTCTGAGAACGCATATGACCTCTCCAAATTCCTCGCAACTATACTCTGTTCACAGGTACACATGTCAGCTGCTGAATCACTAGGTTCTCATCAACTTAACTCATTTGTAGCGTTCCTCGAAGAAAAGTTGCATACTTCTTCAGAGAATTCGATTGTTAAAATTCCTCAACTGAAGAAAATGGCTGATGATAAAAGGCCACAGAAGGGAGGAAAGAGGCCTGAGGTAAATACAGCGTTTGAGATCCCTGATGACATATATGCTGGGTACTGCACACCTACTGAGGAAACCAAGAATGAGCGCAAAGTGCACAAACAGAGGATAGAGAGGAGATGGGCAAGAGAATGGAGGGAGTACAGATATGTCACTCCTAAGTACATGAAGAAATTCACACTCAATCCTCCATGCCCAAGAGCTCCATTGGCACCTGGCCAAGTAGCAGATCCCACCAGCCTCAAGCGCGGTGAGGACTATCCTGATGAATGGGCCAAGCGCCAAGGCAAGTTGGCCAAGCAAGCCAGAGAAGCAGTGAGGAAATTCAATGAAGACTCTGCTGTGGCTGCTGCTGCCTCTACCGAGGCCTCTGTCAAGCCGAGGAAATCCATGCCTAAGAAGCCTGCTCGTAATACAAGTGCTTCACCAACAGTGCCCTCACGGCCAAGTTCCTCAGCTGCGCCCTCACGACCAGACTCTTCAAGGTCCTCACGACCAATCCCTCAAGCCGCTCCTTCAAAATCCTCAGCACCTCCTCCAAAGTCCTCAGCTGTTCCGACAAAGTCCTCAGCACCTGCGCATCTGGCCTCGTGCCAAAGGACTACAGGCATCTCCATTGCCTCTGGTGTCTCAGCAAGCTCCTCAGCTGCACCAAATTCTTCATTTGGGCTCACTCTGATGAAGACCAAGGCAACTGCTGGACGAAGTCCTCGGCCAAGTTCTCAAAAGAAGCAAGTCGCTTTCCAAGTGCCATCTGAAGAAGATGAAGCTGATGATGATGAACTTGCAGAAATCATCAAAGACAGACAAGTTAGGGCCGCTAGAGCCAAAGGCACACCTGTGCCACTGGTTTTGGATCCCAAGCTGATCCTCGAGTACATTGATCTCTGGCACAAGGACCCAAATACTCCTATGCCTGACTTCAAGCTGACGCCTGGTCAAAATCACATGCTGACTCATTTCATCCAAGAGGAGAAATGGAAATATGATCAGGCCAGGCAGATCAAGAAGGCCCAGTACAAAAAGAAGAAATACCTGAAGAACAACGTTGTCACTATGACCACTAATGAACTTGTAAAAATCCAATCTGAAATCAAAACCCTCAGCGATGACTTCCAAGCCTACTATGATGATTGGCAAGGAGCCAAAGTTAGATTTGTAAAGATAACTGAACAGTTCACTTCAAATGTTGCTGCCCCAACGCAACAGGAAATTCCTCAGGCTGAAGCATCTGCTCAGCCGACTGAAGAACATGCCAGCACCGCTGATGACAATCAGGCTGATGAAGAAAATGTGAGTTCCAGGGCTAATGACTGCATTCCAGCCACTGAAGAAATTGCCAGGGCACCCACTAGTGGTGTGCCTAAAGAAACTGAAGAACTCAGGGCAACTGCATCAGTTGTGCCTAAAGAAAATCAACCAGATTCCTCAGCTGCTCCTGCACCAACTTCAACTCCAATCCTTCCATCTGCATCAGATGTGAAGAAGACCAAGGCTGCAGAGCGTGCTGCAGTGAAGAAAAGGAAAGCATCAGCTGCTTCAGATTCTTCAGCTCTGAAGAAAATGAAGCCTATGACAAGCTCATTTGCACATCCGATTGATGCTGTTCCCATCTCAACCAGGCCATCAAAGGACCTTGTTCCTTTTGATGAAGAATATGTGATCCCCAGCGGATCTGATGAAGAAACTCCTTCTGCTGCTTCGTCTGAACCGTTGGATGAAGAAATTGAAGTGGATGCGATCCCTTTAACACCTATCATCTCCTCGCCTATGCCTCAGTTCACAACTGAAGAGGCTGGCGTTGAAGAAATGGAAGATGAAGATGTGGACATTGGCTGCTCCACACCCGTAATCAGTGATGAATTCTGGGAAAGTCAGCATCCAAACTCTCCAATGTTCACCCCTCTACAGCAAATTCCTCAGTCCCCCACACAAACTGTTCACATGGGCTCTGAAGAAACTCATCCCACTGCATCTGTCCATGAGGAAATTCCAGCCACTAGCGCTGAAGAAACTGCTGCTGCTGAACAACCAACTACGCAGACTGCCACTGAGGAAGAACCAGAAATTCCTCAGCCTGAAGAACCTGCGATTGAGATTCCTGAGGTCGTGATGCAACTCATTGACACTCCTCTGCAAAAGCCAAAGGATCCATTCTCACCCAAGCAAAAGTTCAAGGCTGATGATTTCTTCGGCGAGCATGTATTCTTCGAAGATTATAACCCATATGACTCTGCTCGCATTAGGAAGAGGCATTTCTGGACTGCTAGTCAAGCCAATTTCTATTCCTCAGTGTTGTTCAACAAGGAAAAGATTTTCTACCATGAGCATATTCCTCACGTGGATATGGAATCTCTGCCGTGCTTTGCACCAGTCCTCGGTGTTCTTCATGACGCTGTACTGCTCAATTTTTTCTCTGACATCTGCGATTGGAATGAAGAACTGATTCTTCAATTCTATGCAACGCTGCACATCACCGGAAATGCTGAAGATGTGAATTCATGGGTGCTGGACTGGATGTCTGAAAACACTCACTACACTACACCAGCCTCTGAATTGCTTCGTGATCTACCACTCAGTCCTCCCCTTGAAGAAGCTCGCTGCATCTACAGTGAACCTGAGCTCACACATCATTACATGCAAGTGCTGATGAAGCCTTTGAAACCAGTTCAGGCACCTCGAACAAAATTCCTCGTGAAGGAATTGTTGTACGTGCCCAGAACTGTCTATCGTATTCTTCGAAGATTATAACCCATATGACTCTGCTCGCATTAGGAAGAGGCGTTTCTGGACTGCTAGTCAAGCCAATTTCTATTCCTCGGTGTTGTTCAACAAGGAGAAGATTTTCTACCATGAGCATATTCCTCACGTGGATATGGAATCTCTGCCGTGCTTCGCACCAGTCCTCAGTGTTCTTCATGACGCTGGACTGCTCAATTTTTGCTCTGACATCTGCGATTGGAATGAAGAACTGATTCTTCAATTCTATGCAACGCTGCACATCACCGGGAATGCTGAAGATGTGAATTCATGGGTGCTGGACTGGATGTCTGAAAACACTCACTACACTACACCAGCCTCTGAATTGCTTCGTGATCTACCACTCAGTCCTCCCCTTGAAGAAGCTCGCTGCATCTACAGTGAACATGAGCTCACACATCATTACATGCAAGTGCTGATGAAGCCTTTGAAACCAGGTCAGGCACCTCGAACAAAATTCCTCGTGAAGGAATTGTTGTACGTGCCCAGAACTGTCTATCGTATTCTTAAGAGGACAATTAGTCCTATCAAAGGCCACGACTCATCTGATGAGAAAATTGTTGGCATCATGAAGAATCTGGTATTCAACATCATTCATGGCATTCCTGTCAACTATCACGATTTCTTCATGAGGACTATGGCCAATGTTGCACTGTCTCCGTTTGAGCTAAAGCCTTATGCACCTTGGATCATGAGATTCCTCAGGACAAGGTCTTCACTCAACTACAAAGCTGATTTCCAGAATCATCTCAGCTACTTGCCCCCAATTGAAGTCCTCAAGCAGACATATTCCTCGGTTGATGGAAAGGGCAAGGCACCAACTGTAATTGATGAAGGCATTCGTCCATTGGATGGTCAGTTTCGCAAAGCTGCATCTTATTCCACCAATGATGACTCTGCCACACATGACTCTGCCAATGCTCCCAAGTCTACTCCTCAAGCCACTGCTCCGCACGTGATGACAGACCGTGAACTTCTGCTTAGTCTTCACCAGAAGGTGGATCGAAATCATAAATGGGTTAAGCGTCAGTTTGGTTCACTTCTTCACAACATGACTGCCACACATAATGCAGTGAAGAAAAACCACTACTACCTCCATCAAGTCTTCGGTCGCACCTGGGCAATCCTGTCTCATCTGTATGGTGAAGAAGATCTGAAGAACATGGGTCTTAATGAAGATTTTGACTGGTCTGCACCTCCACCGAAGAAATTCAAGAAGGTCAAGGTTCCTTCTCTAGTGGCCAGCTCATATTCTTCATCGCGCGACACTGATGAACATGAAGATTTGGACGACACCATGATTCAACTCTTCAAGTGTGCATTGCTTCAAAACAAATTCCTCACTATGCACATCTTCAGGGGGAGTTCTTCTATATCTTGCAATCAAATTCCTCAATATCAGTATTTACACTTCATATGTTTATCCCCGTTGAAAACTTAACCTATATTGTCATCAATCACCAAAAAGGGGGAGATTGTAAGTGCATCTAGTGCCCCTTAGTGATTTTGGTGTATTGAAGACTTATAGGTTAAGGGACTAATGTGTGTGTGAGTGTACACAGGTGTATAAGTCTATGAGGAGTTTGATATTTACTGGAAAAGTCGACCCCTAAAAATGAATATCTTCAACTGAAGATTTTGGTATTTCTGAAGACTTTCATGAAGACTTTGAAAGTGAAGAAATTGGTGTATCCGTGAAGACTTGATATTCATGCGAGGAATATGAAGCTTGAAGACTTTCGTTTTGATAGTTTTGTTTTTCTCTTTCTTGAGTCATAGGAAACACAATACTGTTAAAGAGGGTCGAGGAAATACTAAGGAAAAATTTCCATGTGATGCTCAACTCAAAATCCTACACCTACCAAACCCTTCAAGTGAAGCCATTGGAAATCTCGTACAGTTCAGTCAATTTCTTCAGTGACAGAGACAAAGTTCTTCTGGTCTCTAGGAATTTGTCCTGACTGAGGAGTTAGGAATTCACCAGTGCGGATTGCCTACACAGTGAGGAACATGATAGCCCTGAGGATTTCGGTACTCAAAATTCCGACCGTTGCTGTGCTATGCGCCAGCTGTTCCAAAATATCTCTCCACCTAACGGTCATATCATTGAAGGGCATTTATGTCTTATCATGTCGGGCTGCTCCCTAGGCTATAAATAGCCGCCCCCTACAACCACTAGTTGGTTGGCTGCTCCGAGAGAAACCGACACTTGTCATTTGAGAGCAACCCATCCTCCGAGGACTTTGAGCAAAAATCATCAAGTGAGGAAAAACCAAAAACCCAAAACCCAAACACCTACAAACCCCAAGTGATTGAGCATCACTGAAGAGATTGATCCTGAGTGGATCCGACGCTTGTTACCTTTGAAGACTGTGCTTCTTCCAGACGGTTAGGCGTCATGGTCTAGAGCATCCAAGAGGAATTGTGGATCGCCGGATGACCAAGTTTGTGAAGGTTTGGAAGTCGCCTGAAGACTTACCACGAGTGATTGGACGAGGTCTGTGTGACCTTAGTTCAAGGAGAATACAGTGAGGACTGGGTGTCTTGGACTAAGTGTCCTTGACCGGGTGTCCGGGACTGTGTGTCTTCGAGTTTAAATACTCAGCCGCTCCAACCAGACGTACAACTGAGACAGCAGTTGGAACTGGTCTACCAAATCAGTGTCTTCACTGAGCTTACTAGTTCTATTTCCTCAACTCTTTCATTTCCTCATAACTGTGTTGTATGTTTATTCATATCTGTGTTTGAAGACTTTGACTGAAGACCTTCTCAATTTCCTCAGTTCAATTTCTTCAGCCTGTTTGACTTCATCCTGTGATTACGCTTCCTGTACTCTGTGCCTGTCTTCATTTCATCATGATGACTATGCTTGTATTCTGTTATGTTTACCTTTGAGTACTTATTCCGCTGCTAGTAGTTCTTCGCTAAGGAATTTCCTCACTGGCAAATTCCTCAGTGAAGAATTTCATAAAAATCGCCTATTCACCCCCCTCTAGTCGATATAACGCACTTTCAATGAGTGCAATGGTGGTGTCAACATGGGTTTACGTTCTAGTTGAGGTTGGGATCCGCGTGCTGGGTGGATGCTGGAGAAGGGTGTGGTGTCAGCTCTGTTGCAAGCAGCAACCATGGGTGGTATCTTGTTACTTTGGCCGCACAGGTTGCATGGCCGCATCATTCGTGGAATGCCGTGGTCTAGGTTTTGCGTGTGAGGTAGTGCACTTTGTTAGGAATTGAGGTGGCCGGTGGTTGTTTATTATTCAGTGACGACATCGTTTTGTGGTGGAACAAGCAATTTTAAGTCTTTCATCCTTGTTTGCATGATGTGCCGCATGTACACCAGTGGATCTATGCCCTCGAGCCCGACAAGAGGTTATAGGGTCCCCCTCTACGGCTGTTGTTGTCAGACCACTGTTGGCGAGCGCCTGGTGTCTCGACAGGTTCAGTTCGATGAGCCCGGTGTTGTGGTCTTTTTTGTTGGACTTTGTCATGCAATAATGTTCTTAAACTTGCATCTTGTTGTGTGGTCGGAGGGCATAGTGACCTAGTTTTGGACTTTATGGAGTGGACGAAGATGTGTTTCTTTCGGGGATGATAGCTCCTTCCGTGATTTTCACCTCCCCAGTGGTGGCTGTTGTTCAAGAAACTTCGGCCTCAGTGTTACATGTTGGATTTTCTTATTTCCCTTTCTTTTTCTTGTATTTCCATTTGGTTGTAAGCTATTCTAGGACTATGTATCTTATGTTGTTTCCTTGATTTTTGGTGTAAGTGGTTATTCGATGTAGTCCTGGCCAATTGATGGCTTTGTTAAATCAAAGGCAGGCTTGTCTTGTGCTGTTATAGTGTAGACAATACGATAGAGATTATACCCATTGCAAAATGGATGTCATGATTGTCGACTATCAAATAAATACTATGCATCAACTAGTATATTTATTTAAGGAAAGGACATGGACCAATAAGTAGTAATATTGTATGCCCACTTTATTTTTCTAGCTAGTTGATGACTTGCAGGATTGATATGCAAGAACAACAACCAACTTGCGTGAATATGAATTGCTAGGTGGGTTCATTATACTCACTCAACACTTAATTTAACTAAGCTTCCTAAGGTGCCATTGATCTTGCTGGTATGTTCTAGGTAAGACTCTCAGTGTCACATTAATAATAGGGTAGCCCACGGTGGTAGAGAAGCTAGACACCACTTGAACCCTTCATACAGTTGACATAAAACATCATATACGTAGAATAAAATATATTGGCATTTGATGGTTAAATATCTTGGCATATTACCAAGGATTAAAAAAGGGAGTGGTAGCTAGTGTTTTGGATATATCAATCACTAAGTGATGGTCAAATTTTCCACCATATTAGCAATGATCACTATAGCTTCAAAACACTCTACTAGTTCTTTGATCTTATAACTACACATAGTTCCCCTATTCTATATAGATAAAGTTTGCCAAAAGTAAGTGTTAGTTTCAAAATTTAACTTCATGAAATGGAACATTTAGATCAATCATAAGCTTAAATTACGAGGAAACCCTTGAAAAGACCTCATTTACTCTCGGTTTCAACATCCATATAATTCTTAGTGGGCAAGTGTGTTTGTGGTAAAGAATATCTTGTTCTTGTTATGGTGAATTATATGTACACTTATCTTATCATACTAGTAGAAAAATGACTTTACGTGAGCCCCATTAGTCCCGGTTTGGAAACGAACCGGTAATAATGTGACCATTAGTCCCGGTTTCAACGGCTAGTGCACGAGCATCATTAGTCTCAGTTCGTGGTGTATCTATAGTCCCAATTTGTGTCACAAACCGGGACTAAAGGGTTGGTGGCAGGCTGGCGTCAGGCCGGGGCCCCACGAGCCCCTTTAGTCCCGGTTTGTGACACAAACCAGGACTATATGTTAGACCTTTAGTCCCAGTTGGAGCCACCAACTAGGACTAAAGGGATATAACCTTTAGTACCGGTTGGAGACACAAACCGAGACTAAAGGGGTTCAACACTTTTCAAACTCTACCCCCCTGTATCGCCATTCAAGTTTTGAATTTTTTTATACAAACTTTAAAAATTAAAATCCTTTGAGATGTAGTTATGTTGCAAAAAAGTGTTATGAAAAAGTAAAACGACTATAACTTTTGCATACGATGTTAGAAAAAACGTATAATATATCAAAATGTTCAGCACGAAAAGACGGTTCCAATTTCGACCGCCGTAGGCCGTTTTGCAAAATTTTAGAATCCTCAAATTCTGAAAGGAAAAAAAGTTATGCTCGAATTTCAGTTTTTTTGAATTTTGGTCAAACTCTTGTCAAACTATGGTCAAACTACTTATTCAAGAAATATTAGTGTTACTAAATAATTATTGTTTTTTAGAATAATAGTTTCAAACTCAAACGGTGAAACGTGTGACTTCATGCTCAAGCTAAACTCCTAAGGGTTAATAGGATTGACAGCTTACTATTGTCAGGAAAATAACAAGTGCATACTTGGAAACTAGGGGGAATAGAACTCGGAAGTTAAGCATTCTTAAGTTGAAGTAGTGAGAGGATGGGTGACCGGCTAGGAAGTTAGACGATTTGGAATGAGTGCTCCACACTTGAGCAGTGATGAGGGGTTATTAGAGATTAAATTGTCAAATAATTCAGAAATTTGAAAATAGGAAAAAATTTCAAAAAAACATTTTTTTTGAAAAAAATCAAAAAAAATCAAACCCCAGCGCAGGACTAAAGGTCCCGGTTGGTGTTACCAACCGGGACTAAAGGTCCCCCGGCACCCAGCGCGGGCTCGTGCCACGTGGTGGGCCTTTGATCCCGAGCCATGATGAACCGGGACTAAAGGGGGAGCCTTTAGTCCCTTTAGTCCCCACCCTATAGTCCTGGTTCCTAAACTGGCACTAAACACCCTTACGAACCGGGACTAAAACCCGATTCTACACTAGTGTCAATTAGTGATGTTCTAACAAAGTAGTACATGTTTCGATACCAAAAGATGGGAGAATTGTGTAATGTGCTCTACATAATTACTGTTTCACATTATAATATGAATATGTGATCCATAGTCAGAGTGCATTAAAAGTTGGCATGAAAAGATGGGCCTCACCATGAAATCCATGATTTGCATACACAATGTTCACATGATTTTCTTAATTCATATTAGGACAAAGGATGTTGCACTTAGTAGTTGTTGGCTCCATTTCAACTATAGGTTAGGGAGAACATAAAAACAAGAGAAACAAAGGAATCAACATACCTCACAAATTATACAGAAACACATGGCAGTTGAACCAGTTTTTGCAGGGTGTAGTTGAACCAGTTGAATTGCATGAGAAGACATAATTGAACCAACCATGCCACAATCAATTGCACAAATGCACAGATGAACAACACATGAAAGTTTTTATTAGTACTCCATATGTCCCGAAATATAGTGTGTCTTAGATTTGTTTAGAGTTAAATTTCATATTTTTTACATAGAAAAACATATCAACATCTAAAATAACAAATCAATACCATTAGACTCATCATAAAATATATTTCAATATTGTAAATATTTAGCATTGCATATACATAATTTTCTCTAAAAACAAATTGAAGTTTGTGAAGCTTGACTTTTGTGGGAACCAATGTGCACTATGTTATGAGACGGAGTGAGTAGTTTCTTAGGCTGTGAAAGTTTACCAGTTAGCATTTATTTGTTTTATTTTCATGTTTACTCAAGTAGGAGTATCGAAATTCCTAGAAAAAGTAAGAGTATCAAAGAAATAGAAATATTTCCTCCATTTCCTTTTTTACTTTGGGTATTAGATTTGTTTGAAGTCAAAATTTATAATGTTTGACCAAATTTATATTAAAATTATTGACAACGACAAGACCAAATAAATGCAATATTAAATATTTCTAATGATACTGAGTTGTATTGTTAATGTTAATAATTTTTTGTGTAATTTTGTTCAAACTTTGAAGAGTTTAACTTCCAACAAAATTAATAAGTGGAGTAAAAAGAAACGGAGAATGTACTAGCACAACGGGATTAACTTGTCTTCTCCCACTGGCCACCGGTACGTAGTACTCCATCCGTTCCTTTTTTGTAGTGCACATAAGTTTGATATAATTTATATTAAAAAATATCAATGTCTATGATATTAAAGTTATACAATATAAAGTTAATTTGATGATGCATAGCAGTTGGTGTGGGCCAGACTTATCCTTTTTCATGTAATACTAGACGGGCGTATACGACAAAGGTTCACTGTGGCTATAGCGGCAGAAAGAAAGAAAAAAACCAAGTGGATGTACGGCAGGCACAGTCCCTTCATGGATCTACCAGTATCTTTCCATATGTAGGTGTATAGGTAGTGGCGCCTGCTGTGCGTAGGGTTAGAGGCATGCTACTTTGAGTACTAGTTAGACATAGAATATTTATCTAGTTTTGACCAATATAGGTTTGAGGGATTGGACCCGAGGAGTACGTAAACGTACACCAATGAAGCAACGCATGCTCAAAATATCTACTCCATTTTGAGAGAGAGAAAGAGAGAGAGATGGCATCAAGTGGGATTGCCGAAGACAGAGAGCATTATTAGCGATCTTGTCCTGTTTTCCTGCGCAATGAAAAGTCGTGCACAGTGCCACGACAAGGCCGCGAATACACTTCAAGATGGAGTCAGGCGTCAAAAACTTTCTTCGCGGTCAATGGTCGTTGGTCATCGGTCGATGGTTCCCGCCGCGGCCGCGTGTTTATGTGCGTCAAGTAGAACAAAAAAAAGGAGCATGACATGTATATCTCAAGATGCCTCTGAGCCGCCTGACCTTTTCTTCTCCTTTTGGGTGTTGGCAAGATGCCAAGATGGATCCATCGTCTTGTTCATCATTTTTATTTTTATTTTGTGGGTAAAACTTCCAATATATTCATTAACTGTGAAGATAGTACAGACAATACCAGAAGTAAAAATGACATGCAGATCCATAGACCACCTAGCAACGTCATCTACCTTCACTAGTAGAAAAGGGGGCAAAGGTCCAGGCCGGGTCAGCCCATTAGTCCCGGTTCAGTCCAGAACCGGGATGTAACACCCCGGATATGATGTACCCAATATGTACTCCAACTCTTGCCGTTTCCGGCGTTAAGTTATTTTATTTTCTCGGGTTCGGGTTTTTGTCTCCATGTGTTGTGTCGTTGTCATGCATCTCATATCATGTCATCATGTGCATTGCTTTTGCATACGTGTTCGTCTCATGCATTCGAGCTTTTTCCCCGTTGTCCGTTTTGCATTCCGGCGCTCCGTTCTCCTCCGGTGGTCATTTCTACCTTTCTTTTGTGTTTGGGGATTAAACATTTCCGGTTTGGACCGAGACTTGTCAAGCGGCCTTGGTTTACTACCGGTAGACCGCCCGTCAAGTTTCGTACCATTTGGACTTCGTGTGATACTCCAACGGTTAACCGAGGGACCGAAAAGGCCTCGTGTGTGTTGCAGCCCAACCCCCCTCCAAGTTGGCCCCAAACCCACCAAAACCCTCTCCATCATCTAGAGCGTTCGATCACGATCGCGTGGCCGAAAACTGCACCTCATTTAGACTCTCCTAGCTCCCTCTATGCCTATTTAAAGACACCCCCGAATTTCTCCTTCCCCTTCCTCCCGAAACCCTAGATCCATCCATGTCTTTGTTTGCAATTATGGAGCATCCTAACTTGAGTCAATCGAGCTCTACTTTTGTCATTTCGTGAATCTGGGCAGATTGTCTACTTGTTACCAATTTTGCCGAGGATGTTGTAGTTGATCCGTGCATGCTATGCTATTGTTCTTGCCATGTCTAGCTTGTATTTTGTGTATTCTTGATGGGTGTATGCTTAGATTATCATGTTTTGCTCTAAAGTGAGTGCATCGAGCTCGTAATCATGCCTACTTGATATCTGTTTCAGCATGCTCCAGTTTTCACTAAGTCTGTAAACTGATTATGTTTTTCCCATGTTCACATGCTTGCAATTGTATTTTCTGATCCCTTTTGGCTCAAGGTCACTAAGGGACTTTTGTTAAGCTCTTTGAGTAGCTCCATGCCATGCTTTACCTTGCCATGTTCAGGTCCTGTAGCATATAGTTTTCATACTCCAAAGAGTGCTATCTGATCTGAAATTCCAGACAAGTGTTAATTTTACTAAGTCTGAAATCTGTTTACCAAATGCATTTTTGCCATGCTTGTTTGAACCTGTTAATGGATGAATTGGCCGTGGCTCAGTGCTAGTCTTTTGTTAAGAATCATGAATGGATCCCTGCCATGTATTTTGATGCCATGTTTGGGTGCTGTAGCATGTTCATCCTGTTGCATTTAGATGCTACTTGCTGTAAATCGTAGAACATGCTCATATTTGAATTGCTTGCCATTTCCAAACCGTAACTCCGATTCCGGCGTTCTTTATATCGTTTTCAAGTGATTTCATCTCACCTTTCCAGTGGCACACTTGGATTTCCAAGTTGAGGCCAGGTTCATTTATTCCTTGTCAAATCTTGCATATGCATCCCATATTGCATCCCGCATAGCATACCATGTTTGCATCATGTTGTTTGAGTTTGCACATGGTTGATTGTGCTCCGTTTTCTTGTTTTTATTGTTTGGGTAGAGCCGGGAGACGAGTTCGCTAACGAGGAGCCCGTTGAGTTTGCTTTCGAGGATCTAGTCAACTCTGACAACTTTGCAGGCAAGATGATCGTACCCTCGAAATCACTACTATCTTTGCTTTGCTAGATGCTCGTTCTTTTGCTATGCCTATGCTACGATGCCTACCACTTGCTTATCATGCCTCCAAATTGCCATGTCAAACCTCTAACCCACCATGTCCTAGCAAACCGTTGATTGGCTATGTTACCGCTTTGCTCAGCCCCTCTTATAGCGTTGCTAGTTGCACATTCGGGCGGTGTTGCTGGATTGGTTTTAACTTGTCGAAGTGTCTTGTAGAACCGGGATACCGAGTCTGATCGGAATGTCTCGGGAGAAGGTCTATTCCTTCGTTGACCGTGAGAGCTTGTCATGGGCTAAGTTGGGACTCCCCTGCAGGGATTTGAACTTTCGAAAGCCGTGCCCGCGGTTATGGGCAGATGGGAATTTGTTAATGTCCGGTTGTAGATAACTTGAACCTTAACTTAATTAAAATGAATCAACAGTGTGAGTTGCCGTGATGGTCTTTTCTCGGCGGAGTCCGGGAAGTGAACACGGTGTTGGAGTAATGCTTGCCGCAGTATGTCCTCTAGTTACTCGCTCGCGCTTTGCCTCCTCTTCTCGCTCTCTTTTGCAAACAGGTTAGCCACCATATATGCTAGTCGCTTGCTACAGCTCCACATATTTACCTTGCCTTACCTATAAGCTTAAATAGTCTTGATCGCGAGGGTGCGAGATTGCTGAGTCCCTGTGGCTCACAGATTACTTCCAAACCAGATGCAGGGCCTGATGATTCTGTTCCAGATGACGCGCTTGAGCTCAAGTGGGAGTTCGACGAGGACTCACGCCGTTACTACGTGTCTTTCCCTGATGATCAGTAGTGGTGCCCAGTTGGGGTGATCGGGCCCGTGTCGCATGTTGGGTTGTTCTTTTATTTTGGTGCCGTAGTCGGGCCATGAGTGTTTGAATGTTGTAATGCTATTCATGTACTTTGATTGACATGGCGAGTGTAAGCCAACTATGTATCTTCCCTTTTATTATCTATATTACATGGGATGTTGTGAAGATTGCCTAACTTGCGACATTGCTTTCAATGCGGTTATGCCTCTAAGTCGTGCCTCGACACGTGGGAGATATAGCCGCATCGAGGGCATTACAAGTTGGTATCAGTGCCTTCCCCGACCTTAGGAGCCCCCATTGCTTGATCGTTTTTAGCAGCCGTTGTCGAGTCTAGAAAAATGTTTTGATTCATTTAGGAATTATATATCGGAGAGTTTAGGAATTCTTTTTACTCCCCAGTCTCCTCATCGCTCTGGTAAGGCATCCTGACGTAGAATTTTGACTCTTCTCTTCCCAAATTTCACTAAAAAAATTTAGGATCACGCGGGTATCTTGGAATCGTTCCGATGGTTTTATGACGAGAACATTGTTCTTGGTGCCTCCTGTCTTTAGGGGTTGTGGCAGTGTCCCGGGAGTTGAGCTCCGAGGTGTTGTCATCACAATTTTATCATTGCAGTTCTGGAATACCTGAGTTTAGTACGCCGACATCGAAAATCTCTTTTATGCAGTTCGCTGGTGAGATAACCTCGACGCCACCCAGTACTGGGGCGGGAGTTCGGGAGTATCGCCATAACTTGTATAACGGATGCTTTTCGAAGGTTGAGGTAGATGGTTTCTGAAGTTTTCTCGGTTATGTGTTGAAGGATGGATACAGCTGGATGTAGGATTTGCTAGATTTGGGTGAGATATTATGCTTCCCCTGTATCCCCAACACCTGATTGCATAACCGGAAAGGTTCGGGAGTTTCATAGGTGGGAATTCTTGTAGCTCTAATTCTTTCTTCCATGGATATTTGGTTTGAGATTGGGATTTCTTACCGAGTATTCATTCTTGATCCGTACCTTGTTGATTTATTTCTCTACGTAAATTCTAAGTGGCTTCTCAATTTATGGATATGTGACTATTTCAAGAGGAATGGATTCGTTCATTTTGTTTGGATGTGAAGACTATATGTTGTAATTTCAACCCGTTTGATTCAGCTTCATTTTATCTGTCAATGTACTAACGGTTGTCACCCTCTTCAGGATGGCTCTCGCTAAGAGCACCAATCAGAATCAGAATCAAGATCCGCCACCACCTCCTCCTCCTCCGGAGGCATGGCAAGTTGTGATGGCCGCAACCAATGCAAACACACAGTTGATCATGCAAATTCTTCAAGAGCGCAATCAAGCGAACCAAGGCAACCAAGGCAACAATCAGAATCACTTTGCTACACTCAACCAGTTCCTTGCTAACGGGCCAAAGACTTTCAGCAATTGTGTTGAGGCAACTGATGTTGACGATTGGCTCGTGGATCTGTGCAAGCATTTCGAGTGCAGTAACGTCAGGCCTGAGGACTTTTTCAAGTTCGCTTCCTTCCAACTCAAAGATCAAGCTGCAGAATGGTTCCAGCAGTACAAGGATTCCAGAGGAGGCCGTGCGATTACCTGGGATGAATTCCGTCAAGATTTCAGAGCTCATCATATTCCTCAGAGCGTGGTTGAAAGCAAGCGTGAGGAATTCCGCAACCTGAAGCAAGGCTCTTTGTCTGTCTATGACTACAACAAGATGTTTCAGAAGCTCGCCCGCTTTGCTAAGCAGGACGTACTTGATGAGAAGAGCATGATATACCAGTTCAGGGGTGGTCTCAGGGAAGAAATACAGCTAGCTCTTGTTCTCTTTGAGCCCTTGAGATATGATGAGTTCTACAACATGGCATTGAAGCAAGAGGCCGCTCAACTGAGGTGTGATGCTTCCAAGAAGCGAGTCAGAGATGCGACTCCTTCTTCCTCTACTCAAGTGGCCAAGCAGCAGAAGTATTGGCTTCCTCCTCCTCCGTTTCGTCAGCCATATCAGAAGAGCAAAGGTGGCAGTGGATCTTCCCACCCACCCAACCCTGGCTTTCAGAACAAGACTTCGTCTCAAGCTCCAAGATCAAGTGCTCTGTATCACCGTCCGCTTTCAGAGGTCACGTGGAACAAGTGCCAACAGAAGGGTCACTATGCCAACAAATGCTTCAATCAGAGGCGTCTTCCTCCTCCTCCTGTGAGATCGGCAAGTACAGCTGTGGTCAAGCATAACCCCAAGCACGCCAAGGTCAACTTGATGAACGCAGCTCAGGCAGAGGACTCGTCAGATGTCATCATGGGTAACCTTCCTGTTAACGATGTTCCTGCAAAAGTACTTTTTGACTCTGGTGCATCACATTCCTTCATGTCATTCCCATTTGCATCGGAGAACAATTTTAGTACTAAGGCATTACCTAGAGCTATCCAAGTCGTCTCTCCGGCTAAGCGTCTGAGTTCTAGTATGATGGTTCCGGATATTTCTATCATGATGGGTGATTTCAAGTTTCTGGCTTCTCCAATGGTTCTTGGTAACTCGGATATTGATCTTATTCTCGAGATGGATTGGCTTTCTAAGCATAAGGCTCAGCTTGATTGTGCAGCCAGGCAGATTCAATTGACTCATTCGTCTGAGGATGTAATTGTCTTTGCCGCTCGGGATAATACCATCTGTCTATTTTCTCTCAATGAGAAGGGTGAACTGGATGCCATCTCGCAAATTCCAGTCGTTTGCGAATATCAAGACGTCTTTCCAGAAGAGCTTCCAGGAATGCCTCCGCACCGGCCAGTTGAATTCATCATTGATCTTGAGCCTGGCACGGAACCTGTGTGCAAGCGTCCTTACAAGCTCGGATCAGAAGAGTTGAAGGAGCTGAAGAAGCAACTCGATGTTCAAGAGAGAATGGGCCTCATCCGACCTAATTCTTCTCCGTGGGGTTGTGGTGTTCTTTTTGTGAAGAAGAAGGATGGAACGGACCAACTTTGTGTTGACTACCGTCCATTGAACAAGAAGACCATCAAGAACAAATACCCACTTCCCAACATCAACGAGCTGTTCGAACAACTCAAAGGTGCCCAAGTATTTTCCAAGCTTGATCTCCGTATGGGTTATCATCAGATTCGAATCCGTGAGCAAGATATTTCCAAGACGGCTTTCAGGACAAGCTTTGGTTCATATGAATACACTGTCATGTCTTTTGGCCTCGTCAACGCTCCTCCGATGTTCTCTCGCATGATGAACTTCATCTTCAACGCCTACACCAATGACTTCGTTTTGGTCTATCTCGACGACATTCTGGTTTTCTCGAAGAACAAAGAAGATCATGCCAAGCACTTGCGTTTGGTACTCGATAAGCTCAGGGAACACAAGTTCTACGCCAAGTTCTCTAAGTGCGAATTTTGGCTTGATGAGGTTCTTTATCTTGGTCATATCATCTCTGCCAAGGGCATTGCGGTGAATCCTGAGAAGGTGTCTGCAATTGTGAATTGGGAACCTCCTCAGAACGTGAAGCAACTCCGTAGCTTCCGCGGTCTCGCAAGCTACTGCCGAAGATTCGTTGAAAACTTTTCTAAGATCGCGAAGCCTCTCTCAAATCTTCTCCAGAAGCACGTCAAGTACGTTTGGTCTCCGGAGTGTGACATCGCTTTCAACACTTTGAAAGAGAAATTGTTCACTGCTCCAGTTCTGACTCCGCCTGATGAATCCAAGCCGTACGAGGTCTTTTGTGATGCCTCTCTCCAAGGTCTTGGCACAATGTTGATGCAAGAGAAGAAAGTTGTGGCTTATACCTCTCACCAGTTGAAGCCCAACGAGAAGAACTACCCCACTCATGACCTTGAGTCGGCGGCAGTTGTGCATGCTCTTTTGACTTGGAGACATCTCTTATTGAGAAGAAAAGTGGACATTTTCACTGATCACAAGAGTCTCAAGTACATCTTCACTCAGCCTAATCTCCACCTCAGGCAAACTCGATGGGTCGAAATGATTCAGGAGTATAATCCGAGTATCGAGTATACTCCAGGCAAGGCCAATGTGATTGCTGACGCATTGAGCAGAAAGGCTTATTGCAACAGCCTGATTCTCAAGCCTTATCAACCCGAGCTTTGTGAAGCTTTCCGCAAACTTAATCTGCAAGTTGTTACTCAAGGTTTCCTCACCAACCTTCAAGTCTCTCCTACCTTGGAAGATCAGATTCGCCAAGCTCAGCTTCTTGATGCTATGGTGAAAAAGGTGAAGATTGGGATTGCCAAGAGTCAACCCAAGTACAAGTGCTACCGCCTTGATAACAAGGATACTCTCTTCTTTGAGGATCGTATTGTTGTACCCAAAGGTGAACTTCATAAAGTGATCATGAACGAGGCTCACAATTCTCTCCTCTCCTTCCACCCTGGGAGCACGAAAATGTATCAGGACCTCAAGCAGGCTTATTGGTGGACTCGAATAAAGCGCGAGATTGCTCAATTCGTGAATGAGTGTGATGTCTGCAGAAGAGTGAAGGCAGAACACCAAAGGCCAGCTGGTCTCCTTCAACCTCTTGCCATTCCAGAATGGAAGTTTGACCACATTGAGATGGACTTCGTGAATGGGTTTCCAAAGTCCAAGCGTGGCAATGATGCTATATTCGTTGTCATCGATAAACTCACCAAAGTGGCTCATTTTCTGCCTATCAAAGAGTCAATCACTGCAGCTCAATTGGTGGAACTCTATACCTCTCGAATTGTCTCTCTGCACGGTATTCCTCAAGTGATCTCTTCAGACCGTGGCAGCATTTTTACCTCCAAGTTTTGGGATTCTTTTCAGAAGGCCATGGGCACCAACATCCGCTTCAGCACAGCTTTCCATCCTCAAACTAGCGGTCAAGTCGAGCATGTCAACTAGATTCTCGAAGATATGCTCAGGGCTTGTGTGATCTCCTTCAGCATGAAGTGGGAGGATTGTCTTCCATATGCTAAATTCTCCTACAACAACAGTTTTCAAGCAAGTTCGGGCAAGGCCCCATTTGAATTTCTGTATGGCAGGAAGTGCCGTACCCCTCTCAACTGGTCTAAAACCGGTGAACGTCAATTTCTGGGAAATGACTTAATCACAGAGGCAGAGGAAATGTACAAAGTCATTCGAGATAACCTCAAAGCAGCCCAATCCCGCCAGAAGAGCTACTATGATAGTAAGCACCATGATTTGGCTTTCGAGATCGGAGATCATGTTTACCTCCGCGTCTCTCCTATGGAAGGTACTCGCCGCTTCGGTATCAAAGGAAAGCTTGCCCCTAGATACGTGGGACCTTTCAAGATTGTCAGCAAGAGAGGCGATCTCGCCTATCAACTCGAGCTTCCTTCAAATTTTGCAAATGTTCATGACGTGTTCCATGTCTCTCAGCTTCGAAAGTGCTTCAAGACTCCTGACCGCACCGTCAACTTCGAGGACATTGAGCTCCAAGAAGATCTCTCTTATCGTGAGCACCCCGTTGCTATTCTTGAAGAGACTGAATGCAAGACTCGCAACAAGTCAATCAAATTCCTCAAAGTCAAGTGGTCACACCATTCCGACCGTGAAGCTACCTGGGAACGCGAGGATCACCTCCGTTCCGAGTACCCGGCGTTCTTTTAGTCCTAGATCTCGGGACGAGATCCTTTCGTAGTGGTGGAGTGTTGTAACACCCCGGATATGATTTACCCAATATGTACTCCAACTCTTGCTGTTTCCGGCGTTAAGTTATTTTATTTTCTCGGGTTCGGGTTTTGGTCTCCGTGTGTTGTGTCATTGTCATGCATCTCATATCATGTCATCATGTGCATTGCTTTTGCATACGTGTTCGTCTTATGCATTCGAGCTTTTTCCCCGTTGTCCGTTTTGCATTCCGGCGCTCCGTTCTCCTCCGGTGGTCATTTCTACCTTTCTTTTGTGTTTGGGGATTAAACATTTCCGGTTTGGACCGAGACGTGCCAAGCGGCCTTGGTTTACTACCGTTAGACCGCCCGTCAAGTTTTGTACCATTTGGACTTCGTGTGATACTCCAACGGTTAATCGAGGGACCGAAAAGGCCTCGTGTGTGTTGCAGCCCAACCCCCCTCCAAGTTGGCCCCAAACCCACCAAAACCCTCCCCATCATCTAGAGCGTTCGATCACGATCGCGTGGCCGAAAACCGCACCTCATTTAGACTCTCCTAGCTCCCTCTATGCCTATTTAAAGACACCCCCGAATTTATCCTTCCCCTTCCTCCCGAAACCCTAGATCCATCCATGTCTTTGTTTGCAATTATGGAGCATCCTAACTTGAGTCAATCGAGCTCTACTTTTGTCATTTCGTGAATCTGGGCAGATTGTCTACTTGTTAGCAATTTTGCCGAGGATGTTGTAGTTGATCCGTACATGCTATGCTATTGTTCTTGCCATGTCTAGCTTGTATTTTGTGTATTCTTGATGGGTGTATGCTTAGATTATCATGTTTTGCTCTGAAGTGAGTGCATCGAGCTCGTAATCATGCCTACTTGATATCTGTTTCAGCATGCTCCAGTTTTCACTAAGTCTGTAAACTGATTATGTTTTTGCCATGTTCACATGCTTGCAATTGTATTTTCTGATCCCTTTTGGCTCAAGGTCACTAAGGGACTTTTGTTAAGCTCTTTGAGTAGCTCCATGCAATGCTTTACTTTTCCATGTTCAGGTCCTGTAGCATATAGTTTTCATGCTCCAAAGAGTGCTATCTGATCTGAAATTCCAGACAAGTGTTAATTTCACTAGGTCTGAAATCTGTTTACCAAATGCATTTTTGCCATGCTTGTTTGAACCTGTTAATGGATGAATTGGCCATGACTCAGTGCTAGTCTTTTGTTAAGCATCATGAATGGATCCCTGCCATGTATTTTGATGCCATGTTTGGGTGATGTAGCATGTTCATCTTGTTGCATTTAGATGGCTACTTGCTGTAAATCGCAGAACGTGGTCATATTTGAATTGCTTGCCATTTCCAAACCGTAACTCCGATTCCGGCGTTCTTTATATTGTTTTCAAGTGATTTCATCTCACCTTTCCAGTGGCACACTTGGATTTCCAAGTTGAGGCCAGGTTCATTTATTCCTTGTCAAATCTTGCATATGCATCCCATATTGCATCCCGCATAGCATACCATGTTTGCATCATGTTGTTTGAGTTTGCACGTGGTTGATTGTGCTCCGTTTTCTTGTTTTTATTGTTTGGGTAGAGCCAGGAGACGAGTTCGCTAACGGGGAGCCCGTTGAGTTTGCTTTCGAGGATCTAGTCAACTCTGACAACTTTGCAGGCAAGATGATCGTACCCTCGAAATCACTACTATCTTTGCTTTGCTAGATGCTCGTTCTTTTGCTATGCCTATGCTACGATGCCTACCACTTGCTTATCATGCCTCCCAAATTGCCATGTCAAACCTCTAACCCACCATGTCCTAGCAAACCGTTGATTGGCTATGTTACCGCTTTGCTCAGCCCCTCTTATAGCGTTGTTAGTTGCAGGTGAAGATTGGAGACCGTTCCTTGTTGGAACATTATTTACTTGTTGGGATATCATTATATTGCCTTGTTATATTAATGCATCTATATACTTGGTAAAGGGTGGAAGGCTCGGCCTCTCGCCTAGTGTTTTGTTCCACTCTTGCCACCCTAGTTTCCGTCATATCGGTGTTATGTTCCCGGATTTTGCGTTCCTTACGCGGTTGGGTTATAATGGGAACCCCTTGATAGTTCGCCTTGATTAAAGCTTTTCCAGCAATGCCCAACCTTGGTTTTACCATTTTACACCTAGCCTCTTTTTCCCTTGGGTTTCCGGAGCCCGAGGGTCATCTTATTTAACCCCCCCCCCCCCCCCCCCGGGGCCAGTGCTCCTGTGAGTGTTGGTCCGACTGAGCTGCCTGCGGGGCCACCTCGGGGCAACTTGAGGGTTGGTTTTACTCGTAGCTAGTCTCATCTGAGTGTGCCCTGAGAACGAGATATGTGCAGCTCCTATCGGGATTTGTCGGCACATTCGGGCGGTGTTGCTGGATTGGTTTTAACTTGTCGAAGTGTCTTGTAGAACCGGGATACCGAGTCTGAACGGAATGTCTCGGGAGAAGGTCTATTCCTTCGTTGACCATGAGAGCTTGTCATGGGCTAAGTTGGGACTCCCCTGTAGGGATTTGAACTTTCGAAAGCCGTGCCTGCGGTTATGGGCAGATGGGAATTTGTTAATGTCCAGTTATAGATAACTTGAACCTTAACTTAATTAAAATGAATCAACAGTGTGAGTTGCCGTGATGGTCTCTTCTCGGCGGAGTCCGAGAAGTGAACACGGTGTTGGAGTAATGCTTGCCGCAGGATGTCCTCTAGTTACTCATTCGCGCTTTGCCTCCTCTTCTCGCTCTCTTTTGCGAACAGGTTAGCCACCATATATGCTAGTCGCTTGCTACAGCTCCACATATTTACCTTGCCTTACCTATAAGCTTAAATAGTCTTGATCGCGAGGGTGCGAGATTGCTGAGTCCCTATGGCTCACAAATTACTTCCAAACCAGATGCAGGGCCTGATGATTCCGTTCCAGATGACGCGCTTGAGCTCAAGTGGGAGTTCGACGAGGACTCACGTCGTTACTACGTGTCTTTCCCTGATGATCAGTAGTGGTGCCCAGTTGGGGTGATCGGGACCGTGTCACATGTTGGGTTGTTCTTTTATTTTTGCGCCGTAGTCGGGCCATGAGTGTTTGAATGTTGTAATGCTATTCGTGTACTTTGATTGACGTGGCGAGTGTAAGCCAACTATGTATCTTCCCTTTTATTATCTATATTACATGGTATGTTGTGAAGATTGCCTAACTTGCGACATTGCTTTCAATGCGGTTATGCCTCTAAGTCATGCCTCGACATGTGGGAGATATAGCCGCATCGAGGGCGTTACACGGGACCAATGGGGGCACTGGACCCGGTTCGTGAGCCCAGGGGGCCGACCGGGCCACGTGGGCCATTGGTCCCGGTTCGTCTGGACCTTTTGGTCCCGGTTGGTGGGACGAACCGGGACCAATGGGCCTCGCTCCTGGCCCACCACCATTGGTCCCGGTTGGTGGCTTGAACCGGGACCAAAGGCTCCCCTTTAGTCCCTGTTCATGCCACCAACCGGGACCAATGAGGTGCCTATATATACCCCCTCGCGTAAGAGCGGAGCACACTGCTCTGTTTTTTCTGGCCGAGGGGGAGAGGGCTTGGTGGTGTTCTAGCTCACCTCCTATGCACACAAGGTGTTCGATGGAATGCCCGAGCCACACTACTTAAGCTTTCTCCTCTCCAAGCTCGACCTCCAAACTCCATGTTCCTTAATATTTGTCTAGGTTTAGCAGTCCGTCACGCCCCGTCCCCGTCTTCACCGCCGTCGATCACCCGCGCCGAGCTCATCGCTGACACCACCGTGGTGAGCCTCTTGTCCTTATCTTCTTTCTAAAAGGAAAAAATATTCTTACTTGTATGTTTACATAGATACTTGTATTATTTTCTTACTTTTATTATTGCATCTTATATAGTGCGATGGTTTTGGTATCCGCCCCCGTCGGCCCTCGTCCTGTCTATGATTCGGATGTGGTATATATATTATCTTTATAACTATTGGTTCATTTATTGTTTATGAAAATTATGCCGACCAACGTGACATAGATTTTATTTATGTAGGATGTTGATTTTCATTCATTCATATATATATGTATTGACCCCCTTCTTCAAATTAGATGTTTCGGAAGCGGGATGAACTCCTAGCACCAGCTCGCATGCGAGCAATTCAAGAGGAATTGGCGGCATTCTTTCTTGACCACGTGATCGCTGAAGACGGAGAATACTATGTGGACCATGCGTCTGTATGTTAGGAGATTATATTTGTAAGAGATAATTATTGTATATATGTAGCCGGTAGTGTCGGATAGATATACGAGAACTTGTTGTTCGACCAATCTCTCGGAGAAGGAGAGGTGGTCGATATCACTTCTCTCTGTATGCATATATGTTCATGACGATCTTCTGTTTCCTTCGTTTGCTTACTAGCTAGCTAGCGTGTCTAGTCCTCTCTATACACTAGATCATTGATGGCGCGCATTGCTGCGCCCATCTATTTTTACGATAAAAGGATACTTCAAATATGTAGATACATGAAAAAAGAAAAGTAGCAAATAGTAGGGAAGGACTGTTGTTCTCGGGTCCGATGGGCATAGAATTGAACATTAAAGCCCACATTGTTGTGCAGAGCTGTTCACACTCCAGTGTCACGGTGCATGCTAGGTATGATTGATGAGAGTGCCAGGCTCGATCATAGTTGTGGTTGCAATAATAATCGTAGGCAAGTATAAATCCACACGCACATCCAGGAGATGTTTTTTAAAGCAAGAAATTGGTCCCTTACCGGGGTAGTCCAGGAAATTATTGCAAATATGTTACGACCATTTGAATATATTAGATATGGGAATGCTGTGATTAAAGTAACATGGCAGGAATTTTAACCAAGCTATGAGTAAAAAAAGCATGGAGAAGAATGTTAGGACCATTTGAATATATTAGATGTGGGAATGCTGTGAAGAAATAACATGACAGGAATTTTAACCAAGCTATGAGTAAAAATAAGCATGGAGAAAAATGAATCCACATTTAGTCACACTGAACAAGTAGCACATAATCAAATTTTATATTGCTTGGGAAGATCACACTAGTTCAATACATTTAGAAATGAACAATTAATCCGTAGAAATGGTTAGGAATTTGTTCGTGGTACGGTTATTTGAGAGCTCTATTTTTGTTTCCATGCATCATGGAGAGTTATGCCCTCTGATGCAAGGGTTTCTGAAACAACTATAAGTTAACTTGGATCTATCTTGAGACATCGAAACTGAACTTGTACTTGAATGACAGTGGGAAAAAAATAAAAAGGAAAAAAATGAACATGAGGATATTAGATTCTCTCCAAGTTTCAACTTAGATGTCCATTAGATGAATTCTGGGTAATTAGGAGTTCTGAGATGGATGGAAACGGCCGGCATCCATGCAGCACAACAAAGGTAGTCATGTGCGCGAAGGGGAGGGCAGCGGCAAGCTCCCGATCTCAAAAATCCTCAATCGACCACAACCAGCATGAACATTACCTGTATGTACAAATTTTGGAATGAGAGGATATCACGACAATGTAATTGTTTGGCGCAAGATGGAATCATACAACTGAAATTAAATATAGAGAAATCTGTCTGAGCATCATGTTGAAGAATGTTGTGCAGTACATCCCAACGAGAGTGCTTGCAGTAGACCATATCTTAGGCCATGAGGTACTATAGTAGGATGAAATCCATACTGTTTTGCAAAACTGGTTGAAAAACGCCACATTTGTATGTTGTTACATGGCTTCAGGCAACTTTTTTTATCCCAAGAAGTTGCCTGAGGTGAAACTGTACCAATGTGAAGAGCACAAATTGCTTACATATAGTACCGAGATGTGTATCTTCCTTGAGCTTCACAATCATCTTAAAATGCTAAGTGTTATGTGTACTCACATCCACTGTATTTTAAGACTATCTTGATGCAGCACATTAGTTTAGAAGGAAGGGAATCCCTATTGTGACAACAATACATGGTCAAATAAAAATCTCAAACCAAATCAGTGTTTGTTTTTCAAGTACTCTGCCATTCAACCTAATTACCAAGCATTTGAGAGAATATTGGTTCATGGTCAGGATGGGTATTGATCTAGACCATCAGGTCCTCGACTTGCTTTGACGTTGCTACATCATACGCCTCTTGACAGAGGCTTCTAAAACGCACTTGCACAAGTACCTGCTTAAAAATTATTTCAAATTCAGTAAGCATGGCTCGGAGAACAACCCAGCAAAAAGGTCAAACTCATCAACTAAGAGCACATGTCTTCAGTTGGGAGTGGAAAGCATCATCAATTAATAAAAAATATATACTTGATGGAGAAAGAATTGGGGGAAGAACAGAGAAGAACTAATTGAAGAACATGGATCGAACATCGACAACGCATGTGGAGTAAATGAAGAGCAAGGATCGACATGGTAACTGACCTGCAATGTGTAGTTTGATTATTTCAAACAATCACAGAGACTGAAATCATATCATACGAATAAAAGGTACATAGTAGAACACACAAATATTGAGATGAGGCGTAATTAAAGGAGGCATAAGAGCACACTAGATACCGGCAGATTCAACTGGAAGAACGAAAGAAACCAATCAGTACTTAGCTCGAATTCGTCCTTGTAGAGAACCTGCAATCATTAGAGATTCTAAATTAGACAGAGAACACATTTGTATATGTAGATAAAAATCGAGAACTGGAACCAGCGCATCACCTTCTAACTCAACCGAAGCAGGCTGCCCTGCGTTTCTTTTAATATAAAGAATAGTATCACTAAAAATAGAGGAGGAATTGGGGGAAGAAGAGATGCAGCAAAGAGGGAGAATTGGAACAACTGGAAACCTTAGCATCATCCAGCGCAACTGTGCTGGAGAATGGTTTGCCAATGAGCAGAGTGGGGAAGGAGCAGCGGCAAGGTTGGGATTATATGGGTTGCATGAATTGAATGAAAAATATGAACCGCCAATGGAAACTGACCTACCCGGAGCATCGAATGGCATTACTGGTATTAAACTCTGAATAAATCGTCCTTGGCGATTGAACTTCATGGCTGTTCGTCGCCACACACCATCCAGCCGCGCTATGGAACCGAACGGATCGAGGAGCCGCTGTCCGTCACATCCATGCAACGGAATGAACCGAGTAGGCGATATCTGCCGCGTCGGTCGAAACCTGGCGCAGTCGCCATGGCAGTCCAAGCCCCCGCATCGGTCGGCACCCAGTTCAGAGGCGCCGCCAGGGCTGGGAGCGAAAAAGATCAGGGTCCCGAGCGTCCAGTGTTTTGGGTTCTCCACTTCTGCGCTGGACGGGATCAGAGTACAGGCCCAATAGGCCCAATTGAACCTATGATGCCCAAAAAAACCACGGGAGGAGCGGCCCGAGAAGGCTAGCGCTCCTCATGAAGCCTTTACGCGCGATTTGAGGGCAATTAAGAGCAAATCTGACGGTTAAAGAAGACTAAAAGTGACGATCCAACGATTAGAAATGTTGATGGCCTGAGAGGGCTGGGAGAGTGCTCGATTTTAATGTATCTAAATATGTATATTACGTAGCGTCGACCAAGCACGGACATAAGAGATGACACTTCTCTCTATTAATTATAGCTAGCTAACACAATATATGAAACACCTAAATTAACCCCCAAAACCCCCCAAATTGAAGGAAATATGCCCTAGAGGCAATAATAAAGTTATTATTTATTTCCTTATATCATGATAAATGTTTATTATTCATGCTAGAATTGTATTAACCGGAAACGTAATACTTGTGTGAATACATAGACAAACAAAGTGTCACTAGTATGCCTCTACTTGACTAGCTCGTTAATCGAAGATGCTTATGTTTCCTAACCATAGACATGAGTTATCATTTGATTAACGAGATCACATCATTAGGAGAATGATGTGATTGACATGACCCATTCCATTAGCTTAGCACCCGATCGTTTAGTATGTTGCTATTGCTTTCTTCATGACTTATACATGTTCCTATGACTATGAGATTATGCAACTCCCGTTTACCGGAGGAACACTTTGTGTGCTACCAAACGTCACAACGTAACTGGGTGATTATAAAGGTGCTCTACAGGTTTCTCCAAAGGTACATGTTGGGTTGGCGTATTTCGAGATTAGGATTTGTCGCTCCGATTGTCGGAGAGGTATCTCTGGGCCCTCTCGGTAATACACGTCACTTAAGCCTTGCAAGCAATGCAACTAATAAGTTAGTTGCAAGATGATGTATTACGGAACGAGTAAAGATACTTTCCGGTAACGAGATTGAACTAGGTATTGAGATACCGACGATCGAATCTCGGGCAAGTAACATACCGATGACAAAGGGAACGACGTATGTTGTTATGCGGTCTGACCGATAAAGATCTTCGTAGAATATGTAGGAGCCAATATGAGCATCCAGGTTCCGCTATTGGTTATTGACCGGAGACGTGTCTTGGTCATGTCTACATTGTTCTCAAACCCGTAGGGTCCGCACGCTTAACGTTACGATGACAGTTTCATTATGAGTTTATATATTTTGATGTACCGAAGGTTGTTCGGAGTCCCGGATGTGATCACGGACTTGACGAGGAGTCTCGAAATGGTCGAGACATAAAGATCGATATATTGGACGACTATATTTGGACACCGGAAAGGTTTCGGGTAAGATTGGGACAATACCGGATCACCGGGATGTTATCGGAACCCTCCCGGGAGGTATATGGGCCTTATTGGGCCTTAGTGGAAAGGAGGGGAAAGGAGTAAGGGAGGGGGCGCCCCCCCCAAGCCCAATCAGAATTGGGAGCGGGGCCGGCCCCCCTTTCCTTCCTCCCTCCTTCCTTCTCCTACTCCTAATAGGAAAAAGGGGAGTCCTACTCCCGGTGGGAGTTGGACTCCCCCCCCCCTTGGGCGCGCCACCCTCCTTGGCCGGCCCCCTCCTCCACTCCTTTATATACGGGGGCAGGGGGCACCCTACAAACACAACAATTGATCATTGATCTCTTAGCCGTGTGCGGTGCCCCCCTCCATCATAATCCTCGATAATATTATAGCGGTGCTTAGGCGAAGCCCTGCGATGGTAGAACATCAAGATCATCACCACACCGTCGTGCTGACGGAACTCATCCCCGACACTTTGCTGGATCAGAGTCCGGGGATCGTCATCGAGCTGAACGTGTGCAAAAACTCGGAGGTGCCGTAGTTTCGGTGCTTGATCGGTCGGGCCGTGAAGACGTACGACTACATCAACCGCGTTGTTATAACGCTTCCGCTTCCGGTCTACGAGGGTACGTAGACAACACTCTCCCCTCTCGTTGTTGTGCATCACCATGATCTTGCGTGTGCGTAGGAATTTTTTTGAAATTACTACGTTCCCCAACAGTGGTATCAGAGCCTAGGTTTTATGTGTTGATGTTATATGCACGAGTAGAACACAAGTGAGTTGTGGGCGATATAAGTCATACTGCTTGCCAGCATATCATACTTTGGTTCGGCGGTATTGTTGGATGAAGCGGCCCGGACCGACATTACGCGTACGCTTACGCGAGACTGGTTCTACCGACGTGCTTTGCACAGAGGTGGCTGGCGGGTGTCAGTTTCTCCAACTTTAGTTGAACCGAGTGTGGCTATGCCCGGTCCTTGCGAAGGTTAAAACAGCACCAACTTGACAAACTATCGTTGTGGTTTTGATGCGTAGGTAAGATTGGTTCTTGCTAAGCCCGTAGCAACCACGTAAAACTTGCAACAAACAAAGTAGAGGACGTCTAACTTGTTTTTGCAGGGCATATTGTGATGTGATATGGTCAAGGCATGATGCTAAGTTTTATTGTATGAGATGATCATGTTTTGTAACCAAGTTATCGGCAACTGGCAGGAGCCATATGGTTGTCGCTTTATTGTATGCAATGCAATCGCCCTGTAATGCTTTACTTTATCACTAAGCGGTAGCGATAGTCGTAGAAGCATAAGATTGGCGAGACGACAATGATGCTACGATGGAGATCAAGGTGTCGCGCCGGTGACGATGGTGATCATGACGATGCTTCGGAGATGGAGATCACAAGCACAAGATGATGATGGCCATATCATATCACTTATATTGATTGCATGTGATGTTTATCTTTTATGCATCTTATCTTGCTTTGATTGACGGTAGCATTATAAGATGATCTCTCACTAAATTGCAAGATAAAAGTGTTCTCCCTGAGTATGCACCGTTGCCAAAGTTCGTCGTGCCCAGACACCACGTGATGATCGGGTGTGATAAGCTCTACGTCCATCTACAATGGGTACAAGCCAGTTTTGCACACGCAGAATACTCAGGTTAAACTTGACGAGCCTAGCATATGCAGATATGGCCTCGGAACACTGAGACCGAAAGGTCGAGCGTGAATCATATAGTAGATACGATCAACATAGTGATGTTCACCATTGAAAACTACTCCATTTCACGTGATGATCGGTTATGGTTTAGTTGATTTGGATCACGTGATCACTTAGGAGATTAGAGGGATGTCTTTCTAAGTGAGAGTTCTTAAGTAATATGATTAATTGAACTTAAATTTATCATGAACTTAGTACCTGATAGTATCTTGCTTGTTTATGTTTGATTGTAGATAGATGGCCCATGCTGTTGTTCCGTTGAATTTTAATGTGTTCCTTGAGAAAGCAAAGTTGAAAGATGATGGTAGCAATTATACGGACTGGGTCCGTAACTTGAGGATTATCCTCATTGCTGCACAGAAAAATTACGTCCTAGAAGCACCGCTGGGTGCCAGGCCTGCTGCTGATGCAACTGACGACATTAAGAACGTCTGGCAGAGCAAAGATGATGACTACTCGATAGTTCAATGTGCCATGCTTTACGGCTTAGAACCGGGTCTTCAACGACGTTTTGAACGTCATGGAGCATATGAGATGTTCCAGGAGTTGAAGCTAATATTTCAAGCAAATGCCCGGATTGAGAGATATGAAGTCTCCAATAAGTTCTATAGCTGCAAGATGGAGGAGAACAGTTCTGTCAGTGAGCATATACTCAAAATGTCTGGGTATAATAATCACTTGATTCAACGGGGAGTTAATCTTCCGGATGATTGCGTCATTGACAGAATTCTCCAATCACTTCCACCTAGCTACAAGAGCTTCGTGATGAGCTATAATATGCAAGGGATGGATAAGACAATTCCCGAGCTCTTCACAATGCTAAAAGTTGCCGAGGTAGAAATCAAGAAGGAGCATCAAGTATTGATGGTCAACAAGACCACTAGTTTCAAGAAAAAGGGCAAGGGGAAGAAGAAGGGGAACTTCAAGAAGAACAGCAAGCAAGTTGCTGCTCAGGAGAAGAAACCCAAGTCTGGACCTAAGCCTGAAACTGAGTGCTTCTACTGCAAGCAGACTGGTCACTGGAAGCGGAACTGCCCCAAGTATTTGGCGGATAAGAAGGATGGCAAGGTGAACAAAGGTATATGTGATATACATGTTATTGATGTGTACCTTACTAGAGCTCGCAGTAGCACGTGGGTATTTGATACTGGTTTTGTTGCTAATATTTGCAACTCGAAACAGGGACTATGGATTAAGCGAACACTGGCGAAGGACGAGGTGACGATGCGCGGGGGAAATGGTTCCAAAGTCGATGTGATCGCGGTCGGCATGCTACCTCTACATCTACCATCGGGATTAGTATTAGACCTAAATAATTGTTATTTGGTGCCAGCGTTGAGCATGAACATTATATCTGGATCTTGTTTGATGCGAGACGGTTATTCATTTAAATCAGAGAATAATGGTTGTTCTATTTATATGAGTAATATCTTTTATGGTCATGCACCCTTGAAGAGTGGTCTATTTTTGATGAATCTCGATAGTAGTGATACACATATTCATAATGTTGAAGCCAAAAGATGCAGAGTTGATAATGATAGTGCAACTTATTTGTGGCACTGCCGTTTAGGTCATATCGGTGTAAAGCGCATGAAGAAACTCCATACTGATGAACTTTTGGAACCACTTGATTATGAATCACTTGGTACTTGCGAACCGTGCCTCATGGGCAAGATGACTAAAACGCCGTTCTCCGGTACTACGGAGAGAGCAACAGATTTGTTGGAAATCATACATACAGATGTATGTGGTCCAATGAATGTTGAAGCTCGTGGCGGATATCGTTATTTTCTCACCTTCACAGATGATTTAAGCAGATATGGGTATATCTACTTAATGAAACATAAGTCTGAAACATTTGAAAAGTTCAAAGAATTTCAGAGTGAAGTTGAAAATCATCGTAACAAGAAAATAAAGTTTCTACGATCTGATCGTGGAGGAGAATATTTGAGTTACGAGTTTGGTGTACATTTGAAACAATGCGGAATAGTTTCGCAACTCACGCCACCCGGAACACCACAGCGTAATGGTGTGTCCGAACGTCGTAATCGTACTTTACTAGATATGGTGCGATCTATGATGTCTCTTACTGATTTACCGCTATCGTTTTGGGGTTATGCTTTAGAGACGGCCGCATTCATGTTAAATAGGGCACCATCGAAATCCGTTGAGACGACGCCTTATGAACTATGGTTTGGTAAGAAACCAAAGTTGTCGTTTCTTAAAGTTTGGGGCTGCGATGCTTATGTAAAAAAGCTTCAACCTGATAAGCTCGAACCCAAATCGGAGAAATGTGTCTTCATAGGATACCCAAAGGAAACTGTTGGGTACACCTTCTATCACAGATCCGAAGGCAAGACATTCGTTGCTAAGAATGGATCCTTTCTAGAGAAGGAGTTTCTCTCGAAAGAAGTAAGTGAGAGGAAAGTAGAACTTGACGAGGTAACTGTACCTGCTCCCTTATTGGAAAGTAGTACATCACAGAAACCTGTTTCTGCGACACCTACACCAATTAGTGAGGAAGCTAATGATAATGATCATGAAACTTCAGAACAAGATACTACTGAACCTCGTAGATCAACCAGAGTAAGATCCGCGCCAGAGTGGTACGGTAATCCTATTCTGGAAGTCATGCTACTAGATCATGATGAACCTACGAACTATGAAGAAGCGATGGTGAGCCCAGATTCCGCAAAATGGCTTGAAGCCATGAAATCTGAGATGGGATCCATGTATGAGAACAAAGTGTGGACTTTGGTTGACTTGCCCGATGGTCGGCAAGCAATTGAGAATAAATGGATCTTCAAGAAGAAGACTGACGCTGACGGTAATGTTACTGTCTACAAAGCTCGACTTGTCGCAAAAGGTTTTCGACAAGTTCAAGGAATTGACTACGATGAGACCTTCTCACCCGTAGCGATGCTTAAGTCTGTCCGAATCATGTTAGCAATTGCCGCATTTTATGATTATGAAATTTGGCAGATGGATGTCAAAACTGCATTCCTGAATGGATTTCTGGAAGAAGAGTTGTATATGATGCAGCCGGAAGGTTTTGTCGATCCAAAAGGAGCTAACAAAGTGTGCAAGCTCCAGTGATCCATTTATGGACTGGTGCAAGCATCTCGGAGTTGGAATAAACGCTTTGATAGTGTGATCAAAGCATTTGGTTTTGTATAGACTTTTGGAGAAGCCTGTATTTACAAGAAAGTGAGTGGGAGCTCTGTAGCATTTCTGATATTATATGTGGATGACATATTGCTAATCGGAAATGATATAGAATTTCTGGATAGCATAAAGGGATACTTGAATAAGAGTTTTTCAATGAAAGACCTCGGTGAAGCTGCTTACATGTTGGGCATTAAGATCTATAGAGATAGATCAAGACGCTTAATTGGACTTTCACAAAGCACATACTTTGACAAAGTTTTGAAGAAGTTCAAAATGGATCAAGCAAAGAAAGGATTCTTGCCTGTGTTACAAGGTGTGAAGTTGAGTAAGACCCAATGCCCGACCACTGCAGAAGATAGAGAGAAAATGAAAGTTGTTCCCTATGCTTCAGCCATAGGCTCTATCATGTATGCAATGTTGTGTACCAGACCTGATGTGTGCCTTGCTATAAGTCTAGCAGGGAGGTACCAAAGTAATCCAGGAGTGGATCACTAGACAGCAGTCAAGAACATCCTGAAATACCTGAAAAGGACTAAGGATATGTTTCTCATATATGGAGGTGACAAAGAGCTCATCGTAAATGGTTACGTTGATGCAAGCTTTGACACTGATCCGGACGATTCTAAATCGCAAACCGGATACGTATTTACATTAAACGGTGGAGCTATCAGTTGGTGCAGTTCTAAACAAAGCGTCGTGGCGGGATCTACATGTGAAGCGGAGTACATAGCTGCTTCGGAAGCAGCAAATGAAGGAGTCTGGATGAAGGAGTTCATATCCGATCTAGGTGTCATACCTAGTGCATCGGGTCCAATGAAAATCTTTTGTGACAATACTGGTGCAATTGCCTTGGCAAAGGATTCCAGATTTCATAAGAGAACCAAGCACATCAAGAGACGCTTCAATTCCATCCGGGATCTAGTCCAGGTGGGAGACATAGAGATTTGCAAGATACATACGGATCTGAATGTAGCAGACCCATTGACTAAGCCTCTTCCATGAGCAAAACATGATCAGCACCAAGGCTCCATGGGTGTTAGAATCATTACTGTGTAATCTAGATTATTGACTCTAGTGCAAGTGGGAGACTGAAGGAAATATGCCCTAGAGGCAATAATAAAGTTATTATTTATTTCCTTATATCGTGATAAATGTTTATTATTCATGCTAGAATTGTATTAACCGGAAACGTAATAATTGTGTGAATACATAGACAAACAAAGTGTCACTAGTATGCCTCTACTTGACTAGCTCGTTAATCAAAGATGCTTATGTTTCCTAACCATAGACATGAGTTGTCATTTGATTAACGAGATCACATCATTAGGAGAATGATGTGATTGACATGACCCATTCCATTAGCTTAGCACCCGATCGTTTAGTATGTTGCTATTGCTTTCTTCATGACTTATACATGTTCCTATGACTATGAGATTATGCAACTCCCGTTTACCGGAGGAACACTTTGTGTGCTACCAAACGTCACAACGTAACTGGGTGATTATAAAGGTGCTCTACAGGTTTCTCCAAAGGTACATGTTGGGTTGGCGTATTTCGAGATTAGGATTTGTCGCTCCGATTGTCGGAGAGGTATCTTTGGGCCCTCTCGGTAATACACATCACTTAAGCCTTGCAAGCAATGCAACTAATAAGTTAGTTGCAAGATGATGTATTATGGAACGAGTAAAGAGACTTGCCGGTAACGAGATTGAACTAGGTATTGAGATACCGACGATCGAATCTCGGGCAAGTAACATACCGATGACAAAGGGAACGACGTATGTTGTTATGCGGTCTGACCGATAAAGATCTTCGTAGAATATGTAGGTGCCAATATGAGCATCCAGGTTCCGCTATTGGTTATTAACCGGAGACGTGTCTCGGTCATGTCTACATTGTTCTCGAACCCGTAGGGTCCGCACGCTTAACGTTACGATGACAGTTTCATTATGAGTTTATATATTTTGATGTACCGAAGGTTGTTCGGAGTCCCGGATGTGATCACGGACTTGACGAGGAGTCTCGAAATGGTCGAGACATAAAGATCGATATATTGGACGACTATATTTGGACACCGGAAAGGTTCCTGGTAAGATTGGGACAATACCGGATCACCGGGAGGTTATCGGAACCCCCCCGGGAGGTATATGGGCCTTATTGGGCCTTAGTGGAAAGGAGGGGAAAGGAGCAAGGGAGGGGGCGCCCCCCCCCCAAGCCCAATCCGAATTGGGAGGGGGGCCGCCCCCCCCCCCCCTTTCCTTCCTCCCTCCTTCCTCTTCCTTCCCTCTCCTCCTCCTAATAGGAAAAAGGGGAGTCCTACTCCCGGTGGGAGTTGGACTCCCCCCCTTGGGCGCGCCACCCTCCTTGGCCGGCCCCCTCCTCCACTCCTTTATATACGGGGGCAGGGGGGCACCCCAGAGACACAACAATTGATCATTGATCTGTTAGCCGTGTGCGGTGCCCCCTCCACCATAATCCTCGATAATATTGTAGCGGTGCTTAGGCGAAGCCCTGCGACGGTAGAACATCAAGATCGTCACCACGCCGTCATGCTGACGGAACTCATCCCCGACACTTTGCTGGATCGGAGTCCGGGGATCGTCACCGAGCTGAACGTGTGCAAAAACTCGGAGGTGTCGTAGTTTCGGTGCTTGATCGGTCGGGCCGTGAAGACGTACGACTACATCAACCGCGTTGTTATAACGCTTCTGCTTCCGGTCTACGAGGGTACGTAGACAACACTCTCCCCTCTCGTTGCTGTGCATCACCATGATCTTGCGTGTGCGTAGGAATTTTTTTGAAATTACTACGTTCCCCAACACAACCCCCCCCCTTCAAAAAAAACAAAAACCCCAGCCACAGAAATGCTGATGCGTGGATGCTTATTCGTCCCGGTTGGTGCCACCAACCGGGACCAAAGGCCCTCCTGCCTGGGCTCCGCGCACAGGCCACGTGGAGGCCCATCTGTCCCGGTTCTGGACTGAACCGGGACTAAAGGGACAGGGCATTAGTACCAACCCTTTAGTCCCGGTTCAGGAACCGGGACAAAAGGCCCTTACGAACCGAGACAATAGGCCCGTTTTCTACTAGTGCTTAGAATCCAACAGATTTAAGAAAATGGTGTTTTATATCTATATATAAATGGATTCAGCTCCATCAAAATAGAAACTAGGAAGGCACACACAGAGAGAAAAAATGTTTTCTCGACAGAAAAAAGGTTTGTTTTATAATCAAAGTGAGAAAAGGTGTAACATGATTTATGCACAGAAAACCATCATGAAAATAACCATGGCTACTCGATCAATCTAATACCTTATCAAGCATATGGAGCATGTTTATATTGAACAATTAGGAATTACTCCCTTCATCCCACAATATAAGACGTTTTTTAAGCCATAGCTTATAAAAATGTCTTATATTATAAGACGGAAGGAGTAGAATGCAGAACTATTCGTTTAATTCTAAAATTATGTTCATAGACATCACACAACTGGTTGGTATATGGGGTCACAAAATATCAGACTTTGACATGGAAGATACGTATACAAGAAGAGAAAAATGAAATTTACTTATCATGTTTTTCTATACCGGCCAGTTTGTATCCAGACGTGCTATTTATCACTAAATTAATTCTACCAATAATTTATAGGGTTAATCTAGCATCTGTCAAGAGGCTTCAGCAATAGATCCTCCATGACATAAATTGTGGTCGCAAAATCAAGGAGGGGAGAACTTGGCTGTATGCGGGGCCAACACATTTTTGCGCAGCTTCTGCTTAATTGTATCTACCGACTAACTTTATTTTCTCCTCAGTGTATATACATACCTCTGGAAGTATATACAATTTTCTGCACTTCTGGGAGTATGTACTCCCACATTAAATATACCTCTTAAATCAATGTAGTTTACCTCTTTATGATACTTAATATACCTTATTTATAATTCTCAGATACCTGGAAACAAGTTTTACGAAAAATTATCATTAGAGCCTTACTTTAATATATAACATTTTTATGTATGAATACCAGTTTATGAGCAAATACTATGAAAAACATAGACTCGGATGGAATTTTTAATGGAACTTATTTTGTAGTATCTATATATTGTTGTGAAAGCATATTAAAAATGTTTCCATATTCCTACGAAATTATAGTATAATTGGTATATTAGAGACTGCAAATGCTCGTATTTTAATATGTAACCTTTTTATTTTTGGAATAAGATAAAACATGTAAGTGCACATACTAATAAGCATGTACACAAGCGTGTGCCAAAAATTCACACTAAGTACACCGCACGTCTTCAATAAATAAATAAATACACCGCACATCTTATTTACGACAAAGCATACGTATTCAAGCTAGTCAGCATTAATTATGGATTTTTTTCAGGAGGCATTAAATCAATCCCAGGGAAAATGGATGAGCACCACAAAACCTCTTTGTAAGAACTAGAAGGACAGCAACTTGTGGGTATCCAAGGGAAAACATTTTCCATGGGTTTGGACAGGCAGCACATAGTTTGATACCCAACAAGTTGCCGGCTCAAGTTCCCATCTCCAACCAGCCACCCTCATTTCCAGCTCCTCCAACTTGCAACCTGTTCAGATCAAATGGGCAACTACCTTGTCCCTTGCTGGCCATAGCTATTCGGTCACCTTTATGATCGATGTGTATGGTTCAGAGAATGGAGCCTGCCACTTGCACCAAGAATACTAAAGTAGACGTGCTTAGGTTTCTGGTGATCATATGTTTAGCATAAGCAGATTCAAAGGATCTCTGCTCCCTGTAATTAAAAGAGGGCAGGACAATTCTGTGGATGGCGTCACAGTTACATGGATGGATGAGCATTGTAAAATTCACACCTTTTTATTTTAATATCACTTTGATGATATCGCCTGCTGCAACTTGGGTTGGTAATTGGTCAAGTACACGGAATCCACTCAGAGCATATGGAGAGTAGACTTTGACAGGAATTTCCATGCCTGGAGTTTACAGTTAACTTGTGGCAACATCCAAGCTGCCTCGCATTGCCCACATGCTTTGTTCATGCATTTCATGGGCGTCTTGTTATTTTAGCAACACAAATACTCGGTCAGTTTTCGCAAACAGATGGCTTCCTGAAAAACGTGCAATCGAACTTAGCTTTGACTAGCAATCTTTAGAAAAAGATCATAAAGGCCGTAATCCACTTCTGAGCCCAGGCTTAGCTGCACCCGCCCTGATGAAAAAATTCAAAATAAATATTAAAAAATTCAAAAAATTCTAAATTTTTTTGTGTGTGGTAGATAATTTGATGCATGAGGTTCGCTCCAATTTTTAAATCGTTCAGACATCTGAGCAGCTCTCGGCAAAAAAGAGAAATTCAGGGTCTGTAAAAATGTTTACTGTTCATGCATTGTTCTGCCCCGATTTGTTGTTTTTTTTTGCCGAGAGCTGCTCAGATGTCCAAATGATCTAAAAATTGGAGCGAACCTCGCACATCAAATTATCTACTACAAAAAAAATTAGAATTTTTTGAATTTTTTTAGTTTTTGTTTTGATTTTTTTTTCTAACCGGGTGCAGATAGTCTGGGCACCGAAACGCCGCACTCTCATAAAAGTGAATATATAAAAGATCTTAGGTTCTGTATAAGATCAAAATGGTAATAACTAACAGGTATGGAAAATATTGGCAAAATATTGAAAATACACCTTATATATACTACCGGGAGTATGTTCTCCCACATTCAATATGCCACTTAAACGAAATCATTTTCAATATATCTCGTTAATGATTTTAAGATGCCCCAATATAAGTAGTACAGAAAATTAAAGCCATGACCCCTTGTTTTGGTAGTATGCCACTTTTACTTAAAATGAAAAGGTATATACGCAAACTATGTAAAATATACGGACTCAGACAGAAAATTTTCAAAAAAAAATCACTTTGGGGTATCTAGTAATTACTTTTTTGCAAAAAAGGGGTCATATCTACCAATGTTCACTAGAAGTGCAAAACAGCCCAAACATCAGAAAATTTATATAAAGGTCCCTAGACCATCGAAGGGCCACTACCGGTCTACCGTCGCTAGAACGAGTTGCCGACGCACCAGTGTCACCCCTCCCCTACCAGAGTCGGTCTGAGCTCGTCGGTGATATCAGGGAAGTCTTCATGCACGTGGACCTAAGGACCAACACCCTGGAGTCATCACATTGAACCCTTGAATTGATCAGAATGCATGACGAGATACCCTCTTGGTTTTGGCAAACAGATCACAGTTACATGTACCTGAGAACCTCGGCGCCCAAAGAATACAATAGGAATCTACAAGGAGCTCCATCGACTGTTGACAAACGAACACAAGTAGGATCGAAGCCTAGATGACTAGCTCGAAGATGGGACCCTGCCATCCGCCTGAAAGTCACTCCTGCAAGAAAAAAAAAATAACCTAAACTACTATCCGGAGCTAAGGCATGGAAATTCCCCTCAAACCACTGGCACTGGAGCAGCATATGGAGGGGAGGAGAATCCACTAGCTAGCCGGCGAAGTGTGAGGGGACTAGGTCAGTCGCCGTCGCATCTTACGTGATAGTAGACGAAACAATTTGTCTTTTGGTATCTACTAATTACTGAGTATATTAGAAATGATAGATAGTTAACTTGGTTCGCCTAAATGGTATATGAGGAATGGAAATACATACTCTTAGGAGTACAAATTTATTTTTCAGTTTCATATTTCTTTTACTAACACAAGCAGGTGCGGTAAGCTTGTAAGAATGTTCTAAAAGGCAAGGACATGCTTCCTATTCCTAGTTTGATGATACAAACCTGCACCAGAAATCACATCTCCTAAATTTACGGAACATTGACAAAAGTAAATGGCAGGTGTACTAATTTGTATAATGGATACCGATGAACCTGTATTATTTTTCTTTATGGAAATTTGCAAAAAAGAAAAATGGATTGGTGTACCGTGCAGAACTGTTTGTATGAAGCTGCAATTTGGGGCAAAATGCACAAAGTAACTGTGGTATTCATGGTGTCCCGTGACTGAAATTAATATAATCAAATATCCTGTCCACGCTGGACAGTTCTTATACTATTTATTTATTAATAATGGTACACATACTGCGATTTGTTTGTTGTCATTTGCAGCTGGAATATCTTGGTATGCCATCTAGCTGGCGGTACCTGCGAACCAACATGTTGTTGTTGAGTGGTTAGGTGCATAGTGGTATCCCAGCCCACCAAGATTTAAGTCCTGATACTCGTATTTATCTTGAATTTATTTCAGAATTTCCGGCAATGCGCGTTCAATGGGAGGATATATTCCCTTCGACTACGAGGGACCTACGGTGACTTCGTAAAATCTCAATATGATATACCGTCTCAATCTCTCGAAGGTGCTCACAGGAGTAGGATGTGCATACATGCATTCATAGGGATGAGTGTATGCGTATATATATATATATATATATATATATATATATATATATATATATATATATATATGTATATATATATATATGTATATATATATATATATATATGAATGTTTGCATCTGTAGTGTGTTAAAAAAAAAACTGACGGTACCTCAGAGAAAAATAAGGAGCTAGCACTAGCTACCCGTGATTTTCTTCCACCATGGGAGGTTGTCCACTTGGCAGGTTTTGAAACCTGCCAAGACGTGGAAAGGCGCTCCAGGTTGAAATCACCATTAAATTATTATAGGTGAGAAGGACATACCCTGTGTGTACATGCATGCATGCTTGAACCTCTTTTGTGTTTTGTAGTATTGTGTATGTGTACGCACAATTGGGCACGTTGATCTCTTCGCTAGTGGTTTTGGTTTTCCAAAATGAGCATCTAAGAGAAGAAGAGTCAACTAAACCATGCGTGAGGACACGACTCCACTCGTCAAATGTTTGTGTTAGAGGTCTTGCGTGCATCTCATTCACAATCGAGAGAAAAGGGAGACAGCATATACATCGGTGGCGCTAGCATATACTCCCTCCGTTCCAAAGTACTTGTCTTGGATTTGTCTAGATACGGAGGTATCTAGCACTAAAATAAGTTTAGATACATCTATATCTAGACAAATCCAAGACAAGTACTTTGGAACGGAGGGAGTACATATATCGCCATCATTGATCTTATTCGCTGTGGAATTTTATGACTATTAGGACATTCTAGAAGTTAAGATTGTGCTTTCTTGACTGGACCTATGAAAGCTCTTGCAATAATGCAATAACTGTCGCTCACCCAAGTACGTCACGGACCTTAGGTCATGTCGTAGCAATAATGCAATAACTGTCGCTTGTAAGTTTTGTAGTGCCAACTTAATGGAGATGTGTATAGTAACTAGCGTCTGCATCTGAGCCATGCCAAACTAAAATTCAAAGGTGGTAAATACACTAGTAGAAAAAGGGTCAAACATGAAGCACATTAGTACCGGTTTGATTTTGGCCCGGTACTAATGGTACCATTAGTGCCGGTTCGAACGGATTTGCATTAATGCCGGTTCGTGTTGAACCTTTAGTACCGGTTCGTGCCACGAACCGGTACTAAAGGGATGGTGGCAGGCTGGCGTCAGGCCGGGGCCCCACGATCACCTTTAGTACCGGTTTGTGGCACAAACCGGTACTAAAGGTTAGAACCGGTACTAAAGGGGTCTGACCTATAGTACCGGTTTGTGACACAAACCGGCACTATAGGGCAATTTTCAAACTCTACACCCCCCCCCCCCCCCCCCCGTGTGTCGCCATTTCAGTTCTGAAAAAATCAAAAGAAAATGATAAAAACTTCAAAAAATAAAATCCTTCGAGAGGTAGTTATATTACTACATCTACTAGTTAGGAAAATTTGAAAACTATAATTTGGACATGTTTTGCAAAAAGTGTAGGGAAAATGTAAAACGGCTATAACTTTTGCATACGATGTCGGAAAAAAAACATATAATATATCAAAAAATTCAGCACAAAAATCCGCATTCGATGGAGACTGCCTACGGCCTGTTTGGAATTTTTTAGAATCCTCAAATTTCAAAAGGAAAAAAAGATATGGTCAAATTTCAGTTTTTTAAAAAAAATTGGTTAAATCGGTCAAAATACTTATTCAAGAAGTATTAATGTTACTACATAATTATTCAAGAATATTAGTGTTACTAAATAATTATTTCAATTTTTTGAATTTTGGTCAAATCTGGTCAAACTATGGTCAAACTTATTCAAGAAATATTAGCGTTACTAAATAATTACTGTTTTTTAGAATAATAGTTTCAAACTCAAACGGTGAAATGTGTGACTTCATGCTCAAGCTAAACTCCTGAGGGTTAATAGGATTGACATCTTACTATTGTCAGGAAAACAACAAGTGCAGACTCGGAAACGAAGGAGAATAGAACCCGAAAGTTGAGCATGCTCGGGCTAGAGTAGTGAGAGGGATGGGTGACCGGTCGGGAAGTTAGATGATTTGGAATGAGTGATCCACACTTGAGCAGTTAAAAGAGGTGATTAGAGACTAAATCATCAAATAATTCAGAAAAATTAAAAATCGAAAAAAAATCAAAAAAAAATTCAAAAAAAATTCAAAAAAAAACCTTTAGTACCGGTCGGTACTAAAGGTTCCCCATACCAGGGCGCGAGCTCACGCCACGTGGTGGCACTTTAGCGCCGGTTCGTGCCGAACCGGTACTAAAGGGGGGGCCTTTAGTGCCCACCCTTTAGTGCCGGTTATGAAACCGGCACTAAAGACCCTTACGAACCGGCGCTAAAGCTCCATTTTCTACTAGTGATATGTCCGCTGCCACTGAATCCACAAGATAAGATAGTATGTAGTCCCTCCGTTTCAAAATACATGACTCGACTTTATACTAACATTATATTAAAATTAGTACAAAGTCGAGTCATCTATTTTGGAACAGAGGAAGTAGCTGCCAAGTGGAGCTTACATGCTTCAGGTTCATTGAAGATTTGCAGGTAGCCTGGCCCAAGAGAGGGCAAAGAAAGAAAACGAGTTTTACATGCTAATAATTTTTATCATCTAAAGCACAACAGTGCTCCAAAAAAATTCTAAAGCACAACAAAAATTTAACAAAGAACAAAGGGAAATAGCAGAAAATAGGCACCGGGGGAAGTTAAAACACTGCACCACAAGAATTCATTACCTTAAGAATCATGATTCCTCAAGGGCCACTCTGGACGTTGACAAATCAGGATCTATATCCAAGCGTTTTTTCATGACACTCGTGCAGGCCTCTGCAAATTCAGAGCCCGATGGCTCGAAATTTCCTGGAGTTGATGGAGTTTCTTCTCACGGGTGCATATACACCTAGATGAACAGTAAAATTTAAAATAATGGTAGAAATATTGAAAGAACTGACTTTTTTTACAACATGCACGTCTGGATGTTCTGCTCCCATGCAAAATTTCCTGAAGAAATAACATTCGATGTGCTCAGGACAACAAAACTAAATCAATGCTCTGAGGAAAGGTCTTTAAGTATTTTGGGTTGCCTGCTTTTTTACCCAAAGAGTCACGAATGTAATCTCTTCACGAAAATTTATACGTATGGAGAATACTAAAATATGTTTGTCCAATAATAAAAATTTGATTCTTTTTTTCCTATTTTTTGGAATTTACTATTCACACAAATGCGTTTCCACCTGGGAGCAGAATGACACATTCGGCCTCCTACACCTTTTGTTTTACTCCACATTCCTCGTCTCCGTACATGTCCTACACGGGCACGACTATGCCTCGCGTATACCAAACTAGCCCTAAGTGCCTGCGCCAATGGGCTGGCCCAGCGCGTGGGGACTTAAGCGCTCCTTTTTGCTTTGTAATTTTTGCATTTTTCTTTCTGTTCAATTTTTTTTTATATTTGGAATAAAATATTATTACAAAAATCACTTTAGATAAAATTTTGAAAAAAAATGTAATGATGCATTTGAAAAATGTTAAACATGTTAATGTTTCTAATGTATATGAAAAATGTATGATGTGTATGAAAAAGATAGATATCCAAACATAAATTGAAAAAAGTCAATCGTATATTTAACAAAATTTATGCATGTATAAAAAATGTTCCTGACTTATAAAAAGTACACTAGATCTATTAAAATGTACAATGTGTATGAAATAAAGTATATATCAAAACATAAATGTGAAATAATATTAATCATGTATATTTAAAAAAATATTTAAACATTTAAAAAATATTCCTGGCATATACAAAAAATATACTTGGTGTATTAAAATGTACAACGCATATGAAAAAAGTAGGCGTCAAAACATAAAATGAAAAATGTTAATCGTGTATTTAAAAAATGTTAAGATGTATAAAAATATTTCTAATGTATACGATAAATGCATAATATGAATGAGAAAAGTAGACATTGAAACATAAAAAATATTTAAAAACATGTATTTATAAAATGTTAAACATGTATAAAACAATGTTAGTGATGTATACAAAAGATGTGAAATGTGTATGTAAAAAAGTAGACATCAAAAAAATATTCAAAAAATGTTAATCACGTATTTGAAAAATATTAATTATGTGCATTAAAATTTTCCTGGTGTATACAAAGAATATATGTGTATGACAAATAAAATGGGCATCAAAATATTTATTTGAAAAATGTTAATCGCGTATTTGAGAACTGTTAAATGTGTATTAAAAATGTACCTAATGTATACGAAAAAAGTAGGCTTGTGTTAAAAAACCTAGAAATAAATAAGAAAACCAAAAAAGAAAACATGAAAACGAAATAGAAAACAAGAAAATCAGAGAAAACCTAGTGTAGAAAGTAATAAGAAACAAAAAAAATTAGAAAATGGGAGAAAGCCAATAACTAATCAAAAACGAAAGTATAATGAAGAAAATAAAAGTAATACCTAAGAGAACCATCTTGCTATAAGCTAGATATAGCTCTCGCGGTCCTCCACCTGTGCTACCAAATATAGGTCATCGCCACGAAGTCCTATGGAAAACCACTGCAACCACCACAACTCCCGCCGCCACCTCGCCCCCCCCCCCCCCTCTTCCCCATCCGATGGCCTTGCCGGCGGCAAGAGTAGTGGGGACCCGTTCGTCTTGTTTTATTTATTTTTCTTAGGTTTTGCTTCTCCCACGACATCGATGAGGTGGTGGCGTCGATGACATGTTGGAATAAGGTCTCTTCGGTTCCTCCCTAACCGTACGACGTTTGATCCAGCTTTGCGAAAGGCATGTGAGAGCTCATGTCCCCTATGTTGGTTCCGTTCTTATCTTGGCAGTTTGTGTCTTTTTCAAGGAGATCGTTTGGTTGTTTATTGGTTTGGCGACTTCGACATCTTCTTCTATGTTGTTTTGTGGCTTCGTCTAGTTTCTATAACCCTCTGAATTAGTGGTGATGGAGTGCAAGTCTGTCTACATGGGGTGATGCTCCAGCCAATGCTGCTTCAACGACTTTTAGATCTCGTCTCAAGGGCGAGTGACTGTTGCGGTCTCCAAAGCCTGGTATGGCGAGGGTGTTTGCGGGAGTCAAATGCAAATTTCAATCTCCGGCGGGGGCATACAATCAAAGGAAGAAGAAGATTAATAGTTTTAATGTAACTTTATATTTTACGGGTCATTCTACATGCAGTTGTCTTCTCTTTTTAGGGAAAGCCTATTTGCACTTTATTGCAGAACTGAAAATGTTACGTGCAGTTGCCTATTCATTGTACTGGTCTTTGTTTTTCTCTATATTAATCAGATCTAAGATGCCCTTTAGCCTTCAGGTGTCTTTGTTGAAAAAAATCTAGACCGGCGTCGTCGCCTAGCCACATGAGTCGCCCGCGTTGACTATACCTGGCCTTCAGCGAGGATATCTCGCTGAAGCAGCTACACTAGTCGGGCCAGCCCATTTCGGGCATGGTAATTAAGGAAAAGGAACAAAATAGGGGAGAATCGAGCCAGCAAGCGCACAGCTAGCCATCTCGCCCACCAACCGTTAGTTTTAAGTCGAGGGGGCGTGACTTACTTGAAGGAAGTCGACCTGGTTTTCTCCGGATTTTTTCATTGTTTTCCTTTTTTCTTTCTTTCCTATGTTATTTTCTTCTCCAGTTTGTTTTCATTTGTTTCTTTAGTTTTTTATTTTCTTTTTTTGGTTTATTTTTTTTCGTTTTCATTTTTTCTGTGTTTTTCATTTCTACATTTGTTGTATATGTCAACAACAACTTTCTAATATACATTTAACATTTCCGATACAAATTTAACATTCTTTTAATGCACAGTCAACACTTTTATACACATTTTTCAAATGCTTGAATAACATTTTTTCTAAATGCAATATTAACATTTTGTGAACACATGGTCAACATTTTTTCTATACACATGTAACATTTTCCAAATGCTTGTTCATCATTTTTTAAATGCTTGTTGAACATTTTTTCATATACATTATCAAAAAATCATCATTATTTTAATACATGGTCACCATTTTTCTATAAACTTTTAACATTTTTCAAATGCATGATCAAAATCTTACAAATACTTGTTCAACATATTTTCCAAATGCTTGATTAACTTTTTTATATACATCGTCAAAAAATTTCATCATTTTTTCAATACCTGGTCAACATTTTTTATATATACATTTAATATTTTCAAATGCTTGATCAATATTTTACAAATATTTGTTCAACAATTTTTCAAATGCTTGATTAAAATTTTTATATACATTATAGAAAAAATCATTATTTTTTAATAGATGTTCAACATTTTTTTCTTTGCACATTTAACATTTGTCAAATGATTGATCAACACTTTACAAATAATTGTTCAACATTCTTTTCAAATGCTTGATTAACATCTTATATACATCATCAGAAAAATTCATCAGTTTTTTAGTACATGCTCAACATTTTTTTATACACATACATTTCCCAAATGTTTGATCACCATTGTTCAAATAGTTATTCAACATTTTTTTCAAATGTTTGATTACCATTTTTACCTACATGATAAAAAGTCCATTATTTTTTGTACATGGTTAATATTTTTTCTATACTCATTTAATATTTTCAAATGCTTGATCAACATTTCTCAAAGACTTGTTCAAAAAAATGCAAATGTTTGATTAACATTTTTTAAATACATGATCGAATTTTTATACTCCCTCCATCTCAAAATAAGTGACTCACTTTGTACTAATTTTACGAAGTTAGTACAAAGTTGAATCACTTATTATGGGACAAAGGGAATACATGTTCTAATACATTTTTTGTATACGTGATAAACATTTTCTCTATACACATTTAACATTTTTTAATGTTTTATCAAAATTTTCCAAATGTTTTTATACTGTTTTTCGTAATATGTATATTTAGACTATTTTAAAGTATAAAAATAATTTAAAAATTAAAGCAAAAAAGGAACAAGAAACTAAAAAAAGAACAGAAAAAAGGAGGTTGTGGCCGCCCGCGCTCTTGGGCCGGCCGATCTCGCTCTTGCCTTCAGCGAGGGTTCCCTACCCTCTCGCTGAAGGCGAGATATAGGGGCTACCTGAGTCGCCTCCCAGGACATCAGCTTCTGAAAGACACCCAGGCAGCTGCCACCACTGTTACGGACGCCGGCTTCTCTGCGCATCCAGGCTACCTCCTCCACTGCTCAGGCGGTCAGGCCGAGACGACGCAGGCGGAGCTCGGTGGCCATCCCGCCTCTTGATTCGCCACAGCCTCGTCTCTCCATTGGATGGGTGTGGTATTCTGGGATGGAACATGCGGCGAGGGGAGGCGACCAGTCCGGGTGGAGATCCCAACCAAGTCTGTAACCCATGCCTGAACCGTTGCCCACAATCTGCACAAGGTAGACTTCTCTTGGAGCTTACATGATGCAGGTCACATTGCACCAAATAAACAAAAAAGAAAGGTTCAGTTCATAAATTTATGATCCAATAAACACTACGATAACAAAGTAAAATAAAATACGTATAAAATAGATACTACCAGAAAAAAAATCAAAACTATACAAGCTGCACCACAAGGACTACCCACCTTAATAATCATTATTATTCCTTAATAATACACTTGCAGAAAATTCCAAGCACAACAGAGTGTAAAAATGAAATAGAGTTGACAACAGAGGCACAATGATAGCCCGGCATAACAAGGCTGCCGCCATCGCCATAAGTTAAGCACAGTAAGGGCTACCAGAGTGTACAGATCTGTGGATCTAACTCCCAAGCGCAACAAATCAAAGTTGTAAACAATATACATTTCTGTGGTGCGGCTGTGCATGGGTCGAACTAGGAAGTTCTCGCGGCGGCGTGCTACTCAACCCTCCTCGCCGAACTCCTTGGTGAACTTCTCGTGCACCTCCAGGTCCTTTTTGCCAACGGTTGGTCTCTGCCTCGCTAGGACCTTCTCGAAATCATTCTTCGAGATAGGGGGTGGAAGAATCTGCAGCCAAGCAAGACGCATTAGTAATTCAAATTCAGTTCAACAGAGGCCTCTTGGAGGAAACAAATGGCATCTATCTTCTCTTACCTGTGAGGCAAGGCCTTTGGATGCAAGATCCTGCATCGTGGTCTGCACAGCGCCTGGTTGCTTCGGTCCACAGGGCATCCACATGTCACCATCTATCTTGAAGAAGTACATAGCATCCTGTGTTTTGCGCACAGGCTCAAACAACACATCTTTCACCTGTTAACAAACAGAAGAATCAGACGCAAATCACAATGTACTGACACATGTGGGTTGTGCAAACATTACTTACACAGACAGCAACATCGGAACCAGAGAACCCTTCTGTACGACGACCCAAGACCTCAAAATCACTTTCCGATAAGCTGTGCGGTGTATCCCCAAGATGTACCTGAAGAATTTAAGTTGCCAGCTTTAAGCAAAGGATAACAACTTCTCTGAACATAACTTTTTTATGCAGTGTTGATGTTTCTTAAGTACCTTAAACATATGCTGCCTAGCTTTAGCGTCAGGTAGAGGAATGTAGATACGCTTGTCAAACCGTCGCCTCACAGCCTGAAGTAATTAATACACACTCAATTTCAATCGACCGCTGCTGGATTTAGTATATGAATTGGTGATCAAACTGTTCTAGAAATATCAAGAGAATCTTTGTAAGCCATAAATGGTACAACTGTGTATTTGAGAAGTTTCCGGAGACCTGGTCCAGAGCATATGGCGTATTCGTCGCAGCAAGAACAAGAACTTTATCATCATTATGGCCAACACCCTGGATAGTTACGGGAAAACAAAGCAAATGCATTAGCCAAAACTGTTAGGGCGAGGAATCTACTCCCTCCGTTCCTAAATATTTGTCTTTCTAGAGATTTCAAATGGTCACTACATACGGATGTATATAGACATATTTTAGAGTGTAGATTCACTCATTTTAGAGTATACCGCTACTGTGTTTGCTGATATATCCAGTGTTATGCAATAACCAGTTCACTATTACAGTGGTAAGGAATCTGTGAGGCCAATGAAGGGGAGCCTTGGCGCAGTGGTAAAGCTGCTGCCTTGTGACCATGAGGTCACGGGTTCAAGTCCTGGAAACAGCCTCTTGCAGAAATGTAGGGAAAGGCTGCGTACAATAGACCCAAAGTGGTCGGACCCTTCCCCAGACCCTGCGCAAGCGGGAGCTACATGCACTGGGGCTGCCATATTCTGAAGGAGAACACATATTCAGAAACAGTTCACAACATTATAGGCTGCAAAAGCTCACCTGCATCTGTACAAGAAGTTCGGTTTTTATTCTCCTGGAAGCTTCACTTTCATTGCCTTCTCCACGTGTACCGCACAAGGAATCAATTTCATCAATGAAGATAATTGATGGGGCATTTTCGCGAGCCATTTGGAAAAGATTAGCAACTAGTTTCTCGCTCTCTCCCATCCATTTTGAAACAAGGTCTGATGAAGATATGCTGCAGGTAAATTGAGGGCATTAATATGGTATAACCTTAAGGATGTTGTATTAGCAGTACAAAGAAATGGAAACTAGTAGGAAATGAACGTTAGCAATATACATGGGCACATCCAGAAGAAAGAACATGCAGCTTATTCAGACATATTTACATGGGTAAATTTGATATATGCCACTACAAAGTTTCCCTGTTTCGAAAAATGCCATTACAAAGTTCACATGCTTTGAAATACGCTATTGCATACCCTTTTCGAGGATTAGACACCATAACATGTATGTATTTCATTTTGTATATGGACAAAGTTGCCCCTTTGGCCAAGTCAACAGCTAGCCGCTCCCAATCCCATTTTTCCTTTCTGTCTCTCTGAAATCAGCCAGCTTTGGCCCTTGGAAACTCGCCGTCGCTGGTGCTGCTCCTAGCTGCCAGCTCCTCCACTTCGCCAGAGCTGCTGCTCCCAAGTGCTGCTCTCACCCACCACCTCTAGTGCTACAACCAGCCGCCGGCTCTATGCTGCACAACTCAACTTTCACTATTTGCCCTTGGTGCTCGGTGTCCGCGACCCCGATGACGGCCGAGAACGGTGGCACGGTGGCAATGTGAAACCTGAAGCTAAAGCGACGTGAAGCAAAATTGACAGCATATGCATTGCTTGTTTGATGTTCCAGTAGCTGCTGCATTGCTTGTTGTTCCAATTGACAACTTGACTTAAATAACACACCACTTGGATTTGCAGGAATCATACACTCCTGCAACCACCAGCATCCGCACTAGTTGCCTCCATGTCTCTCATCTAGGTCTAGGTTAACAAAGGGGAGAGGATAAGAGCAAGGGTGCCGGTCCGAAGAGCTGGGACGTGGCGGCAAGGAACGGAACTGGTGGAGGAGACCAGGAGCAGCGGAGGCAAGCCGGCGGGCAGGAGCAGCGGCGGCACGGCGGCCGAGGCAGCAGGCGTGGTGGCTGGGACAAACAGAAAGAAACGAGAAGAAAAGGGGATCGGGGTGTTGTTGAATTGGCGAAGGGGTACCTTTGTCCATGCACAAAATATTAAGGGAAGTGCATACCTGTTATTGTGTCTAATCCCTCAAAACGGTATGCAATAGCATATTGCAAAGCCTATGAACTTTGTCATGGCATGTTTCAAAATCAAAGAACAGTATTTTTCCAAAACCAGAAACTTTGTAGTGGCATATATCAAATTTACCCTATTTACATATTTGCCAAATGTAAAGCCTATTGTATAACCTGCAATGCGCTCAGCCCGCATAAATGTTCATGGTACCTAGCCACTCACATATTTGCCAAATGTTTTATGGTGCGGCTACATATACATTAGGTGTTACTACTCTTTAACATAGGAATCAATGTGTGGTTAAGCTACTCATCTGGAAATCAGAAGTGCAGCTCTGGAAGTATTTAGGATGGAGAAAAAATTCAAATTGTTTTCTCAATCTGGCTGAACACAGCTCATCTGATAATGTTTACAAAGTAAGACCTCAGATCTTAAGATATATTACGACTAAAACATGGCAAAATTATTATTTTTTGAATGCATAGATGATTTGACCCACCAATTATTACAGGACCATATCTTTTGTTCTCACAAAATTCATTTTAATGCACATAACAAATGTAAGCATAATAAACTAACATCCTTTCATACAACAATATACTAATACTGCATCATTTTCTAAAACAAATTGCATGTAAACATCAAAAGTTCCCTACTTCAGCCAAGGTTTAAACATATCATACTCTAAGGTGTGCACATGAAAAGCAACACCCAAACCAAGTGCAACTTATTAAAGCTGCTATCTTGGGACACACCTCACAAGAGAGAACGTTTTACAAAAGGTTTTTTTAGCAAAAACTCTTTTGCCTGCATCAAATAGAATTTTCATGAAGAGGGCATCTGCCTTCAATCTTTTATGATGTTCCTGTAATGCAGGTGAATAATATGGCTGTTGTAGATACATAAATGATGTACTACTAGTATGCCAAGTTAATTACCTTAACTCCTTATCTAGAAATGTGCACTAAACATACATGCTCAATATTGTCAACCATGCGCAAATGAACCACCATGAGAAATTCGAAATCATAGCAGTAAAAAAAAGTGAAAACACTAGTTGCTGCACATGATGAACTACTACAAAGAGACACTTTGGAAACCTAAGTGATACCCTAAAATATGAATTGCAGGCCTGCATGTCCTTGTTGGCACATAAAACCGCTTTATATTGTGGGAGATTCGCTTACATGATGACAAAGCCAATTATCAACACATGGAAAGTAGAGGTAAAACATGGTACTCAGTGAGGAGAGAACAACTAGCAATTGTGTCATCATCATATAAGAGAAGTCCCAATGTAGAAAAAGCAAGAAGTCAATTCCAACGCATACGATGCTCCCGTGCAGGAGCATATATAACATAAGCTGGTGGAACTAGAACAATCACAAACTCACAATATGAAATGTACCCGCCCAATATAATTATTCCAAGCAGAACAGTGAATAAATTTGAAATTTTGAGTAGACTATGAATCATCTATACCAATTGTGCAAACACTTATCTACTGTTCCAAACACATAGGATTGGTTGCTGTTAACTATTGGACAAGTAACAGGATAATATCCTGCAAATTAGAGTTCAGCAATAAATCTAGGTAGCATAAACAATAGGCAAAGGATGCTCTAAGGTTGTTAATTTGGCACCAACAGATAACTGATTACCCAAAGGTAAAAGACGTCCAACCAAAAATCATTCACCAACAGATAACTGATTACAGAAAGGTAAAAGACGTCCGACCAAAAATCATTCAAGGATGAAATCAGTGAGAATAAAGGTTAGTGTGTAGGTGAAATATATGATAACTACCTGAAGAATGTCGAATCAGCCTCAGTCGCAACAGCTTTAGCCAAATAAGACTTTCCTGTTCCTGGTGGACCGTACAGAAGAAAAGCCCTCCATGGCCTCCGCTTACCTAGAGAAAGGGACACTCCATTAGTTGCACATCAGCAGTTACCTAAAAAAAGTGCTCCCCAGTATATGATAGTTGACTGGTTAAGGACACAAACCCTAAAACAGACACCAGTTATGAAAGTATTTGGAGAATCTCGTGGTATTCAAATCTCATACTCCCTCCGATCCAAAATAAGTGTCGTGGTTTTAGTTCAAACAGACAGTTAGGAAGTGAAGCTAATTTTTGCTATACTAACAATCGAAGATCCATACTCACAAGCTGTACTGTAAGAAACCAATGTTTCTATGGCTCTATGGTTAACTCTTGGTTTGATAATCATTTTTTAATTCACACTGCCACCGTCACTGGAAAAAAATTGGCTCTACTACAAACTGTTATCTCATACAAGAGCGACGTAATTATAAGTTTCTGCTACATTTACCACCAAGCTGTACTGTAAGAAACCAATGTTTCTATGGCTCTATGGTTAACTCTTGGTTTGATAATCATTTTTTAATTCACACTGCCACCGTCACTGGAAAAAAATTGGCTCTACTACAAACTGTTATCTCATACAAGAGCGACGTAATTATAAGTTTAGCAAGGTTCTTTGAGAGGATTAGAGAGTCAAAAAGTTACTGAATATAATTTGCCAGACACCCCTACGTTACACGGACCAAGGCTCAGTCTGCGGTTGCTGAACTGTGCTGTGTTGTGCTTACTTACAATTGGCTGTGAAAAATCATGCGCGAAAAATAGGCAAAAAACAGGTGAAACAACGCAGCCTAAGTTTGCTCAATACAAATCGATCTAGCATACATGCTCATGGTAGTTCAAAATTATGAATAGTTCATGCTCACCCAATCAGATTCAATCAAGATCAAGATAAACAAAAAGTTATGAACTAGCAAAGGTTCTTTGCGAGGATTGAAGAATCAAACAAGTTCCTGAGTGTAATTTGTCAGACATCCCCACGCTGCACCGACTAAGTTTGTTCAACACAAATCTATGCACTGATGGCGGTTCAAAATTATGCTTTATCTACAGACACAAACCAGCTTGTGTAGCATACTTTCGACATGCACGCCAGAACCGAATAATCCATGCTCACCCAACCAGGTTCAATCCAGATCAAGATGCATATGGTTCTACTCCATACTATTATCCCGTACAAAAGCGAGGTAGTTATAAGTTTAGCTTAGCAAGTTTCTTTGCCAGGATTGAGAAGTCAACAAGGTTCCTGAACATAATTCACTAGACATTCCTGCGCTAAACCAACTAAGTTTGTTCAATGCAAATCGATCTAGTAGACGCGCTCATGGCAGCTCAAAATTATGCTTATTCTGCAGACAAAAGCCAGCTTGTGTGGCATGTTTTTACCTGGACTCCAGAACCGAATAATCCAAGCTCATCCAATCAGATTCAATCGAGATCAAGACGCACAGGGCCTATCTATACAGCAACTAAAATCGCCTCATCCTTGGCGACGAATAATTAGGTAGGATTACTGGCTTCCTCTGGAAAAGCTCACCTGTGAAGAACTGGGGGAACTTGACGGGCAATATGACGGCCTCCTGCAGCGCCTGCTTGGCGCTCTCGAGCCCGGCGACGTCGTTCCACTTGATGTTGGGCTTCTCGGTGATGATGGCGGAGTTGAGGCCGGCCCTCAGCTTGGACTGCTCGGAGTCATCCCCGCCGGCGCCGTCGCCTCCGCCGTCCTTCCCCTTGGTCTTGGGCCGGGTGGCGACGGCCGCGTCGCCGCCGTTGGGCGCGCCGGGGGGACCGCCCCCGCCCTCGTCGAGGACGGCCCGGATCTCCTCCGCGCGGCGGAGGTACTCGGTGAACTTGGCGGTGATGGCCTCCTTGATCTTGGGGTTCTTCTCGTACTTGAGGTGGGTCTTGAAGTACTCGAGCGCGTTCATGTAGAGCGGGAACGCCTTGACGTAGTTGCCGGCATTGTCCTCCTGGACGGCCTGCTTCACGTACTCGATCGCCTGCTCCTTGAAGTTGCTGTACATCGGGGGAGAGCTGGAAAGGCGCCGCCTTTGCGGCGGATTCCGGCGGATCGGCGCGGGGGGCAGGCCGGGGGAGCGCGGGGGCGGCGGATTCGGCGGGGGGAGGGGCGGGGCGGGGCGGCGGCGGCGGTTGCTTGGCCCTGGGGTTTGACGAAGGAGGTGGGAAGATGAGGAGAAAGAGGAACGGAGACGAGACGCGGTGCGGTGCGGTGGGGAAAAGGAGACGAAGACAACCGGGGAAGCGTGTTTTCTCTTTTCCTTTTTTTTATTTGCTTCATTTTTTATGTGTTTTCTAATACTAATTGCGATGAGAGAAGGATTCGGTTACTCAATTTGGGAGGGACTTCGATTGTACCTGTGTTGTAACAAAATTGAAATTATTTTTTCGTTTCTTTTGAGAGAGCTTAGTTTTTCTCTAAACACAACAAACGCACACGTTCATACATACACACATACACTTATATCTCTATAAACGCTCACACATATGAATGGACACACACACACGCCCTATCTTATGAGCACCTATGAGTTATTGAGCTGGCACAACATAGCCTATTGATAATCTTACCGAGACAGCCTCATGTATAGTCAATCAAAAATATAAAAGGTGAACATGGTTTCACGCGTAGTAAATTTGAAAACTCCGACAAGAGAAACACACAAAACCCTTTGGCTACGGTTTCTTGTGCCTACCGCCGGTGCCGTCGTCGGTCTACCTCGTCTCTGTGGTCTTAGGGCCATGAAGGTGTGGTGGATCCCAGTCCATGCCGGCGGGAGGACTCCGTTTTTTCATGCTCTTTTGAGTTTTTTTAGGGTTTGTGTCCTACTCAGAGAGGCGAGGCGGCGGATGTTCTCTGAAAATGGAATAAGGTTCTCTGTCCCGGTGGTGCGTGTGGAAGTTTGTCTCCGGCAGATCTCGTTGGATTATGTCAGCGTTTGTCTTCGGTGGATCCACGTGGATCTTGTCTTCGTTCGTCTATATTTGTGTGTCTACAGATTAGATCCTTCTGATCTACGCTTCTCTTCATCGGCGGTGGTTGTTGTTCTAGTGCGCTGGTCCTATGGGGCCTTAGCACGACGACTTCCCGACTGTCTACTACAATAAGGTTTGTCTAGCTCAGATGAGGGAGGGGCGAAGACGGTGGCACACCTTCGGCTTGCTCCAGTGCTAGTAGTAGTCGCTAAGTGGTCTACGGACCTATATGTATTTTTTTTACTTCTTGTGTTCTTTGTGCTACCTTGACAGTTAATGAATAGATCATAAGTTATTCTCACAAAAAAATACTAGAAAAAATTATTATTTTTCCTTTTGAAATTTTGGGATACTAAACTTGAATTCTACTCACTTGTGATGTTTCATAAAGTATTGGCACCCGTGTATTCTCGGTGAAGAAAAATATAATTGGGACATTACTATTTACCAAACAGTGTTTTTAAATATAGCTTTGAGTCTTTTTCATTTTTTCTCAGAATACCACGGATTTTATTTTGACATGAACTTCATAAATGAGTATACCAGTCGACTATGTATATTACAAAAAGAAAACTTTTGATTTTTTTAGTACTCCCTTCGATCCAAATTAATTGACTTAATTGAGTTGTATTAAAGGAGCATCAATTAGTTTGCATCGTGGTGCACATCATATCCCTTACCTCTAGCTCTCGTGCAAACTCTTTTCTAGGGTTTCTCTGTCTCTCGCCCGTGCCGCCGCCGGTCCGCTTCGCCTCCTATGGTCCTTGGATCATGGAGGCGTGGTGGTTCCTGGCCCTTACCGGCGAGAGGGCTTCGTTTTTAGGTGTTTTTTTGAGTTTTGTTAGGGTTTGTGTCATGCTCAAGAAGACGAGGCGGCGGTGACTTCTTGAAGATGGAATAAGGTCCTCTCTGCGTAGCCTCCGTCTCGGTGATGTTTCAAGCATCGTCGGAAAGCGTGTGTAGGTTTGTCTCCGATGGATCTCATGGGATCAGGTCGGCATTTGTCTTCGGTGGATCCGACTGTATCTGGTCTTCGTTTGTCTACGTATGTGTGTCTGCAGGTTGGATCCTTCTGATCTACGCTTCTGTTCATCGGCGGCGGTTGTGTTCTGGCGCGCTGGTCCTATGGGGCCTTAGCACGACGACTTCTCTACTGTCTACTACAACAATGTTTGCCTGGCTCCGATCGGGGGGGGGAGGGGGGGTGATGACGGGGGCGCGCCTTCGGCTCGCTCCGACGCTTGTAGTCGTCGCTAGGTGATCTATGAACCTGGATGTAAAATTTACTTATAGTGTTCTTTGTATTGACAACTGATGAATAGATCGAAAGTTTTCTTCAAAAAAAAATAGTTTGGATCAGTAGGAGTGTTTTTTTATTTTCCTTTTCATAAGAGATGCGGTAGAACCATCGCTTCTTCATAGTTCGAAGGTTCACTGTTGTCTAACAACATGATTTCCAAGACAGGGTTGCCGTACCACTCTGGTGCGGAACGTGTCCTTGTGGACCTTCGAATTTTAGTAGGAGCTTGATCAGAAGTATCTTGATCATCATCAATAACTTCCTCTCTAGTCGGTGCAGGCACCTCAGGAACATTTTCTTGAGTTGCGCCATTTACCGGTTCAAGAGGCAATACTTCATCAAGTTCTACTTTTCTCCCACTTACTTCTTTCGAGAGAAACTCTTTCTCTAGAAAGGATCCATTCCTGGCAACAAAGATCTTGCCTTCGGATCTGAGGTAGAAGGTATACCCATAAGTTTCTTTAGGGTATCCTATGAAGACGCATTTTTCCGACTTGGGTTCGAGCTTTTCAGGTTGAAGTTTCTTGACATAAGCATCGCATCCCCAAACTTTTAGAAACGACAGCTTAGGTTTCTTCCCAAACCATAATTCATACGGTGTCGTCTCAACGGATTTCGACGGAGCCCTATTTAAAGTGAATGCGGCAGTCTCTAAAGCATAGCCCCAAAAAGATAGCGGTAAATCGGCAAGAGACATCATAGATCGCACCATATCTAATAGAGTGCGATTACGACGTTCGGACACACCATTACGCTGAGGTGTTCCAGGCGGCGTGAGTTGTGAAACTATTCCACATTTTCTTAAGTGTGTGCCAAATTCGTGACTCAAGTATTCTCCTCCACGATCTGATCGTAGAAACTTGATTTTCCTGTCACGTTGATTCTCAACTTCACTCTGAAATTCCTTGAACTTTTCAAAGGTTTCAGACTTGTGTTTCATTAAGTAGACATACCCATATCTACTTAAGTCATCAGTGAGGGTGAGAACATAACGATAGCCACCGCGAGCCTCAATACTCATTGGACCGCACACATCAGTATGTATGATTTCCAATAAGTTGGTTGCTCGCTCCATTGTTCCTGAGAACGGAGTCTTGGTCATTTTACCCATGAGGCATGGTTCGCACGTGTCAAATGATTCATAATCAAGAGACTCTAAAAGTCCATCTGCATGGAGCTTCTTCATGCGTTTGACACCTATGTGACCAAGGCGGCAGTGCCACAAGTATGTGGGACTATCATTATCAACCTTACATCTTTTGGTACTCACACTATGAACATGTGTAGTAATACGCTCGAGATTCATTAAGAATAAACCATTGACTATCGGAGCATGACCATAAAACATATCTCTCATATAAATAGAACAACCATTATTCTCGGATTTAAATGAGTAGCCATCTCGTATTAAACGAGATCCTGATACAATGTTCATGCTCAAACATGATACTAAATAACAATTATTGAGGTTTATAACTAATCCCGTAGGTAAATGTAGAGGTAGCGTGCCGATGGCGATCACATCGACCTTGGAACCATTCCCGACGCGCATCATCACCTCGTCCTTCTCCAGTTTCCGTTTATTCCGCAGCTCCTGTGGTGAGTTACAAATATGAGCAACGACACCGGTATCAAATACCCAGGAGTTACTACGAGTACTGGTAAGGTACACATCAATTACATGTATATCAAATATACCTTTGGTGTTGCCGGCCTTCTTGTCCGCTAAGTATTTGGAGCAGTTCCGCTTCCAGTGACCCTTCCCTTTGCAATAAAAGCACTCTGTCTCAGGCTTGGGTCCATTCTTTGACTTCTTCCCGACAGCTTGCTTGCCGGGCGCAGCAACTTCCTTGCTGTCCTTCTTGAAGTTCTTTTTACCCTTGCCCTTCTTGAACTTAGTGGTTTTATTCATCATCAACACTTGATGTTCCTTCTTGACTTCTACCTCTGCTGATTTCAGCATAGCAAATACTTCAGGAATGGTCTTTACCATCCCCTGCATATTGAAGTTCATCACAAAGCTCTTGTAGCTTGGTGGAAGCGACTGGAGGATTCTGTCAATGACCGCGTCATCCGGGAGATTAACTCCCAGCTGAGTCAAGCGGTTATGTAACCCAGACATAGTGAGTATGTGCTCACTGACAGAACTATTTTCCTCCATCTTACAGCTGAAGAATTTGTCGGAGACTTCATATCTCTCGATCCGGGCATGAGCTTGAAAAACCATTTTTAGCTCTTCGAACATCTCATATGCTCCATGTCTCTCAAAACGCTTTTGGAGCCCCGGCTCTAAGCTGTAAAGCATGCCGCACTGAACGAGGGAGTAGTCATCAGTACGTGTCTGCCAAGCGTTCATAGCGTCTTGGTTCTGTGGGACGGGTGGATCACCTAGCGGTGCTTGTAGGACATAATCTTTCTTGGCAGCTATGAGGATGATCCTCAGGTTCCGGACCCAGTCCGTATAGTTGCTGCCATCGTCTTTCAGCTTGGTTTTCTCTAGGAACGCGTTGAAATTGAATACACCATTGGCCATTTGATCTACAGGACATATTGTAAAGATTTTAGACTAAGTTCATGATAATTAAGTTCATCTAATCAAATTATTAATGAACTCCCACTCAGATTAGACATCCCTCTAGTCATCTAAGTGTTACACGATCCAAGTCGACTAAGCCGTGTCCGATTAACACGTGAGACGGACTAGTCATCATCGGTGAACATCTCCATGTTGATCGTATCTTCCATACGACTCATGTTCGACCTTTCGATCTCTGTGTTCCGAGGCCATGTCTTCACATGCTAGGCTCGTCAAGTTAACCCTAAGTGTTTTTGCATGTGTAAATCTTGCTTACACCCGTTGTATGTGAACGAAAGGATCTATCACACCCGATTAACACGTGATGCTTCGAAGCGACGAACTGTAGCAACGGTGCACAGTTAGGGGAGAACACTTCTTGAAATTGTTGTAAGGGATCATCTTATTCACTACCGTCGTTCTAAGTAAACAAGATGCAAAACATGATAAACATCACATGCAATCAAATAATAATAGTGACATGATATGGCCAATATCACATAGCTCCTTTGATCTCCATCTTGGGGCTCCATGATCATCCTTGTAGATCGTCATACTCATCGACATGTAAGTCGTGATTCCTTGTACAAGAACATGATCAATCTCATACATCACATATATCATTCATCACATCCTTTTGGCCATATCACATCACATAGCATACCCTGCAAAAACAAGTTAGACGTCCTCTAATTGTTGTTTGCATGTTTTACGTGGCTGCTATGGGTTTCTAGCAAGAACGTTTCTTACCTACGCAAAGACCACAACGTGATATGCCAGTTGCTATTTACCCTTCATAAGGACCCTTTTCATCGAATCCGATCCGACTAAAGTAGGAGAGACAGACACCCGCTAGCCACCTTATGCAACTAGTGCATGTCAGTCGGTGGAACCTGTCTCACGTAAGAGTACGTGTAAGGTCGGTCCGGGCCGCTTCATCCCACGATGCCGCCGAATCAAGATAAGACTAGTAACGGCAAGCATATTGAACAAAATCAACGCCCACAACTACTTTGTGTTCTACTCGTGCAAGAGAACTACGCATAGACCTAGCTCTGATACCACTGTTGGGGAACGTTGCAGAAAACAAAAATTTTCCTACGGTTTCACCAAGATCCATCTATGAGTTCATCTAGCAACGAGTGATTAGATGCATCTACGTACCTTGTAGATCGCGAGCGGAAGCGTTCAAAGAACGGGGATGATGTAGTCGAACACGACGTGATTCAAATCACCGATGATCTTAGCACCGAACGGACGGTGCCTCCGCGTTCAACACACGTACAGAACGGATGACGTCTCCTCCTTTCTTGATCCAGCAAGGGGGAAAGAGAGGTTGATGAAGATCCAGCAACACGACGGCGTGGTGGTGGATGCAGGGCGTCACAGTAGCAGGGCTTCGCCTATACTACGAGAGAGAGAGAGACGTAACGGGGAGAGAGGAAGCACCAAAGGCTGAGGTATGAAATCCCTCCTCTCCCCCACTATATATAGGAGGGCCAAGGGGGGTGGTGCGCCAGCCCAGGAGATCTAATCTCCTTGGTGCAGCGGCCAGGGGAGGTTTCCCTCCCCCCCAAGGCACTCAGGGGTGCCTTCCACTAGTTGGACTCCTCCTTGGTGGAAACCCTAGGCGCATGGGCCTAGTAGGGCTGGTGCCCTTGGCCCATGTAGGCCAAGGCGCACCCCCTACGGCCCATGTGGCCCCCCGGGACAGGTGGCCCCTCCCGGTGGGCCCACGGGACCCCTCCGGTGGTCCCGGTACAATACCGATAACCCCGAAACTTGTCCCGATGCCCGAAACAGCACTTCCTATATATAATTCTTTACCTCCGGACCATTCCGGAACTCCTCGTGACGTCCGGGATCTCATTCGGGACTCCGAACAACATTCGGATTACTGCATATACATATCTTCATAACCCTAGCGTCACCGAACCTTAAGTGTGTAGACCCTACGGGTTCGGGAGACAAGCAGACATGACCGAGACGACTCTCCGGTCAATAACCAATAGCGGGATCTGGATACCCATGATGGCTCCCACATGCTCCACGATGATCTCATCGGATGAACCACGATGTCGAGGATTAATCAACCCCGTATACAATTCCCTTTGTCAATCGGTATGTTACTTGCCCGAGACTCGATCGTCGGTATCCTAATACCTTGTTCAATCTCATTACCGGCAAGTCACTTTACTCGTACCGTAATGCATGATCCCGTGATCAACCACTTGGTCACCTTGAGCTCATAATGATGATGCATTACCGAGTGGGCCCAGTGATACCTCTCCGTTATATGGAGTGACAAATCCCAGTCTCGATCCGTGTCAACCCAACAGACACTTTCGGAGATACCTGTAATGCACCTTTATAGTCACCCAGTTACGTTGTGACGTTTGATACACCCAAAGCACTCCTACGGTATCCGGGAGTTACACGATCTCATGGTCAAAGGAAAAGATACTTGACATTGGAAAAGCTCTAGCAAACGAACTACACGATCTTTGTGCTATGCTTAGGATTGGGTCTTGTCCATCACATCATTCTCCTAATGATGTGATCCCGTTATCAATGACATCCAATGTCCATAGCCAGGAAACCATGACTATCTGTTGATCAACGAGCTAGTCAACTAGAGGCTTACTAGGGACATATTATGGTCTATGTATTCACACGTGTATTACGATTTCCGGATAATACAGTTATAGCATGAATAAAGACAATTATCATGAACAAAGAAATATAATAATAATGCTTTTATTATTGCCTCTAGGGCATATTTCCAACAGTCTCCCACTTGCACTAGAGTCAATAATCTAGTTACATTGTGATGAATCGAACACCCATGGAATTCTGGTGTTGATCATGTTTTGCCCTAGGGAGAGGTTTAGTCAACGGATCTGCTATATTCAGGTCCGTATGTACTTTACAAATCTCTATGTCTCCATTTTGAACATTTTCACGAATGGAGTTGAAGCGACGCTTTATGTGCCTTGTCTTCTTGTGAAACTTGGGCTCCTTGGCAAGTGCAATAGCTCCAGTGTTGTCACAAAAGAGTTTGATTGACCCCGACGCATTGGGTATGACTCCTAGGTCGGTGATGAACTCCTTCACCCATATTGCTTCATGTGCTGCCTCCGAGGCTGCCATGTACTCCGCTTCACATGTAGATCCCGCCACGACGCTCTGTTTGCAGCTGCACCAGCTCACTGCTCCACCATTCAACATATACACGTATCCGGTTTGTGACTTAGAGTCATCCAGATATGTGTCGAAGCTAGCGTCGACGTAACCCTTTACGACGAGCTCTTCGTCACCTCCATAAACGAGAAACATGTCCTTTGTCCTTTTCAGGTACTTCAGGATATTCTTGACCGCTGTCCAGTGTTCCTTGCCGGGATTACTTTGGTACCTTCCTACCAAACTTACGGCAAGGTTTACATCAGGTCTGGTACACAGCATGGCATACATAATAGAACCTATGGCTGAGGCATAGGGGATGATACTCATCTCTTCTATCTCTTCTGCCGTGGTCGGGCATTGAGCTGAGCTCAATCTCACACCTTGCACAACAGGCAAGAACCCTTTCTTGGACTGATCCATTTTGAACTTCTTCAAAATCTTATCAAGGTATGTGCTTTGTGAAAGACCTATGAGGCGTCTTGATCTATCTCTATAGATCTTGATGCCTAATATATAAGCAGCTTCTCCAAGGTCCTTCATTGAAAAACTCTTATTCAAGTAGGCCTTGATGCTGTCCAAGAGTTCTATATTATTTCCCATCAAAAGTATGTCATCTACATATAATATGAGAAATGCTACAGAGCTCCCACTCACTTTCTTGTAAACGCAGGCTTCTCCATAAGTCTGCGTAAACCCAAACGCTTTGATCATCTCATCAAAGCGAATGTTCCAACTCCGAGATGCTTGCACCAGCCCATAAATCGAGCGTCGGAGCTTGCACACCTTGTCAGCATTCTTAGGATCGACAAAACCTTCCGGCTGCATCATATACAATTCTTCCTTAAGGAAACCATTAAGGAATGCCGTTTTGACTTCCATTTGCCATATTTCATAATCGTAGAATGCGGCAACTGCTAACATGATTCGGACGGACTTCAGCTTCGCTACTGGTGAGAAAGTCTCATCGTAGTCAACCCCTTGAACTTGTCGATAACCCTTAGCGACAAGCCTAGCTTTATAGATGGTCACATTGCCATCCGCGTCAGTCTTCCTCTTGAAGATCCATTTATTTTCTATGGCTCGCCGTTCAACGGGCAAGTCAGTCAAAGTCCATACTTCGTTTTCATACATGGATCCTATCTCGGATTTCATGGCTTCTAGCCATTTGTTGGAATCCGGTCCCGCCATCGCTTCTTCATAGTTCGAAGGTTCACTGTTGTCTAACAACATGATTTCCAAGACAGGGTTGCCGTACCACTCTGGTGCGGAACGTGTCCTTGTGGACCTTCGAATTTCAGTAGGAGCTTGATCAGAAGTATCTTGATCATCATCAATAACTTCCTCTCTAGTCGGTGCAGGCACCTCAGGAACATTTTCTTGAGTTGCGCCATTTACCGGTTCAAGAGGCAATACTTCATCAAGTTCTACTTTTCTCCCACTTACTTCTTTCGAGAGAAACTCTTTCTCTAGAAAGGATCCATTCCTGGCAACAAAGATCTTGCCTTCGGATCTGAGGTAGAAGGTATACCCATAAGTTTCTTTAGGGTATCCTATGAAGACGCATTTTTCCGACTTGGGTTCGAGCTTTTCAGGTTGAAGTTTCTTGACATAAGCATCGCATCCCCAAACTTTTAGAAACGACAGCTTAGGTTTCTTCCCAAACCATAATTCATACGGTGTCGTCTCAACGGATTTCGACGGAGCCCTATTTAAAGTGAATGCGGCAGTCTCTAAAGCATAGCCCCAAAAAGATAGCGGTAAATCGGCAAGAGACATCATAGATCGCACCATATCTAATAGAGTGCGATTACGACGTTCGGACACACCATTACGCTGAGGTGTTCCAGGCGGCGTGAGTTGTGAAACTATTCCACATTTTCTTAAGTGTGTGCCAAATTCGTGACTCAAGTATTCTCCTCCACGATCTGATCATAGAAACTTGATTTTCCTGTCACGTTGATTCTCAACTTCACTCTGAAATTCCTTGAACTTTTCAAAGGTTTCAGACTTGTGTTTCATTAAGTAGACATACCCATATCTACTTAAGTCATCAGTGAGGGTGAGAACATAACGATAGCCACCGCGAGCCTCAACACTCATTGGACCGCACACATCAGTATGTATGATTTCCAATAAGTTGGTTGCTCGCTCCATTGTTCCTGAGAACGGAGTCTTGGTCATTTTACCCATGAGGCATGGTTCGCACGTGTCAAATGATTCATAATCAAGAGACTCTAAAAGTCCATCTGCATGGAGCTTCTTCATGCGTTTGACACCTATGTGACCAAGGCGGCAGTGCCACAAGTATGTGGGACTATCATTATCAACCTTACATCTTTTGGTACTCACACTATGAACATGTGTAGTAATACGCTCGAGATTCATTAAGAATAAACCATTGACTATCGGAGCATGACCATAAAACATATCTCTCATATAAATAGAACAACCATTATTCTTGGATTTAAATGAGTAGCCATCTCGTATTAAACGAGATCCTGATACAATGTTCATGCTCAAACATGGTACTAAATAACAATTATTGAGGTTTATAACTAATCCCGTAGGTAAATGTAGAGGTAGCGTGCCGACGGCGATCACATCGACCTTGGAACCATTCCCGACGCGCATCATCACCTCGTCCTTCTCCAGTTTCCGTTTATTCCGCAGCTCCTGTGGTGAGTTACAAATATGAGCAACGACACCGGTATCAAATACCCAGGAGTTACTACGAGTACTGGTAAGGTACACATCAATTACATGTATATCAAATATACCTTTGGTGTTGCCGGCCTTCTTGTCCGCTAAGTATTTGGGGCAGTTCCGCTTCCAGTGACCCTTCCCTTTGCAATAAAAGGACTCTGTCTCAGGCTTGGGTCCATTCTTTGACTTCTTTCCGACAGCTTGCTTGCCGGGCGCAGCAACTTCCTTGCCGTCCTTCTTGAAGTTCTTTTTACCCTTGCCCTTCTTGAACTTAGTGGTTTTATTCATCATCAACACTTGATGTTCCTTCTTGACTTCTACCTCTGCTGATTTCAGCATAGCAAATACTTCAGGAATGGTCTTTACCATCCCCTGCATATTGAAGTTCATCACAAAGCTCTTGTAGCTTGGTGGAAGCGACTGGAGGATTCTGTCAATGACCGCGTCATCCGGGAGATTAACTCCCAGCTGAGTCAAGCGGTTATGTAACCCAGACATAGTGAGTATGTGCTCACTGACAGAACTATTTTCCTCCATCTTACAGCTGAAGAATTTGTCGGAGACTTCATATCTCTCGATCCGGGCATGAGCTTGAAAAACCATTTTTAGCTCTTCGAACATCTCATATGCTCCATGTCTCTCAAAACGCTTTTGGAGCCCCGGCTCTAAGCTGTAAAGCATGCCGCACTGAACGAGGGAGTAGTCATCAGTACGTGTCTGCCAAGCGTTCATAGCGTCTTGGTTCTGTGGGACGGGTGGATCACCTAGCGGTGCTTGTAGGACATAATCTTTCTTGGCAGCTATGAGGATGATCCTCAGGTTCCGGACCCAGTCCGTATAGTTGCTGCCATCGTCTTTCAGCTTGGTTTTCTCTAGGAACGCGTTGAAATTGAATACACCGTTGGCCATTTGATCTACAGGACATATTGTAAAGATTTTAGACTAAGTTCATGATAATTAAGTTCATCTAATCAAATTATTAATGAACTCCCACTCAGATTAGACATCCCTCTAGTCATCTAAGTGTTACACGATCCAAGTCGACTAAGCCGTGTCCGATTAACACGTGAGACGGACTAGTCATCATCGGTGAACATCTCCATGTTGATCGTATCTTCCATACGACTCATGTTCGACCTTTCGATCTCTGTGTTCCGAGGCCATGTCTTCACATGCTAGGCTCGTCAAGTTAACCCTAAGTGTTTTTGCATGTGTAAATCTTGCTTACACCCGTTGTATGTGAACGAAAGGATCTATCACACCCGATTAACACGTGATGCTTCGAAGCGACGAACTGTAGCAACGGTGCACAGTTAGGGGAGAACACTTCTTGAAATTGTTGTAAGGGATCATCTTATTCACTACCGTCGTTCTAAGTAAACAAGATGCAAAACATGATAAACATCACATGCAATCAAATAATAATAGTGACATGATATGGCCAATATCACATAGCTCCTTTGATCTCCATCTTGGGGCTCCATGATCATCCTTGTAGATCGTCATACTCATCGACATGTAAGTCGTGATTCCTTGTACAAGAACATGATCAATCTCATACATCACATATATCATTCATCACATCCTTTTGGCCATATCACATCACATAGCATACCCTGCAAAAACAAGTTAGACGTCCTCTAATTGTTGTTTGCATGTTTTACGTGGCTGCTATGGGTTTCTAGCAAGAACGTTTCTTACCTACGCAAAGACCACAACGTGATATGCCAGTTGCTATTTACCCTTCATAAGGACCCTTTTCATCGAATCCGATCCGACTAAAGTAGGAGAGACAGACACCCGCTAGCCACCTTATGCAACTAGTGCATGTCAGTCGGTGGAACCTGTCTCACGTAAGAGTACGTGTAAGGTCGGTCCGGGCCGCTTCATCCCACGATGCCACCGAATCAAGATAAGACTAGTAACGGCAAGCATATTGAACAAAATCAACGCCCACAACTACTTTGTGTTCTACTCGTGCAAGAGAACTACGCATAGACCTAGCTCTGATACCACTGTTGGGGAACGTTGCAGAAAACAAAAATTTTCCTACGGTTTCACCAAGATCCATCTATGAGTTCATCTAGCAACGAGTGATTAGATGCATCTACGTACCTTGTAGATCGCGAGCGGAAGCGTTCAAAGAACGGGGATGATGTAGTCGAACACGACGTGATTCAAATCACCGATGATCTTAGCACCAAACGGACGGTGCCTCCGCGTTCAACACACGTACAGAACGGATGACGTCTCCTCCTTTCTTGATCCAGCAAGGGGGAAAGAGAGGTTGATGAAGATCCAGCAACACGACGGCGTGGTGGTGGATGCAGGGCGTCACAGTAGCAGGGCTTCGCCTATACTACGAGAGAGAGAGACGTAACGGGGAGAGAGGAAGCACCAAAGGCTGAGGTATGAAATCCCTCCTCTCCCCCACTATATATAGGAGGGCCAAGGGGGGTGGTGCGCCAGCCCAGGAGATCTAATCTCCTTGGTGCGGCGGCCAGGGGAGGTTTCCCTCCCCCCCAAGGCACTCAGGGGTGCCTTCCACTAGTTGGACTCCTCCTTGGTGGAAACCCTAGGCGCATGGGCCTAGTAGGGCTGGTGCCCTTGGCCCATGTAGGCCAAGGCGCACCCCCTACAGCCCATGTGGCCCCCCGGGACAGGTGGCCCCTCCCGGTGGGCCCACGGGACCCCTCCGGTGGTCCCGGTACAATACCGATAACCCCGAAACTTGTCCCGATGCCCGAAACAGCACTTCCTATATATAATTCTTTACCTCCGGACCATTCCGGAACTCCTCGTGACGTCCGGGATCTCATCCGGGACTCCGAACAACATTCGGATTACTGCATATACATATCTTCATAACCCTAGCGTCACCGAACCTTAAGTGTGTAGACCCTACGGGTTCGGGAGACAAGCAGACATGACCGAGACGACTCTCCGGTCAATAACCAACAGCGGGATCTGGATACCCATGATGGCTCCCACATGCTCCACGATGATCTCATCGGATGAACCACGATGTCAAGGATTAATCAACCCCGTATACAATTCCCTTTGTCAATCGGTATGTTACTTGCCCGAGACTCGATCGTCGGTATCCTAATACCTTGTTCAATCTCGTTACCGGCAAGTCACTTTACTCGTACCGTAATGCATGATCCCGTGATCAACCACTTGGTCACCTTGAGCTCATAATGATGATGCATTACCGAGTGGGCCCAGTGATACCTCTCCGTTATATGGAGTGACAAATCCCAGTCTCGATCCGTGTCAACCCAACAGACACTTTCGGAGATACCTGTAATGCACCTTTATAGTCACCCAGTTACGTTGTGACGTTTGATACACCCAAAGCACTCCTACGGTATCCGGGAGTTACACGATCTCATGGTCAAAGGAAAAGATACTTGACATTGGAAAAGCTCTAGCAAACGAACTACACGATCTTTGTGCTATGCTTAGGATTGGGTCTTGTCCATCACATCATTCTCCTAATGATGTGATCCCGTTATCAATGACATCCAATGTCCATAGCCAGGAAACCATGACTATCTGTTGATCAACGAGCTAGTCAACTAGAGGCTTACTAGGGACATATTATGGTCTATGTATTCACACGTGTATTACGATTTCCGGATAATACAGTTATAGCATGAATAAAGACAATTATCATGAACAAAGAAATATAATAATAATGCTTTTATTATTGCCTCTAGGGCATATTTCCAACACTATGGTCCTTGGATCATGGAGGCGTGGTGGTTCCTGGCCCTTGCCGGCGAGAGGGCTTCGTTTTTAGGTGTTTTTTTGAGTTTTGTTAGGGTTTGTGTCATGCTCAAGAAGACGAGGCGGCGGTGACTTCTTGAAGATGGAATAAGGTCCTCTCTGCGTAGCCTCCGTCTCGGTGATGTTTCAAGCATCGTCGGAAAGCGTGTGTAGGTTTGTCTCCGATGGATCTCATGGGATCAGGTCGGCATTTGTCTTCGGTGGATCCGACTGTATCTGGTCTTCGTTTGTCTACGTATGTGTGTCTGCAGGTTGGATCCTTCTGATCTACGCTTCTGTTCATCGGCGGCGGTTGTGTTCTGGCGCGCTGGTCCTATGGGGCCTTAGCACGACGACTTCTCTACTGTCTACTACAACAATGTTTGCCTGGCTCCGATCGGGGGGGGGGGAGGGGGGGTGATGACAGGGGCGCGCCTTCGGCTCGCTCCGACGCTTGTAGTCGTCGCTAGGTGATCTATGAACCTGGATGTAAAATTTACTTATAGTGTTCTTTGTATTGACAACTGATGAATAGATCGAAAGTTTTTTTCAAAAAAAATAGTTTGGATCAGTAGGAGTATTTTTTTTTATTTTCCTTTTCATAAGAGATGCGGTAGAACCATATTCACCAAATTTGCGTCCATGTGGATTTGAATTAAGATGGAAGTGGGTATCCGAATTTGTATGACGAAGACAAGTACTATAAATATGTTTACGTACATTGAACCAACTGTGGATATGGACATAGATATGGATATATCTATGACCAAATAAAGTTGCACTAGCTAGTTTTAGCAAATGCTACTATAACCCTACACCCAAATTATCGAGCGTGAAATCTAAATTAGTGGTTTATGCTCTTCTATATCTATCATACCAATACCTAGTTTCTTTTGCGGGCCATACCTATGACCCATACCTAGTTCTACTGTAAGAAACCAATGTTTTCATGGCTCTATTACTAAAATGACATTTTTTGTTCCCCATTGTTTGATAACTATCTTTCAGTTACACAGACACCATTACTAAAAATAATGATGGCTATACTCCACACCGTTACCTAGTACAAGAGGGAGGTAAATATAAGTTTAGCAAGGTTATTTGCGAAGATTGAAGAGTAAAAAAAGAAGTTCATAATTATAACTTGCTAGTTATTTACTAAAAACAAATGATGTGCTTCTTAGCGTTTTGGTAAAATAAAAGTGGGTAACACGAACTTGTTTTATTGAGACAACTATGATAAGTGTGATGATGCATATTGAACCAAGTGTGGATATGGATATATCAGTGATCAATAAAGTTACGCTAGCCAATTTTGACAAATCTAATTCTACACCCAATTCTCCGACATGGAAAACTAAAAGGATGGTCAATTGTTCTTCTATATCTATCAGGCCTATAAACCATTACTGTACTAAGATTATATCTATGGAGGACATATCGTTATCGTTTATGTTGCTAAAACTGTAAGATATTTGTATCTAATCTAAATTGACTAAACATCTTACCATATCTCAGTCACATTCACTTTCACATTCGTATTTGATTTCATCCCTAATTGCATTATGCACTTCACTTGAAAATATGTAAAGGAAAGGGAAACAACACTACCCGGTCCGTATATGATTAATTTTCACCCCTAACTACTTTTCTCCGTTGTTGTGTCACCTTTAGAACTCGCATGAGAACTAGAGATTTAACATGTTTTATAATATACTCGGTGTCGGTGTCAAAACCGGCGGATCTCGTGTAGGGGGTCCCGAACTGTGCGTCTAGGCGGATGGTAACAGGAGACGGGGGACACGATGTTTTTACCCAGGTTCGGGCCCTCTCGATGGAGGTAAAACCCTACTCCTGCTTGATTGGTCTTGATGATATGAGTATTACAAGAGTTGATCTACCACGAGATCGGAGAGGCTAAACCCTAGAAGCTAGCCTATGGTATGATTGTTCTTGGTCCTACGGACTAAATCCTCCGGTTTATATAGACACCGGAGGGGGTTAGGGTTACACAGAGTCGGTTACAAGTAAGGAGATCTACATATCCGTATCGCCAAGCTTGCCTTCCACGCCAAGGAGAGTCCCATCCGGACACGGGACGAAGTCTTCAATCTTGTATCTTCATAGTCCAACAGCACGGCCAAAGGAAATAGTCCGGCTGTCCGGATAACCCCTAATCCAGGACTCCCTCAGTAGCCCCCGAACCAGGCTTCAATGACGATGAGTCCGGCGCGCAGATTGTCTTCGGCATTGCAAGGCGGGTTCTTCTTCAAACTTTGAGTACCTGTTAAATAATGTCCGGCTTCTCGTAAATGTTGCGCTTCTTGGCTTCTGCGTCCAATAATGGCCATCTTCCACATGTCAAGCGAATGTGAGGAGCCGGGGTGTTTTTACATTTACCACCCTAGCTATATGAATGAACTATCTATTAAAGAGACGAGGATTCTCAGATCCAAACCACACCATCCTCTCTCAACGAGCATTCATCGGAGCGCGCCCGAAAAAATCCATCCCAACATGGCCGGCCAGTGCAGCTCCTCCTCTCGCTCCCGCAGCCCCAAGTCCGGAGATTGGGAGAAGTGTTCCGTCCCGCACAGTCAATTAGTGAAGCTACAGACCCAGGGATTTCTCCCCCCAGCGTATATGGTACTGGTTCGAGCCGGGCTCGCCACCTATAATGGCGGGGAGCAGGCGGAGAGCTTTCCCAACCCCTCTAAGGGAGAGCGGGTATGCCTTGTCCCTTATTTATTAAGGGGACTTGGATTTCCAATCCATCCATTTCTCCGAGGGCTCATGGAGTTCTATGGCCTCCAGTTGCACAACCTCACCCCTGCCTCCATACTGCATATCGCTGGCTACGTAGCCCTTCGCGAGCTGTTTCTGGGCTGCGAAGCTCATTTCACGCTGTGGAAGAAGTTGTTCTGCCTTGTGCCCCGTACACAGAGGGGATCAATATATCAAGTGGGCGGAGCCGAAGTATGGCGCATCGCCGGGACCGGATACCTATCCGGTACCCCGAAGAAGACGTCTAAAGACTGGCCTTCAGAGGGTTTTATATGGAGGACGTCCCCCTTCCGGATCCTATTCGGACCGGCCTCCCCGAGTTTGATAATGCTCCTTTGGAGAAGCGCCTGAGCTGGCAACCACGAAGCCCTCAGGAGGAAGATGATAGAGATGTTCTTTACCTGATGGGACGGATAAAGGTATTGACTCAATCAGGATTGACCATAACCGAGGTTATGTCAATATGCATTATGCGGGGGGTGCAACCACTTCAATATCGAGGCCACCCCATGTGGGACTTCAACGGCGAAGATGATGCCACCCGCTGCGGCCGTAAGGGGCCGGACTCAATTGCTGCCTTAGCAAAAATCCTGTCCGGTTTGTACAAGGGAGAGGAAGAGGAGTTCCTCCGCATCAAGCCACGGGATGGATTTTCCATGTACAACCCTCCGAGCTAGGTAAGCTGCCACTTTTTATACCCACCCCTTCCGCATGTTTACAACAAATATTTTATCTTGCCGTTTCATCGCAGGAGCTGCGTAAGGCTGTAAGGGAGATCAACAGCCCACCTCCACAACCAGAGGATCTTGAACGGTCCCTCGACCCCGGCCTTAAAGAGGATCCGGACATATTCATGGAGCTGATTGACAGGGTATTCTACCAATTGAGCTGCGATGACGCCATGGTGGCCATTATAGCCGACTACCCTGGGCTACTCCCAGCCTCGCAGGTAAACGAGACCAAAGTCCCAACTTTTGAAATGGATTCCCTTTTACGCACTTCACCTACCGTACACAAACGGTGTTTTACAGGGAAGGCCCTCGGGACGCCATGCCGAGCCCGCGGCGACTCGCCAACAAGGAGCTCCGAGGCCGGACATGCTAAAAAGGAAGGCAGTCCGGACGGAGACGCCGGCCCAGAGGTATGATGCAACGCCTCGCTCCGCGGTTGTCGTCTTTTAGAAACATAATAACACCCGTGTTTCCTAGAAGGAAGAACGCTCGCCGGACTATATCCGGAGAGATCGCCGATCACGTCTCTACCAGTCGGGCTCCAGGGCCGGACACAGAGGCGGAAGCTAAAACGAGGTGCACGCCGGATGCTCCTTCTACAGAGGATGCGGATAAAATATCTGCTACGAATTCCGAAGTGGCGAGCGCCATGAATCACAGGCGTCGCCGAGCCGTACTCCGTGACGCTTGTTTCTCCCAAGAGGCGTTTGATGCCTTCAACTCAGGAGATGCGTATATCCGTGCAGCTCAAAATGGTCTAGCCAGAGCCACAGACCAGTATGTAAAGGATGTACGGGTAAGAAAATTTGATGAGTATATATATCAGTAGCCCCTGAGACTTGAAGCTGTTGAAACAACTGATTTAAGGATCATTTATTGTGCAGGTTCTTACAGAGAAGAATACTCAACTGTCACAGGAGCTAGAGGAATGCAAGACCCAACTTCGGGCCGCCGTTGCCGCATTGAAGGAACCTAAAAAGGCCCCAGCTGGTAACACTTGTTTCAAAGAATGATAGGTACCATATAGTGTGCGGCATGGTTGTGATTCTAACAATAGATATTGCAGAGGACTCCGGAGAGAACCCGGAGGACCAGCATGTCGTACGACAGCTAAAGGCTGGCGAACGCGTGCTGACTAAGGTCATGCGGGAGAAAAACAATCTCCAAGACGCCAATACCAAGCTAAGCGTGGAACTGAAAGATGTTCGAGCCCAGCTTGCGGACTCCGTGTAGGAGAATAAGCGGCTTCGACGCGGCATTTTCAGTAAGTGCTTGAACGAACCCTTAAAAGAGTTCGGCGAAGAAGCCGGCTAAGCAGAGTTATGTCTGCAGATATGCTGATGGGTCGTCCCGCAGAGGAGATGCCCGGGTCTGCGGGTGATCTTCTCCCTGAGCTTTCACAACTGCACGAACAAGTTCGGCAGGTGATGCAAGGTATTGCCCAGGCCTTGTGGCCATCCGTCTCCCTACCAGCGGGCGTTGGAGAGCTTGCGGAGAAGCTCAAGGGAGCGCGGCGACGCTTCTGATTATGGAAGATATCGGCCTGCCGTCAAGGTGCCAGGGAAGCCTGGGCCATGGTGAAGACGCGGTATACCAAGGCTGACCCAAACCACATGGCCGAGGTCGGACCTGTGGGGCCCGATGGGAAAGAGATCCCCGTTAGCTTAGTGTATGGGCAAGTAGAATTAGCCGCAAAGTATTCCCAGCAGGATTGTAGGCTAGACAGCCTGTTGGATGGTATAGAAGAGGAATTTAGTCAGTCTAAGTGACTATGTAATTAAAGTGACATGTATAATGCCTTCTAGCCGGATTGTAAATCATTTGTCATGGCAGACCTTTTCGCTTCAACCTCGGGACCCGATAGTCCGGAGTGTATCCGAATACCCGCTCAGTTATATAAGAACCGGGGTATGCGTGGAAACCAGGCGTAGGGGTCATTAGTGCTTGAACAGACAAGTACCCAACTAATTATGTTATATTACATGGGTAGTAAGAAACATCTTCCAGGGAGAATAGTTCCGTCATGGGTTCCTTTCCCTGGGTACACATGCCCTAAAGTGCATGTCCGGACTGCGAGGAGAGACGCAGGCAAAAACATCTGGGGGCACATATGGAAAATAAATAAAAATCATCTTTTGTTCACCGACCGAATATTCCCTTAAGAACGCTAGCTTTCGGCTTCACCCAGTCTGAGGTACACATCCGGCTAACCCGGCAGTAACAATTACAGAGGTGCTCCCCTTATGCCCTAGCCGAATTAACGGGAACGTAGGACATAAATACAAGAGCCAGGCAACCCATCTTGGCCAAAACTTAAGTCATATCGATGCATATAATGGTGAAGAAAAGGTACATGCGGAAGAATAACACATGTGCGGGGCATGAAGCCCAGATAAATAATTAAACTTATGTGTAAGAAGCCCCCAGGTATAATGAGCGCGGTTAGCGCGTCAATAGTGTGCAGGCAAGGCACAAGTTGGCCCTTCAAGGCATTGAGAAAGAAAAAAGAAGAAAGAAAGAAAAAGAAAGAAAAGACAGATAATGTATATGCAAAAAATGGACAGAGGAAGGAGACGAACATAGAGTCCGGCACTAGGCGTAGAATCTTCGGAGCCTGGCTGCGTTCCATGGGTTTGGCTCAAGTCGATTATCCGATGCATCCCGCAGACGGTACGCTCCACCGGTCAGAACTTGGTCAATAATGAAGGGACCTTCCCATTTGGGCTCGAGCTTGGTCTTTTTCTTCTCCGGCAGGCGTAGAACTAGCTCGCCAATGTTATAAGTTTTGGCCCGTACTTCTCTGCTTTGGTATCTTCGAGCCTGTTGCTGATAGAATGCGGAACGGGCTTTTACCACGTCGCGCTCCTCCTCCAGGGTGTCCAGACTGTCCTGCCGATCGAGCTCGGCTTCTCTTTCTTCGCACATGCGCACTCGAGGTGAGTCATGAATTATGTCGGAGGGCAGAACCGCCTCTGCGCCGTACACCATAAAGAAGGGTGTGTATCCGGTAGTACGATTCGGCGTGGTCCGCAGTCCCCAGAGTACGGAGTCGAGCTCCTCTACCCAGTGCGTGTTAGATTCCTTTAAGGACCGCACTAATCTGGGTTTGATGCCGCTCACGATAAGACCATTTGCTCTCTCAACTTGACCGTTAGTTTGTGGGTGATAGACAGAAGCATAATCGAGATTGATGCCCATGTTGCTGCACCAGAGTTTTACCTCGTCGGTCGTGAAGTTCGTGCCGTTGTCCGTGATGATGCTGTGGGGGACGCCATAACGGTGTACAACCCCGGATATGAAGTCTATCACCGGTCCGGATTCGGCCGTTTTAACAGGTTTGGCTTCTATCCATTTGGTGAATTTATCCACCATGACCAGTAAGTATTTTTTCTTATGGGTTCCCCCTTTAAGGGGTCCAACCATGTCAAGCCCCTAGACCGCGAAGGGCCAGGTAATGAGGATTGTTTGGAGGGCGGTGGGTGGCATATGCCTTTGGTTTGCAAAAAGCTGGCAATCGACGCAGCGTTGGACCAAGTCCTGTGCATCTGCCCGGGCCATCGGCCAATAAAAACCTGTACGGAAGGCCTTGCTTACAAGGGCCCGGGCTGCGGCGTGGTGGCCACCGAGTCCGGCGTGAATTTCTGCCAAAAGCTTCCGCCCTTCCTCTTCGGAGATGCACCTTTGAAGGACTCCGGTAGTGCTTTTCTTATACAGCTCTCCCTCGTGGACCCTGTAGGCTTTAGATCGCCGCACTATGCAGCGTGCCTCATTTTGGTCCTCGGGAAGTTCCTGCCTAGTTAGGTAGGCCAGGAATGGTTCTGTCCACGGGACGATGATGGCCATTATTACGTGGGCTGAAGGTGTTATTTCGGTGGCAGAGCCTCCGATTATGTCAGGGTGTTCGGTATCGGGCATTGTGGCCGGGTCCGGACTATTGTTACCGGTGTCCCCTTCCCATACCACGGATGGCTTAAACAGCCTCTCCAAAAAGATGTTGGGGGGGACTGCATCACGTTTTGCGCCGATGTGGGCGAGGATATCCGCCGCCTGATTGTTTTCCCGAGCCACATGGTGAAATTCGAGCCCCTCGAACCGAGCTGATATCTTTAGGACGGCGTTGCGATAGGCCGCCATTTTCGGATCCTTGGCATCGAAGTCTCCATTTATTTGGGATATTGCGAGGTTCGAATCCCCACGCACCTCCAGGCGTCGAATGCCCATGGAAACTGCCATCCGAAGACCATGTAACAGGGCCTCGTATTCGGCTGCGTTGTTGGAGTCTGTATACAGTATCTGGAGTACGTATTGAACTGTATCTCTGGTTGGGGACGTCGGGACGACGCTAGCCCCCAGACCAGCCAGCATTTTGGAGCCGTCGAAGTGCATGATCCAATTGGAGTATGCGCCGTACTCTTTAGGGAGTTTGGCTTCCGTCCATTCGAAGTCGGCCAATACTTGCGACTTAATGGCTCGCCGAGGTTTGTATGTTATGTCAAACGGGAGGAGCTCAATGGCCCATTTGGCAATCCGGCCCGTGGCGTCACGGTTTTTTATAATATCATTAAGTGGCACTTCCGAGGCCACTGTAATTGAACAGTTTTGAAAGTAGTGTCGCAGCTTCCGGGATGCCATGAATACCGCATAGGCTATCTTTTGATAATGTGGGTACCGTGATTTGCATGGAGTGAGGACAGTGGATACATAATATACCGGCTTTTGAAGGGGGAATTTATGTCCGTCCGTTTCTCGTTCGACGACGAGCACTGCACTTACAACCTGATGAGTTGCCACAATGTACAACAGCATTGGTTCGTCGATGTTTGGCGCGGCCAGGATTGGGTTGGTTGCCAGTATGGCTTTTATTTCTTCCAATCCGGCTGTGGTAGCATCCGTCCACTCGAAGTGTTCGGTGCGACGAAGGAGGCGATAGAGGGGTAATGCCTTTTCTCCTAAGCGGGAGATAAAGCGGCTTAGAGCTGCCACACATCCGATTAATTTCTGGATTTGTTTGAGGTCCGTTGGGATAGCCAACCGTGACAGAGCTCGGATTTTGGCCGGATTTGCTTCAATTCCTCTATTGGAGACAATGAAGCCCAGGTGCTTTCCGGCCGGTACACCGAAAACGCATTTTTCCAGATTGAGCTCGATGTCGTATGTTCGGAGGTTGTCGAACGTGAGCCTCAAGTCGTCTATTAGAGAGTCGACGTGTTTGGTTTTAACGACCACATCATCTACGTATGCCTCCACTCTTTTGCCGGTCCGTTTTTCCAGACATGTCTGAATCATGCGCTGATATGTTGCGTCGGCGTTTTTGAGCCCAAAAGGCATTGTGTTGAAACAGAAGGGGCCGTATGGTGTGATGAATGTCGTTGCGGCTTGGTCGGACTCCGCCATCTTGATTTGGTGGTACCCGGAGTATGCGTCGAGGAAACACAATGAATCGTGTCCTGTGGTAGCATCGATAATTTGATCGATGCAGGGGAGGGGGAAGGGATCCTTTGGGCAAGCCTTGTTGAGGTCCTTGAAATCGACACATAGGCGCCAGGATTTGTCCTTCTTTGGTACCATCACCAGGTTTGCTAGCCAGTCCGGATGTTTTATTTCTCTAATGAATCCGGCCTCTAATAACTTGGCTAGTTCCTCTCCCATAACTTGTCTCTTAGGTTCAGAGAAACGCCGAAGAGTCTGCTTGACCGGCTTGAATCCCTTTAGAATATTAAGGCTGTGCTCGTCCAGCCTGCATGGGATTCCTGGCATATCTGAGGGATGCCAGGCGAATATGTCCCAATTCTCGCGCAGGAACTCTCGTAGTGCGGCGTCCGCGGCGGGGTTTAACTGTGCCCCGATGGAGGCTGTTTTTGTAGGGTCCGTTGGGTGGACTTGGAATTTGACTATTTCATCCGCTAGTTTAAAATAGGTGGACTTGGATCTCTTGTCAAGTATCACGTCGTCCCTGTCCACTGTTGAGCGCAGCGCAGTTAATTCCTCGGCCGCGAGGGCTTCGGATAATGCCTCGAGGGCCAATGAGGCTGTTTTGTTTTCGGCGCGGAGTGCTGTGTCCGGATCACTAGCGAGAGTGATGATTCCGTTGGGCCCGGGCATTTTGAGCTTCATGTACCCGTAATGGAGTATGGCTTGGAAGATCGTGAACGCCTCCCGCCCTAAAAGGGCGTGGTATCCGCTACTGAACGGGGCCACTTGGAATGTAATTTCTTCAGACCTATAGTTCTCCCGCGTGCCGAATACCACATCTAGTGTGATTTTCGCAGCACAGCGTGCTCCCCGACTGGGGATGATTCCTCTGAAGGTTGTGCTGCTTCGCTCAATGCGGTTCCAGTCTATTTCCATTTTTTGAAGAGTTTCCTCATAGATGAGGTTTAATCCACTGCCGCCGTCCATGAGTACTTTGGTGAGTCGAAAGCCATCCACAATTGGACTGAGGACCAGAGCTGGTGCTCCGGCTGTTCGGAATTTAGGTTCGTCACTGGCATTGAAGGTAATAGCCGTGTCACTCCATGGATTTATTGCTGCCACATGCCAGATTTCGGCAAGGCTGCGGAGGGTTCGCTTGCGCCTATTATTTGATGCGAAGGTCTCAAAGGCTATTAATACCGTATTGTTATCCTCGGGATGGTGCTCTGTGGCATCTGGGATGAGAAGATCCTCACCACTTTTGGCCACCTGCCGGAGTACCCAACATGCTCTAAGGCTGTGTGTTGGTATGGTATCCGTTGTACTATGAATTTTGCAGGGTCCGTTGAGTCATCCCTCCAATACGGTTTCACGCCCTGTAGAGGGTTTTTGCTTCTTTGTAATTAACTCGGGTGTCTTGTGATATTGCACCTTTTTACTTCGGACTGGGTGTATATTCGGAGCCGGATTATCCCAAACTTTTGTTTCGGTTTTCCAGGCGCTTTCCATCTCACAGTACTTTCCTACTATGGACGCCAAGTCAGCGAAGCGTGATATGACACAACGACTTATGGCGTTAAGGATTCCCTTGTCCGTGCAATTATTGCAGAAAAATGAGACTGCGTCTTCCTCGCGACAGTCCTTAACCTTGTTCATCACAAGGAGGAATCTGGCCCAGTAATGATGTACTGTTTCCTGGGGCTCTTTCCTGATGTGGGAAAGATCGTTTATGTTTGGGTGGGTGGGTGGATTTGAGTCCGAACCCTTACCCGATCTGAGACCCAGGGGCCGAGGAGTTTCCGATCTTGGAAGTTCGGGTTCCGGGATGTTGCCCGATGAGTCTGGCCCGCTGCCTGACTCTAGGTTTAGGGCTTGGGTGATGTCCTCCCGTAAACCGGTATCCGGCTCGGAGAGCTCAGGAATCCGGACATAGTTAGTCCTCAAGATAGAGGAAGAATCGCCGCGTTGTTCCTCCACCACCGCAATATGATGGGTGACCGGTGGAGAGTTAATCTCCCTTTGATCGGGTTTAAGCCCAATCCGATCATAGTCCGTAGCGACTCCCAAAGCGGCGATGCGATCCAAGAGCTCGTTTAGGGAAGAGAGCTCCATTGGATCCATCTGCTCGGCAAATTCCGAGCTGACGTGGAGGCTGTTTTCGATGACCCGAGAAGTCGTCGTCGGTGCAGCAGCCGAACGGGCGGTCATGATGATACTGCCTAGCTGGAGAGTTTGGCCGACAGCCAGGGCTCCCCGAGTGGTAATGTTGTTTTTAACAACGAGACAAGGCATCCTTCCTTACGGTGACGGCACAGTGGAACTCTCAATGAAAGCACCAATATCGGTGTCAAAACCGGCGGATCTCGGGTAGGGGGTCCCGAACTGTGCGTCTAGGCGGATGGTAACAGGAGACGGGGGACACGATGTTTTTACCCAGGTTCGGGCCCTCTCGATGGAGGTAAAATCCTACTCCTGCTTGATTGATCTTAATGATATGAGTATTACAAGAGTTGATCTACCACTAGATCGGAGAGGCTAAACCCTACAAGCTAGCCTATGGTATGATTGTTCTTGGTCCTACGGACTAAACCCTCCGGTTTATATAGACACGGGAGGGGGCTAGGGTTACACAGAGTCGGTTACAAGGAAGGAGATCTACATATCCGTATCGCCAAGCTTGCCTTCCACGCCAAGGAGAGTCCCATCCGGACACGGGACGAAGTCTCCAATCTTGTATCTTCACAGTCCAACACTACGGCCAAAGGAAATAATCCGGCTGTCCGGATACCCCCTAATCCAGGACTCCCTCACTCGGAAAATTCGATTCTCGCATGAATCAAATGGCTGCTTTAACTTCATAGCCTAAGACCATGTCCCTAGGCTGGCTCTTTTGTAACAATATGGCATAAAATGCCTCACTTCTACCCCCAAGTTATCACCACAACTCATGCCAAACACATGTTATCGTCCACCATGCGCACAACACAGTCGATAGTCGATATGACTATGTTAACATGGGCGAGCCATGCCAGACCACCTGTAAGACATCCAACATATCCCTTAGCTCCTCCCAAGAACAGACCTCCGGCTTTCCTCCTCCTCCCGTCGGCGTTGCCGCCGGTCTGTCCCATCTTTGATGGCCTTTGGGCCATGGAGGTGCAGAGGACCTCCCTCCCCCCCCCCCCCCGGCGGGAGGGACTCCGTTCTCGTTCTTGTTAGGTTCAACATCTTGGTTGGGGTTGTGTGGCAACGACGATGTCCCTCAATAGGAATAATGTCTCCCACATTTTATCCCTGTCCCGATGATGCGTCTAGCGTCATCAGAGCGCGTGTGGAGGTGTGTATCCATCGGATCTCACAAGATTCAGTCGATGCTGGTCTTTGGTGGATCTGTTTGGATCCGATCTTCGTTCGCCTTTGTTTGGGAGTCTTTTTATGATATGATGAAGCCGGGAAAAAATTAGAATTTTATGAAATTAAAAAGAATACTATTACTTTTTAGAGAAGTATTTTATCTTTTTTATCAATTTTTTTTATTTTTTAGAGAAACACGATATAAATGCGTACGCTTATATACACGCACCAACACTCACCCTCCCAATAATACCCCAATGGACTAATTTCACCATGGAGAATCTAACCGTTTGAGTGACGCTCAGTTTATATGTACTATTCTTTTAACACAGTACAGACGCAAGCGCTCATATATATGCGCGTCATCCATATGAACGCACACACGCACACTCTAACCCTATATGAGGACCTTTAAGAGACTGAGCCAGCATATCATCTTGAGATTTACGAAGTCATCATAAGAGCCTCGTCGTCGACGGAAATGTCTCCTTCCACTGAAAGCGCATAGCCGAAAATCCTAAAATAAATTCAGAAATAATATGAGTATCAGGACTTGAATTTTGATGAGTTGAGAATACCATTATCCCTTTAACCATTATTATTACTTTGGTGATAGCGCTTTTTGTACCATTATTATTGGAATGGGTCAAGCAAAGTCGGCCACAAACAAAGTCTGGGTGCTGAACTGCTGATGTATACACACGCGTGGAGGACGAGCGACCACCACCGTGCTGAACTGATGATGACGGTTGAATCGGGGACAAGACTCCGGCATTTCCTATTTGGCGCCACAGGCACCAGTTAACTGGCGCCTGTGGTGTCCGTAAATGGGCCGGCCCATCTAGGCGCCTGTTGACGATTTCTTTTGAAAATTCTGTGAACTTTTTTGAGATTGATGAACTTTTTTGAATATTGATGAACTTTTTTCGAAATTTAATGAACATTTGTGTTGAAACTGGATGAACTTTTTTTTATTTATGAACTTTTTTTTCAGTTCCATGAATTTTTTCTAAAAATACATGAACTATTTTTTAATTTCTATGAACTTTTTTCAAATATAATGAACTTTTTATAAATTGGATGAATTGTTTTCAATTTGAATGAAATTTTTTCAAATTGATGAACTTTTTCAAAATTTATAAACCTTTTTTTAAGATGTGAACGTATTTTTTTTCAAATGGATGAACTATTTTTCTTTAAATCTGTAAACCTTTCTTCATTTCATATTTTTATTTTCGTAAAAAAAATTTAAAAAAACTTGGGGCAGCATGCTAGTGGGCCGGCCCATGCTAGCCGCGCTGCAGGCGTCGGATCATTAACGGGCGCCTGCAGCGCTGTATAGGAGCTCCCACTCCATCGACATCCACAAAGAAAAATAATGCAGGCCCTTGAAGAAATAAACACGGACTCGTGGGCATTGCAACGGCCCATAGCTTATTATTTTTCTTTTTTGTGACATGAACGGCCCACATAGCTCAATTAAGGAAGGAAACGCAGGCAACATACATAGAATACACTAGCAAATTTGCTCGGGAGACAAAAATATTACGCGCTAGCCAAATAAGTATGGCTCAATACCTTTGACATATGTGCGTCCTCTATTTTTCTATTTTAACACGGTGCTCCACCATGTTGCCACTTATCGTTTTCCCCACCCTCGCTCATGAGGGCTTCGGTGTCCATGTGATCACAATGCATTTGACGTGGTAAATCCCAAGCCTATTAGCCTGCCACTCCATGCCACACTTGTCATTGTGTAGTGCAAGGGAATGTTTAAAACTTTAACAACTAATCTCGTCGACCACGAACAAATCCCAACGCCTAGACATATAAATACTTTCCAAAAACTAATTAAAACCTAGACATAAAATACTTAGTCGCTCGCAGTCTTGGGCTATTTAGAACTACTCAAATAGACCACATGATAATTTTAGAAAATCATTATGAACACAATTTCAAACAATATGGAAATCAACATTAAGCCACAGGTTTACATAAACCTCATATCATTAGTTTAGTCTACACAACTTTCGGGAAATGAACCATTTTTGCCTGGTTTTTATTTTTATTATTTTACGTTTTTACCTTTCCTTTCCGGTTTCCCTTTTTCTTTAAATTTTAATTTTTTTATTTTTTTTTCAAGTTTTTTTCTTTTCTTTTATTTTATTTACATTTTCCTTTTTTCTTTCTTTTCATTTTGTGAACATCTTATAAATTCTTGAATAATATTTGAAATTATCACCATTTTTGGAATCCACAATTGTTTTCTAAATCATGAATGTTTTTTGAAACAGCAAACATTTTTCAAATTCACGATTTTTTACAAAGTCCAAAACATTTTATGAAAACACAAATATTTTTCGAATTTGTGATTTTTTTGGAAACTTTTGAATCGGCAATCAAGTTTGAATCGACAAACATATTCCTGAAATTTGGGAACAAATTTTAAAATTCACGAACATTTGTTTTGTTTAGACGAACATTTTGTGAAATGTTTTTTACTCGGTGAACAATTTTGAAACGACCAACTTTTTTGAAATTGGGGAACAAATTTTGAAATTCAGGATTTTTTGAGTTTTTTGAACATTTTTTAAATTTCATAGACATTTTCTTTGAGTTCATGATGTTTTGAATACATGATCATTTTCAAAATTATGAACATTTTTATTTTCCAAATATATTTTTCTAAATCATGAATTCTTTAATGATATGCGAACAATTTTTTGAAATCACTAACATTTTTTCAGTCCATGAACATTTTATGATTTCCCAAACATTTTTTTTGAATTCTCGAACATTTTATGATTTCACAAACATTTTTTCCAAAACTCACTAATTTATAAATTTGGAACTTTGGGAAATCCCGAATTAATGTAAAGAAAGGAAAACAAAAATTGAAATGAGAAAAGAGAAGGCAAAAAAATTGAAATAAAAGAACAACGGCACATGGGCGGGCCCATGAACCCGTGCTGGGAGGAGGAGGTGCCTTGCTGCTGTGAAGAGAGAAAAGGGGGTGAAAATTTTGTGGGGACCAGGGATCAAACCTAGGTCTCCTACGTGGAGGACTTGGGCCCAGTTCTTTTGACCCGATTATGAAGAATTTGTGTGTGGAAAATCAGAAACTAGAAAAAGTTGGATTTGATTATGTAGAACTGTCAAAATCAAAGCATAATCGCTAGTGTAACACAGAAGCACCGTTTTGGGTCGATTCTAGCGATTCTGGAGCTCCCTCAAAAGAAAATGTTTCGATTTTAAGAAATACCTCTGTTTTAGCACAAATTTACAAGCAAAATGCCCTTCCACAAACTGCCCTGCAGTCCAACGCTGGGCCGCCGCCAGGTAACAGGCCCGTCGCCCGTACCTCTCCTCCTCCCTCCGTCTACCGGCGTCCTCCCCGTCCCCTACAGGAGCCAGTGAGCACGTCCCCCACGCACCATCCCGTTGGCCGAAGGAGTCATACTCCCCGCCTCCTACGCCCCAATCCCGACGGCCACAAGTCCTCCCCCGGCCCCGACGAGCCCATCCCGCCAGCCGCCTCCTTCGTCCGCCGTCCCCAACGAGCCCATCCTGCTGGCCGCAACTCTCCTTCCACCGCTGCCTGGTGAGCCTCTCCTCCTTCGGTGGTTGTTCATCTATTTCTTTTTTGTCTTGTACATGGAACGATGGAAGTTGGATAAGATGTATGTATGTAGATGCTTAGTACATGATTTCCTTGATGGATGGATGGATGAATGGTGCTAGGTATTGCGTAGATGGATGGATTAATGGACCAATCATGTAATTATTCTAGCTACTATGAATGCTCAATGTCACTGTGAAGGGAAGATGATTTGGTTAAAAAAATTGTTGTGATTGCTCTTAGCAACTGTGAACGGTATTTTTTTGCTGCTGCTAGGTGCGAATTTGAATGCTATCATTGATACATCTCCAACGTATCTATAATTTTTGATTGCTCCATGCTATATTATCTTCTGTTTTGGACATTATTGGGCTTTATTATTCACTTTTATAATAATTTTGGGACTAACCTATTAACCGGAGGCCCAACCCAGAATTGCTGTTTTTTTTTGCCTATTTTAGAGTTTCGGAAAAAAGAATATCAAACGGAGTCCAAACGGAATGAAACCTTCGGGAACGTGATTCTCGGAACAAACATAATCCAGGAGACTTGGACCCTACGTAAAAGAAGCTTCCAGGAAGCCATGAGGTAGGGGCGCGCCTACCCCCTCCCCCCAGGCGCGCCCTCCACCCTCGTGGGCCCTACGTTGCTCCACCGACGTACTCCTTCCTCCTATATATACCTACGTACCCCCAAATGATCAGATAGGGAGCCAAAAACCTAATTCTACCGCCGCAACCTTCTGTACCCACGAGATCCCATCTTGGAGCCTGTTCTGGAGCTCCGCCGGAAGGGGCATCGATCACGGAGGGCTTCTACATCAACACCATAGCATCTCCGATGAAGTGTGAGTAGTTTACCTCAGACCTTTGGGTCCATAGTTATTAGCTAGATGGCTTCTTCTCTCTTTTTGGATCTCAATACAATGTTCTCCCCCTCTCTCGTGGAGATCTATTCGATGTAATCTTCTTTTGCGGTGTGTTTGTTGAGACCGATGAATTGTGGGTTTATGATCAAGTTTATCTATGAACAATATTTGAATCTTCTGAATTCTTTTATGTATGATTGGTTATCTTTGCAAGTCTCTTCGAATTATCAGTTTGGTTTGGCCTACTAGATTGATCTTTCTTGCAATGGGAGACGTGCTTAGCTTTGGGTTCAATCTTGCGGTGTCCTTTCCCAGTGACAGTAGGGGCAGCAAGGCACGTATTGTATTGTTGCCATCGAGGATAACAAGATGGGGTTTTTATCATATTGCATGAATTTATCCCTCTACATCATGTCATCTTGCTTAAGGCGTTACTCTGTTCTTATGAACTTAATACTCTAGATGCATGCTGGATAGCAGTCGATGTGTGGGGTAATAGTAGTAGATGCAGGCAGGAGTCGGTCTACTTGTCTCGGACGTGATGCCTATATACATGATCATACCTAGATATTCTCATAACTATGCTCAATTCTGTCAATTGCTCAACAGTAATTTGTTCACCCACCGTAAAATACTTATGCTCTTGAGAGAAGCCACTAGTGAAACCTATGGCCCCCGGGTCTATCTTCATTATATTAATCTTCCAACATTTAGTTATTTCCGTTGCCTTTTACTTTGCTTTTATTTTACTTTGCATCTTTATCATAAAAATACCAAAAATATTATCTTATCATATCTATCAGATCTCACTCTCGTAAATGACCGTGTAGGGATTGACAACCCCTTATCGCGTTGGTTGCGAGGATTTATTTGTTTGTGTAGGTGCGAGGGACTCGCGCGTAGCCTCCTACTGGATTGATACCTTGGCTCTCAAAAACTGAGGGAAATACTTATTGAGGGAGTCCTGGATTAGGGGGTATCCGGACAGCCGGACTATTTCCTTTGGCCGTACTGTTGGACTATGAAGATACAAGATTGAAGACTCCGTCCCGTGTCCGGATGGGACTCTCCTTGGCGTGGAAGGCAAGCTTGGCGATACTGATATGTAGATCTCCTTCCTTGTACTCGACTCTTTGTAACCCTAGCCCCCTCCGGTGTCTATATAAACCGGAGGGTTTAGTCTGTAGGACCAAGAACAATCATACCATAGGCTAGCTTCTAGGGTTTAGCCTCTCCGATCTCATGGTAGATCAACTCTTGTAATACTCATACCATCAAGATCAATCAAGCAGGAGTAGGGTTTTACCTCCATCGAGAGGGCCCGAACCTGGGTAAAAACATCGTGTCCCCCGTCTCCTGTTACCATCCGCCTAGACGCACAGTTCGGGACCCCCTACCCGAGATCCGCCGGTTTTGACACCGATATTGGTGCTTTCATTGAGAGTTCCACTGTGCCGTCACCGTAAGGAAGGATGCCTCGTCTTGTTGTTAAAAACAACATTACCGCCGGGGGAGCCCTGGCTGTCGGCCAAACTCTCCGGCTAGGCAGTTTCATCATGATCGCCCGTTCGGCTGCTGCACCGACGACGACTTATAGGGTCATCGAAAATAGCTTCCACGTCGGCTAGGAATTTGCCGAGTAGATGAATCCAATGGAGCTCTCTTCCCTAAACGAGCTCTTGGATCGCATCGCCGCTTTGGGAGTCGCTACAGACTATGATCAGATTGGGCTTAAACCCGATCAAAGGGAGATTAACTCTCCACCGGTCACCCATCATATTGCGGTGGTGGAGGAACAATGCGGCGATTCTTCCTCTATCTTGAGGACTAACTATGTCCGGATTCCTGAGCTCTCCGAGCCGAATACCCGTTTACGGGAGGACATCACCCAAGCCCTGAACCTAGAGTCAGGCAGCGGGCCAGACTCATCGGGCAACATCCCGGAACCCGAACTTCCAAGATCGGAAACTCCTCGGCCCCTGGGTCTCAGATCGGGTAAGGGTTCGGACTCAAATCCACCCACCCACCCAAACATAAATGATCTTTCCCACATCAGGCAAGAGCCCCAGGAAACAGTACATCATTACTGGGCCAGATTTCTCCTTGTGATGAACAAGGTTAAGGACTATCACGAGGAAGACGCAGTCTCATTTTTCTGCAATAATTGCACAGACAAGGGAATCCTTAACGCCATAAGTCGCTGTGACATATCATGCTTCGCTGACTTGGCGTCCATAGTACGAAAGTACTGTGAGATGGAAAGCGCCTGGAAAACCGAAACGAAATTGTGGGATAATCCGGCTCCGAATATACACCTAGTACGATGTAAAAGGGTGCACTATCACAAGACACCCGAGTTAATTACAAAGAAGCAAAAACCCTCTACAGGGCGTGGAACCGTATTGGAGGGATGGCTCAACGGACCCTGCAAAATTCATAGTACAACGGATACCATACCAACACACAGCCTTAGAGCATGTTGGGTACTCCGGCAGGTGGCCAAAAGTGGTGAGGATCTTCTCATCCCAGATGCCACAGAGCACCATCCCGGGGATAACAATACGGTATTAACAGTCTTTGAGTCCTTCGCATTAAATAATAGGCGCAAGCGAACCCTCCGCAGCCTTGCTGAAATCTGCCACATGGCAGCAATAAATCCATGGAGTGACACGGCTATTACCTTCAATGCCAGTGACGAACCTAAATTCCGAACAACCCAAGCACCAGCTGCACTGGTCCTTAGTCCAATTGTGGACGGCTTTCGACTCACCAAAGTACTCATGGACGGCGGCAGTGGATTAAACCTCATCTATGAGGAAACTCTTCAAAAAAATGAAAATAGACTGGAACCGCATTGAGCGAAGCAGCACAACCTTCAGAGGAATCATCCCCAGTCGGGAAGCACGCTGTGCTGGGAAAAGCACACTAGATTTGGTATTCGGCACGCCGGAGAACTATAGGTCCGAAGAAATTACATTCCAAGTGGCCCCGTTCAGTAGCGGATACCACGCCCTTTTAGGGCGGGAGGCGTTCACGATCTTCCAAGCCATACCCCATTACGGGTACATGAAGTTCAAAATGCCCGGGCCCAACGGAATCATCACTCTCGCTAGTGATCCGGACACAGCACTCCGCGCCGAAAACAAAACAGCCACATTGGCCCTCGAGGCATTATCCGAAGCCCTCGCGACCGAGGAATTAACTGCGCTGCGCTCAACAGTGGACAGGGACGACGTGATACTTGACAAGAGATCCAAGTCCACCTCTTTTAAACCAGCGGATGAAATAGTCAAATTCCAAGTCCACCCAACGGACCCTACAAAAACAGCCTCCATCGGGGCACAGTTAAACCCCGCCGTGGACGCCGCACTACGAGAGTTCCTGTGCGAGAATTGGGACATATTCGTCTGGCATCCCTCAGATATGCCAGGAATCCCACCCAGGCTGGCCGAGCACAGCCTTAATATTCTAAAGGGATTCAAGCCGGTCAAGCAGACTCTTCGGCGTTTCTCTTAACCTAAGAGACAAGCTATGGGAGAGGAACTAGCCAAGTTATTGGAGGTCGGATTCATTAGAGAAATAAAACACCCAGATTGGCTAGCAAACCTGGTGATGGTACCAAAGAAGGACAAATCCTGGCGCCTATGTGTCAATTTAAAGGACCTCAACAAGGCTTGCCCAAAGGATCCCTTCCCCCTCCCCCGTCGATCAAATTATCGATGCTACCGCAGGACACGATTCATTGTGTTTCCTCGACGCATACTCCGGCTACCACAAAATCAAGATGGTGGAGTCCGACCAAGCCGCAACGGCATTCATCACACCATATGACCCCTTCTGTTTCAACACAATGCCTTTTGGGCTCAAAAACGCCAGCGCAACATATCAGCGCATGATTCAGACATGTCTGGAAAAACAGATCGGCAAAACAGTGGAGGCATACGTAGATGATGTGGTCGTTAAAACCAAACACGTCGACTCTCTAATAGACGACTTGAGGCTCACATTTGACAACCTCCGAACATACGACATCAAGCTCAATCCGGAAAAATGCGTTTTCGGTGTACCGGCCGGAAAGCTCCTGGGCTTCATTGTCTCCAATAGAGGAATTGAAGCAAATCCAGCCAAAGTCCGAGCTCTGTCACAGTTGGCTATCCCAACGGACCTCAAACAAATCCAGAAATTAACGGGATGTGTGGCAGCTCTAAGCTGCTTTATCTCCCGCTTAGGAGAAAAGGCATTACCCCTTTATCGCCTCCTTCGGCGCACTGAACACTTCGAGTGGACGGATGCTGCCACAGCCGGATTGGAAGAAATAAAAGCCATACTGGCAACCAACCCAATCCTGGCCGCGCCAAACATCGGCGAACCAATGCTGTTGTACATCGCGGCAATTCATCAGGTTGTAAGCGCAGTGCTCGTCGTCGAACGAGAAACGGACGGACATAAATTCCCCCTTCAAAAGCCGGTATATTATGTATCCACTGTCCTCACTCCATGCAAATCACGGTACCCACATTATCAAAAGATCGCCTATGCGGTATTCATGGCATCCCGGAAGCTGCGACACTACTTTCAAGAGTGTTCAATTACAGTGGCCTCGGAAGTGCCACTTAATGATATTATAAACAACCGTGACGCCACGGGCTGGATTGCCAAATGGGCCATTGAGCTCCTCCCGTTCGACATAAAATACAAACCTCGGCGAGCCATTAAGTCACAAGTATTGGCCGACTTCGTCGCCGAATGGACGGAAGCCGAACTCCCTAAAGAGTACGGCGCATACTCCAATTGGATCATGCACTTCGACGGCTCCAAAATGCTGGCTGGTCTGGGGGCTGGCGTCGTCCTGACATCCCCAACCAGAGATACAGTTCAATACATACTCCAGATACTGTATACAGACTCCAACAACACAGCCGAATACGAGGCCCTGTTACATGGTCTTTGGATGGCAGTTTCCATGGGCATTCGACGCCTGGAGGTGCGTGGGGATTCGAACCTCGCAATATCCCAAATAAATGGAGACTTCGATGCCAAGGATCCTAAAATGGCGGCCTATCGCAACGCCGTCCTAAAGATATCAGCTCGGTTCGAGGGGCTCGAATTTCACCATGTGGCTCGGGAAAACAACCAGGCGGCGGATATCCTCGCCCGCATCGGCCAAAACGCGATGCAGTTCCCCCCAACATCTTTTTGGAGAGGCTGTTTAAGCCATCGGTGGTATGGGAAGGGGACACCGGTAACAATAGTCCGGACCCGGCCACAATGCCCGATACCGAACACCCTGACATAATCGGAGGCTCTGCCACCGAAATAACACCTTCAGCCCACGTAATAATGGCCATCATCGCCCCGTGGACAGAACCATTCCTGGCCTACCTAACTAGGCAGGAACTTCCCGAGGACCAAAATGAGGCACGCTGCATAGTGCGGTGATCTAAAGCCTACAGGGTCCACGAGGGAGAGCTGTATAAGAAAAGCACTACCGGAGTCCTTCGAAGGTGCATCTCCGAAGAGGAAGGGCGGAAGCTTTTGGCAGAAATTCACGCCATACTCGACGGCCACCATGCCGCAGCCCGAGCCCTTGTAAGCAAGGCCTTCCGTACAGGTTTTTATTGGCCGACGGCCCGGGCAGATGCACAGGACTTGGTCCAACGCTGCGTCGGTTGCCAGCTTTTTGCAAACCAAAGCCATATGCCACCCACTGCCCTCCAAATAATCCCCATTACCTGGCCCTTTGCGGTCTGGGGGCTTGACATGGTTGGACCCCTTAAAGGGGGAACCCATAAGAAAAAAATACTTACTGGTCATGGTGGATAAATTCACCAAATGGATAGAAGCCAAACCTGTTAAAACGGTCGAATCCGGACCGGTGATAGACTTCATATCCGGGGTTGTACACCGTTATGGCGTCCCCCACAGCATCATCACGGACAACGGCACGAACTTCACAGCCGACGAGGTAAAACTCTGGTGCAGCAACATGGGCATCAAGCTCGATTATGCTTCTGTCTATCACCCACAAACTAACGGTCAAGTTGAGCGAGCAAATGGTCTTATCATGAGCGGCATCAAACCCAGATTAGTGCGGTCCTTAAAGGAATCTAACACGCACTGGGTAGAGGAGCTCGACTCCGTACTCTGGGGACTGCGGATCACGCCGAATCGTACTACCGGGTACACACCCTTCTTTATGGTGTACGACGCAAAGGCGGTTCTGCCCTGCGGCATAATTCATGACTCACCTCGAGTGTGCATGTACGAAGAAAGAGAAGCCGAGCTCGATCGGCAGGATAGTCTGGACACCCTGGAGGAGGAGCACGACGTGGCAAAAGCCCGTTCCGCATTCTATCAGCAACAGGCTCGAAGATACCAAAGCAGAGAAGTACGGGCCAAAACTTATAATGTTGGCGAGCTAGTTCTACGCCTGCCGGAGAAGAAAAAGACCAAGCTCGAGCCCAAATGGGAAGGTCCCTTCATTATTGACCAAGTTCTGGGGGCTTCTTACACAGAAGCTTAATTATTTATCTGGGCTTCATGCCCCGCACATGTGTTATTCTTCCACATGTACCTTTTCTTCGCCATTATATGCATCGATATGACTTAAGTTTTGGCCAAGCTGGGTTGCCTGGCTCTTGTATTTATGCCCTACGTTCCCGTTAATTCGGCTAGGGAATAAGGGGAGCACCTCTCTGATTGTGTGACGCCCCGAGACCGTTGTGCCAGGTGTCCTCCAGTTATTCGCTATTGTTGCCATGTCATGTGCTTGCGTGTTGCATCTTATCATGTCATCATGCGCATTGCATCACCATGTTTTCAAAAACTTGCATCCGTCCGGGTTCCCCCGTTCTTTCCGTTGTCCGTTCTGAGCCCTACCACACTTGCACGCGCCCGCGGCACGTCCGAAATATTATTTTATAGTGGCCAGAAAATGTTTTCAGAATGGGATGAAAGTTGGCGTGCGGTCTTATTATAGTGTAGGTAGACCGCCTGCCAAGTTTCATCGCGTTCGGAGTTCGTTTGATAGCCCAACCGTTAAACTATAGCGGCTTTATAGCCGGTCTAATGTCGGACGTTTTCGGTCTCCGGAAACAGTTGTCGGGCCGCACTCCTCTCCCCTCATCTCAGCCCAACCTCTTTTCGCAACCCACTTGCAGCTCACCTAAACCCCCCCCCCTCCGTTCTGGTCCGTCAGATCGCGATCGGAGGCTCCGAAACGCTCCAAAACCCCTCCTAACCCTTCAAACCCTAGCCCCTACCTATAAAAGGAAGCCTCCCTTCCATTTTTGGCAGCAGCCAAACCCCCCTCCTCGAAATCCGCGCGCCGCCAGCCTCCTCCCACCTTGAGGGCCGCGCCGCCGCCTCCCACCTCCTCTCCTCAATTTCCGGCGCCAGCCACCCCTACCTCGCCACTTGGCGCCGCCTGTGCGGCCAGCGCCGCCGCAGCCGCCGCCCTCCACCACCAGGAAGCCGCCACGTCGCCCCTGGCCTCCCCCCACCTCCCGCGGCCCTACCAGGCCCGAGAGAGGCCCACGGAGCCCATCTGCCGCGTGCGTCCGGCCTCCCGCAGCCTCCTCGATCCCGACCTGGATCGAGGGAGTCTACCCCGCCGACGACCATCGCCGCCCAGCGCCACCGCCCGCCTCCTCTCGCCGCCTTGCTGCCTCCATCGCCGGCCGCCGGACCTCGTTCAAGCCGCCACCGCCCCGCAGGGCGTCGTTCGTCACATCTGGAGTCTCCCCGAGCGCCGCCGCCCACCCCCGACACCGGATCCGGCTTCCCCAGTTCCCGATCTGTCCATTCCTGCCGGTGCCGCCTCGCCCCGCCGCCTCAGGCCACCACAGGACCCTGCCGCCGCCACCATGGCTCGCCTCGGCCTCGGCGGGAGGTCGGGGACGAGATCCCTCTCGCGCGGGCCGCCTCCTCTTCGCCCGATCCGGCCCAGCTCCACCCGGCCCAGCGCCGCGTCAAGGCCCAGCGCCAGCCCCTCCTCTCTGCTGGGCCGCCAACCAGATCCGAGACCCAGCACCGCCGGCCTGCCTCCTCCTCCTTCTACCGGGCCGAAGCCCGTGGTGAGAGAGCCCCCATCGCCTGCCCTGTTTTAGATTCAGCCCATTTTTGTTTTTTTTGTGTGCGCTGCGAATTTAGCTATTTATCCAGAGATTGCTAGTTTTGCAGATTAGACCCTCATGCTCATGCATTTAATAACTCACAATTGGTGCATCGGATTAAAATGTTTTATATATGAAACTTGCTCAGAATTTTGTGTAGATTAATAATATCCAACTTTCATCCATGTTTGAAATGTTTAAAATGTTGTTTGCTTTAATCTGCTCCTATGCCATGTTAAAATGATTTAATTCATAACTAAATAACCGTAACTCCGATTTTAATAAACTTTATATGTAAATGGGGTAGAATTTTGCCTAGTTTATCATGGTGACCTTTATTTGCATATTAAACAACTCTAAAATTGTGTTTAGGGAAGAACAGTACCAAACCTAATTTATGCTCATGAGGAGTTTCCGGAATTGTTGTTCGTTGCTTCCGGCCTCATTTAAACTTGCCTAGATAGGTAGTTTTGTTGTGCTTCACCTCTTGCCATGTTAATCAACATTTAATATTGTTGGGGTACATAAATGAGAGGGAACTAAATAATTGATGTGGTGTTTTGTCAATATGCATCCCGATGCATATTGAGCTCCACCTAATCTGTAGGATTGTTTGTGCATTTAGCCATGCCCTGCCTCATTAAACCGGACATGCATCATACTCGTTTGTGCATCATGCCATGTTGATGTGTGGGTTGTTTACTATGTTGTTTTCTCTTTTCCGGTGTTGCTTCTTCGGGTTGGTTCCGATAACGTCGTGTTGTGAGGACCCGTTCGTCTACGTCCGTTTGTCTTCTTTATGGACTCGTTCTTCTTCCTTTTGAGATTTTAGGCAAGATGATCATACCCTCGAAATCACTACTATCTTTGCTATGCTAGATGCTCGCTCTTTTGCTATGCCAATGCTACGATGCCTACCATTTGCTTGTCAGCCTCCCAAATTGCCATGTTAAACCTCTAACCCACCTTGTCCTAGCAAACCGTTGATTGGCTATGTTACCGCTTCGCTCAGCCCCTCTTATAGCGTTGTTAGTTGCAAGTGAAGATTGAAGTTGTTTCTTGTTGGAACATGGAGATGTTGTTCCTTGTTGGCACATGTTTACTTGTTGGGATATCACAATATATTTTATTTAATTAATGCATCTATATACTTGGTAAAGGGTGGAAGGCTCGGCCTTATGCCTGGTGTTTTGTTCCACTCTTGCCGCCCTAGTTTCCGTCATATCGGTGTTATGTTCCCGGATTTTGCGTCCCTTACACGGTTGGGCTATAATGGGAACCCCTTGACAGTTCGCCTTAAGTAAAGCTTTTCCAGCAATGCCCAACATTGGTTTTACCATTTGCCACCCAGCCTTTTTTTCCTTGGGAGTCACGCATCCCGAGGGTCATCTTATTTTAACCCCCCCGGGCCAGTGCTTGTCTAAGTGTTGGTCCGAACTGAGTAGACTGCGGGGCCACCTCGGGGAAACTTGAGGGCTGGTTTTACTCGTAGGATGTCTCATCCGGTGTTGCCCTGAGAACGAGATATGTGCAGCTCCCATCAGGATGTCGGCACATCGGGCGGTGTTGCTGGTTTAGTTTTACCCTGTCGAAATGTCTTGTTGTACCGGGATACCGAGTCTGATCGGAACGTCTCGGGTGGAGGTCTATTCCTTCGTTGACCGTGAGAGCTTGTGATGGGCTAAGTTGGGACACCCCTGCAGGGATTTGAACTTTCGAAAGCCGTGCCCGCGGTTATGGGCAGATGGGAATTTGTTAATGTCCGGTTGTAGAAAACCTGAACTTGACCTTAATTAAAAATGAATCAACTGCGTGTGTAACCGTGATGGTCTCTTTCCGGCGGGGTCCGGGAAGTGAACACGGTTGTTGGAGTTATGCTTGACGTAGGTTGCTATAGGATCACTTCTTGATCATAGCTTCTCGACCGCGCTTTGCCTTCTCTTCTCGCTCTCTTTTGCGAATATGTTTTAGCGACCATATATGCTAGTCGCTTGCTGCAGCTCCACCTCATACCTTTACCTTACCCATAAGCTTAAATAGTCTTGATCGTGAGGGTGCGAGATTGCTGAGTCCCTGTGGCTCACAGATACTTCCAAACCAGCTTGCAGGTGTCGTTGAACCGTGCAGATGACGCAACCAAGCTCAGGAGGAGCTCGATGAAGATCTTGTCCTTTATGTTGTTTCGTTTTAGTAGATCAGTAGTGGAGCCCAGTTGGGGTCGATCGGGGGCCTTTGTCGCATTTGGGGTTCTTCTTTCATTTTGGCTCCGTAGTCGGGCCTTGATTGTATCTGATTGATGTAATGTTTTATTCATGTAATTGGGTGAAGTGGCGATTGTAAGCCAACTATGTATCTCTTTCCCTTATTATATTACATGGGTTGTGTGAAGATTACCTCACTTGCGACATATGCCTTCAATGCGATTATGCCTCTAAGTCGTGCCTCGACACGTGGGAGATATAGTCGCATCGAGGGTGTTACAAGTTGGTATCAGAGCCTTCCCCGACCTTAGGAGCCCCATTGCTTGATCGTTATTAGTGGCCGAGTTGTGTCTAGAAAAATGTTTTGAGTCAATTAGGAATTATATATCGGAGAGTTTAGGAATTCTTTTTTACTTCCCAGTCTCCTCATCGCTTTGGTAAGGCATCCTGACGTAGAGTTTTGACTCTTCTCTTCTCAAATTTCACTAAAAAATTTTTTTAGGATCACACGGGTATCTTGGAATCGTTCCGATGGTTTTATGATGAGAACATTGTCTTGGTGCCTCCTGTCAGGGGTTTTGTGGAAGTGTCCCGGGGAGTTGAGCTCTGAGGTGTTGTCGTCATAATTTTATCGTTGTAGTTCTGGAATACCTGAGTTTAGTACGCCGACATCGAAAATCTCTTTTATGCAGTTCGTTGGTGAGATAACCTCGACGCCACCCAGTACTGGGGCGGGAGTTCGGGAGTATCGCCATAACTTGTATAACGGATGCTTTTCAAAGGTTGAGGTACATGGTTTCCGAAGGTTTCTTGGTTATGTGTTGAAGGATGGATACAGCTGGATGTAGGATTTGCTAGTTTGGGTGAGATATTATGCTTCCCCTGTATCCCCAACACCTGATTGCATAACCGGAAAATTTCGGGAGTTTCATAGGTGGGAATTCAAGTAGCTCTTAGGATATCCTTCCGACAGATGTATGATATGAAATTGGGGTTCGACGTCTAGTGGTTCGCCTATTCACGATTGATTTTACAGTGGTCTCGTTGTGTCTTAAAGAGTCCTTGGCTATGCCGACTCGGGGACGCTTCGTATGTCATGTGCACTGCCTTGTACATGATGGTGCTGTACGATCGAGCCCGTGTAGGCCCCACCACGAAAACTTCGGGCGAAATCTCTATCATATGTTTGTTCTGGCTTATTCCGCAAGCCAACCCTTTGTTTTTGTTTTGAGTTGTGGTATTCGAGTTACTTCAATGTCAAGTGTTGATTCCATACCTTTTTGAAATGGTGTTCTCATACTTCGATGTGAATACTAATCCTTCTTGATCATCGAGATTGTGCTGTCAATCCTTTTTAACCGGTGTGCTCCTCCTCAAGTGGATCCAATCATTTCAACATCCGCAAGATCAAGTATCAGTTCCTCTCAACGGTGTTCGTTTCATCCATTCCAAATTGTCTTTGTTTTTCCCACCCTCCCTCCCTTTGTTTTTCTCCAAGGATTCAGATTTCTTATCCAAGTATCCTTTATTGATGGAAAGCATCTCCATTCCATTTCGTCAATTTTCTTATCCGGTGATGCTCATGAAGAAGCTAACGAAGTTTCTAGTTCATCATTCTTCATTCTTTTTCTTCTCCGGTGGAACCAATTCAAGCTTTCGGTGTTGATCATATTCTTTTCCGTATTTCAATGTTTTTCTCATACCGTTGCACCTCATAATCATCCACCTCTTGCTATTCAATTGTTCCGGAGTGCTCAAGAAATCCCGAAGATTCGTGCTTACACTCTGCTTTCGTTCAAGCTCTTTCAAGGATGTTATCTCATTCAAGCCATTTAAATTCAACCGGTGCAATCTCTCTTTGAAATCGTTCTACGGTGTATCTTTTCAGTGGGCCCTAACCCACAGGTTTTTTCCCAGGATCTTACCTGACTCTTCTAACTTTCCCGGAGCTATCCTCAAAAATTCTTTTCGAAGTTTCGACGTAAGAATGATTATCATCAGTCAAATGTCTTTTTCTAAGATCTGACGAATTCTTTTCATCATTGGCTAAACCTTTCCATTATTCATTCCGGAGTGCCTCAACAATTCACGGTGGTGTTTCTCGTTGTCATTTGAAGATCGAAGAAGAGTTTCTCCTTAATCTTGCTCTTTTCTCTTCAAGATTCGTAGTTCTAGTTCGAGGCCATCCTCTCATAATTGTTCTGATTGTGGGAATTCTTTTCACCCATCTGGAGTAATTCAAGAGTCTTCTCAGTTTGATTATCCGGAGTTCGTCAAATAAGATTTATTCATTCTCAGCTGTCAGTTATCATTCTCCTATCTTACCGGCGCTTCATTCAAGTGATCTCTAATCAGTTCGTGATCCCTCCGTTCTCATGGATCTGAATTCTCTCATGTATCTGCGCTCATTTGTCAATTCTTACCCGGTGATTCATCCCTTTATTCCGTTCATCTCCAATTCTTATGGTGGTTCGTGCAAGATTCCTCTTCTTTCGTTATCATATCAATTTATTCGTGTTTCAACCCTTCCGGTGGTTCGTTCAATACCTTCTCAAGTTTGTGCTATATCCATCTTAATCCTTTCTATGAGAATAAGTAGTATGCCAAATCCGTTGCTTGTCATCAATTTAATTGGTGAAGGATACGCTTAATGTAATTCTTATTCTTGTTTCATCGAGTTTATTTAATTCCTGTTTTCCGGAGTGGCTCATCATACTTATTCTTGTTTTCAAGTGCTCATCTTTCTTTCCCGGAGTTCCAAGCGCTAATTATCACGGAGATCTCTATATAAATCATTGCGAGGCTTCAATCTTATTCTTTTCATCATTCAACTATTTCGGATCATTCTTTTATTACCGGAGTTCTTCATGAAGGTTCTACATGATGGATTCATCAAGGATTTAATTCCTTCTCGAAGTTTTCATCGACATTCTTTTCTAAGGAGCTCAAGCTTTCTTCGTCTTGTAATCCGGAGTGCATTTCTGTCTATCGTATCTTTGGAGGTGATATTATGTCTTTCTTGATAATTTGAAGTCATGTTTTCTTGATTCACATGTTGTCAAGAATGAGACATTTTAAATCCATCAATCTCGTCATTGGAGTTATCTTGGGTTATTTTTCATCTAAAAACTTTCCCTAAGGATTGTTGTTAATTATGGTGCTTATAATTGACCCAAGTTCTCCTATTATCCTCCCGGTGAATTAAGTTTCTCATCTCCTTGTTTGATATCAATCCAATCTATCGGTTTCTGTTAGTGGCAGAATTTCACCTCATAATTTTGAGATGTTTTCCATAAGCCCACTACAAACTTATTCTTTCGTTGTTGGGTTCCAACAACTCCGTGCGACCCTTCTCTTTAAGATGCTTTTCAAATTCTATTGTGGTAGAAGATGTCTTTTTCCTCTCAATTCTTTCCTTTTCCAAGATCCAACTTCTATTCTTTCTCCCGGAGGTCTAGTGATGTTGCTCTTTTCACTCCTCATCTCGGTTTCTCAAGATCATGTTCAATTTCTTCCATTTACAGTCAAAGTGCTGTCCAAATTATATCAGTCTTTTTCCTTCTCTATTTTGTTTAACTGGAGTGTGGTGCCATTCTGCTCAAGTTCTTTTCGCCTTATCAAATTTTGACTCCCTTCTCAACCAGAGTGCTGTCTGAGATCTTTCTTACCCCTTATTCCATTCTTTCAATAGTTCCAGAGGCAGTGTGTGGTGATCTCACCAAATATCTTCTCACCTTATCAAGTTCTTATTCAATTCCTCTCTTTTCAACCGGAGTGCTGCCTGAATTTATTATTCCTTGTTTCTCTTTTCTAACGGAGTGTTTTCAACTTCGTTCACCTTCGTTGTATTCTTTTCTCGAATTTGTTCAACCTTTGCAAGGTTCTCTGGTCTCACTCGTTTGTCAGAGAAGCAACTTAGTTTACCTATTCTCCTTCTCCTCCGTTTTTCCTCCGGTGCCATTCTAGATCTCGGGACAAGATCCTCTCGTAGTGGTGGAGTGTTGTGACGCCCCGAGACCGTTGTGCCAGGTGTCCTCCAGTTATTCGCTATTGTTGCCATGTCATGTGCTTGCGTGTTGCATCTTATCATGTCATCATGCGCATTGCATCACCATGTTTTCAAAAACTTGCATCCGTCCGGGTTCCCCCGTTCTTTCCGTTGTCCGTTCTGAGCCCTACCACACTTGCACGCGCCCGCGGCACGTCCGAAATATTATTTTATAGTGGCCAGAAAATGTTCTCCGAATGGGATGAAAGTTGGCGTGCGGTCTTATTATAGTGTAGGTAGACCACCTGCCAAGTTTCATCGCGTTCGGAGTTCGTTTGATAGCCCAACCGTTAAACTATAGCGGCTTTATAGCCGGTCTAACGTCGGACGTTTTCGGTCTCCGGAAACAGTTGCCGGGCTGCACTCCTCTCCTCTCATCTCAGCCCAACCTCTTTTCGCAACCCACTTGCAGCTCACCTAAACCCCCCCCTCTGTTCTGGTCCGTCAGATCGCGATCGGAGGCTCCGAAACGCTCCAAAACCCCTCCTAACCCTTCAAACCCTAGCCCCTACCTATAAAAGGAAGCCTCCCTTCCATTTTTGGCAGCAGCCAAACCCCCCTCCTCGAAATCCGCGCGCCGCCAGCCTCCTCCCACCTTGAGGGCCGCGCCGCCGCCTCCCACCTCCTCTCCTCAATTTCCGGCGCCAGCCACCCCTACCTCGCCACTTGGCGCCGCCTGTGCGGCCAGCGCCGCCGCAGCCGCCGCCCTCCACCACCAGGAAGCCGCCACGTCGCCCCTGGCCTCCCCCACCTCCCGCGTCCCTGCCAGGCCCGAGAGAGGCCCGTGGAGCCCATCTGCCGCGTGCGTCCGGCCTCCCGCAGCCTCCTCGATCCCGACCTGGATCGAGGGAGTCTACCCCGCCGACGACCATCGCCGCCCAGCGCCACCGCCCGCCTCCTCTCGCCGCCTCGCTGCCTCCATCGCCGGCCGCCGGACCTCGTTCAAGCCGCCACCGCCCCGCAGGGCGTCGTTCGTCACATCTGGAGTCTCCTCGAGCGCCGTCGGCCACCCCCGACACCGGATCCGGCTTCCCCAGTTCCCGATCTGTCCATTCCTGCCGGTGCCGCCTCGCCCCGCCGCCTCAGGCCACCACAGGACCCTGCCGCCGCCACCATGGCTCGCCTCGGCCTCGGCGGGAGGTCAGGGACGAGATCCCTCTCGCGCGGGCCGCCTCCTCTTCGCCCGATCCGGCCCAGCTCCACCCGGCCCAGCGCCGCGTCAAGGCCCAGCGCCAGCCCCTCCTCTCTGCTGGGCCGCCAACCAGATCCGAGACCCAGCACCGCCGGCCTGCCTCCTCCTCCTTCTACCGGGCCGAAGCCCGTGGTGAGAGAGCCCCCATCGCCTGCCCTGTCTCAGATTCAGCCCATTTTTGTTTTTTTTTGTGTGCGCTGCGAATTTAGCTATTTATCCAGAGATTGCCAGTTTTGCAGATTAGACCCTCATGCTCATGCATTTAATAACTCACAATTGGTGCATCGGATTAAAATGTTTTATATATGAAACTTGCTCAGAATTTTGTGTAGATTAATAATATCCAACTTTCATCCATGTTTGAAATGTTTAAAATGTTGTTTGCTTTAATCTGCTCCTATGCCATGTTAAAATGATTTAATTCATAACTAAATAACCGTAACTCCGATTTTAATAAACTTTATATGTAAATGGGGTAGAATTTTTCCTAGTTTATCATGGTGACCTTTATTTGCATATTAAACAACTCTAAAATTGTGTTTAGGGCAGAACAGTACCAAACCTAATTTATGCTCATGAGGAGTTTCCGGAATTGTTGTTCGTTGCTTCCGGCCTCATTTAAACTTGCCTAGATAGGTAGTTTTGTTGTGCTTCACCTCTTGCCATGTTAATCAACATTTAATATTGTTGGGGTACATAAATGAGAGGGAACTAAATAATTGATGTGGTGTTTTGTCAATATGCATCCCGATGCATATTGAGCTCCACCTAATCTGTAGGATTGTTTGTGCATTTAGCCATGCCCTGCCTCATTAAACCGGACATGCATCATACTCGTTTGTGCATCATGCCATGTTGATGTGTGGGCTGTTTATTATGTTGTTTTCTCTTTTCCGGTGTTGCTTCTTCGGGTTGGTTCCGATAACGTCGTGTTGTGAGGACCCGTTCGTCTACGTCCGTTTGTCTTCTTTATGGACTCGTTCTTCTTCCTTGCGAGATTTCAGGCAAGATGATCATACCCTCGAAATCACTACTATCTTTGCTATGCTAGATGCTCGCTCTTTTGCTATGCCAATGCTACGATGCCTACCATTTGCTTGTCAGCCTCCCAAATTGCCATGTTAAACCTCTAACCCACCTTGTCCTAGCAAACCGTTGATTGGCTATGTTACCGCTTCGCTCAGCCCCTCTTATAGCGTTGTTAGTTGCAGGTGAAGATTGAAGTTGTTTCTTGTTGGAACATGGAGATGTTGTTCCTTGTTGGCACATGTTTACTTGTTGGGATATCACAATATATTTTATTTAATTAATGCATCTATATACTTGGTAAAGGGTGGAAGGCTCGGCCTTATGCCTGGTGTTTTGTTCCACTCTTGCCGCCCTAGTTTCCGTCATATCGGTGTTATGTTCCCGGATTTTGCGTCCCTTACGCGGTTGGGCTATAATGGGAACCCCTTGACAGTTCGCCTTAAGTAAAGCTTTTCCAGCAATGCCCAACATTGGTTTTACCATTTGCCACCCAGGCTTTTTTTCCTTGGGAGTCGCGCATCCCGAGGGTCATCTTATTTTAACCCCCCCGGGCCAGTGCTTGTCTAAGTGTTGGTCCGAACTGAGTAGACTGCGGGGCCACCTCGGGGAAACTTGAGGTCTGGTTTTACTCGTAGGATGTCTCATCCGGTGTTGCCCTGAGAACGAGATATGTGCAGCTCCCATCAGGATGTCGGCACATCGGGCGGTGTTGCTGGTTTAGTTTTACCCTGTCGAAATGTCTTGTTGTACCGGGATACCGAGTCTGATCGGAACGTCTCGGGTGGAGGTCTATTCCTTCGTTGACCGTGAGAGCTTGTGATGGGCTAAGTTGGGACACCCCTGCAGGGATTTGAACTTTCGAAAGCCGTGCCCGCGGTTATGGGCAGATGGGAATTTGTTAATGTCCGGTTGTAGAAAACCTGAACTTGACCTTAATTAAAAATGAATCAACTGCGTGTGTAACCATGATGGTCTCTTTCCGGCGGGGTCCGGGAAGTGAACACGGTTGTTGGAGTTATGCTTGACGTAGGTTGCTATAGGATCACTTCTTGATCATAGCTTCTCGACCGCGCTTTGCCTTCTCTTCTCGCTCTCTTTTGCGAATATGTTTTAGCCACCATATATGCTAGTTGCTTGTTGCAGCTCCACCTCATACCTTTACCTTACCCATAAGCTTAAATAGTCTTGATCGCGAGGGTGCGAGATTGCTGAGTCCCTGTGGCTCACAGATACTTCCAAACCAGCTTGCAGGTGCCGTTGAACTGTGCAGATGACGCAACCAAGCTCAGGAGGAGCTCGATGAAGATCTTGTCCTTTATGTTGTTTCGTTTTAGTAGATCAGTAGTGGAGCCCAGTTGGGGTCGATCGGGGGCCTTTGTCGCATTTGGGGTTCTTCTTTCATTTTGGCTCCGTAGTCGGGCCTTGATTGTATCTGATTGATGTAATGTTTTATTCATGTAATTGGGTGAAGTGGCGATTGTAAGCCAACTATGTATCTCTTTCCCTTATTATATTACATGGGTTGTGTGAAGATTACCTCACTTGCGACATATGCCTTCAATGCGATTATGCCTCTAAGTCGTGCCTCGACACGTGGGAGATATAGTCGCATCGAGGGTGTTACAGATTGTTACTGTCGGGTCAGCCAGATGTGTACCTCAGACTGGGTGAAGCCGAAAGCTAGCGTTCTTAAGGGAATATTCGGTCGGTGAACAAAAGATGATTTCTATTTATTTTCCATATGTGCCCCCAGATGTTTTTGCCTGCGTCTCTTCTCGCAGTCCGGACATGCACTTTAGGGCATGTGTACCCAGGGAAAGGAACCCCTAACGGAACTATTCTCCCTGGAAGATGTTTCTTACTACCCATGTAATATAACATAACTAGTTGGGTACTTGTCTGTTCAAGCACTAATGACCCCTACGCCTGGTTTCCACGCATACCCCGGTTCTTATATAACTGAGCGGGTTTTCGGATACACTCCGGACTATCGGGTCCCGAGGTTGAAGTGAAAAGGTCTGCCATGACAAATGATTTACAATCCAGCTAGAAGGCATTATACATGTCACTTTAATTACATAGTCACTTAGACTGACTAATTCCTCTTCTATACCATCCAACAGTCTGTCTAGCCTACAATCCTGTTGGGAATACTTTGCGGCTAATTCTACTTGCCCATACACTAAGCTGATGTCTACTACGCAACCTTCTCCTTGTAGACGTTGTCGGGCCTCCAAGTGCAGAGGTTTGTAGGACAGTAGCAAATTTCCCTCAAGTGGATGACCTAAGGTTTATCAATCCGTGGGAGGCGTAGGATGAAGATGGTCTCTCTCAAGCAACCCTGCAACCAAATAACAAAGAGTCTCTTGTGTCCCCAACACACCCAATACAATGGTAAATTGTATAGGTGCACTAGTTCGGCGAAGAGATGGTGATACAAGTGCAATATGGATGGTAGATATGGGTTTTTGTAATCTGAAAATATAAAAACAGCAAGGTAGCAAGTGGTAAAAGTGAGCATAAACGGTATTGCAATGCTAGGAAACAAGGCCTAGGGTTCATACTTTCACTAGTGCAAGTTCTCTCAACAATAATAACATAATTGGATCATATAACTATCCCTCAACATGCAACAAAGAGTCACCCCAAAGTCACTAATAGTGGAGAACAAACGAAGAGATTATGGTAGGGTACGAAACCACCTCAAAGTTATTCTTTCCAATCAATCCAATGGGCTATTCCTATAAGTGTCACAAACAGCCCTAGAGTTCGTACTAGAATAACACCTTAAGACACAAATCAACCAAAACCCTAATGTCACCTAGATACTCCAATGTCACCTCAAGTATCCATGGGTATGATTATACGATATGCGTCACACAATCTCAATTCATCTACTCAAACCAACACATAGAACCTCAAAGAGTGCCCCAAAGTTTCTACCGGAGAATCACGACGAAAACGTGTGCCAACCCCTATGCATAGGTTCATGGGCGGAACCCGCAAGTTGATCACCAAAACATACATCAAGTGAATCACGTGATATCCCATTGTCACCACAGATACGCACGACAAGACATACATCAAGTGTTCTCAAATCTTTAAAGACTCAATCCGATAAGATCACTTCAAGGGGAAAACTCAATCCATTACAAGAGAGAAGAGGGGGAGAAGAAACATAAGATCCAACTATAATAGCAAAGCTCGCGATACATCAAGATCGTGCCAAATCAAGAACACGAGAGAGAGAGATCAAACACATAGCTACTGGTACATACCCTCAGCCCCGAGGGTGAACTACTCCCTCCTCGTCATGGAGAGCGCCGGGATGGTGAAGAAGGCCACTGGTGAGGGTTCCCCCCTCCGGCAGGGTGCCGAAACAGGGCCCCGATTGACTTTTGGTGGCTACAGAGGCTTGCGGCGGTGGAATTCCCGATCTAATCTCCGTTCTGGAAGTTTTAGGGTATGTCGGTATATATGGGTGAAAGGAGTACGCCGGTGGACCGAAGGGGGGCCACGAGGTAGGGGGGCGCGCCCCAGGGGGTGGGCGCGCCCCCTACCCTCGTGAGCACCTCCTTCATCTTCTGACATAGGGTCCAAGTCTATCCGGTAGGTTTCCTTCCAAAAATAACTTCTCCAGTTGATTTCGTTCTGTTTCGACTCCGTTTGATATTCCTTTTCTTCGAAACACTGAAATAGGCATAAAACAACAAATCTGGGCTGGGCCTCCGGTTAATAGGTTAGTCCCAAAAATAATATAAAAGTGGATAATAAAGCCCAATATTGCCTAAAACAGTAGATAATATAGCATGTAGCAATCAAAAATTATAGATACGTTGGAGACGTATCATAAGCTAACGGGGTTCTCTTTCCCATCGGGCCCCACAGGTCCGACCTCGGCCATGTGGTTTGGGTCAGCCTTGGTATACCGCGTCTTCACCATGGCCCAGGCTTCCCTGGCACCTTGACGGCAGGCCGATATCTTCCATAATCGGAAGCGCCGTCGCGCTCCCTTGAGCTTCTCCGCAAGCTCTCCAATGCCCGCTGGCAGGGAGACGGATGGCCACAAGGCCTGGGCAATACCTTGCATCACCTGCCGAACTTGTTCGTGCAGTTGTGAAAGCTCGGGGAGAAGATCACCCGCAGACCCGGGCATCTCCTCCGCGGGACGACCCGTCAGCATACCTCAGACATAACTCTGCTTAGCCGGCTTCTTCGCCGAACTCTTTTAAGGTTCGTTCAAGCACTTACTGAAAATGCCGCGTCGAAGCTGCTTATTCTCCTTCACGGAGTCCGCAAGGTGGGCTCGAACATCTTTCAGTTCCACGCTCAGCTTGGTATTGGCGTCTTGGAGATTGTTTTTCTCCCGCATGACCTTAGTCAGCACGCGTTCGCCAGCCTTTAGCTATCGTACGACATGCTGGTCCTCCGGGTTCTCTCCGGAGTCCTCTGCAATATCTATTGTTAGATTCACAGCCATGCCGCACACTATATGGTACCTATCATTCTTTGAAACAAGTGTTACCAGCTGGGGCCTTTTCAGGTTCCTTCAATGCGGCAACGGCGGCCCGAAGTTGGGTCTTGCATTCCTCTAGCTCCTGTGACAGTCGAGTATTCTTCTCTGTAAGAACCTGCACAATAAATGATCCTTAAATCAGTTGTGTCAACTGTTTCAAGTCTCAGGGGCTACTGATATATATACTCATCAAATTTTCATACCCGTACATCCTTTACATACTGGTCCGTGGCTCTGGCTAGACCATTTTGAGCTGCACGAATATACGCATCTCCTGAGTTGAAGGCATCAAACGCCTTTTGGGAGAAACAAGCGTCACGGAGTATGGCTCGGCGACGCCTGTGATTCATGGCGCTCGCCACTTCGGAATTCGTAGCGGATATTTTATCCGCATCCTCTGTAGAAGGAGCATCCGGCGTGCGCCTCGTGTTAGCTTCTGCCTCTGTGTCTGGCCCTGGAGCCCGACTGGTAGAGGCGTGATCGGCGACCTCTCCGGATATAGTCCGGCGAGCGTTCTTCCTTCTAGGAAACATGGGTGTTATTATGTTTTTAAAAGACGACAACCGCGGAGCGAGGCGTTGCATCATACCTCTGCGCCGGCGTCTTCGTCCGGACTGCCTTCCTTTTTAGCATGTCCGGCCTTGGAGCTCCTTGTTGGCGAGTCACCGCGGGCTCGGCATGGCGTCCCGAGGGCCTTCCTTGTAAAACACCATTTGTGTACGGTAGGTGAAGTGCGTAAAAGGGAATCCTTTTCAAAAGTTGGGACTTTGGTCTCATTTACCTGCGAGGCTGGGAGTAGCCCAGGGTAGTCGGCTATAATGGCCACCATGGCGTCATCGCAGCTCAATTGGTAGAATACCCTGTCAATCAGCTCCACGAATATGTCCGGATCCTCTTTAAGGCCAGGGTCGAGGGACCATTCAAGATCCTCTGGTTGTGGAGGTGGGCTGTTGATCTCCCTTACAGCCTTACGCAGCTCCTGCGATGAAATGGCAAGATAAAATATTTGCTGTAAAAATGCGGAAGGGGTGGGTATAAAAAGTGGCAGCTTACCCAGCTCAAAGGGTTGTACATGGAAAATCCATCCCGTGGCTTGATGCGGAGGAACTCCTCTTCCTCTCCCTTGTACAAACCGGACAGGATTTTTGCTAAGGCAGCAATTGAGTCCGGCCCCTTACGGCAGACTCTATGGAGGCAGGGGTGAGGTTGTGCAACTAGAGGCCATAGAACTCCATGAGCCCTCGGAGAAACGGATGGATTGGAAATTTGAGTCCCCTTAATAAATAAGGGACAAGGCATACCCGCTCTCCCTTAGAGGGGTTGGGAAAGCTCTCCGCTTGCTCCCCGCCATTATAGGTGGCGAGCCCGACTCGAACCGGGACCATATACACTGGGGGGAGAAATCCCTGGGTCTGTAGCTTCACTAATTGACTGTGCGGGACGGAACACTTCTCCCAATCTCCGGCTTGGGGCTGCGGGAGCGAGAGGAGGAGCTGCGCTGGCCGGCCATGTTGGGATGGATTTTTTCGGGCGCGCTCCGATGAATGCTCGCTGAGAGAGGATGGTGTGGTTTGGATCTGAGAATCCTCGTCTCTTTAATAGACAGTTCATTCATATAGCTAGGGTGGTAAATGTAAAAACACCCTGGCTCCTCACATTCGCTTGACACGTGGAAGATGGCCATTATTGGACGCAGAAGCCAAGAAGTGCAACATTTACGAGGAGCCATACATTATTTAACAGGTACTCAGAGTTTGAAAAAGAACCCGCCTTGCAATGCCGAAGACAATCTGCGCGCCGGACTCATCGTCATTGAAGCCTGGTTCGGGGGCTACCGAGGGAGTCTTGGATTAGGGGGTATCCGGACAGCCGGACTATTTCCTTTGGCCGTACTGTTGGACTATGAAGATACAAGATTAAAGACTTCGTCCCGTGTCCGGATGGGACTCTCCTTGGTGTGGAAGGCAAACTTGGCGATACGGATATGTAGATCTCCTTCCTTGTAACCGACTCTGTGTAACCCTAGCCCCCTCTGGTGTCTATATAAACCGGAGGGTTTAGTCCATAGGACCAAGAACAATCATACCATAGGCTAGCTTCTAGGGTTTAGCCTCTCCAATCTCGTGGTAGATCAACTCTTGCTATATTATCTTCTGTTTTGGACATTATTGGGCTTTATTATTCACTTTTATATTATTTTTCGGACTAACCTATTAACCGAAGGCCCAGCCCAGAATTGCTGTTTTTTGCCTATTTCAGAGTTTCGCAGAAAAAGAATATCAAATGGAGTCCAAACGGAATGAAACCTTTGGGAACGTGATTTTCGGAACGAATATGATCCAGGAGACTTGGACCCTACATAAAAGAAGCTTCCAGGAAGCCACTGCTACCTCTTGAGCACTACGTTGGATTTCCTTGAAGAGGAAAGGGTGATGCAGCAGAGTAGAGTAATTTCCCTCAGTTTTTGAGAACCAAGGTATCAATCCAGTAGGAGGCTACGCGTGAGTCCCTCGTACCTACACAAAACAAATAGCTCAACGCAACCAATGCGATTAGGGGTTATCAATCCCTTCACGGTCACTTACGAGAGTGAGATCTGATAGAGATGATAGATAATATTTTTGGTATTTTTGGTATAGATATGCAAGGTAAAATAAAAGGCAAAGTAAAAAGTAAAGCGATAATAAAGTGATGGAAGATTGATATGATGAGAATAGACCCGGGGGCCATAGATTTCACTAGTGGCTTCTCTCAAGAGCATAAGTATTCTACGCTGGGTGAACAAATTACTGTTGAGCAATTGACAGAATTGAGCATAGTTATGAGAATATCTAGGTATGATCATGTATATAGGCATCATGTCCCAGTCAAGTAGACCGACTCCTGCCTGCATCTACTACTATTACTCCACTCATCGACCGCTATCCAGCATGCATCTAGAGTATTAAGTTCAAGAAAACAGAGTAACGCTTTAGGCAAGATGACATGATGTAGAGGGATAAATTCATGCAATATGATAAAAACCCCATCTTGTTATCCTCGATGGCAACAATACCATACGTGCCTTGCTGCCCCTACTGTCACTGGGAAAGGTGAAGGAAATATGCCCTAGAGGCAATAATAAAGTTATTATTTATTTCCTTATAATCATGATAAATGTTTATTATTCATGCTAGAATTGTATTAACCGGAAACATAATACATGTGTGAATACATAGACAAACAAAGTGTCACTAGTATGCCTCTACTTGACTAGCTCGTTAATCAAAGATGGTTATGTTTCCTAACCATGAACAATGAGTTGTTATTTGATTAACGGGATCACATCATTAAGAGAATGATCTGATTGACATGACCCATTCCATTAGCTTAGCACCCGATCGTTTAGTATGTTGCTATTGCTTTCTTCATGACTTATACATGTTCCTATAACTATGAGATTATGCAACTCCCGTTTACCGGAGGAACACTTTGGGTACTACCAAACGTCACAACGTAACTGGGTGATTATAAAGGAGTACTACAGGTGTCTCCAAAGGTACATGTTGGGTTGGCGTATTTCAAGATTAGGTTTTGTCACTCCGATTGTCGGAGAGGTATCTCTGGGCCCTCTCGGTAATGCACATCACTTAAGCCTTGCAAGCATTGCAACTAAATGAGTTAGTTGCGGGATGATGTATTACAGAACGAGTAAAGAGACTTGCCGGCAATGAGATTGAACTACGTATTGGAATACCGACGATCGAATCTCGGGCAAGTAACATACCGATGACAAAGGGAACGACGTATGTTGTTATGCGGTCTGACCGATAAAGATCTTTGTAGAATATGTAGGAGCCAATATGGGCATCGAGGTCCCGCTATGGGTTATTGACTGGAGACATGTCTCGGTCATGTCTACATTGTTCTCGAACCCGTAGGGTCCGCACGCTTAAGGTTACGATGACAGTTATATTATGAGTTTATGCATTTTGATGTACCGAAGGTTGTTCGGAGTCCCGGATGTGATCACGGACATGACGAGGAGTCTCGAAATGGTCGAGACATAAAGATTGATATATTGGAAGCCTATGTTTGGATATCGGAAGTGTTCCGGGTGAAATCGGGATTTTACCGGAGTACCAGGAGGTTACCGGAACCCCCCGGGAGCTAAATGGGCCATGATGGGCCTTAGTGGAAAAGAGAAGAGGCAGCCCTACATGGGCCGCGCGCCCCTCCCCTCCCTTGGTCCGAATTGGACAAGGAGAGGGGGCCGGCCCCTCTCTCTCTTTCCCCCCCTCCACAAGTCCTATTCCAACTAGGATTGGGGGGGGGGGGAATCCTACTCTCAGAGGGAGTAGGACTCTCGTGGCGCGTCCTATGTGGCCGGCCAGCATCCCCCCTTTGGTCCTTTATATACTGAGGCAGAGGCACCCTAGAGACACACAAGTTGATCCACGTGATCTTTTCCTTAGCCGTGTGCGGCGCCCCCAGCCACCATAGTCCTCGATAATACTGTAGCGGAGTTTAGGCGAAGCCCTGCTGCTGTAGTACATCAAGATCGTCACCACGCCGTCGTGCTGACGAAACTCTTCCCCGACACTTTGCTGGATCGGAGTCCGGGGATCGTCATCGAGCTGAACGTGTGCTAAAACTCGGAGGTGCCGTAGTTTCGGTGCTTGATCGGTCGGATCGTGAAGACGTACGACTACATCAACCAAACGCTTCCGTTGTCGATCTACTAGGTATGTAGATCACACTCCCCCCTCTCGTTGCTATGCATCACATGATCTTGCGTGTGCGTAGGAAAATTTTGAAATTACTACGTTTCCCAACAGTGGCATCCGAGCCTAGGTTTTATATGTTGATGTTATATGCACGAGTAGAACACAAGTGAGTTGTGGGCGATATAAGTCATACTGCCTACCAGCATGTCATACTTTGGTTCGGCGGTATTGTTGGATGAAGCGGCCCAGACCGACATTACGCGTACGCTTACGCGAGACCGGTTCTCCCGACGTGCTTTGCACAGAGGTGGCTTGTGGGTGACAGTTTCTCCAACTTTAGTTGAACCAAGTGTGGCTACGCCCGGTCCTTGCGAAGGTTAAAACGGAGTCAAATTGACAAACTATCGTTGTGGTTTTGATGCGTAGGTGAGATTGGTTCTTACTTAAGCCCGTAGCAGCCACGTAAAACTTGCAACAACAAAGTAGAGGACGTCTAACTTGTTTTTGCAGGGCATGTTGTGATGTGATATGGTCAAGACATGATGCTGAATTTTATTGTATGAGATGATCATGTTTTGTAACCGAGTTATCGGCAACCGGCAGGAGCCATATGGTTGTCGTTTTATTGTATGCAATGCAATCGCGATGTAATGCTTTACTTTATCACTAAACGGTAGCGATAGTCGTGGAAGCACAAGCTTGGCGAGACGACAACGATGCTACGATGGAGACCAAGGTGTCATGCCGGTGACGATGGTGATCACGACGGTGCTTCGGAGATGGAGATCACAAGCACAAGATGATGATGGCCATATCATATCACTTATATTGATTGCATGTGATGTTTATCTTTTATGCATCTTATCTTGCTTTGATTGACGGTAGCATTATAAGATGATCTCTCACTAATTATCAAGAAGTGTTCTCCCTGAGTATGCACCGTTGCGAAAGTTCTTCGTGCTGAGACACCACGTGATGATCGGGTGTGATAGGTTCTACGTTCAAGTACAACGGGTGCAAAACAGTTGCACACGCGGAATACTCAGGTTATACTTGACGAGCCAAGCATATACAGATATGGCCTGGAACACGGAGACCGAAAGGTCGAGCGTGAATCATATAGTAGATATGATCAACATAATGATGTTCACCAATGAAACTACTCCATCTCACGTGATGATCGGACATGGTTTAGTTGATTTGGATCACGTAATCACCTAGAGGATTAGAGGGATGTCTATCTAAGTGGGAGTTCTTTAAGTAAATTAACTGAACTTAAATTTATCATGAAACTTAGTACCTGATAAGTATCTTGCTCGTTTATGCTTGTTTGTAGATAGATGGCTCGTGCTGTTGTTCCGTTGAATTTTAATGCGTTCCTTGAGAAAGCAAAGTTGAAAGATGATGGTAGCAATTACACGGACTGGGTCCGTAACTTGAGGATTATCCTCATTGCTGCACAGAAGAATTACGTCCTGGAAGCAGCGCTGGGTGCCAGGCCTACTGCAGGAGCAACACCGGATGTTATGAACGTCTGGCAGAGCAAAGCTGATGACTACTCGATAGTTCAGTGTGCCATGCTTTACGGCTTAGAATCGGGACTTCAACGACGTTTTGAACGTCATGGAGCATATGAGATGTTCCAGGAGTTGAAGTTAATATTTCAAGCAAATGCCCGGATTGAGAGATATGAAGTCTCCAATAAGTTCTATAGCTGCAAGATGGAGGAGAACAGTTCTGTTAGTGAGCATATACTCAAAATGTCTGGGTATAATAATCACTTGATTTAATTGGGAGTTAATCTTCCAGATGATTGCGTCATTGACAGAATTCTCCAATCACTGCCACCAAGCTATAAGAGCTTCGTGATGAACTATAATATGCAAGGGATGAATAAGACTATTCCCGAGCTCTTCGCGATGCTGAAAGCTGCGGAGGTAGAAATCAAGAAGGAGCATCAAGTGTTGATGGTCAACAAGACCACTAGTTTCAAGAAAAATGGCAAAGGAAAGAAGAAGGGGAACTTCAAAAAGAACGGCAAGCAAGTTGCTACTCAAGAGAAGAAACCCAAACCTGGACCTAAGCCTGAAACTGAGTGCTTCTATTGCAAGCAGACTGGTCACTGGAAGCGGAATTGCCCCAAGTATTTGGCGGATAAGAAGGATGGCAAGGTGAACAAAGGTATATGTGATATACATGTTATTGATGTGTACCTTACTAATGCTCGCAGTAGCACCTGGGTATTTGATACTGGTTCTGTTGCTAATATTTGCAACTCGAAACAGGGACTACGGATCAAGCGAAGATTGGTTAAGGACGAGGTGACGATGCGCGTGGGAAACGGTTCCAAAGTCGATGTGATCGCAGTCGGCACGCTACCTCTACATCTACCTTCGGGATTAATATTAGACCTAAATAATTGTTATTTGGTGCCAGCGTTAAGCATGAACATTATATCTGGATCTTGTTTGATGCGAGACAGTTATTCATTTAAATCAGAGAATAATGGTTGTTCTATTTATATGAGTAATATCTTTTATGGTCATGCGCCCTTGAAGAGTGGTCTATTCTTGTTGAATCTCGATAATAGTAACACACATATTCATAATGTTGAAGCCAAAAGATGCAGAGTTGATAATGATAGTGCAACTTATTTGTGGCACTGCCGTTTAGGTCATATCGGTGTAAAGCGCATGAAGAAACTCCATACTGATGGACTTTTGGAACCACTTGATTATGAATCACTTGGTACTTGCGAACCGTGCCTCATGGGCAAGATGACCAAAACACCGTTCTCCGGTACTATGGAGAGAGCAACAGATTTGTTGGAAATCATACATACAGATGTATGTGGTCCGATGAATATTGAGGCTCGTGGCGGATATCTTTATTTTCTCACCTTCACAGATGACTTAAGCAGATATGGGTATATCTACTTAATGAAACATAAGTCTGAAACGTTTGAAAAGTTCAAAGAATTTCAGAGTGAAGCTGAAAATCATCGTAACAAGAAAATAAAGTTTCTATGATCTGATCGTGGAGGAGAATATTTGAGTTACGAGTTTGGTGTACATTTGAAAAATTGTGGAATAGTTTCGCAACTCACGCCACACGGAACACCACAGCGTAATGGTGTGTCCGAACGTCGTAATCGTACTTTACTAGATATGGTGCGATCTATGATGTCTCTTACTGATTTACCGCTATCGTTTTGGGAATACACTCTAGAGACAGCTGCATTCACGTTAAATAGGGCACCATCAAAATCCGTTGAGACGACGCCTTATGAACTGTGGTTTGGCAAGAAACCAAAGTTGTCGTTTCTAAAAAGTTTGGGGCTGCGATGCTTATGTGAAAAAGCTTCAACCTGATAAGCTCGAACCCAAATCGGAGAAATGTGTCTTCATAGGATATCCAAAGGAAACTATTGGATACACCTTCTATCACAGATCCGAAGGCAAGACTTTTGTTGCTAAATTCAGAAACTTTCTGGAGAATGAGTTTCTCTCGAAAGAAGTGAGTGGGAGGAAAGCAGAACTTGACGAGGTAACTGTACCTACTCCCTTATTGGAAAGTAGTACATCACAGAAAACTGTTTCTGCGACACCTACACCAGTTAGCGAGGAAGCTAATGATGATGATCATGAAACTTCAGAACAAGATACTACTGAACCTCGTAGATCAACCAGAGTAAGATCCGCGCCAGAGTGGAGCATGAATATGATTTGATCATGTTTATTGTAATACGGTTATTCATTTAAGTAAGAGAATAAATTGTTGTTCTGTTTACATGAATAAAACCTTATATGGTTACACACCCAATGAAAATAGTTCATTGGATCTCGATCGTAGTGATACACATAATCATAATATTGAAACCAAAAGATGCAAAGTTAATAATGATAGTGCAACTTATTTGTGGCACTGCCGTTTAGGTCATATTGGTGTAAAGCGCATGAAGAAACTCCATGCTGATGGGCTTTTGGAATCACTTGATTATGAATCAGTTGATGCTTGCGAACCATGCCTCATGGGCAAGATGACTAAGACTCTGTTCTTCGGAACAATGGAACGAGCAACAGATTTGTTGGAAGTCATACATACTGATGTATGTGGTCCGATGAATATTGAGGCTCGCGATAGGTATCATTATTTTCTGATCTTCACAGATGATTTGAGCAGATATGAGTATATCTACTTGATGAAACAAAGGTCTGAAACATTTGAAAAGTTCAAAGAATTTCAGAGTGAAGAGGAGAATCATCGTAACAAAAATGAAAATTTCTACGATATGATCGCAGAAGTAAAATATTTGAGTTACGAGTTTGGTCTTCAATTAAAACAATTTGAAATAGTTTCACTACTCACGCCACCTGGAACAACATAGTGTAATGGTGTGTCCGAACGTCATAACCGTACTTTATTAGATATAGTGCGATTTATGATGTCTCTTACCGATCTACCACTATCGTTTTGGGGTTATGCATTAGAGACAACTGCATTCACATTAAATAGGGCACCATCTAAGTCCGTCGAGACGACACAATCTGAACTGTGGTTTGGCAAGAAACCAAAGTTGTCGTTTCTTAAAGTTTGGGGTTGTGATGCTTATATGAAAAAGTTTCATTCTAATAAGCTCAAACCCAAATCGGAGAAATATGTCTTCATAGGATACCCAAAGGAGACTGTTGGGTACACCTTCTATCACAGATCCGAAGTCAAGACTTTTTGTTGCTAAATTCGGAGTTTTTCTAGAGAAGGAGTTTCTCTCGAAAGAAGTGAGTGGGAGGAAAGTAGAACTTGATGAGGTAACTGTACCTGCTCCCTTATTGGAAAGTAGTTCATCACAGAAATCTGTTTCTGTGACACCTATACCAATTAGTGAGGAAGCTAATGATATTGATCATGAAACTTCAGATCAAGTTACTACCGAATCTCGTAGGTAAACCAGAGTGAGATCCGCACCAGAGTGGTACGATAATCCTGTTCTGGAGGTCATGCTACTTGACCATGACGAACCTACGAACTATGAAGAAGCGATGGTGAGCCCAGATTCCGCAAAATGGCTTGAGGCCATGAAATCTGAGATGGGATCCATGTATGAGAACAAAGTATGGACTTTGGTTGGCTTGCCCGATGATCGGCAAGCAATTGAGAATAAATGGATCTTCAAGAGGAAGACGGACGCTGATAGTAGTGTTACTATCTACAAATCTAGAATTGTCGCAAAAGGTTTTCGACAAGTTCAAGGTGTTGACTACGATGAGAGTTTCTCACTCGTATCTATGCTTAAGTCTGTCCGAATCATGTTAGCAATTGCCGCATTTTATGAAATCTGGCAAATGGATAAACAAAACTGCATTCCTTAATAGATTTATTAAAGAAGAGTTGTATATGATACAACCAGAAGGTTTTGTCAATCCTAAAGGTGCTAACAAAATATGCAAGCTCCAGCGATCCATCTATGGACTGGTGCAACCATCTCGGAGTTGGAATATATGCTTTGATAAGTTGATCAAAGCATATAGTTTTATACAGACTTGCGGTGAAGCCTGTATTTACAAGAAAGTGAGTGGGAGCACTACAGCATTTCTGATAAGTATATGTGTATGACATATTGTTAATCGGAAATAATGTAGAATTATTCTGCAAAGAATAACGGAGTGTTTGAAAGGAACTTTCCAAAGAAAGACCTCGGTAAAGCTGCTTACATATTGAGCATCAAGATCTATAGAGATAGATCAAGACGCTTGATAAGTTTTTTCAATGAGTACATACCTTGACAAGATTTTGAAGTAGTTCAAAATGGAACAGTCAAAGAAAGAGTTCTTGCCTGTGTTGCAAGGTGTGAAATTGAGTAAGACTCAAAGCCCGACCACGGCAGAAGATAGAAATAGAATGAAAGTCATTCCCTATGCCTCAGCCATAGGTTCTATAAAGTATGCCATGCTGTGTACCAGATCTATTATATACCCTCACTGTGTTAAGCAAGGGAGTACAATTGTGATCTAAGAGTAGATCACTGGACAGCGGTCAAAATTATCCTTAGTGGAATAAGGAAATATTTCTCAATTATGGAGGTGACAAAAAGGTTCGTCGTAAAAAGTTACGTCGATGCAAGTTTTGACACAGATCTGGATGACTCTAAGTCTCGATCTAGATACATATTGAAAGTGGGAGCAATAAGCTAGAGTAGCTCCGTGCAGAGCATTGTTGACATAGAAATTCGCAAAATACTTACGGATCTGAATGTGACAGACCCGTTGACTAAAATTATCTCACAAGCAAAACATGATCACACCTTAGTACTCTTTGGGTGTTAATCACATAGCAATGTGAACTAGATTACTGACTCTAGTAAACCCTTTGGGTGTTGATCACATACCGATGTGAAACTATGGGTGTTAATTACATGGTGATGTGAACTATTGCTGTTAAATCACATGGCGATGTGAACTAGATTATTGACTCTAGTGCAAGTGGGAGACTGAAGGAAATATGCCCTAGAGGCAATAATAAAGTTATTATTTATTTCCTTATTTCATGATAAATGTTTATTATTCATGCCAGAATTGTATTAACCGGAAACATAATACATGTGTGAATACATAGACAAACAGAGTGTCACTAGTATGCCTCTACTTGACTAGCTCGTTAATCAAAGATGGTTATAACCATGGACAAAGAGTTGTTATTTGATTAACGGGATCACATCATTAGGTGAATGATCTGATTGACATGACCCATTCCATTAGCTTAGCACCCGATCGTTTAGTATGTTGCTATTGCTTTCTTCATGACTTATACATGTTCCTATGACTATGAGATTATGCAACTCCCGTTTGCCGGAGGAACACTTTGTGTGCTACCAAACGTCACAACGTAACTGGGTGATTATAAAGGAGCTCTACAGGTGTCTCCAAAGGTACATGTTGGGTTGGCGTATTTCGAGATTAGGATTTGTCACTCCGATTGTCGGAGAGGTATCTCTGGGCCCTCTCGGTAATGCACATCACTTAAGCCTTGCAAGCATTGCAACTAATGAGTTAGTTGCGGGATGATGTATTATAGAACGAGTAAAGAGACTTGCCGGTAACGAGATTGAACTAGGTATTTGGAATACCGACGATCGAATCTCGGGCAAGTAACATACCGATGACAAAGGGAACAACGTATGTTGTTATGCGGTCTGACCGATAAAGATCTTCGTAGAATATGTAGGAGACAATATGGGCATCCAGGTCCCGCTATTGGTTATTGACCGGAGACGTGTCTCGGTCATGTCTACATTGTTCTCGAACCCGTAGGGTCCGCACACTTAAGGTTTCGATGACAGTTATATTATGAGTTTATGAGTTTTGATGTACCGAAGGAGTTCGGAGTCTCAGATGAGATCGGGGACATGACGAGGAGTCTCGAAATGGTCGAGACGTAAAGATTGATATATTGGACGACTATATTCGGACATCGGAAAGGTTCCGAGTGATTCGGGTATTTTTCGGAGTACCAGGTAGTTACGGGAGAAGCAATGGGCCTTGATGGGCTTTAGTGGCAAGAGGAGAAAGGGCCAAGGGGCTGCTGCGCCCCCCCTCCCCTCTAGTCCGAATTGGACTAGGGAAAAGGGGGCCGGCCACCTCTCCTTCTCCTCCACTTCCTTCTCCCTTCCTCCCCTCTTGGTGGACTCCTACTAGGACTTGGAGTCCTAGTAGGACTCCACATCCTAGCTGCACCAACCTTGGCCGGCCTCCTCCTCCTCCATCCTTTATATACTGATGCAAGGGGCACCCCAAAGACACAAGTTGATCCACGTGATCTATTCCTTAGCCGTGTGCGGCGCCCCCAGCCACCATAGTCCTCGATAATATTGTAGCGGTGCTTAGGCGAAGCCCTGCAGCAGTAGTACATCAAGATCGTCACCACGCCGTCGTGCTGACGGAACTCTTCCCCGACACTTTCTGGATCGGAGTCCGGGGATCGTCATCGAGCTGAATGTGTGCTAAAACTCGAAGGTGCCGTAGTTTCGGTGCTTGATCGGTGGGGGCCGTGAAGACGTACGACTACATCAACCAAACGCTTCCGTTGTCGATCTACAAGGTATGTAGATCACACTCTCCCCTCTCGTTGCTATGCATCACCATGATCTTGCGTGTGCATAGGAAATTTTTTGAAATTACTACGTTCCCCAACACAAACCACCGCAAAAAGAAGATTACATCGAATAGATCTCTACGAGAGAGGGGGAGAACATTGTATTGAGATCCAAAAAGAGAGAAGAAGCCATCTAGCTACTAACTATGGACCCGAAGGTCTGAGGTAAACTACTCACACTTCATCGGAGGGGCTATGATGATGTAGAAGACCTCCGTGGTGGATGCCCTCTCCGGCGGAGCTCCGGAACAGGCCCCAAGATGGGATCTCGTGGGCACAGAAGGTTGCGGCGGTGGAATTAGGTTTTTGGCTCCTTATCTGAAGCAATCATGTCTTCTCAAAATAACATGGCCAAAGAAAGTAATCCCTACAAAATCATATAGTCTGGTTATGCTCTATCTTCACCACACAAAGTATTTAAATCATGCACAACCCCGATGACAAGCTAAGCAATTGTTTCATACTTTTGAGATTCTCAAAACTTTTTCAATCTTCACGCAATACATGAGCGTGAGCCATGGATATAGCACTATATGTGGAATAGAATGGTGGTTGTGGAGAAGACAAAAAGAGGGAAGATAGTCTCACATCAACTAGGCGTATCAACGGGCTATGGAGATGCCCATCAATAGATATCAATGTGAGTGAGTAGGGATTGCCATGCAACGGATGCACTAGAGCTATAAGTATATGAAAGCTCAACAAAAGAAACTAAGTGGGTGTGCATCCAACTCGCTTGCTCACGAAGACCTAGGGCATTTTGAGGAAGCCCATCATTGGATATACAAGCCAAGTTCTATAATGAAAAATTCCCACTAGTATATGAAAGTGACAAAATGAGAGACTTTCTATCATGAATATCATGGTGCTACTTTGAAGCACAAGTGTGGTAAAAGGATAGTAACATTGTCCCTTCTCTCTTTTTCTCTTTTTTTTATTTGGGCCTTTTCTTTTTATGGCCTCTTTTTTTCGTCTGGAGTCTCATCCCGACTTGTGGGGGAATCATAGTCTCCATTATCCTTTCCTCACTTGGGACAATGCTCTAAAAATGATGATCATCACACTTTTATTTTTCTTACAACTCAACACTTACAACTCGATACTTAGAACAAAATATGACTCTATATGAATGCCTCCGGCGGTGTACCAGGATATGCAATGAATCAAGAGTGACATGTATGAAAGAATTATGAATGGTGGCTTTGCCACATATACGATGTCAACTACATGATCATGCTAGCAATATGACAATGATGGAGCGTGTCATAACAAACGAAACGGTGGAAAGCTGCATGACAATATATCTCGGGATGGCTATGGAAATGCCATGATAGGTAGGTATGGTGGCTGTTTTGAGGAAGGTATAAGGTGGGTGTATGATACAGGCAAAAAGTGCACGGTATTGGAGAGGCTAGCAATGGTGGAAGGATGGGAAGAGTGCGTATAATCCATGGACTCAACATTAGTCATAAAGAACTCATATACTTATTGCAAAAATCTAGAAGTTATCAAAGCAAAGTATTACGCGCATGCTCCTAGGGGGATATATTGGTAGGAAAAGACCATCGCTCGTCCCCGACCGCCACTCATAAGGAAGATAATCAATAAATAAATCATGCTCCGACTTCATCACATAACGGTTCACCATACGTGCATGCTACGGGAATCACAAACTTTAACACAAGTATTTCTCAAATTCACAACCACTCAACTAGCATGACTCTAATATCACCATCTTCATATCTCAAAACAATTATCAAGCATCAAACTTTTCTTAGTATTCAACGCACTCAAAAGAAAGTTTTACATATCTTGAATACCAAGCATATTATTATTATTAAGCAAATTACCATGCTATTCAAGACTCTCAAAATAATCTAAGTGAAGCATGAGAGATCAATAGTTTCTTTAAAACAAATCCACCACCGTTCTCTAAAAAATATAAATGAAGCACTAGAGCAAAACTATAAAGCTCAAAAGATATAAGTGAGGCACAAAGAGTATTCTATCAAACTCCAATTCATGTATGGCTCTCTCAAAAGGTGTGTACAGCAAGGATGATTGTGGTAAACTAAAAAGCAAAGACTCAAATCATACAAGACGCTCCAAGCAAAACACATATCATGTGGTGAATAAAAATATAGCTCCAAGTAAAATTACCGATGGAAGTAGACGAAAGAGGGGATGCCTTCCGGGGCATCCCCAAGCTTTGACTTTTTGGTGTCCTTGGATTATCTTGGGGGTGCTATGGACATCCCCAAGCTTAGGCTCTTGCCACTCCTTGTTTCATAATCCATCAAAAAGATTTCACCCAAAACTTGAAAACTTCACAACACAAAACTCAACAGAAATCTCGTAAGCTCCGTTAGCGAAAGAAAACAAAAGACCACTTAAAGGTACTGTAATGAACTCATTCTTTATTTATATTGGTGTTAAACCTACTGTATTCCAGCTTCTCTATGGTTTATAAACTATTTTACTAGCCATAGATTCATCAAAATAAGCAAACAACACATGGAAAACAGAATCTGTCAAAAAACAGAACAGTCTATAGTAATCTGTAACTAACGCAAACTTCTGGAACTCAAAAACATCAGCCAAAATAGGAAGACCTAGGCAATTTGTTTATTGATCAGCATCAATTGGAATCACTATTTTATCACGTTCTGGTGATTTTTAATAATTGTTTTCGTGAACATAAAGTTTCTGGAAATTACAGCAAGATCAAATAACTATCATCCAAGAAGATCCTATAGGTTTAACTTGGCACAAACACTAATTAAAACACAAAACCACATCTAAACAGAAGGTACATGGATTATTTATTCAACGAAAGAAAGTAAATCTATTGGGTTGTCTCCCAACAAGCGCTTTTCTTTAAAGCCTTTTAGCTAGGCATGGGTTTTTCAATGATGCTCACATGAAAGAAAAGAATTGAAGCACAAAGAGAGCATCATAAAACACGTCACAAACACATCTAAGTCGAACATACTTCCTATGCATAGGCATCTTATAGGGAAACAAATTATCATAGCAAGCAAAAACTAGCATATGCAAGGAAGCGGAAAGAAACAATAGCAATCTCAACATGACGAGAGGTAATTTATTAGCATGAAAGTTTCTACAACCATATTTTCCTCTCTCATAATAATTACATGTAAGATCATAGGCAAATTCAACAAAATAGCTATCACAAAGTATATTCTCAACACGATCCACATGCATGCAAAGTTGACACTCTTCCAAAATAGTGAGATTATCATTAACTAAAGTCACGATTTCTTCAAGCCCACTTTTATCAAAAATTTCATAAGATTGAATGTTATCCAAATATGTGGGATCTAAAGTTGACACTCTTCCAAACCCACTTTCAATATTATTGCAAACACTATTATCAATCTTATATTCTTCATGGGGCTTAAATAAATTTTCAAGATTATAAGAAGAATCTCCCCAATCATGACTATTGCAACAAGTAGTAGACATAGCAAAACTAGCATCCCCAAGCTTAAGGTTTTGCATCTTATTAGCACAATTGACATCAAGAGAATTTATAATAAAATCATTGCAATCATGCTTTTTATTCAAAGATCTATCGAGAGGCACTTTACGGATTTCAGGCAAAACCTTATAAAGATAATCTAGTGCATCCAAATCACTAGGAATTGGTTCATCATAATTGGATCTCTTAAAAAGATTGGCAAGCGGATGAGGATCCATAGAAATTGGCTTCTCTGTTTAGGAATAAATACTCAACTATTTCAACCAAACGAGCAAACGAGCCAAGTAAGACATCAAGGCAAACGAAAAGAGAGGGCGAATAAAACGGCAAGGGTGAAGTGGGGGAGTGGAAAACGAGAGGCAAATGGCAAATAAAGTAGTGCGAGAGATAAGGGATTGTGATGGGTACTTGGTATGTTGACTTTTGCGTAGACTCCCCGGCAACGGCGCCAGAAATCTTCCTGCTACCTCTTGAGCACTGCGTTGGATTTCCTTGAAGAGGAAAGGGTAATGCAACAGAGTAGAGTAAGTATTTCCCTCAGTTTTTGAGAACCAAGGTATCAATCCAGTAGGAGGCTACGCGCGAGTCCCTCGTACCTACACAAAACAAATAGCTCAACGCAACCAACGCGATTAGGGGTTGTCAATCCCTTCACGGTCACTTACGAGAGTGAGATCTGATAGAGATGATAGATAATATTTTTGGTATTTTTGGTATAGAGATGCAAGGTAAAATAAAAGGCAAAGTAAAAAGTAAAGCGATAATAAAGTGATGGAAGATTGATATGATGAGAATAGACCCGGGGGCCATAGATTTCACTAGTGGCTTCTCTCAAGAGCATAAGTATTCTATAGTGGGTGAACAAATTACTGTTGAGCAATTGACAGAATTGAGCATAGTTATGAGAATATCTAGGTATGATCATGTATATAGGCATCACGTCCGAGTCAAGTAGACCGACTCCTACCTGCATCTACTACTATTACTCCACTCATCGACCGCTATCCAGCATGCATCTAGAGTATTAAGTTCAAGAAAACAGAGTAACACTTTAAGCAAGATGACATGATGTAGAGGGATAAATTCATGCAATATGATAAAAACCCCATCTTGTTATCCTCGATGGCAACAATACAATACGTGCCTTTCTGCCCCTACTGTCACTGGGAAAGGACACCGCAAGATTGAACCCAAAGCTAAGCACTTCTCCCATTGCAAGAAAAACCAGTCTAGTAGGCCAAACCAAACTGATAATTCGAAGAGACTTGCAAAGATAACCAATCATACATAAAAGAATTCAGAGAAGATTCAAATATTGTTCATAGATAAACTTGATCATAAACCCACAATTCATCGGTCTCAACAAACACACCGCAAAAAGAAGATTACATCGAATAGATCTCCACGAGAGAGGGGGAGAACATTGTATTGAGATCCAAAAAGAGAGAAGAAGCCATCTAGCTACTAACTATGGACCCGAAGGTCTGAGGTAAACTACTCACACTTCATCGGAGGGGCTATGATGATGTAGAAGCCCTCCGTGGTGGATGCCCTCTCCGGCGGAGCTCCGGAACAGGCCCCAAGATGTGATCTTGTGGGTACAGAAGGTTGTGGCGGTGGAATTAGGTTTTTGGCTCCTTATCTGATCGTTTGGGGGTACGTAGGTATATATAGGAGGAAGGAGTACGTCGGTGGAGCAAAGGGGGGCCCACGAGGCAGGGGGCGCGCCCTAGGGGGGCGCCCTCCACCCTCGTGACCGCCTCCCTCCTTTCTTGATGGAGGGTCCAAGTCTCCCGGATCATATCTGTTGAGAAAATCATGTTCCCGAAGGTTTCATTCCGTTTGGACTCCGTTTGATATTTCATTTCTTCGAAACACTGAAATAGGCAAAAAAAACAGCAATTCTGAGCTGGGACTCCGGTTAATAGGTTAGTCCCAAAAGTAATATAAAAGTGGAAAATAAAGCCCAATATGGTCCAAAACAGTAGATAATATAGCATGGAGCAATCAAAATTATAGATACGTTGGAGACGTATCAGCCACGAGGTAGGGGGACACGCCTACCCCCCAGGTGCGCCCTCCACCCTCGTGGGCCCCATGTTGCTCCACCGACGTACTCCTTCCTCCTATATATACCTACGTACCCCAAACGACTAGATAGGGAGCCAAAAACCTAATTCCACCGCCGCAACCTTCTGTACCCATGAGATCCCATCTTGGGGCCTGTTCCGGAGCTCCGCCGAAAGGGGCATCGATCACGGAGGGCTTCTACATCAACACCATAGCCTCTCCGATAAAGTGTGAGTAGTTTACCTCAGACCTTCGGGTCCATAGTTATTAGCTAGATGGCTTCTTCTCTCTTTTTGGATCTCAATACAATGTTCTCCCCCTCTCTCGTGGAGATCTATTCGATGTAATCTTCTTTTGCGGTGTGTTTGTTAAGACCGATGAATTGTGGGTTTATGATCAAGTTTATCTATGAATAATATTTGAATCTTCTGAATTCTTTTATGCATGATTCGTTATCTTTGCAAGTCTCTTCGAATTATCAGTTTGGTTTGGCCTACTAGATTGATCTTTCTTGCAATGGGAGAAGTGCTTAGCTTTGGGTTCAATCTTGCGGTGTCCTTTCCCGGCGACAGTAGGGGCAGCAAGGCACGTATTGTATTGTTTCCATCAAGGATAACAAGATGGGGTTTTTATCATATTGCATGAATTTATCCCTCTACATCATGTCATCTTGCTTAAGGCGTTACTCTGTTCTTATGAACTTAATACTCTAGATGCATGCTGGATAGCGGTCGATGTGTGGAGTAGTAGTAGATGCAGGCAGGAGTCGGTCTACTTGTCTCGGACGTGATGCCTATATACATGATCATACCTAGATATTCTCATAACTATGCTCAATTCTGTCAATTGCTCAACAGTAATTTGTTCACCCACCGTAAAATACTTATACTCTTGAGAGAAGCCACTAGTGAAACCTATGGCCCCCCGGGTCTATCTTCATCATATTAATCTTCCAACACTTAGTTATTTCCGTTGCCTTTTACTTTGCTTTTATTTTACTTTGCATCTTTATCATAAAAATACCAAAAATATTATCTTATCATATCTATCAGATCTGACTCTCGTAAGTGACCGTGTAGGGATTGACAACCCCTTATCGCGTTGGTTGCGAGGATTTATTTGTTTGTATAGGTGCGAGGGACTCGCGCGTAGCCTCCTACTGGATTGATACCTTGGTTCTCAAAAACTGAGGGAAATAATTACGCTACTTTGCTGCATCACCCTTCCCTCTTCAAGGGAAAACCAACGCAGTGCTCAAGAGGTAGCAATCATCAATGGTACTGTGAAGGGAGACATGCAACATTCAACCATAGTCTTTCTTCGGTTCAAGGACATTTTTTAGGATCTCGGTTCAGGGACATTACAGACATTTCAGCACACAACTCATCCCATAATCTCAAACCACAATCCTAGAAAAGAACTCGATAGCTAATTCTGGTTGATTCTGTAGGAAGTTTCCCAAAAGCTGATTCTGGAGAATCAAAAGCTAAAAAGAACCGGGCCTTGGACTTTAGCCACTACAATTCACATATGTTTGTGATATTTCAGAGTCCCACCTTATAAGAACTAAACCGGACGGCGACTTTGACAAAGAAAATTCAAATAATTTTCTTCACTTACCGGTGGCTCAGGGGTAATTATTGGGATTTTAGGGGCAATTTCAGTGACGTGCGGCCAGAAGCAATAGCCCCTTTATTATTAGGTAGAGATTTCATGCGTAGCTGTTTTTACGACGTTTCTAGCATAAGGACTAAAACACACTCTATTTTTTCTTATGCAAGAAGACTAAAATGCACTCTGACCGATTCGTTTTGCTCTTAGACAAAAATAAAAATGTCAATTCAAAAAAGAGAGAGATGAAGATGTCAGTAAATTCAAAAATAAACTTATTTCTCTTTCTTTTTACAAGGAAAGAGACCTTATTTCAATATGTCATCACCGTCGTCATCTCATCGATGCCGCTATAAAAAATAAAAACCTAAGGAAAACAATAACTAAAGAACGAACAGAAGGGATGATGAATCACAAACATGAGTAGTATGGGAACGAAGGGATAAAAAGGTTCGTTAATTACACCCATTATATCGGGCGCGACTATGTGCCGCCCGCTGTGATGCCCAGTTCCGGCTCACCTACACGGAGCTGTAACTGGGCTGGCCCAGTAAACAATTAATGCATTATGCTGATGTCATGATGATATCATGCACATTTTCCTTTTTTTTGTTCACATTTTTGTTTCTTTTTTACCTTTGCTTATGTTTTGAAATATTTTAAATATATGTATTACGAAATACTATACATAATTTTTTTGAAAATTTTTAATCTTGCATTAAAAAATGTCAAACATGTATAGACAAAATATATACGAAAAATGTATAAATGGAAATGTAAAAAGTAGAAAATGATAATCACGCACACGAAAAATGTTAATCATATGTAAGAAAAATGTTATGACAATTATAAAATGTCTAACATTTCTAAAGGAATTTACTTAACATTTAACAAAATGTAAAAATATGTTAATTTAATTCAATAAAAATGTTTTTACATTAAGAAAATGTACGTTACATTTTTAAAACAATCTTCACATGTATCAAAATATGTTCGTGATATTTTGAAAAAAGGATTTTTACAATGTAGAAAACTGTTTGCATAGTTTGAATTTTTTTTATCATTTAAAAAAGGTTAGGACATGCATTTGAAAAAAATACCACATATTTGAAAAAATATATTCAAAACATGTTTTTGTAAAAAAGGTTAAAGATGTATTTGAAAATTTTCAAATCAGTATAAAACAGTGTTTTAAATATATACAGAAAATGTAGAAACATGTATGGAAGAAACTAACATGTATTGAAAAAACAAACCCAATGAAAGTTGACAAACAAAACAAAAAGAAAAGTGAAGAAACAAAAAAAACAAAGAAAGCAAAGAACGAAGCAAAACAAAACCATAAAGAAGAAAAAACAAAAACAATTTTTTTTGAAAAAACAAAGAAAACACAAGCGTAAAAGAAGGAAAAAAAGGAAATCGAACAACCGGTGAAAAGAATAGTAATTACAAAAGGACAAAAGAGAATGAAAATGAAAAAGACGAAGAAACTAGACCGAACCTATCGATCGAGCGAGGACGAGCAAATGGAATGAATGAAAAATAGATGAATGGCCGGCCCAATACTAGTCTGCTCATAGGCGGTTCCTACTAATAGAAATCTGTACGGGCAAGACATAGCATTTGTGCACTATGTCAACCCAAATGTGATGGCCTATCATTAGAATGGGCCTGAATTTTTCTCAAGAAAAAACGGGCCTGGCGGCACGGGCTTTCTCGCCTCTCGGTAGTAGAGCTGGCCAAATGGGGGAGCAACTAGTTAACGAGCGCTCCTTTAAAAGCCTCATAATGATCAGCGCCACTTGGCGCGCTCTGAGCTGCCCGCCATGTGTCGCGCTCTTGGCGCTCCCTCTGGATTTTTTTTATTTTTCTGCACGCGTTTTCGGCTTTTTAAATAGGTTTTTTTCGGTTTTTTTGGCATTTCGGTTTTCCACCGGTCTTCCTTAACATTTGGACCAAAAAAGAATATTAAAAAAAATTTCGCGCAAAAAATCGTGTTCTCTTTTTTTCCTTTCGCGAGAGTTACGGTTTTGCTTCCGCGAGAGGCATGGTTTTTACTTTCGCGAGAGTCACGGCCGTGCCTCTTGGAAACGAAAAAAAAACGTGTTCTCTGTTTTTTTTCCTTCCGCGAGAGTCACGGTTTTGCTTCCGCGAGAGGCACGGTTGTGCTTTCGCGAGAGTCACGGCCGTGCCTCTCGGAAATGGGAAAACCGCATTTATGTTTTTTTTCCTTTCGCGAGAGGCACGGTTGTGCTTTCGCGAGAGTCATAATCGTGCCTCTCGAAAACGAAAAAAACGCGTTTTCTCTTTTTTTCTTCTTCCGCGAGAGGCACGGTTGTGCTTTCGCCAGAGTTACGGCCGTACTTCTCGGAAACAAAAAAAGCTTTTCTCTTTTTTTTTTCTTTCACGAGAGTCACGGTTTTGCTTTCGCGAAAGGTACGGCTGTGCTTTCGCGAGAGTCACGGCCGTGCCTCTCGGAAACGAAAAAAAAACGCGTTTTCATTTTTTTCTTCCGCAAGAGTCACGGTTCTGCTTCCGTGAGAGGCACAACTGTGCGCGAGAGTCACGGCCATGCCTCTCGGAAACGAAAAAACGCGTTTTCTCTTTTTTTTCCTTTTCTGCGAGAGGCACGATTTTGCTTCTGCAAGAGGCACGGTTGTGATTTCACGAGAGGCACGGGCGTGTCTCTTTCGGAAAGGGAAACCCGTGCTCCCGATTTGGTTTTTTCGTCCGTTTTTCTGAAAAAAAGTTCGTCAAAACCTATCAACATGGGACCTAGTTTGAAAGATCTCGACGCGAGGAATCCAATAGTGAAAATGGTTCGAGATTTGGACGCGCGGTTTAAGAGATAAAACGTTTTGAATAAACGGATCTACGAGAAAAAGGGAAAACTCCCATGTTACGGCAAGTGGCGCACATGCAGCGCGTCATTTGTTACAAACTTGGAAGGTGGGAGTGATCTTTGCAATGAGTACTCCTCAATTAATGATTTCGGCCAAACATGTAGCACGACACGACACGGCCCGACCCACCGTAATCATGCCTGGCACGGCAAGACCTGTTGTGGCATATTTAATAGCCGGGTCGTGTCATGCCGGCCCGCATGCTGCAGCCTCTAGCCCAAGCTAATTGTGCCTGGTACGAAATGACCGGTCGTGGCATATTTAATAGCCGGGCCGTGTCATGCGGGCCCGCATGCTATAGCCTCTAGCCTAGGCACAACCTAGGTGCTAGGCCCGCCGGCCCGCCGGTATGCCAGGCAGGATGGCCCACGTGCTATTTGGCCTGTTGGGTGTTTTTGGCAACTTTTTACCTACTGTGCTGGTATCAAGCCTTATTTAAATAAAAAACAAAGTAAAATATAAAAGATAAACGTGCCATGCCATATGCCGGCCCGCGTGCCCAGCCTAGCAGCGCAAGCACGGCCCCTGGCGTGCCCAGCCTAGCAGCCCAAGCACGGCCCCTAGCTTGCCGCGTGCCGGGCACAGCCCATTTAGCATCTGTCATGCCATGCTGGCGTGCTAACGGGCTGGCCCAGCTGGCACGGCCCAGATGGCCAGCTGTGCTCGGTGGTAGGTAGGCCAGCGAAAAGCGCTCGAGCCCACGGCGTGCGGTGAGAAGAGCGGCCGCGTCACCCCGACATGGGCGCGGCGGGGTGTTAAGCCACCACCACCTCGCCGTCCGCCTCGCCCCACCACCGCCCTCCCCCTTCCTCCCCCGGCGATGCTGCTCCGGCTACGCGTCGGCGTCACCCGGAGATCCGCGGCCCTGCTCGCCGCCGTCCCCCGCGGCGACGCCCCCGCCGCGCTCCCCCTCCCCCGTCGCCTCCACGACGCCGCCGATCACCGCCCGAAACCAGGTACCGGCGCGATCTCTCCCTCTCTCATACGCATGTATCTAGAGTGGCTGCGCAGTCGCACGTTCGTAGCTCAATGCTCCGCCCCTCTGCCGATCACTCCATGGTTTTAATTCCACCGCCCCCACCGTTCGCCACCGGCCGAGTGATGCAGAAATTTCATCCGAGCCAATCTATACGTGCTTGTACTTTATGAAATCTCATGACAAGCTGATCATCCATATCCGCTCTCCGAGCTTCTGAATGCTGACGCCTGTAATTCTTTGAAATTTCATGACAGTTTACTCTCGATCTTTAATCTCTCATACTGTTCTGTTCTGTCCTGCACCTGAAGGGGGTCCTCTAACGCTCTACAGGGACCTGGTGAGCCAAGGGAAGCTCCGGCATGACGTGTACCAGGAAAATGTTGCCTCCGAGCTAGACAGCTTGCTCGGCAGGCTCGAGCGGTACGAGATGGAGATGGAGGATTACCATGTAAGTTGCCGACGGCTCTGTGTTCACCGGGTCCAAGTAGCAGCACTAGGAGCATATTTTTTTTGTTTATTCAGGGAGATTGTCTCGTGGCGTCTGAGTGAGTGCCTTTGCGTGAAGTGCAGACAAAGCTGTCTATGTGGGACAATACCAGGGAGAAAGAACGGCGGCGGCTTCTCCTCGAAGAAGCCGAGGATAAGCAGCACGATGGGGTGTGGATAGACGAGAAAAGGGGATTTCTCGATAAGTTAATTTCACGGTAACATTTGTTCTCCTGCCTCGGTTCATTTGCTGTAAAACCATCAAACTCTTGACATCAAGAGTTTTGTGTTTTAACTTTGCAGTGCCACTGTTCCTCTCCCAAATGATATAAATTTTGCCTACTCTGTAGAAACTTTTCTTGTTTACAATTAGAAATCTCTTGTACATATCCCAAGAAGAGTGTAACTAAGTAGTTCAGCGACCAATAAGTCTGTTTAACTGTTGTGTTGCGCCGCTTGGAAGTTGCTGTTTGACTTGTCTTTTGCCGATTAAACCAGGAAAAGAAGAGCTAATATAGAGCCTGGAGTTGGAAGATGGGTTTCATATTTGAACAGAGAGAGGAAACTAGATAATTTGGTTGGCCAGAAACCAGTTGCACCTGTTGCTCCAAAAGGATTATACCTTTACGGGAATGTTGGAAGTGGTAAGCTAATTAATCAATACATTGACCTGGCCTATCCTGAGAGTTAGTGGTTTGTAGTCAGGCTGTCTCCCATTCAGTAGTAACTAAATACTTCACTTGGGTCATTATGCTGTTCTTTCCAAAATAGTCATAAACTGCTTATGATGATAATATTTTTTTACCAAGATGATGATAATATGATCTAGCTATCTGCAATTATTATGCTAACTTTAGGGAGCAACTTGTAACACAGGCAAGACAATGTTGATGGACATGTTTTATGGGGCCACAGAAGGTGTCATCAAACACAGGAGGAGGTTTCACTTTCATGAGGTAAATTATGCAAAACTCATGTACGCGTGGCTTGGCAAGCTGACAAAACAGAGTGTGTGTGTGTGTGGCTTGGCAAGAGTTCTGTTAATTAACTTGTTGACTATCATATTTCAGTCAGGATCCTGTTGTCTAGCATTTGAATAAAATTGAATTACGCCTTTTCATGCAGGCTATGCTTGAAATACACGACCATATGCATGATGTGTGGAAGAGACGTGATGATGGCAAGTCTATGGAATCAAGTGCTTTCAGTTGGATATCAGGCCTCCCTTTCGATGCAAAAATCAAGGAATGGCTGATCGGGGAGGAAAAGTATAAACAAGATAAACATCAAAAACATATCCTGTTAGCTGTCGCTGACAAGTTCCTTGTCGATAGACAAGCAAATAAATGTGGTGCAAGCATTCTATGCTTTGATGAGATACAGGTACCTGTAATTAACACTTCTATGGTGTGCATTTCCAACTTATTGGAGGAAATTGCCATTTCTATATCACACTTGACACCATGCTTATCAGATTACTGCCGTAATCTATCCAATGCGATTACATCAAGTATAGTCTTGTAGGAAATTGTTCTGAAATTTATTTTCCCTATTCAGCTCATGCCTTCAATAGTTATTACCGTATACAGTACATAAAAGTGACAGTTAATATTATTGATAGTAAATTGGATTAGACACAGGTACGCACATGACTTAGCATAATTCTAACTTAACTTCTGAGTAAGATTCCATGAGGCTAATACAGCTGACAGACAATGTCAACCTTGTGCCTTAATGTGAGATATGCACTTAAAAAAAACTCTTATAAACACCTCGTGCAACTTCACTCTGTCTACCATGGTATGGTTGCTGTTACTAAGAAATATTTAGCTGTCACTGTAAAAGTGTAAATACAATAAACTCTGCAGCCTATAGTTTTGAAATGTACTAAGAAACTGCATCTGTGCAGACTATTGATGTATTCGCTATTGTTGCCCTGTCTGGTATTCTCAGCAGACTATTAAGCACTGGGACTGTGCTTGTTGCTACCAGCAATAAAGCACCAGAAGATCTGAATCAGGTACACCCTTTTGTGATTATTTCTCTTTTCTTTCTTTTTTAAATGTAATAAACACTTACATTTCACCAAAAGAAGATCGGAGTGAAAGGCATAACCACATTCTGACCTGCTGGGAATATTCATTTTGAACTACACTACCTAGAACTTTGTTCCCACAAACAGGAACGACTTCTCACAATTTTAACATACAATTTGAAAGAAGCTAAAGTGGTAAAACACCAGGTTGCTATCATGTTATGGATGAATAACAATGTGGAGAATGTGTAGGGGAGCTAAACTAGAGCTTATTGCTCTTTTTCCTAATCCTAGATACAGAAAATTCATTGGAAAAGGATAACATGGCTAATGGCTGTGGACTACTTATTTGCACCTGGGTTTCTTGTAGTTTAACTATTCAGAAGCACATCATCCATCTACAAGAGATGACAAGACACTTTCTGAAGCTTAGTTTTTTATCTTCTGGATTTTTTATATGACATAAGAATGACAGCATACATTATTACCTGAATGGATAATAGGTACCTTTGAGTTAACTCTGTACTTGTTTTGATCTTTTCACTCTTCTCCGTTGGTTTTGTAGGATGGGATGCAACGCGAAATCTTCCTTGAGTTATTATCTAAGCTAGACGAGACCAGCAATAAGATTCTTGTTGGAACTGAAACGGATTATCGCCGCCTTATTCCTACGGATGGCTCAACTCAGGTTGACTTGTAATGACATAGGGAATTTATGACACTTGGTCTTAGGACCGCATAAAACATCTGCGTTACATGTTCTGGAGATAAACATGGTGCTTACTAGATGATAGCAGTGTTAGCAGGTTGAAAATAAGTAGTTCCGTATGATATTGTGATCCACTGTGTACAGATGCTTAAACTGTCTAGAAATCAGTTACTGGACTGACAGGTTCAGGTGATTAAATCACATTATTTGAAGATTTAATTTAATTTGCAAAATCTTCCACTAGGCATTCTCTTGAAATCTTCTGCCTTGATCCACTGTAGTTAAATAGACTTAATCTCATTGTTGAAGTTTGATAGGGGTTTGTCGTGTAGTTATTCAGGGTAGTGCATAAACAAGAAAACATCAACTCCCTTTACTACCTTGAGGTTAATAAATTAACAGGGCCTGTAAAAATATATTCATCTTTGGTGACACTCACTAAAGTTGAAGTTATCAATTTGATTGTTAGGACAGAGATTCAAGCATCTACTTGTACATGTTAAATCAAATATACCTTTAAGTTACATTTTTTTTATCCCTATGATAACTCTAATATGAAACCTGTAGGGTGTATCCTTTTGTGAATACACTGCATGCTTACTCTCGTTTTGCTTGGAAATTTGATATTTATTCTGCCTGCATTTGTTACCTTATTGTTGGATGTCATATGCGTTATCTGGTATTTTTTCATGTAACAACTAATTTGCATATTTGTATGCAGATTCACTATTATTGGCCTACCAATCCTGACACAAGGAGTATGTTTGAGGCTATGTGGCATGACATAACTAACCAGACAGGAGGAAACATTACTGCAGTTACTATTCCTGTAATGTTTGGAAGGTGTGTCCTAAAAATCATCTCTATACCAATATATATAAGCCTGAACTGTATTAACTTTGATATTACATGAACAGGTCTATTGAGATTCCTCAAAGTTGTAGCGGTGTGGCAAGGTTTGACTTCGAGTATTTATGTGGACGCCCAGTAATATCCCACTCTTTGAATTTACATTTCTCGATAATCAAAATGTTATTCATGATCATGGCACTGTTGGCTTGAAGAAACTATATATGGAGTAGTATCTTTCTTCCTTTCAACTGTATGAATTTGGAACTGAATTCTAATTCTATGCAGGGAAAGATGTTTTGAATGAACCCAATAAGACTTGCTTTGGTTATATTATTTATTTACTTGTATTCCTTATTCCAATACTTAGGTCGGAGCTGCAGATTATATAGCAATAGCCAGGAACTACCATACAATTTTCATATCAGACCTTCCAGCTATGAGTATGAAGATCCGTGACAAGGTACTCCTTCATCTGTTGCTTTTTGTTATCCTCTGACTTTATCAAGTACTTAATAATTCTTTGATGCCAAATGAAGTGTTATGTTTTTTCTAATATTATTCCTCATTCAGGCAAGAAGATTCATCACCCTTATTGATGAGATGTACAATCATCACTGCCGCCTTATATGTTTAGCTACCTTACCCATTGACAATCTATTTCAAGGAACTGAGGAAGGGCCTCTTTTTGATTTAGAGAGGTAACATTTGCATTTATACTCGTGACCCTCTTAACTCATTGGTGAACTGCAGAGCGCTTACCTGATCATGTAAAGTATTGATGATTTTCAGAGAACATCTACATTTATACTTGGATAGTTGGATGCATGATCCTCTAACCACATTAGTGAACTGCAGTTAAATTTTTCTCGTCCTGTGAAATTGTAATTGTGCATATTTCAATGCGACACATGCAGGTTGTACTTTTATATTCAGTGGTAATATGATAGCTACCATGTAGGTCTTCTGAAATCTTCATCTTTGCAGGGTCAAACTTTTGAATGTGGTACTTAATAATCTTGGGCATTGCTACTTGCGGCATCATCTTGTACGAAACAACAGAAATAATAACAATCCTGTATTCTGAATAAAAATTTAGTCAGGGGCTACCGATTTCCAAAAAAAAAAAAATCCTGAATAAAAATGTCTTGGCTTGAGCTTTGTTGTAAATTATGTTTTTATCCATCCGTAATATTTTTTAATGCAAAGCATTTGAATCTAAAGAATCGAGAACAGGAATTTATTACTAACATGAGAGGTTATTATGCAGTTTCCAGTTTGAAACTGAAGCCGAAGGGTCAAAGTTAAGGAGGGATGTTTCCGCAGAAGGCAATGTTGGTGCAGGGCCCTCTACTAGAGGTCTGGTGTCAATGCTGTCTGGTCAAGAAGAGATGTTCGCGTTCCGAAGGGCGGTAAGTAACTAATATAGCACCTCTTGTACATACTATTTGTTGCTCGCTCGAGACCATTCATTCTGCTAAATTCTGGGTTTTACTTTCTTATAATGTTAAACTTCCATCACATGGAAAATTAAAAAAAAACTTCCATCACATGTAATGATTTCGAATCACCGACATTACTGTCTGGGCCTGTATGATGTATCTGGTTTTAACTGTCCGCCCACATTGTTGTTTGGCAGATATCCCGGCTCATAGAAATGCAGACCCCGCTGTATCTCGAGCGCGTCAAGCATGTCCATTCTTCCGCCCTTCAACAACAGCAGGGCACCCCTGTTCTCACAAAACAGAGCACTGTATCTCAGTCTGCTCCCTTGTAGACTGGTAGTACCATTCTATTCATTCTTGGAAAATAATCTTGCAACTGTGAGCAATGAGGTTGGAGAGGCCAAGCTCGACATTGTCGGAAACTATCAAGTATATGTAACACAGGTGATGTCAGTAAGACTCACCGTTGCTTCTGTGCTGTGCATCTGCACAGATTTACTTTGCTTTGCTTCTAAGTTATATAGATCCCAGGAGACATGATTATGGTGTTGTTTGGTGTGCTTTAACATCTAGTATAAAAAGAACGCTACTCTTCAGTTGGAGAGAAGAAAATCAGAATCAAAATCTAAACAGGCCCACTGCATATAGCCTGATTCAGTCCTCCCCGTCCTAGAAGCAGAAGGCATGTGGCTGTTCTAACTGCAGAAGAACAGATGCATACATACATATTTATGTGGGAAAATATCGTATGGAAACCAACATTTGGTCAAAACCACACAAAAATGATGTTTTGAAGTTTCAAAAAAAAATTGGGGAGGTTAAGAGAGTGATGTTCTATTCTCATGCGAAATTTCAAGTTCAAGCGCATCACGAGATATGAGCTATAAGGAGATCGACCACTGTGCAGAACATGACACAGTTGCTGTTCGTTTGATCTTCAGCATCTGAGACCCCGGTCATGTGAGCCGCTGTTACAGTGCAAACCTGGCTCAGATAAGGATACATTCTTTCCTCTCTCCTAAGGCCACTTGGAAAAGCCTTCCTCCCCTCGATTTCTACCGGCGAGTCCGTGGATTCGCCTCCCTTGTGTCTATCACTCTAGCGGCCGGTGGCGGGGAGGAGAATCCTGGTGTCTCGGCTTTGCTAGTAGATTGATTGGGTTTTAGTCCTCGCAGGTAGACATAAATACATGGTTATAGGCACTCCCCTTGGCAACTGCCAAGCTTGGGGCAGGTGCCGCGGTATCATATCACCATCACACTTCTATTTTTACCCTTTTTCTTAGTTCGATCCTTTTGATTATATCTTGATCTACTAGAATAAAGTTTAGTATGATCTAGCTTTGAGTTTTTGTGTTGATCTTTATCAATGTAATCGAGGCCGTGAGCTATATATAATAAAGATTAGTTTTGAGTCGATGACTTTGCTATCTTGCTATGATATTGAGGGAATGAAAGAAAGAATAAAAAGAAATAAAAAGATCATATTGACCTTATTGAGAGTAATAACTTCACATATAAAGAGTATGATGAATAAAAGTTGTTCAGAGCTGGCAAACATAGTTTTGGTCATCGTTGCAATTAATATGAAGTAATAAAGAAAGAGGGCTTTTCACATATCAATATACTATCTTGGACATCTTTTATGATTGTGAGCACTCATTAAAATATGACATGCTAAAAGGTTGATGTTGGACAAAGAAGACAACGTAATGGGTTATGTTTTCTTATATCCAAAATAAAGTATATTGTTATGGATCATCTAACATGTCGAGCTTGCCTTTCCCCCTCATGCTAGCCAAATTCTTCGCACCAAGTAAAGATACTACTTGTGCTTCCAAATATCCTTAAAACCAGTTTTGCCATGGGAGTCCACCATATCTACCTATGGATTGAGTAAGATCCTCCAAGTAAGTTGTCATTGTTGCACGCAATAAAAATTGCTCTCTAAATATGTATTATCTATTAGTGTGGAGAAAATAAGCTTTATACGATCTTGTGATATGAAAAAAATAAAAGCGACGGACTGCATAATAAAGGTCCCTTTCACAAGTGGCAATATAAAGTAATGTTTTTTTGCATTAAGATTTTGTGCATCCAACCATAAAAGCACATGACAACCTCTGCTTCTCTCTGCGAAGGGCCTATCTTTTATTTTTTTTCTTTTACCTTATACAAGAGTCATGATGATCTTCACCTTTCCCTTTTTACACTTTATCCTTTGGCAAGCATTATGTCTTGGAAAGATCCTGATATATATATATATATATATATATATATATGTAGTAATAGCTATCAGAACCGTTCGCGGCTGCTTTGTGATTCGTACCTTTTGCCTGGTCCGGTGCCTCATCCATCACATTTGTTCAATTATTGGGGATGTGTGGCAGACCATGAGCTGACCACTTTATGGCCCCGGTCACCTTGTCAGCCTGGTGAGTCCTCCCGATCACGTCGACCAAGGTTCCACCTCCTTCGAAAAACATACGTTACGGGCCCGTTTCATACTCAGGTGACACCCGTCGGCTCGTCGATGCAGGTTCTGTACAGCCGTCATGACGGATCTGACTGCTAGCTCCGATCGAACCTAAAGCAACCAGGTGCGGATCCCAGCTCGTTTTTTTCTTTCCTTTGAACGAGTGCTTCTGTGCTTCGCATCGTGCTGTGCTCAGCTGCCTTCTGTACCTCAAGCAAGAAATGTCCTGTGTGAAAATCATCCTCCGTACAGAGTGCACGTGCTCATGTCGGATCACACAAGAAGACGTGCCTAGCCAAGCATTGACCTCGTCTTTTTTTCTGCGCGTACCAGGCCGATGTACAGGCGTTGCAGTTCATGACTACCTAGCTGCGTCCCACGGGTGGACATATGGATAGATGTGTGTTTGCTTTTTTTCCTTTGAGTTAAAAAATTCAATTGAAAAATTGATACATAAAAACCAAACCTAAGAAAAGGTCAAATAAAAAGTACCCATTTCAATTCTAACCTTTTGTAATTGCATTTAGCCTTCTGAAGTATTTTACTCAATGAAAAATGTGTTTTTTCTTCAAAGGCTAATTATTCAAATACCGTTGTCACACTTCAATGAAATGGTTTGGCGCAAACAATATAACAATAAAATGGTTTCAAATATTTCAATCAGAGTGCTTCCGTGGACCCCTTTTGTGTCCTCTGGGTCCATGGGTGTGATCGGAAGGACCGTGACAGGGATAGTAGGCGTCCGGTTCCGATATTTCAATCGATGTCTTCGAGTAGGTTGAGCGACGGCTCCACGATAGTGGCACGTCGGTTCCTCGCAAAAGAATATTCCGGTTCCAAGTGTAAGTTTGACGGTTCTTCCTGACGATCCCTCGTGCCTTGTGAGATGTCTCCGAATAGGTTGAGCGACGGCTCCACGATAGTGGGACGTCGGTTCCTTGCAAAAGAATATTCCAGTTCCAAGGGTGAATTGACGGTTCTTCATTATGATCCCTCGTGCCTTGTGAGTTGTCTTCGAGTAGGTTGAGCAACGGTTCCACAATAATGGGACGTCGGTTCCTCGCAACGCAGGATCGAGCATATGAAGGCAGTACTGTATGTATGATAGGGACCTATCGGTTATGATGTCGTACGCGGCGAGGCTTGCCCCCCTCTTGCTCATGCCCATCATCTCGTAAAGCAAACTCATCGGTAGTCGATGGACCATGGTAGTCGTCGTTCAAACGCCAGGGCCCGCGCGGCTGACGACATAGCCTGTGCCTAAAATGAGATCAAATACGTAATTAGATTTTTTTTGCTTATTCTACCTAACAAACTCATGTGTATTCATTTGCAGCGTCTAAAAAGACGTTGTTCCCGACGCCAGCAGCCGTTCCCGGCTTCCCGCACTGGGAAGATGCACTGGTTCTGCAGTGCGACAGCGTGACCCCGTAATTTGTAAGTGTGTGTCGATAGAGAGCAGGCGTAGTATGCACGCATGATCAGGGCGTTCCTAAAGAGAGCAATCACTTTTTCTCTTGCATAGATTATTCTAACCTTTAGAATAAACGAGTGTGGTTGTTCGGATGTATATTTTATTCTAATATTCTTATTCTAACCTTCCGTCAGGGCTAGAGGTTCCATCGTGCTGCATGGTCTCGTCACATGCGTCTGTATTCCCAGGATCAACACCTGCCCACGACAGAAGGACCACCAAAGACAGGCCCACAGGTGCAGCCTTTACCATCCAAAGCGACCGTGGAAAGTCCCCAAAATCTTTGCCTATTTTCTCCCCCTCTCGTACAACACGAATCACGGAGCATGCAGTTGCGGCTGAGATAACTATTGCTGTAGCAAGCTATGATAGACACAATTTTGCCTATATATATATATATATATATATATACCTATATATATATATATATATATATTCAATTGGATGTGAGTTTTTATAAAGCATTATTGTTGACGTTACTCTTGAGGTAAAAAGTTGGGAGGCAAAACTATAAGCCCCTATCTTTCTCTGTGTCCGACTAAAACTTCATACCCATAAGTATTGCGTGAGTGTTAGCAATTGTGAAAGACTAAATGATAGCTGAGTATGTGGACTTCCTGAAAAGCTCTTATATTGACTTTTTCTGATGTTATGATAAATTGCAATTGTTTCAATGACTGAGATTATAGTTTGTTAGTTTTCAATGAAGTTTCTGATTCATACTTTAAAGTGTGAATAGATTGTTACTTCGGCACAAGAAATCATATGACAATATATATGTTGCTGTTTTAAGAATGATCATGATGCTCTCATGTCCGTATTTTATTTTATCGACACCTATCTCTGTGGACATATTTTTCGATATCGGCTTCCGCTTGAGGACAAGCGAGGTCTAAGCTTAGGGGAGTTGATACGTCCATTTCGCATCTTGCTTTTATATCGATATTTATTGCATTATGGACTGTTATTACACATTATGTCACAATACTTATGCCTTTTCTCTCTTATTTTACAAGGTTTACATGAAGAGAGAGAATGCCGGCAGCTGGAATTCTTGGCTGGAAAAGGAGCAAATATTAGAGACTTATTCTGCACAACTCCAAAAGTCCTGAAACTCCACGAAAGTCAGTTTTGGAATATATTAAAAATATTGGGCAAAGAAAGCACCAGAGGGGGGCCACCCCCTGTCCACGGGGGTGGAGGGCGCGCCCTGCCCCTTGGGTGCGCCCCTGCCTCGTGGGCCACCTGGAAGCCCCTCGATGCCCATCTTCTGGTATAAGGTGTCTTTCGCCCTGAAAAAATCATAAGGAAGCTTTCGGGATGAAGCACCGCCGTCTCAAGGCGGAACCTGGGCAGAACCAATCTAGGGCTCCGGTGGAGCTGTTCTGCCGGAGAAATATCCCTCCGGGAGGGGGAAATCGTCACCATCGTCATCACCATCAATCTTCTCATCAGGAGGGGGTCAATCTCCATCAACATCTTCACCAAAACCATCTCCTCTCCAACCCTAGTTCATCTCTTGTATCCGATCTTTGTCTCAAAACCTCAGATTGGTACCTGTGGGTTGCTAGTAGTGTTGATTACTACTAGTAGTTGATGCTAGTTGGTTTATTCGATGGAAGATCATATGTTCAGATCCTTTATGCATATTAATACCCCTCTGATCATGAACATGAATATGATTTGTGAGTAGTTACGTTTGTTCCTGAGGACATGGGAGAAGTCTTGTTATAAGTAGTCATGTGAATTTGGTATTCGTTCGATATTTTGATGAGGTGTATGTTGTCTTTCCTCTAGTGGTGTTATGTGAAAGTCGACTACATGACACTTCACCATTATTTGGGCCTAGGGGAAGGCATTGAGAAGTAATAAGTAGATGACGGGTTGCTAGAGTGACAGAAGCTTAAACCCTAGTTTATGCGTTGCTTCGTAAGGGGCTGATTTGGATCCACATGTTTCATGGTTAGGTTTACCTTAATTCTTCTTTCGTAGTTGCGGATGTTTGCGAGAGGGGTTAATCATAAGTGGGATGCTTGTCCAAGGAAGGGCAGTACCCAAGCACCGGTCCACCCACATTTCAAATTATCAAAGTAACGAACGCGAATCATATAAGCATGATGAAAACTAGCTAGCTTGACAATAATTCCCATGTGTCCTCGGGAGCGCTTTCCTTTATATAAGAGTTTGTCCAGGCTTGTCCTTTGCTACAAAAAGGATTGAGCCACCTTGCTGCACCTTGTTTACTTTTGTTACTTGTTACCCATTACAAATTACCTTATCATAAAACTATCTGTTACCGATAATTTCAGTGCTTGCAGATAATACCTTACTGAAAACCGCTTGTCATTTCCTTCTGCTCCTCGTTGGGTTCGACACTCTTACTTATCGAAAGGACTAGATTGATCACCTATACTTGTGGGTCATCAGCGAATATTTGAGTTACGAGTTTGGCCTTCATTTAAAACAATGTGGAATAGTTTCACAACTCACGCCACGTGGAACACTATAGCGTAATGGTGTGTCCGAACATCGTAACCGTACTTTATTAGATATGGTGCGATCTATGATGTCTCTTACCGATTTACCACTATCGCTTTGGGGTTATGCATTAGAGACAACTGCATTCACGTTAAATAGGGCACCGTCTAAATCCGTTGAGACGACACCGTATGAACTTTGGTTTGGCAACAAACACTAGTAGAAAAAGGGTCAAACGTGAAGCACATTAGTGCCGGTTTGAATTAGAGCCGGCACTAATGTGTACATTAGTGCCGGTTCATGGTGGCGATCAATAGTACCGGTTCGTGGCGAACCTTTAGTACCGGTTCATGCCACGAACCGGTACTAAAGAGGCTGTGTCAGCCTGCGGTCAGGCTATGGCCCCACCATCACCATTTAGTGCCGGTTCGTACCACGAACCGGTACTAATGAGGTTATGGCAAACTGTTTTTAGTCCCACCTCGCCAAGAGAGAGGCAGTATGAGCGGTTTATAAGCCGTGAGTGCACAGACAATGACGAAGAGTTGCAATGCTCACCTACATGTTGATTAGCTTCAAGCCTTGCAGAATAGTATAGATTGCACTGAGCTATGTGCAGTGCAGTCTACACTATTCCGAATGGCTTGAAGCAAATTAACCAGCATTGCACCTCTTTTTTATTTTTAATAACTTATTTAAACTCCGGACTTCTTTTGTGTTTAGTATACAGCATTTAAAGCGACGTCATCAATTTCCAACATGTTCTGACATCATTTGTTGTTTTTCGGTCATTTACCTAATTGTTCAGTATGCAACATTCAATTTCCAGAAGAAAATAAATAGAAGAAAATAAATAATGCAGAAAATAAAAAAACTATACAAAAAAATTACTCAAAAATAAATAGAAGAAAATAAATAATGTAGAAAAGAAAAAACTATATAAATAGAAGAGGTAGCCGCGGCTGGGTTTATAAACCAGTGCGGCTGCCCTTCGCCGGGCGAGGTGGGACTAAACTTTGGGGTGGCGGCGCAAGGCCTTTAGTACCGGTTGGTGGCTCCAACCGGTACTAAAGGCCCCCCTTTAGTACCGGTTGGTGGCTCCAACCGGTACTAAAAGCCTTCGTTTCCCGCCGCTTGGCCTGGCGAAAATAGGCCTTTAGTACCGGTTGGAGCCATGAACCGGTACTAAAGGCCCATCCTATATATATAGCACTTACGGAAATTTCAGTTTCATCTCCCCACTTCGTCTCCAACCTCTCGCGAGACATCGCCGCGCGCGCCGCTCGATCCCGTCGTCGCCGCCCGTCGCCCGTCGTCATCGTCGCTGTCCCCGCCGCCGCCCGTCGTCATCGTCGTCTCGCGCTGCCGCCCCGAACGCCGCCGCCGTCCGCCGTCATCGCCGCGGCCGTACGTCTCTCTCGCACCCGCGCTGCGCGCACCGGCCCGTACGTACGCCGCCGCCCCCGCCCCGTACGCCGGCGTCCCCGCTCGTATGTAAGGGGGCGGCGGTGTACGGGGCGGCACTGCAGTATACACACACATACACACACATACATACACACACACACACATTTTTTTACATATACACACACACATACACACACACACACATTTTTTGTTTTCTGTTTTTTAGAAAAGTTAATTAGATGATCGAATATTAGATTAATGTCGAATGTTAGATGAATTAGATAGAAAAGTTAAATATATATTAATGTCAATTGTTAGAGATGAATATAGCTAGATATTAATTAGGTATATGAGATTTGAACTAGTTGAATAATTAGTATAACTAGTTTATTTTTAGTAAGAAAATTGTCGAACTAGTTTATTTAGGTATATGAGATTTGAACTAGTTGAATAATTAATATAACTAGTTTATTTTTAGTAAGAAAATTTAGGTATATGAGATTTGATGATCTAATTAAAATATTATTTGTTAATGAGTTTTTCTGTTTATTTAATTTTTTATATATTTTTAGTTTATATAAATGTTACATTAATGTCGAATGTTAGATGAATTCGATAGAAAAGTTAAATATATAGTAATGTCAATTGTTAGAGATGAATATAGTTAGATATATTAATGTCAAATGTTAGATGAATATATATTTGGCTAGATATAGGTGTTTAATGTTTCACCTATATGAACATAGGAAATGTCATCTGACGACGAAAAAGATTTCATTATGTGCGAACACTGTGAAGACCAGCGCGGCCTGTGTGACCATAATTTCCTTGTTGATGGTAGGCGCTTCAGCATCAAGCTGGATGAGACATTCGAAGTTGATACAGTAAGTCACTTTGTCAATTATTATTTGAATGCAAAACTTATGCTTCATTTGCTTCAACTTATAATTTTAAATTTTCACTATTCTACTAGCGCATCCCCTGCCATGCAAGAATTTTTGTCTTGGATAAGATAGGTTTTAGTGCTATAGATGATATGGAGGTAAAGAGAGTTTACTTGAAGACGGAGCATGGGTATACTTTCAACGTCAAATTATATAATGGATACACATACGCCCATTTTGAATGCAAAACTTGGCAAGCACTATGCAAGGCTTATGCATTTGAGCCTGATATGGTTATCACCTTTGATATTCTTCCGGAAGATGATATTGAAGGTAATATAGACATTTGGGTCGATGTGCAAACGCCTCTAGTTCTACCATTTGGTGAGTTTTTATCAACCATGCATGCATATGTTTATGTCTTTCATACAGTTTATTCAAAAATAGTTGACAACTAATTTGTATTGTCAGCTTATTTCTCTTCAAGCAAACATATCCGGCGCTTGGTAGACAGGACCTACTACTGCCCCGGGGCTCAACTAAACTGCGAGGAGATAAGTCATTATGTTTCATGGCTTGAGGATCTTAATACTGTCAAGACAATTTTTTTCCTTAACTTAGAAATGTTAGTACTCAAAACGTCCGACCAATGGTGATCGTATTGAACTACGGTCACATCTATAATCGAAAGATGGTAAGATTTTAAATATTTGTCCTTAATTAGAGCATCTTTTGCATACATTATTTTTGAAGCTAAACTTTCATTGCTTAGTATATTAATTACTATACGATGTTCTTCAACAGGGACTTCCGATGACAGTTGTGCCTCAGTGGATCGAGACAAAAGGTCGCATGTCAATGGTTAGCTTACGACCAAGATTTCCTACATTGCACATGAGTGCATTCAGGATTTCTGAAAGCGAAGAATGCTTACTAGTGAAAGATTGGAGCAAAATTTTTAACGATCGCAGAGAAGTACTAGGGGGCAGCAAGGAGAAGCGCAACCCAAGATTAGGAGACAAATTCATCTGCATGCTCCAGTATGATGAATCAGGAGAGCTGTACATGTTCTATGTTATTCTACCTGAGAGGGAGCAGCAGGATCAGTACGTAGCTACTAGTTCATGCTCTTAATTAGTACTTGTCTCATGTCCGTGTCCTGAACTTCGATGTTGGTGATGATTATGTTGAACTTGATGATATCTTTGCTTCTGTTACAAAGTGAATGTTTCCTCTTTAAGCTAGCCAGCGTTGATGATGATTAGATAGCTAGCGGTAATGACTATGATGATTAAATAGTGGTAATTAGACGACTATGATGATTTTTAGCTAGCTAGAGTTTATTTATTTATTAATATGCGATGAGGATGATGATGCTGACGACTACAACTCATTATAACGTAAAACAATCCTAAATTAAATTGATAACACAAATTTAATTGAAAAATACAAAATAAAACAAAAACCCACAACCATTTAGTACCGGTTGGTGTTACCAACCGGTACTAAAGGGCTCCCGGCCCCCGGAGCTGGCTCGTGCCACGTGGATCCCCTTTAGCACCGGTTCGTGCTGAACCGGTACTAAAGGGGGGGCCTTTAGTGCCGAAACTTTAGTGCCGGTTCCTAAACCGGCACTAAAGGGCCTTACGAACCGGTGCTATTGCCCGGTTCTGCACTAGTGAAACCTAAGCTGTCGTTTCTTAAAGTTTAGGGTTGCAACATGTAGCGACCTGACCCGAATGGATCACGTCTACTGTGCTACGGTGTCATCCCTGGATCAGTAATGCTGACACCACACAGTACATCGAGGATTTATAGCAGAGTTGCAATCACACACTTATTACATCGATGGCTCAAAAGAACTTATTACAATAAATATGGCTGAAGGCCATCTAATATCGATAACAGCGGAAGACTTTGGAAGATAAATGGGTCCATCAACTCCAGCGGCATCACTGAGTATAGAACCACGACCTAAAACACCTCAATCATCGTCTGAAAAGTCTGCAACATTAACGTTGCAGCCCGAAAACGGGTCAGCACATGGAATATGCTGGCAAAGTAACACATAGAGAGTAATGGAATGAAACAGCTATACTATATGCATATATGGCTGGTGGAAAGCTCTATGGTTACAATTTTGCGTAAAGCCAAATTTTCCCTACTGCAAAGGAATAAATTTATTTAACTATCATGGTGGTTGTGAAACATCGAGAATGGTTGACAGCATTCTCAATCCCAATTAAAAATAATTAAAACCCAATAACATTAATTAGAAGTAACATGTCGAGATTCACTCGATATTCAAGTACTAGATACTCAAGTTGTCCATAACCGGGGACACGGCTAATCATGATTAGTTTGTACACTCTGCAGAGGTTTGCGCACTTTTCCCCACATGACTCGATCGCCCCCGTTTGTTTTCTCGCACTACATGGTGTTTGAGAAACGGATGATCGAGACATAGTCTTTCAGAAGCACTAGCACCTTACATGTGGGGTAGACCGGTACACCTACATCCCCTACATCTGCTAGTCCACCCCGTAAGAGTTCGCACGACTTAGTCAACTATGCCAGAGCCCATAGTAGCATGTGGCTGCACACGGAAGTTTCTAGCATGAATTATCTTATGATCCCTTTGAGCCTGGGTGGCGGTCCAAAATAAAACAGGCAAGTCCTGATAGACATCAGGTGCCTCAATCCACCCAGATGTGTGTTTAAGTTGCCACCTTAGATAAACCATTAAAATTATCAACTCACATATGTCATGGATATCACTCACCCAATCCACGTCTACTAGCATAGCATGGCATAATAAGCAAACATAGAAGTAACTCCCAAAGGTTTCATAATAAACAGGTAATAGGTACTACCTCATCTACTTCCCATCCCACAATTTAATTAGATCCTAATCATGCAGTGTGAGAGGATTGATCTAATGCAATAAAACATGGGTTGTAGAAAAGGTATGATCAAAGTGTTACTTGCCTTGCTGATGATCCGCGAGTCCTAGGGTTTCGAAGTAACAGGCGGCGCAATCCGGGTAATCTATCGCAAACAAACAACAAGCACAAAATAAGTACTCATCTAATGCACAGGTAAAACTCGAACAAGAGAACGAACCAGATAGTTCAACTTAAGAACTCCGGTTGCAAAGAAAGAACGAACCGAACAAAGAAACGGAAAACAAACGGCGGAAGAAAACAACTCGGTTCTAGCAAGTTTAAACTAGGTCAAATTTTACCGGGCAAAAACTTGTTTAAGTTGATTAGACGGAACGGCGGTTTCGAAACGAAACTCCAGGTGCTTGAATCACCTGATTCCGATAAACGAGCGAGAAGATAAACTAGAACGAAGATCGGATCTGAGATCGCGATCGCGGAGAAGACGCGGAATAAATCCGACGAAAAGAAAAAGAAGAATGGTTAAACGAACGGACGTTCGTTAACCTAGAAGAATCCGGTGATCACGTTCGTTAGGACGAACGGTCCGGTGAACGGTCCAAGGCAACTAAATCGGAGAAGAAAACGAATCCGATCTAGGGTTTCGGAGAAGAAAAAATCGAAACGAAAAACCGATCTAGAAAACCGGAACGGTTTAGAGAAGAAAAGAATCGGAATGATTAGAAGAAAACGATCCGAGGAAAAGAGACGCGGGGCAACCTCCGGCGAGGTCTCCGGCGGCGTGGCGTTGGGTGGCGGCGGCGGCGTGGGTGAGGGGCGGCTTGGGTGGTGTAGGCAAGGCGCGGCGGCGGCGGGTGACGCAGGGCGCGGCGCGGGTGAGAGGCGCGGCTTGGGTGGTGGAGAGAGGGGTTTTGATTTGATGTTTAGAGGGGGGGGTGCTTGGGTATTTATATTGGGGAGGGGGGGGGTTTACTTGGAGTAGAGGACAAGAAATAGAGTAGGAATAGGAATCCTAGATGAAAAAGAAAACGGAATAAAGGAAAGGGGGGGGGGCTACCGACCTAAGTCCCGCTGGGACTCGGCCATCGAGCGAAGAGGCAGCGGCGGCCTCGCCTGCCTGGCGCCTGGCGCGCGCAGGGGCTGGCGGCTGGCCTGGCCGGCCGGCTGGGCTTTGGCCCAGTGCGCTGCTCCCGTTTTTTTAAACGGTTCTACGCGCAGAAAAAAAACAAAAAGAAAATCTAAACGAGCTCCAAAATAACTAAAGTAAATTTTCCCTGACTCCTAAAAATGAGCCGAACAAAATGAACTTTTCTATGGACCTAAAATACAATTTTCGAAAACGCGCATTTTTCCCTATCCAAATAAAATGCAAAATAAACACCGGAAAACGAAAATTGATCTATTTATTGAATCTTCATTTTTCCTCAGTTTGGGAAAGTCATATTATTCCCTCTCTTATATATTTTTGACACCGGAAAAATAATTGAAGATAAAATAAATAAATCAAATGATCCTCTTTTCAAATTCTAGAAAACTCTCAAATATGAAAATAACGAAATCTCCAACTCTCTCCGAGGGTCCTTGAGTTGCGTGAAATTTCTAGGATCGGCCAAAATGCAAGAAAATATGATATGCATGATGATCTAGTGTATAACATTCCAAATTGCAAAATTTGGGATGTTACAAACCTACCCCCCTTAAGATGAATCTCGCCCTCGAGATTCAGGTTGGCTAGAAAATAGGTGAGGGTGGTCCTTGAGCAAATCTTCTTCTCTCTCCCAGGTGGCTTCATCCTCTGAGTGGTGGTTCCACTGAACTTTGCAAAACTTGATAACTTTGCTGCGAGTAACTCTACTGGCATATTCGAGAATCTTGACTGGCTTCTCCTCATATGTTAAGTCGTCCTTCAACTGAATCGCTTCAAGCGGCACTGTATCTCTTAGCGGTATCTCTGCCATCTCGGCATGACATCTCTTCAGCTGAGAAGCATGGAATACGTCATGAACTCCTGACAGTCCCTCTGGTAATTCCAACTTATAAGCGACTTCTCCCATACGTTGCAAGATCTTATACGGTCCAACGAAACGCGGTGCTAACTTTCCCTTAACTCCAAAGCGCTTAACTCCTCGAAGTGGGGATACTCAAAGATAAACTCTGTCTCTGGTTTCATAGACTGTCTCCTTGCGTTTAGAATCTGCGTAGCTCTTCTGCCTGGACTGGGCTACCTTGAGCCTATCGCGAATCAACTTAACTTTCCGTTCAGACTCCTTAATCAAATATGGTCCAAAGAATTGACGGTCTCCAACTTCGTCCCATGACAACGGTGTCCTGCACCTCCTTCCGTATAAAGCTTCGAAAGGTGCCATCTTCAAACTGGTTTGGTAACTATTGTTGTAGGAAAACTCCGCATATGGCAAGTTATCGTCCCAACTAGATCCATAATCTAGTGCACAAGCTCTCAGCATATCTTCCAAAATCTGATTGACTCTCTCGGTCTGTCCATCTGTCTGCGGATGAAAAGCTGTGCTGAACTCTAGTCTGGTTCCTAAAGTTTCATGCAACTGATTCCAAAACTTTGAGGTAAATTGGGTTCCTCTATCTGATACGATACTCCTCGGAACTCCATGCAAACAAATGATCCTAGTCATATATATCTTTGCCAACTTAGCACTGGTGTAAGTGGTCTTAACTGGAATGAAATGTGCTACCTTCGTCAAACGATCAACTACTACCCATATCGAGTCATATCCTGCTTTTGTCCTGGGTAGTCCTGTGATAAAATCATGCCTATCTTATCCCACTTCCATTCGGGTATCGGCAATGGTTGTAACAATCCTGCTGGCTTCTGATGCTCTGCCTTTACTCTCTGACATACGTCACAAACTGCTACATATGCTGCAATATCCTTCTTCATTCCGGTCCACCAGAATGTTTCCTTCAAATCTAAATACATCTTGGTATTCCCTGGGTGAATCAAATACGGTGAATCATGTGCCTCTTGCAAAATCAACTTCCTGATCTCCGGGTCATTGGGCACATAAACACGGTCCTCAAACCATAGGGTATCGTGCTCATCCTCACGAAATCCCTTTGCTTTTCCTTCGCTCAGTTTCTCCTTTATAGCAGCAATCTCTTTGTCAGATTTCTGAGCTTCTCTGATCTTATCCATCAATGTTGACTGAATCTCCAATGCTGCTACATAGCCTCTCGGAACTATTTCCAAACATAGCTCATGAAGGTTTTCTGCTAACTCCTTTGGTACTTCTCCCGTCACTAGAGTGTTGACATGGCTCTTACGGCTCAATGCGTCAGCTACTACATTAGCTTTTCTAGGATGGTAATGCAATCTCAGGTCATAATCCTTGATGAGTTCCAACCATCTCCTTTGTCTGAGGTTCAACTCCTTCTGCGTGAAAATGTACTTCAAACTCTTGTGGTCCGTGTACACCTCACAATGATTTCCAATGAGGAAATGTCTCCACGTTTTCAATGCATGCACTACGGCTGCTAACTCCAAATCATGCGTGGCATAATTCAACTCATGAGGCTTCAGTTGCCGTGAAGCATACGAAACAACTCTCCCTTCCTGCATAAGCACTGCTCCAAGTCCTCGACGTGAAGTGTCACAATACACCTCATAATCCTTGGTTTGATCTGGCAAAATCAATACTGGTGAGGCGACCAAACGTTTCTTCAACTCCTGGAAACTAGCCTCACACTCCTCAGTCCATTTGAACTTAGTATCCTTCTTCAACAATTCAGTCATAGGCTTTGCAATCTTTGAGAAATTCTCAATAAATCTCCGGTAGTATCTTGCGAGTCCAAGAAAACTCCGGATCTCTCCAACTGTCGTTGGTGATTCCCATTCGGTTACGGTCTCAACCTTAGTGGGGTCAACTGCTATACCTTCTCCGGATATAACGTGTTCGAGGAATCCAACTTCCTTCAACCAAAACTCACATTTGCTGAATTTGGCGTATAACTGATGTTCCCTTAGTTTCTCCAAAACCAAACGCAAATGTTCCTTATGCTCCTCTTCATCCTTTGAATAGACTAGGATGTCATCAATGAACACTATGACGAACTTATCCAAAAACTCCATAAACACTTTGTTCATCAGGTTCATAAAATAGGCAGGTGCGTTAGTCAATCCAAATGACATAACGGTATACTCATACAGTCCATATCTCGTGGTGAATGCTGTCTTAGGTATGTCTTGCTCCCGAATCTTCAATTGGTGGTACCCTGATCACAAATCGATCTTGGAAAACACTTTAGCTCCTTGCAACCGATCAAACAGATCGTTGATCATTGGCAGTGGGTACTTATTCTTAATGGTTACTTCATTCAATCCCCGATAATCTACAACCATCCTTAATGATCCATCCTTCTTTTCCACTAGAAGTACGGGTGATCCCCAAGGCGAAGAACTTGGGCGAATGTAACCTTTATCCAATAACTCCTTAATCCGATTCTTAATTTCCACCAAATCCTTGGCTGGCATCCTATATGGTCGCTTTGATATTGGGCCTGTACCTGGCAATAACTCAATCAAAAACTCAATGTCTCTATCCGGTGGCATGCCTGGTAATTCCTCAGAAAATACATCAGGAAAATCCTTTACCACTAGTACTTCCTCCTGCACAACTCCTGATAAGGAATTTACTTGTGTCCTGTTTGGCACATGCCGGGATACATACTTGATCCTTCTTCCTTCTGGTGTGGTAAGCAAAATGGTCTTACTGGCGCAATCGATGTTTCCTCCATACATCGACAGCCAATCCATACCAAGAATCACATCCAACCCCTGGGATTCCAAAATAATTAAATCCGTTGGGAATACATGCCTTCCTATACTTAATGGTACTTGGAAACATCCTTGTCTGGCCATGTATTCTGCTCCTGGCGAGCTTACTAGCATAGGTGTTTTAAGAATCCTAGTGGGCAGGCTATACTTTTCCACAAATCCCCTTGATATGCGTAGCAACGTCATCTGGGGCATAACGGGCTAGCTTACTAAACTCCTCCACATACTGGCCAACAGTCCTTCCTCCTTGGCGTAAGTTGCGAAACTCACGCTTCTTCAGGGCCATAGCTCCTGCTGAAACATGGGCAGTGCGGAAAGCTTGCTGAAACTGATCCCATGTGACAGTGTCAACTGGGTAAGTGGCTGTGAAATTCTCCCACCATGCTGCCGCGGGTCCGCCTAGCTGATGTGCGGCAAACTTCACTTTCTCACCATCCGTGCATCCTGCCGTGGTCAAATCCCTTCCTATCTTGCGGAGCCAATCGTCTGCTACTATTGGCTCGGTGCTACTGGAAAACACCGGCGGATTCAGCCTAAGGAAACGGGCTAAGTGGTCAACAGGTGGTGGTGGTGGGTTGTTGTTGTTGTTCTGCTAGTTCTGAACTAACATCTGCATCAATTGATTCTGCTGCTGGATCAACTGAGTGAGCTCCGGTGGAAATCCATTGTCACGTCTCGGAGGCATCTGAGGGTTTAGAAAAGACGAGATTGAGAATAGAGGGGGTCTAAAGGGAAAACACTACCCATATGCACATGAGCAAATGCACACAAAATCACTTCAATCAATCAAACAAGGGCTTACAACGATCTAAAAACTATCGCAAAAGTGCTCGACTATAATGTTTACATGGGGGAATACTACTACTATTTGGTGGTCATCTAGAAATTTGAACCGATGGAAGACTCCATGATATCTGCTCCAGATTCGTCTTCAAAGTCGGGTTCACTTGGATCCGAATCGGTGTCGTCGATGATGATGTAGTTGTATGGACATGCGAAGTACTCGTCTTCCTCCATGGATGCTAACTTCTTCTTGAGTTCTTCAATCTCCTGCTTAAGATCACAATTGTGTCTTGCTAGAGCTACGATCTCATCCATGTAGTCCTTGCGTGTAGACTTCAGTTCTCCTTCTAGCTTGATGATCCTTGCCTTCGCATTCTTCAACTCTATCATATCATTGCACATCTGGTTCTCGTGGCGTCGAATGTGCTGGTTTAACTCCTGGATGAAAGATGCAATGGATCTATCCTTCTTGGTGCTGACTAACTCCCATTGTTCATCTCGGCGTCCGCAAATCTGGTAGATAGTGTCCTTGAGGTCTTCTTGATAAACTTCTCCAATGCGTCCTATGGTGATATGGGCTGCCATGCTCCTTCCCAGACTCCAGGTTGGTGCATTGAAAACACTATCTATAGGCTTCGTGATTGGTGCGAATGTCCTTCCCGGAATGTGAGCTTGAATCTTCCAGCACTCCTCTTCAGGCAGAGTGGCGTTGAAGGTTCCCGTGAAGCTTGGTAATCCAATGTTCATGTACTTGGTGACTTCCTTCAGGTGAAATCCAAATGGTGTGCCTTCATCCGGTTGAGCGTACTTAATCTTCGCGTGCGTCATCCTAAAAGAGTAGAAAAGATGAGGAGTTAGAAAATAAGAAGAGAATGGTGATCTATGGCTTTAACTTAGTCGTCGTGTCCTACAGTCAGCGTGTGCTCTGATACCATCTCTGTAGCGACCTGACCCGAATGGATCACGTCTACTGTGCTACGGTGTCATCCCTGGATCAGTAATGCTGACACCACACAGTACATCGAGGATTTATAGCAGAGTTGCAATCACACACTTATTACATCGATGGCTCAAAAGAACTTATTACAATAAATATGGCTGAAGGCCATCTAATATCGATAACAGCGGAAGACTTTGGAAGATAAATGGGTCCATCAACTCCAGCGGCATCACTGAGTATAGAACCACGACCTAAAACACCTCAATCGTCGTCTGAAAAGTCTGCAACATTAACGTTGCAGCCCGAAAACGGGTCAGCACATGGAATATGCTGGCAAAGTAACACATAGAGAGTAATGGAATGAAACAGCTATACTATATGCATATATGGCTGGTGGAAAGCTCTATGGTTACAGTTTTGCGTAAAGCCAATTTTTCCCTACTGCAAAGGAATAAATTTATTTAACTATCATGGTGGTTGTGAAACATCGAGAATGGTTGACAGCATTCTCAATCCCAATTAAAAATAATTAAAACCCAATAACATTAATTAGAAGTAACATGTCGAGATTCACTCGATATTCAAGTACTAGATACTCAAGTTGTCCATAACCGGGAACACGGCTAATCATGATTAGTTTGTACACTCTGCAGAGGTTTGCGCACTTTTCCCCACATGACTCGATCGCCTCCGTTTGTTTTCTCGCACTACATGGTGTTTGAGAAACGGATGACCGAGACATAGTCTTTCAGAAGCACTAGCACCTTACATGTGGGGTAGACCGGTACACCTACATCCCCTACATCTGCTAGTCCACCCCGTAAGAGTTCGCACGACTTAGTCAACTATGCCAGAGCCCATAGTAGCATGTGGCTGCACATGGAAGTTTCTAGCATGAATTATCTTATGATCCCTTTGAGCCTGGGTGGCGGTCCAAAATAAAACAGGCAAGTCCTGATAGACATCAGGTGCCTCAATCCACCCAGATGTGTGTTTAAGTTGCCACCTTAGATAAACCATTAAAATTATCAACTCACATCTGTCATGGATATCACTCACCCAATCCACGTCTACTAGCATAGCATGGCATAATAAGCAAACGTAGAAGTAACTCCCAAAGGTTTCATAATAAACAGGTAATAGGTACTACCTCATCTACTTCCCATCCCACAATTTAATTAGATCCTAATCATGCAGTGTGAGAGGATTGATCTAATGCAATAAAACATGGGTTGTAGAAAAGGTATGATCAAAGTGTTACTTGCCTTGCTGATGATCCGCGAGTCCTAGGGTTTCGAAGTAACAGGCGGCGCAATCCGGGTAATCTATCGCAAACAAACAACAAGCACAAAATAAGTACTCATCTAATGCACAGGTAAAACTCGAACAAGAGAACGAACCAGATAGTTCAACTTAAGAACTCCGGTTGCAAAGAAAGAACGAACCGAACAAAGAAACGGAAAACAAACGGCGGAAGAAAACAACTCGGTTCTAGCAAGTTGAAACTAGGTCAAATTTTACCGGGCAAAAACTTGTTTAAGTTGATTAGACGGAACGGCGGTTTCGAAACGAAACTCCAGGTGCTTGAATCACCTGATTCCGATAAACGAGCGAGAAGATAAACTAGAACGAAGATCGGATCTGAGATCGCGATCGCGGAGAAGACGCGGAATAAATCCGATGAAAAGAAAAAGAAGAATGGTTAAACGAACGGACGTTCGTTAACCTAGAAGAATCCGGTGATCACGTTCGTTAGGACGAACGGTCCGGTGAACGGTCCAAGGCAACTAAATCGGAGAAGAAAACGAATCCGATCTAGGGTTTCGGAGAAGAAAAAATCGAAACGAAAAACCGATCTAGAAAACCGGAACGGTTTAGAGAAGAAAAGAATCGGAATGATTAGAAGAAAACGATCCGAGGAAAAGAGACGCGGGGCAACCTCCGGCGAGGTCTCCGGCGGCGTGGCGTTGGGCGGCGGCGGCGGCGTGGGTGAGGGGCGGCTTGGGTGGTGTAGGCAAGGCGCGGCGGCGGCGGGTGACGCAGGGCGCGGCGCGGGTGAGAGGCGCGGCTTGGGTGGTGGAGAGAGGGGTTTTGATTTGATGTTTAGAGGGGGGGGGTGCTTGGGTATTTATATTGGGGAGGGGGGGGGGTTTACTTGGAGTAGAGGACAAGAAATAGAGTAGGAATAGGAATCCTAGATGAAAAAGAAAACGGAATAAAGGAAAGGGGGGGGGGCTACCGACCTAAGTCCCGCTGGGACTCGGCCATCGAGCGAAGAGGCAGCGGCGGCCTCGCCTGCCTGGCGCCTGGCGCGCGCAGGGGCTGGCGGCTGGCCTGGCCGGCCGGCTGGGCTTTGGCCCAGTGCGCTGCTCCCGTTTTTTTAAACGGTTCTACGCGCAGAAAAAAAACAAAAAGAAAATCTAAACGAGCTCCAAAATAACTAAAGTAAATTTTCCCTGACTCCTAAAAATGAGCCGAACAAAATGAACTTTTCTATGGACCTAAAATACAATTTTCGAAAACGCGCATTTTTCCCTATCCAAATAAAATGCAAAATAAACACCGGAAAACGAAAATTGATCTATTTATTGAATCTTCATTTTTCCTCAGTTTGGGAAAGTCATATTATTCCCTCTCTTATATATTTTTGACACCGGAAAAATAATTGAAGATAAAATAAATAAATCAAATGATCCTCTTTTCAAATTCGAGAAAACTCTCAAATATGAAAATAACGAAATCTCCAACTCTCTCCGAGGGTCCTTGAGTTGCGTGAAATTTCTAGGATCGACCAAAATGCAAGAAAATATGATATGCATGACGATCTAGTGTATAACATTCCAAATTGCAAAATTTGGGATGTTACACAACACTTATGTCAAAAGGCTTCAGCCTGATAAGCTTGAACCCAAATCGGAGAAGTGTGTCTTCATAGAATACCCTAAGGAAACAATTGGGTACACCTTCTACCATAGATACAAAGGCAAGATCTTTGTTGCCAAGAATGGAACATTTCTAGAGAAGGAGTTTCTCTCGAAAGAAGTGAGTGGGAGGAAAGTAGAACTTGATGAGGTAATCGTACCTTCTATCGAATTGGAAAATAGCACATCAGAGAAATCCGTTCCCGTGATGCCTACACCAACTAGAGAGGAAGCTAATGATAATGATCATGAAACTTTAGATCAAGTTACTACTTAGGTCAACCAGAGCATGATCCGCACCAGAGTGGTATGGTAATCCTGTCTTGGAGGTCATGTTACTAGATCATGGCGAACCTACAGACTATTAAGAAGCTATGATGAGCCCAGATTCCTACAGATGGCTTGAAGCCATGAAATCTGAGATAGGATCCATGTATGAAAACAAAGTATGGATTCTGGTGGATTTTCCCGATGATCGGCGAGCCATAAAAATTAAATGGATCTTCAAGAAGAAGATTGACGCTGATGGTAATGTTACCGTCTACAAAGCTCAACTTGTCGCAAAAGGTTTTCGACAAGTTCAAGGGATTGACTACGATGAGACCTTCTCTCCCGTAGCGATGCTTAAGTCCGTCTGAATCATGTTAGCAATTGCCGCGTTTTATGATTATGAAATCTGGCAAATGGATGTCAAAACTGCATTCCTTAATGGATTTCTTAAAGAAGAGTTGTATATGATGCAACCATAAGGTTTTTTCGATCATAAAGGTGCTAACAAAGTGTGCAAGCTCCAGCGATCCATCTATGGACTGGTGCAAGCATCTCAGAGTTGGAATATATGCTTTGATGAAGTGATCAAAGCATATGGTTTTATATAGACTTTCGGTGAAGCCTGTATTTACAAGAAAGTGAGTGGGAGCTCTGTAGCATTTCTGATATTATATGTGGATGACATATTGTTGATTGGAAATGATATAGAATTTCTGGATAGCATAAAAGGATACTTGAATAAGAATTTTTCAATGAAAGACCTCGGTGAAGCTGCTTATATATTGGGCATCAAGATCTATAGAGATAGATCAAGACACTTGATAGGACTTTCACAAAGCACATACCTTGATAAAGTTTTGAAGAGGTTCAAAATGGATCAGTCAAAGAAAGGTTCTCGCCTGTGTTGCAAGGTGTGAAGTTGAGTCAGACTCAATGCCCGACCACTGCAGAAGATATAGAGAAAATGAAAGTAATTCCTTATGCCTCAGCCATAGGTTCTATCATGTATGCTATGTTGTGTACCAGACCTGATGTGTGCCTTGCAATAAGTTTAGCAGAGAGGTACCAAAGTAATCCAGGAGTGGATCACTGGACAACGGTTAAGAATATCCAGAAGTACCTGAAAAGGACCAAGGATATGTTTCTCGTTTATGGAGGTGACAAAGAGCTCGTCGTAAATGGTTACGTCGATGCTAGCTTTGACACTGATTCGGATGACTCTAAGTCACAAACCGGATATGTATTTTTATTGAATGGTGGAGCTGTCCGTTGGTGCAGTTCCAAGCAAAGTGTCGTGGAGGGATATACGTGTGAAGCGGAGTACATATCTGATTTGGAAGCAGCAAATGAATGAGTCTGGATGAAGGAGTTCATATCCGATCTAGGTGTAATACCTAGTGCACTTGGTCCAATGAGAATCTTTTGTGACAATACTGGAGCAATTGCCTTAGCGAAGGACCAAACACATCAAGAGACGCTTCAACTCCATCCGTGATCAAGTCAAGGAGGGGGACATAGAGATTTGCAAGATACACACGGATCTGAATGTGGCAGACCCGTTGACTAAGCCTCTTCCACCAGCAAAACATGATCATCACCAAGACTCCATGGGTGTTAGAATCATTACAATGTAATATAGATTATTGACTCTAGTGCAAGTGGGAGACTGAAGGAAATATTGTTGGGGAACGTAGTAATTTCAAAAAAATTTCCTACGCACACACAGGATCATGGTGATGCATAGCAACGAGAGGGGTGAGTGTGTCCACGTACCCTCGTATACCGAAAGCGAAAGCGTTAGCACAACGCGGTTGATGTAGTCGTATGTCTTTACGATCTGACCGATCCAAGTACCGAACGCACGGCACCTCCGAGTTTAGCACATGTTCAACTCGATGACGTCCCGCGAGCTCCGATCCAGCAGAGCTTCACCGGAGAGTTTCGTCAGCACGACGGCGTGCTGACGGTGATGATGATGCTACCGACGCAGGGCTTCGCCTAAGCATCGCTACGATATGATCGAGGTGGATTATGGTGGAGTGGGGCACCGCACACGGCTTGGAACAATCAACTTGTGTGTATTTGGGTGCCCCCACCCCCGTATATAAAGGAGCAAGGGGGAGGCCAGCTAGCCTTGGTGCACCCCAAGGAGAGGAGGAATCCTCTTCCTACTAGGAAGAGGGAAAGGGGGAAGGAAAGAGAGGGAGAGGGAGAGGGAAAGAGGGGCCGCGCCCCCTCCCCTAGTCCAATTCAGACCCCTCATGGGAGGGGGCGCGCCACCTCCTGTGCTGCTGTCCTCTCTCTCCCCTCAGGCCCACTAAGGCCCAATACTTCCCCGGGGTTCCGGTAACCCCTCCGGCACTCCGGTTTTCTCCGAAACCATCCGGAACACTTCTGGTGTCCGAATATAGCCGTCCAATATATCAGTCTTTACGTCTCGACCATTTCGAGACTCGTCGTCATGTCCGTGATCACATTCGGGACTCCGAACTACCTTCGGTACATCAAAACACTAAAACTCATAATACCGATCGTCACCGAACTTTAAGCGTGCGGACCCTACGGGTTCGAGAACTATGTAGACATGACCGGGACATGTTTCCGGTCAATAACCAATAGCGGAACCTGGATGCTCATATTGGCTCCCACATATTCTACAAAGAGCTTTATCGGTCAAATCGCATAACAATATACGATGTTCCCTTTGTCATCGGTATGTTACTTGCCCGAGATTCGATCGTCGGTATCTCAGTACCTAGTTCAATCTCGTTACCGGCAAGTCTCTTTACTCGTTCCGTAATGCATCATCCCTCAACTAACTCATTAGTTGCGTTGCTTGCAAGGCTTATAGTGATGTGTATTACCGAGTGGGCCCATAGATACCTCTCCGACAATCGGAGTGAGAAATCCTAATCTCGAAATACGCCAACTCAACAAGTACCTTCGGAGATACCTGTAGAGCACCTTTATAATCACCCAGTTACATTGTGACGTTTGGTAGCACATAAAGTGTTCCTCTGGTAAACGGGAGTTGCATAATCTCATAGTCATAGGAACATGTATAAGTCATGAAGAAAGCAACAACAACATACTAAACGATCAAGTGCTAAGCTAACGGAATGGGTCAAGTCAATCACATCATTCTCCTAATGATGTGATCCCACTAGTCAAATGACAACTCATGTCTATGGCTAGGAAACATAACCATCTTTGATCAACGAGCTAGTCAAGTAGAGGCATACTAGTGATACTCTGTTTGTCTATGTATTCACACATGTATCATGTTTCCGGTTAATACAATTCTAGCATGAATAATAAAAATTTATCATGATATAAGGAAATAAATAATAACTTTATTATTGCCTCTAGGGCATATTTTCTTCAGTCTCTCACCTGCACTAGAGTCAATAATCTAGATTACACAGTAATGATTCTAACACCCATGGAGCCTTGGTGATGATCATGTTTTGCTCGTGGAAGAGGCTTAGCCAACGGGTCTGCAACATTCAGATCCGTATGTATCTTGCAAATCTCTATATCTCCCTGATACGTCTCCAACGTATCTATAATTTTTGATTGCTCCATGCTATATTATCTTCTGTTTTGGACATTATTGGGCTTTATTATCCACTTTTATATTATTTTTGGGACTAACCTATTAACCGGAGGCCCAGCCCAGAATTGCTGTTTTTTTGCCTATTTTAGAGTTTCGCAGAAAAAGAATATCAAACAGAGTCCAAATGGAATGAAACCTTCGGGAACGTGATTTTCGGAACGAACATGATCCACGAGACTTGGACCCTACGTCAAGCAACCAACTGGGAAGCCACGAGGTAGGGGGGCACGCCTACCCCCCAGGCTCGCCCTCCACCCTCGTGGGCCCCCTGTTGCTCCATCGACGTACTCCTTCCTCCTATATATACCTACGTACCCCCAAACGATCAGATACGGAGCCAAAAAACCTAATTCCACCGCCGCAACCTTTTGTGCCCACGAGATCCCATCTTGGGGCCTCTTCCGGAGCTCCGCCGGAGGGGGCATCGATCATGGAGGGCTTCTACATCAACACCATAGCCTCTCTGATGATGTGTGAGTAGTTTACTTCAGACCTTCGGGTCCATAGTTATTAGCTAGATGGCTTCTTATCTCCTTTTGGATCTCAATACAATGTTCTACCCTCTCCCGTGGAGATCTATTCGATGTAATATTCTTTTGCGGTGTGTTTGTTGAGATCGATGAATTGTGGGTTTATGATCAAGTTTATCTATGAACGATATTTGAATCTTCTGAATTCTTTTATGTATGATCGGTTATCTTTGCAAGTCTCTTCGAATTATCAGTTTGGTTTGGCCTACTAGATTGATCTTTCTTGCAATGGGAGAAGTGCTTAGCTTTGGGTTCAATCTTGCGGTGTCCTTTCCCAGTGACAGTAGGGGCAGCAAGGCACGTATTGTATTGTTGCCATCGAGGATAAAAAGATGTTTTTTTATCATATTGCATGAATTTATCCCTCTACATCATGTCATCTTGCTTAAAGCGTTACTCTGTTCTTATGAACTTACTCCCTCCGTCCTTTGAAGAGTGTACTTCCAACTTTGTTGGAAAGTCAAACATTTTTATGTTTGACCGTACTTATACAACAATACATCAACATTTATGTCACCAAATTAGTAGCATTAGATTCATCATAAAATATATTTTCATCATATACCTATTTTGTTTCACAAACATTGATATATTTTTGCACATACTTGGTCAAACTTTGTGATAGTTTGACCCTCCAACAAAGTTGGAAGTACACTCTTTAAAGGACGGAGGGAGTAATACTCTAGATGCATGTTGGATAGCGGTCGATGTGTGGAGTAATAGTAGTAGATGCAGGCAGGAGTCGGTCTACTTGTCTCGGACGTGATGCCTATATACATGATCATACCTAGATATTCTCATAACTATGCTCAATTCTGTCAATTGCTCAATAGTAATTTGTTCACCCACCGTAAAATACTTATGCTCTTGAGAGAAGCCACTAGTGAAACCTATGGCCCCCGGGTCTATTTTCCATCATATTAATCTTCCAACACTTAGTTATTTTCCTTGCCTTTTATTTTACTTTGCATCTTTATCATAAAAATACCAAAAATATTATCTTATCATATCTATCAGATCTCACTCTCGTAAGTGACCGTGTAGGGATTGATAACCCCTTATTGCGTTGGTTGCGAGGATTTATTTGTTTTGTGTAGGTGCGAGGGACTTGCGCGTATCCTCCTACTGGATTGATACCTTGGTTCTCAAAAACTAAGGGAAATACTTACGCTACTTTGCTGCATCACCCTTTCCTCTTCAAGGGAAAACCAACGCAGTGCTCAAGAGGTAGCAAGAAGGATTTCTGGCGCCGTTGCCGGGGAGGTCTACGCAAAAGTCAACATACCAAGTACCCATCACAAACCCTTATCTCCCGCATTACATTATTTGCCATTTGCCTCTCGTTTTCCTCTCCCCCACTTCACCCTTGCCGTTTTATTCGCCCTTTTCCGTTCATCTTTTCATTTGCCTTGATGTCTTTCTTGGCTCGTTTGCTCGTTTGGTTGAAATAGTTGAGTATTTATTCCTAAATAGAGAAGCTAATATCTATGGATCCTCATCCTCTTGCCAATCTTTTTAAGAGATCCAATTATGATGAACCAATTCCTAGTTATTTGGATGCACTAGATTATCTTTGTAAGGTTTTGCTTGGAATCCGTGAATCTGAAAATTGTGACGAAGTGCTTTATGAAGTGATTCACGATAGATCTTTGAATAAAAAGAATGATTGCAATGATTTTGCTATAAATTCTATTGATTTAAATTATGCTAACAATATGCAAAACCCTAAGCTTGGGGATGCTAGTTTTGCTATGTCCACTACCTGTTGCAATAATCATGATTGGGGAGATTCTTCTTATGATCTTGAAAATTTATTTAAGCCCCATGATGAATATAAGATTGATAATAGTGTTTGCAATAATATTGAAAGTGGGTTTGGAAGAGTGTCAACTTTAGATCCCACATATTTGGATGATATTCAATCTTATGAAACTTTTGATAAAAGTGGGCTTGGAGAAATCATGACTTTAGTTAATGATAATCCCACTATTTTGGGAGAGTGTCAACTTCGCATGCATGAGGATCGTGTTGAGAATATGTTATGTGATAGCTATATTGTTGAATTTTCTTATGATCCTACATGTAATTATTATGAGAGAGGAAAATATGGTTATAGAAATTTTCATGTTATTAAATTACCTCTCGTCATGTTGATATTGCTATTGTTCCTTTCCGCTTCCTTGCATATGCTAGTTTTTGCTTGCTACGATAATTTGTTTGCCTATAATATGCCTATGCATAGGAAGTATGTTAGACTTAAGTGTGTTTGTCACATGTTTTATGATGCTCTCTTTATGCTTCAATTCTTGTCAGCATCATTGAAATCTTAATGCCTAGCTAAAAAGGCTTTAAAGAAAAGCGCTTGTTGGGAGACAACCCAATATTTTTCCTTGCTGCTTAGTAATAAATTTTTGTTCTAGCCTCTGGTTAGATGTGTTTTTATGTTTTAGTTAGTGTTTGTGCCAAGTTAAACCTATAGGATCTTCTTGGATGATAGTTATTTGATCTTGCAGAAATTTCTAGAAACTTTCTGTTCACGAAAATAGTGTTAAAAATCATCAGAACGTGATAAAATATTGATTCCAATTGCTTCTGATCAATAAAAAATTGTCTAGGTCTTCCTATTTTGGCTGATTTATTTGGAGTTCCAGAAGTTTGCGTTAGTTACAGATTACTACAGACTGTTCTGTTTTTGACAGATTCTGTTTTTCGTGTGTTGTTTGCTTATTTGATGAATCTATGGCTAGTAAAATAGTTTATAAACCATAGAGAAGTTGGAATACAGTAGGTTTAACACCAATATAAATAAATAATGAGTTCATTACAGTACCTTGAAGTGGTCTTTTGTTTTCTTTCGCTAACGGAGCTCACGAGATTTTCTATTAAGTTTTGTGTTGTGAAGTTTTCAAGTTTTGGGTGAAAGATTTGATGGATTATGGAACAAGGAGTGGCAAGAGCCTAAGCTTGGGGATGCCCATGGCACCCCCAAGATAATCTAAGGACACCAAAAAGCCAAAGCTTGGGGATGCCCCGGAAGGCATCCCCTCTTTCGTCTACTTCCATCGGTAACTTTACTTGGAGCTATATTTTTATGCACCACATGATATGTGTTTTGCTTGGAGCGTCTTGTATGATTTGAGTCTTTTCTTTTTAGTTTACCACAATCATCCTTGCTGTACACACCTTTTGAGAGAGACACACACGATTCGAAAATTATTAGAATACTCTATGTGCTTCACTTATATCTTTTGAGTTATATAGTTTTGCTCTAGTACTTCACTTATATCTTTTAGAGCACGGTGGTGGATTTGTTTTATAGAAACTATTGATCTCTCATGCTTCACTTAGATTATTTTGAGAGTCTTAAATAGCATGGTAATTTGCTTAAATAATCCTAATATGCTAGGTATTCAAGATAGGTAAAAACTTTCTTATGAGTGTGTTGAATACTAAGAAAAGTTTGATGCTTGATAATTGTTTTGAGATATAAAGATGGTGATATTAGAGTCATGCTAGTTGAGTAGTTGTGAATTTGAGAGATACTTGTGTTAAAGTTTTTGATTCCCGTAGCATGCACGTATGGTGAACCGTTATGTGATGAAGTCGGAGCATAATTTATTTATTGATTGTCTTCCTTATGAGTGGCAGTCGGGGACGAGTGATGGTCTTTTCCTACCAATCATTCCCCCTAGGAGCATGCGCGTAATACTTTGCTTTGATAACTTGTAGATTTGTGCAATAAGTATATGAGTCCTTTATGACTAATGTTGAGTCCATGGATTATACGCACTTTCTCCCTTCCACCATTGCTAGCCTCTCTAATACCGCGCACTTTTCGCTGGTATCATACACCCACCATATACCTTCCTCAAAACAGTCGCCATACCTACCTATCATGGCATTTCCATAGCCATTCCGAGATATATTGCCATGCAACTTACCACTATTTTGTTTATTATGACACGCTTCATCATTGTCATATTGCTTTGCATGATCATGTAGTTGACATCGTATTTGTGGCAAAACCACCGTTCATAATTCTTTCATACATGTCACTCTTGATTCATTGCATATCCCGGTACACCGCCGGAGGCATTCACATAGAGTCATATTTTGTTCTAAGTATTGAGTTGTAATTTATGAGTTGTAAGTAAATAAAAGTGTGATGATCATCATTTTAGAGCATTGTCCCAAGTGAGGAAAGTATGATGGATACTATGATTCCCCCATAAGTCGGGATGAGACTCCGGACGAAAGTAAAAAAAAGAGAAAAAAAGAGGCCATAAAAAGAGAGAGAAAAAGGCCCAAATAAAAAAAATGAGAGAAAAAGAGAGAAGGGACAATGTTACTATCCTTTTACCACACTTGTGCTTCAAAGTAGCACCATGATCTTCATGATAGAGAGTCTCTCATTTTGTCACTTTCATATACTAGTGGGAATTTTTCATTATAGAACTTGGCTTGTATATTCCAATGATGGGCTTCCTCAAAATGCCCTAGGTCTTCGTGAGCAAGCTTGTATATTCCAATGATGGGTTCAATCTTGCGGTGTCCTTTCCCAGTGACAGAAGGGGCAGCAAGGCACGTATTGTATTGTTGCCATCGAGGATAACAAGATGGGGTTTTTATCATATTGCATGAAACTATCCCTCTACATCATGTCATCTTGCTTAAGGCGTTACTCTGTTTTTAACTTAATACTCTAGATGCATGCTGGATAGCGGTCGAAGAGTGGAGTAATAGTAGTAGATGCAGGCAGGAGTTGGTCTACTTGTCTCGGACGTGATGCCTATATACATGATCATACCTAGATATTCTCATAAGTATGCTCAATTCTGTCAATTGCTCAATAGTAATTTGTTCACCCACCGTAAAATACTTATGCTCTTGAGAGAAGCCACTAGTGAAACCTATGGCCCCCGGGTCTATTTTCCATCATATTAATCTTCCAACACTTAGTTATTTTCCTTGCCTTTTATTTTACTTTGCATCTTTATCATAAAAATACCAAAATATTATCTTATCATATCTATCAGATCTCACTCTCGTAAGTGACCGTGTAGGGATTGACAACCCCTTATCGCGTTGGTTGCGAGGATTTATTTGTTTTGTGTAGGTGCGAGGGACTCGCGCGTAGCCTCCTACTGGATTGATACCTTGGTTCTAAAAAACTGAGGGAAATACTTACGCTACTTTGCTGCATCACCCTTTCCTCTTCAAGGGAAAACCAACGCAGTGCTCAAGAGGTAGCACTCCCACCTGGACTTGATCCCGGATGGAGTTGAAGCGTCTCTTGATGTGCTTGGTTCTCTTGTGAAATCTGGATTCCTTTGCCAAGGCAATTGCACCAGTATTGTCACAAAAGATTTTCATTCAACCCGATGCACTAAGTATGACACCTAGATCGGATATGAACTCCTTCATTCACTACTTCCGAAGCAGGAATGTACTCTGCTTCACACGTAGATCCCGCCACGATGCTTTGTTTAGAACTGCTCCAACTGACAGCTCCACTGTTCAATATAAATACGTATCCGGTTTGCGATTTAGAATCATCCGGATCAGTGTCAAAGCTTGCATCAACGTAACCATTTACGATGAGCTCTTTGTCACCTCCATAAACGAGAAACATATCCTTAGTCCTTTTCAGGTATTACAAGATGTTCTTGACCGATGTCCAGTGATCCACTCCTGGATTACTTTGGTACCTCTCTGCTAAACTAATATCAAGGCACACATCAGGTCTGGTACACAGCATTGCATACATGATAGAGCCTATGGCTGAAGCATAGGGAACATCTTTGATTTTCTCTCTATCTTCTGCAGTGGTCGGGCATTGAGTCTTACTCAACTTCACACCTTGTAACACAGACAAGAACCCTTTCTTTGCCTGATCCATTTTGAACTTCTTCAAAACTTTGTCAAGGTATGTGCTTTGTGAAAGTCCAATTAAGTGTCTTGATCTATCTCTATAGGAGACGGGGTTGCCGGCACACGGCTTGGTGTTTCTTGATGTGTCTTGGGTGCTAGACCTACCCCTCTATTTATATGTTGAGCCTTGGGGTCGAAACTTGGAGTAAAAGCCTCCACAAAGTCGGTTTCACCCGAAAGGCAAGAGTCCTTCTCGGACTCCAGAGCCAGACGCCAGGGATCCCGGCGTCTGGACCCAGACGCGAGGGACCCTGGCATCTGGCCCCTGGACTTCCTTAAAACTTCCTTTTCCGCTTTCCAAAAACCTCGTGGGCTTTCCCCTTTGGCCCAGAAAAAGTGTTCTCGTGCCCAAACATGTCGGGAAACATCCGGAACCCCTTCCGATGGATTCCGAAACCTTTCCGGAGATCAAACACTACTATCCACATATCAATCTTTACTTCCAGATCTTTCCGGAGTTCCTCGTCATATCCGTGATCTCAACCAAAACTCCGAACAACATTCGGTCACCAACATACATAACTCATAGTACTATATCGTCAATGAACGTTAAGCGTGCGGACCCTACGGGTTGGAGAACTATGTAGACATGACCGAGACACCTCTCTTGTCAATAACCAATAGCGGGACCTGGATGCCCATATTGGCTCCTACATATTCTACGAAGATCTTTATCGGTCAGACCGCATAACAACATACGTTGTTCCCTTTGTCATCGGTATGTTACTTGCCCGAGATTCGATCGTCGGTATCTCAATACCTAGTTCAATCTCGTTACCGACAAGTCTCTTTACTCGTTCCATAATACATCATCTCGCAACTAACTCATTAGTTGCAATGCTTGCAAGGCTTAAGTGATGTGCATTACTGAGAGGGCCCGGAGATACCTCTCCGACAATCGGAGTGACAAATCCTAATCTCGAAATACGCCAACCCAATAAGTACCTTCGGAGACACATGTAGAGCACCTTTATAATCACCCAATTACGTTGTGACGTTTGGTAGCACACAAAGTGTTCCTCCGGTAAACGGGAGTTGCATAATCTCATAGTCATAGGAACATGTATAAGTCATGAAGAAAGCAATAGCAACATACTAAACGATCGATTGCTAAGCTAACATAATGGGTCAAGTCAATCACATCATTCTCCTAATGATGTGATCCCGTTAATCAAATGAAAATTCATGTCTATGGCTAGGAAACTTAACCATCTTTGATCAACGAGCTAGTCAAGTAGAGGCATACTAGTGACACTTTGTTTGTCTATGTATTCACACATGTATTATGTTTCCGGTTAATACCATTCTAGCATGAATAATAAACATTTATCATGAAATAAGGAAATAAATAATAACTTTATTATTGCCTCTAGGGCATATTTCCTTCAAATACTTCCCCGGGGGGTTCCGGTAACCCCTCCGGCACTCCGGTTTTCTCCGAAACCATCCGGAACACTTCCGGTGTCCGAATATAGCCGTCCAATATATCAATCTTTACGTCTCGACCATTTCGAGACTCCTCGTCATGTCCGTGATCACATCCGGGACTCCGAACTACCTTCGGTACATCAAAACACTAAAACTCATAATACCGATCATCACCGAACTTTAAGCGTGCGGACCCTACGGGTTCGAGAACTATGTAGACATGACCGAGACAATTTTCTGGTCAATAACCAATAGCGGAACCTGGATGCTCATATTGGCTCCCACATATTCTACGAAGATCTTTATCGGTCAAACCGCATAACAACATACGTTGTTCCCTTTGTCATCGGTATGTTACTTTCCCGAGATTCGATCGTCGGTATCTCAGTACCTAGTTCAATCTCGTTACCGGCAAGTCTCTTTACTCATTCCGTAATGCATCATCCCGCAAATAACTCATTAGTTGCATTGCTTGCAAGGCTTATAGTGATGTGTATTACCGAGTGGGCCCAGTGATACCTCTCCGACAATCGGAGTGACAAATCCTAATCTCGAAATACGCCAACTCAACAAGTACCTTCGGAGATACCTGTAGAGCACCTTTATAATCACCCAGTTACGTTGTGACGTTTGGTAGCACACAAAGTGTTCCTCTGGTAAACGGGAGTTGCATAATCTCATAGTCATAGGAACTTGTATAAGTCATGAAGAAAGCAATAGCAATATACTAAACGATCAAGTGCTAAGATAACAGAATGGGTCAAATCAATCACATCATTCTCCTAATGATGTGATCCCGTTAATCAAATGACAACTCATGTCTATGGCTAGGAAACATAACCATCTTTGATCAACGAGCTAGTCAAGTAGAGGCATACTAGTGACACTCTGTTTGTCTATATATTCACACATGTGTCATGTTTCCGGTTAATACAATTCTAGCATGAATAATAAACATTTATCATGATATAAGGAAATAAATAATAACTTTATTATTGCCTCTAGGGCATATTTCTAGAGGCAATAATAAAGTTGTTATTTTATATTTCCTTATTCATGATAAATGTTTATTCTTAATGCTAGAATTGTATTAACTAGAAATTTGATACATGTGTGGATATATAGACAGAACACTATGTCCCTAGTAAGCCTCTACTAGACTAGCTCATTAATGAAAGATGGTTAAGTTTCCTAGCCATAGACATGTGTTGTCATTTGATGAATGGGATCACATCATTAGGAGAATGATGTGATGGACATGACCCATCCGTTAGCTTAGCATATTGATCGTTCAGTTTTATTGCTACTGCTTTCTTCATGTCAAATACATGTTCCTCCGACTATGAGATTATGCAACTCCCGGATACCGGAGGAATGGCTTGTGCGCTATCAAACGTCACAAAATAATTGGGTGATTATAAAGAATCTCTACAGGTATCTCCGTAGATGTCTGTTGGGTTGGCATAGATCGAGATTAGGATTTGTCACTCCGAGTATCGGAGAGGTATCTCTGGGCCCTCTCAGTAATGCACATTATAAGAAGCCTTGCAAGCAAAGTGACTAATGGGTTAGTTGCGGGATGATGCATTACGGAACAATTAAAGAGACTTGCCGGTAACGAGATTGAACTAGGTATGAAGATACCGACGATCAAATCTCGGGCAAGTAACATACCGATGACAAAGGGAACAACGTATGTTGTCATTACGGTTTGACCGATAAAGAGCTTCGTGGAATATGTGGGGGACAATATGAGCATCCAGGTTCCGCTATTAGACCGGAAAGGTGTCTCGGTCATGTCTACATAGTTCTCGAACCCGTAGGGTCCGCATGCTTAACGTTCAATGACGATTTTATATTGTATGAGTTATGTGATTTGATGACCGAATGTTGTTCGGAGTCCCAGATGAGATCACGGACATGAAAAGGAGTCTCGAAATGGTCGAGAGGCAAAGATTTGTATATAGGACGATAGTATTTGGACACGGAAGTGTTCCGGGGGTACCAGGTACGTATCGGGTCACCAGAAAGGGGTTCCGGGCGCCCCCGGCAAATATATGGGCCTAATGGGCGAAGAAGGGAAACATAGCAGCCAGCCGAACCAGAAGGGGAAGGAAAGAGGAGAGGAGAGAAAGGAAGGGGAGGGATTCGGCCTCCCGCTTCCTTCTGCCCCCTCCTCCTTCCTTCCCCTCGAGAAGTTATGGAAGGGGGGGGAGTAGGATTTTCTACAAGTGCTTGCCACAGAACTAGTTAAGGGTTTCAACGGTGCAAAAGTTCTCAAAAATTCTGAAAAAATACTGAACCAACACACCTATAATATAACATGATCCAACGGTGGGATTAAAGAAATACAACTATATGTGTCCTGGACAAAAAAACAAATAGTTCAGTATATATTTATGTCGCAGTGAGCTGAAATGCTTATTATTTTTGCCGATGACACATAGATGCATATTTTGACAATCCCTCTGTTGGATCATCTTATTACATTAGAGAGATGCTCCCATATTTATTTCCTATTTTTTGATAACTTTTAAACCTTTAAAAGTTTAGCGACCCTTAACAAGTTCTGTGGCAAGCTATGGTAGACACAGTTTTACCTATATATATGGGGGGGCACCGCTAGCAACATTGATTCCTAGCTGTGTGCGGTGCCCCCCTCCACAGTTTACGCCTCCGGTCATATTATCGTAGTGCTTAGGCGAAGCCCTGCGCGGATTACTTCACCATCGTAGTCACCACGACGTCGTGCTGACGGAACTCATCTACTTCCTTGATGCTCTACTGGATCAAGAGTTCGAGGGACGTCATCGAGCTGAACGTGTGTAGAACTCGGAGGTGCCGTACGTTCGGCGCTTGATCGGTCGGAACGAGAAGAAGTTCGACTACATCAACCGAGTTGTCAAACGCTTCCGCATTCGGTCTATGAGGGTACGTAGACACACTCTCCCCCTCTCGTTGTTACACATCTCCTAGATAGATCTTGCGTGATCGTAGATTTTTTTTTTTGAAATTGCATGCTACATTCCCAACACCGTTCACCCACATATCAAATTATCAAAGTAGCGAACGTGAATCAAACAAACATGATGAAAGTGACTAGATGAAATTCCCGTGTGTCCTAAAGAGCGCTTAGCTTATTATAATAGACCATTCTGGCCTGTCCTTTGCTACAAGAAGGATTGGGATACCTTGCTGCACCTTAGTTACTATTGCTACTTGTCGCTTGTTACGAATTATCTTGCTATCAAACTACTCGTTACCGATAATTTCAGTGCTTGCAGAAAATACCTTGCCGGAAACCGCTTGTCATTTCCTTCTGCTCCTCGTTGGGTTCGACACTCTTACTTATCGAAAGGACTACGATATATCCCTTATACTTGTGGGTCATCACAACGCGCCAATCATAGGCAGCAGACCAACTGACTGGGCAGTACGCATCGGCCCCACGAGTCTACTCCAGGCGGGCCCTACGACTGCGTCAGCCGGATCGGCCGCGGGATCCGTGCCAGATCTGCCCCATGCCCCCCGCTTGCCTAGGTCCTCTGCGGACGCGTCTACTGCTCCCTCCACGTCCCCAACCACAAATGATCCCATGCTGCATGGCGGGTCTGCTCCCTCGGGATCGGCATGATCTCCTCTGTAGCAGCTTGTCACCCCGCCTAGATCTTCTGCAGCTCCACCACTCGCAGGCGGCTTCAGGCAGGGATTATTCAGCCTGTCAATCACAAAACTAAATATGGTTTGGCTATTTGTTCTAATTCCACAGGCGAACAACGTAATTTTAATGATGGCCTTGCTGGTCCATGGTGGAAGCAGGCTATGGATGAAGAGTTTCATGCTCTTCAAAAAAATCATACTTGGCACCTTGTTCCTTATCATCCATGTAAAAAATTTCATTGATTGCAAGTGGGTGTACCGCATCGAACATCGGTCGGATGGCACCATTGATTGCTATAAAGCCAAACTTGTTGCTTAATGGTTTAAGCAGAGGTATGGACTTGATTATGAGGACACTTTCAGTCGTGTTGTTAAAGCTGCCACTATTCGTCTTGTTTTGTCCATTGCTATGTCCATAGGCTGGAGTGTTCATCAGCTAGATGTGCATAATGCATTACTTCATGGTGTTCTGAAAGAGGAAGTTTACATGAAGCAACCTCCTGGGTTTGAGGATAAAAGCAAATTGTTTCATATCTGCAGGCTTGACAAATCCCTCTATCTAAAGCAAGCCCCCAGAGCATGGTACTCGCGCTTGAGCTCCAAAATGAAAACACTTGGTTTCATTCCCTCCAAGTCAGATACATTCTTGTTCATTTACAATAAGTCACACACCATCATTTTTGTGCTTATTTATGTGGTTCACATTATTGTTATCAGTTCCTCTGATAAGGCAGTGACAACTTTGTCGCAAGATTTGCACTCAGATTTTGCTCTCAAGGATCTAGGATATCTTCACTTTATTCTTGGTATTGAGGTTAATAGAAACCATGAAGGTTGGCTTCATCTTTCTCAGGAAAAATATGCAATTGATCTTTTGAGCAAGACTGGGGTGCAAGGTTGTAAACCATCCCCAACTCCACTTTCCAATGCAGAAAAATTGTCTCTTGCAAAGGGTGTACTCTTGAATCAAGAGGATGGCACCAAGTACAGATGTCTGGTTGCACTTGACACTTACACGACCTGGTATTACTTTTCCAGTCAACAAAGTGTGTGAGTTTCTTCATGCACCTACCTCATCTTATTGGACTGCTGCTAAGCGTATTTTGAGATATGTAAAGAACACTTTTAGTGTTTGACTCACTTTCAGCAAGTCTGCCTCTACTCTTGTTAGTGCTTTCTCTAACACTTACTGGGCAGATTTCTTAGATGACAGAAGGTCCACAGGTGGTTTTGCAGTTTTCTTTGGACCTAATCTTATTTCTTGGTGTGCCAAGAAGCAAGCAACAGTGTCACGATCTAGTACCGAGGTACAGTACAAAGCACTGGCTAATGCAACAGTAGAGATCATATGGATCAAGTCCATGCTTAAGGAACTTGGAAGATATGCTCAAACACCATGTCTTTCATGTGAAAATCTTGGTGCCACATATCTTTCTGCTAATCCTGTGTTTCATGCAAGGACTAAACACATTGAGATTGATTATCATTTTATTAGGGAAAGGGTTGAAGGAAATATGCCCTAGAGGCAATAATAAAGTTATTATTTATTTCCTTATATCATGATAAATGTTTATTATTCATGCCAGAATTGTATTGACCGGAAACATAATACTTGTGTGAATACATAGACAAACAGAGTGTCACTAGTATGCCTCCACTTGACTAGCTCGTTAATCGAAGATGGTTATGTTTCCTAACCATAGACATGAGTTGTCATTTGATTAACGGGATCACATCATTAGGAGAATGATGTGATTGACTTGACCCATTCCATTAGCTTAGCACTTGATCGTTTAGTATGTTGTTGTTGCTTTCTTCATGACTTATACATGTTCCTATGACTATGAGATTATGCAACTCCCGTTTACCGGAGGAACACTTTGTGTGCTACCAAACGTCACAACGTGACTGGGTGATTATAAAGGTGCTCTACAGGTGTCTCCAAAGGTACATGTTGGGTTGGCGTATTTCGAGATTAGGATTTGTCACTCCGATTGTCGGAGAGATATCTCTGGGCCCTCTCGGTAATGCACATCACTTAAGCCTTGCAAGCATTGCAACTAATAAGTTAGTTGCGGGATGATGTATTACGGAACGAGTAAAGAGACTTGCCGGTAACGAGATTGAACTAGGTATTGAGATACCGACGATCGAATCTTGGGCAAGTAACATACCGATGACAAAGGGAACAACGTATGTTGTTACACGGTCTGACCGATAAAGGTCTTCGTAGAATATGTGGGAGTCAATATGAGCATCCAGGCTCTGCTATTGGTTATTGACCGGAGACATGTCTCAGCCATTTCTACATTGTTCTCGAACCCGTAGGGTCCGCACGCTTAACGTTACGATGACAGTTTCATTATGAATTTATATGTTTTGATGTACCGAAGGTTGTTTGGAGTCCCGGATGTGATCACGGACATGACGAGGAGTCTCGAAATGGTCGAGACATAAAGATTGATATATTGGAAGCCTATATTTGGATATCGGAATCGTTTCGGGTGAAATTGGGATTTTACCGGAGTACCGGGGGTTACCGGAACCCCCCGGGGGTTAATGGGCCTACATGGGCCCTAAGGGAGAAGAGGAGGGCCGGCCAGGGCAGGCTGCACGCCCCTCCCCCCTAGTCCGAATAGGACAAGGAAGGGGGGCGCCCCCCTTTCCTCTTTCCCCCTTCCCCTTTCCTTCTTCAACAAGGCAAGAGGGGGGAGTCCTACTCCCGGTAGGAGTAGGACTCCTCCAGGCGCACCCCTAGGGGGCCGGCCGCACCCCCCCTCCCTCCTTTATATACGGAGGCAAGGGGGCACCCCAAGACACACAAGTTGATCTTCGTGATCGTTCCTTAGCCGTGTGCGGTGCCCCCTTCCACCATATTCCACCTTGGTCATATCGTAGCGGTGCTTAGGCGAAGCCCTGCGACGGTAGAACATCAAGATCGTCACCACGCCATCGTGCTGATGGAACTCTTCCCCGACACTTTGCTGGATCGGAGTCCGGGGATCGTTATCGAGCTGAACGTGTGCAAGAACTCAGAGGTGCCGTAGTTTCGGTGCTTGATCGGTCGGGCCGTGAAGACGTACGACTACATCAACCGCGTTGTTATAACACTTCCATTGTCGGTCTACGAGGGTACGTGGACAACACTCTCCCCTCTCGTTGCTATGCATCACCATGATCTTGCATGTGCGTAGGAATTTTTTTGAAATTGCTACGTTCCCCAACAGTGGCATCAGAGCCTGGTTTTATGCGTTGATGTTATATGCACGAGTAGAACACAAGTGAGTTGTGGGCGATATAAGTCATACTGCTTACCAGCATGCCATACTTTGGTTCGGCGGCATTGTTGGATGAAGCGGACCGGACCGACATTACGCGTACGCTTACGCGAGACTGGTTCTACCGACGTGCTTTGCACACAGGTGGCTGGCGGGTGTCAGTTTCTCCAACTTTAGTTGAACCAAGTGTGGCTACGCCCGGTCCTTGCAAAGGTTAAAACAGCACCAACTTGACAAACTATCATTGTGGTTTTTGATGCGTAGGTAAGAACGGTTCTTGCAAAGCCCATAGCAGCCACGTAAAACTTGCAACAACAAAGTAGAGGACGTCTAACTTGTTTTTGCAGGGCATGTTGTGATGTGATATGGTCAAGACATGATGCTAAATTTTATTGTAAGAGATGATCATGTTTTATAACCGAGTTATCGGCAACTGGCAGGAGCCATATGGTTGTCGCTTTATTGTATGCAATGCAATCGCCCTGTAATGCTTTACTTTATCACTAAGCGGTAGCAATAGTCGTAGAAGCATAAGATTGGTGAGACGACAACGATGCTACGATGGAGATCAAGGTGTCGCGCCGGTGACGATGGTGATCATGATGGTGCTTCGGAGATGGAGATCGCAAGCACAAGATGATGATGGCCATGTCATATCACTTATATTGATTGCATGTGATGTTTATCTTTTATGCATCTTATCTTGCTTTGATTGACGGTAGCATTATAAGATGATTCGTCACTAAATTTCAAGATAAAAGTGTTCTTCCTGAGTATGCACCGTTGCCAAAGTTTGTCGTGCCCAGACACCACGTGATGATCGGGTGTGATAAGCTCTACGTCCATCTACAACGGGTGCAAGCCAGTTTTGCACACGCAGAATACTTGGGTTAAACTTGACGAGCCTAGCATATGCAAATATGACCTCGGAACACTGAGACCGAAAGGTCGAGCGTGAATCATATAGTAGATATGATCAACATAGTGATGTTCACCATTGAAAGCTACTCCATTTCACGTGATGATTGGTTATGGTTTAGTTGATTTGGATCACGTGATCACTTAGAGGTTTAGAGGGATGTCTTTCTAAGTGGGAGTTCTTAAGTAATATGATTAATTGAACTTAAATTTATCATGAACTTAGTACCTGATAGTATTTTGCTTGTCTATATTTGATTGTAGATAGATGGCCCGTGCTGTTGTTCCGTTGAATTTTAATGCGTTCCTTGAGAAAGCAAAGTTGAAAGATGATGGTAGCAATTACACGGACTGGGTCCGTAACTTGAGGATTATCCTCATTGCTACACAGAAGAATTACGTCCTGGAAGCACCGCTGGGTGCCAGGCCTGCTGCTGGAGCAACACCAGATGTTATGAACGTCTCGCAGAGCAAAGCTGATGACTACTCTATAGTTCAGTGTGCCATGCTTTACGGCTTAGAACCGGGTCTTCAACGACGTTTTGAACGTCATGGAGCATATGAGATGTTCCAGGAGTTGAAGTTAATATTTCAAGAAAATGCCCGGATTGAGAGATATGAAGTCTCCAATAAGTTCTACAGCTGCAAGATGGAGGAGAACAGTTCTGTCAGTGAGCATATACTCAAAATGTCTGGGTATAATAATCACTTGATTCAACTGGGAGTTAATCTTCCGGATGATAGCGTCATTGACAGAATTCTCCAATCACTACCACAAAGCTACAAGAGCTTTGTGATGAACTATAATATGCAAGGGATGGAAAAGACTATTCCCGAGCTCTTCGCGATGCTAAAAGCCGCGGAGGTAGAAATCAAGAAGGAGCATCAAGTGTTGATGGTCAACAAGACCACTAGTTTCAAGAAAAAGGGCAAGGGGAAGAAGAAGGGGAACTTCAAGAAGAACAGCAAGCAAGTTGCTGCTCAGGAGAAGAAACCCAAGTCTGGACCTAAGCCTGAAACTGAGTGCTTCTACTGCAAGCAGACTGGTCACTGGAAGCGGAACTGCCCCAAGTATTTGGCGGATAAGAAGGATGGCAAGGTGAACAAAGGTATATGTGATATACATGTTATTGATGTGTACCTTACTAGAGCTCACAGTAGCACCTGGGTATTTGATACTGGTTCTGTTGCTAATATTTGCAACTCGAAACAGGGACTACGGATTAAGCGAACACTGGCGAAGGACGAGGTGACGATGCGCATGGGAAATGGTTCCAAAGTCGATGTGATCGCGGTCGGCACGCTACCTCTACATCTACCATCAGGATTAGTATTAGACCTAAATAATTGTTATTTGGTGCCAGCATTGGGCATGAACATTATATCTGGATCTTGTTTGATGCGAGACGGTTATTCATTTAAATCAGAGAATAATGGTTGTTCTATTTATATGAGTAATATCTTTTATGGTCATGCACCCTTGAAGAGTGGTCTATTTTTGATGAATCTCGATAGTAGTGATACACATATTCATAATGTTGAAGCCAAAAGATGCAGAGTTGATAATGATAGTGCAACTTATTTGTGGCACTGCCGTTTAGGTCATATCGGTGTAAAGCGCATGAAGAAACTCCATACTGATGGACTTTTGGAACCACTTGATTATGAATCACTTGGTACTTGCGAACCGTGCCTCATGGGCAAGATGACTAAAACGCCGTTCTCCGGTACTATGGAGAGAGCAACAGATTTGTTGGAAATAATACATACATATGTATGTGGTTCGATGAATGTTGAAGCTCGTGGCGGATATCGTTATTTTCTGACCTTCACAGATGATTTAAGCAGATATGGGTATATCTAATTAATGAAACATAAGTCTGAAACATTTGAAAAGTTCAAAGAATTTCAGAGTGAAGTTGAAAATCATCGTAAGAAGAAAATAAAGTTTCTACGATCTAATCGTGGAGGAGAATATTTGAGTTACGAGTTTGGTCTACATTTGAAACAATGCGGAATAGTTTCGCAACTCACGCCACCCGGAACACCACAGCGTAATGGTGTGTCCGAACGTCGTAATCGTACTTTACTTGATATGGTGCGATCTATGATGTCTCTTACAGATTTACCGCTATCGTTTTGGGGTTATGCTTTAGAGACGGCCGCATTCACGTTAAATAGGGCACCATCAAAATCCATTGAGACGATGCCTTATGAACTATGGTTTGGCAAGAAACCAAAGTTGTCGTTTCTCAAAGTTTGGGGCTGCGATGCTTATGTGAAAAAGCTTCAACCTGATAAGCTCGAACCCAAATCGGAGAAATGTGTTTTCATAGGATACAAAAAAGAGACAGTTGGGTATACTTTCTATCACAAATCCGAAGGAAAAACTTTTGTTGCTAAAAATGGATCCTTTCTAGAGAAGGAGTTTCTCTCGAAAGAAGTGAGTGGGAGGAAAGTAGAACTTGATGAGGTAACTGTACCTGCTCCCTTATTGGAAAGTAGTACATCACAGAAACTGGCTTCTGTGACACCTACACCAATTAGTGAGGAAGCTAATGATGATGATCATGAAACTTCAGAACAAGTTACTACTGAACCTCGTAGATCAACCAGAGTAAGATCCGCACCAGAGTGGTACGGTAATCCTGTTCTGGAAGTCATGCTACTAGATCATGATGAACCTACGAACTATGAAGAAGCGATGGTGAGCCAGATTCCGCAAAATGGCTTGAAGCCATGAAATCCGAGATGGGATCCATGTATGAGAACAAAGTGTGGACTTTGGTTGACTTGCCCGATGATCGGCAAGCAATTGAGAATAAATGGATCTTCAAGAAGAAGACTGACGCTGACGGTAATGTTACTGTCTACAAAGCTCGACTTGTTGCAAAAGGTTTTCGACAAGTTCAAGGGATTGACTACGATGAGACCTTCTCACCCGTAGCGATGCTTAAGTCTGTCCGAATCATGTTAGCAATTGCCGCATTTTATGATTATGAAATTTGGCAAATGGATGTCAAAACTGCATTCCTGAATGGATTTCTGGAAGAAGAGTTGTATATGATGCAACCAGAAGGTTTTGTCGATCCAAAGGGAGCTAACAAAGTATGCAAGCTCCAGCGATCCATTTATGGACTGGTGCAAGCCTCTTGGAGTTGGAATAAACGCTTTGATAGTGTGATCAAAGCATTTGGTTTTGTACAGACTTTTGGAGAAGCTTGTATTTACAAGAAAGTGAGTGGGAGCTCTGTAGCATTTCTGATATTATATGTGGATGATATATTGCTTATCAAAAATGATATAGAATTTCTGGATAGCATAAAGGGATACTTGAATAAGATTTTTTTCAATGAAAGACCTTGGTGAAGCTGCTTACATATTGGGCATTAAGATCTATAGAGATAGATCTAGACGCTTAATTGGACTTTCACAAAGCACATACCTTGACAAAGTTTTGAAGAAGTTCAAAATGGATCAAGCAAGGAAAGGGTTCTTGCCTATGTTACAAGGTGTGAAGTTGAGTAAGACTCAATGCCCGACCACTGCAGAAGATAGAGAAAAGATGAAAGAAGTTCCCTATGCTTCAGCCATAGGCTCTATGATGTATGCAATGCTGTGTACCAGACCTGATGTGTGCCTTGCTATAAGTCTAGCAGGGAGGTACCAAAGTAATCCAGGAGTGGATCACTGGACAGCGGTCAAGAACATCCTGAAATACCTGAAATGGACTAAGGATATGTTTCTCGTATATGGAGGTGACAAAGAGCTCATCATAAATGGTTACATTGATGCAAGCTTTGACACTGATCCGGACGATTCTAAATCGCAAACCGGATACGTGTTTACATTAAACGGTGGAGCTGTCAGTTGGTGCAGTTCTTAACAAAGCGTCGTGGCGGGATCTACATGTGAAGTGGAGTACATAGCTACTTCGGAAGCAGCAAACGAAGGAGTCTGGATGAAGGAGTTCATATCCGATCTAGGTGTCATACCTAGTGCATCGGGTCCAATGAAAATCTTTGGTGACAATACTGGTGCAATTGCCTTGGCAAAGGAATCCAGATTTCACAAGAGAACCAAGCACATCAAGAGACGCTTCAATTCCATCCGGGATGTAGTCCAAGTGGGAGACATAGAGATTTGCAAGATACATACAGATCTAAATGTAGCAGACCCGTTGACTAAGCCTCTTCCACGAGCAAAACATGATCAGCACAAAGGCTCCATGGGTGTTAGAATCATTACTGTGTAATCTAGATTATTGACTCTAGTGCAAGTGGGAGACTGAAGGAAATATGCCCTAGAGGCAATAATAAAGTTATTATTTATTTCCTTATATCATGATAAATATTTATTATTCATGCTAGAATTGTATTAACCGGAAACATAATATTTGTGTGAAGACAAACAGAGTGTCACTAGTATGCCTCTACTTGACTAGCTCGTTAATCGAAGATGGTTATGTTTCCTAACCATAGACATGAGTTGTCATTTGATTAACGAGATCACATCATTAGGAGAATGATGTTATTGACATGACCCATTCCATTAGCTTAGCACCCGATCGTTTAGTATGTTGCTATTGCTTTCTTCATGACTTATACACGTTCCTATGACTATGAGATTATGCAACTCCCGTTTACCGGAGGAACACTTTATGTGCTACCAAATGTCACAACGTAACTGGGTGATTATAAAGGTGCTCTACAGGTGTCTCCAAAGGTACATGTTGGGTTAGCGTATTTCGAGATTAGGATTTGTTACTCCGATTGTCGGAGAGGTATCTCTGGGCCCTCTCGGTAATGCACATCACTTAAGCCTTGCAAGCATTGCAACTAATAAGTTAGTTGCGGCATGATGTATTACGAAACGAGTAAAGAGACTTGCCGGTAACGAAATTGAACTAGGTATTGAGATACCGACGATCGAATCTCGGGCAAGTAACATACCGATGACAAAGGGAACAACGTATGTTGTTATGCGGTCTGACCGATAAAGATCTTCGTAGAATATGTGGGAGCCAATATGAGCATCCAGGTTCCGCTATTGGTTATTGACCGGAGACATGTCTCGGTCATGTCTACATTGTTCTCGAACCCGTAGGGTCCGCACGCTTAACGTTACGATGACAATTTCATTATGAGTTTATATGTTTTGATGTACCGAAGGTTGTTCGGAGTCCCGGATGTGATCACGGACATGACGAGGAGTCTCGAAATGGTCGAGACATAAAGATTGATATATTGGAAGCCTATATTTGGATATCGGAATCATTCCGGGTGAAATTGGGAGTTTAGCGGAGTACCGGGGGTTACCGGAACCCCCCGGGGGTTAATGGGCCTACATGGGCCCTAAGGGAGAAGAGGAGGGCCGGCCAGGGCAGGTCGCGCGCCCCCTCCCCCCCTAGTCCAAATAGGACGAGGAAGGGGGGGCGGCGCCCCCCTTTCCTCTTTCCCCCTTCCCCTTTCCTTCTCCAACAAGGCAAGAGGGGGGAGTCCTACTCCCGGTGGGAGTAGGACTCCTCCAGGCGCACCCCTAGGGGGCCGGCCGCACCTCCCCTCCCTCCTTTATATACGGAGGCAAGGGGCACCCCAAGACACACAAGTTGATCTTCGTGATCGTTCCTTAGCCGTGTGCGGTGCCCCCTTCCACCATATTCCACCTCGATCATATCGTAGCGGTGCTTAGGCGAAGCCCTGCGATGGTAGAACATCAAGATCGTCACCACGCCGTCGTGCTGATGGAAGTCTTCCTCGACACTTTGCTGGATCGGAGTCCGGGGATCGTCATCGAGCTGAACGTGTGCAAGAACTCGGAGGTGCCGTAGTTTCGGTGCTTGATCGGTCGGGCCGTGAAGACATACGACTACATCAACCGCGTTGTTATAACGCTTCCGCTGTCGGTCTACGAGGGTACGTGGACAACACTCTCCCCTCTCGTTGCTATGCATCACCATGATCTTGCATGTGCATAGGATTTTTTTTGAAATTTCTACGTTCCCCAACAAGGGTTGCAAGCAAGGAGTTGGAGATTTGATTTATTCCTTCAAAAGACCAAGTTGCAGATGGGTTTACAAAGGCCTTGGCTACAAGACAATTTGAAGAGTTCAAACGTAATCTTAAGCTGAGAAGTTCAGATTAAGGGAGGGTGTTGAACATGCAATATGTTACAGAGGAGGAGGCGCCGTTGACACTTGTCATGGGCCAGCCTTTGGCGTGGCCGCACCCTTGACATGCTCGACGTGGTGACTACTCTAGCGTAGGCTTTCTGTTGAGGTTGTTAGAGATAGTTCTCATGTTTAACTAATTCTATCTCTTCCTCTGATTCTCTCTATAACCACCGCTCTCGATTATGCAATCTCTACATAGGCTTGTACCCATCGATCATCCTATCAATATATACATGCGGGCTCTCGTGTATGAGGGTTGATATGCTTCCATAACTCTTTACACTTTGTAGTCAATGTTCCTTTGTCATTTTTGTCTATGTGGATATCTAGAGATGTCTTCATCTCTTGCAGCATGGAGGGGTGCTCTGCTTCTTTTTCTTATCTACCATAGTATTAGCTCCGTTCAAAAAGTTTGTCTTAGATTTATCTAGATACAATGTAGAATACAGGGTGCTTTGCTTCTTGGCTGCATGGGATGGAAATGCCACTACCATGTTTGGCTTCACTCACAGGTTACTTCCCATTCATTCTTTTACGAGAAACAGTAGGATTTCTCCTAGTGTGTGTACTTTTATTGATTTTGTTTGAGAAATTGTAGCAGCTCTATACAAAAGGGAGTTTAGGATCCCAGGAAAAACAGAGAAAACTAAATACCATGTGGTTAAAATTAATAGAGTTGCAATCTATATGGTATTCCTAGGGTTCATCTCATATAAAACTGATATAACTCGATAACTCATAAATTGCATGACCGCCATAACATTTTCAGATACAGTCGGCTAATTATTGAAATCAATAGGCATACATGAGGCAGGAATGACATGTCATCACTTGGGGACAAGTAGGTTGATGAGGTTGCTGGCGACACTACAATGCTCCGTCATCTCACGATCTATGTAGGACACTGGGGACTTCTTCTTGATCCATTTGAACGCTTCCTTGCATGTGTGACTAGCACCCATTGCAAATGAAACAACGTTCAACGTAGAAGGGTACAACCCTCTTTCGAAGTATATGTCGGCAAAAATCTCCAGGGCACTAGTGGCTTCAGTGTAAGCCTTGAGGCAGATGGCAATTGCAAACCCCTCCGGTGTGCTCTGGTTGTTCTTGGATAGGTCACTGATGACCTCGACATTGTGTTTGGCGGTGTTAGTGGTGATATTCAACGCAATACTGGCGAGGTCATGCTCAGTGGAGGCATGGGAGCTTTGTGGCTTGGCGGTAATCACGGCTATGCACAATGCGGTGTTGTTTGTCTTGTTACATGTGCGGGAGATGAAATCAGTGTCAGCATGGGCAACAAGGAGGCTAGAGGACACGATGGCGAGCACGGCGAGAAACATAGCTACAAATGTTGAAACACTGACCATTGCATTTTGCATTTGGGGTGCATGCTGACTATATATATTTCTATATATAGACAACCCTCCAAGAGAAAATCCTTCTCAGATCTCCATACTAGTCACATAGTATTTATTTCTTTTGCTACATAGAATATGATGGCAAATCATTTCAATAAATGAATGACAAAATGACTACTTTAGCTTTTGGGGTGCATGCTGACTATATGTATTTCTATATATAGACACCCCTCCAAGAGAAAATCCTTCTCAGATCTCCATATTAGTCACATAGTATTTATTGCTTTTGCTACATAGAATATGATGGCAAATCATTTCAATAAATCAATGACAAAATGAGTGCTTTAGCTTTTGTGAATCCAGCTAGTGAATAAATGTACAAACAATTTCAGAAATCAAAATTAAAATAAACATAATCTATATCTCTATATGGAAAATCCTTGTGGTCTGATCTGCCTTAATTATAGTATATTTATTGCTTTTGCTACATGGACTGTAACAGCAAACCAAATAAATGAATGAATGAATGATCAAATGAGTGCTCTAACTCCCGTGAATTCATCTACTGAATCAACGTACAACCAGTTTTGCAAATGAACAAATAAAGAGTTAATTACATTTTTAGTACATAAACTTGCATTAGATGTACAGATTCAAACATAAACTTCAAAAATGACACAAATCAGCCCCACAACTTTTTTATGGGTACATTTGAGTACATTTCCCTTAACTGTGCAGCTAGTTGCCCCACGCTTCATGCATGCATGTGGGTCCCACTTGTCAGTGACGAAGAATGAAATAGAAACACAATAAAAAATAATGCTTACATGATTTTAACATAAGACTTCCCCTTGCACGCGTATGGCACTAGCCACTGGGCCACCACCTAGCAATTGACAAATGTAGATATAGACATCATTTATATTGTTTAGCAGAAAAATTGATTTGAATCTAAAATCGCGTTGCAAGTGGCTCATTTTGTGCGCGCCTCTGTTATCACCTTTTTCTCCCGCTTGACCGGTTATTAGAAATTTCAGTGAGCCCCTAATGTATTTTATATCATTCAAACTATCTAAGTTCTTTTAGTATTTACAAGCTCAGGTGTATTATCAAATAGAGCTCGTATGCAAATGCTTTACTTCAAGTGATAATTCGAGCAAACCATCATCTTGATGTCCCAGGATCAACTTCCCCGATTTCACAAACCAGAATTTTTTAGCGTTGAATAACTGAGAAATTGCTTTTGGAGGCCAAGCTCCATGGAGGCCTCCAAATGCAAAATTCAAAATTCATGAAAATTCATACTTTTACATTTCATTTTTTTGAGAAAATACAGATATACATGAAGACAGAATGCACAGGTGTGTAAATTTTCATCATGTAATACATTGAAATGAGGGATGTGCAAAAAAAAATCTGGGGCTTTTTAACAGATGATACTATTCATAATCCCAGACCATGAAATTTGTCTTTTTGGTACAGGGCACATTTCAACGTATATCATCCTGAAATTTTACACAGAGGCACCTCACATCCTCGTTTATTTGTAAAAAAAGTTCAGATGTTTTTAAACCAAAAATTACATTTTTTTTCAAACATTCGGCCTCTATGGAGGCTGAGATACGCCACACTATGAAGAAATCCAGTTAAAAAAGGATGATGTGGGTTAGACCTGCCTCGAACACGCACCCTTCTGATTAAAACATGGCAAGCTGACCGCTTGAACGGGAGACAATTTATAGATCGTGTCATTAAACATTATATATTTATACGGTAAAACATTTTGAATTAAAAATTCTGAACAAGAAAATTCCAAAAAAAATTCAAGATTTTCCGAAAACTGGTTTATTCGGTCCCACTTTAAAAACCTAAATTGAGAAAAAATCTGATCAAACCCCGAGCAGCGTGTATTTTGACTTCAAAATAGTCGTTTTGTTAAACAATACAAAAGATCTCTAGCTCTGTCATTATCAATAATTTCGTGGTGTTGCAACGTCCTGAGATCGAATCCTAGTATGCAAGCATGGAACATGAGACAGCTGACGTGCAAAGTTTAACGGAGAGTTAACGGCATTGATGGAAATGTACTTAAACGTACCAGAAAAACAAATTGTAGGGGCAATTTGTTATATATTTTCAACTTTATGTACGAATATGTATATACAGTGCAAGTTTATGTGTTAAAGTGTAATGAACTCACAAATAAATATAATCTATATCCATATGGACGAGTCCAAGAAAAATCCCTATGATCCGAGATCTGCCTTAATAAACACTATATATTTATTGTTTCTACTACACTAAATGTGATAGCAAACCAAATGAATGAATGAATGATCTAATGGGTACTCTAAATATCATGAATACAACTAATGAATAAATGTACAAAAAATTGCAAATAACAAATGTATGCAATTTATATCTCCATATTGGCGCCCACATGAGAAAATCTTTGTAATGCGAGATCTGCCTTAATCACAATATATTTATTGTTTTTGCTTCATGGAATCAGAAGAAACATCATATATATAAATGAATAATCACACGAGTATTCTAACTCGTGAATTTGTCTAGTTAATAAATGTCGAAATAATTTTGCAGATGAACAAACGGATGTAATCTATATCTCTAGATGGAAGTCCACCACCGAAAATCCTTACGATTTGAAATTTGTTTTAATCATAGTATATTTATAGTTTATGATGTGTGGAATGCAATAGAAAACCAAATGAATAAATGAATGCTCAAATGAGTACCGCAAATCAAGTGAATCCATCTAGTTAAAAATGTACAAAGAAGTTTTGCAAATTTGTTGACGTCTGCCGGAGAAATCCTTATGATCTAAGGTCAGCCTTAGTGACAGTGTATTTATTTCTTTTGCTAGGTGGACCGTGCCGGCACCGCACAGTTTGACCATAGCCTACACGGGCTAGACATGCATGCGCAATGTCAAGCCAGAACCACGCCACCAATGCCCACATGAGCGCCGTCGCACCAACACCTCTGCGTCGCAACCCACAGCCACGCCGATTCCAGGGGACTGAGATCCCGTGCCTTGCTGTAGTCAAGTCATCGTGTGCCTTGCCCCCTACCATCCAGCGTCCATGTTGATCCTACGGCCAGCAGCAACTCACAGTCAAAATACCCACCTGTACACAGAACAACAATAACTGGCAGGGGAAACAGAGGAAACAGAGGCCCTTCATGCAAAGAACAGAGCAGAACATAAATTCAGTTAACACGCAGTTCAGTCTATCTAAACAGCAAGAGTTTGACAAAACAACAGTCTTACAAGGCTGTAAACAACGTAACAAAATACAGTTTAATTTAGCAAGCAAAAACACTTCGGTTCAGTTTAGGAAACATCAAGCAAAAAGGAAAACCCAAGCCATTTTAAATACAAGGACATTCAGTTAAGAGGTTCAGGAAATTAATAGGGCAGAAAGGTGAACACGGTACAGAGCCTTTTGTAGGCGTGAATAAACTAATTTTTGAAGCAAATTACCATAGAAATTTGTTCTTACATAATCATCCAAGTACATAGTGTTGGCCCTTTTACTTGTACATTTAGGGCACAAAAGACTATAGTTAGCCCCCAAGTCCAAAATACTATAGTTAAGCACTGTCCAAAATACTAGTCGACACTCCCAAAATACTATCTAACAAGCTTCTAAATACTAGAACAGATCTTCATCATAACGGGTAGCTGTCAAGAGTTGCGTGTAACTCATTATCTTGTTGCACCCTTGAAACTCCATATTTGCTCCTTCATCGCGCCCATCCTTCTCCACTCCTACTTGAGGCCCTGCACCATCATGTTTCTTTTGTTTCTGCAATAAAACTTCTAATAAGTAATTTATGAATGAAAGGTAACACCACGCCATGTACATCTTGCTACATACCTTTGCTCTTTGGTTTTTGGATGCCACAACTTTAGTTGCCTTGCGCTTCCCTTTGAGTAACTTATCAAACCAATTTTTTCTTCTCCTCAAATTTTTTGATTGAACCTCTTTTTTCTTGAACTTTGCAGCACTAAGAACCTCTTTTGTTTCTGCACTAAGAACCTCATTTGTTTGCTGCACATTTGGGTCAACATTTTCTTCGCCATTACATGGCTTACTCGTCGCATTGGCAATTGCGTTCAGTTTATCCTCTAGTTGTGGACCAATGCAATCAAGTGCATTTCTAACAGCAAACAACATTCCAGAGAGTAGGCTATTTTATATGCCAAAGTGTGAAATTTGTGAGACAAATCTTTGTACCGAAGTTGAGCTTCCAACTTTGGATTTTCTACCACATTCCTTCCTTGTCTATCTTGTATGCTTCCATTGCGTGCTTCTCTAGTCCATCTTTTTAAGAAATAATGTGATGGCAATACTTTTATATTCATCAAATCAAGCACTTTGAGACCATGTCCACACAATATTCCCGTCCTATTGAACATTCCACAACTACATGAAGCTGTTTGGGTCAGAGGATCACCGATCACTACGCGCTCCTCTTGGAATTTTAAATCACCATGCAAACTCCCAATAGCAACTGCAAATTTGTTATGCCCATCCAATGATCTAGTGCATGCAGCCATGGATCTTTCATATTCACTTTGGAAAGCTTCAAAAATAACTGGAGTGTACTCTTTGCTTGCTAGCACCAACATAGGTGTGTGCATCTTGATTCTTGGCAATTTCTTCCTTGCATCAAATTCAGATTGCAATTCCTTTCTTCTTTTTACTTCCACTGTCCTCTCAAAATGCATCAAGAACCGAACAATATGGAAATCTGATTTCAAATGGTTTTTCAATGAATTGTTGAAGCTTTCACTAAGTTGTGTACTTCTCACTCCCAAACTAAACACATCTCTCATATAACATTCAGCCCATTTTTCTTTCAACTTGTAGATACTATCTAACCAAGTTTGCTTGTGCACTTTATGCCTCATATTGTCAAATGCTTCCTGAAATTCTGTTTTGTCCTAGCCATATATACATTCACTAAAATCAGTGAGAATATGAGACTCCTCATCTTCATCCTCATCTTCATCTTTCCCATCATCTTCATCTTTCCCATCATCTTTATCTTTCCCTTCATCTTTCTCTTTCCCTTCATCTTTTTCTTCACCCTTCAATGGTGATAAATGCTTGACAGCATTTTGCATTATATGAAAGGTGCACAATCCATGATATGATTCCGTGAAGACTTTTCCTATAGCTTTCCCCATTGCTGCATCTTGATCCATATAAATAGTTCTAGGTTGCTTCCCATTATGTGCAGCTAGAAAAGTCTCAAAAAGCCATGTAAATGAGTCACATGTTTCATCAAATAGCAATGCAGCACCAAAAATGGTGGTTTCTCTAAACTAATTGAGTCCAAGAAAAACACCTGGCCTATATTCTTTGTTTGTGCCAAAAGTGGTATCAAATGTGACAACATCGCCAAAGTGTGCATAGTCAAGAACCATTTTAGCATCAGCCCAGAATATGTTGGTTATATGCTCCTCACAGTCCAACTGCAAAGCATATTGGAAAGATGGGTTCTCAATGATTTTGTCATGGAAGTACTTCAACATACTACCAGCCTGTCCAAAAGCCAACTCTCTCTGCCGCTTGCTTAGCAAATGATTCTTTTGGTCAACACAAGTGTAGCCGAGGTTAAGTGGTCCACCAAATTGACGACAAGCAAGCTCATGTGCAGCTTTTGGCATGATTCCAGAGTCATCAGCGGCTTCTATTTCAAAAGCTTGTACTTCGGAAATCTTCCTTTGTGATGCCATCAAGTGACAAGTTTGTGGCAATTGGAGGTAATGATTGTGTTCTAGCACAATATCTGTGACTTCATAATTTCCCCCACTCGATCCAATGTTATAGTCATCCGGGCTTTGCAATCTGTTCTTGTTTCAGCTCTAATACGCTTTGGCACATGATCCAATGTTATCCATTTTTTTCCTAAGACCCTCATTGGAACAAACAAATCTGCATGAAGTCACTTCACCATCAAACTTGCTTACATGCTTGTTTCTCTTCCTCACATCAAACCCTACACGGCCACCATATGCAACCCAAAACACCCAAGCTTCATCTACATTTCTGAACCTCATACCAACTTGAGGTATTCCCTTATCAATTTCACCCATTGTACACCACTTTGCAAATGCACAACACTCACAACACTAAAATCTTGTCAAATTGCACAACTCCGCAGCCCAATCAACAACAATTCTGTTAAATGGGACAGTACACACATCAATTTCACACAACACATAAAAAAATCAGCTAAATAGCAAAGACGACTACCTGTTTGAGTCGGCCTGGAGCTCAATGGCCACTTCAGGGAAGCCGCGGGAATGGATGGAGGGAGCCGTTGGAGCCCGTCGGAGGGGGGAGGGGGTGGAGGAGCCCGGAGTGGTGATGGAGGAACCTGTCGACGCCGTTTTCTTCAGTGGCCGCGGCTGGAGCTCGATCCACTCCGTTTCCTGCGGCGGCGGGGCGGAGAGATGGCGACGGGAGCGGGGGCGGGCCAGAAAGAGGGCGGCGGGGGCGAGGGTGGCGGCGGGCGTGGTGGGAGAGCGGAGGCGGCGGGCGCGGCGGAAGCGGCGGCGGCGGCCGATGCCCCAGCCCGCGCAGTTTTCCTCTGCCCGCGGGAATGTGTTGGGGAACGTAGTAATTTCAAAAAAATTCCTACGCACACGCAAGATCATGGTGATGCATAGCAACGAGAGGGGAGAGTGTGATCTACGTACCCTTGTAGACCGATAGCGGAAGCGTTAACACAACGCGGTTGATGTAGTCATATGTCTTCACGGCCCGACCGATCAAGCACCGAAACTACGGCACCTCCGAGTTCTAGCACACGTTCAGCTCGATGACGATCACCGGACTCCGATCCAGCAAAGTGTCGGGGAAGAGTTCCGTCAGCATGACGGCGTGGTGACGATCTTGATGTACTACCGTCGCAGGGCTTCGCCTAAGCACCGCTACAATATTATCAAGGTCTATGGTGGAAGGGGGCACCGCACACGGCTAAGAATATGATCACCTGGATCAACTTGTGTCTCTAGGGGTGCCCCTGCCCCCGTATATAAAGGATCAAAGGGGGGGGGGCGGTGCGGCCGGCCAGGAGAGGGCGCGCCAGGAGGAGTCCTACTCCCTCCGGGAGTAGGATCCCCCCTTTCCTAGTTGGAATAGGATTCGGGAGGGGGAAAGAGGAGAGAGAGAAGGAAGGGGGGGGGGGAGCCGGTCCCCTCACCTTGTCCTATTCGGACTAGGGGGGGAGGGGCGCGCGGCCCAGCCCTGGCCACCCTCCTCTCTTCCACTAAAGCCCACTAAGGCCCATATACCTCCCGGGGGGTTCCGGTAACCTCCCGGTACTCCGGTAAAATCCCGATTTCACCCGAAACACTTCCGATATCCAAATATAGGCTTCCAATATATTAATCTTTATGTCTCGACCATTTCGAGACTCCTCGTCATGTTCGTGATCACATCCGGGATCCGAACAAACTTTGGTACATCAAAATGCATAAACTCATAATATAACTGTCATCGAAACCTTAAGCGTGCGGACCCTACGGGTTCGAGAACAATGTAGACATGACCGAGACACGTCTCCGGTCAATAACCAATAGCGGAACCTGGATGCTCATATTGGCTCCTACATATTCTACGAAGATCTTTCATCGGTCAGACCGCATAACAACATACGTTGTTCCCTTTGTCATCGGTATGTTACTTGCCCGAGATTCGATCGTCGGTATCTCAATACCTAGTTCAATCTCGTTACCGGCAAGTCTCTTTACTCGTTCCGTAATACATCATCTCACAACTAACTCATTAGTTGCAATGCTTGCAAGGCTTATGTGATGTGCATTACCGAGAGGGCCCAGAGATACCTCTCCGACAATCGGAGTGACAAATCCTAATCTCGAAATACGCCAACCCAACATGTACCTTTGGAGACACCTGTAGAGCACCTTTATAATCACCCAGTTACGTTGTGACGTTTGGTAGCACACAAAGTGTTCCTCTGGCAAACGGGAGTTGCATAATCTCATAGTCATAGGAACATGTATAAGTCATGAAGAAAGCGATAGCAACATACTAAATGATCGGGTGCTAAGCTAATGGAATGGGTCATGTCAATCAGATCATTCACCTAATGATGTGATCCCGTTAATCAAATAACAACTCTTTGTCCATGGTTAGGAAACATAACTATCTTTGATTAACGAGCTAGTCAAGTAGAGGCATACTAGTGACACTCTGTTTGTCTATGTATTCACACATGTATTATGTTTCTGGTTAATACAATTCTAGCATGAATAATAAACATTTATCATGATATAAGGAAATAAATAATAACTTTATTATTGCCTCTAGGGCATATTTCCTTCAGTCTCCCACTTGCACTAGAGTCAATAATCTAGATTACACAGTAATGATTCTAACACCCATGGAGCCTTGGTGTTGATCATGTTATGCTCGTGTAAGAGGCTTAGTCAATGGGTCTGCTACATTCAGATCCGTATGTATCTTGCAAATCTCTATGTCTCCCACCTGGACTAGATCCCGAATGGAATTGAAGCGTCTCTTGATGTGCTTGGTTCTCTTGTGAAATCTGGATTCCTTAGCCAAGGCAATTGCACCAGTATTGTCACAAAAGATTTTCATTGAATCCGATGCACTAGGTATGACACCTAGATCGGATATGAACTCCTTCATCCAGAGTCCTTCATTTGCTGCTTCCGACGCAGCTATGTATTCCGCTTCACACGTAGATCTTGCCACGACGCTTTGTTTAGAACTGCACCAACTGACAGCTCCACCATTTAATATAAACACGTATCCGGTTTGCGATTTAAAATCGTCCGGATCAGTGTCAAAGCTCGCATCGACGTAACCATTTACGATTAGCTCTTTGTCACCTCCATAAACGAGAAACATATCCTTAGTCCTTTTCAGGTATTTCAGGATGTTCTTGACCGCTGCCCAGTGATCCACTCCTGGATTAGTTTGGTACCTCCCTGCTAGACTTATAGCAAGGCACACATCAGGTCTGGTACACAGCATTGCATACATGATAGAGCCTATGGCTGAAGCATAGGGAACATCTTTCATTTTCTCTCTATCTTCTGCAGTGGTCGGGCATTGAGTCTGACTCAAATTCACACCTTGTAACACAGGCAAGAACCCTTTCTTTGCTTGATCCATTTTGAACTTCTTCAAAACTTTGTCAAGGTATGTGCTTTGTGAAAGTCCAATTAAGCGTCTTGATCTATCTCTATAGATCTTAATGCCTAATATGTAAGCAGCTTCACCGAGGTCTTTCATTGAAAAACTCTTATTCAAGTATCCCTTTATGCTATCCAGAAATTCTATATCATTTCCAATTAGTAATATGTCATCCACATATAATATCAGAAATGCTATAGAGCTCCCACTCACTTTCTTGTAAATACAGGCTTCTCCAAAAGTCTGTATAAAACCAAATGCTTTGATCACACTATCAAAGCGTTTATTCCAACTCCGAGAGGCTTGCACCAGTCCATAAATGGATCGCTGGAGCTTGCACACTTTGTTAGCTCCCTTTGGATCGACAAAACCTTCTGGTTGCATCATATACAACTCTTCTTCCAGAAATCCATTCAGGAATGCAGTTTTGACATCCATCTGCCAAATTTCATAATCATGAAATGCGGCAATTGCTAACATGATTCGGACAGACTTAAGCATCGCTACGGGTGAGGAGGTCTCATCATAGTCAATCCCTTGAACTTGCCGAAAACCTTTTGCGACAAGTCGAGCTTTGTAGACAGTAATATTACCGTCAGCGTCAGTCTTCTTCTTGAAGATCCATTTATTCTCAATTGCTTGCCGATCATTGGGCAAGTCAACCAAAGTCCATACTTTATTCTCATACATGGATCCCATCTTAGATTTCATGGCTTCAAGCCATTTTGCGGAATCTGGGCTCACCGTTGCTTCTTCATAGTTCGTAGGTTCATCATGATCTAGTAGCATGACTTCCAGAACAGGATTACCGTACCACTCTGGCGCGGATCTCACTCTGGTTGATCTACGAGGTTCAGTAGTATCTTGTTCTGAAGTTTCATGATCATTATCATTAGCTTCCTCACTAATTGGTGTAGGTGTCACAGAAACAGGTTTCTGTGATGTACTACTTTCCAATAAGGGAGTAGGTACAGTTACCTCGTCAAGTTCTACTTTCCTCCCACTCACTTCTTTCGAGAGAAACTCCTTCTCCAGAAAGTTTCCGAATTTAGCAACAAAAGTCTTGCCTTCGGATCTGTGATAGAAGGTGTATCCAATAGTTTCCTTTGGATATCCTATGAAGACACATTTTTCCGATTTGGGTTCGAGCTTATCAGGTTGAAGCTTTTTCACATAAGCATCACAGCCCCAAACTTTCAGAAACAACAACTTTGGTTTCTTGCTAAACCATAGTTCATAAGGTGTCGTCTCAACGGATTTTGATGGTGCCCTATTTAACGTGATCATAGACATACTAAACGATCGGGTGCTAAGCTAATGGAATGGGTCATGTCAATCAGATCATTCACCTAATGATGTGATCCCGTTAATCAAATAACAACTCTTTGTCCATGGTTAGGAAACATAACCATCTTTGATTAACGAGCTAGTCAAGTAGAGGCATACTAGTGACACTCTGTTTGTCTATGTATTCACACATGTATTATGTTTCCGGTTAATACAATTCTAGCATGAATAATAAACATTTATCATGATATAAGGAAATAAATAATAACTTTATTATTGCCTCTAGGGCATATTTCCTTCAGAATGTGTCTGGCAGCCCGCGTAGTTTTCCCCTGTATTGAGTCCCTTTGACTGGATGTGAAATGCTGCCAGCCGTAGGATTGATTTGGACGATGGATGTAGGGGGCAAGGCACTCCGTGACCCGCCTCTGGCGAGGCACTGGATCTTGATCCGATTCCAGGGGGAGGACAACACGATGGACGGGTGATTTTACATTTATATTAGCATAGGTCCACAAGTTATGTATTGTAAAACATTCAAACGTATAGTGATCTGAACTCTTGGTTATATATATATATAGGGTGGGTCTATTCTAATAACACCCCTTAAGACCTTATTCTAATAACACTTCCTCTTATTCTGATAACACTACGTCTAACATTGGAACAGACAAAAAACGCCACCGCCCCACTAGTGCCCACCCGCCCACCACTCCACCTCCACCTCCACCTCCCATCCCGCACGACCCCACATCCTCCTCCTCTTCCCGAGCGGTGCCGCCCCGCCTCCTCCTCCTCCTCCTCCCGCCCGGCACCGCCCCGCCTACTCCTCCTCCTGCCCGGCGCCGCCCCGCCTACTCCTCCTCCCGCCCGGCGCTGCCCCGTGACTTCCCATCGCCGGATCCAGGTCGCGCCGACTTTCGCGACTCCCAGCCACCGGATCCAGGCCCACGCCCAGCCATCCCGCGACTCCAAGCCGCCGATCGAGGCCACGCCGGTGCCGAATCCACGTTGCGGCGAGCCCCCCGCAACGCCTCCCCTGACCCACCTTCTATCCATCCGGCCGGCGTGCAGGCACCGACGCCATCGCACGGGCTTCCTCCCCCACAGCCCTCAGGTTCCCCTCCCCTTCCCCCATCTCCACCTGCCACCGCATCCGTCGCTCCATCTCGCCCCACGCTGCTCCGTCGAGGCCCAGTGGATGGATCCTCTGTGACCTCCTACCATCGTCCCTGCAACCTCCTTCCCCGCCAGCCTCCCCCCCCCCCGCGGCAACTCCTAGTACAAGCGGCGCTGGATCTAGGCTCTCCTGCTTCCCTTCCCCTCCCCTCTGGCGAGCTCTGTCGCCCCCATCCTCTCCGACGAGCTCTCCTGTCTCCCCACCCCTCTAGCGAGCTCGCCGCGGCCGGATCCACCCTTCCGACCTCTGGATCCGCTACAGCCCTGCCTTGCCTCACCGCCCCGTGGCGACGGAACTGAGCGCCACCGGCCCCTGCTCCAGCCCGCCGGGCGCCATGTGGTCTGCTCCGTCAAGCCACCGGTGGATCCAAGCTCGAAAGCTCAGCTGGTTCACCGCGCGCCGCCCCTGGTCTTCTGCCGTGACCGTCGGGATCCCCAGCCCCTCTGCCACCGCATCCAGCTCGCCACCGCTAGATTCGCCTACCCGGCGACACCACCGTCTCACTGCAGTCCCCCCTCTCTCTGTAAACCCCTCTTCCAGATACTTACTACGGCGAGCACCACAGGCAACAGCGGCCTGCAGTTCGTTGGCGGCGAGTGTGTGGCTCGCACTGCAGTTCGGTCGTCTTTTTTTGGATTCACTTTTGATTGTTTTGCAACAAAGGGATGCAGTTCTTTTGGTGGCTGGCCGGTGAGCGTGCAGGTCCCCCACACCGGATCCTTCCCCTTGGACTATGGCGTACCAGCAGGTACGACAAAAAGTTGCCATGGCCAGTGACGCCATCACTAGACTCCGGCTAGGTAAGACAAAAAATGCCCAGATCAAATCGTTCGCTATTGTTCTCCGCTGACGATGAGCAGTGCATGTTCCTCTTCATTGCAGGTCGCTTGGGTCCTCGGTGCATCTCGGTCGACGGCAGCGAGAAGTTAGTTGCAGGTTCGCTATTTTTGAAGTCCCCCTGTCATTGTGGGAGCATTGCAGTTCGTTTCACCCCGTCTCATAGTACAGAGATTGTGCGAGCATTGCAGTTCGTGTGCATGCTGAATTTCTTGTTATTTATCTAAAAAAATGTGGTTGACTTACAGTAATGTGGTCCATCTTCGAGCGTGTTGTGGTTCAGTAATGTGGTCCAGCTTTGAGCGTGTTGTGGTTCAGTTTCGAGTGTGTTGCCGTTCCAAATGTGAAATGCAAAGATGTTAAGGAAATGAAAAAAAGTAATGCGATTCACTTAAAATTGTGTCGAGGTTTGCTTTTTCTTTGATTGTGAAGTGCACTCGCCTTGTATCAAAAAACAGTAACAGATAAGCGTTTGCAGTACTCTCTGTTCGACATTGCAGTGCGATTTTCCGTCTGATGCAAAATCCATAGCCCAATGTGAAGTGCAAAAAAAGTTAGGGAGATGGCAAAAAAAACTGCATGATTTTCTATTTGCAGTACTCTCTGTTCGATATAGCACATGGTAATTTTGAAGCTCACTTTGTTCTCTCACGAAGTTTGCCATAAAACACCTTTGTGGTTTTCCGAAACAAAAACACCTCGGAAAGCAGCTCACTTCTCATTACATGTGGTTTACTTGCTCAGTTCCTGCGGTCCACTCGCCTGATCTACGCAAGTAAAAAATATTGAGTTTGGAAAAAGCTCAAGCGGTTCACTTTCGGTAGTGTCGCGGCCTGTTTATGTTGTCACGAGGTTCGCTTTTCATAGTATTGCGGTTCACCAAACACTCGATATGAAGTGCACTCCACCTCGTTTGGGAAAATGGACGTCCCATGAAAAATAAATCATGCAGTGCACATGTCCGTCCGATGAAGTGCGGATTTCAGTCTAAAAGTAGTGCACTCCACCTCGTTTGGGAAAATTTACGTCCCACAAAAAAGAAATCATGAAGTGCACTTGTCTGTCTAATGAAGTGTGTTTTTAGTCTAAATAAGTGCGGTTTTTTATTTAATGCAGTACGGCTCGTTTACGATAGTCTCCAGGTTCACTTTCATAGTATAGTGGTTCACCAACACTCGACATAAAATGCACTCCACCTCGTTTAGGAAAATTTACGTCTCACAAAAAAGAATTCATGCAGTGTACTTGTTTGTCCAATGAAGTGCGGTTGTTCGTCCGATGCAGTGCGGTTTTCGGTCGGTTGAAGTACCCACGTCGATTTGGGTGTTGCGAAAAACAGAGTGTCCGCATTTCGATAAATTTAAAACTGCTCCTAAACCGTAAGGAATTAGAGAGAGTGTTCTACATGAAAAAGTTGCGTCTCGTCAATATCTTTCCAACGGCATATCATTTGAATCGTTTCGACAACCAGTTTATAAATTTTTTGCGAAAAACGACCGCTGCCTCTCGTCGTTCGCCGCACGATTTTCAAAATTAACTTAAAACTGTAAGGAATCTCAAAACCATTTCTACATATGAAAGTTGCGCCTTGTCCGTAGCTTTCCAACGACGTATTACACGCCTCGTTTCGACGAACGGTTCAAAAACTAGAGCGAAAACAGTACCGAAAATTGCAAAAATTTCAAAAAACAGAATTCCACGATTTAGTAAATTTGAAACTGCTCTTAAACAGTAACAAATTAGAGAAAACAATAGTTATGAAAAAGATGCGCCTCGAAGATATCTATCCAATCAGTTGCATCATTCTGATAAGCGGTTTAGAAAAAAATGCGAAAAAACACTCGCTGTCACATGTCATGGGCCGCACCATTTTCAAAACTGCTCTTAAACCGTAAGGAATCTTGAAAAGTGTTCAACATGGCGAAGTTGCGCCTAATCCATAGCTTTCCAACGGTATATCATACGCCTCGTTCCGATAAACGGTTAAAAAACTAGAGCAAAAACAGTACCAAGAAAACACTGCGTACAGTTTTTTACGACACGAAGTTCACTAGTCTCTGTAATGCAGTGCTCTAGCTAAAGAAAGTCCAGTGCCCTCGCGTTGAGCATGCAGTGCGGAAGTGTTGTCAGAATAACTATATATATATATATATATATATATATATATATATATATATATATATATATATATATGCTACTCCTGGAGGGCTCACGTGATCGTGCGGAATTTTCCCTCAGCATTCGCTCAAAAAACAGAAATGAATGTTCCTTGCACGAGTGTTGGAAGGGATACGGAGGGATCGGTGGAATCGATGTTTATAGTTTGAGCCTCGTGGGCATATATATAGAAGTACAATGATCAATTTGGAGTACAAGACAAGGTAGGGTAAGATTCTACGTTATCTTATCTTTCCTAATAATCATAATACTCAACATCCTCCACAGTCACAATGATAGCGACGCAGACGGTGATACTGGAGAAGAATCCGAAGGTAAGCCAACAGACATCCCCTCACAGCCGTAATGGTCGATGCACCGAGGAAGTCGTGGCTGGAGTGGAAATCGACGAGGTTGCTCAAGCAAGGCGGTAGCCCATTGTGCCGATGTCGATGGAGTCGAGAGTGTAGTGTGGTGTAGCCGTGGTCAAGGTAGCCGATGTCGAGGGACGCCGTGGTCGATGTCGAGTCGGGGTGGCCGGTGTCGAGGTAGTCACCTTGAAGCCTGATATGTCTCCAACATATCTATAATTTTTTATTGTTTCATGCTATTATATTATCTATCTTGGATGTTTTATATGCATTAATATGTTATTTTATATCATTTTTTGGGACTAACCTATTAACCTAGTGTCCAGTGTCAGTTGCTATCTTTTCCTTGTTTTTGTCTCTACAGAAAATCAATACCAAACGGAGTTCAAACGAAACGAAACTTTTTGAGGATTTTTCTTGGACCAGAAGACGGCCACAAAGCTTCGGGAAGAGGCCAGAAGACCCACGAGGGAGCCACAAGCCCTCAGGGCACGTCCCAGGGGAGGGCCCTAGGCTTGTGGGCCCCCCGTGGACCTCCTAACCTAATCTCAGCTCTATAAATACCCAAATATCCCCCTATGCCAGAGGGCACACCAAATATACTTTTCCGCCGCCGCAAGCTTCTGTTCTCATGAGATCTCATCTTGGGGCCTTTTTCGGCACTCCGCCGGAGGGGGATTCGATCACGGAGGGCCTCTACACCAACCTTGCTGCCCTTTCAGTGATGTGTGAGTAGTTTACCACAGACGGGTCCATAGCTAGTAGCTAGATGGCTTCTCTCTCTCTCTCTCTTTGATCTTCAATACAATGTTCTCCTTGATGTTTTCAGAGATCTATTCGGTGTAATCTTTTTTTGCGGTGCGTTTGTTGAGATCCGATGAATTGTGGATTTATGTTCAGATTATCTATGAATATTTTTTGAGTCTTTTCTAAACTCTTTTCTGCATGATTAAGATAGCTTTGTATTTCTCTCCGGTCTATCGATTTGATTTAGCCAACTAGATTGATTTTTCTTGCAATGGGAGATGTGCTTTGTGATGGGTTCAATCTCGTGGTGTCCTCACGCAGTGACAGTATGGGTAGCGAAGCACGTATTGCTAAGCCTCTACCTATAAGCTTTTCCCTAATAGTGATGGTCTACACGGCGAGGAAATTCATCGATTCGTTACTTCGCATGGAGTAGCGTTAGGCAATGATGACAGAGTACACATTATTCTGCACTTTAACGCTTTGTTTGGTTGATGAGGTGGACTTGAAAGGGGTTGGAAGAGATTGAGGGGGATTAAATGCCTTATGGGCCAAAATCCACTCCAATCCCATGGGAGGAAGATTAACCGAACAATGCCTAAGAGCATATACAACCGGACCACCCATATCCACCCCGATCGCCCGAACGGGCTGTCCGGTCAGTGTCCATATGAAAAACTGCCACTCAACCAGCCTCCCCATAGCCGGCCCAAATGCTCGGGCTCTCCAATTAGTGTCCAGATGAACCTCCGCCTTGCGCTCCGCCGCTCCCGGGAGGAGGCCGCCCGACGATAGTGCTCAGACTCATTCCGCCAGGAATCCATTGCGTCCGCCCAAATGGCACATGGATCCGGCGCGAGGTGTGTCGCCGCTGCCTCACCGGAGGCGGTGCGGTCCGTCTGGCATCCGAACGCTTAGGTGGATGTGCAACTGCTTCGTTGGCGCAATAAGGCAGAGGTGAACGCATGGGTGTCCGCTGACAAAAATATGGTGTGGCGTGCCTGCCGTGCTAGGAAGCAGGCGTGGGAGGTGGCGGTAGCCCTCGCGGACGTTGGCGAAGCGGAGTCGCATTCTCTAGCGCCCCGTATGCTGCACGGCCACCCCGGGCGCTGCAACCGCATCGTGGTGGACGTTGTCGGCTCCTCCCAGGATGGATCCATCATCGATCTCACGTCCATCGGTGACATGCAAGCGACGGCTCCGACTAGGAAGTGTAAGACATGGGAGACGGCGACGCCTCGAGTCCCGTGAGCTGGTCAGTGTCTCATGTCCTACTATTCCTCGTTGACAACTAGAGCAACACTTCGAGGGACACAGCCGGCCGCCGAACATGGGCACTATGGAGGCGGATGAGCTCCGCTTAGATTACATGTCATGTTGCATGTAATAATATAGAGTTGCTGATTTGAAACACCGGCATACGTGGGAGCCACTCGTACCCTAAGGTCTTTCAGTCCTAGTGGGCCTAGATTCCACGATAAGTTCCTTGAAATGGAGGAAATGATGCATTCAAAGTTGTGGTTGTGGAATCAATTTTTTGGGTGTTGTCTGGTCACTGTCTCTGTGAACGGTTGTTTCGGGCCGGATTTTGACGTTTGTAGTTTTAGAGCATCTACAACCGAGGTTGTAAATTTGGACCCTCAAACGCCCGCGGACGCGCCCACGGACAGTGACCGGGAATCCCTCAAATTTTATAATTTACAACCACGTATCCTATTTCAAAACATCTGTTACATGCAGGGCCATGCACGTCGATCATCCTGTTCGTCTTGGGACGGCTGGGCACCGAAAATTACTCATATTTAACATTTTCACACCTGTATTAGTCTCACCTCGCCGACTTATGAGCTAGTCGACCAGCTTAAATATCCGGGTCGTCCAGAAGGATGAGCTTATGACATGATTGCAACCTTTGTTAAGGATATGGACTCTTACTATGAATCTTCTATCTTTATCACATAGACAATTCATAGTCAGGGTCTATCTCCTTCACATAGGGAACATTGGTGTCGGCTTTTTTTGAATCACTATGTGTCTATGCGTCAAAATAAAATAAAAATCTACTGTCATTGTAGTAGAGGTATCAACGTATATGATCGAGACAAACTTGACACTCGATGAACAATCACCAGTCAATGAAATGCAGTCTAGTGTCAAATTTATCTCGATCACACATGCGAAAATTGATAGACCTACACAACAACAACAACCAAGCTTGCCGCCATCCGCTGGCGCAGCTATTTAAGCAGGGTGGCGTCCGCCTCGCCCGGTGATGTGGGACTAAAATTTGGTTGCACCGATGAGAGATGGAGGAGTTTCGGTCGCTGCAGGTGAGAGAAGGAGGAGCTTCGGTCGCTACAGGTGGGACCGCTATGACCTGTAGCAGGGTCGGCGGGCGTGCCCGGACGCCCCATATCCGCCTCATATTTAGGCTAGATACGAGGGGTGCCGGTCAGCCCGGGTGTTTGAGGCCCGTTTGAGGAGCCTGTCTGAATCAGATTTTCACGACCGGGCAATGACCGGTCGGCCCGCCCGGTCGTATAAGATTGGTTTGAGAGGTCCAGCTGTAGATGCTCTTAGTAGATCCTCTAAACAGGACACAGGTGTGACCGGACTGAAGGCCCACTATAGTCGGCAACTCACAAGACGCGTAGGAAAAAGAGGACGTTCTACGCACTCGTCGTTCTCATCGCTCCCATCAGATGGCTTATCTTGCATTCCTGGCCCAGGCGCACCGCTTGAGGCGGGATTATACGCACTAATCTTGCCTACACACATCAGGGCGGCTAGTTGGGATCTTAATTTAAGCTTGTCTATGCATGTTGGGCTTCTTCAAACTTTCCAATATCCAACGCTTAGATTAGGGTGGCTAGTTGGCTCCTGATCTTAAAAAATGACCAACAATACTTGGTCTCGGCTTAACAAGGCAAGAATAGTGATAACATGAATTAGAAATGACATCTAACATATATATAAGAGACCTTCATTGCAGTCACAACATGTCTTTAGAATGACAGACATAATTATGAGCCAAAAGATAATTACAAATAGGATTTTAGTGACAACCATAGCAAGCAAATTATCCTTAGAATTCTTCATTGCAGGTTATTTGCTGATCACATAAGAAAGAACATCAACAGGTGTTGCTTCTCGGCTTTATGTTTTTACCTCACACTGATTGGTGCTTGCCATTGTACTTCCTCTATCATAATCATCATCATGTTCGTGTATTTCAGTCTTTGGCGTGTAGAACTTAGAATACACAAAAATCAACCTGAACCAAATGAGAACATACATAGAGCACCAATTAGAAGGGCACCTGCACCAGTCAGTTTCCCATCGCTATGATGAAAAATATATGTTGCACAAAACTATATTAACATGTTCCTTGCGTGGGATTTGTGTCATCCTTCAAAGCAAACACTTGAATTTGCAAACAAGGTTGAATTAAGAACAATACCATACCATGTTGTTCACATAAAGAAAAGGTTTTCCCAACACCTTGCAGACCTGCCCTCCCCGCCCATCAATGAACTATTCAACTAAGGTTGCTTGTGTGTACAATAATATGCACCCATCAATGATCTGGCTATGCAAGTTTCTAACATAAATCTTCCCCACGTCAGAGAAGGCACGTCTACAAATTAAGAGTATACTTTTATATCAACCTGGAAAAACAAATTATTATGCATCTAACAATAGAGTGCTTGCGTATGCGCCACTCATCATTGTAATGGGATCGGAGGTGTTTACTACAAATTTAAAGTATATATATTTAGTACCTAGGGCCAACTGCTTGTGAAACAAGGGCATCCATCTTCGATGTTCAGTTGGCTGTGTCCCTCAAACGACCAACACGTATGAAATGAAGACTGAAAGTCATAGCACCATGAAATAATTTGGAACTTTTGGTGCTAGACTGCTGAAAGGTTACTAATCTACGTCTATGTAGCAGGTTTCAGCAGCCAATGCTATTCAGAAGTTCTTAAAACAATTACCTCGACATTAACCATGGGATATGATATCTCGACTTCTTTTTCTTGGCATGAAATTGTTCTTGTTTAGAAACAAACAAACATAATATGATAAAAGCGAGTTCAGAATCCATGAAGCAGAAAAATATGTCAGATTAGTCACGCTTGCACACTGGAAAACTCCCACTCTTCTAAACAGCATGGGCACTTACAGTTCCTTCGAATATCTTTAACAGTGCTTGCTGGACACCCTCTCCTGAGGCATCCTCTAGTCCTCCTGCTATCCAACCTGAATGTACTAATGGGTCCTATTAGTACCCGTAGAATGAGCGGAGTAAACTGCAAGTAGCACAGACAAGTATTGCCTTTTTGCAACCTGGAAAAGCGGAGTAAACCACTACCAAGTAATACATACATACATACATACATACATACATACATACATACATACATACATACGTACATACGTACGTACGTACGTACATACACACATACATACATACATACATACATACATACATAACACTATTTTCCTGGAAAAGTAGAGTAAACCACTACCAAGTAATACTACACATTACTGTTTATTTCCTATTAGTGGGCACCATTAAGCAAGAAATGTGGCATACTGGAAAAGCGGAGTAAACCACTACCAAGTAATACATACATACATACATACATACATACATACATACATACATAACACTATTTTCCTGGAAAAGCAGAGTAAACCACTACCAAGTAATACTACACATTACTGTTTATTTCCTATTAGTGGGCACCATTAAGCAAGAAATGTGGCATATTGGAATATTAGTACTTCACGTAATCTTGCAATGAATACTATTTATGCCAGATCTCTAACCTCCTTTCTATGAATAGTTAAAGATGTAGTGAACACTTACAGTGAGTACATATGCGAAGTTTTGCTCACTGATTTAAAATTTCTCACTACTCGCACACTTCCTTGCAAAGAGGTTCTGTCAAAGAGCATGAAGGTACAGTGAGCACCTAAAAATTAATAAAGATACTGAAGATCTTGAACCAAGAAGAGAAGAGCCTGAAGCTACATGAGTCGGCTTCTTCTGTTGACAGCTCTCTTGTTCATCGGATGGACAAACGGGGACGCGTTGGGGACGAACTGATCATCCTCAACCCAGCCATGGTAAGGCCATACTCGTATCCCATGGTGGTGGAGTGGCCTAGGCGGCGGAGCAGGGAAAGGAGCACAATATACCAGCGCAGCGGGCGATGACGAACGCACCATTGCCTGCTCGACTTCCTCTCCCTACATGTACGTACTAATTAATTATAATTTGCTCAACGCACAAATAGAATGGTTCAAACAACTCAAGCATTTAGAATTCTCACTTTCACATCCATATTTTGCTACATGTCAATTTCCTATGGTAGCAGAAAGTTCATAAATTTTTTAGCGTCATCTTTAACCCAACCTGTACCATTGAATTCCTAGGATACCAGCAATTCCCCATGATATAATTTGTGAAGCTGCTGTTTTCTTTTTCTAGAACCAATAATCAGTAATGGAGTAATCCTAGTGGCAGTAGAGCAGGAGAATAGAAGAAGAAGAGGGTGAACGTACCTCCACGAAGCTGTCTATCCTGAGTAGGGAGAGGCCGTATCGGTTAAGCAGCAGAGGCGAGTTTGTGAGGCCATGGAGCTTGCTTTATTTGATAGACACTTCTGTGGTAATTTCAGCATAAGGGGTGTGGCGTACTTTTCAACCCCATTTTTAAGTAACCACCACTACAGTTCCAAAATGAGAGACATTTGAAAACTACTTCTTTTCCTAGCAGAAAGTCTGAACTTACATGTTGCTTATTGAGTCGAGCAAGATGCTGGAGGCCTTGAATCCGCGGTAGATCACCGACTGGTCGGCGTTGTGGAGAAGGCAAGGCCCTTAGCCGCACCGACAACGATCTTTATCCTTGTCATCCATGGGAGGGGGGTTGTTATACCTAAAGGAAATAGTTTCAGCCTTTCAGGTCAGTTTCGTCCTCCACATTGACCAAGAGTTGTAACTTGCAAGCACCAAGAAGTTGGTCAGATAATTAATTTTGTAATCCAAAATATCCAGTGGCCTTTTTTAGTAAATATCCAATATCTACATTCATCTGACTTTAAAAAGAGAAACGGCTGTCCCTTTCGAAGGCTGAGAGCAGCTCAACTACATTATGTATGCCATTAATTCCTGAATTTCATCTGTTAAACAAGCAATATATGTGCAATTCATCGAGTTTTGTACATCAGCAAAGATATCTAACCATGTACATATTTAAGGGGATCATTCCCAGCCTTTAATGATATCTAAGAGTGTCATCGAGCAAACATCCAAAAAAGAAAACCTTCGGCGATAGCTTACCAGAGTGTTGCCATCAGATTTTCTGAGAAAGGCCCCAACCTATAGAATTGGTGCAATCATTGACACAATCAGGTCAACTACCATATACCAAAATCTAGAAATCCGCTCGTCAGTGCTACCGCTATAGCTCAAATCTTTAGATCATTTGACACAATGAACCTGAACCGACAGTCTCTCTGGTGACACCGGTGCATGTTTCTCCAGTTGCAAGCAGTAGCTCCCAAAAAAGTCTCTACGTTCACTTTCAGCCTGAAGTCCAGATTAAACAACAAATGCAGCTCGAGACGATTCATCTCGATTGTGTTGATTCCTCCCACCCTAGCATAGAATGTATTGTTGAAAAACCTGCAGGAGATGCATTGAGATTTGAGAAAGTTAGTGGGAAACCAGTGCATGTTTGTGATATGCAAAGAAATACAGCTGAATTGCGGCTGCATTGAGTACACTTACGCATCATCTGTGAATTTGGCAGCAACCGCCACACTTGTAATTAGCAAGCGATGAACACTGAAGGGCGTCATGTACACATTTGACGTACATTGAAGGGCGTCATGTTTGTGACACAATATATGAAATACCTAAATTAACCCCCAAACCCCCCCGCTTTCAAAAAAAAAACCCAGCCACAGAAATGCTGACGCGTGGATGCCTATTGGTCCCGGTTGGTGCCACCAACCGGGACCAAAGGCCCTCCTGCCTGGGCTCAGCGCGCAGGCCACGTGGAGGCCCATCTGTCCCGGTTCTGGTTAGAATCGGGACTAAAGGGTCAGGGCATTAGTAACGACCCTTTAGTCCCGGTTCAGGAACCAGGACAAAAGGCCCTTACGTACCGGGACAATAGGCCCGTTTTCTACTAGTGACTGCACTCAGCATACTTGAAAATGCGTTCTGCATAGAGCTGTATACTGAGATCTGGCACCCTCTGGCCATGAAAGATAGTGGACGACTCCTTTATTCCATCAGAACCTAGTAATTCTTCATTCTTCTGAACTGATCTGCCCAGATATGTGGCAAGAAGCGACAGGACATTTGGAAACTTGGTATCCCCTTTCTTTGACTGCGATACTGTTAAACCTAATGTCCCGTAGCTCTCCAAATGCTTATCACCGGCATCAATTGTAGATGAGCAGCAGGTGGCGCGGCGCCACGGGCCCCTCCCCGAGCCCCCTGTCCTCTTTCTGCGACAGCACCACCGTATTGACGGCCCGCTCTGTGAAGCGCTCGAAGACGACCCTGTTGACCCCCGCGGCGCGCCCGGTGTGCAGGCCGAGAGGCCTCGCGCCGTGCCTCCTTCTTCTCACCTTCTCTCGCAGTCACCCCTCCCCTCCACCCGCCGTCTCTCCATCTTCCCCACCCCCACATCGCGCGGTCGGCCGATCCGGCAGAATCAGCGCCTCTCCTGCTGGAGACTCCGTGCTCTGCTCGACCTCCTCCTGATGGTCGTGGATGGAGAGGACATGGACGTGCCGATCTTGGTCCGGTAAGAAGCACGACGCCTCTCTCCCGTGTGCTCTTGAGATGCAGATTGAAAGGCTCGAGGGATGTGGAGCTCCGATGGCTACGCGCACGGTGGTGGCAGTGTGGGGAGGAGCAACGGGCAACGAGGTGTGGGCCGAAGGAAAGGGCGCGGAAGAGCAGCAGCGTGGTGTGAGCCATGAGATTGGGGATGCCGGCGGCGGAAGAGATGGAGGAAAGGAGAGGTCTCTGTCTTCTGTCTTCTGGACGAAGGAAACGACCAATGGTGGGGCAGCGACGAAGCAAACAAAGGGGACAACAGTGCCATTGCCACCCCTACTGCCCACGTGGCATGCGCGAGCGAATGGCCTTGATGCGTACGTTAATGTGTTCGATGGCCAAATGCAATAATGCAGTGTATGGGTAGAGTCGACGTGCCATGTTAGAACTAATCTTAATATTTGTATCAGCATGTTTATTTCGTTTAGGCATGTAGTGTAGGTTCAGAAATTGTAGGTCGGCAAGGGTTCAGCGGAGGCGTGCGAAAAAAGCGAGATGCCAAGCTGCCGTGTGAGACGGCGAGCACGGCGAGATGCCGATGGCAGCGAGAGGCTGCAAAGCTGCGCGAGGCGGCATGGCCGTGCGATACGGCAAGCGCTTGAGAGGTTGGAGCCGGACCGGCTAAGCACTTGCCCACTTGGTAGGAGCCAAGTGATTTGCTTAGTTTGTTAGCTGCATGAAACTAATTAGTTGTGTGGGCGTGCAAGCCGCTGGCAAGGTCATGTGCGGCCGTTAAGGGGTGCAGCGCAAGTGCGAGACTTGTGCATGTAGATAGGAATCAGTTAGCAGTCAGGTCGTCTGAGTTAGTGGCCGGTGTGGCGTGAGCAATGTTTTAAATAGTGGGCTATGGTATATAACGACGACTCTTAAAAACAGCTATAACTGGGCTATAGCGAACTATAGCAAGGTTATAGCGGCAAATTGTACATCAAATCATTTAGCGGCAACATGCTCAAACAGCTATAGTGAGGTTATAGTCGGCTATTTAAAACTATGGGCGTGAGTGCATGCATGCATGGATGTAGGTAGTGCGTTAGTGCATGGAGAAGTGTAGCCGCTGGATGCGTGCGTCTCTGACCCTATATAAGGGATGTAAACCGTGCTGTTTCTTTGAGCCAAGAGAATAGAAAGAGAAGATCAAGGCCGGCACTGTGAGGCTCCGGCCACCAAATTTCGTGCGCCTTCATTATTGTATATGTGAGCTGTGAGAGGCAGCCACCGAGGTAGAAGAACAAGAAGCGGCGCTGCGAGAGGGCGGCGCCAACATGCCACACGCTTGGTGGTGGACGAGACGAACACACAAGCATGCATCACTATTGCAATGTGAACTCTTCTTACCAAGTTGCGGTGCGAACTTGCAATGGCCGCTTCATCCAAGCTGCTTCTTCCTCGTGAAGCCCCCACTGCTCCGCGTTTCTTGCATTTCTACTGTTTTTTCTGCGATTGAGACGAGGAAGATGGAGGGGGTGGTGGCGAGCGCGTTGACGGGAGCCATGAGGACGCTGCTGCCCAAGCTCGCCGCGTTGCTCGCGCCTGGCGAGCAAGTACAAGCTGTCCAGCGGCGTGCACAAGCAGATCGTCTCGTTGTGGAACGAGATGAGCACCATGAACGCCCTCCTCGTGAAGCTCTCTCGGGCGGCGGCGCTCGACGAGCAGCAGAGGGACTGGCGTGACAAGGTGCGCGAGCTCTCCTACAACATGGAGGACTGCGTCGACGTCTTCACCCATGAACTCAACGGCGGCGGCCATGGCGGCAAGGCCTGGCTTAAGCGCAGGCTCAGAAAGATCAAGACGCGCCACAAGATCGCCCGCCGCATCGAGGAGCTCAAGGCTCGGGCGCTAGAAGTAAGCAGCTGCCACAGTAGGAATAAGACTGATGAGTGCACCTTTTCTCCTGACTGCATCGCATCTCCTGGGGGCCTGGTGACTATTGACCCTCGAATGGAGGCACCCTATGTAGACGCCAACAGCCTCATAGGCATAGACGGCCCGACGGGAAGCTCATCAAGTTGCAAATCGCCTTAGAGTGGATCGCCTCCCTGAATAGCAGCGCCACTGCTGAAGCCTTCCTGACGCCGAAACTGATGACGCCGTCGGAGTCCATGGATTGATTATGCCTTTCGCTGGCAAGACCGACGGTGCACCCGCCCCGACGGCGAAAGTGTATTTGTTGTTTCCCGTACGCGATACGCGTTGTTCTTCCAGTCCGGACCCGACTCGTACGTACAAGGGCCACGACCGGCTGATGGAATTCAGTGTGTCTTACCGCGTAGAGAAAATTTCATATGGCCTTTCCCGGTGCTCCACGATGAACAGGTGTTAACTATGCCACATAAGCAAAAAAATGACATGGCATAACAATTAAGGAGGAGAGAGAGCACTTTGATGATGCGAGGAAGAACCAATAACAAGCACGTGAATCTAGGCAAACCATTTAAATTAAAGAAGAATGACCAATGCATGAAAGAGTTTAGAGCAACTCCAACCAGCCGACCCAAATGGACGTCCCTGTCTGCCCGTCCGTGTCCATTTTTTCAATTAGATCGGCCGGTGCGCCCAACGGTAGCCGACCCATTTTCAATATGTTCGCCCTGACATTTCCTCATACACATAGAAGGCAGGGGAGCTTGCAACGCGGGGGCGGCACGGCGAGTGCCACGAGCGCGAGGCCGGGCGCCGCCGAGGCACGGCGCGCGACGAGGAGCGACGGGGCACGAGGTCGCGGCGGGGCGTGGTCGGGAGCTTGGCGGCACGGAGGACTGTGGCGGGGGGAGGCGACCAGGAGCGGTGCAGGGGACGAGGTCATGCTGAGGTCGGCGAGCTTCAGCTCTATGAGAGGTCGGCCTTCAGCAGGGCTGAAGGGAAAGGACTACGAGCACCTTCTCCCGAGCGCGGCTACTGGCTAGCTACGCATGCATCTGTGCACAACACGGCTAGCTGCTGGTGTCCAGCTACGCAATCATATGTGCACGCACGGGCGCGGCTAGCAGCAGGTGGTAGCACGCGGCGGCCAGCTCGGCCAGCGGCGGCAGGCAGATGTTAGATATAATTGTACGTATGAACGGTGTTGTATATACCGTATATACCTTCTGGTAGAGCTAGCGCGTGCGTGTTGATGTAATCTGGTAGCTAGGCTGTTGGGATTCCTCCTTATCTCTTGTATAGTTTGCTTGAGGATTAATCCACGCCTAACTACCATATCTTGTAAACCATCTGTGCTATATAACACGTACGCCGTCCTGCAAGAGGCATACGCTTCATCTAATCTTCCGTGGTATTCAAAGTCTACTTCCTCTTCGACATTCAACCCTAATTATGGCTAGCTCCAGCTCCACCACCGTCACCGCCGCTTTTGCCCTCATCCCCATCGCTAACAAGCTAAATTAGGTCTGTACCGCTCTGCCAGACTACCTAGATGGCTTGCACAGAGCACAACAACTGTTGGAGAGGGTAGTCAGAACCGAAAAGAAATGCCTATTGGCCCCTCCAACCCACTAGCCACATCATCCACTAGCAAGTTAACAAGAAGAAGAAAACGGCGCTTTGTCTACAACAAAAAAAACATCAATCAGACAACATATATAGACATCTGCCCTGAAAAACTGAAAATACATGACACATATATGACGCTTCCAACATGCTTGCATTTTATCCGGTAATTAGAGTGCTCTACAACACAAGTTTATTGGCTTTATGTTTAGTGCCGACACCATGGTAAACTCATTATCCTCTTACTATCACCGAGGTACCTTACTTGCAAAATTAAACTCAACTAAGGTATATCACTCACACTATTGGTCATTCACTCAAACTGTCCAATGAATAAGTAAATAAATAATCAAAGAGCAATATACATCTATAAATCAGACATAAAAATCACATATAATCATATTATAAAGTAACAAATCAACACATAGGCATAATCACAATAGAGAATACATTAGATGGCTCACAATCTTGTTAGAAAGCTAGTGTGTTCATCCAGAAATAAGAGAAGGATGGATGTACAAGCCTCCTCAGCGATCGCGATTCTCGGCCGTCGGATCGGGTGGCTTGATGCGTTTTCGTCCGTCCGATCGAGATCTGGAGAAGCCTGGGCCGTTGGATCTGGGATTGACACTGCTGGAATGAATAGTAATGGCAGCAAAATGTAAATACCGTGCCCCCGCCGGGGTATTTTGGTCATTTCGCATATTGGGGGTATAAAAGGGCCGGCTACCCTAGCCTCCTCCTCTCTCCCTCCCTCCCGCAGCCGCCTCCCTCCCTAGCCCGCCCCGCCTCGCTCGCCCGCCCTGCCTCGCCCCGCCGCCTCGCCCACCCCGCCCCGCTCGCCCGCCCTGCCCCGCCCCGCCGCCTCGCTCGCCCGCCCCGCCCCGCTGTCGCGCTCGCCGTGGCCGTGGCCGATGACCACGACCCCGCCGTCCCGCCTCGCTCGTCCCGCTCGCAGTGGCCGATGCCCCGCCCCCTCCCCATCCCCGCCGGCCCTGACCTTCTCTCCCGTGGCCAGTGGGGAGCCCCTTGGGGGTTCGATTCCTCCGAGCCGGCCGCCGGCGTCATCGTCGTCCACCACCGCGCCCCCGCCCTCTCCCCATCCCTGCCGGCCCCCACCCTCTCCCCATCCCTGCCGGCCCCCACCCTCTCCCAATCCCCTCACCTAATCTCCCATGGCCAGTGGATTCGCCCCTTGTGGGGTCGATTCCTCCGAGACGTCGGTCTGGAGGGCCGGCCGGGAGCGGCACGTCCCCCGTCGGCGCGTCGGTGGCGACGGCCCCGCAGGTTCCTCTCCTTTTCTCTCCCTCCCTCACACACACACACACACACTCTCTCTCTCTCTCTCTCCAAGGCTGACTTGCGGCTTGATCTATTGTTATTTAGGTTGTTGCTCGCGGTTGGTTGCAAGGATAGTTGTTGCGGTGGTCAATTTCTCCTAGAAAGGTTTGTCTTCAACCTCTGGAGATTTTTCTTCGACTAGCTCCGAGAGGTGTCACGGTCTGAGAGGATACAGTGGGATGGCTCCATCTGCTAGAGTGATTGGTAGTCTTTTATTAACTCCCTGCTCATAACTCCTCAGTTTGTTTTATATGTGTGCATATGGACAAATTAGTGGGCATGATTTATATTTGTGCATATGGACAAATTCGCTGGGAACAGAGTGACCCCTCCTTTCCTTCTGTTTGGTTTCACTTTTTGCCATCATTTGATTGGTTGGCGGGCACAGAAAGAAAGGGAGGACAAAGTGCTTTTTGCCTAAGTTAGTGTTATATATATTTTTTTTGAATTTTATTTTACATGACACGACACCCAGTGGCATATAGGATATTTTCAGCTGTTTTTTTGGGCAAATGACAATTATAGTAATTAAAATGACCCCATTAGTAATATCTGTTATCTCTTTAATTCAGCCTTATAAATCAGGACATGTGATAAATGGTGTGCGGATTTTGATTTCAGAATATTGTTAGCCCAACATGCATGATATTCGTGCATTAGCCACATGTATGTTAGTCCCAAAATGTCTTTTTTTGACTATGGGCGGGACCACTAAAATATTTTGAACCACATATAAATTTCACATTTGCTTCTCTGTTTACAGGACCCACGATGCAATTGATTTCCAAACTAATAGATTTGGAAACAATAATAGTTTTAGTTTGTTTTTATTCAACAGTAGTTGCATATTCTTGCTACAACTTTGGACATGCATGAGGTGAGTATGCATGTAAATCTGTCTCAGTATTAACTGATAGGGCAACTAATGTGACCATTTTGTTTTGCAGGTAGTGGCTGTTAAAACGATAGCTGACTGTAACAAATAATGTGTGAGAACAAGGAGCCAAAAATATTGGGAAACGACCATAAGATAGATAGTGGATTCAGTGATTTGGTTATTATGGAGGTTGATGGAACTTGGTCTACTGTCAGAATTCAGAGCCATAAAGCATTGGACTTGTACAAGGTGAGTGCACTTGCAGAATCTCTATCTAGAATATCTATTTTGGGTACTAATTATTGGTATATTATAGCAACAAACAATCAAGGATGCGTACGTGACTGCTCCATGGTTCAGAGCTCTTCCATGGCAGCAACCAGCAGTCCCAAGGCCAAGGTGAGTTCCCCCTTTTCCTCCTCTTGCTGAGCTCCCTCCTTTGCCCGCCATTTCCCTCGCTATCTTAGTGATATGCTTATATGCGCTGCTAGAAGTGAGGATTTGACTATATTTCCGAGGCGATAATATAACGAAGCGAAAATTGTTCCAGAGATCTGGGAGTTGTACTACTACTTCTGTTGTGCCGTGTCTTGCTTTTGTGTTTGTTTACAATTGGCAAGTTTTAGGCTTTTACTGTCTTTAGGCCATCCTAGCAATATTTTTTACAGTCATACTACAAGGTCTGCACTATTTGTTCTCTCCTGAAAATATGATTCTTGATGAAGTTTTACTTCACTGTTGGCATCTCCTCTGTTTGCTGATCTACAAATGTGTTTTTGTTTTTACATTGATAGACAAACTTTTAGTCATACTTTCTAGGATCATAGTTTGTTGTCAACTACTTCCACTCATGGCTGATATATGTGAGTATAGTTGGTCCATACATATTCTGTTAGACATAACTATCTTTTTTTTAATCGGCCATGTGACTGCTTGCTAACGGCTTGCATTGACCCACTCCTACATATGAAATTGTAATTTGTTGACACATATGAGCAACCACAATCTATCCTAAAGGTGACTGACCGATCTGTTTAGTGGAGTAATGGTTGATGCTATCTTGGTTTTGCTGAAAAGTCATATGTAGAAATAATGTCCGACAACCAATACCCAAGACCCTGTGGGTTTATTTGCAGTGGCCAGTTCCTAAAATGCCAAGTAGTCCGCATCTTTCTAAGCATTTTAATTACTATATGGAATTAGAACTAAATCAGTAATAATTTTAGCCTCGTTTTGAATATGACATTGTCTTTATTTGTCACAACAGCGGACAATTAGCACAAAAGCTGCAACCAGTGCATTCATGACCAAGTTTTCTTCCTTTATAATGGATTTTCAAGATTCCTTTTATACTGCTATTTTTTATTGCTTCTGTCTTCATGTACCGTGACTGATACCGGTGAGTTTTTCTGTATCAGGACAGTTGTTGTAAGGAATGTGTTTCCATGCACCCGCCTCGACCTTTAAGACTGGTAATTTGTTAAGTTAATAAATCTAGAATCTTCATTTGCTACATGAAAATCCATGCTTAATTAGTAGCCCCACTCTCTTGATTAACTGCAGATTTTATGCTCTTCGATTTTGTACTCAGTCAAGTAATGTTTTTATGGTTCATGAAGGTGAGATATTTGAAGCTCTACGCTTGTGTGACTAGAATGGTGAACATCTTTTTTTAATGGTGATGCGCCGAGAATGTGTCCAAGGGGATCCAGTGGTGCGGGGTGATGACTGTGGGCAGGCTCCGCTGGGGGAACGAGGTGTTCCGGAAGAGGATCCAGCCCGGCGATACTGAGGCTAAGGTCAGCCTGGAGATGCTCAGGCGTATCGAAAGGTAGTGCTTTCTTTCTCAGTTTTCACATCAAATTTGTGTATTTTCATGATGCAAGCATATATATTCGTTTGTTTGTACGGTTCAGTTTTAAAGATTTTTCAGTCTGTTTTAAAGATATTTCCCTTGAGATAGTACTTTATTTCTATGGTGTCTTTCTGATAGTTTATAGCAACATTTGGTATGTCGTATATAATGTCTATGATAATTGATGTGCGATCTTGATTCATGGATCAAAATGATTCACAAGATTCACAAAATGATTCCTTAAAAACAACCTTTGATGGTATATGCTTTCACAGTCCACATGGATTCTTATACATAGGCTGTTTAATTACTATGTCCACCATTTCTTTTCAGCTAAAGTCTTTGTCATACTGTGTGCAGTGTCAATGCGAACTACCAGAGTCACATGAGGCTTACAATAAGCAGCAATATTAGCGCCACTAGGGTCCATTGTTGCTAACTTGGTATTTAGCATGTTTACCTGACACCATCAGGTCTAAGGCATTAGTATGCTCTTCTTATTCTACCCTGGCAATAATTAGAGAACCAGCTTAGCTAACCTTATGACATGTTGGTCCTCCAATATTAATATGCCGGTGGAAAATCTGAAATGAGACCATGATGGTGCTTCAGAATTTAGAGTATGTAGATATCCAGTTGTTTGTAAGGAATTAGGAATGTAGATATCCAGTTCACCCAAAACTTTATTGCAGTACTAGCCTCTGGTAGTTGCTTAGGTTACACTTTGAAAATGTTGTGTCATCATTTTCCATCTATACACACTGTAATATAACATCGTTGCTCCAGGCATGTACTTTGTGGCCTTCTAACTATTAGACCTGTTTATTTTGTGTTAGCTTGAATAAATTTGGACATGCAATTGTGCAACAATTTTTTTTCAAAACAGGTTACCTAAACCCACCATTTTAGTTGTCTATTACTATTCCTCAGAATATTTGAAGCAAGTGAATAACAATACTGAAAATATTAATGGATCAGACTCGATGTTAGCTCCCTTCTACCCCCCTACAAATTGATGTGTGCTTTCAATGTACTAATAAGTAATAACATTCTCCTGTATCTTGTGGGAAAAGCTCCTTGATGTCAAAAATGAATGGAACGCAATTGATGTAGCACAAGAAAATAGCAGGAGTGTTCGGATATGACTAGAACCACTTACTCCCCTATATACTCCCTCCGTCCGGAAATACTTGTCGGAGAAATGGATAAAAATAGATGTATCTAGAACTTAAATACGTCTAGATACATCCATCTCTGCGACAAGTATTTACAGACGGAGGGAGTATGATCTAGCTGTTTGGCGGCGGCGGCTAGGTTCAGCTCCATCCAGTTTTGATTCTCCCGTCCTTTCACCTACCCAGCGGATCATCGCCTCCCGGAAGCACCATGGCTACTGCTGCTCCGCATCGCTGCTCCTTAGATGAGCTCTCGCGATGCCAGTACCGGTACCCGGAGCAGCGTCGGCCGCCGAGACGGCTGTCCATGTTGCCATTGTCATTGTCCTTCAGGTTCCCTTCCTCTCGCTCTCGTCCGATTCTCTCCTAGCTGTATGTTATGTGCCTGTTCCTGATTCGTTCGTCGTCTCGCAGCTGGATCGCGGGGCGGTGACATGTTCGTCGTGCTCATTGCTTCTTATCACTTCGACTACCTGATAGAGATGGAAGAGGTTCCTTCTTGCTCCCTTTCTTGGTCTTGTACTCGCTTTGTCCCATCTAGCTGCTTATCTAGGTCTATTACTATGGTTCGTAGTGTGGTTAGGTGAAAAGTTAGCTGACTTGGCACTAAGTTCTTATCTGATTGTGAGATGTGTGACGTTTAGTTACAGCCCTTAGTATATTTCTTAATTTTTTCCTCTCTGCTTCCTTCCATATTTTCCTGTAACTAATTTGAAGGTTTATATTTTATCAGGTGCATTAGCACTTGCTGCTGCAGCAAGAGTTGCCACCAAATCAGATTAGAAGTTCTTTTTAAAAATCCTATATTTTGAAGTAGTTATGCTCATCACATAGCTTGGATGGATCATGCCTTGCTATATAAAGTACTTCATCATGTCTCAAGCTTTCTGTGCTCAATGGTGAAACTTGCCACATGATCTTAATTATGATCAGCAAAAACCTGAATTACTATGTCTTCCAGCTTATAATAGATGATTTCTTTCCATGGTTTTTGTTAATTAATGATATGTATCTAATAATCTTATTTTGGCATCAACAAATTAGTCATCTAGCATTTCTTCTGTTGCAGCTCTGTATCTTTTTGTTTACATGGTTACTGCACTATTGAAGTAGTTGTATTATGGTGCTTGGACAGGCAATGCAGGCCAAGGTGCGCTCGCCGGCGCCGCCCACTGAACGGCGGATCCAGTGCACACTCAGTGCGCGCAGGGGGTGACGGGCCAAGGTGCACTCGCCGGTGCCGCCCACTGACCGGCGGATCCAGGAGCACCCTCTACGATGACCTCCCCGGCACGCCACCGCTGTCGACGGTGAGAACCACGCACTCCGTCCAGGTTCATCTCTCTCTCTCTCTCTCTCTCTCTCTCTCTCTCTCTGACCAATGATCTTGCAGGTCGCCTAGGTACTGCCGACAAGGTACTACCGATGATCTTGGCTCGCAGGTTATGGATTACCTGATGAGGTACTGCCGATGACCTTGCAAGTCTCTCTCAAGCTTGATTCCCTGTTATATATTGTGTGATGGCAGTACATGGTTTCCTGCCTTTGGCCGCACTATTGCCATGTGCATTGTAATATTTATTCAATGTAAAATGTAGATTTTCAGAAATATCAAAGATTGAGAGAAGCATATTTAGGCCTGCTACTTTTTATCTTGCCAAACTTTCTGTGCATATAGGCTTCTTTGAATTTTTTCTGCTTCTAGGAGGTGATGCTGGTTCTGAATTTGATCACATTTATGAAGTTCTATTCTGCTTTAGCTCTTGTTTTTTATCCTAAATTGATTTTTTTTTCTGCTTCTAGGAGATGATGTTAGTTCTGAACTTTTTATTTGGTACTGATTTACATCATGTACTACTTTCTTTATCAAGTGTCCATTTTATTTCTTCATTTCTTGTTTTTGGTGTGGTGTGCTGCCCCGGTGAGAGTCGGACAGGAAGAATAGGAAGCAGAGTGTGTACACATGATTAGGTTGGACATGGATTTGTGTAACTAGCTAGCATCACTAATCTTGTGTGTCTGATGCTTAGCCAAGAAGTGTTCCATTCATCTGAAAATCTATCATTTTCTTATTCCCATTTCTGGTTCCTGAACTGAACCTCTACCCTTTTCTACAAAATTAGGAGAGCAAATGATGGTTTGCTTATTTATTTTCTTGGTGTTATATTACTAATGTGTAGAAATACTACAATGGGAGGAAGTGATAGGTTTGGAAAATGCTAATGGTTACCTATCGCTCATCTCTACTCTATTCATGTAAATGCCCCTGCATAGATGCCCTGTTCTCGGGGATCTTCTTTTCAGCCATTCACCTGTTCATTAATGTGATGCTGATCTATGATTTGTTCGTCCAACAGAAACGGGGTTTTATGTGACTGTATTTAGTATTCAATATGGAACCTGACAGAGAATATGTGGATGCTGGTTATTTTCCCACTAGATGATTTGTTGGGTTCCATAGAAGGGAAAGAAAGCTTCAACTGATTGCAAGGTATGACTGGATTGAGCCTTGATTGATTTTTCTTTTCAACAATATATGTGGCTTCCCTCTCATGTATTGCTTTTGGAAGGGGATGTCGATTTATTGGTGTTAATGTTTGCAAAGATGCATTGTGCTCTAAATTTTTGTTACACATTCTACTGGATATCCAAGCTCTTGAATTGATGCGATCTTACAAAAGGATCTACATTTATTGTGTGTGTCTGTAAACAAAGAAATCTTATGTTTATGTTGGTATAACTGACGGGCACCAATTGATTTTGTGCAGGAAGGCCTATTCAAAGAACGACAACCAGAAAATATTCCTGTCTATATGCAGGGTATACAATTTTTGCCCAATATGCTATGTAAAAATAGTTTACATTGGTCGGTATTCGGGTGATTGAGTTGTATCCATGATGTAAAGTCGTTTAATTGTCATGAGTTTGTGTGCACATATAAGGTATTTTTATGTATTGTCCATACTATTGTTATTCCTGTCACTCATAATCCGGAGATATTAGTTGATGAATGATTAATCATGCCTTTCTTTTGGTATAAGGTACTTAAACTTCCTTTTGGTATATCATGCTGCATTTCCTAAGAAAATGCCACACTGGTATGTAATAGACTGGGTTGGATATGACTGGAAATTATTGTGTGCCTTGCTTTGAGTTGTTTTCATTCAAATGCTTGATGGATTGTTGCTTACTGTTTTCTAATTTGAATGTGCTTCTATAGTTTTTATATGGACTGCTATACCTCTTTGTTTAAGGTCCCATTGGAATTGAGAGGCATTGTATTTTCTAAATTTTCCTGGGTAAGTTCATAGATCTTTTATGTATTGTATTACTTGGAACCTCTATCATGCTATGTTATATTTTATATGCAATGCTCCAGTGTCTTTGTTTCTGGGTTGGATATGATTGCTATACCTTCGTCGCTCCTGGACGAGGATGTTATGGACCTTAAATACCCTACTACTTCTTACAAGTAAATTATTGTAGTACCCAGCTGTGACCAATGCATGTTTCTTTTTGCGGTACTTATCATGTCGCTTCACAAAACTGCATCTAAAGGACCATCTCAATGAACCGGTCAAGGACATGATGTTTAGTCTCAGCACTAGATATGTTATGAGACAGGTCCGGATGAAGATGAGTACGGACAAGAGACCAACGATAACAAATAGTTTGTGAGACTTTGTCAAAGTGGCAGGGATCAGAGAGTATCAGATATGTGTCTTTGCCTTCGAAATTGAAAAGAGGAAACCATCGCTCATTGTCCATAACCTTTAAAAGGCTAAGGTACAAAATCGCAAGTGCATTGTCGACACATATAAATCGTCCTATGCAATTGAATGAAGCAACTTATTATAGTATATGCCTAATAGCTATGGCCATGTAGATTTTTATTACCTTTTTATTGTGTTCCTCCTTTTGGTACTTTCTCTCTTGTGTTCGTGCTCTTAGTACCGAACTTAATGTCAGGTGGTTACCTTTTGTGGTTTCACGAACGCACTGAACTGAATGTTGCCTTAATTCTTATGACGATGTTGAACTCGATGATGTTTTGCTCATGTGAATGTTTAATTTTTCCTTTTAGTTTGTTATATCCTGTTTGAATACCCGTGCTAAACCTGGATTCCTTCTAACTTAGCATTACCGGTTTTGATCAACACGTTGGGACCAGCACCCTTGCGCCAAGGCGCGATCCCGATCTAGTTGTATTGAAGCGGAAGTGAGAGATTGCCTCATGACTACTTCCAGGCAACAATAGTTTAGGGGTTTAACTACTCAAACATCATCATGGAGCCGCGAAGAGCCGAATATCATTTTTTTATGAAGATGGCGATGAATTCCCGCGCCAGCAGGGTAATAGAACATGGTTGTAGATGAAAACACATTGTAATGCTAAGTGATGGCCACAGAAAGTTGTGACATAATCTATGTAGGGGTTTTGGTGTATATATAATCTGGAGGTGCACAGGGGCAGAACGGCATTATTGAGCACATGCACCTCAACCCTAGGGCGCCTGGGCCTTCTGTGACCTACACTACCCTTCTCTTTCGGCGCTGGTGCTCTTGTCATCCAAAAACACTTCTCAATTTTTTCTCGTGAGCATAAAATGCTTGTTTTCCATGAAACCAAAAACGCTGAAAAACCAAAACTAGTGCTAGGACTTTATTAACATGTTATTATAGATAAATCATAAAGACATGCAAATTCATTTCTACTGAAGCATTAGAGTTAAAAAAATTATGAATGTGGTTAAAGCATATCAATATATCAATGGCTGCGCGAGATGCCTGAACCGCGACATTCGGCCCACCGTTGACACACTTGAACCCGCATATCATGGGATCGTTGTCGCATGACAGATTTCCCAACCATCGGGCACCAATGCAACTCTGCCAACACTAACTCCGAGATGTGCCTAGCCGCCACCTTCAGCACCAGCGGCTGCCAGTTAAGCTCGCAACAATGCCACTACCTCTGCATTTTCATCTCCACTGCCTCAAGCCATTGCATGCAGATGCCGCAGAACTGCCCCACAAAAAGAGCCATGCTGTCGCCATCGACTGCGTGGCCTATGCTTGGTGGCCTCAGGGGAAGATGCTCGAGGAACATGCCACCAAAGAAACTGGATCATGTCGTCGCCTATGTCATGCACACCGATGACACTAGGATTCTATCTTGTCTAGTTTTCTCATGATCTCAAGAAAACATGTGTTCTACTTATCGCATTCTTAAATTTTCAACCGCAGATGAATAGGCATGGTGCCTATTTGTGGATGCTTGAAAACAAAAAAAAACATGTAAAAACGCTTAAGGAATTGTTGCGAGGGATCTCTCTGGGACAGATGGAGTACAAGTTCGAGTGTATATGGCAGCTACCGACTAATGGATGGGAAGGGATGGGATTGATGGACGACATGTAATACATCTTCTATTTCCCGCGCAAATAAAAAAAATGTCTTCTACCTTTTTTTTTTGGATAGCTGCAACACACTATATTTTTAAATCCATGCAAGTCATCTATACATCAATAAGTTTTGCATGTTTGTCACGTCATCAGCATGACAGTTCATCATGGTTAACTTCCTTGATTTATCCACGACATCAGGTTATCTACTTTAGCACGTGTTTACACAACTGGTACTCCCTCTGTACAAGTTCTCCCAATTACAAGTATTTCGGTACAGAGATAGTAGTTTATACAGCAAAACTACCCATCTAAAATCAGCGTATGGATATCAAGAGAAGAGTGACATGTCGCCCGCTTTTGCTTTTCTGATGGATCAGGTACATCATTTGATCACACGGATTCTACACATGGCATTTAGTTCCTGTTAGGTGTTTGGTGACGTGCGCCTCTTCTTTAGACTAGATGTGCAGTGGAGCAATGCACGGTGGCAGTGACCTGGATATACAAGCTCGGTTATGAACTGTGGTACCATATTTCGAATGAAAACAAATTACCTCGCTTGCATGCAATAATATGTCATCATATCTGGTAGCATACAGAATGCTAGCTAGTAGCCTAGTACATCATCTCAAGAAGAAAAAAAGAGCCCTAGTAGCATTAGCACCGCACCAAAGTATGCCTGTGCTTGCTTAGCTTCCCAGCCTGCTAAACTAATCGACCGGCTTCGCCTTATATTTCTCTATCGTTGTCTGCATCATCGGTTTTACGTGTAGTCAAACACAAACAAATACAAAGTCTAATTCACAAGATGGTACAAAATTGTGAGACTAAATAAATTACATAAAATACTAATGGATTGCTCGTTGCACATTACCTTGTATACATATAAGGAGACCGTCGGTATACACAATACATACTCCAGCTCATGCAATGCATGCATGAGTCCTTAGATGCATGCGTTCATGCGTACATCATCATACATATAGGCGATTCACGTTATCGACCGTATTCATATTTCATAATCATATAGTACATACGTGCGTTGGTCATGGCACTGATGGACCAATGTTTTGGGCGGGACCCTGGTTCTTCTCCTCCTCGTCCGGCGAGACGGTGACAACGGCGTGACCACGGCTGCTCGGGCCGGAAGGTGGATTGTGGCGCCACCGCCAGGCCAGGATCTTCTCTCCCCGGCGCAGCACACGGCGCCGCCACGGCAACTTGACGCCCCCCACCGAGGTCGGCGTGGACGGCGCCATGCCACGGAGTAGAGCTGGCCTTTCTTCCACGCTCACCAAGGAAAGGCCGCCAGCAGCAGCTACTGCCATGACCAGAACGACAACCACGAGCTGGGATCGCAGCGAGCTCATTGAGATTGAGCTGGCCTAGCTGGGCTGCCCGATTAATTGTCGATGTGACCGATATTGAGTGCCTAATTCTTGTGGCGTACTAGGTTGTTATGCGTGTGACGATTTGGCGTGGTGGATGGACTGGGTGATCGATCTCTGCCTCCATGGCCATATATAGGCACATCCAAGGAGATTTAGAGCTCGGCAATAATGGTTTCTTTTGATTACCGGGCATGGATGCGTGTGCTGGTGGTTAGAAGGTAATGGCTGACTCGAATTAAGCCCAGAAAATTGAAGAGAAAGCGGTGGTGCCGTGCTGCTTTCGGTCAATTAAGCTAGCGAACGAACTTTGCAGAGTTGGCACCCGTGATGGACAACGCAACCGCATTCGATCTGCCGTGGCAACTGGCAAGGGAAAATAAGAGTGAATTTCAGTTTTTACCCTTTACTTTCACATTTTGGCACTAATTACCTCATTTAACATTTTTTCATCCCAATTACCCCATTTAGCAAAAGTCTTGCCAGTTTTTACCCCAGTAAGATTTTTGAGAGCGATTTGCGAGCTAACTCCTTGTCATCAGATTTCTTGGCATTTTTTCCAATGCCCGACCCGGTCAATTAGTTTAGCCGCACCCGGTTTTTTTTCTCATGGTTGTCACGTACGTGCGCACCACATCGAGGGAAAGAGGAACAATTATCTTCGGCGGTAAAGTACGTTCAATTTTGCATTGTGGGTTGTGGTTTGTAGGTTACCCAAAAAGGCTTTCGCCCGGCTTTATATATAAAGCAACGATTATCCATAACACGGTACAAACGCACGCCACCGCAGCACACGCACATAACCAAGGCATGATACATAGGCGCTGAGCGGAACAACACCACCCCTAGCACTACAAGAGCAACCAGGCTCCCCAACCATGAACAAACCATTGCGAAGAGATGAAGCCGCATACGATGAAACGTGGGCTCCAAGGTGGCGCCTTCAGGAAGCTTACAACACCGGAGCGCTGCCACTGCCCGACCCGAGGATCAGAGTTTCCCCTAGAGCAACACGACGGGCAATGAGAGCCAAGACGACGCCTTCTGAAAGGAAACAAGCTTCGCCATCGCCGGTCCGTCCGAAGAATAGATTTTCACCTCGGCCAACACTCACCGCCACCGAACACCACACCGCCCACACGGTCATGGCCACTGGGCAGCACCGAGCCACGGGCTCTGCCCATGTGCACCGCGCTACCACCACCAGGGCCGCCGCCCCGGCATCCAAGACCTTGACACCACCTCACCCGAGACCCGCTGCTACCCCAGCCAAAGAGACGAGTGGAAAGGCCTTGCCTTTCACACCCCTAGGCAGCCCCCGGTGCCGAGACCCAATAGGCCGGTCAAAACTGGCCTCCATAGACCGGTCCTGCTTCACCGGGCGCGAAACGAGCTTGGTCATGCTACCTTGCGCGAGACGAGCTCGGTCTTGCTACCGGGCGCAAGACGAGCGATGGACCGGATCTGGAAGAGATCCAATCCTTCGATGAAAGTAGTGCCCGGACAACAAGGAGAGGAATCGAAGGCTGACACAAGCCGCCCATGCACCAGCCGACGCCGGAACATGCCAGCCGCCGCCGCTACAGCCGACTTGCCAAGCATATCACCATGAGCCTCCCCGCACGGTGACCCACCCAGCCACCGCCGGCACCAACACGCCGGCGTTGTCGTAGCCATCACCCCGAGCCGCCCACCAACGACCAGGGCCAGATCCGGCCGGATCTGATCAGTCTCAACGGGACCCTGCACTACGCCACCTTGCCTAACCTAGCAGCCATTGAGAGGAGGAAGAGGGAGCCCACCACATGTCAGGCCGCCACCCCCGCCGACGGAAGGCCACGGCAGGGGCAGCCGCCCCCGGCCCGCAACCCCTAAATCCAGATTCAGACGACCACTATAGTTGCCATAGCTGGCCAGGGCAGCACCTCCATAGCGACGTTGTCACACCACCGACCCGGCCCTGACGTCGTGCTTCCACGCCGGTCGCGGAGCGCAACATCCTGGCGAAGATTCCTCGGCCCGCGCCAAGACCCCTGCGCGAGGAGACGTGGCCTCCCCGCCGGTGCCGGCGGGGCTTCGCTCGGCCGCGCCCTCTGGCGGCAGCGAGGGAGGGAGGAGGGGAAGAGGGGGGCCTGGTGGCAGCAGGGTTTGCCTCCCCTGCCGCTCGCGGGAGCGCCAGAGGAGGTCGGGCCCGGCACGTGACACTTTCGTACTCGGTTTGTAGGTTTAATGTGATGATATTTTAGCTTTCTTCCTTTATGCAGAACATCGGGGGAACTACTTATTTTAAGCTTTGGGAGATCATCAAACAAAAACATCAGTCTATTTTACATGCCTGCAGTGCTATTGTCGTGCATGTGTTTTTTAGCGGGCTCCAATGATGTGCGTCCATTTAAAAGTAGTACTACCACGTATTGACATAACAGAATCGGATCTTTTTTTTAATAAAAATGTACATTTGGGCACTTAGTCGAGTAAAATTTACACGATCTTTGCAAGAAGGCTCTTAAATTTAAAAGGGGTAAGAACAGACATGATTGTCACTAAATGGGGTAATCTGGATGAAAATTTGTTAAATGGGATAACTAGTGTCAAAATGGTTAATTAGGGAGTAAAAGCCGGAATTCACTCAGAAAATAATATTGAATGGGTCTGTCTAGAACACATCTAGATGTGACATAATTATGTCACATATAACCTGATGTCCATTATATTTGTGGTCTGTTTTTTTTGTCTCAGTTTTTTTTGTTCCTTGTTGCTACGTTATTTGTGGGAGATTAGATGTAACATCCTTAGAAAATATCTAGATATGAATTAGACAAACTGATACTGAATTGGAGCTTACGGTTATGCAAGGGGCCTTTTCCATCTGTTTATTGTTGCCGACATTTAGTTTGAAAGCTGGATCTGTTCGTATGTGCTTCTGTTTTCTAATTGAATTAGTTAAAAATTTAACTGCGCACCAGCCTGTGATGGATGGTTAGGAGGACACTGGTATTCCCAACCCATCAGAGTTTTCAGCTTTTCGACGACGTGCGTTAAGTGGGAGGAAACGTTCCTGTCGACTACGAAGTCGTCTTCATCAATCTCAATATCATGTGTCGGCTCAGTCCCTCGGAGGTGCTCATAGAGGTAGTGTGTGTGTGCGCGCGCGCGTGTGTTTATACGGGTGAGTGTATACTTGTGTATGTAAACGACTTCAATTGTATTGTATTTTTTTTAAAAAGTTAAAATTCCAACTTTGTTATTAAGTTAACCTTCTTTACTCCCGCAAAACAAAAAACTTAACCTTCTGTACATTTTCTTTGATTAGTTTGGATTGCTTTAGTACAAAAATATACACAATTTTTTTCAAAAACAGGGAAAGACCCTCGGCACACAACCATCCATTAATTATCGCCACGATTAACAAGGTCCAGAACAAGCAAGAATCAAAAATAGAAAGCCACGTACACTTCTACATAAACGGTAACTGAAAGTGGTTTTAATACGTGGGCCTGTAGCGGTTCTCCATTCTGCCGCAAAGCATGTGTTGCCGATACTCAGAACATAGGAGGCGGTTGAGACTGCCTCGAATGCTTCTACCTGCAGGTGGTTCCACAAAAGCAACTGATTCTAATTCTTTTAGCGTCACTCGCAAAAAAAAAAACTATTCACGTCGTAGGCGATTTCCCTCTGTTAACAGCCTTGATATGTTATAATTCATACCAATTTACTCTTTGCATATAAGTATGAGCAAAAAACAAAGAAAATAACGAAAACAGAAAACATAAAGAACTGAAAGCCGGGGCTAGTGGGCCGGCCCATCTCGCTCGCCCCTTCAGCGAGTCAAACGGCAGACTGAAGGTGAGATACAGGGGCACCCGGTTCTCGCTACCAGAAACATTTTCCTGCTCGAAGTGGCTGGATTCTATTTGCTGCGTGAAGACCCAATACTAGGAAGGCCGGATTCTATTTTTTGAAATAGAGTATTAATTAAGTAGCTTTGTCTGTCTTTTGTTTTTTCTTTCTTTTTCCTTTTCTTTTTCTTTTTGTTTTTTCAAAATTCACAAATTAAGAACAAATATCCGTACAAACAGTGAAACTACACAAAAATTTCATGTATATTAAAAAAATGTTCTTCATAGTTTAACAAAATTTTCACTATATATTACAAAAGAATTCACAGTATAGTATTTAAAGGTTTATTGTGTATCCAAAAATGTTCAACATATATTGACATCATCTTTTTTAAGGTAATACGTGTTTCATTTATATGATCATAATACAAGTGACACACATACCGACCTGGCAAATCTGAACAAATAGCATAATGCTAGCCTTTGCATAAAGGAACAACAACCAAGAAGTAAAATTACAAACAAGACTGAAGAAACCTTTGAGCTTGACACCGATGCCCGTCACATGCCTCTGGCACCACCACAGCAGCCACCAAAAGAAAAAAATGATGGATCACCTTCACACCCGAGCTCGACGCGGCTTCATCGCTGACATGAAGCTTTTCGGACCTCCAAGGTGGTTGGCCAAAGGCAAAACCATTATCGTTGAATAAATCAGACCGGGGCAAACCCCGGACACGCCATCAAACTCCAGATCTAGCAGCCCTAAATGACTAAGACGTCGAAGGAGGAAATCTTATCTGCCATCCACGTATCACGAACCTAGCACACGATCCATCATCTTCCAGATGACATTGATGCAGACCACAATCTGCATCCGCTCCTGGACTATCTCTCAAGCTCCGCGTCGGCGCTGGAGCAGACGTCGGCACAATGGCGGAGCCCGAGGACACAGGTCCACCACGAGAATGCCGTCGCCGCCACGCCATCCTTGCTTGAACAGACTGAATTCCAAATCCATCCCCAACCATAGGACCAATCGCCTCATCGGAGTAGGATCTGAAGAAATTTTATTCAGCGCCGCCATCGCCGCCGCCGAAGCCAAGACGATGAACAGCCTAAAAACTAAGCTAATTTGGCCTAAAACTATCCACCCGCATAGATCCGGCGACCCCCCTCACCACCGACGACTAAGGTCGCCGGCGGAGTGAGGCCTCCGGAGAACTGCGGCGGGGAAACTCCCGGGCGGCGTTGGCGCTTGGCGAGATCGTCTCTTCCTTCGCTAGGAAGAAAGAGCGACACGTGGGGTCATAGAGGAAAAGCAACTCTATATATTGACAGCATCTTCAATGTGTATTTTAGAAATGAAAAACATGTATTACAGAAGGTTCACTGTATATTCAAATATTAGAATATTCTTTCAAATAAAAATGATACATTTTGCCGATAAACGCTTGAACTTTATTCGAGTAGTATGAAACTTTTTTTTGCAATTTATTCACATATTTATGAACAGATTTTTAAAATGGCACATTTTTTAAGTGAAACATGGGAAAATTTTTAAATACCAAATAGAATTTTAATTGGTATGAAACGGTTTTTGAAATATCGGGTACATTTACTAAATTATATGTAATTATTTTTAAATGGCACAAGCATATTTTTGTAACATGCGAAAATTTTCTAAAATGCCACGTAAACTATTTTGAATTCCGCATACATTTTTTAAATGCCACTTACTTTTTAATTAAAATTACAGACACATTTTAACATTTTATTTTTTTAAATGTCATGAATATTATTTCAAAGCATTTAAACATTTTTTAAATTTCATGACCTTTTTTCTGAATGGTACACACTTTTCTTGAATAGTACGAATGTTTGTTCAAATATTTTGAAACATTTAACTAAAGTAATCTTGAAATATGTTATGTATATATTTTAAATATAAACAAAAGGAAAAAAGTGGAAAGTAAAAAAGGAAAAAAAACAAAATGAACCATTATTTTCCTACCGAGGCCCATCATCGCCAGTGAAAGTTCTAAATAGCCGGTTATAGCCCCGCTGTATCGCGGCTATAGTTTTTTGAGCAGGGTGTCGCTAAATAATATTAATGTATAATTAGCCGGTGACGTTGTAAAATAGAAAGCTATAGCCCCACTATAGTTGATTTGGAGGATTGCCCATATTTAGCATGGCCTGCTATTTAAAACTATGCAACCAGAACTACCCAACACAATAGCTACACAATATGTCAGTGATGAAGTAGTTGCAACCTCACACTATCGTGTTGGCTCTCTTGTACTCTTGATCTAGTTTACCACCACCAAGTGTTCCAAAAATAGAGGCCTTCTTTGGTAGCACCGGACCGGCCATGGAAGCATCCGACAAGGATACAATAGCTGGGACATTTGTGCCACCTGATTATGATCTTGCTACGGCTTCAGCACAAGAAGAGAGCCCATCTATTGCAATGGTTGTCGAGATGATGGTTGCACCATTAAATGTTGATCTTGTCGTGGAATCATATAAAGCAACGGCTTTGAATGCAGATGATGAGTATGTGTTTCCACTAGAAGCACTTCTAGGGTTGCATGTTCCTATGGACTTAGACGACGCATGCATCGGTGATGGAGCTATGAGATGGCTGAGTGATGAGGAGGGCGGCGTCCATGACCATAACTATGTTTGGAAGATTCATAATGTGATGGACTGCTCGGCAACGGTAAAACATCTTCAATGTGAGTATCAGGGGCCAACTGCCATTATCATCAAAGACATTGCAGACAAGATGTAAGAGTTTGAAGAGGTGTGTATGTGAAGCATGAAGGTAGAGAAGCAAATTACAAAGCACATAATTTAGCAAAGCTATTGTGTCACTATTGGGCCGCCATGTTTGGCTATTAGACCCCCACCCCCACCCCCGGTGCGGTGATATTGCATGTATCCCGGACCATGCTTTGATTGGATAAAATCTGGTGACACCCCTCAAAAAGAAGATGACATTTCCTATGCCCCTCAAGATCGTTCGAGAAGCAATGATCATTTGCCTATTAATCAGGTCCAAATCCCACTTAGATAATTGAAAGAAAGAGCGAAGATAAATAGGAATGCTGGCTAGGCTCGCTTCCATGAGAACAACCCTTCCTTTGTACTCATTCATAAGTTTCCTGTCCAACCAGAAATTACTTTCAAGTTCTTGTCTATTGTAGGAAGCACGTCATCTATAGTTAGTTCCTCATAATGTAGAGGGACTCTCCCAAATAATCTAGCTTGGCACTTAACTTTAGATAGTCTAGTGGAAGTGTCGTTCTGCTCCAAGGTGCAAATGCACCCTGCACCTGTGTCAATAGTAAACTCCTAAAAAAATTACTTCTAATACATAAGCGATAACATGTGTTAACCACCTTTCTTTTTCTTGAGAGATAGGCCACGCAACCATGAGCACGGGGCTGTGCACTACTCCGTAATCTTTCCTTGGACAGTAAGTACACCGTATTTTACTTTCATTTTTGACACGAGTAGTACTCTATACTATTATAGTTAACATGGAAAGGTAGTAGGAGTATACTCAGATTAATAAATTAGAGCTAGTTTCTTGTTGATCTGATCTCCTCATGTGACGTTAGCACATACGGCCGGGACGTACAGTCTGGTTCCGTTCGTCATTGATGACGTTGTCATTTGTAGCATAATGCGCCTTCGTTCATAGGATGATCGTCATATATTAGCATACTATATACGGACAAAGTGAGCATCCAGGTTCTTTCGGTCTGCCACCTTGAAGCAGTAGAGCAGCAGAAGCTGAGAAGGTTCGGTGACCATTAGAGTGACACGGATGCATGCAAGTTCAAACACAATCTCCACCTGACCTGGGCAACACGGTTTACGGATATTTGAATGATAGTTCTGGACAACTGGGAGATGTTGGGATCATGTGTCTTATAACTATATTTAAATTACTTGAAATTATTAATATTCGAGATGCCCCATTGTGAAATTGTACATGGAAATACTTTGCATGTTTAACATGAAATTAGTCCTTGTTGTAACGTACTTAACTATTATATATATGTTTAAGGAAGCTATTCGATTAGTGGAACACAATATACTATGTACACTGGAAAGACTATATGGGTACACTGATAATTGAAAGAAACTAGATCATCAATGGTTAGATTACAACTCTGACTATGCTCTACATAATTGACCATTTAGTTTAGTTATGGCGTACAACTCACATGTGCATGTCCTAGAATCTAACAAATAGTGTTCAATCAAAATTGGATTATATTGTGGTTGTTCATCGCACCTGAACTCTATTTGTAAATAAGTTGGTTTGAACTTGGATGGTTATCTGCATACAGACAAACGAGGACTGAAATTAGTAGTATAAGTAGGTCTAACCCACTAGCCTCAAATTTAATTGTGAGCAGCATCACCGAGACAGAAGAGGAATAAAGGGTAGGCCGAAAACCCCAATTTTCTTAACATGAAGTTGGTTTCTTTGATTTCAAGAAAGAAAGTTGGTTGCTTAACATTATTTGTCCTAGGAGGGTTTACCTTCTTCTAAATCTTAACTTAAAATAAGAAAGTATATGTACAAGAGTGCAACGCACAACCTTTTCATTTAGAACAGAAAGCATATTTGACCTCCACATTCGATGAGTAGCCTCTGAAATCTTAAAGAATTTATTACAACTACTACAGGAAAATAACACATCACCATGTGATTGGATGTAAGCCGAGTGTAAAAATACAAGCACTCGACTTACTTTCTCGTAAGCCGAGTACTGAGTGAAGAACGCATGGCAAAGAATGAGAACTCGGTTTAATTGCCCATAAGCCAAATATGAGAAAAAGAAGTGTTTGCCTTATCAAATCCACTTGGCATATAGTCCCTCCGTACCAAAATATAAGATGATTTTCGGCATTATTATAGTGTCAAAAAAGGTCTTATATTTTGATACAGAGGGAGTAGAAAAAAAAGCTCTCAGCTTACAGTCAAGCCTCGGGAATGTTTCCTGCCACGTGACCATCACAGAGGTGCTTGACGGCCCCATGACGAAGAAGACTATAAGCTGAGTGGGTGCCAGAAGGTTCTCAGCTTACTTTAGGGAATTACTTTATTTTTAAAAGTATGAAGATATAAGCCAAATCCCGTGAAACAAAACCGGCTTACACGTGGCCTGTTTTTTTAACGCCAAAATGACCTTTCAACTAATGGGCAACTAGTTGAGGAGGTCAAAGATTTACTCAGCTCTTTTCAGGAGTTCATGGTTGCTTGGGTGCGACGTTCGGTGAATAAAGTCGCACATGTCTTTGCTAAGAAAGGTTGTATTAGATCTCTATGTAAAACTTGGCTCCATCTTTCTCCTGAGTGTGTTAGCTCGGAGATTGCTACCGAGGAAGCTATGAACTTTGAATAAAGTGACAACGTTTTCCCCTAAAAAAATGTTTTGCATTGTATTTACATTTACTTTTCGTATTTTGTTTCTTTCCCCTCTTTCTCTTCCATCCTCTCTCGGCTAGTTTTCATTGCCCTTTCAATTCCCCAATTTCCCGATCTTTCTCTAATAATTACTGTCATTTTGCCACTTTAAAGTGGTATTGCCTTGTACTCTTCACACCCTCTAGTCTACCCATATTAAGATTAATCATCAGACATTAAGAATAAGGCTAGAACACTAGTTTTGTGTAACATGGCACTGATATTATTTTGAATAAGGATCGATTGACGATAATACTTAGGTAGTCGATCAAGATAGGTCTTTCGTAACAAAAAAAGAGAAGTACTGCTGTTTTTTTAATCATAAAAAAGCACTGTGGCTAACACAATAAGCAATGACGTACGTTCACCGGCCTGCTGCTACTCCATACTGTTTTCTTGGACAGCACTACTCCCTACTGTATTAGTTAACGTGCAAAGGTAGTAGGAGTACCAGATTCTAGTAATTACTAATTGGTTTCTATCTTGAACTGATCTCCCCATGGGACGTTAGCACACACGGCCGGGACGTAAAGTCTGATTGAGTTCGTCATTGATGACGTCGCCCTTTCTAGCATAATGTGCCTTCATCGGATGATCACCATATATTATACACATAAAGTGAGCATCCCGGTACTTTCTGTGTGCCACCTTGAGGCTGAGAAGGTTCGGTGCCCATTAGATTAGAGTGACGGATGCAAGTTCAAACAATCTCCACCTAATAACCTGGGCAACACGGCTGCAATCCATGTTGGGTCATCTTCACCAATCACTTGCCATCCTACCACCTTGTGACATTCCAAACACAAGCCTACACTCCACAACCCACACCACATATCAACAACGAAAGTTCTTGTTGCCGACATGGACGGCATCACAGCCAACACCACCACGATCAGTCCCCGGAAGCCGCGGGTGATGCTCTACTCGTCCCCACTCATGGGGCATCTCGTCCCCATGATCGAGCTCGCCAAGCTCTTCGCCGCCCGTGGGCTAGCCATCACCGTCGTTCTCATGGACCCGCTGTACGATACCGGCGCCACGGGCCCCTTCCTCGCCGGTGTCTCCGCGGCCAACCCCTCCATTTCTTTCCATCGTCTGCCACAGGTCAAGCTCCTGGAGTCCGACGACTCCGTGATGCCGGCCTTAGCGTTCGCCCGCCTCTCCAACCCGCATCTACGTGACTTCCTCGCTGGTGCATCTCCGGACTTCCTCGTGGTGGACTTCTTCTGCAGTGCCGCTATGGACGTAGCCGCGGAGCTCAACATCCCCGCCTACTTCTTCTCCACCTCCGGCGCCCAGATTCTGGCTTTCTTTATGCACCTCACGGTTCTGCATGGGGAAACCACGAGGAGCTTCCGGGAAATGGGCGAAGAACTCGTGCACGTCCCGGGGATCACCCCGTTTCCGGCGACACACTCCATCCAGCCACTCATGAATCGTGACGGTGCGTCCTACCAGGCATTACTAAATGTAAGCCTCAACCTGTTCCGATCACAGGGCATCTTCATCAACACCTTCCGCTCGTTGGAGCCTCGTGCCATGGACACCATCCTCGCCGGGCTCTCCGCCCCAGCTGGCCTCTCGACGCCCCCAGTCTACTGCGTTGGGCCGCTAGTCAAGTCAGAGGAGGTGGACGTAAAGCGTGGAGACGAGTGTCTCGCATGGTTGGACACCCAACCCAAGGCCAGTGTGGTGTTCCTGTGCTTTGGCAGCCTCGGCCGGTTCAGCGCCAAACAAACAAAGGAAGTGGCAACCGGGCTGGAGGCTAGTGGACAAAGGTTCCTCTGGGTCGTGCGGAGCCCGCCGAGCGACGACACGACTACAGAGCTGGACCTGGATGTGCTGCTTCCGAAGGGTTTCCTGGACCGGACCAAGGGCAGGGGCCTAGTTGTGAAGTCATGGGCACCACAAGGTGACGTTCTAGCACATCATGCTGTGGGAAGTTTTGTGACACACTGCGGGTGGAACTCGGTGCTCGAGTCTACTATGGCAGGTGTGCCTATGCTGGCCTGGCCATTGTACGCGGAGCAAAAAATGAATGCGGTGTTCCTCGAGAAAGAGATGGAGTTGGCTGTCGTGATGGAAGGGTACGACAAGGAGGTGGTGGAGGCAAAGGAGATTGCCAAAAAGGTCAGGTGGATGATGGATTCGGAGGGCGGGAGGGTGCTCCGAGAGAGAACTCTAGCAGTGATGCGGCAGGCGAATGAGGCTCTACTCGAGGGTGGAGAATCAGATGCGGCCATGACGGGCTTTGTGGATGCGTGGGTTAAAGCTTGACATTTGCACCATCATTTATAAATGATCATGGAAATAAGCAGTGAACGTTGAGTCTTAAAAGTGTGATTTTTGTTTCTTCCTCTCTGTAACATATACTATCAACACACAATAGAGAAATTTCTATATAATGTTGCTTGTTTGATATAGTGTGTAAGAACCCTTTAAATTGGGGGCTGTTCTACGATAAACTGATTCAAAGTTAAACTAGAATGCACGGTGCTCTGCTTCTTGGCTGCATGGGGGTGAAACGCTGCTGCAATGTTTGGCTTCATTAACAGGCTACTTCCCATTCATTTTTGACGGAAAACAGTAGGATTTCTCCTAGTGCGTGTTCTATTATTGATTTTGTTTAAGAAATTGTAGCAGCACTATATAAAAATGAGTTTAAGCTCCCAGAAGAAAAAAGAGAAAGGTAAATACAGTGCAATATGTCTATAATGAGGTGGAGGGGAGAGAAAATAAGAAAAGACTCGTCTTCGACAAGAGATGATCTCTTAGCACAATATGTCTCATCATATTCTTAGGAATAGCTAGTTATTGAAGATAAAGCTAAAAGATGACCCATTATAGACATGTTTTTTTGTCACCTTTAAATTACATGCAAAACTTAATATAAAGCCATCTAATCAACCATAAGTGACTGATTTCTATGTTGAACTGATCTCCTCATGGACGTTAGTACATACGGCCGGGGCCTAAAATCTCCGTTCGTCACTGATGATGTCGCCCTTTTGTAGCATAATATAATGCGTCTTCATCGGATGATCATCATATATCAGCATACAATATACGGATAGAGTGAGCGTCCAGGTTCTTTCTGTCTGCCACCTTGAAGCTCTAGAGTACGTGCAAGCTGAGAAGGGTTCGGTGCCCATTAGATTAGAGAGTGACGGATGCATGCAAGTTCAAACACTGCAAGGTACACATACGTCAGGAACTCCTTATCAAAGCCTGCACCTCTCTAGCTAGCGGCGTGGATCCTCATCTGTGTCGTCAATGTCTGGCAGGCCGCCAACCTCTCCTCTCCTCTCCTCGCCGTTGCCCAAGTCCTAAGTCGCACGCGCATCCCGCACGCGGATGAATGACTCCTTGTAGTATATATAGAGAGATGCTCTTAGAAGAAGGCATGGTCGAGAAAACAAGGATGCCGCGGATCAGTAGGGTGGCGCAATATGGAAGGCCGGCGGGCATCTCTAGGGCGTTTAATGACGATGATAATGATGATCCCCCTTCGTTTCCAACAAAGGCAATTATTACATGGCACGGGTTTCTCACAGCTTTTATAATCTCAATAATAGAATATTGTACCGAGTTCAAGTTCCTCTGTTCTTTCAGCAAACTTTCCAAGTAAATAAAGCTGGCTACTCTGTTTTTTCCTTGAGGATGTAAAAAATGGGATTGTTCTAGAGTTCGTTATTTTTATGTTCCTAATGTACAAGCCTTCGTTGATGTTTATGTGCAGTCTCTTTTCTCTTATATTTCACAAGAATTTCAAGCAACATCTCTTGTCTTTCATAAGAATTATACGCAAGAAGTATACGATGGAGGGTGTTTACAAGCGAATGGATCTGGTAACATATACATCCATCCATCAATCGGCATGGATCCTCCAAGGGCAAACTGATTATCAACTGAATAAATGGATCAACAAGTCGTTTACATCATCAAAGACATGGCAACATGGAATGGCAAAAAAGAGCATAGGACCAATCAATATACCAGGTAAACCTCAAAGAACAAATTTTCCATTGAACAGGCAATGGAGAGTATCAGCATTGCCTTGCACATCAATTTCCTGGAGATTTCAGTTCAAACCCCATGGACTTGTGCCCAAAAGATTGTGATACAAACAACAACACAAATACCAAAAGGTCCAGGGCCCTCCCACTCATAGCCACTAGTCATACAACGTCGAATAACTCCACAGCCAAAACAATACAAATGCGGCAACCAGCCACGCCTCAGTGACCGATAACTGACAAAAGTATAGTCTAGTCCAACAACAGCTAGAAACACCACGAACTGACTAACAACACCGCAAAACGCCGCGACACCGAGACCAAGGGCTTTCATATGTATTGAGACGGTTGGTGATGAGAGCCTCAAAAGTTCTTCTTGCACCTTGGCGCTCCATTCCATTGCTGCACTAAAAACATGGGTCATTTTACAGTGCATCCGAACGATATGGACCGTCCGTCGGAGCGAAATCGACGGTCCAGATCCGATGCAATACACCGATGTCACGTGTATTATATCAGACCCCGAGGGGCATTTTCGGGAGAAAAAATATTTCGAACTGATCTGATTTTCCCTCCCAAATATTTCGAGGGTATTTTCGGTATGAATTTGAGGGCTATTTTCGGTTCGACATTTATCCCGTTCGCTAGGGTTTATGCCTCGCCGCCGCTACGGTTTTCAGGATCTAGCCGCTCGTCGCGGCCCCTCCCTCCCTCGTCCCCGGCAGGATCTAGCCGCTCGTCGCGGCCCCTCCCTCCCTCGTCGCCGGCAGGATCTAGCCGCGCGTCGCGGCCCTTCCCTTCCTCCACCCCAATTCCCTCGCGATCTCGCACCGCATTTTCAACGAACATGAGAGGAGGCCCACTGCCCTCCCCGCGGCGGCCGTCGGCGAAGAGTCGGCGCCATCCCACCTCCCAGTTCTCCATGCGGGTGCCTATAGCCACAAGGGCAACCTCTTTCCCACACCCCAATTGGTTGTTTGCGTCCTCTACATATCATTTCTCAGCCATGGCTGCAGCTTTGATCTGGCCATGCATCTCGTCCGATGGCAAGGTGGTTGGGTATGGATCATGTTCTGCGGGACTAGATGAAGCCGGCCGCCGGCCTCGACGGTTAGCCCCATTCGTCCACCCTCGACTGCTTGATCTACGAACGTTCAATCGTTGCATTCAACATGTATTCTTTCAATTTGGCTGATAGGTGAGATTTGGAGATCAATAGAGATGATAAGCTATTAATTTTGGAATGTAATATAAACAATTCATAGCTTATGTTGCTCAATATTTATGATGCTCGCTTCTTCTTGTGCAATTGCTGGACTGGGATCAACAGACTTGGCATGTACTTTATATGAAAAATTAGATTCACATGGGATTCCACCTTTTCAAGATTGTTGTTAAGTCTTATTATGATGTTTTAGCCTTGTTAAAGGGAGAGTAATGGTCCTCGCAAAAAGCAGAGAGAAAGGAATGAGCATTCGATTCTTCCATATGTTGCATTTCATTCTTCCGTGTTTAGTTATGTCCAACATTTGTTACATGCACACACTTGACAAGGTTAGTACAACTAGTAATTTTTCCTCTGTTTTGCAGGGCTATGACAGAACATGCTATGTGATTCCTTGAGGCAGGATGGATGTACCATGGCCACACCACTGTGCTCCTGAAGGTGATCGCTTCAATTCAGCGTTGCAGCACCTGCAGAGGCCCCCTATGGTACGTGCTTTTACTCTTGTTATCCTATGCTCTATTTTTTTTGGCTTTACGGCCTACCTACGAGACATAGCTGGGATTGCGTGTTGAATCAGGCAGTATTTTTGACTTCTGTTGTGAGGCTATGCTCATGCTTTAATAAAATTTTCTCTCGTATGAAAATAGACATATCATAATCCATTATTCTTCTAGGGTTGCCCTAGGCACCATTATTGTCACATGGTAGTAAAAAGCAAATATAGATTTCTACGAGATCCCGTAGAGACCAAATTTATTTCAAGCAAAATATAGTAACCAATATTATTGAAGTTTTACAACTTGACTCATGTGCAATGGACTAATAACACGGCTAGGAAACCTTCTTTGGGACTAAAACCCAACCACACCCTACTCTATTGCTTTATGGCCAAGTGTACACTCCATATGTAAGAATGAACCACAATGCTGGACTAACTGCTTGCATCCTCGTCGTCTTCAACCGCAGCTGCATCCGATTGCCTAGCATGGTACTGCCTGAACCTAGTCCCGTATTTCATTTTGTTGTAGGGTGAATCGACAAGCACAACAGGTAGCTCTCTTCTGAATTTGTCGATGTAGGTCTGCATGCGAGGATATGTTAGTATCGTTCCATATGTTTCAGAAAATGACAAAATTTTAGGTGTTCCTCTACGTACTTCGTCATATTGCAACCTCAGTTTTACTCCCATAAATAATTCGATGTTCTTCAGCATGTACAGTGCACTACCAGAACTGCAACATTTTATGTTGTTAGATCAGCATTTCAGATATTAACAATCTAAAACAAAAACAAAAGCTAATATTGTTGACTGACGTCTCATCGGATTTTGGCACATTAATATTCCGCACTGGCCATTGCGTCACGTTAATGTCTTCCCATGCATTGCTTTCAATCCCATTGACTCGCATCGCTGCTCTCAGATGTGCTTCCATCCCATGTACCTGCAAGCCCAATGGGATGAGAAGTTGCCTACGACTAATACTTACATACGATGTTAAATCCTTTCTTATAATTAAATATGTTGAAATTCTCACCACGTTATTTACTTCTTTGGGTATCATACAGTGGAAAAGTGAATCAAGAACCTGAATCTCCTTCCTTATGGGGTTTACGACCACAAGGAACCAGTGGGTGTACAAACTTTTCGTAGGTAGGAAAACCTGGAGTGCACAGATAATTAGATCAACGTGCATAGTAATAAAAAAATCTGGTCTACATCAGCTTAATATACCATATCATGTTTCAGGTAGGTGGTTCCTTGTGTTGTTCCAGGAATGCCTGCCAAAGCATCCTCATAGCACTCCTCTATCCTACCATCTCTTTCGAGCTTAGCGACGCCGGCCACCCTCTCAATGTAAACCAGTTGGCCGTCCCTTGTGTCAATTGGTTGATCATTACGCATGAGCTGGATCGCAGCATCAACCACCTACAACAATAATCAAGTTAATTGTATTGTACAAAAATGAAACTTCATAAACAAATTTGTGAAATACTATCTTACTTTGTCACCCAACCATACACCATCTTCAGATTCATCTTTATGGGTGAGGCATTGCAAATGCTTTGATAGCACGACAATGTCATCAACTAACACCATTTGTTTTTCACGATTTGTAGTGTTGATCAGTGACGCCACAAAATCCTGTCGAACCACGTCTAGCTGGTCCCTCTGGGTTTCAGGAACTTCTGACCTCTTTTTTATGTTGCTAGAGCCGATTTTCCTCTTTTTACTGTTCGTGTCCTCGGAATCATTCGTACACTCTGATGGAGTCTTTTTTTCCTTTTTTTCTTCTCAGTGTCGTACGAAGCATACTCGTCATTCTTAAATAATTGCAATACCACCATTTTCTTTTTGCCCCCATGATTTGGTGGCGTCGATCCAACCACACTTACTTGTTGCTGCTTTTCAAAGGATTCATCATGGTTGTCATCATCTGTGAAGGCACGGGGCTCTTCAGGATCTCGCGATCCCGTAGCCTTCACAGAGTGCTGCTTACTCCGTCTGCTGAACAGATTCTGTCAGACGAAATAAACCGCGTGTTAGCCTTTAGCAGATTCTTGCTCAGTTATAGGTAAAATGTGCATCACCTGGAAATCTTCAAGGCTTGTGGTGGCTTTGGAATGCATTTGCTTATCAAAACTAGGAGCTCCCTGGATATCATCCACCTCTTTCAAAAGCTTATGAATACCACTGAGATCATGTTTGATATTTGCAGCAGCTCTTTCGAATGCTTCATCCTGTACGTGGAAGATCAAATATTATTTCTAAAATGACAATAATTGTTTCATAATTAAGTTAACATGCGTACGTCAAAATCTTCATCAAGGTTCTTCATGGCGGGCTCCATGTCATCATTTTTTATTCCCTGCTTACAATCGTGCTTAGCAGCGACCTCCGTGACATCCTTTTGTTTCCCCTGGTCAGAAGCCTGCTCAGCATTCTCAACAGAGGCCTCCATTGGGTGTGAAGGTGCCCCGAGGTCAGATAGATGTATGTCGTCCACTCCTGGAAATATTCCATCGTGTTTTTTCTTTAAAAAATACATGTTAGTCTGGGGTGTTTTGATAGTAAACTAAATTAGAAAAAAAACTTGTACACGTAAATTTCCAATTATATATACTAATCTCATAATTCTAGGCTTACCTTCAATTCTTTGATGAGGTCCTCCATGAGCTTGCCATTTGTACGGGTATGCCTAAGGCACTCATCCATTTTCTTTTTAAGGGTGCACATCCTATGGTTTTGTTCTGTACCAGACTCCCGCACGAGGGAGGCAACTTCTTGCAAATCAGTCAATACACGTCCGACGAGTACCTTAATCTGAGACTTTGAAACAGTTAGAATCATATAACTTCATACTAGTTGGAATGTTACAATATATATTTATGCCTTATGTAACTCATTTACAGCGGCAGTCTTCGGTTTGGCCAGCGTACCATCTCGTGCTGGAATGAAATGCCTCATCAGGTCCTCAACATACTGCAGTTTAGTGTCGTTAGTATGATTTAGAAAATATATATGTTACATAATCCAGGCAATGTGCTGACATTTTACCTCTCCAACTCCCAGATAATTATTCTGGATTATATTGTCAACCTTTTTTGCCTTCTCCTCGCTCCAGTTCTGGATCAGCGGCCTTAACCTTGATTCATACGAGATGCTAGAGTCCAATTGGTGCACTCTGAACTTCTCGTAGTACCATGTCTGCATGACAACAAAAGCAGTTTACAAATATTCCCGTACATTATGTAATGTATGTTAGGTAACTGATAATTGTACTACTACGAATTACCTGCAGCAGTGGTAGATTCCCCTCCAGAATTGCCTCACCATTTACAAAATTATTCACGCTATCCATAAGATAGTCAAGCGTTAGCTGTCCAAGATTTGTGCCCTTAATCGTCTCAACGTTTCTAACAATCCCAATATATTTGTTATCGACATACTCCTCTTTTGTTCGGCATACATATTTGCCTATGGTGTACAACACAAATGGCCTGACAAAATTTGGTGTGCTGTCGACTTTCATCTTGGCTAGCAATCCTTTGAAAGTTATTTTGGTGTCATTACAGTCTTTCAGTTTCTTCCACAACTCCATATTATCATCAAGATTTGAAGGGACGTGTTTCTTCCCATGGCAGGGCATGCCTGTTATATGCGCTACATCTTCTAGTGTGATCCTACATGGTCTCCCATTGATGATAAAGGCATCCTGCTCTGCATCATATGAATTAGCGATGGCCAGGCAGAGTACATGTCTAATTTTGATGATAGGTGTCTTGAGAAGTCCACCCAGTCCTATCAACTGGATGTACATCCTTTGCTGCATGTTTAATCCGTTTATGAACTCCTCATATGGCGGCAAAGAAGCATCCTGGGTTCAATGGATGTGCAAGTGTGATTAGATTCAGCATGGTATACAATTTAAACACTCATACAAACGAATGCAGCTTATATATACCAACATAAAAATTGTGCTCTACGCTACTGCATGAGGTACAAGCATGCTGAGTTCCATGTATGCGCAAATACTATCATGTGATTCAGCCTGGTTACGTTTGAACGGTCATCTAAGGTAATCTCCATTGCAAGGCACTTATCCGAAATAAAATAAAGATTGGAAAATAAAAAACTATCCAACCGTGGTCTCCTCAACTCTAGGCGCTAATCATGGTCAGTAGTATGGAATTAAAACATGGGCCATCGATGCCTTCCATGACTCGTGTGGAAGGAAAAAAAGAAGGCAAGCACCCGCTGCACTAATTGGCATCGACAAGACCAGACGCTAAGATTTAGCCTGGAATTAATCAATAAACTGCCAATCTGGTAGGAAACAAATCCTAGCGCCCTCCCCTAACGCCCCCAACTTAATTTGTTTAAAAACGTGCTGAGTTACATGAATATGCAAACAACGAGTGGGGTCGCAGCAAGAGATCATGCGAGGAAGACCGTGGCATGAAAAATAGCAGCGGCTGAGATCGTGGGGAGTTACCAGAGGATTCATGTTTGGCTCCGTCGTTCGGTCTTGCTGGATTCCTGGGTTGCTCCGTCCTTCTGTCTTGCTGGTTTGGGCGGCGCAGAAGGACGAACTATGATCTACGAGGTTTCAAAGGATCCCTATTTATAGGGATCGTAACAACCCGGGCATATATCTACGTATAGATTTCTTTGGTTGGAGGAAATCAAGGAAGGGGACCCACCTGGTTGAATATTAGGGGGGGCGTGGAGAGTTTAGCAAAGGTAAGTTATGGTTTAAAAAAAACCAAGGTAAGTTGCGTAACAACACGTAGGTCTCCTGAGAATCACCCGGGCATATATCTACGTATAGATTTGTTTGGTTGGAGGAAATCAAGGGAGGGGACCCACCTGGTTGAATATTAGGGGGGCGTGGAGAGTTTAGCAAAGGTAAGTTATGGTTTAAAAAAACCAAGGTAAGTTGCATAACAACATGTAGGTCTCCTGAGAATCACGATCATCAAAAAGATATCGTTCCGTTTCTTTGAAAATCAGCCAAAAGAACTGGACCGCTTTTATTATTGCTTATAAGTAGTTCACTGGACCTCTTTTGGGATGAAAACTGGTTCTAAAGTCAACTAAGATTGAGTCTTCACACGTGAAGTATTTTACTCTCTTGTAAAGCTATTTTATTGCCCATCCGATCTTGCATGCCCATGCTCATACCTTTTTTCCTCGTATATGTGAGACCAAATTTTGTTAATAATACTGAATCATGTCTGGTGCTGCTCAAGATGGCACGACACCATGGATTTCACTTCAGTGAGATTTTGATGAAATAACTGAACTTCATTCATTTCAGCACTCACTGCAATATTTGCCTTTCAGCCAAAATATTTCAGCCTCACTGAATTTCGGCCAAAATATTTCAACACTCACTGAATTTTTTTCTCAAACTTCTAACTAGCGATGTTAAAAAAATCTGAACCTTCTAACTAGCGATGCCAAAATATTTCAGCACTCGCTGAAATTTTTCTGAAACTTCTAACTAGCGATGTTAAAAGAATTCTGAAACTTCTACCTAGCGATGTTTAAAAAATTCTGAAACTTCTAACTAGCGATGTAATTGTTCTGAATCTTGTCCAGACTACGACGACACTTAAATATAAATTTAAGAATTCAGTTAACCTTCCTAAGCTTCAAAAGTTCTGGTTGAAAAAAGCAAATATATGTTTCAGCGTCTCACATGCAGACCAAATTTATTTCAAGAATAGTATTTGGAACCAGTACTGTGAAATATTACAACTTGATTAATCCGCACTGGACTATGAACATGGCTAGGAAACCTTCTTCAGGACTAAAACCAAACCACACCCTACTCTACCGCTTCATAACCAAGTGTACACTCCATATCTAAGAATCAACCACTGCTGGACTAACTGCTTGCATCTTCATGATCTTCAATCGCAGCTGCATCCGATAGGCTAGCATTGTACTTCTTCGGCCTTTTCATGGACTTAAATTTGTTGTAGGGCGAATTAAGAAGGACAACAGGCAGCTCTCTTCTACGTAGCTGAAAAGTGAATCAAGAATCTGAATCTCCCTCCTTCTGGGGTTTATAACCACAAGGAACCAGTGGGTGTTCGCCATGTTCATAGGTAGAAAAACCTGGACAACAAAGATGATTACATCAACATGCATAATGATTACAAAAATAAATGTGTTTATGTCATGGTTAGATGGTACCAGATCATGTGTGAGGTTGTTGTCTCCTTTTGTTGTTCCATGACTGCCCGCCAAAGCGGCCTCGTGGCAGTTTTTGATCAGCGTCCTTAACCTTTATGCATACGAGATGGTATAGTCCAATTGGTGCACCCTTCACTTCTCGTAGTACCACGTCTGCATTACAACAAAAACAGCTTAGAAAATTTTCCATAAAATTAAATATATGGTATGTTAATAATGATTGTATTACTTACAGCAGTGCTAGGTTGCCCTCCAGATTTGCTCCACCATTTACTAGTCCTTCCTTCCCATATCGTTGCACGTAGAACTTTCCAGCACGAAAATTAGCGCAAGTTTCATTACAAAGAGAGGCATTCACGACTAAAAACTGAAGGCATGCACGATCTCCCTTAAGTTTTGCTAAAGCACATCTAGATGTGCTCTAAGTATTGCTTATCTATGTCCTATGTCATTTATTTCATGCTAATCTAGACACACCAATCTCCCTTCGAATAGTTGGTTATGACTGTAACTAAACGAGATCAAAAAGAAGTGCGTCGTAAATAATGGGATTGCATGCAGACTTGGGAAGGAGGGTGTATACACAATACAAGGATATCGATCGTTACCGGAGGATTCTCTCGATGGCGACCGACTCCATTGCCGTTCGCTTTCATCTTTTGATTCGCCGACTTCTCCGACGCACCCTTCTCTTTCGTCGGCTTCTCTGACGTGCCCTTCTATTTCATCTCAGGATTCGCCGACGCAGGCTTTGAAGATGACGGCTCCGTCGGCTTCACCGACCTGGGAGCTATTTTGGGCGGCGTGGGGTGGTAATTCGGTGTAGTCATGGAAGGCTAGGTATGGGCGGCGTGGGGTGGAAGTATACGATCTATGCCATGAAAAGCTTCGTATTTATAGGGCATTCTCTAACAACCGATCACAAGGAAATATTGGGAATTTGGGATCTCACGAAGAGGTAGTTTTAGATCGCGTAATGTTTTTTAGCTAGTTTTTTTTATTTTTCGAATTTTTTAGCAAGTTTGGATCAGTAATCTCAACCGTGAAGCGTTTGGGCTTCTTGTGCTTTCTTATACGGGCCTATTATAATGTGATGAGCCCATTTGAAATGTGAACATGAGAAAGGAAGCGAGGACTCCAACTGCTGCGACGAGCCCCCTCCTAATTATTTGTGAAGTATTTTACTCTCTTGTGATGTTATTTTATTGCCCATCCGATCTTGCATGCTCAAAATCATGCCTTTTTTCCTCGTATCTGTGAGACCAAATTTTGTTAATAACGCTGAATCATTTCTGTTGCTGCTCAAGATGGCACGACACCATGGTTTTCACTTCGGTGAGATTTCGATGAAATAACTGAACTTCATTCATTTAAGCACTCACTGCAATATTTGCCTTTCAGCCAAAATATTTCAGCACTAACTGAAATTTTTCTGAAACTTCTAACTAGCAATGTTAAAAAAAGCTTCAAAAGTTCTGGTTGTAAAAAGCAAATATATGTTTCAGCGTCTCCCATGCAGACCAAATTTATTTCAAGAATAGTATTTGGAACCAGTACTGTGAAATATTACAACTTGATTAATCCGCACTAGACTATGAACATGGCTAGGAAAGCTTCTTCGGGACTAAAACCAAACCACACCCTACTCTACCGCTTCTTAACCAAGTGTACACTCCAGATCTAAGAATCAACCACTGCTGGACTAACTGCTTGCATCTTCATGATCTTCAATCGCAGCTGCATCCGATAGGCTAGCAATGTACGTCTTCAGCCTTTTCATGGACTTCAATTTGTTGTAGGGCGAAGTAAGAAGGGCAACAGACAGCTCTCTTCTATAATTGTCAATGTATGCCTGGATGGGAGGATATGTTAGTATCGTTCCATATGTTTACAAAATTGACAGAATTTTAGGTGTTACTCTACGTACTTGGTCATAACGCAGCGTAAGATCTTCTCCCGTAAAGAATTCGATGTTCTTCAGCATGTAGAGTGCACAAGAAGAACTACAACAATTAATTCTGTTAGCACCATTTCATGTATTAAAAATTCAAAACATATTGAGAAGCTAATACTGTTGACTGACTTGTCATCTTGTCTTGGCACAGGAACATGCTTTACTGTCCATTGGGTCACGTTAATGTCTTGCCATGCATGGCTTTGTGGTCCATTGATTCGCAGCGATGCTCTCAGATGTGCTTCACGTATCTGCCAAAGTCCATGGTATGAGAAGTTGCTCATGGTTCAAGGTTAGGTATGATGCTAAATGTTGTGTTATATTGAAAGACGTTTAAAATCTCACCACGTGAACCACTTGTGTTACTACGTAGCTAAAAAGTGAATCAAGAATCTGAATCTCCCTCCTTGTGGGGTTTACGACCACAAGGAACTAGTGGGTGTTCGCCATGTTCGTAGGTAGAAAAACTTGGACAGCAAAGATGATTACATCAACATGCATAATGATTACAAAAATAAATGTGTTTATGTCATGGTTAGATGGTACCAGATCATGTCTGAGGTAGTTGTCTCCTTTTGTTGTTCCATGACTGCCCGCCAAAGCGGCCTCGTGGCAGTTCTTTACCTTACCATCTCTTTCGAGCATAGCGACGCCGGCCACCCTCTCAATGTAAACCAGTTGCCCGTCCCTTATGTCCTCAGGATGATCATGACGCATGATCTGAATCACAACATTAACCAACTAAAACAAAATTCAAGTTAATTGTACTGTGCAAAAGAAAATTGATAAAATAATTTGGCAAATATCTTACTTCGTCACCCAACCATTTGTCATCTAAAACTCCATCTGTCATGGTGAGGCATTGCAAATGCTTCTGTAGCAGAACAATGTCATCAATTACCACCAATTGTTTATCAAGATCTGAGCTGTTGACAATTTCGGCCACGTGATTCTGTCGAAACTTGTCAAGGTCGGTCTCCAGCCTCGAAGCACCTATGTCTAAATCTTTAAAAATGCTTGCACGGTTTTTTCCTCTTTGTATTCTTTGTGTCCTTGGAATCATTGGTAGACTCCGATGGAGTCCTGTTTCTCTTTCTCTTCTTATCACTATCGTACAGAACATAATCTTCATTGCACAATAATGAAGATGCCACTCTTTTCCGGATGCTCGTACGAGTTGGTAGCATGGAATCAACCACGCTATCTTGTCGCTGCTTTGCTAAAGAATCATCATAGTTGTCCTCATCAACTGGGAAGACATGTGTCTCTTCCGGCTCCCTTATTGCCTTAGCCTTGGCAGACCGGTGTTTGCTTTTGGTACCTACCTCTCCCCCCACCTCAATACCGACATCTTCATCATCTTGATCTCTTCTTTGTTTAGCCTTTCACACATTATCATTGTGCCTCAAATTCAGAGGATCATGTGATTCGAAATAAAGCACTTGTTAGCTTGCAATCTGCGTGAAATGAAAAAAACAAAACCAGTTAACTGTAAAATGTGCATCACCAGGAAAGCTTCAAGGCTTGTGGTGGCTTTGGAATGCTTTCGTGAATCCAAACTCGGAGCACCCTGCAAAGCATCCAGCTCTTTATAAAGCTGTGAAACATTCTTGAGACTCTCCTTGCAAGCTGCGGCAACAGCTCTGTCTTCTTCATCCTAAACGTGGAAGATCATATGTTAGCTACGAATCTTCATTAACTTAAAACAAATCAGTTAGATGTGAAATGCGTATCACCATGAAAGCTTCAAGGCTTGTGGTGGTTTTTGAATGCTTTCGCGATTGCAAACTAGGAGCAGGCTACAAATCTTCAGCTACGTTCTTCATGGGGGCATCCATGTTATCTTTTTGTATTCCCTTAGTAGAAATGTCTTTGGCAATGACCTCCATGTCATTTTTTTGTTTTTGCTGGTGAGTAGTATTCTCTCCTGGGACCTCCATTGGGTCCGCAGGTACTCCCAGGTTAGATAGCTGTATGTCCTCTACTCCTGGGCAATCAGCATCAAATATTCCATAGCGGTGGTTCTTTAAAACAAATGTGTTAGTGTGGAGAGTATTGATAGTAAAAATATTTATAGAAACTCATAATGGTATACTTACATTGAATTTTGTGATGAGGTCGTCCGTGCGTCTGCCGTTCGCAAGTGTACGCCTAAGGCACTCGTCCATTTTTTTTCAAGGGTGCTCATCCTATCAAATTGTTATGCACTGGCTTCCCGCACAATGGAGGCAACTTCTTTCAAATCAGCCAATACACGGCCCATGAGTGCCTTATCCTGCAAATTACAAGCAGTTAGAAGCATAAGACTTCAATTGTACTTGCAAAGTTACAATATATATTTGTGTCTGATGTTCATCATTTACCTGACCGTCAGTCTTTGGTTTGACCGGCGTCCCAACTGGTGGCGGATTGTAAGGCCGCAGCAGGTCATCGACATACTGTATGTTAGTGTCGTTAGTATCATTCAAAACATATGGTAGATAATCCAGGCACACAGTACTAACACTTTACCTCTCCAACCCCTATATAATTTGTGTTGATTATGTTGTCAACCTTCTTTGCCTTCTCGTCACTCCAGTTTTGGATCAGCGGCCTTAACCTTGATGCATACGAGATGGTAGAGTCCAATTGGTGCACCCTCCACTTCTCGTAGTACCACGTCTGCATTACAACAAAAATAGCTTAGAAAATTTTCCATAAAATTAAATGTATTGTATGTTAATAATGATTGTATTACTTGCAGCAGTGGTAGGTTGCCCTCCAGATTTGCTCCACCATTTACAAATTTCCCGACGCTAGTCATAAGATGGTCAAGTGTAAGCTGTCCAAAATTGGTGCTCTTTATTGTCTCAACGTTTCTAACAATCCCAAGGTATCTGTTGTCCACATACTGCTGTGTTGTCGGGCATACATATTTGCCTATGGTGTACAAGACAAATGGCCTGACAAAATTAGGTGTGCTGTTGCCTTTCATCTTGGCTAGCAATCCTTTCAAAGTTACTTTTGTGTCATTGGGGTCTTTCAGTTCCTTCCACAACTCCAAAGTATCGTTGTGATTTGAAGAGACGTGATTCTTCCCCATGCAGGGCATGCCTGTTATATGCTCCACATCTTTTAGTGTGATCCTACATGGTCTCCCATTAATTATAAAGGCATCCTGCTCTGCATCATATGAATAAGCGATGGCCTGGCACAGTACACGTCTCATTCTAATGCCAGGAGTCTTGAGAAGTTCACCCAGTCCAATCAACTTGATGTATGTCAGTTGCTGTGCGTTTAAATCTTTTATGAACTTCTCGTATTGCAGCAATGAAGCAACCTGAGTTCCCTGAATGTACAAATAGTGTGATTAGATTCTGTATGGTATTCATTTAAACACGCATAGAACCGACTAGATGTAATCTATGCCAATATCAAAATTGTGCTCTACATTACTGCATGAAATTATAGAGCTTCTAGGCCACATAATGAACACCAGACATAGAAAAACAAGCTATCTCTGTCCGCAAATTGACTGATAATAGTATAGATTTTTAGTACAAAGAGCAGACTTTGTTCTTTGTACACTACTAAAGTTTCAGGCGTCACGCTTACGAAAATAATTGCATACATGATCACAAGATCAATAGTTTATAGATAATCACCATACTAGGAATGTAACATCTGATCCTACTGTCCATCTTTCTCTTTAGTTTTCTCCTTTATTTCTCGTCAACCTAAAATTTAATATAGTACATACATTTGATGTTCTCAATGCCAAATAAGTGAGGCGTGCAACTTACGTACTAAACTACTTTGTATTCTGTCTACTGCGTATTTGATCAGGCATTTAGGAGTACTACGATTATTTTGTTGATTCGGTTGTTGGTTTTAAACAAAGTTGAATTACTAGTCCTTCCTTTCCATATCGTTGCACGTAGAACTTTCCAGCATGAAAATTAGTGCAAGTTTCATTACAGAGAGAGGCATTCACGACTAAAAACTAAGAGAGGAAGGTATCCACGATCTCCCTTAAGTTTTGCTAAAGCCATGTAGATGTGCTCTAAGTATTGCTTATCTAAATCCTATGTCATTGATTTTATGCTAAGATTCGTGCAAGCCTTTCTAGACACACCAATCTCCCTTCGGTAAAATAGGGATAGTTCGTTATGGCTGTAACTAAACGAGATCAAAAAGAAGTGCGCCGTAAATAATGGGATTGCATGCAGACTTGGGAAGGAGGGTGTATACACAATACAAGGATCTCGATCGTTACCAGAGGATTCTCTCGATGGCGACCGGCTCCATTCCCGTTCGCTTTCATCTTTTGATTCGCCGGCTTCTCCGACGTGCCCTTCTCTTTCGTCGGCTTCTCTGACGTGCCCTTCTCTTTCATCTCAGGATTCGCCGACGCAGGCTTTGAAGATGACGGCTCCGTCGGCTTCACCGACCTGGGAGCTACTTTGGGCGGCGTGGGGTGGTAATTCAGTGTAGTCATGGAAGGCTAGGTATGGGCGGCGTGGGGTGGAAGTATACGATCTATGCCGTGAAAAGCTTCGTATTTATAGGGAATTCTCTAACAACCGATCACAAGGAAATATTGGGAATTTGGGATCTCACGAAGAGGTAGTTTTAGATCACGTAATGTTTATGTATAGGGGATTCTCTAACAACCCACCACAAGGAAATATTGGGAATTTGGGATCTCACGAAGAGGTAGTTTTAGATCACGTAAAGTTTTTTTAGCTATATTTTTATTTTGAGAATTTTTTAGCAAGTTTAGATCAGGAATCTCAACCGTGAAGCGTTTGGGCTTCTTGTGCTTTCTTATACGGGCCTATGGGTGAGCCCATTTTAAATGTGAACATGAAAAAGGAAGCGAGGACTCCAACAGGCGGGACGAGCCCCGTCCCAATTATTTAGGACGGGCATGCGCGAGGGCGCTACGTCCTCACTGCCACGATTCTCCAAAAACGGTTCCTCTGCCTCTGCGTCCTCTCGATTCCCTCTTCCTCTGTGTCGCCCACTCTCCCAACAATCTGGCTTCTGGAACGGTGAGTTCTCCTTCCTGTCAATTTTGTTAGTAGTTCTCCAGTAGCAGCACATACGATGGCCTTCTTCTTGTCAATTTCTTGTTCTCCTGCTTCTTTATTTTGTGCGCACAGATTCATCTGCCTGCAACATGTAGTCCGTTGCCTTATGAGAATTATGCACACAGATTCATCTGCTTGCAACATCTAGTCAGTTGTCTTGTCAATTTCTTGTTTTTCTCCTGCATCTTTAGTTTGTACACACAATTTCATCTGCATGGGCGATGAACAGTTCATAGATACATGTTTATTCTTGATTGTTGATGTAGTTGTTTAGATAAATATTTCAAGAGCGTAAATTTATATTGTTAATTCGCATATACTCCCTCTGCAAGGAAATATAACAACTTTTGGTTCACTGCTTTAGTGATTTCTTTACAGAGGGAGTACTTGTTTAGTTTAAATTGTTCATGCACTTGTTTACATAAACTTTCAATAGCGCCAGAATTCCTATACTATCTGCCGTCATATTCATCTCGGCTTATTGTTATCATGTTATTGTCATGCTTCATGTCTTATACTGGTTTCATCAATTACAGTCCTTCGGCATGGCGTTCGAGAATGATTATAATGCTAGGGCAGATGGAAATACCGAAATTTGTGTGAAGTACACGAACAAGGCTAGCTCTGTTGAGTACTATATTGGCAGATTCAAATACTGAATGCGGAACGACGACAAGAAGATAGTTGCACTGGATGTGGAGTACACCTGGCCTCGTGGTCCGACACAGATGGTGGCCGTGGTCTAGTTATGCGTTGGCATCTACGTCCTCGTGTACCACATAAGCGTTGCTGATGAGCACTGCGGCCTGCTTGCCACCTTCCTGCTCGACGAGGAGTACACCTTTGTTGGGGTGGACATCGAGAATGACAAGAAAAAACTCAAGCATGTTGGTCTGGTGGTACAAAACTTTGTGGATATCCAGAATATGTGGAGAGTGCCTGATCCAGTGACGGTTAAGCCAAAGTATGGCTTGGCTGACTATGCTGGTTCCATCATCCACCACAGCTACACCAAGATGAAGGACATTCTCACAGAAGATGACCACCATATATGGGCAGAAGCGCCCTTGCCCTTGAAGAACATCTATTATGCTTCCATGGACGCGTATGCCACCTACGACGTATACAGGTGGTTGGTGAACTTCCAGATGGGGTTCGAGAGTCAGCGCCAGCATCTCGCCAAACCATCGTCTAGGCGGTCAAAGAAGTCCGGAAGGAAGAATGAATCAACATAAAATGTTTCTTCTATTTATCTAGCTGATAGTCTGTAAACTTTATTATACTGCTAGTAAGTCGTAAGTTCAAATTTCCTGCAAGTTGAATCATCCTTTATTCTAGTTGTCTTGCCTAATTTGATCCACGTTCATGAAATATTATACTTAAGACGTTTATTTTGTTTCGGTTTCGCTAGCTATGATACAGAATGCGATAGCCATTTTTACCAAAAGATTATTTCAGATTTATAATGAATACACAGAATGCAATAACCATTTTTTCCAAAAGATTATTTCAGATTTATAATGAATACTGTTCTCAACTGGGTTTGAATAGAGAAATTTTATTTTTTTATTGCATAGAGAAAGTTCATTTTTTAATCAAAAGAAGGGTCACCCCCTCTGATTTTCCATTAACAGAAAACACATGGTCTTTCAACCCCCTGATACAAACTACAGCTAGAAACTAAAGTAATCAACTAGCAGCACAAATCATACATGGTAGCAAGCCCAGCCAGACTTAACATGAAGGTCCAAAAAATAAAACTACGGCAGAGATGCGCAGGCGACACCGCAGTACCCTGTGACTCCACACTTGCGATGAACTGTACAATTTACCTGCTACATGCTCTAGCGTGCGCATATAGACCATCATCACCTCTTTGCTCCCAACATCAGCACCTCTTTGTTTACCACCTTCATCTGCAATATAGACCATCCCATGATCCACAAGCAAATTAGCTAAACAAGAATCATAAGATCACTATACCATTTATTTTGTAATCTCACATTATTCCTGCATTGCCAAAGAGTCAAGAACACAACTGATGCCCTTCCCGCATCTCCTACGCAAACACTCATAGGTAGTTCTACCATCTTAACTCCATGATTTAAAATATTAATAAAACCCCCTTAACGATTCCATTTGCATTACCATCGTTCATGATTATAGCCAGGGAAACAGCAACCAATAAAGCAACCACCTGTGAAAGACCTATTTTGAGTCCTGAATAGGGCCGAATCCTAGCATTTACTCTAACTGCAACATGTCCTCCTCTCATAGTCATCATCAGCCAAGACATAATGAAGACATAACCCCATAGATGCATAACTGTTATCAAAATAGTTTTCGCACTATACCTAGTGTAAAGGACACACTTGCGTTGTCGTGCTACATTTGTGGCTCCTTGGTCAGCATGTTCATAACCACCTCGATCTGAAGATCTTCACGGGTGGTGGTCTTGAAACCGAAAAGAACGGCTTTATGAACCTTAAGCTCTTCACTGTCAATAAAATCACTCCATCCCTTGCTGAAGATGATGCGGCCATCATCACACTTGTGGTACTTGACCGGCATCAAACTGTCCTTGCATAGCCGAATGCCAGCAAGCCCATCTCCCGGTATCTCCCCATCTCCTGGGGTCTTCAGGGTGTCGACAACTTTCACCGGTAATCTCTGTATGCACCGTCATAGGAAGAAAAATTATCAAATATGTGAAGGAGCAGTAAACAAAAGGATCTTCAGCTACATCTACATATATTACATAAGGATCTTCAGTTATGGGAAACAAAAGGATATGCAAAAACACAAATCAGTGTATTCACTGGTTTCAGCTACAATAGCATATCATTAAACTTTCTCTCCATGAAAAAACAAAGAAAATCGCATACCAAATAGAAAATACTAGTACACCAAAAACATACCATCGTCTTTCCTCCTATGTTCGACTTGGTGAAGCGGTGGACAAAAAATGCACCTATATAACCTTTCTTCATCGCCAAAAGGTCATGTAGGTTACGCTCCTCTTGCTTCGTAAGATTAATTCCCTTTGTTATGACAGCTAATTCTAGAGGATCTTTACGCTCTTCGTTTTGATCGCATGTCCTTGGCAGGTTGCAGCAGTACACCATAGGAATGTCTTCAGTCAAATCGAAGGAGACAAGGTCGCCTTCTCGCAGGTCGAAGTCTTCAACAAACCTGCACCAGTTTTCACCACAGATGATCGCCCTTGAATTCCCTTTGTACACGCCAAAATCATACATGCGGCTCCCTCTCGCTTGAAAAAGCAATGAACTGTCTGGGATGGCGCTGAACTGGTGCCTTGCGTAGCATGGCACGATCTGTAGATGTAGAATTTAATTGCTATTTATTTCCTACATATTGTTAATCTTCAAAGTAGAGGGGAACAAACACAGTACAAGTAAAATTGACATGATTATTTATACGAGAGCTGAAGTGTCCCCATCTAGCCTGATGGTAAATGTCAACCCATCTTCATTGGGCCTGTTGCAGTCCTGTCGATAGGTTATGCACACCACCTGTGTAAACAAAATAAAATGAAGAAAAGCAAAGGATGAGAATTTAAGAAAAGGGCGTATGCATGTAAACACACTAGGCAATAATCATACAGTATAATCAACGAAGGTACTGCATCAGTAATCAACAATCATACACTTGAACTGAGCGGGTGGCTCGCCCTCCACTCCTCATAACCCCGCAACGCAGCGCGTGCCCGCCGCACCACAGCTTGTTCAGACATGTCCTTCTCTTCATCCTCGACCGGCAGCATGGGCTCACCCCGAGCGTCAACGCGCGGCATTGGCCCCTCCTCCTCTGCAGCACAACTAAGGTAGTGTCTGAGACTGAGCAGTAATCTCTGAGAAAAGTCCTATGAAAACATAAATCTTACTACTGCTGTTACTCGGCCCACCCGAATGTACACACGCACACCTTCAACATACAGCCCATCTACATACATCCGCATCCAACAATATGGTCCTTGAAAAAGAAAATAAAATCTGTTCTGGACGGACGAAGGATCGTCAGGGTAACCAACTCAATTAGCCACTTGTCTGACATGTTGGAGAAAATGAACTTACATCACTTTTTCCTGGTACTACATAACCACACAAAATAAAGACTAAAATAATTCCTAAAAACTCTGATATATTGTATGCCCTCACATTTATAATCTTTAAAATATGAACTAATTGGGCAACAGAATTAAGAGTTTATTGTTATTTCCCTACAAAGATACAAATATTTGGATCAAATTTTCATATTCTGCAAAAAAAACACTGCAGTAAGTATTATTCTGAGAAATGTTTAGTTGACTTGCAATCTAGGACTACAGGTTAATGGCTGCCTTACTAAACCCAACCTAATTTCGGCCTAAAAAGGAATTTAATCCACTAGCCCAGCTTATAAGTTTTGAGCCCACCCACTGGTTTCTTCCTGGATTCACCACTGCACAAGGCCAATATTTTTTAAAGTTTTTAAAGGATTGTTTGCTGAAATTTGCTGCTATTGTGTTACGCATCTGCACTTGTTCATTGTTATGAAAACCCTGGAATACCGAAACCCTAAAAGAAAAATACCCAGCTAGCCACCGATGTAGAAAACTTCCTTCAATCTCTGCATCGCCTTCCACCTAACCTCCAATTTAAAAATCCTAACTATCTAATCTCTGACTTTGAAAACCATATCCAACTCCCGAAACGGCAACACAACAAGGAACAAAGAAGTCGAAGATTACAAGTTAGGGTTTCTCACTTGAACTAGTCGCCGGTAGTCGCTAGGTGCTTGTTGACGGCCTCCCAATCTCACTCCGCGCTCTTCTGCTCCAACCGTCGAGAGCGGCCAAGCGAGTAGGCGGCGGGGTCGCGGCGGGGTGGTTTGTGGGGAGGGTGGGGGTGAGGGGGGCGGGGGTGTGTGGGCAATGGGGGTGATGACACGGACCCTATCCGTGTCAAGCACAGAAAATAACGGCCCGTGGGTCCAGTTCGTAAAGAAACAACCAAACAGGCCCACAGGCCGCTTACCAGTCACAAAGTAAAACCCTATGTTACTAATACAAAAAACACAAAGCAAAATCCTTTTGTCTAAAAAACAAAAACAAAGGAAAATCGTAAAAAAGAGGGAAATCCATTTTGGGTGAGTTCAACATGAAGGTGATGGTGAGAGGATCAAGGAGGAGTTTTGTGCGTTTACAACACCTTTGTTTTAGAGAGAAAAAATGCACCTTACAATGTGAAATTATAAAATCGTTACTAATAAGTGCTGAAAATTCCTTATTTATAAAAAATTGTTTCTTTCCAGAAAAACAAACTTCAATAATGGGGGTAGGTAATTGCGTCGCCTTTATCGCCCCCCCCCTCGCATATTCGGGCCATTTACCGCATTTCAATGGTTGTTACCTCGAAAGTTCAACATCTTATGCGGCCACCATAAAATCATAGCAGGGAATGGGATGAGTGCCCCATGTTAAGCTCTTTGGTCCATATATGTGCCATATGCTACCAACGGGAGGCGTGGCCTCGAAGCCGTTCTCTACGGCTATGATGCCCGTCTGCTGTCATTATAATCAATGCAAATTCGTGAGGGGCTAAAAATTCACCGGACCAGGTGTGGTGCCATCGAGAGAGAATGCGTCCGGCCTGTGAAAGGAGTGCGGGGCCCGTTCCTTCATTTGCCTCAAATCTCGATGCCGCGTGATGTTAGACCTAGTAACCAAGGCATGTCTCGTGCATCGCACTCAACTGGACCCACAACATGCAAGCACACATGTCCACGTGTGAGTCTAAACGGCAGGGATGCATGGTTCAGGGACTGGCGTAAGTGGTGTGAGTCCAGTTTGGATCTAGCTACCAAGAGGTAACGCATGAGTCTAAATGTCTACCAAGAGGATGCATGTCCACGTATGAGTCTAAACGTCTACGTGATGCTCCACACGTGGGTCTAGACGGCGGGTCTGCATGTGCTTTGGATATAGCTACCAAAAGGTAACGCGTCCTGTTTGTGTCTAGGCCGTGTTTCACGGGGCCTGGCGTGGTCATCGTATGACCCATGAAGGGTGTGGTCAAACACCGAGAGCAGCACGCATAAGCCGTAACGCGGGCTATGTGGAAGGCATGCCATATCGCATGCTGGATGTAGCCAATGGAGGGAACGAGTTTGGCACGCAGACGGAGTGTGGGGCCCATTCCTTCATTTTCCTCAAAATTCGTTGCCGCTTCATGTGGGCCCTATCCAAAAAGGCTTGTCCAGTGCATCCCACACAGCTGGATTCACACCATGCATGCACACTTGCCACGTAGACACCCACCGCAAACCTTTAGCCAAGTTTACCCACACCATCCATCCACCCTTGACCCCACCTCGGTTCGTTGGATCTCCGACGAGTCCCTTCCCTCGGTATGCCAAGCATGTTAAAACGACACACGGCTACACGTCTTGCACACCAAGATTGGCGCATCATGCACTAGTGCCAACAAACATGTCCAGCTGAGCATCTTCGCCCATTATCTGGATCGAGGCGGCTAGCGGTGCATGTTGTCGGCCCGGTTTCCTAGTGGTGCATGATATGGGTAGACATGAATCGCATCACATCGGATCAAGATTCCCCTCTCTTGTACCGGACGTCAGAGCAGCACACATGCATGGTAGAAGAATCTGCGTGGTTGATGTGGGAGCTTGGATGAGACGCCATGGGAAAAAACAGGTAGCCCCGTGCCTCCCACGATTTTTGTTCCATGTATTTCACCACAAATATTGGAGGAAAAAATAAAAATGTATTTTCCCCTCAAAAAACGACTTGGGAAGAAAATCTGAAGTAACCATATTTAGCTACTCCGTGGAGGTTGTCCCCCGCGGGGAGATTCGATCTACCTCTCCTTGATTTTAGGGTGAGTTCAACGTGAACGTGATGGTGAGAGGCTGAAGAAGGAGTTTTGTGCGTTTATAACAACCTTTGTTTTAGAACTGTATAATAATAAATGAAAGAGAATATGTGAAAAACAAAAAAGAAAAAGGATATGCGTACATGATGGGCCAGCCCAACCATCTACAGGGACGCGTGGTCCAGCACGCGGGTGAGGTTCGCCTGGGACAGCCCAACAAAATTTGGCCCAACGCTGAGACGCACCGGGCGCAACTGACGGGTGGTGGGAGTTTAGTCCCACCTCGCCAAGCGAGACGCGCACGCACCTACTTATATACGCGGCTGAGACACCAATTGCATGAGCCTCTCTCACTGAAACAGCAAGTTCCCTATCCACTTCTGTGTATGCCCTGTGGGGCCTACTAGCAGGAGAAATCAACGTCCCACGGGCCTGCATCCTGACCCATATGGTTGTCGGGTTTCTAGTCGTATGCAGGCCGTCGGGTTTGATATCTCCTGTTAGTTCGTGGGCTTTTTCTTTTCCAAATCACCCAATTTTTTTAACACAGTCACATCCATGTAATAAACATGATTATCAAAGAAAATTCAGCAATAATGAAGTTTACACTGTCCCCTTAGGGTAAAGTTAGAGGTATGTACCTGAGTTTCACTGAGCCACTATAAATTATATAAAATTCTAAAAAATGGAAAACTTTCAAATTCCGTCTATGTTTATGAAAAGATCATGTGTACAAAATTTCAGGTGATTTGGATGTGGTCGAAAAAACCACCTTGTTAGAAAAACTCGCTTAAGTGAGACCAAACGGTCCGTTTGTAATGAAGTGATTTTTTTGACCATCTCCAAAATTACCCCAAATTTGTTGTACACGATGCCATAAATGTAACAAACAGGATATCCAAAAATAAAACTCAAAATTTTTAGGTTTACACTGTCCCCTTATGAAAAATTTCGTGGTAAGGCAAGTGAGGTAGCTCATGACCATAGCCATGGCATCCATTGTTCAAATGGCCTCAAACTGTTCCCCTTTACCCAAGTTGACCCACACCATCCATCCACCCTTGACCCCACCTTGGTTCGTTAGTCCTCCAACCAGTCCCTCCCTCCGTAAGCCAAGCATGTCAAAGCGACACACGGCTACCGTCTTGCACACCGAGATTGGGCATCATGCACTAGTGCAAGCAAACATGTCCAACTGAGCATCTTTGCCCATCGTGGACACTACCGCATGGTCTACATCGAGGTGGCTAGCGGTGCATGTTGTCGGCTTGGTTGGCTAAGGGTGCATGATATGGGTCAACATGAATTGTATTGCATCACATCTAGATTCCCCTGTCCGGTACCGGACGCCAGAGGCCCGGAGCAGCACGTGCATGGTACAAGAATCTGCACGGTCGCTGGCGGAGCTTGGATAAAGCAAATTTGACCTAACTGACATGGGGTAGGTGCATGCTGAAATTCAATATTTAGGAATTGTTAACAAAATAAAAACGACAATTCAATTGTTTGTACAGGTGACACGTTCACATGCAATATGGCAACTAGTGCACTTTTGGAGGGGAAAACAGGTGCACTCGTTCCACCGTGCCTCCCACGATTTTTCTTCCATGTATTTCGCCACAATATTGGAGGAAAAAAAGAAAGTGATTTTGCCTCAAAAAACGACTTGGGGAGAAATTCTCAACTAACCATATTTAGCTACTAGCTGGAGGTTGCCCCCCGTGGGGAGATTCGATCTACCTCTCCTTCATTTTAGGGTGCGTTCAACGTGAACGTGATGGTGAGAGGCTCAATGTGGAGCTTTGTGCGTTTACAACACATTTGTTTTAGGAAAAAATAAGCACCTTATAATGTGAAATTATAAAATCCTTATTAAAACATGCTAAAAACCCTTATTTTAAAAATACTTGTTTGTTTTGCCAGATAAAACAAACATAAAATTATGTGGATCGTTTATTGCGTGGCCTTCCCCCTCCCCCCCTCCCTCCCATATTCAGGACATTTACCGCATTTCTAGGGTTGTAACATCGAAAGTTCAAGATCTACGGCGGCCACATGAAATCATAGCAAGGATTGGGATGAAAGCCCCATGTTAAGCTCTTTGGTCCATATATGCACCATATGCTACCAAAGGGAGGGGTGGCCTCGACGCCGTTCTCTAGGCTATGATGCTCATCATCTGCCGTTATAATCCATGCAAATTATCGAGGGGCCGAAAATTCATGGGACCTAGCGCAAGTGTAATCATACGACCCCTAGAGGGTGTGCTAAAACATCGAGAGCGGCATGCGTAGGCCCTCATGTAGGCTGTGGGCAACTGGGGCCATATCCCATGCTGGATCAAGCCACAGAGTGGGAATGCGTCCGTCCTGTGAAGGGAGTGCGGGGCCCGTTCCTTCATTTGCCTCAAATCTCGGTGCCGCGTGATGTTAGACCTAGTAACCAAGGCCCGTCCCGTGCATCGCACTCAGCTGGACCCACAACATGCATGCACACGTGTCCATGTGTGAGTCTACACGGCCGGGATGCATGGTTCGGGGGCTGGCACAAGTGTCGCGGGTCTTGTGTCTAGGTGCTACTCCACTTGGGTCTAAACAGCGGGGGTGCATCGTTTGGATCTAGCTACCGAGAGGTAACGCGCCCGGTTTGTGCCTAGGCGGTGCATCACGGGGCTGGCGTGGTCTCATCATATGACCCATGAAGGGTATGGTCAAACACCGAGAGGGGCATGCATAAACCCTCACGCGGGGTAAGTGTAAACGGGGCCATATCACATGTTGGATATAGCCAATGGGAGGTAACAAGTCCGGCATGCGGACGGTGTGTGGGGCTCGTTCCTTCACGTTCCTCAAACTTCGGTGCCGCTTCATGTGGGCCCTAACCACAAAGGACCGTCCCGTATATCACACTCACCTGGACCCACACCATGCAAGCACACTTGGCCACGTAGACACACACCGATAAACCTTGACAATAGCTAGGGTTTAATAATTATCCATTCATTTTACCTAATCGGTACAACATAGCTAGCGATGAACAAAAAAGCTGGTAGATGCCATGTGAAATTAAATGTGCCAACTGTCCCTTCCAGTATTTTTTTTAGTAGTTCTCCCTTCTAGTATTTAGTAGTACCGCGCAAAACAAAAAAAACGTCCCTCCTATTTTGCTGTTTTTTTAACACACTATTTTGGTGTTCGGTTTATGTTGCCACGTTTGTGGACCGACATTGTGCACTTTTTCTTTTACTTGGTTGGTTGATTGGTTGGTTCGGGCAAATCTCTGGGTGTGCACGATGCCGTATACGTGCATGTTTGTACCTAAATTTCAAAAGTGACGAATTGTGCGCGGCCTTGACCTCTCTCTCCCAATCAAATTGAATTTTCACTCCCCAAATCTCGCTCCCGCCTCCAGCGCTCGATCGCCTCTGCCTATCCACCCACGTCTTCGTCGCCGCCCACTACTCGCCGCCGCCAAAAAGCCCACATTCTTGCCGGCGAGGATGATCCTACCTGCCGGGAGAGGGTGCGTGGCTGGTGCGCTCCGTGCGGCGGATGTGGACCCCATGAAGGAACTGGTCGACAAGGACGTCGTCACCGCCGATTCGCAGCCGCAGCTGGTACAACACAGCACCAACGACGACGAATCGGTTAGTGTCTGCAGATATTAACCCTAGAATTTGCCTTGTCGAGGTTAACCCTAGGAATTGCTCTCTTGTTATTCCTCGCTATTCGTATAGACAATCGTACTATTCGCCTTTTTTTATTAATCGTACGGTTATCAGTCCTAGGGTTTGCAAATTTAGATGAATGGGTCATTTGTATTCCATTTTATGCCTGTCTTTCATATAACCAAAGTTTTAGGAAACCAATACAAAGAAAAAACAATCTATTACCTGCCTTTGATATAATGTACAATTCGCTGGCGTGAGATTTTTTTCTTCTAATACCAGATTGCAGATTCGGAAGAATGGGAGAACTACCTACAACTGAGGGAAGCTTTCAGAAAGAAAATCTTCAAGTGGCTCATGGCTGCAAAGGTTGTGTACCGGCGTAACGGTCTCTATAAATGCCCGTTCTGCAGGAAAGAGAACCAGCATTCCAAAACCACAGCAATTGCAGCTTACAGAAAGAGGTGGCATCTTAAGGCAAAACCTGCTGAGTTGGCCAACAAATTGGGGAGGGTGAAGACCTAAAAGCATATAGTCAAGTTTGTTTTTTGTGTTCTATCGACACCAAATGTAAAAAAATATGGGCCCACATGAACAAGTATCAATCTTTATCTCCTTCGACGGTCAGTCCCACATTGGCCAACATGAACAAGTGTTGATCTCATTGGACTTACATCCTGGCAAAATTCGGTGTCATTCTGAACCTGCTCCATGGGAGGCCTTTCGGGACGGGAAGGGTCCGTCTCGAAGCATGTTTTTGTCGACATCCTTGAAGTGGACCAACAACCTTGTACCAACATGACTAGCATCATTGCCAAGTTTCGTAGCTTTTTGACATTGTAAGGATTATCTAGGGCTTTCGCGTCGATAAATCATATTAATACTAAGTTTTTTTTCTGCGCCTATTTTTTTCTGCGCTCGAGGGTGGGCTGCCATGCATCGTGTCGTTGGGCTGTGTAAAGAAGCCCACCCGTTGGACCGAGCGATGTCTGCCGCCGTTGCATGCGCCCGAGCGAGCCTACGTTGCATGCGGTTGCATGCATGCGTCCGCTTCAGCCTACGTTGCATGCGTGCACATACGTGAAGGAGCACGCGCCGCAGAGCCGTCCCCGGGTGACCCGACCGACGGCACATAGGCCAGCACTTAAACTTCGCATTTTGATTCACACTACAGTTTCTCATGCGTGTACACTCCCGATGCCGCGGTGGGTGGAAAATTTGTTCACATTTGACCCCATTACTGCCACGGTGGCTATTTAAGCCACCTATCATGTTCCTCTTCCTCTCACACCCTTCATCCATCTCCCATACTCTCCCACCTGCATTCTGCGCCTGCCCTTCTTCTTCTTGACGACAAACATCCCCAAGAACCAGCCCACCGCAGCCATGCAGTACACCGGGCCAACCTACCGCTTCCCCCCCACCGTGCCGGAGATGCTCTACCCCGCCGGGGTGTACGTCGAGAGCACCCTTCGTGTGTGGGCGATGTCAAGGTGGAGGGGCGCAAGGGGGCTCACCGACTTCTTCCTTCGGACCGGCTACGGGCACCTCCCTCAGGGATCTCCAAGGATGTACCAAGTTGAGGAGGTCATCCACAATGGGGTTGTGGTTGCTATCCTTGCCCACTTCACTAACCCCTTCGACGCGTTCTACCTCCTCGGCCGCGTGTTCTGGTGTGGCTGCGAGTTCATAGCTTTCACCACCCATAACATCTTCACGGACTACGACAACGTCTTCCCCACCGATGAGCGCATGCACACTCTGCCATACCCCATCAACAACACCGCGGAGGAGCAGTGAAGGGTGCCCGGAGGAGGAGAAAGGAGGAGCCTGGTGGAGAAGCGGCGGTCATCTATCTATCTATCTATCTATCTTTTTTAGCTAAAAAATCTATCTATCTATATTTGACTTGGTGTTATTTAAGTTGTAAGCGTACTATTAATTCATGTTGTGGGCTTTGGTTGGCCCGAATTATCTATATTTATTATACAAAGTTTTATAGTGGGTGGGATTTTTTGGAACCGTTTTAATCTCTGGCATTTTAGTCATAGTAAAAAATTGTCTCAAAAAAAAGTCATAGGAAGAAAACAATCACGCGCCGCCCCTCTCATCCAATGCAGAACCGCCGCCGCCATCGTCCTTCCCCTCACCCATCGCCATTATAACCGCGACATCTTCTCCCTCTCCTTCTCCTCCTTCTCGCGGCCGCAACTTTGCTCGTCTCCTCTTCCACATCCCACCCCCTTCTTCCATCCACGCAAGAACCTCGATGGAGGAGCAGATCGCCAGCGGTGAGAACGCCGACTTCGTGGATATCGCCGGCGGCGACCAGGTAAAGATGGCCAGGTTGATGGAGATCCATTCTTGGTTTAACAACATAAGGCAGTTGCATTGGACGACAAGGGCCACTTTGAGGGAAATGACATCCGGGGAGAAGAAAAAGCTTTTTCCCCCGCCCGCACAACCGAGGCACGACGTCGAGATCCTCCTGTGGGCGATGGAGCAGGCCAATTCGTCCAGACCGTGGGACAGGCGCAGGTGGTGGGCGTTCAGATCCAGGGTAGAACATCCACTGGATCAGGAACCCACGGTGCACGAGGTGCCGTTGCAGATTGTGGAGCCTCCAACCGAGTCGGAGATGACTCCGAAGTGCAAGAGGAGGAGGACAGTGGTCGCGACATCGCTTCCCCGCCGTTCTCCTTGCTTCCCTCGCCGCTCCCCTCGTCTGAACGGCGGCGGTACCGTTGTTTAGGGTAAGCTTCCCCACTCCTAATCTTCCTACTGCTCGTGCTTACAGTTGCGGTGGTAGTGATTGAGTACATGCTTTTGGGGGTTGGATTATGATGTATATGAACCCTAGGCTAAATTTGTATTGTTGTAGTGGTAGTATTTGATGTTCACCTGCACTTCTACTCCAAAAATTTGTTATGTGTCTTTCTATTATTAAGTGCTTGATACTATATTTGAACCTTTTTTTTGATTTGTTGATTTTTTTTTGGTAGAGCTACCAGCTCTTATGGAGATGCTCATGTTGTATGTCTTGTTCTCCATTATTTGTACTTAGCATTCTGTGCATATAAATGCCATGACAAGCCATGTAGCATATTTATTTATTGCCTCCAACATGCCATCATTTTACTCTGTGCATCTCAGCAAGTATAAATCTGTCAGCTATAAAACTTTGCGAATTTGCTTGATGGTTCCCACTAAACTATAACCCCCCCCCTTTTGTTTTCAAAGTAAGCCACTGACATCTGGGTCCCACGGCAGTCACGCACACACACATGCTCCCAGTCATGTGGCCCCTGGCCCACTGGTCATCCTCGATGGCTAGTCAACCTCAGTGTGCCTCTACCAATAATAACAACCCTTTCTGTTTTAAAACTATGCAACTTTGCTTGAAGGTTGCCACTAAAAATATAACTTCTATGGCCATGCTTCCTAAAATTTATTTGCATTATGTTGTCAATACTTTCATGCCATGCCTTTTTTTGCCATGACAAGTTTATGTTGCATGGTAAAATCTTGCTCTAAAGTGGCCATGTTAATATAATTGTTTGATGTTAAAAGTAAGTTGCACTTGTGAGCTTGGTTTTGTTTGCTTGTTGTAATCATCATGTCAACACTGTTTGTCATTATAACTGTTTCAACATAACTATAATTTCCACTAAGTCCTAACCTATAACAACAACTTTGCCATTCGTGTTTCGCAGGAAAAAAACTGGAGTTCACAAGGCTGGAGACCTGGAGTTGTGAGGCTAGGAGGCTGATGGCGCTGCTGCTGGCTGATCCTTCTTCTTCCAGCTTTTGTTCCTCCTTTTCTCTCTACTCGTTGGATTCCTGGGCTACATCCCTATGTGTTGTTAATGTATTAAGTTGATCCTTTGAATTTATTGTATTAGATTTAATGTGGAAGTACCTTAATCTCTATGAAAGAGATGTTGGTTCTATGACTGAATTTCTAGGAGCATGCTTAAATTCAATATTTAGGGATTTTTTTTTGAATTGTTTGGATTGCTTACCACATGTGTCACGTGGTCAATATATAGGGATTATTAACATATGAAAACAACAATTCGATCGCCTATGTAAATGTGTACAACATAATTTTCAAGATAAATTGAAACATAACACGTGCACATGCAATTTGCCAACAGGTCCAGTTGTAGTAGAAAAAGACAGCATGTGCACGTATCCAACCGTGCCTCCTACGATTTTGTTCCATGCTTTTGTCGCCACATGTCTTTGGAAGTAAAAAAAATATAAGGTGATTTTCTAATAAACCGTTTTGGAGAGAAATTTGCAACCAACCAAAAATATCTACTGCGTGCAACTTGGCCCCCGTGGGGAGATTGGATCGACTCCTAGATCATAGGGTGAGGCCATCGTGATCGTCAGAGAAGAAATCTTTTTTTGAGGGAAGGTAGGAATTTTGTGTGGTTACAAAATGGACCTTATTGTAATTAAGGAAATTATTATTTACAGAAACCTTGCTATTTTCAAGCCATTATAAAAATAACTAAATTGTTTTGGCAAAAAAAGTTGATTATGGGTTAGTTTGTTTTGTGGACACGTACGTGTAGTGGTGCATGTTGTGGGCCCAGGTAGCTCTAGGTGCATGTAGTGTATATATGGACCAAAGAGCTTATGAACGGTGTTTGGCCTATGAACGGTGTGCGGGGCCTGCCCCTTCATCTGCTTCAGAACTCCGTGCCGCAAGATGTGGACCCTAGCAACCAAGGCTCGTCCCGTGCGCCGCACACCAACTGGACCCACACCATGCATGCATGCGTGGCCAAGTAGACACTCACCGGTGAACCTTGACAATGTACACAAGACGCATGCGCACTCATTCTAGCACCCAGCCATGCACACCTAGCCAGCTTCACTCAAACCGTGAACTGTTTGCCAGGTTCACCCACACCATCCATCCATTATTGACCCCTCCTCGGTTCGTTGGACCTCAGACACGAGTCCCTTCCCTCGTCATTTCAGGTATGTCAAAGCAACACACGACTACACATATTGCACACCGAGATACGACGTCAATCACTAGTGCCAGCCAAAATGATGTACACTAGCGCATGGTTAGGATCGAGAAGCCTAGCGGCACATGATGTCGGCCCGATTGGTTGGGGGTGCATGACATGGGTCCAGATGAAACGCATGGCATCGCATGGATCCACATTCCCCTGCCCAATACCAGACAGCGGGCCTATACCAGACGAATCCAAGCGGTCGCTGACGAAGCTTGGAAACCATGTGTTATGTGCATGCTGAATTTCAATATTTAGGGATTATTAACATACGAAAACAATAATTCAAGCGCCTATGTAAAGGTGTACAACATAATTTTCAATAAAAAAATGAAACATGACACGTGCATATGCAACTTGCCAACAAGTGCACTTGTAGTACAAAAAGACAACATGTGCACGTATCCCACCATGCCTTCTACAATTTTTGTTCCATGTTTTTTCGCCACATATCTTTGGAAGGAAAAACAAAAGAATGTGATTTTCCCATAAAAAACCGTGATGGCGAGATGGTTGCAACCAACCAAGATAGATAGTGCGTGGAAGTTGTCCCCCGTGGGGAGATTGGAACGACCACTCCTAGATTATAGGGCGAGGCCACCGTGAATGTGATCGTGAGAGGGTGAAGAAGGATTCGTTTTTTCGAGGGAAAGGAAGTAATTTTGTGGGTTTACAAAAAGGAATGCACCCCTTTTTGAGGGACAACAAATGCACGTTATAATGTGTAATTAATGAAATTATAATTTAACAGAAACCTTGCTATTTTCAAGCAATTTAAAAACAACTTACTTGTTTTGGCAAAAAAAATGTTGATAATGCGATAGTCCATTTTTTGGACACTTACGTGTAGTGCTGCATGTTGTGGAAATCGGGGTGGAAGTCTTGTGCTAAGCTATTTTGCGGGGTGCGGCATATGAGTCTACATGGGGAATGGTTGGCTTGGGGGCCGATGTAAGTGATGTGGGTCTAGTGTCTAAGTGGTGCACCACGTGGGTCTAGACGGCGGGGGTGCATGGTTTGGATATAGCTACCTTGAGGTAACGTGTCCGGTTTGCGCAATGAATGTGGGCCCGTTCCTCCATTTTCGTCGATGCTCTCTTTTGGGTCAACGGAGAACAATCCAAAAGCGCATGCAAGGTCCCGGCCTTTCTCGGAGCCCGCGCTTGCCATATTCGGGACATTTGTCGCATTTCTAGGGCAGTATCCTCGGAAATTCAGGATCTATACCGCGGCCGCATGAAATCACAGCAGGGATTGGGGGTTACAGTTCCATGCTAAGCTCTGGTCCATATATGTGCCATGTGCGACCAATGGGCAGGGCCGCCTCAGAGCCATTGTTAAGGGCAAAAAGTGCCGGGTCTCGTCTGCCGCAGCTATAATCCGTGCAAATTCATGAGGGATCCAAATTTCTTGGGACCTTTCGCGGTGTGGGTGTGGTCGAACAGCGAGAGCGGCACGCATAAGCCTTCACATAGGTTGTGTGTAAACAAGACCAAAACACATCCCGGAGCTAGCCATCGAGAGGGAACAAGTCCTGCTTGTGGACGAAGACCGGGGCCCGCCCCTTCATCTGCTTCAGAACTCTGTGTCGCAAGTTTTGGGCCCTACCCACCAAGGCACATCCCGTGCGCCGAACGCAAACTGGACCCACAGCATGCATGCACGCATGGACACATAGACAACCACCATTCAACCTTGACAATGTACAGATGATGCATGCGCACTCATTAGCCATCTAGCCCCCCAACCATGCAAACCTAGCCACCTAAACTCAAACCATGCACCGTTAGCCAGGTTGACCCACACCATACATCCAGCATTGACCCCACCGCGGTTCGTTAGACCTTCGACGAGTCCCTTCGGTATGCTAGGCACGCCAAAGAGACACGCGGCTACACATATTGCACACCGAGATCCGACATCATTCACTAGTGCTAGCAAACCTGTCCGCATGAGCATCTCTGCGCATGGTGGACACTAGCTTGTTGTTTGGATCGAGAAGGCTAGCGGCGCATGTTTTGGCCCGGTTGGCTCGGGGTGCATGATATGAGTCCAGACGAAACACATGGCATCGCGTGGATCAACATTCCCCTCCTCGGTACCGGACATCGGATATATGGCAGACAAATCCGCGCGGTTGCTGATTAAGTTTTGTCACATCCATTTTCCATTCCATTGTTTGTAAAGTTTTACAACATATTTTAGGACAAATATAAAACATGACACGTGCAGATGAAACAAGCCTACAAATTCAGTTGTCCCACTGTATGAATTTGTTCTGTGTAATGAGGGAGCAGTTGCATTACACAATTTTTTGAAGGGAAGTTGCATTACTCCTAAATCATGGATGTGCAGGATCGGGCTATTCATTTTAGTGAGAAGTGAGAAGTTACGTTTTGACGTGGCAAGACGTGGTGGTGTGAACAATGCACGGGGAGGTGTGAACGTGGCAACAACTCCTTTTGACTGCCCACGACTAAATCGGCGGCTCCGCTTCCCCATAGCACGCTCCGCTTCCCCATTAGCATTTATCACATCGCCGCCGCCCTCTTCCCGTCCTCTTCCCCATCTACAAATTCAAGGGTTTTCTCCTCCCACGCCTCACCACTCGCCTGCCCACCCCGCCGCTGCTCCCTTCCCGCCGCTGCTCCCTTCTCGCCGCTGCACCTCCGCCGTCGAGATGCCCAAGCGCACCATGGGAGGGAGGGCCGACGCCGGGGCCGACACCATGGCGCATGAAGCATCCAAGCGCCGTGCGAAGCTGCACATGGAGAAACCCCTCCCTGCCGGCGAGGGGTCCAGCCGGCAGCAGGGCGGCCGTGACGTCATCGACCACGTCCAGGCTCCGGTGCAGGTGTCACCTACGCCGGAGCAGGTGACTCCTCTGCCACGCCATCTGCCTCCTCTGCCGCAGCCCGTGGTCAACGTCGACGGCGACAACGACGAAGAAGAGGTCAGCCCTATTTTAGGAAATATCCTAGGTTTCCTTGTTCAGTCCCTTATCTATTTTTGGGCATGGATAGGGTTTCTGCTTTTCTTCCATATATGAAATCCGTACCTAGATTCGTTAGATCTGGTAGGTTTGATCCACATGGGTGCATGGGTGTGGGGGTCGGCTCCTCATTGTATAGGTTATCTTGTTTTCAAGATCTACCAACCACTCCGATCCATGGCTCTCGTGCATCCAAAATGTGTTGATGCCAAATTTTAAGATAGATCTACCAACCACCCGAAATTATTTGCCCCAAATTTCTTATATATGGTTCTTTTATTTTAAATGTACTAAAAGTGGTGTAGTTTATGCACTAAACTTCATGTCAATTTGTATAAAACTAGCCTCTTACGCTTAATCCAGCAGACACATTTTTTGTCGTTCAATTTGCTCAACACCAATTGCTTGATTCCTGGAGTCCAATTACCATAGGCTGTAATATTATTGACTTGTTATCATCCCTATTTGAAATATATTATTTGGTTGCTTATTTTCAGCATAATATTTTCTACAAGTAAAGGATAACAACACCATGCCTTGTTTACGAAAATGTCATACTAAATAATCTTCTTTTTCTGTCATTCATGTCTGTACTGTCAGTATGATGAAAAAATAATATTTTCACATGAACATTTTAGCTATTACTCCTAACTCTTTAATTTCTTGAGTAACAGAAGCAGAGGCAGAAGAATGCCTTCTGGACTCAAAAGCCAACTTGATCTCAGCCGTTTGAAAAATATTGTTGTGGTTTTGGTTTACAATATTAATTTTTGAACACCCAACTTTGAAATCTTGGATCCGAAGCTGTGTTGCTAGGTTGCATTAGTTTAGGCATGTATATGACATTTTTTGATCTATATAAAATATTCTGCTATTTATGTGGGACCAGGTAGCTGCTCTGGCTCCTCAGACGGAGCAGGTGACGCCTCCTGTTCCCGAGCCTGTGGTCGTCGGCGATGTCAACAAAGAAGACGTTAGTCATCTATCTCCTTTAATTTTTTGTAAAATCCTAGGTGTGCTCTGGTCAATCCTAGGTGTCAACGTAGATTCGTTAGATCCGTTAGGTTTCAGGGCGGATCCACATGGGTGTATGGGTGTGGGGGTCCGCTCCTCATTGTATAGGTTATATTTATTTAAGATCTACGAACCACTCGGATCTCATGGTTCTCGTGCATCCAAAATGTGTTGATGCCAAATTTTGATAGCAGCAGCACCGGTACAGACGTACAGTACTGCACCCGAATTTTTTTTTGGCCGAAATTTCTTATATATGGTACTTGACCGGCATGAAACTGTCCTTGCACAGCCATTTATGTGGGCCCCGGTAGCTGCTCTGGCTCCTCAGACGGAGCAGGTGTCTCCTCTGCCGCGGGTGACGCCTCCGGTGCCCGAGCCTGTGGTCGTTGGCGACGTCAACAAAGACGACGTTAGTCATCTATCTCCTTTAGTTTTTTGTAAAATCCTAGGTGTGCTCTGGTCAGTCATTTTCTCTATTTTTGGGGAAGGTCAGGGTTTCTTTTTATCTTTGATCGATGGACTCCATATCAATATTTTGTAGATTTGTTAGGTAACTAGCTAGGTTACATGTGTTGAGCCCTGTATAGGCAATATTTTGATGTAGATAAATTATTCTGCTAATAAAGCCACCTAGGTTTGGTGACTGTGCTAATACAAATACGTAGCTTGACCTTGGAATTGAATTGCCTACGTAGGTGATTGTGAAAATATTTTCTGCAACTTAAGGATAACAACACCATGCCTTGTTTATGAAAATGTCATATTTTATGGTCATGAAGTAAATAATCTTCATTTTCTGTCATTCATGTCACTACTATCATTACGATGGACTAAGAATCTTTCACATGAAAATTTTAGATATTACTCCCTTCATTTGAAAAATATTGTTGTGGTTTTAGTTTGCAATATAAATTTTTGAACACCCAAGTATGAAATCCTGGATCCGTCGCTGTGTAGCTAGATTACATTTATTGAGGCATGTATATGTCAGTTTTTGACCTATATAAATTATTCTGCTAATAATCTGGAACAGGTAGCTCCTCTGGCTCCTCTGCCGGAGCAGGTGGTGGCTCCTCAGCCTCAGCCGGGTGTTCGTCTGCCGCGGATGTTGCCTCCCCTGCCCCCACCTGTGGCCATCGCCGACGAGAACGAAGAAGAGGTTAGTCATCTATCCCCTTTATTTATTTATTTATTTATTTATTTTGTAATATCCTAGGTTTTCTCTGGTCTGTACAAGGCAAATAAGGTATTAAAATGTTGAGTACATGTTTGGTTGCACTTGATCGATCTTTGGTTTAAATGTTCCATAAGTGGTTGTGGCAATGATTTTAAACATTGATTATCTCTAAGAAATGGCTATTTTAGAAACAAATTGCATATCATCAATGTTTTACTTGAGTTGTTTTAATTAGTTCTTTTGTAGGGTTTTTATCATTTATGCCACCAGTTGTATCCCAGTACTCAGTTTTTCCCTTAGAAGTTACAGCCACTCAAAAATGCCATCGATTCGTGACATGCTTACTCAGAAATGCCATTAGATGTATGAAAAATGCCATCCTTCCTTAGATGTTTGCTCAATAAGGCCATTAGACATTGTTATTTTCATTTAAAACTTGTTGACCATCCAATATGACAAAAAAATGCCCAGGCCCACATTTCAGTTCTCTCTATCTCACAATGATAAGTATGGCCCCACTTGTGAGGAGTGAGTAAGCGAATAATTTTACAGGAAAATAAGAACGCTGTTGGGATCAAGTGGGCCCACACTTTATTATAGTGAGATAGAAGGAGAGCTGGCATGTTGGTCCATAGGTATTGATGCCATTATAGCATGTCAAGATAGATTTGATATCATAATAATGATGTGCAGTGGCATTTTTGAGCATGTGTCTAAAGAAGCGATGGCTTTTTTTAGCAGTAGAAATTCCTAGTGGTGATACTTAATTGTGGGACACAACTGGTGGCATAAATGATAAAAACCCTTTTTTGGTAATACAACATTTGGGATCACTTATTGTCAGAATTCATAATAATTAACTACTTTACCTAGAACGTTGAATGGTTCAGGAACATTGATGGGTGGGGTATCAATCAACAGGGGAAACTTCCACGACGATAACATGTGGACTTTCAATATCCATCATCATAAACACACAAAATTCTAACCCTAAATAGATACAGCTCACGAGCTATTTTATCTAGTCATGCATGTAAGTTATAAGTCTTTTTTTTGCATTAGTACATCTGTATGCTACTCTGCCATGTTACATCATTAGTTCATGCATTTTTACGTAACAAGTGAATTTTGTTGCACTAAAGGCTGTTCGGTTAGTGACTTTGCCAAAGATTGCCATACCTAAGGTTAGGCAAGTTTGACCAACTTAAGTGAGTGTTTGGTTCCAGCCACACCTTAGGCAAGCCACACTTGGGTCCCACATTTTGCCACAAATTTTTCCCAAACTTGCCTAAGGTTAGTTGGCAAAATGTGGCAATGCTAGTGCTCTCTTCGACATGTATGATTGATCCTTCATTTTTTTACTATATGGTACTATCCCATTTAGTTGCTTATGTACCAACTAATAAGTTATGCATTTATTTTTTCAACATCATTTGAAGATATTTTACGCTGTCATCAATTACATTATGTTTCATAGACTCTGTGCCTGCTGAATTCTCATATTAGATATACTTACGCAACATTTGGTACTACATCTAGGTCCTAAGTGACGACGTCGACAGCGACCAAGAAACCCAAAGGATCTACAGGAGGCAAAAGGCGAGGGAGCTGAACAATGGTGTGCTCGAGAAACGTATCAGGCCAAGAATCGGAAGGGGGGCTACGGATGCCCTTACTGCAACAAGCTGATGAAAGGCGACCAGAGAAGTACCATCAACCATGCAGTCGGAACATCCCAAGGCAGCATCAAGAATGGCTACGCTTTCAGGGTGAAGCACGCCGCGTATGCCGAGTACTTGATGAGGCTTCTTTGAGGCTTTAGGGAAGTGCGCACCCTCGCAGCTAGAACTGATGCTCTTTTGGTTTTAACTATGCTAAGTACTACCCTATGCTATACTTTGTTGGTGAACGTTTATGGTCGAACTATGTGCACCAGTACTACTAAGTGGTGCTTGGTTTTGTATATATGGAAGTGTTGAACTAAGGTGGAACTATGTTAATTGGTGTGTGGTTTGGCATCTCTGCTTGTTAAACTCGTGCTCATTAATCATCGGCTCATTTAGATTAAGTAGCATAAAACCCTGATTAGCTAGGTTCGTTTGAAGCTAGTTAAGCTTGTGAGCGCTCGTTAACAGATTCTGATGTGTTATGGTATACATGATGAGTGTGTACATGTGGTTTTCAAGAAGGAAGATGGTGACTCAAAAAGGAAATGCACTAGTTAAGAAGTACCGTATGTTTATGGATGAACTATGTTAAGAAGTACCGTATGCTTACTGTTCAACTATGGTACAACTATGCATGTTAAGTTGTGTGCCGACTACATATCTAACGTACCAGTGCAATGGAATTGTAGCCTTGAGCTGCATTCAGCTTGGTAGATGGAAATCCAAGCTTCTCTTATAGCAACCTAGGATTGGAATAATGATGCTTTAGTACTCCATTCGTCCCAAAATTCTTGTCTTTGATTTGTGTAAATACCAACGTATCAAATCATGTTTTAGTCAAAATTTTGGGACGGAGTATTTTCTTGTTGCTTTTCAAATTATTGTCACACGCCTTTTAGTTTATGACATCACGTGATGACATTGCTAGCATCACAAATGCATGCGAGACGTGACGACTATCGATGCATGGCTAGAGGTTCTAGGCGGCCAACGATGCATGGTGTGATGTCAACATGGCCACGGAGACCATCGTGTTGGTTGTGGCGTGGCTACATGATGATCACAAAGTCTCGATACAAGTAATACTATAGTGGCCTCTGCGTACATTTCTTTCTCAGTTTGAAATTTCTAGATCAATTGATGACAATTTGATCTGATGTTTCACAAGTCTTGAGCACCAGGGTTTATGTACAAAATTTTCAATCCCCAACCCATCCACCCCGGACACGAACTTTGGATTGCATCACGTAGATGTACAAAATCCAATTCCTAGCGCCTGCCCCAAGCACCTACGATTGTGATTTTTTTCCAGGATCCTAATTAAGCGCCTAAATAAGCCGGCTGCATTGTAGGTGCCCAACGCCGAAGTATTTCCGCTATAGTAGGTAACTACCAATTACTCCTCGCATCTCTCCCCCTAGGGCACGCTCTAAAACGATCGCCGCCGCTCACACGCCCGCCTCGCTTCTGCCGGATATGAAATCCACTCGTGGAGGTCGACTGGCCGTCGTGACAGAGCGGGGCCATGGACGTGGGGGGCCTGTCATGGACGCCGTCGTGACAGATCGTGGACTTGCGGAGCTAACCACCGACGTCGTCGTCCATCGCATGGATGAGGATCCCCACGAGAAAGCTTTGGACTACTCGGTGTCCGACCCAGAGAAGCATCGTGTCAACAAGGTGTAGTACTCCGTCGTCGATCACAAGCAGCAGCACATGCACGGCATGGACTGGAATTCCGTTACGGTAATTTTAATTTTTTAACCCTAGATCTGTCTTCAAGTTTAAGGTTAGAGGTTAATCATTAAACCATCAATACATTGTTGAATTGGCATAATGGAATCTAGCTCTAAATATAGTGTTGATCATCAGTACATAATGATCATTATTTATTCAATCAATGTTTGAGAAATTAATGATTCATCCACTCCACAATTTAGTGCGTTTTGGTTTTATGCTAAAAGTCAAACATCATAAAGGTTGTGCATGTTTATTGACAATTTTTTTAAAAGTACATCATATGATTTATGCTTTCATATGGATTTGATATTGCTTTTTTCTCCTTAAATTTTCAAAGTTAATAAATATTTACTTTAAAAATAATTTATAGGCACTACTGTATGAAACTTAGGGAATATTAGGTACTGTAAACAATGGTGCAACTTATATCATACATAATTTAAACTTGCAGCCTTATTCTCATGATTATGCGGACATTTCCGAAGGAGAGATTGATGCACACACTCAGAAAACCCTTGAAGAATTGCAGAATGGACAGTGCAACGTGCTTAAGCGTATGGCATATCGTTGCGCGTTCTGTGGCAAATATCTGGATCCGGCTTTTGTTAGTATTCTTGAGCACGCCGAAGGAGTTGCCAAAGGATACCAAATGAAGCATGGTGTGAGGGCGAAACACAAGGCGCTAGCCCAATATCTCAGAAATTTGTCGGACAAAGAGAAGGTCCGAAGAAGGCGTTATGAGAACCAGCATGCCAAAGAATAGATGAATAAACGAAACCATGAAGAAGTTCTGGTTGGCATAAGTAGTCATTCGTGGTTTTTTTTAAAATACCAATGAATATTTTAATTTATCATAGTTTTTGCAAAAATGTTACATTTATTAAATTTAATCATAAAAATGCATACAATTCAATTATTCATTTTTTCAAATATTTGCAACCTTGCATCTAATAGTTTACCATTTTATTGGTTAACCATTATTTTCATATATATATACTGTGGAGTGCTTAAAATTATTCAAGATCAATTGGTACTGAAAGACTCATCCACATGCAATATAAACAGCAGTGTATTTTTAGGGTTTCTTTAAAAGAACACCTCTGGTCATGCTGATCTTTTGTGTTTGGCCAGAATTGGTAAAGCTGCCAAATCTGCATCTGATCCGGCCCAACACTTTGTTCCTTTTGTGGGTCTGCACAAGTGGGAGGCAGAGAGAAAAACGAGCGATGGCCCCAACCCCAACCCCACCCCCATTCCCAATCCCACCACACTTCGTTCTTTGCAGAGACAGAGAGGTGACGCGGAGGGTGACGGCTAGGGTTTGCCAAGCCGTCACCTTGGCCGCCCCCGTCGTCGTCAAATCGGCCGGAACCGCGAGGCCACCCACTCCCCCCTGCTCCAGCCACGATTCTCCACTGCTTCATCGACAGCAAGGTCCGACAATGGCACCTCTTCTCCCCAATCCTTGTCGCGCCGCCCGAAGCTCCGGTAGTGCCAGCTTCGAACAAGTCTACTCCAGCCCCATCTGGTACCACTTCGCAGGTAAGATTGATCTTCCCTGCCCTTCTAATGTCGATCTGACCTTAATTTTGCGATCTAGCAGCACCGCCCAAGTTAAAATCTGACACTTGCTTGTGTGCATGTTTCGGGTATTCGCAGATTTATTATCAACTAGTAGGTCATATTGCAACAACTAATTTTATAGCAAGATAATCTGACAATGTACTGCGTAATCATGGTTTTACTTGTTCGTATGGGTAGTAATGGGTAAACACTTTCATGCAAGTAAGAGAAAAAGGTGGGCGTTGGCCAGCATACCTTGCTCGTCGACATAGCCTTCACTATGCTATCATCTTGCTTGACAGATGCTATCAAGTACTTTTTCCCCTGGAAAATGGCCCCCCCACTGCTAGATATAGAAAAAGTATATTCACAGGAGCATACACATGTTTTGGTTTGTTGGGATAGTTTGAAGACTGTGTATATGTATTTGCTGATGCTTAGTTATTAAAAACTAAAAAGGCGAGCACAGAAGCAGTCCATGAGGAAATTTGTAATGATGGAATGAGGATCAGTTATAGTTTCATGTATTACTCGATGGTGGTATGATGATTAGTGCATATTTTGAAGGATTTGTCAAGTATAGACTGCTCTTGATTGGTGCATGTTTTTGATGATATGTGCACACATGTAATATTTTTGGTTGGTGCATATTTTTGCTGATTGTTGTTACTGCTTACTTGAATTATGTCAGCCTATCTCCAAGATATGGTATGGGCTTGTTGGGTCAATGAAAATTTCCTGTGAGCTAGTAGTACACATTGCAACAAATTCCTCACTGTTGGATTTTCTGACATTATACTTCATAATCATGATTTTACTTGTTGGTATGGGTAGTAATGAGTAAATAAATAGCAAGTATACAAAAGGGTGACAATTGGTCAGCATACCTTGCTCGTTCTCATAGCCTTCACTATGCTGTCATCTTGCTTGAGAGATTCTATCATGTCCTTATTCTCACTGGAAATTGGAAAATTAACCTCCACAGCTACCTCTAAAAATGTTATGTACAGCAGAAAATGCATTATTTGTTTTGTTGGGACAATTTAAAGACTTTATATTTATTACCTGATGGTACCACACAACAGCCCATCAGGAAATTTGCAGTGATCAAAGGCGGATCAGTTATAGTTTCACGTATTGCTCTATGAGAGCAGTCAATCATGGTTCATTTTTACATGGCTACTAATTGGTTGGTTACCAAGTTTTCTTGTCCAGCTCACAAAATTGTAACCTTGAAATATCCTAATTGGTTATGTCTACCCAATGATTATGAGTCTAACCACTAGTCTTGACTAGTCGTGCGAATAGTTGTTGACTAGCTTTTTCGTGTAGATGTTTATACATGAACTACGTACTTAGCAAGAAGTATGCGAAAAGATTATTCACATTGTATATGGTGCTAACAAGTCATAATGGAAGACTGATTTCATATGTCAATAACTAACATTTGTTCATTGCAATGCATGCAACAGGTTTGAATGGCAAGGGAAACCATCCTCATCAGCAGTGAAGAGAGTGATCACCGGACCACCTCAGATGATGCTTCAGATGGCACTTCACGTGGGAGTGACGGCTATAGCGGTGATGACGACACCTCTAGCGACTATGACACTGATGATAGTTCTGATGGAGATGGAGATGTGGACCACGATCCTATCTTGGCACTACGGGGTAAAGTTCTATTTGGCTGGTCAGATATTAAATGAACCGTGAAATATCGAAAGTTGATGTTTGAGTGACACTTGATTACCACACATTACTCTGTTTGGGTTCTAAATGACCTTCCAAATCAACATTGACTGAACTAGAGCTTACATAGAGCAGTGTTTAGTTGTTAGTTTAAATAAATCAAATATTCAATTCGCCCATGTTTCTACGAGATATTGCTCGGTGGATGTGATTGGGTTATCTATGTCCTTCATTTCTTGATCATTGGAGTAGGCATTGATCGTTAACCCATTGCTGATGTTCTAGATCTTACATATGAAATTATTTACTACTCTGTCATCTTCATTTTTTTTTGATACAGGTCCGGGATACCATGTGAGAAAAGGAACTTTCGAGGATCGCATCTTCTACGGCAACCATGTATTGCTAAACGAGGATCGGTGGGAATGTCTCAAATCCATAGTAAAGCAGTGCCAACCTCCCATACCATACTATGTCAGCACCGTCACTCGCTCGGCAGTCATCAGAGGGAAGAGCAAGATGGTAAACACTTGGACTTTTCTTTTTGCAAATCATACTTCACTAGTGAAAATGCCATCATGTAGAGACAGAGAGGAGGACGGGCGTGATTGTGCAAATCATACTTACTTTTTTGTGTGCAAATCATACTTCATTTTTTATGTAACATTATTTATTTCCCTGTGCAATCAGTGCTTCTCAAAGGAGTACAGTCAGGCCTGCCTCAAAGATTATTTGCGAAAGCCCATGGTTGTGCGTGTCACCAACGAACATTTTGAAGGTAATAAAAAGGTCTTGTTCAAGATGGGCAAGAAGGACGGGCGAGCGATCATGACGAAGAACTGGAGAGAAGTCGTCGAGGGCGCCAGAATGAAAGAAGATCAAATGGCTATCTTCGGGTTCATGGAAAGGAGTGGAGGTGGGCTTAGGGTGAACATGGTTAGTGGCATGAGGATTCGTTGACCCACCGCAGTAGTTTGACGCTAGTTTTATAATCTGTATGTACTAGCCAGTAACTGCAAGTTGGTAGTATCAGCTTTAGGGTCGAGTAAGTGCAACTTAGTAGTAATTGGTACTTGGTAGTAACTGGTACTTTGGTGGTATAACTTTTGGGTCCGACTGGATATGAAGATCGTCCAGTAAGTGGAACTTGGCAGTAACTTGGTGGTAGTATGAACCCTATGTGGCGTAATGTACTTGCTATGCAAGTCTATATATATAACGCACCCTGGTACCCTCCTTGATATAATTACCTTTATGGCCTGCAATTATATTTCCTTTTTTTTGCCACAGTGATGCTAGTATTTTTAGAATCAAATCTAACCGGGTTTCAAATGGATTAGACACTACTTTCATTTTTGAACGAGGTTTGTGTGTTGGCTAGTACGAGTTATTTTGAAAATGCGGTTTGTATGTGTGTCACACAAAAAAATGGGATGCAAAACAAAGAGCGGGACCTGTTTCTGTTACTTTCGAGATGGCATGCTATTTTCAAAATGATGTTTCTTTTAATTTGAAAAACAATATATACTAAAAAACATGCTATCTTTTGAAAAGCATAATTAAAAATATGTTGTTTTCAAAATCAGCACGCTGCTTTCAAAACAGCATATTTTAAAAAGCATGTATTTTTTGAAATCAGTTTTAAAACAGCGTTATATTTTAAAAACAGCGTTATATTTTTAAAAACAGCGTTGTATTTTTAGAATGAGGCTGTTATTTTGAAATCAGCATGCTATTTTTAAAAACAACATATTCAAAAGAACATGATTTTTTTGAAATCAGCATGCTATTTTTGAAATCAGCATGCTATTTTTGAAATCATCATGCTATTTTTGAAATCATCATGCTATTTTTGAAATCAGCATGCTATTTTAAAAGTAGCATATTGAAAGCATTATATTTTTAAAATAAGCATGCTATTTTTAAAAAATATCATGCTGATTTCAAAAACAGCATGTTATTTTAAAAGTAGCATATTGAAAAGAGCATTATCTTTTTAAAAGTACCATGCTATTTTTAAAATTAGCATGCTATTTTTGAAATTAGCATGTTATTTTAAAAGTAGCATAATTTTAAAATCAACATGCTATTTTTAAAATCAGCATGATATTTTTAAATCAGTATATTCATTATATTTTATTTTCAATTGAACATGTTTTTTTCAAATGAGCATGCTATTTTTAAAATATTAGTATGCTTATTTTCTATTTCAAAATAAACGATTTTCAATGTTATTTGAAAACGAGGTTTCTATTAACGTTCTATTTTCTTATATATAAAAAATTTTGGTTTCTATTTTATATTTCAAGTATGAAATTTGACTACACTTTGAACAAATTTCAGCAATATATTTATGTAAAAAATGAAAAAAAATATAAAAAACCAACTGCACTAAAAATGCATTGTTTCATCGATGTTGATAAATCATAACTAGCCTACCATGTCGACCCGTCCATAATAAAATGAGGGTGTACCAATCAAAAGAGGAATTCAGAAAAATAGTGGCAGTCCATCAAATAGGTCTAATACATGAGAAACAAGGTGGATCACGGCATGGAAAACTGTCTACTTTAGTTTGTTCTCAATTTTTCGACCCCTGAAATCCTTTTGTTTTCTCTGCTTGACCCTGTGCATCTAAACATCCTGTCTCGACTTCACTTTAGCTTTCCTGCATGAAACAACGTTTGTTAATAGGATAGCAAAGAAAATTTGAGCATGTACAGTACACTATAACAGAAAAAAAAACGCTAACTTCACTGATTTTCTCTTCATAGCTACAGAAGATAACTAGACAGCTCTTATTCGCTCAGCCTGTGGTACATTCCTATCAGGCCTTTTTGTCTTCATCACCCCTTTGGCGTGTTCTTTACCGCCCTTACTAGAGTCTTTCCTAGAAAAGTTAAGAAACGTCAACACAGTACTAGCAAATACCCGACTTATAGAGCGGACATGTAAGTACAGACACTAACTTCACTGGTTTTCCTCGTGCACCCTTGTCATCGTTCTTTTTCGTCCTCCCGGCATTGACATTTGGAGCGCCCTTGCGTTTCCTGCAAAAAATGAAATAGATGAATCTGCAGCGAGCATTCGAAAACATGTTTAAGTACGCACAATTGTGCTAATGCCCACTTGTTTGGTTTTGCGTAATCCTCTTCTGCAACCTCCAATGGTCTCTTTCTAGCCCTCCTCAGCCCACCATCTTCTGCATCTGAATCTTCCTCTTCTTCCTCATCTGAATCTCCCTCTTCTTCTGCATCTGAATCTCCCTCTTCTTCTGCATTTGAATCTTCCTCTTCTTATGTACCTGAATCTTCCTCTTCTTCTGTACCTGAATATTCCTCTTCTTCTGTACCTGAATCTTCCTCTTCTTCTGTATCTGCCTCTGTCTCTTCTTCTGTATCTGCCTCTGTCTCTTCTTCTGTATCTGATTATGTCTCTTCTTTTTGCTTCTTCCTCCTTGTGCTATTTGATTTCCCCGATTTTTCCTGCGTAAATTGAAGAAAAACATGTGAACACTCTCCAGGAGAACATATTAACACTGTAAGCATGTATGCAAATGAACAATGAGATAAACATGTGCACTAACTTTGTTGCTTTTTTTGAATCTTCCTCTTCTTCTATATCTGAATCTGTGTCTTCTTCTGTCTCTGAGTCTTTGTCTTTTCGCTTCTTCCTCCTTGTGCTATTTGATTTCCCCGATTTTTTCCTGCGTAAATTGAAGAACAACATGTGAACACTCTCCGGGAGAACATATTAACACTGTAAGCATGTATGGAAATGAACAATGAGATAAACATGTGCACTAACTTTGTTGCTTTTTTTGAATCTTCCTCATCTTCTATGTCTGAATCTGTGTCTTCTTCTGTCTCTGAGTCTTTGTCTTTTCGCTTCTTCCTCCTTGTGCTATTTGATTTCCCCGATTTTTTCCTGCATAAATTGAAGAAAAACATGTGAACACTCTCCGGGAGAACATATTAACACTGTAAGCATATATGGAAATGAACAATGAGATAAACATGTGCACAAACTTTGTTGCTTTTTTTGAATCTTCCTCATCTTCTATGTCTGAATCTGTGTCTTCTTCTGTCTCTGAGTCTTTGTCTTTTCACTTCTTCCTCCTTGTGCTATTTGATTTCCCCGATTTTTTCCTGCGTAAATTGAAGAAAAACATGTGAACACTCTCCGGGAGAACATATTAACACTGTAAGCATGTATGGAAATGAACAATGAGATAAACATGTGCACTAACTTTGTTGCTTTTTTTGAATCTTCCTCTTCTTCTATATCTGAATCTGTGTCTTCTTCTGTCTCTGAGTCTTTGTCTTTTCGCTTCTTCCTCCTTGTGACCTTTGATTTCCCCGATTTGTTCCTGAGTAAATTGAAGAAAAAGAGAGAACATATTAACATTGTAAGCATGTATGGAAATGAACAATGAGATAAACATGTGCACTAACTTCGTTGCTTTTTTTCCCTCTCATCCACTCGTGCCTGGATTTAATCCTCTTGTTCGATTCTTCGGTAGTTGGTCTCCCTTTTGAAACTATTTTGATTGGATTTTCCACGTCATCAGTGCAGCATTCGCGAGCAGCAGAGAAGTATGCCGGCAAAGGAACAAACAATTTATGGCCTTCATCCAAATCAGTTTTTTCTCCATCAACCAATATACTCCGGAGGAACTCCATCACCTGTTCTGACTGTGAATCGCTGGCTGCGGCTATGAATAAAGCGTCACTAGCCATGTTGCGTAGTTGATGATACTTATTCATGTGATCAGACCATACATGAGTATTCGCAGTCCTCGAAGAAGGGAACGCTGGCTTGGCCTGCATTGTCCATCTTTTCTTGACAAATTTTTTTGGAAATGTGCGTACACCAAGATGATCTAGAACGCAGAATATATGTGCGCATGGGTAATCCTGACTTTCCAACTTTTTACATTTACAAGCTGCATCATCCAGTCTTGCTCCTGTAAACAGACAAGTCACGTGATATATAAAATCCACAGGCTTAGCATCCACGCCTTGTGCATCCAACTTTTTTGCCTCCAACTCCTCACTGTCCTTACCTTCCAAGTGATTGGGATCCTTAGCATCTAGGTTTTTGGCATGCAAGTCCACACCATCCTTGCCTTCCAAGTCATTGGGATCCTCAGCATCCAAGTTTTTTGCATGCAAGTCCTCAGCATCCTTACCTTCCAAGTCATTGGGATCCTCAGCATCCAAGTTTTTTGCATGCAAGTCCTCAGCATCCTTACCTTCCAAGTCATTGGGATCCTCAGCATCCAAGTTTTTTGCATGCAAGTCCTCAGCATCGTTACCTTCCAAATCATTGGGATCCTCAGCATCCAATTTTTTGCATGCAAGTCCTCAGCACACTTACCTTCCTTACCTTACAATTCTCTAGCATCCCTGCCATATGGGACTTTATCATATGGGGCTTTGTGCAAAACTCCAAACACGACCAAACCATCACATGCTACCCGGTCCGTGACCTGCCAATTTGTCCCTTCGACAATCTGACGCTTTACCTTTGGAAACATCACAGTTGTATAAATATAAGACGCAGCAATCTCCAGAGGGTGTGCATTCAGCTTAGTGAAGGGTATCGTATGTGTTGCTACTGCGTCTAATGCTGCTTCAGTCTTACGCATTATGGATACACAGTGCTCAACATGCTGCAACAAATCAACAAGCTGCATCTTCCTGTTCAGGTGCACATGAAGCCTTGAGTTGAGAGACTCACTCCTCTAATTACTCATCATGCCTAGGAAATATCTACCCTTTGTGTACGCAGCAGCCCATTTGTGTCGCAGCTCGTACATCCTGTTAACCCATGACGACCTCTTGCCCGTTGGTTTTATTTTGAACCGAACCTTATAAGCCTCCCATCTTTTCTCAAACTCATCAACATCCCAACGACGATAAATGAATTCCCTAAATTGCTCCAGCTTTTCCTCGCGGAGGTGCATCACCATATTCTCCTCGATATGCCACGTGCACAAACGATGATCTGTTCCGGTCCAGACAGTAGCTATTGCTTTAGCCATTGCACCGTCCCCATCGGTGATTGCTGAAATTGGTGCCGTCTGGGACATTGCCTCCAGAAATACATGAAGAAGCCACTGGTATGATGCAACTGTCTCGTCTGACACTAGACCGACCCCAAACAAAACTGTGCTGCAGTGATGGTTCAGACCAACAAATGGAACAAACGGAAGCCTGTACTTGTTAGACCGATATGTACTGTCGAACACCACGACACCACCAAAGGCAACATAGTCAATGCGGGATTGTGAGTCAGCCCAGAATATGTTCCTCAAATGGCCTTCGCTGTCTTTTGTGTATTTGAAAAAGAATTCCGGGTCTGCTTTTTTCTGTGCAATCATATAGGTGAGCAAATATCTAGCGTCACTGCCTTCTATCTTGCACTTCTTCTGGACTGAAACATGGTTGTATAGATCTCGATCTATAAATCCAAGCTTGTCGGGACCTCCGGCATTCTTCTCCATTACATTCATAATCTGATGTGTTCAAAGTCCACCGACAGCATACTCGATGACATCGGCCTTTTGTGCGTCAGTCATTCTACGATGAGCCGACAAGTACGGAGTCAGGTCAGCAGGGACAAACAGATGGTTATGCTTGTCCACAAAATTCTTGACGAACCAGAGGCCACTGCTATCTTGTAGCTCAACCTAAAAAAGAGCGGGACACCCACACTGGGAAAGACCCCTCAGTGTTCTTTTTCTTTCAGTTCTGTTAAAGTACTTAAGGGCCCGCCATCCTTGTTTGCAGCACTTGTATGTCCTTCTGTATGCATTTTGTTTCGGACCCGGACCCCTGTACTTCAAATCATCCTTTCTAACACCAAATCCTTTTTTTCTCGCATAGCCTACGTAGAACATGTAGGCTTCTTCCTTAGTCCTGAACGTCTTCTTCACAATCTCTAAGTATTCCATACACTCATTCAGGTCTGAACCAGCCATGCCTTTATTATCAATTCCTTTACCTTGTATGTGTACATCATCCATGTCTATGCCATCCTTGCCTGCATCCTCATTATCCTTATCATCCATGCACATACCATCCATTCCTTTGGGGTCCATGCCTTTGCCTTTGTTCCCTCTATGACCCATGTCCTTGTCGTCCTTGCCTGTATCACCCATGTTTTTGCCATCGTTGCCTTTATCATCCATGTCGTTATGCTGCCAGCAGAAACAGATAGTCAATGTTACGGATGAATAGCATACGTTACCGAAATTATGCACTACTCTGCTTAAATAATTGATTTAATTTTTCATATTGGATTCATGTACCTAACTCAGTCCTTCAAAAGCTGTAAGTAAATATGCCCTGACTAAATCTAGAAATTTGTAATTGAATGTACTAGCTCTAACTGATGATCTCCTAACTAAATCCAAAGTCCACGAGTCCTTCAAATGCCTTGATAGATCCACCCTGATAGATCAATTATCTCCAAACTCCATTCAAAATTATATCCTAACTAAATCCAAATTATCTCGTAACAAAATCCAAAAGTATGTCCTAACTAAATCCAAATTATCTCCTAACTAAATCCAAAATAAGTCCAAACTCCATACAAAATAATTATCTCCTAACTAAATCCAAAATATCTCGAAACTCAATTCAAAAGTATCTCCTAACTAAATCCAAAATAACTTTCTTAGAATCCAAATCTGCTGACAACTTTCTCATGCCACATAATCCTAACTAAGTCCTTCAATATGTCATAGCTACATCTGACTTACACTTCCTTTCAATCGTAATCTCATCACAATTTTCTGAAAACATAAACCCTAATCCTCAGATGACATATCCTAAACCCTAACCAAATCCGACCGACAGCTCCTCACAACTTTCTGAAACAATAAACCCTAAACCTCACATGACATATCCTAAACCCGAATCAAATCCGACCCCTATTGGTTCTATATGCAGAAGGGACCAGAAAAGATTTGAGATGGCTAGGCACTTACAGCGAAGATCCGGCGTGAAAAAGTTGATGCACGTCGATGAGGATGATGTGGCCTCTCGGGTCGGGGAAGGTGGCGTCCGCTCGGGGAAGGATCTGGCGCCGCGACCCGACTGGGGTGACTTGCGATGGAGGGAGTGAGGGGGAGTAGGAGCAGGAGGGGTAGACACGGCGAGTGCGATCGGCGGCGATCGAGGGCGTCGCGGGCGATCGGCGGCGATCGAGGGCGCCGGAGGCGATCGGCGGCGATCGGGAGGGCGCCGGGGGCGATCGGCAGCGATCGAGGGCGCCCGAGGTTAGGGCTCGAGAGGAGGAGAGAGGACGAACCGCTCGAACCGAAATTCAAAAGAGTACGCACGATGATGGGACCTCTATAATGAAGTGCTTCATTAATGCAATTAATTTAATCGAAAAATTTAGGACGAGAATACCCCAGGACCAAATTGGGCCGATTAAAGGTAAAAAAAATTAGGTCGAAAATACCCTTAGGCTTAAAAAGGCCCAATTATTCTTATCCGTTAGATCGGCCATATAATACATGTGCTCTAGTGTATTATAATGCATCGTAAAATCTCCCAAAACATGACGCAGGGTCAGTATGATGCTGGATGGATTTTTTGCGCTCAAAGATAGCTTCGTTTCTTCTAGTGCACATCACACATTACACAACAAAATTGCCAAACCAGAAGTTCTTCATAGCAACATATTTCAGCCGTCCTGAACAGAACCAGGTGTTCGGTTCCAAGACTAACAGAAAATCAAACAAAAGCACAGAAACTTGACACTGCTCTAACCAAGTAAATGGAGGCTAATGTTTCATAGAACAAGAAACGATCGACATCTATTAGTATAGTCTGAATTTCAAAGACCGGAAAAACTGGCAGTTTACATGCTCACAAGCCAACATATCCACTGTTCATGGGCCAAAAAAACCGCATGGGACCAAAGGACATACATGAATAAACAATCATGCTTATGATCAGGAGCCATAACCTCATCTCAAGGCACAGGGAGAGAGGAAAGAGAGGCACTCACCAGAATCCCTGTAGCCGGACATGGAGGTTACGATGCAGCCACCTTCATCCCATAGGTGTCAGGTTAGTATACACTGAAAACACGTACACTTTTTTGAAAAATTGAACATGATCTATAGCTCAAGCCATGTTGTAGTGGTACACCCGGCCCTAAGACGAACTCCATCAGGCAGCCAGCCTGCCGCCACAAGGTTCCTCGTCTTCGGCGCAATCCATCGACGACAACCCAGTGTTGCTGCATAACATAGAGATGTAAGAAGTCGATTCAATATGCAAGCCATGAACAAGTTTTGAACTGGGCATTATAAAATGGATGAACATGTACCCTCTGCACGTGTACATTTACAACATGAGAGCACCCACAATTGCACAATGCTCATTAGCATGATGAGAATTTCATTCTTAAGATCGTATCACCTCAAGAACACGGGAGAGAGAGATCAAACACATAGCTACTGATACATACCCTCAGCCCCGAGGGTGAACTACTCCCTCCTCGTCATGGAGAGCGCCGGGATGATGAAGATGGCCACCGGTGAGGGTTCCCCCCTCCGGCAGGGTGCCGGAACAGGGTCCCGATTGGTTTTTGGTGGCTACATAGGCTTGCGGCAGCGGAACTCCCGATCTATTCTGTTCCCCGATGGTTTTAGGGTATATGGATATATATAGGCGAAAGAAGTCGGTCAGGGGAGCCACGAGGGGCCCACGAGACTGGAGGGCGCGCCTGGGGGGGGGGGGGGGTAGGCGCGCCCCCTGCCTCGTGCTCTCCTCGTTGATTCCCTGACGTGTACCCCAAGTCCCCTGGATTGCTTCCGTTCCAAAAATAACTCTTTCGAAGGTTTCATTCCGTTTGGACTCCGTTTGATATTCCTTTTCTGCGAAACACTGAAATAAGGGAAAAAAACAGAAACTAGCACTGGGCTCTGGGTTAATAGGTTAGTCCCAAAAATAATATAAAAAGTGTTTAATAAAGCCCATAAACATCCAAAACAGATAATATAATAGCATGGAACAGTTAAAAATTATAGATACGTTGGAGACGTATCAGCTTGCGCCGGCCATACACGAGAGATTCCCAGAGATCTTGTGACTGATTTCTCCAGTCCCACAGGCGGTGCTTATGGCGACTAGGGCCATGGGGTGGACGGAGTGCGCGACCAGGATCTAGGACGCCACCTTCGAGTGGATCCGGTGCGTGCAGGAGTGGAAGGCGGTGGACTGGGCGGTTGCGGCGGCGACCGAACCGGAGGCGAGATCTGCAGCCGCGAAGGTTGCCGAGATTCATCGAAGGAGGGCGGATGTGGAGCAGAGGAAGCTGGCGCGGCAAATCTACGAGGAGGCCACGCTGGAGGAGAGGGCAAGGATGCCCCCGTTTCCGTCCTCCCCGCCGGCCGAATTCGTGGTTTGGGCGAGGGCGGAAGCAAAATCAGAAGAGCCACTGCGAGCCCTCCGCTGGGAATGCATCCTTGGCGTGATTCCGCCGAGCGCGTGAGGATGGTGGCGGGTGAGGCGACATCACTGCCTCGCCGCGACATGCTGGAGCCGCCGTGGTTCGTAGAACGTGGCGAGGTTCCACCGGGCGCTCGTTCGAGGTTTCGTGAGGGGATTTCTATCCCAAGGAAACAGGTTTGTCTTATGATCTCACAGTCAACGATGGTGTTAAAACCAGTGGGGATTAGGCAGAGCTTGTGCTCGGAGAATCAGGATTTGCCGTTGGCGGCGAGGTCCAAATCGCCAGAAGTTGGGGGATTTTTCCCCTGTGATGCGAGAGATCACCCAGTCGGATTGGTGTGGGCCCCGTTGCCACATCGCTCCCACCAATCAGGTGCGAGAGGGTGAAAACGCCTTTGGCGAATACGCCTACTGCTCACGACGGCGCGGATGAGACTATTTCTAGGGTTTTTGGACAGCTCTGCTCCATTCCCTCCCCCCGCCGTCGCCAGCCTAGTCCTCTTCCACCATGCAAACCCACTACCACTCTAGGATGGCTCCGGAAAGATCTGGCTCGCTCCGGATATTTCTCTCCATCTGATCTATTCCCTGTCAAGCATCTCCGCCTGTTTGATCCTCCTCCGACACAGCTTAAGATCATCAGGGAGGGAATTGGGGGCGGATCCAAATCCTTTGCTCAGGCGGTCATGGCGGACAAGAGATGGAGCTGGCCGTCCCGATGAAAGGGTACGACAAGGACATGGTGGAGGCTAAGGAGGTTGCCAAGAAGGTCAAGTGGATGATTGATTCAGAAGGCGGGAAGATGCTCCGAGAGCGGACTCTAGCGGTGATGTGGCAGGTGAAAGAGGCTCTGCTCGAGGATGGAGAATCAGTGGCGACATTGGATGGGCTTGTGGATGTGTGGATTCATGCTTGACATGTGCAACATCATTTATAATTGTTTGTGGAAATAAGGAGAGAGTGTTATGTCTTTCACTTTCAAGTGTGATTTTAGTTTCTTCATTTCTATAACATGTACTGTCTACACATAATTGAGAATTTTCCATACATGCCACTGCAAGCTTCCCATATGCTAATATTTTGTCTAAAAGATTCATAGATCTAGAACCCTATCAGGTTCTTCTCATATTGGCTATCTTACACGTGAGTCTAGGAGGTCAGAAAATGGATGACATTGACAGTAAACTAATAGATGTGGTGCATTTCAAACTAGACCGGATGGCCAATCTGAGAGGCGGTCAGAAGTAGAAGTCCCCTACCCGCACCGGTCAATCTGCTTCCTCACCCCTGCCAGCGACCCCGTTGCCACACTCGATGTTCTGTTCTCCTGCGTGATTCAGCCAAAGCCACATCGAGGACGCCGTTTTGAGCATGTCTCTGTCTCAGCATTGCCTTGCTCTCGCATGTGGGAATCAACTGAACGCGAGAATTTTTTCCAGTTGACTGATTAATAGCAAACACAAATAAAAATTGTACCTGTTGCTTACCACTACCAATCTTTGACCATGTAGAAGATCCAAAACCCAATTGGATTGTTCTCAGATTGGCCAGAGGTCGAAGAATGGAGAACACAGGGCTTTGGCAGCCTCGGCCGATTCAGCGCTAGGCAAACCAGAGAAATGGCCACTGGGCTAGAGGCTAGTCGACAGAGATTCCTCTGGGTCGTGCGGAGCCCACCAAGCGATGACACGAAGATAGAGCCGGACTTGGATGTGTTGCTTCCAAAAGGTTTCCTAGAACGAACCAAGGGCAGGGGCCTTGTCGTGAAGTCTTGGAAGCCATGGGCAGGAGGCTGCACCTCTACTACGTCTTCAAGCCCGTCGCAACCCCACCGGATCTCCTATCCAGGTCTTGTACCTGCAGCAGAAAGATAGGTTGGACTCTGGATAATTCAACCACAACAAATAGTAGCGCATGGCAATCTTGTCGATGCAAATCAGCCCAATAAGTTTAATTTTATCCATTGTCGCAAACACAAATAAACATTATTGATGTGTGGGCAACAACAAAAGAAAGATGCAGAAGATTAAGTGGCAGACAATTAAATGAAGGGAAGAAGCATGTACAGTACAACTGAAAAATCTCACTTCAATTCTGAAGAAGAGCAAATCGCTCCACTGCCATGTGATTTGCAAGGCTGAGTTATCCAACACAAGTGCATTGATTATGAATCTACAAAACTCAATGAACTCTATCTCGATGACTAAAGTACCAATGTAACAGGATGCAACCAGTCATCAAAGAAACAATTTTTTGGAGTATTTACATGTTCAAAGACAAAAAGAATTCCACTTGAAATTCCAAAGTTCCTCTAGTAGTTGGGTGTCGACACAAGCAGTTTAAAAACAGAGCACCACATCTATGTTCTTGAACTGCTTTGTAGCAAATGGCATGGACTAGAGTGCTAAATCAACATCTTCTTTGTAGCAAATGGCACAGACTTGGCACAAATGAATGAATGAAGCATTCTTCATGTTGCAAACAAACAACCAATAACCAAAAGGAAAACTTGACACACATCACAAAGATAATTAACTAGAGAGCACAGAAATATACAGTTCATTTACATGCATAGCACTAGCCCAACGAACAAATAATGATAGTCACTATCCAAGAGCATTGACACAATCACGACAAACTTGATAATACTACTAATCCAAAAGCGTCCCAGCAGCAGCAATATGTGCGAATAGTCAAATTAAACAATATGGATGCTGCCCGTGACAGGAATGGGAAGGAAGGAGAGGGGATGCATACCTCAGCATCCACCTGTGGCCAGTGAGGAAGGGGGTCGAAGATGCTGCTGCCGCCGCATCGACGACCAACAGTTCAACGGAGAGGGCACAGGTGACACCCATGACGGTCCTAGCCACCAACAAGGCCAACCGCAGCCGATGTGCCACGCTGAGAGAAGGGGGGTGGGATCGGTTGATGCTGCTGTTGCTGCAAGACACAGAGATGGAAGGTGTCATAAATATTTAGATATTTGACTCAAGATGCAAATAGGAATTAACATGGAATCTTAACGTACTTAAAGCATCAGCATTGCGAACATGAATTCATCATAAACAAGCAAAACAGTAAATAAGTACATTAAGCTCTATGCTACAACTGCTGCCAATGCCAAACTACTACCATGACGAACAACAGTCTACGACATTTCATGAACGGCACACCACTTGGAACAAAAAAGTAGACTCAAACCTCAATATTTTTGCGTGTTTTGCAAGACTATTACGAAACCTACACTAATAGATCGAAAACAGTAGCACACTATTACTACTCAAGGGAGGCTCGACAGATGGACAGGGAGAATCAAAGGAGGAAGGGCGTGAGGCGGACCGGACCTTGGGAGTCAGCGACTGTAGGGAGGTGGACGCCATGGCTGATGCAGTAGTCACAGAAGAAGCCAAGGCTGGGGCCTGCGAGCACGGATCCAAGGCCTACGTCCTTGGAGGTCGAGGAGGAGGACATGCGTTCGTCACCTCCATCCTCGTCCTCAACTGCCGGCTGCGGGGTGGGTCGCATCACGGATCCTGCAGGAGGAGGGCATACACGCGGCCCTCTTCCCAGATCTGAAAAAATAAACCAAATCAAGGAATTTAGTAAACATGACAGGGAAGAAACATATCTTAAAGAATCAACACTAGAAACAAAAACACAACAAACAACTACAGAGGCACCTATCTCAATAAGACTCCTAAGCCGGTACAACTCCAAGCCAACAGCGCGCGTGCAATCATCCAGTGAGGTGCGGGTGGTCTATCATGATGTGTTTGACATGCCCAAAATCTGATCTTGACTTGACCCATCTAGAAGGACGTAGGATCCAATGCCCAATATCTGAAATTGATTCTGCGAAGACTAATAACAGGAAAAGTGTACAAGCACCCTATTCAATGTTGTCGGTGCTGCAATAATGCAGTCTATAGGTAGAGTGCACCACGCGCTTGGTGGACCAGATCAACGTGGAAAATTATTGCGCTGCAAACTTTGGAATGACCAGCATGACTCAACAGTGGCCCACATTAGGCGTATACCACTCCAAGGCAAGCTGATTCTTCCTCCTAAAATCTCATCATAGTCACACACACACACACACACACACTGCTGTGACTGAGGGAAAGAAGATCTTTCCTCCCTCCTGAATCCCAATGGAGGGGATGGTGGTGAGCGCCGTGACAGGGGCCATGAGAACGCTGCTGCCCAAGCTCGCCGCCTTGCTGGCGAGCAAGTACAAGCTGTCCAGGGGCGTCCACAAGCAGATCGTCTTGCTGAGGAACGAGATGAGAAGCATGAACGCCCTCCTCCTCAAGCTGTCCCGGACGGCGGAGCTCGACGAGCAGCAGAGGGACTGGCGTGACAAGGTGCGTGAGCTCTCCTACGACATGGAGGACTGCGTCGACATCTTCACCCACGACCTCAACGGCGGCCATGGCGGCAAGGCCTGGCTTAAGCGCAGGCTCAGGAAGATCAAGACGCGCCACAAGATCGCGAGCCGCATCGAGGAACTCAAGGCTCGAGCGCTAGAAGTAAGCAACTGCCACCATAGGTATAAGACTGATGAGTGTGTTGGTTCCCCTGACTGCATTCCTCCTCCTCGGGGCCTGGTCGCTATTGACCCTCGAATGGAGGCACTCTATGTAGATGCCAACAGCCTTGTGGGCATGGATGGCCCAAAGGAGAAGCTCATCAAGTTGCTCAGTCAGGAGCAGGTGGGTGGAAATCGCCTAAAAGTGGTGGCTGTTGTTGGATCTGGGGGTATGGGCAAGACAACTCTCGCCCACCAAGTTTATACTAAGATCAAAAGCCAATTTGATGCCAAGGCTTTCATAACGGTGTCTCCAAATCCCAGTACTGTGGAGGCTCTGTCAGATATATTGCAAGGATTTCAGGGCTGGGTGTCCTCTAGCCTGAATGATGAACGCAAACTCATCGAGGAACTCCGGAAGTACCTCAAAGAGAAAAGGTATGTTCTCATGAGTAATAACCCTAGATCGCCGCCGCCGCTCCCTTCCTTCGCCTTCCTTCTCCCTCGCCGCCGCTAGGGGACGCCGCCAGGAAAAGCCCGCGCGTGCGTCGGCGGCGGCGGGGCTCCCTCCCTCCTCGCGAGGTTCCTGGGCGGCGCGGGACGGCCGGCCCTCGCGGCGGCGCTCGGCTCGGCGGCAGGTCCGGTCGCCGGCGGATCTGCGGGGCTCCCTTTGGTGGCGCTGCGGCGATGGTGGCGGCGTGGTCTGCGCGGGGCGGCGAGGCGCGGGCTCCTCCTCCTCCCGATCTGATGGTGCCGCGGTGGCGCCGGCGCTCGGGCGTGCGGCTGGGTCCGCGAGGGTGGTCGGCGCGCGACGTCTCCCTCCCCGATCTGATGGCTCCACGGTGGCGCCAGTGCTCGGGCGGCGGTTGGCGTCGGCAAGCGGTGGCGGGCGCTAGGATCTCGGCGGCGCTCCGACGTGTGCAGGCGGCGGCGGTCCCTGTGCGCGGTCGGCAGCTCCGTCTCTGACCCGGACGGCGCGCGGGATGGCGGCGGCCCGGCGTGGCCGGCGATCTGGATGCGGTGGTGCCGGTGGCTCGCTGATCTGCCGGTACTCCAAGGTCTGCCTGGTGGTGCTGGTGATGACGGCGGCCCGTGCACGAGAGTTGGATTCCTTCGAACTGATCTGGGTGAAAACTTGCCTTCGGCTCTGCTAAGGCCGGTGGTGGCGGCGCTATCTGCTTCGTTCCCTTCTTGAAGACATCGTCGTGGAGAAGTTCAAGGCCACTCTCTGCTACCTCCGGGGGAAACCCTAGATCGGATGATCGGATGACGGCGGCGCTCTGGTGTCGTTCCTCCCTTGGGGGCGTCATTTTTGGAGGTACACACGTGATCGAGGGACCAGAGGACGGATTCTTTGGTGGAGCGGTGCTTCATCCTACACACTGATGGCGACGGATCTTGACGACGTGGCGCAGTGCAGATTCGGAGTTCGCTGTGGGAGGATGGACTCGCGCAGGAGGACGACGCTGTCGGGCATCGTGGTGGCGTCGATGGCAGAGAGACCTGGCACGGTACATGCAACAGTACAGCTCTGAAGATGGATTTGTGGCATGTGGCTGCGGCGGCCTCATACCCGGCAGACGTCCTGGTTGAGGAGTGCGCCGGACTGGTAGGTGCCCCATACCCGGCAGGCGTCCTAGTTGGGACCTCAGATCTTAGATGTTTAGGTTTGGCTGCGATGTATGTTTGGTATTAGGCCCAGACTATCTGCGCCCTTTCATCAATTGGATATGTGTAGCGACAGTTGTTGCTTAGACGGTGGCTTTAGTCTTGCTGTTGTATTGCTTTATAAGGTTTTATGATAATAATTAATAAAGTGGCTGTATGCATCGCCCAGATGCAGAAGCCGGGGGTCATCCTCCTTTTCTAAAAAAATATAAGGTTATGGCAAGGGAACGATGAACGATGTACATGCAGAGCGTGTAATTTTAACTTCTAAGGAGAAACCATAGGTTAGAATCCTACACAGTTTGTACATGCATTCATGCAATTAACACAATAATTTGTATGTTGTATTGGTTTACAGATACCTTATCGTGCTGGATGATATCTGGGCAATCAACGCATGGAACACTATTAAAGGTTCTTTTGTGGAGAATAATCTTGGTAGCAGAGTTATAACAACTACACAAATTGAAGATGTTGCTAAGGCATGCTGCTCTTGTTTTCATGGGCATGTCTATAGGATCAGACCTCTTAGTGATCTTGACTCAAGGAGATTATTTTATAGAAGGGTATTTTATTCTGATGGTGTATGTCCCGAGCAACTAAAGAATTTTGCCGATGAAATATTGAAGAAATGTGATGGTGTTCCATTAGCTATTCTCAGTGTAGCCAGCTGTTTGTCTAGTCATGAAGAGGTAAACTCAAAGGAAACATGGGAGAAGATGCAAAATCATTTTGGTTTTCCATTGGAAGGACACCCTGCATTAGAATGGATGAGGCATGTGCTTACGCTTGGCTACAATGATTTGTCTTTGGAACTTAAGACATGTTTGTTGTATCTTGGTATATTCCCGAAGGCTTATAAAATAAAGAAGGAAGATTTGGTGAAGAGATGGATTTCCGAGGGTTTTATTATTGAAAAGCATGGTTATAGCCATCAGGAGATTGCCAAAAGCTACTTTAGTGAGCTCATCAACAGAAACATGATCCAAATAGCCGAGTACGATGACTGTGGGCATGTGCTGTCGTGTAGAGTGCATGATCTAATGCTTGACTTTATCATACTGAAGTCCACGGAAGAAAACTTTATCACTGTAATCAAGGAACCACCTACAGTTAATGGTGCACACAACATGAAAGGCCATTTCGAATTCCGCCGGCTATCCCTCCAAGTTGGTAATTCAGAATGCACTCAGGTGCTGGATAACACCGTTCTCACCCAAGCTAGGTCTTTGAACTTTTGGGGTGAACCAGAATGTATGCCTTGTCTCTCAAGTTTTCAACTTCTGCGAGTTCTGCATCTTTATGCTCGCGGCGACGAATATCAACACTATGATCTATCTCCCATATGCAACTTTTTCCAACTGAGTTATTTGAAGATTGGAGGTGTGCATTGTGAGAAACAGCTAAGAGAATTGCATAAGTTAAAACATTTGAAGACATTGGAGCTAGCTAGTGGTGTAGGGTCTTTTCGGCTAGATGTCAGCATATTACCCTCGACGCTGTGCCACCTGATTGTTCCGACTAGTGTGGAACTGTTTGGTGAGATCGGCAGGATGAAAGCCCTTTGTACTTTGGTTGGATTTTCCATACTTCGCCGAGATGTGAAGAGCATGAAGGCCCTGGGTGGTCTGAGCAATCTGAGTGAGCTAGAGCTATATCTTCAAGGGCCTTTTGTTCCTGATTCTGATTCTAATTATGATTCTGTTTATGATGCTCTACTCCTCTCCCTCAGCAGACTTGGCAGGCTTCAATCCATAACCTTCCACGGTCTCGCAAGATATACTTACCTGACGAAGTATGTCTTAACTTGTTGGTCCGCTCCACCGCCAAGCAATCTTCATAGATTACATGCGCAGGGCTTCACCTTCTCTATCGTCCCAGACTGGGTTGCACAACTCAACCAACTCAGAAGCCTGAAAATTGAAGTTCGGTCACTGCTGAGAGATTGTGTGGAGGTTCTGGCCAGGCTGACCATGCTGGTGCACCTTACATTATTTGTTAGGGAGCATGTTCCCCTGGAAGGCTTAGTCATCCGAGGTGGAGCATTTCCAAACCTGAAAGAACTTTGGTTCAGGCATAAAGTGCCTTTCCTCATGTTCGAGGCAGGGGCCATGCCCAGGGTTCAGAGCCTCACTATAGAGTGTTATGCACAAGCAGAGCTGCAAGGTGATGATAGTGTACTTGATGGCATCGAGCATCTGGGAAGCCTAGAGACATTCAAGGTGTACATTTGTAACCAGGAGAATTTCAGCATGTTGTATCCATTGACATTGAATCTTTCCAAGAAGCCGCACGTGGAAGATATTCAACGGTGGGACAAACATAGTATTGAGGCAATGCTGAGGAAGGCGATCAACAAGCATCCAGGGAATCCACATGTTAGCATTGAACTTGTGTAGCGCGATCAAGTGGACAGGATGGGAGGAAGTGCAGAGCTCAAAATGGTAGGTTCAGAAACTTCTATGCTCCAGTACTTCATTTCTCTCTTGCCTGCTATGTGAAAGTTAAAAATACTGCTTATTAAAAAAGTGCAGCATTTGCATGGTCATGAACCTACGAGCTAGCCGATTCTAATTATATGTGATTTAGATATAGTTCTTCTCTTCTTCATTTCTTGCTATTCTGACATGCATTACCCTACATTTCACAACTAATTGGCAGGGCCATGTTACAATGGGCGCCCTACTGCGGTTCCATGGCCAGAATAAACATTGACTGGTGGAGTGCCATGGAGAGGGCTGCTTAGCTAGGCACATGTACATTGCTGTCAGTGTTAGGATGTAAGCATTGTCATGTTGCCTGCTTGATATAGTGTGTAAGAACCCTTTAAATTGCGCGTCCGTTCTATGATAAACTGATTCAAGCTTGAACTTAGTGTCCAAAAACTTGAGAACTTTCGGAGGTAGAAAGTTACTAGTCTTCGAACTGATTCAGCTGTTAAGAAGTACAAGAAGCTCTGTCATCAGCAGGTCATGGATTGTTTCGAAACGTCGTCAGGGGTTTGGATTCATCAGATGGCATGTAATCTAAACGTATATGGTTGCATATATAATAGTAACCTTATACGTCAATGTTTTCCTGATGAGCAGGATTAAACGGTTCTTTCGCGACTAATGTTACATCCTACTGTTATTCGGTGTGGATGATCTTTCAAGACAATGTTAATCATTTTTCACTAGGTGGATATTCAGAGATGTCTTCATCTCTTGCAGCATCGAAGGGACTCTGCTTCTTTTAGAATACAGGGTGCTCTGCTTCTTGGCTGCATGAGAGGGAAACGCTACTGCCATGTTTGGCTTCATTAACAGGTTACTTCCCATTCATTTTTGACGGAAAACAGTAGGATTTCTCCTAGTGCGTGTTCTATTATTGATTTTGTTTAAGAAATTGTAGCAGCACTATACAAAAGCGTTTAAGCTCTAAGAAAGAAAAAGGACGCCGATAACTGCCACACGTGTGGCATCTAGGGGGTTGTGCCGCACGTCCTATGTGGCATGAAAACAACTCCGCCCGCACGACAGCATCCGGGCGCACCCAGCCACAGCCCGCACGTCCGGTGTGTGGCACAATCGCCCACACGTGGACACCATCCCACTACTAGGGAAAAGGCTAGTAGCAGCGCGGGTTTTAGGCCTATCAGCAGCGCGGGTGCCCGCGCTACCAATAAGGCGCTACAGTTAACTCTTAGTAGTAGCGCTGCCTGTACCCGCGCTACCACTATTGACTATAGCAGCAGCGCTTTTCAAGAATGCGCTGCTATTATTTAGCTGTAGCGATTTCCCGGTCCCGCGCTACTGTTATATCTTTCACCATTTCCCCATTCCAGCTTCGATAAACTGCAATTTTCAGATACTAGGTACTACTAGATATCAATTTCATAAAGCATTATAGGTACTAGGTAGTACTCCCTCGGTTCGAAATTACTCGTCGTGGTTTTAGTTCAAATTTGAACTCAAACCACGACGAGTAATTTGGAACCGAGGGAGTACTAGATAACAATTTCATATATACTCAACATGCATCCTCAAGCAGTACAAGGTGACATCGACGACAATCATCATATGTAGTTCTACATGATATCGACGACGATCATCATATGTAGTTCTAGATGATATAGCCACACACACATATGTAGTTCTAGATGATATCGACGACGATCATCATCCTCAAGCCTGGGCGGTGGGTGTTCCTGATAGTAATTAGGATGGCCTGTCCAACACGAAGATTCTTGCCAACGAGGAATCTCTTCCACCCAACCGAGTTCAAGTGTGTGCGACCATCTGTGTCCATGCGGTAAGTACATGTGGTGACGGAGCCCCTTGCGGTAAGGCGTAGTCCAACTGAGCCTTCTTCATCAGGCTCGATACCACAACTCACAGATAGGTTCTTTGGCAATCTCTGAATAAGAAAAACATATCAATTAATAAATAGCCTCACACATACTCTTGCAAATATATTTCTACTAAGTCTAGATTTCTACACTATCAAAAGACACAGTACTACGCATTTGTACTAATTAATCATGAATTCTACTAATAAGAATATATGGATTATCTATACTATTAATAATTCCTTGGATTCTACACTAATAAGCATGTGATCAGACTCTACACTAAATTAAAGTATATCATCGACTAGATTCCACAAAGCATATCATTGGACTCTACACTAAGCATATCATCGGATTCACTAAGCATATAATCGGATAATTTGCATTTGTAAGTATAACAATAAAGCATATATATATATCATCAAATTACTACATGCAGTACGTATAACATACCATTTCATGCCGATCGACCATGGTACTTGTCAGGCGGGTCACGAATGGCACCCCGACAAAGTCATCACGTGGCGGAATTATGTCCCATAGGTTGCACACCCCCTCCTCGCTTAGCCTCATTCTTTGAGCTATGATGGCTTCATGAAGTGGGTTCTCATCATCTTCATTGAGTGGGTCCTCATTATCTTCATCATCTTCGTCATCTTCATCATCTTCCACCAGGTTGATATAAATGACAATCAGCTTGGGTCTTTCTTCTCTGAAGGAGAATCTGATCAACTCACCACCAGTAAGACGGATGCGAGCGAGGAAACGGGCTCATCCATCTCCTCCAATCTGCGACATATTGCGTCCTTTCTCGACCTCCATAGTGTACGGCCCCCCAGGAGCCTCAAATGTCACAGTGTCTCCTGTCAGCTTGTTGAATTTCAACCTCACATTGCATGGGACGATCTGTGTAAGAAAAAGCAAAATGACACAATGCAGTAATGCCAACACTAAAAATAAAATAGTTGTTACATTTCATCTAATATCTTACCGCCGCATGACGAAAACTCGGATGGAAGTAGATGCCGAACAGCTTGCCAGTTGCAAGGCTGCTGGCGCACCTTGACTTGCACAGTCGACATAGTGATGCTGGTGGTGGCGCCATTTTCCTAAAGCAATATGAGCAAAGGATTAACGATTCACTTCACAAGAAACAAGTGGCAAATTTAACTAAATTGGCACCTACATTTTGCCAAAAAATAACTTATTACAAAAAAACTAAATCGAGCATACTAAATCAACTAAATCCACTAGCATACTAAATCCACTAGCATACTAAATCAACTAAATCAAAATGTTCTAAATCAACTAGCCTACTAAATCAACTAAATCAACTAGCCTACTAAATAAACTAAATCAAAATGTTCTAAATCAACTAAATCAAAATGTTACATATGAAATCCTACTAAATCAAAATGTATCAAGGAGGAGGGACAAGGAGGGGCGACTCGAGGAGGGAGAAGATAGTAGGACGAAGGAGGAAGGCGGAGCAAGGAGGGGCCGGCCGGCGGCGAGTGGAGGGAGGACGGATCGAGGAGGAAGGCGGAGCGAGGAGGGGGCGGCCAGCGGCGAGCGGAGGACGGAGGAGGAGGCCGGTACCGAGTCCAGCGAGGAGGATGAAGCGACAGCGGCGCAGATCGAGGGAGGGGCGACGCGCGGGGGAGGACCGGCGGCGCGGGGGGTGAGGAGGATCGAGACCGTGAGTGTGTGTGAGTGTGATCTGTGGATGAGGCTAGTGAGGGGGGGATGGAATTGCATAGCAGTAGCGCGCTACTGCTAAACGACCTATCAGTAGCGCCTTTCAGCCTGAACGCGCTACTGCTATGTGTCGGTATGTAGAAATAGACATAGACATAAAAAATACATTGATAATCAATGGTCTTTTTGTGTACAATCTGATTTGTCAATAGGAATCCTCGCCGGTTGGTTTAAGAACTGGCGAGGACTCCTATTGCGGCCACAGATCCTACACATAGAGTTCTATGAAAACCAAGTGCTTGTGAAAGTTGTAGAAGAAACATATTTAAGGTGGGTAAAACTCTCTTCATGGAGCGAGGTGGGACTAAATTTTTGTAGTTAATTTAGCAGTAACGATTATTGCCTGAATGCGCTACTGCTATGTTACGTAGCAGTAGCGCTGTTTATTTTAACGCGCTACTGCTATAACTGGCCTCGCGGCGGCGTCGTGGGAATTTTAGCAGTAGCGCTTCTTGTAGTGCACGCGCTGATGAAACTATGTACCTAGGGTAGGGGCACGGACCTGTCCAAAGAGCCCTACCCAAGGACATCCCTAGAAGAAGTCACCTTTCAATCGACTTGAAGGTATCCCACTCGACGGGTTCAAGACACTCGACCAAGAAGCTATCACTCGACCATGAAGCCAGCCACTCGACTGCCAGGAGACCTAAAGTCACTCGCAGGCAAACGGTCGGCTATTAAGTAGTCTTTATGGTCATTATAGCACTTTATTAGGGGCGTTACCAGTAACGCCCAACCTTAAATGTACCTTAAACCCTGCATCACTGAGGGCAGGAGAGGGCCGGCGGACTCTATATAAGCCACCCCCCTCCTCAGTATGAAGGGTTCGCACCCCTGTTATTCATACACACGTAATCCAGTCGACCGCCTCCGGGCACCGAGACGTAGGGCTGTTACTTCCTCCGAGAAGGGCCTGAACTCGTAATCCTCGTGTGTTTACAACTTCCCAATAGCTGAGATCTAGCCTCTCCATACACACCCCCCTACATCACTGTCAGAGTTAGAACCACGACAGTTGGCGCCCACCATGGGGCAGGAATCTTAGCGCCTGATTGGAGAAGTTGCGATTTTTCCGATCCCTTTGATCATGGTTTCGTGCGGAGTTTTGGTGGAGGGCCGCGAGATCCGCCTCGGCGCGCTCACGTTCATCGCTGACGACTCCGTCTGGCTTCAGGAGGCACCACTCGACATCGACGCGCTCCCCGTCCGTGGTGCGACGCACTTCCGCGCATGCGTTCGTGGCGTCCTCCTGCGGCAGCCGTCGACCCAGTATCGGTCGGCCCCCGTGTCGTCTCCCCGCTCTGTCTCCCACCGGCGCAAGCACTCCGGTCGGTCGAGACTTCAGAGGTGGGTGAGGCATGCCGTGGCTCGCCAGTCGGCCGCCCCACAAGTCGCGGCAATCGAGCCCGACGAATCCCTCTGCGGCCTGTTCGACCTGTCGACTGGCTCCGCGTAGACCGCATCCGAGTGCGACAGCAGTGACCCAGCGGCTGAGGTTCTGGCGGTCGATGGAACGCACAGTCCTCCCGGTTTCCCTCGCGCTGGTGGAGGCGCGGGTGGGGGCGACCCGTCGCATCCCCACGATGAGTATCTCCCCGAACCTCTCACGTCATTACAGCGAGAGGAGCTTCGCCGCCGGAACATGGACGCACTCCACACTCCTATCGTCGGAGAGACCCCCGAGGCCCGGGCCTTGGAGGACGCGCGCTTGGCTAACTTGGCCGAGCGCACTCGACTGGAGAATCTCCAGGGAGCACTCGACGAGCAAGCGCGTCAGCGGGCTCCTGAGTCTAGTCGACGTCAGCTCTTCCCGCCGACGCAGGTATACCGAACCCCAGTTCAGAATTTGGCCGCCGCGGCCCGTATAGCAGAATCGATTCAGCCCTCCCAGTCGGAGGCTGGCAGGGGCTTGTTGCAGATCAGAGCGTTGCTCCGGGCGGCGGGAAACTAGAATTCCGCTGTTTCTCAGTCGCGGAATAAGATCCACAGTCGATCCGTTGCAACAGATACAGTCCAGTCAGCTCACAGCCTGAGATCGCCCCCGAGGCGTGAGGGACGTGGTGACCGGCATGATCAGTACAGAAGGAATGAGCAGTATGATCACCAATCCGATCGCGATGATCGACGTCGAGTGCCAACCCCTCCCCCGAGGAGTGGGTCATATGCGCCTCGACATCGAGATGACAGGCGCCCTCATAGCGTTGGGCAGAGGATTCCAGTCGACCCCAGGGACCCAGGCTTTGACGCGAGATCTATCCTCGTTCAAGGTTTGGTTGACAGGAACAGAGCTCATCGGGAAGGCCACAACAGAGATGCGCCTGCCCGCAGCAGAGTACATGTTTCGGGGCCAGAGTGTTTCAGTTGAGCCATCAGAGCCGCAGTGATTCCTCCCAACTTCAGGTTGGCGACTGGAGTCAGCAAGTTCACCGGCGAGTCTAAGCCTGACACTTGGCTCAAAGACTACCGAGTGGCTGTCCAGATTGGTGGCGGCAATGATGAGGTGGCTATGAAGAAATTGCCTCTCCTGTTAGAGGGCTCGGCCAGGGCGTGGCTGAATCAGTTAGCACCCAGCAGCATCTACACTTGGGAGGATCTCTCTCAAGTGTTTGCCACGACCTTTGAAGGAACATGCAAGCGACCAGCAGGCCTTACAGAATTGCGGTCTTGCGTGCAGAAACCGAGTGAAACTCTGAGGGATTACATCCAGAGGTGGATCACTTTGCATCACACAGTTGAGAACGTACTGGATCACCAAGCAGTTTGTGCCTTTAAAGAAGGCGTCAAGAACAGAGAGTTGAACCTGAAGTTCGGTCGGACCGGAGAAATGTCCCTGAATCGGATGATGGAAATTGCCACCAAATACGCTAATGGAGAAGATGAAGATCGACTCCGGATTGGCAAGTAGAAAGCAGTCGCCCAGGAAACCGGAGGCAATTCCAGTCGGAAGCAGAAGCGGAAGGCCGAGCCAGCCGCCCCTGGGGAGGCCCTGGCCGTAACCCAGGGAAATTTCAAGGGAAAACCCAAAGGCCCCTGGAAGCCCAAGAAAGTCAAGGATCAAGATGGAAATGGTGTTTTGGATCTGCCATGTCACATCCACACCAAGAAAGATGAAGAGGGTAATTTTATTTACCCAAAGCATACCACTCGACAGTGCCGGCTCCTGATCCAGCAGTTTCAGGGCAAACAGTCCAAAGATAAGGAAAAAGAGTCGGATAGAGTTGAGTACAAGGAAGATAGTGACGATGGATACCCCCAAATCAATTCCACCCTGATGATTTTTGCTGATGTCGAAAGCAAAAGTCGACTGAAAGTCATTAACCGTGAGGTGAACATGGTTGCTCCGGCAACACCCAGTTATCTGAAGTGGTCTCAGACTGCCATCACATTCGACCAGTCTGATCACCCTACGCACATTGCCACCCCTGGGAGGCAAGCTTTGGTGGTCGACCCAGTTGTCGAAGGCACTCGACTGACCAAAGTCCTGATGGATGGTGGCAGTGGCCTGAACATATTGTATGCTGAAACATTGAAAGGAATGGGCATTCCGATGTCCAGGCTCAGTACCAGTAACACGAGCTTCCACGGAGTCATTCCTGGGAAGAAAGCCGAATCACTCGGCCAGATCGCTCTCGATGTGGTTTTCGGTGATTCAAAGAATTACCGCAAGGAAAAGTTGACATTCGAGGTTGTGGACTTCCAAAGTGCTTATCATGCCATTTTTGGCAGGCCAGCTTACGCACGCTTCATGGCTCGACCATGTTATGTGTATCTCAAGTTGAAGATGCCTGGTCCCAAAGGTGTGATCACTGTTACAGGCAATCGGAAGAAGGCGGAAGAGTGTTTTCAGAAAGGCTCAAAGATTGCTGACGCTCAGATGGCAGTTTTTGAGCTGCAAGAGTACCAGAAGACTGCTGATCCGAGTGAATTGCTACGAGCCAAGAAGCCTGCTTCAGAATCTACTTTTCACTCGTCCGGTGAAATAAAGCCAGCCCACATTCACCCGACCGACCCCGATGCTGCCCCGACTCACATCTCAACGACGCTCGACTCCAAATAGGAAGAAGCGCTCATCCAGTTCCTCCGTGAGAACTGGGACATCTTCGCATGGAAGCCTTCTGACATGCCTGGAGTTCCCAGGGGGCTGGCTGAGCACCGTCTACGAGTCGACCCGAAGTTCAAGCCTGTGAAAGAACATCTTCGACGGTCTGCCGTCCAGAAGAGGAAAGCTATTGGTGAGGAGGTGGCTCGGCTCTTAGCAGCGGAGTTCATCCGAGAGATTTACCACTCCGAGTGGCTCGCCAATGTTGTCATGGTCCCCAAGAAGGACAAGTCACTTCGCATGTGCATTGACTTTAAACATATCAATCGGGCCTGCCCGAAAGATCATTTCCCTCTCCCCCGCATCGACCAGGTAGTCGACTCGACCGCGGGGTGTGAGCGTTTGTCTTTTCTAGATGCTTATTCAGGGTACCATCAGATCCGTCTGTATGGACCCGACGAGATCAAAACGGCTTTCATCACTCCATTCGGGTGCTTCTGTTACATCACCATGCCCTTCGGCCTCAAGAATGCTGGAGCCACGTTCATGAGGATGATTCAGAAGTGTTTGCTCACTCAGATCAGTCGGAACGTAGAAGCATACATGGATGATATTGTGGTTAAGTCACGGAAAGGTTCCGACCTACTGACTGACCTTGCCGAAACCTTTGCTAACCTCAGGAGATATGATATCAAGCTCAATCCATCAAAGTGCACATTCGGAGTTCCAGGTGGAAAGTTACTCGGTTTCCTCGTTTCCGAACGAGGAATCGACGCCAATCCCGAGAAAGTTGGCACCATACTCCGGATGAAGCGTCCTATGCGTGTACACGATGTCCAGAAGCTTACAGGTTGCTTGGCCGCTCTAAGTCGATTCATTTCTCGTCTCGGTGAAAAGGCGTTGCCTCTTTACCGACTGATGAAGAAGTCTGACAAGTTCGAGTGGACTCCAGAAGCTGATGCAGCGTTCGCAGAGCTCAAAGCTCTGCTCTCCACCCAGCCGGTGCTTGCTGCCCCAATCAGTAAAGAGCCTCTGCTGCTTTACATTGCGGCCATGGGACAAGTTGTCAGTACATTACTTACGGTTGAGCGGGAAGAATAAGGAAAGGCCTTCAGAGTTCAGCGCCCAGTATATTACGTGTCTGAACTTTTGACTCCTTCGAAGCAAAGATATCCCCATTACCAGAAGCTTGTATATGGGATTTACATGACCACGAAGAAGGTTGCACACTACTTCTCTGACCATTCCATTACAGTCATCAGCGACGCTCCGCTGTCAGAGATTTTGCACAACAGAGATGCAACTGGTCGAGTGGCGAAGTGGGCGATTGAACTCCTTCCCCTAGATATCAAGTTTGAAGCAAAGAAGGCTATCAAGTCCCAAGCAATTGCAGATTTCGTCGCCGAGTGGATTGAACAGCAGCTTCCGACCCAAGTTCACTCGGAGCACTGGACCATGTTCTTCGATGGATCTAAGATGCTGAATGGTTCCGGTGCTGGGGTAGTATTGGTCTCCCCCCGAGGAGATAAGCTCAGATACGTTCTCCAGATTCACTTCGATTCCTCCAATAATGAAGCAGAATATGAAGCACTCTTGTATGGGTTGCGCATGGCCATTTCACTCGGCGTCCGGCGCCTCATGGTCTACAGCAACTCAGATTTGGTGGTTAATCAGGTGATGAAGGAGTGGGACGTCAGAAGCCCAGCTATGACTGGCTACTGCAACGCAGTAAGAAATCTAGAAAAGAGATTCGAGGGGTTAGAGCTTCATCACATCCCCCGACTGAAAAATCAAGCAGCTGATGATCTGGCAAAGATAGGCTCCAAGAGAGAAGCCATTCCCAGCAATGTGTTTTTGGAGCACATCCGCTCGCCGTCAGTCCAGGAGGATCCTTTCACAGAAGAAGCCCCGCAACCGAAAAGTGCCACAGATCTGACTGAAGTAAAAATTCCTGCTGTGGTCGACCTAGTCATGGAGGTCTTGGCTATCACTCCCGACTGGACGATACCATACATCGCGTATATCTTGAGGAAAGAACTTCCAGAGGACGAAGAAGAGGCTCGACGGATCGTCCGTCGATCTAAGGCTTTCACAGTCATAAAAGGACAGTTGTATAGAGAAAGCGCGACTGGAATCGGTCAGAAGTGCATAACGCCAGAAGAAGGTCAGATGATCCTTGATGATATCCACTCGGGGACCTGTGGTCACCATGCGTCCTCTCGGACCATTGTGGCCAAAGCATACCGAGCGGGTTTTTTCTGGCCCAGGGCAAACGAAATGGCGAAAGAGATAGTCGACAAGTGTGAAGGCTGCCAGTTCTACTCCAACATGTCGCACAAGCCGGCATCAGCTCTGAGGACCATTCCACTCGTCTGGCCCTTCGCTGTTTGGGGACTGGACATGGTTGGTCCACTAAGAACAGGCAGGAGCGGATTCACACATGTGCTTGTGGCAGTCGACAAGTTTACCAAATGGATTGAAGCCAAGCCTATCAAAAATCTTGATGCTAGCACTGCTATCAGTTTCGTCAGAGAATTGATATTCAGGTATGGGGTCCCGCATAGCATCATCTCTAACAATGGGTCAAACTTCGATTCAAACAAGTTCAGAGCTTTTTGCGCCTCTCAAGGCACACAAGTCAACTACGCATCGGTCGCGCATCCCTAGTCGAACGGACAAGCTGAAAGAGCAAATGGTCTAATTCTCAAAGGACTGAAGCCTCGACTGATGCGTGATCTCAAGCACGCAGCAGGCGCTTGGGTCGACGAGCTTCCGTCGGTTTTGTGGGGACTGAGGACCACCCCGAACCGGTCGACTGGAAGAACGCCATTCTTTCTGGTTTACGGAGCCGAAGCCGTCCTGCCAAGCGATCTACTTCACAACGCCCCCAGAGTCGAGCTTTATAACGAAGACGAAGCAGAGCAAGCCCGGCAAGACGCAGTCGGCCTCCTAGAGGAGGAGAGGGAAATGGACATGATCAGATCGACCATCTATCAGCAAGACTTGCGTCGATTCCATGCCAGAAATGTGAAGAGCCGAGCCTTCCAAGAAGGAGATTTGGTCCTCCGAGTGGATCAGCAGAAACCACACAAACTTGCTCCTACTTGGGAAGGCCCCTTCATCGTCACCAGAGTCCTCCACAATGGAGCATATCACCTCTACAATGTTGATCGCCAGATCGAGCCACGAGCTTGGAATGCGGAACTGCTCCGCCCCTATTACACTTGAGTTCTCCCTCGGACAAGATGTAATAAGGAAAAAATTTCTGCAGTACATTTTTATCAAAGACAAGAGTGTTCCAATAATTGCTGTCACTTTTGTTTGCATACGAAATCCCCCAGTGGGTGACTTAGTTGCGAATCCGTTTCACCTAAGTTTGAAAAAATCCTACCGAGTGGAGAGCAATCCTCCCACTCGGGGGCTTAGCTGCAGTCCAGTACTCGCCTAAGTTCTCCCACTTAGAGACTTAGCTGCAATCAGGCACTCGCCTAAGTTTGAAAAAATCCTACCGAGTGGAGAGCAATCCTCCCACTCGGGGGCTTAGCTGCAGTCCAATACTCGCCTAAGTTCTCCCACCTAGAGACTTAGCTGCAGTCAGGCACTCGCCTAAGTTTGAAAAAATCATACCGAGTGAGAGCAAACCTCCCACTCGGGGGCTTAGCTGCAGCCCAGTGCTCGCCTAAGTTTGAAAAATCCTACCGAGTGAGAGCAAACCTCCCACTTGGGGGCTTAGCTGCAGCCCAGTGCTCGCCTAAGTTTGAAAAATCCTACCGAGTGAGAGCAAACCTCCCACTCGGAGGCTTAGCTGCAGCCCAACGCTCACCTAAGTTTGAAAAAATCCTACCGAGTGAGAGCAAACCTCCCACTCGGGGGCTTAGCTGCAGCCCAGTGCTCGACTAAGTTTGAAAAATCCTACCGAGTGAGAGCAAACCTCCCACTCGGAGGCTTAGCTGCAGCCCAGCGCTCTCCTAAGTTTGAAAAAATCCTACCGAGTGAGAGCAATCCTCCCACTCGGGGGCTTAGCTGCAGTCCAGTACTCGCCTAAGTTCTCCCACTCGGGGACTTAGCTGCAGTCCAGCACTCGCCTAAGTTTGAAAAAATCCTACCGAGCGGAGAGCAATCCTCCCACTCGGGGGCTTAGCTGCAGTCCAGTACTCGCCTAAGTTCTCCCACTTAGAGACTTAGCTGCAGTCAGGCACTCGCCTAAGTTTGAAAAAATCCTACCGAGTGGAGAGCAATCCTCCCACTCGGGGGCTTAGCTGCAGTCCAGCACTCGCCTAAGTTTGAAAAAATTCTACCGAGTGGAGAGCAATCCTCCCACTCGGGGGCTTAGCCGCAGTCCAGCACTCGCCTAAGTTTGAAAAAATCCTACCGAGTGGAGAGCAATCCTCCCACTCGGGGGCTTAGCTGCAGTCCAGTACTCGCCTAAGTTCTCCCACCTAGAGACTTAGCTGCAGTCAGGCACTCGCCTAAGTTTGAAAAAATCCTACCGAGTGAGAGCAAACCTCCCACTCAGGGGCTTAGCTGCAGCCCAGTGCTCGCCTAAGTTTGAAAAATCCTACCGAGTGGAGAGCAAACCTCCCACTCGGAGGCTTAGCTGCAGCCCCCCGCTCGCCTAAGTGTTTAGAAATCCTACCGAGTGAGAGCAAACCTCCCACTCGGAGGCTTAGCTGCAGCCCAGCGCTCGCCTAAGTGTTTAAAAATCCTACCGAGTGGGAGCAAACCTCCCACTCGGGGGCTTAGCTGCAGCCCAGCGCTCGCCTAAGTGTTTAAAAACCCTATCGAGTGAGAGCAAACCTCCCACTCGGGGACTTAGCTGCGGCCCAGTACTCGCCTAAGTACAGGACACAACCCAATCCGCAAGGACGACGAGGCGCAAGTCGACTGCTACCTTCTCCTTCGGAGCTGCGCCGCAAATACAAGGTTATTCCGAGTGAAGATCGAATTCCACTCGACGGATCAAACCATGAAGATATTTAAAGAGAAATCAAGTTCAGATAAAGCCTAAAAGGTCCCAGACCTCAGATCAAAGTACTCGAGCCCTCGGCTCGGTGGAGTTTAACGGTTACAAATCCACTCGGCATTCCGAGGCAAATTTAAAGTGAAGCATAAAAGTTTTTCATTCCTCAGGAGGAGGACTAGAAGGGGCGACGAACTCGTCCAAGTCGATCCCATCTGCAATGCGAGTGGCGGCAGCAATGAAAGTCTCCATGAAGTCTTGGAAGTTGTGCTTCCTGGTATTGGCAACTTGGATGGCGGCCAACTTTTCTTCTCGCGCTTCCTTGCAATGGACGCGGACCAGAGACAGAGCGACATCAGCACCACATCTAGCAGAAGATTTCTTCCATTTCGCCACTCGACCTGGGACTTCATTAAGTCGAGCCATCAGGGACTCGAGGTCGTTCTGAAGCGTCGTCCCAGGCCAGAGTGATGTGTCGATCCGCGACATTGCAACCTTCAGTCGAGCAAGATAGTCAACCACGCTGGCAATACGAGACTCCAGACGGAGCACGTTCATTGCAGCCTCGTCCTTCACAAGGGAGTTAGCAGGGTCCAAGCCTGGCTCCACTCGACTGGTCTCCTCTTCAAAGTTCTGACAGAATTCTGCAAACACGATTCAAGAATAAGACGGTGACCCTACATAGACTTGGTAACTGCAAGACAGTCGGGGCAGAGTAATTACCTTCGAGCACGACGAACAGCTTCTTGGCGAGTCCACCGAGATAAGCCTCCAGATCATTCCTCTTCCCCGCCAGCTCACCTGCCTTGTCGTGCAGAGCCACGTTGTCGTTCTTCAGTCGGCTGACCTCTTGATTGGCTACCTCGAGAGCAGCTTTCAGTCTGGAGTTCTCCTGCTCAAGAGCTCCGACCGAGGCTATTTTCTCTTCAGCAAGCCTCGTTTTGTCCAAGACCTCCTTCTGTGCCTCTACAAGATCTTGATCCTTCTTCTTCAGAGCTTCCTCCAGTTTATCTGCGGCGCATCGAGTGAAATCAACATCAAGAATGGACAAGAAAGAACCACTCGTCTAGAATGGAGAACCTCACCAGCCATACATTTTGCTTCTTCTTGCGCCTTCTTCAAATTCTCCTGAGCAAGCTTCAAGTTAAGGTTGAGCTGGATCTGCTGATTCTCCAACTCAGTATAGCGAGCTACAAGTTCGCAGGATTTCTGTAAAAAGAAAAATCAGTCGACAAACGTCCAAAATAAGATGCTTCCGAGTAACTAAGAGACAATGATGACGTTTCTAAGATTACAGCTGAATCAAGAACATTCGACAGTAGTCTCGGGGACTACACCCAGTGGGTGCACTCAGCATGCCCCCACTATAAAAAAAACAAAAATTCGACTGCCCGCAGTCGACCGGATACAGTCCCATTCGACATGGCCTGACCAAACCGAGTGAAGAAATACAGCTACGGCAACACAATATAAAGACTACAGTCGACTGCCAGCAGTCCACCGTAGTCTCGGGGACTACACCCAGTGGGTGCACTTAGCGTGCCCCCACTCGTCCAAGAATTGGCAGACACACCCAGTGGGCGTACAGATACAAAGATCTTCGGAAAAGAGATTCTTCAAACAGCATATCATAACAGACCAAGTGTTGAGTCGACTGACCTGGACGTTGCTCTGAAGAGCCGAGCTTGCGTCATAAGCTGCTTGGCTGGCCTCCCGAGCCACCTTCACTTGCTCCATCATGATCCCCGCCTGGCGTATAGCCTCTTTTGCGGCAGCCGCTTGGTCCTCAGGGACAGGGTACGCGTCAAAAAGCGAAGGCGGATCCGCAGTCGACGTCGAAGGCCGCACACTTGTCAGAGGAATGGCGAAAGTCACAGAAGCCCGAGCGGTGTCACCACCATCCCGAGCTACGGCCTCAGACGCCGGAGCAGATTGGGGGGTCTTGTCAGTCGACGCCCTCTTGTTCCTCCTCACTCTCAGCGGTTCGTTGTCGTCATCATCCGGGAGGTCGATAACATGAGGAGGGGCTACAAGGGAAACATTCAATCGACCAGAGTTGCAATAAATGTTCAGTCGACTCAAAGCGGAACGTCAGTAATCGTACCAGGGTTGGAGGTAACAGCATCCTCTATCTCTTGGTCGTCGTCCTTGGCGGAGATCTCAGAAGTAGCAGCACTGCAAGTCTCGAAAGTCAGTCAGTTGGCTCAATGAATCGACCAAGGATCTGTCCACGGTCGACAAAGGAAAACAAGTTTTATTATTACCCAGAAATGGTGGGGACGGCCATCTTCATCTTGGGCAGAGCCTTGGGCGGCTTGGACGGCGTCGCCCGTGGGTGCTTGGGAGCCTTTCCAGTCGACGTAGGAGAAGAGGTCCGAGGGCGTTTCGACGACTGCCCAACAGGAGCAGTCGCCCTACCACGCTCCCGCGCTGGGTCGTGTGTGAGCTTGGATCGCCCCTCCGGGCGGGGGGGTTCAACCTCCTCCTCCTCCTCCTCCTCTTCGCTGGAGTCGACGTCGTCGCCTCCCTCTCCTTCACTGTCGGACTCCCACTCGCCTTGATCGTCTCCGCTCTCACCTCCGCTCGCCTCCCCTTCCTCAGTTGGCCCCTGTGCCCCATTGGGCGTCGAGTACATCTCGGTAGTCGCCTGAGAAACAACAGACAAGACGAAAGTCAATCGACCTACTCAAAGAAGACCAATGAAGAAAACAAGATCTCAGTCAGGAGCATAAAGACATACCTGGTCCACGTCATACGAGTTGTTGAGTGGAATTACCCTCCTGGCTCCTCGGGGGTTGCCTTTGTTCCCCGTGATGCTCGACAGCCACCCCTCCAGCATCTCGTCAGTAATCTCCTCCGGGTGGACCCGAGTGGTGTCGTCGAGACCCGAGTACAGCCACATCGGGTGGTCACGAGCCTGCAGCGGTTGGATGCGCCTCCGGAGGAAGACCTCCAGCAAGTCCATACCAGTCACGCCCTCACGGACAAGCTCAACCACTCGACCAGCCAGTACTTTGACTTGGGCCTTTTCCTCCGGCGTCACTTTCAGAGAAGCAGGTTTTTCAGCTCGGTCGAGAGAGAAAGGGGGAAGTCCGGTCGACTGTCCTGGGGTCGCCTGGTCTTGACAGTAAAACCAGGTCGCCTGCCAACCGCGGACCGACTCCGGGAAAATGATAGATGGAAAACAACTCTTTCCCCTCGTCTGGATCGCCAGGCCCCCGCACAGCTGAATCACCTGCGTCCTTTCGTCACTCAACTTTGGCTTCTTGATCGATTGAGAACGGCAGGTAAAGATGTGCTTGAAGAGTCCCCAATGGGGGCGGCAACCCAAGAAACCCTCACACATGGAAATGAAAGCAACAAGATATACGATGGAGTTGGGAGTGAAGTGGTGGAGCTGCGCTCCGAAGAAGTTCAGAAAGCTCCGGAAAAAAGGATGGGGCGGCAGAGAAAACCCTCGGTCAATATGGGTGGCTAGGAGCACACACTCACCGTCGCGAGGCTGAGGTTCGATCTCTCTCCCCGGGAGACGCGCAGCTTCGTGGGGAATGACTCCCCCCTCGACCATGTCGTCGAGGTCTTCTTGCCGGATCACCGACAGCATCCAGTCGCCCTAGATCCAGCCGCGGGGCAGAGCAGACCTTGAGGAAGATCCGCCCCGAGCAGATCTCTCCCCTTTCCCCTGCGCCGCCGCCTTCTTCGCGCGCTCCAGAGCGGATGTCTTTTCCTTCGCCATCGTCGCCAGCAAATCTCGCACGGGTCTGCGGCGCTAGGGTGAGAGCGGAGGTGGCGGAGGAGCTTGCGAAGGGAGAGAGGAAGAAGATAGCACACTGTTTGGAAACCCCGAGCCGGCTACTTATAAGAGGCCGCTCCCGAGTGGCTGACTGGTAGGCCCAGGCAATCTAGTCAAATCCCGCAACGGACGCGTGCGCAGTACGTGGCGAAAAAGGTGGCGCGAAAATCTAGGAGCTTCCGCTTTATCGCTTCCGATTACTGCGGCCGCTCCCGTCCTACGCGCTTCCCGAAATCCGAATCCCACGACATCCGCGGGCTGCAAAACAACTTGTCAAAACAGAAGACCCCGCTTGCGCCGACACTCGGTATGTCACAAGTAAAGAAATTCACTCGACGAAAGGCCTGGAATGGATCAAGGCGACTGGGAGAGGTTGATGACGTCATCCGTGACAATTGACCCAAAACGAGGCACTCATGTAGCCCAAAGAACCAGTCGGAAGGATCTCCAACTCTTTCCCCACTCAAACCTCGATCCATTCGGGGGCTAACGATGAAACTATGTACCTAGGGTAGGGGCACGGACCTGTCCAAAGAGCCCTACCCAAGGACATCCCTAGAAGAAGTCACCTTTCAATCGACTTGAAGGTATCCCACTCGACGGGTTCAAGACACTCGACCAAGAAGCTATCACTCGACCATGAAGCCAGCCACTCGACTGCCAGGAGACCTAAAGTCACTCCGCAGGCAAACGGTCGGCTATTAAGTAGTCTTTATGGTCATTATAGCACTTTATTAGGGACGTTACCAGTAACGCCCAACCTTAAATGTACCTTAAACCCTGCATCACTGAGGGCAGGAGAGGGCCGGCGGACTCTATACAAGCCACCCCCTCCTCAGTATGAAGGGTTCGCACCCCTGTTATTCATACACACGTAATCCAGTCGACCGCCTCCGGGCACCGAGACGTAGGGCTGTTACTTCCTCCGAGAAGGGCCTGAACTCGTAATCCTCGTGTGTTTACAACTTCCCGATAGCTGAGATCTAGCCTCTCCATACACACCCCCCTACATCACTGTCAGAGTTAGAACCACGACACGCGCTACTGATAAACTTGTTTCAGCAGCGAGTTTCTACGGCCCGCGCTGCTGCTACTTAGCAGCAGCGCCTGATTTTAAAGCGCGCTGCTGGTACGATTCTGTGTATAGGATTTTCCCTAGTAGTGTCCTCGTGCCATGGACACCATCCTCGCGGGGCTCTCCGCCCCAGCTGGCCTCTAGACGCCCCTAGTCTACTGCATTGGGCCGCTAGTCAAGTCAGAGGAGGTGGGCGTGAAGCGTGGAGACAAGTGCCTCGCATGGTTGGACACGCAACCCAAGGCCAGTGTGGTGTTCCTCTGCTTTGGCAGCCTCGGCCGGTTCAGCGCCAAACAAACCAGGGAAGTGGCAACCGGGCTGGAGGCTAGTGGACAAAGGTTCCTCTGGGTCGTGCGGAGCCCGCCAAGCGATGACACAACTACAGAGCCAGACTTGGATGTGCTGCTTCCGAAGGGTTTCCTGGACCGGACAAAGGGCAGGGGCCTCATTGTGAAGTCATGGGCACCAATAGCGCACCAGACCCCCGCGTCGCCTCCCTGGCGGCTCGGGGGAGACAACCCTAGCCGTCGCAGCTCTCTTCCTCTCCTCCTCTCGTCCCGCCGCCGCCGGAGGGCTCATCCCAGCGAAGCTCGGGCTGACCCAAGGAAGGTGGCGGCAGGGAAGCTTTGGGCGCGGGGCACGGGCGCGAGGTGCCGTGCTGCAGCGAGATGTCATCCAGATCTACGCGGTGACACGGCGGAGGCATGGAGCTACGGGCGGCGGTGCCGCGGCAGGGCTCCGCGCCAGGAAGCTGGGGCGGCGGCCCCAGGGGCTCTCGACGGTGGCGCCGCCGCTACGGCTGCGGGGGCAGCGTGGTGGCCGCCCGTGATGCCTGCTCGCGACGGTTCGGGGCGTCCCCTGCTCAGATCTGGTCCGGCGAGGGTGGTGGTGGCCCGGGCGCTCGCCAGCGGCCCTGCTTCTCTCCTCCAGCGTGATGCTGGGATGTCGTCGGTGCGGCGGGCGTGGTGGATCTGGAGGTGGTCCAGATCGATGGCTGGCGGTGTTGCTAGGGGCGCGGGCGGCGGGCGGCCTCTGGCCTGGAGCGGCCAGATCCGGAATTTGGCGGCCGGAGGCCCGGAGGTGGGTCAGCCGGCGACTGTCTGCAGTCGGGTTGCTTGGTGGCTCCTGTAGGGATGGTGGTCCGCGGTGGCATGGTCGGGGCACGGCCTTCGGGTTGCTCTGGCTTGCGTGCCAGCGGCGCTTCGGCTGGTTCTTCGGCGGTGTAGCAGGTGGCGTCTGCTGCTCCGGTTTGGTGGTGGTGTGTTGGAGACGCCGTCTCCGGCATAGGTGCTCGGCTCCCTGACAAAAGTCATGCTCGACTTCGGTCTGGGCTGGTGGCGAATGATGCCTTCGGGTGTGATTTTGCCTTGTTGGAGGCGCCATCGAGGGGATCCGACACCTCTCCCTGCTTCGAGTACTTGTCTCCCGGTGAAAACCGTGTGTAATGGTGGCGCCATTGGCGTCATTACTTTGTTGAAAGCATTGCCTTGGAGCCAAGTTGGATGCTCGGAGCACTTGATAGTGGTGGCGCGGTGGATCTGAAGCGGGCAGCGTTTTGGTGTGCTTGGTGCCATTGGTGGTGCATCCGTCTGGGCTGGTCGTTGGTCGGCAGGAATGCGGCAGGAGCTCCCCTCGGTGACATGTCCGTCGGGGGCGATGGTGGTGGGCACTTGGTGCGCACACGACATGCTTGCGGCGCCAGGCGAGTCAGGTTGGGTGCCCTCTCGGGGTCGGAGAGGCACTTGTTCGCTCCTCTTTCGTCGGACATGTCGTTTCTCTCCGGCGACGGTGATGTCGTCTTACATGCTCGTAGCTGTCTCCTGTATGTCCTGTTGTGCCCGAGCCTAGGTGTGGTGTACTCTTTGTAAAGGTTTTAGCTCAGTTTCCCTTAATTAACGGAGCATCGGTTTCTTTACCGCTTCTTCTAATCAATCGAAATACGCAGCTCTCCTGCGTCTATTTCAAAAAAAAAGTCATGGGCACCACAAGGTGACGTTCTAGCACATCATGCTATGGGAAGTTTTGTGACACACTGCGGGTGGAACTCGGTGCTCGAGTCTACTATGGCAGGTGTGCCTATGCTGGCCTGGCCATTGTACGCGGAGCAAAAGATGAATGCGGTGTTCCTCGAGAAAGAGATGGAGTTGGCTGTTGTGATGGAAGGATAAGACAAGGAGGTGGTGGAGGCAAAGGAGATTGCCAAAAAGGTCAGGTGGATGATAGATTCGGAGGGCGGGAGGATGCTCCGAGAGCGGACTCTAGCGGTGATGCCGCAGGCGAATGAGGCTCTACTCGAGGGTGGAGAATCAGAGGCGACCATGATGGGCTTTGTGGATGCGTGGATTAAAGCTTGACATGTGCACCGTCATTTATAAATGATCATGGAAATAAGTAGTGAGCATTGAGTCTTAAAAGTGTGATTTTTGTTCCTTCCTCTCTGTAACATGTACTATCAACACACAATAGAGAAATTTCTATACATGCCATCCAAACTTTACGTGTACTTATATGACGTCTCGAAAAATGTATCCAGAAAAGAAAACTCATTTTATTCGCGCAAAAAAAACGATTTTTTTTACCTAAAAGCTAAGGAAGACTGGTAGAAAACTGAAACGTTGGAAAAACCCAGAGAAAAAACCGTTTAAAAAGCCGAAAAACACGTGTAAAAAAATTTAAAAAATAAAATTCGGAGGGAGCGCCCAGAGCACGACACGTGGCGAATGGCTGAGAACGCGCCAAATGGCGCTGATCATTGCGAGGCTTCCGAAGGAGCACTCGTTAATTAGTTGCTCTTCTCAATACATCAGAAGCGGGGCTGGGTGTGGCAACGTGGTTTTGGGCTAGACAAACAACACGAGACAACGTTGACAACGGCAGCGACACACTGGGAAGGAAGAGAGCGTAGTTGACAACGTGAGGACCACAAACAGAGGGGTGATGTCATGTTAGACCCTTCTTGTTTTGCTAATTTACCGAAACACTAAAGATCTCATGTTAGATTTTTGTCTCTGGGCGTGAACGCATTGGTTGTCGTCCGATTCGTAGCACAAATCTTGAAGCATGGATAGGAGCCACGTCATCATATGAAAAGACTCCACATTGTTTTCAATTTCTTCATGTATGTATGAATGATTATGTGTGTATGACATGCATGTGGTAACAACCATCAAGCCAAGGAATTTTTTTGTGATATGTGTATTGCGTTGTGTGGTTTCTTTTTCAGGAAAATGTACATAAGTGTCAATGTTTTGATGAAATGTTGATTCACCAATTTTCTGGCACCCAATTTGATTCACTTTTAGTGAAAGTCATGCTGAGTTTTTTAATAAGTTTTTAATATATTACTCCAGTTATGTATATTTTTAACATTCATCTAACAATTTAACATTCTAATGGTTTAACAATATGAACACGACAAATGGACCAAATGTGCCCTAGGTATGGCGACAACCGGGCATGAAGGCGCGCCAAGGTGGTTCAACAATAGGGTACGTGGCTAGAACATGTGTTGGTCCAATATTAATTTGAGAAAATCTTGACATTTGTTCTAGCACAGCCACCCAATGCCTTGAGCTTGCTTAGACACTGCGGCATGAGTAATGCTACATCAACGGGGAGTTCTTCTATGGGTTTAACGGACTATCGACTGTGGACCAATAAGATTTAAGATTGAAAGAGGATGGAGCCCATCCCATCCCAAAATCAGGGGGGGGGGGGGGGGGGTAGTTAGAAGGAGATTTTGTAAAAGTCCCGTAAGGGTCCGTGCATCTAGGGTTATCATGTTGGCCGCGCAACACGACCCCTTGATGCACCTAGGTCGTCCCTTAACCGACATTGGCAGGAACTCAAGCTATGGTAGAGGGAGATGTCGAAGAAATTGTTGTCGCCAAACTGGTTCAGGGAGACCAAGTCAGCGAATGTGATATTTGGCTGGCATCTCTCATGCATGCAAACAAGTCGTCACATTCGCATGTCCGGCATTAGTCATTGCCTTTGCGGTCGAATGAGCCGCCTACAGGAACATCTTTATCAAGTTATCGTAAATGCAAACACTTCATATTATTATTATTTTTTGAAGGAAAAATTTCCCATCTATTTATCACATGTCACGACAGTACAAAGAACATAAAAAATAATAAAAATTATATCCAGATTCGTAGACCACTTAGCGACGACACCCATCGGAGCGAGCCGAAGGAGCGCTGCCGTCATTGCCCCTGCCTTGCCAAAGCCGGAAAAACTTGTTGTAATAGACATTTGGAAAGACGTCGTACTAAGGCCCCACATGACCAGTGCACTAAAACATCAATTGTCACTGCGTAGACCGGAAGGATCCAACTTATAGACACACGAAGAAAGAATGGATCCACGGACATCCATCATAGACCAATACCGACTGAAGCCCACAGGATTTGTCGGAGGCACACCTTCACACGCCCTACGATGATGCTAGACGCACCGCTGGAACAGGGGCAAGGCGGGGAGGTCTTTACTCTATCTTCAGGGAGCTGCCGCCACCATGCCTTTCTAAGCATGCCAGAAACCCTAATCGACCTTGAAAAAGCACCTACAATGAAGTAGGAACCCTCTCACTAGCAAGGCCCGAGGTCCACCACTCGCTCCATGGACCTAAGGCCACTGGAGACGAAGCAGACCGATGGCGGCACCGACGGGAGGTCAAGAAACCCTAATTGCGCGTGTACTCACATGAGGAGGCAAAAGGGTACTTTATACATATGTCAACATAAGTTTAGGTGATATAACTTTTTTCAGGGTATATTTGGTTTATGTCCCCTTTGGTCCTAGCTAATGTTGGCAAGAACTAGCTTGTGAATTTTCTGTCAAGGAATCCTTCATGCTCACTTGCAATCATTTTTTCACAAGAAACCAAACAAAGACCAAAAATATGATAGACAACCATTTTTTTAGAAGGGCTGTCATGGGACACTAAGCAAACACAACTTTTGCCACCTTTTATAAAGCGGGGCGTAAAGCCTTTTTCGGTAGCACTAAAATAGTGCTAGATACATCCATTTGAACGACAAGTAATTTGAGATGGAAGGGGTAGTACGTTAACTTGTGATTTACCTACCCATATTAATGCAATTGTGTAAATATGTTTATCAAATCCTACTGTGATTTACATTAATATTGTGATGAGAAGTTTGATAATAAATTAAAGTGAAATTGGTTCAGAAGATTAGTAAATTAAGGTGATTGATTATCATACGAGAAAGGTTGGATGAAGGGGAGGTAGTAAAGATAAAGATAGAGATAGAGAGTAGAAATGATGCCTCCATCTCTTCTAAGGTTTAGTCAACTTTTTTCTTTTACCTATTTTAGTTTTATTTTCTATTTTGTATTTGTCGCAATTGATTTTTTTTGTTATTTGTTGCCGTCGTACTTTGCTTTGGATTAATAATCTTTTTTTTGCAACCACACTTCTTTTTAGGAATTTTTTTTCAACAAAACTTTATTTGCAAGGCACCCCTTTGCCCAGGTTTATTAGCCCCCTTCATATACTGTGTCGTACTCTGGCCCTAAATTTAATTAATTAAATACTAGATACATTCTTCTGAATAAAAATTAAATTAATTTAAGTAATTTCGGACTAAGGCAGTATATGTATAAAAAGAATACAATTCAGAATTTCTTTCGAATACAAATTCAATGATATGAATTTTATGACGTATGACTTATATTTTTCTAGTTAAATCTATAATTAAAATTTTGATAAAATATATAAGTGAGATTTATAAACCTGTACAGAGGAAATATAAGCAATTTTTTCTTGAGAAAGCCAGCCAAGGTGTGCCCTAGATCACTGCCTTGCACAAGCCCAAACGGCGCGAGCCCAACCGACCCCAAGCACCCCAACCGCTTTGGTTCCCCGCCGTCGCGTCTCTGCCCACACCACACACCTTCCTCCCTTCCCCTCGCTCTTCCCGCTTCCCCAGGCCCCCCTCCGCCGCCTCGCCGACACACGGGGCCCACAATGGCCGCCCCCGCCCGCGCCCGCTTCGTCCACAACCGCAGCCGCCGCCGCGCGGCCGACGAGTCCTCCGACGAGCAGCAGGACGCCTCCTCCTCGTCCTCCTCTGACGACGACGGCGGCGACGAGGAAGAGGAGGAGATGGAGGTCGAGGGTTCCGAAGAGGAGGAGGAAGAGGCGGTCGCCGACGAGCCAGCGGCCAGGAAGTCCCCCGCAGCAGCGGGGAGGGGCGGCAGGAAGGGACCGATTACCATCAGCCTCAAGAAAGTCTGCAAGGTAGTTTCCGGCCGGCCGCCGCCGCCGGGGTTTCCCCTGTTTTCTCGGAGCATTTTGCTCCCGATTTTGCCACGCGCTGTCCACGATTTCCCGTAAAGAATGTGTATTTCCGAGATTTCGGGCTGAAGTTCCGTGCCGCAGTCGCTTAGCCTCCGCGGATGTTTTGGGAGTTCAGTTCAGAGCAGAGGCGGTTGCTTCCCCTTGCGTTTGCTGTGGAAATGGCTGCTTCATTCTGCATTTATCAGGACTAATTTAGGATCTGCCCACTTGAGCATCGTTTCAAGCTTCTTTGTTGGGAAATTTTTTATCCTTGATGGTGTCTGAACTTTTGAGTGTTCTTTTACTGTAGTAATTTTGATGTGTGCTCTGTTATGTCTGGTTGCAGGTGTGCAAGAAGACAGGGCATGAGGCAGGGTTCAAGGGCGCGGTGTACATCGATTGCCCCATGAAGCCTTGCTTCCTATGCAAGATGCCAGGTCCTGATATCCGTAACTACGCTCGCTTGCTTGTTTGTTTGTTCGTTTGTGCTCTGGGAAGTAGACACTAGCAGTATATATCCCAGTGAGAAGAGGACAGCTCAGGAACTCTGTTTTATGAATTAGTACTTCCTTGTGTGCATACTCACTGGAGTTTAGACTTTAGACTAACTGCTTGTTCCAGATAGTTCTGAAAAAAGTCTGCGTTTCTATTGAGATAAGATGGATAAAAATAGTTCAGTATTGATGAACCTCCACATACCATTTTCTCATGTATCTGCAGACATGAATCTCTGATTGCTGTTTCCTTTTGAGTGTTTAATAGTAACTTATGCATTTGGCATTTACTACTCGAAAGCTTGGCATGGATGGAGACTTTCAGGGTCACTGGTGGTTTCGCCGTTTGCACTTTGCAGGCCATACGACCTTGACTTGCCCACACAGGGTAGCAATGGAGCATGGTGTTATCCCAGCCCCTAGAAGGAACACAAACACTTCACTGGATTATGTCTTCCAGAGTCAAGTCAAAGGCAAGATCTCCATGGTTCGTGAGTTGATGACCACTGTCCTTTTTCCGCATCATTATCAGTTGCAGCACTAAATATCACTGCTTTCTCTAGTACAAATTATGTTTAAAATAAATTCCTCTCCCTAATTTTAGGTTAAGCCTCGGTTTCTGGTACCTAATCAATTGGAGTGTGGCAACATAAAGTTTCACCAAAGACGTGTGACCTGCCTGGAATTTCATCCAACCAAGAACAATGTGCTTTTATCAGGAGACAAGGTATTACGGTCCTACCACCTGGCTGTGTTGTCCACTTAGTTCCTTGTAAGTATGGTCACATTGCAGGTATTTTTAGGTGACTAAAAATTTCCCCTTTCTTTTTCTTCCACAGAAAGGGCTACTAGGCATTTGGGATTATGTTAAGTTGCATGAGAAGATCACTTATGATTCTGTGCACTCCTGCATTCTGAACAGTATGAAGTAAGAGCATTAGCTTGATGGCTATTATCAGTTCTGTTCTCCAAGGGTGAAATGTGGCAATTTGATATGATCTTATTCAGGTTCGACACCACCAATGATGGAGTGCTATACACAGCTTCGTCTGATGGGACTATCAGCAGCACAGACTTAGACACTGGAATTGGCTCGCCCTTGTTAAATCTTAACCCAGATGGTTGGAGTGTAAGTTTTCCCCATTGCTTTCTGATCAAGCTTATACAGATTGCTGCGCTAAAATGGATTTTGTACACATTGCATTTTGATATTATCTTTATACATCTTGTGCTGTGTTAGGTGAACATTTCTTTGCATAGTTCTGAATTTTTTTTGGCATCCACTTTGGACTTGATTTAATCACCCCTGTTTGTTGCTTTTAACAGGGTCCAAGCACTTGGCGCATGATATATGGGATGGACTTAAACACCGAGAAAGGTCTTCTTTTGGTGGCAGATAGTTTTGGGTTTCTTTACTTGTGAGTAAATGAGTATCCCCAGGAGCTTTTTCATACCTTCTCTGAAATTAATAGCTTACATGCAGTATATGCAGCTTCTTTTGAAACTGTTGACTTGGATGTTAATATGGCTTATTCCATGCATTTTCTTGGGAACTCAATTCCAAATGAAGTTATCAGTGATGAGTTTCTATTTTTATTTGAGTTCAAGATATAGACGTATACTGCCATATGTGATTCAGAGATATGACTGTACATTGTCATATGTGACATATACCATATACGCCTTTGCCGTATCAGAGTATCTTGCCTTGTTAGCTATATGTATGTTTTACACCTTAATTCTTGCAGATTGGATAGACGGTCGAAGGAAAGAATTGGGCAACCAGTTCTTATACATAAAAAAGGTAGCAAGGTAACTGGCCTTCATTGCAACCCTGCACAACCTGAAGTTCTTCTGAGCAGCGGGAATGACCACTTTGTGAGTGTGCTCTGCTATGCATACATACAAATCCCTTTCTTTACCCGATATCTAATAATTCACATCACTCTATGATTGTAGGCCCGTATTTGGGATACAAGGAAACTTGATCCCAAGTCCGCTCTTGCCAGCCTTGCTCATGGACGGGTTGTTAATTCAGGATATTTTTCTCCACGAAGTGGGAATAAGATCATGACAACATGTCAGGACAATCGAATTCGTGTTTGGGATTATATTTTTGGTAATCTGGAATCCCCAAGTAGAGAAATTGTTCACAGCCATGATTTCAATCGTCATTTGACTCCCTTCAAAGCAGAGTGGGATCCAAAGGTTCAGTTCTAGCTATGAATTGTTTCCCTTTTTTTTTCCTTCCATTTTGTTTTTGTTGCCAAGTTGCAAAAAGCAACATGCCAACTTTGATATGAAATGTTATTGTTCTGCAGGATTACTCAGAAACAGTTGCAGTTATTGGTCGTTACATAAGTGAAAACTACAATGGGGTTGCTCTACATCCCATTGATTTCATAGACACCAGCACTGGGAAGCTTCTGGCCGAGGTGATGGACCCCGACATAACCACTATCAGCCCAGTGAACAAGCTACATCCTCAAGATGATATCCTAGCCACAGGAAGCTCAAGGTAGACCATTCGATCTGTATTTACCCAGCATCATATCTACCAATGCTAGATCTTCTTCACCCTTACGAGGTTCTGTCCATGCAGGTCCATTTTCATTTGGAAACCAAAGAATGACATCGATCCCACGGAAGAGAGGACCAGCCAGAAGGTCAAGGAATATGTATACGGGTCAGGTTCACGGAAGAAACCAGATGGCAAGAACGACAACAGTAGTGATGACGACTCGGATGGTGGTGGTGGAAAGAGCAAGAAGGCGAAGAAGACTCGCTTCACTCATACGGCAAAGGGAAAGGGCAAATCCAAAGCTTGATGATATAGATGTAGTTAGTGCAGCAGCTATTTTGGCAGAAAGAACCTATTGACAGCCGCTGCTGGAGCTCATTTTGGGTACCATCTCCCGTCTTAGTCCTAGCTTAACACGCTGAAGCCCTGTGGTAGTATACCACGATCATCTTAAGCAACAAACAGAGTTAGTTTTGTGTTGCTTTTGAATCCTGATGTGCTGAAGCCTTGTGGTACTATGGCAGTATGCCACAGCCATCTTAAGCAATAAACATTTAGAATTAGGTATGTGTTGCTTTTGCATCCTGGTGTGCTTTAGGGGTTAAAATATGTGTATATATGCCTCCTTATATCTGCTTCTACTCAGTTGCTTGAATGCAGTTTCGAACACAAGTTACTGACCATTTGCCATATGTGTTTCAGTGTTTGTTGTCTGCTTCTTGTCCACGAAGTTAAGCAATTAATATGCACAAATGGTATGTCTAAGCAAAGTAACTAACTATAGCAACTGGACAACAGTGTGCCATCATGTGAATGCCTGAGATTATGTCACTGGGTCAGAAATCCACCAATATGCCACTATACTGACTGCTGAGTGATGCTAGATTAACCGTGAATTTCTGTTTTTGACAGTACAAAACATTGAGCCACATGCCAAACAATGTTTCTTTCATTGTAGACTGTTACTAGCTCACTAAGCATCTACCATCAGAGGCTTTGAGCTTCAGTTTGTTGTTCGGTTGGAACTGATTTGGTTAGCATTGGTCAAACCCCAAAAATGATCCATCTGTCATCTCACACCTCCTGGTCAAGGTGTTCCAACACCAAGACAGGTTCTTTTGGCACCTTCAAGAAGATTTGGCTTTGATCCCAGCCAGCTTCCTCCATCTGTTTGATGAAGTTTGCAAACCCATCCTCCAATGCAGCGAGGCTCTCTTCTAGCCAGGCGAAAACGTCGTCCTCCTTCAGTCGATTTTGGTGAAGCCAGTGGGCTTGCCATAGGCTCCTTAGGACCGACATGCTCGTTGCCGCCTCCTGAAAACAAGCATGCATTTGTTGATTCATGATGCATAATTATTTCCATACACCGATGTTTAGCAGTACTTTACCTTGAATGTAACCAGGTATGTTGCCTCTTCTGACCCAAGCTGCTCAACACAGAGGATGTACTTCTCATTCTTGTATAGCTTCAGCAGCATATTCACCTGTTTTGGGAGTTCAGAACACGCATGAGCAAGTGGTACCAAAAGCCATATGTGGAGTTATGAAATTGGTTGCAAGTACCACTCGGAAACTGAAAGGCAACCACCAGCAAATGGCTCTGGTGATTTCAACTCTACCAGACTGATACAGCTGGTTTATGCTCACACTGACTAATTTTGCATTGTCTTTGATGCAAGATATTTTACTTCACGACACTATTGTGAAATGACTGCATTAATGGGGAGAAGTTTGCAGCTTGGCGTGGCAGGCAAATTTACAAGATTCTGGCTGTGAGTTCCACTTGATGTTGCATTTTTACGTTTAAAACTGGGTGCAAATCGATGACAGTGCCTCACTGGAAATTAGGTGTTGGACAAGTCCTTAAACAATTGTTACGACTATACATATCGCTATGTAGATATTTAACAAAGCAAACTCCCTTTTGTCCCTTCAGTTCTACTAGTTACCAAGGAAGCTCAACTACAAAAAACATTGTAATGATGAAGTCAAGAAACAACTTCCCAGTTTTGCATTCCGAAAACTCATACCATAAAAGAAAAAAATTGCTAAAGATACAAACCATGTCCATGTGAGTGGATTCCTCTCCACCGAGCATCCTCTCCATGGGCACACCAAAAGAAATTCGGGGTTGCAAGAATCTCTCCCATGTTAAAATATTCTCTTCCTCATTGCAAGCAACATAGCCTAGAACAGAAGGATAAAACAAGTATCAACAATTTTTCCAAAAGCAACCAAGAAAAAAAAAACGCAAAATCAAGAAGTGAAGAACATGTCACCAGGAACTGTATGATTTGCAACATGTGACCTCACAAGAATCCGAGCACGTTTTAGGTTAACCTACCAATAGACATGAAGAGGGTATAAAGGCAATGAATTAAAAACCAGTACACTAATATTATATACTTGTGTATATGGGTGAAAATACATGGTCTAAAAGTGCAAACATGGAGCTTTATTAAATTGAGCAAACATAATTTAAGTCCAGCACCTTACTGTGCGGAACTTGAGAACTACTAGGGACTGGTAGCGAAACCAAAGATGCAGAAGACGAACACCCAGCCATGTCAGAGTAAGAGTTAAGTATGAAGACTGTATACCTGGCGTGTCCTGGAATGAAATACAAACAGTGAGGAAAGTTCAAGGTTGTTATACTTGAAGGAGGTTGGTTATTACAAATAAAGAGAACTTAATAAATAGTATTACCAGAATAAGTACACCTATAGAAAGGCCTACCAGCTGAGCTCCTACTTCCCATACTTCCTCCTGAAAAAAACATAACATTTGCTTGGTGAAAATTTTGCAAAATATTCAGCAAGATCTTTTAGTAATGAACCAAAAAACATGATTGGTGCATAATGGAAGAAGTTTTAAGTCCATTTGATCATGAAACTCCAAAGGAACTCTTGGATACTCATAATAATTTTTTTTTCCTATACAACCAGTACCATTTTTCTGCGGTTTCACAGAATTGACTGAACAATAGGACACTGAACTGACTATTAGAGAGAAGAGTACTGAAATAGCTAGTACCTTCGCAGCAATCTCCCCTAGATTTCCAGATTTTGCGAAGTGATTTTGGATAACACGATTGGAAGGATCTCTAAATCCTCTTCCTACAGCCTGCTTAAGAAGTCCAGAGTCAAATCATTTTCTAAGGGAGCTCTCTACAAAGTTCGAGTCAGGCTTTAGTCACATGTGCTGCTTTCAATATACCTTTGCAAGATTCCCCAATGATGCAAGTGGGAGGAAGTAGCCAGGATAGAGAGGAGTGGTGAGATCAAAGATGCTGCCATATTGCACAGATAAATAGATGATATTAAGCGGGGTTTGCTTCTTCACTTGATTTTATACATTTGCTGTTATAATTTAACAGAGTTAGTGCATGAACCTTCCAGCACTCCCAATGAAATCAGCATACATCCGCCACTTCTTTGGGTCATCATCAAAAAGTGTTCCAAATCGTCCACCTAAAACAAGTCATTCATTGATATTCCAGGACAAAATATTCTGAATAAATAGTCAGGCATAATCATACCAATAAGAAGACGCCCAAAAGCTCCGATGCCATCTTTTGATACCCATCTACAGAAGAGGATTTACATCAGCAAATACAAAGTAGGTGAGTTAACCACGAGCATAAAATGAGCTGATCCACTTGCATTCATGTTTCTTGTTGACTGTTAGCATGTTGGTATGTGCCCTCTGGTATGTTGAATTGTTGATACATTATTTGGTTAAGACATGAGTTGTGTATACAAATATAATAATAGTGATCAAATCAGGATGAAACATAACTAAGCTAAAACTTATACGAAGATTCTTTGTCTTCCAAAGAACATAAATTAATACTAAAGTTCCGGGTTTCTTAATAGCCTATAAAACATAACAAAGATGGTAATGACCTGATAGCAGCGGCAGCAGCAGCTGCTGAAGTTCCTGTGAAGGACCCAACACCTACAGCCTGTGCCAATCTATGATCAGCTAATCATCAGTTTTGACATAATAATTGAAGATCATGACTTGGAAGTCTTTTCAGACTACGATTGTTTGAGAGCACGTGGCAAAATCTTGAAGCCATTTCGGAGCTATCAAATAATGCAATCCATATGATCATATACCACATCACGTAAGATGTATCAACCCATCTTTTCAGTCACTACAACATTGTTTACTTCTGCAAACATCTTGATTAATAGATTATGGGATACCTTCAGAAGACTTGATGTAACCAACGTGTGACAGATCCATCCTGTCACGTTTGTGGGGAATTGCAATAGCATGTACTGCAGGTAATCATCCGAGACAGATTCTGAAATATAAACGAGGGACAGCAGAGAGTTATAGGTTTGAGAATTGGTATATAGTTTCAGACATTGTGTCAGTCTGCAACTTTGCAAATTGCAATAATGACCTCTTATGCAGCATACTGAGAGAACTAGCAAAACAATTTGTTTGCTGCATTATGATTAGAAAACACCTCAATCACTGCATTTCCTAGATTGTAAACCTGAACCTCCACAGTTCATACTCCATGACAAAGAGCAAAAGTAATGCATAGATGCATAACCAAACCACAGAGGGATACCAGCATTCACCTGGAAAACCTGCTGGAAGCACAAAATCACTAACAGCCCGGGGAATCGAAGAATTCGCCTTTTCATCTTCGACAGTGTTCATCGAAGATTCATCATGCTTCTCCCAGTGAACTTGCAGCTTAGAGTCGCCGTCCAACATATACCTGTTCGCCACATCAATCAGACGATGAGAAACTCGTCGCAAATACAGACATGATAACTCTTCAAATTCAGTCAGGCGTATCAGCAAACAAATTCAGTCAGGCGTATCAGCAAACAAATTCAGTCAGGCGTATCAGCAAACACATGGATTTCAGAAGAGAAGAGACCTCTTGGCGGCGCCGTCGCGGTACCTCTCCACGAGCAAAGGTCTGGCCTTTCTGCAGGAGCCAGACACGTTTCCATCAAAATGAGAAATTGCGGCAGGAATTCAAGAAAGGGAGCGGTGAAATCGAGGGTCGAACTCGGAGTCGCCGGCGCCGCTGCTGGAGGCCGGCGGAGACGCCAGGCGCGAGCGTGGCCGGGGCCGTCGCCATGGGGGAGCTCCGCCCTGGAAGCGGCCGCCGACGGAGAGCATGCTCCGGTGCCGTGGACTGAGCTGACCGGTGGGTAGGTGGAAACCGTGGAAGGATAGGCAGCGCAGCTTACAGTCCACTGGTTTGTTTCTAGTAGTAGTATCAGTTATTTTCCCTTTTAAAACGGAAATATTACTTGGCGAACGTTCGCTCGGACGGAATTCCCAGCGAAAGCACCAAGGACAACAATGTTTTGTCCCCTGGCAAAATTTTGCCATTGGCAATTTTTCTTTGCCATGTATTCCACATTGAAGTATGATTTTTTTGTTTTTGCTTTTGTCGACTCAAAACTTGTGTTTTTTTTTCTATATGCTAATGTGTGTATTATAGGGTCTTGCCTCATGGGCAATTTCTTGTATAATGCCCATTACAAAACTCTTCATAGAATATTTGTCCCCTCCACATTTTGCCATGTCAAACTAGTTGCCATGGTTTCTTTTAATTTGACATATTTTTCAAAAAGAACCAAATTTCCTAAAAAAAACTATATGTTCACATGACAAAGCTATCATGGCACTTCTATTTGTTAGACCATGGCATTTTCATTAATTAGACCATGGTAGTTTAGTGTAGGTAGCATGGCATTCTAAGTTTTTTTAGACTATGGCATTTTTATTATTAAAACGATGGCATTTTATTATTTTAGACCATGGCATTTTTCTCAGTTAGATCATGGATTTTTTTATTTTTTTAGACCATGGAATTTTTATTTAATCAGACCATGGTAGTCTTAGTGTAGGTAACATCACATTTTTATTTATTTATTCTATGTAATTTTTTATTATTAAAATGATGACATTTTTATTTCTTTAGACCATGAAAGTTCTGAAGAGCATGACATTTTTACTACTAATAGGGTAGTTTTATTATTTGGATCATATCATTTTCACCATTGTGATCAAGGCAGAAAATATTGTAGCATGGCAATTTTTTTCTTTGGATCATGGCATTTTTATTTTTATGCCATGGATTTTTATTCTCTTCTGATCATGGGCAATTCCTTTTTGCTCTATAGCATTTTCAGTTTTTGAATCATTCTCATCGTAAAATTTGATATGTACATGGAAATTTATTTTTAATAGCATGGTATTTTTGTTGGGGAACGTAGTAATTCAAAAAATTCCTACGATTACGCAAGATCTATCTAGGAGAAGCATAGCAACGAGCGGGGAGAGTGTGTCCACATACCCTCGTAGACCGAAAGCGTAAGCGTTTAGTAACGCGGTTGATGTAGTCAAACGTCTTCACGACCCAAAGCGTACGGCACCTCCGTGTTCAGCACACGTTCAGCACGATGACGTCCCTCGAGCTCTTGATCCAGTTGAGGGCGAGGGAGAGTTTCGTCAGCACGACGGCGTGGCGACGATGATGATGAAGTTACCGGCGCAGGGCTTCTCCTAAGCACTACGACGATATGACTGAGGTGTGTAACTGTGGAGGGGGGTACCGCACACGGCTAAGAGAAACTTTTGTGTACCTTTGGGGTGCCCCCCTCCCATGTATATAAAGGAGGGGGGAAGAGGAGGCCGACCCTAGAGGGGGCGCACCAAAGGGGGGAGTCCTACTTCGACTCTCGGTCCAAGTAGGATTCGGCCCCCTTTCCTATTCCGACTAGGAGAAGGAGGGAAGGGAGAAGAGGGGAGAAGGAAAGGGGGGGGGGCGCCCCCCAACCCTAGTCCAATTTGATTTGGGCTTGGGGGCGCGCGCCTCCATCTGGCCGCTGCCTCCTCTCTCCACCAGGGCCCATGAAGGCCCATTAACTCCGCGGGGGGTTCCGGTAACTTCCCGGTACTCCGGAAAAATGCCCGAACATCCCGGAACCATTCCGATGTCCAAATGCAACCTTTCAATATATCAATTTTTATGTCTTGACCACTTCGAGACTCCTCGTCATGTCCGTGATCTCATCTGGGACTCCGAACAAACTTCGGTTCATCAAATCACATAACTCATGATACAAATTGTCATCGAACGTTAAATGTGCGGACCCTACGGGTTCGAGAACTATGTAGACATGACCGAGACACATCTCTGGTCAATAGCCAATAGCAGAACCTGGATGCTCATATTGGTTCCTACATATTCTACGAAGATCTTTATCGGTCAAACCGCATAACAACATACGTTGTTCCCTTTGTCATCGGTCTATTACTTGCCCGAGATTCGATCGTCGGTATCATCATACCTAGTTCAATCTCGTTACCGGCAAGTCTCTTTACTCGTTCCGTAATGAATCATCCCGCAACTAACTCATTAGTCACATTGCTTGCAAGGCTTATAGTGATGTGCATTACCGAGAGGGCCCAGAGATACCTCTCCGATACACGGAGTGACAAATCCTAATCTTGATCTATGCCAACCCAACAAACACCTTCGGAGACACCTGTAGACCATCTTTATAATCACCCAGTTACGTTGTGACGTTTGATAGCACACAAGGTGTTCCTCCGGTATTCGGGAGTTGCATAATCTCATAGTCAGAGGAACATGTATAAGTCATGAAGAAAGCAATAGCAATAAAACTAAACGGTCATTATTCTAAGCTAACGGATGGGTCTTGTCCATCACATCATTCTCTAATGTTGTGACCCCGTTCATCAAATGACAACACATGTCTATGGCTAGGAAACTTAACCATCTTTGATTAACGAGCTAGTCAAGTAGAGGCATACTAGGGACACTATGTTTGTTTATGTATTCACACATGTACTAAGTTTCCGGTTAATACAATTCTAGCATGAATAATAAACATTTATCATGATATAAGGAAATATAAATAACAACTTTATTATTGCCTCTAGGGCATATTTTCTTCAATTTTTATTATTAATAGCATGTCAAATTTATTAGTTGGATCATGGCATTTTGATTATTGAGATCATAACAAAGAAAATGCAGAAGCATAGCAATTTTAATATTTGGATCATGGCATTTGTATTTTTATGTCAAGGAATTTTTATTATATTTTGATAATGGAAAATTCTTTTTTTGATCTTTAACATTTTCAGTTTTTGAATCATTTCTCACATGGAATTTATATACGCTTTTTTTTTATTTTTTGTTCGTTTGAGGGTGTACAATACCTGATCATTGAACGTGACTGCATTTTATTCTGCACTCAAATGAGTTCCAAAATAACAGTTCTAAAATTTGCAGTGCATCCTAACAAAATGGCCTTTTCTTTCTGGCCCTACCTGATGGTTCAGGCACAGAGATGATGTATGGGGGGGGGGGGGGGGGGGTGTTCGCTGGGAGGGTTGTCCTCCAGCGAATGATTAAGTTCGTTGGATCATTTCTCCTGGATTGAGCGAATCCTTCGTCGGGACCACTTCCCCTAGCGTTCGTCAGCTCCCTTCCTTAGGCCTAATTTGGTTGCAAGGAGAAAGCATCCCAGGGATCTAATCCTTCACAGGGGGGTTTCCATGGCCATTGGAGATCCTCTCCTCCCACCACGGGGAGATCACCACGTCAATTTGGATGACAGGGGAGAGGGAGGAGATCATGTCCAAAAAACCGCTAGGCGTAGTGCTTGGGGTAATCACCGGAGGAGGTCGCTAAGTGTGCCTTGCACCGTTACCTCTCGTGCGCCAGTCGTGGATTTTCTCCACGGTCTCTCTAGCCGTGGATCTCTCACTCAAGGAAAGGATGAGAATTGGGGAAGAATATCCCCATCGAGCGAGCGACCAAATGCCCGGGTGGTTTTCCATGGGCCGATTTGCCCATTGGGCTCTACGCCTCGATTTAGCACGCACCTAGAAGATTTTCTCAACTTTCATGTGCAAAAAATTCAGATTTGTTTTAGAATTTTTGCTAATTTTTCCGAATATATTGTTCAACACGGTGAAACTTAAGGAATACAAAGATGCCACTAAAATCAACAACGGGGTAAAAACGCACCACATCGGTTTCTAGACCGTCAATGCTCTCCATTCTTCGACCTCTGGCCAATCTGAGAAGAATCCGATTGGGTTTTGGATCTTCAACATGATCAAATATTGATAGTGGTAAGCAACTGATACAAAATTTTATTTGCGTTTGCTATTAATCAGTCATCTGGGAAATTTTAGAACGTTCAGTCAATTCCCACATGTGAGATCAAGGCTCGACACGGCGTCCTCGATGTGGCTTTGCCTGAACCACGCAGGAGAACGGAACATCAAGTGTGCCAACGGCATCGCCGACAGGGGCGTGGAAGCAGATTAACTGGTGCGGGTAGGGGACTTTTACTTCTGATCGCCTCTCAGATTGGCCATGGTCGAGTTTGAAATGCACCACATCTATTAGTTTACCTTCATTGTTATCCATTTTCTCACCCCCTAGACTCACGGGGTAAGATAGTCAATACGAGAAGAATCTGATAGGGTTATAGATCTGTGAATTTTTTAGACAAAATATCAGCATATGGGAAGCTTGGAGTGGCATGTATGGAAATTTCTCCATTATGTGTAGGCAGTACATGTTACAGAAATGAAGAAACTAAAATCACACCTGAAAGTGAAATATATAACACTCACTCCTTATTTCCACAAACAATTATAAATGATGTTGCACATGTCAAGCATGAATCCACGCATCCACAAGCCCTGTCAATGTCGCCACTGATTCTCCATCCTCGAGGAGAGCTTCTTTCGCCTGCCGCATCACCGCTAGAGTCCGATCTCGGAGCACCTTCCCGCCTTTTGAATCCATCATCCACTTGACCTTCTTGGCAACCTCCTTAGCCTCCACCACCTCCTTGTCATACCCTTTCATCCGGACGGCCAACTCCATCTCTTCCTCGAGAAATACAGCGTTCATCCTCTGCTCCGCGTATAACGGCCACGCCACCATAGGCACGCCAACCATAATAGACTCGAGCACCGAGTTCCACCCACAGTGTGTCACGAAACAACCCACGGCTTGATGTGCTAGCACGTCACCTTGTGGAGCCCAAGACTTCACGACAAGGCCCTTGCCATTGGTTCGTTCTAGGAAACCTTTTGGAAGCAGCACATCCAAGTCCGGCTCTGTCGTCGTGTCATCGCTTGGCGGGCTCCGCACAACCCAGAGGAACCTCTGTCCACTAGCCTCCAGCCCAGTGGCCATTTCTATGGTTTGTCTAGCGCTGAATCGGCCAAGGCTGCCAAAGCACAAGAACACCACACTGGCACTGGGTTGCATGTCCAGCCATGTGAGGCACTCATTGCCGCGCTTCACGCCCACCTCGCCTGACTTGATCAACGGCCCAATGCAGTAGACCGGGGGTGTCGAGAGGCCGGGTGGGGCGGAGAGCCCGGTGAGGATGGTGTCCATGGCACGAGGCTCCAGCGAGCGGAAGGTGTTGACGATGATGCCCTGTGACCGGAACAGGTTGAGGCTGACGTTTAGAAACGCATTGTAGGACGCGCCGTCACGGTCCATGAGCGGCTGGATGGTGTGGGTCGCCGGGAAGGAGGTGATCCCCGGGACGTGCACGATTTCCTCGCCCATTTCCCGGAAGCTCCTCGTGCTTTTACCATGCAGAACCGGGAGGTGCATGATGAAAGCCAGGATCTGGGCGCCGGAGGTGTTGAAGAAGTAGACGGGTATGCCGAGTTCCGCGGCCACGTCCACAGCGGCACTGCAGAAGAAGTCCACCACGAGGACGTCTGGGGAGGCGCCGGTGAGAAAGTCACGTAGGTGCGGGTTGGAGTGGCGGGCGATAGCTAAGGCCGGTACCATGGAGTGGTCAGACTCCAGGAGCTTGACCTGTGGTAGACGGTGGAAAGAGATGGAGGGGTTGGCCGCGGAGACGCCGGCCAGGAAGGGCCCCGTAGCGCCGGTGTCGTACACCGGGTCCATGAGGACGATGGTGACGGCTAGCCCACGGGCGACGAAGAGCTTGGCGAGCTCGACCATGGAGACCAGGTGGCCAATGAGCGGGGAGGAGTAGAGCATCACCCGCGGCTTCCGGGGACTGATCATCATGGTGGTGTTGGCTTTGGTGCCGTCCATGTTGGCGACAAGAACGTGGCTTGTGGAGTGTAGGTTTGTGTTTGAAATGTCACAGGAGAGTAAGGATGGCAAGTGATCGATGAAGGTGAAGAAGACGAACTGGACATTTATACAGGCGCGACATGGATCGCAACCGTGTTGCTCAGGTCAGGTGGAGACCGTGTTTGAACTTGCATGCATCCGACACTCTAATGGGCACCGAACCTTCTCAGGTTCTACGTACTCTAGAACTTCAAGGTGGCAGACAGAACGAACCTGGATGCTCACTTTATCCGTATATATTGTATGCTGATATATGATGATCATCCGATGAAGACGCATTATATTATGCTACAAAATGAGGACGTCATCAATGACGAACGGAAGTGTTACGTCCCGGCCGTATGTGCTAACGTCCCATGAGGAGATCAGTTCAACATAGAAATCAATCACTTAATTATTAAAGTCTGGTACTCCTACTACCTTTGCACGTTAACTAATATAGTAGGGTTGGACATGGCGTTTTGGTGCTCGGGCGCAGCGGCATCCGAAATCTTTACCATCTGTTCTCACCTAGGGATTCGCATAACTCCTTCTGACAGATCTGTGCCGGTACGCTGGAAAACTGATATACTTCGCCGTGTATGTAGCGAACAGTGCGTGTATGAGGGCCGGAATCGTATGTGTGGACGTCCGTCGTCGCGCGGGCCTGGCTGGTCCGTGGACCAGATCGTTTACTTTTGTAACCTGAGCCGTGGAAGGGAGTTACGGGACAGGCGGACGTGTCAAAGCTGAGCCGACCAACCGGCCGCCGCCGAGGACAACACATCTCCATCCGGCTGAAGGCTGCAGCGGCTGCAGGTAACCAAAGATGGAGGGCGCTAGCATGGAGTTTTTGCTGGACGCGGTCGACAGGTAAGGAAACCCTGCCCTCTGGCTGGAGATCTATCTTTTTTTCTTGGCAATGCAGTGGACATGGCGCGACGGCTGACCATTGTTACGCCGCCCGCAAATGGCTATGTCTGGCAGATTCCCCTACGGGAGGAGTACGCGGAAAACTTCGAATACCTAGATCCAGTTCCGCTTGCAGTCGTCCCGCTGGGTGATGGCACCGGCGGTGAGCCTGCTGACTCAATCGCTGGGTCCGGCTGCGCGCAGAGAGTGGGCGGCGCTAGCCAGGGGCACCCAGAGGCCGACGAGCAGCGTCGACGGGAGGCCTCGCCGATGAGATCCGCATAATCTGCCAACAGAGTGTATCCTGAGCCCCCTGGATGGACAAAAAGGTGCAGCCGCAAACCACTTCTGTTCCTCTGTTCTGCATTTTAATTTGTTCGTAGCTGCTCCGTTTTTTCCTACTTCCTAGTACTCCAGCATGGAGCCATGATAATCAGTGAAAATACTTAGAAATCATAGTTCTTGGTCTTGAACAAAAAAATGACTGCATCAAACTGAATCTAGACTTTGACGAAAAAATTACTTATGGAAATGCAATTGTCAGGTAGTGATACGTATATATTCAGAAATCTGATGAAGTAGAAAAAAAAACGGACTGGTTACTTAGGAATTGAAATATGATCAGAATAATACTCTGATTCATGATTTCGTAGTATTTGCGGCTAATACTCCATAGAGCTGTCTTCCTTGTTTAGATCATTTGTGAACATCTGAGTAAAAAAAACAAGGTGGGGTGACTGGGAGTGTTCATATCAGGTGTAAATATTTTGACTGTTTTATCATGTCGAGACTTACATAGTTGGTGCTTGCTTGTAAATTCAGATTACGCCTCGGGAGTGTGTGACCGGATAGAACACTATGTCCATCTAGGATGAGTCCGTTTGAGCAGTCAATCCGCAAGTACGCAGAGGAGCCTACAAAAAGCATGGTGTGCCCAGAACTAAGACTCATTTTTTATTCGCTCGGTGAGGCATATGACTTCTACAACCTGGGAAATTGGGTTCGGGATATGGTATGTCAAGAGCAGACTACGAAATCAATGCAGGAGATCGCTTGTGGTTGCTTGGTGCGTATGGACAATTGTTTAACAATTCTGTGTGCACTGAGTGAATTAGTTGTGTTATTCCTGACGGTATTATTATTTTTGTGTGTGAAGGGCAAGCCGGAGGCCAAGAATAGCCATTAGTTGTGTTTAACAATTCTGTGTGCATGGGTAAAGATCTCTCCATTATGAAAAATGTTTTTGTGATGTTCTTCAGTTTCCCTGGGGCCACTGGTAGCTGTTTTGGCACAATTTGTTGTTCGACTCTGTATGTTCAGGCCATGAATGTTGTTCGGATGGGGGATGCCAGTGCGGAAGCGTTTGAGCATATGTTGGCTGGACTGAAGGCATTGCTGGTGAGCGGTGCACCATTTGCAGAGAAGAGGGATGGCTTGGGCACTTGCCCTGACCGGGGCGGATGCTCTGAAGAAACGGCGGAGGCCGGGGAAATGCAAGAACTATGGAATGGAAGGGCGCCACCTGGACACGTGCACTTGGCTGCTTGGTGATGATCACTAATCATAATCAAATATGCTAACTATATATTTTTTAGTATGTGTGTTGTAGTCTGAGGATTTTTCTCGTGTGTTTCAGTGAGCATTGCTCCACGCTTATTCGTCCAGTTCGGGACTTGAGGCCAAACTATAGTACTGAGTAAACTTTGTTCACTATGATCTTGCTTGTGCTTTGGTTGGCATGTTCTGTAGGTGTGCACATGGTTGGGAGATAGCTAATTGCTCTGATATTGTCTATATGTGACGATGGTGTGATGATGACTTATGTCTTTCCTACATTTTGAGATAACCACACAATGCTGTTGTTGGAGGGTTTTCTCTTTACCTCGTGAGCTTTGCAGTTCACTGGCTCTTTTACGGCGAGCTCGCCGGCGGCCGCGTGGAGCACGACCGGCCTGCCTACCGGAGCAAACGAGGGAAGTTGTATTCGAGGTGAACACTGGTAGTCCTAGCAGTTCATGCTTCGTTCTTTTGGCGAGCACGCGCAGTATGTGAGGACGCCATGACTTTCAGGGTGAAGTTGTGCCTGTGTAGCCAGCAGCTGTAAGCAGGAGGTGCACGACGAAATGGAGTGTGGCTCGCTTGAAGAAGAGTTCGATGCAGCTCGGAATCGAGTTTTATTTACTTATTTGATGAGGAGTGCTGGGAATCGAGTCAAGGGATAGATGATAAGGGACGGGCCGTGCAGACGTCCATATTGGCCATGGCCCCGGGACGGCTCAGCCTGGTTCAGGAAACAGACTGGGCTGTTTACGTTTCAGCTGATCCGCGACTACATTAACTTCTTCCGTCGAAATAAATGCGCCAGCGCATCCGCCTATATCAGAAACGATACGGACCGAATACCGATTGTAATACGTTTGAGGGCGCTGATCTTTATGCGAACGAACATGCGAGATTTCGGGATCAGTTGAGCACGGGCTCAGAATCGAATATCCGGTAGTGTACTAGGAAATACACTGGTGCTCTTGGGTGCCAGCCCACCCTACATGCAAAATAATTTAGTAATTATTAGAAAACAGTCAAAAAATTCTGAAACTTTTTTCGGCTCAAACATGTCAAGTATTCTACTCATATAAAAAGGTTCAATCAGGGAATGATTTTCAATATATCCGGGGTTAAAATTCGTCAAAAAATGCTATATACAAATACTATTCATGCTATGTTGTCGTCATAAATTTATGTTTTTGCCCTCAAGTCAACGGAAATCTATTCTTGACCAAACTTTTTATACGAGTACAACACTTGATCATATTTCATTCCAAAACAGATTCGGCATTTTTTTGTTTTTTGAAATTATTAAAAAGAATTGCGCACACAGAGTGCGCTCGCACGTGAGATCCAAAAGTTCTGTCCAAGAAAAAAAATGGGGTAGCAGCGGTCCGGTGAACGTATGTCATCACTTGTTTGTTAGCAACAGTAATTTTTTATGTCATGATGATATGCTAGCTCAATCTGTTGAAGGTGCTAATAGAAGTAGGATGTGCGTGTATACGTTCATAGGAGTGAGTATATGTACATATGTATAAGCGCTTGCGTCTATATTGTGTTAAAAACAACAACACTACTGTCTATTTCAAATAAAAGGTTGTGCGTTGTACTTCTGTACATATGCTTCCTTATTTTAAGTTAAGATTTATTACAATCAAGATCTAGGCCCCTTCCCGGGACTGGTCGTGGTGGCCGTGTTGGCTGTGGTGCCGTCCATGTCGAGAACAACTTCCGTCCCGATATGGTGTGACTTGTGGAGTGTAGGTTTCTTCTTGGAATGTCACGAGGGAGTAGGATGACAAGCGATTGATGAAGATGAAGATGATGAAGACGAACCAGAACTTTATAGAGGCGCAAGATGGATCACAAAAGTGATGCCCTGGTCAGGTGCAGATTGTGTTTGAACTCATCTGCCTTTCTCCTACCACGTCGCTCCCATGGGTGACAAGGAGGGTCCGCCCACCGCCGCAGCAAACTTCCTTCTCTCCCTTCCTTCCCCCTCATCGCCACCACGGGGCGCGGCCAGGCAGTGGCTAGCTGGCATCAGCGGGGCATTTCGCCCCTCGCGTAGGGACTTCGTCACAGGGCGGCGCCGTAGGACAGGGACGCCACGCTGGCGTCGGGCGCGGGTAGGGCTGGAATTCGAGCCGAGTCGCCAGAACTCGTTTTGTTAACGAGCTAGCTCGACTTGACTCGTTATTATAACGAGCTCAAATTCAAGATTGGCTCGACTCGTATAACTCGCGAGCTGGCTCCTTAAGCTTGTTAAGCTCGTTAAAGATATGAACATAAAATCCTTAAATATTATAAAAATAATTATGTATATATTAAACATATATATTACTAAACAATAGTAATTTTCTTGTAACGCATGAGTCTCTTGGGCGGCTGGGCCTTCGAAAACTAGGCCTTATGTTGTGCGCCTAGGACATAGGTGCTGAGTGGATGGTCTTTTTTTGTATTGGGAGTGGCTGATCTTTTGTATTGAGCCTAACGAGTTATATGAGTACTCTTGAGATTGGCTCGTTCAACTTGGTCTATAAACGATCTTAAACTAAAGCTCGGCTCGACTCGTTATTCTTCGAGTTCGAGTCGACTCGAGCCGAGTCACGAGCTACTTGTTTAGCTCGCAAGCTTCGAACATTTTTTTCAGCCCTAGGCGCGGGGGAGCGGCGTCAGCTCCCCACGGCACTGGCTCTTGGGATCGGTGGCTTCGTGGTGGTGGCATGGGCTAGCATTCGTGGTTGCGGCGGATCAAGATCCGGCTTGATCTGGTTCCTGACGGTGGCCGGCGTCGCGGGCTGCGGGCAGCATGGGCATGTGGCCTCTGCCAAGGCGACAACAGCGTGGTGGAGGCGGTAGCATGGTGGGTCTTGCTCGTGGAGGTGGTGACGGCTCGGTTGGCTCGTTCCAGCGGGTTCGTGTGGCTGCGGGCAGCCGAGTATGGGGGTGTGTGTGTGCTTGTGTTGGTGATGGTGGCGCGGATCTAATGGCCATGTTCCAGTAGGCGGCACAGGGTGGTGGTACGACCTTCTCTTCTCATGGGTTTGAGCCAGCGGTGCACGAGGCTCAGCAGGTGCTGGAAGCGATACCAGTGGCACAAGCGGTGGTGGCGGCTCCGACCTGGGGCTCGTGCTTGGGCAAAGCAGATATAGGCCCGAGGCAGGTCGAGGCACTCGGTTATGGTAAGTGAGGTTGGACGCGGTCCGGGTGGTGCCCGCGAGCGGTGAGCTCTCTCTCCTCACGGGTGTGGTGGTTGTTCTTGGTGGTCAGGACCCTGCTTCTACGTCGAGAAGATCGGCGTTGATGACCACGGCTTGGTGTCGTGTCAGCGTGCTTGGGGACGGCCGCCGGTAGTCACGGGGTTGCGACTCCCTCAATCCATTGGGACTGGCTGGAGACGTAGACATGGGCTCCTTGTCGGTGTCAAAACCGGCGGATCTCGGGTAGGGGGTCCCGAACTGTGCGTCTAAGGCGGATGGTAACAGGAGGCAGGGGACACGATGTTTTACCCAGGTTTGGGCCCTCTTGATGGAGGTAAAACCCTATGTCCTGCTTGATTTATTCTTGATAATATGAGTAGTACAAGAGTTGATCTACCACGAGATCGGAGAGGCTAAACCCTAGAAGCTAGTCTATGGTATGATTGTATGTTGTCCTACGGACTAAAACCCTCCGGTTTATATAGACACCGGAGGGGGCTAGGGTTACACAAGGTCGGTTACAAAGGAGGAGATATACATATCCGTATTGCCTAGCTTGCCTTCCACGCCAAGTAGAGTCCCATCCGGACACGGGACGAAGTCTTCAATCTTGTATCTTCATGGTCCAACAGTCCGGCCAAAGGATATAATTCGGATGTCTGGATACCCCCTAATCCAGGACTCCCTCAGTAGCCCCCGAATCAGACTTCAATGACGATGAGTCCGGCATGCAGTGTTGTCTTCGGCATTGCAAGGCAGGTTCTTCTCCAAATTTCGAACGTTTGTTAAGCAGTGTCCGGTCCCATAAATGTTTAACCTCTTGGCTTCTGCGCCCAATAAGGGCTATCTTCCACGCGTCGAATGAATGCGAGGCGCCAGGGCGTTTTTACACTCGCCCCCCTAGCCAGATAAATAAATTGTCTATTAAAGGGATGGGGATTCTTAGATCCAATCCATACCATCCTCCCCCAGCGAGAATCCATCGGAGCGCGCTTCGGAAAGATCCACTCCAGCATGGCCGACCTCCATAGCTCCTCCTGCCGCCCCGTAGCCCTAAGCCCGGTGATTGGGAGAGATGTTCAGTCCCACACAGTCGATTAGTCGAACTGCAGACTAAGGGATTTCTCCCTCCAGTGTATATGGTGCCCGTCCGAGCCGGGCTCGCCACCTACAATGGCGGGGAGCAAGCGGAGAGCTTCCCCAGCCCCTCTACGGGGGAGCGGGTATGCCTTGTTCCTTATTTATTGAGGGGACTCGGATTTCTGATTCATCCATTCCTCCGCGGGCTCCTGGAGTTTTACGGCCTTCAATTGCATAATTTCACCCCTGCTTCCATTTTACACATCGCCAGCTATGTTGCCCTCTGTGAGTTATTCCTGGGCTGCGAGACTCATTTCGAGCTGTGGAAAAGGTTATTTTGCCTCGTCCCTCGCACACAGAAGGGGTCACTTTATCAAGTGGGCGGAGCCGAAATATGGCGCATCGCCAAAACCGGATACCTGTCCGGTACTCCGAAGAAGACGTCCGAAGACTGGCCTTCGGAATGGTTTTATATGGAGGACGTCCCCCTTCCGGACCCTGTTCGCGGGGTCTTCCTGAGTTCAGCAATGCTCCTCTGAAGAAACACCGAAGTTGGCGCCCACGGAGCCCCCAGGAGGAAGACAACGGAGAAGTGCTTTACCCGATGAACCGGATTAAAGCACTGGCTCAATCAGGATTGACAGTAATCGAGGTTATGTCAATATGCATAATGCGGGGAGTGCAACCACTTCAATATCAAGGGCACCCCTTGTAGTGTTTTAACGGGGAAGATGACGCCACCCGTTGCGGGCGTAAAGGTCCGGAAAACGCTGCCGCTTTAGCAAAAAATTTGTCTGAATTGTTCAAGGGAGAGGAAGAGGAGTTCATCCGCATCAAGCCACGGGATGGATTCTCCATGTACAAGCCTCCAATTTGGGTGAGTTATATTTCCTTACTCCCATTCTTCCCGCATTCTTTGTCGTAGGTACTCACCTTGCCATTTTGTGGCAGGAACTACGAAAAGCCATAAGGGAGGTCAGCAACACATCTCCACAACCAAAGGACCCTGACCGGGCCCTCGGTCCCGGACTTGAAGAAGATCCGGACATATTCATAGAGCTGATAGACCGGCAGTTCTATCAATTAAGTTGTGATGACGCCATGGTGGCCATTACGGCCGACTATCCCGGACTGCTTCCTGCGTCGCACGTAAGAAAAACCAAAAATCCCAACTCCAAAAACTAGGATCCCCTTTTAGACACTTCACCTACCATATACATATGGTGTTTTACAGGGAAGGCATTCGGGACGCCATGCCGAACCCGCAGCAACTCGCCAACAAGAGGCACCGAGGCCGGGCAGGCCAAAAAGGAAGGCGGTCAGGACGGAGACGCCGGTGCAGAGGTATGACAGAAACCCCGCTCCGTGGTTGTCGTCTTTCTTGAAATGTAATGACGTCCATGTTTCTTTAACACAAAAAACGCTCACCGGAATATGTCCGGTGAGGCTGCCGATCACGCTTCCACTAGTCGGGCTCCAGGACTGGACATGGAGGCGGAAGCCGACATGGGGCGGACACTGGATACTCCCCCTACAGAGGATGCGGATAGGCTATCCGCTACGAATTCAGAAGTGGAGAGCGCCATGAATCATAGGCGTCGCCGGGCCGTACTCCGCGACGCTTGCTTCTCACCAGAGGCATTTGATGCCTTCAATTCTGGAGAGGCGTACCTCCGTGCTGCTCAAAATGGTCTAGCCAGAGCCATGGACTAGTATGTAAAGGATGTACGGGTAAGCAAATCTGACGATTATATGTATCAGTAGCCCCTGAGACTTGAAACAGTTAGCAGAACTGATTTAAGGATCATCTTATTGTGCAGGTTCTTACAGAGAAGAATACTCGACTGTCACAGGAGCTGGAGGAATGCAAGACCCAACTTCGGGCCGCTGTTGCCGCATTAAAGGAACCTAAAACGTCCCCAGCCGGTAACATTTCTTTCAAAGAATGACAGGTACCATATAGCGTGCGGCGTGGCTGCAGATCTAACAATAGATATTGCAGATGAATCCGGAGAGAATCCGGAGGACCAGCATGCCGTACGACAGCTAAAGGCTGGTGAACGCGTGCTGACTGAGGTCAGGCGGGAGAAAAACAATCTCCAAGACGCCAATACCAAGCTGAGCGTGGAACTGAAAGATGTTCGAGCCCAGCTTGCGGACTCCGAGAAGGAGAATAAGCGGCTTCGACGCGACATTTTCAGTAAGTGCTTGAATGAACCCTTAAAAATGGGGTCGGTGGAGAAGCCGGCCAATAGAGTTATGTCTGCAGGTATGCTGACGGGTCGTCGCGCGAAGGAGATGCCCGGGTCTGCGGGTGATCTTCTATCCGAGCTCTCACAACTGCACGAACAAGTTTGGCAGGTGATGCAAGGTGTTGCCCAGGCCTTGTGGCCAGCCGTCTCCCTGCCAGAAGGCATTGGAGAGCTTGCGGAGAAGCTCAAGGGAGCACGGCGGCGCTTCCGGTTATGGAAGATATCGGCCTGCCGTCAAGGTGCCAGGGAAGCCTGGGCCATGGTGAAGACGCGGTATACCAAGACTGACCTGAACCACATGGCCGAGGTCGGACCTGTGGGGCCCGATGGGAAAGAGATCCCCGTTAGCTTAGTGTATGGGCAAGTAGAATTAGCCGCAAAGTATTTCCAATAGGATTGTAGGCTAGACCGCCTGTTGGATGGTATAGAAGAGGAATTTAGTCAGTCTACATGACTATGTAATTAAAGTGACATGTATAATGCCTTTTAGCCGGATTGTAGATCATTTGTCATGGTGGACCTTTTCGCTTCAACCTCGGGACCCAATAGTCCGGAGTGTGTCCGAATACCCGTCTAGTTATATAAGAACCGGGGTATGCATGGAAACCAGGCGTAGGGGTCATTAGTGCTTGAACAGACAAGTGCCCAACTAGTTATGGTATATTACATGGGTAGTAAGAAACATCTTCCAGGGAGAATGGTTCCGTTAAGGGTTCCTTTCCCTGGGTATGCTTGCCCTAAAGTGCATGTCCGTATTGCGAGAGGAAACGCAGGCAAAAACATCTGGGGGCACATATGGAAAATAAATAAATAAAAATCATCTTTTGTTCGCCGACCGAATATTTCCTTAAGAACGCTAGCTTTCGACTTCACCCAGTCTGAGGTACACATCCGGCTGACCCGGCAGTAACAATCGCAGAGGTGCTCCCCTTATGCCCTAGCCGAATTAACGGGAACGTAGGGCATAAATACAAGAGCCAGGCAACCCAGCTTGGCCAAAACTTAAGTCATATCGATGCATATAGTGGCGAAGAAAAGGTACATGTGGAAGAATAACTCTTGATAACCCACAAGTATAGGGGATCGCAACAGTTTTCGATAAGTAAGAGTGTCGAACCCAACGAGGAGCTAAAGGTAGAACAAATATTCCCTCAAGTTCTATCGACCACCGATACAACTCTATGCACGCTTGACGTTCGCTTTACCTAGAACAAGTATGAAACTAGAAGTACTTTGTAGGTGTTTTCGGAAAGGCTTGCAAGAAAGTAAAGAGCACGAAAATAAAACTAGGGGCTGTTAAGGTAAAGAAGCAACTAAAGTAAATATAGCGAGTGTGGAAAAGTGGTGGTAGGAGTTGCGAAATTGTCCCTAAGCAATTGACTACTTTACTAGACCGATAGCAAGTATTATGTGGGAGAGGCCACTTCTAGCATGTCATCCCTTACTTGGAATTCTATGCACTTATGATTGGAACTATTAGCAAGCATCCGCAACTACTAATGTTCATTAAGGTAAAACCCAACTGAGGGAGTCCTGGATTAGGGGGTGTTCGGGTAGCCGGACTATACCTTCAGCCGGACTCCTAGACTATGAAGATACAAGATTGAAGACTTCGTCCCGTGTCCGGATGGGACTTTCCTTGGCGTGGAAGGCAAGCTTGGCGATGCGGATATTCAAGATCTCCTACCATTGTAACCGACTCTATGTAACCCTAACCCTATCCGGTGTCTATATAAACCGGAGGGTTGTAGTCCGTAGGCAATCAACTCCATATACAACAATCATACCATAGGCTAGCTTCTAGGGTTTAGCCTCCTTGATCTCGTGGTAGATCTACTCTTGTACTACCCATATCATCAATATTAATCAAGCAGGACGTATGGTTTTACCTCCATCAAGAGGGCCCGAACCTGGGTAAAACATCGTGTTCCCTGCCTCCTGTTACCATCCGGCCTAGACGCACAGTTCGGGACCCACTACCCGAGATCCGCCGGTTTTGACACCGACATTGGTGCTTTCATTGAGAGTTCCTCTGTGTCGTCGCCTTTAGGCCCGATGGTTCCTTTGATCATCAACAACAATGCGGTCCAGGGTGAGACTTTGCTCCCCGGACAGATCTTCGTCTTCGGCGGCTTCGCTCTGCGGGCCAATTCGCTCGGCCACCTGGAGCAGATCGAAAGCTACGCCCCTGGCCATCGAGTCAGGTTTGGAAGCTTAAACTACACGGCTGACATCCGCGGAGACTTGATCTTCGACGGGCTCGAGCCACGGCCAAGCGCGCCGCACTATCTCGAGGGGCATGATCGAGCTCTGCCCCCGGACAGTGTCCTGGAGGCCGCACACGCATCGGTTCTGACCCCTAACTCGGAGCCTATTGCGCCAATCGAGGATGAGCGGTTGGACGTCACCTCGGGGGCTGCGATCCCGAAAGCGATCGAGCCGAACGCTAGCCCCGCACTCTGCACGACCTGTGACTCCGAGGATCCGGACTCCTCCCCGGACTACGAACCCCCCGCGCCCCTGCCAATCGAATCCGATTGGGCGCCGATAATGGAGTTCACCACCGCAGACATCTTTCAGCATTCGCCTTTTGGCGACATCCTGAATTCTCTTAAGTCTCTCTCTTTATCAAGAGAGCCCTGGCCGGACTATGGTCAGCGAAGGTGGGATACGGACGATGAGGAAATTCAAAGCCCACCCACCACCCACTTTGTAGCCACTGTCGACGATCTAACCGACATGCTTGACTTCAGCTCCGAAGACATCGACGGCATGGACGACGATGTAGGAGACGAACAGGAACCAGCACCTGTAGGGCGCTGGAAGGCCACCTCGTCATATGACATATATATGGTGGATACTCCAAAAGATGGAGATGGCGATGGAACAGTGGGGGATGACGCCCCCAAGAAACAGCCAAAGCGCCGGCGTCAGCGGCGCCGCTCTAAATCCCGCCAAAGCAAAAACGGTGATTCCGGCACGGGAGATAATACTACCCCGGATAGTGCCGAAGAACACCCACCTCAGCAAGATTCGGCACAGGAAGATGGAAAAGCCAGCCCTCATGAGAGAGCGGCAGACCGAGAGGTCGAGGATGATAACTATACGCCTCCCTCCGAAGACGAGGCAAGCCTCGATGACGATGAATTTGTCATACCATCAGACCCCGCCGAACAAGAGCGTTTTAAACGCAGGCTTTTAGCCACAACAAGCATCCTCAAGAAAAAGCAGCAACAGCTTAGAGCTGCCCAAGATTTGCTAGCTGACAGATGGACTGAAGTCCTTGCAGCCGAAGAGTATGAACTCGAACGCCCCTCCAAGAGTTACCCGAAGCGCAGGCCGCTACCCCGATCAGAGGAGGAAGCACCTACATCACCAGTGCATGACATGGCAGACCGGCCACCTCGCGGCCGCGACAGAGAGGCCTCTCGGCCCTCCACCCAAGCCATGCCCCGACGCCGCTCAACTAAGGCACGGGAAAATGCGCCCGACCTGCGAGACATACTGGAGGATAAGGCAAGACAAACAAGATCGATCTACGGATCGCGCAGGCGCCCTACGACATGTGACAATGATCTTCACGCCGGATACAACAAATCCGGCCGGGCCGAAGACAACAGACATAGCTCTTCCGAGCTGCGTCGTGATATAGCGCAGTACAGAGGTGCCGCACACCCGCTATGCTTCACGAATGAAGTAATGGATCATAAAATCCTAGAGGGTTTCAAACCCATAAACATCGAATCATACGATGGCACAACAGATCCGGCGGTATGGATCAAGGATTATCTCCTTCACATCCACATGGCGCGCGGCGATGATCTACACGCCATCAAATACCTCCCGCTCAAACTTAAAGGACCGGCCCGGCATTGGCTTAACAGCTTGCCAGCAGACTCAATCGGTTCTTGGGAGGACCTGGAAGCCGCATTCCTCGACAACTTCCAGGGCACTTACGTGCGACCGCCGGATGCCGACGACTTAAGCCACATAATTCAGCAGCCAGAGGAATCGGCCAGACAATTCTGGACACGGTTCCTAACAAAGAAAAACCAGATAGTCGACTGTCCGGACGCAGAGGCCCTGGCAGCCTTCAAGCATAACATCCGCGACGAGTGGCTTGCCCGGCACCTGGGACAGGAAAAGCCGAAATCCATGGCAGCCCTCACGACACTCATGACCCGCTTTTGCGTGGGAGAAGACAGCTGGCTAGCTCGCAGTAACAAGTTATCAAAGAACCCTGGTAATTCGGATACCAAGGACAAAAGTGGCAGGACACGTTGGAATAAGCAAAAACGCCGCATTAACAGCGACAGCAATAAAGACACGGTAGTCAATGCCGGATTCAAAGGCTATAAATCCGGTCAGCGGAAAAAGCCATTCAAAAAGAATACTCAGGGCCCGTCCATTTTGGACCGAATACTCGATCGCTTGTGCCAGATACATGGAACCCCCGAAAGGCCAGCCAATCACACTAACAGGGATTGTTGGGTGTTCAAGCAGGCAGGTAAGTTAAGGGCCGAAAACAGAGACAAGGGGCTGCACAGGGACGACGAGGAGCCCAAGCCGCCGAACAACAATGGAAAGAAGGGCTTTCCCCCACAAGTGCGGACGGTGAACATGATATACGCAACTCACTTTCCCAAGCGGGAGCGGAAGCGTGCGCTACGGGACGTATACGCGATAGAGCCAGTCGCCCCAAAGTTCAACCCATGGTCCTCCTGCCCGATCACTTTTGATCGAAGGGACCATCCCACTAGCATCCGTCATGGCGGCTTCGCCGCATTGGTTCTAGACCCAATCATCGACGGATTTCATCTCACAAGAGTCCTCATGGACGGCGGCAGTAGCCTGAACCTGCTTTATCAGGATACAATGCGGAAAATGGGCATAGATCCCTCAAGGATTAAGCCCACAAGAACGACCTTTAAAGGCGTTATACCAGGTGTAGAAGCCAACTGTACAGGCTCAGTAACACTTGACGTGGTCTTCGGATCCCCGGACAATTTCCGAAGCGAAGAGTTAATCTTTGATATAGTCCCGCTTCACAGTGGCTATCACGCCCTGCTCGAACGAACCGCATTCGCAAAGTTCAAGGCGGTGCCGCACTACGCATATCTCAAGCTCAAGATGCCAGGCCCTCGAGGAGTAATTACGGTCAACGGAAACACTGAACGCTCCCTCCGTACGGAGGAGCATACGGCGGCTCTCGCAGCGGAGGTACAAAGTAGCCTTCTCAGGTAATTCTCCAGTCCGGCCATTAAAAAGCCAGACACTGCCAAGCGCGCCCGGAGTAACCCACAGTAGGACCGCCCGGCACACTCTGAGCAAGCGTAGCAATGCGGCCCCAACCCCAGCTTCCGCGACATAGTGAAACCAGTACCTCGCGTACATAACTACGCCCTTGAAATACCATGGGCACAGGGGAAGGGGCACAATAACGGCACGCCCAAAATACGGCTTAAAACGTACTAGGGGCTGCCGGATTCTTTTTTTTTTTAATTTTTCTTACTTTCAAGACTCCATACTTCGGACGACCTGTTCGGCAATTCGGCTGCCGCACAAACGATGCAAGATCCAGCGAGGCAGACAAGCCATGCCGCATTATGGAACTCCCAGGTGGTCTCCGTTATGAGCGGTATACCTGTTTTAAATACAATTCCACGGCCTGCCCCTGGTCAGGACATACTGAATAGTCCAATATCTTTTGCTTACCGCACTATTTGTATCGTTCGGCTTTGATAAATAGCCTCTCTATAAACAATGCTTAGCTTCTTGTCTATTTTTTGCATTATCTTCTTTTCACATTTATGTTTATTAAATGACATGATTGCACCCGTACACCATGGTACGGCAAACAAGCCAGGGGCTTCAGTACCCCTCATAATGGTGTGAGAAGTTCGTACACTTTCACAAGTGCGGCACCCCGAACTTATAGCACTATATGCATCGGCTCCGAATCATGATTTGGGTCAATAGTTGGGTTTGCCTGGCTCCTATGTTTTGGTGCCTTACGTTCCGCTCTATCGGCTAAGGTAGCACTAGGAGAACCACTGCGATTGTGCCCCGGTTCAGCTGTGTTAAGCACCTCAGTGGAGAAAGCTAAAACTGACTGTCATGATGAGGCGAGAGACCGGTCGCTGTTCGAGAGGTTTTTCGAGTCCCTAAAGACTTATGCCGCTTCGAGCGAGGAGCTGGCTTTGTCCGGCCAAGGCGTGGATAGCGCCCCGAACTCGGTCTTCCGAACTAGGGGCTTAGTTGAAATTTAAAATTATAGAGTTCTATGGCTAAGTGAGAGTGTTCAAGCATTATAGTCCGATTGCCTGGTTCGTTGTGCTGAGCGCCTCCCTCGAAGGACCCAACTATGGGAAAAAGAGCGCTCAGGTTTATCCCGAACACCCCAGCACTAGTGGCATGGGGGCAGAAGCCGACGAGTGGCCATCTCTCAATTTTTTGATAAACGGCCGCACAGAAAGTAATATTTTAAATTCAATAAGCATTGCTTAGCGCATATGAACAAGTTTTCAGCGCACAGGATAAACACGAGCGAGTTCATTCAAAAATCACATCCTTGGTACATTCATCCGCCACAAGGCGGGCACCTGCAAGAACATCCTTGTAGTAGTTCTCGGGCTTGCGATGCTCCTTCCTCGGCGGCGGCCCGTCCTTCACAAGCTTCTCACCGTCCAGTTTACCCCAGTGCACCTTTGCACGGGCAAGGGCCCGACGGGCACCTTCGATGCAGACGGAGCGCTTGATGACCTCAAGCCTCGGACAGGCCTCCACCAGCCGCCGCACCAGCCAGAAATAGCTCCCAGGAAGGGCCTCTCCAGGCCACAGCTGAACTATGAAGCCCTTCATGGCCTGTTCGGCCGCCTCGTGGAGCTCGACCAGCTGCTTCAGCTGGTCGCTCAAAGGCACAGGGTGTCCGGCCTCAGAATACTGAGACCAGAACACCTTCTCCGTCGAGCTGCCCTCTTCAGCTCGGTAGAATGCGGCGGCGTCGGATACGCTGCGGGGAAGATCTGCGAATGCCCCTGGAGAGCTCCGGATTCGGGTAAGTAACAAGTAGTTTACTTTTATATTTCTGCTTTGCATGAAGAATGCCTTACCCGCTGCTATCTTCCTCATCTCCTCCAACTCTTGGAGGGCTTTTGGGCTTCGGCCTTGGCAGACTTGGCAGTCTCAAGGGCCGTCGCGAGCTCGGATGCTTGCGCCTTTGACTCAAGCTCCAAACTCTCATGTTTTTTCATGAGAGCCTGAAGCTCTTGCTGCACCTCGCCGACCTGAGCCCCAAGTCTGTCTCGCTCAATGCGCTCCACGGCCGTTTTCTTTTCAGCCTCAGACAGCGCCTGCTTAAGGGTCGCCACCTCAGTCGTGGCCCCTACAATAAGCAGTACAATCCTGTTACTCTTTTTGCAATCAAGCCTTTTATAGGCACTTTTTCTGTAAGGTATTTCTTACCTTCTTTCTCCTTGAGCTGCCGCTTGGCAAGGCCGAGCTCTTGCTCGGTCCGCTCGAGGTCCTCCTTCAGGACACCCACCTCCGCAGTTAGTGCGGCGGTGGATAGCAGTGAAGCCTGCATACGCATATTGACTCTTTTTGTTAGACTCCTGCGAAATTTAATAGATCCTCTATTCGGCTTTTCTTTCCGAACGCCAAACAGAGCATCAGGGGCTACTGTCTATGCGGTAATATTTTTACATATTTTTACTTACCTCGAAGCCTGTTAGAAGGCTAGCGCAAGCTTCAGTCAGTCCGCTCTTGGCGGACTGAACCTTCTGGATCACCGTACTCATAATAGTACGGTGCCCCTCGTCGATGGAGGCACCGTCAAGCACCTCCAGCAGATTGTCCGGCACCTCCGGTTGGACGAAAGCCGCCGGCTCAGAAGGCTTGCTCCTCTTGGAAGGAGTTCGCCTACCGCGGTCCGGAACTGTGGAAGATTTCGGCGCGGTGTCCGGCACAAAGCCGGACTTGGAGCCCTGGGGGGCCTTATCCCCTTCACTCCTGGAGTCCGGGAGGTTGCCTTGCGGCTCCTCCGGGACCACCTCCTCCTGCCCCGGAGCTTGTCACGACGCCACTTTGGCATCGTCTGCAGTGCAGGGGGAGGCAGTGGGCGGAACTGAGTTCACGTCCGATGAGTCCAGGGAGCCGCCCGACGATTCGTTGAACTCGGCCTGGGGCGGGCTGCATAATTACGTTCGACATTAGGGAAAGCTATGCAACAAAGGAACATCATGAGTTACTCTGATGTCCGAACTTACGATTTCGTCGGATGCTTGGCCCTGTTTGGCCACTCCTCTTCGCCCTCTTCGGCGTTGGGGGAGTAGTCCGGCGGAGGGGTCTTCCTTTTCCTAGACCCCTCGACCTCCCCCGTTGGGGCGGCCTTCCTCTTCTCTCCTCCCTCCGCTGGGGGGGAGAGTTTTCTTCTTCCTCCTCCTCGTTTTCACGGGAAGAGGGCGTCTCGGACTCGTCGGATGACGAGTCCGACACCACCACGTTACGGGCACTCTTTCGAGTCCCCGTGGTCCTCTTCTTCTTGGCCTTCTTCTCCGGCACCACATAAGGCGCCGGAACCAGCAGCTTCACTAGTAGAGCTGGGGCTGGGTCTTCGGGCAGCGGAGCCGGACAGTTAATCGGTCCGGATATCGCCCGCCAAGCCTGTCAAAGGTAAGGGAGTTTAGATCCCGCATAGAGTCAAACTATGAAGAAAGCTTAACATCCTATAAAAGGTGAAGATAGCTTACCTCGCTAGCGTGACGCTGCGAGCTGTATCCGCGGTCCTCGGAAGCGGATGCGGGAGCCTTGGCGCCCTTGAATAGCACCTTCCAAGCATCTTCGTACGTCGTGTCAAAGAGCCTGCTAAGGGTTTGGTGCTGCGCCGGGTCGAACTCCCACAGATTAAAATCCCGTTGTTGGCACGGGAGGATCCGGCGAACGAGCATAACCTGGATTACATTAACAAGCCGGATTGGCTTGTTCACCAGGGACTGGATGCATGTTTGCAGTCCGGTCACCTCTTTCTCGTCACCCCACGACAGGCCCGTCTCTTTCCAGGACATAAGCCGCGTGGGGGGTCCAGATCAGAACTCGGGGGCTGCGGTCCATTTCGAATCGCGTGGCTCGGTGATGTAAAACCACCCGGATTGCCACCCCTTTAGGGTCTCCACAAAAGAGCCCTCGAACCATAGGACGTTGACCATCTTGCCCGCCATGGCGCCTCCGCACTCCGCCTGGCTGCCGCGCACCACCTTGGGCTTGACGTTGAAGGTCTTGAGCCAGAGGCCGAAATGAGGGCGGACGCGGAGGAAAGCCTCACACACGACGATAAACGCCGAGATGTTGAGGATGAAGTTCGGGGCCAGATCGTGGAAATCCGGGCCGTAGTAGAACATGAGCCCCCGGACAAATGGGTGGAGTGTAAAACCCAGTCCACGGAGGAAGTGGGGAAGAAATACTACCCTCTCATGGGGCCTTGGGGTGGGGAGAAGCTGCCCCTTTTCGGGAAGCCGGTGCGCGATGTCCTTAGACAGGTATCCGGCCTTCCTTAGCTTCTTGACTTGGCCCTCCGTAGCGGAGGAGACCATCCACTTGCCTCCCGCTCCGGACATTGCTGGAGAAGGTTGAGGTGGGAAGTGCGGGCTTGGGCGCTAGAGCTCGAGTGCGCAGGAGATGGATAGGCAAAGGAGGAAGAAGGCGTAGGTAAAAAGGTGGATCGTTATCCCCTTATATGGGCGGATGCGGTTGTGCGTCCCCACCAGCATAGTAAAACTCGCTTGCCTCCCAAGCGACGTGATAAATGGCGCGGTTGGGTTACCCACGTCCGTATTGATGAGAATCCCGTAAAGGGGGTACACGATCTCTGCTTTGACAAGACGTGCCAAGGAAACCGCCTCACAAAACATGCTGAGGTGGAAAAGTAAAAACGATTCGAGTAAAGGACTTGGCCGTAGTGTGATGACGCACTGCGGAATACGTCAGCAGATTTGATTTGTGTTTATATCATTCTCTCTATGGCAATATGTGGGAGCTTATTTTGCAGAGCCGGACACTACTCTTGGTGTTTACAATCTTCTATGAAGGACTTGGAGGAGGAACCCGCCTTGCAATGCCGAAGACAATTTGCGCGCCGGACTCGTCGTCATTGAAGCCTGGTTCAGGGGCTACTGAGGGAGTCCTGGATTAGGGGGTGTTCGGGTAGCCGGACTATACCTTCAGCCGGACTCCTGGACTATGAAGATACAAGATTGAAGACTTCGTCCCGTGTCCGGATGGGACTTTCCTTGGCGTGGAAGGCAAGCTTGGTGATGCGGATATTCAAGATCTCCTACCATTGTAACCGACTCTATGTAACCCTAACCCTATCTGGTGTCTATATAAACCGGAGGGTTGTAGTCCGTAGGCAATCAACTCCATATACAACAATCATACCATAGGCTAGCTTCTAGGGTTTAGCCTCCTTGATCTCGTGGTAGATCTACTCTTGTACTACCCATATCATCAATATTAATCAAGCAGGACGTAGGGTTTTACCTCCATCAAGAGGGCCCGAACCTGGGTAAAACATCGTGTTCCCTGCCTCCTGTTACCATCCGGCCTAGACGCATAGTTCGGGACCCACTACCCGAGATCCGCCGGTTTTGACACCGACACCAACCATAGCATTAAGATATATTGGTCCCTCTTCAATCCCGTATGCATCAATTTCTATGCTAGGTAGAAGCTTCTGTCACTCTTGCCCTCCAATACATAGTCCTATCAACATACAACTAACCCTATTGTGTGATCCACGCGCGCGCTCATATGATGGGCACCAAAGGACAACAACATAACCACAAGCAAATTAAATCAATCATAGCAATTCATCAACCACCGATAGGACAACAAAAATCTACTCAGACATCATAGGATGGCAACACATCATTGGATAATAATATGAAGCATAAAGCACCATGTTCAAGTAGAGGGTACAGTGGGTTGCGGGAGAGTGGACCGCTGTAGATAGAGGGGGGGAGGTGATGGAGATGTTGGTGAAGATGGCGGAGGTGTTGGTGGAGATCGCGGTGATGATGATGATGGCCACGGCGGCGTTCCGGCACCACCGGAGGAGAGGGGAGAGGGGGGCCCTTCTTCCTCTTCTTCCTTAACCTCCTTCCTAGATGGGAGAAGGGTTTCCCCTCTGGTCCTTGGCCTCTATGGCATGGGAGGTGTTGGGGATATCACTACTGGGCGTAAACCGGCCTATCTGGGCCGGGTTAACTTCGTTAGTAGTTAAGTATGTTAAAGCCCAAGAAGGCAGATGAGGGCTCAAGGCCCATAGTCGGTTCAAGGCCTGTAGCCGTAAACCGGCGTTGGTATTTAACTTGTATTGTAAGTTAGGAATAAGTAGAGACCAAAGCGGACACATCTATGAGCCGGTATTGGGATCTGTGAACCGACGGGCGTCACCCGTGTATATAAGGGGACGACCCGGCGGCGCTTCAAGGACAACAGACAGCAACTCGAGACATAGGCGAAGCTTGTTTGCTCCCTAGTCATCGAAACCCCATCAATTCCATCACAACTAGACGTAGGCTTTTACCTTCATCGAAGGGGCCGAACTAGTATAAACTCTCTTGCGTCCCTGTGTCCACTTTAACCCCTTCAAGCTAACCCGTCGCGATGGCTCCACGACTAAGTCCTTTTTCTAGGACATCTGCCGTGACAAAACCACGATAGTTGGCGCCCACCGTGGGGCTATCGCACGATGGTTTCAAGTTCTTGGAGGGCCGCTTTGAAGGACTCGAGGGCTACGCCGTAGGCCGGATGACTAAGAGTCGTCGCGGCAAGCTTTACATCGACGATGCAGGCTGGGGCCCCGAGGCCGGCTTAGTTGAGTACAGGTACCGGGTCCCCTTTGGTGGCATACACGTTTTCATCGGCAAGATCGGAGAACCGGGCCCTGAGCCGGATATCTGCACCGACCTCGTCGAAACGGCTCAGCGTGCGCGATCTGCCCGGGTTAAACCGGCCATGAAGCTTGCCTTCGAGGGAGTCATCCATGGAGGAGGTCATGAGGATGGATCGGGATCTGGCGGCGAGACTGTCATTTACTCCAGCGATGAGTCATCAACCGGAGAAACCGAATCTCTATATCAGCTACAAGATGGCTGGATTGGGGGCTGTTCCGACGGCGACAGTATTCGGACCCCTCTGATCTGCCCAACCGAGTTGGAATATTCATGGCCAGCACACAAGCAACACTTCATTCTTCGACCGCTGCGGCAACAACCTCCAGTTCAGCAGCGGCGACGGCTGCCGGGGCAAGAGGCCCTGTGCGCCCGCCGGCTCAAGTTCTATCAGAGCTATTTGATGCATTGGCTGTGCTTATGGCGGAAGCTAATCCAGCGGATCAGGACATCCACAACGCGGAGATTGCAAAGGTAAGGGAGCAGATCACCCAGGCCAAGGCGGACTTGGCAGCTGAGGATACCAGGATGGCCACAGAGCGGGCCGCTCTAGACGCAGAAGCCTACAGGCTCATGTTGGACCAGAACGCGTCGCATGAAGTCATGAGGAGGAAATACCAATCCCGTTTGCCTCCGGTTTTCGAGGCCAGAGAACTTTTCAACACCCCGGGAGCAGGAACCAGTAATCCGCAGGAGGGAAACCGGGCGGAAGCTCCTGGGACCGGTGCACCGGTTCAGCCTCGTCGGATGGATCCGCCTCGTCAAAACACCGTTATACCTCAGGCTGTTTCAACACCTCCGGGTCACTACTCCAACCCAATGGACAATCTCGTCGCCGCTGCTGCACGGCTGGAGGCCATTCCAACTGAAGGTGACTCACTGCAGGCGATAGAGACGCGACGGGTCAAGGAGCTTCTTAGGACAGCTTTGGACCAACAGGAAGCATACTCGTACAGCCGCGACCGGATCCACTCGACCCCTCGCCCAAGCCGGAGCTATAGCAGGCGTATGGAGGAACTGGCAGTATCAAGTAATGAACGACGTGGAGCACCCCATGGCAACAACCCGACGGGTGGTGCTGATAACGCTCAGGAAGTGGTGGACCGGGCCCGAGCACGCAGGGAGGCCGAGTTAGCCGCACAATATCAGGCTCGGCAGCTTACGCCGGTTCGTCCAACTATTTCGGTCGAACCCGGTGTTACTTCTAGCTCTTTGGGGGTGCCTTGCCTTGTCCCCGCTTTACGCAATGTGCGCCTGCCCAAGGATTTCAAGGGTCCGCGCAAGGTACCAAATTACACAGCGGATCAAACCCCAGAGACATGGGTGGAGAGCTATGAGATGGCCATGGAGATGCTGGATGTGGATGATGCGGCATGTGCGAAATACTTCACCATGATGCTTGAAGGAACGGCTCGCACTTGGTTAAAAAGCTTACCGGCCAATTCTATCAGTTCATGGGCCCAATTACGAGCCCGGTTTATCAATAATTTCAAGGATACATGTAAGCAGCCCATGTCGATAGTAGACTTAGCTGCCTGTGTCCAGGAGGAAGGAGAATCGACGACTCATTGGGTGCACCGGGTCTCACAAGTGTTGCATTCATCAGACGCATCAACGCTGACACCAGTCTTAACCCTAGAAGGCAACTGTCGGTTTGGGCCCCTAAAGCTGAAGTTGGGATGGATGAAGCGCCATTGCACTAACATGGGGACCCTCATGGCTGCTTTGGTAAAGTATGCTGATTCTGATAGTACCAAGGATCCCGAATCTGATGATGACAAGGTAGGGAAGGGAAAGAGGAACAACAACTCCAAAGGCCAGCAGCATCACTGGGCAGGCAATGGTGGTGGAGGCAAGCGTAAAGCGGATGGTAACATGGACTTTGTGTCTAATACCAACGCGCAGGACAATGGCCAGCGACGCAAGGGTAAACCGAAAAATTGCAGTGGGGCACCCAACCCTAACCCGGACCGCCTAAATTATCTACTGAGCCAGCCCTGTCCAAGACATGGGATGAAGGAGGTGCCAGCAAACCACCTTTGGAAGGATTGCTTCATTATGCAGGAGTTCAAGAATTCTAATGCTTTCCGGTATGATCACGGCTCCGGCGGTGGCTCAGGATCCGGGCCGGGTTACGGTGGAGGAAATTCCGGTTCAGGATTTAACAGTAATCCGGGCGGACATAACAGTCAAAATAATCAGAACAACCAGGGTGGTTACAACCAGCAGCAGCAACAGTCAGGTTACCAGAGCAACCCAAAGCAATTGAATAGTGGGCAGTACCATGTCTTTACCACTAGCTTGGACAAGCGAGACCGGAAGGTTCAGAGGCGGGCAATCAACTCTGTTGAACCGGCCGTGCCCCGTTATCTACGCCGGTCTGAACAGCCAATCATATGGAGCAGAGAGGATCACCCTCCCCAGGTTGATAATCCGGGTCAGTTGGCTCTGGTGGTGGCGCCTCAGGTGGGAGGTTACAAGTTCACCAAAGTTCTCATGGATGGAGGGAGCAACATTAATATCTTATACTATGAGACCTTCCGTCGTATGGGACTAACAGATAAAAATCTCAAACCGTCTAATACGGTGTTCCACGGTGTAGTACCTGGCAAGTCAGCATATCCTGTTGGTAAGATAGCTCTGGAAGTGGCCTTTGGAGATGATCACGATTCCAGGTCGGAGACATTGACGTTTGAAGTGGTGAAAATCCAAAGTCCATATCACCTGTTTGGGCGACCGACCTACGCCAAGTTTATGTCACGGCCCTATTATGTGTATTTGCAGCTCAAGATGCTGGGTTACAAGGGGACAATAACGGTTCACGGAAGCCGTAAAATCGCTTTGGAGTGCGAGGAAGGAAATGCGGCTTACGCAGAGTCGGTTTGTGCCACCGAGGAGCTGAAGTATTATAAGGACAGTGTTGATCCGGCGGACATGACTCCATTAAAAAAGCCAACTACGGAGCATGATCCGGCCCTGAAGTTCAAATCGGCAGCAGAAACTAAGCTTGTTGACTTCGTACCGGGTGATTCGTCCAAGCAGTTCAGCATCAGTGCCAACTTGGATCCGAAATAGGAAAGCGTGCTCATCGAGTTCATCCGTGAGAATCGGGACATTTTTGCATGGAAGCCCTCTGACATGCCAGGTGTACCGAGGCAACTCGCTGAGCACACCCTTAATGTGGATCCTAAATACAAACCGGTGAAACAGTTCCTCCGCCTGTTTAACAAAGAAAGACGCAAGGCGATTGGAGAAGAGGTAGCCAGGCTCTTTGCAGCTGGTTTTATTGTTGAAGTTTTTCACCCTGAGTGGCTTGCCAATCCGGGGCTAGTCCTTAAGAAAAATAGCACCTGGCACATGTGTGTGGATTACACATATCTTAATAAGGCTTGCCCAGCAGATCCTTTTGCCCTCCCCCGTATTGATCAAATCATTGATGCTACGGCGGGTTGTGAGCGTTTAAGTTTTTTGGATGCATATTCTGGCTATTATCAGATCAAAATGGCAGTTAAGGACCAGGAGAAGACGGCATTCATAACTCCCTTTGGAGCCTTCTGCTATGTGTCTATGCCCTTTGGGCTCAAAAGTGCCCAGGGAACTTATCAACGGTGTGTACAAAATTGTCTTCACAAGTAGATTGGCCGTAATGTACATGCTTACGTGGATGATATTGTGGTTAAGTCCAGGGAGAAGGAGACTCTGGTTGACGATTTGAAGGAAACCTTTGATAACCTAAGGACGTACAAGATGATGCTTAATCCGGACAAGTGTGTCTTTGGTGTACCGGCGGGCAAGTTATTGGGTTTTCTGGTGTCCAACAGGGGAATTGAGGCTAATCCGGAGAAGATCACAGCCATCACCTCCCTGGCTAAACCGAAGTGTATCAATGATGTTCAACGCCTGGCAGGCCGGATTGCCGCGTTAAGCCGGTTTATCAGCCGCCTTGGTGAGAAGGCAATCCCTTTGTATCAGATGTTGAAGAAGACGGTTCAGTTCGTCTGGAGTTCTGCTGCTGATGAAGCATTTGAGGACTTAAAGCGGCAATTGGCCAATCCGCCTGTGCTCGCCGCTACTATTGACAAGGAGCCGTTACTGCTATATGTTGCTGCTAATGCTCGTGCGGCCAGTGCGGCTATTGTGGTGGAGCGAAAGGAGGCAGGTAAGGAGCATCCGGTTCAACGTCCGGTCTATTATATCAGCGAGGTACTCATTGAGTCCAAGCAAAGGTATCCGCATTGGCAGAAGCTGGTGTACGGAGTTTTTATGGCAAGCCGGAATCTTAAGCAATACTTCCAAGGGCACCCAATTACGGTGGTCAGTTCTGCTCCTTTGGGGGATATCATCCAGAACCGGGAAGCGACTGGTCGGATTGCCAAGTGGGCTATAGAGCTTGGGCTGCACGGATTGCAGTATGTGCCTCAGAGGGTGGTGAAGTCTCAAGCACTGGTTGATTTCATCAATGATTGGACGAAAATGCAAGCACGTGAGGAAAAGCCAGATCACACATATTGGACCATCCATTTTAACGGATCCAGGCAATTGGAAGGCTCGGGGGCTGGAGTCGTATTAACTTCCCCACGAGGTGATAAGTTTTGTTACGTTCTCCGCTTAATGTTTCCTTGTACTAACAATGCAGCTGAGTATGAAGCCTTGCTCCATGGTCTTCGGATGGCTAAGGAGATGAACCTAAGTCGAGTTAAGTGCTTCGGTGACTCGGACCTCGTGGCTCAACAAGTGTCTGGCACTTGGGACTCCAAGGACCTACTCATGGCAGCATATCCTCGTGAGGTGGATATTGTTGCAGGTCATTTTAAGGCTATCAGGTGGACCACGTGGACCGACGGAAGAATGAAGCGGCAGACGCTTTAAGCCGGCTGGGCTCTCAGTGCAAACCGGTCCCGCCCAATGTTTTTTTGGATGTGCTGCACAACCCGTCGGTCAAGCTCCCTGGTGAAGCGGATTTGGCTATTCCTGATCCGGAGGCTCAATTGGTGGCAGCTCTTCATGTCATTCCGGATTGGACGCTTCCTTACCTGGCGTACATGAACCGGGGCGAGTTACCAGAGGATGAGATTCTGGCCCGATAGATAGTCCGGCGATCCAAGTCCATGACTATTGTCAATGGCGACTTGCATCATTGCAGTATATCAGGGGCGTTTCAACGCTGTGTGTCTCCTGAACAAGGCTGTGAAATTTTGCGTGAGATCCACGAAGGAGATTGTGGTCACCATGCCGGTTCAAAATCTTTGGTAGCTAAAGCGTTTCGCCATGGCTTCTATTGGTTAACTGCTCATGCTGATGCGGAGGATCTGGTCAGACGATGTGATGGTTGCCAAAAGTTTTCAAGATGTGCTCATGTGCCGGCTCAAGAATTGAGAATGATTCCAATTACTTGGCCGTTTGCGACTTGGGGGCTAGATATGGTTGGGCCTTTCAAAAGGTCCAAAGATAAGAAGACCCACCTCCTGGTGGCGGTTGACAAGTTCACAAAGTGGGTAGAGGCAGAACCGGTTAGCAAGTGTGATGCGGCCACGGCGGTTTAGTTTATCAAAAAAGTGATTTTCCGTTTTGGCTTTCCACACAGTATCATCACAGATAATGGTACCAATTTGTCCAAGGGTGCCATGAAGGAGTTCTGCGAACGGGAGCACATCCGGCTTGACGTTTCATCAGTGGCACACCCACAGTCCAATGGTCAAGCAGAAAGGGCTAATCAAGAGATCTTGAGAGGCATCAAGCCCCGGCTCATGGTTCCTTTGCAGAGAACGCCGGGTTGTTGGGTAGAAGAATTACCATCTGTGTTATGGAGCATCAATACCACACCCAACAGATCAACAGGATACACACCATTCTTCATGGTTTACGGAGCAGAGGCGGTTCTCCCCAGTGATATCCGTCATGATTCACCTCGTGTGACGGCTTATGTTGAAGCGGACAATGAGACAGCACGGCAAGATGCTTTGGACCGATTAGAGGAAGAGCGTGACATAGCAGCCGCCCGATCGGCGATTTACCAACAGGATCTTCGTCGTTATCACAGTCGCCGAGTCAGAACCAGAACCTTTCAGGAAGGAGATTTGGTGCTTCGGCTCATCCAAGATCAGACTGATATGCATAAGCTATCCCCACCTTGGGAGGGGCCTTTCATGGTCAGCAAGAATCTGCACAATGGGTCATACTATCTGATCGATATTCGAGAGCATAAAAACTCATGTACATCAAAGGAGGAGACCAACAGGCCGTGGAACATAGCTCATCTTCGGCCTTACTATACCTGAGCCATTGGCTCTACCTATGTACATATTACGACGATGTATATATTATGATTAAATATAATAAACCGGAACCTCAGCTAAAGCGGGGTATCTGTTCTTTTACATCATGTGTGGTTACACGGAGTTGTTCTAAAGCGGCCTCTGGTTTACCCCTTGAGTTAGCTTTTCAAAAGCATCATGTTATATCACTTGGGGGCTTGGTCGTGTCCGAACCAATGCAATACCTCTTGATAGGCGAGAGCCACCAGATCACTTGGGGACTTGGTCACGTCTGAACCAGTCATGCCTCTTGATCGGCCTAAGGCCACAGAATCACTTGGGGGCTTGGTCGAACCCGAACCATTGCCATGCCACTTGATCGGCATAAATGCCATGGTTTCATTTGGGGACCTGGCTGACTTGAACCATAGCTACACCTATCGGGAGCTTGGTCGTGTCCGACCATGGTAACGCCATCTGATCAGCTCAAATAAGCCTCTTTTTGCAAACGGTTTTGTCATTGCCTTTGCTTCACCTTTTTCTTTGAAAGATATTTCTTTCTTTTTATTGCGTTCTTTAAACCGACAAAGTTTTAAAGCCGGTTCAAACTGTCAATTGACGGAACACGGTCCATTTTAATCCGGAGACTATTTGCTCGGTTTGATTTTTTGTTGACATCCTATTACGGAGTAACACGGTGTTTATTATAACCCGGCACAGTTTACATGGTAAACCGGCATCATATATATACAGGAGCTGCTATCTCCTCCAACAGTGTGGGTTTATAAAACTCCACTTCAAGATTGGCCAAGCCAACTTCACATCCAAACGACGGCAGATATTATGTATCTCAAAATTTGGTCATATACTTAAAAAAATCGGATGTTTTGATTTCATGTATGCAGACATCATATTCCGCCTGACAGTACAACCGTGGTGGCACTTTAAGATTTTTATTGCAGAAAGTACTTTGGAAAGTTCATCACCCAAAGGAAGAGCAAGTTGCAGTAATTATGCACGAAGGCATATCAGCATCAAAAGTATCAGCTAGCCTATTACAAGGCAACATGGTGCCCACAATAAGATCATTGTTTTTCATAAGGGAGAAGCAGTTTTAAACCGGCTTCCGGTTCAAGCTTGGTCACCAGCCCGTCCTGATGGTTGTGGGTCATCCCGCGCTGCTTCAGCTTCAGTTTCTCTACCCAGCGGCTGGAAATCAACAGTTGTCCAGTCGATTCCCATTAATGCTTGAAAGACAGCTTCATCATGGATCAGCAAAGACGGGTCAATATCGGGAGCGTAAGTATGCTTAAGGATTGGAGGGATAAGATTTTCTGCTTCATGAATTGGTGCAGCTACTCGCTTGTTTTGATTGTCATATTGGGCTTGATAATGAGACAAGTCTGCTTCTTCAGCCAATTGACAAGCTAGCGGACGCACCTCCCGGTTTATAGCTCGCAGATTCGCTTCACTAAACTCTGACCCGTCTTCCTTCAAGCTGGGATAGCCCTGAGCCGCTTCAATAGGGTCAAAATCCGGCACCCAAGCTTTTGCCCGGATTAAGGCATTGATCGCACCGGTTCGAGCAGCAGATTTCTTCAGCTCTTCAACCCGGGCAGGAAGCACCGACAGTTTCATCAGAGTGTCCTGAATCAAAGTGGGCGCCGGTTTGTTGTGGGATGCAGTACAGATGATACGCTGTGCACCAGTGTACAGTTGTTCGATCAACGTATAGGCAGCTTTCAATTTCTTCCGCACATCTGACCCCAAGTGACCAATGCGTGTCCCTGAAATATCATAAAGGGTTAACAAACCGGCAGCTCTGTAAGACGGCTGAATCAATTCAGAAGTCAAACCGGCTTACCAAAGATAGCAGTGGTCATGGCATGCACGTGCCGCTTTATGCTGGTCAGTTCATCCACCATCGGTTTTAGTGCAGCCTCGGCATCTTCTGCTCGTTTGATTAAAGCGGATTTTTCAGTGGCCCAATCCGCCCGCTTCTTCTTGAAGCTCTCCTTAAGCTGTTCCATGGCGCTTAAAGCGCTGGTTAATTCCTCTTTTGCTTTGGAGGTTTCAGCTTGTTGGGATTTCAGATTTTCTTGGAGATCGGCGACTTGGCTTTCTTTCGTCTTCAGCTCAGCCTACATGCAGACAGTTATATGATTCAGCAAAACGGTACAAGGATTGAAGTACCAACCACATAACAAGTTATGCACTTGGCACTTGGGGGCTAATGCATATTCGATCTTCATCTTTTCAATTGCTTACAAAGTCCCAAGATCAATACAAGTATTCAACTTGGCACTTGGGGGCTAATGGCTATTTGCTCGTATATATTCTGATGCGGGGATCTCAATTACTTAAAAGTCCCGGTTTAACTACGCTAAGTTGAACCGGCCCTTGGGGACTACATCAGCGAATTTCAAAGCATTAAAGATTTATATTAGTAAGTCCCGGTTTGAAAGAAGATTACAAACCGGCCCTCGGGGGCTAGGAGCGTCAACAAGAATTGAAATATACAAGCAGGAAAGAGCATATGGAAGTTACCTCATATTTATCTTTCATCATGTTAACCAGACCGGCTTCATAGTCACGACTGGTATACAGCCGGTTCAGGTAGCCGGAATGGATATCTTGGGCATTCAGAGCAGCGTAAGTCGCCAAATTAGCATTCCACTTGCCTTTGCCAAAGGCAGCAAATTCTTCCTTGGCAGTATGTTTGGACAAAGCGACAGGATTGCTTGGCTCTGTATGGCCAATGCCAGTAATGACAACCTCATCATCCTTGGCATCGCCGGTTTGCACTGGGGCTGTTGGCTTGTCAGTAGGCTTTGTCGGACCGGTGGATTTCTCAATTCGGATGGAGCTTGTGGGCTGATTGACAGGACTTGAGGTATCAACAGGTCTCTCTTCAGCAATAAGATCGTCGTCTTGCTACGGTGGATCATTGGGTATATCCTCAGGAATAGCCGCTTCAAGATCCGGTGTTTTGCCCGGTTCATGGACGGCATCCTCTTCGGCCGCTTTGTCCAGGCGAGCCTTCTTGCTTGGCCTAGGCTTGGCCCTGAAAGGAATAACAAAATCAAATACAACATATGTTCCAAGGTGATGTACTGCAAATATTATGATAAGTATAACTTACCCAAGCACCATTTTGAGCGGTGGCAGCTGAGTAGCCGATGAATGGCCAGAGGATGAGTGGGAAGTAACCTGGTAATTGGACTCAGATGGATTAAGAGGTTGACGAAAGCAGCCCGCTTTAGGACAAGCACTGACAAGAAAATTAGAGACCTCTGATTGGCGTTTCCGAACCGGACTGTTCGGTAAACCGGCAGAGGTAACTACCTGGCCGCTGTGCCGGGTTGTGCGACGAGCTTCGTGCTGTTGGGTCTTCATAAGAAATTTGGGATCCAAATAAGCAAGAGGATGAGAAAATTTAACTTTCCGGTTTGCCTGACGGATTTTTAGTGAAGGCAAAGGTTCTGAATCGGAAGAGAGAATAATTACCTCTGCAGCATCAGCATGGCTGGCTTCGGCATCATCCTGACAAATATCATCATCAATAAGACACATGAAAAATAAGCCAAGTGAGTCAAGCCCTACCTCAAGGTCCGGATTATCCACATCATCATCAGGGGCCGGATTAGAGGATGCAGTGGTTCTTTTCCTGTGGGCAGTCTTCTTCACAGCTTTAGTCTTTTGCCGGGTTGCTCTTTCCAGTTTGTCTGGTTTTTCTGGTTTCTCCTGCGGCAGTTTCTTGCTCCAAAACGGATCATTGCCCTGGTTACACAGACACTGATATTAAACAATGACCAGATATATCAATAATAGATTCAGCAAAAAGTAAAATCAAACTCTTACAGCTGGCGGTTTGTTGGTGGCACAGAAGGGAAGTAGGCCGGTTTTAGCACATATGTGTTCCGGTTCATTCAGCATCTTATTCACAGCCTCTGTGATTTCTTCATCAGTGAGCTGGATGTTGGCATGTCGCAGTGGGTCATCAACACTGCCAGTATACTCGCACATCAAACCGGAGCGCTGACTAAGGGGTAGTATGCTCCATGATATCCAACAACGAGCGAGATCAACCCCTGTTAAACCATTGGCTATAAAGGCTCTGAGTTTGGACAGTTGAGGAGCGTATTTGCTTCTCTCTTTGGCAGTCAACCTTTGCGAAAAGGGGTGTGTATTGCTAAGCCACTCCGGACGAAAGCCAGGCAAAGGATTTTCACCAGCAGGGGAGGTGTCTTCGCAATAGAACCATGTTTGATTCCACTCTTTGGGGTGGCTATGCAGCTTGGCATGAGGGTATGTGACCTCTTTCCTTTTCTTAATCGCCACACCGCCCAATTCCGTATTGGAACCATCAGAAAACTCAGTACGGCGGTTTAGATGGAAACAGTCTCTGAACAACTCCACTGTGGGATCCTCTTGAAAGAACGCCTCACAGAGCACTTGGGAGTGACACATGTTTGTAACAGAGTTGGGACCAGTGTCTTGTGGGTGGAGTTTAAAATCGGCTAAAACGTCCCGGTAAAATTTAGAAGCAGGCGGCTTAAAGCCCCGGGCTAAGTGATCTACGAAAATGCCGCCCTCTCCTTCTTGAGGTGTGGGAGGGCATTCTTTGCTAGGAGCCCTCCAATGGATGGTATCTTTGCTGCCTAAGGCGCCGATCAGGACTAAATCGTCCAGTTGAGCCTCTGTGACGCGAGAAGGAACCCAGTTGCACTCATATACTTGCTTGGCCATGATGAAATCTACAAGGTAGGTGATCCCAGTTCAAAAATGCATTGATTAAAGTACATTGGTATGTGCAATGTTAAACCGGAGACAGATCTATCTAAATCGGAGTTTTATGAAGCAACAACATCTGGCAGTTCAACAAGGGGACTAATGGTATATACCGGTTTGGAAATTTTTTCTACAAAGTTAAACCGCCTGGTCTAAACATTGAAGCAGATGACTAAGTTTACAGAAACAGATTTCATAAGACTTCTCTACAGCGACGGATCTGAAGCAAGTTCAGAAAATAAGGAAAATATTCAAGGTTCAAAAAAGAACAGTACTGAATCAATGGGCAGAGATACATATAGATCTATGGTCTTGAGGCATGAAACTGAAGGCGGATGCTAAAAACTACCGCTACACAGAGTAAGGATTCACAGATGCATCTAGGAGTTATCGTATGAACACGAAATAGACGATGAACACAAAACAGGTGATGAACACTAGAAGAACATGAAACCCTAGAGCAGATCTGTGTTGAAAAGAACAGAAGACTTACTGGAGATGAGAAAGATGCGGAAGGTTGCCGCGGTGCTCTGGTGCGCCCAGGTTGATGCAGCGGCCAAGGTTGATGCAGAGGTTGACGGTGGCGGCGGAGCTCCGAAGCTGGGCGACGCAAGGAAGACGAAGCACAAGGGCACGGAGGGGAAAAAGAAATGACCCTTCGGTCCTATTTATAAGGCAAGGGACAGGAGTCAGGCGCAAAAATCAAGGGACCGTGGGTTTGGAAACGAAGATGTCGCCTTAATTGTCGCAGAACTATTAAGGTCCTTTATAACAGGTGACGCCACGCCGGTCTACAACGACCAGAGAAGATGACATCACGGCGGTTCAACAAACTACAAGAAGATATTAAAGATGAAGATTTTTGCTAAAGGATTGACATGAACATGTTCAAATCAATCTGGGGCCTAATGTTGGCGATATCACTACCGGGCATAAACCGGCCTATCTGGGCCGGGTTAACTTCGTTAGTAGTTAAGTATGTTAAAGCCCAAGAAGGCAGATGAGGGCTCAAGGCCCATAGTTGGTTCAAGGCCTGTAGCCGTAAACCGGCGTTGGTATTTAACTTGTATTGTAAGTTAGGAATAAGTAGAGACCAAACCGGACACATCTATGAGCCGGTATTGGGACTCTGTGAACCGACGGGCGTCACCCGTGTATATAAGGGGACGACCCGGCGGCGGTTCAAGGACAACAGACAACAACTCGAGAGACAGGCGAAGCTTGTTTGCTCCCTGGTCATCGAAACCCCATCAATTCCATCACAACTAGACGTAGGCTTTTACCTTCATCGAAGGGGCCGAACTAGTATAAACTCTCTTGCGTCCCTGTGTCCGCCTTAACCCCTTCAAGCTAACCCGTCGCGATGGCTCCATGACTAAGTCCTTTCTCTAGGACATCTGCCGTGACAAAACCACGACAGGAGGGGCGAGAGCCCCTCCGAGATTGGATCTGTCTCTCTGTCTCTCTCTGTTTCTGCGTTCTCTTCTGGCTCTGTTTCACCGTTTCATATATATATGGAGATCCGTAACTCCGATTGGCCTGAAACCTTCGCCGTGATTTTTTTCCGAATATTAGCTTTCTTGCGGCAAAAGAAGAGCATCAACCGCCTTACGATGGGCTCACGAGGGTAGGGAGCGCGCCCTAGGGGGGGCGCCCCCTGCCTTGTGACCACCACAGGCACTGGTTCACGTTGATTTTCCTTCCGAATTTTCCATATTTTCCAAAAATAAGCTCCATCCGTTTTTATCCCGTTTGGACTCCATTTGATATGGATATTCTACGAAACCAAAAACATGCAACAGACAGGAACTGGCACTGGGCACTGGATCAATATGTTAGTCCCAAAAATAATATAAAAAGTTGCCAAAAAGTATATGAAAGTTGAATAATATTGGCATGGAACAATAAAAAATTATAGATACGACGGAGACGTATCAGCATCCCCAAGCTTAATTCCTGCTCGTCCTGGAGTAGGTAAATGATAAAAAAATTAATTTTTGATGTGGAATGCTACCTAGCATTATCTTGATCATATGTCTAATCATGGCATGAATATTAAGACACGAGTGATTCAAAGCAATAGTCTATCCTTTGACATTAAGACAATAATACTTCAAGCATACTAATAAAGCAATCATGTATTTTCAAAATAACATGGCCAAAGAAAGTTATCCCTACAAAATCATATAGTCTGGCTATGCTCCATCTTCACCGCACAAAATATTCAAATCATGCACAACCCTGATGACAAGCCAAGCAATTGTTTCATACTTTTGACGTTCTCAAACCTTTTCAACTTTCACGCAATACATGAGCGAAGGCCATGGACATAGCACTATAGGTGGAATAGAATATGATGGTGGAGGAGACAAAAAGGAGAAGATAGTCTCACATCAACTAGGCGTATCAACGGGCTATGGAGATGCCCATCAATAGGTATCAATGTGAGTGAGTAGGGATTGCCATGCAATAGATGCACTAGAGCTATAAGTCTATGAAAGCTCTAACTGAAACTAAGTGGGTGTGCATCCAACTTGCTTACTCATGAAGACCTCGGGCATTTGAGGAAGCCCATCATCGGAATATACAAGCCAAGTTCTATAATGAAAATTCCCACTAGTATATGAAAGTGATAACTCAAGACTCTCTATATGAAGAACATGGTGCTACTTTGAAGCACAAGTGTGGAAAAAGGATAGTAGCACTGCCCCTTCTCTCTCTTTCTCTCATTTTTTGTTTTTTTATTAAAAAAAATTTGGTGGGCTTCTTTGGCCTGCTTTTTTTATTTGGGCTTCTTTGGCCTCTTTTATTTTTTGTAAAGTCCGGAGGCTCATCCCGACTTATGGGGGAATCATAGTCTCCATCATCCTTTCCTCACTGGGGCAATGCTCTAATAATGATGATCATCACACTTTTATTTACTTAAAACTCGATATTACAACTCAATATCTAGAACACAGATATGACTCTATATGAATACCTCCGGCGGTGTATCGGGATGTGCAATGATCTAGCGTAGCAATGACATCAAAAAACGGACAAGCCATGAAAACATCATGCTAGCTATCTTACGATCATGCAAAGCAATATGACAACAAATGCTCAAGTCATGTATATGATGATGATAAAAGTTGCATGGCAATATATCTCGGAATGGCTATGGAAATGCCATGATAGGTAGGTATAGTGGCTGTTTTGAGGAAGGTATATGGTGGGTTTATGGTACCGGCGAAAGTTGCGCAGTACTAGAGAGGCTAGCAATGGTGGAAGGGTGAGAGTGAGTATAATCCATGGACTCAACATTAGTCATAAAGAACTCACATACTTATTGCAAAAATCTATTAGTTATCGAAACAAAGTACTACGCGCATGCTCCTAGGGGGATAGATTGGTAGGAAAAGACCATCGCTCGTCCCCGACCACCACTCCTAAGGAAGACAATCAATAAATAAATCATGCTCCGACTTCGTTACATGACGGTTCACCATGCGTGCATGCTACGGGAATCACAAACCTCAACACAAGTATTTCTACTGATCCACAACTACCCACTAGCATGACTCTAATATCACCATCTTTGTATCGCAAAACTATTGCAAGGAATCAAACATATCATATTCAGTGATCTACAAGTTTTATGTAGGATTTTATGACTAACCATGTGAATGACCAATTCCTGTCATCTCTCTAAATAGATATAAGTGAAGCAAGAGAGTTTAATTCTTTCTACAAAAGATATGCCCGTGCTCTAACAAATATAAGTGAAGAAAAAGAGCATTCTACAAATGGCGGTTGTCTAAGTGAAGAGAAACAGCCAATCCAAACTTCAAATGATATAAGTGAAGCACATGAAGCATTCTATAAAGCCATACTCAAAAGATATAAGTGAAGTGCAATGAGCATTCTATAAATCAACCAAGGACTATCTCATACCAGCATGGTGCAAAAAATAAACATGAAAACTAAAGCAAAGACACTCCAAGATTGCACATATCGCATGAACGAAACGAATCCGAAAACATACCGATACTTGTTGAAGAAAGAGGGGATGCCTCCCCAGCATCCCCAAGCTTAGAAGCTTGAGTCTCCTTGAATATTTACTTGGGGTGCCTCGGGCATCCCCAAGCTTGAGCTCTTGCCTCTCTTCCTTCTTCTCACCTCGAGACCTTCTCGATCATCGAACACTTCATCCACACAAAACTTCAACAGAAAACTCGGTAAGATCCGTTAGTATAATAAATCAAATCACCACTATAAGTACTGTTGCAAACCAATTCATATTTTGTTTTTGCATTGTGTCTACTGTAGTATAACTTTTTCATGGCTTAATCCACTGATATAAATTGATAGTTTCATCAAAACAAGCAAACTATGCATCAAAAACAGAATCTGTCTAAAACAGAACAGTCTGTAGCAATATGAACATTCACCATACTTCTGATACTTGAAAAATTCTGCCAAAATTAGGAAAAATAAACAACTTGTACAGAAAGACAGTGCAAAAAGAATCAGAACCATTTGACGTTCCAGTAAAAAATTAAAATTCATGCACTACAGCCAAAGTTTCTGTCCTGCACCGCACAAACCAACAAGCATCGTAAACATCCTAAAGGCAAACCTTGGCACATTATTTTTATAATACAATGGAATTGTACAAGGGGATAATTATTTTTTTGAAAAGTTTCTGTAATCAAGATTCACTAAGTTGCCGTGAGCATGAACAAAGTTCAAGGAGCTCTCCCACTTCAACAGTGCTTGTCTTTCTCACTTTCGCTTTCCTTTTTGAAAAAGTTTCGGATTCCCCTCTTTATTTTTGTTGTTTTAAAACTATATGAAAGCACTCAACAGAAATAAATGACTCTCTAAAACTTCCGGGTTGTCTCCCAGGCAGCGCTTTCTTTAAATCCATTAAGCTAGGCATATAGTGCTCAAGTAGTGAATCCACCCGGATCCCAAGGTATATCAGAGCCAATTTTAATTAACAATGATTTGTAATTTAGTGGTGAGCACAAGGTAACATATATCATGTAATGACGAAGTCTAACTCTCTTCCTATGCATCGGCATGTCATAAAAGAACAATTCATGCACACCTAGTAGAGGCCAATGCATAGTATAAACAGTTTCTTGCAATCTTATCATGTTGGAAACATAGAGAGGTGGAGATATAGTTCCTCTCTCATAATAATTGCAAGTAGGAGCAGCAAGCACATGCATATTATATTTATCGAAATCATCATGTGCAACGGTAAAAGGCAACCCATCAATATAATCCTTAATAAGTGCAAACTTCTCCAATATAGTATAATCGGGAGAATTCGAAAACATAATAGGACTATCATGCGTGGGTGCAATAGCAACAATTTCATGTTTAGCATAAGGAACTATAGCAAGTTCATCTCCATAAGCATAATTCATATTGGCATCTTGGCCATAAGCATAGCAAGCATCATCAAAAAGGGATATTTCAAAAGAATCATAGGGATCATAACAGTCATCATAGCAATCATCCTTCGGTAAGCACGAAGGGGAATTAAAAAATGTATGAGTTGAAGAGTTACTCTCATTAGAAGGTGGGCACGGGTGATCAATCCGCTCTTCCTCCTTTTGTTCTTCGCTCTCCTCCTCATCTTTTTCATCCAATGAGCTCACAGTTTCATCAATTTCTTCTTCCATAGACTCCTGCAAAATATTGGTCTCTTCTTGGACAGCGGAGAATTTCTTAATAAGTGCATTAATTTCATAATTGTATTCATAAGTCTCATAGCAATATTTGAGGATAGCTAAATTTTCAGATCTATAACAAGCATCATCAATATCATCAAACTCTTTAAACATAGATTCAATTTCATAAGCACCAATAAAAGCAACAAATTCTTCTATTTGTTCCACATCATAGTAATCATATATACCTCTAGCATAAGAAGCCAAGGTTTCATTATCATTAAATTTGCATGAAAAGGGGAGGTGTGGAGAATTCATCCTAGAGCAACAAGTATAATCATATTCCAAGCATAGTTGTCTAGCATACCACTTCAATATATAAATTTGATCCCATAATAGTTTCCCTTTTTGTGTCAAGCGGTAATCCTAAAATATTCACGTTGATCCAACATTACTCCCATTACATAATTGAATGGGGTTTTCTCAGGATTATTAAAGTAGTACATAATATCTTTCATATAACCAGCATCGAGGGTTTTAGGAGGTTCCCCATCTCCATGAGCAGAAATTACACCTAATTTTTTTTTGTATTTCGTGTTCCATATCCATAACTAAAGATAGAGAACAACTAAGAACAGCAAATAAAAATTACTTAGTGATAAAGCAAACAAGCACACACGAGAATATTCACCCCACGCTATTTCTCCCCGGCAACGACGCTAGAAAAACGTCTTGATAACCCACAAGTATAGGGGATCGCAACAGTTTTCGATAAGTAAGAGCGTCAAACCCAACGAGGAGCTAAAGCTAGAACGAATATTCCCTCAAGTTCTATCGACCACCGATACAACTCTATGCACGCTTGATGTTTGCTTTACCTAGAACAAGTATGAAACTAGAAGTACTTTGTAGGTGTTTTCGGAAAGGCTTGCAAGAAAGTAAAGAGCACGAAAATAAAACTAGGGGCTGTTAAGGTAAAGAAGCAACTAAAGTAAATATAGCGAGTGTGGAAAAGTGGTGGTAGGAGTTGCATGTCATCCCTTACTTGGAATTCTATGCACTTATGATTGGAACTATTAGCAAGCATCCGCAACTACTAATGTTCATTAAGGTAAAACCCAACCATAGCATTAAGATATATTGGTCCCCCTTCAATCCCGTATGCATCAATTTCTATGCTAGGTTGAAGCTTCTGTCACTCTTGCCCTCCAATACATAGTCCTATCAACATACAACTAACCCTATGGTGTGATCCATGCGCGCGCTCATATGATGGGCACCAAAGGACGACAACATAACCACAAGCAAATTAAATCAATCATAGCAATTCATCAACCACTGATAGGACAATGAAAATCTACTCAGACATCATAGGATGGCAACACATCATTGGATAATAATATGAAGCATAAAGCACCATGTTCATGTAGAGGGTACAGCGGGTTGCGGGAGAGTGGACCACTGTAGATAGAGGGGGGAAGGTGATGGAGATGTTGGTGAAGATGGCGGAGGTGTTGGTGGAGATCGCGGTGATGATGATGATGGCCACGGCGGCGTTCCGGCGCCACCGGAGGAGAGGGGGAGAGGGGCCCCCTTCTTCCTATTCTTCCTTAACCTCCTCCCTAGATGGGAGAAGGGTTTCCCCTCTGGTCCTTGGCCTCAATGGCATGGGAGGGGCGAGAGCCCCTTCGAGATTGGATCTGTCTCTCTATCTCTCTCTGTTTCGGCGTTCTTTTCTGGCTCTGTTTCACCGTTTTGTATATATATGGATATCCGTAACTCCGATTGGCCTGAAACCTTCGCCATGATTTTTTTTCCGAATATTAGCTTTCTTGCGGCAAAAGAAGAGCGTCAACCGCCTTACGGTGGGCTCACGAGGGTAGGGGCGCGCCCTGGGGGGGGGGGGGCGCCCCCTGCCTTGTGACCACCTCGGGCACTAGTTCGTGTTGATTTTCCTTCCGAATTTTCCATATTTTCCAAAAATAAGCTCTGTCCGTTTTTATCCCGTTTGGACTCCGTTTGATATGGATATTCTGCGAAACCAAAAACTTGCAACAGACAGGAACTGGCACTGGGCACTGGATCAATATGTTAGTCCCAAAAATAATATAAAAAGTTGCCAAAAGTATATGAAAGTTGAATAATATTGGCATGGAACAATCAAAAATTATAGATACGACGGAGACGTATCAATAACACATGTGCGGGGCGTGAAGCCCAGATAGATAATTAAGCTTCTGTGTAAGAAGCCCCCAGGTATAATGAGCGCGGTTAGCGCATCTATAATGTGCAAGCGAGGCACAAGTTGGCCCTTGAAGGCCTAGATAAAGAATAAAAGAAAGAAAGAGAAAAAATACAAATAATGTATGTGCAAAAAATGGACACAGGAAGGAGACGAACATAGAGTCCGGCGCTAGGCGTAGAATCTTCGGAGCCTGGCTGCGTTCCATGGGTTCAGCTCAAGTCGATTATTCGATGCATCCCGCAAACGGTACGCTCCACCGGTCAGGACTTGGTCAATAATGAAGGGACCTTCCCATTTGGGCTCGAGCTTGGACTTTTTCTTCTCCGGTAGGCGTAGAACTAACTCACCAACGTTATAAGTTTTGGCCCGTACTTCTCTGCTTTGGTATCTGCGAGCCTGTTGCTGATAAAATGCGGAACGGGCTTTTGCCACGTCGCGCTCCTCCTCTAGGGTGTCCAGACTATCCTGCCGATCGAGCTCGGCTTCTCTTTCTTCGTACATGCGCACTCGAGGTGAGTCATGGATTATGTCGCAGGGCAGAACTGCCCCTGCGCCGTACACCATAAAGAAGGGTGTATATCGGGTAGTGCGATTCGGCATGGTCTGCAGCCCCTAGAGTACGGAGTCGAGCTCCTCTACCCAATGCGTGTTAGACTCCTTTAAGGACCGCACTAATCTGGGTTTAATGCCGCTCATGATAAGACCATTTGCTCGCTTGATACGTCTCCAATGTATCTATAATTTTTGATTGCTCCATGCTATATTATCTACTGTTTTGGACTATATTGAGCTTTATTTTCCACTTTTATATTATTTTTGGGACTAACCTATTAACCCGAGGCCCAGCCCAGAATTGCTGTTTTTTGCCTATTTCAGTGTTTCGGAGAAATAGAATATCAAACGGAGTCCAAACGGAATAAAATCTTCGGGAACTTTATTTTCTCACCAAACGTGATCCAGGAGACTTGGACCCTACTCCAAGGAGTCAAAGAGGAGGTCACGAGGGTGGGGGGCGCCCCCCCCTAGGGCACGCCCCCTGCCTCGTGGGCCCCTCAGTGCTCCACCGACGTACTTCTTCCTCCTATATATACACACGTACCCCCAAACGACCAGAACAGGAGCCAAAAAACCTAATTCCACCGCCGCAACTTTTTCTATCCACGAGATCCCATCTTGGGGCCTGTTCTAGAGCTCCGCCGGAAGAGGGCTGTCATCACGGAGGGCTTCTACATCATCATAGCCTCTCCGATGAAGTGTGAGTAGTTTACCTCAGACCTTCAGGTCCATAGTTAGTAGCTAGATGACTTCTTCTCTCTTTTTGGATCTCAATACAAAGTTCTCCCCCTCTCTTGTGGAGATCTATTCGATGTAATCTTCTTTTTACGGTGTGTTTGTTGAGACCAATGAATTGTGGGTTTATGATCAAGTCTATCTATGAATAATATTTGAATCTTCTCTGAATTCTTTTATGCATGATTGGTTATATTTGCAAGTCTCTTCGAATTATCCGTTTGGTTTGGCCAACTAGATTGGTAGTTCTTGCCATGGGAGAAGTGCTTAGCTTTGGGTTCGATCTTGCGGTGTCCTTTCCCAGTGACAGAAGGGGCAGCACGGCACGTATTGCATCGTTGCCATCGAGGATAACAAGATGGGGTTTATTTCATATTGCATGAATTTATCTCTCTACATCATGTCATCTTGCTTAAGGCGTTACTCTGTTTTTAACTTAATACTCTAGATGCATGCTGGATAGCGGTCGATGAGTGGAGTAATAGTAGTAGATGCAGAATCGTTTCGATCTACTTGTCACGGGCGTGATGCCTATATACATGATCATGCCTAGATATTCTCATAACTATGCTCAATTCTGTCAATTGCTCAACAGTAATTTGTTCACCCACCGTAGAATACTTATGCTCTTGAGAGAAGCCAGTAGTGAAACCTATGGCCCCCGGGTCTATTCTCATCATATTAATCTCCATCACTTTAATCTAGCTTTGGTTTTTTACTTTGCTTTTACCTTTTACTTTGCATCTTTATACCAAAAATGCCAAAAATATTATATCTATCTGATCTCACTCTCATAAGTGACCATGAAGGGATTGACAACCCCTAATCGCGTTGGTTGCGAGTAGCTATCGTTTTGTGCAGGTACGAGGGACTTGAGCGTGGCCTCCTACTCGATTGATACCTTGGTTCTCAAAAACTGAGGGAAATACTTACGCTACTCTGCTGCATCATCCCTTCCACTTCGGGGAAAACCAACGCAAGCTCAATACATAGCAAGAAGGATTTCTGACGCCGTTGCCGGGTAGTCTACGCAAAAAGTCAACATACCAAGTACCCATCACAATCCCTATCTCTCGCATTACATTATTTGCCATTTGCCTCTCGTTTTCCTCTCCCCCACTTCACCCTTGCCGTTTTATTCGCCCTCTCTCTCTCTATCCTCCCTCTCTATTTGCTTTTTTGCCCGTTTGCTCTTGTTTGCTCGTGTGTTAGTTTGTTTGTTTGTCGTCATGGCTAGTCCTCTTTCTGCTCCTTTGTCCCCTGAGTTTGAAGTCCTCCACTTCAAACAAAAGCAAGGAGAAAACTTAAAGGATGCTTGGTTTAGAATAATGGAATCTTATCGTAAATGCACCCTAGAAGTAAATTTCAGAATTTTGCTTCGCAACTTATATGTTGGGCTTAATATGTCTCATAGACAACTTTTGGATTGTGTTGCCAAAGGCAATTTTATTGAAATTGATCCCAGTATCGTGCATGAAATTATAGAAGGTATAGTAGGAACTTTACCTCAACAAAAGGGGCCCCATCATACCCAAGAGAAAACGCAAGTTTTTGAGAAAATTTGCGAAGTAACTAAGATTTTACAGAAATCTCTTGAACCTCTTAAGAGTGTTAGCGTAAATCTTCACCGCATGAATATGTTGATTACTCTATGCAATAAGCGGTTGGATTCTTTAGATCTCAAGATCTCTGAATATGAAGGGAAACGTAAGGAACCTCCCGGATTCGAGCATAACATCGCTAAAAGAATTAAGAATCAAGATGACAATACCTAGATCTATCCTCGCTTTTATGCCTAGCTAGGGGCGTTAAACGATAGCGCTTGTTGGGAGGCAACCCAATTTTATTTTTATTCCTTGCTTTTTGCTCCTGCTTAGTAATAAATAAATTATTTATCCTATGTTTTGGTTGTGTTTTTTGTGTTTAATTAGTGTTTGTGACAAGTAGAACCGTTGGGAAGACTTCGGGAAAGTCTTGTTGAACTTGCTATAAAAAACAGAAACTTTAGCGCTCACGAGAACTACTGTCATTTTTATTTGAAGAGTGATATTTAGTTAATTTTTTTGCAGATGATTAATAGATAAATTCCTCACGTCCAGCAATTTATTTTAGAATTTTTGGGGTTCCAGATCTTGCGCTAGCTACAGATTACTACAGACTGTTCTGCTTTTGACAGATTCTGTTTTTCGTGTGTTGTTTGCTTTGATGAATCTATGGCTAGTAAAATAGTTTATAATCCATAGAGAAGTTGGAATACAGTAGGTTTAACACCAATATAAATAAAGAATGAGTTCATTACAGTACCTTGAAGTGGTCTTTTGTTTTCTTTCGCTAACGGAGCTCACGAGTTTTCTATTTTGAGTTTTGTGTTGTGAAGTTTTCAAGTTTTGGGTGAATTCTTTTGATGGATTATGGAACAAGGAGTGGCAAGAGCCTAAGCTTGGGTATTCCCATGGCACCCCCAAGATAATCCAAGGACACCAAAAAGTCAAAGCTTGGGGATGCCCCGGAAGGCATCCCCTCTTTCGTCCACTTCCATCGGTAATTTACTTGGAGCTATATTTTTATTCACCAACATGATATGTGTTTTGCTTGGAGCGTCTTGTATTATTTGTGTCTTTGTGTCTTAGTATGCCACAATCATCCTTGCTGTACACATCTTTTGAGAGAGCCATACATGAATTAAAATTTGATAGAATACTCTATGTGCTTCACTTATATCTTTTGAGCTAAGTAGTTTTGCTCTATGTCCTTCACTTATATCTTTTGAGCTAAGTAGTTTTGCTCTATGTGCTTCACTTATATCTTTTGAGCTAAGTAATTTTGCTCTATGTACTTCACTTATATCTTTTGAGCATTATAATTTTGCTCTATGTGCTTCACTTAGATCTTTTAGAGCACGATGGTGGATTTGTTTTAAAGAAACTATTGATCTCTCATGCTTCACTTAAATTATTTTGAGAGTCTCTTAATAGCATGGTAATTTGCTTAATAATAATATGCTTGGTATTCAAGATTTGTGAAACTTTCTTTTGAGTGTGTTGAATACTAAGAAAAGATTGAAGCTTGATAATTGTTTTGAGATATGGAGGTGATAATATTAAAGTCATGCTAGTTGAGTAGTTGTGAATTTAAAGAATATTTGTGTTAAAGTTTGTGATTCCCGTAGCATGCACGTATGGTGAACCGTTATGTCCTGAAGTCGGAGCATGATTTATTTATTGATTGTCTTCCTTATGAATGGCGGTCGGGGACGAGCGATGGTCTTTTCCTACCAATCTATCCCCCTAGGAGCATGCGTGTAATCCTTTGCTTTGATAACTTCTAGATTTTTGCAATAAGTATATGAGTTCTTTATGACTAATGTTGAGTCCATGGATTATACGCACTCTCACCCTTCCACCTTTGCTAGCCTCTCTAATAGCGCGCACCTTTCGCCGGTATCATACACCTACCATATACCTTCCTCAAAACAGCCACCATACCTACCTATTATGGCATTTCCATAGTCATTCCGAGATATATTGCCATGCAACTTTCCACCATCTAGTTCATCATGACACATTCATCATTGTCATATTGCTTAGCATGATCATGTAGTTGACATAGTATTTGTGGCAAAGCCACCGTTCATAATTTCTTCATACTTGTCACTCTTGATTCATTGCATATCCCGGTACACCGCCGGAGGCATCCATATAGAGTCATACTTTGTTTTAGAATCGAGTTGTAATCATTGAGTTGTAAATAAATAAAAGTGTGATGATCATCATTTAATAGAGCATTGTCCCAAAAAAGGGAGAAATGCAAAAGAAAAAAAGAAGGCCCCCAAAAAAGAGAAAATAAATAAAAAGGGGCAATGCTACTATCCTTTTACCACACTTGTGCTTCAAAGTAGCACCATGATCTTCATAGTAGAGAGTCTCTCATGTTATCACTTTCATATACTAGTGGGAATTTTACATTATAGAACTTGGCTTGTATATTCCAATGATGGGCCTCCTCAAGTGCCCTAGGTCTTCGTGAGCAAGCAAGTTGGATGCACACCCACTAGTTTCTTTTGTTGAGCTTCCATACATTTATAGCTCTAGTGCATCCGTTGCATGGCAATCCCTACTCACTCACATTGATATCTATTGATGGGAATCTCCATAGCCCGTTGATATGCCTAGTTGATGTGAAACTATCTTCCCCTCCTTTTTGTCTTCTCCTCAACCACCATTCTATTCCACCTATAGTGCTATATCCATGGCTCACGCTCATGTATTGCATGAAGATTGAAAAAGTTTTGAAAAAGTTAGAGTATGAAACAATTGCTTGGCTTGTCATCGGGGTTGTTCATGATTTAAATACTTTGTGTGGTGAAGATGGAGCATAGCCAGACTATATGATTTTGTAGGGATAACTTTCTTTGGCCATGTTATTTTGAGAAGACATAATTGCTTTGTTAGTATGCTTGAAGTATTATTATTTTTATGTCAATATAAACTTTTGTCTTGAATCTTTCGAATCTGAATATTCATATCACAATTAAGAAGATTTGCATTGAAATTATGCCAAGTAGCACTCCACATCAAAAATTCTCTTTTTATCATTTACCTACTCGAGGACGAGCAGGAATTAAGCTTGGGGATGCCTGATACGTCTCCAACGTATCTATAATTTTTGATTGCTCCATGCTATATTATCTACTGTTTTGGACTATATTGGGCTTTATTTTTCCACTTTTATATTATTTTTGGGACTAACCTATTAACCCGAGGCCCAGCCCAGAATTGCTGTTTTTTTGCCTATTTCAGTGTTTCGGAGAAACAGAATGTCAAACGGAGTCCAAACGGAATAAAATCTTCGGGAATGTGATTTTCTCACCGAACGTGATCCAGGAGACTTGGACCCTACTCCAAGGAGTCAAAGAGGAGGTCATGAGGGTGGGGGGCGCGCCCCCCTGCCTCGTGGGCCCCTCGATGCTCCACCGATGTACTTCTTCCTCCTATATATACACACGTACCCCCAAACGATCAGAACAGGAGCCAAAAACCTAATTCCACCGCCGCAACTTTCTGTATCCACGAGATCGAATCTTGGGGCCTGTTCCGGAGCTCCGCTGGAAGAGGTCCATCATCATGGAGGGCTTCTACATCATCATAGCCTCTCCGATGAAGTGTGAGTAGTTTACCTCAGACCTTCGGGTCCATAGTTAGTAGCTAGATGGCTTCTTCTCTCTTTTTGGATCTCAATACAAAGTTCTCCCCCTCTCTTGTGGAGATCTATTCGATGTAATCTTCTTTTTGCGGTGTGTTTGTTGAGATCGATGAATTGTGGGTTTATGATCAAGTCTATCTATGAATAATATTTGAATCTTCTCCGAATTCTTTTATGCATGATTGGTTATCTTTGCAAGTCTCTTCGAATTATCCGTTTGATTTGGCCAACTAGATTGGTAGTTCTTGCCATGGGAGAAGTGCTTAGCTTTGGGTTCGATCTTTCGGTGTCCTTTCCCAGTGACAGAAGGGGTAGCAAGGCACGTATTGCATCGTTGCCATCGAGGATAACAAGATGGGGTTTATTTCATATTGCAGGAATTTATCTCTCTACATCATGTCATCTTGCTTATGGCGTTACTCTGTTTTTAACTTAATACTCTAGATGCATACTGGATAGCGGTCGATGAGTGGAGTAATAGTAGTAGATGAAGAATCGTTTTGATCTACTTGTCACGGACGTGATGCCTATATACATGATCATGCCTAGATATTCTCATAACTATGCTCAATTCTGTCAATTGCTCAACAGTAATTTGTTCACCCACCGTAGAATACTTATGCTCTTGAGAGAAGCCACTAGTGAAACCTATGGCCCCCGGGTCTATTCTCATCATATTAATCTTTGTCACTTTAATCTTGCTTTGCTTTTTTACTTTGCTTTTACTTTTTACTTTGCATCTTTATACCAAAAATACCAAAATATTATATCTATCAGATCTCACTCTCGTAAGTGACCGTGAAGGGATTGACAACCCCTAATCGCGTTGGTTGCGAGTAGCTATCGTTTTGTGCAGGTACGAGGGACTTGAGCGTGGCCTCCTACTGGATTGATACCTTGGTTCTCAAAAACTGAGGGAAATACTTACACTACTCTGCTGCATCATCCCTTCCTCTTCGGGGAAAACCAACGCAAGCTCAAGACGTAGCATTGCTCAACTTGGCCGTTGGTTTGTGGGTGATAGACAGAAGCATAATCGAGCTTGATGCCCATGTTGCTGCACCAGAGTTTTACCTCGTCGGCCGTGAAGTTCGTGCTGTTGTTAGTGATGATGCTATGAGGGACGCCATAACGGTGTACAACCCCGGATATGAAGTTTATCACCGGTCCGGATTCAGCTGTTTTAATAGGTTTGGCTTCTATCCATTTGGTGAATTTATCCACCATGACGAGTAAGTATTTTTTTTCTTATGGGTTCCCCCTTTAAAGGGTCCAACCATGTCAAGCCCCCAGACCGCGAAAGGCCGGGTAATGGGGATTGTTTGGAGGGCGGTGGGTGGCATATAGCTTTGGTTTGCAAAAAGCTGGCAACCGGCGCAGTGTTGGACCATGTCTTGTGCGTCTGCCCGGGCCGTCGGCCAATAAAAACCTGTATGGAAGGCCTTGCTTACAAGGGCCCGGGCTGTGGCGTGGTGGCCGCCGAGTTCGGCATGAATTTCTGCCAAAAGCTTCCGCCCTTCCTCTTCGGAGATGCACCTTTGAAGGACTCCGGTAGTGCTTTTCTTATACAGCTCTCCCTCGTGGACCCTGTAGGCTTTAGATCGCCGCACTATGCAGCGTGCCTCATTTTGGTCCTCGGGAAGTTCCTGCCTAGTTAGGTAGGCTAGGAATGGTTCTGTCCACGGGGCGATGATGACCATTATTATGTGGGCTGAAGGTGTTATTTCGGTGGCAGAGCCTCTGATTATGTCAGAGTGTTCGGTATCGGGCATTTTGGCCGGGTCCGGACTATTGTTACCAGTGTCCCCTTCCCATACCACCGATGGCTTAAACAACCTCTCCAAAAAGATGTTGGGGGGGACCGCGTCGCGTTTTGCGCTGATGCGGGCGAGGATATCCGCCGCCTGATTGTTTTCCCGAGCCACATGGTGAAATTCGAGCCCCTTGAACCGAGCTGACATCTTTAGGACAGTGTTTCGATAGGCCGCCATCTTCGGATCCTTGGCATCGAAGTCTCCATTTATTTGGGATATTGCGAGGTTCGAATCGCCACGCACCTCCAGGCGTTGAATGCCCATGGAGACTGCCATCCGAAGACCATGCAACATGGCTTCGTATTCGGCTGCGTTATTGGAGTCTGTATACAGTATCTGCAGTACGTACTAAACGGTATCTCCGGTTGGGGACGTCAGGACGACGCCAGCCCCCAGACCGGCCAGCATTTTGGAGCCGTCGAAGTGCATGATCCGATTGGAGTATGCGCCGTACTCTTTTGGGAGTTCGGCTTCCATCCATTCGGCGACAAAGTCGGCTAATACTTGCGATTTAATGGCTCGTTGAGGTTTGTATGTTATGTCGAACGGGAGGAGCTCAATGGCCCATTTGGCAATCCGGCCCGTGGCGTCGCGGTTGTTTATAATATCATTAAGTGGCACTTCCGAGGCTACCGTAATCGAACACTCTTGAAAGTAGTGTCGCAGCTTCCGGGATGCCATGAATATTGCATAGGCTATCTTTTGATAATGTGGGTACCGTGATTTGCATGGAGTGAGGACAGTGGATACATAATATACCGGCTTTTGAAGAGGGAATTTATGTCCGTCCGCTTCTCGTTCGACGACGAGCATTGCACTTACAACCTGATGAGTTGCCGCAATGTATAACAGCATTGGTTCGCCAATGTTTGGCGCGGCCATGATTGGGTTGGTTGCCAGTATGGCTTTTATTTCTTCCAATCTGGCTATGGCGGCGTCCGTCCACTCGAAGTGTTCGGTGCGCCGAAGGAGGCGATAAAGGGGTAATGCCTTTTCTCCTAAGCGGGAGATAAAGCGGCTTAGAGCCGCCACACATCCAGTTAATTTCTGGATTTGTTTGAGGTCTGTTGGGGTAGCCAACTGTGACAAAGCTCGAATTTTGGCCGGATTAGCTTCAATTCCTCTACTGGAGACAATGAAACCCAGGAGCTTTCCGGCTGGTACGCCGAAAACGCATTTTTCCGGATTGAGCTTGATGTCGTATGTTCGGAGGTTGTCGAATGTGAGCCTCAAGTCGTCTATTAGAGAGTCGACGTGTTTGGTTTTGACGACCACATCATCTACGTATGCCTCTACTATTTTGCTGATCTGTTTCTCCAGACATGTCTGAATCATGCGCTGATACGTTGCGCCGGCGTTTTTGAGCCCAAAAGGCATTGTGTTGAAACAGAATGGGCCGTATGGTGTGATAAATGCCGTTGCGGCTTGGTCGGACTCTGCCATCTTGATTTGGTGGTAGCCGGAGTATGCGTCGAGGAAACACAATGACTCGTGTCCTGCGGTGGCATCGATAATTTGATCGATGCGGGGGAGGGAGAAGGGATCCTTTGGGCAAGCCTTGTTAAGGTCCTTGAAATCGACACATAGGCGCCAGGATTTATCCTTCTTTGGTACCATCACCAGGTTAGCTAGCCAGTCCGGGTGTTTTATTTCTCTAATGAATCCGGCCTCCAATAACTTGGCTAGTTCCTCTCCCATAGCCTGTCTCTTAGGTTCAGAGAAACGCCGAAGAGCCTGCTTGACCGGCTTGAATCCCTTTAGGATATTGAGGCTGTGCTCAGCTAGCCTACGTGGGATTCCTGGCATGTCTGAGGGGTGCCAGGCGAATATGTCTCAATTCTCACGCAGGAACTCTCGTAGTGCGGCGTCCACGGCGGGGTTTAACTGTGCCCCGATGGAGGCAGTTTTTGTAGGGTCCGTTGGGTGGACTTGGAATTTGACTATTTCATCCGCTGGTTTAAAAGAGGTGGACTTGGATCTCTTGTCAAGTATCACATCGTCCCTGTCCACTGTGGAGCGTAGCGTAGTTAATTCCTCGGCCGAAAGGGCTTCGGATAATGCCTCGAGGGCTAATGCGGCTGTTTTGTTTTCGGCGCGGAGTGCTGTGTCCGGATCACTAATGAGAGTGATGATTCCGTTGGGCCTGGCATTTTGAGCTTCATGTACCCATAATGGGGTATGGCTTGGAAGATCGTGAACGCCTCCCATCCCAAGAGGGCGTGGTATCCACTACTAAACGGGGCCACTTGGAATGTGATTTCTTTGGACCTATAGTTCTCTGATAACCCACAAGTATAGGGGATCGCAACAGTTTTCGATAAGTAAGAGTGTCGAACCCAACGAGGAGCTAAAGGTAGAACAAATATTCCCTCAAGTTCTATCGACCACCGATACAACTCTACGCACGCTTGACGTTCGCTTTACCTAGAACAAGTATGAAACTAGACGTACTTTGTAGGTGTTATTGGATAGGTTTGCAAGATAATAAAGAGTACATAAATAAAAAGTAGGGGCTGTTTAGATAAAGAAACAATAAAGTAAATATAGCGAGTGTGGAAAAGTGGTGGTAGGAGTTGCAAAATTGCCCCTAAGCAATTGACTACTTTACTATACCGATAGCAAGTATTATGTGGGAGAGGTCACTGCTAGCATGTCATCCCTGACTTGGAATTCTATGCACTTATGATTGGAACTATTAGCAAGCATCCACAACTACTAATGTTCATTAAGGTAAAACCCAACCATAGGATTAAGATATATTGGTCCCCCTTCAATCCCGTATGCATCAATTTCTATGCTAGGTTGAAGCTTCTGTCACTCTTGCCCTCCAATACATAGTCCTATCGACATACAACTAACCCTAGGGTGTGATCCACGTACGCAATCATATGATGGGAACCAAAGGACAGCAACATAACCACAAGAAAATTAAATTAATCATAGCAATTCATCAACCACCGATAGGACAACAAAAATCTACTCAGGCATCATAGGATGGCAACACATCATTGGATAATAATATGAACCATAAAGCACCATGTTCAAGTAGAGGGTTCAGCGGGTTGAGGGAGAGTGGACCGCTGTAGATAGAAGGGGGAAGGTGATGGAGATGTTGGTGAAGATGGCGGAGGTGTTGGTGTAGATCGCGGTGATGATGATGGCCCCCGGCGGCACTCCGGTGCCACCGGAAGCGAGGGGGGAGAGAGCCCGCCTCCTCCTTCTTCTTCCTTGACCTCCTCCCTAGATGGGAGAAGGGTTTCCCCTCTGGTCCATGGCCTCCATGGTACGGGAGGGGCGAGAGCCCCTCCGAGATTGGATCTGTCTCTCTGTTCTCTCTTTTTCTGCGTTCTCAGATTCTTCCCTTTCATCGTTTCTTATATTCCCGGAGATCCGTAACTCCGATTGGGCTGAAACTTTGACACAATCTCTATCCGAAAATTAGCTTTCTTGCGGCGAAAGAAGGGCTCCAACCGCCTTACGGGGTGGCCACGAGTGTCAGGGGCGCGCCTGACATCCTGGGGCGCGCCCCCCTACCTCATGGGCCCCTCGAGCATCGTCTCGCGTGGATTTTTCTTCCCAAAAATCATATATATTCCAAAAAAAATCTCCGTCAGTTTTTATTCCGTTTGGACTTCGTTTGATATGGATATTCTGCGAAACAAAAAACATGCAACAAACAGGAACTGGCACTGGGCACTGGATCAATATGTTAGTCCCAAAAATAGTATAAAAAGTTGCCAAAAGTATATGAAAGTTGAATAATATTGGCATGGAACAATCAAAAATTACAGATACGACGGAGACGTATCAGGATCCCCAAGCTTAATTCCTGCTCGTCCTCGAGTAGATAAATGATAAAATAAATAATTTTTGATGTGGAATGCTACCTAGCATAATCTTGATCATGTAATCTAATAATGGCATGAATATTAAGACACAAGTGATTCAAAGCAATAATCTATCCTTTCACATAAAGACAATAATATTTCAAGCATACCAACCAAGCAATCATGTCTTATTGAAATAACATAGCCAAAGAAAGCTCATCCCTACAAAATCATATAGTCTGGCTATGCTCAATATTCACCACACAAAGCATTCACATCATGCACAACCCCGATGACAAGCCAAGCAATTATTTCATACTTTGACGTTTCTCAAACCTTTTCAACTTTCACGCAATACATGAGCGTGAGCCATGGACATAGCACTATAGGTGGAATAGAATAGGATGGTGGGGGTTATGTGGAGAAGACAAAAAAGGAGAAAGTCTCACATCAACTAGGCGTATCAACGGGCTATGGAGATGCCCATTAATAGATATCAATGTGAGGAGTAGGGATTGACATGCAACTGATGCACTAGAGCTATAAATGTATGAAAGCTCAACAAAAGAAACTAAGTGGGTGTGCATCCAACTTGCTTGCTCACGAAGACCTAGGGCACTTAAGGAGGCCCATTGTTGGAATATAGAAGCCAAGTTCTATAATGAAAATTCCCACTAGTATATGAAAGTGATAACTCAAGAGACTCTCTATATGAAGAACATGGTGCTACTTTGAAGCACAAGTGTGGAAAAAAGGAATAGTAGAATTGCCCCTTTTTATATTTTTTCCCTTTTTGCGGGCTTCTTTGGCCCCCCTTTTTTATTTAGGCTTCTTTGGCCTCTTTTTTTTGGGCAATGCTCTAATAATGATGATCATCACACTTTTATTTACTTACAACTCAATATTACAACTCGATACTATAACAAAGATATGACTCTATATGAGTGCCTCCGGCGGTGTACCGGGATGTGCAATGATCTAGCGTAGCAATGACATCAAAGAATGGACAAGCCATGAAAACATCTTGCTAGCTATCTTACGATCATGCAAAGCAATATGACAATGAATGCTCAAGTCATGTATATGATGATGATGGAAGTTGCATGGCAATATATCTCGGAATGGCTATGGAAATGCCATAATAGGTAGATATGGTGGCTGTTTTGAGGAAGGTATATGGTGGGTTTATGGTACCGGCGAAAGTTGCGTGGTACTAGAGAGGCTAGCAATGATGGAAGGGTGAGAGTGCGTATAATCCATGGACTCAACATTAGTCAAAAGAACTCACATACTTATTGCAAAAATCTATTATTCATCGAAACAAAGTACTACGCGCATGCTCCTAGGGGGATAGATTGGTAGGAAAAGACCATCGCTCGTCCCCGACCGCCACTCATAAGGAAGACAATCAATAAACACCTCATGCTCCGACTTCGTTACATAACGGTTCACCATACATGCATGCTACGGGACTTGCAAACCTCAACACAAGTATTTCTCAATTTCACAATTACTCAACTATCACGACTCTAATATCACCATCTTTATATCGCAAAACTATTGCAAGGAATCAAACATATCATATTCAGCGATCTACAAGTTTTATGTAGGATTTTATGACTAACCATGTGAATGACCAATTCCTGTCATCTCTCTAAACAGATATAAGTGAAGCAAGATAGTTTAATTCTTTCTACAAAAGATATGCCCGTGCTCTAACAAATATAAGTGAAGCAAAAGAGCATTCTACAAATGGCGGTTGTCTATGTAAGGAGAAACATGCAATCCAAACTTCAAATGATATAAGCGAAGCACATGAAGCATTCTATAAAGCCATACTCAAAAGATATAAGTGAAGTGCATAGAGCATTCTATCAATCAACCAAGGACTATCTCATACCAGCATGGTGCATAAAAGAAAAATGAAAACTAAATGCAAAAGAGGCTCCAAGATTGCACATATCGCATGAACAAAACGAATCCGAAAACATACCGATATTTGTTGAAGAAAGAGGGGATGCCTCCCCAGCATCCCCAAGCTTAGACGCTTGAGTCTCCTTGAATATTTACTTGGGGTGCCTCGGGCATTCCCAAGCTTGAGCTCTTGCCTCTCTTCCTTCTTCTCACATCAAGACCTTCTCGATCATCGAACACTTCATCCACACAAAACTTCAACAGAAAACTCGGTAAGATCCGTTAGTATAATAAAGCAAATCACCACTATAAGTACTGTTGCAAACCAATTCATAATTTTTTTTTGCATTGTGTCTACTGTAGTATAACTTTTTCATGGTTTAATCCACTGATATAAATTGATAGTTTCATCAAAACAAGCAAACTATGCATCAAAAACAGAATCTGTCTAAAACTGAACAGTCTGTAATAATCTGAACATTCACCATACTTCTGATACTTGAAAAATTCTACCGAAATTAGGAAAAATAAACAATTTGTATATGAAGGCAGTGCAGAAAGAATCAGAACCATTTGACGTTCCAGCTAAAAATGTAAAATCGCGCACTACATCCAAAGTTTCTGTCCTGCACCGTACAAACCAACAAGCATCGTAAACATCCTAAAGGCAATCCTTGGCACATTATTTTTATAATACAATGGAATTGTACAAGGGGATAATTATTTTTGTTGAAAAGTTTCTGTAATCAAGATTCCCAAAGTTTATGTGAGCATGAACAAAGTTCAAGGAGCTCTCCCACTTCAACAATGCTTGTCTTTCTCAGTTTCGCTTTTCTTTTTGAAAAGTTTTTGGTTCCCCTCTTTATTTTTGTTGTTGTTAAACTATATGAAAGCACTCAACAGAAATAAATGACTCTCTAAAACTTCTGGGTTGTCTCCCTGGCAGCGCTTTCTTTAAAGCCATTAAGCTAGGCATATTGTGCTCAAGTAGTGAATCCACCCGGATCCCAAGGTATATCAAAGCCAATTTTAATTAACAATGATTTGTAATTTAGTAGTGAGCACAAAGCAACATATATCAGGCAATGACGAAGTCTAACTCTCTTCCTATGCATTGGCATGTCATAAAATAACAATTCATGCACACATAGTAAAGGCCAATTCATAGTATAAACAGTTTCTTGCAATTTTATCATATTGGAAACATAGAGAGGTGGAGATATAGTTCCTCTCTCATAATAATTGCAAGTAGGAGCAGCAAGCACATTATACTCATCAAAATCATCATGTGCATCGGTAAAAGGCAACCCATCAATGTAATCCTTAATAAGTGCAAACTTCTCCGATATAGTGTAGTTTGGAGAATTCAAAAAGATAATAGGACTATCATGCATGGGTGCAATAGCAACAATTTCATGTTTAGCATAAGGAACTATAGCAAGTTCATCTCCATAAGCATAATTCATATTGGCATCTTGGCCACAAGCATAGCAAGCATCATCAAAAACGGATATTTCAATAGAATCATAGGGATCATAACAGTCATCATAGCAATCATCCTTCGGTAATCACGAAGGGGAATTAAACAATGTATGACTTGAGGAGTTACTCTCATTAGAAGGTGGGCACGGGTGAACAATCCGCTCTTCCTCCTTTTGTTCTTCGCTCTCCTCCTCATCTTTTTCATCCAATGAGCTAACAGTTTCATCAATTTCTTCTTCCATAGACTCCTGCAAAATGTTAGTCTCTTCTTGGACAGCGAAGTAGTCCTCAATATATAGTTTAACATAAGCATTAGAAGCATAATTCTCATAACAATATTCAAGTATGGCAAAATTTTCAGATTTGTGAAGAGTATTGCTACGTCTTGAGCTTGCGTTGGTTTTCCCGAAGAGGAAGGGATGATGCAGCAGAGCTGCATAAGTATTTCCCTCAGTTTTTGAGAACCAAGGTATCAATCCAGTAGGAGGCCACACTCAAGTCCCTCGTACCTGCACAAAACGATAGCTACTCGCAACCAACGCAATTAGGGGTTATCAATCCCTTCACGGTCACTTACGAGAGTGAGATCTGATAGATATAATATTTTTGGTATTTTTGGTATAAAGATGCAAAGTAAAAAGTAAAAGAAAAGTAAAAAAGCAAAGCAAGATTAAAGTGATGGAGATTGATATGATGAGAATAGACCCAGGGGCCATAGGTTTCACTAGTGGCTTCTCTCAAGAGCATAAGTATTCTACGGTGGGTGAACAAACTACTGTTGAGCAATTGACAGAATTAAGCATAGTTATGAGAATATCTAGGCATGATCATGTATATAGGCATCACGTCCGTGACAAGTAGACCGAAACGATTCTGCATCTACTATTATTACTCCACTCATCAACCGCTATCCAGCATGCATCTAGAGTATTAAGTTAAAAACAGAGTAACGCCTTAAGCAAGATGACATGATGTAGAGAGATAAATTCATGTAATATGAAATAAACCCCATCTTGTTATCCTCGATGGCAATGATACTATATGTGCCTTGCTGCCCCTTCTATCACTGGGTAAGGACACCGCAAGATCGAACCCAAAGCTAAGCACTTCTCCCATGGCAAGAACTACCAATCTAGTTGGCCAAACCAAAAGGATAATTCGAAGAGACTTGCAAAGATAACCAATCATACATAAAAGAATTCAGAGAATATTCAAATATTATTCATAGATAGACTTGATCATAAACCCACAATTCATCGGTCTCAACAAACACACCGCAAAAAGAAGATTACATCGAATATATCTCCACAAGAGAGGGGGAGAACTTTGTATTGAGATTCAAAAAGAGAGAAGAAGCCATCTAGCTACTAACTATGGACACGAAGGTCTGAGGTAAACTACCCACACTTCATCAGAGAGGCTAGGATGATGTAGAAGCCCTCCGTGATGACGGTCCTCTTCCGGCGGAGCTCCGGAACAGGCCCCAAGATGGGATCTCGTGGATACAGAAAGTTGCGGCGGCAGAATTAGGTTTTTGGCTCTTGTTCTGATCGTTTGGGGGTACGTGTGTATATATAGGAGGAAGAAGTACGCCGGAGGAGCACCGAGGGGCCCACGAGGCAGGGGGGCGCGCCCTAGGGGGGCGCCCCCACCCTCGTGACCGCCTCTTTTGTTCCTTGGAGCAGGGTCCAAGTCTCCTTGATCACGTTCGGTGAGAAAATCACGTTCCCGAAGGTTTTATTCCGTTTGGACTCCGTTTGATATTCCATTTCTTTGAAACACTGAAATAGGCAAAAAAACAGCAATTCTGGGCTGGGCCTCCGGTCAATAGGTTAGTCCCAAAAATAATATAAAAGTGGAAAATAAATTTAACGCCCTCGATGCGGCTATATCTTCTACGTGTCGAAGCACGACTTAGAGGCATAACCACATTGAAAGCAATGTCGCAAGTGAGGTAATCTTCACAACAACCCATGTAAATAAATAAAGGGGAAAGGTACATAGTTGGCTTACACTCGCCACGTCACACAAATACATAAATAAGTCATTACATTCATCCAATACACTCAGGGTCGGACTACAGTACCAAAATAAAGATCAACCCCCAAATGCGACAAAGTCCCCGATCGCCCCAACTGGGCACCACTACTGATCATCTGGGAAAGACACATAGTAATGACGAGAGTCTTCATCAAACTCCCACTTGAGCTCAAGCGCATCGTCTGGAGCGGTATCATCGGTCCCTGCATCTGGTTTGGAAGTAATCTGTGAGTCACGGGGACTCAGCAATCTCACACCCTCGTGATCAAGACTGTTTAAGCTTAAAAGGTAAGACAAAGGTATGATGTGGAGCTGCAGAAAGCGACTAGCATATATGGTGGATAGCCTATTCGCAAAAGAGAGCGAGAAGATAAGGCAAAAGCATGGTCGAACAACTATGATCAAGAAGTGATCCTAGAACAACCTACGTCAAACATTACTCCAACACCGTGTTCACTTTCCGGACTCCGCCGAGAGACCATCACGGTTCCACACGCGGTTGGTGCATTTTAATTAAGTTAAGTTTCATGTTATCTACAACCGAACATTAACAAATTCCCATCTGCCCATAACCGCGGGCACGGCTTTCGAAAGTTCAAATCCCTGCAGGGGAGTCCCAACTTAGCCCATCACAAGCTCTCACGGTCAACGAAGGATATTCCTTCTCCCAAGACAATCCGATCAGACTCGGCATCCCGGTTACAAGACATCCTCGACAATGGTAAAACTAAACCAGCAAAGCCACCCGAATGTGCCGACAAATCCTGATAGGAGCTGCACATATCTCGTTCTCAAGGCACACCAGATTGTCCAAGGTTCCGGTAGGCCAGCCCAGAGTTGCCCCTAGTGGGCACCGGCAGCTGATAGGTTGGACCAACACTCAGAGGAGCACTGGCCCGGGGGTTTAAATAAAGATGACCCTTGAGTCCGCGGAACCCAAGGGAAAAAGAGGCTCGGTGGCAAATGGTAAAACCAATGTTGGGCCATGCTGGAAGAGTTTTATTCAAGGCGAACTGTCAAGGGGTTCCCATTATAACCCAACCATGTAAGGAACGCAAAAATCCGGGAACATAACACCGATATGACGGAAACTAGGGCGGCAAGAGTGGAACAAAACACTAGGCATAAGGCCGAGCCTTCCACCCTTTACCAGGTATATAGATGCATTAAGATAAACAAGATAATATTGTGATATCCCAACAATAAACAATGTTCCAACAAGGAACGATCTCCAATCTTCACCTGCAACTAGCAACGCTATAAGAGGGGCTGAGCAAAGCGGTAACATAGCCAAACAATGGTTTGCTAGGACATGGTGGGTTAGAGGCTGGACATGGCAATATGGGAGGCATGATAAGCAAGTGGTAGGTATCGTAGCATAGGCATAGCAAAAGAGCGAGCATCTAGCAAGCAAAGATAGAAGTGATTTCGAGGGTATGGTCATCTTGCCTGCAAAGTTCTCAGAGTTGCCTTGATCCTCGTAAACGAACTCAACGGGCTCCTCGTTCACGAACTCATCTCCCAGCTCTACCCAAACAAGAACAACAGGCAAAAGGAACACAATCAACCACGTGCCATGCTCAAGCAACATGATGCAAACATGGTATGATATGCGGGATGCGATATGTGATGCCTATGCATGATTTACAAAGGAATGATTGAACCTGGCCTCAACTTGGGAATCCAAAAGTGCCACTGGAAAGGTGAGTTGATTTCGATCGAAATCGATATAAAGATCACCAGAATCGGATGCACGGTTTGGAAATGGGAAGCAAAACGAATATGGCACCGGTCTGCGATAATCAACAAGTGACCATCTAAATGCAACAAGATAAATATGCTACAGCACTCAAACATGACAAAAAATACATGGTGGGGATCCACTCATGATGCTTGACAAAAGATGAACACTGAGCTACGGCTAATTCATCCATTAACAGGTTCAAACAAGCATGACAAAAGAGCAAATGATAACAGGCTTCAGACTTAGTGAAATTAACACAAGTCTGGAATTTATCATCAGGAAGCAATCTTTAGAGCATGAAAACTACATGCTACAGGAACTTAACATGGCAAAGCAAGGCATGGCATGAAGCTACTCAAAGCACTTAACAAAAGTCCCTTAGTAACCTTGAGTCAAAAGGGATCACAAAATACAATTGCAAGCATGTGAACATGGCAAAAACATAAACAGATTCAGACTTAGTGAAAAACTGGAGCATGCAAAACAGTTAACGAGTAGGCATGTTTTCGAGCTCGATGCACTCACTACAGAACATGGCATGACAATCTAAGCATACACCCATCAAGAATACATGGCATAGAAGCTAGACATGGCAAGAACAACAACATAGCATGCACGGATCAATAGCAACATCCTTGGCAAAATCGCTAAACATGTCAACAATCTGCCAGGAACATTTTATAGCAAAAGTAGAGCTCGATTGACTCAATCTAGGGTGCTCCATAAATGCAAACAAAGACATGGATGGATAGATCACCACAATATTAACAAAACATCCTTACTGATCATCCTCAAAAGAGGCATGGATCACTAGGAAACAACATGAACATATGGCATAAAAACAATATCAGGACAAGGATTTAGTGAAATTCTAAGTCCCCTGAAATCAGCATCATTGAGTAGGCTACTTTGCATACTTGTGCTAGTCACCACAAAGATCATAAAAATACATGGCATACACCCCTGTAAAGATGGAATGGCATTCAACAAAACACATGTAGAGCTCAGGATCATAGCATGCACACATTAATCATAGCAAAAATGACAAAAGGCCATTTGCTGAAACAAATCTGACAAATTCATCACATAGCCCTCTTCCAACAGCATTTCGGGCATCAAGATGAGCTCAAATGAAAATGATGCAATGAGATGAAATGATGTACTCGTCGAGACGAACATTTTGATATGCTACACGCACGAATCGGAGCTACGGATGCAGAGTTATGGCATATCAAAGTAGGCAAGAAAATTAGGGTTAGAGGAGAAAAAGTCAACCCCTCGCTCAGATCTGGATCGGGGCGCGATTTTTGAGGTTCGTCGGGGTTAATGGCGGTAGTGGCCGGACTTGAAGCGGGGGGGGGGGGCGGAGTCGGCGTCGGCGTGGAGGAGAAGACCGGCCGGACCTGGGGAAGGCCCCGGCTACGGAGGGCGGCGAGGCGCGGCGCTCGCCGGCGTCGGGGACGCGGCTGTGAGGCGCGGCGCGCGCCGGCGTGGAGGAGGCGGCAGGGCGGAGCAACTCCGGCGACGGAGGGCGTTCCGGCGGCGCGGAGCAAGTCCGGTGAAGGGGCGCGCGGTAGTGAGGCGGCGGGGCGACGTGGGCCGCGGGGGCCTCCCGCAGGCCTCGGCGGGCCTCGGGCGGCGCGGCGATGTGGGGGCCGACCCGGGACGTGTGGCGCGCCCTGGTTCGTCGCGGGCAGCGGCGGCGGCTTGTCCGGCCGGCACGGACGTGTCCGGCGCGGCGCGGTGGAAGAGGAGCTAGGTTAGGGTTGTTTTGGATCCGGAATTTTTGAGGGAGATGATATTTTATAGGTAGAGGGAGCTAGGAAGCTCCAAATGAGGTGCGTTTTGCAGCCATGCGATCGTGATCGAACGCTCTAGATGATAGAAGGGGTTTAGGCAGGTTTTGGGCCAGTTTGGAAGGGTGTTGGGCTGCAACACACACGAGGCCTTCTCGGTCCCTCGGTTAACCGTTGGAGTATCAAACGAAGTCCAAATGGTACAAAACTTGATAGGCGGTCTACCGGTAGTAAACCAAGGCCGCATGACAAGTCTCGGTCCAATCCAAAAACGTTTAACCCCACACACGGAAAGAGGTAGAAAGGACCACCGGAGGACATAGGAGCGCCGGAATGCAAAACAGACAACGGGGAACATGCTCGAATGCATGAGACGAACACGTATGCAAATGCAATGCACATGATGACATGATATGAGATGCATGACAAAGACAACAACACACGGATACAAAACCCCGACAACGGAGAAATAAAATAACTTAGTGCCGGAAACGGCAAGAGTTGGAGTACAAATAAGGTAAATTACATCCGGGGTGTTACAATAAAGCCCAATATAGTCCAAAACAGTAGATAATATAGCATGGAGCAATCAAAAATTATAGATACGTTGGAGACGTATCAGGCATCCCCAAGCTTAATTCCTGCTCGTCCTCGAGTAGGTAAATAATAAAAAGAGAATTTTTGATGCGGAGTGCTACTTGGCATAATTTCAATGCAAATCTTCTTAATTGTGGTATGAATATTCAGATTAGAAAGATTCAAGACAAAATTTTATACTGACATAAAAAATAATAATACTTCAAGCATACTAATAAAGCAATTATGTCTTCTCAAAATAACATGGCCAAAGAAAGTTATCCCTACAAAATCATATAGTCTGGTTATGCTCTATCTTCACCACACAAAATATTTAAATCATGCACAACCCCGATGACAAGCCAAGCAATTTTTTTCATACTCTAACTTTTTCAATCTTCACGCAATACATGAGCGTGAGCCATGGATATAGCACTATAGGTGGAATAGAATGGTGGTTGTGGAGAAGACAAAAAGGAGAAGATAGTCTCACATCAACTAGGCGTATCAACGGGCTATGGAGATGCCCATCAATAGATATCAATGTGAGTGAGTAGGGATATAATGCTCAAAAAATATAAGTGAAGCACATAGAGCAAAACTACTTAGCTCAAAAGATATAAGTGAAGCACATAGAGCAAACTACTTAGCTCAAAAGATATAAGTGAAGCACATAGAGTATTCTATCAAATTTTAATTCATGTATGGCACTCTCAAAAGGTGTCTACAGCAAGGATGATTGTGGCATACTAAGACATAAAGACACAAATAATACAAGACGCTCCAAGCAAAACACATATCATGTTGGTGAATAAAAATATAGCTCCAAGTAAATTACCGATGGAAGTGGATGAAAGAGGGGATGCCTTCCGGGGCATCCCCAAGCTTTGACTTTTTGGTGTCCTTGGATTATCTTGGGGGTTCCATGGGCATCCCCAAGCTTAGGCTCTTGACACTCCTTGTTCCATGATCCATCAAAAGAATTCACCCAAAACTTGGAAACTTCACAACACAAAACTCAAAATAGAAAACTCATGAGCTCCTTTAGCGAAAGAAAACAAAAGACCACTTCAAGGTACTGTAATGAACTCATTATTTATTTATATTGGTGTTAAACCTACTGTATTCCAAATTCTCTATGGATTATAAACTATTTTACTAGCCATAGATTCATCAAAATAAGAAAACAACACACGAAAAACAGAATCTGTCAAAAACAGAACAGTCTGTAGTAATCTGTAGCTAGCGCAAGATCTGGAACCCAAAAATTCTAAAATAAATTGCTGGACGTGAGGAATTTATCTATTAATAATCTGAAAAAAGAATTAACTAAATATCACTCTTCAAATAAAAATTACAGAAGTTCTTGTGAGCACTAAAGTTTCTGTTTTTTACAGCAAGTTCAACAAGACTTTCCCCAAGTCTTCCCAACGGTTCTACTTGGCACAAACACTAATTAAACACAAAAAACACAATCGAAACAGAGGCTAAATAATTTATTTATTACTAAGCAGGAGCAAAAAGCAAGGAATGAAAATAAAATTGGGTTGCCTCCCAACAAGCGCTATCGTTTAACGCCCCTAGCTAGGCATAAAAGCGAGGATAGATCTAGGTATTGCCATCTTTGGTTTTGGAGAAAAAGAGAGCAAACTTGTTATCTATGGAATTAATCTTTCTATTTTGACAGAGCACATATCCATTAATGGTAGAAGAAAGATTAAGAATGTTGCGGAAATTGGCATCTAGGCTAGCTTTTATCTCGTTAATAGATTCGTTTTGGTAAGAAAGCAAGAGAGAAGTAATTTCAGTTTTCTCATTAATGAGGTGCCCAAATTGTAACATCCCAAATTTTCAATTTGGAATGTTATACATTAGATCATCATTGCATATCATATTTTATTGTTTTTCCGTGCCATAATCCTCGAAATCCTAAGCAACTCAAGGACCCTCGAAGAGAGTTGGGGATTTCCCGGTTTTCATATTTGATTCTTTCATCAAATAATAAAACGAGGATTTGATTTTAATTATTTCTCTCTGAAAAATATTTCACATTAAAAATTAAAGAGAGGAGATAATATGACTTCTCCAAAATAAATGAAATATTGGAGGGAAAATATTAAAATCATTAAATTGTTTTTTATTTGATTTTATTCAGATTTTATTTGCATTAGAAAAATTGCATGTTTTCGAAATTGCATTTTAGGGCCAAGAAAATGTTCATCTTGTTCTAAATATTTTATTTAGACGGTGAAAATTTGTTTTGGCTTTTTTAGATTTTTTTTGTATTTTTCTAGGATTTTATTCTGTTGGCGGAATATATTTTTTTTAAAAAAAAAGTTTCGCGCCCGACTGGGCCTAAGGCCCAGCCGAGCCAGGCCGGCCCAGCCGACGCCGCCGCCGCCACTCGGACCGGAGTCCGAGTTGGACTCCGCGCCGCCCCGCCTTGGCCCCTACTCCAAGCTGCCGCCCCACCTTTATATACCGCCGCCCCCGCCACCCCAACACCCCACCGCACCACCGCCGCCCGCGCCGCCTAGCCGCCGCCGCCACTCGCCGCCGTCGCCGCCCCGTGAGCCGCCGCCCCGCCGCTGCCCCGCCTCGCTGGAGGTAGTCACCGGACTCCGCCGCCGGTTTTTTTATAAAAACCGTTTGGTTTTTTTAGAAACCCTATATCCGTTTTTTTTTGGATTCGCCGGTTTTTCTCTGTTCTTCTAGTTAGAAAACGTTCGTCCGAACGTTCGTTTTAACGAACGGTTCTTCGCCCGTTAGAAACAGCTAACGAACGCTCGTTCGTTAGTCTGTTCGTCAGTTTTCTTTTATCGGATTTATTCCGCGATTTCTGATCCGATCTTAGTTTCTGTTTATCTTTTCGCTCGTTAGTCGGAATCAGGCGATTCAAGCGCCTAGAGTTTCATCTCGAAACCCTCTTTCCGTTTAACCAACTCAAACAAGTTTTCTCTACTGTAAAATTTGACCTAGTTTCAGATTAGTAAACGAAGCTTCTTTCTTTCGCCGTTTGAGTTTCGTTGCTCCGTTTGATTTGATTCTTTTTGCGAACCGCAGTTCTTAATTTGAACTTTCTGGTCAACCTCTTTTATTTGAGTTTTTCTTGTGCATCGTTGCTTGTTACTTATGTATGCTATTGTTTGCTTGCGATAGAACACCCGGAGTGCGAAGCGTGCTACTACGAGTTCCTAGGTTTCGCAGATCGTCAGCAAGGCAAGTAACACTTTGATCATACCCCTTTTATCACCCAGTTTTTATGCATTAGTTCTAATCCTCAAACATTGCATGATTAGGATGTCATTAACTTGTGGGTTGGGAAGTATTTGATGAGGCAGAACCTATTGCTCTGTGACATTCAAACCCTTGGGAGTTACTCTACGCGTTGCTTATATTACTATGCTATGCTATGCTCGTAGACATGGTTTGGGTTTGAGTGAAATCCATGACAGATGTGAGATTGTTAAATTAACGGTTCAACTTAAGGTGGCAACTTAATCAAACAACTGGGTGGATTGAGGCACCTGGAGTACCCAGTGTTGCCTGTATTTTTTGGAAATCCCGGAGTACCCATGTGATCTTCCTATGGACCGCCACCCAGGCTCAAAGGGAACTGAGATGATTCATTCTAGAAACTTCCGTGTGCAGCCACAAGCTATTATGGGCTCTAGCATGGTTGAGTAAGTTACGTGAAGCTCTTGAAGAGGCGGATTAGCAGGTAGTGGGATGTAGGTTTGGTATGGTCTGTCCGGAGTAGAGAGTTAATGTTTCTGAAAGACTGTGTCTCGGTCATCCGTTTCTCAAACATCCCATAGTGCGAGAAATCCAACGGAGGCGGTCTAGTCTTGTGGGGAAAAGTGCGCAAACCTCTGCAGAGTGTACAATCTAATCATGGTTAGCCGTGTCCCCAGTTATGGACAATTCTTGAGTATCTAGTACTTGGGTTATCACATGTATCTCATCACTTTTAATTAATATTGTTGGGTTGTTAATCACTTCAATTGGGATTGAGTTGGAGGAACCTTCTCAATGTTGTTTCAACTACCATGATAGTAAAATTAAAATCTATTCCTTTATTGTAGGGAAAAACTGGCTTTTCGCAAAACTATAAACCATAGAGCTTTCCACCAGCCATATATGCATGTAGTGATAGCATTATTCTGTTCTTGCTCTACTGTGTTATTTTGCCAGCATATTCCATGTGCTGACCCGTTTTCGGGCTGCAACGTATTATGTTGCAGACTTTTCAGACGAGGAGTAAGGTTCGTTAGGTCATTGCCATGCAGCTCAGCTATGCCGTTGGAGTTGATGGACTCACTTTATCTTCCAAGCCTTCCGCTGTTATCATATTAGATGGCCTTAAGCCATATTATTGTAATAAGTTCTCTCTTGAGACATTCGATGTAATAACTGTGTGATTGCTACTCTGTTATAAATCCTTCGAGTACTGTGTGTGTCAGCATTACCGATCCAGGGATGACACTGAAGCACAGAGACTTGACCATCTGAGGTCGGGTCGCTACAAGATGGTATCAGAGCACATGCTGAGTGTAGGAAACGACCACTAAGATAAACTCTAGGTCACACTTCTCTTCTCATTTATGACTCCTCTCCATTTTCTACTCTTTAAGATGACGGAGATGAAGAACAAGTTTGCACAAGCGGATGAAGACACACCTTTTGGACGCCACTTGAAGGAAGTCACTAGGTACTTAAACACTGGAATACCAAGCTTCACCGGGACATACAGCGCCACTTTACCCGAAGAGGAGCGCTGGATGATTCAAGTACAAGTTCCAGGAAGGACGTTCTCGCCAACTTCTAAACCCATAGAGTTTTCTTTCGAAGCACCCACCTGGAGTCTAGGCAAGAGCATGGCAGCCCACATTACCATGGGACGCATTGGAGAAGTTTACAACAGGGAGCTTAAGGACACTATTTACCAAATATGTGGGCACCGAGACGAGCAATGGGAAGTAATCAGCACCAGGAAGGATAGATCCATTGCAGCTTTCATTCAGGAGTTAAACCAGCACATCCAACGTCAGGAAAACCAGATGTGTGCAGACATGATGGACTTGAAGAAGGCGAAGACTAGGATCATCGAACTGGAGGAAGAACTCAAGTTTGCACGCGATGGATATGAGGAGGAAATCAAGACACTACTGGAGAAGAATGACGACCTAGTCAAGAAGATTGGAGTATTCATGGGAGGACCAGCACCAATAGAAGAAGAAGAAGAACCCAAGGAGATACGCCCCGAGGACTACATCATCATCGACGACACCGATTCCGATCCTAGTGATGATGACTTTGAAGACGAAGCTGGAGCAGACATCATGGAGTCTTCCACCGATCAAAATTTCTAGATGACTACCATATATCACTAGTATTCCCCATGTATTTAGTAGTAGTTGAGCACTTGTGCGATAGTTCTAGATCGCTTGTATGCCCTTGCTTGATTGATTGAGTGAATTGAGTGTGTTTGTGTCATGTGCATATGGGTAGTGTTTTCTCATTAGACCTCTTTTCTATTCTAATCTCTTCCATCTAAACCCTCAGATGCCTCCGAGACGTGACACCGGTTTTGCCTTCCACCGTAGCTCACCCAGTTGATCCAACAGCAGAATACATTGATGCAATTGCTAGTCCAGAATTAGGGCAACAATAACAACAACAACAACCCGCCGCCCGTGGACAACCTAGCCTGTTTTCTAAGGTTACAGCCGCCGGTGTTTTCCAGTAGCACCGAGCCCATAGTTGCGGACGATTGGCTACGTCGTATTGGAAGGGAGTTGACCACCGCAGGTTGCACAGATGCTGAGAGAGTGCGCTTTGCTGCACATCAATTGGATGGACCGGCAGCCTCATGGTGGGAGAATTACACAGCCACTTTTCCTATAGCCAATGTCACTTGGGACCAGTTTCAGCAAGCTTTCCGCACAGCCCATGTCTCCACTGGAGCTATGCAAATGAAGAAGCGAGAGTTCCGCAACTTACGCCAGGGGAACCGTACTGTGGCTCAGTACGTGGATGAGTTTAGCAAGTTATCTCGCTACGCCCCTAATGATGTGGCCACAGATGTCACGAAGCAGGAGAAGTTTATGGAAGGGCTGAATGACGAGATGAGTATGCAGTTGATGGTAGCAACCTTCAACAACTACCAGGAGTTGGTAGATAAGGCTCTTATGATTGAAGGGAAGCAACATCAGATTGAGAGCCGCAAAAGGAAGTATGGACAGGGGAAGTATAACTCAGGAGCTCAGCAGAAGCCTCGTCTAACCCCGAACTCAGGAGGACTTGTTCATAACCATGGAGGTCACAACCACACTGGAGGAGTATCGCATAACCACAATGGTTCTAAGAATGGGAATGGGAACGGAACCAACAATAATCATAACCGCCCCAACCCAGCCACACCCACCAAAAGGGACTTAAGTCATGTTACTTGTTTCAAGTGCGGGAAGACTGGAGACTACGCCACAGAATGCCTTGAAGGAAAGAATGGAAATGGAAATGGGAGCGCTGGGAAGAAGCCAAATCCATTCAACAAAGGGCAAGTGAACCACGTTAACGTGGAGGAGGTTGAAGAGCAGCCGGATGCGGTAATAGGTAAGTTTTTGGTTAAGTCATTTACCGCTCTTGTTCTTTTCGATACTGGTGCATCGCATTCATACATATCAAGGGGATTCGTGGATAAGTTTAAACTACCAACCCAAACCCTTAGGACCCCTCTTTTAGTGAGTTCACCCGGAGCAGAGTATATGGCCAGCCGATGGTGTGACCAGATACCCTTAACCATTGGTACACATGTTTTTCCGTCCGACCTAATCATCTTGGAATCACAAGGACTGGATGTGATATCGGGTATGGACTGGATGTCAAAGTTTGGAGGAAGCATTGACTGTGCTAGTAAGTCGATTTATCTCACCACCCCGGAAGGAAAAAGGATTAAGTATGTATCTAGGCATGTGCCTAGGAGGAGTCAAGTGAATGCCCTTACGGGAGTTGTTCAGGAGGAAGTGCCTGTAGTGAAGGATTACCCGGATGTTTTTCCAAAGGAGTTACCAGGCATGCCACCGGATAGAGACATTGAGTTTTTGCTAGAGCTGTTGCCAGGTACAGGACCAATATCCAAGAGACCTTATCGGATGCCCGCAAATGATCTGGAAGAAATTAAGAAACAGATCAAGGAGTTATTGGAGAAAGGATACATCCGAAGAAGTTCATCACCTTTGGGAGCCCCAGTACTTTTGGTTGAGAAGAAGGATAAATCCCTGAGGATGGTTGTTGATTATCGAGCATTAAATGAAGTGACGATTAAGAACAAGTACCCACTGCCAATGATCAACAATCTGTTTGATCAGTTGCAAGGAGCTAAAGTGTTTTCGAAGATCGACTTGCAGTCGGGGTATCATCAGTTGAAGATACGAGAGAAGGACATACCGAAGACAGGGTTCACAACACGATATGGATTATACGAGTACACGGTCATGTCATTTGGACTGACTAACGCCCCTGCCTATTTCATGAGCATGATAAACAAGGTGTTCATGGAGTATTTGGACAAGTTTGTTGTGGTGTTTATTGATGATATTATGGTATACTCGAAGAACGAGGAGGAGCACAAGGAGCATTTGTGCATAGTTCTCGAGAAACTCAGGGAACACCAGTTGTATGCTAAGTTTAGCAAATGCGAATTTTGGTTGAAGGAAGTCGGGTTCCTTGGACATGTTATATCGGGAGAAGGTATAGCAGTAGGCCCCAGCAAAATTCAGTCAGTCACTGAATGGTTGGCACCCACTTCAGTTAGCGAGATCCGCAGTTTTCTTGGACTTGCAGGATACTACCGGAGATTCATCGAGAATTTTTCCAAGATTGCAAAGCCAATGACTGAACTGTTGAAGAAGGATACTAAGTTTAAATGGACAGAAGATTGCGAGGCAAGTTTCCAGGAATTAAAGAAACGTTTGACTACAACGCCAGTGTTAACACTGCCAGATATACATAAGGAGTTCCAAGTGTACTGCGATGCCTCACGCTTAGGACTTGGATGTGTGCTTATGCAGGACGGGAGAGTTGTTTTGTATGCCTCACGACAACTAAAACCTCATGAGTTGAACTATGCCACGCATGATTTGGAGTTAGCAGCCGTAGTGAATGCATTGAAGACCTGGAGACATTACCTTATTGGAAACCGTTGTGATGTGTACACGGACCATAAGAGTTTGAAGTACATTTTCACCCAGAAGGAGCTGAACCTTCGACAGAGGAGATGGTTGGAGCTTATAAAGGATTATGACATGAAGCTACACTATCATCCAGGAAAGGCCAATGTCGTAGTAGACGCTTTGAGCCAGAAGAGTTATGCTAATATCCTTGAAAGTAAGGGACTACCGAAGGAGTTAGCAGAGAATATCATGGAACTTCATTGGAGATTGTTCCTAGAGGATCCGTTGCAACAATGGAGGTCCAGTCGACATTGCTGGACAAGATTCGGGAAGCTCAAAAGGAGGACAAGGAGATTGCCGAGATAAAGGAGAAGATGGGTAAAGGAAAGGTCAAAGGTTTTCGTGAGGATGAGCATGATACCTTATGGTTTGAGGACCGAATCTATGTGCCCAATAACCAGGAGATCAGGAAGTTAATACTTCAAGAGGCCCATGACTCACCATACTCGATACACCCTAGAAACACCAAGATGTATTTGGATTTGAAGGAACGTTTCTAGTGGACCGGTATGAAGAAGGATATTGTCGAGTATGTCGCCGTATGTGATGTATGTCAGCGCGTGAAGGCAGAGCATCAGAAGCCAGCAGGACTGTTACAGCCTATGCCGATACCCGAATGGAAGTGGGATAAACTGGGCATGGACTTTATCACCGGATTGCCCAGGACCAAAGCGGGATATGATTCCATATGTGTAGTAGTTGATCGCTTGACCAAAGTAGCTCACTTCATCCCAGTGAAAACTACCTATACAAGTGCAAAGTTGGCCAAGATATATATGTCCAGAATCGTATGTCTGCATGGAGTTCCGAGGACCATCGTATCAGATCGAGGAATGCAGTTTGCCTCAAAGTTTTGGCACCAGTTGCACCAGACCTTGGGAACGAGATTGGAGTTTAGTACAACATTTCACCTGCAAACGGATGGACAAACAGAGAGAGTCAACCAAATTCTGGAGGACATGTTGAGAGCCTGTCCGCTAGATTATGGATCTAGTTGGGATGACAATTTGCCATATGCAGAGTTTTCATACAACAATAGCTATCAAGCCAGTTTGAAGATGGCACCGTTTGAAGCCCTGTATGGACGAAGGTGTAGAACACCGTTAATGTGGGATGAGGTAGGAGACCGACAGTTGTTTGGACCAGACTTGTTCAAGGAGTCTGAGGAGAAGGTTAAATTGATTCGTGACAGAGTGAAGATTGCTCAGTCCAGGCAGAAGAGTTATGCAGACTCAAAACGCAAGGAGGTAACCTATGAAATTGGAGATCGAGCATATCTGCGAGTATCACCCTTGCGAGGAGTGAAACGTTTTGGAGTTAAGGGAAAGTTATCCCCGAGATTTGTAGGATCGTATCGTATTTTGGAACGGATGGGAGAAGTTGCCTACAAGTTGGAGTTACCCGAGGGATTGTCAGGAGTTCATGACGTGTTTCACGTTTCACAGCTGAAGAAGTGTCATGCTGAGATGGCAGATATACCGCTAAGAGATACAGTACCCCTGGAGGCGATTCAGTTGGACAGTGATTTGACTAATGAGGAGAAACCAGTTAAGATTCTTGAGTTTGCCAGCAGAGTCACCCGCAGTAAGGTTATCAAGTTTTGCAAAGTTCAGTGGAGCCACCATACCGAGGACGAAGCCACCTGGGAATGAGAGGATGATCTCCGCAAGGATCACCCGCACCTATTTTCTAGCCAGTACGAATCTCGAGGGCGAGATTCATCTTAAGGGGGTAGGTTTGTAACATCCCAAATTTTCAATTTGGAATGTTATACATTAGATCATCATTGCATATCATATTTTATTGTTTTTCCGTTCCGTAATCCTCGAAATCCTAAGCGACTCAAGGACCCTCGGAGAGAGTTGGGGATTTCCCGGTTTTCATATTTGATTCTTTTATCAAATAATGAAACGAGGATTTGATTTTAATTATTTCTCTCCGAAAAATATTTCACATTAAAAATTAAAGAGAGGAGATAATATGGCTTCTCCAAAATAAATGAAATATTGGAGGGAAAATATTAAAATCATTAAATTGTTTTTTATTTGATTTTATTCAGATTTATTTGCATTAGAATAATTGCATGTTTTCAAAATTGCATTTTAGGGCCAAGAAAATGTTCATCTTGTTCTAAATATTTTATTTAGACGGTGAAAATTTGTTTTGGCATTTTTAGATTTTTTTTGTATTTTTCTAGGATTTTATTTCTGTCGGCGGAATATTTTTTTATTTAAAAAAAAAGTTTCCCGCCCGACTGGGCCTAAGGCCCAGCCGAGCCAGGCCAGCCGTCGCCTCCTGCGCGCGAGCGCCGCTGCCGCCACTCGGACCGGAGTCCGAGTTGGACTCCGCGCCGCCCCGCCTTGGCCCCTACTCCAAGCCCCGCCGCCCCGCCCTTATATACTGCCGCCCCCACCACCCCAACACCCCACCGCACCACCGTCGCCCGCGCGGCGCCAAGCCCCGCCATCCGCGCCGCCTAGCCCCGCCGCCCGCGTCGCCTAGCCGCTGCAGCCGCCACCGCCGCCGCCACTCGCCGCCGTCGCCGCCCCGCGAGCCGCTGCCCCGCCTCGCCGGAGCCCTCTCACCGGAGGTAGTCGCCGGACTCCGCCGCCGGTTTTTTTATAAAAACCGTTCGATTTTTTTAGAAACCCTAGATCCGTTTTTTCGGATTCGTCGGTTTTTCTCGGTTCTTCTAGTTAGCGGACGTTCGTCCGAACGTTTGTTTTAACGAATGGTTCTTTGCCCATTAGAAATAGCTAATGAACGCTCGTTCGTTAGTCTGTTCGTCAGTTTTCTTTTATCGGATTTATTCCGTGATTTTCTCTGATCGTGATTTCTGATCCGATCTTAGTTTCTATCTATCTTTTCGCTCGTTAGTCGGAATCAGGCGATTCAAGCGCCTAGAGTTTCATCTCGAAACCCTCTTTCGTTTAACCAACTCAAACAAGTTTTCTCTACTGTAAAATTTGACCTAGTTTCAGATTAGTAAACGAAGCTTCTTTCTTTTGCTGTTTGAGTTTCGTTGCTCCGTTTGATTTGATTCTTTTTGCGAACTGGAGTTCTTAATTTGAACTTTCTGGTCAACCTCTTTTATTTGAGTTTTTCTTGTGCATCGTTGCTTGTTACTTATGTATGCGATTGTTTGCTTGCGATAGAACACCCGGAGTGCGAACCGTGCTACTACGAGTCCCTAGGTTTCGCAGATCGTCAGCAAGGCAAGTAACACTTTGATCATACCCCTTTTATCACCCAGTTTTTATGCATTAGTTCCAATCCTCAAACATTGCATGATTAGGATGTCATTAACTTGTGGGTTGGGAAGTAGTTGATGAGGTAGAACCTATTGCCCTATGACATTCAAACCCTTGGGAGTTACTCTACGCGTTGCTTATATTGCTATGCTATGCTCGTAGATGTGGTTTGGGTTTGAGTGAAATCCATGACAGATGTGAGATTGTTAAATTAACGGTTCAACTTAAGGTGGCAACTTAATCAAACAACTGGGTGGATTGAGGCACCTGGAGTACCCAGTGTTGCCTGTATTTTTTGGAAATCCCGGAGTACCCGTGTGATCTTCCTATGGACCGCCACCCAGGCTCAAAGGGAACTGAGATGATTCATGCTAGAAACTTCCATGTGCAGCCACAAGCTATTATGGGCTCTAGCATAGTTGAGTAAGTTACGTGAAGCTATTGAAGAGGCAGATCAGCAGGTAGTGGGATGTAGGTTTGGTATGGTCTATCCGGAGTAGAGAGTTAATGTTTCTGAAAGGATGTGTCTCGGTCATCCATTTCTCAAACATCCTATAGTGCGAGAAATCCAACGGAGGCGATCGAGTCTTGTGGGAAAAAGTGCGCAAACCTCTGCAGAGTGTACAATCTAATCATGGTTAGCCGTGTCCCCGGTTATGGACAATTCTTGAGTATCTAGTACTTGGGTTATCACATGTATCTCATCACTTTTAATTAATATTGTTGGGTTGTTAATCACTTTAATTGGGATTGAGTTGGAGGAACCTTCTCAATGATGTTTCAACTACCATGATAGTAAAATTAAAATCTATTCCTTTGTTGTAGGGAAAAACTGGCTTTTTGCAAAACTATAAGCCATAGAGCTTTCGACCAGCCATATATGTATGTAGTGATAGCATTATTCTTTTCTTGCTCTACTATGTTATTTTGCCAGCATATTCCATGTGCTGACCTGTTTTCGGGCTGCAACGTATTATGTTGCAGACTTTTCAGACGAGGAGTAAGGTTCGTTAGGTCGTTGCCGTGCAGCTCAGCTATGCCGTTGGAGTTGATGGACTCACTTTATCTTCCAAGCCTTCCGCTGTTATCATATTAGATGGCCTTAAGCCATATTATTGTAATGAGTTCTCTCTTGAGACATTCGATGTAATAAGTGTGTGATTGCTACTCTGTTATAAATCCTTCAAGTACTGTGTGTGTCAGCATTACCGATCCAGGGATGACACTGAAGCACAGAGACTTGACCATCTGAGGTCGGGTCGCTACACAAATATAGTTTTCATCCTCTCATAGGTATCTATGGGGTCCCCTTCAAGAAAACCCCCCTCGAAAATAGAATCTAAGACTTGTTTGAATGAAGCGGGTAGCCAATCATAAAAGCTTTTAAAGTAAACCTCAATTTGATATTGGGGTACATAGCTAGCCCGGATCCTTAACAGCCTATCCCAAGCATCTTTCAAAGATTCATCAAGTAAATAATGAAAAATTCCAGAATCATCTTCATCAAAATTACTAAGGTTCTCATTGATAACTCCGGCAAGTTGTTCTATAATATTCCGATTTATGAGTTTAGATAAGATAGCAGGATTGTCTAAAGCACTAGAACTTGGGAGAGAACCCCCAACTCTTTTTGGTTCTGACATGGCGAGGGAAAAGAGGCAAACAGAGAGGGAGGATAGAGAGAGAGGGCGAATAAAACGGCAAGGGTGAATTGGGGGAGAGGAAAACGAGAGGCAAATGGCAAATAATGTAATGTGAGAGATAGGGATTGTGATGGGTACTTGGTATGTTGACTTTTTGCTTAGACTCCCCGGCAACGGTGCTAGAAATCTTTCTTGCTACGTCTTGAGCTTGCGTTGGTTTTCCCCGAAGAGGAAGGGATGATGCAGCAGAGTAGCGTAAGTATTTCCCTTAGTTTTTGAGAACCAAGGTATCAATCCAGTAGGAGGCCACGCTCAAGTCCCTCGTACCTGCACAAAACGATTGCTACTCGCAACCAACTCGATTAGGGGTTGTCAATCCCTTCACGGTCACTTACGAGAGTGAGATCTGATAGATATAATATTTTTGGTATTTTTGGTATAAAGATGCAAAGTAAAAAAGTAAAAGCAAAGTAAAAAAGTAAAGCAAGATTAAAGTGATGGAGATTGATATGATGAGAATAGACCCGGGGGCCATAGGTTTCACTAGTGGCTTCTCTCAAGAGCATAAGTATTCTACGGTGGGTGAACAAATTATTGTTGAGCAATTGACAGAATTGAGCATAGTTATGAGAATATCTAGGCATGATCATGTATATAGGCATCACGTCCGTGACAAGTAGACCGAAACAAATCTGCATCTACTACTATTACTCCAGTCATCGACCGCTATCCAGCATGCATCTAGAGTATTAAGTTAAAAACAGAGTAACGCCTTAAGCAAGATGACATGATGTAGATGAAGGAAATATGCCCTAGAGGCAATAATAAAGTTATTATTTATTTCCTTATACCATGATAAATGTTTATTATTCATGCTAGAATTGTATTAACCGGAAACATAATACATGTGTGAATACATAGACAAACAGAGTGTCACTAGTATGCCTCTACTTGACTAGCTCGTTGATCAAACATGGTTATGTTTCCTAACCATAGACATGAGTTGTCATTTGATTAACAGGATCACATCATTAGGAGAATGATGTGATTGACTTGATCCATTCTGTTAGCTTAGCACACGATCGTTTAGTTTGTTGCTATTGCTTTCTTCATGACTTATACATGTTCCTATGACTATGAGATTATGCAACTCCCGTTTACTGGAGGAACACTTTGTGTGCCACCAAACGTCACAACGTAACTGGGTGATTATAAAGGTGCTCTACAGGTGTCTCCGAAGGTACTTGTTGGGTTGGCGTATTTCGAGATTAGGATTTGTCACTCCGATTGTCGGAGGGGTATCTCTGGGCCCACTCGGTAATGCACATCACTATAAGCCTTGCAAGCATTGCAACTAATGAGTTAGTTGCAGGATGATGTATTACAGAACGAGTAAAGAGACTTGCCAGTAACGAGATTGAACTAGGTATTGAGATACCGACGATCGAATCTCGGGCAAGTAACATACCGATGACAAAGGGAACAACGTATGTTATGCGGTTTGACCGATAAAGATCTTCGTAGAATATGTAGGAGCCAATATGAGCATCCAGGTTCCGCTATTGGTTATTGACCGGAGACGTGTCTCGGTCATGTCTACATAGTTCTCGAACCCGTAGGGTCCGCATGCTTAAAGTTCGATGATGGTTATATTACGAGTTTATGTGTTTTGATGTACCAAAGGAGTTCAGAGTCCTGGATGAGATCGGGGACATGACGAGGAGTCTTGAAATGGTCGAGACGTAAAGAGCGATGTATTAGACGACTATATTCGGACATCAGAAAGATTCCGAGTGGTTCGGGTATTTTCGGGAGTACCGGGGAGTTACGGGAATTCATATTGGGCCTTAATGGGCCATACGGGAAAGGAGAGAAAGGCCTCAAAGGGTGGCCGCACCCCTCCCCATGGGCTGGTCTGAATTGGACAAGGGAGGGGGGTGCCCCCTTCCTTCCTTCTCCTTTTCCCTTCCCTTTCCTTCTCTCCTACTCCTACTACTTGGAAGGGATCCTAGTTCTACTAGGAAAGGGGGAATCCTACTCCCGGTGGGAGTAGGACTCCCCTAGGGCGCGCCATAGAGAGGGCCGGCCCCTCCCCTCCTCCACTCCTTTATATACGTGGCCAGGGGGCACCCCATAAAAACAACAATTGATCTCTTGATCTCTTAGCCGTGTGTGGTGCCCCCCTCCACCATAATCCACCTCGATCATACCGTAGCGGTGCTTAGGCGAAGCCCTGCGTCGGTAGAACATCATCATCGTCACCACGCCGTCGTGCTGACGAAACTCTCCCTCAACACTCGGCTGGATCAGAGTTCGAGGGACGTCATCGAGTTGAACGTGTGTAGAACTTGGAGGTGCCGTGCGTTCGGTACTTGATCGGTCAGATCGTGAAGACGTACGACTACATCAACCCGTTGTGCTAACGCTTCTGTTGCCGGTCTACGAGGGTACGTAGACAACACTCTCCCATCTCATTGCTAGGCATCACCATAATCTTGCGTGTGCGTAGGAATTTTTTTGAAATTACTACGTTCCCCAAGAGTGGCATCAGAGCCTGGTTTTATGCGTTGATGTAATATGCACGAGTAGAACACAAGTGAGTTGTGGGCGATATAAGTCATACTGCTTACCAGCATGTCACACTTTGGTTCGGTGGTATTGTTGGATGAAGCGGCCCGGACCGACATTACGCGTACGCTTACGCGAGACTGGTTTTACCGCCGTGCTATGCACACAGGTGACTAGCGGGTGTCAGTTTCTCCAACTTTAGTTGAACTGAGTGTGGCTACGCCCGGTCCTTGAGAAGGTTAAAACAGCACCAACTTGACAAACTATCGTTGTGGTTTTGATACGTAGGTAAGAACGGTTCTTGCTAAGCCCGTAGCAGCCACGTAAAACTTGCAACAACAAAGTAGAGGACGACTAACTTGTTTTTGTAGGGCATGTTGTGATGTGATATGGTCAAGACGTGATGAGATATAAGTTGTTGTATGAGATGATCATGTTTTGTTGAAGTTATCGGCAACAGGCAAAAGCCTTATGGTTATCTCTCTATTGCATAAGATGCAAGCGCCAAATAATTGCTTTACTTTATCGCTATGCGATAGCAATAGTTGCAAGAGCAATTGTTGGCGTGACAACCATGTGATGACACATTGATATAGATCAAGATGATGGAGATCATGGTGTCATGCCGGTGACGATGGAGATCATGACGATGCTTTGGAGATGGAGATCAAAGGCACAAGATGATGATGGCCATATCATGTCACATATTTTGATTGCATGTGATGTTTATCTTTTATACATCTTATTTTACTTAGTTCGATGGTAGCTTTATAAGATGATCTCTCACTAATTATCAAGGTACAAGTGTTCTCCCTGAGTATGCACCGTTGCGAAAGTTCTTCGTGCTGAGACACCACGTGATGATCGGGTGTGATAGGCTCTACGTTCAAATACAACGGGTGCAAAAAAGTTGCACAAGCGGAATCTTCAGGTTAAACTTAATGAGCCTAGCATATAACAGATATGGCCTCGGAACACGGAGACCGAAAGGTCGAGCGTGAATCATATAGTAGATATGATCAACATAGTGATGTTCACCATTGAAACTACTCCATCTCACATGATGATCGGACATGGTTTAGTTGATATGGATCACGTGATCATTTGGAAGATTAGAGGGATGTCTGTCTAAGTGGGAGTTCTTAAGTAATATGATTAATTGAACTTTAATTTATCATGAACTTAGTCCTGGTAGTATTAGCATATCTATGTTGTAGATCAATTGCTCGCGATATTGCTCCCCGTTTAATTTTTTATATATTCCTAGAGAAAACTATGTTGAAAAATGTTAGTAGCAATGATGCGGATTGGGTCCGTGATCTAAGGATTAACCTCATTGCTGCACAAAAGAATTATGTCCTTGATGCACCTCTAGGTGACTGACCTATTGCAGGAGCAGATGCAGACGTTATGAACGTTTGGCTAGCTCAATATGATGACTACTTGATAGTTTAGTGCACCATGCTTAACGGCTTAGAATCGGGACTTCAAAGACGTTTTGAACGTCATGGATCATATGGATGTTCGAGGAGTTGAAGTTAATATTTCAAGCAAATACCCGAGTTGAGAGATATGAAGTCTCCAACAAGTTCTATATCTAAAAGAGGGAGGAGAATAGCTCAAGCAGTGAGCATGTGTTCAGATTGTCTGGGTACTACAATCGCTTGAATCAAGTGGGAGTTAATCTTCCAGATAAAATAGTGATTGACAGAATTCTCTAGTCACCATCACCAAGTTAGTAGAACTTCGTGATGAACTATAGTATGCAAGGGATGATGAAGACGATTCCCGAGCTTTTCATGATGATGAAATCGATGAAGGTAGAAATCAAGAAAGAGCATCAAGTGTTGATGATTAACAAGACCACTAGTTTCAAGAAAAGGGCAAAGGGAAAGAAAGGGAACTTCAAGAAGAACGGCAAGCAAGTTGTTGCTCAAGTGAAGAAGCCCAAGTCTGGTCCTAAGCCTGAGACTAAGTGCTTCTACTGCAAAGGGACTGGTCACTGGAAGCAGAACTGCCCCAAGTATTTAGCGGATAAGAAGGATGGCAAAGTGAACAAAGGTATATTTGATATACAGATTATTAATGTGTATTTTACTAGTGTTCGTAGCAACCCATCGGTATTTGATACTGGTTCAGTTGCTAAGAGTAGTAACTCGAAACGGGAGTTGCAAAATGAACAGAGACTAGTTAAGGGTGAAGTGACGATGTGTGTTGGAAGTGGTTCCAAGATTGATATGATCATCATCACACACTCCCTATACTTTCGGGATTAGTGTTGAACCTAAATAAGTGTTATTTGGTGTTTGCGTTGAGCATGAATATGATTTGATCATGTTTATTGTAATACGATTATTCATTTAAGTAAGAGAATAAATTGTTGTTCTGTTTACATGAATAAAACCTTCTATGGTCATACACCCAATGAAAATGGTTTGTTGGATCTCGGTTGTGGTGATACACATTCTCATAATATTGAAGCCAAAAGATGCAAAGTTAATAATGATAGTGCAACTTATTTGTGGCACTGCCGTTTAGGTCATATTGGTGTAAAGCACATGAAGAAAATCCATGCTGATGGGCTTTTGGAATCACTTGATTATGAATCAGTTGATGCTTGCGAACCATGCCTCATGGGCAAGATGACTAAGACTCCATTCTCTGGAACACTGGATTGAGCAACAGATTTGTTGGAAATCATACATACTGATGTATGTGGTCCGATGAATATTGAAGCTCACGACAGGTATCATTATTTTCTGATCTTCACAGATGATTTGAGCAGATATGAGTATATCTACTTGATGAAACAAAAGTCTGAAATATTTGAAAAGTTCATATAATTTCAGAGTGAAGTGGAAAATCATCGTAACAAGAAAATAAAGTTTCTACGATCTGATCATGGAGGAGAATATTTGAGTTGCGAGTTTGGCCTTCAGTTAAAACAATGTGAAATAGTTCCACTACTCACGCCACCAGGAACACCACAATGTAATGGTGTATCCGAACATCGTAACCGTACTTTATTAGATATGGTGCGATCCATGATGTCTCTTACCAATTTACCACTATTGTTTTGGGGTTATGCATTAGAGACAGCTGCATTCGCGTTAAATAGGGCACCATCTAAATCCGTTGAGACGACACCATATGAACTATGGTTTGGCAAGAAACCAAAGTTGTCGTTTCTTAAAGTTTGAGTTTACAATGCTTATGTGAAAAAGTTTCAACATGATAAGCTCAAACCCAAATCGAAGAAGTGCGTCTTCATAGGATACCCAAAAGAAAATGTTGGGTACACCTTCTATCACAGATCCGAAGGCAAGATATTCATTGCTGAGAATGGATCCTTTCTAGAGAAGGAGTTTCTCTCGAAAGAAGTGAGTGGGAGAAAAGTAGAACTTGATGAGGTAACTGTACCTGCTCCCTTATTGGAAAGTAGTTCATCACAGAAATCTATTCCTGTGACTACTACACCAATTAGTGAGGAAGCTAATGATGATGATCATGTAACTTCAGATCAAGTTACTACCGAACCTCGTAGGTAAACCAGAGTGAGATCCGCACCAGAGTGGTACGGTAATCCTGTTCTGGAGGTCATGTTACTTGACCATGATGAACCTACGAACTATGAGGAAGCGATGATGAGCCCAGATTCCGCGAAATGGCTTGAGGCCATGAAATCTGAGATGAGATCCATGTATAAGAACAAAGTATGGACTTTGATTGACTTGCCCAAAGATCGGCGAGCCATTGAGATTAAATGGATCTTCAAGAGGAAGACGGACGCTGATAGTAGTGTTACTATCTACAAAGCTAGAATTGTCGCAAAAAGGTTTTCGACGAGTTCAAGGTGTTGACCATGATGAGAATTTCTCACTCGTATCTATTCTTAAGTCTGTCCGAATCATGTTAGCTATTGCCGCATTTTACGAAATCTGGCAAATGGATAAACAAAACTGCATTCCTTAATAGGATTTATTAAAGAAGAGTTGTATATGATGCAGCCAGAAGGTTTTGTCGATCCTAAAGGTACTAACAAAATGTGCAAGCTCCACCGATCCATCTATGGACTGGTGCAAGCATCTCGGAGTTGGAATACACGCTTTGATAAGTTGATCAAACATATAGTTTTATACAGACTTGCGGTGAAGCCTGTATTTACAAGAAAGTGAGTGGGAGCACTACAACATTTCTGATAAGTATATGTATGACATATTGTTGATCGGAGATGATGTAGAATTATTCTGCAAAGCATAAAGGAATGTTTTGAAAGGAGTTTTTTCAAAGAAAGGCCTCGGTGAAGCTGCTTACATATTGAGCATCAAGATCTATAGAGATAGATCAAGACGCTTGATAAGTTTTTCAATGAGTACATACCTTGACAAAATTTTGAAGTAGTTCAAAATGGAACAGTCAAAGAAGGAGTTCTTGCCTTTGTTACAAGGTGTGAAGTTGAGTAAGACTCAAAACCCGACCACGGCAGAAGATAGAGAGAGAATGAAAGTCATTCCCTGTGCCTCAGCCGTAGGTTCTATAAAGTATGCCATGCTGTGTACCAGACCTATTGTATACCCTGCCCTGAGTTTGGTGAAGGAGTACAATAGTGATCTAGGAGTAGATCACTGGACATTGGTCAAAATCATCCTTAGTGGAATAAGGATATGTTTCTCGATTATGGAAGTGACAAAAGGTTCGTCGTATACATCGATGCAAATTTTGACACTGATCCAGATGACTCTAAATCTCAATCTGGATACATATTGAATGTGGGAGCAATTAGCTAGAGTAGCTCTGTGCAGAGCATTGTCTACATAGAAATTTGCAAAATACTTACGGATCTGAATGTGGCAGACCCATTGACTAAACTTCTCTCACAAGCAAAACATGATCACACCTTAGTACTCTTTGGGTGTTAATCACATAGCGATGTGAACTAAATTATTGACTCTAGTAAACCTTTTGGGTGTTGGTCACATGTCGATGTGAACTATGGGTGTTAATCACATGGTGATGTGAACTATTGCTATTAAATCACATGGCGATGTGAACTAGATTATTGACTCTAGTGCAAGTGGGAGACTGAAGGAAATATGCCCTAGAGGCAATAATAAAGTTATTATTTATTTCCTTATATCATGATAAATTTTTATTATTCATGCTAGAATTGTATTAACCGGAAACATAATACATGTGTGAATACATAGACAAACAGAGTGTCACTAGTATGCCTCTACTTGACTAGCTCGTTGATCAAAGATGGTTATGTTTCCTAACCATAGACATGAGTTGTCATTTGATTAACGGAATCACATCATTAGGAGAATGATGTGATTGACTTGACCCATTCCGTTAGCTTAGCACACGATCGTTTAGTTTGTTGCTATTGCTTTCTTCATGACATATACATGTTCCTATGACTATGAGATTATGCAACTCCCGTTTACTGGAGGAACACTTTGTGTGCCACCAAACGTCACAACGTAACTGGGTGATTATAAAGGTGATCTACAGGTGTCTCCGAAGGTACTTGTTGGGTTGGCGTATTTCGAGATTAGGATTTGTCACTCCGATTGTCGGAGGGGTATCTTTGGGCCCACTCGGTAATGCACATCACTATAAGCCTTGCAAGCATTGCAACTAATGAGTTAGTTGCGGGATGATGTATTACAGAACGAGTAAAGAGACTTGTCGGTAACGAGATTGAACTAGGTATTGAGATACCGACGATCGAATCTCGGGCAAGTAACATACCGATGACAAAGGGAACAACGTATGTTATGTGGTTTGACCGATAAAGATCTTCGTAGAATATGTAGGAGACAATATGAGCATCCAGGTTCCGCTATTGGTTATTGACCGGAGACGTGTCTCGGTCATGTCTACATAGTTCTTGAACCCGTAGGGTCCGCACGCTTAAAGTTCGATGATGGTTATATTACGAGTTTATGTGTTTTGATGTACCGAAGGAGTTCGGAGTCCCGGATGAGATCGGGGACATGACGAGGAGTCTCGAAATGGTCGATACGTAAAGATCGATATATTGGACGACTATATTCGGACATCGAAAAGGTTCCGAGTGATTCAGGTATTTTCGGGAGTACCGGGGAGTTACGGGAATTCGTATTGGGCCTTAATGGGCCATACGGGAAAGGAGAGAAAGGCCTTAAAGGGTGGCCGCACCCCTCCCCATGGGCTGGTCCGAATTGGACTAGGGAGGGGGGGCGCCCCCTTCCTTCCTTCTCCTTTTCCCTTCCCTTTCCTTCTCTCCTACTCCTACTACTTGGAAGGGATCCTAGTTCTACTAGGAAAGGGGGAATCCTACTCCCGGTGGGAGTAGGACTCCCCTAGGGCGCGCCATAGATAGGGCCGGCCCCTCCCCTCCTCCACTTCTTTATATACGTGGCCAGGGGGCACCCCATAAAAACAACAATTGATCTTTTGATCTCTTAGCTGTGTGCGGTGCCCCCCTCCACCATAATCCACCTAGATCATATCGTAGCGGTGCTTAGGCGAAACCCTGCGTCGGTAGAACATCATCATCGTCACCACGCCGTCGTGCTGACGAAACTCTCCCTCAACACTCGGCTGGATCGGAGTTCGAGGGACGTCATCAAGTTGAACGTGTGCAGAACTCGGAGGTGCCGTGCATTCGGTACTTGATCGGTCGGATCGTGAAGACGTATGACTACATCAACCGCGTTGTGCTAACGCTTCTGTTGCTGGTCTACGAGGGTACGTAGACAACACTCTCCCATCTCGTTGCTATGCATCACCATGATCTTGCGTGTGCGTAGGAAAATTTTTGAAATTACTACGTTCCCCAACAGTAGAGAGATAAATTCATGCAATATGAAATAAACCCCATCTTGTTATCCTCGATGGCAACGATACAATACGTGCCTTGCTGCCCCTTCTGTCACTAGGTAAGGACACCGCAAGATCGAACCCAAAGGTAAGCACTTCTCCCATGGCAAGAACTACCAATCTAGTTGGCCAAACCAAACGGATAATTCGAAGAGACTTGCAAAGATAACCAATCATACATAAAAGAATTCAGAGAAGAATCAGATATTATTCATAGATAGACTTGATCATAAACCCACAATTCATCGGTCTCAACAAACACACTGCAAAAAGAAGATTACATCGAATAGATCTCCACAAGAGAGGGGGAGAACTTTGTATTGAGATTCAAAGAGAGAGAAGAAGCCATCTAGCTACTAAGTATGGACCCGAAGGTCTGAGGTAAACTACTCACACTTCACCAGAGAGGCTAGGATGATGTAGAAGCCCTCCGTGATGACGGCCCTCTTCCGGCGGAGCTCCGGAATAGGCCCCAAGATGGGATCTCGTGGATACAGAAAGTTGCGGCGGCGGAATTAGGTTTTTGGCTCCTGTTCTGATCGTTTGGGGGTACGTGTGTATATATAGGAGGAAGAAGTATGCCGGAGGAGCACCGAGGGGCCCACGAGGCAGGGGGTGCGCCCTGGGGGCGCCCTCCACCCTCGTGACCGCCTCTTTTGTTCCTTGGAGTAGGGTCCAAGTCTCCTGGATCACGTTCTGTGAGAAAATCACGTTCCCGAAGGTTTTATTCCGTTTGGACTCTGTTTGATATTCCGTTTCTTCGAAACACTGAAATAGGCAAAAAAAATAGCAATTCTGGGCTGGGCCTCCGGTTAATAGGTTAGTCCCAAAAATAATATAAAAGTGGAAAATAAAGCCCAATATAGTCCAAAACAGTAGATAATATAGCATGGAGCAATCAAAAATTATAGATACGTTGGAGACGTATCAAGTATCATCATACTTTTCAATCAAAGAAGCAATTTCAGAAGCACCCTTAAAAGCAACAAATTCTTCAATTTGTTGAACATCATAGTGATTATAAACACCCTTAGCATACGAAGATACGATTCCATTATTACTAAACTCACATTGATAGGGAAGGTGTTTCTTAGGGTTTTCAGAACAACAAGTAAAATCATATATTTCACATAAATTCCAAGCATAGCATTGCAAACATTGAATTTGACTCCATAATGTTTCCCTTTTTCAGATATACGGTGTCGCACATAACAAGCATGCTCATCTAAAGATTTGCCCTCAACTAAGCTAGTTGGGGTTTCAGCCCGAGCACATAGGGATCGAAGATGATCCAAGTAATAAGCTTCAGCAGTGTGATAGATTTTGAGTGGTTCTTCAACCATTGGTTCAGTAGGTACAACTATTTTTTTGGTATTTTGCGTTTCCTACCCGTAACTAAAGATAGAAAACAACTAAGAACAACAAATAAAAATTACTTAGCGATAAAGCAAACAAGCACACACGATAATATTCACCCCACGCTATTGCTCCCCGGCAACGGCGCCAGAAAAAGGTCTTGATAACCCACAAGTATAGGGGATCGCAACAGTTTTCGATAAGTAAGAGTGTCAAACCCAACGAGGAGCTAAAGGTAGAACAAATATTCCCTCAAGTTCTATCGACCACCGATACAACTCTACGCACGCTTGACGTTCGCTTTACCTAGAACAAGTATAAAACTAGAAGTACTTTGTAGGTGTTAATGGATAGGTTTGCAAGATAATAAAGAGTACGTAAATAAAAAGTAGGGGCTGTTTAGATAAAGAAACAATAAAGTAAATATAGCAAGTGTGGAGAAGTGGTGGTAGGAGTTGCGAAATTGCCCCTAAGCAATTGACTACTTTACTAGACCGATAGCAAGTATTATGTGGGAGAGGCCACTGCTAGCATGTCATCCGTGACTTGGAATTCTATGCACTTATGATTGGAACTATTAGCAAGCATCCACAACTACTAATGTTCATTAAGGTAAAACCCAACCATAGCATTAAGATATATTGGTCCCCCTTCAATCCCGTATGCATCAATTTCTATGCTAGGTTGAAGCTTCTGTCACTCTTGCCCTCCAATACATAGTCCTATCAACATACAACTAACCCTACGATGTGATCCACGCGCGCAATCATATGATGGGCACCAAAGGACAGCAACATAACCACAAGCAAATTAAATCAATCATAGCAATTCATCAACCACCGATAGGACAATGAAAATCTACTCAGACATCATAGGATGGCAACACATCATTGGATAATAATATGAAGCATAAAGCACCATGTTCAAGTAGAGCGTACAGCGGGTTGCGGGAGAGTGGAACGCTGTAGATAGAGGGGGGAAGGTGATGGAGATGTTGGTGAAGATGGCGGAGGTGTTGGTGTAAATTGCGGTGATGATGATGGCCCCCGGCGGCACTCCGGTGCCACCGGAAGCGAGGGGGAGAGAGCCCCCTCCTTCTTCTTCTTCCTTGACCTCCTCCCTAGATGGGAGAAGGGTTTCCCCTCTGGTCCATGGCCTCCATGGCACGGGAGGGGCGAGAGCCCCTCCGAGATTGGATCTCTCTCTCTCTCTCTCTCTGTTTCTGCGTTCTCAGATTCTTCCCTTTCACCGTTTCTTATATTCCCGGAGATCCGTAACTCCATTGGGCTGAAATTTTGACACGATCTCTATCCGGAAATTAGCTTTCTTGCGGCGAAAGAAGGGCTTCAGCCGCCTTACGGGGTGGCCACGAGGGTCAGGGGCGCGCCTGACACCCTGGGGCGCGCCCCCCTACCTCATGGGCCCCTCGAGCATCGTCTCGCGTGGATTTTTCTTCCCAAAAATCATATATATTCCAAAAAATCTCCGTCAGTTTTTATTCCGTTTGGACTTCGTTTGATATGGATATTCTGCGAAACAAAAAACATGCAACAAACAGGAACTGGCACTGGGCACTGGATCAATATGTTAGTCCCAAAAATAGTATAAAAAGTTGCCAAAAGTATATGAAAGTTTAATAATATTGGCATGGAACAATCAAAAATTATAGATACGACGGAGACGTATCATTCTCCGGCGTGCTTTCCGACTAGAGATGATTCCTCTAAAGGTTGTGCTGCTTTGCTCAATGCGGTTCCAATCTATTTCCATTTTTTGAAAAGTTTCCTCGTAGATGAGGTTTAATCCACTGCCGCCGTCCATGAGTACTTTGGTGAGTCGAAAGCCGTCCACAATTGGACTGAGGACCAGTGCAGCTGGTGCTCGGGCTGTTCGGAATTTAGGTTCGTCACTGGCATTGAAGGTAATAGCCGTGTCGCTCCATGGATTTATTGCTGCTACGTGGCAGATTTCGGCAATGCTGCGGAGTGTTCGCTTGCGCCTATTATTTGATGCGAAGGTCTCAAAGACTGTTAATGTTGTATTGTTATCCCTGGGATGGTGCTCTGTGGCATCTGGGATGAGCAGATCCTCGCCGCTTTTGGCCACCTGCCGGAGTATCCAACATGCTCTAAGGCTGTGTGTTGGTATGGCATCCGCTGTACTATGAATTTTGCAGGGTCCGTTGAGCCATCCCTCCAATACGGTTCCACGCCCTGTAGAGGGTTTTTGCTTCTTTGTAATTAACTCGGGTGTCTTATGATAGTGCATCATTTTACTTCGGACTGGGTGTATATTCGGAGCCGGATTATCCCAAAATTTTGTTTCGGTTTTCCAGGCACTTTCCATCACACAGTACTTTCTTACTATGGACGCCAAGTCGGCGAAGCATGATATGTCACGGTGACTTATGGCGTTAAGGATTCCCTTGTTCGTGCAGTTATTGCAGAAAAGTGAGACTGCGTCTTCCTCGCGGCAGTCCTTAACCTTGTTCATCACAAGGAGGAATCTGGCCCAATAATGATGTAGTGTTTCATGGGGATCTAGCCTGATATGGGAAAGATCGTTTATGTCTAGGTGGGTGGGTGGGTTTGAGTCCGAACCCCTACCCGATCTAAGACCGAGGGGCCGGGGGTTTCCGATCTTGGAAGTTCGGATTCCGGGATGTTGCCCGATGAGTCTGGCCCGCTGCCTGACTCTAGGTTCAGGGCATGGGTGATGTCCTCCCGTAAATGGGTATCCGGCTCGGAGAGCTCAGGAATCCGGACATAGTTAGTCCTCAAGATAGAGGAAGAATCGCCGCATTGTTCCTCCACCACCGCAACATGATGGGTGACCGGTGGAGAGTTAATCTCCCTTTGATCGGGTTTAAACCCAATCCGATCATAGTCCGTAGCGACTCGCAAGGCGGCGATGTGATCCAAGAGCTCGTTTAGGGAAGAGAGCTCCATTGGATCCATCTGCTCGGCGAATTCCGAGCCGACGTGGAGGCTGTTTTCGATGAACCGAGAAGTCATCGTCGGTGCAGCAGCCGAACAGGCGATCATGATGAAACTGCCTAGCCGGAGAGTTTGGCCGACAGCCAGGGCTCTGATGTCTACTACACAACCTTCTTCTTATAGACGTTGTTGGGCCTCCAAGTGCAGAGGTTTGTAGGACAGTAGCAAATTTCCCTCAAGTGGATGACCTAAGGTTTATCAATCCGTAGGAGGCGTAGGATGAAGATGGTCTCTCTCAAGCAACCCTGCAACCAAATAACAAAGAGTCTCTTGTGTCCCCAACACACCCAATACAATGGTAAATTGTATAGGTGCACTAGTTCGGCGAAGAGATGGTGATACAAGTGGTATATGGATGGTAGATAAAGGTATTTGTAATCTGAAATTATAAAAACAGCAAGGTAACTAATGATAAAAGTGAGCATAAACGGTATTGCAATGCTAGGAAACAAGGCCTAGGGTTCATACTTTCACTAGTGCAAGTCCTCACAACAATAATAACATAATTGGATCATATAACTATCCCTCAACATGCAACAAAGAGTCACTCCAAAGTCACTAATAGCGGAGAACAAACAAAGAGATTATGGTAGGGTACGAAACCACCTCAAAGTTATTCTTTCCAATCAATCCGTTGGGCTATTCCTATAAGTGTCACAAACAGCCCTAGAGTTCGTACTAGAATAACACCTTAAGACACAAATCAACCAAAACCCTAATGTCACCTAGATACTCCAATGTCACCTCAAGTATCCGTGGGCATGATTATACGATATGCATCACACAATCTCAGATTCATCTATTCAACCAACACAAAGGACCTCAAAGAGTGCCCAAAAGTTCTACCGAAGAATCATGACGAAAACGTGTGCCAACCCCTATGCATAGGTTCATGGGCGGAACCCGCAAGTTGATCACCAAAACATACATCAAGTGAATCACGTGATATCCCATTGTCACCACAGATATCCACGGCAAGACATACATCAAGTGTTCTCAAATCTTTAAAGACTCAATCTGATAAGATTACTTCGAGGGGGAAACTCAATTCATTACAAGAGAGAAGAGGGGGAGGAGAAACATAAGATCCAACTATAATAGCAAAGCTCACGATACATCAAGATCGTATCACCTCAAGAACACGAGAGAGAGAGAGAGAGAGAGAGATCAAACACATAGCTACTGGTACATACCCTCAGCCCTGAGGGAGAACTACTCCCTCCTCGTCATGGAGAGCATCGGGATGATGAAGATGGCCACCGAAGAGGGATTCCCCCTCCGGCAGGGTGCCGGAACGGGTCTAGATTGGCTTTCGGTGGCTACGGAGGCTTCTGGCGGCGGAACTCCCGATCTATTGTGCTCCCGGATGTTTTTAGGGTATATGGAGATATATAGGCGGAGGAAGTACGTCAGGGGGGCCACGAGGGGCTCACGAGGGTGGAGGGCGCGCCCAGGGGGAGTGGGCGCGCCCCCCTGCCTCGTGACCTCCTCGTAGATCCCCCGACGTGCACTCCAAGTCTTCTGGGCTTCTTTCCTTCCAAAAATGAGTTCCGTGAAGTTTCAGGTCAATTGGACTCCATTTGGTTTTCCTTTTCTTCGAAACCCTAAAACAGGGTAAAAACAGAAACTGGCACTGGGCTCTGGGTTAATAGGTTAGTCCCAAAAATGATATAAAAGTGTATATAAAGCCCATAATCATTCAAAACAGTAGTAATATAGCATGGAGCAATCAAAAATTATAGATACGTTGGAGACGTATCAGCATCCCCAAGCTTAATTCCTTCTCGTCCTCGAGTAGGTAAATGATAAAAACAGAATTTTTGATGCGGAGTGCTACTTGGTATAATTTCAATGTAATTCTTCTTAATTGTGGCATGAATATTCAGATTCATAAGATTCAAGACAAAAGTTCATAATGACATAGAAATAATAATACTTCAAGCATACTAACTAAGCAATTATGTCCTCTCAAAATAACATGGCCAAAGAAAGTTCATCCCTACGAAATCATATAGTTTAGTCATGTTTCATTTTTGTCACACAAGAATGCTCTCATCATGCACAACCCCGATGACAAGCCAAGCAATTGTTTCATACTTTAGTAATCTCAAACTCATAAACTTTCACGCAATACATGAGCGCAAGCCATGGATATAGCACTATGGGTGGAATAGAATAATGAGGGGATTATGTGGAGAGGACAAAAAGGAGAAAGTCTCACATCAACGAGGCTAATCAATGGGCTATGGAGATGCCCACCGATTGATGTTAATGCAAGGAGTAGGGATTGCCATGCAACGGATGCACTAGAGCTATAAATGTATGAAAGCTCAACAAAAGAAACTAATGGGTGTGCATACAACTTGCTTGCTCTCGAAGACCTAGGGCACTTGAGGAGGCCCATTGTTGGAATATACAAGCCAAGGTCTATAATGAAAAATTCCCACTAGCATATGAAAGTGATAACATGAGAGACTCTCTACTATGAAGATCATGGTGCTACTTTGAAGCACAAGTGTGGTAAAAGGATAGTAACATTGTCCCTTCTCTCTTTTTCTCTCATTTTTTTGGCCTTTTCTTTTTTTTATGGCATTTCTATTTTTTTTGGGCCTTCTCTTTTTTTATGGCCTTTCTCTTTTTTTATTCCTCACTTGGGACAATGCTCTAATAATGATGATCATCACACTTCTATTTATTTACAACTCAATGATTACAACTCGATACTAGAACAAAGATGACTCTATATGAATGCCTCCGGCGGTGTACCAGGATATGCAATGAATCAAGAGTGACATGTATGAAAGAATTATGAATGGTGGCTTTGCCACAAATACAATGTCAACTACATGATCATGCTAAGCAATATGACAATGATGAATGTGTCATGATGAACGGAATGGTGGAAGGTTGCATGGCAATATATCTCGGAATGGCTATGGAAATGCCATAATAGGTAGGTATGGTGGATGTTTTGAGGAAGATATAAGGAGTTTTATGTGTGAAAGAGCGTATCATATCATGGGGTTTGGATGCACCGGCGAAGTTTGCACCAACTCTCAATGTGAGAAAGGGCAATGCACTGTACCGAAGAGGCTAGCAAGGATGGAAGAGTGAGAGTGCGTATAATCCATGGACTCAACATTAGTCATAAAGAACTCACATACTTATTGCAAAAATCTACAAGTCATCAAAAACTTCGGCACTACGCGCATGCTCCTAGGGGGATAGATTGGTAGGAAAAGACCATCGCTCGTCCCCGACCGCCACTCATAAGGAAGACAATCAAATAACACCTCATCTTTCAAATTTGTTGCATAACGTTTACCATACGTGCATGCTACGGGACTTGCAAACTTCAACACAAGCATTTCTCAAATTCACAACTACTCAACTAGCATGACTTTGATATTATTACCTCCATATATCAAAACAATCATCAAGCATCAAACTTCTCTTAGTATTCAATACTCTATATGAAAGTTTTTACTATTCTTGGATGCCTAGCATATTAGGATTTTAAGCTAATTACCATGCTTTTTAAGACTCTCAAAATAATCTAAGTGAAGCATGAGAGTTCATCTATTTCTTCAAAATAAAACTACCACCATGCTCTAAAAGATATAAGTGAAGCACTAGAGCAAACGACAAACTACTCCGAAAGATATAAGTGAAGATCAAATGAGTAGTCAAATAATTATGCAACTATGTGAAGACTCTCTAACATTTAATAATTTCAGATCTTGGTATTTTATTCAAACAGCAAGCAAAGCAAAATAAAATGACATTCTAAGAATGGAAAACATCATGTGAAGAAGCAAAAACTTAGGATCAACCGAAACTAACCGATAGTTGTTGAAGAAGAAAGGTGGGATGCCAACCGGGGCATCCCCAAGCTTAGATGCTTGAGAATTCTTGAAATATTATCTTGGGGTGCCTTGGGCATCCCCAAGCTTGAGCTTTTGTGTCTCCTTAATTCCTCTCATATCAAGGTCTCCCTAAATCTCAAAAGCTTCATCCACACAAAACTCAACAAGGACTCATGAGATAAGTTAGTATAAACCATTGCAAAAACCTTATAATACTCTACTATAGCAAATCACTAAAATTATTATTCAACATTTCATACTAAATGCCTCTGCATATTTAATAGTCATATCCTCAAATAGATCATTAAAGAAGCAAACATACGCAAACAATGCAAACATAACAGCAATCTGCCTAAACAGGACAGTCTGTAAAGAATGCAGCAACATCCATACTTCCCAGCTCCAAAAATTATGAAAGAAAATTCCCACTGTAGTAAATTTATCAGAGATTAATATGCAAAAGGTTTCAACATTTTATCGCATTCTGACTTTTCTAGGGAATTATTGCAACAGCGGTAAACTTTCTGTTTTCAAACAGCAACATGTGGACTTCTAAAATAGGCATAGTAAAGGCTATCAATGCCACTTTTATTGAAATAAAAGATGCAAAACATTGTTCTAAATAACAGCAAGAAAATCCTAACAAAATAAATTGACACTCCAAGCAAAACACATATCATGTGGTGAATAAAAATATAGCTCCAAGTAAAGTTACCGATGAACGAAGACGAAAGAGGGGATGCCTTCCGGGGCATCCCCAAGCTTAGGCTCTTGTCTATCCTTGAATATTACCTTGGGGTTCCTTGGGAATACCCAATCTTAGGCTCTTGCCACTCCTTATTCCATAGTCCATCGAATCCTTACCCAAAACTTGAAAACTTCATAACACAAAACTTAACAGAAAACTCGTAAGCTCCGTTAGTATAAGAAAATAAATCACCACTTCAAGGTACTGTAATGAATTCATTCTTTATTTATATTGGTGTTAAACCTACTGTATTCCAACTTCTCTATGGTTTATAAACTCTTTTACTAGCCATAGATTCGTCAAAATAAGTAAACAACACATAGAAAACAGAATCTGTCAAAAACAGAACAGTCTGTAGTAATCTGAATCAAACGTATACTTCTGGAACTCATAAAATTCTCAAATAAATTGCTGGACCTGAGGAATTTATCTATTAATCATCTTCAAAAAGAATTAACTAAATATCACTCTCCAAATAAAAATGGCAGCAATTCTCGTGAGTGCTAAAGTTTCTTTTTTTTACAGCATGATCGCAAAGACTTTCCCCAAGTCTTCCCAAAGGTTCTACTTGGCACAAACACTAATTAAAAGCATAAAACCACATTTAAACAGAGGCTATATGAATTATTTATTACTAAGCAGGAGCAAAAAGTAAAGAACAAGAATAGGATTGGGTTGCCTCCCAACAAGCGCTATCGTTTAACGCCCCTAGCTAGGCATGATGATTTCAATGATGCTCACATAAAAGATAAGAATTGAAACATAAAGGGAGCATCATGAAGAATATGACTAGCACATTTAAGTCTAACCCACTTCCTATGCATAGGTATTTTGTGAGCAAACAACTTGTGGGAACAATAATCAATTAGCATAGGAAGGTAAAGCAAACAAAACTTCAAGATTTTAAGCACATAGATAGGAAACTTGGTATTATTGCAATTCCTACAAGCATATATTCCTCCCTCATAATAATTTTCAGTAGCATCATGAATGAATTCAACAATATAACCAGCACCTAAAGCATTCTTTTCATGATCTACAAGCATAGAAATTTTATTACTCTCCACATAAGCAAAATTCTTCTCATTCATAGTAGTGGGAGCAAACTCAACAAAGTAACTATCATGGGATTGAAAATTGAAATCAAGATGACAAGTTTCATTGTTATTATTATTCTTTAAAGCATACGTGTCATCACAATAATCATCATAGATAGGAGGCATGCTTTCATCATAATAAATTTGCTCATCAAAACTTGGGGGACAAAAAATATCATCTTCATCAAACATAGCTTCCCCAAGCTTGTGGCTTTGCATATCATTAGCATCATGGATATTCAAGGAATTCATACTAACAACATTGCAATCATGCTCATCATTCAAATATTTAGTGCCAAACATTTTATAGGTTTCTTCTTCTAGCACTTGAGCACAATTATCCTTTCCATCATACTCACGAAAGATATTAAAAAGGTGAAGTGTATGAGACAAACTCAATTCCATTTTTTATAGTTTTCTTTTATAAACTAAACTAGTGATAAAACAAGAAACTAAAATACTCGATTGCAAGATCTAAAGATATACCTTCAAGCACTCACCTCCCCGGCAACGGCGCCAGAAAAGAGCTTGATGTCTACTACACAACCTTCTTCTTGTAGACATTGTTGGGCCTCCAAGTGCAGAGGTTTGTAGAACAGTAGCAAATTTCCCTCAAGTGGATGACCTAAGGTTTATCAATCCGTAGGAGGCGTAGGATGAAGATGGTCTCTCTCAAGCAACCCTGCAACCAAATAACAAAGAGTCTCTTGTGTCCCCAACACACCCAATACAATGGTAAATTGTATAGGTGCACTAGTTCGGTGAAGAGATGGTGATACAAGTGGTATATGGATGGTAGATAAAGGTATTTGTAATCTGAAATTATAAAAACAGCAAGGTAACTAATGATAAAAGTGAGCGTAAACGATATTGCAATGCTAGGAAACAAGGCCTAGGGTTCATACTTTCACTAGTGCAAGTCCTCTCAACAATAATAACATAATTGGATCATATAACTATCCCTCAACATGCAACAAAGAGTCACTCCAAAGTCACTAATGGCGGAGAACAAACTAAGAGATTATGGTAGGGTACGAAACCACCTCAAAGTTATTCTTTCCAATCAATCCGTTGGGCTATTCCTATAAGTGTCACAAACAGCCCTAGAGTTCATACTAGAATAACACCTTAAGACACAAATCAACCAAAACCCTAATGTCACCTAGATACTCCAATGTCACCTCAAGTATCCGTGGGCATGATTATATGATATGCATCACACAATCTCAGATTCATCTATTCAACCAACACAAAGGACCTCAAAGAGTGCCCCAAAGTTCTACTGGAGAATCATGACGAAAATGTGTGCCAACCCCTATGCATAGGTTCATGGGCGGAACCCACAAGTTGATCACCAAAACGTACATCAAGTGAATCACGTGATATTCCATTGTCACCACAGATATCCACGGCAAGACATACATCAAGTGTTCTCAAATCTTTAAAGACTCAACCCGATAAGATTACTTCAAAGGGGAAACTCAATTAATTACAAGAGAGAAGAGGGAGGGGAGAAACATAAGATCCAACTATAATAGCAAAGCTCGCTATACATCAAGATCGTATCACCTCAAGAACACGAGAGAGAGAGAGAGAGAGAGATCAAACACATAGCTACTGGTACATACCCTCAGCCCCGAGGGAGAACTACTCCCTCCTCATCATGGAGAGCACCGGGATGATGAAGATGGCCACCGGAGAGGGATTCCCCCTCCGGCAGGGTGCCGGAACGGGTCTAGATTGGCTTTCGGTGGCTACGGAGGCTTCTGGCGGCGGAACTCCCGATCTATTGTGCTCCCGGATGTTTTTAGGGTATATGGAGATATATAAGCGGAAGAAGTATGTCAGGGGGGCACGAGGGGCTCACGAGGGTGGAGGGCGCGCCCAGGGGGTGGGCGCGCCCCCCTGCCTCGTGACCTCCTCGCAGATCCCCCGACGTGCACTCCAAGTCTTCTGGGCTTCTTTCCTTCCAAAAATGAGTTCCGTGAAGTTTCAGGTCAATTGGACTCCGTTTGGTTTTCCTTTTCTTCAAAACCCTAAAACAAGGTAAAAACAGAAACTGGCACTGGGCTCTGGGTTAATAGGTTAGTCCCAAAAATGATATAAAAGTGTATAATAAAGCCCATAAACATTCAAAACAGTAGATAATATAGTATGGAGCAATCAAAAATTATAGATACGTTGGAGACGTATCAGGCTCCCCCGGCGGTAATGGTGTTTTTAACAACGAGATGAGGCATCCTTCCTTGCGGCGACGGCACAGAGGAACTCTCAATGAAAGCACCAATGTCGGTGTCAAAACCGGCGGATCTCGGGTAGGGGGTCCCGAACTGTGCGTCTAAGGCGGATGGTAACATGAGGCTGGGGACACGATGTTTTACCCAGGTTTGGGCCCTCTTGATGGAGGTAAAACCCTACGTCCTGCTTGATCTATTCTTGATAATATGAGTAGTACAAGAGTTTATCTACCACGAGATCGAAGAGGCTAATCCCTAGAAGCTAGCCTATGGTATGATTGTATGTTGTCCTATGGACTAAAACCCTCCGGTTTATATAGACACCGGAGGGGGCTAGGGTTACACAAGGTCGGTTACAAAGGAGGAGATATGCATATCCGTATTGCCTAGCTTGCCTTCCACGCCAAGTAGAGTCCCGTCCGGACACGGGGCGAAGTCTTCAATCTTGTATCTTCATGGTCCAACGGTCCGGCCAAAGGATATAATCCGGATGTTCGGATACCCCTAATCTAGGACTCCCTCACTCCTCATACCATGAGGCGTCGACCCAGATCTCGTGGCTGATGTCGGGCTAGGAGTGAAGAGAGACACCTTTTACTCCTCCTACTATGGTGGGTGGTGTCTCGAACATTGATGCCAGGGAGGCATCCCTAGATGGCGGTCCGCATGGTTGGCTCTCCGATAGGCACTATGAAGGCGGTGGTGTCTTTCTCTCTTGGTCGTGTGGGCGGCAAGAGGGTGAACGGCGGATGGCTCAAGAGTGCTCTCGGTCGCATGCAGTGGAGACAGCCCAATCCAGAACTGGAGTTCTGAACTCTTCGCACTTGTTCTGGAGGCCTTGTGGTGGCATGGAGTTGCCGAGCGAAAGCTCCGCACTTTGTCGTTGACGATGGCGCCGCTCACGGGCGCCGCTATCTTCTTGAGGAAGTTGTCGTGGTGCTCCTCTCCGTGTCTGGGTTTCGGTGAAAATCTTTGTTCGATTGTAGACTCGACGTCGATGACACTAAGCGCCGTTCTCCCTCCTAGGGGCGTTGTCATGGAGCTTAGGTGCTATAGGACGTAGTGTGAGGTTGTACTCCATTCTTCTTGTGCTCTTTTTCTGTAGCGTAGTTGCGTGCGTCCTGCGTGATTTGATTATCATAGGATTAACATTTATGAGGGCTAACTCATCACCTTATATCGTTCGTTCGTGTACTTTGTTCCGTTGTTGCTTTATATATAAAGTGAAGTGTAAGACTGTTTCAAAATTGACTTTGAATTTCCATGCATCCCATCACTCTAATGAACCGAACCTTCTCAGCTTCTAGTCTATAGCTTCAAGGTGGCAGACTGAAAGGACATGAATGCTCATTTTATCCGTATATATATAGTAATGCCAAATGGCGATCATCCGATGTAGGCACATATGCAACAAAAGGCGACGTCATCAATGACGAACAGGACCAGACTTTACGTCCCGGACGTATGTGCTAACATCGCCTGAGGAGATCGGTTCAACATAGAAACCAACTCATAGTTACTGTATGTATTAATCAAAGTATAATCCTACTACCTTTTCCATGCTAAATATAATAGTACTACTCGTGTTAAAGATAAAGTAAAATGTGGAGTACTTCTGTATGCTCGAAACATCAATTGTTGCATGTAAAACACTTCAATATAACTTTTCGAGTGAAATAGTTAGCTAACTAAGTTGCAGTATCATTATTAGAGGGTAAGCTTAATTAAGCTTGTTAAAGCCTCCCTAGTAGAATCACCACTGGCCACTGCTTCCTGTCCAAGGAAAAAAAATGAGTGGTGCACAGCCCCGTGTTCATGGCTGCCTTGCCTGACCTATCTCTCAAGAAAAAGAAAGGTGGTTAACAAATGACATGCTTGTGTGTAGGGCTGGAAAAAAAGCTCGAAGCTCGCGAGCTAAACGAGTAGTTCGTGACCCGGCTCGAGTCGACTCGAACTTGAAGAATAACGAGTCGAGCCGAGCTTTAGTTTAAGATCGTTTATAGACCAAGTTAAACGAGCCAATCTCAAGAGTACTCGTATAACTTATTAGACTCGGTACAAAAGATCAGCCACTCCCAATACAAAAAAAGATCAGCCATTCAGCACCCTATGTCCTAAGCGCACAACGTAAGGCCTAGCTTTTGAAGGCCCAGCCGCCCAAGAGACTCATGCGTTACAAGGAAATTACTATTGTTTAGTAATATATATGTTTAATATACACATAATTATTTTTATAATATTCGAGAATTTTATGTTCATATTTTTAATGAGCTTAACGAGCCAGCTCGCGAGTTATACGAGTCGAGCCAATTTTGGATTTGAGCTTGTTATAATAACGAGTCGAATCGAGCTAGCTCGTTAACGAAACGAGCTGACTCGACTCGGCTCGAATTCCAGCCCTACTTGTGTATTAGAAGCAGTCATTTTTTAAGGAATTTACCATTCACCCAGGTGTAGGGTGCATTTGCACCCAGAAGCAGAATCACACTTTCACTAAACTATCTAAAGTTATGCATCAAACTAGATTATTTTGGAGAGTCCCTCCACATTATGATAAAGTAAGTATAGATGACCTTCATCCTATAACAGACAAGACCTTGAAAGTATATTTCTGGTTGGAGAGGGAAAATTGAATTACCAAGGAGGAAGAGCTGTTCTCATGGAAGCGCGAACAGCCCGCATTCCTATTTATCTTATCTCTTTCTTCCAATTCTCTAAGTGGGCCTTGGACCTTGGACCTGATTAATACACAAATGACCCATTGCTTGTGAAATGATTTTTTTTGGCGGGTGATTTGTGGAATGATTTTGAGGGGCATACGAAATGTCATCTTTTTTAGGGATGTCTCTAGATTTTATTCAATCAAAACATGATTCAGCATCTTAGGGTAGATTATGTGCTTTGCAATTCATAAAAGTATATATGTATTTTGAAAAAAAAAAGTAAAAGGGAAAAAGAATAAAAGTACAGAAAAAACAAAAAAGTAAATAAACGTAATACATATAGAAAAAACAGAAACCCAATAAATACAAAACATGAAAAAGGAAACCGAAAAAATAAACATGAACCTTCCATACGGTTCTGAAAAGGCCAATGCTAGGTGCCGGCAAGCCGGCCCAACTTTCGGTCGGCCGGCCCCTAGCCGTTCGATATGGCCTCTCCTAGTCGTCCGATGTGGACCTCTCCACCCTCGACTGTCTTCTTCCTCTGGTCAACGCAGCGCTTTATCCTCCCGCAACCAATCTTCTTCCCGTGTGCGCTCCCTGCTCCCTGACGCTGCTCGCAACACCCCCACCCCCTTGCCAAAAAACTGACTGGCCCCCTTCCCCGCGGCCTCGCTTTGAACCAATTCCTCGCCATGGTCGCAACCCCTCGCCGTCACGGTTGCAGCACCCGTATCTCGCCGCTGGCAAGTCTCGCCTCGCACGCCACCGAGCTCATGGCGCCCATGGCAGCTGGTTCCAACATCTGGTGTTGCCGGTTCTACCATCTCCGGGAGGCGGTTCCAGCTTTCGACGCCTCGGCCATAGCTTCATTTAGGGCCGCATGTAGCAAAACGCGACACCTGTTGTAGCTTTTTGCTATACGGTTGCAGCAAAAATGCAACGCCGCCCGTCGTCACCCAAGAACTGCTCCGTCGATGTAGCAAAGCAATCCATCGGTTCCACCTTTTGCCACTGCTGGTTCCAGCAAAAACAATCTATAGTTCCAACATCTGCCTCGTCGGTTGTAGCAACCACCGCCGCCCATCCCAGCACCCATGGCCAGTTCCAGCAAAATAATGTCGCCGTTTCCAGTATCTCCTGGTGCCTGATGTAGCACCATGGCGTCTGGACGCATCTTCTCCAGCACCGATGGGCCGTCCCCGTGTCGCCGGTCGAGGTCGTTGCAGCTCCGGCCATGTCGCCGGTCGAGGTCGTTGCAGCTCCACAGTGTTGCCGGTTGGGGCCATTCCAGCTCCAACGACCCACGGTTGTAGCATCCGCCACCGTCGTTACAGCATCCCGTCAACGCCGGTCTCCAGCACCCGCAGCACCGTGGCCCGTCGATGGGTGCCGTCGTTGCCACGGCTTGGATTTTTTTACCTCAAAAAGACCTCTTTATTCAATAGATAATAATGTTACATCGTTCACCAATGTTACATCGTTCACCATGAGAGGTACAATAGAGGGGGGAGGATCATCCAACCAGACCCTACTGACCTGGAACTTAGCTAACTGGGCTAGCAACCTACCCTGTTGTCGAACCACCTTGGCGCACCTTTGTACCCGGCTATCGCCACACCTAGGAGACATTTTGTTGTGTTCATATTGTTAAACCATTAGAATGCTGTAAATTGTTAGATAAATATTAAAAATATACATAACTAGAGCAATATATTAAATTTATTTTAAAAATGGCATGACCTTCACTAACAGTGAATCAAATGGGTGCCAGAAAAATGATGAATCAACATTTCTCCAAAACATTGACGCTCGTGTATATTTTCCTGAAAAAAGGAACCACACGGTGCAATACACATATCACAATTTTTCCTTGGCTTTATGGTTGTTACCACATGCATGGCATACACATATAATCATTCATACATACATGAAGAAATTGAAAACAATGTGGAGTCTTTTCATAGGATGATGTGACTTCTATCCATGCTTCAAGATTTGTGCTACGAATCGGACGACAACCAACGCGTTCGGGCTCATAGTGTTTGTTTAAATTATGGACCCCGATAAATCCCAAACGTTCGGATTTTAAGCATGTCATCATGAATGTTTTTTTCATGACAACTTTAGTTGACGCGAGGTGGCAACTTTGTCTCAGTTTGCTTTTTGTCAGAAAACTGTCATGTTTGCCTACCTCCCGTGAACTAAAGTTGCCATGAAAAACGTTTGGGTTGCCATGCTTAAAATCTAAACGTTCAGGATTTATCATTTCCGTAAATTATTGGGTGGCAAAAAAAACCCCACCAAAACAGACTATTATGGAGTATAATTTTTAAACTCTCGTCGAAATAAAGTACACGGTGACGATGGATGGTAAATGACATGCATCGCTAGCCACAGTTCAAGAAATTTTGAAGTTTGAGTTTGCACGATGTCATTGTCATCGCTCCGTCAGACATGGCACATCACATTATTGGCGTTCTAGGGAGTAGCTAGCTCGTTGATCCTCGGACGAGGTCGACGAACCGTGCGAGATTCCGGCGCGACGACGACCCGCCGTCTGCGACGGCGCCGCGAGCAACGTCCCTCAGCGCGAGCGCCCTGGCCTTGATCTCCGCGTCGCCCAGCAGCTCCTCCACCTTGCCCCGTATCGCCTCTCTTCCCACGAGCGTCCCCGTCGTCTCGCCGGCGGCCACCTGCAGCCCCGTCCGCCACACGTCGCAGATGTAGCCCCGGTCGAGGAACTGGTCCGTGAAGTAGGGCCAGCACAGGAACGGCAGGCCGTTGACCAGCCCTTCCAGCGTCGAGTTCCACCCGCAGTGCGACAGGAAGCACGCCGTGGACGCGTGCGCCAGCACCAGCTGCTGCGGGCACCAGCCCACCACGCGGCCGCGCGGCCCGGCGCGGCGGCGGAGGTCCTCGACCCACTCCTCGCTCGCCGAGTCCGGCCTCACCACCCACAGGAAGGGCCGGGAGGTCAGCGCCAGCGCCTCCGCCAGCTCCACGAGCTGCGCCCGGTCGAAGATGGCGAAGCTGCCGAACGCCACGTACACGACGGAGCCGGCCGGCTGCGCTTCGAGCCACGCCGCGCAGGTGGCGTCCTCGGCCCAGAAGCTGGCGACCGGCTTGTCGGAGAGGAGCGGGCCCACGGTGAGGACGTCGGGGAAGAGCGCCATGGCTCCCGGCTCGAGCTCTTGGACGGGAAAGGAGAGAAAGGCCTCAAAGGGTGGCCGCACCCCTCCCCATGGGCTGGTCTGAATTGGACAAGGGAGGGGGGTGCCCCCTTCCTTCCTTCTCCTTTTCCCTTCCCTTTCCTTCTCTCCTACTCCTACTACTTGGAAGGGATCCTAGTTCTACTAGGAAAGGGGGAATCCTACTCCCGGTGGGAGTAGGACTCCCCTAGGGCGCGCCATAGAGAGGGCCGGCCCCTCCCCTCCTCCACTCCTTTATATACGTGGCCAGGGGGCACCCCATAAAAACAACAATTGATCTCTTGATCTCTTAGCCGTGTGTGGTGCCCCCCTCCACCATAATCCACCTCGATCATACCGTAGCGGTGCTTAGGCGAAGCCCTGCGTCGGTAGAACATCATCATCGTCACCACGCCGTCGTGCTGACGAAACTCTCCCTCAACACTCGGCTGGATCAGAGTTCGAGGGACGTCATCGAGTTGAACGTGTGCAGAACTTGGAGGTGCCGTGCGTTCGGTACTTGATCGGTCAGATCGTGAAGACGTACGACTACATCAACCCGTTGTGCTAACGCTTCTGTTGCCGGTCTACGAGGGTACGTAGACAACACTCTCCCATCTCATTGCTAGGCATCACCATAATCTTGCGTGTGCGTAGGAATTTTTTTGAAATTACTACGTTCCCCAAGAGTGGCATCAGAGCCTGGTTTTATGCGTTGATGTAATATGCACGAGTAGAACACAAGTGAGTTGTGGGCGATATAAGTCATACTGCTTACCAGCATGTCACACTTTGGTTCGGCGGTATTGTTGGATGAAGCGGCCCGGACCGACATTACGCGTACGCTTACGCGAGACTGGTTTTACCGCCGTGCTATGCACACAGGTGACTAGCGGGTGTCAGTTTCTCCAACTTTAGTTGAACTGAGTGTGGCTACGCCCGGTCCTTGAGAAGGTTAAAACAGCACCAACTTGACAAACTATCGTTGTGGTTTTGATACGTAGGTAAGAACGGTTCTTGCTAAGCCCGTAGCAGCCACGTAAAACTTGCAACAACAAAGTAGAGGACGACTAACTTGTTTTTGTAGGGCATGTTGTGATGTGATATGGTCAAGACGTGATGAGATATAAGTTGTTGTATGAGATGATCATGTTTTGTTGAAGTTATCGGCAACAGGCAAAAGCCTTATGGTTATCTCTCTATTGCATAAGATGCAAGCGCCAAATAATTGCTTTACTTTATCGCTATGCGATAGCAATAGTTGCAAGAGCAATTGTTGGCGTGACAACCATGTGATGACACATTGATATAGATCAAGATGATGGAGATCATGGTGTCATGCCGGTGACGATGGAGATCATGACGATGCTTTGGAGATGGAGATCAAAGGCACAAGATGATGATGGCCATATCATGTCACATATTTTGATTGCATGTGATGTTTATCTTTTATACATCTTATTTTACTTAGTTCGATGGTAGCTTTATAAGATGATCTCTCACTAATTATCAAGGTACAAGTGTTCTCCCTGAGTATGCACCGTTGCGAAAGTTCTTCGTGCTGAGACACCACGTGATGACCCGGTGGGAGTAGGACTCCCCTAGGGCGCGCCATAGATAGGGCCGGCCCCTCCCCTCCTCCACTTCTTTATATACGTGGCCAGGGGGCACCCCATAAAAACAACAATTGATCTTTTGATCTCTTAGCTGTGTGCGGTGCCCCCCTCCACCATAATCCACCTAGATCATATCGTAGCGGTGCTTAGGCGAAACCCTGCGTCGGTAGAACATCATCATCGTCACCACGCCGTCGTGCTGACGAAACTCTCCCTCAACACTCGGCTGGATCGGAGTTCGAGGGACGTCATCAAGTTGAACGTGTGCAGAACTCGGAGGTGCCGTGCATTCGGTACTTGATCGGTCGGATCGTGAAGACGTATGACTACATCAACCGCGTTGTGCTAACGCTTCTGTTGCTGGTCTACGAGGGTACGTAGACAACACTCTCCCATCTCGTTGCTATGCATCACCATGATCTTGCGTGTGCGTAGGAAAATTTTTGAAATTACTACGTTCCCCAACAGTAGAGAGATAAATTCATGCAATATGAAATAAACCCCATCTTGTTATCCTCGATGGCAACGATACAATACGTGCCTTGCTGCCCCTTCTGTCACTAGGTAAGGACACCGCAAGATCGAACCCAAAGGTAAGCACTTCTCCCATGGCAAGAACTACCAATCTAGTTGGCCAAACCAAACGGATAATTCGAAGAGACTTGCAAAGATAACCAATCATACATAAAAGAATTCAGAGAAGAATCAGATATTATTCATAGATAGACTTGATCATAAACCCACAATTCATCGGTCTCAACAAACACACTGCAAAAAGAAGATTACATCGAATAGATCTCCACAAGAGAGGGGGAGAACTTTGTATTGAGATTCAAAGAGAGAGAAGAAGCCATCTAGCTACTAAGTATGGACCCGAAGGTCTGAGGTAAACTACTCACACTTCACCAGAGAGGCTAGGATGATGTAGAAGCCCTCCGTGATGACGGCCCTCTTCCGGCGGAGCTCCGGAATAGGCCCCAAGATGGGATCTCGTGGATACAGAAAGTTGCGGCGGCGGAATTAGGTTTTTGGCTCCTGTTCTGATCGTTTGGGGGTACGTGTGTATATATAGGAGGAAGAAGTATGCCGGAGGAGCACCGAGGGGCCCACGAGGCAGGGGGTGCGCCCTGGGGGCGCCCTCCACCCTCGTGACCGCCTCTTTTGTTCCTTGGAGTAGGGTCCAAGTCTCCTGGATCACGTTCTGTGAGAAAATCACGTTCCCGAAGGTTTTATTCCGTTTGGACTCTGTTTGATATTCCGTTTCTTCGAAACACTGAAATAGGCAAAAAAAATAGCAATTCTGGGCTGGGCCTCCGGTTAATAGGTTAGTCCCAAAAATAATATAAAAGTGGAAAATAAAGCCCAATATAGTCCAAAACAGTAGATAATATAGCATGGAGCAATCAAAAATTATAGATACGTTGGAGACGTATCAAGTATCATCATACTTTTCAATCAAAGAAGCAATTTCAGAAGCACCCTTAAAAGCAACAAATTCTTCAATTTGTTGAACATCATAATGATTATAAACACCCTTAGCATACGAAGATACGATTCCATTATTACTAAACTCACATTGATAGGGAAGGTGTTTCTTAGGGTTTTCAGAACAACAAGTAAAATCATATATTTCACATAAATTCCAAGCATAGCATTGCAAACATTGAATTTGACTCCATAATGTTTCCCTTTTTCAGATATACGGTGTCGCACATAACAAGCATGCTCATCTAAAGATTTGCCCTCAACTAAGCTAGTTGGGGTTTCAGCCCGAGCACATAGGGATCGAAGATGATCCAAGTAATAAGCTTCAGCAGTGTGATAGATTTTGAGTGGTTCTTCAACCATTGGTTCAGTAGGTACAACTATTTTTTTGGTATTTTGCGTTTCCTACCCGTAACTAAAGATAGAAAACAACTAAGAACAACAAATAAAAATTACTTAGCGATAAAGCAAACAAGCACACACGATAATATTCACCCCACGCTATTGCTCCCCGGCAACGGCGCCAGAAAAAGGTCTTGATAACCCACAAGTATAGGGGATCGCAACAGTTTTCGATAAGTAAGAGTGTCAAACCCAACGAGGAGCTAAAGGTAGAACAAATATTCCCTCAAGTTCTATCGACCACCGATACAACTCTACGCACGCTTGACGTTCGCTTTACCTAGAACAAGTATAAAACTAGAAGTACTTTGTAGGTGTTAATGGATAGGTTTGCAAGATAATAAAGAGTACGTAAATAAAAAGTAGGGGCTGTTTAGATAAAGAAACAATAAAGTAAATATAGCAAGTGTGGAGAAGTGGTGGTAGGAGTTGCGAAATTGCCCCTAAGCAATTGACTACTTTACTAGACCGATAGCAAGTATTATGTGGGAGAGGCCACTGCTAGCATGTCATCCGTGACTTGGAATTCTATGCACTTATGATTGGAACTATTAGCAAGCATCCACAACTACTAATGTTCATTAAGGTAAAACCCAACCATAGCATTAAGATATATTGGTCCCCCTTCAATCCCGTATGCATCAATTTCTATGCTAGGTTGAAGCTTCTGTCACTCTTGCCCTCCAATACATAGTCCTATCAACATACAACTAACCCTACGATGTGATCCACGCGCGCAATCATATGATGGGCACCAAAGGACAGCAACATAACCACAAGCAAATTAAATCAATCATAGCAATTCATCAACCACCGATAGGACAATGAAAATCTACTCAGACATCATAGGATGGCAACACATCATTGGATAATAATATGAAGCATAAAGCACCATGTTCAAGTAGAGCGTACAGCGGGTTGCGGGAGAGTGGAACGCTGTAGATAGAGGGGGGAAGGTGATGGAGATGTTGGTGAAGATGGCGGAGGTGTTGGTGTAAATTGCGGTGATGATGATGGCCCCCGGCGGCACTCCGGTGCCACCGGAAGCGAGGGGGAGAGAGCCCCCTCCTTCTTCTTCTTCCTTGACCTCCTCCCTAGATGGGAGAAGGGTTTCCCCTCTGGTCCATGGCCTCCATGGCACGGGAGGGGCGAGAGCCCCTCCGAGATTGGATCTCTCTCTCTCTCTCTCTCTGTTTCTGCGTTCTCAGATTCTTCCCTTTCACCGTTTCTTATATTCCCGGAGATCCGTAACTCCATTGGGCTGAAATTTTGACACGATCTCTATCCGGAAATTAGCTTTCTTGCGGCGAAAGAAGGGCTTCAGCCGCCTTACGGGGTGGCCACGAGGGTCAGGGGCGCGCCTGACACCCTGGGGCGCGCCCCCCTACCTCATGGGCCCCTCGAGCATCGTCTCGCGTGGATTTTTCTTCCCAAAAATCATATATATTCCAAAAAATCTCCGTCAGTTTTTATTCCGTTTGGACTTCGTTTGATATGGATATTCTGCGAAACAAAAAACATGCAACAAACAGGAACTGGCACTGGGCACTGGATCAATATGTTAGTCCCAAAAATAGTATAAAAAGTTGCCAAAAGTATATGAAAGTTTAATAATATTGGCATGGAACAATCAAAAATTATAGATACGACGGAGACGTATCATTCTCCGGCGTGCTTTCCGACTAGAGATGATTCCTCTAAAGGTTGTGCTGCTTTGCTCAATGCGGTTCCAATCTATTTCCATTTTTTGAAAAGTTTCCTCGTAGATGAGGTTTAATCCACTGCCGCCGTCCATGAGTACTTTGGTGAGTCGAAAGCCGTCCACAATTGGACTGAGGACCAGTGCAGCTGGTGCTCGGGCTGTTCGGAATTTAGGTTCGTCACTGGCATTGAAGGTAATAGCCGTGTCGCTCCATGGATTTATTGCTGCTACGTGGCAGATTTCGGCAATGCTGCGGAGTGTTCGCTTGCGCCTATTATTTGATGCGAAGGTCTCAAAGACTGTTAATGTTGTATTGTTATCCCTGGGATGGTGCTCTGTGGCATCTGGGATGAGCAGATCCTCGCCGCTTTTGGCCACCTGCCGGAGTATCCAACATGCTCTAAGGCTGTGTGTTGGTATGGCATCCGCTGTACTATGAATTTTGCAGGGTCCGTTGAGCCATCCCTCCAATACGGTTCCACGCCCTGTAGAGGGTTTTTGCTTCTTTGTAATTAACTCGGGTGTCTTATGATAGTGCATCATTTTACTTCGGACTGGGTGTATATTCGGAGCCGGATTATCCCAAAATTTTGTTTCGGTTTTCCAGGCACTTTCCATCACACAGTACTTTCTTACTATGGACGCCAAGTCGGCGAAGCATGATATGTCACGGTGACTTATGGCGTTAAGGATTCCCTTGTTCGTGCAGTTATTGCAGAAAAGTGAGACTGCGTCTTCCTCGCGGCAGTCCTTAACCTTGTTCATCACAAGGAGGAATCTGGCCCAATAATGATGTAGTGTTTCATGGGGATCTAGCCTGATATGGGAAAGATCGTTTATGTCTAGGTGGGTGGGTGGGTTTGAGTCCGAACCCCTACCCGATCTAAGACCGAGGGGCCGGGGGTTTCCGATCTTGGAAGTTCAGATTCCGGGATGTTGCCCGATGAGTCTGGCCCGCTGCCTGACTCTAGGTTCAGGGCATGGGTGATGTCCTCCCGTAAATGGGTATCCGGCTCGGAGAGCTCAGGAATCCGGACATAGTTAGTCCTCAAGATAGAGGAAGAATCGCCGCATTGTTCCTCCACCACCGCAACATGATGGGTGACCGGTGGAGAGTTAATCTCCCTTTGATCGGGTTTAAACCCAATCCGATCATAGTCCGTAGCGACTCGCAAGGCGGCGATGTGATCCAAGAGCTCGTTTAGGGAAGAGAGCTCCATTGGATCCATCTGCTCGGCGAATTCCGAGCCGACGTGGAGGCTGTTTTCGATGAACCGAGAAGTCATCGTCGGTGCAGCAGCCGAACAGGCGATCATGATGAAACTGCCTAGCCGGAGAGTTTGGCCGACAGCCAGGGCTCTGATGTCTACTACACAACCTTCTTCTTATAGACGTTGTTGGGCCTCCAAGTGCAGAGGTTTGTAGGACAGTAGCAAATTTCCCTCAAGTGGATGACCTAAGGTTTATCAATCCGTAGGAGGCGTAGGATGAAGATGGTCTCTCTCAAGCAACCCTGCAACCAAATAACAAAGAGTCTCTTGTGTCCCCAACACACCCAATACAATGGTAAATTGTATAGGTGCACTAGTTCGGCGAAGAGATGGTGATACAAGTGGTATATGGATGGTAGATAAAGGTATTTGTAATCTGAAATTATAAAAACAGCAAGGTAACTAATGATAAAAGTGAGCATAAACGGTATTGCAATGCTAGGAAACAAGGCCTAGGGTTCATACTTTCACTAGTGCAAGTCCTCACAACAATAATAACATAATTGGATCATATAACTATCCCTCAACATGCAACAAAGAGTCACTCCAAAGTCACTAATAGCGGAGAACAAACAAAGAGATTATGGTAGGGTACGAAACCACCTCAAAGTTATTCTTTCCAATCAATCCGTTGGGCTATTCCTATAAGTGTCACAAACAGCCCTAGAGTTCGTACTAGAATAACACCTTAAGACACAAATCAACCAAAACCCTAATGTCACCTAGATACTCCAATGTCACCTCAAGTATCCGTGGGCATGATTATACGATATGCATCACACAATCTCAGATTCATCTATTCAACCAACACAAAGGACCTCAAAGAGTGCCCAAAAGTTCTACCGAAGAATCATGACGAAAACGTGTGCCAACCCCTATGCATAGGTTCATGGGCGGAACCCGCAAGTTGATCACCAAAACATACATCAAGTGAATCACGTGATATCCCATTGTCACCACAGATATCCACGGCAAGACATACATCAAGTGTTCTCAAATCTTTAAAGACTCAATCTGATAAGATTACTTCGAGGGGGAAACTCAATTCATTACAAGAGAGAAGAGGGGGAGGAGAAACATAAGATCCAACTATAATAGCAAAGCTCACGATACATCAAGATCGTATCACCTCAAGAACACGAGAGAGAGAGAGAGAGAGAGATCAAACACATAGCTACTGGTACATACCCTCAGCCCTGAGGGAGAACTACTCCCTCCTCGTCATGGAGAGCATCGGGATGATGAAGATGGCCACCGAAGAGGGATTCCCCCTCCGGCAGGGTGCCGGAACGGGTCTAGATTGGCTTTCGGTGGCTACGGAGGCTTCTGGCGGCGGAACTCCCGATCTATTGTGCTCCCGGATGTTTTTAGGGTATATGGAGATATATAGGCGGAGGAAGTACGTCAGGGGGGCCACGAGGGGCTCACGAGGGTGGAGGGCGCGCCCAGGGGGAGTGGGCGCGCCCCCCTGCCTCGTGACCTCCTCGTAGATCCCCCGACGTGCACTCCAAGTCTTCTGGGCTTCTTTCCTTCCAAAAATGAGTTCCGTGAAGTTTCAGGTCAATTGGACTCCATTTGGTTTTCCTTTTCTTCGAAACCCTAAAACAGGGTAAAAACAGAAACTGGCACTGGGCTCTGGGTTAATAGGTTAGTCCCAAAAATGATATAAAAGTGTATATAAAGCCCATAATCATTCAAAACAGTAGTAATATAGCATGGAGCAATCAAAAATTATAGATACGTTGGAGACGTATCAGCATCCCCAAGCTTAATTCCTTCTCGTCCTCGAGTAGGTAAATGATAAAAACAGAATTTTTGATGCGGAGTGCTACTTGGTATAATTTCAATGTAATTCTTCTTAATTGTGGCATGAATATTCAGATTCATAAGATTCAAGACAAAAGTTCATAATGACATAGAAATAATAATACTTCAAGCATACTAACTAAGCAATTATGTCCTCTCAAAATAACATGGCCAAAGAAAGTTCATCCCTACGAAATCATATAGTTTAGTCATGTTTCATTTTTGTCACACAAGAATGCTCTCATCATGCACAACCCCGATGACAAGCCAAGCAATTGTTTCATACTTTAGTAATCTCAAACTCATAAACTTTCACGCAATACATGAGCGCAAGCCATGGATATAGCACTATGGGTGGAATAGAATAATGAGGGGATTATGTGGAGAGGACAAAAAGGAGAAAGTCTCACATCAACGAGGCTAATCAATGGGCTATGGAGATGCCCACCGATTGATGTTAATGCAAGGAGTAGGGATTGCCATGCAACGGATGCACTAGAGCTATAAATGTATGAAAGCTCAACAAAAGAAACTAATGGGTGTGCATACAACTTGCTTGCTCTCGAAGACCTAGGGCACTTGAGGAGGCCCATTGTTGGAATATACAAGCCAAGGTCTATAATGAAAAATTCCCACTAGCATATGAAAGTGATAACATGAGAGACTCTCTACTATGAAGATCATGGTGCTACTTTGAAGCACAAGTGTGGTAAAAGGATAGTAACATTGTCCCTTCTCTCTTTTTCTCTCATTTTTTTGGCCTTTTCTTTTTTTATGGCATTTCTATTTTTTTTGGGCCTTCTCTTTTTTTATGGCCTTTCTCTTTTTTTATTCCTCACTTGGGACAATGCTCTAATAATGATGATCATCACACTTCTATTTATTTACAACTCAATGATTACAACTCGATACTAGAACAAAGATGACTCTATATGAATGCCTCCGGCGGTGTACCGGGATATGCAATGAATCAAGAGTGACATGTATGAAAGAATTATGAATGGTGGCTTTGCCACAAATACAATGTCAACTACATGATCATGCTAAGCAATATGACAATGATGAATGTGTCATGATGAACGGAATGGTGGAAGGTTGCATGGCAATATATCTCGGAATGGCTATGGAAATGCCATAATAGGTAGGTATGGTGGATGTTTTGAGGAAGATATAAGGAGTTTTATGTGTGAAAGAGCGTATCATATCACGGGGTTTGGATGCACCGGCGAAGTTTGCACCAACTCTCAATGTGAGAAAGGGCAATGCACTGTACCGAAGAGGCTAGCAAGGATGGAAGAGTGAGAGTGCGTATAATCCATGGACTCAACATTAGTCATAAAGAACTCACATACTTATTGCAAAAATCTACAAGTCATCAAAAACTTCGGCACTACGCGCATGCTCCTAGGGGGATAGATTGGTAGGAAAAGACCATCGCTCGTCCCCGACCGCCACTCATAAGGAAGACAATCAAATAACACCTCATCTTTCAAATTTGTTGCATAACGTTTACCATACGTGCATGCTACGGGACTTGCAAACTTCAACACAAGCATTTCTCAAATTCACAAATGACCCATTGCTTGTGAAATGATTTTTTTTGGCGGGTGATTTGTGGAATGATTTTGAGGGGCATACGAAATGTCATCTTTTTTAGGGATGTCTCTAGATTTTATTCAATCAAAACATGATTCAGCATCTTAGGGTAGATTATGTGCTTTGCAATTCATAAAAGTATATATGTATTTTGAAAAAAAAAAGTAAAAGGGAAAAAGAATAAAAGTACAGAAAAAACAAAAAAGTAAATAAACGTAATACATATAGAAAAAACAGAAACCCAATAAATACAAAACATGAAAAAGGAAACCGAAAAAATAAACATGAACCTTCCATACGGTTCTGAAAAGGCCAATGCTAGGTGCCGGCAAGCCGGCCCAACTTTCGGTCGGCCGGCCCCTAGCCGTTCGATATGGCCTCTCCTAGTCGTCCGATGTGGACCTCTCCACCCTCGACTGTCTTCTTCCTCTGGTCAACGCAGCGCTTTATCCTCCCGCAACCAATCTTCTTCCCGTGTGCGCTCCCTGCTCCCTGACGCTGCTCGCAACACCCCCACCCCCTTGCCAAAAAACTGACTGGCCCCCTTCCCCGCGGCCTCGCTTTGAACCAATTCCTCGCCATGGTCGCAACCCCTCGCCGTCACGGTTGCAGCACCCGTATCTCGCCGCTGGCAAGTCTCGCCTCGCACGCCACCGAGCTCATGGCGCCCATGGCAGCTGGTTCCAACATCTGGTGTTGCCGGTTCTACCATCTCCGGGAGGCGGTTCCAGCTTTCGACGCCTCGGCCATAGCTTCATTTAGGGCCGCATGTAGCAAAACGCGACACCTGTTGTAGCTTTTTGCTATACGGTTGCAGCAAAAATGCAACGCCGCCCGTCGTCACCCAAGAACTGCTCCGTCGATGTAGCAAAGCAATCCATCGGTTCCACCTTTTGCCACTGCTGGTTCCAGCAAAAACAATCTATAGTTCCAACATCTGCCTCGTCGGTTGTAGCAACCACCGCCGCCCATCCCAGCACCCATGGCCAGTTCCAGCAAAATAATGTCGCCGTTTCCAGTATCTCCTGGTGCCTGATGTAGCACCATGGCGTCTGGACGCATCTTCTCCAGCACCGATGGGCCGTCCCCGTGTCGCCGGTCGAGGTCGTTGCAGCTCCGGCCATGTCGCCGGTCGAGGTCGTTGCAGCTCCACAGTGTTGCCGGTTGGGGCCATTCCAGCTCCAACGACCCACGGTTGTAGCATCCGCCACCGTCGTTACAGCATCCCGTCAACGCCGGTCTCCAGCACCCGCAGCACCGTGGCCCGTCGATGGGTGCCGTCGTTGCCACGGCTTGGATTTTTTTACCTCAAAAAGACCTCTTTATTCAATAGATAATAATGTTACATCGTTCACCAATGTTACATCGTTCACCATGAGAGGTACAATAGAGGGGGGAGGATCATCCAACCAGACCCTACTGACCTGGAACTTAGCTAACTGGGCTAGCAACCTACCCTGTTGTCGAACCACCTTGGCGCACCTTTGTACCCGGCTATCGCCACACCTAGGAGACATTTTGTTGTGTTCATATTGTTAAACCATTAGAATGCTGTAAATTGTTAGATAAATATTAAAAATATACATAACTAGAGCAATATATTAAATTTATTTTAAAAATGGCATGACCTTCACTAACAGTGAATCAAATGGGTGCCAGAAAAATGATGAATCAACATTTCTCCAAAACATTGACGCTCGTGTATATTTTCCTGAAAAAAGGAACCACACGGTGCAATACACATATCACAATTTTTCCTTGGCTTTATGGTTGTTACCACATGCATGGCATACACATATAATCATTCATACATACATGAAGAAATTGAAAACAATGTGGAGTCTTTTCATAGGATGATGTGACTTCTATCCATGCTTCAAGATTTGTGCTACGAATCGGACGACAACCAACGCGTTCGGGCTCATAGTGTTTGTTTAAATTATGGACCCCGATAAATCCCAAACGTTCGGATTTTAAGCATGTCATCATGAATGTTTTTTTCATGACAACTTTAGTTGACGCGAGGTGGCAACTTTGTCTCAGTTTGCTTTTTGTCAGAAAACTGTCATGTTTGCCTACCTCCCGTGAACTAAAGTTGCCATGAAAAACGTTTGGGTTGCCATGCTTAAAATCTAAACGTTCAGGATTTATCATTTCCGTAAATTATTGGGTGGCAAAAAAAACCCCACCAAAACAGACTATTATGGAGTATAATTTTTAAACTCTCGTCGAAATAAAGTACACGGTGACGATGGATGGTAAATGACATGCATCGCTAGCCACAGTTCAAGAAATTTTGAAGTTTGAGTTTGCACGATGTCATTGTCATCGCTCCGTCAGACATGGCACATCACATTATTGGCGTTCTAGGGAGTAGCTAGCTCGTTGATCCTCGGACGAGGTCGACGAACCGTGCGAGATTCCGGCGCGACGACGACCCGCCGTCTGCGACGGCGCCGCGAGCAACGTCCCTCAGCGCGAGCGCCCTGGCCTTGATCTCCGCGTCGCCCAGCAGCTCCTCCACCTTGCCCCGTATCGCCTCTCTTCCCACGAGCGTCCCCGTCGTCTCGCCGGCGGCCACCTGCAGCCCCGTCCGCCACACGTCGCAGATGTAGCCCCGGTCGAGGAACTGGTCCGTGAAGTAGGGCCAGCACAGGAACGGCAGGCCGTTGACCAGCCCTTCCAGCGTCGAGTTCCACCCGCAGTGCGACAGGAAGCACGCCGTGGACGCGTGCGCCAGCACCAGCTGCTGCGGGCACCAGCCCACCACGCGGCCGCGCGGCCCGGCGCGGCGGCGGAGGTCCTCGACCCACTCCTCGCTCGCCGAGTCCGGCCTCACCACCCACAGGAAGGGCCGGGAGGTCAGCGCCAGCGCCTCCGCCAGCTCCACGAGCTGCGCCCGGTCGAAGATGGCGAAGCTGCCGAACGCCACGTACACGACGGAGCCGGCCGGCTGCGCTTCGAGCCACGCCGCGCAGGTGGCGTCCTCGGCCCAGAAGCTGGCGACCGGCTTGTCGGAGAGGAGCGGGCCCACGGTGAGGACGTCGGGGAAGAGCGCCATGGCTCCCGGCTCGAGCTCTTGGACGGGAAAGGAGAGAAAGGCCTCAAAGGGTGGCCGCACCCCTCCCCATGGGCTGGTCTGAATTGGACAAGGGAGGGGGGTGCCCCCTTCCTTCCTTCTCCTTTTCCCTTCCCTTTCCTTCTCTCCTACTCCTACTACTTGGAAGGGATCCTAGTTCTACTAGGAAAGGGGGAATCCTACTCCCGGTGGGAGTAGGACTCCCCTAGGGCGCGCCATAGAGAGGGCCGGCCCCTCCCCTCCTCCACTCCTTTATATACGTGGCCAGGGGGCACCCCATAAAAACAACAATTGATCTCTTGATCTCTTAGCCGTGTGTGGTGCCCCCCTCCACCATAATCCACCTCGATCATACCGTAGCGGTGCTTAGGCGAAGCCCTGCGTCGGTAGAACATCATCATCGTCACCACGCCGTCGTGCTGACGAAACTCTCCCTCAACACTCGGCTGGATCAGAGTTCGAGGGACGTCATCGAGTTGAACGTGTGCAGAACTTGGAGGTGCCGTGCGTTCGGTACTTGATCGGTCAGATCGTGAAGACGTACGACTACATCAACCCGTTGTGCTAACGCTTCTGTTGCCGGTCTACGAGGGTACGTAGACAACACTCTCCCATCTCATTGCTAGGCATCACCATAATCTTGCGTGTGCGTAGGAATTTTTTTGAAATTACTACGTTCCCCAAGAGTGGCATCAGAGCCTGGTTTTATGCGTTGATGTAATATGCACGAGTAGAACACAAGTGAGTTGTGGGCGATATAAGTCATACTGCTTACCAGCATGTCACACTTTGGTTCGGCGGTATTGTTGGATGAAGCGGCCCGGACCGACATTACGCGTACGCTTACGCGAGACTGGTTTTACCGCCGTGCTATGCACACAGGTGACTAGCGGGTGTCAGTTTCTCCAACTTTAGTTGAACTGAGTGTGGCTACGCCCGGTCCTTGAGAAGGTTAAAACAGCACCAACTTGACAAACTATCGTTGTGGTTTTGATACGTAGGTAAGAACGGTTCTTGCTAAGCCCGTAGCAGCCACGTAAAACTTGCAACAACAAAGTAGAGGACGACTAACTTGTTTTTGTAGGGCATGTTGTGATGTGATATGGTCAAGACGTGATGAGATATAAGTTGTTGTATGAGATGATCATGTTTTGTTGAAGTTATCGGCAACAGGCAAAAGCCTTATGGTTATCTCTCTATTGCATAAGATGCAAGCGCCAAATAATTGCTTTACTTTATCGCTATGCGATAGCAATAGTTGCAAGAGCAATTGTTGGCGTGACAACCATGTGATGACACATTGATATAGATCAAGATGATGGAGATCATGGTGTCATGCCGGTGACGATGGAGATCATGACGATGCTTTGGAGATGGAGATCAAAGGCACAAGATGATGATGGCCATATCATGTCACATATTTTGATTGCATGTGATGTTTATCTTTTATACATCTTATTTTACTTAGTTCGATGGTAGCTTTATAAGATGATCTCTCACTAATTATCAAGGTACAAGTGTTCTCCCTGAGTATGCACCGTTGCGAAAGTTCTTCGTGCTGAGACACCACGTGATGACCCGGTGGGAGTAGGACTCCCCTAGGGCGCGCCATAGATAGGGCCGGCCCCTCCCCTCCTCCACTTCTTTATATACGTGGCCAGGGGGCACCCCATAAAAACAACAATTGATCTTTTGATCTCTTAGCTGTGTGCGGTGCCCCCCTCCACCATAATCCACCTAGATCATATCGTAGCGGTGCTTAGGCGAAACCCTGCGTCGGTAGAACATCATCATCGTCACCACGCCGTCGTGCTGACGAAACTCTCCCTCAACACTCGGCTGGATCGGAGTTCGAGGGACGTCATCAAGTTGAACGTGTGCAGAACTCGGAGGTGCCGTGCATTCGGTACTTGATCGGTCGGATCGTGAAGACGTATGACTACATCAACCGCGTTGTGCTAACGCTTCTGTTGCTGGTCTACGAGGGTACGTAGACAACACTCTCCCATCTCGTTGCTATGCATCACCATGATCTTGCGTGTGCGTAGGAAAATTTTTGAAATTACTACGTTCCCCAACAGTAGAGAGATAAATTCATGCAATATGAAATAAACCCCATCTTGTTATCCTCGATGGCAACGATACAATACGTGCCTTGCTGCCCCTTCTGTCACTAGGTAAGGACACCGCAAGATCGAACCCAAAGGTAAGCACTTCTCCCATGGCAAGAACTACCAATCTAGTTGGCCAAACCAAACGGATAATTCGAAGAGACTTGCAAAGATAACCAATCATACATAAAAGAATTCAGAGAAGAATCAGATATTATTCATAGATAGACTTGATCATAAACCCACAATTCATCGGTCTCAACAAACACACTGCAAAAAGAAGATTACATCGAATAGATCTCCACAAGAGAGGGGGAGAACTTTGTATTGAGATTCAAAGAGAGAGAAGAAGCCATCTAGCTACTAAGTATGGACCCGAAGGTCTGAGGTAAACTACTCACACTTCACCAGAGAGGCTAGGATGATGTAGAAGCCCTCCGTGATGACGGCCCTCTTCCGGCGGAGCTCCGGAATAGGCCCCAAGATGGGATCTCGTGGATACAGAAAGTTGCGGCGGCGGAATTAGGTTTTTGGCTCCTGTTCTGATCGTTTGGGGGTACGTGTGTATATATAGGAGGAAGAAGTATGCCGGAGGAGCACCGAGGGGCCCACGAGGCAGGGGGTGCGCCCTGGGGGCGCCCTCCACCCTCGTGACCGCCTCTTTTGTTCCTTGGAGTAGGGTCCAAGTCTCCTGGATCACGTTCTGTGAGAAAATCACGTTCCCGAAGGTTTTATTCCGTTTGGACTCTGTTTGATATTCCGTTTCTTCGAAACACTGAAATAGGCAAAAAAAATAGCAATTCTGGGCTGGGCCTCCGGTTAATAGGTTAGTCCCAAAAATAATATAAAAGTGGAAAATAAAGCCCAATATAGTCCAAAACAGTAGATAATATAGCATGGAGCAATCAAAAATTATAGATACGTTGGAGACGTATCAAGTATCATCATACTTTTCAATCAAAGAAGCAATTTCAGAAGCACCCTTAAAAGCAACAAATTCTTCAATTTGTTGAACATCATAGTGATTATAAACACCCTTAGCATACGAAGATACGATTCCATTATTACTAAACTCACATTGATAGGGAAGGTGTTTCTTAGGGTTTTCAGAACAACAAGTAAAATCATATATTTCACATAAATTCCAAGCATAGCATTGCAAACATTGAATTTGACTCCATAATGTTTCCCTTTTTCAGATATACGGTGTCGCACATAACAAGCATGCTCATCTAAAGATTTGCCCTCAACTAAGCTAGTTGGGGTTTCAGCCCGAGCACATAGGGATCGAAGATGATCCAAGTAATAAGCTTCAGCAGTGTGATAGATTTTGAGTGGTTCTTCAACCATTGGTTCAGTAGGTACAACTATTTTTTTGGTATTTTGCGTTTCCTACCCGTAACTAAAGATAGAAAACAACTAAGAACAACAAATAAAAATTACTTAGCGATAAAGCAAACAAGCACACACGATAATATTCACCCCACGCTATTGCTCCCCGGCAACGGCGCCAGAAAAAGGTCTTGATAACCCACAAGTATAGGGGATCGCAACAGTTTTCGATAAGTAAGAGTGTCAAACCCAACGAGGAGCTAAAGGTAGAACAAATATTCCCTCAAGTTCTATCGACCACCGATACAACTCTACGCACGCTTGACGTTCGCTTTACCTAGAACAAGTATAAAACTAGAAGTACTTTGTAGGTGTTAATGGATAGGTTTGCAAGATAATAAAGAGTACGTAAATAAAAAGTAGGGGCTGTTTAGATAAAGAAACAATAAAGTAAATATAGCAAGTGTGGAGAAGTGGTGGTAGGAGTTGCGAAATTGCCCCTAAGCAATTGACTACTTTACTAGACCGATAGCAAGTATTATGTGGGAGAGGCCACTGCTAGCATGTCATCCGTGACTTGGAATTCTATGCACTTATGATTGGAACTATTAGCAAGCATCCACAACTACTAATGTTCATTAAGGTAAAACCCAACCATAGCATTAAGATATATTGGTCCCCCTTCAATCCCGTATGCATCAATTTCTATGCTAGGTTGAAGCTTCTGTCACTCTTGCCCTCCAATACATAGTCCTATCAACATACAACTAACCCTACGATGTGATCCACGCGCGCAATCATATGATGGGCACCAAAGGACAGCAACATAACCACAAGCAAATTAAATCAATCATAGCAATTCATCAACCACCGATAGGACAATGAAAATCTACTCAGACATCATAGGATGGCAACACATCATTGGATAATAATATGAAGCATAAAGCACCATGTTCAAGTAGAGCGTACAGCGGGTTGCGGGAGAGTGGAACGCTGTAGATAGAGGGGGGAAGGTGATGGAGATGTTGGTGAAGATGGCGGAGGTGTTGGTGTAAATTGCGGTGATGATGATGGCCCCCGGCGGCACTCCGGTGCCACCGGAAGCGAGGGGGAGAGAGCCCCCTCCTTCTTCTTCTTCCTTGACCTCCTCCCTAGATGGGAGAAGGGTTTCCCCTCTGGTCCATGGCCTCCATGGCACGGGAGGGGCGAGAGCCCCTCCGAGATTGGATCTCTCTCTCTCTCTCTCTCTGTTTCTGCGTTCTCAGATTCTTCCCTTTCACCGTTTCTTATATTCCCGGAGATCCGTAACTCCATTGGGCTGAAATTTTGACACGATCTCTATCCGGAAATTAGCTTTCTTGCGGCGAAAGAAGGGCTTCAGCCGCCTTACGGGGTGGCCACGAGGGTCAGGGGCGCGCCTGACACCCTGGGGCGCGCCCCCCTACCTCATGGGCCCCTCGAGCATCGTCTCGCGTGGATTTTTCTTCCCAAAAATCATATATATTCCAAAAAATCTCCGTCAGTTTTTATTCCGTTTGGACTTCGTTTGATATGGATATTCTGCGAAACAAAAAACATGCAACAAACAGGAACTGGCACTGGGCACTGGATCAATATGTTAGTCCCAAAAATAGTATAAAAAGTTGCCAAAAGTATATGAAAGTTTAATAATATTGGCATGGAACAATCAAAAATTATAGATACGACGGAGACGTATCATTCTCCGGCGTGCTTTCCGACTAGAGATGATTCCTCTAAAGGTTGTGCTGCTTTGCTCAATGCGGTTCCAATCTATTTCCATTTTTTGAAAAGTTTCCTCGTAGATGAGGTTTAATCCACTGCCGCCGTCCATGAGTACTTTGGTGAGTCGAAAGCCGTCCACAATTGGACTGAGGACCAGTGCAGCTGGTGCTCGGGCTGTTCGGAATTTAGGTTCGTCACTGGCATTGAAGGTAATAGCCGTGTCGCTCCATGGATTTATTGCTGCTACGTGGCAGATTTCGGCAATGCTGCGGAGTGTTCGCTTGCGCCTATTATTTGATGCGAAGGTCTCAAAGACTGTTAATGTTGTATTGTTATCCCTGGGATGGTGCTCTGTGGCATCTGGGATGAGCAGATCCTCGCCGCTTTTGGCCACCTGCCGGAGTATCCAACATGCTCTAAGGCTGTGTGTTGGTATGGCATCCGCTGTACTATGAATTTTGCAGGGTCCGTTGAGCCATCCCTCCAATACGGTTCCACGCCCTGTAGAGGGTTTTTGCTTCTTTGTAATTAACTCGGGTGTCTTATGATAGTGCATCATTTTACTTCGGACTGGGTGTATATTCGGAGCCGGATTATCCCAAAATTTTGTTTCGGTTTTCCAGGCACTTTCCATCACACAGTACTTTCTTACTATGGACGCCAAGTCGGCGAAGCATGATATGTCACGGTGACTTATGGCGTTAAGGATTCCCTTGTTCGTGCAGTTATTGCAGAAAAGTGAGACTGCGTCTTCCTCGCGGCAGTCCTTAACCTTGTTCATCACAAGGAGGAATCTGGCCCAATAATGATGTAGTGTTTCATGGGGATCTAGCCTGATATGGGAAAGATCGTTTATGTCTAGGTGGGTGGGTGGGTTTGAGTCCGAACCCCTAACCGATCTAAGACCGAGGGGCCGGGGGTTTCCGATCTTGGAAGTTCGGATTCCGGGATGTTGCCCGATGAGTCTGGCCCGCTGCCTGACTCTAGGTTCAGGGCATGGGTGATGTCCTCCCGTAAATGGGTATCCGGCTCGGAGAGCTCAGGAATCCGGACATAGTTAGTCCTCAAGATAGAGGAAGAATCGCCGCATTGTTCCTCCACCACCGCAACATGATGGGTGACCGGTGGAGAGTTAATCTCCCTTTGATCGGGTTTAAACCCAATCCGATCATAGTCCGTAGCGACTCGCAAGGCGGCGATGTGATCCAAGAGCTCGTTTAGGGAAGAGAGCTCCATTGGATCCATCTGCTCGGCGAATTCCGAGCCGACGTGGAGGCTGTTTTCGATGAACCGAGAAGTCATCGTCGGTGCAGCAGCCGAACAGGCGATCATGATGAAACTGCCTAGCCGGAGAGTTTGGCCGACAGCCAGGGCTCTGATGTCTACTACACAACCTTCTTCTTATAGACGTTGTTGGGCCTCCAAGTGCAGAGGTTTGTAGGACAGTAGCAAATTTCCCTCAAGTGGATGACCTAAGGTTTATCAATCCGTAGGAGGCGTAGGATGAAGATGGTCTCTCTCAAGCAACCCTGCAACCAAATAACAAAGAGTCTCTTGTGTCCCCAACACACCCAATACAATGGTAAATTGTATAGGTGCACTAGTTCGGCGAAGAGATGGTGATACAAGTGGTATATGGATGGTAGATAAAGGTATTTGTAATCTGAAATTATAAAAACAGCAAGGTAACTAATGATAAAAGTGAGCATAAACGGTATTGCAATGCTAGGAAACAAGGCCTAGGGTTCATACTTTCACTAGTGCAAGTCCTCACAACAATAATAACATAATTGGATCATATAACTATCCCTCAACATGCAACAAAGAGTCACTCCAAAGTCACTAATAGCGGAGAACAAACAAAGAGATTATGGTAGGGTACGAAACCACCTCAAAGTTATTCTTTCCAATCAATCCGTTGGGCTATTCCTATAAGTGTCACAAACAGCCCTAGAGTTCGTACTAGAATAACACCTTAAGACACAAATCAACCAAAACCCTAATGTCACCTAGATACTCCAATGTCACCTCAAGTATCCGTGGGCATGATTATACGATATGCATCACACAATCTCAGATTCATCTATTCAACCAACACAAAGGACCTCAAAGAGTGCCCAAAAGTTCTACCGAAGAATCATGACGAAAACGTGTGCCAACCCCTATGCATAGGTTCATGGGCGGAACCCGCAAGTTGATCACCAAAACATACATCAAGTGAATCACGTGATATCCCATTGTCACCACAGATATCCACGGCAAGACATACATCAAGTGTTCTCAAATCTTTAAAGACTCAATCTGATAAGATTACTTCGAGGGGGAAACTCAATTCATTACAAGAGAGAAGAGGGGGAGGAGAAACATAAGATCCAACTATAATAGCAAAGCTCACGATACATCAAGATCGTATCACCTCAAGAACACGAGAGAGAGAGAGAGAGAGAGATCAAACACATAGCTACTGGTACATACCCTCAGCCCTGAGGGAGAACTACTCCCTCCTCGTCATGGAGAGCATCGGGATGATGAAGATGGCCACCGAAGAGGGATTCCCCCTCCGGCAGGGTGCCGGAACGGGTCTAGATTGGCTTTCGGTGGCTACGGAGGCTTCTGGCGGCGGAACTCCCGATCTATTGTGCTCCCGGATGTTTTTAGGGTATATGGAGATATATAGGCGGAGGAAGTACGTCAGGGGGGCCACGAGGGGCTCACGAGGGTGGAGGGCGCGCCCAGGGGGAGTGGGCGCGCCCCCCTGCCTCGTGACCTCCTCGTAGATCCCCCGACGTGCACTCCAAGTCTTCTGGGCTTCTTTCCTTCCAAAAATGAGTTCCGTGAAGTTTCAGGTCAATTGGACTCCATTTGGTTTTCCTTTTCTTCGAAACCCTAAAACAGGGTAAAAACAGAAACTGGCACTGGGCTCTGGGTTAATAGGTTAGTCCCAAAAATGATATAAAAGTGTATATAAAGCCCATAATCATTCAAAACAGTAGTAATATAGCATGGAGCAATCAAAAATTATAGATACGTTGGAGACGTATCAGCATCCCCAAGCTTAATTCCTTCTCGTCCTCGAGTAGGTAAATGATAAAAACAGAATTTTTGATGCGGAGTGCTACTTGGTATAATTTCAATGTAATTCTTCTTAATTGTGGCATGAATATTCAGATTCATAAGATTCAAGACAAAAGTTCATAATGACATAGAAATAATAATACTTCAAGCATACTAACTAAGCAATTATGTCCTCTCAAAATAACATGGCCAAAGAAAGTTCATCCCTACGAAATCATATAGTTTAGTCATGTTTCATTTTTGTCACACAAGAATGCTCTCATCATGCACAACCCCGATGACAAGCCAAGCAATTGTTTCATACTTTAGTAATCTCAAACTCATAAACTTTCACGCAATACATGAGCGCAAGCCATGGATATAGCACTATGGGTGGAATAGAATAATGAGGGGATTATGTGGAGAGGACAAAAAGGAGAAAGTCTCACATCAACGAGGCTAATCAATGGGCTATGGAGATGCCCACCGATTGATGTTAATGCAAGGAGTAGGGATTGCCATGCAACGGATGCACTAGAGCTATAAATGTATGAAAGCTCAACAAAAGAAACTAATGGGTGTGCATACAACTTGCTTGCTCTCGAAGACCTAGGGCACTTGAGGAGGCCCATTGTTGGAATATACAAGCCAAGGTCTATAATGAAAAATTCCCACTAGCATATGAAAGTGATAACATGAGAGACTCTCTACTATGAAGATCATGGTGCTACTTTGAAGCACAAGTGTGGTAAAAGGATAGTAACATTGTCCCTTCTCTCTTTTTCTCTCATTTTTTTGGCCTTTTCTTTTTTTTATGGCATTTCTATTTTTTTTGGGCCTTCTCTTTTTTTATGGCCTTTCTCTTTTTTTATTCCTCACTTGGGACAATGCTCTAATAATGATGATCATCACACTTCTATTTATTTACAACTCAATGATTACAACTCGATACTAGAACAAAGATGACTCTATATGAATGCCTCCGGCGGTGTACCGGGATATGCAATGAATCAAGAGTGACATGTATGAAAGAATTATGAATGGTGGCTTTGCCACAAATACAATGTCAACTACATGATCATGCTAAGCAATATGACAATGATGAATGTGTCATGATGAACGGAATGGTGGAAGGTTGCATGGCAATATATCTCGGAATGGCTATGGAAATGCCATAATAGGTAGGTATGGTGGATGTTTTGAGGAAGATATAAGGAGTTTTATGTGTGAAAGAGCGTATCATATCACGGGGTTTGGATGCACCGGCGAAGTTTGCACCAACTCTCAATGTGAGAAAGGGCAATGCACTGTACCGAAGAGGCTAGCAAGGATGGAAGAGTGAGAGTGCGTATAATCCATGGACTCAACATTAGTCATAAAGAACTCACATACTTATTGCAAAAATCTACAAGTCATCAAAAACTTCGGCACTACGCGCATGCTCCTAGGGGGATAGATTGGTAGGAAAAGACCATCGCTCGTCCCCGACCGCCACTCATAAGGAAGACAATCAAATAACACCTCATCTTTCAAATTTGTTGCATAACGTTTACCATACGTGCATGCTACGGGACTTGCAAACTTCAACACAAGCATTTCTCAAATTCACAACTACTCAACTAGCATGACTTTGATATTATTACCTCCATATATCAAAACAATCATCAAGCATCAAACTTCTCTTAGTATTCAATACTCTATATGAAAGTTTTTACTATTCTTGGATGCCTAGCATATTAGGATTTTAAGCTAATTACCATGCTTTTTAAGACTCTCGAAATAATCTAAGTGAAGCATGAGAGTTCATCTATTTCTTCAAAATAAAACTACCACCATGCTCTAAAAGATATAAGTGAAGCACTAGAGCAAACGACAAACTACTCCGAAAGATATAAGTGAAGATCAAATGAGTAGTCAAATAATTATGCAACTATGTGAAGACTCTCTAACATTTAATAATTTCAGATCTTGGTATTTTATTCAAACAGCAAGCAAAGCAAAATAAAATGACATTCTAAGAATGGAAAACATCATGTGAAGAAGCAAAAACTTAGGATCAACCGAAACTAACCGATAGTTGTTGAAGAAGAAAGGTGGGATGCCAACCGGGGCATCCCCAAGCTTAGATGCTTGAGAATTCTTGAAATATTATCTTGGGGTGCCTTGGGCATCCCCAAGCTTGAGCTTTTGTGTCTCCTTAATTCCTCTCATATCAAGGTCTCCCTAAATCTCAAAAGCTTCATCCACACAAAACTCAACAAGGACTCATGAGATAAGTTAGTATAAACCATTGCAAAAACCTTATAATACTCTACTATAGCAAATCACTAAAATTATTATTCAAAATTTCATACTAAATGCCTCTGCATATTTAATAGTCATATCCTCAAATAGATCATTAAAGAAGCAAACATACGCAAACAATGCAAACATAACAGCAATCTGCCTAAACAGGACAGTCTGTAAAGAATGCAGCAACATCCATACTTCCCAGCTCCAAAAATTATGAAAGAAAATTCCCACTGTAGTAAATTTATCAGAGATTAATATGCAAAAGGTTTCAACATTTTATCACATTCTGACTTTTCTAGGGAATTATTGCAACAGCGGTAAACTTTCTGTTTTCAAACAGCAACATGTGGACTTCTAAAATAGGCATAGTAAAGGCTATCAATGCCACTTTTATTGAAATAAAAGATGCAAAACATTGTTCTAAATAACAGCAAGAAAATCCTAACAAAATAAATTGACACTCCAAGCAAAACACATATCATGTGGTGAATAAAAATATAGCTCCAAGTAAAGTTACCGATGAACGAAGACGAAAGAGGGGATGCCTTCCGGGGCATCCCCAAGCTTAGGCTCTTGTCTATCCTTGAATATTACCTTGGGGTTCCTTGGGAATACCCAATCTTAGGCTCTTGCCACTCCTTATTCCATAGTCCATCGAATCCTTACCCAAAACTTGAAAACTTCATAACACAAAACTTAACAGAAAACTCGTAAGCTCCGTTAGTATAAGAAAATAAATCACCACTTCAAGGTACTGTAATGAATTCATTCTTTATTTATATTGGTGTTAAACCTACTGTATTCCAACTTCTCTATGGTTTATAAACTCTTTTACTAGCCATAGATTCGTCAAAATAAGTAAACAACACATAGAAAACAGAATCTGTCAAAAACAGAACAGTCTGTAGTAATCTGAATCAAACGTATACTTCTGGAACTCATAAAATTCTCAAATAAATTGCTGGACCTGAGGAATTTATCTATTAATCATCTTCAAAAAGAATTAACTAAATATCACTCTCCAAATAAAAATGGCAGCAATTCTCGTGAGTGCTAAAGTTTCTTTTTTTTACAGCATGATCGCAAAGACTTTCCCCAAGTCTTCCCAAAGGTTCTACTTGGCACAAACACTAATTAAAAGCATAAAACCACATTTAAACAGAGGCTATATGAATTATTTATTACTAAGCAGGAGCAAAAAGTAAAGAACAAGAATAGGATTGGGTTGCCTCCCAACAAGCGCTATCGTTTAACGCCCCTAGCTAGGCATGATGATTTCAATGATGCTCACATAAAAGATAAGAATTGAAACATAAAGGGAGCATCATGAAGAATATGACTAGCACATTTAAGTCTAACCCACTTCCTATGCATAGGTATTTTGTGAGCAAACAACTTGTGGGAACAATAATCAATTAGCATAGGAAGGTAAAGCAAACAAAACTTCAAGATTTTAAGCACATAGATAGGAAACTTGGTATTATTGCAATTCCTACAAGCATATATTCCTCCCTCATAATAATTTTCAGTAGCATCATGAATGAATTCAACAATATAACCAGCACCTAAAGCATTCTTTTCATGATCTACAAGCATAGAAATTTTATTACTCTCCACATAAGCAAAATTCTTCTCATTCATAGTAGTGGGAGCAAACTCAACAAAGTAACTATCATGGGATTGAAAATTGAAATCAAGATGACAAGTTTCATTGTTATTATTATTCTTTAAAGCATACGTGTCATCACAATAATCATCATAGATAGGAGGCATGCTTTCATCATAATAAATTTGCTCATCAAAACTTGGGGGACAAAAAATATCATCTTCATCAAACATAGCTTCCCCAAGCTTGTGGCTTTGCATATCATTAGCATCATGGATATTCAAGGAATTCATACTAACAACATTGCAATCATGCTCATCATTCAAATATTTAGTGCCAAACATTTTATAGATTTCTTCTTCTAGCACTTGAGCACAATTATCCTTTCCATCATACTCACGAAAGATATTAAAAAGGTGAAGTGTATGAGACAAACTCAATTCCATTTTTTATAGTTTTCTTTTATAAACTAAACTAGTGATAAAACAAGAAACTAAAATACTCGATTGCAAGATCTAAAGATATACCTTCAAGCACTCACCTCCCCGGCAACGGCGCCAGAAAAGAGCTTGATGTCTACTACACAACCTTCTTCTTGTAGACATTGTTGGGCCTCCAAGTGCAGAGGTTTGTAGAACAGTAGCAAATTTCCCTCAAGTGGATGACCTAAGGTTTATCAATCCGTAGGAGGCGTAGGATGAAGATGGTCTCTCTCAAGCAACCCTGCAACCAAATAACAAAGAGTCTCTTGTGTCCCCAACACACCCAATACAATGGTAAATTGTATAGGTGCACTAGTTCGGTGAAGAGATGGTGATACAAGTGGTATATGGATGGTAGATAAAGGTATTTGTAATCTGAAATTATAAAAACAGCAAGGTAACTAATGATAAAAGTGAGCGTAAACGATATTGCAATGCTAGGAAACAAGGCATAGGGTTCATACTTTCACTAGTGCAAGTCCTCTCAACAATAATAACATAATTGGATCATATAACTATCCCTCAACATGCAACAAAGAGTCACTCCAAAGTCACTAATGGCGGAGAACAAACTAAGAGATTATGGTAGGGTACGAAACCACCTCAAAGTTATTCTTTCCAATCAATCTGTTGGGCTATTCCTATAAGTGTCACAAACAGCCCTAGAGTTCATACTAGAATAACACCTTAAGACACAAATCAACCAAAACCCTAATGTCACCTAGATACTCCAATGTCACCTCAAGTATCCGTGGGCATGATTATATGATATGCATCACACAATCTCAGATTCATCTATTCAACCAACACAAAGGACCTCAAAGAGTGCCCCAAAGTTCTACTGGAGAATCATGACGAAAATGTGTGCCAACCCCTATGCATAGGTTCATGGGCGGAACCCACAAGTTGATCACCAAAACGTACATCAAGTGAATCACGTGATATTCCATTGTCACCACAGATATCCACGGCAAGACATACATCAAGTGTTCTCAAATCTTTAAAGACTCAACCCGATAAGATTACTTCAAAGGGGAAACTCAATTAATTACAAGAGAGAAGAGGGAGAGGAGAAACATAAGATCCAACTATAATAGCAAAGCTCGCTATACATCAAGATCGTATCACCTCAAGAACACGAGAGAGAGAGAGAGAGAGAGAGAGAGAGAGATCAAACACATAGCTACTGGTACATACCCTCAGCCCCGAGGGAGAACTACTCCCTCCTCATCATGGAGAGCACCGGGATGATGAAGATGGCCACCGGAGAGGGATTCCCCCTCCGGCAGGGTGCCGGAACGGGTCTAGATTGGCTTTCGGTGGCTACGGAGGCTTCTGGCGGCGGAACTCCCGATCTATTGTGCTCCCGGATGTTTTTAGGGTATATGGAGATATATAAGCGGAAGAAGTATGTCAGGGGGGCACGAGGGGCTCACGAGGGTGGAGGGCGCGCCCAGGGGGTGGGCGCGCCCCCCTGCCTCGTGACCTCCTCGCAGATCCCCCGACGTGCACTCCAAGTCTTCTGGGCTTCTTTCCTTCCAAAAATGAGTTCCGTGAAGTTTCAGGTCAATTGGACTCCGTTTGGTTTTCCTTTTCTTCGAAACCCTAAAACAAGGTAAAAACAGAAACTGGCACTGGGCTCTGGGTTAATAGGTTAGTCCCAAAAATGATATAAAAGTGTATAATAAAGCCCATAAACATTCAAAACAGTAGATAATATAGTATGGAGCAATCAAAAATTATAGATACGTTGGAGACGTATCAGGCTCCCCCGGCGGTAATGGTGTTTTTAACAACGAGATGAGGCATCCTTCCTTGCGGCGACGGCACAGAGGAACTCTCAATGAAAGCACCAATGTCGGTGTCAAAACCGGCGGATCTCGGGTAGGGGGTCCTGAACTGTGCGTCTAAGGCGGATGGTAACATGAGGCTGGGGACACGATGTTTTACCCAGGTTTGGGCCCTCTTGATGGAGGTAAAACCCTACGTCCTGCTTGATTTATTCTTGATAATATGAGTAGTACAAGAGTTTATCTACCACGAGATCGAAGAGGCTAATCCCTAGAAGCTAGCCTATGGTATGATTGTATGTTGTCCTATGGACTAAAACCCTCCGGTTTATATAGACACCGGAGGGGGCTAGGGTTACACAAGGTCGGTTACAAAGGAGGAGATATGCATATCCGTATTGCCTAGCTTGCCTTCCACGCCAAGTAGAGTCCCGTCCGGACACGGGGCGAAGTCTTCAATCTTGTATCTTCATGGTCCAACGGTCCGGCCAAAGGATATAATCCGGATGTTCGGATACCCCTAATCTAGGACTCCCTCACTCCTCATACCATGAGGCGTCGACCCAGATCTCGTGGCTGATGTCGGGCTAGGAGTGAAGAGAGACACCTTTTACTCCTCCTACTATGGTGGGTGGTGTCTCGAACATTGATGCCAGGGAGGCATCCCTAGATGGCGGTCCGCATGGTTGGCTCTCCGATAGGCACTATGAAGGCGGTGGTGTCTTTCTCTCTTGGTCGTGTGGGCGGCAAGAGGGTGAACGGCGGATGGCTCAAGAGTGCTCTCGGTCGCATGCAGTGGAGACAGCCCAATCCAGAACTGGAGTTCTGAACTCTTCGCACTTGTTCTGGAGGCCTTGTGGTGGCATGGAGTTGCCGAGCGAAAGCTCCGCACTTTGTCGTTGACGATGGCGCCGCTCACGGGCGCCGCTATCTTCTTGAGGAAGTTGTCGTGGTGCTCCTCTCCGTGTCTGGGTTTCGGTGAAAATCTTTGTTCGATTGTAGACTCGACGTCGATGACACTAAGCGCCGTTCTCCCTCCTAGGGGCGTTGTCATGGAGCTTAGGTGCTATAGGACGTAGTGTGAGGTTGTACTCCATTCTTCTTGTGCTCTTTTTCTGTAGCGTAGTTGCGTGCGTCCTGCGTGATTTGATTATCATAGGATTAACATTTATGAGGGCTAACTCATCACCTTATATCGTTCGTTCGTGTACTTTGTTCCGTTGTTGCTTTATATATAAAGTGAAGTGTAAGACTGTTTCAAAATTGACTTTGAATTTCCATGCATCCCATCACTCTAATGAACCGAACCTTCTCAGCTTCTAGTCTATAGCTTCAAGGTGGCAGACTGAAAGGACATGAATGCTCATTTTATCCGTATATATATAGTAATGCCAAATGGCGATCATCCGATGTAGGCACATATGCAACAAAAGGCGACGTCATCAATGACGAACAGGACCAGACTTTACGTCCCGGACGTATGTGCTAACATCGCCTGAGGAGATCGGTTCAACATAGAAACCAACTCATAGTTACTGTATGTATTAATCAAAGTATAATCCTACTACCTTTTCCATGCTAAATATAATAGTACTACTCGTGTTAAAGATAAAGTAAAATGTGGAGTACTTCTGTATGCTCGAAACATCAATTGTTGCATGTAAAACACTTCAATATAACTTTTCGAGTGAAATAGTTAGCTAACTAAGTTGCAGTATCATTATTAGAGGGTAAGCTTAATTAAGCTTGTTAAAGCCTCCCTAGTAGAATCACCACTGGCCACTGCTTCCTGTCCAAGGAAAAAAAATGAGTGGTGCACAGCCCCGTGTTCATGGCTGCCTTGCCTGACCTATCTCTCAAGAAAAAGAAAGGTGGTTAACAAATGACATGCTTGTGTGTAGGGCTGGAAAAAAAGCTCGAAGCTCGCGAGCTAAACGAGTAGTTCGTGACCCGGCTCGAGTCGACTCGAACTTGAAGAATAACGAGTCGAGCCGAGCTTTAGTTTAAGATCGTTTATAGACCAAGTTAAACGAGCCAATCTCAAGAGTACTCGTATAACTCATTAGACTCGGTACAAAAGATCAGCTACTCCCAATACAAAAAAAGATCAGCCATTCAGCACCCTATGTCCTAAGCGCACAACGTAAGGCCTAGCTTTTGAAGGCCCAGCCGCCCAAGAGACTCATGCGTTACAAGGAAATTACTATTGTTTAGTAATATATATGTTTAATATACACATAATTATTTTTATAATATTCGAGAATTTTATGTTCATATTTTTAATGAGCTTAACGAGCCAGCTCGCGAGTTATACGAGTCGAGCCAATTTTGGATTTGAGCTTGTTATAATAACGAGTCGAATCGAGCTAGCTCGTTAACGAAACGAGCTGACTCGACTCGGCTCGAATTCCAGCCCTACTTGTGTATTAGAAGCAGTCATTTTTTAAGGAATTTACCATTCACCCAGGTGTAGGGTGCATTTGCACCCAGGAGCAGAATCACACTTTCACTAAACTATCTAAAGTTATGCATCAAACTAGATTATTTTGGAGAGTCCCTCCACATTATGATAAAGTAAGTATAGATGACCTTCATCCTATAACAGACAAGACCTTGAAAGTATATTTCTGGTTGGAGAGGGAAAATTGAATTACCAAGGAGGAAGAGCTGTTCTCATGGAAGCGCGAACAGCCCGCATTCCTATTTATCTTATCTCTTTCTTCCAATTCTCTAAGTGGGCCTTGGGCCTTGGACCTTGGACCTGATTAATACACAAATGACCCATTGCTTGTGAAATGATTTTTTTTGGCGGGTGATTTGTGGAATGATTTTGAGGGGCATACGAAATGTCATCTTTTTTAGGGATGTCTCTAGATTTTATTCAATCAAAACATGATTCAGCATCTTAGGGTAGATTATGTGCTTTGCAATTCATAAAAGTATATATGTATTTTGAAAAAAAAAGTAAAAGGGAAAAAGAATAAAAGTACAGAAAAAACAAAAAAGTAAATAAACGTAATACATATAGAAAAAACAGAAACCCAATAAATACAAAACATGAAAAAGGAAACCGAAAAAATAAACATGAACCTTCCATACGGTTCTGAAAAGGCCAATGCTAGGTGCCGGCAAGCCGGCCCAACTTTCGGTCGGCCGGCCCCTAGCCGTTCGATATGGCCTCTCCTAGTCGTCCGATGTGGACCTCTCCACCCTCGACTGTCTTCTTCCTCTGGTCAACGCAGCGCTTTATCCTCCCGCAACCAATCTTCTTCCCGTGTGCGCTCCCTGCTCCCTGACGCTGCTCGCAACACCCCCACCCCCTTGCCAAAAAACTGACTGGCCCCCTTCCCCGCGGCCTCGCTTTGAACCAATTCCTCGCCATGGTCGCAACCCCTCGCCGTCACGGTTGCAGCACCCGTATCTCGCCGCTGGCAAGTCTCGCCTCGCACGCCACCGAGCTCATGGCGCCCATGGCAGCTGGTTCCAACATCTGGTGTTGCCGGTTCTACCATCTCCGGGAGGCGGTTCCAGCTTTCGACGCCTCGGCCATAGCTTCATTTAGGGCCGCATGTAGCAAAACGCGACACCTGTTGTAGCTTTTTGCTATACGGTTGCAGCAAAAATGCAACGCCGCCCGTCGTCACCCAAGAACTGCTCCGTCGATGTAGCAAAGCAATCCATCGGTTCCACCTTTTGCCACTGCTGGTTCCAGCAAAAACAATCTATAGTTCCAACATCTGCCTCGTCGGTTGTAGCAACCACCGCCGCCCATCCCAGCACCCATGGCCAGTTCCAGCAAAATAATGTCGCCGTTTCCAGTATCTCCTGGTGCCTGATGTAGCACCATGGCGTCTGGACGCATCTTCTCCAGCACCGATGGGCCGTCCCCGTGTCGCCGGTCGAGGTCGTTGCAGCTCCGGCCATGTCGCCGGTCGAGGTCGTTGCAGCTCCACAGTGTTGCCGGTTGGGGCCATTCCAGCTCCAACGACCCACGGTTGTAGCATCCGCCACCGTCGTTACAGCATCCCGTCAACGCCGGTCTCCAGCACCCGCAGCACCGTGGCCCGTCGATGGGTGCCGTCGTTGCCACGGCTTGGATTTTTTTACCTCAAAAAGACCTCTTTATTCAATAGATAATAATGTTACATCGTTCACCAATGTTACATCGTTCACCATGAGAGGTACAATAGAGGGGGGAGGATCATCCAACCAGACCCTACTGACCTGGAACTTAGCTAACTGGGCTAGCAACCTACCCTGTTGTCGAACCACCTTGGCGCACCTTTGTACCCGGCTATCGCCACACCTAGGAGACATTTTGTTGTGTTCATATTGTTAAACCATTAGAATGCTGTAAATTGTTAGATAAATATTAAAAATATACATAACTAGAGCAATATATTAAATTTATTTTAAAAATGGCATGACCTTCACTAACAGTGAATCAAATGGGTGCCAGAAAAATGATGAATCAACATTTCTCCAAAACATTGACGCTCGTGTATATTTTCCTGAAAAAAGGAACCACACGGTGCAATACACATATCACAATTTTTCCTTGGCTTTATGGTTGTTACCACATGCATGGCATACACATATAATCATTCATACATACATGAAGAAATTGAAAACAATGTGGAGTCTTTTCATAGGATGATGTGACTTCTATCCATGCTTCAAGATTTGTGCTACGAATCGGACGACAACCAACGCGTTCGGGCTCATAGTGTTTGTTTAAATTATGGACCCCGATAAATCCCAAACGTTCGGATTTTAAGCATGTCATCATGAATGTTTTTTTCATGACAACTTTAGTTGACGCGAGGTGGCAACTTTGTCTCAGTTTGCTTTTTGTCAGAAAACTGTCATGTTTGCCTACCTCCCGTGAACTAAAGTTGCCATGAAAAACGTTTGGGTTGCCATGCTTAAAATCTAAACGTTCAGGATTTATCATTTCCGTAAATTATTGGGTGGCAAAAAAAACCCCACCAAAACAGACTATTATGGAGTATAATTTTTAAACTCTCGTCGAAATAAAGTACACGGTGACGATGGATGGTAAATGACATGCATCGCTAGCCACAGTTCAAGAAATTTTGAAGTTTGAGTTTGCACGATGTCATTGTCATCGCTCCGTCAGACATGGCACATCACATTATTGGCGTTCTAGGGAGTAGCTAGCTCGTTGATCCTCGGACGAGGTCGACGAACCGTGCGAGATTCCGGCGCGACGACGACCCGCCGTCTGCGACGGCGCCGCGAGCAACGTCCCTCAGCGCGAGCGCCCTGGCCTTGATCTCCGCGTCGCCCAGCAGCTCCTCCACCTTGCCCCGTATCGCCTCTCTTCCCACGAGCGTCCCCGTCGTCTCGCCGGCGGCCACCTGCAGCCCCGTCCGCCACACGTCGCAGATGTAGCCCCGGTCGAGGAACTGGTCCGTGAAGTAGGGCCAGCACAGGAACGGCAGGCCGTTGACCAGCCCTTCCAGCGTCGAGTTCCACCCGCAGTGCGACAGGAAGCACGCCGTGGACGCGTGCGCCAGCACCAGCTGCTGCGGGCACCAGCCCACCACGCGGCCGCGCGGCCCGGCGCGGCGGCGGAGGTCCTCGACCCACTCCTCGCTCGCCGAGTCCGGCCTCACCACCCACAGGAAGGGCCGGGAGGTCAGCGCCAGCGCCTCCGCCAGCTCCACGAGCTGCGCCCGGTCGAAGATGGCGAAGCTGCCGAACGCCACGTACACGACGGAGCCGGCCGGCTGCGCGTCGAGCCACGCCGCGCAGGTGGCGTCCTCGGCCCAGAAGCTGGCGACCGGCTTGTCGGAGAGGAGCGGGCCCACGGTGAGGACGTCGGGGAAGAGCGCCATGGCTCCCGGCTCGAGCTCTTGGACGGAGTTGGTGACGACCGCCTCGGCGAGGCGGGTGGCCGCGTTGTTCCGGAGGATGAAGTCCAATATGAACGGCTGGCCCTCGGGGCCGCCGGCGCGGTTCCACGAGAGCTCCGTGGTGTCCATGGGCGGCATCCCCGGAGCCAGCCGAAACGTGCCGCGCTGCTTCGGCAGGCCTTTCTCGTCCACCACCCCGTCCCTTATCAGCTCGGGGATGCGGATCCTCGTGGCGAACATGGCCACCGACAGCGGGTTGAAGGCGGCGACCCGGAGGCCGAGCCTCTTGGCCACGGGAAACACCCACGCCATGCTCGCGTCGGCGATGATCCACGTCAGCTTGCAGTTGCATGCACCGGCCGATTCGGACAGCCTTGCGATCAGCTTCTCCAGCTCGCCGGGCATGACCTCCGAGAAGGACTTGGCGAGCCGCGCGAGGTCCTTCCTGTCCTCGCCGTCGGCCAGCCCGTCCGGTATGCAGACCATGTCGACCCCTCCGAGGCTGGTAATTCCGTCTTGAGAGTCGGGCTTGGAGACGTGGAGGGAGGCAAGGATGAGGTGGTGGTTGTGCTGGGTGTTGACGAAGGTGACCTTGATGCCGTGCTCCACAAGGCTGTGGGACAGCTCCATGAGAGGGATGACATGGCCTTGCGCGGGGAAGGGCAAGGCCAGCACATGGGGCGCGGGTGCGGCCATGGCGGGCGATCGAGCCGGCGCTCGAAATTAAACTGGATGTGGAGAAGAGTGGTGACTAATTGGGAAGGGTTGTCGATCAGCTGCTTGCTTTGTGCACAATACTTGTACAATTACTGGGAACCCTGTCTTCATCTGGACATGTTTGACGAATAGTCTGATGCGTGAACTCGATCGGCATCTTTGGATTATGGACGTTTGTGGGTCAGCCACGCTATGCAGGCGGCATCTTTGGAAAGGCTTAACGTAAGTACGAACCGCGGCGAGGTTGTATGTGTATGGATTAGCGCCTAGGGGGAGACAGCTGCAGACAGTGAGATGTTTGATCCACTTGTTTGTTTGTTTTTTTGACAAGAAAGAGAGCATCATCTCCAATTTTATTTAACTGATTAATTGAAACCACAGTCTTAGAGCATCTGCAATAAATGATGTAGATGCAAAACTAACTAACTTTTGCATCTTGGAGGCTCAAAAACCATCTTCAATAGATGATGCAGATGCAAAAAAGTTACATCTCTTAACCTGAAAGATGTAGAATACAACATCTGCATCTCCACCTACAGGAGATGTAAAATCGACGGCCGCCCGCCAACCACCCAACTACCTCCATTTTCCTTCCCCTCCTTCTCTTCCCGCCCACCGCACAGCCGCTGCCGCCCTGATTCGCCCACAACACCGCCGCCGCCCCCCGCCTGCGCCAGATCCGGTCGTGCGCCACCCCCGCCGCCCCTCCGTCGCTCCTCCGCCACCGCAACATGATGGGTGACCGGTGGAGAATTAATCTCCCTTTGATCGGGTTTAAACCCAATCCGATCATAGTCCGTAGCGACTCCCAAGGCGGCGATGTGATCCAAGAGCTCGTTTAGGGAAGAGAGCTCCATTGGATCCATCTGCTCGGCGAATTCCGAGCCGACGTGGAGGCTGTTTTCGATGACCTGAGAAGTCATCGTCGGTGCAGCAGCCGAACAGGCGGTCATGATGAAACTGCCTAGCCGGAGAGTTTGGCCGATAGCCAGGGCTCTGATGTCTACTACACAACCTTTTTCTTATAGACGTTGTTGGGCCTCCAAGTGCAGAGGTTTGTAGGACAGTAGCAAATTTCCCTCAAGTGGATGACCTAAGGTTTATCAATCCGTAGGAGGCGTAGGATGAAGATGGTCTCTCTCAAGCAACCCTGCAACCAAATAACAAAGAGTCTCTTGTGTCCCCAACACACCCAATACAATGGTAAATTGTATAGGTGCACTAGTTCGGCGAAGAGATGGTGATACAAGTGGTATATGGATGGTAGATAAAGGTATTTGTAATCTGAAATTATAAAAACAGCAAGGTAACTAATGATAAAAGTGAGCATAAACGGTATTGCAATGCTAGGAAACAAGGCCTAGGGTTCATACTTTCACTAGTGCAAGTCCTCACAACAATAATAACATAATTGGATCATATAACTATCCCTCAACATGCAACAAAGAGTCACTCCAAAGTCACTAATAGCGGAGAACAAACGAAGAGATTATGGTAGGGTACAAAACCACCTCAAAGTTATTCTTTCCAATCAATCCGTTGGGCTATTCCTATAAGTGTTACAAACAGCCCTAGAGTTCGTACTAGAATAACACCTTAAGACACAAATCAACCAAAACCCTAATGTCACCTAGATACTCCAATGTCACCTCAAGTATCCGTGGGCATGATTATACGATATGCATCACACAATCTCAGATTCATCTATTCAACCAACACAAAGGACCTCAAAGAGTGCCCAAAAGTTCTACCGAAGAATCATGACGAAAACGTGTGCCAACCCCTATGCATAGGTTCATGGGCGGAACCCGCAAGTTGATCACCAAAACATACATCAAGTGAATCACGTGATATCCCATTGTCACCACAGATATCCACGGCAAGACATACATCAAGTGTTCTCAAATCTTTAAAGACTCAATCTGATAAGATTACTTCGAGGGGGAAACTCAATTCATTACAAGAGAGAAGAGGGGGAGGAGAAACATAAGATCCAACTATAATAGCAAAGCTCACGATACATCAAGATCGTATCACCTCAAGAACACGAGAGAGAGAGAGAGAGAGAGAGAGAGATCAAACACATAGCTACTGTTACATACCCTCAGCCCCGAGGGAGAACTACTCCCTCCTCGTCATCGAGAGCACCGGGATGATGAAGATGGCCACCGAAGAGGGATTCCACCTCCGGCAGGGTGCCGGAACGGGTCTAGATTGGCTTTCGGTGTCTACGGAGGCTTCTGGCGGCGGAACTCCCGATCTATTGTGCTCCCGGATGTTTTTAGGGTATATGGAGATATATAGGCGGAAGAAGTACGTCAGGGGGGTCACGAGGAGCTCACGAGGGTGGAGGGCGCGCCCCCTGCCTCGTGACCTCCTCGCAGATCCCCCGACATGCACTCCAAGTCTTCTGGGCTTCTTTCCTTCCAAAAATGAGTTCCGTGAAGTTTCAGGTCAATTGGACTCCATTTGGTTTTCCTTTTCTTCGAAACCCTAAAACAGGGTAAAAACAGAAACTGACACTGGGCTCTGGGTTAATAGGTTAGTCCCAAAAATGATATAAAAGTGTATAATAAAGCCCATAAACATTCAAAACAGTAGATAATATAGCATGGAGCAATCAAAAATTATAGATATGTTGGAGACGTATCAGCATCCCCAAGCTTAATTCCTGCTCGTCCTCGAGTAGGTAAATGATAAAAACAGAATTTTTGATGCGGAGTGCTACTTGGTATAATTTCAATGTAATTCTTCTTAATTGTGGCATGAATATTCAGATTCATAAGATTCAAGACAAAAGTTCATAATGACATAGAAATAATAATACTTCAAGCATACTAACTAAGCAATTATGTCCTCTCAAAATAACATGGCCAAAGAAAGTTCATCCCTACGAAATCATATAGTTTAGTCATGTTTCATTTTTGTCACACAAGAATGCTCTCATCATGCACAACCCCGATGACAAGCCAAGCAATTGTTTCATACTTTAGTAATCTCAAACTCATAAACTTTCACGCAATACATGAGCGCAAGCCATGGATATAGCACTATGGGTGGAATAGAATAATGAGGGGATTATGTGGAGAGGACAAAAAGGAGAAAGTCTCACATCAACGAGGCTAATCAATGGGCTATGGAGATGCCCACCGATTGATGTTAATGCAAGGAGTAGGGATTGCCATGCAACGGATGCACTAGAGCTATAAATGTATGAAAGCTCAACAAAAGAAACTAATGGGTGTGCATACAACTTGCTTGCTCTCGAAGACCTAGGGCACTTGAGGAGGCCCATTGTTGGAATATACAAGCCAAGGTCTATAATGAAAAATTCCCACTAGTATATGAAAGTGATAACATGAGAGACTCTCTACTATGAAGATCATGGTGCTACTTTGAAGCACAAGTGTGATAAAAGGATCGTAACATTGTCCTTCTCTCTTTTTCTCTTATTTTTTTGGCCTTTTCTTTTTTTATGGCATTTCTCTTTTTTTTGGCCTTCTCTTTTTATGGCCTTTCTCTTTTTTTATTCCTTACTTGGGACAATGCTCTAATAATGATGATCATCACACTTCTATTTATTTACAACTCAATGATTACAACTCGATACTAGAACAAAGATGACTCTATATGAATGCCTCCGGAGGTGTACCGAGATATGCAATGAATCAAGAGTGACATGTATGAAAGAATTATGAACGGTGGCTTTGCCACAAATACAATGTCAACTACATGATCATGCTAAGCAATATGACAATGATGAATGTGTCATGATGAACGGAATGGTGGAAGGTTGCATGGCTATATATCTCGAAATGGCTATGGAAATGCCATAATAGGTAGGTATGGTGGATGTTTTGAGGAAGATATAAGGAGGTTTATGTGTGAAAGAGCGTATCATATCACGGGGTTTGGATGCACCGGCGAAGTTTGCACCAACTCTCAATGTGAGAAAGGGCAATGCACTGTACCGAAGAGGCTAGCAAGGATGGAAGAGTGAGAGTGCGTATAATCCATGGACTCAACATTAGTCATAAAGAACTCACATACTTATTGCAAAAATCTACAAGTCATCAAAAACTTCGGCACTACGCGCATGCTCCTAGGGAGATAGATTGGTAGGAAAAGACCATCGCTCGTCCCCGACCGCCACTCATAAGGAAGACAATCAAATATACATTATACATGCACACCCGAGACAACCAGAAGGCGAGAAATCATACATGCATACTTGTCTTTGGAAGTAATTAAGGGGCACTTCTATGGGAAACCATGGCTTTTACTAAGATAGATTCGATTAGAGAGGAAAGCTGTGCTGAACCACTACAAGGGGCAGCTAGCTAGGGTTTAAACAACTACAAGGACAGATGCCCACTTCTGCTCCAAAACCATGGCTTTTTACAACCTCATAAAAGTGGAGGTAATAGTAAAGCTAAAGTGCAGCAAAACTGTTGTCGGAAAGTTAACAGTGAGGTCTTGTACAATGGAGGTGCTTAGAGGAGGTGCTTAGAGAAATAAACCAGACTTTTTTTAAGCACCAGTGCTTATTTATAAAGGGTAGACGCTTAACTAAGCGTCTCTTCTGTAGAAATAGGCACCAGTGCTTCAGAAAATCTCGATTTATTTTTCTAAGCATCTCTCATTGTAAAAGGCATGAATGCTTAGAAAACCGGAAGCTGTCGGATGCAGGATCGCAAATTGCAGTAACATCGTCCAGGGGCGCGAAACAGTAAGCTCTACTAAGCGTTATAACAAAACGAGCTACTATGTCGAAAGAAAAAAAGAGGGATGGCTCCCCCTCTTTCTCAATAGCCAGTGCTCGTCCGGGGGATAGCTATGGTAGCTTTTGAGTTTTCGCTTTTCTTTGCTGTAAGACTTGGTGATTTCTTTTAATAAAAATCGGAAAGAGAGCTCTCTTTTATCAAAAAAATGTCGAAAGAAAAAAGAGGTAGTACTGCTTTCACTCAGAAGAGTTGATTATTGATTTCTTCAGGTTTCAGGTTCGGATGCTGACAAAACCCGGTACTTCTTGATGGTGGCTTGCTAATCAAGTCTGTAGTGACATCCACCTCCTCATAAAGCAGGCATTGCATGATCTAGAATTAAAGCGTTAGTAGTTGATTGGATAGAACCTTAAAGATTACACACAGAGATATTTCGACAAAGTCACACAGAGATAATATTGTCTTTATTTGATATATATAGCAAAATGCTCATGACAATAATGATTACTTCTTTACAAGTAGCTGATGCATGCGTTAATTTCATCGTGATTGATTTTATTTTGTTTCTACTAGTTTGCAGTAATTACTAGTATGTAATATACTCCTGGTCATGGCGTATTGATCAGAGTTCGTCATGGACAGACTGAGGGTTGGGCGAGGTCTTGACCGGGTAGGAAGCGCCCATGGCGATCCCGCATAGGCCCTTCTTATCCTTGACGCCGCGCTCCATGCGGATGTATCCCATCTCGCCCCACTCCTCACCCCACGAGTTCTTCACGACCCAGTACTTGGTGCCGTCTACGGTGGCGCCATACCCCACCACCGCAACGCCATGGTCCAGCTCGGTCCCGCACTCCCCGGCGAACACCCCCTCCGAATAAAACTGAGACCTGCCCGCGTCGACGACCACGGACACCGGCTGTGCGGCCACAGCCTTCCTTAGCGCCTTCTCGTTGTTGGCCGGCACGTCCTCGTACCCGTCGATGGTGACCACGCGGGGCGCCCCGGTGTTGCAGGAGGAGGCCTGCTGGGCCGTGTACGGGTAGGCGTCCTCGGTGGCCGCCCCGCCGTTGTCGGCGATGTACCGGAATGCCTTGTCCATGAGGCCGCCGTGGCAGCCGGAGTTGCCGTCGGCGTTGTCGCAGTCCACCAGCTACTGCTCCGACAGCGACGCCAGGTTCTTGGTCCGGATCGCGTTGATGCCCTCCACGGCTGCGATCGTCGAGAAGGCCCAGCAGCTGCCGCACTGCCCCTGGTCCTTGACGGCGGTCACCGCGCCCTTCTGCCGCCAGTCGACAGAAGACGGGAGCCGTGCATGAAACCCCCACCACCTGCCTTAGCCTTTGGGCTGAACATGCGGTGGTGCGCGATGCGGGAGGAGGCGTAGGTGCGGCGGAAGATGCATGCACTTCAGGAGCTTCATCTTCATGACGGTGCATATATGCTTGCTACTTCATCTTCATGGGCAGTGCGCGTCCCCCCAACTCCAAAGTTCGTGTGCCCCAGGCCCCAAAAATACATGCGTTCCTTGCCTTCTCTAAAAAAAAAAAGTTCCTCTCCTCCATCTGAAAAAACAAATAAAAAGAAAAAATTTACCACTGTACCTACCAGTGAGCGCCACTTTGCATAGCCTTTCATTTAAAAAAATGCATAGGATCCTCACCTCCATTTTAAAATATATTTTAAAAAATCCTCATCTTAAAATAAAATATTCCAAAAGCTTTCTCACCGTGGTCAACAAGCTTGCGCTATATGGCATAGCTAGTTGGCCGTCCTTCTCCCGACGCATAAGAGCATCTCCAACAGCCGCGCTAAATTAGCGCCGCGCCGCAAATTAGGCCGTTTTAGCGCGCGCGCAACGCGGCGGGTCGCTCCAGCGGGCGCGCAAAAACGGCGCGCGCGCTATAACGGGTTGGGCGCGCGGTCGAAAACACTTAGACGCGCGGTGTATTTCGGGCGCCCGCTGCAGCGCGCGGCACACTCCAGCGCTCGCGCCCGCACTTCCTCTCCCACTTCCACCCCCCGTCCGGCCGCGCCGCCGCCGCCGCCCGCGCCCCCCGGCGACCGTTCAGGCTTCCCCGGCCTATCCCCGCGCGCCCGCGCTTCCGCCCCATCCCCTCCTAGTCCCGCCGGCGCTCGCGCGCCTCCGTCGTCCGAGGAACGGCGCCCGAGCGCTCGCTGCCGCGCCGCGCCCGCAAGGTGTTTGACAAAACGCCTATAAGGTATGTATTGCTCAAACTTCATGAATTTGATGCATGTTTTGAATTGTAGTTTTTATTGTATAGTATTGAACATTATAGATGAGTTCGTCGTATGATTCTTCCAAAGAAGAATTTGATATGGAAGAGGAGGAGGATCTTGCAATGATCCTAGCTATGCATATAAAAAAACCGAAGCATGGTGGTTCGGTTATGGGTCGGCAGAAAATTTGGAGAGATAGGATCGATGCCCACAACAGATTGATCAGGCATTATTTTGCGGAGAATCCCATATACCCTGAGTCGTATTTTCGTCGCCGGTTTAGGATGAGCACCGAGTTGTTCAGGCGCATTGCAGAGAAACTAGCGAGCCATGACCGTTTTTTTCAGCAAAGGAGGAATGCCGCCGGAGAGCTCGGGCATAGCACCTTTCAGAAGGTGACAGCCGCTTTGCGTATGTTGGCATACGGTATACCGGCTGATCTTGTTGATGATCACTTGGCTATGGGTGAGAGCCAAGCCATCGTGTGTGTCAAGCGCTTTGCAGTGGGAATTGTGCAAGTGTTTGGCCAGGAGTATTTGAGATCTCCCAATGCTGAAAACGTCGCAAGGCTATTGGCGATGAACAAAGCTCGCGGTTTTCCTGGCATGCTTGGCTCAATAGATTGCATGCATTGGAGTTGGAAGAATTGTCCAAAGGCATGGCATGGGCAATTCCACGGCCAAAAAAAGGGTTCCACTATAATCCTTGAAGCGGTGGCCGATCAGGAGACTTGGATTTGGCATGCATTCTTTGGAATGCCTGGATCTTTGAATGACATCAATGTTGTCAACCGGTCACCACTGATGAATAAGATTGCAAACGGTGAGTTGCCACCGATGCAGTTTGTAGCAAATGGCCGTACGTACAACTATGAATATTATCTAGCGGATGGCATCTATCCAAAGTGGCAAACCTTCGTGAAGCAGTTGAAAAAGCCGGAAGGTAAGAAAAATCTTGACTTCCACAATGCTCATGCGGCGGCTAGAAAAGATGTGAAGAGAGCATTTGGGATTTTGCAAACCCAATTTGCTATTGTGAGAGGACCGGCTAGATTTTGGGATCAAAAAATGCTTTAGTACATCATGCACGCTTGTGTGATCATGCACAACATGATCATTGAGAATGAGCGTGGCCAAGATTTAGACTACTCACAGTATGAGCTCTTGGGATATCCCGTGCAAGTGCGACGGAGGGCTGAAAAGGTAGCCCGTTTTATTGCCTCCTATCATGCCATTCGGCGTCCCGCAACGCACAATGAACTTCAGAATGATTTGATTGAAGAGTGGTGGGCATGGCATGGACGACAAAGAGCATGATGATATCTGCATTCGACGTTGTATTGTTCATGAACTATTTGTTGTGTTTATTGCATTTGTTGTACTGAATGATAAACTATTTGTTTGAGTTGTAATGATAACAAAATTGAACTATTTATTGTTGATTTATTTTGTTTGTTTGATCATTTTTGCTCATAAAATACATGTATATGTGGTTTGTGCGGCGCACGCGCGCTGTATTTTTGCGCTCTGCTGGAGCGGCGCGCGCGCTGCATTATAGCGCGGCTGCTGGAGCCAGCGCAGGCGGGCGCGCTAAACCAGCCGAAGCGCGCGCGGTAAACAGGTTTTTTGCGCGCGGCGCTTAGCACGACCGTTGGAGATGCTCTAAGGGGGGTGTGCCCCAACACCAACTGGGCAAGCGCAAGTGGACACACCTTCTGACGCTAAGATCGTATTTGATCATGGATTCATGGTACGTACAATAGCTTATCAATCATGTAGTCAGCATTGAAAATTATTTCTTATGTATTGAAAATTGTTCGTCGTGATTAATAATATATATTTTTCTAAGAAAGAAACAAAAAAGAAGCATTTTTAAATATATATAAAAGTAAAACTAAACAACCCGGGGGGGGGGGGGGATAAGAAAAGAGAAAAGGGAGCTAACAAGAGAAAACAGAAAAAAAGAAAAGAGGAAAAAAAAACTAGAAAACGGTTAGCTGCAGGAGAAAAGGGAGCTAACAAGAGAAAACAGAAAAAAAGAAAGAGTACTCGGCTTCTCTCGCGGGCCGGCTCGTACGAGGGTGCTAGCTTTTCCGTGTTTCTGTGTCGGGCCAGTTGGAGACCGAGGCGGTTCGGTGGTCGTTCTAACAGCGGGCCGGATCGCGAGATCGGGAGAGTTACAAGGAAACCCTAGCCGGCGCACGTCTCCTTCGTCTTGCTCGAAACCTATCTTCGTCTTCGTCACTTCGTGTATGGCGCTGCGCACAGTGGCCGCGAAGCTGAAGCTCCCCGTCGCTTCTCTCAAGCAGGCATGGGCGGCCTGCCGTTCTCTGGTCCGTGCCCCATCCGCATCCATCCTCCTACCGCGCGCATGCAATCTTTGTCACCTTGCATGCTTAGCCACCTTCACGCGCCTGCAAGAGCGCTTCTATTTTGTCTTTGCCACGTGAATTAGTTTGTTGCATCTCCCGTAGAGATCGAGCTGGAGGCTTGGATGAAGAGATGGGATTGATTATTTTTTGCCTATATACCACAGCCATATACGCAGCTCGGTGATACATATACCATAGGATAGAGAAATCTGATGATTCATCTCCACATCACATGTTTCGATCTCTTCATAAAACTTCTTTGTAAGGGCATCTCCAACGACGACCTTCAAACCGCCCGCATACGTCCGGACCGCGTTGTCTGGACTGTGAAAGTCATCCAACGCAGGCTTGCATCGGTCCGCAAGGCGGTCCGGACATGTTTTTCTCCCGCAAACCGGAGACAACCAGGCGAGTGAGGGCTTTGCGGGCATCCGAACCACTGTCACGGTCTCAACACCCTGACCCACCCAAACCCCCACCCGCCCCTCCACGCTTTCCTTCTGATGCACGCGCCGCATTCATGCCGCCCAGAGCACGCAGCGGCTAACATTCATGTCGCGCGGTGTGATGGGAGGGAGGGCGGCGCCGACCGACTTGGCCTCTTGGGAACCGCCGCTTCAAGATGCATACTGAGGAACCAACTCCGGCCGCTGCGCCGCATTGAAGCATACGTGTTTTCACCGGGAGAAAGTAGTTTTCTCCTTGGTGAATGTGTGTGTGCGCGTGTGTGTTTCTTCCATTACCGTGTGTTCTTGTGAGACAAAACCATGAAAGGAAGAGATTGTGAGGAAGAAGAAGAGGCATTGCAAGGAGACAGCGCCAACAATACATATCATAGCATAGAGAAATCTGACGAATCATCTCTACATCACGTGTTTCGGTTTCCTAGTAAAACTTCTGTGTAAAGCTTCAAAAAAAATCAACCCACCCAAAACATGCTTTAATTAACGGTTTATGCTCTAGTTCATCCATCTGATTAATTACTTGTTTTTGGAATCACTAGTACCATCTTTAATGGTTTATGCATGCATGTTTGTAGGCTAAGCGTCCCGATCCTTGGGAAGGCCTGAATGTTGATCCGCTCATCCGGTAAGGCAGTAAGCTAAACCATCGTAACTTCCATTGTTCTTCTCGTTCATCTATTTGAGTTAATTTGTTCCTTCTCACTCTTAGCCAGGACATGGAGGAGCTCAACAGGGCCATTAGGGCGAGAGAAATGAAGCAGACTTTGTTTAGCATTGGTTTCATGGGTGCTTTTACTGGTGCGTTTGCCTATGTGCTTAAATCAGACTTAGCTGCCCGTGAGGCGCTTGATTCTGACCAAGATACAAATGGTGCGGTTGTCAATGCGGTTTGTACAAACGAAGACTAAAATAAGCCCAGGGAGCAGCGTTTGGTTGGCCTTCATCGATGTCATGGGTTTTATTAGTGGTGCGGCTGTCTTATATGTTTAACTACAGTACCTATCTGATGTTTAACTACTCTGTATATGGCTTCTGGCATCTGTGTTATGTAGGTCATGCCGATGCAAACCCTCTTTAAGAGTATTATTTATGAAAGCAACTTTAACAGCATCGTGACATATATCGGCATCCTTGAGAACGTTTTTGGAGCGCACCTCATAATTTTCTAGAGACTATGGAGGCTCACACAGAGTCGCCATATCCGACCCTCCATACAATATTCCTTCTTTTTTGCATTAACTCGATTTTTTCACTCATATTTGGCATAGATCCTACCAAACTAGTTAATTTGTGACTTGATCTAAGTAATTTGTGGTAGTATCCATTACCATAATCCGACGTCTTCACCGAGTGTCCAAAAGTTTGCCGAGTGTACTTTATTGGGCACTTGGTAAACTGAGTGTGACAGTACAACACTCGGTAGAAAATGGGCACTCAACATATATGTAGTTTCTATACCCCGAGTGTTTTGGGGCAAAACACTTGGCAAAGATTTGGACATTGTCCATTATAAACCGAGCTTGACGCTAGATGAACAAGAGAACCAACTTTACTAAGCGTGTTCTACAAAATACTTAGTAAACAAGTAAAATCCAATGTGATGCATGTATACATTTGCATTTTGAATAGTAAACTTTGGTATTGTTCAGTTTATTTTCTGGAAGGAGCTAGAAACAATGGTGAGGTCGTCGTCGACGTCCCGTTCATCGAGCTAAGATTTTCTGGTAACGACTCACCCTTTCTTGTAAGGCTTGTCCTAGCCCGTCAAAGTCGTCATTCCGCTGCCACAACTCGCTTTGTTGCCGCCCATGCACACATGTTGGCTGTCGTTGGAAAGGGGGCACACGTCGTCGCTGCTCAACCCAGGTGCAGGACGCAACATGTGGTATAGTAGGCGGCACTCCCTAATATCTCACCCTCCACAACCGCGCTCCTAAGGGAGAAAACCCCAAAAAACAGAACAACCCAAAAAAAGAACAAACAAAACCCTGATAACTTGGAAATCAAGAAAAAAACAAAAATACATAAGTTATGTCGGGAAGCATCCAGCTCGCGACACATGGCGGTGCTGGGCGCACCACGTGAAACATTACGCTCCCACAAATGACTTCTGAAAAGCCCACCTATAAGGTACCCTCTAACTAGTTGTTCCCCAAAATCGAATGTGTTTCAAAATCTCAAGATCCGCCAGCTCGGTCTCTCGGAGGTGCTCACAGGGATAGGATATGCATTTATAGGATAAATGTATGTACATGTTCGTAAGCGTCTGTATCTGACTGTATTTCAAAAAAAATGTTGAATGTGCTTAAAGATCTGACGGGCTTTGGATCGAGGTTGTTTGATGCCCTGGAGGCAATTAGGCCTTACGAGGGGGTCACCAGTTTTGAGAGGGAAAGTAGAAGGAAACCCCCTAACAGCATGCAAAATGATATACTACCTCTGTTCCTAAATATTTATCTTTCTAGACATTTTAACAAGTGACTACATACGGAGCAAAATGAGTGAATCTACATTTTAAAATATGTCTACATACATCCGTATATGATAGTCATTTGAAATGTCTAGAAAGACAACTATTTATAAATAGAGGGAGTATATTGCTCCCTGCTAGCGTTAAAGCGTAGATCACCTACACCAATCACACGTATGGGCAACCCATTAACGTTCACTTAAAATTGGATAAAGGGAGAAAAAGAGGGGCATCCAGGAATCGATCTCGAGTCGACTAGGCGGTGGGCTCGCCTTCTAGACACCGAGGCACAGTTGGGTTTGTGCATAACCGGGAGGCTTGACCAAATTCACTAGTAGAAAACAGGATTTTGGTTCGGCCAGAAAAGAGCATTAGTACCGGTTGCATTACGAACCGGGACTAATGTGAGTATTAATCCTGGTTCGAGCGGCTAGAGCACCGTACAGGCATTACTCCCGATTCAAATGGGACCTTTAGTCCCGGGTGGTGCACTAGTCGAAAACAGGGCTTTCACCAGAAAAGAGCATTAATCCCGGTTGTGTTACGAACCGGGACTAATATGAGCATTAGTCCCGGTTCGAGCGGCGAGGGCACCGTACAGGCATTACTCCCGGTTCAAATGGGACCTTTAGTCCTGGTTGGTGACACGAACCGGTACTAATGGGGTTGAGACCTTTAGTACCGGTTCGTGCCATGAACCGGTACTAATGGTGCAATTTTCAAATCCTACCCCCCCCCCCCCGGTGTATCGCCTTTTCAGTTTTGTAAAAAACAAAAGAAAATGATAAAAACTCAAAAGTTAAAATCCTTCGAGATGTAGTTATGTTACCACATCTACTAGTTAGGAAAATTTAAAAACTTAAATTTGGACATGTTTTGCAAAAAGTGCAGGGAAAATGTAAAACGGCTATAACTTTTGCATACGATGTCAGAAAAAAAGTATAATATATCAAAATGTTCAGCATGAAAATCCGCATCTGATTTTGACAGCCTACAGCTTGTTTGTAAATTTTTAGAATCCTCAAATTCTAAAAGAAAAAAAATTATGCTCAAATTTCAGTTTTTTTTTATTTTTGTTAAATTTGGTCAAACTACTTATTCAAGAAGTATTAGTGTTACTAAATAATTATTCAAGAATATTAGTGTTACTAAATAATTATTTCAGTTTTTTAAATTTTTGGTCAAATATGGTCAAACAATGGTCAAACTACTTATTCAAGAAATATTAGTGTTACTAAATAATTATATCAGTTTTTTTGAATTTTGGTCAAATCTGGTCAAACTGTGGTTAAAATGTGGTCAAACTGTGGTCAAACTACTTATTCAAGAAATATTAGTGTTACTAAATAATTATTGTTTTTTAGAACAATAGTTTCAAACTCAAACAGTGAAATGTGTGACTTCATGCTCAAGCTAAATTCCTGAGGGTTAATAGGATTGACATCTTACTATTTTTAGGAAAACAACAAGTGCAGACTTGGAAACGAGGGAGAATAGAACCCGAAAGTTAAGCATGCTCAGGCTGGAGTAGTGAGAGGATGGGTGACCGTCTGGGAAGTTAGATGATTTGAAATGATGAGGGATGATTAGAGATTAGAGGTTAAATTGAGCAGTGATGAGGGATGATTAGAGATTAGAGGTTAAAATAATTCAGAAATTTGAAAATAAAAAAATTCAAAAAAAATTCAAAAAAAATCATAAAATTTCCTTTAGTACCGGTCGGTGTTACCAACCGGGACTAAAGGTGGATCTCCAGGCAGCGGCCACGTGGAGGGCCTTTAGTCCCGGTGCGTATAAGAACCGGGACTAAAGGGGAGGCTTTAGTAACGACCCTTTAGTCCCGGTTCCAGAACCGGAACTAAAGGCCCTTTTTCTACTAGTGGTGCCACGAACCGAGACTAAAGGGTGCGATGCCCATTAGTATCGGTCCGTGGCACGAACCGGTACTAAAGGTTAGGAAAATTTAAATCCTACCCCTTCCCCCCTGTGTATCGCCTTTTCAGTTTTGTAAAAAGCAAAAGAAAATGATAAAAACTTCAAAAGTTAAAATCCTTCGAGATGTAGTTATGTTACTACATCTACTAGTTAGGAAAATTTAAAAACTTAAATTTGGACATTTTTGCAAAAAGTGTAGGGAAAATGTAAAATGGCTATAGCTTTTGCATACGATGTTAGAAAAAACGTATAATATATCAAAATGTTCAGCACGAAAATCCGCATCCGATTTTCATAGCCTACGACTTGTTTGCAAATTTGTAGAATCCTCAAATTCCAAAAGGAAAAAAGTTATGCTCAAATTTCAATTTTTTTTATTTTTGTTAAATCTGGTCAAACTATGGTCAAACTACTTATTCAAGAAGTATTAGTGTTGCTAAATAATTATTTCAGTTTTTTTGAATTTTGGTCAAATCTGGTCAAACTGTGGTCAAACAATGGTCAAACTACGTATTCAAGAAATATTAGTGTTACTAAATAATTATTGTTTTTTAGAACAATAGTTTCAAACTCAAACAGTGAAATGTGTGACTTCATGCTCAAGCTAAACTTCTGAGGGTTAATAGGATTGACATCTTACTATTGTCAGGAAAACAACAAGTGCAGGCTTGGAAACGAAGGAGAATAGAACTCGAAAGTTAAGCGTGCTCAGGCTGGGGGAGTAGGAGGATGGGTGACCGTCCGGGAAGTTAGATGATTTGGAATGATGACGGGTGATTAGAGATTAAATTGAGCAGTGATGAGGGGTGATTAGAGATTAGAGGTTAAAATAATTCAGAAATTTGAAAATCAGAAAAAAAATATTAAAAAAATCCTTTAGTACCGGTTGGTGTTACCAACCGGGACTAAAGGTGGACCTCCGGGCAGCAGCCACGTGGAGGGCCTTTAGTCTCGGTTCGTATAAGAACCGGGACTAAAGGGGGACCTTTAGTAACGACCCTTTAGTCTCGGTTCCAGAACCGGGACTAAAGGCCCTCTAGAACCGGGACAAAAGGCCCTTTTTCTACTAGTGATTGAAGCAAAATGGCTGACCTTTGTTGTAACCTCCTAAGGGTGGAAACAGTTTTAGCCGGGTTTTCTAGTTTTCTATCAGGTTTTTAGTTTCTTCTTTTCTTTGTTTTTTCATCCATTTCCTTTATTTGTGTTTTTATTTTTACTTCTCTATTTTGTACTTTTTTATTTCATGATTTCTTTCCAAATTTCATGAACATTTTTTAATTCGTGAACTTTCAAAATTACCGAATAATTTTAAAATTCATGAACTTTAAAAATTAGCGAATAAGTTTTAAATTCGTGAACTTTTAAAATTTGTGAACAATTTTCAAATTAAAGTATATGTAAATGTTTGTAAGCGTCTGTGTCCGACTGTATTTCACAAAAAAGATGGATGTGTTTAAAGATCTAGCGGGCTTTGGATCGAGGTTTTTCGATGCCCTGGAGGTAATAAGGCCCAATTAAGAGGGGGGTGGGTCACCAGTTTTGAGAGGGAAAGTAGAAGGGAACCCCCTAACAACATGCAAATGATATATATTGCTCTCTGCTAGCGTTAAAGCATCGATCGCCTACAACAATCACACGTATGGGTCAACCCACTAATGTGCACTTAAAATTGAAGAAAGGGAGAAAAGGGGGCATCCAGGAATCGATCCCGGGTCGACTCGGTGGCGGGGTAGCCTTCTAGACACTGAGGCCCTGTTGGGTTCGTGCATAACTGGGAGGCTTAACCAAAATGAAGGAGAATGGCCAACCTTTTGTTTAAAGACGTCCCCTAGCTTGTAAAGCTAGGGTTTCTCTCTCCTCTGGCGACTCACGTCGAGAGTGATCCTTCCCGGCGCTCTTGGCCCCGGATTTCTTTAAGATCGATCCGGAGGCGGCCTTGCCACCTCCTAGCCTCGTTCTATCGGCAACTTTGAGTGTGTCCTCGAACCCTTCTGTCCAGGTTGCCTTAATGGCGGAGGGAGGTGGATCGCAAAGGAAGGGAAAGGAGATCGAGGATGTAGAAGCCCTGCTTAATCGTCTTGAGTTACATGAAGATGATGGGGATGATTTCATCTGGGAGGAGGAGGTTGTTGAACAGGAGATCCAGGCGAAGTGGCTTGCTATCGTGTGAGTCCATACCAACAAGGGGTTTTCCCCTTCGGCTCTATACGGGGATATGAGATCCGCTTGGAATCCCGCGAAAGCTGTTCGCTGGCGCATGATCGAACAGAATCTATTCACCGTCCAATTTGGATGTTTGGGGGATTGGAATACCGCGATGATCAATGGCCCATGGCTGTTTCACAATCAGGCGGTGATCATGGAGGAATATGATGGGTTCACTAACCCAAGAATAGTAAAACTAGACAAGATTGCTGTATGGGCGAGGGTTTTGAAACTCCCAGACAATTATCTGAATGAAGTGGTCATCAAAGGGATGTGTAGAAGGATGGGAAGAATCCTTGAAGTGCAGATTCAACTCCCTGCTGGTTATGTTGGAGCTTTTGTTCGAGTAAAAGTCCTACAAGATGTGAACAAGAAACTAGAAAGATTTGCATCCATAACAAAAGGAGGAAAGAAGGACCGGTAGCAAATTAAGTATGAAAAACTTCATGTTTTCTGTGGACATTGTGGCTTGTTAGGCCATTGGTACCAGGAATGTGGGACGGGTGAGCATGATGTGGCCAAATTCGAGTGGGGTGACTTTATACTAGCTGATGAATGGTGCAATCGTGGTGGAGGCCGTGGACCAGGAAGGGGGTCAGGTAGAGGAAGGACAGGTGCTGGTTCTGGTCGTGGTTTTGGAAGAGGTGGACCACCTGCTGATGATTATGATAGTAGGTTCAACCGAGATAAAAAGATATAATGTCCTGGAGAGTTGGAGATGGAACGCCACATTCGCTCCACAGGATCCAAACGCTACTAAAATTAATACAGTTGAGCCTTCAGATGGAAGGAAGTAGAGCATGGATGTGACAATGGCTGAGATCGGGACATTAGCTAGGAAACGTTTGGCCTTAAATTCCAATGCCGGAACTGCAGAGTCTCCTTCTTCAGGAGCTATTGTCCCTGCTGGGGTTAAGTCTAATGTGGGAAATAAGGTAGATATACTTGACGGAAGTTGTACTTCGGATCCGTTGTCTACACCTCAAAAAAATGTTAACAGAAAGAAGCTGAGAGGTCTAAATTGAGAAGCAATTGATATAGTGGAAGAGGAACATAATTTTGGATCGGCGGCTCCCCTCGAGGGTGACCGCCGGGAGCAATGAAAATATTATCTCCCAACTGTCAGGGGTTGGGCAATGAACCGGCAGTTCGCACGCTTCTAGATCTCCAGAGGCAGTATTGCCCCGAGGTGTTGTTTTTGTCAGAAACGCACCTTGATACTTTTCCGGCTGAATGTTTGAGAAGGCGACTAAAGATGGATCAGAAAATTGTCAGTCGTAGCAATGGACGAACAGGAGGAGTTTTCTTGTTATGGAGAAAGGAGGTAAAGATTAGTCAGCTATTTTGTCATACCAATTATATTGATGCACAAGTAGAAAAGGATGAGAAGATATGGAGATTTACTGGCATGTATGGAGAATTTAGGTGGGAGGACAAATATAAAACATGGGATCGCATAAGAGCTTTACATTCCCGACACAGTATGCCCTGGGTTGTGGTGGGTGATTTCCTATACAATCATGAGAAGGAGGGGGGAAACCCAAGACTCCAAAATTATATGAATGCTTTTAAGGATGCAATGGAGGCATGTGATCTTCATGATATTGGCTTTGAAGGCGAACTGTTTACCTGGAAGAGAGGAGCTATTAGAGAACGCCTGGATAGAGCAATCGCCAACTCGGATTGGATCCATATGATGCCGTCAGCTGCTCTCCTTAATCTCCCCTTCAGTCACTCTGACCACCGGCCTCTCTTACTGAACGCTGAGTATTTTAATCAGGTAAATACGGGAAGTAGACCAGCAAAACGATTTGAGGCACGATGGTTAAGAGAGGATAACGTCAATGAGGTAGTTCATAATGCATGGCAAGATGCCCTTCTGCATGCACCAGGGACGGATGTGAACAATAGGCTTCAGCACTTGCATGCAAAGCTTCATGACTGGGATAAAAATGTTCTGAAGAAGCCAACGCACAGAATCAGGCAGGCGCAGAGGAAGCTGGACAAGGTCTTGTTAGGGCCGATGACAGCAGATGCAGAATCACAGAGGAAAGAATTAGCAGCTTTAATTGAAAATCTTTTGGAACAGCAGGAGATACTGTGGGCCCAACGCTCGAGGGCCGACTGGCTCGTCAGGGGGGACAGGAATACTGATTTCTTCCACGCATATGCTTCTGTGCGGCGGAAGAAAAACTATATAAAACGACTGAAGAATGACGCTGGGGACTGGCTGGAAGGTACTGATCGAATGAATGATTGGATTGTCAATTATTTCTCTCACATGTTTTCTGCTGAGGTAAATGAAACAGATGCTGCACTGCTGGACAAGATTACTCCAAAAGTTACACATGCAATGAATGATATGTTATTAGCACCCTTCACAGCTGATGATGTGAAGAAGGCAGTATACAGCATAGGGGATTTGAAAGCACCTGGGCCGGATGGATTGCATGCTCTGTTTTACAAGAAATTTTGGCACATTGTAGGAGACAATATTACAAAAGAGGTACTGAAAGCAATAAATGATGGACATATCCCTGAAAATTGGAATGAAACAGTGGTGGTTCTAATTCCAAAGACGGAGTCACCGGAGCTTATTACGCAATTCCGTCCAATTAGTCTTTGTAATGTGATATATAAAATAATCTCCAAAATGCTAGCTTTCAGACGCAAACAAATATTACCAGATATCATTTCTCCCACTCAGAGCGCTTTTGTCCCAGGGCGACTCATTACAGATAATGTGCTGGTGGCATATGAATGTGTACATACCATCAAAAATAAAAGGAAAGGAAAGACAGGTCTTTGTGCTGTTAAGCTTGATATGCACAAAGCGTACGACGGAGTGGAGTGGATATTTCTCAAGAATATGATGTTGAAGCTTGGGTTCCATGAAAAATGGGTGAATATGATGATGGCGTGTGTATCTTCAGTTAACTATACTATCCGGTATAATTCACAGGAGACTGAAAAAATCATCCCGACACGTGGCATAAGACAGGGAGACCCTCTCTCCCCGTATTTGTTTTTAATTTGTGCAGAAGCTCTCTCAAGTTTACTGTTTTACAAAGAAGAAGTTGGTGCCATGGATGGAATTAAGGTGTGCAGAAATGCACCGTCGGTTTCACACCTTTTATTTGCTGATGATTCCTTAATTCTCATGAAGGCGGATATGAATAATGCAACTTCCTCACAGTAGGCACTTGAAATTTATTGTGCAAATTCTGGACAGATGGTGAGTGCAACAAAATCAAGTGTTTTCTTCAGTCCAAATACGGATGTTGATATAAAAACAGAGATATGTCAATGTTTGAACATTGATACTGAAGCACTATCTGACAAATATTTGGGTCTTCCGGCACTAGTTACTGTTTTAAGCACTTTGTTGAGAGGGTATGCTTCAGAACAAAGGGATGGAATGAGAAACAACTGTCTATACAAGGTAAAGAAATTTTATTAAAGGCTGTGGCTCAGTCTATACCTGTTTTTGCAATGTCAGTTTTTAAGCTCCCTAAAGGCATTTGCAAGGATATCACAGATGTTATAGCAAAATTCTGGTGGGGAGATGATGAGAATACTAAAAGAATGCACTGGTGGGCATGGTGGAAATTATGTTTCCCTAAAAAAGATGGAGGAATGGGCTTTCGTGATCTCCACTCTTTTAACTTGGCAATGCTAGCTAAGCAAGTATGGAGGCTGATTGACGAACCTAAATCCCTTTATGCAAGGGTACTGAGAGCAAAATACTACCCCTGTGGTGATATTTTAAAAGCAGGGCCCAAGAAAGGATCTTCCTTTACTTGGCAGAGCTTAGTAGTGGGTATTCAGACATTCAGGCGTGGGCACATATGGAGGATTGGCACTGGGGAAAAGATCAATATTTGGGAGGACCATTGGATTCCCTCGAGCCCTACTAGACAAATTATTACACCGAGGGGTGGTGCTCTAATTACTAAAGTCAATGAACTTATTGATCCTGTTACCGAGCAGTGGGACGAGGAGTTAATACGTGGGATATTCAACCCAGTGGATGTTAGCCGGATCCTACAGATTCCCTTAAGCCACCACGGATTTGACGATTTTGTAGCCTGGCATGGCAATAGTAATGGAATTTTTTCGGTAAGATCGGCATACCATTGTGAATGGAAACATCAGTTCAGCTCAAGATCTTTGTCGGCAATAACAGGACCATCAATGTCAAATCCAGTTTGGACAATCCTATGGAAGCTCAAAGTCCCGGGAAAAGTGAAAATATTCGGCTGGAGGGCCCTTCATGGATTAATCCCATTAAAATCAATCTTGGTAAACAGGCACGTTGGTACTGATGGAAGTTGTTCGATTTGCCATCAAGGGGCTGAAGACATCCATCATCTCTTATTTAGTTGTGGCAGAGCAGTGGAAATGTGGAGGTCACTGGGAATTTATGACACAATTGCAGAAGCCCGTCTTGTGGATCGATCAGGCTCCGCTGTTCTGGAGTACATACTCCGGCTCCCACCTTTAAAGTTACCACACATGCCGAACATTGGGATAAGCGAAGGGATTATTACAGCATGTTGGTATCTATGGTGGCTCAGAAGAAGGCAAACACATAATGAGACAGTACCCCCAATGAGCAGAAATGCTATTGCAGTCCAGGCGATTTGCGCCAATTTTCAGAGAGCTTCTTCAGGCACGTATGGGACTACATCTGGGGAGCAATGTTGGAAAAAAAACCACCTTCAGGAATAGTCAAGATAAACGTGGATGCATCTTTCCATGAGAATGAAGGGAAAGGAGCAACGGGGACTGTGATCAGAGATAGCCATGGTTCTTTCATTGCGGCATCATGTACGTTAATCCCGCATGTGATAGATGCTAACATGGCGGAAACAATGGCAATGAAAAATGGCCTTCAGTTGGCGGAGTCTTTGGGATATACCTCAATTCAGATTGAAGCTGACGCCCTTCAAGTTGTTAATGCATGCTCAGGCTAGAAGAGGATATGGAGTGAATCTACAGCTATTTTTGCACACTGCTTCGTTTTAGCAGGTATGATCGGGAATGTGGAGTTTGTGCACTGTCGACGGGAAGCAAACGGTGTTGCCCACCTCTTAGCCAAACATTCATATGATAATGATATATCTAGTAATTGGGTTGAGGAACCCCCGAATTTTCTTGTAAACGCTCTTGTGAACGATGTAATGATATTGCCGAATCAATAAAGCTAGCCATGATGGCATTCCCTAAAAAAAAACCTTCTAGGGGCGGAAACTGTTTTGTTACCCGGTTTTTCTGGTTTTCTATCAGGTTTTTAGTTTCTTCTTTTTTCATCCATGTCCATTATTTGTCTTTATATTTTTCCTTCACCATTTTGACCTTTTTTCTTTTTATTTCATGATTTTTTATCTAATTTGCAAACATTTTAAATTTTAAATTCATGATTTTTTTTAATTTGTGAACAATTTTCAAACCCATGAACTCTTTGTGACTCGTGATTTCTTTAGAATTTATGAAAACAATACTGTTGAGAAATTTTGAATTCACGGCATTATATTTTGTATTCGTGATTTGTTTTGAATTCTTGAAAAAAAATTGAATTCACAAACACTTTTTTGAATTCATGCACATTTTTTGGAGTCCCGGACATTTTTTGAATTCACAAACATTATTTTTAAATTCATGATTTTTTTGAATTCGTGGAATTTTTTAAAAAATTCATGAATTATTTTGAATTCACAAATATTTTTGAACTTGTTTCGGTGTTTGGTGCAGTGGAGAAAAGGAAATAAGATCAGAAGAAAAAAAACTGTACATTGAGCGAGGCGGAAGGCGATCCGCTGTATTGGGCCAACCCAGACGTCAGGACGTGAGTCGCTGCGGGGGCGATACATATCACCCCACCCCCTAGCTCTAGCTGCCGGCAACCATAAACCCAAGCTCTGTACCAATATACGATCTGCTTGTAGCTATGGCCATGGCGCTGCGCACCGTGGCGGCGAAGCTGAAGGCCCCCGTCCCCTCTCTCAGGCAGGCACGAGCTGCCTTCCGTTCTCAGGTTCGTTCCCCGTCCGTCCTCCTACCACGATCTAAGCTCGCGTTTCGATTCGATGGCAGCCAATCGATCGGCGATCACCATGCATGCTGCGTGAATCGATAGGTGGGTTTTTAGCGCCTGCAACAGTGGATCTATTCCGAATCTTTGCCCGCCAATCGACGCGAACTCATTGCATGTCCTCTACAGATCGACGGAGTTGGAGGCGGGGACGAAGATGGGATGGATTTCTTTTCTCTTTTTTTTTCTCTACACTACCAACATGTTTATTTGTTGTATGTAATAAAAGCTTCAAAAAAGAACCCGTCCAAGCATGCTCTGACTGGCATGCCTCTGACTTTTGAAGCGTCACCAACTAGTATTTGAAACCTGCCCTATTTATCAAGTTACCACGTGGCAAATTTGGCATGAAGTCAATGGCAACTTCATAAAAAAAAAATGGGTGGCAACTTTAAAAGCTAACAAAAATGCATCGAAACATACTAACATGGAGTCTAGTTTCTAAACTAGAAAACATTTTGAAATCACAAATTTCAAAAGAATCTTGATGGTATAACTTATTTCATCCTTCTCACATGTAGTGGCGGAGGACGGATACATTTAAGGTAGGGCGAACTCTAAAGTTGCCTGCTGCCCTGCCAACCGCCGCCGCCCACTATTCACTTACCTGTCGCTACCATCACAGTGGGCTAGCCAGCTAGCCACTAGGGTTTGGCACTCCCTCGCATGGTGTGGGCATGTGAGCTTTATGTTTTAAAGAAAAAATTGGTATTTTAGCACTCAAAAATTTTAAACAATTCAAAATTTTCTGAGATATGTTATAAAATAGTCCTAAGACTACACGTAGTTGATCCTGCCTAAGCGGCGAACTCTTAAGTTGTCGGATGCCCTTGCCCACCGCCCCCGAACAATGTTCGCTTACCAGTTGTTGTCGTCACAATGAGCTAACCAACTTCGGCGCTTGCTCGCACGGTATGGCTACGTGTACTTGATGTTTTAGACAAATCTTGGTATTTTATCGCTCGAAAAATTCAATCAGATTGACTTTTTTGAGGTAAAAAGCATTACAATAAAACAGTTCCAAATACTACGCAGCTTATCATGTCCTAGCGGTCACTGCAATTCTTCTCTTCTCTGGAGGTTTTTTAGATGAGTCTCTTCTCTGAATAGGCCACGAGTTCACCACACTTCATTCTTCTTCATTTAATTTAATTAGCAAAAGGTCCATCGAGAGAGCAGAGCACACCATCACACTTTATTTATTTATTTTCCTTTTATTAGCAAAAGGCACACAGAGAAAGGACGACAAAAAGGCTCAATATCAAGGGAGAGCAACTACTGAGAAATTAATAGGGAGTACCAAAAAAATGAGGACAACCGAAGGGCTAACTCTCTTGGCTTTTTTTTATAGAAGAAACTCCGCGAGTGCCGTGTGTTAGAGCCGAGGCTTGAACCAAGGTCGATGCCCCTTCCGCGGAATCACGAGTACCATCTTTAACATTTTATGTATGCATGCAGGCTAAGTATCCCAAACCTTGGGAAGGCCCGAATGTTGATCCACTCCTTTGGTAAGGCAGTAGGCTAAACACTTCCAGTATTTTTCTTGTTCATTTATTTGAGTTTACAAGTTCATTCTCATTCTTAGCCAGGAGATCGAGGCATTTGAGAAGGAGGCCGGGGCATTTGAGAAGGAGATCGAGGAATTCAAGAAGGAGGCGGAGGGTTTCGAGAAGGCTGTTAGGGCAACCCGTCGGAAGGATAAGATTAGTGTTGGTATAATGGGTGCTTTTGCTGGTGCGTTTATCTATGCGCTTTATTCAGACTTAGCTGCCCGCGCGGCTCTTGATTCAAACCAAGATTCAAAAAAAGAATAAGCAGTTGAAGGAAGCAACATTTGGTTAGCCTTGATGCCATTGGTTTTATAACTGGTAGGGTTGTCTTGTATGTTTAACTATCTATCTTATTGTTTAATTACTTTTGGCTAGCCAGACGAATGCATCAATTGTACGTTTTAAAACAGAAAATGCACAAGTTTATTGATTGTGTCATAAGTGGCTGGTTACATAGGCAAAACTTTGGAGAACCATACATTGGATGGATCCATGAGCACGATTATACAATGGAGTGAGCTTTGATCTAATAGAGACTTCTAGGAGTTGCATTTGTGGCTTATGGCTAGTGGTCGTCCTCGTCGTGTGAAAGGATTGTGGTGATGTCTTGACTCTTTTATGTATTCTTGAGTAGGGGGTCCTTCCTTTTCCTTTTAGGTCTGCTTGGTGCTTTCCCCAGGGGCTTGATATTCCCTAACAGCAATTTTGATGCATCAAATAACCAAGTGTCGCGGCCTTTTAGTTAGTTTTGTTAATGCTAATATTGACTTTATAATTCTTCCCTGTAAACATTACTATTCATGGATGAAAAGTCAGATATTATCTCCGAGCAGAGCTTCTTGTAGGTCAAAGGAAGGCAAAACAATGTTAACTAAAAGAACAAATACTTCTTAATGTAAATACTTATTTATGTGCTTCCTTTATAGACATGTATGGATCATAGCTATGCTCATGTAGTATTGATGCACAGAAGTCACAAACCGCTATTTTCTTAAGCTCTATGTAATTTAGAAACACAATATATCAATCCAACAATGATAAGTGGCCTTGGTACTTCCACCAGGGCCGATGAGGAAGGGGTAGCTCCGCCTCTTCGGTTTCTTTGGATCGTCTAGCGGTTTCTTCGGACGTGAGATGTGACATCGCAATAATTTGCATCTCATGTACGTGTGTGTTGTGATCGTTGGCACAAGGTGACAGGTTGCTAATCACGTAGATAATTCTCTCTTGCCATGAAAACAGGGCAACACTATAAGAACGGTAGTAAGTATGTTAGTCCTTTCTTTTTTTCTTTGGAAGTACATATGGAGCTTTCCTCGGTGGTCGCGGCTCATCTGGCATGCATGCATGCTTCTGGATGAAAGGAAGAGCCATGCTTGTGCGGTTGTGCCCAATTGCTGCTGGACCTATATACTCCCTTGATTTCAAAATATAAAGTGTATTATTTTAAAAAAAGTTGAACATATCCATGTTTGACCAAGGTTTTAGAAAGGTATCAGTGTGTACAATATCAAATTTGTATCATTAGATCCATCACGAAAACCATTTTCCTATTTTATTCATTCTGTATTGTAGATATTCTGTTCTATATAATCATGGTCAAACATACATATATTTGAATTGCACAAAAATTATTGCACCTTATATTTTGGAATGGGGAAAATATTGTTGTTGTTTTATTGTCTTCATTTAGTTCATATTTCCCTTAGATATCTCTATATATATCCTCCGAATAGAATATAGATATTTCTAAATGTCACCGTATATCTCAGTCTCATAGATATAATATAGACATCACCGTATATCCCTGGGATAGATAGCAAGGGTTGCTGCTATCAACACATCTCGCCAATACCACACTGACACCTGCATGAATGAGTCTTGCTTAGAGCATCTATAGTAGATCCCGTAAAAGGAGGGTAAAGCCCCAAAATAATTGTTCTTTTATGGTTTATGTCTGACAAAACGTGCATCCAATAGATGCCGCAAAACATCGGGTTCCCCTGAAAACGAACCCCCACATCCTATATTTTCAGTCTTGAAGGCAAAAAAAAGTTAGCTCCCGCGATACCAGAAAATACCACATCCCCATATTTTCAGTCTTGAAAGCAATTTTTTAACTCCCCTGATACATGTTGGTGGGAGGGAAGTTCACGTCAACCGCCACCGCCGCTAGCTCCAGATTCCGACCGTCCCCGCCGCCGACGACCAGCCGGCTGATGTCCCCCGCCCTTCCTCGCCTCATTCCCGAGGGCCATGGCGCCCCTTGAGTTCTCGGGTGGCAGCGGGCAGCTCCGCCATGGATGCGAGCTCAAGGTCATCGGGGCCCAACAGCCATGGAGGCCCTCGTCGTGCATCCTCGTCTTGTTCGCTGCACGACCGCACGCCGCCGGATGGCCAGCAGACGCTCGTCCCCGCGTCCATGTGCCGCTGGCCTCGTTGTGGGCCATGGTGCCTCTGCTTTGTGCTTGAGCGTGATCGTGCACCGCCGGCTGGCCAAGAGCGTTCGAAACCGAGGCCATGGCGGCGGCCAAGCTCATCATCGCCATGTCAGTGACGGCAACGCTCTCGAGTGTCGTTCACCTAATTGGAGGCGTCACTTCGGGGGGCCTCCTCCGTGCTCTGGGTGAAAACCCTTGGTTCATTTCTGGGCATGTCAGTGGCGACACTATGGCGTAGTTCCCTATCTACAGGCTCCATCTCTTGGGCAAGGCCCTTCCTGTTGATGGTCGGGATGTGGTGTTGGACGACAACATCTTCTCTTTGTATTGATGGTACCATGGCCTAGACGGTGGCGCTCTCAAGGTGTACAAGTTTTGATTGTGGGGTGGTGCTCGGAGTCAACACTGCAGGACCTCGGCGGTAGTTTTCATCTAGGCTTGATGGTGATGAGCGCAACCCTCGCACGGCGACTCGGCCCCCTCTCACTTTAGGGCAAGAGAGCAAAGGGCTCCTTTAGGCGATGGAGCTGGATGGTGTTGTCTTTGTGGAGGTCTAGGTGTTGGTGATGGCATGGCTTTCCATGTCGGCTTGTCCCCTTCTCGAGTTGGCTTCATAATCCGCTCCGGTTGGTTGCTCGCGGAAGAGATTTCAGAAGTCCCCAAGTGGTTCTTCTTTTCCAGTCGATGTTGGCTTTTTATTTTTCTAGGTTGTGTCGTTGTGCCTCGACACCATTGTATCATGTTGGTTATTTTTCTTTCTTTGTTTGTGCTTGTGGTAGTGTGGTGTTTTAGCTTACTGTATGGGCTTCATTAATTTAAAGTCGTGCGGTAGCCTTTTCTCCTTAAAAAGTGTAGGAATTTTTTCTACTTTTTTATTCTCAGATCCTATAAATTCTTTGAATTAATGAGGGTAAATTGGCAATGCAGGATAAGCAGAGCGCTCCTATATCTCGTATTCAGCGAGTTTAGCTTCCGTCTCACTGAAGGGGCGGGCGAGATGGGTCGGCAGCCACGTGCAGGCCCACAACCTCTTTTTCTATATTTTTTATGTTTTCTGTTCTCTTTTTTTTTTCTTTTTTTATACCTTTTTATACTTTAAGTAATCTATACATATATATATTATAAAAACACTCTACAAAAAATATTTGAAAAATATTGAACAAGTATTTGACAAACATTAATCAAACATTCGGAAAAAATTGAACGTGTATAGAAAAATTGTTGGTCATCTATTAAAAATGATGATTTTTTTCTCATGTATATAAAAATGTTAATCAAGAATTAAAAAAATGTTGAACAAGTATTTAAAATAAGTTAATCAAGCATTTGGGAAATATTAAATGTCTATAGAAAAAGGTTTACCATGTTTAATTTTTTTATCATGTATACAAAAAAGTTAATCAAGCATTTGAAAAATTGTTGAACAAGTATTTGAAAAATGTTAATCAAGCATTTAGAAAATATTAAATGTGTATAAAAATGTTTTCCATGGATTAATAAAATGATGAATTTTTTTATCATGTATATAAAAATGTTATTCGAGCATTTGGAAAAATGTTGAACAAGTGTTTGAAAAATGTTAATCAAGCGTTTGGAAAATGTTAAAGTGTATAGAAAAAATGTTGATCATGTATTCAAAGAATGTTAATCTTTTTATCTGAAAACTTTAGTCAAGCAATCAAAAGAGTGTAAAACATGTATAGGAAAAATAGTGACCGTGTATTCGAAAAATGTTAATCAAGCATTTAAAAAAATATTAAAAATGTGTGTAGTAAAAATGTTGGCCATGTATTAAAAAATGTTAAGTTTGTATTGGAAAAATGTCAAACGTGTATTAGAAGAAAAAACGTTGTTGACATAGGGCCCACGATTTTGCCGGCCCGGCCTCCGCCCATTGACTACAATCTTTCTGCGAAGTGAGCATAGCTTAGATGGTTGTGTTCTTTGTGGTGGCACTAATTCATCAGGGCTCAAGTCCTAATACTCGTATTCTCTGGATTTATTTCAGACTTTCCGACGATGCCCGTTCAATGGGAGGAGATGTTCTCGTCGACTACGAGGTGTCTGTGGTGACTTCCTCAATCTTAAGATGTAGTCCTGCTCGGTATTTCTTTGAATCAAGCGACCAATGTAGAAAAAAATCATAAAGATTCTAACGCTTCAAAAATCCTATAGAATTCATTTGCCCCAGGACTAAAGTCTCACGTAATTGCCCGCTCTCACACAAAATTACAAGCGGTTCCCATCCGAACCAGGCGCGAACAATTTGAAACGAGGGGCAAAACCGACAAATCCGACCGTGTAACAACACAGATCTCATCAGGTGGAGCAGGCACACGGCGCTGACGTCCCAGAAAGGCCAAGCGCCGTAGCGCCTCACAGAGCTCCGGCCGTAACCCACGCACTGACAGGCGGGTCACGCGGAACGACCCACCTGTGCGTCGCCGAAAGGGTAAGCTGGGCGTCCGGTGCGAAAATGCCCGAGACGAGACAGGGCAGTGCGTCACGCGTGGGGCTGGCCTCCCGCTGTCCGGTCGCCTCGCTCGGTTGGACGGCACGTGGCTGCCGGTGATAGGTGTGTACGCTGGGCGGTGGGCCTACAGTCAGTGGATAGCTACAGCCCTGGCCTCGTGTGCTGAGGCTGGAGAAGGGCCAAGCTGAAATTGGCATGCCCACACGCGAGTGAGTCCGGACCAAAATGATTATGCTCCTTGATTTTGCTATCGAAAACACAGCACGTTTATAATGCTTAATAGTGCCCCCTTACTAAAAAAAGTTTACTATAGGTATTAAAAGTAATAATGTGGGCATAGTTGGGATATACAGATCGAATCAACACTGGAGCAACATTTTTGCCGAATCAATGTTTCTGTTGCACATGATGTGAAAATGTCCGCGAGACCCTCTACCTCTAGGCCATATGTAAAATAGAGGATTGAAAGGCATTAAAAAAATGCAAACTTGCATGTTTGGTTCACAGGAACAGAAGAAACGCAGGAATCAATAACAAATATGGTCGAATCAATCTGAATAATAGAATAAGGCCTCGCACCTCTGAGACACAGGCGAGACGCCTAGCCAGCCGCCACCTATCCAAAAAAAAACTAGGGTTTCTCTGCCTCCCGTCGACGCCGGCATCGGTCCGTCCCGTCTATCGTGGCCTTAGAGCCATGGGGATGGAGTGGATCCCGGCCCTTGCCGGTGGGAGGGCTCCGTTTTTAGATTTTTTTTTTAGGTTTGTTAGGATTTGTGTCCTACTCAGGAAGGTGAGACGGCGGTGACTCGCTGAAGATGAAATAAATGTCTCCCCGCCTAGTCCCCGTCTCGCTAATGCGTCTAGCATCGTCGGTGGGCGTGTGGAGGTGTGTCTCTGGTGGATTTGCTCGAATCTGTTCATCGTTCGTCTTTGTTTGTTTGTCTTCAGGTTGGATCCTTCTTATCTACACTCTTCATCGGCGGCGGTTGCTGTTCTAGTGTGTTGGTTCTACGGGGTCTTAGCACGACGATTTCCCGATTGTCTACTACAACAAGATTTGCCTGGCTCCGGCGGGAGGGGCGATGACAGCGGCGCGCCTTCGGCTCGCTTCCATGTAATTTTTATTATTTTTAGTATTCGTTGTACTACCATGATTGAAGATGAATAGATCAAAAGTTTATCTTGAAAAAAAAATGGCCGAATCAAAGTCAAACCACATTAAAATGTACTAGTATAATTAACATGTTATTGTGCTACTCAGGATATTAGCCTCTTCATGAGTAGCAATTTGAAAAGGAGATCCAAATGGATAGGAAGATCCATGTGTTTTTCTCTAACTCGCGCTCACTTGTGAGGCGTTTACTTTCCGACAAGTTCAATTCCCCCAATTAGGAAAGTGCGCACCCCCTCCCCCCCTCCCCTCCGTGCTTCATAGATTAGGTGGGGGCTTAGAGCATCTTCAATAGCATGTGTATATTTGGATGTCTATATATTCATATAGACAATGGTCTAAAAAGATTCCCTCATATACACATCCAGTTTTGCATCAGAATGTCTATATACAGAGACCATGACAGGTGGGCCATCGCTAGGGAGAGGAAGAAATCATGACTGCAGCTGAGTTTAGACAACGCCTTCACATTGTCCAGGCATGGACATTGTCGAGGCCAATTTAGAGGATGTGTATATTTGGACGATCATATAGACAAACTGTTGGACGCCTGTTTTGAGCTCACGTCATGGAAAACGAGCATAGACATTTATATAAACAAGCTATTGGAGATGCTCTTATTACTGGAATGCAGGGAGGGCCCCCCGTGAAATCCAGACGAGGGATGGGAGAAACAGACAAAGACTTAACCGAAAATTAGAACGGCACACCCTACATTCGAGGGAAGAGATTATGAGTAGACTAGGTGGGCCTACATGCGCACCGCCTTAGCAACCCACGTCTTGGATGGCTCGCTCGCCGCAACGCGCCAGCGCGAAGGCGCCATTTCATATGAAAATTTTCTATTCTTACGATTTCTCCCCACTTATCCTTTGAACCAAAGGAGGCATAAACTTCTATTTCATCAAAGAAGATGTGGAAGTCTAATCGTGGCGGACAAGTGGACTCGAGATGACTTCACTTCACTGCCACTCCACACAGTGAAGGCAAATGGTGTGCACATAGCATTTACCCCTCCATGGACCAGATTGAGCACCACAGTCCAGGCCCCCTCGGCCATTTTATTATTTCAAAACAACACAAATGGATGGATTTCAAACGGTCCAGGCCGAGTGAGGCCGCTAATTAATTAACCCCAACCCCCAAACCAAATTCAAATCCACAAAGCCTCCTCCTTGACTCTCACCTGAAAGCAAAGCAGAGACCTTTCCCTTGGCTCTGCCGTTCGCTTCACTCCCACTGCTGCTCCTCCTCTCCTCCCCTCTCCTCTCGCTCGCCCACGCTCACGGGCGCGCCCACGCAGGCAATCCCCAGCCCGCCCCCCACCGAGGAGAGGATACCCACACGGGCAGGGCGCGCTCGCGCTAGATCTGGCCGGGGCAATGCGGCGGGCGGCGGGGTGACGCGCGGGGGCGGATCGGGAGCGATGCACCGGGTGGCCATGGCGGAGGGCGGCGGCGCCGGCGGGGGGAGGACGCTGGGGGCCGTTATCCGGGAGAAGGACGAGGAGCTGGCGCTCTTCCTCGAGATGCGCCGCCGCGACAAGGAGCGGGCCGGCGCCGCCGCCGACATGCTGCTCGCCGCCGACGGCGAGGACGCGGACGCGGACGGGCTGCTGCTGCTCGACCCCTCCCCGCCGCCGCCTCCGCCGCAGCCACCAGCCGGTAAGGACGACGAGCCCCGACGCACGCTCCCTGTCCGGACCCGTCCGTCCCCCTATCGGGGATTTTGCTGCCGTTTTCTTTCCCCTTTGGCGAAAACCCTAGCTTATCCATTTTGGTCTGGGTTTATGGGCGCAGAGCCCAGGGCGGCGCCGGCGCCGGCGTACAGGATGGCCGGCGGGTTCAGGCGGGCTCCCGGCGGGGCCGACGACTTCCTCCACTCCGACGCCGGGGACAAGAGCGACTACGACTGGTAGGTGCCCCCATTGCCTGCCTTTCACTGACAAATTTGTGGTTTTTCCGCTACGGGCAACATAATCATTGGTGGGACAAGGTTGCGGCCTAATCTGGACTTCACCGTTGTGAATTCAATTTACATTTAGCCGGATTGAAGCTGCCGATTGGTTGGTGTTGGTACCCCAAAGTCTGAGCCTCCACTCTTTTGGCAATGTAGGTGGGGGTAGGGGTAGGGGGTTTCCGAGCATTGCTAATTGAGGGCTTCTGTTCCAGATGGTCTTACCGGAGGCCCCATCCTTCAATTCGGAGCTGCATTAATACTACCGTGTACTGCAAATTAATTTGTACTTACATTAATGTACTATGCTGTGTATTGCAAGATTTTGGGTTGCAAGGAAAAATGTGCTTTCAGCTGCTGCTACGGTCCACAATACCAAACCTGAATGCCAAACCATAAAGTTTGGCTTTTGCCCCATGCTGTTAGTTTTATTTATGTGCAGTGATCTACGTGTATATAAGATTTTGGCTTGCATAGCAAAATGTGCTTTCAGCTGCCGCTGCTACGCTCCACACTACCAAACCTGAATGCTAAACCATAAAGCCTGGCTTTCTCCTGGATGGATTCGGTGCCGTTAGTTAGAGTTTAGCTGTTATTGTTGGAAAGGTTGGGTCTTCTTAGCTGGTTGTTGGACGAACAGTTGGCTCCCTTGTTTCCCTTAGCTGCTGCTTCTTTCTTTGATTGCTTGCCTTGTTAATGTGTTGTAATCAGGTTGCGCTCTTTTCTTTTAGCTATTGCGCTTTAGGACGTGCAATCCGGATGGGCTGGGTCTTAGGTGATTGCGAGATCTTCTGGAAAGCTCTTTTTGTTTGTGGAGTTGTCAATTTGTTGAGCTTTAGTTGGCCCCAGCTTCTTCTCTTTGCTTTTTTGGTTGGTTAGCTAGTGAGTCCATCATGTCGTGAGCTTTCTGTGATTTCATTGTTTTTTTGTACGCAGCTGAAATAGTTTGGTGCCGGACACATAAATTTCAACATTCAATACCTTAGCCCCAGCAAGCTACCTAGCTTAGCGCTAGTTGATTTGAAGTGTACTTGATTGTCATGTTTGGACTTATCTGCTAAGGTTTTTGTCCTTAATGCCTGTCCAATCATTAATTTGCCAGCGGGTGTGTGAGTGTTAGATCTCTAGGCGGCCATTTAACATTTGAAGCATATTCTTTTTGTTTAGAGGGCTATTGGATTGTTTGGTGGTGATTGGTTGTTGGTAGGTGGCAGGTGAACTATGGAACAAGTTCACATGATACTTGTCTTGATTGGTTGCTTGACTTTGTAGGGATGCAATTACTTAGTGATAGTGACATGTTTTAGCATGAGTCGTGAAATGGATTTGAGTGGGCATTTTATAATTCAGCTACTCATTGCCCATCTCTTTCATTCAAAGTGCTCAATATCAGACACTGTGCAAGATAAATGGGTCCTTTTGGTGCATGTTACACATTTGATCCTTTTGTTGCTCGTGGTTTTGAAGTTTTTTAAGTTCATTCTGCTACACCGTACATTTTATTTAGAGAGCACAGCTGGGCTGCAGTTCAGAGTATTTTACTGACCTTCCTGACCAATGAACTTGTTCACTTTCAGGCTTCTCACTCCACCTGGAACTCCACTCTTCCCATCTCATGAAGCTGCGCCAAAAAGGTCTCCGGTGAGCCAAACAGGATCACCAAAGACTCGCCAGAACTCCTTGAAATCAAGGGTGAGCCATTGGAACATGACCATTACTTGGTTTATACAAGATTACCTATTGTGGTGAATACTTCTCGTCAACCCACATAATTCACAAACCTGCTATGCGGTGGATATAAAGTGATATGATCTAGCTGAATCTGTACACCACTTTATAATATCGTACACCACTTTATAGTATACGGATATTATTTTGGATCTGCAAGCAAACAGGCTCTCCATGGATTTATCTCCAAGATAATATTTCCTCGTCTCATAACTTCGTAGTGGATTTTTTTATCTCAGAGATAGCACTTCTGAGTTTTGGTTAGTGGATTTTTTTTTATCTCAGAGATAGCATTTTATTATTTGACTGAACAGTTTTACTTGTCTATATTTTTACGGAGTTGGTAATTAATTATTTCCATTTTTAAGAAGTCTTCTAGAATCTAGTTTTTGGGGGTAAACTACCCTTTTAAGTATGATGAGTACTCTTCAATAATTTCTTTTTAAAATCAAGGGTGAGCCATTGGAACATGAGCATTACCTGGTTTCTACATGATTACCTATTGTGGTGAACTTCTCAGCAATCCACATAACTCCACAAACTTCCACTCATGCTGGATGCGAAGTATGATCTAATTGAATCTGTACACCACTTTTACGGTAGTATACTTCCTTGTGTCTTCCGAATTATTTTGGATTTTCAAGCAGACAAGCTCTCCATATACTTATTATCTATTGTCTCAAGCTTCATGGATTTATCTCAGAGATATTAGTACCTTTGATCCATCTGTGATGTATTGGACTGAAGATTTTACTTGCCTATGTCGGTACAGTGGTTAAGATGTTCTTTAGAATCTAGTTTTGGGGTTCCATTGAGTTCTGTAAATATAATTTGTACTCATAAGTTTCTTTCTGTGTGCTCTTGCATGGTATTTTAGTTGGCCAATCATCCAGATCCTCCATCAAGAACCACACATCCATTGAGAACAACATCATCAAACAGCTTAAACTCAGCTGCGACAACTCGTCGGCCGACATCATCTGGAGGGCTTACGTCTAATTCTTCAAGACCTTCAACACCAACTGGACGTGCTGCATCGACCGCCACATCCAAAGGTTCAAGACCTTCATCTCCCAATGCTCGGGCAACTCTGCCTGCCAAGACTGCACCTACTGCCCCAAGATCGTCGACGCCCACTTCCAGGTCAACACTCCCTTCAACAAGGTCAGCACTGCCTTCATCAAGGTCAACAACTCCATCAAGGACATCTGGCCCTGCTACTGCTACCAGGACATCTGGCCCTGCTGCTGCTACCAGGACATCTGGCCCTGCTGCTGCTACCAGGACATCTGGCCCTGCTACTGCTACCAGGACATCAGTTCCTTCAGGCAGAGCATCAGCACCTGCTAGCAGATCATCAACGCCTACTTCAAGATCATCAATGCCTGCTACTAGGTCAACTACACCTTTGTCAAGGCCCTCCTTACCAGCACAAAGCAAGCCTGCATCAAGGTCATCAACCCCAACAAGGCGGTCTTCTGCCCCTCCTACCCACGCCCAGCACAGTAACTTGCCCGGACCAGTTCGATCCTCCTCAATCTCTAGACCAGGACCTACAATGCCCAAAAGTTCTGCATTGCCAGCAACAACAACAGCGCCAGCACCTTCAAGGGGCAGCTCACCTACTGTCAAATCAAGACCATGGAAACCATCTGAAATGCCTGGCTTCTCACTTGATGCACCTCCAAATTTGAGGACGTCGCTACCGGAAAGACCAACCTCTGCTACTCGGGGTAGGCCTGGCGCACCTAGTTCTAGATCTTCCTCTGTGGAGCCTGGGCCAGCTGCTCGACCGAAACGCCAGTCTTGCTCTCCTTCAAGAGGGAGGACATCAAATGGCAGTGTGCCTTCAGGGAGTTCCATGCCGGCAGTGAGAAGATCACATCTTAACGGAGGTGACAGCGTGAACCCAGTTCAGATGGGCAATAAGATGGTTGAGAGGGTAGTGAACATGAGAAGACTAGCTCCTCCAAAACATGATGATCAAAGATCCAGTCTCAATAGTTTGTCTGGAAAATCATTAAATTCTCCAGATAGCTCTGGCTTCGGTCGGTCACTGTCAAAGAAGTCACTGGACATGGCACTTCGGCACATGGTAATTAATTTATTTCTCTCAGTTTAGTGAACACCAAAAACTCCTTTTAGTTAAATTAAATCTGAGGTGTAATTTTTGCACGCAGGACATACGGCGCAGCATTCCAAACAATCTACGGCCTCTTATGACGAGCATTCCAGCATCATCTGTGCATAGCGGCCGGTCTGGATCCACAAGGGGCAGACCGATAAGTGTATCAGACTCCCCTCTTGCAACTAGCAGCAACGCCAGCTCGGAGCCGAGCGTCAACAACAACCTGATGTGCTTTGACAGCATCGACATTGACGATGAGCTGTGCAGCGATAGAGCAGGACATTATGCACGATGATTTGCCTCTTTGCTAGTACAAAGTTCTGTCTCTGATGAATTTTCACGACCACAAAATGTTAAGAGCGCCAGTGTTGAAGATCATCTCTGATGAGCTCTATTCTCATATGTAGGTTCTTTGAGTGTCCAATGCTCATTCATTTATGCCATGTGGGCTGCTCCATGTCCAATGTTAATCCATTTATGTTATCATTGAGAAGGATCCGTCTTTTATATGTTCTTTCTTCGACCAGTTCATTATGCTGGTAGCGAAGCATGCCCCACTGGCTGAACTGTGTTGACTTTTGTTGTATCGCAATGTAAATTCGGTAGCTGTTTATTTGAAGTAGTATATGATTTTGGAGTTGCCAGTTATGGTAGCTCATCTTGCTGAATGTAGAATCCCATAATGTCAGGGCTGCTACATTAATACTACTGAAATGTTGCAAAAACCTGTCATGAACTCATCAGCAGAATTGAACAGATGAACAGTTACAGCCGGAGTAATGAACTGAACTATTTTTTGTTCTACTCTGATACAAGGTGAACTTCACTAGCTACCACAAGAAAAAACTCCTGCTTTTTTATTTTGCTACTGCAAGGAGCACTGGAGCATCAAAGGCTCCAAGCTATTCTTATGATCACAAGGAATTGCAAAGATGGCAAAACATCTCACAGATACAGTTGGAGGAAGAGAAGCCGCGGCGAGTTTCGAAACTCTTCTGTCAAAAGTCGAAATCAGTAACTTGCGAAGGGTCGAAGAGGAATGGGTAGGGTAGGCAGACCAGCAGCCCCAGGAACAAAATGGCGACGCCGAGGCCGATGTAGATGTTCTCGGGCTCCGTTATCTCCTCGGAGAGGGGAGCTATCGGACCCCTCTGCAGGAAGAAGATGAGCACCGCCCAGTAGAACGCCACGTCGCTGAAGAGCGACGAGAGCCCGAGCAATGCAATGGTGACGCTGCCGAGCCGGGATGATACCTGTTGCAAAATACAAGTTTGGGTTCATCAGAGGGTGCATTGCAAGTCAAGGGTGAGAAAAGCAAGCACAGAAGTTCTTCATAGCTTCAGGTAGCCTTCCATCCTGTTTATTCTTTGAGCAGCAGCATCTTTACCTTTCTTCCCCACATGGCGAGCGCTATGCGGCCGCCGTCGAGCTCTCCTGCGGGGATGCTGTTAATGGCGTTGATCAGGAGACCAGCCCAAGCCCACAAAACCAGTGGGTTGATTGATAGCTGTGTTCCTTCTTTTAGAACATCTCCAAGAATAAGCTTTGCTATAGTACCAAGAAAAGACAATATCAAATTAAACACTGTTTGCATAGTTCAAAAGGTTTTTATGCAGTTCAGAACTCAGTACATACAGAACGAGGATGATGCGTAGTTTCAGTATCCTTACCAAGACCACCAAGAAGAAATGATTGATGAAATACGGCGGGATCTACGATGATACCAAGACCATCACTTGGAGGTAACGTGAAGCCCAGCAGAAGAAGACCAAATCCGAGCGAAAACCCCGCAACCGGTCCAGCAGCTGCTACCTTGAGCAGGTCCCCGCGATTGCGTACAATATTGACTATTCTGGTGATGCCACCAAAAGATCCTATCTACAGAAAACACAAAAATGAGATACTCATAGTCAAGTAGATAAGCCTGGAATGGTGCAAAAATGAATGTTACTGCCAAAGCTATGATCTATCTCCCAATATTCCTATATTTCTAGAAGGCCGCTAAGAACACATTTCAGATCAAACATTGCTTTTGCATTACAAATAGGAAATACAAACAGAAGAAAGTTAAACAAAGTTCTTCTAATTTTGTCTCATAATCTGGGATAGCATGTTATATAATTAAAGGAAACAAGTAAGCAAGGAAATCATCCAAGATTTTTTTTCCTTTTTATAGAGAATGGCAATTTTTTAAGCTAGGCACAATTTCTAACAATTAAAAATATACACTCCTTAGGTGAAATTGTAGGCTTGCAACTTACCTGCCAGCTAGGAACAAAATATGGTACTGAAAGCTTGACCCCAGCATCCTTAGCAGCGAGGATGTGTCCAATTTCATGAACCCCTACTATGAGTCCCGTTACCAGGGCACCGGGAAGTCCATCTTTCAATAGCTCAAGGTTATCAAATGTTGATCTGGAGAAGAATATCTCGTTAGAAGAAGTAGCAGGCTATTATTGTCTGGCTTATGATATGAGGAAATACACAGTTCTGTTTTCCGAAGTAAAGGAATCAGTGGAAATTATTGCATGAATCGAGATGCATAACTAAAGTAATTGGCAAAACAAATTTCACGTGCACTTGGAATGCTAAAGTATGAGGAAGACAGAAGTTTTGCATCATATTGCCAAGTGCCTAGATAACATCATTTGGCCCCAGATGAGACTTCAAAGTTGTTTTAACACAAAGGTATAAGCACACACTGCCATTCGAAGATGACATCAAGCTAGAGAAACTGTAAATGAATTACTCCCTCCGATCCATATTACTTGTCGCAGCTTTAGTACAACTTTGTAGTACCTTAAAATTCTTATAGTACAAAGAAATCAACAATTATCAGAACAGAAGACAAAGCAAAATGGTGAAAAAATGGAAGAGAAACCTCATACAGCAAGTTGTCCTGAAGGACAGGTACGTTCCGAAGCAACAGAGTGAAGATGGTAACTACTCCGAACGCACCAGCAGCAGCCCACTCTGGGACAGCTGAAAATTTAATTTACCGACAGTTGGATCAGCAAGTTTTAAAACTAAACGCAGACATAGTAATGCAAAATTTTGGGTGCCTGACATAAGAAAGATATTTGACCAATTCCTTTAGCGTCGACTATGAGGAAAGAATTATTACATCCAGTGGCAGGCTCCACTGTCTGCTTAGGTACAACTACTGCAACTGGCTTCTCATCCTCTGGATTGATGAGAAGAAAAACCTTAAATTCATCGCCAAATTTGTTCTGTGGATAACCGGGAGCAGCACACAGATCAGAACATTCACATATTTGTACACATATATCTGTGAAAGGATCTACTTTTTGAGTATCTTGTTACCTCTAGTCGAGTTGTGATCTTTTCAAAACTTTTGGCTGGCACACCACGCAAGTTCCCTTTAAATAGTATTCCACCCTAATGTACAAAAGTGAAGGCAACAATAACAATCTGTCATTTTGAGCATTTGATGCCTTTTTACATGCTGTCATTTGAAATGAGAATATGAATCATATAGTACATGATCAGTTTAACAGAATATTTGGTTGATTGTGGATGCTACTTCAGAAACACAATTAGTAAACAAAAAATTGCAACTTGCTAGTGAGGTTGATATTTCACTGGAATTACTAATAAAATCTGCTGTATGAACATGAAGATAAACCATGGCATCTGAGAAGCTCACCTCGTAAGGCTCGTGGCTGGTCACGAAGAACGTGTCAAAACTGAAAACTTGATCCTTTAGAATGTCTACTGTAGCCTTGGGGATACTCACAGCTTCTTCAAGTTGTTGCTGCATATCATTGAGTTTTAGGAGGTAAACAAGAAGGCTCACTACCTCATCGGGTTTCAGATTTCAGAAACATCGAACAGTCAAAAAATTTAAAAAGAATTCTCTATTAATAACCACCCTACCATAGAGATTATGTGGAACAAGCAGCATATCTCTTTGATTTCTGAAGTTTCACTCAACTTCTGAACATGCAAACCAAGAAAACTGAAACGGAAACAGCGGTTACCTTCATTCCAGGCAAAGGAGAGCCACTAGCAACATTAACATCAACCTCCACCAGCTGCTCCTGTTTTTGAACAGAATATCCGACATGTCATGACTACATTCTCAATGTCTTTTATGGCCTATACTAGATCACTACAAGCGTACCTGCGCAGCGCTGTCAGCGGCTGCAGTAGCATCTCCGTCGATGCTCTGAACCGTGTCGCTAGCGCTTACCGGCTCTGCATTCGGGGATTCATCTTTCGTCTGTTTTTTAACAGAATATCAGACATGCTACAATGATGGCGCTCTCAATGCCTTTCTGGAATAAATTAGATCACTACGAGCATACCTGCGCAGCGCTGTCAGCGGCTGCATTGACATACCGGTCGATGTTCTGAAGTGATTTGACAGCGGCGCTTACCGGCTCTGCATTGGGGGATTCATCTTTCGTCTGTTTTTTAACAGAATATCAGACATGCTACTATGATGGCGTTCCCAATGCCTTTCTGGCATGAACTAGATCCTTACGAGCGTACCTGCGCGGCGCTGTCAGCGGCTGCTTTAGCATACCGGTCGATGTTCTGAAGCGATGTGAGAGCGGAGTTTAGCGGCTCTGCATTCGGGGATTCATCTTTCGTCTGGTGAGGCATGGGAAAGCTAGATAATTATAGTTCAGTTACTTGCATGTCCATCCATCTAGCTAGGATTCTAGGTCTAACAGACATAAAAATTCACACACTGCAAGATGCTCTGGCATCTGGTAAGTAAGGCACAGTGCATTTCAGAGTTGAGACTGAATTTGAGAAACCGTAAAAGCAAGGATGATTACATTATCTGTCTCTGCAGCTGCATCTGCTTGGACAACACTGTCGGCTGGAGGCGATGGAGCATCATCCACAGCCTCGTCGCCATTGCTGGCGGCTGGCCCAGGCTCGTCGGCCGCACGGCATGCCACCCTCCGGCTCCTCGACCTTGGATTAGCGCCATGAAATCGTGCAACGGATGTGATGAGAAATCCAGGAAACGGCATGGAGCTTCACGTCCCTGACAGTCAGAAACCAAGAAACGCCGCTCACCTGCTGCGAGGGCCGGCCGGAAGCGGGAGGGACGAGGAGCTGAGCGTGAGCGCGAGGCGAGCGCCTCTGCTCCTGGTCGGCGCGGAGGTGGACGCGAGGAGCGGGCGGTGGCAGCAGCACCCGTACGGCGACGCGGCCCGCGACGTCGGCGGGCGAGGAGAAGAAGAGCTCATGGCCGTGGAGTCGTGAGCGGGGACGGGGAGGACGCGCGCGCCTTATCTCTTTCTCTCCTCTTGGAAACGGATGGAGAAGAAAAGTTAAGAGATCTTTTCTGCGGCTGCGATCTGGCATCAGCACGAATCTCAAAGCTACAATCTTCCAGTGATTTTGTACATGCATTTGCATTGCACGTATCATCCGATGATGCATTCAAAAAGGATCTAAGTTCAGTTTTCCATAACAAAATATCTCTCATGATAATTAGAGATCAAATACTAATACGCACGATTGGTTTTAAAAAACCAAATAATTATGCGATTGCCTAGAATCAGACAGACCGCCAACAATTTTGCTGGAAAATAACGTACCTCTCGTTCTTATCCACAAGGGGGTGCTGAGAAGGCGGAAGAAGCCTTCTGTAAGCACACAGTCTCAATGTGGCTTAGTAGCTAAATATGTTAGGGTGAGCAACCACTAGTAGAAAACGGAGTTTTAAAACTGGTTCGTAAGGGCCTTTAGTACCGATTCGGCACGAACCAGCGCTAAAGTGTCACCACGTGGCGTGAGCTCGCGCCCTGATAATAAAGGATTTTTTTTGAAAATTTTGGAAAAAAAAATTGATTTTTTTATTTTTAATTTTTCTGAACTATTTGATGATTTAGTCTCTAATCACCTCTCTTAACTGCTCAAGTGTGGAACACTCATTCCAAATCGCCTAACTTCTCGGCCGGTCATCCATCCTCTCACTCCCCCAGCCTGAGCACGCTTAACTTCGGAGTTCTATTCCCCTACATTCCAAGTCTGCACTTGTTGTTTTCCTGACAAATGTAAGCTGTCAATCCTATTAACCCTTAGCAGTTTAGCTTGAGCATTAGGTCACACGTTTCACCGTTTGAGTTTGAAACTATTATTCTAAAAAACAGTAATTATTTAGTAACACTAATATTTCTTGAATAAGTTTGACCACAGTTTTACCATAGTTTGACCAAAATTCAAAAAAATGAAATAATTATTTAATAACACTAATATTCTTGAATAATTATGTAGTAACATTAATACTTCTTGAATAAGTAGTTTGACCAGATTTAACCAAATTTTTTTAAAAAAACTGAAATTTGACCATATCTTTTTCCTTTTGGAATCTGAGGATTCTAAAAAATTGCAAACAGGCCGTAGGCGGTCTCCATCGGATGCGGATTTTCGTGCTGAATTTTTTGATATATTATACGTTTTTTTCCGACATCGTATACAAAAGTTATAGCCGTTTTACATTTTCCCTACGCTTTTTGCAAAACATGTCCAAATTTAAGTTTTCAAATTTTCCCAACTAGTAGATGTAGTAATATAACTACCTCTTGAAGGATTTTATTTTTTGAAGTTTTTATCATTTTCTTTTGATTTTTTCTAAACTGAAATGGCGATACACGGGGTAGGGGGGGGGGCTAGAGTTCGAAAATTGCCCTATAGTCCCGGTTTGTGTCTCCAACCAGGACTATAGGTCAGACCCCTTTAGTCCCGGTTCGTGCCACAAACCGATAGCCCTTTAGTACCGGTTTGTGCCACGAACCGGTACTAAAGGTGATCGTGGGGCCCCGGCCTGATGCCAGCCTGCCACCACCCCTTTAGTACCGGTTCGTGGCACGAACCGGTACTAAATGTTCAACACGAACCGACATTAATGCATAGCCGTTCAAACCGGGACTAATGTGTCTCACCTTAGGTCATTTTTCTACTGGTGAACCAAACAAACCACCATAAGATTGTTGTGTATAAAACTGTTCTTAAAACAGACCTCACTTGTGAGGACCAGGGGTCTGATGGCAAATGGGGAGGGAGGAGTTGAGTGTGAGCATGAAGCGACACGCACATCCTTAATATCACGATAACCGGCGTGAGATGAAGAGCGATGTCCGTGACAATTGTATGACAAGGATGTGTCCCCCAACATCGGTAGAGGAAGAAGTCATGATGGCGTAATGGCAAAGGCACACACCTTATTTCTCATTTTTAAAGGTCTCCTCAAGGCATCAAAGGGCGGACAAACGTCTCAGGCACGGATTACAGGACCAGAGCTCACCATGCTTTTTGTGTGATCAAGAGGATGATACGGTGGATCACACTACTAGAATGTGCGTTCGCAAGGCAACTTTGGTTCCAGTGTTTCTTAAGGGTTGGGATCAATCTGGCTCTGCTGCCTCCGGTGCAAGAGAGGGTTGTGGAGTGGTGGGCTTCGGCGCGGAAGCAAGTTCCTAAGGCACAACGAAAGGTTTTTTACTTCCTCACCGTGCTCATTTGTTGGTGCCTCTAAAAGCAGTGAAACGAAATGGAAGTACCATAGATTTCATTTTTCCGGAGCTCCACCTTCGGCTAAGGCGGGAGCAAGTGAATTCCAACAATTAGGTGAGTTGCTTATGCGTGTTTGGAGTGATGGAGGTGTGGGGTACCGTGTTGTCGTGCCTAACACACTTGTAGTCTCTTGTACATAACTTCTGTCGTCTATAAAACTAAGATGGGGTTCTTTCAAAAAAAGGTATCCCATGTCTCCTCCCCACGCTAACTTAACTGGAATTGTAAACCTCTTCTTCTTCCCCGCTAACCTACATGGGAAACAAATGAAGTTGCAAATGATAATGCGAGGAACTCGTTTAGCGATAGATCTTCTAGTTATTGGGACTCTACGTTTCCTGATCTTATTTCTCATGCCATTGTAAATGACCTTGCGATTATTTGAGAAATAAAGTTTTGATGTTTCAAAAAAAAAACTATATGAAATTTGATCTTTGTACCAAAAAATGGAAACTTGTTAAAAAATATACTTTCTTCGATCCATATTACTTGTTTAGATTTGTTTAAGATGTCGAAAAGAATACATTGCAAATGCTAGATGTTTAACCATCTTGATCATCGGTTTTTGATCCACGCCCCCAAAATGCTAAGTTAGGCATCTCAATGTTGCCCCTCAAATCCCCTCGCGTCTAGACCAGCTTGTCCGGACGCATCTGAACATCCCCATATGAGAAGTGCCGATGAGAGCATCTCCAGCCGTTGGCCCCCCAGGGGGCGCCTAAAATCGCCCCCTGGGGGTGAGCCGGCGCAAAAACTCGGCCTGGGGCCGAGTTGGTCCCCAGCCGCCGGTCCCAGGACCGTCCTTAGGCGTGTTCAAAAAAATTTAAATATATAGCAAAGTTCAAAGTTCGACGAAGTTCGGCATATATTACATTTAAAAAGCGGGTTTTTATTACATATATAATTAAAAAAAGAACTGGCTAAAAGCGGAGTAGTCGCCGTCGTCGTCGTCCGGCTTCTCCTCCTTGACGCGGCCGTCCCTAGTGGACCCTTGACCGGCGTCGCCTATGCGGGCTGGTGGCGGCGGCGCGGCGTCGTTGTCGCTGTCCTCGATGACGACGATTCCTCCCTCGTCGCGACCCCGGCGGCGCTGCGCGAATCGCCGCAGGGCGGCGCACTGGCGCTCCCTCGCCATCTTCAGGGAGTCCGCGCGTGCCCATTCTAGGGCCGCGTCGTCGTCGAGCTCGACATCGGCGCCGTGCTCCGTCTTCACCGCGGGGAGGCCCGGCTCTGTCTTAACCGGCGCCAGGCCCGGCTCCGTCTTGGACTTGACGAAGCGCGGAGGAGCCGATGAGGGGGCGCGCCAGCCGCCCTCATTGATGACGATGCCGGCGTTGCGAGTGCGCCGGCCGAGTGTCGTGGTTCTAACTCTGACAGTGATGTAGGGGGGTGTGTATGGAGAGGCTAGATCTCAGCTATTGGGAAGTTGTAAACACACGAGGATTACGAGTTCAGGCCCTTCTCGGAGGAAGTAACAGCCCTACGTCTCGGTGCCCGGAGGCGCTCAATTGGATTATGTGTGTATGAATAACAGGGGTGCGAACCCTTCATACCGAGGAGGGGGGTGGCTTATATAGAGTTCGCCGGCCCTCTCCTGCCCTCAGTGATGCAGGGTTTAAGGTACATTTAAGGTTGGGCGTTACTGGTAACGCCCCTAATAAAGTGCTATAATGACCATAAAGACTATAATAGCCGACCGTTTGCCTGCTGAGTGACTTTAGGTCTCCTGGCAGTCGAGTGGTGGGCTTCATGGTCGAGTGATAGCTTCTTGGTCGAGTGTCTTGAACCCATCGAGTAGGATACCTTCAAGTCGATTGAAAGGTGACTTCTTCTAGGGATGTCCTTGGGTAGGGCTCTTTGGACAGGTCCGTGCCCCTACCCTAGGTACATAGCTTCATCATTAGCCCCTGAATGGATCGAGGTTTGAATGGGAAAAGAGTTGGAGATCTTTCCGACTGGTTCTTTGGGCTACATGAGTGCCTCGTTTTGGGTCAATCGTCACGGATGACGTCATCAACCTCTTTCAGTTGCCTTGATCCATTCCAGGCCTTTCGTCGAGTGAATTTCTTTACTTGTGACATACCGAGTGTCGGCGCGAGCGGGGTCTTTTGTTTTGACAAGTTGTTTTGTGGCCCGCGGATGTCGCGGGATTCGGATTTCGGGAAGCGCGCGGGACGGGAGCTGCCACAGTAATCGGAAGCAATAAAGCGGAAGCTCCTCGATTTCCGTGCCACCTTTTTCGCCACGTACTGCGCGCGCGTCTGCTGCGGGATTTGACTGGATTGCCTGGGCCTACCAGTCAGCCACTCGGAAGCGGCCTCTTATAAGTAGCCGGCTCGGGGTTTCCAAACAGTGTACTCTCTTCTTCCTCTCTCCCTTCGCAAGCTCCTCCGCCACCTCCGCTCTCACCCTAGCGCCGCAGACCCGTGCGAGATTTGCCGGCGACGATGGCGAAGGACAAGACATCCGCTCTGGAGCGCGCGAAGAAGGCGGCGGCGCAGGGGAAAGGGAAGAGATCTGCTCGGGGCGGATCTTCCTCAAGGTCTGCTCTGCCCCGCGGCTGGATCCAGGGCGACTGGATGCCGTCGGTGATCCGGCAAGAAGATCTCGATGACATGGTCGAGGGGGGAGTCATTCCCCATGAAGCTGCGCGTCTCCCGGGGAGAGATATCGAACCTCAGCCTCGCGACGGTGAGTGTGTGCTCCTAGCCACCCATGTCGACCGAGGGTTTTCTCTGCCGCCCCATCCTTTTTTCCGGAGCTTTCTGAACTTCTTCGGAGCGCAGCTCCACCACTTCACTCCCAACTCCATCGTATATCTTGCTGCTTTCATTTCCATGTGTGAGGGTTTCTTGGGTTGCCGCCCCCATTGGGGACTCTTCAAGCACATCTTTACCTGCCGCTCTCAATCGGTCAAGAAGGCCAAGTCGAGTGACGAAAGGACGCAGGTGATTCAGCTGTGCGGGGGCCTGGCGATCCAGACGAGGGGAAAGAGTTGTTTTCCATCTATCACTTTCCCGGAGTCGGTCCGCGGTTGGCAGGCGACCTGGTTTTACTGTCAAGACCAGGCGACCCCAGGGCAGTCGGCCGGACTTCCCCCTTTCTCTCTCGACCGAGCTGAAAAACCTGCTTCTCTGAAAGTGACGCCGGAGGAAAAGGCCCAAGTCAAAGTGCTGGCTGGTCGAGTGGTTGAGCTTGTCCGTGAGGGCGTGACTGGTATGGACTTGCTGGAGGTCTTCCTCCGGAGGCGCATCCAACCGCTCCAGGCTAGTGACCACCCGATGTGGCTGTACTTGGGTCTCGACGACACCACTCGGGTCCACCCGAAGGAGGTTACTGACGAGATGCTGGAGGGGTGGCTGTCGAGCATCACGGGGAACAAAGACAACCCCCGAGGAGCCAGAAGGGTAATTCCACTCGACAACTCGTATGACGTGGACCAGGTATGTCTTTATGCTCCTGACTGAGATCTTGTTTTCTTCATTGGTCTTCTTTGAGTAGGTCGATTGTCTTTCGTCTTGTCTGTTGTTTTCCAGGCGACTACCGAGATGTACTCGACGCCCAACGGGGCCCAGGAGCCAACTGAGGAAGGGGAGGCGAGCGGAGGTGAGAGTGGAGACGACCAAGGTGAGTGGGAGTCCGACGGTGAAGGAGAGGGAGACGATAACGTCGACTCCAGCGAAGAGGAGGAGGAGGAGGAGGTTGAACCCCCTTGCCCGGAGGGGCGATCCAAGCTCACACACGATCCAGCGCGGGAACGTGGCAAGGCGACTGCTTCTGTTGGGCAGTCGTCGAAACGCCCTCGGACCTCTTCTCCTACGCCGGCTGGGAAGGCTCCCAAGTACCCACGCGCGACGCTGTCCAAGCCGCCCAAGGCTCTGCCCAAGATGAAGATGGCTGTCCCTACTATTTCCGGGTAATAATAAAACTTGCTTTCCTTCATCGACCGAGGACAGATCCTTGGTCGATTCATTGAGCCAACTGACTGATTTTCGAGATTTGCAGCGCTGCTACTTCTGAGATCTCCGCCAAGGACGACGACCAAGAGATGGAGGATGCTGTTACCTCCAACCTTGGTACGATTACTGACGTTCTGTTTTGAGTCGACTGAACATTTATTGCAACTCTGGTCGATTGAATGTTTCCCTTGTAGCCCCTCCTCATGTTATCGACCTCCCGGATGACGACGACAACGAACCGCTGAGAGTGAGGAGGAACAAGAGGGCGTCGGCTGACAAGATCCCCCAATCTGCTCCGGCGTCTGAGGCCGTAGCTCGGGATGGTGGTGACACCGCTCGGGCTTCTGTGACTTTCGCCATTCCTCTGACAAGTGTGCGGCCTTCGACGTCGACTGCGGATCCGCCTTCGCTTTTTGCCGCGTACCCTATCCCTGAGGACCAAGCGGCTGCCGCAAAAGAGGCTATACGCCAGGCGGGGATCATGATGGAGCAAGTGAAGGTGGCTCGGGAGGCCAGCCAAGCAGCTTATGACGCGAGCTCGGCTCTTCAGCGCAACGTCCAGGTCAGTCGACTCAACACTTGGTCTGTTATGATATGCTGTTTGAAGAATCTCTTTTCCGAAGATCTTTGTATCTGTACACCCACTGGGTGTGTCTGCCAATTCTTGGACGTGTGGGGGCACGCTAAGTGCACCCACTGGGTGTAGTCCCCGAGACTACGGTGGACTGCTGGCAGTCGACTGTAGTCTTTATATTGTGTTGCTGTAGCTGCATTTCTTCACTCGGTCTGGTCAGGCCATGTCGAATGGGACTGTATCCGGTCGACTGCGGGCAGTCGACTTTTTGTTTGTTTTTTTTGTTTTTATTTACAGTGGGGGCACGCTGAGTGCACCCACTGGGTGTAGTCCCCGAGACTACTGTCAAATGTTCTTGATTCGGCTGTAGTCTTAGAAACGTCATCATTGTCTCTTAGTTACTCGGAAGCAACTTATTTTGGACGTCTGTCGACTGATTTTTCTTTTTACAGAAATCCTGCGAACTTGTAGCTCGCTATACTGAGTTGGAGAATCAGCAGATCCAGCTCAACCTTAACTTGGAGCTTGCTCAGGAGAATTTGAAGAAGGCGCAAGAAGAAGCAAAAGGTATGGCTGCTGAGGTTTTCCATTCTTGACGAGTGGCTTTTCTTTCTTGTCCATTCTTGATGTTGATTGCACTCGACGCGCCGCAGATAAACTGGAGGAAGCTCTGAAGAAGAAGGATCAAGATCTTGCAGAGGCACAGAAGGAGGTCTTGGACAAAACGAGGCTTGCTGAAGAGAAAATGGCCTCGGTCGGAGCTCTTGAGCAGGAGAATTCCAGACTGAAAGAGGTAGCCAATCAAGAGGTCACACTCGGTAGGATTTCTAATCACTTAGGCGAGCACTGGGCTGCAGCTAAGCTCCCGAGTGGGAGGATTGCTCTCCACTCGGTAGGATTTTTTCAAACTTAGGCGAGTGCCTGACTGCAGCTAAGTCTCTAAGTGGGAGAACTTAGGCGAGTACTGGACTGCAGCTAAGCCCCCGAGTGGGAGGATTGCTCTCCACTCGGTAGGATTTTTTCAAACTTAGGCGAGTGCCTGACTGCGGCTAAGTCTCTAAGTGGGAGAACTTAGGCGAGTACTGGACTACAGCTAAGCCTCCGAGTGGGAGGTTTGCTCTCCACTCGGTAGGATTTTTAAACGCTTAGGCGAGCACTGGGCTGCAGCTAAGCCCCCGAGTGGGAGTCTGGCTCTCCACTCGATAGGAATTTTCAAACTTAGGCGAGTGCCTGACTGCAGCTAAGTCTCTAAGTGGGAGAACTTAGGCGAGTACTGGACTGCAGCTAAGCCCCCGAGTGGGAGGATTGCTCTCCACTCGGTAGGATTTTTTCAAACTTAGGCGAGTGCCTGACTGCAGCTAAGTCTCTAAGTGGGAGAACTTAGGCGAGTACTGGACTGCAGCTAAGCCCCCGAGTGGGAGGATTGCTCTCCACTCGGTAGGATTTTTTCAAACTTAGGCGAGTGCCTGACTGCAGCTAAGTCTCTAAGTGGGAGAACTTAGGCGAGTACTGGACTGCAGCTAAGCCTCCGAGTGGGAGGTTTGCTCTCCACTCGGTAGGATTTTTAAACGCTTAGGCGAGCACTGGGCTGCAGCTAAGCCCCCGAGTGGGAGTCTGGCTCTCCACTCGGTAGGAATTTTCAAATTTAGGCGAGTGTCTGACTGCAGCTAAGTCTCTAAGTGGGAGAACTTAGGCGAGTACTGGACTGCAGCTAAGCCCCCGAGTGGGAGGATTGCTCTCCACTCGGTAGGATTTTTCAAACTTAGGCGGAACAGATTCACAGCTAAGTCACCCACTGGGGGATTTCGTATGCAAACAAAAGTGACAGCAATTATTGGAACACTTTTGTCTTTGGTAAAAATAAACTGCAGAAATTTTTTCTTATTACATCTCGTCCAAGGGAGAACTCAAGTGTAAAAGGGGCGGAGCAGTTCCGCATTCCAAGCTCGTGGCTCTTCGATCTGGCGATCAACATTGTAGAGGTGATATGCTCCATTGTGGAGGACTCTGGTGACGATGAAGGGGCCTTCCCAAGTAGGAGCAAGTTTGTGTGGTTTCTGCTGATCCACTCGGAGGACCAAATCTCCTTCTTGGAAGGCTCGGCTCTTCACATTTCTGGCATGGAATCGACGCAAGTCTTGCTGATAGATGGTCGATCTGATCATAGCCATTTCCCTCTCCTCCTCTAGGAGGTCGACTGCGTCTTGCCGGGCTTGCTTTGCTTCGTGTTCGTTGTAAAGCTCGACTCTGGGGGCGTTGTGAAGTAGATCACTCGGCAGGACGGCTTCGGCTCCGTGAACCAGAAAGAATGGCGTTCTTCCAGTCGACCGGTTCGGGGTGGTCCTCAGCCCCCACAAAACTGATGGAAGTTCGTCGACCCAAGCGCCTGCTGCGTGCTTGAGATCACGCATCAATCGAGGCTTCAGTCTTTTGAGAATCAAACCATTTGCTCTTTCAGCTTGTCCATTCGACTGAGGATGCGCGACCGACGCGTAGTCGACTCGTGTGCCTTGAGAGGCGCAAAAAGCTCTGAACTTGTCTGAATCGAAGTTTGACCCATTGTCAGTGATGATGCTATGTGGGACCCCATATCTGAATATCAACTCTCTGGTGAAACCGATAGCAGTGCTGGCATCAAGATTTTTGATAGGCTTGGCTTCAATCCATTTGGTGAACTTGTCGACTGCCACAAGCACATGTGTGAATCCGCTCATGCCTGTTCTCAGTGGACCAACCATGTCCAGTCCCCAAACAGCGAAGGGCCAGACGAGTGGAATGGTCCTCAGAGCTGACGCCGGCTTGTGCGACATGTTGGAGTAGAACTGGCAGCCTTCACACTTGTCGACTATCTCTTTCGCCATTTCGTTTGCCCTGGGCCAGTAAAAACCCGCTCGGTATGCTTTGGCCGCGATGGTCCGAGAGGACGCATGGTGACCACAGGTCCCCGAGTGGATATCATCAAGGATTATCTGACCTTCTTCTGGCGTTATGCATTTCTAACCGATTCCAGTTGCGCTTTCTCTATACAACTGTCCTTTAATGACTGTGAAGGCTTTAGATCGATGGACGATCTGTCGAGCCTCTTCTTCGTCCTCTGGAAGTTCTTTCCTCAAGATATACGCGATGTATGGTATCGTCCAGTCGGGAGTGATTGCCAAGACCTCCATGACTAGGTCGACCACAGCAGGAATTTCGACTTCAGTCGGATCTGTGGCACTTTTCGGTTGCGGGGCTTCTTCTGTAAAAGGATCCTCCTGGACTGACGGCGAGCGGATGTGCTCCAAAAACACATTGCTGGGAATGGCTTCTCTCTTGGAGCCTATCTTTGCCAGATCATCAGCTGCTTGATTTTTCAATCGGGGAATGTGATGAAGCTCTAACCCCTCGAATTTCTTTTCTAGCTTTCTTACTGCGTTGCAGTAGCCAGTCATAGCTGGGCTTCTGACGTCCCACTCCTTCATCACCTGATTAACCACCAAATCTGAGTCGCCGTAGACCATGAGGCGCCGGACGCCGAGTGAAATGGCCATGCGCAACCCATACAAGAGTGCTTCATATTCTGCTTCATTATTGGAGGAATCGAAGTGAATCTGGAGAACATATCTGAGCTTATCTCCTCGGGGGGAGACCAATACTACCCCAGCACCGGAACCATTCAACATCTTAGATCCATCGAAGAACATGGTCCAGTGCTCCGAGTGAACTTGAGTCGGAAGCTGCTGTTCAATCCACTCGGCGATGAAATCTGCAATTGCTTGGGACTTGATAGCCTTCTTTGCTTCAAACTTGATATCTAGGGGAAGGAGTTCAATCGCCCACTTCGCCACTCGACCAGTTGCATCTCTGTTGTGCAAAATCTCTGACAGTGGAGCGTCGCTGACGACTGTAATGGAATGGTCAGAGAAGTAGTGTGCAACCTTCTTCATGGTCATGTAAATCCCATATACAAGCTTCTGGTAATGGGGATATCTTTGCTTCGAAGGAGTCAAAACTCCAGACACATAATACACTGGGCGCTGAACTCTGAAGGCCTTTCCTTCTTCTTCCCGCTCGACCATAAGTACTGTACTGACAACTTGTCCCGTGGCCGCAATGTAAAGCAGCAGAGGCTCTTTACTGATTGGGGCAGCAAGCACCGGCTGGGTGGAGAGCAGAGCTTTGAGCTCTGCGAACACTGCATCAGCTTCTAGAGTCCACCCGAACTTGTCAGGCTTCTTCATTAGTCGGTAAAGAGGCAACGCCTTTTCACCGAGACGAGAAATGAATCGACTTAGAGCGGCCAAGCAACCTGTAAGCTTCTGGACATCGTGTACACGCACAGGGCGCTTCATCCGGAGTATGGTGCCAATTTTCTCGGGATTGGCGTCGATTCCTCGTTCGGAAACGAGGAAACCGAGTAACTTTCCACCTGGAACTCCGAATGTGCACTTTGATGGATTGAGCTTGATATCATATCTCCTGAGGTTAGCAAAGGTCTCGGCAAGGTCAGTCAGTAGGTCGGAACCTTTCCGTTACTTAACCACAATATCATCCATGTATGCTTCTACGTTCCGACTGATCTGAGTGAGCAAACACTTCTGAATCATCCTCATGAACGTGGCTCCAGCATTCTTGAGGCCGAAGGGCATGGTGATGTAACAGAAGCACCCGAATGGGGTGATGAAAGCCGTTTTGATCTCGTCGGGTCCATACAGACGGATTTTATGGTACCCTGAATAAGCATCTAGAAAAGACAAACGCTCACACCCCGCGGTCGAGTCGACTACCTGGTCGATGCGGGGGAGAGGGAAATGATCTTTCGGGCAGGCCCGATTGATATGTTTAAAGTCAATGCACATGTGAAGTGACTTGTCCTTCTTGGGGACCATGACAACATTGGCGAGCCACTCGGAGTGGTAAATCTCTCGGATGAACTCCGCTGCTAAGAGCCGAGCCACCTCCTCGCCAATAGCTTTCCTCTTCTGGACGGCGGACCGTCGAAGATGTTCTTTCACAGGCTTGAACTTCGGGTCGACTCGTAGACGGTGCTCAGCCAGTCCCCTGGGAACTCCAGGCATGTCAGAAGGCTTCCATGCGAAGATGTCCCAGTTCTCACGGAGGAACTGGATGAGCGCTTCTTCCTATTTGGAGTCGAGCGTCGTTGAGATGTGAGTCGGGGCAGCATCGGGGTCGGTCGGGTGAATGTGGGCTGGCTTTGTTTCACCGGACGACTGAAAAGCAGATTCTGAAGCAGGCTTCTTGGCTCGTAGCAATTCACTTGGATCAGCAGTCTTCTGGTACTCTTGCAGCTCAACAACTGCCATCTGAGAGTCAGCAATCTTTGAGCCTTTCTGAAAACACTCTCCTGCCTTCTTCCGATTGCCTGTAACAGTGATCACACCTTTGGGACCAGGCATCTTCAATTTGAGATACACATAACATGGTCGAGCCATGAAGCGTGCGTAAGCTGGCCTGCCCAAAATGGCATGATAAGCACTTTGGAAGTCCACAACCTCGAATGTCAACTTTTCCTTGCGGTAATTCTTTGAATCACCGAAAACCACATCAAGAGCGATCTGGCCGAGTGATTCGGCTTTCTTCCCAGGAATGACTCCGTGGAAGCTCATGTTACTGGTACTGAGCCTGGACATCGGAATGCCCATTCCTTTCAATGTTTCAGCATAAAATATGTTCAGGCCACTGCCACCATCCATCAGGACTTTGGTCAGTCGAGTGCCTTCGACAACCGGGTCGACCACCAAAGCTTGCCTCCCAGGGGTGGCAATGTGCGTAGGGTGATCAGACCGGTCGAATGTGATGGCAGTCTGAGACCACTTCAGATAACTGGGTGTTGCCGGGGCAACCATATTCACTTCACGGTTAATGACTTTCAGTCGACTTTTGCTTTCGACATCAGCAAAAATCATCAGGGTGGAATTGACTTGGGGGTACCCATCGTCACTGTCTTCCTTGTCCTCAACTATGTCCGACTCTTTTTCCTTATCCTTGGACTGTTTGCCTTGAAACTGCTGGATTAGGAGCCGGCACTGTCGAGTGGTATGCTTTGGGTAAATAAAATTACCCTCTTTATCTTTCTTGGTGTGGATGTGACATGGCAGATCCAAAACATCATTTCCATCTTGATCCTTGACTTTCTTGGGGTTCCAGGGCCCCTTGGGTTTTCCCTTGAATTTTCCCTGGGTCACGGCCAGGGCCTCCCCAGGAGCGGCTGGCTCGGCCTTCCGCTTCTGCTTCCGACTGGAATTGCCTCCGGTTTCCTGGGCGACTGCTTTCTGCTTGCCACTCCGGAGTCGATCTTCATCTTCTCCGTTAGCGTATTTGGTGGCAATTTCCCTCATCTGATTCAGAGACATTTCTCCGGTCCGACCGAACTTCAGGTTCAACTCTCTGTTCTTGACGCCTTCTTTAAAGGCACAAACTGCTTGGTGATCTGGTACATTCTCAACCGTGTGATGCAAAGTGATCCACCTCTGGATGTAATCCCTCAGAGTTTCACTCGGTTTCTGCACGCAGGACCGCAATTCTGTAAGGCCTGCCGGTCGCTTGCATGTTCCTTCAAAGGTTGTGACAAACACTCGAGAGAGATCCTCCCAAGTGTAGATGCTGCTGGGTGCTAACTGATTCAGCCACGCTCTGGCTGAGCCCTCTAACAGGAGAGGCAAATGCTTCATAGCCACCTCATCATTGCCGCCACCAATCTGGACAGCCACTCGGTAGTCTTCGAGCCAAGTGTCAGGCTTAGACTCGCCGGTGAACTTGCTGACTCCAGTCGCCAACCGAAAGTTGGGAGGAATCACTGCGGCCCTAATGGCTCGACTGAAACACTCTGGCCCCGAAACACGTACTCTGCTGCTGGCAGGCGCATCCCTGTCGTGGCCTTCTCGGTGAGCTCTGTTCCTGTCAACCAGACCCTGAACGAGGATGGATCTCGCATCAAAGCCTGGGTCCCTGGGGTCGACTGGAACCCTTCGCCCAACACTATGAGGGTGTCTGTCATCCTGCTGTCGAGGCGCATATGACCCACTCCTCGGGGGAGGGGTTGGCACTCGACGTCGATCAAACCGGTGATCATACTGCTCATTTCTCCTGTACTGATCGTGCCGGTCTCCGCGTCCCTCACGCCTCGGGGGCGATCTTGGGCTGTGAGCCGACTGGACTGTATCCGTTGCAACGGATCGACTGTGGATCCTATTCCGTGACTGAGAAACAGCGGAATTTTGGTTCCCCGCTGCCCGGAGCAACGCTCTGATTTGCAACAAGCCCCTGCCAGCCTCCGACTGGGAGGGCTGAATCGATTCTGCTATACGGGCCGCGGCTGCCATATTCTGAACTGGGGTCCGATATACCTGCGTAGGCGGGAAGAGCTGACGTCGACTGGACTCGGGAGCTCGCTGACGCGCTTGCTCGTCGAGTATTCGCTGGAGATTCTCCATTCGAGTGCGCTCGGCCAAGTTAGCCAAGCGTGCGTCCTCCAAGGCCCGGGCCTCGGGGGTTTCTCCGACGATAGGAGTGCGGAGTGCATCCATGTTCCGGCAGCGAAGCTCCTCTCGCTGCAATGACGTGAGAGGTTCGGGGAGATACTCATCATGGGGATGCGACGGGTCGCCTCCACCCGCGCCTCCATCGGTGTGAGGGAAACTGGGAGGACTGTGTGTTCCATCGACCGCCAGAACCTCAGCCGCTGGGTCGCTGCTGCCGCACTCGGATGCGGTCTCCGCGGAGCCAGTCGAACAGGCCGTAGAGGGATTCGTCGGGCTCGATTGCCGCAACTTGTGGGGCTGCCGACTGGTGGGCCACGGCATGCCTCACCCACCTCTGAAGTCTCGACCGGCCGGAGCGCTTGCGCCGGTGGGAGACAGGGCGGGAAGATGACACGGGAGCCGATCGATACTGGGTCGACGGCTGCCGCAGGAGGACGCCACGAACGCATGCGCGGAAGTGCGTCGCACCGCGGACGGGGAGCGCGTCGATGTCGAGCGGTGCCTCCTGAAGCCAGGCGGAGTCGTCGGCGATGAACGTGAGCGCGCCGAGGTGGATCTCGCGGCCCTCCACCAAAACTCCGCACGAAACCATGATCAAAGGGATCGGAAAAATCGCAACTTCTCCAATCAGGCGCTAAGATTCCTGCCCCACGGTGGGCGCCAGCTGTCGTGGTTCTAACTCTGACAGTGATGTAGGGGGGTGTGTATGGAGAGGCTAGATCTCAGCTATTGGGAAGTTGTAAACACACGAGGATTACGAGTTCAGGCCCTTCTCGGAGGAAGTAACAGCCCTACGTCTCGGTGCCCGGAGGCGCTCAATTGGATTATGTGTGTATGAATAACAGGGGTGCGAACCCTTCATACCGAGGAGGGGGGTGGCTTATATAGAGTTCGCCGGCCCTCTCCTGCCGTCAGTGATGCAGGGTTTAAGGTACATTTAAGGTTGGGCGTTACTGGTAACGCCCCTAATAAAGTGCTATAATGACCATAAAGACTATAATAGCCGACCGTTTGCCTGCTGAGTGACTTTAGGTCTCCTGGCAGTCGAGTGGTGGGCTTCATGGTCGAGTGATAGCTTCTTGGTCGAGTGTCTTGAACCCATCGAGGAGGATACCTTCAAGTCGATTGAAAGGTGACTTCTTCTAGGGATGTCCTTGGGTAGGGCTCTTTGGACAGGTCCGTGCCCCTACCCTAGGTACATAGCTTCATCATTAGCCCCTGAATGGATCGAGGTTTGAATGGGAAAAGAGTTGGAGATCTTTCCGACTGGTTCTTTGGGCTACATGAGTGCCTCGTTTTGGGTCAATCGTCACGGATGACGTCATCAACCTCTTTCAGTTGCCTTGATCCATTCCAGGCCTTTCGTCGAGTGAATTTCTTTACTTGTGACATACCGAGTGTCGGCGCGAGCGGGGTCTTTTGTTTTGACAAGTTGTTTTGTGGCCCGCGGATGTCGCGGGATTCGGATTTCGGGAAGCGCGCGGGACGGGAGCTGCCACAGTAATCGGAAGCAATAAAGCGGAAGCTCCTCGATTTCCGTGCCACCTTTTTCGCCACGTACTGCGTGCGCGTCTGCTGCGGGATTTGACTGGATTGCCTGGGCCTACCAGTCAGCCACTCGGAAGCGGCCTCTTATAAGTAGCCGGCTCGGGGTTTCCAAACAGTGTACTCTCTTCTTCCTCTCTCCCTTCGCAAGCTCCTCCGCCACCTCCGCTCTCACCCTAGCGCCGCAGACCCGTGCGAGATTTGCCGGCGACGATGGCGAAGGACAAGACATCCGCTCTGGAGCGCGCGAAGAAGGCGGCGGCGCAGGGGAAAGGGAAGAGATCTGCTCGGGGCGGATCTTCCTCAAGGTCTGCTCTGCCCCGCGGCTGGATCCAGGGCGACTGGATGCCGTCGGTGATCCGGCAAGAAGATCTCGATGACATGGTCGAGGGGGGAGTCATTCCCCATGAAGCTGCGCGTCTCCCGGGGAGAGATATCGAACCTCAGCCTCGCGACGGTGAGTGTGTGCTCCTAGCCACCCATGTCGACCGAGGGTTTTCTCTGCCGCCCCATCCTTTTTTCCGGAGCTTTCTGAACTTCTTCGGAGCGCAGCTCCACCACTTCACTCCCAACTCCATCGTATATCTTGCTGCTTTCATTTCCATGTGTGAGGGTTTCTTGGGTTGCCGCCCCCATTGGGGACTCTTCAAGCACATCTTTACCTGCCGCTCTCAATCGGTCAAGAAGGCCAAGTCGAGTGATGAAAGGACGCAGGTGATTCAGCTGTGCGGGGGCCTGGCGATCCAGACGAGGGGAAAGAGTTGTTTTCCATCTATCACTTTCCCGGAGTCGGTCCGCAGTTGGCAGGCGACCTGGTTTTACTGTCAAGACCAGGCGACCCCAGGGCAGTCGACCAGACTTCCCCCTTTCTCTCTCGACCGAGCTGAAAAACCTGCTTCTCTGAAAGTGACGCCGAAGGAACAGGCCCAAGTCAAAGTGCTGGCTGGTCGAGTGGTTGAGCTTGTCCGTGAGGGCGTGACTGGTATGGACTTGCTGGATGTCTTCCTCCGGAGGCGCATCCAACCGCTCCAGGCTCATGACCACCCGATGTGGCTGTACTCGGGTCTCGACGACACCACTCGGGTCCACCCGAAGGAGGTTACTGACGAGATGCTGGAGGGGTGGCTGTCGAGCATCACGGGGAACAAAGACAACCCCCGAGGAGCCAGGAGGGTAATTCCACTCGACAACTCGTATGACGTGGACCAGGTATGTCTTTATGCTCCTGACTGAGATCTTGTTTTCTTCATTGGTCTTCTTTGAGTAGGTCGATTGTCTTTTGTCTTGTCTGTTGTTTTCCAGGCGACTACCGAGATGTACTCGACGCCCAACGGGGCCCAGGAGCCAACTGAGGAAGGGGAGGTGACGGAGGTGAGAGTGGAGACGACCAAGGTGAGTGGGAGTCCGATGGTGAAGGAGAGGGAGACGACAACGTCGACTCCAGCGAAGAGGAGGAGGAGGAGGAGGAGGAGGAGGTTGAACCACCTCGCCCGGAGGGGCGATCCAAGCTCACACACGATCCAGCGCGGGAACGTGGCAAGGCGACTGCTTCTGTTGGGCAGTCGTCGAAACGCCCTCGGACCTCTTCTCCTACGCCGACTGGGAAGGCTCCCAAGTACCCACGCGCGACGCTGTCCAAGCCGCCCAAGGCTCTGCCCAAGATGAAGATGGCTGTCCCTACTATTTTCGGGTAATAATAAAACTTGCTTTCCTTCGTCGACCGAGGACAGATCCTTGGTCGATTCATTGAGCCAACTGACTGATTTTCGAGATTTGCAGCGCTGCTACTTCTGAGATCTCCGCCAAGGACGACGACCAAGAGATGGAGGATGTTGTTACCTCCAACCTTGGTACGATTACTGACGTTCTGTTTTGAGTCGACTGAACATTTATTGCAACTCTGGTCGATTGAATGTTTCCCTTGTAGCCCCTCCTCATGTTATCGACCTCCCGGATGACGACGACAACGAACCGCTGAGAGTGAGGAGGAACAAGAGGGCGTCGGCTGACAAGATCCCCCAATCTGCTCCGGCGTCTGAGGCCGTAGCTCGGGATGGTGGTGACACCGCTCGGGCTTCTGTGACTTTCGCCATTCCTCTGACAAGTGTGCGGCCTTCGACGTCGACTGCGGATCCGCCTTCGCTTTTTGCCGCGTACCCTGTCCCTGAGGACCAAGCGGCTGCCGCAAAAGAGGCTATACGCCAGGCGGGGATCATGATGGAGCAAGTGAAGGTGGCTCCGGAGGCCAGCCAAGCATCTTATGACGCGAGCTCGGCTCTTCAGCGCAACGTCCAGGTCAGTCGACTCAACACTTGGTATGTTATGATATGTTGTTTGAAGAATCTCTTTTCCGAAGATCTTTGTATCTGTACACCCACTGGGTGTGTCTGCCAATTCTTGGACGAGTGGGGGCACGCTAAGTGCACCCACTGGGTGTAGTCCCCGAGACTACGGTGGACTGCTGGCAGTCGACTGTAGTCTTTATATTGTGTTGCTGTAGCTGTATTTCTTCACTCGGTCTGGTCAGGCCATGTCGAATGGGACTGTATCCGGTCGACTGCGGGCAGTCGACTTTTTGTTTGTTTTTTTTGTTTTTATTTACAGTGGGGGCACGCTGAGTGCACCCACTGGGTGTAGTCCCCGAGACTACTGTCGAATGTTCTTGATTCGGCTGTAGTCTTAGAAACGTCATCATTGTCTCTTAGTTACTCGGAAGCAACTTATTTTGGACGTCTGTCGACTGATTTTTCTTTTTACAGAAATCCTGCGAACTTGTAGCTCGCTATACTGAGTTGGAGAATCAGCAGATCCAGCTCAACCTTAACTTGGAGCTTGCTCAGGAGAATTTGAAGAAGGCGCAAGAAGAAGCAAAAGGTATGGCTGGTGAGGTTCTCCATTCTTGACGAGTGGCTTTTCTTTCTTGTCCATTCTTGATGTTGATTGCACTCGACGTGCCGCAGATAAACTGGAGGAAGCTCTGAAGAAGAAGGATCAAGATCTTGCAGAGGCACAGAAGGAGGTCTTGGACAAAATGAGGCTTGCTGAAGAGAAAATGGCCTCGGTCGGAGCTCTTGAGCAGGAGAACTCCAGACTGAAAGCTGCTCTCGAGGTAGCCAATCAAGAGGTCAGCCGACTGAAGAACGACAACGTGGCTCTGCACGACAAGGCAGGTGAGCTGGCAGGGAAGAGGAACGATTTGGAGGCCTATCTCGGTGGACTTGCCAAGAAGCTGTTCGTCGTGCTCGAAGGTAATTACTCTGCCCCGACTGTCTTGCAGTTACCAAGTCTGTGTAGGGTCACTGTCTTATTCTTGAATCGTGTTTGCAGAATTCTGTCAGAACTTTGAAGAGGAGACCAGTCGAGTGGAGCCAGGCTTGGACCCTGCTAACTCCCTTGTGAAGGACGAGGCTGCAATGAACGTGCTCCGTCTGGAGTCTCGTATTGCCAGCGTGGTTGACTATCTTGCTCGACTGAAGGTTGCGATTCGCGGATCGACACATCACTCTGGCCTGGGACGACGCTTCAGAACGACCTCGAGTCCCTGATGGCTCGACTTAATGAAGTCCCAGGTCGAGTGGCGGAATGGAAGAAATCTTCTGCTAGATGTGGTGCTGATGTCGCTCTGTCTCTGGTCCGCGTCCATTGCAAGGAGGCGCGAGAAGAAAAGCTGGCCGCCATCCAAGTTGCCAATACCAGGAAGCACAAATTTCAAGACTTCATGGAGGCTTTCATTGCTGCTGCCACTCGTATTGCAGACGGGATCGACTTGGACGAGTTCGCCGCCCCTTCCAGTCCTCCTCCTGAGGAATGAAAAACTTTTATGCTTCACTTTAAATTTGCCTCGGAATGCCGAGTGGATTTGTAACCGTTAAACTCCGCCGAGCCGAGGGCTCGAGTACTTTGATCTGAGGTCTGGGACCTTTTAGGCTTTATCTGATCTTGATTTCTCGTTGAATATCTTCATGATTTGATTCGTCGAGTGGAACTTGATCTTCACTCGGAATAACCTTGTATTTGCGGCGCAACTCTGAAGGAGAAGGCAGCAGTCGACTTGCGCCTCGTCGTCCTTGCGGATTGGGTTGTGTCATGTACTTAGGCGAGCACTGGGCTGCAGCTAAGCCTCCGAGTGGGAGGTTTGCTCTCCACTCAGTAGGATTTGTAAACACTTAGGCGGGCGCTGGGCTGTAGCTAAGCCCCCGAGTGGGAGGTTTGCTCTCCACTCGGTAGGATTTTTAAACACTTAGGCGAGCACTGGGCTGCAGCTAAGCCCCCGAGTGGGAGTCTGGCTCGCCACTCGGTAGGATTTTTAAACACTTAGGCGAATATTGGGTTGCAGCTAAGCCCCCCGAGTGGGAGGTTTGCTCACACTCGATAGGATTTCTAATCACTTAGGCGAGCACTGGGCTGCAGCTAAGCTCCCGAGTGGGAGGATTGCTCTCCACTCGGTTGGATTTTTTCAAACTTAGGCGAGTGCCTGACTGCAGCTAAGTCTCCGAGTGGGAGAACTTAGGCGAGTACTGGACTACAGCTAAGCCCCCGAGTGGGAGGATTGCTCTCCACTCGGTAGGATTTTTTCAAACTTAGGCGAGTGCCTGACTGCAGCTAAGTCTCTAAGTGGGAGAACTTAGGCGAGTACTGGACTGCAGCTAAGCCCCCGAGTGGGAGGATTGCTCTCCACTCGGTAGGATTTTTTCAAACTTAGGCGAGTGCCTGACTGCGGCTAAGTCTCTAAGTGGGAGAACTTAGGCGAGTACTGGACTACAGCTAAGCCTCCGAGTGGGAGGTTTGCTCTCCACTCGGTAGGATTTTTAAACGCTTAGGCGAGCACTGGGCTGCAGCTAAGCCCCCGAGTGGGAGTCTGGCTCTCCACTCGGTAGGAATTTTCAAACTTAGGCGAGTGCCTGACTGCAGCTAAGTCTCTAAGTGGGAGAACTTAGGCGAGTACTGGACTGCAGCTAAGCCCCCGAGTGGGAGGATTGCTCTCCACTCGGTAGGATTTTTTCAAACTTAGGCGAGTGCCTGACTGCAGCTAAGTCTCTAAGTGGGAGAACTTAGGCGAGTACTGGACTGCAGCTAAGCCCCCGAGTGGGAGGATTGCTCTCCACTCGGTAGGATTTTTTCAAACTTAGGCGAGTGCCTGACTGCAGCTAAGTCTCTAAGTGGGAGAACTTAGGCGAGTACTGGACTGCAGCTAAGCCTCCGAGTGGGAGGTTTGCTCTCCACTCGGTAGGATTTTTAAACGCTTAGGCGAGCACTGGGCTGCAGCTAAGCCCCCGAGTGGGAGTCTGGCTCTCCACTCGGTAGGAATTTTCAAATTTAGGCGAGTGTCTGACTGCAGCTAAGTCTCTAAGTGGGAGAACTTAGGCGAGTACTGGACTGCAGCTAAGCCCCCGAGTGGGAGGATTGCTCTCCACTCGGTAGGATTTTTCAAACTTAGGCGGAACAGATTCACAGCTAAGTCACCCACTGGGGGATTTCGTATGCAAACAAAAGTGACAGCAATTATTGGAACACTTTTGTCTTTGGTAAAAATAAACTGCAGAAATTTTTTCTTATTACATCTCGTCCAAGGGAGAACTCAAGTGTAAAAGGGGCGGAGCAGTTCCGCATTCCAAGCTCGTGGCTCTTCGATCTGGCGATCAACATTGTAGAGGTGATATGCTCCATTGTGGAGGACTCTGGTGACGATGAAGGGGCCTTCCCAAGTAGGAGCAAGTTTGTGTGGTTTCTGCTGATCCACTCGGAGGACCAAATCTCCTTCTTGGAAGGCTCGGCTCTTCACATTTCTGGCATGGAATCGACGCAAGTCTTGCTGATAGATGGTCGATCTGATCATAGCCATTTCCCTCTCCTCCTCTAGGAGGTCGACTGCGTCTTGCCGGGCTTGCTTTGCTTCGTGTTCGTTGTAAAGCTCGACTCTGGGGGCGTTGTGAAGTAGATCACTCGGCAGGACGGCTTCGGCTCCGTGAACCAGAAAGAATGGCGTTCTTCCAGTCGACCGGTTCGGGGTGGTCCTCAGCCCCCACAAAACTGATGGAAGTTCGTCGACCCAAGCGCCTGCTGCGTGCTTGAGATCACGCATCAATCGAGGCTTCAGTCTTTTGAGAATCAGACCATTTGCTCTTTCAGCTTGTCCATTCGACTGAGGATGCGCGACCGACGCGTAGTCGACTCGTGTGCCTTGAGAGGCGCAAAAAGCTCTGAACTTGTCTGAATCGAAGTTTGACCCATTGTCAGTGATGATGCTATGCGGGACCCCATATCTGAATATCAACTCTCTGGTGAAACCGATAGCAGTGCTGGCATCAAGATTTTTGATAGGCTTGGCTTCAATCCATTTGGTGAACTTGTCGACTGCCACAAGCACATGTGTGAATCCGCTCCTGCCTGTTCTCAGTGGACCAACCATGTCCAGTCCCCAAACAGCGAAGGGCCAGACGAGTGGAATGGTCCTCAGAGCTGATGCCGGCTTGTGCGACATGTTGGAGTAGAACTGGCAGCCTTCACACTTGTCGACTATCTCTTTCGCCATTTCGTTTGCCCTGGGCCAGTAAAAACCCGCTCGGTATGCTTTGGCCGCGATGGTCCGAGAGGACGCATGGTGACCACAGGTCCCCGAGTGGATATCATCAAGGATTATCTGACCTTCTTCTGGCGTTATGCATTTCTAACCGATTCCAGTTGCGCTTTCTCTATACAACTGTCCTTTAATGACTGTGAAAGCTTTAGATCGACGGACGATCTGTCGAGCCTCTTCTTCGTCCTCTGGAAGTTCTTTCCTCAAGATATACGCGATGTATGGTATCGTCCAGTCGGGAGTGATTGCCAAGACCTCCATGACTAGGTCGACCACAGCAGGAATTTCGACTTCAGTCGGATCTGTGGCACTTTTCGGTTGCGGGGCTTCTTCTGTAAAAGGATCCTCCTGGACTGACGGCGAGCGGATGTGCTCCAAAAACACATTGCTGGGAATGGCTTCTCTCTTGGAGCCTATCTTTGCCAGATCATCAGCTGCTTGATTTTTCAGTCGGGGAATGTGATGAAGCTCTAACCCCTCGAATTTCTTTTCTAGCTTTCTTACTACGTTGCAGTAGCCAGTCATAGCTGGGCTTCTGACGTCCCACTCCTTCATCACCTGATTAACCACCAAATCTGAGTCGCCGTAGACCATGAGGCGCCGGACGCCGAGTGAAATGGCCATGCACAACCCATACAAGAGTGCTTCATATTCTGCTTCATTATTGGAGGAATCGAAGTGAATCTGGAGAACATATCTGAGCTTATCTCCTCGGGGGGAGACCAATACTACCCCAGCACCGGAACCATTCAACATCTTAGATCCATCGAAGAACATGGTCCAGTGCTCCGAGTGAACTTGAGTCGGAAGCTGCTGTTCAATCCACTCGGCGACGAAATCTGCAATTGCTTGGGACTTGATAGCCTTCTTTGCTTCAAACTTGATATCTAGGGGAAGGAGTTCAATCGCCCACTTCGCCACTCGACCAGTTGCATCTCTGTTGTGCAAAATCTCTGACAGTGGAGTGTCGCTGACGACTGTAATGGAATGGTCAGAGAAGTAGTGTGCAACCTTCTTCGTGGTCATGTAAATCCCATATACAAGCTTCTGGTAATGGGGATATCTTTGCTTCGAAGGAGTCAAAACTTCAGACACATAATATACTGGGCGCTGAACTCTGAAGGCCTTTCCTTCTTCTTCCCGCTCGACAGTAAGTACTGTACTGACAACTTGTCCCGTGGCCGCAATGTAAAGCAGCAGAGGCTCTTTACTGATTGGGGCAGCAAGCACCGGCTGGGTGGAGAGCAGAGCTTTGAGCTCTGCGAACACTACATCAGCTTCTAGAGTCCACCCGAACTTGTCAGGCTTCTTCATTAGTCGGTAAAGAGGCAACGCCTTTTCACCGAGACGAGAAATGAATCGACTTAGAGCGGCCAAGCAACCTGTAAGCTTCTGGACATCGTGTACACGCACAGGGCGCTTCATCCGGAGTATGGTGCCAATTTTCTCGGGATTGGCGTCGATTCCTCGTTCGGAAACGAGGAAACCGAGTAACTTTCCACCTGGAACTCCGAATGTGCACTTTGATGGATTGAGCTTGATATCATATCTCCTGAGGTTAGCAAAGGTCTCGGCAAGGTCAGTCAGTAGGTCGGAACCTTTCCGTTACTTAACCACAATATCATCCATGTATGCTTCTACGTTCCGACTGATCTGAGTGAGCAAACACTTCTGAATCATCCTCATGAACGTGGCTCCAGCATTCTTGAGGCCGAAGGGCATGGTGATGTAACAGAAGCACCCGAATGGGGTGATGAAAGCCGTTTTGATCTCGTCGGGTCCATACAGACGGATTTGATGGTACCCTGAATAAGCATCGAGAAAAGAACGCTCGCACCCCGCGGTCGAGTCGACTACCTGGTCGATGCGGGGGAGAGGGAAATGATCTTTCGGGCAGGCCCGATTGATATGTTTAAATTCAATGCACATGCGAAGTGACTTGTCCTTCTTGGGGACCATGACAACATTGGCGAGCCACTCGGAGTGGTAAATCTCTCAGATGAACTCCGCTGCTAAGAGCCGAGCCACCTCCTCGCCAATAGCTTTCCTCTTCTGGACGGCGGACCGTCGAAGATGTTCTTTCACAGGCTTGAACTTCGGGTCGACTCGTAGACGGTGCTCAGCCAGCCCCCTGGGAACTCCAGGCATGTCAGAAGGCTTCCATGCGAAGATGTCCCAGTTCTCACGGAGGAACTGGATGAGCGCTTCTTCCTATTTGGAGTCGAGCGTCATTGAGATGTGAGTCGGGGCAGCATCGGGGTCGGTCGGGTGAATGTGGGCTGGCTTTGTTTCACCGGACGACTGAAAAGCAGATTCTGAAGCAGGCTTCTTGGCTCGTAGCAATTCACTCGGATCAGCAGTCTTCTGGTACTCTTGCAGCTCAACAACTGCCATCTGAGAGTCAGCAATCTTTGAGCCTTTCTGAAAACACTCTCCTGCCTTCTTCCGATTGCCTGTAACAGTGATCACACCTTTGGGACCAGGCATCTTCAATTTGAGATACACATAACATGGTCGAGCCATGAAGCGTGCGTAAGCTGGCCTGCCCAAAATGGCATGATAAGCACTTTGGAAGTCCACAACCTCGAATGTCAACTTTTCCTTGCGGTAATTCTTTGAATCACCGAAAACCACATCAAGAGCGATCTGGCCGAGTGATTCGGCTTTCTTCCCAGGAATGACTCCGTGGAAGCTCATGTTACTGGTACTGAGCCTGGACATCGGAATGCCCATTCCTTTCAATGTTTCAGCATAAAATATGTTCAGGCCACTGCCACCATCCATCAGGACTTTGGTCAGTCGAGTGCCTTCGACAACCGGGTCGACCACCAAAGCTTGCCTCCCAGGGGTGGCAATGTGCGTAGGGTGATCAGACCGGTCGAATGTGATGGCAGTCTGAGACCACTTTAGATAACTGGGTGTTGCCGAGGCAACCATATTCACTTCACGGTTAATGACTTTCAGTCGACTTTTGCTTTCGACATCAGCAAAAATCATCAGGGTGGAATTGACTTGGGGGTACCCATCGTCACTGTCTTCCTTGTCCTCAACTCTGTCCGACTCTTTTTCCTTGTCCTTGGACTGTTTGCCTTGAAACTGCTGGATTAGGAGCCGGCACTGTCGAGTGGTATGCTTTGGGTAAATAAAATTACCCTCTTTATCTTTCTTGGTGTGGATGTGACATGGCAGATCCAAAACATCATTTCCATCTTGATCCTTGACTTTCTTGGGGTTCCAGGGCCCCTTGGGTTTTCCCTTGAATTTTCCCTGGGTCACGGCCAGGGCCTCCCCAGGAGCGGCTGGCTCGGCCTTCCGCTTCTGCTTCCGACTGGAATTGCCTCCGGTTTCCTGGGCGACTGCTTTCTGCTTGCCACTCCGGAGTCGATCTTCATCTTCTCCGTTAGCGTATTTGGTGGCAATTTCCATCATCCGATTCAGAGACATTTCTCCGGTCCGACCGAACTTCAGGTTCAACTCTCTGTTCTTGACGCCTTCTTTAAAGGCACAAACTGCTTGGTGATCTGGTACATTCTCAACCGTGTGATGCAAAGTGATCCACCTCTGGATGTAATCCCTCAGAGTTTCACTCGGTTTCTGCACGCAGGACCCCAATTCTGTAAGGCCTGCCGGTCGCTTGCATGTTCCTTCAAAGGTTGTGACAAACACTCGAGAGAGAGATCCTCCCAAGTGTAGATGCTGCTGGGTGCTAACTGATTCAGCCACGCTCTGGCTGAGCCCTCTAACAGGAGAGGCAAATGCTTCATAGCCACCTCATCATTGCCGCCACCAATCTGGACAGCCACTCGGTAGTCTTCGAGCCAAGTGTCAGGCTTAGACTCGCCGGTGAACTTGCTGACTCCAGTCGCCAACCGAAAGTTGGGAGGAATCACTGCGACCCTGATGGCTCGACTGAAACACTCTGGCCCCGAAACACGTACTCTGCTGCTGGCAGGCGCATCCCTGTCGTGGCCTTCTCGGTGAGCTCTGTTCCTGTCAACCAGACCCTGAACGAGGATGGATCTCGCATCAAAGCCTGGGTCCCTGGGGTCGACTGGAACCCTTCGCCCAACACTATGAGGGTGTCTGTCATCCTGCTGTCGAGGCGCATATGACCCACTCCTCGGGGGAGGGGTTGGCACTCGACGTCGATCAAACCGGTGATCATACTGCTCATTTCTCCTGTACTGATCGTGCCGGTCTCCGCGTCCCTCACGCCTCGGGGGCGATCTTGGGCTGTGAGCCGACTGGACTGTATCCGTTGCAACGGATCGACTGTGGATCCTATTCCGCGACTGAGAAACAGCGGAATTTTGGTTCCCCGCTGCCCGGAGCAACGCTCTGATTTGCAACAAGCCCCTGCCAGCCTCCGACTGGGAGGGCTGAATCGATTCTGCTATACGGGCCGCGGCTGTCAAATTCTGAACTGGGGTCCGATATACCTGCGTAGGCGGGAAGAGCTGACATCGACTGGACTCGGGAGCTCGCTGACGCGCTTGCTCGTCGAGTATTCGCTGGAGATTCTCCAGTCGAGTGCGCTCGGCCAAGTTAGCCAAGCGCGCGTCCTCCAAGGCCCGGGCCTCGGGGGTTTCTCCGACGATAGGGGTGCGGAGTGCATCCATGTTCCGGCAGCGAAGCTCCTCTCGCTGCATTGACGTGAGAGGTTCGGGGAGATACTCATCATGGGGATGCGACGGGTCGCCTCCACCCGCGCCTCCATCGGTGTGAGGGAAACCGGGAGGACTGTGTGTTCCATCGACCGCCAGAACCTCAGCCGCCGGGTCGCTGCTGCCGCACTCGGATGCGGTCTCCGCGGAGCCAGTCGAACAGGCCGTAGAGGGATTCGTCGGGCTCGATTGCCGCAACTTGTGGGGCTGCCGACTGGCGGGCCACGGCATGCCTCACCCACCTCTGAAGTCTCGACCGGCCGGAGCGCTTGCGCCGGTGGGAGACAGGGCAGGACGATGACACGGGAGCCGATCGATACTGGGTCGACGGCTGCCGCAGGAGGACGCCACGAACGCATGCGCGGAAGTGCGTCGCACCGCGGACGGGGAGCGCGTCGATGTCGAGCGGTGCCTCCTGAAGCCAGGCGGAGTCGTCGGCGATGAACGTGAGCGCGCCGAGGTGGATCTCGCGGCCCTCCACCAAAACTCCGCACGAAACCATGATCAAAGGGATCGGAAAAATCGCAACTTCTCCAATCAGGCGCTAAGATTCCTGCCCCACGGTGGGCGCCAGCTGTCGTGGTTCTAACTCTGACAGTGATGTAGGGGGGTGTGTATGGAGAGGCTAGATCTCAGCTATTGGGAAGTTGTAAACACACGAGGATTACGAGTTCAGGCCCTTCTCGGAGGAAGTAACAGCCCTACGTCTCGGTGCCCGGAGGCGGTCGATTGGATTATGTGTGTATGAATAACAGGGGTGCGAACCCTTCATACTGAGGAGGGAGGTGGCTTATATAGAGTTCGCCGGCCCTCTCCTGCCGTCAGTGATGCAGGGTTTAAGGTACATTTAAGGTTGGGCGTTACTGGTAACGCCCCTAATAAAGTGCTATAATGACCATAAAGACTATAATAGCCGACCGTTTGCCTGCTGAGTGACTTTAGGTCTCCTGGCAGTCGAGTGGTGGGCTTCATGGTCGAGTGATAGCTTCTTGGTCGAGTGTCTTGAACCCGTCGAGTAGGATACCTTCAAGTCGATTGAAAGGTGACTTCTTCTAGGGATGTCCTTGGGTAGGGCTCTTTGGACAGGTCCGTGCCCCTACCCTAGGTACATAGCTTCATCACCGAGCGGCGTCTCTGCCGCTCACTCGGCCTTGACGCCGAGCAGCGCCGGAGCGCCGGACGAGTGTGAGGAAGAGCGGGAGGAGGAGGAAGAAGAGGAGGCGCCGAACCTCCTGGGCAACCATTGCCCGTCGCGTCGGCGGTGAGCCGTGGCCGTGGCGGCCGCCCTCGCCGGGGGGTATGCCAACGGAGGGTCGTTGCCGCCCTCGAGGTACGTCAGAACGCTCTCGAGGGTGCGGCCGGGGACACGCCACCATAGGTGGCGCCCCTCGCTGTTCTTCGGTCCGCCCACCACCGGCGCGCCGTTGGTGGACGCCATCCTCTGCTGCTGCCGGCGCTGGAAGTACGTCGTTCATGCCTCAAGATGGCAACGGGGCCCCGAAACCCGCGTCCCCGCGGGTTTTTACCCTATTAGGGGTCGGGGATGGGCATCTTTTCATCCCCACGGGGCTGTTGTTGGGCGCATTATACAACCCGACACGTTTCATGGGTTTGCACCCGTTTTGGTAGTCCCCGAACCCGAAACCCGGCAAACCCGGCAAAATACATTTTTTTTACTGAAATATGCTCCTGTTTGTTGCTGAAATATGCTTATCTTCGTTGTTGAAATGGGCTATAGTTGTGCTGAAATAGGCTTCTTTTAGCTGATGTTATTCCTGAGTATTGTGCTGAAATTTGCAGTTGTTTTGCTGCTGAAATATACTATGTTGCTGCTGAAATGATATCATTGTTGCTACTATGTTATGTTTGCTGCCTCTGAAATATACTATGTATGTTGTTTAACTCTGCTAAAATACACTCTATATAGCTGTTGAACCATCTACTATTGTTTTTTGTTGAAATTTGCTCCAGTTATGCTGCTGAAATGTGCTTGTTTTGCTATTCAAATGTTATTCTTTGTCGCCACTATGTTTGTTTAAATATTTTTATTTTCTCATGGGTTCCCCGTGGGTTCCCCGAAACCCGATGGGTTTAGGGGACGGGCGAAAAACTAGCCCCGCACATGGTGATGGGGACGGGGATGGGTTTGCGATTTTCTCGTGGGGATGGGTTCGGGAAGGCAAAACCCGATGGGTTTCGTCCCCGTTGCCATCTGGATCCATGCCGCTATGTTGTCGGCGGCGTATTCGGGGAGGGCGAGCTGGGCGTCGGTGAGGGAGGCGCGCACGACGTCGACCTCATCGGCGAAGTAGCCCGGTTTCGCCACGGTGTCGGGCAACAGGGAAATGGGCACTCCCCCGTTGCTGAGTCTCCACCCCATTGGCCCAGCGCGCATGTCCGGCGGCGTCGGGATGTTCGCCTGGAACAGGAGTCAAGACTCCTGTTCGCGGAGCGATCGGCGGCCGAAGCCGTTGGCCGCGGCCTCATCGCCGGGGAATCGCTCGGCCATCGGGAGAGGGAGGGAGGGAGATGGAGGGCTCGGCGGCGGCGCTCGGGAGAGGCAGAGGGCGGGTTAGGGCTGGTGTGGCTAGTGTAGCCAGAGGCGAGGGAGGCCACCGGCTTATATAGCGGCGCCGCCCCGTGTGTACGCGTACGAGGGAGGGGAGGCGTCGGCGCGCCGCCCCGTGAACGCGCCACCCGTGATTCCCCGCGGGAAGCCGAAGCGTTTGGGGAAGAAGACGCGCGGTGTCGCTGACGCGACGGGCCCGCGGCTCTTTCACGCCAAAACCGCTCGCCCCGGCGCCCCCGAGCGCCCCTCAGCGCGCCGAGTTCGGCCTGGGTCCGTCGGCGCTAAATTCGATCCAGGGCAGCGAAAATCGGGCTCCTGGGATCGCGACTGGGCTAATTTTTCAACGTCGGTGGAAAAAAAAACGTTTAGGAAGACCTTTCTGGGGACGTGGCTGGAGATGCTCTGAGTCCGGACGTTGGGCCGGCTATGAGGGTCGACTTGAGTGGTTTTCGGGCAGCCAGTCGTGACGTCTGGCGGATACAGGGTCCAGATGCTCTCACATCGTTCAAAGCAAACAGGACAGAAAAAAACAGGCTCAACCCATCCCGTTTGCGACCTATAGCTCCCGTCCGTGCGCCGTCTCCTCTCCTGTTCCCCTCCTCCGCCGCCGCGCTGCTGCTCAAGACCTGCAAGATCGGCGCCGCCTCCGTGAACGCCGCCCCGCCGAACAAGAAAAAGGGGAAGAAGAGACGCAACCCCGTCGCCGGGGTTTGCGGCATGAGGAGCTTCCCGGTGGCCGGCGGCCGCAGCGTCTCCCTCGCTCTCTTCTCCGACGTCTCCAACAGCCGGTGCGTCTCCTCCCCCCTCGTCCTCCTTCGCCACCGCTTCCGTGACCTCGTGAGCTGTACTGCTGGACAGAGTTCCTGCTTGTATCACGATTACTGATGATGCTCGATGAACACGCAGGGAGCTCCTCGATCTGATGCAGTCGGGGAAGCTGGAGCCGGAGGCCGCTTTCATCAACGCGTCGCTGGTACTGTGCCGCACCCTACTGTATATGCTAAATCACACCAATTGCTGCGATTGAGGATGCCAATTGGTTAAGTCGATGCGATGTCAGGTGCCGGACGTGTTCCCGGTCCTCGCCGCGGCGCACAAGGCGCTGCTCTCCAAGTCGAGGGAGTCGCTGACCACGAGGACCCTGCACTCGGAGCTCGTCTACAACTGCTCTGGCTCGAAGCATGTGGGTTACTCTAGCTGTTAATTCTTTCTTCTCTTTTCAGAGAATTGTTATTACTCTGGATGTACTCCCTCCGGTCCTTTTTGGTTTGCATATAAAATTTGTCTGAAGTCAAGCCTCGTAAAATTTGACCAACTTTATAGAAAAAAAATACCAACATTCACAATGTGAAATCGATACCAATAGATGCGTCATGACATAAAGTTTCAGACTATATAACTTTAGCATGGTAGATGCTGATATTTTTTCTTACAAATATGGTCAAACTTTGTGAAGTTTGACTTCAGACAATTCTTATATGCAGAGTAAAAAGGACCGTAGGGAGTACTTGATCTCACCTCACATGATGATGGCATTGTTCCAGCGCGGTGTGGTGACAGTTTTCTTGGTTTTGTGTTTCTTAGATAACAGAGTCCCTGAAGCGGTGCGGTATCGCCGATGACACGCAGTATATCCTCGCGGCGCGGTTTGATGCTTCAGATGAAGAGGTATAATGCTCAGGATGCACCCCTTGTTCCGTCATGGTTTTGAACCTGTTGGTTTCTTGCTAATAACCCTGCTTGAATTGACTGTGAATCTCGCTGAACCTGTCAGTTTCTTGCTAATTGCCTGAGCTTGAGTACCACAAATCTGAAGTTTTGAATTTTCTTGCTCTGATGGTTGTAGTGTAAAAACTAAAATCAAAACCTAGCTGAAACTTTCTTGCTTTGGACATCTAGTGTTACTACTCTAATTATGGGCCTTGAATCAAGGGCTTCTTGTAATGACCCAAGATTTCAGAACTCTAAGCGTTTTATGTGTGTCACACTCTGGTTCCTATTACCAATTATTGGGATATCTGGAAAATCATTATACGAAAGCAAAAGTAGACTTGATATCATTGATTCCATATCTGGCTAAAAAATACAGGGCCATCGATGAGGTACTACAAAATATGAAGTTCAAAAGGAACAGTTTGAAATGCAAGTGTCTTCTCATAGATGTTTGATATCATAATATACCAAAATCACCTATCCTAGTAATGCGCATAGCAGTGTAGAAGAACTGCACAACATGCCTGCAAACATTTTTTGAAGAACTGATGGGGCTCATCTCCCTCTCCTGCTCAATGCAGACCACTCTGAATCTGTCAGAAGCACTATGAGATGCATTGAACAAGTAGTGTTACTGTATGCGGTGCTCTCAGTTTCATGCCATCTATATTCCTTATGCATTTGTGTGAGTCATTATCATTCCAAATGGAGGAGTTCGAGCAACCATTGAGTGTGAAATGGTTACATCACAGATGAAAGCACTGGAAAAGCTCATCAGCGGAACCGAGATTGATCTGTCAGAATTGGAGACAAGAGCAGACCAACCAAAGATTCTGAAGGTTTTTCAGCTGAACTTGACACTAGCTATATGATTCTGAGTATCATAATTATTTTATTTTTCCTTTGTTTGACTGGATTTTCCTTGTTCCCTACTGGCAGCAATACAAAATAACTCCACAGGAACTGTCAATATCTACACTGCCAGAGGCAATCGTGTGCAGGATTGCTGCCCGAGACGCCCTCTGAGGTCTTAAAACGATGGCCAGGACGTTCTCCAGCTGTGCGTGTCGAATTCTTTGGACGAACACCGCATCTGTTGCACCTCCTGCCCATGGTCAAGCTCGTGGCGGCAGGGTGTTTCAAGCCTGAACTTAGGAATTGCATTATGGTAACATTTAGTCCTGGATGCTGTAGCAACAACTGGATATATGTATGGTCACAGGCTCACAGCTTGAGTGTTTCTAGGATCACTTCATTAAGAGTTAATGCAAGCAACCTTCCGTGATATTGCGATGTTGACTCGGATCTGTTGTTTTTCGGTGACATTGCGGACATGAGTAAAATCAGCGAAATACGTGTGGCCTGGGTCCGTTGGTTTTATTTATGGCTTTATCATGAACATAAAGATGTGGTACTACTGGGATGTTGTTGCCTCGTTCACGTGTGTGTGTTCTGTCCAATGATGATGTTCCTGCAAGTTTGCCAGCATATCCTCAACTGTTTCCTGCAAAATTTGCATGGACATCCTGCATCCTGAAGATCTGGTCACTGGCTTGGCTATGTCAGTATCACTTGGCTGTTGCTAATTCTTCAGCTAGGCAACAAGATCTGATCTCTGCAGCTGAATTCTTCCCACTAGCAGCTCACCACACTTTCAGGCTTCTTTGTAGGCCATGGTAGCAGTTATTGTCAGTTGGTTTATAGGAGTATTTTATTTTAGTGGATGCTCCATGCTAGTCAAAAAACCTCCCTGGAATATACCCAGCACAACAATCATTGACCACATGAATTGGCAAAAATGACTCAGATCTGAGCTCTCAGCCAAACCAATCGAAGAAAATAAAAATGCTTCATTGTACTAGCCTTGCAAGAGGGCTCACCTGGCCAGCTAATAAATCCAGTTTTACATACAAGAATTGGAGTAGTCCTGGTGAACAGAAAGTTTTAGCTCTAGTAGTAACACGAATGTGGATTATTCAGTTATTTTTAAAAATTTGGGGCGACGTCAAAAGAGCTAAACTATAATTCATTGTTCTTGAACCCTTTTTTTTTTCTGTTCTTATGCAAGCACCATTATTTTCTTGGGTCACTCTCTCTTCGCTCTTATCGACGTCGCTTTGTCACTTATCACTGCACTGAAAGCACACTAGCATAGACCTTTTCCTATGCAAAATAAAAAAACACCGCTTGTATTTAGCTTGGCAGGCAGTGTTAAACACTCCTTTCGTCTGGAAATGCTTGTCGGTGAAACGGATAAAAATAGATGTATCTAGAACTAAAATACGTCTAGACACATCCGTTTCACCGATAAGTATTTCCGGACGGAGGGAGTAGAACCCAGCTGCACACTTTCACATCACCGGAGATCGGATTATGCGTGAAAGATTTGGGTTTTAGCTTCCCAGGATCCCCATCCAATCATAATATATCGCAGCGCGGAAGAAGAACAATATTAGAGAAAGAGAGAGGGGAGATGTTGGAGGCGATTAAAAGCATATGCTTCCCAAAGTTCCCTCCGATATCCCCTTCTTCCCCGACGGAATATCCCCCTCGAATTCTCCCACTCCTCTTCTCTCTCTCTTATATACTCAGCCCCGAACACGCCGTCTTTCTTGCTCCCACACGCAGCAACCATTCCAACACACACGCAAGAAGAACTGCAGCTTGTGCGAACCAGGGCGTGCTTGGTGTGCTGTGAGGGTGGCGGCGGCAATGGCGATCGGCGCGGACGGCCTGGAGGAGGCGCCGCCGCTGCTCCTCGACGCCGACGAGGCAGCCTACCCGCGCCCGCGCCGCGTCGCGCTCTTCGTCGAGCCGTCGCCGTTCGCGTAAGAACTCACCTGCCCGCCCTTTCAAGCTTCCTTTGTGAGGGTTCTTTGTTGGTAATAAAGCTCCGGCCTGGTCTTTGTTGGGCCTTGGGATATTATGTGAATAAGAAAGAAATTTGGTTGAGTTCCCTGTGAATCGATTCAGTTGGTTGAGCACTTGAGTTGCTACGCTTTGTGAATTGCATTTTTTGAAACGGAAACTGTGAATTGCATGCATGGATACTGACGGAGAATTCATTTTCTTTGTAAATGGCCACTTATTGTTTTGGCACAACTGCTGATGATGATTAAGCTGAGTCTCCATGTATGCTCGCACGTTTTAGACTAATTTTGGGTGGGCCTTCCGTGCATGTTTGCAGCTACATCTCCGGGTACAAGAACCGGTTCCAGAACTTCATCAAGCACCTGCGCGAAATGGGCGACGAGGTACGCATTTTTGACTGGCATTGGCTCTAGAACAATCACAGGACAGTGGATGATTAGTACTATGTCTTAATTAAGGACGTTTCTGATGTGTGTTCTGCACTCTGCAGGTCATTGTTGTGACTAACCATGAGGGGGTTCCCCAGGAGTTCCACGGCGCCAAGGTTATTGGTTCATGGAGGTAAATTCTCAGGATTTGTCTTAGCACTTTAAATGCTTGTAGAACCATGAATTGCTCTCAAGGAATACTACATGTTTCCAATTTTTAGGCATTAGGAGATTCTACTATTTGTAATTCAAGCTTATAATCGAATCAAGTACCACTTGGGAAAAGAAAACACTGCAATCATATTACTTTCTGAATAAGTGCTCCATCTGTATGAACTTGACGAATGATATGATGATCAATCCATAATAGAATGGCAGTGTTGTGATCATTTCGATCGAACCACATGATCTGCTGTGCCTTTGTGCTTACAACTGTTTACCCATCCTTTCCAGCTTTCCATGCCCACTGTATGGAAAAGTTCCTCTCTCACTGGCACTCAGCCCTAGGATCATCTCAGAGGTTGCAAAGTTCAAGCCTGACATCATTCATGCATCCTCACCTGGAATTATGGTAACTTTATTTCTACATTCATTTCACTGATCATTTATCCTCTGGTGGTTGGTTAGTCACTAAGTAACACTCTGCTCCATTTTCAGGTTTTTGGGGCCCTTGCTATTGCTAAGCTGCTCAGCGTCCCCCTAGTGATGTCCTACCACACCCATGTCCCAGTGTAAGTTATTTTCTCTTAACAATGCTCGTATGGCCGTTAATTACTAATACTGCAAGGTCATTTATTTTACTTTCCAATGGGAATATAAAAAGTAAGTAGGGCACATTCAAAAATAATTCAGAATGCCCTGCGATAATGACTCATGTAATTGGATAATTTATAATACCCAGAGTAAAATAAATGCAAGGTCATTTATTTTCCTTTCCAATGGGAATATAAAAAGTAAGTAGAGCACATTCAAAAATACCCAGAGCACATTCAAAAATAATTCAGAATGCCCTGCGATAATGACTCATGTAATTGGATAATTTATAATACCCAGAGTAAATTAGTAATGCGGTCGGTTTAGTTATTGTGTGGAAACATAAATAACTGGGTTGTGCCTACAGCAATATCAAGCAAGTCACGTGTTAAGATTTATGGAATAGTAACATAGAAGTGCATTAAGCAATTCAGATTGCAGCTCTTAAGAAGAGACTTAGGCAAGAAGCACCGAGATAGAAAGCCTTTTTGTCTTCTACTTTAAATTGCTAGTGAACAACTTCAGCAAAGCTGTTTTGATCTGATTGTTTGATCAGTTTGCCATAGCCGCCGAATGATATCTACATTTTCTCTGCAGATACATTCCAAGATATACATTTAGCTGGCTTGTGGAACCGATGTGGCAAATCATCAGTAAGCCATCCACTCCCACCTAATCTGCAATCACTGCAAACACTCAAACTTTTATATGACCAAACCACTGATCTACCCCTGCTGTTATCCACAGGGTTCCTTCATAGAGCTGCTGATCTAACTTTGGTGCCATCTGCTGCTATCAGCAAGGATTTTGAAACTGCCCATGTCATTTCTGGTTGGTTGGTTAATAGTTTTATCTCTTACATTGTAGTTGCATATTACATGTCCTAATGTTCTTAACTTTTCTGATGTTAATGATTTGGTTTACATCCTTGTTCAGCTAACAGGATACGCCTTTGGAACAAAGGCGTCGATTCTGCCAGCTTCCATCCCAGGTTCCGCAGCCATGAGATGCGAGTCAGGCTAAGGTGAAATTCCACTTCATTTCTTCTGAAATGTTATGTACAAGATAGATTAAGTTGTTGACACTTGTGTTGTCTGATGCATTGTTTTCAGTGATGGTGAGCCCGAAAAACCGTTGATAATTCACGTCGGACGCTTTGGGCGCGAGAAGAATCTGGATTTCCTGAAAATGTGAGCAACATTCATACATTGCAATTCATGATTCATTATTATGTTTACTTTTCTTTTAACAAGCGTGAAGCTTCTACCCAAAATGAGATGAGTATCATTTCCCTCTGTTGTGCCTTGCACTATGAGCAGCTTCTCACTGATCTTGCTTCGTGGTTGAGCAGGGTAATGGATCGGTTGCCTGGAGTAAGAATTGCATTCATCGGAGATGGACCATATAGGACAGAGCTAGAGAAGATGTTTGAGGGGATGCCGGCGGTGTTCACCGGGATGATGCAAGGGGAGGAGCTCTCGCAGGCATACGCGAGCGGCGACGTCTTCGTGATGCCCTCGGAGTCGGAGACGCTCGGCCAAGTAGTCCTGGAGTCCATGTCGTCCGGGGTGCCCGTGGTGGCGGTCCGCGCCGGCGGGATCCCCGACATAATCCCGGAGGACGTGGAGGGGAGGACCAGCTTCCTCTTCGCCCCGGGGGACCTCGACGACTGCGTCGGCAAGATCAGGCTGCTGCTGACGGACGACGAGTTCAGGGGCGAAATGGGGAGGACCGCCAGGGCGGAAATGGAGAAGTGTGACTGGAGGGCCGCCTCCAAGACGATCCGCAACGAGTTCTACAGCTCGGCAATCGACTACTGGCGGAAGAAGCAGGCGGAGATGGTCCAGCCGCTGCAATGGCTGGCACAAATGTTCATGCCGGCGTCGAACCGGGTCATTGGCGGCGGCATCAAGCAGTAGTGGTGCATCTTAGCCATGATCTAGGCAGGTGGGGGGCTGGAAGATGGATGGACAACTCCATGCACTCCTTGTAAATTCTTGGTCTACAATAGTTCAGTGTCTATAGGTGAGAAGATAGTTTCTACTCTTTTCTTTGTGGAATTGGGATACTGTGATTGGTTGTAATGTAATAGTGGAAATGTGACGAACTTTCTGGTGGTGCGCATGATCCATCAGTGCATCTTGTGGAAGCAAACACAATCCATATCAGCCATGAAATGCCCACATATGTACTCCCTGCATTCATGCATATAGACTCTGCATGTAGTCCGTGTTGAAATATCCAAAACATCTTATAAGTATTTGTGAACAGAGGGAGCAAGTTGTAAGCTTTGTTGCATGGGGAAAGGAGCGGAAAATGAGAAAACAGCAGCATACATGTGAGTACAAGCAGAAATACTTGTGAACCGGCACTGTCGTCGCTATGGAAGCCTTTTTACAACTCATGATGTTCGCGGCATCATAAGATTTCTGCATACCACCTGTAGAAACCCATATGGTTAACATAACGCAAGCTAGTTGCAAATTTGTTGCTTTCGTCTCCATCTCAGATGCCTTCGGTCCAGTCATATAACCAGGTAAATAATACTCCCAAATGTGCTTTAGGAGCACCGTGTACGGAGGAGAATGTCGAAACTCCCATAACATGGGAATAAGACTTGGCAAAGTGGAAGGGTTCAGAGACACCCGTCCGGAAAGAAGAAACACAGATGAATACGAAGACAAGGGGCCACAAACAAGAGCAGCAGAAAATTTTTAAAACCACCAAAGTAACACAAAGGTTCAACAAGAGGCAATAACCAGTGCAGCCCGATAATCAGGCTGTCGAGCAAGCAAGGCAGCTACAAGCTTCCCTATCACAACACAAATTGGAGCCTCCAATTACCAGCAACCACGATGACATTACAATCTACACTGAACAAGCGAGAAAGACAAGTTTCTGAACACATAGACAGTGTTTACTGTCCATCTCCAGATTCACCCTTGGGAGCATCCTTCATTTCTTCAGCGGCGTCCTCCTGCAGCCAAGCAAAGTGGAATGTACATATTTAGGATTGATTCGGTGAGAAGATAGGAAGCAAGTGAGGGTATGCTCGGGAGGAATGAAGTACCGAGATGTCAGAAGTCCACAGCGTCAGGTTATCACGCAGAAGCTGCATGATCAAAGTGCTGTCCTTGTACGACTCCTCGCTCAGAGAGTCCAGTTCCGAGATGGCCTCATCAAAAGCCTGACATGAGCAACGCAGAGTAAGGCTACAGTATATACTCTGCTATCTTAGAAAACATAAATAATTCTGCTTAATAGCTTTGAAAAGCCTACTACAACCATAATTTTTGTTGATCATCCTATGACCAGGGACATTATGTGGAACAGTCATTATTTCTTTATCGATCTTTCAGGTCCAACAACAACCCTTCTTTGCCTAACCAACTGTAGCTCATAACACTGATTCCTTGTTAACAGTTGTTACTCAAATAAAAAAGGGCAGCCCGGTGCACGTACTTGTTATTCAATTATTAGTCGCGATTATCAAGCCCGAATATTAGATAAAACTGTATTGACTTTGAATCATCTCAGATCCACATGGTTCTATTCAGTTCAGATGTACTGATAAATCATAATAGACCAGCACAACTGGTTATTGTAGAAAACAAACCTGCTTGGCCAGGTCGCAAGCACGGTCAGGAGAGTTGAGGATCTCATAGTAGAACACTGAGAAGTTGAGTGCCAGCCCAAGCCTAATAGGATGAGTCGGGGGCAGCTCTGCAAGTGCAATCTCCTGAAAGATTCAACATGAACTCAACTGAGCAAGAAATTCACCACCAAATAATTAAACAGGACAAATCACGCATGAAACAGATTTCTTGCCAACGAATCAATGTTAGGACCATGAAATCCAGGTCAAGCAAACTACCTGAGCAGCTTTGTATGCGACCATGGTGTTCTCAGCAGCATCCTTCCTCTCAGTTCCACTCTTGAACTCCGCAAGGTACCTATTACAAAAATATTCAACCAAATCAATCTAATGTGCAATGAAGCAAACATGCAGGAACTATATGCTGGACATTACTGTAATACCTGTAGTAATCACCCTTCATCTTCAGGTAGAAGACCTTGGACTCTGGAGCAGTAGATGAGGGGACAAGGTGGGAATCAAGAAGCTTGAGGATACCATCACAGATCTTGGTGAGCTCAACCTCAATCTTTCCACGGTAGTCCTTGATGAGTGTGACACGGTCCTCATTGCCACGGCTCTCTTCCTTCTGCTCAATGGAGGAAATGATGCGCCACGAGGCACGGCGGGCACCAATAACATTCTTGTAAGCAACTGATAGAAGGTTGCGCTCCTCGACTGTGAGCTCCTCGGAGTCAACTGTCTTGGCCACCTTCTCCATGAACTCAACCATCTCCTCGTACCTCTCAGCCTGCTCTGCAAGCTTGGCCATGTACACATTCTCCTCGCGGGAAAGCTCAGCAGGCTGCGCCATCTTCAGTGTCTGTGGCTTCTAACAGTCACCAAAGGTCAATCTGGAGTATCGAGAAATTTCAGTTAGCTAAATGTCAGCTGCCATTTCGTTATTACAACAAACACATGCAAGCTTAAATCTAGCCATTGTTACTGAAGTAAACTAGCTTGACCCTTCAATCACATAATTTCACATTGCTCAAATCTTTAAAGCGAGAATTTTACACAATAATTCAAACCAACTTAAGCAACATACTATATACTGTGAGATCGACATCAAGCAACCACAATCCAGAGCACACAGATTTGGGGCCATTTCTCCCCAAAGCGATTCCATGTGCTATATGGTATGGCACCCCATCTGTCCCGTGACGCTTCAACTAAACTACCAACCAATCTGTACCCATACACCTATCCACATTTCCAGGTGACCTTATGACATATCAGTACTCATACACCTATCCATATTAGAACAGCATAATCCAACCACCTTGCAGTTCCACTGTCTCTGTCATAACTCCTTGTGCTCTCTCTTGTCCAGACTAGCTGTTAGGCAAAGCCAGTTGGATCACCCGCACCGCCCACCTCCACCCTTATCGCTGCCATCACCCTCATCTTTCTTCTTAGGAGGGGGGTGATTAGGCATGCTCTGAAAGAACCCGATCGAGAACAGCGACAGCGACAGCTGGACCTGGTCCCGGCCCAGCCTGGCAGGAGGCTGCTGCCGCCTTCCCCTTTCCTGAGCAGGCGCAGCAGGAACACCGGCACGGCGCCGCTGGATGGGCCGGATGGAGACGGCGTGCAGGCGGCGGAAGCCGCCGAGCGAGAGCACGACGGCGCGGAGCTGCTGCTCGGAGAAGCCGAGGTCAGCCCACTCCCTCACGCAGGCCGCCTCCCAGAGCCGCTCGTCCTGCGCGAGGGCCCGCCAGCCCCGGCTGACGCACGCCGCGCTGGCCAGCGTCCGCGCCTCCGCCCGCCGCAGCACCTCGAACATCAGGTCCTCCCCCAGATACGGCACATCACCCCCATCCGGTGCAGGCGGCTGCTGCGGCGGAGGCTGTGAGGAGGAGGAGGTGGACGCCTCGTCGGCCTGGCTCGAGCTCCCGGTCCGCTGCTGCTTCTTGGCCGGCTCGCTGGATCCGCCGCCACCACCACCACCCGAACCAGGAGGAGGCGCCCAGGGATCGCGGCCGCCCGAGGAACCGGAAGGGCACTTCATGACGAGGCGGAGGGATCGATCTACTTGGGCCCGGATCCGCCTGCCCGCCTGCGGTAGCGGTAGCGAGCGAGGGAGGGAGGGGTCGAACACCTGCGGCGACGACGGGGCGGATCTAGATCTAGAGCGGCGGGCGAGGTCCCCTAGCGGGAGGGATTTGGCTGGGAGGATCGCTGGGGGAAGGGAAGGGGAGGGGAGGGGAGGCTCGTCCGTACCTCGAGACGAACGGCTGCCGGAGCTGCGGCGTCGGCGGTGGCGCCGCTGGGGAGGGGAGATCGGCCGCCTTGGTGGCTGGTAGGTGGGTGGGTGGTCAGGAGGAGGGAGAGGAAAATAATGGTGTGTGTGTGGAGGAAAGCGGCCGCCGCTGCCGCTGATAATGATGGTCTCGCCCTCCGCCAGCCTGGCCGGCTGGGCTGGGCTGGGCTGTCCGCCGAGCTGGGCCGCGCGAGGGGATGCGGCCCGCGTGCCCACGGGAGGAGCGAGGCTGGTCGGGAGCAGCGATTGCTGGGAGGAACGGACTCGCTAGCGTTTTAGTCCCACATCGGCCAGCGGAGGAAACACGCACCGCGGCAGCGGACCCGTCCCTTCGGGGACATCCGATAAAATTGGAACGATACAGAGAAGATTAGCATGGCCCCTGCGCAAGGATGACACGCACAAATCGAGAAATGGTCCAAATTTTTTTGACATTTCGCGCGCCGGTCCCTCAGTTCCTTACACATAAGTCCCCCGGTGCCTTTCGTTCCTGCCCCCGTTTATTTTTGGAGCTTACAAATAGATCCTTCTTCCTTTGGGCGATGATCTCTCTGCCTTCTGCGTGCACTGTGGCCGACTAGTCTTAATTTGTTACGCGTAGGTCCCTGCTCTGTTGTCATTCTTGATTGTACAAGGCTTCACTTCTGGACTGGACCTCCACTTCTCTTTTCATCATCAGATAGATAGAATAGTAGGTGCGCTCTGTCCAGTCATTTCCTGCTTAGGTTTATTTTTTGTTAGTTGTTTTAATTATTTATTTTGTGCATCTTTGGGTGTTGTTGCTTTTATTTGAGGAGTAGACCGCTGCCACCACGGTACACCAATACGGCGCAAATTGCTAATCAAAATTTTTTTTTGGAAAACCGTCTTTTCTACAAATGATGCCGCAATTGTGATGGTTCTATGCAATTAACTCGATTAAATCCAGTTGACGAATGTCTCGTAAAAGCATCGCATGTGCAGTACATCCGTTCTTTTAATTTGAAATTTGTAGCAATGACCCATATGTTTTTCGTAACATTTAACATTTTAATGGTGTTTGAAATACGTTTCTTTGATTTGAAATTTGTGACAATGACCCATTTTAATGGTATTTTCAGCAAAAAAAATTCAAAATAGGTCATTGTCAGTTAGTCAGGATGCATTTTAGTCCATGGGCATTATATACTTTTCATCAGACAGAGTAAGTAATAAGCTCAGGCGACCGAAGCCAAAAAAATTGATTGTAATTTCTCAAATACTAATTTTCAGTGTTGTTTTTGTGAGCAGATAAGTTTAAGCTAAACTAGCCCAAGAAGTCTTACAAATTACAAATCTTGTCGGGGCTAGCTGATGTAGAGATCTTGTCTTGGTATGTAGTAGCATTCCATGGAAATCCCTGGCTGCATGATGAACTGCTCCCGGAACTGGCCTGCCCGATTGCTTGGAATGTCAATTGCGAGCTCGTCTGGGCCGGGCATCCCTTCAGCTTGCAGCCCTTCACCAAGTATTAGAAATTGGTTGCCCACAATGAATGATCCAGACACACGAACGGTGATCTCTCTTTCCCCATCTGCACCACAATGTATCTTCTCAACAACATGAAAAATCCCCCCACTAGGCTGATCACCTTTAAACTTGTTTCTTATGGTTGACAAAGTATCAAATATGGCACTTTGCCCGACATACACATTCCCTGAGAAGCGGAAAGATGATTCTTCCATGTACGGTGTCTTCGTATGATGCCAGGATCCATCAGAGCCATTGAACAGAAGGTAATAATGAACAACAAGCATCTCTGCCATTTGCTTCAACCTTTCTGTTGGATTCACAACACCCCCGACGTATGCCGCCAAGTCGACGCCGGCTTCCTCATACCTCTTGTCTCTTGATGAATGGGTGTGACAAAAGCTGCTCACATGTAGACCTTGCATCAGGCTCTTTCTGCAAGCAGTCATCTATAAATGAACGGAACTCCGGTGAATATGCATCTTCTGGTGGTGTCGGCGATGGATCATCGAGTATCTGCAGCATGAGATTGGTTGGGCCTTCACTGAAATCATAGGGAAATTTACCGGTAGCACACTCCAGTACCGTCAGCCCGAGACTCCAGATATCAGCGGCGTACAAGTAGTTGTCGCCGCGAATTCTCTCGGGCAACATGTATGTCACGGTGCCTACAAAGGTGGCACGCATGGCCATCGTGCCGTCCAAACCAGCGCTCACACCAAAGTCTGCAATTTTTTATTCACCCTTGATTAGCATGGCCCATGCGCAAGGATGGTACGCACAAATCGAGAAATGGTCCGATTTTTTTAACATTTTGCGCGCTGGTCCTTTCCCTTCTCGCATATATGCCCCTGAAGCCTTATTTTCGCGCCCTCGTTCAATTTGGAGATTACAACCAGGTCCTTTCTGGGTTATTGCTTGTCTTTTGTGCGTAAAACGGCACGGCACACTGCACATATACTTCTCCAAATAGTGCTACACCATGTTGTAATTTTCTTACAAGCAGGTCCCTGCTCTATTGTAATATCTGATTCGTTAGAATGAAATCCTGTTGGAGCTTCACTACATGCTCTTCCACTTCTATTTTATTTACTATAGAAGAAGTATATGTGCAGTGTGCCGTGCCGTTTTCTAATCTGTACTATTTATTTGTGAGTAGTTGTTTATTTATTCCTGGCCTTTTTATGTTGTTCCTCCACTTCTTGTAAGGTAGAAGTATACATGCACTCTATCGTGTTGTTTCCTCTATACGATTTCTTTTTTACTAGTTATTTATTCATTTGTGATTTTAGCCGAGATGGCTGCCGTGTGAAATCCATTGAAAGCTTATACTACATGGTTGAAGAGCATAAGTTTTCACATGTAGACAGCCGTCACCAGCTTCAACCCAGGAAACATAACTGGTTTGGCACAATGATCTCTGTACACAAATGGCGTCGCTCTGTTACGTGGAGACGACACTTCACACACATCGCTCACAGTGTGCCAGCCTTTCCTCTGTCACATGATATGCGACACATCGACACAATGACACGTGACTCTGGACACCTCAGACGAACAACACGAATAACCAAGACATAGGCAGGCGATGATGAAGAAGGCAGAGACAAGCAAGACATCACAAACGGATTAGAAAATATACAGATGGGAATGCAAAGTAAATTATTCTAAAATTTTAAATTATGCTTTAACATGAGTGAGGTCGACTTTTTTTTCTTTGCGAATCACGTACTTTCTTAGTGAAATGCAATAGTTTGCTGACAGTCCGCTAGGAACAAAGGATCCAGATTAAGCCGGAGGCATCTTCTCCGAGTGACGCGCTTGCTTCGCATCGGTGGACCTCCTCATTAGCTTCTCGCCCAACATGACCAAAAGAAATGTCAACGAAATTCCTGCTTAGATCACCTGCAAAAAAAAAAAGAAATTCCTACTTAGATCCTTGATCTCCTGAAGGATGCCTAGTTTGAACGCTCATACTTTGCGAGGTTAATGATTGTTTCATAACTAAGGCACGCACGTGAGTTAGACTTCAAAAAAATAGATCAGCCATGTAACTATGTGCACGTCACCGGTAGAATTTCAATATGAAGTTTGGAATTATACCATAGTCAGTATTCGTGCTTTAATAACCGTTTCATTTGTTTTTCATCTCTTGACCGTAAATTTTTCCAATGATCGAGAAAGATAATTTTTTGATGTCTTTTCTCTCCAAAGAATGTGCACGCCTAAAATATTTCATTAGATTTGCTCCAAGATGAATAGAGGAACTTGTCCTTCCCTTAAACCTCGTGCCATAAGCACGCCACATTCATCTTTATAACCTTATTGTCTTTGATGTCTCATGATAAATGATGTCTAGTAGATAGAGGAACTCTTTGATGGCTCCACAAGCATACAATGTTTTATGTGGGTTCTACTGAAAGCAGACTTTCCTATGAGATATCGGTCAACAACAATGGGTTTGCAAAATTCATCAATCAAGTCGTTGTAGTATAGTGGTAAGTATTCCCGCCTGTCACGCGGGTGACCCGGGTTCGATCCCCGGCAACGGCGATTTTTTAGCTAGTTCTGGGCATTGGTATTTTGCTTCAGCAAAGAAATAAGTTACTGAAGCTCATCCTCCTCTGTACTACACGCACGCACGCCACTCTGCATTTTTCCCAGAGCAGATCCAACTTTGCTCAATCATGCAAACTTGGTTGGTTCCACCCATTTCTGCAGCATCCATCTATCCCAAGAGCAGATCCAATTTTGCTCAATCAATCATGCCAATAACCAATCGTCTCGCAGCCGTCTGTCAGGCAATGTGGTGATTTCTTGTGACTAATCTTGCAGAATTGGTTTTCATAAGACTATAAATATAATCTTTGGGTATGGAAAGGAAAGGATGGCGTGTTTTCTAATGTTGTGTCGAAATTTTGCTTTTGCCGACACAACCATCAAAAGTAGCTTGTTTGGATATGTATGTGGTGTGATCAGTACAGTCAACACGACGAACCGACATATGCCTAGGTAAGAGAACCGACTGTCGGCTGAAGGCGTCGTCAGGGGTGAAGGGGCTCGGATGGGAGGATTTGCAGGCGCGGGGCTGAGGTTGCTTGAGTTTCGAGGTTGTGCGAATGTGGTGTGGGTGATAGGCACCATCGTCTCCTCTGGTTGGTGCTCTCTGGCGGTGTGGCGTCTCGATCCTCACGGAAGGGGATAGGGTTCCCCTTCCCAGTGGCAGCGGCGTGCGTCATTTAAACCGGAGACACCTGGGTCTACTCAATGGTGGTGCTTTGTTGCCTTGCCTCTCGCATCTTTCTTTGGTTCCCTGCCGCCTCCTCTTCAGCGGCAGACTCCATGAAGCTTTCCTTTTTTCAACTAGTTGGGCGTAGACAGTGGCGGTGCTGCCAGCATGGCTTGTCCCAAATCGAGGTGGTCGCTCTAGGTCCATCGTTCGATGTGAGGGCGACATTCTTCTAGCTCTCGGGTCAGCTTCTCTGAATATCGACGGTACGATGCCACGAGCCATGGTGAGGGGGTAGGGTCCCTCTTCGGTGACAGAGAAGGAAGTTGATGTGTTCCCTCCTTCCTTAGGTGCTCCTGGAGGAATGTCCATCTTCGACGGTCGGCTCATCTACACCCGGTGAACAGTAAAATGAAAAAAAATAGTAAAAAATAAATAAAACATTCCGAAACTTTTCTACAAGCAAGATACTTGAGTGCACCAGGTGCGTGCAAAATTTCATGGGTAAACGGCATTTGAGGAGCCCATGCCAAACAAGGCAAAATCGGTTATGAACAGTTTGTTTCTTTTTCAAACTTTCTCACATACCTGAAATTTATCTTCCTTGCCACGACCTCCTCGGATGTCCAAACTCCACCAAATTTGGCACGGACATCACGCATTCGGCCATCTTGCACCACAAATTTTTTTGGAAGTTTTTGATCTTTTTTACTATTTTAAACATTTTTACTGTTCATGGATGGGAGCATCTAGACCTGGGTGCACAAACGCCGCGTCCTGTTGGGGATATTGAAAACGGTGTTGTCCTTTCTTTTGTTTTTATTATGTTATCACCCGCTAATGGAACCCCATCCAATTTTGGATTGAATGAGAAAGAAATTTCTCAGGATATTTACGCGGCCACCTGACATTTCTCTCGATACTAAGCCGGCTCTCGTTGTCGTCGTCCATCTCGCCATCGCCAACTCTACAATTTTCAATCATGACTTATATTAAAAACCTATTATATAAATTAAATATTAGCCACAATTCAATATTCATCTCAAAATCTAAAAGATTTTAATTCTACAAACATTCTTAAACTACATACTTATGAGTTATAAAATTGTGCGTATAATTGTGAAAATGTTTCTATAATAAAATAATACTTATGAATTATAAATTTATATTTTTTGTATTATTTAAAATTATAGGAACATTTTTAAAAATTTATATAAATTATTTAGTATATATGAGTATTTTTAAAATAATGCGTGAACATTTTTTCATTTAATATAAGATTGTATATTAAAATGATTAAATTTACTAATCAACATTTATATGTATGATATTTATAAGACACAAATATTCAAAGATTATTTTTGTTACTTATATATGTTTTACAAATATCTTAAGAAACTAACGTGTGCAAAATGGGCTGCACTAACTGCAGACCATTTAAGCCTAGTGAGCTTCTCGATTATAGTAAATTAAGTTATTTATCTATACCGGACAGAAAAAAGCGATGGATTTTTTATTAAAAAATGTTTTTCTTATACAACTTTTGAAACTATGGGTCCAATTTAATAAATCTCAATTATATACACTGATTGTCCTCCCCTATGCCGAATTACGACTCTCTGTCCACACATGGGTAGAAGAGGCTCTTTTTGTTCATGTTTGGGCGGAAGATCACTCTTCCTCCGTAGGAAGGCTGAAGAGTAGGTCTTGGTCCATTTAAAACGAGGAAGAGTGGTTTTCCTTCACTTAATAGAGGAAGAGTTCATGTAACACATGAAAGAGTGGACATCCACCTAGCATGTGCACGTCCCATATACACCATAGCACCTCTTGGTCAAACCATCGTGTCATGAGGACTAGATCGACGAGGAGAATCCATTCAGATGAAGAACCACTTGAATCATGCATAGTGGAGGACGAATTTTGCCTTTCAATCTACATTGATCACCGTATTTCTACATCATCCTCAATGAGATATTTTTGAATTAATTGCACACATCTATTCATCTAGATGTCATCAACATCATATGAATTACCCCTCTTCAAATTGTTTGTATTTGTCGAAGTTGGAAACATCCGGTTCACGTCCTAGGATATGACAAGTCATGGTGTGCGCGACGAGTGACAAGATTAGTATGAGGGACAATGTCTATGAAGTTGGCAGTGTCTAGATGAGTAGATGTGTGAGAGTAATTGGAATATTACTCACCATGCACGATGTAGGCTTGCGATGGTTGGTGTAGACCAATCGACACAATTCATTCTCCCAGATGCATCGTTAAAGCTATTCTTCGTCTCACCCGCAAAAGAAAAGCTATTCTTCGTCTGAATGGGTTTTTATAATCGATAAAGTCCAGTTGGCGTGAGGATTCGGTAAGGGGAGCTCCAGGTCGGAGGGGGTGTGATTTTGCGTGAGGTATCGTGGTTCTTCATATTTTCGTTTACATGATGAAGGAAGACTTCGATCTTTCCTGGAAAGAAGAGTGCTCTTTGGTCCACACATGGACGAAAAGGGGCTCTTCGGCCCATGCGAGGACAAAGAGTCATTCTTCGGCCCAGGGAAGGACGACAAAGTTATACAAATGATATCTTCTAAATCGGTATCATATTTTTGAGATTTCACTAAAAATATATTAAAAAGAGAATTCAAAATTGTGCGTGTGTGTGGCTCGTAGGTCTCGAGTTTGGTTCCTCATTGCCGCATTTTGTGTGTGTTAATTTCCCCTTTTGTAATGACAAACGGAACTCACCTTGTTGGGGGCTTTTCCATGAAAAACAATTCAAGTGCGGTTTTTGTAAAATAACAGGCCACACCACACATCTTATCTCCATTGTCTAGTCATTCATTGTGGGTCCCGTGCCACACTGGCTCGCCTCGTCAGCATCGTTTTCATATCCAAACACAATTTGCACCGTACATGCACGCCCGAGCCAAGTTCCGACACCCGCTCAATGTATGCCACATATTCCAGTACTAAAGTGACTTCTTTTGGTCAATTTCAAACACCGGTAGTGTAATCCACTCTTTTGAGAAGTGGAGATTTTTCTAGTAACTTTTTTTGAATTTATTGTAGCTCGGGAGCAAACGATATCGGATGGATTTTCGTATGCAGATACTGTAGATCGATATATGCCCCGGTTCACCGGACGATTTGATTCGACAGTAGTAGTAAAAAAAAAGAAAGATGTGGCGTGCGTCGCTAACCATGCCAGTGCCTGACGTTGCGGCAGTGCCGTAGCTGCAGCCATAGGGGAGTGGCGACTTGACGCTGTACGTTTACTTCCGTCGTGAACATCCGTTTAAACATTAAGTAATTCCTTGATGGAGAAAGTATATTTTCCCTTTTGATTTAATTACTAATCATGTATACCTAAACAGTCGATTTTCACTAACTCAAATTCTCTGAATATATAACTATACCAACTCATCACGCCAGATGTACTCTCTCCGGTCTTTTTTACTTTGCACATAAGATTTTGTCTGAAGTCAATCTCTACTCCTAATATCTCAGTACGTAGGTCTTTCGTTCGTTTCGTTCGTTTCCACCTTTCCATCGATCCCCCACCCCACCAGGCGATCTCCCTTCCACCGATTTTTTTTCTCCCTCCGAAAACCAAGACCGGTTTTAATTCATACCCAGAAAAACCAAACCAATCCTTCCATCGATCCCACCCTTCCATATAACACACCAATCCTTCCATCCTTCCCTTCCATATACGACATCAATCATATCGAATATTTTCGTCACAAAAAGCTTCCATAAACAACAGTTTATAATCAATTAATATCAATTAATACGTAAGTTGTTTCGTCCGTTCATCTCCACCCATCCAACATAGACATGGCTACCCCTCCCCTCAATCTCACGCAGAAAGGAAGGAAATAAACCAAGAATTGGAAACCCACTCAGGGGCTACCCCTGCCCTCGATCTCACGCACTAAAGAAAGGAAGGAAATAAACAGAGAATTGGAAACCCACACAGGGACGTCAATACCCTTCCTCTCTACCGTTCTCTTTCCTTTCCCAGCTCCCGTTCACAATCGTTAGAGAGGTGGAAATTGATTAAGAGGCCTCAAATCATGGATCCTCTTCGATCCGGACCTCCTCGCGGCCTTCCGCGCCGTCGTCGACTCATACACCCAGGCGCTCGAGTGCGACGTGTACACGAATGCGCCCTACTGGGATCAGCTCCGTGGGCTGCTGCCGGGCTAGACAGCACCATGCCCCTGCCACCGTGGTGGAACATCGGCGAAGTTGATGAGAAGGTGCCACTACACGAGCATTCGTGGCTCCGGCCGATGTGCCGTACGCCGGAGCGCGGGCAAGGAGGCCTGGTTCGTCATGTGCGGCGGGTGCAGTGGTCGCCATTGGCTCTATGACCACGGCTCGGCAGCCTCCGTCACTGCGAACCACATGCTATTCCCCGGATGCAACGAGAATGACTTGGGTTCACTGTACTTTGTGAACGGTTTTAGCTTTTTTTGCTTCTAAAGTGTCACAGGATACCAAAATTCTTGATGATGTATTAGGCACCGGCAGTTCTTGACCAGAATTGATCCAAATGACGAAAACCTCAAACTCCTCAAGCAAATAAACTACAGGTTTGTCATTACGGTCTCACTAAATTTTCTTGTTGATTTTTTACACTTGCAGCACTCTGAAGTTACAATAGTTAGGACTTACTTTTCTACTTCAATTTTCAGTTTAGTTTGTGTTAGGATAGGTTATAATCTCAAGTCAGCAATCAAAAGTATTAGTAGGCAGTACCTGTTGTTTTCACAGTGTCGCTTACATTCTTTTACAGTGTACAGGTTCTTCACTTAATTATACTCAGTAGATGTATTTTCGTGCCAAATTCACTGTAAGTTTTGCCTCTTCATGTGTTGTAGTCTCTACTCTAAGTTCAATGTGACTGTGATTCTAACTTCTCAGCTTCATTAGTTACTTCTCCCATGTTTTACAGTACATCTGAATATGAGTTACACTAGGCACAAGTGGATTTTCCCCATGTTTTTTGTTCAAAGTTCAATGTAACTGGTGTAGATGCGAATCAAACTTTTATTAGTCATAACAGAATTTAATTCCTATGATCTGATTTTTTCTTCTTATTATTTTTAGTGTTAGTCTGAGCATGTTGATCCTATGGGCATTAGCATTACTTGAGAAGTAGTGATCTGCAGGACACAATCATGTGAAATTTAGGATATTTGGCTGCTAGGGGTCTGACCTGGATCGATCTGCCATGCTTTGTTACAGGTTTGTCATCCAGATCTCCTTGTAATTTCCTATTTTCTAGCTTTGTTCTCCTCTCCTTCCTCTTCTTCCATCTTTGTGTTCTCTCTCTTTTTTTGGCTACGTAGAAGAAGTATGTTTCTTATTGCTGTGCTTCGGCCGCAAGTTTGTGGGTAGAGGGGTTTAGTACAGGGTGTTTAGGATGGTTGTTCTATTCCCATTTGTTACAAGATCTGGTGAGTAATATATACAAAAGAAGCTATACCAAAATACAGTTTCACCATTATTGTACTTTATTTATTATCATGATATGAAGTAAACAACCAAATTGGTAACAGTGAGACGGACAGAGGAAGACCTAAGTTAAATTTATGGAAGAAAACTACCTATGTAGCTTGTAAAGATTTAGCTGAATTTAAAGAAGAAGCTCACTTACCTGTTTGTGGGCTGGCCGGCTAAGGCTGGGTAGCCACTGCTTGTTGTTGCAGTTCCGCGCCTGCGTGTGCGTGGGGTGCAGTAGTGGTGGGGTGGCGACCTCATGGTTAGCCATGTCACCGTGCTGCTGTTCGGCCATGGGCAGTGATTGAAGTTTTTCGGTGGCCAGTGGGTGGCGTAGCGGTGGCCGGCGGCTGCAGGCTGCTGGTAGATGCAGAGATCTCATTTTTCTAACAATTACAAGCAATCGGTGAAGTAGTAGGAAATAGGAACTTAAACCACAGGATTAGCGGATGACCTGATATGCTATCCGGTGCCCTTTAGAACCAAATAATGTGACTTCTTCTCCAGCAAAAAGAATAATGAGAGGCATGTTACAGTTACTTTTACTCTGAGAATTGCCCATCATTCTGTAACTCAAGACAAACATATAACTTGTGGTATATCCTTGCAGATGTGTGCTCTGCAAATCAAACTATAGAAGCCGAGCCAGATTTTGTCTTCTATGAATAGATGTTGAATGCTAATATAAATCTGCTATATGTCTCAGGGAAACACAGTACCCAGATACCAAATGTGCTATTTCAGTACACACAATGTTTGAATTTCATTTGATGCATATAGATTGTTGATATCTTGGTCTGCAATCCTATATTTGATATTAGGAGGATTATGTGATTTTCACGATATGTAGTTTTGTTTTCATTCAGGCATGCCCAGTCCGCAATGAAGAGGTATTTGGTTAACTTGATGTTTGTGGTGTTGCTATGGCCTCGTCATCTTGTGATGTTTGTGGTGATTCTGTGGCCTCATCGTCGCACCATGATAATGGAAAATCGTGCTCTCCTGTGGCCTGTAAAGCTACACGATACTCTTCTGTTTAAGTCTTTCATACTAGCATAGCAAAATAGTGTGTGTTACCAACGTTTAAATTCCTATGCCTGCCAATCTTATGGTGGATGCAATATCTTCCATTTTAGGTATTGGAAAATGTTTGGTTTTCAGCGTTCACTTATTTTTTGGAGAAAAAATTTAGAGATAAAGTGTTACCTTACTTCATGGCATCCTAGATCGCTTCTATAAAAAAAACCACTCACAACAGCATTATTCTATGCGCGTGCGTGCGCACACACACGCGCGCGCGCATATGTCTGACAAGGTAACGAAGAACATGTTATGTCATATTTTTGGGATTCATGAATAGGCTCAACAAGTAAAATATTGGTGTAAAAAGCATGTGATAGCTAGAGATTGCATCGTCGCCCGTAGCAACGCACGGGCATTTAACTAGTATTCATAAAGTTTGACAAACTTTATAAAAAATATCAGCATTCACAATACGAAAATTAATATCATTAGACGTGTCATGCATTTTATGAAGTTTAATGTTGTTGATGTTGATATCTTTTCATACAAATATGATCAAACTTTACGAAGTTGTTGTATGGAGAGTAAAAAGGACTGGAAGTAGTATAATGGGAAAGAATTCGTCTGAATGTCTCGGACGGAGCGCCTGTAGGTCACTTGCTAGCTTCGGAGCCGCCACGGTCGGGCGCCTCGAGCTGCTAGTGCCCACTTGCCGGACACAATGAATTCCCGTCAAAATGACTCGAACGACGGAGCTCGGACGGATTCCTCCCTGGACTAACGGAGAGCCAGGCGGATGACAAACTCCTCATCGCCTGCCATGCCGGAGACGAGCTGCGGTTGGATCAGAGCGGGACGGAGCGGAAGTGGAGTGGCCAGGGTTTCGCCCCGATGTGAAAAGGAAGGGGATATATGGGGTCAGGGTGAGCCAGCTTGGGCAGATCCAACATGACAAACACACACGAGCCTCCCCATATCTGCCCCTAAGATATGTGCTGATTTGAGGGGTGTCGGACATCATGGACGTTTGGTGGTTCGGTTGGGTTGGATTTTCGTGACCGGGCCATCCGCGCGAAGGATAAGGGTGGTTCGAGTGGGCCGGCAAATAATTTACACACGTAAAAGGTTACGAATATGTGTGGGTGAAAAAAGAACAATTTGTTTCGCTTTGTTAACTTGGTGTCCCGCTCACTTAATATTTTGTAAACAACAATGGGCAATACCTTAGCAAATGCGCAATTTTCACTGACTCTAACAACATAACAGTTTACCCAACCTCCGCATTAATTAAGTTCTCTTCAATCTTCATGACCTATACTAACACCCAAATCACAAATGCAAATGAAAATGCTTGGAGCACTAAAGTTATGAACCCTCACACAATGCATAACTTAATAAACATATATAGGCATGGAAACATCTTGCAACGAATCCAACGGCCACAAAATATGTAGTAGTTTTCACCGTTGGAAATTTGCAAAGTCTGATGTTGAAGTACTGCTACTAAATTGCAACCAAAACCCATCATCTCCAACGCACGAGACCCTTTCCAAGCTAACCTAAACCCTACATTGGTTACTGACTAAGCGTAGTGCATGCAATCCTGTCATCAGGAGGTGAACTTGTCAATGCGGATCTTGAGGGACATCCGCCGGGCCGCCCCCGCCCCGACCAGCAACTTGGGCGGCACCGCCAGGTACGCCAGCTCCTCGACGGCGACGGCGCCGGGCGCCCTGCTGCTCGCCACCTCGATCTCCGCCATGACGGTGTCGGCCTTGCGGTTCGGCGCCGGCGCCGGCCCGCTCGCCCACACCTTGAGCGTGTACCGCGGCCACAGCATGGCCTCCGCCCTGACGCACACCGCCGACACGGCCGCGCCGGAGCCGAGCGCGCCGCCGACCATGAGGAACGCGCGGCCGTCCTCGTCCCCGACCAGCAGGCCCCGCGGCTCCAGCGTCGCCGGCAGCTGGAGCGCGAGGACCTTGCCGTACTGGAAGTTGTGGACCGGCAGCGAGTGGAGGGCGGTGAGGTGGCCGAGGAGCGCCGGCGCCGGGCCGACGAAGCCGCAGCCGGGGACCGCGCAGTCGCAGGGCGCGTGCGGGCACTCGCCGCGGTGGCCGTCGAGCTCGTGGTAGGTCACGTAGCGCCCGCAGCCGTCGTGGTCGCACTCGGCCGTGGTCGAGGAGACGACGGCGTCCATCACCGTGCTGCGGACGTCGAAGGCGCCGCCGCACTCCGCGCAGGGCTCCGCGAGGCAGCCGCCGCAGGCCACGTGCCCGCCCTTGCACTGCGCGGACCGGCCGGAGGGATCAAAATACTAGCTGCTGTAGCAGAGTCGAATCGAACCGAAGTGAAACGAGGGAGGCGAACCTGGAGGACGGGGGGCTTCAAGGGGCTGATGCAGAGGGGGCAATGGAGCAGGGTCACGTCCATCTTCACGGCGATCTCCATCCTGGAGCCCTGGTCCGCCGCCACGACCGCGGCCCCGTCTCCGGCCGTTTGGAGCACGGCCATCTCTTGCTTCACCGGTGCATGGAGGAGGAGTGGCTCGGCGGCCAGCCTCGGCTTCTTGGAGCTCTGCTGGTCGCCCCCCTCCGTCGCCGCCGGCGAGCCCTCGCAGCCGGCCGCAACCTGCATCCTGGAAGAAGCCCGGCCCTGTTTCTGGCGTGGGTGCGAGAGGTGGAGTGAGCGGAGTGAGCACGGTAAAAGAAGCGGTAGCTGGTGAGTTATTGGTTGGCAGCGGCCAGTGGAGGAGTAAAAAGGTGGCGTGCGTGGCTAGCCGTGCCTGCCATTGCCATAGCTGCACCGCGCAGCCATAGATAGGCTCGTGGGGTGCGGCAGGGTGCTAGGCCCTAGTTGATTCGAAGGATTCTCACAACGTAGTGACAAGAGAAATAGTACATGATTTAAAAGTGGCACGTTCATTTGAATTCTGTGGGAGTAACACAAAATGTCTGATGCCAAAAGAGAAAACAAAAATTGTAAATAGAAGGTTAAAGTGGATTCTAGATTTCTAATAAATGTAGTACACATAATCGCATATAAAAAAATTTCCTATATGATTCTATCATTAAACCCGTTAAGGCGCATTGGAAGGGCGATCAGCCAGCTATGCCACATGACGCATTCTATCATTAAATCCATTAAAAAGTTTTTGATTTTTCATTTTAGAGATTATTTTTAGAAGATGGAGTGAGACTTTTCCCTTTTTCTTTTTGAGCAAAGCTTTTCTCGGCTTGTTTTTCTTTTTGAGATGGCTGTGATGTCCCCGTGACGCGAGAAAGTTTATATATCAACATATATATATATATTAGATGGAGATGGGTTTTTTTAAGATGGAGAACACCCGCACAACTTCCTCTTAAGCGACTCGTAATGGTGGCCCCCAACCACTAGTATGAATCAGACAATCAACATAGGAAAAAAATTCTAAGAACTCTAATCCTTCAAAAATTGTATAGAATCCCTTTCAATGGAAGGAGCTCTTGCTCTATTGAATGGCAGTTGTGCGGTGCCAGGTAGAGCACCCCTTTCATGACATCTTTAACCGATCTTCTAAAAGTCTTTAGGCCTCCTTTGCTTCAGAGGGTAAGAAATATCACAGGGCTAGGAAACTTGTAGAAAATAAGATGTCCTGCATAGTCTCATGAATAGGAATAGGAAAATAGATGTCTCTTGGTTCACGTCATTGGTTGACAGCTACCAGTCAAGCAGTGCGGTGCAGCTATGGTTATGATGGAGTGCGGGAGGGTGCGCGGCTTTTAGGCCCTCTTTGATTCGCATGATTTTCAAAACGAACCTCGGATGGCCAGCCAAACAAAAAGTTTGCATTTTGGAGGAGCATGCGAACTCCAGGCGGTCTAGATGAAATATGGTTTAATACACGCACGGGGTATTACGTTGTTAGTATCATCAATGTACATAAAAAGCGAGGCTCACCTGATTATAGAAGGCCTGACATGACACGACCCATGTCGGCCTGGCTTTGAGGATCGACCTGGCACACGAGTTAAAAAGGGGCGGCCCAACATGAAACGACTGCATGCCGGCCAACGCTTAAAGGGCCAAAAGAGCCCTAAAAGAGCCAAAATAACCCTTAAAAGGCCAAAACAGTCCTAAAGAGGCAACAAAACATTAAAAAGAGGCCAAAACAACCCTAAAAAGGCGCCACGATAAAAAGGGTCGTGTCATGCCCGAGCCCGATCTTAAGGTCTGACCTTGGGGATCAACATTATTCCAATGGGCCGTTCCAACCCTTTTTATTCACGTGTCATGTCAGGCATGTACGGGGCCGAAATTCTGTGCCCGCGGGCCCGACCAACACGATCCAACATTACACCATCTGCCAAGAGAAGACCACATCGCCCCTTTTGTTGTGGCCGTTCGGTCAAGATGAAACATTTTTTTTGAGGATAGGTCAAGATGAAACATGAGTCAAGCGAACGATGGATCGCGGTTCCCGCAGTGGCCCGTGAAAGCCTCGTCAAAACCCTGGAAAACTCGGTTGGAGGGCCCGTTGAGCCTGACTCTGGCCCCCGCAGTCCATTCCCCTCTCACTCACATCTCCTGCACACTGCCTCGCCCTGTGAGAGTTAATATCTAGCCAGTACCAATTTCTATTAGGAATCTTCTGCGAGCGTGGGACCATCGGGCCAGCCCAGTGAGCGGAGTTTTGTCTCCTGTTGGTTTTTCCCTAGTTTTTGCAACGTTTGTACCACAAAGTTTTCTCTGTTTCCGGGGTTTCCTTTCCCTTTCCCTTTTTTCCCTTCCTTTCTTTCTTTCTTTCTTTGCTTTTCATCGGTTTTGTGTTTCTTTCTTCTGTTCCCACTGGTTTTTTTTGTTTCTTTCTTTGGTTTCGTCATATTTGTCTTTTTTTTTTTGAAATACATGTCTACATTTTTTCGTACATAGCATGAATTTTTTGTTGTACTCATTTAGCATTTATGAAATACATGATCAACATTTTTTGCAAAATATATGTTTTCTTTTCTACTTTGTTCATACACATTGTACATTTTTTTGTATACATCTAAAACATTTTTATATACGTTTAAAATTTCAAAATATATGATTTCATGTTTATTTAAACACTTGTTTCAAACATTTTTTAGAATATGTGTTTAATCATTTCTCCAAATACACGTTGAAGTTTTTTTTTTGAACTATGCTATCATTTTTTTATGCCGGATAAACCATTTTCCAAAAGTGACACAAACATGTTGTTTGAAACGCGTGAGCAAATTTTTCTAAATGTGATACACATTGACATTGTTTTTTAATGGTACGAAATATGTTTTTGAATTAGCGAACATTTATTTTACATTGTATATTTTTTTGAAGAATGTCACGTACACATTTTTGAAACTCGACAACATTTTTTTAAACGTTCATACTTTATTTGAATGGTAGAAACATTTTCTAAAAGTGGGGCGGACATTCTTTATACACCGCATTTACATCTTTTAGTCACATTTACTTCTTTTACAATATAATATATTTTGTTTTTTTCCAAAATATAAACAAAGGGAACAAAGAAAAAACACGCGTGATGTCTTCATAACGTCAACGTGACAGGACCATGTCGTAGCTGGGCCGGCCCACTACCAGCTAGCGTGTGTGGCTCGCTGCGGGCGGCGCATAGACGCGCCCCCAGCCGCCTCTCCCTCCTCTGCGTAACAGGAGTGTAGGTCGCCGCCGCGCCGCCGCGCTGCTGTCGCCGCACTCGCATATCTTCCCCCCTTGTCGCCGTGGTCGCGCCCAGCACCACAGCATCCACCCCCAGGCCTCTTCGTCCCACGAGGCGGCGCAAGGAAGAACGGCGGGTTCCTCCCGCGTATCGGCCGGCGGGAGATCGCCTCCTCCATCCCCGCATCATAGATAGGTATACAAGTTCGGTCAATTGATACAGATAAATTGATATGCTGTGTGGATCTAGGAGCAGAATCTGTTTGTACAATTAGAGCCTGTAGCTTGTTTTCTAGGAGTAGGAGCTCGATCTTTGATCCTGTCTTTGGGGAAAGGAAATTCAGAACTGGCAACAAATGCTCTGGAAACAGCATTTTTTTTCTGCTTGGATGAACTGTTGCCTTCTGGTCTTACACATGAGAATGAGTGAGAGGAAGGTTCGCTTGAACATAGTCTCAATGCAATTGGTAGGCAAGAAGCTCCGGTTTCATGAGCTTATTACCCCAATCTAAATGTTTAGCACACCATCAAAAGAAAAATCTCTCACGGCGACAATTGGATGCGGCTTTGTGTTCTTTTGGCAGGAGACCTGTACAAGTAATCTGTGTATAAGTCCAAGTGGTAGCTCATTCTGCTCTGTTTTCCAACAAAGCTCTCAAGTTGGATTTGCTTCCAGAAATGAGGAGGCAAAGGGAATAGTACCATGGGAGACGTGCATCCTCAAGGAAGTGGGCCTGATTCATATGATTTATCTTCCAGGTACAACATCAATCCAGGGGTAGCATCAAACTGTTGAGTGTCTGTTTTGCTGGAACCTTGGCGTGGGTTGAATAAGTTTTTGGTAAGTGCTGTTGTGTTCATTCCTGCTCTGCTGTTTGTTATGGTGTTGATAACATATATACCCACACTTGACTTGACTATAAAAAATGTTAACCAAATTCAGATTTGTTCCTACAGTAAGTGTGGATTTGCAACTGTGATCATAAATCATATTCCTACCAGTGTATCAATTTTTTCCATATATTTTCTTGTTTGCCTTTCGTTTATAGCCTGCCGAGCATCTGTGTAACTTAGCCTGTCCCCTTTTAGGGGCTGCAAGCTAGGCCTATCCAGAACAGGTATGATTTCAAAGAAGCCCAGAAGTTCAATACAAGCACATCACTAAGGTGAACACATATGGATAAATACAAAGGCATATGGTTCTTATGTAGAACAAAATGTTGCACTCACATTATTCAAAACAATACTAATGCAAGGAGCATCTAAACAAGTCATTTTTCAGGAAAAGAACAGCAAAGAAATGCACCATCGAAAAGTAGTAACGATATACCAGGTGGAGTAGACAAATTGGCTGGCATGGTTTGGTCCAAAGGTGACAGATAATGGACCTTATTAACGAGTATGTTAAACTAGGGAGGTAGATAAGACGATAACAACGAAGCTGCAACCAGATGACGTGATAGAAATGTGTTATAGGTTGGTTGACGGGCCACCCGTCTGTGACTCGGGGACATCACCTTTATTACCGTCAAACTGGGTGGGTTTGCTTGAGCCATCCGATTTGCTGTTATTTCTGTTGTTTTTCACTTGCTGAGTATCAGGGGAGGCTTGTTCCTGAGACTCTAGTAAATCTTGTCCTGGAGTTCTCCCAAGTTTCTCGGTTCCAGACACCGGTGGTGCAGCTTCAGAACCTTGCTTCCCAATGTCTTGCGGCGATATAATGGACCTGTCACTTTGCAGCTGCTGTTGTCTCATGCTCTTCTCAGTGGCTGATGATGGCATTTCTCTGGATGTTTCTGAGCTGCGATAATATAATGTTTCATTTGTTTGCTTGCTACTATCCTTAGAAGATATCGGCTTATTCCCATCAGATGCTGGTGCTTGCAGTGGTGCAGGTGCTGCACTTTCACCAGCTGGTGATTGGCTTGGCATCCGTGGGGATGGTTGTTGCTCATTGGTGGATGGTGATTTTCGTGGCTCAGTGGCACCACGATCATCTGCAGCCATTCCTCCTTTCGGTGGTGAAGTTGCTCTCCTTTCATCAGCTGTGATTGGAGTTTGAGGATCTCTTGCGCCAGCTGCCTGTACTGGAGGGGGTTGCATATCTGTTGACTGTGGTTTGAGTACTGCTGGATCACTTTGCTCAAGCATTTTTCTGAGCCTCTTAGTTGAGAACTGGTCATCTTCACTAATGACACCCTCTTTCATTGGTGCCGAGTCAGATACTCTCAGATCAGCTGATGGTGCTTGAGGGGTATTTTGAGAACCTGGAGGTAGTCCCCTGGTTGGTGCTGTTGCAGCCCTCTTTTGATCAGCCTCTCTACCTTCTTTAGTGCTGTCTTTGGCACCACGGCTTGTTTCATTTTGAATGTCTCTGAATGCCACCTGCTTTGGCAAATGAGCAGCATCTTTTTTATCAGCTGCGGCCTTCTTCACTTGCTCAGAGGGCTGTTGTGCATATGGAGTTTTGTTGGTGGGTTTGGGGGCTTCTTGTGAAAGCGTAGGTTTGCTAAGGGTTGCCGCCTCATCATCAGAGAGATGGAGCTTATCAGGAGCTTTTTTGGATGATCCTTGACCGGGTCTGGTTGGAGATGAGGCATCTTTGGAGGTGGATTTGTCGGTATCAGTTCTCTGAGACATTTTGGTGGTGCTAGGAGGGGCTGCTGGGGTAAAGAAGTTACTCGTGGTGCTTTGAACACTGCTAGGTGGTTTCTGAGTGGTGGGACTTCTTTGCTTTGAGGGTGCTGGTGTTTTCTCGGTGGTAGTAAAGAAGTTACTTTCTTTTATTTGGCCAGGTGAATTTTGACCATGAGAGGTTGTTTCTGCGGGGAGAGGTTGAACTGTGAAAGACGAGGATGATATAGTACCGCCGCTGGGTGGCGGAACCAGTATTGTCCTTGACTCTGTGCCTGTCTGCTTTCGAGGGTCTATGCGGATGGTGCGGCCGCTATATGTTGCCGGTGGTTCTGGGCCTTCTGGCTGCCACTGCCACTGCTGCTCCAGCTGCTGCTGCTGCTGCTGCTGCTCCAGTTCTTCCATTTGGTACTGCTCCTCCACGTCCTGCATATCCCTCACCACCTGCTGCCAAGAGTCCCGTGCAGAGATTGTATTCCACCACCTCTGCACGTTCTTCCTCGAGTCATACAGGTAGGCGAACTCGTCGGATGTCACTATGTGATGGGTGTTTGGTAGGTGAACAAGGTCAGCAAGAGTGAACTTGTTCCCAGCAAGGAACTCGCTCTCGCCAAGCCTTTGCTCGTAAACCTCCAGGACTTCTTCCAGCTTCCTCTTCTCCCTGTCGATGTCACTCATGTCTTCGTCAGGGAAAGGGAAGGCCAGGTGGCAGAACAATGCCCGGCTCGGAGGATCGAAGGCATGCTCCTCATGCCGGAGCCATTGTTCAATGGAAGCCCTCTCAAGGACATCCTTCCCCAGGAGGAAAGGATACCCACGCTGCTCGTAGGTTTCTGCTATATAGCGGCAGATTGCTCTTGACTCTGCAGTTTAGAAGATGGATTAGTGCTGTATTCTGAATTTCTGATCGAAGTTGCATCATTTATTATTCTGGTTACTGAGTATCTATTAGAAAAGTCCTGCATAAACTTCACAGTAAAAACTGAGATAGTGTAGTTATTAATTCTTAGGATTAGTACACGGAAAGCACATCATTTTAGACTTACTAGCAAAATTGCAAAACCATGATATACTTATATTTGAAATGTTAATTATTTTTTCAGTGTTTCTACTGAAGAGCTTCATGAAGCTATTCATTTCCATAGGATGTTTACGAGATAATCCATATGGTGTTGCATTTCATTTACAAACCATGGTGATGGAGCAATTTGAGGCTAGTGCTGCCTGCAATATTTTTATAGCCAAGAGAAAGCTTTGTTGATTAAATAATAATATTATCATAATCGTTAGCATTGACACACACACTAGGAACCTATTAAGTATAATATCCCCTACTACATTCTGCTTGACTAGTTTAGATATTGATAAGCAGGAATACACTGGTATGCACAAACTATGATGTGGAGGAAATCCTGACTATTTTCACTCCAATTTGCACACGGAAATGAGAGGGGGTGTTGCTTTGGAAACCAGAATGCTAAAGAAATATATTAGCAGCTAAGCATGTTATATTGCCAGCCATGAACCCCCTGTCAAAACCTTCTTAGATCTCAAACTATTGTTTGTTATGTCAATTCTATTTAATTTTTGCAACAATTGTTTTTTGCAGGGCTGATTCACAAGGTATAACCTGAATTTATCTCACTGGGTTCAGGTGGGTGTTGTTGCATCAACCTTTCCTAGCTACAAGGCATGCATGCATGTTGAGAGTCTTGAGACAGGATCACAGGAGGCTATATCATTTGAGTGAGCGTGTATATAACTTGTAAACGAACCAACTTTCTTGTAACCACACATGCTTAACAACTAATCATAATGGCTGAGCTATGTAACATGCAGTGTTACCTTGTCGAAATGTGGGTCCGTCGTAGAATGGAACTGGAACACTCCTCGTTGACTGCAACAGAGGCAGAGAAGAAAAACAGAAGTTGATGTGAGATCAACTTGCACAGACTCAAGCAACTGCTGCTTGTACAACCTGGGCATTCCACAAAAACTAAGACAGCAAGTACCTGGAGTCTGAGTATGTCCTTGTACGAATCTTTCACAGTTTCAAACTCGATGTTTTTCTCGTACAGGCAAGCAAGCACCCTCGACACATCGGGTAGGATCATGGACTTCTCATGGTACACCTTCACAACAGGAGCTCCCGCCCCGGTGCCGAGCCCTGCCATGGTGGCCAGAGCTCTATCTCCTCTGGTTGAAGAAGTGAAGCCGGAGCTGTATGCAAGTGAGTACTGTAAGCCCACCTTCATTTTTTTAATATAAGAAGGTCATCTGCCTCCATGAAGAAGCAAGGAGAAGATGCTTAAAGTGAGAACCTAGGGGATGAGTGTACAGGACGATAGAATTAGATAAGATGCAGAGATAAAGAAAAGGACAAGACAGAGAGAACAAAGGAGATAAAAGCAAAAGGTAAAAGTGAAGTAAATCTGGAGGGTTTTGATTTTCGATGGTGTTGCCATCATGAAGCCACATCAGCAATGCCAAGGTACCGTCTATTTAAAGGAAAAGGGAAAGTCGAAAGCTATTTCTTGGACACTGCCTCCTCTAGTAACCAAAACCGACTCACGGGAAACGTCTCAAATGAAGTAACGGACACTGTTCTATTTGCTGGGTTATGTCTCGCTTTATTCATTTCTTGGCCCTTTAACCAAAGGAGATGCCGAATGCCGGTACGGGAGCACAGAGGTTTTGTCTGGGAAGGCAAGTTTAGCATCAGACCTGCATGGCCCCTTGCTTGTACCAGCCTCCCAGTCTACCAGACAAACGGGATGAGTGATGGGCGTCCAGGGTGCCTTTGTTGTTTGTACCACCAGCCTGACCGACATGGGGACTTCAGACAGAGGATACCTCGGTAAATTGCCAATCACAGGCCATCTAGGAAGCGTAGGTGTGTCCGTTAGGGTTTCCTTTTAAAACAGCGTATAGTACAAAGTGAATGCATGTGCTGCAACGTAGTTAGAATCATGTGTTGTAGAAGTGAATTGAGTGCCGAGTATTATGCTTCATTTTTGTGGAGCAGAATCGAAACGAGTTGGAATAAAATGAAGCATAATACATTGTTGTTTAAGCGAAGTATTAAGTATTCAGAAAGTTCGCAGTCCTGCTGGAGTGATGGGGTTCCTGTTTTCTGTCACTGATAAATTCCTCCGTTTGTTCTTGTAGCTTATTTCAAGGTATAACTATCACAAATGTTAGTTCTTTTTCTTATGTTTTCATGATTTAACATCCGGAGGCTGGCCTTTTGTTTTCCTCTATCTATGTCCCTGCACAATGAGGTATACACCATGTCTTTCTTCTGGTCTGGCTGCACCTGAAGCTTTTGTTGGGAGCTCAAGTTCTCCTGTAGAATCTGAGGAGTGGGCACTCTTTGTACCTGTTGAGGATTTCATTTATGTACGTCACATCTGCATGATTCTTTGGACTCTTCTTACCGGTGACCTGGTACTTTTCAGCGTTGAGTGTTATCATCTTAGTTGTGTGTACACTGTCGCTAAATTAAATTGGCAGTAACTTGATTAGCTGACCACTTGTACTTTAGTTTAACCAGCATCATATGTGGCGGGGTTACTTCCGGAAATAATCTGCAGTTCATAGCACATCATGGAGGATAACAGGAGAGGGGATGCTCTCATGTCGGAAGCAGGAGGAGATGGTGATGATGATGATGACATTGAAGGCATGGAATAAGGAGGCTGAAGACATCTAACCCGGAGATGGATAACATAAAAGATGCGCTGATCAAAGCCTGTGTGCTGGATGAGAAAAATGTCTTTTGATGAACTGTGTTCGAGTCTGTAATAGTTCTAGCTTAACAGTTATCGGTTTCGTCGGTTGTCTCCATTTATTTTTGCTGTTAGGGGCGCATATCGAACCTGTAGTGCCCAAATTGTCTTTATTTATTTCTGCGTGAGAATGCTTTGTACTATTATTTTTGTTTGTTCTGTTATCTGATGACAGCGGAACCCGATCCATATATTGATTGAATGGGACAACGGTTAAAAGGTTTAATTAGCGAGGTGAGTGGACTGATGCCACATCAATGGGGTATGATTTACAACTAATCGTGGAAAATGTTGCCACGTGGAATACTCTAGCATAAGTTGTTCCAATTCTCAAATGTTGCTGTTCCTTTGATCAATGCAGATTCAGGAGGATGTGTCTGAACTTCTGAGCAGCATGAGGAAGAAAACAGCCGATACTTTTTTCTTTCCTGCATTCCCAACAGACCCTGTTCTATTTGAAGGATTCTGAACCATAGGAATGAAAAAGGAAATGCAGAGGAAGTGTAGGAAGGTTGTGCATTGGGTGGACAACGGAAGAGCGCAGGAAGTCCTGCGGCAAACCATAGGAGATTTGTAAGAATATTTCATATCCATTCCTGCCAATACATGACGTAAATAGAGTAGCTTGCTTTAGTTCGGAACCAGTGTTCAGTATTTGCCTCGCAAAAAAAGAAGAAGAAGGTATTTGTGTCCGTCATGCAAGTGACTCCGATACCAAAAAGAGCACAAATTTTTTCAACCGTATCCTTCGTTGTTCATCTTAATTTTTTTTAGCGCCTGACAAAGATATTTCGTATGGCCCTTTCTCCCCATAGAATGTGGGCGCCTGAAGATATTTTCCTTAGCTTTGCTGCAAGAAGGACAGAGGAATCTCTTCTTCCCTTAAACCTCCATCCCCATCCCCAGCGCACATCCATTTTCTTTCATTGTCTTTGATGCCTCATCGCCGCTTATAAGTCTTGACTCTTGAGTTTTTTCCCCGACCATATGTCGGACGCACGATATCACTCAAGATCTTCAAAGAAACTTATTAGCAAATTTAATCAATCAAGTCGTTGTAGTATAGTGGTAAGTATTCCCGCCTGTCACGCGGGTGACCCGGGTTCGATCCCCGGCAACGGCGATTTTTTTTACGTAGTTCTGGACATTGGTATATTTTTTTTGAGGGGAAAAGAGGCTGGACATTGGTATTTTGCTTCAGGCTTCAGCATCAACATCAAAACAAAGAAAAGAAGTTACTGAACCTCATCCTCCTTTGCTCCTGGTACACGCACGTACGCCAATCTCCATTACGATTTTACCGAAATGGGCCGCGTTACGGGAATGCAGCCCACCAACGCGAGGCTGGTGCTGGTCTGCTGAGGCACCGGGCGGGCGGGGGGAAACAAACCCGCTGATCGCTGATGTTTAGTCCCACATCGGCCAGCGGAGGAGAGACGCACCGGTTTATAAGCCTCAGCGCGGCAGCAGACTCGTCCCTTCGGGGACATCCGATAAAATTGGAACGATACAGAGAAGATTAGCATGGCCCCTGCGCAAGGATGACACGCACAAATCGAGAAATGGTCCAAATTTTTTTGACATTTCGCGCGCAGGTCCTTCTCGCACATATGGCCCCCAGGGCCTTACTTTCACACCCTTGTTTTTTTGGAGATTACAAACAGGTCCTTTCTGGGTTGATTTCTTCCCTTCTTGTCTTTACGCGTACACTGTGAATAGTGTTACAATAATTTCTTACAAAAAGGTCCTGAATTTTATTGTAATCCCTTACTGTTTTTCTTTTCCTTCAATATCTATGACGCGTGTATTAACTTCTGAAAACCAAAAGTTCTCGATTTCAAGGGAGCTTAGGTGTTGAAGATATATGAAAAATTGTAATAGGATATCTGTTATTGTTGGTAGCCGCCAAAAAAAATTGACGATGAGCCATCAATATCAGATATCTTGCCATAACTATGAAGGACAGAACCATGCATAGTTGGCGCCACAGAAGATTAATAACTGGGCCCGCCATCGTAACTTCGACTTCACGACAACAAACAAATCGAGACAATCTCGCACACACGCCAAAGAAGAGCTGGTTACCTCAACCATTGTCGCGTCGCCGGCATCCCTCTCATTGCATTTTACTGTCAGTTAAGTCATTGTAGTATGGTGGTAAGTATTCTTGCTTGTCACCCGGGTTCAATCCCGGGCACAACGCTTTTCTTTATTTATGATTTTCACCCCTGACTTAGACGCTGATATATTTTTATGGTTGTTTGGGGCCAAGGAGAAAGAAAAGACTTTTGTCCACGATGACTCACCGTGAATCACAAGTAGAACTGAACTGACATTTCTGACATGTGGCGTCACAACGAAACTTGAGCGACAAATACTCAGGCTCACTTGTAGATCAGACACCTGAGGTCGTCCGTTCTGTCCCACGGTGCAAGTCATGTGGGTCTTCAGCAGCACGAGACGTCGAGACCTCCTTATCTTCATGCCGTATGCCGTGAGGAGATGAATCCGTCAGAAAAGAAAGAACTGAACGCTCTGTTCTTCGACTCCAACAACACTCTGTTTTTGGTTCATTTGTGCATTAAAAGAAAGAACTGAAGAAGAGCAAAATGGCTGCCCAGAACAAGGAGGTCGCCGCCCTGGCGGAGAAGATCACCGGCCTCCACGCCGCCATCGCCAAGCTGCCGTCGCTCAGCCCGTCCCCGGCCGTCGACGCGCTCTTCACCGAGCTGGTCACCGCGTGCGTCCCCCCCGAGCCCCGTGGACGTGACCAAGCTCGGCCCAGAGGCGCAGGAGATGCGGGAGGGCCTCACCCGCCTCTGCTCCGAGGCCGAGGGGAGGCTGGAGGCGCACTACTCCGACATGCTCGCCGCCTTCCACAACCCGCTGGACCACCTCGGCGTCTTCCCCTACTTACTACAGCAACTAGGTCAACCTCAGCAAGCTCGAGTACGAGCTGCTGGCGCGCTACGTGCCCGGCGGCATCGCCCCGGCCCGCGTCGCCTTCATCGGCTCCGGCCCGCTCCCGTTCAGCTCCTTCGTCCTCGCCGCGCGCCACCTGCCCGACGCCGTGTTCGACAACTACGACCTGTGCGGCGCCGCCAACGAGCGCGCGAGCAGGCTGTTCCGCGCGGACACGGACGTGGGCGCCCGCATGTCGTTCCACACGGCCGACGTCGCGGACCTCACCGACGAGCTCGCCTAGTACGACGTCGTCTTCCTGGCGGCGCTCGTGGGCATGGCCGCCGAGGACAAGGCCAGGGTGATCGCGCACCTCGGCGCGCACATGGCGGACGGGGCGGCCCTCGTCGTGCGGAGCGCGCACGGGTTCCTGTACCCGATCGTGGACCCCCAGGACATCGGGCGAGGCGGGTTCCAGGTGCTGGCCGTGTGCCATCCCGACGACGACGTGGTGAACTCCGTCATCATCGCGCAGAAGTCCAAGGACGTGCATGCCGGTGGACTTGGCAGCGGGCGTGCTGGACAGCAGGCGCGCGGCACGGTGCCGGTGGTCAGCCCACCGTGCAGGTTCGGCCAGATGGTGGCGGACGTGAACCAGAAGAGAGAGGAGTTCGCCAACGCCGAAGTGGCGTTCTGATCGATCGCCTCGCCGCGAGGGAACGAATGGACGTGTGCATGAATGGACCGGAATCTTGCTTCCGTCAAACGAGAATGTCACGGAAAACGAAAACGCTTCCGTCAAACAACCAACGCCTCTTCTTTGGACGCCCCAATTGCCGTGCTTTCCGCATTCTCCTCCCTCGTCATCTCCGTCGCTCGGCCAGGCGAATGCTGCTCCACGCCATGGACGGCGGCCATGCATGCATGCATGCTCCGGCTCGGGACGCCGGCGCCGAGGAGGCAATTCAAGGCGGCTTCCCTTCTTTGAGCCGCACCTGCGACGTGTCGTCTCATGCCCAACGGCCGATGTGGGCGCCAGCCTCGTACGTAGGCGAGGTCCAGGAGCTGCCATCGTCTCTGCCTGCAACTTCGAGCACGTACGGCGCCGCGACAAAGACGCCAAAGTGTAAGTGTGGGCGTCGTCCAAGCCGACGACCACGGTGATCCCGGGCAGCCGGGACCGGTGGTCGAAGGAGGCTGCCTGAGGCGGTGAGGACGACGACGACGAAGGCCTAGCTAGTTATCAGCGAGGGCGGATCGACATGGAGCTGCTGTGCGGTGAGCCACATGAACCTTAATGCGTTTGGTTTCTTACGCGAGTCGCCCTCGCCGGACCTCTCCCGATTGACATCCACGCTCGCCGCCAAGATTTCAACCAAGGAACAATCCGCCGGCGTGCTTGCCAGTCTTCCTCGCCTCCGGCATGACATCCGCTTGTCCCCAATCTCATTTTCGGAACCCACCGACGTCTTCTCTGGCTCCAACCACGTTCGATAAGCCTATCCAAGGCATCTGCTACCACGACATTCACAATGGACAACGATAATTTCCTTAGCTACTCGTGGGTTCGCTACTTTTACTTCGAAACCGGTTACAACTAACCATCTGCACTTCTAGGACACTAGGTGCCTACCACATGGTTAAAATCAATATTGTTGAAACCTACATGGTATTCCTAGGTTTCATCTAGATAAAACTGATATAACTTGATAATCCATAAATTGCATGACCGCCACAACATTTTCATGTACGAACGACTAATCTATAATACTTAAATAGTTCGTCCCTATTATGCTATTTCTCTTGACATGCAAACTTATCCACCTCAACACACTTGCCATATCAACATTTTTTGATTGACTTACATATGGGACCAACCACTACATAAGCATATGTTACTTTCCAAGGACCCACCACAACCATCAGGCGCATCAAACATCCTTCTGAATGCATACAAAAGGGATCTTATCAGCCCAGTTTATCTGTTTCTATCTGTAAACCACGGACACCACTATCATTAGGGCATATACAATGCTTGATAAAATGGTCTTATCTTCAGTCTTGCATTTAATTTAGAGACAACAAAAAAAAACATGTCTACAATGAGTCATCTCTTAGTCTTATCTTCAATAACTAACTATTCTTAAAAACATGGTGAGACATATTGTGCTAAGAGATCATCTCTTGTCTTCTCTTAAATAAGAGAAGACAAGCATTTTCTTAAGATTTCTCTCTCCTCCACCTCATCATTTATCATACATGACATTCCTAAGATAGAACCATTGTACATGCCCTTATCATCCCACTTTATTTCCCCCTGTTCTTCGTCTCCTCCACCCAGCAAATCGACCCCTTCATCATTAGTTGTTGCAAAGCTACCATACACACCTCATGGTTAGCAGCGATGGTGGTGCCGATGGCGCGGTGCCGTTTCCAGCCTAGCGTTTCGTGGGGGTTCGCCGTCAAATACCCGCGTGTTGCGGTCGCCCCATGCCCCAGTGCCGACTTCCAAGCGAGCCACATCTCTCATCGTTCTCATCCTCCTCCAACATCCCTGCACCAAAAGGTGGGTTCTCTCCTTCCTCTCTCTATCTCCTCAAACATGAGCGATCTTGGTGTAATTTCGGTTAGAAGATCTGATTTTCGTGTGGTAGGAAGCATTCTGAGGGCATATCTATTATGTCTCCAGTCGCCTCATCAGCACAGCAAGTACGGATAGTCTATCTCATCCACAATCCTCTCTAATTCAGGAACTTCCAGCAAGCATGATATAACAAGCTTTGTTTCCCTCTTCATTTTTTCCTTTATTGTTGGAAAGAATAAAGAGATGAAATAACTTTGGTCGGATGCGGTGGATTGCTGTCATCTCCCTTCGTTTTGTTTCATACAAGACGATGATTGAAAGGAATAAATAGGTGAGACATACTATGTGCAACTAGAACATGAAGACGCGCGTTGCCGCGCCCGCCAGTGTTGATGCAGTGAAGTGATGAAAGGTACTTTGATGATTATGCTTTTTTACTTTTCAATATAAACAATTAAAAGATGTTCTATAAAAAATATAACATTCAGACAAATGCATAACATGACAAAAGATGAGCAAGTAAATAGTGATTCATTTAATCTGTTTAGCATATCCCATACAATTAGCAGGTAGAAATTATTTACATGAATATGCAAAATTAACGCCGAGGACGTCAACCACTTTTCTTTTCCTTTGAAAAAAATACTTCTACCTTATTATATATTCAAAACTGACCGACGGTCAAGAAAACCAACCACTGAAGTTTTTTTTCCTCACTAAATAGCTAGATAAGCTTTAACAGAAAAGAACAAATCAAAGGCCTAAGGTGGTTGGAACAACCAAGCATGTAAGAGATAACCGAGCGGCAAAAAGGTTCAATTTCTCTATTATAGGGAGGAAGATTACATAGATGGTAACTTCGTAAAAAAAGCTAGAACTATAAATATAAGCTAAATAGTGAAGTGCATTATAGCTCCCGCAATCTCTCTTTTTCTTTGACAGGTTACAAATAGTTAAGGAGTAGCAAGTGGGAAAATATCGAGCAAACGGAAGTTACATAAAGCTGGACCGTATTTAAAACATCACTTCTTTCCTGGACACAAACATCGTATATATAAAATCCACCATAATTAGCTAAAGTTCTTCAGAGTGATCGAAAAACCTGCTAACTGGAGCAAATTGCCACCTGCGATTATAGTAATATGATCAAACCTTTTAGAAGGCCCTATGGACTGTAGCATGTATTGAGCTCTTCTTTCTACCATAAGAAGATTAGTCAATAGAGAACCATTGGGCCAAGTTACTTACCATGATAAATTGTCCACAAGATGTCCATTAAAAAATGTTAAGTTGTACACTTGACTTCATCCTGTGATTTGCATGCATAGAGGAATAAAAGAAGAGAGGGAGGATATATATACAATGAGCCTGTTTCTTTCGCCCAAGAAAGTAGTAGCTTCTTATTTTTAGGTAGTAATTGATTCTCGGTTTGGTGTTGTATTAGCTTGTTGTGTGCAAGTTCATTCTGTGAACTCTCCTTTAATGATTGGCGGAGCTCATGCCCATGATTAAAACAAATTTGTTATATATATTTTGAAAATAACATGCAAATGAATAGTATCCTCAAGTATAGTGTAGAAAATTTGAATCCCTTGATGTTTACATATCAGCACATCTACATCAAAGGGGGGAAATATCTGGATTTTAGTTGTAGTGGGGAAGTGCAAAAATATAATAAACGATCAGCTCAATAGTGCTTATGATGCTGTTTAGAAAATGAGTCATGTTCATGGGTGCAGCATTTGGCTATTTGCAAATGCCCACCCATAAAACACAAGAAAAGCTGGACATATCTTCGCGCCTAAGCAAATAAACAGTACCTACAATTTCATTGACAAACTGCAGTTATACATCAATGTCCTGGCTTGCAAATGTAGTCAAATGCAAATACTAAGAAGTCTAGATTCTGCAACCTTATAATGTGTTGTAGTACCATCAGATAAGGGAGCCATTGGTTCTAGTCTATCCATCATGAATTTTATTTCTTTTCACTGCAGATATCCAAAAAAAATAGGATTGGTGGAATTTGAAAACATCCAGCCAACCATATCTCTAACAGGCACATCAGACTAAAATATTCACCGATTTTAGACTACCCTGGAAGACAAACAAACCCATGATAAAATTATCTCAACAGATCAAGCAAAATTTGGTTCTCCAAGGAATAATCTAATATCCATTAGCAGTTTTTTTAAACAGAGTAGCAGCTTGCAATATATGGAGGGTTGACACACTTCAAATCATCAAATGATCGTGGAATTGGATCCACATCCAATATAGTGCTCCAAATTGAGAGTTGCTAGGTTTTGGAGATCAACTCCTTGCCTGGGTACCAGGAGGGGCAGCCAATGGAAGGGGTAGAGTCTGCTGCCAGCCTGAGAGCATCTCCAACAGGCGCGCTAAACATGCGCCGCGCCGTAAATATACCCACTTTAGCGCTCGCGACACCCAGCGGATGGCTCCAGCGGGCGCGCAATAACCGCGCGCGCGGTATAAGCAGTTGGGCGCGCGGCAGGAACCGGTACCTCGCGTGGTGTATTTGTGGCACCCGCTTCCGCGCGTGGCACACTCGACGCTCGCGCTGCGCGCTCTTCTTCTCCCCCTCCAAAGCCTCGCACGCGCTGGCGCCGGCGACCCGCACCCATGGACGCACGCGCCGGCACCCCGCTCACCCCGTCCTATAGCCGCGACCCCCCCCCCCCCCCCGCCGCCGCCGCCGCCACAAACCCTAGCCCGGGTGGCGTTGGCCTCGCCTCCGCCGGAGCTCCTCCGACCAGCGGCCTCGCGCACGGCCTCTTCATGCTGCCGCGGATGACCTCGGTGGCGGGTGGCGTCGCGCCGGCGCCGGCCCGAGCCGCCGCCCCTCCTCCTCAAAGCTCCCCAATGCGACGCGACCAAAGAAGGGCAAGACATCGGCGAAGAAAAACAAGGCGGCGGACGGCTCCGGCACCTCCAAGGCGAGGAGGAAGAAGCTTGCGGGGCGTGCGACGGGTGCGGCGGCTGCCGAAGTGCCGGCAAGCTCACTCGTTGAGCCGGCGGCCGGCGCGCACAACATGTTCGACGAAATGCCTCCAAGGTAAAAAAATTCTAACTTTTCACTTTTTTGTTACTTTTTGAATGCATTCGTCACATATAGATAGCTTATTTGCATTGTTCAAAAAAATTTGTAGTCTCAATGATGATGCATACATGTCAACGATGGGTGTTGGCTCCAACAATTCGCATTGGTCTCAAACCAATGACATGCATTTTGAAGACCATGAGTTCGAGGTGGACGAGGAGGGTGAGGGCATTGTCAATGCACCAAAAGGAAGAGCGGGCAATTACACCAACACCGATGACATCTTACTATGCAATACTTGGTTGCAAGTGTCGAGGGATCCATCCGTTGGAGGTGATCAAAGTAGAGATGCTTATTGGAACCGGATGAAGGAACACTTTGATACTCGCAACGTGAGTGGAATTGACCGCTCCAACCGATCACTTAGGTCCTGGTGGTCGACAATCAACTCGGATTGTCAAAGGTGGGCGGCCTGTCAAAAGGCGGTTGACAAGTTGAACCCAAGTGGCACAAATGAGGACGATAGAGTAAGTGCCATGTCATCTTACATGTTGGTGCTAACTTGCTTTGTTTTGCTTGTTGTTGGTGCTAACTTGCTTTGTTTTCATGTAGTACAACATTGCGCAAAAATTGTTCAAAGAAGAGGAGAGGAAAACCAAGAAGGGGAAGATCAAGAAAGGAAGGGTATTTACTTTGTCTCATTGCTATGAAGTGTTGAAGAATGATGAGAAATGGAAGAAGTGTGAAGATTTGGATGATTTGCATTTGAGCGACAAACGGAAGCGAGGGTGGCGGCCGAGGAGAGGAGGGCCCAAGATGCCGCGGCCGAGGAGAGGAGGTTGGCGGCCGAGGAGAGGAGGGTGGAGGCCGAGGAGAGGAAGGTGGCTTTGGAGGAGAGGAAGGTGAGCAATGAGGAGCGAACTAGGTTGTTGGAATGGGAGAAGAACTTGTTCTTCTTGGACACAACTAACCTCAATGAGGCGCAAAAGGAGTATGTCAATCTTGCCCAACAAGAAGTCTTGATCCCAAAAAGAACCATGGTTTGTGCAATGGGTGGCGGTGGCCTCGGCGCCATGGGTGGCATGGGTGGCTTCGGAGGTACCGTGGGCGGTTTAGGTGCAATGGGATGCATGGCTGGCTTTGGAGCACCCCCGACGCTATGGCCACCATGGGAGGCATGAGTTTTGCTTCTCTCATGGGAGGCATGGGTGCACCTCCGGCCGCCATGGGCGGAATGTCTTTCGATGTGCCTCCTCGCACACATTCCCATGAAGATGCTGTTGAAGATCTTGCCAACATCGTCGGAGCTTCACGTGATGCGGTGCGCGATGAGGAGAGGGAGGAAGATTCATCTTCGGAGGCGAAAGAATCGTCTTCCGAAGATGAGGACGAGGACGAAGACGAGGACGAGGAATGATGTGTCTTTCATTTGTGTATCGAACTTGATTTGCATTTTGAACTTGGTTGGATGAACTTGTGGGCATGATTTTAAACTCGTGGGCATGAACTTCATCAACTTGTTTGTGTAAAATTTTTATTGTGATGAAAATGTTCATCATTTTGTGTTGAAAATGCCATATGCAATGCACCGGCGAGTCGCGCGCGCTGCTGGAGCGGCGCGCGCGCGCTGCATTTTAGCACGATTGCTGGAGCCAGCGCTGCGCGCCGCGCCAAACCAGGCGATGCGCGCGCGACATATCTGTTTTTTGCGCGCGGCGTGACCGGCGCCTGTTGGAGATGCTCTGAACGGGGGGGGGGGGCATCTACTCCATCAATCTTCATTCTTACCTCCTCACCTCTGGTTCATCCATCCTGCCCACAAGGGGATCTGACCTGGCCGGCTGTGATGGGGTATGTCGATGTAGAACCTGAAGGTTATTAGGTCGCACACACCCGTCGCTGTCCTATCGGCGAAGTCCCTTTTTTTTGTGCTCGTCTCTCCCGTACGCCACGACCATTGCCGCCGCCTGCGGAGAGAGAAAGAGAGAAGGGACGGCAGCCGCCATGGACAAACGCTCGAGGCAGAAACCGTACCTGGGCATGGGCCTTTCAAGGCCTAATCACGGACAGGAACGGGAGCTTGTTTCGCAGAGCAGTGGCCCGTGAGACGGTAAATGGAACGTCTGAACGACCTCGGGACGATCTACATCGCACGTTAGAGTGATCCGACGGTTTACAGCTCCAAATTGTTGTGGAGGCTAATAGATGGCTCCGTTTTACTGTTTTTCAATTACAATCCCGCATCTCTCTCTCTCCCTCTTTCTCTCTGTCACTCATACATGCACGCACATGTAGTTTGGTATGAATTTTATGGACGCTTCTAGTGGGCGGCCGGCTGCCCACTAGTGCAACCGAGCGGCCGGCTGAAAAGAGAAACCCCCTGTCCCCCGCGAAACATAAAAGGAAGGCCACCTACCCGACTGATCGACTAGCCACCAAAATAGACCGATCGAGCGGCCACCAACAGAAACCGCCCCACGTGTCCAGCTGTCCCGAGCTCGCACCCACGCCCCACTCGCCCCCACGCCTCAGCCCCTCCCACACTGTCTTCTTCTTCTCCACGCCAGAAGCAGATCCAACAGAATCGCCCCAGCCCTTCTTCCTCCTCCTACACAGCCGCCATGGGAGCCCCAAAGTAGAAGGAGCTGCTTCAAAAAAAGAAGATCTAAGGGCAGGGTGGTCAGAGCCATACTAGGCAGTAAGATCAAGTAGGTAAGCCCCCTCTGTCCCTCTTCACTTCCCCCTTTCTTCTACTGCATAGGCATACCCCCTTCTCCATAGATCTAGGACAAATCCATGGAGAAGCTGCTTCAAAAAAGAGGTGAATCTGGCACATCACACCAGCCTACTTGATGTTACTGCTGGATGTGTTAAACAAGCCAAAAACTACTTGATGCATGCCAAACAAGTTTCTACCACCTGGATGTGTTAAACAAGCCAACTAAAAATAAGTTCTCTGGCCAATTAAAACATGATTAAAGCCAACTCAACAAAGCATTGTAGCCAAAAACTAAACATGCATTCTACCAACTTGTAGTTATTGTTTGCAAAATGAACAAAAATTGACTGCCCAATAGATATGTGCAACGAAAAATTCGTAAATGTGCAACTGAACATGCATCCCAGCCAACTGAACCTATATTTTGGCAACTCGGCATGCATGCTAGCCAAAACTAAAACATGCATTGTACCCCACGTGTTTTCTGGCCAACTAAAAAACATGTATCCTGGCCAACTAAACATGTATCCTGGCCAACTAAACATGTATATTTGGCAATAGATGTTTGTGAGTGAACACTTTAGAAAAACTGTAGTATATGTGCAAATAAAAAACATGTTTTCTCGCCAACTAAATATGCATGTTGGCCCAAAACTGAGAAAATGTATCCTGGCCAACTAAGACATCTATTCTAGCCAACTGAATGCATTAACTGTCCAACTGAACATGCATGTTGGCCAAAAACTAAAATAAATGCAACCTGGCCGGCTGAGACATCTATTGTAGCCAACTAAAAACATTGAATGTCCAAGTGGAAAAATGCATCCTGGCAATTGAGACGTCTATTCTAGCGAAAACCAGAAATCTGTAGTGCAACAACAAAAACACAAGAACTTTTGTCCATGGCTAATGAAGCCACAAACCATATTAACATATTCACACATATAATCTTGTCCCACACATATATTCTGGTCCCACACCTATTGCAAACCATATTAAAATATGTTCAAATATACCAGAATTAGAAACATAAACGGCGATGAAAAACATATAACTATAATCTGTCCTCCAATTCTTCTTTCTTCTTTCACCTAGATTTCCCTTCTCAAATGTAACATCCAATTATGTGCAGAAAAATCTGAAAAGAGCTCCTTGCAAAACGGAAACCTACAGATCATTGCAACAAAACAAAAAGAAAAAAGTCAGAAAACTCTGTAGTAAAAATAAGTCATGCTCTTGCCAGCTATTTACTGCAAACTGTGCAACTAATATAACAACTCTGTGCAAACAAAAAAATTCATAATTGTTATAATAAAGATTATGCTACAGTCATGTTGCTTTTGGAACTAAGAATATCACAAAATGGTGTGCAACTGCCTATTTACTAAGTTTTTAGGTTGTTTGAAACACTCTTTTCTGTGGTTACCAACTGATGACATCAATTTCTTCTTTTATATATGTGCAGGGAGTGTGTGGCAGCATCCAAAAAAGGAAAAAAAAATGCTTGATCTCAATGAGCTTCCTCATGATATGGATCAGCAGCAACCCAACATACAACAAGGAAATTGGACAGAAAATGGTCGATCTGTTTACTACACGCATGCAAGTCGTGATGGTAACCCTACGAGCCATGACAATGTGGCAGGCCAGTCATTAGCCCGTGGTGCCCCTGTAGTGGTGTCTTTGCAGTCAGAGAGCCATACTCTTGATGACACGGGAACTGAGGAAAATGTTCCTGGTCTAACTAGGACTGAGCTAGGAGCTGGGGCTGTTGACGGAGCTGTGCAAGGAGAAGAAGGAGAGGATGAGGCTGGTTCTCAACCTATGGAACCCTATGTTGGCATGAGGTTTGACAGCCTTCAAATTGCTAAGTATCACTACAACAACTATGCACTACGGATGGGTTTCTCTACCAAGATGAACACCTCTAGACGGGCACCCCGCACCAATGAATTGATAAAACAACAGTTTTGCTGTAACAAGTTCAAGAAGCCCAAAGCTGATGATGGAGGAGTTGAGGCTCCTCCTGTCCTGGACCCTATTTCAGATCCAAAATCTGTTGACAGTGATGAGGAGATGGAAGAAGAACCTCCAATATTTGTTGAAGAGGAGGCTGGTACTAGTAAGAAGAAGAAGAAGCGCAAACGCGAGACAATAAAGCAGACTGAATGCAAGGCGAAAATGTTGGTGAAGCTGATAGATGGGCGATGAGAGGTGACACACTTTGTTCATGACCACAATCATCCGCTCGTGAATAAACCTTCATTGTCCAAATATTTGAGATCCCACCAAGGCATCTCACCTGATGAAAAGGAGTTTCTGCGCATCTTGTATAACTGCAACTTGACTACAGGTGTGGTGTTTTTCTATATCCCTTAAAGAATTAAGTTTCTCTCTAGACAGTCCAGTATGCAACTATTATGGTACTACTGTGCAACTGAAATGGCTTAACTGTGCAACTGCTATCCAACTTCCCATGCTGTTTGTATATCACTTTTGGTGCTTGTTGTGCAACTACATTGTCTTTACTGTGCAACTACACAATGTCCTGTATGCAAAAACTGCAAAGTGTTTTTAAAAAGGTGCAGCTAGGTGTCCATTTCCTGCGATTATCTTCTGTGCCAACACATGTCCTATTACTGTGCAGCTGGATGTGCACATTCGTGCAACTAAAAAAAGGATATACTGTTTGTTTTTGTATTATGCAGGACGAATGATGCATGTAATTGCAGAGTTCTATGGATCTGAGATGATGGTGCCGTTCGGACCAAAGGCAATAAAAAAATCTTTGTACAAGTTTCCATAGAGATGACACAAAGGAGGGTGATCTGATTGAGACAATTGTGCACTTCAAGGATATACAAAAAACCGATCCAGACTTCTTCTATAAGGTGAAATATGATGAAGAGGACAGAGTTGCCAACATATTTTGGGTGGATGGCTTAGCTCGAAAAGCTTATGCGGAGGCGTACCACGATTGCATATCGTTTGACACCACCTACATGACCAACATGTACAATATGCCGTTCGTGCCCTTCATAGGAATAAACCGACATGGCCAATCTTTCATGCTGGGTTGCGCGTTTGTGAGGCAGGAGTTGGCATCGAGCTTTGATTGGGTCTTTGGAGCATTCCTAGAGGCTATGGATGGCAAACCTCCTGACAACTTCATCACCGATCAGGATGGTGCGATGAGGCAGTCAATACATAGCATCTTTCCAACCACCGTGCACCGTTGTTGTCGATGGCACATCATGAAAAAGGCTCAGGAAAAAGTTGGTTGACTGCTGTGCCGAATCTAGGACTCTCTGATGATTTCAACAAGTGTGTTGACTTCAGCTTCACTATAGACGAGTTTGAGCAGAATTGGGCTGGGTTAATGATGAAGTACGAGGCTATGACACACACGCACTTTGAGAAGTTGTACGAATACAGGTCAACTTGGATGCCGTGCTACTTCAAACACATGTTCTTCCCCTTCCTCCAGTCTACACAGCGTAGTGAGGGGTTCAACGCCGTCCTGAAAAGATATGTGAACCCACACAACTCGATGCTGAACTTCGTCAAGCAATATGAAAAAATCCAGAACCACATCCTTGCCAAGGAAGGCTGCAATGATTACAGGACAGAACACCTTGAGATTGAGTTGTGGTCCAACTTCCCAATAGAGAAGCAAGCTTACAAAACCTATACTAGGGACCTTTACCGCAAGTTCAGAGAAGAGTTTGAGCTGATTGGACGTTATAATGCATTCCAAGTTGGTGCTGATATATTTGAGCTCAGACCGAACCAGGAATTTGTTGCCAAATATGGTTCTCGAAACTACTTGGTGCAGGCAAGGGTGGAGGAGTGTTCCTATTTATGTGAGTGCTGTAAAATGGACAAGGACGACATCCTCTGTTGCCACATCCTCAAGGTGTTCACCCATATTGGAGTTGATGTCATACCGGAAAGGTACCTGCTAAGACGGTGGACACCTACTGCTGTACCTAGTGCGCCAGGGACTGGTCATGAGCAACCGGATGAAATGCCTCCTCAATCAAAGAAGCAGATAAGGGAGAGGAACATGATATACGATTTTCGGAAACTAGCAAAGTTTGCGAGTGGTTCTGATCCAGCACAAGCTATTGTATACAAGCATATGTGTGCAGCACGTACCGAGATCGGCCACCTGAACAAGTCCAAGAAAAAGAAAAAACCGACTGCTGCCACGGGGCCATCAGATGATGGCAACCCTCGAGGACCTCCTCCACCTCCAGGCAGCAATCAGGGGGCTCATCATCCAGGTAATTATCTGCCCCAACTTCTGATCTAACTAGGTGTGTAACTTCAGTTGCACACATCATTGTGCCCAGTTGCACACACCATGGTAGCCAGTTGGACAAGACAGGCTGCCTAGTTGCGCACGCTATTTTAGTTCAAGCATCAAGATAACACAACTAACTTATTTTTTCTGTTCTGGATATAGGTGATGTCAACCCTCAAGGATCTCCTCCCCCTCCTGGCTGTACACGGCATCCTCCGCCACCTCCTCCCCCACGTGCTCCTTCCAATGGCCCTACAGGCAGCACTCAGGGGGCTCATCGTCTAGGTAATTACCTGCCCCAACTCCCCGTCAAACTAGGTCTGTAACTCCAGTTGCACACATCATGGTGCTCAGTTGCACCGAACAGACTACCTAGTTGCGCACGCTGTGTTAGTTCGAGCATCAAAAGATAAACACAACTAACTTGTTTGTCCTGTTCTGCCTATAGGTGATGCCAACCCTCAAAGACCTCCTCCCCCGCCAGGCCCAACTAGTAGTGCCCTGCGTGCTACTCCCAATGGACCTACAGGCAGGACTCAGGGGGCTCATCACCCAGGTAAGTACCTTCACCGACTCCAAACAAAAACTAGGGTGTGTGACTTTAGTTGCACATATCATAGTGCCCAGTTGAACAGAACATGCTGCCTAGTTGCGTGCGCTATGTCAGTTTGAGGATCAAGCTAAGAATCTAACTTGTTTTTCATGTTCTGCCCATAGGCGATTACAATCCAAGTACCATAACGGGCCATGCTACTACAGGTGTTTTTTTCAACTTAACTTGCACACAACAACCAGTTAGTTGCACAAAAATGTGTTGTGTGGTTGCACAGAACATCAGTGCTGGTTGCACAAATAACAAAATACTAAACTTTTTATATGATTATTACACAGGTGATCGTGACGGTCCTACTGCCCCGTTGGAGGCTGCATCCCTTGCACAAGCTTCTGATGATTTTGTGCCCAGGGATCCTCCAAGGTCTACTACAAAGGGTAGGGCAAAGAGTCGACGGTACAAATCGGCGCTGGAGCTACACCCAAAGAAGAAAAACAAATGCATCCATTGCCAATCTATAGAGCACACTGCTGGTGTGTGTCCACTCAGGCTCCTGTGATTCTGTTTCCTCATTTGTAACTTTGGAACATAAAAGGAAAAGAATGATGTTTTTTAGCAATGTTGGGACCAAGTGGACACATTCAGCATCTATGATTCCTCTTTATCTAATTTATGCTCCTTGAATTAGTTCATGCACTGTGTAAAAAAAGTTGCTATTTGTGCCTTTGTTGGCAACTGGTTAAATATTTAGTTGTTGAACAATTGTATGTCCAGTGCTCCTAATGTATCAACAAAAGTGATGATATTGAGTTGCAAACGGAATTACTAGTAGTGTGCAACTACAAAATCTACTTAAAAATTGTGCAAACCAGCAACTTCCTCCATGGAGCAGAAAAAAAGAAAAAATACTACTGACCTACTCCTTGTCGTATGTCAGCAACTTCCTCCATGGGGCGGTGTTGTGCACGCTGGTGACCCAATCATATGCCAGCTTCTTCCTGATGTTGAGTACTTCCTTGGGGTCGTAGTTGGGCAGTTGGCTACCATTCCACTCGGTGGCGTTAAGCAGTGCGAACAACCCACACTCATTACTGCGATGGGCAAAAAAGAATTGTCACATAAAATTAAAACCAATAAAGATAATGCACTCTGTGCAACTGCTTATGTCCTACTGTGCAACTGCTTCTGTTCTACTGTGTAACTGCTTATGTCCTACTGTGCAACTTCTTGTGTTCTACTGTGCAACTGATTATGTGCCACTGTGCAACTGCTTACGTCCAGTGTGCAACTACTTATGCGCCACTCTGCAATTGGCTAGATAATCCATTAGAAACTCATAAAAATGATAAAACAGATTGCAGACTAGTACTGTGTCTTAAAAATACTAAAGATTGCACATGTAGAAAAATTTAAAAAACTACAAAATGATGGTATATAATTGAGAAGGAATGCCATGCTTATTGTCTTACTTGCCGAGCTGCTTCAGTACGTCAACGTCAATAATCTGGAAGTGCTCGATGCTGAACTTTGGGTAATGCTTCCTCCATAGCTGGCGTACTGCCCCCGTGATGGTAGAGGCGGTGGTCATCAGCTCAATGTTGTCCAGCGTCCTGTTTGAGTCAAGAACTTCGAAGCGTCCGTCCCTCAAATTGACATTGAAGACCCAATAATGCCTCCCTCCCTCCTTATCGGTTACATCAGCGCACTCGAGCACTGGCAGCATGACCTGCAACCGTGAATGATTTCAGACACAAAAATACAGGCTGTAGCTAAGAAAAAACAGTACAAGACTTGGTCAAGTTAAAAACAGGTTGCAACAAGTATCTGCCAACTAACAGATGTGTCATGTGCAACTGAACATGCTGTGGGTGCCAACTAAAAAAGATTGATCATGTGGGCACAACACTCACCAAGTCTTTCTTGTCGAGACGGTTCTTGTAATCAAACTTCTTGTTTATCTCATTCACATTGTGGATCCCTTGCTGTAAATTTATCTGCAGAGATTATAAAACATGGCTCAAAACTCCTTAGTAGGTGAAAGGCCTCCCTCAAATGGTCAACGAAAAAGTGCTACAGAACAAAGATGAGGGTAAAAGAAGGTTTTGGAAAAACTTACAGAAAACCTCAGTGGCATAACAACCTTCTTTGACCCTTCTGGTAAGTTATCCATGATGTGTAAGATTCTAGTCTCAATAACAATGTTTGACAACCATTGAACCGGCTTCATCGAATCAACTAGCTCCTTTAAAGAAATGTATAAAGCACCATACCTGATTATCTCAGGGCTGATTTTTTTGAAAGCAATAAAAAGACAAGTTAGCTCGAAGGGTCGCAGCAGCAAAAAAATGTGCATGAAATTGAAAACAGAACAGTGTGCAACTAAAAGCCCTGTTCTGTGCAACATGCTATGCTTTCTGTGCAACTAAGTGACTGGTCCTGTGCAACTAAAAAAGATATGTATGTAGGCCGTGGGGAGTTAGTTTACCTGGTAGCTTCATTATTGGCTCCTTTGTGATGCCTGACCCAATACAAGAGGGCAGCGTAAAGCTTGTTAACTGCCTCATTGGAGCTGAAAGTCTTCTTCTTGTTGTAGTCAATGAATGGAGACCTTTGAGATGTTGCGGGCCTTATTACCCTCCTCTATCTTCGTGCAATAGGTGGTCCCGAAGAACTGCTTGTGCCAGCTTCTGGTTCTGCGCATATCGGGGTGTGGCAATTCTCTGGTGAACCAACATCTAGCTCTTGAGCTATTGCCTTGCCAGCATCAACAACAACACATCCTTCATTCACAGCTGCTGGGTCCAACTCACACTCATCAATGCAAATCACACCGGCTTCCGCTGTTTCTACTGCTGGAGCAGGTGCTGGAGCATCACCATCTATGCCGAGGTCAAAAGATGATGCATCGCAGAACCCGTCACCATGATAAGACTTTGATCTTCGTAAGGGTTCAAGGACCAGGGCATCTCCTTGCGGCACAAACACGGGTGCATCGTTCACTGACTTGGTTCGTAATAGTATTGTAGTTGGCGGCCTTGGAGGCTTGCACCTACTTATAATGTTGAACACCTCCTCTTGTGTTAATGGTTGCTGAAAGTCAGCTCTTGGTGATGCAGGCTTGCTTGGCTGCTGTGTGCTAGCTCTTGGGGTCGGCACTTTGATAGTTGGATCACCTCCTTTTATGTTTGGCATTGAAGCATCTCTATGAGTAAGCACCTTGGGGCTTGCAGTTGCAGTGGTGCCTTCCTGACCAGTTGTGGTGGTTTTGACTGTGACCATGCTGCTAACTGACACATTAGTTGGCACACTGGTATCTGTAGTTGGTATCTTTCCAGTCTGAGTTGGCAGCAACCTAGCAGAACTTGGCACCCCTGCATCAATGGCTGCGGCTCGCAGTTCTCTCTCGTCTCTGAACCCCAAACCTTTTGTGGCCTGTTCCCCCTTTGTGCCCCTGGCAAACTTGACAATCTTTTGCTTAGGTGGTTTTGGTGGGACTGTTGAAAGGGGAATCTTCCCCTTGATCTGTTGAACTTCTGTGACATTGGTTGGCTCTCTGCTCACTACAGTTGGCATATCAGTTTGAAGCACAACTTCCTTGACCATATTTACTTAAGCATCTGCACTCACCATCTTCTCCTTGGTTTGAGGCAACTGCAGATTCTTCTTCATTGAAACTGCTTTACACTTCTGGACCACGTGAGGGTTTGCCATGGATGCTGCCTTGCTCTTGCTAGAGCTTAGGTCTGGGAGCTGCTTTTAAATATTCCTTGTATTTTTCCTTTGAATGAACCCAATCAAGACCCTTTCCTGCTCCCTCCATGTCAATTTGATTCTTTTCAGCATCACTTGATAAGAACAGGCTCTTGTCAATGGCAAAGTTGATCTTCTCACACATATCTTTGTCGCTGAAATCTGGCACAGGAAAGGTGGTTGGCAAAGCTGGCTTCAAGTTGCAGAGCTTGAACATATCAATGCTGCCCTGAGACTCTGCTTCATCATTTTTCTTTAACTTCGGCAAATCCTTGTCTTTCCAGCAAGTTTTGTCAATCAACATCTGTAGTGTGCTCCTGCTACTCAATGAATTGTTGCTGCTGGCAGGGGTGGCAGAAGTGCTAATCCTTCCGGATGTGTTGCCACCTGTACCACCAGAACCAGGGGCGTTGTCATCATCATCGTCATCGCTGCTGTCGCTGCCTCCATTGGATCCCCATTTATCATCACCATAACCATCCTCGTCTTCTTCATCATCGTCTTCTTCCCTCTCACTGCCATCAGCTGTTGCGCCTTTGTCTTCTCCCCTCTCACTGTCATCAACTGCTGCCCCTTTGCCCCGTCCCCCTCTTTGGCCTCACCTTCTTCTTCCTCCTCCTCTGCCTCACGATCTTCTTCCTTGTCCTCCTCCTCTCCTTTGTCCTCTTCTTGTTTGTCCTCCTCCTCCTCCTCCTCCTCCTCCTCTTCCTCTTCGTCCTCCTCCTCCTCTGCATCTTCTTCATTGTCATCCTCATCCTTGTCCTCCTCCTCTGATTCATCCGCATCTGTGTCCTCGTCGTTGTCAGCATCTATCGCCGCTTCCATTTCCTCATCTTCTTCTGACTCATCCTCAACAAACTCTTCTTCTTCTTGTATAGTTGACCCCCGTCTCTTTCTTTTTGGAGCACGACGTGACGCCCTAGTTTGCATTGATGGTTGCTGTACGTAAGGATCAATATCTGGTTCCTCGTCATCGATCTTGGCAACTGCTTCAATGAAGGTGCCAACCTGTTCAGTTATAGCCTTGCACAGCTCATTGACCACTTTCGCAATCTTTGCCTTTTTCTGCATCAACACAAAAAGATTCAGTACTGATTCAGTTAGAAAAAAAATAAAAGTAAAAATGTCTGTAACTGATCATGATGTGATAAGCAAAAATGACTAATACACACTTTCTGGCCAACTAAAAACATGATTCTAGCCAACTACACATGCACTGTGGCACAAACTAAAAAACATGCATTCTGCCAAAAGTTGATGACAATGGTTGTAAATGAACACTTTGACTGTCCAAAAGAACATGTGCAACTACATAAGCTTATCTGTGCAACTGAACATACATCACAGCCAACTGAATTCTGTATTCTCGCAACTACAAAAGTTATACATGTCCAACTGAACATACATCCCAACCAATAGAAAAATATTGGTAAGTGGTACAAGTTTCTGTATGCAAAACACTAACCTGCGGATTGTAGGTTATTGGTAACTTGGATGCCACGAATGCTTTAGCTTGCAAAATTCCACCAAACAGTGGTGTCTGCTCCGTGCCTCTATACTCCTCTTTAAGCTGATGTGAAAAAAGAGAAACAAAAAATAAAAAAGGTTATCAAAATAGATTTGTGTGTTGAACGAAACCACACATTACAACCTATGCAACTACAACAAGATACTGGGGTAGACAATTCAACTATACATATATGCAACTGAACAAAGACACAAAAACTGTGCAACCCACATGGCACCTAAAAAAAAGTTTCTACCAACTGACGCAACACATCTGTGCAACAAGATTAGTAAAACTGTGCAACTTAAAAAAAGATGGTGTGCCAATTCAAAATGAACATGTGTGCAGATTGCCAAACTTAAAGCTACAAGCTGTGCAACTACATGCATTGTTGTGCCAACTGATGACAGTTTTCTTTGCAATTTCCAAAAAAGTGACCAGACATCAAAAGAACATAGAAGGAAGACACTGTTGGAAAAAACAAAAAAGAACTCACTTGTAATTTGCCGAACACACCAGGAGAGATAGTATCCTTCTTGATCACCTTGGCAATTAGAGTACTATCCCATGCATTCGATCGTATCGCGCAGTTGCTTACTGGGATGTCATGTACGAGTGCATCAAGGTATAGTATCTGCACCAGACCCAAACAAAAGAAAAAGCCAAGTTCAGTTATTGTTATGAGTATCTCAGCAAACTATAACTGCACAGAAAGAACAAGAACAGATGGAAAAAGTGGTCGTTTTCACTAACCATCAAGTGATACAAGCAGCAGCAGATAGTTTGCTTCTCCTGGTCCATGTTCCGGAAAGCTTCGTTAATGTGTTCTGCTACAAAGAGGCAGATGTTTGTATTCTTTAGCATTTGATGATCTAGCACAAGTCCATAACACTTTGGGCTGAGCTTCAAGGCCATGGTTGGTGCTAGAAAAGTGCTGAAGGCAACCGCAAGCCAGGCCATAAAGAATGTGTCATCCGTTCTTCCAGCCATATCCTGAATCATCTTGAGCCATGTAGTGACCTGGGGATAAGAATTTCCAGTTATGTTGAAAGCCTGTCTGAATCTCCTAGTGGCATCCTTGTCAACTAAATATCTGACTTTTGACCCCTGTTTGGGAGATCAAATACCCTCTGAACACTGTCAGCATCGACACGGATCCTTCCCCTTCCTGGGAAAACCATTTCAGAGGTCTGTGGCTGGTAGGACTGCACTAGGAACTTAGTGAGGTTCACTGGAAGTGTGTCTGATAAGTTCAATAGCCCCCCAAACAACCTCGAAACTAGCTCTGACTTCTGTGGTGGGGATAGAGAGGCGTTGAAATTTGCAAACCGTGCTGGTGATGCCCTTATCCTGCCTGCTTGTGATGGTCGCTCCACATTTTCCCCTGCAGCCATCTCAACTCCTTCACCGCTGGCCTGTTGATGAGAAAATGAAAACATTACAGAAACATTAAACACAAGAGAAAAAACAAGAATGAAAAAAACTAGCAATCATCATTTGGATCAGTACTAGAATGAGCTATATATTCATAAAATGGATCATGCCAACTAATATGATGTATTTGTGCAACTAATAAAGCTCATGAGGACAACTGCAAGACTGCCAGTGTGCAACCTTCAAAAAAATTAAAAAAGTACGAGACCTGGCAGCTACAAAAAGTTCTAGTGGATGTGCAACAATAAGAAATGATATTGCAAACAAGAAAAACATCAACTAAAAAAAGGTTTGCAAAGAACTATTCAAATAGATCATAAACACACACAAAAAACCCACATACCTCAGCATCTGCTGCGGAAGATGCGACAGCTTCTCCAGCAACTGTTGCCTGCACAAAAAAATGACCACTGATGTCAACTATGAAAGATGCCAACTAGTCAACTACAAGATGCCAACTAATGCCAACTAATGTCAACTGTATTTAAATCAATATGACTAGAGATGTCAATTACAAAAGGTTGTTATTAACAAACTAAAAACAAAAATAGTGGTGCGAACTGCTGCATAATTTCATCACTATCTAAAAAAGCGAGAAAAACACTTATATTCGACATTTTACTTACCCTAGAAGATGACTCAGCTCCCTTACCAAGTGCTGCACGTCTAGTCCGCTTTACAACACGGAACTGATCAGCGTCCTAAGAAAAAAAATAAAAAACATGAGCATGGGAAGAAACAAAAAAAAGTTATATGACCCAAACAAAACCAAAAAAATTGGACTTGTGTCATCAGCATGCCACTTACCTCAACATCCTCTCCCTGCTCAACACTCTGCGTAGGTCGTGGCTGGCGATTAGCAGGACGCTTCGAGTTCCGGCGAAGCGGCTGACTTCTAGAACGCTGATTAAGCAACCAAAAGAAAACATGAAAAAAAGACATTAGCATAGATGCATAAGTTGAAAACAACTCAAAAAACAAAAGAAAAAAGTGAAAAAAATACATCTCCTTCATTGCCATCCGCATCTCCTCCTATTATAACCATTTTTGCCCTGCGGCAGGAAATACAACAAAAAACATAGTTAGAAAGATGTGGACAACCAACTACTACAATGATGCAGCCAACTGGGCAATAAACCTTGTGCAAACTGGACATCGAATAAGCCAACTAACTATTTTCTGCCTAGGTATTACTTGCCAACTGTGACAAGTAATACTTAGGCAGAAAATAGTTAACTAAAGGCAATAAGCTCAGTAAGATAACTTATTCTGAAAAAGCGTCCCTAGTTGCACATAGTTGCACATGAGGGGAGACACATGAAAACAACCACATCCACAATAAAAGACTTGCGCATTGAGAAAAAATAAATTGGAAAATTGGCAAGCATTGGTACTAATTTGCACAATCAAGAGGTCCTAGTTGCACAAAAGCAGGAGAAAAACACATGAACCACCACAGCCACCACAAGGCTGGTGGATTGGGTAGACTATATTGGAAAACTGGCAAGCATTGATGCTAAAATTGCACAAACAAGAGTCCCTAGTTGCACACAACAGAGGGGGAAAACAGCAAAGCCAACTAAGTAGAGCAACTGGCACAAGTGTATAACATATGAACAGCCAACTAGTAAAAGTGATGCAGCCAACTGAGCAGGCAACTTGTGCAACTGAACACCGTATAGACAACTACCTAGTACAAAAATAGTGAGCCAACTGACCAAAACAACTGCTGCAACTGCAGAGCATATGGACAGCCAAGTACTATATGGACGCAGCCAACTGAGGAGAATTTTGTGCAACTAACCACTTAAATCTCTGAACACCAACTACAAAATCAGCTAATGCATTGCACACAACATTGCGCACATCTAATACAACTTGCAGAATGACTAAGAATCATGAACAGATCTCAAATCTCTGCAAAAATTGAACAGAACATGAACTAAACAGTCAAATTGCCCTAAAATCGCGCAACATGCGCCGTGGACATGCATCCCTTCTACCTAACGACTATCGCGTACCCTGGCCAACTACACGTTGACCCTGCCCAGCCACCCCCGTGCCGTGAACTACGCCTCCAGTGATTCCCCCGCGAGGAGAACCACCCGCAAGCCGCCGCCAAACTGAGCACTCCGCTGCGACGCCCCGTTCGGTGGAGAGGATGGCAAGGAGGAAGACGAAGACGGAATGGGGAGAGAGCTCGCTGCGGCGAGGGATTTCAGGCCACCTTGTAGATCCCGACCACCGTTGGGCGCGTGCTACGAGATAGGAGAAGGGAACTCAACGTGACAAAAATCAAGGATAAGCAGGGGTAGTTCGCGCCGTTCCTGAACCCTAGAGAGCATTCCCCTTGCATTTCGGCACCATCCGCGCTCCGCGAGATAGAGAGAGGGAGGAGAAGCATGTAGAAGTGGAGGGCGAGCATACCTCCGATGGCGAGGAGCACCAGCGATTCCCCCGCGAGGAGAACCACCCACAAGCCGCCGCCAATCTGAGCACTCCACCGCGACGCCCCATTCGGTGGAGAGGATGGCGAGGAGGAAGACGAAGACGGAATGTGGAGAGAGCACGCTGCGGCGAGGGATTTCAGGCACAGATTTCGAAAACCGCCGCCCACGACCCCCACTACTCTCCTCCTCAACCGCTTACAGGTGGGCCTCTCACGTCCGGATGTGGACAAAACCGCCCACGACCGCGGTGCGCGACCAATCCAGACCAGGTGGCACCTGGCGGATCTGGGCGCGATCGCTGGCGTGATCGAACGGCCACGAATCGTCCGCCCGAGTCTGTTAGTTGGTGGCCGGCCACTTTTTAGATTTTAGGGAATTTTATTGGTATTATTTTTTGCTTTGCTTTGATTGTTTTTTAGAAGCAAAGCATGTTCCTTTGATCATTTTCAGGTATGTTGTTCCCCACAATACTATTCCACTATGAAGTCATCAGATCGATACATACCTGAATAGATTAGGCATGTGTTTTGGCAGTGTTGAGTATAATGTTTATTAGGAAAGACAAGATAGACTAGGATTTGTTCTAGCTTGTCTTGTACTCCAAATAGATAATTGTACTTCTATATATAAATGCCCACGAGGCTCAAGCAATAAAACAACTATTCCACCAAATCCCTCTCTTCCTTTTAACATGGTATCTATTGCAAGTCAATCCTAAACCCTATCCGCCGCCGCTTCCGCACCCGCGCGCCGCCCCGGGGCGGTCGGCCTCCATGACTGCCGCCGGGGGCTGCGCCGCCCGTACCTAGGGTGATGGGGAACGTAGTAATTTCAAAAAATTTCCTACGCACACGCAAGATCATGGTGATGCATAGCAATGAGAGGGGAGAGTGTGATCTACGTACCCTTGTAGACCGACAGCGGAAGTGTTGTGACAACGCGGTTGATGTAGTCGTACGTCTTCACGATCCGACCGATCCAAGCACCGTTACTCCAGCACCTCCGAGTTCTTGGCACACGTTCAGCTCGATGACGATCCCCAGGCTCCGATCCAGCAAAGCGTCGGGGAGGAGTTCCGTCAGCACGACGGCGTGGTGACGATCTTGATGTTCTACCGTCGCAGGGCTTCGCCTAAGCACCGCTACAATATGACCGAGGTGGAATATGGTGGAGGGGGGCACCGCACACGGCTAAGGAACGATCACGAAGATCAACTTGTGTGTCCAGAGGTGCTCCCCTGCCCCCGTATATAAAGGAGCAAGGGGGAGGGGGCGGCCGGCCTAGAAGGGGGCGCGCCAAGGGGAGTCCTACTCCCACCGGGAGTAGGACTCCTTCCTTCCTTGTTGGAGTAGGAGAAGGGGAAAGAGGGGGAGAGGAAGAAGGAAAAGGGGGCTGCGCCCCTTGTCCAATTCGGACCAGAGGGGGGGGGGGCGCAGGCCTCCTTCCTTTTGGCCTCTCTCCTCTATTCCCGTATGGCCCAATAAGGCCCATATACTCCCCTGCGAATTCCCGTAACTCTCCGGTACTCCGAAAAATACCCGAATCACTCGGAACCTTTCCGATGTCCGAATATAGTCGTCCAATATATCGATCTTTACGTCTCGACCATTTCGAGACTCCTCGTCATGTCCCCGATCTCACCTGGGACTCCGAACTCCTTCGGTACATCAAAACTCATAAACTCATAATATAACTGTCATCGAAACCTTAAGCGTGCGGACCCTACGGTTCGAGAACAATGTAGACATGACCGAGACACGTCTTCGGTCAATAACCAATAGCGGGACCTGGATGCCCATATTGGCTCCTACATATTCTACGAAGATCTTTATCGGTTAGACCGCATAACAACATACGTTGTTCCCTTTGTCATCGGTATGTTACTTGCCTGAGATTCGATCGTCGGTATCTTAATACCTAGTTCAATCTCTTTACCGACCAGTCTCTTTACTCGTTCCGTAATACATCATCTCACAACTAACTCATTAGTTGCAATGCTTGCAAGGCTTATGTGATGTGCATTACCGAGAGGGCCCAGAGATACCTCTCCGACAATCGGAGTGAAAAATCCTAATCTCGAAATACGCCAACCCAACATGTACCTTTGGAGACACCTGTAGAGCTCCTTTATAATCACCCAGTTACGTTGTGACTTTTGGTAGCACACGAAGTGTTCCTCCGGCAAACGGGAGTTGCATAATCTCATAGTCATAGGAACATGTATAAGTCATGAAAAAAGCAATAGCAACATACTAAACGATCGGGTGCTAAGCTAATGGAATGGGTCATGTCAATCACATCATTAATCAAATAACAACTCTTTTGTTTATGGTTAGGAAACATAACCATCTTCGATTAACGAGCTAGTCAAGTAGAGGCATACTAGTGACACTCTGTTTGTCTATGTATTCACACATGTATTATGTTTCCGGTTAATACAATTCTAGCATGAATAATAAACATTTATCATGATATAAGGAAATAAATAATAACTTTATTATTGCCTCTAGGGCATATTTCCTTCAGTCTCCCACTTGCACTAGAGTCAATAATCTAGATCACATCGCCATGTGATTTAACATCAATAGTTCACATCTTTATGTGATTGGTTCACATCTCCATGTGACTAACACCCAAAAGATTTTACTAGATTCAATAATCTAGTTCACATCGCTATGTGATTAAGACCCAAAAAGTGATCATGTTTTGCTTGTGAGAGAAGTTTAGTCAACGGGTCTGCCACATTCAGATCCGTATGTATTTTGCAAATTTCTATGTCAACAATGCTCTGCTCAGAGCTACTCTAGCTAATTGCTCCCACTTTCAATATGTATCCAGATTGAGACTTAGAGTCATCTGGATTAGTGTCAAAACTTGCATCAACGTAACCCTTTACGACGAACCTTTTTGTCACCTCCATAATCGAGAAACATATCCTTATTCCACTAAGGATAATTTTGACCGCTGTCCAGTGATCTACTCCTAGATCACTATTGTACTACCTTGCCAAAATCAGTGTAGAGTATACAATAGATCTGGTACATAGCATGGCATACTTTATAAAACCTATGGCTGAGGCATAGGGAATGACTTTCATTCTCTTTCTATCTTCTGTCGTGGTCGGGTTTTGAGTCTTACTCAATTTCACACCTTGTAACACAGACAAGAACTCTTTCTTTGACTGTTCTATTTTGAACTACTTCAAAATCTTGTCAAGGTATGTACTCATTGAAAAAATACTTATCAAGCGTCTTGATCTATCTCTATAGATCTTGATGTTCAATATGTCAGCAGCTTCACCGAGGTATTTCTTTGGAAAATTCCTTTCAAACACTCCTTTATGCTTTGTAGAATAATTCTACATTATTTCCGATCAACAATATGTCATTCACATATACTTATCAGAAATGTTGTAGTGCTCCCACTCACTTTCTTGTAAATACAGGCTTCATCGCAAGTCTGTATAAAACTATATCCTTTGATCAACTTATCAAAGCGTATATTCCAACTCCGAGATGCTTGCACCAGTCCATAGATGGATCGCTGGAGCTTGCATATTTTGTTAGCACCTTTAGGATTGACAAAACCTTCTGGTTGTATCATATACAACTCTTCTTTAATAAATCTATTATGGAATGCAGTTTTGTTTATCCATTTGCCAGATTTCATAAAATGCGGCAATTGCTAACATGATTCGGACAGACTTAAGCATAGATACGAGTGAGAAACTCTCATCGTAGTCAACACCTTGAACTTGTCGAAAACTTTTGCGACAATTCTAGCTTTGTAGATAGTTACACTACTATCAGTGTCCGTCTTCCTCTTGAAGATCCATTTATTATCAATGGCTTGCCGATCATCGGGCAAGTCAACCAAAGTCCATACTTTGTTCTCATACATGGATCCCATCTCAGATTTCATGGCCTCAAGCCATTTTGCGGAATCTGGGCTCACCATCGCTTTTTCATAGTTCGTAGGTTCGTCATGGTCAAGTAGCATGACCTCCAGAACAGGATTACCGTACCACTCTGGTGCGGATCTCACTCTGGTTTACCTACGAGATTCGGTAGTAACTTGATCTGAAGTTACATGATCATCATCATTAGCTTCCTCACTAATTGGTGTAGTAGTCACAGGAACAGATTTCTGTGATGAACTAATTTCCAATAAGGGAGAAGGTACAATTACCTTACCAAGTTCTACTTTCCTCCCACTCACCTCTTTCGAGAGAACCTCCTTCTCTAGAAATGATCCATTCTTAGCAACGAATGTCTTGCCTTTGGATCTGTGATAGAAGGTGTACCCAACAGTAACTTTTGGGTATCCTATGAAGACACACTTTTCCGATTTGGGTTTGAGCTTATCAGGATGAAACTTTTTCACATAAGCATTGCAACCCCAAACTTTAAGAAACGACAACTTTGGTTTCTTGCCAAACCACAGTTCATACGGTGTCGTCTCAACAGATTTAGATGGTGCCCTTTTAACTTGAATGCAGCTGTCTCTAATGCATAACCCCAAAACGATAGTGGTAGATCGGTAAGAGACATCATAGATTGCACTATATCCAATAAAGTACGGTTATGACGTTCGGACACACCATTATGCTGTGGTGTTCCATGTGGCATGAGTTTGTGAAACTATTCCACATTGTTTTAATTGAAGACCAAACTCGTAACTCAAATATTTGTCTCCACGATCAGATCGTAGAAACTTTATTTTCTTGTCACGATGTTTTTCCACTTCACTCTGAAATTCTTTGAACTTTTCAAATGTTTCAGACTTATGTTTCATCAAGTAGATATACCCATATCTGCTCAAATCATCTGTGAAGTTCAGAAAATAATGATACTTGCCGTGAGCCTTAACACTCATCGGACCGCATACATCAGTATGTATTATTTCCAATAAGTCAGTTGCTCGCTCCGGAGAACGGAGTCTTAGTCATCTTGCCCATGAGGCATGGTTCGCAAGCATCAAGTGATTCATAATCAAGTGATTCCAAAATCCCATCAGCATGGAGTTTCTTCATGCGCTTTACACCAATATAACCTAAACGGCAGTGCTACAAATAAGTTGCACTATCATTATTAACTTTGCATCTTTTGGTTTCAAATTTATGATTATGTGTATCACTACGATCGAGATCCAACGAACTATTTTCATTGGGTGTGTAACCATATAAGGTTTTATTCATGTAAACAGAACAACAATTTATTCTCTTACTTAAATGAATAACCGTATTACAATAAACATGATCAAACCATATTCATGCTCAACGCAAACACCAAATAACACTTATTCAGGTTCAACACTAATCCCGAAAGTATAGGGAGTGTGCGATGATGATCATATCAATCTTGGAACCACTTCCAACACACATCGTCACTTCACCCTTAACTAGTCTCTGTTTATTCTGCAACTCCCGTTTCGAGTTACTAATCTTAGCAACTGAACTAGTATCAAATACTGAGGGGTTGCTATAAACACTAGTAAAGTACACATCAATAACATGTATATCAAATATACTTATGTTCACTTTGCCATCCTTCTTATCCGCCGATCACTTGGGGTAGTTCCGCTTCCAGTGACCAGTCCCTCTGCAATAAAAGCACTTAGTCTCAGGCTTAGGACCAGACTTGGGCTTCTTCACTTGAGCAGCAACTTGCTTGCTGTTCTTTTTGAAGTTCCCCTTCTTCCCTCTGCCCTTTTTCTTGAAACTAGTGGTCTTGTCTACCATCAACACTTGATGTTTTTCTCTATTTCTACCTTCGTCAATTTCCGCATTACGAAGAGCTTGGGAATCGTTTCCGTTATCCCTTGCATATCATAGTTCATCATGAAGTTCTACTAACTTGGTGATGGTGACTAGAGAATTCTGTCAATCACTATCTTATCTGGAATATTAACTCCCACTTGATTCAAGCGATTGTAGTACTCAGACAATCTGGGCACATGCTCACTAGTTGAGCGATTCTCCTCCATCTTTTAGCTATAGAACTTGTTGGAGACTTCATATCTCTCAACTCGGGTATTTGCTTGAAATATTAACTTCAACTCCTGGAACATCTCATATGCTCCATGACGTTCAAAAACGTCTTTGAAGTCCCGATTCTAAGCCATTAAGCATGGTGCACTAAACTATCAAGTAGTCATCATATTGAGCTAGCCAAATGTTCATAACGTCTGCATCTGCTCCTGCAATAGGTCCGTCACCTAGCGGTGCATCAAGGACATAATTCTTCTGTGCAGCAATGAGAATAAACCTCAGATCACGGATCCAATCCGCATCATTGCTACTAACATCTTTCAACACAATTTTCTCTAGGAACATATCAAAATAAACACAGGGAAGCAACAACGCGAGCTATTGATCTACAACATAATTTGCAAAATACTACTAGGACTAAGTTCATGATAAATTTAAGTTCAATTAATCATATTACTTAAGAATTCCCACTTAGATAGACATCCCTCTAATCCTCTAAGTGATCACGTGATCCAAATCAACTAAACCATGTCCGATCATCACGTGAGATGGAGTAGTTTCAATGGTGAACATCACTATGTTGATCATATCTACTATATGATTCACGCTCGACCTTTCGGTCTCCATGTTCCGAGGCCATATCTGTATATGCTTGGCTCGTCAAGTATAACCTAAGTATTCCGCGTGTGCAACTGTTTTGCACCCGTTGTATTTGAACGTAGAGCCTATCACACCCGATCATCACGTGGTGTCTCAGCACGAAGAACTTTCGCAACGGTGCATACTCAGGGAGAACACTTCTTGATAATTAGTGAGAGATCATCTTAAAATGCTACCGTCAATCAAAGCAAGATAAGATGCATAAAAGATAAACATCACATGCAATCAATATAAGTGATATGATATGGCCATCATCATCTTGTGCTTCTGATCTCCATCTTCGAAGCACCGTCATGATCACCATCGTCACCGGCGCGACACCTTGATCTCCATTGTAGCATCGTTGTCGTCTCGCCAATCTTATGCTTCCACGACTATCGCTACCGCTTAGTGATAAAGTAAAGCATTACAGCGCGATTGCATTGCATACAATAAAGCGACAACCATATGGCTCCTGCCAGTTGCCGATAACTCGGTTACAAAACATGATCATCTTATACAATAAAATTTAGCATCATGTCTTGACCATATCACATCACAACATGCCCTGTAAAAACAAGTTAGACGTCCTCTACTTTGTTGTGCAAGTTTTACGTGGCTGCTACGGGCTTAAGCAAGAACCAATCTTACCTACGCATCAAAACCACAACGATAGTTTGTCAAGTTGGTGCTGTTTTAACCTTCGAAAGGACCGGGCGTAGCCACACTCGGTTCAACTAAAGTTGGAGAAACTGTCACCCGCAAGCCACCTATGTGCAAAGCACGTCGGGAGAACCGGTCTCGCGTAAGCGTACGCGTAATGTCGGTCCGGGCCGCTTCGTCCAACAATACCGCCGAACCAAAGTATGACATGCTGATAAGCAGTATGACTTATATCGCCCACAACTCACTTGTGTTCTACTTGTGCAAATAACATCAACATATAAAACCTAGGCTCGGATGCCACTGATGGGGAACGTAGTAATTTCAAAAAATTTCCTACGCACACGCAAGATCATGGTGATGCATAGCAACGAGAGGGGAGAGTGTGATCTACGTACCCTTGTAGACCGACAGCGGAAGCGTTGTGACAATGCGGTTGATGTAGTCGTACGTCTTCACGATCTGACCGATCCAAGCACCGTTACTCCGGCACCTCCGAGTTCTTGGCACACGTTCAGCTCGATGACGATCCCAGGCTCCGATCCAGCAAAGCGTCGGGGAGGAGTTCCGTCAGCACGACGGCGTGGTGACGATCTTGATGTTCTACCGTCGCAGGGCTTCGCCTAAGCACCGCTACAATATGACCGAGGTGGAATATGGTGGAGGGGGGCACCGCACACGACTAAGGAACGATCACGAAGATCAACTTGTGTGTCCAGAGGTGCCCCCCTGCCCCCGTATATAAAGGAGCAAGGGGGAGGGGGCGGCCGGCCTAGAAGGGGGCGCGCCAAGGGGAGTCCTACTCCCACCGGGAGTAGGACTCCTTCCTTCCTTGTTGGAGTAGGAGAAGGGGAAAGAGGGGGAGAGGAAGAAGGAAAAGGGGGCTGCGCCCCTTGTCCAATTCGGACCAGAGGGGGGGGGGGGGCGCAGGCCTCCTTCCTTTTGGCCTCTCTCCTCTATTCCCGTATGGCCCAATAAGGCCCATATACTCCCCGGCGAATTCCCGTAACTCTCCGGTACTCCGAAAAATACCCGAATCACTCGGAACCTTTCCGATGTCCGAATATAGTCGTCCAATATATCGATCTTTATGTCTCGACCATTTCGAGACTCCTCGTCATGTCCCCGATCTCACCTGGGACTCCGAACTCCTTCGGTACATCAAAACTCATAAACTCATAATATAACTGTCATCGAAACCTTAAGCGTGCGGACCCTACGGTTCGAGAACAATGTAGACATGACCGAGACACGTCTCCGGTCAATAACCAATAGCGGGACCTGGATGCCCATATTGGCTCCTACATATTCTACGAAGATCTTTATCGGTCAGACCGCATAACAACATACGTTGTTCCCTTTGTCATCGGTATGTTACTTGCCCGAGATTCGATCGTCGGTATCTTAATACCTAGTTCAATCTCGTTACCGTCAAGTCTCTTTACTCGTTCCGTAATACATCATCTCACAACTAACTCATTAGTTGCAATGCTTGCAAGGCTTATGTGATGTGCATTACCGAGAGGGCCCAGAGATACCTCTCCGACAATCGGAGTGACAAATCCTAATCTCGAAATACGCCAACCCAACATGTACCTTTGGAGACACCTGTAGAGCTCCTTTATAATCACCCAGTTACATTGTGACGTTTGGTACCACACAAAGTGTTCCTCCGGCAAACGGGAGTTGCATAATCTCATAGTCATAGGAACATGTATAAGTCATGAAGAAAGCAATAGCAACATACTAAACGATCGGGTGCTAAGCTAATGGAATGGGTCATGTCAATCACATCATTCTCCTAATGATGTGATCCCGTTAATCAAATAACAACTCTTTTGTTTATGGTTAGGAAACATAACCATCTTCGATTAACGAGCTAGTCAAGTAGAGGCATACTAGTGGCACTCTGTTTGTCTATGTATTCACACATGTATTATGTTTCCGGTTAATACAATTCTAGCATGAATAATAAACATTTATCATGATATAAGGAAATAAATAATAACTTTATTATTGCCTCTAGGGCATATTTCCTTCATAGGGTTCGTCCGCCGGTCGTGTTGACCGGCTGCACTAGAGAGTCTTTTCTCCGAGCCTTGCTTCGGGGTTTTCTCTCTCCCACCAGTCATCTTGATCGCGCGGTTACTTTTTGGTTTTCCGATCTATTCTTGATCGGTTTGCGTCACCCACCGCCGCCGTCGACCCTAAGCGCCTCTACTCTGACCCCGGCGCGACCAGCCGGCCTCTCCTCCGACCCGGCGGCCACGCGCGCCGAGGCGGGCCATCAGGGCCAGCCGCCGTCCGCGCGTCGGTCCTTCTGTCGCCCTGCGCCGGCCGTCACCGCCCTGCTCCGACCAGGACACTTGCATCGTCCCGACCCGGCGGCCTCGCGCCATGTGACGACCAATCATAGCCGTCGCTCGCGCGCCGGCCCGCCCATCGATCCACATCACCTGCCTCCGCCGCGTCTGCACGTCGGCCCGGCGGTCTACCTCGCCGGCCTCGTCCTCGGCTGCGTTGAGCCGGCTGCATCGGCTGCCTCAACTCGGGCGTCGCTGCTCCGTTGGTTGCTCGGGCCTCGCTGCCCGGGTGCCGGCGTTGTTTTGGCAGCCCAGGTGCTGGTGCTAACAAGCTCGTCCGCACGACATCCCATGCCGCCCGTCATCGCCGGCTTCATCTCGGACTCCGCCGCCACCACGCCTCCACCGAGCGGCGTCCCCGACCTCGCGCGCGATCGGCTTGATCACCTGCTCGCCGCCGCGATCCGCCTCATCTACGCCGTGCGACCGACCTGGCCCGTCGGTTACGCGCGCCTCCGCAGGTCCCGTGAAGATCGTCCCCGAGTTCACAGCGCCTCTCCACTGATCGAGCATCGGGTTGCCGCTGCGTCGCCCCATCGGGCCGCAGCGCCGCCGCCCTGTGGTTCTCCTCGCAGCTGCATCGACTCATGTGTCGCCGCTGCGTCACCCCTTCGGGCCGTAGTGTCGCGATACACGGTCCCCGCCTCCGCCCCGAGGCCGTCCCCGCGGTTGCACCGACTCGCGAACCATCGTTGTGTCGCCCCTTCGGGCCACAGCGTCACGGCCCGCGGTCCCCACCGCCGCCCAGAGGTCTTCCCGCCATCGCCCCGACCCGCCTGCCGCCGCTGCGTATCCCCTTGGGTCCGGAGCGCCGCGGCCCGTGGTCCACTCCACCGTCACCGCGCGTCGACCTCCCGTGGTATGCGCCGCGCCGTCTTCCTTGGCACGGGAACGCCACCGTCCACGCCAGTCTTCGTCACGCTGTCAGGGTTTTTTGCCTACTTTGAGCACCGCCGCCGCACTCCTAACCTAGCCGCCGCCGCCGCTACCTTCGTAGCCGCCGCCCGTCCACCCCCTTCGTCTTCGTCCAAGCACCAGCCCGTCGCCATCGTCGCCATCATCTACACCGACAACCGCGGGTGACATTGGCCTCACGCGGATTGGCGCCGCAACCGTCATCGAGTCCTTCTCTGCTGGCCTCTCCGACTTCTTTGACATGGCGTACAGCTCGTGCAGGTCCCAGTCTACGCATGCCCGGTGCTGGCAACACCGATGTGTGCCCCTCTCTTCCTTTTAACAGGCAGTACTATCCAATCTGAACATCATCTAGCAGCAAGCTAGCTTTATACTAGATTAGGCATGTGTTTCAGATTTATCATTCAAAACCGAAGGTTTTTTAAATACAGTTGTGGATATGAGTTGTAGGTTAATCGGTTCAATCATTAGTTTCAAAGGAAATATTCCAATATTAAACAAGATCTAATAGAAAAATGCATATTTGCTATTTTTTTACATAATGATATGTATATATAGAATTTTTCCTTTCTGAAATTGAAGCTTTATTAACTATATTCATACCATACCAAGGTGATACAACCACCATGAATATAGTCACGCTATTCGTCACCCTGGGTGGGGAATAGTAATTCTTCACTCCCTCTCTATTTTGACATCAATGCACCGTATTTTTACGTTTTATAAATTTTGTCTTATTTTATACGTAAAAAGAGAATGTAAGAAAATATATACTCGCCGTAAAAAATATTTTATGTGACGTAAAATTACGAATGTAAAAACGTAGTGTAAAACATACATAAAATGCGATTTTTCTGGTCATATAACCTATATTTTTGTTTTCTTATACCAAATTTTACGTACTGAATCAATATAAATATAACTATATATATTCGAAATGTAATTTATTTATGAAGCGATCGTAATATTACCTCGGGTGAAGAATAACTTATTCTGCATCCTGGGTGATGAATAGTATTACTATATATTTGTCGTTGCTATACTTTTTTCACAAAATTCCTTCAAGAGTCAATTATTGCTACTACCATTGTTATTTCTTTTTTTCTTTATCCAATTCGCCCATGCTGATTTAATTAGAATTTACAAGTGTCACATGGTTTCATGCTCTCAATCATGTCCTTAACGTATCTAATTTATATTCATGCATATTCTAGCTGCAACGCGTGTGGGGTGTCTTCTAGGGGAACATTCAAACCCTTCAAATATGTAAAAATATAGGGAAACATCCAAACCCTTCAAACATGTAAAAATATAGGCCACAATCAAATAACGTATTTCCTTAATTTTGAAAGGTATACATTTTGTTCCCTTAATTTGCTGATATATTGCAATTTACAGGTTCCTTACGGTGTTAGTGTTTGTTCAGCTGAATATTCAACCTAACATGCTCCTCCCTGGGATGTGCAAGTGTGGTGACAAATAAGGGTGTTGATGTGTTTCTGGTTTGGAGATAGATGCTATCATTTTATTATTTATATATGCTAGAATAGTAAGTGATGTTCTGTTTTCAAGCATGCATGTGTGAATAAACAGTCTTCTCTAAGGCTATAGCTTCGCTTTCAAAATGTAAGAATAATACTTGGAATATCACTAGCTATTTGATCATTCTGGTGTTATGACAATTCTTGCTGACTGGATCAAGTATATGGTCTGCTCTGATTCTCCTTTACTTCAATTGTTCTATGTTGAATGGCAGTCTCTTAAATAGTATGTATTAAACTAGAATATATTTGTTGTCTTACTTAGTAACCATGACATTTTGTATACCTTTGGTTATTTTTTTGCTCAAAAATGGATTATAGTGGAAAATGGAAGCTAATTCAGTATGGAGATACTCCACAATATACCAATTTTCCTGGCTTTTCACATTATGTCATCATAGGTTAAAAAGATACATTTTATGATTTTATTATTTCTTACTCCATAATACTCAAGTATAGTGCTACAAATTTCCGCAACAACGCGCTGGTTATTATCTAGTTATTGAAAGCAATATGCATATATGTGCCAGGAATGCAATGTCATCACTTGCGCACAAGTAGGTTGACGAGGTTGCTGGCAACACCGCAATGCTCCGTCATCTCGCGATCTATGTAGGACACTGGGGATTCCTTGCCGATCCTTTTGAACGCTTTCTTGCATGTATCACTAGCGCCCATTGCGAACGAAACATTGGCCAACGTACTGGTGTATGCCCCCATTTGGAAGTTCGAGACAGCATAAATCTCAAGGGCACTAGTGGCTTCAGTGTAAGCCTTAAGGCAGATGGCCAGTGCAAACGCCTCCGGCTTGCTCTGTTTTTTCTTGTCTAGGTCATTGATGACCTTGACGCTGTGTTTGGCGGTGTCAATGGTGATCTCCAATGCGATGCTGGCGAGGTCATGTTCGGTGGAGGCATGGGCGCTTTGTGGCTTTGTGGTAAGCACGGCAATGCACAATGCAGTGTTGTTGGTCTTGTTGCATGTGCGGGAGATGAATTCGGTGTTAGCGTAGGCAACAAGAACGCCAGAGGACATGGCGGCGAGCATGACGAGAAACATAGCCTTAAAGGTTGAAACACTCATCGTTGCAGTTTGCATTTTGCACATACCTAGGTATTGTTGTGTAGGTGTGGTGCATGGTGAGTATATATAGACACCCCTGCAAGAGAAAATCCTTATCATATCTATATATTAGTCGCATTACATTTATTGCTTTTCCTACATGGAATATGATTGCAAATCATACGAATAAATGAATGATCAAATGAGTACTCTAACTTTTGTGAACCCACCTAGTGAATAGATGTACAAACAATTTCACAAATCAACAAATAAATGTAATCTATATCTCTCTATATACGTTCACCGGAGAAAATCCTTGTGGTCTGACCTTCCTTAATCATAGTATATTTATTCATTTTGCAACAAGGATTGTAATAGCAAACCAAATAAATAGATGAATGACCAAATGAGTACCCTATAACTCTCATGAATACATCCAGTGAATAAATGTACAACCAACTTTGCAAACCAACAAATAAGTGTAATCTATCTCCATATGCACGTCTGTGAAAAAAATTCCACATGATCTGATATCTACCTTAAACACTATATTTATTGCTTCTACTACATTCAGTGTGATAGCAAACAAAAATAAATGAATGAATACTAAAATGGGTACTCTAAGTCTCATGAATACTTCTAGTTAATAAATGTATCAAAAAAATTCAAATAAAAATGAATATAACTTATATCTCTACATGGGCGCACACCACAGAAATTCTTTATGATGTGAGATCTGTCTTAGTCACAATATATTAATTATTTTTGCTACATGTAATCTGATGAAATGTCATATATATAAATGAATAATCAAATGAGTATTCTAACTCATGAATTCGTCTACTTTTTTTTCAAACCGGGCTATACCCCTTTCCATTGCAAATGAACGTAAATACAGAGTTCAGAAACATGTCAGGAGGAGGGAAAGAGGTAAAGCGAGTCCGGGCACTGCCAGGAAACCCACTACATTCGCCCGCCATCGAAACGAATGTCATGGGGCGAAAACCTAGACAGCACCGAATATCCACGGCAAACACCCATAAGTTTTAGCTACAGACCGAGACATGAGACATTCGCAAAAGAACCAAAACGCCACCACATGATCGTATGGTCGCCCAACTCCAGCCAACGAGGTATTGCAGCCCTTCAATCTCCTCCGATCGCCACCCTCGCCGCATTGCACATCTCCATCATGCGCATCGTGCTCGACCTGATCATCTCAGCACCGCTTCGCAGCTCCTTGGCGCCCTCCTCTTCCTGCAGTCCTGTCCAGTACAGTAGGAAAGAACACATGGAGAAAACAATCTCAAAAGGCGTTTTGATAATCTTTTTTTCGAATGTAGCTCGATTTCGAGCTAGCCAAATGGCCCAGCAAGCAGCAGCCAAGCCCACCGTATAGTACTTTTGTCCATCAGGAAGAAAAGTGTGGCACCAAGCAAAATATTGCCAGTAGCTATTCGGGCACATCTCAGTACCCAGAACCATCCCAACGCATCTCTAGATCACTTTAGCAATAGGGCAAGTAAAAAACAGATGTTGGGAGTTTTCCAACTCATTACAGAAAGAACATGTGGGATTCCCAGTCCATTTCCTCGTTCTCATAACTTGTCTAGTGAGCACAGCGTCCTGGGACAGTTGCCACATGAAGATTTTGATTTTGAGAGGGATCTTGGCTCTCCAAATCCATCTATAATGGCAATCACTAAGAGGGTTTTCAAGCCATTTATACACAGATTTAGTGGAGAATTTGCCATTGCTATTAAGCCCCCAGTAGACCCGGTCCACACCCTGACTCAACTGGATATTATTGATCATTTTGTTTATTTCCTCCCATTGACGAGATAATTCAGGGGTGAGTCTTCTTCTAAAGAAAGAGTGGACGTCCATAGACTTGAAACTATCAATAGTGCAATCCTGATTATTGCAGATCTCAAACAGCGAAGGGTAGAGGGTCTGAAAAGGACTCAACCCGTTTATGGAATCTTTCCAGACTCTAACAAGGTCACCAGATTCCAAATGAATTTTCCTACCTACCAAATAGATATCTTTGACTTTAAGCAGGGCTTTCCAACAGGGGGAATCAGAAAATCTGGGCTTTACCGACGCCACAGATTTATTAGTCAGGTAACGCGCTCGAACAATATCTTGCCACATACCCGTTTGGGTCTCTAGTTTCCACCACCATTTGACCATCAAACTAACATTCTGCTTGTGTAAACCCTTTACACCCAGGCCACCCTTATCTCTGGATCTGCAGATCCTATCCCATCTAATCAGATGGTACCTCCTCTTCTTATTGCAGCCTTGCCAGAAAAACTTTCTTCTGTGTTTGTCTAAGCGCTCAATGAAAGTTTTATTCATGAGCCACATAGACATATGATATAAGGATAGTTGGGTGACTACCGAGTCCAGTAAGGTCAGCCTCCCCCCCATCGAAGCTGCATTGCCTATCCAGGCTTCAAATTTTTTCATATATTTCGTAACAATGAATTCCCAATCTGAATTTCTAAGGTTGGTATAGCTGACAGGCATCCCTAGATATTTAATGGGGAAACTGCCCACTTCGCAACGAAATAGGTCTGCATACATTTTCACCACATTATCATCGCCTCCCACAGTGAGGATCTCACTTTTCTGGAAGTTCACCTTAAGACCAGACATCAATTCAAATATATGGAGAAGCATTTTCAAGTTAACAGCTTTGTCAATGTCATGCTCCAGGCATATGATGGTGTCGTCCGCATACTGATGAACTGCTACTCCATTAGGAATTAAATCAGCGGCCAGCCCCACTATCAGGCCACTTTTTTGGGCATTTGTAATCATTTTAGCCAAACAGTCCACAGCTAAATTGAACAGGAAAGGGGAATGGGGGTCACCTTGCCGGACCCCTTTCGCACTTTGAAAGTAAGGGCCAACTTGGTTATTCAACTTAATGCTCACAGTCCCATTGTGCAGGATACTTCTAATCCACCCGCACCATTTTTCGTTAAAGCCTCGGAGCTTATGACACTCAAGAATAAAATCCCAGTTGACTTTGTCGTAAGCCTTCTCAAAATCAAGTTTCAGAATCACCCCCACTCTCTTTTTCACGTGAGTATAGTTAAGGATTTCATGCAGAGACATCACCCCGTCCATGATGTTCCTTTTTTTCACGAAAGCGTTCTGGGCCCTATTTATGAGCTTATCAGCATATTTTTCAACTCGCCTATCTAGGACCTTAGTGATAAGTTTGTACGGACATCTCAGGAGGCAAATCGGCCGGAACTGTTGAATCTTGTCTGCGCCCGCGGTTTTGGGGAGAAGAGTAATCACTCCATAGTTAAGGCGCTGTACGTCCAATTCCACTTTATGAAAGTGTTCAAACAGGAGCATAATATCATCCTTCACGATATCCCAACACACCTGATAGAATTCTACAGGAATGTTGTCCGGCCCGGGTGCTCTATTGTGTGCCATAGCAAACAGAGCTTCCTTAACTTCAGTCTCCGTAAAGACCCGACACAAATCAGCATTATGCTCCTCATCAAGTTTTTCATTAATGGTCCAAGTATCAGGATCCATATGGAACTCATTGCCGGGTGCAGGTCCGAAAAGGTTTTTGTAGTACTCTGTTGCATGAGCAATCAAATTACTAGTCCCTTCTATTTCCACATCCCCAACTTTCAGGGAATGGATCGTGTTTTTCCTTTTACGCCCGTTCGCAATCTTATGATAGTAATCAGTATTGAGATCCCCTTTCAGCAGCCATCTTTCATGAGATTGCTGCAACCAAAAGATCTCTTCGCTCACCAAAAGCTCATGCAGTTCCATACTAATATCCATTTTGTTACTGTACATCTCAGGGGATAGGGGGCCATTTTCTTCCAATTCTTCCAATAAGGCTAACTCCAACCTTAGCTCTTCTTTCCTTCTCTTGTCATGACCATACTTATTGGACCCCCACCCTTTAAAGTAATTCTTAAACCTCTTAAGTTTGATATTTAAGATATCAATAGGGTCCGAGGAGTGCACTTTCCTCGACCAGATCCTACTCACAGTAGGAAGGAAATTTTCATCTTTAATCCAAGGGATGTTGAAACGAAACTCACGAGGCTTAGGAGCTTCACGCCCCTCTTCTCCATCAGAGAGAAGTAAAGGATTATGGTCTGAGATTTCCCGAACCAACTTCCTGACAGATGCCATAGGAAACAGATCCTCCCATCCTTCAGACATCAAGATGCGATCCAGTTTTTCCAGGGTAGGGTGAGCTTGGTTATTAGACCAAGTATATTTCCCCCCACTGATATAAATCTCTCTCAGGGCCAAGGCATTGATGATGGAATTGAAGATGTCAGTAGCTCTATTATTCTGCATCTTTTTATTTTTCTCATCACCATGGCGCAAGACATTGAAAATGAATTCGTCTACTTAATAAATTTAGAAATAATTTTGCAAATGAATAAATGAATGTAATATACTTTGGTAAGTATTTCCTCCTGTCCCCCGCATAGCTCATTTATTTTTGGTAATTTTCATGCTAACTAGACATCTTATTAGAAAATAAGACTAACCAGGACTAGCCCTTTGTGGCATACTTTTACAGAAGAAAGCAACCTAAGCACCCGTAGCCCAAGGCTCGAACCTGGGCGGGCAGCGTGCACACCCGCATGGCTTGCTAACAGAGCGATGCCCTGTCCTCGGTGATATTCTTAATGTGTCTTCCAGGGGCCAAGGAGCTCATCAAAGATATTTCCCTTCCTCAGCTTTGCTGCAAGAAAAGAATATGCTTGTTCTTCACTTCACCTCCATACTTATCTTCATGTCGTGAGTAGATCGATCCATCGGAACAGAAGAACTGAACACCCTGTTCTTCGCCTTCGTCGCCTATATATGGGTCACATACATGTTCAGTCCACACAAGCATGAACTAATTATTTCATTACACGCATGAACCCGAATCTGCGGAAACAAAAACGGCATGGAAAAGCTACAATGTACGCATATATGTGTACCTCCTTCTGCCAATCGGTGCACAGTGTGATGATCGTGAGCAGCAAGACCTGCACCAGAACACCGCAGATGATCCCCATCCAAAGGCCCTGCACATACGTTATTATGGTTCACGCTATTAGCATGGCATCCAAGGTAAAAAGTTGGCCAAAACCAAACGAATAGATGCAAAGGGCAAGCACCATCCCGCCGACGTGGAGCACGAAGGCTATGATGTAGGCCGCCGGCACGCCGACGATGTAGAACGCGCCGAGGTTGATGAAGGCGCAGATCTTCTGCCACCCACAGCCTCTAGCAACACCTATATATACACTGATATAGCGTTATATACATGCACATGTGTTGTGTCCCTCCCGGTCAATGTCAGCCGTGTATAGCTAGCAACTGATCGAGGATCAGATCCACGTAGGGCGATGTACCTGAGAGAACACACTGAATCCCGTCGAAGAAGTTGACCACCAAGATAACCAGCAGCATCCTGGCAACGTATGACACGACCTCCTCCTCGCTGCTGTAAGCGTGGCCCCAGATGTAGCGCACACGGAGCACGACCGCCGCCATGACGGTTCCTTCTGAGATGGCCAAGAACATGACGACGTGCACGGCGAGGCGGGCTGCCCGTGGCCGCCCCGCCCCGAGCTCGTTCGAGACACGGGTGCTGCACGAAGCACAATCTTATATATTATGCAAAACAGCATGCACGAATAGTGACATGAAGGGGCATTGCCATTTTGCTTCAGTGATACTTCCTCGGTTCACAAATTTGATATTTCAATATGAACTAAATACAAACTGAAGTGAGTGAACATTATATATCTGTGAAAAGAGGAAGTGTTGACTCTGTTAAGCTCATGTAGTGCTAGGAGATTTGTTTTCTGTTAATAATGTTGCATGCACGATGATGTGACGTGCCCATGCAAGTAGATAGGAGGGAGTGCGCCATGCACGTTCCTAGTTTCCTTTTCTTTCGTTTTTTCCTTACCCTCCCGGACGCCGTGTGACACGATTGTGGGCAGTGGCGGACCCAGCCCACTGGGCCAGGGTGGGCCAACAGTGCATACACTCATAAAAAATTATTTTTATTTGTTTTATTCTACTTATTTTGCTATGGTATAAAGGCTGATTTGTAAATCCAGGGTGGGCCGCGGCCCACCCTGGCCACCCTATACCTCGGCCACTGATTGTGGGATGGCATGATAGCCGCGGATCACAGCGAGGCGTTGGGAGGGGTTGTTGCTTCTGTTTCGTAGATGCATAAGAAAAGAAATGAGAAACAAAAAACGCTGCGACAGTTAGGCAGCACAAACCTCTCTCTCTCTTTCGTCTACCTCCATCTCTCTCGCTCAACCTCATCTGACCGCTCTCGCTAAGTCCGGCAACGACAATTGGCATCAGAGCTGTGGTGTTCGATCCACTCTCCGATGGCCGGCGGTGTCCGATCCGCGGTGTACCATGTCGGATAGCGAAGAGGAGAAGAAGAATAAGAGCGGGACCAAGTCGCCGCCGAAGATGCCGTCATCCAAGGCGCCGCTCGGGCGCCTCACTGGCAGCGGCAGCGGCCTCGGCGAGCTCCGTGTGGTGGAGTGCGTCGTACGCGAGGAGTCGGGGACGTCCATGATGCTCACGCGCACAAACTACATGGAACGGGCACTCATGATGCAGGTCAAGCTGCAGGTCGCCCGCGTCTGGTCCGCGGTGACCGAGGACGCCGCCGACAAGTGCGACGACCGGCGCGTGCTACAGATCATCCTCACCGGCGTTCCACCGGAGCTGATGCGGGTGCTGGCCGCGAAGGACTCGGCGAAGAAGGCGTGGGAGACCATCAAGACGCTCTGCATGGGGAGCGAGCGGGCTCATGAGGCCAAGGCGCAGGTGCGCCGCCGTGAGTTCGAGGATCCGCGCTTCAAAGACGGCGAGTCCGTCGAGGACTTCGGGCTGCGACTCGCCGGCCTCGTCTCCGACCTGGAGCTGTATGGCGATCCCGTGACGAAGCACAAGGCGGTCCAGAAGTTCCTCCGCGTGGTACCGTGGAAATATCGTCAGATGGTGATGGCAATCGAGAGCCTCGTCGATCTGAAGACGATGACAATAAAGGATCTGGCCGGGCGTTTCTCGGCATGTGAAGATCATTACGATCTCGATGATGCGGGATAGTCCGGCGGCCGCCTGCTCTTCACACGTGAGGAGTGGCTCACCCACGAGCAACAACTAGGTGGGGGCGGGTCATCGTCCGGTAGCGGCGGCGGCAAGAACAAGTTGCCGGGCCCAAACCTCACGGCGGCGGGGGTGGCAGACATGCGCCAGGCAGCGGCGGCCCGGGTGCATCCGACGGCTCGGGCGGCAAGAAAAAGGGCAAGTGCCACTACTTCAATAAACCAGGGCATTGGAAAAAGGACTGCTGGAATCGGATCAAAGCTCAAGAGCAACAAGGGAAGCATGAGAAGGCCAATCAACATGATCAGGGTCTTCTCATGGCCGTGGTCACCGGGCCGGTCACCATGCAGATTGCTGCGCCACAGGCCGTGCTCCTGAATGTAGAAAAAGTGATCCCTGTCCCATCGCCCGACGGGGTTTGGTTCTTTGACACCGGTGCGAGCAGCCATATGACTGGTGAGAGGGGCATGTTTGCAGCCCTAGACGAGGATGTGCACGGCATGGTCAGGTTCGGAGACGGTTCCAAGGTAGCATCTGTGGGCTCGGATCTGTTGTCTTTCAGTGCAGGAGCGGCGATCAACGCATGCTGACAGAGGTGTATTTCATACCCAGTCTCAAGAGTAACATCATCTCTCTTGGACAGCTAGATGAGGCGGGCTGTACCATTGGGATTGAGAGTGGTGTCATGACAGTGGAAGATCCATGCAAACACCTCCTAGCTCGCATCAAGAGAACAGAGAGCAGGTTGTACACAGGGTGTTATCTATCGATGCACCGACTTGCTTACTGACATGGGCTGAAGACGAGACTTGGCGCTGGCACGCCAGGATGGGCCACCTTCACTCCCGTGTACTGAGGGCCATGTCTACAAAGCAGATGGTTCGAGGAATGCCGCACATAGATCACGTCCAGGAGTATTGCGATGGGTGCGCTCTCAGAAAACATCACATAGCACCATTCCCACAGACCTCAGCATACCGTGCAGAGAAAGGGCTGGAGTTGGTACACACTGATCTTTGCGGCCCGATCTCGCCTACCACGCCTGGTGGAAGCAAGTACTTCCTACTGATAGTGGATGACTTCAGCCGGTACATGTGGCTAGAGCTGCTCATGTCCAAGGACGAACCTTCGACAGATTTAAAAAGGTTCAGATCATGGCAGAGGCCGAAGGGAGGTGCAAGCTGCGTGCATTCAGATCAGACCGAGGAGGTGAGTTCAACTCCATAGAGTTCAAAGAGTACTGTGGAAGTATTGGAGTCAAGCACTACACCACTGTGCCATATTCTCCCCAGCAAAACGGCGTGGTGGAGCGACGGAATAAGACCGTGGTCGAAATGGCTCGGTGTCTTTTGAAGAGCATGTGAGTTCCAGCATACTTCTGGGCGGAGGCAGTGAAAACTGTTGTTTACTTGCTGAACAGAGCTCCCTCCAGGAGTCTTGACGGTGTCACTCCGTACGAGGCCTGGCACGGCCGAAAACCGAGCGTGCATCACCTGCAAACCTTCGGCTGTACTGCCCATGTGAAGAAGACAGGGCCTGGCATTACCAAGCTGTCAGATCGCTCGGTTCCAATGATCTTTGTAGGATATGAAGTGTTGGAAATATGCCCTAGAGGCAATAATAAAATGGCTATTATTATATTTCCTTGTTCATGGTAATTGTCAATTGTTCATGCTATAATTGTGTTATCCGGAAATTGTAATACATGTGTGAATACATAGGCCACAACATGTCCCTAGTGAGCCTCTAGTTAACTAGCTTGTTGATCAATAGGTAGTCATGGTTTCCTGACTATGGACATTGGATGTCATTGATAACGGGATCACATCATTAGGAGAATGATGTGATGGACAAGACCCAATCCTAAGCATAGCACAAGATCATGTAGTTCGTTTGCTAGAGCTTTTCCAATGTCAAGTATCATTTCCTTAGACCATGAGATCGTGTAACTCCCGGATGCCGTAGGAGTGCTTTGGGTGTACCAAACGTCACAACATAACTGGGTGACTATAAAGGTATACTACAGGTATCCCCGAAAGTATCTGTTGGGTTGACACAGATCGAGACTGGGATTTGTCACTCCGTATGACGGAGAGGTATCTCTAGGCCCACTCGGTAATGCATCATCATAATGAGCTCAATGTGACCAAGTGTTTGGTCACGGTATCATGCATTACGATACGAGTAAAGTGACTTGCCGGTAACGAGATTGAACGAGGTATTGGGATACCGACGATCGAATCTCGGGCAAGTAACGTACCGATTGACAAAGGGAATTGAATACGGGATTGATTGAATCCTCGACATCGTGGTTCATCCGATGAGATCATCATGGAACATGTGGGAGCCAACATGGGTATCCAGATCCCGCTGTTGGTTATTGACCGGAGAGTCGTCTCGGTCATGTCTGCATGTCTCCCGAACCCGTAGGGTCTACACACTTAAGGTTCGGTGACGCTAGGGTTTTAGAGATATTAGTATGCGGTAACCCGAAAGTTGTTCGGAGTCCCGGATGAGATCCCGGACGTCACGAGGAATTCCGAAATGGTCCGAGGTGAAGATTTATATATAGGAAGTCCAGTTTCGGCCATCGGGAAAGTTTCGGGGGTAATCGGTATTGTACCGGGATCACCGGAAGGGTCCCGGGGGTCCACCGGGCGGGGCCACCGGGCGGGGCCACCTATCCCGGAGGGCCCCATGGGCTGAAGTGGGAGGGGAACCAGCCCCTGGTGGGCTGGTGCGCCCCCCATGGGCCTCTCCCTGCGCCTAGGGTTGGAAACCCTAGGGGTGGGGGGCGCCCCACTTGGCTTGGGGGGGCAAGTCCCCCTTGGCCGCCGCCCCCCCTTGGAGATCCCATCTCCTAGGGCCGGCGCCCCCCTAGGGGCCCTATATATAGTGGGGGGGAGGGAGGGCAGCCGAATCCAAGCCCTTGGCGCCTCCCTCTCCCTCCGTGACACCTCTACATCTCGTTGGTGCTTGGCGAAGCCCTGCCGAGATCCCGCTACTTCCACCACCACGCCGTCGTGCTGCTGGATCTCCATCAACCTCTCATTCCCCTTGCTGGATCAAGAAGGAGGAGACGTCTTCCCAACCGTACGTGTGTTGAACGCGGAGGTGCTGTCCGTTCAGCGCTAGGTCACCGGTGATTTGGATCACGACGAGTACGACTCCATCAACCCCGTTCTCTTGAACGCTTCCGCTCGCGATCTACAAGGGTATGTAGATGCACTCCCCTCTCCCTCGTTGCTAGATGACTCCATAGATTGATCTTGGTGATGCGTAGAAAATTTTAAAATTCTGCTACATTCCCCAACATGAAGAAGGGTCCAAGGCATACCGTGTTTATGACCCGGTGTCTAGGAAAGTTTAGGTAACCCGTGACGTAATCTTTGAAGAAAGCAGGGCATGGTCATGGGACACTCCGGACAAGGCGGCGTCAACTACAGAATTTGCCGCGCCCTCGACCTTCACCGTGGTTTACACCACGGACCGCGGAGTGCATGAGTTGGACACCGGAGGGTGCAATGGACGTACCCCACACAGCGGGGAGGCGACACCTGCTACACCAACACTGTGATCGCCGTCTCCGAACGCCGGGACGCCGCAGCCTGACTCGGCCTCGCGAGGGATCGCTGGAGCGATACGCTGGGCAAGACCTCTCTCTGGTGATGAAGAGCGCCGGACACGGACTTTGGACCTCACTTTGGTCTTCTCCGCTACCGGCACATCTCCGATATCCTAGACGAGACTGAGGAAGAGGCAGTGTGCGAGCAGATGCAGCGGTGCCTTCTCAGTGCGGAGGAACCTCGAAATGTGGATGAGGCCATGGATGACACAGCGTGGAAAGCAGCCATGGACTAAGAAATGCAGTGCATAGCGGACAACCAGACATGGGAGGTTGCTGCTCTTCCCCATGGACACAAGGTCATTGGTCTCAAGTGGGTCTACAAGATGAAGAGGGATCCAGAGGGAAACATTGTCAAGTACAAGGCTCGCTTGGTCGCACAGGGGTATGCTCAGAGAGAGGGTGTGGATTTTGAAGAGGTGTTTGCTCCGGTGGCTCGTATGGAGACAGTGCGCCTTCTTCTAGCTCTTGCTGCTCACTCACGTTGGGAAGTACACCATATGGATATAAAATCCGCATTCCTAAACGGTGAGCTTGCAGAGGAGGTATATGTGACGCAACCGCCTGGGTACGGTGCAGCTGCGAGCAAAGATTCAGTTCTGAAGCTGAAGAAGGCACTGTATGGACTGCGTCAGGCTCCCCGAGCGTGGTACGCCAAACTTGACGACACACTGTTTCAGCTTGGGTTCGCTCGCAGCCCACATGAGCATGCAGTTTACCGGCGAGGGGACACCAAATCTTTCTTGCTGGTTGGGGTGTATGTTCACGACCTCATAATCACTAGTACATATGTGGCGTCAATTAAAGAGTTTAAAGGTCAGATGCAACAACTCTTCAAAGTGAGTGATTTTGGCCTACTCAGCTGCTACTTGGGAATTGAGGTGGTGCAGAAAAAGGGGGAGATCACACTAAGCCAAAGAAGCTATGCTGAGAAAATCCTAGAGCAGGCAGGAATGAGGGAATGCAACAGCTGTAGTACACCCATGGAGTGTAGACTGAAGCTGAAGAAGGAGGACGGGTCCAAGCCGTTCGACGCCACTCTGTACAGAAGCGTCATTGGGAGCTTGCGCTACTTGGTTCATACTCGACCAGATATAGCTCACGCCGTCGGGATTGTCAGCCGTTTCATGGAGAATCCAAGCACTAGTCATTGGGCTGCAGTGAAGCAAATTCTGAGGTACATTCATGAAACCAAGCAGTATGGATGCACCTACACAGCGGGCAGTGGCAGTGCTGAACTTCTTGGTTACAGTGACAGTGATCACGCTAGCGATTTGGGCGACCGCAAGAGCACATCGGGGCAAGTCTTCTTCCTTGGACAAAACCCGGTCAGTTGGACCTCCCAAAAGCAGAAGGTTGTGGCAATCAGTTCTTTTGAGGCCTAGTACGTCACAGCTGCAGCAGCAACTTGCCAGGGTATTTGGCTGAGTCGCCTCCTCGCCGATCTGCTGGGTACCGGTCCAGAGAAGTTCACACTGCTGGTGGATAACAAGTCTGCGATAGCACTGGCGAAAAATCCTGTCTTTCATGATCGGAGCAAGCATATCGACGTGAAGTTCCATTTCATTCGGGATTGTGTCGAGGAGAAGGTTCTCGAGATCGAGCATGTTGGGACTCACAACCAGCTAGCTGACATTCTAACCAAGGCACTAGAAAGGGTGCGCTTCATTGAGATGCGGCAGAAGCTGGCGGTCATGGAAGGCAGCAAGAAACCATGAGCTTAAGGGGGAGAATTGTTGACTCTGTTAAGCTCATGTAGTGCTAGGAGATTTGTTTTCTATGAATAATGTTGCATGCACGATGATGTGACGTGCCCATGCAAGTAGATAGGAGGGAGTGCGCCATGCACGTTCTTAGTTTCTTTTTTTTTTTCGTTTTTTCCTTACCCTCTCGGACGCCAATTACGCCGTGTGACGCGATTGTGGGATGGCACGATAGCCACGGATCACAGCGAGGCGTCGGGAGGGGTTGTTGCTTCTGTTTCGTAGATGCATAGGAAAAGGAATGAGAAACAAAAAACGCTGCGACAATTAGACAGCACAAACCCCTCTCTCTCGTTCGTTTACCTCTATCTCTCTCGCTCGACCTCATCTAAGTCCGGCAATGACAGGAAGTATATATTTACTTACCTTATGGCAGCGCCGAGGCCGTAGGGAATCATGAAGAGACAATTAGCCGTGTTGAGTCTGTCGTAGGACACAAATGTACGTGAAGACACGAAGCAAATCGACACAGCAAGAATATCGGTGATGGGATTGTAGTCTTACGTGATTGATAGGACGGATGTTTCCAGCTTAGGATTTGGAAGAAGCCCTGAAAGCAGCACGAGGATTTCGAACGACCACCATTCCAAGCTGCCATGACATGTGAATATCAAGACACGACCGATGATCGCGGGTTTGCGACATCTCTAGTTAAGAACTCCAAATGTCACTCACCAGAGCATAAGAGCAGACGGCACGGCGAGCCGGAGAAAGTCGTGCACCCCATGGAAGGCTTGCATGGAGAACCCAGTCCACGTCTGCTTACAGGAGCTCGACACCCTCACGTACATGGCCAGTAAGATCACGTAGACCCAGTAGGAGACGGCGGTGCTCAGAGCCGCGCCCTTGCTGCCCATCTCGGCAACGTACACAAGCAGCCAGCAGGCGAAAAGATGGAACAGAGCGGCCGCGCCAGCGCTCACCATGACCGGGAGCACGGTGTTCTGCGACTGCAAGAACCGGACATGGCACTGCAGTAGTCCATAGCCGAAGAGGCCAGGGATCATCCACCGGGCGTATGTCCCTGCCTCCATGGCGATCTCGGGGTCTTGGCCGAACAGGAGCATGATCTGACCAGTGTAGAACCACATGATGGCGACAGGGATGCTTGCGACAGTGAGTAGCAGCATGGCGCGTTGCTTGTATATGCCGAGGAGGTGGTATTGCCCGGCGCCAAATGCTTGGCCGCATAGAGTATCCAGAGCATTGGCCATGCCTGTCTGGTCAAGGGGAAATGGGAAGAAGAATAATGTCATTTATGAAACCGGAAGTTTGACAATAAACACAAGGGACTGCTAGGGGTCAGGTGAATGAATTTAGAATTTTGGTCTGCCAATTTTTAATCTGCCGTTCATTCCAGATCAAGCAGACAGAAAAACATTCATGTACTCCCTCCATTTCTTTTCCGGGATTGCTAAAGACTTAATCAAGTCTTAGTCGATGCCATATCGGTCGGATCTTATGTAAAGATCCATGCAAAATTTTGTTTTCAGTTTTTCTTTCTTTCTTACATTGTTATGTCACTTGACTCTTATTAGTCGATCAAGACCTAGCCACACTCCTTCTTTTTTACTTCGCATATAAGATTTGCCTCTGCTCACGGGGGAACGAGAAGGCCCCGCCACTGCCGGCCCGGGTGAGCTTTGCCCGGCCAGGCCCTCTGGCGGCAGCGGGAGAGGAGGAAGAGGGAGGAGGGGGCTTGGCGACGGCCACCTAGGAGGGAGAGGGTGGGTCAGGGGAGATTGCAGCTCAGTCCAAGACTGAGTAGTTCTCGTTTCTGAAAACCTTCGCCACCTAACATTCCACATTGCTAAGTTTTTTAGAGAAAAGTTCATACTCGCATGCAGCTTCGAAAGTGTTAACGCAAAAGTATTAATCAGTGCAACTTTTACTCCATTACTAAAGGTTTAAAAGCGTGGTTGGATGTGGATCCAAAGGTTTAATAGCAACTTAGGAATAGAGTATTAAATTTGTAGTATATGTGGCTCATATTCGTTCCATCTTTACACAAATTCATGAAGTGGAAAACATGAAGCGCCAAGCTAGCGAAATGCTACTTACCAGCAAGCTGAATCCGGTGACGGTGGCGAAGGAGGTGGCCATGGACGCGCCGGCGAGAGGCAGCTCGCCGAGGTGCCCAACGAACATGATGGAGATGGTCTGGATCAGGTTCTGCATCAGGCTGCCGACGACGAGCGGGCCGGCAAGCCACAGCTGCCGCTTCACCTCGGCACCCACAGCTAAGCTCTCCCCTCCCAGCTCCTTGCAGCCCCGGCTCCTCGGCATCGGCAGGAGAGCTTCGTCGACGCATGCCTCGTCCACGTCGCCTACTTCGTCCTCTTGCCCGGGCCTCCTGCTCGTCCTTCCTCGTGTGTCATGACGATGAGGTTGGGTGAGGTGCGGCCGTCCGTCAGGGGGCTGGCACATGTCGCCGCTGGAGGGGAGGCGTCGGCCAGCCTTGAGCTCGTCGAGCTCGCGGGGAGAGGCCGAGGCGGCCGTCGACCTTTGCAACGGGAACGGCTGGGCAGCGGCTTCCTGGACCCTTAGCTCCATCTGGTACGCGGCCGATGGCACCGGGGAAGGAAGAAAGAGTTTTTCAGGCACCGTGCTTGGCCTTATCACGGCCACGGGAGGTGGAGGGGCAGAAACGGGCTACGTGCATGACGAGGTGGGTGCGGGGTGCCCGCCGGGAGCGGGAGTGGTGGCGTCGCTGCTCAGCTGGAAGACCGTGGGATGATGAACAACGTCAACGTAATGCATGATCTTGATGTTTGCCGGGTCTTCTCGGTTGTGGCGGCGATGCCCAGTCGTGCTTCCCATTCCCTGATTCATGGAGACATTGTATCTGGCATGTTCCCGTCTACTGGCGGCCGCGGCGGCGATGCATCTCCCCGATCCTTGGAAGGAGGCGATTTGCAGACTTATTGGATGGTTGTGTGCACGTACGTCGGCTAATTTGCTCTCGGCGAGAAGTTCAGTTCAGCTAGAGCAACTCCAATGCGCCGACCCATTTCGTCCGCGTGCATTTGTTTGAGTCATCACGGATAGAAAAGTCGGCCTAACACGCCGACCAAGACAGACGCGCGTCCACTTTTTGTCTGTCTGTCGACCATTCCGTACCTTTGAGCCTCATTTGCATCGACGCGGACAGTCGGTGGCAAAGTGACCACTATTTTCTCTCCTATTTGCCAAAACCTCCCGCTTGCTCGCGCTACCGGCCGCTTGCCATGGACGACGGCCTCGATGCCGCTGCCGGCCTCGCCTCCCTCACCTCGTCCATCATCACCTCCGCTCCCTCCGGCAAAGGCAAGTCCCGTGGCCCCCGCAAGACTGTTGCGGCGCTCAAGAAGAAGAAGCAGCTGATGGCCGAGGAGTGGGCCATGGAGTCGGCCAAGAGGAAGGGCTGGAGGCACGCGGCTAACGCAAGGGGCGAAGCAGCGGCCGTCGCCCCTCACCGCTGCGCAGCAGGAGGAAACTAATGCTCGAGTCGCAGCGGCAATGAGGGAGGCCCTGATCTACCTAGGGTTAAACCCTGGCCAGCACGGGCTCGTCAGCACCGCCGTGGCCGCGGCCAGCACGGTCTTGAGCTCGATGCGGAGAAGCAAGCCAAGATGCTTGAGATGGAGGCAGAGAAGCAAGCCAAGGTACTCGAGATCGAGGCCACCAATGCCAAGACCAAGGCGAAAGAAATGGCGCTCGCTAGCATGATAATGGGGTGGAGATCATGCATGAAGGTGGACCTCAACACCGTGTCGCCGAGGAAGAGGCCATGGTTCGAGAAGATGCAGGCCGACATGCTCAAATTCGACGATGAGTGATCTGGCGAGCGCCATCCCTTTTTTAGATGCCGGCAAGTGTGCAGGCATGACCACAGCCGACATGGCGTGGTCACCTTCCCACCCCTTTTTGTGTGCTGGCATGTGTGTCGGCCGCTGGCAGTGTGCCAACATGAACTGTGTGGTGGCTTTTTGAAAGCTGACATTGTACGTCGGCTGCTAGCACGGTGTCGGCATGAACTTTGGGCGACGACATGGCCGCTCGCATGATCTATGGCCGTGGGCCTTTTAAATTTAATCGCAGACATGAAATGGATCGCACGTGTTGGGCGCAAGGCCGGCCCAAAAGAAATACATGGCAGACGCGAAGCGGGCGGCCGACCCAAACGGACGAAGAGCGGATAAAATCACCGTCTGTTTGGGTCGGTATGTTGGAGTTGCTCTTAGGACCTAGCCCACATCCTCCCGAGTCCTCCCCCTCCCTCGCGTGCCGGCAGGGAGGCCCCAAGATCCCGTCGGCCGGATTCCCCCTCTCCTCCTCCCTTGCCGCCGCCCAAGGGCACGGCCAGGCGAAGCCTTGCCTTCGTCGGTGGTGGCGGGGACTCAGGGTCCTCCCTCTCGTGTGGGGCTGGCGCGGGCCGGCGCCCCCGGGCTAGGGCGTCGCGTCGGGCCGAACATCATGGCGGGTAGAGGCAGCGCACCGACGATTCCGTTCCTGTACGGCAGGCGGCTTCGCGGTCTAGTGCGTCGCGGTCACCAGGGACGGCGGCGTCGTGACCAGATCCGTCAGCGGCAGCGCGGCCGGATCTGGTCCCAGGCGAGGGCCTTGGTCACTGGATTGCAGTCGGCGCGGTGGCGGATGCGACACGTCGGCGGTTGGGTGGATCCGCTGGGATTCCTACCCTTGTCTGGTCCATGACAGCGCGGGCAACTCCGGAGGAAACCCTATATCTCCTTGGTATCAAGCGATGGCGGTACTTTTGCGTCGCAGTCCCTCTTCAGGGCATCGTTTTGGAGTTTGCTCCAGCTGAAGGGACCAATGACGCCGGCAGCGCACGCTTGGTGGCGCAACTGCCGATGAAAATCATGCCGGCTATGATCATGGCGGACGATGGCGGCGTCTTAGATGTCATTCCCTTGTCGAGGCATCATCGTTGCAGTTTGCGCCAGCAGGCTCGAGATGCTCCGGGGAAAACCTTAGATCTGGGTCTCCCGGATCGGACGATGATGGCATTCGCATTATCGCTTTCCCTCTTCGGGACATCGTTATGAGCAAGTGATGGGTGAAGGAGACAAGAGGAGGAGCAGTGTTGCATCTACCGCAAGGCCGCCGGCGGATCACAGCGGCATGGCGTTGTGCAGTTTCAGCGACGGGCGCGTGTGGATGGACACATGCAGGGTGGTGGCGTTGTCTGACGCCGTGATGGCGTCGACGGCAGGCCTGGCAAGGTTGGTGCATCAGTATCTTCTCTGAAGATGGATCAATGGTTGATGGTGGCAGCGGCATCTGAGAGTGCGCCAGATCAATGTGTGACCCAGTCCCGGCATCAGGCTTTAGGTATTAGCTTTGGTGCGATGCCTGCTTGGTATTAGACTCGGACATTTGACACCTCTTCATCAGGGGGTAGGAGTACCGACAGATGTGTTGCCAAGATGATAGCTTCAGGCATAGTGAATTATTAATAAGATGGTTGTATGCATCGCCCAAATACAGAGAACAGGGGTATATCCCCTTTTGAAGAAAAAATTGCTCTCGGCGGCTTGGCCCTGTCTTTCTAGCCGTCTCTAGATGGGCACATGTTCGGCGGGTTTTGGCCTTTGTATTGGAGGTTCTTAGACCAACTCTAGTAGATCGTGTAAAACCGCCCCTTATAATTCCAGGCGTTTTACAAGATCTACTATTTTTTCGGTCCGATCAAATCCGGTAAAAAGACGGCCTTAAAAAATATATGGGCGACCGGTATAATCCCTAGAGGATGATTTAGGGTATCTATCCTGCATTTCCTCCACCCGCCTACGCAGCAAACCCACCTACTCTGATGCCCAATCCCCCCCTACTCCGGCAGACGATTCTCGCCGCACGCACCCGTTTAGAGCAGATCAATAGTCGGCGGAGGTCACGGGTGTGGGGGCCGTGGCGGGTCACCACCGCACAAGCGCGTCCGGCAGCCGCCCCCCGGTCGAGCCATGGCGCTTGAAGCATGCCAAAGAGCGTGGCGCCCTCTCCCACAGCGGCGGTCGAAATGCGTGGAGCAGTTTCGACGAGGTCAGGGGCGTGCTTTGGCCCACCACCAAGGTTCTCCGTGAGGAGGAGATCGAGATCCACTCCGCGAAGGAGGCGGTAGCGGCCTGCGAAGACATGCTCTTTGAGTGGGCATGGTTCGTGGGCACTGCTTGCTAGCATGTGTTGCACGGGCATGGTTCCAAATGTGTGGCTAGGTCCACACCAAGACTATACATGCTTTTCCGGGATGCCAAGCCTCAAAATCACCGGAATCGAAGCCGCTCCGTGGCCGCGCTGTCCCTCAGTTTGAAGGATCTTCGTCCACGCCACAACCTCCGCCTTCATCTTTCGGCCGGCCGTCTCCCTGTGACTGTGCCACTTCCCCACCGCCGCAAGCCTCGACTTTGGCCGAATCGAAGCCGCCGCGCTGTCGCTTGATTTGGAGAATTTCTGTGGCCGCCGTCGCGTCACACAGCCTCCGTGACTCAGCCGGCCGGCGCTCAGTTTTATATTTAAATGATGTAGTAGTTGAACTAGTTTTACATCATCTATTGCAGCACTAGTTTTAGGTGTTATTTGCTGATGTAAAATTCATTTTTTTGGTGATGTAAATTTCACATCTAGCACTTTTGTGGTGATGTATTTTACATCATCGTTGGAGATGCTCTTACTCTGGGTCCGGGCTATCATCATCATTGATGGTTGATGCTTATGTTCACTGTAGTCCTGTTGATTGCAAAAAGAAGTTTAGTGTATACGCCGTCCATTGGACTGGCAGCACATGGCATGTCGCCGCACTCGTCGTCACGACGGCGATGACAAACGGGAGCAGCACCTTTCATCCCGACCAGCCGTTCCATCAGGCCACAGTGTTGCCTTTGAACCAAGTGGCCTCCCTCCCAAGTTGCCCGCCCATTCCATTGCACTAGGGGTTGGGGCGCCACCTTGTAGCGCCTCCTGAGAGGAAGCTGGGCGGTGCCAGGTTGGCAGCCGCCCATTTTAATATCTTTTTTGATCTTTAAGTACGAAGTTGCACTATAAATTTTAAAAGAGCTAAATAAATGACACTCAAATACAAGGAGATTAGAGCATCTGAAACACAAAACACTGGAAGGCATGATATAGAATCAGACAGAGAGAGAGAGAGGCCACACATATTCATTAAGTAATGAATTCTGTATTCAATTGTGACATGAAGTGCTACACCAAAACTATAAGAACACACCGACTGGAAATTTGAAGGGGCTTCAAACTGAATGCTCAAATTGTAAAATCACCAAGAAATGTCACTCAGTTCCATGGAGATCCTTGGCTACCAGTTCTTGACATGCCCTGCAAAGCAACGAGAGGAAGATACTGTTCAACATATCTCCTAAGAACAGAGACGAAGATACATGCAGCAAGAAGTGCACAAGTTATTCTATCCGCATTTAATAACCTGCTATCAAAGAAGCATACATGACATACAGGTTATTCTTGTGCCTCAATAATTAAAACTAATGATGTAGTACAAAGACCATGGATGAAGGGGCAGGAAGAATAGTAGAAACATCTGGTATACCTGGAGGTGGTACATAGACGACTCTGGAGTGACTTCTTCTCAATGTCGAGGAGCACGACAATGGATGGTGCTGCTTCAACATGTCCTTTTCTTAGCCGCAGCTGTGTCCTGTGAGGCCCATTGAGTTACAAATCCTATTTTCACGTCATAACCAGATAGAGGGAAGAGAGCACCGTAGGCAAATACAGAGCTAGTGTACAAGTGTTCAAATACAAATGTATGGCAAACCCGCAGATACATAGACATGAGACCCAAAAAAAATCAGATATAGAAATGTGAGATATGAGCGGGACTTACTTGGAAAATCCCTTGAGAGCAACCTCTAGTATGATCTCTTTGATACCATCATGCTGAACTTTCACAACTACTTCTCTGCCATCTTCCAGAGTTGAACGAGGAACCTGTTCAATCCGTCAAGGTGGTGTTCGTTTACATGAGCATGCTATGAATTTACACCAGAGAAAGTATAGTATAGTTCATTTGGGAGCCAGGGAACTTACCGATGAGGTTGCAAACACACGACAGACAAAAACTCAGACTAAGAAAAACTACATCACAGTTATGTTATGTGATGATGCCAGTTAATTGGTTGATAGCAATTACGAATGAACAGATTTTGTAGAATAGCTAATGAACAGGAAATACATGATTCTTCAAGAAGGCGTGGAGGAAGCGAGTCTTGTCCAAGGATGGGGACAACAAACGTCAAAGATGTCAGCTTCCAGCTTACCATAGCAGAGACCTATGAGGGCATTTGTTGTCAGACACATTTCACAAAGTGAACTTTTCTATCATTCAGTGCAAGGATTCAGCCAATGAATTACTCAATCTTCTCACACACAAAAAAAGAACTACTCAATCAGATATTCAGAATGCATCAAGTGAACATTATGAAGGTCTCATTGATGAAATCAGCTCAAGTGCAGTACAAGGAATCGTGGTGGACCAATAAATTCCACAACCCATTTCCATTCACAAGCAGTTAAGCACACACAATACTTGCAGAAGTACCTTCCTTGAAGACGAGGCCTGTGAGCGCGGCGAACCCGGGTGCTCGAGCACGTACCGGACCAGACCCTCGTCCAGCGGCCACGCGGCGAGGGCGTAGGTGCCGACCTCTTGGAGGAACCGCTTGATGGGGTAGTTATCTCAGCCATCAGGCGCGGAAGGAACATCCATGAGGTGGAGCCACACGTGGGGGGGGGGGGGGGGGGGGGGGGGCGACGGAGACGAGCCGCTATGGGACGCTGCGCCTGAAACCCTAGCCACGGGAGCGAGCGTGGGAGGCCTCAGGCGACGGATGTGGAGGGATGGGAGGAAGGAGCGGGGCGAGGGGAGGTTGTTGGTCTGCCACACGCCGCCGGGACTCACCGGAATCGGCCGTCGAGAGTGATGGTGGCGGCGAGGAGTCGCGGGGCGAGAGGTCTCGTGGGAAAGGAGACGAGAGGAGACGTGTGAGAGCAGGATGGATCAGTTGATATGGTTTTTACTCTCGACACAGTAAAATTGACGTGGCATAGGCGAGGCTGCCTCATTGACGCGTATCTTATTGTTTCTAATTCCCCGGAGCCTTGGCTGTGTGCATGTTGTGATGGAGTAGACCCAACTCTGCTGGAATCCTCTTGATGCTTCATTATGAGTTAATAAAAAATACCCTTTGTCAAAAAAAAAACTCTGCTGGAATGGATCAATCATTCTCCTCAGATTTCACAACTCCCAAATCTGAACGTCAATGCTACTAGGTACTGTATTTGGTACGTACCACGGGAAAACATCAGGTGCTCCCGGAGCACTTCTTTCAGCACTACTACTATTTAACTCTGTCTGAAAATGGATATCCTCGGCAATTCAGTCAGTCAGTTAGTCAGTTAGTTAGTTAGTGATCGTAATCACCACCGTCCATCAGAGTGACAGAGCCTTTCTATTCTGGGAGTGCTACCTACCATTGCCGACTCCTTCCTGCCTGCCAATCTGCTCTGCCAATCTGATTTCTCACACTGCCTGCCCATCTGACTCAGATCCTGGTTGCTGCAGCACAGCACCATTGCCACTTGTGCAGTGCACCAGCATCACCACAAGAACAACTTGTCTGCTGCGTCAGAAACCTCACCAGCTTCCATTTTCTATCTCAACTCAACCCTCCTGGACGCACAAGGTTCATCAGTCCCACCAGCTAGCAAGTAGAGACGCAAGGTAAAGCCATGGCACGGAGTCTACCGATCTGTCCGCGTCTCCGTGAGACCGAATCGGTTGTTAAATGACGGCCAAAGCAGGAACACATGTTCTATGTTGCGAAAGAAAAAACAGGGCAAGAAGTCGTGCCATTGATGAAAAATGTTTTCCCCACCTTGACTGTTCATGCCTACTACATAGTACTCCCTCCGTCCCAAAACAGGGCAAGAATTTTCGGACGGAGGGAGTAGCGTTTTTGACACTCAATAATATAAGGGCGTTTTTTCATAAAAGAGAAAACATATATGATGGGTGATGCTATATATTATTAAGCTATAAGAAGAAGAAGAATCTGCTGAAGCGCCTCATCCTGTGTGGGTGTGGCACACGCACGCAAACAGTCTGATGAATCCTCCGTCCATTCGCCTGCCTCTTCCTGCACCGCACATGGCATGTCGCCGCACTACTGATTTTGACGACGATGGCGACGGCGAACGGCAGCAGCACCTCTCACCGCGAGCAGTTCCATCAGGCCACAGTGCAGTGCCCCTCTACCTGCCTTGGCTTGGCTTGCAGTTGCAGGAGGAGCCAGCCAAATGCAGATGGCCTGCTTGCCAAGTTGCCTGCCCCATTTCGGCATCATGCATTGCATGCATCCCCTCCCTGGCGAGCCACATCCAACTTTGCTCAATCAGTCATGCCACTTGTTCTTCCCCGATTCGTTGCTGGACGAAATGAGCAAAGGAAATCAGTTTTGTTTCGCCAAACGTCAATCATCCCTCTCTCTTTCTCCTCTGATTTGCTGCTGCTGCTGCTGAAACCAGGCCAGGAACCAGCGAGATGATGCCTAAATCTCTTTCCACAACTTCTTTTGTTCCTGCTAAACTCAACCTGGATCTTTTCAGCAAAAAAAAAAACTGAACCTGAATGTCAATGTCACTATTTTTTTTTCGGTCACTTCTTTCAATGCTGCAGTGCTATTTAATGTTGTCTGAGACTGGATGTCCTTGGCAATTCAGTTAGCTAGTTAGAGATCATAATGATCATTGTTCATCAGATTGAGTGAGCTCTTTCTATTCTGGGAATGCTGCTGCCCATCTGTCTACCCTTCCTGATGAGTGATGCGCTCTCCCTCCCTTGTGGCAGATCCTGGTTTGAGTCAGAAATTTCACCAACTCCTGTTTCTTTTTTTATCTGAATCCTTCCGGGTGCATGCAGAAGGTTCGTCGGTCTGACACTGTAACTGTTTCTGTCAGTGGCGGAGCCACCGCCCGGCCAGCCTGGGCAGTTGCCGGTGCTCGCAGCTGCGCTACATGCTACGATGAAGTTATCAAAACAGTGAAAATACTCCTCGCATGGTGGTTTACCCGGGCAGTGGCCAGCTAGGCCAATGGGCTTCCATTTTCTTTCTAGTCAATATTTATATACTGTAATTAATTAATTTAAGCACTAACAGGCTAATGGGCTACGAGTACCCACGTGAGACAAACCTACTTGTCCGGTTTGTTTGCCTAAAAAAAAACTTGTCCGGTTTGTTTGTTTGCTTTTTATTTTAGTAGAGACGAGAAGGAAAGGAGCGGTCGATCGCTCCACGTCCTTGTGAACCCCGGTTCGTTTAGCTCCTGTTCAAACGGCGGCATCCTCGATCGATTTTTTTTATAATAACGGGAATATATTAAATATCGCAAAGATTGCAATTACACCCAGCATCTGTACCAACAACGTATCGAAACACATCAAAGATGCATACAGCCAAAAACAAAAATATAAAAGAGAGAAATATAAAAACAGACCGGCAACGAGTGGAGACTGGCCTAGGCGCGCGGACGCAGGCGGAGGCGGCGCCGGAGTGCATCCATCCATCCACCCGAGATTCCTAGGAACGGCTTGCATCATCGGATGTTTGTCCCGTCTTCGTAATTAGGTAAGATTAATATACTTATTTTGAGGCCATGGTATGGGGAATTGGTCATTGGGGATGATAACCACTTTATGTGCTCAGTCCATCATGTAGGTTTTTTTTAGATAGTTGGTGTTAATTTCAAACTTCAAATTATTAAATTTGAGAGATCCGGCGGTTTTTGGCTTTGAAATGTGAGTGGTGTGCAATTGAAAACATAAGTAGAGCCATAATCACCATCTCATATTGCCACGTGAGAGATCGTTGCAAGCCCTCTATTTTGAATATATTTGCAAACCACAATAATTAATTTATGTGAATTACAAATCCATTTTCTTAATCTTATAGTGTCTTCTAGGACATCTGTGGTAATTTGGATGGTCCGCCGGCAATACGACAAGTTTGGTTACATGCCTGGTTCTATAACTTATGTTGTCAAGTCTCAACTTTATTTTTGGGGATGTGGACTTAATCAAGTCTCAGCCAAGTGACAAAACCTCTTAAAAAGAAGAAGATAAATTAAAAGAAAATTCGACACGGATCTGCATGTAAGATCTAACGAATATAACAACGAGACGGAGGGAGTATATATTATATTATTTCACTCTAAAATTACATTTGCATGATTTCTATGGTTATATTTTCACTACATCATTAATGTGGATTTGTGGTTTGAAATTTTGATGCTATTTTATATGTTGTGCATCCGAACACCCGATTTTGGTTTCCAGATTAGACAATTAGCCCCAAATTTGCCCGGGCTTCGCAAAAGTTCTGGCTCCGCCACTGGTTTCTTTTATTTTTGGAGAATTAGTTCCTTATTAAAGCTCTCATCTTCGGGTTCAGAAACAACAGTGTGCTTTTTTCTATTGTCTACAAATGTTTGCTTTTGTTGTCAGTGCAAACGTCAAAAACTAACCGTGGCCAGAATTCATGCCATAGACTTACCGGTTATGGGTCATTGGGTCTGAGAAGTACAGACGCAAGTTAAACTGTTAAAAGTCACCTCAGATTGATTGTCAAGATGAAGAAATGTTCGGCACGGGGTCGACCGGTCTTCCTGCTTCTCCGTGCGGCTGAAGCTGTTGTAAAATGACAGCAAAAGTAAGTAAGTAACAGAAACACATGTTTCATGGTAAGAATATCGTCAACGTAAACCATGCTTTCCACCTTGATTGGTCATGTCTCCATCAATAATTTTGAAAAGAATGCATTGCTACATGATATCAGAGAGAAAAGAATGGTGTACAGGCGACATGGAAAGGCAGCATGCCTGAAGAAATGCTGCTTGGAGCAGCAGCAACCACAACACCACATCCATCCATCACACCCAGAAACTTCTAATGACACACAACAATCCCTCCTCCATCATGATCATCATCACCAGAGAGCTGAGTGAGTGGTTTTGTGTTTCTGCACTGACCCTTGCAGAAAAGGAGAGGCAGAAAAGCACAAGCACCCAACACACAAGTTGGCTAAAAAAACAAAACGTTTTGTGCCCAAGTGCTGCTCCCTGTTCCATTAACTACTGTTGTCACAGGGAGGGATTTGCCTCATGTCCCTGCATTTTCTTAATGAGGAAGAAGAGAGCCAAAAAGGAGAGAGCGAAAGTTTTTGGAAAAGTTGATGGAAAGCATGAGATGCCAAAGCTAGTGCAAGTCTGACTCATTTCCAATTCCATTGTTCGGTGGATCCAGCGTCATCATCATCATCATCAGTATTAGTAGTATAGATCTATACAAGAGAAGGATTTCCTATTTGTTTAAAGGACTTAATTGCACACAAGCAATGCAAAGGTCAATCCACAAGGCTGGAAATAATTAGAGCTGTAATCAAGGGAAAAGTTGACCAGATGAGCAAGGCAGGTAAATGCTGGATGACTCACTCCAAACTCATTTTGGTTTATCTGGAAAAATTACACTCGCAAACATACAGACGGCGCAAGCACTAAGACAAGCTGTATATATATGCTTGAATGGATGAATGATAGATCATAGATGTGGATAGGTATGCGTGAGATGCTGCATGAGTAAGGTTTCCAATAACATGAGCTGACCAGAAAGCAGGATCCATGAAGATTGAAAATTAAGTCCACTTGACAATGTGCATCATCAGTACTGAGCACTAGTATTCCCTGTCTGTCTCAAGATACTACAGCATCAAGTTCTAGACATCCTTTTCCCCTTACACTCTCAGTATCAACACCAACACTTATGGACTACTACCAAGCATCACCACTCACCAGCATACCTACTCTCTCTGCTATGTTCTGAAAAATCCCCATAATCAATTAATTACTTCAGTAATAATACAGGCAGTGAAACTACAGCAAGGGCCATATTACACTAGACATATGATGCGCTTGCATCTTCTAATACAGCGTACTCGGTACTCCGGTTCGCGGCCAGCTGATCATGTAGAGGACCACACTGCAGGCCTTGATCTTGCAAACCCTGCCGTAGTTCGGCATCCCGAGAGCTCGGTTCGGCAAACTGAAGGGCGCGCTCGCCGCGCCATGCTGCTTGGTGTCGGCTGGCAGCGAGAACTGCCCCGTTGCCGCGCTGAGCCGGTGCGCTGGACTGGTTGATCATCAATCACTGGGACGGCGAGGGAGGCTGGTCGTCTGTCAGGTGAACTGTGGTGATGTCGTGGATGCTCGACCTCCTTGCCGCCCCTGAGCTGAGCCTGATAAAGTACTTCTGCGCGTGGCTGGCCACCTGCGTCGGCGTCCTCGTCCGCACGAAGTTGCGTGATATGTTCCTCCAATCCCCTTTTCCGTACGTCTTCAGGCCTAAGAGGAACAACCTGGCCAAAGAACAAGGCATGATCAGCTTCAACAACCAGTATGGATCACGAATTCTTACTGCATGGACATCTCATCAATTCCTAGTGAACAATTTATTCAGTTTCGTATAGCAGTTCTTCCATGGTTGAATTATTCTGATGATGTAAATCCTATTGATTGATGGTGAATTCAAGAAAGAAAATTTATATCACTAACTAGTCGTGTGCATGACATAGATGGAGCAGAGCAATCACTCTCACAAGACAGTGAGATCAGAAGAACACTGTGCTCACCTGTGCTCGTCGTCGGTCCACGGAGCCCCCCTCCTCCTCCCCTGTCCCGGCGTCCGCACGCCGTGCCAGTTCCCGCAGCCAACGCCGAACCGCCGTCGGGCCTGGATGGAGACGGCGTGCAGGCGGCGGAAGCCGCCGAAAGAGAGCACGACGTCGCGGAGCAGCTGTTCCGAGAAGCCGAGGTCGGCCCACTCCCTCACGCACGGCGCCTCCCACAGCCTCTCGTCCTGCGCGAGGATCCGCCAGCCCCGGCTCACGCACGCCGCGGCGGCCAGCGTCCGCGGCTCCGCCCGCCGCAGCACCTCGAACATCGCGTCCTCCCCCAGATCCGGCACCTCTCTCGCGTCCCCCGGCGGCGCCGGTGGAGGCTGTGAGGACGAGGATGCCTCAGCCTGGCTCGGGCTCGAGGTCCGCTGCCGCTTCTTGGCTGGCTCGCTGGAGCCGCCACCGGCAGAAGCGGGAGGAGGAGCGCAGGGATCACGGCCAGCCGAGGAATCGGAAGGGCACTTCATGGCGGGGCGCCTGTACACACGACTGTCAGGATCACGATGGATCTGACGAGGAGAGATGGACAAAAATCTGATCTTGACGAGGATAGAGATGATGAAGAGGATAAATTCTTGTAGGATAACAAGACAATTTACTTACTGGAAATTAAAGAACTGAAATACAACAAGATGGCTTTGATTTCTTAGCTTAGCAATGGTACAAGGATAGGCTTTATATAAGTCTGGTCGATGACATCCCATGAGAAATGGGAAATGTTCAAGCTTTTGCGCCGGTGACACGAGAAACGTGCGATGGGGTGTGATCCTACGATGCAGCCAGCACCTCTCTTCTTAAAAGATATCTCAGCTTACCTAATCCTCTCGCGTCTGTTCCTCACCGCTCATTCTCTTTCTCTCAACTTCATTGCTTTCACCATCAACTTCATTGCTTTCACTAAGGCTTCCGTCCTTGGAAATACCCTTTGGCTCTCGCATGTATATACATCCTATATGGAGTATTTTTTTCCGAGGATACGCCAATGACGTACCTTAGCTTTATAGAAAAGAGAAAGTTATGTACAAGAGATTACAAAATTTGCTAGTTAGGCATCACAAGTCGACCCTAACCCAGCCTCCATTACACTCCCTCATGCTACTCGACTACTTGGATACTAGTTGTCCTCCAAACGCTCCTGCCGTAACCCAAGTCCTCAAGTCGCTGAAGATCATGTCCACCGTATCATCCTCATTCTTGCTCTGTCCCGATCCGAAGACCCTCGAGTTCCTCTGTTTCCAAAGAGTCCAGCAGATAAGCATCACGAACGTGTCGAACCCTTTCCGAGTTTGCTTGTGGATTTGTTTCCTAGCTTCCATCCACCATTACACCGACCTAGAATCATTTGCCGGGCAAAGCTCAATCCTCAACCCCATTCTAGCAATGGAACAAAACCACACTTGCCGCGAGTACACGCACTACAAAATATGGTCCACCGTGTCTTCCTCCTGGTCGCATAAGAAGCACCTTCATGTTTGGTCTTGCAACCCATGTCTCGTCCTTTTATCCGATGTCCGCAATCGGTATTGAACTGCTAACCACATGAAGATCTTGCACGCTAGTGGAGCCCAACATTTTCAGATGGCTCCGAATGAGTGAAATCTCACTCCTCCCTCACAAAGCATCTTATAAGCGGATGATGCTGTGTAAACTCCCGACTCGTTCCAAGCCCAAATGGGACGGTCCTCCATATGATCCTCCAATTGCACCTCTAAAATGATCTCCCAAAGCCCGATGAACTGGGTCAAACCTTGTGTGCATAGGTTACCCACTACGTCATTCATCCAAGCATGCATGCCTAGAGCCTCACGTACCAGTCTCCTGTTGACCACCTGCGTGCGAACCATTGCCACTACCAAGGGGGCAATCTCGGAGATTGTTGTGTTGGAAATATGCCCTAGAGGCAATAATAAAGTGGTTATTATTATATTTCCGTGTTCATGATAATTGTCTATTGTTCATGCTATAATTGTATTAACCGGAAACCGTAATACATGTGTGAATACATAGATCGTAATATGCCCCTAGTAAGCCTCTAGTTCACTAGCTCGTTGATCAATAGATGGTCATGGTTTCCTGACCATGGACATTGAATGTCATTGATAACGGGATCACATCATTGAGAGAATGATGTGATGGACAAGACCCAATCCTAAGCGTATCGCAAGATCGTGTAGTTCATTTGCTAAAGCTTTTCTAATGTTAAGTATCATTTCCTTAGACCATGAGATTGTGTAACTCCCGAATACCGTAGGAATGCTTTGGGTGTACCAAACGTCACAACGTAACTGGGTGGCTATAAAGGTGCACTACAGGTGTCTCCGAAAGTATCTGTTGGGTTGGCACGAATCGAGACTGGGATTTGTTACTCCGTATGACGGAGAGGTATCTCTGGGCCCACTCGGTAATGCATCATCATAACGAGCTCAATGTGACTAAGGAGTTAGCCACGGGATCATGCGTTACGGAACGAGTAAAGAGACTTGCCGGTAACGAGATTGAACGAGGTATGGGGATACCGACGATCGAATCTGGGGCAAGTAACATACCGATGGACAAAGCGAATTGTATACGGAATTGATTGAATCCCCGACATCGTGGTTCATACGATGAGATCATCGTTGAACATGTGGGAGCCAACATGGGTATCCAGATCCCGCCGTTGGTTATTGGCCGGAGAGATGTCTCGGTCATGTCTACATGGTTCCCGAACCCGTAGGGTCTACACACTTAAGGTTCAGTGACGCTAGAGTTGCTATGGGAAATAGTATGCGGTTATCGAAGGTTGTTCGGAGTCCCGGATGAGATCCCGAATGTCACGAGGAGTTTCGGAATGGTCCGGAGATGAAGATTTATATATGGGAAGTCCTTATTCGGTCGCCGGAAGTGTTCGGGGGTTACCGGTATTGTACCAGGACCACCGAAGGGGTTTCAGGGGTCCACTGGGAGGGTCCACCTGCCCCGGAGGCCCCTATGGGCTGAATATAGAGGGGAACTAACCCCTAGGTGGGCTAGGAGCGAACTCCCCCTAGGGCCCGTGCGCCTAGGGTTGGGGGAAACCCTAGAGGGGGCGCCCCACCTAGCTTGGGGGCAAGCCTCCCCCTTGCGCCCCCTCTAGATGCATCTAAGGGGGGCCGGCCCCCTCTCCCATGCCCCTATATATAGTGGGGGTGGGAGGGCAGCCGCACCCTTCCCCTGGCGCAGCCCTCCCCCTCTCCAACACCTCCTCCTCCTCCCTAGCGCTTGGCGAAGCCCTGCCGGAGAACCACGAGCTCCATCACCATCACGCCGTAGTGCTGTCGGAGTTCTCCCTTAACTTCTCCTCTCCCCTTGCTGGATCAAGAAGGAGGAGACGTCCCCGGGTTGTAAGTGTGTTGAACGCGGAGGCGTCTTTGTTCGGCACTTAGATCGGAATCGACCGCGATCTGAATCGCTGCGTGTACGACTCCACCAACCGCGTTCTTGCAATGCTTCCGCGTAGCGATCTTCAAGGGTATGAAGATGCACTCCCTCTCTCTCATTGCAAGCATCTCCTAGATTGATCTTGGTGACACGTAGGATTTTTTTTGAATTATTGCTACGTTCCCCATCAGTGGCATCATGAGCTAGGTCTATGCGTAGATTCTATGCACAAGTAGAACACAAAGTAGTTATGGGCGATGATTTGTTCAATTTTCTTACCGTTACTAGTCTTATCTTGACTCGGCGGCATTGTGGGATGAAGCGGCCCGGACCGACCTTACACGTACGCTTACGTGAGACTGGTTCCACCGACTGACATGCACTTGATGCATAAGGTGGCTAGCGGGTGTCTGTCTCTCCCACTTTAGTCGGATCGGATTCGATGAAAAGGGTCCTTATGAAGGGTAAATAGCAATTGGCATATCACCGTTGTGGTTTTGCGTAGGTAAGAAAAGTTCTTGCTAGAAACCCATAGCAGCCATGCAAAACATGCAACAACAATTAGAGGACGTCTAACTTGTTTTTGCAGGGTATGCTATGTGATGTGATATGGCCAAAAGGATGTGATGAATGATATATGTGATGTATGAGATTGATCATGTTCTTGTAATAGGAATCACGACTTGCATGTCGATGAGTATGACAACCGGCAGGAGCCATAGGATTTTTCTTAATTTATTGTATGACTTGCGTGTCAATGAAAACGCCATGTAATTACTTTTACTTTATTGCTAACCGTTAGCCATAGTAGTAGAAGTAATAGTTGGCGAGACAACTTCATGAAGACACGATGATGGAGATCATGGTGTCATGCCGGTGACGATGGTGTTCATGCCGCGCCTCGAAGATGGAGATCAAAGGCGTAAGATGATATTGGCCATATCATGTCACTTTATGATTTGCATATGATGTTTGTCATGTTTACATCTTATTTGCTTAGAACGACAGTACCATAAATAAGATGATCCTTCACTAAAATTTCAAGAAAAGTGTTCCCCCTAATTGTGCACCGTTGCAAAGGTTCGTTGTTTCGAAGCACCACATGGTGATCGGGTGTGATAGATTCTAACGTTCGCATACAACGAGTGTAAGCCAGATTTACATATGCGAAACACTTAGGTTGATTTGATGAGCCTAGCATGTACAGACATGGCCTCGGAACACGAGAGACCGAAAGGTCAAACATGAGTCGTATAGTAGATACGATCAACATGGAGATGTTCACACTACTATAAAAAGGGCTATAGATGGGATTGATACTAATGGCGCACCAGACAAGCGGTGCGCCATTAGTATATACTAATGGCGCACCACCTACTGATACGCCATTAGAGTTGAAACTACTAATGGCGCACCTGGCCCAGGGTGCGCCATTAGTATCAATTTTTTTAACTAGTGCGCCTGTCCAAACATACTAATGGCGCATCCAGATACAGTGCGCCATTACTAGTTGTAACTAGTAATGGCGCACCAGTCGGAAAGTGCGCCACTAATGTTGTTTTTTTATTATATTTTTTATTCCCTTTTTTGCAAAACTACTAATGGCGCACTGTTCCACCGTGCGCCATTACTAGTTTAGTAATGGCGCACTGTGGGACAGTGCGCCATTAGTATTTTTTTTGCAAAACTACTAATGGCGCACCACCAGGAGGTGCGCCATTAGTAACCTGGATTACTAATGGCGCATTTAGAGTTGGTGCGCCATTAGTAAGTGGGCAGCAACAAGATATTTTGGACAGCCTCTCCTACCCACACTCACTTTCTCCCCACTTCATTCTCTCCACCTCCTCCTTGTCTCGGGTGCCTCCTCTTTTTCACCTCATTTCCACCATAGATTCATTCAATTTAAGTGGTTAAATTACCTTGTTTTGATAGGTAAGTAAGGGGGGAAGCTATATTTATGTTGTTCTCCCTACAACAATGTGCACATGCACTTTTTATGGCCTAGCTAGATCTATGTATGTTCGTGGTGTTGCATATGTTTGTGGTGTTGCATATGTGTTTGTGTTTGGAGGTGTACCGGTATTTGAAATTCGATAGTTGCCAATATTTTGCCGGAATGTTGATTCATTTCCGTTTCGACGAGAATTTTGGCATTAAGCATTCTTTTTGGTCCTATTTTTAGGGAAAGTCATGCCAAATTTTTTCTTGGTTCTAAAATATCGTTTTGCTCTACCCCGCAGGCGACCATGGTCCGCATGATGACCGAAGGCATCGTGAATAGGTTTTTGAGGTCCGCGAAGGCCGAGATGCTTCAAAAGAACGAGACGGAGATAAGATGTCCGTGTCGAAGATGCAAGCTGAAGAGCCTTATTGCGGACCCGGAATCCGGGCAGGTGCGGGACCACCTGCTCTTGCGTGGTTTCATGGATGGCTATCGGTGGCAAGGTGATGAAGATGACTACGAAGTCGTCCATGGGGGCCGGGCAAGAAATGAGGAAGGGCAGCAAGACAACCACCGCGGCTCGGGCGGGCGAGAAGACGAAGAATCCCGAGGAGATGATCACGATGGTGATGTTGTACACAGTCATCATGTAGAAGATGCAGGACATGATGATGAGGAAGATGCCGGAGCAGTCGACGGGAATGATCATGAAGATGATGATGCCGGCGGAGCAGACGACGCTGGACCATCGATGGGCTGGGTGCAGGACCCTCATATTCAAGAGCTGCTTCTCAAGCAGACGGATAACGCAAGAGCTGCCGCCCGAGAGAAAGCCAAGATGGATCAACTTGAGTTAGACGCGGTTACTCCATTGTATGAAGGATGCAGGCCCGAGGATACCCGCCTGAAAGTAACGCTCATGGCTCTGGAGATGAAGGTAAAACACAAAATGACCGACGCATGCTTCGACGAGAACATGTCATTCTGGCACGAACGTCTTCCCAAGGGGAACAAGTGCCCGACCAGTTTGGAGGAGGCGAAGAAAATCGTGTGTCCTCTGGATTTACCGCACGTGAAATACCATGTGTGCATGAACAATTGCATCATTTATCGGGATGAGCACGCGGAGTCTACCATATGTCCGGTGTGCGGCGTCACTCGATACAAGAAGAGGAAGAAAGCTCCTCGAAAAGTGGTGTGGTACTTTCCGATCACTCCTCGTCTACAGCGGTATTTCGCGGACCCTAAGGTAGCAAAGCTCCTGCGTTGGCACGCGGATAGGGAGGAGAAGAAGCGAGAAGATGACGCAAATGATCCGGAGATAGATAAAAAAGACAAGATGCTGAGTCACCCTAAGGATGCGAGCCAGTGGCAAGCGTTGAACTTCGAAGACCCAGAATTTGGGAATGATCCAAGGAACATCGTGCTGGGCGCGAGCACCGATGGAGTCAATCCGTTTGGCAGCCAGAGAAGCACACATAGCACCTGGCCTGTGTTTGTGTGGATGTACAACCTTCCCCCCTGGTTGTGCATGAAGAGGAAGTACATTCACATGAGTATGCTAATTGAAGGACCGAAACAACCAGGGAACGACATCAATCTGTATCTGGGGCTGCTGAAAGAGGAGCTTGACACGCTGTGGAAAACGCCAGCCAATACATGGGACGCTGCAGAGAAAGAATATTTCCTATCTCGGTTACGGATATGTCGCGGGGCAGGTGGTCCACGGATTTTCTGGATGCGTCAGGTGCATGGATGACACAACGTATCGCCAGTTAGGTAGAGATCCCGGCTCTTCGAAAACCGTGTTCATGGGACATCGAAGGTGGCTTCGCGACGATGACCCGTGGAGAAAACACAAGGATCTGTTCGATGGTGAAACCGAACCCCGAGGACGCCCGCGTACGAGGAGCGGCGAGGAAATAGATGAGCTGTTGAAAAATTGGAAAGACTGCCCACTGCCGGGAAAGAAGCAAAAGGCGCCAGAGCCGGGAAAGAAGCGAAAGGCGCCAGAGCCGCTGCTGAAGGTATGGAAAACGAGGTCTATTTTCTGGGACTTGCCGTACTGGAAGATCCACCGTGTGCCTCACAGCCTTGATGTCATGCATATCACGAAAAACGTGTGCGAGAGTCTGCTTGGTACCCTGCTCAACATGCCAGAGAGGACCAAAGATGGGCCGAAAGCAAGGGCAGACTTGAAATCAATGGGCATCAGGCAGGAGCTTCACGCTATATATGATGATCATGATGATGATGATGATGATGAGGCGAAGCAGGACATGGAAAGTCGTCACAAAGGCAAAAAGGCCAAGAAGACTGGAAATGACTACCCTCCCGCGTGCTTCACTCTAAGTCAGGAGGAGATCGAGCAGTTTTTCACCTGCCTCGTAGGAGTAAAACTTCCTTACGGTTACGCGGGGACGATAAGCAGATACCTAGACCCAGCGAAGCTAAAGTTCAGCGGGATGAAGTCTCACGACTGTCACGTGCTGATGACGCAGATACTTCCAGTTGCAATCTGTGGGATCATGGACACGCACGTCCGTGAAACCCTATTTGGCCCATGCAACTTTTTCGACGTCATCTCTCGGATGTCTGTTGGCGTGAGGCAACTCAGAAGGCTACAGGAAGAGATCGTGGTGATACTATGCGAGCTTGAGATGTACTTCCCGCCCGCATTCTTCGACGTTATGGTGCATCTGCTGGTCCATATCGTGGACGATATCATCCAACTCGGGCCGACGTTCCTGCACAGCATGATGCCGTTCGAAAGGATGAATGGTGTCATCAAAGGATACGTTCGCAACATGTCACGTCCAGAGGGAAGCATAGCCAGGGGCTTTCTGACCGAAGAGTGCATCTCCTACTGCACGAATTATCTAGGCATCGAGAACCCCATTGGTCGTGCCGGCGCCAAGTCGGCCCCATGGCAAGACCGCCGCAACGGTGCCGGACATCCCTATGCCACTGGATCCAAACATGCATATGGCACAGGATCAGAACGACAACAACGATGATACATTTGCCAACGTCGATCAGTACTTTGCCGATCATGGGTACGGTGGTGACTTCATGGGGCCTCCTTCTCAAGAACCCAACCCAACAAAAGACGTGCGCGATCTAGCTGGTACTGCGGAGAAGCCAAGTTGCAACAGGCGTCGTCTTCAGTTCAGCTCTCAGGAGACGCCTCCAGCTGCCGACTTCACCGAGCCTCAGATAGGCGAGATGCGAAATATGATCAGCCCCAACACACTCAAGAAGGCGGTCTGTGAGCAGAACTCGGTCCCATTACAGGAGAAGAAGAAGGCACGCAAAAGAAAGACTAAGAAGGGTGCGGGCCAGCCGGCACCGAGTACGATCCGTGCTCAGGACGGGCCACCTTCACCTGAGGATATCTCGAGGAGGGTGCATGTGGCGGGTAGGCTGATGCTACCGAGAAATATGCTCGATGCTGCAACCGGTGCTATGCGGAGTCTGCATGACAGTGTTCTTTCTTTGGAGAAGCGGCGTCTCAGAGAGAAGGATGTGGCATACCCGGTTTTCGCGGCCAAGGTGCCAGAGGGCAAGGGCTTTGTGGATAACTCCATCGGGGGTACGATCGTCCTGCAGTTTGATGACATCCACGCTATGTTGAACCTTCATCCGCTGCACTACACCTTCGTTCGGCTATTTTCGCTGAGTATGGAGATGCGGATCATTCACGACAAGACCCCGGACATCGTGATAGTCGACCCCTTCTACATGCGTGCCAAGATCTTGGGCAGCGCTGGGGACCGGCAAGTCGCGAGTTCTTACCTCAAAGGCGTCATTCTGGCAAACCAAGATAAGGATAACTTCCTCGTGCCTTACTTTCCCGAGTAAGTCCTCCCCTCAACCGCCCCGTAACATATGAATTCTTAGATTTCGATCGTTTTTCTTTTAACATTCCGTGTTTTCTGCAGTGACACATGTTGCACGCTCATCCTCCTAAGCCCCAAATATTCCATGGCCACGTATTTCGACCTGGACCGTCAGTCGAGCGTAGACTACACAAATGTCAAGAAGGTTCTTGATGATGTTCTCCCCGGCTACGTCAAATCTGGAGGCACCTTCACCAGGCCTATTCGTAAGTACGACAAGCACGTGTTCTCCCACAATACGACGTTCTGCTGCGTCAAGCAGCCGCCTGGCGGTTAGAAGGGTGCCTACTACGCCATCCATCACATGCGGGCGATCGTACGGGACCATCATCACCTTATGCTACCGAGTAGACTCAAAGATTGGGCCGCGAGCGTGTCGGCAATCCAGGACGCGGACATCAGACAAGAATTCTTTTGCATCCAGTCGGAGTTTGCGGAAATCATCCATCAAGATGTCCTTCGTACCTTGGGGCAGTTCTACCTCAGAAATCAACCGTCCAACAGTGACATCGACACAATCCTACAAATGCAGGCTGACAACGCCCGTTCTTTCATGACTCCCACGATAGACGGCGGCTTCATCCATGCTCCGGTCCCTTGAGTCGAGTCGAAAGCAGTGATGCTGTGTCTAGTTCTGAAACATCGATTGGCTCATGTTGTAATTAAACTTTAATGAACTTGTAGTATGTCTCTTTGGTTTCGAGAGTCGTTCAACTTAAGATGTAATCGATGCTATTAATGTCTTGCTTTTCTCTTCTGATCGTTCTGTTGCATACTTATATATTGCTTATGTATTGTCTGTGAATTGGTACTAACGTTTCATTTGGCTACTGCATAGCGATGCCGTGGTATGTCGTGTACAAGGGTAAGGTTCCCGGAGTCTACGACGACTGGGAGGAGTGTCGGAGACAGGTTCACCGATTCAGCGGTAACAGTTACAAAGGGTACGCCACTAGGGCCGAGGCCGAATCTAGATACACCCGCTATCTAGCGGGAGAGGGGAGGGAGCGTTGGAGGAACCGGATGAAGACGAGTTTCATCGTGATGATGCTCATCGTGATGACCGCAGCTCTCTTCTATGTGATGGTAGTTTAGATGATCGATATCGACTTGTAATGTGAAGACAAACTCGCGGTCTCGAGACTTGTAATATAATGTTCTATCTCTGTTCGGTCTTTTCAATTCGGAGACTAATATGATGAATTGTATTCGGAGACTAAAATGATGAATTGTATTCAGAGACTAATCTTCTATTGTATTCGATGAATCTGTTGTTGATGTGTGCTGTTTATATTTTGTCCAATTATACATTTTGTAACCTGTGCAAAAAACAGAAAATTAAAAAATAAAAAAAACCTAATATTCATACTAATGGCGCATCACACCATAGTGCGCCATTAGTATGCCAAAAGATACTAATGGCGCATCATTAGACAGTGCGCCATTAGTATGCCGAACTTATTAATGGCGCATCTCGTTGTCGTGCGCCATTAGTATGCCAAAGCACCTGGGTATACATGGCCCCCTGGGAGGCATACTAATGGCGCACTGTTGTATATACTAATGGCGCATCTGAGGTGCGCCATTAGTATACCAGATACTAATGGCGTGCTACTAATGGCGCACCACTAATGCGCCATTAATGGCCAAATTAGGTGCGCCATTAGTAGGCCTTTTCCTAGTAGTGTCACCGTTGATGACTAGTCCGTCTCACGTGATGATCGGACACAGCCTAGTCGATTCGGATCATGTATCACTTGGACGACTAGAGGGATGTCTATCTGAGTGGGAGTTCATTAAATAATTTGATTGGATGAACTTAATTATCATGAACTTAGTCTAAAATGTCTTTACAATATGTCATGTAGATCAAATGGCCCACGCTAATATTGCCTTCAACTTCAACGCGTTCCTACGGAAAACCAAGCTGAAAGACGATGGTAGCAGCTATAGGGATTGGGTCCGTAAATTGAGGATCATCCTTATAGATGCCAAGAAAGCATATGTCTTTGAAGAACCGCTAGGTGACGCACCCATTTTCCCAACAACTCAAGACGTTATGAACGCCTGGCAGTCGCGTAGTGATGATTACTCCCTGATTCAGTGCAGCATGCTTTACAGCTTAGAGCCGGGGCTCCAAAAGCGTTTTGATCAGCACAGAGCATATGAGGTGTTCCAAGAGCTGAAAATGGTTTTCCAAGCTCATGCCCGGGTCGAGAGATGTGAAGTCTCCGACAAGTTCTATAGTTGTAAGATGGAGGAAAACAGTTCTGTCAACGAGCATATACTCAAAATTTCTGGGTTTCACAACCGCTTGTCTCAGCTGGGATTTAATCTTCCAGATGACTCGGTCATTGACAGGATCCTCCAGTCGCTTTCACCTAGCTACAAGAGTTTTGTGATGAACTACAATATGCAAGGGATGGAGAAGTCCATTCCTAAGTTATATTCAATGCAGAAATCAGTGGAGGTGGAAATAAAAAAGGAACATCAAGTGTTGATGGTGAACAAAACCACTAGTTTCAAGAAAGGCAGGGTAAGAAGAACTTCAAGAAGGACGGCAAGGGAGTTGCCGCGCTCGGTAAATCAGTTGCCGGGAAGAAGCCAAAGAATGGACCCAAGCCTGAGACTCGGTGCTTTTATTGTAAGGGAAATGGTCACTAGAAGTAGAACTGCCCCAAGTACTTAGCGGATAAGAAGGCCGGCAACGCCAAAGGTATATGTGATATACATGTTATTGATGTGTACCTTACCAACGCTCGTACTAGCTCCTGGGTATTTTATACCGGTGCGGTTGCTCATATTTGTAACTCAAAACAGGAGTTGCGGAATAAGCAGAGACTGGCGAAGGATGAGGTGACGATGCACGTCAGGAATGGTTCCAAGGTCGATGTGATCGCCGTCGGCACGCTACCTCTACATCTACCTATGGGATTAGTTTTAAACCTCAATAATTGTTATTTAGTACCATCTTTGAACATGAACATTGTATCTGGATCTCGTTTAATGCAAGATGGCTACTCATTTAAATCCGAGAATAATGGTTGTTCCATTTATATGAGAGATATGTTTTATGGTCATGCCCCATTGGTCAATGGTTTATTTTTGTTTAATCTCGAACGTGATGTTACACATATTCATAGTGTGAATGCCAAAAGATATAAGGTTGATAATGATAGTCCCACATACTTGTGGCACTGCCGCCTTGGTCACATTGGTGTCAAACACATGAAGAAACTCCATGCAGATGGACTTTTGGAGTCTCTTGATTATGAATCATTTGACACGTGCGAACCATGCCTCATGGGCAAAATGACCAAGACTCCGTTCTCCGGAACAATGGAGCGAGCAACCAACTTATTGGAAATCATACATACTGATGTGTGCGGTCCAATGAGTGTCGAGGCTCGCGGTGGCTATCGTTATGTTCTCACCCTCACTGATGACTTAAGTAGATATGGGTATGTCTACTTAATGAAACACAAGTCTGAGACCTTTCAAAAGTTCAAGGAATTTCAGAGTGAGGTAGAGAATCAACGTGACAGGAAAATAAAGTTCTTACGATCAGATCGTGGAGGAGAATACTTGAGTCACGAGTTTGGAACACAGTTAAGAAAATTTGGAATTGTTTCACAACTCACGCCGCCTGGACCACCTCAGTGAAGTGGTGTGTCCGAACATCGTAATCGCACTCTATTGGATATGATGCGATCTATGATGTCTCTTACCGATCTACCGCTAACATTTTTGGGTTATGCTTTAGAGACTGTCGCATTCACTTTAAATAGGGCTCTATCGAAATCCGTTGAGACGACACCGTATGAATTATGGTTTGGAAAGAAACCTAAGCTGTCGTTTCTAAAAGTTTGGGGATGCGATGCTTATGTCAAGAAACTTCAACCTGAAAAGCTCGAACCCAAGTCGGAAAAATGCGTCTTCATAGGATACCCTAAGGAAACTATAGGGTATACCTTCTACCTCAGATCCGAAGGCAAGATCTTTGTTGCCAAGAATGGATCCTTTCTAGAGAAAGAGTTTCTCTCGAAAGAAGTAAGTGGGAGGAAAGTAGAACTTGATGAGGTACTGCCTCTTGAACCGGAAAGTAGTGCATCTCAGGAAGATGTTTCTGTGGTGCCTGCACCGACTAGACAGGAAGTTAATGATGATGATCATGAAACTTCGGATCAAGTTGCTACTGAACTTCGTAGGTCCACGAGGACACGTTCCGCACCAGAGTGGTACGGCAACCCTGTCCTGGAAATCATGTTGTTAGACAATGGTGAACCTTCGAACTATGAAGAAGTGATGGCGGGCCCGGATTCCAACAAATGGCTTGAAGCCATGAAATCTGAGATAGGATCCATGAATGAAAACGAAGTATGGACTTTGGCAGACTTGCCCGATGATCGGAAAGCCATAGAGAATAAATGGATCTTTAAGAATAAGACTGACATGGATGGTAACGTGACCATCTATAAGGCTCGGCTTGTCTCTAAGGGTCATCGACAAGTTCAAGGGGTTGACTACGATGAGACCTTCTCCCCCGTAGCAAAGCTGAAGTCCATCCGAATCATGTTAGAAATTTCTGCATTCTATGATTATGAGATATGGCAAATGGACGTCAAAACGTCATTCCTTAATGGTTTCCTTAAGGAAGAATTGTATATGATGCATCCGGAAGGTTTTCTCGATCCTAAGAATGTTGACAAGGTATGCAAGCTCCAGGACTCAATCTATGGGCTGGTGCAAGCATCTCGGAGTTTGAACATTCGCTTTGATCAGATGATCAAAGCGTTTGGGTTTACGCAGACTTATGGAGAAACCCGTGTTTACAAGAAAATGAGTGGGAGCTCTGTAGCATTTCTCATATTATATGTGGATGACATACTATTGATGGGAAATGATATAGAACTTTAGGAAAGCATAAAGGCCTACTTGAATAAGTGTTTTTCAATGAAGGACCTTGGAGAAGCTGCTTACATATTAGGCATCAATATCTATAGAGATAAATCGAGATGCCTCATTGGTCTTTCACAAAGCACATACCTTGACAAGATATTGAAGAAGTTCAATATGGATCAGTCAAAGAAGGGTTTCTTGCATGTATTGCAAGGTGTGAAATTGAGCACGGCTCAATGCTCGACCTCGACAGAAGATAGAGAAAAGATGAGTACAATCCCCTATGCCTCAGCCATAGGGTCTATTATGTATGCCATGCTGTGTACCAGACCTGATGTGAACCTTGCCGAAAGTTTGGTAGGGAGGTACCAAAGTAATTCCGACATGGAACACTGGACAGCGGTCAAGAATATCGTAAAGTACCTGAAAAGGACTAAGGATATGTTTCTCGTTTATGGAGGCGACGAAGAGCTTGTCGTAAAGGGTTACGTGATACGTCTCCAACGTATCTATAGTTTTTGATTGCTCCATGCTATATTATCTTCTGTTTTGGACATTATTGGGCTTTATTATCCACTTTTATATTATTTTTGGGACTAACCTACTAATCGGAGGCCCAGCCCAGAATTGCTGTTTTTTGCCTATTTTAGGGTTTCGAAGAAAAGGAATATCAAATGGAGTCCAAACGGAATGAAAGCTTCGAGAACGTGGTTTTTGGAACGAACAAGATCCAGGAGACTTGGACCCTATGTCAAGCAATCAACAGGGAGGCCACGAGGTAGGGGGGCGCGCCTACCCCCCTAGGCGCGCCCTCCACCCTCATGGGCCCCCTGTTGCTCCACCAACGTACTTCTTCCTCCTATATATACCTACGGACCCCCAAACGATCAGAGACGGAGCTAAAACCCTAATTCCACTACCGTAACTTTCTGTATCCATGAGATCCCATCTTGGGGCCTGTTCCCGATGAGCTCCGCCAGAGGGGGCATTGATCACGGAGGGCTTCTACATCAACACCATAGCCTCTCCGATGAAGTGTGAGTAGTTTACCTCAGACCTACGGGTCCATAGTTATTAGCTAGATGGCTTCTTCTCTCTTTTTGGATCTCAATATAAAGTTCTCCCCCTCTCTTGTGGAGATCTATTCGATGTAATCTTCTTTTTGCGGTGTGTTTGTTGAGACCGATGAATTGTGGGTTTATGATCAAGTTTATCTATGAACAATATTTGAATCTTCTCTGAATTCTTTTATGTATGATTGGTTATCTTTGCAAGTCTCTTCGAATTATTAGTTTGGTTTGGCCTTCTAGATTGATCTTTCTTGCAATGGGAGAAGTGCTTAGCTTTGGGTTCAATCTTGCGGTGTCCTTTCCCAGTGACAGTAGGGGTAGCAAGCCACGTATTGTATTGTTACCATCGAGGATAATAAGATGGGGTTTTCATCATATTGCATGAGTTTATCCCTCTACATCATGTCATCTTGCTCAAGGCGTTACTCTGTTCTTATGAACTTAATACTCTAGATGCATGCTGGATAGCGGTCGATGTGTGGAGTAATAGTAGTAGATGCAGGCATGAGTCGGTCTACTTGTCTTGGACGTGATGCCTATATACATGATCATACCTAGATATTCTCATAACTATGCTCAATTCTATCAATTGCTCAACAGTAATTCGTTCACTCACCATAAAATACTTATGCTCTCGAGAGAAGCCACTAGTGAAACCTATGGCCCCCGGGTCTATCTTCATCATATTAATCTTCCAACACTTAGTTATTTTCATTGCCTTTTATTTTACTTTGCATCTTTATCATAAAAATACCAAAAATATTATCTTATCATATCTATCAGATCTCACTCTCGTAAGTGACCGTGTAGGGATTGACAACCCCTTATAGTGTTGGTTGCAAGGATTTATTTGTTTTGTGCAGGTGCGAGGGACTCGCGCGTAGCCTCCTACCGGATTGATACCTTGGTTCTCAAAAACTGAGGGAAATACTTACGCTACTTTGCTGCATCACCCTTTCCTCTTTAAGGGAAAACCAACGCATTGCTCAAGAGGTAGCAAGAAGGATTTCTGGCGCCGTTGCCGGGGAGGTCTACGCAAAAGTCAACATACCAAGTACCCATCACAAACCCTTATCTCCCGCATTACATTATTTGTCATTTGCCTCTCATTTTCCTCTCCCCCACTTCACCCTTGCCGTTGTATTCGTCGTCTCTCTCTCTATCCTCCCTCTCTTTCTCTGTTTGCCTCTTTTTGCCCTTTGCACTTTCTGCCGTTATGTCTAAAATTGGGGAAATTATTGTCTATGGACAATAGTAATATCATGAAAAAATTTGATGCTCCTGCTGAAGAACCCCCTATCTTACATACAATAAAATTCCGTGTTGGTAGTGGTAATATTATTGGAAAAGGAGTTATTCAAGATTTCTTTACTTGTGCCGGTGCTTTACCTTCTATGGGTAGTTCTATCCTTCATAGAACTAGTAGTCTTGCGGACGCTATTGCCATTCTTGTAGTTGAACTTGAAATACAATTCAAGCACATGCATCCTTTCATACAAAGGATTTTCCTAGAATTTTCTAATATTTAGCATTCTTATGTTAAGTGTGCTGCTACTATATTTTGGCTCATGAGTTTAGATTCATAATAAAAGAGGCCAAAGAAATCTTTGCGCATTATAGGGTGGATGCTTGCCGTCCTCCCATAGAGGCTATCCTTTTTGATCAAGAAGAAATAATGCGTTTTCAATCTCTAAACTATGTTGCTTTCAATGTAAATCTTAGAAAAAGAGTTCCTGCCAATGTTTTGGTTGATAGAATTTCTGAACTTAATGATGATTTGGCCATTCAAAATAATGAACTAGGATATTCTCTTGAATATAGGCTCACAAAGTTCTGTCAAAAGAATGCTTATAATGACGAATTGGTTGTGCAATACGAAGGGCCAAAGGAGGAACCTATACCTCCCAAGGTTGATCTTGGGGACTTTTGCCGCATTAAATTTAGCCCTTTTGATTACTTTTTCTTGCCTCAAAGAAAACTTTCTGCCGAACGTAGAGAATATGAAATGAGTTTTAATGATCTATCTTACTATTATGGCAATACCTAGATCTATCCTTGCTTTTTATGCCTAGCTAGGGGCGTTAAATGATAGCGCTTGTTGGGAGGCAACCCAATTTTATTTTTATTCCTTGATTTTTGCTCCTGTTTAGTAATAAATAATTTATCTAGCCTCTGTTTTGTTATGTTTTTGTGTTTAATTAGTGTTTGTGCCAAGTAGAACCATTGGGAAGTCTTGGGGAGAGTCCTGTTAATCTTGCTGTAAAAAAACAGAAACTTTAGCGCTCACGAGAACTGCTGCCCTTTTTATTTGGAAAGTGATATTTAGTTAATTCTTTTTTAAGATGATTAATAGATAAATTTCTCACGTCCAGCAATTTATTTTAGAATTTTTGGGGTTACAGATCTTGCGCTAGCTACAGATTACTACAGACTGTTCTGTTTTTGACAGATTCTGTTTTTCGTGTGTTGTTTGCTTATTTTGATGAATCTATGGCTAGTAAAATAGTTTATAAACCATAGAGAAGTTGGAATACAGTAGGTTTAACACCAATATAAATAAATAATGAGTTCATTACAGTACCTTGAAGTGGTCTTTTGTTTTCTTTCGCTAATGGAGCTCACGAGATTTTCTACTTTAAGTTTTGTGTTGTGAAGTTTTCAAGTTTTGGGTAAGGATTTGATGGATTATGGAACAAGGAGTGGCAAGAGCCTAAGCTTGGGGATGCCCATGGAACCCCCAAGATAATCTAAGTACACCAAAAAGCCAAAGCTTGGGGATGCCCCGGAAGGCATCCCCTCTTTCGTCTACTTCTATCGGTAACTTACTTGGAGCTATATTTTTGTTCACCACATGATATGTGTTTTTCTTGGAGCGTCTTTATGATTTGAGTCTTTTCTTTTTAGTTTACCACAATCATCCTTGCTGAACACAACTTTTGAGAGAGACACACATGATTCGGAAATTATTAGAATACTCTATGTGCTTCACTTATATCTTTTGAGTTATATAGTTTTGCTCTAGTACTTCACTTATATCTTTTAGAGCACGGTGGTGGGTTTGTTTTATAGAAACTATTGATCTCTCATGCTTCACTTAGATTATTTTGAGAGTCTTAAATAGCATGGTAATTTGCTTAAATAATCCTAATATGCTACGTATTCAAGATTAGTAAAAACTTTCTTATGAGTGTTTTGAATACTAAGAGAAGTTTGATGCTTGATGATTGTTTTGAGATATGGAGGTAGTGATATTAAAGTTGTGCTAGTTGAGTAGTTGTGAAATTGAGAAATACTTGTGTTGAAGTTTGAAAGTCCTGTAGCATGCACGTATGGTAAACATTATGTAACAAATTTGAAACATGAGGTGATCTTTGATTGTCTTCCTTATGAGTGGCGGTCGGGGACGAGCGATGGTCTTTTCCTACCAATCTACCCCCTAGGAGCATGCGCGTAGTGCTTGGTTTTTGATGACTTGTAGATTTTTGCAATAAGTATGTTAGTTCTTTATGACTAATGTTGAGTCCGTGGATTATACGCACTCTCACCCTTCCATCATTGCTAGCCTCTTCGGTACCGTGCATTACCCTTTCTCACAATGAGAGTTGGTGCAAACTTCGCCGGTGCATCCAAACCCCATGATATGATATGCTCTTTCACACATAAACCTCCTTATATCTTCCTCAAAACAGCCACCATACCAACCTATTATGGCATTTCCATAGCCATTCCGAGATATATTGCCATGCAACTTTCCACCATCCTGTTTATCATGACACATTCATCATTGTCATATTGCTTAGCATGATCATGTAGTTGACATAGTATTTGTGGCAAAGCCACCGTTCATAATTCTTTCATACATGTCACACTTGATTCATTGCATATCCCGGTACACCGCCGGAGGCATTCATATAAAGTCATGCCTTGTTCTAGTATCGAGTTGTAATCATTGAGTTGTAAATAAATAGAAGTGTGATGATCATTATTTAATAGAGCATTGTCCCAATAAAAAAGAAAAAAAGAGAAAGGCCAAATAAAAAAAGGGAAGGCCCAAAAAAAAAGAGAAATGAAAAGGGACAATGCTACTATCTCTTTTTCCACACTTGTGCTTCAAAGTAGCACCATGATCTTCATGATAGAGAGTCTCTTGTTTTGTCACTTTCATATACTAGTGGGAATTTTTCATTATAGAACTTGGCTTGTATATTCCAACAATGGGCCTCCTCAAGTGCCCTAGGTCTTCGTGAGCAAGCAAGTTGGATGCACACCCACTAGTTTCTTTTGTTGAGCTTTCATACATTTATAGCTCTAGTGCATCCGTTGCATGGAAATCCCTACTCCTTGCATTAACATCAATCTATGGGCATCTCCATAACTCATTGATTAGCCTCGTTGATGTGAGACTTTCTCCTTTTTTGTCTTCTCCACATAACCCCCATCATTATACTCTATTCCACCCATAGTGCTATATCCATGGCTCACGCTCATGTATTGCGTGAAGGTTTATAAAGTTTGAGATTACTAAAGTATGAAACAATTGCTTGGCTTGTCATCGGGGTTGTGCATGATGAGAGCATTCTTGTGTGACGAAAATGGAGCATGACTAAACTATATGATTTTGTAGGGATGAACTTTCTTTGGCCATGTTATTTTGAGAAGACACAATTTCTTAGTTAGTATGCTTGAAGTATTATTATTTCTATGTCAATATTAAACATTTATCTTGAATCTTTCGGATCTGAATATTCATGCCACAATTAAGAAGAATTACATTAAAATTATGCCTAGTAGCATTCCACATAAAAAATTATGTTTTTATCATTTACCTACTCGAGGACGAGCAGGAATTAAGCTTGGGGATGCTTGATACGTCTCCAACGTATCTATAATTTTTGATTGCTCCATGCTATATTATCTTCTGTTTTGGACATTATTGGGCTTTATTATCCACTTTTATATTATTTTTGGGACTAACCTACTAACCGGAGGCCCAGCCCAGAATTGTTGTTTTTTTGCCTATTTTAGGGTTTCGAAGAAAAGGAATATCAAATGGAGTCCAAACGGAATGAAACCTTCGAGAACGCGGTTTTTGGAACGAACAAGATCCAGGAGACTTGGACCCTATGTCAAGCAATCAACAGGGAGGCCACGAGTTAGGGGGGCGCGCCTACCCCCCTAGGCGCGCCTTCCACCCTCATGGGCCCCCTGTTGCTCCACCAACGTACTTCTTCCTCCTATATATACCTACGGACCCCCAAACGATCAGAGACGGAGCCAAAACCCTAATTCCACTACCGTAACTTTCTGTATCCATGAGATCCCATCTTGGGGCCTGTTCCGGATGAGCTCCGCCAGAGGGGGCATTGATCACGGAGGGCTTCTACATCAACACCATAGCCTCTCCGATGAAGTGTGAGTAGTTTACCTCAGACCTACGGGTCCATAGTTATTAGCTAGATGGCTTCTTCTCTCTTTTTGGATCTCAATATAAAGTTCTCCCCCTCTCTTGTGGAGATCTATTCGATGTAATCTTCTTTTTGCGGTGTGTTTGTTGAGACCGATGAATTGTGGGTTTATGATCAAGTTTATCTATGAACAATATTTGAATCTTCTCTGAATTCTTTTATGTATGATTGGTTATCTTTTCAAGTCTCTTCGAATTATCAGTTTGGTTTGGCCTACTAGATTGATCTTTCTTGCAATGGGAGAAGTGCTTAGCTTTGGGTTCAATCTTGCGGTGTCCTTTCCCAGTGACAGTAGGGGCAGCAAGGCACGTATTGTATTGTTGCCATCGAGGATAACAAGATGGGGTTTTCATCATATTGCATGAGTTTATCCCTCTACATCATGCCATCTTGCTTAAGGCGTTACTCTGTTCTTATGAACTTAATACTCTAGATGCATACTGGATAGCGGTCGATGTGTGGAGTAATAGTAGTAGATGCAGGCAGGAGTCGGTCGATTTGTCTTGGACGTGATGCCAATATACATGATCATACCTAGATATTCTCATATGCTCAATTCTGTCAATTGCTCAATAGTAATTCGTTCACCCACCGTAAAATACTTATGCTCTCGAGAGAAGCCACTAGTGAAACCTATGGCCCCCGGGTCTATCTTCATCATATTAATCTTCCAACACTTAGTTATTTTCATTGCCTTTTATTTTACCTTTCATCTTTATCATAAAAATACCAAAAATATTATCTTATCATATCTATCAGATCTCACTCTCGTAAGTGACCGTGTAGGTATTGACAACCCCTTATCGCGTTGGTTGCGAGGATTTATTTGTTTTGTGCAGGTGCGAGGTGAAAGTGCTAGTGATTGACTAGAGGGGGGGGGGGTGAATAGGCGATTTTTAGGAAAGTCTTCAAAACATGGAAGTTTCGAAGACAAATGATAGAAATAAACCTATTACCATGCAGCGGAAGGTAGACTACACTAAGCAAGCCATAGTCAAGTATTCAAAGAAATGAAAGCACAAAGACTAATAGCAGCTAGGAAGTATAGATCAGGATGGAAGATAGTATGAAGCCAATCAGAACAAGCAGTCACACAGTGAAGACAGAAGATAATGCAGACAAGCAATGACTTCACAAGGACCAACTATAAATAAAGAGATGGGGAAGATAGAACCAGTAGCTCGTTGAAGACAATGATTTGTTGGACCAGTTCCAATTGTTGTGACAACTGTACGTCTGGTTAGGGAGGCTGAGATTTAACTCAGAAGACCGTGTCTTCACCTTATTCCCCTTGAGCTAAGGACACCCAGTCCTCGCCCAATCACTCTGGTAAGTCTTCAAGGTAGACTTCCAAACCTTCACAGACTTCGTTCACTGGCGATCCACAATGACTCTTGGATGCTCAGAACGCGACGCCTAACCGGTTGGAGGATTCACAATCCTCAAGTGTAATAAGTCTTCAGATCACACAGACAGGAAGACTTAAGTGATGCCTAACACTCTTTGGCTCTGGGTGTTTAGGGCTTTGTCCTCGCAAGGAATTCTCTCTCAAAGGCTTCGAGGTGGGTTGCTCTCAAATGACAAAAGCCGTACACTAACTCTGAGCAGCCAACCGTTTATGGTTGTAGGGGGTGGGCTATTTATACCCACTAGGCAACCCGACCTGATTTGTCCGAAATGATCCTGGGTCACTGAGGAACTGACACGTGTTCCAACGGTCAGATTTCAAACACACATGGCAACTTTACTTGGGCTACAAGCAAAGCTGACTTATCCAGCTCTGGATAAGATTTGCTCTCATTGTCTTCGCTCGAAGACATAGGATTTTGGTTAAGCATCACTTCAGTCATTCTGACTGGTTCACTTGGGCCCCACTTAACAGTAGAGTGGTTCCTATGACTCAACAAAGAAGAAAAAGAACGACGAAACAACTAAGTCTTCGCGCTCCATAGTCTTCACGCGATGTCTCTCTTGTCATAGTTTTCAATGTGAATGTCTTCACATACCACCTTTGACTTCAATGTCTTCATACAATTTTAGGGGTCATCTCTGGTAGGAAAACCGAATCAATGAGGGACTTCTACCTGTGTGTTATCCTGCAATTCTCACAAACACATTAGTCCCTCAACCAGGTTTGTCGTCAATACTCCAAAACCAACTAGGGGTGGCACTAGATGCACTTACAATCTCCCCCTTTTTGGCGATTGATGACAAACTGGTTTGAAGTTTTCAACAGGGAATAAAATATGTGAAATTGTAAAGGATAGGGTATTGTCTTCATAAGTGGCAAAGGCCCCCCCTGAAGATGTGCATATAAGTAATTTTCTCTTGGAATCCAAATGCACATGGCAGGTTGTACTTGTGGAGATCCTCTTCAACTTATGATGACAATTCGTCATGCATGATTTGATGTAACGAAGATAATGACGTGCATAATGAAAAATGGACGTCTGCAAAATGACCTAAGTGCGGAAGTTATCATCGCACATGCGGAATTTATCATCGCATCACAGAATAGCAAATAAGTAGCAGACGGCCATCGAGTTTAAGTGTTACAACTCAAAAAACCAAATGTATCAAAAAGCAAGAGTTGTAAGCACTTGGCAAAAGTAGCAAAAGGTAAAGCAACCACCCATATGGACCTGCTTGAAGACTATCAACTCATATGCTTATCCCCCTTTTGTCAGTGAGGACCAAAAAGGTTTGAAGACATAGAGCGCCTACTCGTTCCCATGAGGTGCAGGCGAGGCAACAGAGTCGTCGTTGAGGTCCGGTGGTGCAGAAGAACTGGGTGCAGTGTCGACACGCGCTGAGGTTGGAGGAGGTGAAGTTGCATCATCTTGGTCATCGATGACTCTGGCAGTCACTGTCGCAGCTGAGGACGAATAGTCAGAGTCTTCAAGTGAGGGAGTCCGACGCAAGTGAGCATTCCTTGGAGGAGTTGAGTCAAACTTGAATCTTTCAGTGAAGCCATCGTCCTACAGATCAGATTAAGCACTAAGCAATGTCAAACTCTTCCACGACCTTTGACAGGTTTCATGAGTAACAAAGGCATTCTTGGTGGCAAGATTGTGAATGCAGTTGACATCCACCAAGAGGCTTTGCATCTGACGCTTGAGCCAGTTGTGATGCTTGTCCTGTTTCTGGTGTAGCACGACGAGAAGCTCTCGGTCATTGAGAACACGAGAACGCCTCCGAGGCCTTTGCGCAATGGTGCTTCCAGTGGCGTCAGTTTGAGCGCGAGGGGCACGTGCGTTGCCAGCCAAGGGATAAACACGCGAGACTGCCTGAACTCCTTCAATGGGCCGGGTGAAGCTTTGGTGATCAGCATTGTGAAGATAAATGGGATCCTTAGCAGGCTCTGGGTAAATAGCTTCAACAAACAGATCAACCTCTGGCAAGAAGACAAGATGATTGCGCGCAGACGGCTGATAGTTAATGGCAGAGTGAAGCTTGATAAGGCGCATTACCCATGGAGCATAGAACTTCAGACCAAAAATGTCGGAGGCAGATGCAGCCAACTGCTTGATGAAGAAGCCTTGAGCATTGAAGTTGATGCCATTGAAGATGTAGAAAACCAAAGTCTTCATTGCTCCTTCAAGCTTCGCTGCAGATGAATGTCCTTTGACAGGCCATAGAGTTTTTCTGAGGATATGATAAATGGTGCGAGGCAGATACTCTAGGTCTTCAACAAAGAATTCAGATGGGTAATCAGCGTCATGAGGCAAAGGCTTCATCATGCTCAAGATTTGACTCATGTTGGGTTCTGGCTTCTGAAAAATGCTCTCCAAAGCATTCTGGTGTTGTTGACAACCTGGCTCATAGTATTCACCAGGAGTGGGAAGGCCTGTGAGCTCAATGATATCAAGAGCTTTGGCTTCATGATGGACATTGCCTGTCATCCACTCAAGGACCCAAGTCTTTGGATACCTGTTGTAGCCTCGAATGTGAAGAGTTGCATAGAACTGTAGCAGAAGCTCTTCATTCCAGTGTTCCTTATCTGTGACAAACTGCAGGAGTCCAGCGTCTCTGAAGCAATCCAATGCTTCTTCAAGGCAGGGCAGGCCAACTATAGCTTCAGTGTCGAGACACATATGTGGAAATATGCGCCCTTGATTGTATAAGACGCAGGAATAGTAGCTGTGCTGCTGATAGCTCCAAAACTGATCTGATGAAATGCGAGGTTTGGTGTAAGGGTTCTTGGTGCTGTTGAAGAAGGTGTTATGTGCCACGAAGCCATTCACATTGAAGACCCCAGGTGAAGTTGCAGTGCCTGGGAATCGTGGAAGTCTTGGCTTGGGCTTCTGGACGGGAGGTCTGTGCTTGACATGATAGTCAAATTGTGGACCCGCAGCAGGTGGAGGAACCAGAATGGGCCATCGGACCATAACAGGATGACCACGATCAAATGCCAGCTCAATTGTATGAGGTCTTGGAGGGGGTACAGGAGCATTGACATTGTCGTTGATATGGGCTTCAGGGACCACATTGGCTTCAGGTGCTTCAGTATTGGCTTCGGGCGCTGCAGTGGCTTCAGGTGCTTGCACTTCTGGCTCCGCATGAGCTTCAGGAACCACATTAGCTTCAGCCATGACAACGTCATTGGCTTCAGTGTTGATGTTGGTGGCCGCCTTAGGATTGTTAACCTCCACTTCAGAAGCTGGAGGGTCGGACACGTTCTCCTCGAGAACAACATCTTGGTGGGACGGGGGTGTAGCAACTCTTTCTACTTCAACTCTTGGTTCTTCTTCTTCATCGGCTGATGCAGCCGGAATATCTTGAGCCGTTTTGGCTTCAGACTCTGACACGTGCACAGTGGAAGTGACTTGGGGCCTTGGTCCTTTGCGAAGCCTGCGTAATGCGGGCGTCGCTTGCGGAGATGGAGTTTGCTGGGTCTCAAAGTCATCGTCATCTTGCACGGGTGAGGTGACTGGTGGTTGGGGAGAACTTGGGGTGTCTTGTCATTGTGGGTGATCAGCCCACGATGCATCCTGAGCAGTTGGCGTCAGAGGACGACCAATGCTGATGAGTTTGCTGTGCATGAGCACAGGCGATGATACCAACTGGTGCTCGATCTGAGGAAGGACTTCATCATCTTCAAAATTGTCGTGAGGACCAATGTCTTCAGCTGTGGTGGGGTCAACAGCTGGATTGTCTTCAGCTTCAGGAGCCTGTGTGGAAGCAGGCTCATGAACTATCACTTGACGTTCTTGATGTTCAGACGCAGGACGAGCCACTGAGATTGGATCGACGTCAAGGGGCTCTGTGGGAGCAGCCTGGTCTCTCTTCTTTGTTTTCCGTTTCTTGGTTGGGGGAGCATCATCAGTGGTAGCCTTGGTCTTGCATTTTCTTGCTTCAGCTTCAGCTGCCCTTATTTTCTTGAGTTCTGAAGCCACTGTGGGGACTTTAGGCTTCGAGCCTGTCATACTGGCTGGGAAGACAATTGGATGTATTTCCTGCCTTGATGCTTCTGGTTTTGCCATAGCTGGCTTCTTCTTCTTCTTGGCCGCCATGCAGGGGTCGATGCCTGGTCGCCCCAAAGCCTTGCGCTTTTCAGTTTCATTGTAACCCTGAACACATTTAGCAGCAAGATCCTTCATGCGCTCACGAGAACCTTTGGCTTCTTCGCGTTTCGTTCGGAATGCTTCCTTGAGCTCATGCATCATGACCTGAAAGTTCTGAATGTCTTCAACATTGAGCTTGACCATATGCTTCTTGAACTAAGCCTTTTCATAATCTATCTTATGCTTCAGCTCAACAATTTTCTGAGCTAGAGCCAGCTCAGCGGCAATGGCTCCCTGGAAGGTGACGCTGAGGCCAATGGGAAGCTGAAGATCATCAAAGCTAACATTTGGGCTATCAAACCACTCATCAATGAACTTGTTTAAGATTTTAACATCAAAGAGAGGAAGGTCATTGAAGATTTCCGCCTCTTGCTTGCTCTTGATCAACTGCTCAAGAGCATCATCGCCAAGATCATCGTCGCTGGACAGATCAATGGCGTCATTCTCGTTGCGCAGAACAGCAGCAGGGGTCCGTGCTTGGCTGGTGGGTTGCATGGGTATCTTCACCTTGGAGGGCTTGGAGATGTGTGACAGATCTTCAAATTGCACACTGTCTTCAGGAGGTGCAGTGGCCAGAGGCTTCACCCGTGAAACCTTTGGTGCAGGGGCAGGCTTCGAAGCTTTAGGTTTCTCCAGCTTCTTTGGCTTCGGTGGAGTAGGCGCTTCGTCAGAATCAGCGTCGTCTGCAGGTTGATCCACGACTGCCCCTTGAACCTTTATGTGAGTAATGAGACCTTCTAAGTTATAGAAGGGCCCAACCAGATTGGGTTCAGCTTCGCGTGTGTCGTCAGCACGAGGAGCAGAGGGGCCTGGATTGAAGTCTAATCCCTGTGACTTCTTGTTTTCTTTGGCCGAGTTCTTGGTAAACTGGAAGTTGCGCTTGAATAGATTGTCGTCACGACACCATAGCAATGAAGATGGGTCTGCATCTGCAGGCTGTGGTCCACGGACCATGCAAGGATAGAAGCCTTGTTCAATGGCTTCAGCTCTGGACCTGGGTTGAAGATTTCTGTACAATATGTCTCCCCACGGTCGCTTGATGGCATTCTTCTCAGCATACTCCTGTGTCACGAACCTGTACTTGAACCATTGTTCTGCCCAATATCTTCGAATCCATTGGATTCGGGTTTTCCGTTGATTGTAGTCCTCCTCTGGATCTGTCTTGTGCAGCTCCTAGAGGTCAGGAGGCAAATCTCTTGAGGTGTTTCCACGGCGCTGTCTGCCACCCTTCCTTGCAGATTTCTCTGTTGCCATGAAGTTTAGACTGAAAGGCTTCAACACTGTCAAAGTCTTCCGTCTATTGGTCAGACAAGAACTGGCTTCATGAGAATTTATATGATGCTGTAAGAACTCTGCAAATGAATGCATACTATGAGAACCAAGGGATTCTCCCACGGACATGTACCTGTGACAGCATTAAAGGTGCGAGGGAAGGGGAAGAGGTCATATGCATTCTCAGAAGATTTTGAAGATAAATCAGTTTAGAAGACATTGACCTCATAGTGCGAAGACATTCACTCATAGGTAGAGAGTTGGTTCCAGATTTGTATGAATCCACGAATAAGTACAAGTGAGGAATCTAACTACTTTGTGAAGCATAAGTGAACATACTAGGCATGTTATGAGATGCAGTATGAGATAGATCCAACTTGTGTGAATAGAAACTACTTGTGGTTGAAAAGGATGAATCTATCAGATCAAAAGGACTGTAAAAAAGGAGGTTTTATTTACCACACGAGGAACTGCTAGACGGAGTGGGAGAGGAGGCCGAGCAGTTCGATCTTCCGTGCCCTAACTTGGCGACGGAGGACACCTACGGCGACGGCGGAGAAGACGATGTCCGCGGCCGGCGTGAGGACGACGTCGGTGAGGTCACGGCAGCTAAGCGCTTCGTCGCCGGCGTCGTCGAGGGCTAGCGGTGGCGCTAGGGTTTGAGCGAGAGTGGAAGAAGATTGGGGTGAGGCATGTATTTATAGGGACAGGGACGACACAGTGTTATTACACAGGTGCCCCTGGCGGTTCACATCTGAAGGACACGTGGCAATCATGCAACACATTGGAGGTTGTTCCACGTTCCCACGCACGCCTGGATTGTCGGGTGGTCGTTCCCACTTCTCGGAGTTTCAGGTAGAAGGGTTTAGCATTGAAAGCAGATTAATGTTTGTCTCTGTGTCTTCTGCTGACAAGGACGCAGAGAAGACATTTTGACAGTTTCAATAGAATGCATATGATTTGGATAGATAGACTTAATATAGAAGCATAGAGGGGTTAGGGTCCGATCACATTCACTTAGTTCAAAAGATTCAACATGAAGACATAGCTATAAGTGAATGCTGTAGAGGACAGAAACCAAATTGAGGCCATGTTAACATTGAAGACAAACAGAAAGCGAAGACTTTGCAAATGTAACGCCATGTGAAAAACACTTCTAAGGGAAGAATTTGGTGGTGGCGTTACCCACCGTATAGGAAATATTAGACCCAGACACGGCGCACAATTATCGTGGCGCTCCGAAGTCAAATTCCTCGTTAATGTATTCACACTCAGAATGTAAGTCTTCATTGATTGAAGATATAATTTACTTCATGTGTTGCACATCTAAGTCATCAACATGCGTAAGTGTTAGGATGTGTGCCTGATCACAGGACATTTGAGGATTCCAAGATATTTACCTCACACTGTAGCTTGCAAAATCTTTTCTCATCCAAGGGCTTTGTTAAGATATCTGCCAGTTGCTCTTCAGTGTTGACGTGTATGATATCAATATCTTCCTTCATAACATGATCTCTGAGAAAGTGATGACGAATTTCAATGTGCTTTGTCTTCGAGTGCTGAACTGGGTTGTTAGCAATCTTGATGGCGCTTTTGTTGTCGCAGTAGAGTGGTACTTGCTTCAGATGAATGCCATAGTCTTTGAGTGTTTGCTTCATCCATAGAAGCTAAGCGCAGCAAGATCCAGCAGCAATGTATTCAGATTCAACAGTGGAGAGAGATACACAGTTCTGCTTCTTTGAAGACCAACATACAAGTGATCATCCCAGAAAGTGAGATGTGCCTGATGTAGACTTGCGATCCACCTTGTCAGCAGCATAATCAGCATCCGAGAATCCAACTAGATCAAACTCTGAGCCCTTTGGATACCATAATCCTAGTGTTGGGGTGTGAGCCAAATATCGAAGAATTCGCTTCACAGCTAAGTGATGCAATTCCTTTGGTGCTGCTTGGAACGGGCACACATGCAAACACTAAGCATGATATCTGGCCTAGATGCACATAAATAAAGCAAAGAACCAATCATGGAGCGATATACCTTTTGATCGAACTCTTTACCATTGTCGTCGGGACCCAGATGGTGTTTAGCTGGCATTGGCGTCGTGTAACCTTTGCAGCCTTGCATTCCAAACTTCTTCAGGCAATCTTTGAGGTATTTCTCTTGAGATATGAAGATGCCGTTGCGTTGGTGTCGTATTTGAAGACCAAGGAAGAACTTCAGCTCACCCATCATGGACATCTGATATTGCTCTTGCATCATATATCCAAACTCATCACTGTATTTCTGGTTGGTGCACCCGAAGATAATGTCATCCACATATATTTGGCACACAAACAGTTCACCATCATATGTCTTCGTGAAGAGTGTGGGATCCAAAGATCCTGGTTTGAAGGCTTTGCTCTTCAGGAAGTCCTTGAGTGTGTCATACCAAGCACGAGGGGCTTGTTTGAGGCCATACAGTGCCTTGTTGAGCTTATAAACCATGTCAAGATGTTTTGGATCTTTAAACCCAGGCGGTTGTGCAACATACACTTCTTCTTCAATCTTACCATTGAGAAAAGCGCTCTTCACATCCATTTGATACAGAAGAATGTTATGATGATTTGCATAGGCCAGCAATATGCGTATAGCTTAAAGCCTAGCCACAGGAGAAAATGTTTCATCGAAGTCAATTCCTTCAACTTGAGTGCACTACAAAAAAAAGACACATCCGTGACATTTTGGGCCGAACGAAAAAAAATTCTGTCATACATATGACACTTCTATGACGATAATTGTGACAAAACACGATATCATCATAGATGTGGTGGGATCCTACTTCTATGACAAAAAATTATGACAGAAAATGGGATTTTCGTCTTGGGCGGGCCGGAGACACGGCTGCATGACATTCTTTGGGCCGTCCATGACGGAAAAAACCGTGGTAGAAGCGAGGGGGAGGAAAATTTCGGGGAGTTCCCGGTTATGGTGGGAGGTTGGGGGCCGAGCGATGCGCGTTTCTCTCGTACACGTACGCGCGTGTGTGCGAGGCGTTGGCTCTAACTGAACCTGAGCGAGGCGGTGGGCTCTAACTGAACCCGAGCGATTGCACTGCAAGCTACGCGTTACTGAACTTGAGCGATCGATCGATGGCTGTTAACTGAACCCGATCGAGCGATTCCTTCGCTACTACTGCTAACTGAAGCCGATCGATGCTGCCTCTGGATGAACAATGAGCGTTGCGGGGGGGGGGGGGGGGTTGGTTGAACAGTTCCCGGTGGGGGTGGATGAATAGGACCCCGTGGTGTTGCCTCTGGATGAACAGGACCCCGATCGATCGAGCCGGTTGGGGCTGGATGAACAGGACCCCGTGGAGGGCTGGATGAACAGGACCACCCCGTGGAGGGCAGGATGAACAGTAGACGGTGGAGGGCAGGATGAACAGTAGCCCGTGGAGGGGTGGTTGAACAGGAGCCCGTTGAAAGCACAAGTGCTCCCTAGGTGGTTTTGATAATTGATGACAACATATCTCTTGTTGGACAAACATTTCTATCTAGCATGTTTCAGATAAGTTCAACAATGGAGTGGCATGGACTAAAGGTTGTGGGAACTCCTTCAAGATGCTAAGGACAAAGGATTGGCTAAAGCTTCAAGCTCAAGACTCTTCATTTTACATTTTAGTGATCCAAGATCACATTGAGTCCATAGGAAAAGCCAATACTATCAAGGAGGGATGAGGTGTTGCTTAATGAGCCTCTTGCTTCATGTGCTTAATGATATGCTCCAAAATCCTCAGCTACTTTCCCACTTCCACATATGACCTAAACCCAAAGCCAAACTCGGACCTACCGATTATTCCTATCTGGCGCCACCGAGTTTCACTTGTCATAAGCCACTGCCAAACCCTAGCAATTCGGTTCTACCGATAGGGATCTCGGTCTCACCGAGATGGGATTGCAAACTCTTTGTTTCCCTTTCATAACTTTTCGGTCTCACCGAAAGAGCGAATTGGTCCCACCGAGATTGCAATATAAACTCTCTGTTTCCCTTTTGTAACTTTTTGGTCTCACCGAAAGAACAAATCGGTCCCACCGAGTTTGCCTGACCAACTCTCTGGTTAGCTTATTACCAAACTCGGTCTCACCGAGTTTGTGTAATCGGTCTCACCGAGATTACGTTATGCCCAAACCCTAACCATATCGGTCCTACCGAGTTGCATGTCAGTCCCACTGAAAATCTCTAACGGTCACTAGGTTTACCTTTTTGGTCCGACCGAGTTTGTTGATTCGGTCCCACCGAAATTGGAAAACTGTGTGTAACGGTTGGATTTTGTGTGGAGGCTATATATATACCCCTCCACCTCCTCTTCATTCGTAGAGAGAGCCATCAGAACACATACACAATTCCAACTCATATGTTCTAAGAGAGAACCACCTACTCATGTGTTGAGACCAAGATATTCCATTCCTACCATATGAATCTTGATCTCTAGCCTTCCCCAAGTTGCTTTCCACTCAAATCTTCTTTCCACAAAATCCAAATCCTATGAGAGAGAGTTGAGTGTTGGGGAGACTATCATTTGAAGCACAAGAGCAAGGAGTTCATCATCAACACACCATTTGTTACTTCTTGGAGAGTGGTGTCTCCTAGATTGGCTAGGTGTCACTTGGGAGCCTCCGACAAGATTGTGGAGTTGAACCAAGGAGTTTGTAAGGGCAAGGGGATCGTCTACTTCGTGAAGATCTACCGCTAGTGAGGCAAGTCCTTCGTGGGCGATGGCCATGGTGGGATAGACAAGGTTGCTTCTTCGTGGACCCTTCGTGGGTGGTTGCTTCTTCGTGGACCCTTCGTGGGTGGAGCCCTCCGTGGACTCGCGCAACCATTACCCTTCGTGGGTGGAGCCCTCCGTGGACTCGCGCAACCATTACCCTTCGTGGGTTGAAGTCTCCATCAACGTGGATGTAGGATAGCACCACCTATCCGAACCACGAGAAAAACATCCGTGTCTCCAATTGCGTTTGAATTCTCCAAACCCTTCCCCTTACATTCTTGCAAGTTGCATGCTTTACATTCCGCTGCTCATATACTCTTTGCATGCTTGCTTGATATGTATTGTGTATGTTGAAATTGTGCCTAAAACTCCACTCAAACCAAAAAGGCCTAAAAATTGCAACTTTAGCACTAAGTGTCTAATCACCCCCCCTCTAGACACATCTACTTCTAGATCCTACACCCGTGGAGAGGGCTGGTTGAACAGTAGCCGGTGGAGTAGCGCGCGGTGGAGGCTGGATGAACAGGAGCCCATGGATGAACAGTCGCAGGTGGAGGCTGGAGGAGGTCGATGGTGGATGAACAGTAGCTCGTGGAGGCTGGAGGGGGTCGACGGTGGAGATGAACAGTATCCCGTGGAGTCCCGTTTTGCGGTATGCCACACCCCTCCCGATGAACAGGACCCCCGTTTTGACCGTAGCGCTCCAACACAAGTCCGTTTCCTCCGTTTTGCGGTACGCCACACCCCTCCCGATCAACAGGACCCCCGTTTCGACTGTAGGAGGTCCGTTTCCTCCGTTTTGTGGTACGCCTGACCCCTCCCGATCAACAGGTCCCCGTTCCGAACGTAGGAGGTCCGTTTCCTCCGTTGTGCGGTACGCTAGGCCTCGTTTCCATCGCCTGTTCCATCCAAGTCCTCCCAATGAACACGGCCACGCATTCCGTTCCGACCCAGCCGGTTGGCTCCCACGCGTTCCGTTGTCTCCCCATGAACACGACGCATTCCGTTGCCTCCCCATGAACACGACGACGATGCTGTTTCTCCGTTCCGACCCAGCAATGTACACGAGCCCTGGCCGTACATATGCGCGAGTAGGCGTTCGAGACCCCACCCGTTTTTACACATACGTGGCCGTATTTTCTTTCTTGCACCCTGGCCATTGTACGTACGTGTACATGCTACGTGCGCGCCTCTACTACGACACGTGCGCGCCTCTACATCTACCAGTATCTACGTACACGTTCGCGACCAGAATGACAATGCTACGTACGCTTCGACCAGGTGGGTCCCGACTGTCAGGCACTTCCTTGCGTGCGAAGATGTAGCTGGTGGGTCCCAGCAGTCAGGGGGGGAATCGTTTATTTTTTGCCCGGACGCACTTCCTTGCGTGCGAAGATGTAGCTGGTGGGTCCCAGCAGTCAGGGGGAAACATTTTTTGCGAAATACAGTGGCCCGTCCGGTGGGTCCCAGCTGTCAGGTGGAGGAATCATTATTTTCCACGTAATAATGAGGCACTTCCTTGCTGCGGCCGTGGACCCAGCTATCAGCCTCTCCACGTACAGTCCACGTCCGATGGAAGTTGTTCCTTGACCACGTTGACCACGCCGCGCCGAGAGCACCAGGGCGGTGGACGACGGCGAGGCCTAGGAAGGGGACGACATGGAGGCAGGGAAGACTCGGCAGTTGTTTCCCACGCGGAGGGGAGTACGACTGTACGAGGGTTTACTGGTTCGTCTGCCGTCTCCGGAGAATAACAGCAGGTGTGGGTGAGTAGAGGGATGGCTAGGCCAGCGATGGGAGTAAGGTCGGGCGGTGAGGCCTGTGCGGCAGCACAGCTGGCCGTGAGGAGGAGGGAGAAGGTAGTCCCATCGGCGCTTATTTGAGCGGCTGGAGCAGGAAGAGCAGAGATTGCAGAAGCACGACGGCCGTTGGATGGACATCCAACAGTCAGTGCTTGTGCGTCAACCTTTTTTTAGGAAAGCCTCAAATCTGTGGAAAACAGCATACATCCCATCTGCCATTATTTCTAATAATTTACAGCCCATTTGCTAATTCTTAAGGTTTTTTTGGAGCCCATATTCTTTTTGTTAGCATTACAGCCCATATTGTGGCAACGGTTAAAAAATTATACGAAATTTTGCATATTCCGGTGCGGTCCGAACTGTTTTTAATCCCGAAATTTCGACTCACATTCAAAATGATTTTAAAAACAAATGTATATCAATATAAAATCCAACAAATTCTCCACGCATAATAATTAATGTAATTTAAAATCTTGAAATGAAAAAAAGATATTTGAAACTAATTGCCGGTTTGATGTGTTTTAAAAATGTACAACCCATTTCTCATTACTGATGGGCCATTTTCTCGGCCGGCCGAATGAAAGCTCTCCTCGTCTTGAAAGATTTGCAGCCCAACAGGCCTGACAAAGCGACTTACTTGGCAAATCACAAAAAAACTATGTTGTGGCCATGGACCCAGCTGTCAGCCTCTCCACGTACAGTACTCTTCCGATGGAAGTCGTTCCTTGACCACGTTGACCACGCCGCGTGGAGAGCACCATGGCGGTGGACGACGGCGAGGCCTAGGAAGGGGATGACGCGGCAGTGGAAGCCCGCGCGGAGAGGACTACGATGTGAGGCCGCCGTCGCTGCAGGGCCTGGCCAGCGGTGGGAATAGTAGGGGCGGTGAGGCCTCTGAGGCAGCACAGCCGGCCACGGGAGGCAGGAGCATGCGGCACGACCGGCGCTGCTTTGGTCGGCTGGAGCAAGAAGACCAGAGGTTGAAGAAGCACTACGGCTGTTGGATGGACATCGTACGGTCACTGGAGCTAGAATCGTTCATATTGACTAAGTTGACAAAGCCCTTCGTCCTCGTCAACTTAGTAGGCCCACAAGTCAGCCCCCCAGCAAGGTGGGTCCCAGCTAGCCCGGGGAGTATTTTTTTTTGTGCGTAATAAGGAGGCACTTCCGGTGGGTCCGAGTTGACAGCGGGGGGAATGTTTTTTTGCGAAATACGGTGGCCCGTCCGGTGGATCCCAGCAGTCAGGGGGAAACGATTTTTTCAAAAAATACTGGTGGCCCGTCCGGTGGGTCCCTGCTGTCAGGTGGAGGAATCATTATTTTCCGCGTAATAAGGAGGCACTTCCTTGCTACTGCCGTGGACCCAGCTGTCAGCCTCTCCATGTATAGTCCACGTCCGATGGAAGTCGTTCCTTCCACGTTGACCACGCCGCGCTGAGAGCACCAAGGCGGTGGACGATGGCGAGGCCTAGGAAGGGGACGACGCAGAGCCGGTGAAGACGCGGCAGTGGATGCCCACGCAGAGAGGAGTATGAGGGTTCACTCGTTCGGCTGCGGTGTGAGGCTGTCGTCACCGCAGGGCCTGGCCAGCGGTGTGAATAGCAGGGGGCGGTGAGGCCTCCACGGCAGCACAGCCGGCCACGGGAGGCAGGAGCAGGCGGCACGACCGGTGCTGCTTTGGGCGGCTGGAGCAAGAAGACCAGAGGTTGAAGAAGCACTACGGCCGTTGGATGGACATCGTACGGTCACTGCAGCTAGAATCACTTATATTGACTAAGTTGACAAAGCCCTTGGTACGTCAACTTAGTAGGCCCACAGGTCAGCTTCGGAAACGGTGCGCCCCAGATGTCAGGGGGAGGAATCATTTTTTGGGCGGGTGAAGCTAGAATATCCGAGATTGAAGAAGAAGCACGGCATCCATTGGATGGACATCCAACGGCCACTGCTGCTAGAACCGTGTGTTGACTATAAGTTGACAAAGCCTTGCATATGTGTCAACTCTGTTTTTTAGGGGACGCGTCAACTTAGTAAGGCCAGAAGTGTGTGGCAGAGAACTTATAGCCCATTTGAGATTTGTAAGAATGTGTGGCCCATTTGAATTATAATGGAATTTACTACAGCCCATTTACAGTTTGTTAAAAGTATAGCCCATTTCAACCAACCGTTCAAAACAGAATTCAATAAAATTTCCCACATTTTGATGGGATCCGAAATATTTTTATCCCGAAATTTCTAGTCGGATTAAATACAATTTCAATATAAATTTATATTACATAAAAATCCAACGAAACATTGCGCTCGCAACAATTAATGAAATTAAAATTTTCAATATCCAAACATAATATTTTATAAAGTAATCACGTGTTTGGTGCATTTTTTTATAGTTACTACCCATTTTTTATAATTACATCCCATGTATTATTTCTTAAAGCCTATTTTCTTGTTAAGCCTAATGCATCCCTCCTAGGAAAGATTTGCAGCCCAGCGGGGCGGAGAATAACAACTTGACCTTGCCTGGGTATTCATAAAAAAGTATAGCTGGGCTAGCCATTTTCAGCTTGAAAAAATTTAATATCTGGGCTGGATATCTGGGCTGGGCTAGACGGGCCACAGCCCGCCCAGTTAATACCTGCAGCGATGTTTTCGTTGTTGTTCAGAGGAGAAAAATTAATATCTGGGCTAAACATCGAAAAACTCTGCAGTGCCCACACCTCAAAAACACAAATACTGCTCGAGCTGCTTGGTCCCAGCTGTCTTCCGCTTCTTGTGCAATTCTCTCGTTTATTGACTAGTACTACATAGGTTGACAATGATGTGGGACCGTGATGTCAGGAAACCAGGGGGAAGCAAAATAAATAACTCCAGCGAGCGCTTCCACCTCTGCCTCGTTGTCTCCCGTGGAAACCCCTTTCCTCCTTTTTTTTGCTCGGGCAAGGACCAATGCATGCAGCACGTCCATGCGGTTATTAGGCAAGAAATAAAAGCGCTTTGCATGCTGTGAATTACGATGGCCTGCATGGGTAGCTAATAAGGCATCCTCTTAACTGCTGTGATTAAATGTTGTGTTTAGAAGAGAGAAATATTCTTCTTTTTCACCAATCTGCTTGCACCTAGGTCGTGATGCACCTTCTAATACGACTTATTCACCTAGACGGACGGAGTATAGTTTTATACATACATATATATATATATATATAACAAGGAGGCACTTGCGTACGCGAGGATATGGACCTAGTGGGTCCCCATTATCATCCTCTCCAAGTAAAGTCATCTCCTCGCCCGCGCGCGCTTTCCGCCCGAAACAGTCAGCGCCTCCCGCCCCGCTTCCCGGTGCAGGCGATTGCTCCGCCTTCAAATGACACAAGTGTCGTCCGTCCGTCCATCTGCCGCCCACATTAATGATACGCGATTGCCGAGGCGGCTACTCCAGCGCCACACGTCCGTCCCTCCGGCCGCCCACCATTGCTATATAAACTGATGCGCCGGCCATAGCCGCAGTCATCCGCATCCATTCCCTTTCTCCTGTCCACACCACTACTGCCCACGATGGCTTCCTCGCACTCCAGCGCTCTTCGGGACGGGCGGACGATGGACCACAAGGAGATGGCAGCCATTGCTGCCGACAGGCTGGCCGGCATGCAGCCGGAGGACGACGACGTCCCAATGGAGAACATGATAGTCGACGATCCGGCGCCAACCCCCTCCTCCGCGCCATCCTCGCCGGTGCATTGCACCATGACCATCGGCGAGGCCCGTGCCCAATATATGGACAGTGTGAGGCAGATGCGTCAAGAGAAGTTCCGGGAGGCGCAGGTCGATGCCACCTACAACCACAATCTCCTCCAGGAGCATCTGCAGGCGGAGGAGCAGATCGCCGCGGAGCGGGCGGAGCAGGAGGCGCTGCTCGACTCGTACCGCTCCGCCTGCAAGGGCCGCCTCGAGTGCTGGCGGGAGCGCATGCGGGTGGCAGAGGCTGCGGCCGCCTACAAAGAGGCTAGCAAAGAGGGCGATGAAGCGGGTGAGGCGCTATTTGGCGAGACCGAGGACGAGGTAGAGGACAATGCCGGCTCCGACGAGTCCCCGCTCCGCTGGCGTCGACGAGGCCCTGCTCCGCCAAGGCCCCACGGTGCCAACAACAAGGCAGAGGACACCGCCGGCTCCGCCGAGGCCCCGCCCCGCCAACAACGAGGCAGAGGACATCGCCGGCTCAGCCGAGGCCCCACCCTGCCGGCAACGCGCGGGAGGATTTCCACCGCTCCGCTGAGGCGCCGCCCGCCGGCAACGAGACAGAGGACATCGCGGGCTCCGCCGAGGCCCCGCCCCGCTGCCAATGAGGCTGCGCCACACAGAAAACGAGGAAGAGTAGAACACAGTAGGTCACCGCCGCTCGTGTCCAAGTAAGGCCACCGCTGCTACCCTCCTGTTGAAGCCAAGCTAGGCGGGTTGACCATTGACGGCCAGTTAGCTTCTTGGCGGCGACGTGGAGTCGGGGAGTTCTGCTGGAGAATAACGCTGCTTCTACTTAACTGCTGGTGCAGTTGGCTGACTGACACGTGGGCCCAATAGGCCACATGTCAGTTACGCAACTGCACCTGCAGTTAAGTCACTGAAGCTTCTGTTCGGCTCAGCGGGACACAGGTGGGTAGCTTCGGTTAATTAATTATACCTCCAGCGCACCCCTTTTTAGTTGAAGAATGTATGAAATGTAATGAAATCTGGCATGTTTATATGAAATCCGACTGTGTATGAATGAATTTATTTTGATTGGTTCGAATTCCTGTATCACTGGCATTGGATGAACATGCAAAACAATATGTACTAGCATTATTCCCAGGGTGATCACCTCGTTTGCAGCAGTTTCACATGTACTCCCTCCGGTCCTTTCTAGTCTGCATACAAGTTTTGTCTGCAGTCAAAGTATCTCTACTTTGACCAATCTTATACAAAAAAGTATGCACTTTCACAATGTGCAAAGTAAAAAGGAACAGAAGGAGTACAAAGAGTTTGAGCAGGGTTTTAGCGTTTCTGTACATTGCAATCAAACACACAGGCCTGGCAATTCATAGAGAACATTCAAAACAATCGATGATTATGCATCTCAGCGACTCACATGTCAGAGGCAATATTTAATTCACAACTAAAGAATAAAGAAAAAATTGATCAACGCTGCTGACAGCAAGGGTGCCCATTCGAAAATATCAAACGCATGTCTTGCTAAAATCAATGAGCAAAATTTGACAAGGTTGTCCCATTCCAAAATATCAAATGCCTACGATTGTGGAATGGGCAGGGTTTGCCATCAGTTCGGACATTGACATGGCACCTCGTGCTAAATAAACCAGCTGTTCTTTTTGTGCAGTTCCACCAAAATCAACCAAATTCGCGCGTAGCTTGTATGATTTCGCCCTTATATGTTGCAACGCCTTGAACTTATCGGCACCTCCTTTCTTGTGGTGGAAATGAATGATTCGATGTATTCATGAACATTTTGTGCAGTTCCCATTGAAATCAAGCTAAGCACCCCTGTTTGCACAAATACAAAAAATTGATTATTATAGAGCAAACTGTACTATGAATTGACAGTTTCAACAGGCACATACATGGTCCATGTAGAGCACACTTTTAGAAAAATGGAACTCACCATAAAGAATCCTAGAACAACATTGTACTCGCGCATCACAGCAAAAAAATGGAGATTTTGTCAGTCCTTCTGAGCTGAAGTTAGTTTGGTCTTGTGGGGAGTAATGTAACCATCCTTCAACTGCTCCTTCTGATGATAAGATAGACAGGGCTTCTTCATCCTGGCATAATTGGAACTAGTCACTTCACGTACTCCATATTCTTCTTCAGAGGAAGATGATCCTATTGTGCAAAGACAAGAGGACTACTAAATGCTAGCATCACTGTTTGCTCGAAAAAAGGAAAGGAAATATTTAAAACAACACAGATGAAGCACTTCTCAAGGACAATACCACTTTTTCATGACAACACCGGGAGTTGATTTTTGTTTTTCTTCCCCTTGTTCTTCCCCTTCATCACTTGGTTCAATAACAAACAAGCTTCGCCTTCAATGTAAGATTTGACATGTCAATTAGGGAGCACAAGTATAGTACTAAACTTAATTTTCTGATGAAAGTGGCAAAATACAGGCCAGCAGTTGTGAAATATCCTTATCTTACCTCAATGGGATATTACAGTGCACATACAGATTGGAAGTCTTGTCTCTATTTGTGCAGTTCACTAAAATCAAGCAACATTATCGTACAAGTAGCACAACATATGAATGCACACTGCAGAATCATGTGAAAGAAGGCTAGTACTGACCTCTCATGATGCGGAATTCAAACAACTCACAAGAAGAAGATCTGAACCAAATTCTCCTTAATGGATAGGAAGTAAGATCTCCTCTTGTGCAGTTCCACTAAGATCAAGCAATCAAGCAACGTTGTCGGTGTGACATTTTGGTTGAACTACACAAAACACTCTTAAAACAAAAGTGTTTTGTGCAGTGCTACAAAAGGTCACAATGGCAACGAGGTGAAGCAGATAACCCTGTTTACACAGAGGTGCAAAGGAAACAATTAGTGGTCAATAACGGTGGATGACATAGAAGCCAACAAAAAGAAACATCTACCTTATCTAAATGGGAAAGAAAGCAAGACAGTAGCATTTCTCAAACGGTGGCATTGATTAATATTAACATAGAGATTATATTAACAATAAAATTCGTTAAACATGTAATTTGCTTTTAACTGTGGCATTGCATTAATTTTCCAGTGGCATTATTAGAGGGTGTTTGTTTACAGGGACATTTTGGTGTAGGGACTAAAAAAACTCCGTGTCAGTCCCATCTAAACTAAAGAGGAGAGACTTTTAGGGACTAAAAGTGGGCATTTGGGACTAAAGAAAGAAGACCCCGAGGGAGTCTTTTTGGGACTTTTTCCAACAGTTCCCCCTGCCACGCATCGCACCTTATCTCTATTAGTTCATTACTAGGGGTAACATGGTCTTTTAGCATGTCATTTAATAACCTCTAGTCCATGTTTAGTCCCTGGAACCAAGCAGGTAGGGACTAGTGAGTTTTTAGCCAAACAGGGCCTTAGATTAACAACAGCTAATGAGTTGCATGGGACAGTGGACGCACCAGCACCATGTGCATCTACCGATGTACTGTGGTCATGTACAGTCTGTTGCAACAAAGAACAAGCAACCAAGGAGCATATTTGTGTTGGTCCCAGTTTTGTTATCTTTAGACGCCTTTCCCTATGTGAGCGCAGCAAATCTAGTCCTGCTCAAACTCTACAGCCTTGTCCCTTCCTTTCCTTTTTGAACTAGTACTTTCGCCCCTTCCTTTCCTCTTTGAACCACGTCCTAGATTTATGCGATACAACTTTCTCCACTACTTTCCCCCATTCATTTCCTCTTTGAACCACGTCCTAGATTAATGCTATACAACTTTCGCCCTTCATTTCCTCTTTGAACCATGTCCTAGATTCATGCTATATACAACTTTTCCCACTACTTTCCCCCACTCCTTTCCTCTTTGAACCACGTCCTAGATTCATGGTATACATGCGGCTAGAGCAATGCATGTGGAGTAAGTAAATTATACCTTAAGGTTCTTGGGGCGTGGTTCGATGGGCGACGGGACGTCGGCGAAGAAGAAGGGGTCGGAGGCCCTCCCGCGCCGCCGCTGGGTGGAAAGTGAACAGCTGTGCCGGTAGTCCCTCGCCGACGGCGACAGCATTAAGCCTCCTTCCCTTCCCGGTGGACGGATCCTACCGGCTCTTTGAGCAGCAGTGAGGGGAGAGAGAGGCCAATGAAGTCTTGTTTAGATCTGGAGAGGGCGAGAGAGTGTGAAGAGAGCAACTACAAGCGCTGAGGCTCTAGCGGGAGAGGGCGAGAGAGTGAGCGAACAGGCTAACCAGCTACACAACCCTCCCGTTATGTTCAATGAGAGGGAAATAACCTTTTATACATTCCTGCATTCGTGTGAAAAGCATGCCGTGTTTTTTTGTGTGTGTGGGAGTCATTGGGATTTCAATCATAATCGTGTCATGTGGCTTTGGTGGTAAGACTATCCACAGTGGTGCAGAAATAATGCAGCCTTAGTCACCTTACCTCTCTCCATGTAGTACGTTGGGTCCCACAAGTCAGAGGGTGAAACAAACAAATTAATAAGAAAAATTAAAAGCGCCAGCAGTGTATCTTACCTCACACATCTCGCTACTTCTTGGGAACACTGTCCAATTGATCCCTCTGTTCGCTCATGTACTATTTTAAGTGAATCCTTATTATAACATGCACACAAAGTTTGGCCACTTGTATTCGACTTAAGTCAGTGCGCCACCGTATCTCGTATACTTACTACTCCCTCCGTCTAGGTGTAATAAGTCACGTTAGAAGGTGCAACGGGACCAAGGTGCGTGCGTGTGCGTGTGTGTGTGTGTGTTTAGCACCATGTGTGTGTTAGAGAGAGCGACAGATCGACCTACTCCTACAGAGAGATGTTGTGTAGTGTACGATTTTAGCCGTGAGAGTCGGTGCATCCTCTCATTTTCGGGCGTGTCCGGCAGGGACATGCGGACAGCTGCCACGCCCGCTCCTGACCAGCCTGGCCCACCCAAAGCCCCTCCATCGCCCGTGCGCGCTTCACGCCCGAAACGGTCAGCGCCGCTCCAAAGAATCGGTGCCGCATTCATGCCCGGGCAAAGAGGACGCGACCTCTCACTGGCGCAAGAGTGATGGTTGCTTCGTCCGTCCAACTTACTGCTGGGTCTATGTGATTTGACGGCTCATTGGTCTTTATTACTGAGGTGGTAGGACTGTTGGATGTCCCACGCTTTCGGCGAAAGGAGGTGTACTACTACTACTAGATTACAATTTTCTCCATTCTTACAGCGGAGGCATGCAAGAGCAGTGAAAACACGCAGGCTCAGTGATTACATGGCTCACCTCACACTACTATCACCGTGCGACGCCTAACTCTTTACATAGTACTCCCTCCGTTCCTAAATATTACTAGATGAGTCCCCGCACATTGGCGCGGAACAACGGTATATCTCTCTGCGCAAAATTATCGATTTCATAGAACAAAAAAACTATAACTGCATGACAGATGTGGTAGCCAAACTAAATAAACTTCCATCATCATTTAGATCATCCCACGTAAGGAAAAAAGATCAGCCAACTCCTGAACTCCTACTGCATAATGGGATTATATTTTTATTTTTGACATGTTAATGGGACATAAAAGCTCACTTACATGCATGCTACCGGTGCATGCTTGCATGCAGACATGTTGATGTGATTTAAAACCCACTCACATGCATGTGGCACGGTATTTCTGCATGCTTGCATGTGGCTTAGTGCGGAGCCTCTCAACGTCAAGATCAGACGGCTATTACGGACTGATTTACTTCATCTAACGGCTACATCAATTTTGATGACGTGGCTCAAGGAGAGGATAGAGAATTCCTAGTACTGGGGGCTAGCTATTACTAGTAGATATAAGTCTTTGTAGAGATTCCACTACATACGGAACAAAATGAATGAATCTACACTTAAAATGCATCTATATACATCCGCATGTGGTTCATGGTGAAATCTCTACAAAGACTTATATTTAGGAACGGAGGAAGTACTAGTATAGTACGTACTATAATTTATCAGCGAGATAAATTTGTACAATGCTATGAAGCTTCCAGCTTCTGTTACATGTATCTTGCGTCCAAGGTTGCCCGTTGCAATATTTCATCAAATACAAAGGAGACTAACATGCATGCTATTGCATCTCAATGATTGACAGATCATAGCAAATATGTACTCCCTCCGTTCCAAAGTTAGTTTCTCAACTTTGTGCAAACTTTAGTACAAAGTTGTACTACTACTAAAGTTGACACTTATTTTGGAACAGAGGCAGCTAAAGAAAAAAATGATCCATGCAGTCCCTAGCCCTTGAACCGTGAACCCTGACCAGGCTTCAATTTGCTGGCAACGTTCGAGCTTCCTAATAAATGAATTTTGCAACCTTTTGACCATCGGATCATTTTGTGCAGTTTCACCAAAATCGAGATGAGCATCCCTGTGGCAAAGAAATTGAACAAGCGTGATTAGAATAAGATTACTCAGACTAGTTGATGAGACATAAACTCATCACAAATACAGTACGTAGAAGCCAGTAGAGGTATGTGCGGGGCAAAGAAGTAGAGAAATATCCACAGGGAGTGATGTGGGCAGCTGGAGCAGTGGTGCAAGCCGGCTGTAAAGGGAGTTGTACCCGAGGGACGTAGCTCAACCTTGAGGAGGGTGGCGGGAGGTGGCAACTGCCCACGTCGCGGCAGTGAGCAAGGGACGAAGGCAACCTCACCGGCTTTGTGAGAGAGAACGGCGGGGACCCCTGATCGGGACGTGCCGACAGTGGGTTTTCGCCATCGGCGACGGCCACCGCATCTACACTAAGCATCCACCCCTTCCCCAAGCGGATGTGATCCGCCGGGATGTTAGAGATGTGGCCACAGTCGTTTTGTGCGAGAGAGTGTGAAGAGAGCAACCCCAGCAAGCAACCGTGTAGGCTGGCCCGTCCTGACTATGTACTCCTTTTCTCTCCATATGAACCTATCATATTCCGTACGTGCCACTGAAGAAAAAAACTTTATTTATAAATGACGCGGGACCTACTACTCGTTCTCCTATAACCTTGCGCTTGGCATCTCCAAAATATTGACCTTGCGATTGGCTCTTCGCCTCTTCGGGAAGTCAAGCAATAATGGTAGTGCAGTATATATCGTTCCGGCTATATGAGACCGAATGAATTGCTGCACATCCACCACGTGGGCGAGGGTCGAGGGGCGAGGGAGAGTGCTACATACGGAGCAAAATGAGTGAATCTACACTCTAAAATACGTCTATATACATCAGTGTTTGGAGTATGTACTATTAGTTCATATTGAAATCTACTAAAGGACATATATATTCCAAACAATATGATATAATCTCTATAACCAAGGTAGTAGGGACGAGGAGTAAACGGAGGGAGTAGTAAATTTTTCTCCTCGTCCTGCGAGCCACCGTGCGCATGGGCGAGGGAGCGGGTGTAAGGCGTAGTAAGCAAGCTTCACCTCATCCTGCGAGCCACCGCGCCCGTGGGCGGGGGAGACGGCGTACTAAGCAAGCTTCTCCTCGTTCTGCGAGTTGACGGGACACATCAAAAGTACTCCAGTGTATAGAGCCTTGCCTCTAAGGTAGGCCCCACATGGTTTGCCTCTTTTTTTAACATAACACGTCAAGTCGCAATTTGTTTGTTCACCCGTGGTAGACGATCCTCCCTCCACAAAGTGGACAACTAGTACACGTGCCAAATTACCACGTGGGCTGCCTTTTTCATACAGAAATGAGCTCCACCGTGTACCCGCGCGGGTGTGGTTGGGAAAGAGATGGGAGTACGTGCGCCGTGCATGCACCTCTTCTCTTCGTGCACGTTCCCCACCTACATGGGTGTGTGTGAGATACAAACCGCGTTCGTGAGTGTTTTTTGTTTTGGGGTGGGGGTGGGGTGGGGGGTTGATTTCATGAATTATTTGTGGGAATATATGTCGATGACATCTCAAACAAAATTTTGCATGCAATGTGTGTGAAATGGAGGCCTATCCATATCATATATAGAGGGCCGGGCAATCCACGAGAAAAGAGGGAGGGGTCATAGCTATCGATAGAGTCGAAGAGAGGATCAAGTGGGTGGGTGCGAGATCGATGAAGAGAGCCATCGAAATTGTGTGTGTGTACAAGTCAAAGATATAGGGCGACTGGCCTACCAGAATGTTAGAGGGCACACATCAAGTTTGTGTGTGGCAGGGAGACATGACTAGAGCGCTCGATGTATCAGTGTGTGTGGGGGGAGATGGGTGGTGGGAGGGGTAGGTAGAGGCCTAACTATAGAGGTAGAAAGACTCGTATATGTGTTGAGAAGGAGAGACCAAGCTATGTCTTGAGGGAGATCGGTCGACATCCATACATAACTGAAGCACGGGAAATATGATGGGAGAGAGATAGAGGAGAGAGAGAGGGAGGGAGAGGGAGGGAGAGGGGTAGAGTGTTGGATGGGTGATGGAGTTGCTTCTCGAAGATGGTGGGAGAGGCCTACTAGACAAACTGAGGGTGGAACTGCAATGTTATCAATAAGAGTGGGGATGTGTTTCTGTGTGTGCCTGTGCGTGATAGATCTGTCGGGATGCATCCATGGATGATGAAGGGGAACCATGTGTTTGGTAAGCAAACCTAACTAGATCGGTAGATCAATTGTAGTTTGTCGGAGGAAGGGAGAGACACAACTAATGAGGTAGATCGATTGACGTGTGGGTAAAAATGAGTTATAAGGACCTAGCTAGCTATATATATAGCGAGAGATCGGTCGGTGTACGTCCATTTGTTAGAGGCTAATAAGGCCCAGCGAGACGGATAGACAGAGAGAATGGAGCTAGGAGGTGGTGCGAGAGGCCCAACTACTAGCTAGATAGGGGGAGGAGTGTGCGGTTGTGAGAGAGCGATGAAAAGAGGGTCGAGAGTTTACATGTGTGTCTGACCGTATGAGAGACACGAGGCAAGGACACATAAAGGAGGAGATTGAAGGTGTGTTTGTATGTTGTAGGCAGGCATCGCTGGAGAGGTTTATCGATCGGTGTGTGTCGGAAAGGAGTTGTGGAGACTCTGGGAGAACGACCTAAAGAAAAAAATGAATGTGCCCGGTGGATAGAATGCCGAGGGAGGGGGAGGGCGAGGAGGGCGTGTGCATGCACGAGAGAAAGTTAGTGGTAGCTACAAAGGTTAGAGGATTGTGTGGGTGTAAGAGACTAACAAAGATCATAATTTGATATGGAAGCGGATTCATATATTTAAATAGGAGATCATAGTGTTTTAAACATTGCATGCATGAATATAGCGGTGATACACGTGCTGTGCACATGTTATACCATAATTTGATAATGCATGGTGTTTGCAACTCACAGCTAAATGTCGAACAATCTAAACCACAATATACATCAAACAATCTCACATTTTATTTGAATTTGTGATAATGTGTGGCGTTTGCAGCTTACAACTAAATATCGAACAATCTAAACAATACTATATATCGAACATTCTCACATTTTATTTGAATTTGTGCTAATGTGTGGTGTTTGCAACTCACATCTAAATACTTGTAGGCGTAGGGGGCGGGGCACCATACATAATGTGATAAACACATTATACATATGAGACATGGTTTAGATTATGAAGATCTAGCTAGAGCTAGAAATGTAATGTGATTTGAAATCAAAATAAAGAGGATTCAAAAAATCTAGTTCGAGTTCATATAGTACACATAGTTCATATGTAACTCGAGACTAATCATGTGGTGTGATGTGAAGATAATACACAAACGATGGTTTAACTTGACAATAATGATGATTGTTGATCTTATTAAAACAGAGAAACGAATTCAAATGCTTTGACTTCACAACAATCATTACTGTAGATCTTATTCAAATAGAGAAACAAATTCAAATTTAGTTCATATTGAAGCGGCAGTATATACGTTTGGAATGCACTAAAACGTTCATTTGAGTAGTAGGTTGCATGCATTATACACGTAGCGAAATATTTTAATTGAACATAACATGAATTCAAAGTTTTGAATGAGATTTGTAGGGCGCATTGATTTGGTACAGTACATGTTAGGCTTGTCCGGAAATTTCAACCCGCGCCTTGTTAGCCCGAAATATTTAAGATATATCTTTGTCTCGTTGTGCTCCGACAACTCCCTCCATCTCAACCCGCGCCTTGCTATTCTGAAATTACAACGCGCGCGAAAACTCCCACCTCCTGTGAAATCCTGACACGCGAAATGCCCGTGGTACCCCTGAACCAAAAGAACCGCCTCAAATCGGTGGGGGTACTTTCGTAACTTACCCCACATTTCGGACAAGCGCGTCTCTAAGCCATGGTTCCCCACTGACATCCCATCTGCCCACCCATTCGTACACCGAGGCCGCGAAAACCCGCAACGAAACCCCACACCCTGCTCCGTCCGCCACCCAGCCGGAGCCTCTTCCCTGATGACGTCGTCCACAGCAACACCTCGACGTCCCTCATCCACCGTACCGGATGAGGATCCGTCGTCCATCTCATCGTCCCGCCGGTTCAGCCACCCCGTCCTCCACCTCCGAGGAGCTGCCCCGACGTTCCCCTCGTCTTTCGCGCCACCTCCATTTCCACACCGCCGTATTTACCCGCACCACCGGAAGAGCATCATCATCACCGTTTCCTCGGATGAAGCTGCAGCCTAATCGGCGCCACCAAAGAGGTTGTACACTAATCGCCGCATTTTCTTCTTGATTCGATCTTACGGTGCTGCCAGCGCTCGGTCCCGAGCCGACACGGCGCAGCTCCATCCACGGCGGCGTCGCCGGCCACTTCCTCCACGGCGTCGCTCCCTCGGCGGCGACGTCCACATCAGTAGGACCTGCTGCTGCTTTAGCTCTCGCTCGTGCTGCTGCTCTGCTCTTGCTCTCGGTCCCCTGCCTGGTCTGCTCTTGCTATTGCTCTTGCTTGCGCTGCTGCTCTCGCTCTTACTCTTGCTTGTGATGCTGCTCCGATTTAGCTACACTTCACTCCGATGCCGCCAGGGTGAAGGAAGAACCAGCCGCAGCGGGGAGGGGGGGCTCACCGGAGAGGTACCCCACTATCTATCTTAGGGTTCAGGATGGGGGCGGTGGTCGCCGGCGGTGGCGCGGCGTTGGCGGGGCGGTGGCGTGGGGATCGCCGGAGAAAAAGCTCGGCACGGGGGGGGGGGGGGGGCTAGAGGGATGGCCGGGGCGGCGGCGTACCAGCAGTGGGGAGTGTTTTTGGGGCGGGCGGGGCGGCGCACCGCGGGCGGCGGGAGGCTGCTGTTTGCCTGACTCAGGGGGGGGGGTGGAGGTTGAAGATGAACCATAGGCCCTTGATTTCGTATCCAACGGCTGGAAAATCGACTGACCAGAGATGAAAAAGTCAGTCGACTGACGTGTAGCCTCACCTTGCTAGTGCGTCCAGTTTTGACAACAAAATTCAGTTTCGACAGCAAAATTCAGTTTCGACAGTTAAGTTCAGTTTCGATAGTTAAGTTCAGTTTTGACAGTTAAATTCAGTTTCGATAGTTAAGTTCAGAGATGAGCGGCTGATGTATTTTACATCTAGCACTTTGTGGTTATGTATTTTACGTCATGTATTGGAGATGCTATTAGAATTCCACTCAGGTTAACGTTGTTCGTTGTCTCTCTTGTCCTGCTTTAGCCTCGGCGTCGTACAACTCACCGGAGCTGCTCCAACGACAAAACCCTCCATCACAGCGGAGCAGTACCTCGGGCTCCATCTCCAGACGCCTAAGATCTTCTTCCCCTCCTCCCACAGCCAAGTCAGCCGGAGCATCCTCACCGGCCAACCCAATCACGCTGAGATTGACATGGCTTCGCCAAAGAGGTTGTACACTTGTTGCATCTCTTTTTTACTCTACATGTTATATATATTGTCCACTGAGCACACGGATTTGTTCCTTTAGTGTCTCCTTGAAAGAAAAAACATAGGAATTTTAATTTTCACTTGTCCTCCTTTTCAAATTCCTATTCATGAAGCACAAGACTAAGAGATAGTAGCATAATAGCATTATAACCGTACATTTTCTTGTGGTTTGACTTAATCTCACCATGCTTCTTTGCATCTAGTGATCTTCCAATTTGTTAGGATCCCGATCCTAAGTCACACCGATCTAGCATGTAACACTTCATATCACTTTGCGGCCTCACGCACGGTATTCCCACGGGTGCCACCTTACCTGGCCCGGGACCGTGTGCGCCTTTTGGCTCACGTATATGATAATGTCGCTAGCATCCATATGACAGAGAACCCGGGCCGACATGGCTAGTCGTGAACCCAAAGCGGTACCAACCTATGGGGACAGGCATACATGAATGACATCAAGCATGTCGGTTAGCAGCGTGTGAATCCGGGCTGTGGCACTGGGCTAACAGGACTCCGGGAACCCGGGCTGTAGCAGGCTAGGCCGGACTCCGGATGTCACCGCGTGACATTTACCGGAAGGGATAGACACAGGAATAAAGTGAAACACATGCCGGCCAGTCAAGTGTCCTGAGCAGTAGTGCTGGGCTAGCAGGACTCCGGTGAACCGGGCTTTAGCGGACTACTATGTCTCATGGAAGGACTAGACTACAGTTCCCCATAAGAGAGGCTGCCAAGGATAAACAACTAGATTGTCGGATCCCACACATACCAAGCATTTCAATCATACACACAATATGCTCGATATGTGTAAATACAACATGGCATCACAACATAACTCTACGACTCAAGTATTTATTCATTAGGCTCCGAGGAGCGAGAAATTACAAACATGGGTCTCATGACCCAACAATCATAGCATACAAATCAAGCACATGCGGAAGCTTAACATGTCTGAGTACAGACATCTATAAATGAAAAAGGCTAAGAAGCCTGACTATCTACCAGATCCTACCAAGGGCACAAGATCGTAGCTGAGGTATCAAGCTAAACATCGGAGTCCAAGTGGAAGTACTAATGGGACTGAATTCTCTCTACAAAACATAAATTAAGCAAACGTGAGTACAAATGTACCCAGCAAGACTTACATCAGAACTATCTACATCTGCATCGGTATCAATAAAGGGGGTGGTGGAGTTTAACTACAGCAAGCCAGCTTTGACTCAGTGGCTAACCTGAACTACGACTGCAAGCAACTCTTCTAAGGTGGCGCACACGAGTCCACATATTCACCATTCAATACACCACTATGGATCCGCTCCCGTCTCCCTACGAGAAGGCCATCCATAGCGCTCACACTTATCTTGCAAGTTTTAGAGTATCCACTTTCACTGGTCTATGAACTGTTATAGGCAACCCAGAAGTCCATTACCGCAGACACGGCTATTCGAATAGATGATGTTAACCCTGCAGGGGTGTACTTCTTCACACACGCTCTCACCACTTACCATCGTTTACACGACATGTACTCGGCAACCTTCAAGCGGAAGCCCAACGAGGGTGTCAGCCACGGCCTACCAAATCACTCAAGTCTCCAGTCCAGGTTTATCGCCTATCTAGGTTCCATCCGCAGGGAGTCCGGCCGAGGTTTCCACATACGGCCCCGGACGATGTGTACAGGGTTCCGAGACACCAAACGGGCGCCCGGCATGCCGGGCCACGGTGTATCTACCGCATCATAGCCCACCCCTAGGGTCAGCGCTACGCACGGCCGCCAACACATATCCTATAAACACCAGAAACTAGTCGAAACTCCTGGATAGAGGACAAGGGTGATTAAGAAGCCGAGAGGGTCCATTGGTTTCGGGCCCAATGCGTGGTAGTAACTGTTTCATGGATCACAAACACAAAACTCAGTTCCTGAGGACGGCTTCAATGAGACAACCCACCATGTACTCCTACATGGCCTCTCACCGCTACCTTTACCAAATTGTGTTCACACACTTAGCTCTCAACAGTAGGACATGTTTACACACCTCCGATTCATCCCCGATGAATCAGACCTGACTCAACTCTAAGCAATAGCAGGCATGACAAACAAGCATGAATGAGTAGGCACATCAGGGCTCAAACAACTCCTACTCATGCTAGTAGGTTTCATCTATTTACTGTGGTAATGACAGGTCATGCAGAGGCTAAGGGGTTCAACTACCGCAGCAAGTAACAGAGGAATCATGTTGTCCTAATGCAGTAAAAGAGAGCGGGAACGAGAGAGTGGGATTGTATCGGAATGAACAAGGGGGTTTTGCTTGCCTGGCACTTCTGAAGATAGTATAGTTCTTCATCGGTGTCATCGAACTCATCGTTGGAACCACGTCTATCGAGAGGGGACAAATACCGGCAAACAAAGAGGAACACAATCAATGCAGTGCAACAATTATGATGCATGATAATGTCATGGCAATATGCTGTTGATTGAGCTAATGCAACTAGCAACCATATTAAATGAAGTTGGTTTGAACCAAGGGTTCAAATTCAAACTCCATATGTGCTTATTTAAATGTCATTTATGCAAATTGCCCTGTACAGCAACCCTAGGTTGTTCAAACATGCATGCAAATGCCATAAACAGATTCCTTGAATTTTTCTGATAATTTTTCATATATAATTTATCTTATTTGGAGTTACGGTTGAATTTTTATGATTTTTGGAAGTTTAGGGGATTTTCTGAAAATAAATAAATCATTTAGATTTATTTAAAATACATAAAATCATTACTGCGTCAGCCTTGCATCATGCTGACGTCATCTGGTCAACAGACACGGTCCAGGTCAAACCTGACCTGTGGGACCCACTGGCCAGTAGTTAGTTAACTAACTAAAGTTAGTTAGTGTTAAACTAATACTAATACTAGTTTAATTAGTGGTCTGGGGCCCACACGTCAGTGACCCGGGGAGTCAAACTGGGCCCACCCAGTCAATGGTCAGCGGGGTCAAACCCGCCGGCGACTCGACGCCGGCGAGGCCCGAGACGGTGGCGCGGCTCGGAAAACGCCCACAGGGCACGGGCGAGGCCGTTCTTGGGCTCGTTGGAGAGCTCTTGCAGGCGCGCATCTAATGGGGGTGGAGGTCGGGTCTATCGTGGCCGGAGCCAATGACGGCGAGCTCCAAGGCAGCGGCTGGAGTTCGGCCATGTCCGGGGTTTGGGCTACGGCATGCAATCGCTAGAACTGAGGCGCTAGCGAGGCACTACGCGATGCGGCAAGCATGTTGGGTAGCACGTGATGACCAAATGGTCGCCGGAGCGACGCCGATGACAAGCTCGAGTGGAGACGAGCTTCGGCCATGGTGGAACTATGGCCTAGAGGGTGCAAACGCGTGGGAAAGAAGAGGGGAAAAGCGGCGGAGCTCACAGGGAGGTCGATGAGCAGATCAGTGGGCTCGGGGGCGACCGGAGTGAGGCGAATCAATGAAGGGCGTACGACAGGTACCAAGGTTTAAGACGACCCGATGGCGGCGATGCAGGGCCTGCGGCGAAGCGTGGCTCGGTGGGGAGGGCGAGGGCGTCGCGGCGGAGCTTCTGGACATGTCGGAGAGGTGAGGGGGAGGCGGTGGCCGCGGTGGTGCACGTCGGTGGCGGCGGACGCGTTCGGGGAGAGAGCAGAGAAGGGGGAGGAAGCTGTGGGAGAGTGAGAGGGTCCAGGGGAAGGTCGGGCGATGCACGTGGTGCTCGGGGTAGACTCCAGCAGCGGCAAGCAAGCAGGAGGTGGCCGGACGCGTGCTCGCGCGCGCCGGCCACGCGCTCGTCCTCCTGGCAAGGGGGAAGACGACAGGGAGGAGCCCCTGGTGGGCTGGGCCGGCCAGCTACAGTGCTGGGCCGGTTGGTGGCGCCAGGTAATTTTTCTCTTCTCTGTTTTATTTCTGTTTTGTTTTGTTTTTATTTATACAATTTGCCACTGATTCAAAATTCAAAACAAATTCAAAACAGGGCAAAACCTTCTGAATATTTTTATGTTGCCATTATGGACTTTCCCAGAGGCACATAAATAATTCCAGGGCCTTTTGTATTATATTCTATAAAATGAATATAATCCAAAACTCAAATACTTATTGATTTAATTTCGAAGTCCCAAAATAATTCCTTCAAAAATGTTCACTATTTTTGGTTTGGTCTCAAAGCCTTGCCAAATTTATCAAACATTTATGAAGTCATTTTGGAAGCAATGAATGCAATTTGAAGGGTTCTTGCCCTTCTTTTAAAATGATTTCTGAGGCTTTCAATTTCCTCATTTCAAGTTTCTTGAAAATAACAGGATGCATGATGCTCACTGATGCAACTATCTGCAACCAAAGCTAGGGCTGTGACAACTCACCCCCACTAAACAAGAATCTTGTCCCGAGATTCAAGACGTGAGGTAAGAAGACAGAGGGAGCACAAGCTAACACGGTCTTCACGATCCAAGTTGCACTTCATAGAAACGTTGACACGATCACCATCTTTGTCTCGATGTCTTGCTCTGAGAACTCCGTCCAACACGATAACGGAAAGAAAAGAAACTCTCGAAGAATCGATCTTCTCGAAGATCGAGCAACCGACGATCAACTCTCAGAATGAGACATAGCGACATCTGTCGAGATGAGACACGATACACACATCAAGAATGATGGAAATGAGCATATGATAAGGTTTAAATAAGTAGCGGAATTCCCACACCTAGGAGGGTGGTGAACGGTGTCAACGTAGCGAGGAGTTGGGTTGCCATGATACCACAACAAGACACCTTAAAGAAGGTGACTCGCAGAGATATTCCATTAAGTGGCAAAAATAATTACTTTTGATCCATAGATCATTGAAACTCTTCATTCCAGCTTAAGGCAATTTACAACTGATCGTTTGAAATAGCTCGAGGAAATGGCATACTCGGACTAGGATGGATGATGTGGACTACCTTGTTGAAGACAACGCAAGGGATGATTTTTGCTTGCGCGTGCTCTCGGGAACTTGAGCATTTCCATATTCATCAAGGTTCTACCAACATCCGTGTCGAGGATCCAGGCAACACATCTTACTACCTTGACAAATAGTGATGGACAATGCAGATGCATAGAAAGACACCCCTTTCTCAGATTTCACCTTAGCGAGGCCAAGGGAACGAAATCTAGATGATCGACCGAGAGACATTTAGCACCCCGCTTCTAATGTTCTCCTTGATGTGCTAGCGCAACCCATTTGTAGATATGGGTTGATAACTAGAACATCAAGTAAAAGGTCGGACTTCGGAAGCTTAAGAATCCATAAGGAATAACTACGGAGGCAGATCCCGCGAGATCCTTATGGGGAGGTGACCAACTTCTTCAACCAAGATATTACAATAATAGACCTTCCGACTAGGTGGGTTGGCCACGACATCCACGTTACCGGGTTACCGAGAGACCAATATTATAATTCTAGGGACACGTTCCAACCATCATATCTGTCTGAGATTCAGATCTGGTTGGTGTCAGGATATTCCAGACTCATCGAATCTAGAAAGAAAAGTGAAAGTTTGCAACACAAATCGACGAGATGGCGTTGCGAGATTCTCGGGAAATGAACTACGATAGCAAGCTCCAGAACATGAGTTGGTCCTGCTAAACACATGTGAACATGCTGTCCTAGACAAGAATGACCACATAGTAGTCTTATAGTAAAACACTACCGAGTTCAGATTGGGAACCATCATCGAGGATAACGAAGTCCTAACATTGGTCATGACTAGCTCTTATGAAGGAACTCCTTCTTCTTGAACAAATCAATCAGTGGCTTGGTGTGCTAGGGATAGGTATGGAATGAAGATGATCAGTCTATCAGACCATAGAATACTTCGCATGTGCATGACTGACTTGGGATGATTCCAGAGGAGGTAAAACAAGCCTTCTCAAATTCATGGCGGCAACTTGCATCAAGTGCACATGAATTAGAGGGACTCACTTCTTTCATCCAAACATATGCTTCACGAACTGTTCATGAAGAAAATGGTTACACAAGTTTCCAACACTAGTGTAATGTTCAACCAAATCATGGAGGAGACCAAGATGTTGTCGATGGGCTCAACAACAATTCATCCAGGTTTCCGTATAAATGGAACTCCACAATCATGTGAACAAGGTGTTAGCATTAGTCAGACCCAAAAGATATAATGGTGTATGCTCAAGGAACAACCACGAGTAAGACAACATTACGATTATCGTTGGTTCTGATTTGATTTGACCGCTAGCCCATACTCAAATCAAGGATTGGTTAAGACAATAGCACCGACAGTTGATCACGAGGATCAATCGATGCAGATGTGACCTTTCTTCAACACACACACACACACCAAAGATATCCCTTAACGTGATCTAAGTCAGACAAGCTTTTATCTTCCAACTCTCCAAGTTATTGTTTAGCTTAACCAACTAGCTCAGGGGTATCCAACACAGATTCTTGGAGAATGGGTGGTTTGGAGGAAAAACCAGCATGATCACGAACTCAACATAGCGGTTAGGTGACAACCTGGTAATACTTCCGAGAAGATATTCAGAACATCACGAACGAGCGATATGTTACTAAGCTCGAGAACAATCTTGCTTTTCAGAGCAAGACGATATGAATAAATAAGCAAGGGATTGAATAATCCTAACTCATTGATCGAAGAGTGCACCAGAAATAAGGACAAGGTAGCATGATCAATCCTAGAATAGTGTATCGATAACCAACACGCTAAGAATGATTTAGTGTCCATTAACTACCGAGCAACACGGTTGCTAGGAGTATTGATTTCACACATCATGGTTCACTTGCTGGCATTCCAGTTGCGACAACACGGGACCGAGGAATGAAAAATGATGGCAAGAAGTATCACTGCATCAAGAATTCATGAGAGATGGTGCAATTCTCATGACAATCCTGACATAAAGGGGGTAATACTCCAGGGTAGAACAGAGCAAAAGCTGGATGAGCATTTAATCTGCAGAACACAACTACTTTGACCCAATCCTGGATATGGATGAGGTACTGGAGTTTGTTTTTCCTAGTCATTCTGAAATAGGATGGCTTAACGGACCACAAGAATAATAAGCATCGATAACATGGATGCACAATTACTCCTGACTATCAATTGATAGACGATGGTCGGAATACAAATGAAGAGGGACAACTCAAGAGGACATATATCTTTCTGGGTTGTGGATGCATAGATTAACATGTCGAACCAAGTTCAACACCTTTCTTCCAGATAACCATGCAGAAAGGTAGAACTGGCAGAATCACAATTATGAATGGAGGACTCCTCAAGAGTACTCTGATTGTGATATTTTGGTTCAAAGAACTTCTGCCTTAATGGTTCATGGTATTTGGAAGAAGGAAATACCACGGACCTCGAGGACTGTCGCAAGGTTACTAATATCCTAAAGGAACGAGCAAACACTATCAATAGGAGGTAAGTAGGGTGAATCTCGGGTTCAAGAGCCCAGGAATGGAATACCTACTACTAAATGGCATCACGGGATGCTTTCGAGAATGGTGGCCAGAATCATCACACTGGGACACAAAACATGGCTATGTTACTATATGATCCCCTAAGACACCTAGGATCATAATAATAATTCCGACATATATGTCGAGGCAATAGAGTACCTCAGCACACCGATTAGTGTGCTTAATTTGGCCCAAAATACAACGGGAACATGGAGGAAAGATTTGCAAGTGCATCAGACTATTTAGAAACCTGGAATGACTTGGACAGCATAATGGCTGTAAATGCTCAAAAATATTTGAGACATCCTGCAAAATGGTGGCATAACCACTCCACAACACAATATCAAGGTTCCGAGATCAACCGTCAACATACAGAAGTAGTAGGAACGGAACTGAGGCTTGAAACAATCAATTCTATAAGTCTATGGATTAGTAACACGTCATCCTGATAGATAAATGAGAAGGCCTAGTTCTTAATTCCCTTAGAAAAGAAGAGGTTGACTCAGATCAGAAGGGCATAGGGTAAAGGAGTAAAAAGAGCCTTACGTTCCCTTCCACAATCAATTCCCTTGCATAACTAAAGCAGTTCTAGACTCGACTTCGAGCAATTTGGCTTGGTAATTCTACAGGCAGTCAGGCTCTGATACCAAAGCTATTAGGACCCCGATCCTAAGTCACACCGATCTAGCATGTAACACTTCATATCAGTTTGCGGCCTCACGCACGGTATTCCCACGGGTGCCACCTTACCTGGCCCGGGACCGTTTGCGCCTTTTGGCTCACGTATATGATAATGTCGCTAGCATCCATATGACAGAGAACCCGGGCCGACATGGCTAGTCATGAACCCAAAGCGGCACCAACCTATGGGGACAGGCATGCATGAATCACATCGAGCATCTCGGTCAGTAGCGTGTGAATCCGGGCTGTAGCACTGGGCTAACAGGACTCCGGTAACCCGGGCTATAGCAGGCTAGGCAGGACTCCGAATGTCACCGCGTGACATTTCCCCGAAGGGACAGACACAGGAACAAAGTGAAACACATGCCGTCCAGTCAAGTGTCCTGAGCAGTAGTGCTGGGCTAGCAGGACTCCGGTGAACCGGGCTGTAGCGGACTACTATGGCTCATGGAAGCACTAGACTACAGTTCCCCATAAGAGAGGCTGCCAAGGATAAACAACTAGATTGTCAGATCCCACACATACCAAGCATTTCAATCATACACACAATATGCTCGGTATGTGTAAATACAACATGGCATCACTTTGTTCATTAGGCTCCGAGGAGCGAGAAATTACAAACATGGGTCTCATGACCCAACAATCATAGCATACAAATCAAGCACATGCGGAAGCTTAACATGTCTGAGTACAGACATCTATAAATGAAAAAGGCTAAGAAGCCTGACTATCTACCAGATCCTACCGAGGGCACAAGATCGTAGCTGAGGTATCAAGCTAAACATCGGAGTCCACGTGGAACTACTAACGAGACTGAAGTCTCTCTACAAAACATAAATTAAGCAAACGTGAGTACAAATGTACCCAGCAAGACTTACATCAGAACTATCTACATATGCATCGGTATCAATAAAGGGGGTGGTGGAGTTTAACTGCAGCAAGCCAGCTTTGACTCAGTGGCTAACCTGAACTACGACTGCAAGCAACTCTTTTAAGGTGGCGCACATGAGTCCACATATTCACCATTCAATACACCACTATGGATCCGCTCCCGTCTCCCTACGAGAAGGCCATCCATAGCGCTCACACTTATCTTGCGAGATTTAGAGTATCCACTTTCACTGGTCTATGAACTGTTATAGGCAACCCAGAAGTCCATTACCGCGGACATGGCTATTCGAATAGATGATGTTAACCCTGCAGGGGTGTACTTCTTCACACACGCTCTCACCACTTACCGTCGTTTACACGACATGTATTCGGCAACCTTCAAGCGGAAGCCCAACGAGGGTGTCGGCCACGGCCTACCTAAACACTCAAGTCTCCAGTCCAGGTTTATCGCCTATCTAGGTTCCATCCGCAAGGAGTCCGGCCAAGGTTTCCACATACGGCCCCGGACGATGTGTACAGGGTTCCGAGACACCAAACGGGCGCCCGGCATGCCCGGCCACGGTGTATCTACCGCATCATAGCCCACCCCTAGGGTCAGCGCTACGCACGGCGGCCAACACATATCCTATAAACACCAGAAACTAGTCGCAACTCCTGGATAGAGGACAAGGGTGATCAAGAAGCCGAGAGGGTCCATTGGTTTCGGGCCCAATGCGTGGTAGTAACTGTTTCATGGATCACAAACACAAAACTCAGTTCCTGAGGACGGCTTCAATGAGACAACCCACCATGTACTCCTACATGGCCTCTCACCGCTACCTTTACCAAATTGTGTTCACACACTTAGCTCTCAACAGTAGGACATGTTTACACACCTCCGATTCATCCCCAATAGAATATATTCTACTTTCTCTTCTTCTCCACTATTCCTTTCTTCTTCTCCTCTTCTTTTTCTTCTTTTTTCTTCTTCTTATTTATTTCTCCTCTTCTTTTCGGTAGAGGAAACCCTAAATAGCTAGCAAGTTTCATGGGTGCGAGATACATGTGGCCTTTGGTGTCGGACACTACATCCACGTCCCACAAGTGACGTGGGCGTCGAAGCCCGCGCCACTTGTGGGATGTGGGTGTAGTGTCCGACACCGACGGTACATGTATCTCACACCGACGATACTTTCTATTTAGGGTTTCTCCTCTACCTCTCCTCAACCTCTCGACAACCCTCGTTCCCGATAAAATAAAGAGGAAGAAGAAGAAGAAAAAAGAAGAAAAGAAAGAATAGAGGAGAAGACTTCCTCTTCTTCCTCTCCTCTTCTTCTCCCTCTTATTCCCCTTCTTCCTCGCCTCTCTCATGAATGTCCGACGTTCTCGACCCCCCCCCATGTGTCGAAGAAAAAAAAGAAGAAAAAAAAGAAGAGAAGAAGAAAGGAATAGAGGAGAAAAGAGAAAATAGAATATATATTCTAATTTTCTCTTCTTCTCCTCTATTCCTTTCTTCTTCTCCTCTTCCTTTTCTTCCTCTCCTCGTCTTCTCCTTCTTCTTCTCCTTCTTTATCTACTTATTTTCCTTTTCCTTATTTTACTTTTTCCTCTCCACTAACATCATCATATATATGAAAAAATGCATATATGAAAAAAAAACATCATCATATATATCATCATCATATATATCATCTATCATCTATGAACAAAAATATTCCTAGATACATAAAAAATTTCTACAAATGAAAATAACCTAAAAAATTCATATGATCATCTATGAACAAAAAAAACATCATTTGATCATCTATCATCTATGAACAAAAAAATCATCATTTGATCATCTATCATCTATGAACAAAAATATTCATCATTTGATCATCTATCATCTATAAACAAAAATATTCCTAGATACATAAAAAAATTCTACAAATGAAAATAACCTAAAAAAATCATATGATCATCTATGAACAAAAAAAACATCATTTGATCATCTATCATGCATCTATGAACAAAAAAATCATCATTTGATCTCTATCATCTATGAACAAAAATTTGCAAAGGGATGGCGCCGGCGGCCGGACCAAGCTAAGGAGAGGTCGGCGGCGAGGATGGCGTCGGGGCAGGGGGCGCGGGCGACGGCGAGGGCGGGCCGGGGCGGCGCACGGGCGACGGCGACGGGGGCGGGCCGGGGCGGCCGCGTCGGGGCAGGGGCGGGCCGGGGCAGGGGCCCGGGCGACGGCGAGGGCGCGGTCAACGGCGGGCGACGGCGGGCGACGGCGAGGGCGCGGGCAACGACGGGCACGGGCGAGGCGACGGCGACGGCGGGGCAGCCTGACGGCGTCGTCGGGGCGAGCTCGGGCAGCCTGGCGGCGTCGTCAGGGCGGGGAACTGGCGATGAAATCTGAAAAAATGCTAAGTCTCTGCTTATATAGAAAAGGCTTTGGTCCCGGTTCGTGGCACAAACCGGGACCAATGCCCCCCTTTAGTCCCGGTTGGTGCCACCAACCGGGACCAAAGGCCAATTTTCGGCAGCCCAAAGGGCGGGAAGCGGCGGCCTTTGGTCCCGGTTGGTGGCACCAACCGGGACTAAAGGTGGGCAATGGTCCCGGTTGGTGCCACGAACCGTGACCAATGCCCCCTTCAGTCCCGGTTGGTGCCACCAACCGGGACCAATACCCTTGTGCTGCCCCGCGCCCATAAGTTTAGTCCCACATCGCTAGTTGACAGCGCCCAACACCAGTTTATAAGCTCTGCTGCCTCCTCCCTCTCGAACTCCTCTGAACTGCAGGCCTATGGGCCTAATTTTACACTGCTTTGCCTGTGGGCCTATTGGGCCTTCTGCGGGCCTGAATCCTGGCCCATGTAGGGTTTCTAGTCGTATTCAGGCCGTGGAGGCCCAGTAGGTGGCATTTTTTTGGTTTTTTCTTTTTTATTTCTACATTTTTTTGGTTTTTTATTTTTTTATTTCTACTTAAAACTAAATACTTACAGTTTTTTAGTGATTTCTTTTTGCTTTTAGGTCACAAAAATTATAAATTTTCTGTTAGTGCCATTAGTTTTAAATTTTAAATAGTTTAAATTTGAATTTTTAAATTTTTTTGTGAATCACTAGTTTATGAATAACTTTACTATAAAATTAGAATTTTTTTCTATTTATTTTTTATTTCTACTTAAAACTAAATACTTACAGTTTTTTAGTGATTTCTTTTTGCTTTTAGGTCACAAAAATTATAAACTTTCTGTTAGTGCCATTAGTTTTAAATTTTAAATAGTTTAAATTTGAATTTTTAAAAATTTGTGTGAATCACTAGTTTATGAATAACTTTACTATAAAATTAGAATTTTTTTCTTCTTTGCTATTTATTTTTTATTTATACTTACAATTAAATACTTATAGTTTGATTTTAGGTCACACAAATTATATTCTTTTTGCTATTGAAGAATATTATAGTTTTATTTTAGTTGATCATAACATAATATTTTAATTGATTGTTTTTATTTTCATAAAAGTTTTGTAGTTCATTCTGTTTGCTATTAATTCATTCTTTGAGCTAAGTGACTCTGAAATTGGAAAGCATTTCAAAATGAACTCTGAAAAGGTTGAAAGTTGGCATGGTATCATCATTTCACCCACATAGCATGTTCCAAAAAGTAGAGAGGGTTACGACAAAAACTTGATGCACTTCGTGTACAAAATGGACAATCACTTTCGAAGTATCAAAGTTTCGAACCATAAGACATGAAAGCATTTCAAATGAACTCTGAAAAAGTTGAAAGTTGGGATGGTATCATAATTTCACCCACATAGCATTTGCTTATTGCGGGAGAAAGTCTTCACTTTTTCTTCGCTTGTGTCATTTGCTTATTGCGCCGTAACCATGGATAATCTTCATTGTTTATCAGGATGCTTGGGTCAGCCTTGACATTGAAGGGAGGAATTTCATGAAACTTTTCATAATCTTCAGACATGTCTGTCTTGCCGTCCACTCCCAGGATGTCCCTTTTTCCTGAAAGAACTATGTGGCGCTTTGGCTCATCGTATGATGTATTCGCTTCCTTATCTTTTCTTTTTCTCGGTTTGGTAGACATGTCCTTCACATAGATAACCTGTGCCACATCATTGGCTAGGACGAACGGTTCGTCAGTGTACCCAAGATTTTTCAGATCCACTGTTGTCATTCCGTACTGTGGGTCTACCTGTACCCCGCCGCCTAACAGATTGATCCATTTGCACTTAAACAAAGGGACCTTAAAATCAGGTCCGTAGTCAAGTTCCCATATGTCCACTATGTAACCATAATATGTGTCCTTTCCGCTCTCGGTTGCTGCATCAAAGCGGACACCGCTGTTTTGGTTGGTGCTCTTTTGATCTTGGGCGATCGTGTAAAATGTATTCCCATTTATCTCGTATCCTTTGTAAGTCAATACAGTCAAAGATGGTCCCCTGGACAACAAGTACAACTCATCACAAACAGTGTTGTCACCTCTGAGACGTGTTTCCAACCAACTGCTGAAAGTCCTGATGTGTTCACATGTAATCCAGTCGTCGCACTGCTCCGGGTGTTTGGAGCGCAGACTGTTCTTGTGTTCATCGACATACGGGGTCACCAAGGTAGAGTTCTGTAGAACTGTGTAGTGTGCTTGAGACCAAGAATATCCGTCCCTGCATATTATTGAGTCTCTTCCCAGAGTGCCTTTTCCAGTCAGTCTCCCCTCATACCGCGATTTAGGGAGACCTATCTTGTTAAGGCCAGGAATGAAGTCAACACAAAACCCGATAACATCCTCTATTTGATGGCCCATGGAGATGCTTCCTTCTGGCCTAGCGCGGTTACAGACATATTTCTTTAGGACTCCCATGAACCTCTCAAAAGGGAACATATTGTGTAGAAATACGGGCCCCAGGATGACAATCTCGTCGACTAGATGAACTAGGACGTGCGTCATGATATTGAAGAAGGATGGTGGGAACACCAGCTCGAAACTGACAAGACATTGCGCCACATCACTCCTTAGCCTTGGTACGATTTCTGGATCGATCACCTTCTGAGAGATTGCATTGAGGAATGCACATAGCTTCACAATGGCTAATCGAACGTTTTTCGGTAGAAGCCCCCTCAATGCAATCGGAAGCAGTTGTGTCATAATCACGTGGCAGTCATGAGACTTTATGTTCTGAAACTTTTTCTCTGGCATATTTATTATTCCCTTTATATTCGACGAGAAGCCAGTCGTGACCTTCATACTGAGCAGGCATTCAAAGAAGATTTCTTTCTCTTCTTTCGTAAGAGCGTAGCTGGCAAGACCTTTATACTGCTTCGGAGGCATGCCGTCTTTTTCGTGCAAATGTTGCAGGTCCTCTCGTGCCTCGGGTGTATCTTTTGTCTTCCCATACACGCCCAAGAAGCCTAGCAGGTTCATGCAAAGGTTCTTCGTCACGTGCATCACGTCGATTGAGGAGCGGACCTCTAGGTCTTTCCAGTAGGGTAGGTCCCAAAATATAGATTTCTTCTTCCACATGGGTGCGTGTCCCTCAGCGTCATTCGGAACAGCTAGTCCACCGGGACCCTTTCCAAAGATTACGTAGTGTAGATCATTGACCATAGCAAGCACGTGAACACCGGTGCGCATGGCGGGCTTCTTCCGGTGATCTGCCTCGCCTTTGAAATGCTTGCCTTTCTTTCGACATTGATGGTTGGTCGGAAGAAATCGACGATGGCCCAGGTACACATTCTTCCTGAATTTGTCCAGGTATATACTTTCAGTGTCATCTAAACAGTGCGTGCATGCGTGACATCCTTTGTTTGTCTGTCCTGAAAGGTTACTGAGAGCGGGCCAATCGTTGATGGTCACGAACATCAACGCCTTATGGTTAAATTCCTCCTGTCTGTGCTCATCCCACGTACGTACACCGTTTCCATTCCACAGCTGTAAAAGTTCTTCAACTAATGGCCTTAGGTACACATCAATTTTGTTGCCGGGTTGCTTAGGGCCTTGGATGAGAACTGGCATCATAATGAACTTCCGCTTCATGCACATCCAAGGAGGAAGGTTATACATACATAGAGTCACGGGCCAGGTGCTGTGATTGCTGCTCTGCTCCCCGAAAGGATTAATGCCATCCGCGCTTAAAGCAAACCATACATTCCTTGGGTCCTTTGCAAACTCATCCCAGTACTTTCTCTCGATTTTTCTCCACTGCGACCCGTCAGCGGGTGCTCTCAACTTCCCATCTTTCTTTCGGTTCTCACTGTGCCATCGCATCAACTTGGCATGCTCTTCGTTTCTGAACAGACGTTTCAACCGTGGTATTATAGGAGCATACCACATCACCTTCGCAGGAACCCTCTTCCTGAGGGGCTCGCCGTCAACATCACCAGGGTCATCTCGTCTGATCTTATACCGCAACGCACCGCATACCGGGCATGCGTTCAGATCCTTGTATGCACCGCGGTAGAGGATGCAGTCATTAGGGCATGCATGTATCTTCTCCACCTCCAATCCTAGAGGGCATACGACCTTCTTTGCTGCGTATGTACTGTCGGGCAATTCGTTATCGTTTGGAAGCTTCTTCTTCAATATTTTCAGTAGCTTCTCAAATCCTTTGTCAGCCACAGGATTCTCTGCCTTCCACTGCAGCAATTCCAGTACGGACCGAGCTTTGTGTTGCCATCTTCGCAATTGGGGTATAACCCTTTTTTGTGATCCTCTAACATGCGATCGAACTTCAGCTTCTCCTTTTGACTAATGCATTGCGTCCTTGCATCGACAATGACCCGGCGGAGATCATCATCATCGGGCACATCGTCTGGTTCCTCTTGATCTTCAGCAGCTTCACCCGTGGCAGCATCATTGGGCACATCGTCTGGTTCCTGTTGATCTTCACCAGCTCCCCCCGTTGCAGCATCACCGTATTCAGGGGGCACATAGTTGTCATCGTACTCTTCTTCTTCGCCGTCTTCCATCATAACCCCTATTTCTCCGTGCCTCGTCCAAACATTATAGTGTGGCATGAAACCCTTGTAAAGCAGGTGGGAGTGAAGGATTTTCCGGTTAGAGTAAGACCTCGTATTCCCACATTCAGTGCATGGACAACACATAAAACCATTCTGCTTGTTTGCCTCAGCCGCATCGAGAAACTCATGCACGCCCTTAATGTACTCGTGGGTGTGTCTGTCACCGTACATCCATTGCCGGTTCATCTGCGTGCATTATATATAATTAAGTGTCCAAATTAATAGAAGTTCATCATCACATTAAAACCAAAGTGCATACATAGTTCTCATCTAACAACATATAGCTCTCCAGAGCATCTAATTAATTAAACCATACATTGAAACTATGTAAAACATTTCAATGCGAAAACAAATGCGATCATAATCGCAACCAAGGTAACAATTGATCCAACGGCATAATGATACCAAGCCTCGGTATGAATGGCATATTTTCTAATCTTTCTAATCTTCAAGCGCATTGCATCCATCTTGATCTTGTGATCATCGACGACATCCGCAACATGCAACTCCAATATCATCTTCTCCTCCTCAATTTTTTTTATTTTTTCCTTCAACAAATTGTTTTCTTCTTCAACTAAATTTAACCTCTCGACAATAGGGTCGGTTGGCATTTCCGATTCACATACATCCTAGATAAATAAAATCTATGTCACGTTGGTCGGCATAATTTTCATAAACAATAAATGAACCAATAGTTATGAAGATAATATACATACCAAATCCGAATCATAGACAGGACGAGGGCCGACGGGGGCAGATACCAAAACCATCGCACTATATAAGATGCAATAATAAATGTAAGAAAATGATACAAGTATCTATCTAAACAGAGAAGTAAGAATATTTTTCCTTTCAGAAAGAAGATAAGAACAAGAGGCTCACCACGGTGGTGTCGGTGATGAGATCAGCGCGGGTGATCGACGACGGTGAAGACGGGGACGGAGCGTGACGGACTACTAAATCTAGACAAATCTCGAGGAAAATGGAGCTTGGAGGTCGAGCTTCAAGAGGAGAAAGTTTAAGTAGTGTGGCTCGGGCATTCCATCGAACACCTCATGTGCATAGGAGGTGAGCTAGAGCACCAGAAACCCCTCCCCTCGCCGGCCAAAGAAAAACAGAGCACTGGAGTGCTTTGATCGCGGGCGAGGGTATATATAGGCACCTCATAGGTCCCGGTTTGTGGCAAGAACCGGGACTAAAGGGGAGCCTTTGGTCCTGGTTCAGGCCACCAACCGGGACCAATGGTGGTGGGCCAGGAGCGAGGCCCATTGGTCCCGGTTCGTCCCACCAACCGGGACCAAAAGGTCCAGACGAACCGGGACCAATGGCCCACGTGGCCCGGCCGGCCCCCTGGGCTCACAAACCGGGACCAATGCCCACATTAGTCCCAGTTCTACACTGAACCGGGACTAATGGGCTGAGCCGGCCTGGACCATAGTCCTGTTTTCTACTAGTGATGGATTGCCATCTGCTTACTTGCTTACTATATAAATCATATATTTGAATTATATCATGCCATCATGTTTACATAGTACATACACATCATCTATCTGAATTATGGCATGGCAACCCATTTAATAAAGATATCATATAGTTATATCATCTCATCATGTTTAGTGTTTACAGTCATCATATTTTGAATTATGGCATTCTATCCGTGAATGTATGTGAATTATGGCATGCCAACCTATTTAATAAACACATTATATAGTTATGTCATGTCATCCTGTTTACATAGTCTCATATTTTGAACTATGTCTTTCCATCTTTTTTAGTTAGCCATCATAATGTGAAATTGTGTCATGTTATCTTGTTTAGTTAGCCATCATATATGTGAAATTGTGTCATGCTATCCTGTTTGGTTAGACAACATAAATATGAATTATTTCATGCCCTCTTTTATTCCCCACTATCCATTGCACTTGTCTATCATATAATATCTATACTTTCAATTACTTTTCTTGTTTATCAGCCATTTGAATTAGAGAGCGTGATGGCAGTATCTAAGGGAGTAACAACACGGTCTTCAGAAAAGATAGTGCTACCAGGTGATGCAAATAGAACCACGGTTGTACTTTCCCAAGGACCAGATCCACCACACATAACCCAGACTCTCGCAGATTCTACCCCTACCCAGTTGGATAGAGAACCAGCTACACCCCTTCTAACCCCAACCCCGGCAGATAGTAACCCAGCTCCAGTTGACACAGCACCATCTCCACCACAGAGCACCCAAACATGAGCAGTTAGTAAGGGAACTACAGTGCCCAAAGCACGAGGACGACCACTCCAAATCCCAACTCAACGCTTAAAGGAGAAGAATATTTGTTCTCAGGTCAGGTTCTGTAGCTATGGTTCAAACTCCTTTGCTCTTGCATGAGTGTGTTTACTCATACCAACTATTTTCAAATTTGAAGGATGGAATTGAAACTCCAATGGCGCAACAGGTATGTTTTAAACCTGTTTCTTTAACTGGTTTGCTGTTGTAACCTGCTCTATGTTGATTCCAGTTTCAATTGAATAAACAGTTATGTTCTCATGTCATGCACATTACAAGTGTTGTTATTGCTCTATAGTTACCCACACTTATATTATGTCTATTATGCTTTGTCTTGAACAAATATTATTTGAACTGTGTCTCTATCTTGATTTGGCAACAAAAACTAGAATGGTATAGACCATAAAGTGACCATGGTACATAGATATATGTTTGTTTCATGCTGTTATCTTGTCCACTTTACTACTGAACTCAATTACCAAAATGAGTTTCATATACAACATGGTAAACATGTGATGTGTCTGCTTGTTTCTGTTTTAGAATGCGGACAAAATATTGGAGAATAGTACCGCATTATCCAATGGCAAAGGAAGTAATGCAGATAAGGTTCAAGATAGTGAGACATCCCTGTTGGTCTCCAAGAAAGATGATAAAAACTATCTTGACGACAGTGAGGGAACCCAAAAGTCCTGTCTTGATGTAGTGTTCGAGTTACTGGCCACTACTGCTGGCACAAGCTCTTCGAACTCGCTGCCTGAATCAGTTCGTCTTCTTGAGTCTCAACTTCAAGTTGAAAGACATCGATCAGATGTGCTGCGACAAGAAGCTGAAGGACTGAGGAAGGTCCTGCAGAATTCAGATGCATATTTTCTGGTGCAATAGCAAGCGCTGGAGATTTAAGCGCCAAACAAGAGAAAGTTAATAAGCTTGCTAAGCATCTTGCCAGCATTATGGGTACCCAGGATATTGTTTCTTGAGATCTTCTAAAGTGGTTTCAGTTCTAGATTTGTTTTGCTGCGGCGTTTATTTGCGCTGGTCGCCAACTTTGACAACCAGTGTATATGATATGCTGCTTTGTTCCCTATATTTGCACTGGTGGCGAACTTTGATGCCCAGTGGATGTAATATGTGTAATAGCCGTGATAGCATAGCGTTAATTGCTTGCTTATTTATTTCCTTGTTGTCTTGTTTATTTGTTTGCTTGTAGTCATTGCAGTTCTTTTTCCGCGGTTAGCTAGTGGCTGCAATAACCTATTTTTTAAAACTAGGCCACAATAACCATGGGCTAATATTTACTATAGTGACACTGGGCCTCCTACTGGCTGTAGAAACAGTGGGCCTTCTACGGGCCGTAGAAACAATGGGCCTTCTACGGGCCGTAGAAACAATGGGCCTTCTACGGGCCGTATTATCAATGGGCCTTATACGGGCCGTATAATCGATTGGCCAAACATGGGCCAAACAGACCGCATTATGGCCGTAAAGGGGCTAGAATTGGAATCGTCCGTTCATGGGCCGACCATAACAGGCCATTGTTAATAGGTTGTATTTGATGATGCTATGAAATCGGCCCAACGTATTAACGGACCACAAACGGGCCGACTGTAACCACGGGCTGAATTTGGCCCACAAGCAGAAAATGACAATAACGGGCCATAAGTAAACGAATGCTGGAAATGAGCCCAAGAATAAATGGGCTCTGAGAAGGATGAAAGATAACATGGGCTGGAAACGACCCAACGGAATAACGGGCCGTTAATGGGTGTAAAGTGATACACTGTTCATTACGGCCCAGTTTCTCCACGGGCCATTAGTAGGACAAGAGTTACATAGGGCCTCATATGGGCCGAAAGATGTCATGGGCCATACATGGTCCAGAAGTGAAAATGGGCTGGAATCATATTGGATGGCCTAGATGACGCTACTGGGCCTAATTCGGATAGGGTGTAACGGGCCTTGGATTAACGGGCTGTAAATGGGCTATATTCGAACAGGCCGTTAACAGGCTTTCCATGGGCCGGCCCGCCAGCTTTTGACCAAGTCAAACGGGCCGACCTTTTCACAGGAATGGGCCTCTGTTGGGCCGTGCCACGTGTCGACGTATCATAGGCACCTTCCGTCCAATGAGTGGTTGACATCTGTCCGAACGATGAGCCGACATGTGTTTCCTCCAGCCAATGATGATTTTACACGTGGAAAATCCCCATTGGTAGGGGCTGTTAACGGGTTATCGGATCCAAAACCCGACCCGATAGGTTAACTGCGTTCCATTACGGTAGATGCCACGTGTCGGTCACCCTTGACGAAAGCACTTCTGTGACGCGCGATTTATCGTCATGGAAGTGGACACTTCCGTGATGATAATTTTGGTAATATCATGGAACACTTCTACGACAACACATGGATGACTATCTTGATTCTGTCATAAATTTGTCATGGATGTACATGCATGACAAAATAAGCGACCTACTGTGACAAACACGTATCATCACGGAAGTGTATTTTTTTGTAGTGGTGTATCCTTGAGCAACGAGACGAGCTTTGTTTCTGACAACTTGACCATGCTCATCTTGCTTGTTGCGATATATCCATTTAGTGCCTATGATATTGTGCTCACGAGGATCAGGACGCTTGACTAGTTCCCGTACATTATTCAACTCAAATTGTTGAAGCTCTTCTTGCATAGCTTGAATCCATTCAGGTTCCATGAAGGCTTCATCAACTTTCTTTGGTTCAGATATTGAGACAAATGCGAAGTGTCCACAAAAATTTGCTAGTTGTGTTTCCCTTGAACGAGTGAGTGGACCAGGTGCATTGATGCTGTCAATTATTCTCTCAATCGGTACTTCATTTGCAACATGAGGATGAATAGGACGAAGATTTTGCTCTTGCTGATCATTGTCATCGTTAGAAGGATTGTCTTCAGGCTGAGCATTGTCTTCAGGTTGATCAGGTGCAGAGATGATGAGTTCCTCTTCAGGCTGAGCTTCAGACGGTATGATTTCTCCAGTTCCCATAAGCTTGATGGTTTCATTGGATGGAACTTCATCTAGCACATTTGGCAGGTGCTCTCTTTGCGAGCCGTTAGTCTCATCGAACCACACATCCACAGTTTCAACCACGTTATAGTGAAAGAGGTTGAAGACTCTGTAGGAGTGCGAGTCCTTTCCGTATCCAAGCATAAAACCTTCATGTGCTTTCGGTGCAAATTTTGAAGTGTGATGTGGATCCTTGATCCAGCAACTAGCACCAAATACTCTGAAGTAACTGACATTTGGCTTCTTACCAGGGAGGAGCTCATAGGATGTTTTGTTCAGAAGCTTGTGAAGATAAACACGGTTGATAGTATGGCATGCAGTATCAATGGCTTCAGGCCAGAACTTTCTTGGAGTCTTGTATTCATCGAGCATCGTCCGGGCCATCTCAATAAGTGTTCTGTTCTTGCGTTCCACGACGCCATTCTGCTGCGGCGTGTACGGAGCTGAGAACTCATGAGTGATGCCCAAAGTGTCAAGATAAGTGTGGAGGCCAGTGTTCTTGAATTCAGTGCCATTGTCACTTCTGATGTGCTTGATCTTGACGCCATAGTTGTTCATGGCTCGATTGGCGAAGCGTCTGAAGACATCCTGAACTTCAGTCTTGTAGAGGATTATATGCACCCATGTATATCTTGAATAATCATCAACAATGACGAAGCCATAGAGACAAGCAGTAGTAGTAAGAGTTGAGTAGTGAGTGGGACCGAAGAGGTCCATGTGTAGCAGTTCGAAGGGTTGAGTCGTTGTCATGATTGTCTTTGAGGGATGCTTGGCCCTCGTCATCTTTCCAGCTTCGCAGGCACCGCATAAGTGATCCTTCTTGAACTTGAAGCCCTCGATGCCTATGACATGCTTCTTCTTTGCAAGAGTGTGCAAGTTCCTCATGCCAGCATGCCCTAGCCTCCGATGCCAAAGCCAACATTCTAAAGCTTTTGCAAGAAGACATACGGCAAATTGTGGTCTTGCTGAGAAATCTACCACGTACAAATCATCTTTCCGATACCCTTCAAAGACTAGAGACTTGTAAGATTCCATTAGAACAAGGCAACGATATCTTCCAAATATCACAATCATGTTTAAATCACAAAGCATTGAGACAGACATTAAGTTGAAGCCAAGGGTTCAACAAGCATCACTTTATCTATGTGTTGATCCCTCCAGATTGCAACTCTACCTAGACCCAATACCTTGCTTTTACCAGTATCAGCAAATGTGATGTGACTCTTGTCAGATGGACGTAAAGTTGAGTCCATGAGAAGACTTCGCTTGCCAGTCATGTGATTTGTACACCCACTATCAATAATCCATTCTGAAGCAGCTGGTGTCATACCCTACAGTGCAGTTAGGGGGATAGGCTTCATGAAGAGAATTGTGAAGCATAAACATTTGACGAGCAAGTGGATTATGAAAGCTTAGATCAAGGTTAGGACTGATAGGGCAAGTAGCAAGCGACTCAAGAACAAAATACATAATAATACAATTTGGGCATTTGATCTTGCGCCCTACAAGATGTTTAAGGTCCCTAGCAATAGCTTCTGACGAATTTGATTTTCGGTTGGAGACCCTTCCCTGCAAAAGAGAGTTAAGCTTTCTTAGCCACCCACATCTTCAAGGGTGGCTTCGAAGCAATGAGTCTAAGTGCATCATCTGAGAACTTTGGCTTTGGAGCCCTAACAAATAGTCTTGCAGGTGGACAATAGTACTCATACGAATAAGCAGAGTAATTCTTGGTCTTATGAACATGGCGGTTTTGATGAAATGTGCTCATATTCATAGGCCTGAGTATGGTTTCCCTGCAAAACATTTGCGTTAGTGTGACTCAGGTGAGTCCTCTGTCTGTATGAAGCCTTTGGACCATATGAAGCATGTGGTCTGGGGTTTATCTTCTTCACTTGTGGTGTCATGACGACATTCACAGGAAGATTCTCCAAACACTTTTTCGGCACCCAGACTTTCTTCATAGGTGGCCCATTCCTGCAGTTAGTATCAATATACCTGGCAAACACTTCACCATTCTGATTCTTAAACAGTTTATAGTTTGCATCAAAGGATTCATCAATAACAATGGGATTAGCACAAGTGAAGCCAGATAGGGTGGATGGATCCACTGAAGGTTCCTTTGCAGCAACCCATGTGGTTTTGGGGTACTGCTCAGGTTTCCAGTAAGAGCCATCAGCATTCATTTTCCTTTCGAACCCAACACCCTCTTTCCTAGGGTTTCGGTTCAGGATCTGCCTTTTGAGGACATCACATAGTGTCTGATGCCCTTTGAGACTTTTGTACATCCCTGTTTCAAGCAATGTCTTCAACCTAGCATTTTCATCAGCAATAGCAGTGGTATCCTCAACAGAGGGGTTAGTTACCACATCAACAGTTGAAGATATTGCAATGGTAGCAGCAGTAGAACATCCAGCAACAGAAGTAGCGTTGTCACGCTCAATGCATTTAAGACATGGTGGTTCAAATCCTTCCTGAGAGGAACTGATCTGTTTGGCGCAAAGTGACTCATTTTCCTTTTGAAGATCTTCATGAGCCGCTCTCAATTTCTCAAGATCTTTCTTCCTTTGAAGACAATCATGGGAAGCTTTTCATGAGTTATTGAGAGCGTTTCATGACGACTTTCAAGTTCCTCATACTTAACATGAAGATTTTTATGTCTTCAATTAAGGACTGAGATCGAGTCATTTCAGCGTCTAACAGGTCATCGCTTTTGTCTAACAGTTTTTGAATATGTTCCATAGCTTTCTGTTGTTCAGTTGCAATTTTAGCAAGTGTTTTGTAGCTGGGTTTGGAACCACAATCAGAGTCATCTTCACTAGATGTTTGATAGTGAGTAGTGCGTGTGTTTACCTTGGCACCGTGTGCCATGCAGAAGTAGGTGGGAGCAGAGTTGTCCTTGTCATTTGCATCGGCGTCGGTGATGAAGTCATTGTCTTCAGTGTTGAAGATGGACTTGGCAACATATGATGTAGCCAGACTTGCAACGCCAGAATCGGACTCTTCCTCAGACTCCACCTCCGCCTCCTCAGAAGCGGACTCCTCCTCTGAATCCATTTCCTTGCCAACAAACGCACGAGCCTTGCCAGATGAGCTCTTCTTGTGTGATGAAGACTTTGAGGAAGACTTGGAAGAAGACTTTGAGTATTTCTTCTTCTTCTTGTCGTCAGAATCATATTCCTTGCTCTTCTTCTTGTTGTTGTTCTCATTGTCCCACTGCGGACACTCAGAGATGTAGTGACCAGGTTTCTTGCACTTGTGACATGTTCTCTTCTCGTAGTCATGAGTAGAAGCTTCATCATTCCTTGAGCTGGATCGTGAGGACTTTCTGAAGCCTTTCTTCTTGGTGAATTTCTGAAACTTCTTCACAAGCATAGCAAGCTCCTTTCCAATGTCTTCAGGATCATCCGAACTGCAATCAGATTCTTCTTCAGATGAAGAAACATCTTTTGCCTTCAAAGCACGAGTTCGCCCATAGTTCGGACCGTAGATGTCTCTTTTCTCAGAAAGCTGAAACTCATGTGTGTTGAGCCTTTCAAGTATGTTAGACGGATCGAGTGTCTTGAAGTCATGGTGTTCTTGAATCATTGGGGCTAGGGTGTCAAATGAGCTGTCAAGTCATCTCAGGAGTGTCTTGACGACTTCATGCTTGGTGATCTCAGTAGCGCCGAGAGCTTGAAGCTCATTTGTGATGTCAGTGAGTCGATCAAATGTGAGCTGAACATTCTCATTGTCGTTTCTCTTGAAGCGGTTGAAGAGGTTGCGGAGGACACTGATTCTTTGATCTCTCTGGGTTGAGACGCCTTCGTTGACCTTGGAGAGCCAGTCCCAGACTAGCTTAGATGTTTCCAGAGCACTCACACGGCCATACTGCCCTTTGGTCAGATTACCACAGATGATGTTCTTGGCAGTGGAGTCCAGTTGAATGAACTTCTTGACATTAGCAGCGGTGACACCTTCACCAGCCTTGGGGACGCCATTCTTGACGACATACTAGAGGTCGACATCAATGGCTTCCAGATGCATGCGCATCTTATTCTTCCAGTAGGGATATTCAATCCCATTGAAGACTGGGCACGCACCGGAGACTTTGATTATCCTTGTAGTCGACATAGCTAAAACTCCAGGTGGTTAAACCGAATCACACGGAACAAGGGAGTACCTTGCTCTGATACCAATTGAAAGTGCTAGTGATCGACTAGAGGGGGGGTGAATAGGCGATTTTTAGGAAAGTCTTCAAAACATGGAAGTTTCGAAGACAAACGATAGAAATAAACCTATTACCATGCAGCGGAAGGTAGACTACACTAAGCAAGCCATAGTCAAGTATTCAAAGAAATGAAAGCACAAAGACTAATAGCAGCTAGGCAGTATAGATCAGGATGGAAGATAATATGAAGCCAATCAGAACAAGCAGTCACACAGTGAAGACAGAAGATAATGCAGACAAGCAATGACTTCACAAGGACCAACTATAAATAAAGAGATGGGGAAGATAGAACCAGTAGCTCATTGAAGACAATGATTTGTTGGACCAGTTCCAGTTGCTGTGACAACTGTACGTCTGGTTAGGGAGGCTGAGATTTAACTCAGAAGACCGTGTCTTCACCTTATTCCCCTTGAGCAAAGGACACCCAGTCCTCGCCCAATCACTCTGGTAAGTCTTCAAGGTAGACTTCCAAACCTTCACAGACTTCGTTCACCGGCGATCCACAATGACTCTTGGATGCTCAGAACGCGACGCCTAACCGGCTGGAGGATTCACAGTCCTCAAGTGTAATAATTCTTCAGATCACACAGACAGGAAGACTTAAGTGATGCCTAACACTCTTTGGCTCTGGGTGTTTAGGGCTTTGTCCTCGCAAGAAATTCTCTCTCAAAGGCTTCGAGGTGGGTTGCTCTCAAACGACAAAAGCCGTACACTAACTCTGAGCAGCTAATCGTTTATGGTTGTAGGGGGTGGACTATTTATACCCACTAGGCGACCCGACCTGATTTGTTCGAAATGACCCTGGGTCACTGAGGAACTAACACATGTTCCAACGGTCAGATTTCAAACACACACGACAACTTTACTTGGGCTACAAGCAAAGCTGACTTATCCAGCTCTGGATAAGATTTGCTCTCATTGTCTTCGCTCGAAAACATAGGATTTTGGTTAAGCATCACTTCAGTCATTCTGACTGGTTCACTTGGACCCCACTTAACAGTACGGTGGTTACTATGACTCAACAAAGAAGAAAAAGAACGACGAAACAACTAAGTCTTCGCGCTCCATAGTCTTCACGCGATGCCTTCTCTTGTCATAGTCTTCAATGTGAATGTCTTCACATACCACCTTTGACTTCAATGTCTTCATACAATTTTAGGGGTCATCTCTGGTAGGAAAACCGAATCAATGAGGGACTTCTACTTGTGTTGTCCTGCAATTCTCACAAACACATTACTCCCTCAACCAGGTTTGTCGTCAATACTCCAAAACCAACTAGGGGTGGCACTAGATGCACTTACACAAGGGACTTGCGCATAGCCTCCTACTGGATTGATACCTTGGTTCTCAAAAACTGAGGGAAATACTTACCCTACTTTGCTGCATCACCCTTTCCTCTTCAAGGGAAAATCAACGCAGTGCTCAAGAGGTAGCATTAAGTCGATGCCAGCTTCGACGCAGATCTGGATGACTCCAAGTCACAAACCGGATACGTGTACATTTTGAATGGTGGGGTAGTCAGCTGGTGCTGTTGCAAGCAAAGTGTCGTGGCGGGGTCTACATGTGAAGCGGAGTACATAGTAGCCTCGGAGGCAGCACAGGAAGCAGTCTGGATGAAGGAGTTCATCACCGACCTAGGAGTTATTCCCAATGCGTCTGGCCCAATGACTCTCTTTTGTGACAACACTGGAGCTATTGCCCTTGCCAAGGAGCCCAGGTTTCACAAGAAGACCAGGCATATCAAGCGTCGCTTCAACTCCATTTGTGAATATATTCAGGATGGAGACATATATATTTGTAAAGTGCATACAGATCTGAATATCGCAGATCCGTTGACTAAACCTCTTTCGCGAGCTAAACATGATCAACACCAGAACTCTATGGGTGTTCGATTCATCACAATGTAACTAGATTATTGACTCTAGTGCAAGTGGGAGACTGTTGGAAATATGCCCTATAGGCAATAATAAAGTGGTTATTATTATATTTCCGTGTTCATGATAACTGTCTATTGTTCATGCTATAATTGTATTAACCAAAAACCGTAATACATGTGTGAATACATAGATCATAATATGTCCCTAGTAAGCCTCTAGTTGACTAGCTCATTGACCAATAGATGGTCATGGTTTCCTGACCATGGACATTGGATGTCATTGATAATGGGATCATATCATTGGGAGAATGATGTGATGGACAAGACCCAATCCTAAGCGTAGCGCAAGATCGTGTTGTTCGTTTGCTAAAGCTTTTCTAATGTCAAGTATCATTTCCTTAGACCATGAGATTGTGTAACTCCCGGATACTGTAGGAATGCTTTGGGTGTACCAAACGTCATAACGTAACTGGGTGGCTATAAAGGTGCACTACAGGTGTCTCCGAAAGTATCTGTTGGGTTGGCACGAATCGAGACTGGGATTTGTCACTCCATATGATGGAGAGGTATCTCTGGGCCCAGTCGGTAATGCATTATCATAACGAGCTCAATGTGACTAAGGAGTTAGCCACGGGATCATGCATTACGGAATGAGCAAAGAGACTTGCCGGTAACGAGATTGAACGAGGTATGGGGATACCGACGATCGAATCTCGGGCAAGTAACATACCGATGGACAAAGGGAATCGTATATGGGATTGATTGAATCCCTGACATCGTGGTTCATCCGATGAGATCATCATGGGACATGTGGGAGACAACATGGGTATCCAAATCCTGCTGTTGGTTATTGGCCGGAGAGATGTCTCGGTCATGTCTGCATGGTTCCCGAACCCGTAGGGTCTACACACTTAAGGTTCCGTGACGCTAGAGTTGTTATGGGAAATAGTATGTGGTTACCGAAGGTTGTTCGAAGTCCTGGATGAGATCCCGGACGTCATGAGGAGTTTCAGAATGGTTCGAAGATGAAGATTTATATATGGGAAGTCCTTATTCGGTTGCTGGAAGTGTTCGGGGGTTACCGGTATTGTACTGGGGCCACCGAAGGGGTTCCGGAGGTCCATCGGGAGGGTCCACCTGCCCCGGAGGGCCCTATGGGCTGAATATATAGGGAAACCAGCCCCTAGGTGGGCTGGGCGCCAACTCCCCCTAGGGCCCATGCGCCTAGGGTTGGGGGAAACCCTAGAGGGGGCTATTATAGGTCACTATTCATGCTATTTTGACCCAAAATTTGTCTTTTTTGAAAAGAAGTCAAAGAGGAATTTTCTTTTTTTGGAACTTTTCTCACTAGTACAATGAAAGGTCAAGTTTATTTCAAAAATATTTTCGGAAATTTTTTACTTTTTGTTGAATTGCTAAAAAAAATTCCATATAGGGTACATATGTACCCAGGAACCAAAAGTTCCCCTCCTTCTGTCCTCCCGCTTTATATACTCCCTTCCTTCCAAAATATAAATCTTTCTACAGATTTTAATATGAACTTGTACGGATGTATATAAACATATTTTTTAAGCATAGATTCACTCATTTTGCTCTGTATGTAATCCATATTAAAATCTATAGAAAGACCAATATTTACGAACGGAGGGAGTATAAAGTAACGATCATCAACAACCCGATACAAACGCATGCCAATACAACACACACTCAAGTCAGGATACACAGACACTAAGCGTAGCAACATCACCCCTAACACTACAAGAGCAACCGAGGCCTTCAACCATGAACACGCCACCGTGAAGAGATGAAGCTGCATATGATGAACCGTAGGCTCCAAGGCGGCGCCTTTGGGAAGATTATGACACTGGAGCGCCCCCAATGCCCGATCTGAGGATCAGAGTTTCCCCTAAAGCAACACGACGGGCAATGAGAACCACGACGATGCCTTCAAAAAGGAAACGAACTTCGTCGCCACCGGTCCATCCAAAGATAGAACATGTTTTCACCCCGACCGACACTCATCGCCACCGAATGCCACACCCCCGGCTACCACGCCACCCACATGGCCATGGCCGCCAGGCAGCACCGAGCCATGGGCTCTGCCCATGAGCACCACACTACCACCACCTGGGCCGCCGCCCCGGCAACCAAGACCTTGACACCATGTAAACCCGAGACCCGTCGTTACGCCAACCAAAGAGATGAGCGGAAAGGCCATGCCTTTCGCATCCCTGGACGGCCCCCAGCATCGAGACACAGTAGGCTGGCCAAAACTGGCCTCCATTGACCCGTCCTGCAACATCAGGCGCGAGACGAGCTCGGTCCTACTGTCGGGCGTGAGGCGAGGTCGGTCCTGCAGCCGGCCACTAGATGAAGGAAATATGCCCTACAGGCAATAATAAAGTTGTTATTTATATTTCCTTATATCATCATACATGTTTATTATTCATGCTAGAATTGTATTAGCCGGAAACTTAGTACATGTATGAATACATAGACAAACAGAGTGTCCCTAGTATGCCTCTACTTGACTAGCTAGTTAATCAAGGATGGTTAAGTTTCCTAGCCATGGACATGTGTTGTAATTTGATGAACATGATCACATCATTAGAGAATGATGTGATGGACTAGACCCATCCGTTAGCTTAGCACTATGATCGTTTAGTTTATTTCTATTGCTTTCTTCATGACTTATACATGTTCCTATGACTATGCGATTATGCAACTCCCGAATACCGGAGGAAGACTTAGTGTGCTATCAAACATCACAATGTAACTGGGTGATTATAAATATGCTCTACAGGTATCTCCAATGGTGTTTGTTGAGCTGGCATAGATCGAGATTAGGATTTGTCACTCCGTGTATCGAAGAGGTATCTCTGGGCCCTCTCGGTAATGCACATCACTATAAGCCTTGCAAGCAATGTGACTAATGAGTTAGTTACGGGATGTTGCATTACGGAATGAGTAAAGAGACTTGCCGGTAACGAGATTGAACTAGGTATTGAGGTACCGACGATCGAATCTCGGGCAAGTAATATACCGATGACAAAGGGAACAACGTATGTTGTTATGCGGTTTGACCGATAAAGATCTTCGTAGAATATGTAGGAACCAATATGAGCATCCAGGTTCCGCTATTGGTTATTGACCGGTAGTGAGTCTCGGTCATGTCTATATAGTTCTCGAACCCGTAGGGTCCGCACGCTTAACGTTCGATGACGATCGGTACTATGAGTTTATGTGTTTTGATGTACCGAAGGTAGTTCGGAGTCCCGGATGTGATCACGGACATGACGAGGAGTCTTGAAATGGTCAAGACATAAAGATCGATATATTGGAAGGCTATGTTTGGACACCAGAATGGTTCCGGATGAGTTCGGGCATTTTCTGGAGTACCGGGAGGTTACCGGAACCCCCTGGGGAGTCAATGGACCTTATTGGGCCTTAGTGGGAGAGAGGAGGAGGCGGCCAAGGTGGGGGCGCCACCCCCCAAGCCCAATCCGAATTGGGAAGGGGGTTGGTCCTCCTTTCCTTCTCTCCTTCTCCCTCTTCCTTCTTCTCCTACTCCAACTAGGGAAAGGGGGAAACCTACTCCTACTAGGAGTAGGAATCCCCCTTGGGCACGCCATAGAGAGGGCTGGCCCTCCCATCCTCCACTCCTTTATATACGGGGGAAGGGGCACCCCATAGACACACAAGTTGATTGTTTAGCCGGGTGCGGTGCCCCCTCCACAGGTTTCCACCTCAGTCATATCGTTGTAGAGCTTAGGCGAAGCCCTGCGTCGGTAACTTCATGATCACTGTCATCACGCCGTCGTGCTGACAAAATTCTCCCTCGACCTCAACTGGATCTAGAGTTCGTGGGACGTGACCGAGCTGAACGTGTGTAGATCACGGAGGTGTCGTACCTTCGGTGCTAGGATCGGTCGAATTGAGAAGACGTACGACTACATCAACCACGTTGTCATAACGCTTCCGCTTACGGTCTACGAGGGTACGTGGACAAAAATCTCCCCTCTTGTTGCTATGCATCACCTAGGTGGATCTTGCATGTGCGTAGGAAGTTTTTTGAAATTACTGCATTCCCCAACACTAGACGAGCTCTGTATTGTAGCACCTGGCGCAAGACGAGAGATGGACCGCAGCTAGGAGAGGGCCAACCCTTCGACAAAAGTAATGCCCGAACGGCGAGGAGAAGGATTGAAGGCCGACACAGGCCACCTATGAATGAGCCGACGCCGGAACATGCCAACCGCCACCGCAGCCGACCTGCCAAGCAGCCATGGAGCCACCCACGACTGAAGCAGCAGCCACACCGGGCAACTGTCCAACCCACGTCGCCCGGCGAGCTCCAAGCGTCGGAGCCGCTGAGCACGCAACCACTGTCAGGATCGATCTAGCCTCGCAGACCGAATGGATCGATCACCTGTACACACCACTAACAGGATCCCGATGGATCTAACAAGTTGAGATCGACAAAAATCTGATCTTGACGAGGATAGAGGAGATGGACAGTATAAATTGTAGGACAACAAGACAATTTACTGCAAATTAAAGAACTGAAATACAACAAGATAAGTAGATAAACTTTGGGATTTCATTTCTTAGCTTAACAATGATACAAGGATAGCCTTTATATAGGGTCTGGCCGGTGCATGATGACATCACATGAGAAATGCCGGTAATGCCCTTATATCAGATAATAGTAAATCCTTATTATAGTATACCATTATCCTAACTAGTAGAACGCACGTGCGCTTGCTATTGACTACATCGACGACTTCTTTTTTATCGTTAAAACATTTTCATTTTCTTCATTTCTTCCTTCTCTCAACTAAAAATATTTCTCAGGGTGATATGTAAATGGATAAATTTACAATCATATGAAAATATCAAGGGCTAGAAACAAGTTTATCAAAAAATCATTTTCAGGACACATTCAGCATGAAAGTTATGGTGTCTGACATATTGAAATCAAATACAATGATGTCTGAAAGTTTGGAAACAAACACAATGGTTCGTTACCTCACCACCAAATCTCATTTACATTTCAGAACATGGTTGTCCTATCAATGTTTACCTGTAAAATCTCAGCTTCCGTTCCTTCGTCCAATCCTCTCTGTTGGGGAACGTAGCATGCAATTTCAAAAAATTTCTTACGATAACACAAGATCTATCTAGGAGATGCATAGCAATGAGAGGGGGAGAGTGTGTCCATCTACCCACATAGACCGAAAGCGGAAGCGTTAGGTTAACGCGGTTGATATAGTCGAACGTCTTCACAATCCAACTGATCTAGTACCGAACATACGGCGCCTTCGAGTTCAGCTCGATGACGTCCCTGGAACTCTTGTTCCAACAGAGGGTTGAGGGAGAGTTTCATCAGCACAACGGCGTGGTGATGGTGATGGTGATGTGATTCACGCAGGGCTTCACCTAAGCACTACGACGCTATGACCGGAGGAGTAAACTATGGAGGGGGGCACCGCACACGGCTAAGAGAACAGTTGATGTGCTATGGGGTGCCCCCTGCCCCCGTATATAAAGGAGGGGAGGAGGAGGCCGGCCACAAGGGGGAGCGCCATGGGGGGAGTCCTACAAGGACTCCACTCCTAGTAGGATTCGCCCGCCCCCCTTTTTCCTTTCTCACCGGAGGGGAAAATGAAGGAGAGGGAGAGGGAGAGGGAAAGGGGGGCCCCGCCCCCTCCTCATTGTCCTATTCGGACTCCCTTGGAGGAGAGCAAGCGCCACCCCTTGCGGGCTACCCTCTCTCTCCACTAAGGCCCATGTAGGCCCAATACTTCTTCGGGGGGTTCCGGTAACCCCTCGGTACTCCGGTAAAATACCCGAACTACTCGAAACCATTCTGATGTCCGAATACTACCTTCCAATATATGAATCTTTACCACTCGACTATTTCGAGACTCCTCGTCATGTCTGTGATCTCATCCGGGACTCCGAAAAAACTTCGGTCACCAAAACACATAACTCATAATACAAATCGTCATCGAACGTTAAGCGTGTGGACCCTACGGGTTCGAGAACTATGTAGTACATGACCAAGCCACATCTTTGGTAAATAACCAATAGCGGAACCTGGATGCTCATATTGGTTCCTACATATTCTATTAAAATCTATATCGGTCAAACTGCAATAACAACATACGTTATTCCCTTTGTCACCGGTATGTTACTTACCCGAGATTCGATCGTTGGTATCATCATACCTAGTTCAATCTCATTACCGGCAAGTCTCTTTACATGTTCTGTAATGCATCATCCCACAAATAACTCATTACTCACATTGCTTGCAAGGATTATAGTGATGTGCATTACCGAGAGGGCCCAGAGATACCTCTCCGATACTCGGAGTGACAAATCCTAATCTCGATCTATGCCAACCCAACAAACACCTTCGGGGACACCAGTAGAGCATATTTATAATCACCCAGTTATGTTGTGACATTTGATAGCACACAAGGTGTTCCTCCGGTATTCGGGAGTTGCATAATCTCACAGTCAGAGGAATATGTATAAGTCATGAAGAAAGCAATAGCAAAAAAACTTAACGATCATTATGCTAAGCTAACGGGTGGGTCTTGTCCATCACATCATTCTATAATGATGTGATCCCGTTCATCAAATGACAACACATGTCTATGGTTAGGAGACTTAACCATCTTTGATTAACGAGCTAGTCAAGTAGAGGCATACTAGGGACACTCTGTTTTGTCTATGTATTCACACATGTACTAAGTTTTCAGTTAATACAAATCTAGCATGAATAATAAACATTTATCATGATCTAAGGAAATATAAATAACTACTTTATTATTGCCTCTAGGGCATATTTCCTTCAGTCTCCCACTTGCACTAGAGTCAGTAATCTAGTTTACATAGTAATGATTCTAACACCCATGGAGTCTTGGTGCTGATCATGTTTTGCTCATGGAAGAGGCTTAGTCAATGGGTCTGCAACATTCAGATCCGTATGTATTTTGCAAATCTCTATGTCTCCATCCTTGACTTGATCACGGATGGAGATGAAGCATCTCTTGATGTGTTTGGTTCTCTTGTGAAATCTGGATTCCTTCTCTAAGGCAATTGCTCCAGTATTATCACAAAAGATTTTCATTGGACCCGATGCACTAAGTATTACACCTAGATCGGATATGAATTCCTTCATCCAGACTCCTTCATCTGCTGCTTCCGAAGAAGCTATGTACTTCGATTCACACGTAGATCCTGCCACGACGCTCTACTTGAACTGCACCAACTTACAACTCCACCATTCAATATAAATATGTATCCGGCTTGCGACTTTGAGTCATCCGGATCAGTGTCAAAGCATGCATCGATGTAACCATTTACAACAAGCTCTTTGTCACCTCGTCAACGAGAAACATATCCTTAGTCCTTTTCAGGTATTTCAGGATGTTCTTGACCGCTGTCCAGTGATCCACTCCTGGATTACTTTGGTACCTCCATGATAAACTTATAGCAAGGCGCACATCAGGTCTGGTACACAGCATTGCATACATGATAGATCCTATGGCTGAGGCATAGGGAATGACTTTCATTTTCTCTCTATCTTCTGAACTGGTCGGGCATTGAGTCTAACTCAACTTCACACTTTGTAATACAGTCAAGAACACTTTCTTTAACTGATCCATTTTGAACTTCTTCAAAACTTTATCAAGGTATGTGCTTTGTGAAAGCCCAATTAAGCGTCTTGATCTATCTCTATAGATCTTGATGCCCAATATATAAGCAGCTTCACCGAGGTCTTTCATTGAAAAATTCTTATTGAAGTATCCTTTTATGCTATCCAGAAATTATGTATTATTTCCAATCAACAATATGTCATCCACATATAATATTAGAAATGCTACAGAGCTCCCACTCACTTTTTTGTAAATACAGGCTTCTCCAAAAGTCTGTATAAAACTATATGCTTTGATCACACTATCAAAGCATATATTCCAACTCCGAGAGGCTTGCACCAGTCCATAAATGGATCGATGGAGCTTGCACACTTTGTTAGCACCTTTAGGATCGACAAAACCTTCTGGTTGCATCATATACAACCCTTCTTTAAGAAATCCATTAAGGAATGCAGTGTTGACATCCATTTGCCAAATTTCATAATCATAAAACGTGGCAATTGCTAACATGATTCGGACAAACTTACGCATCGTTGCGGGTGAGAAGGTCTCATCATAGTCAACTCCTTGAACTTGTCGAAAACCTTTCTCAATAAGTCGAGCATTGTAGACAGTAACATTACTGTCAGCGCCAGTCTTCTTCTTGAAGATCCATTTATTCTCTATGGCTTGGCGATCATTGGGCAAGTCAACCAAAGTCCACACTTTGTTCTCATACATGGATCCCATCTCAGATTTCATGGCCTGAAGCCATTTCATGGAATCTGGGCTCATCATCACTTCCTCATAGTTCGTAAGTTCGTCATGGTCTAGTAACATGACTTCCAGAACAGGATTATCGTACCACTCTGGTGCGGAACGTACTTTGCTTGACCTACGAGGTTCGGTAGTAACTTGATCTGAAGTTTCATGATCATCATCATTAACTTCCTCATTAATTGGTGTAGGCAACACTGGAACTGATTTCTGTGATGAACTACTTTCCAATTCGGGAGAAGGTACAATTACCTCACCAAGTTCTACTTTCCTCCCACTCACTTCTTTCGAGAGAAACTCCTTCTCTAGAAAGGATCCATTCTTAGCAACGAATATCTTGCCTTCGGACATGTGATAGAAGGTGTACCCAACAGTTACTTTTGGGTATCCTATGAAGATGCACTTCTCCGTTTTGGGTTTGAGCTTATCAGGATGAAACTTTTTGACATAAGCATCGCAACCCCAAACTTTAAGAAACGACAGCTTAGGTTTCTTGCTAAACCATAGCTCATACGGTGTCATCTCAACGGATTAAGATGGTGCCCTTTTTAACGTGAATACAGCTGTCTCTAATGCATAACCCCAAAACAATAGTGGTAAATCGGTAAGAGACATCATGGATCGCACCATATCTAATAAAGTACAGTTACGATGTTTGGACACACCATTACGCTGTGGTGTTCCAGGTGGCGTGAGTTGCGAAACTATTCCACATTGTTTCAAATGAAGACCAAACTCGTAACTCAAATATTCGCCTCCGCGATCAGATCGCAGAAACTTTATTTTCTTGTTACGATGATTTTCCACTTCACTGTGAAATTCTTTGAACTTTTCAAATGTTTTAGACTTATGTTTCATTAAGTAGATATACCCATATTTTCTCAAATCATCTGTGAAGGTCAAAAAATAATGATACCCGCTATGAGCCTCAACACTCATCGGACCGCATACATCAGTATGTATTATTTCCAATAAGTCAATGGCTCGCTCAATTGTTCCAGAGTAGGGGTGGGCATAAAAACCGACCAACCGAATACCGCACCGATATCGACACCGAATAAGCCGAATTTTCGTTTTTTTATACTCCCACACTTAAATTCGGTGTTGGTGTTCCATAACCGAATTTAAATCGGACGATTCGGTATTACACCGATAACCGAAACAGAAATCGAACGAGGCTCCCATGTATCGCCAAACGCTGTGATGTGACCGTCGACCGCGTGCGCAGGTCTGGCCATGCCGTGTATGAACGATCAAATATGTTAATTGTTTTGGAGGCACACATCATGCGCGTCCAGCCACACAGCTCTGTCCCACGTTCTATCCAAGTGCATGCATGCATGCTAAGCATTGTAGCAAGTAGCCTACTAGAGCCCTCGATTATAGGCCTGCGCCCCCCACTAACTACAAGGCCCACACAACAACCAGTGCGTGTGTTGACAGGGTGGATTGCGCGGTGTCCAGTGGCATATGAGTTTAGTCCCACATCGCTTGTGAAGCTCAACGCGACAAGGCGCTGGGTTATATAAGACTGTAGGGTGTACAGTACAAAGAGTACAAGCGTCAGCTGCTAAGCCTGTTCGGTATAAACCGAAAACTGAACCGAAATAATCGGTTAACCGAATTTTCGGTTAGCATTTTTTGCTTGCTAATTTTGGTTTTTTATTTTGATAACCGAATTTTAAAATAAACCAAACGGTAAAAACCGAATTTTTCGGTTTCTACCGAATGCCCACCCCTATTCCAGAGAATGGAGTTTTAGTCATCTTTCCTATGAGGCATGGTTCGCAAGCATCAAGTGATTCCAAAAGCCCATCAACATGGAGTTTCTGCATGTGCTTTACACCAATATGACCTATACGGTAGTGCCACAAATAAGTTGCACTATCATTATTAACTTTGCATCTTTTGGCTTCAATATTATGAATATGTGTATCACTATGATCGAGATTCAACAAAAATAGACCACTCATCAAGGGTGCATGACCATAAAAGATATTAGTCATATAAATAGAACAACCATTATTCTCTGATTTAAATGAATAACTGTCTCTCATCAAACAAAATCCATACATAATGTTCATGCTCAATGCTGGCACCAAATAACAATTATTCAGGTCTAAAACTAATCCCGAAGGTAGATGTAGAGGTAGCGTGCCGACGGCGATCACATCGACCTTGGAACCATTTCCGACGCGCATCGTCACCTCGTCCTTACCCAATCTTTGTTTAATCCATAGCCTCTGTTTCGAGTTGCAAATATGAGCAACAAAACCAGTATCAAATACACAGGCGCTACTACGAGCATTAGTAAGGTACACATCAATAACATGTATATCAAATATACCTTTCACTTTGCCATCCTTCTTGTCCGCCAAATACTTGGGGCAGTTCCCCTTCCTTTGACCAGTCCCTTTGCAGTAGAAGCACTCAGTTTCAGACTTAGGTCCAGACTTGGGCTTCTCCCCGGGAGTAGCAACATGCTTGCTATTCTTCTTGAAGTTCCCCTTCTTCCCTTTGCTCTTTTTCTTGAAACTAGTGGTCTCGTTAACCATCAACACTTGATGCTCCTTCTTGATTTCTACCTCCGTAGCCTTAAGCATCGCGAAGAGCTCGGGAATTGTATTTTCCATCCCTCGCCTATTATATTTCATCACGAAGTCTTTATATCCTAGTGGCAGTGATTGAAGAACTCTGTCAATGACACTATCATCAGGGAGATTAACTCCCAGCTGAGTCAAGTGGTTATGGTACCCAGACATTCTGAGTATGTGTTCACTGACAGAACTATTCTCCTCTATTTTGCAGCTATAAAACTTGTTGGAGACTTCATATCTCTCAACTCAGGCATTTGCTTGAAATATTAACTTCAACTCCTAGAACATCTCATATGCTCCATGATGTTCAAAATGTCTTTGAAGTCCCGATTCTAAGCTTTAAAGCATGGCACACTGAACTATTGAGTAGTCGTCAACTTTAGTTTGACAGACGTTCATAACGTCCGGAGCTGCTCCTGCAGCGGGCCTTGCACCTAGCGGTGCTTCCAGGATGTAATTCTTCTATGCAGCAATGAGGATAATCCTCAAGTTATGGACCTAGTCTGTGTAGTTGCTACCGTCATCTTTCAACTTAGCTTTCTCTAGGAACACATTAAAATTCAAGGGAACGGTAGCACGGGCCATTGATCTACAACAACATAGATATACAAAAACTATCAAGACTAAGTTCATGATAAATTAAAGTTCAATTAATCATATTACATAAGAACTCACACTTAGATAGACATCCCTCTAGTCATCTAAATGGTCATGTGATCCATATCAACTAAACCATGTCCGATCATCACGTGAGATGGAGTAGTTTTCAATGGTGAACATCTCTATGTTGATCATATCTACTATATGATTCATGTTCGAGCTTTTAGTCTCAGTGTTCCGAGGCCATATCTGCATATGCTAGGCTCGTCAAGTTTAACCCGAGTATTCTACATGTGCAAAACTGGCTTGCACCCATTGTATGTGAACGTAGAGCTTATCACACCCGATCATCACATGGTGTCTCGGTAGGATGAACTGCAGCAACGGTGCATACTCAGGGAGAACACTTATACCTTGAAATTTAGTGAGGGATCATCTTATAATGCTAACGTCGCACTAAGCAAAATAAGATGCATAAAAGATAAACATCACATGCAATCAAAATATGTGACATGATATGGCCATCTCCAAAGCACCGTCATGATCTCCATCGTCACCGGCTTCACACCTTGATCTCCATCATAGCGTCGTTGTCGTCTCGCCAACTATTGCTTCTACGACAATCGCTACCGCTTAGTGATAAAGTAAAGCAATTACATGGCGATTGCATTTCATACAATAAAGCGACAAACATAAGGCTCCTTCCAGTTGCCGATAACTTTTACAAAACATGATCATCTCATACAACAACTTATATCTCATCATGTCTTGACCATATCACATCACAACATGCCCTACAAAAACAAGTTAGACGTCCTCTACTTTGTTGTTGCAAGTTTTACGTGGCTGCTACGGGCTTCTCGCAAGAACCGTTCTTACCTACGCATCAAAACCACAATGATTTTTCGTCAAGTGTGTTGTTTTAACCTTCAACAAGGACTGGCCATAGTCAAATTCGATTAAACTAAAGTTGGAGAAACAGACACCCGCCAGCCACCTTTATGAAAAACAAGTTGCATGTCTGTCTGTGGAACCGGTCTCATGAATGTGGTCATGTAAGGTTGGTCCGGGCCGCTTCATCCAACAATACTACCGAATCAAAATAAGACGTTGGTAGTAAGCATTATGACTATTATTGCCCACAACTCTTTGTGTTCTACTCGGCCATATCATCTACGCATAGACCTAGCTCGGATGCCACTGTTGGGGTACGTAGAATGCAATTTAAAAAAATTTACTACGATCATGCAAGATGTATCTAGGAGATGCATAGCAGTGACAGGGGGAGAGTGTGTCGACTTACCCTCGTAGACCGAAAGCGGAAGCGTTAGGTTAACGCGGTTGATGTAGTCGAATGTCTTCATGATCCAAACGATCTAGTACCGAACGTATGTCACCTCCGAGTTCAGCACACGTTCAGATCGATGACGTCCCTCGAACTCTGGATCCAGCAGAGGGTCAAGGGAGAGTTTCGTTAGCACGACCCCGTGGTGACGGTGATGGTGATGTGATTCGCGCAGGGCTTCTCCTAAGCACTATGACGCTATGACTGGAGGAGTAAACTGTGGAGGGGGCACCGCACACGGCTAATAAAACAATTCATGTGCTATGGGGTGCCCCTGCCCACGGATATAAAGGAGGGGAGGAGGAGGCCGGCCACAAGGGGGCGCATGATGGGGGGATTCCTTCTAGGACTCCACTCCTAGTAGGATTCCCCCCCCCCTTTTTTTCCTTTCTCACCGGAGGGGAAAAGGAAGGAGATGGAGAGGGAGAGGGAGAGGGAAAGGGGGGCCGTGCCCCCTCCTCATTGTCCTATTCGGACTCCCTTGGAGGGGGGTGATGTCGCTTGAAGCTACGTCGGTATTTACCCAAAGAGGAAGGGATGATGCAGCACAGCGGCGGTAGGTATTTCCCTCCGATATGAAACCAAGGTTATCGAACCAGTAGGAGAACCAAGCAACACAACGTAAACATCCCCTGCACACAGATAACTAATCCTCGCAACCCGACGTGTTAAAGGGGTTGTCAAACCCTTTCGGGCAATGATGCCAGAAATTGGTGCGTGACGGGAAAAAAGTTATAATAGATTGGATAAATAGATCACAAATAAAATAAAGTGCAGCAAGATATTTTTGGGTTTTTGGATTAATAGATCTGAAAATAAAAGCAAATAAAAATAGATCACAAAGGCAAATAATATTAGAAAGAAGATCCGGGGGCCGTAGGTTTCACTAGTGGCTTCTCTCGAGAAAAATAGCAAAGCAGTGGGTGAACAAATTACTGTTGGGCAATTGATAGAACTTCAAATAATTATGACGATATCCAGGCAATGATCATTATATAGGCATCACGTCCAAAATTAGTAGACCGACTCCTGCCTGCATCTACTACTATTACTCCACACATCGACCGCTATCCAGCATGCATCTAATGTATTAAGTTCATGGAGAAATGGAGTAATGCAATAAGAATGATGACATGATGTAGACAAGATCTATCTATGTAGAGAGAGACCCCATCGTTTTATCCTTAGTAGCAACGATACATATGTGTCGTTTCCCTTTCTGTCACTGGGATCAAGCACCATAAGATCGAACCCACTACAGAACCCATTACAAGATAAATAGATCAAGTTGGTCAAACAAAACCCAAATATTGGAGAAGAAATACGAGGCTATAAGCAATCATGCAAAAAAAGATCAAAGAAACTCAAATACTTTCATGGATATAAAAAGATAGATCTGATCATAAACTCGAAGTTCATCGGATCCCAACAGACACACCACAAAAGAGTTACATCATATGGATCTCCGAGAGACCATTGTATTGAGAATCAAGAGAGAGAGAGATGAAGCCACCTAGCTACTAACTACGGACCCGAAGGTCTACAAAGAACTACTCATCATCATCGGAGAGGCACCAATGGAGGTGGTGAACCCCATCCGAGATGGTGTCTAGATTGGATCTGGTGGTTCTGGACTCTACAGCGGCTGGATGAATATTTTGTCGACTCCCCTAGGGTTCCGGAAATATTGGGGTATTTATAGAGCAAAGAGGTGGTCCGGGGGCACCTGAGGTGGGCACAACCCACCAGGGTGCGCCTGGGCCTCCTGGCGCGCCCTGGTGGGTTGTCCCCTCCTCGGGACTCCCCCCGGGTGCAACTAGGGCCCAACATGTTCCTTCTGGTCCATAAAAAATCTCCGTAAAGTTTCATGGCATTTGGACTCCGTCTGATATTGATTTTCTGCATTGTAAAAAACACGGCAAAAACAGGAACTGGCACTTGGCACTATGTCAATAGTTTAGTACCAAAAAATATATAAAATGACTACAAAATGATTATAAAACATCCAAGATTGATAATATAATAGCATGGAACAATCAAAACTTATAGATACATTGGAGACGTATCAGCATCCCCAAGATTAACTCCTACTCATCCTCGAGTAGGTAAGTGATAAAAACAGAATTTTTGATGTGGAATGATGCCTATCATGTCATATCATATTCTTTTCTTTATAGCATGGACAATTGGACTTTTAGTTATTCAAAGCAATAGTCTAGTTTTGACATGATAATTTAGATACTCAAGCATATCAACAAGCAACCATGTCTTTCAAAATATCAACGCTAAAGTAAGCTATCCATAGCCCATCATGCTCAAACATTGATCCATTCATGAAACACACTCGAATATTAGCTACACCCAATACTTAAGTACGATCATATTGCTTCCTAGTTGGTGCTTTTATAAGAGAATATGTAGACTCAAATTCAAAAAAATTACATAAAGTAAAAAAAGGCCCTTCGCAGAGGGATGTAGGGATTTGTAGAGGTCCCAGAGCTCAAAGCCAAAAAACTTAGAGATAAAACCATTTTGAGAGGTGTATCCATCCCACCAACGAAAACTACTTAGAGTTTCCATGCATAGATATATCATAGGTGGTTCCCAAACAAAATATAAAGTGTATTCCTTTTTCCACCATAACTTCACTTTCCATGGCTAACCGTATCCACGGGTGCCCTCCATACCAACACTTTCCAAGGAATTTATTATTTGACAACATAAAGCAAATTCATTTTTTTGCATTTCGGGACTGGGCATCCCTAATACCTTTGCCTTACTCTCGTGCAATGATAAGTGAATAAACACTCATCTTGAGAATAACACATCTAGCATGGAAAATATTAGCCACCCCTCACCACTCCGTGAGTGAAACAAACACACAAAAGAGAAGTTTGTTTTGAAAATTAGAGATGGCACATGCAAATTTGCTTAGAATGACAAAATAATACCACATATAGATAGATATAGTGGACTCATGTGGCAAAACTGGGTGATACGTATCCAACGTATCTATAATTTATGAAGTATTCGTGCTATTATTTTATCATTCTTGGGTGTTTTACAATCATTTTATAGCAACTTTATATCATTTTTGGGACTAACCTATTGACCCAGTGCCCAGTGCCAATTACTGTTTTTTGCTTGTTTTTTACATCGCAGAAAATCAATATCAAATGGAGTCCAAACACCGTGAAACTTTACGGAGATTTTTTTTGGGCCACAAGGAACCCAATGGGCCAGAGATGCACCTGGGGGTGTACCGAGGGGGGCACAACCCACCAGGGCGCGCCAGGGCCTCCCTGGCGCGCCCAGGTGGGTTGTGCCCACCTCGGTGGCCTCCCGCACCCCATCTTTGCACTATAAATTCCCAAATATTCCGAAACCACTCGAGGTTAACCTGGATCAGAAGTTCCGCCGCCGCAGGGCTCCGTATCCACCGAAAACCAATCTAGACCCGTTCCGGCACCCTGCCGGAGGGGGGAATCATCTCCGATGGCCACCTTCATCATCCCGGCGGCCACCACGATGAGGAGGGAGTATTCCACCCTCGAGGCTGAGGGTTTGTACCAGTAGCTATCTGCTTTATCTCTCTCTCTCTCTCTTGCGGTCTATACCATGGGCTTTGTTAATATAGTCAGATCATATGATGTTTCTCCCCTCTATACTCTTCTTATGATGAATTGAATCTTTACCCTTTGAAGTTTTGTCTTGTCGGATTGAATATTCATAGATGAGAACACATGATATATGTCTTGCGGTATGAATACTTGAGGTGAGAATTGGGGTATATTATTGATTCACTTGATATATGTTATGGCATTCAACTCGCGGATTCCCATGGTGATATTGGGGTAATCTATGCATATGTCTGGATGCACGTTCTTCTCCGACGGAAACTTCGGGGTCTCTTTATAGTTCTTTGTGTGGATTGAGTATTATAAATATGAATATCCTTTGGTGTTACTCTAGTACAAACTCTAGGATAGATCGAAGGGAAACAATAGATTTGTGTTATTTTCGTACGAACTCTTTAATAGATCGATCGGAAAGAATAGTTTTGAGGTGGCTTCACACCCTACAAACAATTACTACCTTTTGTTCTCCGCTAATAGAAACTCGGGAGTGATTCTTTGTTGTACTTTGAGGGATAATCATATGATCCAAGTATGTCAGCACTGTTGGGAGACTGCACTAGCGAAAGTACGGACCCTAGGCCTTGTTTTTAAGCATTGCAACACCGTTTCTGTGCCCGTTTACTATTTGCTACCTTGCCGTTTTTATTTATTCAGATTATAAAAATATATTTCTACCATCCGTATTACACTTTTATCACCATCTCTTCGCCGAACTAGTGCACCTATAAAATTTGCCATTGTATTGGGTGTGTTGGGAACACAAGAGATTTCTTGTATTTGGTTGCAGGGTCGTTTGAGAGAGACCATATTCATCCTACACCTCTCACAGATTGATAAACCTTAGGTCATCCACTTGAGGGAAAATTGCTACTATCCTACAAAACTCTGCGCTTGGAGGCCCAACACGTGTCTACAAGAATAAAGTTGCGTAGTAGACATCAAGCTCTTTTCTGGCGCCGTTGCTGGGGAGGTGAGTGCTTGAAGGTATATCTTTAGATCTTGCAATTGAATATTTTAGTTTCTTGTTTTATCACTAGTTTGGCTTATAAAAGAAAACTACAAAAAATGGAATTTAGGTTGCATCATATTATTGATCATCTTTATAATATCTTTCTTGAAAATGATGGTTCGGAAAATTGTGCTTAATTGTTAGAAGAAGAAGTCAATAAAATGCTTGGCACAAAATATTTGAATGATGAGCATGATTGCAATGTTGTTAGTAGGAATTCTTTGAATATCCATGATGCTAATGATATGCAAAGCCATAAGGTTGGGGATGCTATATTTGATGAATATGACATTTTTAGTCCCCCAAGTTTTAATGAAAAAATTTATTATGATGATTGCATGCCTCCTATTTATGATGATTATACTAATAAAAATGGATTTGGAGAGATCTTGATTTTATTTAATGATGAATCCACTATTTTGGAAGAGGTTGCAATTGATCATGACAACTAAGTTGCTATCTATGATGATTATGGTGATGACATGTATGCTATATTGAATAATGGTAACCATGAAACTTGTCATCATGATTTTAATTTTCAATCCCATGATAGTTATTTTGTTGAGTTTGCTCCCACTACTATTCATGAGAATAATTTTGCTTATGTGGAGAGTAATAAATCTTCTATGCTTGTGCATCATGAAAAGAGTGTTGTATGTGATGGTTATTGATAATCCCCAAGTGCAAGGAATCATCGTAGCAATTTCCAAAGGTGGAAGTGATAAGTATGGAGTGTCGAACCCACAAGGAGCTAAAGGTAAGATCAATATTCTCTCAAGCCCTATCTGCCACTGATACGACTCTACGTACACCGAACGTTTGCTTCCAACTAGCAACGAGAAATAAAAATAGGTTGTGGGTATGAAGAGGATAACTTTGTATGATATCGGAGAGCTAAAATATAAAAGTAGGTTCTGTTATCGTGAAGTTAGAATATATTACTAAATATTATAAATAGCGAGTGTGGAATAATGGTGGATCGATGTGCAGAATTGTCCTAGGCAATCATTAACAAGACCGGTAATCACTATTGCAGTTTCATATGAGGGAGAGGCATAAGCTAACATACTTTCTCTACTTGGATCATATGCACTTATGATTGGAACTCTAGCAAGCATCCGCAACTACTAAAGATCATTATGGTAAAACCAAACCATAGCATTAAAGCATCAAGTCCTCTTTATTCCCATACGCAACAACCCCCTTACTCGGGTTTGTGTTTCAGTCACTCACCAACCCACTATAAGAAAATCATGAACGTATTGCAACACCCTACAGCGGGAACCCCTCACACTTGCATGACACGGAGGGCACCATAGGACAGCATCAAAGTAAAACATACAACTCATACCAATCTAGATGATCAATCAATCCAAAGACAAAAGATATCTACTCAAAACATCATAGGATGGCAACACATCATTGGATCATAATATGTGACATAAAGCACCATGTTCAAGTAGGGATTACAGCGGGGTGCGGGAGAGTGGACCGCGTAAAAGAGATGAGGGTGATGATGATGATGGTGATGTTGATGAAGACGATCTCCGCGGCGATGATTCCCCTCCCGATGGCACTCCGGTGCCACCGAGAGAGAGGAGGAGAGGTTCTCCCCCTTGTGCTTCCTCCTCCATGGCCTCCCCCCTAGATGGGGAGAGGTTCTCCCTCTGGTCCTTGGCCTTCATGGTGATGATGGCCCCTCTGGGATCCTCCTCCATGCCCTTCGGTGATGACGGCCCCCTCCTGCAGGGTGCCAGAGAGGGCCTAGATTGGTTTTCGGTGGCTACGGAGGCTTCTGGCGGTGAAACTCCCGATCTAGGTTAATTTTCTGAGGTTTCTGTATTTATAGGAATTTTTGGCTTCGGTCTCACGTCAAGGAGGTGCCCGAGGCGTCCACGAGGCAGGACCACACGCCTAGGGGGGTGGGCGTGCCCCCCACCCTCGTGGACGCCCCGAGACTCTCTTGGCCCAACTCTTTTACTCCGGGGTCTTCTTTTGGTCCATAAAAAATCGTCAAAAATTGGCACGTCAATTGGACTCCGTTTGATATTCCTTTTCTGTAAAACACAAAAACAAGGAAAAAACAAAAGTAGCACTGGGCACTAGGTTAATAGGTTAGTCCCAAAAATCATATAAAATAGCATATAAAACATCCAAGGTTGATAATATAATAGCATGAATACTTCATAAATTATAGATATGTTGGAGATGTATCAGTTATATTGTTGAATTCATTCATGATGCCTCTGAAAATTATTATGAGAAAGGAACTTATGCCCTTACATATCTCAATAATATCAAGTTTTTTCTCTATGTGTTGATTGTTTTGAAGTTACACTTGTTTTGCCTTCCTATGCTAGTTGATTCTTATTACCATAAGTTGTTTTCTCACAAAATCCCTATGCATAGGAAGTGGGTTAGACCTAAATGTGCTAGTCATATGCTTCATGATGCTCCCTTCATGTTTCAATTCTTTTCTTTCATGCGAGCATCATCGAAATCATCATGCCTAGCTTAAAAGGCTTAAAATAAAAGCGCTTGTTGGGAGACAACCCTACACTTTTACCTACTGTTTTTTTGTGTTCACATGATTATGCTATTGTAGTAATCATGTTTTATTGCTTTTGTTTCAATAAAGTTCCAAGTAAGACCTTTGGGATGGCCTATGATGATAGTTGATTTGATCTTGCTGAAAAACTGAAACTTTTGCGCTCACAAAAATAATTCTCGTTTTTAACAAAAGCGCGATAAAATGCTGATTCTTTTTTCAGAAGATTAATATACAAATTTCTCAGGTTGCCCTAAGTTTTGAGAATTTTTGGAGTAGCAGAAGCATGGTTTGAGTACAGATTACTACAGACTGTTATGTTTTTGAAAGATTCTGTTTTCAATGCATAGTTTGCTTGTTTTCTAGTTTCTATGGATCATATTCCTCAATTTAAATTGTGTAAATGATATTCTACAGTAGGCATTGTGTGAGAACAATTATGAATCTTATCTTTGGCAGTACCAAAAGTGAAATGGTTTGCTCTTTATCATACTAACCTATCTCACAAAGTTCCGTTAAGTTTTGTGTGATTGAAGTTTTCAAGTTTTGGGTGAGATGTCGATATGAGGAAGAATAAGGAGTGACAAGAACTTAATCTTGGGGATGACCAAGGCACCCCAAGGTAATATTCAAGGAAGACCAAGCAACTAAGCTTGGGGATGCCCCGGAAGGCATCCCCTCTTTCGTCTCTAACATTATCGGTAACCTCACTTGGAGCTATGTTTTCAGTCGTCACATGATTTGTGTTTTTCTTGGAGCATCAATTTATTTTGTTAGGATTTGCTTGCTGTTATTTAGAATAATTTTTTGCATATTTTATTTCAATAAAAGTGGCAATAATAGCCTTTGCCATGCTTATTTTGCAAGTATACATGTTGCTGTTTGAAAACATAAAGTTTACCGATGTTGCAAAAATTCCTTAGAAAAGTCAGAATGTGATAAAATGCTGAAACTTCTTGAAAAATGAGCTCTGATAAATTTTATACGGTGTAGTAAGTTTTCATAATTTTTGGAGTTAGGGAAGTATTGATACTCTTGCATTCTTTACAGACGGTACTGTTTTGGCAGATTGCTGTTATGTTTGCATTGTTTGCATATGTTTGCTTTTTTAATGACCCTATTGGAGGGTAGGAGTATCAAATACGCAGAGGCATTTAGTATGCAATGTTGAATAATAATTTTAGTGATTTTCTACAGTAGATAATGATAAGGTTTTTGCATTGGTTTATACTAACTTATCTCATGAGTTCTTGTTGAGCTTTATGTGGATGAAGTTTTTGAGATTAAGGAAAACCGTGATATCAGAGGAATTAAGGAGACACAAAAGCTCAAGCTTGGGGATGACCAAGGTACCCCAAGATAATATTTCAAGAAGTCTCAAGCATCTAAGCTTGGGGATGCCCCAGTAGGCATCCCACCTTTCTTCTTCAACAATTATCGGTTAGTATCGGTTGAGCCTAAGTTTTTGCTACTTCACATGAGTTGTGCTATTGTTGGAATGTCATTTTATTTTGTTTTGCTTGCTGTTTTAATAAAATACTTAGATCTGGAAGTTTTTAAATATAATAGAGTCCTCAAATAGTTGCCGGAGAGGCTAAGTAAGCGGCATTCATATCCTGTCAATGAAGCTCTTTTTCTATGTCATTTACTCTTTTGCTTCGCTTATATCCTATGAGTAAATTGTTGAATAAATTGATTTCCATGAAGTTGGAATCATATCATGCCTAGTGGTAGCTTCACATTGGGTTTAGAAAGTGAAATCTTTTGAGGCTTGACAATCACAATATTGGTCATACAAGCAATTCATGAATAATTAGTATAAGGAAGAGAACTTTCACATATAAATACACTATCATGGAAATCTTTTGTGATTGTGAGCCCCCATCAAAATATTATATGCCAAAATTGTTGACGTTGGACAAGGAAGACAACGTAATGGTTTATGTTTGTTCATATTCACATAGAATTTATATTGTCATAGATCCTTCAACATGTGGTGCTTGCCCCCCATCTTTGCTAGCCAAAAATTCCACACCAAGTAGAGATACTACTTGTGCATCCAAAAACCCTTAAACCCAAATCTTATTTTCAAGAGTCCACCATACCTACCTAAGGATTGAGCAAGATCCTTCAAGTAAGTTGTCATCGGTGCAATAAGGCAATAAAAGTTGCTTCTAAAACTGTAAGATCATTTAGTGTAAGAGAAAATTGAGCATTGTACGAACTTGTGATGGCAAAGTAATAAAAGCGACAGACTGCATAATAAAGGTTGCTATCATAAGGGGCAATATAACGTGACGTTCTTTTTTTACTATATACTGCAAGGCAACATCCTCACACTCCTTTATTAATTGAAAAAAGGAAAGTTACAAGTTTACAAGTTTACAAGAAAAGGGAAGAGATACTTACAAAAAAGGTCTATGAAAGGTTAGCTATCCAAGACAGTAAGTTATCTTTATATTTACATCTAATTCTATGAGACAGAAGAGAAATGCCATGGATAAAGTTCCTCCTCCAAGCTCTAAAAGAAGGTTGCTCATTTCTGAAGATCTTCCCATTCCTTTGTGTCCAAATATTCCAAGTAGCAGTGAAGACAACCTCAGTGAAAAAAGGATGACCGAAATCCCTCCTAACTGATTGAGCCATCTCATATGTGGTCTGGTTCGGTTGAACGGACCAAGATATCCCAAGATAGTTCCAAACCCTTTGACTAAAGTTGCAAGCAAAGAAAAGATGAGCCCGATCCTCATGTTGTGCAAAGTTGCATAGCACAGATGTGTCATCCTGGATGATCCAATGTCGGCGTTGCATCATATCCCTAATGTTCAAACGATCCATTAAGAGAAGCCAGCCAAACACCTTGAACTTGAGCGTGCATGCACACTTCCAAATCCATTTGAAGATGGGGTCAACCACTAGGTGGGAGAAGCATGAGTCATAGTACATCTTTGACATAAAAGCACCAGACTTCGAGGGCCATTTCCAAATGTCTTTGCTCTCCCCATCCAGGTTGATCAAAGGCAGCAGGGTCTAGAGTTGTGAGAGTTCAGAATAAGCCTCCTATGACAGAGGCAGATGGAAGTGATCCAAGGCATCAGGCATCTCCATAAACTCCTTGACAGTGATTGCATCATCAACTACAAATGAATGTAGCCTTGGGAAGCACTCATGTAATAGGACAACACGATTTCCCAGCTGCCAACGATCGAGCCAAAAAATCACCATGTCGCCAACGTGAACTTGTGGAACAGCGAGCTTGCAGAAATTGGTATATAAACGCATGACATCACGCCACCAAAAGGAGCCACAGATCTGGGTGCTTTGAGGCGGTGATGATGCGTAATAAGTGTCCCAAATTAAAGTGACCCAAGGCACGTCAACCTTATTAAAGAACTTGAAGAGATGCTTTAGTAACAAAGCCTCATTTTGAATGCCCAAATTAGGGACACCCAAACCACTGTATTTCTTAGGGCGACAGACCATATCCCAAGCAGCCAATGATTGGCGTGGGTTATCCGTGTTGCCTCTCCACAGGCATTGTCTCATGATTTGCTCTAATTGCTACAAAATGCCCTTGGGATGAGATAAGGTACACAAGAAATATATTGGCATGGAGCACAACACCGACTGTAGAAGTTGTAGTCGGCTTCCTTGATTTAGCAAGCATGAGGAAGCAGATAAATGTCGCTCGATGTGATCGACTAGAGGTAGCAGATCATAGATTGTAGGTCTAGAAGTTCCCATTGGCAATCCTAGATACATGAATGGCATCGACCCAACGTCGCATCCAAGCAAAGAAGCCACCCTAGCACCTTCCTCATCACTCATATTGATTGGAATGAGAGAGGATTTACTAAAGTTGACACGTAATCCCATTGACGCCGCAAAAATGTCAAGCATCTCCTTGAAAGCAATGAGCTAATCATCGATCGCAGGTAGGACAATTAAAGTGTTGTCGGCATATTGTACAATCGGGTAGTTGCTGGAGCTGGTTGGGATTGGCAATGAAAGGATGTTCCTGGAACACATCTCGTTGACTACAAATTGTAATAAATCAACCGCGATCACAAACAGCAACGGTGATAGGGGATCCCCTTGACGCACGCCCATTCTGCAAACAAAATGATTGCCGGGCACACCGTTGAGGAGCACAGAAGAAGATCACGTAGACAATATGCTATTAATCCATCCAGTCCAACGGGAGTCAAAAACCTTGCATTGCAAAATTCTGAGAATAAATTCATCCTCAATTGTGTTGAAGGCCTTCGTGAAATCCAGCTTAAGAAGGACGATGGGCCGGTTCGAAGCCTTGCATTGGTGTATATACTCAAAACACTAGGCCAGGCAATCTTGAATAGAACGACACCGAAGAAAACCATATTGATTGCGGTGGATGCATCTGAGGATCACTTTCTGAAGGCGGTTAGCAAGAAGCTTAGTCAAAAACTTCAAGCACGTGTTGGTCAAAGAGATGGGCCGAAAGTCGCCAACAACTTCAGGGCTCAACTTTTTGGGGATCAGAGTAATTAATGATGTGTTAAGACATTCCAGATTGCATCTGCCCTCATAGAACTCCTTGACAAGTTGCATGAAATCCTCCTTTAGGATTGGCCAACACTTCTTTAAGAACAGTCCAGTAAAGCCATCGGGACCAGGAGCATACAAACAAATAAGCGCATGGCAACCTCTGCTTCCCTCTGCGAAGGGCCTATCTTTTACCTTTATGTATTTACTTTTATGCAAAGAGTCAAAGTTCTTCTCTCTATTCCTTTTTATTTTTCCCTTTTGGCAAGCATCATGTGGTGAGGAAAGATCTAGGCACATATGTCTAGTTGAATATGGGTAGCATGAGTTGTTATTGTTGACATCACCCTTGAGGTGAATACGTTGGGAGGCAAAATTATAAGCCCCTATCATTCTATGTGTCCGGTTGAAATGTTTTGCTCATGTGTACAAGATGAGTGTTAGCAATCATGGAAGACCATATGATGGTTGAGTATGTGGAGCTCTTACTTAAACTCTGTTGAATAAGTTGAATTGCAATTGCTTGGTGACTAAGAACATAGGTTGTTGGGTTTCAAGAGAATTAATTGTTTGAACCTTAACATGTGAATTGGTTGCCACTATAACATGAGAAGTTTTATAAGAAAGAATTGATGTTATGATGCTAGGAAAAGTGGTTGAAATTATCATTGACCAAACTTGTGCACTTTGCTAGCATTCACACTTCATAAATAATTTCTTTTATCATTTACCTACTCGAGGACAAGTAGGAATTAAGCTTGGGGATGCTGATACGTCTCCAACGTATCTATATTTATGAAGTATTCATGCTGTTATTTTATCATTCTTGGGTGTTTTACAATCATTTTATAGAAAATTTATATCATTTTTTGGGACTAACCTATTGACCCAGTTGATGTCTACTACACAACCTTCTTCCTGTAGACGTTGTTGGGCCTCCAAGTGCAGAGGTTTGTAGGACAGTAGAAAATTTACCTCAAGTGGATGACCTAAGGTTTATCAATCCGTGGGAGGCGTAGGATGAAGATGTTCTCTCTCAAACAACCCTGCAACCAAATAACAAAGAGTCTATTGTGTCCCCAACACACCCAATACAATGGTAAATTGTATACGTGCACTAGTTCGGTGAAGAGATGGTGATACAGGTGCAATGTGGATGGTAGATATAGGTTTTTGTAATCTAAAAATATAAAAACAGCAAGGTAACTAATGATAAAAGTGAGAGAAAACGGTTTTGCAATGCGTTGAAACAAGGCCTAGGGTTCATACTTTCACTAGTGCAAGTTCTCTCAACAATTATAACATAATTGGGTCATATAACTATCCGTCAACATGCAACAAAGAGTCACTCCAAAGTCACTAATAGCAGAGAACAAACGAAGAGATTATTGTAGGGTATGAAACCCCCTCAAAGTTATCCTTTCTGATCGATCTATTCAAGAGTCTGTAGAAAAATAACACGAAGCTATTCTTTCTGTTCGATCTATCCTAGAGTTCGTACTAGAATAACGCCTTAAGATGCAAATGAACCAAAACGCTAATGTCACCTAGATACTGCAATGTCACCTCAAGTATCCGTGGGTATGATTATACGATATGCATCACACAATCTCAGATTCATCTATTCAACCAACACAAAGAACTTCAAAGAGTGCCCCAAAGTTTCTATCAGAGAGTCAAGACGAAAACATGTGCCAACCCCTATGCGTAAGTTCACAAGGTCATGGAACTCGCAAGTTGATCACCAAAACATACATCAAGTGGATCACGTGAATATCCCATTGTCACCATAGATAAGCACATGCAAGACATACATCAAGTGTTCTCAAATCCTTAAAGACTCAATCCGATAAGATAACTTCAAAGGGAAAACTCAATCCATTACAAGAGAGTAGAGGGGGAGAAGCATCATAATATCTAACTATAATAGTAAAGCTCGCGATACATCAAGATCGTGCCAAATCAAGAACACGAGAGAGAGAGAGATCAAACACATAGTTACTGGTACATACCCTCAGCCCCGAGGGTGAACTACTCCCTCCTCGTCATGGAGAGCGCTGGGATGATGAAGATGGCCACCGGTGAGGGATTCCCCCCTCCGCTAGGGTGCTAGAACAGGGTCCCAATTGGTTTTTGGTGGCTACAGAGCTTGCGGCGGCGGAACTCCCCATCTAGGTTATTTTCTGGAGGTTTCTGTACTTATAGGAATTTTTGGCATCGGGAACAAGTCAGGGGGGTCCCCGAGTAGTCCACGAGATAGGGCAGCGTGCCCGGGGGGTAGGGCGCGCCCCCACCCTCATGGATGGCCCGGGACTCTTCTGGCCCAACTCTTTTACTCCGGGGGCTTCTTTTGGTCCATAAAAATCATCAAAAATTGGCACGTCAATTGGACTCCGTTTGGTATTCCTTTTCTGTAAAACTCAAAAACAAGGGAAAAACAGAAACTGGCACTGGGCTCTAGGTTAATAGGTTAGTCCCAAAAATCATGTAACATAACATATAAATGCATATAAAACATCCTAGATGGATAATATAATAGCATGGAACAATAAAAAATTATAGATACGTTGGAGACGTATCAAGCATCCCCAAGCTTAATTCATGCTCGTCCTCGAGTAGGTAAATGATAAAAACAGAATTTTTGATGTGGAATGCTACCTAACATAATTTTCAATGTAATTCTCTTTCTTGTGGCACGAGTATTCAGATCCGAAAGATTCAAGACAAAAGTTTAATATTGACATAAAGGTAATAATACTTCAAGCATACTAACAAAGTAATCATGTCTTCTCAAAATAACATGGCCAAAGAAAGCTTATCCCTACAAAATCATATAGTCTGGCTATGCTCCATCTTCATCACACAAAATATCTAAACCATGCACAACCCCGATGACAAGCCAAGCAATTGTTTCATACTTTTGATATTCTCAAACTTTTTCAATCTTCATGCAATACATGAGCGTGAGCCATGGACATAGCACTATAGGTGGAGTAGAATGGTGGTTGTGGAGAAGACAAAAAGGATAAGATAGTCTCACATCAACTAGGCGTATCAACGGGCTATGGAGATGCCCATCAATAGATATCAATGTGAGTGAGTAGGGATTGCCATGCAATGGATGCACTAGAGCTATATGTGTATGAAAGCTCAACAAAATAAACTAAGTGGGTATGCATCCAACTTGCTTGCTCACAAAGACCTAGGGCATTTTGAGGAAGCCCATCATTGGAATATACAAGCCAAGTTCTATAATGAAAATTCCCACTAGTATATGAAAGTGACAAAAGAGGAGACTCTCTATCATGAAGATCATGGTGCTACTTTGAAGAACAAGTGTGGAAAAAAGGATATTAACATTGCCCCTTCTCTCTTTTTCTCTCATTTTTTTATTTGGGCCTTGTCTCTTTTTTATGGCCTCTTTTTCTCTTTTATTATTTTTCGTCCGGAGTCTCATCCCGACTTGTGGGGGAATCACAGTCTCCATCATCCTTTCCTCACTGGGACAATGCTCTAATAATGATGATCATCACACTTTTATTTACTTACAACTCAAGAATTACAACTCGATACTTAGAACAAGATATGACTCTATATGAATGCCTCCGATGGTGTACCGGGATGTGCAATGATTCATGAGTGACATGTATGAAAGAATTATGAATGGTGGCTTTGCCACAAATACGATGCCAACTACATGATCATGCAAAGCAATATGACAATGATGAAGCGTGTCATAATAACGGAACGGTGGAAAGTTGCATGGCAATATATCTCGGAATGGCTATGGAAATGCCATGATAGGTAGGTATGGTGGCTGTTTTGAGGAAGGTATATGGTGGGTTTATGATACCGGCGAAAGGTGCGCGGTATTAGAGAGGCTAGCAGTGGTGGAAGGGTGAGAGTGCGTATAATCCATGGACTCAACATTAGTCATAAAGAACTCACATACTTATTGCAAAAATTTATTAGTTATCGAAACAAAGTACTACGCGCATGCTCCTAGGGGGATAGATTGGTAGGAAAAGACCATCACTCGTCCCCGACCGCCACTCATAAGGAAGGCTATCAAAAATAGATCATGCTCCGGCTTCATCACATAACGGTTCACCATACGTGCATGCTACGGGAATCACAAACTTTAACACAAGTATCTCTCAAATTCACAACTACTCAACTAACATGACTCTAATATCACCATCTTCATACCTCAAAACAATCATAAAGAATCAAACTTCTCATAGTATTCAATGCACTTTATATGAAAGTTTTTATTATATCCCTCTTGGATGCCCATCATATTAGGACTAAATTTATAAGCAAAGCAAATTACCATGCTGTTTAAGACTCTCAAAATAATATAAGTGAAGCATGAGAGTTCATCTATTTCTTCATAATAAAACCACCGCCATGCTCTAAAAAGATATAAGTGAAGCACTAGAGCAAATGACAAGCTACTCCGAAAGATATAAGTGAAGATCAATGAGTAGTTGAATAATTATGTGACTATGTGAAGACTCTCTGACATTTAATAATTTCAGATCTTAAGTACTTTATTCTAACAGCAAGCAAAACAACGTAAAATGACATTGCAAGGATAGCACATATCATGTGAAGAAGCAAAAACTTAGGCTCAACTGAGGCTAACCGATAATTGTTGATGAAGAAAGGTGGGATGCCTACCGGGGCATCCCCAAGCTTACATGCTTGATACTTCTTGAAATATTAATTAGGGATGCCTTGGGCATCCCCAAGATTGAGCTTTTGTGTCTCCTTAATTCCTTTCATATCGCGGTTTTCCTAAATCTTAAAAACTTCATCCACACAAAACTCAACAAGAACTCGTGAGATAAGTTAGTATAATCCATGCTAAACTTTATCATTCTCTACTGTAGAAAATCACTAAAATTATAAGTTTACATTTCATACTAAATGCCTCTGCATATTTAATACTCCTATCATCAAATAGAATCATTAAACAAGAAAACATATGCAAATAATGCAATCATAACAGCAATCTGTCTAAACATTATAGTATGTAAAGAATGCAAGAAGAATAATACTTATTTGACTCCAAAAATTCTGAAAATTTACCACACTGTAGATAATTTGTTGTTACTCATTGTGTAAAAATTTCAAGATTTTATCATGTTCTGACTACTCACAAATATTCCAAATATAACAGAAAACTTTTTATTTTTAAAACAGTAACATATGGACTTGCAAAATAAGCATGGTAAAGGCTATACTTGACCCTTTTATTGAACTAAAATATGAAAAACATTACTCTAAATAACTGTAAGCAAATCCTAATAAAACAAAATGATGCTCCAAGCAAAACTCATATCATGTGGTGAATAAAAATATAGCCTCAAGTAAAGTTACCGATGAACGAAGACGAAAGAGGGGATGCCATCCGGGGCATCCCCAAGCTTAGGCTCTTGGTTGTATTTGAATATTACCTTGGGTGCCTTGGGAATACCCAAGCTTAGGCTCTTGCCACTCCTTATTCCGTAGTCCATCAAAACATTACCCAAAACTTGAAAACTTCAGAAGACAAAACTTCACAAAAAACTCGTAAGCTTCGTTAGTATAAGAAAATAAATCACCACTTAGGTACTGTTGTGAACTCATTCTAAATTCATATTGGTGTAATATCTACTATATTCCAATTTCTCTATGGTTCATACCCTCCGATACTACTCATAGACTCATCAAAGTAAGCAAACAACACATAAAAAAACAGAATCTATCAAAAACAGAACAGTCTGTAGAAATCTGGAGGTTTCGAATACTTCTGTAACTCCAAAAATTCTGAAAAATTTGGACGACAAGGATAAAAAGTATATTGATCTACTGCAGTTGGAATTGGTATTTTATCGCTCTCTGGTAAAAAATGATAATTATTTTCGTGAGCGCATACTTTCTGTTTTTATCAGCGAGATCAAACAACAATCACCCAAGAAGATCCTACAAGCTTTACTTGGCACTTTATTGAAACAAAAGCTATAAAACATGATTACTACAGTAGATTAATCATGAGGAATCACAAAAAAAGTAGGGGTAAATATTGGGTTGTCTCCCAACAAGCGCTTTTCTTTATTGCCTTTTTAGCTAGGCATGATGATTTCAATGATGCTCGCATAAAAGATAAGAATTGAAACATAATGGGAGCATCATGAAAAATATGACTACCACATTTAAGTCTAACCCACTTCCTATGCATAGGGATTTTGTGATCAAACAACTTGTGGGAACAAGAATCAACTTGCATAGGAAGGTAAAACAAGGATAACTTCAAGATTTTCAACACATAGACAGGAAACTTGATATTATTGCAATTCCTACAAGCATATATTCCTCCCTCATAATAATTTTCAGCAGCATCATGAATGAATTCAACAATATAACTATTACATAAAGCATCTTTTCATGAGCCACAAGCATAGAATTTTTATTACTCTCCACATAAGCAAATTTCTTCTCATGAATAGTAGTGGTAGCAAACTCAACAAAATAACTATCATGTGATTGAAAATTGAAATCAAGATGACAAGTTTCATAAATATAATCATCACTACTTTTTATAGCATAAGTGTCATCACAATAATCATCATAAGTAGGAGGCATGCTTTCATCATAATAAATTTGCACATCAAAACTTGGGGGACTAAAAATATCATCTTCATGAAACATAGCATCCCCAAGGTTGTGGCTTTGCATATCATTAGCATCATGGATATTCAAGGAATTCATACTAACAACATTGCAATCATGCTCATCATTCAAATATTTAGTGCCAAACATTTTAATTCATTCTTCTTCTAACACTTTGGCACAATTATCAGAATCCTTATTTTCATGAAAGACATTAAAAAGATGAAGCATATGAGGCAACCTCAATCCCATTTTTTTGTAGTTTTATTTTATAGACTAAACTAGTGATGAAACAAGAAACAAAAAGATTCAATTGCAAGATCTAAAGATATACCTTCAGGCAGTCGCCTCCCCGGCAACGACGCCAGAAAAGAGCTTGATGTCTACTACACAACCTTCTTCTTGCAGATGTTGTTGGGCCTCCAAGTGCAGAGGTTTGTAGGAAAGTAGCAAATTTCCCTCAAGTGGATGACCTAAGGTTTATCAATCCGTGGGAGGCGTAGGATGAAGATGGTCTCTCTCAAACAACCCTGCAATCAAATAACAAGGAGTCTCTTGTGTCCCCAACACACCCAATACAGTGGTAAATTGTATAGGTGCACTAGTTTGGCGAAGAGATGGTGATACAAGTGCAATATGGATGGTAGATATAGGTTTTTGTAATCTGAAAATATAAAAACAGCAAGGTAACTAATGATAAAAGTGAGCGCAAATGGTATTGCAATGCATTGAAACAAGGCCTAGGGTTCATACTTTCACTAGTGAAAGTTCTCTCAACAATAATAACATAATTGGATCATATAACTATCCCTCAGCATGCAACAAAGAGTCACTCCAAAGTCATTAATAGCGGAGAACAAACAAAGAGATTATTGTAGGGTACGAAACCACCTCAAAGTTATCCTTTCTAATCGATCTATTCAAGAGTCTGTAGTAAAATAACACGAAGCTATTCTTTCCGTTCGATCTATCCTAGAGTTCGTACTAGAATAACACCTTAAGACGCAAATCAACCAAAACCCTAATGTCTCCTAGATACTCCAATGTCACCTCAAGTATCTATGGGTATGATTATATGATATGCATCACACAATCTCAAATTCATCTATTCAACCAACACAAAGAACTTCAAAGATTGCCCCAAAGTTTCTACCAGAGAGTCAAGATGAAAATGTGTGCCAACCCCTATGCATAAGTTCACAAGGTCACGGAACTCGCAAGTTGATCACCAAAACATACATCAAGTGGATCACGTGAATATCCCATTGTCACCACAGATAAGCACATGCAAGACATACATCAAGTGTTCTCAAATCCTTAAAGACTCAATCCGATAAGATAACTTCAAAGGGAAAACTCAATCCATTACAAGCACTACTAGAAAAAAGGTTGTTAGTGGCGCACCTATTTTGGCTATTAATGGCGCACTATAGGTGCGCCACTATTACCACGCCACTAGTAACAAATACTAATGGCACACCTCTGGTGCGCCATTAGTATTGCAGGTAACAGTGGCGCACCTTGTAGTGCGCCATTACTATTGCTACAGGTGCGCCACTTGTAACTTTTCTTTTGAAATTTTTTGATTTTTTTCCGAATTTTGAAGGCGGAAAAATAGTAGTGGCGCACCGTCTAACCCCCACCGTGCGCCATTGCTATTTTTGAATTTTGAATTTGGATCTGGATCACGATTTTTTGCCCTTTTTTGCTCGTTTTTAGCATGATATTTTTTCAAATTTTGTTCTCGTTTTTGGATCTTGTACGTTCTTTTGCCGGAGAGGAGCTCGCCTACATCGTCGGAGAGGGGGAGGAGGAGGTCACCGGAGAGGAGCTCGCCTACATCGCCGGAGAGGAGGAGGAGGTCGCCGGAGAGGAATTCACCGGAGAGGAGGGAGGAGAAATCGTGAGGGGGGAGGAGAGTAGGGAGGAGGGAGGAGGAGCTCACCGGAGAGGAGGGAGGAGGAGATCACCGAAGAGGAGGGAGGAGGAGCTCACCGGAGAGGAGGGAGGAGAAACCGTGAGGGGAGGGGAGGGGAGGAGGGAGGAGGAGGTCGCCGAAGAGGAGGAGGAGGAGGTCGCCGGAGAGGAGGAGGGGAGTATGGTGGAGGAGAGGAGGGGAGATGGAGTGGAGGAGATGGAGATGGAGTGGATGAGAAAAATGAAGAGGTAAGGAGGACAGGACCCCGCCCAGCCATATATACTGCATAGTAATGGCGCACCGTGGGCAGGTGCGCCATTACTATTTTTTTTATTTTTTTTGAATTTTGAAGGCAGGAAGATAGTAATGGTGCACCTTGGGCAGGTGCGCCATTACTAACTTTTTTTATTTGTTTGATTTATTTTGAATTTTGAAGGCGGGAAGATAGTAATCGCGCCCTTGGGCAGGTGCGCCATTACTACCTTTTTTATTTTTTTGATATAGTTTGAATTTTAAAGGCAGGAAGATAGTACCTGCCCATGGTGCGCCATTACTGAGTTTGAACTTTTTTGCCTCTCCAGATCTTGAAAGCCCCGTAACTTTTTTTCTATTAGGTTTTTGAGGATTCTAGAAAATCGAATACGGGCAAAGCCCGTCAGATTTGGATGTAACTTTTCAAGTAGATGATTTTTCATATAAAAAACTTCTTCATCAGAGGTCGTATGCAAAAGTTACGGCCATTTTACTGAAACACGACGGCCTTTTGCAAAAAAAATCAAAATTCATGTTTGTTAATTTTCCTAACAACTAGAACACATAACACATGGGCATCTATTTTTTGAATTTTTTTTAATCTTTTATCATTTTCTTTTATTTTTAAAAAACCTAAAAGGCGATCCAAGGGGGGGTGTTTGTGTGTGAGAGACATAGCAATGGCGCACCACACCTAGGTGCGCCACTCCTGTGTAGCATTGCAGTGGCGCACGCACCTAGGTGTGGTGCGCCATTGCTATGTCTGGTGGGGGGGTGGATCCAAAAAAATAGCAATGGCGCAGTGCTCATGTGGTGCGCCATTAATAAAAACATAGCAATGGCACACCTGATTCTGGTGCGCCACTGCTATATAGAAGTGGTGCACCACATACATGGTGCGCCATTAATGTCCATATTAGCTATAGCCATTTTCCTAGTAGTGAGAGTAGAGGGGGAGAAGCATCATAAGATCCAACTATAATAGTAAAGCTCGTGATACATCAAAATCGTGCCGAATCAAGAACACAAGAGAGAGAGAGAGATCAAACACATAGCTACTGGTACATACCCTCAGCCCCGAGGGTGAACTACTCCCTCCTCGTCATGGAGAGCGCCGGGATGATGAAGATGGCCACCGGGAGGGATTCCCCCCTCCGACAGGGTGCCGGAACAGGGTCCCGATTGGTTTTTGGTGGCTACAGAGGCTTGCGGCGGCGGAACTCCCGATCTAGGTTATTTTCTGGAGGTTTCTGTATTTATAGGAATTTTTGGCGTCGGGGAAAAGTCAGGGGGTCCCCGAGTCGTCCACAAGATAGGACGGCGTGCCCCCCACCCTCGTGGACGGCCCGGGACTCTTCTGGCCCAACTCTTTTACTCCGGGGGCTTCTTTTGGTCCATAAAAAATCTTCAAAAATTGGCACGTCAATTGGACTCCGTTTGGTATTCCTTTTTTGTAAAACTCAAAAACAAGGAAAAAACCAAAACTGGCACTGGGCTCTAGGTTAATAGGTTAGTCCCAAAATCCATATAAAATAACATATAAATGCATATAAAACATCCTAGATCGATAATTGATACGCCTCTGTCATATCTACTTTTCCAAACACTTTTGCCCTTGTTTTGAACTCTAACTTGCACGATTTGAATGGAACTAACCCGAACTGACGCTGTTTTCAGCAGAATTGCCAATTGCCATGGTGTTATTTTTGTGTAGAAATAAAAGTTCTTGGCATGACCTGAAAATCAACGGAGAATATTTTTGTAATATATAAAAAATAATGGCGAAAGAATCAAGGCCAAGGAGCCCACACCCTGTCCACGAGGGTGGGGGCGCGCCCCGTGCCTCGTGGGCCCTCTGGTGCTCCTCCGACCTCAACTCCAACTCTATATATTCGTGTACAGGGAGAAAAAAAGGAGAGAAGGATTCATCGTGTTTTAAGATACGGAGCCGCCGCCAAGCCCTAATCTCTCTCGGGAGGGCTGATCTGGAGTCCGTTCGGGGCTCTAGAGAGGGGAATCCGTCGCCATTATCATCATCAACCTTCCTCCATCACCAATTTCATGATGCTCACCGCCGTGCGTGAGTAATTCCATCGTAGGCTTGCTGGACGGTGATGGGTTGGATGAGATTTATCATGTAATTGAGTTAGTTTTGTTAGGGTTTGATCCCTAGTATCCATTATGTTCTGAGATTGATGTTGCTATGACTTTGCTAAGCTTAATGCTTGTCACTAGGGCCCGAGTCCCATGATTTCACATCTAAACCTATTATGTTTTCATGAATATATGTGAGTTCTTGATCCTATCTTTCAAGTCCATAGTCACCTATTATGTGTTATGATCCGTTAACCCCGAAGTGACAATAATCGGGATACTTACCGGTGAAGACCGTAGTTTGAGGAGTTCATGTATTCACTAAGTGTTAATGCTTTGGTTCGGTACTCTATTGAAAGGAGGCCTTAATATCCCTTAGTTTCCAATAGGACCCCGCTGCCACGGGACGGTAGGACAAAATATGTCATGCACATTCTTTTCCATAAGCATGTATGACTTGTTGGGGAACGTTGCAGAAAACAAAAATTTTCCTACTCGTTTCACCAAGATCCATCTAGGAGTTCATCTAGCAACGAGTCGTCGGATGCATCTACATACCTTTGTAGATCGCGTGCGGAAGCGTTCAAAGAACGGTGATGATGTAGTCGAACGCGACGTGATTCAAATCACCGATGACCAAGCGCCGAACGGACGGCACCTCCGCGTTCAACACACGTACGGGACGGGAGACATCTCCTCCTTCTTGATCCAGCAAGGGGGAAGGAGAGGTTGATGAAGATCCAGCAGCACAACGGCGTCGTGATGGATGCAGGGCGTCACAGTAGCAGGGCTTCGCCTATACTACGAGAGAGAGACGTAACGGGGAGAGAGGGAGGCGCCAGGGGCTGGTGTATGAAGTCCCTCCTCTCCCCCACTATATATAGGGGTCCTAGGGGGGCGCCGGCCCTAGTATATGGAATCTACTAGGGGGGCGGCGGCCTAGGGTTGGGGGCTTGCCCCCCAAGCAAGGGGGCGCCCCCTTTAGGGTTTCCCCTCAACCCTAGCCGCATGGGCCCTAGGGGTGGCGCCCCAGCCCACTAAGGGCTGGGTTCCCTCCCACTTCAGCCCATGGGGCCCTCCGGGATAGGTGGCCCCACCCGGTGGACCCCCGGGACCCTTCTGGTTGTCCCGGTACAATACCGGCGACCCCGAAACTTGTCCAGATGGCCGAAACAGCACTTCCTATATAATTCTTTACCTCCGAACCATTCCGGAACTCCTCGTGACGTCTGGGATCTCATCCGGGACTCCGAACAACATTCGGGTTACTGCATATACATATCTTCACAACCCTAGCGTCACCGAACCTTAAGTGTGTAGACCCTACGGGTTCGGGAGACAAGCAGACATGACCGAGACGACTCTCCGGTCAATAACCAACAGCGGGATCTGGATACCCATGTTGGCTCCCACATGCTCCACGATGATCTCATCGGATGAACCACGATGTCGAGGATTCAATCAACCCCGTATGCAATTCCCTTTGTCAATCGATATGTTACTTGCCCGAGATTCGATCGTCGGTATCCCAATACCTCGTTCAATCTCGTTACCGGCAAGTCACTTTACTCGTACCGTAATGCATGATCCCGTGACCAGACACTTGGTCACTTTGAGCTCATTATGATGATGCATTACCGAGTGGGCCCGGTGATACCTCTCCGTCATACGGAGTGACAAATCCCAGTCTTGATCCGTGTCAACCCAACAGACACTTTCGGAGATACCCGTAGTCTACCTTTATAGTCACCCAGTTACGTTGTGACGTTTGGTATACCCAAAGCACTCCTACGGTATCCGGGAGTTACACGATCTCATGGTCTAAGGAAAAGATACTTGACATTGGAAAAACTCTAGCAAACGAACTATACGATCTTGTGCTATGTTTAGGATTGGGTCTTGTCCATCACATCATTCTCCTAATGATGTGATCTCGTTATCAATGACATCCAATGTCCATCGTCAGGAAACCATGACTATCTGTTGATCAACGAGCTAGTCAACTAGAGGCACACTAGGGACATGCTGGTGTCTGTTATTCACACATGTATTACGATTTCCGGATAACACAATTATAGCATGAATAAAGACAATTATCATGAACAAGGAAATATAATAATAATGCTTTTATTATTGCCTCTAGGGCATATTTCCAACAGTCTCCCACTCGCACTAGAGTCAATAATCTAGTTACATTGTGATAAAATGAACACCCATGGAATTCTGGTGTTGATCATGTTTTGCCCTAGGGAGAGGTTTAGTCAACGGATCTGCTACATTCAGGTCCGTATGTACTTTACAAATCTCTATGTCTCCATCTTTGAACATTTTCACGAATGGAGTTGAAGCGACGCTTGATGTGCCTTGTCTTCTTGTGAAACCTGGGCTCCTTGGCAAGTGCAATAGCTCCAGTGTTGTCACAGAAAAGTTTGATTGGCCCCAACGCATTGGGTATGACTCCTAGGTCGGTGATGAACTCCTTCACCCATATTGCTTCATGTGCTGCCTCCGAGGCTGCCATGTACTCCGCTTCACATGTAGATCCCGCCACAACGCTTTGCTTGCAACTACACCAGCTTACTGCCCCACCATTCAAAATATACACGTATCCGGTTTGTGACTTAGAGTCATCCAGATCTGTGTCGAAGCTAGCGTCGACGTAACCCTTTACGACGAGCTCTTCGTCACCTCCATAAACGAGAAACATTTCCTTAGTCCTTTTCAGGTACTTCAGGATATTCTTGACCGCTGTCCAGTGTTCCTTGCCGGGATTACTTTGGTACCTTCCTACCAAACTTACGGCAAGGTTTACATCAGGTCTGGTACACAGCATGGCATACATAATAGAACCTATGGCTGATGCATAGGGGATGACGCTCATCTCTTCTATATCTTCTGCCGTGGTCGGACATTGAGCTGAGCTCAATTTCACACCTTGTAACACAGGCAAGAACCCCTTCTTAGATTGATCCATATTGAACTTCTTCAATATCTTATCAAGGTATGTGCTTTGTGAAAGACCTATGAGGCGTCTCGATCTATCTCTATAGATTTTGATGCCTAATATATAAGCAGCTTCTCCAAGGTCCTTCATTGAAAAACTCTTATTCAAGTAGGCCTTGATGCTGTCCAAGAGTTCTATATCATTTCCCATCAATAGTATGTCATCTACATATAATATGAGAAATGCTACAGAGCTCCCACTCACTTTCTTGTAAACGCAGGCTTCTCCATAAGTCTGCGTGAACCCAAACGCTTTGATCATCTCATCAAAGCGAATGTTCCAACTCCGAGATGCTTGCACCAGCCCATAAATCGAGCATTGGAGCTTGCACACCTCGTCAGCATTCTTAGGATCGACAAAACCTTCCGGCTGCATCATATACAATTCTTCCTTAAGGAAACCATTAAGGAATGCCGTTTTGACGTCCATTTGCCATATCTCATAATCGTAGAATGCGGCAATCGCTAACATGATTCGGACGGACTTCAGCTTCGCTACCGGTGAGAAAGTCTCATCGTAGTCAACCCCTTGAACTTGTCGATAACCCTTAGTGACAAGCCTAGCTTTATAGATGGTCACATTACCATCCGCGTCAGTCTTCCTCTTAAAGATCCATTTATTTTCTATGGCTCGCCGTTCAACGGGCAAGTCAGTCAAAGTCCATACTTCGTTTTCATACATGGATCCTATCTCGGATTTCATGGCCTCCAGCCATTTGTCGGAATCCGGGCCCGCCATTGCTTCCTCATAGTTCGAAGGTTCACTGTTGTCTAACAACATGATTTCCAAGACAGGGTTGCCGTACCACTCTGGTGCAGAACGTGTCCTTGTGGACCTTCGAATTTCAGTAGGAGCTTGATCAGAAGTATCTTGATCATTATCATTAACTTCCTCTCTAGTCGGTGTAGGCACCTCAGGAACATTTTCTTGAGTTGCGCCATTTTCTGGTTCAAGAGGTAATACTTCATCAAGTTCTACTTTCCTCCCACTTACTTCTTTCGAGAGAAACTCTTTCTCTAGAAAGGACCCATTCTTGGCAACGAAGATCTTGCCTTCGGATCTGAGGTAGAAGGTGTACCCAATAGTTTCTTTTGGGTATCCTATGAAGACGCATTTTTCCGACTTGGGTTCGAGCTTTTCAGGTTGAAGTTTCTTGACATAAGCATCGCATCCCCAAACTTTTAGAAACGACAGCTTAGGTTTCTTCCCAAACCATAATTCATACGGTGTCGTCTCAATGGATTTCGACGGAGCCCTATTTAAAGTGAATGCGGCAGTCTCTAAAGCATAGCCCCAAAAAGATAGCGGTAAATCGGCAAGAGACATCATAGATCGCACCATATCTAATAAAGTGCGATTACGACGTTCGGACACACCATTACGCTGTGGTGTTCCAGGCGGCGTGAGTTGTGAAACTATTCCACATTTTCTTAAGTGTGTGCCAAATTCGTGACTCAAGTATTCTCCTCCACGATCTGATCGTAGAAACTTGATTTTCCTGTCACGTTGATTCTCAACCTCACTCTGAAGTTCCTTGAACTTTTCAAAGGTTTCAGACTTGTGTTTCATTAAGTAGACATACCCATATCTACTCAAATCATCAGTGAGGGTGAGAACATAACCACCGCGAGCCTCAACACTCATTGGACCGCACACATCAGTATGTATGATTTCCAATAAGTTGGTTGCTCGCTCCATTGTTCCTGAGAACGGAGTCTTGGTCATCTTACCCATGAGGCATGGTTCGCACGTGTCAAATGATTCATAATCAAGAGACTCTAAAAGTCCATCTGCATGGAGCTTCTTCATGTGTTTGACACCTAGTGACCAAGGCGGCAGTGCCACAAATATGTGGGACTATCATTATCAACCTTACATCTTTTGGTACTCACACTATGAATATGTGTAGCATTACGCTCGAGATTCATTAAGAATAAACCATTCACCATAGGAGCATGACCATAAAACATATCTCTCATATAAATAGAACAACCATTATTCTCGGATTTAAATGAGTAGCCATCTCGAATTAAACGAGATCCCGATACAATGTTCATGCTCAAAGCTGGCACTAAATAACAATTATTAAGGTTTAAAACTAATCCCGAAGGTAGATATAGAGGTAGCGTGCCGACGACGATCACATTGACCTTGCAACCATTCCCGACGCGCATCGTCACCTCGTCCTTTGCCAGTTTCCGCTTATTCCGCAGCCCCTGCTTTGAGTTACAAATGTGAGCAACTGCACCGGTATCAAATACCCAGGAGCTACTATGGACACTAGTAAGGTACACATCAATTACATGTATATCACATATACCTTTTGTTTTGCCGGCCTTCTTGTCTGCTAAGTACTTAGGGCAGTTCCGCTTCCAGTGACCGCTTCCCTTGCAATAAAAGCACTCAGTCTCGGGCTTGGGTCCATTCTTTGGCTTCTTCCCGGCAGCTTGCTTGCCGGGCGCGGCAACCTCCTTGCCGTCCTTCTTGAAGTTCTTTTTACCCTTGCCTTTCTTGAACTTAGTGGTTTTATTGACCATTAACACTTGATGTTCCTTCTTGACTTCTACCTCCGCTGATTTCAGCATTGAGAACAACTCAGGAATGGTCTTTTGCATCCCCTGCATGTTGAAGTTCATCACAAAGCTCTTGTAGCTTGGTGGAAGCGACTGGAGGATTCTGTCAATGACCGCATCATCCGGGAGATTAACTCCCAGCTGAGACAAGCGGTTATGTAACCCAGACATAGTGAGTATGTGCTCACTGACAGAACTATTTTCCTCCATCTTACAGCTGAAGAACTTATCGGAGACTTCATATCTCTCGATCCGGGCATGAGCTTGAAAAACCATTTTCAGCTCTTCGAACATCTCATATGCTCCATGTCTCTCAAAACGTTTTTGGAGCCCCGGCTCTAAGCTGTAAAGCATGCCGCACTGAACGAGGGAGTAGTCGTCAACACGTGTCTGCCAAGTGTTCATAACGTCTTGGTTCTGTGGGACGGGAGCTTCACCTAGCGGTGCTTGTAGGACATAATCTTTCTTGGCAGCTATGAGGATGATCCTCAGGTTCCGGACCCAGTCCGTATAGTTGCTGCCATCGTCTTTCAGCTTGGTTTTCTCTAGGAACGCGTTGAAGTTGAGGACTACGTGGGCCATTTGATCTACAAGACATATTGTAAAATATTTTAGACTAAGTTCATGATAATTAAGTTCATCTAATCAAATAATTAATGAACTCCCACTTAGATTAGACATCCCTCTAGTCATCTAAGTATTACATGATCCGAGTTAACTAGACCGTGTCCGATCATCACGTGAGACGGACTAGTCAACGTCGGTGAACATCTTCATGTTGATCGTATCTTCTATACGACTCATGCTCGACCTTTCGGTCTTCTGTGTTCCGAGGCCATGTCTGTACATGCTAGTCTCGTCAAGTCAACCTAAGTGTTTGCATGTGTAAATCTGTCTTACACCCGTTGTATGTGAACGTCTGAATAAAACACCCGATCATCACGTGGTGTTTTGAAACAGCGAACTGTCGCAACGGTGCACAGTTAGGGGGAACACTTCTTGAAATTATTATGAGGGATCATCTTATTTACTACCGTCGTTCTAAGTAAACAAGATGCAAAACATGATAAACATCACATGCAATCAAATAATAAACGTGACATGATATGGCCAATATCACATAGCTCCTTTGATCTCCATCTTGGGGCTCCATGATCATCTTGTCACCGGCTTGACACCATGATCTCCATCATCATGATCTCCATCATCGTGTCTCCATGAAGTTGCTTGCCAACTATTACTTCTACTACTATGGCTAACGCGTTTAGCAATAAAGTAAAGTAATTTACATGGCGTTTCTCAATGACACGCAGGTCATATAAAAGAATAAAGACAACTCCTATGGCTCCTGCCGGTTGTCATACTCATCGACATGCAAGTCGTGATTTCTATTACAATAGCATGAACATCTCATACATCACATATAGATCATTCATCATTCATCACAACTTTGGCCATATCATATCACGAACCACTTGCTGCAAAAACAAGTTAGACGTCCTCTAATTGTTGTTGCAAGTTTTACGTGGCTGAATTAGGGTTCTAGCAAGAACGTCTTCTTACCTACGTTAAAGCCACAACGTGATTTGTCAACTTCTATTTACCCTTCATAAGGACCCTGTTCATCGAATCCGCTCCAACTAAAGTGGGAGAGACAGACACCCGCCAGCCACCTTATGCAACTAGTGCATGTTAGTCGGTGGAACCGGTCTCATGTAAGCGTACGTGTAAGGTTGGTCCGGGCCGCTTCATCCCACAATGCCGCTGAAGCAAGAAAATACTAGTAGCGGCAAGAAAGTTGACAAATCTACGCCCACAACAAATTGTGTTCTACTCGCGCAAGAAGAACTACGCATAGACCTAGCTCATGATGCCACTGTTGGGGAACGTTGCAGAAAACAAAAAATTTCCTACTCGTTTCACCAAGATCCATCTAGGAGTTCATCTAGCAACGAGTCATCGGATGCATCTACATACCTTTGTAGATCGCGTGCGGAAGCGTTCAAAGAACGGTGATGATGTAGTCGAATGCGACGTGATTCAAATCACCGATGACCAAGCGCCGAACGGACGGCACCTCCGCGTTCAACACACGTATGGGACGGGAGACGTCTCCTCCTTCTTGATCCAGCAAGGGGGAAGGAGAGGTTGATGAAGATCCAGCAGCACGACGGCGTGGTGATGGATGCAGGGCGTCACAGTAGCAGGGCTTCGCCTATACTACGAGAGAGAGACGTAACGGGGAGAGAGGGAGGCGCCAGGGGCTGGTGTATGAAGTCCCTCCTCTCCCCCACTATATATAGGGGTGCTAGGGGGGGCCGGCCCTAGTAGATGGAATCTACTAGGGGGCGGCGGCCTAGGGTGGGGGGCTTGCCCCCCAAGCAAGGGGGCGCCCCCTTTAGGGTTTCCCCTCAACCCTAGCCGCATGGGCCCTAGGGGTGGCGCCCCAGCCCACTAAGGGCTGGGTTCCCTCCCACTTCAGCCCATGGGGCCCTCCGGGATAGGTGGCCACACCCGGTGGACCCCCGGGACCCTTCCGGTGGTCCCAGTACAATACCGGCGACCCCGAAACTTGTCCCGATGGCCGAAACAGCACTTCCTATATAATTATTTACCTCCGAACCATTCCGGAACTCCTCGTGACGTCCGGGATCTCATCCGGGACTCCGAACAACATTCGGGTTACTGCATATACATATCTTCACAACCCTAGCGTCACCGAACTATAAGTGTGTAGACCCTACGGGTTCGGGAGACAAGCAGACATGACCGAGACGACTCTCCGGTCAATAACCAACAGCGGGATCTGGATACCCATGTTGGCTCCCACATGCTCCATGATGATCTCATCGGATGAACCACGATGTCGAGGATTCAATCAACCCCATATGCAATTCCCTTTGTCAATCGATATGTTACTTGCCCGAGATTCGATCGTCGGTATCCCAATACCTCGTTCAATCTCATTACCGGCAAGTCACTTTACTCGTACCGTAATGCATGATCCCGTGACCAGACACTTGGTCACTTTGATCTCATTATGATGATGCATTACCGAGTGGGCCCGGTGATACCTCTCCGTCATACGGAGTGACAAATCCCAGTCTTGATCCGTGTCAACCCAACAGACACTTTCGGAGATACCCGTAGTCTACCTTTATAGTCACCCAGTTATGTTGTGACGTTTGGTATACCCAAAGCACTCCTACGGTATCCGGGAGTTACACGATCTCATGGTCTAAGGAAAAGATACTTGACATTGGAAAAACTCTAGCAAACGAACTATACGATCTTGTGCTATGTTTAGGATTGGGTCTTGTCCATCACATCATTCTCCTAATGATGTGACCTCGTTATCAATGACATCCAATGTCCATAGTCAGGAAACCATGACTATCTGTTGATCAACGAGCTAGTCAACTAGAGGCACACTAGGGACATGTTGGTGTCTATTATTCACACATGTATTACGATTTCCGGATAACACAATTATAGCATGAATAAAGACAATTATCATGAACAAGGAAATATAATAATAATGCTTTTATTATTGCCTCTAGGGCATATTTCCAACATGACTATATTCGGAATACATGCCTACATTACATTGATGAACTGGAGCTAGTTCTGTGTCACCCTATGTTATAACCATTGCATGAGGAATCGCATCCGACATAATTATCCATCACTGATCCAATGCCTACGAGCTTTTCACATATTGTTCTTTGCTTATTTACTTTTCCGTTGCTACTGTTATAATCATTATAAAACCAAAACTATTACTTTCACTACCGTTACCGCTACTATCATATTACTTTGCTACTAAATACATTGCTGCAGATATTAAGTTTTCCAGGTGTGGTTGAATTGACAACCCAGCTACCAATACTTGATAATATTCTTTGGCTCCCCTTGTGTTGAATCAATAAATTTGGGTTGCATACTCTACCCTCGAAAATTTTTGCTATCCCCTATACTTGTGGGTTATCAAGACTATTTTCTAGCGCCATTGCCGGGAGCATAGCTCTATTCTTTGAATCACTTGGGATTTATATCTGCTGATCACTATGAAGAACTTGAAAGATAAAAGAACCAAGATTTTTCGCTCAACTACGAGGGGAGGTAAGGAACTGCCATCTAGCTCTGCACTTGATTCACCTTCTGTTTTGAGTAAACTTGTGACACCTACACCTGCTATTCATTCTGATATGTCGCACGTTATTGATGATGCCACTTCTGCTTTGCATGATACTTATGATGAAACTACTCTGTGCTTGATAATACTGTGCCACTAGGTGAATTTCTTAATGAACAACTTGCTAGGGTTAGTGAGAATGAAATTATTCAAACTGATAATATTGATGAAAGTGATGATGAAGATTCTCCCCCTGGATATGAATTGCCTGTTGTGCCTGAGGGTTATGTTATGGATGAAGAAACTGCTAGAGACTTCTTAGCTTGCAATGATAGATCTAATCTTAAGAAATTATTAGCTAAGCTTAAAGAAAAATCCTTGAATGCTAGAATGAAATATGACCCTGCTTTTGCTACTTCACCTATCTTAATTTCTGATAAGGATTATGATTTCTCTGTCGATCCTGAGTTAATTACTTTGGTTGATTCTGATCCTTTTGATGGCTATGAATATGAAACTGTTGTGGCACATCTTACTAAATTAAATGATATAGCCACCTTGTTCACTAATGATGAGAAAACTCGCTATTACTTTATCCTTAAGTTGTTTCCGTCCTCAATAAAGGGTGATGCTAAAACATGGTTTAATTCTCTTGATCCTGGTTGTGTGCGTAGTCCCTAGGATATGATTTATTACTTCTCTGCTAAATATTTCCCCGCTCATAAGAAACAAGCTGCCTTAAGGGAAATATATAATTTTGTGCAAATTGAAGAAGGGAGTCTCCCACAAGCTTGGGGGAGGCTTCTCCAATTACTTAATGCTTTGCCTGATCATCCTCTCAAGAAAAATGAAATACTTGATATCTTTTATAATGGACTAACTGATGCTTCCAGAGACTACCTGGATAGTTGTGCTGGTTGTGTTTTCAGGGAAAGAACTGTTGATCAAGCTTACTTGCTATTGAATAATATGTTGAGTAATGAAAATTATTGGACACTTCCTGAATGAACTCCTAAGCCAACTCCGAAGAAAAGGGGTATTCTATTTCTCAGTCCCGAAGATATGCAAGAGGCAAAGAAATCTATGAAAGAAAAAGGTATTAAAGCTGAAGATGTTAAGAATTTACCACCTATTGAAGAAATACATGGTCTTGATAACCCGACACATGTAGTAAAGGTAAATTCTCTCTATAGATTTGATAAATGTGAAATCCCATCTACAAAGTTTGCTAGCCAATGCTTAGATGAGTTTGATGACTTTATGGTTAGGCAAGAAGACTTCAATGCTTATGTTGGTAGACAATTGAAATGCAATGCTTATATGATTGAACACTTGAGTGATTATATGTCTAGAGTTAAAGGTGAACTTAAACTTATTAGTAAACATGACTGGAGGGGGTAAAATGACTTGGAAACCTTTGTATCCTGAGGGCCACCCTAAGATAATTGAGCAAGATTCTCAGAGAACTAATGTTGATGCACCTAGTTCTTCTAAGAAGAAGAAGAAGAAGAAGAAAAATGATAGGACTTTGCATGCTTGTAGTGAACCTGTTGTTGACACACCTGAGAATCCCAATGAAATTTCTATTTCTGATGTTGAAACACAATCTGGTAATGAACATGAACCTAGTGATAATAGTAATGATGATGTTCATGTTGATGCTCAACCTAGTAATAACAATGATGTAGAGGTTGAACCTGTTGTTGATCTTGATAACCCACGATCAAAGAATCAACGTTATGATAAGAGAGACTTTGTTGCTAGGAAGCACGGTAAAGAAAGAGAACCATGGGTTCAGACACCCATGCCTTTTCCTCCTAAACCATCCAAGAAAAAGGATGATGAGGATTTTGAGCGCTTTGCTGAAATGATTAGACCTATCTTTTGTGTATGCGTTTGACTGATATGCTTAAAATGAATCCTTATGCTAAGTACATGAAAGATATTGTCACAAATAAAAGAAAGATACCGGAAGCTGAAATTTCCACCATGCTTGCTAATTACACTTTTAAGGGTGGAATACCAAAGAAACTTGGAGATCCAGGAGTACCTACTATACCATGCTCCATTAAAAAAACTATGTTAAAACTACTTTATGTGATCTTGGAGCCGGTGTTAGTGTTATGCCTCTCTGTTTATATCGTAGACTTGATTTGAATAAGTTGACACCCACTAAAATATCTTTGCAAATGGCTGATAAATCAACTGCTATACCTGTCGGTATTTGTGAGGATGTGCCTGTTGTGGTTGCAAACGTCACTATTTTAACGGACTTTGTTATTCTTGATATTCCCGAGGACGATAGTATGTCCATTATTCTCGGAAGACCCTTTTTGAATACTACAGGGGTTGTTATTGATTGCAACAAAGGCAATGTCACTTTTCATGTTAATGGTAATGAGCATACGGTACACATTCCTAGGAAACAACCTCAAGTCCACAATATTAATTCTATTGAAAAATTTCAAATATTATTATTGGAGGTTTTGAATTTCCTCTTCCTACTATCAAGAAGAAATATGACATTCTTATTGTTGGGGACGTGCATATCCCCGTTGAGGTAACCTAGTGTTATTCGAAATTTCTCCGGTTTCATACGATTCGGAATGAGTTTGTTAACAAGACTTGATCAACCTTGTTAGTGGATTCCTTTTGATGAGCATGAGATGGATGAAGTTAGAAAGCACAACCTTCTGTACCCTCTTTTTACTTTCTATTATTTATATTAAATAAAGTAAAATAGTATTTTCTGTCTTTTTTCCGAATTATCCTTACAATAAAAAATACCCCAAAAATAAAAGTTCTACAATTGCCCTGAACATGAAATATGTTTTTTTTCAGAATATTTAAGAATTATTGGCACCGAGAACACATCAGGGGGACCCATCATGTGCCCACGAGGGTGGAGGGCGCGCCCTACCCCCCTGGGCACGCCCCCTGCCTCGTGGACCCCGCATGGGTCCCCTCCACTTATTCTTGCACCCACACACTTCGTCTTCCTCCAAAAAAAAACATCCACCAGCTCAAACCCGAGTTCTAGCTCATCTTGCTGCCATTTTCAATCTCCTTGCTCAAAGCTCCATTCACAAAACTGCTTTGGGGGATTGTTGATACGTCTCCAACGTATCTATAATTTTTGATTGCTCCATGCTATATTATCTACTGTTTTAGACATTACTGGGCTTTATTTTCCACTTTTATATTATTTTTGGGACTAACCTATTAACCGGAGGCCTAGCCTAGAATTGCTGTTTTTGCCTGTTTTAGGGTTTCGAAGAAAAGGAATATCAAACGGAGTCCAAACGGAATGAAACCTTCGAAAACGTGATTTTCTCATCAGATAAGATCCAGGAGACTTGGACCCTCCGTCAAGAAAGCCACGAGGTGGTCACGAGGGTAGGGGCGCCCCCCCAGGGAGCGCCCCCTGCCTCGTGGGCCCCTCGAAGCTCCACCGACGTACTTCTTCCTCCTATATATATACACGTACCCCCAAACGATCGGGGACGGAGCCAAAAACCTAATTCCACCGCCACAACTTTCTGTATCCACGAGATCCCATCTTGGGTCCTGTTCCAGAGCTCCGCCGGAGGGGGCATCGATCACGGAGGGCTTCTACATCATCATCCAAGCCCCTCTGATGAAGTGTGAGTAGTTTACTTCAGACCTATGGGTCCATAGCTAGTAGCTAGATGGCTTCTTCTCTATTTTTGGATCTCAATACAATGTTCTCCCCCTCTCTCGTGGAGATCTATTCGATGTAATCTTCTTTTTGCGACGTGTTTCTTGAGACCGATGAATTGTGGGTTTATGATCCAGTCTATCTATGAATAATATTTGAATCTTCTCTGAATTCTTTTATGTATGATTAGTTATCTTTGCAAGTCTCTTTGAATTATCAGTTTGGTTTGGCCTACTAGATTGGTTTTTCTTGCCTTGGGAGAAGTGCTTAGCTTTGGGTTCAATCTTGCGGTGTCCTTTCCCAGTGACAGAAGGGGCAGCAAGGCACGTATTGTATTGTTGCCATCGAGGATAACAAGATGGGGTTTTTATCATATTGCATGAAATTATGCCTCTACATCATGTCATCTTACTTAAGGCATTACTCTGTTTTTAACTTAATACTCTAGACGCATGCTGGATAGCGGTCGATGAGTGGAGTAATAGTAGTAGATGCAGAATCGTTTCGGTCTACTTGTCTCGGACGTGATGCCTCTATACATGATCATACCTAGATATTCTCATAACTACGCTCAATTCTGTCAATTGCTCAACAGTAATTTGTTCACCCACTGTAGAATACTTATGCTCTTGAGAGAAGCCACTAGTGAAACCTATGGCCCCCAGGTCTCTTTCCCATCATATCAATCTCCATCACTTTATTATTGCTTTGCTTTTACTTTATTTACTTTGTATCTCTATACCAAAAATACCAAAAATATTATTTATCATCTCTATCAGATCTCACTTTCGTAAGTGACCGTGAAGGGATTGACAAACCCTAAGCGTGTTGGTTGCGTTGAGCTATTGTTTTTGTATAGGTACGAGGGACTCGAGCGTAGCCTCCTACTGGATTGATACCTTGGTTCTCAAAAATTGAGGGAAATACTTACGCTACTTTGCTGCATCATCCCTTCCTCTTCGGGAAAATCCAACGCAGTGCTCAAGAGGTAGCAAGAAGAATTTCTGGCGCCGTTGCCGGGGAGACTGTGCAAAAGTCAACATACCAAGTACCCATCACAATCCCTATCTCCCGCATTACATTATTTGACATTTTCCTCTCGTTTTCCTCTCCTCCCAATTCACCCTTGTCGTTTTATTCGCCCTCTCTCTCTATCCTCCCTCTCTTTCTCCGTTTGCCTTTTTCCCGTTTGCTTTTTGTTTGCTCGTGTGTTAGTTTGCTTGTCTATCGCGATGGCTCTACCTATATTTGGTGATCTTCACCTTAAAAGGTTAGAGGAGATCGAAAACAACGTCAGGAAGTTTATGGTTTTGCAATTTGAGCATAATAATTTCTTTAGAAATGAGCTTAAGGAACAAAAAAGTTTCATGAATTATATGAATAAAGATCTCGATGATATGTCTAAAGAATTTGATGGTATAAGGTCCCAAATTACCCATCTTGAAAAATTAACTGCTGAAATTTCGGATATGCAAGCTACCTTAGTTAATAAGATGGCCGCTAAACCGGATTCCTATGAAAATAATGATGTAGATCTAAAAGTTATTGATGTATCCCCTATTAAATCTTTGTTTTGCAATATGAATCTTGATAATGATGGGACTGATTATGATCCACCTTTACCTAGAAGGCGTTCTAAGAATTCAGAATTTGTTGATCTTGATGCTAAATTTGATAAAAGTGGGATTCAAGAAATTAAAACCCTAGATGTTGCTAAACCCACTATTATGGATTTCAAGGAATTTAACTATGAAAATTGCTCTTTCATTGATTGTATTTCCTTGTTGCAATCCGTGCTACAATCTCCTCACGCTTATAGTCAAAATAAAGCGTTTACTAAACATATCGTTGATGCCTTGATGCAATCTTATGAAGAAAAACTTGAATTGGAAGTTTCTATACCTAGAAAAAATTATGATGAGTGGGAACCAACTATTAAAGTTAAAATTAAAAATTATGAGTTTTATGCTTTGTGTGATTTGGGTGCTAGTGTCTCTACTATTCCCAAAACTTTGTGTGATTTACTAGATTTCCGTGATTTTGATGATTGCTCTCTAAACTTGCATCTTGCGGATTCCACTATTAAGAAACCTATGGGAAGAATTAATGATGTTCTTATTGTTGCAAATAGGAATTATGTTCCCGTAGATTTTATCGTTCTTGATATAGATTGCAATCCTTCTTGCCCTATTATTCTTGGTAGACCTTTCCTTAGAACGGTTGGTGCGATTATTGATATGAAGGAAGGGAATATTAGATTCCAATTTCCATTAAAAAGGGCATGGAACACTTTCATAGAAAGAAAATAAAATTACCATATGAATCTATCATGAGAGCCACTTATGGATTGCCTACCAAAGATGACAATACCTAGATCTATTCTTGCTTGTTATGCCTAGCTAGGGGCGTTAAACGATAGTGCTTCTTGGGAGGCAACCCAATTTTATTTTTATTCCTTGTTTTTTTGCTCCTGTTTAGTAATAAATAAATTATTTAGCCTCTGTTTTGGTTGTGTTTTTTTGTGTTTAATTAGTGGTTGTGCCAAGTAGAACCGTGACTTGGGGAAAGTCTTGTTGAACTTGCTGTAAAAAACAGAAACTTTAGCGCTCACGAGAACTGCTGTCATTTTTATTTGGAAAGCGATATTTAGTTAATTCTTTTTGAAGATGGTTAATAGATAAATTCCTCACGTCCAGAAATTTATTTTAGAATTTTTGGGGTTAAATATCTTGCGCTAGCAACAGATTACTACAGACTGTTCTGTTTTTGACAGATTCTGTTTTTCGTGTGTTGTTTGCTTGTTTTGATGAATCTATGGCTACTAAAATAGTTTATAACCCATATAGAAGTTAGAATACAGTAGGTATAACACCCATATAAATAAATAATGATTTCATTACAGTACCTTGAAGTGGTCTTTTGTTTTCTTTAGCTAACAGAGCTCACGAGATTTTCTACTTTAAGTTTTGTGTTGTGAAGTTTTCAAGTTTTGGGTAAAGATTTGATGGATTATGGAACAAGAAGTGGCAAGAGCCTAAGCTTGGGGATGCCCATGGAACCCCCAAGATAATATAAGGACACCTAAAAGCCAAGGGTTGGGGATGCCCCGGAAGGCATCCCCTCTTTCGTCTACTTCTATCGGTAACTTTACTTGGAGCTATATTTTTATTCACCACATGATATGTGTTTTGCTTGGAGTGTATTTTATGATATGAGTATTTTCTTGTTAGTCTACCACAATCATCCTTGTTGTACACACCTTTTGAGAGAGCCATACATGATTTGGAATTTGATAGAATACTCTATGTGCTTCACTTATATCTATTAAGCTTTATAATTTTGCTCTAGTGCTTCACTTATATCTTTTAGAGCACGGTGGTGGATTTGTTTTATAGAAACTATTGATCTCTCATGTTTCACTTAGATTATTTTGAGAGTCTTAATAGCATGGTAATTTGCTTAAAATCCTAATATGCTTGGTATGCTAGATTAATAATAAAACTTTCTTATGAGTGTGTTGAATACTAAGAAAATTTTGATGCTTGATGATTGTTTTGAGATATGGAGGTAATAATATCAAAGTCATGCTAGTTGAGTAGTTGTGAAATTGAGAAATACTTGTGTTGAGGTTTGCAAGTCCCGTAGCATGCACGTATGGTAAACGTTATGCAACAAATTTGAAACATGAGGTGTTATTTGATTGTCTTCCTTATGAATGGCGGTCGGGGATGAGCGATGGTCTTTTCCTACCAATCTATCCCCCTAGGAGCATGCGCGTAGTGCCGAGGTTTTTGATGACTTGTAGATTTTTGCAATAAGTATGTGAGTTCTTTATGACTAATGTTGATTCCATGGATTATACGCACTCTCACCCTTCCATCCTTGCTAGCCTCTTTGGTACCGTGCATTGCCCTTTCTCACATTGAGAGTTGGCGCAAACTTCGCCGGTGCATCCAAACCCCGTGATATGATACGCTCTTTCACACATAAACCTCCTTATATCTTCCTCAAAACAGCCACCATACCTACCTATTATGGCATTTTCATAGCCATTCCGAGATATATTTCCATGCAACTTTCCACCATTCCGTTCATCATGACACATTCATCATTGTCATATTGCTTAGCATGATCATGTAGTTGACATAGTATTTGTGGCAAAGCCACCGTTCATAATTCTTTCATGCATGTCACTCTTGGTTCATTGCATATCCCGGTACACCGCCGGAGGCATTCATATAGAGTCATCTTTGTTCTAGTCTCGAGTTGTAATCATTGAGTTGTAAATAAATAGAAGTGTGATGATCATCATTATTAGAGCATTGTCCCAAGTGAGGTATAAGAAAAGAAAGGCCATAAAAAAGGAGAAGGCCCAAAAAAAGAAAGGCCATAAAAAAAGAGAAGTCCGAAAAAAATGAGAGAAAAAGAGAGAAGGGACAATCTTACTATCCTTTTACCACACTTGTGCTTCAAAGTAGCACCATGATCTTCATAGTAGAGAGTTTCTCATGTTATCACTTTCATATACTAGTGGGAATTTTTCATTATAGAACTTGGCTTGTATATTCCAACAATGGGCCTCCTCAAGTGCCCTAGGTCTTCGTGAGCAAGCAAGTTGGATGCACACCCACTAGTTTCTTTTGTTGAGCTTTCATACATATATAGCTCTAGTGCATCCGTTGCATGGCAATCCCTACTCCTTGCATTAACATCAATCGGTGGGCATCTCCATAGCCCATTGATTAGCCTCGTTGATGTGAGACTTTCTTTTTTTGTCTTCTCCACATAACCCCCTCCATTATATTCTATTCCACCCATAGTGCTATGTCCATGGCTCGCGCTCATATATTGCATGAAAGTTTATAGGTTTGAGATTACTATAGTATGAAACAATTGCTTGGCTTTTCATCGGGGTTGTGCATGATGATAGAATTCTTGTGTGACGAAAATGAAACATGACTAAACTATATGATTTTGTAGGGATGAACTTTCTTTGGCCATGTTATTTTGAGAAGACATAATTGCTTAGTTAGTATGCTTGAAGTATTATCATTTTTATGTCAATATGAACTTTTGTCTTGAATCTTTCGGATCTGAATATTCATACCACAATTAAGAAGAATTACATTAAAATTATGCCAAGTAGCACTCCGCATCAAAAATTCTGTTTTTATCATTTACCTACTCGAGGACGAACAGGAATTAAGCTTGGGGATGCTTGATACGTCTCCAACGTATCTATAAATTTTGATTACTCCATGCTATATTATCTACTGTTTTAGACATTATTGGGCTTTATTTTCCACTTTTATATTATTTTTGGGACTATCCTATTAACCGGAGGCCCAGCCCAGAATTGTTGTTTTTTGCCTGTTTTAGGGTTTTGAAGAAAAGGAATATCAAACGGAGTCCAAACGGAATGAAACCTTCGGAAACGTGATTTTCTCATCAGATAAGATCCAGGAGACTTGGACCCTCCGTCAAGAAAGCCACGAGGTGGTCATGAGGGTAGGGGTGCCCCCCCTAGGGCGCGCCCCCTACCTCGTGGGCCCCTCGAAGCTCCACCGACGTACTTCTTCCTCCTATATATATACACGTACCCCCAAACGATCGAGGACGGAGCCAAAAACCTAATTCCACCGCCGCAACTTTCTGTATCCATGAGATCCCATCTTGGGGCCTGTTCCGGAGCTCCGCCGGAGGGGGCTTCGATCACGGAGGGCTTCTACATCATCATCCAAGCCCCTCCGATGAAGTGTGAGTAGTTTACTTCAGACCTACGGGTCCATAGCTAGTAGCTAGATGGCTTCTTCTCTCTTTTTGGATCTCAATACAATGTTCTCCCCCTCTCTCGTGGAGATCTATTCGATGTAATCTTCTTTTTGCGGTGTGTTTGTTGAGACCGATGAATTGTGGGTTTATGATCCAGTCTATCTATGAATAATATTTGAATCTTCTCTGAATTCTTTTATGTATGATTAGTTATCTTTGCAAGTCTCTTCGAATTATCAGTTTGGTTTGGCCTACTAGATTGGTTTTTCTTGCCATGGGAGAAGTGCTTAGCTTTGGGTTCAATCTTGCGGTGTCCTTTCCCAGTGACAGAAGGGGCGGCAAGGCACGTATTGTATTGTTGCCATCGAGGATAACAAGATGGGGGTTTTATCATATTGCATGAAATTATCCCTCTACATCATGTCATCTTGCTTAAGGCGTTACTCTGTTTTTAACTTAATACTCTAGATGCATGCTGGATAGCGGTCGATGAGTGGAGTAATAGTAGTAGATGCAGAATCGGTTCGGTCTACTTGTCTCGGATGTGATGCCTATATACATGATCATACCTAGATATTCTCATAACTATGCTCAATTCTGTCAATTGCTCAACAGTAATTTGTTCACCCACCGTGGAATACTTATGCTCTTGAGAGAAGCCACTAGTGAAACCTATGGCCCCCGGGTCTCTTTCTCATCATATCAATCTCCATCACTTTATTATTGCTTTGCTTTTACTTTATTTACTTTGTATCTCTATACCAAAAATACCAAAAATATTATTTATCATCTCTATCAGATCTCACTTTCGTAAGTGACCGTGAAGGGATTAACAACCCCTAAGCGCGTTGGTTGCGTTGAGCTATTGTTTTTGTGTAGGTACAAGGGACTCGAGCGTAGCCTCCTACTGGATTGATACCTTGGTTCTCAAAAACTGAGGGAAATTCTTACGCTACTTTGCTTCATCATCCCTTCCTCTTCAGGGAAATCCAACGCAGTGCTCAAGAGGTAGAAATTTTTCTTTGGTATGTGACTCCTCCAATGGTCCAATTAGTTTTTGTTCTAGTGCTTTATTTATTGCAATTTTTTGCTGCTTAGGTGACCCTGTTCTTGAGCTTGCATATCAAATTTATGTAGTCAAAAGTAGTTCTAATGCATGATATAGCCTCTAGGCACTTGCAGGAGTAGTTGCTATCAATTTTGTTGAGTTTGGTTCATTTTTAGTTTTGAGTCACTAAAAATTTCAGAAATTTTTCTGAGGAAGAAATATGTTTTGGAAAATGTACCAAGGTGGTTCCTCAAGGAAGCAAGGCCCAAGGCCCGCAATACGCGAGCCAGACAATGAACTACCAAGGGAGGCTCAAGTGCGGCCTTGTGAATGGCCGTCAGAGGATTGCATGGTCCATGCAGGCATCAAGGAAGACTTTGATGCATATGTGCATAACGCTGATCTTGAGAGCTTCGTGTCAGATAAGTGCCGGCAATACCTCTATTTAACCGATTCATTTGTGAGAAGGTTTAAATTTACATCCTCGCGCAATTCTCACAATGTCCTATTTGATCTTTATGATAAATCTTATACCATGGACTTAGAAGATTTTGATACTGCTTGTAAACTCCCGCAGTGGGGTAGTGCTAGTGAACCTCGCAGATCTGAATTTAAAGAATTTCTTGCTAGTATCACTATGGGGGAATCTAGAGAAATAACACAAGCTACCATAGGGAGCATTCATTTTCTAGCCATACATTATTTTGCTCTCTTCGTGGGTAGATGCATTAACGGTAAGGATGAGGCATGTCACATGTGTGTTCCCGATCTTAGTGTTCTCAAGGGTGTTGTATTAGGAGATAAACAATATAACTTGGGGGCTATTGTTGCATGTAGGTTGCATCTTAATGGTTTAGCTGAAGATTTGTTTGGTGGAATTTATGCAACTCGTGTAGCTAACTTTCTTGATATACCCATACGCGGGGATGATATTGAGTTGCCTCCTGCTTATCTGGATTATAATGCTATGGTTCGTCATCAGTTTGTTGAGAGGAACAATCAGTTCCTCCAGTGCTGACTAATCTTTGACAGACGGTGCACCATCCATGTTGCTCTCCCTGCTCTTGCTTTCTTTGATTTTCAGACAAAAGGGAGATATGTTATAATCAGGGAGGAGGCGAATGAGTACGAGAGGAGGACGAAGGTGATGTCTACTACACAACCTTCTTCTTGTAGACGTTGTTGGGCCTCCAAGTGCAGAGGTTTGTAGGACAGTAGCAAATTTCCCTCAAGTGGATGACCTAAGGTTTATCAATCCGTAGGAGGCGTAGGATGAAGATGGTCTCTCTCAAGCAACCCTGCAACCAAATAACAAAGAGTCTCTTGTGTCCCCAACACACCCAATACAATGGTAAATTGTATAGGTGCACTAGTTCGGCGAAGAGATGGTGAAACAAGTGGTATATGGATAGTAGATAAAGGTATTTGTAATCTGAAATAATAAAAACAGCAAGGTAGCAAGTGATAAAAGTGAGCGTAAACGGTATTGCAATGATAGGAAACAAGGCCTAGGGTTCATACTTTCGCTAGTGTAAGTTCCCTCAACAATACTAACATAATTGGATCACATAACTATCCCTCAACATGCAACAAAGAGTCACTCCAAAGTCACTAATAGCGGAGAACGAACGAAGAGATTATGGTAGGGTACGAAACCACCTCAAAGTTATTCTTTCCAATCAATCCGTTGGGCTATTCCTATAGGTGTCACAAACAGCCCTAGAGTTAGTACTAGAATAACACCTTAAGACACAAATCAACCAAAACCCTAATGTCACCTAGATACTCCAATGTCACCTCAAGTATCCGTGGGTATGATTATACGATATGCGTCACACAATCTCAGTTTCATCTATTCAACCAACACAAAGGACCTCAAAGAGTGCCCAAAGTTTCTACCGGAGAATCACGACGAAAACATGTGCCAACCCCTATGCATAGGTTCCCAATGTCACGAAACCCGCAAGTTGATCACCAAAACATACATCAAGTGGATCAATAGAATACCCCATTGTCACCATGGGTATCCCACGCAAGACATACATCAAGTGTTCTCAAATCTATAAAGACTCAATCCGATAAGATTACTTCAAAAGGGGAAACTCAATTCATTACAAGAGAGAAGAGGGGGAGGAGAAACATAAGATCCAACTATAATAGCAAAGCTCGCGATACATCAAGATCATGCCAAATCAAGAACACGAGGGAGAGAGATCAAACACATAGCTACTGGTACATACCCTCAGCCCCGAGGGAGAACTACTCCCTCCTCGTCATGGAGAGCGCTGCGATGATGAAGATGGCCACCAGTGAGGGATCCCCCTCCGGCAGGGTGCCGGAACAGGGTTCCGATTGACTTTTGGTGGCTACAGAGGCTTGCGGCGGCGGAACTCCTGATCTAATCTCTGTTCTGGAAGTTTTAGGGTACAACGATATATATGGGTGTAGTAAGTACGTCGGAGGAGCCACGGGGGCCCCACGAGGCAGGGGGCGCGCCCTAGGGGGGTGGGAGCGCGCCCCACCCTCGTGGCTTCCTCGTTCCTTCCTTGACGTGGAGTCCAAGTCCATCGGGTGGCTTTCGTTCCAAAAATAACTTCTCTAGTTGATTTCGTTCCATTTCGACTCCGTGTGATATTCCTTTTCTTCGGAACACTGAAATAGGCAAAAAAACAGCAAATCTGGGCTGGGCCTCCGGTTAATAGGTTAGTCCCAAAAGTAATATAAAAGTGGAAAATAAAGCCCAATGTTGCCCAAAACAGTAGACAATATAGCATGGAGCAATCAAAAATTATAGATACGTTTGAGACGTATCAAGCATCCCCAAGCTTAATTCCTGCTTGTCCTCGAGTAGGTAAATGATAAAAAAGATAATTTTTGATGTGGAATGCTAGTTGGAATAATTTCATTGTAATTCTTCTTACTTGTGATATGAATATTCAGATCCAAAAGATTCAAGACAAAAGTTCATATTGACATAAAAATAATAATACTTCAAGCATACTAACAAAGCAATCATGTCTTCTCAAAATAACATGGCCAAAGAAAGTTATCCCTACAAAATTATATAGTCTGGCTATGCTCCATCTTCATCACACAACATATTTAAATCATGCACAACCCCGATGACAAGCCAAGCAATTGTTTCATACTTTTGATGTTCTCAAACCTTTTCAATTTTCACGCAATACATGAGCGTGAGCCATGGATATATAGGTGGAATAGAATGGTGGTTGTCGAGAAGACAAAAAGGAGAAGTTAGTCTCACATCAACTAGGCGTATCAACGGGCTATGGAGATGCCCATCAATAGATATCAATGTGAGTGAGTAGGGATTGCCATGCAACGGATGCACTAGAGCTATAAGTGTATGAAAGCTCAACAAAAGAAACTAGTGCGTGTGCATCCAACTTGCTTGCTCACGAAGACCTAGGGCATTTTGAGGAAGCCCATCATTGGAATATACAAGCCAAGTTCTATAATGAAAGATTCCCACTAGTATATGAAAGTGACAACATAGGAGACTCTCTATCATGAAGATCATGGTGCTACTTTGAAGCACAAGTGTGGTAAAAGGATAGTAGCATTGCCCTTCTCTCTTTTTCTCTCATTTTTTTACTTGGGCCTTCTCTTTTTTTATGGCCTTTTTTTTCTTTTTTTATTTGGGCTTCTTTGGCCTCTTTTATTTATTTATTTTCGTCCGGAGTCTCATCCCGACTTATGGGGGAATCATAGTCTCCATCATCCTTTCCTCACTGGGACAATGCTCTAATAATGATGATCATCACACTTTTATTTACTTACAACTCAAGAATTACAACTCGATACTTAGAACAAGATATGACTCTATATGAATGCCTCCGATGGTGTACCGGGATGTGCAATGATTCATGAGTGACATGTATGAAAGAATTATGAACGGTGGCTTTGCCACAAATACGATGTCAACTACATGATCATGCAAAGCAATATGACAATGATGAAGCGTGTCATAATAACGGAACGGTGGAAAGTTGCATGGCAATATATCTCGGAATGGCTATGGAAATGCCATGATAGGTAGGTATGGTGGCTGTTTTGAGGAAGGTATATGGTGGGTTTATGATACCGGCAAAAGGTGCGCGGTATTAGAGAGGCTAGCAATGGTGGAAGGGTGAGAGTGCGTATAATCCATGGACTCAACATTAGTCATAAAGAACTCACATACTTATTGCAAAAATTTATTAGTTATCGAAACAAAGTACTACGCGCATGCTCCTAGGGGGATAGATTGGTAGGAAAAGACCATCACTCGTCCCCGACCGCCACTCATAAGGAAGGCAATCAATAAATAAATCATGCTCCGACTTCATCACATAACGGTTCTCCATACGTGCATGCTACGGGAATCACAAACTTCAACACAAGTATTTCTCAAATTCATAACCACTCAACTAGCATGACTCTAATATCACCATCTTCATATCTCAAAACAGTCATCAAGTATCAAACTTCTCATAGTATTCAACACACTCATAAGAGAATTTTATTATTCTTGAATACCTAGCATATTAGGATTTTAAGCAAATTACCATGCTATTTAAGACTCACAAAATAATCTAAGTGAAGCATGATAGTTCATCTATTTCTTCAAAATAAAACTACCACCATGCTCTAAAAGATATAAGTGAAGCACTAGAGCAAATGACAAACTACTCCGAAAGATATAAGTGAAGATCAATGAGTAGTCGAATAATTATGCAACTATGTGAAGACTCTCTAACATTTAAGAATTTCAGATCTTGGTATTTTATTCAAACAGCAAGCAAAGCAAAAGAAAAGAAAATGACATTCTAAAAATAGCAAACATCATGTGAAGAAGCAAAAACTTAGGATCAACCGATACTAACCGATAGTTGTTGAAGAAGAAAGGTGGGATGCCAACCAGGGCATCCCCAAGCTTAGACGCTTGAGACTTCTTGAAATATTATCTTGGGGTGCCTTGGGAATCCCCAAGCTTGAGCTTTTGTGTCTCCTTAATTCCTCTCATATCATGGTCTCCCTAAATCTCAAAAGCTTCATCCACACAAAACTCAACAAGGACTCGTGAGATAAGTTAGTATAAACATTGCCAAAACCTTATCATAATCTACTGTAGCAAATCACTAAAATTATTATTCAACATTGCATACTAAATGCCTCTGCATATTTAATAGTCCTATCCTCAAATAGAATCATTAAAGAAGCAAACATATGCAAACAATGCAAACATAACAGCAATCTGCCTAAACAGGATAGTCTGTAAAGAATGCTGCAACATCCATACTTCCCTAGATCCAAAAATTATGAAAGAAAATTCCCACTGTAGTAAATTTATCAGAGCTTAATATGCAAAAGGTTTCAACATTTTATCACATTCTGAATTTTCTAGGGAATTATTGCAACAGCGGTAAACTTTCTGTTTTCAAACAGCAACATGTGTACTTGTAACATAGGCATAGTAAAGGCTATCAATGCCACTTTTATTGAAATGAAAGATGAAAAACATTGTTCTAAATAACAGCAAGCAAATCCTAACAAAATAAACTGACGCTCCAAGCAAAACACATATCATGTGGCGAATAAAAATATAGCTCCAAGTAAAGTCACTGATGAACGAAGACGAAAGAGGGGATGCCTTCCGGGGCATCCCCAAGCTTAGGCTCTTGCCACTCCTAATTCTGTAGTCCATCGAATCCTTACCCAAAACTTGAACACTTCACAACACAAAACTTAACAGAAAACTCGTAAGCTCCGTTAGTATAATAAAATAAATCACCACTTCAAGGTACTGTAATGAACTCATTCTTTATTTATATTGGTGTAATATCTACTGTATTCCAAATTATCTATGGTTCATATCCTCCGATACTACTCATAGATTCATCAAAATAAGCAAACAACACATAGAAAACAGAATCTGTCAAAAACAGAACAGTCTGTACTAATCTGGATCAAACGTATACTTATGGAACTCATAAAATTCTCAAATAAATTGCTGGACCTGAGGAATTTATCTGTTAATCATCTGAAAAAAGAATTAACTAAATAGCGGTCTCCAAATAAAAATGGCAGCAATTCTCGTGAGCGCTAAAGTTTCTGTTTTTTACAGCATGATCAACAAGACTTTCCCCAAGTCTTCCCAAAGGTTCTACTTGGCACAAACACTAATTAAAAGCATAAAACCACATCTAAACAGAGGCTAGATGAATTATTTATTACTAAACAGGAACAAAAAGCAAGGAACTAAAATAAAATTGGGTTGCCTCCCAACAAGCGCTATCGTTTAATGCCCCTAGCTAGGCATGATGATTTCAATGATGCTCACATAAAGGATAAGAATTGGAACATAAAGAGAGCATCATGAAGAATATGACTAGCACATTTAATCCTAACATACTTCCTATGCATAGGCATTTTGTGAGCAAACAACTTATGGGAACAATAATCAACTAGCATAGGAAGGCAAAACAAACATAACTTTAAAATTTTAAGCACATAGAGAGGAAACTGGATATTATTGCAATTCCTACAAATATATGTTCCTCCCTCATAATAATTTTCAGTAGCATCATGAATTAATTCAACAATATAACTATCACATAAAGCATTCTTTTCATGATCTACAAGCATAGAAAATTTACTACTCTCCACATAAGCAAAATTCTTCTCATGAATAATAGTGGGAGCAAACTCAACAAAATAACTATCATGTGCATGAAAATTAAGATCAAGATGACAAGTTTCATGGTTATCATTATTCTTTAAAGCATACGTGTCATCACAATAATCATCATATATAGGAGGCATGCTTTCATAATAATAAATTTGCTCATCAAAACTTGGGGGACAAAAAATATCATCTTCATCAAACATAGCTTCCCCAAGCTTGTGGCTTTGCATATCATTAGCATCATGGATATTCAAGGAATTTATACTAACAACATTGCACTCATGCTCATCATTCAAATATTTAGTGCCAAACATTTTATAGATTTCTTCTTCTAGCACTTGAGCACAATTATCCTTTCCATCATACTCACGAAAGATATTAAAAAGGTGAAGCGTATGAGACAAACTCAATTCCATTTTTTTGTAATTTTCTTTTATAAACTAAACTAGTGATAAAACAAGAAACTAAAAGACTTGATTGCAAGATCTAAAGATATATCTTCAAGCACTCACCTCCCCGGCAACGGCGCCAGAAAAGAGCTTGATGTCAACTACACAACCTTCTTCTTGTAGACGTTGTTGGGCCTCCAAGTGCAGAGGTTTGTAGGACAGTAGCAAATTTCCCTCAAGTGGGTGACCTAAGGTTTATCAATCCGTAGGAGGCGTAGGATGAAGATGGTCTCTCTCAAGCAACCCTGCAACCAAATAACAAAGAGTCTCTTGTGTCCCCAACACACCCAATACAATGGTAAATTGTATAGGTGCACTAGTTCGGCGAAGAGATGGTGAAACAAGTGGTATATGGATAGTAGATAAAGGTATTTGTAATCTGAAATAATGAAAACAGCAAGGTATCAAGTGATAAAAGTGAGCGTAAACGGTATTGCAATGATAGGAAACAAGGCCTAGGGTTCATACTTTCGCTAGTGTAAGTTCCCTCAACAATGCTAACATAATTGGATCACATAACTATCCCTCAACATGCAACAAAGAGTCACTCCAAAGTCACTAATATCGGAGAACGAACGAAGAGATTATGGTAGGGTACGAAACCACCTCAAAGTTATTCTTTCCAATCAATCCGTTGGGCTATTCCTATAGGTGCCACAAACAGCCCTAGAGTTCGTACTAGAATAACACCTTAAGACACAAATCAACCAAAACCCTAATGTCACCAAGATAATCCAATGTCACCTCAAGTATCCGTGGGTATGATTATACGATATGCATCACACAATCTTAGTTTCATCTATTCAACCAACACAAAGGACCTCAAAGAGTGCCCAAAGTTTCTACCGGAGAATCACGACGAAAACGTGTGCCAACCCCTATGCATAGGTCCCCAATGTCACGAAACCCGCAAGTTGATCACCAAAACATACATCAAGTGGATCAATAGAATACCCCATTGTCACCACGGGTATCCCACGCAAGACATACATCAAGTGTTCTCAAATCTATAAAGACTCAATCCGATAAGATTACTTCAAAAGGGGAAACTCAATTCATTACAAGAGAGAAGAGGGGGAGGAGAAACTTAAGATCCAACTATAATAGCAAAGCTTGCGATACATCAAGATCATGCCAAATCAAGAACACGAGGGAGAGAAATCAAACACATAGCTACCAGTACATACCCTCAGCCCCGAGGGAGAACTACTCCCTCCTCGTCATGGAAAGCGTCGGGATGATGAAGATGGCCACCGGTGAGGGATCCCCCCTCCGGCAGGGTGCCGGAATAGGGTCCCAATTGACTTTTGGTGGCTACAGAGGCTTGCGGCGGCGGAACTCCCGATCTAATCTCTGTTCTGGAAGTATTAGGGTACGACGATATATATGGGTGCAGCAAGTACGTCGGAGGAGCCACGGGGGCCCCACGAGGCAGGGGGCGCGCCCTAGGGGGTGGGCATGCCCCCCACCCTCGTGGCCTCCTCGTTCCTTCCTTGACATGGGGTCCAAGTCCATCGGGTGGCTTTCGTTCCAAAAATAATTTCTCTAGTTGATTTCGTAACGTTTCGACTCCGTCTGATATTCCTTTTCTTCGAAACACTGAAATAGGCAAAAAACAGCAAATCTGGGCTGGGCCTCCGGTTAATAGGTTAGTCCCAAAAGTAATATAAAAGTGGAAAATAAAGCCCAGTGTTGCCCAAAACAGTAGATAATATAGCATGGAGCAATCAAAAATTATAGATACGTTGGAGACGTATCAGAAGGCAGCTCGCCTCCAAGCTGCAGCTCATGAGGCAATTGCCGCTGCATCTCGGTACGACCCCAGCTACAACTTTGATCTGTGGGCATATACCAACTTAGGCCAAAAGCCTAAGCTTGAGGGAGTACGTATTTCTCACCGACATTACATTCATGTTCACACACTCATGCCAGTTGTCGGTGCTCATACTTTTTCATTATACCATCCATGCTAGTTTAATTTCTTTTAAGCTTTCTTCTTGTGTGTTCGAAAAACCTTAAGAAAAACCAAAAAAGTAGATGTAGCTATTAGCTAGTTTACTTTCCATGCATGTAGTAGTAGTAATTAAAAAGAAAACCCAAAAAGATTTATCGTTCCTCTTCTGCTTGTTGGGAGCTTTCCCTGTAAATAGTTTTGTTTCTTTCCTTTTCCTTGGGGGTCGAGAGGAGAAGGCCATGATGAAAATGTTGAGTGGCTCTCATATGCATTATTGTTGATCTAACAAAGATCCCATATTACCTTGTCTTCTCCCTTGAATTGAATGCTTGCAGATTCCAGCTTAGTCCAATGCATGTGCACTATTATTATTATCCACACTATTCGGTTGTGCAAGTGAAAGGCAATAATGACGATATATGATGAACTGATTGAGATGAGGAAAGCTGGTATGAACTCGACCTCTCTTGTTTTTGTAAATATGATTAGTTCATCATTCCTAATTCAGCCTATTATGAGTGGAACATGTTTGCAATGACAATTAGATATTATAGTTTCTTATGCCATGCTTAATTTGCTAGGAGTTTATAATGGTTTACCTTGCGTGCCAACATGCTATTAAAATGGTTGTGATGTGGTATGATAGGGTGGTATCCTCCTTTGAACGATTTGAGTGGCTTGACTTGGCACATGTTCGCGCATGTAGTTGAAACAAAATCAACATAGCCTCCACGATATTTATGTTCATGGTGATTTATATCCTACTCATGCTTGCATTCAGTGTTGATTAATTTTAATGCATGTTCATGACTGTTGTCGCTCTCTAGCTGGTCGCTTCCCAGTCTCTTTCTAGCCTTCACCTGTACTAAGCGGGAATACTGCTTGTGCATGCAATTCCATAAACCCCAAAAGGTTGTTCCATATGAGTCCACCATACCTTCCTATATGCGGTATCTACCTGTCGTTCCAAGTAAATTTGTATGTGCTAAACTCTAAACCTTCAAATAAAAATTATGTTTTGTATGCTCGAATAGCTCATGTATCAACTAGGGCTGTTTGTATCTTCCATGCTAGGCGGATTATTCTCAAGAGGAGTGGACTCCGCTCCTCACTCGTGAGAAAATGGCTGGTCACCGGGATGCCCAGTCCCATGCTCAAATCAAATCAAAATAATTGCAAACAAAACTCCTCCAGGATTGTAGTTAGTTGGAGGCACCCTTTGTTTCGGGCAAGCCATGGATTGATGCTTGTTGGTGGTGGGGGAGTATAAACTTCACCATTCTGCTTGGGAACCGCCTATAATGTGTGTAACATGGAAGATATCAAGATCTCTCGGTTGTTGTGTTGACAATGGAAGTATACTGCTCAAAATATTATTCATCTCTATTTCAAAACCGAGCTCTGGCATCTCTACAAATCCCTGCTTCCCTCTGCGAAGGGCCTATCTATTTACTTTTATGTTGAGTCATCATCCTCTTATTAAAAAGCACCAGTTGGAGAGCACCGCTTTCATTTGCATGTATTATTATTATTTTACATTGAGTATGACTGTGATTGGATCTCTTTTACCATGAATTACAATTTCCAGTCAGCCCTTGATCTTTAGGGGTGCTCTGCATTTATTTTTTGCGGTCTCAGAAAGGGCTAGCGAGATACCATTTTGTTATATCATATTATGATTGTTTTGAGAAAGTGTTGTCATCCGAGATTTATTATTATTGCTCGCTAGTTGATTATGCCATTGATATGAGTAAACATGAGACCTAAATGTTATTGTGAATGTGGTTAGTTCATAATCTTTGCTGAAAACTTGAATGTTGGCTTTACATATTTACAACAACAAGAGCAAACAGAGTTTGTAAAAGTTTTTCTTTATCACTTTTAGTTTGTCAACTGGATTTCTTGAGGACAAGCAATGGTTTAAGCTTGAGGGAGTTGATACGTCTCCGTCGTATCTACTTTTCCAAACACTTTTGCCCTTGTTTTGGACTCTAACTTGCATGATTTGACTAGAACTAACCCGGACTGACGTTGTTTTCAGCAGAATTGCCATGGTGTTATTTTTGTGCAGAAATAAAAGTTCTTGGAATGACCTGAAAATCAATAGAGAATATTTTTGGAATATTGATGACCCACAAGTATAGGGGATCTATCGTAGTCCTTTCAATAATTAAGAGTGTCGAACCCAACGAGGAGCAGAAGGAAATGATAAGCGGTTTTCAGCAAGGTATTCTCTGCAAGTACTGAAATAAGTGGTAACAGATAGTTTTGTGATAGGATAAATTGTAACGACCAACAAGTAACAAAAGTAAATAAAGTGCAGCAAGGTGGCCCAATCCTTTTTGTAGCAAAGGACAAGCCGTAACAAACTCTTATAATAGGAAAAGCACTCCCGAGGACACATGGGAATATCGTCAAGCTAGTTTTCATCACATTCATATGATTCGCGTTTGATACTTTGATAATTTGATATGTGGGTAGACCGGTGCTTGGGTGTTGTTTTTACTTGAACAAACATCCCACTTATGATTAACCTCTATTGCAAGCATCTGCAACTACAACAAAAGTATTAAGGTAAACCTAACCATAGCATGAAACATGTGGATCCAAATCAGCCCCTTACGAAGCAACGCATAAACTAGGGTTTAAGCTTCTGTCACTCTAGCAGCGCATCATCTACTTATTACTTCCCAATGCCTTCATCTAGGCCCAAATAATGGTGAAGTGTTATGTAGTCGACGTTCACATAACACCACTAGAGGCTAGACAACATACATCTTATCAAAATATCAAACGAATACCAAATTCACATGAGTACTAATAGCAAGACTTCTCCCTTGTCCTCAGGAACAAACGTAATTACTCACAAAGCATATTCATGTTCATAATCAGAGGGGTAATAATATGCATATAGGATCTGAACATATGATCTTCCACCAAATAAACCAACTAGCATCAGCTACAAGGAGTAATCAACACTACTAGCAACCTACTAGCACCAATCCCGGACTTTGAGACAAGAATTGGATACAAGAGATGAACTAGGATTTGGAGATGAGATGGTGCTGGTGAAGATGTTGATGGAGATTGCCCTCTCCCGATGAGAGGAGCGTTGGTGATGACGATGGTGATGATTTCCCCCTCCGGGAGGGAAGTATCCCCGGCACAACAGCTTTGTCGGAGCTCTAGATTGGATCCGCCAAGGTTCCGCCTCGTGGCGGCGGAGTCTCGTCCCGAAAAGTTCCTCCCTATTTTTTTCTCATCGAAATACTTCATATAGGAGAAGATGGACGTCGGAGAGCCACCAGGGGGCCCACGAGGTAGGGGCGCGCCCCCCACCCTCGTGACAAGGGTGTGAGCCCCCTGGCCTTCATCTTTGGCGAGGATTTTTCTTTATTTATTTTAAGATGTTCCGTGGAGTTTCAGGACTTCTGGAGTTACGCAGAATAGGTCTCTAATATTTGCTCCTTTTCCAGCCCAGAATTCCAGCTACCGGCATTCTCCCTCCTTATGTAAACCTTGTAAAATAAGAGAGAATAGCCATAAGTATTGTGACATAAAGTGAAATAACAGCCCATAAAGCAATAAATATCGATATAAAAGCATGATGCAAAATGGACGTATCAATTCCCCCAAGCTTAGACCTCGCTTGTCCTCAAGCGAAAAGACGATAACAATAAATATGTCCTCATGTTTAGAGGTAGAGGCGTCGATAAAAATAAAATACAAACATGAAGGCATCATGGTTATTCTCATAACAGCAACTTATATAGATCTTGTCATATGATTACTTATGTTCAAGTGATGATCTATTCACAATGCAAAAGTATAAATCATAAACCTTATTGGGCTCCGACAAACTATAATCTCAGTCATTGAAGCAATTGCAATTTATCATAACATCGGAAAGAGTCTATGTACTCAACTATCATTTAGTCCTCCATAATTGCTAACACTCACGCAATACTTGTGGTTATGAAGTTTCAATCGGACACAGAGAAAGATAGGGGCTTATAGTTTTGCCCCACAACCTTTTACCTCAAGGGTAATGTCAACAATAATGGTTTATACTCCCCTACATCCAATTAGATATATATATATATATATATATATATCATGTTCTTTCCAACATGCTGAGCTTGCCAAAGGATAAAATGAAAAAGGAAAGGTGAAGATCACCGTGACTCTTGCATAAGGTAGAAGATAATGATAAAGGATAGGCCCTTCGCAGAGGGAAGCAGAGGTTGCCATGCGCTTTTATGGTTGGATGCATAAAATCTCAATGCGAAAGAACGTCAGTTTATATTGCCCCTTGTGATATGAACCTTTATTATGCAGTCCGTCGCATTTATTACTTCCACATCACAAGATCGTATAAAGCTTATTTCTCCCACACCAATCAATCATACATATTTAGAGCAATTTTTATTGCTTTGCACCGATGACAACTTACTTGGAGGATCTTACTCAATCCATAGGTAGATATGGTGGACTCTCATGGCAAAATTGGTTTAAGGGTATTTGGAAGCACAAGTAGTATTTCTACTTGGTGCTGAGAATTTGGCTAGCATGAGGGGGAAAGGCAAGTTCAACAAGTTAGAGGAACCATGCAACATACTTTATTTCAGATATAAGAAAGACATAACTCATTACGTTGTCTTCCTTGTCCAACATCAAATCTTTAGCATGTCATATTTTAATGAGTGCTCCCAATCATAAAAGATGTCAATGATTAATTGCAACAATGACCAAAGCTATGTCTGCCAACTCCCAACAACTTTTAATCATCATACTCTTTCTATGTGAAGTCATTACTCTCAATAAGATCAATATGAACTTTTTGTTTCTTTTTATTCTTTTTCTCTTTCTTTTATTCATCCAAGATCATGGCAAAATAATCAAGCCCTTGACTCAACACTAATCTTTATTACATAGCTCACGGACTCGATTACAAATAGAGATCAAAAAGTAAAACTCAAAACTAGATCATGCCGCAAACTTTATTCTACTAGATCAAGATACTACTAATAGGATCGAACTAAGAAAATGGTAAAGATAGGAGTTGTCATTGTGATACGATACCAGGGAACCTCCCCCAAGCTTGGCAGTTGCCAAGGGGAGTGCCCATACCCATGTGATTATATCTCCTTCTTTGTTGTTGGTGTAATATTCTTGGTGATGATTCCCTTCAGGATGCGGTTCTCCTCCTCGAGCTTATTGACTTGCTGTTTGAGGTCCATTATTTCCTTACGAAGCTTTCCTGTGACAGCTAAAGCTCCTTGCACCCAAGGGTGTTGCATAGCTGCGGGAGAACAAGTGACACTCCTCTTCATATTTTCATAAGAAAGAAATCTAACATTAGAAGGGATAACCGAGTTTGGAATAGCTGAGCTCTTTAGTTCCCCCATCGTGAACCCAGCTCGGAGGCGAGAGGTGACTTCTTGATCCTCCATGGCATCTACTCTCATCAAGTTAGCCTCCATCTCTTCCTCCGTTGCTGGCCCAAAGTGGTCAGCGTCGCTGTTTGCCCTTGGTTCCGGTGCCGGATTAGATACCTGGCTCTCCCCGATTGACTCTTGAGAAGACATCTTGCTCTAATCTGCAGCAGCAACAGCTCGAAAACAAAAACAGAGGAAATTTGCGTGATACGGGAGTCAAAACCCCCGGGACATTATATAATGAATTTTTACCGACCAAAATACGTAACATGCAAGAAAACGAGTCCGGAAGGCACACGAGGTGCTCACGAGGTAGGGGGCGCGCCCAGGGGGGTAGGGCGCGCCCACCACCCTCGTGGGGCCCTCGTGTCCTTCCCGGACTGCTACTTATTTTTCTATTTTTCTAAATATTCCAAAACGGAGAAATATTGCCTTAAAAATTGTTTTGGAGTCGGTTTACTTACCGTACCACATACCTATTCCTTTTTGGAGTCTGAAACGTTCTGGAAAGTGTCCCTTATGTATTCCTCCGGGGTTACGATTCAATAATATTGGTTTCAACATTTATGGGATTACCTGAGATATAATGTTTGATTCTTTGACCGTTTACCACCTTCGGATTTGTGCCCTCGAAGTTGTTGATTTTTATGGCACCGGAACGATAGACCTCTTCGATAACATAGGGGCCTTCCCATTTAGAGAGAAGTTTTCCTGCAAAAAATCTTAAACAAGAGTTGTATAGCAATACATAATCACCTACATTAAACTCACGCTTTTGTATCCTTTTGTCATGCCATCTTTTAACTTTTTCTTTAAACAACTTGGCATTTTCATAAGCTTGGGTTCTCCATTCATCAAGTGAGCTAATATCAAATAACCTCTTCTCACCGGCAAGTTTAAAATCATAATTGAGCTCTTTAATAGCCCAATATGCCTTATGTTCTAGTTCGAGAGGTAAGTGACATGATTTTCCATAAACCATTTTATACAGAGACATACCCATAGGATTTTTGTATGCAGTTCTATATGCCCATAATGCATCATCAAGTTTCTTAGACCAATTCTTTCTAGACCTATTAACAGTCTTTTGCAAAATTAATTTGATCTCTCTATTGCTCAACTCTACTTGACCACTAGACTGTGGGTGATAGGGAGATGCAATTCTATGATTAACATCATATTTAGCAAGCATTTTACGGAAAGCACCATGAATAAAGTGTGAACCACCATCAGTCATTAAATATCTAGGGACTCCAAACCTCGAAAAAATAACTTCTTTAAGCATTTTAATAGAAGTGTTATGATCAGCACTACTAGTTGGAATAGCTTCTACCCACTTAGTAACATAATCAACAGCAACTAAAATATGTGTGTATCCATTAGAGGCAGGAAAAGGTCCCATATAATCAAAGCCCCAAACATCAAACGGTTCAATAACAAGTGAATAATTCATAGGCATTTCTTAACATCTACTAATATTACCAATTCTTTGACATTCATCACAAGACAAGATAAACTTACGGGCATCCTTGAAGAGAGTAGGCCAATAAAAACCAGATTGCAATACCTTATGTGCAGTTCTATCTCCAGCGTAGTGTCCTCCATAAGTCTCGGAATGACACTTGCGTAGGATCTGTTCCTGTTCATGCTCAGGTACACAACGTCTAATAACACCATCTACTCCTTCTTTATAAAGATGTGGATCATCCCAAAAGTAATGTCTCAAGTCATAGAAAAACATTTTCTTTTGCTGGTATGTGAAGCTAGGTGGTATAAACTTAGCAACAATATAATTAGCATAATCAGCATACCATGGAGTACTACGAGAAGTACTTATAACATTTAATTGTTCATCAGGAAAGTCATCATTAATAGGTAGTGGGTCATCAAGAACATTCTCTAACCTAGACAAGTTGTCTGCAACGGGGTTCTCAGCTCCCTTTCTATCAACAATATGCAAATCAAATTCTTGTAGCAAGAGAACCCATCTAATAAGTCTAGGTTTAGCATCTTTCTTTTCCATAAGGTATTTAATAGCAGCATGATCAGTGTGAATAGTTACTTTAGAATCAACAATATAAGGTCTGAACTTATCACAAGCAAATACAACTGCTAAAAGCTCTTTTTCAGTAGTAGCATAATTTCTTTGAGCATTGTCTAGAGTCTTACTAGCATAATGAATAACATTTAATTTCTTATCAACTCTTTGCCCTAGAACAACACCTACAGCATAATCACTAGCATCACACATAATTTCAAAGGGTAAATTCCAATCAGGTGGCTGAACAACATGTGCAGAGACTAATGCTTTCTTAAGTATTTCAAATGCTTCTACACAATCATCATCAAAGACAAATGGTATATCTTTTTGCAATAAATTAGTCAGAGGCCGAGAAATTTTTGAGAAGTCCTTAATGAACCTCCTATAAAATCCGGCGTGACCAAGGAAACTTCTTATACCTTTGATGTCCTTGGGACATGGCATCTTTTCAATAGCATCAACCTTGGCTTTATCAACTTCAATACCTCTTTCATAAACTTTGTGCCCCAAGACAATTCCTTCATTAACCATAAAGTGGCACTTTTCCCAATTCAAGACAAGATTAGTTTCTTCACATCTCTGCAAAACTCGATTAAGATTGCTCAGGCAATCATCAAAAGAGGAACCATAGACGGAAAAGTCGTCCATGAAAACCTCACAAATCTTTTCACAGAAGTCAGAGAATATAGCCATCATGCATCTTTGAAAGGTAGCAGGTGCATTACATAAACCAAAAGGCATACGTCTATAAGCAAAAGTACCAAAAGGGCATGTAAAAGTAGTCTTTGATTGATCTCTAGCCGACACAGGTATTTGAGAGAAACCAGAATAACCATCTAGAAAGCAATAGTGTGTATGTTTGCATAATCTTTCTAGCATTTGATCAATAAAAGGTAAGGGGTAATGATCTTTCTTAGTAGCTTTATTTAATTTGTGGAAATCAATTACCATCCTATAACCTGTGATAATTCTTTGTGGAATCAATTCATCTTTATCATTAGGAACAACGGTAATACCTCCCTTCTTAGGGACACAATGGACAGACTTACCCACTCACTATCAGCAACGGGATAGATTATACCTGCCTCTATAAGCTTGAGTATTTCTTTTCTTACCACCTCTTTCATTTTAGGATTCAGACGTCGTTGATGATCACGAACTGGTTTGGCATTTGCTTCCAAATTTATTTTATGTTGACATAGAGTGGGACTAATGCCCTTAAGATCATCAAGAGTATATCCAATAGCAGCATGATGCTTCTTCAGAGTTTTCAATAATCCTTCTTCTTCATGCTCTGAAAGGTGAGCACTAATAATAACAGGATATATATTCTTTTCATCAAGATAAGCATATTTAAGATTATCAGGCAAAGGTTTAAGTTCAAACACGGGTCACCCTTGGGTGTAGGAGGATCCCCTAAAATTTTAACAGGCAAATTGTGTTGCAGGATAGGTTCCTGTGTAAAGAATACTTCATCTATTTCCCTTCTTTCATTCATGAACATATCATATTCATGGTCTAGCAAATAGTGTTCTAAAGGATCACTAGGAGGTACGACAATAGAAGCAAGACCAATAATTTCATCCTTACTAGGTAATTCTTCCTCACGATGTTGTTTACTAAATTTAGAGAAATTAAACTCATGAACCATATCATCCAAGCCAATAGTAACAACATTCTTTGTGCAATCTATGGTAGCATTGACAGTATTTAAGAAGGGTCTACCAAATATAATGGGACAAAAACTATCTTGTGGGGAACCAAGAACAAGAAAATCAGCAAGATATTTAGTTTTCCCATACAAGACTTCAACATCTCTAACAATTCCCATTGGTGCAATAGTATCTCTATTAGCAAGTTTAATAGTAACATCAATACCTTCTAACTCAGCAGGTGCAATTTCATTCTTAATTTCTTCATATAAGTCAATAGGTATTACACTAGCACTAGCACCCATATCACATAAGCCATGATAACAATGATCTCCTATTTTAACAGAAATAACAGGCCCGCCTAGCATAGGTCTATGTTTATCTTTATCACAAGGTTTAGCAATTCTAGCAGTTTCACCTTCGAACTGAATAACATGCCCATCAATATTGTCAGACAAGAGATATTTAAAAATAGCAATATTAGGTTCTACTTTAACTTGCTTAGGAGGTGTATAAGTTCTAATATTGCTTTTACGAACAACAGTTGAAGCTTTAGCATGATCTTTTACTCTAACAGGGAAAGGTGGTTTCTCAACATAAGAAGTAGGAACAATAGGATCATTATAAGTGACAGTCTTTTCTTCAACTTTAATAGGTGCAGCTACTTTTACTTCTATGGGAGGATGATATTTAAACCACTTCTCCTTAGGGAGATCAACATAAGTAGCAAAAGATTCACAGAAAGAAGCTACTATCTCAGAGTCAAGTCCATATTTAGTTCTAAACTTACGGAAAATATCGGTGTCCATAAAAGATTTAACACAATCAAACTTAGGTGTCATACATGACTCTTTACCTTCGTCGAGGTCCCAATATTCAGAGTTGCGTTTAATTCTATCCAATAAATTCCATCTGAATTCAATAGTCTTCATCATAAAAGAGCCAGCACAAGAAGTATCGAGCATGGTGCGATTGTTTTCAGAAAGTCGAGCATAAAAACTTTGCATAATTATTTCTCTTGGGAGCTCATGATTGGGGCATGAATATAACATTGATTTAAGCCTCCCCCAAGCTTGAGCGATGTTTTCTCCTTCGCGAGGCCAGAAATTATATATATAATTGCGATCACGATGAACAAGATGCATAGGGTAATACTTTTGATGAAATTCCAACTTCAATCTTTTATAGTCCCATGATCTCATATCATCACATAGCCTATACCATATCAATGCGTCTCCCTTCAAAGATAAAGGGAAGACCTTCTTCTTAGCAACATCATCGGGTATACCTGCAAGCTTAAATAATCCACAAACTTCATCCACATATAATAAGTGCTCATCAGGATGCTTTGTTCCATCTCCTGTAAAAGGGTTAGCTAGCAGTTTTTCCATCATAGCCGAAGGAAATTCAAAAGCAGTTTCATTTTCAATAGGTTCAGTAGGTTGAGGAGCAACTCTTTGCTCTACTGGACGGGGTGAAGATACCCCGAAAAAGCCCCTCAGAGAATTACTTTCCATAGTAACAAGTGACAGTAAATTTCAGCACACTATATAAATTTTTCCTTACCAAATTCCACCTACCAAAGGCGCTACACTCCCCGGCAACGGCACCAGAAAAGAGTGTTGATGACCCACAAGTATAGGGGCTCTATCGTAGTCCTTTTGATAAGTAAGAGTGTCGAACCCAACGAGGAGCAGAAGGAAATGATAAGCGGTTTTCAGCAAGGTATTCTCTGCAAGTACTGAAATAAGTGGTAACAGATAGTTTTGTGATAGGATAAATTGTAACGAGCAAAAAGTAACAAAATTAAATAAAGTGCAGTAAGGTGGCCCAATCCTTTTTGTAGCAAAGGACAAGCCGGAACAAACTCTTATAATAGGAAAAGCGCTCCCGAGGACACATGGGAATATCGTCAAGCTAGTTTTCATCACGTTCATATGATTCGCGTTCGATACTTTGATAATTTGATATGTGGGTGGACCGGTGCTTGGGTGCTGTTCTTACTTGAACAAACATCCCACTTATGATTAACCTCTATTGCAAGCATCCGCAACTACAACAAAAGTATTAAGGTAAACCTAACCATAGCATGAAACATGTGGATCCAAATTAGCCCCTTACGAAGCAACGCATAAACTAGGGTTTAAGCTTCTGTCACTCTAGCAACCCATCATCTACTTATTACTTCCCAATGCCTTCCTCTAGGCCCAAATAATGGTGAAGTGTTATGTAGTCGACGTTCACATAACACCACTAGAGGCTAGACAACATACATCTTATCAAAATATCAAACGAATACCAAATTCACATGAGTACTAATAGCAAGACTTCTCCCTTGTCCTCAGGAACAAACGTAATTACTCACAAAGCATATTCATGTTCATAATCAGAGGGGTAATAATATGCATATAGGATCTGAACATATGATCTTCCACCAAATAAACCAACTAGCATCAACTACAAGGAGTAATCAACACTACTAGCAACCTACTAGCACCAATCCCGGACTTTGAGACAAGAATTGGATACAAGAGATGAACTAGGGTTTGGAGATGAGATGGTGTTGGTGAAGATGTTGATGGAGATTGCCCTCTCCCGATGACAGGAGCGTTGGTGATGACGATGGTGATGATTTCCCCCTCCAGGAGGGAAGTATCCCCGGCAGAACAGCTCTGCCGGAGCTCTAGATTGGATCCGCCAAGGTTCCGCCTCATGGCGGCGGAGTCTCGTCCCGAAAAGTTCCTCCCTATTTTTTTCTCATCGAAAGACTTCATATAGGAGAAGATGGGCATCAGAGAGCCACCAGGGGGCCCACGAGGTAGGGTGACGCGCCCTAGGGGGGGGCGCCCCCCACCCTCGTGAGAAGGGTGTGGGCCCCCCTGGCCTTCATCTTTGGCGAGGGTTTTTCTTTATTTATTTTAAGATGTTCCGTGGAGTTTCAGGACTTTTGGAGTTACGCATAATAGGTCTGTAATATTTGCTCCTTTTCCAGCCCAGAATTCCAGCTGCCGGCATTCTCCCTCCTTATGTAAACCTTTTAAAATAAGAGAGAATAGCCATAAGTATTGTGACATAAAGTGAAATAACAGCCCATAATGCAATAAATATTGATATAAAAGCATGATGCAAAATGGACGTATCAAATATATAAAAAATACTAGCGAAAGAATCAAGGCCAGGGGGCCCACACCCTGTCCACGAGGGTCGGGGCGCGCCTACCCCCCTGGGCGCGCCCCCTTTCCTCGTGGGCCACCTGGTGCTCCTCTGACCTCAACTCCAACTCTATATATTCGTGTTCGGGGAGAGAAAAATAAGAGAGAAGGATTCATCACGTTTTATGATACGGAGCCACCGCCGAGCCCTAATCTCTCTCGGGAGGGCTGATCTGGAGTCTGCTCGGGGCTCCGGAGAGGGGAATCCGTCGTCATCGTCATCATCAACCTTCCTCCATCACCAATTTCATGATGCTCACCGCCGTGCGTGAGTAAATCCATCATAGGCTTGCTGGACGGTGATGGGTTGGATGAGATTTATCATGTAATCGGGTTAGTTTTGTTAGGGTTTGATCCCTAGTATCCATTATGTTATGAGATTGATGTTTCTATGACTTTGCTATGCTTAATGCTTGTCACTAGGGCCCGAGTGCCATGATTTCAGATCTGAACCTATTATGTTTTCAAGAATATATGTGAGTTCTTGATCCTATATTGCAAGTCTATAGTCACCTATTATGTGTTATGATCCATTAACCCCGAAGTGACAATAATAGGGATACTTACCGGTGATGACCGTAGTTTGAGGAGTTCATGTATTCACTAAGTGTTAATGCTTTGGTCTGATACTCTATTAAAAGGAGACCTTAATATCCCTTAGTTTCCAATAGGACAAAAGATGTCATGAAAGTTCTTTTCCATAAGCACGTATGAGTATATTCGGAATACATGCCTACATTACATTGATGAACTGGAGCTAGTTCTGTGTCACCCTATGTTATAACTATTGCATGAGGAATCGCATCCGATATAATTATCCATCACTGATCCAAATTTTTTTAGAAAAGGAGGATGACCCCCGGCCTCTGCATCTGGGCGATGCATACGGCCACTTTATTAATTATTCACATAATACCTTACAAAGTCATACAACAGCAAGACTAACGCCATCGTCTAAGCAACAACTGTCGCTACACCTATCCAATTGATGAAGGGGCGCATATAGTCTGGGCCTAATACCAAACATACATCGCAGCCAAACCTAAACATCTAAGACATGAGGTCCCAACCAGGACGCCTGCCGGGTATGGGGCACCTATCAGTCCGGCGCACTCCTCAACCAGGACGCCTGCCGGGTATGAGGCCGCTGCAGCCTCCTCCATCTTCAGAGCTGTACTATTGCATGTACCATGCCAGGTCTCTCTGCCATCGACGCCACCACGATGCCCAACAATGCCGTCCTCCTGCACGAATCCATCCTCCCACAGTGAACTCCGAATCTGCATTGCGCCACGCCGTCAAGATCCGTCGCCATCAGTGTGTAGGATGAATCACCGCTCCACCAAAGAATCCATCCTCTGGTCCCTCGATCACGTGTGTACCTCCAAGAATGACGCCCTTAGGGGAGGAACGACACCAGAGCGCCGCCGTCATCCGATCATCCGATCTAGGGTTTCCCCCGGAGGTAGCAGAGGGTGGCCTTGAACTTCTCCACGGTGATGCCTTCAAGAAGGGAACGACGCAGATAGCGCCACCACCGCCGGCCTTAGCAGACTCCGAAGGCAAGTTTTCGCCCAGATCCGTTCGAAAGGATCCAACTCTCGTGCACGGGCCACCGTCACCACCAGCACCACCAGGCAGAATCCTAGAGCACCGGCAGATCAGCGAGCCGCCAGCACCACCGCATCCAGATCGCCTGCCATGCCGGGCCGCCACCATCCCCCGCGCCGTCCAGGTCAGAGACGGAGCCACCGACCGCGCACAGGGACCACCGCCGCCTGCACACGCCGGAGCGCCACCGGCCACTACTTGCCGAGGGCCGCCGCCGTGCACAACCAGTCAGCCGACCACCTCCGGCTAAGGAGGAGGCCACCACCGCCACACTCGGGGCCGGAGACCCCGGCTTCCTCGTGCTGCAGGACTAGCCCAGGAACCTGCAAACTGACGTTGGAGATGTTGAGATGCAGCCGATACAACAACCTGGGTGGCTGCCCGTCTAAACGACCTAGATCGGGCGCGTCCACCGCCGCCGCCACCCGCTGCCCTTGACCGCCCGCCATTGCAGTTGCAGATCCTGGCCGTCGTGTCCCCGTGACACTTCCGTTGAACGGATGGTGCGGAACACTGCTGCCTCGATCCGATCTATGGCCGAGGACATCCACTGTCGCTGCCACGCCACACAGGCTTTGCCCGGCGATGCCTCCGACAGCGGCGGCGGGAGGGAGGAGCTTGGTGTGGAGGACGCCTCGAGCCGGCCGGCGGGGGCAGCCCCGGTGCGACCCGGCGTGGCCGCGCGGGAGCAGGGGTCGGGCCTCCTCCCGTAGGCGTGATCTTCCTTCTTGTCCTAAGGACGATCTTACTTTTTCGTTTATTTACTTTTTCAATGCCTACGAGCTTTTCACATATTGTTCTTCGCTGATTTACTTTTTCGTTGCTACTGTTATAATCATTATAAAACCAAAACTACTACTTTCTCTACCGTTACCGCTACTATCATATTACTTTGCTACTAAATACTTTGCTGCAGATATTAAGTTTTCCAGGTGTGGTTGAATTGACAACTCAACTGCTAATACTTGAGAATATTCTTTGGCTCCCCTTGTGTCGAATCAATAAATTTGGGTTGAATACTCTACCCCCAAAAATTATTGCGATCCCCTATATTTTTTTGGACCAGAAGGAACCCAATGGGCCAGAGCTGCACTTCGGGGGTGCCCCGAGGGGGCACAACCCACCAGGGTGCGCCAGGGCCCCCTGGCGCGCCAAGGTGGGTTGTTCCCACCTCGGTGGCCTCCTGTACCCCCTCTTTGCACTATAAATTCCCAAATGTTCCGAAACCCCTCGGGGTTAACCTAGATCAGAAGCCCCACTGCCGCAGGGCTCCGTAGCCATCGAAAACCAATCTAGACCTATTCCGGCACCCTGCTGGAGGGGGGAATCATCTCCGGTGGCCATCTTTAGCATCCCGGCGGCCACCATGATGAGGAGGGAGTAGTCCACCCTCGGGACTGAGGGTTTGTACCAGTAGCTATGTGTTTTATCTCTCTCTATCTCTATCTCTCTCTCTCTCGTGATCTATATCATGGGCTTTGTTAATATAGTCAGATCATATTATGTTTCTCCCCTCTATACTCTTATTATGATGAATTGAATCTTTACCCTTTGAAGTTTTGTCTTGTCAGATTGAATATTCAGAGATGAGAACACATGATATATGTCTTGCGGTATGAATACTTGAGGTGACAATTGGGGTATCTTATTGATTCACTTGATATATGTTATGGCATTCAACTCGTGGGTTCCGGCGGTGATATTGGGATAATCTATGCATAGGGGTTGATGCACGTTTTTCTCTGACAGAAACTTCGGGGTCTCTTTATAGTTATTTGTGTGGATTGAGTATTATGAATATGAATATGCTTTGGCGTTACTCTAGTACAAACTCTAGGATAGATCGAACGGAAACAATAGCTTTGTGTTATTTTAGTACAAACTATTGAATATCGATTGGAAAGAATAGCTTTGAGGTGGCTTCGCACCCTACAAACAATTCCGACCTTTGTTCTCCGCTAATAGGAACTCGGGAGTGATTCTTTGTTGTACTTTGAGGGATTATCATATGATCCAACTATGTTAGCACTGTTGGGAGATTGCACTAGCGAAAGTACGGACCCTAGGCCTTGTTTTTAAGCATTGCAACACCGTTTATGTGCCTGTTTACTATTTGCTACCTTGTTGTTTTTATTTATTCAGATTATGAAAATATATTTCTACCATCCGTAATACACTTTTATCACCATCTCTTCGCCGAACTAGTGCACCTATACAACTTGCCATTGTATTGGGTGTGTTGGGGACACAAGAGATTTCTTGTATTTGGTTGCAGGGTAGTTTGAGAGAGACCATCTTCATCCTACACCTCTCACGGATTGATAAACCTTAGGTCATCCACTTGAGGGAAAATTGCTACTGTCCTACAAAACTCTACGCTTGGAGGCCCAACACGTGTCTACAAGAATAAAGTTGCGTAGTGGACATCACTGGGGTAAAGGTTTGTGGATGCACAAGTAGTGATCATACTTAGTGCAAAATGAAGGCTAGCAAAAGATTAGGAAGCGACCAACTAAGAAACGAATAATATCATAAGCAAGCATTAAGCATAATTAACACTGAATAATGCACCACAAGTAGGATATAATTTCATTGCATGACGATTGACCTTCGTACTTGCATAGGGAATCACAAACCTTAACACCAATCTTCTTACTAAAGCATAATTACTCATCAAGTTGACTCACATATCACATCATCATATCTCAAAACTATTACAAAGAATCAAGTTTATTTTGTCCAATGATCTTCATGAAAGTTTTTATTATATCCTTCTTGGATATCTATCACTTTGGGACTAATTTTCATGTGTTGCTTTTGACAAGCTCAAACAAATATAAGTGAAGATCATGAGCATAATATATTTTTCTTTCTCTCAAATTAATTTAAGTGAAGCAAGAGAGAATTTCTTGAAAATTTTACTAACTCTCAAATAAATCTAAGTGAAGCAAGAGAGCATTTCTTCAAAAATACTAAAGCACACCGTGCTTAAAAAAGATATAAGTGAAGCACTAGAGCAAGTCTATAGCTCATAAAAATTAAAGTGAAGCATAGAGAACAATTCTAACAAGTCATGACATAATTTTGGCTCTCTCAAATAGGTGTGTCCAGCAAGGATTGATGACTTAAAACAAAAATTAAAACAACCAAAGACTCATATCATACAAGACGCTCCAAGCAAAACACATATCATGTGATGAATAAAAATATAGTTTCAAGTAAATTACCGATGATCGTTGGAAGAAAGCGGGGATGCCACTAGGGGGGTGAGGGAGTCCTGGATTAGGGGGTCTCCGGACAGCCGGACTATATCCTTTGGCCGGACTGTTGGACTATGAAGATACAAGATTGAAGACTTCGTCCCGTGTCCGGATGGGACTCTACTTGGCGTGGAAGGCAAGCTAGGCAATACGGATATGTATATCTCCTCCTTTGTAACCGACCTTGTGTAACCCTAGCCCCCTCCGGTGTCTATATAAACCGGAGGTTTTAGTCCATAGGACAACACACAATCATACCATAGGCTAGCTTCTAGGGTTTAGCCTCTCCGATCTCGTGGTAGATCAACTCTTGTAATACTCATATCATCAAGAATAAATCAAGCAGGACGTAGGGTTTTACCTCCATCAAGAGGGCCCGAACCTAGGTAAAACATCGTGTCCCCTGCCTCCTGTTACCATCCGCCTTAGACGCACAGTTCGGGACCCCCTACCCGAGATCCGCCGGTTTTGACACCGACATTGGTGCTTTCATTGAGAGTTCCTCTGTGTCGTCGTCGTTAGGCTTGATGGCTCCTACGATCATCGATAGCGATGCCATCTAGGGTGAGACTTTTCTCCCCGGACAGATCTTTGTATTCGGCGGCTTCGCACTGCGGGCCAACTCGCTTGGCCATCTGGAGCAGATCGAAAGTTACGCCCCTGGCCACCAGGTCAGGTTTGGAAGCTTAGACTACACGGTCGATATCCGTGGAAACTTGATCTTCGACGGATTCGAGCCTCTGCCTTGTGCGTCACACGGTCGCGATGAGTACGATTTAGCTCTACCATCGGACAGTATTCAGGAGATCACACCGGCAGCCACTCCGACCCTCAATTCGGAGCCAGTTGCACCGTCCGTGGACGGGTGGATAGACCCCGCCACGGAGGCCTTATCCTCTGCGGCGATCGAGCCGAACATCGACCTTACCCTGCACGAGAGTCGTGTTGTCAAAATGCCGGATCCTTCTCCAGCCACGGACTCCGAACCGCCTGCGCCCGTTCCTATCGAATCCGATCGGGCACCGATCATGGAGTTTACCTCCGCGGATATTTTTCAACACTCGCCCTTTGGCGACATACTGAACTCATTAAGGTCTCTCTCCTTGTCAGGAGGATCCTGGCCGAACTATGTCCGGAAGGATTGGGATGCGAATGATGAAGAAATTCGCTGCCCACCACCACCCACTTAGTAGCCACTGTCGATGATTTAACCGACATGCTCGACTTTGACTCCGAAGACATCGATGGTATGGACGACGATGCAGGAGACGAACAGGAACAAATACTCACAGGGCATCAGACGCCCACTTCATCACATGACGTATACATGGTGGACACACCCAAAGGAAACGACGAGGAATGGGAGGACGCAAGAAGGATCGTTCCTTCGAAAAGCAGTCAAAGCAGCGGCGTAAGCGCCGCCCCAAACCCCACCTCGACAGAAACAGCATGTTGGAAATATGCCCTAGAGGCAATAATAAATTGGTTATTATTATATTTCCTTGTTCATGATAATCGTTTATTATCCATGCTAGAATTGTATTGATAGGAAACTCAGATACATGTGTGGATACATAGACAACACCATGTCCCTAGTAAGCCTCTAGTTGACTAGCTCGTTGATCAATAGATGGTTACGGTTTCCTGACCATGGACATTGGATGTCGTTGATAACGGGATCACATCATTAGGAGAATGATGTGATGGACAAGACCCAATCCTAAGCCTAGCACAAGATCGTGTAGTTCGTATGCTAAAGCTTTTCTAATGTCAAGTATCATTTCCTTAGACCATGAGATTGTGCAACTCCCGGATACCGTAGTAGTGCTTTGGGTGTGCCAAACGTCACAACGTAACTGGGTGGCTATAAAGGTGCACTACGGGTATCTCTGAAAGTGTCTGTTGGGTTGGCACGAATCGAGACTGGGATTTGTCACTCCGTGTAAACGGAGAGGTATCTCTGGGCCCACTCGGTAGGACATCATCATAATGTGCACAATGTGACCAAGGAGTTGATCACGGGATGATGTGTTACGGAACGAGTAAACAGACTTGCCGGTAACGAGATTGAACAAGGTATCGGGATACCGACGATCGAATCTCGGGCAAGTATCGTACCGATAGACAAAGGGAATTGTATACGGGATTGATTGAATCCTTGACATCGTGGTTCATCCAATGAGATCATCGTGGAGCATGTGGGAACCAACATGGGTATCCAGATCCCACTGTTGGTTATTGACCGGAGAGTTGTCTCGGCCATGTCTGCATGACTCCCGAACCCGTAGGGTCTACACACTTAAGGTTCGATGACGCTAGGGTTATAGGGAAAGTATGTACGCGGTTACCGAATGTTGTTCGGAGTCCCGGATGAGATCCCGGACATCATGAGGAGTTCTGGAATGGTCCGGAGGTAAAAATTTATATATGGGAAGTATGGTTTTGGCCACCGGAAGTGTTCCGAGCATCACCAGTAGTGTACCGGGACCACCGGAGGGGTCCGGGGGTCCACCAGGAGGGGCTGCCAGCCCCGGAGGCCTACATGGGCCAATAGTGGGAAGGGACCAGCCCCTAGGTGGGCTGGGGCGCCTCCCACCAAGGCCCAAGGCGCCTCCAAGAAGGGAAGGGGGCAAACCCTAGGGCAGATGGGCCCTAAGGCCCATCCCAGGTGCGCCTCCCCCTCTCCCCCTTGTGGCCGCCACCCTAGATGGGATCTAGGGCTGCCGCACCCCTTGGGGTGGGAACCCTAGGTGGGGGTGCAGCCCTCCCTCTCCCCCTATATATAGTGGAGGCAAAGGGGCAGCCCAACACACGAGGTTCTTCCCCTGTTGGCGCAGCCCTACCCCTCTCCCTCCTCGTCTCTCGTAGTGCTTGGCGAAGCCCTGCTGGAGTTCCGCGCTCCTCCACCACCACCACGCCGTCGTGCTGCTGCTGGACGGAGCCTTCCCCACCCTCTCCTTCTCCCCTTGCTGGATCAAGGCGTAGGAGACGTCACCGGGCTGCACGTGTGTTGAACGCGGAGGCGCTGTTGTTCGGCGCTTAGATCGGAATCAACCGCGATCTGAATTGCTACGAGTACGACTCCTTCATCCGCGTTCTTGCAACGCTTCCGCTTAGCGATCTACAAGGGTATGTAGATGCACTCTCCTTCCCCTCGTTGCTATATTACTCCATAGATTGATCTTGGTGATGCGTAGAAAATTTTAAATTTCTGCTACGATTCCCAACAGTGGCATCATGAGCTAGGTCTATGCGAAGTTTCTGTGCACGAGTAGAACACAAGTTGTTGTGGGCGTCGATTTTGTCAATTTGCTTGCCGTTACTAGTCTTATCTTGATTCGGCGGCATCGTGGGATGAAGCGGCCCGGACCGACCTTACACGCACTCTTACGTGAGACTGGTTCCAACGACTGGCATGCACTAGTTGCATAAGGTGGCTAGCCGGTGTCTGTCTCTCCCACTTTAGTCGGATCGGATTCGATGAAAAGGGTCCTTATGAAGGGTAAATAGAAATTGGCATATCACGTTGTGGTTTTCACGTAGGTAAGAAACGTTCTTGCTAGAAACCTATAGCAGACACGTAAAAACTTGCAACAACAATTAGAGGACGTCTAACTTGTTTTTGCAGCATATGCCTTGTGATGTGATATGGCCAAAAGGATGTGATGAATGATATATGTGATGTATGAGAATGATCATGTTCTTGTAACAGGAATCACGAGTTGCATGTCGACGAGTATGACAACCGGCAGGAGCCATAGGAGTTGTCTTAATTTATTTATGACCTGCGTGTCAACTTAAACATCATGTAATTACTTTAATTTATTGCTAAAGCATTAGCCATAGTAGTAGAAGTAATAGATGATGAGACAACTTCAAGAAGACACGATGATGGAGATCATGATGATGGAGATCATGGTGTCATGCCGGTGACAACGATGATCATGGAGCCCCAAAGATGGAGATCAAAAGGAGCAAATGATATTGGCCATATCATGTCACTATTTGATTGCATGTGATGTTTATCATGTTTTACATCTTATTTGCTTAGAACGACGGTAGCTTAAATAAGATGATCCCTCGCAATAATTTCAAGAAAGTGTTCCCCCTAACTGTGCACCGTTGTGAAGGTTCGTTGTTTCGAAGCACCACGTGATGATCGGGTGTGATAGATTCTAACGTTCGAATACAATGGGTGTAAGCCAGATTTACACACGCAATACACTTAGGTTGACTTGACGAGCCTAGCATGTACAGACATGGCCTCGGAACACGGAAGACCGAAAGGTCGAGCATGAGTCGTATAGAAGATACGATCAACATGAAGATGTTCACCGATGTTGACTAGTCCATCTCACGTGATGATCGGACACGGCCTAGTTGACTTGGATCATGTTTCACTTAGATGACTAGAGGGATGTCTATCTGAGTGGGAGTTCATTAAATAATTTGATTAGATGAACTTAATTATCATGAACATAGTCTAAATTGTCTTTGCAAATATGTTGTAGATAAATAGCTCACGTTATAGCTCCCTGTTTCAATACGTTCCTAGAGAAAGACTAAGTTGAAAGATATTGTAAGCAATGATGCGGTCTGGGTCCGTATTCCGAGGAGTGTCCTCACTGCTACACAGAAGGCTTACGTCTTTGATGCACCGCTCGATGTGCAAACCCCTACAACATCGTCTGTGGATGTTGTGAACACCTGACAGACACATCCTGATGACCACTTGATAGTTTAGTGCACCATACTTTACGGCTTAGAATCGGGATTCCAATGATGTTTTGAACGCCATAAGACATATGAGATGTTCCAAGAGCTGAAATTGGGATTTCAGGCTCATGCCCATGTTGAGAGGTATGAGACCTCTGACAAGTTCTTTTGCCAACAAGATGGAGGAGAATAGCTCAGCTAGTGAGCATGTGCCCAGAATGTCTGGGTGCTACAATCACTTAAATCAAGTGGGAGTTAAACTTCCAGATAAGATAGTGATTGATATAGTTCTCTAGCCACTATCACTAAGCTACTAGATCTTCGTGATGAACTATGGCATGCAAGGGATGGAATTGATCCCGGAGCTGTTCGCGGTGCTTAGGACCGCAACAGGTAGAAATCAAGAAGGAGCATCAAGTGTTGATGGTTTAACAAGACCACTGGTTTCAAGAAGGGCAAGGGCTAGAAGGGAAACTTCATGGAAGGCAAACCAGTTGCAGCTCTAGTGAAGGAACCCAAGGTTGAACCCAAACCCGAGACTAAGTGCTTCTATTGTAAGGGGAACGGTCACTGGTAGCGGAATTACCCCAAATGCATGGTAGATAAGAAGGCTGGCAACTTCAACAAAGTATATGCGTGTTATTAATGTGTACCTCACTAGTACTCCTGGTAGCACCTGGGTATTGGATACCGGTTCAGTTGCTATTATTGGTGACTTGAAGCAAAAGCTACGGACTAAACGGAGACTGGCTAAGGGCGAGGTGACGATGTGTGTTGGAAGTGTTTCCAAAGTTGATGAGATCACCATCGCACGCTCCATCTGCCTTCGGGATTAGTATTGAACCTAGATAAATGTTATCAGGTGTCTACGTTGAGCATGAATATGATTAGATCATGTTCATTGCAATACGGTTATTCATTTAAGTTAGAGAATAATGGTTATTCTATTTACATGAATAATACCTTCCATGGTCATGCACCCTATGTGAATGGTTCAGTGAATCTCGGTCGTAGTAATAATCATGTTCACGCAAAAAGATGTAGATAGTACCACTTTCTTGTGGCACTGCCGCTTAGGTCATATTGGCGTAAGATGCATGAAGAAACTCCATGTCGATGGATTTTTGGAGTCACTTGATTTTGAATCGCTTGACACATGCGAGCCATGCCTCATGGGCAGGATGAGTGAGACCCCGTTTTCAGGTACAATGAAACGGGCAAGTGAATTGTTGGAAATCATACATACTGATGCGTGTGATCCAATGAGAATTGAAGCGCGCGGTGGATATCGCTATTTTCTCATCTTCACTGACGATTTGAGTAGATATAGGTACATTTACTTAATGAAGCACAAGTCTAAAATGTTTGAAAAGTTCAAGCGATTTCAGAGTGAAGTTAAGAACCATCATAACAAGAAGATCAAATTCCTACGATCTGATCGATGAGAATTTCTGAGTTATGAGTTTGGCAATCACTTAAGACATTATGGAATTGTTTCAAAGTTGAAGCCACCTGGAACACCATAGGGTAATGGTGTGTCTGGACGTCGTAATCAAACCTTATGAGATATGGTGCGATCTATGATGTCTCTTACCGATCTACCGTTTTCATTTTGAGGTTATGCATTAGAGACAGCTGCATTCACTTTAGATAGGACACCATTTAAGTCTGTTGAAATGACGTCGTGTGAACATTGGTTTGGCAAGAAACCAAAGTTGTCACTTCTTAATGTTTGGGGCTGCGATGCTTAAGGCTTCAGCCGGAGAAGCTCGAACCCAATTCGGACAAACACATCTTCATAGGATACCCAAAGGTGACAGTTGGGTACACCTTCTATCTCAGATCCGAGGGCAAATTGTTTGTCGCTAAGAACGGGTCCGTTCTCGAGAAGGAGTTTCTCTCGAAAGAATTGAGTGGGAGGAAGATAGAACTTGATGAGGTTGTCGAACCTTTATTTCAACCAGAAAGTGATGCAACACAGAAAGATGTTGAGGGAGTCCTGGATTAGGGGGTGTTCGGGTAGCCGGACTCCTGGACTGTGAAGATACAAGATTGAAGACACTGTCCCGTGTCCGGAGGGGACTTTCCTTGGCGTGGAAGGCAAGCTTGGCGGTGCGGATATTTAAGATCTCCTACCATTGTAACCGACTCTATGTAACCCTAACCCTATCCGGTGTCTATATAAACCGGAGGGTTGTAGTCCGTAGGACATCAACTCCATATACAACAATCATACCATAGGCTAGCTTCTAGGGTTTAGCCTCCTTGATCTCGTGGTAGATCTACTCTTGTACTACCCATATCATCAATATTAATCAAGCAGGATGTAGGGTTTTACCTCCATCAAGAGGGCCCGAACCTGGGTAAAACATCGTGTTCCCTGTCTCCTGTTACCATCCGGCCTAGACGCACAGTTCGGGACCCCCTACCCGAGATCCGCCGGTTTTGACACCGACATTGGTGCTTTCACTGAGAGTTCCTCTGTGTCGTCGCCTTTAGGCCCGATGGCTCCTTTGATCATCAACAACGATGCGGTCCAGGGTGAGACTTTTCTCCCCGAACAGATCTTCATCTTCGGCGGCTTCGCTCTGCGGGCCAATTCGTTTGGCCACCTGGAGCAGATCGAAAGCTACGCCCCTGGCCATCAAGTCAGGTTTGGAAGCTTAAACTATACGGCTGACATCCGCGGAGACTTGATCTTCGACGGGTTCGAGCCACGGCCAAGCGCGCCGCACTATCTCGAGGGGCATGATCTAGCTCTGCCTCCAGACAGTGTCCTGGAGGCCGCACACGCATCAGCGCCGACCCCTAACTCGGAGCCTAATGCGCCAATCGAGGATGAGCGGTTGGACGCCACCTCGGGGGCTGCGATCTCAAAGGCGATCAAGCCAAACGCTAGTCCCGCAGTCTGCATGATCCGTGACTCCGAGGATCCGGACTCCTTTCCGAACTCCGAACCCCCCGCGCCCCTGCCGATCGAATCCAATTGGGCGCCAATAATGGAGTTCACCTCTGCGGACATCTTTCAGCACTCGCCTTTTGATGATATCCTGAATGCTCTCAAGTCTCTCTCCTTATCAGGAGAGCCCTGGCCGAACTACGGTCAGCGAGGATGGGATACGGACGATGAAGAAATTCAAAACCCACCCACCACCCACTTGGTAGGCACTGCCGACAATTTAAACGACATGCTCAACTTCGACTCCGGAGACATCGACAGCATGGATGACGATGCAGGAGATACCGACGAACCAACGCCCATAGGGCATTGGACAGCCACCTCATCTCACGATGTGTGCATGGTGGATACCCCTAAAGGAAGCAACAGCGAGGAAAAAGGGGATGGAACGGGAGATCGACCCCCCGAAAAGCAATCAAAGCGTTGGCGTAAACGCCGACCCAAGCCCCGCCTCGATAAAAACCCAGCCATAGAGCAGGATGAGCCGGTAGACGACGAGCAGGCCTTAGAGCAACCGTCCGAACAGGGCAACACGGATAGAGAAACCGAACATCCCTTCTCCGGCGAAAACGGCATTCCGGACGACCTCACGCCGGATAAACCCACGGAGCAGAAGAATCTCCACGAGAGGCTCGTTGCAACTGCATGCAGCCTAAAAAAGCAGAAGCGGAAGCTAAAAACAGCAGAAGATGCACTCCAGATTAGATGGAGCAAAGTAATCAATACCGTAGATAAATACGGCGACGGTCGCCGCACTAAAAGCTATCCGAAAAGAAAGCTACTGCCTGAATTCGACGAAGAGGCCCTAGAGCCCTCCCATTCAAAAAATGAGAAAGTCACACGGTCGGATAGACGACCACATAAAGCGGCAAGCGGCGCCGCACTTAAATCAGCATGCGACCCATTTAAGGATTCGCATCATGGCCCAGTCAGGTCCATTTATGGGCCAAGAAAGCAAGCTCTCGTAAGCAACGCTATGAAGCCATCATCAGAATCTGGCACGCCCAAATATAGGGGCGCTGCACACCCCCTATGTTTCACCGATGAGGTCCTGGACTATGAATTTCCAGAGGGATTCAAACCCGTAAACATAGAGGCATATGATGGAACAACAGACCCTGGAGTTTGGATCGAGGATTATATCCTCCACATACACATGGCTAGAGGAGATGATCTCCACGCCATAAAATATTTCCCCCTTAAGCTTAAAGGGCCAGCCCGGCATTGGCTTAAAAGCCTTCCCGAAAACACAATTGGAAGTTGGGAAGAGATCGAGGATGCTTTCCGAGCAAACTTTCAAGGGACCTATGTCCGCCCTCCGGGTGCAGACGATCTTAGTCACATAACTCAACAACCCGGAGAATCAGCTCGGCAGTTCTGGAATAGATTCCTCACTAAAAAGAATCAGATAGTCGACTTTCCGGATGCCAAAGCCTTGGCAGCTTTCAGGCATAACGTCTGAGATGAATGGCTCGCCAGACACCTCGGCCAAGAAAAGCCAAGAACAATGGTCGCACTAACAAGCCTCATGACCCGCTTTTGTGCAGGGGAGGACAGGTGGTTGGCAAGGTGCAGCCCCAGCGACCCAAGTACATCCGAAACTAGGGATGGAAACAGAAAACCGCGACGCAACAAGGACCATCGCCGGACTAAGGAAAAAAGTCCGAAGAGCACGGCAGTCAATGCCGGATTCAAAGGCTCATGACAAAATCAGGCAAAATCGCCCCCCCAGGATAACAGGGACGATCCATCCAACCTAAATAAAATCCTGGACAGGATATGTCAGATACACAGTACTCCCGGGAAGCCTGCTAACCATACCCACAGAGACTGTTGGGTTTTCAAACAATCCGGTAGACTCAATGCCGAACACAAGGGGCTCGACACACCAAGCGAAGACGAGGACGAACCCCAAAAGCACAGCACCAGGAAACAAAAGAACTTCCCACAAGAAGTAAAAACAGTGAACTTACTTCACATAACAAAACGTGCGGCACCCGTAAAGGTACGCACCACACGACCCATCCCCAAAGGGTCCGGCCACTGGTTGTCAAAACCGATCATCTTCGATCAGCTAGATTATTCTAGAAATATCAAGAACGCAGGCTGGACTGCCTTGATACTCGATCCAATAATTGGCGAACTCCAGTTTTCAAATGTCCTTATGGACGGCGGCAGTGGACTAAACCTGATATATCAGGATACAATCCATCACATGGGGATAAACCCAGCAAGAATCCGCCGCAGCAAAACCGCCTTTCAAGGGGTAATACCTGGTCCGGACACCCATTGTATGGGTTTTCTCCAGCTCGAAGTCATATTCGGCTCTGCCGATAACTTCTGCCGCGAAAAGCTGACCTTCCATATCGTCCCGTTCTCAAGTCGCTATCAAGCACTACTGGGACGCGAAGCTTTCGCTCGATTTAACGCAATACCGCATTATGCATCTCTTACACTTAAGATGCCCGGTCCACGAGGCATCATCTCTTTGAAGGGGAAGCACTAAAGTGCGCCTCCCCAAGCGGAGGACTGTGCGGCCGCTTTGACAGCCCCACAGCAAAATGGCCTCACCGGCCAAAAACTTCGAAATAGGTTATTCAAGACCACGAACGCGGATAGACGAGTTCGGTACAAAATCATCATTGATGCAGGCTTAGTGGCCATATACCCCCGCACTAGGGGCTCCACGCATATACAATAAGAGACAATAAAGCTCAATCTTATATATTTTACTTTATACTTTGTTTATTTTAAACTTTTGTTTCGCACGACCCGTTTTCAACTCAGTTCCTCTCTTTTACAAATGAACGTCGTACGGCGCCCGTCCAGGATATGGCACAACGGAGACACAGGCGCAGACGTGCAGTAGGGACCCGTCCTAAAGGATTCTTTTTAGATTAAGACCCTGCGTAAACCTTTTTTACTGTCTCTCGTTGCTACACATCCCCTGGTTTTTTCTGATATAACCAAGGAGGAGGCTGGCGTCTTGGCATGTGGCCACGTCAGAATTTCTGCACGTACCTGGACACTAGGGGCTCTTTTTTTTAAAAGAGTGTTGTTTCGCCCGCACTCATAAAGACCGCACAACTTCGGGAGTGTTCGGCGTCGCGAGTTTTGGCATTATATGCATCAGCTCCGAATCATGTCTTTGGTCAAATGTTGGGTTGCCCGGCTCCTGAGTTCGGCTACCTTACGTTCCGCTCTATCGGCTAAGGTAGCACCAGGAGAACTACTGCGATTGTGCCCCGGTTCGGCCGGGCGAGCACCTCAGTAGAGAAAGCTAAAAACTGACTGTCATGATGTAGCGTGAGACTGGTTAGCCACTTGATGACCTATCGGAATCTATCGGATTCCTCCGCTTTAACGAAGGGCCGCTTCCCGGTCAGGCACATACGCGCCCCGAACTCGGACGAGCGCAGTCGCCACCAAGGGGCTACCTAAATAGTCTCACTGTCAAACTCCTATGGCTAAGTGAAAGTGTTAAAGCATTATAGTCCGGTTGCCTGGCCCGCTGCGCTATCACCTCCTTTGTAGGACCAAGACGTTGGGTTAAGTGTGAAAATGCGTCTTCTGCGAGCACCCCCGCACTATGTGCGTGGGGGCTGAAGCCAACGACTGCCATCTTTTAGATTATATATATATATATATCTTAAAACGGCCGCACAGGAGGTGTTCCCAATACTTGAAGGCACAAGTATAAAAAAGGACACTACAGTTTATCAAAATATTACTTTATAATTACATATGCTATAATAACATAGCATCTTTCGAGCACTGCGTCTCTATTACACGAGCGCCTTCAAGAACTTCCTAAAAATAGTGCTCGGAGGGTACTCGGCTTTTGTACGAATCTCGGGACGCAACAACGGTGGTCTCCATCTCTGCCCAGTATGTCTTAACACGGGCAAGAGCCATCCTAGCGCCCTCTATGCATGCTGACCTCTTCACTGCATTTATACGCGGCACCGCGTCAAGGAATTGCTGCACCAAGCTGAAATAACTCTTCGGCTCCGATCTCCCCGGCCACAGGTGACCCATGACGTACTTCATGGCGAGTCCGGACAACCTATTCAGTTCGGCCCATTGAGCCAAACGATCGTCCACTGCCAGTGGACGCTCTGGATTGTGAAACTGCGACCAGAAAAGCTTTTCCACTTCGTGATCTTTCTGATCTCAAAAGTGTTCGGTCGCATCAGCAGCACTCGCTGCCAATTCCACATAGGTATCCTCCACACTCCACATCCGGTCCAATGGAGCAAACTTCGGATCGCAAAATTTCCTTCGCAGCATAAAGGGCTTTCCAGCCGCAATCTGTTCGGCCTGACGCAGCTCCTCCTTCGCAGCTCTCATCGCAGAGCGCGCGTCCTTGGCATTGGCAACGGCCTTCTCTAAGTCCGTCTGTGTCGCCTGATCTTCTTCCTCAAGAAGTCTGCAACGGTCGGTAGGGCTTTTTAACTTTTCGGCCATCTCGGCCATCTCTTCCCTGCTTCGGCAATGAGCAGCCTGTTCGACTCTCAGCTCTTCAAGGGCTTTCTTGGTGGCCGCATCACTTTCTCCGGCTTGTTCTTTAGCTCGGGCAAGTTCTGCCCTAAGACTCTCCACGGCGGCCGCACCATCTGCGTCAAGCACACATATCGTAAGACACAGACATAAAATTGTTCTTACCTGATGCCGCCCGAGGAATTACATACCTTGAGCCTCATCAAGCCGCTTGTTGACAAGCGTGATGTCGGCATCTGCCACGACCAGTTGCCGCTTTAGTTCAGCAAAATCGTCAGTTCGGCTCGATTCCGGACACCCTGCCGCCTACATTCAAAGGTGACATCTTAGACCTGGGATTATGATCCTCCCCGTGCCGTCATTTCTTGACGATGTGTAGAGTCTCAGGGGCTACTATCTACACAGGGCGCATCTTATTCATGCGCAACTGACAAAAGTATACATTATCTAATGTACCTCGAAACCCGTCAGTAAACTTTTGACGGCCTCATGCAATCCGCTCTCTGCGGATGAAATCCTTTCAATCACCGTGCCCATCAATGCACGGTGCTCCTCTGAGATAGAAGCTCGCCCCAGCAGAATCTTTAGCTCCTTCGGCCGAGCACTAGACGGTGTCGGGCCCGTCCCATGACCTCTTTCGAAGGCCGGACGCGGAGAACCTCGGGGGGGCACATAGCTACCTTCCGCCCCTGCCGGATTCGGAGAAACCCTCCGCGACGACACCTCAGGGTCGCCCGCCTCGCTAGGCGGCACGGCAGGGGGAGGCGTCCCGCTCTCCATCATCTCCGGAAGGAGATCCCCCGAAGATGAGCCCTGCTGAGAAGGGCTGAGGTCCGAGCTACAAGGTAAAGGTTTGGTTAATCTTCTCAGATATAAATTAAGGATTTCCCTCATCCCTCAAAAGGAAAATCTTTCTCTACTTACGGCTCGCTGGAGGGCTGATCCCCTTGAGGGCGTAGTCCGGCCGAGGAACTCCCCGGCGTCGGACCCTCTGACGAGGATTTTCTTCCCCGCTTCAAGGCCATGGTTTCCGGGTCGTCAGAGGCGTCTCTCTTCTTCCCCTTAGGAGAGGAATTGTCGGTTCCTCCCTTTGGAGCAGCCTCCTTCAAGGAGGCCATAGTTTCCTTGTCCTCCCCCTTGCTTCCATCCAAAGGCATTATCTCCAGCATCCTGACCAGCACGGGATCCGGCCTGGTTTCGGGAAGGGGAGCCGGACACCTGATCAGCTTTGCCTTCGCTATCCACTCCTGTTTAAAAGGACAGCTCTTTTAAGGGCAAGTTTATGACAATTATACAGATAGAAGGTCCGGGCACAAGGTTGCTTACTTGAGTATCCGGGCGATTGCAGCTTAGGCCTGCGTCCTCGGTTAAATCCGGACACATCTCTTGTGATCCGAAGAACAGTTCATACATCTCCACGGGCGTTGCGCCCATAAAGTTCTGGAGAGCTCGCGGTCCCTCTGGATTAAACTCCCACAGGCGAAGGGGGCGATGTTTGCCGGGCAATATTCGGCGAATCAGCATGACTTGCGTCACCTTGACCAGGCTGAGGTCTCCTTCCAAGAGATCCTTAATTCGGCCCTGTAACAAGGGCACGTCTTTGGGCAAACCCCAATCTAACCCTCTGTTGACCCATGACGCTAGCCGTGGTGGGGGACCCGAGCGAAAGGCAGGAGGCGCCACCCACTTGGTGCTCCGGGGAGCGGTGATATAAAACCACTCTCGTTGCCACAAGCCTAGCTCCTCTTGAAAAGAGCCCTCGGTGAAGGAAATATGCCCTAGAGGCAATAATAAAGTTATTATTTATTTCCTTATATCATGATAAATGTTTATTATTCATGCTAGAATTGTATTAACCAGAAACATAATACATGTGTGAATACATAGACAAACACAGTGTCACTAGTATGCCTCTACTTGACTAGCTCGTTAATTGAAGATGGTTATGTTTCCTAACCATGAACAAAAGAGTTGTTATTTGATTAACGGGATCACATCATTAGAAGAATGATGTGATTGACATGACCCATTCCATTAGCTTAGCACCCGATCGTTTAGTATGTTGCTATTACTTTCTTCATGACTTATACATGTTCCTATGACTATGAGATTATGCAACTCCCGTTTGCCGGAGGAACACTTTGTGTGCTACCAAACGTCACAACGTAACTGGGTGATTATAAAGGAGCTCTACAGGTGTCTCCAAAGGTACATGTTGGGTTGGCGTATTTTGAGATTAGGATTTGTCACTCTGATTGTCGGAGAGGTATCTCTGTGCCCTCTCGGTAATACACATCACATAAGCCTTGCAAGCATTGCAACTAATGAGTTAGTTGCGAGATGATGTATTACGAAACGAGTAAAGAGACTTTCCGGTAACGAGATTGAACTAGGTATTGAGATACCGACGATCGAATCTCGGGCAAGTAACATACCGATGACAAAGGGAACAACGTATGTTGTTATGCGGTCTGACCGATAAAGATCTTCGTAGAATATGTGGGAGCCAATATGAGCATCCAGGTTCCGCTATTGGTTATTGACCGGAGACGTGTCTCGGTCATGTCTACATTGTTCTCGAACCAGTAGGGTCCACACGCTTAAGGTTTCGATGACAGTTATATTATGAGTTTATGAGTTTTGATGTACCGAAGGAGTTCGGAGTCCCGGATGAGATCGGGGACATGACTGTGAAGATACAAGATTGAAGACTCTGTCCCGTGTCCGGAGGGGACTTTCCTTGGCGTGGAAGGCAAGCTTGGCGGTGCGGATATTCAAGATCTCCTACCATTGTAACCGACTCTATGTAACCCTAACCCTATCCGGTGTCTATATAAACCGGAGGGTTGTAGTCCGTTGGACATCAACTCCATATACAACAATCATACCATAGGCTAGCTTCTAGGGTTTAGCCTCCTTGATCTCGTGGTAGATCTACTCTTGTACTACCCATATCATCAATATTAATCAAGCAGGACGTAGGGTTTTACCTCCATCAAGAGGGCCCGAACCTGGGTAAAACATCGTGTTCCCTGTCTCCTGTTACCATCCGGCCTAGACGCACAGTTCGGGACCCCCTACCCGAGATCCGCCGGTTTTGACACCGACAGATGTTTTCTGTGGCGCCTATGTCTGTTGAATAGGAAGTTAATGATAGTGATCATGAAGCTTCAGATCAAGTTGCTATCGAACCTCGTAGGTCGACAAGGATATGTACTACTCCTGAGTGGTACGGTAATCCTATCTTAGATATCATGTTGTTAGACAACAATGAACCTACGAGCTATGGAGAAGCGATGGTGGGCCCGTATTCCGACAAATGGTTAGAAGCCATGAAATCCGAGATAGGATCCATGTATCAGAACAAAGTATGGACTTTGGTGGACTTGCCCGATGATCGGCAAGCCATTGAGATAAATGGATCTTTGAGAAGAAGACAGGCGTGGGCGGTAATGTTACCGTCTATGAAGCTCGACTTGTCGAAAAGAGTCTTTTCACAAGTTCAAGGAGTTGACTACGATGAGAATTTCTCACCCGTAGCGATGCTTAAGTCCGTCGGAATCATGTTAGCATTAGCTGTATTTTTCGATTATGAAATCTGACAGATGGATGTCAAAACAAGTTTTCTTACCAGTTTTCGTAAGAAAAGTTGTATGTGATACAATAAAAGGTTTTGTCGATCCTAAGGATGCTAAAAAGGTATGTTGGCTCCAGCAATCCTTCTATGGACTAGAGCAAGCATCTCGGAGTCGGAATATATGCTTTGATGGAGTGATCAAAGCTTTTAGGTTTATACAATGTTTGCTAGAAACTTATATTTACAAGAAAGTGAGTGGGAGCACTACAACATTTCTGATAAGTATATGTGGATGACATATTGTTGATCCGAAATAATGTAGAATTTCTGGAAAGCATAAACGGTTGTTTGAAGAGTGTTTTTCAAAGGAAGACCTGGATAAAGCTGCTTACATATTGGGCATCAAGATCTATAGAGATAGATCAAAACGCCTGATGATACTTTCAAAGAACGCACACCTTGACATGTTTTTGAAGGAGTTCAAAATAGATCAGTCAAAGAAGGGGTTCTTACCTAAGTTGTAAGGTCTGAAGTTGAGTAAGACTCGAAGATTGACCACGGCAGAAGAAAGAGGAAGGACGAAGGTCGTCCCCTATGCTTTTGTCATAGGCTCTATACGGTATGCCATGCTGAGTACGGCACCTGATGTGTACCTTGCCACATGTCTGGCAAGAGGGTACAAAGGTGATCTAGGAGTGGATCACCAGATAGCGGTCAAAATTATCCTTAGAGGAATAAGGAAATGTTTCTCGGTTATGGAGGTGATAAAGAGTTCGACGTAAAGAGTTACGTCGATGCAAGCTTAACACCTATCCGGATAGCTCTGAGTAGAGATACCGGATACGTATAATGGAGCAACATTTTGGAATAGCTCCAAGTGGAACGTGGTAGCAGCATCTATGATATGACATAAAGTTTTGCGAAATACATAGGGATCTGAATATGGCAAGACCCGTTGACTACAACCTCTCTCACAAGCATAACATGATCAAACCCAGAACTCTTTGAGTGTTAATCACATAGTGATGTGAACTAGATCATTGAGTCTAGTAGACTCTTGGATGTTGGTCACATGGCGATGTGACCTGTGAGTGTTAATCACATGGCGATGTGAACTAGATTATTGACTCTAGTGCAAGTGGGAGACTGTATGAAATATGCCCTAGAGGCAATAATAAATTGGTTATTATTATATTTCCTTGTTCATGATAATCGTTTATTATCCATGCTAGAATTGTATTGATAGGAAACTCAGATACATGTGTGGATACATAGACAACACCATGTCCCTAGTAAGCCTATAGTTGACTAGCTCGTTGATCAATAGATGGTTACGGTTTCCTGACCATGGACATTGGATGTCGTTGATAACGGGATCACATCATTAGGAGAATGATGTGATGGACAAGACCCAATCCTAAGCCTAGCACAAGATCGTGTAGTTCATATGCTAAAGCTTTTCTAATGTCAAGTATCATTTCCTTAGACCATGAGATTGTGCAACTCCCGGATACCGTAGTAGTGCTTTAGGTGTGCCAAACGTCACAACGTAACTGGGTGGCTATAAAGGTACACTACAGGTATCTCCGAAAGTGTCTGTTGGGTTGGCACGAATCGAGACTGGGATTTGTCACTCCGTGTAAACGGAGAGGTATCTCTGGGCCCACTCGGTAGGACATCATCATAATGTGCACAATGTGACCAAGGAGTTGATCACGGGATGATGTGTTACGGAACGAGTAAAGAGACTTGCCGGTAACGAGATTGAACAAGGTATCGGGATACCGACGATCGAATCTCGGGCAAGTATCGTACCGATAGACAAAGGGAATTGTATACGGGATTGATTGAATCCTTGACATCGTGGTTCATCCGATGAGATCATCGTGGAGCATGTGGGAGCCAACATGGGTATCCAGATCCCGCTATTGGTTATTGACCGGAGAGTTCTCTCGGCCATGTCTGCATGACTCCCGAACCCGTAGGGTCTACACACTTAAGGTTCGATGACGCTAGGGTTATAGGGAAAGTATGTACGCGGTTACCGAATGTTGTTCGGAGTCCCGGATGAGATCTCGGACATCACGAGGAGTTCCGGAATGGTCCGGAGGTAAAGATTTATATATGGGAAGTATGGTTTTGGCCACCGGAAGTGTTCCGGGCATCACCGGTAGTGTACCGGGACCACCGGAGGGGTCCGGGGGTCCACCAGGAGGGGCCACCAGCCCCGGAGGCCTACATGGGCCAATAGTGGGAAGGGACCAGCCCCTAGGTGGGCTGGGCGCCTCCCACCAAGGTCCAAGGCGCCTCCAAGAAGGGAAGGGGGCAAACCCTAGGGCAGATGGGCCCTAAGGCCCATCCCAGGTGCGCCTCTCCCTCTCCCCCTTGTGGCCGCCACCCTAGATGGGATCTAGGGCTGCCGCACCCCTTGGGGTGGGAAACCTAGGTGGGGGTGCAGCCCTCCCTCTCCCCCTATATATAGTGGAGGCAAAGGGGCAGCCCAACACACGAGGTTCTTCCCCTGTTGGCGCAGCCCTACCCCTCTCCCTCCTCGTCTCTCGTAGTGCTTGGCGAAGCCCTGCTGGAGTTCCGCGCTCCTCCACCACCACCACGCCGTCATGCTGCTGCTGGACGGAGTCTTCCCCAACCTCTCCTTCTCCCCTTGCTGGATCAAGGCGTAGGAGACGTCACCGGGCTTCACGTGTGTTGAACGCGGAGGCGCCGTTGTTCGGCGCTTAGATCGGAATCAACCGCGATCTGAATCGCTACGAGTACGACTCCTTCATCCGCGTTCTTGCAACGCTTCCGCTTAGCGATCTACAAGGGTATGTAGATGCACTCTCCTTCCCCTCGTTGCTAGATTACTCCATAGATTGATCTTGGTGATGCATAGAAAATTTTAAATTTCTGCTATGATCCCCAACACAGCCGTCATACAGACCCAGCCACAGAGTAGGGCGAGCCGGCGGACGATGAACATGGCATCGAGCAACCGTCCGAACAAGGCAACTTGGATAACCAAACCAAACAACCCGTCCCCGGCGAAGATAACGGTCCAGATGACCTCACGCCGGACAAGTTCCTGGAGCAGAAGAACCTCCATAAAAGGCTCGTCGCCACTGCGCGTAGCCTGAAAAAGCAGAAGCGGAAGCTCAAGACTGCGGAAGATGCAATCAGAATCAGATGGAGCAAGGTACTCAACATCGCAGACAAATATGGCGGCAGTCACCACACAAAGAGCTACCCGAAGCGAAAGCTACTGCCCGAATTTGATGAGGAGGCCTTAGAGCCCCCGTAATCAAAAAACAAAGCAGCCATCCGGTCGGATAGATGACCTCATGGCCAACACAGAGCGGCAAACGGCGCCGCACACAAGCCAACACGCGATCCACACGAGGACTCGCATCAAAAAGATGGCCCAGCCAGATCTATCTACGGGCCAAGAAAACACGCTCTAGCAAGCAATGCAACACAACAAATATCTGAACACCACGGCACACCCAAATACAGGGGTGCCGCACACCCCCTATGCTTCACTGATGAGGTGCTGGACCATGAATTTCCAGCAGGATTCAAACCCGTAAACATAGAGGCATACGACGGAACAACAGACCCTGGGGTCTGGATTGAGGACTATATCCTCCATATCCATATGGCTCGAGGAGATGATCTCCACGCCATCAAGTACTTACCCCTCAAGCTCAAAGGGCCAGCTCGGCACTGGCTTAAAAGCCTCCCTGAAAGCTCCATTGGAAGCTGGGAAGAGCTTGAAGACGCTTTTCGGGCGAATTTTCAAGGGACTTATGTCCGACCTCCGAATGCGGACGATTTGAGTCATATAACTCAATAGCCCGGAGAGTCAGCCCGAAAGCTTTGGAATAGGTTTCTTACTAAAAAGAACCAAATAGTCGACTGTCTGGACGCCGAAGCCTTGGCAGCCTTTAAGCACAGCGTCCGAGACGAATAGCTTGCCAGACACCTCGGCCAAGAAAAGCCGAGCACAATGGCAGCATTAACAAGCCTCATGACCCACTTTTGTGCGGGCGAGGACAGCTGGCTAGACCGATGCAGCACCAGCAACCCAAATACATCCGAAGCTAGAGACGGAAACGGGAAATCACGACGCAGCAAAAATAATAAGCGTCGTAATAAAGAAGACAACCCGAAGAGCACGGCGGTAAACGCTATATTCAGAAGCTCTTGGCTAGGTCAGCAAAAGCCGCCCCCTAAAGGCTCCAGAGATGAACTGTCCAGCTTAAACAAAATTCTGGAGCAAATATGTCAGATCCATAGCACCCCCGATAAACCTGCAAATCATACCCACAGAGAATGTTGGGTCTTCAAGCAGTCCGGCAAGCTTAACGCCGAACATAAGGGGCAGGATACACCAAGCGAAGACGAGGATGAGCCTTGCACGCAAAACACTGGGGAACAGAAGAAATTTCCACCAGAAGTCAAAACAGTAAACGTGTTACACGTGATAAAGGGGAGAAGCAAAGCGGCACTCCCATATAAACATGCCCAAGGGCCTATCACCGTGGAGTTCTGCCACTGGCCGCCTCAACCAATCACCTTCGACCATCAGGATTACTCAGCAAGTATCCGGAGCGCAAGATGGGCTGCCTTGGTATTAGATCCAATAATCGACGGATACCACTTCACACGAGTCCTGATGGACGGCGGCAGCAGCTTAAACCTGATATATCAGGACACAATCCGCAAAATGGGGATAGAACCAACGAAAATTTGCCGCAGCAATACTACCTTTAGAGGAGTAACGCCAGGCCCAGGGGCTCATTGCATGGGCTCCCTGCTACTAGAGGTTGTATTCGGCTTCCCCGACAACTTCTGTAGCGAAAATTTAACCTTCCACATTGCTCCGTTCCAAAGTGGCTATCAAGCACTACTCGGACGCGAAGCTTTCGCCCGCTTTAACGCAATACCGCATTACACTTCCCTCACGCTTAAGATGCCCGGTCCATGTGGCATCATTACAGTAAAAGGAAATATTGAGCGATCCCTGCGCGCCGAAGAGAGTGCGGCTGCCTTGGCAGCCGCACACTAAAACGGCCTCACCAACTAAAACATTTGATAGGTCGTCAAGACCACGGACACGGTTAGAAGAGTCCGGCGTAGCTATATGTAATTCATACAGGTTTGATGACCACACCCCTATTACAAATACAAGGGGCTCAACGCGCAGACAAGTGGCCATTTTTACTCATCTTGAACTATACATGGTTTCTTTAAAACCTACCTTTTTGCACGACAACTTTTCACCTAAGTTCCTCTCTTTTATAGATGACCATCGTGCTACACCCGTCCAGGATATGGCACAACGGAGACACGGGCGCAGACGTGCAGCAGGGACCCGTTCAAAGGATTCTTTTTAGATTAAGACCCTACGTCAACCTTTTTTACTGTCTCTTGTTGATACACATCCCTCGGATTCTCAGTACCATTGAGAAGGATGCTGACGTCTTGGCATGTGGCCACGTCAGAACAATGCACGTACCTGGACATCAGGGGCTTCTTACAAAGGGCACTGTTTAGGCCCGGTTTACACCATAAAGACTGAATACCTTAGGGAGTGTTCGGCGTCGCGAGTTTGGCCTTATATGCATCAGCTCCGAATCATGTCTTTGGTCAAATGTTGGGTTTGCCCGGCTCTTGTGTTTTCCTGCCTTATGTTCCGCTCTATCGGCTAAGGCAGCACCGGGAGAATTACTGCGATTGTGCCCTGGTTCATCCGGACGAGCACCTCAGTAGAGAAAGCCGAAAATTGACTGTCATGATATAGCGCGAGACTGGTCAACCACTCGATGACCCATCGGAATCTTAGAATTCCTCTGCCTTAACGAAGGGCCATTTCCCGGCCGGGCAAGTACGCACCTCGAGTTCGGATGAGTGCGGAGCCACCAGGGGCTATATAGTAGCCCCACTGTCAAACTCCTATGGCTAAGTAAAAGTGTTAAAGCATTATAGTCCGGTTGCCTAGTTCGCTGCGCTATCACCTCCTTATTAGGACCAAGACGTTGGATTAAGTGTAAATACGCGTCTTCTGCGAACACCCCCGCATTATATGCGTGGGGCCTGAAGCCGACGACTGCAATCTTTCAGGTTATACACATGTATACATAAACGGCCGCACAGGAGGCATCACAATACTTTCGGGCACAAGTATAAATACAGCCTTGATAAATTCAATAAAAACATTGTTTTTACAATGGGAATACATGTCATTCAAACATAATATTCTTTGAGCACTGGGCCTCTATCAAACGAGCACCCTCAAGAACTTCTTCACAATAGTGCTCGGCAGCCACTCGGCCTATGGCCGAACCCTGCGCCGCGACAGTGGTAGCATCCATCTCCGCCCAGTATGCTTTGACACGGGCAAGGGCCATCCACGAGCCTTCTATGCACGCCGACCTCTGCATCGCATTGATGCGCGGCACCGCACCAAGGAACTGCTGCACTAAGCTGAAATAGTTGTTTGGCTTCGGCTTTTCCGGCCACAGATGATCTACGACGGACCTCATGGCAAGTCCGGACAACCTATTGAGTTCGGCCCATTCAGCTAGTTGATCGGTCAATGGAAGCGGATGCTCTGGCACGTTGAACTGCGACCAGAACAGCTTGTCCACTTCTCGATCTGTTTGATCTCGGAAGTATTCGACCGCATCGACAGCGCTCGCCGCCAAGTCCAGATATGCATCCGCCGAACTCCACAGCCGATCCAGAGGGGCATACCGTGGATCTCCGAACTTCCTCCGCAGCAAAAAGGGCTTCCCAGCCACAATATCACAGGCTTCACGCAGTTCCTCCTTCTTCGCTCTCATGGCACAACGGGTGTCTTTGGTCGCCATCGTGGCCTTTTCAAGGTCCGTCCCCTTGGCTCGGTTTTCTTCTTCCAGGAACTGGCAACGGTCGGCAGTGTCTTTTAACTCTGCAGCCATCTTGGCCATTTTCTCTTTGCTCTCGCAATGCGCAGCCTTCTCGGCTTTCAACTCTTCGGCCGCCTTCAAAGTAGCAGCATTACTACTCCTTGCTTGTTCTTTGGCTCGGGCAAGTTCGCCCGAAGGGTTTCCACGGTGGCAGCTCCATCTGCAGTCACAAAATATTAAAGATACTGGCATCACGCTGCTCTTACTATGTGACATTCACCAGAAAATATCACTTACCCTGTGCCTCGTCAAGCCTCTTGTTAACAAGCTCGACGTCGGCATCCGCCGCATCCAGTTGCTGCTTTAGTTCGGCAAACTCATGAGTCCGGCTAGCCACCGGAGCTCCCACTACCTGCACATTAAAGTGGTATGGTTATTACCTGGGACTACGATCCTCTGCTTGCCGCCGTTCTCGGTGACAACCAGAGTCTCAGGGGCTACTATCTACACAGGGCACACCTAAAAATGTGCGGTACTATCATAAATGTATATCACTTTACGCACCTCAAAGCCCGTTAGTAGACTCATAAAGGCATCTTGCAACCCGCTTTCGGCGAACGAAATCCTTTCCATCACCGTACCCATCAACGTACGGTGTTCTTCCGAGATGGTCGCTCGCTTTAGCCGATCCCTCAGTACGTCCGACCGCATACTAGACGACGCCAGACTCCTTTGTTTGCTCTCTTCAAGAGCCGGATGTTGGGGATTTCGGGTGACTATAAGATTATCTTCTGGCCTCACTGGATCCGGAGAGGCCCTCCGTGACGACACTTCAAGGTCGCCCGCTTCTTGAGCGGGGGAGTCCGGGGGAGGCGTTTCGCTCTCCATCATCTCCGGAAGAAGGTCCCCTAAAGATGAGCTCTGTTGATAAGGGCTAAGATCCGAACTACAAGATAAACGCTTCGGTTATTTTCCTCGGAAGTAAGGTAGAATATCTTTACTATTAAGTATTTTTTTTGATCACTTACGGCTCGTTGGAGGGCTGATCCCCGCGCGGACTTTGTGCGGCAAGAGCACCCCCCAAGGCAGGACCCTCTGTTGGGGACTTCTTCTCCCGTTTGGAAGCCTTGGTTTCCGGATCTTCAGAGGCAGTCGTCTTCCTTCCCCGGAGCGAGAGAAGGTCGGAATCTTCCCCTTGGTTATCCTCCCTCACGGAGGCGCTCATTCCCTCGGTTGGAATTGGTAGCGATGGGGGCCCGCTTTCGCCCTCATTATTCCCCCCTTTATCTTCCTTTGAGGGCTCCGGGCAAGGTGCTAGCTCGAGCATCTTTTCCAGTACCGGATTGTCCAAACCCTCAGGAAGGGGGGACGAACATCGAATCATCTTCGCCTTTGCTAGCCAGTCCTGGTCGAAGAGCGATTTCTCAGAATGACGTCATTATAAATGAAAGATGGTGTGTTCGGCTAGAGGATTACTTACCTGGTCAGCGGTGCGGTTGCTGCTCAAGCCCACGTCCTCGGTAGTATCTGGACACTCTATTTGAGGTTCGAGGAATGATTTATACATCTCCTCGTGCGTCAGGCCGAGGAAATTCTAAATAATCGCCGAGCCATGGCATGATGTCATGTTGCCTAAACGTGTCAGCAGATTAGATTTGTGGAAATATTATTCTCTCTACGGTGGTATGTGGAACATATTTTGCAGGGTCAGACACTATCCTTTATTTGAACTCTTCTGTGGTATATCCGGAGGAGGAACCCGCCTTGCAATGCCGAAGACAACACTGCGCGCCGGACTCGTCGTCATTGAAGCCTGGCTCAGGGGCTACTGAGGGAGTCCTGGATTAGGGGATCTCCGGACAGCCGGACTATATCCTTTGGCCGGACTGTTGGACTATGAAGATACAAGATTGAAGACTTAGTCCCGTGTCCGGATGGGACTCTACTTGGTGTGGAAGGCAAGCTAGGCAATACGGATATGTATATCTCCCCCTTTGTAACCGACCTTGTGTAACCCTAGCCCCCTCCGGGGTCTATATAAACCGGAGGGTTTAGTCCGTAGGATAACACACAATCATACCATAGGGTAGCTTCTAGGGTTTAGCCTCTCCGATCTCGTGGTAGATCAACTCTTGTAATACTCATATCATCAAGAATAAATCAAGCAGGACGTAGGGTTTTGTTGGAAATATGCCCTAGAGGCAATAATAAATTGATTATTATTATATTTCCTTGTTCATGATAATCGTTTATTTTCCATGCTAGAATTGTATTGATAGGAAACTCAGATACATGTGTGGATACATAGACAACACCATGTCCCTAGTAAGCCTCTAGTTGACTAGCTCGTTGATCAACAGATGGTTACGGTTTCCTGACCATGGACATTGGATGTCATTGATAACGGGATCACATCATTAGGAGAATGATGTGATGGACAAGACCCAATCCTAAGCCTAGCACAAGATCGTGTAGTTCGTTTGCTAAAGCTTTTCTAATGTCAAGTATCATTTCCTTAGACCATGAGATTGTGCAACTCCCGGATACCGTAGGAGTGCTTTGGGTGTGCCAAACATCACAACGTAACTGGGTGGCTATAAAGGTACACTACAGGTATCTCCGAAAGTGTTTCTTAGGTTGGCACGAATCGAGACTGGGATTTGTCACTCTGTGTAAACGGAGAGGTATCTCTGGGCCCACTCGGTAGGACATCATCATAATGTGCACAATGTGATCAAGGAGTTGATCACGGGATGATGTGTTACGGAACGAGTAAAGAGACTTGCCGATAACGAGATTGAACAAGGTATCGGGATACCGATGATCGAATCTCGGGCAAGTATCGTACCGATAGACAAAGGGAATTGTATACGGGATTGATTAAGTCCTTGACATCGTGGTTCATCCGATGAGATCATCGTGGAGCATGTGGGAGCCAACATGGGTATCCAGATCCCACTGTTGGTTATTGACCGGAGAACGTCTCGGTCATGTCTGCATGGTTCCCGAACCCGTAGGGTCTACACACTTAAGGTTCGATGACGCTAGGGTTATAGGGAATACATATACGTGGTTACTGAATGTTGTTCGGAGTCCCGGATGAGATCTCGGACATCACGAGGAGTTCCGGAATGGTCCGGAGGTAAAGATTTATATATGGGAAGTCCTGTTTTGGTCGCCGGAAAAGTTTCGGGTTTTATCGGTAACATACCGGGACCACCGGGAGGGTCCCGGGGGTCCACCAAGTGGGGCCACAAGCCCCGGAGGGCTGCATGGGCCAAGTGTGGGAGGGGACCAGCCCCAGGTGGGCTGGTGCGCCCCCCCACCAAGGCCCAAGGCGCAAGGAAGAGGGGAAGGGGGGCAAACCCTAGGGCAGATGGGCCCTAAGGCCCACCCTGGTGCGCCTCCCCCTCTCCCCTCCCCTTGGCCGCCCCTAGATGGGATCTAGGGGGCTTCCGCCACCCCTAGGGAGGGAACCCTAGGTGGGGGCGCAGCCCCTCCCCTCCCCCTATATATAGTTGAGGTTTGGGCTGCCCAATACACATGAGTTCATCTCCCTGTTGGTGCAGCCCTACCTCTCTTTCTCCTCGTCTCTCGTAGTGCTCTGCGAAGCCCTGCTGGATCACCACGCTCCTCCACCACCACCACGCCGTTGTGCTGCTGCTGGATGGAGTCTTCCTCAACCTCTCCCTCTCTCCTTGCTGGATCAAGGCATGGGAGACGTCACCGGGCTGTACGTGTGTTGAACGCGGAGGTGCCGTCCGTTCGGCGCTAGGATCTCCGGTGATTTTGATCACGATGATTACGACTCCATCAACCCCGTTCACTTGAACGCTTCCGCTTAGCGATCTACAAGGGTATGTAGATGCACTCTCCTTCCCCTCGTTGCTGGTCTCTCCATAGATAGATCTTGGTGACACGTAGGAAAATTTTGAATTTCTGCTACGTTAACCAACAGTGGCATCATGAGCTAGGTCTATTGCGTAGATTCTATGCACGAGTAGAACACAAAGTAGTTGTGGGCGTTGATTTTGTTCAATATGCTTACCGTTACTAGTCCAATCTTGATTCGGCGGCATTGTGGGATGAAGCGGCCCGGACCGACCTTACACGTACTCTTACGTGAGACTGGTTCCACCGATTGACATGCACTAGTTGCATAAGGTGGCTAGCGGGTGTCTGTCTCTCCCACTTTAGTCAGATCGGATTCGATGAAAAGGGTCCTTATGAAGGTTAAATAGCAATTGGCATATCACGTTGTGGTTTTTGCGTAGGTAAGAAACGTTCTTGCTAGAAACCCATAGCAGCCACGTAAAACATGCAAACAACAATTAGAGGACGTCTAACTTGTTTTTGCAGGGTATGCTATGTGATGTGATATGGCCAAGAAGAATGTGATGAATGATATGTGATGTATGAGATTGATCATGTTCTTGTAATAGGAATCACGACTTGCATGTCGATGAGTATGACAACCGGCAGGAGCCATAGGAGTTGTCTTTATTTATTGTATGACCTGCGTGTCATTGAACAACGCCATGTAATTACTTTACTTTATTGCTAACCGTAGCCATAGTAGTAGAAGTAATAAGTTTGCGAGACAACTGAGACACAATGATGGAGATCATGATGATGGAGATCATGGTGTCATGTCGGTGACGATGATGATCATGGAGCCCCAAAGATGGAGATCAAAAGGAGCAATATGATATTGGCCATATCATGTCACTATTTGATTGCATGTGATGTTTATCATGTTCATACATCTTATTTGCTTAGAACGACGGTAGTAAATAAGATGATCCCTCATTAAAATTTCAAGAAAATGTTCCCCCTAACTGTGCACCGTTGCGAAAGTTCGTCGTTTCGAAGCACCACATGATGATCGGGTGTGATAGATTCTTACATTCGAATACAACGGGTGTTGACGAGCCTAGCATGTACAGACATGGCCTCGGAACACATGCAAAACACTTAGGTTGACTTGATGAGCCTAGCATGTACAGACATGGCCTCGGAACACAAGAGACCGAAAGGTCGAGCATGAGTCATATAGAAGATACGATCAACATGAAGATGTTCACCGATGTTGACTAGTCTGTCTCACGTGATGATCGGACACGGCCTAGTTGACTCGGATCATGTAATCACTTAGATGACTAGAGGGATGTCTATCTGAGTGGGAGTTCATAAGATGAACTTGTTTATCCTGAACATAGTCAAAAGGATTTTGCAAATTATGTCGTAGCTCGCGCTTTAGTTCTACTGTTTAGATATGTTCCTAGAGAAAAATTAGTTGAAAGTTGATAGTAGCAATTATGCAGACAGTAAAAGGCTTATGTCCTTAATGCACCGCTCAGTGTGCTGAACCTCGAACGTCGTCTGTGGATGTTGCGAACATCTGACATACACGTTTTGATAACTACGTGATAGTTCAGTTAAACGGTTTAGAGTTGAGGCACCGAAGACGTTTTGAAACGTCGTGAAACATATGAGATGTTTCGAGGGCTGAAATTGGGATTTCAGGCTCGTGCCCACGTCAAGAGGTATAAGACCTCCGACGATTTTCTTAGCCTGCAAACTAAGGGAGAAAAGCTCAATTGTTGAGCTTGTGCTCAGATTGTCTGAGTACAACAATCATTTGAATCGAGTGGGAGTTGATCTTCTAGATGAGATAGTGATGTTTCTCCGAAGTCATTACCACCAAGATGCTAGAGCTTCGTGATGAACTATAATATATCAGGGACATATATGATGATCCTTGAGTTATTCGCGATGTTTGACACCACAAAAGTAGAAATCAAGAAGGAGCATCAATTGTTGATGGTTGGTGAAACCACTAGTTTCAAGAAGGGCAAGGGCAAGAAGGGATACTTCATGAAACGGCAAATCAGCTGCTGCTCTAGTGAAGAAACCCAAGGTTGAACCCAAACCCGAGGCTAAGTGCTTCTGTAATAAGGGGAATAGCCACTGGAGCAGAATTACCCTAGATACTTGGTAGATGAGAAGGCTGACAAGGTCGTTAGAAGTATATTGGATATACATTGTGTTAATGTGTACTTTACTAGTACTCCTAGTAGCACCATGGTATTAGATACCGGTTCGGTTGCTAAGTGTTAGTAAACTCGAAATAAAAGGCTGCGGAGTAAACGGAGACTAGCTAAAGGTGAGCTGGCGATATGTGTTGGAAGTTTTTCCAAGCTCGATGTGATCAAGCATCGCACGCTCCCTCTACCATCGAGATTGGTGTTTGCGTTGAGCATAGACATGATTGGATTATGTCTACCACAATACGGTTATTCATTTAAGGAGAATAATGGTTACTCTGTTTATTTGAATAATACCTTCAATGGTCTTGCACCTAAAATGGATAGTTTATTGAATCTCAATCGTAGTGATACACTTGTTCATGCCAAAAGATATAAGATAGTAATGATAGTACCACCTACTTGTGGCACTGCCACGTAAGTCATACCGGTATAAAACGCATGAAGAAGCTCCATGTTGATGGATCTTTGGACTCACTCATTTTTGAAAGGATTGAGACATGCGAACCATGTTTGTTGGTAGATATGCATGAAGAAACTCTATACAGATGGATCGTTTGGAATCACTTGATTTCGAATCACTTGAGACATGCAAATCATACCACATGGGCAAGATGACTGAAAGCCTCGTTTTCAGTAAAATGGAACAAGAAAGCAACTTGTTGGAAGTAATACATCTTGATGTGCGCAGTCCAATGAGTGCTGAGGCATGTAGTAGATATCGTTATGTTCTTACTTCACGGATGATTTGAGTAGATACTCGGTATATTTACTTGATGAAACATAAGTCTGAATTATTGAAAGGTTCAAGTAATTTCAGAGTGAAGTTGAACATCGTCGTGACAAGAGGATAAAATGTCTATCATATGATCATAGAGATGAATATCTGAATTACGAGTTTGGCACAGAATTAAGACATTGTGGAAATTGTTTCACAACCAATACAGCCAGGAACACCATGGTGTGATGGTGTGTCCGTACATCATAACTGCACCCTATTGGATATGATGCATACCATGGTGTCTCTTATCGAATTACCATGATAGTTTATGGGTTAGGCATTAGAGACAACCACATTCACTTTAAAAAAGGGCACCACGTAATTCCGATGAGATGACACCGTATGAACTATGGTTTAGAGAAACCTAAGCTGTCATTTCTTAAAAGTTTGGGGCTACGACGCTTATGCGAAGAAGTTTCAGGCTGATAAGCTCGAACCCAAAGCGGATAAATGCATCTTCATAGGACACCCAAAACAGTTGGGTATACCTCCTGTCTCAGATTCGAAAGCAATAAGGGATTGTTTCTAGAATCGGGTCCTTTCTCGAGGAAAAGTTTCTCTCGAAAGAATTGAGTGGGAGGATGGTGAAGACTTGATGAGGTTATTGAACCGTCTCTTCAACTAGTGTGTGGCAGGGCACAGGAAGTTGTTCCTATGGCACCTACACCAATTGAAGTGGAAGCTTATGATAGTGATCATGAAACTTCAGATCAAGTCACTACCAAACCTCGTGGGATGACAAGGATGCGTACTACTTCAGAGTGGTACGTAATCCTGTCTTGGAAGTCATGTTGCTAGATAACAATGAACCTACGAGCTATGGAGAAGCGATGGTGGGCCTGGATTCCAAAATGGCTCGAGGCCATATAATCCGAGAGAGGATCCATATATAAAAAACAAAGTGTAGACTTTGGAAGAACTACTTGATGGTCGTAAGGTTGTTAGGTACATATGGATTTTAAAAGGAAGACGGACAATGATGGTAAGTATCACCATTAAGAAAGCTCGACTTGTCGTTAAGATGTTTTCCGACAAGTTCAAGGAGTTGACTACGATGAGACTTTCTCACTCGTAGCGATGCTGAGAGTCTGTTGGAATTATATTAGCGATTACTGCATTATTTATGAAATCTTGCAGATAGGATATCAAAACATTGTTTCCTCGACGTTTTTCTTGAGGAAAGGTTGTATGTGATACAACCGGAAGGTTTTGTCAATCCTGAAAGATGCTAACAAGTATGCAAAGCTCCAGCAATCCTTCTAAGGACTGGAGTAAGCATCTCGGAGTTGGAATGTATTCTTTGATGAGATGATCAAAGATTTTGGGTGTATACAAAGTTTATGAGAAACTTGTATTTCCAAAGAAGTGAGTGGGAGCACTATAGAATTTCTGATGAGTATATGTTGTTAACATATTTTTGATCGGAAATGATGTAGAATTTCTGGAAAGCATGCAGAGTTACTTGAAAAGTGTTTTTCAATGGAAAGCCTGGATTAAGCTACTTGAACATTGAGCATCAAGATCTATAAGGATAGATCAAAACGCTTAATGGTACTTTCAAATGGGCACATACCTTGACATGATCTTGAAGGTGTTCAAGATGGATCAGTCAAAGGAGTTCTTGCCTGAGTTGTAAGGTATGAAGTTAAGACTTAAAGCTCGACCACGGCAGAAGAAAGAGGAAGGACGAAGGTCGTCCCCTATGCTTTTGTCATAGGCTCTCTACAGTATGCTATGCTGTGTGCCGCACCTGAAGTGTGCCTTGCCATGAGTCAGTCAAGGGGTACAAGAGTGATCCAAGAATGGATCACATGACAGCGGTCAAAGTTATCCTTAGTAACTAGTGGACTAAGGAATTTTCTCGATTATGGAGGTGGTAAAAGAGTTCGTCGTAAAGGGTTATGCCGATGCAAACTTTGACACTAATCCAGATTATTCTGAGTAGTAAACTGGATTCGTATAGTAGAACAGTTATTTGGAATAGCTCCAAATAGAACGTGGTAGCTGCATCTACAAGATGACATAGAAATTTGCAAAGTACATACGGATCTGAATGTTGCAGACCCGTTGACTGAAACCTCTCTCACAAGCATAACATGATCAAACCCAGAACTCTTTGGGTGTTAGTCACATGGAGATGTGACCTTGAGTGTTAATCACATATCGATGTGAACTGGATTATTGACTCTAGTGCAAGTGGGAGACTGTTGGAAATATGCCCTAGAGGCAATAATAAATTGATTATTATTATATTTCCTTGTTCATGATAATCGTTTATTTTCCATGCTAGAATTGTATTGATAGGAAACTCAGATACATGTGTGGATACATAGACAACACCATGTCCCTAGTAAGCCTCTAGTTGACTAGCTCGTTGATCAATAGATGGTTACGGTTTCCTGACCATGGACATTGGATGTCATTGATAACGGAATCACATCATTAGGAGAATGATGTGATGGACAAGACCCAATCCTAAGCCTAGCACAAGATCGTGTAGTTCGTTTGCTAAAGCTTTTCTAATGTCAAGTATCATTTCCTAAGACCATGAGATTGTGCAACTCCCAGATACCGTAGGAGTGCTTTGGGTGTGCCAAACGTCACAACGTAACTGGGTGGCTATAAAGGTACACTACAGGTATCTCCGAAAGTGTTTGTTCGGTTGGCACGAATCGAGACTGGGATTTGTCACTCCGTGTAAACGGAGAGGTATCTCTGGGACCACTCGGTAGGACATCATCATAATGTGCACAATGTGATCAAGGAGTTGATCACGGGATGATGTGTTACGGAACGAGTAAAGAGACTTGCCGGTAACGAGATTGAACAAGGTATCGGGATACCGACGATCGAATCTCGGGCAAGTATCGTACCGATAGACAAAGGGAATTGTATACGGGATTGATTAAGTCCTTGACATCGTGGTTCATCCGATGAGATCATCATGGAGCATGTGGGAGCCAACATGGGTATCCAGATCCCGCTGTTGGTTATTGACCGGAGAACGTCTCGGTCATGTCTGCATGGTTCCCGAACCCGTAGGGTCTACACACTTAAGGTTCGATGACGCTAGGGTTATAGGGAATAGATATACGTGGTTACCGAATGTTGTTCGGAGTCCCGGATGAGATCCCGGACGTCACGAGGAGTTCCAGAATGGTCCGGAGGTAAAGATTTATATATGGGAAGTCCTGTTTTGGTTGCCGGAAAAGTTTCGGGTTTTATCGGTAATGTACCGGGACCACCGGAAGGGTCCCGGGGGTCCACCAAGTGGGGCCACAAGCCCCGGAGGGCTGCATGGGCCAAGTGTGGGAGGGGACCAGCCCCAGGTGGGCTGGTGCGCCCCCCCACCAAGGCCCAAGGCACAAGGAAGAGGGGAAGGGGTAAACCCTAGGGCAGATGGGCCCTAAGGCCCACCCTGGTGCGCCTTCCCCTCTCCCCTCCCCTTGGCCGCCCCTATATGGGATCTAGGGGGCTTCCGCCACCCCTAGGGAGGGAACCCTAGGTGGGGGCGCAGCCCCTCCCCTCCCCCTATATATAGTTGAGGTTTGGGCTGCCCAATACACACGAATTCCTCTCCCTGTTGGTGCAGCCCTACCTCTCTTTCTCCTCGTCTCTCGTAGTGCTTGGCGAAGCCCTGCTAGATCACCACGCTCCTCCACCACCACCACGCCGTTGTGCTGCTACTGGATGGAGTCTTCCTCAACCTCTCCCTCTCTCCTTGCTGGATCAAGGCATGGGAGACGTCACCGGGCTGTACGTGTGTTGAACGCGGAGGTGCCGTCCGTTCGGCGCTAGGATCTCCGGTGATTTGGATCACGACGAGTACGACTCCATCAACCCCGTTCACTTGAACGCTTCCGCTTAGCGATCTACAAGGGTATATAGATGCACTCTCCTTCCCCTCGTTGCTGGTCTCTCCATAGATAGATCTTGGTGACATGTAGGAAAATTTTGAATTTCTGCTACGTTACCCAACAGGTTTTACCTCCATCAAGCGGGCCCGAACCTGTGTAAAACATCGTGTCCCCTGCCTCCTGTTACCATCCGCCTTAGACGCACAGTTCGGGACCCCCTACCCGAGATCCGCCGGTTTTGACACCGACAGGGGGCATCCCCAAGCTTAGTTGGTTGCTCATTTTTGGATAATAGCTTGTGATGTCGGGGCATCTCCAAGCTTAGGCTCTTCCATCCTTCCTTCATCCATCATAAGATAACCCAAAACTTGAAAACTTCAATCACACAAAACTCAACAAAACCTCCGTGAGATCCGTTAGTATAAGAATAATAAATCACTACTATAGGTATTGTATCAAACCAATTCATATTTTGTTTTTGTATTATATCTACTATATTCCAACTTTTCTATGGCAAAAACTCATCAAATAAAACCATAGAGCCATCAAAATAAGCACACAACACAAAGAAAACATAATCTGTCAAAACAGAACAGTCTGTAGCAATCTGACTATTTTTAATACTTCTATAACTTCAAAAATTCTGAAAACTTGGGACGACCTAAGCAATTTGTATATTGATATACTGCAAGTCGTATGGGTATTTTGTCGCTCTCTTGTAAGAAATGAAAATTAATTTCATGAGCGTAAATGTTTCTGTTTTTCAGCAAGATCAAACAACTATCACCCAAGAAGATCCTAAAAGCTTTACTTGGCACAAACACTAATTATAACATAAAAACACAATAATAACAGTAGCATAATTGTGTTAACACACAAAAACAGGAATCAAAAGGCAAAAATTATATTTATTCATTGGGTTGCCTCCCAACAAGCGCTATAATTTTACGCCCTTAGCTAGGCATAAAGCAAGGATCTAAGTTTTGTCATCTTTGGTTCGAGATCCATAAGATGCCCCCGTGATTGATTCATAAGGTGTCTTAATTCTAGTTCTAGGAAAGTGTTCCATACCCTTCCTTAAAGGAAATTGGAACTTAATATTGCCTTCTTTCATATCAATCATGGCATCGATAGTGCGTAAAAACAGTCTACCCAGAATAATTCGACAAGACGGATTGCAATCAATATCAAGAACAATAAAATCTATGGGCACATAATTCCTATTTGCAATAATAAGAACATCATTAATTCTTCCCATAGGCTTTTTAATAATAGAATCTGCCAAGTGCAAATTCAAAGAACATTCTTCAAGATTAGTAAGACCAAGCACATCACATAAAGATTTCGGAATTGTAGAAACACTAGCACCCAAGTCACAAAAAGCAAAACACTCATAATTTTTAATCTTGACTTTGATAGTAGGTTCCCATTCATCATGCAATTTTCTAGGAATTGAAACTTCTAATTCCAATTTTTCTTCAAGAGCTTTCATCATAGCATCAACCATATGTTTAGTAAAAGCTTTATTTTGTTCATAAGCATGGGGTGAATTTATCATTGATTGCAACAAAGAAATACAATCAATCAAAGAGCAACTATCATAATTGAAGTCTTTGTATTCCAAAAGAGTAGGTACATCACTAGCTAAAGTTTTGACCTCTCCAAACCCACTTTCATCAATTTTTTCAACAAGATTTTCACCCTCCGAAATATTGGGACGCCTTATACCTAAAGTTGTCTCTTCCCCAATCCCCTTTTCATCAATATTAACTTTACTAAACAAGGAATCAATAGAAGAAACACCAATCATTTTAAGATCTTTATCACTTTTGCGAAAGAAATCACTAGAAAAAGCTTTTTCTAAAAATGCTCTTTTAGCTCTAAGCGTAGCGGTTCTTTTCTTACTTTAATCCATAGAAACATAAAGAGCTTTAATTCATTCATCTACTTTAGGCACAAAAATTTTCATCTTGAGATTTTCCACATCATGAGCAATTCTATCAACACTTCTAGACAAATCATCAATCTTACTCAACTTTTCTTCTATGGAAGTGTTGAAAACTTTTTGAGTGTTGATAAATTCTTTAATATTATTCTCAAGATCAGAGGTGTTGCTGTTATTAGTATAAGATTGATTTCCGTAGGAATTACCATAATTATTAGAGGAATTACTAGGAAAAGGCCTAGGATTAAAATTACCTCTATAAGCATTGTTGTTGAAATTATTTAAAGAGATAAAATTCACATCTATGGCATCAATATTTTGCTCAATCAAAGTAGACAAAGGCATATCATTAAGATCAATAGGAGCACTTCTACAAGCAACCAATTTCACAAGAGCATCAACTTTTTCACTCAAAGAAGAAATTTCTTCAACCGAATTAACTTTTTTTACTAGTAGGAGCTCTTTCAGTATGACATTGCGAATAATTTTCCATAATATTATCAAGCAATTTGGTAGCTTCACCCAAAGTAATTTCCATAAAAGTACCACCCGCGGCGAAATCTAAAAGATTACGAGAAACAAAATTCAACCCCGCATAAAAATTTTGTATGACCATCCAAAGATTTAACCCATGAGTTGGGCAATTCCTTAGCATCATTTTCATCCTTTCCCAAGATTGTGCAACATGCTCATGTTCAAGTTGCTTGAAATTCATGATCTGGGTTCTAAGGGAAATAATTTTTGTGGGAGGAAAATACTTAGTGATAAAAGCATCTTTGCACTTATTCCAAGAATCGATACTATTGCGAGGCAAAGAAGAGAACCAAATTTTTGCAGAATCATGCAAGGAAAACGGAAATAATTTCATTTTGACCACATTCCACATCTTTTTTCTTTTGCATATCGCATAATTCCATGAAGGTATTAAGATGGGAAGCGGCATCCTCATTAGGAGTACCGGAAAATTGCTCTTTCATAACAAGATTCAGCAAAGCAGTATTAATATCACAAGTCTCCGCACTAGTGGCGGGAGGAGCAAGCGGAGTGCCGATAAAATCATTGTTGTTGGTATTTTAGAAATCACATAACTTGGTGTTATCTTGAGTCATGATGACTACACCAAGATTGCACTCAAAAACAGATCCGACAAGAAAACGGCGAACGAAAAAGAGAGGCGAATAAAACGGTAATTTTTTGTGAAGTGGGGGAGAGGCAAATGGCAAATAATGTAAATTGCAAGGAGATGAGATTTGTGATTAGGAACCTGGTATATGTTGAAGATCCTCCCCGGCAACGGTGCCAGAAATTCCTTTTGATGTCGCTTGAAGCTACGTCGGTATTTCCCCAAAGAGGAAGGGATGATGCAGCACAACGGCGGTAAGTATTTCCCTCAGATATGAAACCAAGGTTATCGAACTAGTAGGAGAACCAAGCAACACAACATAAACAGCCCTTGCACACAGATAACAAATCCTCGCAACCCGAGGTGTTAAAGGGCTTGTCAATCCCTTTCAGGTAACGGTGCCAGAAATTGGTGCGTGACGGGAAAAGGTTATAATAGATTGGATAAATAGATCGCAAATAAAATAAAGTGCAGCAAGATATTTTAGGTTTTTGGATTAATAGATCTGAAAAGAAAAGCAAATAAAAATAGATCGCAAAGGCAAATAATATGAGAAAGAAGACCCAGGGGTCGTAGGTTTCACTAGTGGCTTCTGTCGAGAAAAATAGCAAAGCGGTGGGTGAAAAAATTACTGTTGGGAAATTGATAGAACTTCAAATAATTATGACGATATCCAGGCAATGGTCATTATATAGGCATCACATCCAAGATTAGTAGACTGACTCTTGCCTGCATCTACTACTATTACTCCACACATCGACCGCTATCCAGCATGCATCTAGTGTATTAAGTTCATGGAGAAATAGAGTAATGCAATAAGAACGATGACATGATGTAGACAAGATCTATCTATGTAGAGATAAACCCCATTGTTTTATCCTTAGTGGCAACGATACATACGTGTCGTTTCCCTTTCTGTCACTGGAATCAAGAACCGTAAGATCGAACCCACTACAAAGCACTTCTTCCCATTGCAAGATAAATATATCAAGTTGGCCAAACAAAACCCAAATATTAGAGAAGAAATACGAGGCTATAAGCAATCATGCATAAAAGAGATCAAAGAAACTCAAATACTTTCATGGATATAAAAAGATAGATCTGATCATAAACTCGAAGTTTATCGGATCCCAACAAACACGCCGCAAAAGAGTTACATCATATGGATCTCCAAGAGACCATTGTATTGAGAATCAAGAGAGAGAGAGAGATGAAGCCATCTAGCTACTAGCTACGAACCCGAAGGTCTACAAAGAACTACTCACGCATCATCGAAGAGGCACCAAATGGAGGTGGTGAACCCCATCCGAGATGGTGTCTAGATTGGATCTGGTGGTTCTGGACTCTGCGACGGCTGGATGAATATTTCGTCGAATCCCCTAGGATTCTGGAAATATTGGGGTATTTATAGAGCAAAGAGGCGGTCCGGGGAGCACCCGAGGTGGGCACAACCCACCAGGGCGCGCCTGGGCCTCCTGGCGTGCCCTGGTGGGTTGTCCCCTCCTCGGGACTCTCCCCAGGTGCAACCATGGCCCAACATGTTCCTTCTGGTCCATAAAAAGTCTCCTTAAAGTTTCTTGGAATTTGGACTCCGTCTGATATTGATTTTCTACGATGTAAAAAACACAGAAAAAACAGGAACTGGTACTTGGCACTATGTCAATAGGTTAGTACCAAAAATTGATATAAAATGACTATAAAATGATTATAAAACATCCAAGATTGATAATATAACAACATGGAACGATCAAAAATTATAGATATATTGGAGACATATCAGGGCGCGCGCTCCACCCCTTTCGGGCTCCCCTCTATCTCCACTAAGGCCCATGTAGCCCAATACTTCCCCGGGAGGGTCCGGTAACCCCTCGGTACTCCAGTAAAATACCCGAACTACTCGAAACCATTCCGATGACCGAATACTACCTTCCAATATATGAATATTTACCTCTCTACTATTTCGAGACTCCTCGTCATGTCCGTGATCTCATCCGGGACTCCAAACAAACCTTTGTTGCCAAAACACATAACTCATAATACAAATCGTCATAGAACGTTAAGCGTGCGGACCCTACGGGTTCGAGAACAATGTAGACATGACCGAGACACATCTCCGGTCAATAACCAATAGGGGAACCTGTATGCTCATATTGGTTCCTACATATTCTTCGAAGATCTTTATCGGTCAAACCGCAATAACAACATACATTATTCCCTTTGTCACCGGTATGTTACTTGCCCGAGATTCAATCGTTGGTATCATCATACCTAGTTCAATCTCGTTACCGGCAAGTCTCTTTACTCGTTTCGTAATGCATCATCCTGCAACTAACTCATGCATTAGTGACATTGCTTGCAAGGTTTATAGTGATGTGCATTACCGAGAGGACCTAGAGATACCTCTTCGATACTCGGAGTGACAAATCCTAATATCGATCTATGCCAACCCAACAAACACCTTCGGAGACACCTGTAGAGCATCTTTGTAATCACCCAGTTACGTTTGTGACGTTTGATAGCACACAAGGTGTTCCTTCAGTATTCAGGAGTTGCATAATCTCACAGTCAGAGGAATATGTATAAGTCATGAAGAAAGCAATAGCAATAAACTTAACAATCATTATGCTAAGCTAACAGATGGGTCTTGTCCATCACATCATTCTCTAATGATGTGATCCCATTCATCAAATGACAACACATGTCTATGGTTAGGAAACTTAACCATCTTTGATTAACGAGCTAGTCAAGTAGAGGCATACTAGGGACACTCTGTTTTGTCTATGTATTCACACATGTACTAAGTTTCCGGTTAATACAATTCTAGTATGAATAATAAACATTTATCATGATATAAGGAAATATAAATAACAACTTTATTATTTCCTTTAGGGCATATTTCCTTCACTCTCTGCCTCCCTCGATCTCCTCCCCCTTCTCCCCCTCTCTCTCCCTCACTCTCTCTATCTATGTATTTTGATCACAAGTGTGTTGCCTTCTCAAGAAAGCTCCAACGCTCTATCAGTTGTCTCATGAGTTGGTTGTCATTTTTGTTATTGGTGGCAACGATGGCAGTGAGGAAGAATACCTGATTCCCCTTGCTAGCATGATGTAACTGAGATATATGTGTCAATTTAACAGGCCAAAAAGAAAGATACACCTGATAGTCAGTTTAATTTATGTTGTTTGCAAATACCAAGAAGTGTTTGTGCATCCATGATTCTCCTTAACAATGCATTATATCGCATGAGCCTTCCAATACAGTACAGTTCTCGACCATTCTATAACCGTGGAACTGCTTGATGGAATACATCTCGGTACCAGCATCGGTTGCACCGAATTTAGATTCGACCGCTTCCCATAATTAAGTACGTCCTTGGCAACCTGCATATGTAAATATGCATCAACCAACTTATCTCCAATCACATTTAGAACTACTCCGGAGGTAAACTTATCAGTTTCAGTGCAGCAGCAAAGCTATGGATTTAAAATTGCCTACACATATTAGGATTGTTGAGTATATTAGGATTTTTTGATTAATTTAATCCACGAATAAATCATAATCACATTGCATTGACAGAATTAATAACATACTGATTATGATCTAGATAAGCACGTACTATGCATATAGTAGAAATATCTACGCACATAGCTAGTACCGCTAAAACAGAAATAAACAAGAGTGGGATAAACGAGTTATACCATTCAGTAGGCCAGTTGGCATAGCAGCGGTGGCAGAGGCAGCAACCTCCTCAGCTGCCTTCTTGTCAACAGTGGCCTTCTCGGCTGCGAATCACTCAGCTTGGTGGACATGATGATGACGAAGATGATGAAATGGATGTAGACGAGCGGCCGCGAGCAGTCATGTCGGAGACGCTCCCCAAAAATCTAATCGCCCCTCTCCCGTACAGAATCTGGAGAGGCGGGGTTTTGGAGGTCTGCTCTCCATCAACAGTGTACGCGTTGGGGAGGGAGGGGGTCACCGGCGGCAGCATCAGCAAAAGGAACGACAAAGGGCGATGCGCGTGAAAGCAGAGCCGATGCGATATGTTCTCCGTGGCGGCTATGCCTCTGTTATATAGGCGCGGCCGTGGTGGAGAGACGTGGGATGGACCCATGTCCAAGTCGGTAACAGCCTACGATCTGACGTCCCATATCGTGACCCATCTATTAAACTCGGCTCAATCCCGCAAATCGCGATGCGTGCGTATCATCGGCGGAGGAGCATGAGGAAACCACCTCTTTTCTCAAGCTCCAATATCATATGAAAGAGAATCACTTACAAGGAGATTCAGGTCGTCTTCCACTAGCAGGGTGGGACTAAACTTCTCACCACCTCTCTTATCATCACACCTACATGAGCCCTTAGAATTTTCTGAAATTGTTACATGGAACCAAGACACGCCCTATATTTCAACAGATCCGAAAAGTACAAACGCAAGGTAAAGTCACCATTTTCTTTTTGCTAAAAAAAAGGTAAAGCGACCTCATGTTCTCAAGATGAAGAAATGCTCGGAGTCTAGAGATATGTCCATGTTTTTTTGAGACCGAATCCGCTGTTGAATGACGGCCAAAGTAGGAGAAACATGTGTTTTATGTTGCGAAAAAACAAAACAGAGAAGATTTTAATATGCTCCCTTTTTTTACATGTGAGGCAAGTACGTAAGAGTTAACAAGACCACTAATTAATGAAGTCAACGGCTCAGATCTAATATATACTATACTCTTACCCTTCATGTAAAAAGAGCAGGTAAGAGGGAGCATGTTAAAACTGCTCGAGTAAGAAGTCGTGCTGCCGACGAAAAACATGCTTCCCACCTTGACTGTTCATCTCTACTACTAGAAAATATATGAATTTCTCCATAGCAGAGAAAACATATATGATGTGATATTAAGCTTGTTTTCAAAAGAAATGTGATATTAAGCTAAGAAGAAAGAAAAATAGATCTGCTGAACCGCTTCATCCTGTGTGGCACACGCACGCAAACAGTCTCTCTGAATCATCCGTCCATTTGCCTGCCTGCCTGCACCACACATGGCATGTCGCCGCACTAGTGATTTGCACGGCGACGGTGATGCCGATGGCGATGGCGACGACGAACGGCAGCAGCACCTTTCACCGCGAGCAGTGCCATCAGGCCCCAGTGCAGTGCCCCTCTACCTGCCTTGGCTGGGCTTGCGGTTTGCAGGAGGAGCCAGATGCAGATGGCCTGCCAAGTTGCCTGCCCCATTTCGGCAGCATGCATCCCCTCCCTGCCAAGTGGCGACGTCTCCACCGGAGCCAGATCCAACTTTGCTCAATCAATCAATCATATTCATACCAGATGCAAATCTTCTCTTGCCCTTCTCTCATCTGCTGATGACGGTGATGATGAAGGCAATCAGCCCAGGACACAGCAAGATCAGTTTCGCTCGCGGCATTGTCGAATCAGGGATTATTGCCGCCTAATCTCTTTTCACAACTTATTTTCATTTGTTCCTGCTAAACTCAACCATAATCTCTATCTCAGTGCTAACTTTCTTTGGGTCACTTCCTTCAATGCAACAGTGTTTGCATTTCACTTCGTCTGAAATTAAACTGGGCAGTTCAGTTCAGTTAGAGATCTTAATCATCACTGCTCATCTGTGTCCATTCTAGAGTAGTTTCTCACAGTGCATTGCCAATCCCAATTGTGCACTGAACCACAACAACAGCTTGTCTGCATCACAAAGCTCACCAACTTTCTTTTTCTACTATCTGACTGATGAATCCTCCTGGATGCATGCATGCATGCACAAGGTTCATCAGTCTGACACTGTAACTATTTCTCAGGCAAGTGTGGCTATTTATTGCGGCCATTCTTGGCTTCCTTTTAAGGCTCTCATCTCATCTTGGGGTTCAGAAACAAGAAAAGGATGGTGCTCTTTTTTCCGCCTGTGTAGAAATTTTGCTCTTGTGGACACTGCCGTCAAAACTAACTGCCGCCCGAAGTTCAGTTCATGCAAGGAACTTACTGGATAAGGGTCTGACAAGTACAGACGCAAGTTAAACTGTTAAAAGTCACCTCAGATTGATTGTCAAGATGAAGAAATGTTCGGCACGGGGTTTACCGATATGTTTGTGCTCCCGTGAGACTGAAGCCGTTGTCAAACGACAGCAAAAGTAACAGAAATGCATGTTTTATGCCAACAAGATCATCAGGGGAAGGTGTACCATTACTTGTGGGATGTTTCAGTGTGCTATTTAGTTTACTCTGAAACTGTATGTCCTTGTCAATTCATTTAGTTAGTTAATTAGTTAGAGATCATGATCAGCATGTTCATCAGAGCGATTGATGACTTTCTATTCCGCGAGTGCTACCTGGTCCTACCCATCTGACTCAGATCCTGGTCGCTGCAGCGTTGCCAGTAGTGCAGTGCACCACAACACCACCACCATGTCTGCATCTGAATCCTCCTAGATGCATGCACAAGGCTCTTCGGTCTGACACTGTAACTGTTTTTGTTTCTGTTATTTTCGGAGAATTGGTTCCTTTCAGGGCTCTCATCTCTTCTCTGGGTTCACAAAGAAGAAAAAGATGGGAGGTGTGCCTTTTTCTGCTGTGTGAAAATTCCGCTTTTCTCGACAGTCAAGACTATACTGCCGCCAAAAATCATGCGATAAACTTACCGGCTAAGGGTCTGTCTGACAAGTACCAGACGCAAGTTAAGCTGTTAAAAGTCACCTCAGATTGATTGTCAAGATGAAGGAATGTTCGTCATGGAGTTTACCGGTATGTCTATCTTTGTTTCCATAGTTTGTGAATGACAAGAAAAATAAAGTATCATAACCACATGTTTTATAGTAACAGCAGCACGGCGATGATGCCAAAGAGACATTTGTCTCATCACCGCCTCGTTCATGCCAGACCAAAGAGACATTTCCTGCACCGGCCGCCAGTAAAGGATTTTTAGTTGTTTTTCAAAGTTTTTTTAAGGTTCTTTTGCTATATAAAAATTAATCCAGAAATGAATGGAAAATCAGTGTCCGTTTTATTTGGTGACTCCGGTTGGATGGGCTGCTCCCGTCCGCTGTCCGCGGACATTTGGTGCCGTCCATTTGATGATCCTCGTTACTTAGTTAGTTAGTTAGTTAGAGATCATAATCATCATGTTCATCAGAGTGATGGAGGCCTTTCTATTCCGGGAATGCTAACCAGTACTGATTCCTGCCTGCCTGCCTACCCATCTGTTGGTTTATCTCAGATCCTGGTCACTACAGCGTTGCCAGATGTGCAGTGCAGCACAACACTACCATGTCTGCATCACAAAGCTCACCAACTTTCCATTTCCATCTCAATCCTCCTGGATGCACATGGTTCATCGGCCTGACACTTTAACTGTTGCTGTTATTTTTGGAGAGCTGGTTCCTTTTAAGGCTCTCATCTTCAGGTTCAGAAAGAAGAAAAACTTTTTTCTTATATTACTCTGTAGAAATGTTTGCTTTTGTTGTCAATGCAAGCGTCAAAAACTAACCGCGGACGGAATTCACGCGAGGAACATACCGGTTATGGGTCTGTATGAGAAGTACAGACGCAAGTTAGACTGTTAGATTGTCAAGACGAAGAAATGTTCGGCACGGGGGGTTTACCGATCTGCCTGCTTCGTCTCCGTGAGGCTGAAGCTGTTGTAAAATGACAGCAAAAGTAACAGAAACCCATGTTTCATGGTAAGAACATCGTCGTCGACGTAAACCACGCTTTCCACTTTGATTGGTCATGTCTCCATCAATAATTTGGAAAATAATGCATTGCTACATGATACGTCAGAAAGAAAAGAATACAGGTGACAAGGAAATGCTGCTTGAAGCAGCAGCAACCATAACACCACATCCATCCATCACACCCAGAAGCTTCTAATGACACACAACAGTGCCACCTCCATCATGATCATGATCATCACCATCATCATCTTCATCAGAGAGCTGTGCTGAGTGAGTGGTTTTGTGTTTCTGCACTGCAACTTGCAGAAAAGGTGAGGCAGAAAAGCACAAGCACCCAGCACACAAGTTGGCCAAAAAACAAAACATTTTGTGCCCAAGTGCTGCCCCCTGTGCCATTCTCTACTGTTGTCACGGGGATCTGCCTCATATCTGTGGTGGATGCCCTGCCTTTTCTCAATGAGGGAAAGATGAACAGGGCCAAAAAGGAGTTTGGGAAAGATTTTGCAAAAGTTGATGGAAAAAGGAGGCTGCCAAAGCATGAGATGCCAAAGCTAGTGCAAGTCTGACTCATTTCCAATTCCATTGTTTGGTGGATCCAGCATCATCATCATCAGTATTAGTAGTAGTAGAGATCTATACAAGGGAAGAATTTCCTAAAAAAATTAAAGGACTTAATTGCACACAAACAATGCAAAGGTCAATCCACAAGGTTAGAAAAAATGGAGATGCAATCAAGGAAAAAATTGACCAGATGAGCAAGGCAGGTAAATGCTGGATGACTCACTGCAAACTCATTTTGGTTTATCCGAAAAAATTACACTTGCAAACATCGGACGGCGCAAGCACCGAGATGGATGAATGAAAGATGGATGTGGATAAGTATGCGTGAGATGCTGCATGAGTAAGGTTTCCAATAACATGAGCTGACCAGAAAGCAGGATCCATGAAGATTGAAAATTAAGTCCACTTGACAATGTACATGATCAGTACTGAGCACTAGTATTCCCTGTCTGTCTCAAGATACTACAGCATCAAGTTCTTGCCATTCTTTTCCCTTACACTCTCAGTATCCACACCAGAAATTATGGACTACTACCAAAGCATCACCAGCATCATACCTTTCTCTCTCTCTCTCTCTCTGCTATGTTCTGAAAAATCCCCATAATCAATTACTTACTTGAATAATAATACAGGCAGTGAAGCTACAGCAAGGGCCATATTACACTAGACATCTGACCGGTGGCGTCGAAATGGATCGAACGGTTGCATCTTCTAATACAGCATACTCCGGTTCGCGGCCAGCTGATCATGCAGAGGGCCACACTGCAGGCCTTGATCTTGCAAACCCATGCCGTAGCTCGGCGGCGAATTGTATGGCGCATTCGCTCCGCCGTGCTGCTTGGTGTCGGCCGGCAGCGAGTACTGCCCCGTTGCTGGGCTCGGAGCCGGCGCGCTGGACTGGGTGATCATCGATGACTGGGACGGCGAGGGGGGCTGGTCGTCCAGGTGCACCGTGGTGATGTCGTGGATGCTCGACCTCCTCTTGTCCTTGCCGCCACCGGAGCTGAGCCTGATGAAGTACTTCTGCGCGTGGCTGGCCACCTGCGTCGGCGTCCTTGTCTGCACGAAGTTGCGCGAAATGTTCCTCCAGTCCCCTTTGCCGTACTTCTTCAGGCCTAGGAGGAACAACCTGGCCAAAAAGAACAGAGCATATGATCAGATTCAGCAACTAGCAGTATTGATCATGCACATCAGGCTACATGGCATCAACTAGTAATATGGATCATGAATTCTTGGTCTACATCAGGCTACATGAGCATCAAACATCATGCTACATATGACTGTCTCATCAATTGCTAGTGAACAAAGACAGGTGATTCACTTCCAGATAGCAGTTCTTCCATGGTTGAATTGTTCTTCCAATTTGGCATGTTTTAAATGCTGGCAGAGCCATCTGATGATGTAAAGCCTGTTGATTGATGGCGAATTCAAGAAAGGAAATTTATATCACTAACTAATTAGATGGAGCAGAGCAATCGCTCTCACAAGTCACTGAGATCGGAGAAGAAGACTATGATATGGAGTTGCAGTTAAGAATCGTGGTAGCAGTAGTAGTGCTCACTTGTGCTCGTCCTCGGTCCACGGCACCCCCTTCTTCCTCTCCTGCTCCGGCGTGCGGCCGCCGTGCCGCCGCCCGCCGCCGCAGCCGCCGAAGCGGTAGCCGTGCCGGAAGTCCCCGGCCCCGGCGTGGCCGCCGCTGCCGTCCCACTGCAGGGTGAAGGCGCCGGGGCCGTAGCCGGGGCCGGGGCCGGGGAAGGTGCCGGACTCGATCTGGCGGACGTCGAGCTCGAGGCTCTTGAAGTGGTCGACGACCTCGCGGACCGTCTTGCCGGTGGCGTGCGCCACCTTGTCCCAGTCCGGGCTGCGCAGGTCCAGCCCGGCCAGCGCCCGCTCGAACTGCTTGTTCTCGTCCGCCGTCCAGGCGCGCGGCTGCCCCGTGAACCAGCCGCCCGCGCCCCGCGGCCCGCCGTAGTAGCCCATCGCCGCCGGCGGCAGCACCTCCATCCACGGCTCCCTCATCATCATCGCTCAGCTCGGCTCAGCTCGCCTGCAAGAAAAAATCACCCAGCTTCAGCTACAGAGGGAGATGTTGACAAATTAGCACAAAAAGTTGGATTCAGACGACAGCGGAGTAGCTCAAGATTCCGCTGATGATAACACGATCGATCTCCCACCCCCCTTGGTGCGAATCGGATGAGGCAGATTTGGGAGGAAAAAGCTAGGAGCGGAATCTTTCTGGCTGTAGGACATGATTGAGGAGCAAGCAGGGGAGGGCCGGGATGGATTCAAGAACAGTACTACTACCACGGCCCCAATTAACACCAACCGGAACCCCCGAATTACTCCACCCCGGAACCAAATTCAGGCCTCCCCGAGCAAACCTCCTCCGAATTCGCCGGAAAAGGGGCGAAATTTCACCGGCGCGGGGACCAAAGAAACAGATAAAATCGAGGAGCAGAGCAGAGCAGCTCCGAGAAACCAAGATGACTGACCTGCTCTCGATCTCCGGCTGCTGCTGCTGCTCAAGGCCAGCTGGAGGACAAAAAGGCGATCTCCCTGGGTTGCTGCTGGGATTGCCGGCGCCAGAAAAGAGACGGATCTCCTCGCTCGCACCCAGAGGCAGCGGCGGCCAGGGGGAGAGTTCTTGGTAGAGAAATGGGGGAGGGGAGGGGAGGGGGGAGTGTCAGCTGGTGATTGGGTGGAGGTCGTGGCCGACTTTTCCTGGCGTATATATACCCGTATAGGAAAGGGAGGGGAAGCAAATAGCAGCGGCGGCATATTTGTGCGTGCGTGCTCACACACACACACGGGTAGAGTAGATGCACACTTGGAATCGCTCTTGGCTTCCCACCTTTTCACCCCCACTACCGCCTGCCGCCGCTCTCCTGCTACTTGCCCCCCAAAAACTTTCACCTGATTGGACAAATCTCATTAAATCCACCATTTTCTTTTCTTTTTTCAAAAGGAAAATACACCATTTTCTTTCGAGCATCTACAGCCTGACTGTGCTAATTTGACTCCTCCACTTTTATCTTTATATTTTCGGTCAGTCACATGGATCTGATTGGTGGAATGAGGAGATAGCCAAATCATATACTACGTGGCAACTGACTGGACACGTCTGAACGCTTCTCATATTGGTGGCTTCATATATGGGCTGAGTATGAGGGTTTACATATAGCCTGGACATATGAGGACCAAGTGAAGGGTCTGATTGGGTCAGCATTTTCCTTCCCTCACCTGTCCGGTCAATGCCTGGGGCGTCCGTCCGGTCAATTTCAGAGGATCGGCTGTAGACGTGCTTGCATATTTGCTAATCCATCCATCTTGTAGTGCATATAAGTTTTTTTTATCAAAGTTAAACTTTGTAAGCTTTAATCAAGTTTATAGAGAAAATTAAGAACATCTAGGATATCAAACATATACCACTGTACTCACCATGGATACATTTTTCTTGATAACTTGGTCAAAGTTTGTGAAGCTTGACTTTTGAGAAAACTAATGCACGCTATTTTATGAGAAGAAGCGAGTACTGTCTAGTTGGATCGTGCAGTCACCCCATGCCAAGCGGGCCCCACTGATCAGAATTCATGTCAACGGCCGTTTTAGAGAGGCATCGGGGAGGTCTTTTGTGAAAACATATGTTAAGTGGTGGTTTTATGTCAATTTGGCTGCAGTTGTTGTGTTTTTTTAGTTAATCTTGCATACATTGGCCTTTGTACATATTTGGGCTATTTGTCCTCCTCTCTCTGACTGTTTGACTAGGTGGACACACATATTAGAGAGGCATGAGAATCATGTTTGAGTGGCAAATCTGTATAGAGAAAAATCCATTCGGTCATGACAATAGCAAGGGAAAATGTAAACAAAACGCTTAAACTAAACAATCGCCCTGGGTTGCTGCTGGGATTGCCGGCGCCAGAAAAGAGACGGATCTCCTCGCTCGCACCCAGAGGCAGCGGCGGCCAGGGGGAGAGTTCTTGGTAGAGAAATGGGGGAGGGGAGGGGAGGGGGGAGTGTCAGCTGGTGATTGGGTGGAGGTCGTGGCCGACTTTTCCTGGCGTATATATACCCGTATAGGAAAGGGAGGGGAAGCAAATAGCAGCGGCGGCATATTTGTGCGTGCGTGCTCACACACACACACGGGTAGAGTAGATGCACACTTGGAATCGCTCTTGGCTTCCCACCTTTTCACCCCCACTACCGCCTGCCGCCGCTCTCCTGCTACTTGCCCCCCAAAAACTTTCACCTGATTGGACAAATCTCATTAAATCCACCATTTTCTTTTCTTTTTTCAAAAGGAAAATACACCATTTTCTTTCGAGCATCTACAGCCTGACTGTGCTAATTTGACTCCTCCACTTTTATCTTTATATTTTCGGTCAGTCACATGGATCTGATTGGTGGAATGAGGAGATAGCCAAATCATATACTACGTGGCAACTGACTGGACACGTCTGAACGCTTCTCATATTGGTGGCTTCATATATGGGCTGAGTATGAGGGTTTACATATAGCCTGGACATATGAGGACCAAGTGAAGGGTCTGATTGGGTCAGCATTTTCCTTCCCTCACCTGTCCGGTCAATGCCTGGGGCGTCCGTCCGGTCAATTTCAGAGGATCGGCTGTAGACGTGCTTGCATATTTGCTAATCCATCCATCTTGTAGTGCATATAAGTTTTTTTTATCAAAGTTAAACTTTGTAAGCTTTAATCAAGTTTATAGAGAAAATTAAGAACATCTAGGATATCAAACATATACCACTGTACTCACCATGGATACATTTTTCTTGATAACTTGGTCAAAGTTTGTGAAGCTTGACTTTTGAGAAAACTAATGCACGCTATTTTATGAGAAGAAGCGAGTACTGTCTAGTTGGATCGTGCAGTCACCCCATGCCAAGCGGGCCCCACTGATCAGAATTCATGTCAACGGCCGTTTTAGAGAGGCATCGGGGAGGTCTTTTGTGAAAACATATGTTAAGTGGTGGTTTTATGTCAATTTGGCTGCAGTTGTTGTGTTTTTTTAGTTAATCTTGCATACATTGGCCTTTGTACATATTTGGGCTATTTGTCCTCCTCTCTCTGACTGTTTGACTAGGTGGACACACATATTAGAGAGGCATGAGAATCATGTTTGAGTGGCAAATCTGTATAGAGAAAAATCCATTCGGTCATGACAATAGCAAGGGAAAATGTAAACAAAACGCTTAAACTAAACAATCGCCCTGGGTTGCTGCTGGGATTGCCGGCGCCAGAAAAGAGACGGATCTCCTCGCTCGCACCCAGAGGCAGCGGCGGCCAGGGGGAGAGTTCTTGGTAGAGAAATGGGGGAGGGGAGGGGAGGGGGGAGTGTCAGCTGGTGATTGGGTGGAGGTCGTGGCCGACTTTTCCTGGCGTATATATACCCGTATAGGAAAGGGAGGGGAAGCAAATAGCAGCGGCGGCATATTTGTGCGTGCGTGCTCACACACACACACGGGTAGAGTAGATGCACACTTGGAATCGCTCTTGGCTTCCCACCTTTTCACCCCCACTACCGCCTGCCGCCGCTCTCCTGCTACTTGCCCCCCAAAAACTTTCACCTGATTGGACAAATCTCATTAAATCCACCATTTTCTTTTCTTTTTTCAAAAGGAAAATACACCATTTTCTTTCGAGCATCTACAGCCTGACTGTGCTAATTTGACTCCTCCACTTTTATCTTTATATTTTCGGTCAGTCACATGGATCTGATTGGTGGAATGAGGAGATAGCCAAATCATATACTACGTGGCAACTGACTGGACACGTCTGAACGCTTCTCATATTGGTGGCTTCATATATGGGCTGAGTATGAGGGTTTACATATAGCCTGGACATATGAGGACCAAGTGAAGGGTCTGATTGGGTCAGCATTTTCCTTCCCTCACCTGTCCGGTCAATGCCTGGGGCGTCCGTCCGGTCAATTTCAGAGGATCGGCTGTAGACGTGCTTGCATATTTGCTAATCCATCCATCTTGTAGTGCATATAAGTTTTTTTTATCAAAGTTAAACTTTGTAAGCTTTAATCAAGTTTATAGAGAAAATTAAGAACATCTAGGATATCAAACATATACCACTGTACTCACCATGGATACATTTTTCTTGATAACTTGGTCAAAGTTTGTGAAGCTTGACTTTTGAGAAAACTAATGCACGCTATTTTATGAGAAGAAGCGAGTACTGTCTAGTTGGATCGTGCAGTCACCCCATGCCAAGCGGGCCCCACTGATCAGAATTCATGTCAACGGCCGTTTTAGAGAGGCATCGGGGAGGTCTTTTGTGAAAACATATGTTAAGTGGTGGTTTTATGTCAATTTGGCTGCAGTTGTTGTGTTTTTTTAGTTAATCTTGCATACATTGGCCTTTGTACATATTTGGGCTATTTGTCCTCCTCTCTCTGACTGTTTGACTAGGTGGACACACATATTAGAGAGGCATGAGAATCATGTTTGAGTGGCAAATCTGTATAGAGAAAAATCCATTCGGTCATGACAATAGCAAGGGAAAATGTAAACAAAACGCTTAAACTAAACAATCGCCTTCCGCATATGAGACGACGCCAAGGGCAAACATCGAATATGCCGATTTAGGCTCAAGAAGTCAAAAGGAGTTGTATGCGTATGTGTAGGCTAAGAATGTCAGCGACTCGCCTAAATAATCTTCTTAAAACCACTTGTCGATAAGCTCATCAGTTAGCAATGTGCTTAGTTAACTATAAACAAATGATGGCAAGTAGCAATCACTCATTGACTCCTAAGGCATTCGGATTTGGGTGCTTAAGTTGTGGAGTTTTTGATGATGATTAGTTGGGGGAGGGCTTGAGAGTTGCAAGTGGTGGGGTTGTGGCATTGCTGTACTTTGTGGCCATGATTGGTCGCCGTTGACATGTAGCCACCACCTAGCTTAGGCCAGTTAGCAATGGCGATTGGGGGAGGCGGGCACGTTTTGATGTTGCTATCAGGCGTTTGGTAAAGCGTGTGCATGATTGTCGACGAGGCGTTGGGCGGTCATTGTTTTATGGTAGAGTATGGGATGCAACTGCAAATTAACACGTTGCTTTCTCCTTCTTCTACCTGTAGCTAGCAGGAGCCGGTGTCACTCTTGTTTGCTTCTACCTGGTTTACTCGTCGACCTCGATCGATCGCCTTAATTAATTAACGTCGGCAAAAAATTATAGTTGTTGCTGGTTCACACCATCTGATGAATTGTTCTAATCTTTAACAATACATGTTTAATTAGCTCCATCATGGAGCATCTCAATTTTTGGCTGCTTTTAAAAAGGCCTGGAAGTACACTTGCAAGCTACTACGTACCCCGGTTTACGATACATGTCGTTCAACATGTGTGGTTCTACTACAAAAAAGATACTACTCTCTCCAATGCATATTAATTGTCGTTGATTTAGTACGATAATATGGGTTAGAGGGATTAGAAATCTTGTTACGCTGGTTATGTGCAGATGATATTTTTAGATCTTTTGTACAAATACTTCCAAATTGTCATTTTAGTATTTCGTCTAACATAAATACACATGCAAGAGAGAACAATCAAAGGCGCATGCTGGATTTCTGTATGGATTAGTCTTGTTGTTTTCACGCATGTTCTTCACATGGAAAACAAAGCTTTTGGCCCTCTTGCTGGTTTTCCTTTGGTAGAGTTCACATCGGTCTCTGGCCACCATAAACTTCACCTCAAAACTGATTCTACTCTACTTGTCTTCAGAGCATGTGTTGAAATCAAGGCCTTGAAAGGGGCGCGCTTCTCCGCCGAAGTTTTGTTTGCGTCGCTGCCACACAAAGTGCTTTTGCAGTTGCAAGTGACTAGATTCTGAAAATTACGGCTTGCGCCGTTCTCTTTCATGAGAGAGAAAGGAGAAGAAAGAGTGGTTGTGATCGCCTCTCATTTTTTTTTTCTCCTTTTTTTTGCCGGGGATTACCCGTCGTTGTTGGTCCAGAGGCCGGGAGTAAACTTCTCCCCATAAAAGAGGAGAGGAGAAACAAGTGAAGAACATCCAGTCGCGGTTCTAGGTCAACAGTTTAGGCAAAGCCAATTTCATCATTTTGTTTACCAAGAGAGAGAGCAAATAATAATGAAGTGCTAGTAGTATTGATTTCTTGCCATTCTTGACTTGAAGTGGTCTCCTGACTCCACATAGTTTTTTCCACTCTCCTGAGGGCTCTTTCAGAGTAGCTTACTCACAACTACTACTACAGCTCAATTAGCATCAGAAGAGAGCTGGCATATTCCTCTCCTAGCCTTGTCATTTGTTTAATCTCATTATTATTCATGGCAGATGCTTGCTTGACTGCACAACATGACCAGATGAGATCGCCACGAAAACAGGAGCAGGGGCCATAGAAAAAACCCAGCGGAAGTAGGGCCGAAATAGGGGAAGGGAGGCTCCTTCTGAATCTGACCATGAGCAAGCTAGCTAGCATGGCTAGCTCATCATAGAGATGTCAATATCTGCAGCCCAAGAAAGAATATTTTTTCGTGGAAAGGGTAACAATTCAACAACGGCCTAGCTTTGATTTCAAGCAACGCAACAACAATCTTTTTATGCCTCCCTTTGGCACCTCGACCAATCATACAGGCACAGATGTGCGAAAATAGGCGCGGCGTGGACAGGGGGGCAATGCTGTGGAAAGAGGCAAAGAAAGCGACACAACCCGCCGAAGAACTGTTCCGCGGGTTCCCCTTTGTATCGTTTCAATTTCATCAAATTACACGAGAATATAAGAATGATGTTAGCAAAGAAAGGGACACAGGTTATCGAAGAACTTGTTCCGCGGGTCCTTCTTCGCGGTTCCAATTTTATGGGACGGGGCGGTGGAATAGATGTAGTATGATATGGTTTTTGTGTTGCTTGTGATTAATCATGCACTGTGCTTTGATGGGTTGTTTTCTCTCTACAGCAAGGGAACAAAGTACACAAAACGGTATTCTCTTGGACCACAAATGATTGCTTTCATAGGATGCTCTTATTTTCCAATACATTATGCATAGGAAACTCATACCATTCAGGCCACAGACCACAACTAAGTAGTACTCAGGTATTAATAAGAAAAAAAGATACGCAGCCAACCAACCAAAATTTCCGGCACGTTTTGGAGTTTGACCTTGTTTTATTTTCTCTGCATATATGACTCTCAACGATGCAGACCATCTCAATTTCATAGTAACACATATAAAATTATTCAATAAACTAATGGCTTGCGATTCATTTATGTTATTAAAAAATTGGCTTCGGTTGTGGTTTGAACATTGAACGCAGGTTTGATGGAGGGTTAAGGGTCAGATTAGGAGCAGGAGGCGTTTTCTGGGGAGGGGTGAGACAAGAGGCATGGTCTCTTCCGTGCGCCATGAGCCACTGTTAACCCCTGGCTTAGCTTCCCCAAATAGGCCACTGCCCCTTGCTTAATTAGGGCATTTCGGCCACCGATCTAATTTGTTTATGCTTGTATTATGTGTTGGGTGGGCTTTTGGTCTACCTAGAACTCCAGGAAAGTGGCGAGGGTTCAATTAGCCCTCCGTCTTGATTTGGTTGCGCATTGTGTATTCCAACTTGGGTTTGTTTGGTTTGCCATATAGTATGTTCGTCTTGTGGTGGTGCGGTGAAGTTGGTTAACAATGTCATGTGCGTCGTATTTGTTGAATGTTTGGTGTTGGCAACGTAGTAATTTCAAAAAATTTCCTACGCACACGCAAGATCATGATGATGCATAGCAACGAGGGGAGAGTGTGATCTACGTACCCTTTGTAGACCGACAACGGAAGCGTTTGGTTGATGTAGTCGTACGTCTTCACGGCCCGACCGATCAAGCACCGAAACTACGGCACCTCCGAGTTTTAGCACACGTTCAGCTCGATGACGATCCCCGGACTCTGATCCAGCAAAGTGTCGGGGAAGAGTTCCGTCAGCACGACGGCGTGGTGACGATCTTGATGTACTACTGCTGCAGGGCTTCGCCTAGGCACCGCTACAATATTATCGAGGACTATGGTGGCTGGGGGCGCCGCACACGGCTAAGAATAAGATCACGTGGATCAACTTGTGTGTCTCTGGGGTGCCCCTGCCTCCGTATATAAAGGACTAAGGGGGGGTGCGGCCGGCCTAGGAGAGGCGCGCCAGGAGAGTCCTACTCCCTCTGGGAGTAGGATCCCCCCCCCCAATCCTAGTTGGAATAGGATTCGCGGAGGAGGGAACAGAGAGAGAGGGGCCGGCCCCCTCTCTTTGTCCTATTCGGACCAAGGGAGGGGAGGGGCGCGCGGGCCATGTAGGGCTGCCTCTTCTCTTTTCCACTAAGACCCATCATGGCCCATATAGCTCCCAGGGGGTTTCGGTAACCTCCCGGTACTCCGGTAAAATCCCGATTTCACCCGGAACACTTCCGATATCCAAACATAGGCTTCCAATATATCAATCTTTATGTCTCGACCATTTCGAGACTCCTCGTCATGTCCGTGATCACATCCGAGACTCCGAACAAACTTCGGTACATCAAAATGCATAAACTCATAATATAACTGTCATCGTAACCTTAAGCGTGCGGACCCTACGGGTTCGAGAACAATGTAGACATGACCGAGACATGTCTCCGGTCAATAACCAATAGCGGAACCTGGATGCTCATATTGGATCCTACATATTCTACGAAGATCTTTATCGGTCAGACCGCATAACAACATACGTTGTTCCCTTTGTCATCGGTATGTTACTTGCCCGAGATTCGGTCGTCGGTATTCCAAATACCTAGTTCAATATCGTTACCGGCAAGTCTCTTTACTCGTTCTGTAATACATCATCCCGCAACTAACTCATTAGTTGCAATGCTTGCAAGGCTTAAGTGATGTGCATTACCGAGAGGGCCCAGAGATACCTCTCCGACAATCGGAGTGACAAATCCTAATCTCGAAATACGCCAACCCAACATGTACCTTTGGAGACACCTGTAGAGCTCCTTTATAATCACCCAGTTACGTTGTGACGTTTGGTAGCACACAAAGTGTTCCTCTAGTAAACGGGAGTTGCATAATCTCATAGTCATAGGAACATGTATAAGTCATGAAGAAAGCAATAGCAACATACTAAACGATCGGGTGCTAAGCTAGTGGAATGGGTCATGTCAATCAGATCATTCACTTAATGATGTGATCCCATTAATCAAATAACAACTACTTGTTCATGGTTAGGAAACATAACCATCTTTGATTAACGAGCTAGTCAAGTAGAGGCATACTAGTGACACTTTGTTTGTCTATGTATTCACACATGTATTATGTTTCCGGTTAATACAATTCTAGCATGAATAATAAACATTTATCATGATATAAGGAAATAAATAATAACTTTATTATTGCCTCTAGGCATATTTCCTTCAGTCTCACACTTGCACTAGAGTCAATAATCTAGATTACACAGTAATGATTCTAACACCCATGGAGCCTTGGTGCTGATCATGTTTTGCTCGTGGAAGAGGCTTAGTCAACGGGTCTGCAACATTCAGATCCGTATGTATCTTGCAAATCTCTATGTCTCCCACCTGGACTAGATCCCAGATGGAATCGAAGCGTCTCTTGATGTGCTTGGTTCTCTTGTGAAATCTGGATTCCTTTGCCAAGGCAATTGCACCAGTATTGTCACAAAAGATTTTCATTGGACCCGATGCACTAGGTATGACACCTAGATCGGATATGAACTCCTTCATCCAGACTCCTTCATTTGCCGCTTCCGAAGCAGCTATGTACTCCGCTTCACATGTAGATCCCGCTACAACGCTTTGTTTAGAACTGCACCAACTGACAGCTCCACCGTTTAATGTAAACACGTATCCGGTTTGCGATTTAGAATCATCCGGATCAGTGTCAAAGCTTGCATCAACGTAACCTTTTACGATGAGCTCTTTGTCACCTCCATATATGAGAAACATATCCTTAGTCCTTTTCAGGTATTTCAGGATGTTCTTGACCGCTGTCCAGTGATCCACTCCTGGATTACTTTGGTACCTCCCTACTAGACTTATAGCAAGGCACACATCAGGTCTGGTACACAGCATTGCATACATGATAGATCCTATGGCTGATGCATAGGGAACATCTTTCATATTCTCTCTATCTTCTGCAGTGGTCGGGCATTGAGTCTTACTCAACTTCACACCTTGTAACACAGGCAAGAACCCTTTCTTTGCTTGATCCATTTTGAACTTCTTCAAAACTTTGTCAAGGTATGTGGTTTGTCAAAGTCCAATTAAGCGTCTTGATCTATCTCTATAGATCTTAATGCCTAATATGTAAGCAGCTTCACCAAGGTCTTTCATTGAAAAACTCTTATTCAAGTATCCCTTTATGCTATCCAGAAATTCTACATCATTTCCAATTAGTAATATGTCATCCACATATAATATCAGAAATGCTACAGAGCTCCCACTCACTTTCTTGTAAATACAGGCTTCTCCAAAAGTCTATATAAAACCAAATGCTTTGATCACACTATCAAAACGTTTATTCCAACTCCGAGAGGCTTGCACCAGTCCATAAATGGATCGCTGGAGCTTGCACACTTTGTTAGCTCCCTTTGGATCGACAAAACCTTCTGGTTGCATCATATACAACTCTTCTTCCAGAAATCCATTCAGGAATGCAGTTTTGCCATCCATCTGCCAAATTTCATAATCATAAAATGCGGCAATTGCTAACATGATTCGGACAGACTTAAGCATCGCTACGGGTGAGAAGGTCTCATCGTAGTCAATCCCTTGAACTTGCCGAAAACCTTTTGCGACAAGTCGAGCTTTGTAGACAGTAATATTACCGTCAGCGTCAGTCTTCTTCTTGAAGATCCATTTATTCTCAATTGCTTGCCGATCATCGGGCAAGTCAACCAAAGTCCATACTTTGTTCTCATACATGGATCCCATCTCAGATTTCATGGCTTCAAGCCACTTTGCGGAATCTGGGCTCACCATCGCTTCTTCATAGTTCGTAGGTTCATCATGATCTAGTAGCATGACTTCCAGAACGGGATTACCGTACCATTCTGGTGCGGATCTTACTCTGGTTGATCTACGAGGTTCAGTAGTATCTTGTTCTGAAGTTTCATGATCATCATCATTAGCTTCCTCACTAACTGGTGTAGGTGTCACAGAAACAGTTTTTTGTGATGTAGTACTTTCCAATAAGGGAGCAGGTACAGTTACCTCGTCAAGTTCTACTTTCCTCCCACTCACTTCTTTCGAGAGAAACTCCTTCTCCAGAAAGTTTCCGAATTTAGCAACAAAAGTCTTGCCTTCGGATCTGTGATAGAAGGTGTATCCAATAGTCTCCTTTGGATATCCTATGAAGACACATTCCTCCGATTTGGGTTCGAGCTTATCAGGTTGAAGCTTTTTCACATAAGCATCGCAGCCCCAAACTTTCAGAAACGACAATTTTGGTTTCTTGCCAAACCATAGTTCATAAGGCGTCGTCTCAACGGATTTTGATGGTGCCCTATTTAACGTGAATGCGGCCGTCTCTAGAGCGTATCCCCAAAACGATAGCGGTAAATCAGTAAGAGACATCATAGATCGCACCATATCTAGTAAAGTACGATTACGACGTTCGGACACACCATTACGCTGTGGTGTTCCGGGTGGTGTGAGTTGCGAAACTATTCCATAATTTTTCAAATGTACACCAAACTCGTAACTCAAATATTCTCCTCCACGATTAGATCGTAGAAACTTTATTTTCTTGTTACGATGATTTCCAACTTCACTCTGAAATTCTTTAAACTTTTCAAATGTTTCAGACTTATGTTTCATTAAGTAGATATACCCATATCTGCTTAAATCATCTGTGAAGGTGAGAAAATAACGATATCCGCCACGAGCCTCAGTATTCATCGGACCACATACATCTGTATGTATGATTTCCAACAAATATGTTGCTCTCTCCATAGTACCGGAGAACGGCGTTTTAGTCATCTTGCCCATGAGGCACGGTTCGCAAGTACCAAGTGATTCATAATCAAGTGGTTCCAAAAGTCCATCAGTATGGAGTTTCTTCATGCGCTTTACACCGATATGACCTAAACGGCAGTGCCATAAATAAGTTGCACTATCATTATCAACTCTGCATCTTTTGGCTTCAACATTATGAATATGTGTGTTACTACTATCGAGATTCAACAAGAATAGACCACTCTTCAAGGGTGCATGACCATAAAAGATATTACTCATATAAATGGAACAACCATTATTCTTTGATTTAAATGAATAACCATCTCGCATCAAACAAGATCCAGATATAATGTTCATGCTTAACGCTGGCACCAAATAACAATTATTTAGGTCTAATATTAATCCCAAAGATAGATGTAGAGGTAGCGTGCCGACTGCGATCACATCGATTTTGGAACCGTTTCCCACGCGCATCGTCACCTCGTCCTTAGCCAATCTTCGCTTAATCTGTAGTCCCTGTTTCGAGTTGCAAATATTAGCAACAGAACCAGTATCAAATACCCAGGTGCTACTGCGAGTATTAGTAAGGTACACATCAATAACATGTATATCACATATACCTTTGTTCACCTTGCCATCCTTCTTATCCGCCAAATACTTGGGGCAGTTCCGCTTCCAGTGACCAGTCTGCTTGCAATAGAAGCACTCAGTTTCAGGCTTAGGTCCAGGTTTGGGTTTCTTCTCTTGAGTAGCAACTTGCTTTCCGTTCTTTTTGAAGTTCCCCTTCTTCTTCCCTTTGCCCTTTTTCTTGAAACTAGTGGTCTTGTTGACCATCAACACTTGATGCTCCTTCTTGATTTCTACCTCCGCAGCTTTCAGCATCGCGAAGAGCTCGGGAATAGTCTTATTCATCCCTTGTATATTATAGTTCATCACGAAGCTCTTGTAGCTTGGTGGCAGTGATTGGAGAATTCTGTCAATGACGCAATCATCTGGAAGATTAACTCCCAATTGAATCAAGTGATTATTATACCCAGACATTTTGAGTATATGCTCACTGACAGAACTGTTCTCCTCCATCTTGCAGCTATAGAACTTATTGGAGACTTCGTATCTCTCAATCCGGGCATTTGCTTGAAATATTAACTTCAACTCCTGGAACATCTCATATGCTCCATGACGTTCAAAACGTCGTTGAAGTCCCGATTCTGAGCCGTAAAGCATGGCACACTGAACTATTGAGTAGTCATCAGCTTTGCTCTACCAGACGTTCATAACATCCGGCGTTGCTCCTGCAGCAGGCCTCGCACCCAGCGGTGCTTCCAGGACGTAATTCTTCTGTGCAGCAATGAGGATAATCCTCAAGTTACGGACCCAGTCCGTGTAATTGCTACCATCATCTTTCAACTTTGCTTTCTCAAGGAACGCATTAAAATTCAACGGAACAACAGCACGAGCCATCTATCTACAATCAAACATAAACAAGCAAGATACTTATCAGGTACTAAGTTTCATGATAAATTTAAGTTCAGTTAATTTACTTAAAGAACTCCCACTTAGATAGACATCCCTCTAATCCTCTAAGTGATTACGTGATCCAAATCAACTAAACCATGTCCGATCATCACGTGAGATGGAGTAGTTTCATTGGTGAACATCTTTATGTTGATCATATCTACTATATGATTCACGCTCGACCTTTCGGTCTCCGTGTTCTGAGGCCATATCTGTATATGCTTGGCTCGTCAAGTTTAACCTGAGTATTCCGCATGTGCAACTGTTTTGCACCCGTTGTATTTGAACGTAGAGCCTATCACACCCGATCATCACGTGGTGTCTCAGCACGAAGAACTTTCGCAACGGTGCATACTCAGGGAGAACACTACTTGATAATTTAGTGAGAGATCATCTTATAATGCTACCGTCAATCAAAGCAAGATAAGATGCATAAAAGATAAACATCACATGCAATCAATATAAGTGATATGATATGGCCATCATCATCTTGTGCTTATGATCTCCATCTCCGAAGCACCGTCGTGATCACCATCGTCACCGGCGCGACACCTTGATCTCCATCGTAGCATCGTTGTCGTCTCGCCGAGCTTGTGCTTCCACGACTATCGCTACCGTTTAGTGATAAAGTAAAGCATTACAGCGCGATTGCATTGCATACAATAAAGCGACAACCATATGGCTCCTGCCAGTTGCCGATAACTCGGTTACAAAACATGATCATCTCATACAATAAAATTTAGCATCATGTCTTGACCATATCACATCACAACATGCCCTGCAAAAACAAATTAGACGTCCTCTACTTTGTTGTTGCAAGTTTTACGTGGCTGCTACGGGCTTAAGCAAGAACCAATCTTACCTACGCATCAAAACCACAATGATAGTTTGTCAAGTTGGTGATGTTTTAACCTTCGCAAGGACCGGGCGTAGCCACACTCGATTCAACTAAAGTTGGAGAAACTGTCACCCGCAAGCCACCTATGTGCAAAGCACGTCGGGAGAACCGGTCTCGCGTAAGCGTACGCGTAATGTCGGTCCGGGCCGCTTCGTCCAACAATACCGCCGAACCAAAGTATGACATGCTGGTAAGCAGTATGACTTATATCGCCCACAACTCACTTGTGTTCTACTCGTGCATATAACATCAACATATAAAACCTAGGCTCGGATGCCACTGTTGGGCAACATAGTAATTTCAAAAAAATTCCTACGCACACGCAAGGTCATGATGATGCATAGCAACGAGGGGAGAGTGTGATCTACGTACCCTTTGTAGACCGACAACGGAAGCGTTTGGTTGATGTAGTCGTACGTCTTCACGGCCCGACCGATCAAGCACCGAAACTACGGCACCTCCGAGTTTTAGCACACGTTCAGCTCGATGACGATCCCCGGACTCCAATCCAGCAAAGTGTCGGGGAAGAGTTCCGTCAGCACGACGGCGTGGTGACGATCTTGATGTACTACTGCTGCAGGGCTTCGCCTAGGCACCGCTACAATATTATCGAGGACTATGGTGGCTGGGGGCGCCGCACACGGCTAAGAATAAGATCACGTGGATCAACTTGTGTGTCTCTGGGGTGCCCCTGCCTCCGTATATAAAGGACTAATGGGGGTGCGGCCGGCCTAGGAGAGGCGCGCCAGGAGAGTCCTACTCCCTCTGGGAGTAGGATTCCCCCCCCCCCCCAATCCTAGTTGGAATAGGATTCGCGGAGGGGGGAATAGAGAGAGAGGATCCCGCAACTAACTCATTAGTTGCAATGCTTGCAAGGCTTAAGTGATGTGCATTACCGAGAGGGCCCAGAGATACCTCTCCGACAATCGGAGTGACAAATCCTAATCTCGAAATACGCCAACCCAACATGTACCTTTGGAGACACCTGTAGAGCTCCTTTATAATCACCCAGTTACGTTGTGACGTTTGGTAGCACACAAAGTGTTCCTCTAGTAAACGGGAGTTGCATAATCTCATAGTCATAGGAACATGTATAAGTCATGAAGAAAACAATAGCAACATACTAAACGATCGGGTGCTAAGCTAGTGGAATGGGTCATGTCAATCAGATCATTCACTTAATGATGTGATCCCGTTAATCAAATAACAACTACTTGTTCATGGTTAGGAAACATAACCATCTTTGATTAACGAGCTAGTCAAGTAGAGGCATACTAGTGACACTTTGTTTGTCTATGTATTCACACATGTATTATGTTTCCGGTTAATACAATTCTAGCATGAATAATAAACATTTATCATGATATAAGGAAATAAATAATAACTTTATTATTGCCTCTAGGGCATATTTCCTTCATTTGGTGGGTGGTTTTCGCGGTTCGATATAGATCTCACCTATCATCGTAAAAAAGATGTTGTCTAATGGTAAAATTACAAGGTTGTACGGAAAAAAGAAAGAGGATTTCATTTAATGTTCTTATTCCATTTACTTGTTTATGCAAAATTTTGTTCTTTCCGGCACGATGGCTCGCAGTGCAAATGCACACAATTAAGAAAGATTGCAATATTTTTTGCTCAAGACCGGGTTAGCACAAATAGCTAGAAGTGACGGTGGTTTTCCTTCTGTTTTCACTATCATGCATGTAATAAGACTGTAATAAATTATGGTTAAGGCGTTGATATAAGCTATGTTTTACCTCAGAAGGGAAAATATATCTCATCCAATCTTGTCATGGGGCAAATTACACTAATTCACCACAATTGAGGCTAGGTTTTGCTCTTTAAAAAAGATGCTTCTCAGACATGACGTCACATATACTACTAACCTTAGATTGATGACGAGTTGATAGTTGTTCTGACCAGAGGGGTCCATCTGTCAAGGCTAAGTTGGGGAGGGGTGAAACACGCAGTGTCTCTTCCATGCACCACGAGCCACTGTTACACGCGCGCCCTTGGCTTATAGCTTCCTCAAATAGGCCACTACTCCTTGCTTAATTAGGGCATTTCGATCTCATTTGTTTATGTATGTGCATGTGTTTGGTCTCCCTTGAACAACGAGAAAGCGGGGTTAGATCGATTGGCATAGCTAACGAGGCTTCAATCTTGATTTGATACTCCTTATGCATTTCCATCTTCATTGAGTTTGTTCGCCATCTTCGTTTACTTTATCGTGGTGTGGTGAAGTCAGTTTGCTAGTTAACACCGCCATATGTGTTGTATCAGTTCCACTAAAAAGAAGTGTTGTATCAGTTGGATGTTCACTTGATGGTCTTGCGGTTTAATATAGATCTCATATATCATTAGTTAGGGTTCAATCTTTATCTGATTTCACATTTTGTAGTTTCAACTTGAGTGAGTTTGTTCGCCATATTTGTGAATGGGATTGTTTTTACATATGCATGTAAGACTAATCAACTTAAGTTCTAGCATTTGTATAACCTGTGTTTTACCTTAGAAGGAAAAAAATATATCACATGTCGTGAGAAGTCTGGCATCGAACAACCCTAAAATCACAATCCGAACCTGGATCCATGTGATCTCGACTTGAACGTATAGCAGAAATGCATCTTGTACTCCTTCACCCACGTGCCTCTCGCGACCGTTGGCCTCCTGCCAGCGCCGCCGCAGGTCTGCATCATCTTCTATGGCCGGTGGAGCCCGGACCTTGCCGGTGGGAGAGTTTCTGCTCTGTTTCTAGGGGTTTTCTGTCTATTTTATGGTTTGTGTCCTGCTCAGGAAGGCGAGACGGCGGTGGGGGCACCCTGAAGATGGAATATGGTTCTCTCCTAGTCCCCGTTGTCCCAGCGATGCGTTTAGCGGCAGACGGAGGTGTATATTTGATGAATCTCGCAGGATTCGGTCGATGTTTATTTGTCGTAGATCTATTCGGATCCGGTCTTCGTTCATCCGCGTTCATGTGTCTATAGGTTGAATACTTCCGATCTACACGTCTCTTTATTGGGGGCAGTCGTTCTGATGCGTTGGTCGTGTGAGATCTTAGCACATGACTTCCTAATTGTCTACTACAATAAGGTTAGTTCGACCCCAGTAAAAGAGAGTTGATGACGGCGGCACACGTTTTTAACTCGCTCCAATGATTGTAGGTGTCGCTATGCGGTCTACGGACCTGGATGTAATTTTTGTTACTTCTGATGTTTTTTACAGTGCCATAATTATTAATTAGTACTCCTAGATCATATTTTTTTCTGAAAATAAATATAGCAGAAAATCACAACATTTTTGTTTCGAATTTTACATGCACGTACATGTATTCGCACTCAACGCTCATTTGGGTTGCACAAAAATTTCTGTATTTGACGGCCCTACATACCAGTGTCAATGTGCCATTGTGTGGTGTAGTTAGCAGAGCATGCACAGTCCGAGAGATGGGACAGTAGTAGCTGTCAGAATGAGTGGCCCCAGCACTGAATCGTGGTGGGCTCCCTAGGCTCGTCATGTGGTCATGTGGAGGGGCCACTACGCAGGGACCCCACCAACAGCCAAACCAGGGTCACGAGTAATGCATGAGTGTTTCCATGTGAAGAGAGAGGTGAGAGGTCCCGCAGCAAAAAAAAACTGGAGAGGGAGGAAGCAAAGCAAAGGCGGGTAGACTAGAATGGGCTTGCTGCGAGTACGGTATGATGGGCTGGGCCTGCTGAGCTGGACGGGCCAGAGGCAACAGACTGGGGGAGTGATAGTATGGGTGATGGGCCCGTTCTCATGTGGCTAGGCCAGCCTCATGACCAAATTTGTATCCCACATTTTGTGAACTTTGAGTAACTAGTCAACTACACGTGCAAAAGCACGCGATGCATAGTTATGTACACATCGGCGTGGTCATGCTTATACTCAAAATGCATTGCAACATTTCTTTCTCCTTCTATACGCTGTGATTGTAAAAAGTGCACAGAAAAATAATTACAGGAAAACTTTATAATGTGAAACATACGCCTGATCCATTCGGCGCATTAGATAGTGAAGAAGATAGAAAGATGGAGAGCATTCTATGGTGGGTCCAGTCTGAGATAAGATGGGTATAGTGGCTTGCCCATTCATTTTTTTTTATTACAAAGGGTTCAAGGCAAAGCATATGAATACATAAGTGGGGCTCACACATAGCAGCTTTTACTGCATGCTGGCAGAGATTGAGCAAATGCTAGCCATCCGATGCATGCAAATGAACGGCCAATATTGCAGGGATTCGCCTGCACTTTTAACCCTTCGATTTAGAAGCTAGACGACAGAGATTGAGGTGCCATGGCGGGAAACCAAGGCAAAGCAAAATTTAAAAACTGCTGTACTATTTTTTTAGCGTAAAAAAACTGCTGTACTATAGTAGTAGTGAGTAATAAAAGGCCTTTATTCTAAAAAAAATCCCCAAGAAAAAAAAATGGCCCTTTGAAGAGGGGCAGCGCTATACCTCGCTTGCTGTGGCACGTCTAGGTATCGCTTCATGCCACACCTAACATAGGCTCGTCACAAGATAGGCTAATGGTTATTCGTTAGTTTATTTATTATTTGTTTTCCTTTTTTTTAGAAACTTTCAATCTATTCATCTCAAATCATGATAATACAAAGAACACCAAAGATAATAAAAATTACAACCAGCTCCGTGGACTACCTAGCGATGACTACAAGCACTGGAGCGAACCAAAGGCACGCCGCCATCATCGCCTCTCCCTCGCCGGAACCGAGCAAATCTTATTGTATTAGATAGTTGGGAAGTCTTCATGGTAAGGCCCCACAGGACCAGCGCACCAGAGCAGCAACCATCGCGGACAAAGAAAGTCGTAGACCGGAAGCATCAAACCTGTAATTAAACACCCAAACCACGATGAACAAAGATCATATCCAAACAGATCCACCGGAGATCAGCACCAACTGAATCTCCGAGATCCAACAAAGACACACCTCCATACACCCCTCCGACGATGCTAGATGCATCATCGGGATGGTGATAGAACGTGGGAGACATTATTCCGATCGAGGGACATCGTTGCTGCCACATAGCCCCACGAAGACATTGAACCTAAACAGAACGAGAACGGGGGCCCTCCCGCTAGCGCGCGCGGGGGGGCGGGGGTGGGGATGCGAGAGCACGAGATCCTCCACACCTCAATGGCCCAAAGGCCATTGGAGATGGTGCGGGCCGCTGGCGGCACCGATGGGTGGAAGAGGAAAGTTCGGGATTTTTTTCCTTGTACAGGAGGAAAGAGAAGTATTTGTTTTTCTTCTTTTTTTCCATTTTTCAAACACAATGTTGCTTAAAATTCTGCAAGTGTTCATCATGCATTTAAGAAAATGTTTATGCAGTGCAAATATATTGTTTCCGCACTTTTAAAAAATGTGCACCATTCAAAAAAATGTTCATGACATTTTAAATAAATACATGCATTTCAAAAAAAATCAAACGTGACTTCTTTTTAGAAAACCTTTATACGATGTTAAAAATATTGGCATAATTTAAATATTCCTAAATGTTTCATACCATTCAAAACAAGTGTTTGTGAAATTTTAGAAAATGTTCACGTGTTTCAAAATTTTTCATGACAAAAATTATCCATTCTAGAAATCATATTTACGTAATTTAATTAAAATATTTCTTACCATTCAAAAAAATGTTCGTAACATTTAAAAAAAATTCATAACACTTATAATATATTTTGCATGTTTTTAAAACAATTAATGTCATTTACGAAAAATGTTCAATATGTATTAAAAATGCTGACTATGTATTAAAAAAACTAAATGTGCATTTGACAAATGTTTTCAATGTGTATTTCAGAAAAATGTTCAAGGTGTACTTAAAAGATGTTAAACGAGTTCTGGCAAAATGTTCAACGTGTATATAAAAATATTCAACATGTATTTGGAAAAAGTTTGGATGTATTTAAAAAATGAAGTAAAAACAAACAGAAAATCATAAATAAAAAGCAAAAAAAAACTAATGAAACCCGATCAAAAATAGATAGGAACAAAAGGAGCAGAAAAACTACAAATATAACTCACATGAAGAAAAAAAAATATAAGAACAACATTTTCTTTTATTTACAGGAATTTTGAAAACAATGAATCATAAGTCATATGAGTTGTTACTACATAGATTGTTTGATATGTAAGATTAGAATTCGTACGATGTTTTCTATACATCACTGAAGTAAATGGCATCTAAACTTTCGGAAAAAAAATTATGGCTCGTGGGCTCGTATGTCTTTCCTATGGTGAAATCAAACACCCTTTTGTGTCAATAGAAGAGGATGAGTCACTACAATGCCACAATAAGCAATAATATTGATTTAGATTTTGAATCTGTGGAAGCCTAGCCTGCATAGTCGTGCTATATTACATGACAAATACACATGAGAGAGATTATTAAACACTAAAACAAGCAACAACAAAGAGAGATTTTAAAAAGTATGTAGCAATATTAATAAATATGTTTTGTACTACATGGTGCTCTAGAAAACTCATAGTAGAATTTCTCTAACACCAACTATGAATATATAATGGTACAGTTGGAACCGTTGAAAAGAAAAATAATATGCTGAACTTATTTCTTTATTTTATTTTACAATAATATAGAATGATTCTCGGGATTTGTCGCTTAGAGATAGTATCCATGTCTACACCCCAAATATTTCACAACAACAAAATCTAGAAATCTTAATTAAAATGGATATTTTGGTTGTTTAGTTACCTTGTCTATGTGGATATTTTATTTCTTAATCTCTCCATTCACATGTTTATTTTGTTATTCCATTGAAATATAACATAAAAAATATTGGATCGCCTCTGCTAAACTCTCACCATTGTTTGCAAACATATAAATTTGTAGTTGTGCATCTAACACCAATGGTCCATAATTTAAATGTTGATGTTGCATGCTGATCTTACATCGCATAACACTATCTACTACGCCCAAACAATTGGCATGGCCCTAAATATAGCACGGTGCCTTTGAAAATGGCATAATAGTAACTCACACATAAATTAAAAAATTATTATAGGGGTTTCCTACAATTGCGATATTTATAGGCTAATTTATTTGTAGTGGTTCTGGAATCAACTATTTTTATATGGAATGATATGAATATCCATGAAAGCATATGTTTAATTTCAAGACGCAATCAATTGCCTAAAGAAGATGCCCTTGCATTTGCGAGGGCCACTCGGCTAGTTTGAAGAAAGGACAAAAAACTGATACAAAAGTTCATATAGAAATTAATTAATAAGAAAAACAGGGTGGGGGGGGGGGGTGAAGTTCTAAACCCGATCCAAACCTTTAAGCGAGGGAAAACCCTATGTGACATGCATTGCGTCGAACTGTCAACGCTTCACACAAGTACAAGCGAACGAGTGACCAAGTATTGTTTTTTGGTTCATTTCTTTTTTCTGGGTCCTTCTCTTTTTTCCAAAATTCATAAATTAAACTATATATAAAAACTTCAAATGAGTATTCATTTTCAAAAAGTTAAGATTCAAAAAATAATAGGTATTTTCTAAAAAAATATATTTTCAAAAGTTATTTGGAATTTAAGAAACTGTCCGTGTAAAAAATTACCGTTTTCAAAATTTGTCCACAAATTCAAAAATGTCTAAAAATACCGTCTAAAAAGTGATCCTAATTTTGAAAAATGTTCATAATTTTAAAAAGAATTTTTGTTTGCGAAAAAATGATCAAACTTTGTTCGCCTTTTTACAAATTTGTTCATAAATTAAAAATATTTCAGAAAAACACCGACTAGAAAATTTGACCCAATTTTGAAAAATGATCAAAATTTAAAATAGGTTGTCTTTTCTAAAAAAATCAAACTTTGTTCATGTTTCTAAAAGCATTCAGGTTTTATAGAAAATATTCATATTTCAAAAAATGTTGGTATTAAAAATCCACATTACCTTTATATGGCCTACATTACCCGTCGCTATCTTTCAGACTTATAAAGGTTGGAATTGGTGGTGAGTTAACATGTGGGACCAACAACCTTCACAAATAAACTAATGTACCTCTACCCATATTGGGATTACCAATCTTCCAAAAATATAAATAAACAAATACATTTCTAACCTAACACAAATAAACAAATACACTACTACTTTTCACGTGAGACCAACACTTACAGAAGGCACAATTAACAAATGCGGAAATGTGAGTCCAACTCAAAATAATGCTCTTATTTTTCAGTTAACCAAGTAATTTTGGTGTTATATCACAGAACAAAAGAGTTAACAAATTGCAATTCAAAATGACGATAGATCTTGTCCTCCTATTTGGTCCACGACCTTGTGCAGTCAACTTATCAATGTCTATTGTTATACGTTTCAATATTCTAAATGTTTTGTCTGTCAAAGGACATACTATGGTTACTTGAGATTCTCTAATGCATGAGACATGATATTTTTTCTTGTATTTTTGTTCTTTTTAATAGTGAACGACGCACAAAGACCGCATGATGCTAACATATTTCGATGATTTACTAAGCCAGTGACCTAACTCCTCATATTTTACAATCTCGTAGCAACGCACGGTCATTGTGCTAGTGGTAATAGAGTGTACAGTACCTCGGTCTACATTGTCACTGCGGGAACTCTTTTGCAAAAAAAGAAAAGAAAACGCGCAACATGGAAACATGTTATATTCACTGGCCCGCTCAAACTCGCTTATGCGAATGCTGGACTGTTTGCCACAACGAGTGGCAAATTGGTGCAAAGGCCGGTCCCTCAAGCAAAAAAACTTACAAGGCCCGGAAGATGATAGAGGGGGTGAACCCATATATTTGATTACTACTAAAATATGGAGGGGCTTGAAAACAAGCCCAAACTGCTGGGTGATAGCATTTTCTGGATTGCGAACATTTGTTTTTATTTTCAGACAAAAATTTGAAACCACAAACATACCTTAGTTTTTTCAAAAATGAATAATTTTTCAACTTGTGAATAGTAAAAGAATAAAAGAAACATATTTTGGAATCTTGAATATTTTTTCAACTTGTGAACATAGTTTAAAGACAAGAACATTTTTTGAAATTCATGTACATATATTTTTTATACTAGAACATTTTTTGGAATTTATGAACAAAATTTGAAAGGAGGAATACTTTTTAAAAATATGATTTTTTAAAAAAAATTCGAAAAAAATATATTAAAATGAAAATCAACATGAAGAAGAGAAAACGAAAAATCAAACAAAAAGTGAAAGAAAAAAGAAACATAAAAGAGAAAGAAACAAATAAACGAAAGAAAAAACCAAAAAAAGGAAAAATAAAACCAAAACAAAAATGGGAATCCAGAAAAAACCGGAGTTGAACCTTCTCAAAATCAGGATCCGTGTACACGCTAAACAGCTAACATGAGCCGGCGGCCCATTGCAATCGCTCCGTCGTGGATCGCTTGTTGCAAAACATCGACATCTTAACGCAGTGTGCGTCCGTTAAGAAATTCCGTGAATGAAAGCATGCCTTTTGCTAGTAGGCCATGAACCCGTTAGCATATGAAGAGTTTCAGGAATTTCATTTTTTTCAAGAGAGACTTTCAGGATTTCCTGAACAACAATATTTTTTTTGACGTCTGGGAGAAAGAAAAGGCGCAGGCGAATTTGATGATATTCTGCGATGCGATGATGATCGATGCAGTAGCTAGCTAGCTATACTAGTGTGGTTCGTCAACGGCTAAAGAATGGTGGCCGGAATCTTTGTGGTTTTGCATGCGAGAGCGTGCCATGCATTAGGCCAACTCTGACGCGCGATCTCAAATAGACGTTCATTTTGTCCGGATTTCGTCCTTTGGGGTGGGGATGGGCCGTGTCCGTCCGGATTTGGGTTTGCGTCGGCCGGGCGCCCAACGCGTGACCGTTGTTGGGGAACGTAGCAGAAATTCAAAATTTTCCTACGTGTCACCAAGATCTATCTATGGAGAAACCAGCAACGAGGGGAAGGAGAGTGCATCTACATACCCTTGTAGATCGCTAAGCGGAAGCGTTCAAGAGAACGGGGTTGATGGAGTCGTACTCGTCGTGATCCAAATCACCGATGATCCTAGTGCCGAACGGACGGCACCTCCGTGTTCAACACACGTACAGCCCGGTGACGTCTCCCATGCCTTGATCCAGCAAGGAAAGAGGGAGAGGTTAGGGAAGACTCCATCCAGCAGCAGCACGACGGCGTGGTGGTGGTGGAGAAGCGTGGTACTCCAGCAGGGCTTCGCCAAGCACCGCAAGAAACGAGGAGAAAGACAGGTAGGGCTGCGCCAACAAGAGGAGAGGAACTCATGTGTATTGGGCAGCCCAAACCTCAACTATATATAGGGGGAGGGGAGGGGCTGCGCCCCCACCTAGGGTTCCCTCCCTAGGGGTGGCGGCAGCCCCCTAGATCCCATCTAGGGGCGGCCAAGGGGAGGGGAGAGGGGGAGGCGCACCAGGGTGGGCCTTAGGGCCCATCTGCCCTAGGGTTTGCCCCCTTCCCCTCTTCCTTGCGCCTTGGGCCTTGGTGGGGGGGCGCACCAGCCCACCTGGGGCTGGTCCCCTCCCACACTTGGCCCATGCAGCCCTCCGGGGCTTGTGGCCCCACTTGGTGGACCCCTGGGACCCTCCCGGTGGTCCTGGTACGTTACCGATAAAACCCGAAACTTTTCCGGTGACCAAAACAGGACTTCCCATATATAAATCTTTACCTCCGGACCATTTCGGAACTCCTCGTGACGTCCGGATCTCATCCGGGACTCCGAACAACATTCGGTAACCACATACAAACTTCCTTTATAACCCTAGCGTCATCGAACCTTAAGTGTGTAGACCCTACGGGTTCGGGAACCATGCAGACATGACCGAGACGTTCTCCGGTCAATAACCAACAGCGGGATCTGGATACCCATGTTGGCTCCCACATGCTCCACGATGATCTCATCGGATAAACCACGATGTCAAGGACTTAATCAATCCCGTATGCAATTCCCTTTGTCCATCGGTACGATACTTGCCCGAGATTCGATCGTCGGTATCCCGATACCTTGTTCAATCTCGTTACCGACAAGTCCCTTTACTCGTTCCGTAACACATCATCCCATGATCAAGTCCTTAGTCACATTGTGCACATTATAATGATGTCCTACCGAGTGGGCCCAGAGATACCTCTCCGTTTACACGGAGTGACAAATCCCAGTCTCGATTCGGACCAACCCAACAGACACTTTCGGAGATACCCGTAGTGCACCTTTATAGTCACCCAGTTACGTTGTGACGTTTGGCACACCCAAAGTATTCCTACGGTATCCGGGAGTTGCACAATCTCATGGTCTAAGGAAATGATACTTAACATTAGAAAAGCTTTAGCATACGAACTACATGATCTTGTGCTAGGCTTAGGATTGGGTCTTGTCCATCACATCATTCTCCTAATGATGTGATCCCGTTATCAAGGACATCCAATGTCCATGGTCAGGAAACCGTAACCATCTATTGATCAACGAGCTAGTCAACTAGAGGCTTACTAGGGACATGGTGTTGTCTATGTATCCACACATGTATCTGAGTTTCCTATCAATACAATTCTAGCATGGATAATAAACGATTATCATGAACAAGGAAATATAATAATAACCAATTTATTATTACCTCTAGGGCATATTTCCAACAGTCTCCCACTTGCACTAGAGTCAGTAATCCAGTTCACATCGATATGTGATTAACACTCAAGGTCACATCCCCATGTGACTAACACCCAAAGAGTTCTGGGTTTGATCATGTTATGCTTGTGAGAGAGGTTATAGTCAACGGGTCTGAACCTTTCAGATCCGTGTGTGCTTTACAAATCTCTATGTCATCTCCTAGATGCAGCTACCACGTTCTCTTTGGAGCTATTTCAAATAACTGTTCTACTATACGAATCCAGTTTACTACTCAGAATAATCTGGATCAGTGTCAAAGTTTGCATCGGTGTAACCCTTTACGACGAACTCTTTTGCCACCTCCATAATCGAGAAAATTCCTTAGTCCACTAGTTACTAAGGATAACTTTGACCGCTGTCCTGTGATCCATTCTTGGATCACTCTTGTACCCCTTGACTGACTCATGGCAAGGCACACTTCAGGTGCGGCACACAGCATAGCATACTGTAGAGAGCCTATGACAAAAGCATATGGGACGACCTTCGTCCTTCCTCTTTCTTCTGCCGTGGTCGAGCTTTAAGTCTTAACTTCATACCTTACAACTCAGGCAAGAACTCCTTCTTTGACTGATCCATCTTGAACACCTTCAAGATCATGTCAAGGTATGTGCTCATTTGAAAGTAACATTAAGCGTTTTGATCTATCCTTATAGATCTTGATGCTCAATGTTCAAGTAGCTTAATCCAAGCTTTCCATTGAAAAACACTTTCCAAATAACCCTATATGCTTTCCAGAAATTCTATGTCATTTCTGATCAACAATATGTCAACAATATATATTCATCAGAAATTCTATAGTGCTCCCACTCACTTCTTTGGAAATACAAGTTTCTCATAAACTTTGTATACACCCAAAACTTTGATCATCTCATCAAAGCATACATTCCAACTCCGAGATGCTTACTCCAGTCCTTAGAAGGATTGCTGGAGCTTTGCATACTTGTTAGCATCTTTCAGGATTGACAAAACCTTCCGGTTGTATCACATACAACCTTTCCTCAAAAACCGTCGAGGAAACAATGTTTTAGCATCCTATCTGCAAGATTTCATAAATAATGCAGTAATTGCTAGTATAATTCCAACAGACTCTTAGCATCGCTACGAGTGAGAAAGTCTCATCGTAGTCAACTCCTTGACTTGTCGGGAAACATCTTAACGACAAGTCGAGCTTTCTTAATGGTGATACTTACCATCATTGTCCGTCTTCCTTTTAAAATCCATATGTACCTAACAGCCTTACGACCATCAAGTAGTTCTTCCAAAGTCTACACTCTGTTTTCATACATGGATCCTCTCTCGGATTTTATGGCCTCGAGCCATTTATCGGAATCCGGGCCCACCATCGCTTCTCCATAGCTTGTAGGTTCATTGTTGTCTAGCAACATGACTTCCAAGACAGGATTACGTACCACTCTGAAGTAGTACGCATCCTTGTCATCCCACGAGGTTTGGTAGTGACTTGATCTAAAGTTTCATGATCACTATCATAAGCTTCCACTTCAATTGGTGTAGGTGCCACAGGAACAACTCCCTGTGCCCTACCACACACTAGTTGAAGAGACGGTTCAATAACCTCATCAAGTCTCCACCATCCTCCCACTCAATTCTTTCGAGAGAAACTTTTCCTCGAGAAAGGACCCGATTCTAGAAACAATCCCTTATTGCTTTCGGATCTGAGACAGGAGGTATACCCAACTGTTTTGGGTGTCCTATGAAGATGCATTTATCCACTTTGGGTTCGAGCTTATCAGCCTGAAACTTTTTCACATAAGCGTCGCAGCCCCAAACTTTTAAGAAATGACAGCTTAGGTTTCTCTAAACCATAGTTCATACGGTGTCATCTCATCGGAATTACGTGGTGCCCTATTTAAAGTGAATGTGGTTGTCTCTAATGCCTAACCCATAAACTATCGTGGTAATTCGATAAGAGACATCATGGTATGCATCATATCCAATAGGGTGCAGTTATGATGTTCGGACACACCATCACACTATGGTGTTCCAGGCTGTATTAGTTGTGAAACAATTTCCACAATGTCTTAATTCTGTGCCAAACTCGTAATTCAGATATTCATCTCTATGATCATATCATAGATCTTTTATCCTCTTGTCACGACAATCTTTCAACTTCACCCTGAAATTACTTGAACCTTTCAATAATTCAGACTCGTGATTCATCAAGTAAATATACTCAACATCTACTCAAATCATCTGTGAAGTAAGAACACAACGATATCCACTACACGCCTCAGCACTCATTGGACTGCACACATCAAAATGTATTACTTCCAACAAGTTGCTTTCTAGTTCCATTTTACTGAAAACGAGGCTTTCAGTCATCTTGCCCATGTGGTATGATTTGCATGTCTCAAGCGATTCAAAATCAAGTGAGTCCAAACGGTCCATTTGCATGGAGTTTCTTCATGCATATACACCAATAGACATGGTTCGCATGTCTCAAACTTTTCAAAACGAGTGAGCCCAAAGATCCATCAACATGGAGCTTCTTCATGCGTTTTATACCGATATGACTTACGTGGCAGTGCCACAAGTAGGTGGTACTATCATTACTATCTTATATCTTTTGGCATGAACATGTGTATCACTACGATCGAGATTCAATAAACCATTCATTTTAGGTGCAAGATCATTGAAGGTATTATTCAAATAAATAGAGTAACCATTATTCTCCTTAAATGAATAACCGTATTGCGATAGACATAATCCAATCATGTCTATGCTCAACGCAAACACCAACCTCGATGGAAGAGGGAGCGTGCGATGCTTGATCACATCAAGTTTGGAAAAACTTCCAACACATATTGCCAGCTCACCTTTAGCTAGTCTCCATTTACTCCGCGGTCTTTTATTTCGAGTTTACTAACACTTAGCAACCGAACCGGTATCTAATACCATGGTGCTACTAGGAGTACTAGTAAAGTACACATTAACACAATGTATATCCAATATACTTCTATCGACCTTGCCAGCCTTCTCATCTACCAAGTATCTAGGGTAATTCTGCTCCAGTGGCTGTTCCTCTTTATTACAGAAGCACTTAGTCTCGGGTTTGGGTTCAACCTTGGGTTTCTTCACTAGAGCAGCAGCTGATTTTCCGTTTCATGAAGTATCCCTTCTTGCCCTTGCCCTTCTTGAAACTAGTGGTTTCACCAACCATCAACAATTGATGCTCCTTCTTGATTTCTACTTTTGTGGTGTCAAACATCGCAAATATCTCAAGGATCATCATGTATGTCCCTGATATATTATAGTTCATCACGAAGCTCTAGCAGCTTGGTGGTAATGACCTCGGAGAAACATCACTATCTCATCTGGAAGATCAACTCCCACTCGATTCAAATGATTGTTGTACTCAGACAATCTGAGCACAAGCTCAACAATTGAGATTTTCTCCCTTAGTTTGCAGGCTAAGAAAATCGTCGGAGGCCTTATACCTCTTGACGTGGGCATGAGCCTGAAATCCCAATTTCAGTCCTCAAAACATCTTATATGTTTCGCGACGTTTCAAGACGTCTTCGGTGCCTCAACTCTAAACCGTGTAACTGAACTATCACGTAGTTATCAAATGTGTATGTCAGATGTTCGCAACATCCACAGACGACGTTCGAGGTTCAGCACACTGAGCGGTGCACTAAGGACATAGGCCTTCTATGAAGCAATGAGGACAATCCTCAGTTTACGGACTTAGTCCGCATAATTGCTACTATCATCTTTCAACTAAATTTTCTCTAGGAACATATCTAAACAGTAGAACTGAAGCGCGAGCTACGACATAATTTGCGAAGACCTTTTGACTATGTTCAGGATAATTAAGTTCATCTTATGAACTCCCACTCAGATATACATCCCTCTAGTCATCTAAGTGATAACATGATCCAAGTCAACTAGGCCGTGTCCGATCATCACGTGAGACGGACTAGTCATCATCGGTGAACATCTTCATGTTGATCGTATCTACCATACGACTCATGCTCGACCTTTCGGTCTTCTGTGTTCCGAGGCCATGTCTGTACATGCTAGGCTCGTCAACACCCGTTGTATTCGAACATAAGAATCTATCACACCCGATCATCACGTGGTGCTTCGAAACGACGAACTTTCGCAACGGTGCACAGTTAGGGGGAACACTTTCTTGAAATTTTAATGAGGGATCATCTTATTTACTACCGTCGTTCTAAGCAAATAAGATGTATAAACATGATAAACATCACATGCAATCAAATAATAGTGACATGATATGGCCAATATCATATAGCTCCTTTGATCTCCATCTTGGGGCTCCATGATCATCTTGTCACCGGCATGACACCATGATCTCCATCATCATGATCTCCATCATCGTGTCTCCATGAAGTTGCTCGCCAACTATTACTTCTACTACTATGGCTACCGGTTAGCAATAAAGTAAAGTAATTACATGGCGTTGTTCAATGACACGCAGGTCATACAATAAAGACAACTCCTATGGCTCCTGCCGGTTGTCATACTCATCGACATGCAAGTCGTGATTCCTATTACAAGAACATGATCAATCTCATACATCACATATATCATTCATCACATCCTTTTGGCCATATCACATCACATAGCATACCCCGCAAAAACAAGTTAGACGTCCTCTAATTGTTGTTTGCATGTTTTACGTGGCTGCTATGGGTTTCTAGCAAGAACGTTTCTTACCTACGCAATAACCACAACGTGATATGCCAATTGCTATTTACCCTTCATAAGGACCCTTTTCATCGAATCCGATCCGACTAAAGTGGGAGAGACAGACACCCACTAGCCACCTTATGCAACTAGTGCATGTCAGTCGGTGGAACCAGTCTCACGTAAGAGTACGTGTAAGGTCGGTACGGGCCGCTTCATCCCACAATGCCGCCGAATCAAGATTGGACTAGTAACGGTAAGCATATTGAACAAAATCAACGCCCACAACTACTTTGTGTTCTACTCGTGCATAGAATCTACGCAATAGACCTAGCTCATGATGCCACTGTTGGGGAACGTAGCAGAAATTCAAAATTTTCCTACGTGTCACCAAGATCTATCTATGGAGAAACCAGCAACGAGGGGAAGGAGAGTGCATCTACATACCCTTGTAGATCGCTAAGCGGAAGCGTTCAAGAGAACGGGGTTGATGGAGTCGTACTCGTCGTGATCCAAATCACCGATGATCCTGTTGGAAATATGCCCTAGAGGCAATAATAAAAACATTATTATTATATTTCCTTGTTCATGATAATTGTCTTTATTCATGCTATAATTGTGTTATCCGGAAATCGTAATACATGTGTGAATAATATACACCAACATGTCCCTAGTAAGCCTCTAGTTGACTAGCTCGTTGATCAACAGATAGTCATGGTTTCCTGACTATGGACATTGGATGTCATTGATAACGAGATCACATCATTAGGAGAATGATGTGATGGACAAGACCCAATCCTAAACATAGCACAAGATCGTATAGTTCGTTTGCTAGGGTTTTTCCAATGTCAAGTATCCTTTCCTTAGACCATGAGATCGTGTAACTCCCGGATACCGTAGGAGTGCTTTGGGTGTACCAAACGTCACAACGTAACTGGGTGACTATAAAGGTATACTACGGGTATCTCCGAAAGTGTCTGTTGGGTTGACACGGATCAAGACTGGGATTTGTCACTCCGTATGACGGAGAGGTATCACTGGGCCCACTCGGTAATGCATCATCATTATGAGCTCAAAGTGACCAAGTGTCTGGTCACGGGATCATGCATTACGGCACGAGTAAAGTGACTTGCCGGTAACGAGATTGAACGAGGTATTGGGATACCGATGATCGGATCTCGGGCAAGTAACATACCGATTGACAAAGGGAATTGTATACGGGGTTGCTTGAATCCTCGACATCGTGGTTCATCCGATGAGATCATCGAGGAGCATGTGGGAGCCAACATGGGTATCCAGATCCCGCTATTGGTTATTGACCGGAGAGCAATCTCGGTCATGTCTACATGTCTCCCGAACCCGTAGGGTCTACACACTTAAGGTTCGGTGACGCTAGGGTTGTAGGGATATGTATATGCAGTAACCCGAATGTTGTTCGGAGTCCCGGATGAGATCCCGGACATCACGAGGAGTTCCGGAATGGTCTGGAGGTAAAGAATTATATATAGGAAGTGCTATTTCGGGCATCGGGACAAGTTTCGGGGTCACCGGTATTGTACCGGGACCACCGGAAGGGTCCCGGGGGTCCACCGGGTGGGGCCACCTGCCCCGGGGGGCCACATGGGCTGTAGGGGGTGCGCCTTGGCCTACATGGGCCAAGGGCACCAGCCCCAAGAGGCCCATGTGCCTAGGGTTTCAAGAAGGGAAGAGTCCCAAAGGGGGAAGGCACCTCCTAGGTGCCTTGGGGAGGAGGGATTCCTCCCCTTGGCCGCACCCCCCTAGGAGATTGGATCTCCTAGGGCCGGCGCCTCCCCCCCTAGGCCCTCCTATATATAGTGGGGAGATGGAGGACTTCTCACCCTTGCCTTTGGTGCCTCCCTCTCCCTCTCCAACACCTCCTCCTCCTCCTGCATAGTGCTTGGCGAAACCCTGCCAGAGTACTGCAGCTCCATCACCACCACGCCGTCGTGCTGCCGCTGGAGCCATCTTCCTCAACCTCTCCTTCCCCCTTGCTGGATCAAGAAGGAGGAGACGTTACGCTGACCGTACGTGTGTTGAACGCGGAGGTGCCGTCCGTTCGGCGCTAGGATCTCCGGTGATTTGGATCACGTCGAGTACGCCTTCCTCATCCCCGTTCTTTGAACGCTTCCGCGCGTGATCTACAAAGGTATGTAGATGCAATCCAATCACTCGTTGCTAGATGAACTCCTAGATGGATCTTGGTGAAACCGTAGGAATTTTTTTGTTTTCTGCAACGTTCTCTAATAGTGGCATCATGAGCTAGGTCTATGCGTAGTTCTCTTGCACGAGTAGAACACAATTTGTTGTGGGCGTTGATGTTGTCAATTTTCTTGCCGCTACTAGTCTTATCTTGCTTCAACGGTATTGTGGGATGAAGCGGCCCGGACCAACCTTACACGTACGCTTACGTGAGACCGGTTCCACCGACTAACATGCACAAGTTGCATAAAGGTGGCTGGCGGGTGTCTGTCTCTCCCACTTTAGTTGGAGCGGATTCGATGAAAAGGGTCCTTATGAAGGGTAAATAGAAGTTGACAAATCACGTTGTGGCTTTCACGTAGGTAAGAAAACGTTCTTGCTAGAACCCTATTTCAGCCACGTAAAACTTGCAACAACAATTAGAGGACGTCTAACTTGTTTTTGCAGCAAGTGCTTTGTGATATGATATGGCCAAAGTTGTGATGAATGATGAATGATCTATATGTAATGTATGAGATGTTCATGCTATTGTAATAGGAATCACGACTTGCATGTCGATGAGTATGACAACCGGCAGGAGCCATAGGAGTTGTCTTTATTTTTTGTATGACCTGCGTGTCATTGAGAAACGCCATGTAAATTACTTTACTTTATTGCTAAACGCGTTAGCCATAGTAGTAGAAGTAATAGTTGGCGAGCAACTTCATGGAGACACAATGATGGAGATCATGATGATGGAGATCATGGTGTCATGCCGGTGACAAGATGATCATGGAGCCCCAAGATGGAGATCAAAGGAGCTTTGTGATATTGGCCATATCATGTCACTATTATTATTTGATTGCATGTGATGTTTATCATGTTTTTCATCTTGTTTGCTTAGAACGACGGTAGTAAATAAGATGATCCCTCATAATAATTTCAAGAAAGTGTTCCCCCTAACTGTGCACCATTGCGACAGTTCGTTGTTTCGAAGCACCACGTGATGATCGGGTGTGATAGATTCTAACGTTCACATACAACGGGTGTAAGACAGATTTACACATGCAAACACTTAGGTTGACTTGACGAGCCTAGCATGTACAGACATGGCCTCGGAACACAGAAGACCGAAAGGTCGAGCATGAGTCGTATAGAAGATACGATCAACATGAAGATGTTCACCGATGTTGACTAGTCCGTCTCACGTGATGATCGGACATGGCCTAGTTAACTCGGATCATGTTATACTTAGATTACAGGAGGGATGTCTATCTAAGTGGGAGTTCATTGAATAATTTGATTAGATGAACTTAATTATCATGAACTTAGTCTAAATTTTTACAAATATGTCTTGTAGATCAAATGGCCAGCGTAGTCCTAAACTTCAACGCGTTCCTAGAGAAAACCAATCTGAAAGACGATGGCAGCAACTACACGGACTGGGTCCGGAACCTGAGGATCATCCTCATAGCTGCCAAGAAAGATTATGTCCTACAAGCACCGCTAGGTGACGCACCTGTTCTCCCTGCAGAACAAGACGTTATGAACGCTTGGCAGGCACGTACCGATGACTACTCCCTCGTTCAGTGCGGCATGCTTTACAGCTTAGAGCCGGGGCTCCAAAAGCGTTTTGAGAGACACGGAGCATATGAGATGTTCGAAGAGCTGAAAATGGTTTTTCAAGCTCATGCCCGGGTCGAGAGATATGAAGTCTCCGACAAGTTCTTCAGCTGTAAGATGGAGGAAAACAGTTCTGTCAGTGAACACATACTCACTATGTCTGGGTTGCATAACCGCTTGACTCAGCTGGGAGTTAATCTCCCGGATGACGCAGTCATTGACAGAATCCTTCAGTCGCTTCCACCGAGCTACAAGAGCTTTGTGATGAACTTCAATATGCAGGGGATGGAAAAGACCATTCCTGAAGTATTTGCAATGCTGAAATCAGCACAGGTAGAAGTCAAAAAGGAACATCAAGTGTTGATGGTGAATAAAACCACTAAGTTCAAGAAGGGCAAGGGTAAGAAAGCTTTCAAGAAGGACGACAAGGGAGTTGCCGCGCCCGGCAAGCAAGCTGCCGGGAAGAAGCCAAAGAATGGACCCAAGCCCGAGACCGAGTGCTTTTATTGCAAGGAAAGTGGTCACTGGAAACGGAACTGCCCCAAATACTTAGCGGACAAGAAGGCCGGCAAAACAAAAGGTATATGTGATATACATGTAATTGATGTGTACCTTACCAGTACTCGTAGTAGCTCCTAGGTATTTGATACCGGTGCAGTTGCTCACATTTGTAACTCAAAGCAGGAGCTGCGGAATAAGCGGAGTCTGGCGAAGGACGAGGTGACGATGCGCGTCGGGAATGGTTCCAAGATCGATGTGATCGCCGTCGGCACGCTACCTCTACATTTACCTACGGGATTAGTTTTGAACCTCAATAATTGTTATTTAGTGCCAAGTTTGAGCATGAACATTGTATCAGGATCTCGTTTAATACGAGATGGCTACTCATTTAAATCCGAGAATAATGGTTGTTCTATTTATATGAGAGATATGTTTTATGGTCATGCTCTGATGGTGAATGGTTTATTCTTAATGAATCTCGAGCGTAATGCTACACATATTCATAGTGTGAATACCAAAAGATGTAAGATTGATAATGATAGTCCCACATACTTGTGGCACTGCCGCCTTGGTCACATAGGTGTCAAACGCATGAAGAAGCTCCATGCAGATGGGCTTTTAGAGTCTCTTGATTATGAATCATTTGACACGTGCGAACCATGCCTCATGGGTAAAATGACCAAGACTCCGTTCTCAGGAACAATGGAGCGAGCAACCAACTTATTGGAAATCATACATACTGATGTGTGCGGTCCAATGAGCGTTGAGGCTCGCGGTGGCTATCGTTATGTTCTCACCCTCACTGATGACTTGAGTAGATATGGGTATGTCTACTTAATGAAACACAAGTCTGAGACCTTTGAAAAGTTCAAGGAATTTCAGAGTGAGGTTGAGAATCAACGTGACAAGAAAATCAAGTTCCTGCGATCAGATCGTGGCTGAGAATACTTGAGTCACGAGTTTGGCACACACTTAAGAAAATATGGAATAGTTTCACAACTCACGCCGCCTGGAACACCTCAGCGTAATGGTGTGTCCGAACGTCGTAATCGCACTCTATTAGATATGGTGCGATCTATGATGTCTCTTGCCGATTTACCGCTATCTTTTTGGGGCTATGCTTTAGAGACTGCCGCATTCACTTTAAATAGGGCTCCGTCGAAATCCGTTGAGACGACACCGTTTGAATTATGGTTTGGGAAGAAACCTAAGCTGTCGTTTCTAAAAGTTTGGGATGAGATGCTTATGTCAAGAAACTTCAACCTGAAAAGCTTGAACCCAAATCGGAAAAATGCGTCTTCATAGGATACCCTAAAAAAACTATTGGGTATACCTTCTACCTCAGATCCGAAGGCAAGATCTTTGTTGCCAAGAATGGATCCTTTCTGGAGAAAGAGTTTCTCTCGAAAGAAGTAAGTGGGAGGAAAGTAGAACTTGATGAAGTATTACCTCTTGAACCGGAAAATGGCGCAACTCAAGAAAATGTTCCTGAGGTGCCTGCACCGACTAGAGAGGAAGTTAATGATGATGATCAAGATACTTCTGATCAAGCTCCTACTAAAATTCGAAGGTCCACAAGGACACGTTCCGCACCAGAGTGGTACGGCAACCCTGTCTTGGAAATCATGTTGTTAGACAACGGTGAACCTTCGAACTATGAAGAAGCGATGGCGGGCCCGGATTCCGACAAATGGCTAGAAGCCATGAAATCCGAGATAGGATCCATGTATGAAAGCGAAGTATGGACTTTGACTGACTTGCCCGTTGAGCGGCGAGCCATAGAAAATAAATGAATCTTTAAGAAGAAGACAGACGCGGATGGTAATGTGACCATCTATAAAGCTCGGCTTGTCGCTAAGGGTTATCGACAAGTTCAAGGGGTTGACTACGATGAGACTTTCTCACCGGTAGCGAAGCTAAATTCCGTCCGAATCATGTTAGCAATTGCCGCATTCTATGATTATGAGATATGGCAAATGGACGTCAAAACGGCATTCCTTAATGGTTTCCTTAAGGAAGAATTGTATATGATGCAGCTGGAAGGTTATGTCGATCCTAAGAATGCTAACAAGGTGTGCAAGCTCCAACGCTCGATTTATGGGCTGGTGCAAGCATCTTGGAGGTGGAACATTCGCTTTGATGAGATGATCAAAGCGTTTGGGTTTACGCAGACTTATGGAGAAGTCTGTGTTTACAAGAAAGTGAGTGGGAGCTCTGTAGCATTTCTCATATTATATGTAGATGACATACTTCTGATGGGAAATGATATAGAACTCTTGGATAGCATAAAGGCCTACTTGAATAAGAGTTTTTCAACGAAGGACCTTGGAGAAGCTGCTTATATATTAGGCATCAAGATCTACAGAGATAGATCAAGACGCCTCATAGGTCTTTCACAAAGCACATACCTTGATAAGATATTGAAGAAGTTCAATATGGATCAGTCAAAGAAGGGGTTCTTGCCTGTGTTACAAGGTGTGAAATTGAGCTCAGCTCAATGTCCGACCACGGCAGAAGATATAGAAGAGATGAGTGTCATACCCTATGCCTCAGCCATAGGTTCTATTATGTATGCCATGCTGTGTACCATACCTGATGTAAACCTTGCCGTAAGTTTGGTAGGAAGGTACCAAAGTAATCCCGGCAAGGAACACTGGACAGCGGTCAAGAATATCCTGAAGTACCTGAAAAGGACTAAAGAAATGTTTCTCGTATATGGAGGTGACGAAGAGCTCGTCGTAAAGGGTTACGTCGACGCTAGCTTCGACACAGATCTGGATGACTCAAAGTCACAAACCGGATACGTGTATGTTTTGAATGGTGGGGCAGTAAGCTGGTGCAGTTGCAAGCAGAGCGTCGTGGCGGGATCTACATGTGAAGCGGAGTACATGGCAGCCTCGGAGGCAGCACATGAAGCAATTTGGGTGAAGGAGTTCATCACCGACCTAGGAGTCATACCCAATGCGTCGGGGCCGGTCAAGCTCTTCTGTGACAACACTGGAGCTATTGCTCTTGCCAAGGAGCCCAGGTTTCACAAGAAGACAAGGCACATCAAGCGTCGCTTCAACTCCATTCGTGAAAATGTTCAAGATGGAGACATAGATATTTGTAAAGTACACACGGACCTGAATGTAGCAGATCCGTTGACTAAACCAATCCCTAGAGCAAAACATGATCAACACCAGAATTCCATGGGTGTTCGATTCATCACAATGTAACTAGATTATTGACTCTAGTGCAAGTGGGAGACTGTTGGAAATATGCCCTAGAGGCAATAATAAAAACATTATTATTATATTTCCTTGTTCATGATAATTGTCTTTATTCATGCTATAATTGTGTTATCCGGAAATCGTAATACATGTGTGAATAATATACACCAACATGTCCCTAGTAAGCCTCTAGTTGACTAGCTCGTTGATCAACAGATAGTCATGGTTTCCTGACTATGGACATTGGATGTCATTGATAACGAGATCACATCATTAGGAGAATGATGTGATGGACAAGACCCAATCCTAAACATAGCACAAGATCGTATAGTTTGTTTGCTAGGGTTTTTCCAATGTCAAGTATCCTTTCCTTAGACCATGAGATCGTGTAACTCCCGGATACCGTAGGAGTGCTTTGGGTGTACCAAACGTCACAACGTAACTGGGTGACTATAAAGGTATACTACGGGTATCTCCAAAAGTGTTTGTTGGGTTGACACGGATCAAGACTGGGATTTGTCACTCCGTATGACGGAGAGGTATCACTGGGCCCACTCGGTAATGCATCATCATTATGAGCTCAAAGTGACCAAGTGTCTGGTCACGGGATCATGCATTACGGCACGAGTAAAGTGACTTGCCGGTAACGAGATTGAACGAGGTATTGGGATACCGACGATCGGATCTCGGGCAAGTAACATACCGATTGACAAAGGGAATTGTATACGGGGTTGCTTGAATCCTCGACATCGTGGTTCATCCGATGAGATCATCGAGGAGCATGTGGGAGCCAACATGGGTATCCAGATCCCGCTGTTGGTTATTGACCGGAGAGCAATCTCGGTCATGTCTACATGTCTCCCGAACCCGTAGGGTCTACACACTTAAGGTTCGGTGACGCTAGGGTTGTAGGGATATGTATATGCAGTAACCCGAATGTTGTTCGGAGTCCCGGATGAGATCCCGGACGTCATGAGGAGTTCCGGAATGGCTCGGAGGTAAAGAATTATATATAGGAAGTGCTATTTCGGGCATCGGGACAAGTTTCGGGGTCACCGGTATTGTACCGGGACCACCGGAAGGGTCCCGGGGGTCCACCGGGTGGGGCCACCTGCCCCGGGGGGCCACATGGGCTGTAGGGGGTGCGCCTTGGCCTACATGGGCCAAGGGCACCAGCCCCAAGAGGCCCATGCGCCTAGGGTTTCAAGAAGGGAAGAGTCACAAAGGGGGAAGGCACCTCCTAGGTGCCTTGGGGAGGAGGGATTCCTCCCCTTGGCCGCACCCCCCTAGGAGATTGGATCTCCTAGGGCCGGCGCCCCCCCCTTGGCCCTCCTATATATAGTGGGGAGATGGAGGACTTCTCACCCTTGCCTTTGGTGCCTCCCTCTCCCTCTCCAACACCTCCTCCTCCTCCATAGTGCTTGGCGAAGCCCTGCCGGAGTACTGCAGCTCCATCACCACCACGCCATCATGCTACTGCTGGAGCCATCTTCCTCAACCTCTCCTTCCCCCTTGCTGGATCAAGAAGGAGGAGACGTTACGCTGACCGTACGTGTGTTGAACGCGGAGGTGCCGTCCGTTCGGCGCTAGGATCTCCGGTGATTTGGATCACGTCGAGTACGCCTTCCTCATCCCCGTTCTTTGAACGCTTCCGTGCGTGATCTACAAAGGTATGTAGATGCAATCCAATCACTCGTTGCTAGATGAACTCCTAGATGGATCTTGGTGAAACCGTAGGAAATTTTTTGTTTTCTGCAACGTTCTCTAACAGATCCTAGTGCCGAACGGACGGCACCTCCGTGTTCAACACACGTACAGCCCGGTGACGTCTCCCATGCCTTGATCCAGCAAGGAGAGAGGGAGAGGTTAGGGAAGACTCCATCCAGCAGCAGCACGATGGCGTGGTGGTGGTGAAGAAGCGTGGTACTCCAGCAGGGCTTCACCAAGCACCGCAAGAAATGAGGAGAAAGACAGGTAGGGCTGCGCCAACAAGAGGAGAGGAATTCATGTGTATTGGGCAGCCCAAACCTCAACTATATATAGGGGGAGGGGAGGGGGTGCGCCCCCACCTAGGGTTCCCTCCCTAGGGGTGGCGGCAGCCCCCTAGATCCCATCTAGGGGCGGCCAAGGGGAGGGGAGAGGGGGAGGCGCACCAGGGTGGGACTTAGGGCCCATCTGCCCTAGGGTTTGCCCCCTTCCCCTCTTCCTTGCGCCTTGGGCCTTGGTGGGGGGGGGGCGCACCAGCCCACCTGGGGCTGGTCCCCTCCCACACTTGGCCCATGCAGCCCTCCGGGGCTTGTGTCCCCACTTGGTGGACCCCCGGGACCCTCCCGGTGGTCCCGGTACGTTACCGATAAAACCCGAAACTTTTCCGGTGACCAAAACAGGACTTCCCATATATAAATCTTTATCTCCGGTCCATTCTGGAACTCCTCGTGACATCCGGGATCTCATCCGGAACTCTGAACAACATTCGGTAACCACATACAAACTTCCTTTATAACCCTAGCGTCATCGAACCTTAAGTGTGTAGACCCTACGGGGGTTCGGGAACCATGCAGACATGACCGAGACGTTCTCCGGTCAATAACCAACAGCGGGATCTGGATACCCATGTTGGCTCCCACATGCTCCACGATGATCTCATCGGATGAACCACGATGTCAAGGACTTAATCAATCCCGTATGCAATTCCCTTTGTCCATCGGTACGATACTTGCCCGAGATTCGATCGTCGGTATCCCGATACCTTGTTCAATCTCGTTACCGGCAAGTCTCTTTACTCGTTCCGTAACACATCATCCCGTGATCAACTCCTTGGTCACATTGTGCACATTATAATGATGTCCTACCGAGTGGGCCCAGAGATACCTCTCCGTTTACACGGAGTGACAAATCCCAGTCTTGATTCGTGCCAACCCAACAGACACTTTCGGAGATACCCGTAGTGCACCTTTATAGTCACCCAGTTACGTTGTGACGTTTGACACACCCAAAGTATTCCTACGGTATCCGGGAGTTGCACAATCTCATGGTCTAAGGAAATGATACTTGACATTAGAAAAGCTTTAGCATACGAACTACATAATCTTGTGCCAGGCTTAGGATTGGGTCTTGTCCATCACATCATTCTCCTAATGATGTGATCCCGTTATCAACGACATCCAATGTCCATGGTCAGGAAACCGTAACCATCTATTGATCAACGAGCTAGTCAACTAGAGGCTTACTAGGGACATGGTGTTGTCTATGTATCCACACATGTATCTGAGTTTCCTATCAATACAATTCTAGCATGGATAATAAACGATTATCATGAACAAGGAAATATAACAATAACCAATTTATTATTGCCTCTAGGGCATATTTCCAACAACCGCATCTTCGGCCACACCTTGTCCCCATGCATGCAAAAGTGAGAAACCAAGGATTTAAGCTGCGGCCGCGGTTCGCACTACTTCATTCCGGTGATACGTCTCCAACGATTCTATAATTTTTTATTGTTCCATGCTATTATATTATCTGTTTTGAATGTTTTATATGCATTAATATGTTATATTATATTATTTTTGGGACTAACCTATTAACCTAGAGCCTAGTGCTAGTTTCTGTTTTTTTCCTTGTTTTTGAGCTTCGCAGAAAAGGAATTCTAAACGGAGTCCAAACGAAATAAAACTTCACGATGATTTTTTTGGACCAGAAGACACCCAGGAAACTTGGAGTGCAAGTCAGAAGAGCCACGAGCCGGCGACAAAGGTGGAGGGCGCGCCCAGGGGGGTAGGGCGCGCCCCCTACCTTGTGGGTCCCTCGGTGACCCCCTAACCTAGATCTTCCTCTTATATATTCACATATATTCTCAAACCACTAGAAGCATCCACGTAAACACTTTTCCACCGCCGCAAGCTTTTGTTCCCGTGAGATCCCATCTAGGGGCCTTTTCCGACATCCTACCAGAGGGGAATTCAATCACGGAGGGCATCTACATCAACTCTCTTGCCCTTCCGATGAAGCGTGAGTAGTCCATCACAGACCTACGGGTCCATAGCTAATAGCTAGATGTCTTCTTCTCTCTCTTTGATTCTCAATACCATATTCTCTTCGATGTTCTTGAAGATCTATCTGATGTAATCTTCTTTTGCGGTGTGTTTGTCGAGATCCGATGAATTGTGGATTTATGATCAGCTTATCTATGAATATTATTTGAATCTCCTCTGAATTCTTATACGCATGATTTGGTATCTTTGTACTTCTGTTTGAATTATCGGTTTGGTTTGGCCAACTAGATTGGTTTTTCTTGCAGTGGGAGAGGTGCTTAGCTTTGGGTTCAATCTTGCGGTGTCCTCACCCAGTGACAAAGTAGGGGTAGCGAGGCACGTATTGTATTGTTGCCATCGAGGATAGAAAGATGGGGTTTAATCATATTACTTGAGTTTATTCCTCTACATCATGTCATCTTAATTAATGCGTTATTCTGTTCTTTATGAACTTAATACTCTAGATGCAGGCAGGAGTCGGTCGATGTGTGGAGCAATAGTAGTAGATGCAGGCAGGAGTCGGTCGACGAGTGAAGTAATAGTAGTAGATGCAGACAGGAGTCGGTCTACTTGATACATACGTGATGCCTATATTGCATAATCATTGACTTGGATATCATCATAACTTTGCGCTTTTCTATCAATTGGTCGACACTAATTTGTTCACCCACCATATTATTTGCCTTCAAGAAAGAAGCCTCTAGTGTCCCGGGTCTATTTTCCATCATATTAGTTTCCTATCTACTATTTTTCATTATATTAATTTTCGATCTACTATTTTGCAATCTTTTATTTTCAGATCTATAAACCAAAAATGCCAAAAGTATTTTATCTTTTGTTTATCTATCTCTATCAGATCTCACTTTTGCAAGTGACCGTGAAGGAATTGACAACCCCTTTATCGCGTTGGGTGCAAGTGTTTGATTGTTTGTGCAAGTATTGATGATTTGCGCATTCTTCTCCTACTGAATTGATACCTTGATTATCAAACCGTCAACGATGAGTTCCACCTTCTCTATGGCAGCATCGTGGACAAGGTGCCCTTCCTGCAGAGGCCGTGGAGAATGTACCAGCAGATCGCGTGCCATGACGGGTTCAGGGTGCTGAAGCTGCCGTACAAGTCGTTCAACGACGACAGCCCACCGGCGTACAACTCCAAGCCGCGAGAGGGCCTTCCCGAGTTCTCCATGTGCGTCTTCCTCCCCGAGGACCGCGACGGCCTAAGGAGCTTGGTCGGGAGGATCACGGCCCGCCCAAAGTTCCTACACGAGCACCTGCCGAGGGACCATGTCCCCGTCGGCAAGTTCCGGCTGCCCAAGTTCAAGCTGATGTACATGAACAACATCCGCAACGTTCTCAAGGACCTGGGCCTCCAGCTGCCTTTCAACCGCGTTCTGGCCAACATGGCTGGGATCGTCGGGGATGACGAGTCGGTCGTGCCATTGTGCGTAAGCGAGGTTGTCCACAAGGCGGTGGTGGAGATGAACGAGGAGGGGTGCGAGGCTGCCGCCGTCACCGTGGAGTCAGACGACGACTTGGGGTTCTCGCTTTACTGTGATTACGAGTATGTGCCACCACCTCCGACAGTGGACTTCGTCGCCGACCACCCGTTCGCCTTCTTCATCGTTGAGGAGACTTCAGGCACTGTTGTGTTCGCTGGGCATGTGCTTGATCCTACCTAGGAAGAGTAGACTCCGGGCATGATCGAATTGTGCCGCATCACTTTTCAGTTTTGTAAGCATACTACAAAAATTATATGGAAATCACGTGCGACTATATGTTTTGGTCTGAAATTTTACGTAATGCTATTTAGAGGTGTGTTCAGTGGCACTTTCGAAAGATGATAATTGCATGCAGTGGCATTCATCTGAATCGGCAAAGTTGCAGTGGCATTTATCTGTTTAACATGGTACAATTGAAGATGTTAACATACACGCACATACACCTACCCTTATGAATGCACATACGCACACAACACCTTCAAGGTGCTGAACCCGCACAATATTTTAAGATAGACGAAGTCATCATAGACGTCTCCTAGTTGACGAAGACGTCATCTCTCCTACTAAAACATAGTACAAAAATTTGCCATGCTATAATCATAAATTTGCCATGATATATAGCATAAAATTACCATGGTATAGAGATAAAACAATTTCACAAATATAAAGAGAGAAAAGAACCCACATCTATGTCTGTTATGTGACTGAGCCTTGTCCGTGGACATATAGGAGGGGGTGTCAAAGTATGACATTGTGATCAAATTAGGGGAGTGAATGTTATTCTCCCAAGTTCAGCAATGTCCATGTTATGTTTCTTTGAAATACTTAGAGGAGTAAGAAAACGATTAGATTACTAGAGATCCAATTTTTTCTGCAGTCTTGTGAACATGAGCGTAAATTCCATCCATTTTTGTAATATTTCGGTTTGGAATGGTACGTGTGATGCATGGGGTTAGATGGCTGACTCCCCTATCGGTGTATGTGGACGTATCCGCGAATATTTTGCTGTGTTTAATTTGGGGTATGCTAAATTGGAAATACCCTAAGAACAACTCTAGCAGATGTTGCAAAGAGTTTACGGCTCCTCTTGAAACGAATTTATGGTGCCGCGGAATTGGGCGGAATAGGTGCTGCAAAACCGTACCACATAAAAAATCATTTCCTCTTCCTTGCGTCAGGCAAGCCCGCCTCCCGTGCCCGATCCCAAAGGCCTTCCGCGCCCGCGCCCTCCGGACGGCCGCCTACTCTGGCGACACTCCGGCCGCCGCTGCCGAGCTCCCCCGCCTGCTCCGGCCAGCCTATACTGTGAATTTAGAGGTTTCACCACCCTTGCGCGGCATCTGCTGAAGTTGCTCTAAGAGCCTTGTGGTAGAGATTTGAAAACTTTTTTCTCTAGTCCTAGTCCAAAGCAAGGTGCAAGCATGGTTTACAGACAAATCATTTCTGTTATGTCTTGACCGTCGACGAAAGCTACAGCGTGGGAATATTTAAAGCAGAGATGCCGACATGATTTTGTGTGTGTGTGTATTCTTAAAGACGAGCATCGTAGGCCAGAGTCAAGTCAACTCATTCTTGTCTGCGCAGATCTCGTTGGCTTGGTTTCTACAAATCAAGCTGAGGCTAGCAGGGAAGCGATTCTTCTCTGGAGCCTCATCGTCCCCGGCCGTTTCCTTCTTCTCTTGGCTCTTCACAGCTGCTACTTCTAGAGAGGGAGGATTCGATTCCCCCCAAGTGTTCCATCTTCTCCAGGTCAGAGCTTTTTAGAAACTGAGAAGCTGCTTAGTTTCAGATGTTCTTACAGCAACCATGTATGTTTATAGCTTAGTATCCTAGAGATCGATCCATGCATGTTTAGACGCGAGGTCGGGTGCCGGCTCTATTGGTTAGGTTCTTCCTTGGATGCCAGCGGCCGGTGGTGGAGGCCAAGTCATGTTCGTTCCCCGCTCTCTGTTTTGTGGCTCCATGGCTGGCCGCTCTGTGGGCTGCTGACCGGCGGACGGCAGCGGGTGAGGGGAGACAGTGGTCTCTCCTCCGGTTGATGGCTTTATTAATTTGATGAAGTTGGGATGTTTGGCTTTTCTCTGAAATAGATCTGTCTTGCTCTGGTAAACAAGGATTTGTGACCATCCATACATAGCTTGTGCCTTGTAGCAGCTCAGCTCAAAACTTGTGCTCAATCATCAGAAATGGCGACGGGGGCTAGCGGAGGGCAGCCGAGCGTTCTGAGCACATTGCCCAAGGATCTGCCGCTAGATTTTCTGAAGACTATCACCGATCAGTTCTCACCAGAGCGTATACTTGGTACAGGCGCATTTGGAACTGTTTATATGGTAATATGGTCATGCGTGCCTTCACATTTTCGTGCCAATTAGATGCCAACATTTGCTGAAAATGTATTTTTTGAGCTTGAACAGGGGATTGCGCCAGACGGGCAAAAAATTGCGGTGAAGAAACTTGCCGAAAATACACCAATCGCGCGTGACAAAGTATTTACTAACGAGGTTCAGAATATTATGGCTCTGCAACTGCATCATGAGAATGTAGTAAAGTTGGTCGGCTACTGCCATGAAGCCCAAAAGAAAGTGGTGCAGAACAATGGAAGATATATTGTTGCAGACATTGTTGAAAGTTTACTCTGCTACGAGTACTTGCCGCAGGGGAACCTTCAGAAGAATCTTTTTGGTATATAATTTTTTTTCCATTTTATTTTAAAACTGCTGGAAGTTATTATCTTTGAGTACTTACATTATGCAATGTTTCACTTGTTCAGAGGTATCCTGTGTAATGGATTGGGACACACGCTTCAGAATCATCAAGGGGATCTGCCAAGGTTTAGCCTTCCTACACAGCATTAACATTGTCCATATGGATCTTAAACCTGAGAATATACTGCTGGATGATAAGATGACCCCGAAAATTGCGGATTTCGGTCTCTCGAGGCTCTTTGGTCAAGAACAAACACGGATGAGAACACAAAATGTTGTTGGATCATAGTAAGTCAAACATCAAATCCATTAACATTTTGTTCCGTCTTTATGAAGTGAACTGCATTTTGTTCTCTCCAGCAATACTTACTAAAATCTTTGTTGTCAGTGGATACATAGCTCCAGAATATCTATACAGAGGCGAGATCTCCACCAAGTCAGACATATACAGTCTTGGCCTATTAATCTTGGAGACCACCACAGTTGAGAAAAATTGTTCCAACAACGAACCATCTGCGACGCAATTTATAAAAAGCGTAAGAGAAATTATTACTTGATTCTTGAAAGACTGGGGTATATATTTAGAAGCTCATGATACAATTGGTTTATATTATCTCCAAGAATCATAATTCTGGTTCTGTACGTAGGTACATGATAACTGGACGGATGAGCACATAGTGTCTCAGTGGCCACATCTTGATGGGGATCGCTTTCAGCAGATAAAAGTATGCATCAAAATTGGACTAGAATGTGTGGAGATCGATCGGCAGAAGAGACCTTCCATAGAAGAGATTGTCGATAGGCTCAACGGACTATGGTCAACTGGAAGTTGAATGCCATATGCGGTATGAAATTACCTGGGCACACAATGGCTTTCTATTGTTATGATTTTGTTAGCCCCCACCTCAATATAATATTGCTCAATGGCCCAGGTCCGAGTTCATTGTTAAAATGATTTTGTTTTATGAGATTGCAGAGGAAATTTTTTATTCCTCTAATAAAGGACAATCAATTCTGACTAACCTAACACTTAACATCTGCAGAACCATTTAGTCCGTGATGCATTTCAGCTGGTGGTAACATTCTTACACTATATATGGAACTTCAGATCTCCAGTTTCCACGGAGCATGAAACTTCGGTCTTTTCAGCAGAGATGTGGAAGATGGAACAACATGCTTCATTGTTGCTACAATGATTTTGAAATAATTCTTTCTGATGTGCGTCATTGTGGATCTTGTTTAAAATACTTTCTTTTACCCAACTACGTAGTTATTTCTTAATGTCAGTACCAATAAGAACACGACTAGGCAGCGGCGCCCCAGGGCCGATTTCCCATGTGGCGTCATATTTCCTCTTCTCTCTTGCGTGTATGCAACAATATATTGGCATGACATCAACAATGATTTCTTTGATTTTGAATTTTTGAAAAGTTTCATCTCTCCGACCTATCTTGATTGATAATCCGGTTTCACCGTTGATTTCTTTCTGGTGAGAACTTTGAAACTAGATCGCATGTTGGTATGTTTTGCCAACTTTTTTCTTCGTCGATACTTGTCAGGTTATGAGGCACTTGGTTGTCATATTAAATTAACTTGGTTGCCTGGTTGCAGAATGCCAGTGTATACCACCAGAAGACTTGCTTCATGGTACTTGTGTGAGTTGATGACACTTTTTCCCTATTGTTAACACTTGAATATTCACTCTCGACCAGAGGGGGGGTGAATGGATGAATATTCACTCTTTCCCGCCGCACGAAGCTCAGCAATGGTGGTGTCGGTGACCTTGGAGGCCACCCACCTCCCCTTCACATCTGCATCGGCCATTGATATGGGCGCGGAAGCTTGGGTGAAGCCGTGGGCTTGAGATTAGAAATGAGAAGGTTTGAGGATTTGGGCGCTCGATCAAGAGGAGAGCGTGGAGTTCGATTTACCCCCTTGCTCTTTATAAGCCAGCAAAAGGCGAAGCGTCCCTCTTCAGCGCCGTAAAAATCGCCACGTTTCGGCTTACCTTGTCGTTATGGCCGCATGGCGAGAAGCAGTTGATTGATGATATCCCCCAAAATGTGGGGCACGATCTCTGTTTTGATACGACGTGCTAGTAAGAGGTTTGCCTCGAACCGCGATTCAAATAAGTAATGGCTGACGTATGTCGTGTCAGGGTTGGTGACGCTTCAGTAAAAGGCTGTCACTAACTGACCCCCGAGTTCACCTGCGCTGCTAGTCTTCGGGACTAAGCAAGCTTTGTACTTTGGATGAACACTAGTACGCCTTGAGCAGCACATGACTGGACTTACTTGGGCCTCTACCAAAGGGATCCATTAAGAGGACTCACGAAGCATTATACCCGTCCGAAGATGTGGAACTTGCCTGCTAAGCCGAAGACATTGTCCGAGGAAGATTGTCAACCATGGCTTCAAAGACAAGTTCGGGGGCTGCTGATGGTGTCTTGGACTAGGGGGTCCTAGCCAAGCCGGGCTAAAGTATGGGCTGGACTACCAGCCCGTTGAGAAAGCAAGACTCCGGGGGCTCTCGAAGTGCGGCGACCGAAGACTTGGCATGTACTTCGAGCATATTTAGATTCGACATGTGGATCCTTAGATAGTAACCGACCATATATAACCTTAGCTACCCCCTGGTGTCTATATAACCAGGAGGTTTAGTCCGTAGAGGCGAATCCATCCATACACCCATTCATCAAACCTAGGGTTTAGACCACAACTTACGATCTCGAGGTAGATCAACTCTGTACTTCGATACCTTCATGATATAAACAAGAGCAGGACATAGAGTTTTACCTCCATCCAGAGGGCCCAAACCTGGATAAATCCCTTGTGTGTTCTTCTCCTGTTACCCATCGATCCAATCTAACAGCTCGGGCCCCCCTACCCGAGATCTTCCGTTTTTGACACCGACACTGTCCTTGTACGTTTGGGTCACCTTGATTTATGACTAATCATGTCAACCCGAGTCCTCTGTCATATGAATGCTAGCATCACAATCATATACGTGAGCCAAAAGATGCAAACGGTCCCATCCAAGATAAAAGCGGCAGCTATGGGTTAACGTGCGTGAGGCCTGAAGTGACATGGTGTGTTATATGCTAGATCGGTGTGACTAAGGATCGGGGTCCCGACAACGGAGCAGATCTGAGCCACTAGATTCCGGACGAAATCCGCGGCGTTGTCCCCACCCCCGCCATCGGGTGGAAACTAGCGGCGGCGGTGAGAGCGAGCCGCGTAGGGAGGCTCCGAGGCTCACAACCGCGGCGGCGCGTGGGTCTGCGCGGTGGAGCGGCTGGAAGTGCGGCGGCTTTGGTGGTGGGGAGGGAGCGAGCATCGTCTATCGCATGTCGCCTCGGGCCTTTGCCCCAAAGCACTCCCTTTCAACCTTCAGGATTTCGTCAACAACAAAAGAAAAATTATGCTTTTTTTGCGAGAAAAAGAAGAAAAATGATGCCGACGGCTGGGAAAAAGAAAAGGCGCAAGCGAATTGGTGAAATTATGCGATGATGATCGATGCAGTAGCTCGCTTAGGGCATCTCCAGCCGCGCCCCAGGAAGGCCTCCCCAGGCGTTTTTTTTGCGCCGGCGCCGAAAAATCGGCTCAGTCGCGCCCCCAGGAGCCCGATTTTCGCCGGCCTTGGCCGAAAACAGCGCCGGCGGATCCAGACCGAACCCGGCGCGCTGGGGGCGCCCGGGGGCGCCGGGGCGAACCGTTTTGGCGCGAAACAGCCGCGGGCCCGCCGCGTCAGGGACACGGCTCTCTTCTCGCCCCTTCGTCGTCCTCATCGCCTCGTTTCCCGCGGCGAATCAATGCCAAAGCTGCCGCGCGCCGCGCCGGTCAGCCCGCGCCATTGATGCCTCACGGGCGGCGCAGTGAAGACCGGATGACGCGCGTCCCTTGCCCTCCCTCGCCCGCCACGCGTACACACGGCGGCACGCACACGGGCGGCGCCTCGGCCTATATAAGACGCGCCCCAGCGCACTCGGCGACTCGCACTCTCTCGCCGTCGTCGTTCCTCCCTCTCCTCTCTCTCGCCGTCTCCAGTTTATCACACCCATGCCCGAGCGCTTCACGAGGACGAGGCTCGCCTCCTTTTCGAGGCCGAGTACCCGGTCCCGCCGGACATGCGGGTGCCCGGGGCGTGGAGGATCAGCGCCGGCGACATGCCGGTGCCCCCGGTACCCACCGGCGCGGCGCGGCGTGCGGAGATCGCACGCATCCGCTCATCCCTGCCGCGTGGCGAGGGAGGGGCCACGATACGTCCCCGACAGCCCGCTCTGGGAGCCCTATTTCCGCCGCCGTCACGCCGAGCAGCTCGAGGCCACCAACGGCGTCGTGCCCTCCGGCAGGCTCAACGCCGCCGGCCGGCGTCGGTGGTGGGGCGTGCCCGGGCGCACGTTGGAGGTCGTCCTCGAGTACATCGAGGGCGGCAACACGCCGCGCCTCGAGTACCCCGCTCCCCCGTCCTTCTCACGCCGCCGTGAAGCTCCTGGACGCCGAGGCGCATGGTGACCGGGGGGTCCTCCTCCTCGTCCGGCGGCTCTCCCTGCCTCCACCTCCGCCCCGTCAAGCCGAAGCCCCAGGGCACGCCTGTCAGCGCGCGCACCCGCAGCTCCGACTTCCGCATCGGCGACAACGCCTCCTCCACCGGCCGCTTCATTCCTCGTCGAGCCCAAGCCGGAGCCCGGCCTCCCGGCGGAGTACGAGGAGATAGCCTGGAGCGGCTTCTCCGACGAGGACGCCCTGCGGTGGGCGCGGGTCGACTACCTCCGCGGCGAGATGGTCCGGCAGCGCCGGGCCCTGGAGGAGATCGCCGCCCGCAAGCATGGGTGCGAGGACGAGCACGGCATCGTGGTCCTCGACAGCGACGACGACGACGCCGCCCTCGGACCGTCCAACCTGCCGCGCCAACCGGGGGAGGGATGCAGCAGGGACGGCGGAGGCGTAGGCGGGGGCGACGACGACGGCGACGACGGCGGCGGTGACTACACGCGGTTCTACAGCCTCCTCGGCATGTAGAATCGCGTGGGCGGGTGGCGAGGGAGACGGCGGGGGTAGCCCGCGGTAGTTTTTCATTTTTTTGTAAAATATGTTTAAATTTGAACGAACTCGTCCGTTTTTGCGTTGTGTTTGCGCCGAATTTGAACACTTTAAAAACCCGTGAGAGGCCGCAAGTGGGGGGTATAATGCCCTCAGTGCGCGGTTTAGCGCCGGTGCGTCCTCAGAGGACGATTTTTTGCCCCTCCTGAAAGGTCAACGGCTGGAGATGTCCTTAGCTATGCTAGCATGCTCCGTCGACGGCTAAAGAATGGTGGCCGGAATCTTTGTGGTTGTGCATGAGAGAGCGTGCCATGCATTGCATGCCGTAGCAGTACAGTCGCGTGCCACGAGGCGAACGCCACTAGGAGTCCGTATGCCAGGCGCCCGTGCGCATGGATATGGATTGGAATTGGGTCCGAAACCACGGCCAGATGCATGCGTGCGTATACGCTGCTGCGTCTGTAATTTTATGTACAGTACAAACCGTGTCCGTGTGTACGCGATGGCCCGCGCGTCGTGGATCGCGTGGAAGGAAACGCAAGGCAAGGTCGTCGTCGGCGTCCTTGTGACCGCCGTCAATTTCCTTTTTGTCTTTCCACTAGCCGATCCGCCCAATCGCCGTCGCTGGATCATGCATGGATTGGACAAAGAGAGGAAGAATATGAGGAGCCGAGGAGGAAGATTGGGTGCTCACACCAAGGAGAAATCAATACTAGTAAAACGGCGCCGTAGACCTCACGCCCATCCGTCCGTGTACGTAACAGCTAGGATCCCCTATCTACGTCCAGTAGCAGTGTACTCTACCAATCAATCAAACCGAACCGAACCGGAAACGAATGGGCTGCGCGTTCACTTTTGGGTGGTTTGGTTTCCATGGCTGTCATGTCATTCCCAGGGTTATTTACATGCGGTGTATGTTTGCTTCTGCCCGTTTGGTTAGTGGTTAGTTGGGCAAGTGTCCTGACCTGAGCTATCTATAAATACGGGCGGGTCAAAGCAGGAGCCTCCAAAGGTGGCTGTGGCGCGCACACACACACGCAGAGACAAGAGACAAGAGACAGCGAGTCAGACCAGGCCGTAGGGAATCCCGCGCGCGGGGCGGGCGACGACTGAGGCGGAGATCCCTTCCGGCCGGACTCCACCCCGGCCGGCCGCCGCCGCTCGTCGACACCGACCAACATAGGTACGTACGCCGATGGCCGCGGCGGGGCTCCTCCCCCCTCCCCCCTGCAGGCTGGCTACATCCCATCTCTGAATTAATCACTGCATCTTCTATCAGGGTGTCTTTCTTTCTGTGGTCTGTCTGTAACAGAGATATATCGGGACAACGGGAAAATATTATTAGTTGCGTGTGCGTGGTTTTGTTCCCGGGAGGTCAATGTGACGGACACCGGGACACGGACTACTCACACTCATAGCCATAGGTCATCCATCTCCAATCACTCAATCGACCAATAATTAAGCAAGTGTCATGTGAAGACGCGATATGCAATCGAAGGGGACCTGCTGCATCGTCACGTTTCTGGGCCGGAGCTTGGGAGTCCACGGCACGGAGACGCAGAGCCATGGTGGGCATGCATAAAGCCAGTGGAGTTCATACGGCCAGCTATTGCTCAATATTAATACTAGGTGGAGGCGAAGCCAAAGGGCATCTATCTGCAGGAGATTGTTCATGATCGAAACCACGTTCTGTTGACTGGAATATTTCTGTCGTCACCATCATCAACGGAAAAGTAGTACTACAGTATTTTTCAGATACCTGCAAGAGTACTGGTACGTGTGCTTAGTTTTTTTTCTCGACAGGTCAATGTGAGGGACTCACTCATAGGCCATCCATGTCCCATCAACCGAATTAGCTTGCAGATCCCTGTAGTAGGAGTATTTTTATTTGTTAATCGAGTGTCATGTGAAGACGCGATACGCAATCCCTGCAGCGTCACGTTTTTTGGATGGGAGCATCGCAGTCCATGCATGCCACGGAGACGCAGAGAGAGAGAGAGAGAGAGAGAGAGAGAGAGAGAGAGAGAGAGAGAGAGAGAGAGAGAGAGAGAGAGAGAGAGGGTAGTGTCGTTGTCGCGGTGGGAAACCAGGCAGCCAGCGGGGCACGTCTCGCGGGACGCCGGTCTCGCGGTGCGCGTCGTCGTCGTCTCTGGCTATAAATACCGGCCGGGTGGGAGCAGGAGCCTCCAAAGCCAAAGCCAAAGCCAAACACATTGGTCTCTCTCACAAACACATTGGTCGCGCACGCACACGGGAGCGGGCGGGCGAGGGAGGGAGTTCGGAGGACAGCAGAGGGCCGGATCCGATCCCCGCCAAGGTACGTATATATATACTAGTATAACTGATACAGATTTCCCCTCCGCCTTCTAGAGAGAGATCCGCCGTTGAAAGGTGGGTGATTCAGATTCAGATACTTGTGGTGTGGTGTTCAAACATGCCTGCCAAAACTCGACCGGTGTCCTTGCCCTTTGTAGACAGACAGGAGCTGATTGATTGCGTGTTTGACAGTAGAGTAGTACGTAATTAATTGGCTGGTTTGACCCAGAGATTCCTTCCTTCCTGTCAAGACCATGTATCAACGGAATTGTATAGTTTTCTATACCAAGGTCAGTGTCACTGGCTCACTCATAGTATGCCATCCACCCAAACCAAACCAAAGCAATCAGTAATGTGAACTCACTGTCCTTGGCAACCCGTCATGTGCATATCATTATCAATAACCCGCCCCCTATTCCTTGCTCCGTCACGTCGGCCGGTCTCCTTGTCGACGGAGCTCAACGTCTTTGGACGGGAGCAGCAAGAGCATATGAATGATATTTTCTTGCCTGTTGTCGTGGACGGACGCAGAGGCAGCCAAATGACACGTCGTCCTTCTCGGCGCCACGCCGCTGGCTGCCTCTCGTTTTGGTCCCGTTCCGTGCCCGGAGAGCAGAGCATGGACGTCGGCGTCGCACCGTCACTGTTGCGTGCGCGTGATTTCTGTCCGACTGCTACCAGTTGTGGAATTAATTATGTATTCCACTGAGCTGGGCTAATCAAACGTCTAACCGTGACACGAGCTAATAATAGCGTGTGTGTGAAAGAGCTAGCGTGATCACACGCACGCAGTCATCGGTTGCTTGGTTTTCACCCGCACCTCTGCACACCGAAGCAAAAGCAATATAAGTAGTACTGTCGATTTACGTATACTAGTGTTGTCTGAATTTGATGTAGACATGCATGAGGTCGTCAGTCGGAGCAGCTCACTTTATTTAGAGACATACTCCCTCCGTCCGGTTGAAGAGTGTACATCTAGAAATTTTAGGACAATTTACGAACTTGTGTAAAAAATACATTGAAAAGGTGCAAGCCACCTTCTTTCTTCTCTTTAATTACCCAGCCCTCAATGAGCTAAGTGCATGTAGAAATTAAAAAGACCATGTGTAGATTGCTATTGGTCTTGATTACCGTGCGATGATAGAGAAAATATTTTTCCCTACTTTAAAGTGCATTGGGAAGATAGAAATACATTCTTTTATGGATAAATTTTAAAACTAGATGTACACTTTTCACCGGACATAGGGAAGCAACAATGCGGCATTATCTGATCTTGGGAGACACCTTTCACTTTCACATGCTTGGTTGCAACATACTACCACAGTAATACGTAGTACTTATAAAGTAGTACAAAGTTTTTTTTTTACAATAACAGAAAGTGTAAAGTTAGTAAGAGTACTACAATACCCGCGGACTGAAGACTGAATGGCCAAGAACAAGAATATAGGACCTGGAAGTGAAATGATAGGCTGGCCCATGCTTAGAGCATCTCCAACAGACGTCTAAAAAGAGCTTCACACGCTAAAAAGTTGTTTTTTTGGCGCCGAACAACTTCAACAGAAGTTGTAAAATTATGCACGCGCTAAAAACTTTTGGGCACGCGCTGAAAAACTCCATCACACGCATCATATTTTGCGCTTCGGATTGGGCGCGCTTCACAATTTACACTGCGTGCTTTTTTGGGCGCGCGGTTTTGGGCATCTGCTAAAGCAATGTTGGTCCCGGCGCACTAAAAGTGCTACAATGACGGTATAAATTTTTCTAGGCGGCCGTTGGAGATGCTCTTATCATTCATAGGGACCAGTAGTAGCATCATCTCTCTTTCCCGCAAAAAAAAAGTTTCATCATCTCTCTCATCCACGAGAGTAGGCAGAGTGCCTGCCGCTTAAACAAGTCAATAACAATGATTTTAGCGAGGAAGATGCTCTCCCTCCTTTGATTATAAAAAAAACTCCTCACTCCTTTTGCTCCGAGGATGATTCCCCACACCACCACGCTGCCACCAGGCACCCCACCCCAAGAGGGAAGATTGATCGGATCAGTATTCGTGGCTGGCTGGCTGGCCACCTCTGTCCGCCACCAGTTTCAGCTCCCGCACAGGCACAGGCACGGCACATGTTGGCCGTCCTCTCCTCTGTGATGCAGCCAGCCACATGAGCCGCCATTGTTTCTCGACGGAGAAGAACCCACGCGCAGCCAAAGCACCCGTCGTCTCTCTTTCTTTCTAGTCGTGGAAAAGTAGGTAGGTGGCGGTCCTTTGCCGTCCTCTCCCCATCCTAGCTAGAGCTAGAGCTAGAGCTCGAGATATCTGACTTCTCCTTTGCCTTGCCCGCCGTTGTTGATGTTCATCTTGCCCGGCTCGCGTCATCTTCCGATGGATGCCACAGCGGTCTGAGCAGGTGTATGTACTATCATCACCCCTCTTTCTTCCCGATTCTTTCTCCCGCGCCCGTCCGTGAATGAATCCCGTGATTTGATTCTTCCATGCCTTGGATTGGATGGATGAATGAATTTGTGCTGAATCTGGTGACTGCCTGCTTCACTTTGGGCGGCCTGTTGCTTCAGATTGAGTGGCTCTGCAGTGCTCATGAGAGAGACTCCTACGCATGCAGCCTCTACTTCTGCAAATCCCCGTTGGGGCATCGGTTCTGCAGTGGCTGCAACTCGATTTGGGTTCTTAAAGCTGAGCCGGCCGCGTCTTACTAGTTTCTGCTCTGATGATAGTCTGTCTTTTTTTCTTTTGAGGGGTGATGATAGTCGTCTGTCTGTTTGTTCTTGATTTGCAATTCCCATTTCTTTGAGATTTTATTATCCAAAAGCATGCGGCTCTTCTTGCTAAGATTCATCACAAGTTCCACCCTTAATTACTGTCAATAATAAATCTTCACCACCCTATTAATCACTGTCAATAAAAACACTTGCAGGAAGCAGCAGTTCCTCTGAGCCGCTGCCGCTGCAGTGCCTAGTCTGACTGAGCGGCGAGAAAGAAGCAAGGCCAGCAGCCATGGGGGAGGTCGCGGCGGAGATGTACACCCAGGATGGCACCGTCGACATCAAGGGCAACCCGGCCCTCAAGAAGGACACCGGCAACTGGCGCGCATGCCCCTACATCCTCGGTACACACGCGCACGACTCCATTGCTGCTCTGTTTTCATGCTCTGCTTCGGTTCATGGCGCTCATGGCGTCAAGGTGTTTGATTGATCGGGTTGCATGCAGCGAACGAGTGCTGCGAGCGGCTGGCCTACTATGGCATGAGCACCAACCTGGTCAACTTCATGAAGGACCGGATGGGCATGGCCAACGCCGCCGCCGCCAACAACGTCACCAACTGGGGCGGCACCTGCTACATCACGCCGCTCATCGGCGCCTTCCTCGCCGACGCCTACCTCGGCCGCTTCTGGACCATCGCCTCCTTCATGATCATCTACATCTTCGGCCTCGGCCTGCTCACCATGGCCACCTCCGTGCACGGCCTCGTGCCGACCTGCGCCGCCAAGGGCGTCTGCGACCCCACGCCGGGCCAGTCGGCGGCCGTCTTCATCGCGCTCTACCTCATCGCGCTCGGCACCGGCGGGATCAAGCCCTGCGTGTCGTCGTTCGGGGCGGACCAGTTCGACGAGCACGACGACGTGGAGCGCAAGAGCAAGAGCTCCTTCTTCAACTGGTTCTACTTCTCCATCAACATCGGCGCGCTGGTGGCCTCGTCCGTGCTCGTGTACGTGCAGACGCATGTCGGCTGGAGCTGGGGCTTCGGCATCCCCGCCGTCGTCATGGCCATCGCCGTCGGCAGCTTCTTCGTCGGCACGCCGCTCTACAGGCACCAGCGCCCCGGCGGCAGCCCGCTCACCCGCATCGCGCAGGTGCTCGTCGCCGCCACGCGCAAGCTCGGCGTCACCGTCGACGGGTCGGCGCTGTACGAGACCGCGGACAGGGAGTCCGGCATCGAGGGGAGCCGCAAGCTGGAGCACACTGAGCAGTTGAGGTTCCTCGACAAGGCGGCCGTCGAGACGCAGGCGGACAAGACGGCGGCCACCGGGCCGTCGCCGTGGCGGCTGTGCACCGTGACGCAGGTGGAGGAGCTCAAGAGCGTGGTGCGGCTGCTGCCCATCTGGGCGAGCGGCATCGTCTTCGCCACGGTGTATGGGCAGATGAGCACCATGTTCGTGCTCCAGGGAAACACCCTGGACGCCTCCATTGGGCCCAAGTTCAAGATCCCCTCCGCCTCGCTCTCCATCTTCGACACCCTCAGCGTCATCGCCTGGGTGCCCGTCTACGACCGCCTCCTCGTCCCCGCCGTGCGCTCCGTCACCGGCCGGCCCCGCGGCTTCACGCAGCTCCAGCGCATGGGCATCGGCCTCGTCGTCTCCATGTTCGCCATGCTCGCCGCCGGCGTGCTCGAGCTCGTCCGCCTCCGCACCATCGCGCAGCGCGGCCTCTACGGCGAGAAGGACGTGGTGCCCATCTCCATCTTCTGGCAGGTGCCGCAGTACTTCATCATCGGCGCCGCCGAGGTCTTCACCTTCGTGGGCCAGCTCGAGTTCTTCTACGACCAGGCGCCCGACGCCATGAGGAGCATGTGCTCCGCGCTCTCCCTCACCACCGTCGCGCTCGGGAACTACCTCAGCACGCTGCTCGTCACCGTCGTGGCCAAGCTCACCACCAGGGGAGGCAAGCAAGGGTGGATCCCCGACAACCTCAACGTCGGCCACCTCGACTACTTCTTCTGGCTGCTCGCCGCGCTCAGCCTCCTCAACTTCGCCGTCTACCTCCTCATCGCCAGCTGGTACACCTACAAGAAGACCGCCGGAGATGACACAGACGCCAAAGCCAAAGGAGGCGCTGATGATTGATGCAAATGACCAGTGAGTGAGTGACTCTGCCTGGGGTTGGTGTATGAATGTTGAAAGAGGAAGAAGAAAGCAAGGATTGAGACTTCAGAGTTCAGATAGGTGAAATTAAAGATTCAAGAGTGTTGCCTTGTTGATTAATATACTAGTGTCTTGGAAAAATCTGTCAGAAAAAGGTTCAGATGTTATGTACTGCTCCCTCCTTAAAGAAATATAAAGCGTTTAGATTACTAAAATAGCTATCTAAACGTTTTTATATTTCTTTACAGAGGTAGTACTTTATTAGTTTGGCGTGCAATGAAACCCAAAGTTTCTACAGAGATGAGTAGAGATATTATAAGAGTTTTAACTTTTTTTACAGCATGGTTCATAAACGTCACTGAGGGAGTCCTGGATTAGGGATGTTCGGGTAGCCGGACTATACCTTCAGCCGGACTCCTGGACTATGAAGATACAAGATTGAAGACTTCGTCCCGTGTCCGGATGGGACTTTCCTTGGCGTGGAAGGCAAGCTTGGCGATGCGGATATTTAAGATCTCCCACCATTGTAACCGACTCTATGTAACCCTAACCCTATCCGGTGTCTATATAAACCGGAGGGTTGTAGTCCGTAGGACATCAACTCCATATACAACAATCATACCATAGGCTAGCTTCTAGGGTTTAGCCTCCTTGATCTCGCGGTAGATCTACTCTTGTACTACCCATATCATCAATATTAATCAAGCAGGACGTAGGGTTTTACCTCTATCGAGAGGGCCCGAACCTGGGTAAAACATCGTGTTCCCTGCCTCCTGTTACCATCCGGTCTAGACACACAGTTCGGGACCCCCTACCCGAGATCCGCCGGTTTTGACACCGACATTGGTGCTTTCATTGAGAGTTCCTCTGTGTCGTCGCCTTTAGGCCCGATGGCTCCTTCGATCATCAACAACAATACGGTTCAGGGTGAGACCTTTCTCCCTGGACAGATCTTCGTCTTTGGCGGCTTCGCTCTGCGGGCCAATTCGCTTGGCCACTTGGAGCAGATCGAAAGCTACGGCCCTGGCCATCAAGTCAGGTTTGGAAGCTTAAACTACACGGCTGACATCCGCGGAGACTTGATCTTCGACGGGTTCGAGCCACGGCCAAGCGCGCCGCACTATCTCGAGGGGCATGATCTAGCTCTGCCTCCGGACAGTGTCCTGGAGGCCACAGACGCATCGGTTCCGACCCCTAACTCGGAGCCTATTGCGCCAATCGAGGACGAGCGGTTGGACGTCACCTCGGGGGCTGCGATCTCAAAGGCGATCGAGCCGAACGCTAGCCCCGCACTCTGCACGACCCGTGACTCCGAGGATCCGGACTCCTCCCCGGACTCCGAACCCCCCGCGCCCCTGCCAATCGAATCCGATTGGGCGCCGATAATGGAGTTCACCGCCGCAGACATCTTTCAGCACTCGCCTTTTGGCGATATCCTGAATTCTCTTAAGTCTCTCTCTTTATCAGGAGAGCCCTGGCCGGACTACGGTCAGCGAGGGTGGGATACGGACGATGAAGAAATTCAAAGCCCACCCACCACCCACTTTGTAGCCACTGTCGACGATTTAACCGACATGCTTGACTTCGGCTCCGAAGACATCGACGACATGGACGACGATGTAGGAGACGAACAGGAACCAGCACCTGTAGGGCGCTGGAAGGCCACTTCGTCATATGACATATATATGGTGGATACTCCAAAAGATGGAGACGTCAATGGAACAGTGGGAGATGACACCTCCAAGAAACAGCCAAAGCGCCGGCGCCAGCGGCGCCGCTCTAAATCCCGCCAAAGCAAAAACGGTGATTCCGGCACGGGAGATAATACTACCCCGGATAGCGCCGAAAAACACTCACCTCAGCAAGATTCGGCACATGAAGATGGAGAAGCCAACCCTCATGAGGGAGCGGCAGACCGAGAGGTCGAGGATGATAACTACATGCCTCCCTCCGAAGACGAGGCAAGCCTCGATGACGACGAATTCGTCATACTATCAGACCCCGCCGAACAAGAGCGTTTTAAACGCAGGCTTTTAGCCACGGCAAGCAGCCTCAAGAAAAAGCAGCAACAGCTTAGAGCTGCCCAAGATTTGCTAGCTGACAGATGGACTGAAGTCCTTGCGGACGAAGAGTATGAACTCGAACGCCCCTCCAAGAGTTACCCAAAGCGCAGGCCGCTACCCCAATCAGAGGAGGAAGCACCTACATCACCAGCGCACGACATGGCAGACCGGCCACCTCGCGGCCGCGACAGAGAGGCCTCTCGGCCCTCCACCCAAGCCATGCCCCGACGCCGCTCAACTAAGGCACGGGAAAATGCGCCAGACCTGCGAGACGTACTGGAGGATAAGGCAAGACAAACAAGATCGATCTACGGATCGCGCAGGCGCCCTACGGCACGTGACGATGATCTTCACTCCGGATACAACAAATCCGGCCGGGCCAAACACAACAGACATAGCTCTTCCGAGCTGCGTCGTGATATAGCCCAGTACAGAGGCGCCGCACACCCACTATGCTTCACGAATGACGTAATGGATCATAAAATCCTAGAGGGTTTCAAACCCGTAAACATCGAATCATACGATGGCACAACAGATCCGGCGGTATGGATCGAGGATTATCTCCTTCACATCCACATGGCACGCGGCGATGATCTACACGCCATCAAATACCTCCCGCTCAAACTTAAAGGACCGGCCCGACATTGGCTTAACAGCTTGCCAGCAGACTCAATCGGTTCTTGGGAGGACCTGGAAGCCGCATTCCTCGACAACTTCCAGGGCACTTACGTGCGACCACCGGATGCCGACGACTTAAGCCACATAATTCAGCAGCCAGAGGAATCGGCCAGACAATTCTGGACACGGTTCCTAACAAAGAAAAACCAGATAGTCGACTGTCCGGACGCAGAGGCTCTAGCAGCCTTCAAGCATAACATCCGCGACGAATGGCTTGCCCGGCACCTGGGACAGGAAAAGCCGAAATCTATTGCAGCCCTCACGACACTCATGACCCGCTTTTGCGCAGTAGAAGACAGCTGGCTAGCTTGCAGTAACAACTTAACAAAGAACCCTGGTAATTCGGATACCAAGGACAAAAGTGGCAGGACACGTCGGAATAAGCAAAAACGCCGCGTTAGCAGCGACAGCAATGAAGACACGACAGTCAATGCCGGATTCAAAGGCTATAAATCCGGTCAGCGGAAAAAGCCATTCAAAAAGAATACTCAGGGCCCGTCCAGTTTGGACCGAATACTCGATCGCTTGTGGCAGATACATGGCACCCCCGAAAGGCCAGCCAATCACACTAACAGGGATTGTTGGGTGTTCAAGCAGGCAGGCAAGTTAAGGGCCGAAAACAGAGACAAGGGGCTGCACAGCGACGACGACGAGGAGCCCAAGCCGCCGAACAACAATGGACAGAAGGGCTTTCCCCCACAAGTGCGGACGGTGAACATGATATACGCAACCCACATTCCCAAGCGGGAGCGGAAGCGTGCGCTACGGGACGTATACGCGATGGAGCCAGTCGCCCCAAAGTTCAACCCATGGTCCTCCTGCCCGATCACTTTTGATCGAAGGGACCATCCCACTAGCATCCGTCATGGCGGCTTCTCCGCATTGGTTCTCGACCCAATCATCGACGGATTTCATCTTACAAGAGTCCTCATGGACGGTGGCAGTAGCCTGAACCTGCTTTATCAGGATACAGTGCGGAAAATGGGCATAGCTCCCTCAAGGATTAAGCCCACAAAAACGACCTTTAAAGGCGTTATACCAGGTGTAGAAGCCAACTGTACAGGCTCAGTAACACTTGACGTGGTCTTCGGATCCCCGGACAATTTCCGAAGCGAAGAGTTAATCTTCGATATAGTCCCGTTTCGCAGTGGCTATCACGCCCTGCTCGGACGAACCGCATTCGCAAAGTTCAATGCGGTGCCGCACTACGCATATCTCAAGCTCAAGATGCCAAGCCCTCGAGGAGTAATCACGGTCAACGGAAACACCGAACGCTCCCTCCGTACGGAGGAGCACACGGCGGCTCTCGCAGCGGAGGTACAAAGTAGCCTTCTCAGGCAATTCTCCAGTCCGGCCATTAAAAAGCCAGACACTGCCAAGTGCGCCCGGAGTAACCCACAGCAGGACCGCCTGGCACACTCTGAGCAAGCGTAGCAATGCGGCCCCAACCCCAGCTCTCGCGACATAGCGAAACCAGTACCTCGCGTACATAACTACGCACTCGAAATACCATGGGCACAAGGGAAGGGGCACAATAACGGCATGCCCCAAATACGGCTTAAAACGTACAAGGGGCTGCCGGATTCTTTTTTTAATTTTTTCTTACTTTCAGGACTCCATACTTCGGACGACCTGTTCGGCAATTCGACTGCCGCACAAACGATGCAAGATCCAGGGAGGCAGACAAGCCATGCCGCACTATGGAACTCCCAGGTGGTCTCTGTTACGAGCGGTATACCTGTTTTTAAATACAATTCTGTGGCCTGCCCCTGGTCAGGACATAGTAAATAGTCCAATATCTTTTGCTTACCGCACTATTTGTATCGTTCGGCTTTGATAAATAGCCTCTCTATAAACAATGCATAGCTTTCTGTCTATTTTTTGCATTATCTTCTTTTCACATATATGTTTATCAAATGACATGATTGCACCCGTACACCATGGTACGGCAAACACGCCAGGGGCTTCAATACCCCTCATAATGGTGTGAGAAGTCCGTACACTTTCACAAGTGCGTCACCCCGAACTTATAGCACTATATGCATCGGCTCCGAATCATGATTTGGGTCAATAGTTGGGTTTGCCCGGCTCCTATGTTTTGGTGCCTTACGTTCCGCTCTATCGGCTAAGGTAGCACTAGGAGAACCACTGCGATTGTGCCCCGGTTCAGCTGGGTTAAGCACCTCAGTGTTGAAAGCTAAAACTGACTGTCATGATGTGGCGAGAGACCGGTCGCTGTTCGAGAGGTTTTTCGAGTCCCTAAAGGCTTATGCTGCTTCGAGCGAGGAGCTGGCTTTGTCCGGCCAAGGCGTGGATAGCGCCCCGAACTCGGTCTTCCGAACTAGGGGCTTCGCCGAAATTTAAAATTATAGAGTTCTATGGCTAAGTGAGAGTGTTCAAGTATTATAGTCCGATTTCCTGGTTCGTTGTGCTGAGCGCCTCCCTCGAAGGACCCAACTATGGGAAAAAGAGTGCTCAGGTTTATCCCGAACACCCCAGCACTACTGGCATGGGGGCAGAAGCCGACGACTGGCCATCTCTCAATTTTTGATAACGGCCGCACAGAAAGTAATATTTTAAATTCAATAAGCATTGCTTAGCGCATATGAACAAGTTTTCAGCGCACAGGATAAACACGAGCGAGTTCATTCAAAAATCACATCCTTGGTACATTCATCTGCCACAAGGCGGGCACCTGCAAGAACATCCTTGTAGTAGTTCTCGGGCTTGCGATGCTCCTTCCCCGGCGGCGGCCCGTCCTTCACAAGCTTCTCACCGTCCAGCTTACCCCAGTGCACCTTTGCATGGGCAAGGGCCCGACGGGCACCTTCGATGCAGACGGAGCGCTTGATGACCTCGAGCCTCGGACAGGCCTCCACCAGCCGCCGCACCAGCCCGAAATAGCTCCCAGGCAGGGCCTCTCCGGGCCACAGCCGAACTATGAAGCCCTTCATGGCCTGCTCGGCCGCCTTGTGGAGCTCGACCAGCTGTTTCAGCTAGTCGCTCAAGGGCACAGGGTGTCCGGCCTTAGAATACTGAGACCAGAGCACCTTCTCCGTCGAGCTACCCTCTTCAGCTCGGTAGAATGCGGCGGCGTCGGATATGCTGCGGAGAAGATCTGCGAATGCCCCTGGAGAGCTCCGGATCCGGGTAAGTAACAAGTAGTTCACTTTTATATTTCTGCTTTGCATAAAGAATGCCTTACCCGCTGCTATCTTCCTCATCTCCTCCAACTCTTGGAGGGCCTTTTGGGCTTCGGCCTTGGCAGACTTGGCAGCCTCTAGGGCCGTCGCGAGCTCGGATGCTTGCGCCTTTGACTCAAGCTCCAAACTCTCATGTTTTTTCATGAGAGCCCGAAGCTCTTGCTGCACCTCGCCGACCTGAGCCCCAAGTCTGTCTCGCTCGGTGCGCTCCGCGGCCGTTTTCTTTTCGGCCTCAGACAATGCTTGCTTAAGTGTCGCCACCTCAGTCGTGGCCCCTACAATACAATCCTATTATTCTTTTCGCAATCACGCCTTTTTATAGGCACTTTTTCCGTAAGGTATTTCTTACCTTCTTTCTCCTCGAGCCGCCGCTTGGCAAGGCCGAGCTCTTGCTCGGTCCGCTCGAGGTCCTACTTCAGGACACCCACCTCCGTAGTCAGTGCGGCGGTGGATAGCAGCGAAGCCTGCATACGCATATTGATTCTTTTTTTAGACTCTTGCGAAATTTAATAGACCCTCTATTCGGCTTTTCTTTCCGAATGCCAAACAGAGCATCAGGGGCTACTGTCTATGCGGAAATATTTTTACATATTTTTACTTACCTCGAAGCCTGTTAGAAGGGTAGCGCAAGCTTCAGTCAGTCCGCTCTTGGCAGACTGAACCTTTTGGATCACCGTACTCATAATAGTACGGTGTCCCTCATCAATGGAGGCGTCGTCAAGCACCTCCAGCAGATTGTCCGGCACCTCCGGTTGGACGGAGGCCGCCGGCTCAGAAGGCTTGCTCCTCTTGGAAGGAGTTCGCCTACCGCGGTCCGGAACTGTGGAAGATTCCGGCGCGGTGTCCGGCACAAAGCCGGACTGGGAGCCCTGGGGGCCTTATCCCCTTCACTCCTGGAGTTCGGGAGGTCGCCTTGCGGCTCCTCCGGGACCACCTCCTCCTGCCCCAGAGATTGTCGTGACGCCACTTCGGCGTTGTCTGCAGTGCGGGGGGAGACAGCGGGCGGAACTGAGTTCACGTCCGATGAGTCCAGGGAGCCACCCGACGATTCGTCGACTTCGGCCCGGGGCGGACTGCATAATTACATTCGACATTAGGGAAAGCTGTGCAACAAAGGTACATCATGAGTTACTCTGATATCCGAACTTACGATTTTGCCGGACGCTTGGCCCTGTTTGGCCACTCCTCTTCGCCCTCTTCGGCATCGGGGGCGTAGTCCGGCGGAGGGGTCTTCCTTTTCCTAGACCCCTCGGCCTCCCCCGTTGGGGCGGCCTTCCTCTTCTCTCCTCCCTCCGCTGGGGGGGAGAGTTTTCTTCTTCCTCCTCGTTTTCACGGGAGGAGGGCATCTCGGACTTGTCAGATGACGAGTCCGACACCACCACGTTGCGGGCACTCTTTCGAGTCCCCGTGGTCTTCTTCTTCTTGGCCTTCTTCTCCGGCACCACATAAGGCGCTGGAACCAGCAGCTTCACTAGTAGAGCTAGGGCTGGGTCTTCGGGCAGCGGAGCCAGACAGTTAATCGGTCCGGATATCGCCCGCCAAGCCTGTCAAAGGAAGGAGATTTTAGATCCCGCATAGAGTCAAACTATGAAAAAAGCTTAACATCCTGTAAAAGGTGTAGATGGCTTACCTCGCTAGCAGGACGCTGCGAGCTGTATCTGCAGTCCTCGGAAGCGGATGCTGAAGGAAATATGCCCTAGAGGCAATAATAAAGTTATTATTTATTTCCTTATATCATGATAAATGTTTATCATTCATGCTAGAATTGTATTAACTGGAAACATAATACATGTGTGAATACATAGACAAACAAAGTGTCACTAGTATGCCTCTACTTGACTAGCTCATTAATCAAAGATGGTTATGTTTCCTAACCATAAACAAGGAGTTGTTATTTGATTAATGGGATCACATCATTAAGTGAATGATCTGATTGACATGACCCATTCCATTAGCTTAGCACCCGATTGTTTAGTATGTTGCTATTGCTTTCTTCATGACTTATACATGTTCCTATAACTATGAGATTATGCAACTCCCGTTTACCGGAGGAACACTTTGGGTGCTACCAAATGTCACAACGTAACTGGGTGATTATAAAGGAGTACTACAGGTGTCTCCAAAGGTACATGTTGGGTTGGCGTATTTCGAGATTAGGTTTTGTCACTCCGATTGTCGAAGAGGTATCTCTGGGCCCTCTCGGTAATGCACATCACATAAGCCTTGCAAGCATTACAACTAATAAGTTAGTTGTGAGATGATGTATTACAGAACGAGTAAAGAGACTTGCCGGTAACGAGATTGAACTAGGTATTGGATACCGACGATCGAATCTCGGGCAAGTAACATACCGATGACAAAGGGAACAACGTATGTTGTTATGCGGTCTGACCGATAAAGATCTTCGTAGAATATGTAGGAGCCAATATGGGCATCCAGGTCCCGCTATTGGTTATTGACCGGAGATTTGTCTCAGTCATGTCTACATTGTTCTCGAACCGTAGGGTCCGCACGCTTAACGTTACGATGACAGTTATTATGAGTTTATGCATTTTGATGTACCGAAGTTAGTTCGGAGTCCCGGATGTGATCACGGACATGACGAGGAGTCTCGAAATGGTCGAGACATAAAGATTGATATATTGGACGACTATATTCGGACACCGGAAGGGTTCCGGGGAAGTTTCGGATAAAACCGGAGTACCGGGGGGTTACCGGAACCCCCAGGGGGTTAATGGGCCTCATGGGCCTAAAGTGGAGAAGAGGAAGGGGCTGCCAGGGCAGGCCGCGCGCCCCGTCTCCCCCTAGTCCAAATTGGAGAAGGAGGGAGGGGCGGCGCCCCCCTTTTTCCCTCTCTCCCCCCCTCTCTCCTAATTGGACAAGGAAACGGGAGGGGAGTCCTACTCCCGGTAGGAGTAGGACTCCTCCTGCGCCCTCCTCTAGGCCGGCCGCACCCCCCCCTTGGATCCTTTATATACGGAGGCAGGGGGCACCCTAGGACACACAAGTTGATCTTCGTGATCGTTCCTTAGCCGTGTGCGGTGCCCCCCTCCACCATATTCCAATTCGGTCATATCGTTGTAGTGCTTAGGCGAAGCCCTGCGTCGGTAGAACATCATCATCGTCACCACGCCGTTGTGCTGACGGAACTCATCCCCGAAGCTTTGCTGGATCGGAGCCCGGGGAGCGTCATCGAGCTGTACATGTGCTAAGAACTCGGAGGTGCCGGAGTAACGGTGCTCGGATCGGTCGGATCGGGAAGACGTACGACTACTTCATCTACGTTGTGTCAACGCTTCCATTGCGATCTACAAGGGTACGTAGATCATACTCTCCCCTCTCGTTGCTATGCATCACCATGATCTTGCGTGTGCGTAGGATTTTTTTTGAAATTACTACGAAACCCAATAGTGGCATCCGAGCCTAGGTTTTATGGTTTGATGTTATATGCACGAGTAGAACACAAGTGAGTTGTGGGCGATATAAGTCATACTGCCTACCAGCATGTCATACTTTGGTTCGGCAGCATTGTTGGACGAGACGACCCGGACCAACATTACGCGTATGCTTACGCGAGACCGGTTCTCCCGACGTGCTTTGCACATAGGTGGCTTGCAGGCGACTGTCTCTCCAACTTTAGTTGAACCAAGTGTGGCTACGCCCGGTCCTTGGAAGGTTAAAACGGAGTCAAATTGACAAACTATCGTTGTGGTTTTGATGCGTAGGTGAGATTGGTTCTTGCTTAAGCCCGTAGCAGCCACATAAAACTTGCAACAACAAAGTAGAGGACGTCTAACTTGTTTTTGCAGGGCATGTTGTGATGTGATATGGTCAAGACATGATGCTAACATTTTATTGTATGAGATGATCATGTTTGATAATCGAGTTATCGGCAACTGGCAGGAGCCATATGGTTGTCGCTTTATTGTATGCAATGCAATCGCGATGTAATGCTTTACTTTATCACTAAGCGGTAGCGATAGTCGTGGAAGCATAAGATTGGCGAGACGACAACGATGCTACGATGGAGATCAAGGTGTCGTGCCGGTGACGATGGTGATCACGAAGGTGCTTCGAAGATGGAGATCACAAGCACAAGATGATGATGGCCATATCATATCACTTATATTGATTGCATGTGATGTTTATCTTTTATGCATCTTATCTTGCTTTGATTGACGGTAGCATTATAAGATGATCTCTCACTAAATTATCAAAGAAGTGTTCTCCCTGAGTATGCACCGTTGCGAAAGTTCTTCGTGCTGAGACACCACGTGATGATCGGGTGTGATAGGCTCTACGTTCAAATACAACGGGTGCAAAACAGTTGCACACGCGGAATACTCAGGTTATACTTGACGAGCCAAGCATATACAGATATGGCCTCGGAACACGGAGACCGAAAGGTCGAGCGTGAATCATATAGTAGATATGATCAACATAAAGATGTTCACCGATGAAACTACTCCATCTCACGTGATGATCGGACATGGTTTAGTTGATTTGGATCACGTGATCACTTAGAGGATTAGAGGGATGTCTATCTAAGTGGGAGTTCTTAAGTAATATGATTAATTGAACTTAAATTTATCATGAACTTAGTCCCTGATAGTATCTTGCTTGTTTATGTTGATTGTAGATAGATGGCTCGTGCTGTTGTTCTGTTGAATTTTAATGCGTTCCTTGAGAAAGCAAAGTTGAAAGATGATGGTAGCAATTACACGGACTGGGTCCGTAACTTGAGGATTATCCTCATTGCTGCACAGAAGAATTACGTCCTGGAAGCACCGCTGGGTGCCAGGCCTGCTGCAGGAGCAACGCCGCATGTTATGAACGTCTGGCAGAGCAAAGCTGATGACTACTCGATAGTTCAGTGTGCCATGCTTTACGGCTTAGAATCGGGACTTCAACGACGTTTTGAACGTCATGGAGCATATGAGATGTTCCAGGAGTTGAAGTTAATATTTCAAGCAAATGCCCGGATTGAGAGATACGAAGTCTCCAATAAGTTCTATAGCTGCAAGATGGAGGAGAACAATTCTGTCAGTGAGCATATACTCAAAATGTCTGGGTATAATAATCACTTGATTCAGTTGGGAGTTAATCTTACGGATGATAGCGTCAGTGATAGAATTCTCCAATCACTGCCACCAAGCTACAAGAGCTTCGTGATGAACTATAATATGCAAGGGATGAATAAGACTATTCCCGAGCTCTTCACGATGCTGAAAGCTGCGGAGGTAGAAATCAAGAAGGAGCATCAAGTGTTGATGGTCAACAAGACCACTAGTTTCAAGAAAAAGGGCAAAGGGAAGAAGAAGGGGAACTTAAAAAAGAACAGCAAGCAAGTTGCTGCTCAAGAGAAGAAACCCAAGTCTGGACCTAAGCCGTAAACTGAGTGCTTCTACTGCAAGCAGACTGGTCACTGGAAGCGGAACTTCCCCAAGTATTTGGCGTATAAGAAGGATGGCAAGGTGAACAAAGGTATATGTGATATACATGTTATTGATGTGTACCTTACTAATGCTCGCAGTAGCACCTGGGTATTTGATACTGGTTCTGTTGCTAATATTTGCAGCTTGAAACAGGGACTACGGATTAAGCGAAGATTAGCTAAGGACCAGGTGACGATGCGCGTGGGAAACGGTTCCAAAGTCGATGTGATCGCGGTCGGCACGCTACCTCTACATCTACCTTCGGAATTAGTATTAGACCTAAATAGTTGTTATTTGGTGCCAGCGTTGAGCATGAACATTATATCTGGATCTTGTTTAATGTGAGACGGTTATTCATTCAAATCAGAGAATAATGGTTGTTCTATTTATATGAGTAATATCTTTTATGGTCATGCACCCTTGAAGAGTGGTATATTCTTATTGAATCTCGAGAGTAGTAACACACATATTCATAATGTTGAAGCCAAAAGATGCAGAGTTGATAATGATGGTGCAACTTATTTGTGGCACTGCCGTTTAGGTCATATCGGTGTAAAGCGCATGAAGAAACTCCATACTGATGGACTTTTGGAACCACTTGATTATGAATCACTTGGTACTTGCGAACCGTGCCTCATGGGCAAGATGACTAAAACACCGTTCTCCGGTACTATGGAGAGAGCAACAGATTTATTGGAAATCATACATACAGATGTATGTGGTCCGATGAATATTGAGGCTCGTGGCGGATATCGTTATTTTCTCACCTTCACAGATGATTTAAGCAGATACGGGTATATCTACTTAATGAAACATAAGTCTGAAACATTTGAAAAGTTCAAAGAATTTCAGAGTGAAGTGGAAAATCATCGTAACAAGAAAATAAAGTTTCTACGATCTGATCGTGGAGGAGAATATTTGAGTTACGAGTTTGGTGTACATCTAAAACAATGCGGAATAGTTTCGCAACTCACGCCACCCGGAACACCACAGCGTAATGGTGTGTCCGAATGTCATAATCGTACCTTACTTGATATGGTGCGATCTATGATGTCTCTTACTGATTTACCGCTATCGTTTTGGGGATACGCTCTAGAGACGGCCGCATTCACGTTAAATAGGGCACCATCAAAATCCGTTGAGACGACGCCTTATGAACTGTGGTTTGGCAAGAAACCAAAGTTGTCGTTTCTGAAAGTTTGGGGCTGCGATGCTTATGTGAAAAAGCTTCAACCTGATAAGCTCGAACCCAAATCGGAGAAATGTGTCTTCATAGGATATCCAAAGGAGACTATTGGATACACCTTCTATCACAGATCCGAAGGCAAGACTTTTGTTGCTAAATTCGGAAACTTTCTGGAGAAGGAGTTTCTCTCGAAAGAAGTGAGTGGGAGGAAAGTAGAACTTGACGAGGTAACTGTACCTACTCCCTTATTGGAAAGTAGTACATCGCAGAAAACTGTTTCTGCGACACCTACACCAATAAGTGAGGAAGCTAATGATGATGATCATGAAACTTTAGATCAAGATACTACTGAACCTCGTAGATCAACCAGAGTGAGATCCGCGCCAGAGTGGTACGGTAATCCTGTTCTGGAAGTCATGCTACTAGATCATGATGAACCTACGAACTATGAAGAAGCGATGGTGAGCCCAGATTCCGCAAAATGGCTTGAAGCCATGAAATCTGAGATGGGATCCATGTATGAGAATAAAGTATGGACTTTGGTTGACTTGCCCGGTGATCGGCAAGCAATTGAGAATAAATGGATCTTCAAGAAGAAGACTGACGCTGACGGTAATATTACTGTCTACAAAGCTTGACTTGTCGCAAAAGGTTTTCGGCAAGTTCAAGGGATTGACTACGATGAGACCTTCTCACCCGTAGCGATGCTTAAGTCTGTCCGAATCATGTTAGCAATTGCCGCATTTTATGATTATGAAATTTGGCAGATGGATGTCAAAACTGCATTCCTGAATGGATTTCTGGAAGAAGAGTTGTATATGATGCAACCAGAAGGTTTTGTCGATCCAAAGGGAGCTAACAAAGTGTGCAAGCTCCAGCGATCCATTTATGGACTGGTGCAAGCCTCTCGGAGTTGGAATAAACGCTTTGATAGTGTGATCAAAGCATTTGGTTTTATACAAACTTTTGGAGAAGCCTGTATTTACAAGAAAGTGAGTGGGAGCTCTGTAGCATTTCTGATATTATATGTAGATGACATATTACTGATTGGAAATGATATAGAATTTTTGGATAGCATAAAGGGATACTTGAATAAGAGTTTTTCAATGAAAGACCTCGGTGAAGCTGCTTACATATTAGGCATTAAGATCTATAGAGATAGATCAAGACGCCTAATTGGACTTTCACAAAGCACATACCTTGACAAAGTTTTGAAGAAGTTCAAAATGGATCAAGCAAAGAAAGGATTCTTGCCTGTATTGCAAGGTGTGAAGTTGAGTAAGACTCAATGCCCGACCACTGCAGAAGATAGAGAGAAAATGAAAAATGTTCCCTATGCTTCAGCCATAGGCTCTATCATGTATGCAATGCTGTGTACCAGACCTGATGTGTGCCTTGCTATAAGTTTAGCAGGGAGGTACCAAAGTAATCCAGGAATGGATCACTGGACAGCGGTCAAGAACATCCTGAAATACCTGAAAAGGACTAAGGATATGTTTCTCGTATATGGAGGTGACAAAGAGCTCATCGTAAAAGGTTACGTTGATGCAAGCTTTGACACTGATCCGGACGATTCTAAATCGCAAACCGGATACGTGTTTACATTAAACGGTGGAGCTGTCAGTTGGTGCAGTTCTAAACAAAGCGTCGTAGCGGGATCTACATGTGAAGCGGAATACATAGCTGCTTCGGAAGCAGCGAATGAAGGAGTCTGGATGAAGGAGTTCATATCCGATCTAGGTGTCATACCTAGTGCATCGGGTCCAATGAAAATCTTTTGTGAGCATACTGGTGCAATTGCCTTGGCAAAGGAATCCAGATTTCACAAAAGAACCAAGCACATCAAGAGACGCTTCAATTCCATCCGGGATCCTGTCCAGGTGGGAGACATAGAGATTTGCAAGATACATACGGATCTGAATGTTGCAGACCCGTTGACTAAACCTCTTCCACGAGCAAAACATGATCAGCACCAAGGCTCCATGGGTGTTAGAATCATTACTGTGTAATCTAGATTATTGACTCTAGTGCAAGTGGGAGACTGAAGGAAATATGCCCTAGAGGCAATAATAAAGTTATTATTTATTTCCTTATATCATGATAAATGTTTATTATTCATGCTAGAATTGTATTAACCGGAAACATAATACATGTGTGAATACATAGACAAACAAAGTGTCACTAGTATGCCTCTACTTGACTAGCTCATTAATCAAAGATGGTTATGTTTCCTAACCATAAACAAGGAGTTGTTATTTGATTAACGGGATCACATCATTAAGTGAATGATCTGATTGACATGACCCATTCCATTAGCTTAGCACCCGATCGTTTAGTATGTTGCTATTGCTTTCTTCATGACTTATACATGTTCCTATAACTATGAGATTATGCAACTCCCGTTTACCGGAGGAACACTTGGGTGCTACCAAACGTCACAACGTAACTGGATGATTATAAAGGAGTACTACAGGTGTCTCCAAAGGTACATGTTGGGTTGGCATATTTCGAGATTAGGTTTTGTCACTCCGATTGTCGGAGAGGTATCTCTGGGCCCTCTCGGTAATGCACATCACATAAGCCTTGCAAGCATTACAACTAATAAGTTAGTTGTGAGATGATGTATTACGGAACGAGTAAAGAGACTTGCCGGTAACGAGATTGAACTAGGTATTGGATACCGACGATCGAATCTCGGGCAAGTAACATACCGATGACAAAGGGAACAACGTATGTTGTTATGTGGTCTGACCGATAAAGATCTTCGTAGAATATGTAGGAGCCAATATGGGCATCCAGGTCCCGCTATTGGTTATTGACCGGAGATTTGTCTCAGTCATGTCTACATTGTTCTCGAACCGTAGGGTCCGCACGCTTAACGTTACGATGACAGTTATTATGAGTTTATGCATTTTGATGTACCGAAGTTAGTTCGGAGTCCCGGATGTGATCACGGACATGACGGGGAGTCTCGAAATGGTCGAGACATAAAGATTGATATATTGGACGACTATATTCGGACACCGGAAGGGTTCCGGGGAAGTTTCGGATAAAACCGGAGTACCGGGGGGTTACCGGAACCCCCCGGGGGGTTAATGGGCCTCATGGGCCTAAAGTGGAGAAGAGGAAGGGGCTGCCAGGGCAGGCCGCGCGCCCCCTCTCCCCCTAGTCCGAATTGGACAAGGAGGGAGGGGCGGCGCCCCCCCTTTTTCCCTCTCCCCCCCTCTCTCCTAATTGGACAAGGAAACGGGAGGGGAGTCCTACTCCCGGTAGGAGTAGGACTCCTCCTGCGCCCTCCTCTAGGCCGGCCGCACCCCCCCTTGGATCCTTTATATACGGAGGCAGGGGGGCACCCTAGGACACACAAGTTGATCTTCGTGATCGTTCCTTAGCCGTGTGCGGTGCCCCCCTCCACCATATTCCACCTCGGTCATATCGTTGTAGTGCTTAGGCGAAGCCCTGCGTCGGTAGAACATCATCATCGTCACCACGCCGTTGTGCTGACGGAACTCATCCCCGAAGCTTTGCTGGATCGGAGCCCGGGGAGCGTCATCGAGCTGTACGTGTGCTAAGAACTCGGAGGTGCCGGAGTAACGGTGCTTGGATCGGTCGGATCGGGAAGACGTACGACTACTTCATCTACGTTGTGTCAACGCTTCCATTGCGATCTACAAGGGTACGTAGATGATACTCTCCCCTCTCGTTGCTATGCATCACCATGATCTTGCGTGTGCGTAGGATTTTTTTTGAAATTACTACGAAACCCAACAGATGTGGGAGCCTCGGCGCCCTTGAATAGCATCTTCCAGGCGTCTTCGTACATCGTGTCGAAGAGCCTGCTGAGGGTTTGATGCTGCGCCGGGTCGAACTCCCACAGATTAAAATCCTGTTGTTGGCACGGGAGGATCCGGCGGACGAGCATAACCTGGATTACATTAACAAGCCGGATTGGCTTGTTCACCAGGGACTGGATGCATGTTTGCAATCCGGTCACCTCTTTTTCGTCACCCCACGACAGGCCCGTCTCTTTCCAGGACACAAGCCGCGTGGGGGTCCGGATCGGAACTCGGGGGCTGCAGTCCATTTCGGATCGCGCGGCTCGGTGATGTAAAACCACCCGGATTGCCATCCCTTTAGGGTCTCCACAAAAGAGCCCTCGAACCATAGGACGTTGGCCATCTTGCCCGCCATGGCGCCTCCGCACTCCGCCTGGCTGCCGCGCACCACCTTGGGCTTGACGTTGAAAGTCTTGAGCCAGAGGCCGAAATGAGGGTGGACGTGGAGAAAAGCCTCGCACACGACGATAAACGCCGAGATGTTGAGGATGAAGTTCGGGGCCAGATCGTGGAAATCCAGGCCGTAGTAAAACATGAGCCCCCGGACAAATGGGTGGAGTGGAAAACCCAGTCCGCGGAGGAAGTGGGGGAGAAATACTACCCTCTCATGGGGCCTTGTGGTGGGGAGAAGCTGCCCCTTTTCGGGAAGCCGGTGCGCGATGTCCTTGGACAGGTATCCGGCCTTCCTTAGCTTCTTGACTTGGCCCTCCGTGGCGGAGGAGACCATCCACTTGCCTCCCGCTCCGGACATCGCTGGAGAAGGTTGAGGTGGGAAGTGCGGGCTTGGGCGCTAGAGCTCGGGTGCGCAGGAGATGGATAGGCAAAGGAGGAAGAAGGCGTAGGTAAAAAGGTGGATCCTTATCCCCTTATATGGGCGGATGCGGTTGTGCGTCCCCACCTGCCTAGTAAAACTCGCTTGCCTCCCAAGCGCCGTGATAAGTGGCGCGGTTGGGTTACCCACGTCCGTATTGATGAGAATCCCGTAAAAGGGGGGTACACGATCTCTGCTTTGACAAGACGTGCCAAGGAAACTGCCTCGCAAAACACGCTGAGATGGAAAAGTGAAAATGATTCGAGTAAAGGACTTGGCCGTAGTGTGATGACACACTGCAGAATACGTCAGCAGATTTGATTTGTGTCAATATTATTCTCTCTATGGCAATATGTGGAAGCTTATTTTGCAGAGCCGGACACTACTCTTGGTGTTTACAATCTTCTATGAAGGACTTGGAGGAGGAACCCGCCTTGCAATGCCGAAGACAATTTGCGCGCCGGACTCGTCGTCATTGAAGCCTGGTTCAGGGGCTACTGAGGGAGTCCTGGATTAGGGGGTGTTCGGGTAGCCGGACTATACCTTCAGCCAGACTCCTGGACTATGAAGATACAAGATTGAAGACTTCGTCCCGTGTCCGGATGGGACTTTCCTTGGCGTGGAAGGCAAGCTTGGCAATGCGGATATTCAAGATCTCCCACCATTGTAACCGATTCTATGTAACCCTAACCCTATCTGGTGTCTATATAAACTGGAGGGTTGTAGTCCGTAGGACATCAACTCCATATACAACAATCATACCATAGGCTAGCTTCTAGGGTTTAGCCTCCTTGATCTCGCGGTAGATCTACTCTTGTACTACCCATATCATCAATATTAATCAAGCAGGACGTAGGGTTTTACCTCCATCGAGAGGGCCCGAACCTGGGTAAAACATCGTGTTCCCTGCCTCCTGTTACCATCCGGCCTAGACGCACAGTTCGGGACCCCCTACCCGAGATCCGCCGGTTTTGACACCGACAGTCACCCAAAGTTTTGGATTACTTGTTGTATGGACCTCACCCAAACATGCCATTTTCATCTCTTTTAAACCAAGAACCTCACAACATTTAAAAAAATACTCCCTCCGTCCCATAATGTAAGACGTTTTTTTGACACTATATTAGTGTTAAAAAGCGTCTTACATTATGGGACGGAGTAGTATGTTATTAATTAAGCCTTCGCATATATATTGATGGTGACTCGAAGAGGTACCTAGAAACCTATTATAGATCAGTTAAGCTTAATCAATTGTATCATTGGTGGAGTCCCGGCTCCTCTGTTTTGAGTTGTCTAGAGTTTTGGGATGCAATGGTCAATATTGTCGAGACGACCTCTAGAAATTACTCCCTCCGCAAACTTATAAATTTTTCAGAGGGAGTAGTTCTTACCTATCTTTTATAGTTTATTTGATGGACGAGTCCACTGTAATATACATGTGCTTTGCTAATGGAAAAAATGGAGTCACTTGTACAAAATAAAGTAGATAATACAATATAAGAATAATATATATACATCTTGCACAAACATACAATTTTTAATAATGGAGAAACAATATTTTTTTCATCACCCAAAAAAGAGGCAATATATTTTTTGGTGTCAAATGTACATCTGGATATCTTCTACATATTTGTAAATGTTTATTGCACAACTTTGTATCCTAGACAAAAGAGACAAAATGAAAAATGTCCTTTATTTACTCGTAATTTTGTCTTCTTTGTTCACACAATGGTTTCACACCATTTTCGGATTCTAAAGATACCGCGCTTCAACATAGCACATCAACGCTCTATCATTCTTATTCCAAACCATTTGGTCAGTCCTCGTCCTCATTTCTCGGTGCCACCTTTTCTTATTTAGGATTGATGTACATACAGTTTATGCAATCTCATGAGGTAATGGTTGGACACCTATTAGAGTGAACATTTGTGTCCTAACTATGTAACATATATCCGTTATTTTTTTATGCTTGTGTTTGTGTAGCTACATTGTGACCTTTATATAGTCGACTATATGTAGCAACAGATTGCAGATCGACTCCAATATCCTCGTTGTCGTCCACGAGGAACGCTGCAAGCTGTGCAACAGAGAGTTAGGCATGGATAAGTCCCATTCTGCAGCATTAAAAATCCTGTCGATTGTAGCCTTTATTGGTTAGACCAGGTGAAATCGAGATAGCGGTCTGAGAAATGAAACTTTTCAAAAATTCAAAATAAAAGAAATCATTGTTGATGCCATGCCAATATATTATTGCATACATGCAAGAGAGAAGAGGAAATATGACGCCACATGGGAAATCAGCCCTGGGTGCTGCTACCTAGTCGTGTTCTTATTAGATGTTAGGGATTGTGAGAGATGTTATATCATATATATGTAGTAGCGTCAGATAGATATATACAAAAACTTGTTGTTCGACCAATCTCAAAGAAAGAGAGGTCACTTCTCTCTATATATGTTCATGACGATCTTGTGTAATTAATGGTTCCTTCATTTGCTTACTAGCTAGCGTGTCGAATTCTTTCTATACGTATAGTAGCTAGCGTCAACCAAGCACGGAGAGAGAGATGTCACTTCTCTCTATTAGCTAGCTAACACAATATGAAACCCCTAAATTAACCCTCCAAAACCCCTAAACCCTCCCTTTTAAAAAAGAAAAAACCCAGCTGTCAGGACCCCGATCCTATGCCACACCGGTCTAGCATGTAACACCTCATATCACTTTGCGGCCTCACGCACGGTATTCCCACAGGTGTCGCCTTACCAGGCCCGGGACCGTTTGTGCCTTTTGGCTCACGTATATGATAGTGTCGCTAGCATCCATATCACAAAGAACCCGGGCTGACATGGCTAGTCGTCAACCCAAAGTGGCGCTACCTTATAGGGACAGGCATACATGACCCATCAACTAACGTGTTGGTCATTGATACGTCTCCAACGTATCTATAATTTATGAAGTATTCATGCTATTATATTATCTGTTTTAGACGTTATTGGGCTTTACTAAGCACTTTTATATGATTTTGGGGACTAACCTATTAACCCAGAGCCTAGTGCCAGTTTCTATTTTTCCCTTGTTTCAGTGTTTCGCAGAAAAGGAATATCAAACGGAGTCCAAACGGAATGAAACCTTCGAGAGAGTTATTTTTTAAACGAAAGCAATCCAGAAGACTTGGGGTGTACGTAAGGGAAGCAACGAGGAAGGCACGAGGCAGGGGGGCGCGCCCACCCCCCTGGGCGCACCCTCCACTCTCGTGGGCCCCTCGTGGCTCCCCTGATGTATTTCTTCCTCCTATATATACCAATATACCCTAAAACCATCGGGGAACAGAATAGATCGGGAGTTTCGCCGCCGCAAGCCTCTGTAGCCACCAAAAACCAATCGGGGCCCTGTTCCGGCATCCTGCTGGAGTGGGGATCCCTCACCGGTGGCCATCTTCATCATCCCGGCGATCTAAATGACGAGGAGGGAGTAGTTCACCCTCGGGGCTGAGGGTATGTACCGGTAGCTATGTGTTTGATCTCTCTCTCTCTCTCTCTCGTGTTCTTGAGGTGATACGATCTTGACGTATCGCGAGCTTTGCTATTATAGTTGGATCTTATGATGTTTCTCCCCCTCTACTCTCTTGTCATGGATTGAGTTTTCCCTTTGAAGTCATCTTATCGGATTGAGTCTTTAATGATTTGAGAACACTTGATGTATGTCTTGCCGTGCGTATCTGTGGTGACAATGGGATATCACGTGATTCACTTGATGTATGTTTTGGTGATCAACTTGCGGGTTCCACCCATGAACCTATGCATAGGGGTTGGCACACGTTTTCGTCTTGACTCTCCGGTAGAAACTTTGGGGCACTCTTTGAAGTACTTTGTGTTGGTTGAATAGATGAATCTGAGATTGTGTGATGCATATCGTATAATCATACCCACGGATACTTGAGGTGACATTGGAGTATCTAGGTGACATTAGGGTTTTGGTTGATTTGTGTCTTAAGGTGTTATTCTAGTATGAACTCCTGAATAGATCGATCCGAACGAATAACTTTGAGGTGGTTTCCTACCCTACCATAATCTCTTCGTTTGTTCTCCGCTATTAGTGACTTTGGAGTGACTCTTTGTTGCATGTTGAGGGATAGTTATATGATCCAGTTATGTTATTATTGTTGAGAGAACTTGCACTAGTGAAAGTATGAACCCTAGGCCTTGTTTCCTAGCATTGCAATACCGTTTACGCTCACTTTTACCATTAGTTGCCTTGCTGTTTTTATATTTTCATATTACAAAAAACTATATCTAGCATCCATATTGCACTTGTATCTTCATCTCTTTGCCGAACTAGTGCACCTATAAATTTACCATTGTATTGGTGTGTCGGGGACACAAGAGACTCTTTGTCATTTGGTTGCAGGGTTGCTTGAGAGAGACCATCTTCATCCTACGCCTCCCACGGATTGATAAACCTTAGGTAATCCACTTGAGGGAAATTTGCTACTGTCCTACAAACCTTTGCACTTGGAGGCCCAACAACGTCTACGAGAAGAAGGTTGCGTAGTAGACATCAAGCTCTTTTCTGGCGCCGTTGCCGGGGAGGCTAGGTAAGCGGCACTCACACCCTGTCAACTAAGCAGTTTCTGGCGCCGTTGCCGGGGAGGTGAGTGCTTGAAGGTATATCTTTAGATCTTGCAATCGAATCCTTTTGTTTCTTGTTTTAGCACTAGTTTAGTTTATAAAATAAAACTACAAAAAAATGGAATTAAGTTTACCTCATACGCTTCATATTTTTAATATCTTTCGTGAGTATGATGGGAAGGAAAATTGTGCCAAGGTGTTAGAAGAAGAATGCATTAAAATGTTTGGCATTAAATTTTTGAATGATGAGCATGATTGCAATGTTGTTAGTATGAATTCCTTGAATAACCATGATGCTAATGATATGCAAAGCCACAAGCTTGGGGAAGCTATGTTTGATGAAGATGATATTTTTTGTACCCCAAGCTTTGATGAGAAAATTTACTATGATGAAAGCATGCCTCCTATCTATGATGATTATTGTGATGACAGGTATGCTTTAAAGAATAATGATAACCATGAAACTTGTCATCTTGATCTTAATTCTCAACCATATGATAGTTATTTTGTTGAGTTTGCTCCCACTACAATTCATGAGAATAAATTTGCTTATGTGGAGAGTAATAAAATTTTTGTGCTTGTAGATCATGAAAAGAATGCTTTAGGTGCTAGTTATATTTTTGAATTCATTCATGATGCTACTGAAAATTATTATGAGGGAGGATTATATGCTTGTAGGAATTGCAATAATACCACGTTTCCTCTCTATGTGCTTAAAGTTTTGAAGTCATGCTTGTTTTGCCTTCCTATGCTAGTTGATTATTGTTCCCATAAGTAGTTTTCTCACAAAATCCCAATGCATAGGAAGTGGGTTAGACTTAAATGTGCTAGTCATATTCTTCATGATGCTCTCTTTATGTTTCAGTTCTTATCTTTTATGTGAGCATCATTGAAATCATCATGCCTAGCTAGGGGCATTAAACGTTAGCGCTTGTTGGGAGGCAACCCAATTTTATTTTAGTTTCTTGCTTTTTGGTTCTGTTTAGGAATAAATAATCCATCGAGCCTCTGTTTATATGTGGTTTTATGTTTTAATTAGTGTGTGTGCCAAGTAGAACCTTTGGGAAGACTTGGGTGAAGTCTTTATGATCATGCTGTAAAAAACAGAAACTTTAGCGTTCACGAGATTAGCTAAAACTTTTTACTGGAGAGTGATATTTAGTTGATTCTTTCTGCAGATGATTACTAGAAAAATTCCTCAGTTCCACCAATTTATTTTAGAATTTTTGGAGTTCCAGAAGTATACGTTTGATACAGATTACTACAGACTTTTCTATTTTTGACAGATTCTGTTTTCTATGTGTTGTTTGCTTATTTTAATGAATCTATGGCTAGTAAAATAGTTTATAAACCATAGAGAAGTTGGAATACAGTAGATTTAACACCAATATAAATAAATAATGAGTTCATTACAGTACCTTGAAGTGGTGTTTTGTTTTCTTTCACTAACGGAGCTCACAAGATTTTCTATTAAATTTTGTGTTGTGAAGTTTTCAAGTTTTGGGTAAAGATTCGATGGACTATGGAATAAGGAGTGGCAAGAGCCTAAGCTTGGGGATGCCCAAGGCACCCCAAGTAGTATTCAAGGACAACCAAGAGCCTAAGCTTGGGGATGCCCCGAATGGCATTCCCTCTTTCGTCTTCGTTCATCGGTAACTTTACTTGGAGCTATATTTTTATTCACCACATTATATGTGTTTTGCTTGGAGCGTCATTTTGTTTTGTTAGTATTTGTTTTCTGTTATTTAAAATAATGTTTTGCATCTTTGTTTTCAATAAAAATGTCAAGGATAGCCTTTACTATGCTTATTTTGCAAGTATACGTGTTGCTATTTGAAAACAGAAAGTTTACCGCTGTTGCAAAAATTTCCTTGAAAAGTCAGAATGTGATAAAATGTTGAAACCTTTTCATAATAAGATATGATAAATTTACTACATTGGTAATTTCAGTTCATAATTTTTGGAGTTAGGGAAGTAGGATGAATCTTGCATTCTTTACAGACTATACTGTTTTGACAGATTGCTGTTATGTTTGCATTGTTTGCATATGTTTGCTTGTTTAGTGATTCTATTTGAGGATAGGAGTATTAAATATGCAGAGACATTTAGTATGCAATGTTGAATAATAATTTTAGTGATTTGTTACAGTAGAAGATGATAAGGTTTTGCATTGGTTTATACTAACTTATCTCATGAGTTCTTGTTGAGTTTGGTGTGGATGAAGCTTTCGAGATTTAGGAAGCCGAGATATAAAAGGAATTAAGGAGACACAAAAGCTCAAGCTTGGGGATGCCCAAGGCACCCCAAGATATTATTTCAAGAAGTCTCAAGCATCTAAGCTTGGGGATGCCCCGATAGGCATCCCACCTTCTCTCTTCAACAACTATCGGTTAGTATCGGTTGAACCTAAGTTTTTGCTTCTTCACATGAGTTGTGCTATCCTTGCAATGTAGTTTTATTTTGTTTTGCTTGCTGTTTGAATAAAGTATCAAGATCTGAAATTCTTAAATGGGAGAGTCTTCACATAGCTACATAGTTATTTAACTACTCATTGATCTTCACTTATATCTTTTTGGAGTAGTTTGTCATTTACTCGTGTGCTTCACTTATATCCTATGAGTAAATGGTTAAATGATTTGAATGTCATAAATCTGAAATTATATATGTTTCATATGCTTATCCCATGGGGAGTAATGCCTTCACATATAAGAAGTAGAGGTGGTAAAAGTTTTGAAGGTTAGCAAACATTGTATTGGTCACTTGAACAATTCATGAAAGAATATTGAAGGAAGAGAGATTTCACATATAAATATACTATCTTGGACATCTTCTATGATTGTGAGCCCCATTAATTATTTTCAAACCTGAGCAAATTAGTTGAAGTTGGACAAGGAAGAAAACATAATGAGTTATGCTTGGGTATATTTGTATAGAAGTTATATTGTTATGGATCCTCTAACATGTGGTGCTTGCTATTTAGAATCCTTTGCTAGCCAAATTCCTTGAACCAAGTTTCTTCCATGAGTGTACACCATATCTACTCAAATAATAATCTGTTTTCTATGCCCGAATCGCTCATGTAGCGACTAGGGGCTGTCAGTATCTTCCATGCTAGGTGGGTTATTCTCACGATGAGTGGACTCCGCTCATCATTCATGAGAAAATGGTTGGTAACTGGGATGCCCAGTCCTATGATCAAAAGATCAAAAACAAATTCGCAAATAATTTAAACAAAACTCCCCCAGGATTGTTGATAGTTGGATGGCACCCGTTGTTTCGGACAAGCCGTGGAGTGTGATTGTTGGTGGAGGGGGAGTAAAAACTTTACCGTTCTGTTTGGGAACCGCCTATAATGTATGTAGTATGGAAGATATTGGGAACTCTTGGTCGTTATGTTGACAATGAAAGCATACCTCTCAAAATTATTTTCATCTCTATTTTAGCTTCGAGCTCTGGCACCTCTGCAAATCCCTGCTTCCCTCTGTGAAGGGCCTATCTTTTACTTTTATGCAAGAGTCAATAGTATTCCTTCTCATTCCAATCTACTCTTTAGTTGGCAAGCATCATGTGATGGAAAGATCTAGGCATATATGGCCATTCAAACATATTTGAGCATGAATTATTACTGTTGACATTACCCTTGAGATAAAAGGTTGGGAGGCGAAACATTAAGCCCCTATCTTTCTCTGTGTTCGATGAATATTATTTGTTCTAAAAATATGCTTTGAGTGGTAGCAATCATGGAAGATTAAATGATAGTTGAGTATGTGAAGTTTGCTGAATCAAAGCTCTGACATAGACTCTTCCTGAAAATAAGATGAATTGTAATTGTTTGATGACTAATAACACGGTTTATTAGTTTTCAAGAAAGTTTATGTTCTATACTTTAACATGTGAATAGTTTGTTACTTGATCATGCAAAGTTTTATGATATGAGCTACTGTTATGACATATAATGATGCTAGAAAAGGTGATTGAAATTATCATTAATCAAACTTGTGCACCTGCTAGCATTCGCACTTCATAAATTCTTTCTTTTATCATTTACCTACTCGAGGACGAGCAGGAATTAAGCTTGGGGATGCTGATACGTCTCCAAGGTATCTATAATTTATGAAGTATTCATGCTATTATATTATTTGTTTTGGACGTTAATGGGCTTTACTAAGCACTTTTATATGATTTTTGGGACTAACCTATTAACCCAGAGCCCGGTGCCAGTGCCAGTTTCTGTTTTTCCCTGTTTCAGTGTTTCACAGAAAAGGAATATTAAACGGAGTCCAAACGGAATGAAACCTTCGGGAGAGTTATTTTTGGAATGGAAGCAATCCAGAAGACTTGGGGTGTACGTAAGGGAAGCAACGAGGAAGGCACGAGGCAGGGGGGCGCGCCCACCCCCCTCGGCGCGCACTCCACCCTCATGGGCCCTCGTGGCTCCCCTGATGTATTTCTTCCTCCTATATATACCAATATACCCTAAAACCATCGGGGAACAGAATAGATCGGGAGTTCCGCCGCCGCAAGCCTCTGTAGCCACCAAAAACCAATCGGGGCCCTGTTCTGGCACCCTGCCGGAGTGGGGATCCCTCACCGGTGGCCATCTTCATCATCCCGGCGATCTCCATGACGAGGAGGGAGTAGTTCACCCTCGGGGCTGAGGGTATGTACCGGTAGCTATGTGTTTGATCTCTCTCTCTCTCGTGTTCTTGAGGTGATATGATCTTGATGTATCGCGAGCTTTGCTATTATAGTTGGATCTTATGATGTTTCTCCCCCTCTACTCTCTTGTAATGGATGGACTTTTCCCTTTGAAGTAATCTTATCGGATTGAGTCTTTAATGATTTGGGAACACTTGATGTATGTCTTGTCGTGCGTATCTGTGGTGACAATGGGATATCACGTGACTCACTTGATGTATGTTTTGGTGATCAACTTGCGGGTTCCGCCCATGAACCTATGCATAGGGGTTGGCACACGTTTTCGTCTTGACTCTCCGGTAGAAACTTTGGGGCACTCTTTGAAGTACTTTGTGTTGGTTGAATAGATGAATCTAAGATTGTGTGATGCATATCGTATAATCATACCCACGAATACTTGAGGTGACATTGGAGTATCTAGGTGACATTAGGGTTTTGGTTGATTTGTGTCTTAAGGTGTTATTCTAGTACGAACTCTTGAATAGATCGATCCGAACGAATAACTTTGAGGTGGTTTCGTACCCTACCATAATCTCTTTGTTTGTTCTCCGCTATTAGTGACTTTGGAGTGACTCTTTGTTGCATGTTGAGGGATAGTTATATGATCCAGTTATGTTATTATTGTTGAGAGAACTTGCACTAGTGAAAGTATGAACCCTAGGCCTTGTTTCCTAGCATTGCAATACCATTTACGCTCACTTTTACCATTAGTTACCTTGCCATTTTTATATTTTCAGATTACAAAAACCTATATCTACCATCCATATTGCACTTGTATCTTCATCTCTTCGCCGAACTAGTGCACCTATACAATTTACCATTGTATTGGGTGTCTTAGGGACACAAGAGACTCTTTGTTATTTGGTTGCAGGGTTGCTTGAGAGAGACCATCTTCATCATATGCCTCCCACGGATTGATAAACCTTAGGTCATCCACTTGAGGGAAATTTGCTACTGTCCTACAAACCTCTGCACTTGGAGTCCCAACAACGTCTACAAGAAGAAGGTTGCGTAGTAGACATCAGTCATCAGCGAGTAAATCCAGGCTGTAGCAGCTGGGCTAGAAGGACTCAGGTAATCTGGGCTGTAGCAGGCTAACAGGACTCCGAAAGACACCGCGTGACATTTCCCTGAAGGGACAGACACAGGAACGAAGAAGGACACATGCCGGCCAGCCTAAGTGTTTTGGAGCAGTAGCAAGCTACCATGGCTCAGTGGAAGCACTAGGAGACATTTCCCGGTAAGAAAGGCTACCAAGGATATACAACTAGATAGTCAGATCCCACACATACCAAGCATTTCAATAACATGCACACAATATGCTCGATATGTGCAAATACAACATGGCATCAAAACATGACTCTACAACTCAAGTATTTCATTCAATAGGCTCCTAGGAGCGAGATATTACAAACATGGGTCCCATGACCCAACATTCAGAGCATACAAGTCAAAGCACAAGCGGAAGCTTAACATGTCTGAGTACAGACAACTACAAATGAAAAAGGCTGAGAAGCCTGACTATCTACCAGATCCTGTCGAGGGAACAAGATCATAGCTGAGATAATAAGCTAAACGTCGAAGTCCACACGGAACTACTAGTGAGACTGAAGTCTCTCTGCAAAAACATAAAATAGGCAAACGTGAGTACAAAAGTACCCAACAAGACTTACATCAGAACTAACTACATATGCATCATTATCAACAAAGGGATGGTGGGGTTTAACTGCAGCAAGCCAGCTTTGACTCAGTGGCTATCCTGAACTACGACTGCAAGTAACTCTTTTGAGGTGGCGCACACGAGTCCACATATTCACCATATCAATACACCACTATGGATCTGCTCCCGTCTCCCTACGAGAACGCCATCCATAGCACTCACGCTTATCTTGCGTACTTTAGAGTATCCACTTTCACTTGTCTATGAATTGTATAGGCAACCCAGAGGTCCTTTACCGCGGACGCGGCTATTCGAATAGATGATGTTAACCCTGCAGGGGTGTACTTCTTCACACATGCTCTCACCACTTACCGTCGTTTACACGACATGTACTCGGCAACCTCCAAGCGGAAGCCCAACGAGGGTGTCGGCCACGGCCTACCTAAACACTCAAGTCTCTAGTCCAGGTTTATCACTTATTCAGGTTCCATCCGCAGGGAGTCCGGCCGAAGTTTCCACATACAACGCCGAACGATGTGAGCAGGGTTCCCGAGACACCAAATGGGCGCCCGGTACACCATGCCACGTGCCTACCGCATCACAGCCCACCCCTCGGGTCAGCGCTGCGCACGGCCTCCAGCATACTACAAACACCAGAAACTACTTGCAACTCCTGGACAGAGGACAAGGGTGGTTAAGAAGCCGAGAGGGTCAATTAAGGATCCCAATGAGTGGTAGTAGCTATTCATGGATCACAAACACAGAACTCAGTTCCTGAGGACGGCTTCAATGAGACAACCCACCATGTACTCGTACATGGTCTCTCACCGCTACCTTTACCAAATCGTGTTCACACACTTAGCTCACACACAGTAGGACATGTTCACAACCTTCCACTTCATCCTCGATGAATCAGACCAGACTCAACTCTAAGCAGTAGCAGGCATGACAAACAAGCATGAATGAGTAGGCACATCAGGGCTCAAACAACTCCTACTCATGCTAGTGGGTTTCATCTATTTACTATGGCAATGACAGGACATGCAGAGGATAAGGGGTTCAACTACCGCAACATGTAACAGTTGAATCGTTGTTGTCCTAATGCATTGAAAGAGAGCAGAGCGAGAGAGTGGGTTCGTATCGGAATGAACAAGGGGGTTTTTCTTGCTTGGCACTTTTGAAGATAGTATAGTTCTTCATCGGTGTCATCGAACTCATCGTCGGAACATCGTCTACTGAGAGGGGACAAATACCGGCAAACAAGGAAGAACACAATCAATGCAATGCACAATATGATGCATGATCATGACATGTTAATATGCTATGATTTGGGCTAATGCAACTAGCAACAGGTTAAATGATGCTGGTTTGAATCCAAGATTCAAATTCAAACTCCATATGTGGATATTCAAATTCCATTCATACGATTTGTACTAAACAGCAGCTATAAATTGTTCTAACATGCATGAAAATGGTATGGATGGATAGATTGGATTTTTCTGATCATTTTTCATATATAACTTATTTCATTTGAAGTTACGGTTGAATTTATATGATTTTTAGAAGTTTTAGCCTTTTTCTGGATTTTCTGATTAATTAGAATTAAACTAATTCCAGAAAAGGATTTACTGCGTCAGCACTGCGTCATGCTTGCGTCACCATGTCAACTGAAGGAAATATGCCCTAGAGGCAATAATAAAGTTATTATTTATTTCCTTATAATCATGATAAATGTTTATTATTCATGCTAGAATTGTATTAACCGGAAACATAATACATGTGTGAATACATAGACAAACAAAGTGTCACTAGTATGCCTCTACTTGACTAGCTCGTTAATCAAAGATGGTTATGTTTCCTAACCATGAACAATGAGTTGTTATTTGATTAACGGGATCACATCATTAAGAGAATGATCTGATTGACATGACCCATTCCATTAGCTTAGCACCCGATCGTTTAGTATGTTGCTATTGCTTTCTTCATGACTTATACATGTTCCTATAACTATGAGATTATGCAACTCCCGTTTACCGGAGGAACACTTTGGGTACTACCAAACGTCACAACGTAACTGGGTGATTATAAAGGAGTACTACAGGTGTCTCCAAAGGTACATGTTGGGTTGGCGTATTTCGAGATTACGTTTTGTCACTCCGATTGTTGGAGAGGTATCTCTGGGTCCTCTCGGTAATGCACATTACTTAAGCCTTGCAAGCATTGCAACTAAATGAGTTAGTTGCGGGATGATGTATTACAGAACGAGTAAAGAGACTTGCCGGCAACGAGATTGAACTAGGTATTGGAATACCGACGATCGAATCTCGGGCAAGTAACATACCGATGACAAAGGGAACGACGTATGTTGTTATGCGGTCTGACCGATAAAGATCTTCGTAGAATATGTAGGAGCCAATATGGGAATCCAGGTCCCGCTATTGGTTATTGACCGGAGACGTGTCTCGGTCATGTCTACATTGTTCTCGAACCTGTAGGGTCCGCACGCTTAAGGTTACGATGACAGTTATATTATGAGTTTATGCATTTTGATGTAACGAAGGTTGTTCGGAGTCCCGGATGTGATCACGGACGTGACGAGGAGTCTCGAAATGGTCGAGACATAAAGATTGATATATTGGAAGCCTATGTTTGGATATCGGAAGTGTTCCGGGTGTAATCGGGATTTTACCGGAGTACCGGGAGGTTACCGGAACCCCCCGGGAGCTATATGGGCCATGATGGGCCTTAGTGGAAAAGAGAAGAGGCAGCCCCACATGGGCCGTGCGCCCCTCCCCACCCTTGGTCCGAATAGGACAAGGAGAGGGGGCCGGCCCCTCTCTCTCTTTTCCCCCCTCCGCGAATCCTATTCCAACTAGGATTGGGGGGCGGAATCCTACTCCTAGAGGGAGTAGGACTCTCCTGGCGCGCCCTCCTTGGCCGGCCAGCCTCCCCCCTTTAGTCCTTTATATACGGAGGCAGGGGCACCCCAGAGACACACAAGTTGATCCACGTGATCTTTTCCTTAGCCGTGTGCGGCGCCCCAGCCACCATATTCCTCGATAATATTGTAGCGGAGTTTAGGCGAAGCCCTGCTGCTGTAGTACATCAAGATCGTCACCACGCCGTCGTGCTGACGGAACTCTTCCCCGACACTTTGCTGGATCGGAGTCCGGGGATCGTCATCGAGCTGAACGTGTGCTAGAACTCGGAGGTGTCGTAGTTTCGGTGCTTGATCGGTCGGATCGTGAAGACGTACGACTACATCAACCAAACGCTTCCGTTGTCGATCTACTAGGTATGTAGATCACACTCCCCCCTCTCATTGCTATGCGTCACATGATCTTGCGTGTGCGTAGGAATTTTTTTGAAATTACTACGTTCCCCATCAGTGGCATCAGAGCCTAGGTTTTATATGTTGATGTTATATGCACGAGTAGAACACAAGTGAGTTGTGGGCGATATAAGTCATACTGCTTACCAGCATGTCATACTTTAGTTCGGCGGTATTGTTGGATGAAGCGGCCCAGACCGACATTACGCGTACGCTTACGCGAGACCGGTTCTCCCGACGTGCTTTGCACAGAGGTGGCTTGTGGGTGTCAGTTTCTCCAACTTTAGTTGAACTGAGTGTGGATACGCCCGGTCCTTGCGAAGGTTAAAACAACACCAACTTGACAAACTATCGTTGTGGTTTTGATGCCTAGGTAAGATTGGTTCTTTCTTAAGCCCATAGCAGCCACGTAAAACTTGCAACAACAAAGTAGAGGACGTCTAACTTGTTTTTGCAGGGCATGTTGTGATGTGATATGGTCAAAGCATGATGCTGAATTCTATTGTATGAGATGATCATGTTTTGTAACCGAGTTATCGGCAACTGGCAGGAGCCATATGGTTGTCGCTTTATTGTATGCAATGCAATCGCGATGTAATGCTTTACTTTATTACAAAACGGTAGTGATAGTCGTGAAAGCATAAGATTGGCGAGACGACAACGATGCTACGATGGAGATCAAGGTGTCGCGCCGGTGACGATGGTGATCATGACGGTGCTTCGGAGATGGAGATCACAGGCACAAGATGATGATGGCCATATCATATCACTTATATTGATTACATGTGATGTTTATCTTTTATGCATCTTATCTTGCTTTGATTGACGGTAGCATTATAAGATGATCTCTCACTAAATTATTAAGAAGTGTTCTCCCTGAGTATGCACCGTTGCGAAAGTTCTTCGTGCTGAGACACCACGTGATGATCGGGTGTGATAGGCTCTACGTTCAAATACAACGGGTGCAAAACAGTTGCGCACGCAGAATACTCAGGTTATACTTGACGAGCCAAGCATATACAGATATGGCCTCTGAACACAAAGACCGAAAGGTCGAGCGTGAATCATATAGTAGATATGATCAACATAAAGATGTTCACCGATGAAACTACTCCATCTCACGTGATGATCGGACATGGTTTAGTTGATTTGGATCACGTGATCACTTAGAGGATTAGAGGGATGTCTATCTAAGTGGGAGTTCTTAAGTAATATGATTAATTGAACTTAAATTTATCATGAACTTAGTACCTGATAGTATCTTGCTTGTTTATGTTGATTGTAGATAGATGGCTCGTGCTGTTGTTCCGTTGAATTTTAATGCGTTCCTTGAGAAAGCAAAGTTGAAAGATGATGGTAGCAATTACACGGACTGGGTCCGTAACTTGAGGATTATCCTCATTGCTGCACAGAAGAATTACGTCCTGGAAGCACCGCTGGGTGCCAGGCCTGCTGCAGGAGCAACGCCGGATGTTATGAACGTCTGGCAGAGCAAAGCTGATGACTACTCGATAGTTCAGTGTGCCATGCTTTACGGCTTAGAATCGGGACTTCAACGACGTTTTGAACATCATGGAGCATATGAGATGTTCCAGGAGTTGAAGTTAATATTTCAAGAAAATGCCCGGATTGAGAGATATGAAGTCTCCAATAAGTTCTATAGCTGCAAGATGGAGGAGAACAGTTCTGTTAGTGAGCATATACTCAAAATGTCTGGGTATAATAATCACTTGATTCAATTGGGAGTTAATCTTCCAGATGATTGCGTCATTGACAGAATTCTCCAATCACTGCCACCAAGCTACAAGAGCTTCGTGATGAACTATAATATGCAAGGGATGAATAAGACTATTCCCGAGCTCTTCGCGATGTTGAAAGCTGCGGAGGTAGAAATCAAGAAGGAGCATCAAGCGTTGATGGTCAACAAGACCACTAGTTTCAAGAAAAAGGGCAAAGGAAAGAAGAAGGGGAACTTCAAAAAGAACGGCAAGCAAGTTGCTACTCAAGAGAAGAAACCCAAACCTGGACCTAAGCCTGAAACTGAGTGCTTCTATTGCAAGCAGACTGGTCACTGGAAGCGGAACTGCCCCAAGTATTTGGCGGATAAGGATGGCAAGGTGAACAAAGGTATATGTGATATACATGTTATTGATGTGTACCTTACTAATGCTCGCAGTAGCACCTGGGTATTTGATACTGGTTCTGTTGCTAATATTTGCAACTCGAAACAGGGACTACGGATCAAGCGAAGATTGGATAAGGATGAGGTGACGATGCGCGTGGGAAACGGTTCCAAAGTCGATGTGATCGCAGTCGGCACGTTACCTCTACATCTACCTTCGGGATTAATATTAGACCTAAATAATTGTTATTTGGTGCCAGCGTTAAGCATGAACATTATATCTGGATCTTGTTTGATGCGAGACGGTTATTCATTTAAATTAGAGAATAATGGTTGTTCTATTTATATGAGTAATATCTTTTATGGTCATGCACCCTTGAAGAGTGGTATATTCTTGTTGAATCTCGATAGTAGTAACACACATATTCATAATGTTGAAGCCAAAAGATGCAGAGTTGATAATGATAGTGCAACTTATTTGTGGCACTGCTGTTTAGGTCATATCGGTGTAAAGCGCATGAAGAAACTCCATAACGATGGACTTTTGGAACCACTTGATTATGAATAACTTGGTACTTGCGATCCGTGCCTCATGGGCAAGATGACCAAAACGCCCTTCTCCGGTACTATGGAGAGAGCAACAGATTTGTTGGAAATCATACATACAGATGTATGTGGTCCGATGAATATTGAGGCTCGTGGCGGATATCGTTATTTTCTCACCTTCACAGATGATTTGAGCAGATATGGGTATATCTACTTAATGAAACATAAGTCTGAAACATTTGAAAAGTTCAAAGAATTTCAGAGTGAAGTTGAAAATCATCGTAACAAGAAAATAAAGTTTCTACGATCTGATCGTGGAGGAGAATATTTGAGTTACGAGTTTGGTGTACATTTGAAAAATTGTGGAATAGTTTCGCAACTCACGCCACCCGGAACACCACAGCGTAATGGTGTGTCTGAACGTCGTAATCGTACTTTACTAGATATGATGCGATCTATGATGTCTCTTACTGATTTACCGCTATCGTTTTGGGGGTACGCTCTAGAGACGGCCGCATTCACGTTAAATAGGGCACCATCAAAATCCGTTGAGACGACGCCTTATGAACTGTGGTTTGGCAAGAAACCAAAGTTGTCATTTCTAAAAGTTTGGGGCTGCGATGCTTATGTGAAAAAGCTTCAACCTGATAAGCTCGAACCCAAATCGGAGAAATTTGTCTTCATAGGATATCCAAAGGAAACTATTGGATACACCTTCTATCACAGATCCGAAGGCAAGACTTTTGTTGCTAAATTCAGAAACTTTCTAGAGAAGGAGTTTCTCTCGAAAGAAGTGAGTTGGAGGAAAGTAGAACTTGACGAGGTAACTGTACCTGCTCCCTTATTGGAAAGTAGTGCATCACAGAAAACTGTTTCTGTGACACCTACACCAGTTAGTGAGAAAGCTAATGATAATGATCATGAAACTTCAGAACAAGATACTACTGAACCTCGTAGATCAACCAGAGTAAGATCCGCGCCAGAGTGGTACGGTAATCCTATTCTGGAAGTCATGCTACAAGATCATGATGAACCTACGAACTATGAAGAAGCGATGGTGAGCCCAGATTCCGCAAAGTGGCTTGAAGCCATGAAATCTGAGATGGGATCCATGTATGAGAACAAAGTATGGACTTTGGTTGACTTGCCCGATGATCGGCAAGCAATTGAGAATAAATGGATCTTCAAGAAGAAGACTGACGCTGACGGTAATATTACTGTCTACAAAGCTCGACTTGTCGCAAAAGGTTTTCGGCAAGTTCAAGGGATTGACTACGATGAGACCTTCTCACCCATAGCGATGCTTAAGTCTGTCCGAATCATGTTAGCAATTGCCGCATTTTATGATTATGAAATTTGGCAGATGGATGTCAAAACTGCATTCCTGAATGGATTTCTGGAAGAAGAGTTGTATGATGCAACCAGAAGGTTTTGTCGATCCAAAGAGAGCTAACAAAGTGTGCAAGCTCCAGCGATCCATTTATGGACTGGTGCAAGCCTCTCGGAGTTGGAATAAACGGTTTGATAGTGTGATCAAAGCATTTGGTTTTATACAGACTTTTGGAGAAGCCTGTATTTACAAGAAAGTGAGTGGGAGCTCTGTAGCATTTCTGATATTATATGTGGATGACATATTACTAATTGGAAATGATGTAGAATTTCTGGATAGCATAAAGGGATACTTGAATAAAAGTTTTTCAATGAAAGACCTCGGTGAAGCTGCTTACATATTAGGCATTAAGATCTATAGAGATAGATCAAGACGCTTAATTGGACTTTCACAAACCGCATACCTTGACAAAGTTTTGAAGAAGTTCAAAATGGATCAAGCAAAGAAAGGGTTCTTGCCTGTGTTACAAGGTGTGAAGTTGAGTAAGACTCAATGCCCGACCACTGCAGAAGATAGAGAGAATATGAAAGATGTTCCCTATGCATCAGCCATAGGATTTATCATGTATGCAATGATGTGTACCAGACCTGATGTGTGCCTTGCTATAAGTCTAGCAGCGAGGTACCAAAGTAATCCAGGAGTGGATCACTGGACAGCGGTCAAGAACATCCTGAAATACCTGAAAAGGACTATGGATATGCTTCTCTTATATGGAGGTGACAAAGAGCTCATCGTAAAAGGTTACGTTGATGCAAGCTTTGACACTGATCCGGACGATTCTAAATCGCAAACCGGACACGTGTTTACGTTAAACGGTGGGGCTGTAAGTTGGTGCAGTTCTAAACAAAGCGTTGTAGCGGGATCTACATGTGAAGCGGAGTACATAGCTGCTTCGGAAGCAGCAAATGAAGGAGTCTGGATGAAGGAGTTCATATCCGATCTAGGTGTCATACCTAGTGCATCGGGTCCAATGAAAATCTTTTGTGACAATACTGGTGCAATTGCCTTGGCAAAGGAATCCAGATTTCACAAGAGAAGCAAGCACATCAAGAGACGCTTCAATTCCATCCGGGATCTAGTCCAGGTGGGAGACATATAGATTTGCAAGATACATACGGATCTGAATATTGCAGACCCGTTGACTAAGCCTCTTCCACGAGCAAAACATGATCAGCACCAAGGCTCCATGGGTGTTAGAATCATTACTGTGTAATCTAGATTATTGACTCTAGTGCAAGTGGGAGACTGAAGGAAATATGCCCTAGAGGCAATAATAAAGTTATTATTTATTTCCTTATAATCATGATAAATGTTTATTATTCATGCTAGAATTGTATTAACCGGAAACATAATACATGTGTGAATACATAGACAAACAAAGTGTCACTAGTATGCCTCTACTTGACTAGCTCGTTAATCAAAGATGGTTATGTTTCCTAACCATGAACAATGAGTTGTTATTTGATTAACGGGATCACATCATTAAGAGAATGATCTGATTGACATGACCCATTCCATTAGCTTAGCACCCGATCGTTTAGTATGTTGCTATTGCTTTATTCATGACTTATACATGTTCCTATAACTATGAGATTATGCAACTCCCGTTTACCGGAGGAACACTTTGGGTACTACCAAACGTCACAACGTAACTGGGTGATTATAAAGGAGTACTACAGGTGTCTCCAAAGGTACATGTTGGGTTGGCGTATTTCGAGATTAGGTTTTGTCACTCCGATTGTCGGAGAGGTATCTCTGGGCCCTCTCGGTAATGCACATCACTTAAGCCTTGCAAGCATTGCAACTAAATGAGTTAGTTGCGGGATGATGTATTACAGAATGAGTAAAGAGACTTGCCGGCAACGAGATTGAACTAGGTATTGGAATACCGACGGTCGAATCTCGGGCAAGTAACATACCGAGGACAAAGGGAACGACGTATGTTGTTATGCGGTCTGACCGATAAAGATCTTCGTAGAATATGTAGGAGACAATATGGGCATCCAGGTCCCGCTATTGGTTATTGACCGGAGATGTGTCTCGGTCATGTCTACATTGTTCTCGAACCCGTAGGGTCCGCACGCTTAAGGTTACGATGACAGTTATATTATGAGTTTATGCATTTTGATGTACCGAAGGTTGTTCGGAGTCCCGGATGTGATCACGGACGTGACGAGGAGTCTCGAAATGGTCGAGACATAAAGATTGATATATTGGAAGCCTATGTTTGGATATCGGAAGTGTTTTGGGTGAAATCGGGATTTTACCGGAGTACCGGGAGGTTATCGGAACCCCCCGGGAGCTATATGGGCCATGATGGGCCTTAGTGGAAAAGAGAAGAGGCAGCCCCTCATGGGCCGCGCGCCCCTCCCCACCCTTGGTCCGAATAGGACAAGGAGAGGGGGCCGGCCCCTCTCTCTCTTTTCCCCCCTCCGCGAATCCTATTCCAACTAGGATTGGGGGGGGGGGAATCCTACTCCCAGAGGGAGTAGGACTCTCCTGGCGCGCCCTCCTTGGCCGGCCAGCCTCCCCCCTTTAGTCCTTTATATACGGAGGCAGGGGCACCCCAGAGACACACAAGTTGATCCACATGATCTTTTCCTTACCCGTGTGCGGCGCCCCAGCCACCATATTCCTCGATAATATTGTAGCGGAGTTTAGGCGAAGCCCTGCTGCTGTAGTACATCAAGATCGTCACCACGCCGTCGTGCTGACGGAACTCTTCCCCGACACTTTGCTGGATCGGAGTCCGGGGATCGTCATCGAGCTGAACGTGTGCTAGAACTCGGAGGTGCCATAGTTTCGGTGCTTGATCGGTCGGATCGTGAAGACGTACGACTACATCAACCAAACGCTTCCGTTGTCGATCTACTAGGTATGTAGATCACACTCCCCCCTCTCGTTGCTATGCGTCACATGATCTTGCGTGTGCGTAGGAATTTTTTTGAAATTACTACGTTCCCCATCATCAACAGGGTCGGTCCAGGTCAAACCTGACCAGTGGGGACCACTGGTCAGTGACTCAGTTAGTTAACTGAGTTAATTAGACTTATACTAATCCTAACAAAATGTCAGCATGGCTGGGCCCACATGTCAGTGGCTTAACTAATTAACTAAATTAATTAGCGCTAACTAATCTAACACCTAAGTAAACAGGGCCTGGCCACACGTCAATGAGCCAGAGTGGGTCAAACTATGGTCAAACCCGGGTCAAAACTCGCCAGAGTTGACCCGCGGCTCGTCGCCGGCGACGCCAGCGACGGCGGAGGGCGTCGGAAACACTCCTCCGGCGATGAAATCGGCGGCTGAGGGGCTCTATGCATTGCTGGCGCTCCTCCGCATTCAACGGGACCAGAGTTAGCGGCTGGGGTGGCCGGAGTCGAGCGTGGCATCGACCTCGGCGGCGGCCGGAGCTTGGGCGAGACGCGAGCGAGAGCTAGGGGCACGGGATGGCAAGCTGCGGCGTGCTACAAGCTCGTGGGGAGGCACTGAGCGCAGTGGTGTGCTCGTCTTCGAGCTTCAGCAGCCGTAGCCACGGCGGCGAAGAGCTCTCGGGCTCGTTGCGAACGGCGGCTAGAGAGGAAAGTAGAGCACGGGGAGAGGGGGAAACAAAGGCGGAGCTCACAATAGAGTCGAGGATGGTCTCAGCGAGCTCAGGGATGTGGCGGAGGCGGTGAATCAACGGCGGCGGTCTTCGGTGGCCGAGGAAGGAAACGGCGGAGCTGGCAGCATCTATGGGCTTCCGGCGCCGTGCCTCTTGGTGAGAAGGAAGGGGGGGACCAGGCGGAGCTCGTGGACATCACGGTGAGGCGAGGGGAGAACGGTGGCCGTGGCAAATGGTGTCAGCGACGACGAGCTCCGCTCTGGCGCATGCGGGGAGAGAGCAGAGGAGGGGGAGGAGCGAGGGAGAGCGCGAGGGGGTTCGAGGGGCGTCGTGGCGCCTCCAGAGAAGGCCAGGCGTCGAGGGGGAGTGGCAAGCTGGAGGTGGCCGGGGCGCGGGCGCGCGCACGGCGGCCACACGCCCTCCTGCCCACTGGCAGGAGGTGGAAGACGACAAGGAGGAGGAGGTGGGCTGGGCCGTCCACCTGGGCCGCCAGGTAGGCTGCGCAGGTAAGTTAGGTAGGTTTCCTGCCTTTTCTATTTTTCTTCTGTTTTCTATTATTTTGTAAGTTGATGGCTGTATTAAAAATGCCAGGGCATTTCCAAAAATCATGAAACTGCTCAATGCCACTGTTTGGAATATATCCAAAAGTAAACATTTTAGTTTATGATTATTTGACCATTTAAAATATTTTATAGCATTTAAATGCCCAAATGCAATTAACATATGATTCAATTCAGTGACCCTCTGTTTTCCTAGAAAAGTGTACACCATTTTTGTCATAGGTTCTAGACCAAGGCAAAGATGATGAACATTTTAGAAGGGCATTTCAGGTTCATTGAAAAAGTATTTTAGTAACCCTAGTTGAGTTGGGTGGTGCTGGGAGTTTCTGTCATCCCCATTTCAAGTTTCTGAGAAAATTAAACATGATGCAACACCAGATGCTAGCATTAAGCAGTACCAGAAGCTAGGGATGTGACAACTCACCCCCACTAAACAAGAATCTTGTCCCGAGATTCAAGACATGAGGTAAGAAGACAAAGGGGACACTAAGTATCACAAACTTCATGATCCAACTGTCTTCTCGGGGTTGTTGATTTGTTGACTCAAATTGATCTTAATGTCTTTGCTTTCGAGATCTTCATCCACCACGAGGACAAAAGAGCGAAACATGTCTACATAGATGGATCATCTTAATGATCACAAGATCAACTCACGGAATGAGACATAGCAACATCTCTTGAGCTGAGACACGAAGCACACATCTAGAGGGATGGAGTGGAACAGATGACGAGGGTTCACCAGGTAGACAACAATTCCACACTTAAGAGGGTGGTGAACGGTTGTCATCGTAGCGAGGATTTGAGTTGCCATGACATCGCAACGGAACACCTTAGAGGAGGGTGACTCGTAGAATTATCCCTTAAGTGGCAAAAAGAATTACTTTTGATTCAGAGATCAATAAAATTCTCTATACTAGCCTGAGGCAATTCTCGAGCAATCGTTTGAAAGAGTTCGGTAGAATGGCATACTCGGACTGGAATGGATGATGTGGATTACCTTGTTGAAGACAACGCAATTGATGATTTTGCTTATCATCAGAAATGGATGGGACCCATGGTAGAATGGCACATTGGCGGTGCAAGCTGGGAACAAAATGCAAATGCTGGGAATGATTCTGGTAACTGGGGAGAAACCCAACAGTAGAGAGTGAATCCACTGTTTGAAAGGTTATAGCATAACCGAAAAAAACTGGGAGCAATCCCGGTTAGTGCCAGTGATAACACCTACTGCTTGTGTGTGCTCTCAAGAACTTGAGCATTTCCATATTCATCAAGGTTTTACCAATATCTGTGTCAAGGATCCTGGTAACACAACATACTACCATGATGAATGGTGATGGACGATGCAGATGCAAAAGAAGATAACACTTTCTCAGATTTTACCTTAGTGAGGCCAAAGGGCAAAATCTGGACGATCGACCGAGAGACAGTTAGCACTCCGCTTCTAATGTTCTCCTTGATGTGCTAGCGTAACTTTGATATCTAGAACATCAAGTAAAAGGTCGGACTTCAGGAGCTCAAGAATCCTGAAAGGAATAACTTTTGGGGTAAATCCTACGAGATCCTTATGGGGAGGTGGCTAACTTCCTCAAACAAGATACTACAATAATAGGTCTTGCGGTTGGGTGTGTTGGCCATGACATCCACTTTACCGGTTATGGTGAGACCAATATTATAGTTCTTGGGAAACGTTCCAACCATCATATCCGCCTGAGATTCAGATCTGGTTGATGTCAGGATATTCCAGCCTCATCAAGTCTAGAAAGAAAAATGAAAGTTTGCAACATAAATCGATGAGATGACGTTGCGAGATTCTCGGGAAATGGACTACGGTACTAAGCTCCAAAATATGAGCTGGTCCTGCTACAATATGTGAACACGTTGTCCGAGACAAGCATGAACACATAGTAGTCTTATAATAAAACACTACCGAGTTTAGAAGGGGATCCATCAACGAGGACATCGAAGCCCTTGCGTAAGTCTAGCTCTTAAGAAGGAACTTCTTCTCCTTGATCAAATCAATCAGTGGCTTGGTGTGCTAGGGATACGTATAGAATGAAGATGATCAGTCTATCAGACCATAGAATACTTCGCACGTGCATAACTGACTTGGGATGATTCTAGAGGATGTAAAAACATGCTTTCTCGAATTCACGGCGGCAACTTGCATCAAATGCACATGAATTAGAGGAAGTCACTTCTTTCATCCAAGCATATGCTTCATGAACGGGACATGAAGATAATGCTTATAAAGTTTCCAATACTAGCTAGATGTTCAACACGGATCATGGAGAACATAACAATGTTGCTGTTGGGATCAACAACAATTCATCTAGGTTTCCATATAAGTGGAGTTCCACAATTATGTGAACAAGGTGATAGCATTGGTCAGACCAAAAGATATAATGGTGTATGCTCGAGGAAGCAACCACGAGTAAGACAACATTACGAATATCGTTGGTTCTGATTTGATTTGATGACAACCCATACTCAAATCAAGGATTGGATAAGACAATAGTGCCGACAATTGATCACGAGAATCAATCAATGGAGATATCATCTTTATTCAACATACACACACACACACAAGATATCCCTTTGGGGTGAACTAAGTCAGGTAAGCTTTTATCCTCCAACTCTCCAAGTTGTTGTTTAGCTTAAGAAACTAGCTCAAGGGTATCCAACACAGACTCTTGGAGAAAAGGTGGTTCGTAGGGATAAACCAACTTGATCACGAGCTCAACATATGGGTCAGGGGACAACCTGGTAATACTTCCGAGAAGATATTCAGAAAATCACGAACCACCTATATGTTACCAAGCTCGAGAGCAATCTTGCTTCCGAGGCAAGATGATGTGATCAAATAAGCAAGGAATTGACACAATCCTAACTCATTGATCGAAGAGTGCACCGGAAATAAGGACTAGGTAGCACGATTAATCTTAGAATGGTAATTCAATAACCAACATGGTAAGAACGAAATTATTGTCCCTTAACTACTAGGCAACGGAGTTGCTAGGAGTATAGATTTCACACACCATGATTCACTTGTCGGCATTCCGGTTGTGACAACACAAGAACCGAGAAATGAATAATGATGGCGAGAAGTATCACTACGTCAAGAATTCATAAGAGAAGGTGCAATTCTCACGACATTCCTGACATAAAGTGGGTAATACTTCAGGGTAGAACAGAACAAAAGTTGGATTAGCATTTTGATCTGCGGAACACAACTGCTTTGACCCAACCCGAGAAATGGATAAGGTACTGGGGTTTGTTTCTCCCAGTCATTCCGGAATAGAATGGCTTGACGGACCGCAAGAATAGTAGGCATCGATGAACACGAGTGCATAACTACTCCTGACTATCAATTGATAGACGAGGGCCAGAAAACAATTAAAGAGGGACAACTCAAGGAACATATAACTTTCTGAGTTGTGGATACATAGGTTAGCATGTCGAACAAGTTCAACATATTTCTTCCGGATAACCCATGCAGAAAAGGTAGGACTGTGGCAGAGTCACAATATAGGATGGAGAACTCATCGAGAGCACTCTTGTTGTGATCTTTCTGTTCTGCAAGGAAGTTCTGCCATAAGCAGTTCATGGTATTTGGAAGAACGATATACCACGAACCTCGAGGACTAACGCAAAGGTTACTAATATCCTAAAGGAACTAGCAAACACTATCAACATGAGGTAAGTAGGGTGAATCTCGGGTTCAAACCCCAGGAGTCGAATACCTACTACTAAGTGGCATCACGGGATGCTTTCGAGAATGATGGCCAGAATCATCACACTAGGAACACAAAGCATGGCTAGATTACTAGGTGATACTCTAGACACCTAGGGTCATAATAATAGCTCCAACCTATATACCGAGGCAATGAAGTACCTCATCACACTAGCTAGTGTGGTTAAACTGGCCCAAAGGAACTTCGGAGCGGTAAGAAGGAATTTGCAAATGCATCAGATTGTTTAGAAACCTGGGATGACTCGGACAACATAACGGCTGTAAATGCTCAAAGGATTTGAGACATCCTGCAAAAATGGTGGCATAACCACTCAGAAGCACAATATCAAGAATCTGAGGCCAGCTATGAATACACGGAAGTAGTAGAAACTAAACTGAGGCTTAAATCCAACAGTCTTATAAGTCTACGGATTAGTAACACGTGATCCTGATAGACAGAAGAGAAAGCCTAGTTCCTTAACCCCGTAGGAAACATAAGATGACTCAGATCAGAAGGGCATAAGGTATAAGGAGTAAAAAGAGCCTTACGTTCCATCCCACAATCAAATCCCTTATATAACTAAAGAATTTCTAGACTCAACTTCGATCAGTTTGGCTTAGTAATCCTACAGGCAGTCAGGCTCTTATACCAAAGCTGCCAGGACCCTGATCCTATGCCACACCGATCTAGCATGTAACACCTCGTATCACTCTGCGGCCTCACGCACGGTATTCCCACGGGTGTTGCCTTACCAGGCCCGGGACCATTTGCGCCTTTTGGCTCACGTATATGATAGTGTCGCTAGCATCCATATCACAAAGAACCCGGGCTGACATGGCTAGTCGTGAACCCAAAGTGGCGCTAACTTACAGGGACATGCATACATGACCCAACAACGAACGTGTCGGTCATCAGCGAGTGAACCCGGGCTGTAGCAGCTGGGCTAGTAGGACTCTGGTAATCCGGGCTGTAGCAGGCTAACAGGACTCCGGTAGACACCGCGTGACATTTCCCCGAAGGGACAGACACAGGAACGAAGAAGGACACATGCCGGCCAACCTAAGTGTTCCGGAGCAGTAGCAAGCTACCATGGCTCAATGGAAGCACTAGGAGACATTTCCCGGTAAGAAAGGCTACCAAGAATAAACAACTAAATAGTCAGATCCCACACATACCAAGCATTTCAATAACATACACACAATATGCTCGATATGTGCAAATACAGCATGGCATCACAACATGACTCTACAACTCAAGTATTTCATTCAATAGGCTTAAAGGAGCGAGATATTACAAACATGGGTCCCATGACCCAACATTCAGAGCATACAAGTAAAAGCACAAGCGGAAGCTTAACATGTCTTAGTACAGACAACTACAAATAAAAAAGGCTGAGAAGCCTGACTATCTACCAGATCCTGCCGAGGGCACAAGATCGTAGCTGAGATAACAAGCTAAACGTCGAAGTCCATGCGGAACTACTAGTAAGACTGAAGTCTCTGTGCAAAAACATAAAATAGGCAAACGTGAGTACAAATGTACCCAACAAGACTTACATAAGAACTAACTACATACGCATCATTGTCAACAAAGGGATGGTGGGGTTTAACTGCAGCAAGCCAGTTTTGACCCAGTGGCTATCCTGAACTACGACTGCAAGTAACTCTTTTGAGGTGGCGCACACGAGTCCACATATTCACCATATCAATACACCATTATGGATCCGCTCCCGTCTCCCTACGAGAACGCCATTCATAGCACTCATGCTTATCTTGCGTATTTTAGAGTATCCACTTTCACTTGTCTATGAATTGTATAGGTAACCCAGAGGTCGTTTACCACGGACGCGGCTATTCGAATAGATGATGTTAACCCTGCAGGGGTGTACTTCTTCACACACGCTCTCACCACTTACCGTCGTTTACACGACATGTACTCGGCAAATTTCAAGCGGAAGCCCAACAAGGGTGTCGGCCACAGCCTACCTAAACACTCAAGTCTCTAGTCCAGGTTTATCGCCTATTCAGGTTCCATGCACAAGGAGTCCGGCCGAAGTTTCCACATACGGCCCCGAACGATGTGAGCAGGGTTCCCGAGACACCAAACGAGCGCCCGATACCCCGTGCCACGTGCCTACCGCATCACAGCCCACCCCTCGGGTCAGCGCTGCGCATGGCCTCCAGCATACTACAAACACCAGAAACTACTTACAACTCCTGGACAGAGGACAAGGGTGGTTAAGAAGCCAAGAGGGTCAATTAAGGATCCCAATGAGTGGTAGTAGCTGTTCATGGATCACAAACACAGAACTCAGTTCCTGAGGATGGCTTCAATGAGACAACCTACCATGTACTCCTACATGGCCTCTCACCGCTACCTTTACCAAATCGTGTTCACACACTTAGCTCACACACAGTAAGACATGTTCACAACCTTCCAATTCATCCCCGATGAATCAGACCAGACTCAACTCTAAGCAGTAGCAGGCATGACAAACAAGCATGAATGAGTAGGCACATCAGGGCTCAAACAACTCCTACTCATGCTAGTGGATTTCATCTATTTACTGTGGCAATGACAGGTCATGCAGAGGATAAGGGGTTCAACTACCGCAGCATGTAACAGTTGAATCGTTGTTGTCCTAATGCAGTAAAGAGAGCAGAGTGAGAGAGTGGGTTTGTATCAGAGTGAACAAGGGGGTTTTGCTTGCCTGACACTTCTGAAGATAGTATAGTACTTCATCGGTGTCATCGAACTCATCGTCGAAACGTCGTCTACTGAGAGGGAACAAATACCGGCAAACAAGGAAGAACACAATCAATGCAATGCACAATATGATGCATGATCATGACATGTTAATATGCTATGATTTGGGCTAATGCAACTAGCAACAGGTTAAATGAAGCTGGTTTGAATCCAAGATTCAAATTCAAACTCCATATGTGGATATTCAAATTCTATTCATATGATTTGTACTAAACGGCAGCTATAAGTTGTTCTAACATGCATGACAATGGTACGGATGGATAGATTGGATTTTTCTGATCATTTTTCATATATAACTTATTTCATTTGAAGTTACGGTTGAATTTTTATGATTTTTAGAAGTTTAAGCCTTTTTCTGGATTTTCTGATTAATTAGAATTAAACTAATTCCAAAAAAGGATTTACTGCGTCAGTACTGCATCATGCTTGCGTCAGCAGGTCAACAGGGTCGGTCCAGGTCAAACCTGACCAGTGGGGCCCATTGGTCAATGACTCAGTTAGTTAACTGAGTTAATTAGATGCAAGATTGTGACTATAATGCATGCTATATGGACAGACATGAATCGATGGACCCATGATAAGGCTTCATTCAATCCTTTCCAAGCCGTGAAAGCCGTCCGCGATGATCTACTTCTACTAGATCTACCTAAACCTAAGCGCGGCATCACCGGGGTGCAATGGAGGCCGCCGGATGTTGGCTGGGTAAAAATCAACACTGATGGAGCAACAAACACCGAAGCTCATTGTGCAGGAGGAGGTGGAGTAGCTCGCTGTCATCTCTCTTTCCTAGGAGCTTGGAGTAAACCCTTCCATGGAGTAACTGATCCTCTGATTGCCGAAGCACTGGCTCTTCGTGAAGGTGTTATCTTCGCCCAACTACGTGGATTCTCACACGTTGTGATGGAGGTTGATAGCTTGGAGGTGCTGAACCTTTGGTCATCGCGCAACAACTCACTTTCAGTTATTGCGCCTATTTTAGATGAAATTGGGGAGAAGTCGGAAAGTTTTATATCTTTTTCTATTAGGCACATCCCGAGGGATGGTAATCGTATGGCCGATCTTTGTGCTAAGCAAGCCTGTGCCTTGTCGGTGTCGGACTGCTGGCTGGATGAGTGCCCTAGCTTTCTTATTAGCAGCCTTCGGGCATATTCTAATCGGATGTTATTAATGCAATAAAGCTCCCCATGTTCCATGAAAAAAAAACTATGATCTATACAAACATTCTATGTGTTTGGTGAAAAAAAATATTTTGTCCTATATTTTTTTTCCATGATGTGTTATTTTCAATGCTACTATATGTTACGGGCTTGTTCGGAACGGAGGAATTGGAAATCAATTTGGAACGGAGGAATTTGAAAACAAAGGAATCGTAGGAAATACATAAAAGTGATGTTTGGAATGTAGGAATGCAAATCAAAGGTTCCCAAAATTTATGTGTTGAACAAAACATTACGGTCAAATAAAAAAATTATAATGGTTAAATCGAAGCACTTATAACCAAAATTAACAAAAATAGCTAGTGGGCCGGAAGAAACGTGGGCTCTACCAGTTTTACCGTCCCATCTTATCCTCTCCCCACGTTATCTACTAGTGATTTGCGCGAGAGAGGCCGCGGTTCTATCAGCTGGCAAATGGAATAATGTGTGTTACGAAAAGCACATGTACACAACGGTGTTTTATGTTTGAAACACACAGATAAGACATCTTTCATGGGATGATGGGAGATACAATACGTTGTAGTCTAAAGAACAGAATTGCAGTTCAGAACACTGAAAGATAGCAATTGCATGGAAGCAACTACACAATTGCTTGGCCTGCAAAAATGGCAACAAAAGAAGAGCGTAAATAAGCAAGGCTTTTCAACAGTCGCTGGGGCATCTGTTCCCTTGTCCGAAGTCTGCTTTTGTTTGGGAAGCATTGCCTTGTCCAAGATTGGATCTTCACCAACGAGTACGGATGGCAACGGGCCCGATCCCCGATGGGGAATTCTTCTATTAGGGGGTGTCATGAGCAACAACGGTAACGAACCAAATTAAATTTGAAGTTCAAAATCATAGAAAAGAGATCGATGCATATACAAAATCAAAGCAGAAAAGTGCATAAGCATGGAACATGTCATTTGACACCAATAGGTAGTAAATTTCTAACTATAACAGCATTGATTTTAAGGCGTCCCGCCTTGGACGCTTAGGCGGTAAGGCGCCCCCAGCGCCTTACAAATATGCCCGCCTTAGGCGCTTAGGCGTCGCCTAGGCGATAAGGCGCCCCCCCCCCCCCCCCCCCCAGCGCCTTAGGTCGCCTTACCGCCTAACGAGAAAAGAAAAGAAAAGAGCCACACTGACAAACCTTTGCCGATTCGATAGAAACGAGAAAAACGTGAGAGTAAAAAATCTCTCTTTCCTCTGCCGATTCGATTCTCATTCCCCACCCCACCCTCTCCACTCCCACTCCCACTCCTCCATCCGCCGCCATCACTCACCGGCGATGAGGACGGCCCTCTTCAAGCTATAGCAGGCCAGGCGGCCACCATGGCGCTCCCACACTCGCGGCGGCCGCAGCGGATTCACCCATGTCGATCTGGTGGTCACGGCCTCTCGATCTGGAGGGATTTGGCAGCCATGGTGATGGTGGGGCGCCTACCTCCTTCGTCGGGGCTTGGGCAAATCCGAACAAATTTTGCAAGCAGAGCCTACAATATATAGCATTTAGGGGGCCATCTGAGCATCTGGCCACCACCAACTCTTACACTATTTCTTGTATGAACAAACAAGAAAACTATTCAAACGAAGCAACAATAATTCCATCATACATTGTCAGTTCACTTAAATATTGTGCAAATATATTTAATTAGGTAAGTCATATAAGGTGACTTATCTCATTCAAACAATGTGGCAGAAGTCGTAGCAAGTAGCATTTTCTACCCTGCCTATTCATATATTAGAGGGAGTGATTAAATAAGAAGGTGCATGAAATAGAAAGCTAACCGGCACTGTTAAATGCTCCATTTTAAAACAATAAAAATCAGGAAGTGGGTTGTAAGCAAAACAGTACAAAGGAAATAGCTGTACAATGATAAGCAAATTCAGGAGATTTTCTTTTCCACCTCTAATAAGGTACATATTTGCCTCTTTACCAGACAGCTATCTCTGTTAAATAAATATCACCATCCAAATCTGGTGCACATATAAGAAATTAATCAACACCAAACCTGCAGAGAATGCCCATTAGTCTTGCAGATAGATACCAAGACATATATCTCGATTTCAGCATATCAAGAGATTGTGGCAAGCAGTTGGACAGATGTCAAGCAAGTTGCAGCATACAAAAACCTGCTTAAGAACGACGCTGCATATTTCATTTCAGAATTAAAAGGCCAATACGTGCTATGAAGCATCACCTTGCTAAAAGGCAGTAGCTCCAATACTTGTTATGGCTGAAAACTTTTTATCTAGACTCCTTGAGAATTGAGATGTAACTAAGAGTTTAAACTATCATCTGCATCCGAAACAAGAGATCTAGAACATGAATGGCCATAACTGATGGTCATACAGCCTAGTTTTGATACAAATGATAGATGAGAAAATAAATTAGATACCTCCATGTGACTGTACAGTAAAACCGTGTTTCCTTAATAAATTTTTGCGTAATATTTGTGGAGCTGCCGTTCCACAGAATCATCCTAACTGAAAGTAATTGCAGCTGTACGCTAGCACAGAATGAGAAAACAGCAGCATAATACAAAACATTTAAAATCCATTAACATCATCCAAACATAAAGGGTCCAAGAAGTAGACATGGCAACATTTTGAGCTGTGCAAACTAGCGCTACAGTTGTAAGCTGTTTGCCACGCCCCTAAAAAACACACATCACAACAGTCACGAGCTGGCAAGAAACAGCTGATAGTCTAGTCAGAATCAGGGAAATAAACCGGGGTCGACAACGCAACGTCGATCTCATTGAGCACGGGCGGGAGACGTGAGTGAAACCAGGCAAATTTGCGAGTACCATTCATCACCTCATCGACGTCAAACGCTAACACTGAGCCCACCACTCCAACTTTCACTAATAATGCGCGCACCACTTGAACTTTGCCTAACTCATACTCCTCAACAACACATTCTTTGACTATTTCCTGAGCGTCCTCCACCAGAGGCATGAGCGCAAGTGCCGTGTTCTTGAGGAGTAGGAGGGCTTCCGGGAAGCCGTCGTCTCCCAGCTTGGCCTCAACGAGGGGCAACAGATAACGCTTGATCTTGTCGAGCTCCAACGCCACGCCTGCCACGAGCGAGAGGAGATGGATCTGGGCCTGGGGGCATCACCAGTACCTCCGCTCAATCAGGTTGCGGAGGAGGAGTGCATACGAGTCGCTCGCTATGCTCAAGGACTCCAGAGAGACGAGCTTTAGAAACATGCGCCCATGGAAGTGGTCCTGCAGGGCTTGGAGGTCGGCATGGCAGGAGATGCGCACGTGGACCATCTATCTTTTCCTTGCGGCGGCGGCGAGACGAGTCGGAGATGCTGGGGGTTGTTGCGGCGGCAGCGAGACGGAGACGGAGACGGTGGGGGTTGTTTTTATATATAGGCCTATGGATATCCGCCCCGGCCCAGCTGCCTGCCCTCCTACCTCAAATCGGATCCGACGGTACCCTAAATCCCATCTAACGCTAGCAAACAGATCGTCCCCATCGCCGCCGCAACAACCACCACCATCTCCTCGCCGCCGCCGCAACAACCACCATCATCTCCTCCTCGCCGCCGCCGCACCTCCGTGTCGCCGCCGCCGCACCTCCGTGTCGCCGCCGCCGCCGCCAAAAGGGAAAGAAAAGGGAAAAAGGGATGGTCCGCGTACGCATCTTCTGCCATGCCGACCTCCAAGCCCTGCGGAAACGCTCCGATCAGCTCCTGTCTGTAGAGCTCGTCTCTCTGGATTCCCTGCGCATAGCGAGCGACTCGTGTAAACTCCTCCTCAACCTGATTCAGGGGAGGGACTATCCCATCGAGGTCAATATTGCGGAGCGGAGGTACTGGAGCTGCAGCCAGTTGGTTCTCCTCTCGCTGATAGCAGGCGTGGCGCTGGAGCTCCACAAGATCAAGCATGATCTGTATCCCCTCCTCGTTTCTTGGAGTGGCAACACCCTTTATGTTTGGATGATGTTAATGGATTTTAAATGTTTTGTATTATGGTGCTGTTTTCTCATTCTGTGCTAGCGTACAACTGCAATTACTGAAAGTACAGTCACATGGAGGTATCTAATTTATTTTCTCATCTATCATTTGTATCAAAACTAGGCTGTATGACCATCAGTTATGGCCATTCATGTTCTAGATCTCTTGTTTCGGATGCAGATGATAGTTTAAACTCTTAGTTACATCTCAAGGAGTCTAGATAAAAAGTTTTCAGCCATAACATGTATTGGAGCTACTGCCTTTTAGCAAGGTGATGCTTCATAGCACGTATTGGCCTTTTAATTCTGAAATATGCAGCGGCGTTCTTAAGCAGGCTTTTGTATGCTGCAACTTGCTTGACATCTGTCCAACTGCTTGCCACAATCTATTGATATGCTGAAATCGAGATATATGTCCTGGTATCTATCTGCAAGACTACTGGGCATTGTCTGCAGGTTTGGTGTTGATTAATTTCTTATATGTGCACCAGATTTGGATGGTGATATTTATTTAACAGAGATAGCTGTCTGGTAAAGAGGCAAATATGTACCTTATTAGAGGTGGAAAAAAAAATCTCCTGAATTTGCTTATCATTGTACAGCTATTTCCTTTGTACTGTTTTGCTTACAACCCACTTCCTGATTTTTATTGTTTTAAAATGGAGCATTTAACAGTGCCGGTTAGCTTTCTATTTCATGCACCTTCTTATTTAATCACTCCCTCTAATATATGAATAGGCAGGGTAGAAAATGCTACTTGCTACGACTGTACAAACAATCCTTCCCAGTGCCATTCTGCCACATTGTTTGAATTGAGATAAGTCACCTTATATGACTTTCCTAATTAAATATATTTGCACAATATTTAAGTGAACTGACTATGTATGATGGAATTATTGTTGCTTCGTTTGAATTGTTTTGCTGCTTGTTCATACAAGAAATAGTGTAAGAGTTGGTGGTGGCTAGATGCTCAGATGGCCCCCTAAATGCTACTCCCTCCGATCCATAAAAAGTGTAGCCTATTTTGTACTAAGGTAGTACAAACTTTGTACTAAGTGACCGACACTTTTTATGGATCGGAGGGAGTATATATTGTAGGCTCTGCTTGCAAAATTTGTTTGCATGTCTTATAATGGGTTTCCTTTCTTACAAGTATAATTTGACCTTCATGCTTGTGATTCTCGGTAAGACTTTGTTTAGATGTAGTCAGTCCGGTTCCAGGTGGAATTCTGTCATCAATGTTTACATGCAAAGGTTTGTTAGTGTGGCTCTTTTTTACTGCCTATTGTTATAGTTAGAAATTTACTACCTATTGGTGTCAAATGACATGTTCCATGCTTATGCAGTTTTTTGCTTTGATTTTGTATATGCATCGATCTCTTTTCTATGATTTTGAACTTCAAATTTAATTTGGTTCGTTACCGCTGTTGCTCATGACATCCCTAATAGAAGAATTCCCCATCGGGGATCGGGCCCGTTGCCATCCGTACTCCTTGGTGAAGATCCAATCTTGGACAACGCAATGCTTCCCAAACAAAAGCAGACTTCGGACAAGGGAACAAATGCCCCAGCGACTGTTGAAAAGCCTTGCTTATTTACGCTCTTCTTTTGTTGCCATTTTTGCAGGCCAAGCAATTGTGTAGTTGCGTCCATGCAATTGCTATCTTTCAGTGTTCTGAACTATGCAATTCTGTTCTTTAGACTACAGCGTATTGTATTTCCCATCATTCCATGAAAGACGTCTTATCTGTGTGTTTCAAACATAAAACACCTTGTGTACATGTGCTTTTCGTAACACACATTATTCCATTTGCCAGCTGATAGAACCGCGGCCATCACTCGCGCAAATCACTAGTAGATAACGTGGGGAGAGGATAAGATGGAACGGTAAAACTGGTAGAGCCCACGTTTCTTCCGGCCCACCAGCTATTTTTGTTGATTTTGGTTATAAGTGCTTCGATTTAACCATTATAATTATTTTATTTGACTGTAATGTTTTGTTCAACACATAAATTTTGGGAACCTTTGATTTGCATTCCTACATTCCAAACATCACTTTTATGTATTTCCTACGATTCCTTTGTTTTCAAATTCCTTCGTTCCGAATTGTTTTCAAATTCCTCCGTTCTGAACATGCCCGTAACATATAGTAGCATTGAACATAACACATCATGGAAAAAAGTATAGGACAATTTTCTTTCACCAAACACACAGAATGTTTGTATAGATCACAGTTGATAGTCCATACATGAAACGGATAATTAAGCATCTACTAATAGAGTGCCCGTGCTAACGCTACGGTATACATCTTAAAGTTCACACAATGCGAACTTTCATATTCAATGTCACATCAACAAACAGTTTACATTTAACTACTTCAAGATTACACGCTTGAATCTTCCGAGAGGGAAATACAATAGTCACCCTCCATCAGGCTCCTTCATATAACAACCCAATTTAGGGCACGACTGGATCTCAGTCGTCTGAGATTTTATTAAATCTCAGTCGATTGTATCTCACGTGGAATCTATTTCTTTTTTCTTTTACGTTAATCTAATGTGTTCATTTTATAGTGGGCTAAAACCTCCGTGATGGCTTAATGGGCCGAGACTAGGGCATGAAACTGCAGCAGGTTGGGTCTTGACATGGCGGCTAAGGAAAAACAAATGAACGACAGACGCTAGAATATTCTCAAAAAAAAAAGACTGACGCTAGAATGGAAAAACAAAGGAAAAGGATCACAAAAGAAGAGGAATAAGCTGCTATGACGTATAGGAATGAGTCGCACATAGGTCTAGCGCACACTACTATGAAAAGGCCTGTTAGTGATGCACCTATTTTGGCAATTAATGACGCACTATAGGTGCACCACTATACTCACGCCACTAGTAACAAGTACTAATGGCGCACCAGGGGTGCGCCATTAATATACCAGATAATAGTGGCGCACCACATAGTGCGTCATTACTATGTCCAACGGTGCGCCATTACTATCTGATTTAGTAATGGCGCACCACATATTTGGTGCGCACATTTTTTCTTCAATTTTTTTTTCGTTTTTTCTTAATATCGGGTCACTGGGTCCAACGGTGCGCCATTACTATCTGATTTAGTAATGGCGCACCACATATTTAGTGCGCCATTACTAACATTTTCCTTCAAATTTTTTTCAATTTTTTTTCGTTTTTTCTTAATCTCGGGTCACTATGGCTTCAAATCGCACTCCGTGGTCAAACTTCCCGAAAGGTCACCCATCCTCACACTACTCCAGCCCGAGCACGCTTAACTTCGCAGTTCTATCCAACTCCAGCACCAGCTCACTTAACAGGCACTTGTTGATATATTTATCATATCAATCCTATTAAACCTTGTTGATGTCTATGACTTTGTTCATGTTCATGAGTGTGATAATATTTTGAAAAAATATTTCAAACTTCCCGGTCATATTACGTATCATATTTTGAGCATTTTTTCCAAAAAAAATTCGAAACCAGTTTTTTTTCTGTTACTAGTGGCGCACCTAGCAAATGGTGCGCCATTACTAAGTTTGAATTTTTTTCATCCCCCCTAGATCTTAAAAGCCCCATATCTTTTATGTTAGGTTTTGGGGATTTCGAAACCCCGTTGAATTCGGATGTAACTTTTCGAGTAGATGATTTTTCATATAAAAAACTTTTTAATCCGAGTTCGTATGCAAAAGTTATGCCCATTTTACTAAATTCTACAGAGATTTTGCAAATAAAGTCGAAATTCATATTTGTAAATTTTTCCAACAACTAGACCACATATCACATGGGAAACTTATTTTCTTTTATTTTTTGACATTTCCATCATTTTCTTTTATTTTTTCTAAAACTGAAAAGGCGGTCCAAGAGGGGGGGTGGGTGGGTGGGGTGCAAAGAAAGTTAGTAATGGCGCACCTTCACAAAATGCGCCATTACTATGTGTATGACTTGGTCAAACCTTGGTCAAAGTTAGTAATGGCGCATTTTGTGTAGGTGCGCCATTAAGTAATAGCGCACCTATGCAAAGTGCGTCATTACTAAGTTTGACCAAGGTTTGACCCAGTCATACACATAGTAATGACGCACTTTGTACAGGTGCGCCATTACTATGTCAACTAGTAATGGCGCACTATCCCCTGTTGCGCCACTGCTAACAAATTTTTTTATTTTTTTTTCAAAACTAGTAATGGCGCACCATACACCAGGTGCGCCATTAGTAATATGTCAATAATGGCATACCTGTATCTGGTGCGCAGCACCACATACATGGTGCGCTATTAATGTCCATATTAGCTATAGCCCTTTTTGTAGTAGTGGCAAGTTGAAAAAAATGTCCAACCTACAAACCATAGCTGCGTATAATACATTTTTCTTGTTTTGAAAACTCAATTTAACTCAGATCTTACTTACAACTCACTTGCAATTCCTATAAATATTTTTCGTAGTTGCAACCCACTTGCAATTGAAAAATAACCCACTTATAACCGGGAACAACTCAGTTTCAACCCAGTTGCAACTGCAAAAAAATTAGTCGCAACTCACTTGCAAGCGGAAAAACTCCGTTGCAACCCACTTGCAACCGGAAAAAAACTCAGTTTCAACCTACTTGCAACCGGAAAAAAATCCAGTTTCAACCTACTTGCAACCGGAAAAACTCAGTTGCAAACCACTTGCATCCGGAAAAAGCTCAGTTGTGACCCACTTGAAACCAGAAAAAAAAACTCAGTTTCAACCCACTTGCAAGTGGAAAAACTCAACCGCAACCCACTTGCAACCGGAAAAACTCCGTTGCAACCCAGTTGTGACTAGAAAAACTCAGTTTCAACACACTTGCAACTGGAAAATTCAGTCGCAACCCACTTGCAACCGGAAAAAAACTCAGTTGCAACCAACTTGCAACTCCTAACTAGGACGATTCACAACTCAACTGTAATTGTTAGCAACATTTTTGTAGTTGTAAACCACTGGCTACTAGATCAGTTGCAACCTACTTGTAACTACTCCTTCTGATCCAAAAAAACTGCCGAAGGTTATATGAACACGTGGTACGTGGTAGGTTGTTTTCTTGCGACAAATTTAGTTGATCAAAGGGAGTAGAAAATATCAGTTGTGACCCACTTGCAACTCCTAAGTAGCACGATTCATCATGCGAAAGACCATCAACATTTTTCTTCAATTATAACTGTAAAAAAAAACTCTTTTACAATACTTGCAACCTAACATTAACCACGACATAATTTAATGGCTTAGAAGGTGATCGAACTCTAACTAATGCAGAATTTAATCGGCGCTATTCTTTTAGTGGTAGGTGACGTGCCCGTTAACAGCGAGACGCCCGTGGTGACTTCGTCAAACTCAAGATCTGCCAGATGTACGTTCATAGGAGTGTCTTTACTTGCGTGTTTGTGAGCGTCTACATCTGTACTGTGTTTCTCAAAAAAAGAGGCAAACACAACAAAAAGCACGAGACGTGCACAAGCTGGCAACGTACAAAAAAAGGGAAACACTCGCATGGCATGAGATACTACACTATCGTTGTGTACGGGAAGAAAAAACAAGCAAGAGGTAGGAGTGACTAATTTGATGAGAAAAAAAGGCCCAATCACTACAACACGTACTAGATTTTGAGGCATTCAAAAGTACCTCAAATAGTTAAATTAGTGCCTTAAAATGTTTTTTGAGACAAAAATAAAAATGTCGCCTTCGCTCATGTAGGGAAAAGTCTTTTGAGGCACTACTCAATAATGCCTCAAAAGTGGAGTATTTGAGGCACTTTGGAGTGCCTCAGATACTCACCTTTTGAGGCACTATTGGGAGTGCCACAAATACTATCCTTTTGAGGCACTGTTTAGTGCCTCAAATACTACATCCTTTGAGGCAGTTTTGAGTGCCTCAAATACTATCCTGTTAAGCACTAATTTGAATGCCTCAAATATTGAGTATTTGAGGAACTATTTGGAGTGCCTCAATTGATACCTATTTGAGGCACTATTCAAAATTCCTAAAAAGCTAACCATTTGAGGCACTATTTGGAGTGCCTCAAAAAGTAAGTATTCGAAAAGTGACACCACATGCATAATTCAAATTTCAGGTCGCAATTCAAATTCAAAATTTAAAAACAGGATGCAAATTACATCATCTGACATCATTTATCCATGAAAGTAAGACTGAGCTCTCACAAATGTAAAGCAACAGACAAGTTGACAACATATGACCATATAAACGTCATCAAGCAATCAAGCATCTGACGCCTAGTCTCAACTTACAACTGGCAGCATTTGACAACATATAACAGCCTCAGAATTTGTGAAATCCTAGCAGCTAGGTACTTCCATACTTGAATGTCAAACCCGTGAACTTGCTTTGCTCCTCCTTATCTTGCTTGTACCTTGTGTTACAGTAGCAGCAACATTACCATCCCTTTGCTTGAAGATGGATCCATCAGGATTTGTGACCTGCAGCCATAGTTCAGATTCATCAAAAGAAACCTCAACAAATAATGTTTGTTAAGGTACAGTGTGGCATGTGCCAAAAGAAACCATTACCTGAAAAATAGTAATGACAAAATATTGAGTATTTCAAGAACTACTTTTGGTAAATAATGCAATACATGAACATCTAGTCTTCCCTGAAAGCTCATAACAATCAATATCGAGCTATCTTCAATATGCTGGTATGAAAGACCCAAGAGGCCGAGACAATCTAGCATTGTGTAAATTGTGCACTTCAGTTATTATAGCCTAAAGCAATAGCAACAACAGGTTCGCTAGGATATGTAAACAGAGACACACAGCTTGGCATGAATTCCTACACGGTAATGTTAACATCCAAGTTTCCTACACCTGCAACTAAATTTGGTGCAATACATATTCTCTTCCCGTATATAGCAACAAGAAATCCACATCATCCTTTTGCAAAAAATAATACCAAACTGAACCACTGCCGAAAAGATAGCGTGTTGTTAACCATACAAACACCTGATGAGAACCTGAAATATACAGTATAAGAGAAACCAAAAAACCATCTATCTGGTCCTTATAAGAGACAACAATAAACTGGAAAATAACTTTAGGAACTGAAACCTTTTGTAGGGAGGAGTAGCCATGCAAGCCTTATCGCTCCAGCATCTTATCCCGCGAGCCGCCACCTTACTCTTCCTTCCTGGCCACTAATCTACATGAAACCAAAATGCATTTCAGTGTAGTTCGACTTCTTAAGTACAATGTGCATATGTTCTGATGATTTGACCAGGAAAATGGATGCACAACTGGGCCACTTCTTCTCTAAATACATATTTTAATCAAAAAAGAGATATTCTAAGTGATAATCAACAAGAGATATTTTAATCCTACCTACACTTCTTCTCTGAATACGTATTACTGCAATCAACAATAGGTATGCACTTCTAATGATAGAAATTGTACTTCTTGCCGAAAATAATTCCAGTGCACTTCCTAGTATGAAGGTGTGTACTTCTGATGCCAAACAGTTTGTGCAACTGACAACTACTACTGTAGCAACTGACATATATAAACATCCTCAAGCATCTGACACCTAGTGTGGTTTGAGATTAATGTCAGAGCAGGCGTTAAGAGTATTATGAAAGTACAACCGTTGCACAGGAGTTCAACTCAAGAAACCTGATTACAAAATTACAACATTTGCACAAAGTTTGATTCAAACGGATAGCCGCTACGTAGTATAGAACAAAAAAGTGAGTGCACTATGCATAATAATGAATATATATATAAGGATGTAGGTTGGCAAGATCACTTCTTGTAGACCATGCGGCTTCCTGGAAAGCGTCAGAGCATCTGAAAAAAAACAGATTACCCATGCTCAGAGTGATGTTAACTAAATGGAAATCGGAATACGTACATTCTTATTAAGCTAAAAGCTTAAGTCATTTGACTCTGAAATGTAGCAGTAAACTATCAAGAAATGATCTCAAGACAACATGGCGACAAAACGTACATAAACATGCAACATACATGATCCTAGAGTAATTTGAAGGCAAATATGCACTCATACAGAAGAAAATGAGAGCATCTAGAAATATTTAATAAATGTGAAAAACTTATTTGAGCCGGTACAAATACTTACATAGGGAGTTCAAATAGCATCTTGTAAGCAAATAGCTATTTCCTCAAATGCACCCAATCAATCTATCCTTGTTACTCAGAATGTTATGTAGATCCAAGAAGTTTCCTAGAGAAGAAACACTATATCTCTACAATGACCCAAAAGGCTATGTTCATGTAAGAATACTATAATAGAAAGTGAGTTCACTTTGATGGGTCAAAAATTATTTCACGCCACAACAGAATAAATCGCAATATTCTGTTTGTAGACAGATTTAAAACAGATTGGTTACACAGTGACATGAACTACCAGTCTACCACAACACGCTGCACAGAAGAAATCCATTTGAACGAAATTTAGTATGACTGATCTAGGAAACATCTAAGGAGGAGGGCTCTGGTGCATGAAACTTCACATATATGAGATAGACTGATAGGGTATAATTAAAGAAGCATGAAAAGCGAAGGCATAAAAGTATATATCATAAGCACCGACCGAATAATGGAATTGCTGCAATTATGCCAAACCACTTGTTGCTTTGAAGAGTGAAACCAAAGCCCCCATGCTTCCAAGCTCCACTCTAAGTGATAAAGACCGTCTGCAAAAGAGGCCAAATGTTTATGGCACTGAACTGATGACTCACCGACAGTTATAAACATCAACATCAAATGCAGGAGCAGGGGATATAGACTAAAGCATTATAGTAGGGGTTGAAGTGGAAGTATTTGCATTAGGGAACAATTATAGTGAAGTGGATGTACTAATTCAAGCTCCTAGACAATTATTTACAGGTACTATTATAGCCCCAGCTACCAGGCCATCAGATCAAAAAGAGAAGGTTACCGATTAGTCCAATATGAACACAATAATATCTACAACCAATTACAGAAGGTTTGAATTGATATTGTGGGGTAAAACTAACTGACTAAAAAATAGAAAAATATTATTGCCGCCAGCCTCGGTCACAGTATCGTATGAATGAACTTGAGTCAGTATTCATCAAAAATAGCTTTATGCAAAGTAGAACCAATTTAATGACAGATGATGCTACATAACAATTGGAGGAAACAACCATGTGTATCTGTGAACATAAGAAATCTACAACATTGCAACCTCAGGTGATATAGCTCGATGGGAAAGATGGGCATTGTTATGGAGAGAATCCAATGTCTCTGCAACTTGTAGCAATCCATGTTTAGTGAAGTCAATCATTTTTATATTGTATGATCCTATCAAAGGTCGATGGCGGAGCCACCTAGGGTAGATGAACCCATAAGATTTTTATGAGTCACTGCATAAAAAGTTACAGGATCAGATATTTGCCAGAGGACATTGCAATTTTAGTAGAACAAACCCCAAAAGGAAGTTCATGTAATGAAAGGTTGCCGTAAACTTTTTAAACTATATGTGATCTGACTTGGTGAAGTTTGTGGACACTACACTGAAATTCTACATTAGAAATGATTCTCAGCTCAAGGTTTCTACTAGTGCTAATTAATGGACCAAATTGGGAAAACTTCTTAGTTTGTCACCCTCACCAAACAAACACTGATCATCTCAACTCAGTTGCAGGTGGTGAGTGGTCACTAGTGAGTATAGTAACCATGTACACACTGCTTTCCTTGTGTTTTTTCACAACTAATAAAATGGTAACTTCATGTTCCTATTTCACATGTTTGTCTTCATTTCTTACGCACACATTCAGGAACATCGGTATCTTCATGTCCTTCTTTCTCTGTTTGTTTTCCTGACTGCTTTTCTCTTTTGATTTTATCTTTTGAGGTAAACTGAGAGAATTTGAGACACTATTGAGTGCCTAATGTGAGCATTTGTGGAAGTTTTAACAGTGCCCCAAAAGGGTAACATTTAGTGCCTTAAATACTACACCATTAAGTTCACCAAATCAAGTCTCTAATTTAACAGGACTTTGGCATTAAGTTTTTTTTGAAAGGAAAGCGGTAGGGGAAGCCCCCCACAGCGAGTTTTTTCTTAAATAATAGGAAACCAAATTCGTGCCCGTGAGGAGTTGAACCTAGGTGGCTGGGTTGTACATCCACTCCACTAGCCAAGTGAGCTAGGCTCACTTCCTTAGTTTGGCATTAAGTTCACCAAATCCAGACTCAGAAAGTACATCAAAGATGGACCAATTAAGGTACTTGTTGAGCACGTCAATAGCATCAAGAAATTTAGGGTGAATATGAAGTTGGGGTTGGGAACAAAGAAGGCTATGCTGTCTGGTGGGTGGGCACAAGCTACAGCTAGGTACAAGATAAAGGAGGGAGAGATCTACATGTTCTCCTTCTGCCCATCAAATCTGCATGGTCTCATCCTCGAGCTCATTCCCTATGAAGAAGTGGCCTCAAGTACTAATGGTATGATAAGTACATATGCTAGGGAGTGTTATATGGATTCCCTAAATAATACTAAGTATCTAGTATGTTAAGGAATGTTATATGGATTCCTGTCACACTACTAAGTATCTAGTATGTGAACTGTCGGTGGGAAACGACACCTATGGGATCACAAGAATCCCTACTACGGTTGCCAGTGCGCGGGGTTGTGAGAAGAGCAGTATTAACAGTCAGCACAAGGATCGTTTACCCAGGTTCGGGCCGCGAGGATGCGTAAAACCCTAGTCCTGCTTTGGTGGATGTATTGAGTGTTCTTGAGCTCTCGAACTAGCTATGGTGGCTGTGTAGTCCCCAAGAGCCGAATCCTCCTCCAGTACGCCATGGGCCTCCTTTTATAGTCGAAAGGGGCTGCCACAATGGCACACAGGAGATGGAAAGGCCTACAGTACTATGAGCTTATCGCCCGTATTACAGGACAAGGTGCATTTAATGCATAGCTTAGGTGTCCCCTAGCTTTATCGGGGACGGGAGCGAGGCCCGTCCCGTTCGTCGCCGCTCCGCCTCACTTCGACATGCGCCCAGGCCAGCGGTGCATGCGGTGCAATGTAGGCAGGCAGGCAGCTGAGGTGGCCCGGTGGTGGAGCCTTCACGAAGATCTGCATGTCGCCACGCAGGTGCTTGCTGAGTTGGCGTAGAGGCCGCCCGTCGCCACGTAGGTGCCTGCCCAGCTGGTTGAGCTAGCAGCTGCTTGGGAACAGCGGTGGAGTCTTGGCCGATGCGGGCCTGGCTATGGCCGCGCTGATGCCCTCGGCAAGGGCCTTCCCGGGGGCCTGGCAAGGGTCTTGCCGTGGCGTTGCAGTCGTCCCCGGCAAGGTGCTTTCCGGGGGTCTTGTGGATCTCCTCGGCAAGGATCCCGCTGAGGGTCGCCATCTTCTGGTCCTCATCTGATCTCGTATATCTATGGTCTTGACAAAGATCTGCATGCCACCACAGAGGTGCCTCCCGAGCCCTGGTCCAATCGTAGTTGGTTGGGTTGGAACCCGTGGGCTCAAGGGCGGCTTGCTCTGTTGGTGTCGGGCGTGCCGCCCCGGCAAGGCCCTTGCCGGGGCTGCCGAGGTTGCCCCGGCAAGGGTCTTGCCGGGGGAACCTGCTTCGCCCTTCTGTCCTTTGTGTTCTTGGTCTTGGCGTTGCCTTGGGCTTCTTGTGCTTTGGCTCCTCTCCGGCTTCCCTCCTTTGCCCTGCTATTTGCGGCCGTGGCGTGCGGCTCCGACTGCCCGTGCACAAGTAAAGGGGTCAAAAGGAGAGCCCCTACTTTTGTACACCGACAGGAGCCCCCGGGCCTGGGCCACACATAAGCGCGATACGTTGTTGGGCTAGGCCCAAAATGGTGCGCAGACAGGTGGGGCGGATTCTTACCGCGGTAACTCTTCGTCCGCTGTCCTTCCCCACGACCCGCGTTGAACGCGCGATGTGGGGGGTCGTGTGTGACGTGGGGGCATGCATGGGGCGGTTCGCGAGCGCATGCGTCATGTCGCAGTAAATGGGAAAGAAGGCGGCCCGCGCCTTCTCCGTAAAAAGGAATAACCGCGGGCGCGCTGCTCACTTTACCCCCTCCCTTGCGTCTTCTCCAATCTCAGAGCCGCCGCCCCCTTTCTTCCTCTTTCTCGGGTTCTGGCCTTCCCTCACCGCCACTGTGTCTCCGCCGTCCTCTGTCTCTTGCTCCCCCTAGCCGCCATGGCGCCCAAATCCACCAAGGGGAGTGGCCAAGGACGCCAGAGCGACGGAGCCACTGGAGAGTGCGCTGGCGGCTCAACGGATGCAGCTCGCCTACTTCCCCTCGACGGTCGATGCGATCGAACTGCGGGATTACTTAAAGCCCCCGTGGGGGGTGAAGACGGGGGGAGAGACGACGGGGCATCCAGCCACGCACGTCATCCCCACCAACTGCACCGAGGCCGCCCCAAATCGGTACCCTTTCTTTGTCGACTACTTCTCTTGCGGGCTCTGTCCCCCTTTCTGCGATTTCTTCAGCGACGTCATGCACACCTACGGCTTCAACCTTTTGGATTTTACTCCAAATGCCGTGGCGTGCATGGCTCTTTTCGCGCACCTCTGCGAGGGCTTCGCCGGGGTGCATCCCAACACGGCGCTCTTTCTCCACTACTTCTCCCCTCGGATCCAACCGGGGGGCGCCATTTCCGGTTGCGTCACCTGGATCCCAAGGTCCAAGGGGGCGTACCCGGAGGGTGCCATGAAGGAGAGGTGGGAGGGTCCGCAAGGTGCCGCCGGACCGTAGAAGCGATTGGAGCGATGTCGATGCTGACAACGCGAAGCTTACGGTCGCCACCACCAGGATTCTCCGCCTCACCGAGGCTGGGCTCACCCTCGAGATGATCGGGGCGGATTTCATCCGCCGCCGAATGGCTCCGCTGCATAACAAGGGGAGGCCGGCCTGGCTCTTCACGAACGCCGCCGACATCATGAGGCTCCGCCCCGGCCTCGACCACAACCTCACGGTGATGAGGCACTCCCATCTCTGCCAGCGGCTCTTCCAGCTTGACGTGAACCGCGATGGTGAGGTCGAGTGGACCGGCAAGGCCGCGAGGGCCGCCGCGAAGGCTGGCAAGGTCGCCAAGGGGCCCCTGTTCAAGTTGCATGCGGGAATGGTCCCGCTGAGCAACAACTCTCGCCGGACTGACATCATCGCCATGATGCCGGAATTCAACGCGCATGGCCTTAACCCAAACTGGGTCTAGCCGGAGGACATTCAAATGCAGGAGTTCTTCGACACCTTGCACGAGGGGTACGTCACCGCCGAGCCGCGGCTCGTCCAGGACACCTCCCAGGTGGAGCTGGACTACATCGCCGCTAGGGCGGCGGAGGTGAAGCTCGCCAAGAAGGCCGGCAGCACCGGCGGCGTGGAGGACAAGGCCGCGGCGGAAGTGAAGGAGAAGGAGCTCGCCCAGTGGGCGGAGGCCACCGGGGAGGTCAGCAGCGCTGACACCGGGGCTCCTCTCATCGAAGACGTGGTCGGTGAGTCATCGGAGGGGGAGGAGGCCGAGGAGGAGGAGGACATGGCCGTCGATCCCCAGCCACGGGGGGAGGGCGAGTCCTGCGGCGGGCCACTTCCGGTGAGCCGGTACGGCCCGTCAAGGCCGCACGGCGGCCAAAATCTCCGGAGGAGTCCGCACGCCAGACGAGGGCCGCGGCGACGAAGAAGGTCGTCACGGCTGCGGTGGCGAAGAAGAAATCATCTGCCTCCTTTTCATCCAAGCGCGCGCAGACTCCGCCCTCCTCCCCAGCTTCGGCAGACGTCGACGCGGGGGTTGTAGGAAATATGCCCTAGAGGCAATAATAAAGTTATTATTTATTTCCTTATATCATGATAAATGTTTATTATTCATGCTAGAATTGTATTATTTAACGGAAACATAATACATGTGTGAATACATAGACAAACAGAGTGTCACTAGTATGCCTCTACTTGACTAGCTCATTTATCGAATATGGTTATGTTTCCTAACCATAGACAAAGAGTTTTCATTTGATTAATGAGATCACATCATTAGGAGAATGATGTGATTGACTTGACCCATTCCATTAGCTTAGCACTCGATCGTTTAGTATGTTGCTATTGCTTTCTTCATAACTTATACATGTTCCTATGACTATGAGATTATGCAACTCCCGTTTACCGTAGGAACACTTTGTGTGCTACCAAACGTCACAACGTAACTGGGTGATTATAAAGGTGCTCTACAGGTGTCTCCGAAGGTACTTGTTGGGTTGGCGTATTTCGAGATTAGGATTTGTCACTCCGATTGTCGGAGAGGTATCTCTGGGCCCTCTCGGTAATGCACATCACTTAAGCCTTGCAAGCATTGCAACTAATGAGTTAGTTGCGGATTGATTTATTATGAAATGAGTAAAGAGGCTTGCGAGAAACGAGATTGAACTAGGTATTAATATACCGACGATCGAATCTCGGGCAAGTAACATACCGATGACAAAGGGAACAACGTATGTTGTTATGCGGTCTGACCGATAAAGATCTTCGTAGAATATGTAGGAGCCATATGGGCATCCAGGTTCCGCTATTGGTTATTAACCAGAGACGTGTCTCAGTCATGTCTACATAGTTCTCGAACCCGTAGGGTCCGCACGCCTAACATTTCGATGACAGTTATATTATGAGTTTATATGTTTTGATGTACTGAAGATTTTTCGGAGTCCCGGATGTGATCACGGCATAACGAGGAGTCTCGAAATGGTCGAGACATGAAGATTGATATATTGGAAGCCTATATTTGGATATCGGAAGTGTTCCAGGTGAAATCGGGATTTTACCAGAGTACCAAGGGGTTACCGGAACCCCCCGGGGGCTTAATGGGCCATAGGGGGCCTTTGTGGAGAAGAGGAGAGGCGGCCAGGGCAGGGCCGCGCGCCCCTCCCCCCTAGTCCGAATAGGACAAGGAGAGGGGGGTGGCGCCCCCCTTTCCTTCCTCTCTCCCTCCTCTTTCCCCCTCCATTCCTAGTCCAACAAGGAAAAGGGAGGGAGTCCTACTCTCGATGGGAGTAGGACTCCTCCTGGCCGGCCGCACCTCCCCCCTTGCTCCTTTATATACGGGGGCAGGGGGCACCCTAGAGACACAACAATTGATCGTTTGATCTTTTAGCCGTGTGCGGTGCCCCCCTCCACCATAGTCTACCTCGATAATACTGTAGCGGTGCTTAGGCGAAGCCCTACGTCGATAGAACATCATCATCGTCACCACTCCATCGTGCTGACGAAACTCTCCCTCAATAGTCGGCTGGATCGGAGTTCGAGGGACGTCATCAGGCTGAACGTGTGCTGAACTCGGAGGTGCCGTGCATTCGGTACTTGATCGGTCAGATCGTAAAGACGTACGACTACATCAACCGTGTTGTGCTAACGCTTCCGCTTTCGGTCTACGAGGGTACGTGGACAACACTCTCCCCTCTCGTTGCTATGCATCACCATGATCTTGCGTGTGCGTAGGAATTTTCTTGAAATTACTACGTTCGCCAACAGTGGCATCCGAGCCAGGTTTTATGCGTAGATGTCATATGCACGAGTAGAACACAAGTGAGTTGTGGGCGATATAAGTCATACTGCTTACCAGCATGTCATACTTTGGTTCGGCGGTATTGTTGGATGAAGCGGCCTGGACCGACATTACGCGTACGCTTACGCGAGACTGGTTCTACCGACATGCTTTGCACACAGGTGGCTGGCGGGTGTCAGTTTCTCCAACTTTAGTTGAATCGAGTGTGGCTACGCCCGGTCCTTGCGAAGGTTAAAACAGCACCAATTTGACAAACTATCATTGTGGTTTTGATGCATAGGTAAGAACGGTTCTTGCTAAGCCCGTAGCAGCCACGTAAAACTTGCAACAACAAAGTAGAGGACGTCTAACTTGTTTTTGCAGGGCATGTTGTGATGTGATATGGTCAAGGCATGATGCTAAATTTTATTGTATGAGATGATCATGTTTTGTAACCGAGTTATCGGCAACTGGCAGGAACCATATGGTTGTCGCTTTATTGTATGCAATGAAATCGCCCTGTAATGCTTTACTTTATCACTAAGCGGTAGCGATAGTCGTAGAAACATAAGATTGGCGAGACGACAATGATGCTACGATGGAGATCAAGGTGTCGCGTCGGTGACGATGGTGATCATGAAGGTGCTTCGGAGATGGAGATCACAAGCACAAGATGATGATGGCCATATCATATCACTTATATTGATTGCATGTGATGTTTATCTTTTATTCATCTTATCTTGCTTTGATTGACGGTAGAATTATAAGATGATCCCTCACTAAATTTTCAAAGTATAAGTGTTCTCCCTGAGTATGCACCGTTGCGAAAGTTCTTCGTGCCGAGACACCACGTGATGATCGGGTGTGATAGGCTCTACGTTCAAATACAACGGGTGCAAAACAGTTGCACACGCGGAATACTCAGGTTAAACTTGACGAGCCTAGCATATAACAGATATGGCCTCGGAACACGAAGACCGAAAGGTCGAGCGTGAATCATATAGTAGATATGATCAACATAGTGATGTTCACCATTGAAACTACTCCATCTCACGTGATGATTGGACATGGTTTAGTTGATTTGGATCACGTGATCACTTAGAGGATTAGAGGGATGTCTATCTAAGTGGGAGTTCTTAAGTAATATGATTAATTGAACTTAAATTTATCATGAACTTAGTACCTGATAGTATCTTGCTTGTCTATGTTGATTGTAGATAGATGGCCCGTGCTATTGTTCCATTGAATTTTAATGCGTTCCTTGAGAAAGCAAAGTTGAAAGATGATGGTAGCAATTACACGGACTGGGTCCCTAACTTGAGGATTATCCTCATTGCTGCACAGAAGAATTACGTCCTGGAAGCACCGCTGGTGCCAGGCCTGCTGCAGATGCAACTGACAACGTTAAGAATGTCTGGCAGAGCAAAGCAGATGACTACTCGATAGTTCAGTGTGCCATGCTTTACGGCTTAGAACCGGGACTTCAACGACGTTTTGAACGTCATGGAGCATATGAGATGTTCCAGGAGTTGAAGTTAATATTTCAAAAGAATGCCCGAATTGAGAGATATGAAGTCTCCAATAAGTTCTACAGCTGCAAGATGGAGGAGAATAGTTCTGTTAGTGAGCATATACTCAAAATGTCTGGGTATAATAATCACATGATTCAACTGGGAGTTAATCTTACGGATGATAGCGTCAGTGATAGAATTCTCCAATCACTGCCACCAAGCTACAAGAGCTTCGTGATGAACTATAATATGCAAGGGATGGATTAGACAATTCCCGAGCTCTTCGCAATGCTAAAGGCAGCGGAGGTAGAAATCAAGAAGGAGCATCAAGTGTTGATGGTCAATAAGACCACCAGTTTCAAGAAAAAGGGTAAAGGGAAGAAGAAGGGGAACTTCAAAAAGAACAGGACGCAAGTTGCTGCTCAAGAGAAGAAACCCAAGTCTGGACCTAAGCCTAAGAGTGAGTGCTTATACTGCAAGCAGACTGGTCACTGGAAGCGGAACTGCCCCAAGTATTTGGCGGATAAGAAGGATGGCAAGGTGATCAAAGGTATATGTGATATACATGTTATTGATGTGTACCTTACTAATGCTCGTAGTAGCACTTGGGTATTTGATACTGGTTCTGTTGCTAATATTCGCAACTCGAAACAGCGACTACAGATTAAGCGAAGATTGGCTAAGGACGAGGTGACGATGCGCGTGGGAAATGGTTCCAAAGTCGATGTGATCGCAGTCGGCCCGCTACCTCTACATCTACCTTCGGGATTAGTTTTAGACCTGAATAATTGTTATTTGGTGACAGCGTTGAGCATGAACATTATGTTTGGATCTTGTTTGATGCGAGACGGTTATCCATTTAAATTAGAGAATAATTGTTGTTCTATTTATATGAGTAATATCTTTTATTGTCATGCACCCTTGAAGAGTGGTCTATTTTTGATGAATCTCGATAGTAGTGATACACATATTCAAAATATTGAAACCAAAAGATGCAGAGTTGATAATGATAGTGCAACTTATTTGTGGCACTGCCGTTTAGGTCATATCGGTGTAAAGCGCATGAAAAAACTCCATACTGATGGACTTTTGGAACCACTTGATTATGAATCACTTGGTACTTGCGAACCGTGCCTCATGGGCAAGATGACTAAAACGCCGTTCTCCGAAACTATGGAGAGAGCAACAGATTTGTTGGAAATCATACATACAGATGTATGTGGTCTGATGAATATTGAGGCTCGTGGCGGATATCGTTATTTTCTCACCTTCACAGATGATTTGAGCAGATATGGGTATATCTACTTAATGAAACATAAGTCTGAAACATTTGAAAAGTTCAAAGAATTTCAGAGTGAAGTTGAAAATCATCGTAACAAGAAAATAAAGTTTCTACGATCTGATCGTGGAGGAGAATATTTGAGTTACGAGTTTGGTCTACATTTGAAACAATGTGGAATAGTTTCGCAGCTCATGCCACCCAGAACACCACAACATAATGGTGTGTCCGAACGTCGTAATCGTACTTTACTAGATATGGTGCGATCTATGATGTCTCTTACTGATTTACCGCTATCGTTTTGGGGTTATGCTTTAGAGACGGCTGCATTCACGTTAAATAGGACACCATCAAAATCCATTGAGACGACGCCTTATGAACTGTGGTTTGGCAAGAAACCAAAGTTGTCGTTTCTTAAAGTTTGGGGCTGCAATGCTTATGTGAAAAAGCTTCAACCTGATAAGCTCGAACTCAAATCGGAAAAATGTGTCTTCATAGGATACCCAAAAGAGACAGTTGGGTCCACCTTCTATCACAGATCCGAAGGCAAGACTTTTGTTGCTAAATTCGGAATCTTTCTAGAGAAGGAGTTTCTCTCGAACGAAGTGAGTGGGAGGAAAATAGAGCTTGATGAGGTAACTGTACCTGCTCCCTTATTGGAAAGTAGTTCATCGCAGAAATCGGTTTCTGCGACACCTACACCAATTAGTGAGGAAGTTAATGATGATGATCATGAAACTTTAGATCAAGTTGTTACTGAACCTCGTAGGTCAACCAGAGTAAGATCCGCACCAGAGTGGTACGGTAATCCTGTTCTGGAGGTTATGTTACTAGACCATGACGAACCTACGAACTATGAAGAAGCGATGGTGTGCCCAGATTCCGCAAAATGGCTTGAGGCCATGAAATCTGAGATGGGATCCATGTATGAGAACAAAGTGTGGACTTTGGTTGACTTGCCCGATGATGGGCAAGCCATTGAGAATAAATGGATCTTCAAGAAGAAGACTGACGCTGACGGTAATGTTGTCTATAAAGCTCGACTTGTTGCGAAAGGTTTTCGACATGTTCAAGGGATTGACTACGATGAGACCTTCTCACCCATAGCGATGCTTAAGTCTGTCAGAATCATGTTAGCAATTGCCGCATTTTATGATTATGAAATTTGGCAAATGGATGTAAAAATTGTATTCCTGAATGGGTTTCTGGAAGAAGAGTTGTATATGATGCAACCGGAAGGTTTTGTCGATCCAAAGGGAGCTAACAAAGTGTGCAAGCTCCAGCGATCCATTTATGGACTGGTGCAAGCTTCTCGGAGTTGGAATAAACGCTTTGACTGTGTGATTAAAGCATTTGGTTTTATACAGACTTTTGGAGAAGCCTGTATTTACAAGAAAGTGAGTGGGAGCTCTGTAGCATTTCTGATATTACAGGTGGATGACATATTGCTGATTGGAAATGATATAGAATTTCTGGATAGCATAAAGGGATACTTGAATAAGAGTTTTTCAATGAAAGACCTCGGTGAAGTTGCTTATATACTAGGCATCAAGATCTATAGGGATAGATCAAGACGCTTAATTGGACTTTCACAAAGCACATACCTTGACAAAGTTTTGAAGAAGTTCAAAATGGATCAAGCAAAGAAAGGGTTCTTGCCTGTGTTACAAGGTGTGAAGTTGAGTAAGACTCAATGCCCGACCACTCCAGAAGATAGAGAGAAGATGAAAGATGTTCCCTATGCTTCAGCCGTAGGCTCTATCATGTATGCAATGCTGTGTACCAGACCTGATGTGTGCCTTGCTATAAGTCTAGCAGGGAGGTACCAAAGTAATCCAGGAGTGGATCACTGGACAGCAGTCAAGAACATCCTGAAATACCTGAAAAGGACTAAGGATATGTTTCTCGTTTATGGAGGTGACAAAGAGCTCATCGTAAATGGTTACGTTGATGCAAGCTTGGACACTGATCTGGACGATTCTAAATCGCAAACCGGATACGTGTTTACATTGAACGGTGGAGCTGTCAGTTGGTGCAGTTCTAAACAAAGCGTTGTGGCGGCATCGACGTGTGAAGCGGAGTACATAGCTGCTTCGAAAGCAGCAAATGAAGGAACCTAGATGAAGGAGTTCATATACGATCTAGGTGTCATACCTAGTGCATCGGATCCAATGAAAATCTTTTGTGACAATACTGGTGCAATTGCCTTGGAGAAGGAATCCAGATTTCACAAGAGGACCAAGAACATCAAGAGACACTTCAATTCCATCCGGGACTTAGTCCAGGTGGGAGACATAGAAATTTGCAAGATACACACGGATCTGAATGTTGCAGACCCGTTGACTAAGCCTCTTCCACGAGCAAAACATGATCAGCACCAAGGCTCCATGCGTGTTAGAATCATTACTGTGTAATCTAGATTATTGACTCTAGTGCAAGTGGGAGACTGAAGGAAATATGCCCTAGAGGCAATAATAAAGTTATTATTTATTTCCTTATATCATGATAAATGTTTATTATTCAAGCTAGAATTGTATTAACCGGAAACATAATACATGTGTGAATACATAGACAAACAGAGTGTCACTAGTATGCCTCTACTTGACTAGCTCGTTGATCGAAGATGGTTATGTTTCCTAACCATAGACAAAGAGTTGTCATTTTATTAATGAGATCACATCATTAGGAGAATGATGTGATTGACTTGACCCATTTTGTTAGCTTAGCACTCGATCGTTTAGTATGTTGCTATTGCTTTCTTCATAACTTATACATGTTCCTATGACTATGAGATTATGCAACTCCCGTTTACCGGAGGAACACTTTGTGTGCTACCAAACGTCACAACGTAACTGGGTGATTATAAAGGTGCTCTACAGGTGTCTCCGAAGGTACTTGTTGGGTTGGCGTATTTCGAGATTAGGATTTGTCTCTCCGATTATCGGAGAGGTATCTCTGGGCCCTCTCGGTAATGCACATCACTTAAGCCTTGCAAGCATTGCAACTAATGAGTTAGTTGCGGGATGATGTATTACGGAACGAGTAAAGAGACTTGCCGGTAACAAGATTGAACTAGTTATTGAGATACCGACGATCGAATCTCGGGCAAGTAAAATACCAATGACAAAGGGAACAATGTATGTTGTTATGCAGTCTTACCGATAAAGATCTTCGTAAAATATGTGGGAGCCAATATGAGCATCCAGGTTCTGCTATTGGTTATTAACCAGAGACGTGTCTCGGTCATGTCTACATAGTTCTCAAACCCGTAGGGTCCGCACGCTTAACGTTTCGATGACAATTATATTATGAGTTTATATGTTTTGATGTACCGAAGATTGTTCGGAGTTCTGGATGTGATCACGGACATAACGAGGAGTCTCGAAATGGTCGAGACATGAAGATTGATATATTGGAAGCTTATATTTGGATATCGGAAGTGTTCCGGGTGAAATCGGGATTTTACCGGAGTACCGAGGGGTTACCGGAACCCCCCGGGGGCTTAATGGGCCATAGTGGGCCTTTGTGGAGAAGAGGAGAGGCGGCCAGGGCAAGGCCGCGCGCCCCTCCCCCCTAGTCCGAATAGGACAAGGAGATGGGGGTGGCGCCCCCCCTTTCCTTCCTCTATCCCTCCTCTTTCCCCTCCACTCCTAGTCCAACAAGGAAATGGGAGGGAGTCCTACTCCTGGTGGGAGTAGGACTCCTCCTGGCGCGCCCCTCCTGGTCGGCCGCACCTCCCCCCCCTTGCTCCTTTATATGCGAGGGAAGGGGAGCACCCCAAAGACACAACAATTGATCGTTTGATCTTTTAGTCGTGTGCGGTGCCCCCCTCCACCATAGTCCACCTCGATAATACTGTAGCGGTGCTTAGGCGAAGCCCTGCGTCAGTAGAAAATCATCATCGTCGCCACGCCGTCGTGCTGACGAAACTCTCCCTCAACACTCGGCTGGACCAGAGTTCGAGGGACGTCATCGGGCTGAACGTGTGCTAAACTCGAAGGTGTCGTGCGTTCGGTACTTGATCGGTCAGATCGTGAAGACGTACGACTACATGAACCGCGTTGTGCTAACGCTTCCGCTTTCGGTCTACGAGGGTACGTGGACAACACTCTCCCCTCTCGTTGCTATGCATCACCATGATCTTGCGTGTGCGTAGGAATTTTTTTGAAATTACTACGTTCCCCGACAGGGGTCACCTTTGACTTCGGGTCCCTCAGCCCGAGGAGGAAGAGGAAAGAAACAGAGGAGGAGGTGGATGACGAGTAAGTATCATGCTCTTTTCTGTCATCTCTGTCTCCCCAATCTGTACCGCTTGTCTTGACTTGTTATCATCTGTGCAGGGATGCAGAGACGCTGGCCCAGAGGGTGAAGAGGGCCAAAGCCTCGGCAGACGATCAGCCCCCGGCGGGTACTTCGAGGGCACCACTGGTGTTGCTAAGCAGCCCGGACAGCAGCCCCCTGCACAGCCCCCGGCGTAAGTTCATCATTCACCCCTCGTCAACATGTGTTGGGGGCACGATCTCCTGGTGCTGACCTTGTCGTAGTCGCGGGAGGAGGACATCAGCAGGAGGAGCCACAGAGGGCTACCCCTAAAACGCCGCCCCGAGGGGCGTCCCCGACTAGGGCGCCAAGCACCGAGCCCATGCACACGGAGGATGGGGAGGAGAACTCGGGCGCCGGTGGCTTTGCCTCAGCGCCAAATGTTGGCGGGGAGGGGACCTCTGGTCCCCAGCCCGGCACTCGTAAGCCGCTCGCCTTTCGTCCCTGTTCTTTTTCTTTTCTTGCCGACTCTTGGCCTTGGCTTGGTCTCATCCCCTTCTTGGTGTCCAGATCATCCATCGGCGGACCAGGAGGACATAGACGCCATCATTGAGGACGTCGCCAAGGACGCCGCGGCAGAGGCCGAGAAGGTCACTGCCGAGTAGTCCGCCAAGGGTGCTGTCGAAGACGCCGCCAAGAGTGCTGCCGAAGACATCACCAAGGGGCCTGCCGGAGAGGCCGGCAAGGCCGCCACCGAGGAGGAGGTGGTCCATGACCATCCTTCCTCCTCTGCTGCCTCTAGCTCCAGTAGGTACCTAAGGGTGACCGACGACCTCTTCGTCCACCTCCCAGGGGCGTCCAGCTCGAGGTCGTCGACGAGCCGAGCGCCGGTGGCGATGGCTCTCAGGAGGAGCGGCTTCTCCAGGCCATGGGCGAAAATTTCCGGAAGCTCCAGGCGCTCCACCGCGCCCGCCTGGACAAGGCTAAGTCCAGGATGGCAACGGTGGACAAGGCGGAGGCGGACCTCAAGGTGCGCGTCGCCGAGGCGCATACTTGGTTCCGCCAAGCTAGCGAAGAGCTGAAGGCCGCCCAGGGCGAGCTGGCCAAGCGCAACGTGGAGCTCACCATGAAGCTGGCCGACATCGAGAAGGCCCAGGAGACGGCAGAGGGCTTGGCTACTGCGGCCGAGGCCGCTCGGACCCAGCATCAGGCCGTGCTGAACTCCCAGGAGGAGGACCTCGCCAAACGCGAGGCGGACCTCGACACCAAACTCCGCGCCAAGGACGAGGATGTGGGGAAGCTTGTCGCGCAACGGACCCAAGAGCTGGAGCAGAGGCACAGGGAGACGCTCGATGCCCAGGCTCTGGTTCACGCCGGCAAGGTGAAGGAGCTGGAGGTGGAGCGGGACGGGCTGAAGGAGCAGGCCCTGAAGCTGTCCCAAGAGAAGGACACGCTCAACAACGCCCTGACAGAGCCGCAGGGCGCGGTCGTCAGCAGGGCCGGGGAGCTCTCCGAGTACAACAACTCCATCAAAGACCTCAAGCTGAAGCTGGAGGGCCTCGAGGAGGTGCTCTTAGTGTTGGGGAACGTAGTAATTTCAAAAAAATTCCTACGCACACGCAAGATCATGGTGATGCATAGCAACGAGAGGGGAGAGTGTTTTCCATCTACCCTCATAGACCGAAAGCGGAAGCGTTAGCACAACGCGGTTGATGTAGTGGTACGTCTTCACGATCCGACCGATCAAGTACCGAACGCACGACACCTCCGAGTTCAGCACACGTTCAGCCCGATGACGTCCCTCGAACTCCAATCCAGCCGAGTGTTGAGGGAGAGTTTCGTCAGCACGACGGCGTGGTGACAATGATGATGTTCTACCTGACGCAGGGCTTCGCCTAAGCACCGCTACAGTATTATCGAGGTGGACTATGGTGGAGGGGGGCACCGCACACGGCTAAAAGATCAAGCGATCAATTGTTGTGTCTCTACGGTGCCCCCCTGCCCCCGTATATAAAGGAGCAAGGGGGGAGGTGCAGCCGGCCAGGAGGGGGCGCGCCAGGAGGAGTCCTACTCCCACCGGGAGTAGGACTCCCCCCTTTTCCTTGTTGGATTAGGAGTGGAGGGGGAAAGAGGAGGGAGAGAGGAAGGAAAGGGGGGCGCCACCCCCTCTCCTAGTCCTATTCGGACTAGGGGGGAGGGGCGTGCGGCCCTGCCCTGGCCACCTCTCCTCTTCTCCACAAAGGCCCACTATGGCCCATTAAGTCCCCGGGGGGTTCCCGTAACCCCTCGGTACTCCGGTAAAATCCCGATTTCACCCGGAACACTTCTGATATCCAAATATAGGCTTCCAATATATCAATCATTATGTCTCAACCATTTCGAGACTCCTCGTCATGTCCGTGATCACATCTGGGACTCCGAACTACGTTTAGTACATCAAAACATATAAACTCATAATATAACTGTCATCGAAACTTTAAGCATGCGGACCCTACGGGTTCGAGAACTATGTAGACATGACCGAGACACGTCTCCGGTCAATAACCAATAGCGGAACCTGGATGCTCATATTGGCTCCCACATATTCTACGAAGATATTTATCGGTCAGACCGCATAACATCATACGTTGTTCCCTTTGTCATCAGTATGTTACTTGCCCGAGATTCGATCGTCGGTATCTCAATACCTAATTCAATCTCGTTACTGGCAAGTCTCTTTACTCGTTCCATAATAGATCATCTCGCAACTAACTCATTAGTCACAATGCTTCCAAGGCTTATAGTGATGTGCATTACCGAGAGGGCCCAGAGATACCTCTCCGACAATCGGAGTGACAAATCCTACTCTCAAAATACGCCAACCCAACAAGTACCTTCGGAGACACCTGTAGAGCACCTTTATAATCACCCAGTTACGTTGTGACGTTTGGTAGCACACAAAGTGTTCCTCCGGTAAACAGGAGTTGCATAATCTCATAGTCATAGGAACATGTATAAGTCATGAAGAAAGCAATAGCGACATACTAAACGATCGAGTGCTAAGCTAACGGAATGGGTCAAGTCAATCACATAATTCTCCTAATGATGTGATCTCATTAATCAAATGACAACTCTTTGTCTATGGTTAGGAAACATAACCATCTTCGATCAATGAGCTAGTCAAGTAGAGGCATACTAGTGACACTCTGTTTGTGTATGTATTCACACATGTATCATATTTCCGGTTAATACAATTCTAGCATGAATAATAAATATTTATCATGATATAAGGAAATAAATAATAACTTTATTATTGCCTCTAGGGCATATTTTCTTCAGTCTCCCACTTGCACTAGAGTCAATAATCTAGATTACACAGTAATGATTCTAACACGCATGGAGCCTTGGTGCTGATCATGTTTTGCTCGTGGAAGACGCTTAGTCAACGGGTCTGCAACATTCAGATCCGTATGTATCTTGTAAATTTCTATGTCTCCCACCTGGACTAAATCCCGGATGGAATTGAAGCGTCTCTTGATGTGCTTGGTTCTCTTGTGAAATCTGGATTCCTTCGCCAAGGCAATTGCACCAGTATTGTCACAAAAGATTTTCATTGGACCCGATGCACTATGTATGACACCTAGATCGGATATGAACTCCTTCATCCAGACTCCTTCATTTGCTGCTTCTGAAGCAGCTATGTACTCCGCTTCACACGTAGACCCCGCCACAACGCTTTGTTTAGAACTGCACCAACTGACAGCTCCACCGTTCAATGTAAACACATATCCGATTTGCGATTTAGAATCGTCCGGATCAGTGTCAAAGCTTGCATCAACATAACCATTTACGATGAGCTCTTTGTCACCTCCATAAACGAGAAACATATCCTTAGTCCTTTTCAGGTATTTCAGGATGTTCTTGACCGTTGTCCAGTGATCCACTCCTGGATTCCTTTGGTACCTCCCTGCTAGACTTATAGCAAGGCACACATCAGGTCTGGTACACATCATTGCATACATGATAGAGCCTATGGTTGAAGCATAGGGAACATCTTTCAGCTTCTCTCTATCTTCTGCAGTGGTCGGGCATTGAGTCTTACTCAACTTCACACCTTGTAACACAGGCAAGAACCCTTTCTTTGCTTGATCCATTTTGAACTTCTTCAAAACTTTGTCAAGGTATGTGCTTTGTGAAAGTCCAATTAAGAGTCTTGATCTATCGCTATAGATCTTGATGCCCAATATATAAGCAGCTCCACCGAGGTCTTTCATTGAAAAACTCTTATTCAAGTATCCCTTTATGCTATCCAGAAATTCTATATCATTTCCAATCAGCAATATGTCATCCACATATAATATCAGAAATGCTACAGAGCTCCCACTCACTTTCTTGTAAATACAGGTTTCTCCAAAAGTCTGTATAAAACCAAATGCTTTGATCACACTATCAAAGCGTTTATTCCAACTCCGAGAGGCTTGCACCAGTCCATAAATGGATCGCTGGAGCTTGCACACTTTGTTAGCTCCCTTTGGATCGACAAAACCTTCCGGTTGCATCATATACAACTCTTCTTCCAGAAATCCATTCAGGAATGCAGTTTTTACATCCATTTGCCAAATTTCGTAATCATAAAATGCGGCAATTGCTAACATGATTTGGACAGACTTAAGCATCGCTATGGGTGAGAAGGTCTCATCATAGGTAATCCCTTGAACTTGTCGAAAACCTTTCGCAACAAGTCGAGCTTTATAGACAGTAACATTACCGTCAGTGTCAGTCTTCTTCTTGAAGATCCATTTATTCTCAATGGCTGGCCGATCATCGAGCAAGTCAACCAAAGTCCACACTTTGTTCTCATACATGGATCCCATCTTAGATTTCATGGCCTCAAGCCATTTTGCGGAATCTGGGCTCACCATCGCTTCTTCATAGTTCATAGGTTCGTCATGGTCTAGTAACATAACTTCCAGAACAGGATTACCGTACCACTCTGGTGCGGATCTTACTCTGGTTGACCTACGAGGTTCAGTAACAACTTGATCTGAAGTTTCATGATCATCATCATTAACTTCCTCACTAATTGGTGTAGGTGTCGCAGAAACCGGTTTCTGCGATGAACTACTTTCCAATAAGGGAGCAGGTACAGTTACCTCATCAAGTTCTACTTTCCTCCCACTCACTTCTTTCGAGAGAAACTCCTTCTCTAGAAAGATTCTGAATTTAGCAACAAAAGTCTTGCCCCTTTGGATCTGTGATAGAAGGTGTACCCAACTGTCTCTTTTGGGTATCCTATGAAGACACATTTTTCCGATTTGGGTTCGAGCTTATCAGGTTGAAGCTTTTTCACATAAGCGTCGCAGCCCCAAACTTTAAGAAACGACAACTTTGGTTTCTTGCCAACCCATAGTTCATAAGGTGTAGTCTCAACGGATTTTGATGGTGTCCTATTTAACGTGAATGCAGCCGTCTCTAAAGCATGACCCCAAAATGATAGCGGTAAATCAGTAAGAGACATCATAGATCGCACCATATCAAGTAAAGTACGATTACGACACTCGGACACACCATTATGATGTGGTGTTCCGGGTGGCGTGAGTTGCGAAACTATTCTGCATTTTTTCAAATGTAGACCAAACTCGTAAGTCAAATATTCTCCTCCACGATCAGATCGTACGAACTTTATTTTCTTGTTACGATGATTTTCAACTTCACTCTGAAATTCTTTGAACTTTTCAAATGTTTCAGACTTATGTTTCATTAAGTAGATATACCCATATCTGCTCAAATCATCTGTGAAGGTGATAAAATAACGATATCCGCCTTGAGCCTCAACATTCATCAGACCACATCCATCTGTATGTATGATTTCCAACAAATCTGTTTCTCACTCCATAGTTCCGGAGAACGGCGTTTTACTCATCTTACCCATGAGGCACGATTCGCAAGTACCAAGTGATTCATAATCAAGTGGTTCCAAAAGTCCATCAGTATGGAGTTTCTTCATGCGTTTTACACCGATATGACCTAAAGGGCAGTGCCACAAATAAGTTGCACTATCATTATCAACTCTGCATCTTTTGGTTTCAATATTATGAATATGTGTATCACTACTATCGAGATTCAACAAAAATAGTCCACTCTTCAAGGGTGCATGACCATAAAAGATATTACTCATATAACTAGAACAACCATTATTCTCTGATTTAAATGAATAACCGTCTCGTATCAAACAAGATCCAGATATAATGTTCATGCTCAACGCTGGCACCAAATAACAATTATTCAGGTCTAAAACTAATCCCGAAGGTAGGTGTAGAGGTAGCGTGCCGACCGCGATCACATCGACTTTGGAACCATTTCCCACGCGCATCGTCACCTCGTCCTTAGCCAATCTTCGCTTAATCCGTAGTCCCTGTTTCGAGTTGCAAATATTAGCAACAGAACCAGTATCAAATACCCAGGTGATACTGCGAGCATTAGTAAGGTACACATCAATAACATGTATATCACATATAACTTTGTTCACCTTGCCATCCTTCTTATCCGCCAAATACTTGGGGCAGTTCCGCTTCTAGTGACCAGTCTGCTTGCAGTAGAAGCACTCAGTCTCAGGCTTAGGTCCAGACTTGGGTTTCTTCTATTGAGCAGCAACTTGCTTGCTGTTCTTCTTGAAGTTCCCCTTCTTCTTCCCTTTACCTTTTTTCTTGAAACTGGTGGTCTTATTGACCATCAACACTTGATGCTCCTTCTTGATTTCTACCTCCGCTGCCTTTAGCATTGAGAAGAGCTCGGGAATTGTCTTATCCATCCCTTGCATATTATAGTTCATCACGAAGCTCTTGTAGCTTGGTGGGCGTGATTGGAGAATTCTGTCAATGACGCTATCATCCAGAAGATTAACTCCCAGTTGGATCAAATGATTATTATACCCAGACATTTTGAGTATATGCTCACTCAGAGAACTACTCTCCTCCATCTTGCAGCTGTAGAACTTATTGGAGACTTCATATCTCTCAATCTAAGCATTTGCTTGAAATATTAACTTCAACTCCTGGAACATCTCATATGCTCCATGACGTTCAAAACGTCGTTGAAGTCCCGGTTCTAAGCCGTAAAGCATGGCACACTGAACTGTCGAGTAGTCATCTGCTTTGCTCTGCCAGACGTTCTTAACGTCGTCAGTTGCATATGCAGCAGGCCTGGCACCTAGCGGTGCTTCCAGGACGTAATTCTTCTGTGCAGCAATGAGGATAATCCTCAAGTTACGGACCCAGTCCGTGTAATTGCTACCATCATCTTTCAACTTTGCTTTCTCAAGGAACGCATTAAAATTCAACGGAACAACAGCACGGGCCATCTATCTACAATCAACATAGACAAGCAAGATACTATCGGGTACTAAGTTCATGATAAATTTAAGTTCAATTAATCATATTACTTAAGAACTCCCACTTAGATAGACATCCCTCTAATCCTCTAAGTGATCACGTGATCCAAATCAACTAAACCATGTCCGATCATCACGTGAGATGGAGTAGTTTCATCGGTGAACATCATTATGTTGATCATATTTACTATATGATTCACGCTCGACCTTTCGGTCTCCGTGTTCCGAGGCCATATCTGTATATGCTTGGCTCGTCAAGTTTAACCTGAGTATTCCGCGTGTGCAACTATTTTGCACCCATTGTATTTGAACGTAGAGCCTATCACACCCGATCATCACGTGGTGTCTCAGCACGAAGAACTTTCGCAATGGTGCATACTCAGGGAGAACACTTCTTGATAATTTAGTGAGAGATCATCTTATAATGCTACCGTCAATCAAAGCAAGATAAGATGCATAAAAGATAAACATCACATGAAATCAATATAAGTGATATGATATGGCCATCATCATCTTGTGCCTGTGATCTCCATCTCCGAAGCACCGTCATGATCACCATCGTCACCGGCGCGACACCTTGATCTCCATCATAGCATCGTTGTCGTCTCGCCAATCTTATGCTTCCACGACTATCACTACCGTTTAGTAATAAGGTAAAGCATTACATCGCGATTGCATTGCATACAATAAAGCGACAACCATATGGCTCCTGCCAGTTGCCGAAAACTCGGTTACAAAACATGATCATCTCATACAATAAAATTCAGCATCATGCCTTGACCATATCACATCACAACATGCCCTGCAAAAACAAGTTAGACGTCCTCTACTTTGTTGTTGCATGTTTTACGTGGCTGCTACGGGCTTAATTAAGAACTAATCTCACCTACGCATCAAAACCACAATGATAGTTTGTCAAATAGACTCCGTTTTAATCTTCGCAAGGACCGGGCGTAGCCACACTCGGTTCAACTAAAGTTGGAGAGACAGTCGCCCGCAAGCCATCTATGTGCAAAGCACGTCGAGGGAACCGGTCTCACGTAAGCGTACGCGTAAGGTTGGTCCGGGTCGTCTCGTCCAACAATACCGCCGAACCAAAGTATGACATGCTGGTAGGCAGTATGACTTGTATCGTCCACAACTCACTTGTGTTCTACTCATGCATATAACATCAACATAAATAACCTATGCTCGGATGCCACTGTTGGGTTTCGTAGTAATTTCAAAATTTTCCTACGAACACGCAAGATCATGTGATGCATAGCAACGAGGGGGAGAGTGTTGTCTACATACCCAACGCAGACCGACTGCGGAAGCGATGACACGACGTAGAGGAAGTAGTCGTACGTCTTCACGATCCAACCGATCAAGCACCGAAACTACGACACCTCCGAGTTAGAGCACACGTTCAGCTCGATGACGATCCCCGGACTCCGATCCAGCAAAGTGTTGGGGCAGAGTTTCGTCAGCACGACGGCGTGGTGACGATCTTGATGTACTACAGCAGCAGGGCTTCGCCTAAACTCCGCTACAGTATTATCGAGGTATATGGTGGCAGGGGGCACCGCACACGGCTAAGGAATAGATCACGTGGATCAACTTGTGTGTCTAGAGGTGTCCCCTGCCTCCGTATATAAAGGAGTAGAGGGGGGAGGCTGGCCGGCCAAGGAGGGAGGCGCAAGAGGAGTCCTACTCCTTCCGGGAGTAGGACTCCCCTCCAATCCCATTCCAATTAGGATTCCCCGAGGGGGAAAGAGGGAGAGGGGTGGCCGGCCACCTCTCCTAGTCCTAATAGGACTAGGGGAAGGGGGGAGGCGCGCAGCCCTTGTGGGCAGCCCTTTCACCTTTCCACTAAGGCCCATGAAGGCCCATATGGCTCCCGGGGGGTTCCGGTAACCTCCCGGTAACCCGGTAAAATCCCGATTTCACCCGGAACACTTCCGATGTCCAAACATAGGCTTCCAATATATCAATCTTTACGTCTCGACCATTTCGAGACTCCTCGTCATGTACGTGATCACATCCGGGACTCCGAACAACCTTCGGTACATCAAAATGCATAAACTCATAATGTAACTGTCATCGTAACCTTAAGCGTGCGGACCCTACGGGTTCGAGAACAATGTAGACATGACCGAGACATGTCTCCAGTCAATAACCAATAGCGGGACCTGGATGCCCATATTGGCTCCTACATATTCTACGAAGATCTTTATCGGTCAGACCGCATAACAACATACGTTGTTCCCTTTGTCATCGGTATGTTACTTGCCCGAGATTCAATCGTCGGTATCCAATACCTAGTTCAATCTCGTTACCGGCAAGTCTCTTTACTCGTTCCGTAATACATCATCTCACAACTAACATATTAGTTGTAATGCTTGCAAGGCTTATGTGATGTGTATTACCGAGAGGGCCCAGAGATACCTCTCCGACAATCGGAGTGACAAATCCTAATCTCGAAATACGCCAACCCAACATCTACCTTTGGAGACACCTGTAATGCTCCTTTATAATCACCCAGTTACGTTGTGACGTTTGGTAGCACCCAAAGTGTTCCTCCGGTAAACGGGAGTTGCATAATCTCATAGTCATAGGAACATGTATAAGTCATGAAGAAAGCAATAGCAACATACTAAACGATAGGGTGCTAAGCTAATGGAATGGGTCATGTCAATCAGATCATTCAACTAATGATGTGACCTCGTTAATCAAATAACAACTCATTGTTCATGGTTAGGAAACATAACCATCTTTGATTAACGAGCTAGTCAAGTAGAGGCATACTAGTGACACTTTGTTTGTCTATGTATTCACACATGTATTATGTTTCCGGTTAATACAATTCTAGCATGAATAATAAACATTTATCATGATTATAAGGAAATAAATAATAACTTTATTATTGCCTCTAGGGCATATTTCCTTCAGCTTCGCCTAAGCACCGCTACGATATTATCGAGGTGGATTATGGTGGAGGGGGGCACCGCACACGGCTAAGAGATCAATAGATCAATTGTTGTCTCTATGGGGTGCCCCTTGCCCCCGTATATAAAGGAGCAAGAGAGAGGCTGGCCCTAGAGGAGGCGCGCCAAGTGTGGGGAGTCCTACTAGGACTCCCAAGTCCTAGTAGGATTCCCCTTTCCTTTCCGGAGTAGGATAGAAGGAAAGAGGGGGAGATGGAGAAGGAAAAGGGGGTTGCACCCCTTGTCCAATTCGGACCAGAGGGGGGGCGCGCGCCTCCTTCCTTTTGGTCTCTCTCCTCTATTCCCGTTTGGCCCAATAAGGCCCAATACTTCTCCCGGTGAATTCCCGTAACTCTCCGGTACTCCGAAAATACCCGAATCACTCGGAACCTTTCCGATGTCCGAATATAGTCGTCCAATATGTCGATCTTTACATCTCGACCATTTCGAGACTCCTCGTCATGTCCCCGATCTCATCCGAGACTCCGAACTACCTTCGGTACATCAAATCACATAAACTCATAATACCGATCATCATCTAACTTTAAGCGTGCGGACCCTACGGGTTCGAGAACTATGTAGACATGACCGAGACACGTCTCTGGTCAATAACCAATAGCGGAACCTGGATGCTCATATTGGCTCCCACATATTCTTCGAAGATCTTTATCGGTAAAACCGCATAACAACATACGTTGTTCCCTTTGTCATCGGTGTGTTACTTGCCCGTGATTCGATCATCGTATCTCAATACCTAGTTCAATCTCGTTACCGGCAAGTCTCTTTACTCGTTCCGTAATACATCATCTCGCAACTAACTCATTAGTTACAATGCTTGCAAGGCTTATAGTGATGTGCATTACTGAGTGGGCACTATGAGGAAAGAGTGCGTTTGGTACTTGATCGGTCGGATCGTGAAGACGTACGACTACATCAACCGCGTTGTGCTAACACTTCCGCTTTCGGTCTACGAGGGTACATGGACAACACTCTCCCCTCTTGTTGCTATGCACCACCATGATCTTGCGTGTGCGTAGGATTTTTTTTGCAATTGCTACGTTCCCCAACAGTGGCATCCGAGCCTCGTTTTATGCGTAGATGTTATATGCACGAGTAGAACACAAGTGAGTTGTGGGCGATATAAGTCATACTGCTTACCAGCATGTCACACTTTGGTTCGGCGGTATAGTTGGATGAAGCGGCCCGGACCGACATTACGCGTACGCTTACGCGAGACTGGTTTTACCGCCGTGCTTTGCACACAGGTGACTAGCGGGTGTCAGTTTCTCCAACTTTAGTTGAATCGAGTGTGGCTACGCCCGGTCCTTGAGAAGGTTAAAACATCACTAACTTGACAAACTATCGTTGTGGTTTTAATGCGTAGGTAAGAACGGTTCTTGCTCAGCTCGTAGCAGCCACGTAAAACTTGCAACAACAAAGTAGAGGACGTCTAACTTGTTTTTGCAGGGCATGTTGTGATGTGATATGGTCAAGACGTGATGAGATATAAGTTGTTGTATGAGATGATCATGTTCTGTTGAAGTTATCGGCAACTGGCAGAAGCCTTATGGTTGTCTCTTTATTGCATAAGATGCAAGCGCCAAATAATTGCTTTACTTTATCGCTATGCGATAGCAATAGTTGCACCGTTGCGAAAGTTCTTCGTGCTGAGACACCACGTGATGATCGGGTATGATAAGCTTTACGTTCAAATACAACGGGTGCAAAACAGTTGCACACGCGGAATACTCAGGTTAAACTTGACAAGCCTAGCATATGCAGATATAGCCTCGGAACACTGAGACCGAAAGGTCGAGCGTGAATCATATAGTAGATATGATCAACATAGTGATGTTCACCATTGAAACTACTCCATCTCAAGTGATGATCGGACATGGTTTAGTTGATATGGATCACGTGATCACTTAGAGGATTAGAGGGATGCCTATCTAAGTGGGAGTTCTTAAGTAATATGATTAATTGAACTTTAATTTATCATGAATTTAGTCCTGGTAGTATTAGCATGTCTATGTTGTAGATCAATAGCTCGTGTTTAGCTCCCCTGTTTTATTTTTGATATGTTCCTAGAGAAAACTAAGTTGAAAGATGTTAGTAACAATGATGCGGATTCGATCCGTGATCTGAGGATTATCCTCTGCTGCACAGAAGAATTATGTCCTTGATGCACCGCTAGGTGACAAATCGATTGCAGGAGCAAGTGCAGACGTTATGAACGTTTGCCAAGCTCGATATGATGAATACTTGATAGTTTAATGCACCATGCTCTATGGCTTAGAATCAGGTCTTCAGAGACGTTTTTGAAATGCCACGGAACATATAAGATGTTCTAAGAGTTGAAATTGGTATTTCATACTCATGCCTTATCAAGAGGTATGAGACCTTTGACGGTACTTTGCCTACAAGATGGAGGAGAAAAGCTCAGCTAGTGAGCATATGCTCAGAATTCTGAGTACTACAATCACTTGAATCAAGTGGGAGTTAATCTTCCAGATAAGATAGTGATTGACAGAGTTCTCTAGTCACCATCACCAAGTTACTAGAACTTCGTGATGAACTATAATATGCAAGGGATAACAGAAACGATTCCCAAGCTCTTCGTGATGCTAAAATCGACGAAGGTAGAAATCAAGAAAAACATCAAGTGTTGATGGTTGACAAGACCACTAGTTTCAAGAAAAGGGCAAAGGGAAGAAGGGGAACTTCAAGAAGAACAGCAAGCAAGTTGCTGCTCAAGTGAAGAAGCCCAAGTCTGGACCTAAGCCTGAGACTAAGTGATTCGACTGCAAAGGGACTGGTCACTAGAAGCGGAAGTGCCCCAAGTATTTGGCGGATAAGAAGGATGGCAAAGTGAACAAAGGTATATTTGATATACATGTTATTGATGTATACTTTACTAGTGTTTATAGCAACCCCGCGGTATTTGATACTAGTTCAGTTGCTAAGAGTAGTAACTCGAAACGGGAGTTGCAGAATGAACATAAACTAGTTAAGGGTGAAGTGACGATGTGTGTTGGAAGCAGTTCCAAGATTGATATGATCATCATCGCACACTCCCTATACTTTCGGGATTAGTGTTGAACCTAAATAAATGTTATTTGGTGTTTGCGTTGAGCATGAATATGATTTGATCATGTTTATTGCAACACGGTTATTCATTTAAGTTAGAGAATAATTGTTGTTCTGTTTACATCAATAAAACCTTATATGGTTACACACCCAATGAAAATGGTTCGTTGGATCTCGATCTTAGTGATACACATATTCATAATATTGAAGCCAAAAGATGCAAAGTTGATAATGATAGTGCAACTTATTTGTGGCACTGCTGTTTGGGTCATATCGGTGTAAAGCACATGAAGAAACTCCATAAAGATGGACTTTTGGAATCACTTGGTTATGAATCATTTGATGCTTGCGAACCGTGCCTTTTGGGCAAGATGACTACAACTCCGTTCTCCGGAACAATGGAACGAGCTACTGACTTGTTGGAAATAATACATACCGATGTATGTGGTCCAATGAGTGTTGATGCTCGTGGCGGCTATCGTTATTTTCTGACCTTCACAGATGATTTGAGCAGATATGAGCATATCTACTTAATGAAGCACAAGTTTGAAACATTTGAAAAGTTCAAAGAATTTTAGAGTGAAGTGGAAAATTGACATGAAAATAAGGTTTCTCTGATCTAATTTTGGTTCATGGCCTTTTGGTTCTTTTCTCATTTTTTTCTTGATTTCGGTTTTCGGTTCATACCCTTTTGATTCTTTTTTATTTTTTGTTCATCACCTTACATATCATTTTTTCTTCATTTCATCGACTTTTGGTTCATAATAATGTTCGGTTCATAGCCTTTTGGTTATTTTTCATTTTCGGTTCACCGCATTTGGTTCTTCTCTATTTTTGGTTCATAGCCTTTTGGTTCTTTTTTAATTTTGGTTCATCGCCTCTCGGTTCCTGTTCATTTTCGGTTCATAGCCTTTTGGTTCTTTTCGTCTTTTTGGTTCATTGCCTTTCGGTTCCTTTTTATTTTTGGTTCATAGTATTTTGGTTCTTTTTTTGTTCATAGCCTTTTGGTTCTTTTAAATTTCGGTCCATCGTCTTGTGGTTCCTTTTCATTTTCAGTTCATAGCCTTTTGGTTCTTTTTTATTTCTCTTCATCGCCTTTTGGTTCCTTTTATTTTTCGGTTCATCGCATTTTTGCTCTTTTCGTTTTTGGTTCATCGCCTCTTGATTCTTTTTCATTTTTGGTCCATCGCATTTCGTTCTTTTTCATAGCCTTTTAGTTATTTTCTATTGTTTGGGGTTAGACTTTTTGTTATTTTTAATTTCGGTTCATTTTATTTTTGGTTCTTTTTGTTGCTTTTTGGTTTTCGGTTCATCTCCTTTTTGTTCATTAATATTTTTGGTTAATACCCTTTTGGTTCTTTTTATATTTTGTTCACCGCCTTACATATCATTATTTTCATTTCATCGACTCTTGGTTTATAATTATTTTTGGCTCATAGCCTTTTGGTTCTTTTTCATATTCGGTTCATCGCATTTGGTTCTTTTTTTGTTTCATAGCCGTTTGATTCTTTTTTTTTTCATTTCATCAACCTTCGGTTTGTTTCCATTTTTGGTTCATCGGCTTTTGGTTCTTTTTCATTTTCGGTTCATCGCCTTATCATCCTTCTTACATAATATCATTTTGGTTTTTTGATTGTCGGTTCATAGCTTTGTTTTTGGTTCATTGATTAATTCATTTACTTTTTTTAGTATAGAGATACGCGCAAGACTATTTTAAGGCCAACCCCAAGTACATTGGTGACATCTCGACCTTCAAGTACTTTCTAAGTATGGACATTAATTTTTTTTGTTCATTAGCACTTTTCTTTATTTTTCAAGTTTAAAAATCTAGCCTACAGCTTCTACCTACAAGTATTTTCTTTTTCCGACAATTCCATAACAGTATGTGTTTTCCGCTAATTTGAAGAACTACTTAATTCCATAACAGCTTCTACTTATATTTCATTTATTTATTATTATGAACTATTAGATCTTCTAGTTTGATTCTTTGATTCTTCGGAACTGTACTTATTCCACTTAATATATTCAGGACAACTAAGTATGCAGTCTTTTTAAATTCCTGTTCAAATGATTTGACTTTCTTCAGATAGGAATTATTTCACATACATCAGCTGAAATAACGATGTTATTATTCAGTACATACATATTGCCTTCCTATCTGAAACGATAACAACTGACGAGATGGAAACGACTATCGTGTAACCAAGACGCAACAAATCAGCACTAGCGCGAAGAAGCAGTAAATGGGTCAAACCCACCAAAAAAATTCGACACCATCGGTTGCGCGTCGGGTCACCAGTTCACGCTAAACGCGTCAAATAGGGGCACCCTTGACTGACGGCAAACCCTGTTTGACGCCCGTTGCGCAGGTTTGCGCGGGGTTAGCCACGCAACGCTTAGGTCTCTCCAGTGCTTTCCTTCGCAAATTGGGCCGGCCAAAGTAGAATCCTTATTCCGGTTTTAGGAAACTTGTAGATGGTTCCAGCGGATTTTTTCTAGTTCAGCGCTGGTTATTTTTTTTTCTGGTTTTTTGTTTTTCTTTTTTCCTGTCTGTTTTTTGTTTTTTTTCTATTTCGGTTTTATTTTTTTCCTGTTTGTTTTCCTATTTTTCGAGTTTTAAAAATGTTCAGATTTTTAAATTGTTCAGATTTGTAAAATGGTCAAATTTTAAAATGTTCAGATTTGAAAAATGGTGTCAATATTTTATAATATGAACCATTGTAAAAATCTGAAACATTTTAAAACGAACATTTTTTAATATAAAAATCAATTTCAGAATGAACTGTTTTCAAATTTGAACCATTTTGAAAAAGAGCAAATTTAGAAATAAACAAAAAGAACGGATTTAGACAGTTAAAAATTGAAAATTTTTAAATCCGATTTTTTAAAAAACTGGACATTTTTCAAATCTGAACCATTTTTACAAATGAACATATTTCTAAATCTGAACCATTTTTTATGGCTGGACATTTTTGTTGGAATTTGGAACGGTGTAATTTTAGCACTAAACTCTAGTTCCCACATTCTGATGCGTGCAACGTTCCCTTTTTTTTTAGATGGTGCAAATGCTCCTTGCGTAGACGCAACTAAGGGGGTGTTTGTTTGGACTTTTTTGTAGCTTTGCAGTGGAAAAAGCCGGCCAAACGAACCAAACAGGTTGCCTTGGCTGTGGGCTTCGTCGAGCGAAATAGGCAAGCGAGGGAAAGCACCTCCTGGGGTGCTTCCCGCAGCGACGGCCGAAGCGTTTTTCTGTTTGGACATGTGGTTCGATGAATTTACCAGCAAAATGCCACCCTGAGGCACAGGCCAGGCCCGAATTGTTTTTCCTCGAATCCTTTTCTCCACCCAGCGATACGAACTCCTCTATGCTTCGTATGATCGGGATTCGCCAGTGCCGCCGCCTCCTGGATCGACTGCCGCCGGCGACAGCTTCGGCCCCACCGCCAGACGTCCTCCCGCCGCTCTTCCTCCTCCCGTCTGCCCGACCTCCCTCCGTCGAAGCTCCTCCCTGCCGTCCTCGCCCGGACCCCTACGCCAGATCCCGTCCGACCCCGGCTGATTCGTGTCGCCGGCTGGCCGCCAGAGCCCGTCCCCGGCAGCTCAACTCCACCTCGAACTACCTCGTCCCCGCTGATTCGCGTTGCCCGCTGGGAGGATACGCATACACGAAGGAATCTAGCAGCCTGCTGTGGCAAGTTGCAGCGCTCTGTCTGACTCCAGTTCTGCAAGCGGATGGAGGAAATTTGGAGATGGGATACACACTGATCGGGAAAGAATGGTACAACTTTGTTTTACTGCCTCATATATTTGCGGCAATAGGTGCAAGGAATTAATTCTCTACGCATCTACAACGACAAGCTCGCATCTGTTTTATGTGTAAAGTCATGGACATGTATAGGAGATATATCTACATAAGTGTCTCGGATTTGCCAAAAAGTGGATGTATCTAGACTTGTTTATGTCTAGATACATCCATTTTTAGACAAATTCAAAACACTTATTTTGGGACGGGAGGAGTTTGGATAAATATATATTTATTATGTAGGATATCTTATATGTGTGATGAAAGCAATATGTGTTTTGGATAAATCTATATCTTATTTATTTTATTTAATATTCTAAATTCATGATATTTTATAGTGACAGATGCACTTGTACCATTCAACCAGTAAATGAGGGTATTTCGGACAATTCCTCAGCACACAGCTAGACAGTCAGCCAAGTCGCGGAGAAAAACTTTTTCCTGCGAAAAAACCGGAACCTCCTCCCGAGGCGATTAGGGTTTACTCGCGAGGACTCGACGGCGCTGGCGGATCGGATCGGCCAGGAGAGATCTCTGCACCGGCGGTAGGATGGCTGAGCCATCTGATCGTGGGGGGCTGCATGGTGAAGGGGCCTTGTCGCCCAAAACGACGAGGGCTCGTCTCGCGGAAGCTCTGGGAAAGCTTGATATCACCGAGGAAGAAGCGACTCCTCTGGTGGTAGATGACCTTGATGGGGAGGAGGTGCAGAAGTGGATGGTGACAGGGAGGGTTCTTCACCGCAACATACTACACATCCAGACCATCTCCAACGCCCTCCGTCCTGCTTGGGGAAACCCTAAAGGTTTGATCTTTAAATCGGCTGGGGAAAACACTTTTATTGCCGAATTTGCCACACAACGGGACTATGATCGTGTGTGGGAGGGCTCTCCATGGCATATCAGTAAGAATGCTATGATCTTGTCTAAATTTGTTGACTGTATGAGGCCATCTGAGCTTAAATTTGAAAGCCTCCAGGTGTGGGCGAGAGTGGTAAATCTGCCGTATAATCTACGTAATGATGCTTGGGGAGACAGATAGCTGGCCAGATTGAAAGAAAAGCGACTTCAGTGCACTTTGACCATGTTGGTGGTTTCTTGAGAGCACGAGTTACATTGGATGTGAGGAAGCCTTTAAGGCGATGGATTCTATCGACTCAGCCAAGAGGAAAAGTACGGACTCATATGACAATCAGTATGAAAATATACCGCACTTTTGCTTCTCTTGTGGCAGGTTGGGTCATGCAGACTTGTTCTGTCCAACAGCGGGTACTAGAGATGCTAATGGGGAGTTGCCCTTTGGTAAAGGACTACGCCCTCCTGATGAACGATATAGAACAAGCTTTACTGAAACCCCTGCCAAGGAGCAGAATTCTTCAAGTAACAAGAAGCAAAGCACGGCTCAGTCGAGCATGGCAGGGAAAGGAAGTGCAAGTGCTGAGGTTAACTCTCCAGTCAAGAACAATAAGAATAAACGCAAGGGAGGAGGGGAACCAAAACAGTACTACAGGAAAGTCCAACAACAACTTTTGTTAGAAGATAAAGCTCATGATGGGGATCCGACTTTGGTTCCGGGTAACCAACAAGCTGTTGCTGCTGACAATAATGGTAGCGCTGATGAGGATTCGCTTATTGAGCGCGAGGCTAAAAAGAAACATCCAACTCCAGATAATTCTGGTTCAACGGCAGGTGCTGTGAGTCAGCCCTGCCCAAGCCAATGAATGCTATGAGCTGGAACTGTCGAGGGCTTGGGAACCCTACAACAGTTCGTGAGCTTCGCAAGGTTGTGAAGCAAGAAGGTCCCTCCCTCTTCTTCGTCATGGAAACAAAGATTAGGGGTAAGCGTGTGGAAAATCTGAAAGGTCTATTAGGTTTTACCGGCTGTTTCGCTGTAGACAGTGTCAGTTTGAGTGGCGGTATTGGCTTATTCTGGACAGGGGAGCTTCATGTGGAACTAAAGAATTATAGTCAAAAACATATTGATGTGACGGTCAGGAGGAAAGATAGTGATCATCCTCCTTGGCGGTTCACCGGTTTTTACAGAACCTCGAGCAGAAAATAGACATCAAAGCTGGGAGTTCTTGCGACTTTGCATGGAATAAGACATGAAGGGTGGATCTGCATGGGCGATTTTAACGAAACCATGTATGCCAAGGAGCACTTCAGTATACATGCAAGACCGGCGTGGCAGATGCAAGCTTTCTGCAATGTAATAGATTTTTGTTCTTTTCAAGATTTGGGTTGGAGAGGAGTTCCATTTACATGGGACAATAGGCAACAGGGAGATTCAAATGTAAAAGCTCGTTTGGATCGAGCTTTGGCCAACGATGAAATTATGCAATTATTTGAATACACCTGTGTCAAACATATTAGTTCGACTACTTCTGATCATTGTTACGTGGTAGCAGAACTAAGACGAGATCAACCGAATAAATGGCATGCTGGTCATCGGCCTTTTCGGTATGAGAATGTTTGGCAGACCCATGCAGATTATGATCAAGTTGTGCAAAATATGTGGCAGTCTGGGTCTGGTCAAGGAGGTCTTGAGGGCGTGATACAAGCCCTGAATACAGTCCAGCAGCAACTCGGCTCCTGGGGGGAGAAGGAGTTTGGTAACCTAGCTAAAAAGGTCCGAAAGCTACAGCAAAAATTGGAGCGTTTGCGAGCTGCTTCAGTTGGCAGGGGGCCATCGACGGAAGAAATTTCTATCACAACCCAGCTGCAGGAGGCCTTATGGCCGGAGGAGATCTGGATGAAACAACGATCCAGAGTCCTAAATATACGAGCAGGCGATCGGAATACTAAATTTTTTCACGCCCGTGCGTCGCAAAGGAAAAGGATCAACAGGCGTGAATTTTTTTAGTAAGGTGGATTATGGTGGAGGGGGGCACCGCACACGGCTAAGAGATCATGACGAGATTCAGGAGGAAATACTCAATTTCTATCAGAATTTGTACCTTTCAAAAGGCTACAATGACATGAGTGAACTCCTTCAGTATGTTACTCCTCGTGTGACTGACGCCATGAATGAAACTCTTGAAAAAGATTTCAGTCCCGAGGAGGTCACGATTGCTCTTTTCCAAATGGCGCGATCGAAGGCGCCGGATATTGATGGCTTTACCGCAGGTTTGTTGTTAGGGAACGTAGTAATTTCAAAAAAAATTCCTACGCACACACAAGATCATGGTGATGCATAGCAACGAGAGGGGAGAGTGTTGTCCACGTACCCTCGTAGACCGAAAGCGGAAGCGTTAGCACAATGTGGTTGACGTAGTCGTACGTCTTCACGATCCGATCGATCAAGTACCGAACGCACGACACCTCCGAGTTCAGCACACGTTCAGCTCGATGACGTCCCTCGAACTCCGATCCAGCCGAGCTTTGAGGGAGAGTTTCGTCAGCACGACGACGTGGTGACGATGATGATGTTCTACCGACGTAGGGCTTCGCCTAAGCACCGCTACGATATTATCGAGGTGGATTATGGTGGAGGGGGGCACCGCACACGGCTAAGAGATCAATAGATCAATTGTTGTCTCTATGGGGTGCCCCCTGCCCCCGTATATAAAGGAGCAAGAGAGAGGCTGGCCCTAGAGGGGGCGCGCCAAGTGTGGGGAGTCCTACTAGGACTCCCAAGTTCTAGTAGGATTCCCCTTTCCTTTCCGGAGTAGGATAGAAGGAAAGAGGGGGAGATGGAGAAGGAAAAGGGGGTTGCACCCCTTGTCCAATTCGGACCAGAGGGGGGGCGCGCGCCTCCTTCCTTTTGGTCTCTCTCCTCTATCCCCGTTTGGCCCAATAAGGCCCAATACTTCTCCCGGTGAATTCCCGTAACTCTCCGGTACTCCGAAAATACCCGAATCACTCGGAACCTTTCCGATGTCCGAATATAGTCGTCCAATATGTCGATCTTCACATCTCGACCATTTCGAGACTCCTCGTCATGTCCCCGATCTCATCCGAGACTCCGAACTACCTTCGGTACATCAAATCACATAAACTCATAATACCGATCATCATCTAACTTTAAGCGTGCGGACCCTACGGGTTCGAGAACTATGTAGACATGACCGAGACACGTCTCTGGTCAATAACCAATAGCGGAACCTGGATGCTCATATTGGCTCCCACATATTCTTCGAAGATCTTTATCGGTAAAACCGCATAACAACATACGTTGTTCCCTTTGTCATCGGTGTGTTACTTGCCCGCGATTCGATCGTCGTATCTCAATACCTAGTTCAATCTCGTTACCGGCAAGTCTCTTTACTCGTTCCGTAATACATCATCTCGCAACTAACTCATTAGTTACAATGCTTGCAAGGCTTATAGTGATGTGCATTACTGAGTGGGCACTATGAGGAAAGAGTGCGTTTGGTACTTGATCGGTCGGATCGTGAAGACGTACGACTACATCAACCGCGTTGTGCTAACACTTCCGCTTTCGGTCTACGAGGGTACATGGACAACACTCTCCCCTTTTGTTGCTATGCACCACCATGATCTTGCGTGTGCGTAGGATTTTTTTTGCAATTGCTACGTTCCCCAACAGTGGCATCCGAGCCTGGTTTTATGCGTAGATGTTATATGCACGAGTAGAACACAAGTGAGTTGTGGGCGATATAAGTCATACTGCTTACCAGCATGTCACACTTTGGTTCGGCGGTATTGTTGGATGAAGCGGCCCGGACCGACATTACGCGTACGCTTACGCGAGACTGGTTTTACCGTCGTGCTTTGCACACAGGTGACTAGCGGGTGTCAGTTTCTCCAACTTTAGTTGAATCGAGTGTGGCTACGCCCGGTCCTTGAGAAGGTTAAAACATCACTAACTTGACAAACTATCGTTGTGGTTTTAATGCGTAGGTAAGAACGGTTCTTGCTCAGCCCGTAGCAGCCACGTAAAACTTGCAACAACAAAGTAGAGGACGTCTAACTTGTTTTTGCAGGGCATGTTGTGATGTGATATGGTCAAGACGTGATGAGATATAAGTTGTTGTATGAGATGATCATGTTTTGTTGAAGTTATCGGCAACTGGCAGAAGCCTTATGGTTGTCTCTTTATTGCATAAGATGCAAGCGCCAAATAATTGCTTTACTTTATCGCTATGCGATAGCAATAGTTGCACCGTTGCGAAAGTTCTTCGTGCTGAGACACCACGTGATGATCAGGTATGATAAGCTTTACGTTCAAATACAACGGGTGCAAAACAGTTGCACACGCGGAATACTCAGGTTAAACTTGACAAGCCTAGCATATGCAGATATAGCCTCGGAACACTGAGACCGAAAGGTCGAGCGTGAATCATATAGTAGATATGATCAACATAGTGATGTTCACCATTGAAACTACTCCATCTCAAGTGATGATCGGACATGGTTTAGTTGATATGGATCACGTGATCACTTAGAGGATTAGAGGGATGCCTATCTAAGTGGGATTTCTTAAGTAATATGATTAATTGAACTTTAATTTATCATGAATTTAGTCCTGGTAGTATTAGCATGTCTATGTTGTAGATCAATAGCTCGCGTTTCGCTCCCCTGTTTTATTTTTGATATGTTCCTAGAGAAAACTAAGTTGAAAGATGTTAGTAGCAATGATGCGGATTCGATACGTGATCTGAGGATTATCCTCTGCTGCACAGAAGAATTATGTCTTTGATGCACCGCTAGGTGACAAATCGATTGCAGGAGCAAGTGCAGACGTTACGAACGTTTGCCAAGCTCGATATGATGAATACTTGATAGTTTAGTGCACCATGCTTTATGGCTTAGAATCAGGTCTTCAGAGACGTTTTTGAAATGCCACGGAACATATAAGATGTTCTAAGAGTTGAAATTGGTATTTCATACTCATGCCCTTGTCAAGAGGTATGAGACCTTTGACGGTACTTTGCCTACAAGATGGAGGAGAAAAGCTCAGCTAGTGAGCATATGCTCAGAATTCTGAGTACTACAATCACTTGAATCAAGTGGGAGTTAATCTTCCAGATAAGATAGTGATTGACAGAGTTCTCTAGTCACCATCACCAAGTTACTAGAACTTCGTGATGAACGATAATATGCAAGGGATAACAGAAACGATTCCCAAGCTCTTCGTGATGCTAAAATCGACGAAGGTAGAAATCAAGAAAAACATCAAGTGTTGATGGTTGACAAGACCACTAGTTTCAAGAAAAGGGCAAAGGGAAGAAGGGGAACTTTAAGAAGAACAGCAAGCAAGTTGCTACTCAAGTGAAGAAGCCCAAGTCTGGACCTAAGCCTGAGACTAAGTGATTCGACTGCAAAGGGACTGGTCACTAGAAGCGGAAGTGCCCCAAGTATTTGGCGGATAAGAAGGATGGCAAAGTGAAGAAAGGTATATTTGATATACATGTTATTGATGTATACTTTACTAGTGTTTATAGCAACCCCGCGGTATTTGATACTAGTTCAGTTGCTAAGAGTAGTAACTCGAAATGGGAGTTGCAGAATGAACATAAACTAGTTAAGGGTGAAGTGACGATGTGTGTTGGAAGCAGTTCCAAGATTGATATGATCATCATCGCACACTCCCTATACTTTCGGGATTAGTGTTGAACCTAAATAAATGTTATTTGGTGTTTGCGTTGAGCATGAATATGATTTGATCATGTTTATTGCAATACGGTTATTCATTTAAGTTAGAGAATAATTGTTGTTCTGTTTACATCAATAAAACCTTATATGCTTACACACCCAATGAAAATGGTTCGTTGGATCTCGATCTTAGTGATACACATATTCATAATATTGAAGCCAAAAGATGCAAAGTTGATAATGATAGTGCAACTTATTTGTGGCACCGCTGTTTGGGTCATATCGGTGTAAAGCACATGAAGAAACTCCATAAAGATGGACTTTTGGAATCACTTGGTTATGAATCATTTGATGCTTGCGAACCGTGCCTTTTGGGCAAGATGACTACAACTCTGTTCTCCGGAACAATGGAACGAGCTACTGACTTGTTGGAAATAATACATACCGATGTATGTGGTCCAATGAGTGTTGATGCTCGTGGCGGCTATCGTTATTTTCTGACCTTCACAGATGATTTGAGCAGATATGAGCATATCTACTTAATGAAGCACAAGTTTGAAACATTTGAAAAGTTCAAAGAATTTTAGAGTGAAGTGGAAAATTGACATGAAAATAAGGTTTCTCTGATCTAATCGCGGAGACAAATATTTGAGTTACGAGTTTGGTCTTCAATTAAAACAATGTGGAATAGTTTCACAAATTCGTGCCACGTGGAACACCACAGCATAATGGTTTATCCGAACGTCATAACCGTACTTTATTGGATATAGTGCAATCTATGATGTTTCTTACCGATTTACCACAATAGTTTTGGGGTTATGCATTAGAGACAGCTACATTCATGTAAAAAGGGCACCATCTAAATTCGTTTGAGACGACACCGTATGAACTGTGGTTTGGCAAGAAACCAAAGTTGTCGTTTCTTAAAGTTTGGGGTTGCGATGCTTATAAGAAAAAGTTTCATCCTGATAAGCTCAAACCCAAATTGGAGAAATGTGTCTTCATAGGATACCCAAAAGAGACAGTTTGGTACACCTTCTATCACTGATTCGAAGGCAAGATATTCGTTGCTAAAAATGGATACTTTCTAGAGAAGGAGTTTATCTCGAAAGAAGTGAGTGGGAGGAAAGTAGAACTTGATGAGGTAACTGTACCTGCTCCCTTATTGGAAAGTAGTTCATCATAGAAATCTGTTCCTGTGACTACTACACCAATTAGCGAGGAAGCTAATGATGATGATCATGTAACTTCAGATCAAGTTACTACCGAACCTCGTAGGTAAACTAGAGTGAGATCCGCACTAGAGTGGTACGGTAATCCTGTTCTGGAGGTCATGTTACTTGACCATGACGAACCTACGAACTATGAGGAAGCAATGATGAGCCCAGATTCCGCGAAATGGCTTGAGGCCATGAAATCTGCGATGAGATCCATGTATGAGAACAAAGTATGGACTTTGATTGACTTGCCCAATGATCGGCGAGCCATTGAGATTAAATGGATCTTCAAGAGGAAGACGGACGCTGATAGTAGTGTTACTATCTACAAGGCTAGAATTGTCGCAAAAGGTTTTCGAAAAGTTCAAGGTGTTGACTACGATGAGAGTTTCTCACTCGTATCTATGCTTAAGTCCGTCCGAATCATGTTAGCAATTGCCGCATTTTATGAAACCTGGCAAATGGATAAAAAAAACTGCATTCCTTAATGGATTTATTAAAGAAGAGTTGTATATGATGCAAGCAGAAGGTTTTGTCAATCCTAAAGGTGCTAACAAAATATGCGAGCTCCAGCGATCCATTTATGGACTGGTGCAAGCATCTTGGAGTTGGAATATACGCTTTGATAAGTTGATCAAAGCATATAGTTTTATACAGACTTGCGGTGAAGCCTGTATTTACAAGAAAGTGAGTGGGAGCACTACGGCATTTCTGATAAGTATATGTGAATGACATATTGTTGATCGGAAATAATGTAGAATTATTCTGCAAAGCATAAAGGAGTGTTTGAAAGGAGTTTTTCAAAGAAAGACCTCGGACAAGCTGCTTACATATTGAGTATCAAGATATATAGAGATAGATCAAGACGCTTGATAAGTTTTTTCAATGAGTACATACCTTGACAAGATTTTGATGTAGTTAATGGAACAGTCAAAGAAAGAGTTCTTGCCTGTGTCACAAGGTGTGAAATTGAGTAAGACTCAAAGCCCGACCACGACAGAAGATAGAAAGAGAATGGAAGTTATTCCCTATGCCTCAGCCATAGGTTCTATAAAGTATGCCATGCTGTGTACAAAATCTATTGTATACCCCACACTGATTTTGGCAAGGGAGTACAATAGTGATTTAGGATTAGATCACTGGACAACGGTCAAAATTATCCTTAGTGGAATAAGGATATGTTTCTCGATTATGGAGGTGACAAAAAGGTTCGTCGTAAAGGGTTACGTAGATGCAAGTTTTGACACTGATCCAGACGACTCTAAGTCTCAATCTGGATACATATTGAAAGTGGGAGCAATTAGCTAGAGTAGCTCCGTGCAGAGCATTGTAGACATAGAAATTTGCAAAATACATACGGATCTGAATGTGGCAGACCCGTTGACTAAATTTCTCTCACAAGCAAAACATGATCACACCTTAGTACACTTTGGGTGTTAATCACATAGCGATGTGAACTAGATTATTGACTCTAGTAAACTCTTTGGGTGTTAATCACATGGTGATGTGAACTATTGGTGTTAACTCACATGGCGATGTGAACTAGATTATTGACTGTAGTGCAAGTGGGAGACTGAAAGGAAATATGCCCTAGAGGCAATAATAAAGTTATTATTTATTTCCTTTATTTCATGATAAATGTTTATTATTCATGCTAGAATTGTATTAACCGGAAACTTAGTACATGTGTGAATATATAGACAAACATATTGTCACTAGTATGCCTCTACTTGACTAGCTCGTTGAATCAAAGATGGTTAAGTTTCCTAGCCATAGACATGAGTTGTCATTTGATTAACGGGATCACATCATTAGGAGAATGATGTGATTGACTTGACCCATTCTGTTAGCTTAGCACTTGACCGTTTAGTATGTTGCTATTGCTTTCTTCATGACTTATACATGTTCCTATGACTATGAGATTATGCAACTCCCGTTTACCGGAGGAACACTTTGTGTGCTACCAAACGTCACAAGGTAACTGGGTGATTACAAAGGTGCTCTACAGGTGTCTCCAAAGGTACATGTTGGGTTGGCATATTTCGAGATTAGGATTTGTCACTTCGATTGTCGGAGAGGTATCTCTGGGCCCACTTGGTAATGCACATCACTATAAGCCTTGCAAGCATTGCAACTAATGAGTTAGTTGCGGGATGATGTATTACAGAACGAGTAAAGAGACTTGTCGGTAACGAGATTGAACTAGGTATTGAGATACCGACGATCGAATCTCGGGAAAGTAACATACCGATGACAAAGGGAACAACGTATGTTGTTATGCGTTCTGACCGATAAAGATCTTCGTAGAATATGTGGGAGCCAATATGAGCATCCAGGTTCCTCTATTGATTATTGACCGGAGATGTGTCTCGGTCATGTCTACATAGTTCTCGAACCCGTAGGGTCCGCACGCTTAAAGTTTGATGACGGTTATATTATGATTTTATGTGTTTTGATGTACCGAAGATAGTTCGGAGTCCCGGATGTGATCATGGACATGACGAGGAGTCTCAAAATGGTCGAGACATAAAGATTGATATATTGGAAGCCTATATTTGGATATCGGAAGTGTTCCGGGTGAAATCGGGATTTTACCGGAGCACCGGGGGTTACTGGAACCCCCCGAGGGCTTAATGGGCCTACATGGGCCTTAGTGGAAATAGAGGGCAGCAAGGGGAGTGTGGGGCGCGCCCCCCAAGGACCAAACCGAATTGGTTTAGGGAAAAGGGGGTCGGCCCCCTCTTTCCTTCTCCTCCTCTCCCTTTCCTTCCCCCTCCTACTCCTACTAGGAATAGGAGGAGTCCTACTCCTAGTGGGAGTAGGACTCCCCCTTGGCGCGCGTCTCCCTGGCCGGCCGCCTCCTCCCCTTGCTCCTTTATATACGGGGGCAGGGGGCACCCCATAGACACAACAATTGATCTCTTAATCTCTTAGCCATGTGTGGTGCCCCCCTCCACCATAATCCACCTCGATAATATCATAGCGGTGCTTAGGCGAAGCCCTGCGTCGGTAGAACATCATCATCGTCACCACACCGTTGTGCTGACGGAACTCTCCCTGAAAACTCGGCTGGATCGGAGTTCGAGGGACGTCATCGAGCTGAACGTGTGCTGAACTCGGAGGTGCCGTGCATACGGTACTTGACCGGTCGGATCGTGAAGACGTACGACTACATCAACCGCTTGTGCTAACGCTTCCAATTTCGGTCTACGAGGGTACGTGGACAACACTCTCCCCTCTCGTTGCTATGCATCACCATGATCTTGCGTGTGCGTAGGAAATTTTTTGAAATTACTACGCTCCCGAACACTCATATGGTCCATGACATTAAAAACGTCTTTGAAGTCCCGATTCTAAGCCGTTAAGCATGGTGCACTAAACTATCAAGTAGTCATCATATCGAGCTTTGCCAAACGTTCATAACGTCTGCATATGCTCCTGCAATAGGTCCGTCACCTAGCGGTGCATCAAGGACATAATTCTTCTGTGCAACAATGAGGATAATCCTAAGATTACGGACCAAGTCCGCACCATTGCTACTAACATCTTTCGACATAGTTTTTCTCTAGGAACATATCAAAATAAACGGGGAGCAACATCGCAAGCTATTGATCTACAACATAGATATGCTAATATTACGAGGAATAAGTTCATGATAAATTAAAGTTCAATTTAATCATATTACTTAAGAACTCCCACTTAGATAGACATCCCTCTAATCATCTAAGTGATCATGCGATCCATATCAACTAAACCATGTCCGATCATCACGTGAGATGGAGTAGTTTTCAATGGTGAACATCACTATGTTCATCATATCTTCTATATGATTCACGCTCGACCTTTCGGTCTCAGTGCTCCGAGGCCATATGTGCATATGCTAGGCTCGTCAAGTTTAACCTGAGTATTCTGCGTGTGCAACTATTTTGCACTCGTTGTATATGAACGTAGAGCCTATCACACCCGATCATCATGTGGTGTCTCAGCACGAAGAACTTTCGCAATGGTGCATACTCAGGGAGAACACTTATACCTTGATTATTTAGTGAGAGATCATCTTATAATGCTACAGTCAATCAAAGCAAGATAAGATGCATAAAAGATAAACATCACATGCAATCAATATAAGTGATATGATATGGCCATCATCATCTCGTGCTTGTGATCTCCATCTCCGAACCACCGTCATGATCACCATCGTCACCTGCGCGACACCTTGATCTCCATCGTAGCATCGTTGCCGTCTCGCCAACTTATGCTTCTACGACTATCGCTACCGCTTAGTGATAAAGTAAAGCATTATAGGACGATTGCATTGCATACAATAAAGCGACAACCATATGGCTCCTGCCAGTTGCCGGTAACTCAATTACAAAACATGATCATCTCATACAATAAAATATAGCATCATGCCTTGACCATATCACATCACAACATGCCCTGCAAAAACAAGTTAGACGTCCTCTACTTTGTTGTTGCAAATTTTACGTGGCTGCTACGGGCTGAGCAAGAACCGTTCTTACCTACGCATCAAAACCACAACGATAGTTCGTCAAGTTAGTGTTGTTTTAACCTTCTCAAGGACCGGGCGTAGCCACACTTGATTCAACTAAAGTTGGAGAAACTGACGCCTGCTAGTCACCTGTATGCAAAGCACGGCGGTAAAACCAGTCTCGCGTAAGCGTACGTGTAATGTCGGTCCGGGCCGCTTCATCCAACAATACCGTCGAACCAAAGTGTGATGTGCTGGTAAGCAGTATAACTTATATCGCCCACAACTCACTTGTGTTCTACTCGTGCATATAACATCTACGCATAAAACCTGGCTCGGATGCCACCGTTGGGGAACATAGTAATTTCAAAAAAATTCCTACGCACACACAGGATCATGGTGATGCATAGCAACGAGAGGGGAGAGTGTTGTCCACGTACCCTCGTAGACCGAAAGCGGAAGCATTAGCACAACACGCTTGATGTAGTCGTACGTCTTCACGATCCGACCGATTAAGTACCGAACGCACGGCACCTCCGAGTTCAGCACACGTTCAGCTCGATGACATCCCTCGAACTTTGATCCAGCCAAGCTTTGAGGGAGAGTTCCGTCAGCACGACGGCGTGGTGACGATGATGATGTTCTACTGACGTAGGGCTTCGCCTAAGCACCGCTACGATATTATCGAGATGGATTATGGTGGAGGGGGGCACCGCACACGGCTAAGAGATCAATAGATCAATTGTTGTCTCTATGGGGTTCCCCCTACCCCCGTACATAAAGGAGAAAGGGAGAGGCCGGCCCTAGAGGGGGCGCGCCAAGTGTCGGGAGTCCTACTAGGACTCCCAAGTCCTAGTAGGATTCCCCTTTCCTTTCCGGAGTAGGATAGAAGGAAAGAGGGGGAGAGTGATAAGGAAAAGGGGGCTGCACCCCTTGTCCAATTCGGACTAGAGGGGGGGCGCGCGCCTCCTTCCTTTTGGCCTCTCTCCTCTATTCCGGTATGGCCCAATAAGGCCCAATACTTCTCCCGGTGAATTCCCGTAACTCCCCGGTACTCCGAAAATACCCGAATCACCCGGAACCTTTCCGATGTCCGAATATAGTCGTCCAACATATCGATCTTTACGTCTCGACCATTTTGAGACTCCTCGTCATGTCCCCGATCTCATCCGGGACTCCGAACTACCTTCGGTACATCAAATCACATAAACTCATAATACCGATCGTCATCTAACTTTAAGCATGCGGACCCTACGGGTTCGAGAACTATGTAGACATGACCGAGACATGTCTCTGGTCAATAACCAATAGAGGAACCTGGATACTCATATTGGCTCCCACATATTTTACGAAGATCTTTATCGGTCAAACCGCATAACAACATATGTTGTTCCCTTTGTCATCGGTATGTTATTTGCCCGAGATTCGATCGTCGGTATCTCAATACCTAGTTCAATCTCGTTACCGGCAAGTCTCTTTACTCGTTCCGTAATACATTATCCCGCAACTAACTCATTAGTTACAATGCTTGCAAGGCTTATAGTGATGTGCATTACCGGGTGGGCCTAGAGATACCTCTCCGACAATCGGAGTGACAAATCCTAATCTCGAAATACGCCAACCCAACAATTACCTTTGTTGACACCTGTAGAACACCTTTATAATCACCCAGTTACGTTGTGACGTTTGGTAGCACACAAAGTGTTCCTCCGGTAAACGGGAGTTGCGTAATCTCATAGTCATAGGAACATGTATAAGTCATGAAGAAAGCAATAGCAGAATACTAAATGATCAAGTGCTAAGCTAACGGAATGGGTCAAGTCAATCACATCATTCTCCTAATGATGTGATCCCGTTAATCAAATGACAACTCATGTATATGGCTAGGAAACATAACCATCTTTGATCAACGAGCTAGTCAAGTAGAGGCATACTAGTGACACTCTGTTTGTCTATGTATTCACACAAGCATTATGTTTCCGGTTAATACAATTCTAGCTTGAATAATAAACATTTATCATGAAATAAGAAAATAAATAATAACTCTATTATTGCCTCTAGGGCATATTTCCTTCATTTTTTCCAACGGCATTGGTCCATCCTCGGTGATGACGTAACGACGGCCGTCCTGGATTTTTTGAATGGTGGTGAACTACCGCCGGGTCTGAACGATACTGCCATTACACTTATACCCAAGGTACGCAACCCGCAGAAAATCTCTCAGTATCGCCCTATTGCTCTTTGTCCGATCATTTACAAAATCGCCGCTAAGGCTATCACTAACCGTTTGCGGAGTATGATGGAATTATAGGGGCGGAGCAAAGCTCCTTTGTACCTGGGCGTTTTATTATGGACAACGTCTTGGTAGCTTATGAAAGTATACATGCAATGAAAAAGAGGAGACAAGGCAACACAACTTATTGCGCTGTTAAGTTGGACATGCTCAAGGCCTATGATCGAGTTGAATGGCATTATTTGGAGGCCATAATGTCCAGGCTGGGTTTTCGTGACAGATTTATCCGGCTAATTATGAAGTGTGTGACATCTTTGAGATTCTCAGTCAAGGTGAATGGCACACATCTTCCTTTCTTCCAACCAACTAGAGGACTTCGCCAAGGGGATCCCAACTCCCCCTTCCTTTTCCTCATTTGCGCGGAAGGCTTTACATCCCTGATGAATAATTTTGGTGGTCCTCATATTGATCGTGGTATCCGGGTGTGTACACGCTCCCCATGGGTTAATCACCTATTGTTCGCAGATGATAGTCTGATTTTTCTCGGTGCTCAGCTGCACAGTGCGAACAGATTAAATGAAATCTTGAGGATATATGCTGAATGTTCTGGGCAAGCAGTAAACAAGGAGAAGAGTTCTATATATTTTAGTCCTAATGCTACTCCTCCTGTTCGTGAAGCTATGAAACACGCACTTGGTATTTTCGTGGAAGCTTTCACTGAACGGTATTTGGGCCTACCAACAGCGGTGGGGCGTATAACAAGTGGCTCCTTTGAACATATTGGTGAGAGGAGTCGAGGTAATATGCAAGGATGGGCGGAACGCCTTTTGGCATGTGCAGGGAGGGAGGTGCTACTCAAATCAGTAATTCAAGCAATTCCTACCTTTAGCATGAGTTGTTTCCTACTTACTAAAAAAGTTTGCAAACAACTCACGTCCTCCATGGCAAGATACTGGTGGAGCAGTTCCATTGATAGGAGATCTATGCATTAGATATCATGGGATAAACTGGCAACACCAAAGGTTTAGGGTGGTATGGGTTTTAGGGAGTTTCAGAAGTTCAATCTCGCACTACTTGGTAAGCATGGCTGGCGATTCCTAACCGACCCAAACTCACTGTGTGCGCGCGTCTTGAAGGGGAAGTACTTCCCAGATTCAGATTTTATGCAAGCCCATGCACCGTCTTCGGCGTCGGCCACTTGGAAGGCTATCGTGGCGGGACGATCGGCGCTTGAACTTGGTCTCATTAAACGCATTGCCAATGGTGAATCAGTTTCTATTTGGAATGATAGATGGATACCATCTACTCCCACCCTCAAACCTGTGGGTCGACAAGGGAATGATCCCCTAGATCGTGTGTCAGAATTGCTTGATACTGACACATGCACTTGGGATGTGGAGTTAGTTAAAAGAAACTTCTTGGCTCCAGACGCTGAAGCAATTTTGAATATCCCAATTCGAGCAAGAGGTGGTGAAGATGTTTTGGCTTGGGCCTTTGAGAAGTCGGGTGAATGCACTATAAAAACAGCTTATCGTGCTTTGGTGACTCGTGACGAGCGGCGTGCTCTAGAGGAAGGGACGGTAGCGGAGATTTCATCGTCAGAAAAACAGTTGTGGACAGCCCTATGGAAGCTCAAAGTAATTCCAAAAGTATGTATATTCTGGTGGAGAGTTCTTCGTGGTATTCTCCCTGACTATGACACCATGAAATACCGGCACATAAGAACTACTTCAGTATGTGATCTATGTAAAGCTATGGATGAAGATCTAATGCATGCCCTAGTGCATTGCTCTCATGCTAAGAGTTTTTGGGCAGCAGCAAGGGAGGTCTTGGACCTGAAGCTGCCATCATTGCATCCCACCACATGGTCCCGAGACTTAGTGGTGGATACAAGGTTTTCCAAGATGGAAAGATGTCAGATCATCATCACGATCATGCATGCAATATGGTCATCGAGGAATCGTTGGACCCATGATGAGTACGGATATAACCCAATTTAGGCAGTCAAGAGGGCGAGGGCGGATCTGGCTCTCTTGGACCTTCTGGGAGATAGATCTAGCATTCATGAAGGTCATGCTTGGCGACACTGACGGAGCTTCAGCAAGGCTACATGGGCCATGGCCTGCCCAGCTTTGCACCACATCCTCCTATTATAGCCGGCCCATGGGCCGGGGAAAACCCATTTTCATGCAATTTAGCCTACCCAGTCCGTCCAGGAATTTGCTGCAAGCTCCGCCACTGCTTGGCGACCACCGGAACCTGGCTGGGTTAAAATTAATACCGATGGATCGGTGGATGCTTTGATGCAGGTAGGATGAGGAGGCGGGGTAGCACGGTCTCACCTCTGCGTTTTGGGCGTATCGAGCAAACCCCTACCTGGTATCACTGACCCTTTCATTGCCGAAGTGCTTGCGCTATGTGAGGGAGTTATATTTGCCCAATTGAGGGGCTTCTCGCATGTGGTGATGGAGGTCGACTGTTTAGAGGTGGCTAACCTCTGGCTTTCGCGTCATAATATAAGATCTATTGTGACGCCTATCTTCGAGGAAATCAGGGAGAGAGCTACAAATTTTGCTTCTTTTTCGGTGCAACATGTTAGCAGGGATGCCAACGGCATGGCCGATCTTTGTGCCAAACATGCTACCTCCTTAGCGGTATCCGAGTGTTGGATGGATAACTGTCCATCCTTCATTGTAAACAACCTTAGGGCTGAGTGTAACCGAATTTCTTTCATGCAACAAAACTCCCATGTTTCACGTAAAAAAAAAGCCAAGTCGCCAAACAGCGACACTCAGAAAAGTAGCTTTCCCTGCTAGCAGCACAGCCCAAACAAAACACCCCCTAAGCTGTTTTCAGATTCCGTCGCTCGTTCGTACTACATCCGACTCAAGCGAAGAAGCAATGAAGCAGTAAAACAGTTCAAATCTCTTTTTCTTTTAGGGAACGCGCAGCGTACATGGGCCAAGCCCATGAACGATAGCCGAAAGCTTTTTCGACGTCAAACTGGCGCTAAGAGCGTTCAATAGGGGCTCCCAGGAAGCTCAAATCGGATCCGACGGTACCGAAGAAACCCTAAATCCCATCTAACGGTAGAAAACAGATCGCCCCTATCCATAGGCCTATATATAAAAACAACCCCCATCGTCTCCGTCTTCGTCTCGCTGCGCCGCAACAACCCTCAGCATCTCCGTCTCGTCTCGCCGCCGCCGCAAGGAAAAGATAGATGGTCCACGTGCGCATCTCCTGCCATGCCGACCTCCAAGCCCTGCAGGACCGCTCCGGTGGGCGCATGTTCCTAAAGCTCGTCTCTCTCGAGTCCTTGAGCATAGCGAGCGACTCGTATGCACTCCTCCTCCGCAACCTGATTGAGCGGAGGTACTGGCGATGCCCCCAGGCCCAGATCCATCTCCTCTCGCTCGTGGCAGGCGTGGCGTTGGAGCTCGACAAGATCAAGCGTCATCTGTATCCCCTCGTTGAGGCCAAGTTGGGAGACGACGGCTTCCCGGAAGCCCTCCTGCTCCTCAAGAACACGGCACTTGCGCTCATGCCTCTGGCGGAGGACGCTCAGGAAATAGTCAAAGAATGTGTTGTTGAGGAGTATGAGTTAGGCAAAGTTCAAGTGGTGCGCGCATTATTAGTGAAAGTTGGAGTGGTGGGCTCAGTGTTAGCGTTTGACGTCGATGAGGTGATGAATGGTACTCGGAAATTTGCCTGGTTTCACTCACGTCTCCCGCCCGTGCTCAATGAGATTGACGTTGCATTGTCGGCCCCGCTTTATTTCCCTCCTGATTCTGAGTAGACTATCAGCTGTTTCTTGCCAGCTCCAGCTCGTGACTTGTGATGAGTATTGTTTAGGGGCCAATTCCAGTTCTGCCCCTAACTCGAACCCACTACTCAGTTTTGCCCCTAATTTTCAGGTATGCTCAGTTTTGCCCCTCCGCCGTTAGTGTCACTTATAGAAATGCCCTTTTGCGCCGTTACCGTCCGGTCAAAGTACTTTGACCATCCAGAAAAAAATAGCAAAAAAAATCAAAAAAATATGAAATTTGGTGGGATCGAAGATAGTCATGTCCGCAAGGCGCGTGCACATTTTTGTGTTGGTTGGACACTCCGGGAGCTCGTGGCAAAGGAAAACAAAAATAATTTATGCCTATGAACAGTAAATTCGAAAAAAATAGCAAAAAAGTTCAAAGAAATTTGAATTTATTTGGCGTCAAAGAGGCTTGAGTGCACAAAGTGCTTGCAAGTTTTGGTGATCAAATGACGTATGGGGCGCTCTAGAGAAAAAAAACAAAATAGTGCATTTTTTCAAAGTTTTTTTGAGCTAAAATTTGTTTTTTTTCTCCACGAGCTCCTACAATGTCCAAACACAACAAAAACGTGCACACATCTTGCGCACCTGAATATCTTGAGTCCCACGAAATTTCATATTTTTTGATTTTTTTTCTATTTTATTTGAATTTACTGCTCGCATGCGTACAAAATTTATGTTTTCCTTTGACACGAGCTCCCGGAGTGTCCGAACGGCATGAAAATGTGCACGCGCCTTGCGGACATGACTATCTTCGATCCCACCAAATTTCATATTTTTTTGATTTTTTTTGCTATTTTTTCAGGACGGTCAAAGACCTTTGACCGGACGGTAACGGCAGAGAAGGGCATTTCTATAAGTGAAACTAACGGCGGAGGGGCAAAACTGAGCATACCTAAAAATTAGGGGTAAAACTGAGTAGTGGGTTCGAGTTAAGGACATAGATGTAAATGTCCCATTGTTTAGGGGCGTGGCAAACAGCTTACAACTGCATAAATCAAATGTTGCGATGTCTACTTCTTGGAGTGGCAACACCCTTTATGTTTGGATGATGTTAATGGATTTTAAATGTTTTGTATTATGGTGCTGTTTTCTCATTCTGTGCTAGCGTACAACTGCAATTACTGAAAGTACAGTCACATGGAGGTATCTAATTTATTTTCTCATTTATCATTTGTATCAAAACTAGGCTGTATGACCATCAGTTATGGCCATTCATGTTCTAGATCTCTTGTTTCGGATGCAGATGATAGTTTAAACTCTTAGTTACATCTCAAGGAGTCTAGATAAAAAGTTTTCAGCCATAACATGTATTGGAGCTACTGCCTTTTAGCAAGGTGATGCTTCATAGCACGTATTGGCCTTTTAATTCTGAAATATGCAGCGGCGTTCTTAAGCAGGCTTTTGTATGCTGCAACTTGCTTGACATCTGTCCAACTGCTTGCCACAATCTATTGATATGCTGAAATCGAGATATATGTCCTGGTATCTATCTGCAAGACTACTGGGCATTCTCTGCAGGTTTGGTGTTGATTAATTTCTTATATGTGCACCAGATTTGGATGGTGATATTTATTTAACAGAGATGGCTGTCTGCTAAAGAGGCAAATATGTACTTTATTAGATTTTGGTGAGAGCGCGATTGGCAGGGTAGCACCAGTGGACTCCGGATTTTGGTGGATTATTCTCCTCCGGGCATATACAAAGTATACTGGAGATGTTAGATTTTCGTCGAATGGTATACGCACTTCACCTGTATTAGATTTATGTTCAGAAATATATACTTAAGTAACATGATTTAATTGAGATGGTAACAGGAACAGGACTGATTCTGCATTTTCTTGTACAACCAAAAGGAACATTTATCGTTTCCTAAACAGGAAACTTTGATTATAGGGACATATTCAGATAGAAAGCATACTCTGACTGGGTGGTATTGCAACAAAATTTGAATATTGTATTTTTCCTTATTTGGTGGCAATTTATTTATATTTATGATAGGGCAAGTGAGATCCTTTCCACAAGTAGGAAGTAGGATTAATTTTAGGATAAGTAAGAAATATAGTACTTGAAAAAGGCGTTCTGTATTCTCACTTATAACCCTAAAGTCTTAGTGTTTCTTGTTCCACTTTTGAGTTGCAATAATACTTGAAAAAGTCAAACAGTATTCTGAAATATAATTCTAAAGTCTCCCAGTTCCGTGCTCGACTTTTGAGTAACAACTAATATTGAAAGTGAATAAGCCTATCGTTACACGATTGTAATGCTACAGATGCAATCTATATTTTCAGGCTATATATGGTTATCCTATTGAGATCCAAGCTCTGTTCTACATGGCATTAAGATGTGCTCTCCAACTGCTTAAGCCGCGGATGGTGAAGGGAAGGACTTCATAGAGAAGATAGGACAACGGCTGCATGCATTAACCTTCCACATGAGAAATTACTTCTGGCTGGATTTCCCGCATCTAAACAACATATATAGATATAAAACAAAAGAGTACTCCCATACTGCTGTGAATAAATTCAATGTCATCCCAGATTCAATTCCTGATTGGGTGTTTGATTTCATGCCATGCCGGGGAGGCTACTTTCTTGGCAACGTCAGCCCTGCTATGATGGACTACAGGTGGTTTGCTCTTGGAAATTGTATTGCCATTATATCATCTGTGGCCACTCCGGAGCAGTCATCGGCAATAATGGATCTGATCGAGGAGCGGTGGGATGAGCTAGTGGGCGAAGTCCCTCTTAAGATATGCTATCCTGCAATTGAGAACCATGAGTGGAGAATAATTACTGGCTGCCACCCCAAGAATACACGGTGGAGTTATCATAATGGGGGATCATGGCCAGGTAATTCACTCTGCTAGTGTCTACTCCCTCCGTTCCAAAATATAAAAATATTAGCTGTTTTCAGATTCGTACATATCTAGACGTACTTTAGTCCGTATATTCACTCATTTCACACTGTATGTAGTCTACATTGAAATACCTAAAACAGATTATTTTAGTGAGCATTCTTTACTGTGAAGTATCCTTCATTGGTAAACCTGTTATCATCTGAAGAGAAACTATTTTTTCGGAGTGAAGATTACAACTTTAATAATTGTAGTACAGTAACACACGTTTAGAATAAACTTCATTCTGAACCTAACCATGTCCTGTACAATGCATCTGTTTCCCTGTAATGTTGCAGCTACAAAAGGCAGCTATAGTTTTGTCAACAAAATTTATGATTTTGAGAATTCTACGGAATTCTTGATCTGCGTTTTCTGATTGCTTGAGTGAAGTTCTGCCACTACTTCCTTATCTCTTCAGGATTAGAAACGTGGCTTTGTATGTTCAATCGATGTTCTGCTTTAGTTGCACAGAAAACAATGCACCCAATCTTATTCTCACATGCATGTTCCATCTGCAGTTCTTCTATGGCTGCTGACAGCAGCCTGCATCAAGACTGGGCGGCCACAAATGGCGAAGCGCGCCATCGAGCTCTCCGAGGCTAGGCTTCTGAAGGATGGCTGGCCCGAGTACTATGACGGCAAGCTGCGAAAGTTCGTAGGCAAGCAGGCCAGGAAGTTTCAAACATGGTCCATCACCGGCGGCTACCTGGTAGCCCGGATGATGCTGGAGGACCGTCAACACTCATGATGATCTCCATGGAAGAAGACCGACCTGTAAAGCCGACAATGAAGCGATCAGCGTCATGGAATGCCTGAAAGCCTGGGTGGTTATTTCTTACGAAAAAATTACTTGTCAAGGGTTATAGGAATGGTCCGCGTCCAAACATCAACAGAAAAGGGTCTAGAGTTGGTTGTAACTGTACTCTGTCAATTAGGACAGAAGTGTATGCCTTAGATTATCAGGAGTCACGCAGCATTTTTTGACGAACATTTGATTTTGCTACAAAAGCAGATGTGAAGATTCTGCCATGGTGGTTCCTCAATTTCGGAATAATATTTTTCATTTTTACCAGTGGCGTCTCTGTGGTGAGGTTTCTAAACAAGATTAGCGCCACACACATCTTTCCACAAATTTGAAATGATTTATTTGGTCCATTTCTGGTCAACTGAATATATATACTAGAAATTTAACTGTGAATTGTGAAGACTTGTTTCATCACCACCTGGGGTGATCTTTCTCACCATTCAGTGCTGCTACCCCGGCCCGGTACCCCCAGCAATCTACTTATTATGCAGCTCATTGAAATCAGATTGAAGCTGTACGTACATTCAATCACCTCATCATGAAGCATCATTACTAATCTCGAGACCAGAAGATTATCTTTTGCTCGGGTGAAGTTCTACTTCCTCCTTATCACTTCCGGAGTGGTCAACTGTTGGTCTGCTTGTAGTCGCACATAAACCCTGCAACCCAACCTTCATATACCTGAAAGCCTACAGAATTTAACATTTTCAGTTATTTCAACTGCAGTTCCTGTATGAATAGGGTCAGGAGCCTGCCTTCTCTTTGAAGCGTGCTATTTGTGGACAAGATTCCAGACTTTGCTTAAATAAAGTTAGATGTTTCCCTAAAAAAAAGTTATTTCGGCTTGTTTTGGTAACTATCTGTTGCGATGGTCGGTAAAACAAGCAGGGCAAGTTTGTCTACTTTGTTAAAGTAGATATCTGTATCAAATTGCATAGCTACAATTTTTTTTATTTAAGTGCAATGCAATTAAACTTGGAAAGTTCCGGCCAGGGCCAAGTTGGTTTCAGAGTCCTGGTAGGTACCAGAGCCCCCCTACAACGTCCTTAAACTTTGCCTCACTAGTAGAAAACAGGGCTATGGTCCAGGCCGGCTCAGCCCATTAGTCCCGGTTCAAAGTAGAACCGGGACCAATGTGGGCATTGGTCGGTCCCGGTTCGTGAGCCCAGGGGGCCGGCCGGGCCACGTGCGCCATTGGTCCCAGTTCATCTGGACCTTTTGGTCCCGGTTGGTGGGACGAACCGGGACCAATGGGCCTGGCTCCTGGCCCACCACCATTGGCCCCGGTTCGTGGAATGAACCGGGACCACAGGCTCCCCTTTAGTCCCGGTTTGTGCCACGAACCGGGACTAAAGGGTTCGCCCCCGTTGCACCTAGAGTTTAGTCCCACCTCGCCAAACGAAGGGCGCCCACACCTGCTTATGAGCCCGTCCCTCTCTGCGTTGTTGAGCTCCTCTCAAAGTGAAAATAGATGCACCTATAGAGGAAAATTGGACCTAAATTCATAAATAGAAATGAATTATGAATTTATGTTTAATTTTCTCTATAAGTGCATCTATGTTCACTAACAGAGAAGTTTTTATTTTTTGTGACCTAAAATAAATAGCAAGGAAAAAGATTGACTCAAAAATCAATTTTAACTATTCTACAAAGTGTTTTCACACAAATTTAGTAAACTAGTGATTCATAAACTAGTGACTCACACAAATTTCAAAGAATTCAAATTTTAACTATTCTAATTTGAAAACTAATGGCACTAGTAAAGTTAATCACAAACTTGAGATTCACACAAATTTCAAAGAATTCAAATTTTAACTATTCTAATTTGAAAACTAGTGGCACTAGCAAAGTTAATCACAAACTTGAGATTCACACAAATTTCAAAGAATTCAAATTTTAACTATTCTAATTTGAAAACTAATGGCACTAGTAAAGTTAATCACAAACTTGAGATTCACACAAATTTCAAACAATTCAAATTTTAACTATTCTAATTTGAAAACTAGTGGCACTAGCAAAGTTAATCGCAAACTTGAGATTCACACAAATTTCAAATAGTAAAGTTATTCATAAACTAGTGATTCACACAAATCGTAAAAAATTCAAATTTAAACTATTCAAATTTTAACTATTCATAAACAAATTTTGTGACCTAAAATAAAAAATAAAGCAAAAAAAAAGAAAATGAATAATGCAGAAAACAAAACAAAAAATCTGAAAAAAAAACTTATATTAACAATAAGTATTTTGTTATAAGTAGAAAAAAATTTAAAATAAATAAAGCAACAAAGAATAAATTATCTAAGTATTTTCTGTTTAGAACATTATAAGCAAAAAGAAACTTTAATAGCAAAAAGAATTATCATAAATATTTTGCTGTTAGTAAAAAACCAAAAAACTAGTAAGTATTTTGCTGTTAGTAAAAAACAAAAAACTGGATTTTTTTTTAAAAAATGCCGCCTACTGGGCCACCACAGCCTGCATACGACTAGAAACCCGCTAGTTGGGCCAGGATGCAGGCCCACAGTAGGCCTAGTAGGCCCACAGGCACAGAGAGTGGATTTAGGCCCGTAAGCCTGCAGTAGAGAGGAGCTCGAAGTGGTCGGCTCCGCAGGGCTTATAAACCACTCCGAGCCCCTCTCGGCTAGCGAGGTGGGACTAAACATCCCAACGCACCGCGGCAGTTCCAGTACATGCCCTTTGGTCCCGGTTGGTGGCACCAACCGGGATGAAAGGGGTCCTTTCGTCCCGGTTCATGGCACCAACCGGGACCAATGGTCGCCGCTTCCCGCCCTTTGGGCTGCCGAAAAGTGGCCTTTGGTCCCGGTTGGTGGCACCAACCGGGTCTAAAGGGGGCATTCGTCCCGGTTTCTGTCACGAACCGGGACCAATGCTTCGTCTATATAAGTAGCACTTGCGAAAATTTTGGGTTCAGTTCGTTCTTCCCCGCCCGACGACGCCGCCAGGCTGCGCCTCGCCGTCGCCCCTGCCTCCGCCGCCGTCCCGCGCGGCCGCAGACGCCGTCGCCGCCCCGTGCCCCCTGCCTCCTCGCCGCCGACGCCGTGCCCCTCACCGTCGCCGTCCGCCGCCCCTGCCGTCGCCCCCGACCGTGCCGTCGCCGTCGCCGCCCCGTGCCCCCCTGCCTCCTCGCCCCCGACCGTGCCGTCGCCGTCGCCGCCCCGTGCCCCCCTGCCTCCTCGCCCGCGACCGTGCCGTCGCCGTCGCCGCCCCGTGCCCCCCTGCCTCCTCGCCGCCGACGCCGTGCCCCTCAACGTCGCCGTCCGCCGCCCCTGCCGTCTCCCCCGACCGCGCTGTCGCCGTCGCCGCCCCGTGCCCCCCTGCCTCCTCACCGCCGCTGCCCCGTCACCGTAATTTCCTAATTTAGAATGTATAGTTAATTTAGTTGTATAGTTAGGATGTATAGTTAATTTAGATGTATAGTTAATTTAGTTGTACTTAATTTAGATGTATAGTTTAGATGCAAAAGTTAGAATTTTTTTTCTGTTCATACATTTTTTTGGTGATATTATTGTTGCATATGCAAAAGTTTGTGTGTTCATATATATGCAAATAATATGTCAATTTTTTCATAGAATTTTTATGATTTTTTTGTTGTAATTTTGTTCATAGAATTTTTATTTTGTTCATAGAATTTTTATTATTTTTTTCTGTTGTAATTTTGTTCATATTGTGTAGGAATCTGAACGTTATGTATGATCAAAGTCATTTATGTATATGTTCATATTTTGAAGAAAAAGAAGGAGAGAAAAAAGGAAAATAAGAAGAGGAAGAAGGAGGAGAAGAAGAAGAGGAGAGAAATAACAGGAGAAATAAATAAGAAGATGAAAAAGAAGAAGAAAAAAAGAAGAGAAGAAGAAGGAATAGAGGAGAAGAAGAAGAATTCTTCTTGTTCTCCTATATTATTCCTTCTTCTTCTCCTTTTTTTTCTTTTTTTTTCTTCTCCTTTTCTTTTCTTCTTCTCCTCTTTTTTTCTTCTTCTTCTTCCTCTTCTTATTTTTTGTTATCGGGTATGTCGTTGTCGACATACCCCCCCCCCCATAATTAACTTTTAGTAATTAGTACTACTTAGAAAGTGTTTAATGGAATTAGTTAGAACTAGGTAAACTTGTTTATTTTTAGTAAGTACTACATTATTCTATTTATAGTAAGTGCTTAGTAGTTGAACTAGTTGATTTAATAAAACTGATTTATTTTACTATAGAAGTAGTTTATTTTTAGCAAGAAAATTAATAGAACTAGTTTATTTTGCGGTTTATTTTACTATAGAAGTAGTTTATTTTACTACTTTATTTTGTGATTTGATTTTTCTTATTGAATGCTCAAATTGGAGAGCACTATGCAAGGCATATGCATATGATTAGTTGAATAATAATGATCTAATTTAGTCTTTGAATTATGAACGTATAGGAAATGTCATCATCGGACGACGAAAGTCTCCCGGGGGAGTGCGACTGGTGCCACGACGATCGTGATGAGTGCGACAGGCCTCACCTGGACGATGGTCGGCGCTTCAGCATTAAGCTCGAGGAGACTTTCGAAATTGAAACGGTACGCAACGACGACAAGTGTTTTTTTTCATAATTAAGCATGACTTCAACTATTTCAACGTGTAATTTTCATCTTTTACAATTCGAGTATAGTTTATCCCATGCCATGCAAGACGCTATGTCTTGGAGAGGATGGATTTTGAAGACCATGAAAATTTTGAAACGAAGAAAATTCACCTAAGGACCCATCATGATGTGGATTTTGAAGTAAAGTTGTATAATGCTGAGAGCGTAACTCATTTTGGTTGCAAAAATTGGGAAGCATTTTGCAAATTGTATGGTTTTGATGAGGGTATGCTTGTCACCATGGATCTTGGTGATCCTGAAATAGAGCAAGACAATATGGACATTTGGGTCCTTGTTGATACTCCTCCAGTTCTACCGCTATGTGAGTTTCTCAAACATAGTTAATTATTAACTAATTTATATTGTTCATTTCAAAATAGTTGACAACTTATTTCCATTGACAGCTTATTTTGAAGTATCAAAGAATGTGCAGAAGATGGTAGATAGAACTTACTCCACCGATGGCTCTGAGTTAACTTACAAGGAGAAAACTCATCTGGTTGGATTTTTTAACGAACTTGAGAATTACAACATCTACAATCGAACTTCTCAACATTATGGTCAATACGTGCCACTAGTGCACGTGTTGAACTACGGTAACTACCATGGAGATATCCTGGTAAGTTTTTTTACTATTACGACATCCGTGCATCTTTTTGCATACTTCTAAAACTAGTACATCATTGCTAACTACGAAGTTATTACTATGTTTTTCAACAGCTTATCCCAGAGGATTGTGTGCCTCTTTGATGTATCAGAATGGCGGCAGCCTTCGTGTTTTGAACATATATCCAGGTCATCCTACGAATCTCAACTGTCCATACCGGATTTCTAAAAGAAGTGGAGACATGACAATCAAAGGATGGAAAAAATGTATGGACAGTCGTAAGGAGCTTCTTGGAAGCAAAAGGAAGCGAGGCGCAAGAATTGGAGACAGGATGATCTCCATTCTTCATAATGGAGAGTCAGGGTCTATATTGTTTTATGCTATTTTACCTTAAGTGTGTTTAGGTCCTACCTGATACTGATGATCATGTGCTAAGAACAATTATGTAGGGTTGGGTTCGATGACTATGAGGATGATGATCGTATGACTTATTATTAATAACGAGTAGAAGTTGTATGATGATGCTTGATTAATTAGTAGGACTTGTTATTATATATGATGATGTATGATGCGAGCATGCATGAGTTATTATATATATATATCTACGGGTGAAATGAACATAGCAGTAGCGTAGGTAAACCAAGGATGAAGATATAAGAGAGGACACTTCTCTCTATTAGCTAGCTAATAACAACCTAAAAATAACCCCCTAAACCCCTAAAACAGCCACTTTTTTTAAAAAAAAAGAAAAACCTTAGCTCCAGCCAGATACTGACGCGTGGAAGCCTATTGGTCCCGGTTTATGTCATCAACCGGGACCAAAGGCCCCCCTGCCTGGGCTGCCGGCACTGCCCACGTGGAGGCCCATCAGTCCCGGTTCTGGATTGAACCGGGACTAAAGGGTCGGGGCATTAGTACCGACACTTTAGTCCCGGTTCAGGAACCGGGACTAAAGGCCCTTACGAACCGGGACTATAGGCCCTTTTTCTACCAGTGCCTTATAACCAAAAACTGAAAACCCTTGCGCTCCAAGAAGATAGTCATGGAGAACACCCAAGCCGCTGCTGCCCCATCCTTGCTGGGTGCTGCTCGACCGGCTCGGTCACCGCAACGACCATAGGCACCGTGGCATCATCCCGCACTCCGTCCTCCTCCAGCTAACCGATCCGCCCACGCCCAGCCGCATCGACTATTTCGTCTACAAGGCTGGCTAGTATCGCCGGGCCGCCGTCGCTGTCGCTGCTACCCCAGTCCACGCTCATCAGGTGGCCCAACGGCGACTACATATCCCACTACCCTACACACACCAGCGGCAGCGCATGGTGGACAGGAAGGCTATCGGCTTTCTCCGTCGACGCGCCGATGACACGTTCACGGTGGCCGAGCTCTCCACGACGGGCGGCCACGGCAAGCCTGTGGCGTTCGAGCTCTGCGTGCTCCTCTTGCCCGGGCGGGCCAAATGGAAGCTGAGGCGGGTGCAGATCGCGACGACAAGGGGTTCCAGGTACCGGCTCTGACGTTCTGGGAGACTGACGCCGTTGTCCCCGTCGGCGGCCGCACACTGGGCTGGGTTGACTATTACCACGGCATCCTGCTCGGCCACGTCCACGTGTTCGCATTCGACGAATTCAGCTCCACGGCGTCCACGCTCACGTATGTGCCGCTGCCCGTCGACATGCCCGGAGACCACGACCAGGAGTGTCCCGAGGCGTCCGGGAGCGTGGGCGTCCTCAACGCCGGCGACGGCGACAAGGTGAGGTTTGTGAGCGTCGACCGCGGCCTGCTGTTCGTCTTCACCCTCACCGTCTGGACCCTGAACAATGCGCCGGACGGCGGCTTGGAGTGGGAACCTCTGGGCCTTCTCCGGCTACGAGCACCTCCCGCACGTGCCGCCGGAGTACCCCGTCGTGAGCATGGACGACCCCGACGGCCTCTTCTTCCTGGTGAGCCTGGGACGCCACGCAGATATCCATGCCGTCGCCGACCCCACGGTGTGGCTGGTCAAGGTCGACACGAGGCGTACTTCGGGGTGGACGTAACGAGCAGTCTTTCTGGCCCGCTCGGTCTTGGCCCGCTCGGTCCTGGCCCGCTAGAGAAAAGGGCCGGTCCGGGCTGCCAAATTCGGCCCGAGAAAATCTCGGTCCGGTCCGGTCTTTAACCGGTGCGACCGAGCGGACCGAGAAAACGCGATCGCTGCAGTCACCGTTCCTCGCCATCGCGGCCACCGGCAGCCCCTGGATCAACCACCATGTCCCTGAGCTTCCCCTTTTCTTCCTTCCTCTCGTACCCTTGCGACGTAGCCTTTCGCTGCCACTCGCCATCGCTGCCATGCGTGCACTGCCGCCGATCTCGAGTTCTCGACCATGTCGTCGACCCAAACGTGGCAGCAATTCCTGCCATGGCAACGCTTTTTGCAGTGCATACGAAGTGCCATAGCAGCCGTTTCAGCCCAGTCGGATCGTGGGAGAAACGCTTTCTCGTGATTTTTGAATCGTGGGAGAAATACTCGGTCGTGATTTTCACATCCAATAAACCAGGAAAGTATTGTTTTGGAAGGACCAAGATTTAATACTAGGCCCCTCTTCCTATTATCACGCGCCATCAATCCCGCGCTGCCGTTTCAGTCGAACAGAAAATAGGAAGTAAGGGAGAAAAAGGATCTGATCCGAAAGTCACGGCACCATTTGACGATCAACTCCACGTTCAATTTGATCCTCTAATCACGGCGAGGCCTTCACAGAGAAAATCACGGGCTCATGCAGGCGCTATATTGCTTGCATGCAGTAGAAAAACTGCTAAAGGAAGAAACATCACGATACAGAGAAAATAATGGCTAACAGCCGCGCCACGAGCACTTTCCATAGCAAGTCGCCCTTCGACGCCCGCGCTATCGCATGTCGCCCACCTCGCCACAGTCGTGCGCACGTCGCCCACCATGCCAGCGCACCCGTGCACGTCGTCGCTGGTAGTGGTTGGCCGGTCCGCTCGGTCCGGCCCGGGCTTCGGTGCCGCCGGTCCGGTCCTTAAAACCAGGACCGCGAGGCTGGTCGGTCCGGACCGCCGGCGGCCGGTCCAAACGGTGGCTCGATGAGAGACCGGACCGGCCCGGACCGTGTCCACCCTGAGGCGTACTCTAAAGAAGAGATGAGGCGCATGCCGCGGCCTGCCTTCCGTGACGATGAGTCGACGACGACGACTTGGCCGCCGTAAGCATGTTTCATGGCCATGCCTTCCTTCCCAGCGAGGTCTCCAAGTACCCAAGCAGGAGTGATGATTCCACGGTTGCTCTCCCGTTTGGTCTCCTCCCCCCTAGAGAAAAGTTTGACTTTGTTTGTACTAAAAAAAACCCTCTTTGTACCTCTACGAGTTAAACTCGGAAAAAGGACACTAAAGCAAGCCTAGCCTCCGAAAATTATCGTGTATGAAACCGGGCCTGGCAATACTTGTCACTGGTCCCTCCAGCCGGTCTCAACACCACGAACGATCGATGCCGAAAGGAGCTACGCAATGCCCAACGTTGTCATCGTGCCGAAAGGAGGCTTTTCGTCTTAATTCACTACTTGGGATTTTGTAAACGTTGGTCACATTACTAAGTTCTGAGATCAAGGGGATTCAACGATATCATTATCATAATAGTATTTACTTTATTTCTATCATTTTTATTTACTAAATAACGAGTTACATCCAAATGCAATACCTTTCTAAAAGAAACACCGTTAATATGTAAAATTTGTGAAAAAATATTACTACAATATTTCGAATGTATTCTTGTAGTAGCAAAAATAAAATATGTACCAAGTCCCATCTGGTTACAGAAAAAACGTGTCACCACAGCAAAAGGAAAACAAGAAGAATAGTGAGGCTCAACTGAACTTCATTGCATAGCCGAAGCACAGAATTTATACACTAGATACAGTAGTGGATCAGATCGTGCTAACGATCATGCAGGGGCTCTCGCAGGAGCGTGCATGGCTACACTAGTAGAAAAAGGGCCTCCAGTCCCGGTTCATAAGGTACTAAAGGGCGCGGCCACGTGGAGCTCCACCTTTAGTCCCGGTTGGTGATTTTCAAATTTCTGAATTATTTTAACCTCTAGTCTGTAATCACCACCCCTCATCACTTCTCAATTTATCCTCTAATCACCCCTCATCATTCCAAATCATCTAACTTCCCGAACGGTCACCCATCCTCCCACTCCCCCAGCCTGAGCACGCTTAACTTCCGGGTTCTATTCTCCCTCGCTCCAAGTCTGCACTTGTTGTTTTCCTGACAATACTAAGATGTCAATCCTATTAACCTTCAGGAATTTTGCTTGAGCATGAAGTGACACATTTCATAGTTTTATTTTGAAACTATTGTTTTAAAAAAAAATAATGTAACACTAATATTTCTTGAATAATTAGTTTGATCATTGTTTGACCACAGTTTGACCAAATTTGACTAAAATTGAAATAACTGAAATAATTATTTAGTAACACTAATATTCTAGAATAATTAGTTTGACCATTGTTTGACCACTGTTTGAATATTTTTTCGATTTTTTCACTCTAGATCTTAAAAGCCCCGTAACTTTTTTTCTATTAGGTTTTTGAGGATTTTGAAAATGTTTAATGGGGTTCCCCCGGTTAAATTCGGATGTAACTTTTCGAGTAGATGATTTTTCATATAAAAAACTTTTTCATCCGAGTTAGTATGCAAAAGTTATGCCCATTTTTACAAATTTCAGAGAGATTTTACAAATAAAGTCAAAATTCACAGTTGCAAATTTTCCCAACAACTAGACCACATATCACATGGGAAACTTATTTTCTTTTATATTTTTGACATTTCCATCATTTTCTTTTATTTTTTTTAAAACTGAAAAGGCGATCCACCGGGGGGGGGGGGGTAGAGTTTGAAAATGGGACCTTTAGTACCGGTTCGTGGCACGAACCGGGACTAAAGGTCTCATCCCCATTAGTCCCGGTTCGTGCCTCAAACCGGGACTAAAGGTCTAATCTTTAGTCCCGGTTTGAGGCACGAACCGGGACCAATGGTTGTGGGCCAGGAGCGAGGCCCATTGGTCCCGGTTCATCCCATCAACCGGGACCAGAAGGTCCAGATGAACCGGGACCAATGGCCCACGTGGCCCGGCCGGCCCCCTGGGCTCACGAACCGGGACCAATGCCCCCATTGGTCCCGGTTCTGGACTGAACCGGGACTAATGGCCTTACCCGGCCTGGACCAAAGCCCCCTTTTCTACTAGTGCTATGACTTGGCTATGCAAAAGACTAGGTCTAGCTGTTAATACAGAACCAACGTTACCCCCCGCAGTCTGAACCCTATTCGGTAGAATGTTCAGACTGGACATAAAATCAACAAAAACTGAAGATGGGAGCCCCTTCGTGAACACATCGGCGAACTGTGATGTCGTAGGCACATGCAGAACCTTGGCCTCACCGAGAGGCGAGAGCAACTCGATCGCGAACAATGTGGAGGTCGATTTCGACATGCTTGGTGCGCTGGTGCTGAACCAGGTTGGACGATAAGTACGTCGCGCTGACGTTGTCGCAGTAGACAACTGTAGCTCGGCGAGGAGGGTGGCGAAGCTCGGTAAGTAGCTGTCACAGCCAACAGGATTCAACGACGCAATTAGCGACAGCTCTGTATTCGGCCTCGCCGCTGGAGCGGGAGACTTTCGGTTGCCGTTTGCTGGACCAAGAAACCAAATTGGAGCTGAGGAAGACGCAGAAGCCCGAGGTAGAGCCCCAAGTGTCTGGACAGCCGGCCCAATCGGCGTCAGAATATGCAAACAGATCTGTGGTGAATTGCTTGAATAGTTGGAGACCATAGTGAGATGTGCCCTGAATGTATCGGAGGATGCGCTTGATGAGCGAAAAATGAGTGTCTCGTCGAGCATGCATGAAGAGGCACATCTGTTGGACAACGTAGGATATGTCTGGCCGGGTGAGAGTCAGATACTGAAGGGCGCCGGCAAGGCTGCGATAGAGGGATGGATCAGAGAAGGGAGAACCATCAGCAGCCGAGAGTTTCTGTTTGGTGTCTACAGGTGTGGAGATGGGATTGCACTGGGACATGTGAGCATGCTCGAGGATCTCATTGTCATACTGCTGTTGGCAGAGAAACAAACCGTCCCCCTCCAACCTCCCGCGCCTCCAGGCTCGCGGTTGAGCACGCAGCCGCTCCAGCATCCAAGGGCGGCCGACTTCAGTCTCCTGCAACCTCCGGGTGCGCGCGGGGAGGCCAGCGGGGTGTCGGGAACGGCCGGCGATGGAGGGGAATCGATTTGGAATGTCGTGGGGAAGCCGTGCCGGTGAGCGGCGGCGCGGGATTTCGCTGGATTATGGCCGGAATCGGCCAGCGATAGTGGGGCTAGAAAGGGGATCGGGAGGGGATAAAACTTCCGGATGGCAGTTGGCGTGCGCGCGCAAGGCTGTTGGGATATAGGGCAGTGTGTGTCCTGCCCGAAATATACAACACTTGGGCCAAATATGGGGCACTGCCCTAAATTTTTTTTGGCCAAATGCCCAACATAGGGCAGCCATTGGAGGCTGTTTTTAGCCCTTTTTCTGCCCTATATGTAGGTTTTATCCAACACTGCCCTATATAGGGCAGCTGTTAGAGATGCTCTAACAGTCGACTGATGGTGTGCTCCGCTGCCTTAGATCAGATACAGAGTGTGAGTTGTTAGCGTCGTTTTTTACCCCACCAAGTGAATTGGGTCCGGAAGTGGCCAGTGTCGGACTTACAATGTAGTGTCTGTCAGTCAAAGATTTCCATTGCCTTGGAACTTTCTGATCCAGAAACTATTCGAGTGTAATGGTTTTGCAAGTATTCTGTTAGGCTAATCTTTGGGGGTTCTAAATGGTCTTGTTACCAGCATCAGGTATAGACAATCACAACCTCTGAGCTATATCATGCATGTTAGAGTGTCGTTTCTCATCTACAAGTCTACAAAAGTTTCTGAAAAAGTCAACCATTAGCACAAAATTCGTGTACTATTAGCATATCCAGATTTAAGCCATAGTCGGAGATATAATAGTGACTAGTCCAAATGGGAGTCTCAGACCTTCGTATATAGTCTATTTTTTATTACTATTTCTCAAGCTATGTTTGATCAGTTTGAATTTAATAAAGTAAAACTCATCCATGGGTAACTACTAACTACACAACAAATTCAAAATGGCCCCATCATCTTGAAACATACATTTTTCTACGCTAACGCACATGCTTAAACGCACGCATAATGCGGGCTGAATCAGGTCCAAGAGTAATTTGTGATTCTTTTTGTCTAGGAAAGCAGGCTCAAAGAAAGAAGATCCATCCATATGTAGATAGAGACATTTCTTGTTTTGAAGGATTATCTTCACTTTACTATACTTTGGTATGCCAGCTATATGTAATTATTCCAGTGGGGATTTTGGACAATTGGTTCTGCTACTGCCTTGTTTAGCTTGTCTAAAGCTAATGTGCTTCGGGTTCAGAAACTTACTACCTTGCCAGATGATTATAAATGTAATTTGTTACATCAAGTTGTTGTCAGTGCTGTGTTACCGTGTTCAGTGTTCAAGATATGCAGGGTGCTGACGCTGCTTTAGTCATGAAAACAATACATATTTAGCTTTTTTCTCAGCTGGAACTATGATTTGTTCACTGCTAAAAATAATAAGTTGTGCATTATATTCCGCACTGCTAGATTTTATTCCGAGCACATGATACCGGCTGGACCAGAAGAGGATGACGGCGGATGCTAACTAATTGTGAAGAAAGAGGGGAGCGGGGAAGGTAGAGATTCAGATCCCCACAAGCTACGTCAGGGCATGTGTCAAAAAAAAGGCCCCGTAAAACGAAATTGGGACAAGTTGGGAAGCCACTGTACGGTCTGGAGGTGCCCCAATGGGCACCCCAACCTCTAATAATTATCATAATATTAATACTCGTGGATGAGGGATAGTGTGGGCGGTCTCTCTCTTTGCGCTACGGCTTATTTTTTCCAATTGTAGAATGCCATCCAAATGATTCAACCCTTGAATATTGTGTATGGAGTTGGACTGCCGATAAATCTTTTTGGGCCCGCTCCACATATTTCTCTTTCTTTGAGAGGCTAACCCATTGGCCTCTCTATGTCCCAGTTTGAAAGAGCAAAGCACCCCTCAAGTGCATTTTTTTGCGTGGAAGGTTACGCGGAATCGCTATTTGGACCGGGGATCAAAGGCTGAGGCATGGCCTTGTGAGCACAGATGTGAGCCCCGTGTGTTTGTAGGAGTCTGAAACTTTTGGTGTGTCATTTGGTTTGAGGTGTTCTCTGGGTTGAGACATCCTGATCTTGCCCCTTCCGCGTCGGCTGAGCTGGAGTCTTGGTGGATTGCCTCGTCTAGTATGTGTGTGGTCTAGGAAGCAATGATAATTTCACTCTCTAATGCCTTTTGTCTTTCACTTCATCTGGCTTGAACGCAACAATCGGGTATTCAACAAAACGACAAAGTTGGAGGAGCGTCTTCTTGATGAGATCATGGCTGAGCTAGACAAGTAGAAGACTGTGGGTTTTTCTTGTGAGATTATAGTTTTATTTTCTTTGCCGTGGTTGTCCAACTCTGTGTGTGTTGTACACTCTTTTCCATATCTTTCCTAAATAATAATTGATTATATCTTTCCCATATAATTGATAATAGTTTTATTCTCTCGCTCGTTCCTAAATGATAATGTTAGTACTTGATTTCTACTTTTTTACAAAAAACGAGTTAAATCAAGTTGCAATATCTCTGTGAATATTTCTCGTGAATATGTAAAACTCGTGAAAAAATACTGCCATATTTCGAACACGTTCGTGTAGCAAAAAGAAATATGTACCAAATCACATTTGGTTGCCAACTTGCAACATAACGTAAAAACCTGTCAGCATTTATAAAAAAGAACACACCAAGCATCATAGAAACACTTTTGAAGCATTAAAGAAACCCCTGTTTAACATACACGCAAAATCCCTATTCAAACACCTTTTGCAGCATCAAAAGATACCCAAATAAAAGTGACCTCCACCATCAACGAGCTCGTTCTTTTCCGAGTTCTCCAGTGATGAATACGACTCACAAGACCAGCACAAATCCCACCTATGGGCATTGTCTTCTCCAGTCCCAACAACGTCTATGGAAATATCTCCAACCAACAAACGGGTCAACAACAGGAGAGGCAGCCAGCAAGGAGAAGGCAACGGCCGGCGAAGGAGTAGCAGCAGTCGTGTGCATGGAGGAGCGGCTATAGGTAGTGCGAAGATGTCCTGCTCGACGGGAGGCACGTAGATGAAGCAGTGATGGGAAGGGTGCATGGAGTTGCACCAGTGATACGATACAAATTGCCCAATCACACGTTTTTATCAAGAGGATAAACATGAGGAAGAATGAAGGGATAAACGATGCAAAAACGCGTGGAACCGAAGATAAATCGTGAACCCTATGAGTAAAGATTACTTAACACAGCCGCGTTGAGGAAGCACAGGCTATAGCGGACCGACTGAATTGTCGGTTGGGCTCTTTCCCCACGACCTATCTGGAGATGCCCATTACCGATTCACGCCTCACTGTGGCGGATCTTCGCCCTACGGTGACTCGTATGCAACATCGAGTTGACCCCTGGAAAGGGCGCTGGTTGTCGAAGGCTGCTCGCGTGATCCTCATCAACTCCTCGCTTGCCAGCCTTCTATGGTTCCTCATGAGCTTCTATAGCCTTCATGAGACGTTGCATCAGGAGATCGTCAAGTACCAATCCAGATTCTTCTTGGCTGGTGAGGGCGATAAGCAGAAGTACCATATGGTGAGCTGACCCGATATCTGCAAACCCAAGGACCAGGGCGGTCTTGGGATCTTGTCTTCCCGGCGCATGAACATTGCCCTCCTGACCCGTTGGCTCTGGCGCATTGCTAATGGTGATAGAGGCATCCTTTTTTTATCGTTGCATGGTCAATTCGAGGTGTTAGAAGAGTATATATGAAAATGAAGTATTGGGCACTACTACATATTATGCCGGCGTTCTAAAAAGTCTATGCAACCCGTGGCTTCTTGCAGAGTGAAAAGATCACAATGCTTTGCACCAGCGGCGGAGGCAGGGGGGACTGGCAGAGGCCCCGCCCCCCTAACATGCAAACGGAATTTTTAATACTACTAAAAATTGTTGGCTTTTACCTATTCTCGTTTGTCTATTCTTAATACTCACACCGTCCTAAAATATGTGTCTTGAATTTGTCTAAAAATGGATGTATCTAGACATGAATAAGTCTAGATACATCCACTTTTTAATAAATCTAAAACACTTATTTTTGGATGGAGTGAGTAAAAAAAAGGAAAGTGACGATTTAGAAGCCATCCGAGGCAGCCTAGGCCAAGGCGCACAACACCTCACGAGGCTCCTCTGGTTCGACACGTCGCTTGGGAGGCCCTGCTAGTCGCCTCTCTCCACTCAAAAAAAAGCTAGTCGCCTCTCGCATTGCGCCTGCGCACGGCCGCACGCCTCGTCGTCGCCTTCCTCTCCCGTTCCCCGTTCAGATCCATCCTCCAGGAGTCCAGACTCCAGTCCATGGTCGATCCTCCAAGAGTCCGAGGCAGCGGTTTGTCGGTTTGTCTTATTAATTCTCCAAATAGGCATAGGCATAACTGATGGTGTTCAATCATTGTAGGATAATCATAGCCAAAAATAAAAGGAAGCATGTAGCAATTCATAGTACGAAGGATGCATTCTTATTTTGGGAAGAAAAGAAGGAGTGATGGTTCGGTTTCTAGCACAACAGTTAAATTGCAGATTCAACAAACATGCAGCGGAGCTTCTCATTATGTACACTTCCTTGGATCAACTCATTCAATTCATTTGACATTGATAATGTATGTTCTCTAGCTTTAAAATTCTGTCCCGCCTATTTTGAAGAACAATAAAGGGAGAATCTGATATGTCAGTTGCGGCACCCGCATGATATACTTACAAAATCGAAGCTTCAAAATTCTATACAATGTCCTACTTTTTAGCTTATTTTTTGGCATGTTAGAGTTGTCTTCATTGATCGCCCCCCTCAAACAATTTTCCCGGCTCCGCCCCTGCTTTGCACCAGTTGCCCCTGGAGGTATAGGAACTTTTTCTGAAGTTATTTACGATTGGCCCAAAGCTGTATTAAACAATAATTGGACGGTGACAAGTTTATTTTTTTGAATAAGCCATTTGGCTATATTTCATTAAGCAGAAGAGAACGAAAGAACAATGTTTGATCAAATGATCAGTGGGGCGAAAAGAAAGGGTACATCTGCCTCTCACTAACGAGAGGCCACTGGACTCAGAATGCTATCTCTCAAGGTACATCCCCAAAGGGGTGCTCGATGCATTTGGCCCCGGCGATCCGCCATTGCTCCATGTCCCTGCGGCAAGCATCGATGATGCTGCTGACGCTGGGGAGTTTTCCTCTGAAGGTGCATGAGTTCCGCTCGATCCAGATGTGCCATATGATCATCAGTAGCAACGACCTCGTTCCCTTCCTGGCGCCAGGAGGAGCACCGTCTAAGATCAGTTGAACACGCTCGGTTGTGGATGCCCCCCTGCTCCAGTTACTGTGTCCTAAAGCGCCGCAGCCTGCCCATGTTGCAACCTTGTTCCATACCTGAATGGAGATCGGACATTCCCAGAAGAGGTGGGAGGATGTCTCAAGCTGTCGCACGCAGAGCTGACAAAAGTAGTTGTTTTCCCAGCCACGCCGCTGGAGTCTGTCGCAGCACTAGAGCCGGTCCAATTGCAGCAGCCAGAGGAGCATTTTCATTTTGCCCGGCCCCCATGCTTTCCAGATCGAGTTCTTGAAGTTGAGCAGGGGAGTGTCTTCGAATTGCACATCGTATGCTGATCGCGCAGAGTACAAGCCAGAGCTGCATGCTGTCCATCTGGTCGTGTCTGCCGTGCCCTCAACCAGGGTGATTGCGGCGTCTCGCAACTGCCTGGCCAGTTGAAGCACCTGGTGGATGATGCTGGAGAAGTTGCCGTGGCGAAGGTCGAGAACCCAACGGTCCTGGTGCAGAGCGTCCCGCACGGTCCTGCATTTCCGGATGGATTGAGCGAAGACCTCTGGGTAAGCTGCGCGCATGGGCCTGCCGTCGAGCCAGTTGGACGACCAGAACGATGTCGTGGCTCCGTCGTTGATGGTGACCACCGTGCAGGCCGCAAACAAAGCTTCATCGTCGTCGTTGCAGGGAACGCCCGAGCCGACCCAGGGCCGGTTTGGCTGCGTCCAGGCGAGCCACAGCCAGCGCAGCCACAGTGCGCGGGCGAACGCAGACAGGTCGTGTATGCCCAGGCCACCAGCGCGCTCTCGTCTAGTGACCATCTTCCAGCCTACCTTGCATTTTCCGCCAGAGATCTCGCCGTCGTGCGCCCAAAGGAAGCGCCTCCTGGCCTTGTCGATGTCTTTGAAGAACTTCTTCGGAGCCCGAAGGACGGTGAGGGTGAAGGTGGGCATGGCCGAGAGCACACACCTTACCAGCACGCGCCGGCCCGCGATTGGTAGCAGCCTGCCCTTCCAGCCCGCTAGCCGTGCTCGAATCCTATCTAAGATCAACTGCAGGTGCACTAGTCTAAGCTTGCCGGTGGTGATCGGGATGCCTAAGTATGTGATGGGCAGCGCCGTCATGGTTCCACCGAAACTTTGTAGCACGTCAACGAGGTCGATTCCATCGCAGGCGATCGGGACGACTGAGGATTTTGCTTGGTTCACCTTTAGGTCAGTGGCCTCGCCGAAGCAGTGCAGGATGTGGAGGAGCTCGTCTATTTCTTGTCGCACTGGGTTGACGAAGATTACTGCGTCGTCCGCGTACAAGCTGGTGCGCATGCGAGCGGCCCTCCCGGGGATGGGTTGTAGGATGCCGTCTCTAGTGGCCGCCTCGAGCAGCCGATGCAAGGGATCGATGCAGAGAATGAACAGCAGCGGCGACAGCAGGTCACCCTAACGGAGGCCGCGAAGGTGGAAGAACTTGTTTCCAGGTATGCCATTGAGCAGGCAGGACGACGAGGAAGTTGCAAGTAGTAGCGCGATCGAGTCCCTCCATCTTGGCAGGAAGCCCAACCTCTGAAGCAGTTCTAGGATGTACTCCCAGGAGACACTGTCGAAAGCTTTTGCGATGTCAAGCTTGAGCAGCAAGGCTGGGGTTTTGTTGCGGTGCAGGGTACGGACTCTGTTTTGGACAAAGAGAAAACTGTCGTGAATGCACTTGGTTTTCTGGAATGCAGACTGCGCCGGGGAGATGATTGTGCTGATAACATCCGCCAGCCGCATCGAGAGAACTTTGGTAATGAGCTTGGCGATGGAATGCACGAGGCTGATCGGGCGGAAGTCTCCCATGCAAGTGGCTCCGTCCTTCTTGGGCAGCAGAGCGATCATGGCGGAATTGAGGTCCGCAAAATTGCCACCAGCGAGCCTGTAGAAGTGGTCAAAGACAACCATGACGTCCGTTTTGATTGTGTTCCAGCAGGCTCGAAAAAATGCACCGGAGAAGCCGTCCGGCCCTGGGGCCTTGTCGGCCGGCGATGCCATGATAGCAGCCCAGGCTTCAGCTTCTGTGAAAGGGTTGTCGAGGCCTGCGTTTTGAACAGAGGGTAACTCCAGCACCTCCCAATTGATGGAGCAGCCTCGCGTCTGCTTGGTGCCAAGCAGCTTGACGAAATGTTCATGGGCAACAGCAGCTTTATCGTCGTGTGAGGAGGCCATCCCAGAATCCGAGTGCAGAGAGTGGATGAAAATTTTCCTTCTGCGTGAGTTGATTTTGGCCTGAAAGAAAGCAGTCTTGGCATCCCCCGCTCTAAGCCATGTGATCCGCGACGCCTGCCGCTTGCGCGCCCGCTCGATCGCAGCAAGGCCGATCAACCTGAGCTTGAGCTGCTTCCGGAGGTGGAACTTAGGCGCAGAGAGGCGCCGTTTCTCCTAGGCGATGTCCAGCCACAGGACGATTTCAGCCACGAGATGGAACTGAAGCTTGGCATCGCTGAAGAGCAAACTGGCCCAGATCCTGAGGTCAGATGCAGTCCGTTCCATTTTCTGTTTGATCCTGGCGATCGGACATAGGAGCGGCGATGGCCGAAGCCAGGCCCGCTGCACTGTTTCCTGGAAATGGGGGAACCGGGGCCAAAAGGTTTCAAATTTGAACGGGGGTTTCCGCGCCGGAGCAGTAGTATTCGCCAGCAGAAGAGGACAGTGATCCGAGCAGGCGGTCGAGGCAACCATGAGCATGAAGTTTGGGAAAAGGTTATCCCACTCCAAGTTGTAGAAAAATTTGTCAATGCTGACGAGAACTGGATCCTCCTGCTCATTTGACCAGGTAAAGCGTCTGTACTTGCACTTGATTTCCTTCAGGTTTGCAGCGTCGATGGCCCTTCTGAATTTTCCCATGATTCTCCTATTCAGATTCAGATTGTTCTTGTCTCGGGCTTCATATATGATGTTGAAGTCGCCTGTGATGATCCAAGGCTCTCCCGAGGGCGGGGCAACCTGGGATAGCTCGGCCAGGAATGCATCTTTGCGGGCGTCATCGGCCGGGCCGTAGACTGTCGTCAGCCAGAAGGACGCGTTGCTGTGCAGGACCGTCACCTTGGCTGTGATGGAGAAGCAACCAACGGCGTGGGTGATCAAGTCAACTACACGCTTGTTCCATAGGATGGCTGCCCTACCCCTGGTGCTCGTCGCCGGCAGCACCACGCAGCCTTCCATTACAGTGGCCCCTAGGTCGTGGACGGTGCTAGCAGTCCAGGAGTCCAGCTTTGTTTCTTGCAGGCAAAGGATGGTGGCCCTGAGGGAAGCAGCTAGCTCACGCACTGCAAATCTCCTGGATGGGGAGTTCAATCCCCTAACATTCCAACTCATGATAGAAAATGGCGTGCTAGACATTGGACACAGATGATCTCTCCGGCAACTTCAGATTACTAGTGAATTGCAGCAAAAACAGGTACACATCCAACATAGCAGGGGCGCGCCCGAGACCACCAACAGGCCCCTGGATTCTCTGGCGCGAAGCTAACCAACCAGCCCTATGACATGAACTATGAAGATTCAACATGGATCCTAACTTGAATTGGCTTAAGGCCAATCGCTGCCGAAGACTAATACTAAAGAACATAATCGGACGACCTAACATAGCTAGACTGCATCTTCAGCTGCATTAGGGCCAGCCATGCCGGCCGCAATGCGGAGCGCCTCCGGGTCGAGGCGGATGAGCTTGGCGATGATGGCGATGTCGTCGTCGGAGAGGGGCTCGTCGAAACGCTTGATGAGAGCTTCAGCAGCCTTGGCTGTCATCGTCTCCTTCGGACCCAACAGGCCCAGCTTTTTGACAAGCAGCAGGGACGCGCGCTGCGCCACGGGGACGGAGGAGCTGCCGCTGGCCTGGCGTGCGCTGTGCCTGGAGGGAGTTGAGGTTGCCCTTGACTTGGGGGGGGGGGCGTGGTGCGCCTGACGGGAGCAGCTGGGATGATCAGAGCAGCAGCGTCGCGGAACAAGTTGCTGCTTTGCCCCTCGAGGCTGTCGCTGCCGCTCAGCTGAAGCTGCAGGACCTGCTGTGTGACCACGCCCACATGGACAGCAGTGGAGACAGTCGACGCAGAGGCGCGGCAAGCAGCAGAAGTGTGGCCGGAGGGGAACTTGAGCGGGGTGGTGAGCGTGTCGGCGATGGTCTTGTCGATCCCGAGGATGTCGTTGTCGTTGACAGCGTGGTGCAAGGAGGGGGGGATGCTGTCGGCTGCGGCGAAGAAAGCGGAGACTGGAAAGGCGGGGCTGGGCAGCTCAGGGACGATCGGGGCAGGTGGAGCAGCAGGGGGTGCCGCCTCCGACCTGAGCGGGAGAGGAGGCGTGGCCTTGAGACTGCAGGACCGACGGTGAAAAGTTGTGTGCCGCCAATATGCACATGCGGCAGTGGCACCAGAGGCTTCCACTGGAGGGATCGATCAGCAACGACAATGGGGGCCGCGTCCAGAAAGAGTAATCCGCTGGAGGGATCTAGCGACGGCGGCGGCACACGGGCACACTACAAGCCGTGCAGTCCGCTACGTCCACCTCGTCGGGTGTTGGTCAGAGGAAAGGCGTCTAGCTGCACGTAGAGTACTGCATAGATGCGTCTGCCTAGGAGTGGACGTGGATTGTGCCTTGTTGTGCTGGGCGGTTCTTGGCAGCGATAGGGATCGGGCGAGGCGTGACGGCGGTGTTTGCTAATAACAACATCCGGTTTCCTTTTTCTTTAACTAGCAAAAATGCCCGTGCGTTGCAACGGGTGTATGTTTATTGACTGATTTTTAGGTTAGTGTGAGTTTAGTTTTCATTTTATTCCGGTCCGCCCATATTGAATTGTGGTTGTACTCTTTATTACTCTGTCTATTAATGTAAACTGTTGTGTTTCATTATGCTTTTAGAAAATTATTTTCCATTATTTTGGTTTTCAAGTTCGTGAAAAATAAGTGGCTTAACCATATTTTGTAGATTTAATTAGTTGCATTTTTGCAATGTTGTTTGCGGTTAACAAAATATTGTGTTGAATTCTTTTATGATTTTATAATATCTTCCTTGTCTTTGCTTCAGTGGCCTTATCTTTACAACTCTCAGTTAAGAAATTAGTTTTATATAACTCACAATTTAATTTTGAATATTTATAGGGACAATTTCCTCTGTACATATTTCTTACCAAATAAATAGTTAACGTTTCCAAAGCATTTCACACATATAACTTTTATTTCATCCAACCATTTTTTGTTCTCACTTCTTCATCCAGTGCATCTTCCACACAAAAGTCATTCATATGGAGCACTCTAGTCCACTTTAGAGTTTTTATAACAAAATCGTACGTATAAATTTTCATCAAAAAAAGAAGTTATAGTTGCTTGTCCTGTGAAGTATACACACACAAAGTTTTATGTGCACTGATGTTAGCAAAAGCATATCAAATCAGCTCTTTTATTAAAATTTGCAACGACCGTTTCCCTCTCTTGTCCTTCGCCGGATCACCCGCTATGAACCATCTTCAGGGCAATAAGCTGCAGGGAGTGGAAAACCAAGCAATACGAGCGATATTATGACCCGGTCACCATGATGGTATCTCATGTCTGAGATTTGCTTGTTCGTATGCATCCACCTATGACAAACTGCTATAGAAGTCTTTTTCAAGTTGATGTCCGCTGTCTAAGCTGAACTCCACCAAATGCATTATTGGGATCTGTTCATACGGCTCCATTCTTGTCTGACAGTTGGTGTCCCTTGGGAACAAAGATTAACAGGCTGCAGGTCTTCCGAAGGACATAACATATGCGTACAGCTTTGCAGCTGGGAAGGTATCTGAAGATGTGTTGTTTTTACTTGATCATAGCTACAATAATGACTATGGCTGAAGACTGAACGTAAGCTTAGATTCATCAAAGATTCTTTGATCTGAGGGATCAACATTGAATCGTTCGGCCACAGCTCCATCAGCGACGCCAGGAGCGGGGCCAACCCCGACTATAACAGGACCCAATTTGCGTGCCAACGCGTCCATGACTCCACTCACGATGGCTCGACCTGAAGACCCCCACTGCGTCGCGGGTCGTCGCCAGCTGTTCCCGCTTTGGCACTCGTTACTCTGTGCGCTCTCTGCTCCTGCTTTGCCATTCGGGCCCTCGTTCAGTGGCGACGGCTGCTGCGCGCATTGGGCAGTCAAGGCATATCCCGGACATCCATGTCCGACCGGATCTTCAGTAGCCGCCGCCGGTCGCACCCTCCTCGCCTGCCCCGCAGCTGCGACCGCCCCTTCATCGAAGCACGCAGCGCCGGCTCTGGCTAGGTCATCTCATCGACGTCCACAAGCACATCCTTGGGTTCCTCGCTAGAGTCACTATGTCACTTCCTTGAAATGGAGGCACTTTCTTTGCGGCACTTCTAAAAACTGCCTCTAATTGTTTTTTTAAACGCACTATTTATGTCACTGCCTCAATTGGTGATATCTTGAGGCAATAACCAAAACTGCCTCAAATCCGACATGATCATTTGAGGCAGTATGGAAAACTGCCTCAAATTGTTAATCAACTGAGGCAGTTTTAGGTGCCTCACCTGTATCCATTTGAGGCAGTTTTTAATACTGCCTAGACAGTTTTGACATTTTGAGGCAGTATTGAAAACTGCCTCAAATGTCAATCATTTGAGGCATGTCAATCATTTGAGGCAGTATTAAAAACTACCTCAAATGTGAAAACTGCCTCCAAAAACTGACAATTTGAGGCAGTTTTGTCATTTTGAGGCAGTATTGAAAACTGCCTCAAATGATTAAACATTTGAGGCAGTTTCTATAGTGCCTCAACCCAAAAAAATAATATACATCAACTACAGCATCCCAGAAAAGCAATATAAACAAGTCCAGATACTTAGCATCACAGTCCACATAAGTCTTAGAGGAATTCAACAACTAGGTTCCAGTGGACAGTCTAACATACCAATATAAACAAGACCAGGTACTTAGCATTTAACAACTAGGTTCCACTTGGAGGCGAGATACTTAGCATATTAGTAGATAACTTGCGAGAGACGAGGGAAGAAGAAGGTGATCGTGCGGTCTACATTGGCTGCACGAATCTCAAACATTGGAAGTTTCGACACCTTGCTACCTTCCGGAAGATATATAGGATTTCCAGAGGGTTTTTTTATAGGAATTTCCGGAGGGGGTGGTGGTGGTTTGGAAGGGTTGGGCCGGAACTCAATATTCCAGGGTCCAACCATCCGCCCCGGCCTAGCTGCCTACCCTCCAAACCTCAAACCGGATCCGACGGTAGAGGAAAACCAGATCGCACCCACAGCCACAAGCCCACAACCCCTCTCTTCGCCGCCGCAACAACCAACCACCACCGTCTCCTCCTAGCCGCCGCTGCACCATCTCCTCCTCGCTGCCGCCGCCGCAACAACCACCCCTCCTCGTCTTCGCCGCCTCCACCACCACCAGTGGCGGAGCCAGGAATTGAGATGAGGGGGGTCGAACATATAAGGTCTAAAATATTGAAGGCACAAAAGGAAGTCTATACGGCACAAGAAATGGTCCAGAAGATCCAATTTCCATCATTTATACAATAGAACTACCAAAAACACGAAAAGACATCTAAATGACTTGAAAACTAATAGTATCATACCATTAAGTTGGATTTATGCGAAGAAGACGAAAGTGTCGAGGTAGATGGCCTCGACGATCCTTGTAGGAATGAAAACGCAGCATAATCTTCTTGTCATCAATTTGGTTTTGGTAAAGTTATGACCAATCAAACGACTCGGGCTTCTTGAGAAATATGCCCATCTCATTTTATCTCTGATTTCTGGGGTACCAAATTCATCTATTGGTCTCCGAATTCCAGGATCAAAAACAACATTTGCTAGCTCAAATATTTCAGAAATATTTGTTTGTTGAGTATCATACAACATTGAAATAAAAATCAATCTTTGAGCAATCTCATTCACACTACTGGTCACTACACAATTAGGCATCAGAATTGCAGTCACTCGGCTCAGTTCACAGTGATGGAACCTTACCATGGATCTCTGCCAACTCACTCTGTGTTGCCCATGTCCTTAAGAAGTCATCAGCAATCTGGCGCTCCATAAGGATGTCAAGCATCCAATGCAGGTTGTCAGCCTGCCTAGCAATCCGCCATACAAAATAATAAGAATAATCTATATCTATACCTAATAATAAAAGCATTAAGGTTTCTTCCCCATATGTTTCGTTCGTTCCGTTCGTTCGTAGGTCGCGAGGCGTGGTCTTCGTTTCGTACGTCAAGGGAGATCATGGCCCTGTCGCACAAAGAGACCAATACAAACCCAGTATCCTAATTAGACCCGAGCCCGGCCTCTTCTTTCCTTTCGTGGGCCTTCAAATTCAGGAGCGGTCGCTTGCGCTACATCAAATCGATCCAACCTTATGATCCACGAGCGTTCCAAGGTATATCAGACACGCGAGCTAGCAATTCGACTAGAGATCAACCGAGAACAATGGCCGCGCGACGTACGAGGCGGATACTTCCCTCGTATCAGCGCGATTCAGACGACGGGACGCAGCCCGCAGGCCAGCGCGATCCCGACGGGACACAGTCCGCAAGGCATAGCGCAGGCATGAGGAGATCGAGCTAAGCTTCGAAACGGACGTGGTAGTACGCCAGAGAGGGACCTGGGGACGAGCGGGTATGCATACAAGAGACGATCTACTGCGCTGCTCCGCCGTGTTTACCTTGACGCCCACCTGCCATGTGCCCATGACGACGGCTGCCCGGACAACCTCTTGCACCGCCGCGATGCCAAGATCCAGTCCATCGATATCCGCATGGCCTGCAAGCGCGCCCGTGCCAATCGCCTGCACGAGGAGAGGAAGGCAGAGCAGCCAGCGCGCCACCGTCGAGTAAGACGCCAGTGTCCCGGTGGAAGATTTGAGCAGTTGAGGCCAGCAAGATGACAAACTTAGATTGGAGCTGGAAGATTTTTTTTCCGAGAAGCAAATCCTCAATTGCAGATTGGCCTTTTCTCTCAGTTCTCAACTGCAGATTGGTGGTTGCTCCATTGTTGGATTGCTCCTGTAGCATCGGGCAGTAAATTGGATATGCAATGACAACCCAAAAAGGGACTGCCTTGTAGCACTTTCATAGTTTACTTTCCTCAATGCCCATCAAGGTTAGATATACTTGCTACAATAACCACTCCGTTGTCACCTATGAGCACATTAGTTGATAGGTTATCCAGGTTCATTGTTACGATGATCATAGATTCATAATACTGCTGGATAAATTGGATGGATGTAGGCTTTTGACTTATGATATTGGGTTACATAAACACTATGAATACAAAAAATAAGCCTTGGTACATGGATCGAGTTTTCCTGCTTAAATACTCATTAGAGTTATAATGCAGTTTAAGTAGAGCTTATAGGGTGCATGCTTGAGTTGCACGCATCAATAGGCCTTGGTACATGGATGTGGTGATGAATGCCGGCTATGATTAGCACATATAGGACACTTCGCTGCATTGGCTAGATTAAGGACTCGAGGAAGGTAGTTGTGTCCTATCTACTCTCTTGGTTTTTTATTCACTTCATGTTTTAGGTTTACTCAAAGTCAAATTTTGTCAAGTTTGACCAACAAGATAGGAAAAAAATATCACAAATGTATATATCATGAAAATATAATTCACGACGATTCTAATAGTATATATTTTACATTGTCCTTTTCATAAAATATTTGGTCAAAGTTAAACAAATTTGACTTTGAGTAAATTCATAATGCAAAGTAAATAAAAACGGAGGGACTATGACACTTGGCCCCATCGAGAAAAAATGTTTTGAGTTACTAAATCTCTATGGAATAATTATTCAATAAAATCAACCCGTAACAATGCACGGGCACTTTTTGCTAGTAATAATAAAAAAAGGAGCCGGCCAGCCCAAGGCCCAGCCGGACCAACACCCCAAACCCTAACCTAGACAGACGCACGCACCCAATCCCAGCCACCGTGCTGCCACCTGAACCCAACACCCGCGCACTCCCACAGTCCCACACAACGCACGCACACACACGAGGAGGCAGCCGACCCAGGGCCGGCCCATAAATCGGGCAAAAGGGGCGACCGCCCCGGGCCCCAATAGGGGAGGGCCCCAACTAAAACTTATACTAATAAGCACTATACGCAAAAACGTTAGTTCACACCACATACTAATAAGTTGTACCATGCATGGGCAAACCAATCCGACCGGCGGAGTTGAGTTCAAATACACTAGTCTCTCTTTATCATGGATGTCTTAATGCACAATTTTTAATTCAATAGACGTGTAGGAAATCTCATTTGCATTAAATCAAACCATGTGAGTCTGGACGAACATGTTAGTTAATCGAGTCATATGTAGAAGTATAATCAAGAAAATTTTTAGTTCTTCGATGATTCTATTATCGAACCCAATTTGCATGTCACAATTTCTATGTCCTAGAAGTTTCCAAGAATATGACTGCCCAAAATACACTAGAAACCACTATTAAAATATTTGTTAGCGTGTATATGATTTAGAAATCTCTACCATAATATTCAATAATATTGAATATATATGAACACACTTATAGATATGCAAATATGTATACACTACATTGTTTATGCAATATTAGAAAAATAAATCATTTGTTACATGATACAATTTTCATGTTGTAGAATTAGAATTTTCAGTGTATAGTACATTACATCCAAATACCAATAAATAATATAACTATTATTTGAAACAGTTTTGCTAAAGCACATCTAGATGTGCTATAAGTATTCCACATCTAAGTCCTATGTCATTGATCTTATGATGAGATTCGTGTAGATATTTTCTTTTTCTTTTTTCTCTTTCGCTTTCGGTCTACGAGGGTACATGGACAACACTCTCCCCTTTTGTTGCTATGCACCACCATGATCTTGCGTGTGCGTAGGATTTTTTTTGCAATTGCTACGTTCCCCAACAGTGGCATCCGAGCCTGGTTTTATGCGTAGATGTTATATGCACGAGTAGAACACAAGTGAGTTGTGGGCGATATAAGTCATACTGCTTACCAGCATGTCACACTTTGGTTCGGCGGTATTGTTGGATGAAGCGGCCCGGACCGACATTACGCGTACGCTTACGCGAGACTGGTTTTACCGTCGTGCTTTGCACACAGGTGACTAGCGGGTGTCAGTTTCTCCAACTTTAGTTGAATCGAGTGTGGCTACGCCCGGTCCTTGAGAAGGTTAAAACATCACTAACTTGACAAACTATCGTTGTGGTTTTAATGCGTAGGTAAGAACGGTTCTTGCTCAGCCCGTAGCAGCCACGTAAAACTTGCAACAACAAAGTAGAGGACGTCTAACTTGTTTTTGCAGGGCATGTTGTGATGTGATATGGTCAAGACGTGATGAGATATAAGTTGTTGTATGAGATGATCATGTTTTGTTGAAGTTATCGGCAACTGGCAGAAGCCTTATGGTTGTCTCTTTATTGCATAAGATGCAAGCGCCAAATAATTGCTTTACTTTATCGCTATGCGATAGCAATAGTTGCACCGTTGCGAAAGTTCTTCGTGCTGAGACACCACGTGATGATCAGGTATGATAAGCTTTACGTTCAAATACAACGGGTGCAAAACAGTTGCACACGCGGAATACTCAGGTTAAACTTGACAAGCCTAGCATATGCAGATATAGCCTCGGAACACTGAGACCGAAAGGTCGAGCGTGAATCATATAGTAGATATGATCAACATAGTGATGTTCACCATTGAAACTACTCCATCTCAAGTGATGATCGGACATGGTTTAGTTGATATGGATCACGTGATCACTTAGAGGATTAGAGGGATGCCTATCTAAGTGGGATTTCTTAAGTAATATGATTAATTGAACTTTAATTTATCATGAATTTAGTCCTGGTAGTATTAGCATGTCTATGTTGTAGATCAATAGCTCGCGTTTCGCTCCCCTGTTTTATTTTTGATATGTTCCTAGAGAAAACTAAGTTGAAAGATGTTAGTAGCAATGATGCGGATTCGATACGTGATCTGAGGATTATCCTCTGCTGCACAGAAGAATTATGTCTTTGATGCACCGCTAGGTGACAAATCGATTGCAGGAGCAAGTGCAGACGTTACGAACGTTTGCCAAGCTCGATATGATGAATACTTGATAGTTTAGTGCACCATGCTTTATGGCTTAGAATCAGGTCTTCAGAGACGTTTTTGAAATGCCACGGAACATATAAGATGTTCTAAGAGTTGAAATTGGTATTTCATACTCATGCCCTTGTCAAGAGGTATGAGACCTTTGACGGTACTTTGCCTACAAGATGGAGGAGAAAAGCTCAGCTAGTGAGCATATGCTCAGAATTCTGAGTACTACAATCACTTGAATCAAGTGGGAGTTAATCTTCCAGATAAGATAGTGATTGACAGAGTTCTCTAGTCACCATCACCAAGTTACTAGAACTTCGTGATGAACGATAATATGCAAGGGATAACAGAAACGATTCCCAAGCTCTTCGTGATGCTAAAATCGACGAAGGTAGAAATCAAGAAAAACATCAAGTGTTGATGGTTGACAAGACCACTAGTTTCAAGAAAAGGGCAAAGGGAAGAAGGGGAACTTTAAGAAGAACAGCAAGCAAGTTGCTACTCAAGTGAAGAAGCCCAAGTCTGGACCTAAGCCTGAGACTAAGTGATTCGACTGCAAAGGGACTGGTCACTAGAAGCGGAAGTGCCCCAAGTATTTGGCGGATAAGAAGGATGGCAAAGTGAAGAAAGGTATATTTGATATACATGTTATTGATGTATACTTTACTAGTGTTTATAGCAACCCCGCGGTATTTGATACTAGTTCAGTTGCTAAGAGTAGTAACTCGAAATGGGAGTTGCAGAATGAACATAAACTAGTTAAGGGTGAAGTGACGATGTGTGTTGGAAGCAGTTCCAAGATTGATATGATCATCATCGCACACTCCCTATACTTTCGGGATTAGTGTTGAACCTAAATAAATGTTATTTGGTGTTTGCGTTGAGCATGAATATGATTTGATCATGTTTATTGCAATACGGTTATTCATTTAAGTTAGAGAATAATTGTTGTTCTGTTTACATCAATAAAACCTTATATGCTTACACACCCAATGAAAATGGTTCGTTGGATCTCGATCTTAGTGATACACATATTCATAATATTGAAGCCAAAAGATGCAAAGTTGATAATGATAGTGCAACTTATTTGTGGCACCGCTGTTTGGGTCATATCGGTGTAAAGCACATGAAGAAACTCCATAAAGATGGACTTTTGGAATCACTTGGTTATGAATCATTTGATGCTTGCGAACCGTGCCTTTTGGGCAAGATGACTACAACTCTGTTCTCCGGAACAATGGAACGAGCTACTGACTTGTTGGAAATAATACATACCGATGTATGTGGTCCAATGAGTGTTGATGCTCGTGGCGGCTATCGTTATTTTCTGACCTTCACAGATGATTTGAGCAGATATGAGCATATCTACTTAATGAAGCACAAGTTTGAAACATTTGAAAAGTTCAAAGAATTTTAGAGTGAAGTGGAAAATTGACATGAAAATAAGGTTTCTCTGATCTAATCGCGGAGACAAATATTTGAGTTACGAGTTTGGTCTTCAATTAAAACAATGTGGAATAGTTTCACAAATTCGTGCCACGTGGAACACCACAGCATAATGGTTTATCCGAACGTCATAACCGTACTTTATTGGATATAGTGCAATCTATGATGTTTCTTACCGATTTACCACAATAGTTTTGGGGTTATGCATTAGAGACAGCTACATTCATGTAAAAAGGGCACCATCTAAATTCGTTTGAGACGACACCGTATGAACTGTGGTTTGGCAAGAAACCAAAGTTGTCGTTTCTTAAAGTTTGGGGTTGCGATGCTTATAAGAAAAAGTTTCATCCTGATAAGCTCAAACCCAAATTGGAGAAATGTGTCTTCATAGGATACCCAAAAGAGACAGTTTGGTACACCTTCTATCACTGATTCGAAGGCAAGATATTCGTTGCTAAAAATGGATACTTTCTAGAGAAGGAGTTTATCTCGAAAGAAGTGAGTGGGAGGAAAGTAGAACTTGATGAGGTAACTGTACCTGCTCCCTTATTGGAAAGTAGTTCATCATAGAAATCTGTTCCTGTGACTACTACACCAATTAGCGAGGAAGCTAATGATGATGATCATGTAACTTCAGATCAAGTTACTACCGAACCTCGTAGGTAAACTAGAGTGAGATCCGCACTAGAGTGGTACGGTAATCCTGTTCTGGAGGTCATGTTACTTGACCATGACGAACCTACGAACTATGAGGAAGCAATGATGAGCCCAGATTCCGCGAAATGGCTTGAGGCCATGAAATCTGCGATGAGATCCATGTATGAGAACAAAGTATGGACTTTGATTGACTTGCCCAATGATCGGCGAGCCATTGAGATTAAATGGATCTTCAAGAGGAAGACGGACGCTGATAGTAGTGTTACTATCTACAAGGCTAGAATTGTCGCAAAAGGTTTTCGAAAAGTTCAAGGTGTTGACTACGATGAGAGTTTCTCACTCGTATCTATGCTTAAGTCCGTCCGAATCATGTTAGCAATTGCCGCATTTTATGAAACCTGGCAAATGGATAAAAAAAACTGCATTCCTTAATGGATTTATTAAAGAAGAGTTGTATATGATGCAAGCAGAAGGTTTTGTCAATCCTAAAGGTGCTAACAAAATATGCGAGCTCCAGCGATCCATTTATGGACTGGTGCAAGCATCTTGGAGTTGGAATATACGCTTTGATAAGTTGATCAAAGCATATAGTTTTATACAGACTTGCGGTGAAGCCTGTATTTACAAGAAAGTGAGTGGGAGCACTACGGCATTTCTGATAAGTATATGTGAATGACATATTGTTGATCGGAAATAATGTAGAATTATTCTGCAAAGCATAAAGGAGTGTTTGAAAGGAGTTTTTCAAAGAAAGACCTCGGACAAGCTGCTTACATATTGAGTATCAAGATATATAGAGATAGATCAAGACGCTTGATAAGTTTTTTCAATGAGTACATACCTTGACAAGATTTTGATGTAGTTAATGGAACAGTCAAAGAAAGAGTTCTTGCCTGTGTCACAAGGTGTGAAATTGAGTAAGACTCAAAGCCCGACCACGACAGAAGATAGAAAGAGAATGGAAGTTATTCCCTATGCCTCAGCCATAGGTTCTATAAAGTATGCCATGCTGTGTACAAAATCTATTGTATACCCCACACTGATTTTGGCAAGGGAGTACAATAGTGATTTAGGATTAGATCACTGGACAACGGTCAAAATTATCCTTAGTGGAATAAGGATATGTTTCTCGATTATGGAGGTGACAAAAAGGTTCGTCGTAAAGGGTTACGTAGATGCAAGTTTTGACACTGATCCAGACGACTCTAAGTCTCAATCTGGATACATATTGAAAGTGGGAGCAATTAGCTAGAGTAGCTCCGTGCAGAGCATTGTAGACATAGAAATTTGCAAAATACATACGGATCTGAATGTGGCAGACCCGTTGACTAAATTTCTCTCACAAGCAAAACATGATCACACCTTAGTACACTTTGGGTGTTAATCACATAGCGATGTGAACTAGATTATTGACTCTAGTAAACTCTTTGGGTGTTAATCACATGGTGATGTGAACTATTGGTGTTAACTCACATGGCGATGTGAACTAGATTATTGACTGTAGTGCAAGTGGGAGACTGAAAGGAAATATGCCCTAGAGGCAATAATAAAGTTATTATTTATTTCCTTTATTTCATGATAAATGTTTATTATTCATGCTAGAATTGTATTAACCGGAAACTTAGTACATGTGTGAATATATAGACAAACATATTGTCACTAGTATGCCTCTACTTGACTAGCTCGTTGAATCAAAGATGGTTAAGTTTCCTAGCCATAGACATGAGTTGTCATTTGATTAACGGGATCACATCATTAGGAGAATGATGTGATTGACTTGACCCATTCTGTTAGCTTAGCACTTGACCGTTTAGTATGTTGCTATTGCTTTCTTCATGACTTATACATGTTCCTATGACTATGAGATTATGCAACTCCCGTTTACCGGAGGAACACTTTGTGTGCTACCAAACGTCACAAGGTAACTGGGTGATTACAAAGGTGCTCTACAGGTGTCTCCAAAGGTACATGTTGGGTTGGCATATTTCGAGATTAGGATTTGTCACTTCGATTGTCGGAGAGGTATCTCTGGGCCCACTTGGTAATGCACATCACTATAAGCCTTGCAAGCATTGCAACTAATGAGTTAGTTGCGGGATGATGTATTACAGAACGAGTAAAGAGACTTGTCGGTAACGAGATTGAACTAGGTATTGAGATACCGACGATCGAATCTCGGGAAAGTAACATACCGATGACAAAGGGAACAACGTATGTTGTTATGCGTTCTGACCGATAAAGATCTTCGTAGAATATGTGGGAGCCAATATGAGCATCCAGGTTCCTCTATTGATTATTGACCGGAGATGTGTCTCGGTCATGTCTACATAGTTCTCGAACCCGTAGGGTCCGCACGCTTAAAGTTTGATGACGGTTATATTATGATTTTATGTGTTTTGATGTACCGAAGATAGTTCGGAGTCCCGGATGTGATCATGGACATGACGAGGAGTCTCAAAATGGTCGAGACATAAAGATTGATATATTGGAAGCCTATATTTGGATATCGGAAGTGTTCCGGGTGAAATCGGGATTTTACCGGAGCACCGGGGGTTACTGGAACCCCCCGAGGGCTTAATGGGCCTACATGGGCCTTAGTGGAAATAGAGGGCAGCAAGGGGAGTGTGGGGCGCGCCCCCCAAGGACCAAACCGAATTGGTTTAGGGAAAAGGGGGTCGGCCCCCTCTTTCCTTCTCCTCCTCTCCCTTTCCTTCCCCCTCCTACTCCTACTAGGAATAGGAGGAGTCCTACTCCTAGTGGGAGTAGGACTCCCCCTTGGCGCGCGTCTCCCTGGCCGGCCGCCTCCTCCCCTTGCTCCTTTATATACGGGGGCAGGGGGCACCCCATAGACACAACAATTGATCTCTTAATCTCTTAGCCATGTGTGGTGCCCCCCTCCACCATAATCCACCTCGATAATATCATAGCGGTGCTTAGGCGAAGCCCTGCGTCGGTAGAACATCATCATCGTCACCACACCGTTGTGCTGACGGAACTCTCCCTGAAAACTCGGCTGGATCGGAGTTCGAGGGACGTCATCGAGCTGAACGTGTGCTGAACTCGGAGGTGCCGTGCATACGGTACTTGACCGGTCGGATCGTGAAGACGTACGACTACATCAACCGCTTGTGCTAACGCTTCCAATTTCGGTCTACGAGGGTACGTGGACAACACTCTCCCCTCTCGTTGCTATGCATCACCATGATCTTGCGTGTGCGTAGGAAATTTTTTGAAATTACTACGCTCCCGAACACTCATATGGTCCATGACATTAAAAACGTCTTTGAAGTCCCGATTCTAAGCCGTTAAGCATGGTGCACTAAACTATCAAGTAGTCATCATATCGAGCTTTGCCAAACGTTCATAACGTCTGCATATGCTCCTGCAATAGGTCCGTCACCTAGCGGTGCATCAAGGACATAATTCTTCTGTGCAACAATGAGGATAATCCTAAGATTACGGACCAAGTCCGCACCATTGCTACTAACATCTTTCGACATAGTTTTTCTCTAGGAACATATCAAAATAAACGGGGAGCAACATCGCAAGCTATTGATCTACAACATAGATATGCTAATATTACGAGGAATAAGTTCATGATAAATTAAAGTTCAATTTAATCATATTACTTAAGAACTCCCACTTAGATAGACATCCCTCTAATCATCTAAGTGATCATGCGATCCATATCAACTAAACCATGTCCGATCATCACGTGAGATGGAGTAGTTTTCAATGGTGAACATCACTATGTTCATCATATCTTCTATATGATTCACGCTCGACCTTTCGGTCTCAGTGCTCCGAGGCCATATGTGCATATGCTAGGCTCGTCAAGTTTAACCTGAGTATTCTGCGTGTGCAACTATTTTGCACTCGTTGTATATGAACGTAGAGCCTATCACACCCGATCATCATGTGGTGTCTCAGCACGAAGAACTTTCGCAATGGTGCATACTCAGGGAGAACACTTATACCTTGATTATTTAGTGAGAGATCATCTTATAATGCTACAGTCAATCAAAGCAAGATAAGATGCATAAAAGATAAACATCACATGCAATCAATATAAGTGATATGATATGGCCATCATCATCTCGTGCTTGTGATCTCCATCTCCGAACCACCGTCATGATCACCATCGTCACCTGCGCGACACCTTGATCTCCATCGTAGCATCGTTGCCGTCTCGCCAACTTATGCTTCTACGACTATCGCTACCGCTTAGTGATAAAGTAAAGCATTATAGGACGATTGCATTGCATACAATAAAGCGACAACCATATGGCTCCTGCCAGTTGCCGGTAACTCAATTACAAAACATGATCATCTCATACAATAAAATATAGCATCATGCCTTGACCATATCACATCACAACATGCCCTGCAAAAACAAGTTAGACGTCCTCTACTTTGTTGTTGCAAATTTTACGTGGCTGCTACGGGCTGAGCAAGAACCGTTCTTACCTACGCATCAAAACCACAACGATAGTTCGTCAAGTTAGTGTTGTTTTAACCTTCTCAAGGACCGGGCGTAGCCACACTTGATTCAACTAAAGTTGGAGAAACTGACGCCTGCTAGTCACCTGTATGCAAAGCACGGCGGTAAAACCAGTCTCGCGTAAGCGTACGTGTAATGTCGGTCCGGGCCGCTTCATCCAACAATACCGTCGAACCAAAGTGTGATGTGCTGGTAAGCAGTATAACTTATATCGCCCACAACTCACTTGTGTTCTACTCGTGCATATAACATCTACGCATAAAACCTGGCTCGGATGCCACCGTTGGGGAACATAGTAATTTCAAAAAAATTCCTACGCACACACAGGATCATGGTGATGCATAGCAACGAGAGGGGAGAGTGTTGTCCACGTACCCTCGTAGACCGAAAGCGGAAGCATTAGCACAACACGCTTGATGTAGTCGTACGTCTTCACGATCCGACCGATTAAGTACCGAACGCACGGCACCTCCGAGTTCAGCACACGTTCAGCTCGATGACATCCCTCGAACTTTGATCCAGCCAAGCTTTGAGGGAGAGTTCCGTCAGCACGACGGCGTGGTGACGATGATGATGTTCTACTGACGTAGGGCTTCGCCTAAGCACCGCTACGATATTATCGAGATGGATTATGGTGGAGGGGGGCACCGCACACGGCTAAGAGATCAATAGATCAATTGTTGTCTCTATGGGGTTCCCCCTACCCCCGTACATAAAGGAGAAAGGGAGAGGCCGGCCCTAGAGGGGGCGCGCCAAGTGTCGGGAGTCCTACTAGGACTCCCAAGTCCTAGTAGGATTCCCCTTTCCTTTCCGGAGTAGGATAGAAGGAAAGAGGGGGAGAGTGATAAGGAAAAGGGGGCTGCACCCCTTGTCCAATTCGGACTAGAGGGGGGGCGCGCGCCTCCTTCCTTTTGGCCTCTCTCCTCTATTCCGGTATGGCCCAATAAGGCCCAATACTTCTCCCGGTGAATTCCCGTAACTCCCCGGTACTCCGAAAATACCCGAATCACCCGGAACCTTTCCGATGTCCGAATATAGTCGTCCAACATATCGATCTTTACGTCTCGACCATTTTGAGACTCCTCGTCATGTCCCCGATCTCATCCGGGACTCCGAACTACCTTCGGTACATCAAATCACATAAACTCATAATACCGATCGTCATCTAACTTTAAGCATGCGGACCCTACGGGTTCGAGAACTATGTAGACATGACCGAGACATGTCTCTGGTCAATAACCAATAGAGGAACCTGGATACTCATATTGGCTCCCACATATTTTACGAAGATCTTTATCGGTCAAACCGCATAACAACATATGTTGTTCCCTTTGTCATCGGTATGTTATTTGCCCGAGATTCGATCGTCGGTATCTCAATACCTAGTTCAATCTCGTTACCGGCAAGTCTCTTTACTCGTTCCGTAATACATTATCCCGCAACTAACTCATTAGTTACAATGCTTGCAAGGCTTATAGTGATGTGCATTACCGGGTGGGCCTAGAGATACCTCTCCGACAATCGGAGTGACAAATCCTAATCTCGAAATACGCCAACCCAACAATTACCTTTGTTGACACCTGTAGAACACCTTTATAATCACCCAGTTACGTTGTGACGTTTGGTAGCACACAAAGTGTTCCTCCGGTAAACGGGAGTTGCGTAATCTCATAGTCATAGGAACATGTATAAGTCATGAAGAAAGCAATAGCAGAATACTAAATGATCAAGTGCTAAGCTAACGGAATGGGTCAAGTCAATCACATCATTCTCCTAATGATGTGATCCCGTTAATCAAATGACAACTCATGTATATGGCTAGGAAACATAACCATCTTTGATCAACGAGCTAGTCAAGTAGAGGCATACTAGTGACACTCTGTTTGTCTATGTATTCACACAAGCATTATGTTTCCGGTTAATACAATTCTAGCTTGAATAATAAACATTTATCATGAAATAAGAAAATAAATAATAACTCTATTATTGCCTCTAGGGCATATTTCCTTCATTTTTTCCAACGGCATTGGTCCATCCTCGGTGATGACGTAACGACGGCCGTCCTGGATTTTTTGAATGGTGGTGAACTACCGCCGGGTCTGAACGATACTGCCATTACACTTATACCCAAGGTACGCAACCCGCAGAAAATCTCTCAGTATCGCCCTATTGCTCTTTGTCCGATCATTTACAAAATCGCCGCTAAGGCTATCACTAACCGTTTGCGGAGTATGATGGAATTATAGGGGCGGAGCAAAGCTCCTTTGTACCTGGGCGTTTTATTATGGACAACGTCTTGGTAGCTTATGAAAGTATACATGCAATGAAAAAGAGGAGACAAGGCAACACAACTTATTGCGCTGTTAAGTTGGACATGCTCAAGGCCTATGATCGAGTTGAATGGCATTATTTGGAGGCCATAATGTCCAGGCTGGGTTTTCGTGACAGATTTATCCGGCTAATTATGAAGTGTGTGACATCTTTGAGATTCTCAGTCAAGGTGAATGGCACACATCTTCCTTTCTTCCAACCAACTAGAGGACTTCGCCAAGGGGATCCCAACTCCCCCTTCCTTTTCCTCATTTGCGCGGAAGGCTTTACATCCCTGATGAATAATTTTGGTGGTCCTCATATTGATCGTGGTATCCGGGTGTGTACACGCTCCCCATGGGTTAATCACCTATTGTTCGCAGATGATAGTCTGATTTTTCTCGGTGCTCAGCTGCACAGTGCGAACAGATTAAATGAAATCTTGAGGATATATGCTGAATGTTCTGGGCAAGCAGTAAACAAGGAGAAGAGTTCTATATATTTTAGTCCTAATGCTACTCCTCCTGTTCGTGAAGCTATGAAACACGCACTTGGTATTTTCGTGGAAGCTTTCACTGAACGGTATTTGGGCCTACCAACAGCGGTGGGGCGTATAACAAGTGGCTCCTTTGAACATATTGGTGAGAGGAGTCGAGGTAATATGCAAGGATGGGCGGAACGCCTTTTGGCATGTGCAGGGAGGGAGGTGCTACTCAAATCAGTAATTCAAGCAATTCCTACCTTTAGCATGAGTTGTTTCCTACTTACTAAAAAAGTTTGCAAACAACTCACGTCCTCCATGGCAAGATACTGGTGGAGCAGTTCCATTGATAGGAGATCTATGCATTAGATATCATGGGATAAACTGGCAACACCAAAGGTTTAGGGTGGTATGGGTTTTAGGGAGTTTCAGAAGTTCAATCTCGCACTACTTGGTAAGCATGGCTGGCGATTCCTAACCGACCCAAACTCACTGTGTGCGCGCGTCTTGAAGGGGAAGTACTTCCCAGATTCAGATTTTATGCAAGCCCATGCACCGTCTTCGGCGTCGGCCACTTGGAAGGCTATCGTGGCGGGACGATCGGCGCTTGAACTTGGTCTCATTAAACGCATTGCCAATGGTGAATCAGTTTCTATTTGGAATGATAGATGGATACCATCTACTCCCACCCTCAAACCTGTGGGTCGACAAGGGAATGATCCCCTAGATCGTGTGTCAGAATTGCTTGATACTGACACATGCACTTGGGATGTGGAGTTAGTTAAAAGAAACTTCTTGGCTCCAGACGCTGAAGCAATTTTGAATATCCCAATTCGAGCAAGAGGTGGTGAAGATGTTTTGGCTTGGGCCTTTGAGAAGTCGGGTGAATGCACTGTAAAAACAGCTTATCGTGCTTTGGTGACTCGTGACGAGCGGCGTGCTCTAGAGGAAGGGACGGTAGCGGAGATTTCATCGTCAGAAAAACAGTTGTGGACAGCCCTATGGAAGCTCAAAGTAATTCCAAAAGTATGTATATTCTGGTGGAGAGTTCTTCGTGGTATTCTCCCTGACTATGACACCATGAAATACCGGCACATAAGAACTACTTCAGTATGTGATCTATGTAAAGCTATGGATGAAGATCTAATGCATGCCCTAGTGCATTGCTCTCATGCTAAGAGTTTTTGGGCAGCAGCAAGGGAGGTCTTGGACCTGAAGCTGCCATCATTGCATCCCACCACATGGTCCCGAGACTTAGTGGTGGATACAAGGTTTTCCAAGATGGAAAGATGTCAGATCATCATCACGATCATGCATGCAATATGGTCATCGAGGAATCGTTGGACCCATGATGAGTACGGATATAACCCAATTTAGGCAGTCAAGAGGGCGAGGGCGGATCTGGCTCTCTTGGACCTTCTGGGAGATAGATCTAGCATTCATGAAGGTCATGCTTGGCGACACTGACGGAGCTTCAGCAAGGCTACATGGGCCATGGCCTGCCCAGCTTTGCACCACATCCTCCTATTATAGCCGGCCCATGGGCCGGGGAAAACCCATTTTCATGCAATTTAGCCTACCCAGTCCGTCCAGGAATTTGCTGCAAGCTCCGCCACTGCTTGGCGACCACCGGAACCTGGCTGGGTTAAAATTAATACCGATGGATCGGTGGATGCTTTGATGCAGGTAGGATGAGGAGGCGGGGTAGCACGGTCTCACCTCTGCGTTTTGGGCGTATCGAGCAAACCCCTACCTGGTATCACTGACCCTTTCATTGCCGAAGTGCTTGCGCTATGTGAGGGAGTTATATTTGCCCAATTGAGGGGCTTCTCGCATGTGGTGATGGAGGTCGACTGTTTAGAGGTGGCTAACCTCTGGCTTTCGCGTCATAATATAAGATCTATTGTGACGCCTATCTTCGAGGAAATCAGGGAGAGAGCTACAAATTTTGCTTCTTTTTCGGTGCAACATGTTAGCAGGGATGCCAACGGCATGGCCGATCTTTGTGCCAAACATGCTACCTCCTTAGCGGTATCCGAGTGTTGGATGGATAACTGTCCATCCTTCATTGTAAACAACCTTAGGGCTGAGTGTAACCGAATTTCTTTCATGCAACAAAACTCCCATGTTTCACGTAAAAAAAAAGCCAAGTCGCCAAACAGCGACACTCAGAAAAGTAGCTTTCCCTGCTAGCAGCACAGCCCAAACAAAACACCCCCTAAGCTGTTTTCAGATTCCGTCGCTCGTTCGTACTACATCCGACTCAAGCGAAGAAGCAATGAAGCAGTAAAACAGTTCAAATCTCTTTTTCTTTTAGGGAACGCGCAGCGTACATGGGCCAAGCCCATGAACGATAGCCGAAAGCTTTTTCGACGTCAAACTGGCGCTAAGAGCGTTCAATAGGGGCTCCCAGGAAGCTCAAATCGGATCCGACGGTACCGAAGAAACCCTAAATCCCATCTAACGGTAGAAAACAGATCGCCCCTATCCATAGGCCTATATATAAAAACAACCCCCATCGTCTCCGTCTTCGTCTCGCTGCGCCGCAACAACCCTCAGCATCTCCGTCTCGTCTCGCCGCCGCCGCAAGGAAAAGATAGATGGTCCACGTGCGCATCTCCTGCCATGCCGACCTCCAAGCCCTGCAGGACCGCTCCGGTGGGCGCATGTTCCTAAAGCTCGTCTCTCTCGAGTCCTTGAGCATAGCGAGCGACTCGTATGCACTCCTCCTCCGCAACCTGATTGAGCGGAGGTACTGGCGATGCCCCCAGGCCCAGATCCATCTCCTCTCGCTCGTGGCAGGCGTGGCGTTGGAGCTCGACAAGATCAAGCGTCATCTGTATCCCCTCGTTGAGGCCAAGTTGGGAGACGACGGCTTCCCGGAAGCCCTCCTGCTCCTCAAGAACACGGCACTTGCGCTCATGCCTCTGGCGGAGGACGCTCAGGAAATAGTCAAAGAATGTGTTGTTGAGGAGTATGAGTTAGGCAAAGTTCAAGTGGTGCGCGCATTATTAGTGAAAGTTGGAGTGGTGGGCTCAGTGTTAGCGTTTGACGTCGATGAGGTGATGAATGGTACTCGGAAATTTGCCTGGTTTCACTCACGTCTCCCGCCCGTGCTCAATGAGATTGACGTTGCATTGTCGGCCCCGCTTTATTTCCCTCCTGATTCTGAGTAGACTATCAGCTGTTTCTTGCCAGCTCCAGCTCGTGACTTGTGATGAGTATTGTTTAGGGGCCAATTCCAGTTCTGCCCCTAACTCGAACCCACTACTCAGTTTTGCCCCTAATTTTCAGGTATGCTCAGTTTTGCCCCTCCGCCGTTAGTGTCACTTATAGAAATGCCCTTTTGCGCCGTTACCGTCCGGTCAAAGTACTTTGACCATCCAGAAAAAAATAGCAAAAAAAATCAAAAAAATATGAAATTTGGTGGGATCGAAGATAGTCATGTCCGCAAGGCGCGTGCACATTTTTGTGTTGGTTGGACACTCCGGGAGCTCGTGGCAAAGGAAAACAAAAATAATTTATGCCTATGAACAGTAAATTCGAAAAAAATAGCAAAAAAGTTCAAAGAAATTTGAATTTATTTGGCGTCAAAGAGGCTTGAGTGCACAAAGTGCTTGCAAGTTTTGGTGATCAAATGACGTATGGGGCGCTCTAGAGAAAAAAAACAAAATAGTGCATTTTTTCAAAGTTTTTTTGAGCTAAAATTTGTTTTTTTTCTCCACGAGCTCCTACAATGTCCAAACACAACAAAAACGTGCACACATCTTGCGCACCTGAATATCTTGAGTCCCACGAAATTTCATATTTTTTGATTTTTTTTCTATTTTATTTGAATTTACTGCTCGCATGCGTACAAAATTTATGTTTTCCTTTGACACGAGCTCCCGGAGTGTCCGAACGGCATGAAAATGTGCACGCGCCTTGCGGACATGACTATCTTCGATCCCACCAAATTTCATATTTTTTTGATTTTTTTTGCTATTTTTTCAGGACGGTCAAAGACCTTTGACCGGACGGTAACGGCAGAGAAGGGCATTTCTATAAGTGAAACTAACGGCGGAGGGGCAAAACTGAGCATACCTAAAAATTAGGGGTAAAACTGAGTAGTGGGTTCGAGTTAAGGACATAGATGTAAATGTCCCATTGTTTAGGGGCGTGGCAAACAGCTTACAACTGCATAAATCAAATGTTGCGATGTCTACTTCTTGGAGTGGCAACACCCTTTATGTTTGGATGATGTTAATGGATTTTAAATGTTTTGTATTATGGTGCTGTTTTCTCATTCTGTGCTAGCGTACAACTGCAATTACTGAAAGTACAGTCACATGGAGGTATCTAATTTATTTTCTCATTTATCATTTGTATCAAAACTAGGCTGTATGACCATCAGTTATGGCCATTCATGTTCTAGATCTCTTGTTTCGGATGCAGATGATAGTTTAAACTCTTAGTTACATCTCAAGGAGTCTAGATAAAAAGTTTTCAGCCATAACATGTATTGGAGCTACTGCCTTTTAGCAAGGTGATGCTTCATAGCACGTATTGGCCTTTTAATTCTGAAATATGCAGCGGCGTTCTTAAGCAGGCTTTTGTATGCTGCAACTTGCTTGACATCTGTCCAACTGCTTGCCACAATCTATTGATATGCTGAAATCGAGATATATGTCCTGGTATCTATCTGCAAGACTACTGGGCATTCTCTGCAGGTTTGGTGTTGATTAATTTCTTATATGTGCACCAGATTTGGATGGTGATATTTATTTAACAGAGATGGCTGTCTGCTAAAGAGGCAAATATGTACTTTATTAGATTTTGGTGAGAGCGCGATTGGCAGGGTAGCACCAGTGGACTCCGGATTTTGGTGGATTATTCTCCTCCGGGCATATACAAAGTATACTGGAGATGTTAGATTTTCGTCGAATGGTATACGCACTTCACCTGTATTAGATTTATGTTCAGAAATATATACTTAAGTAACATGATTTAATTGAGATGGTAACAGGAACAGGACTGATTCTGCATTTTCTTGTACAACCAAAAGGAACATTTATCGTTTCCTAAACAGGAAACTTTGATTATAGGGACATATTCAGATAGAAAGCATACTCTGACTGGGTGGTATTGCAACAAAATTTGAATATTGTATTTTTCCTTATTTGGTGGCAATTTATTTATATTTATGATAGGGCAAGTGAGATCCTTTCCACAAGTAGGAAGTAGGATTAATTTTAGGATAAGTAAGAAATATAGTACTTGAAAAAGGCGTTCTGTATTCTCACTTATAACCCTAAAGTCTTAGTGTTTCTTGTTCCACTTTTGAGTTGCAATAATACTTGAAAAAGTCAAACAGTATTCTGAAATATAATTCTAAAGTCTCCCAGTTCCGTGCTCGACTTTTGAGTAACAACTAATATTGAAAGTGAATAAGCCTATCGTTACACGATTGTAATGCTACAGATGCAATCTATATTTTCAGGCTATATATGGTTATCCTATTGAGATCCAAGCTCTGTTCTACATGGCATTAAGATGTGCTCTCCAACTGCTTAAGCCGCGGATGGTGAAGGGAAGGACTTCATAGAGAAGATAGGACAACGGCTGCATGCATTAACCTTCCACATGAGAAATTACTTCTGGCTGGATTTCCCGCATCTAAACAACATATATAGATATAAAACAAAAGAGTACTCCCATACTGCTGTGAATAAATTCAATGTCATCCCAGATTCAATTCCTGATTGGGTGTTTGATTTCATGCCATGCCGGGGAGGCTACTTTCTTGGCAACGTCAGCCCTGCTATGATGGACTACAGGTGGTTTGCTCTTGGAAATTGTATTGCCATTATATCATCTGTGGCCACTCCGGAGCAGTCATCGGCAATAATGGATCTGATCGAGGAGCGGTGGGATGAGCTAGTGGGCGAAGTCCCTCTTAAGATATGCTATCCTGCAATTGAGAACCATGAGTGGAGAATAATTACTGGCTGCCACCCCAAGAATACACGGTGGAGTTATCATAATGGGGGATCATGGCCAGGTAATTCACTCTGCTAGTGTCTACTCCCTCCGTTCCAAAATATAAAAATATTAGCTGTTTTCAGATTCGTACATATCTAGACGTACTTTAGTCCGTATATTCACTCATTTCACACTGTATGTAGTCTACATTGAAATACCTAAAACAGATTATTTTAGTGAGCATTCTTTACTGTGAAGTATCCTTCATTGGTAAACCTGTTATCATCTGAAGAGAAACTATTTTTTCGGAGTGAAGATTACAACTTTAATAATTGTAGTACAGTAACACACGTTTAGAATAAACTTCATTCTGAACCTAACCATGTCCTGTACAATGCATCTGTTTCCCTGTAATGTTGCAGCTACAAAAGGCAGCTATAGTTTTGTCAACAAAATTTATGATTTTGAGAATTCTACGGAATTCTTGATCTGCGTTTTCTGATTGCTTGAGTGAAGTTCTGCCACTACTTCCTTATCTCTTCAGGATTAGAAACGTGGCTTTGTATGTTCAATCGATGTTCTGCTTTAGTTGCACAGAAAACAATGCACCCAATCTTATTCTCACATGCATGTTCCATCTGCAGTTCTTCTATGGCTGCTGACAGCAGCCTGCATCAAGACTGGGCGGCCACAAATGGCGAAGCGCGCCATCGAGCTCTCCGAGGCTAGGCTTCTGAAGGATGGCTGGCCCGAGTACTATGACGGCAAGCTGCGAAAGTTCGTAGGCAAGCAGGCCAGGAAGTTTCAAACATGGTCCATCACCGGCGGCTACCTGGTAGCCCGGATGATGCTGGAGGACCGTCAACACTCATGATGATCTCCATGGAAGAAGACCGACCTGTAAAGCCGACAATGAAGCGATCAGCGTCATGGAATGCCTGAAAGCCTGGGTGGTTATTTCTTACGAAAAAATTACTTGTCAAGGGTTATAGGAATGGTCCGCGTCCAAACATCAACAGAAAAGGGTCTAGAGTTGGTTGTAACTGTACTCTGTCAATTAGGACAGAAGTGTATGCCTTAGATTATCAGGAGTCACGCAGCATTTTTTGACGAACATTTGATTTTGCTACAAAAGCAGATGTGAAGATTCTGCCATGGTGGTTCCTCAATTTCGGAATAATATTTTTCATTTTTACCAGTGGCGTCTCTGTGGTGAGGTTTCTAAACAAGATTAGCGCCACACACATCTTTCCACAAATTTGAAATGATTTATTTGGTCCATTTCTGGTCAACTGAATATATATACTAGAAATTTAACTGTGAATTGTGAAGACTTGTTTCATCACCACCTGGGGTGATCTTTCTCACCATTCAGTGCTGCTACCCCGGCCCGGTACCCCCAGCAATCTACTTATTATGCAGCTCATTGAAATCAGATTGAAGCTGTACGTACATTCAATCACCTCATCATGAAGCATCATTACTAATCTCGAGACCAGAAGATTATCTTTTGCTCGGGTGAAGTTCTACTTCCTCCTTATCACTTCCGGAGTGGTCAACTGTTGGTCTGCTTGTAGTCGCACATAAACCCTGCAACCCAACCTTCATATACCTGAAAGCCTACAGAATTTAACATTTTCAGTTATTTCAACTGCAGTTCCTGTATGAATAGGGTCAGGAGCCTGCCTTCTCTTTGAAGCGTGCTATTTGTGGACAAGATTCCAGACTTTGCTTAAATAAAGTTAGATGTTTCCCTAAAAAAAAGTTATTTCGGCTTGTTTTGGTAACTATCTGTTGCGATGGTCGGTAAAACAAGCAGGGCAAGTTTGTCTACTTTGTTAAAGTAGATATCTGTATCAAATTGCATAGCTACAATTTTTTTTATTTAAGTGCAATGCAATTAAACTTGGAAAGTTCCGGCCAGGGCCAAGTTGGTTTCAGAGTCCTGGTAGGTACCAGAGCCCCCCTACAACGTCCTTAAACTTTGCCTCACTAGTAGAAAACAGGGCTATGGTCCAGGCCGGCTCAGCCCATTAGTCCCGGTTCAAAGTAGAACCGGGACCAATGTGGGCATTGGTCGGTCCCGGTTCGTGAGCCCAGGGGGCCGGCCGGGCCACGTGCGCCATTGGTCCCGGTTCATCTGGACCTTTTGGTCCCGGTTGGTGGGACGAACCGGGACCAATGGGCCTGGCTCCTGGCCCACCACCATTGGCCCCGGTTCGTGGAATGAACCGGGACCACAGGCTCCCCTTTAGTCCCGGTTTGTGCCACGAACCGGGACTAAAGGGTTCGCCCCCGTTGCACCTAGAGTTTAGTCCCACCTCGCCAAACGAAGGGCGCCCACACCTGCTTATGAGCCCGTCCCTCTCTGCGTTGTTGAGCTCCTCTCAAAGTGAAAATAGATGCACCTATAGAGGAAAATTGGACCTAAATTCATAAATAGAAATGAATTATGAATTTATGTTTAATTTTCTCTATAAGTGCATCTATGTTCACTAACAGAGAAGTTTTTATTTTTTGTGACCTAAAATAAATAGCAAGGAAAAAGATTGACTCAAAAATCAATTTTAACTATTCTACAAAGTGTTTTCACACAAATTTAGTAAACTAGTGATTCATAAACTAGTGACTCACACAAATTTCAAAGAATTCAAATTTTAACTATTCTAATTTGAAAACTAATGGCACTAGTAAAGTTAATCACAAACTTGAGATTCACACAAATTTCAAAGAATTCAAATTTTAACTATTCTAATTTGAAAACTAGTGGCACTAGCAAAGTTAATCACAAACTTGAGATTCACACAAATTTCAAAGAATTCAAATTTTAACTATTCTAATTTGAAAACTAATGGCACTAGTAAAGTTAATCACAAACTTGAGATTCACACAAATTTCAAACAATTCAAATTTTAACTATTCTAATTTGAAAACTAGTGGCACTAGCAAAGTTAATCGCAAACTTGAGATTCACACAAATTTCAAATAGTAAAGTTATTCATAAACTAGTGATTCACACAAATCGTAAAAAATTCAAATTTAAACTATTCAAATTTTAACTATTCATAAACAAATTTTGTGACCTAAAATAAAAAATAAAGCAAAAAAAAAGAAAATGAATAATGCAGAAAACAAAACAAAAAATCTGAAAAAAAAACTTATATTAACAATAAGTATTTTGTTATAAGTAGAAAAAAATTTAAAATAAATAAAGCAACAAAGAATAAATTATCTAAGTATTTTCTGTTTAGAACATTATAAGCAAAAAGAAACTTTAATAGCAAAAAGAATTATCATAAATATTTTGCTGTTAGTAAAAAACCAAAAAACTAGTAAGTATTTTGCTGTTAGTAAAAAACAAAAAACTGGATTTTTTTTTAAAAAATGCCGCCTACTGGGCCACCACAGCCTGCATACGACTAGAAACCCGCTAGTTGGGCCAGGATGCAGGCCCACAGTAGGCCTAGTAGGCCCACAGGCACAGAGAGTGGATTTAGGCCCGTAAGCCTGCAGTAGAGAGGAGCTCGAAGTGGTCGGCTCCGCAGGGCTTATAAACCACTCCGAGCCCCTCTCGGCTAGCGAGGTGGGACTAAACATCCCAACGCACCGCGGCAGTTCCAGTACATGCCCTTTGGTCCCGGTTGGTGGCACCAACCGGGATGAAAGGGGTCCTTTCGTCCCGGTTCATGGCACCAACCGGGACCAATGGTCGCCGCTTCCCGCCCTTTGGGCTGCCGAAAAGTGGCCTTTGGTCCCGGTTGGTGGCACCAACCGGGTCTAAAGGGGGCATTCGTCCCGGTTTCTGTCACGAACCGGGACCAATGCTTCGTCTATATAAGTAGCACTTGCGAAAATTTTGGGTTCAGTTCGTTCTTCCCCGCCCGACGACGCCGCCAGGCTGCGCCTCGCCGTCGCCCCTGCCTCCGCCGCCGTCCCGCGCGGCCGCAGACGCCGTCGCCGCCCCGTGCCCCCTGCCTCCTCGCCGCCGACGCCGTGCCCCTCACCGTCGCCGTCCGCCGCCCCTGCCGTCGCCCCCGACCGTGCCGTCGCCGTCGCCGCCCCGTGCCCCCCTGCCTCCTCGCCCCCGACCGTGCCGTCGCCGTCGCCGCCCCGTGCCCCCCTGCCTCCTCGCCCGCGACCGTGCCGTCGCCGTCGCCGCCCCGTGCCCCCCTGCCTCCTCGCCGCCGACGCCGTGCCCCTCAACGTCGCCGTCCGCCGCCCCTGCCGTCTCCCCCGACCGCGCTGTCGCCGTCGCCGCCCCGTGCCCCCCTGCCTCCTCACCGCCGCTGCCCCGTCACCGTAATTTCCTAATTTAGAATGTATAGTTAATTTAGTTGTATAGTTAGGATGTATAGTTAATTTAGATGTATAGTTAATTTAGTTGTACTTAATTTAGATGTATAGTTTAGATGCAAAAGTTAGAATTTTTTTTCTGTTCATACATTTTTTTGGTGATATTATTGTTGCATATGCAAAAGTTTGTGTGTTCATATATATGCAAATAATATGTCAATTTTTTCATAGAATTTTTATGATTTTTTTGTTGTAATTTTGTTCATAGAATTTTTATTTTGTTCATAGAATTTTTATTATTTTTTTCTGTTGTAATTTTGTTCATATTGTGTAGGAATCTGAACGTTATGTATGATCAAAGTCATTTATGTATATGTTCATATTTTGAAGAAAAAGAAGGAGAGAAAAAAGGAAAATAAGAAGAGGAAGAAGGAGGAGAAGAAGAAGAGGAGAGAAATAACAGGAGAAATAAATAAGAAGATGAAAAAGAAGAAGAAAAAAAGAAGAGAAGAAGAAGGAATAGAGGAGAAGAAGAAGAATTCTTCTTGTTCTCCTATATTATTCCTTCTTCTTCTCCTTTTTTTTCTTTTTTTTTCTTCTCCTTTTCTTTTCTTCTTCTCCTCTTTTTTTCTTCTTCTTCTTCCTCTTCTTATTTTTTGTTATCGGGTATGTCGTTGTCGACATACCCCCCCCCCCCATAATTAACTTTTAGTAATTAGTACTACTTAGAAAGTGTTTAATGGAATTAGTTAGAACTAGGTAAACTTGTTTATTTTTAGTAAGTACTACATTATTCTATTTATAGTAAGTGCTTAGTAGTTGAACTAGTTGATTTAATAAAACTGATTTATTTTACTATAGAAGTAGTTTATTTTTAGCAAGAAAATTAATAGAACTAGTTTATTTTGCGGTTTATTTTACTATAGAAGTAGTTTATTTTACTACTTTATTTTGTGATTTGATTTTTCTTATTGAATGCTCAAATTGGAGAGCACTATGCAAGGCATATGCATATGATTAGTTGAATAATAATGATCTAATTTAGTCTTTGAATTATGAACGTATAGGAAATGTCATCATCGGACGACGAAAGTCTCCCGGGGGAGTGCGACTGGTGCCACGACGATCGTGATGAGTGCGACAGGCCTCACCTGGACGATGGTCGGCGCTTCAGCATTAAGCTCGAGGAGACTTTCGAAATTGAAACGGTACGCAACGACGACAAGTGTTTTTTTTCATAATTAAGCATGACTTCAACTATTTCAACGTGTAATTTTCATCTTTTACAATTCGAGTATAGTTTATCCCATGCCATGCAAGACGCTATGTCTTGGAGAGGATGGATTTTGAAGACCATGAAAATTTTGAAACGAAGAAAATTCACCTAAGGACCCATCATGATGTGGATTTTGAAGTAAAGTTGTATAATGCTGAGAGCGTAACTCATTTTGGTTGCAAAAATTGGGAAGCATTTTGCAAATTGTATGGTTTTGATGAGGGTATGCTTGTCACCATGGATCTTGGTGATCCTGAAATAGAGCAAGACAATATGGACATTTGGGTCCTTGTTGATACTCCTCCAGTTCTACCGCTATGTGAGTTTCTCAAACATAGTTAATTATTAACTAATTTATATTGTTCATTTCAAAATAGTTGACAACTTATTTCCATTGACAGCTTATTTTGAAGTATCAAAGAATGTGCAGAAGATGGTAGATAGAACTTACTCCACCGATGGCTCTGAGTTAACTTACAAGGAGAAAACTCATCTGGTTGGATTTTTTAACGAACTTGAGAATTACAACATCTACAATCGAACTTCTCAACATTATGGTCAATACGTGCCACTAGTGCACGTGTTGAACTACGGTAACTACCATGGAGATATCCTGGTAAGTTTTTTTACTATTACGACATCCGTGCATCTTTTTGCATACTTCTAAAACTAGTACATCATTGCTAACTACGAAGTTATTACTATGTTTTTCAACAGCTTATCCCAGAGGATTGTGTGCCTCTTTGATGTATCAGAATGGCGGCAGCCTTCGTGTTTTGAACATATATCCAGGTCATCCTACGAATCTCAACTGTCCATACCGGATTTCTAAAAGAAGTGGAGACATGACAATCAAAGGATGGAAAAAATGTATGGACAGTCGTAAGGAGCTTCTTGGAAGCAAAAGGAAGCGAGGCGCAAGAATTGGAGACAGGATGATCTCCATTCTTCATAATGGAGAGTCAGGGTCTATATTGTTTTATGCTATTTTACCTTAAGTGTGTTTAGGTCCTACCTGATACTGATGATCATGTGCTAAGAACAATTATGTAGGGTTGGGTTCGATGACTATGAGGATGATGATCGTATGACTTATTATTAATAACGAGTAGAAGTTGTATGATGATGCTTGATTAATTAGTAGGACTTGTTATTATATATGATGATGTATGATGCGAGCATGCATGAGTTATTATATATATATATCTACGGGTGAAATGAACATAGCAGTAGCGTAGGTAAACCAAGGATGAAGATATAAGAGAGGACACTTCTCTCTATTAGCTAGCTAATAACAACCTAAAAATAACCCCCTAAACCCCTAAAACAGCCACTTTTTTTAAAAAAAAAGAAAAACCTTAGCTCCAGCCAGATACTAACGCGTGGAAGCCTATTGGTCCCGGTTTATGTCATCAACCGGGACCAAAGGCCCCCCTGCCTGGGCTGCCGGCACTGCCCACGTGGAGGCCCATCAGTCCCGGTTCTGGATTGAACCGGGACTAAAGGGTCGGGGCATTAGTACCGACACTTTAGTCCCGGTTCAGGAACCGGGACTAAAGGCCCTTACGAACCGGGACTATAGGCCCTTTTTCTACCAGTGCCTTATAACCAAAAACTGAAAACCCTTGCGCTCCAAGAAGATAGTCATGGAGAACACCCAAGCCGCTGCTGCCCCATCCTTGCTGGGTGCTGCTCGACCGGCTCGGTCACCGCAACGACCATAGGCACCGTGGCATCATCCCGCACTCCGTCCTCCTCCAGCTAACCGATCCGCCCACGCCCAGCCGCATCGACTATTTCGTCTACAAGGCTGGCTAGTATCGCCGGGCCGCCGTCGCTGTCGCTGCTACCCCAGTCCACGCTCATCAGGTGGCCCAACGGCGACTACATATCCCACTACCCTACACACACCAGCGGCAGCGCATGGTGGACAGGAAGGCTATCGGCTTTCTCCGTCGACGCGCCGATGACACGTTCACGGTGGCCGAGCTCTCCACGACGGGCGGCCACGGCAAGCCTGTGGCGTTCGAGCTCTGCGTGCTCCTCTTGCCCGGGCGGGCCAAATGGAAGCTGAGGCGGGTGCAGATCGCGACGACAAGGGGTTCCAGGTACCGGCTCTGACGTTCTGGGAGACTGACGCCGTTGTCCCCGTCGGCGGCCGCACACTGGGCTGGGTTGACTATTACCACGGCATCCTGCTCGGCCACGTCCACGTGTTCGCATTCGACGAATTCAGCTCCACGGCGTCCACGCTCACGTATGTGCCGCTGCCCGTCGACATGCCCGGAGACCACGACCAGGAGTGTCCCGAGGCGTCCGGGAGCGTGGGCGTCCTCAACGCCGGCGACGGCGACAAGGTGAGGTTTGTGAGCGTCGACCGCGGCCTGCTGTTCGTCTTCACCCTCACCGTCTGGACCCTGAACAATGCGCCGGACGGCGGCTTGGAGTGGGAACCTCTGGGCCTTCTCCGGCTACGAGCACCTCCCGCACGTGCCGCCGGAGTACCCCGTCGTGAGCATGGACGACCCCGACGGCCTCTTCTTCCTGGTGAGCCTGGGACGCCACGCAGATATCCATGCCGTCGCCGACCCCACGGTGTGGCTGGTCAAGGTCGACACGAGGCGTACTTCGGGGTGGACGTAACGAGCAGTCTTTCTGGCCCGCTCGGTCTTGGCCCGCTCGGTCCTGGCCCGCTAGAGAAAAGGGCCGGTCCGGGCTGCCAAATTCGGCCCGAGAAAATCTCGGTCCGGTCCGGTCTTTAACCGGTGCGACCGAGCGGACCGAGAAAACGCGATCGCTGCAGTCACCGTTCCTCGCCATCGCGGCCACCGGCAGCCCCTGGATCAACCACCATGTCCCTGAGCTTCCCCTTTTCTTCCTTCCTCTCGTACCCTTGCGACGTAGCCTTTCGCTGCCACTCGCCATCGCTGCCATGCGTGCACTGCCGCCGATCTCGAGTTCTCGACCATGTCGTCGACCCAAACGTGGCAGCAATTCCTGCCATGGCAACGCTTTTTGCAGTGCATACGAAGTGCCATAGCAGCCGTTTCAGCCCAGTCGGATCGTGGGAGAAACGCTTTCTCGTGATTTTTGAATCGTGGGAGAAATACTCGGTCGTGATTTTCACATCCAATAAACCAGGAAAGTATTGTTTTGGAAGGACCAAGATTTAATACTAGGCCCCTCTTCCTATTATCACGCGCCATCAATCCCGCGCTGCCGTTTCAGTCGAACAGAAAATAGGAAGTAAGGGAGAAAAAGGATCTGATCCGAAAGTCACGGCACCATTTGACGATCAACTCCACGTTCAATTTGATCCTCTAATCACGGCGAGGCCTTCACAGAGAAAATCACGGGCTCATGCAGGCGCTATATTGCTTGCATGCAGTAGAAAAACTGCTAAAGGAAGAAACATCACGATACAGAGAAAATAATGGCTAACAGCCGCGCCACGAGCACTTTCCATAGCAAGTCGCCCTTCGACGCCCGCGCTATCGCATGTCGCCCACCTCGCCACAGTCGTGCGCACGTCGCCCACCATGCCAGCGCACCCGTGCACGTCGTCGCTGGTAGTGGTTGGCCGGTCCGCTCGGTCCGGCCCGGGCTTCGGTGCCGCCGGTCCGGTCCTTAAAACCAGGACCGCGAGGCTGGTCGGTCCGGACCGCCGGCGGCCGGTCCAAACGGTGGCTCGATGAGAGACCGGACCGGCCCGGACCGTGTCCACCCTGAGGCGTACTCTAAAGAAGAGATGAGGCGCATGCCGCGGCCTGCCTTCCGTGACGATGAGTCGACGACGACGACTTGGCCGCCGTAAGCATGTTTCATGGCCATGCCTTCCTTCCCAGCGAGGTCTCCAAGTACCCAAGCAGGAGTGATGATTCCACGGTTGCTCTCCCGTTTGGTCTCCTCCCCCCTAGAGAAAAGTTTGACTTTGTTTGTACTAAAAAAAACCCTCTTTGTACCTCTACGAGTTAAACTCGGAAAAAGGACACTAAAGCAAGCCTAGCCTCCGAAAATTATCGTGTATGAAACCGGGCCTGGCAATACTTGTCACTGGTCCCTCCAGCCGGTCTCAACACCACGAACGATCGATGCCGAAAGGAGCTACGCAATGCCCAACGTTGTCATCGTGCCGAAAGGAGGCTTTTCGTCTTAATTCACTACTTGGGATTTTGTAAACGTTGGTCACATTACTAAGTTCTGAGATCAAGGGGATTCAACGATATCATTATCATAATAGTATTTACTTTATTTCTATCATTTTTATTTACTAAATAACGAGTTACATCCAAATGCAATACCTTTCTAAAAGAAACACCGTTAATATGTAAAATTTGTGAAAAAATATTACTACAATATTTCGAATGTATTCTTGTAGTAGCAAAAATAAAATATGTACCAAGTCCCATCTGGTTACAGAAAAAACGTGTCACCACAGCAAAAGGAAAACAAGAAGAATAGTGAGGCTCAACTGAACTTCATTGCATAGCCGAAGCACAGAATTTATACACTAGATACAGTAGTGGATCAGATCGTGCTAACGATCATGCAGGGGCTCTCGCAGGAGCGTGCATGGCTACACTAGTAGAAAAAGGGCCTCCAGTCCCGGTTCATAAGGTACTAAAGGGCGCGGCCACGTGGAGCTCCACCTTTAGTCCCGGTTGGTGATTTTCAAATTTCTGAATTATTTTAACCTCTAGTCTGTAATCACCACCCCTCATCACTTCTCAATTTATCCTCTAATCACCCCTCATCATTCCAAATCATCTAACTTCCCGAACGGTCACCCATCCTCCCACTCCCCCAGCCTGAGCACGCTTAACTTCCGGGTTCTATTCTCCCTCGCTCCAAGTCTGCACTTGTTGTTTTCCTGACAATACTAAGATGTCAATCCTATTAACCTTCAGGAATTTTGCTTGAGCATGAAGTGACACATTTCATAGTTTTATTTTGAAACTATTGTTTTAAAAAAAAATAATGTAACACTAATATTTCTTGAATAATTAGTTTGATCATTGTTTGACCACAGTTTGACCAAATTTGACTAAAATTGAAATAACTGAAATAATTATTTAGTAACACTAATATTCTAGAATAATTAGTTTGACCATTGTTTGACCACTGTTTGAATATTTTTTCGATTTTTTCACTCTAGATCTTAAAAGCCCCGTAACTTTTTTTCTATTAGGTTTTTGAGGATTTTGAAAATGTTTAATGGGGTTCCCCCGGTTAAATTCGGATGTAACTTTTCGAGTAGATGATTTTTCATATAAAAAACTTTTTCATCCGAGTTAGTATGCAAAAGTTATGCCCATTTTTACAAATTTCAGAGAGATTTTACAAATAAAGTCAAAATTCACAGTTGCAAATTTTCCCAACAACTAGACCACATATCACATGGGAAACTTATTTTCTTTTATATTTTTGACATTTCCATCATTTTCTTTTATTTTTTTTAAAACTGAAAAGGCGATCCACCGGGGGGGGGGGGGGGTAGAGTTTGAAAATGGGACCTTTAGTACCGGTTCGTGGCACGAACCGGGACTAAAGGTCTCATCCCCATTAGTCCCGGTTCGTGCCTCAAACCGGGACTAAAGGTCTAATCTTTAGTCCCGGTTTGAGGCACGAACCGGGACCAATGGTTGTGGGCCAGGAGCGAGGCCCATTGGTCCCGGTTCATCCCATCAACCGGGACCAGAAGGTCCAGATGAACCGGGACCAATGGCCCACGTGGCCCGGCCGGCCCCCTGGGCTCACGAACCGGGACCAATGCCCCCATTGGTCCCGGTTCTGGACTGAACCGGGACTAATGGCCTTACCCGGCCTGGACCAAAGCCCCCTTTTCTACTAGTGCTATGACTTGGCTATGCAAAAGACTAGGTCTAGCTGTTAATACAGAACCAACGTTACCCCCCGCAGTCTGAACCCTATTCGGTAGAATGTTCAGACTGGACATAAAATCAACAAAAACTGAAGATGGGAGCCCCTTCGTGAACACATCGGCGAACTGTGATGTCGTAGGCACATGCAGAACCTTGGCCTCACCGAGAGGCGAGAGCAACTCGATCGCGAACAATGTGGAGGTCGATTTCGACATGCTTGGTGCGCTGGTGCTGAACCAGGTTGGACGATAAGTACGTCGCGCTGACGTTGTCGCAGTAGACAACTGTAGCTCGGCGAGGAGGGTGGCGAAGCTCGGTAAGTAGCTGTCACAGCCAACAGGATTCAACGACGCAATTAGCGACAGCTCTGTATTCGGCCTCGCCGCTGGAGCGGGAGACTTTCGGTTGCCGTTTGCTGGACCAAGAAACCAAATTGGAGCTGAGGAAGACGCAGAAGCCCGAGGTAGAGCCCCAAGTGTCTGGACAGCCGGCCCAATCGGCGTCAGAATATGCAAACAGATCTGTGGTGAATTGCTTGAATAGTTGGAGACCATAGTGAGATGTGCCCTGAATGTATCGGAGGATGCGCTTGATGAGCGAAAAATGAGTGTCTCGTCGAGCATGCATGAAGAGGCACATCTGTTGGACAACGTAGGATATGTCTGGCCGGGTGAGAGTCAGATACTGAAGGGCGCCGGCAAGGCTGCGATAGAGGGATGGATCAGAGAAGGGAGAACCATCAGCAGCCGAGAGTTTCTGTTTGGTGTCTACAGGTGTGGAGATGGGATTGCACTGGGACATGTGAGCATGCTCGAGGATCTCATTGTCATACTGCTGTTGGCAGAGAAACAAACCGTCCCCCTCCAACCTCCCGCGCCTCCAGGCTCGCGGTTGAGCACGCAGCCGCTCCAGCATCCAAGGGCAGCCGACTTCAGTCTCCTGCAACCTCCGGGTGCGCGCGGGGAGGCCAGCGGGGTGTCGGGAACGGCCGGCGATGGAGGGGAATCGATTTGGAATGTCGTGGGGAAGCCGTGCCGGTGAGCGGCGGCGCGGGATTTCGCTGGATTATGGCCGGAATCGGCCAGCGATAGTGGGGCTAGAAAGGGGATCGGGAGGGGATAAAACTTCCGGATGGCAGTTGGCGTGCGCGCGCAAGGCTGTTGGGATATAGGGCAGTGTGTGTCCTGCCCGAAATATACAACACTTGGGCCAAATATGGGGCACTGCCCTAAATTTTTTTTGGCCAAATGCCCAACATAGGGCAGCCATTGGAGGCTGTTTTTAGCCCTTTTTCTGCCCTATATGTAGGTTTTATCCAACACTGCCCTATATAGGGCAGCTGTTAGAGATGCTCTAACAGTCGACTGATGGTGTGCTCCGCTGCCTTAGATCAGATACAGAGTGTGAGTTGTTAGCGTCGTTTTTTACCCCACCAAGTGAATTGGGTCCGGAAGTGGCCAGTGTCGGACTTACAATGTAGTGTCTGTCAGTCAAAGATTTCCATTGCCTTGGAACTTTCTGATCCAGAAACTATTCGAGTGTAATGGTTTTGCAAGTATTCTGTTAGGCTAATCTTTGGGGGTTCTAAATGGTCTTGTTACCAGCATCAGGTATAGACAATCACAACCTCTGAGCTATATCATGCATGTTAGAGTGTCGTTTCTCATCTACAAGTCTACAAAAGTTTCTGAAAAAGTCAACCATTAGCACAAAATTCGTGTACTATTAGCATATCCAGATTTAAGCCATAGTCGGAGATATAATAGTGACTAGTCCAAATGGGAGTCTCAGACCTTCGTATATAGTCTATTTTTTATTACTATTTCTCAAGCTATGTTTGATCAGTTTGAATTTAATAAAGTAAAACTCATCCATGGGTAACTACTAACTACACAACAAATTCAAAATGGCCCCATCATCTTGAAACATACATTTTTCTACGCTAACGCACATGCTTAAACGCACGCATAATGCGGGCTGAATCAGGTCCAAGAGTAATTTGTGATTCTTTTTGTCTAGGAAAGCAGGCTCAAAGAAAGAAGATCCATCCATATGTAGATAGAGACATTTCTTGTTTTGAAGGATTATCTTCACTTTACTATACTTTGGTATGCCAGCTATATGTAATTATTCCAGTGGGGATTTTGGACAATTGGTTCTGCTACTGCCTTGTTTAGCTTGTCTAAAGCTAATGTGCTTCGGGTTCAGAAACTTACTACCTTGCCAGATGATTATAAATGTAATTTGTTACATCAAGTTGTTGTCAGTGCTGTGTTACCGTGTTCAGTGTTCAAGATATGCAGGGTGCTGACGCTGCTTTAGTCATGAAAACAATACATATTTAGCTTTTTTCTCAGCTGGAACTATGATTTGTTCACTGCTAAAAATAATAAGTTGTGCATTATATTCCGCACTGCTAGATTTTATTCCGAGCACATGATACCGGCTGGACCAGAAGAGGATGACGGCGGATGCTAACTAATTGTGAAGAAAGAGGGGAGCGGGGAAGGTAGAGATTCAGATCCCCACAAGCTACGTCAGGGCATGTGTCAAAAAAAAGGCCCCGTAAAACGAAATTGGGACAAGTTGGGAAGCCACTGTACGGTCTGGAGGTGCCCCAATGGGCACCCCAACCTCTAATAATTATCATAATATTAATACTCGTGGATGAGGGATAGTGTGGGCGGTCTCTCTCTTTGCGCTACGGCTTATTTTTTCCAATTGTAGAATGCCATCCAAATGATTCAACCCTTGAATATTGTGTATGGAGTTGGACTGCCGATAAATCTTTTTGGGCCCGCTCCACATATTTCTCTTTCTTTGAGAGGCTAACCCATTGGCCTCTCTATGTCCCAGTTTGAAAGAGCAAAGCACCCCTCAAGTGCATTTTTTTGCGTGGAAGGTTACGCGGAATCGCTATTTGGACCGGGGATCAAAGGCTGAGGCATGGCCTTGTGAGCACAGATGTGAGCCCCGTGTGTTTGTAGGAGTCTGAAACTTTTGGTGTGTCATTTGGTTTGAGGTGTTCTCTGGGTTGAGACATCCTGATCTTGCCCCTTCCGCGTCGGCTGAGCTGGAGTCTTGGTGGATTGCCTCGTCTAGTATGTGTGTGGTCTAGGAAGCAATGATAATTTCACTCTCTAATGCCTTTTGTCTTTCACTTCATCTGGCTTGAACGCAACAATCGGGTATTCAACAAAACGACAAAGTTGGAGGAGCGTCTTCTTGATGAGATCATGGCTGAGCTAGACAAGTAGAAGACTGTGGGTTTTTCTTGTGAGATTATAGTTTTATTTTCTTTGCCGTGGTTGTCCAACTCTGTGTGTGTTGTACACTCTTTTCCATATCTTTCCTAAATAATAATTGATTATATCTTTCCCATATAATTGATAATAGTTTTATTCTCTCGCTCGTTCCTAAATGATAATGTTAGTACTTGATTTCTACTTTTTTACAAAAAACGAGTTAAATCAAGTTGCAATATCTCTGTGAATATTTCTCGTGAATATGTAAAACTCGTGAAAAAATACTGCCATATTTCGAACACGTTCGTGTAGCAAAAAGAAATATGTACCAAATCACATTTGGTTGCCAACTTGCAACATAACGTAAAAACCTGTCAGCATTTATAAAAAAGAACACACCAAGCATCATAGAAACACTTTTGAAGCATTAAAGAAACCCCTGTTTAACATACACGCAAAATCCCTATTCAAACACCTTTTGCAGCATCAAAAGATACCCAAATAAAAGTGACCTCCACCATCAACGAGCTCGTTCTTTTCCGAGTTCTCCAGTGATGAATACGACTCACAAGACCAGCACAAATCCCACCTATGGGCATTGTCTTCTCCAGTCCCAACAACGTCTATGGAAATATCTCCAACCAACAAACGGGTCAACAACAGGAGAGGCAGCCAGCAAGGAGAAGGCAACGGCCGGCGAAGGAGTAGCAGCAGTCGTGTGCATGGAGGAGCGGCTATAGGTAGTGCGAAGATGTCCTGCTCGACGGGAGGCACGTAGATGAAGCAGTGATGGGAAGGGTGCATGGAGTTGCACCAGTGATACGATACAAATTGCCCAATCACACGTTTTTATCAAGAGGATAAACATGAGGAAGAATGAAGGGATAAACGATGCAAAAACGCGTGGAACCGAAGATAAATCGTGAACCCTATGAGTAAAGATTACTTAACACAGCCGCGTTGAGGAAGCACAGGCTATAGCGGACCGACTGAATTGTCGGTTGGGCTCTTTCCCCACGACCTATCTGGAGATGCCCATTACCGATTCACGCCTCACTGTGGCGGATCTTCGCCCTACGGTGACTCGTATGCAACATCGAGTTGACCCCTGGAAAGGGCGCTGGTTGTCGAAGGCTGCTCGCGTGATCCTCATCAACTCCTCGCTTGCCAGCCTTCTATGGTTCCTCATGAGCTTCTATAGCCTTCATGAGACGTTGCATCAGGAGATCGTCAAGTACCAATCCAGATTCTTCTTGGCTGGTGAGGGCGATAAGCAGAAGTACCATATGGTGAGCTGACCCGATATCTGCAAACCCAAGGACCAGGGCGGTCTTGGGATCTTGTCTTCCCGGCGCATGAACATTGCCCTCCTGACCCGTTGGCTCTGGCGCATTGCTAATGGTGATAGAGGCATCCTTTTTTTATCGTTGCATGGTCAATTCGAGGTGTTAGAAGAGTATATATGAAAATGAAGTATTGGGCACTACTACATATTATGCCGGCGTTCTAAAAAGTCTATGCAACCCGTGGCTTCTTGCAGAGTGAAAAGATCACAATGCTTTGCACCAGCGGCGGAGGCAGGGGGGACTGGCAGAGGCCCCGCCCCCCTAACATGCAAACGGAATTTTTAATACTACTAAAAATTGTTGGCTTTTACCTATTCTCGTTTGTCTATTCTTAATACTCACACCGTCCTAAAATATGTGTCTTGAATTTGTCTAAAAATGGATGTATCTAGACATGAATAAGTCTAGATACATCCACTTTTTAATAAATCTAAAACACTTATTTTTGGATGGAGTGAGTAAAAAAAAGGAAAGTGACGATTTAGAAGCCATCCGAGGCAGCCTAGGCCAAGGCGCACAACACCTCACGAGGCTCCTCTGGTTCGACACGTCGCTTGGGAGGCCCTGCTAGTCGCCTCTCTCCACTCAAAAAAAAGCTAGTCGCCTCTCGCATTGCGCCTGCGCACGGCCGCACGCCTCGTCGTCGCCTTCCTCTCCCGTTCCCCGTTCAGATCCATCCTCCAGGAGTCCAGACTCCAGTCCATGGTCGATCCTCCAAGAGTCCGAGGCAGCGGTTTGTCGGTTTGTCTTATTAATTCTCCAAATAGGCATAGGCATAACTGATGGTGTTCAATCATTGTAGGATAATCATAGCCAAAAATAAAAGGAAGCATGTAGCAATTCATAGTACGAAGGATGCATTCTTATTTTGGGAAGAAAAGAAGGAGTGATGGTTCGGTTTCTAGCACAACAGTTAAATTGCAGATTCAACAAACATGCAGCGGAGCTTCTCATTATGTACACTTCCTTGGATCAACTCATTCAATTCATTTGACATTGATAATGTATGTTCTCTAGCTTTAAAATTCTGTCCCGCCTATTTTGAAGAACAATAAAGGGAGAATCTGATATGTCAGTTGCGGCACCCGCATGATATACTTACAAAATCGAAGCTTCAAAATTCTATACAATGTCCTACTTTTTAGCTTATTTTTTGGCATGTTAGAGTTGTCTTCATTGATCGCCCCCCTCAAACAATTTTCCCGGCTCCGCCCCTGCTTTGCACCAGTTGCCCCTGGAGGTATAGGAACTTTTTCTGAAGTTATTTACGATTGGCCCAAAGCTGTATTAAACAATAATTGGACGGTGACAAGTTTATTTTTTTGAATAAGCCATTTGGCTATATTTCATTAAGCAGAAGAGAACGAAAGAACAATGTTTGATCAAATGATCAGTGGGGCGAAAAGAAAGGGTACATCTGCCTCTCACTAACGAGAGGCCACTGGACTCAGAATGCTATCTCTCAAGGTACATCCCCAAAGGGGTGCTCGATGCATTTGGCCCCGGCGATCCGCCATTGCTCCATGTCCCTGCGGCAAGCATCGATGATGCTGCTGACGCTGGGGAGTTTTCCTCTGAAGGTGCATGAGTTCCGCTCGATCCAGATGTGCCATATGATCATCAGTAGCAACGACCTCGTTCCCTTCCTGGCGCCAGGAGGAGCACCGTCTAAGATCAGTTGAACACGCTCGGTTGTGGATGCCCCCCTGCTCCAGTTACTGTGTCCTAAAGCGCCGCAGCCTGCCCATGTTGCAACCTTGTTCCATACCTGAATGGAGATCGGACATTCCCAGAAGAGGTGGGAGGATGTCTCAAGCTGTCGCACGCAGAGCTGACAAAAGTAGTTGTTTTCCCAGCCACGCCGCTGGAGTCTGTCGCAGCACTAGAGCCGGTCCAATTGCAGCAGCCAGAGGAGCATTTTCATTTTGCCCGGCCCCCATGCTTTCCAGATCGAGTTCTTGAAGTTGAGCAGGGGAGTGTCTTCGAATTGCACATCGTATGCTGATCGCGCAGAGTACAAGCCAGAGCTGCATGCTGTCCATCTGGTCGTGTCTGCCGTGCCCTCAACCAGGGTGATTGCGGCGTCTCGCAACTGCCTGGCCAGTTGAAGCACCTGGTGGATGATGCTGGAGAAGTTGCCGTGGCGAAGGTCGAGAACCCAATGGTCCTGGTGCAGAGCGTCCCGCACGGTCCTGCATTTCCGGATGGATTGAGCGAAGACCTCTGGGTAAGCTGCGCGCATGGGCCTGCCGTCGAGCCAGTTGGACGACCAGAACGATGTCGTGGCTCCGTCGTTGATGGTGACCACCGTGCAGGCCGCAAACAAAGCTTCATCGTCGTCGTTGCAGGGAACGCCCGAGCCGACCCAGGGCCGGTTTGGCTGCGTCCAGGCGAGCCACAGCCAGCGCAGCCACAGTGCGCGGGCGAACGCAGACAGGTCGTGTATGCCCAGGCCACCAGCGCGCTCTCGTCTAGTGACCATCTTCCAGCCTACCTTGCATTTTCCGCCAGAGATCTCGCCGTCGTGCGCCCAAAGGAAGCGCCTCCTGGCCTTGTCGATGTCTTTGAAGAACTTCTTCGGAGCCCGAAGGACGGTGAGGGTGAAGGTGGGCATGGCCGAGAGCACACACCTTACCAGCACGCGCCGGCCCGCGATTGGTAGCAGCCTGCCCTTCCAGCCCGCTAGCCGTGCTCGAATCCTATCTAAGATCAACTGCAGGTGCACTAGTCTAAGCTTGCCGGTGGTGATCGGGATGCCTAAGTATGTGATGGGCAGCGCCGTCATGGTTCCACCGAAACTTTGTAGCACGTCAACGAGGTCGATTCCATCGCAGGCGATCGGGACGACTGAGGATTTTGCTTGGTTCACCTTTAGGTCAGTGGCCTCGCCGAAGCAGTGCAGGATGTGGAGGAGCTCGTCTATTTCTTGTCGCACTGGGTTGACGAAGATTACTGCGTCGTCCGCGTACAAGCTGGTGCGCATGCGAGCGGCCCTCCCGGGGATGGGTTGTAGGATGCCGTCTCTAGTGGCCGCCTCGAGCAGCCGATGCAAGGGATCGATGCAGAGAATGAACAGCAGCGGCGACAGCAGGTCACCCTAACGGAGGCCGCGAAGGTGGAAGAACTTGTTTCCAGGTATGCCATTGAGCAGGCAGGACGACGAGGAAGTTGCAAGTAGTAGCGCGATCGAGTCCCTCCATCTTGGCAGGAAGCCCAACCTCTGAAGCAGTTCTAGGATGTACTCCCAGGAGACACTGTCGAAAGCTTTTGCGATGTCAAGCTTGAGCAGCAAGGCTGGGGTTTTGTTGCGGTGCAGGGTACGGACTCTGTTTTGGACAAAGAGAAAACTGTCGTGAATGCACTTGGTTTTCTGGAATGCAGACTGCGCCGGGGAGATGATTGTGCTGATAACATCCGCCAGCCGCATCGAGAGAACTTTGGTAATGAGCTTGGCGATGGAATGCACGAGGCTGATCGGGCGGAAGTCTCCCATGCAAGTGGCTCCGTCCTTCTTGGGCAGCAGAGCGATCATGGCGGAATTGAGGTCCGCAAAATTGCCACCAGCGAGCCTGTAGAAGTGGTCAAAGACAACCATGACGTCCGTTTTGATTGTGTTCCAGCAGGCTCGAAAAAATGCACCGGAGAAGCCGTCCGGCCCTGGGGCCTTGTCGGCCGGCGATGCCATGATAGCAGCCCAGGCTTCAGCTTCTGTGAAAGGGTTGTCGAGGCCTGCGTTTTGAACAGAGGGTAACTCCAGCACCTCCCAATTGATGGAGCAGCCTCGCGTCTGCTTGGTGCCAAGCAGCTTGACGAAATGTTCATGGGCAACAGCAGCTTTATCGTCGTGTGAGGAGGCCATCCCAGAATCCGAGTGCAGAGAGTGGATGAAAATTTTCCTTCTGCGTGAGTTGATTTTGGCCTGAAAGAAAGCAGTCTTGGCATCCCCCGCTCTAAGCCATGTGATCCGCGACGCCTGCCGCTTGCGCGCCCGCTCGATCGCAGCAAGGCCGATCAACCTGAGCTTGAGCTGCTTCCGGAGGTGGAACTTAGGCGCAGAGAGGCGCCGTTTCTCCTAGGCGATGTCCAGCCACAGGACGATTTCAGCCACGAGATGGAACTGAAGCTTGGCATCGCTGAAGAGCAAACTGGCCCAGATCCTGAGGTCAGATGCAGTCCGTTCCATTTTCTGTTTGATCCTGGCGATCGGACATAGGAGCGGCGATGGCCGAAGCCAGGCCCGCTGCACTGTTTCCTGGAAATGGGGGAACCGGGGCCAAAAGGTTTCAAATTTGAACGGGGGTTTCCGCGCCGGAGCAGTAGTATTCGCCAGCAGAAGAGGACAGTGATCCGAGCAGGCGGTCGAGGCAACCATGAGCATGAAGTTTGGGAAAAGGTTATCCCACTCCAAGTTGTAGAAAAATTTGTCGATGCTGACGAGAACTGGATCCTCCTGCTCATTTGACCAGGTAAAGCGTCTGTACTTGCACTTGATTTCCTTCAGGTTTGCAGCGTCGATGGCCCTTCTGAATTTTCCCATGATTCTCCTATTCAGATTCAGATTGTTCTTGTCTCGGGCTTCATATATGATGTTGAAGTCGCCTGTGATGATCCAAGGCTCTCCCGAGGGCGGGGCAACCTGGGATAGCTCGGCCAGGAATGCATCTTTGCGGGCGTCATCGGCCGGGCCGTAGACTGTCGTCAGCCAGAAGGACGCGTTGCTGTGCAGGACCGTCACCTTGGCTGTGATGGAGAAGCAACCAACGGCGTGGGTGATCAAGTCAACTACACGCTTGTTCCATAGGATGGCTGCCCTACCCCTGGTGCTCGTCGCCGGCAGCACCACGCAGCCTTCCATTACAGTGGCCCCTAGGTCGTGGACGGTGCTAGCAGTCCAGGAGTCCAGCTTTGTTTCTTGCAGGCAAAGGATGGTGGCCCTGAGGGAAGCAGCTAGCTCACGCACTGCAAATCTCCTGGATGGGGAGTTCAATCCCCTAACATTCCAACTCATGATAGAAAATGGCGTGCTAGACATTGGACACAGATGATCTCTCCGGCAACTTCAGATTACTAGTGAATTGCAGCAAAAACAGGTACACATCCAACATAGCAGGGGCGCGCCCGAGACCACCAACAGGCCCCTGGATTCTCTGGCGCGAAGCTAACCAACCAGCCCTATGACATGAACTATGAAGATTCAACATGGATCCTAACTTGAATTGGCTTAAGGCCAATCGCTGCCGAAGACTAATACTAAAGAACATAATCGGACGACCTAACATAGCTAGACTGCATCTTCAGCTGCATTAGGGCCAGCCATGCCGGCCGCAATGCGGAGCGCCTCCGGGTCGAGGCGGATGAGCTTGGCGATGATGGCGATGTCGTCGTCGGAGAGGGGCTCGTCGAAACGCTTGATGAGAGCTTCAGCAGCCTTGGTTGTCATCGTCTCCTTCGGACCCAACAGGCCCAGCTTTTTGACAAGCAGCAGGGACGCGCGCTGCGCCACGGGGACGGAGGAGCTGCCGCTGGCCTGGCGTGCGCTGTGCCTGGAGGGAGTTGAGGTTGCCCTTGACTTGGGGGGGGGGGGCGTGGTGCGCCTGACGGGAGCAGCTGGGATGATCAGAGCAGCAGCGTCGCGGAACAAGTTGCTGCTTTGCCCCTCGAGGCTGTCGCTGCCGCTCAGCTGAAGCTGCAGGACCTGCTGTGTGACCACGCCCACATGGACAGCAGTGGAGACAGTCGACGCAGAGGCGCGGCAAGCAGCAGAAGTGTGGCCGGAGGGGAACTTGAGCGGGGTGGTGAGCGTGTCGGCGATGGTCTTGTCGATCCCGAGGATGTCGTTGTCGTTGACAGCGTGGTGCAAGGAGGGGGGATGCTGTCGGCTGCGGCGAAGAAAGCGGAGACTGGAAAGGCGGGGCTGGGCAGCTCAGGGACGATCGGGGCAGGTGGAGCAGCAGGGGGTGCCGCCTCCGACCTGAGCGGGAGAGGAGGCGTGGCCTTGAGACTGCAGGACCGACGGTGAAAAGTTGTGTGCCGCCAATATGCACATGCGGCAGTGGCACCAGAGGCTTCCACTGGAGGGATCGATCAGCAACGACAATGGGGGCCGCGTCCAGAAAGAGTAATCCGCTGGAGGGATCTAGCGACGGCGGCGGCACACGGGCACACTACAAGCCGTGCAGTCCGCTACGTCCACCTCGTCGGGTGTTGGTCAGAGGAAAGGCGTCTAGCTGCACGTAGAGTACTGCATAGATGCGTCTGCCTAGGAGTGGACGTGGATTGTGCCTTGTTGTGCTGGGCGGTTCTTGGCAGCGATAGGGATCGGGCGAGGCGTGACGGCGGTGTTTGCTAATAACAACATCCGGTTTCCTTTTTCTTTAACTAGCAAAAATGCCCGTGCGTTGCAACGGGTGTATGTTTATTGACTGATTTTTAGGTTAGTGTGAGTTTAGTTTTCATTTTATTCCGGTCCGCCCATATTGAATTGTGGTTGTACTCTTTATTACTCTGTCTATTAATGTAAACTGTTGTGTTTCATTATGCTTTTAGAAAATTATTTTCCATTATTTTGGTTTTCAAGTTCGTGAAAAATAAGTGGCTTAACCATATTTTGTAGATTTAATTAGTTGCATTTTTGCAATGTTGTTTGCGGTTAACAAAATATTGTGTTGAATTCTTTTATGATTTTATAATATCTTCCTTGTCTTTGCTTCAGTGGCCTTATCTTTACAACTCTCAGTTAAGAAATTAGTTTTATATAACTCACAATTTAATTTTGAATATTTATAGGGACAATTTCCTCTGTACATATTTCTTACCAAATAAATAGTTAACGTTTCCAAAGCATTTCACACATATAACTTTTATTTCATCCAACCATTTTTTGTTCTCACTTCTTCATCCAGTGCATCTTCCACACAAAAGTCATTCATATGGAGCACTCTAGTCCACTTTAGAGTTTTTATAACAAAATCGTACGTATAAATTTTCATCAAAAAAAGAAGTTATAGTTGCTTGTCCTGTGAAGTATACACACACAAAGTTTTATGTGCACTGATGTTAGCAAAAGCATATCAAATCAGCTCTTTTATTAAAATTTGCAACGACCGTTTCCCTCTCTTGTCCTTCGCCGGATCACCCGCTATGAACCATCTTCAGGGCAATAAGCTGCAGGGAGTGGAAAACCAAGCAATACGAGCGATATTATGACCCGGTCACCATGATGGTATCTCATGTCTGAGATTTGCTTGTTCGTATGCATCCACCTATGACAAACTGCTATAGAAGTCTTTTTCAAGTTGATGTCCGCTGTCTAAGCTGAACTCCACCAAATGCATTATTGGGATCTGTTCATACGGCTCCATTCTTGTCTGACAGTTGGTGTCCCTTGGGAACAAAGATTAACAGGCTGCAGGTCTTCCGAAGGACATAACATATGCGTACAGCTTTGCAGCTGGGAAGGTATCTGAAGATGTGTTGTTTTTACTTGATCATAGCTACAATAATGACTATGGCTGAAGACTGAACGTAAGCTTAGATTCATCAAAGATTCTTTGATCTGAGGGATCAACATTGAATCGTTCGGCCACAGCTCCATCAGCGACGCCAGGAGCGGGGCCAACCCCGACTATAACAGGACCCAATTTGCGTGCCAACGCGTCCATGACTCCACTCACGATGGCTCGACCTGAAGACCCCCACTGCGTCGCGGGTCGTCGCCAGCTGTTCCCGCTTTGGCACTCGTTACTCTGTGCGCTCTCTGCTCCTGCTTTGCCATTCGGGCCCTCGTTCAGTGGCGACGGCTGCTGCGCGCATTGGGCAGTCAAGGCATATCCCGGACATCCATGTCCGACCGGATCTTCAGTAGCCGCCGCCGGTCGCACCCTCCTCGCCTGCCCCGCAGCTGCGACCGCCCCTTCATCGAAGCACGCAGCGCCGGCTCTGGCTAGGTCATCTCATCGACGTCCACAAGCACATCCTTGGGTTCCTCGCTAGAGTCACTATGTCACTTCCTTGAAATGGAGGCACTTTCTTTGCGGCACTTCTAAAAACTGCCTCTAATTGTTTTTTTAAACGCACTATTTATGTCACTGCCTCAATTGGTGATATCTTGAGGCAATAACCAAAACTGCCTCAAATCCGACATGATCATTTGAGGCAGTATGGAAAACTGCCTCAAATTGTTAATCAACTGAGGCAGTTTTAGGTGCCTCACCTGTATCCATTTGAGGCAGTTTTTAATACTGCCTAGACAGTTTTGACATTTTGAGGCAGTATTGAAAACTGCCTCAAATGTCAATCATTTGAGGCATGTCAATCATTTGAGGCAGTATTAAAAACTACCTCAAATGTGAAAACTGCCTCCAAAAACTGACAATTTGAGGCAGTTTTGTCATTTTGAGGCAGTATTGAAAACTGCCTCAAATGATTAAACATTTGAGGCAGTTTCTATAGTGCCTCAACCCAAAAAAATAATATACATCAACTACAGCATCCCAGAAAAGCAATATAAACAAGTCCAGATACTTAGCATCACAGTCCACATAAGTCTTAGAGGAATTCAACAACTAGGTTCCAGTGGACAGTCTAACATACCAATATAAACAAGACCAGGTACTTAGCATTTAACAACTAGGTTCCACTTGGAGGCGAGATACTTAGCATATTAGTAGATAACTTGCGAGAGACGAGGGAAGAAGAAGGTGATCGTGCGGTCTACATTGGCTGCACGAATCTCAAACATTGGAAGTTTCGACACCTTGCTACCTTCCGGAAGATATATAGGATTTCCAGAGGGTTTTTTTATAGGAATTTCCGGAGGGGGTGGTGGTGGTTTGGAAGGGTTGGGCCGGAACTCAATATTCCAGGGTCCAACCATCCGCCCCGGCCTAGCTGCCTACCCTCCAAACCTCAAACCGGATCCGACGGTAGAGGAAAACCAGATCGCACCCACAGCCACAAGCCCACAACCCCTCTCTTCGCCGCCGCAACAACCAACCACCACCGTCTCCTCCTAGCCGCCGCTGCACCATCTCCTCCTCGCTGCCGCCGCCGCAACAACCACCCCTCCTCGTCTTCGCCGCCTCCACCACCACCAGTGGCGGAGCCAGGAATTGAGATGAGGGGGGTCGAACATATAAGGTCTAAAATATTGAAGGCACAAAAGGAAGTCTATACGGCACAAGAAATGGTCCAGAAGATCCAATTTCCATCATTTATACAATAGAACTACCAAAAACACGAAAAGACATCTAAATGACTTGAAAACTAATAGTATCATACCATTAAGTTGGATTTATGCGAAGAAGACGAAAGTGTCGAGGTAGATGGCCTCGACGATCCTTGTAGGAATGAAAACGCAGCATAATCTTCTTGTCATCAATTTGGTTTTGGTAAAGTTATGACCAATCAAACGACTCGGGCTTCTTGAGAAATATGCCCATCTCATTTTATCTCTGATTTCTGGGGTACCAAATTCATCTATTGGTCTCCGAATTCCAGGATCAAAAACAACATTTGCTAGCTCAAATATTTCAGAAATATTTGTTTGTTGAGTATCATACAACATTGAAATAAAAATCAATCTTTGAGCAATCTCATTCACACTACTGGTCACTACACAATTAGGCATCAGAATTGCAGTCACTCGGCTCAGTTCACAGTGATGGAACCTTACCATGGATCTCTGCCAACTCACTCTGTGTTGCCCATGTCCTTAAGAAGTCATCAGCAATCTGGCGCTCCATAAGGATGTCAAGCATCCAATGCAGGTTGTCAGCCTGCCTAGCAATCCGCCATACAAAATAATAAGAATAATCTATATCTATACCTAATAATAAAAGCATTAAGGTTTCTTCCCCATATGTTTCGTTCGTTCCGTTCGTTCGTAGGTCGCGAGGCGTGGTCTTCGTTTCGTACGTCAAGGGAGATCATGGCCCTGTCGCACAAAGAGACCAATACAAACCCAGTATCCTAATTAGACCCGAGCCCGGCCTCTTCTTTCCTTTCGTGGGCCTTCAAATTCAGGAGCGGTCGCTTGCGCTACATCAAATCGATCCAACCTTATGATCCACGAGCGTTCCAAGGTATATCAGACACGCGAGCTAGCAATTCGACTAGAGATCAACCGAGAACAATGGCCGCGCGACGTACGAGGCGGATACTTCCCTCGTATCAGCGCGATTCAGACGACGGGACGCAGCCCGCAGGCCAGCGCGATCCCGACGGGACACAGTCCGCAAGGCATAGCGCAGGCATGAGGAGATCGAGCTAAGCTTCGAAACGGACGTGGTAGTACGCCAGAGAGGGACCTGGGGACGAGCGGGTATGCATACAAGAGACGATCTACTGCGCTGCTCCGCCGTGTTTACCTTGACGCCCACCTGCCATGTGCCCATGACGACGGCTGCCCGGACAACCTCTTGCACCGCCGCGATGCCAAGATCCAGTCCATCGATATCCGCATGGCCTGCAAGCGCGCCCGTGCCAATCGCCTGCACGAGGAGAGGAAGGCAGAGCAGCCAGCGCGCCACCGTCGAGTAAGACGCCAGTGTCCCGGTGGAAGATTTGAGCAGTTGAGGCCAGCAAGATGACAAACTTAGATTGGAGCTGGAAGATTTTTTTTCCGAGAAGCAAATCCTCAATTGCAGATTGGCCTTTTCTCTCAGTTCTCAACTGCAGATTGGTGGTTGCTCCATTGTTGGATTGCTCCTGTAGCATCGGGCAGTAAATTGGATATGCAATGACAACCCAAAAAGGGACTGCCTTGTAGCACTTTCATAGTTTACTTTCCTCAATGCCCATCAAGGTTAGATATACTTGCTACAATAACCACTCCGTTGTCACCTATGAGCACATTAGTTGATAGGTTATCCAGGTTCATTGTTACGATGATCATAGATTCATAATACTGCTGGATAAATTGGATGGATGTAGGCTTTTGACTTATGATATTGGGTTACATAAACACTATGAATACAAAAAATAAGCCTTGGTACATGGATCGAGTTTTCCTGCTTAAATACTCATTAGAGTTATAATGCAGTTTAAGTAGAGCTTATAGGGTGCATGCTTGAGTTGCACGCATCAATAGGCCTTGGTACATGGATGTGGTGATGAATGCCGGCTATGATTAGCACATATAGGACACTTCGCTGCATTGGCTAGATTAAGGACTCGAGGAAGGTAGTTGTGTCCTATCTACTCTCTTGGTTTTTTATTCACTTCATGTTTTAGGTTTACTCAAAGTCAAATTTTGTCAAGTTTGACCAACAAGATAGGAAAAAAATATCACAAATGTATATATCATGAAAATATAATTCACGACGATTCTAATAGTATATATTTTACATTGTCCTTTTCATAAAATATTTGGTCAAAGTTAAACAAATTTGACTTTGAGTAAATTCATAATGCAAAGTAAATAAAAACGGAGGGACTATGACACTTGGCCCCATCGAGAAAAAATGTTTTGAGTTACTAAATCTCTATGGAATAATTATTCAATAAAATCAACCCGTAACAATGCACGGGCACTTTTTGCTAGTAATAATAAAAAAAGGAGCCGGCCAGCCCAAGGCCCAGCCGGACCAACACCCCAAACCCTAACCTAGACAGACGCACGCACCCAATCCCAGCCACCGTGCTGCCACCTGAACCCAACACCCGCGCACTCCCACAGTCCCACACAACGCACGCACACACACGAGGAGGCAGCCGACCCAGGGCCGGCCCATAAATCGGGCAAAAGGGGCGACCGCCCCGGGCCCCAATAGGGGAGGGCCCCAACTAAAACTTATACTAATAAGCACTATACGCAAAAACGTTAGTTCACACCACATACTAATAAGTTGTACCATGCATGGGCAAACCAATCCGACCGGCGGAGTTGAGTTCAAATACACTAGTCTCTCTTTATCATGGATGTCTTAATGCACAATTTTTAATTCAATAGACGTGTAGGAAATCTCATTTGCATTAAATCAAACCATGTGAGTCTGGACGAACATGTTAGTTAATCGAGTCATATGTAGAAGTATAATCAAGAAAATTTTTAGTTCTTCGATGATTCTATTATCGAACCCAATTTGCATGTCACAATTTCTATGTCCTAGAAGTTTCCAAGAATATGACTGCCCAAAATACACTAGAAACCACTATTAAAATATTTGTTAGCGTGTATATGATTTAGAAATCTCTACCATAATATTCAAAAATGTTGAATATATATGAACACACTCATAGATATATAAATATGTTACACTACATTGTTTATGCAATATTAGAAAAATAAATCATTTGTTACATGATAAAATTTTCATTTTGTAGAATTAGAATTTTCAGTGTATAGTACATTACATCCAAATACCAATAAATAATATAACTATTATTTGAAACAGTTTTGCTAAAGCACATCTAGATGTGCTATAAGTATTGCACATCTAAGTCCTATGTCATTGATCTTATGATGAGATTCGTGTAGATATTTTCTTTTTCTTTTTTCTCTTTCTCTCTATGCTTAATTCACCCACTTAGATATGAAATAACTAGAGCACATCTAGATGTGCCCTAGACACACCCTATTTGAAAATATTCTTATGTGGCTAAGTAATAGAAAAAATATTAATTACAACTATAATGTGGTACACATAATTTAAAATAAGTATAAAACTTTAGTATAAAAAAACAATTATTAATAGCTGTGGAAGTGCTCGATGATCCTCTACTCCAAATCGATTTAAAGAGACTGCAAGAGTTGAGCACAGCGATATTATCATATTATTTACTTCGCCAGTTTTTCTATCCACGAAATTGGTCGTGTAGGAAAATCATTGTGTTGGAGGAGCTATGCACCTTATGTACTGATTTGGAGATAATTTAGAATATTCTCTTGCCTATGGTTGCGCAAGCACAGGTGGTCGCAAATCTGGGACTCACCGATGAAGTTGCTGGGGCTGTGGTGGCGATGAAGGTGAAAGCGACAGCCATGGAAAGTGCAGGGAAGCAATACGTAAAAGGACTCTCGATGAGGTCTTTGATCTATCAACGAATTGCTAGTCTAGGTGAGGTAATGGAGTGTGTCACACGGGACTTAATAGCTAAGAGTCAAACCCTTCAAACATTTCAAGATGGTATTCCAAATATGATCAATCGGATAGATGAAGTATTGAACACCGAGATGCAGTTCTGAGTTCTGGCGCTGGCGACATAACTTACAGAAATTGAAGGAGAAATTTTCCCAAAATAAGATCATTGTGCAGGACTGTGAGTTTGAAGGCATAATTTTTAAGAGCAAATTTGACAACATGGATATAGAAGGAAGAGCAACTAAAGAAAATGAAGAGAGCAGTCTAATGGACAAGGAGAACACCACCCCTCTTGTCTCAAGCAACATAATAACTGATAAGAATCAGCTAATGTTGAAGCCTACCAGTTCCCAACAGTTGATGGATTCCATTTCCCCTCTGAATTTGGAACATGACAAGTTTTCAGATAGTGAAAACTCAGTACTGAACATTGGAAAGAAGATGAAGTCAAATGAACTTACATCTGAAAATCTTTTTCCATTAATGCCAGTCGAGACAGAGTTTCTGCTCATGTCAGATCAAGATTTAAATACTGACATCATTCTAGACAAGGAGAACTCAGTGCTGGCTTCTGGAAAGTATAATGCTGGTATCTCCCCTGCGAAACAAGGAGATCTCTTTCCTGACAAGAATGCGACACCTGCCTCCAGGGATCTCAAGCGCATTGTTGGTAAGGTTCTTGGCTCAAGGATGGACAGTTCGGTGTCAGCAGAATACACTTCAAACAGGAACAACCATCAACGGGAACACGACGAACTTTCACCAGTGTATGATGAATAAGGAGACCTCTTTCCTGACGAGAATGTGACACCTGCCTCCAGGGATCTCAAACCCATTGTTGATAAGGTTCTTGGCTCAAGGATGGACAGTTCGGTGTCGGCAGAATACACTTCAAACAGGAGCATCCATCAAGGGGAACACAGTGAAGTTTCATGAGAGTATGATGCCATCTCCCTAGTGAGGCAACCAGACATCTTTCAAGACAAGGAGAATGTGACATCTGCCTCCAGACGTCTCAAGTCCATTGGCAGAGAGGTTCTTGGCTCAAGGATGGATATTTCAGTGTCGGCAGAATACACTCCAAACAGGAGCATTGATATACGGAAATGCAATGATCTATCATCAAAGTCCCAACGTTCCCACACAGTAGATGATGGAACTTCCTATTCAGATAAAGAGAATTTGACACCTATATCTACAGGAGATATGAAAGCGAGAAGGTGTCTTCCAAAGAACCTCTTCCAAGTGGATGCTGACCAAGATCAAGAGGCCTTCTGCTCGGACAAAGAAAACTCTACACCAGTGTCTTCTATATCTCAGAAAACAATGGATATGTCTGAAAACCGTACACGGATTGAAAGTGCAATCACAAAGAGAAGGGTGGAAGATAGGCTCCCGTCCTAGACTCTTCTCTCAGATTCTCCCTTGAGACCGACCAGCTCATTCGATTGCACTCAGGCTAATATTAGAACAGCTAATTTTTCAATCAGGTTGGAAGATGAACATAACAATAATCAAGATCAAGAGGCCTTCTGCTCCAACAAGGAGAACTCTACACCAGTATCTTCTGTAGCTCAAAGAACAAGGGATATGTCTGAAAACCATGCAAGGATTGAAAGTGCAATCGCAAAGAAAAGGGTGGAAGATAGGCTCCCTTTCTAGACTCTTCTCTCAGATTCTCCCTTGAGACCGACCAACTCATTTGATTGTACCTAGGCTAATGCTAGAACAGCTGATTTCTCAATCAGGTTGGAAGACAGACTGAACAGTTTTGCAGTATGTAATCGTAGATGTGTGCATAGGCAACAGAGAAAGCATGCATATATGCAGTAGATAGATGCTCATTTCACTAATCAAAAGTTGTCTTGTGCATAAGCATGTCATTTCCTATGACAGGGCAGTTGTGCAGCACCTTCCGTGGGATATCATGGAGAGCTGAGGCGGCGGTAGGCAATCTGTTGGCGGTGGCGCTGGAGATGCGGGAGAAGCTGGAATAGTGACAACTTCCTCCTCTCGGTAGACCTACCATGGTCCCGTGGGCCCTGCCCCGAAATGCCACGGATCCGGGTGTTGGGTATTCCTCTCCTCTCTCTGGCCTTGCAAAATGTTTGGATTTTACATGAAGTTTTCTGCAAATGTTGCTTGAAATTTTCTCTGTAAATTGATTTGTAAAGTTGCAAATTCATGTGTAAATTTTTCTCTCTAAGTTCATGTGTAACTGTAGCACATGTGTTTGCATGTTGCAGCAAATGATGTGCTTGCTTGCTCTGCTTGAGCAACATTTTCTTGGTGTGTACTTGTTCAACTTGATCTCTATTTTGTTTGAACTAATTCTGAATATGCAATCTCCATTTTCTTTCTAGTTAATATGAACTGAAGAATTGGTGATACTGTGCATTTGGCAAATTTCATGTAGCTAACAGTTAACTAGGTTGATGAGTTTGAATTCCGTCCGTGTACTGAATCCATAAAATTAGGTCTTTGAACTAACATCATCATCACTTACTGATACTTGGAGTAATTTCCTGTTTGGTCATGCATAAGCATAGCAAACAGAACTTGCAGTAAGCAGAGCACAAGAAACAATCCTAAGGGTTGTACTTGTATCTCCTCTCAGGTGAGATGAGAAGTAGGTGAGATGAGAAGTAAGATTGACAGCATATAGATCCTATAGGTTGTACTCATAATTGATCTATATAACTGAAGCTTGATGTGTACTTGTTCAATTATTTTCTTGATGTGTACTGTTTCAACATACAAATAGTGAACTCAAGATGGAGTGCATCTGCTCGGTGAGGTCCCTCTCATCCTACTTCTACTCCTCCTCCAGTGATTGTGTGGACTGATTCAATATGTTGTATTTTTGGCATTATAGAGTTTGGCTTTGGTCCTAATGATTCTATGGCCTGACGGTTAAGTGGATTAAGCACGAATTTGCTGGAGAAAAATGTTGTTCTAGATCTGCAGGGTGTTTGCTGGTATTTGGTTCCTGTTTGTGTACTTGTCGTGCGAATGTGGGAGAGTTAGCCAAGTAATCTTACGACTTGCGAATCAAAATCATCTTGGAGAGGTAGGTATGAAAGGTATTAAAGATTGCGGGTAACATCCCGACAGAAAACAGGGGCGCATATGCACCATGTTTCCGTTACCGTGTGCAGTATGTTTCGTTTTATTTGTTGGGGGCTAGTTGATTGTTGTCCTGTCTATGTATTAGTCCATGTTGTTCTGTCTCTGTCTAGCACTTCTTTCTTATAATGGCTGGAGGAACCCAGCAGCCTTTGCAATGCACAAAGAATTTGTGCACTTTACTTATAAAAGGCTGGCCACGAGTGCCTGTTTTCCACAAATGTTAGCTTTCATTGGTGCAATTTTGTTGGGGGCTAAATTGTATAACAACTAGCCGTGCATTCAAATTGTTTGTGTGGTGATTGACGCCATCTTGATCCTCAACTGCTATATCTGTGCATGTTTTAAATTTGGCAAATGACAGATTGCTTTACTTTTCATGGTTTGTATGATTGTAATAACTCTGACTCGAATTACCACAACTTTTGAATTCGTGTATGCATCTCAATATACAAATAGTTAAATCACGTTTTATAGTGTTAAAATTTCCTAACACTCATCAACCAATGCTTATGTCTTGTATGCTTTTGTTCACATGGTTTGCAACTGTATATTACATGTCGTCAATATACTAGTCGCTCTAACCAGAAAGGCCGCACTTGGTTTCTTGACTAGCATGTAGATCCTGGCACTGTTGTTTTAATCATTTCATCATTTTATTACCCATTCTTATTTGTGTGGGTACTAGTGCTCAATTTTACTAAGAATGCTAAGGATTTATTTCTTAAAAATCTTGCAGGACTATCCAGATCGGTCGGTGTGGGTTCATCGGTGACCGTCGCAGCCGACGGGAGGAGCTCACCGCGCCACAGCCACAATTCTTGCTTCCCCACCAACGGCTGTTGTGAGCTCTCTCTCCTCCATTCCTCCATCTTTATTCTTGTGAAAAAATGTTTCTTTTTCCCCGTTGAATTGGATGTGTGCATAGGCAGTACATAAAGCACACACTTATGTAGTAGATAGAAATTCAGTTCACTAAATTTTGTTCTTATTAGTAATAAATAGCTAGGCATGAATGCATGTTTTCTAAATTTGTGTTGTCGTTGGTGTGATTTTGGTGGGGGATAAATTATATGTCAAGTGGTTATGTATTCAAATTTTGTGTGTGGTTGTCGCTGCCATCTCGATCCTCAATTGCTATATCCGTGAAAGGTTTTCTTTTGGCAAATGACAAATTACTTTAATTTTGATGTTTTGTATGATTGTAATAAGTCTGATAGATTTATTTACATTTCATGGTTTGTATGATTGTAGTAACTCTACTTGGAATTAGCACAACTTTAGAATCCATTTATACATCTCAACTTACAAATCGTTAACTCAAGTTTTATAGGTTTGATATATTTCCCTAACACTCATCAACCAATGTTTATGTTTTGTATGCTTCGTTCACATGGTTGCAACTATACATTACATGTCGTGAATATACTAGTTGCTTTAACCAGGAAGGCCACACTTGGTGTCTTGACTAGCATGTTGTGATATAAGTTGTAGTATGATTCTGGCACTCGTTGATTTAACCATTTTATTACCCATTCTTATTTTTCTAGGGGTACTAGTGCTTAGTTTTACTAAGAACGTCAAGGACTTCTTTAAATCTTGCAGGACTATCCAGATCGACGGGTGAGTTTGTCGGTGACTGTCGCAGCAGGCAGGAGGAGCTCACTGTGCCGCAGGAATGGCATCAAGGAGGCGAGGAAGAAATGGTGGTCGCCTGCCCGGGTTGATGCTGCCGGCAGTCCACCAGAGCCGCTGTCGGATGTCTTATGGTGACCACCTCCTTGAGATGATGCTATAGCGCATCCCACCCATTACTGCTCAGGTCCCCTCGATCCCCTCCCATCCCTTGTGCTGCCCGCCGCACTTCTCCATTACTGCTCTGCTCCTCCTTGGACGTACCTCCTCCATCCCATTTCCTTCTTCCTGAAGCCACCACCGCCGCCGGCATTCCTTCCTCGACGCCCACCCCTTGACGCCGGCCAACCGCACCCACCTAGACCCCTCGACGCGCCACCCAATTCCGTTCGCCCACCGTGCACCCGCCAAACCCCTCCCTCCCTGCCACAGCGACGGCCCAAGCAGGACCAGCGGGACGCACGGGAGATGGAGGGCCTCCGACCCCAGTTTCTGGCGCTGACGACGTCCCCGACCTTCTGTTGCTGGTGCCGGCAACGACTACATCCCTAACCTTCATCTGCCCAGTGAGGTCCCTCTCCTCCTACTCCTCCTCCAGCATTCCTTGGAAATCTTGTTACCTACTTGTATGGACGAGTCGATATGATGTATTTATGGTGTTATTATAGGGTTAGTCTTTGGTCCTAATTGCTTGTATGGTCTAACGGTTCAATGGATTAGGCCACCCAGGAAAATTGTCGTTCTGGATCTAGGGAGTACTAGCTAGAACTTGGTTCCCGTCTGTATAATGGTCGTCCTCTACTGTGCACCATGTTTCCATTTCCTACCTCATGGAGGCTGTTTCGTTTTATCTAGGTGATTGTATTTCTGTCTCTGTAGTAGTCCATGTTAGGTTCTATAAAGTATGTCATGCTGTGTACCAGATCTATTGTATACCCTACACTGTTTTTCGCAAGGGAGTACAATAGTGATCTAGGAGTAGATCACTGGACAGCGGTCAAAATTATCCTTAGTGGAACAAGGATATGTTTCTCGATTATGGAGGTGACAAAAAGGTTCGTCGTAAAGGGTTACATCGATGCAAGTTTTGACACTAATCCAGATGACTCTAAGTCTCAATCTGGATACATATTGAAATTGGGAGCAATTAGCTAGAGTAGATCCGTGCAGAGCATTGTTGACATAGAAATTTGCAAAATACTTACGGATCTGAATGTGGCAGACCCGTTGACTAAACTTCTCTCACAAGCAAAACATGATCACACCTTAGTACTCTTTGGGCGTTAATCACATAGCGATGTGAACTAGATTATTGAATCTAGTAAACCCTTTGGGTGTTGGTCACATGACGATGTGAACTATATATGGGTGTTAATCACATGGTGTTGTGATCTATTGATGTTAAATCACATGGCGATGTACTAGATTATTGACTCTAGTGCAAGTGGGAGACTGAAGGAAATATGCCCTAGAGGCAATAATAAAATTATTATTTATTTCCTTATATCATGATAAATATTTATTATTCATGCTAGAATTGTATTAACTGGAAACATAATACATGTGTGAATACATAGACACACAGTATGTCACTAGTATGCCTCTACTTGATTATCTCGTTGAATCAAAGATGGTTATGTTTCCTAACCATAGACATGTGTTGTCATTTGATTAACGGGATCACATCATTAGGAGAATGATGTGATTGACATGACCCATTCCATTAGCTTAGCACCCGATCGTTTAGTATGTTGCTATTGCTTTCTTCATGACTTATACATGTTCCTGTGACTGAGATTATGCAACTCCCATTTGCCGGAGGAACACTTTGTGTGCTACCAAATGTCACAAGTAACTGGGTGATTATAAAGGTACTCTACAGGTGTCTCCAAAGGTACATGTTGGGTTGGCGTATTTCGAGATTAGGATTTGTCACTCCGATTGTCGGAGAGGTATCTCTGGGCCCTCTCGGTAATGCACATCACTTAAGCCTTGCAAGCAATGCAACTAATGAGTTAGTTGCGAGATGATGTATTACGGAACGAGTAAAGAGACTTGCCGGTAACGAGATTGAACTAGGTATTGAGATACCGACGATCGAATCTCGGGCAAGTAACATACCGATGACAAAGGGAACAACGTATGTTGTTATGCGGTCTGACCGATAAAGATCTTCGTAGAATATGTAGGAGCCAATATGAGCATCCAGGTTCCGCTATTGGTTATTGACCGGAGACGTGTCTCGGTCATGTCTACATTGTTCTCGAACCCATAGGGTCCGCACGCTTAACATTACGATGACAGTTTCATTATAAGTTTATATATTTTGATGTACCGAAGGTTGTTCGGAGTCCCGGATGTGATCACGGACATGACGAGGAGTCTCGAAATGGTCAAGACATAAAGATCAATATATTGGACGGCTATATTCGGACACCCAAAGTGTTTCGGGTTATTTCGGAGAAAACCGGGGTGCCGGAAGGGTTACCGGAACCCCCCGGGGAAGTATTGGGCCTTAGTGGGCCTGAGGGGAGAGAGAGGGCAGCAGCCCAGGAGGTGGCGCGCCCCCTCCCATGAGGAGTCCGAATTGGACTAGGGGAGGGGGCGCGGCCCCTCTTTCCCTATCCCTCTCCCTCTCTTTCCTTCCCCCTTCTCTCTTCCTAGTTGGACTAGGAAAGGGGAGTCCTACTCCTACTAGGAGGAGGAGGACTCCTCCTTGGCGCGCCCCAAGGGTCGGCCGGCCTCCCCCCTTGCTCCTTTATATACGGGGGCAGGGGGCACCTCTAGTAGAAAAAGGGCCTCTAAATTATTTTAACCTCTAGTCTGTAATCACCACCCCGCATCACTTCTCAATTTATCCTCTAATCACCCCTCATCATTCCAAATGATCTAACTTCCCGAATGGTCACCCATCGTGAACACATCGGCGAACTGTGATGTCGTAGGCACATGCAGAACCTTGGCCTCACCGAGAGGCGAGAGCAACTCGATCGCGAACAAATTGGAGGTCGATTTCGACATGCTTGGTGCGGTGGTGCTGAACCGGGTTGGACGATAAGTACGTCGCGCTGACGTTGTCGCAGTAGACAACTGTAGCTCGGCGAGAAGGGTGGCGAAGCTCGGTAAGTAGCTGCCGCAGCCAGCAGGATTCAACGACGCAATTAGTGACAGCTCTGTATTCGGCCTCGCCGCTGGAGCGGGAGACTGTCGGTTGCCGTTTGCTGGACCAAGAAACCAAATTGGAGCTGAGGAAGACGCAGAAGCCCGAGGTAGAGCCCCGAGTGTCTGGATAGCCGGCCCAATCGGCGTCAGAATACGCAAACAGATCTGTGGTGAATTGCTTGAATAGGTGGAGACCATAGTGAGATGTGCCCTGGATGTATCGGAGGATGCGCTTGATGAGCGAAAAATGAGTGTCTCGTGGAGCATGCATGAAGAGGCACATCTGTTGGACAGCGTAGGAGATGTCCGGCCGGGTGAGAGTCAGATACTGAAGGGCGCCGGCAAGGCTGCGATAGAGGGATGGATCAGAGAAGGGAGAACCATCAGCAGCCGAGAGTTTCTGTTTGGTGTCTACAGGTGTGGAGATGGGATTGCACTCGGACATGTGAGCACGCTCGAGGATCTCATTGTCATACTGCTGTTGGCAGAGAAACAAACCGTCCCCCTCCAGCCTCCCGGCTAGCTCGGCCACCCCTGGCCCCCTCCAACCTCCCGCGCCTCCAGGCTCGCCGGCTGAGCACGCAGCCGCTCCAGCATCCAAGGGCGGCTGACTTCAGTCTCCTGCAACCTCCGGGTGCGCGCGGGGAGGCCAGCGGGGTGTCGGGAACGGCCGGCGATGGAGGGGAATCGATTTGGAATGTCGTGGGGAAGCCGTGCCGGTGAGCGGCGGCGCGGGATTTCGCTGGATTATGGCCGGAATCGGCCAGCGATAGTGGGGCTAGAAAGGGGATCGGGAGGGGATAAAACTTCCGGATGGCAGTTGGCGTGCGCGCGCGAGGCTGCTGGGATATAGGGCAGTGTGTGTCCTTCCCCAAATATACAACACTTGGGCCAAATATGGGGCACTGCCCTAAATTTTTTTTGGCCAAATGCCCAAGATAGGGCAGCCGTTGGAGGCTGTTTTTAGCCCTTTTTCTGCCCTATATGACAGGTTTTATCCAACACTGCCCTATATAGGGCAGCTGTTAGAGATGCTCTAACAGTCGACTGATGGTGTGCTCCGCTGCCTCAGATCAGATACAGAGTGTGAGTTGTTAGCGTCGTTTTTTACCCCACCAAGTGAATTGGGTCCGGAAGTGGCCAGTGTCGGACTTACAATGTAGTGTCAGTCAGTCAAAGATTTCCATTGCCTTGGAACTTTCTGATCCAGAAACTATTCGAGTGTAATGGTTTTGCAAGTATTCTGTTAGGCTAATCTTTGGGGGTTCTAAATGGTCTTGTTACCAGCATCAGGTATAGACAATCACAACCTCTGAGCTATATCATGCGTGTTAGAGTGTCGTTTCTCATCTACAAGTCTACAAAAGTTTCTGAAAAAGTCAACCATTGGCACAAAATTCGTGTGCTATTAGCATATCCAGATTTAAGCCATAGCCGGAGATATAATAGTGACTATTCCAAATGGGAGTCTCAGACCTTCGTATATAGTCTATTTTTTATTACTATTTCTCAAGCTATGTTTGATCAGTTTGAATTTAATGAAGTAAAACTCATCCATGGGTAACTACTAACTACACAACAAATTCAAAATGGCCCCATCATCTTGAAACATACATTTTTCTACGCTAACGCACATGCTTAAACACACGCATAATGCGGGCTGAATCAGGTCCAAGAGTAATTTGTGATTCTTTTTGTCTAGGAAAGCAGGCTCAAAGAAAGAAGATCCATCCATATGTAGATAGAGACATTTCTTGTTTTGAAGGATTATCTTCACTTTACTATACTTTGGTATGCCAGCTATATGTAATTATTCCAGTGGGGATTTTGGACAATTGGTTCTGCTACTGCCTTGTTTAGCTTGTCTAAAGCTAAAGTGCTTCGGGTTCAGAAACTTACTACCTTGCCAGATGATTATAAATGTAATTTGTTACATCAAGTTGTTGTCAGTGCTGTGTTACCGTGTTCAGTGTTCAAGATATGCAGGGTGCTGACGCTGCTTTAGTCATGAAAACAATACATATTTAGCTTTTTTCTCAGCTGGAACTATGATTTGTTCACTGCTAAAAATAATAAGTTGTGCATTATATTCTGCACTGCTAGATTTTATTCCGAGCACATGATACCGGCTGGACCAGAAGAGGATGACGGCGGATGCTAACTAATTGTGAAGAAAGAGGGGAGCGGGGAAGGCAGAGATTCAGATCCCCACAAGCTACGTCAGGGCATGTGTCAAAAAAAAGGCCCCGTAAAACGAAATTGGGACAAGTTGGGAAGCCGCTGTACGGTCTGGAGGTGCCCCAATGGGCACCCCAACCTCTAATAATTATCATAATATTAATACTTGTGGATGAGGGATAGTGTGGGCGGTCTCTCTCTTTGCGCTACGGCTTATTTTTTCCAATTGTAGAATGCCATCCAAATGATTCAACCTTGAATATTGTGTATGGAGTTGGACTGCCGATAAATCTTTTTGGGCCCGCTCCACATATTTCTCTTTCTTTGAGAGGCTAACCCATTGGCCTCTCTATGTCCCAGTTTGAAAGAGCAAAGCACCCCTCAAGTGCATTTTTTTGCGTGGAAGGTTACGCGGAATCGCTATTTGGACCGGGGATCAAAGGCTGAGGCATGGCCTTGTGAGCACAGATGTGAGCCCCGTGTGTTTGTAGGAGTCTGAAACTTTTGGTGTGTCATTTGGTTTGAGGTGTTCTCTGGGTTGAGACATCCTGATCTTGCCCCTTCCGCGTCGGCTGAGCTGGAGTCTTGGTGGATTGCGTCGTCTAGTATGTGTGTGGTCTAGGAAGCAATGATAATTTCACTCTCTAATGCCTTTTGTCTTTCACTTCATCTGGCTTGAATGCAACAATCAGGTATTCAACAAAACGACAAAGTTGGAGGGGCGTCTTCTTGATGAGATCATGGCTGAGCTAGACAAGTGGAAGACTGTGGGTTTTTCTTGTGAGATTATAGTTTTATTTTCTTTGCCGTGGTTGTCCAACTCTGTGTGTGTAATTGATAATAGTTTTATTCTCTCGCTCGTTCCTAAATGATAATGTTAGTACTTGATTTCTACTTTTTTACAAAAAACGAGTTAAATCAAGTTGCAATATCTCTGTGAATATTTCTCGTGAATATGTAAAACTCGTGAAAAAATACTGCCATATTTCGAACACGTTCGTGTAGCAAAAAGAAATATGTACCAAATCACATTTGGTTGCCAACTTGCAACATAACGTAAAAACCTGTCAGCATTTATAAAAAAGAACACACCAAGCATCATAGAAACACTTTTGAAGCATTAAAGTAATCCCTGTTTAACATACACGCAAAATCCCTATTCAAACACCTTTTGCAGCATCAAAAGATACCCAAATAAAAGTGACCTCCACCATCAACGAGCTCGTTCTTTTCCGAGTTCTCCAGTGATGAATACGACTCACAAGACCAGCACAAATCCCACCTATGGGCATTGTCTTCTCCAGTCCCAACAACGTCTATGGAAATATCTCCAACCAACAAACGGGTCAACAACAGGAGAGGCAGCCAGCAAGGAGAAGGCAACGGCCGTCGAAGGAGTAGCAGCAGTCGTGTGCATGGAGGAGCGGCTATAGATAGATGTCCTGCTCGACGGGAGGCACGTAGATGAAGCAGTGATGGGAATGGTGCATGGAGTTGCACCAGTGATACCATACAAATTGCCCAATCACACGTTTTTATCAAGAGGATAAACATGAGGAAGAATGAAGGGATAAACGATGCAAAAACGCGTGGAACCGAAGATAAATCGTGAACCCTGTGAGTAAAGATTACTTAACACAGCCGCGTTGAGGAAGCACAGGCTATAGCGGACCGACTGAATTGTCGGTTGGGCTCTTTCCCCACGACCTATCTGGAGATGCCCATTAGTGATTCACACCTCACTGTGGCGGATCTTCGCCCTACGGTGACTCGTATGCAACATCGAGTTGACCCCTGGAAAGGGCGCTGGTTGTCGAAGGCTGCTCGCGTGATCCTCATCAACTCCTCGCTTGCCAGCCTTCTATGGTTCCTCATGAGCTTCTATAGCCTTCATGAGACATTGCATCAGGAGATCGCCAAGTACCAATCCAGATTCTTCTGGGCTGGTGAGGCCGATAAGCAGAAGTACCATATGGTGAGCTGACCCGATATCTGCAAACCCAAGGACCAGGGCGGTCTTGGGATCTTGTCGGCTCTGGCGCATTGCTAATGGCGATAGAGGCATCCTTTTTTTATCGTTGCATGGTCAATTCGAGGTGTTAGAAGAGTATATATGAAAATGAAGTATTGGGCACTACTACATATTATGCCGGTGTTCTAAAAAGTCTATGCAACCCGTGGCTTCTTGCAGAGTGAAAAGATCACAATGCTTTGCACCAGCGGCGGAGGCAGGGGGGACTGGCAGAGGCCCCGCCCCCCCTAACATGCAAACGGAATTTTTAATACTACTAAAAATTGTTGTCTTTTACCTATTCTCGTTTGTCTATTCTTAATACTCACACCGTCCTAAAATATGTGTCTTGAATTTGTCTAAAAATGGATGTATCTAGACATGAATAAGTCTAGATACATCCACTTTTTAATAAATCTAAAACACTTATTTTTGGATGGAGTGAGTAAAAAAAAGGAAAGTGGCGATTTAGAAGCCATCCGAGGCAGCCTAGGCCAAGGCGCACAACACCTCACGAGGCTCCTCTGGTTCGACACGTCGCTTGGGAGGCCCTGCTAGTCGCCTCTCTCCACTCAAAAAAAGCTAGTCGCCTCTCGCATTGCGCCTGCGCACGGCCGCACGCCTCGTCGTCGCCTTCCTCTCCCGTTCCCAGTTCAGATCCATCCTCCAGGAGTCCAGACTCCAGTCCATGGTCGATCCTCCACGAGTCCGAGGCAGCGGTTTGTCGGTTTGTCTTATTAATTCTCCAAATAGGCATAGGCATAACTGATGGTGTTCAATCATTGTAGGATAATCATAGCCAAAAATAAAAGGAAGCATGTAGCAATTCATAGTACGAAGGATGCATTCTTATTTTGGGAAGAAAAGAAGGAGTGATGGTTCGGTTTCTAGCACAACAGTTAAATTGCAGATTCAACAAACATGCAGCGGAGCTTCTCATTATGTACACTTCCTTGGATCAACTCATTCAATTCATTTGACATTGATAATGTATGTTCTCTAGCTATAAAATTCTATCCCGCCTATTTTGAAGAACAATAAAGGGAGAATCTGAGATGTCAGTTGCGGCACCCGCATGATATACTTACAAAATCGAAGCTTCAAAATTCTATACAATGTCCTACTTTTTAGCTTATTTTTTGGCATGTTAGAGTTGTCTTCATTGATCGCCCCCCTCAAACAATTTTCCTGGCTCCGCCCCTGCTTTGCACCAGTTGCCCCTGGAGGTATAGGAACTTTTTCTGAAGTTATTACGATTGGCCCAAAGCTGTATTAAACAATAATTGGACGGTGACAAGTTTTTTTTTGAATAAGCCATTTGGCTATATTTCATTAAGAAGAAGAGAACGAAAGAACAATGTTTGATCAAATGATCAGTGGGGCGAAAAGAAAGGGTACATCTGCCTCTCACTAACGAGAGGCCACTGGACTCAGAATGCTATCTCTCAAGGTACATCCCCAAAGGGGTGCTCGATGCATTTGGCCCCGGCGATCCGCCATTGCTCCATGTAACTGCGGCAAGCATTGATGATGCTGCTGACGCTGGGGAGTTTTCCTCTGAAGGTCCATGAGTTTCGCTCGATCTAGATGTGCCATATGATCATCAGTAGCAACGACCTGGTTCCCTTCCTGACGCCAGGAGGAGCACCGTCTAAGATCAGTTGAACACGCTCGGTTGTGGATGCCCCCCTGCTCCAGTTACTGTGTCCTAAAGCGCTGCAGCCTGCCCATGTTGCAACCTTGTTCCATACCTAAATGGAGATCGGACATTCCCAGAAGAGGTGGGAGGATGTCTCAAGCTGTCGCACGCAGAGCTGATAGAAGTAGTTGTTTTCCCAGCCACGCCGCTGGAGTCTGTCGCAGCACCAGAGCCGGTCCAATTGCAGCAGCCAGAGGAGCATTTTCATTTTGCCTAGCCCCCATGCTTTCCAGATCGAGTTCTTGAAGTTGAGCAGGGGAGTGTCTTCGAATTGCACATCGTATGCTGATCGTGCAGAGTACAAGCCAGAGCTGCATGCTGTCCATCTGATCGTGTCCGCCGTGCCCTCAACCAGGGTGATTGCGGCGTCTCGCAGCTGCCTGGCCAGTTGAAGCACCTGGTGGATGATGCTGGAGAAGTTGCCGTGGCGAAGGTCGAGAACCCAACGGTCCTGGTGCAGAGCGTCCCACATGGTCCTGGTGCAGAGCGTCCCGCACGGTCCTGCATTTCTGGATGGATTGAACGAAGACCGCCGGGTAAGCTGCGCGCAGGGGCCTGCCGTCGAGCCAGTTGGACGACCAGAATGATGTCGTGGCTCCGTCGTTGATGGTGACCACCGTGCAGGCCGTAAACAAAACTTCATCGTCGTCGTTGCAGGGAACGCCCGAGCCGACCCAGGGCCGGTTTGGCTGCGTCCAGGCGAGCCACAGCCAGCGCAGCCGCAGTGCGTCGGCGAACGCAGACAGGTCGTGTATGCCCAGGCCACCAGCGGGCTCTCGTCTAGTGACCATCTTCCAGCCTACCTTGCATTTTCCGCCAGAGATCTCGCCGTCGTGCGCCCAAAGGAAGCGCCTCCTGGCCTTGTCGATGTCTTTGAAGAACTTCTTCGGAGCCCGAAGGACGGTGAGGGCGAAGGTGGGCATGGCCGAGAGCACACACCTTACCAGCACGCGCCGGCCCGCGATTGGTAGCAGCCTGCCCTTCCAGCCCGCTAGCCGTGCTCGAATCCTACCTAAGATCAACTGCAGGTGCACTAGTCTAAGCTTGCCGGTGGTGATCGGGATGCCTAAGTATGTGATGGGCAGCGCCGCCATGGTTCCACCGAAACTTTGTAGCACGTCAACGAGGTCGATTCTGTCGCAGGCGATCGGGACGACCTAGGATTTTGCTTGGTTCACCTTTAGGTCAGTGGCCTCGCCGAAGCAGTGCAGGATGTGGAGGAGCTCGTCTATTTCTTGTCGCACTGGGTTGACGAAGATTACTGCGTCGTCCGCGTACAAGCTGGTGCGCATGCGAGCGGCCCTCCCAGGGATGGGTTGTAGGATGCCGTCTCTAGTGGCCGCCTCGAGCAGCCGATGCAAGGGATCGATGCAGAGAATGAACAACAGTGGCGACAGCAGGTCGCCCCGACGGAGGCCGCGAAGGTGGAAGAACTTGTTTCCAGGTATGCCATTGAGCAGGCAGGACGACGAGGAAGTTGCAAGTAGTAGCGCGATCCAGTCCCTCATCTTGGCGGGAAGCCCAACCTCTGAAGCAGTTCTAGGATGTACTCCCAGGAGACACTGTCGAAAACTTTTGTGATGTCAAGCTTGAGCAGCAAGGCTGGGGTTTTGTTGCGGTGCAGGGTACGGACTCTGTTTTGGACAAAGAGAAAACTGTCGTGAATGCACATAACATCCGCCAGCCGCATCGAGAGAACTTTGGTAATGAGCTTGGCGATGGAATGCACGAGGCTGATCAGGCGGAAGTCTCCCATGCAAGTGGCTCCGTCCTTCTTGGGTAGCAGAGCGATCATGGCGGAATTGAGGTCCGCAAAATTTCCACCAGCGAGCCTTTAGAAGTGGTCAAAGACAGCCATGACGTCCGTTTTGATTGTGTTCCAGCAGGCTCGAAAAAATGCACCGGAGAAGCCGTCCGGCCCTGGGGCCTTGTCGGCCGGCGATGCCATGATAGCAGCCCAGACTTCAGCTTCTGTGAAAGGGTTGTCGAGGCCTGCGTTTTGAACAGAGGGTAACTCCAGCGCCTCCCAATTGATGGAGCAGCCTCGCGTCTGCTTGGTGCCAAGCAGCTTGACGAAATGTTCATGGGCGACAACAGCTTTATCGTCGTGTGAGGAGGCCATCCCAGAATCCGAGTGCAGAGAGTGGATGAAATTTTTCCTTCTGCGTGAGTTGATTTTGGCCAGAAAGAAAGCAGTCTTGGCATCCCCCGCTCTGAGCCATGTGATCCGCGACGCCTGCCGCTTGCGCGCCCGCTCGATCGCAGCAAGGCCGATCAACCTGAGCTTGAGCTGTTTCCGGAGGTGGAACTCAGGCGTAGAGAGGCGCCGTTTCTCCTAGGCGATGTCCAGCCGCAGGACGATTTCAGCCGCGAGATGGAACTGAAGCTTGGCGTCGCTGAAGAGCGAACTGGCCCAGATCCTGAGGTGAGATGCAGTCCGTTCCATTTTCTGTTTGATCCTGGCGATCGGACATAGGAGCGGCGATGGCCGAAGTCAGGCCCGCTGCACTGTTTCCTGGAAATGGGGGAACCGGGGCCAAAAGGTTTCAAATTTGAACGAGGGTTTCGGCGCCGGAGCAGTAGTATTCGCCAGCAGAAGAGGACAGTGATCCGAGCAGGCGGTCGAGGCAACCATGAGCATGAAGTTTGGGAAAAGGTTATCCCACTCCAAGTTGCAGAAAAATTTGTCGATGCTGACGAGAACTGGATCCTCCCGCTCATTTGACCAGGTAAAGCGTCTGTTCTTGCACTTGATTTCCTTCAGGTTTGCAGCGTCGATGGCCCTTCTGAATTTTCACATGATTCTCCTATTCAGATTCAGATTGTTCTTGTCTCGGGCTTCATATATGATGTTGAAGTCGCTTGTGATGATCCAAGGCTCTCCCGAGGGCGGGGCAACCTGGGATAGCTCGGCCAGGAATGCATCTTTGCAGGCGTCATCGGCCGGGCCGTAGACTGTCGTCAGCCAGAAGGACGCGTTGCTGTGCAGGACCGTCACCTTGGCTGTGATGGAGAAGCAACCAACGGCGTGGGTGATCAAGTCAACTACACGCTTGTTCCATAGGATGGCTGCCCTTCCCCTGGTGCTCGTCGCCGGCAGCACCACGCAGCCTTCCATTACAGTGGCCCCTAGGTCGTGGACGATGCTAGCAGTCCAGGAGTCCAGCTTTGTTTCTTGCAGGCAAAGGATGGTGGCCCTGAGGGAAGCAGCTAGCTCACGCACTGCAAATCTCCTGGCTGGGGAGTTCAATCCCCTGACGTTCCAACTCATGATAGAAAATGGCGTGCTAGACATTGGACACAGATGATCTCCCCGGCAACTTCAGATTACTAGTGAATTGCAGGAAAAACAGGTACACATCCAACATAGCAGGGGCGCGCCCGAGACCACCAACAGGCCCCTGGATTCTCTGGCGCGAAGCTAACCAACCAGCCCTATGACATGAACTACGAACGTTCAACATGGATCCTAACTTGAATTGGCTTAAGGCCAATCGCTGCCGAAGACTAATACTAAAGAAGATAATCGGACGACCTAACATAGCTAGACTGCATCTTCAGCTGCATTAGGGCCAGCCATGCCGGCCGCAATGCGGAGCGCCTCCGGGTCGAGGCAGATGAGCTTGGCGATGATGGCGATGTCGTCGTCGGAGAGGGGCTCGTCGAAGCGCTTGATGAGAGCTTCAGCAGCCTTGGCCGTCATCGTCTCCTTCGGACCCAACAGGCCCAGCTTTTTGACAAGCAGCAGGGACGCGCGCTGCGCCACGGGGACGGAGGAGCTGCCGCTGGCCTGGCGTGCGCTGTGCCTGGAGGGAGTTGAGGTTGCCCTTGACTTGGGGGGGGGGGGGGGGCGTGGTGCGCCTGACGGGAGCAGCTGGGATGATCAGAGCAGCAGCGTCGCGGAACAAGTTGCTGCTTTGCCCCTCGAGGCTGTCGCTGCCGCTCAGCTGAAGCTGCAGGACCTGCTGTGTGACCGCGCCCACATGGACAACAGTGGAGACAGTCGACGCAGAGGCGCGGCAAGCAGCAGAAGTGTGGCCGGAGGGGAACTCGAGCGGGGTGGCGAGCGTGTCGGCGATGGTCTTGTCGATCCTGAGGATGTCGTTGTCGTTGACAGCGTGGTGCAAGGAGGGGGGGATGCTGTCGGCTACGGCGAAGAAAGCGGAGACTGGAAAGGCGGGGCTGGGCAGCTCAGGGACGACCGGGGCAGGTGGAGCTGCAGGGGGTGCCGCCTCCGACCTGAGCGGGAGAGGAGGCGTGGCCTTGATACTGCAGGCCCGATGGTGAAAAGTTGTGTGCCGCCAATATGCACATGCGGCAGTGGCACCAGAGGCTTCCACTGGAGGGATCGATCAGCAACGACAATGGGGGCCGCGTCCAGAAAGAGTAATCCGCTGGAGGGATCTAGCGACGGCGGCGGCACACGGGCACACTACAAGCCGTGCAGTCCGCTACGTCCACCTCGTCGGGTGTTGGTCAGAGGAAAGGCGTCTAGCTGCACGTAGAGTACTGCATAGATGCGTCTGCCTAGGAGTGGACGTGGATTGTGCCTTGTTGTGCTGGGCGGTTCTTGGCAGCGATAGGGATCGGGCGAGGCGTGACGGCGGTGTTTGCTAATAACAACATCCGGTTTCCTTTTTCTTTAACTAGCAAAAATGCCCGTGCGTTGCAACGGGTGTATGTTTGTTGACTGATTTTTAGGTTAGTGTGAGTTTAGTTTTCATTTTATTCGGGTCCGCCCATATTGAATTGTGGTTGTACTCTTTATTACTCTGTCTATTAATGTAAACTGTTGTGTTTCATTATGCTTTTAGAAAATTATTTTCCATTATTTTGGTTTTCAAGTTCGTGAAAAATAAGTGGCTTAACCATATTTTGTAGATTTAATTAGTTGCATTTTTGCAATGTTGTTTGCGGTTAACAAAATATTGTGTTGAATTCTTTTATGATTTTATAATATCTTCCTTGTCTTTGCTTCAGTGGCCTTATCTTTACAACTCTCAGTTAAGAAATTAGTTTTATATAACTCACAATTTAGTTTTGAATATTTATAGGGACAATTTCCTCTGTACATATTTCTTACCAAATAAATAGTTAACGTTTCCAAAGCATTTCACACATATAACTTGTATTTCATCCAACCATTTTTTGTTCTCACTTCTTCATCCAGTGCATCTTCCACACAAAAGTCATTCATATGGAGCACTCTAGTCCACTTTAGAGTTTTTATAACAAAATCGTACGTATAAATTTTCATCAAAAAAAGAAGTTATAGTTCCTTGTCCTGTGAAGTACACACACAAAGTTTTATGTGCACTGATGTTAGCAAAAGCATATCAAATCAGCTCTTTTATTAAAATTTGCAACGACCGTTTCCCTCTCTTGTCCTTCGCCGGATCACCCGCTATGAACCATCTTCAGGGCAATAAGCTGCAGGGAGTGGAAAACCAAGCAATACGTGCGATATTATGACCCCGTCACCATGATGGTATCTCATGTCTGAGATTTGCTTGTTCGTATGCATCCACCTATGACAAACTGCTATAGAAGTCTTTTTCAAGTTGATGTCCGCTGTCTAAGCTGAACTCCACCAAATGCATTATTGGGATCTGTTCATACGGCTCCATTCTTGTCTGACAGTTGGTGTCCCTTGGGAACAAAGATTAACAGGCTGCAGGTCTTCCAAAGGACATAACATATGCGTACAGCTTTGCAGCTGCGAAGGTATCTGAAGATGTGTTGTTTTTACTTGATCATAGCTACAATAATGACTATGGCTGAAGACTGAACGTAAGCTCAGATTCATCAAAGATTCTTTGATCTGAGGGATCAACATTGAATCGTTCGGCCACAGCTCCGTCAGCGACGCCAGGAGCGGGGCCAACCCCGACTATAACAGGACCCAATTTGCGTGCCAACGCGTCCATGACTCCACTCACGATGGCTCGACCTGAAGACCCCCACTGCGTCGCGGGTCGTCGCCAGCTGTTCCTGCTTTGGCACTCGTTACTCTGTGCGCTCTCTGCTCCTGCTTTGCCATTCGGGCCCTCGTTCAGTGGCGACAGCTGCGGCGCGCATTGGGCAGTCAAGGCATATCCCGGACATCCATGTCCGACCGGATCTTCAGTAGCCGCCGCCGGTCGTACCCTCCTCGCCTGCCCCGCAGCTGCGACCGCCCCTTCATCGAAGCACGCAGCGCCGGCTCTGGCTAGGTCATCTCGTCGACGTCCACAAGCACATTCTTGGGTTCCTCGCTAGAGTCACTATGTCACTTCCTTGAAATGGAGGCACTTTCTTTGCGGCACTTCTAAAAACTGCCTCTAATTGTTTTTTTAAACGCACTATTTATATCACTGCCTCAATTGGTGATATCTTGAGGCAATAACCAAAACTGCCTCAAATCCGACATGATCATTTGAGGCAGTATGGAAAACTGCCTCAAATTGTTAATCAACTGAGGTAGTTTTAGGTGCCTCACCTGTATCCATTTGAGGCAGTTTTCAATACTGCCTAGACAGTTTTGACATTTTGAGGCAGTATTGAAAACTGCCTCAAATGTCAATCATTTGAGGCATGTCAATTATTTGAGGCAGTATTAAAAACTACCTCAAATGTGAAAACTTCCTCCAAAAACTGACAATTTGAGGCAGTTTTGTCATTTTGAGGCAGTATTGAAAACTGCCTCAAATGATTAAACATTTGAGGCAGTTTCTATAGTGCCTCAACCCAAAAAAAAATATACATCAACTACAGCATCCCAGAAAAGCAATATAAACAAGTCCAGATACTTAGCATCACAGTCCACATAAGTCTTAGAGGAATTCAACAACTAGGTTCCAGTGGACAGTCTAACATACCAATATAAACAAGACCAGGTACTTAGCATTTAACAACTAGGTTCCACTTGGAGGCGAGATACTTAGCATATTAGTAGATAACTTGCGAGAGACGAGGGAAGAAGAAGGTGATCGTGCGGTCTACAGTGGCTGCACGAATCTCAAACATTGGAAGTTTCGACACCTTGCTACCTTCCGGAAGATATATAGGATTTCCGAAGGGTTTTTTTATAGGAATTTCCGGAGGGGTGGTGGTGGTTTGGAAAGGTTGGGCCGGAACTCAATATTCCAGGGTCCAACCATCCGCCCCGGCCTAGCTGCCTACCCTCCAAACCTCAAACCGGATCCGACGGTAGAGGAAAACCAGATCGCACCCATCGAAAGCGGCTGGCTAGATCCATATCGCGGCCGCCACAGCCACAAGCCCACAACCCCTCTCTTCGCCGCCGCAACAACCAACCACCACCATCTCCTCCTAGCCGCCGCCGCACCATCTCCTCCTCGCTGCCGCCGCCGCAACAACCACCCCTCCTCGTCTTCGCCGCCTCCACCACCACCAGTGGCGGAGCCAGGAATTGAGATGAGGGGGGTCGAACATATAAGGTCTAAAATATTGAAGGCACAAGAGGAAGTCTATACGGCACAAGAAATGGTCCAGAAGATCCAATTTCCATCATTTATACAATAGAACTACCAAAAACACGAAATGACATCTAAATGACTTGAAAACTAATAGTATCATACCATTAAGTTGGATTTATGCGAAGAAGACGAAAGTGTCGAGGTAGATGGCCTCGAAGATCCTTGTAGGAATGAAAACGCAGCATAATCTTCTTGTCATCAATTTGGTTTTGGTAAAGTTATGACCAATCAAATGACTCGGGCTTCTTGACAAATATGCCCATCTCATTTTATCTCTGATTTCTGGGGTACCAAATTCATCTATTGGTCTCAGAATTCCAGGATCAAAAACAACATTTGCTAGCTCAAATATTTCAGAAATATTTGTTTGTTGAGTATCATACAACATTGAAATAAAAATCAATCTTTGAGCAATCTCATTCACACTACTGGTCACTACACAATTAGGCATCAGAATTGCAGTCACTCGGCTCAGTTCACAACGATGGAACCTTACCTTGGATCTCTGCTAACTCACTCTGTGTTGCCCATGTCCTTAAGAAGTCATCAGCAATCTGGCGCTCCATAAGGATTTCAAGCATCCAATGCAGGTTGTCAGCCTGCCTAGCAATCCGCCTTACAAAATAATAAGAATAATCTATATCTATACCTAATAATAAAAGCATTAAGGTTTCTTCCCCATATGTTTCGTTTGTTGCGTTCGTTCGTAGGTCGCGAGGCGTGGTCTTCGTTTCGTACGTCAAGGGAGATCATGGCCCTGTCGCACAAAGAATAGATCAACGGGCAATCAAATAGGATAAGCTCATGTTAAACATCTATTCTTTGATTGCCCGTTGGCCAAAGTTCTTTGGCGGACGGTCCATATTGCTTTTAATATTGCTCCACCGACTTCGGTCAATGCTTTATTTTGGACATGGCTTAATCGGGTTGAGCCTGCATTAGCAAGACATATTCGGGTTGGAGTTTGCGCTTTGTTATGGACTATTTGGAATTGCAGAAATGATTTGGTTTTTAACAGAACATCACGGATTCATTTTTTGCAGGTTATTTTCTGAGCTACGGCACTGATCCGTTCGTGATCGCTACTCACACTGATGGAGGCCAGGGAGCATTTGGTTACTGGATCTATCCGTTGGGAGATGGTAGCTCGGGATATCTTCAACCGGTTTGGATGGCGGTCATCTAATAGGATAGGCAATTAGTTTCCCTATCTATTTTTAGCCAGCCTATCTATTTTTAGCCAGCCTCTGTGTGAGCTGCATTTATCCTTTGCTTTTGTCTGGCCGGAGAGTGTGGAACCTTGTTGGCACTTTTTGTTTTTGATTAATAAGATGGCCGTATGCATCGTTCTGATGCAGAGGCCGGGGAGATCCCCTTTTCGAAAAAAAAATAGACCCGAACCCGGCTTCTTCTTTCCTTTCGTGGGCCTTCAAATTCAGGAGCGGTCGCTTGCGCTACATCAAATCGATCCAACCTTATGATCCACGAGCGTTCCAAGGTATATCAGACACGCGAGCTAGCAATTCGACTAGAGTTCAACCGAGAACAATGGCCGCGCGACGTACGAGGCGGATACTTCCCTCGTATCAGCGCGATTCAGACGACGGGACACAGCCCGCAGGCCAGCGCGATCCCGACGGGACACAGTCCGCAAGGCATAGCGCAGGCATGAGGAGATCGAGCTAAGCTTCGAAACGGACGTGGTAGTACGCCAGAGAGGGACCTGGGGACGAGCGGGTATGCATACAAGAGACGATCTGCTGCGCTGCTCCGCCGTGTTTACCTTGACGCCCACCTGCCGTGTGCCCATGACGACGGCTGCCCGGACAACCTCTTGCACCGCCGCGATGCCAAGATCCAGTCCATCGATATCCGCATGGCCTGCAAGCGCGCCCGTGCCAATCGCCTGCACGAGGAGAGGAAGGCAGAGCAGCCAGCGCGCCACCGTCGAGTAAGACGCCAGTGTCCCGGTGGAAGATTTGAGCAGTTGAGGCCAGCAAGATGACAAACTTAGATTGGAGCGGTGGAAGATTTTTTTTCCGAGAAGCAAATCCTCAATTGCAGATTGGCCTTTTCTCTCAGTTCTCAACTGCAGATTGGTGGTTGCTCCATTGTTGGATTGCTCCTGTAGCATCGGGCAGTAAATTGGATATGAAATGACAACCCAAAAAGGGACTGCCTTGTAGCACTTCCATAGTTTACTTTCCTCAATGCCCATCAAGGTTAGATATACTTGCTACAATAACCACTCCGTTGTCACCTATGAGCACATTAGTTGATAGGTTATCCAGGTTCATTGTTACGATGATCATAGATTCATAATACTGCTGGATAAATTGGATGGATGTAGGCTTTTGACTTATGATATTGGGTTACATAAACACTATGAATACAAACAATAAGCCTTGGTACATGGATCGAGTTTTCCTGCTTAAATACTCATTAGAGTTATAATGCAGTTTAAGTAGAGCTTATAGGGTGCATGCTTGAGTTGCACGCATCAATAGGCCTTGGTACATGGATGTGGTGATGAATGACGGCTATGATTAGCACATATAGGACACTTCGCTGCATTGGCTAGATTAAGGACTCGAGGAAGGTAGTTGTGTCCTATCTACTCTCTTGGTTTTTTATTCACTTCATGTTTTAGGTTTACTCAAAGTCAAATTTTGTCAAGTTTGACCAACAAGATTGGAAAAAAATATCACAAATGTATATATCATGAAAATATAATTCACGACGATTCTAATAGTATATATTTTACATTGTCCTTTTCATAAAATATTTGGTCAAAGTTAAACAAATTTGACTTTGACTAAATTCATAATGCAAAGTAAATAAAAACGGAGGGACTATGACACTTGGCCCCATCGAGAAAAAATGTTTTGAGTTACTAAATCTCTATAGAATAATTATTCAATAAAATCAACCCGTAGCAACGCACGGGCACTTTTTGCTAGTAATAATAAAAAAAGGAGCCGGCCTGCCCAAGGCCCAGCCGGACCAACACCCCAAACCCTAACCTAGACAGACGCACGCACCCAATCCCAGCCACCGTGCCGCCACCTGAACCCAACACCCGCGCACTCCCACAGTCCCACACAACGCATGCACACACACACGAGGAGGCAGCCGACCCAGGGCCGGCCCATAAATCAGGCAAAAGGGGCGACCGCCCCGGGCCCCAATAGGGGAGGGCCCCAACTAAAACTTATACGCAAAAACGTTAGTTCACACCACATACTAATAAGTTGTATCATGCATGGGTAAACCAATCCGACCGGCGGAGTTGAGTTCAAATACACTAGTCTCTCTTTATCATGGATGTCTTAATGCACAATTTTTAATTCAATAGACGTGTAGGAAATCTCATTTGCATTAAATCAAACCATGTGAGTCTGGACGAACATGTTAGTTAATCGAGTCATATGTAGAAGTATAATCAAGAAAATTTTTAGTTCTTCGATGATTCTATTATCGAACCCAATTTGCATGTCACAATTTCTATGTCCTAGAAGTTTCCAAGAATATGACTGCCCAAAATACACTAGAAACCACTATTAAAATATTTGTTAGCGTGTATATGATTTAGAAATCTCTACCATAATATTCAATAATGTTGAATATATATGAACACACTCATAGATATGCAAATATGTTACACTACATTGTTTATGCAATATTAGAAAAATAAATCATTTGTTAAATGATAAAATTTTCATTTTGTAGAATTAGAATTTTCAGTGTATAGTACATTACATCCAAATACCAATAAATAATATAACTATTATTTGAAACAGTTTTGCTAAAGCACATCTAGATGTGCTATAAGTATTGCACATCTAAGTCCTATGTCATTGATCTTATGATGAGATTCGTGTAGATATTTTCTTTTTCTTTTTACTCTTTCTCTCTATGCTTAATTCACCCACTTAGATATGAAATAACTAGAGCACATCTAGATGTTCCCTAGACACACCCTATTTGAAAATATTCTTATGTGGCTAAGTAATAGAAAAAATATTAATTACAACTATAATGTGGTACACATAATTTAAAATAAGTATAAAACTTTAGTATAAAAAAACAATTATTAATAGCTGTGGAAGTGCTCGATGATCCTCTACTCCAAGTCGATTTAAAGAGACTGCAAAAGTTGAGCACAGCGATATTATCATATTATTTACTTCGCCAGTTTATCTATCCGCGAAATTGGTCGTGTAGGAAAATCATTGTGTTGGAGGAGCTATGCACCTTATGTACTGATTTGGAGATAATTTAGAATATTATCTTGCCTATGGTTGCGCAAGCATAGGTGGTCGCAAATCTGGGACTCACCGATGAAGTTGCTGGGGCTATGGTGGCGATGAAGGTGAAAGCGACAGCCATGGAAAGTGCAGGGAAGAAATACGTAAAAGGACTCTCGATGAGGTCTTTGATCTATCAACAAATTGCTAGTCTAGGTGAGGTAATGGAGTGTGTCACACGGGACTTAATAGCTAAGACTCAAACCCTTCAAACATTTCAAGATGGTATACCAAATATGATCAATCGGATAGATGAAGTATTGAACACCGAGATGCAGTTCTGAGTTCTGGCTCTGGCAGCATAACTTACAGAAATTGAAGGAGAAATTTTCCCAAAATAAGATCCTTGTGCAGGACTGTGAGTTTGAAGGCATAATTTTTAAGAGCAAATTTGACAACATGGATATAGAAGGAAGAGCAACTAAAGAAAATGAAGAGAGCAGTCTAATGGACAAGGAGAACACCACCCCTCTTGTCTCAAGCAACATAATAACTGATAAGAATCAGCTAATGTTGAAGCCTACCAGTTCCCAACAGTTGATGGATTCCATTTCCCCTCTGAATTTGGAACATGACAAGTTTTCAGATAGTGAAAACTCAGTACTGAACATTGGAAAGAAGATGAAGTCAAATGAACTTACATCTGAAAATCTTTTTCCATTAATGCCAGTCGAGACAGAGTTTCTGCTCATGTCAGATCAAGATTTAAATACTGACATCATTCTAGACAAGGAAAACTCAGTGCTGGCTTCTGGAAAGTATAATGCTGGTATCTCCCCTGCGAAACAAGGAGATCTCTTTCCTGACAAGAATGTGGCACCTGCCTCCAGGGATCTCAAGCGCATTGTTGGTAAGGTTCTTGGCTCAAGGATGGACAGTTCGGTGTCAGCAGAATACACTTCAAACAGGAACAACCATCAAGGGGAACACGATGAACTTTCATCAGTGTATGATGAACAAGGAGACCTCTTTCCTGACGAGAATGTGACACCTGCCTCCAGGGATCTCAAACCCATTGTTGATAAGGTTCTTGGCTCAAGGATGGACAGTTCGGTGTCGGCAGAATACACTTCAAACAGGAGCATCCATCAAGGGGAACACAGTGAAGTTTCATGAGAGTATGATGCCATCTCCCTAGTGAGGCAACCAGACATCTTTCAAGACAAGGAGAATGTGACATCTGCCTCCAGACGTCTCAAGTCCATTGGCAGAGAGGTTCTTGGCTCAAGGATGGATATTTCAGTGTCGGCAGAATACACTCCAAACAGGAGCATTGATATACGGAAATGCAATGATCTATCATCAAAGTCCCAACGTTCCCACACAGTAGATGATGGAACTTCCTATTCAGATAATGAGAATTTGACACCTATAACTACAGGAGATATGAAAGCGAGAAGGTGTCTTCCAAAGAACCTCTTCCAAGTGGATGCTGACCAAGATCAAGAGGCCTTCTGCTCGGACAAAGAAAACTCTACACCAGTGTCTTCTATATCTTAGAAAACAATGGATATGTCTGAAAACCGTACACGGATTGAAAGTGCAATCACAAAGAGAAGGGTGGAAGATAGGCTCCCGTCCTAGACTCTTCTCTCAGATTCTCCCTTGAGACCAACCAGCTCATTCGATTGCACTCAGGCTAATATTAGAACAGCTAATTTCTCAATCAGGTTGGAAGATGAACATAACAATAATCAAGATCAAGAGGCCTTCTGCTCCAACAAGGAGAACTCTACACCAGTATCTTCTGTAGCTCAAAGAACAAGGGATATGTCTGAAAACCATGCAAGGATTGAAAGTGCAATCGCAAAGAAAAGGTTGGAAGATAGGCTCCCTTTCTAGACTCTTCTCTCAGTTTCTCCCTTGAGACCGACCAACTCATTTGATTGTACCTAGGCTAATGCTAGAATAGCTGATTTCTCAATCAGGTTGGAAGACAGACTGAACAATTTTGCAGTATGTAATCGTAGATGTGTGCATAGGCAACAGAGAAAGCATGCATATATGCAGTTGATAGATGCTCATTTCACTAATCAAAAGTTGTCTTGTGCATAAGAATGTCATTTCCTATGACAGGGCGGTTGTGCAGCACCTTCTGTGGGATATCATGGAGAGCTGAGGCGGCGGCAGGCAATCTGTTGGCGGTGGCGCTGGAGATGCGGGAGAAGCTAGAGTAGTGACAACTTCCTCCTCTCGGTATACCTACCGTGGTCCCGTGGGCCCTGCCCCGAAATGCCACGGATCCGGGTGTTGGGTATTCCTCTCCTCTCTCTGGCCTTGCAAAATGTTTGGATTTTACATGAAGTTTTCTACAAATGTTGCTTGAAATTTTCTTTGTAAATTGATTTGTAAAGTTGCAAATTCATGTGTAAATTTTTCTCTCTAAGTTCATGTGTAACTGTAGCACATGTGTTTGCATGTTGCAGCAAATGATGTGCTTGCTTGCTCTGCTTGAGCAACATTTTCTTGGTGTGTACTTGTTCAACTTGATCTCTATTTTGTTTGAACTAATTCTGAATATGCAATCTCCATTTTCTTTCTAGTTAATATGAACTGAAGAATTGGTGATACTGTGCATTTGGCAAATTTCATGTAGCTAACAGTTAACTAGGTTGATGAGTTTGAATTCCGTCCGTGTACTGAATCCATAAAATTAGGTCTTTGAACTGACATCGTCATCACTTACTGATACTTGGAGTAATTTCCTGTTTGGTCATGCATAAGCATAGCAAACAGAACTTGCAGTAAGCAGAGCACAAGAAACAATCCTATGGGTTGTACTTGTATCTCCTCTCATGTGAGATGAGAAGTAAGATTGACAGCATATAGATCCTATAGGTTGTACTCATAATTGATCTATATAACTGAAGCTTGATGTGTACTTGTTCAATTATTTTCTTGATGTGTACTGTTTCAACATACAAATAGTGAACTCAAGATGGAGTGCATCTGCTCGGTGAGGTCCCTCTCATCCTACTTCTACTCCTCCTCCAGTGATTGTGTGGACTGATTCAATATGTTGTATTTTTGGCATTATAGAGTTTGGCTTTGGTCCTAATGATTCTATGGCCTGACGGTTAAGTGGATTAAGCACGAATTTGCTGGAGAAAAATGTTGTTCTAGATCTGCAGGGTGTTTGCTGGTATTTGGTTCCTGTTTGTGTACTTGTCGTGCGAATGTGGGAGAGTTAGCCAAGTAATCTTACGACTTGCGAATCAAAATCATCTTGGAGAGGTAGGTATGAAAGGTATTAAAGATTGCGGGTAACATCCCGACAGAAAACAGGGGCGCATATGCACCATGTTTCCGTTACCGTGTGCAGTATGTTTCGTTTTATTTGTTGGGGGCTAGTTGATTGTTGTCCTGTCTATGTATTAGTCCATGTTGTTTTGTCTCTGTCTAGCACTTCTTTCTTATAATGGCTGGAGGAACCCAGCAGCCTTTGTAACGCACAAAGAATTTGTGCATTTTACTTATAAAAGGCTGGCCACGAGTGCCTGTTTTCCACAAATGTTAGCTTTCATTGGTGCAATTTTGTTGGGGGCTAAATTGTATAACAACTAGCTGTGCATTCAAATTGTTTGTGTGGTGATTGACGCCATCTTGATCCTCAACTGCTGTATCTGTGCATGTTTTAAATTTGGCAAATGACAGATTGCTTTACTTTTCATGGTTTGTATGATTGTAATAACTCTGACTCGAATCACCACAACTTTTGAATTCGTGTATGCATCTCAACATACAAATAGTTAAATCACGTTTTATAGGGTTAAAATTTCCTAACACTCATCAACCAATGCTTATGTCTTGTATGCTTTTGTTCACATGGTTTGCAGCTGTATATTACATGTCGTCAATATACTAGTCGCTCTAACCAGAAAGGCCGCACTTGGTTTCTTGACTAGCATGTAGATCCTGGCACTGTTGTTTTAATCATTTCATCATTTTATTACCCATTCTTATTTGTGTGGGTACTAGTGCTCAATTTTACTAAGAATGCTAAGGATTTATTTCTTAAAAATCTTGCAGGACTATCCAGATCGGTCGGTGTGGGTTCATCGGTGACCGTCGCAGCCGACGGGAGGAGCTCACCGCGCCACAGCCACAATTCTTGCTTCCCCACCAACGGCTGTTGTGAGCTCTCTCTCCTCCATTCCTCCATCTTTATTCTTGTGAAAAAATGTTTCTTTTTCCCCGTTGAATTGGATGTGTGCATAGGCAGTACATAAAGCACACACTTATGTAGTAGATAGAAATTCAGTTCACTAAATTTTGTTCTTATTAGTAATAAATAGCTAGGCATGAATGCATGTTTTCTAAATTTGTGTTGTCGTTGGTGTGATTTTGGTGGGGGATAAATTATATGTCAAGTGGTTAGGTATTCAAATTTTGTGTGTGGTTGTCGCTGCCATCTCGATCCTCAATTGCTATATCCGTGCAAGGTTTTCTTTTGGCAAATGAAAAATTACTTTAATTTTGATGTTTTGTATGATTGTAATAAGTCTGATAGATTTATTTACATTTCATGGTTTGTATGATTGTAGTAACTCTAATTGGAATTAGCACAACTTTAGAATCCATTTATACATCTCAACTTACAAATCGTTAACTCAAGTTTTATAGGTTTGATATATTTCCCTAACACTCATCAACCAATGTTTATGTTTTGTATGCTTCGTTCACATGGTTGCAACTATACATTACATGTCGTGAATATACTAGTTGCTTTAACCAGGAAGGACACACTTTGTGTCTTGACTAGCATGTTGTGATATAAGTTGTAGTATGATTCTGGCACTCGTTGATTTAACCATTTTATTACCCATTCTTATTTTTCTAGGGGTACTAGTGCTTAGTTTTACTAAGAACGTCAAGGACTTCTTTAAATCTTGCAGGACTATCCAGATCGACGGGTGAGTTTGTCGGTGACTGTCGCAGCAGGCAGGAGGAGCTCACTGTGCCGCAGGAATGGCAGCGAGGAGGCGAGGAAGAAATGGTGGTCGCCTGCCCGGGTTGATGCTGCCGGGCAGTCCACCAGAGCTGTTGTCGGATGTCTTCTGGTGACCACCTCCTTGAGATGATGCTATAGCGCATCCCACCCATTACTGCTCAGGTCCCCTCGATCCCCTCCCATCCCTTGTGCTGCCCGCCGCACTTCTCCATTGCTGCTCTGCTCCTCCTTGGACATACCTCCTCCATCCCATTTCCTTCTTCCCGAAGCCGCCACCGCCGCCGGCATTCCTTCCTCGCCGCCCACCCCTTGACGCCGGCCAACCGCACCCACCTAGACCCCTCGACGCGCCACCCAATTCCGTCCGCCCACCGTGCACCCGCCAAACCCCTCCCCCCCTGCCACAGCGACGGCCCAAGCAGGACCAGCGGGACGCGCGGGAGATGGAGGGCCTCCGACCCCAGCTTCTGGCGCTGACGACGTCCCCGACCTTCTGTTGCGGGTGCCGGCAACGACTACATCCCTAACCTTCATCTTCCCAGTGAGGTCCCTCTCCTCCTACTCCTCCTCCAGCATTCCTTGGAAATCTTGTTACCTGCTTGTATGGACGAGTCGATATGATGTATTTATGGTGTTATTATAGGGTTAGTCTTTGGTCCTAATTGCTTGTATGGTCTGACGGTTCAGTGGATTAGGCCACCCAAGAAAATTGTCGTTCTGGATCTGGGGAGTACTTGCTGGAACTTGGTTCCTGTCTGTATAATGGTCGTCCACTACTGTGCACCATGTTTCCATTTCCTACCTCATGGAGGCTGTTTCGTTTTATCTAGGTGATTGTATTTCTGTCTCTGTAGTAGTCCATGTTAGGTTCTATAAAGTATGTCATGCTGTGTACCAGATCTATTGTATACCCTACACTGTTTTTGGCAAGGGAGTACAATAGTGATCTAGGAGTAGATCACTGGACAGCGGTCAAAATTATCCTTAGTGGAATATGGATATGTTTCTCGATTATGGAGGTGACAAAAAGGTTCGTCGTAAAGGGTTACATCGATGCAAGTTTTGACACTAATCCAGATGACTCTAAGTCTCAATCTGGATACATATTGAAAGTGGGAGCAATTAGCTAGAGTAGATCCGTGCAGAGCATTGTTGACATAGAAATTTGCAAAATACTTACGGATCTGAATGTGGCAGACCCGTTGACTAAACTTCTCTCACAAGCAAAACATGATCACAGCTTAGTACTCTTTGGGCGTTAATCACATAGCGATGTGAACTAGATTATTGAATCTAGTAAACCCTTTGGGTGTTGGTCACATGACGATGTGAACTATATATGGGTGTTAATCACATGGTGATGTGATCTATTGATGTTAAATCACATGGCGATGTGAACTAGATTATTGACTCTAGTGCAAGTGGGAGACTGAAGGAAATATGCCCTAGAGGCAATAATAAAATTATTATTTATTTCCTTATATCATGATAAATGTTTATTATTCATGCTAGAATTGTATTAACTGGAAACATAATACATGTGTGAATACATAGACAAACAGTATGTCACTAGTATGCCTCTACTTGACTATCTCGTTGAATCAAAGATGGTTATGTTTCCTAACCATAGACATGTGTTGTCATTTGATTAACGGGATCACATCATTAGGAGAATGATGTGATTGACATGACCCATTCCATTAGCTTAGCACCCGATCGTTTAGTATGTTGCTATTGCTTTCTTCATGACTTATACATGTTCCTGTGACTGAGATTATGCAACTCCCGTTTGCCGGAGGAACACTTTGTGTGCTACCAAACGTCACAAGTAACTGGGTGATTATAAAGGTACTCTACAGGTGTCTCCAAAGGTACATGTTGGGTTGGCGTATTTCGAGATTAGGATTTGTCACTCCGATTGTCGGAGAGGTATCTCTGGGCCCTCTCGGTAATGCACATCACTTAAGCCTTGCAAGCAATGCAACTAATGAGTTAGTTGCGAGATGATGTATTATGGAACGAGTAAAGAGACTTGCTGGTAACGAGATTGAACTAGGTATTGAGATACCGACGATCGAATCTCGGGCAAGTAACATACCGATGACAAAGGGAACAACGTATGTTGTTATGCGGTCTGACCGATAAAGATCTTCGTAGAATATGTAGGAGCCAATATGAGCATCCAGGTTCCGCTATTGGTTATTGACCGGAGACGTGTCTCGGTCATGTCTACATTGTTCTCGAACCCGTAGGGTCCGCACGCTTAACATTACGATGACAGTTTCATTATAAGTTTATATATTTTGATGTACCGAAGGTTGTTCGGAGTCCCGGATGTGATCACGGACATGACGAGGAGTCTCGAAATGGTCGAGACATAAAGATCAATATATTGGACGGCTATATTCGGACACCGAAAGTGTTTCGGGTGATTTCGGAGAAAACCGGGGTGCCGGAAGGGTTACCGGAACCCCCCAGGGAAGTATTGGGTCTTAGTGGGCCTGAGGGGAGAGAGAGGGCAGCAGCCCAGGAGGTGGCGCGCCCCCTCCCATGAGGAGTCCGACTTGGACTAGGGGAGGTGGCGCGGCCCCTCTTTCCCTCTCCCTCTCCCTCTCTTTCCTTCCCCCTTCTCTCTTCCTAGTTGGACTAGGAAAGGGGAGTCCTACTCCTACTAGGAGGAGGAGGACTCCTCCTTGGCGCGCCCCAAGGGCCGGCCGGCCTCCCCCCTTGCTCCTTTATATACGGGGGCAGGGGGCACCTCTAGACAGACAAGTTGATCTTCAAGATTGTTCTCTTAGCCGTGTGCGGTGCCCCCCTCCACCATAGTCCTCGATAATATTGTAGTGGTGCTTAGGCGAAGCCCTGCGACAGTAAAACATCAAGATCGTCACCACGCCGTCGTGCTGACGGAACTCTTCCCCGACACTTTGCTAGATCGGAGTCCGGGGATCGTCATCGAGCTGAATTTGTGCTAGAACTCAGAGGTGCCGTAGTTTCGGTGCTTGATCGGTCGGGCCGTGAAGACGTACGACTACATCAACCGCGTTGTCATAGCGCTTCCGCTGTCGGTCTACGAGGGTACGTAGACTACACTCTCCCCTCTTTTGAAATTACTACGTTCCCCAACACTTCTACCATCAGAGTTCTCACAACCATCAAGATAAAAAAACCCAGCTCGACAAACTGATTTAACTAATGCTAAATAAATTGATGATTTTCTCAAAAATTTCTCCAAGTAAACAACACACCTCTTGCAAATGTAGTTGTCGACTTGAATGGAATACACGCAGCAGTCGACATGCCCGTTGTATTCCTGCTATGACCATTCGCCCGCCAACCTACTGCAAGCCCACAACTGCATGGTGCTGCTTATTTGTTTGGGAGATTGCAGACGCAGCTGCAAGTCAACCTCTGCTCCAAAGTGCATGTCTGCAGCTTCATGTCGTTCCATGATGTTGACAGCATGTGCTTAGCTCAAGAGATGGAGACATTATCAAAGAATCCTCAGTTAATTATCTATGTATGCCATGATAACATAAAAAGGACATCGCATTGCTGTAGGCATGAAACAAAGTGCCAGATTATACAGTTTCATATACACTTTTATGGTTTTATTCATATATCATACGGTGTGTCGACAAATGGCACTACTGTGTGAGATCAATTAATTCTGAATATGCAAGTCTAGGACAGTACTGCTCCAATAATAATATATGTGTAACTATGAGCTAATTTCCAGCATATTCAGATAGCAGTTGGATGAGTACTATTTTTTGTCATCTCAGATTCCTACCAACATGCCAGCCATTGTCCTTGTTCCTATCACGATGTGATTCTTCAGATGGACACTAAAATGATGAATTTTCTACCTGCACACAATTGTAACATGCCTTTATATTAGTATATATTCAAGGATGGAACATGCCTTCAGATGCATGCAAGCTTTACGTTGCTGACCTTTGGGTCACAAATGAAAACAGAGCGTACTGCTCTTTAACACAAAAATTAATTGATGTATTTAGGAGATGTCCACAAATAACAAAATTTCTAATTAACTGGGAATAGAAGATTCAAGTAGGTAGGAGTAGATACGTAACAGAGTGATAAAGATTGGCATTAATGCATCTATATATGCTGCAAATCCTTTGTTTAGAGATCTGAAGTCAGTTCAACATCAAAAGTGTGACCATCTAGAGAAGTGTGGACTGTGGACATAGGTGCAGAACAACAATTATAGGTATATCAATTACTGACTAAAGTTAGATACAGCCAAAGTAATAACGTTGGGCGGGGTAATATACAATCTAGACATAGGTTTGATGTAATTCGAAAATGAAAAAAATATGATTAGGAAATACAAATGGGAGTATTACTAATTCTTGAGACCAAAGATGTCTTTTCTATTAACATTTATTTTAATAGATAAGGGATGAAATACTTGAAGGGAAGACTACTCCAAGAAAAGATCGTATAACTCCAGAGATGAACTGCCTACAATTTCAGCTAACAAATATTCCAGAATTGATCCATGGTTAACTTGAACATATCAAATTAACTTTGACTTGGTGGACTGATACTCTATGTTCATCATCATAACCCTTTTAACTTTCCACAATATGCGCTTTCCCAGGTACCAGTTAGCACTGACCTATGGTTCTTTATCTAGTTCAATTAAGGGAAGTGATGCAAACTGAGTTACTTACTGAGGTCCAAGATGGATCGATATGCAGAGATGTAGAAGGTCCTGCATTGGAAAAAAGCCAGCATGGGGCTACGATATATGTCGTCCTGAACCTTGACTTAACGGTGCATCGTGTTCTACACATGATGGACAAGATGTTTCAATAGAAAGTCCTTGAGGAGCTGCATGTCCATGGCGTCCCAGATTCGTGAAGAAGCCCTTGACGGCGGCGACCATGGTGGATGGGGAAATCTCACGGCGTGCTCCATCTGCATCTGCAGCAGAGGATATGAAGAGAAGGTGAGGTGTAGGGGTGGCGGATCCCAGTCAAGAAGGAAGGAGGGGTGAACATGGGGTCGCCGGAGACGCGCCGGCGAAGCCCTGCCCGAAACCCTAGCCACGGGGTGGGGTTGCGAGCGTGCGGTAGAGTCCGGGAGCGGAGAATCTAGCCGGAGGGAAGGGAGGCGCGGACCGTGGGGAGCTCGGGGGCATGCTGCGCGACGCTGGAGGTTGCCGGAAGCGGCCGGCGTGGGCGGCGGCGGCGGCGACTTAATGGGCGAGAGGGAGAGGAGGCGAGCCCGTGCGTGTGTTGTTGTGTTTTTTTCCTTTGCAAATCTGCTCGGACCACATGTTGAATACTCCGAATGCCAGGGTGTTTTCTGAAAAAACGAAACGTTTTCTTAGATATCCACTTAAGATAGGACTGCGAGTTGATTTCTTAGAAACAGCGGGACTGTTTTGCAAAACTGCCATGACGGACGACCAGAAGCAGTAGCTGGTTTATTAGTAGGTAAAGATATCCGGTAGTACCTAGAAGATTATCAGTTACAAGATTTACCTCCTTGGTTGATTTTTGTTAATGAAGTTGATTGGTCACATTATAAATTTTTAGATGGATATATTGAGCATGATCCAATTTTAATTCTTCGCACCAGCATATATAAATGCGACTACTAACACTATAGGAAAAATTGTGTATGTTGAGTACTTCATAGTATACCGATTGTTTTTCAATGTGTACGTGGAGTGTTTTTCATATGTGTATGTAGTACTCCCTCTGTAAACTAATATAAGAGTGTTTAGATCACTATTTAGATCACTAAATAGTGATCTAAACACTTTTATATTAATTTACAGAGGGAGTACTTCGTAATATGCCGAGTGTTTTTCATACGTCGAGTACTTCGAGTAGGACCAGCGGCTTCACCGCTAGAGGGAGGGGCAGCGGTTTCTTCTCTCTCTCTCATGCTTTTACGTCAAACTCACATGTTGCTCTTCTCTTTTGCATTTGTGCTGAGTAAACACTGAGTGAATCTCGATGGAAGGAACAGTGAAGCCATGAATCTAAAATCATGAGATCACTCACTTGAGGTATGGAGTCATATTGATATGTGACTTTACGAATCATTGCCTACAAAGATTAAAAAAATATGTTAATTTCCAGTCACATGTTTTGTATATCCCCGCAAAAAAAAGCATGTGTTTTGTATATTAATGCTGGAACCTGGACGCACTGCTCCAATTGCAACTTGTTAACGTTTAACATGTTCTACTTGCAGCCAGTTAGGAAAAAAAAGTCTAAAGAGATTTGGGTGATGTGAAAGAAAGAGTCATTTTTTTATGGTTTTACTATTTTTGAGACAACTAAAAGTAACAATTTTCATCAACATTAATGCAAACGCAAAAAGGTGAGCATATTGTAATTAAATGATTATGAATGTTGACTTTCTAAGTCAATTGAGATAGTCACTCCTTTCATGCATTGCATCATACCAAACTATAAATATGACATTTGAACATGTTTACTTGCCAATGTTTTTCCAATACACTAAAATTAATGAACAACACATAGTTATGTAGTCACAAATGACAACATTTTCCCCTTAATTTCTCTCGCTGAACTCTACAGTGTCATATTAGTAAATTATACCGCCATGTCTACATGATCTAACGGGGGTGTTTGCTACGGCTGATGAGGCGGTCCCTTCATATTGTTTCCGAACATGAAAATCAATGCCTCTATACAAAATCAACCTTGTAAATAACTTTAATATGTAAGCATGAAACTGGTACCTAGGTACTAAGGTTTGATTCTATGATTTTTTTGTGCGCCGAGTTGCTCCTTTTCTGTAACTAGGGCTAGGCATTTCATAGTGACGAAGCTTGGACAATGAATTAAAATTATTATGGGTACATTGTGGTTTTATGGCTAAATTTCTAACAATGCCCACCACTGAAGCTGACAATAATGTCAAATCAGCCTATGTTGTTCATCATTATGATTTTCTGGTGTATGTAAGATTGTGAGCCATGTAAAATAACTAAACTATTCTATTTTATCTATGGTGTCAACTCCGATTTATTAAAAAATAATTGAAACCAACCAACTTCATGCCAAGCTGGTAAATATATTAATTGGGGCTAGCTCCCAAGGCATACTCTTGCAATTTGTGGCTACATATAGTCCACTATATAAAGATTACAACGTAGCTACACAAGCATCGAAAAACACAAAGGATGGATACAATTGCTTCAGCTTGACTGAATTTTAAAAGGTTTCTATATACCTTTTCGAGTCGCCATCGATATATATATATATATGGGAAGGCGTAATCGAGAACATTAAAAAAAATACATCGTGATGTTCTGGGTTTAACGGAGATTAAAATGACTTGTTTGGGTGACGTCCATACAACAAGTTATCCAAAACTTTGGGTGACGTTTATGAATATGTTGTAAAAAGATAAACTCTTCTTGCACTAGTGATCATAGAAAGCATGAACGAACTTTGGCTAACTAACTTTCTGAGGCCACACTGCATTTGAACCCCTCCAGGAACAAATTATTGAGACGGTTATTGTGCCTGAGACATCTGGCCACCCATTCAAGCACTTTGATTAGCACTATGTTGTCCTCCACGAGGATTGAAAGCAGACTCCCCCTACTTGTGCATTCATCAGACCTCTTTGAAGCTACACATGTGATTGCACTCCAGCACCATGTGAAAGATTTTGAATCCCGCTGAGCCCCATGATTCCGCACCTGCAAACTGGATCTGATGGATACCTTGGTTCTGCGGTTGCTCCTATGGACTAGGTGGAAATTGCAAAGTTTTGCAAACAACTGAGATCGCTGAAGCACGTTGATATCATTGTGAGGCCTGTCAAGCTAAAGAAAGAATACCAAATCCACAAGTGTTGTGATGTGATGCAGCGATGGCGGGCATTTTGTTACGATCTAGGCATTATCATCGCAAACTTGTTGGATAGTTCTTTCACTTCCCGGCAGCGCTCGAATTGACGAAACCGAGCATTACCAGGGAAATCCTCTCGCTTCTCCAAGTCCCCAAAGCTTGGTTGTTTGATGTAACCCTTTTACTCCCCGTTCAATGTATTTTTCTGACCCGGATGGGTCTGCGGACGTTTGATGTACCATGTCAGGTGACAAAAAAGTGTTTGAACCGCGTGGTTCGGACCGGATTTGATGCATACTAGGCTACTAGCGTTGGAGTTGCCCTAACCTTTCCATATGCAAGCATCATCATCACTAGTTTAATCGTAGAACGAGATAGTCCCACGGTTTGTTTCAGCGGCCACCGACGGGAGGCACGTGCGACGTTGTTTCTCCACTACTATTAAACAATCAAACAAGAAATTTCTTACGTGCACCCCGTAAAACGTACACGGATTCATTATGACCGCATGATTAAGCCCAGTAAACTCAATCTAACGGCTAGCCTTAACCTAATCCATTCTCTGTGTGCACTTCACAATTTACATTGACTGACCGTGCTTCACCATATGAAACTCCACGTCCGATCAATTAGGAAACTATAATCATGATCGCGTTTTCTTAGGAAACTAATCACGATCACATCTTCTTAGGAAACTAATCACGATCACGTTTTATTAGGAAACTAATCATGATCGCATTTTTTAGTGCTTTGGATTTTTAGTGCTTTGACACTTCGTGCAGAATGAACTAAACATTTACATGTCAAGAGCATCTTGATGCATATAAAGCGTAAACAAAGGCATGAAATAACGAGTTGTATGGGTTGATTTATACTCTCCAGTTTTATGTACGTTTGTGACTGTGTGTACCAGACATGAACATTCATCGTTTCATGCGTTGTCAAGCTTTCCTATACGCCACGAGATGCAAAGCAACCTTTTATCTACCACATGTTGGCATCTACTTGAAATGCAACCAATAATTATACGTGCGTTGCACGTGCACACTTACTAGTTGCAGAGAAAAATGAGAAGAAAAAAAAGGGTTTCCACGCGTCTGGCCAGTTGGTCTAAAATCGGGCTGGCCTGCTGGAGCCTGGTCCTCTCCCAGCGCATTGTTGATTGATTCACGGGAAGAGCGAGACAAGACACCAAGAATTCAGGCAAGTCGTGAGGCCGCCTGCCTCCGCCCGCCCAGGACTCGATCTCGATCCCCGTCCTCCTGCCCGCGAGCCAGATTGGACGCCGCGGGAGCGCCCAGATCCCGCCATGAATCCCGAGTAGTAAGTCAATCCCTCCTCTGCTCCCCCCCCAGCAGTTCCGATCGGGGTCGGGGCTTTTAGGGTGAGACGAGATGTCGCTCGATCTGGCGCGGGGGGGAGTTGACCCTCGATCCCAGCAGATTCGTCGCGTTTTTTCTTTTCTTGCTTGGTCTGGATCGCGTCTGCGAGGGGAATGCCACCTAGGAGAGTTTGTTTAAATTATTAGGTGAAATTTGAAGCGTAATAGTTTGCTCTATGGACCTATCTCGCTGGATGCCGCGGGGTAGATGCGCTTCATTTTGATTAGTGTTTCGAGGGGCTGTTTATTGTGGATTTCAGGTTTCTACTACGGAGTACTATCTAATGGCAGTAAAAGAACAGGCAATTTTGTCTGCAGAAGGAGGATAGGTCTATTTTGGTGAATTATGCATGCTAATATCACTTGCACCATCTCTAGTTTCGCAATCACTTTGTTGAGTCTCATGTTTTTACTCCCAAAAAGGAATGAAAGAAAAAAAAATCATATCCTACTTGTTGATACTGTTTGGCTAAATTATGGGTCAGTTGATCGGATTTGCATATTTCTAGAATGCACCAGTCTGCTCAACATCCTTTACATGCACGACCCAATGCTTGTTTGTTCGTGGGATGATATAACTATTCGTTCGGTTACTGCTCTAACTGTGGTTGCACTTCACTCATTCAATGTTACATTATCATTGTATCTGAATGCTGTAAGGGGAACTATTTTACATTCTTTCACACGCTAGTCCATAGGGATCAAAGGGATCTATTAGCCTAGCAAAACTGACATTTTGGCTGTGTATTAAACACTAAAATATCTCTTCATCTGTCGCTGCCTAGGTGTCTAAGCCTGACAATATTATTCCATCTAATTGTTGTGTGTTATTATCTTGAGAATACATTGCTCTTTGAGTAGATGATTTTTCATATAAAAAACTTTTTCATCCGAGTTAGTATGCAAAAGTTATGCCCATTTTTACAAATTTCAGAGAGATTTTGCAAATAAAGTCAAAATTCACATTTGCCAATTTTCCCAACAACTAGACCACATATCACATGGGAAACTTATTTTCTTTTATTTTTTTGAAATTTCCATCATTTTCTTTTATTTTTCTTAAAACTGAAAAGGTGATCCACTTGGGGGGGGGGGGGGTAGAGTTTGAAAATGGGACCTTTAGTACCGGTTCGTGGCAAGAACCGGGACTAAAGGTCTCAACCCCATTAGTCCCGGTTCGTGCCTCAAACCGGGACTAAAGGTCTAATCTTTAGTCCTGGTTTGAGGCACGAACCGGGACCAATGGTTGTGGGCCAGGAGCGAGGCCCATGCTGGTCCCGGTTCATCCCACCAACCGGGACCAAAAGGTCCAGATGAACCGGGACCAATGGCCCACGTGGCCCGGCCGGCCCCCTAGGCTCACGAACCGGGACCAATGGAGGCATTGGTCCCGGTTCTGGACTGAACCGGGACTAATGGCCTGACCCGGCCTGGACCAAAGCCTTGTTTTCTACTAGTGAAAAGTGTTTGAACCGCGTGGTTCGGACCGGATTTGATGCATACTAGGCTACTAGCATTGGAGTTGCCCTAACCTTTCCATATGCAAGCATCATCATCACTAGTTTAATCGTAGAACGAGATAGTCCCACGGTTCGTTTCAGCGGCCACCGACGGGAGGCACGTGCGACGTTGTTTCTCCACTACTATTAAACAATCAAACAAGAACTTTCTTACGTGCACCCCGTAAAACATACACGGATTCATTATGATCGCATGATTAAGCCCAGTAAACTCAATCTAACAGCTAGCCTTAACCTAATCCATTCTCTATGTGCACTTAACAATTTACATTGACTGACCATGCTTCACCATATGAAACTCCACGTCCGATCAATTAGGAAACTATAATCATGATCGCATTTTCTTAGGAAACTAATCACGATCACATCTTCTTAGGAAACTAATCATGATCACATTTTATTAGGAAACTAATCATGATCGCATTTTTTAGTGCTTCGGATTTTTAGCTTTGGATTTTAAGTGCTTTGACACTTCGTGCAGAATGAACTAAACATTTACATGTCAAGAGCATCTTGATGCATATAAAGAGTAAACAAAGGCATGAAATAACGAGTTGTATGGGTTGATTTATACTCTCCAGTTTTATGTACGTTTGTGACTGTGTGTACCAGACATGAACATGAAGGAAATATGCCCTAGAGGCATTAATAAAGTCATTATTTATTTCCTTATTTCATGATAAATGTTTATTATTCATGCTAGAATTGTATTAATAATGATGGTGCAACTTATTTGTGGCACTACCGTTTAGGTCATAGTGATACACATAATCATAATATTGAAACCAAAAGATGCAAGGTTAATATTGAAACCAAAAGATGCAAGGTTAATAATGATGGTGCAACTTATTTGTGGCACTACCGTTTAGGTCATATTGGTGTAAAGCGCATGAAGAAACTCCATGCTGATGGGCTTTTGGAATCACTTGATTATGAATCAGTTGATGCTTGCGAACCATGCCTCATGGGCAAGATGACTAAGACTCTGTTCTTCGGAACAATTGAGCGAGCAACAGATTTGTTGGAAATCATACACACTGATGTATGTGGTCCGATGAATATTGAGGCTCGCGACAAGTATCATTATTTTCTGATCTTCACAAATGATTTGAGCAGATATGAGTATATCTACTTGATGAAACATAAGTCTGAAACATTTGAAAAGTTCAAAGAATTTCAGAGTGAAGTGAAAAGTCATCGTAACAAGAAAATAAAGTTTCTACAATCTGATCATAGAGAAGAGTATTTGAGTTATGAGTTTGGCCTTCAGTTAAAAACAATGTGAAATAGTTTCACTACTCACGCCACCTGGAACACCACAATATAATGGTGTGTCCGAACGTCATAGCCGTACTTTATTAGATATGGTGCGATCTATGATGTCTCTTACCGATCTACCACTATCATTTTGGGGTTATGCATTAGAGACAGCTGCATTCACGTTAAAAGGGCACCATCTAAATCTGTTGAGACGACACCGTATGAACTATGGTTTGGCAAGAAACCAAAGTTGTCGTTTCTTAAAGTTTGGGGTTGCGATGCTTATATGAAAAAGTTTCATCCTGATAAGCTCAAACTCAAATCGGAGAAGTGCGTCTTCATAGAATACCCAAAAGAAAATGTTGGGTACACCTTCTATCATAGATCTGAAGGCAAGATATTCGTTGCTTAGAATGGATCCTTTCCAGAGAAGGAGTTTCTCTCGAAAGAAGTGAGTGGGAGGAAAGTAGAACTTGATAAGGTAATTGTACCTTCTCCCTTATTGGAAAGTAGTTCATCACAGAAATCTATTCCTCTGGCTACTACACCAATTAGTGAGGAAGCTAATGATGATGATCATGTAACTTCAGATCAAGTTACTACCGAATCTCGTAGGTAAACCAGAGTGAGATCCGCACCGGAGTGGTACGGTAATCCTGTTTTGGAGGTCATGCTACTTGACCATGACGAACCTACGAACTATGAAGAAGCGATGGTGAGCCCAAATTCCGCAAAATGGCTTAAGGCCATGAAATCTGAGATGGGATCCATGTATGAGAACAAAGTACGGACTTTGGTTGACTTGCCCGATGATCGGCAAGCAATTGAGAATAAATGGATCTTCAAGAGGAAGACGGACGCTGATAGTAGTGTTACTATCTACAAAGCTAGAATTGTCGCAAAAGGTTTTCGACAAGTTCAAGGTGTTGACTACGATGAGAGTTTCTCACTCTTATCTATGCTTAAGTCTGTCCGAATCATGTTAGCAATTGCCGCATTTTATGAAATCTCGCAAATGGATAAACAAAACTGCATTCCTTAATAGATTTATTAAAGAAGAGTTGTATATGATACAACCAGAAGGTTTTGTCAATCCTAAAGGTGCTAACAAAATATGCAGCTCCAGCGATCCATCTATGGACTGGTGCAAGCATCTCGGAGTTGGAATATACGCTTTGATAAGTTGATCAAAGCATATAGTTTTATACAGACTTGCGATGAAGCCTGTATTTACAAGAAAGTGAGTGGGAGCACTACAACATTTCTGATAAGTATATGTGAATGACATATTGTTGATCGGAAATAATGTAGAATTATTCTGCAAAGCATAAAGGGGTGTTTGAAAGGAATCTTTCAAAGAAAGACCTCGGTAAAGCTACTTACATATTGAGCATCAAGATCTGTAGAGATAGATCAAGACGCTTGATAAGTTTTTTCAATGAGTACATACCTTGACAAGATTTTGAAGTAGTTCAAAATGGAACAGTCAAAGAAAGAGTTCTTGCCTGTGTTGCAAGGTGTGAAATTGAGTAAGACTCAAAGCCCGACCACGGCAGAAGATAGAAATAGAATGAAAGTCATTCCCTATGCCTCAGCCATAGGTTCTATAAAGTATGCCATGCTGTGTACCAGATCTATTGTATACCCTAAACTGTGTTAAGCAAGGGAGTACAGTAGTGATCTAAGAGTAGATCACTGGACAGCGGTCAAAATTATCCTTAGTGGAATAAGGAAATATTTCTCAATTATGGAGGTGACAAAAAGGTTCATCGTAAAAAGTTACGTCGATGCAAGTTTTGACACTAATCTAGATGAATCTAAGTCTCAATCTAGATACATATTGAAAGTGGGAGCAATTAGCTAGAGTAAGTCCGTGAAGAGCATTGTTGACATAAATATTTGCAAAATACTTACGGATCTGAATATAACAGACCCGGTGACTAAAATTATCTCACAAAGCAAAACATGATCACACGTTAGTATTCTTTGGGTGTTAATCACACAGCGATGTGAACTAGATTACTGACTCTAGTAAACCCTTTGGGTGTTGGTCACATATCGATGTGGACTATGGGTGTTAATCACATGGTGATGTGAACTATTGCTGTTAAATCACATGGCGATGTGAACTAGATTATTGACTCTAGTGCAAGTGGGAGACTGAAGGAAATATGCCCTAGAGGCAATAATAAAGTTATTATTTATTTCCTTATTTCATGATAAATGTTTATTATTCATGCTAGAATTGTATTAACCGGAAACATAATACATGTGTGAATACATAGACAAACAAAGTGTCACTAGTATGCCTCTACTTGACTAGCTCGTTGATCAAAGATGGTTATGTTTCCTAACCATAGACATGAGTTGTCATTTGATTAATGGGATCACATCATTAGGTGAATGATCTGATTGACATGACCCATTCCATTAGCTTAGCACCCGATCGTTTAGTATGTTGCTATTGCTTTCTTCATGACTTATACATGTTCCTATGACTATGAGATTATGCAACTCCCGTTTGCCGGAGGAACACTTTGTGTGCTACCAAACGTCACAACGTAACTGGGTGATTATAAAGGAGCTCTACAGGTATCTCCAAAGGTACATGTTGGGTTGGCGTATTTCGAGATTAGGATTTGTCACTCCGATTGTCAGAGAGGTATCTCTGGGCCCTCTCGGGAATGCACATCACTTAAGCCTTGCAAGCATTGCAACTAATGAGTTAGTTGTGGGATGATGTATTACAGAACGAGTAAAGAGACTTGCCGGTAACGAGATTGAACTAGGTATGGGATACCGACGATCGAATCTCAGGCAAGTAACATACCGATGACAAAGGGAACAACGTATGTTGTTATGCGGTCTGACCGATAAAGATCTTCGTAGAATATGTAGGAGCCAATATGGGCATCCAGGCCCGCTATTGGTTATTGACCGGAGACGTGTCTCGGTCATGTCTACATTGTTCTCGAACCCGTAGGGTCCGCACGCTTAAGGTTTCGATGACAGTTATATTATGAGTTTATGAGTTTTGATGTACCGAAGGAGTTCGGAGTCCCAGATGAGATTGGGGACATGACGAGGAGTCTCGAAATGGTCGAGACGTAAAGATCGATATATTGGACGACTATATTCGGACATCGGAAAGGTTCCGAGTGATTCGGGTATTTTTCGGAGTACCGGGTAGTTACGGGAGAAGCAATGGGCCTTGATGGGCTTTAGTGGGAAGAGGAGAAAGAGCCAAGGGGCTGCTGCGCCCCCCTCCCCTCTGGTCCGAATTGGACTAGGGAAAAGGGGGCCGGCCACCTCTCCTTCTCCTCCACTTCCTTCTCCCTTCCTCCCCTCTTGGTGGACTCCTACTAGGACTTGGAGTCCTAGTAGGACTCCACATCCTGGCCGCACCAATTGCCTTGGCCGGCCTCCTCCTCCTCCATCCTTTATATACTGAGGCAAGGGGCACCCCATAGACACAAGTTGATCTTTGTGATCGTTCCTTAGCCGTGTGCGGTGCCCCCCTCCACCATATTCCACCTCGGTCATATTGTAGCGGTGCTTAGGCGAAGCCCTACGACAGTAGTACATCAAGATCGTCACCACGCTGTCGTGCTGACGGAACTCTTCCCTGACACTTTGCTGGATCGGAGTCCGGGGATCGTCATCGAGCTGTACGTGTGCTAAGAACTCGGAGGTGCCGGAGTAACGGTGCTTGAATCGGTCGGATCGGGAAGAAGACGTACGACTACTTCCTCTACGTTGTGTCAACGCTTCCGTTGCAATCTACAAGGGTATGTAGATCAGACTCTCCCCCTCGTTGCTATGCATCACCATGATCTTGCGTGTAGGAAATTTTTTGAAATTACTACGTTCCCCAACAGAACATTCATCGTTTCATGCGTTGTCAAGCTTTCCTATACGCCACGAGACGCAAAGCAACCTTTTATGTACCACATGTTGGCATCTACTTGAAATGCAACCAATAATTATACGTGCGTTGCACGTGCACACTTACTAGTTGTAGAAAAAAATGAGAAGAAAAAAAAGGGTTTCCATGCGTCTGGCCAGTTGGTCTAAAATCGGGCTTGCCTGCTGGAGCCTGGTCCTCTCCCAGTGCATTGTTGATTGATTCACGGGAAGAGCGAGGCGAGACGCCAAGAAGTCGGGCAAGTCGTGAGGCCGCCTACCTCCGCCCGCCCAGGACTCGATCTCGATCCCCGTCCTCCTGCCCGCGAGCCAGTTTGGACGCCGCGGGAGCGCCCAGATCACGCCATGAATCCCGAGTAGTAAGTCCCTCCCTCCTCTGCTCCCCCCCAGCAGTTCCGATCGGGGTCGGGGCTTTTAGGGTGAGATGAGATCTCGCTGGATCTGGCGCGGGGGAGAGTTGACCCTCGATCCCAGCAGATTCGTCGCGTTTTCTCTTTTCTTGCTTGGTCTGGATCGCGTCCGCGAGGGGAATGCCACCTAGGAGAGTTTGTTTAAATTATTAGGTGAAATTTGAAGCGTAATAGTTTGCTCTATGGACCTATCTCGCTGGATGCCGCGGGGTAGATGCGCTTCATTTTGATTAGTGTTTCGAGGGGCTGTTTATTGTGGATTTCAGGTTTCTACTACGGAGTACTATCTAATGGCAGTAAAAGAACAGGCAATTTTGTCTGCACAAGGAGGATAGGTCTATTTCGGTGAATTATGCATGCTAATATCACTTGCACCATCTCTAGTTTCGCAATCACTTTGTTGAGTCTCATGTTTTTACTCCCAAAAAGGAATGAAAGAAAAAAACATTCATATCCTACTTGTTGATACTGTTTGGCTAAATTATGGGTCAGTTGATCGGATTTGCATATTTCTAGAATGCACCAGTCTGCTCAACATCCTTTACATGCACGACCTAATGCTTGTTTGTTCGTGGGCTGATATAACTGTTCGTTCGGTTACTGCTCTAACTGTGGTTGCACTTCACTCATTCAATGTTACAATATCATTGTATCTGAATGCAGCAAGGGGAACTATTTTACATTCTTTCACACGCTAGTCCATAGGGATCAAAGGGATCTATTTGCCTAGCAAAACTGACATTTTGGCTGAGTATTAAACACTAAAATATCTCTTCATCTGTCGCTGCCTAGGTGTCTAAGCCTGACAATATTATTCCATCTAATTGTTGTGTGTTATTATCTTGAGAATACATTGCTCTTTGAGTAGATGATTTTTCATATAAAAAACTTTTTCATCCGAGTTAGTATGCAAAAGTTATGCCCATTTTTACAAATTTCAGAGAGATTTTGCAAATAAAGTCAAAATTCACATTTGCAAATTTTCCCAACTACTAGACCACATATCACATGGGAAACTTATTTTATTTTATTTTTTTGACATTTTCGTTTATTTTTTTTAAACTTAAAAGGCGATCCAAGGGGGGGGGGGGGGGTAGAGTTTGAAAATGGGACCTTTAGTACCGGTTCGTGGCAAGAACCGGGACTAAAGGTCTCAACCCCATTAGTCCCGGTTCGTGCCTCAAACTGGGACTAAAGGTCTAATCTTTAGTCCCGGTTTGAGGCACGAACCGGGACCAATGGTTGTGGGCTAGGAGCGAGGCCCATTGGTCCCGGTTCATCCCACCAACCGGGACCAAAAGGTCCAGATGAACCGGGACCAATGGCCCACGTGGCCCGGCCGGCCCCCTGGGCTCACGAACCGGGACCAATGGGGGCATTGGTCCCGGTTCTGGACTGAACCGGGACTAATGGCCTGACCCAGCCTGGGCCAAAGCCCTGTTTTCTAATAGTGAAAAGTGTTTGAACCGCGTGGTTCAGACCGGATTTGATGCATACTAGGCTACTAGCATTGGAGTTGCCCTAACCTTTCCATATGCAAGCATCATCATCACTAGTTTAATCGTACAACGAGATAGTCCCATGGTTCGTTTCAGCGGCCACCGACGGGAGGCACATGCGACGTTGTTTGTCCACTATTATTAAAAAATCAAACAAGAACTTTCTTACGTGCACCCCGTAAAACGTACACGGATTCATTATGACCGCATGATTAAGCCCAGTAAACTCAATCTAACGGCTAGCCTTAACCTAATCCATTCTCTGTGTGCACTTAACAATTTACATTGACTGACCGTGCATCATCATATGAAACTCCACGTCCGATCAATTAGGAAACTATAATCATGATCGCGTTTTCTTAGGAAACTAATCACGATCACATCTTCTTAGGAAACTAATCACGATCACGTTTTATTAGGAAACTCATCATGATCGCATTTTTTAGTGCTTTGGATTTTTCGCTTTGGATTTTTAGTGCTTTGACACTTCGTGCAGAATGAACCAAACATTTACATGTCAAGAGCATCTTGATGCATATAAAGAGTAAAAAGAGGCATGAAATAATGAGTTGTATGGGTTGATTTATACTCTCCAGTTTTATGTACGTTTGTGACTGTGTGTACCAGACATGAACATTCATCATTTCATGCGTTGTCAAGCTTTCCTATACGCCACGAGACGCAAAGCAACCTTTTATCTACCACATGTTGGCATCTACTTGAAATGCAACCAATAATTATACGTGCGTTGCACGTGCACACTTACTAGTTGCAGAGAAAAATGAGAAGAAAAAAAAGGGTTTCCACGCGTCTGGCCAATTGGTCTAAAATCGGGCTGGCCTGCTGGAGCCTGGTCCTCTCCCAGCGCATTGTTGATTGATTCACGGGAAGAGCGAGACGAGACGCCAAGAAGTCGGGCAAGTCGTGAGGCCGCCTGCCTCCGCCCGCCCAGGACTCGATCTCGATCCCCGTCCTCCTGCCCGCGAGCCAGATTGGACGCCTCGGGACCGCCCAGATCCCGCCATGAATCCCGAGTAGTATGTCCCTCCCTCCTCTGCTTCCCCCCCAGCAGTTCCGATCGGGGTCGGGGCTTTTAGGGTGAGATGAGATCTCGCTGGATCTGGCGCGGGGGAGAGTTGACCCTCGATCCCAGCAGATTCGTCGTGTTTTTTCTTTTCTTGCTTGGTCTGGATCGCGTCCGCGAGGGGAATGCCACCTAGGAGAGTTTGTTTAAATTATTAGGTGAAATTTGAAGCGTAATCGTTTGCTCTCTGGACCTATCTCGCTGGATGCCGCGGGGTAGATGCGCTTCATTTTGCTTAGTGTTTCGAGGGGCTGTTTATTGTGGATTTCAGGTTTCTACTACGGAGTACTATCTAATGGCAGTAAAAGAACAGGCAATTTTTTCTGCACAAGGAGGAAAGGTCTATTTTGGTGAATTATGCATGCTAATATCACTTGCACCATCTCTAGTTTCGCAATCACTTTGTTGAATCTCATGTTTTTACTCCCAAAAAGGATTGAAAGAAAAAAACATTCATATCCTACTTGTTGATACTGTTTGGCTAAATTAAGGGTCAGTTGATCGGATTTGCATATTTCTAGAATGCACCAGTCTGCTCAACATCCTTTACATGCACGACCCAATGCTTGTTTGTTCATGGGCTGATATAACTGTTCGTTCGGTTACTGCTCTAACTGTGGTTGCACTTCACTCATTCAATGTTACAATATCATTGTATCTGAATGCTGCAAGGGGAACTATTTTACATTCTTTCACACGCTAGTCCATAGGGATCAAAGGGATCTATTAGCCTAGCAAAACTGACATTTTGGCTGAGTATTAAACACTAAAATATCTCTTCATCTGTCGCTGCCTAGGTGTCTAAGCCTGACAATATTATTCCATCTAATTGTTGTGTGTTATTATCTTGAGAATACATTGCTCTTTGAGTATATGATTTTTCATATAAAAAACTTTTTCATCCGAGTCAGTATGCAAAAGTTATGCCCATTTTTACAAATTTCAGAGAGATTTTGCAAATAAAGTCAAAATTCACATTTGCAAATTTTCCCAACAACTAGACCACATATCACATGGGAAACTTATTTTCTTTTATTTTTCTGAAATTTCCATCATTTTCTTTTATTTTTCTTAAAACTGAAAAGACGATCCACTGGGGGGTATAGTTTGAAAATGGGACCTTTAGTACCGGTTCGTGGCAAGAACTGGGACTAAAGGTCTCAACCCCATTAGTCCCGGTTCGTGCCTCAAACCGGGACTAAAGGTCTAATCTTTAGTCCTGGTTTGAGGCACGAACCGGGACCAATGGTTGTGGGCCCGGAGCGAGGCCCATGCTGGTCCCGGTTCATCCCACCAACCGGGACCAAAAGGTCCAGATGAACCGGGACCAATGGCCCACGTGGCCCGGCCGGCCCCCTGGGCTCACGAACCGGGACCAATGGGGGCATTGGTCCCGGTTCTGGACTGAACCGGGACTAATGGCCTGACCTGGCCTGGAGCAAAGCCCTGTTTTCTACTAGTGAAAAGTGTTTGAACCGCGTGGTTCGGACCGGATTTGATGCATACTAGGCTACTAGCATTGGAGTTGCCCTAACCTTTCCATATGCAAGCATCATCATCACTAGTTTAATCGTACAACGAGATAGTCCCATGGTTCGTTTCAGCGGCCACCGACGGGAGGCACGTGCGACGTTGTTTGTCCACTATTATTAAACAATCAAACAAGAACTTTCTTACGTGCACCCCGTAAAACGTACACGGATTCATTATGACCGCATGATTAAGCCCAGTAAACTCAATCTAACGGCTAGCCTTAACCTAATCCATTCTCTGTGTGCACTTAACAATTTACATTGACTCACCGTGCTTCACCATATGAAACTCCATGTCCGATCAATTAGGAAACTATAATCATGATCGCGTTTTCTTAGGAAACTAACCACGATCACATCTTCTTAGGAAACTAATCACAATCATGTTTTATTAGGAAACTAATCATGATCGCATTTTTTAGTGCTTTGGATTTTTAGCTTTGGATTTTTAGTGCTTTGACACGTTGGGCAGAATGAACTAAACATTTACATGTCAAGAGCATCTTGATGCATATAAAGAGTAAACAAAGGCATGAAATAACGAGTTGTATGGGTTGATTTATACTCTCAAGTTTTATGTACGTTTGTGACTGTGTGTACCAGACATGAACATTCATCGTTTCATGCGTTGTCAAGCTTTCCTCTACGCCACGAGACGCAAAGCAACCTTTTATCTACCACATGTTGGCATCTACTTGAAATGCAACCAATAATTATACGTGCGCTGCACGTGCACACTTACTAGTTGCAGAGAAAAATGAGAAGAAAAAAAAGGGTTTCCACGCGTCTGGCCAATTGGTCTAAAATCGGGCTGGCCTGCTGGAGCCTGGTCCTCTCCCAGCGCATTGTTGATTGATTCACGGGAAGAGCGAGACGAGACGCCAAGAAGTCGGGCAAGTCGTGAGGCCGCCTGCCTCCGCCCGCCCAGGACTCGATCTCGATCCCCGTCCTCCTTCCCGCGAGCCAGATTGGACGCCGCGGGAGCGCCCAGATGTCACACCCTAGCTAGTCCATGCATTAGAGTGTGCATCATGTTTATTTTCGTCAGAAACTTGAAATGGGAAAGGCAGAACCCCCAGCACCCCTCCTGAAATCAACTAGGGTTTACTAAAAATAATTTCAATGAACCTGAAATGCCCTTCTAAAATTTTCACCCTCTTTGCCTTGGGTTAGAACCTCTGGCAAAATAGGTGCACAATTTTCTAGGTCAACAAAGGTCACTTGATTAAATCATATGTATGTTGCCTTTGGACATTTAAATGCTAATAAATAATTTAAATGTTCAAATAATTCTGGAAGTAAATGTTTTCTGTTGGAAATAATCTAAACATAGGCCACATTTATTTTCAGTATTTTTGGAAACGTTTTAGTATTTTATTTAAAGCTAAACAGTTGCAATTTAATAGAAAACAGAAACAAAAAATCAAAAAAAGAGAGAAGAAAGCCCACCTGTGCCTTACCTGTGCTGGCCCAGCCACCTGGCTCGGCCCAGCCTGCTGGCGCTGCCAGTCGTCGTCCTCCTCGCGCCAGAAGGACGCGGAGCGCGTGGCCGGCGCCCGCGGCCACACGCCGGCCACCTCCTGCTTCCGCCGACGCCCGGGAGACGCCCTGAAGTGCCACGCGACCCCCACATCTCCCTCTCGCACTCGCTCACTCTCCCCCTCGTCTTCCTCTCTCTCTCCCGCGACGGCCGAGCGCGTACCTCGCCGCCGATCGCCGTAGTCGCCACCACAGGCACCCCCTCGCCTCTCCGACAAGCCCATTAGCTCCGCCTCGACTCCCTCGTCCTCCCCACCGAGCCACGCATCGCCGGAGGCCCTGCATCACCGCCCTCGCCCTCGTCTTCAACCTCGGGCACCCGAGCCATCTCCGGTCGAATTCGCCGCCGCCAGAACCTCCCCGAGCCCGGTGACCCCCTCTCCGACTCCGCTGTGAGCTCCTCTTCCTTTCCCCCTAGTTCCCGTGCTCGATTACGCCTCGTAGCCACCGCTCCCTCTGAGCCCGAGCGCTCCTCGCCGCCGGCCATGTCGCCTCGTGGCTACGGCCGTGTAAGCACGCGTCCGAGCGCCTCACTGTGCTCAGTACAGCACCAGGAACCCATAGCCACCCCAGTTTCCCCCTCCCGTGCATCGTAGCATCGATTCCGACCTCGCCCGAACTCCGGCCGCCGCCACGAGCTCGATTCCGGCGAGCTCGCTCCACCCCAGCTCCTCCCACCTGCCCCACTAGATGCGCACGAGCCCCAGCTACGCGTAGCACGTCTCCGCCGTCGATTTGGTCACAGGAGGACCAAATCCGAAGCCCTCCGCCGTCTCGGGCCTCGCCGGCGTCGAGCCGCCGGCGAGTTGACCCAGTTTGACCCTGGGTGGGCCCAGGAAGACCCCCCCCCCTGAGTCTATGACAGGTGGGGCCGGTCGGCTAACTAAATTAGGATTAGTCTTAATTAATTTTAATTAAATCAGTCACTGACATGTGGGCCCAGGCCCTACTGATAAATAATTAGTGTTAATCTAATTTTGCTAATTAGCTGAGAGGCTGACAGAAGGGGCCCACCAGTCAGGTTTGACCTGGGTTGGCGCCTTTGACCTGCTGACGTCACCCTGACGCGTTGCTGACGCAGTAATTGATTTTCTGGATTTATTTTTATATAGGAAATTCCAAAAAATAGTTCAAACTTCAAAAATTCATAGAAATTCAACCATAGCTCCAAATGAGACAAATTATATATGAAAAATTATCAGAAAAATTCAATCTATCCATCTGTAATGGTTTCATGCATGAGAAAACAAGCTTACCTTGCTGTTTAGGCAGAATAAGGTAATGCACTATAAATGCCATGTTTAATGAGCTAATATTTGAATCCTTGATTCAAATGAGTTCATCCCTTTCTACTTTAGCCTGCATTAGGCCAAGACACAATCATATTGCCATGTCATAGCATGCATCATATTGTTGCATATTGTCGTGTGTTGATTGTGTTCCGATGTGTTCTCCGTGGTAGGTTCTGCCTCCGAGGATATTCACGAGTATCCAACTGAAGGGCAGTATCCCGCTACCACTCCATCAGGCAAGCAACCATTGATCATTCCGATACAACCCATGTTCTCGCTCCTGCTCTTGTTTACTGCATTAAGACATCGCGATTCAAACTGCTGTGTGCTACGGTAGTTGAACCCTTATCCTCTGCATGACCTGTCATTGCCACAGTAACTAGATGAAACCCACTAGCATGTGTAGGAGTTGTTTGAGCCATGTTTTGTGATTCCTGCCTTGTTATGCCTGCTATGCTTAGAGTTGTGTCAGGTTTGGCTCATCTGGGTGATGGGCTAGAGTGAAATGCTTATGTCGGTAATGTGAGGGATGTGTTGAACATGTTTTGGTAAAGGTATCGATGAGAGGCCATGTAGGAGTACATGGTGGGTTGTTTCATTGAGGCCGTCCCTAAGAACTGAGATCTGTATGTGTGATTTAAGATGCAGTTACTACCGTACATTGGGCCCGAAACCAATGGACCCCCTCGGCTTCTTAATCACCCTAGTACTCTGCCCAGGAGTTGAAATTAGTTTCTGGTGTTTGTAGGTTATGTGTTGGCGGCCGTGCGTAGCGCTGACCCTAGGGGTGGGCTATGTTGCGGTAGATACACCGTGGCACGGTGTACCGAGTCACCCGTTTGGTGTCTCGGGAACCCTGTTCACATCGTTCGGGGCCGTATGTGGAAACCTCGGCCGGACTCCCTGCGGATGGAACCTGGATAGGCGATAAACCTGGACTAGGGGCTTAAGTGTTTAGGTAGGCCGTGGCCGACACCCTCGCTGGGCTTCCGCTTGAAGGTTGCCGAGTAGATGTCGTGTAAGCGGCGGTAAGTGGTGAAAGCGTGTATGACGAAGTACACCCCTGCAGGGTATAAAACTATTCGAATAGCCGCGTCCGCGGTAAAGGACTTCTTGATTGCCTATACAGTTCATAGACAAGTTGATGAATACTACTAAAAGACTCAAGATAAGTGTGAGTATCGAGGATGGCCCTCTTGTAGGATGATGAGGGAGGATCCCCGGTGGTGTATTGTGTTGGTGAGTAGTGGACTCGTGTGCGAAACTATTTTATTGGTGAAGATCCGTAGGATAGCTTAGCCAAGAGTCAAAGCTGGCTTCCTGCATCAACCCCACCACCTTCTTGAGAATAAGCATGTATAGTAGGTTCTGATGTAAGACTTGCAGAGTACCTTTGTACTCATGTTTGCTTATTTATTGTTTTCAGACGACAACACTGCCCCCTCCGATGGGTTTTATGTAGACCTTGACGTCGACAAGTGACTAGCCACCCAGGTGGTGATCCCGGCCATGGAGGGCCCTATGTAGATAGACAGGCTTCGAGAAGACTTCTTTCCTTCTAGAGTCTGTACTCAGACTAGTTGCTTCCGCATGTGCTTGTATGTTTGTATGATTGAGTGTCGGGTCATGTGACCCCTATCTGTATGAACATGTTGTGTATGGCTCTCTGGAGCCTTTAAATAAAGTACTTGAGTTGTAGAGTTTTGTTGTGATGCCATGTTGTATGTACTCATATCGGGCATATTGTGTGTATGATTGAAATGCTTGGTATGAGTGGGATCCGACAATCTAGTTGTTTATCCTTGGCAGCCTTTCTTATGCGGAAATGTAGTCTAGTGTTCCTCGAGCCATAGTAATCCGCTATAGCCCGGTTCACCGGAGTCCTGCTGGCCAAGCACTACTGTTCAGGACACTTGACTGGCCGGCATGTGTTTCACTTCGTCCCTATGTCTGTCCCTTCGGGGAAATGTCACACGGTGACTTCCGGAGACCTGCCTAGCCTGCTACAGCCCGGGCTTCCCCGGAGTCCTGTTAGCCCAGTGTTATAGCCCGGAATCACTCGTTGATGACCGACATGTTCGATGTGATTCATGTATGCCTGTCTCCATAGGCTTGTGCCGCTTTGGGTTCATGACTAGCCATGTCGGCCCGGGTTCTCTGTCATGTGGATGCTAGCGACACTATCATATACGTGAGCCAAAAGGCGCAAACGGTCCCAGGCCATGGTAAGGCGACACCCGTGGGATACCGTGCGTGAGGCCGCAAAGTGATATGAGGTGTTACCGGCTAGATCGATGTGACTTGGAATTGGGGTCCTGACACCAGATCCCGCCATGTATCCCGAGTAGTAAGTCCCTCCCTCCTCTGCTCCCCCCCAGTAGTTCCGATCGAGGTCGGGGCTTTTAGGGTGAGATGAGATCTCGCTGGATATGGCGCGGGGGAGAGTTGACCCTCGATCCCAGCAGATTCGTCGCGTTTTTTCTTTTCTTGCTTGGTATGGATCACGTCCGCGAGGGGAATGCCGCCTAGGAGAGTTTGTTTAAATTATTAGGTGAAATTTGAAGCGTAATCGTTTGCTCTATGGACCTATCTCGCTGGATACCGCGGGGTAGATGCGCTTCATTTTGATTAGTGTTTCGAGGGGTTGTTTATTGTGGATTTCAGGTTTCTACTACGGAGTACTATCTAATGGCAGTAAAAGAACAGACAATTTTGTCTGCACTAGGAGGATAGGTCTATTTTGGTGAATTATGCATGCTAATATCACTTGCACCATCTCTAGTTTCGCAATCACTTTGTTGAGTCTCATGTTTTTACTCCCAAAAAGGAATGAAAGAAAAAACATTAATATCCTACTTGTTGATACTGTTTGACTAAATTATGGGTCAGTTGATCGGATTTGCAAATTTCTAGAATGCACCAGTCTGCTCAACATCCTTTACATGCACGACCCAATGCTTGTTTGTTCGTGGGCTGATATAACTGTTCGTTCGGTTACTGCTCTAACTGTGGTTGCACTTCACTCATTCAATGTTACAATCTCATTGTATCTGAATGCTGCAAGGGGAACTCTTTTACATTCTTTCACGCGCTAGTCCATAGGGATCAAAGGGATCTATTATTCTAGCAAAACTGACATTTTGGCTGAGTATTAAACACTAAAATATCTCTTCATCTGTCGCTGCCTAGGTGTCTAAGCCTGACAATATTATTCCATTTAATTGTTGTGTGTTATTATCTTGAGAATACATTGCTCTTTGAGTAGATGATTTTTCATATAAAAAACATTTTCATCCGAGTTAGTATGCAAAAGTTATGCCCATTATTACAAATTTCAGAGAGATTTTGCAAATAAAGTCAAAATTCACATTTGCAAATTTTCCCAACAACTAGACCACATATCACATGGGAAACTTATTTTCTTTTATTTTTTTGACATTTTCATCATTTTCTTTTATTTTTTTTAAAACTGAAAAGGCGATCCATAGGGGGGGGTAGAGTTTGAAAATGGGACCTTTAGTACCGGTTCGTGGCAAGAACCGGGACTAAAGGTCTCAACCCCATTAGTCCCGGTTCGTGCCTCAAACCGGGACTAAAGGTCTAATCTTTAGTCCAGGTTTGAGGCATGTACCGGGACCAATGGTTGTGGGCCAGGAGCGAGGCCCATCTGTCCCAGTTCATCCCACCAACCGGGACCAATGGCCCACGTGGCCCGGCCGGCCCCCTGGGCTCGCGAACCGGGACCAATGGGGGCATTGGTCCCGGTTCTAGACTGAACTGGGACTAATGGCCTGACACGGCCTGGACCAAAGCCCTGTTTTCTACTAGTGAAAAGTGTTTGAACCGCGTGGTTCGGACCAGATCTGATGCATACTAGGCTACTAGCATTGGAGTTGCCCTAACCTTTCCATATGCAAGCATCATCATCACTAGTTTAATCGTAGAACGAGATAGTCCCAAGGTTCGTTTCAGCGGCCACCGACGGGAGGCACGTGCGACGTTGTTTCTCCACTACTATTAAACAATCAAAGAAGAACTTTCTGACGTGCACCCCATAAAACGTACACGGATTCATTATGACCGCATGATTAAGCCCAGTAAACTCAATCTAACGGCTAGCCTTAACCTAATCCATTCTCTGTGTGCACTTAAACAATTTACATTGACTGACCGTGCTTCACCATATGAAACTCCACGTTCGATCAATTAGGAAACTATAATCATGATCGCGTTTTCTTAGGAAACTAAACACGATCACATCTTCTTAGGAAACTAATCACGATCACGTTTTATTAGGAAACTAATCATGATCGCATTTTTTAGTGCTTTGGATTTTTAGCTTTGGATTTTTAGTGCTTTGACACTTCGTGTAGAATGAACTAAACATTTACATGTCAAGAGCATCTTGATGCATATAAAGAGTAAACGGAGGCATGAAATAACGAGTTGTATGGGTTGATTTATACTCTCCAGTTTTACGTATGTTTGTGACTGTGTGTACCAGACATGAACATTCATCATTTCATGCGTTGTCAAGCTTTCCTATACGCCACGAGACGCAAAGCAACCTTTTATCTAGCACATGTTGGCATCTACTTGAAATGCAACCAATAATTATATGTGCGTTGCACGTGCACACTTACTAGTTGCAGAGAAAAATGAGAAGAAAAAAAAGGGTTTCCACTCGTCTGGCCAGTTGGTCTAAAATCCGGCTGGCCTCCTGGAGCCTGTTCCTCTCCCAGTGCATTGTTGATTGATTCACGGGAAGAGCGAGACGAGACGCCAAGAAGTCAGGCAAGTCGTGAGGCCGCCTGCCTCCGCCCGCCCAGGACTCGATCTCGATCCCCGTCCTCCTGCCCGCGAGCCAGATTGGACGCCGCGGGAGCGCCCAGATCCCGCCATGAATCCCGAGTAGTAAGTCCGTCCCTCCTCCTGCTCCCCCCAGCAGTTTCAATCGGGGTCGGGGCTTTTAGGGTGAGATGAGATCTCGCTGGATCTGGCGCGGGGGAGAGTTGACCCTCGATCCCAGCAGATTCGTCGCGTTTTTTCTTTTCTTGCTTGGTCTGGATCGCGTCGCGAGGGGAATGCCACCTAGGAGAGTTTGTTTAAATTATTAGGTGAAATTTGAAGCGTAATAGTTTGCTCTATGGACCTATCTTGCTGGATGCCGCGAGGTAGATGCGCTTCATTTTGATTAGTGTTTCGAGGGGCTATTTATTGTGGATTTCAGGTTTCTACTACGGAGTACTATCTAATGGCAGTAAAAGAATAGGCAATTTTGTCTGCACAAGGAGGATAGGTCTATTTTGGTGAATTATGCATGCTAATATCACTTGCACCATCTCTAGTTTCGCAATCACTTTGTTGAGTCTCATGTTTTTACTCCCAAAAAGGAATGAAAGAAAAAAACATTCATATCCTACTTGTTGATACTGTTTTGGCTAAATTATGGGTCAGTTGATCGGATTTGCATATTTCTAGAATGCACCAGTCTGCTCAACATCCTTTACATGCACGACCCAATGCTTGTTTGTTCGTGGGCTGATATAACTGCTCGTTCGGTTACTGCTCTAACTGTGGTTGCACTTCACTCATTCAATGTTACAATATCATTGTATCTGAATGCTGCAAGGGGAACTATTTGACATTCTTTCACACGCTAGTCCATCGGGATCAAAGGGATCTATTAGCCTAGCAAAACTGACATTTTGGCCGAGTATTAAACACTAAAATATCTCTTCATCTGTCGCTGCCTAGGTGTCTAAGCCTGACAATATTATTCCATCTAATTGTTGTGTGTTATTATCTTGAGAATACATTGCTCTTTGAGTAGATGATTTTTCATATAAAAAACTTTTTCATCCGAGTTAGTATGCAAAAGTTATGCCCATTTTTACAAATTTCAGAGAGATTTTGCAAATAAAGTCAAAATTCACATTTGCAAATTTTCCCAACAACTAGACCACATATCACATGGGAAACTTATTTTATTTTATTTTTTTGACATTTCCATCATTTTCGTTTATTTTTTTTTAAAACTTAAAAGGCGATCCAAGGGGGGGTAGAGTTTGAAAATGGGACCTTTAGTACCGGTTCGTGGCAAGAACCGGGACTAAAGGTCTCAACCCCATTAGTCCCAGTTCGTGCCTCAAACCGGGACTAAAGGTCTAATCTTTAGACCCGGTTTGAGGCACGAACCGGGACCAATGGTTGTGGGCCAGGAGCGAGGCCCATTGGTCCCGGTTCATCCCACCAACCGGGACCAAAAGGAACAGATGAACCGGGACCAATGGCCCACGTGGCCCGGCCGGCCCCCTGGGCTCACGAACCGGGACCAATGGGGGCATTGGTCCCGGTTCTGGACTGAACCAGGACTAATGGCCTGACCCGGCCTGGACCAAAGCCCTGTTTTCTACTAGTGAAAAGTGTTTGAACTGCGTGGTTCAGACCGGATTTGATGCATACTAGGCTACTAGCATTGGAGTTGCCCTAACCTTTCCATATGCAAGCATCATCATCACTAGTTTAATCGTACAACGAGATAGTCCCATGGTTCGTTTCAGCGGCCACCGTCGGGAGGCACGTGCGACGTTGTTTGTCCACTATTATTAAACAATCAAACAAGAACTTTCTTCCGTGCACCCCATAAAATGTACACGGATTTATTATGACCGCATGATTAAGCCCAGTAAACTCAATCTAACGGCTAGCCTTAACCTAATCCATTCTCTGTGTGCACTTAACAATTTACATTGACTGACCGTGCTTCACCATATGAAATTCCACGTCCGATCAATTAGGAAACTATAATCAAGGTCGCGTTTTCTTAGGAAACTAATCACGATCACATCTTCTTAGGAAACTAATCACGATCACGTTTTATTAGGAAACTAATCATGATCGCATTTTTTAGTGCTTTGGATTTTTAGCTTTGGACTTTTAGTGCTTTGACACTTCGTGCAGAATGAACTAAACATTTACATGTCAAGAGCATCTTGATGCATATAAAGAGTAAACGGAGGCATGAAATAACGAGTTGTATGGGTTGATTTATACTCTCCAGTTTTATGTATGTTTGTGACTGTGTGTACCAGACATGAACATTCATCGTTTCATGCGTTGTCAAGATTTCCTATACGCCACGAGACGCAAAGGAACCTTTTATGTACCACATGTTGGCATCTACTTGAAATGCAACCAATAATTATACGTGCGTTGCACGTGCACACTTACTAGTTGCAGAGAAAAATGAGAAGAAAAAAATTTATTTCCACGCGTCTGGCCAGTTGGTCTAAAATCGGGCTGGCCTGCTGGAGCCTGGTCCTCTCCCTGTGCATTGTTGATTGATTCACGGGAAGAGCGAGACGAGACGCCAAGAAGTCGGGCAAGTCGTGAGGCCGCCTGCCTCTGCCTCCCAGGACTCGATCTCGATCCCCGTCCTCCTGCCCGCGAGCCAGATTGGATGCCGCAGGAGCGCCCAGATCCCGCCATGAATCCCGAGTAGTATGTCCCTCCCTCCTCTACTTCCCCCCTAGCAGTTCCGATCGGGGTCGGGGCTTTTAGGGTGAGATGAGATCTCGCTGGATCTGGCGCGGGGGAGAGTTGACCCTCGATCCCAGCAGATTCGTCGCGTTTTTTCTTTTCTTGCTTGGTCTGGATCGCGTCCGCGAGGGCAATGCCACCTAGGCGAGTTTGTTTAAATTATTAGGTGAACTTTGAAGCGTAATCGTTTGCTCTATGGACCTATCTCACTGGATGCCGCGGGGTAGATGCGCTTCATTTTGCTTAGTGTTTTGAGGGGCTGTTTATTGTGGATTTCAGGTTTCTACTACGGAGTACTATCTAATGGCAGTAAAAGAACAGGCAATTTTGTCTGCACAAGGAGGATAGGTCTATTTTGGTGAATTATGCATGCTAATATCACTTGCACCATCTCTAGTTTCGCAATCACTTTGTTGAGTCTCATGTTTTTACTCCCAAAAAGGATTGAAAGAAAAAAACATTCATATCCTAATTGTTGATACTGTTTGGCTAAATTATGGGTCAGTTGATCGGATTTGCATATTTCTAGAATGCACCAGTCTGCTCAACATCCTTTACATGCACGACCCAATGCTTGTTTGTTCGTGGGCTGATATAACTGTTCGTTCGGTTACTGCTCTAACTGTGGTTGCACTTCACTCATTCAATGTTACAATATCATTGTATCTGAATGCTGCAAGGGGAACTATTTTACATTCTTTCACACGCTAGTCCATAGGGATCAAAGATATCTATTAGGCTAGCAAAACTGTCATTTTGGCTGAGTATTAAACACTAAAATATTTCTTCATCTGTCGCTGCCTAGGTGTCTAAGCCTGACAATATTATTCCATCTAATTGTTGTGTGTTATTATCTTGAGAATACATTGCTCTTTGAGTATATGATTTTAAAGATAAAAAACTTTTTCATCCGAGTCAGTATGCAAAAGTTATGCCCATTTTTACAAATTTCAGAGAGATTTTGCAATTAAAGTCAAAATTCACATTTGCAAATTTTCCCAACAACTAGACGACATATCACATGGGAAACTTATTTTCTTTTATTTTTTGGACACTTCCATCATTTTCTTTTATTTTTTTTAAAATTGAAAAGGCTATCCACAGGGGGGGTAGTGTTTGGAAATGGGACCTTTAGTACCAGTTCGTGGCAAGAACCGGGACTAAAGGTCTCAACCCCATTAGTCCCGGTTCGTGCCTCAAACCGGGACTAAAGGTCTAATCTTTAGTCCAGGTTTGAGGCACGAACCGGGACCAATGGTTGTGGGCCAGGAGCGAGGCCCATTGGTCCCGGTTCATCCCACCAACCGGGACCAAAAGGTCCAGATGAACCGGGAACAATGGCCCACGTGGCCCGGCCGGCCCCCTGGGCTCGTGAACCGGGACCAATGGGGGCATTGGTCCCGGTTCTAGACTGAACCGGGACTAATGGCCTGACCCGGCCTGGACCAAAGCCCTGTTTTCTACTAGTGAAAAGTGTTTGAACCGCGTGGTTCGAACCGGATCTGATGCATACTAGGCTACTAGCATTGCAGTTTCCCTAACCTTTCCATATGCAAGCATCATCATCACTAGTTTAATCGTAGAACGAGATAGTCCCAAGGTTCGTTTTAGCGGCCACCGACGGGAGGCACGTGCGACGTTTTTTCTCCACTACTATTAAACAATCAAACAAGAACTTTCTTACGTGCACCCCGTAAAACGTACACGGATTCATTATGACTGCATGATTAAGCCCAGCAAACTCAATCTAATGGCTAGCCTTAACCTAATCCATTCTCTGTGTGCACATAACAATTTACATTGACTGACCGTGCTTCACCATATGAAACTCCACGTCCGATCAATTAGGAAACTATAATCATGATCGCATTTTCTTAGGAAACTAATCACGATCACATCTTCTTAGGAAACCAATCACGATCATGTTTTATTAGGAAACTAATCATGATCGCATTTTGTAGTGCTTTGGATTTTTAGCTTTGGATTTTTAGTGCTTTGACACTTCGTGCAGAATGAACTAAACATTTACATGTCAAGAGCATCTTGATGCATATAAAGAGTAAACCGAGGCATGAAATAACGAGTTGTATGGGTTGATTTATACTCTCCAGTTTTATGTATGTTTGTGACTGTGTGTACCAGACATGAACATTCATCGTTTCATGCGTTGTCAAGGTTTCCTATACGCCACGAGACGCAAAGCAACATTTTATCTAGCACATGTTGGCATCTAGTTGAAATGCAACCAATAATTATACGTGCGTTGCACGTGCACACTTACTAGTTGCAGAGAAAAATGAGAAAAAAAATGGGTTTCCACGCGTCTGGCCAGTTGGTCTAAAATCCGGCTGGCCTGCTGGAGCCTGGTCCTCTCCCAGCGCATTGTTGATTGATTCACGGGAAGAGCGAGACGAGACGCCAAGAAGTCGGGCAAGTCGTGAGGCTGCCTGCCTCCGCCCGCCCAGTACTCGATCTCGATCCCCGTCCTCCTGCCCGCGAGCCAGATTGGACGCCGCGGGAGCGCCTAGATCCCGCCGTGAATCCCGAGTAGTAAATCCCTCCCTCCTCTGCTTCCCCCCCCCCCCAGCAGTTCCGATCGGGGTCGGGGCTTTTATGGTGAGATGAGATCTCGCTGGATCTGGCGCGGGGGAGAGTTGACCCTCGATCCCAGCAGATTCGTCGCGTTTTTTCTTTTCCTGCTTGGTCTGGATCGCGTCCGCGAGGGGAATGCCACCTTGGAGAGTTTGTTTAAATTATTAGGTGAAATTTGAAGCGTAATCATTTGCTCTATGGACCTATCTCGCTGGATGCCGCGGGGTGGATGCACTTCATTTTGATTAGTGTTTCGAGGGGTTGTTGATTGTGGATTTCAGGATTCAACTACGGAGTACTATCTAATGGCAGTAAAAGAACAGGCAATTTTGTCTGCACAAGGAGGATAGGTCTATTTTGGTGAATTATGCATGCTAATATCACTTGCACCATCTCTAGTTTCGCAATCACTTTGTTGAGTCTCATGTTTTTACTCCCAAAAAGGAATGAAAGAAAAAAACATTCATATCCTACTTGTTGATACTGTTTGGCTAAATTATGGGTCAGTTGATCGGATTTGCATGTTTCTAGAATGCACCAGTCTGCTCAACATCCTTTACATGCACGACCCAATGCTTGTTTATTCGTGGGCTGATATAACTGTTCGTTCGGTTACTGCTCTAACTGTGGTTGCACTTCACTCATTCAATGTTACAATATCATTGTATCTGAATGCTGCAAGGGGAACTATTTTACATTCTTTCACACGCTAGTCCATAGGGACCAAAGGGATCTATTAGCCTAGCAAAACTGACATTTTGGCTGAGTATTAAACACTAGAATATCTCTGCATCTGTCGCTGCCTAGGTGTCTAAGCCTGACAATATTATTCCATCTAATTGTTGTGTGTTATTATCTTGAGAATACATTCCTCTTTGAGTAGATGATTTTTCATATAAAAAACTTTTTCATCCGAGTTAGTATGCAAAAGTTATGCCCATTTTTACAAATTTCAGAGAGATTTTGCAAATAAAGTCAAAATTCACATTTGCAAATTTTCCCAACAACTAGACCACATATCAAATGGGAAACTTATTTTCTTTTATTTTTTTGAAATTTCCATCATTTTATTTTATTTTTTTTAAACTGAAAAGGCGATCCACACGGGGGGGGTAGAGTTTGAAAATGGGACCAATAGTACCGGTTCGTGGCCAGAACCGGGACTAAAGGTCTCAACCCCATTAGTCCCGGTTCGTGCCTCAAACCGGGACTAAAGGTCTAATCTTTAGTCCTGGTTTGAGGCACGAACCGGGACCAATGGTTGTGGGCCAGGAGCGAGGCCCATGCTGGTCCCGGTTCATCCCACCAACCGGGACCAAAAGGTCCAGATGGACCGGGACCAATGGCCCACGTGGCCCGGCCGGCCCCCTGGGCTCACGAACCAGGACCAATGGGGGCATTGGTCCCGGTTCTAGACTGAACCGGGACTAATGGCCTGACCCGGCCTGGACCAAAGCCCTATTTTCTACTAGTGAAAAGTGTTTGAACTGCGTGGTTCGGACCGGATTTGATGCATACTAGGCTACTAGCATTGGAGTTGCCCTAACCTTTCCATATGCAAGCATCATCATCACTAGTTTAATCGTAGAACGAGATAGTCCCACGGTTCGTTTCAGCGGCCACCGACGGGAGGCACGTGCGACGTTGTTTCTCCACTACTATTAAACAATTCAACAAGAACTTTCTTACATGCACCCCGTAAAACGTACACGGATTCATTATGACCGCATGATTAAGCCCAGTAAACTCAATCTAACGGCTAGCCTTAACCTAATCCATTCTCTGTGTGCACTTAACAATTTACATTGACTGACCGTGCTTCACCATATGAAACTCCACGTCCGATCAATTAGGAAACTATAATCATGATCGGATTTTCTTAGGAAACTAATCACGATCACATCTTCTTAGGAAAGTAATCACGATCACGTTGTATTAGGAAACTAATCATGATCACATTTCTTAGTGCTTTGGATTTTTAGCTTTGGATTTTTAGTGCTTTGACACTTCGTGCAGAATGAACTAAACACTTACATGTCAAGAGCATCTTGATGCATATAAAGAGTAAACGGAGGCATGAAATAACGAGTTGTATGGGTTGATTTATACTCTCCAGTTTTATGTACGTTTGTGACTGTGTGTACCAGACACGAACATTCATCGTTTCATGCGTTGTCAAGCTTTCCTATATGCCACGAGACGCAAAGCAACCTTTTATCTAGCACATGTTGGCATCTAGTTGAAATGCAACCAATAATTATACGTGCGTTGCACGTGCACACTTACTAGTTGCAGAGAAAAATGAGAAGAAAAAAAGGGTTTCCACGCGTGTGGCCAGTTGGTCTAAAATCGGGCTTGCCTGCTGGAGCCTGGTCCTCTCCCAGCGCATTGTTGATTGATTCATGGGAATAGCGAGATGAGACGCTAAGAAGTCGGGCAAGTCGTGAGGCCGCCTGCCTCCGCCCGCCAAGGACTCGATCTCGATCCCCGTCCTCCTGCCCGCGAGCCAGATTGGACACCGCGGGAGCGCCCAGATCCCGCCATGAATCCCGAGTAGTAAGTCTCTCCCTCCTCTGCTTCTCCCCCCAGCAGTTCCGATCGGGGTCGGGGCTTTTAGGGTGAGATGAGATCTCGCTGGATCTAGCGTGGGGGAGAGTTGACCCTCGATCCCAGCGGATTCGTCGCGTTTTTTCTTTTCTTGCTTATTCTAGATCGCGTCCACGAGGGGAATGCCACCTTGGAGAGTTTGTTTAAATTATTAGGTGAAATTTGAAGCGTAATCGTTTGCTCTATGGACCTATCTCGCTGGATGCCGCGTGGTGGATGCGCTTCATTTTGATTAGTGTTTCGAGGGGTTGTTTATTGTGGATTTCAGGTTTCAACTACGGAGTACTATCTAATGGCAGTAAAAGAACAGGCAATTTTGTCTGCACAAGGAGGATAGGTCTATTTTGGTGAATTATGCATGCTAATATCACTTGCACCATCTCTAGTTTCGCAATCACTTTGTTGAGTCTCATGTTTTTACTCTCAAAAGGGAATGAAAGAAAAAAAACATTCATATCCTACTTGTTGATACTGTTTGGCTAAATTATGGGTCAGTTGATCGGATTTGCATATTTCTAGAATGCACCAGTCTGCTCAACATCCTTTACATGCACGACCCAATGCTTGTTTGTTCGTGGGCTGTTATAACTGTTCATTCGGTTACTGCTCTAACTGTGGTTGCACTTCACTCATTCAATGTTACAATATCATTGTATCTGAATGCTGCAAGGGGAACTATTTTACATTCTTTCACACGCTAGTCCATAGGGATCAAAGGGATCTATTAGCCTAGCAAAACTGACATTTTGGCTGAGTATTAAACACTAGAATATCTCTGCATCTGTCGCTGCCTAGGTATCTAAGCCTGACAATATTATTCCATCTAATTGTTGTGTGTTATTATCTTGATAATACATTGCTCTTTGAGTAGATGATTTTTCATATCAAAAACTTTTTCATCCGAGTTAGTATGCAAAAGTTATGCCCATTTTTACAAATTTCAGAGAGATTTTGCAAATAAAGTCAAAATTCACATTTGCAAATTTTCCCAACAACTAGACCACATATCACATGGGAAACTTATTTTCTTTTATTTTTTGAAATTTCCATCATTTTCTTTTATTTTTCTTAAAACTGAAAAGGCGATCCACAGGGGGGGGTAGAGTTTGAAAATGGGACCTTTAGTACCGTTTCGTGGCAAGAACCGGAACTAAAGGTCTCAACCCCATTAGTCCCGGTTCGTGCCTCAAACCGGGACTAAAGGTCTAATCTTTAGTCCTGGTTTGAGGCACAACCGGGACCAATGGTTGTGGGCCAGGAGCGAGGCCCATGCTAGTCCCGGTTCATCCCACCAACCGGGACCAAAAGGTCCAGATGAACCGGGACCAATGGCCCACGTGGCCCGGCCGGCCCCCTGGGCTCACGAACCGGGACCAATGGGGGCATTGGTCCCGGTTCTAGACTGAACCGGGACTAATGGCCTGACCCGGCCTGGACCGAAGCCCTATTTTCTACTAGTGAAAAGTGTTTGAACCGCGTGGTTCGGACCGGATTTGATGCATACTAGGCTACTAGCATTGGAGTTGCCCTAACCTTTCCATATGCAAGCATCATCATCACTAGTTTAATCGTAGAACGAGATAGTCCCACGGTTCGTTTCAGCGGCCACCGACGGGAGGCACGTGCGACGTTGTTTCTCCACTACTATTAAACAATCAAACAAGAACTTTCTTACATGCACCCCGTAAAACGTACACGGATTCATTATGACCGCATGATTAAGCCCAGTAAACTCAATCTAACGACTAGCCTTAACCTAATCCATTCTCTGTGTGCACTTAACAATTTACATTGACTGACCGTGCTTCACCATATGAAACTGCACGTCCGATCAATTAGGAAACTACAATCATGATCGGGTTTTCTTAGGAAACTAATCACGATCACATCTTCTTAGGAAACTAATCACGATCACGTTTTATTAGGAAACTAATCATGATCGCATTTTTTAGTGCTTTGGATTTTTAGTGCTTTGACACTTCATGCAGAATGAACTAAACATTTACATGTCAAGAGCATCTTGATGCATATAAAGAGTAAACGGAGGCATGAAATAACGAGTTGTATTGGTTGATTTATACTCTCCAGTTTTATGTATGTTTGTGACTGTGTGTACCAGACATGAACATTCATCGTTTCATGCGTTGTCAAGCTTTCCTATACGCCACGAGACGCAAAGCAACCTTTTATGTACCACATGTTGGCATGTACTTGAAATGCAACCAATAATTATACGTGCGTTGCACGTGCACACTTACTAGTTGCAGAGAAAAATGAGAAGAGAAAAAAGGGTTTCCACGCGTCTGGCCAGTTGGTCTAAAATCGGGCTTGCCTGCTGGAGCCTGGTCCTCTCCCAGCGCATTGTTGATTGATTCATGGGAAGAGCGAGATGAGACGCTAAGAAGTCGGGCAAGTCGTGAGGCCGCCTGCCTCCGCCCGCCCAGGACTCGATCTCGATCCCCGTCGTCCTGCCCGCGAGCTAGATTGGACGCCGCGGGAGCGCCCAGATCCCTCCATGAATCCCGAGTAGTAAGTCCCTCCCTCCTCTGCTTCCCCCCCCCCCCCCAGCAGTTCCGATCGGGGTTGGGGCTTTTAGGGTGATATGAGATCTTGCTGGATCTGGCGCGGGGGAGAGTTGACCCTCGATCCCAGCAGATTCTTCGCGTTTTTTATTTTCTTGCTTGGTCTGGATCGCGTCCGCGAGGGGAATGCCACCTAGGAGAGTTTGTTTAAATTATTAGGTGAAATTTGAAGCGTAATTGTTTGCTCTATGGACCTATCTCGCTGGATGCCGCGGGGTAGATGCGCTTCATTTTGATTAGTGTTTCGAGGGGCTGTTTATTGTGGATTTCAGGTTTCTACTACGGAGTAGTATCTAATGGCAGTAAAAGAACAGGCAATTTTGTCTGCAGAAGGAGGATAGGTCTATTTTGGTGAATTATGCATGCTAATATCACTTGCACCATCTCTAGTTTCGCAATCACTTTGTTGAGTCTCATGTTTTTACTCCCAAAAAGGAATGAAAGAAAAAAAATTCATATCCTACTTGTTGATACTGTTTGGCTAAATTATGGGTCAGTTGATCGGATTTGCATATTTCTAGAATGCACCAGTCTGCTCAACATCCTTTACATGCACGACCCAATGCTTGTTTGTTCGTGGGCTGATATAACTGTTCGTTCGGTTACTGCTCCAACTGTGGTTGCACTTCACTCATTCAATGTTACAATATCATTGTATCTGAATGCTGCAAGGGGAACTATTTTACATTCTTTCACACGCTAGTCCATTGGGATCAAAGGGATCTATTAGCCTAGCAAAACTGAGATTTTGGCTGCGTATTGAACACTAAAATATCTCTTCATCTGTCGCTGCCTCGGTGTCTAAGCCTGACAATATTATTCCATCTAATTGCTGTGTGTTATTATCTTGAGAATACATTGCTCTTTGAGTAGATGATTTTTCATATAAAAAACTTTTTCATCCGAGTTAGTATGCAAAAGTTATGCCCATTTTTACAAATTTCAGAGAGATTTTGTAAATAAAGTCAAAATTCACATCTGCAAATTTTCCCAACAACAAGACCACATATCACATGGGAAACATATTTTCTTTTATTTTTTTGACATTTCCATCATTTTCTTTTATTTTTTTTAAACTGAAAAGGCGATCCACAGGGGGGGTGGGTAGCGTTTGAAAATGGGACCTTCAGTACCGGTTCGTGGCAAGAACCGGGACTAAAGGTCTCAACCCCATTAATACCGGTCCGTGCCTCAAACCGGGACTAAAGGTCTAATCTTTAGTCCCAGTTTGAGGCACGAACCGGGACCAATGGTTGTGGGCCAGGAGCGAGGCCCATTGGTCCCGGTTCATCCCACCAACCGGGACCAAAACGAACAGATGAACCGGGACCAATGGCCCACGTGGCCCGGCCGGCCCCCTGGGCTCACGAACCGGGACCAATGGGGGCATTGGTCCCGGTTCTGGACTGAACCAGGACTAATGGCCTGACCCGGCCTAGACCAAAGCCCTGTTTTCTACTAGTGAAAAGTGTTTGAACCGCGTGGTTCGGACCGGATTTGATGCATACTAGGCTACTAGCATTGGAGTTGCCCTAACCTTTCCATATGCAAGCATCATCATCACTAGTTTAATCATAGAACGAGATAGTCCCATGGTTCGTTTCAGCGGCCACTGACGGGAGGCACGTGCGACGTTGTTTCTCCACTACTATTAAACAATCAAACAAGAACCTTCTTACATGCACCCCGTAAAACGTACACGGATTCATTATGACCGCATGATTAAGCCTAGTAAACTCAATCTAACGGCTAGCCTTAACCTAATCCATTCTCTGTGTGCACTTAACAATTTACATTGACTGACCGTGCTTCACCATATGAAACTCCACATCCGATCAATTAGGAAACTATAATCATGATCGCGTTTTCTTAGGAAACTAATCACGATCACATCTTCTTAGGAAACTAATCATGATCACGTTTTATTAGGAAACTAATCATGATCGCATTTTTTAGTGCTTTGGATTTTTAGCTTTGGATTTTTAGTGCTTTGACACTTCGTGCAGAATGAACTAAACATTTACATGTTAAGAGCATCTTGATGCATATAAAGAGTAAACGGAGGCATGAAATAACGAGTTGTATGGGTTGATTTATACTCTCCAGTTTTATGTATGTTTGTGATTGTGTGTACCAGACATGAACATTCATCGTTTCATCTGTTGTCAAGCTTTCCTATACGCCACGAGACGCAAAGCAACCTTTTATCTACCACATGTTGGCATCTACTTGAAATGCAACCAATAATTATACGTGCGTTGCACGTGCACACTTACTAGTTGCAGAGAAAAATGAGAAGAAAAAAAGGGTTTCCACGCGTCTGGCCAGTTGGTCTAAAATCGGGCTGGCCTGCTGGAGCCTGGTCCACTCCCAGCGCATTGTTGATTGATTCACAGGAAGAGGGAGACAAGACGCCAAGAAGTCGGGCAAGTCTTGAGGCCGCCTCCCTCCGCCCGCCCAGGACTCCATCTCGATCCCCGTCCTCCTGCCCGCGAGCCAGATTGGACGCCGCGGGACCGCCCAGATCCCGCCATGAATCCCGAGTAGTAAGTCCCTCCCTCCTCTGCTTCCCCCCCCCCCAGCAGTTCCGATCGGGGTCGGGGCTTTTAGGGTGAGATGAGATCTTGCTAGATCTGGCGCGGGGGAGAGTTGACCCTCGATCCCAGCAGATTCGTCGCGTTTTTTCTTTTCTTGCTTGGTCTCGATCGCTTCCGCGAGGGGAATGCCACCTAGGAGAGTTTGTTTAAATTATTAGGTGAAATTTGAAGCGTAATCGTTTGCTCTATGGACCTATCTCGCTGGATGCCGCGGGGTAGATGCGCTTCATTTTGATTAGTGTTCCGAGGGGTTGTTTATTGTGGATTTCAGGTTTCTACTACGGAGTACTATCTAATGGCAGTAAAAGAACAGGCAATTTTGTCTGCACTAGGAGGATAGGTCTATTTTGGTGAATTATGCATGCTAATATCACTTGCACCATCTCTAGTTTCGCAATCACTTTGTTGAGTCTCATGTTTTTACTCCCAAAAAGGAATGAAAGAAAAAACATTCATATCCTACTTGTTGATACTGTTTGGCTAAATTATGGGTCAGTTGATCGGATTTGCATATTTCTAGAATGCACCAGTCTGCTCAACATCCTTTACATGCACGACCCAATGCTTGTTTGTTCGTGGGCTGATATAACTGTTCGTTCGGTTACTGCTCTAACTGTGGTTGCACTTCACTCATTCAATGTTACAATATCATTGTATCTGAATGCTGCAAGGGGAACTATTTTACATTCTTTCACACGCTAGTCCATAGGGATCAAAGGGATCTATTAGCCTAGCAAAACTGACATTTTGGCTGAGTATTAAACACTAGAATATCTCTGCATCTGTCGCTGCCAAGGTGTCTAAGCCTGACAATATTATTCCATCTAATTGTTGTGTGTTATTATCTTGAGAATACATTGCTCTTTGAGTAGATGATTTTTCATATAAAAAACTTTTTCATCCGAGTTAGTATGCAAAAGTTATGCCCATTTTTACAAATTTCAGAGAGATTTTGCAAATAAAGTCAAAATTAACATTTGCAAATTTTCCCAACAACTAGACCACATATCACATCGGAAACTTATTTTCTTTTATTTTTTGAAATTTCCATCATTTTCTTTTATTTTTCTTAAAACTGAAAAGGCGATCCACAGGGGGGGTAGAGTTTGAAAATGGGACCTTTAGTACCGGTTCGTGGCAAGAACCGGAACTAAAGGTCTCAACCCCATTAGTCCCGGTTCGTGCCTCAAACCGGGACTAAAGGTCTAACCTTTAGTCCTGGTTTGAGGCACGAACCGGGACCAATGGTTGTGGGCCAGGAGCGAGGCCCATGCTAGTCCCGGTTCATCCCACCAACCGGGACCAAAAGGTCCAGATGAACCGGGACCAATGGCCCACATGGCCCGGCCGGCCCCCTGGGCTCACGAACCGGGACCAATGGGGGCATTGGTCCCGGTTCTAGACTGAACCGGGACTAATGGCCTGACCCGGCCTGGACCAAAGCCCTATTTTCTACTAGTGAAAAGTGCTTGAACCGCGTGGTTCGGACCGGATTTGATGCATACTAGGCTACTAGCATTGGAGTTACCCTAACCTTTCCATATGCAAGCATCATCATCACTAGTTTAATCGTAGAACGAGATAGTCCCACGGTTCGTTTCAGCGGCCACCGACGGGAGGCACGTGAGACGTTGTTTCTCCACTACTATTAAACAATCAAACAAGAACTTTCTTACATGCACCCCGTAAAACGTACACGGATTCATTATGACCGCATGATTAAGCCCAGTAAACTCAATCTAACGGCTAGCCTTAACCTAATCCATTCTCTGTGTGCACTTAACAATTTACATTGACTGACCGTGCTTCACCATATGAAACTCCACGTCCGATCAATTAGGAAACTATAAACATGATCGGGTTTTCTTAGGAAACTAATCACGATCACATCTTCTTAGGAAACTAATCACGATCACGTTTTATTAGGAAACTAATCATGATCACATTTTTTTGTGCTTTGGATTTTTAGCTTTGGATTTTTAGTGCTTTGACACTTCATGCAGAATGAACTAAACATTTACATGTCAAGAGCATCTTGATGCATATAAGAGTAAACGGAGGCATGAAATAACGAGTTGTATTGGTTGATTTATACTCTCCAGTTTTATGTACGTTTGTGACTGTGTGTACCAGACATGAACATTCATCGTTTCATGCGTTGTCAAGCTTTCCTATACGCCACGAGACGCAAAGCAACCTTTTATGTACCACATGTTGGCATGTACTTGAAATGCAACCAATAATTATACGTGCGTTGCACGTGCACACTTACTAGTTGCAGAGAAAAATGAGAAGAGAAAAAAGGGTTTCCACGCGTCTGGCCAGTTGGTCTAAAATCGGGCTTGCCTGCTGGAGCCTGGTCCTCTCCCAGCGCATTGTTGATTGATTCATGGGAAGAGCGAGATGAGACGCTAAGAAGTCGGGCAAGTCGTGAGGCCGCCTGCCTCCGCCCGCCCAGGACTCGATCTCGATCCCCGTCCTCCTACCCGCGAGCTAGATTGGATGCCGCGGGAGCGCCCAGATCTCGCCATGAATCCCGAGTAGTAAGTCCCTCCCTCCTCTGCTTCTCCCCCCAGCAGTTCCGATCGGGGTCGGGGCTTTTAAGGTGAGATGAGATCTTGCTGGATCTGGCGCGGGGGAGAGTTGACCCTCGATCCCAGCAGATTCTTCGCGTTTTTTCTTTTCTTGCTTGGTATGGATCGCGTCCGCGAGGGGAATGCCACCTAGGAGAGTTTGTTTAAATTATTAGGTGAAATTTGAAGCGTAATCGTTTGCTCTATGGACCTATCTCGCTGGATGCCGTGGGGTAGATGCGCTTCATTTTGATTAGTGTTTCGAGGGGCTGTTTATTGTGGATTTCAGGTTTCTACTACGGAGTACTATCTAATGGCAGTAAAAGAACAGGCAATTTTGTCTGCAGAAGGAGGATAGGTCTATTTTGGTGAATTATGCATGCTAATATCACTTGCACCATCTCTAGTTTTGCAATCACTTTGTTGAGTCTCATGTTTTTACTCCCAAAAAGGAATGAAAGAAAAAAACATTCATATCCTACTTGTTGATACTGTTTGGCTAAATTATGGGTCAGTTGATCGGATTTGCATATTTCTAGAATGCACCAGTCTGCTCAACATCCTTTACATGCATGACCCAATGCTTGTTTGCTCGTGGGATGATATAACTGTTCGTTCGGTTACTGCTCTAACTGTGGTTGCACATCACTCATTCAATGTTACAGTATCATTGTATCTTAATGCTGCAAGGGGAACTATTTTACATTCTTTCACACGCTAGTCCATAGGGATCAAAGGGATCTGTTAGCCTAGCAAAACTGACATTTTGGCTGAGTATTAAACACTAAAATATCTCTTCATCTGTCGCTGCCTAGGTGTCTAAGCCTGACAATATTATTCCATCTAATTGTTGTGTGTTATTATCTTGAGAATACATTGCTCTTTGAGTAGATGATTTTTCATATCAAAAACTTTTTCATCCGAGTTAGTATGCAAAAGTTATGCCCATTTTTACAAATTTCAGAGAGATTTTGCAAATAAAGTCAAAATTCACATTTGCAAATTTTCCCAACAACTAGACCACATGTCACATGGGAAACTTATTTTCTTTTATTTTTTGAAATTTCCATCATTTTCTTTTATTTTTCTTAAAACTGAAAAGGCGATCCACAGGGGGGGTAGAGTTTGAAAATGGGACCTTTAGTACCGGTTCGTGGCAAGAACCGGAACTAAAGGTCTCAACCCCATTAGTCCCGGTTCGTGCCTCAAACCGGGACTAAAGGTCTAATCTTTAGTCCTGGTTTGAGGCACGAACCGGGACCAATGGTTGTGGGCCAGGAGCGAGGCCCATGCTAGTCCCGGTTCATCCCACCAACCGGGACCAAAAGGTCCAGATGAACCGGGACCAATGGCCCACGTGGCCCGGCCGGCCCCCTGGTCTCACGAACCGGGACCAATGGGGGCATTGGTCCCGGTTCTAGACTGAACCGGGACTAATGGCCTGACCCGGCCTGGACCAAAGCCCTATTTTCTACTAGTGAAAAGTGTTTGAACCGCGTGGTTCGGACCGGATTTGATGCATACTAGGCTACTAGCATTGGAGTTGCCCTAACCTTTCCATATGCAAGCATCATCATCACTAGTTTAATCGTAGAACGAGATAGTCCCACGGTTCGTTTCAGCGGCCACCGACGGGAGGCACGTGCGACGTTGTTTCTCCACTACTATTAAACAATCAAACAAGAACTTTCTTACATGCACCCCGTAAAACGTACACGGATTCATTATGACCGCATGATTAAGCCCAGTAAACTCAATCTAACGGCTAGCCTTAACCTAATCCATTCTCTGTGTGCACTTAACAATTTACATTGACTCACCGTGCTTCACCATATGAAACTCCACGTCCGATCAATTAGGAAACTATAATCATGATCGGGTTTTCTTAGGAAACTAATCACGATCACATCTTCTTAGGAAACTAATCACGATCACGTTTTATTAGGAAACTAATCATGATCACATTTTTTAGTGCTTTGGATTTTTAGCTTTGGATTTTTAGTGCTTTGACACTTCATGCAGAATGAACTAAACATTTACATGTCAAGAGCATCTTGATGCATATAAAGAGTAAACGGAGGCATGAAATAACGAGTTGTATTGGTTGATTTATACTCTCCAGTTTTATGTACGTTTGTGACTGTGTGTACCAGACATGAACATTCATCGTTTCATAGGTTGTCAAGCTTTCCTATACGCCACGAGACGCAAAGCAACCTTTTATGTACCACATGTTGGCATGTACTTGAAATGCAACCAATAATTATACGTGCGTTGCACGTGCACACTTACTAGTTGCAGAGAAAAATGAGAAGAGAAAAAAGGGTTTCCACGCGTCTGGCCAGTTGGTCTAAAATCGGGCTTGCCTGCTGGAGCCTGGTCCTCTCCCAGCGCATTGTTGATTGATTCATGGGAAGAGCGAGATGAGACGCTAAGAAGTCGGGCAAGTCGTGAGGCCGCCTGCCTCCGCCCGCCCAGGACTCGATCTCGATCCCCGTCCTCCTACCCGCGAGCTAGATTGGACGCCGCGGGAGCGCCCAGATCCCGCCATGAATCCCGAGTAGTAAGTCCCTCCCTCCTCTGCTTCTCCCCCCAGCAGTTCCGATCGGGGTCGGGGCTTTTAGGGTGAGATGAGATCTTGCTGGATCTAGCGCGGGGGAGAATTGACCCTCGATCCCAGCAGATTCTTCGCGTTTTTTCTTTTCTTGCTTGGTCTGGATCGCGTCCGCGAGGGGAATGCCACCTAGGAGAGTTTGTTTAAATTATTAGGTGAAATTTGAAGCGTAATTGTTTGCTCTATGGACCTATCTCGCTGGATGCCGCGGGGTAGATGCGCTTCATTTTGATTAGTGTTTCGAGGGGCTGTTTATTGTGGATTTCAGGTTTCTACTACGGAGTACTATCTAATGGCAGTAAAAGAACAGGCAATTTTGTCTCCACAAGGAGGATAGGTCTATTTTGGTGAATTATGCATGCTAATATCACTTGCACCATCTCTAGTTTTGCAATCACTTTGTTGAGTCTCATGTTTTTACTCCCAAAAAGGAATGAAAGAAAAAAACATTCATATCCTACTTGTTGATACTGTTTGGCTAAATTATGGGTCAGTTGATCGGATTTGCATATTTCTAGAATGCACCAGTCTGCTCAACATCCTTTACATGCACGAACCAATGCTTGTTTGTTCGTGGGATGATATAACTGTTCGTTCGGTTACTGCTCTAACTGTGGTTGCACATCACTCATTCAATGTTACAGTATCATTGTATCTGAATGCTGCAAGGGGAACTATTTTACATTCTTTCACACGCTAGTCCATAGGGATCAAAGGGATCTGTTAGCCTAGCAAAACTGACATTTTGGCTGAGTATTAAACACTAAAATATCTCTTCATCTGTCGCTGCCTAGGTGTCTAAGCCTGACAATATTATTCCATCTAATTGTTGTGTGTTATTATCTTGAGAATACATTGCTCTTTGAGTAGATGATTTTTCATATAAAAAACTTTTTCATCCGAGTTAGTATGCAAAACTTATGCCCATTTTTACAAATTTCAGAGAGATTTTGCAAATAAAGTCAAAATTCACATTTGCAAATTTGCCCAACAACTAGACCACATGTCACATGGGAAACTTATTTTCTTTTATTTTTTGAAAGTTCCATCATTTTCTTTTATTTTTCTTAAAACTGAAAAGGCGATCCACAGGGGGGGTAGAGTTTGAAAATGGACCTTTAGTACCGGTTCGTGGCAAGAACCGGGACTAAAGGTCTCAACCCCATTAGTCCCGGTTCGTGCCTCAAACCGGGACTAAAGGTCTAATCTTTAGTCCTGGTTTGAGGCACGAACCGGGACCAATGGTTGTGGGCCAGGAGCGAGGCCCATGCTGGTCCCGGTTCATCCCACCAACCAGGACCAAAAGGTCCAGATGAACCGGGACCAATGGCCCACGTGGCCCGGCCGGCCCCCTGGGCTCACGAACCGGGACCAATGGGGGCATTGGTCCCGGTTCTAGACTGAACCGGGACTAATGGCCAGACCCGGCCTGGACCAAAGCCCTATTTTCTACTAGTGAAAAGTGTTTGAACCGCGTGGTTCGGATCGGATTTGATGCATACTAGGCTACTAGCATTGGAGTTGCGCTAACCTTTCCATATGCAAGCATCATCATCACTAGTTTAATCGTAGAACGAGATAGTCCCACGGTTCGTTTCAGCGGCCACCGACGGGAGGCACGTGCGACGTTGTTTCTCCACTACTATTAAACAATCAAACAAGAACTTTCTTACATGCGCCCCGTAAAACGTACACGGATTTATTATGACCGCATGATTAAGCCCAGTAAACTTAATCTAACGGCTAGCCTTAACCTAATCCATTCTCTGTGTGCACTTAACAATTTACATTGACTGACCGTGCTTCACCATATGAAACTCCACGTCCGATCAATTAGGAAACTATAATCATGATCGGGTTTTATTAGGAAACTAATCACGATCACATCTTCTTAGGAAACTAATCACGATCACGTTTTATTAGGAAACTAATCATGATCACATTTTTTAGTGCTTTGGATTTTTAGCTTTGGATTTTTAGTGCTTTGACACTTCGTGCAGAATGAACTAAACATTTACATGTCAAGAGCATCTTGATGCATATAAAGAGTGAACGGAGGCATGAAATAACGAGTTGTATTGGTTGATTTATACTCTCCAGTTTTATGTATGTTTGTGACTGTGTGTACTAGACATGAACATTCATCGTTTCATGCGTTGTCAAGCTTTCCTATACGCCACGAGACGCAAAGCAACCTTTTATGTACCACATGTTGGCATGTACTTGAAATGCAACCAATAATTATACGTGCGTTGCACGTGCACACTTACTAGTTGTAGAGAAAAATGAGAAGAGAAAAAAGGGTTTCCACGCGTCTGGCCAATTGGTCTAAAATCGGGCTTGCCTGCTGGAGCCTGGTCCTCTCCCAGCGCATTGTTGATTGATTCATGGGAAGAGCGAGATGAGACGCTAAGAAGTCGGCAAGTCGTGAGGCCGCCTGCCTCCGCCCGCCCAGGACTCGATCTCGATCCCCGTCCTCCTACCCGCGAGCTAGATTGGACGCCGCGGGAGCGCCCAGATCCCGCCATGAATCCCGAGTAGTAAGTCCCTCCCTCCTCTGCTTCTCCCCCCAGCAGTTCCGATCGGGGTCGGGGCTTTTAAGGTGAGATGAGATCTTGCTGGATCTGGCGCGGGGGAGAGTTGACCCTCGATCCCAGCAGATTCTTCGCGTTTTTTCTTTTCTTGCTTGGTATGGATCGCGTCCGCGAGGGGAATGCCACCTAGGAGAGTTTGTTTAAATTATTAGGTGAAATTTGAAGCGTAATCGTTTGCTCTATGGACCTATCTCGCTGGATGCCGCGGGGTAGATGCGCTTCATTTTGATTAGTGTTTCGAGGGGCTGTTTATTGTGGATTTCAGGTTTCTACTACGGAGTACTATCTAATGGCAGTAAAAGAACAGGCAATTTTGTCTGCAGAAGGAGGATAGGTCTATTTTGGTGAATTATGCATGCTAATATCACTTGCACCATCTCTAGTTTTGCAATCACTTTGTTGAGTCTCATGTTTTTACTCCCAAAAAGGAATGAAAGAAAAAAAACATTCATATCCTACTTGTTGATACTGTTTGGCTAAATTATGGGTCAGTTGATCGGATTTGCATATTTCTAGAATGCACCAGTCTGCTCAACATCCTTTACATGCATGACCCAATGCTTGTTTGCTCGTGGGATGATATAACTGTTCGTTCGGTTACTGCTCTAACTGTGGTTGCACATCACTCATTCAATGTTACAGTATCATTGTATCTTAATGCTGCAAGGGGAACTATTTTACATTCTTTCACACGCTAGTCCATAGGGATCAAAGGGATCTGTTAGCCTAGCAAAACTGACATTTTGGCTGAGTATTAAACACTAAAATATCTCTTCATCTGTCGCTGCCTAGGTGTCTAAGCCTGACAATATTATTCCATCTAATTGTTGTGTGTTATTATCTTGAGAATACATTGCTCTTTGAGTAGATGATTTTTCATATCAAAAACTTTTTCATCCGAGTTAGTATGCAAAAGTTATGCCCATTTTTACAAATTTCAGAGAGATTTTGCAAATAAAGTCAAAATTCACATTTGCAAATTTTCCCAACAACTAGACCACATGTCACATGGGAAACTTATTTTCTTTTATTTTTTGAAATTTCCATCATTTTCTTTTATTTTTCTTAAAACTGAAAAGGCGATCCACAGGGGGGGTAGAGTTTGAAAATGGACCTTTAGTACCGGTTCGTGGCAAGAACCGGGACTAAAGGTCTCAACCCCATTAGTCCCGGTTCGTGCCTCAAACCGGGACTAAAGGTCTAATCTTTAGTCCTGGTTTGAGGCACGAACCGGGACCAATGGTTGTGGGCCAGGAGCGAGGCCCATGCTGGTCCCGGTTCATCCCACCAACCAGGACCAAAAGGTCCAGATGAACCGGGACCAATGGCCCACGTGGCCCGGCCGGCCCCCTGGGCTCACGAACCGGGACCAATGGGGGCATTGGTCCCGGTTCTAGACTGAACCGGGACTAATGGCCAGACCCGGCCTGGACCAAAGCCCTATTTTCTACTAGTGAAAAGTGTTTGAACCGCGTGGTTCGGATCGGATTTGATGCATACTAGGCTACTAGCATTGGAGTTGCGCTAACCTTTCCATATGCAAGCATCATCATCACTAGTTTAATCGTAGAACGAGATAGTCCCACGGTTCGTTTCAGCGGCCACCGACGGGAGGCACGTGCGACGTTGTTTCTCCACTACTATTAAACAATCAAACAAGAACTTTCTTACATGCGCCCCGTAAAACGTACACGGATTTATTATGACCGCATGATTAAGCCCAGTAAACTTAATCTAACGGCTAGCCTTAACCTAATCCATTCTCTGTGTGCACTTAACAATTTACATTGACTGACCGTGCTTCACCATATGAAACTCCACGTCCGATCAATTAGGAAACTATAATCATGATCGGGTTTTATTAGGAAACTAATCACGATCACATCTTCTTAGGAAACTAATCACGATCACGTTTTATTAGGAAACTAATCATGATCACATTTTTTAGTGCTTTGGATTTTTAGCTTTGGATTTTTAGTGCTTTGACACTTCGTGCAGAATGAACTAAACATTTACATGTCAAGAGCATCTTGATGCATATAAAGAGTGAACGGAGGCATGAAATAACGAGTTGTATTGGTTGATTTATACTCTCCAGTTTTATGTATGTTTGTGACTGTGTGTACTAGACATGAACATTCATCGTTTCATGCGTTGTCAAGCTTTCCTATACGCCACGAGACGCAAAGCAACCTTTTATGTACCACATGTTGGCATGTACTTGAAATGCAACCAATAATTATACGTGCGTTGCACGTGCACACTTACTAGTTGTAGAGAAAAATGAGAAGAGAAAAAAGGGTTTCCACGCGTCTGGCCAATTGGTCTAAAATCGGGCTTGCCTGCTGGAGCCTGGTCCTCTCCCAGCGCATTGTTGATTGATTCATGGGAAGAGCGAGATGAGACGCTAAGAAGTCGGCAAGTCGTGAGGCCGCCTGCCTCCGCCCGCCCAGGACTCGATCTCGATCCCCGTCCTCCTACCCGCGAGCTAGATTGGACGCCGCGGGAGCGCCCAGATCCCGCCATGAATCCCGAGTAGTAAGTCCCTCCCTCCTCTGCTTCTCCCCCCAGCAGTTCCGATCGGGGTCGGGGCTTTTAAGGTGAGATGAGATCTTGCTGGATCTGGCGCGGGGGAGAGTTGACCCTCGATCCCAGCAGATTCTTCGCGTTTTTTCTTTTCTTGCTTGGTATGGATCGCGTCCGCGAGGGGAATGCCACCTAGGAGAGTTTGTTTAAATTATTAGGTGAAATTTGAAGCGTAATCGTTTGCTCTATGGACCTATCTCGCTGGATGCCGCGGGGTAGATGCGCTTCATTTTGATTAGTGTTTCGAGGGGCTGTTTATTGTGGATTTCAGGTTTCTACTACGGAGTACTATCTAATGGCAGTAAAAGAACAGGCAATTTTGTCTGCAGAAGGAGGATAGGTCTATTTTGGTGAATTATGCATGCTAATATCACTTGCACCATCTCTAGTTTTGCAATCACTTTGTTGAGTCTCATGTTTTTACTCCCAAAAAGGAATGAAAGAAAAAAAACATTCATATCCTACTTGTTGATACTGTTTGGCTAAATTATGGGTCAGTTGATCGGATTTGCATATTTCTAGAATGCACCAGTCTGCTCAACATCCTTTACATGCATGACCCAATGCTTGTTTGCTCGTGGGATGATATAACTGTTCGTTCGGTTACTGCTCTAACTGTGGTTGCACATCACTCATTCAATGTTACAGTATCATTGTATCTTAATGCTGCAAGGGGAACTATTTTACATTCTTTCACACGCTAGTCCATAGGGATCAAAGGGATCTGTTAGCCTAGCAAAACTGACATTTTGGCTGAGTATTAAACACTAAAATATCTCTTCATCTGTCGCTGCCTAGGTGTCTAAGCCTGACAATATTATTCCATCTAATTGTTGTGTGTTATTATCTTGAGAATACATTGCTCTTTGAGTAGATGATTTTTCATATCAAAAACTTTTTCATCCGAGTTAGTATGCAAAAGTTATGCCCATTTTTACAAATTTCAGAGAGATTTTGCAAATAAAGTCAAAATTCACATTTGCAAATTTTCCCAACAACTAGACCACATGTCACATGGGAAACTTATTTTCTTTTATTTTTTGAAATTTCCATCATTTTCTTTTATTTTTCTTAAAACTGAAAAGGCGATCCACAGGGGGGGTAGAGTTTGAAAATGGACCTTTAGTACCGGTTCGTGGCAAGAACCGGGACTAAAGGTCTCAACCCCATTAGTCCCGGTTCGTGCCTCAAACCGGGACTAAAGGTCTAATCTTTAGTCCTGGTTTGAGGCACGAACCGGGACCAATGGTTGTGGGCCAGGAGCGAGGCCCATGCTGGTCCCGGTTCATCCCACCAACCAGGACCAAAAGGTCCAGATGAACCGGGACCAATGGCCCACGTGGCCCGGCCGGCCCCCTGGGCTCACGAACCGGGACCAATGGGGGCATTGGTCCCGGTTCTAGACTGAACCAGGACTAATGGCCAGACCCGGCCTGGACCAAAGCCCTATTTTCTACTAGTGAAAAGTGTTTGAACCGCGTGGTTCGGATCGGATTTGATGCATACTAGGCTACTAGCATTGGAGTTGCGCTAACCTTTCCATATGCAAGCATCATCATCACTAGTTTAATCGTAGAACGAGATAGTCCCACGGTTCGTTTCAGCGGCCACCGACGGGAGGCACGTGCGACGTTGTTTCTCCACTACTATTAAACAATCAAACAAGAACTTTCTTACATGCGCCCCGTAAAACGTACACGGATTTATTATGACCGCATGATTAAGCCCAGTAAACTTAATCTAACGGCTAGCCTTAACCTAATCCATTCTCTGTGTGCACTTAACAATTTACATTGACTGATCGTGCTTCACCATATGAAACTCCACGTCCGATCAATTAGGAAACTATAATCATGATCGGGTTTTATTAGGAAACTAATCACGATCACATCTTCTTAGGAAACTAATCACGATCACGTTTTATTAGGAAACTAATCATGATCACATTTTTTAGTGCTTTGGATTTTTAGCTTTGGATTTTTAGTGCTTTGACACTTCGTGCAGAATGAACTAAACATTTACATGTCAAGAGCATCTTGATGCATATAAAGAGTGAACGGAGGCATGAAATAACGAGTTGTATTGGTTGATTTATACTCTCCAGTTTTATGTATGTTTGTGACTGTGTGTACTAGACATGAACATTCATCGTTTCATGCGTTGTCAAGCTTTCCTATACGCCACGAGACGCAAAGCAACCTTTTATGTACCACATGTTGGCATGTACTTGAAATGCAACCAATAATTATACGTGCGTTGCACGTGCACACTTACTAGTTGCAGAGAAAAATGAGAAGAGAAAAAAGGGTTTCCACGCGTCTGGCCAATTGGTCTAAAATCGGGCTTGCCTGCTGGAGCCTGGTCCTCTCCCAGCGCATTGTTGATTGATTCATGGGAAGAGCGAGATGAGACGCTAAGAAGTCGGCAAGTCGTGAGGCCGCCTGCCTCCGCCCGCCCAGGACTCGATCTCGATCCCCGTCCTCCTACCCGCGAGCTAGATTGGACGCCGCCTGAGCGCCCAGATCCCGCCATGAATCCCGAGTAGTAAGTCCCTCCCTCCTCTGCTTCTCCCCCCAGCAGTTCCGATCGGGGTCGGGGCTTTTAGGGTGAGATGAGATCTTGCTGGATCTGGCGCGGGGGAGAGTTGACCCTCGATCCCAGCAGATTCTTCGCGTTTTTTCTTTTCTTGCTTGGTCTGGATCGCGTCCGCGAGGGGAATGCCACCTAGGAGAGTTTGTTTAAATTATTAGGTGAAATTTGAAGCGTAATTGTTTGCTCTATGGACCTATCTCGCTGGATGCCGCGGGGTAGATGCGCTTCATTTTGATTAGTGTTTCGAGGGGCTGTTTATTGTGGATTTCAGGTTTCTACTACGGAGTACTATCTAATGGCAGTAAAAGAACAGGCAATTTTGTCTGCACAAGGAGGATAGGTCTATTTTGGTGAATTATGCATGCTAATATCACTTGCACCATCTCTAGTTTTGCAATCACTTTGTTGAGTCTCATGTTTTTACTCCCAAAAAGGAATGAAAGAAAAAAACATTCATATCCTACTTGTTGATACTGTTTGGCTAAATTATGGGTCAGTTGATCGGATTTGCATATTTCTAGAATGCACCAGTCTGCTCAACATCCTTTACATGCACGACCCAATGCTTGTTAGTTCGTGGGATGATATAACTGTTCGTTCGGTTACTGCTCTAACTGTGGTTGCACATCACTCATTCAATGTTACAGTATCATTGTATCTGAATGCTGCAAGGGGAACTATTTTACATTCTTTCACACGCTAGTCCATAGGGATCAAAGGGATCTGTTAGCCTAGCAAAACTGACATTTTGGCTGAGTATTAAACACTAAAATATCTCTTCATCTGTCGCTGCCTAGGTGTCTAAGCCTGACAATATTATTCCATCTAATTGTTGTGTGTTATTATCTTGAGAATACATTGCTCTTTGAGTAGATGATTTTTCATATCAAAAACTTTTTCATCCGAGTTAGTATGCAAAAGTTATGCCCATTTTTACAAATTTCAGAGAGATTTTGCAAATAAAGTCAAAATTCACATTTGCAAATTTTCCCAACAACTAGACCACATGTCACATGGGAAACTTATTTTCTTTTATTTTTTTGACATTTCCATCATTTTTCTTTTATTTTTTTTAAAACTGAAAAGGCGATCCACAGGGGGGTAGAGTTTGAAAATGGGACCTTTAGTACCGGTTCGTGGCAAGAACCGGGACTAAAGGTCTCAACCCCATTAGTCCCGGTTCGTGCCTCAAACCGGGACTAAAGGTCTAAGCTTTAGTCCTGGTTTGAGGCACGAACCGGGACCAATGGTTGTGGGCCAGGAGCGAGGCCCATGCTAGTCCCGGTTCATCCCACCAACCGGGACCAAAAGGTCCAGATGAACCGGGACCAATGGCCCACGTGGACCGGCCAGCCCCCTGGGCTCACGAACCGGGACCAATGGGGGCATTGGTCCCGGTTCTGGACTGAACCGGGACTAATGGCCTGACCCGGCCTGGACCAAAGCCCTATTTTCTACTAGTGAAAAGTGTTTGAACCGCGTGGTTCGGACCGGATTTGATGCATACTAGGCTACTAGCATTGGAGTTGCCCTAACCTTTCCATATGCAAGCATCATCATCACTAGTTTAATCGTAGAACGAGATAGTCCCATGGTTCGTGTCAGTGGCCACCGACGGGAGGCACGTGCGACGTTGTTTCTCCACTACTATTAAACACTCAAACAAGAACTTTCTTACGTGCACCCCGTAAAACGTGCATGGGTTCATTATGACTGCATGATTAAGCCCAGTAAACTCAATCTTACGGCTTGCCTTAACCTAATCCATTCTCTGTGTGCACTTAACAATTTACATTGACTGACCGTGCTTCACCATATGAAACTCCATGTCCTATCAATTAGGGAACTATAATCATGATAGCGTTTTCTGAGGAAACTAATAACGATCACATCTTCTTAGGAAACTAATCACGATCACGTTTTATTAGGAAACTAATCATGATCGCATTTTTTAGTGCTTTGGATTTTTAGTGCTTTGACACTTCGTGCAGAATGAACTAAACATTTACATGTCAAGAGCATCTTGATGCATATAAAGAGTAAACGGAGGCATGAAATAACAAGTTGTATGGGTTGATTTATACTCGCCAGTTTATGTATGTTTGTGGCTATGTGTACCAGACATGAACATTCATAGTTTCATGCGTTGTCAAGCTTTCCTATACGCCACGAGACGCAAAGCAACCTTTTATCTACCACATGTTGGCATCTACTGGAAATGCAACCAATAATTCTACGTGCGTTGCACGTGCACACTTACTAGTTGCAGAGAAAAATGAGAAGAAAAAAAGGGTTTCCATGCGTCTGGCCAGTTGGTCTAAAATCGAGCTGGCCTGCTAGAGCCTGGTCCTCTCCCAGCACATTGTTGATTGATTCACGGGAAGAGCGAGATGAGACGCCAAGAAGTCGGGCAAGTCGTGAGGCCGCCTGCCTCCGCCCGCCAAGGACTCGATCTCGATCCCCGTCCTCCTACCCGCGAGCCAGATTGGACGCCGCGGGAGCGCCCAGATCCTGCCATGAATCCCGAGTAGTAAGTCCCTCCCTCCTCTGCTTCTCCCCCCAGCAGTTCCGATCGGGGTCGGGGCTTTTAGGGTGAGATGAGATCTCGCTGGATCTGGCTCGGGGGAGAGTTGACCCTCGATCCGAGCAGATTCGTCGCGTTTTTTCTTTTCTTGCTTGGTCTGGATCGCGTCCGCGAGGGGAATGCCACCTAGGAGAGTTTGTTTAAATTATTAGGTGAAATTTGAAGCGTAATCGTTTGCTCTATGGACCTATCTCGCTGGATGCCGCGGGGTAGATGCGCTTCATTTTGATTAGTGTTTCGAGGGGTTGTTTATTGTGGATTTCAGGTTTCTACTACGGAGTACTATCTAATGGCAGTAAAAGAACAGGCAATTTTGTCTGCACTAGGAGGATAGGTCTATTTTGGTGAATTATGCATGCTAATATCACTTGCACCATCTCTAGTTTCGCAATCACTTTGTTGAGTCTCATGTTTTTACTCCCAAAAAGGAATGAAAGAAAAAAAACATTCATATCCTACTTGTTGATACTGTTTGGCTAAATTATGGGCCGGTTGATCGGATTTGCATATTTCTAGAATGCACCAGTCTGCTCAACATCCTTTACATGCACGACCCAATGCTTGTTTGTTCGTGGGCTGATATAACTGTTCGTTCGGTTACTGCTCCAACTGTGGTTGCACTTCACTCATTCAATGTTACAATATCATTGTATCTGAATGCTGCAAGGGGAACTATTTTACATTCTTTCACACGCTAGTCCATTGGGATCAAAGGGATCTATTAGCCTAGCAAAACTGAGATTTTGGCTGCGTATTGAACACTAAAATATCTCTTCATCTGTCGCTGCCTCGGTGTCTAAGCCTGACAATATTATTCCATCTAATTGCTGTGTGTTATTATCTTGAGAATACATTGCTCTTTGAGTAGATGATTTTTCATATAAAAAACTTTTTCATCCGAGTTAGTATGCAAAAGTTATGCCCATTTTTACAAATTTCAGAGAGATTTTGTAAATAAAGTCAAAATTCACATCTGCAAATTTTCCCAACAACAAGACCACATATCACATGGGAAACTTATTTTCTTTTATTTTTTTGACATTTCCATCATTTTCTTTTATTTTTTTTAAACTGAAAAGGCGATCCACAGGGGGGGTGGGTAGCGTTTGAAAATGGGACCTTCAGTACCGGTTCGTGGCAAGAACCGGGACTAAAGGTCTCAACCCCATTAATACCGGTCCGTGCCTCAAACCGGGACTAAAGGTCTAATCTTTAGTCCCGGTTTGAGGCACGAACCGGGACCAATGGTTGTGGGCCAGGAGCGAGGCCCATTGGTCCCGGTTCATCCCACCAACCGGGACCAAAAGGAACAGATGAACCGGGACCAATGGCCCACGTGGCCCGGCCGGCCCCCTGGGCTCACGAACCGGGACCAATGGGGGCATTGGTCCCGGTTCTGGACTGAACCAGGACTAATGGCCTGACCCGGCCTAGACCAAAGCCCTGTTTTCTACTAGTGAAAAGTGTTTGAACCGCGTGGTTCGGACCGGATTTGATGCATACTAGGCTACTAGCATTGGAGTTGCCCTAACCTTTCCATATGCAAGCATCATCATCACTAGTTTAATCATAGAACGAGATAGTCCCATGGTTCGTTTCAGCGGCCACTGACGGGAGGCACGTGCGACGTTGTTTCTCCACTACTATTAAACAATCAAACAAGAACCTTCTTACATGCACCCCGTAAAACGTACACGGATTCATTATGACCGCATGATTAAGCCTAGTAAACTCAATCTAACGGCTAGCCTTAACCTAATCCATTCTCTGTGTGCACTTAACAATTTACATTGACTGACCGTGCTTCACCATATGAAACTCCACATCCGATCAATTAGGAAACTATAATCATGATCGCGTTTTCTTAGGAAACTAATCACGATCACATCTTCTTAGGAAACTAATCACGATCACGTTTTATTAGGAAACTAATCATGATCGCATTTTTTAGTGCTTTGGATTTTTAGCTTTGGATTTTTAGTGCTTTGACACTTCGTGCAGAATGAACTAAACATTTACATGTTAAGAGCATCTTGATGCATATAAAGAGTAAACGGAGGCATGAAATAACGAGTTGTATGGGTTGATTTATACTCTCCAGTTTTATGTATGTTTGTGATTGTGTGTACCAGACATGAACATTCATCGTTTCATCTGTTGTCAAGCTTTCCTATACGCCACGAGACGCAAAGCAACCTTTTATCTACCACATGTTGGCATCTACTTGAAATGCAACCAATAATTATACGTGCGTTGCACGTGCACACTTACTAGTTGCAGAGAAAAATGAGAAGAAAAAAAGGGTTTCCACGCGTCTGGCCAGTTGGTCTAAAATCGGGCTGGCCTGCTGGAGCCTGGTCCACTCCCAGCGCATTGTTGATTGATTCACAGGAAGAGGGAGACGAGACGCCAAGAAGTCGGGCAAGTCTTGAGGCCGCCTCCCTCCGCCCGCCCAGGACTCCATCTCGATCCCCGTCCTCCTGCCCGCGAGCCAGATTGGACGCCGCGGGACCGCCCAGATCCCGCCATGAATCCCGAGTAGTAAGTCCCTCCCTCCTCTGCTTCCCCCCCCCCCAGCAGTTCCGATCGGGGTCGGGGCTTTTAGGGTGAGATGAGATCTTGCTAGATCTGGCGCGGGGGAGAGTTGACCCTCGATCCCAGCAGATTCGTCGCGTTTTTTCTTTTCTTGCTTGGTCTCGATCGCTTCCGCGAGGGGAATGCCACCTAGGAGAGTTTGTTTAAATTATTAGGTGAAATTTGAAGCGTAATCGTTTGCTCTATGGACCTATCTCGCTGGATGCCGCGGGGTAGATGCGCTTCATTTTGATTAGTGTTTCGAGGGGTTGTTTATTGTGGATTTCAGGTTTCTACTACGGAGTACTATCTAATGGCAGTAAAAGAACAGGCAATTTTGTCTGCACTAGGAGGATAGGTCTATTTTGGTGAATTATGCATGCTAATATCACTTGCACCATCTCTAGTTTCGCAATCACTTTGTTGAGTCTCATGTTTTTACTCCCAAAAAGGAATGAAAGAAAAAACATTCATATCCTACTTGTTGATACTGTTTGGCTAAATTATGGGTCAGTTGATCGGATTTGCATATTTCTAGAATGCACCAGTCTGCTCAACATCCTTTACATGCACGACCCAATGCTTGTTTGTTCGTGGGCTGATATAACTGTTCGTTCGGTTACTGCTCTAACTGTGGTTGCACTTCACTCATTCAATGTTACAATATCATTGTATCTGAATGCTGCAAGGGGAACTATTTTACATTCTTTCACACGCTAGTCCATAGGGATCAAAGGGATCTATTAGCCTAGCAAAACTGACATTTTGGCTGAGTATTAAACACTAGAATATCTCTGCATCTGTCGCTGCCAAGGTGTCTAAGCCTGACAATATTATTCCATCTAATTGTTGTGTGTTATTATCTTGAGAATACATTGCTCTTTGAGTAGATGATTTTTCATATAAAAACCTTTTTCATCCGAGTTAGTATGCAAAAGTTATGCCCATTTTTACAAATTTCAGAGAGATTTTGCAAATAAAGTCAAAATTAACATTTGCAAATTTTCCCAACAACTAGACCACATATCACATGGGAAACTTATTTTCTTTTATTTTTTGAAATTTCCATCATTTTCTTTTATTTTTCTTAAAACTGAAAAGGCGATCCACAGGGGGGGTAGAGTTTGAAAATGGGACCTTTAGTACCGGTTTGTGGCAAGAACCGGAACTAAAGGTCTCAACCCCATTAGTCCCGGTTCGTGCCTCAAACCGGGACTAAAGGTCTAATCTTTAGTCCTGGTTTGAGGCACGAACCGGGACCAATGGTTGTGGGCCAGGAGCGGGGCCCATGCTAGTCCCGGTTCATCCCACCAACCGGGACCAAAAGGTCCAGATGAACCGGGACCAATGGCCCACATGGCCCGGCCGGCCCCCTGGGCTCACGAACCGGGACCAATGGGGGCATTGGTCCCGGTTCTAGACTGAACCGGGACTAATGGCCTGACCCGGCCTGGACCAAAGCCCTATTTTCTACTAGTGAAAAGTGCTTGAACCGCGTGGTTCGGACCGGATTTGATGCATACTAGGCTACTAGCATTGGAGTTACCCTAACCTTTCCATATGCAAGCATCATCATCACTAGTTTAATCGTAGAACGAGATAGTCCCACGGTTCGTTTCAGCGGCCACCGACGGGAGGCACGTGAGACGTTGTTTCTCCACTACTATTAAACAATCAAACAAGAACTTTCTTACATGCACCCCGTAAAACGTACACGGATTCATTATGACCGCATGATTAAGCCCAGTAAACTCAATCTAACGGCTAGCCTTAACCTAATCCATTCTCTGTGTGCACTTAACAATTTACATTGACTGACCGTGCTTCACCATATGAAACTCCACGTCCGATCAATTAGGAAACTATAAACATGATCGGGTTTTCTTAGGAAACTAATCACGATCACATCTTCTTAGGAAACTAATCACGATCACGTTTTATTAGGAAACTAATCATGATCACATTTTTTTGTGCTTTGGATTTTTAGCTTTGGATTTTTAGTGCTTTGACACTTCATGCAGAATGAACTAAACATTTACATGTCAAGAGCATCTTGATGCATATAAAGAGTAAACGGAGGCATGAAATAACGAGTTGTATTGGTTGATTTATACTCTCCAGTTTTATGTACGTTTGTGACTGTGTGTACCAGACATGAACATTCATCGTTTCATGCGTTGTCAAGCTTTCCTATACGCCACGAGACGCAAAGCAACCTTTTATGTACCACATGTTGGCATGTACTTGAAATGCAACCAATAATTATACGTGCGTTGCACGTGCACACTTACTAGTTGCAGAGAAAAATGAGAAGAGAAAAAAGGGTTTCCACGCGTCTGGCCAGTTGGTCTAAAATCGGGCTTGCCTGCTGGAGCCTGGTCCTCTCCCAGCGCATTGTTGATTGATTCATGGGAAGAGCGAGATGAGACGCTAAGAAGTCGGGCAAGTCGTGAGGCCGCCTGCCTCCGCCCGCCCAGGACTCGATCTCGATCCCCGTCCTCCTACCCGCGAGCTAGATTGGATGCCGCGGGAGCGCCCAGATCCCGCCATGAATCCCGAGTAGTAAGTCCCTCCCTCCTCTGCTTCTCCCCCCAGCAGTTCCGATCGGGGTCGGGGCTTTTAGGGTGAGATGAGATCTTGCTGGATCTGGCGCGGGGGAGAGTTGACCCTCGATCCCAGCAGATTCTTCGCGTTTTTTCTTTTCTTGCTTGGTATGGATCGCGTCCGCGAGGGGAATGCCACCTAGGAGAGTTTGTTTAAATTATTAGGTGAAATTTGAAGCGTAATCGTTTGCTCTATGGACCTATCTCGCTGGATGCCGCGGGGTAGATGCGCTTCATTTTGATTAGTGTTTCGAGGGGCTGTTTATTGTGGATTTCAGGTTTCTACTACGGAGTACTATCTAATGGCAGTAAAAGAACAGGCAATTTTGTCTGCAGAAGGAGGATAGGTCTATTTTGGTGAATTATGCATGCTAATATCACTTGCACCATCTCTAGTTTTGCAATCACTTTGTTGAGTCTCATGTTTTTACTCCCAAAAAGGAATGAAAGAAAAAAAACATTCATATCCTACTTGTTGATACTGTTTGGCTAAATTATGGGTCAGTTGATCGGATTTGCATATTTCTAGAATGCACCAGTCTGCTCAACATCCTTTACATGCATGACCCAATGCTTGTTTGCTCGTGGGATGATATAACTGTTCGTTCGGTTACTGCTCTAACTGTGGTTGCACATCACTCATTCAATGTTACAGTATCATTGTATCTTAATGCTGCAAGGGGAACTATTTTACATTCCTTCACACGCTAGTCCATAGGGATCAAAGGGATCTGTTAGCCTAGCAAAACTGACATTTTGGCTGAGTATTAAACACTAAAATATCTCTTCATCTGTCGCTGCCTAGGTGTCTAAGCCTGACAATATTATTCCATCTAATTGTTGTGTGTTATTATCATGAGAATACATTGCTCTTTGAGTAGATGATTTTTCATATCAAAAACTTTTTCATCCGAGTTAGTATGCAAAAGTTATGCCATTTTTACAAATTTCAGAGAGATTTTGCAAATAAAGTCAAAATTCACATTTGCAAATTTTCCCAACAACTAGACCACATGTCACATGGGAAACTTATTTTCTTTTATTTTTTGAAATTTCCATCATTTTCTTTTATTTTTCTTAAAACTGAAAAGGCGATCCACAGGGGGGGTAGAGTTTGAAAATGGGACCTTTAGTACCGGTTCGTGGCAAGAACCGGAACTAAAGGTCTCAACCCCATTAGTCCCGGTTCGTGCCTCAAACCGGGACTAAAGGTCTAATCTTTAGTCCTGGTTTGAGGCACGAACCGGGACCAATGGTTGTGGGCCAGGAGCGAGGCCCATGCTAGTCCCGGTTCATCCCACCAACCGGGACCAAAAGGTCCAGATGAACCGGGACCAATGGCCCACGTGGCCCGGCCGGCCCCCTGGGCTCACGAACCGGGACCAATGGGGGCATTGGTCCCGGTTCTAGACTGAACCGGGACTAATGGCCTGACCCGGCCTGGACCAAAGCCCTATTTTCTACTAGTGAAAAGTGTTTGAACCGCGTGGTTCGGACCGGATTTGATGCATACTAGGCTACTAGCATTGGAGTTGCCCTAACCTTTCCATATGCAAGCATCATCATCACTAGTTTAATCGTAGAACGAGATAGTCCCACGGTTCGTTTCAGCGGCCACCGACGGGAGGCACGTGCGACGTTGTTTCTCCACTACTATTAAACAATCAAACAAGAACTTTCTTACATGCACCCCGTAAAATGTACACGGATTCATTATGACCGCATGATTAAGCCCAGTAAACTCAATCTAACGGCTAGCCTTAACCTAATCCATTCTCTGTGTGCACTTAACAATTTACATTGACTCACCGTGCTTCACCATATGAAACTCCACGTCCGATCAATTAGGAAACTATAATCATGATCGGGTTTTCTTAGGAAACTAATCACGATCACATCTTCTTAGGAAACTAATCACGATCACGTTTTATTAGGAAACTAATCATGATCACATTTTTTAGTGCTTTGGATTTTTAGCTTTGGATTTTTAGTGCTTTGACACTTCATGCAGAATGAACTAAACATTTACATGTCAAGAGCATCTTGATGCATATAAAGAGTAAACGGAGGCATGAAATAACGAGTTGTATTGGTTGATTTATACTCTCCAGTTTTATGTACGTTTGTGACTGTGTGTACCAGACATGAACATTCATCGTTTCATGCGTTGTCAAGCTTTCCTATACGCCACGAGACGCAAAGCAACCTTTTATGTACCACATGTTGGCATGTACTTGAAATGCAACCAATAATTATACGTGCGTTGCACGTGCACACTTACTAGTTGCAGAGAAAAATGAGAAGAGAAAAAAGGGTTTCCACGCGTCTGGCCAGTTGGTCTAAAATCGGGCTTGCCTGCTGGAGCCTGGTCCTCTCCCAGCGCATTGTTGATTGATTCATGGGAAGAGCGAGATAAGACGCTAAGAAGTCGGGCAAGTCGTGAGGCCGCCTGCCTCCGCCCGCCCAGGACTCGATCTCGATCCCCGTCCTCCTACCCGCGAGCTAGATTGGACGCCGCGGGAGCGCCCAGATCCCGCCATGAATCCCGAGTAGTAAGTCCCTCCCTCCTCTGCTTCTCCCCCCAGCAGTTCCGATCGGGGTCGGGGCTTTTAGGGTGAGATGAGATCTTGCTGGATCTGGCGCGGGGGAGAGTTGACCCTCGATCCCAGCAGATTCTTTGCGTTTTTTCTTTTCTTGCTTGGTCTGGATCGCGTCCGCGAGGGGAATGCCACCTAGGAGAGTTTGTTTAAATTATTAGGTGAAATTTGAAGCGTAATTGTTTGCTCTATGGACCTATCTCGCTGGATGCCGCGGGGTAGATGCGCTTCATTTTGATTAGTGTTTCGAGGGGCTGTTTATTGTGGATTTCAGGTTTCTACTACGGAGTACTATCTAATGGCAGTAAAAGAACAGGCAATTTTGTCTCCACAAGGAGGATAGGTCTATTTTGGTGAATTATGCATGCTAATATCACTTGCACCATCTCTAGTTTTGCAATCACTTTGTTGAGTCTCATGTTTTTACTCCCAAAAAGGAATGAAAGAAAAAAACATTCATATCCTACTTGTTGATACTGTTTGGCTAAATTATGGGTCAGTTGATCGGATTTGCATATTTCTAGAATGCACCAGTCTGCTCAACATCCTTTACATGCACGAACCAATGCTTGTTTGTTCGTGGGATGATATAACTGTTCGTTCGGTTACTGCTCTAACTGTGGTTGCACATCACTCATTCAATGTTACAGTATCATTGTATCTGAATGCTGCAAGGGGAACTATTTTACATTCTTTCACACGCTAGTCCATAGGGATCAAAGGGATCTGTTAGCCTAGCAAAACTGACATTTTGGCTGAGTATTAAACACTAAAATATCTCTTCATCTGTCGCTGCCTAGGTGTCTAAGCCTGACAATATTATTCCATCTAATTGTTGTGTGTTATTATCTTGAGAATACATTGCTCTTTGAGTAGATGATTTTTCATATAAAAAACTTTTTCATCCGAGTTAATATGCAAAAGTTATGCCCATTTTTACAAATTTCAGAGAGATTTTGCAAATAAAGTCAAAATTCACATTTGCAAATTTGCCCAACAACTAGACCACATGTCACATGGGAAACTTATTTTCTTTTATTTTTTGAAAGTTCCATCATTTTCTTTTATTTTTCTTAAAACTGAAAAGGCGATCCACAGGGGGGGTAGAGTTTGAAAATGGACCTTTAGTACCGGTTCGTGGCAAGAACCTGGACTAAAGGTCTCAACCCCATTAGTCCCGGTTCGTGCCTCAAACCGGGACTAAAGGTCTAATCTTTAGTCCTGGTTTGAGGCACGAACCGGGACCAATGGTTGTGGGCCAGGAGCGAGGCCCATGCTGGTCCCGGTTCATCCCACCAACCAGGACCAAAAGGTCCAGATGAACCGGGACCAATGGCCCACGTGGCCCGGCCGGCCCCCTGGGCTCACGAACCGGGACCAATGGGGGCATTGGTCCCGGTTCTAGACTGAACCGGGACTAATGGCCAGACCCGGCCTGGACCAAAGCCCTATTTTCTACTAGTGAAAAGTGTTTGAACTGCGTGGTTCGGATCGGATTTGATGCATACTAGGCTACTAGCATTGGAGTTGCGCTAACCTTTCCATATGCAAGCATCATCATCACTAGTTTAATCGTAGAACGAGATAGTCCCACGGTTCGTTTCAGCGGCCACCGACGGGAGGCACGTGCGACGTTGTTTCTCCACTACTATTAAACAATCAAACAAGAACTTTCTTACATGCGCCCCGTAAAACGTACACGGATTTATTATGACCGCATGATTAAGCCCAGTAAACTTAATCTAACGGCTAGCCTTAACCTAATCCATTCTCTGTGTGGACTTAACAATTTACATTGACTGACCGTGCTTCACCATATGAAACTCCACGTCCGATCAATTAGGAAACTATAATCATGATCGGGTTTTATTAGGAAACTAATCACGATCACATCTTCTTAGGAAACTAATCACGATCACGTTTTATTAGGAAACTAATCATGATCACATTTTTTAGTGCTTTGGATTTTTAGCTTTGGATTTTTAGTGCTTTGACACTTCGTGCAGAATGAACTAAACATTTACATGTCAAGAGCATCTTGATGCATATAAAGAGTGAACGGAGGCATGAAATAACGAGTTGTATTGGTTGATTTATACTCTCCAGTTTTATGTATGTTTGTGACTGTGTGTACTAGACATGAACATTCATCGTTTCATGCGTTGTCAAGCTTTCCTATACGCCACGAGACGCAAAGCAACCTTTTATGTACCACATGTTGGCATGTACTTGAAATGCAACCAATAATTATACGTGCGTTGCACGTGCACACTTACTAGTTGCAGAGAAAAATGAGAAGAGAAAAAAGGGTTTCCACGCGTCTGGCCAATTGGTCTAAAATCGGGCTTGCCTGCTGGAGCCTGGTCCTCTCCCAGCGCATTGTTGATTGATTCATGGGAAGAGCGAGATGAGACGCTAAGAAGTCGGCAAGTCGTGAGGCCGCCTGCCTCCGCCCGCCCAGGACTCGATCTCGATCCCCGTCCTCCTACCCGCGAGCTAGATTGGACGCCGCCTGAGCGCCCAGATCCCGCCATGAATCCCGAGTAGTAAGTCCCTCCCTCCTCTGCTTCTCCCCCCAGCAGTTCCGATCGGGGTCGGGGCTTTTAGGGTGAGATGAGATCTTGCTGGATCTGGCGCGGGGGAGAGTTGACCCTCGATCCCAGCAGATTCTTCGCGTTTTTTATTTTCTTGCTTGGTCTGGATCGCGTCCGCGAGGGGAATGCCACCTAGGAGAGTTTGTTTAAATTATTAGGTGAAATTTGAAGCGTACTTGTTTGCTCTATGGACCTATCTCGCTGGATGCCGCGGGGTAGATGCGCTTCATTTTGATTAGTGTTTCGAGGGGCTGTTTATTGTGGATTTCAGGTTTCTACTACGGAGTACTATGTAATGGCAGTAAAAGAACAGGCAATTTTGTCTGCACTAGGAGGATAGGTCTATTTTGGTGAATTATGCATGCTAATATCACTTGCACCATCTCTAGTTTCGCAATCACTTTGTTGAGTCTCATGTTTTTACTCCCAAAAAGGAATGAAAGAAAAAAAAACATTCATATCCTACTTGTTGATACTGTTTGGCTAAATTATGGGCCGGTTGATCGGATTTGCATATTTCTAGAATGCACCAGTCTACTCAACATCCTTTACATGCACGACCCAATGCTTGTTTGTTCGTGGGCTGATATAACTGTTCGTTCGGTTACTGCTCTAACTGTGGTTGCACTTCACTCATTCAATGTTACAATATCATTGTATCTGAATGTTGCAAGGGGAACTATTTTACATTCTTTCACACGCTAGTCCATAGGGATCAAAGGGATCTATTAGCCTAGCAAAACTGATATTTTGGCTGCGTATTGAACACTAAAATATCTCTTCATCTGTCGCTGCCTCGGTGTCTAAGCCTGACAATATTATTCCATCTAATTGTTGTGTGTTATTATCTTGAGAATACATTGCTCTTTGAGTAGATGATTTTTCATATAAAAAACTTTTTCATCCGAGTTAGTATGCAAAAGTTATGCCCATTTTTACAAATTTCAGAGAGATTTTGTAAATAAAGTCAAAATTCACATCTGCAAATTTTCCCAACAACAAGACCACATATCACATGGGAAACTTATTTTCTTTTATTTTTTTGACATTTCCATCATTTTCTTTTATTTTTTTAAAACTGAAAAAGCGATCCACAGGGGGGTGGGTAGAGTTTGAAAATGGGACCTTTAGTACCGGTTCGTGGCAAGAACCGGGACTAAAGGTCTCAACCCCATTAATACCGGTCCGTGCCTCAAACCGGGACTAAAGGTCTAATCTTTAGTCCCGGTTTGAGGCACGAACCGGGACCAATGGTTGTGGGCCAGGAGCGAGGCCCATTGGTCCCGGTTCATCCCACCAACCGGGACCAAAAGGAACAGATGAACCGGGACCAATGGCCCACGTGGCCCGGCCGGCCCCCTGGGCTCACGAACCAGGACCAATGGGGGCATTGGTCCTGGTTCTGGACTGAACCAGGACTAATGGCCTGACCCGGCCTAGACCAAAGCCCTGTTTTCTACTAGTGAAAAGTGTTTGAACCGCGTGGTTCGGACCGGATTTGATGCATACTAGGCTACTAGCATTGGAGTTGCCCTAACCTTTCCATATGCAAGCATGATCATCACTAGTTTAATCGTAGAACGAGATAGTCCCATGGTTCGTTTCAGCGGCCACTGACGGGAGGCACGTGCGACGTTGTTTCTCCACTACTATTAAACAATCAAACAAGAACCTTCTTACATGCACCCCGTAAAACGTACACGGATTCATAATGACCGCATGATTAAGCCTAGTAAACTCAATCTAACGGCTAGCCTTAACCTAATCCATTCTCTGTGTGCACTTAACAATTTACATTGACTGACCGTGCTTCACCATATGAAACTCCACGTCCGATCAATTAGGAAACTATAATCATGATCGGGTTTTCTTAGGAAACTAATCACGATCACATCTTCTTAGGAAACTAATCACGATCACGTTTTATTAGGAAACTAATCATGATCGCATTTTTCGTGCTTTGGATTTTTAGCTTTGGATTTTTAGTGCTTTGACACTTCGTGCAGAATGAACTAAACATTTACATGTCAAGAGAATCTTGATGCATATAAAGAGTAAACGGAGGCATGAAATAACGAGTTGTATGGGTTGATTTATACTCTCCAGTTTTATGTATGTTTGTGATTGTGTGTACCAGACATGAACATTCATCGTTTCATGCGTTATCAAGCTTTCCTATACGCCACGAGACGCAAAGCAACCTTTTATCTACCACATGTTGGCATCTACTTGAAATGCAACCAACAATTATACGTGCGTTGCACGTGCACACTTACTAGTTGCAGAGAAAAATGAGAAGAAAAAAAGGGTTTCCACGTGTCTGGCCAGTTGGTCTAAAATCGGGCTGGCCTGCTGGAGCCTGGTCCACTCCCGGCGCATTGTTGATTGATTCACAGGAAGAGGGAGACGAGACGCCAAGAAGTCGGGCAAGTCTTGAGGCCGCCTCCCTCCGCCCGCCCAGGACTCGATCTCGATCCCCGTCCTCCTGCCCACGAGCCAGATTGGACGCCGCGGGAGCGCCCAGATCCCGCCATGAATCCCGAGTAGTAAGTCCCTCCCTCCTCTGCTTCCCCCCCAGCAGTTCCGATCGGGGTCGGGGCTTTTAAGGTGAGATGAGATCTCGCTGGATCTGGCGCGGGGGAGAGTTGCCCCTTGATCCCAGCAGATTCGTCGCGTTTTTTATTTTCTTGCTTGGTCTGGATCGCGTCCGCGAGGGGAATGCCACCTAGGAGAGTTTGTTTAAATTATTAGGTGAAATTTGAAGCGTAATCGTTTGCTCTATGGACCTACCTCACTGGATGCCGCGGGGTAGATGCGCTTCATTTTGATTAGTGTTTCGAGGGGCTGTTTATTGTGGATTTCAGGTTTCTACTACGGAGTACTATCTAATGGCAGTAAAGAACAGGCAATTTTGTCTGCACAAGCAAGATAGGTCTATTTTGGTGAATTATGCATGCTAATATCACTTGCACCATCTCTAGTTTTGCAATCACTTTGTTGAGTCTCATGTTTTTACTCCCAAAAAGGAATGAAAGAAAAAAACATCCATATCCTACTTGTTGATACTGTTTGGCTAATTTATGGGTCAGTTGATCGGATTTGCATATTTCTAGAATGCACCAGTCTGCTCAACATCCTTTACATGCACGACCCAATGCTTGTTTGTTCGTGGGATGATATAACTGTTCATTCGGTTACTGCTCTAACTGTGGTTGCACTTCACTCATTCAATGTTACAATATCATTGTATCTGAATGCTGCAAGGGGAACTATTTTACATTCTTTCACACGCTAGTCCATAGGGATCAAAGGGATCTATTAGCCTAGCAAAACTGACATTTTGGCTGGGTATTAAACACTAAAATATCTCTTCATCTGTCGCTGCCTAGGTGTCTAAGCCTGACAATATTATTCCATCTAATTGTTGTGTGTTATTATCTTGAGAATACATTGCTCTTTGAGTAGATGATTTTTCATATAAAAAACTTTTTCATCCGAGTTATGCCCATTTTTACAAATTTCAGAGAGATTTTGCAAATAAAGTCAAAATTCACATTTGCAAATTTTCCCAACAACTAGACCACATATCACATGGGAAACTTATTTTCTTTTATTTTTTTGACATTTCCATCATTTTCTTTTATTTTTTTTAAAACTGAAAAGGTGATCCATGGGGGGGGGTGGTAGAGTTTGAAAATGGGACCTTTAGTACCGGTTTGTGGCAACAACCGGGACTAAAGGTCTCAACCCCATTAGTCCCGGTTCATGCCTCAAACCGGGACTAAAGGTCTAATCTTTAGACCCGGTTTGAGGCACGAACCAGGACCAATGGTTGTGGGCCAGGAGCGAGGCCCATTGGTCCCGGTTCATCCCACCAAGCGGGGCCAAAAGGTCCAGATGAACCGGGACCAATGGCCCACGTGGCCCGGCGGGCCCCCTGGGCTCACGAACCGGGACCAATGGGGGCATTGGTCCCGGGTCTGGACTGAACCGGGACTAATGGCCTGACCTGGCCTGGACCAAAGCCCTGTTTTCTACTAGTGAAAAGTGTTTGAACCGCGTGGTTCGGACCGGATTTGATGCATACTAGGCTACTAGCATTGGAGTTGCCCTAACCTTTCCATATGCAAGCATCATCATCACTAGTTTAATCGTAGAACGAGATAGTCCCACGGTTCGTTTCAGCGGCCACCGATGGGAGGCACGTGCGACGTTGTTTCTCCACTACTATTAAACAAACAAACAAGAACTTTCTTACGTGCACCCCGTAAAGCATACACGGATTCATTATAACTGCATGATTAAGCCCAGTAAACTCAATCTAACGGCTAGCCTTAACCTAATCTATTCTCTGTGTGCACTTAACAATTTACATTGACTGACCGTGCTTCACCATATGAAACTCCACGTCCAATCAATTATGAAACTATAATCATGATCGCGTTTTCTTAGGAAACTAATCACGATCACATCTTCTTAGGAAACTAATCACAATCACGTTTTATTAGGAAACTAATCATGATCGCATTTTTTAGTGCTTTGGATTTTTAGCTTTGGATTTTTAGTGCTTTGACACTTCCTGCAGAATGAACTAAACATTTACATGTCAAGAGCATCTTGATGCATATAAAGAGTAAACGAAGGCATGAAATAACGAGTTGTATGGGTTCATTTATACTCTCCAGTTTTATGTATGTTTGTGACTGTGTGTACCAGACATGAACATTCATCGTTTCATGCGTTGTCAAGCTTTCCTATACGCCACGAGACGCAAAGCAACCTTTTATCTACCACATGTTGGCATCTACTTGAAATGCAACCAATAATTATACGTGCGTTGCACGTGCACACTTACTAGTTGCAGAGAAAAATGAGAAAAAAAAAGGGTTTCCACGCGTCTGGCCAGTTGGTCTAAAATCGGGCTGGCCTGCTGGAGCCTGGTCCTCTCCCAGCGCATTGTTGATTGATTCACGGGAAGAGCGAGATGAGACGCCAAGAAGTCGGGAAAGTCGTGAGGCCACCTGCCTCCGCCCGCCCAGGACTCGATCTCGATCCCCGTCCTCCTGCCCGCGAGCCAGATTGGACGCCGCGGGAGCGCCCAGATCCCGCCATGAATCCCGAGTAGTAAGTCCCTCCCTCCTCTGCTTCCCCCCCAGCAGTTCCGATCGGGGTCGGGGCTTTTAGGGTGAGATGAGATCTCGCTGGATCTGGCGCGGGGGAGAGTTGACCCTCGATCCCAGCAGATTCGTCGCGTTTTTCCTTTTCCTGCTTGGTCTGGATCGTGTCCGCGAGGGGAATGCCACCTAGGAGAGTTTGTTTAAATTATTAGGTGAAATTTGAAGCGTAATCGTTTGCTCTATGGACCTATCTCGCTGGATGCCGCGGGGTAGATGCGCTTCATTTTGATTAGTGTTTCGAGGGGCTGTTTATTGTGGATTTCAGGTTTCTACAACGGAGTAATATCTAATGGCAGTAAAAGAATAGGCAATTTTGTCTGCACAAGGAGGATAGGTCTATTTTGGTGAATTATGCATGCTAATACCACTTGCACCATCTCTAGTTTCGCAATCACTTTGTTGAGTCTCATGTTTTTACTCCCAAAAAGGAATGAAAGAAAAAAATTCATATCCTACTTGTTGATACTGTTTGGCTAAATTATGGGTCAGTTGATCAGATTTGCATATTTCTAGAATGCACCAGTCTACTCAACATCCTTTACATGCACAACCCAATGCTTGTTTGTTCGTGGGCTGATATAACTGTTCGTTCGGTTACTGCTCCAACTGTGGTTGCACTTCACTCATTCAATGTTACAATATCATTGTATCTAAATGCTGCAAGGGGAACTATTTTACATTCTTTCACACGCTAGTCCATAGGGATCAAAGGGATCTATTAGCCTAGCAAAACTGACATTTTGGCTGAGTATTAAACACTAAAATATCTCTTCATCTGTCGCTGCCTAGGTGTCTAAGCCTGACAATATTATTCCATCTAATTGTTGTGTGTTATTATCTTGAGAATACATTGCTCTTTGAGTAGATGATTTTTCATATAAAAAACTTTTTCATCCGAGTTATGCCCATTTTTACAAATTTCAGAGAGATTTTGCAAATAAAGTCAAAATTCACATTTGCAAATTTTCCCAACAACAAGACCACATATCACATGGGAAACTTATTTTCTTTTATTTTTTTACATTTCCATCATTTTCTTTTATTTTTTTTAAAACTGAAAAGGTGATCCACGGGGGGGGGGGCCGTGGTAGAGTTTGAAAATGGGACCTTTAGTACCGGTTCGTGGCAAGAACCGGGACTAAAGGTCTCAACCCCATTAGTCCCGGTTCATGCCTCAAACCGGGACTAAAGGTCTAATCTTTAGACCCGGTTTGAGGCACGAACCGGGACCAATGGTTGTGGGCCAGGAGCGAGGCCCATTGGTCCCGGTTCATCCCACCAACCGGGACCAAAAGGTCCAGATGAACCGGGACCAATGGCCCACGTGGCCTGGCGGGCCCCCTAGGCTCATAAACCGGGACCAATGGGGGCATTGGTCCCCGTTCTAGACTGAACCGGGACTAATGGCCTGACCCGGCCTGGACCAAAGCCCTGTTTTCTACTAGTGAAAAGTGTTTGAACCGCGTGGTTCGGACCGGATTTGATGCATACTAGGCTACTAGCATTGGAGTTGCCCTAACCATTCCATATGCAAGCATCATCATCACTAGTTTAATCGTAGAACAAGATAGTCACACGGTTCGTTTCAGCGGCCACCGACGGGAGGCACGTGCGACGTTGTTTCTCCACTACTATTAAACAATCAAACAAGAACTTTCTTACGTGCACCCCGTAAAACGTACACGGATTCATTATAACCGCATGATTATGCCCAGTAAACTCAATCTAACGACTAGCCTTAACCTAATCCATTCTCTGTGTGCACTTAACAATTTACATTGACTGACCGTGCTTCACCATATGAAACTCCACGTCCGATCAATTAGGAAACTATAATCATGATCGCATTTTCTTAGGAAACTAATCACGATCACATCTTCTTAGGAAACTAATCACGATCACGTTTTATTAGGAAACTAATCATGATCGCATTTTTTAGTGCTTTGGATTTTTAGCTTTGGATTTTTAGTGCTTTGACACTTCGTGCAGAATGAACTAAACATTTACATGTCAAGAGCATCTTGATGCATATAAAGAGTAAACGGAGCCATGAAATAACGAGTTGTATGGGTTGATTTATACTCTCCAGTTTTATGTATGTTTGTCACTGTGTGTACCAGACATGAACATTCATCGTTTCATGCGTTGTCAAGCTTTCCTATACGCCACGAGACGCAAAGCAACCTTTTATCTACCACATGTTGGCATCTACTTGAAATGCAACCAATAATTATACGTGCATTGCACGTGCACACTTACTAGTTGCAGAGAAAAATGAGAAATAAAAGGGTTTCCACGTGTCTGGCCAGTTGGTCTAAAATCGGGCTGGCCTGCTGGAGCCTGGTCCTCTCCCAGCGCATTGTTGATTGATTCACGGGAAGAGCGAGACGAGACGCCAAGAAGTCGGGCAAGTCGTGAGGCCGCCTGCCTCCGCCCGCCCAGGACTCGATCTCGATCCCCGTCCTCCTGCCCGCGAGCCAGATTGGACGCCGCGGGAGCGCCCAGATCCCGCCATGAATCCCGAGTAGTAAGTCCCTCCCTCCTCTGCTTCCCCCCTAGCAGTTCCGATCGGGGTCGGGGCTTTTTGGGTGAGATGAGATCTCGCTGGATCTGGCGCGGGGGAGAGTTGACCCTCGATCCCAGCAGATTCGTCGCGTTTTTTTTTTCTTTTCTTGCTTGGTCTGGATCGCGTCCGCGAGGGGAACGCCACCTAGGAGAGTTTGTTTAAATTATTAGGTGAAATTTGAAGCGTAATTGTTTGCTCTATGGACCTATCTCGCTGGATGTCGCGGGGTAGATGCGCTTCATTTTGATTAGTGTTTCGAGGTGCTGTTTATTGTGGATTTCAGGTTTCTACTACGGAGTACTATCTAATGGCAGTAAAAGAACAGGCAATTTTGTCTGCACAAGGAGGGTAGGTCTATTTTGGTGAATTATGCATGCTAATATCACTTGCACCATCTCTAGTTTCGCAATCACTTTGTTGAGTCTCATGTTTTTACTCCCAAAAAGGAATGAAAGAAAAAAACATTCATATCCTACTTGTTGATACTGTTTGGCTAAATTATGGGTCAGTTGATCGTATTTGCATATTTCTAGAATGCACAAGTCTGCTCAACATCCTTTACATGCACGACCCAATGCTTGTTTGTTCGTGGGCTGATATAACTGTTTGTTCGGTTACTGCTCTAACTGTGGTTGCACTTCACTCATTCAATGTTACAATATCATTGTATCTGAATGCTGCAAGGGGAACTATTTTACATTCTTTCACACGCTAGTCCATAGGGATCAAAGGGATCTATTAGCCTAGCAAAACTGACATTTTGGCTGAGTATTAAACACTAAAATATCTCTTCATCTGTCGCTGCCTAGGTGTCTAAGCCTGACAATATTATTCCATCTAATTGTTGTGTGTTATTATCTTGAGAATACATTGCTCTTTGAGTAGATGATTTTTCATATAAAAAACTTTTTCATCCGAGTTAGTATGCAAAAGTTATGCCCATTATTACAAATTTCAGAGAGATTTTGCAAATAAAGTCAAAATTCACATTTGCAAATTTTCCCAACAACTAGACCACATATCACATGGGAACTTATTTTCTTTTATTTTTTTGACATTTCCATCATTTTCTTTTATTTTTTTTAAAACTGAAAAGGCGATCCACGGGGGGGGGGGGGGTAGAGTTTGAAAATGGGACCTTTAGTACCGGTTCGTGGCAAGAACCGGGACTAAAGGTCTCAACCCCATACTGTCGGTTCGTGCCTCAAACCGGGACTAAAGGTCTAATCTTTAGTCCCGGTTTGAGGCACGAACCGGGACCAATGGTTGTGGGCCAGGAGCGAGGCCCGTTGGTCCCGGTTCATCTCAGCAACCTGGTCCAAAAGGTCCAGATGAACCGGGACCAATGGCCCACGTGGCCCGGCCGGCCCCCTGGGCTCACGAACTGGGACCAATGGGGGCATTGGTCCCGGTTCTGGACTGAACCGGGACTAATGGCCTGACCCGGCCTGGACCAAAGCCCTGTTTTCTACTAGTGAAAAGTGTTTGAACCGCATGGTTCGGACCGGATTTGATGCATACTAGGCTACTAGCATTAGAGTTGCCCTAACCTTTCCATATGCAAGCATCATCATCACTAGTTTAATCATAGAATGAGATAGTCCCACGGTTCGTTTCAGCGGCCACCGACGGGAGGCACGTGCGACGTTGTTTCTCCACTACTATTAAACAATCAAACAAGATCTTTCTTACGTGCACCCCGTAAAACGTACACGGATTCATTATGACCGCATGATTAAGCCCAGTAAACTACAGATTACTACAGACTGTTCTGTTTTTGATAGATTCTGTTTTTCGTGTGTTGTTTGCTTATTTTGATGAATCTATGGTTAGTAAAATAGTTTATAATCCATAGAGAAGTTGGAATACAGTAGGTTTAACACCAAAATAAATAAAGAATGAGTTCATTACAGTACCTTGAAGTGGTCTTTTGTTTTCTTTCTCTAACAGAGCTCACGAGATTTCTATTGAGTTTTGTGCTGTGAAGTTTTCAAGTTTTGGGTGAGTTCTTTTGATGGATTATGGAACTAGGAGTGGAAAGAGCCTAAGCTTGGGGATGCCCATGGCACCACCAAGGTAATCCAAGGACACCAAAAATTCAAAGCTTGGGGATGCCCAGGAAGGCATCCCCTCTTTCGTCCACCTCCATCGGTAATTTACTTGGAGCTATATTTTTATTCACCAACATGATATGTGTTTTGCTTGGAGCGTCTTGTATTATTTGTGTCTTTGTTTGTTAGCGTGCCACAATCATCCTTGCTGTACACACCTTTTGAGAGAGTCATCTGTGAATTAAAATTTAATAGAATACTCTATGTGCTTCACTTATATCTTTTGAGCTATGTAGTTTTGCTCTACGTGCTTCACTTATATCTTTTGAGCATTATAATTTTGCTCTATGTGCTTCACTTAGATCTTTTGGAGCATGGTGGTGGTTTGTTTTAAAGAAACTATTGATCTCTCATGCTTAACTTAAATTATTTTGAGAGTCTTAATAGCATGGTAATTTGCTTAATATAAATATGCTTGGTGTTCAAGATATGTGAAATTTTCTTTTGAGTGCATTGAATACTAAGAGAAGATTGAAGCATGATAATTGTTTTGAGATATGGAGGTGATAATATTAGAGTTATGCTAGTTTAGTAGTTGTGAATTTAAAGAATACTTGTGTTAAAGTTTGTGATTCCCGTAGCATGCACGTATGGTGAACAGTTATGTGATGAAGTCGGAGCATAATTTATTTATTGATTGTCTTCCTTATGAGTGGCGGTCGGGGACGAGCGATGGTCTTTTCCTACCAATCTATCCCCCTATGAGCATGCGCGTAATACTTTGCTTTGATAACTTCTAGATTTTTGCAATAAGTATATGAGTTCTTTATGACTAATGTTGAGTCCATGGATTATATGCACCTTTTCCCATCCTTCCACCATTGCTAACCTCTCTAATACCGCGCACCTTTCGCCGGTATCATACACCCACCATATACCTTCCTCAAAACCGCCACCATACCTACCTATCATGGCATTTCCATAGCCATTCTGAGATATATTGCCATGCAACTTTCCACCGTTCCGTTTATTATGACACGCTCCATCATTGTCATATAGCTAGCATGATCATGTAGTTGACATCGTATTTGTGGCAAAGCCACCATTCATAATTCTTTCATACATGTCACTCTTGATTCATTGCATATCCTGGTACACCGCCAGAGGCATTCATATAGAGTCATATTTGTTCTAAGTATCGAGTTGTAATTGTTGAGTTGTAAGAAAAATAAAAGTGTGATGATCATCATTTTATAGAGCATTGTCCCAAGTGAGGAAAGGATGATGGAGACTATGATTCCCCCATAAGTCGAGATGAGACTCTGGATGGAAAAAAGGAGGCCATAAAAAAAAGAGAAAAGGCCCAAATAAAAAAATGAGAGAACAAGAGAGAAGGGACAATGTTACTATCCTTTTACCACACTTGTGCTTCAAAGTAGCACCATGATCTTCATGATAGAGAGTCTCTCGTTATGTCACTTTCATATACTAGTGGGAATTTTTCATTATAGAACTTGGCTTGTATATTCCAATGATGGGCTTCCTCAAATTGCCCTAGGTCTTCGTGAGCAAGCGAGTTGGATGCACACCCACTTAGTTTCTTTTGATGAGCTTTCATATACTTATAGCTCTAGTGCATCCGTTGCATGGCAATCCCTACTCACTCACATTGATATCTATTGATGGGCATCTCCATAGCCCGTTGATACGCCTAGTTGATGTGAGACTATCTTCCCCTTTTTTTTGTCTTCTCCACAACCACCTTCTATTTCACATAGTACTATGTCCATGGCTCACGCTCATGTATTGCATGAAGATTGAAAAGTTAGAGTATGAAACAATTGCTTGGCTTGTCATCGGGGTTGTGCATGATTTAAATACTTTGTGTGGTGAAGATAGAGCATACCCAGACTATATGATTTTGTAGGGATAACTTTCTTTGGCCATGTTATTTTGAGAAGACATAATTACTTTATTAGTATGCTTGAAGTGTTATTATTCTTTATGTCAATATGAACTTTTGTCTTGAATCTTTCTAATCTGAATATCCATACCACAATTAAGAAATTTTGCATTGAAATTATGCCAAGTAGCACTCCACATCAAAAATTCTCTTTTTATCATTTACCTACTTGAGGACGAGCAGGAATTAAGCTTGGGGATGCCTGATACGTCTCCAACGTATCTATAATATTTGATTGCTCCATGCTATATTATCTACTGTTTTGGACTATATTGGGCTTTATTTTCCACTTTTATATTATTTTTGGGACTAACCTATTAACCGGAGGCCCAGCCCAGAATTGTTGTTTTTTGCCTATTTCATTGTTTCAAAGAAACAGAATATCAAACGGAGTCCAAACAGAAAAATCCTTTTTGGAACGTGATTTTCTTCTCGGACAAGACCCAGGAGACTTGGACCCTACTCCAAGAAGTACCGGAGGCGGTCACGAGGGTAGGGGGCGCCCCCCCTACAGGGCGCGCCCCCTGCCTCGTGGGCCCCTCGGTGCTCCACCGACGTACTCCTTCCTCCTATATATATCCACGTACCCCCAAACAATCAGAACAGGAGCCAAAAACCTAATTCCACCGCCGCAACTTTCTGTATCCACGAGATCCCATCTTGGGGCCTGTTCCGGAGGTCCGCCGAAAGAAGGCCGTCATCACGGAGGGCTTCTACATCATCCTAGCCTCTCCGATGAAGTGTGAGTAGTTTACCTCAGAGCTTCGGGTCCATAGTTAGTAGCTAGATGGCTTCTTCTCTCTTTTTGGATCTCAATACAATGTTCTCCCCCTCTCTTGTGGAGATCTATTCGATGTAATCTTCTTCTTTTGCGGTGTGTTTGTTGATACCGATGAATTGTGGGTTTATGATCAAGTCTATCTATGAACAATATTTGAATCTTCTCTGAATTCTTTTATGTATAATTGGTTATCTTTGCAAGTCTCTTCGAATTATCCGTTTGGTTTGGCCAACTAGATTGGTAGTTCTTGCCATGGGAGAAGTGCTTAGCTTTGGGTTCGATCTTGCGGTGTTCTTTCCCAGTGATAGAAGGGGCAGCAAGACATGTATTGTATCGTTGCCATCGAGGATAACAAGATGGGGTTTATTTCATATTGCATGAATTTATCTCTCTACATCATGTCATCTTGCTTAAAGCGTTACTCTGTTTTTAACTTAATACTCTAGATGCATGCTGGATAGCGGTCGATGAGTGGAGTAATAGTAGTAGATGCAGAATCGTTTCAATCTAGTTGTCACGGACGTGATGCCTATACACATGATCATGCCTAGATATTCTCATAACTATACTGAATTCTGTCAATTGCTCAACAGTAATTTGTTCACCCATCGTAGAAAACTTATGCTCTCGAGAGAAGCCACTAGTGAAACCTATGGCCCCCGGGTATATTCTCATCATATCAATCTCCATCACTTTAATCTTGTTTTGTTTTTACTTTGCCTTTTACTTTTTACTTTGCATCTTTATATCAAAAATACCAAAAATATTATTTATCGGATCTCACTTCCGTAAGTGACCGTGAAGGGATTGACAACCCCTAATCGCGTTGGTTGCGTTGAGCTCTTTGTGTTGTGTAGGTACGAGGGACTTGCGCGTGGCCTCCTACTGGATTGATACCTTGGTTCTCAAAAACTGAGGGAAATACTTACGCTACTCTGCTGCATCATCCCTTCCTCTTCGGGGAAAACCAACGCAAGCTCAAGACGTAGCAATGGTTTGCAACCGTAAGGACGTTCAGTAAGCTCCCAAGTCCCGTTAGCCATGATGGAATCCATCTCGCTACGGACCGCATCCTTCCAGTACTCAGCTTCTGGAGAGGCATACGCTTCTGAAATAGAAGTGGGATTATCCTCCATGAGGTATATGAAGAAATCATCACCAAAGGTCTTTACAGTCCTTTGTCTCTTGCCCCTACCAAGGGTTTCCTCATTATCCTCCTCAAGATTTTCATCATGTGTTTGATTATAATATTCCATCGGAATGGCAGGTTCAGGAGTCTCCTCAGATTCCTGTCTAGAAGTGCTTTGTACATCTCTCATGGGGAAAATGTCCTCAAAGAATGTAGCATCTTTAGACTCCATAATTGTACTGACCTTCATGTCAGGTACCTCAGATTTCACCACTAGAAATCTATAGCCAACACTATTCATAGCGTAGCCAAATTAACACAGTCCACAGTCTTTGGTCCAAGCTTATGCTTTTTGGGGATCGGCACATTAACTTTCGCCAAGCAGCCGCAGGTACGTAAGTACAAGAGTGTTGTCCTTCTCTTGTTCCACTTCTCGTAAGGAGTGATCTCATTATCCTTTGTCGAAACTTTATTCAGGACATGACATGATGTCATTATAGCCTCCCCCCACCATGCCTTGGATAAACCCGACGTATCTAACATGGCGTTAACCAAATCAGTTAGAGTACGGTTTTTCCACTCGGCAACCCCGTTTGACTGGGGTGAGTAGGGAGGCGTCCTCTCGTGAATAATTCTGTGTTCCGCACAAAAGGCATCAAACTCTTTCGAGAAGTACTCTCCACCACGATCTGACCAGACTTGTTTAATTTTCTTTTCAAGTTGATTCTCAACTTCTGCCTTATAGATTTTGAAGTAGTGTAGAGCCTCATCTTTAGTATTTAACAGATACACATAGCAATATCTAGTGGAATCATCTATCAAAGTCATGAAATATTTCTTTCCACCTTTAGTCAACACACCATTCATCTCACAAAGATCAGAATGTATGAGTTCCAGTGGCGCCAAGTGTCTCTCCTCTGCTGCCTTGTGAGGCTTGCGAGGTTGCTTAGACTGCACACATGAATGGCACTTAGAACCTTTGGCTAAAGTGAAACTTGGGATTAAATTCAATTTTGCTAGCCGCGTCATAACACCGAAACTAATGTGACAAAGATGTGAATGCCAGACTTCAGATTCATTAACACTCAAATGAATATTGTTCCCGACTTTATTACATAGATCTGCAAGAGAAAGGCGGAACATGCCTCCGCATTCATAACCCTTTCCAACAAATAGTCCATATTTCGTAACAACTAATTTATTAGACTCGAATACCAACTTAAACCCTTCTCTACATAGAAGGGAGCCACTAACGAGGTTCTTCTTGATGGCGGGGACATGCTGCACGTTCTTCAGCTGCACGATCCTTCCCGAAGTAAACTTCAGATCGACCGTGCCAACACCAAGAACAGAAGCACTCGCGCCATTCCCCATCAGTACAGACCCGTGACCTGTGGCCTGGTAAGAAGAAAACAATAAAATATCAGCACACACATGAACACCTGCACCTGTGTCGACCCACCAATCGGTGGACGGCCAAACTGAAAATACAGCAAATAAATTACCGTACCCAGATGCACCACTCTCATTATTGCTCACAATCATATTGACGGACTTGGAGTCCTGCCCTTGCTTCTTATACTTGTTTGGGCACTTGTTGGCCCAATGTTCAAGCGAACCACAAGTAAAGCAGCCCTCATCCTTCTTGTTCTTCTTGAAGGTCTTCTTACCCTTCTTCTTAAAGTCGGCACTTTGTTGGACACCGTTCTTTCCCTTGGGCTTGTGGGAATTGGAGTTCTTCTGATGCACCATATAGGCCACAGAAGTTCCTTCGACCCCTTTTCCGTGCGAGTCCTTTGCCCTTGAATTCTGCTCAACACTCAGATGGCCAATGACATCCTCCACAGAGAATTCACGCCTCTGATGTTTTAGAGTGGTGGCAAAGTTCCTCCAGGAATTGGGAAGCTTAGCGAGTATGCAGCCCGTGAGAAACTTGCCCGGTAACTCGCACTTAAGAAGCTCAAGCTCCTTAACAATGCATATTATCTCATGAGCCTGCTCCAATACAGGACGGTTTTTAACCATCTTGTAATCGTGGAACTGCTCTATAATATACATCTCGCTCCCTACATCGGCAGCCCCGAACTTAGATTCGAGCGCCTCCCACAAGTTCTTGGCAGACCGCACATGCAAATATGCGTCAACCAGCTTATCTCCAATCATGCTCAGAACTGCCCTGAGGAACACGACAGTGGCCTCCTTGAATGCCTTCTCCTGTTCAGGAGCGATCATTCATGTGGGAGTCACACCGGTGACCCAGAACACGTTCATGGCCGTGAGCCATAAGGTGGTTTTAGTCTGCCAATGCTTAAAGTACGTCCCCGTAAACGGGGATGGTTTCAGTGCAGGAGCAAAACCAGAATTTGAAAAACTCCTACACACATTAGGTTTTTGGATTGGTAAGAAAATAGGCAGTTTTTCGATTAAATTAATCCATGAATAAATCATGAGCATGACATGGACAGCATTGATAACACACTGATTATGACCTAACAGAGCATGTACTACGCATATAGTAGAAACATCTACGCATATCGCTAGTACTGCTACAACAGAAAGAAACACGAGAGGGATAAACGATGTATACCCTCCAATCGGCCACGCGGCGGCGGTGGCGGTGGCAGCAGCCGCGGCATCCTCGGCGGCCATCTCGTCGGCCTCGGCCTTCTCAGCGGCGGCACGGTCGGCGTCGGTCGACATGGTGATGACGAAGGTGATACAGACGTAGATGAACAGAAGCAAGCAGTCGCGTAGTCGCTACCCAAAAACCTAATCGCCCCTCTCCCATACAAGATCCGGTGAGGCGGGGTTTCGGAGGCCTGCTCTCCCGTCAACCGTGTACACGGTAAATGGGACAGAGTCGCCGGCGGCAGCAGCAGCAGAGGAACGACGTGGGCGTGGAGGCGGAGATGCGTTCTGTTTCGTGGCGGCTAGGGTTGGCAGCGCCCCACATATATATGTGCGGCTGCGCATGGAGAGACGTGGGCTGAACCCACGTCCAAGTCGGTTGCCCATGATCCAACGTCTCAGATCGTGGCCCTACCTGTCAAAGACTCTCCGTTCCTGACCGGCAAAAAGAAGCGCATAGGAGTGAGCTCGGCTTGGCTCAATCCTGCAACCCGCGGCGCGGCGCGTCGTGACGAGGCGTGGCGAGGCGAGGCGAGCGGAGGAGGAGTGCGCAGGGCCTCATCTCTTCTCAAGCTCCAATAGCACGAGGGAGAGAATCCCTTATAAACCACTCCAACTCTCCTTCCACTTCCGGGGTGGGACTAAACTTCCCACCACCTTGTCATGCCACCTACATGGGCCCTTAGAGATCAAGTCTGAAATTGTCATATGGGCTCTAGGCCCATCTCATATTTCAAAAATCCCCCACCAGATCTCAGGGGCCCAGTTTGTCCTTTGTTCCAAACGTTGTTTTGATATACCAGCATCTCAGTGGAGACCGATTAAGGTTGAGCTCCACCTAGACCAAGTAGTTACACTCCTTCACAACTGAACAATGGACTATGCCTTGAATTGTCAGTTTGGCGTCAAGAAGTTTCACCACAAGTCTCACTGATACGAGGCTGCCGAAGGCCGACCCCTCGGGTGGAGCACAATAGTCACACTCCTAGCCTGTTCATGAGCTTGGTAGAGATCACCCTAATCTCATAGACCGTGACTAGCAGTCGGGCTCATATAGTTGTGTTCCTCCAAAGATCGCTCTGTAGGATAGCATCTTGCTTATACATATAAGCCTTGGAACACATTAAGACAGTAGTCATCCTTCCATACAGTTTCCGAGAGTATTGCATCTCCAACAGAGTGGGTTAGTAAAGTTACTCTCCTCAGTTCACCACTGGCTTGTTTTCCTAGGTCCTACTTCACGGGATCTCCGATCACATAGGTTGGGTTACTACCATGGCAACTCATGTGGGTCTCATACCCATCTCCCTTGATGCGCTATCTGTCACAACACGTGATAGCCCTTTAGTAAAGGGATCTGCCAGATTCTTAGCCGTTTGAATATAATCCAATGCTATCACTCCGGAGTTCCTCAATTTTCTTACAGCTTTCAATCTCATTCTTATGTGTTTGTTGGACTTCATGTTGTCCTTTAAACTCTTCACCTTGACAATAACTGTTTGATTGTCACAGTTCATAAGGATGGCCGGAACCGGCTTCTCAACCACTGGCAAGTCCATCAACAGATCTCGAAGCCATTCTGCTTCGCCACCCAATGTGTCTAATGCTGTTAATTCTGCTTCCATTGTCGATCTTGTTAAGATCGTTTGCTTGCAAGACTTCAAGGAAACAACACCACCTCCAAGATTAACATATACCCAGTTGTGGCCTTCATCTCATCAGCATCAGAGATCCAATTCGCATCACTATACCCTTCAAGCACCGATGGGTATCCGGTATAGTGAAGTCCATAGTTCATAGTACCTTTCAGATAGCGCATAACTCTCTCAAGAGCACGCCAATGTACATCACCCGGTTTGGAAACAAATCGGCTCAGTTTGCTAACAGCAAATGCGATGTCGGGCCTCATTGCGCTCGCTAGATAGTGGAGTGAACCAACAATCTGAGAGTATCTCAATTGATCTATAGCTATGCCTTTAGACATTCGAATCAGCACACTAGAATCATATGGTGTTTGAGATGGTTTGCAGTCCGAATATCCAAAACGACTCAACACCTTCTCAAAATAATGGGATTGGAGAAGTGTAATCCCACCCTCATCATCTCTCAATAGCTTGATGTTCAAGATAACATCAGCCACTCCAAGGTTCTTCATCTCAAAGTTCTGAGATAAGAAAGACTTAACCTCCTCGATCAACTTGAGATAGTCCCAAATATCAGTATGTCATCAACATACAAACACAGTATAACTCCTTCGTCACCACCATAGCGATAGTATACACATTTGTCGGCCTCATTAACAACAAAGCCAACATATGTCAACATTTAATTAACTTGTCATACCATTGCTTAGGCGCTTGTCTCAGGCCATACAAAGATTTCACCAACTTACACACCTTTCCTTCCTGACCATCCATCACAAAGCCATCAGGCTGTTGCATATAGATTTCCGTTCAGGAAAGCCGTCTTAACATCCATCTGATGAATGAGAAGACCATGCGAGGCCGCCAACGAGAGTAATACTCGAATGGTGGTCAGTCTGGCCACAGGTGAATAAGTGTCAAAGAAATCTTCTTCTTCTTTCTGGGCATAGCCCTTGGCCACAAGCCTAGCCTTGTACTTTTCTATCGTACCGTCGAGCCTAAGCTTCTTCTTAAACACCCACTTGCATCCCAATGGTTTGCAACCGTAAGGACGTTCAGTAAGCTCCCAAGTCCCGTTAGCCATGATGGAATCCATCTCGCTATGGACCGCATCCTTCCAGTAGTCAGCTTCTGGAGATGCATACGCTTCTGAAATAGAAGTGGGATTATCCTCCACGAGGTATATGAAGAAATCATCACCAAAGGTCTTTAAAGTCCTTTGTCTCTTGCCCCTACCAAGGGTTTCCTCATTATCCTCCTCAGGATTTTCATCATGTGTTTGATTATAATATTCCATCAGAATGGCAGGTTTAGGAGTCTCCTCAGATTCCTGTCTAGAAGTACTTTGTACATCTCTCATGGGGAAAATGTCCTCAAAGAATGTAGCATCTTTAGACTCCATAATTGTACCGACCTTCATGTCAGGTACCTCAGATTTCACTACTAGAAATCTATAGCCAACACTATTCATAGCGTAGCCCAAATTAACACATCCCATAGTCTTTGGTCCAAGCTTACGCTTTTTGGGGATCGGCACATTAACTTTCGCTAAGCAGCCCCAGGTACGTAAGTACGAGAGTGTTGTCCTTCTGTTGGTCCACTTCTCGTAAGGAGTGATCTCGTTATCCTTTGTCGGAAGTTTACTCAGGACATGACATGATGTCATTATAGCCTCCCCCACCATGCCTTGGATAAACCCGACGTATCTAACATGGCGTTAACCAAATCAGTTAGAGTACGGTTTTTCTGCTCGGCAACCCCGTTTGACTGGGGTGAGTAGGGAGGCGTCCTCTCGTGAATAATACCGTGTTCCGCACAAAAGGCATCAAACTATTTCGAGAAGTACTCTCCACCACGATCTGACCGAACTCGTTTAATTTTCTTTTCAAGTTGATTCTCAACTTCTGCCTTATAGATTTTGAAGTAGTGTAAAGCCTCATCTTTAGTATTTAACAGATACACATAGCAATATTTAGTGGAATCATCTATCAAAGTCATGAAATATTTCTTTCCACCCTTAGTCAACACACCATTCATCTCACAAAGATCATAATGTATGAGTTCCAGTGGCGTCAAGTGTCTCTCCTCTGCTGCCTTGTGAGGCTTACGAGGTTGCTTAGACTGCACACACGAATGGCACTTAGAACCTTTGGCTAAAGTGAAACTTGGGATTAAATTCCATTTTGCTAGCCGCGTCATAACAGCGAAACTAATGTGACAAAGACGTGAATGCCAGACTTCAGATTCATTAACACTCAAATGAATATTGTTCACGACTTTATTACATAGATCTGCAAGAGAAAGGCGGAACATGCCTCTGCATTCATAACCCTTTCCAACAAATAGTCCATATTTCGTAACAAATAATTTATTAGACCCGAATCCCAACTTAAACCCTTCTCTACATAGAAGGGGGCCACTAACGAGGTTCTTCTTGATGGAGGGGACATGCTGCACGTTCTTCAGCTGCACGATCCTTCCCGAAGTAAACTTCAGATCGACCGTGCCAACACCAAGAACTGAAGCACTTGCGCCATTCCCCATCAGCACGGACCCGTGACCTGTGGCCTGGTAAGAAGAAAACAATGAAATGTCCGCACACACATGAACACCTGCACCTGTGTCGACCCACCAATCGGTGGACGGCCAAACTGAAAATACAGTAAATAAATTACCGTACCCAGATACACCACTCTCATTGTTGCTCACAATCATATTGACAGACTTGGAGTTCTGCCGTTGCTTCTTATACTTGTTTGGGCACTTGTTGGCCCAATGTTCAAGCGAACCACAAGTAAAGCAGTCCTCATCCTTCTTGTTCTTTTTGAAGGTCTTCTTCTTCGACCCCTTTTCCGTGCGAGTCCTTTGCCCTTGAATTCTGCTCAACACTCAAATGGCCAATGACATCCTCCACGGAGAATTCACGCCTATGATATTTCAGAGTGGTGGCAAAGTTCCTCCAGGAATTGGGAAGCTTAGCGATTATGCAGCCAGCGACAAACTTGCCCGGTAACTCGCACTTAAGAAGCTCAAGCTCCTTAACAATGCATATTATCTCATGAGCCTGCTCCAATACAGGACAGTTTTCAACCATCCGGTAATCGTGGAACTGCTCTATAATATACATCTCGCTCCTTACATCGGCAGCCCCGAACTTAGATTCGAGCGCCTCCCACAAGTTCTTGGCAGACCGCACACGCAAATATGCGTCAACCAGCTTATCTCCAATCACGCTCAGAACTGCGCCAAGGAACACGACAGTGGCCTCCTTGAACGCCTTCTCCTGTTCAGGAGCGATCGTTTCTGTGGGAGTCACACCAGCGACCCAGAACACGTTCATGGCCGTGAGCCATAAGGTGGTTTTAGTCTGCCAACGCTTAAAGTACGTCCCCGTAAATGGGAACGGTTTCAGTGAAGCAGCAAAACCAGAATTCGAAAAACTCCTACACACATTAGGTTTTTGGATTGATAAGAAAATAGGCAGTTTTTCGATTAAATTAATCCATGAATAAATTATGAGCATGACATGGACATCATTGATAACAAACTGATTACGATCTAACAGAGCATGTACTACGCATATAGTAGAAACATCTACGCATATCGCTAGTACTGCTACAACAGAAAGAAACGGGAGAGGGATAAACGATGTATACCCTCCAATCGGCCACGCGGTGGCGGTGGCGGTGGCAGCAGCCGCGGCATCCTCGGCGGCCTTCTTGTCGGCCTCGGCCTTCTCAGCGGCGGCACGGTCGGCGTCGGTCGACATGGTGATGACGAAGGTGATACGGACGTAGATGAACAGAAGCGAGCAGTCACGTAGTCGCTACCCAAAAACCTAATCGCCCCTCTCCCGTACAGGGTCCGGAGGCGCGGGGTTTCGGAGGCCTGCTCTCCCGTCAACTGTGTACGCGGTGAACGGGGCGGAGTTGCCGGCGGCAGCAGCAGCAGAGGAACGACGTGGGCGTGGAGGCGAAGATGCGTTCTGTTTCGTGGTGGCTAGGGTTGGCAGCGCCCCACATATATAGCGTGGAGAGACGTGGGCTGAACCCACGTCCAAGTCGGTAGTCCACGATCCAACGTCTCAGATCGTGGCCCTACCTGTCAAAGACTCTCCGTTCCTGACCGGCAAAAAGAAGCGCATAGGAGTGAGCTCGGCTCAGCTCAATCCCGCAACCCGCGGCGCGGCGCGGCGCGTCGTGACGAGGCTTGGGCCTCATCTTTTCTCAAGCTCCAATAGCATGAGGGAAAGAATCCCTTATAAACCACTCCAACTCTTTTTCCACTTTCGGGGTCGGACTAAACTTCGCACCATCTTGTCATACCACCTACATGGGTCCTTAGAGATCAAATCTAAAATTGTCATATGGGCTCTATGCCCATCTCATATTTCAACAGGCTTCCCACATGGAGATGAAGCCGGAGGAGCTCCCGCGGCGCTGACGGACGGGAGGGGGAGGGAGCCGTGGAGCAGAGGAGGCAGCAGCCGCGCCTTTCCCATGGGAACGAGGCCGGAGGAGCTCTTGGCGATTGCTGTACCAATTGCTGCGCGCGTACAAGATGCGCGTACAAGATGAACAAGCCTACCCGACATCGCGAGACCAGGTATGGGGTCGAGGTAATTCCCTACCGATTGCTGTACCAATCGCTGGTAAATTGAGTTGACTGCTGCCAAGATGCACACATGTGTGTATGGTGATCTGAGTCCGTCATGTTCTTCCTGAGGGAAATTTTAATTATAATAGGAGAATAATATGTGCTGATATACAGTTTTGACAGGTTCCAATCTGACTGATCCTGAATTCACAGTCCTAAAAAGAAATTTAGGGAGTCGAGCTTCAAATAAGAACAACAATTTCTTATATAAATCATGGCTGTTTGACTTGACAGTACATCGCATTCCACTGGGGATAGTTCCGTATGAACATCCACATCTTAAGAAATTTGAATGATTGAGTCTGTTGTAACCTATACAAAACCTGATACATAGCTTTGAGAGAACTTTGGACATCATTTGGAATCAGTAATGAAAAATATGATATTCGAAATAAACCCTTTTGGAATGAGCTGAGATTACATTATGAAGAAACTAGAATATAAAATCTCGAGAAAAATAAATGGCACGCACACTAAAATAGCTCTAAATGGTACATCTAATTGTTCCCTTGACCATCTCCAAATCGACGCCATATATGCTCCACCAAGTCTTTCTTCAGCCGGATGTGACGTCGTCTGTCACGAAGAGCAGCATTTCTATCCAGGAGATCGGTGAAGCCATCAATTGGTCCATGCTCAGGTTGTACTGGCGGAATTGGATTACACCCTTGGTCGCACGAATTAAAGTCATAGCGGACCCTATATGTATCTCTCTCGTCCTCGACTATCATGTTATGTATTATGATGCATGCATACATGATTGTACTAAGTAATGATCTCTCCCAGAACCGTGCTAGGATTCGCAGAATGGCGAATCGAGCTTGTAGAACTCCGAATGCTCGTTCCACGTCTTTCCTTGCCCCCTCTTGACGTCGTGCAAAACATTTGTCCCTATCATTCTGAGGGAGTGGAATTGTTTTCACAATTGCAGCCCATCCTGGGTATATTCCATCCACCAGATAATATCCCATATTATATTCGCTTCCACAAACTGTAAATTGAACTGCAGGAGCTCGGCCTTGTGAGACGTTGGTGAACAAAGTAGATTGATTCAACACATTGAGGTCGTTGTTTGATCCAGCAACACCAAAAAATGCATGCCATATCTACAAGTCTTGAGACGCCACTGCTTCAAGCATCATTGTGGAGACTCCGTGATCACCGCGTGTGAACTGTCCCTTCCATGCAGTGGGACAGTTTTTTCATTCCCAATGCATACAATCAAGGCTTCCCAACATGCCCGGAAAGCCACGTGCTTCGTTTATTTGAAGTATTCGATCAATGTCTTTAGGTGTCAGTCGACGAAGGTATTGAGGTCCAAATATCTCGTTGATGCCTTCAACAAACTTTTGCAAGCACTTTAGTGATGTGCTATTTCCAATCCGTAGATGGTCATCAATAAAATCGGCGGAGCACCCATATGCCAACATCCTCATTACTGTTGTGCACTTCTGCAAAGGTGTGAATTCGCTTCTATTTAGCGCATCTCTTCTATGGCGAAATTCTGGCGACCAGTCTTCAAGAGCTTGAACAATGCGATGAAATAGGGGCTTCGGCATCCGATACCTGCGACGGAACTGAGCATCGGTGTACACCGGATTGGCAGAAAAGTAATCCGCCACAAGAAGTGAACAAATCGTTCTGAAATGGATTCATCGGAAAATTGTGAACAAAAACTTGTGTGAGATATGAGCAGGATTGTCTTGTGTGTGACCAGATAATTTTGAGATGTGCGTGCAACTGGAACCTGCAAGTAGGACTATATATAATGAGATAGCTTGACTGCATGCATGATTTAGTCAGCACTGCATGCATGATTTAGTTAGTCCGTATGACTGAATGAATGGTTGTAGTTAATTGATTTTTTTTCTTGCTAACTCACCGTGCTTTCAGGTTTGAAGATCGAAATTTTTCCCCTGCTGAACCAGCTTCACATTCACATGCATTTCATTTTGGCATTTTTCTATTGTAAGTATTCAGGTCTCATGAAGAATTATTATAGATATAAACGACTTCCATATTTTATTGTAGATTATTTTTGTGCGTGAAGAGAAAGAAAACATATTTTTTTTGTGTAGCTGCAAAAGAAAATCAGGTGAGTTAGTTGCGTATAGCTGGCTCCGTTCAGCAAAGACCAGCTGAGGTAGTTGAGCCGTTGCAGATTTGTAGCGCTTCAAGGAGCGCCCGGTGCCAAATTGGTACGGAGAAAAAGGATCACGCAAAAAAAAAAAAGGGGAAGCACCCGACGACAGCCTGGGAGGGAATCGACCCTGGCGCCCGTCGTAAACGCCCCCGTTGTACATGCCCTAGCTGTACACTTTGACTGCGGAGAGAAGTGCATACCGTATTACCGTTATGGTTGGTGATTTCTTTCCAAACCTTTAGTTTTGCTAGGAAAACAAAAGTGAAGATCCTGCTTTGTTCATACACTCATACCACAGATCTGAACTATACGTTTCTTTTGTACTAGTGGCATCTCCAATAGATGCATAACTAGCGGACTACATATGTGACCAAGAAAAAAAATGCATAATTCTTTCTTTATTAATTGAGCATCCGATTCTTAATCCTTTTGAACAATTCAGATCTCTTTCTTTTTTGAGGGGAAACAATTCAGATCTCTTGTGGGGGTAGGCTTCTACCCAAGATGCACGCCTCAGTTATTTCGGCTTGTTTTGGTAACTATCTGTTGCGATGGTCCGTAAGACAAGCAGGGCAAGTTTGTCTACTTTGTTCAAGTAGATATCTGTATCAAATTGCATAGCTACAATTTATTTTAGGGTGTGTCTAGGGCACATCTAGATGTGCTCTAATTATTGCACATCTAAGTGAGTGAATCAAGCATAAAGAGAAAAAAAGAAAAAGAAAATACCCACACAAATCTCAATGTAAGATCAATGACATAGGACTTAGATGTGCAATACTTATGGCACATCTAGATGTGCTTTAGCAAAACTGTTTATTTTATTTAAGTGCAATGCAATTAAACTTGGAAAGTTCCGGCCGGGGCCAATTTGGTTTCAGAGTCCTGGTAGGTACCAGAGCCCCCCTACAACATCCTTAAACCTTTGCCTTATAACAAAAAACTGAACGAAAAGTCTAACGCCCACACGTGTGGGCGTCTGATAACTCGCCCACACGCATGGATTCTCGTCTAACCAATTCTGCACGAATCTTGACGCGTTCGAGCAGTTTTTGTGTGCCACGTAGGACTAAACTGGTGTGTGGGCATTCATCCGGTCGTCCATACGTCCTTTTTTCACTACACGGGGGCTGGTGTGTGGGCGTTTAGTAATTCACCCACACACCAGTTTCGCGCACGCAGAGGGGGCTGGTGTGTGGGCGTTTATCACTTCGCCCACACGCCCGTCTCCTAGCCCACACCCAAAGCTGGCAGTTGCCATGTGTTTCTGCAGGTACATGGCAATTGCCTCTAGTTTTGCTTGTAAGCAGATGGCAACTCTTTTTACCCGAGTCGCCATGTGTTTTTGCATGGTACATGGCAACTGCCCTAGTGTGCACGTAAGCAGATGGCAACTGCCCTAGCGTGCTTGTGAGCACATGGCAACTCTCTTTTACCCGAACATGTTTTTTGGCCATGCCTTTTTGTAGTGCTACATGGCAACTGCCTAGTGTTTAGTGGGTGGCAACTCCTAAAGTTTTGAAATCATGGCAACTGCAGTAGACCAGACCATACATGGCAACTGCAGTTGAGCAACCATGGCAACTGTAGTTGTCCGACATGGCAACCGAAGTTCAGCGACATGGCAACTGCAGTTAAGCAAACATGGACGAGGGTCTAGACCATGGCAACTGCGGGACGCGCGGTGACTGTACGCGGGGCGTGCGAGACCACGAGGTACGAGGCCTGACGTACGGGGCGTGTGGGCGTTATCTATTTCGCCCACACGCACGCATGTGAGAGGGATCTGGAGGGGAAAAAAGATGTGTGTGGGCATTACTTTTTTTGCCCACACGTGGGTGTGTGGGCTGATCCTCTTATACACCACACAAAATGTGTGGGCAAACCCTTAACGCCCACACGTGTAGCACTTATCGGCGTCCAAACTGGTGCGGGGTCTGTCTAGGACACATCTAAATGTGACATAATTCACATCTAAGCTGATGTCCACTCTGTTTATGATCTATTTTTTTGTCCTAATTTTTTTTGTTTCTTGTTGCTATATTATATACTTGTGGGAGATTAGATATGACATCCTTAAAAAACATCTAGTAAATTAGACAAACTGAAACTGAAAACCCTTGCGCTCCAAGAAGATAATCATGGAGAACACCCAAGCCGGGCGCTGCGACGACCGTCGTGCCCCGTTCTCGCTGGGTGCTGCTCGACCGGCTCGGCCACCGCAACGACCGCGCCTACGCCTACCAAGGCACCGTGGCATCGTCCCGCACCTCCACCGACAAGTTCATCCAAGTTTCCTTCCGGTTCGCCGCGCCGCGCCGCCGGCGATCTCCCGCCTCTACCTCCGGTGGCCGGGAGGGCCCGCAACGAGGACTCGTCTTTCACGTACCCTTGCGTCATCGCTGCGCACCAGTTTGTCTAATTCACATCTAGATGTTTGTTAAAGATGTCACATCTAAGCTCCCACAAATATATAATGCAGCAATAAGAAAAAAAAATTAGGGCAAAAAAAAGACCACAAACAAAATAGACATAAATTTATATGTGACATAATTATGTCATATCTAGATGTGTCCTAGACAGACCGGTGACTCCGTCCTCCTCCAGCTAACCGATCCGCCCAGTTGCATCGACTATTTTGTCTACAAGGCTAGTATCGCCGGGCCGCCGTCGCTGTCGCTGCTACCCCAGTCCACACTCATCAGGTGGCCCAACGGCGACTACATATCCCCCTACACTACACACCAGCGGCAGCGCATGGTGGACAGGAAGGCTATCGGCTTTCTCCGTCGACGCGCCGATGACGCGTTCACGGTGGCCGAGCTCTCCACGACGGGCGGCCACGGCAAGCCTGTGGCGTTCGAGCTCTGCGTGCTCCTCTTGCCCGGGCGGGCCAAATGGAAGCTGAGGCGGGTGCAGATCCGCGACGACAAGGGGTTCCAGGTACCGGCTCTGACGTTCTGGGAGACTGACGCCGTCGTCCCCATCGGCGGCCGCCCACTGGGCTGGGTTGACTATTACCACGGCGTCCTGCTCGGCCACGTCCACGTGTTCGCATTCGACGAATTCAGCTCCACGGCGTCCACGCTCACGTATGTGCCGCTGCCCGTCGACACGCCCTGGGACCACGACCAGGAGTGTCCCGAGGCGTCCCGGAGCGTGGGCGTCCTCAACGCCGGCGACGGCGACAAGGTGAGGTTTGTGAGCGTCGACCGCGGCCTGCTGTTCGTCTTCACCCTCACTGTCTGGACCCTGAACAATGCGCCGGACGGCGGCATGGAGTGGGAACCTCTGGGCCTTCTCCGGCTACGAGCACCTCCCGCACGTGCCGCCAGAGTACCCCGTCGTGAGCATGGACGACCCCGACCGGCCTCTTCTTCCTTGTGAGCCTGGGACGTCCGCCACGCAGATATCCATGCCGGCGCCGACCCCACGGTGTGGCAGGTCAAGGTCGACACGAGGTGCAGGGCGGTGCGTTCAGCGGCCCGCTACTCCAAAGAAGAGATGAGGCGCATGCCGCGGCCTGCCTTCCGTGACGACCACGACGACGACTTGGCCGCCGTAAGCATGTTTCATGGCCATGCCTTCCTTCCCAGCGAGGTCTCCAAGTACCCAAGCAGGAGTGATGATTCCACGGTTCCTCTTCCGTCTCCTCCTCCCTAGAGAAAAGTTTGACTTTGTTTGTACTAAAGTTTGACCCTCTTTGTACCTCTACGAGTTAAACTCGGAAAAAGGACACTAAAGCAAGCCTCCGAAAATTATCGTACGTGTATGAAACCGGGCGGGCAGTCACCGCCCTGGCAATACTTGTCACTGGTCCCTCCAGCCGGTCTCAACACCACGAACGATGCCGAAAGGAGCTACGCAATGCCCAAGGTTGTCATCGTGCCGAAAGGAGGTTTTCGTCTTAATTCACTACTTGGGATTTTGAAAACGTTGGTCACATTACTAAGTTCTGAGATCAAGCTAAGGGGATTCAACGATATCATTATCATAATAGTATTTACTTTATTTCTATTATTTTTACTAAATAAATAACGAGTTACATCAAAATGCAATATCTTTCTAAAAGAAATACCGTTAATATGTAAAATTTGTGAAAAATAATTACTACAATATTTCGTATGTATTCTTAATTGTAGTAGCAAAAATAAAATATGTACCAAGTCCCATCTGGTTGCAGTATAACGCAGAAAAAACGTGTCACCACAGCAAAAGGAAAACAAGAAGAATAGTGAGGCTCAACTGAACTTCATTGCATAGCCGAAGCACATAATTTATACATGAGATACACTTGTGGATCAGATCGTGCTAACTGATCATGGGCACACATGCAGGGGCTCTCGCAGGAGCGTGCATGGCTATGACTTGGCTATGCTAAAGACTAGGTCTAGCTGTTGTAACAGAACCAACGTTACAATTATTCAACACCCCCCCACAGTCTGAACCCTATTCGGTAGAATGTTCAGACTGGACCTAAAATCAACAAAAACTGAAGATGGGAGCCCCTTCATGAACACATCGGCGAACTGTGATCTCGTAGGCACATGTAGAACCTTGGCCTCACCGAGAGCAACTCGATCGCGAACAAAGTGGGGGTCGATTTCGACATGCTTGGTGCGCTGGTGTTGAACCGGGTTGGACGATAAGTACGTCGCACTGACGTTGTCGCAGTAGACAACTGTAGCTTGGCGAGGAGGGTGGCGAAGCTCGGTAAGTAGCTGCCGCAGCCAGCAGGATTCAGCTACGCAATTAGCGACAGCTCTGTATTCGGCCTCGGCGCTGGAGCGGGAGACTGTCGGTTGCCTATTGCTGGACCAAGAAACCAAATTGGAGCTGAGGAAGACGCAGAAGCCCGAGGTAGAGCCCCGAGTGTCTGGACAGCCGGCCCAATCGGCGTCAGAATACGCAAACAGAGCTATGGTGAATTGCTTGAATAGTTGGAGACCATAATGAGATGTGCCCTGAATGTATCGGAGGATGCGCTTGATGAGCAAAAAATGAGTGTCTCGTGGAGCATGCATGAAGAGGCACACCTGTTGGACAGCGTAGGAGATGTCCGGCCGGGTGAGAGTCAGATACTGAAGGGCACCGGCAAGGCTGCGATAGAGGGATGGATCCGAGAAGGGAGAACCATCAGCAGCCGAGAGTTTCTGTTTGGTGTCTACAGGTGTGGAGATGGGATTGCACTGGGACATGTGAGCACGCTCGAGGATCTCATGGTCATACTGCTGTTGGCAGAGAAACAAACCGTCCCCCTCCAACCTCCCGGCTAGCTCGGCCACCCCTGGCCCCCTCCAACCTCCCGCGCCTCCAGGCTCGCCGGCTGAGCATGCAGCCGCTCCAGCATCCAAGGGCGGCCGACTTCAGTCTCCTGCAACCTCCGGGTGCGCGCGGGGAGGCCAGCAGGGTGTCGGGAACGGCCGGCGATGGAGGGGAATCGATTCGGAATGTCGTGGGGAAGCCGTGCCGGTGAGCGGCGGCGCGGGATTTCGCTGGATTATGGCCGGAATCGGCCAGCGATAGTGGGGCTAGAAAGGGGATTGGGAGGGGATGAAACTTCCGGATGGCAGTTGGCGTGCGCGCGCGAGGCTGCTGGGATATAGGGCAGTGTGTGTCCTGCCCCAAATATACAACACTTGGGCCAAATATGGGGCACTGCCCTAAAAATTTTTTGGCCAAATGCCCAAGATAGGGCAGCCGTTGGAGGCCGTTTTTAGCCGTTTTTCTGCCCTATATGACAGGTTTTATCCTGCCCTATATAGGGCAGCTGTTAGAGATGCTCTAACAGTCGACTGATGGTGTGCTCCGTTGCCTCAGATCAGGTACAGAGTGTGAGTTGTTAGCGTCGTTTTTTACCCCACCAAGTGAATTGGGTCCGGAAGTGGCCAGTGTCGGACTTACAATGTAGTGTCTGTCTGTCAAAGATTTCCATTGCCTTGGAACTTTCTGATCCAGAAACTATTCGAGTGTAATGGTTTTGCAAGTATTCTGTTAGGCTAATCTTTGGGGGTTCTAAATGGTCTTGTTACCAGCATCAGGTATAGACAATCACAACCTCTGAGCTATATCATGCATGTTAGAGTGTCGTTTCTCATCTACAAGTCTACTAAAGTTTCTGAAAAAGTCAACCATTGACACAAAATTCGTGTACAATTAGCATATCCAGATTTAAGCCATAGTCGGAGATATAATAGTGACTATTCCAAATGGGAGTCTCAGACCTTCGTATATAGTCTATTTTTTATTACTATTTCTCAAGCTATGTTTGATCAGTTTGAATTTAAAGAAGTAAAACTCATCCATGGGTAACTACTAACTACACAACAAATTCAAAATGGCTCTATCATCTTGAAACATACATTTTTCTACGCTAACGCACATGCTTAAACACATGCATAATGCAGGCTGAATCAGGTCCAAGAGTAATTTGTGATTCTTTTTGTCTAGGAAAGCAGGCTCAAAGAAAGAAGATCCATCCATATTTAGATAGAGACATTTCTTGTTTTGAAGGATTATCTTCACTTTACTATACTTTGGTATGCCAACTATATGTAATTATTCCAGTGGGGATTTTGGACAATTGGTTCTGCTACTGCCTTGTTTAGCTTGTCTAAAGCTAATGTGCTTCGGGTTCAGAAACTTACTACCTTGCCAGATGATTATAAATGTAATTTGTTACATCAAGTTGTTGTCAGTGCTGTGTTACCGTGTTCAGTGTTCAAGATATGCAGGGTGCTGACGCTGCTTTAGTCATGAAAACAATACATATTTAGCTTTTTTCTCAGCTGGAACTATGATTTGTTCACTGCTAAAAATAATAAGTTGTGCATTATATTCTGCACTGCTAGATTTTATTCCGAGCACATGATACCGGCTGGACCAGAAGAGGATGATGGCGGATGCTAACTAATTGTGAAGAAAGAGGGGAGCGGGGAAGGCAGAGATTCAGATCCCCACAAGCTACGTCAGGGCATGTGTCAAAAAAAAGGCCCCGTAAAACGAAATTGGGACAAGTTGGGAAGCCACTGTACGGTCTGGAGGTGCCCCAATGGGCACCCCAACCTCTAATAATTATCATAATATTAATACTCGTGGATGAGGGATAGTGTGGGCGGTCTCTCTCTTTGCGCTACGGCTTATTTTTTCCAATTGTAGAATGCCATCCAAATGATTCAACCCTTGAATATTGTGTATGGAGTTGGACTGCTGATAAATCTTTTTGGGCCCGCTCCGCATATTTCTCTTTCTTTGAGAGGCTAACCCATTGGCCTCTCTATGTCCCAGTTTGAAAGAGCAAAGCACCCCTCAAGTGCATTTTTTTGCGTGGAAGGTTACGTGGAATCGCTATTTGGACCGGGGATCAAAGGCTGAGGCATGGCCTCGTGAGCACAGATGTGAGCCCCGTGTGTTTGTAGGAGTCTGAAACTTTTGGTGTGTCATTTGGTTTGAGGTGTTCTCTGGGTTGAGACATCCTGATCTTGCCCCTTCCGCGTCGGCTGAGCTGGAGTCTTGGTGGATTGCGTCGTCTAGTATGTGTGTGGTCTAGGAAGCAATGATAATTTCACTCTCTAATGCCTTTTGTCTTTCACTTCATCTGGCTTGAACGCAACAATCGGGTATTCAACAAAACGACAAAGTTGGAGGAGCGTCTTCTTGATGAGATCATGGCTGAGCTAGACAAGTGGAAGACTGTGGGTTTTTCTTGTGAGATTATAGTTTTATTTTCTTTGCCGTGGTTGTCCAACTCTGTGTGTGTTGTACACTCTTTTCCATATCTTTCCTAAATGATAATTGATTATATCTTTCCCATATAATTGATAATAGTTTTATTCTCTCGCTCGTTCCTAAATGATAATGTTAGTACTTGATTTCTACTTTTTTACAAAAAACGAGTTAAATCAAGTTGCAATATCTTTGTGAATATTTCTCGTGAATATGTAAAACTCGTGAAAAAATACTGCCATATTTCGAACACGTTCGTGTAGCAAAAAGAAATATGTACCAAATCACATTTGGTTGCCAACTTGCAACATAACGTAAAAACTTGTCAGCATTTATAAAAAAGAACACACCAAGCATCATAGAAACACTTTTGAAGCATTAAAGAAATCCCTGTTTAACATACACGCAAAATCCCTATTCAAACACCTTTTGCAGCATCAAAAGATACCCAAATAAAAGTGACCTCCACCATCAACGAGCTCGTTCTTTTCCGAGTTCTCCAGTGATGAATACGACTCACAAGACCAGCACAAATCCCACCTATGGGCATTGTCTTCTCCAGTCCCAACAACGTCTATGGAAATATCTCCAACCAACAAACGGGTCAACAACAGGAGAGGCAGCCAGCAAGGAGAAGGCAACGGCCGGCGAAGGAGTAGCAGCAGTCGTGTGCATGGAGGAGCGGCTATAGGTAGTGCGAAGATGTCCTGCTCGACGGGAGGCACGTAGATGAAGCAGTGATGGGAAGGGTGCATGGAGTTGCACCAGTGATACGATACAAATTGCCCAATCACACGTTTTTATCAAGAGGATAAACATGAGGAAGAATGAAGTGATAAACGATGCAAAAACGCGTGGAACCGAAGATAAATCGTGAACCCTGTGAGTAAAGATTACTTAACACAGCCGTGTTGAGGAAGCACAGGCTATAGCAGACCGACTGAATTGTCGGTTGGGCTCTTTCCCTACGACCTATCTGGAGATGCCCATTAGTGATTCACGCCTCACTGTGGCGGATCTTCGCCCCACGGTGACTCGTATGCAACATCGAGTTGACCCCTGGAAAGGGCGCTGGTTGTCGAAGGCTGCTCGCGTGATCCTCATCAACTCCTCGCTTGCCAGCCTTCTATGGTTCCTCATGAGCTTCTATAGCCTCCATGAGACGCTGCATCAGGAGATCGCCAAGTACCAATCCAGATTCTTCTGGGCTGGTGAGGGCGATAAGTAGAAGTACCATATGGTGAGCTGACCCGATATCTGTAAACCCAAGGACCAGGGCGGTCTTGGGATCTTGTCTTCCCGGCGCATGAACATTGCCCTCCTGACCCGTTGGCTCTGGCACATTGCTAATGGCGATAGAGGCATCCTTTTCTTATCGTTGCATGGTCAATTCGAGGTGTTAGAAGAGTATATATGAAAATGAAGTATTGGGCACTACTACATATTATGCCGGCGTTCTAAAAAGTCTATGCAACCCGTGGCTTCTTGCAGAGTGAAAAGATCAGAATGCTTTGCACCAGCGGCGGAGGCAGGGGGGACCGGCAGGGGCCCCGGCCCCCCTAACATGCAAACGGAATTTTTAATACTACTAAAAATTGTTGGCTTTTACCTATTCTCGTTTGTCTATTCTTAATACTCACACCGTCCTAAAATATGTGTCTTGAATTTGTCTAAAAATGGATGTATCTAGACATGAATAAGTCTAGATACATCCACTTTTTGATAAATCTAAAACACTTATTTTTGGATGGAGTGAGTAAAAAAAAGGAAAGTGGCGATTTAGAAGCCATCCGAGGCAGCCTAGGCCAAGGCGCACAACACCTCACGAGGCTCCTCTGGTTCGACACGTCGCTTGGGAGGCCCTGCTAGTCGCCTCTCTCCACTCAAAAAAAAAAGCTAGTCGCCTCTCGCATTGCGCCTGCACACGGCCGCACGCCTCGTCGTCGCCTTCCTCTCCCGTCGACTCCAGTCCATGGTCGATCCTCCACGAGTCCGAGGCAGCGGTTTGTCGGTTTGTCTTATTAATTCTCCAAATAGGCATAGGCATAACTGATGGTGTTCAATCATTGTAGGATAATCATAGCCAAAAATAAAAGGAAGCATGTAGCAATTCATAGTACGAAGGATGCATTCTTATTTTGGGAAGAAAAGAAGGAGTGATGGTTCGGTTTCTAGCACAACAGTTAAATTGCAGATTCTACAAACATGCAGCGGAGCTTCTCATTATGTACACTTCCTTGGATCAACTCATTCAATTCATTTGACATTGATAATGTATGTTCTCTAGCTTTAAAATTCTATCCCGCCTATTTTGAAGAACAATAAAGGGAGAATCTGAGATGTCAGTTGCGGCACCCGCATGATATACTTACAAAATCGAAGCTTCAAAATTCTATACAATGTCCTACTTTTTAGCTTATTTTTTGGCATGTTTGAGTTGTCTTCATTGATCGGCCCCCTCAAACAATTTTCCTGGCTCCGCCCCTGCTTTGCACCAGTTGCCCCTGTAGTTATAGGAACTTTTTCTGAAGTTATTTACGATTGGCCCAAAGCTGCATTAAACAATAATTGGACGGTGAAAAGTTGTGTGCCGCCAAGATGCACATGCGGCAGTGGCACCAGAGGCTTCTACTGGAGGGATCGATCAGCAACGACAATGGGGGCCGCGTCCAGAAAGAGTAATCCGCTGGAGGGATCTAGCGACGGCGGCGGCACACGGGCACACTACAAGCCGTGCAGTCCGCTACGTCGACCACCTCGTCGGGTGTTGGTCAGAGGAAAGGCGTCTAGCTCCACGTAGAGTACTGCATAGATGCGTCTGCCTAGGAGTGGACGTGGATTGCGCCTTGTTGCGCTGGGCGGTTCTTGGCAGCGATAGGGATCGGGCGAGGCGTGACGGCGGTGTTTGCTAATAACAACATCCTGTTTCCTTTTTCGTTAACTGGCAAAAATGCCCGTGCGTTGCAACGGGTGTATGTTTGTTGACTGATTTTTAGGTTAGTGTGAGTTTAGTTTTCATTTTATTCCGGTCCGCCCATATTGAATTGTGGTTGTACTCTTTATTACTCTGTCTATTAATGTAAACTGTTGTGTTTCATTATGCTTTTAGAAAATTATTTTCCATTATTTTGGTTTTCAAGTTCGTGAAAAATAAGTGGCTTAACCATATTTTGTAGATTTAATTAGTTGCATTTTTGCAATGTTGTTTGCGTCTAACAAAATATTGTGTTGAATTCTTTTATAATTTTATAATATCTTCCTTGTCTTTGCTTCAGTGGCCTTATCTTTACAACTCTCAGTGAAGAAATTAGTTTTATATAACTCACAATTTAATTTTGAATATTTACAGGGACAATTTCCTCTGTACATATTTCTTACCAAATAAATAGTTAACGTTTCCAAAGCATTTCACACATATAACTTGTATTTCATCCAACCATTTTTGTTCTCACTTCTTCATCCAGTGCATCTTCCACACAAAAGTCATTCATATGGAGCACCCTAGTCCACTTTAGAGTTTTTATAACAAAATCGTGCGTATAAATTTTCATCAAAAAAAAGAAGTTATAGTTGCTTGTCCTGTGAAGTATATACACACAAAGTTTTATGTGCACTGATGTTAGCAAAAGCATATGAAATCAGCTCTTTTATTAAAATTTGCAACGACCGTTTCCCTCTCTTGTGCTTCGCCGGATCACCCGCTATGAACCATCTTCAGGGCAATAAGCTGCAGGGAGTGGAAAACCAAGCAATACGTAAGATATTATGACCGCGTCACCATGATGGTATCTCATGTCTGAGATTTGCTTGTTCGAATGCATCCTCCTACGACAAACTGATATAGAAGTCTTTTTCAAGTTGATGTCCGCTGTCTAAGCTGAACTCCATCAAATGCATTATTGGGATCTGTTCATACGGCTCCATTCTTGACTGACAGTTGGTGTCCCTTGGGAACAAAGATTAACCGGCTGCAGGTCTTCCGAAGGACATAACATATGCGTACAGCTTTGCAGCTGGGAAGGTATCTGAAGATGTGTTGTTTTTACTTGATCATAGCTACAATAATGACTATGGCTGAAGACTGAACGTAAGCTCAGATTCATCAAAGATTCTTTGATCTGAGGGATCAACATTGAATCGTTCGGCCACAGCTCCGCCAGCGACGCCAGGAGCGGGGCCAACCCCGACTGTAACAGGACCCAATTGGCGCGCCAACGCGTCCACGACTCCACTCACGATGGCTCGACCTGAAGACCCCCACTGCGTCGCGGGTCGTCGCCAGCTGTTCCCGCTTTGGCACTCGTTACTCTGTGCGCTCTCTGCTCCTGCTTTGCCATTCGGGCCCTCGTTCAGTGGCGACAGCTGCGGCGCACATTGGGCAGTCAAGGCATATCCCGGACATCCATGTCCGACCGGATCTTCAGTAGCCGCCGCCGGTCGCACCCTCCTCGCCTGCCCCGCAGCTGCGACCGCCCCTTCATCGAAGCACGCAGCTCCGGCTCTGGCTAGGTCATCTCGTCGACGTCCACAAGCACATCCTTGGGTTCCTCGCTAGAGTCACTATGTCACTTCCTTGAAATGGAGGCACTTTCTTTGCGGCACTTCTAAAAACTGCCTCTAATTGTTTTTTTAAACGTACTATTTATATCACTGCCTCAATTGGTGATATCTTGAGGCAATAACCAAAACTGCCTCAAATCCGACATGATCATTTGAGGCAGTATGGAAAACTACCTCAAATTGTTAATCAGCTGAGGCAGTTTTAGGTGCCTCACCTGTATCCATTTGAGGCAGTTTTCAATACTGCCTAGACAGTTTTGACATTTTGAGGCAGTATTGAAAACTGCCTCAATTGTCAATCATTTGAGGCATGTCAATCATTTGAGGCAGTATTAAAAACTACCTCAAATGTGAAAACTGCCTCCAAAAACTGACAATTTGAGGCAGTTTTGTCATTTTGAGGCAGTATTGAAAAATGCCTCAAATGATTAAACATTTGACGCAGTTTCTATAGTGCCTCAACCCAAAAAAAATATATACATCAACTACAGCATCCCAGAAAAGCAATATAAACAAGTCCAGATACTTAGCATCACAGTCCACATAAGTCTTAGAGGAATTCAACAACTAGGTTCCAGTGGACAGTCTAACATACCAATATAAACAAGACCAGGTACTTAGCATTTAACAACTAGGTTCCACTTGGAGGCGAGATACTTAGCATATTAGTAGATAACTTGCGAGAGACAAGGGAAGAAGAAGGTGATCGTGCGGTCTACAGTGGCTGCACGAATCTCAAACATTGGAAGTTTCGACACCTTGCTACCTTCCGGAAGATATATAGGATTTCCGGAGGGTTTTTTTATAGGAATTTCCGGAGGGGGTGGTGGTGGTTTGGAAGGGTTGGGCCGGAACTCAATATTCCAGGGTCCAACCATCCGCCCCGGCCTAGCTGCCTACCCTCCAAACCTCAAATCGGATCCGACGGTAGAGGAAAACCAGATCGCACCCATCGAAAGCGGCTGGCTAGATCCATATCGCGGCCGCCACAGCCACAAGCCCACAACCCCTGTCTTCGCCGCCGCAACAACCAACCACCACCATCTCCTCCTAGCTGCCGCCGCACCATCTCCTCCTCGCTGCCGCCGCCGCAACAACCACCCCTCCTCGTCTTCGCCGCCTCCACCACCACCAGTGGCGGAGCCAGGAATTGAGATGAGGGGGGTCGAACATATAAGGTCTAAAATATTGAAGGCACAAAAGGAAGTCTATACGGCACAAGAAATGGTCCAGAAGATCCAATTTCCATCATTTATACAATAGAACTACCAAAAACACGAAAAGACATCTAAATGACTTGAAAACTAATAGTATCATACCATTAAGTTGGATTTATGCGAAGAAGACGAAAGTGTCGAGGTAGATGGCCTCGACGATCCTTGTAGGAATGAAAACGCAGCATAATCTTCTTGTCATCAATTTGGTTTTGGTAAAGTTATGACCAATCAAACGACTCGGGCTTCTTGACAAATATGCCCATCTCATTTTATCTCTGATTTCTGGGGTACCAAATTCATCTATTGGTCTCCGAATTCCAGGATCAAAAACAACATTTGCTAGCTCAAATATTTCAGAAATATTTGTTTGTTGAGTATCATACAACATTGAAATAAAAATCAATCTTTGAGCAATCTCATTAACACTACTGGTCACTACACAATTAGGCATCAGAATTGCAGTCACTCGGCTCAGTTCACAGCGATGGAACCTTACCATGGATCTCTGCCAACTCACTCTGTGTTGCCCATGTCCTTAAGAAGTCATCAGCAATCTGGCGCTCCACAAGGATGTCAAGCATCCAATGCAGGTTGTCAGCCTGCCTAGCAATCTGCCTTACAAAATAATAAGAATAATCTATATCTATACCTAATAATAAAAGCATTAAGGTTTCTTCCCCCTATGTTTCGTTCGTTCCGTTCGTTCGTAGGTTGCGAGGCGTGGTCTTCGTTTCGTACGTCAAGGGAGATCATGGCCCTGTCGCACAAAGAGACCAATACAAACCCAGTATCCTAATTAGACCCGAGCCCGGCCTCTTCTTTCCTTTCGTGGGCCTTCAAATTCAGGAGCGGTCGCTTGCGCTACATCAAATCAATCCAACCTTATGATCCACGAGCGTTCCAAGGTATATCAGACACGCGAGCTAGCAATTTGACTAGAGATCAACCGAGAACAATGGCCGCGCGACGTACGAGGCGGATACTTCCCTCGTATCAGCGCGATTTAGACGACGGGACGCAGCCCGCAGGCCAGCGCGATCCCGACGGGACACAGCCCGCAAGCCATAGCGCAAGCATGAGGAGATCGAGCTAAGCTTCGAAACGGACGTGGTAGTACGCCAGAGAGGGACCTGGGGACGAGCGGGTATGCGTACAAGAGACGATCTGCTGCGCTGCTCCGCCGTGTTTACCTTGACGCCCACCTGCCGTGTGCCCATGACGACGGCTGCCCGGACAACCTCTTGCACCGCCGCGATGCCAAGATCCAGTCCATCGATATCCGCATGGCCTGCAAGCGCGCCCGTGCCAATCGCCTGCACGAGGAGAGGAAGGCAGAGCAGCCAGCGCGCCACCGTCGAGTAAGACACCAGTATCCCGGTGGAAGATTTGAGCAGTTGAGGCCAGCAAGATGACAAACTTAGATTGGAGCGGTGGAAGATTTTTTTTCCGAGAAGCAAATCCTCAATTGCAGATTGGCCTTTTCTCTCAGTTCTCAACTGCAGATTGGTGGTTGCTCCATTGTTGGATTGCTCCTGTAGCAATTATGCAATGACAACCCAAAAAGGGACTGCCTTGTAGCACTTCCATAGTTTACTTTCCTCAATGCCCATCAAGGTTAGATATACTTGCTACAATAACCACTCCGTTGTCACCTATGAGCACATTAGTTGACAGGTTATCCAGGTTCATTGTTACGATGATCATAGATTCATAATACTGCTGGATAAATTGGATGGATGTAGGCTTTTGACTTATGATATTGGGTTACATAAACACTATGAATACAAACAATAAGCCTTGGTACATGGATCGAGTTTTCCTGCTTAAATACTCATTAGAGTTATAATGCAGTTTAAGTAGAGCTTATAGGGTGCATGCTTGAGTTGCACGCATCAATAGGCCTTGGTACATGGATGTGGTGATGAATGACGGCTATGATTAGCACATATAGGACACTTCGCTGCATTGGCTAGATTAAGGACTCGAGGAAGGTAGTTGTGTCCTATCTACTCTCTTGGTTTTTTATTCACTTCATGTTTTAGGTTTACTCAAAGTCAAATTTTGTCAAGTTTGACCAACAAGATAGGAAAAAAATATCAAAAATGTATATATCATGAAAATATAATTCACGACGATTCTAATAGTATATATTTTACATTGTCCTTTTCATAAAATATTTGGTCAAAGTTAAACAAATTTGACTTTGACTAAATTCATAATGCAAAGTAAATAAAAACGGAGGGACTATGACACTTGGCCCCATCGAGAAAAAATGTTTTGAGTTACTAAATCTCTATGGAATAATTATTCAATAAAATCAACCCGTAGCAACGCACGGGCACTTTTTGCTAGTAATAATAAAAAAAGGAGCCGGCCAGCCCAAGGCCCAGCCTGACCAACACCCCAAACCCTAACCTAGACAGACGCACGCACCCAATCCCAGCCACCGCGCCGCCACCTGAACCCAACACCCGCTCACTCCCACAGTCCCACACAACGCACGCACACACACGAGGAGGCAGCCGACCCAGGGCCGGCCCATAAATCGGGCAAAAGGGGTGACCGCCCCGGGCCCCAATAGGGGAGGGCCCCAACTAAAACTTATACTAATAAGCACTATACGGAAAAACGTTAGTTCACACCACATACTAATAAGTTGTACCATGCATGGGCAAACCAATCCGACCGGCGGAGTTGAGTTCAAATACACTAGTCTCTCTTTATCATGGATGTCTTAATGCACAATTTTTAATTCAATAGACGTGTAGGAAATCTCATTTGCATTAAATCAAACCATGTGAGTCTGGACGAACATGTTAGTTAATCGAGTCATATGTAGAAGTATAATCAAGAAAAATTTTAGTTCTTCGATGATTCTATTATCGAACCCAATTTGCATGTCACAATTTCTATGTCCTAGAAGTTTCCAAGAATATGACTGCCCAAAATACACTAGAAACCACTATTAAAATATTTGTTAGCGTGTATATGATTTAGAAATCTCTACCATAATATTCAATAATATTGAATATATATGAACACACTTATAGATATGCAAATATGTATACACTACATTGTTTATGCAATATTAGAAAAATAAATCATTTGTTACATGATACAATTTTCATGTTGTAGAATTAGAATTTTCAGTGTATAGTACATTACATCCAAATACCAATAAATAATATAACTATTATTTGAAACAGTTTTGCTAAAGCACATCTAGATGTGCTATAAGTATTCCACATCTAAGTCCTATGTCATTGATCTTATGATGAGATTCGTGTAGATATTTTCTTTTTCTTTTTTCTCTTTCTCTCTATGCTTAATTCACCCATTTAGATGTGAAATAACTAGAGCACATCTAGATGTGCCTTAGACACACCCTATTTGAAAATATTCTTATGTGGCTAAGTAATAGAAAAAATATTAATTACAACTATAATGTGGTACACATAATTTAAAATAAGTATAAAACTTTAGTATAAAAAAACAATTATTAATAGCTATGGAAGTGCTCGATGATCCTCTACTCCAAATCGATTTAAAGAGACTGCAAGAGTTGAGCACAGCGAGATTATCATATTATTTACTTCGTCAGTTTATCTATCCGCGAAATTTGTCGTGTAGGAAAATCATTGTGTTGGAGGAGCTATGCACCTTATGTACTGATTTGGAGATAATTCAGAATATTCTCTTGCCTATGGTTGCGCAAGCACAGGTGGTCGCAAATCTGGGACTCACCGATGAAGTTGCTGGGGCTGTGGTGGCGATGAAGGTGAAAGCGACAACTATGGAAAGTGCAGGGAAGCAATACGTAAAAGGACTCTCGATGAGGTCTTTGATCTATCAACGAATTGCTAGTCTAGGTGAGGTAATGGAGTGTGTCACACGGGACTTAATAGCTAAGAGTCAAACCCTTCAAACATTTCAAGATGGTATTCCAAATATGATCAATCGGATAGATGAAGTATTGAACACCGAGATGCAGTTCTGAGTTCTGGCGCTGGCGGCATAACTTACAGAAATTGAAGGAGAAATTTTCCCAAAATAAGATCGTTGTGCAGGACTGTGAGTTTGAAGGCATAATTTTTAAGAGCAAATTTGACAACATGGATATAGAAGGAAGAGCAACTAAAGAAAATGAAGAGAGCAGTCTAATGGACAAGGAGAACATCACCCCTCTTGTCTCAAGCAACATAATAACTGATAAGAATCAGCTAATGTTGAAGCCTACCAGTTCCCAACAGTTGATGGATTCCATTTCCCCTCTGAATTTGGAACATGACAAGTTTTTAGATAGTGAAAACTCAGTACTGAACATTGGAAAGAAGATGAAGTCAAATGAACTTACATCTGAAAATCTTTTTCCATTAATGCCAGTCGAGACAGAGTTTCTGCTCATGTCAGATCAAGATTTAAATACTGACATCATTCTAGACAAGGAAAACTCAGTGCTGGCTTCTGGAAAGTATAATGCTGGTATCTCCCCTGCGAAACAAGGAGATCTCTTTCCTGACAAGAATGCGGCACCTGCCTCCAGGGATCTCAAGCGCATTGTTGGTAAGGTTCTTGGCTCAAGGATGGACAGTTCGGTGTCAGCAGAATACACTTCAAACAGGAACAACCATCAAGGGGAACACGACGAACTTTCATCAATGTATGATGAACAAGGAGACCTCTTTCCTGACGAGAATGTGACACCTGCCTCCAGGGATCTCAAACCCATTGTTGATAAGGTTCATGGCTCAAGGATGGACAGTTCGGTGTCGGCAGGATACACTTCAAACAGGAGCATCCATCAAGGGGAACACAGTGAAGTTTCATTAGAGTATGATGCCATCTCCCTAGTGAGGCAACCAAACATCTTTCAAGACAAGGAGAATGTGGCATCTACCTCCAGACGTCTCAAGTCCATTGGCAGAGAGGTTCTTGGCTCAAGGATGGATATTTCAGTGTCGGCAGAATGCACTCCAAACAGGAGCATTGATATATGGAAATGCAATGATCTATCATCAAAGTCCCAACGTTCCCACACAGTAGATGATGGAACTTCCTATTCAGATAAAGAGAATTTGACACCTATAACTACAGGAGATATGAAAGCGAGAAGGTGTCTTCCAAAGAACCTCTTCCAAGTGGATGCTGACCAAGATCAAGAGGCCTTCTGCTCGGACAAAGAAAACTCTACACCAGTGTCTTCTATATCTCAGAAAACAATGGATATGTCTGAAAACCGTACATGGATTGAAAGTGCAATCACAAAGAGAAGGGTGGAAGATAGGCTCCCATCCTAGACTCTTCTCTCAGATTCTCCCTTGAGACCGACCAGCTCATTCGATTGCACTCAGGCTAATATTAGAACAACTAATTTCTCAATCACGTTGGAAGATGAACATAACAATAATCAAGATCAAGAGGCCTTCTGCTCCAACAAGGAGAACTCTACACCAGTATCTTCTGTAGCTCAAAGAACAAGGGATATGTCTGAAAACCATGCAAGGATTGAAAGTGCAATCGCAAAGAAAAGGGTGGAAGATAGACATAGAGATTTGTAAAGTACATACGGACCTGAATGTAGCAGATCCGTTGACTAAACCTCTCCCTAGAGCAAAACATGATCAACACCAGAATTCCATGGGTGTTCGATTCATCACAATGTAACTAGATGATTGACTCTAGTGCAAGTGGGAGACTGTTGGAAATATGCCCTAGAGGCAATAATAAAATGATTATTATATTTCCTTGTTTATGATAATTGTCTATTGTTCATGCTCTAATTGTATTATCCGAAAATCGTAATAAATGTGTGAATACATAGACCATAATGTGTCCCTAGTGAGCCTCTAGTTGACTAGCTCATTGATGAACAGATAGTCATGGTTTCCTGGCTATGGACATGGGGATGTCATTGATAACGGGATCACATCATTAGGAGAATGATGTGATGGACAAGACCCAATCCTAAACATAGCACAAGATCGTATAGTTCGTTTGCTAGAGTTTTTCCAATATCAAGTATCTTTTCCTTAGACCATGAGATCGTGTAAATCACGGATACCGTAGGAGTGCTCTGGGTATACCAAACGTCACAACGTAACTGCGTGACTATAAAGGTGTACTACGGGTATCTCCAAAAGTGTCTGTTGGGTTGACACGGATCAAGACTGGGATTTGTCACTCCGTATGAAGGAGAGGTATCTCTGGGCCCACTCGGTAATGCATCATCATAGTGAGCTCAAAGTGACCAAGTGTCTGGTCACGGGATCATTCATTACGGTACGAGTAAAGTGACTTGCCGGCAACGAGATTGAACGAGGTATTGGGATACCGACGATCGAATCTCGGGCAAGTAACGTACCGATTGACAAAGGGAATTGTATACGGGGTTGCTTGAATCCTCGACATCGTGGTTCATCCGATGAGATCATCGAGGAGCATGTGCGAGCCAACATGGGTATCCAGATCCCGCTGTTGTTTATTGACCGGAGAGTTGTCTCGGTCATGTCTACATGTCTCCCGAACCCGTAGGGTCTACACACTTAAGGTTCGGTGACGCTAGGGTTGTAGAGATATGAATATGCAGTAACCCGAAAGTTGTTCGGAGTCCCGGATGAGATCCTGGACGTCACGAGGAGTTCCGGAATGGTCCGGAGGTGAAGAGTTATATATAGGAAGTGCAATTTCGGCCATTGGGATAGTTTCGGGGGTCACCGGTATTGTACCGGGACCACCGGAAGGGTCCTGGGGGTCCACCGGGTGGGGCCACCCATCCCGGAGGGCCCCATGGGCCGAAGTGGGGAGGGGAACCAGCCCATAGTGGGCTGGTGCGCCCCCCTAGGCCCACCCCATGCGCCTAGGGTTGGGAACCCTAGGGTGGGGGCCGCCCCACCTTGCTTGGGGGGGCACTCCACCCCTTGGCCGCCGCCCCCCCTAGGAGTTCCCATCTCCTAGGGCCGCCGCCCCCCCTAGGGGGCCTATATAAAGGGGGGGAGGGAGGGGCAGCCGCACCCTTGTGTCTTGGCGCCTCCCTCTCCCCTGCTACACCTCTCCCTCTCGCAGTCTAACGGCGAAGCCCTGCTGCGGTGACGCTCTGCATCCACCACCACGCCGTCGTGCTGCTGGATCTTCATCAACCTCTCCTCCCCCCTTCCTGGATCAAGAAGGAGGAGACGTCACGCTGACCGTACGTGTGTTGAACACGGAGGTGCCGTCCGTTCGGCGCTAAGATCTCCGGTGATTTGGATCACGTCGAGTACTACTTCCTCATCCCCGTTCTTTGAACGCTTCCGCGCGTGATCTACAAAGGTACGTAGATGCAATCCGATCACTCGTTGCTAGATGAACTCATAGATGGATCTTGGTGAAACCGTAGGAAAATTTTTGTTTTTTGCAACGTTCCCCAACAGTGGCATCATGAGCTAGGTCTATGCGTAGTTCTCCTTGCACGAGTAGAACACAATTTGTTGTGGGCGTAGATGTTGTCAACTTTCTTGCTGCTACTAGTCTTATCTTGCTTCAGCGGTATTGTGGGATGAAGCGGCCCGGACCGACCTTACACGTACGCTTACGTGAGACTGGTTCCACCGACTGACATGCACTAGTTGCATAAGGTGGCTAGCGGGTGTCTGTCTCTCCCACTTTAGTTGGAGCGGATTCGATGAAAAGGGTCCTTATGAAGGGTAAATAGAAGTTGACAAATCACATTGTGGCTATTACGTAGGTAAGGAAACGTTCTTGCTAGAACCCTTTTGCAGGCACGTAAAACTTGCAACAACAATTAGAGGACGTCTAACTTGTTTTTGCAGCAAGTGATTTGTGATGTGATATGGCCAAAGTTGTGATGAATGATGAATGATATATATGTGATGTATGAGATCATGTTCTTGTAATAGGAATCACGACTTGCATGTCGATGAGTATGACAACCGGCAGGAGCCATAGGAGTTGTCTTTATTTTTTGTATGACCTGCGTGTCATTGAGAAACGCCATGTAAATTACTTTACTTTATTGCTAAACACGTTAGCCATAGTAGTAGAAGTAATAGTTGGTGAGCAACTTCATGGAGACACGATGATGGAGATCATGATGATGGAGATCATGGTGTCATGCCGGTGACAAGATGATCAAGGAGCCCCAAGATGGAGATCAAAGGAGCTATGTGATATTGGCCATATCATGTCACTATTATTATTTGATTGCATGTGATGTTTATCATGTTTTTGCATCTTGTTTACTTAGAACGGCGGTAGTAAATAAGATGATCCCTCATAATAATTTCAAGAAAGTGTTCCCCCTAACTGTGCACCGTTGCGACAGTTCGTTGTTTCGAAGCACCACGTGATGATCGGGTGTGATAGATTCCAACATTCACATACAACGGGTGTAAGACAGATTTACACATGCAAACACTTAGGTTGACTTGACGAGCCTAGCATGTACAGACATGGCCTCGGAACACAAAAGACCAAAAGGTCGAGCATGAGTCGTATAGAAGATACGATCAACATGAAGATGTTCACCGATGTTGACTAGTCCGTCTCACGTGATGATCGGACACGGCCTAGTTAACTCGGATCATGTTATACTTAGATGACTGGAGGGATGTCTATCTAAGTGGGAGTTCATTATATAATTTGATTAGATGAACTTAATTATAATGAACTTAGTCTAAAATCTTTACAATATGTCTTGTAGATCAAATGGCCAACGTTGTCCTCAACTTCAACGCGTTCCTAGAGAAAACCAAGCTGAAAGACGATGGCAGCAACTATACGGACTGGGTCCGGAACCTGAGGATCATCCTCATAGCTGCCAAGAAAGATTATGTCCTACTAGCACCGCTAGATGACGCACCCGTCCCACAGAACCAAGACGTTATGAACGCTTGGCAGACACGTGCTGATGATTACTCCCTCGTTCAGTGCGGCATGCTTTATAGCTTAGAACCGGGGCTCCAAAAGCATTTCGAGCGACACAGAGCATATGAGATGTTCGAAGAGCTGAAAATGGTTTTCCAAGCTCATGCCCGGGTCGAGAGATATGAAGTCTCCGACAAGTTCTTCAGCTGTAAGATGGAGGAAAATAGTTCTGTCAGTGAGCACATACTCACTATGTCTGGGTTACATAACCGCTTGACTCAGCTGGGAGTTAATATCCCGGATGACGCGGTCATTGACAGAATCCTCCAGTCGCTTCCACCAAGCTACAAGAGCTTTGTGATGAACTTCAATATGCAGGGGATGGAAAAGACCATTCCTGAAGTATTTGCAATGCTGAAATCAGCAGAGGTAGAAGTCAAAAAGGAACATCAAGTGTTGATGGTGAATAAAACCACTAAGTTCAAGAAAGGCAAGGGTAAGAAGAACTTCAAGAAGGACGGCAAGGGAGTTGCCGCGCCTGGTAAGCAAGCTACCGGGAAGAAGCCAAAGAATGGACCCAAGCCCGAGACTAAGTGTTTTTATTGCAAGGGAAGTGGTCACTGGAAGCGGAACTGCCCCAAATACTTAGCGGACAAGAAGGCCGGCAAAATGAAAGGTATATGTGATATACATGTAATTGATGTGTACCTTACCAATACTCGTAGTAGCTCCTGGGTATTTGATACCGGTGCAGTTGCTCACATTTGTAACTCAAAGCAGGAGCTGCGGAATAAACGGAGACTGGCGAAGGACGAGGTGACGATGTGCGTCGGGAATGGTTCCAAGGTCGATGTGATCGCCGTCGCCACGCTGCCTCTACATTTACCCATGGGATTAGTTTTAAACCTTAATAATTGTTATTTAGTACCAGCTTTGAGCATGAACATTGTATCAGGATCTCGTTTAATTCGAGATGGCTACTCATTTAAATCCGAGAATAATGGTTGTTCTATTTATATGAGAGATATGTTTTATGGTCATGCTCCTATGGTGAATGGTTTATTCTTAATGAATCTCGAGCGTAATGCTACACATATTCATAGTGTGAATACCAAAAGATGTAAGGTTGATAATGATAGTCCCACATACTTGTGGCACTGCCGCCTTGGTCACATAGGTGTCAAACGCATGAAGAAGCTCCATGCAGATGGACTTTTAGAGTCTCTTGATTACGAATCATTTGACACGTGCGAACCATGCCTCATGGGTAAGATGACCAAGACTCCGTTCTCAGGAACAATGGAGCGAGCAACCAACCTATTGGAAATCATACATACTGATGTGTGCGGTCCAATGAGTGTTGAGGCTCGTGGTGGCTATCGTTATGTTCTCACCCTCACTGATGACTTGAGTAGATATGGGTATATCTACTTAATGAAACAAAAGTCTGAAACCTTTGAAAAGTTCAAGGAATTTCAGAGTGAGGTTGAGAATCAACGTGACAGAAAAATCAAGTTTTTGCAATCAGATCGTGGAGGAGAATACTTGAGTCACGAATTTGGTACACACTTAAGAAAATGTGGAATAGTTTCACAACTCACGCCGCCTGGAACACCTCAGCGTAACGGTGTGTTTGAACGTCGTAATCGCACTCTATTGGATATGGTGCGATCTATGATGTCTCTTACCGATTTACCGCTGTCATTTTGGGGCTATGCTTTAGAGACTGCCGCATTCACTTTAAATAGGGCTCCGTCGAAATCCATTGAGACGACACCGTATGAATTATGGTTTGGGAAGAAGCCTAAGCTGTCGTTTTTAAAAGTTTGGGGATGCGATGCTTATGTCAAGAAACTTCAACCTGAAAAGCTCGAACCCAAGTCGGAGAAATGCGTCTTCATAGGATACCCTAAAGAAACTATTGGGTATACCTTCTACTTCAGATCCGAAGGCAAGATCTTTGTTGCCAAGAATGGATCCTTTCTAGAGAAGGAGTTTCTCTCGAAAGAAGTAAGTGGGAGGAAAGTAGAACTTGATGAAGTATTACCTCTTGAACCGGAAAGTGGCGCAACTCAGGAAAATGTTCCTGTGGTGCCTGCACCAATTAGAGAGGAAGTTAATGATGATGATCAAGATACTTCTGATCAAGCTCCTACTGAACTTCGAAGGTCCACAAGGACACGTTCCACACCAGAGTGGTACGGCAACCCTGTCTTGGAAATCATGTTGTTAGACAACGGTGAACCTTCGAACTATGAAGAAGCGATGGCAGGCCCGGATTCCGACAAATGGCTGGAAGCCATGAAATCCGAGATAGGATCCATGTATGAAAACGAAGTATGGACTTTGACTGACTTGCCCGATGATCAGCGAGCCATAGAAAATAAATGGATCTTTAAGAAGAAGACAGACGCGGATGGTAATGTGACCATCTATAAAGCTAGGCTTGTCGCTAAGGGTTATCGACAAGTTCAAGGGGTTGACTACAATGAGACATTCTCTCCCGTGGCAAAGCTGAAGTCCGTCCGAATCATGTTAGCAATTGCCGCATACTATGATTATGAGATATGGCAAATGGACATCAAAATGGCATTCCTTAACGGTCATCTTAAGGAAGAACTGTATATGATGCACCCGGAAGGTTTTGTCGATCCTAAGAATGCTGACAAGGTGTGCAAGCTCCAACGCTCGATTTATGGGCTGGTGCAAGCATCTCGGAGTTGGAACATTCGCTTTGATGAGATGATCAAAGCGTTTGGGTTTATGCAGACTTATGGAGAAGCCTGCGTTTACAAGAAAGTGAGTGGGAGCTCTGTAGCATTTCTCATATTATATGTAGATGACATACTTTTGATGGGAAATGATATAGAGCTTTTGGACAGCATTAAGGCCTACTTGAATAAGAGTTTTTCAATGAAGGACCTTGGAGAAGCTGCTTATATATTAGGCATCAAGATCTATAGAGATAGATCAAGACGCCTCATAGGTCTTTCACAAAGCACATACCTTGATAAGATATTGAAGAAGTTCAATATGGATCAGTCTAAGAAGGGGTTCTTGCCTGTGTTGCAAGGTGTGAAATTGAGCTCAGCTCAATGTCCGACCACGGCAGAAGAAATAGAAGAGATGAGTGTCATCCCCTATGCCTCAGCCATAGGTTCTATTATGTATGCCATGCTGTGTACCAGACCTGATGTAAACCTTGCCGTAAGTTTGGTAGGTAGGTACCAAAGTAATCCCGGCAAGGAACACTGGACAACGGTCAAGAACATCCTGAAGTACCTGAAAAGGACTAAGGAAATGTTTCTCGTTTATGGAGGTGACGAAGAGCTCGTCGTAAAGGGTTACGTCGACGCTAGCTTCGACACAGATCTGGATGACTCTAAGTCACAAACCGGATACGTGTATATTTTGAATGGTGGGGCAGTAAGCTGGTGCAGTTGCAAGAAAAGCGTTGTGGCGGGATCTACATGTGAAGCGGAGTACATGGAAGCCTCGAAGGCAGCACACGAAGCAGTCTGGGTGAAGGAGTTCATTACCGACCTAGGAGTCATACCCAATGCGTCGGGCCCGATGACTCTCTTCTGTGATAACACTGGAGCTATTGCCCTTGCCAAGGAGCCCAGGTTTCACAGGAAGACCAGGCATATCAAGCGTCGCTTCAACTCCATTCGTGAAAGTGTTCAAAATGGAGACATAGAGATTTGTAAAGTACATACGGACCTGAATGTAGCAGATCCGTTGACTAAACCTCTCCCTAGAGCAAAACATGATCAACACCAGAATTCCATGGGTGTTCGATTCATCACAATGTAACTAGATGATTGACTCTAGTGCAAGTGGGAGACTGTTGGAAATATGCCCTAGAGGCAATAATAAAATGATTATTATATTTCCTTGTTTATGATAATTGTCTATTGTTCATGCTCTAATTGTATTATCCGGAAATCGTAATACATGTGTGAATACATAGACCATAATGTGTCCCTAGTGAGCCTCTAGTTGACTAGCTCGTTGATCAACAGATAGTCATGGTTTCCTGGCTATGGACATGGGGATGTCATTGATAACGGGATCACATCATTAGGAGAATGATGTGATGGACAAGACCCAATCCTAAACATAGCACAAGATCGTATAGTTCGTTTGCTAGAGTTTTTCCAATGTCAAGTATCTTTTCCTTAGACCATGAGATCGTGTAACTCCCGGATACCGTAGGAGTGCTCTGGGTATACCAAACGTCACAACGTAACTGGGTGACTATAAAGGTGTACTACGGGTATCTCCGGAAGTGTCTGTTGGGTTGACACGGATCAAGACTGGGATTTGTCACTTGGTATGACGGAGAGGTATCTCTGGGCCCACTCGGTAATGCATCATCATAGTGAGCTCAAAGTGACCAAGTGTCTGGTCACGGGATCATGCATTACGGTACGAGTAAAGTGACTTGCCGGCAATGAGATTGAACGAGGTATTGGGATACCGACGATCGAATCTCGGGCAAGTAACGTACCGATTGACAAAGGGAATTGTATACGGGGTTGCTTGAATCCTCGACATCGTGGTTCATCCGATGAGATCATCGACGAGCATGTGGGAGCCAACATGGGTATCCAGATCCCGCTGTTGGTTATTGACCGGAGAGTCGTCTCGGTCATGTCTACATGTCTCCCGAACCCGTAGGGTCTACACATTTAAGGTTCGGTGACGCTAGGGTTGTAGAGATATGAATATGCAGTAACCCAAAAGTTGTTCGGAGTCCCGGATGAGATCCTGGACATCACGAGAAGTTCCGGAATGGTCCGGAGGTGAAGAGTTATATATAGGAAGTGCAGTTTCGGCCATCGGGATAGTTTCGGGGGTCACCGGTATTGTACCGGGACCACCGGAAGGGTCCCGGGGGTCCACCGGGTGGGGCCACCCATCCCGGAGGGCCCCATGGGCTGAAGTGGGGAGGGGAACCAGCCCATAGTGGGCTGGTGCGCCCCCCTAGGCCCACCCCATGCGCCTAGGGTTGGGAACCCTAGGGTGGGGGGGCGCCCCACCTGGCTTGGGGGGCACTCCACCCCTTGGCCGCCGCCCCCCCTAGGAGTTCCCATCTCCTAGGACCGGCGCCCCCCCCTAGGGGTCCTATATAAAGGGGGCGGGGAGGGAGGGGCAGCCGCACCCTTGTGTCTTGGCACCTCCCTCTCCCCTGCTACACCTCTCCCTCTCGCAGTCTAACGGCGAAGCCCTACTGCGGTGACGCCCTGCATCCACCACCACGCCGTCGTGCTGCTGGATCTTCATCAACCTCTCCTCCCCCCTTGCTGGATCAAGAAGGAGGATACGTCACGCTGACCGTACGTGTGTTGAACACGGAGGTGCCGTCCGTTCGGCGCTAGGATCTCCGGTGATTTGGATCACGTCGAGTACGACTTCCTCATCCCCGTTCTTTGAACGCTTGCACGCGTGATCTACAAAGGTATGTAGATGCAATCCGATCACTCGTTGCTAGATGAACTCATAGATGGATCTTGGTGAAACCGTAGGAAAATTTTTGTTTTCTGCAACCTTCCCCAACAAATATTAGAACAACTAATTTCTCAATCAGGTTGGAAGATGAACATAACAATAATCAAGATCAAGAGGCCTTCTGCTCCAACAAGGAGAACTCTACACCAGTATCTTCTGTAGCTCAGAGAACAAGGGATATGTCCGAAAACCATGCAAGGATTGAAAGTGCAATCGCAAAGAAAAGGGTGGAAGATAGGCTCCCTTTCTAGACTCTTCTCTCAGATTCTCCCTTGAGACCGACCAACTCATTTGATTGTACCTAGGCTAATGCTAGAACAGCTGATTTCTCAATCAGGTTGGAAGACAGACTGAACAGTTTTGCAGTAAGTAATCGTAGATGTGTGAATAGGCAACAGAGAAAGCATGCATATATGCAGTAGATAGATGCTCATTTCACTAATCAAAAGTTGTCTTGTGCATAAGCATGTCATTTCCTATGACAGGGCGGTTGTGCAGCACCTTCCGTGGGATATCATGGAGAGCAGAGGCGGCGGCAGGCAATCTGTTGGCGGTGGCACTGGAGATGCGGGAGAAGCTGGAGCAGTGACAACTTCCTCCTCTCGGTAGACCTACCGTGGTCCCGTGGGCCCTGCCCCGAAATGCCACGGATCCGGGTGTTGGGTATTCCTCTCCTCTCTCTGGCCTTGCAAAATGTTTGGATTTTACATGAAGTTTTCTGCAAATGTTGCTTGAAATTTTCTCTGTAAATTGATTTGTAAAGTTGCAAATTCATGTGTAAATTTTTCTCTCTAAGTTCATGTGTAACTGTAGCACATGTGTTTGCATGTTGCAGCAAATGATGTGCTTGATTGCTCTGCTTGAGCAACATTTTCTTGGTGTGTACTTGTTCAACTTGATCTCTATTTTGTTTGAACTAATTCTGAATATGCAATCTCTATTTTCTTTCTAGTTAATATGAACTGAAGAATTGGTGATACTGTGCATTTGGCAAATTTCATGTAGCTAACAGTTAACTAGGTTGATGAGTTTGAATTCCGTCCGTGTACTGAATCCATAAAATTAGGTCTTTGAACTAACATCATCATCACTTAATGATACTTGGAGTAATTTCCTGTTTGGTCATGTATAAGCATAGCAAACAGAACTTGCAGTAAGCAGAGCACAAGAAACAATCCTATGGGTTGTACTTGTATCTCCTCTTAGGTGAGATGAGAAGTAAGATTGACAGCATATAGATCCTATAGGTTGTACTCATAATTGATCTATATAACTGAAGCTTGATGTGTACTTGTTCAATTATTTTCTTGATGTGTACTGTTTCAACATACAAATAGTGAACTCAAGATGGAGTGCATCTGCTCGGTGAGGTCCCTCTCATCCTACTTCTACTCCTCCTCCAGTGATTGTGTGGACTGATTCAATATGTTGTATTTTTGGCATTATAGAGTTTGGCTTTGGTCCTAATGATTCTATGGCCTGACGGTTAAGTGGATTAAGCACGAATTTGCTGGAGAAAATTGTTGTTCTAGATCTGCGGGGTGTTTGCTGGTATTTGGTTCCTGTTTGTGTACTTGTCGTGCGAATGTGGGAGAGTTAGCCAAGTAATCTTACGACTTGCGAATCAAAATCATCTTGGAGAGGTAGGTATGAAAGGTATTAAAGATTGCTGGTAACATCCCGACAGAAAACAGGGGCACATATGCACCATGTTTCCGTTATTGTGTGCAGTATGTTTCGTTTTATTTGTTGGGGGCTAGTTGATTGTTGTCCCGTCTATGTATTAGTCCATGTTGTTCTGTCTCTGTCTAGCACTTCTTTCTTATAATGGCTGGAGGACCCAGCAGCCTTTGTAACGCACAAAGAATTTGTGCATTTTACTTATAAAAGGCTGGCCACGAGTGCCTGTTTTCCACAAATGTTAGCTTTCATTGGTGCGATTTTGTCGGGGGCTAAATTGTATAACAACTAGCTGTGCATTCAAATTGTTTGTATGGTGATTGACGCCATCTTGATCCTCAACTGCTGTATCTGTGCATGTTTTAAATTTGGCAAATGACAGATTGCTTTACTTTTCATGGTTTGTATGATTGTAATAACTCTGACTCGAATTACCACAACTTTTGAATTCATGTATGCATCTCAACATACAAATAGTTAAATCACGTTTTATAGGGTTAAAATTTCCTAACACTCATCAACCAATGCTTATGTCTTGTATGTTTTTGTTCACATGGTTTGCAACTGTATATTACATGTCGTCAATATACTAGTCGCTCTAACCAGAAAGGCCGCACTTGGTTTCTTGACTAGCATGTAGATCCTGGCACTGTTGTTTTAATCATTTCATCATTTTATTACCCATTCTTATTTGTGTGGGTACTAGTGCTCAATTTTACTAAGAATGCTAAGGATTTATTTCTTAAAAATCTTGCAGGACTATCCAGATCGGTCGGTGTGGGTTCATCGGTGACCGTCGCAGCCGACGGGAGGAGCTCACCGCGCCACAGCCACAATTCTTGCTTCCCCACCAACGGCTGTTGTGAGCTCTCTCTCCTCCATTCCTCCATCTTTATTCTTGTGAAAAAATGTTTCTTTTTCCCCGTTGAATTGGATGTGTGCATAGGCAGTACATAAAGCACACACTTATGTAGTAGATAGAAATTCAGTTCACTAAATTTTGTTCTTATTAGTAATAAATAGCTAGGCATGAATGCATGTTTTCTAAATTTGTGTTGTCCTTGGTGTGATTTTGGTGGGGGATAAATTATATGTCAAGTGGTTAGGTATTCAAATTTTGTGTGTGGTTGTCGCTGCCATCTCGATCCTCGATTGCTATATCCGTGCAAGGTTTTCTTTTGGCAAATGACAGATTACTTTAATTTTGATGTTTTGTATGATTGTAATAAGTCTGATAGATTTATTCACATTTCATGGTTTGTATGATTGTAGTAACTCTAATTGGAATTAGCACAACTTTAGAATCCGTTTATACATCTCAACTTACAAATCATTAACTCAAGTTTTATAGGTTTGATATATTTCCCTAACACTCATCAACCAATGTTTATGTTTTGTATGCTTTGTTCACATGGTTGCAACTATACATTACATGTCGTGAATATACTAGTTGCTTTAACCAGGAAGGCCACACTTGGTGTCTTGACTAGCATGTTGTGATATAAGTTGCAGTATGATTCTGGCACTCGTTGATTTAACCATTTTATTACCCATTCTTATTTTTCTAGGGGTACTAGTGCTTAGTTTTACTAAGAACGTCAAGGACTTCTTTAAATCTTGCAGGACTATCCAGATCGACGGGTGATTTTGTCGGTGACTGTCGCAGCAGGCAGGAGGAGCTCACTGTGCCGCAGGAATGGCAGCGAGGAGGCGAGGAAGAAATGGTGGTCGCCAGCCCGGGTTGATGCTGCCGGCAGTCCACCGGAGCTGCTGTCGGATGTCTTCTGGTGACCACCTCCTTGAGATGATGCTATAGCGCATCCCACCCATTACTGCTCAGGTCCCCTCGATCCCCTCCCATCCCTTGTGCTGCCCGCCGCACTTCTCCATTACTGCTCTGCTCCTCCTTGGACGTACCTCCTCCATCCCATTTCCTTCTTCCCGAAGCCGCCACCGCCGCCGGCATTCCTTCCTCGCCGCCACCCCTTGACGCCAGCCAACCGCACCCACCTAGACCCCTCGACGCGCCACCCAATTCTGTCCGCCCACCGCGCACCCGCAAACCCCTCCCTCCCTGCCACAGCGACGGCCCAAGCAGGACCAGCGGGACGCGCGGGAGATGGAGGGCCTCCGACCCCAGCTTCTGGCGCTGACGACGTCCCCGACCTTCTGTTGCTGGTGCCGGCAATGACTACATCCCCAACCTTCATCTGCCCAGTGAGGTCCCTCTCCTCCTACTCCTCCTCCAGCATTCCTTGGAAATCTTGTTACCTGCTTGTATGGACGAGTCGATATGATGTATTTATGGTGTTATTATAGGGTTAGTCTTTGGTCCTAATTGCTTGTATGGTCTGACGGTTCAGTGGATTAGGCCACCCAAGAAAATTGTCGTTCTGGATCTGGGGAGTACTTGCTGGAACTTGGTTCCTGTCTGTATAATGGTCGTCCTCTACTGTGCACCATGTTTCCATTTCCTACCTCATGGAGGCTGTTTCGTTTTATCTAGGTGATTGTATTTCTGTCTCTGTAGTAGTCCATGTTAGGTTTTATAAAGTATGTCATGCTGTGTACCAGATCTATTGTATACCCTACACTGTTTTTGGCAAGGGGGTACAATAGTGATCTAGGAGTAGATCACTGGACAGCGGTCGAAATTATCCTTAGTGGAATAAGGATATGTTTCTCGATTATGGAGGTGACAAAAAAGTTCGTCGTAAAGGGTTACATCAATGCAAGTTTTGACACTAATCCAGATGACTCTAAGTCTCAATCTGGATACATATTGAAAGTGGGAGCAATTAGCTAGAGTAGATCCGTGCAGAGCATTGTTGACATAGAAATTTGCAAAATACTTACGGATCTGAATGTGGCAGACCCGTTGACTAAACTTCCCTCACAAGCAAACATGATCACACCTTAGTACTCCTTGGGCGTTAATCACATAGCGATGTGAACTAGATTATTGAATCTAGTAAACCCTTTGGGTGTTGGTCACATGACGATGTGAACTATATATGGGTGTTAATCACATGGTGATGTGATCTATTGATGTTAAATCACATGGCGATGTGAACTAGATTATTGACTCTAGTGCAAGTGGGAGACTGAAGGAAATATGCCCTAGAGGCAATAATAAAGTTATTATTTATTTCCTTATATCATGATAAATGTTTACTATTCATGCTAGAATTGAATTAACCGGAAACATAATACATGTGTGAATACATAGACAAACAATATGTCACTAGTATGCCTCTACTTGACTAGCTCGTTGAATCAAAGATGGTTATGTTTCCCAACCATAGACATGTGTTGTATTTTATTAACGGGATCACATCATTAGGAGAATGATGTGATTGACATGACCCATTCCATTAGCTTAGCACCCGATCGTTTAGTATGTTGTTATTGCTTTCTTCATGACTTATACATGTTCCTGTGACTGAGATTATGCAACTCCCGTTTGCCGGAGGAACACTTTGTGTGCTACCAAACTTCACAACGTAACTGGGTGATTATAAAGGTAATCTACAGGTGTCTCCAAAGGTACATGTTGGGTTGGCGTATTTCGAGATTAGGATTTGTCACTCCGATTGTCGGGGAGGTATCTATGGGCCCTCTCGGTAATGCACATCACTTAAGCCTTGCAAGCAATGCAACTAATGAGTTAGTTGCGAGATGATGTATTACAGAACGAGTAAAGAGACTTGCCGGTAACGAGATTGAACTAGGTATTGAGATACCGACGATCAAATCTCGGGAAAGTAACATACCAATGACAAAGGGAACAACGTATGTTGTTATGCGGTCTGACCGATAAAGATCTTCGTAGAATATGTAGGAGCCAATATGAGCATCCAGGTTCCGCTATTGGTTATTGACCGGAGACGTGTCTCGGTCATGTCTACATTGTTCTCGAACCCGTAGGGTCCGCACGCTTAACGTTACGATGACAGTTTCATTATAAGTTTATATATTTTGATGTACCGAAGGTTGTTCGGAGTCCCGGATGTGATCACGAACATGACGAGGAGTCTCGAAATGGTCGAGACATAAAGATCGATATATTGGACGGCTATATTCGGACACCGGAAGTGTTTCGGGTGATTTCGGAGAAAACCGGGGTGCCGGAAGGGTTACCGGAACCCCCCGGGGAAGTATTGGGCCTTAGTGGGCCTGAGGGGAGAGAGAGGGCAGCAGCCCAGGAGGTGGCGCGCCCCCTCCCATGAGGAGTCCGAATTGGACTAGGGGAGGGGGCGCGGCCCCTCTTTCCCTCTCCCTCTCCCTCTCTTTCCTTCCCCCTTCTCTCTTCCTAGTTGGACTAGGAAAGGGGAGTCCTACTCCTACTAGGAGGAGGAGGACTCCTCCTTGGCGCGCCCCAAGGGCCGGCCGGCCTCCCCCCTTGCTCCTTTATATACGGGGGCAGGGGGCACCTCTAGACACACAAGTTGATCTTCAAGATCGTTCTCTTAGCCGTGTGCGGTGCCCCCCTCCACCATAGTCCTTGATAATATTGTAGTGGTGCTTAGGCGAAGCCCTGCGACAGTAGAACATCAAGATCGTCACCACGCCGTCATGCTGACGGAACTCTTCCCCGACACTTTGCTGGATCGGAGTCTGGGGATCGTCATCGAGCTGAACGTGTGCTAGAACTCGGAGGTGTTGTAGTTTCGGTGCTTGATCGGTCGGGCCGTGAAGACGTCCGACTACATCAACCGCGTTGTCATAACGCTTCCGCTGTCGGTCTACGAGGGTACGTAGACTACGCTCTCCCCTCTCGTTGATATGCATCACCATGATTTTGCGTGTGCGTGGGAAATTTTTTGAAATTACTATGTTTCCCAACAGTGGCATCCGAGCCTGGTTTTATGCGTTGATGTTGTGCACGTGTAGAACACAAGTGAGTTGTGGGCGATATAAGTCATACTGCTTACCAGCATGTCATACTTTGGTTCGGCGGTATTGTTGGATGAAGCGGCCCGGACCAACATTACGCGTACGCTTACGCGAGACTGGTTCTACCGACGTGCTTTGCACACAGGTGGCTGGTGGGTGTCAGTTTCTCCAACTTTAGTTGAACCGAGTGTGGCTACGCCCGGTCCTTGCGAAGGTTAAAACAGCACCAACTTGACAAACTATCGTTGTGGTTTTTGATGCGTAGGTAAGATTGGTTCTTGCTTAAGCCCATAACAGCCACGTAAAACTTGCAACAAACAAAGTAGAGGACGTCTAACTTGTTTTTGCAGGGCATGTTGTGATGTGATATGGTCAAGACATGATGCTAAATTTTATTGTATGAGATGATCATGTTTTGTAACCGAGTTATCGGCAACTGGCAGGAGCCATATGGTTGTCACTTTATTGAATGCAATGCAATCGCCCTGTAATGCTTTACTTTATCACTAAGCGGTAGCGATAGTCATAGAAGCATAAGATTGGCGAGACGACAACGATGCTACGATGGAGATCAAGCTGTCGCGCCGGTGACGATGGTGATCTTGACGGTGCTTCGAAGATGGAGATCGCAAGCACAAGATAATGATGGCCATATCATATTACTTATATTGATTGCATGTGATGTTTATCTTTTATGCATCTTATCTTGCTTTGATTGACAGTAGCATTTTAAGATGATCTCTCACCAATTATCAAGAAGTGTTCTCCCTGAGTATGCACCGTTGCGAAAGTTCTTCGTGCTGAGACACCACGTGATGATCGGGTGTGATAAGCTCTATGTTCAAATACAATGGGTGCAAAACAGGCACGCGCGGAATACTCAGGTTATACTTGACGAGCCAAGCATATACAGATATGGCCTCGGAACACGGAGACCGAAAGGTCGAGCGTGAATCATATAGTAGATACGATCAACATAGTGATGTTCACCAATGAAACTACTCCATCTCGCGTGATGATCGGACATGGTTTAGTTGATTTGGATCACGTGATCACTAAGAGGATTAGAGGGATGTCTATCTAAGTGGGAGTTCTTTAGTAATATGATTAATTGAACTTAAATTTATCATGAACTTAGTACCTGATAGTATCTTGCTTGTTTATGTTTGATTGTAGATAGATGGCCCGTGTTGTTGTTCCGTTGAATTTTAATGCGTTCCTTGAGAAAGCAAAGTTGAAAGATGATGGTAGCAATTACACGGACTGGGTCCGTAACTTGAGAATTATCCTCATTGTTGCACAGAAGAATTATGTCCTGGAAGCACCGCTGGGTGCCAGGCCTGCTGCTGGAGCAACACCAGATGTTAAGAACGTCTGGCAGAGCAAAGCTGATGACTACTCAATAGTTCAGTGTGCCATGCTTTACGGCTTAGAATCGGGACTTCAACAACGTTTTAAACATCATGGAGCATATGAGATGTTCCAGGAGTTGAAGTTAATATTTCAAGCAAATGCCCGGATTGAGAGATATGAAGTCTCCAATAAGTTCTATAGCTGCAAGATGGAGGAGAAGAGTTCTGTCAGTGAGCATATACTCAAAATGTCTGGGTATAATAATCACTTGATTCAATTAGGAGTTAATCTTCCAGATGATTGCGTCATTGACAGAATTCTCCAATCACTTCCACCTAGCTACAAGAGCTTCGTGATGAACTATAATATGCAAGGGATGTGTAAGACAATTCCCAAGCTCTTCGCAATGCTGAAAGCTGCGGAGGTAGAAATCAAGAAGGAGCATCAAGTGTTGATGGTCAACAAGACCACTAGTTTCAAGAAAAAGGGCAAAGGGAAGAAGAAGGGGAACTTCAAAAAGAACAGCAAGTAAGTTGCTGCTCAGGAGAAGAAACCCAAATCTGGACCTAAGCCTGAAACTGAGTGCTTCTACTGTAAGCAGACTGGTCACTGGAAGCGGAACTGCCCCAAGTATTTGGCGGATAAGAAGGATGGCAAGGTGAACAAAGGTATATATGATATACATGTTATTGATGTGTACCTTACTAATGCTCGCAGTAGCACCTGAGTATTTGATACTGGTTCTGTTGCTAATATTTGCAACTCAAAACAGGGACTACGGATTAAGCAAAGATTGGCTAAGGACGAGGTGACGATGCGCGTGGGAAATGGTTCCAAAGTTGATGTGATCGCGGTCGGCACGCTACCTCTACATCTACCTTCGGGATTAGTATTAGACCTAAATAATTATTATTTGGTGCCAGTGTTGAGCATGAACATTATATCTGGATCTTGTTTGATGCGAAACGGTTATTCATTTAAATCAGAGAATAATGGTTGTTCTATTTATATGAGTAATATCTTTTATGGTCATGCACCCTTGAAGAGTGGTCTATTCTTATTAAATCTCGATAGTAGTGACACACATATTCATAATGTTGAAGCCAAAAGATGCAGAGTTGATAATGATAGTGCAACTTATTTGTGGCACTGCCGTTTAGGTCATATCGGTGTAAAGCGCATGAAGAAACTCCATACTGATAGACTTTTGGAACCACTTGATTATGAATCACTTGGTACTTGCGAACCGTGCCTTATGGGCAAGATGACCAAAACACCGTTCTCCGGTACTATGGAGAGAGCAACAGATTTGTTGGAAATCATATATACAGATGTATGTGGTCCGATGAATGTTGAATCTCGTGGCGGATATCGTTATTTTCTCACCTTCACAGATGACTTAAGCAGATATGGGTATATCTACTTAATGAAACATAAGTCTGAAACATTTGAAAAGTTCAAAGAATTTCAGGGTGAAGTTGAAAATCATCGTAACAAGAAAATAAAATTCCTACGATCTGATCGTGGAGGAGAATATTTGAGTTACGAGTTTGGTGTACATTTGAAACAATGCGGAATAGTTTCGCAACTCACGCCACCCGGAACACCACAGCGTAATGGTGTGTCCGAACGTCGTAATCATACTTTACTAGATATGGTGCGATCTATGATGTCTCTTACTGATTTACCGCTATTGTTTTGGGGTTATGCTTTAGAGACGGCCGCATTCACGCTAAATAAGGCACCATCGAAATCCGTTGAGACGACGCCTTATGAACTATGGTTTGGCAAGAAACAAAAGTTGTCGTTTCTTAAAGTTTGGGGCTGCGATGCTTATGTGAAAAAGCTTCAACCTGATAAGCTCGAACCCAAATCAGAGAAATGTGTCTTCATAGGATATCCAAAGGAAACTATTGGATACACCTTCTATCACAGATCCGAAGGCAAGACTTTTGTTACTAAATTCGGAAACTTTCTAGAGAAGGAGTTTCTCTCGAAAGAAGTGAGTGGGAGGAAAGTAGAACTTGATGAGGTAACTGTACATGCTCCCTTATTGGAAAGTAGTACATCACAGAAACCGGTTCCTGTGACACCTACACCAATTAGTGAGGAAGCTAATGACGATGATCATGAAACTTCAGAACAAGTTTCTACTGAACCTCGTAGATCAACCAGAGTAAGATCCGCACCAGAGTGGTACGGTAATCCTGTTCTGGAAGTCATGCTACTAGATCATGATGAACCTACGAACTATGAAGAAGCGATGGTGAGCCCAGATTCCGCAAAATGGCTTGAAGCCATGAAATCTGAGATGGGATCCATGTATGAGAACAAAGTGTGGACTTTGGTTGACTTGCCCAATGATAGGCAAGCAATGGAGAATAAATGGATCTTCAAGAAGAAGACTGACGCTGACGGTAATGTTACTGTCTACAAAGCTCGACTTGTCGCAAAAGGTTTTCGACAAGTTCAAGGGATTGACTACGATGAGACCTTCTCACCCGTAGCAATGCTTAAGTCTGTCCGAATCATGTTAGCAATTGCCGCATTTTATGATTATGAAATTTGGCAGATGGATGTCAAAACTGCATTCCTGAATGGATTTCTGGAAGAAGAGTTGTATATGATGCAGCCGGAAGGTTTTGTCGATCCAAAGGGAGCTAACAAAGTGTGCAAGCTCCAGCGATCCATTTATGGACTGGTGCAAGCCTCTCGGAGTTGGAATAAACGCTTTGATAATGTGATCAAAGCATTTAGTTTTGTACAGACTTTTGGAGAAGTCTGTATTTACAAGAAAGTGAGTGGGAGCTCTGTAGCATTTCTGATATTATATGTAGATGACATATTACTAATCGGAAATGATATAGAATTTCTGGGTAGCATAAAGGGATACTTGAATAAGAGTTTTTCAATGAAAGACCTCAGTGAAGCTGCTTACATATTGGGCATTAAGATCTATAGAGATAGATCAAGACGCTTAATTGGACTTTCACAAAGCACATACCTTGACAAAATTTTGAAGAAGTTCAAAATGGATCAAGCAAAGAAAGGATTCTTGCCTGTGTTACAAGGTGTAAAATTGAGTAAGACTCAATGCCCGACCACTGCAGAAGATAGAGAGAAAATGAAAGATGTTCCCTATGCTTCAGCCATAGGCTCTATCATGTATGCAATGCTGTGTACTAGACCTGATATATGTCTTGCTATAAGTCTAGTAGGGAGGTACCAAAGTAATCCAGGAGTGGATCACTGAACAGCGGTCAAGAACATCCTGAAATACCTGAAAAGGACTAAGGATATGTTTCTCGTATATGGAGGTGACAAAGAGCTCATCGTAAATGGTTACGTTGATGCAAGCTTTGACACTGATCCGGACGATTCTAAATCGCAAACCGGATACGTGTTTACATTAAACGGTGGAGCTGTCAGTTGGTGCAGTTCTAAACAAAGCGTTGTGGCGGGATCTACATGTGAAGCGGAGTACATAGCTGCTTCGAAAGCAGCAAACTAAGGAGTCTGGATGAAGGAGTTCATATCCAATCTAGGTGCCATACCTAGTGCATCGGGTCCAATGAAAATCTTTTGTGACAATACTGGTGCAATTGCCTTGGCAAAGGAATCCAGATTTCACAAAAGAACCAAACACATCAACAGACGCTTCAATTCCATCCGGGATCTAGTCCAGGTGGGAGACATAGAGATTTGGAAGATACATACGGATCTGAATGTAGCAGACCCGTTGACTAAGCCTCTTCCATGAGCAAAACATGATCAGCACCAAAGCTCCATGGGTGTTAGAATCATTACTGTGTAAATCTAAATTATTGACTCTAGTGCAAGTGGGAGACTGAAGGAAATATGCCCTAGAGGCAATAATAAAGTTATTATTTATTTCCTTATATCATGATAAATGTTTATTATTCATGCTAGAATTGTATTATCCGGACACATAATACTTGTGTGAATACATAGACAAACTAAACGTCACTAGTGTGCCTCTACTTGACTAGCTCGTTAATCAAAGATGGTTATGTTTCCTAACCATAGACATGTGTTGTCATTTGATTAACGGTATCACATCATTAGGAGAATGATGTGATTGACATGACCCATTCCATTAGCTTAGCACCCGATCGTTTAGTATGTTGCTATTGCTTTCTTCATGACTTATACATGTTCCTATGGCTATGAGATTATGTAACTCCCGTTTGCCGGAGGAACACCTTGTGTGCTACCAAACATCACAACGTAACTGGGTGATTATAAAGGAGCTCTACAGGTGTCTCCAAAGGTACATGTCGGGTTGGCGTATTTCGAGATTAGGATTTGTCACTCCGATTGTCGGAGAGGTATCTTTGGGCCCTCTCGATAATGCACATCACATAAGCCTTGCAAGCATTGCAACTAATGAGTTAGTTGCGAGATGATGTATTACAGAACGAGTAAAGAGACTTGCCGGTAACGAGATTGTACTAGGTATTAAGATACCGACGATCGAATCTCAGGCAAGTAACATACCGATGACAAAGGGAACAAAGTATGTTGTTATGTGGTCTGACCGATAAAAGATCTTCGTAGAATATGTGGGAGCCAATATTAGCATCCAGGTTCCGCTATTGGTTATTGACCGGAGGCATGTCTCGGTCATGTCTACATTGTTCTTGAACCCGTAGGGTCCGCACGCTTAACATTACGATGACAGTTTCATTATGAGTTTATATATTTTGATGTACCGAAGTTTGTTCGAAGTCCCGGATGTGATCACGGACATGACGAGGAGTCTCGAAATGGTCGAGACATAAAGATTGATATATTGAACGGCTATATTCGGACACCGGAAGTGTTTCGGGTGATTTCAGAAAAAATCGGAGTGCCGGAGGGTTACCGAAACCCCCCCCCCGGGAGAAGTAATGGGCTTTATGGGCCCTAGTGGAGAGAGAGGGGCGGCCAGGGTGGGCCGCACGCCCCCTCCCCCTCTGGTCCGAATTGGACTAGGAGAGGGGGGCAGCGCCCCCCTTTCCTTCTCCCTCTCCCCCTTCCTTTCCCCCTCCTAGTAGGAGTAGGAAAGAGGGGAGTCCTACTCCTACTAGGAGGAGGACTCCTCCTCCTTGGCGTGCCCCAAGGGCCGGCCGGCCTCCCCCCCTTGCTCCTTTATATACGGGGGCAGGGGGCACCTCTAGACACACAAGTTGATCTTCAAGATCGTTCTCTTAGCCGTGTGCGGTGCCCCCCTCCACCATAGTCCTCGATAATATTGTAGTGGTGCTTAGGCGAAGCCCTGCGACAGTAGAACATCAAGATCGTCACCATGCCGTCGTGCTGACGGAACTCTTCTCCGACACTTTGCTGGATCGGAGTCCGGGGATCGTCATCGAGCTGAACGTGTGCTAGAACTCAGAGGTGCCGTAGTTTCGGTGCTTGATCGGTCGGGCCGTGAAGACGTACGACTACATCAACCGCGTTGTCATAATGCTTCCGCTATTGGTCTACGAGGGTACGTAGACTACACTCTCCCCTCTTTTGAAATTACTACGTTCCCCAACACTTCTACCATTAGAGTTCTCACAACCATCAAGATAAAAAAAACTCAGCTCGACAAACTGATTTAACTAATGCTAAATAAATTGATGATTTTCTCAAAAATTTCTCCAAGTAAACAACACACCTCTTGCAAATGTAGTTGTCGACTTGAATGGAATACACGCAGCAGTCGACATGCCCGTTGTATTCCTGCTATGACCATTCGCCCGCCAACCTGCTGCAAGCCCACAACTGCATGGTGCTGCTTATTTGTTTGGGAGATTGCAGACGCAGCTGCAAGTCAACCTCTGCTCCAAAGTGCATGTCTGCAGCTCCATGTCGTTCCATGATGTTGACAGCATGTGCTTAGCTCAAGAGATGGAGACATTATCAAAGAATCCTCATTTAATTATCTATGTATGCCATGATAACATAAAAAGGACATCGCATTGCTGTAGGCATGAAACAAAGTGCCAGATTATACAGTTTCATATACACTTTTATGGTTTTATTCATATATCATACGGTGTGTCGACAAATGGCACTACTGTGTGAGATCAATTAATTCTGAATATGCAAGTCTAGGACAGTACTGCTCCAATAATAATATATGTGTAACTATGAGCTAATTTCCAGCATATTCAGTTAGCAGTTGGATGAGTACTATTTTTTATCATCTCAGATTCCTACCAACATGCCAGCCATTGTCCTTGTTCCTATCACGATGTGATTCTTCAGATGGACACTAAAATGATGAATTTTCTACCTGCACACAATTGTAACATGCCTTTATATTAGTATATATTCAAGGATGGAACATGCCTTCAGATGCATGCAAGCTTTACGTTGCTGACCTTTGGGTCACAAATGAAAACAGAGCGTACTGCTCTTTAACACAAAAATTAATTGATGTATTTAGGAGATGTCCACAAATAACAAAATTTCTAATTAACTGGGAATAGAAGATTCAAGTAGGTAGGAGTAGATACGTAACAGAGTGATAAAGATTGGCATTAATGCATCTATATATGCTGCAAATCCTTTGTTTAGAGATCTGAAGTCAGTTCAACATCAAAAGTGTGACCATCTAGAGAAGTGTGGACTGTGGACATAGGTGCAGAACAACAATTATAGGTATATCAATTACTGACTAAAGTTAGATACAGCCAAAGTAATAACGCTGGGCGGGGTAATATACAATCTAGACATAGGTTTGATGTAATTCGAAAATGAAAAAATATGATTAGGAAATACAAATGGGAGTATTACTAATTCTTGAGACCAAAGATGTCTTTTCTATTAACATTTATTTTAATAGATAAGAGATGAAATACTTGAAGGGAAGACTACTCCAAGAAAAGATCGTATAACTCCAGAGATGAACTGCCTACAATTTCAGCTAACAAATATTCCAGAATTGATCCATGGTTAACTTGAACATATCAAATTAACTTTGACTTGGCGGACTGATACTCTATGTTCATCATCATAACCCTTTTAACTTTCCACAATATGCGCTTTCCCAGGTACCAGTTAGCACTGACCTATGGTTCTTTATCTAGTTAAATTAAGGGAAGTGATGCAAACTGAGTTACTTACTGAGGTCCAAGATGGATCGATATGCAGAGATGTAGAAGGTCCTGCATTGGAAAAAAGCCAGCATGGGGCTACGATATACGTCGTCCTGAACCTTGACTTAACGGTGCATCGTGTTCTACACATGATGGACAAGATGTTTCAATAGAAAGTCCTTGAGGAGCTGCATGTCCATGGCGTCCCAGATCCGTGAAGAAGCCCTTGACGGCGGCGACCGTGGTGGATGGGGAAATCTCACGGCGTGCTCCATCTGCATCTGCAGCAGAGGATATGAAGAGAAGGTGAGGTGTAGGGGTGGCGGATCCTAGTCAAGAAGGAAGGAGGGGTGAACCTGGGGTCGCCGGAGACGCGCCGGCGAAGCCCTGCCCGAAACCCTAGCCACGGGGTGGGGTTGTGAGCGTGCGGTAGAGTCCGGGAGCGGAGAATCTAGCCGGAGGGAAGGGAGGCGCGGACCGTGGGGAGCTCGGGGGCATGCTGCGCGACGCTGGAGGTCGCCGGAAGCGGCCGGCGTGGGCGGCGGCGGCGACTTAATGGGCGAGAGGGAGAGGAGGCGAGCCCGTGCGTGTGTTGTTGTGTTTTTTTCCTTTGCAAATCTGCTCGGGCCACGTGTTGAATACTCCGAGTGCCAGGGTGTTTTCTGCAAAAACAAAATATTTTCTTAGATATCCACTTAAGATAGGACTGCGAGTTGATTTCTTAGAAACAGAGGGACTGTTTTGCAAAACTGCCATGACGGACGACCAGAAGCAGTAGCTGGTTTATTAGTAGGTAAAGACATCCGGTAGTACCTAGAAGATTATCAGTTACAAGATTTACCTCCTTGGTTGATTTTTGTTAATGAAGTTGATTGGTCACCTTATAAATTTTTAGATGGATATATTGAGCATGATCCAATTTTAATTCTTCGCACGAGCATATATAAATGCGACTACTAACACTATAGGAAAAATTGTGTATGTCGAGTACTTCGTAGTATACGATTGTTTTTCAATGTGTACGTGGAGTGTTTTTTATATGTGTATGTAGTACTCCTTCTGTAAACTAATATAAGAGTGTTTAGATCACTATTTAGATCACTAAATAGTGATCTAAACACTCTTATATTAATTTACAGAGGGAGTACTTCGTAATATGCCGAGTGTGTTTCATACGTCGAGTACTTCGAGTAGGACCAGCGGCTTCACCGCTAGAGGGAGGGGCAGCGGTTTCTTCTCTCTCTCGTGCTTTTACGTCAAACTCACATGTTGCTCTTCTCTTTTGCATTTGTGCTGAGTAAACACTGAGTGAATCTCGATGGAAGGAACAGTGAAGCCATGAATCTAAAATCATGAGATCACTCACTTGAGGTATGGAGTCATATTGATATGTGACTTTACGAATCATTGCCTACAAAGATTAAAAAAATATGTTAATTTCCAGTCACATGTTTTGTATATCCCCGCAAAAAAACATGTGTTTTGTATATTAATGCTGGACCGTGGACGCACTGCTCCAATTGCAACTTGTTAACGTTTAACATGTTCTCCTTGCAGCCAGTTATGAAAAAAAAGTCTAAAGAGATTTGGGTGATGTGAAAGAAAGAGTCATTTTTTATGGTTTTACTATTTTTGAGACAACTAAAAGTAACAATTTTCATCAACATTAATGCAAACGCAAAAAGGTGAGCATATTGTAATTAAATGATTATGAATGTTGACTTTCTAAGTCAATTGAGATAGTCACTCCTTTCATGCATTGCATCATACCAAACTATAAAAATGACATTTGAACATGTTTACTTGCCAATGTTTTTCCAATACACTAAAATTAATGAACAACACATAGTTATGTAGTCACAAATGACAACATTTTCCCCTTAATTTCTCTCGCTGAACTCTACAGTGTCATATTAGTAAATTATACCGCCATGTCTACATGATCTAACGGGGGTGTTTGCTACGGCTGATGAGGCGGTCCCTTCATATTGTTTCCGAACATGAAAATCAATGCCTCTCTACAAAATCAACCTTGTAAATAACTTTAATATGTAAGCATGAAACTGGTACCTAGGTAAAGTTTGATTCTATGATTTTTTTTGTGCGCCGAGTTGCTCCTTTTCTGTAAATAGGGCTAGGCATTTCATAGTGACGAAGCTTGGACAATGAATTAAAATTATTATGGGTACATTGTGGTTTTATGGCTAAATTTCTAACAATGCCCACCACTGAAGCTGACAATAATGTCAAATCAGCCTATGTTGTTCATCATTAAGATTTTCTGGTGTATGTAAGATTGTGAGCCATGTAAAATAACTAAACTATTCTATTTTATCTATGGTGTCAACTCCGATTTATTAAAAAATAATTGAAACCAACCAACTTCGTGCCAAGCTGGTAAATATATTAATTGGGGCTAGCTCCCAAGCCATACTCTTGCAATTTGTGGCTACATATAGTCCACTATATAAAGATTACAACGTAGCTACACAAGCATCGAAAAACACAAAGGATGGATACAATTGCTTCAGCTTGACTGAATTTTAAAAGGTTTCTATATACCTTTTCGAGTCGCCATCGATATATATATATGGGAAGGCGTAATCGAGAACATTAAAAAAATACATCGTGATGTTCTGGGTTTAACGGAGATTAAAATGACTTGTTTGGGTGACATCCATACAACAAGTTATCCAAAACTTTGGGTGACGTTTATGAATATGTTGTAAAAAGATAAACTCTTCTTGCACTAGTGATCATAGAAAGCATGAACGAACTTTGGCTAACTAACTTTCTGAGGCCACACTGCATTTGAACCCCTCCAGGAACAAATTATTGAGACGGTTATTGTGCCTGAGACATCTGGCCACCCATTCAAGCACTTTGATTAGCACTATGTTGTCCTCCACGAGGATTGAAAGCAGACTCCCCCTACTTGTGCATTCATCAGACCTCTTTGAAGCTACACATGTGATTGCACTCCAGCACCATGTGAAAGATTTTGAATCCCGCTGAGCCCCATGATCTGATGGATACCTTGGTTCCGCGGTTGCTCCTATGGACCAGGTGGAAATTGCAAAGTTTTGCAAACAACTGAGATCGCTGAAGCACGTTGATATTATTGTGAGGCCTGTCAAGCTAAAGAAAGAATACCAAATCCACAAGTGTTGTGATGTGATGCAGCGATGGCGGGCGTTTTGGTACGATCTAGGCATTATCATCGCAAACTTGTTGGATAGTTCTTTCACTTCCCGGCAGCGCTCGAATTGACGAAACCAAGCATTACCAGGGAAATCCTCTCGCTTCTCCAAGTCCCCAAAGCTTGGTTGTTTGATATAACCCTTTTACTCCCCGTTCAATGTATTTTTCTGACCCGGATGGGTCAGCGGACGTTTGATGTACCATGTCAGGTGACAAAAAGTGTTTGAACCGCATGGTTCGGACCGGATTTGATGCATACTAGGCTACTAGCATTGGAGTTGCCCTAACCTTTCCATATGCAAGCATCATCATCACTAGTTTAATCGTAGAACGAGATAGTCCCACGGTTCGTTTCAGCGGCCACCGACGGGAGGCACGTGCGACGTTGTTTCTCCACTACTATTAAACAATCAAACAAGAACTTTCTTACGTGCACCCCGTAAAACGTACACGGATTCATTATGACCGCATGATTAAGCCCAGTAAACTCAATCTAACGGCTAGCCTTAACCTAATCCATTCTCTGTGTGCACTTAACAATTTACATTGACTGACCGTGCTTCATCATATGAAACTCCATGTCCGATCAATTAGGAAACTATAATCATGATCACGTTTTCTTAGGAAACTAATCACGATCACATCTTCTTAGGAAACTAATCACGATCACATTTTATTAGGAAACTAATCATGATCGCATTTTATTAGGAAACTAATCACGATCGCATTTTATTAGGAAACTAATCGGGTATATTCGCACACATTGACACGTCCATCACCTCGACCTCCTGGATCACGATCCTATCTCTCCCAAGAAAAACCACCACAACCGGACTCCACTCGGCGGCGACAAGGAGCCAAGGACCAACAACTCCTTCTCAGGGGACGCTGCCGGAGTGCCGGTAATTCGTGAACCGCCGAGGGTGCCGCACCGGTCGCCCCTTCTCAGGGGATGCCGTTGGAGTGCCGGTAATTTATGTTGCTTGTAAGACAACTGCCCAGCCAGCATTTATGGTTTCTTGCAAACTTACACGACGTGCCTGTGCTGACTTGTATTTTTCAAAATAAGGTTTCTATGCATTACTAACCAGAGTGTGCTATCTTTATATCTTCGGTGTTTCTTAGCAGATGTCGTTTACATGTGTCATCAACACATTATTTGTTTTTTCTTAATTTGTAACACTTGTACTGCTGGAGTTGGTTTATTTTAAGTTGTTATATTTGGAACTCCTTTCACTTCATAAAGGGGCTGGATGGTCTAAATTGCAAGATGTGATTTTTTCTCTCACATGAACCATCTATAAATAAATATATTTTTTACTATTCTTCTACGTATAAATACTTTGAGGTCCTTTTGCTGTTCATTCGGTTAATGGTTAGGAACTAATGACCATCAAATTATTTTTATTGTTTGATAGTATTACACATAAGTGGGTGTAAAGGAAAACTATCAAAAATGGTCATGACTTGCATTTTTTTCTTATTTTCTACAACTGGTGCTTCTCCATATGTCCCCATTGTGTTCCGAGATATTATTTTGTACTATTGTTTACCTATGTCTACCCTTGTATTTATTCAGCGCATTGTTCTTTTCGCATTTTGGCATGAAAGCTTGCTGGCTTGGAGGAGGATGAACACAGATGAAAGAGGGGAAACATTGTAGAATTGTGTATGTTGCTTGCCAAGTTTAGCTTTGGATTTTTAGTGCTTTGACACTTCGTGCAGAATGAACTAAACATTTACATGTCAAGAGCATCTTGATGCATATAAAGAGTAAACGGAGGCATGAAATAACGAGTTGTATGGGTTGATTTATACTCTCCAGTTTTATGTATGTTTGTGACTGTGTGTACCAGACATGAACATTCATCGTTTCATGCGTTGTCAAGTTTTCCTATACGCCACGAGATGCAAAGCAACCTTTTATCTACCACATGTTGGCATCTACTTGAAATGCAACCAATAATTATACGTGCGTTGCACGTGAACACTTACTAGTTGCAGAGAAAAATAAGAAAAAAAAAGGGTTTCCACGCGTCTGGCCAGTTGGTCTAAAATCGGGCTGGCCTGCTGGAGCCTGGTCCTCTCCCAGCGCATTGTTGATTGATTCACGGGAAGAGCGAGACGAGACGCCAAGAAGTCGGGCAAGTCGTGAGGCCGCCTGCCTCCGCCCTCCCAGGACTCGATCTCGATCCCCGTCCTCCTGCCCGCGAGCCAGATTGGACGCCGCGGGAGCGCCCAGATCCCGCCATGAATCCCGAGTAGTAAGTCCCTCCCTCCTCTGCTTCCCCCCCCCCCCCAGCAGTTCCGATCGGGGTCGGGGCTTTTAGGGTGAGATGAGATCTCGCTGGATCTGGCGCGGGGGAGAGTTGACCCTCGATCCCAGCAGATTCGTCGCGTTTTTTTCTTTTCTTGCTTGGTCTGGATCGCGTCCGCGAGGGGAATGCCACCTAGGAGAGTTTGTTTAAATTATTAGGTGAAATTTGAAGCGTAATCGTTTGCTCTCTGGACCTATCTCGCTGGATGCCGTGGGGTAGATGCGCTTCATTTTGATTAGTGTTTCGAGGGGCTGTTTATTGTGGATTTCAGGTTTCTACTACGGAGTACTATCTAATGGCAGTAAAAGAACAGGCAATTTTGTCTGCACAAGGAGGATAGGTCTATTTTGGTGAATTATGCATGCTAATATCACTTGCACCATCTCTAGTTTCGCAATCACTTTGTTGAGTCTCATGTTTTTACTCCCAAAAAGGAATGAAAGAAAAAAAACATTCATATCCTACTTGTTGATACTGTTTGGCTAAATTATGGGTCAGTTGATCGGATTTGCATATTTCTAGAATGCACCAGTCTGCTCAACATCCTTTACATGCACGACCCAATGCTTGTTTGTTCGTGGGTTGATATAACTGTTCGTTCGGTTACTGCTCTAACTGTGGTTGCACTTCACTCATTCAATGTTACAATATCATTGTATCTGAATGCTGCAAGGGGAACTATTTTACATTCTTTCACACGCTAGTCCATAGGGATCAAAGGGATCTATTAGCCTAGCAAAACTGACATTTTGGCTGAGTATTAAACACTAAAATATCTCTTCATCTGTCGCTGCCTAGGTGCCTAAGCCTGACAATATTATTCCATCTAATTGTTGTGTGTTATTATCTTGAGAATACATTGCTCTTTGAATTTATTTTCAATCTCCCAAGCCTGGAGATAGTTATTGTATCTTTTATCATCTTTGAAAGTGGTCGGACCCTTCCCCGGACCCTGCGTAAGTGGGAGCTATGTTCACCGGGCTGCCCTTTTTTATCATCTCGAAAATGCCATCACTGCTTGTTTTCTTCTCTGTGCACTGTGTTTGATGGAGACTAACATTCTAATATTTGGCCATGCAGTGATTACCTCTTCAAGCTTTTGCTTATTGGAGACTCAGGTGTTGGCAAGTCATGTCTGCTGTTAAGATTTGCTGTAAGAATCTCTATAGCAAGTATGATCCATTTTGCTATCTTTTTCCCATCTATATATTATAGATTTTCCATGTTAAAATTAGGTAGTTCATGGAATTAACCATTTTGTTTATAGGATGTGTAAGCTGAATCATTACTCACAAATGTTCTAATTTAAATTGCTCAACCTGAATAGTTCATTATTGGTAGCTACATTTTTCCAAAAGATGATGGGCATCCCTAGGTACATCCATTTCAGCGACAAGTAATTCCGTCTCAAATGGATGTATTTAGCTAGATACATCCATTTGAGCGACAAGTAATTCCGGGCGGAGGGACTAGTATATTGTAGTATGCCCTTGAGGACAACTAATTATACTTACTATTAAATTTACCTGTGCTGCTTTGTTTGTTTGCCTCTTTAATATTTTGACTCTTGGCAGGACGACTCATACCTGGATAGTTACATCAGTACTATTGGAGTTGATTTTGTAAGCACATTTACTTTCTGCATAGTGTTTTTTGGCTGCTACAGATCCTTCTATCGAGCATAACTTATTTGAAAAATGTTGACAGAAAATAAGGACCGTGGAGCAGGATGGAAAGACTATCAAGCTGCAAATCGTGAGTCTAGCTTATCTCGTGATTTACGTGATATGCATCTGTTGCTAGTAACCAAGCATGCCTGTGCAAGTACCATTTAGTTGTGATTTTGTTGATGATCTGTAAAACTTCATTGAGACATAATTCTCCCAGTAGCCACTATTATTTTGTGGGATGCAAGTCATGATTGCTAGTTGAAGTCGATTGATATGGAACAGACACACTCAACCGCTTCTCCTGAATATATATGAACTCTGTTGTCACTTTGTGGTTCTCTTTAGTCTGTCCAGTTAATATAATTGGACCATTAAAAGTTTTCATTATTTGTCTTTCCTATGAAGATTCATTCTTTCTGGATATTTAGAAATGAAAAATAGATGTAGCTCAGTTTGAACATGAGGGATGGCAGTCTTGCAGCTTATGTGTACGTGCTCTTTAGATTTGGCAATTCCTCTGTTTTTCATCTCCCACTTCAGTTGCAGTGATACAGGCTAGTATTATCCTTTTCAAAGTTATTAAACCCCTTCATTCTACAAAACTTCTTTTTCAGTGGGACACTGCTGGGCAAGAACGTTTTAGAACTATTACCAGCAGCTACTACCGAGGGGCCCATGGGATTATTGTAAGTCCGCTTATACAAACTTCATTTAGTCAGATAACAAATTTACATTTATGATGGCTTGACCGGAATATTCAAATGGTCTTGCAGATCGTCTATGATGTGACAGACCAAGATAGCTTCAACAATGTGAAGCAGTGGTTGAACGAGATTGACCGCTATGCCAGTGAGAATGTGAACAAGCTTCTGGTGGGGAACAAATGTGATCTGGCTGACAAAAGAGCTGTGTCATATGAAACAGCAAAGGTATCCTTGAGTCTCGTGCAAACATAATTTTTTTGTTGTTCACTTCACAATCTGCAGATTCCAACCTTCCATTCCTTGAAGGCATTCTCACTGCTATTTGTCTTTATTTTTATGTACATATATAGGCATTCGCTGATGAGATTGGCATTCCATTCATGGAGACCAGTGCAAAGAACGCCCTGAATGTTGAACAGGCTTTCATGGCCATGGCTGCTTCGATCAAGGATAGGTTTGGACCCACACTGAAACTAGCATTCATGATGGTTTATATTAACGTGCTAGTCTATGAACTTTAGATGAAGAACTTACTGAAAACAATGGCCTATGTTTCCAGGATGGCAAGCCAGCCAGCGGCAAACAACGCTCGCCCGGCTACTGTACAGATCCGCGGGCAACCTGTCGAGCAAAAGACCAGCTGTTGCTCATCTTAGAAAACCATGCAAACTTGTTGATGCTCCATCACCTTTATACATGTTTTCTTATTTGTTTTTACTTGTTATCGTTATTCTTTTCTTTCTAGTGTACCTGCCTTCTGAAATTGTGTAAGTTGGATGAATATATCTTCTTACATTCGCAGTTGTTTTTATGGTTAACTTGGAGTGACACTGCTGGTCATAGTACTCGATCTGTATCTATACGGTTCTATTACTAATGATATTATACGATAGCCGGTTTCCTTTTTCTTCTCTCATCGAGATACAAACAAAGAAAGGGAGTATGATGATATTTTTTTTTGGTAATTGGAGTATGATTATCTGATCCTGTAATATGGTGACTCCTGAATTATCATTTTGTCAAAAAGTTCACTATGATTATGCTTTCAGGCTGTCGCACATTTCAATGAAGTGATCACCCTGAATTTGTAAAGTTGATCAATTAAAATTTGTAACATTGAGGAGGAGGTCGTCAGCATGAAGTCGTGGGTCTTCACTTTTTCCTTCTTGAGGGATACATTTTCATGACAACTTTATATTAATATGGCAGTTTTTATTACTTGGCAAATATGGATACATCATTTTTAGATTATACTCTCTCTGTGTCTTTATATAAGGCATATTTGTTTTTTGATAAAATTGCACAATGTAAGGTGACCGGCGGGGCCCTCGAAAAGAGTTATCTTTTCTGCTTAACGGTCTACCAACCCTGAAAACGGTTCAGCCGAAGGTAGGGTCCAGTGGCCGGAAGACTAGTCACAATGGGGAGTAACTTAGACTAGTAACATCACATTTTACTAGGCTATGTTACTACCTCCACGGTGGGTAGTAACATATGTGTATTGTCATGTTATGGTTCATTTATTAGTCTATAGACTCATATTGTCTTGGCACGTGTGATGTTACAGTAACTAGTTAAGTTACCATCATCACCTCTCTCATCATTAAATATGTGCCACATAAGCAAAGTTATCTTAAAAAATGTGATGTTACTCCCACTGTGGCCAGTCGAAGAGCACTACACGGCGCGCGGTGTCCGGTGCGCCCCCGGCGGCCCATGAAAATTCGGAGGACCGAGTACCGTTCATGATTTATTATCCTACGAAATAGACAAGTTAGACAAGGGGAATTTGTCTTAAATAGTCTATAATTATGTGCCTTGAGAATAGTACACCTTAGATAAAAGAATGGAGGGAGTATCGTAGTGGAGCCTTCTGCTTCACTTCCTCCCTTCCCTAATATAAGGTTTATTTGTTTTTTCAAATAATCAAGTGAGTGCATGTTTGACTGAGTTTTTAAAAAAATATCAATATCCACAATACGAAATTTATATTATTTGTTTCATCATGAAAAGTAGACTCATATTTTATCTATTAGGTATTGCACATGTTATTATTTTATTCTATAATCTTGGTCAAACATTTAAATGATTGACTTACACGGAAACCAATACATCTTATATTCTTGAATGGAGGGTACTAGCTAATCGGGACAGTGGTTAAACAAAATATAAGGAGAATTGTGGAATAAAACGTGCATTCTCATAGACCGCCGTCACGGGTTGGATAGAATTGTCACCATTCAGCATACAATTTGCCTCCACATTAACTTGCTACATGCACATGAGCCCATCTCTGAGATCCCGGACTTCCGAAGTACCAACATCTTAAATGAAGGGAATCCCACTGCCAGGAAATAACCCTTGTCGTCTCAAATGATAGCACCAGTTCCTCCTGACTCCCGAGCCACTATCACTAACAAATGTAGTGTCAACATTTAGTTTAAAGAGGCCTTCTTTTGGCTTCTGCTAGCCATGTCTTGGATTTGCACCTTGGTTCCCTCGGCTAATCCTCCTTCCGAGCCATGAGATTCATATTAATGATAGTTTATCATTCTAAGAAGGAAATAATAATAGAACCGAGCCCCCGTGTCGCTCCCATGTGATCGGCTCGGGCGGACGAGAAAGACCTAACAAAGCCTCCACCACGGATCCTTCTAGTGATGCAGATCTTGCCCGAGTTGTAGAAGATCTGTGTGGTGCACGCTTCGCCTCTGTCGATGGTACATCTGGATTCATTTATGACCCCTGAGTATGGTTATGTCTCCACCCACACTACTACCGCTAGAGACCAACCAATCGCTCGTCTTTGTGGAGCATGAATGGTTGGGCACCTGCTGTCTTCCACTCGCCTAAGCCCATCAGGCAGGTGGTTCCTGCTAGTGACGAGGTTGTGGCATCTAATACATTGACGTCTGTTTTTTAGGCTCTCTTCGCTAAACAATTTCAACTAATAACCGAAATGGATGGACCTGACAATGACGGGTTGTTGCCTCATGAAGGGGAAGGCAACCAGGGGCAAGAGCAAGAGGGTTCCCTCTAGCCATCGTGCGTTCATCTTGATGAAGAAGCCTTTTGGGAGCAAAAGTAAGAACAGTGCAACCATAGATAAGGCATCAACGACTGCTTGATGGACGATGTTCGATGTCTTTTTGGTAGGGGTTTCTTTGTGATGTTGCGATTCATTGGTTGATTTGTGGTTATAATGGGTTGGGAGCACATATTTGTCTTTTTGAATGGTCACGGAGATTCATGCTTTGAAAGTAGACAACACATGGTCATACTGTAACGGTTTTCGCCTGATTTTTGTTAATTAATTAGACAATTCTATTCGAGTGCAGTGTTTTGGTGGCTAGTCTCATCTACACCCATGTAGAACAAGAATCACAACAAATTCAAAAAAAATCTATTTTTTTGCACGGTAGAAAAATTATTGCGTGAGGTCCCCTCCAATTTTCATATCATTTAGACATTTGAGTAACTCTCAGCAAAAAAGGCAAGGACAGCGCATGAACAATTAAGTTTTTTACAGACCTCGAATTTGTCTTTTTTGCCTAGAGCCGCTCAGATGTCCAAATGATTCGAAAATTAGAGCGGACATCACGCATCAAATTATCTATTGCAAAAAATTAGAATTTTTTGAATTTTTCTAGTATTTGTGTCGACCTTTTCTTCAGCGTGGGTGCAAATGAGCCTAGGCTCAGAAGTGGATTATCGATTCTACTCTACTTAATTAATTGATGAGACAATTCTTATACTTTCTTTGTGGGAAAAACTTTCGATTTATTCATCTTCAACCATGGTAGTGCAACAAACATTAGAATAATAAAAATTACATCAAGATTCATAGACGACCTAGTGACGACTACGAGCACTGAAATGAGTTGAAGGCGCGCCGCTGTCATCGCCCCTCCCCCACCGGAGCGGGCAAACCTTGTTGTAGTAGACAGTCGGAAAGTCGTTGTGCTAAGGCCCCATATAGAACCAATGCACCAGAACAGCAACCGCCGTCGATGAAGAGTGTATATCTGAAGGATCCAATCCGAAGACACACGAAAACAGATGAATGAAGAAAAGATTCGAGAAAATCCACCAAAAATAGATTTGTCGGAGACACACCTCCACACGCGCACCCGGCGGATGCTAGACGCATCACCGAAAATGGGGGGCTAGGCTGAGAGACCAACAACCCCTCTCGAAGGAGCCGTGCCGTCTCGCTTTTCTAAGCAGGACACAAACACTAACGAGACTCGAAAAAAAATAATCTAAAAACGGAGCCCTCCCACCGGGCACTGGTAAGGGCTGGGATCCACTCCACCTCCACGACCCTAAGGCCACCGGAGAAGGAGACAGGGCGGGCTGGCGGGAGGCAGACTTGAACAATATTTGAAAGTTTAGATCAGGGATATACTCTCTTCGTCTCAAAATAAGTGACTCAACTTTGTAGTTTTGTACAAAGTTAGTCACTTATTTTGAGAGACGTACTAGCATTTTCGCTAAAAACGTGAGAGCAGTTACAGTCTAGTACGTATGGATTTTGTAAATATTTGCGAAAGAATAAGATTTTCAGAGGGTGCGGCGGTGTGCGAGAGCGAGAGGGCAGCGAACACACAACCGACTAGCGGGGCCCACCTGGCGGCCCGTAGATGGCCTGAGAATTCCCCACCTTTGAGATCGGCTTCTTAGAAAACAACCGTGAGATCGGGTTCGGGCAGGCCGCCGAGTCGTCGTCGTCGTCGTCGTGCCCGATCCCCACCCCACCACCCGTCCCGCGCCGGCGGCCCGCCCCCCGGAGATCGGAGCGCCCCACGGGATCCCGACCTCGCCATGAATCCGGAGTAGTAAGTCGCTTGCTCTCGCCTCTCCTCTCCCTCTGGTTGAATCAATTGGGGGGCCGGGGATCTCGCCGGATCTGGCGCCTGATGCCGTCGATTCGCGGGATTCAGTTTGGACGCGACTCCTAGTCCCCTCCTACATTCGGCGGATTTCGACCGTGGCCATGCATGATCTTTGTCATGCTAGGGAAAAGCGTAGGAATAGTACTGTTCGTGTAGGAAGATCTTCCTTGGGTGCGAAGCGATCGCGTGACCGACGCGCCGCCGGGCTCGCCCTCCTCCGGCTCAAACCGCCGGCCGGCGAGAGGTCATTAGGGTAGCGAGAGGACGCAACAGATGGCCTCTGTGCAGGGCAAGAAGATGGAGTTGGGATGAGGATGGTTGTGTGGTGGAGTGAATGTTGCCTGCTAGATGCACACACACACACACACACACACACACACACACACACACACACACACACACACACGGTTGTTTGTACCAGATGATTTTTCCCACATAATCAGAGATGGCTTCGGTGACGATGACAAGCAGGAAGGACCCAGCTGTGATGAACCTTTATTCGTCAGTGGTTTAGCCATGTTATTAGTTTTCCTGTCACTGCCCAATTCCTGTGTTTCTTCATTCCTCTGTTTTGCACAAGAGTTTCTTCTCCATTCCTGTGATTTTCGTTTTTACTGTGGATTGCTGTTACGGAATGTCAATGAAATAATTGGTATCTAGTAAGAACTTGCATTTCTTTTTCCTTTTTTTGCATGAAAAGGGAAATAAGGACTATGGGGTTGGAGTAGAGTTGATGTTTTGTTAGAAGGATGCCTTTTGCTCTTAAAGGGTGACTGGTGATAGGCCTATGACCGCTCTGAAAACACTTCTCGTTGTTTTATGGACAAGGCATTTTTGGTTAGCATGTTGGTGGTGTGACCCTATGATGCTTAGTGCATCCATATGTACATTCTACAAGCACGATTGGGTGCTTGCTCAATCCGATTGGTGATGTTTTTGTATTGTGCACATGGGTATTGCTTCTGTACCATATGAATGTGCATCATCGCTCATGGAATCGTTCTCTTGGTTAGTCTTGTAGCTGTTGTGTAGCTTCACCATTGGAAACTGCTACTTATCTATTCAGCTTCCTTTTTCTATCTTCTTCTTTTTTCCGAGAAAACGCAAAGACTTTGTGTTTCTTTTCATTGAAAAGTGGGGGAACAGGTTACACGCCTCTTAGGAGGTGGTTTGCGGTTTATCTTTTTTCTATCTCTCTATACAAATTTTCTAACGTGCACTGCTGTACTACAACTGAATCAAATTTACTGAATATTACGTATATAGAATACCAAAATATCTGTCTATGAATTAATGCACAAACTTCTAAGCCTCAAGATGTTGATTCTATCCAATTTTGGTATTAGTTATCTTATATTTATTGATCTTTGTATTGCTGCTCAATGTTCTAAGCATGGATATAATGACTCTCTCATTTTGTTATTATTGCCATGTAAATGTTGTCATTACTTGTTTATTTGGTATAGTAAGTACATTTGATTGAGACTAATATCCTGTTACTTGACATGGCAGTGACTATCTCTTTAAGCTTCTGCTTATCGGAGACTCAGGTGTTGGCAAGTCATGCCTTCTCTTAAGATTTGCCGTAAGAATCCCTATCTAAAGCATGATTTGTCCACTATCTTTTATAGGTCTTCCCTTTTTTAATATGCATCTTCATCTTAAAAGTTTGATACAAGTTGTCTTCGGGATATCATGGAAACTGTCAATTTATTTTTAGCCTCAGTAAACTGTATGATTTCCCACTACTTAATACGAATGAGGAGTTCATTGTTGGTAGCTACTGTTTCTTAACAACATGGAGATGATCCCTATAACATTCTTGTTGTTACTAGTTAATTTACTCTGACCTCCTTAATATCGACTCTTTTGGCAGGATGACTCGTACCTGGAGAGTTATATCAGTACTATTGGTGTTGATTTCGTAAGTATATTTACTTTCTTGGTCTGAGTGTTGATGTTCTGGCTACCTTAATTGAACTTGTAGTTTTGTTTTCTTCCAACTTTGTCGATAGAAAATACGTACCGTGGAGCAAGATGGAAAGACTATGAAGCTGCAAATCGTGAGTCTATTCTTTCTTTCATTATGTCCAGTATGCATGTACCATCAAATCCAGATTGTCCATCGAATCCAGATTTGACAAAATAGAAGACTTTATCGGGAAACATTTCATTTATAGCCCTCTTCTGTTTTGTGGAGTTTGCTGGATTTTCCCTTTGCACAATATAGCATGCCGTTATTCATCAGTATTTATGTGGTTGTTAGTTGAGGCCAGTTCACAGGAAACAGAAACTCCACTATGCCTGAATATGTAGGCAGTTGCACAACCCCTTTTTACCTTTTGGATTTTTTAGTTCCATCCATTTAAATTACTGTTGAACATAAAGAATAAGAGTAGTTTAGCCCATTAAATTAAATGTTATAAAGTTTCTTAGTTCGCATAAAGAATCGCACTTTCAAGATGTTTTTAGATACCAAAGTGATGCCCATTTTGAACATCATATTTAGGGGCCTGATAGTATGTCATTTAAATACTTGGGTGGTACGGTAGCTCATGCTGCACCTACTGTTGGCATTTGGCGATTCTTCCTTCCTTTTGTGTGACACATTACATTTAGTGATGCAAGATATCCTTTTCCTTTTCTTTAAACCCCTCTTTGGTACCTTTGTTTTTATCAGTGGGACACTGCTGGGCAAGAACGCTTCAGAACTATTACTAGCAGCTACTATCGAGGGGCTCACGGGATCATTGTAAGTTTGTTTATGTGAAATCTTATTTTTATTTTTCACATGCTATTTAACACGCATAAATGACCACTTTTTATATATTTTGAATACATATATACAAATGGGGTTGCAGATTGTCTATGACGTGACAGACCAGGACAGCTTCAACAATGTGAAGCAGTGGTTGAACGAGATTGATCGCTATGCTAGTGAGAATGTTAACAAGCTTCTTGTAGGGAACAAATCTGATCTCACTGACAAAAGAGTTGTATCATATGAGACAGCGAAGGTACCTTATGCTTTACTCATATCTGCTGAAGCATTCTTTCTGCTCTTTGTGTTTACATTTGGTGTATGCAGGCATTTGCTGATGAGATTGGCATCCCATTCATGGAGACCAGTGCAAAGAATGCCTTGAACGTTGAGCAGGCTTTCATGGCTATGTCTGCTTCAATCAAGGACAGGTGTGTGTTCCCAGACGGTTTAATTAGCACAGGCCATCCTACCAGTACACTTTTTTTTAACTACCATCATTTTACACTTTATTTACTGCTCATTGATGCTCTGTTCGTATAGTATCATAACCAAAATTGCCCTACACTCTTTAGCATGTTGCTGTTAACTGTTCTATGTTATTCCTCACGGTGTTGTTCTATATACACCTCATAGAAAGAGCATATAATTATGAATACAAATCTTGGTTTCCAGGATGGCGAGCCAGCCAGCCGCAAACAGCGCTCGCCCAGCCACGGTGCAGATACGCGGGCAACCTGTCGAACAGAAGACGAGCTGCTGCTCTTCTTGAAATGCAGGCAGCCGCCATCCATGTTACCCAAATGAAGACGCAAACTTGGCCGCGCCATCCTTGAGTCCATGCTTCTACATAGGCCTACTACATCTTACACCTTCATTCCATTCTTTCTAGTGTACTTATTAGCTCTTGAATCGTTGGACTTGTAACACCGGATGGAGTTTGGAGACAGTATCTTCTTCTAGTTGTGTATCTTGAATGGTTATATGTTACGATTTGCAGCTGTTGCTTTTCTTCCCTAAATTGAAGGCGATTTCTACTTTTACTTGACCAAAATGTTCCGTTCTTCAAAATATTATCTGACAGTATGCTTATCTTTGTGGTAAAAAAGGTCCTGGTTATAGTTTTCAAGGTGACTTGTCGATTGTTGAAGGCAGCATTAGGAATGTGCACAACATGACAAGTTAATTGCCAACATTAAATCAGTTGGGGCATGTTTGGTTGCCTGCATCTTTTGTCTCAGTGGGCCAGGTTGAGTTGCCTGTATTTGTGCTATTGGTATGCAAAGCAGAGCTGTTTTGCTCATCCCGTGGTGGTCTTACACACAAATGCAACACTTCATATCATACATAACATAAGAACAACATAATACAATTAACAGTACAAATAAAAACAATAGCTAAATAGTTCAGAATAGCTAATTAGACCATAGTTTAAGACATCAAAGGCATCCCATGCCCCTGCACGATACAATTAACAGTACAAATAAAAACAATAGCTAAATAGTTTAGAATAGCTAATTAGACCATAGTTTAAGACATCAAAGGCATCCCATGCCCCTGCACGACCCTAGGGTGTTGAACCCTGAGCAAAATATATAGTTTTGCACTAAGTTGAGCAAAATATACAGTTTTGTAGTAAGTTCAGACGATCAAGCCTAGCCTGGAGAGCCACATGACGAGCAAGTCGCTGTGGATGATTGTGTGGCGCTGACAGAAGTAGTCTCAACTGCTCCCGAGCACCATCTGCCCCTGAAATGTATGGCCCTACACCTAGAACTCACACCACTTGTTGGCAGAGGCTGACAACACCAGGAGGGTTGACGACTGCCATTTCTTTATCATCGTCCTAAAGGCAGGCGGGATGACCAGCATGGTGATCTCTTCCTCGTTCTTGATTTGCACGTAGAACCCGACTGACGCCCGTGTATATAGAGTAAATTGCTCAAAGCCACTACATTTGTGGCTAGAGTACTCTAAAACCACCACTTTTGCCAGAAATCACAAAAAACCACCACTTCCGCGGCAAGTGAGTAACAAATCACACTGATTTGGAATTGAATGCATCTAACAGCAAAACTGACATGTGGGACCCGTCTATCCGGGCTGATGTGGCAAAGACTAGTCCTAGTCAATGGTTGACCTGCTAAGGTGGACGGGGGTCCTACCTGTCAGCCACACCTCTTGTCTTCTCTCTCCTCTCCTTCTTCTCGATAAAGAGGAATCCCAGCCGCCACGCCATGGCCGGCGCAGAGAGAAGCAGGCCGCGCCCGCCTAGCTCCCCTCCTTCTCCTGATCCAGCGGAAGCCGCCCGCCGGTGCCGGAGCTCTACGCCGCTGGTGGCGCCACGCCCTGCCTCCCCCATTTCTCCTAGATCCGATGGGATCCCAGCGCCGGCAAGCCAAGGTCGGGCGAACTCCTCCTAGCCTCGACGCCCCGCCCCGCTACGACAGCCACTGCTGCTGGCCATGGCCAGAGGCGAGCTCCTTCCCCTCACGCCACAGGCAACCTCTCCCATCCCTGTCTTCCTCGCGAGCGCTGGCACGAGAGCCACGGGAGCCAGAGGCGGGGAAGGTGTGCTGCTCGCCATGGCAACGCTGGTGGCGGCGACGCACCGGGAACCCCAAGGCGCAGCTAGCGGACTTCTTCACAGGCTTCGGCTCCGGCGGCGTGCTAGTGGCGCGTGACACCGACGACGCGCGTCGACTCTCTCCCTGTCTTCCTCGCGAGCGCCGGCACAAGAGCCACAGGAGCCAGAGGCGGGGAAGGTGTGCTGCTCACCGTGGCAACGCTGGTGGCGGCGGCGCACCGGGAACCCCAAGGCGCAACTAGCGGACTTCTTCGCAGCCTCCGGCGTGCTGGTGGCCACGACACCGACGACGCACGTTGACTCTTCTCTGCGGAGGACGCGCTAGTGAGTGGGGCGGCCTGGTGAGAGGGGACCGGCTCGCCGTGGGCAGAGGAGGGGCAGAGCTCGTCGAGGTGCGGATGGAGGGGCAACATCGCCGGAGAAGTGCTGGACCGACGGAGTAGGCGTTGTGCGTGCACATGAAGTACTCGACGAAATGCCAGAGCCTAGTCACCTGTCTACGTGTTTATTCTTTGCCAAGTTAGCCTGCATGTGGGCCAGGCACGTCAGTTTTTCACTTAGTCACGGCTGACAGCTCGTTTAGTGCATTTTGTTACTCACTTGCCGCGGAAGTGGTGGTTTTTTGTGATTTCTGACAAAAGTGGTGGTTTTGGAGTACCCTAGTCACAAATGTGGTGGCTTTTAGCAATTTACTTGTGTATATACGGTTCAAATCTCGTTTTTATACATCCATCCATGACGCTGATGAGGCATGCCAGGGTGTCAGGGACAAGGCGTGTGGCCTGCTTTTGTTTTGCGGAAAACCCCCCAAAATAGTTGTTTTCTTATAAAAAAGGCCCTCAAAGAAAAACTAATAAATTGTAAAATTAACTATTAATCAATTTATAATATTTAAAAATAGTCCGGGGTTCGAACCAGCGACACAGGTGTGCGTGGCTAGCCAGCCGACCGGTTCAAATTTGGAGGTGTTTGGTTCGTAATTTTACACCCAGTATCTGATTACATCGCAAACCGATACCGTTAATCGTGTTTGCTTCGCTTTGCAGATCCCGCATAGACAGGTCCCATCACAGTTTACGTTACAGCCAGAGCGAGCCGACTCAGGGCGAATTCTTCTGGCTTCGATCCCCAATCCCGGCCCAGTCCCGTGCTAGCTGCCTAGACGTGGGGTTCCTGTTTGTTTCATTTCTTTTTACGCTGGGCTCTGATTTTCTTGCCGGTATCCATTACCGTTAGACACTTAACCAAACAAGAATGGATTTTGGCCGATATCGTTTACATCAACGGAGTAAACCCATTACGTTTACGTTTCCGTTCCACTTCTGGAACCAAACACCTTAGTGTTAAGAAAGGATTCATATGATCCTAAAAAAAAGGAATCGTATACTTTGTAAACATAAAGCCGAACGACATAAATTAAACTTTTTTATTCGCAGCCGCACATACTACTCCGACCGACAACATCAGATGACAAAATGATAGATTTAGGTTTATGACATAACGAGCCCTTCCTGAAGGCGTTGCTGTTGAAGAATCCCGTCATTCGCGCGGTGCCATGACATAGTTGATGCGGATATGGTCATTGTTGTAGTTTGCCTATTATGGATTTGGTCGCTCAGATTTTTTTTCTTCATCGTCTACGCATGGCTTTGGTCTTATATGACTTTGCTATTTGCTGACGTGATGTTGTGTGCGTGCGTTAGTGTTGGCTGTGTGCATCCTAACTATGTAGAGGCCGGGTGTGCTCATTATGTTTGTATCCTCTTAATGCCTCATTTTGAGCTAATAAAATACACTCTTTGTCGAGAAAAATGACATAACGAGCCCGTGTGGCTAAAACGGACCACAGTGTGGCTCAGTTTTGAACGTGTTTGTTTTTTTCATTTCATTTTTAAAATATATTAATTATAATTGTGTGTTACAAACAATATACAATATTTAAAACAAATTACGTTAAAATTTTTATACTATTTCGTAAAATACATATGCAATATTTTAACAGAAATATACATAATAAAATTATGAGTTAAGAATATATTTTATAATTTGAAAAAAAATGTTTGCATTTTAATAAAATATTAAAGTAATTTTAGAAATGTTCATATATTTTAAAAAATTCTCATATAATTTTGAAATTTCCACATTATTAATAAATTATTTATGTAGTCTATCAGTGTGTTCATGCTTTAATTAAAAAAAGGTGTTATTTTAAAAGGTTTATATAGTATATAAGTTTGTGCGTTTCTATAAAAAATAAATGCAAGCCTAGTGCGCCATTAGACTGCGTATCCTCACATGAATAATAGTTGAATCATCTAAACATTTTGATCTTCATAAATAGTTTCAATTGTATGAATATATTTTAAAATAACACATGATTTTATTTCAGGATACACGTGAATTCTTTTGATACATGACAATGTTGGAAATATGCCCTAGAGGCAATAATAAATTGGTTATTATTATATTTCCTTGTTCATGATAATCGTTTATTATCCATGCTAGAATTGTATTGATAGGAAACTCAGATACATGTGTGGATACATAGACAACACCATGTCCCTAGTAAGCCTCTAGTTGACTAGCTCGTTGATCAATAGATGGTTACGGTTTCCTGACCATGGACATTGGATGTCGTTGATAACGGGATCACATCATTAGGAGAATGATGTGATGGACAAGACCCAATCCTAAGCATAGCACAAGATCGTGTAGTTCGTATGCTAAAACTTTTCTAATGTCAAGTATCATTTCCTTAGACCATGAGATTGTGCAACTCCCGGATACCGTATGAGTGCTTTGGGTGTGCCAAACGTCACAACGTAACTGGGTGGCTATAAAGGTACACTACGGGTATCTCCGAAAGTGTCTGTTGGGTTGGCACGAATCAAGACTGGGATTTGTCACTCCGTGTAAACGGAGAGGTATCTCTGGGCCCACTCGGTAGGACATCATCATAATGTGCACAATGTGATCAAGGAGTTGATCACGGGATGATGTGTTACGGAACGAGTAAAGAGACTTGCCGGTAACGAGATTGAACAAGGTATTGGGATACCGACGATCGAATCTCGGGCAAGTATCGTACCGCTAGACAAAGGGAATTGGGGAATTGTATACGGGATTGATTAAGTCCTTGACATCGTGGTTCATCCGATGAGATCATCGTGGAACATGTGGGAGCCAACATGGGTATCCAGATCCCGTTGTTGGTTATTGACCGGAGAGTCATCTCGGTCATGTCTGCATGTCTCCCGAACCCGTAGGGTCTACACACTTAAGGTTCGATGACGCTAGGGTTATAGAGATATTAGTATGCGGTAACCCGAAAGTTGTTCGGAGTCCCGGATGAGATCCCGGACGTCACGAGGAGTTCCGGAATGGTCCGGAGGTAAAGAATTATATATAGGAAGTGCTATTTCGGCCATCGGGACAAGTTTCGGGGTCACCGGTATTGTACCGGGACCACGGAAGGGTCCCGGGGGTCCACCGGGTGGGGCCACCTGCCCCGGGGGGCCACATGGGCTGTAGGGGGTGAGCCTTGGCCTATATGGGCCAAGGGCACCAGCCCCAAGAGGCCCATGCGCCAAGAGAAGAGGAAGAGGAAGAGTCCTAAAAGGGGAAGGCACCTCCGAGGTGCCTTGGGGAGGATGGACTCCTCCCCCCCTTGGCCGCACCCTTCCTTGGAGGAAGGGGCAAGGCTGCGCCCTCCCCCTCTCCCTTGGCCCTATATATAGTGGGGGGAAGGGAGGGAAACCATACCTGAGCCTTGGCGCCTCCCTCTCCCTCCCATGACACATCTCCCTCCTCCCGCAGCGCTTGGCGAAGCCCTGTTGGAATCCCGCTACTTCCACCACCACGCCGTCGTGTTGTTGGATCTCCATCAACCTATCCTTCCCCCTTGCTGGATCAAGAAGGAGGAGACGTCGCTGCTCCGTACGTGTGTTGAACGCGGAGGTGCCGTCCGTTCGGCGCTAGGATCATCGGTGATTTGGATCACGATGAGTACGACTCCATCAACCCCGTTCTCTTGAACGCTTCCGCGCGCGATCTACAAGGGTATGTAGATCCACTCCTCCCTCGTTGCTAGATGACTCCATAGATAGATCTTGGTGACATGTAGGAAAATTTTGAATTTATGCTACGTTCCCCAACAGTGGCATCATGAGCTAGGTCTATGCGTAGTTTCTATGCACGAGTAGAACACAAAGTAGTTGTGGGCGTTGATTTTGTTCAATATGCTTGCCGTTACTAGTCTTATCTTGATTCGGCGGCATCGTGGGATGAAGCGGCCCGGACCAACCTTACACATACGCTTACGTGAGACCGGTTCCACCGACTGACATGCACTAGTTGCATTAGGTGGCTGGCAGGTGTCTGTCTCTCCCACTTTAGTCGGATCGGATTCGATGAAAAGGGTCCTTATGAAGGGTAAATAGCAATTGACATATCACGTTGTGGTTTTGCGTAGGTAAGAAACGTTCTTGCTAGAAACCCATAGCAGCCACGTAAAACATGCAAACAACAATTAGAGGACGTCTAACTTGTTTTTGCAGGGTATGCTATGTGATGTGATATGGCCAAAGGATGTGATGAATGATATATGTGATGTATGAGATGATCATGTTCTTGTAATAGGAATCATGACTTGCATGTTGATGAGTATGACAACCGGCAGGAGCCATAGGAGTTGTCTTAATTTATTTATGACCTGCGTGTCAACATAAACGTCATGTAATTACTTTACTTTATTGCTAACCGTTAGCTGTAGTAGTAGAAGTAATAGTTGGCGAGACAACTTTATGGAGACACAATGATGGAGATCATGATGATGGAGATCATGGTGTCATGCCGGTGACGATGATGATCATGGAGCCCCGAAGATGGAGATCAAGAGGAGCAAAGTGATGATGGCCATATCATGTCACTATTTGATTACATGTGATGTTTATCATGTTTATACATCTTGTTTACTTAGAACGACGGTAGTAAATAAGATGATCCCTCATTACAATTTCAAGAATGTGTTCTCCCCTAACTGTGCACCGTTGCTAAAGTTCGTCGTTTCCAAGCACCACGTGATGATCGGGTGTGATAGATCCTTACGTTCACATACAACGGGTGTAAGACAGTTTTACACATGCAAAACACTTAGGGTTAACTTGACGAGCCTAGCATGTACAGACATGGCCTCGGAACACAAGAGACCGAAAGGTCGAGCATGAGTCGTATGGTAGATACGATCAACATAAAGATGTTCACCGATGATGACTAGTCCGTCTCACGTGATGATCGGACACGGCCTAGTTGACTCGGATCATGTAATCACTTAGATGACTAGAGGGATGTCTATCTGAGTGGGAGTTCATAAGATGAACTTAATTATCCTGAACACAGTCAAAAGGATTTTGCAAATTATGTCGTAGCTCGCGCTTTAGTTCTACTGTTTAGATATGTTCCTAGAGAAAATTTAGTTGAAAGTTGATAGTAGCAATTATGCGGACTAGGTCCGTAAACTGAGGTTTGTCCTCATTGCTTCATAGAAGGCTTATGTCCTTAATGCACCGCTCAGTGTGCTGAACCTCGAACGTTGTCTGTGGATGTTGCGAACATCTGACATACACATTTTGATAACTACATGATAGTTCAGTGCGTAATGCTAAATGGTTTAGAATTGAGGCACCAAAGATGTTTTTTGAAACGTCGCAGAACATATGAGATGCTTCGAGAGCTGAAATTGGGATTTCAGGCTCGTGCCCACGTCAAGAGGTATAAGACCTCCGACGATTTTCTTAGCCTGCAAACTAAGGGAGAAAAGCTCAATTGTTGAGCTTGTGCTCAGATTGTCTGAATACAACAATCGTTTGAATCAAGTGGGAGTTGATCTTCCAAATGAGATAGTGATGTTTCTCCGAAGTCATTACCACCAAGCTGCTAGAGCTTCGATGAACTATAATATATCAGGGACATATATGATGATCCTTGAGATATTCGCGATGTTTGACACCACAAAAGTAGAAATCAAGAAGGAGCATCAATTGTTGATGGTTGGTGAAACCACTAGTTTCAAGAAGGGCAAGGGCAAGAAGGGATACTTCATGAAACGGCAATTCAGCTGCTGCTCTAGTGAAGAAACCCAAGGTTGAACCCAAACCCGAGACTAAGTGCTTCTGTAATAAGGGGAACAACCACTGGAGCAGAATGACCCTAGATACTTGGTAGATGAGAAGGCTGGCAAGGTCGATAGAAGTATATTGGATATACATTGTGTTGATGTGTACTTTACTAGTACTCCTAGTAGCACCAGGGTATTAGATACCGGTTCGGTTGCTAAGTGTTAGTAACTCAAAATAAAAGCTACGGAATAAACGGAGACTAGCTAAAGGTGAGCTGACGATATGTGTTGGAAGTGTTTCCAATGTTGATATGATCAAGCATCGCACGCTCCCTCTACCATCGAGATTGATATTAAAACCTAAATAATTGTTATTTGGTGTTTGCGTTGAGCATAGACATGATTGGATTATGTCTATCGCAATACGGTTATTCATTTAAGGAGAATAATGGTTACTCTGTTTATTTGAATAATACCTTCAATGGTCTTACACCTAAAATGAATGGTTTATTGAATCTCGATCGTAGTGATACACATGTTCATGCCAAAGGTAGTAATGATAGTACCACCTACTTGTGGCACTGCCACGTAAGTCATATCGGTACAAAACGCATGAAGAAGCTCCATGTTGATGGATCTTTGGGCTCACTCGTTTTTGAAAAGTTTGAGACATGCGAACCATGTCTATTGGTGTATATGCATGAAGAAACTCCATGCAAATGGACCGTTTGAACTCACTTGATTTTGAATCACTTGAGACATGCAAATCATACCACATGGGCAAGATGACTGAAAGCCTCGTTTTCAGTAAAATGGAACTAGAAAGCAACTTGTTGGAAGTAATACATTTTGATGTGTGCAGTCCAATGAGTGCTGAGGCATGTAGTGGATATCGTTATGTTCTTACTTCACAGATGATTTGAGTAGATGTTAAGTATATTTACTTGATGAATCACGAGTCTGAATTATTGAAAGGTTCAAGTAATTTCAGGGTGAAGTTGAAAGATCGTCGTGACAAGAGGATAAAATATCTATGATATGATCATAGAGATGAATATCTGAATTACGAGTTTGGCACAGAATTAAGACATTGTGGAAATTGTTTCACAACTAATACAGCCTGGAACACCATAGTGTGATGGTGTGTCTGAACATCATAACTGCACCCTATTGGATATGATGCATACCATGATGTCTCTTATCGAATTACCACGATAGTTTATGGGTTAGGCATTAGAGACAACCACATTCACTTTAAATAGGGCACCACGTAATTCCGATGAGATGACACCGTATGAACTATGGTTTAGAGAAACCTAAGCTGTCATTTCTTAAAAGTTTGGGGCTGCGACGCTTATGTGAAAAAGTTTCAGGCTGATAAGCTCGAACCCAAAGCGGATAAATGCATCTTCATAGGACACCCAAAACAGTTGGGTATACCTCCTGTCTCAGATCAGAAAGCAATAAGGGATTGTTTCTAGAATCGGGTCCTTTCTCGAGGAAAAGTTTCTCTCGAAAGAATTGAGTGGGAGGATGGTGGAGACTTGATGAGGTTATTAAACCGTCTCTTCAACTAGTGTGTGGCAGGGCACAGGAAGTTGTTCCTGTGGAACCTACACCAATTGAAGTGGAAGCTTATGATAGTGATCATGAAACTTCAGATCAAGTCACTAACAAACCTCGTGGGATGACAAGGATGCGTACTACTTCAGAGTGGTATGTAATCCTGTCTTGGAAGTCATGTTGCTAGACAACAATGAACCTACGAGCTATGGAGAAGCAATGGTGGGCCCGGATTCCGATAAATGGCTCGAGGCCATAAAATCCGAGAGAGGATCCATGTATGAAAACAAAGTGTAGACTTTGGCGGAACGGCTCGATGGTCGTAAGGCTGTTGAGTACAGATGGATTTTAAAAGGAAGACAGACAATGATGTTAAGTATCACCATTAAGAAAGCTCGACTTGTCATTAAGATGTTTTCCGACAAGTTCAAGGAGTTGACTACGATGAGACTTTATCACTCGTAGCGATGCTAAGAGTCTGTTGGAATTATATTAGCGATTACTGCATTATTTATGAAATCTTGCAGATAGGATGTCAAAACATTGTTTCCTCGACGATTTTCTTGAGGAAAGGTTGTATGTGATACAACCGGAAGGTTTTGTCAATCCTGAAAGATGCTAATAAGTATGCAAAGCTCCAGCAATCCTTCTAAGGACTGGAGTAAGCATCTCGGAGTTGGAATGTATGCTTTGATGAGATGATCAAAGATTTTGGGTTTATACAAAGTTTATGAGAAACTTGTATTTCCAAAGAAGTGAGTGGGAGCACTATAGAATTTCTGATGAGTATATGTTATGGATCAGAAATGACGTAGAATTTCTGGAAAGCATATAGGGTTATTTGGAAAGTGTTTTTCAATGGAAAGCCTAGATTAAGCTACTTGAACATTGAGCATCAAGATCTATAAGGATAGATCAAAACGCTTAATGGTACTTTCAAATGAGCACATACCTTGACATTATCTTGAAGGTGTTCAAGATGGATCAGTCAAAGAAGGAGTTCTTGCCTGAGTTGTAAGGTATGAAGTTAAGACTTAAAGCTCGACCACGGCAGAATAGAGAGAAAGGACGAAGGTCGTCCCCTATGCTTAAGACATAGGCTCTACAGTATGCTATGCTGTGTACCGCACCTGAAGTGTGCCTTGCCATGAGTTAGTCAAGGGGTACAAGAGTGATCCAAGAATGGATCACAGTACAGCGGTCAAAGTTATCCTTAGTAACTAGTGGACTAAGGAATTTTCTCGGTTATGGAGGTGATGAAGAGTTCGACGTAAAGAGTTATGACGATGCAAGCTTAACACCTATCCGGATAGCTCTGAGTAGAGATACCGGATACGTATAATGGAGCAACAATTTAGAATAACTCCAAGTAGAATAGTTATTTGAAATGGCTCCAAATAGAGCGTGGTAGCTGCATCTAGGAGATGACATATAGATTTGTAAAGCACACACGGATCTGAAAGGTTCAGACCCGTTGACTAAAACCTCTCTCACAAGCAACATGATCAAACCCAGAACTCATCGAGTGTTAATCACATGGTAATGTGAACTAGATTATTGACTCTAGTAAACTCTTTGGGTGTTAGTCATATGGGGATGTGACCTTGAGTGTTAATCACATGGCGATGTGAACTAGATTATTGACTCTAGTGCAAGTGGGAGACTGTTGGAAATATGCCCTAGAGGCAATAATAAATTGGTTATTATTATATTTCCTTGTTCATGATAATCGTTTATTATCCATGCTAGAATTGTATTGATAGGAAACTCAGATACATGTGTGGATACATAGACAACACCATGTCCCTAGTAAGCCTCTAGTTGACTAGCTCGTTGATCAATAGATGGTTACGGTTTCTTGACCATGGACATTGGATGTCGTTGATAACGGGATCACATCATTAGGAGAATGATGTGATGGACAAGACCCAATCCTAAGCATAGCACAAGATCGTGTAGTTCGTATGCTAAAGCTTTTCTAATGTCAAGTATCATTTCCTTAGACCATGAGATTGTGCAACTCCCGGATACCGTAGGAGTGCTTTGGGTGTGCCAAACGTCACAACGTAACTGGATGGCTATAAAGGTACACTACGGGTATCTCCGAAAGTGTCTGTTGGGTTGGCACGAATCAAGACTGGGATTTGTCACTCCGTGTAAACGGAGAGGTATCTCTGGGCCCACTCGGTAGGACATCATCATAATGTGCACAATGTGATCAAGGAGTTGATCACGGGATGATGTGTTATAGAACGAGTAAAGAGACTTGCCGGTAACGAGATTGAACAAGGTATCGGGATACCGACGATCGAATCTCGGGCAAGTATCGTACCGCTAGACAAAGGGAATTGTATACGGGATTGATTAAGTCCTTGACATCGTGGTTCATCCGATGAGATCATCGTGGAACATGTGGGAGCCAACATGGGTATCCAGATCCCACTGTTGGTTATTAACCGGAGAGTCGTTTCGGTCATGTCTGCATGTCTCCCGAACCCGTAGGGTCTACACACTTAAGGTTCAGTGACGCTAGGGTTATAGAGATATTAGTATGCGGTAACCCGAAAGTTGTTCGGAGTCCTGGATGAGATCCCAAATGTCACGAGGAGTTCCGGAATGGTCCGGAGGTAAAGAATTATATATAGGAAGTGCTATTTCGGCCATCGGGACAAGTTTCGGGGTCACCGGTATTGTACCGGGACCACCGGAAGGGTCCCGGGGATCCACCGGGTGGGGCCACCTGCCCCGGGGGGCCACATGGGCTGTAGGGGGTGCACCTTGGCCTATATGGGCCAAGGGCACCAGCCCCAAGAGGCCCATGCGCCAAGAGAAGAGCAAGAGGAAGAGTCCTAAAAGGGGAAGGCACCTCCGAGGTGCCTTGGGGAGGATGGACTCCTCCCCCCCTTGGCCGCACCCTTCCTTGGAGGAAGGGGCAAGGCTGCTCCCTCCCCCTCTCCCTTGGCCCTATATATAGTGGGGGGAAGGGAGGGAAACCATACCTGAGCCCTCGCGCCTCCCTCTCCCTCCCATGACACATCTCCCTCCTCCCGCAGCGCTTGGCGAAGCCCTGTTGGAATCCCGCTACTTCCACCACCACGCCGTCGTGTTGTTGGATCTCCATCAATCTCTCCTTCCCCCTTGCTGAATCAAGAAGGAGGAGACGTCGCTGCTCCGTACGTGTGTTGAACGCGGAGGTGCCGTCCGTTCGGCGCTAGGATCATCGATGATTTGGATCACGACGAGTACGACTCCATCAACCCCGTTCTCTTGAACGCTTCCGCGCGCGATCTACAAGGGTATGTAGATCCACTCCTCCCTCGTTGCTAGATGACTCCATAGATAGATCTTGGTGACACGTAGGAAAATTTTGAATTTATGCTACGTTCCCCAACAGACAATTCATTGGTTGGAGTGACATCCGTGCCTGGTCTACAAGCTTTGGTCCGATGTGCGGATCACAGAGCCGGTGCTGTTTTGCTGGATTATTAAATTCCTTTTATATATTTCATTCGGTCCAATGTTTATAAAGGTTATGAATCATTAAATATTAGCAAATGTGAAGTTGTCGAGCGCACGCTCTGGACTGGTAGGTTGCAGGCTCGAGCCACCACATGGCAAGTTTTAGTTTTTATTTTATAGTTTATCAGTTTCTCCCCGAGGGCCTTCTTGTAAGAAAAATAATTTTGGGAGTTTTCCGCAAAAACCAAGCCAAACACCCTTGTCACTGGCAGCGGGTCCCATGGCATGCTGGCACGCCTCGTAAGTATACAAACATCATTTAAACCAAATATGCACGTCTATGCCAAGTTATGAAACCGGTTCAATGTATTTTTCAAGTTTAGGCACTAGAATGCATATTCATGACAAGTTCAAGCACCACCGATGTATTTACCTCAGAAAGTAATAAAAAACACACACAAGAAAATCAGAAAAAAAAACCCGGGCCAAAACCAGAACAGCCAGCGAGATTTCCAGAATTGTCAAAAACTCAGTCTGGCCACGGATTACTTTAAGGGAATCTTGGGTCAGCCTGCCCCCTCAATGAACACAGTGGACGTACACTCACTATACACTTCACTTGATCTATCTGCCCTGACGGTACGGTTTTCTTGGGCTGAAACCGTACAAGCCATCAACTGCTCACCCAATAACAGAAGTCCGGGCCCTGACGGTTTCACCAATGAGTTTTACAAGGCTTTCAAGTTGCTGCTAAAGGATGACCTGCTCCGTTTTTTTGATGATTTCCACAGAAATGTGGTTGATCTTACTAGTATTAACTCCGCTTTCATCACCCTGCTACCTAAAAAGGATACGCCCCTGGAGATGCGGGACTTCAGGCCGATTTCCCTCGTACATAGCATACCCAAACTGGTTTCTAAGGTTCTGGCTTGTAGGCTGTGAAGGAAATATGCCCTAGAGGCAATAATAAAGTTATTATTTATTTCCTTATATCATGATAAATGTTTATTATTCATGCTAGAATTGTATTAACTGGAAACATAATACATGTGTGAATACATAGACAAACAGAGTGTCACTAGTATGCCTCTACTTGACTAGCTCGTTAATCAAAGATGGTTATGTTTCCTAACCATAGACAAAAGAGTTGTTATTTGATTAACGGGATCACATCATTAGTTGAATGATCTGATTGACATGACCCATTCCATTAGCTTAGCACCCGATCGTTTAGTATGTTGCTATTGCTTTCTTCATGACTTATACATGTTCCTATGACTATGAGATTATGTAACTCCCGTGTGCCGGAGGAACACTTTGTGTGCTACCAAACGTCACAACGTAACTGGGTGATTATAAAGGTGCTCTACAGGTGTCTCCAAAGGTACATGTTGGGTTGACGTATTTCGAGATTAGGATTTGTCACTCCGATCGTCGGAGAGGTATCTCTGGGCCCTCTCGGTAATGCACATCACATAAGCCTTGCAAGCATTACAACTAAAAAGTTAGTTGTGAGATGATGTATTACGGAACGAGTAAAGAGACTTGCCGGTAACGAGATTGAACTAGGTATTGGATACCAACGATCGAATCTCGGGCAAGTAACATACCGATGACAAAGGGAACAACGTATGTTGTTATGCGGTCTGACCGATAAAGATCTTCGTAGAATATGTAGGAGCCAATATGGGCATCCAGGTCCCGCTATTGTTTATTGACCGGAGATTTGTCTCAGTCATGTCTACATTGTTCTCGAACCGTAGGGTCCGCACGCTTAACGTTACGATGACAGTTATTATGAGTTTATGCATTTTGATGTACCCAAGTTAGTTCGGAGTCCCGGATGTGATCACGGACATGATGAGGAGTCTCGAAATGGTCGAGACATAAAGATTGATATATTGGACAACTATATTCGGACACCGAAAGGGTTCCGGGGAAGTTTCGGATAAAACCGGAGCACCGGGGGGTTACCGGAACCCCCCGGGGGGTTAATGGGCCTTATGGGCCTAATGTGGAGAAGAGGAAGGGGCTGCCTGGGCAGGCCGCGCCCCCCCTCTCCCCCTAGTCCGAATTGGACAAGGAGGGAGGGGCGGCGCCCCCCCTTTCCTTCTCTCCCTCCACCTCTCCTAGTTGGACAAGGAACGGGAGGGGAGTCCTACTCCCGGTAGGAGTAGGACTCCTCCTGCGCGCCTCCTCTAGGCCGGCCACACCCCCCCTTGGATCCTTTATATACGGAGGTAGGGGGCACCCTAGAACACACAAGTTGATCCTCGTGATCATTCCTTAGCCGTGTGCGGTGCCCCCTTCCACCATATTCCACCTCGGTCATATCGTTGAAGTGCTTAGGCGAAGCCCTGCGCCGGTAGAACATCTTCATCGTCACCACGCCGTCATGCTGACGGAACTCATCCCCAAAGCTTTGCTGGATCGGAGCCCGGGGAGCGTCATCGAGCTGTACGTGTGCTAAGAACTCAGAGGTGCCGGAGTAACGGTGCTTGGATCGGTCGGATCGGGAAGACGTACGACTACTTCCTCTACGTTGTGTTAACGCTTCCGTTGTCGATCTACAAGGGTACGTAGATCACACTCTCCCCTCTCGTTTCTATGCATCACCATGATCTTGCGTGTGCGTAGGAATTTTTTTGAAATTACTACGAAACCCATCAGTGGCATCCGAGCCTAGGTTTTATATGTTGATGTTATATGCACGAGTAGAACACAAGTGAGTTGTGGGCGATATAAGTCATACTGCTTACCAACATGTCATACTTTGGTTCGGCGGTATTGTTGGACGAAGCGGCCTAGACCAACATTACGCGTACGCTTACGCGAGACCGGTTCTCCCGACGTGCTTTGCACAGAGGTGGCTTGCGGGTGACAGTTTCTCCAACTTTAGTTGAACTGAGTGTGGCTACGCCCGGTCCTTGCGAAGGTTAAAACAGCACCAACTTGACAAACTATCGTTGTGGTTTTGATGCGTAGGTAAGATTGGTTTTTGCTTAAGCCCGTAGCAGCCACGTAAAACTTGCAACAACAAAGTAGAGGACGTCTAAATTGTTTTTGCAGGTGCATGTTGTGATGTGATATGGTCAAGACATGATGCTGAATTTTATTGTATGAGATGATCATGTTTTGTAACCGAGTTATCGGCAACTGGCAGGAGCCATATGGTTGTCGCTTTATTATATGCAATGCAATCGCGCTGTAATGCTTTACTTTATCACTAAACGGTAGCGATAGTCGTGGAAGCACAAGCTCGGCGAGACGACAACGATGCTACGATGGAGATCAAGGTGTCGCGCCGGTGACGATGGTGATCACGACGGTGCTTCGGAGATGGAGATCACAAGCACAAGATGATGATGGCCATATCATATCACTTATATTGATTGCATGTGATTTTTATCTTTTATGCATCTTATCTTGCTTTGATTGACGGTAGCATTATAAGATGATCTCTCACTAAATTATCAAGTAGTGTTCTCCCTGAGTATGCACCGTTGCCAAAGTTCGTCGTGCCCAGACACCACGTGATGATCGGGTGTGATAAGCTCTACGTCCATCTACAACGGGTGCAAGCCAGTTTTGCACATGCAGAATACTCGGGTTAAACTTGACGAGCCTAGCATATGCAGATATGGCCTCGGAACACGGAGACCGAAAGGTCGAGCGTGAATCATATAGTAGATATGATCAACATAACGATGTTCACCATTGAAAACTACTCCATTTCACGTGATGATCGGTTATGGTTTAGTTGATTTGGATCACGTGATCACTCAGAGGATTAGAGGGATGTCTATCTAAGTGGGAGTTCTTTAAGTAATTTGATTAATTGAACTTAAATTTATCATGAACTTAGTACCTAATAGTATCTTGCTTATGTATGTTTGATTGTAGATAGATGGCCCGTGCTGTTGTTCCGTTGAATTTTAATGCGTTTACTTGAGAAAGCAAAGTTGAAAGATGATGGTAGCAATTACACGGACTGGGTCCGTAACTTGAGGATTATCCTCATTGCTGCACAGAAGAATTACGTCCTGGAAGCACCGCTGGGTTCCAGGCCTGCTGCTGGAGCAACACCAGATATTATGAACGTCTGGCAAAGCAAAGGTGATGACTACTCGATAGTTCACTGTGCCATGCTTTACGGCTTAGAATCAGGATTTCAACGACGTTTTGAACGTCATGGAGCATATGAGATGTTCCAGGAGTTGAAGTTAATATTTCAAGCAAATGCCCGGATTGAGAGATATGAAGTCTCCAATAAGTTCTATAGCTGCAAGATGGAGGAGAACAGTTCTGTCAGTGAGCATATACTCAAAATGTCTGGGTATAATAATCACTTGATTCATTGGGAGTTAATCTTCCAGATGATTGCGTCATTGACAGAATTGTCCAATCACTGCCAGCAAGCTACAAGAGCTTTGTGATGAACTATAATATGCAAGGGATGAATAAGACTATTCCCGAGCTCTTCGCAATGCTAAAAGCTGCGGAGGTAGAAATCAAGAAGGAGCATCAAGTGTTGATGGCCAACAAGACTACTAGTTTCAAGAAAAAGGGCAAAGGGAAGAAGAAGGGGAACTTCAAAAAGAATGGGAAGCAAGTTGCTACTCAAGGGAAGAAACCCAAGTCTGGACCTAAGCCTGAAACTGAGTGCTTCTACTACAAGCAGACTGGTCACTGGAAGCGGAACTGCCCCAAGTATTTGGCGGATAAGATGGATGGCAAGGTGAACAAAGGTATATGTGATATACATGTTATTGATGTGTACCTTACTAGAGCTCGCAGTAGCACCTGGGTATTTGATACTGGTTCTGTTGCTAATATTTGCAACTCGAAACAGGGACTACGGATTAAGCGAACACTGGCAAAGGACGAGGTGACGATGCGCGTGGGAAATGGTTCCAAAGTCGATGTGATCGCGGTCGGCACGCTACCTCTACATCTACCTTCGGGATTAGTATTAGACCTAAATAATTGTTATTTGGTGACAGCATTGAGCATGAAGATTATATCTGGATCTTGTTTGATGCGAGACGATTATTCATTTAAATCAGAGAATAATGGTTGTTCTATTTATATGAGTAATATCTTTTATGGTCATGCACCTTTGAAGAGTGGTCTATTTTTGATGAATCTCCATAGTAGTAACACACATATTCATAATGTTGAAGCCAAAAGATGCAGAGTTGATAATGATAGTGCAACTTATTTGTGGCACTGCCGTTTAGGTCATATCGGTGTAAAGCGCATGAAGAAACTCCATACTGATAGACTTTTGGAACCACTTGATTATGAATCACTTGGTACTTGCGAACCGTGCCTTATGGGCAAGATGACCAAAACACCGTTCTCCGGTACTATGGAGAGAGCAACAGATTTGTTGGAAATCATATATACAGATGTATGTGGTCCGATGAATGTTGAAGCTCGTGGCGGATATCGTTATTTTCTCACCTTCACAGATGACTTAAGCAGATATGGGTATATCTACTTAATGAAACATAAGTCTGAAACATTTGAAAAGTTCAAAGAATTTCAGGGTGAAGTTGAAAATCATCGTAACAAGAAAATAAAATTCCTACGATCTGATCGTGGAGGAGAATATTTGAGTTACGAGTTTGGTGTACATTTGAAACAATGCGGAATAGTTTCGCAACTCACGCCACCCGGAACACCACAGCGTAATGGTGTGTCTGAATGTCGTAATCGTACTTTACTAGATATGGTGTGATCTATGATGTCTCTTACTGATTTACCGCTATCGTTTTGGGGTTATGTTTTAGAGACGGCCGCATTCACGTTAAATAGGGCACCATCGAAATCCGTTGAGATGACGCCTTATGAACTATGGTTTGGTAAGAAACCAAAGTTGTCGTTTCTTAAAGTTTGGGGCTGCGATGCTTATGTGAAAAAGCTTCAACCTGATAAGCTCGAACCCAAATCGGAGAAATGTGTCTTCATAGGATACCCAAAGGAAACTGTTGGGTACACCTTCTATCACAGATCCGAAGGCAAGACATTCGTTGCTAAGAATGGATCCTTTCTAGAGAAGGAGTTTCTCTCGAAAGAAGTGAGTGGGAGGAAAGTAGAACTTGACGAGGTAACTGTACCTGCTCCCTTATTGGAAAGTAGTACGTCACAGAAACTTGTTTCTGCGACACCTACACCAATTAGTGAGGAAGCTAATGATAATGATCATGAAACTTCAGAACAAGATACTACTGAACCTCGTAGATCAACCAGAGTAAGATCCGTGCCAGAGTGGTACGGTAATCCTATTCTGGAAGTCATGCTACTAGATCATGATGAACCTACGAACTATGAAGAAGCGATGGTGAGCCCAGATTCCGCAAAATGGCTTGAAGCCATGAAATCTGAGATGGGATCCATGTATGAGAACAAAGTCTGGACTTTGGTTGACTTGCCCGATGGTCGGCAAGAAATTGAGAATAAATGGATCTTCAAGAAGAAGACTGACGCTGACGGTAATGTTACTGTCTACAAAGCTCGACTTGTCGCAAAAGGTTTTCGACAAGTTCAAGGGATTGACTACGATGATACCTTCTCACCCGTAGCGATGCTTAAGTCTGTCCGAATCATGTTAGCAATTGCCGCATTTTATGATTATGAAATTTGGCAGATGGATGTCAAAACTGCATTCCTGAATGGATTTCTGGAAGAAGAGTTGTATATGATGCAACCGGAAGGTTTTGTCGATACAAAGGGAGCTAACAAAGTGTGCAAGCTCCAGCGATCCATTTATGGACTGGTGCAAGCCTCTCGGAGTTGGAATAAACGCTTTGATAGTGTGATCAAAGCATTTGGTTTTATACAGACTTTTGGAGAAGCCTGTATTTACAAGAAAGTGAGTGGGAGCTCTGTAGCATTTCTGATATTATATGTAGATGACATATTACTGATTGGAAATGATATAGAATTTCTGGATAGCATAAAGGGATACTTGAATAAGAGTTTTCAATGAAAGACCTCGGTGAAGCTGCTTACATATTAGGAATAAAGATCTATAGAGATAGATCAAGACGCTTAATTGGACTTTCACAAAGCACATACCTTGACAAGATTTTGAAAAAGTTCAAGATGGATCAAGCAAAGAAAGGGTTCTTGCCTGTGTTACAAGGTGTGAAGTTGAGTCAGACTCAATGCCCGACCACTGCAGAAGATAGAGAGAAAATGAAATATGTTCCCTATGCTTCAGCCATAGGATCTATCATGTATGCAATGCTGTGTACCAGACCTGATGTGTGCCTTGCTATAAGTCTAGCAGGGAGGTACCAAAGTAATCCGGGAGTGGATCACTGGACAGCGGTCAAGAACATCCTGAAGTACCTGAAAAGGACTAAGGATATGTTTCTCGTATATGGAGGTGACAAAGAGCTCATCGTAAACGGTTACGTTGATGCAAGCTTTGACATTGATCCGGACGATTCTAAATCGCAAACCGGGTACGTGTTTACATTAAACGGTGGAGTTGTCAGTTGGTGTAGTTCTAAACAAAGCATTGTGGCGGGATCTACATGTGAAGCGGAATACATAGCTGCTTCGGAAGCAGCAAACAAAGGAGTCTGGATGAAGGAGTTCATATCCGATCTAGGTGTCATACCTAGTGCATCGGGTCCAATGAAAATCTTTTGTGACAATACTGGTGCAATTGCCTTGGCAAAGGAATCCAGATTTCACAAGAGAACCAAGCACATCAAGAGACGCTTCAATTCCATCCGGGATCTAGTCCAGGTGGGAGACATAGAGATTTGCAAGATACATACGGATCTGAATGTTGCAGACCCATTGACTAAGCCTCTTCCACGAGCAAAACATGATCAGCACCAAGGCTCCATGGGTGTTAGAATCATTAGTGTGTAATCTAGATTATTGACTCTAGTGCAAGTGGGAGACTGAAGGAAATATGCCCTAGCGGCAATAATAAAGTTATTATTTATTTCCTTATATCATGATAAATGTTTATTATTCATGCTAGAATTGTATTAACCGGAAACATAATACATGTGTGAATACATAGACAAACAGAGTGTCACTAGTATGCCTCTACTTGACTAGCTCGTTAATCAAAGATGGTTATGTTTCCTAACCATAGACAAAAGAGTTGTTATTTGATTAACGGGATCACATCATTAGTTGAATGATCTGATTGACATGACCCATTCCATTAGCTTAGCACCCGATCGTTTAGTATGTTGCTATTGCTTTCTTCATGACTTATACATGTTCCTATGACTATGAGATTATGTAACTCCCGTGTGCTGGAGGAACACTTTGTGTGCTACCAAACGTCACATCGTAACTGGGTGATTATAAAGGTGCTCTACAAGTGTCTCCAAAGGTACATGTTAGGTTGACGTATTTCGAGATTAGGATTTGTCACTCCGATCGTCGGAGAGGTATCTCTGGGCCCTCTCGGTAATGCACATCACATAAGCCTTGCAAGCATTACAACTAATAGGTTAGTTGTGAGATGATGTATTACGGAATGAGTAAAGAGACTTGCCGGTAACGAGATTGAACTAGGTATTGGATACCGACGATCGAATCTCGGGCAAGTAACATACCGATGACAAAGGGAACAACGTATGTTGTTATGCGGTCTGACCGATAAAGATCTTGGTAGAATATGTAGGAGCCAATATGGGCATCCAGGTCCCGCTATTGGTTATTGACCGGAGATTTGTCTCAGTCATGTCTACATTGTTCTCGAACCGTAGGGTCCGCACGCTTAACGTTACGATGACAGTTATTATTAGTTTATGCATTTTGATGTACCGAAGTTAGTTCGGAGTCCCGGATGTGATCACGGACATGACGAGGAGTCTCGAAATGGTCGAGACCTAAAGATTGATATATTGGACAACTATATTCGGACACCGGAAGGGTTCCGGGGAAGTTTCAGATAAAACCGGAGCACCGGGGGGTTACCGGAACCCCCCGGGGGGTTAATGGGCCTTATGGGCCTAATGTGGAGAAGAGGAAGGGGCTGCCTGGGCAGGCCGCGCGCCCCTCTCCCCCTAGTCCGAATTGGACAAGGAGGGAGGGGCGGCGCCCCCCTTTCCTTCTCTCCCTCCACCTCTCCTAGTTGGACAAGGAACGGGAGGGGAGTCCTACTCCCGGTAGGAGTAGGACTCCTCCTGTACGCCTCCTCTAGGCCGGCCGCATCCCCCCCTTGGATCCTTTATATACGGAGGCAGGGGGGCACCCTAGAACACACAAGTTGATCCCCGTGATCGTTCCTTAGCCGTGTGCGGTGCCCCCTTCCACCATATTCCACCTCGGTCATATCGTTGCAGTGCTTAGGCGAAGCCCTGCGCCGGTAGAACATCTTCATTGTCACCACGCCGTCGTGCTGACGGAACTCATCCCCGAAGCTTTGCTGGATCGGAGCCCGGGGAGCGTCATCGATCTGTACGTGTGCTAAGAACTCGGAGGTGCCGGAGTAACGGTGCTTGGATCGGTCGGATCGGGAAGACGTACGACTACTTCCTCTACGTTGTGTTAACGCTTCCGTTGTCGATCTACAAGGGTACGTAGATCACACTCTCCCCTCTCGTTGCTATGCATCACCATGATCTTGCGTGTGCGTAGGAAATTTTTTGAAATTACTACGAAACCCATCAGGCTGAAAGCATGGATTCCTCTCTTGATTCACTCTCTCCAGTCTGGCTTCTTGCAGGGCAGATCGATTATAGAAAACTTTACCCTTGTTGCCGAAATGATCCAATACGCACACAAACGGAAAATGCTAGTCATTGCTTTGAAGTTGGATTTTCACAAAGCTTTTGACAGCGTCAGTTGGTCCTGTTTGCACAAAGTACTTGAAGCCAGAGGGTTTTCTCAGCTGTGGATTAGTTGGATTCAAATGCTTTTGTCAACCGGCAGCTCTAAAGTCCTTATTAATGGCCAGCTGGGTGCCCCCATCCGGGCTAAGCATGGTTTTCGGCAAGGCGATTCCTTATCCCCTTATCTTTTCATTATCGTTGCGGACGTGCTACAGAGAATGTGCTGCAAATTGTTCCAAGATGGTTCCTTGCTGCACCCACTTGGTTCAGACAGTTTCTTCCCGGTTCTGCAATACGCGGATGACATGCTGATTCTTTTCCAAGGCACTACGCTGCAGGCGGCAGTTGTTAAGTCAGCGCTCACAACTTTCTCTACTTTCTCTGGGCTCACCATAAATTTCCACAAGAGCACTCTCGTACCTGTTGCCGCGGAGACCATCACTGCTTCGGCCATGGCGCAGATCCTAGGCTGCCCCGTTTCATCCTTTCCATGCAACTACCTGGGCCTGCCTCTCTCTCTGCACAAGATTACGCATGGTATGTTACTGCCCGTTATACACAAGGTCGACCGTCGTCTTTCGGGCTGGTTAGCTACTTTTCTATCCTTAGGGGGTAGATTGACCCTTATCAACTCAGTGATCGCTGGTATCCCAAGTTATTTCATGTCATGCTTTCCCTGGCCCAAGGAATCTCTTGGAAAATTGGAAAGTCTCTCACGTGCTTTTTTCTGGCAAGGCAAGAATAAGGTCAAGGGGGGGTCAATGCTTAGTAGCTTGGGATACAGTCTCGTTACCTCGTATCAATGGCGGTTTGGGTATCCGTCAGCTGCAGGCTCACAACCAAGCTATGATGTGCAAGTTTGTCTCCAAAGTTATACAAGGTTCGGACATACCATGTTATAACTGGTTCGCCACACATTATTGCCGGGCTATCCTTCCACAAAGTGCTAGTAGCAGAGACACTGCCATCTGGAAAGGGTTCAAAGATCTTGTTCCTATGGTCATCAACTCCTCTAAATGTGTTCTGGGGTCTGGTCTTTTGATTTCATTCTGGAAGGACCAGTGGCTTGAAGCGGGCCGTTTATACCAGTTGTTCCCCATGCTGTATTCCTTCGCGATCCAGCCTGATTTCTCCGTGCACTCACAACACTCCAACGGTTCATGGGCTGTTCAGCTACACCCTAATCTCTCTCAAACGGCCTCAGCCGAGCTTGATGTCCTGCATGATTTGTTGCTGGGCATTGCTCCGAACTTACTGCATGAGGACCAACGGACTGCTTCCATGAGCTCTGGACAACTTTGCACTGGTTATTTCTACAGGCTACTCACTTTCCGGGGGGTTTTGTCAACTCTTGACACCTGGGTTTGGGAGGCAATGACCCCCCTCAAGCACAGAATCTTCCTATGGCTTGCTTTCCGTGGTCGTCTAAACACTAAGGATAAAATGGTAAAGAAGGGTTGGTCCGAGGCTTCCCCGTTTGCGCATTGTGACACTTGCCCCGCTGTTGAGACCATCGATCACTTAATACTACGATGTGCATCCGCCAGTGTTCTTTGGGGCAAGTTGGAACTTGACGTTTTGGCTTGCTCAACTACTAACGTTCTATCTTTTGTGGAGCAAGCGCAACACCAGCTCAGTTTCAAGCAAAAATGGAATGTTGCTTTCGCGGCTTGTGCTGTCACCTTTTGGCATGCTAGGAATGACAGAGTCTTCAACTCAAAAGACTGGTCTGTAACATACACCTGTTTATATGCAGCAGGCATGCTCCGTCTTTGGAGTCTCAGAACTCAAAGCCAGCGTACCAGGGAGGTTCTCCAGGTTTGGAGACACAAGCTGCTGCATAATTCGTAGACGCCTGATGTAATCACTAGTGCAGAACAGGGCAATAGCACCGGTTCGTAAGGCCCTTTAGTGCCGGTTTCGAAACCGGCACTAACATTTCGGCACTAAAGGCCCCCCCTTTAGTACCGGTTCAGCACGAACCGGTGCTAAACGGCAACCACGTGGCACGAGCCAGCTCCGGGGGCCGGGAGCCCTTTAGTACCGGTTGGTAACACCAACCGGTACTAAAATGTTTGGGGGATTTTTGGTTTTATGATTTCTTTTTCATTTAATTTTGTGTTTTCCATTTTAATTCTTTTTCGTTTGCTGGTATTTTACGGTACTACACATTGTACACGTTATGCATATATATATAAATAGAATTTCTAGTAGAACCAATCATATATATATATCATCAATGTCTCACAAACTACCATATTAATTTACACATACACACATGTATAGCTATATACAATTTCTCCTACATATGCATGTTGCCTTCGGAGCCAGTGGCATTAGCCTAATTGGTGCCTTCGGAGCACGATGACAATTGGAAGTGGTTCATGACATGTTCGATGGGGGCGGTAGCGGGTAATAGTATTCTCCCTTCGGATTTATGACCTGGTCGAGCAAAAATCCCGCTATTTCCTCTTGAAGTGCTTCTATGCGCTCCGTTTCTAGGAGCTTGTCCCGCACCTCTTTGAACTGTTAAGAAGGAGATCAATATGCATGTGTATTAGTTGTGTGACTAGATATCGATAATGGTGTAAAAATTGTGAATAGTGTTCTGACAAGCGTACCCATTCCTGTCTTTGAGATCTGCTCCTTTCGGACGCCATCATGCGAATGTTCTCACAAACGCAGTATGCACACAGATTAGTCCCCTGCGCCTGCTTCAGGGCCTTTATTACGAGAATGGAATTTAATTTGATCAGATAATAATTAATCAAGCATGATAATTAAAGAGATGGCAGCTAGCTAGCTAGCTAGTACTACTTAATTACTTACCTTGGATCGAAACCATTTCAGCTGTGGTTTCCATTCGCCTTCCGTGACACTGATGAACCTTGCCCAAGCCCTGCCCGCCGACAAAGAAAATGAATAAAGGGGTTATTAAATAGTTCATATCATGAAATGACGAACTAAATAGGCCGAGATATATAGTTAATAATGATTGAAATTACCTGTTGACTATCCCATACAAGATGTTGTAGTCACTATTTGCTTTGAGTAGCGAGTCCAGTATTTCAACTGTTCCGGCGTCAACTTTAATGATACACAAGATCCAGTGAAATCTGCATGCACACACGTTTGCATGTCTTAATTAAGCGGGCATATGTAAGCAAAAACATGTAGCTAGCTAGTAGGCAAAAACAGAGAATTTGTAGTACAAGAAAGTGTGACTCACTCGAAGTTGTAAGGAAGTAGTATATCTTCATTGTATTTGAGGCGCTTCAAGAACTCTAGCATGCTGTCCTCTACCTGCTTTTCATAATACTTGCTCATTTTCCATGTGTATTGATTAACGGTGTTTGGGTCAATGAACCCAATGCCATAGCGTCCACCTTTTCTCATTTCATACATCTTCATCCTGCATAATACCACAGAAAAGAATATAGTGAGGATAATTACAGGTAATGATTGATCAAAAGGATCACTACAGCTAGCTTGAGACTTAAATTACAGAAAGAAATCACTTACAGACAATAGCAACTGACGATAGATTTGTCGAGTGCGTCTTGATTGTATAACTGAAACAGTTCAGAATACTCAACGGCCACAGCTTTCTCATGGTAGTAATGATCCTTCTTGACATACACCATGAGGGACTCTCGATCGGATCTCTTGGTAATGTCCATGTACCATTGATGCAATTCATACATTCTCGTTGGGAGCTTCTTGACATCTTCTGGCTTGACCAAAGGTTGGCCCCGGACATATTTCCGTTTTATTTCCTCCTCTGTAATCACAGGCATGTCCTCGATCTCGAGGAGTTGTCCAACAGTGATCTTGAGTTCTTCAGCCTGCATTATATGCTCCTGGGTTATTACCACATCGCCCACCTCGGGAAAGTAAACTATTTGGCCACAATAATATTGGGCGCGCGTACTGTCACGTGTTGTCGGCACAACAAGCGGGGGGGGGGGTCGATTGCGCCGCCTGTTCTCCCAGCTGGGCAACGGTTTTCCCGCATTTTTCGACAGCTGCTTGTTGTTTGCTCGAGCTCGAGCTCGCCTCCTTCGGTAGACGTTGTCGATGTAACTTCCTGATGTGGCGCTCATAGTCTGTGTCAACAGGCTTAGGAACTGGTGGTTGAGCCATACGAATGAAGTGGTCAACTACTTCCACAGGCACTTTCTCCCTTGGCGACGGTGGCGGTTTCGGTCCAAAATGGGCGTCGACTTCTGCCCGCACTATGGCATTGGTTTGCTCCTTGGTCCTGTCGTAAGCCCTCACAGGAAGAGGAGTAGTGAGGTTTGGACCATATTTATATCGCTTGCCTCCGCCTGTACTTCCTGTACTATGACCTCGACTGGTACCGCTACGCACCATAGCTGCGGGGTGTCTCTTCTGCGATTGCTGAGGCGGCGGAGACGGCTGACGGGGCTGAGTTGGACGAGGAGGAGTGGCCTGAAGCTGTGCCGGACTTGGAGGAGGAGTGGCTTGACACTTTGCCGGACTTGGAGGAGGAGGAGTGGCCTCACGCGTTGGTGGACTTGGAGGAGCGGGAGTCTGCTGACTCGGTGGCGGACTTCGACGAGGAGTCGGGTGACGCGGTGTCGGTGGCCTTCGAAGAATGATGCAATCCTTTCTCCATAGGATGATACGATGTTTGGCATCTCCGAGTGTGTGCTCCTCATCACCTCCAGGAATGTCAAGCTCTAGCCCCGAATATTGGTCCACCACCTCATCAACCAAGACACGAGCATAGCCCGCTGGAATCGGGTTGCAATGGAAGGTTGCCTCGGGGGAATTTGAAAAAGCAACGGCGTCCGCCACCTTCGTGGATATGTTCTTCATTTTGAAGTGTAGCTCACAGTTAGTGTTCTCCGTGATGTCATCCACGGGGTATCTATCCAGCACTACTGCGTCGCCCGGGGCGGAACCCACGCTGCTTCTCGGCATGGATGGGGCGGTGGTATCCAATGCTGGATCATCCGCTAGCTGCTGCAGCTGCTGAGACTCCATTTGCTGGCTAAGTGAGTCGATCTGCTCCTGCTGCCGCTGGAATTTAGCTGCCAATTCCGCTTGACTTGCTTCTAGGCCTTGAAGGCGTTCATAGTCGAGCTTCCTTTGCTCCTCCTCCATCTTCCTCTTCTTCTCCTCCGCAATCTTCTTTCTCGCACGGGTTCTGTAGTCGGCGTTCCAGTCTGAAAACCCCTCATACCACGGAATAGCGCCCTTGCCTCGTGTTCTTCCCGGGTGTTCAGGATTTCCCAGGGCATGCGTAAGCTCGTCGTTCTCTCTGTTGGGCTGGAACACCCCCGATCGAGCCTCTTCTATTGCAACAAGTAGCGCATCGTCGGCTCCGTTCAGACATGCCTTCGTCGAAACATTGCCTGTCTTCGGGTCCAACTCCCCCCCATGCGCATAGAACCAAGTCCTGCACCTGGGGGGCCAGCTCTTACTAACCGGAGTGACACCTGCATCCTCCATCTCTTTCTCAGACTTATCCCACTTAGGCATTGCCACCGCGTAGCCACCTGGCCCCAGCTTATGGAACTTATCCTTTTTTTCGGCATTCTTCTTGTTTATTCTCGACCGTTCCTTAGCTAATTCTGAATCCTTGAATTTCACGAAATCGTCCCAATGAGCACTTTGATTCTCTAGTATCCCCTCGAATACTGGAGTCTTCCTTCCTCCCTTGACATACTTCTCCCACGTCATTCTCTTGTGGTTCTTGAATGCAACCGCCATCTTCCTAAAAGCAGCGTCCTTGACTTTCCGCACGTCTGCTTCTGTGAAATTATCTGGTAAGGTGAAATGTTCCATGAGAGTATCCCAAAGTAGATTTTTTTGCTTCTCGTCGACAAAAGTAACATCTGGACGTGGATTTGCTGGCTTTCTCCATTCTTGAAGGGAGATCGGGAGTTGGTCCTTCACAATAACTCCGCACTGACGAACGAACTTGTCCGCAATCTTCTTAGGCGCTAATGGTTCGCCATTAGGTCTGATTGCCTCGATATTGTACTTTACGCCCTCCTTCAACTTTTTGTTCGGGCCTCGTTTCGTCCTTTTGCCTGAAGATTTGCTCGATCCGGATGGCTGAAAGAAGAAAGATCGATTCGTTAATATATCTTCAACTCATTTAAAACATGCGATGATCACCAGATTCCTGCTTATATAAATATATATACCTCGCCGGTGTTTGTTGTTTCAGGATCAACATGTTCTTCGTCGTAGTTCATGACTTCATCTTCTCGGTCATGGCGATCGAATATCATATCACCCTCTCCGGTGTTGTTTAGAAATTCGGAGCCGTCAAAATCTTCTTCATTCTGATCATCATCTGGCCCGCGTATGATATCGAGCATGGTCTGTTCTCTCTCTCTGTCGGTATTGTCCGCCATAGCTTTTATTTAACTATGCCAAAAGAAATATAAAACAATTTAGTATAATCTCGAATAATAGATATAATCTCGAATACATCGTCTCGAATAATAGATATAATCTCGAATACATCATCTCAAATAATAGATATAATATTGAATACATCACTAGCTAGCTAGCTAGCAAGCTAATAAAGATCGAATAGTACAGAGTAATCTAGGCCACTCGCGGTTCCTGAGGTGCGGGCGGTGGACACCCAAAGAGAAGGAACCATCACTGGATCATAGCTCGGGTGATCTCCCCAAAGAACCTGCCAGGTATTGGAGAACCTGACGTCCATAGTAGCCATGTAGCGATGGACGTGCTCGTCCTCCTCCCTGACACGGCGACGTACCACCTCCGGCGGGGCCCGCTCCCTCCGCACTGAAAGTGGCCCACGTGAATGCCACCAAAGGAGATGAGGGTCGACGACGGGACCCGGGGCCGGTTCCTCACCAAGCGTCGCGCCCCTGAAGGTAGCACCTCCCAGTGCCAGCCCGGCGGAGCCCAGTCCCGGACATGGGTCCTCTGAAGCAGGACGTCGTCGCGGACGTGTCGACGGCGAGGATGCGGGCCGGGCATCGTCGACAACAAAATACTATATGCCGCAAAAGTAAAGTAACATTTTTTAAATGATGGATTGTGATGATTTCATATATGCAAATTCTAAATTTTATAACTAAAAATATAATAAACTAAAAAAACATCGATCATCGTCTAACAATTTGAAATTAATCTAATTCATCTAGCTAGCTAAAACTAACATTTCCAAAATTTCTAACATTTCTATATAACTAACATTTCTATAACATTTGACATTATATATATTAGAACTAACATTTCTACATACTATTGGACATTAATCTAATCTAATTAATTAATTCATCTAAAACTTTGTATGAAAAACAGAAAAACAGAAAAAACTAAAAGCTAAAAACAGAAAAATTGTGTGTGTGCGCGTCTAGTGTGTGTGTAGTGTGTGTGTGCGCGCGCGCGTGTGTGTGCGCACGGTCGGCGCCGGCGCCGGCGCCGGTGTGCGCTACGATCGATTGGAGGGAGGAGAGGGGCTGGGGAAGGGGCTCACAGCGCGCGCAGGTAAGGTCGAGGCGACGGCGACGGCGACGGCGACGGCGAAGCGAGGGGATCGGCGACCGGGATGGCGACGGGGGTGCCGCGGAGTCGACGGGGACGATGCGACGAGGACGGGGGCGTCGCGGGGTCGACGGGGACGGCGCGACGGGGGCGGCGACGGCGCGGGACGGGGCGGCGGCAGAGAGAAGTGGGAGATGAGAAACTGAAAATTTTCGAAGTGTTTCTTATATAGGGGACACCTTTAGTACCGGTTGGAGCCACCAACCGGTACTAAAGGCCTATTTTGGCCAGGCCAAGCGGGGGGGAGCACCCCCCTTTAGTACCGGTTCCTGGCTCCAACCGGTACTAAAGGCCCCCCCTTTAGTATCGGTTGGTGCCACGACCCGATACTAAAGGGGGTGTGCTGCCAGGCGAGGGGCGCAGAAGTTTAGTCCCACCTCGCTAGCCGAAGGGCGCTCACACCTGCTTATAAGCCCCGCCGCCGCTGCTGTCTCGAGCTCCTCTCTAAAGCAGGCCTTCTGGGCCTACCTCTGCTACTCTGCCCTGTGGGGCCTATTGGGCTTGCGGGCCTGCATCCTGGCCCAACAACAGGTTGGGTTTCTAGTCGTATGCAGGCCGCTGTGGCCCGGTAGGTGGGCTTTTTTCATTTAGTTTTTTCTTTTCTGCTTTATTTATTTTGTTTTATTTATTTTTAGTTGTTTTTTGCTGTATTTAGAGTTTTTAAATTTGAATAGTTTAAATTTTGAATTATTTGAAATTTGTGTGAATCACTAGTTTGTGAATAACTTAACTTTAAAAATACATTTTCCAGTGATTCTTTTTTATTATGTTTAATATTAGTGTGTTTTATCATTATATTCAATTTGGTAATGCTTAAGTTATTTTAAAATGAAATGCCTTTGTAACGGATGAGTTTTCGTCCGAAACCCTGATACTTCGAAACAGATTGTCCATTTTGTACACGAAGTGTATCCAGTTTTTGCGGTAACCCTCTCTACTTTTTTGCACATGTTATGTGGGTGAAATTATGATACCATGCCAACTTTCATCCTTTTCTGAGTTCATTTGAAATGCTTTTCAATTTCAGGGTCATTTAGCTGAAAAAAATCAATAAATGCATGAAAGAATTTGCTTGCACATAAAATTTCTTCGCGTTTCAAATGCCAAAACACATAACTAGCTACCCTAACTATTACAGAGATTCCCTCCTGGGTGTGAAACACAGAAGAAAGTGATGATAGATAAGCCAATCACATCCCAGATCTTTGGGTGTGAAACTTTTTCTTCGCGTGTGTCCCTTTGCGTCGTAGCCATGGAAAATCTTCATCATTTAACGGGATGCTCGGGTCAATATTCACTGTGAATGGAGCAATTTCATCAAACTTTTCATAATCTTCTGACTTGTTTGTCTTGTCATCCACTCCCACGATGTTTCTCTTCCCAGAAAGAACTATGTGCCGCTTTGACTCATCGTACGATGCATTCGCTTCCTTATCTTTTCTTTTTCTTGGCTTGGTAGACATGTCCTTCACATAGAAAACATGTGCCACATCATTGGCTAGGACGAATGGTTCGTCTGCATACGCAAGATTGTTGAGATCCACTATTGTCATTCCGTACTGCGGGTCTTCCGTTACCCCGCCTCGTGTCATATTGACCCATTTTCACCGAAACAAAGGGACCTTCAAACCACGTCGATAGTCAAGTTCCCATATTTCCTGTATATAACCATAATATGTTTCCTTTCCCGTCTTGGTTTCTGCATCAAAGCGGACACCACTGTTTTGGTTGGTGCTCTTCTTATCTTGGGCGATCGTGTAAAATGTATTACCATTTATCTCGTACCCTTTGAAAGTCATTATATTCGAAGATGGTAACTGGGACAGCAAGTACAGGTCATCTTCAATAGAGGTGTCATGCATGGTACGTGCTTGCAACCAGCTGGCGAAACTCCTGGTTTGTTCACGTGTAATCCAGTCATCAGACCGCTCCGGGTGTTTGGAGCGTAGCAAATTCTTGTGTTCATCCATATACGGAGCCACCAAGGCGGAATTCTGTAGAACTGTGTAGTGTGCTTCAGTGAGAGAATGTCCGTCCATACATATTATTTGTTCCCCTCCTAGCATGCCTTTTCCATCCAGTCTGCCCTTATGCCGCGATTCAGGAACACCAATCGGCTTAAGGTCAGGAATAAAGTCAATACAAAACTCAATGACCTCCTCATTTTGACGGCCCTTGGAGATGCTTCCTTCTGGCCTAGCACAGTTATGAACATATTTCTTTAAGACTCCCATGAACCTCTCAAAGGGGAACATATTGTGTAGAAATACAGGACCCAAAACATTAATCTCTTCGCATAGGTGAACTAGGACGTGCGTCATGATGTTGAAGAAGGATGGTGGGAACACCAACTCGAAACTGACAAGACATTGCACCAAATCATTCTGTAACCTTGGTATGATTTCTGGATCGATTACTTTCTGAGAGATTGCATTGAGAAATGCACATAGCTTCACAATGGCTAATCGAATGTTTTCCGGTAGAAGCCCCCTCAATGCAACCGGAAGCAGTTGCTCATAATCACGTGGCAGTCATGAGACTTTAGGTTCTGGAACTTTTTCTCTGCCATGTTTATTATTCCCTTTATATTTGACGAGAAGCCAGACGGTACCTTAATACTGAGCAGGCATTCAAAGAAGATTTCCTTCTCTTCTTTGGTAAGAGCGTAGCTTGCATGACCCTGATGTATGCCGTCTTTTCCGTGCATACGTTGCTGGTCCTCCCGTGCCTCAGGTGTATCTTTTGTCTTCCCATACACGCCCAAGAAGCCAAGCAGGGTCACACAAAGATTCTTCGTCACGTGCATCACGTCGATTGCGGAGCGGACCTCGAGGTCTTTCCAATAGGGCAGGTCCCAAAATATATATTTCTTCTTCCACATGGGTGCGCGTCCGTCAGCGTCATTCGGAACAGGTTGTCCACCAGGACCCTTTCCAAAGACCACCTTCAAATCCTTGGCCATATCATGTACATCAGCACCAGTACGGTGGCGAGGCTTCGTCCGGTGATCTGCCTCACCTTTGAAATGCTTGCCTTTCTTTCTTACGGGATGCTTGCTCGGAAGAAATCGACGATGTCCCAGGTACACATTCTTCTTACAATTAGCCAAATATATACTGTCGGTATCGTCCAAACAGTGCGTGCATGCGCGGTATCCCTTGTTTGTCTGTCCTGAAAGGTTACTGAGAGCAGGCCAATCATTGATGGTCACGAACAACAACGCCTTTAGGTCAAATTCTTCCCCCATGTGCTCATCCCACGCACGTACACCTGTTCCATTCCACAGTTGTAAGAGTTCTTCAACTAATGGCCTTAGGTACACATCAATGTCGTTGCCGGGTTGCTTAGGGCCTTGGATGAGCACTGGCATCATAATGAACTTCCGCTTCATGCACAACCAAGGAGGAAGGTTATACAAACATAGAGTCACAGGCCAGGTGCTATGGTTGCTGCTCTGCTCCCCAAAAGGATTAATGCCATCTGCGCTTAGACCAAACCATACGCTCCTTGCGTCATCTGCAAACTCCTTCCCGTACTTTCTTTTGATTTTTCTCCATTGCGACCCGTCAGCGGGTACTCTCAACTTTCCGTCTTTCTTACAGTCTTCTCTATGACATCGCATCGCCTTGGCATGCTCTTTGTTTTGGAACAAACGTTTCAACCGTGGTATTATAGGAGCATACCACATCACCTTGGTAGGAATCTTCTTCCTGGGGCGCCGGCCCTCGACATCACCAGGGTCATCGCGGCAGATCTTATAGCGCAATGCACCACATACCGGGCAAGCGTTCAAATCCTCATACTCACCGCGGTAGAGGATGCAATCATTAGGGCATGCATGTATCTTCTGCACCTCTAACCCTAGAGGGCAGACAACCTTCTTTGCTTCATACGTACTCTCGGGCAATTCGTTGTCCTTTGGAAGCATATCCTTTATCATTACCAGCAACTTTCCAAATCCCTTGTCAGATACACCATTGTCTGCCTTCCATTGCAGCAATTCCAGTGTGGTGCCCAGCTTTTTCTTGTCACCTACACAATTCGGGTACAACAATTTTTTGTGATCCTCTAACATGCGCTGCAACTTCTTCTTCTCCAAATCACTTGGGCAGTTTCTCTTTGCATCGGCAATGGCCCAACCTAGATCATCAACGGGCTCATCTGATGCCTCTTCTTCAGCTTCTTCCCGCATTGCCGGCTCAGCTTCTTCCCGCATTACCGGCTCAGCTTCTTCCCCCATTGTTGTATCATCGTATTCAGGGAACCCATGGCCAGGATAGCTGTCGTCGTCCTCTTCTTCTTCATTGTCTTCCATCATAACCCCTCTTTCTCCGTGCTTGGTCCAAACATTATAATGGGGCATGAAACCGGTCTTAAACAGGTGGACGTGAATGGTTCTTGACGTAGAGTAATTGTGACCATTCTTACAGCGAGCACATGGACAAGGCATAAAACCATCCGCCCGCTTGTTTGCCTCAGCCGCAAGCAGAAAAGTACGCACGCCCTCAACGAACTGGGGAGAGCATCGGTCATCGTACATCCATTGCCGGCTCATCTTCATTACACAACACCGAATAGACCAAATTAATACAAGTTCATACATAAAGTTCATACAACACTTAAATGCAACAAACAAATAACTCTCTAGCTAAAGCATTTAAATGCAACAACAAATACGATCAAGATCGCAACTAAGGTAACAATGGATCCAACAGCATAATGATACCAAGCCTCACTATCGATGGCATATTTTCTAATCTTTCTAATCTTCAAGCGCATTTTCTCCATATTGATCTTGTGATCATCGACGACATCGGCAACATGCAACTCCAATTCCATCTTCTCCCCCTCAATTCTTTTCAATTTTTCTTTCAAGTACTCGTTTTCTCTTTCAACTAAATTTAACCTCTCGGCAATAGGGTCGGTTGGAATTTCAGGTTCAGATACCTCCTAGAAAAAATTTCTATGTCAACTTGATGGGCATAATTTGTCATAAACACGAAATGCAACTAGTTTTAAAATAGAATATACATACCACATCCGAATCATAACAAGGACTAGGGCCGACGGGGACGGATATCAAAACCATGGCACTATATGTATAACAAACAACGTACGGGTAAGATAATTATACGAGTAACTATATATCCAAATCACACAAACATCAATTTTTATATAAAATTTCATGAACTAGAGGCTCACCACAAGGTGGTGCCGGCGACGGGACGGTGCGGGCGATCGACGGTGGCTACGATGGAGATTTAGAAGGCACTAAGTAAACCACACCTACATATGCAAACTAAGTGTTATTTTTGACCTCAAATTGCATATAAATCAAATACTAGCACATATATATATCCTCCCAAATTACTAAACTCACAAATTAATCACTATATAAAGCATTGCAAGAGCTAATCTAGCAATGAGAGATGAAAGGACAAAGTTGCTAACCTTTGTGATCATTTGAATGGATGGGGGCCTTCAAATCTTGACAAATTTTGGGAAAAATGTGTGATGAGCTCGAGAGGAAGAGGGGAAAAACAGAGAGGAGAGGGGAAAGGGGAAGAACAGAGTGTGCTCGGGTGGACGAAGGGTCTATGTAGGACGACCTTTAGTACCGGTTCGTGCCAAGAACCGGTACTAAAGGGGCTGGAGGGGCACCTGTCTGACAACATCCTGCCACCACTCTCATTAGTACCGGTTCGTGGCACTAACCGGTGCTAAAGGTTCGCCACGAACCGGTACTAATGAAAGCGGCCCGGCTAGCCATTGGAACCGGCACTAATGTATACATTAGTGCCGGCTCAAATACAAACCGGCACTAATGTGCTTCACGATTGACCCTTTTTCTACTAGTGAATCTTCCCCTCCTCTCTTCCTCCCTTCCTTCGTTCCCTTTTTTCGATGCTTGTGCTTTGCACCTTGGTGCACCAAACAAGCTGCACTTGTACTTGTACCTGCTACTTCATCAGGCTCTGGCCTGTTTTGAAATATAAGGTCGGCAGCCTGCCACCTTCTTTGTTTAAAAAAAAAAGAACAGCCAGCGAGCGAATCATCAATCCCGAAGCGAGCCAGAAGAAGCATGGGCCTCGGATCACGGGGAGCGCCGCAACCTTTCCGTCGCTCGAAACTGCGTGCTCTGCATTAACTCCAGGGAAATGGCTGGCCATCTTGCAGTTGGCTACCATTTCTCTCATGAAGTTTGGTGGCCATGCTGAGGCGTTGCGGTCTTGCTCACCACACAGACACCGACCATTTACACGTTGTGTCCCTGGTGGCCTCACACTCGGAATGTACTCTCCAAACCGGCATGCAAAAGATTCGACATCCTGGCACTGCTCACCCTCTGGAAACTATGGACTTTCAATGGCGCCCTGAGCACTACTAGGCAGGTCTACGCCGTCATCGCAATGGAGGGCGACTTATGGAAGAAGGCAGCACCGCTGCTGGGTTGCAAGCTATTTGGAAACAGTGGCGTGTGTGTAGATTGGTAGGCATAGTTTAAATTCGAAAGATGCGGGATCAAACTCTTCTATCTGGTGTAACTCATGGTGCCAACTCTCGTCCAATTAACAAGATACTATATTGAATCCTTCAAAGAAAACACAAGATATATTGAAACCTACCGACTGCATGTGAAGCTAGTAAATACATTAATTGGAGCTAGCTTTTGGACCATACTCATGTGTGGTGTGCGGCTATATATTGCACACACATATGTGAAATTCATAATTTAGTTGTGCTAGCAACAAAAGTAGAAGGGATATATCAGGGTCAATATACAATAGTTCAATCTACTGGGTGTGCAACCACTACGGTATTAGAGATTGGTCATTTAGCTATACCCGCAGTGACCATACACATTGGAAAAGGAGACATCTGGAAATGAGGGGAAACAATATGCTTAGAACTAGATCGAAGATATCTATGGCGTCGAGCACCCTACATGGTAGGACACCATATAGGACACCATGTAGTCTGTTGCCTCAAGCTTTCTTTTGTTTTGAAAGATCCATCTGGTGCCTGGCTTTATATTGATCAAAGCAGGGAGCATATGGGAAGAGTACAAAGGTGTATTGTGATCCAAGGATCAAGGAGAAAATAAAAAAAGAGGCGCAACTAGGCAACCCTTCCGGCTCCTAACAAGCTTGCCATGATACTACTAAGTCTTGGCTAAATTCTCGCACTTTCATCCCCAAAAGGGGGCTCAATGAATTTTACACTCGCCTGGCACCAGAGTTCAAAATTGCGTCTGACAACTATAATGCCGCTCACCGAAGCAATCTTGGCTCGGAAAGTGCACTCATTTCTTTCTTGCCAGATCCTCCAAAGGATTAGCAGCGCTAGGTCTTCGGCGGCTTTTTGAACTTTGATTGGGCCGCGTTGATCAAACACACTCAAAATCATAGTCTTTACTATCAAACACATGCGAACTGGTCGGGATTTATGAAAAAACCCTCTCGACTACCGTTGCTTATGAAGCTGCTTTTTCCTCAACGTCAGACAATCTGTTTTCATTATTTGAAAATAATAATAATTTGCGCCTATCTGGTGTTGAATGTTTATTTTGCTGGCACGCAAGCAGAGGATATTCACCAACCGCCTCCACCGAAGCTTGTCTGTGTTGTAAAGAAGCCGAATCAAAAGCTCATCTTCTCATACATTGCTCAGTTCCTAGGGTGATGTGGACGATTATTGACTCTCTCAACATTACTCCGGACGACTACACCTCCTTAACTCCTTTCATGTTGAGTCATCTCCGAGCCGGCAAATAAAGTAAGGAACGCAGTAATTATGGCTCGCTTGTTGAATATCTAGAAGTGCCGGAGCACACAAGTTTTCAGGAACTAGAATGAAGACCTTCAAGTTATCATCTCTAGGTCTGCAAATGATATTTTTCGTTGGTCAAACAGATGTGAAAATGAATCCAATCCAAAAGGCGAATACTCTATGACAATTGACAAAGACTTAATGTGTGTGTCTTTGTTTCTGGAGTAGTTTGGGTAGCTTTGTTCTTATCTCCCCGCTTCTTTGTATATGGCAGTGACTACAAATTTATAAAAGAAAAGGTTCAGGATGGATTTTAGCCCGCCGTAGTTACCCCCCACCCCTCCCCATTACTGCTTAGTGGTACTGCCTGGCTTAAAAGGACAGAGTTCTTTGATGCTCAACCACATGTACCACTCCTACTAATCCGAGCAGGGGACCACTATTTAGTGGTGGTTTATTCTAATCCAGCAAACATGGCTTCTAGTCAACCTTCAAGTTCATCGATTGAACACCTTCTCTCCTATTGGCCGGCTAGCGGGCTGGGTGAACGATCTCTTTGTTTGCTCCAGTCCAGAGTGGTGGTTGGTTTTGGCAAGTTATGGCCTGTGTTGCTGATGGTGTGATCCTCTAAAAAGTACAAGAAAAAACTCCATTATATTCTTTTTGCTAATAATGTAAGTTTTGAATGGACCAATCGGTCCCATGATTTTTTTTACATCTCACGTTATGTGGATCAAGCGGATATGTCGGTGGTACGTTCTTGTCATGATCGTCGGTAATATACTCGCCTGGATCGTAACCCTCTACTTTCAGTATTTGTGCCCGTCCGAATCATGTTGCACCTTAAAAATGGTCTATTAAGCTAGGAAATACTTGGTAAAAAGATGTAAAATCAGTAAAAAAAATAAAATAAAAAATTCCAAAAATGAACCATGAGATTTAAAAATTATTATATGTAAGAACTAGCATGGTAGTCCAAGCAATTGTGCAATGAACATCTTGATTTTCCCTCCCTATAAATACACCTTTAGGGTACTTGAAAACAATAATTTTCAGTTAAAAACATTGAAATTTTACACACCACTGAGCAACAAGGCCTTTAGCTAATATTGTCGGGCAGATTCAAATTCAAAAGATGAGGGACCAAACTTTTCTAGTTTAAGTCACCGTACCAACTCTAATATAATTAACAAGATAAGTTGAACGCTGCCAACTGCGCGCCAAGCTAGTAAAGACATTAATTGGAGCTACCTCTTGAATAGTACTCAAACGGTGTGCAGCTGTATATATATATATACACTCTATGCATATATGAAATTCACAATTTAGCTGTACTACCAACCTAAACAGAAAGGATCTGTTCAACTTACTAGGTGTACAACCACTGCTGTATGAGATCGACCGTCTAACTGTACGTGCATAATTCATATATGTAGGAAATGGAGGCACCGGGAAATGAGGGGAAACCATATGCTGTTGTGCCACCTCTCATCGCGTGTCACCGTTTTGTGATTCACACCCAGGATCGTATGCACCACACATCGTTCACTCCGAAAACTGCACGTGCTAGGCTAGCTTCTTCATACATTCGTCTCTTCATTACATTGAATAATGATAAAATCTCTCCTCCGACCATAATAGGCAACCGCTCGTCCCTGCACACTTGATCAGCAAGGAGGCCACGAATACAAGGAAGCTTAGTAACTTTTAGGGCTAGTAAGCTTGCACGTGCAACACATGTATAATATTTAGATTTTATTGAGTAAAATTTGTTTTTTGAATCCTTAAAACCTAATCCCCTAATTCAGGACAAGAAACTCACTAATTTCAATTATTAGCATCCCCAATCACATTTTCCAAATGGATTGTCAGCTGTTTCTATCAGCAAGACATGGGGCACTCTTGGGCAGGTCTCTAAGCACGCTCGAGTCATTCATTATGCAAATTAGTGGTGATGATGAACAAAATCTAAGGATTGAGAGCGTAATGAAGAGAAGAGAGTAGAGCAGAAACCAATAGGCAATGAAAGGGAGAAGGGTGACCATCGACATTCAGGAGGGAGTGTCGGTGTCAAACCAACGGATCTCGGGTAGGGGGTCCCGAACTGTGCGTCTAAGGTCGATGGTAACAGGAGACAGGGGACACAATGTTTTACCCAGGTTCGGGCCCTCTCTATGGAGGTAATACCCTACGTCCTGCTTGATTGATCTTGATGAATATGAGTATTACAAGAGTTGATCTATCACGAGATTGTAATGGCTAAACCCTAGAGGCCTAGGTTGTATGGTTATGATAATGTATATCTCCCTCCGGACTAAGTCCTCCGGTTTATATAGACACCGGGAGGATCTAGGGTTACACAAGGTCGGTTACAAAGAAAGGAATCTACATATTTGGTCGCCAAGCTTGCCTTCCACGTCAAGGAGAGTCCCATCCGGACACGGGTGCCATCTTCGGTCTTCGTATATTCACAGCCCATCAGTCCAGCCCATGGCTAACAGGCCGGACGCCCGATGACCCCTTAGTCCAGGACTCCCTCAGTACCCCCTGAACCTGGCTTCAATGACAACGTATCCGGCGCGTAGATCTGTCTTCGGCATTGCAAGGCGGGTTCCTTCCTCCGAACTCCAAGATAGTCTTCGGACGTATTTGAACGTGTCCGGACCTTTGTATTGATCTTATATTTATTGATCTTTGTATTGCTGCTCAATGTTCTAAGCATGGATATAATGACTCTCTCATTTTGTTATTATTGCCATGTAAATGTTGTCATTACTTGTTTATTTGGTATAGTAAGTACATTTGATTGAGACTAATATCCTGTTACTTGACATGGCAGTGACTATCTCTTTAAGCTTCTGCTTATCGGAGACTCAGGTGTTGGCAAGTCATGCCTTCTCTTAAGATTTGCCGTAAGAATCCCTATCTAAAGCATGATTTGTCCACTATCTTTTATAGGTCTTCCCTTTTTTAATATGCATCTTCACCTTAAAAGTTTGATACAAGTTGTCTTCGGGATATCATGGAAACTGTCAATTTATTTTTAGCCTCAGTAAACTGTATGATTTCCCACTACTTAATACGAATGAGGAGTTCATTGTTGGTAGCTACTGTTTCTTAACAACATGGAGATGATCCCTATAACATTCTTGTTGTTACTAGTTAATTTACTCTGACCTCCTTAATATCGACTCTTTTGGGAGGATGACTCGTACCTGGAGAGTTATATCAGTACTATTGGTGTTGATTTCGTAAGTATATTTACTTTCTTGGTCTGAGTGTTGATGTTCTGGCTACCTTAATTGAACTTGTAGTTTTGTTTTCTTCCAACTTTGTCGATAGAAAATACGTACCGTGGAGCAAGATGGAAAGACTATGAAGCTGCAAATCGTGAGTCTATTCTTTCTTTCATTATGTCCAGTATGCATGTACCATCAAATCCAGATTGTCCATCGAATCCAGATTTGACAAAATAGAAGACTTTATCGGGAAACATTTCATTTATAGCCCTCTTCTGTTTTGTGGAGTTTGCTGGATTTTCCCTTTGCACAATATAGCATGCCATTATTCATCAGTATTTATGTGGTTGTTAGTTGAGGCCAGTTCACAGGAAACAGAAACTCCACTATGCCTGAATATGTAGGCAGTTGCACAACCCCTTTTTACCTTTTGGATTTTTTAGTTCCATCCATTTAAATTACTGTTGAACATAAAGAATAAGAGTAGTTTAGCCCATTAAATTAAATGTTATAAAGTTTCTTAGTTCGCATAAAGAATCGCACTTTCAAGGTGTTTTTAGATACCAAAGTGATGCCCATTTTGAACATCATATTTAGGGGCCTGATAGTATGTCATTTAAATACTTGGGTGGTACGGTAGCTCATGCTGCACCTACTGTTGGCATTTGGCGATTCTTCCTTCCTTTTGTGTGACACATTACATTTAGTGATGCAAGATATCCTTTTCCTTTTCTTTAAACCCCTCTTTGGTACCTTTGTTTTTATCAGTGGGACACTGCTGGGCAAGAACGCTTCAGAACTATTACTAGCAGCTACTATCGAGGGGCTCACGGGATCATTGTAAGTTTGTTTATGTGAAATCTTATTTTTATTTTTCACATGCTATTTAACACGCATAAATGACCACTTTTTATATATTTTGAATACATATATACAAATGGGGTTGCAGATTGTCTATGACGTGACAGACCAGGACAGCTTCAACAATGTGAAGCAGTGGTTGAACGAGATTGATCGCTATGCTAGTGAGAATGTTAACAAGCTTCTTGTAGGGAACAAATCTGATCTCACTGACAAAAGAGTTGTATCATATGAGACAGCGAAGGTACCTTATGCTTTACTCATATCTGCTGAAGCATTCTTTCTGCTCTTTGTGTTTACATTTGGTGTATGCAGACATTTGCTGATGAGATTGGCATCCCATTCATGGAGACCAGTGCAAAGAATGCCTTGAACGTTGAGCAGGCTGAAAGTGCGTTATATCGACTAGAGGGGGGGTGAATAGGCGATTTTTATGAAAGTCTTCAAAACGTGAGAGTTATGAAGACAAACAGTGAAGATTATGCCTATTACTATGCAGCGGAAGTTAGATTACACTAGGCCAGCCATGGTCATGTATTCAATAGAGTGAAAGCGCAATGACAAACAGCTTCAGTGTAATAAGGATCAGGTAGGAAGAAGTTATGAAGCCAAACAGATCATACATTCATGTTGTGAAGACAAAAGATAAAGCAAGCATGCAATGGCTTCACAATGAATAACTGTAAGCGAAAGGGAGTGAAGATGAAACCAGTGACACGTTGAAGACAATGATTTGTTGGACCAGTTCCAGTTGCTGTGACAACTGTACGTCTGGTTGGAGCGGCTAGGTATTTAAACCAAAGGACACACAGTCCCGGACACCCAGTCAAGGACACTTAGTCCAAGACACCCAGTCCTCACCGTTTTCTCCTTGAGCTAAGGTCACACAGACCTCGCCCAATCACTCAGGTAAGTCTTCAAGGTAGACTCCCAAACCTTCACAGACTTCGTTCACTGGCAATCCACAATTTCTCTTGGATGCTCTGAACGCGACGCCTAACCGTCTGGAGGATGCACAGTCCTCAAGTGTAATAAGTCTTCAAATCACACAGACACGAAGACTTAAGTGATGCCCAATTTACTCTGGCTCTGGGTGGTTAGGGCTTTTCTCCTCACTGGGAATTTTTCTTTCAAAGGCTTCGAGGTAGGTTGCTCTCAAACGACAAAAGCCGTGCACTGAAATTTGAGCAGCCGCGTTTATGGTTGTGGGGGGTGGACTATTTATAGCCACTTGGCAACCCGACCTGATCTGTCCAAAATGACCCTGGGTCACTAAGGAACTGACACGTGTACCAACGGTCGAATTTTGAACTCACACGGCAACTTTACTTGGGCTACAAGTAAAGCTGACTTGTCTGACTCTGGACAAGATTTTCTATCAAAGTCTTCGCTCGAAGACATAGGATTTGAATTAGGCATCACTTCAGTCATTCTGACTGGTTCTCTTCGACCCCACTTAACAGTACGGTGGTTCCTATGACGCAACATGAATGAAATAAAACTACGAAGGATCTAGGTCTTCGAGTTTCAAAAGCTTCATAGGGAGTCTTCTCATGTCATTGTCTTCAATATGAATATCTTCATAAACCACCATTGTCTTCAATGTCTTCGTACATTTTTAGGGGTCATCTCTGGTAGTAAAACCGAATCAATGAGGGACTTCTACCTGTGTTTTCCTGCAATTCTCACAAACACATTAGTCCCTCAACTAGGTTTGTCGTCAATACTCCAAAACCAACTAGGGGTGGCACTAGATGCACTTACAATCTCCCCCTTTTTGGTGATTGATGACAAACTAGTTGAAGTTTTCAACGGGGAGCATAATTTGTGAAATAGTAAAGGAATTTGTCTTCATAAGCTGCAAGGGCTCCCCCTGAAGATGTGCATATAAGTAATTTGCCCTTTGAATGCAAATGCACATGGCAGGTTGTACTTGTGGAGATCCACTTCAACTTATGATGACAATCCACTATGCATCTGAAGGTATATGAAGATAATGACATGCATAATGGAAATGGACGTCTGCAGTAAGAGATGAGTGCGGAATTTATCGTCGCACATGCGGAATTTATCTTCGCATAACGGAGTGACAAACAGGTAGCAGACGGCCATCAAGGCTAAGTGTTACAACTCAAAGAAGCAAATGTAGCAAAAACGGGAGTTGTAAGCACAAAGCAAAATGTAGCAAATATTAAGGCACCCGCCCATAGTGACCCGCTTGAAGACTTTAACCATCATATGCTTCTCCCCCTTTTGTCAGTGATGACCAAAAAGGTTTGAAGACATAGAGGTTTCTACGCGTTCCCAGGCGCAGCAGGGTCGGTGGAGTTGTTTGGCGGCGGTGCAGACGAGCTTGGTGCAGATTCGACGCGCGTTGAAGCAGGTGGAGATGATGTCGCATCGTCTTCTTCTTCAATAATCCGGGCAGACACGGTGGCAGCAGAAGAAGAGAACTCTGACTCTTCAAGTGATGGTGTGCTGCGCATCACCGCTCTTCTTGGAGGCGTGGAGTCAAATTTGAAGTGCTCTGTGAAGCCATCCTCATGCAGTTTAGCTTCAGGGCACATCATGGTGAGGCCCTTCCAAGTGCGGCGACAGGTCTCGTGTGTGACAAATGCATTCTTGGTTGCCAGATTTCTGATGCGATTGACTTCTTGCATGATGCTTTTCATCTGCCTCTTGAGCCAGTCGTGATGCCTATCTTGCTTTTGGTGAAGAGCCACAAGAAGCTCTCTGTCATTGAGTGCACGAGTGCGCTTCTTGGGTCTCTTTGCAGCTGTGCTGTTGGTGGCTTCAGTTGAGGCAGGGGCACGTGTGGTGCCAGCCATTGGATACACGCGAGAGAGAGCTTCAACACCTTCAATATTTTGAGTGAAGCTCTGGTGTTCTGCATTCTGAAGACTTAGTGGTTGCTTGGCCGGCTCTGGATATATTGCTTCAGCAGATGTGTCCATATCGGGCAAAAATATCCTATGATTGCGAGCTGAGGGTTGATAGGAGATTGCAAAGTGAAGCTTGATTAGCCTCATAACCCAAGGAGCATAAAATTTTAAGCCAAACAGTTCTGAAGCAGACGCAGCAAATTGACGGATGAAGAGATCCTGTGCATTGAAGCATTTGCCATGAAGAATGCATAAGATGAGAGTCTTCATTGCACCATCAATCGTTGCATATCGAGAGTGTCCCTTGACTGGCCAGAGAGTCCGCCTTATGATGTGATATATTGTTCTGGGCAGGTACTCTAATTCTTCAACGAAGAACCTAGTTGGATAGGGTGCATTTGGAGGAAATGGCTTCATCATTGAGAGCATCTGACTCATATCTGGCTCAGGACGCTGAAATATGCTCTCAATTGCTTCAGCATGGAGTTGGCACCCTTCTTCAAAGAATTCGCCAGGAGTGGGAAGGCCGGTAAGCTCAATTAGGTCGAAAGCATTGGCTTCATGATGGATATTGCCTGTCATCCACTCCAGGATCCATGTCTTCGGATCTCTGTTATAGCCTTTGATATGCAAAGTGGCATAGAACTGGAGCAGAAGCTCTTCGTTCCAGTGCTCTTCGTCAGTGATAAATGGCAGCAAACCCACTTGCTTGAAGCAATCCAATGCTTCTTCTAGACCAGGCAGACCTTCAACAGCTTCAACCTCAAGGCGCTTGTGAGGAAAGATGCGGCCTTGGTTGTAGAGGATGCATGAATAATAGCTGCGCTGTTGATGGCTCCAGAACCTATCTGATACAATCCGTTCCCTTGAATAAGGGTTCTTGGAGCGGTCGAAAAACGTGTTATCTGCCCTGAAGCCGTTGATGTTGAAGGAACCAGGAGCTGATGCAGGACCTGGGAACCTTGGTAGTCGTGGGATCGGCTTCTGGACCTGGGGCCTGTGCGCAATGTGATAGTGGAATTGTGGTCCGGCAGCAGACTCAGGCACAGAATGTTCAGGAGCAGTAGCTTCGGTGTCTTCTGAAGCTGTTGTTGGGGAGGGCTCCACATTTGCTTCGGCGTTGTTTGTGGCAGCCTCAGCATTTTCAGCTTCAGGCACGTTCTCCTTGAGAACTGCTTCTTGTTGGTGCGGGGAAGTTGGAGCTTGTGGTATTTCTGCTTGCTCTTCGGCTGATGCAGCCGGAATGTGTTCAACAGCCTGAGCCCTTGGCCCTCTGCGAAGCCTATGGAGGGTAGGCGCCGGTGGAGTTGCAGTGGGTTGGGGCTCATCTTCCTCCTGTGGGCGATCTGCCCACGACGCATCTTGTGTGATTGGCGTCAATGGACGACCAATACTGATCTGTTCGCTTGTCTCAAGCTGAGGAAGGGCTGCATCACCTTGCACATTGTCTTGGGGACCAATGTCTTCAGCAGCATTAGGGTTGGCTGCTGGAATGTCTTCAACGTGCGGAGCCTCTATGTAACCAGGCTCATGCACTGTCATCTGACGATCTGCGTCAGGATAGCGGACGCAGAGTGGTTCAACTATCAGGGGCTCTGTGGGAGCAGCCCGAGATTTCTTGGTCTTGCGCTTCTTGATAATGGGTTCAGAAGGAGAGGCTTCAGAATGTTTTCTCTTCTTAGCCTTAGCCTCTGCAGTCCGTGTCTTCTTGTGCTGTGAGGCGGTTGATTGACTCTTTGGCTTCGAGCCAGTCGTTGCAGCGGGGAAGACAATCGGAGCATCAGGTTCTGACCTTGGCGCTTCAGGTTCGGTCACAACCGCCTTCTTTTTCTTCTTCGCGGCCATCCTGGGGTCAATGCCGGGACGCCCAAGCGCCTTGCGCTTTTCTGCCTCATTGTAGGCTTGCACGCAGCGATCAGCCAAAGTCTTCATGCGTTCTCGCGAGCCTTGAGCTTCGGCACGCGTCTTCAGGAAGTTTTCTTTCAGCTCGTGCAACATGATCTTGAAGTTTTTCACTTCTTGCACACTGAGCTTGGCCACGTGCTTCTTGAACTGAGCCTTTTCATGATCAATTTTATGCTTCAGTTCTACAATTCGCTGGGCTATTGCAAGTTCTGAAGCGATTGCACCTTGAAAGGCAACGCTGAGGCCTATGGGTAGCTGCAAATCATTGAAGCTTATGTCTGGTGTGTCAAACCATTCATCGATGAAGTTGTGGATGATGGCGACATCAAACAGAGGCAGATTGTTGAAGATTTCAGCCTCCTCCTTGCTCTTGATGAGCTTCTCAAGAGCATCATCTCCAAGATCTTCATCGCTTGAGAGATCAATGGCTTCGCAGCGCAGAATGTCAACAACTGTGAGCTCTTTGCCTGTGTGTGGCTGAGGCTTCTTGGCTTTTTGGGGCTTGGACACTCGTGATAAGCCTTCTGACTGCACACTGGCTTCAGGAGGTGCAGTTGCTAAAGGCTTCACTCTTGTGATCTTGGGAGAAGCGGCTGGCTTTGAAGCTTTTGGAGCTTTTGGCTTCTTCTGCTTTGGCTTCAGAGCAGCAGGGGCGTCATCTGACTCAGTATCTGCTGGAGGGTCATTCACAGCAGTCCCTTGGACTAGGATGCGAGTGATGAGGCCTGCAAGATTGGCATACGGCCCGATGATATTGGGATTGGCGTTGCGTGTGCCATCTGCTCTTGGTGAGGAGGGACCAGGGTTGAAGTCAAGCCCAAATTTCTTCTTGTTTATCTTCGCTGACTGTTGTGCAAACTGAAAGTTGCGCTTGAAGAGATTATCATCGCGGCACCAGAGAAGTGATGACGGATGTGCCTCAGCTGGCTGTGGTCCTCTCACCATGCATGGATAGAAGCCTTGAGCAATGGCTTCGTCTCTGGACCTGGGTACGAGATTTTTGTATAATACATCTCCCCACGGTCTCTTGATGGCGCACTTCTCCGCATATTCCTGAGTGACGAAGCGGTAGTGGAACCATTGCTCTGCCCAATATCTTCGAATCCATTGGATTCGTGTCTTGCGCTGACCATAGCTTTCTTCAGGATCAGTTTTGTACATCTCTGCCAATTCATCAGGCAGATCTTTGGACGTTTCACCACGTCGCTGTCTGCCTCCCTTCCTTGCTGCTGTTTCTGAAGCCATGGATAACTTGGAAGGCTTCAAGATGTTCAAAGGCTTCAAGGGCTTCCTTCTGCAAGAACTGGCTTCAGGCGAGTTGATGTGATGCTGCAAGTACTCTGCAAATGAATGCAGACCATGAGAACCGAAGGATTCTCCCACGGACATGTACCTGTGACAGCATTAAGGTGCGAGGGAAGGGGAAGAGGTCATATGCATTCTCAGAAGATTTTGAAGATAAATCGGTTTAGAAGACATTGACCTCATTATGCGAAGACATTCACTTATAGATAAGAAGTTGGTTCCAGATTTGTACGAACCCATAGATCAGTACAAGTGAGGAATCTAACTACTTTATGAAGTACAAGTGAATATACTAGGCATGTTATGAGATGCAGCGAGAGATTTAACTTGTGTGAAGAGAAACTTCTTATGGCAGAAAGTGATTGAACTGTAGGATCAAAAGAAGCTGTAAAAAGAGGTTTTATTTACCACACTTGGAACTGCTAGACGAAGTGAGATTTGAGGCCGAGCAGTTCGATCCTCCGTGCCCTAACTTGGCGACGGAAGACACCTACGGCGACGGCGGAGAAAGTGATGTCCGCTGTCGGCGTGAAAACGGCGTCGGAGAGGTTGCGGCAGTGAAGCGCTACGTCGCCGGTGTCGTCGAGTGCTAGCGGTGGCGCTAGGGTTCGTGCGAGGGTGGAAGAAGGAGATAATGACCGCAGTGAATTGTATATTTATAGGGATAGAGGCGGCACTGCGCTATTACGCAGGTACCCCTGGCGGTTCGCATTTGGGGCACGCGTGGCCAGTTAGAGGAAGGTTGGGATTTGTTCCACGTCCCACGCACGCCTAAATTGTCGGACAGTCGTTCCTGCTTCTCCGGATTTTATGTGGAGGAATGAGCATTAAAAATGGACTTTTATGGTTGTCTCAATGTCTTCGGCTGACAAGGACACAGTGAAGACATTCGACAGTTTCAACAAAATGCATATGACTTGGAGAGATAGAGTTTGAGATAGAAAGCATAGAGAGGTTAGGGTCCGATCACATTCACTTAGTTCAAAAAGATTCAACCAAGAAGACATAGCTATAAGTGAATGCTGTAGAGGACAGAACATCAGTACATATGTATCCATATAATCAACGCAGTGAAGATAATCATGAAGACATACAGAAAATGAAGCCAAACCAATTGTGAAGACATTGAGAGGTGACGCCATGAGAGAAACACTTCAAAATGGAACGTTTGGTGGTGGCGTTACCCACCGTATAGGAAGTATTAGACCCAGACACGGCGCACAATTATCGTGGCGCTCCGAAGTCAAATTCCACATTAATGTATTCACACTTAGAATGTATGTCTTCATTGATTGAAGATATACGCTACTTCGTGTGTTGCACATCTAAGTCATCAATATGCATAAGTGTTAGGATGTGTGCCTGATCACAGGACATTTGAGGATTGCAAGATATTTAGCTCACACCGTAACTTGCAAAATCTCTTCTCATCCAAGGGCTTGGTGAAGATATCTTCCAATTGCTCTTCAGTATTGACGTGTATGATATCAATGTCTTCCTTCACAACATGATCTCTGAGAAAGTGATGACGAATTTCAATGTGTTTTGTCTTCGAGTGCTGAAACGGGTTGTTGGCAATCTTGATGGCGCTTTCGTTGTCGCAGTAAAGTGGCACTTGCTTCAGATGAATGCCATAATCCTTGAGTATTTGCTTCATCCACAGAAGCTGAGCGCAGCAAGATCCAGCAGCAATGTATTCAGATTCAGCAGTGGAGAGAGATACACAGTTCTGCTTCTTTGAAGACCAACATACAAGTGATCGTCCCAAAAAATGACATGTGCCTGATGTAGATTTGCGATCAACTTTGTCACCAGCATAATCAGCATCCGAAAATCCAACCAGATCAAACTCTGAGCCCTTTGGATACCATAATCCTAGAGTTGGGGTGTGAGCCAAATATCGAAGAATTCGCTTCACAGCTAAGTGATGCGACTCCTTTGGTGCCGCTTGAAATCGAGCACACATGCAAACACTAAGCATGATATCTGGCCTAGATGCACATAAATAAAGCAAAGACCCAATCATGGAGCGGTATACCTTTTGATCGAACTCTTTACCATTGTCGTCGGGACCCAGATGATGCTTGGCTGGCATTGGTGTTGTGAAGCCTTTGCAGTCTTGCATACCGAACTTCTTCAGGCACTCTTTAAGATATTTCTCTTGTGATATGAAGATGCCGTTGCGTTGTTGCCGTATTTGAAGACCGAGGAAGAACTTCAGCTCACCCATCATGGACATCTGATATTGCTCTTGCATCATATATCCAAACTCTTTACTATACTTCTGATTGGTGCAGCCGAAGATAATGTCATCCACATATATTTGGCACACAAGCAGTTCACCATCATATGTCTTCGTGAAAAGAGTGGGATCCAGGGAACCAGGTATGAAGCCTTTGCTCTTCAGAAAGTACTTGAGTGTATCATACCAGGCCCTGGGGGCTTGTTTGAGGCCATACAGTGCCTTGTTGAGCTTGTATACCATATCGGGATGTTTTGGATTTTCAAAGCCAGGTGGTTGTGCAACATACACTTCTTCTTCAATCTTGCCATTCAGAAAGGCACTTTTCACATCCATTTGATATAGAAGTATGTTATGATGATTTGCATAGGCCAGCAGTATGCGTATGGTTCAAGCCTAGCCACAGGAGCAAATGTTTCATCGAAGTCAATGCCCTCCACTTGAGTATATCCTTGAGCAACTAGACGAGCTTTGTTTCTGACAACTTGACCATGCTCATCTTGCTTGTTGCGGTATATCCATTTGGTGCCTATTATGTTGTGCTTCCGTGGATCAGGACGCTTAACCAGTTCCCATACATTATTCAGCTCAAACTGTTGAAGCTCTTCTTGCATAGCTTGAATCCATTCAGGTTCCATGAAGGCTTCTTCAACTTTCTTGGGTTCTGATATTGAGACGAATGCGAAATGCCCACAGAAGTTTGTTAGCTGAGTTGCCCTTGAACGAGTGAGTGGACCAAGTGCATTGATGCTGTCAAGTATTTTGTCAATTTGTACTTCATTTGCAACACGAGGGTGTGTGGGGCGAAGACTTTGCTCTTGCTGATCTATGTGGTCATTTGAAGGTATATCTTCAGGCTGAGCATTGTCTTCATGTGGATCAGGTGCTGAGATGATAAGTTCTTCTTCAGGTTGAGCTTCAGAAGGTACAATTTCTCCAGTTCCCATAAGCTTGATTGATTCATTTGCTGGAACTTCATCTAGCACATTTGGCAATTGCTCTCTTTGTGATCCATTGGTTTCATCAAATCGCACATCCACTGTTTCAACCACTTTGTAGTGGAAGAGATTGAAGACTCTGTAGGAGTGCGAATCCTTTCCATATCCAAGCATGAAGCCCTCATGTGCTTTTGGTGCAAACTTTGAGGTGTGGTGTGGGTCCTTGATCCAGCATTTTGCGCCAAATACTCTGAAGTAACTGACATTTGGCTTCTTGCCAGTTAGGAGTTCATAAGATGTCTTGTTCAGAAGCTTGTGAAGATAAACACGATTGATTGTATGGCATGCAGTATCAATGGCTTCAGTCCAGAATTTGCTTGGAGTCTTGTATTCATCTAGCATTGTTCTGGCCATCTCAATGAGTGTTCTGTTCTTGCGTTCGACGACGCCATTCTGCTGTGGCGTGTACGGAGCTGAGAATTCATGTGAGATGCCCAAGGTATCCAGATATGTATCAAGACCAGTGTTCTTGAATTCAGTGCCATTGTCACTTCTGATGTGCTTTATCTTGGCGCCAAAATTGTTCATAGCTCGATTTGCGAAGCGTCTGAAGACATCCTGCACTTCAGTCTTGTAAAGGATTATGTGCACCCAAGTATATCTAGAATAATCATCAACAATTACGAAGCCATAGAGGCATGCAGAAGTAGTAAAAGTTGAGTAGTGAGTGGGACCGAAAAGATCCATGTGAAGCAGTTCGAAGGGTTGAGTAGTGGTCATGATTGTCTTTGAAGGATGTCTTGCCCTTGTCATCTTCCCTGCTTCACAGGCACCGCATAAGTGATCTTTCTTGAACTTGACGCCCTCGATGCCTATGACGTGCTTTTTCTTCGCAAGGGTGTGGAGGTTCCTCATGCCAGCATGCCCAAGCCTTCGATGCCAAAGCCAGCATTCTGAAGCTTTTGTAAGAAGACATACTGCAAGTTGTGGTCCTGCTGAGAAATCTACCACATACAAATCACCTTTCCTATACCCTTCAAACACTAGAGATTTGTCAGATTCCATTAGCACTAGGCAGCGATATTTGCCAAACATTACAATCATATTTAAATCGCAAAGCATTGAGACAGACATTAAGTTGAAGCCAAGGGATTCAACAAGCATGACTTTATCCATGTGTTGATCCTTTGAGATTGTAACTCTACCTAGACCCAATACCTTACTTTTACCAGTGTCAGCGAATGTAATGTGGCTCTTGTCAGATGGACGTAAAGTTGAGTCCATAAGAAGGCTTCTTCTGCCAGTCATGTGATTTGTACACCCACTGATAATAATCCATTCTGAAGACTTTGAAGTCACTGGTATCGTACCCTACAGTGCAGTTAGGGGGATAGGCTTCACGAAGAGTGTTGTGAAGCATAAACATTTGACGAACCAGTGGGTTATGAAAACTTAGATCCAGATTAGGACTAATGGGGAGAGTAGCATGCGATTCAGGAACGAAGTACATAATGATGCCATTTGGGCAGTTTATCTTGCGCCCCATAAGATTTTTATGGTCCCCAGCAATAGCATCAGAAGATTTTGTTTTTGTGCTGGAGACCTTTCCCTGCAAAGGAGAGTTAAGCCTTCTTAACCACCCACATCTTCAAGGGTGGCTTAGAAGCTATAAGTCTAAGTGCAGCATCTGAGAATTTTGGCTTTGAAGCCTTAGCAAACAGTCTAGCAGGTGGACAATAATACTCATAGGAATAAGCAGAATAATTTTTGGTCATATGAACATGACGATTCGATGGACCACTCTCATATTCATATGCCTGAGTATGGTTCCCCTGCAAAACATTTGCGTTAGTGCGACTCAGGTGAGTCCCCTGTTTGTATGAAGCCTTTGGACCATATGAAGCCTTTGGTCTGAGGTTTGTCTTCTTCAAGTGAGGTGTCATGAAGAAATTCACAGGAAAATTTTCCAGACATGTTTTCGGAACCCAGATCTTCTTCATAGGCGGTCCATTCCTGCAGTTAGTACCAATGTACCTGGAAAACACTTCACCATTCTGATTCTTAAACAGTTTATAGTTTGCATCAAAGGATTCATCAATGATAATTGGGTTAGCACAAGTGAAGCCAGATAAATTGGATGGATCTGCTAAAAGTTCCTTTGCAGTAACCCATGTAGTTCTGGGGTACTGCTCAGGTTTCCAGTAAGAGCCATCTGCATTGATTTTCCTCACGAACCCAACACCCTCTTTCCTAGGGTTTCGGTTCAGTATCTGCTTCTTAAGGACATCACATAATGTTTGATGCCCTTTCAAACTTTTGTACATCCCTGTTTCAAGCAATGTCTTCAACCTAGCATTCTCATCAGCAATAGCAGTGGTATCCTCAGCAGAGGGGTTAGTTACCACATCAACAGTTGAAGATATTGAAACAGTAGTAGCAGTGGAACATTCAGCAACAGAAGCAGCATTATCACGCTCAATGCATTTAAGACATGGTGGTTCAAATCCTTCCTGAGCGGGACTGATCTGTTCAGCGCGAAGTGACTCGTTTTCCTTTTGAAGATCTTCATGAGCCACCCTCAATTTCTCAAGTTCTTGCTTCCTTTGAAGATAATCATAGGAAAGCTTTTCATGAGTTGTTGAGAGTGTATCATGACGATCTTCAAGTTCCTGATACTTAACGTGAAGGTTTTTTATGTCTTCAATTAAGGATTCAGATCGAGTCATTTCAGCACCCAACAAATCATCGCTTCTGTCTAACAATTTTTGAATATGTTCCATAGCTTTCTGTTGTTCAGTTGCAATTTTAGCAAGTGTTTTGTAGCTAGGTTTTGAATCACATTCAGAGTCATCGTCACTAGATGTTTCATAGCGAGTTGTGCGTGTGTTTACCTTGGCACCGCGTGCCATGAAGCAGTAGGTAGGAGTGGAGTCGTTCTTGTCATTTGCGTCGGTGTCGGTGATGCAGTCATTGTCTTCAGTATTGAAGATGGACTTGGCGACGTATGCTGTAGCCAGACTCGCAATGCCAGAATCAGATTCCTCCTCAGACTCCACCTCTGCCTCCTCAGATGCGGACTCCTCCTCTGAATCCATCTCCTTTCCAACAAACGCACGTGCCTTGCCAGATGAGCTCTTCTTGTGTGATGAATACCTTGATGAAGTTTTGGAAGAAGACTTTGAGTATTTCTTCTTCTTCTTGTCGTCAGAATCATATTCCTTGCTCTTCTTCTTCCTTCTGTTCTCATTTTCCCATTGTGGACACTCAGAGATGAAGTGTCTAGTTTTCTTGCACTTGTGACATGTTTTCTTCTTATAGTCATGAGCAGAAGCTTCATCATCCCTTGAGCTTGATCATGAAGATTTCCTGAAGCCTTTCTTCTTAGTGAATTTTTGGAACTTCTTCACTAGCATTGCAAGTTCTCTTCCAATGTCTTCAGGATCATCAGAACTGCAGTCAGATTCTTCTTCAGATGAGGAGACAGCTTTTGCCTTCAAGGCTCGAGTTCGCCCATTGTTTGGACCGTAGATATCTCTTTTCTCAGAGAGCTGAAACTCATGTGTGTTGAGCCTCTCAAGTATGTCAGACGGATCGAGTGTCTTGAAATCAGGACGTTCTTGAATCATCAGGGCCAGGATGTCAAACGAACTATCAAGTGATCTCAGCAACGTCTTGACGATTTCATATTTGGTGATCTCAGTGGCGCCGAGGGCTTGAAGCTCATTTGTGATGTCAGTGAGCCGGTCAAATGTGTGCTGGACATTCTCATTGTCATTTCGCTTGAAGCGGTTGAAGAGATTGCGAAGGACACTGATTCTTTGATCTCTTTGGGTTGAGATGCCTTCATTAACTTTGGAGAGCCAGTCCCAGACCAGTTTGGATGTCTTCAAAGCACTCACACGGCCATACTGTCCTTTGGTCAGATGACCACAGATGATATTCTTAGCAGTAGAGTCCAGTTGAACGAATTTCTTGACATCAGCAGCAGTGACACCTTCTCCAGCCTTGGGAACGCCGTTCTCGACGACATACCATAGGTCGACGTCAATGGCTTCAAGGTGCATGCGCATCTTATTCTTCCAGTAGGGATATTTAGTTCCATCGAAGACGGGGCAAGCAGCGGAGACTTTGATTATCCCTGCAGTCGACATAGCTAAAACTCCAGGCGGTTAAACCGAATCACACAGAACAAGGGAGCACCTTGCTCTGATACCAATTGAAAGTGCGTTATATCGACTAGAGGGGGGGGGGTGAATAGGCGATTTTTATGAAAGTCTTCAAAACGTGAGAGTTATGAAGACAAACAGTGAATATTATGCCTATTACTATGCAGCGGAAGTTAGATTACACTAGGCCAGCCATGGTCATGTATTCAATAGAGTGAAAGCGCAATGACAAACAGCTTCAGTGTAATAAGGATCAGGTAGGAAGAAGTTATGAAGCCAAACAGATCATACATTCATGTTGTGAAGACAAAAGATAAAGCAAGCATGCAATGGCTTCACAATGAATAACTGTAAGCGAAAGGGAGTGAAGATGAAACCAGTGACACATTGAAGACAATGATTTGTTGGACCAGTTCCAGTTGCTGTGACAACTGTACGTCTGGTTGGAGCGGCTAGGTATTTAAACCAAAGGACACATAGTCCCGGACACCCAGTCAAGGACACTTAGTCCAAGACACCCAGTCCTCACCGTTTTCTCCTTGAGCTAAGGTCACACAGACCTCGCCCAATCACTCAGGTAAGTCTTCAAGGTAGACTCCCAAACCTTCACAGACTTCGTTCACTGGCAATCCACAATTTCTCTTGGATGCTCTGAACGCGACGCCTAACCGTCTGGAGGATGCACAGTCCTCAAGTGTAATAAGTCTTCAAATCACACAGACACGAAGACTTAAGTGATGCCCAATTTACTCTGGCTCTGGGTGGTTAGGGCTTTTCTCCTCACTGGGAATTTTTCTTTCAAAGGCTTCGAGGTGGGTTGCTCTCAAACGACAAAAGCCGTGCACTGAAATTTGAGCAGCCGCGTTTATGGTTGTGGGGGGTGGACTATTTATAGCCACTTGGCAACCCGACCTGATCTGTCCGAAATGACCCTGGGTTACTAAGGAACTGACACGTGTACCAACGGTCGAATTTTGAACTCACACGGCAACTTTACTTGGGCTACAAGTAAAGCTGACTTGTCTGACTCTGGACAAGATTTTCTATCAAAGTCTTCGCTCGAAGACATAGGATTTGAATTAGGCATCACTTCAGTCATTCTGACTGGTTCTCTTCGACCCCACTTAACAGTACGGTGGTTCCTATGACGCAACATGAATGAAATAAAACTACGAAGGATCTAGGTCTTTTTCGAGTTTCAAAAGCTTCATAGGGAGTCTTCTCATGTCATTGTCTTCAATATGAATATCTTCATAAACCACCATTGTCTTCAATGTCTTCGTACATTTTTAGGGGTCATCTCTGGTAGTAAAACCGAATCAATGAGGGACTTCTACCTGTGTTTTCCTGCAATTCTCACAAACACATTAGTCCCTCAACTAGGTTTGTCGTCAATACTCCAAAACCAACTAGGGGTGGCACTAGATGCACTTACACAGGCTTTCATGGCTATGTCTGCTTCAATCAAGGACAGGTGTGTGTTCCCAGACGGTTTAATTAGCACAGGCCATCCAAGCAGTACACTTTTTTTAACTACCATCATTTTACACTTTATTTACTGCTCATTGATGCTCTGTTCGTATAGTATCATAACCAAAATTGCCCTACACTCTTTAGCATGTTGCTGTTAACTGTTCTATGTTATTCCTCACGGTGTTGTTCTATATACACCTCATAGAAAGAGCATATAATTATGAATACAAATCTTGGTTTCCAGGATGGCGAGCCAGCCAGCCGCAAACAGCGCTCGCCCAGCCACGGTGCAGATACGCGGGCAACCTGTCGAACAAAAGACGAGCTGCTGCTCTTCTTGAAATGCAGGCAGCCGCCATCCGTGTTACCCAAATGGAGACGCAAACTTGGCCGCGCCATCCTTGAGTCCATGCTTCTACATAGGCCTACTACATCTTACACCTTCATTCCATTCTTTCTAGTATACTTATTAGCTCTTGAATCGTTGGACTTGTAATACCGGACGGAGTTTGGAGACAATATCTTCTTCTAGTTGTGTATCTTGAATGGTTATATGTTACGATTTGCAGCTGTTGCTTTTCTTCCCTAAATTTAAGGCGATTTCTACTTTTACTTGACCAAAATGTTCCGTTCTTCAAAATATTATCTGACAGTATGCTTATCTTTGTGGTAAAAAAGGTCCTGGTTATAGTTTTCAAGGTGACTTGTTGATTGTTGAAGGCAGCATTAGGAATGTGCACAACATGACAAGTTAATTGCCAACATTAGATTAGTTGGGGCGTGTTTGGTTGCCTGCATCTTTTGTCTCAGTGGGCTAGGTTGAGTTGCCTGTATTTGTGCTATTGGTATGCAAAGCAGAGCTGTTTTGCTCACCCCGTGGTGGTCTTACACACAAATGCAGCACTTCATATCATACATAACATAAGAACAACATAATACAATTAACAGTACAAATAAAAACAATAGCTAAATAGTTCAGAATAGCTAATTAGACCATAGTTTAAGACATGAAAGGCATCCCATGCCCCTGCACGACCCTAGGGTGTTGAACCCTGAGCAAAATATATAGTTTTGCACTAAGTTGAGCAAAATATACAGTTTTGCAGTAAGTTCAGACGATCAAGCCTAGCCCGGAGAGCCACATGACGAGCAAGTCGCTGTGGATGATTGTGTGGCGCCGACAGAAGTAGTCTCAACTGCTCCCGAGCACCATCTGCCCTTGAAATGTATGGCCCTACACCTAGAACTCACACCACTTGTTGGCAGAGGCTGACAACACCAGGAGGGTTGACGACTGCCATTTCTTTATCACCGTCCTAAAGGCAGGCGGGATGACCAGCATGGTGATCTCTTCCTCGTTCTTGATTTGCACGTAGAACCCGACTGACGCCCGTGTATATAGAGTAAATTGCTCAAAGCCACTACATTTGTGGCTAGAGTACTCTAAAACCACTACTTTTGCCATAAATCACAAAAAACCACCACTTCCGCGGCAAGTGAGTAACAAATCACACTGATTTGGAATTGAACGCATCTAACAGCAAAACTGACATGTGGGACCCGTCTATCCGGGCTGATGTGGCAAAGACTAGTCCTAGTTAATGGTTGACTTGCTAAGGTGGACGGGGGTCCTACCTGTCAGCCACACCTCTTGTCTTCTCTCTCCTCTCCTTCTTCTCGATAAAGCGGAATCCCAGCCGCCACGCCATGGCCGGCGCAGAGAGAAGCAGGCCGCGCCCGCCTAGCTCCCCTCCTTCTCCTGATCCAGCGGAAGCCGCCCGCCGGTGCCGGAGCTCTACGCCGCTGGTGGCGCCACGCCCTGCCTCCCCCATTTCTCCTAGATCCGATGGGATCCCAGCGCCGGCAAGCCAAGGTCGGGCGAACTCCTCCTAGCCTCGACGCCCCGCCCCGCTACGACAGCCACTGCTGCTGGCCATGGCCAGAGGCGAGCTCCTTCCCCTCACGCCACAGGCAACCTCTCCCATCCCTGTCTTCCTCGCGAGCGCTGGCACGAGAGCCACGGGAGCCAGAGGCGGGGAAGGTGTGCTGCTCGCCATGGCAACGCTGGTGGCGGCGACGCACCGGGAACCCCAAGGCGCAGCTAGCAGACTTCTTCATAGGCTTCGGCTCCGGCGGCGTGCTAGTAGCGCGTGACACCGACGACGCGCGTCGAGTCTCTCCCTGTCTTCCTCGCGAGCGCCGGCACAAGAGCCACAGGAGCCAGAGGCGGGGAAGGTGTGCTGCTCACCGTGGCAACGCTGGTGGCGGCGGCGCACCGGGAACCCCAAGGCGCAACTAGCGGACTTCTTCGCAGCCTCCGGCGTGCTGGTGGCCACGACACCGACGACGCACATCGACTCTTCTCCGCGGAGTACGCGCTAGTGAGTGGGGCGGCCTGGTGAGAGGGGACCGGCTCGCCGTGCGCAGAGGAGGGGCGGAGCTCGTCGAGGTGCGGACGGAGGGGCAACATCGCCGGAGAAGTGCTGGACCGACGGAGTAGGTGTTGTGCGTGCACATGAAGTACTCGACGAAATGCCAGAGCCTAGTCACCTGTCTACGTGTTTATTCTTTGCCAAGTCAGCCTGCATGTGGGCCAGGCATGTCAGTTTTTCACTTAGTCACGGCTGACAGCTCGTTTAGTGCATTTTGTTACTCACTTGCCGCGGAAGTGGTGGTTTTTTGTGATTTCTGACAAAAGTGGTGGTTTTGGAGTACCCTAGCCACAAATGTGGTGGCTTTCAGCAATTTACTCGTGTATATACGGTTCAAATCTCGTTTTTATACATCCATCCATGACGCTGATGAGGCATGCCAGGGTGTCAGGGACAAGGCGTGTGGCCTACTTTTGTTTTGCGGAAAACCCCCCAAAATAGTTGTTTTCTTATAAAAAAGGCCCTCAAAGAAAAACTAATAAATTGTAAAATTAACTATTAATCAATTTATAATATTTAAAAATAGTCCGGGGTTCGAACCAGCGACACAGGTGTGCATGGCTAGCCAGCCGACCGGTTCAAATTTGAAGGTGTTTGGTTCGTAATTTTACATCCGGTATCTGATTACATCGCAAACCGATACCGTTAATCGTGTTTGCTTTGCTTTGCAGATCCCGCATAGACAGGTCCCATCACAGTTTACGTTACAGCCAGAGCGAGCCGACTCAGGCGAATTCTTCTGGCTTCGATCCCCAATCCCGGCCCAGTCCCGTGCTAGCTGCCTAGACGTGGGGTTCCAGTTTGTTTCATTTCTTTTTACGCTGGGGCTCTGATTTTCTTGCCGGTATCCATTACCGTTAGACACTTAACCAAACAAGAATGGATTTTGGCCGATATCGTTTACATCAACGGAGTAAACCCATTACGTTTACGTTTCCGTTCCACTTCTGGAACCAAACACCTTAGTGTTAAGAAAGGATTCATATGATCCTAAAAAAAAGGAATCGTATACTTTGTAAACATAAAGCTGAACGACATAAATTAAACTTTTTTATTCACAGCCGCACATACTACTCCGACCGACAACATCAGATGGTAAAATGATAGATTTAGGTTTATGACATAACGAGCCCTTCCTGAAGGCGTTGCTGTTGAAGAATCCCGTCATTCGCGCGGTGCCATGACATAGTTGATGCGGATATGGTCATTGTTGTAGTTTGCCTATTATGGATTTGGTCGCTCAGATTTTTTTCTTCATCGTCTACACATGGCTTTGGTCTTATATGACTTTGCTATTTGCTGACGTGATGTTGTGTGCGTGCGTTAGTGTTGGCTGTGTGCATCCTAGCTATGCAGAGGCCGGGTGTGCTCATTATGTTTGTATCCTCTTAATGCCTCATTTTGAGCTAATAAAATACACTCTTTGTCGAGAAAAATGACATAACGAGCCCGTGTGGCTAAAACGGACCACAGTGTGGCTCAGTTTTGAACGTGTTTGTTTTTTTCATTTCATTTTTAAAATATATTAATTATAATTGTGTGTTACAAACAATATACAATATTTAAAACAAATTACGTTAAAATGTTTATACTATTTCGTAAAATACATATGCAATATTTTAACAGAAATATACATAATAAAATTATGAATTAAGAATATATTTTATAATTTGAAAAAAATGTTTGCATTTTAATAAAATATTAAAGTAATTTTAGAAATGTTCATATATTTTAAAAAATTCTCATATAATTTTGAAATTTCCACATTATTAATAAATTATTTATGTAGTCTATCAGTGTGTTCATGCTTTAATTAAAAAAAGGTGTTATTTTAAAAGGTTTATATAGTATATAAGTTTGTGCGTTTCTATAAAAAATAAATGCAAGCCTAGTGCGCCATTAGACTGTGTATCCTCACATGAATAATAGTTGAATCATCTAAACATTTTGATCTTCATAAATAGTTTCAATTGTATGAATATATTTTAAAATAACACATGATTTTATTTCAGGATACACGTGAATTCTTTTGATACATGACAATTCATTGGTTGGAGTGACATCCGTGCCTGGTCTACAAGCTTTGGTCCGATGTGCGGATCACAGAGCCGGTGCTGTTTTTGCTGGATTATTAAATTCCTTTTATTTATTTTGTTCGGTCCAATGTTTATAAAGGTTATAAATCATTAAATATTAGCAAATGTGAAGTTGTCGAGCGCATGCTCTGGACTGGTAGGTTGCAGGCTCGAGCCACCACATGACAAGTTTTAGTTTTTATTTTATAGTTTATCAGTTTCTCCCCGAGGGCCTTCTTGTAAGAAAAATAATTTTGGGAGTTTTCCGCAAAAACCAAGCCAAACACCCTTGTCACTGGCAGCGGGTCCCATGGCATGCTGGCACGCCTCGTAAGTATACAAACATCATTTAAACCAAATATGCACGTCTATGCCAAGTTATGAAACCGGTTCAATGTATTTTTCAAGTTTAGGCACTAGAATGCATATTCATGACAAGTTCAAGCACCACAGATGTATTTACCTCGGAAAGTAATAAAAAACACACACAAGAAAATCAGAAAAAAAAACCCGGGCCAAAACCAGAACAGCCAGCGAGATTTCCAGAATGGTCAAAAACTCAGTCTGGCCACGGATTACTTTAAGGGAATCTTGGGTCAGCCTGCCCCCTCGATGAACACAGTGGACGTACACTCACTATACACTTCACTTGATCTATCTGCCCTGACGGTACGGTTTTCTTGGGCTGAAATCGTATAAGCCATCAGCTGCTCACCCAATAACAGAAGTCCGGGCCCTGACGGTTTCACCAATGAGTTTTACAAGGCTTTAAAGTTGCTGCTAAAGGATGACCAGCTCCATTTTTTTGATGATTTCCACAGAAATGTGGTTGATCTTACTGGTATTAACTCCGCTTTCATCACCCTGCTACCTAAAAAGGATACGCCCCTGGAGATGCGGGACTTCATGCCGATTTCCCTCGTACATAGCATACCCAAACTGGTTTCTAAGGTTCTGACTTGTAGGCTGAAAGCATGGATTCCTCTCTTGATTCACTCTCTCCAGTCTGGCTTCTTGCGGGGCAGATCGATAATAGAAAACTTTACCCTGGCTGCCGAAATGATCCAATACGCACACAAACAGAAAATGCCAGTCATTGCTTTGAAGTTGGATTTTCACAAAGCTTTTGACAGCGTCAGTTGGTCCTGTTTGCACAAAGTACTTGAAGCCAGAGGGTTTTCTCAGCTGTGGATTAGTTGGATTCAAATGCTTTTGTCAACCAGCAGCTCTAAAGTCCTTATTAATGGCCAGCTGGGTGCCCCCATCCGGGCTAAGCGTGGTTTTCGGCAAGGCGATTCCTTATCCCCTTATCTTTTCATTATCGTTGCGGACGTGCTACAGAGAATGTGCTGCAAATTGTTCCAAGATGGTTCCTTGCTGCACCCACTTGGTTCAGACAGTTTCTTCCCGGTTCTGCAATACGCGGATGACATGCTGATTCTTTTCCAAGGCACTACGTAGCAGGCGGCAGTTGTTAAGTCAGCACTCACAACTTTCTCTGCTTTCTCTGGGCTCACCATAAATTTCCACAAGAGCACTCTCGTACCTGTTGCCGCGGAGACCATCACTGCTTCGGCCATCGCGCGGATCCTAGGCTGCCCCGTTTCATCCTTTCCATGCAACTACCTGGGCCTGCCTCTCTCTCTCTCTCTGCACAAGATTACGCATGGTATGTTACTGCCTGTTATACACAAGGTCGACCGTCGTCTTTCGGGCTGGTTAGCTACTTTCCTATCCTTAGGGGGTAGATTGACCCTTATCAACTCAGTGATCGCTGGTATCCCAAGTTATTTCATGTCATGCTTTCCCTGGCCCAAGGAATCTCTTGGAAAATTGGAAAGTCTCTCACGTGCTTTTTTCTGGCAAGGCAAGAATAAGGTCAAGGGGGGTCAATGCTTAGTAGCTTGGGATACAGTCTCGTTACCTCGTATCAATGGCGGTTTGGGTATCCGTCAGCTGCAGGCTCACAACCAAGCTATGATGTGCAAGTTTGTCTCCAAAGTTATACAAGGTTCGGACATACCATGTTATAACTGGTTCGCCACATATTATTGCCGGGCTATCCTTCCACAAAGTGCTAGTAGCAGAGACACTGCCATCTGGAAAGGGTTCAAAGATCTTGTTCCTATGGTCATCAACTCCTCTAAATGTGTTCTGGGGTCTGGTCTTTTGATTTCATTCTGGAAGGACCAGTGGCTTGAAGCGGGCCGTTTATACCAGTTGTTCCCCATGCTGTATTCCTTCGCGATCCAGCCTGATTTCTCCGTGCACTCACAACACTGCAACGGTTCATGGGCTGTTCAGCTACACCCTAATCTCTCTCAAACCGCCTCAGCCGAGCTTGCTGTCCTGCATGATTTATTGCTGGGCATTGCTCCGAACTTACTGCATGAGGACCAACGGACTGCTTGGTTTCTGGAGTAGTTTGGGTAGCTTTGTTCTTATCTCCCCGCTTCTTTGTATATGGCAGTGACTACAAATTTATAAAAGAAAAGGTTCAGGATGGATTTTAGCCCGCCGTAGTTACCCCCCACCCCTCCCCATTACTGCTTAGTGGTACTGCCTGGCTTAAAAGGACAGAGTTCTTTGATGCTCAACCACATGTACCACTCCTACTAATCCGAGCAGGGGACCACTATTTAGTGGTGGTTTATTCTAATCCAGCAAACATGGCTTCTAGTCAACCTTCAAGTTCATCGATTGAACACCTTCTCTCCTATTGGCCGGCTAGCGGGCTGGGTGAACGATCTCTTTGTTTGCTCCAGTCCAGAGTGGTGGTTGGTTTTGGCAAGTTATGGCCTGTGTTGCTGATGGTGTGATCCTCTAAAAAGTACAAGAAAAAACTCCATTATATTCTTTTTGCTAATAATGTAAGTTTTGAATGGACCAATCGGTCCCATGATTTTTTTTTACATCTCACGTTATGTGGATCAAGCGGATATGTCGGTGGTACGTTCTTGTCATGATCGTCGGTAATATACTCGCCTGGATCGTAACCCTCTACTTTCAGTATTTGTGCCCGTCCGAATCATGTTGCACCTTAAAAATGGTCTATTAAGCTAGGAAATACTTGGTAAAAAGATGTAAAATCAGTAAAAAAAATAAAATAAAAAATTCCAAAAATGAACCATGAGATTTAAAAATTATTATATGTAAGAACTAGCATGGTAGTCCAAGCAATTGTGCAATGAACATCTTGATTTTCCCTCCCTATAAATACACCTTTAGGGTACTTGAAAACAATAATTTTCAGTTAAAAACATTGAAATTTTACACACCACTGAGCAACAAGGCCTTTAGCTAATATTGTGGGGCAGATTCAAATTCAAAAGATGAGGGACCAAACTTTTCTAGTTTAAGTCACCGTACCAACTCTAATATAATTAACAAGATAAGTTGAACGCTGCCAACTGCGCGCCAAGCTAGTAAAGACATTAATTGGAGCTACCTCTTGAATAGTACTCAAACGGTGTGCAGCTGTATATATATATACACTCTATGCATATATGAAATTCACAATTTAGCTGTACTACCAACCTAAACAGAAAGGATCTGTTCAACTTACTAGGTGTACAACCACTGCTGTATGAGATCGACCGTCTAACTGTACGTGCATAGTTCATATATGTAGGAAATGGAGGCACCGGGAAATGAGGGGAAACCATATGCTGTTGTGCCACCTCTCATCGCGTGTCACCGTTTTGTGATTCACACCCAGGATCGTATGCACCACACATCGTTCACTCCGAAAACTGCACGTGCTAGGCTAGCTTCTTCATACATTCGTCTCTTCATTACATTGAATAATGATAAAATCTCTCCTCCGACCATAATAGGCAACCGCTCGTCCCTGCACACTTGATCAGCAAGGAGGCCACGAATACAAGGAAGCTTAGTAACTTTTAGGGCTAGTAAGCTTGCACGTGCAACACATGTATAATATTTAGATTTTATTGAGTAAAATTTGTTTTTTGAATCCTTAAAACCTAATCCCCTAATTCAGGACAAGAAACTCACTAATTTCAATTATTAGCATCCCCAATCACATTTTCCAAATGGATTGTCAGCTGTTTCTATCAGCAAGACATGGGGCACTCTTGGGCAGGTCTCTAAGCACGCTCGAGTCATTCATTATGCAAATTAGTGGTGATGATGAACAAAATCTAAGGATTGAGAGCGTAATGAAGAGAAGAGAGTAGAGCAGAAACCAATAGGCAATGAAAGGGAAAAGGGTGACCATCGACATTCAGGAGGGAGTGTCGGTGTCAAACCAACGGATCTCGGGTAGGGGGTCCCGAACTGTGCGTCTAAGGTCGATGGTAACAGGAGACAGGGGACACAATGTTTTACCCAGGTTCGGGCCCCTATGGAGGTAATACCCTACGTCCTGCTTGATTGATCTTGATGAATATGAGTATTACAAGAGTTGATCGACCACGAGATCGTAATGGCTAAACCCTAGAGGCCTAGGTTTTATGGTTATGATAATGTATATCTCCCTCCGGACTAAGTCCTCCGGTTTATATAGACACCGGGAGGATCTAGGGTTACACAAGGTCGGTTACAAAGAAAGGAATCTATATATTTGGTAGCCAAGTTTGCCTTCCACGCCAAGGAGAGTCCCATCTGGACACGGGTGCCGTCTTCGGTCTTCGTATATTCACAGCCCATCAGTCCGGCCCATGGCTAACAGGCCGGACGCCCGATGACCCGTTAGTCCAGGACTCCCTCAGTACCCCCTGAACCTGGCTTCAATGACAACGTATCCAGCGCGTAGATCTGTCTTCGGCATTGCAAGGCGGGTTCCTTCCTCCAAACTCCAAGATAGTCTTCGGACGTATTTGAACGTGTCCAGACCTGTAACACAACACCACACACAACCGCGGAGAGAACATAATATTCCACGAGTCCAATCTGATGACAACTTTTATAATGTGACGTCACGCTCGCCCAGTTTTTCGAGCCGTTTCCTGTCCCGCCGTTCCATGTTTTGAGGCGCGGTTGCTATTGGCACGCTCTGTCGAAACAGAGATTGTGTCCCCTTATTGCGGGATTCTCATTAACACGAGTGTGGGTAACCCAACTGTTCTGTTGGAAAGATCCCTTAGGAATAGGCAGGTTTTCAGGCTCAAGAGGAGACGTTTAATTCCTGGTGCCTTTATAAAGGAACCAAGGGCCGTCCTTTTTGACGCCAAACTTCTCCTCAGCCTCTCGAACCTCGAGTTCTAGCACCCAAGGTTTCGACTTCGTTGCTCCGAGCTTCCCCATTATGTCCGGACCCAGCCCTCAAGGCCGATGGGTGGCTTCCTCTGTTACAGAGGAGGACATTATGAAGCTTCGAGCGGCCAGATACCTGACAGCGGAAATCCACCACAGGCTTCCTGCTCAAGGGAAGGTTATCCCGACCCCCAGATCTAGCGAGAGGGTCGTATTCATCTCACACTTCCTTCGAGGGCTAGGGCTCGCTCTTGATCCCTTCATCTGGGGGCTAATGTTCTATTATGGACTAGATTTTCACGATCTAGCCCCAGAGTCTTTCTTCCATGTCTTAGCGTTCATCATTACGTGCGAGGCCTTCCTCCGAATCCCCCACACTTCGGCTTATGGTTCAAGACCTTCAGTGTGAAACCAAAGATAGTCGACGGGGAACAGGTGGAGTGCGGTGGTGCTGTAGTCAGCCAGCTCACCAACACTCCTTGGCCAAAAGACTCCTTTACTGAAAATTCCAATCAATGGCAGCGAGAGTGGTTTTACGTTATGGAGCCCCGCTAAGGGAATCTTGGATTAGGGGGTCTCCGGACAGTCGGACTATATCCTTTGGCCGGACTGTTGGACTATGAAGATACAAGATTGAAGACTTCGTCCCGTGTCCGGATGGGACTCTACTTGGCGTGGAAGGCAAGCTAGGAAATACGGATATGGATATCTCCTCCTTTGTAACCGACCTTATGTAACCCTAGCCTCCCCCGGTGTCTATATAAACCGGAGGGTTTTAGTCCATAGGACAACATACAATCATACCATAGGCTAGCTTCTAGGGTTTAGCCTCTCCGATCTCGTGGTAGATCAACTCTTGTACTACTCATATTATCAAGAATAATCAAGAGGACGTAGGGTTTTACCTCCATCAAGAGGGCCCGAACCTGGGTAAAACATCGTGTCCCCTGCCTCCAGTTACCATCCGCCTTAGACGCACAGTTCAGGACCCCTACCCGAGATCCGCCGGTTTTGACACCGACATTGGTGCTTTAATTGAGAGTTCCTCTGTGTCATCACCGTTAGGCTTGATGGCTCCTTCGATCATCAATAGCGATGCAGTCCAGGGTGATACTTTTCTCCCCGGATATATCTTTGTATTTGGCGGCTTCGCACTGCAGGCCAACTCGCTTGGCCATCTGGAGCAGATCGAGAGTTACGCCCCTGGCCACTAGGTCAGGTTTGGAAGCTTAAACTACACGGCCGACATCCGCGGAGACTTGATCTTCGACGGATTCGAGCCCCTGCCGAGTGCGTCGCACGGTCACGATGAGCATGATTTAGCTCTGCCATCGGACAGTGTTCAGGAGACCACACCGGCAACCGCTCTGACCCTCAATTCGGAGCCAATTGTGCCATCCATGGACGTGTGGATAGACCCCGCCACGGAGGCCGCACTCTCATCGGTGATCGAGCCGAATATCGACCTTACCCTTCACACAAGAGCCGTGACATCGAACTGCCGAATTCTTCCCCAGCCACGGACTCCGAACCGCCTGCGCCCGTGCCTATCAGATCCAACTGGGCGCCGATCATGGAGTTCACCTCCGCGGATATCTTTCAGCACTCGCCCTTCGGCGACATACTGAGCTCATTAAGGTCTCTCTCCCTGTCAGGAGAGTCCTAGCCGAACTATGTTCGGCAGGATTGGGACGCGGATGACGAAGAAATTCGCCGCCCACCCACCACACCCACTTAGTAGCCACTGTCGATGATTTGACCAACATGCTCGACTTCGACTCCAAAGACATCGATGGTATGGACGACGATACAGGAGACGAACAGGAACCACTACCCACAGGGCACTGGACGCCCACTTCATCGTATGATGTATACATGGTGGACACACCCAAAGAAAACGACGACGAGGAACGGAAGGACGCAGCGAAGGGTTGTTCCCTCGAGAAGCAGTCAAAGCAGCGACGTAAGCGCTGCTCCAAATCCCGCCTCGGCAGAAACAGCGATCATATAGACCCAACGTTAGAGCAGGGTGAACCATCGCCCGACCATGGCAACACGGAGAATCAAACCGAACAACCCGACTCCGTCAAAGATAACAGTCCGGATGACATCACACCGGACAGGCGCCCGGAGCAACAGAATGTCCATCAAAGGCTTGTTGCCACTGCGAGGAGTCTGAAAAAGCAGAAGCAAAGGCTCAGGGCTGCACAAGACACACTCAGAATCAGATGGAGTGAAGTACTCAACACTGCAGCGAAGTACGGCGGTAATCGCCGCACCAAGAGCTACCCGAAGCGAAAGTTGCTACCTGAATTCGATGAGGAGGCCTAAGATCCCCCACAATTGAAAAACAAAACGGCCATCCGGTCGGATAGACGACCTCATGGCCAACATAGAGCGGCAAACGACGCCGCACATAAGCCAGTACGCGATCCACACGAGGGCTCGCATCAAAAGGACGGCGCAATCAGATCCATATACGGGCCACGCAAGCGCGCTCCAGTATGCAATGCAACACAACAAACATCCGAACATCACGGTACACCCAAATACAGGGGTGCCGCACACCCCCTATGTTTCACCGATGAGGTGCTGGACCATGAATTTCTAGAGGGATTCAAACCCGTAAACATAGAGGCGTACGACGGAACGACAGACCTTGGGGTCTGGATTGAGGACTACATCCTCCATATCCACATGGCTCGAGGAGACGATCTCCACGCCATCGAGTACTTACCCCTCAAGCTCAAAGGGCCAGCTCGGCACTGGCTTAAAAGCCTCCCCGAAAACTCCATTGGAAGCTGGGAAGAGCTCGAAAATGCTTTTCGGGCAAATTTTCAAGGGACCTATGTCCGACCACCGGATGCAGACGATTTAAGTCATATAACTGAACAACCCGGAGAGTCAGCCCGAAAGCTTTGGAACATGTTTCTCACTAAAAAGAACCAAATAGTCGATTGTCCGGACGCCGAAGCCTTAGCAGCTTTCAAGCACAGCGTTCGAGACGAATGGCTCGCCAGGCACCTCGGCCAAGAAAAGCTGAGAACAATGGCAGCATTAACAAGCCTCATGACCCACTTTTGCACGGGCGAGGACAGCTGGTTAGCCCGGTGCAGCACCAGTGACCCAAGTACATCCGAAGTTAGGGACGAAAACGAGAAACCACGACACAGCAAAAACAAGCGCCGGAATAAAGAAGACAGCCCGACGAGCACGGCTGTAAACGCCGGATTCAGAAGCTCTCGGCCAAGTCAGCAAAAGCTGCCCTCCAAAGGCAACAGAGACGAACTATCCAGCCTAAACAAGATTCTGGACAAAATATGTCAGGTCCACACACTACAAAAAATACACTTCCGTGATGATACGTGTTTGTCACAGTAGGTCGCTTTTTTTGTCATGCGTGTACATCCATGACAAATTTATGACAGAATCAAGATAGTCATACCTGTGCTGTCGTAGAAGTGTTTCATGACATTACCAAAATTATCATCACGGAAGTGTCCACTTCCACGACGATAAATCGCGCGGCACAAAAGTGCTTTCGTCAAGGGTGACCGACACGTGGCATCCACCGTAACAGAACGCCGTTAAGCTATCGGGTCGGGTTTTGGATCCGATAACCCGTTAATAGCCCCGACCAATGGGAAATTTCCACGTGTAAAATTCTTATTGGCCGGACGAAACACGTGTCAGCTCGTCAGTGGGTCAGATAGGCGCCTATGATATGTTGACACATGGCACGGCCCATCAAGTTTAAATGGGCCGGCCCAACTAAAGGCCCACAAGATTTTGCGGACCATAATGGGTTGGCCCAGCTAAAGGCCCACGAGCTTTTGCGGACCGTATTGGGCTGGCCCAGCTAAAGGCCCGCAAGATTTTGCGGGCCATAATGGGCAGGCCCAGGTAAAGGCCCACAAGATTTTTGTGTGCCATAATGGGCCGGCCCAGGTAAAGCCCACAAGATTCTTGCAGGTCATAATGGGCCGGCCCAGCTAAAGGCCCACAAGATTTCGCCGACATTAATGGGTCGGCCCAGCTGTAGGCCCACAAGATTTTGAGGACCCTAGTAGGCCGGCCCATTAACTGGCTGCCATGTTTTGGGCCAAATGCTGGCCCATATTTGATCTGGTCCATTAATGGCCTGCCATGCTCCGGGCCTAATAGTGGCCCATATGAGATCCGGCCCGTTAAAAGCCTACCACGTTCTGGGCCAAATTACGGCCCAGATCAGGTCCGGCCCTTTAAGAGGCATTGGGCTCAATTATGGCCCATATCAGATTCGGCCCGTCAACTGGAAACTATGCTTTTGGGCCCACTTGCTAAAGGCCCACTTAGTAATTCGGCCTGATATTAGTTTTGGCGTGTTAAGGGCCCGTTTAACATTTCGGCCCTATATTAATTTCGGCCTGTTAAAAGCCAGTCATATAGTTGGGCCTAACTACGGCCCTGTTTGCATCCAGCCTGCTCGCAACCAATATCTGATTGGGCCAAACAAGGACCGAGATAATTTTGGCCTGTTAAAAGCCCGTGATTTGATTCGCACAATCATGGGCCGGGGTTCATTTCATGCTGCTGCGTAACTAGTATGAATTAAGAACAAAGCTACTCTATACAATAAAGAAATTATGGCATAGTAACTTAGAATAAACCTACACTATACAATAAAGGGTTTAAGGTATATTACATCCACTGGGCATCGAAGTTCACCACCAGTGATCATAGAGCGCAACGTAGAAGCAGATTACAAAAACAGGGCACCATTGCAGCGTAACAAAATAATACTGAAACGAGACCACTTCCAAGACAGTTCAAGAAAGGTTAGCCTTGCGGGGGAACTACTGTGCAAGCTGCTGAGCAAGGCTGTGAGACCGGCCTAGCATGTCGGTCATAGTTTCCAGGTGTAGCTGTTTAGCGATGAGGTTCTCATTGGTGTTCTCCACAATCTTTCTTAGAGATAGGACTTCAAGTCGAAGTTGAGTTGCAGAATGCCTTTCTGCTAGAACTTGGGACTGAAGAAGTCGAACTGATTCAGACAACGAATTCTGTGAGCTTGTCTGACTGTTAGTGTCAAGTAACTTGAACACTGCATCAAGACAAGACTTTGGGGTTGTCTCGCTATCTTCAAGATGTTTTGCCTTCTTTGCTGCAATATATGTTGGGTTTGTCTCACAGCCTTCAGCAGACTTGTGCATGCCATCAGGCATATCACCCTGAAACAAAGCAGAGAGATGACAAGTTTTCCATGTGTATAATCAAAGATGATAACTGTTCTGTCAATTCTATCCAATTTCAAATTATAAAATAAAGAGTATGTTCAAAATATCAATAGCATAATTTGGCATTGTTCATAATGCGGGGAGCTTCACCACACTACTGGATTACCATGTCAACATAACAAGAATAGATGAAGGGCAAAGAAAATCATTGTATCTATTTTGGATAATGTGCATGGCATGTTGTTCATATCATCAGCCACATCAATAAGATAAAACAGGAGATGACAAGGTGCAAATGTGGGCTGCTTCACCACACACTGGATTATAGATCCACAAAAACAAGCATACATATAGGGAGTATTAAGTAATGTGCATGGTATGAATAAGGAATTTGGTTTTACAAGTAAAACTTAGAACTTACGGTTCTTACAAACATGCATTTTGGCAGAAACAGCAAACTAAACAGCAGTAAATGATAGGGAGTATGAGCAAATTAAACAACAGTTGAGGATAAAGGCTTTAGAAGGACTGACTTACATTAACAGTTAACACCGGCTTTATAATGCCCTTCTCCATGTCAAGGGAAGGATAACTCAAGAATTTCAGCACAGAATCTTCTTCATAAGCATTGCCTGTACTCTACATTTTGTAGAGAGTAATTATAGATATGATAATACTGGAAGGGGTAGAGGATAATGAAGATAAGATGCAGATTGATGCTACATAATCAACTACCAATCCCTGGAAGTACAAGCGTTACAGGACAAAATGTACTGACAAGAGCAATGGGCTACACTTCTGCACTGGCATTGTCTATGTATTCTACTTGTTGGTAAGATTGAATATAGATCTGATCTTTTTTAGTAAATGGTGGGCGGGGGAGATAAGATGCAGAATGCTACAAAATGAACCAATCCCTCTTCCCATAATACAAGAGTGTTTTGAACACTGGTGTACTGTACAAAACGTTCTTATATTATGGGAAGGAGGGAGTAGCTGTTAATGTAAGTATAGTGATAGACCACGTTCAGTCCTTACAGGAGGACTGCAGAGCTAAACCTCTTCAAAAGCATTGGGTTGATTCTAAATTTATGTAAGAGTCCATACGGATCTTATAATGTCCACCAAATGGACGATTACGAGGCTAACATGTGCAGTGATGCTACATAATCAAACAGCTATGAAAGTAAATATGGTCATACAGGGCAAGAGGTACTCACAAGAGCAATGCAGTGTGCAGTATAGTTGCGAGATTCTATGGTCCCTTGAGAACGAATGTTCTTCTGCTAACAGTTTTCGTACAAGTGAGACATTAAGGCAAATGCAGAAATGTAGTTCAAATTGTGATGTGATATTATAGACAGTACCTTACGCTGCAGCCGAGACCAATGTGTAACAAGATTATTCCAGTCACCGTCGGATAAATGTAGCACCGGAGACTTTACAGAAATTTCGTTCAGAGGCTTGCCATCGAAGTGCGCTTGCCTCAGGTAGGAACGATACTTCATCAATGAGTGCTTGAAAAGGGCAACCAACCCTTTCTCATCATCACAATCCAGTTTGCGCCTCGCCTATTTAAAAGAATGAAATCTTGTGTCTTCTGTCAGCAGAAACATATGCAGTAATGACCATGAATAACATTAGTACATTACTTACGCGTAAGTTGCGGAGGAAGACTGGAAATTGTTCTGTGTCTGCGGTATAATCTTTCCATGAAGGAAAGATGCGCACAAAGTTCCTGACAACAACATAAGCTTCATCTTCTAAACTGGGAAGAAATGGAACAGTGGTCCTATTTGCTGCAATTGGGGCTCTCTCTGGTTCAAAAAGGGATTTGGCAACTAGATTTGGTGTACTCTTTGCTGGAATGGGGGGGTTTTGCATCGTACAGCTGGTGCTATGTCAACTGGCATAATCATACTGTTTGCTGCAGTTGAGGTCTGCTGAGTTGGGGCATCAGAAATAACAAGTGTAGTAGGGCTAGAGTCTGCTAGAGTTGGGGTATTTTGTGGGTCAGGTGATATTGCAACTACACCTAATGGGCTATTTGATTTATCAGGTGCCACTACCTTTTCCAAATACTTTGCTTGTGCTCCTCCACGATCAACAATCGCCCTCTTCCTTTTGAATGTCTGATACACAAGAACAACATTTGAATGGATAAATATGATATGATGACAGATGGAATATGTATTGAAAATGGATAGGCAGGGCGTATTCACATACACGATGCGTAATCTAAGCTAATGGCAGTTCAACAAAGTAGAAGCAATGCAAAGCATCAGTTGCAAGATATATGCGAGCAATGTAACCTTGGAAAGTTAGAGCAAGCACCTTGATGGGTGAATAAGATAGGGCATCTTCCTCTGAATCCTCCACTAGGGAGCTACATTGACTTAGGTCTCCCTCTAGCTCAGAATCACTGTTAGGATCATACTCTGAGCATGAATCTGTAGGTGGAGGGTGTTTGCATTGCATTGCATCCAGACTTGATTTCAGTCCCTTAATGCCAAGTTTGACATCCATGGCATTGTTCTGCTTTATTCTTTTCATGCGCGCAAGCTCATAATCATTATGATGCTGTTCAGAATCTGAGATTCATGAAAACATAAAAAGTAGTCAGATTATCTATGGAATGCATTGCGGTTTCAACTCAGAGAGTGTCTCCCTATAAACCCCTGCATATGCAAAGTTCACCTCCCCAACCATGCTGACCAGACCACACACATAGATACACACCCGAGCGGCGAACATGCATTTTTGAAACTAATTTAGGAACATTTAGCTGACCAATTAAACAACTCTGTTTTAATAATATCAGATTCGTATTTGAACAACTAAGATTGATTAGCTTGATGGGTGGAGTAGTGTTATTATGAAACGAAGCACGTATTCTGATCGTATAGTGATCATAAAAGGGGTAAACTCTAAGCATATATTTTTTAGCAAAAGAGGGTTTCCCCTCTGATTTCTATTAAAGAAACCACCAACGAACCAACATAATCAATTAAACCCTAAGCATGATCAATTAAACCGTATTATGGCTGTGCCATGGCAAATTTGAAGCTGCAAACTGGAGAAATGATATTTAGCATCCACTGTTTGCTTCGAACTAAGAAATAAATTCTAAGAGCTGAAAAGAAAGTAGAGTAACCAAGTTAAGATCTATTTTCTCGTTGAGATCAAAAAGTTGACGAGATATGAAGTACCACCTCTCTTGCGGCGCCGTGTAGGCATCAGGGGTGCGATGGCTGCCAGTGGCGTTGAAGCAGATCTGTAGCGGTAGACGGGTGCATCAGGGGATAAGTCCCGTTGCGGTGGAAGAGAAGATCGTGTGAGCGGCCCCGGCAAAGAGGACGACGGCGCCGATGAAGCGAGAGGACGCCATGCAAGGCTATTGGTCCGTCGCCGTGGATGAGAAACGTCCATCTCTAGCAGTGGACGACGCGGTCTTGGTAGGCGCTCCGGCATGGTGGAGGACGGTGGCGATGGATGTGGTGGAGGACGGCGGCGATGGATGGGGTGGCGGACGGAGGCTGGTGTGGGAATGGGGTGTTCTAGCGTGGACGATGTATGAATGGGAAAATGGAGGGAGAGGTATGGGGAACCATGTTTTTGGGACGCGCTTGTCTGAAATATGGGAAAGTTACGAACTTATCCCCTGTTTCAAATTTGGACGTCTCGTCGGTTGGGGATAGGACGGTAATCTCGCATCTCCCAAATATTTGCCGGTAACTATTTCGGGCGAGGAGAGGGTGTTTTGCCGCCCACGGTTGGCGCCCACGGTGTATGAACGGGCTGGCAGGTAGGGCGGTTGTGTCACGTCTGATGGAAGTTACACATCTGCCCCTATTTAAAATATTAGCCTACATCTATTTCGGACGAGGAGAGTTTTTTTTGCCGCCGACCGTGTATGAATGGGGAATAGAGGGGGAAACAGAGGTCTTTCGGATGAGCTTGAATCAAATGAGTTTTGCAGCCCATGTTTGACGCCCACCATGTCGGAATGGGCTCAGAGGCGGTCGTGTCACGTCTAATTGAAGTTACTAACCTACCCCTATTTAGAGCAGTGGAAATCGGGCCGATGGATTGTCCGTGTAATGGGTAGACAGTAATTTCCATCTCCCAAACACTTGGCTTCGGGCAGCCGATGTGGGAGTGGACATTTTGCTGTTTCTTTCGAATTTTGGGACAATAAGCATCCACGTTTACCCTGACAACTAAATTCGAATCCATTTTGTATTCCTATATGAATCTTTATAAATCATTCTATGTGTTTTTATATATCTTCAAAAGGACGACAAAGATGTATTCCACTGTCATATATGAATATGGTTTACAAATGCCGATACTCAAATTCAGAAACTAGAATCCAGTTTAAGGTGAATTCGAATATTTGCAACACTTCATGTCCAACTCAAATGTCACACGAAGCATAATGTGTACTCCCATTTAGATATGTGCACAAGCGATGTATCAAGATTCAAATATCGAGTCAATCAACAAAGAATGTACGGAACTAACAGACATATAAACACTTATAGAGTATATGGATCAATAATATCAACTAACATACATAAGCCAGGTCGCTATACTTTTTTTGGCTACAAAAGCATCCTTTTTTTAGCCAGCATCTTCGCCCTTTCCGATGCGTGCCACTTATGGTCCATCTATACTAGTATTGCTGAATGCACATTCAGCCCGATTGGCATATTTGTAGGTCTGGCACAGCAATCCAAATGAAATGTCTCCGAGTCTTATCAATTAATACAGACTTGTGCTCAAATAAAATTACAAACAAAAAAACAAAATTCAGCCCGATTGGCATATTTGTAGGTCTTGCAAGCATTCCAATACCTAGTTCAATCTCGTTGCCGGCAAGTCTCTTTACTCGTTCTGTAATACATCATCCCGCAACTAACTCATTTAGTTGCAATGCTTGCAAGGCTTAAGTGATGTGCATTACCGAGAGGGCCCAGAGATACCTCTCCGACAATCGGAGTGACAAAACCTAATCTCGAAATACGCCAACCCAACATGTACCTTTGGAGACACCTGTAGTACTCCTTTATAATCACCCAGTTACGTTGTGACGTTTGGTAGTACCCAAAGTGTTCCTCCGGTAAACGGGAGTTGCATAATCTCATAGTTATAGGAACATGTATAAGTCATGAAGAAAGCAATAGCAACATACTAAACGATCGGGTGCTAAGCTAATGGAATGGGTCATGTCAATCAGATCATTCTATTAATGATGTGATCCCGTAAATCAAATAACAACTCATTGTTCATGGTTGGGAAACATAACCATCTTTGATTAACGAGCTAGTCAAGTAGAGGCATACTAGTGACACTTTGTTTGTCTATGTATTCACACATGTATTATGTTTCCGGTTAATACAATTTTAGCATGAATAATAAACATTTATCATGATATAAGGAAATAAATAATAACTTTATTATTGCCTCTAGGGCATATTTCCTTCAGTCTCCCACTTGCACTAGAGTCAATAATCTAGATTACACAGTAATGATTCTCACACCCATGGAGCCTTGGTGCTGATCATGTTTTGCTCGTGGAAGAGGCTTAGTCAACGGGTCTGCAACATTCAGATCCATATGTATCTTGAAAATCTCTATGTCTCCCACCTGGACTAGATCCCGGATGGAATTGAAGCGTCTTTTGATGTGTTTGGTTCTCTTGTGAAATCTGGATTCCTTTGCCAAGGCAATTGCACCAGTATTGTCACAAAAGATTTTCATTGGACCCGATGCACTAGGTATGACACCTAGATCGGATATGAACTCCTTCATCCAGACTCCTTCATTTGCTGCTTTCGAAGCAGCTATGTACTCCGCTTCACATGTAGATCCCGCTACAACGCTTTGTTTAGAACTGCACCAACTTACAGCCCCACCGTTTTGTTGGGGAATGTTGCAGAAAACAAAAATTTTCCTACGGCTTCACCAAGATCCATCTATGAGTTCATCTAGTAACGAGTGATCGGATGCGTCTACATACCTTTGTCGATCGCGAGCGGAAGCGTTCAAAGAACGGGGATGAGGTAGTCGAACACGACGTGATCCAAATCACCGGAGATCCTAGCACCGAACGGACGGTACCTCCACGTTCAACACACGTACGGTCATCGTAACGTCTCCTTCTGCTTGATCCAGCAAGGGGGAAGGAGAAGTTGATGAAGATCCAACAGCACGACGGCGTGGTGGTGGATGCAGGGCGTCGCAGTAGCAGGGCTTCGCCTATACTACGAGAGAGAGATGTAACAGGAGAGAGGGAGGCACCAAAAGGCTGAGGTCTGATGTCCTCCATCTCCCCCACTATATATAGGGGTGTCTAGGGGGAGCCGGCCCTAGGAGATCCAATCTCCTAGGGGGGCGGTGGCCAAGGGGTGGGGGGCTTGCCCCCCAAGCAAGGGGGCGCCCCCCTTTAGGGTTTCCCCCAAACCCTAGGCGCATGGGCCCTTTTGGGGCTGGTGCCCTTGGCCCATATAGGCCAAGGCGCACCCCCTACAGCCCATGTGGCCCCCGGGGCAGGTGGCCCCACCCGGTGGACCCCCGGGACCCTTCCGGTGGTCCCGGTACAATACCAGTGACCCCGAAACTTGTCCCGGTGGCCGAAATAGCACTTCCTATATATAATTCTTTACCTACGGACCGTTCCGGAACTCCTCGTGACGTCCGAGATCTCATACGGGACTCCGAACAACATTCGGGTTACTGCATATACATATCTTCACAACCCTAGCGTCACCGAACCTTAAGTGTGTAGACCCTACGGGTTCGGGAGACAGGCAGACATGACCGAGACGACTCTCCGGTCAATAACCAACAGCGGGATCTGGATACCCATGTTGGCTCCCACATGCTCCACGATGATCTCATCGGATGAACCACGATGTCGAGGATTCAAGCAACCCCGTATGCAATTCCCTTTGTCAATCGATATGTTACTTGCCCGAGATTCGATCGTCGGTATCCCAATACCTCGTTCAATCTCATTACCGGCAAGTCACTTTACTCGTACCGTAATGCATGATCCCGTGACCAAACACTTGGTTACTTTGAGCTCATTATGATGATGCATTACTGAGTGGGCCCAGTGATACCTCTCCGTCATACGGAGTGACAAATCCCAGTCTTGATCCGTGTCAACCCAACAGATACTTTCGGAGATACCCGTAGTCTACCTTTATAGTCACCCAGTTACGTTGTGACGTTTGGTATACCCAAAGCACTCCTACGGTATCCGGGAGTTACACGATCTCATGGTCTAAGGAAAAGATACTTGACATTGGAAAAACTCTAGCAAACGAACTATACGATCTTTATGCTATGTTTAGGATTGGGTCTTGTCCATCACATCATTCTCCTAATGATGTGATCTCGTTATCAATGACATCCAATGTCCATAGTCAGGAAACCATGACTATCTGTTGATCAACGATCTAGTCAACTAGAGGCTTACTAGGGACATGTTGGTGTCTGTTATTCACACATGTATTACGATTTCCGGATAACACAATTATAGCATGAATAAAGACAATTATCATGAACAAGGAAATATAATAATAATGCTTTTATTATTGCCTCTAGGGCATATTTCCAACAGTCTCCCACTTGCACTAGAGTCAATAATCTAGTTACATTGTGATGAATCGAACACCCATGGAATTCTGGTGTTGATCATGTTTTGCCCTAGGGAGAGGTTTAGTCAACGGATCTGCTACATTCAGGTCCGTATGTACTTTACAAATCTCTATGTCTCCATCTTGAACATTTTCACGAATGGAGTTGAAGCGACGCTTGATGTGCCTTGTCTTCTTGTGAAACCTGGGCTCCTTGGCAAATGCAATAGCTCCAGTGTTGTCACAAAAGAGTTTGATTGGCCCCGACGCATTGGGTATGACTCCTAGGTCGGTGATGAACTCCTTCACCCATATTGCTTCATGTGCTGCCTCCGAGGCTGCCATGTACTCTGCTTCACATGTAGATCCCGCCACGACGCTCTGCTTGCAACTGCACCAGCTTACTGCCCCACCATTCAAAATATACACGTATCCGGTTTGTGACTTAGAGTCATCCAGATCTGTGTCGAAGCTAGCGTCGACGTAACCCTTTACGACGAGCTCTTCGTCACCTCCATAAACGAGAAACATTTCCTTAGTCCTTTTCAGGTACTTCAGGATATTCTTGACCGCTGTCCAGTGTTCCTTGCCGGGATTACTTTGGTACCTTCCTACCAAACTTACGGGAAGGTTTACATCAGGTCTGGTACACAGCATGGCATACATAATAGAACCTATGGCTGAGGCATAGGGGATGACACTCATCTCTTCTATATCTTCTGCCGTGGTCGGACATTGAGCTGAGCTCAATTTCATACCTTGTAACACAGGCAAGAACCCCTTCTTAGACTGATCCATATTGAACTTCTTCAATATCTTATCAAGGTATGTGCTTTGTGAAAGACCTATGAGGCGTCTTGATCTATCTCTATAGATCTTGATGCCTAATACATAAGCAGCTTCTCCAAGGTCCTTCATTGAAAAACTCTTATTCAAGTAGGCCTTGATGCTGTCCAAGAGTTCTATATCATTTCCCATCAAAAGTATGTCATCTACATATAATATGAGAAATGCTACAGAGCTCCCACTCACTTTCTTGTAAACGCAGGCTTCTCCATAAGTCTGCGTAAACCCAAACGCTTTGATCATCTCATCAAAGCGAATGTTCCAACTCCGAGATGCTTGCACCAACCCATAAATCGAGCGTTGGAGCTTGCACACTTTGTCAGCATTCTTAGGATCGACAAAACCTTCCGGCTGCATCATATACAATTCTTCCTTAAGGAAACCATTAAGGAATGTCGTTTTGACGTCCATTTGCCATATCTCATAATCATAAAATGCGGCAATTGCTAACATGATTCGGACGGACTTTAGCTTCCCTACCGGTGAGAAAGTCTCATCGTAGTCAACCCCTTGAACTTGTCGATAACCCTTAGCAACAAGCCGAGCTTTATAGATGGTCACATTACCATCCGCGTCTGTCTTCTTCTTAAAGATCCATTTATTTTCTATGGCTCGCCGTTCAACGGGCAAGTCAGTCAAAGTCCATACTTCTTTTCATACACGGATCCTATCTCAGATTTCATGGCTTCTAGCCATTTGTCGGAATCCAGGCCCGCCATCGCTTCTTCATAGTTCGAAGGTTCACCGTTGTCTAACAACATGATTTCCAAGACAGGGTTGCCATACCACTCTGGTGCGGAACGTGTCCTTGTGGACCTTCGAATTTCAGTAGGAGCTTGATCAGAAGTATCTTGATCATTATCATTAACTTCCTCTCTAGTCGGTGCAGGCACCTCAGGAACATTTTCTTGAGTTGCGCCATTTTCCGGTTCAAGAGGTAATACTTCATCAAGTTCTACTTTCCTCCCACTTACTTCTTTCGAGAGAAACTCTTTCTCTAGAAAGAATCCATTCTTGGCAACAAAGATCTTGCCTTCGGATCTGAGGTAGAAGGTATACCCAACAGTTTCTTTAGGGTATCCTATGAAGACGCATTTTTCCGACTTGGGTTCGAGCTTTTCAGGTTGAAGTTTCTTGACATAAGCATCGCATCCCCAAACTTTTAGAAACGACAGCTTAGGTTTCTTCCCAAACCATAATTCATACGGTGTCGTCTCAACGGATTTCGATGGAGCCCTATTTAAAGTGAATGCGGCAGTCTCTAAAGCATAGCCCCAAAAAGATAGCGGTAAATCGGTAAGAGACATCATAGATCGCACCATATCTAATAACGTGCGATTACGAAGTTCGGACACACCATTACGCTGAGGTGTTCCAGGCGGCGTGAGTTGTGAAACTATTCCACATTTTCTTAAGTGTGTGCCAAATTCGTGACTCAAGTATTCTCCTCCACGATCTGATCGTAGAAACTTGATCTTCCTGTCACGTTGATTCTCAACCTCACTCTGAAATTCCTTGAACTTTTCAAAGGTTTCAAACTTGTGTTTCATTAAGTAGATATACTCATATCTACTCAAGTCATCAGTGAGGGTGAGAACATAACGATAGCCACCGCGAGCCTCAACGCTCATTGGACCGCACACATCAGTATGTATGATTTCCAATACGTTGGTTGCTCGCTCCATTGTTCCTGAGAACGGAGTCTTGGTCATTTTACCCATGAGGCATGGTTCGCATGTGTCAAATGATTCATAATCAAGAGACTCTAAAAGTCCATCATCATGGAGCTTCTTCATGCGTTTGACACCTATGTGACCAAGGCGGCAGTGCCACAAGTATGTGGGACTATCATTATCAACCTTACATCTTTTGGTACTCACACTATGAATATGTGTAGCATTACGCTCGAGATTCATTAAGAATAAACCATTCACCATAGGAGCATGACCATAAAACATATCTCTCATATAAATAGAACAACCATTATTCTCGGATTTAAATGAGTAGCCATCTCGAATTAAACGAGATCCCGATACAATGTTCATGCTCAAAGCTGGCACTAAATAACAATTATTAAGGTTTAAAACTAATCCCGAGGGCAAATATAGAGGTAGCGTGCCGAAGGCGATCACATTGACCTTGGAACCATTCCCGACGCGCATCGTCACCTCGTCCTTTGCCAGTCTCCGCTTATTCCGCAGCCCCTGCTTTGAGTTACAAATGTGAGCAACTACACCGGTATCAAATACCCAGGAGCTACTACGGGTACTAGTAAGGTACACAGCAATTACATGTATATCATATATACCTTTTGTTTTGCCGGCCTTCTTGTCTGCTAAGTATTTGGGGCAGTTCCACTTCCAGTGACCACTTCCCTTGCAATAAAAGCACTCAGTCTCGGGCTTGGGTCCATTCTTTGGCTTCTTCCCAGCAGCTTGCTTGCCGGGCGCAGCAACTCCCTTGCCGTCCTTCTTGAAGTTCTTTTTACCCTTGCCCTTCTTGAACTTAGTGGTTTTATTGACCATCAACACTTGATGTTCCTTCTTGACTTCTACCTCTGCTGATTTCAGCATTGCAAATACCTCAGGAATGGTCTTTTCCATCCCCTGCATATTTAAGTTCATCACAAAGCTCTTGTAGCTTGGTGGAAGCGACTGGAGGATTCTGTCAATGACCGCATCATCCGGGAGATTAACTCCCAGCTGAGTCAAGCGGTTATGTAACCCAGACATAGTGAGTATGTGCTCACTGACAGAACTATTTTCCTCCATCTTACAGCTAAAGAATTTGTTGGAGACTTCATATCTCTTGACCCGGGCATGAGCTTGAAAAACCATTTTCAGCTCTTCGAACATCTCATATGCTCCATGTCTCTCAAAACGCTTTTGGAGCCCCGGCTCTAAACTGTAAAGCATGCCGCACTGAACGAGGAAGTAGTCATCAGCACGTGTCTGCCAAGCGTTCATAACGTCTTGGTTCTGTGGGACAGGCGGGTCACCTAGCGGTGCTTGTAGGACATAATCTTTCTTGGCAGCTATGAGGATGATCCTCAGGTTCCGGACCCAGTCCGTATAGTTGCTGTCATCGTCTTTCAGCTTGGTTTTCTCTAGGAACGCGTTGAAGTTGAGGACTACGTTGGCCATTTGATCTACAAGACATATTGTAAATATTTTAGACTAAGTTCATGATAATTAAGTTCATCTAATCAATTTATTCAATGAACTCCCACTTAGATAGACATCCCTCTTCTAGTCATCTAAGTATAACATGATCCGAGTCAACTAGGCCGTGTCCGATCATCACGTGAGACAGACTAGTCAACGTCGGTGAACATCTTCATGTTGATCGTATCTTCTATATGACTCATGCTCGACCTTTCGGTCTTCTGTGTTCCGAGGCCATGTCTGTACATGCTAGGCTCGTCAAGTCAACCTAAGTGTTTGCATGTGTAAATCTGTCTTACACCCGTTGTATGTGAACGTTTGGATCAAACACCCGATCATCACGTGGTGCATTGAAACAACGAACTGTCGCAACGGTGCACAGTTAGGGGGAACACTTCTTGAAATTATTATGAGGGATCATCTTATTTACTACCGTCGTTCTAAGTAAACAAGATGCAAAACATGATAAACATCACATGCAATCAAATAATAAACGTGACATGATATGGCCAATATCACATAGCTCCTTTGATCTCCATCTTGGGGCTCCATGATCATCTTGTCACCGGCTTGACACCATGATCTCTATCATCATGATCTCCATCATCGTGTCTCCATGAAGTTGCTCGCCAACTATTACTTCTACTACTATGGCTAACGCGTTTAGCAATAAAGTAAAGTAATTTACATGGCGTTTCTCAATGACACGCAGGTCATACAAAAATAAATACAACTCCTATGGCTCCTGCCGGTTGTCATACTCATCGACATGCAAGTCGTGATTCCTATTACAATAGCATGAACAACTCATACATCATATATAGATCATTCATCATTCATCACAACTTTGGCCATATCATATCACAAAGCACTTGCTGCAAAAACAAGTTAGACGTCCTCTAATTGTTGTTGCAAGTTTTACGTGGCTGAATTAGGGTTCTAGCAAGAACGTTTTCTTACCTACGTGAAAGCCACAACGTGATTTGTCAACTTCTATTTACCCTTCATAAGGACCCTTTTCATCGAATCCGCTCCAACTAAAGTAGGAGAGACAGACACCCGCCAGCCACCTTATGCAACTAGTGCATGTTAGTCGGTGGAACCGGTCTCACGTAAGCATACGTGTAAGGTTGGTCCGGGCCGCTTCATCCCACAATACCGTTGAAGCAAGATAAGACTAGTAGCGGCAAGAAAGTTGACAACATCTACGCCCACAACAAATTGTGTTCTACTCGCGCAAGAAGAACTACGCATAGACCTAGCTCTGATACCGCTGTTGGGCAACGTTGCAGAAAACAAAAATTTTCCTACGGCTTCACCAAGATCCATCTATGAGTTCATCTAGTAACGAGTGATCGGATGCATCTACATACCTTTGTAGATCGTGAGCGGAAGCGTTCAAAGAACGGGGATGAGGTAGTCGAACACGACCTGATCCAAATCACCGGAGATCCTAGCACCGAACGGACGGTACCTCCGCGTTCAACACACGTACGGTCAGCGTAACGTCTCCTTCTTCTTGATCCAGCAAGGGGGAAGGAGAAGTTGATGAAGATCCAACAGCATGACGGCGTGGTGGTGGATGCAGGGCGTCACAGTAGCAGGGCTTCGCCTATACTACGAGAGAGAGATGTAACAGGAGAGAGGGAGGCGCCAAAAGGCTGAGGTCTGATGTCCTCCATCTCCCCCACTATATATAGGGGTGTCTAGGGAGGGGAGCCGGCCCTAGGAGATCCAATCTCCTAGGGGGGCGGCGGCCAAGGGGTGGGGCGCTTGCCCCCCAAGCAAGGGGGCGCCCCCCTTTAGGGTTTCCCCCAAACCCTAGGCGCATGGGCCCTTTTGGGGCTGGTGCCCTTGGCCCATATAGGCCAAGGCACATCCCCTACAGCCCATGTGGCCTCCGGGGCAGGTGGCCCCACCCGGTGGACCCCCGGGACCCTTTCGGTGGTCCCGGTACAATACCAGTGACCCCGAAACTTGTCCCGATGGCCGAAATAGCACTTCCTATATATAATTCTTTACCTCCGGACCATTCCGGAACTCCTCGTGATGTCCGGGATCTCATCCGGGACTCCGAACAACATTAGGGTTACTGCATATACATATCTTCACAACCCTAGCGTCACCGAACCTTAAGTGTGTAGACCCTACGGGTTCGGGAGACAGGCAGACATGACCGAGACGACTCTCCGGTCAATAACCAACAGCGGGATCTGGATACCCATGTTGGCTCCCACATGCTCCACGATGATCTCATCGGATGAACCATGATGTCGAGGATTCAAGCAACCCCATATGCAATTCCCTTTGTCAATCGATATGTTACTTGCCCGAGATTCGATCGTTGGTATCCCAATACCTCGTTCAATCTCGTTACCGGCAAGTCACTTTACTCGTACCGTAATGCATGATCCCGTGACCAGACACTTGGTTACTTTGAGCTCATTATGATGATGCATTACTGAGTGGGCCCAGTGATACCTCTCTGTCATACGGAGTGACAAATCCCAGTCTTGATCCGTGTCAACCCAACAGATACTTTCGGAGATACCCGTAGTCTACCTTTATAGTCACCCAGTTACGTTGTGACGTTTGGTATACCCAAAGCACTCCTACGGTATCCGGGAGTTACACGATCTCATGGTCTAAGGAAAAGATACTTGACATTGGAAAAACTCTAGCAAACGAACTATACGATCTTTATGCTATGTTTAGGATTGGGTCTTGTCCATCACATCATTCTCCTAATGATGTGATCTCGTTATCAATGACATCCAATGTCCATAGTCAGGAAACCATGACTATCTTTTGATCAACGAGCTAGTCAACTAGAGGCTTACTAGGGACATGTTGGTGTCTGTTATTCACACATGTATTAATATTTCCAGATAACACAATTATAGCATGAATAAAGACAATTATCATGAACAAGGAAATATAATAATAATGCTTTTATTACTGCCTCTAGGGCATATTTCCAACACATTTAATGTAAACACGTATCTGGTTTGCGATTTAGAATCGTCCGGATCAGTGTCAAAGCTTGCATCAACGTAACCTTTTACGATGAGCTCTTTGTCACCTCCATATACGAGAAGCATATCCTTAGTCCTTTTCAGGTATTTCAGGATGTTCTTGACCGCTGTCCAGTGATCCACTCCTGGATTACTTTGGTACCTCCCTGCTAGACTTATAGCAAGGCACACATCAGGTCTGGTACACAGCATTGCATACATGATAGATCCGATGGCTGATGCATAGGGAACATCTTTCATATTCTCTCTATCTTCTGCAGTGGTCGGGCATTGAGTCTTACTCAACTTCACACCTTGTAACACAGGCAAGAACCCTTTCTTTGCTTGATCCATTTTGAACTTCTTCAAAATTTTGTCAAGGTATGTGGTTTGTGAAAGTCCAATTAAGTGTCTTGATCTATCTCTATAGATCTTAATGCCTAATATGTAAGCAGCCTCACCGAGGTCTTTCATTGAAAAACTCTTATTCAAGTATCCCTTTATGCTATCCAGAAATTCTACATCATTTCCAATTAGTAATATGTCATCCACATATAATATCAGAAATGCTACAGAGCTCCCACTCACTTTCTTGTAAATACAGGCTTCTCCAAAAGTCTGTATAAAACCAAATGCAGCTGTATATATATACACTCTATGCATATATGAAGTTCACCACCAGTGATCATAGAGCGCAACGTAGAAGCAGATTACAAAAATAGGGCACCATTGCAGCGTAACAAAATAATACTGAAACGAGACCACTTCCAAGACAGTTCAAGAAAGGTTAGCCTTGCGGGGGAACTACTGTGCAAGCTGCTGAGCAAGGCTGTGAGACCGGCCTAGCATGTCGGTCATAGTTTCCAGGTGTAGCTGTTTAGCGATGAGGTTCTCATTGGTGTTCTCCACAATCTTTCTTAGAGATAGGACTTCAAGTCGAAGTTGAGTTGCAGAATGCCTTTCTGCTAGAACTTGGGACTGAAGAAGTCGAACTGATTCAGACAACGAATTCTGTGAGCTTGTCTGACTGTTAGTGTCAAGTAACTTGAACACTGCATCAAGACAAGACTTTGGGGTTGTCTCGCTATCTTCAAGATGTTTTGCCTTCTTTGCTGCAATATATGTTGGGTTTGTCTCACAGCCTTCAGCAGACTTGTGCATGCCATCAGGCATATCACCCTGAAACAAAGCAGAGAGATGACAAGTTTTCCATGTGTATAATCAAAGATGATAACTGTTCTGTCAATTCTATCCAATTTCAAATTATAAAATAAAGAGTATGTTCAAAATATCAATAGCATAATTTGGCATTGTTCATAATGCGGGGAGCTTCACCACACTACTGGATTACCATGTCAACATAACAAGAATAGATGAAGGGCAAAGAAAATCATTGTATCTATTTTGGATAATGTGCATGGCATGTTGTTCATATCATCAGCCACATCAATAAGATAAAACAGGAGATGACAAGGTGCAAATGTGGGCTGCTTCACCACACACTGGATTATAGATCCACAAAAACAAGCATACATATAGGGAGTATTAAGTAATGTGCATGGTATGAATAAGGAATTTGGTTTTACAAGTAAAACTTAGAACTTACGGTTCTTACAAACATGCATTTTGGCAGAAACAGCAAACTAAACAGCAGTAAATGATAGGGAGTATGAGCAAATTAAACAACAGTTGAGGATAAAGGCTTTAGAAGGACTGACTTACATTAACAGTTAACACCGGCTTTATAATGCCCTTCTCCATGTCAAGGGAAGGATAACTCAAGAATTTCAGCACAGAATCTTCTTCATAAGCATTGCCTGTACTCTACATTTTGTAGAGAGTAATTATAGATATGATAATACTGGAAGGGGTAGAGGATAATGAAGATAAGATGCAGATTGATGCTACATAATCAACTACCAATCCCTGGAAGTACAAGCGTTACAGGACAAAATGTACTGACAAGAGCAATGGGCTACACTTCTGCACTGGCATTGTCTATGTATTCTACTTGTTGGTAAGATTGAATATAGATCTGATCTTTTTTAGTAAATGGTGGGCGAGGGAGATAAGATGCAGAATGCTACAAAATGAACCAATCCCTCTTCCCATAATACAAGAGTGTTTTGAACACTGGTGTACTGTACAAAACGTTCTTATATTATGGGAAGGAGGGAGTAGCTGTTAATGTAAGTATAGTGATAGACCACGTTCAGTCCTTACAGGAGGACTGCAGAGCTAAACCTCTTCAAAAGCATTGGGTTGATTCTAAATTTATGTAAGAGTCCATACGGATCTTATAATGTCCACCAAATGGACGATTACGAGGCTAACATGTGCAGTGATGCTACATAATCAAACAGCTATGAAAGTAAATATGGTCATACAGGGCAAGAGGTACTCACAAGAGCAATGCAGTGTGCAGTATAGTTGCGAGATTCTATGGTCCCTTGAGAACGAATGTTCTTCTGCTAACAGTTTTCGTACAAGTGAGACATTAAGGCAAATGCAGAAATGTAGTTCAAATTGTGATGTGATATTATAGACAGTACCTTACGCTGCAGCCGAGACCAATGTGTAACAAGATTATTCCAGTCACCGTCGGATAAATGTAGCACCGGAGACTTTACAGAAATTTCGTTCAGAGGCTTGCCATCGAAGTGCGCTTGCCTCAGGTAGGAACGATACTTCATCAATGAGTGCTTGAAAAGGGCAACCAACCCTTTCTCATCATCACAATCCAGTTTGCGCCTCGCCTATTTAAAAGAATGAAATCTTGTGTCTTCTGTCAGCAGAAACATATGCAGTAATGACCATGAATAACATTAGTACATTACTTACGCGTAAGTTGCGGAGGAAGACTGGAAATTGTTCTGTGTCTGCGGTATAATCTTTCCATGAAGGAAAGATGCGCACAAAGTTCCTGACAACAACATACGCTTCATCTTCTAAACTGGGAAGAAATGGAACAGTGGTCCTATTTGCTGCAATTGGGGCTCTCTCTGGTTCAAAAAGGGATTTGGCAACTAGATTTGGTGTACTCTTTGCTGGAATGGGGGGGTTTTGCATCGTACAGCTGGTGCTATGTCAACTGGCATAATCATACTGTTTGCTGCAGTTGAGGTCTGCTGAGTTGGGGCATCAGAAATAACAAGTGTAGTAGGGCTAGAGTCTGCTAGAGTTGGGGTATTTTGTGGGTCAGGTGATATTGCAACTACACCTAATGGGCTATTTGATTTATCAGGTGCCACTACCTTTTCCAAATACTTTGCTTGTGCTCCTCCACGATCAACAATCGCCCTCTTCCTTTTGAATGTCTGATACACAAGAACAACATTTGAATGGATAAATATGATATGATGACAGATGGAATATGTATTGAAAATGGATAGGCAGGGCGTATTCACATACACGATGCGTAATCTAAGCTAATGGCAGTTCAACAAAGTAGAAGCAATGCAAAGCATCAGTTGCAAGATATATGCGAGCAATGTAACCTTGGAAAGTTAGAGCAAGCACCTTGATGGGTGAATAAGATAGGGCATCTTCCTCTGAATCCTCCACTAGGGAGCTACATTGACTTAGGTCTCCCTCTAGCTCAGAATCACTGTTAGGATCATACTCTGAGCATGAATCTGTAGGTGGAGGGTGTTTGCATTGCATTGCATCCAGACTTGATTTCAGTCCCTTAATGCCAAGTTTGACATCCATGGCATTGTTCTGCTTTATTCTTTTCATGCGCGCAAGCTCATAATCATTATGATGCTGTTCAGAATCTGAGATTCATGAAAACATAAAAAGTAGTCAGATTATCTATGGAATGCATTGCGGTTTCAACTCAGAGAGTGTCTCCCTATAAACCCCTGCATATGCAAAGTTCACCTCCCCAACCATGCTGACCAGACCACACACATAGATACACACCCGAGCGGCGAACATGCATTTTTGAAACTAATTTAGGAACATTTAGCTGACCAATTAAACAACTCTGTTTTAATAATATCAGATTCGTATTTGAACAACTAAGATTGATTAGCTTGATGGGTGGAGTAGTGTTATTATGAAACGAAGCACGTATTCTGATCGTATAGTGATCATAAAAGGGGTAAACTCTAAGCATATATTTTTTAGCAAAAGAGGGTTTCCCCTCTGATTTCTATTAAAGAAACCACCAACGAACCAACATAATCAATTAAACCCTAAGCATGATCAATTAAACCGTATTATGGCTGTGCCATGGCAAATTTGAAGCTGCAAACTGGAGAAATGATATTTAGCATCCACTGTTTGCTTCGAACTAAGAAATAAATTCTAAGAGCTGAAAAGAAAGTAGAGTAACCAAGTTAAGATCTATTTTCTCGTTGAGATCAAAAAGTTGACGAGATATGAAGTACCACCTCTCTTGCGGCGCCGTGTAGGCATCAGGGGTGCGATGGCTGCCAGTGGCGTTGAAGCAGATCTGCAACGGTAGACGGGTGCATCAGGGGATAAGTCCCGTTGCGGTGGAAGAGAAGATCGTGTGAGCGGCCCCGGCAAAGAGGACGACGGCGCCGATGAAGCGAGAGGACGCCATGCAAGGCTATTGGTCCGTCGCCGTGGATGAGAAACGTCCATCTCTAGCAGTGGACGACGCGGTCTTGGTAGGCGCTCCGGCATGGTGGAGGACGGTGGCGATGGATGTGGTGGAGGACGGCGGCGATGGTTGGGGTGGCGGATGGAGGCTGGTGTGGGAATGGGGTGTTCTAGCGTGGACGATGTATGAATGGGAAAATGGAGGGAGAGGTATGGGGAACCATGTTTTTGGGACGCGCTTGTCTGAAATATGGGAAAGTTACGAACTTATCCCCTGTTTCAAATTTGGACGTCTCGTCGGTTGGGGATAGGACGGTAATCTCGCATCTCCCAAATATTTGCCGGTAACTATTTCGGGCGAGGAGAGGGTGTTTTGCCGCCCACGGTTGGCGCCCACGGTGTATGAACGGGCTGGCAGGTAGGGCGGTTGTGTCACGTCTGATGGAAGTTACACATCTGCCCCTATTTAAAATATTAGCCTACATCTATTTCGGACGAGGAGAGTTTTTTTTGCCGCCGACTGTGTATGAATGGGGAATAGAGGGGGAAACAGAGGTCTTTCGGACGAGCTTGAATCAAATGAGTTTTGCTGCCCATGTTTGACGCCCACCATGTCGGAATGGGCTCAGAGGCGGTCGTGTCACGTCTAATTGAAGTTACTAACCTACCCCTATTTAGAGCAGTGGAAATCGGGCCGATGGATTGTCCGTGTAATGGGTAGACAGTAATTTCCATCTCCCAAACACTTGGCTTCGGGCAGCCGATGTGGGAGTGGACATTTTGCTGTTTCTTTCGAATTTTGGGACAATAAGCATCCACGTTTACCCTGACAACTAAATTCGAATCCATTTTGTATTCCTATATGAATCTTTATAAATCATTCTATGTGTTTTTATATATCTTCAAAAGGACGACAAAGATGTATTCCACTGTCATATATGAATATGGTTTACAAATGCCGATACTCAAATTCAGAAACTAGAATCCAGTTTAAGGTGAATTCGAATATTTGCAACACTTCATGTCCAACTCAAATGTCACACGCAGCATAATGTGTACTCCCATTTAGATATGTGCACAAGCGATGTATCAAGATTCAAATATCGAGTCAATCAACAAAGAATGTACGGAACTAACAGACATATAAACACTTATAGAGTATATGGATCAATAATATCAACTAACATACATAAGCCAGGTCGCTATACTTTTTTTGGCTACAAAAGCATCCTTTTTTTAGCCAGCATCTTCGCCCTTTCCGATGCGTGCCACTTATGGTCCATCTATACTAGTATTGCTGAATGCACATTCAGCCCGATTGGCATATTTGTAGGTCTGGCACAGCAATCCAAATGAAATGTCTCCGAGTCTTATCAATTAATACAGACTTGTGCTCAAATAAAATTACAAACAAAAAAACAAAATTCAGCCCGATTGGCATATTTGTAGGTCTTGCAAGCATTCCAATACCTAGTTCAATCTCGTTGCCGGCAAGTCTCTTTACTCGTTCTGTAATACATCATCCCGCAACTAACTCATTTAGTTGCAATGCTTGCAAGGCTTAAGTGATGTGCATTACCGAGAGGGCCCAGAGATACCTCTCCGACAATCGGAGTGACAAAACCTAATCTCGAAATACGCCAACCCAACATGTACCTTTGGAGACACCTGTAGTACTCCTTTATAATCACCCAGTTACGTTGTGACGTTTGGTAGTACCCAAAGTGTTCCTCCGGTAAACGGGAGTTGCATAATCTCATAGTTATAGGAACATGTATAAGTCATGAAGAAAGCAATAGCAACATACTAAACGATCGGGTGCTAAGCTAATGGAATGGGTCATGTCAATCAGATCATTCTATTAATGATGTGATCCCGTAAATCAAATAACAACTCATTGTTCATGGTTGGGAAACATAACCATCTTTGATTAACGAGCTAGTCAAGTAGAGGCATACTAGTGACACTTTGTTTGTCTATGTATTCACACATGTATTATGTTTCCGGTTAATACAATTTTAGCATGAATAATAAACATTTATCATGATATAAGGAAATAAATAATAACTTTATTATTGCCTCTAGGGCATATTTCCTTCAGTCTCCCACTTGCACTAGAGTCAATAATCTAGATTACACAGTAATGATTCTCACACCCATGGAGCCTTGGTGCTGATCATGTTTTGCTCGTGGAAGAGGCTTAGTCAACGGGTCTGCAACATTCAGATCCATATGTATCTTGAAAATCTCTATGTCTCCCACCTGGACTAGATCCCGGATGGAATTGAAGCGTCTTTTGATGTGTTTGGTTCTCTTGTGAAATCTGGATTCCTTTGCCAAGGCAATTGCACCAGTATTGTCACAAAAGATTTTCATTGGACCCGATGCACTAGGTATGACACCTAGATCGGATATGAACTCCTTCATCCAGACTCCTTCATTTGCTGCTTTCGAAGCAGCTATGTACTCCGCTTCACATGTAGATCCCGCTACAACGCTTTGTTTAGAACTGCACCAACTTACAGCCCCACCGTTTTGTTGGGGAACGTTGCAGAAAACAAAAATTTTCCTACGGCTTCACCAAGATCCATCTATGAGTTCATCTAGTAACGAGTGATCGGATGCGTCTACATACCTTTGTCGATCGCGAGCGAAAGCGTTCAAAGAACGGGGATGAGGTAGTCGAACACGACGTGATCCAAATCACCGGAGATCCTAGCACCGAACGGATGGTACCTCCACGTTCAACACACGTACGGTCATCGTAACGTCTCCTTCTGCTTGATCCAGCAAGGGGGAAGGAGAAGTTGATGAAGATCCAACAGCACGACGGCGTGGTGGTGGATGCAGGGCGTCGCAGTAGCAGGGCTTCGCCTATACTACGAGAGAGAGATGTAACAGGAGAGAGGGAGGCACCAAAAGGCTGAGGTCTGATGTCCTCCATCTCCCCCACTATATATAGGGGTGTCTAGGGGGGAGCCGGCCCTAGGAGATCCAATCTCCTAGGGGGGCGGTGGCCAAGGGGTGGGGGGGCTTGCCCCCCAAGCAAGGGGGCGCCCCCCTTTAGGGTTTCCCCCAAACCCTAGGCGCATGGGCCCTTTTGGGGCTGGTGCCCTTGGCCCATATAGGCCAAGGCGCACCCCCTACAGCCCATGTGGCCCCCGGGGCAGGTGGCCCCACCCGGTGGACCCCCGGGACCCTTCCGGTGGTCCCGGTACAATACCAGTGACCCCGAAACTTGTCCCGGTGGCCGAAATAGCACTTCCTATATATAATTCTTTACCTACGGACCGTTCCGGAACTCCTCGTGACGTCCGAGATCTCATCCGGGACTCCGAACAACATTCGGGTTACTGCATATACATATCTTCACAACCCTAGCGTCACCGAACCTTAAGTGTGTAGACCCTACGGGTTCGGGAGACAGGCAGACATGACCGAGACGACTCTCCGGTCAATAACCAACAGCGGGATCTGGATACCCATGTTGGCTCCCACATGCTCCACGATGATCTCATCGGATGAACCACGATGTCGAGGATTCAAGCAACCCCGTATGCAATTCCCTTTGTCAATCGATATGTTACTTGCCCGAGATTCGATCGTCGGTATCCCAATACCTCGTTCAATCTCATTACCGGCAAGTCACTTTACTCGTACCGTAATGCATGATCCCGTGACCAAACACTTGGTTACTTTGAGCTCATTATGATGATGCATTACTGAGTGGGCCCAGTGATACCTCTCCGTCATACGGAGTGACAAATCCCAGTCTTGATCCGTGTCAACCCAACAGATACTTTCGGAGATACCCGTAGTCTACCTTTATAGTCACCCAGTTACGTTGTGACGTTTGGTATACCCAAAGCACTCCTACGGTATCCGGGAGTTACACGATCTCATGGTCTAAGGAAAAGATACTTGACATTGGAAAAACTCTAGCAAACGAACTATACGATCTTTATGCTATGTTTAGGATTGGGTCTTGTCCATCACATCATTCTCCTAATGATGTGATCTCGTTATCAATGACATCCAATGTCCATAGTCAGGAAACCATGACTATCTGTTGATCAACGATCTAGTCAACTAGAGGCTTACTAGGGACATGTTGGTGTCTGTTATTCACACATGTATTACGATTTCCGGATAACACAATTATAGCATGAATAAAGACAATTATCATGAACAAGGAAATATAATAATAATGCTTTTATTATTGCCTCTAGGGCATATTTCCAACAGTCTCCCACTTGCACTAGAGTCAATAATCTAGTTACATTGTGATGAATCGAACACCCATGGAATTCTGGTGTTGATCATGTTTTGCCCTAGGGAGAGGTTTAGTCAACGGATCTGCTACATTCAGGTCCGTATGTACTTTACAAATCTCTATGTCTCCATCTTGAACATTTTCACGAATGGAGTTGAAGCGACGCTTGATGTGCCTTGTCTTCTTGTGAAACCTGGGCTCCTTGGCAAATGCAATAGCTCCAGTGTTGTCACAAAAGAGTTTGATTGGCCCCGACGCATTGGGTATGACTCCTAGGTCGGTGATGAACTCCTTCACCCATATTGCTTCATGTGCTGCCTCCGAGGCTGCCATGTACTCTGCTTCACATGTAGATCCCGCCACGACGCTCTGCTTGCAACTGCACCAGCTTACTGCCCCACCATTCAAAATATACACGTATCCGGTTTGTGACTTAGAGTCATCCAGATCTGTGTCGAAGCTAGCGTCGACGTAACCCTTTACGACGAGCTCTTCGTCACCTCCATAAACGAGAAACATTTCCTTAGTCCTTTTCAGGTACTTCAGGATATTCTTGACCGCTGTCCAGTGTTCCTTGCCGGGATTACTTTGGTACCTTCCTACCAAACTTACGGGAAGGTTTACATCAGGTCTGGTACACAGCATGGCATACATAATAGAACCTATGGCTGAGGCATAGGGGATGACACTCATCTCTTCTATATCTTCTGCCGTGGTCGGACATTGAGCTGAGCTCAATTTCATACCTTGTAACACAGGCAAGAACCCCTTCTTAGACTGATCCATATTGAACTTCTTCAATATCTTATCAAGGTATGTGCTTTGTGAAAGACCTATGAGGCGTCTTGATCTATCTCTATAGATCTTGATGCCTAATACATAAGCAGCTTCTCCAAGGTCCTTCATTGAAAAACTCTTATTCAAGTAGGCCTTGATGCTGTCCAAGAGTTCTATATCATTTCCCATCAAAAGTATGTCATCTACATATAATATGAGAAATGCTACAGAGCTCCCACTCACTTTCTTGTAAACGCAGGCTTCTCCATAAGTCTGCGTAAACCCAAACGCTTTGATCATCTCATCAAAGCGAATGTTCCAACTCCGAGATGCTTGCACCAACCCATAAATCGAGCGTTGGAGCTTGCACACTTTGTCAGCATTCTTAGGATCGACAAAACCTTCCGGCTGCATCATATACAATTCTTCCTTAAGGAAACCATTAAGGAATGTCGTTTTGACGTCCATTTGCCATATCTCATAATCATAAAATGCGGCAATTGCTAACATGATTCGGACGGACTTTAGCTTCCCTACCGGTGAGAAAGTCTCATCGTAGTCAACCCCTTGAACTTGTCGATAACCCTTAGCAACAAGCCGAGCTTTATAGATGGTCACATTACCATCCGCGTCTGTCTTCTTCTTAAAGATCCATTTATTTTCTATGGCTCGCCGTTCAACGGGCAAGTCAGTCAAAGTCCATACTTCTTTTCATACACGGATCCTATCTCAGATTTCATGGCTTCTAGCCATTTGTCGGAATCCAGGCCCGCCATCGCTTCTTCATAGTTCGAAGGTTCACCGTTGTCTAACAACATGATTTCCAAGACAGGGTTGCCATACCACTCTGGTGCGGAACGTGTCCTTGTGGACCTTCGAATTTCAGTAGGAGCTTGATCAGAAGTATCTTGATCATTATCATTAACTTCCTCTCTAGTCGGTGCAGGCACCTCAGGAACATTTTCTTGAGTTGCGCCATTTTCCGGTTCAAGAGGTAATACTTCATCAAGTTCTACTTTCCTCCCACTTACTTCTTTCGAGAGAAACTCTTTCTCTAGAAAGAATCCATTCTTGGCAACAAAGATCTTGCCTTCGGATCTGAGGTAGAAGGTATACCCAACAGTTTCTTTAGGGTATCCTATGAAGACGCATTTTTCCGACTTGGGTTCGAGCTTTTCAGGTTGAAGTTTCTTGACATAAGCATCGCATCCCCAAACTTTTAGAAACGACAGCTTAGGTTTCTTCCCAAACCATAATTCATACGGTGTCGTCTCAACGGATTTCGATGGAGCCCTATTTAAAGTGAATGCGGCAGTCTCTAAAGCATAGCCCCAAAAAGATAGCGGTAAATCGGTAAGAGACATCATAGATCGCACCATATCTAATAACGTGCGATTACGAAGTTCGGACACACCATTACGCTGAGGTGTTCCAGGCGGCGTGAGTTGTGAAACTATTCCACATTTTCTTAAGTGTGTGCCAAATTCGTGACTCAAGTATTCTCCTCCACGATCTGATCGTAGAAACTTGATCTTCCTGTCACGTTGATTCTCAACCTCACTCTGAAATTCCTTGAACTTTTCAAAGGTTTCAAACTTGTGTTTCATTAAGTAGATATACTCATATCTACTCAAGTCATCAGTGAGGGTGAGAACATAACGATAGCCACCGCGAGCCTCAACGCTCATTGGACCGCACACATCAGTATGTATGATTTCCAATACGTTGGTTGCTCGCTCCATTGTTCCTGAGAACGGAGTCTTGGTCATTTTACCCATGAGGCATGGTTCGCACGTGTCAAATGATTCATAATCAAGAGACTCTAAAAGTCCATCATCATGGAGCTTCTTCATGCGTTTGACACCTATGTGACCAAGGCGGCAGTGCCACAAGTATGTGGGACTATCATTATCAACCTTACATCTTTTGGTACTCACACTATGAATATGTGTAGCATTACGCTCGAGATTCATTAAGAATAAACCATTCACCATAGGAGCATGACCATAAAACATATCTCTCATATAAATAGAACAACCATTATTCTCGGATTTAAATGAGTAGCCATCTCGAATTAAACGAGATCCCGATACAATGTTCATGCTCAAAGCTGGCACTAAATAACAATTATTAAGGTTTAAAACTAATCCCGAGGGCAAATATAGAGGTAGCGTGCCGACGGCGATCACATTGACCTTGGAACCATTCCCGACGCGCATCGTCACCTCGTCCTTTGCCAGTCTCCGCTTATTCCGCAGCCCCTGCTTTGAGTTACAAATGTGAGCAACTACACCGGTATCAAATACCCAGGAGCTACTACGGGTACTAGTAAGGTACACAGCAATTACATGTATATCATATATACCTTTTGTTTTGCCGGCCTTCTTGTCTGCTAAGTATTTGGGGCAGTTCCACTTCCAGTGACCACTTCCCTTGCAATAAAAGCACTCAGTCTCGGGCTTGGGTCCATTCTTTGGCTTCTTCCCAGCAGCTTGCTTGCCGGGCGCAGCAACTCCCTTGCCGTCCTTCTTGAAGTTCTTTTTACCCTTGCCCTTCTTGAACTTAGTGGTTTTATTGACCATCAACACTTGATGTTCCTTCTTGACTTCTACCTCTGCTGATTTCAGCATTGCAAATACCTCAGGAATGGTCTTTTCCATCCCCTGCATATTTAAGTTCATCACAAAGCTCTTGTAGCTTGGTGGAAGCGACTGGAGGATTCTGTCAATGACCGCATCATCCGGGAGATTAACTCCCAGCTGAGTCAAGCGGTTATGTAACCCAGACATAGTGAGTATGTGCTCACTGACAGAACTATTTTCCTCCATCTTACAGCTAAAGAATTTGTTGGAGACTTCATATCTCTTGACCCGGGCATGAGCTTGAAAAACCATTTTCAGCTCTTCGAACATCTCATATGCTCCATGTCTCTCAAAACGCTTTTGGAGCCCCGGCTCTAAACTGTAAAGCATGCCGCACTGAACGAGGAAGTAGTCATCAGCACGTGTCTGCCAAGCGTTCATAACGTCTTGGTTCTGTGGGACAGGCGGGTCACCTAGCGGTGCTTGTAGGACATAATCTTTCTTGGCAGCTATGAGGATGATCCTCAGGTTCCGGACCCAGTCCGTATAGTTGCTGTCATCGTCTTTCAGCTTGGTTTTCTCTAGGAACGCGTTGAAGTTGAGGACTACGTTGGCCATTTGATCTACAAGACATATTGTAAATATTTTAGACTAAGTTCATGATAATTAAGTTCATCTAATCAATTTATTCAATGAACTCCCACTTAGATAGACATCCCTCTTCTAGTCATCTAAGTATAACATGATCCGAGTCAACTAGGCCGTGTCCGATCATCACGTGAGACAGACTAGTCAACGTCGGTGAACATCTTCATGTTGATCGTATCTTCTATATGACTCATGCTCGACCTTTCGGTCTTCTGTGTTCCGAGGCCATGTCTGTACATGCTAGGCTCGTCAAGTCAACCTAAGTGTTTGCATGTGTAAATCTGTCTTACACCCGTTGTATGTGAACGTTTGGATCAAACACCCGATCATCACGTGGTGCATTGAAACAACGAACTGTCGCAACGGTGCACAGTTAGGGGGAACACTTCTTGAAATTATTATGAGGGATCATCTTATTTACTACCGTCGTTCTAAGTAAACAAGATGCAAAACATGATAAACATCACATGCAATCAAATAATAAACGTGACATGATATGGCCAATATCACATAGCTCCTTTGATCTCCATCTTGGGGCTCCATGATCATCTTGTCACCGGCTTGACACCATGATCTCTATCATCATGATCTCCATCATCGTGTCTCCATGAAGTTGCTCGCCAACTATTACTTCTACTACTATGGCTAACGCGTTTAGCAATAAAGTAAAGTAATTTACATGGCGTTTCTCAATGACACACAGGTCATACAAAAATAAATACAACTCCTATGGCTCCTGCCGGTTGTCATACTCATCGACATGCAAGTCGTGATTCCTATTACAATAGCATGAACAACTCATACATCATATATAGATCATTCATCATTCATCACAACTTTGGCCATATCATATCACAAAGCACTTGCTGCAAAAACAAGTTAGACGTCCTCTAATTGTTGTTGCAAGTTTTACGTGGCTGAATTAGGGTTCTAGCAAGAACGTTTTCTTACCTACGTGAAAGCCACAACGTGATTTGTCAACTTCTATTTACCCTTCATAAGGACCCTTTTCATCGAATCCGCTCCAACTAAAGTAGGAGAGACAGACACCCGCCAGCCACCTTATGCAACTAGTGCATGTTAGTCGGTGGAACCGGTCTCACGTAAGCATACGTGTAAGGTTGGTCCGGGCCGCTTCATCCCACAATACCGTTGAAGCAAGATAAGACTAGTAGCGGCAAGAAAGTTGACAACATCTACGCCCACAATAAATTGTGTTCTACTCGCGCAAGAAGAACTACGCATAGACCTAGCTCTGATACCGCTGTTGGGCAACGTTGCAGAAAACAAAAATTTTCCTACGGCTTCACCAAGATCCATCTATGAGTTCATCTAGTAACGAGTGATCGGATGCATCTACATACCTTTGTAGATCGTGAGCGGAAGCGTTCAAAGAACGGGGATGAGGTAGTCGAACACGACCTGATCCAAATCACCGGAGATCCTAGCACCGAACGGACGGTACCTCCGCGTTCAACACACGTACGGTCAGCGTAACGTCTCCTTCTTCTTGATCCAGCAAGGGGGAAGGAGAAGTTGATGAAGATCCAACAGCATGACGGCGTGGTGGTGGATGCAGGGCGTCACAGTAGCAGGGCTTCGCCTATACTACGAGAGAGAGATGTAACAGGAGAGAGGGAGGCGCCAAAAGGCTGAGGTCTGATGTCCTCCATCTCCCCCACTATATATAGGGGTGTCTAGGGAGGGGAGCCGGCCCTAGGAGATCCAATCTCCTAGGGGGGCGGCGGAAGGGGTGGGGCGCTTGCCCCCCAAGCAAGGGGGCGCACCCCTTTAGGGTTTCCCCCAAACCCTAGGCGCATGGGCCCTTTTGGGGCTGGTGCCCTTGGCCCATATAGGCCAAGGCACACCCCCTACAGCCCATGTGGCCTCCGGGGCAGGTGGCCCCACCCGGTGGACCCCCGGCACCCTTCCGGTGGTCCCGGTACAATACCAGTGACCCCGAAACTTGTCCCGATGGCCGAAATAGCACTTCCTATATATAATTCTTTACCTCCGGACCATTCCGGAACTCCTCGTGATGTCCGGGATCTCATCCGGGACTCCGAACAACATTAGGGTTACTGCATATACATATCTTCACAACCCTAGCGTCACCGAACCTTAAGTGTGTAGACCCTACGGGTTCGGGAGACAGGCAGACATGACCGAGACGACTCTCCGGTCAATAACCAACAGCGGGATCTGGATACCCATGTTGGCTCCCACATGCTCCACGATGATCTCATCGGATGAACCATGATGTCGAGGATTCAAGCAACCCCATATGCAATTCCCTTTGTCAATCGATATGTTACTTGCCCGAGATTCGATCGTTGGTATCCCAATACCTCGTTCAATCTCGTTACCGGCAAGTCACTTTACTCGTACCGTAATGCATGATCCCGTGACCAGACACTTGGTTACTTTGAGCTCATTATGATGATGCATTACTGAGTGGGCCCAGTGATACCTCTCTGTCATACGGAGTGACAAATCCCAATCTTGATCCGTGTCAACCCAACAGATACTTTCGGAGATACCCGTAGTCTACCTTTATAGTCACCCAGTTACGTTGTGACGTTTGGTATACCTAAAGCACTCCTACGGTATCCGGGAGTTACACGATCTCATGGTCTAAGGAAAAGATACTTGACATTGGAAAAACTCTAGCAAACGAACTATACGATCTTTATGCTATGTTTAGGATTGGGTCTTGTCCATCACATCATTCTCCTAATGATGTGATCTCGTTATCAATGACATCCAATGTCCATAGTCAGGAAACCATGACTATCTTTTGATCAACGAGCTAGTCAACTAGAGGCTTACTAGGGACATGTTGGTGTCTGTTATTCACACATGTATTACGATTTCCGGATAACACAATTATAGCATGAATAAAGACAATTATCATGAACAAGGAAATATAATAATAATGCTTTTATTACTGCCTCTAGGGCATATTTCCAACACGTTTAATGTAAACACGTATCCGGTTTGCGATTTAGAATCGTCCGGATCAGTGTCAAAGCTTGCATCAACGTAACCTTTTACGATGAGCTCTTTGTCACCTCCATATACGAGAAGCATATCCTTAGTCCTTTTCAGGTATTTCAGGATGTTCTTGACCGCTGTCCAGTGATCCACTCCTGGATTACTTTGGTACCTCCCTGCTAGACTTATAGCAAGGCACACATCAGGTCTGGTACACAGCATTGCATACATGATAGATCCGATGGCTGATGCATAGGGAACATCTTTCATATTCTCTCTATCTTCTGCAGTGGTCGGGCATTGAGTCTTACTCAACTTCCCACCTTGTAACACAGGCAAGAACCCTTTCTTTGCTTGATCCATTTTGAACTTCTTCAAAATTTTGTCAAGGTATGTGGTTTGTGAAAGTCCAATTAAGTGTCTTGATCTATCTCTATAGATCTTAATGCCTAATATGTAAGCAGCCTCACCGAGGTCTTTCATTGAAAAACTCTTATTCAAGTATCCCTTTATGCTATCCAGAAATTCTACATCATTTCCAATTAGTAATATGTCATCCACATATAATATCAGAAATGCTACAGAGCTCCCACTCACTTTCTTGTAAATACAGGCTTCTCCAAAAGTCTGTATAAAACCAAATGCTTTGATCACACTATCAAAACGTTTATTCCAACTCCGAGAGGCTTGCACCAGTCCATAAATGGATCGCTGGAGCTTGCACACTTTGTTAGCTCCCTTTGGATCGACAAAACCTTCTGGTTGCATCATATACAACTCTTCTTCTAGAAATCCATTCAGGAATGCAGTTTTGACATCCATCTGCCAAATTTCATAATCATAAAATGCGGCAATTGCTAACATGATTCGGACAGACTTAAGCATCGCTATGGGTGAGAAGGTCTCATCGTAGTCAATCCCTTGAATTTGCCGAAAACCTTTTGCGACAAGTCGAGCTTTGTAGACAGTAATATTACCGTCAGCGTCAGTCTTCTTCTTGAAGATCCATTTATTTTCAATTGCTCGCCGATCATCGGGCAAGTCAACCAAAGTCCATACTTTGTTCTCATACATGGATCCCATCTCAGATTTCATGGCTTCAAGCCACTTTGCGGAATCTGGGCTCACCATCGCTTCTTCATAGTTCGTAGGTTCATCATGATCTAGTAGCATGACTTCCAGAACGGGATTACTGTACCACTCTGGTGCGGATCTTACTCTGGTTGATCTACGAGGTTCAGTAGTATCTTGTTCTGAAGTTTCATGATCATCATCATTAGCTTCCTCACTAACTGGTGTAGGTGTCACAGAAATAGTTTTCTGTGATGTACTACTTTCCAATAAGGGAGCAGGTACAGTTACCTCGTCAAGTTCTACTTTCCTCCCACTCACTTCCTTCGAGAGAAACTCCTTCTCCAGAAAGTTTCCGAACTTAGCAACAAAAGTCTTGCCTTCGGATCTATGATAGAAGGTGTATCCAATAGTTTCCTTTGGATATCCTATGAAGACACATTTCTCCGATTTGGGTTCGAGCTTATCAGGTTGAAGATTTTTCACATAAGCATCGCAGCCCCAAACTTTTAGAAACGACAACTTTGGTTTCTTGCCAAACCACAGTTCATAAGGCGTCGTCTCAACGGATTTTGATGGTGCCCTATTTAACGTGAATGCGGCCGTCTCTAGAGCGTACCCCCAAAACGATAGCGGTAAATCAGTAAGAGACATCATAGATCGCACCATATCTAGTAAAGTAAGATTACGACGTTCGGACACACCATTACGCTGTGGTGTTCCGGGTGGCATGAGTTGCGAAACTATTCCACAAATTTTCAAATGTACACCAAACTCGTAACTCAAATATTCTCCTCCACGATCAGATCGTAGAAACTTTATTTTCTTGTTACGATGATTTTCAACTTCACTCTGAAATTCCTTGAACTTTTCAAATGTTTCAGACTTATGTTTCATTAAGTAGATATACCCATATCTGCTCAAATCATCTGTGAAGGTGAGAAAATAACGATATCCGCCACGAGCCTCAATATTCATCGGACCACATACATCTGTATGTATGATTTCCAACAAATCTGTTGCTCTCTCCATAGTACCGGAGAACGGCGTTTTGGTCATCTTGCCCATGAGGCACGGTTCGCAAGTACCAAGTGATTCATAATCAAGTGGTTCCAAAAGTCCATCAGTATGGAGTTTCTTCATGCGCTTTACACCGATATGACCTAAACGGCAGTGCCACAAATAAGTTGCACTATCATTATCAACTCTGCATCTTTTGACTTCAACATTATGAATATGTGTGTTACTACTATCGAGATTCAACAAGAATAGACCACTCTTCAATGGTGCATGACCATAAAAGATATTATTCATATAAATAGAACAACCATTATTCTCTGATTTAAATGTATAACCGTCTCGCATCAAACAAGATCCAGAAATAATGTTCATGCTTAACGCTGGCACCAAATAACAATTATTTAGGTCTAATATTAATCCCGAAGGTATATGTAGAGGTAGCGTGCCGACTGCGATCACATCGACTTTGGAACCGTTTCCCACGCGCATCGTCACCTCGTCCTTAACCAATCTTCGCTTGATCCGTAGTCCCTGTTTTGAGTTGCAAATATTAGCAACAGAACCTGTATCAAATACCCAGGTGCTACTGCGAGCATTAGTAAGGTACACATCAATAACATGTATATCACATATACCTTTGTTCACCTTGCCATCCTTCTTATCCGCCAAATACTTGGGGCAGTTCCGCTTCCAGTGACCAGTCTGCTTGCAATAGAAGCACTCAGTTTCAGGCTTAGGTCCAGGTTTGGGTTTCTTCTCTTGAGTAGCAACTTGCTTGCCGTTCTTTTTGAAGTTCCCCTTCTTCTTTCCTTTGCCCTTTTTCTTGAAACTAGTGGTCTTGTTGACCATCAACACTTGATGCTCCTTCTTGATTTCTACCTCCGCAGCTTTCAGCATCGTGAAGAACTCGGGAATAGTCTTATTCATCCCTTGCATATTATAGTTCATCACGAAGCTCTTGTAGCTTGGTGGCAGTGATTGGAGAATTCTGTCAATGATGCAATCATCTGGAAGATTAACTCCCAATTGAATCAAGTGATTATTATACCCAGACATTTTGAGTATATGCTCACTAACAGAACTGTTCTCCTCCATCTTGCAGCTATAGAACTTATTGGAGACTTCATATCTCTCAATCCGGGCATTTGCTTGAAATATTAACTTCAACTCCTGGAACATCTCATATGCTCCATGACGTTCAAAACGTCGTTGAAGTCCCGATTCTAAGCCGTAAAGCATGGCACACTGAACTATCGAGTAGTCATCAGCTTTGCTCTGCCAGACGTTCATAACATCCGGTGTTGCTCCTGCAGCAGGCCTGGCACCCAGCGGTGCTTCCAGGACGTAATTCTTCTGTGCAGCAATGAGGATAATCCTCAAGTTACGGACCCAGTCCGTGTAATTGCTACCATCATCTTTCAACTTTGCTTTCTCAAGGAACGCATTAAAATTCAACAGAACAACAGCACGAGCCATCTATCTACAAACAAGCATAAACAAGCAAGATACTTATCAGGTACTAAGTTTCATGATAAATTTAAGTTCAGTTAATTTACTTAAAGAACTCCCACTTAGATAGACGTCCCTCTAATCCTCTAAGTGATTACGTGATCCAAATCAACTAAACCATGTCCGATCATCGGGTGAGATGGAGTAGTTTCATTGGTGAACATCATTATGTTGATCATATCTACTATATGATTCACGCTCGACCTTTCGGTCTCCGTGTTCCGAGGCCATATCTGTATATGCTTGGCTCGTCAAGTATAACCTGAGTATTCCGCGTGTGCAACTGTTTTGCACCCGTTGTATTTGAACGTAGAACCTATCACACCCGATCATCACGTGGTGTCTCAGCATGAAGAACTTTCGCAACGGTGCATACTCAGGGAGAACACTTCTTGATAATTAGTGAGAGATCATCTTATAATGCTACCGTCAATCAAAGAAAGATAAGATGCATAAAAGATAAACATCACATGCAATCAATATAAGTGATATGATATGGCCATCATCATCTTGTGCTTGTGATCTCCATCTCCGAAGCATCATCGTGATCACCATCGTCACCGGCATGACACCTTGATCTCCATCGTAGCGTCGTTGTCGTCTCGCCAAGCTTGTGCTTCCACAACTATCGCTACCGTTTAGTGATAAAGTAAAGCATTACATCGCGATTGCATTGCATACAATAAAGCGACAACCATATGGCTCCTGCCAGTTGCCGATAACTCGGTTACAAAACATGATCATCTCATACAATAAAAATCAGCATCATGTCTTGACCATATCACATCACAACATGCCCTACGCATCAAAACCACAACGATAGTTTGTCAAGTTGGTGCTGTTTTAACCTTCGCAAGGACCGGGCGTAGCCACACTCAGTTCAACTAAATTTGGAGAAACTGTCACCCACAAGCCACCTCTGTGCAAAGCACGTCGGGAGAACCGGTCTCGCGTAAGCGTACGCGTAATGTCAGTCTGGGCCGCTTCATCCAACAATACCGCCGAACCAAAGTATGACATGCTGGTAAGCAGTATGACTTATATCGCCCACAACTCACTTGTGTTCTACTCATGCATATAACATCAACATATAAAACCTAGGCTCGGATGCCACTGTTGGGGAACGTAGTATTTCAAAAATTTCCTACGCACACGCAAGATCATGTGATGCATAGCAACGAGAGGGGGGAGTGTGATCTACATACCTAGTAGATCGACAACGGAAGCGTTTGGTTGATGTAGTCGTACGTCTTCACGGCCCGACCGATCAAGCACCGAAACTACGGCACCTCCGAGTTTTAGCACACGTTCAGCTCGATGACGATCCCCGGACTCCGATCCAGCAAAGTGTCGGGGAAGAGTTCCGTCAGCACGACGGCGTGGTGACGATCTTGATGTACTACTGCAGCAGGGCTTCGCCTAGACTCCGCTACAATATTATCGAGGACTATGGTGGCTGGGGCGCCGCACACGGCTAAGGAAAAGATCACGTGGATCAACTTGTGTGTCTCTGGGGTGCCCCTGCCTCTGTATATAAAGGACTAAAGGGGGGAAGGTTGGCCGGCCAAGGAGGGCGCGCCAGCAGAGTCCTACTCCCTCTGGGAGTAGGATTCCCCCCCCCCCCCAATCCTAGTTGGAATAGGATTCGCGGAGGGGGGAAAAGAGAGAGAGGGGCCGGCCCCCTCTCCTTGTCCTATTCGGACCAAGGGAGGGGAGGGGCGCGCGGCCCATGAGGGGCTGCCTCTTCTCTTTTCCACTAAGGCCCATCATGGCCCATATAGCTCCCGGGGGGTTCCGGTAACCTCCCGGTACTCCGGTAAAATCCCGATTTCACCCGGAATACTTCCGATATCCAAACATAGGCTTCCAATATATCAATCCTTATGTCTCGACCATTTCAAGACTCCTCATCATGTCCGTGATCACATCCGGGACTCCGAACAACCTTCGGTACATCAAAATGCATAAACTCATAATATAACTGTCATCGTAACCTTAAGCGTGCGGACCCTACGGGTTCGAGAACAATGTAGACATGACCGAGACACGTCTCCGGTCAATAACCAATAGCGGGACCTGGATGCCCATATTGGCTCCTACATATTCTACGAAGATCTTTATCGGTCAAACCGCATAACAACATACGTCGTTCCCTTTGTCATCGGTATGTTACTTGCCCGAGATTCGATCGTCGGTATTCCAATACCTAGTTCAATCTCGTTGCCGGCAAGTCTCTTTACTCGTTCTGTAATACATCATCCCGCAACTAACTCATTTAGTTGCAATGCTTGCAAGGCTTAAGTGATGTGCATTACCGAGAGGGCCCAGAGATACCTCTCCGACAATCGGAGTGACAAAACCTAATCTCGAAATACGCCAACCCAACATGTACCTTTGGAGACACCTGTAGTACTCCTTTATAATCACCCAGTTACGTTGTGACGTTTGGTAGTACCCAAAGTGTTCCTCCGGTAAACGGGAGTTGCATAATCTCATAGTTATAGGAACATGTATAAGTCATGAAGAAAGCAATAGCAACATACTAAACGATCGGGTGCTAAGCTAATGGAATGGGTCATGTCAATCAGATCATTCTCTTAATGATGTGATCCCGTAAATCAAATAACAACTCATTGTTCATGGTTAGGAAACATAACCATCTTTGATTAACGAGCTAGTCAAGTAGAGGCATACTAGTGACACTTTGTTTGTCTATGTATTCACACATGTATTATGTTTCCGGTTAATACAATTTTAGCATGAATAATAAACATTTATCATGATATAAGGAAATAAACAATAACTTTATTATTGCCTCTAGGGCATATTTCCTTCAGTGTACTCCCATTTAGATATGTGCACAAGCGATGTATCAAGATTCAAATACCGTGTCAATCAACCAAGAATGTACGGAACTAACAGACATATAAACACTTATAGAGTATATGGATCAATAATATCAACTAACATACATGAGCCAGGTCGCTGTACTTTTTTTGGCTACAACAGCATCCTTTTTTTAGCCAGCATCTTGGCCCTTTCCGATGCGTGCCACTTATGGTCCATCTATACTAGTATTGCTGAAGGCACATTCAGCCCGATTGGCATATTTGTAGGTCTGGCACAGCAATCCAAATGAAATGTCTCCGAGTCTTATCAATTAATACAGACTTGTGCTCAAATAAAACTACAAACAAAAAAGCAAAAAAAACAATTATTACATGATCTCTAAAACAAATGGTTTGATTGATTACATGAACAGACAACACAAAGGTTATTCAACTATGGAAAGAACATTTCACCTATGATTTACCAAGTAGAAATTTAATTTCCTTTTTTCCTTCAGGACCTTAACAATCTGGTCAGTCTCAGCTTGCTTCATTTTGAAATCCACCAAATATTTAATGGTTGTCTTGAGTACTGCTTGTAATTGTGCTGTTTGCTTCCTCAACATGTCAACTTCATCTCTAAGTGCAGAAGCAGAATCTCTTTCTACCACTAGTTTAGCCTCTAGAGCATCAGTAGTTGGCAATGTTGGAAATATGCCCTAGAGGCAATAATAAAAGCATTATTATTATATTTCTTTGTTCATGATAATTGTCTTTATTCATGCTATAACTGTATTATCCGGAAATCATAATACACGTGTGAATACATAGACCATAATATGTCCCTACTAAGCCTCTAGTTGACTAGCTCGTTGATCAACAGATAGTCATGATTTCCTGGCTATGGACATTGGATGTCATTGATAACGGGATCACATCATTAGGAGAATGATGTGATGGACAAGACCCAATCCTAAGCATAGTACAAAGATCGTGTAGTTCGTTTGCTAGAGCTTTTCCAATGTCAAGTATCTTTTCCTTTGACCATGAGATCGTGTAACTCCCGGATACCGTAGGAGTGCTTTGGGTGTATCAAACGTCACAACGTAACTGGGTGACTATAAAGGTGCATTACAGGTATCTCCGAAAGTGTCTGTTGGGTTGACACGGATCGAGACTGGGATTTGTCACTCTGGATAACGGAGAGGTATCACTGGGCCCACTCGGTAATGCATCATCATTATGAGCTCAAGGTGACCAAGTGGTTGATCACGGGATCATGCATTACGGTACGAGTAAAGTGACTTGCCGGTAATGAGATTGAACAAGGTATTGGGATACCGACGATCGAGTCTCGGGCAAGTAACATACCGATTGACAAAGGGAATTGTATATGGGGTTGATTAATCCTCGACATCGTGGTTCATCCGATGAGATCATCGTGGAGCATGTGGGAGCCATCATGGGTATCCAGATCCCGCTGTTGGTTATTGACCGGAGAGTCGTCTCGGTCATGTCTGCTTGTCTCCCGAACCCATAGGGTCTACACACTTAAGGTTCGGTGACGCTAGGGTTATGAAGATATGAATATGCAGTAACCCGAATGTTGTTCGGAGTCCCGGATGAGATCCCGGACGTCACGAGGAGTTCCGGAATGGTCCGGAGGTAAAGAATTATATATAGGAAGTGCTGTTTCGGCCATCGGGACAAGTTTCGGGGTTATCGGTATTGTACCGGGACCACCGGAGGGGTCCCGGGGGCCCACCGGGTGGGGCCACCTGTCCCGGGGGGGCACATGGGCTGTAGGGGGTGCACCTTGGCCTTCATGGGCCAAGGGCACCAGCCCTACTAGGCCCATGCGCCTAGGGTTTCCACCACGGAGGAGTCCAAGTGGTGGAAGGCACCCCGAGGTGCCTTGGGGGGGGAGGGAAACCCTCCCCTGGCCGCCGCACCTAGGAGATTGGATCTCCTAGGCTGCGCACCACCCCCCCTTGGCCCTCCTATATATAGTGGGGGAGAGGAGAGATTTCATACCTCAGCCTTTGGTGCTTCCTCTCTCCCCGTTACGTCTCTCTCTCGTAGTATAGGCGAAGCCCTGCTACTGTGACGCCCTGCATCCACCACCACGCCATCGTGCTGCTGGATCTTCATCAACCTCTCTTCCCCCCTTGCTGGATCAAGAAAGGAGGAGACGTCATCCGTTCCGTACGTGTGTTGAACGCGGAGGCACCGTCCGTTCGGTGCTTGATCATCGGTGATTTGAATCACGTCGTGTTCGACTACATCATCCCCGTTCTTTGAACACTTCCACTCGCGATCTACAAGGTACGTAGATGCATCTAATCACTCGTTGCTAGATGAACTCCTAGATGGATCTTGGTGAAACGAGTAGGAAAATTTTTGTTTTCTGCAACGTTCTCCAACAGTGGCATCATGAGCTAGGTCTATGCGTAGTTCTCTTGCACGAGTAAGAACACAAAGTAGTTGTGGGCGTTGATTTTGTTCAATATACTTGCCGTTACTAGTCTTATCTTGATTCGGCGGCATCGTGGGATGAAGCAGCCCGGACCGACCTTACACGTACTCTTACGTGAGACAGGTTCCACCGACTGACATGCACTAGTTGCATAAGGTGACTAGCGGGTGTCTGTCTCTCCTACTTTAGTCGGATCGGATTCGATGAAAAGGGTCCTTATGAAGGGTAAATAGCAATTGGCATATCACGTTGTGGTCATTGCGTAGGTAAGAAACGTTCTTGCTAGAAACCCATAGCAGCCACGTAAAACATGCAAACAACAATTAGAGGACGTCTAACTTATTTTTGCAGGGTATGCTATGTGATGTGATATGGCCAAAAGGATGTGATGAATGATATATGTGATGTATGAGATTGATCATGTTCTTGTACAAGGAATCACGACTTATATGTCGATGAGTATGACGATCTACAAGGATGATCATGGAGCCCCAAGATGGAGATCAAAGGAGCTATGTGATATTGGCCATATCATGTCACTATTATTATTTGATTACATGTGATGTTTATCATGTTTTGCATCTTGTTTACTTAAAACGACGGTAGTAAATAAGATGATCCCTTACAACAATTTCAAGAAGTGTTCTCCCCTAACTGTGCACCGTTGCTACAGTTCGTCGCTTCGAAGCACCACGTGTTAATCGGGTGTGATAGATCCTTTCGTTCACATACAACGGGTGTAAGAAGTTTTACACATGCAAAAACACTTAGGGTTAACTTGACGAGCCTAAGCATGTGAAGACATGGCCTCGGAACACAGAGACCGAAAGGTCGAACACGAGTCGTATGGAAGATACGATCAACATGGAGATGTTCACCGACGATGACTAGTCCATCTCACGTGTTAATCGGACACGGATTAGTTGACTTGGATCGTGTAACACTTGGATGACTAGAGGGATGTCTAATCTGAGTGGGAGTTCATTAATAATTTGATTAGATGAACTTAATTATCATGAACTTAGTCTAAAATCTTTACAATATGTCTTGTAGATCAAATGGCCAACGTTGTATTCAATTTCAACGCGTTCCTAGAGAAAACCAAGCTGAAAGACGATGACAGCAACTATACGGACTGGGTCCGGAACCTGAGGATCATCCTCATAGCTGCCAAGAAAGATTATGTCCTACAAGCACCGCTAGGTGATCCACCCGTCCCACAGAACCAAGACGCTATGAACGCTTGGCAGACACGTACTGATGACTACTCCCTCGTTCAGTGCGGCATGCTTTACAGCTTAGAGCCGGGGCTCCAAAAGCGTTTTGAGAGACATGGAGAATATGAGATGTTCGAAGAGCTAAAAATGGTTTTTCAAGCTCATGCCCGGATCGAGAGATATGAAGTCTCCGATAAGTTCTTCAGCTGTAAGATGGAGGAAAATAGTTCTGTCAGTGAGCACATACTCACTATGTCTGGGTTACATAACCGCTTGACTCAGCTGGGAGTTAATCTCCCGGATGACGCGGTCATTGACAGAATCCTCCAGTCGCTTCCACCAAGCTACAAGAGCTTTGTGATGAACTTTAATATGCAGGGGATGGTAAAGACCATTCCTGAAGTATTTGCTATGCTGAAATCAGCAGAGGTAGAAGTCAAGAAGGAACATCAAGTGTTGATGATGAATAAAACCACTAAGTTCAAGAAGGGCAAGGGTAAGAAAGCCTTCAAGAAGGACGGCAAGGAAGTTGCTGCGCCCGGCAAGCAAGCTGTCGGGAAGAAGTCAAAGAATGGACCCAAGCCTGAGACAGAGTGCTTTTATTGCAAAGGGAAGGGTCACTGGAAGCGGAACTGCCCTAAATACTTAGCGGATAAGAAGGCCGGCAACACCAAAGGTATATTTGATATACATGTGATTGATGTGTACCTTACCAGTACTCGTAGTAACTCCTGGGTATTTGATACCGGTGCCATTACTCATATTTGTAACTCACCACAGGAGCTGCGGAATAAACGGAAACTGGAGAAGGACGAGGTGACGATGCGCGTCAGGAATGGTTCCAAGGTTGATGTGATCGCCGTCGGCACGCTACCTCTACATTTACCTACGGGATTAGTTATAAACCTCAATAATTGTTATTTAGTGCCATGTCTGAGCATGAACATTGTATCAGGATCTCGTTTAATACGAGATGGCTACTCATTTAAATCCGAGAATAATGGTTGTTCTATTTATATGAGAGATATGTTTTATGGTCATGCTCCGATAGTCAATGGTTTATTCTTAATGACTCTCGAGCGTATTACTACACATATTCATAGTGTGAATACCAAAAGATGTAAAGTTGATAATGATAGTCCCACATACTTGTGGCACTGCCGCCTTGGTCACATAGGTGTCAAACGCATGAAGAAGCTCCATGCAGATGGACTTTTAGAATCTCTTGATTATGAATCATTTGACACATGCGAACCATGCCTCATGGGAAAAATGACCAAGACTCCGTTCTCAGGAACAATGGAGCGAGCAACCAACTTATTGGAAATCATACATACTGATGTGTGCGGTCCAATGAGTGTTGAGGCTCGCGGTGGCTATCGTTATGTTCTCACCCTCACTGATGACTTAAGTAGATATGGGTATGTCTACTTAATGAAACACAAGTCTGAAACCTTTGACAAGTTCAAGGAATTTCAGAGTGAAGTTGAGAATCAACGTGACAGGAAAATCAAGTTTCTACGATCAGATCGTGGAGGAGAATACTTGAGTCACGAATTTGGCACACACTTAAGAAAATGTGGAATAGTTTCACAACTAACGCCGCCTGGAACACCTCAGCGTAATGGTGTGTCCGAACGTCGTAATCGCACTTTTTTAGATATGGTGCGATCTATGATGTCTCTTGCCGATTTACCGTTATCTTTTTGGGGCTATGCTTTAGAGACTGCCGCATTCACTTTAAATAGGGCTCCGTCGAAATCCGTTGAGACGACACCGTATGAATTATGGTTTGGGAAGAAACCTAAGCTGTCGTTTCTAAAAGTTTGGGGATGCGATGCTTATGTCAAGAAACTTCAACCTGAAAAGCTCGAACCCAAGTCGGAAAAATGCGTCTTCATAGGATACCCTAAAGAAACTTATGGGTATACCTTCTACCTCAGATCCGAAGGCAAGATCTTTGTTGCCAGGAATGGATTCTTTCTAGAGAAAGAGTTTCTCTCGAAAGAAGTAAGTGGGAGGAAAGTAGAGCTTGATGAAGTATTACCTCTTGAACCGGTAAATGGCGCAACTCAAGAAAATGTTCCTGAGGTGCCTGCACTGACTAGAGAGGAAGTTAATGATGATGATCAAGATACTTCTGATCAAGCTCCTACTGAAATTCGAAGGTCCACAAGGACACGTTCCGCACCAGAGTGGTACGGCAACCCTGTCTTGGAAATCATGTTGTTAGACAACAGTGAACCTTCGAACTATGAAGAAGCGATGGCGGGCCCGGATTCCGACAAATGGCTAGAAGCCATGAAATCCGAGATAGGATCCATGTATGAAAACGAAGTATGGACTTTGACTGACTTGCCCGTTGAACGGCGAGCCATAGAAAATAAATGGATCTTTAAGAAGAAGACAGACGCGGATGGTAATGTGACCATCTATAAAGCTAGGCTTGTCGCTAAGGGTTATCGACAAGTTCAAGGGGTTGACTACGATGAGACTTTCTCACCGGTAGCGAAGCTGAAGTCCGTCCGAATCATGTTAGCGATTTCCGCATTCTATGATTATGAAATATGGCAAATGGACGTCAAAACGGCATTCCTTAATGGTTTCCTTAAGGAAGAATTGTATATGATGCAGCCGGAAGGTTTTGTTGATCCTAAGAATGCTAACAAGGTGTGCAAGCTCCAACGCTCGATTTATGGGCTGGTGCAAGCATCTCGGAGTTGGAAAATTCGCTTTGATGAGATGATCAAAGCGTTTGGGTTTACGCAGACTTATGGAGAAGCCTGCGTTTACAAGAAAGTGAGTAGGAGCTCTATAGCATTTCTCATACTATATGTAGATGACATACTTTTGATGGGAAATGATATAGAACTCTTGGACAGCATCAAGGCCTACTTGAATAAAAGTTTTTCAATGAAGGACCTTGGAGAAGCTGCTTATATATTAGGCATCAAGATCTACAGAGATAGATCAAGATGCCTCATAGGTCTTTCACAAAGCACATACCTTGATAAGATTTTGAAGAAGTTCAAAATGGATCAGTCCAAGAAAGGGTTCTTGCCTGTTTTGCAAGGTATGAAATTGAGCTCAGCTCAATGTCCGACCACGGCAGAAGAGATAGAAGAGATGAGTGTCATCCCCTATGCCTCAGCCATAGGTTCTATTATGTATGCCATGCTGTGTACCAGACCTGATGTAAACCTTGCCGTAAGTTTGGTAGGAAGGTACCAAAGTAATCCCGGCAAGGAACACTGGACAGCGGTCAAGAATATCCTAAAGTACCTGAAAAGGACTAGGGAAATGTTTCTCGTTTATGGAGGTGACGAAGAGCTCGTCGTAAAGGGTTATGTCGACGCTAGCTTCGACACAGATCTGGATGACTCTAAGTCACAAACCGGATACGTGTATATGTTGAATGGTGGAGCAGTGAGCTGGTGCAGCTGCAAACAGAGCGTCGTGGCGGGATCTACATGTGAAGCGGAGTACATGGCAGCCTCGGAGGCAGCACATGAAGCAATATGGGTGAAGGAGTTCATCACCGACCTAGGAGTCATACCCAATGCGTCGGGGCCAATCAAACTCTTTTGTGACAAAACTGGAGCTATTGCACTTGCCAAGGAGCCCAGGTTTCACAAGAAGACAAGGCACATCAAGCGTCGCTTCAACTCCATTCGTGAAAATGTTCAAGATGGAGACATAGAGATTTGTAAAGTACATACGGACCTGAATATAGCAGATCCGTTGACTAAACCTCTCCCTAGGGCAAAACATGATCAACACCAAAATTCCATGGGTGTTCGATTCATCACAATGTAACTAGATTATTGACTCTAGTGCAAGTGGGAGACTGTTGGAAATATGCCCTAGAGGCAATAATAAAAGCATTATTATTATATTTCTTTGTTCATGATAATTGTCTTTATTCATGCTATAACTGTATTATCCGGAAATCGTAATACACGTGTGAATACATAGACCATAATATGTCCCTAGTAAGCCTCTAGTTGACTAGCTCGTTGATCAACAAATAGTCATGATTTCCTGGCTATGGACATTGGATGTCATTGATAACGAGATCACATCATTAGGAGAATGATGTGATGGACAAGACCCAATCCTAAGCATAGTACAAAGATCGTGTAGTTCGTTTGCTAGAGCTTTTCCAATGTCAAGTATCTTTTCCTTTGACCATGAGATCGTGTAACTCCCGGATACCGTAGGAGTGCTTTGGGTGTATCAAACGTCACAACGTAACTGGGTGACTATAAAGGTGCATTACAGGTATCTCCGAAAGTGTCTGTTGGGTTGACACGGATCGAGACTGGGATTTGTCACTCTGGATAACGGAGAGGTATCACTGGGCCCACTCGGTAATGCATCATCATTATGAGCTCAAGGTGACCAAGTGGTTGATCACGGGATCATGCATTACGGTACGAGTAAAGTGACTTGCCGGTAACGAGATTGAACAAGGTATTGGGATACCGACGATCGAGTCTCGGGCAAGTAACATACCGATTGACAAAGGGAATTGTATACGGGGTTGATTAATCCTCGACATCGTGGTTCATCCGATGAGATCATCGTGGAGCATGTGGGAGCCATCATGGGTATCCAGATCCCGCTATTGGTTATTGACCGGAGAGTCGTCTCGGTCATGTCTGCTTGTCTCCCGAACCCGTAGGGTCTACACACTTAAGGTTCGGTGACGCTAGGGTTATGAAGATATGAATATGCAGTAACCCGAATGTTGTTCGGAGTCCCGGATGAGATCCCGGACGTCACGAGGAGTTCCGGAATGGTCCGGAGGTAAAGAATTATATATAGGAAGTGCTATTTCGGCCATCGGGACAAGTTTCGGGGTTATCGGTATTGTACCGGGACCACCGGAGGGGTCCCGGGGGCCCACCGGGTGGGGCCACCTGTCCCGGGGGGCCACATGGGCTGTAGGGGGTGCGCCTTGGCCTTCATGGGCCAAGGGCACCAGCCCTACTAGGCCCATGCGCCTAGGGTTTCCACCACGGAGGAGTCCAAGTGGTGGAAGGCACCCCGAGGTGCCTTGGGGGGGAGGGAAACCCTCCCCTGGCCGCCGCACCTAGGAGATTGGATCTCCTAGGCTGCGCACCACCCCCCCTTGGCCCTCCTATATATAGTGGGGGAGAGGAGAGATTTCATACCTCAGCCTTTGGTGCTTCCTCTCTCCCCGTTACGTCTCTCTCTCGTAGTATAGGCGAAGCCCTGCTACTGTGACGCCCTGCATCCACCACCACGCCGTCGTGCTGCTGGATCTTCATCAACCTCTCTTCCCCCCTTGCTGGATCAAGAAAGGAGGAGACGTCATCCGTTCCATACGTGTGTTGAACGCGGAGGCACCGTCCGTTCGGTGCTTGATCATCGGTGATTTGAATCACGTCGTGTTCGACTACATCATCCCCGTTCTTTGAACGCTTCCGCTCGCGATCTACAAGGTACGTAGATGCATCTAATCACTCGTTGCTAGATGAACTCCTAGATGGATCTTGGTGAAACGAGTAGGAAAATTTTTGTTTTCTGCAACGTTCCCCAACAGGCAATTCATAATGCACGATTGGGCCAGTGCCACTGCTGTGGGATGATGCAACGTCCATGGGGACCTCGCTCTTTGATCTTGGGCTAACCTGTTTTGCCATTAAAGTTCCGATTGGATTCAGAAAAGTTGAAGTTAGCAAAACATCTCAACTGGGAGTTATAACAGCAAACCAGTTAAGCAAACAAGGAATTAAAGAGTTTCAATTGGATGCTGAAAAGTAGTTATTAACATCATTGTAACCCGCTGTTGCAGCAGCAAAGCAGTTAAACAAACAAGTAGATATTTAAGTTAAGGCAAACAGGTAATTCTTAACAGTAAGTATCAAACACATAGATAGGCGCAGTCTACAATATGATTAACATGATGTGCCATTATGTAATCAATAGCAAACTAAATTAAGCCAAGCAACGTAATTGAACAATTTTGCAATAAGTGGCTAACTAAAATTCCAAGAAGCAGGTAACTGAACTTATGCTAGTTCTTTGTACAGGCACACTGCAACTTCTTTTTCGCTTACATGGTTGTACAAAGGAGTCCATGGCATCAATTGCTTGGATACGCAGTCCTAATACTTCTTTCTTCCCACATTGCATGGGTAAGTCGAATGGTTAATCTGGTAAGATGGTGCGTCCTTGATATGTTATATGAGGACGTGTAGTCAGACTAGTTGTAGCCAAACACATCACACTGGCTTTTACGGTATATTTCATGCGATTACTTTTGGCATATCGAGATCTAAGCAATCTATAATAGGATGAAAAGACTGGCATCTTTCACATTATTGGCGAACTCAGTTCATAGAAACAAGCAATTCAACCATTCTGTGGGTAAATCAAAAGCGCCACTGGAATATTTTTCACTATCCAATCATACACGCAAAAAGGGGCGACGCCACCATAGGGGCTGGTATGGGTGGCCGCCTCAGGTGGCTGGAAAGTGTGCACCTAGTTTGAGTCGTCCAGGTTGGCCCATTCTAGTTTTGTTCGTCCCAACGCACGAGCAGGCAATGTAAAAAATGAAGAAAAATGTTTCAATTTGGATGGCCCAAAAACATAAGTGATAGGCAGGCCCTATAGCAGGCTCGCGGCCCAAATGAGCGCCTCCCATATCGATCGACAGCAGGAAAAATCCCAATTCATTCGCTCCAGCCTCAAGTCTGGTTCGCTCCTAACCTAGCCGCCGCTGGATAGACCGACACGGCACTTCCTCGCGCCCTCGTTGGAGGGCGGTCGCCGGGCTTCAAGCGAACGGAAGGACAAGAAGATGAAGATCCAACCCTGGGTGTAGCCTGCGTGGGAGGCAGTGGCGGCAGCACGGGCATGGCATCGAGCTTGCGCAAACGGACAGTCGCTAATTGCAAGAGTAGCATGCGCAACGAGCAGGTACATCACATCCCTGATTATATCTAATTCAACTCTTCAATTTCTGGCCAATAGTTAAACCTGACGGTGTTGTAAAACTGCTTGTATGTAGGGAATCTATGAGAAAATGAAACCAATTTCTACTTATTTTATAACTCCCCCAATCAATACTGAACTGACTGAATCTGATGTATCTAATCAAGTTTCCGATGCAAACATACAAGCTCATGTTGTTCATGAGCCTGAAGTGTCTAATGAACAGACTGCTAATGAAGGATTTGATGCAAACATTTTACATGCTCCTGGTGATGAACATATAGTGTCTAATGAGGGATCTAATGCAAGCATTTTGCAAGCTCATTGAAGGATTTAGTGTCTAATGATGACCTACTATGTTGAGAGAGACAGAGATTTGCAGGCATTGATGACAAGAAAATTATAGTGCATTTTCATAGCTTGAGGAAACGTCGAGGCCATCTACCAGAAAGTCCCCGTATCATGACAACATAGCATAAATACTTTTCTAATCTGTTGTTTGAAACTATTGGCATACTTGTGCATGATAGATATATTGATATGCAGTTTGCGCACTGGTTATACGTGCAATTACACTTCGATATTTTCAGCCAGAGAACGAATAATTCAAGCAGGTACAGACCATGTTTGTAGTCCTTGTACACCATGTTGCATTTTATGTTTTTTGGTGCTTGCATCATTTAGTGTTTATAATCTGAACTACTTTGGATCATTAGCTGGTTTTCAAAGTGCATGTAGCTTCACATTTCTCTAGTTATGTTGATTTCTGGAGTGCAAGTGCCTTGGTATTTTTTAAGTTAAATGTTCGCCCCTGGTAACTTGAATTCATCGATCAGCCACTGCACACAAATCATACACGAATACCAGTACGAATTAAATGAAATGCAGGGACTTACGCTAGCTCATTGTACAGGCTCACTTCAGCTCTGATTGCGCTTGGGATGTTCCATGTACAAGTTCATGTTACCACTTGCTTGGATGTGCAGGCCTTGTGCTCCTTGCATCCCCCTCTGCATTTTTGACACGGCGAATGGTTGATCAAATAAGAGGAATCGACCTTGATGTTGTACCGGAGGACAGATACTTACAAGGTTATACGGGTGTGCAAGATGTGTACCAGATCCCGTAGCGCCGTCATGCTTCGCTAAAATATGGATTTGCTTGTTTCAGATGATATCTCCAGAAGAAATAAGAGTTAAGGTCAGAGTTGCATAGGCGTGTAAGCTAAGAGAGCAGTGAAAGGATATCCAAACATCGTTGGAACAGTGCACAAGGGAGTGATGTGTGGATACCTAGTTCGGGCCGGCGTTTGGGCATGCTCGCCTAGCTAGAGTCCGGGTCACTTCAGAGCCGTTGAGGGTGATGCGCTGGCGTTGGCTGGCCGTGCACGGATGCAGATCTTGAGTGGCAGCGGAGCGCTACGATGCGGTGGACGAGACCGTTGGTGAAGCCCCAACGGCCTCGGGGGGCGGAGGTGCGACGATGTGCTCGGTGAAGTAGCCCCGGTGAGCTGGGAGACGGCGTCGGTGAAGCGCACCTGATGCAGTGGACTCGGTGTCTGTGAGGCACGTCGGTTGCGGCGGCCGACGTTGTCGGTGGACCACCCGGTGTGGTGGACGACGGCGTAGATGAGGTAGCTCCGGTGCGGTGGTGAAGCGCGACCGTCGTCTTCGTCGTCGTCGTCGTCCGGCACAGAGGTGGGGAAAGAGACGAGATGAGGGGCGATTCGAGGGTTGGCGGCGAATTAGGGATTTGAGCAATCTGGGCGCGGAAGGAGACGGTGGAGAAGAGAGATTTTGCAGGGCTGGAATTGGGGCCGCCAGATATTTCAATCCGAAACGTGGAAGCGCGAACTTATATTGTCGTCGTCCTTTTTTGGGGGGGTGGCTGGGTGCTACGCGTCCGTCCGACACAAGCGACCACCCCGACAGGACTATGCTTCGGTGCCTTAAGGCACCTGCCTTTGTGTCCATGACATATGGGCCCAACAGGTGGCTGGCCCACATGTCAGTGACGCAAAGGCAGTTGCCTTTAAGGCACCGAAGCAGCGTCCACAACGACACGACCTTGGTTTGCTTGGTGTGCCTACATTTGAGAATGCAAACGAATCTTCTTTCATTTGCAAACGAATCTGTATGTATTACCATGCCCGTGTTTTCCTTGCAATAATTAGTCATTCGAAACGAGATACTCCATCCGTTCACTTTTGTAAGTCGTTTCAAACAACTTAAAATGAACTGTTTTGCACATTGTCTGAAATGTCTTCAAGGTCTTATAAAAGTGAACAGAGGGAGTACTATAAATTAATTAATGAGGAGTTATTTGAAAAAAAATCAAAACGGTACCCACGCTAACGTGGATTAGAGTGTGTCTCACATAATTAGTTATTTGAATTAGAGTGTGTGTCACGTAGTTAGTTATTTGAATTAGAGTGTGTGTCACGTAGCGATCTCCAATTCTAACGTGGATTTCGCATTTCACTGTATCCATGCTACTTTTTTTAATACAAATGCATATGTATATGATGAACACCATGGTAGTGAGAAAACTTTTGGATGGATTCAAACATATGACCTACAGAATAGCACAACAAACTGAGTCAATGTCAACTTTTCGAAACTTAGTATGGCACGAATTCGAAATAATTACCCGTATGCCTGCTCCTCGGTTCAAATCTGTACACCGAATTGAAACATCGATATTAAGTCTCATACTATGTAAATTCAAATGTTGTTTTTAGCCCCCACCCCCCCCACGCACAAACGCTACATACTTCCTGTATCGGTCAATCTTCCTCTATTAACCACCTTAGGATGCTACCGGTTTCCAACACACGTTCATTCTTTCTCTCCATGTTTCGATCTCTAAGTCTCTCAACTACACAACCCCTTTTTCTACTCTATTACCAAATGTATTTACCTCACACACCCGCCATTGCACCCCATGCCGAGCTCTCTCTCTCTCCCCCCTCTCCCTCTCACCCTCTCGCGCTAAATACATGCATTGCCTATCTAGCCCCCCAACCTCTCGTGCATGCGCACGCATGCACGTTGTATATCTAGGTCACTCCCTCGAGACTGTCTCACTCTTTCTTCCGCACGGCGGGCCACACTCGCTAAATCTCGCTCTATTTATCCGAGTCTCGTTTAACCTCGTTTTCTTTCACACACAAATGATATATCTCCCTGTTCGGGCCTCGATCGACACACTCTATACTCTCTCACGCAGATTGTCTATCTAGGTCAGTCCATCCAAGATGCCACCACTCTTTCGGCCTCATGGTGGGCCACGCTCACTCAATCTCTCTCTCTCTGTCTCTCTCTCTCTCTCTCTCTTCGTATGTCTCGATTGACCTTGCTCTTTCTCGGACAAAAAGATATATCACCATGTTTGAGCCCAATTCGACCTATTCACATTGTATACTCTCTCACGCACATCGTCTATCTAGGTCACTCTCTCCAACCCGTCTCACTCTTTCGATCGCACGGCGACCCTATGTGATCAGTTGACCTTGCTTCCTCCCACGCACAAAATATATCTACACGTCTTCACTTACTGGTGGGTTCCATCTGTGCTCTCTCTCTGTCGTCCCCTTTTGCGTTTAGACGCACAGGCAAACAGGAAGAACTCGCGGGCGATGTTACCGTTGACCATATCTAGACGCGTTCACAAGTCACGGCACCAGTTTCACGTACTAGGAGCACTAGTCAGTGTGTACGTGCAATGCACGTTAATTTGGATGTATATTAAGTGCATGCGGATATTAACTACTAGGATATTATTCGCGTGTTGTCATGTGATTAGCACTATTTTTGGCATGAAATTAACTGCACGCTAAACGTGTTGAGCGCTCGACATTGAAGCAGTCTAGGTCGTTGGATGACAAGGAATACATGTGGCTTGATGACGTTTTATATTTAATTTGATACGGCTCTAGCATAACATTCAATCGATCAAACCATACATTTCGTTCAGTCTGAATCCGACTTTAAATTATACGACGATCGATATAAAATAAACGGAAATGATAAACGTTCGGATTTTAAGCATGGCAATACGAACGTTTTTCATGGCAAATTTAGATTACGCGGCGGCGGCGGCGGGGGCGTCTCGCGGTGGGAAGCGGCTCCTCTGCCGTGCTCTGTGTGTCGTCGGGGCACTGACCGATGGCGACGGCGGCGTCTTGCGCCGTTGTTGGCGTACTCCTGGACGTTGGCCTAGCTTCAAGGAAGGCCAAAATGTTCTGGACTTCGGAGCGAGTCGACTGGCGGGAGGAGGCGACTGGCGTTGGTGCAAGAAAGCGGTCGACGGCGGCCATCCATGCCGCTGAGGGGGGCACTGGCACCCGTGCGGGGACAGGCGCTGTCAACGGCGCGGCGGAGACATTCATGTGCACGGGCACCGGCACGGGCGCGCACGTCAGTGCACGCGCAGGCGCAGGCGCTGGCAGGTGCACAGGCACCGGCACGGGCGTGCGCGTCAGTGCACGTGCAGGCGCATGCGCTGGCAGGTGCACTGGCGTGTGAAAGTCGGCGGGCACCTCATGGAACCCCGTGGGATCAAGCTCGGCGACAATGTGCAGCTCCCATCCCATCAATGCCACGGGGATGGGCGTTGGCGCAGTCGGGGCGACGGGAGCCGGAACGGGAGCGGGGACAGGCGCGGCGTCTTCCCGCAAGGCCAGTTCAAGCTCGTCCCAAAGCGCCTTATGTTCTTGAGACTCCGGCTGGGTGTCTTCCTCAGGAAACTGGAACACTAAGGGCAGACCATCGTGATGCGGCATGGCGTACATTTAGGTCAGGCTAGTTGGAGGTAGACGATAGGAGAATCGGAGAGGAAGAGAGAGGATTGTAGCGATACTCCCTCCTTTCCGATTTATAAGGCTCAATTTAAAAATCTCACCAACCAAGGTAGATGGTGAGTGGTGGAATACTTTTTGTAGTTTGCAAAAGCACCCAATTAATGCTCTTGTTTTTCTCAAAAAATATGTTTACCAATGCATTAATTGCAATGCATGCATGCATAAATTACATGCATTGATCAATTTTCTCTTAATACTTGCATACAATGATTTAATTTACCTTGGAATCTGAACATGTGATGGGAAACAACAAAATTGAGCCTTATAAAATGGAAAAACTAATATTTTGAGATAAGCCCTATAAACCGGAAAGGAGGGAGTACCGGGTAGTGCGGGGTTGATTTTAAACTGCGGCGCCAGCGACATTAAAAGTGGGAGCAGTTGGGACGACGGTGGGCGGCGGAGCCTGGTCAAAGGGCTCGCCTCCCGGTGAGCCTGCACAGCGGTCTGCTCGCACGCCTCCCTGACAGCCGGCACAACGGTCTGCTCGCACGCCTCCCGTCGACTCACACGCTTGCTTGGACGGCACCTGCCGATTGCCGATGAGAAGCGGGGACTCGTGGTGGCACGTAAACGCCCACGGTTTCAATAGTGAAAGCGTTTGCCTTAACGTGACAGGTCTTTCTTCCAAAATACCTTGGCTCTTCATTTGTGCAACTTGTCATAAGCAGCTTGTCTCAAATTGAAGAAAAAACTTACAAAATAATATTTGTGCCATATCACGTGACCATGCTTAGTTTCAAGAATTTATGCTCACTTTTGGATTTTCAGAAATTTAAGATCCAGGATTCGAAACAATATCATAACCTGCATCATGCAATAAATTTTCAAGTCATACATCTGTCCTGTTGTATTTCTTAAGAAAGGATTTGGTCAAACATTTTGCTTAGTTAGACTTCAGACAAGTTATATATGCAGAGTAAAAGGATAATCCCTCCGTACCAGTGCATTGCCTGATATATTAACTCAAGTAATAGGCACGAACAAACGGGCTCAATTCTGTGCTCATCCTGGTGTAGTAGTAGTAGTAGTAGTACTAGGCAATGCAGTTGACGGGTGACCTTGATGAGCAGCGACCGAGGGAATTGAACCGTGCTCGACACGGTAGGTAACGTTGTCTAGTTACTAAAGCATCCCTCCGTTGTTCATCGGTAGTCATTATGGACCGGGGACATGAGGGGAATTTCCTAGGGCTGGAATTCTGGCCGCCAGATATTTCGACTTGAAACGCTGAGGCTTGACTGGTTGGGGTAATGGGGTTGCCTAATGTGCGTACCACGCACGCCACCGAAGGACACGAGCCCGCTTTTTTTAGGATCAACACGAGCCAAGGTGTGGCTGGTACGCCGTTGGGTCCTACCATTCGAGAATACGAAATGAACCTTTTAAATTGCCGAACGAATCTATGTGTATTACAATACCCGTATTTTCCTTGCAAATACTAATCTCAACGTGGTAATTGATTTATGACGAGTTGTTGAATTAGAGTGAGTTTGTGATATAGTGATCTCAACGTGGATTTCACATTTCATGGTATCCCTAGTACGTTTTCCAATGCAAATTCAAATTTAAAAGATGAACAACATGGAGGTGAGAAAACTTTGTATGTATTAAGCATATGACCACACACACACACACAGAGACACACACACGCACGAACACAACAACAATCCAATAAGTATAGTGCATCTATTTTTCCAAACCATGCATGTATGACACGAATTCAAAAATACTCCTTCTATTCCTAAATATTAGTCTTTTAGAGAGTTCAACAAGTGACTACATACGGAGCAAAATGAGTGAATTTAGACTCTAAAATATTTCTATATACATTCGTATGTGCCAGTCCATTTGAAGCCTCTAAAAAGACTAATATTTGGGAACGGAGGGAGTAAAATGTAAGACATCCATGGTCCTCGGTTCAATATTTAAAATGAACATGAAACTGAAACATGAATATTAAGTCTATTACTACAGTACATGCAAATGTTCTGTTTAGGCGGAGCTATGATTGTCGGGGGTCAACCCCTCGACCTTAGATAAAATTGTGGAGCTCCGTTTAGGGTTGTTTAGATTATATTTGTCCCCACCCTCCCAGCCACCGATTGGTTGTGCACCGCCACCCCTCCTCCCCGGGAGAATATCATGTGCCCCCATACCTTAGATGCTATATGCCGATACGAGTTGCTTGGAGCTTGTAGATTTGAGATATAGCAGCTCACATGATGTGTCTTAATATTTCCGCAGGAAACCTTGATGAGTTTGAGAATTGCACACAATTTGTACAAAAACTACTTAGATGCCCTTTGATCCCATATCCAACGACCTCGAAGCTCGTATCACCGTAGCATCTAAGATGAAGGAGGGCATCATATTCTCCTGTATGTAAGAATATCATGTGCTACCACACCTTAGATGCTTTGGTGATACAAGCTCTTCGGAGGCGTTGGATTTGTGACCAACACCTGCTCGGTGGTTCGAATTGTTTTTTGCAGAAAAGCCCCAAAAGAGTTCGGCCACTGCTTACAAGCACAAATACTGCTCAGATGCCATTGGATCTCAGATCAAACAACCTCCAAGCTCGTATCACCGTAGCATCCAAACTGCGATAGCACCTTATGTTTTCTCGCACGGGATAGTATGAGGTGCTCCCGCACCGTAGATTCTATGGTGATACGAGTTCACTGAGATCTAACGGCCCACAATAGGAGGTTTGAATGTTTTTGCAATATACGGCTGATAGAGTTTGGGAAATGCGCAGAAAGTACAAGTACTACGCATGTGCCATCTGATCACTGATCATATGACCTAGATGCTCATATCACCGTAGCGGGTAATTAAGCTACGGGGAGCACCTAATATGAGCACCGGGGAGCCGTTGGATCGAAGATGCAGCGGCACACACGAGGCCTGAATATTTTATTTGCAAAAAAACCTTTGGAGAGTTTGGAAATTGCGCTAGTCACTCCTTTCATGCATTGCATCATACCAAACTATAAATATGACATTTGAACATGTTTACTTGCCAATGTTTTTCCAATACACTAAAATTAATGAACAATACATAGTTATGTAGTCACAAATTAATGACAACATTTTCCCCTTAATTTCTCTCGCTGAACTCTACAGTGTCATATTAGTAAATTATACCGCCATGTCTACATGATCTAACGGGGGTGTTTGCTACGGCTGATGAGGCGGTCCCTTCATATTGTTTCCGAACATGAAAATCAATGCCTCTCTACAAAATCAACCTTGTAAATAACTTTAATATGTAAGCATGAAGCTGGTACCTAGGTAATAAAGTTTGATTCTATGATTTTTTTGTGCGCCGAGTTGCTCCTTTTCTGTAACTAGGGCTAGGCATTTCATAGTGACAAAGCTTGGACAATGAATTAAAATTATTATGGGTACATTGTGGTTTTATGGCTAAATTTCTAACAATGCCCACCACTGAAGCTGACAATAATGTCAAATCAGCCTATGTTGTTCATCATTAAGATTTTCTGGTGTATGTAAGATTGTGAGCCATGTAAAATAACTAAACTATTCTATTTTATCTATGGTGTCAACTCCGATTTATTAAAAAATAATTGAAACCAACCAACTTCATGCCAAGCTGGTAAATATATTAATTGGGGCTAGCTCCCAAGCCATACTCTTGCAATTTGTGGCTACATATAGTCCACTATATAAAGATTACAACGTAGCTACACAAGCATCGAAAAACACAAAGGATGGATACAATTGCTTCAGCTTGACTGAATTTTAAAAGGTTTCTATATACCTTTTCGAGTCGCCATCGATATATATATATATATGGGAAGGCGTAATCGAGAACATTAAAAAAATACATCGTGATGTTCTGGGTTTAACGGAGATTAAAATGACTTGTTTGGGTGACGTCCATACAACAAGTTATCCAAAACTTTGGGTGACGTTTATGAATATGTTGTAAAAAGATAAACTCTTCTTGCACTAGTGATCATAGAAAGCATGAACGAACTTTGGCTAACTAACTTTCTGAGGCCACACTGCATTTGAACCCCTCCAGGAACAAATTATTGAGACGGTTATTGTGCCTGAGACATCTGGCCACCCATTCAAGTACTTTGATTAGCACTATGTTGTCCTCCACGAGGATTGAAAGCAGACTCCCCCTACTTGTGCATTCATCAGACCTCTTTGAAGCTACACATGTGATTGCACTCCAGCACCATGTGAAAGATTTTGAATCCCGCTGAGCCCCATGATTCCGCACCTGCAAACTGGATCTGATGGATACCTTGGTTCCGCGGTTGCTCCTATGGACCAGGTGGAAATTGCAAAGTTTTGCAAACAACTGAGATCGCTGAAGCACGTTGATATCATTGTGAGGCCTGTCAAGCTAAAGAAAGAATACCAAATCCACAAGTGTTGTGATGTGATGCAGCGATGGCGGGCGTTTTGGTACGATCTAGGCATTATCATCGCAAACTTGTTGGATAGTTCTTTCACTTCCCGGCAGCGCTCGAATTGATGAAACCGAGCATTACCAGGGAAATCCTCTCGCTTCTCCAAGTCCCCAAAGCTTGGTTGTTTGATATAACCCTTTTACTCCCCGTTCAATGTATTTTTCTGACCCGGATGGGTCTGCGGACGTTTGATGTACCATGTCAAGTGACAAAAAGTGTTTGAACCGCGTGGTTCGGACCGGATTTGATGCATACTAGGCTACTAGCATTGGAGTTGCCCTAACCTTTCCATATGCAAGCATCATCATCACTAGTTTAATCGTAGAACGAGATAGTCCCACGGTTCGTTTCAGCGGCCACCGACGGGAGGCACGTGCGACGTTGTTTCTCCACTACTATTAAACAATCAAACAAGAACTTTCTTACGTGCACCCCGTAAAACGTACACGGATTCATTATGACTGCATGATTAAGCCCAGTAAACTCAATCTAACGGCTAGCCTTAACCTAATCCATTCTCTGTGTGCACTTAACAATTTATATTGACTGGCCGTGCTTCATCATATGAAACTCCACGTCCGATCAGTTAGGAAACTATAATCATGATCGCGTTTTCTTAGGAAACTAATCACGATCACATCTTCTTAGGAAACTAATCACGATCACGTTTTATTAGGAAACTAATCATGATCGTATTTTATTAGGAAACTAATCACGATCGCATTTTATTAGGAAACTAATCGGGTATATTCGCACACATTGACACGTCCATCACCTCGACCTCCTGGATCACGATCCTATCTCTCCCAAGAAAAACCACCACAACCGGACTCCACTCAGCGGCGACAAGGAGCCAAGGACCAACAACTCCTTCTCAGGGGACGCTGCCGGAGTGCCGGTAATTCGTGAACCGCCGAGGGTGCCGCACCGGTCGCCCCTTCTCAGGGGATGCCGTTGGAGTGCCGGTAATTTATGTTGCTTGTAAGACAACTGCCCAGCCAGCATTTATGGTTTCTTGCGAACTTACACGACGTGCCTGTGCTGACTTGTATTTTTCAAAATAAGGTTTCTATGCATTACTAACCAGAGTGTGCTATCTTTATATCTTCGGTGTTTCTTAGCAGATGTCGTTTACATGTGTCATCAACACATTATTTGTTTTTTCTTAATTTGTAACACTTGTACCGCTGGAGTTGGTTTATTTTAAGTTGTTACATTTGGAACTCCTTTCACTTCATAAAGGGGCTGGATGGTCTAAATTGCAAGATGTGATTTTTTCTCTCACATGAACCATCTATAAATAAATATATTTTTTACTATTCTTCTACGTATAAATACTTTGAGGTCCTTTCGCTGTTCATTCGGTTAATGGTTAGGAACTAATGACCATCAAATTATTTTTATTGTTTGATAGTATTACACATAAGTGGGTGTAAAGAAAAACTATCAAAAATGGTCATGACTTGCATTTTTTTCTTATTTTCTACAACTGGTGCTTCTCCATATGTCCCCATTGTGTGCCGGGATATTATTTTGTACTATTGTTTTCCTATGTCTACCCTTGTATTTATTCAGCGCATTGTTCTTTTCGCATTTTGGCATGAAAGCTTGCTGGCTTGGAGGAGGATGAACACAGATGAAAGAGGGGAAACATTGTAGAATTGTGTATGTTGCTTGCCAAGTTTAGCTTTGGATTTTTAGTGCTTTGACACTTCGTGCAGAATGAACTAAACATTTACATGTCAAGAGCATCTTGATGCATATAAAGAGTAAACGGAGGCATGAAATAACGAGTTGTATGGGTTGATTTATACTCTCCAGTTTTATGTATGTTTGTGACTGTGTGTACCAGACATGAACATTCATCGTTTCATGCGTTGTCAAGCTTTCCTATACGCCACGAGACGCAAAGCAACCTTTTATCTACCACATGTTGGCATCTACTTGAAATGCAACCAATAATTATACGTGCGTTGCACGTGAACACTTACTAGTTGCAGAGAAAAATGAGAAAAAAAAAGGGTTTCCACGCGTCTGGCCAGTTGGTCTAAAATCGGGCTGGCCTGCTGGAGCCTGGTCCTCTCCCAGCGCATTGTTGATTGATTCACGGGAAGAGCGAGACGAGACGCCAAGAAGTCGGGCAAGTCGTGAGGCCGCCTGCCTCCGCCCTCCCAGGACTCGATCTCGATCCCCGTCCTCCTGCCCGCGAGCCAGATTGGACGCCGCGGGAGCGCCCAGATCCCGCCATGAATCCCGAGTAGTAAGTCCCTCCCTCCTCTGCTTCCCCCCCCCCCCCAGCAGTTCCGATCGGGGTCGGGGCTTTTAGGGTGAGATGAGATCTCGCTGGATCTGGCGCGGGGGAGAGTTGACCCTCGATCCCAGCAGATTCGTCGCGTTTTTTTCTTTTCTTGCTTGGTCTGGATCGCGTCCGCGAGGGGAATGCCACCTAGGAGAGTTTGTTTAAATTATTAGGTGAAATTTGAAGCGTAATCGTTTGCTCTATGGACCTATCTCGCTGGATGCCGTGGGGTAGATGCGCTTCATTTTGATTAGTGTTTCGAGGGGCTGTTTATTGTGGATTTCAGGTTTCTACTACGGAGTACTATCTAATGGCAGTAAAAGAACAGGCAATTTTGTCTGCACAAGGAGGATAGGTCTATTTTGGTGAATTATGCATGCTAATATCACTTGCACCATCTCTAGTTTCGCAATCACTTTGTTGAGTCTCATGTTTTTACTCCCAAAAAGGAATGAAAGAAAAAAAACATTCATATCCTACTTGTTGATACTGTTTGGCTAAATTATGGGTCAGTTGATCGGATTTGCATATTTCTAGAATGCACCAGTCTGCTCAACATCCTTTACATGCACGACCCAATGCTTGTTTGTTCGTGGGTTGATATAACTGTTCGTTCGGTTACTGCTCTAACTGTGGTTGCACTTCACTCATTCAATGTTACAATATCATTGTATCTGAATGCTGCAAGGGGAACTATTTTACATTCTTTCACACGCTAGTCCATAGGGATCAAAGGGATCTATTAGCCTAGCAAAACTGACATTTTGGCTGAGTATTAAACACTAAAATATCTCTTCATCTGTCGCTGCCTAGGTGCCTAAGCCTGACAATATTATTCCATCTAATTGTTGTGTGTTATTATCTTGAGAATACATTGCTCTTTGAATTTATTTTCAATCTTCCAAGCCTGGAGATAGTTATTGTATCTTTTATCATCTTTGAAAGTGGTCGGACCCTTCCCCGGACCCTGCGTAAGTGGGAGCTATGTTCACCGGGCTGCCCTTTTTTATCATCTCGAAAATGCCATCACTGCTTGTTTTCTACTCTGCGCACTGTGTTTGATGGAGACTAACATTCTAATATTTGGCCATGCAGTGATTACCTCTTCAAGCTTTTGCTTATTGGAGACTCAGGTGTTGGCAAGTCATGTCTGCTGTTAAGATTTGCTGTAAGAATCTCTATAGCAAGTATGATCCATTTTGCTATCTTTTTCCCATCTATATATTATAGATTTTCCATGTTAAAATTAGGTAGTTCATGGAATTAACCATTTTGTTTATAGGATGTGTAAGCTGAATCATTACTCACAAATGTTCTAATTTAAATTGCTCAACCTGAATAGTTCATTATTGGTAGCTACATTTTTCCAAAAGATGATGGGCATCCCTAGGTACATCCATTTCAGTGACAAGTAATTCCGTCTCAAATGGATGTATTTAGCTAGATACATCCATTTGAGCGACAAGTAATTCCGGGCAGAGGGACTAGTATATTGTAGTATGCCCTTGAGGACAACTAATTATACTTACTATTAAATTTACCTGTGCTGCTTTGTTTGTTTGCCTCTTTAATATTTTGACTCTTGGCAGGACGACTCATACCTGGATAGTTACATCAGTACTATTGGAGTTGATTTTGTAAGCACATTTACTTTCTGCATAGTGTTTTTTGGCTGCTACAGATCCTTCTATCGAGCATAACTTATTTGAAAAATGTTGACAGAAAATAAGGACCGTGGAGCAGGATGGAAAGACTATCAAGCTGCAAATCGTGAGTCTAGCTTATCTCGTGATTTACGTGATATGCATCTGTTGCTAGTAACCAAGCATGCCTGTGCAAGTACCATTTAGTTGTGATTTTGTTGATGATCTGTAAAACTTCATTGAGACATAATTCTCCCAGTAACCACTATTATTTTGTGGGATGCAAGTCATGATTGCTAGTTGAAGTCGATTGATATGGAACAGACACACTCAACCGCTTCTCCTGAATATATATGAACTCTGCTGTCACTTTGTGGTTCTCTTTAGTCTGTCCAGTTAATATAATTGGACCATTAAAAGTTTTCATTATTTGTCTTTCCTATGAAGATTCATTCTTTCTGGATATTTAGAAATGAAAAATAGATGTAGCTCAGTTTGAACATGAGGGATGGCAGTCTTGCAGCTTATGTGTACGTGCTCTTTAGATTTGGCAATTCCTCTGTTTTTCATCTCCCACTTCAGTTGCAGTGATACAGGCTAGTATTATCCTTTTCAAAGTTATTAAACCCCTTCATTCTACAAAACTTCTTTTTCAGTGGGACACTGCTGGGCAAGAACGTTTTAGAACTATTACCAGCAGCTACTACCGAGGGGCCCATGGGATTATTGTAAGTCCGCTTATACAAACTTCATTTAGTCAGATAACAAATTTACATTTATGATGGCTTGACCGGAATATTCAAATGGTCTTGCAGATCGTCTATGATGTGACAGACCAAGATAGCTTCAACAATGTGAAGCAGTGGTTGAACGAGATTGACCGCTATGCCAGTGAGAATGTGAACAAGCTTCTGGTGGGGAACAAATGTGATCTGGCTGACAAAAGAGCTGTGTCATATGAAACAGCAAAGGTATCCTTGAGTCTCGTGCAAACATAATTTTTTTGTTGTTCACTTCACAATCTGCAGATTCCAACCTTCCATTCCTTGAAGGCATTCTCACTGCTATTTGTCTTTATTTTTATGTACATATATAGGCATTCGCTGATGAGATTGGCATTCCATTCATGGAGACCAGTGCAAAGAACGCCCTGAATGTTGAACAGGCTTTCATGGCCATGGCTGCTTCGATCAAGGATAGGTTTGGACCCACACTGAAACTAGCATTCATGATGGTTTATATTAACGTGCTAGTCTATGAACTTTAGATGAAGAACTTACTGAAAACAATGGCCTATGTTTCCAGGATGGCAAGCCAGCCAGCGGCAAACAACGCTCGCCCGGCTACTGTACAGATCCGCGGGCAACCTGTCGAGCAAAAGACCAGCTGTTGCTCATCTTAGAAAACCATGCAAACTTGTTGATGCTCCATCACCTTTATACATGTTTTCTTATTTGTTTTTACTTGTTATCGTTATTCTTTTCTTTCTAGTGTACCTGCCTTCTGAAATTGTGTAAGTTGGATGAATATATCTTCTTACATTCGCAGTTGTTTTTATGGTTAACTTGGAGTGACACTGCTGGTCATAGTACTCGATCTGTATCTATACGGTTCTATTACTAATGATATTATACGATAGCCGGTTTCCTTTTTCTTCTCTCATCGAGATACAAACAAAGAAAGGGAGTATGATGATATTTTTTTTTGGTAATTGGAGTATGATTATCTGATCCTGTAATATGGTGACTCCTGAATTATCATTTTGTCAAAAAGTTCACTATGATTATGCTTTCAGGCTGTCGCACATTTCAATGAAGTGAGCACCCTAAATTTGTAAAGTTGATCAATTAAAATTTGTAACATTGAGGAGGAGGTCGTCAGCATGAAGTCGTGGGTCTTCACTTTTTCCTTCTTGAGGGATACATTTTCATGACAACTTTATATTAATATGGCAGTTTTTATTACTTGGCAAATATGGATACATCATTTTTAGATTATACTCTCTCTGTGTCTTTATATAAGGCATATTTGTTTTTTGATAAAATTGCACAATGTAAGGTGACCGGCGGGGCCCTCGAAAAGAGTTATCTTTTCTGCTTAACGGTCTACCAACCCTGAAAACGGTTCAGCCGAAGGTAGGGTCCAGTGGCCGGAAGACTAGTCACAATGGGGAGTAACTTAGACTAGTAACATCACATTTTACTAGGCTATGTTACTACCTCCACGGTGGGTAGTAACATATGTGTATTGTCATGTTATGGTTCATTTATTAGTCTATAGACTCATATTGTCTTGGCACGTGTGATGTTACAGTAACTAGTTAACTTACCATCATCACCTCTCTCATCATTAAATATGTGCCACATAAGCGAAGTTATCTTAAAAAATGTGATGTTACTCCCACTGTGGCCAGTCGAAGAGCACTACACGGCGCGCGGTGTCCGGTGCGCCCCCGGCGGCCCATGAAAATTCGGAGGACCGAGTACCGTTCATGATTTATTATCCTACGAAATAGACAAGTTAGACAAGGGGAATTTGTCTTAAATAGTCTATAATTATGTGCCTTGAGAATAGTACACCTTAGATAAAAGAATGGAGGGAGTATCGTAGTGGAGCCTTCTGCTTCACTTCCTCCCTTCCCTAATATAAGGTTTATTTATTTTTTCAAATAATCAAGTGAGTGCATGTTTGACTGAGTTTAAAAAAAATATATCAATATCCACAATACGAAATTTATATTATTTGTTTCATCATGAAAAGTAGACTCATATTTTATCTATTAGGTATTGCACATGTTATTATTTTATTCTATAATCTTGGTCAAACATTTAAATGATTGACTTACACGGAAACCAATACATCTTATATTCTTGAATGGAGGGTACTAGCTAATCGGGACAGTGGTTAAACAAAATATAAGGAGAATTGTGGAATAAAACGTGCATTCTCATAGACCGCCGTCACGGGTTGGATAGAATTGTCACCATTCAGCATACAATTTGCCTCCACATTTATTTTTGCGGATGCCTCCACATTAACTTGCTACATGCACATGAGCCCATCTCTGAGATCCCGGACTTCCGAAGTACCAACATCTTAAATGAAGGGAATCCCACTGCCAGGAAATAACCCTTGTCGTCTCAAATGATAGCACCAGTTCCTCCTGACTCCCGAGCCACTATCACTAACAAATGTAGTGTCAACATTTAGTTTAAAGAGGCCTTCTTTTGGCTTCTGCTAGCCATGTCTTGGATTTGCACCTTGGTTCCCTCGGCTAATCCTCCTTCCGAGCCATGAGATTCATATTAATGATAGTTTATCATTCTAAGAAGGAAATAATAATAGAACCGAGCCCCCGTGTCGCTCCCATGTGATCAGCTCGGGCGGACGAGAAAGACCTAACAAAGCCTCCACCACGAATCCTTCTAGTGATGCAGATCTTGCCCGAGTTGTAGAAGATCTGTGTGGTGCACGCTTCGCCTCTGTCGATGGTACATCTGGATTCATTTATGACCCCTGAGTATGGTTATGTCTCCACCCACACTACTACCGCTAGAGACCAACCAATCGCTCGTCTTTGTGGAGCATGAATGGTTGGGCACCTGCTGTCTTCCACTCGCCTAAGCCCATCAGGCAGGTGGTTCCTGCTAGTGACGAGGTTGTGGCATCTAATACATTGACGTCTGTTTTTTAGGCTCTCTTCGCTAAACAATTTCAACTAATAACCGAAATGGATGGACCTGACAATGACGGGTTGTTGCCTCATGAAGGGGAAGGCAACCAGGGGCAAGAGCAAGAGGGTTCCCTCTAGCCATCGTGCGTTCATCTTGATGAAGAAGCCTTTTGGGAGCAAAAGTAAGAACAGTGAAACCATAGATAAGGCATCAACGACTGCTTGATGGACGATGTTCGATGTCTTTTTGGTAGGGGTTTCTTTGTGATGTTGCGATTCATTGGTTGATTTGTGGTTATAATGGGTTGGGAGCACATATTTGTCTTTTTGAATGGTCACGGAGATTCATGCTTTGAAAGTAGACAACACATGGTCATACTGTAACGGTTTTCGCCTGATTTTTGTTAATTAATTAGACAATTCTATTCGAGTGCAGTGTTTTGGTGGCTAGTCTCATCTACACCCATGTAGAACAAGAATCACAACAAATTAAAAAAAAATCTATTTTTTTGCACGGTAGAAAAATTATTGCGTGAGGTCCCCTCCAATTTTCATATCATTTAGACATTTGAGTAACTCTCAGCAAAAAAGGCAAGGACAGCGCATGAACAATTAAGTTTTTTACAGACCTCGAATTTGTCTTTTTTGCCTAGAGCCGCTCAGATGTCCAAATGATTCGAAAATTAGAGCGGACATCACGCATCAAATTATCTATTGCAAAAAATTAGAATTTTTTGAATTTTTCTAGTATTTGTGTCGACCTTTTCTTCAGCGTGGGTGCAAATGAGCCTAGGCTCAGAAGTGGATTATCGATTCTACTCTACTTAATTAATTGATGAGACAATTCTTATACTTTCTTTGTGGGAAAAACTTTCGATTTATTCATCTTCAACCATGGTAGTGCAACAAACATTAGAATAATAAAAATTACATCAAGATTCATAGACGACCTAGTGACGACTACGAGCACTGAAATGAGTTGAAGGCGCGCCGCTGTCATCGCCCCTCCCCCACCGGAGCGGGCAAACCTTGTTGTAGTAGACAGTCGGAAAGTCGTTGTGCTAAGGCCCCATATAGAACCAATGCACCAGAACAGCAACCGCCGTCGATGAAGAGTGTATATCTGAAGGATCCAATCCGAAGACACACGAAAACAGATGAATGAAGAAAAGATTCGAGAAAATCCACCAAAAATAGATTTGTCGGAGACACACCTCCACACGCGCACCCGGCGGATGCTAGACGCATCACCGAAAATGGGGGGCTAGGCTGAGAGACCAACAACCCCTCTCGAAGGAGCCGTGCCGTCTCGCTTTTCTAAGCAGGACACAAACACTAACGAGACTCGAAAAAAAATAATCTAAAAACGGAGCCCTCCCACCGGGCACTGGTAAGGGCTGGGATCCACTCCACCTCCACGACCCTAAGGCCACCGGAGAAGGAGACAGGGCGGGCTGGCGGGAGGCAGACTTGAACAATATTTGAAAGTTTAGATCAGGGATATACTCTCTTCGTCTCAAAATAAGTGACTCAACTTTGTAGTTTTGTACAAAGTTAGTCACTTATTTTGAGAGACGTACTAGCATTTTCGCTAAAAACGTGAGAGCAGTTACAGTCTAGTACGTATGGATTTTGTAAATATTTGCGAAAGAATAAGATTTTCAGAGGGTGCGGCGGTGTGCGAGAGCGAGAGGGCAGCGAACACACAACCGACTAGCGGGGCCCACCTGGCGGCCCGTAGATGGCCTGAGAATTCCCCACCTTTGAGATCGGCTTCTTAGAAAACAACCGTGAGATCGGGTTCGGGCAGGCCGCCGAGTCGTCGTCGTCGTCGTCGTGCCCGATCCCCACCCCACCACCCGTCCCGCGCCGGCGGCCCGCCCCCCGGAGATCGGAGCGCCCCACGGGATCCCGACCTCGCCATGAATCCGGAGTAGTAAGTCGCTTGCTCTCGCCTCTCCTCTCCCTCTGGTTGAATCAATTGGGGGGCCGGGGATCTCGCCGGATCTGGCGCCTGATGCCGTCGATTCGCGGGATTCAGTTTGGACGCGACTCCTAGTCCCCTCCTACATTCGGCGGATTTCGACCGTGGCCATGCATGATCTTTGTCATGCTAGGGAAAAGCGTAGGAATAGTACTGTTCGTGTAGGAAGATCTTCCTTGGGTGCGAAGCGATCGCGTGACCGACGCGCCGCCGGGCTCGCCCTCCTCCGGCTCAAACCGCCGGCCGGCGAGAGGTCATTAGGGTAGCGAGAGGACGCAACAGATGGCCTCTGTGCAGGGCAAGAAGATGGAGTTGGGATGAGGATGGTTGTGTGGTGGAGTGAATGTTGCCTGCTAGATGCACACACACACACACACACACACACACACACACACACACACACACACACACACACACGGTTGTTTGTACCAGATGATTTTTCCCACATAATCAGAGATGGCTTCGGTGACGATGACAAGCAGGAAGGACCCAGCTGTGATGAACCTTTATTCGTCAGTGGTTTAGCCATGTTATTAGTTTTCCTGTCACTGCCCAATTCCTGTGTTTCTTCATTCCTCTGTTTTGCACAAGAGTTTCTTCTCCATTCCTGTGATTTTCGTTTTTACTGTGGATTGCTGTTACGGAATGTCAATGAAATAATTGGTATCTAGTAAGAACTTGCATTTCTTTTTCCTTTTTTTGCATGAAAAGGGAAATAAGGACTATGGGGTTGGAGTAGAGTTGATGTTTTGTTAGAAGGATGCCTTTTGCTCTTAAAGGGTGACTGGTGATAGGCCTATGACCGCTCTGAAAACACTTCTCGTTGTTTTATGGACAAGGCATTTTTGGTTAGCATGTTGGTGGTGTGACCCTATGATGCTTAGTGCATCCATATGTACATTCTACAAGCACGATTGGGTGCTTGCTCAATCCGATTGGTGATGTTTTTGTATTGTGCACATGGGTATTGCTTCTGTACCATATGAATGTGCATCATCGCTCATGGAATCGTTCTCTTGGTTAGTCTTGTAGCTGTTGTGTAGCTTCACCATTGGAAACTGCTACTTATCTATTCAGCTTCCTTTTTCTATCTTCTTCTTTTTTCCGAGAAAACGCAAAGACTTTGTGTTTCTTTTCATTGAAAAGTGGGGGAACAGGTTACACGCCTCTTAGGAGGTGGTTTGCGGTTTATCTTTTTTCTATCTCTCTATACAAATTTTCTAACGTGCACTGCTGTACTACAACTGAATCAAATTTACTGAATATTACGTATATAGAATACCAAAATATCTGTCTATGAATTAATGCACAAACTTCTAAGCCTCAAGATGTTGATTCTATCCAATTTTGGTATTAGTTATCTTATATTTATTGATCTTTGTATTGCTGCTCAATGTTCTAAGCATGGATATAATGACTCTCTCATTTTGTTATTATTGCCATGTAAATGTTGTCATTACTTGTTTATTTGGTATAGTAAGTACATTTGATTGAGACTAATATCCTGTTACTTGACATGGCAGTGACTATCTCTTTAAGCTTCTGCTTATCGGAGACTCAGGTGTTGGCAAGTCATGCCTTCTCTTAAGATTTGCCGTAAGAATCCCTATCTAAAGCATGATTTGTCCACTATCTTTTATAGGTCTTCCCTTTTTTAATATGCATCTTCATCTTAAAAGTTTGATACAAGTTGTCTTCGGGATATCATGGAAACTGTCAATTTATTTTTAGCCTCAGTAAACTGTATGATTTCCCACTACTTAATACGAATGAGGAGTTCATTGTTGGTAGCTACTGTTTCTTAACAACATGGAGATGATCCCTATAACATTCTTGTTGTTACTAGTTAATTTACTCTGACCTCCTTAATATCGACTCTTTTGGCAGGATGACTCGTACCTGGAGAGTTATATCAGTACTATTGGTGTTGATTTCGTAAGTATATTTACTTTCTTGGTCTGAGTGTTGATGTTCTGGCTACCTTAATTGAACTTGTAGTTTTGTTTTCTTCCAACTTTGTCGATAGAAAATACGTACCGTGGAGCAAGATGGAAAGACTATGAAGCTGCAAATCGTGAGTCTATTCTTTCTTTCATTATGTCCAGTATGCATGTACCATCAAATCCAGATTGTCCATCGAATCCAGATTTGACAAAATAGAAGACTTTATCGGGAAACATTTCATTTATAGCCCTCTTCTGTTTTGTGGAGTTTGCTGGATTTTCCCTTTGCACAATATAGCATGCCGTTATTCATCAGTATTTATGTGGTTGTTAGTTGAGGCCAGTTCACAGGAAACAGAAACTCCACTATGCCTGAATATGTAGGCAGTTGCACAACCCCTTTTTACCTTTTGGATTTTTTAGTTCCATCCATTTAAATTACTGTTGAACATAAAGAATAAGAGTAGTTTAGCCCATTAAATTAAATGTTATAAAGTTTCTTAGTTCGCATAAAGAATCGCACTTTCAAGATGTTTTTAGATACCAAAGTGATGCCCATTTTGAACATCATATTTAGGGGCCTGATAGTATGTCATTTAAATACTTGGGTGGTACGGTAGCTCATGCTGCACCTACTGTTGGCATTTGGCGATTCTTCCTTCCTTTTGTGTGACACATTACATTTAGTGATGCAAGATATCCTTTTCCTTTTCTTTAAACCCCTCTTTGGTACCTTTGTTTTTATCAGTGGGACACTGCTGGGCAAGAACGCTTCAGAACTATTACTAGCAGCTACTATCGAGGGGCTCACGGGATCATTGTAAGTTTGTTTATGTGAAATCTTATTTTTATTTTTCACATGCTATTTAACACGCATAAATGTCCACTTTTTATATATTTTGAATACATATATACAAATGGGGTTGCAGATTGTCTATGACGTGACAGACCAGGACAGCTTCAACAATGTGAAGCAGTGGTTGAACGAGATTGATCGCTATGCTAGTGAGAATGTTAACAAGCTTCTTGTAGGGAACAAATCTGATCTCACTGACAAAAGAGTTGTATCATATGAGACAGCGAAGGTACCTTATGCTTTACTCATATCTGCTGAAGCATTCTTTCTGCTCTTTGTGTTTACATTTGGTGTATGCAGGCATTTGCTGATGAGATTGGCATCCCATTCATGGAGACCAGTGCAAAGAATGCCTTGAACGTTGAGCAGGCTTTCATGGCTATGTCTGCTTCAATCAAGGACAGGTGTGTGTTCCCAGACGGTTTAATTAGCACAGGCCATCCTACCAGTACACTTTTTTTTAACTACCATCATTTTACACTTTATTTACTGCTCATTGATGCTCTGTTCGTATAGTATCATAACCAAAATTGCCCTACACTCTTTAGCATGTTGCTGTTAACTGTTCTATGTTATTCCTCACGGTGTTGTTCTATATACACCTCATAGAAAGAGCATATAATTATGAATACAAATCTTGGTTTCCAGGATGGCGAGCCAGCCAGCCGCAAACAGCGCTCGCCCAGCCACGGTGCAGATACGCGGGCAACCTGTCGAACAGAAGACGAGCTGCTGCTCTTCTTGAAATGCAGGCAGCCGCCATCCATGTTACCCAAATGGAGACGCAAACTTGGCCGCGCCATCCTTGAGTCCATGCTTCTACATAGGCCTACTACATCTTACACCTTCATTCCATTCTTTCTAGTGTACTTATTAGCTCTTGAATCGTTGGACTTGTAACACCGGATGGAGTTTGGAGACAGTATCTTCTTCTAGTTGTGTATCTTGAATGGTTATATGTTACGATTTGCAGCTGTTGCTTTTCTTCCCTAAATTTAAGGCGATTTCTACTTTTACTTGACCAAAATGTTCCGTTCTTCAAAATATTATCTGACAGTATGCTTATCTTTGTGGTAAAAAAGGTCCTGGTTATAGTTTTCAAGGTGACTTGTTGATTGTTGAAGGCAGCATTAGGAATGTGCACAACATGACAAGTTAATTGCCAACATTAAATCAGTTGGGGCATGTTTGGTTGCCTGCATCTTTTGTCTCAGTGGGCCAGGTTGAGTTGCCTGTATTTGTGCTATTGGTATGCAAAGCAGAGCTGTTTTGCTCATCCCGTGGTGGTCTTACACACAAATACAGCACTTCATATCATACATAACATAAGAATAACATAATACAATTAACAGTACAAATAAAAACAATAGCTAAATAGTTCAGAATAGCTAATTAGACCATAGTTTAAGACATCAAAGGCATCCCATGCCCCTGCACGACCCTAGGGTGTTGAACCCTGAGCAAAATATATAGTTTTGCACTAAGTTGAGCAAAATATACAGTTTTGCAGTAAGTTCAGACGATCAAGCCTAGCCCGAAGAGCCACATGACGAGCAAGTCGCTGGGGATGATTGTGTGGCGCCGATAGAAGTAGTCTCAACTGCTCCCGAGCACCATCTGCCCCTGAAATGTATGGCCCGACACCTAGAACTCACACCACTTGTTGGCAGAGGCTGACAACACCAGGAGGGTTGACGACTGCCATTTCTTTATCACCGTCCTAAAGGCAGGCGGGATGACCAGCATGGTGATCTCTTCCCCGTTCTTGATTTGCATGTAGGACCCGACTGACGCCCGTGTATATAGAGTAAATTGCTCAAAGCCACTACATTTGTGGCTAGAGTACTCTAAAACCACCACTTTTGCCAGAAATCACAAAAAACCACCACTTCCGCGGCAAGTGAGTAACAAATCACACTGATTTGGAATTGAACGCATCTAACAGCAAAACTGACATGTGGGACCCGTCTATCCGGGCTGATGTGGCAAAGACTAGTCCTAGTCAATGGTTGACCTGCTAAGGTGGACGGGGGTCCTACCTGTCAGCCACACCTCTTGTCTTCTCTCTCCTCTCCTTCTCGATAAAGCGGAATCCCAGCCGCCACGCCATGGCCGGCGCAGAGAGAAGCAGGCCGCGCCCGCCTAGCTCCCCTCCTTCTCCTGATCCAGCGGAAGCCGCCCGCCGGTGCCGGAGCTCTACGCCGCCGGTGGCGCCACGCCCTGCCTCCCCCATTTCTCCTAGATTCGATGGGATCCCAGCGCCGGCAAGCCAAGGTCGGGCGAACTCCTCCTAGCCTCGACGCCCTGCCCCGCTACGACAACCACTGCTGCTGGCCATGGCCAGAGGCGAGCTCCTTCCCCTCACGCCACAGGCAACCTCTCCCATCCCTGTCTTCCTCGCGAGCGCTGGCACGAGAGCCACGGGAGCCAGAGGCGGGGAAGGTGTGCTGCTCGCCATGGCAACGCTGGTGGCGGCGACGCACCGGGAACCCCAAGGCGCGGCTAGCGGACTTCTTCGCAGGCTTCGGCTCCGGCGGCGTGCTAGTGGCGTGTAAGTGCATCTAGTGCCACCCCTAGTTGGTTTTGGAGTATTGACGACAAACCTAGTTGAGGGACTAACGTGTTTGTGAGAATTGCAGGAAAACACAGGTAGAAGTCCCTCATTGATTCGGTTTTATTACCAGAGATGACCCCTAAAAATGTACGAAGACATTGAAGACAATGGTGGTTTATGAAGATATTCATATTGAAGACAATGACATGAGAAGACCCCCTATGAAGCTTATGGAACTCGAAGACTTAGATCCTTCGTAGTTTTATTTCATTTGTGTTGTGTCATAGGAATCACCGTACTGTTAAGTGGGGTCCAAGAGAACCAGTCAGAATGACTGAAGTGATGCCTAATTCAAATCCTATGTCTTCGAGCGAAGACTTTGAGAGAAAATCTTGTCCAGAGTCAGACAAGTCAGCTTTACTTTTAGCCCAAGTAAAGTTGCCGTGTGAGTTCAAAATTCGACCGTTGGTACACGTGTCAGTTCCTTAGTGACCCAGGGTCATTTCGGACAGATCAGGTCGGGTTGCCAAGTGGCTATAAATAGTCCACCCCCCACAACCATAAACGGTTGGCTGCTCAGATTTCAGTGCACGGCTTTTGTCGTTTGAGAGCAACCCACCTCGAAGCCTTTGAGAGAAAAATTCCTAGTGAGGAGAAAAGCCCTAACCACCCAGAGCCAGAGTAAATTGGGCATCACTTAAGTCTTCGTGTCTGTGTGATTTGAAGACTTATTACACTTGAGGACTGTGCATCCTCCAGACGGTTAGGCGTCGCGTTCTGAGCATCCAAGAGAAATTGTGGATTGCCGGTGAACGAAGTCTGTGAAGGTTTGGGAGTCTACCTTGAAGACTTACCAGAGTGATTGGGCGAGGTCTGTGTGACCTTAGCTCAAGGAGAAAACGGTGAGGACTGGGTGTCTTGGACTAAGTGCCCTTGATCGGGTGTCCGGGACTGTGTGTCCTTCGGTTTAAATACCTAGCCGCTCCAACCAGACGTACAGTTGTCACAGCAACTGGAACTGGTCCAACAAATCATTGTCTTCGACGTGTCACTGGTTTCATCTACACTTCCTTTTTACTTACAGTTATTCATTATGAAGCCATTGCGTGCTTGCTTTATCTTTTGTCTTCACAACATGAATGTATGATCTGTTTGGCTTCATAACTTCTTCCTACCTGATCCTTATTACACTGAAGCTGGTTGTCATTGTGCTTTCACTCTATTGAATACATGACCATGGCTGGCCTAGTGTAATCTAACTTCTGCTGCATAGTAATAGGCATAATCTTCACTGTTTGTCTTCATAACTCTCACGTTTTGAAGACTTTCATAAAAATCGCCTATTCACCCCCCCCTCTAGTCGATATAACGCACTTTCAATTGGTATCAGAGCGAGGTGCTCCCTTGTTCTGTGTGATTCGGTTTAACCACCTGGAGTTTTAGCTATGTCGACTGCAGGGATAATCAAAGTCTCCGCTGCTTGCCCCGTCTTCGATGGAACTGAATATCCCTACTGGAAGAATAAGATGCGCATGCATCTTGAAGCCATTGACGTCGACCTATGGTATGTCGTCGAAAACGGCGTTCCCAAGGCTGGAGAAGGTGTCACTGCTACTGATGTCAAGAAGTTCATTCAACTGGATTCTACTGCCAAGAATATCATCTGTGGTCATCTGACCAAAGGACAGTATGGCCGTGTGAGTGCCTTGAAGACATCAAAGCTAGTCTGGGACTGGCTCTCCAAGGTCAATGAAGGCATCTCAACCCAGAGAGATCAAAGAATCAGTGTTCTTCGCAACCTCTTCAAGCGCTTCAAGCGAAATGACAATGAGAATGTCCAGCACACATTTGACCGGCTCACTGACATCACAAATGAGCTTCAAGCCCTCGGCGCCACTGAGATCACCAAACATGAAATCGTCAAGACGCTGCTGAGATCACTTGATAGTTCGTTTGACATCCTGGCCCTGATGATTCAAGAACGTCCTGATTTCAAGACACTCGATCCGTCTGGCATACTTGAGAGGCTCAACACACATGAGTTTCAGCTTTCTGAGAAAAGAGATATCTACGGTCCAAACTATGGGCGAACTCGTGCCTTGAAGGCAAAAGCTGTCTCCTCATCTGAAGAAGAATCTGACTGCAGTTCTGATGATCCTGAAGACATTTGAAGAGAACTTGCAATGCTAGTGAAGAAGTTCCAAAAATTCACTAAGAAGAAAGGCTTCAGGAAATCTTCACAATCAAGCTCAAGGAATGATGAAGCTTCTGCTCATAACTACAAGAAGAAAACATGTCACAAGTGCAAGAAAACTGGACACTTCATCTCTGAGTGTCCACAGTGGGACAATGAGAACATAAGGAAGAAGAAGAGCAAGGAATATGATTCTGACGACAAGAAGAAGAAGAAATTCTCAAAGTCTTCATCAAAGTCTTCATCACACAAGAAGAGCTCATCTGGCAAGGCACGTGCGTTTGTTGGAAAGGAGATGGATTCAGAGGAGGAGTCCGCATCTGAGGAGGCAGAGGTGGAGTCTGAGGAGGAGTCTGATTCTGGCATTGCGAGTCTGGCTACAGCATACGTCGCCAAGTCCATCTTCAACACTGAAGACAATGACTGCATCACCGACACCGACACAAATAACAAGAGCGACTCCACTCCTACCTACTGCTTCATGGCCCGCGGTGCCAAGGTAAACACACGCACTACTCGCTATGAAACATCCAGTGACGATGAATCTGAATGTGATTCAGAACCTAGCTACAAAACGCTTGCTAAAATTGCAACTGAACAACAGAAAGCTATGGAACATATTCAAAAACTGTTAGACAGAAGCGATGATCTGTTGGGTGCTGAAATGACTCGATCTGAATCCTTAATTGAAGACATAAAAAACCTTCACGTTAAGTATCAGGAACTTGAAGATCGTCATGATACTCTCTCAACAACTCATGAAAAGCTTGCCTATGATTATCTTCAAAGGAAGCAAGAACTTGAGAAATTGAGGGTGGCTCATGAAGACCTTCAAAAGGAAAACGAGTCACTTTGCTCCGAACAGATCAGTCCCGCTCAGGAAGGATTTGAACCACCATGTCTTAAATGCATTGAGCGCGATAATGCTAATTCTGTTGCTGAATGTTCCACTGCTACTGCTGTTCGAATATCTTCAAATGTTGATGTGGTAACTAACCCCTCTGCTGAGGATACCACTGCTATTGCTGATGAGAATGCTAGGTTGAAGACATTGCTTGAAACAGGGATGTACAAAAGTCTTCAAGGGCATCAGACATTATGTGATGTCCTCAAAAAGCAGATCCTGAATCGTAAACCTAGGAAAGAGGGTGTTGGATTTGTGAGGAAAATCAATGCAGATGGCTCTTACTGGAAACCTGAGCAGTACCCCAAAACTACATGGGTTGCTGCAAAGGAACTTTCAGCAGATCCATCCAATTTATCTGGCTTCACTTGTGCTAACCCTATTATCACTGATGAATCCTTTGATGCAAACTATAAACTGTTTAAGAATCAGAATGGTGAAGTGTTTGCCAGGTACATTGGTACTAACTGCAGGAATGGACCGCCTATGAAAAAGATCTGGGTTCCGAAAAAGTGTCTGGAAAATCTTCCTGTGAATGTCTTCATGACACCTCACTTGAAGAAGACAAACCTCAGACCAAAGGCTTCATACGGTCCAAAGGCTTCATATGAACAGAGGACTCACCTGAGTCGCACTAACGCTAATGTTTTGCAGGGAAACCATACTCAGGCATACGAATATGAGAGCGGTTCTTCGAACCGTCATGTTCATATGACCAAAAATTATTCTGCTTATTCTTATGAGTATTATTGTCCACCTGCTAGACTGTTTGCTAAGGCCTCAAAGCCAAAATTCTCAGATGCTGCACTTAGACTTATTGCTTCTAAGCCACCCTTGAAGATGTGGGTGGTTAAGAAAGCTTAACTCTCTTTTGCAGGGAAAGGTCTCCAGCAGAAAAACAAAATCTTCTGATGCTATTGCTGGGGACCTTAAAAATCTTGTAGGGCGCAAGATAAAATGCCCAAATGGCATCATTATGTACTTCGTTCCTGAATCGCATGCTACTCTCCCTATTAGTCCTAATCTGGATTTAAGTTTTCATAATCCACTGGTTCGTCAAATGTTTATGCTTCACAATACCCTTCGTGAAGCCTATCCCCCTAACTGCACTATAGGGTACGACACCAGTGACTTCAAAGTCTTCAGAATGGATTAGTGACAGTGGGTGTACAAATCACATGACTGGCAAAAGAAGCCTTCTCATGGACTCAACTTTACGTCCATCCGACAAGAGCCACATTACATTTGCTGACACGTGTAAAAGTAAGGTATTGGGTCTAGGTAGAGTTGCAATCTCAAGGGATCAACACATGGATAAAGTCATGCTTGTTGAATCCCTTGGCTTCAACTTAATGTCTGTCTCAATGCTTTGCGATTTAAATATGATTGTAATGTTTGGCAAATATCGCTGCCTGGTGCTTATGGAATCTGACAAATCTCTAGTGTTTGAAGGGTATCGGAAAGATGATTTGTACGTGGTAGATTTCTCAGCAGGACCACAACTTGCAGTATGTCTTCTTGCAAAAGCTTCAGAATGCTGGCTTTGGCATCGAAGGCTTGGGCATGCTGGCATGAGGAACCTCTACACCCTTGCAAAGAAGAAGCATGTCATAGGCATCGAAGGCGTCAAGTTCAAGAAAGATCATTTATGCGGTGCCTGTGAAGCAGGGAAGATGACAAGGGCAAAACATCCTTCGAAGACAATCATGACTACTACACAACCCTTCGAACTACTTCACATGGATCTTTTCGGTCCCACTCACTACTCAACTTTTACTACTTCTGCATGCCTCTATGTCTTCGTAATTGTTGATGATTATTCTAGATATACTTGGGTGCACATTATCCTTTACAAGACTGAAGTGCAGGATGTCTTCAGACACTTCGCAAATCGAGCTATGAACAATTTTGGCGCCAAGATAAAACACATCAGAAGTGACAATGGCACTGCATTCAAGAACACTGGCCTTGATACATATCTGGATACCTTGGGGATCACACATGAATTCTCAGCTCCATACACGCCACAGCAGAATGGTGTCGTCGAACGCAAGAACAGAACACTCATTGAGATGGCCAGAACAATGCTAGATGAATACAAGACTCCAAGAAAATTCTGGACTGAAGCCATTGATACTGCATGCCATACAATCAATCGTGTTTATCTTCACAAGCTTCTGAACAAGACATCTTATGAGCTCCTAACTGGCAAGAAGCCAAATGTCAGTTACTTTAGAGTATTTGGCGCAAAATGCTAGATCAAGGACCCACACCACACCTCAAAGTTTGCACCAAAAGCACATGAAGGCTTCATGCTTGGATATGGAAAGGATTCGCACTCCTACAGAGTCTTCAGTCTCTTCCACTACAAAGTGGTTGAAACAGTGGATGTGCGATTTGATGAAACCAATGGATCACAAAGAGAGCAATTGCCAAATGTGCTAGATGAAGTTCCAGCTAATGAATCAATCAAGCTTATGGGAACTGGAGAGATTGTACCTTCTGAAGCTCATCCTGAAGAAGAACTTATCATCTCAGCACCTGATCCACATGAAGACAATGCTCAGCCTGAAGATATACCTTCAAATGACCACATAGATCAGCAAGAGCAAAGTCTTCGCCCCACACACCCTCGTGTTGCAAATGAAGTACAAATTGACAAAATACTTGACAGCATCAATGCACCTGGTCCACTCACTCGTTCAAGGGCAACTCAGCTAACAAACTTCTGTGGGCATTTCGCATTCGTCTCAATATCAGAACCCAAGAAAGTTGAAGAAGCCTTCATGGAACCTGAATGGATTCAAGCTATGCAAGAAGAGCTTCAACAGTTTGAGCTGAGTAATGTATGGGAACTGGTTAAGCGTCCTGATCCACGGAAGCACAACATAATAGGCACCAAATGGATATACCGCAACAAGCAAGATGAGCATGGTCAAGTTGTCAGAAACAAAGCTCGTCTCGTTGCTCAAGGATATACTCAAGTGGAGGGCATTGAATTCGATGAAACATTTGCTCCTGTGGCTAGGCTTGAAGCCATACGCATACTGCTGGCCTATGCAAATCATCATAACATACTTCTCTATCAGATGGATGTGAAAAGTGCCTTTCTCAATGGCAAGATTGAAGAAGAAGTGTATGTTGCACAACCACCTGGCTTTGAAAATCCAAAACATCCTGATATGGTATATGTAAGGGCATATTTATCCCTACGGTGTTTTGGTGATTGATGACAATGCATTTGCGGACTAATCAGGTGCTTTGGTTTCTTTCAGATATTCATCCTTTGGCACGCAATGATTATTTCCCCTCGGCGCTCTACTCAAGACGGTGTAGCTTCCTTCGTGACTTTGTTGGTGGACTAAGTTTCGTAGTAGTCACCGTACTATCAAGAGGGGATCTGCTTCGGTATGGTTTGGGAGGAATCAACACGTACACGTTCTTCTCTCTCCCACCGTTTTCTCTCCGTCTCTATGGAGCTTCTCTCTTCTCCCTTTGTGGTTTTTCCTGGACCCAGCGGTAGTACCGGGCCACAGCGGTAGTACCGCTGAGGCTCACTAAGCGGCAGTACCGCTCCTCGGAGCGGTAGTACCGCTCCTCGGAGCAGTAGTACTGCTTTATGGCCTCAGCTGTAGTACCGCTGCGGCTCCGTGTTCCTACCGCCTCGACTCTAGTGCGCATTTTCTCGTGTCGGGTTTTACGGCACTAGCTGCAGTATAGCGGTAGTACGTCTGAAGCTCAGTAAGCGGTAGTACCGCTCCTCGGAGCGGTAGTGCCGCCCCTTGGAGCGGTAGTACCGCTGGTTGGCCTCAGCCGCAGTACCGTTGTGACTCCATGATCCTACCGCCTCGACTCGAATGCGCATTTTCTCGTGTCGGGTTTTACGGTACTTGCTGCGGTAGTAGTGGCGGTAGTGCTGCTTGTGAGCGGTAGTACCGCCCTGCCTCCGCGGTAGTACCGCTCTGGGTCCTAGCCCCAGCCCCTTCTCTTCCAGCGCGGCAGTACCGCTGAGGGGGAGCGGTAGTACCGCTTATGAGCGGTAGTACCGCCCTGCCCCCGCGGTAATACCGCTCTTTGCGGGGCTGAATGGGGGTAACGGTTGGTTTGTTCCCCCCACTATAAAAGGGTGTCTTCTTCCCCCCTTTGACCTACCTCTTCCACCATTAAAAGCTCCATTATTGCTCCAAGCTCCGTTTTCGCCCGATCTCACTCCCTAGCCAACCAAACTTGTTGATTTGCTCAGGAGTGGTTGAGAAGGCCCCGATCTACACTTCCACCGAGAGATTTTTGATTCCCCCACTCATCCTTAGTGGATCTTTTTACTCTTGGGTGTTTGAGCACCCTAGACGGTTGAGGTCACCTCGGAGCCATATTCCATTGTGGTGAAGCTTCGTGGTCTTGTTGGGAGCCTCCGATTAAGTTGTGGAGTTTGCCCCAACCTCGTTTGTAAAGGTTCGGTCGCCGCCTTCAAGGGCACCAATAGTGGAATCACGGCATCTCGCATTGTGTGAGGGCGTGAGGAGAACACGGTGGCCCTAGTGGCTTCTTGGGGAGCATTGTGCCTCCACACCGCTCCAACGGAGACGTACTTCCCTTCAAAAGGAAGGAACTTCGGTAACACATCCTCGTCTTCACCGGATCCACTCTTGGTTATCTCTTACCTTCTCTTGTGCAAGCTCTTTAGTGTTTGTTCCCTTGCTTGCTTGTGTGCTTGTTGTTGTTGCATCATATAGGTTGTTCACCTAGCTGCACATCTAGACAACCTTCTTCGATGCAAAGTTTAATTTGGTAAAGAAAAGCTAAAAATTGGTAGTTGCCTATTCACCCCCCCTCTAGTCAACCATATCGATCCTTTCAATTGGTATCAGAGCCTCGTCTCTTTATTAAGGACTTCACCGTCCAAAGAGTATGGTTGATACCGTAGACGGAGCGGAGGAACACTCCGGTGTGAATCCTATCTCGTCTACGGGCGATGGGGGAACTTTGGTCTCTCATGAGGAGTTCAATGTAGCCTTGGAGACATTGAAAACCTCCATGACGACCGAAGTTGAAAACATGTTTACTAAATTTCTTGAGGGGCTCAAACTATCCACCGCACCGTTGAAAGTGGGGGATCCCACCAACAAGGTGTCGGATGCTATCCCTAACAAGGGGGAAGCTAGTAGTGAAAAGGCTCCTTCTTCTAGTGGCAAGAATGGCACCGACATCTTTGCCCATGTGGAACCACCACTTGTGTATGGTGGACCGGTTCCTTCTACTCATTTGAATCATGCCGGTCCTCCTCCTAAGATTGTGAAAAATGAGGATTTTGATTCTTGGGTTTACCGCTTTAAACGTCATTTAAATCATGTGAACACTAACCTTTGGAGAATCATTGAAGAAGGTTTCTACCCACATGATCCAAGCAACTTCACTCCTCGAGAAGCCGCGGACAATCAATTCAATGAGAATGCTCTCTTCATCATTCAAGATGCAATTCCACCCGAAGACCTACCTCACCTTCGTCCCTTCGCCTTGGCCAAAGATGCATGGCATTGTGTCGTGTCTCTCTACCGGGGAAGCGCAAGCATTCAACGCTCCAACTATGAAGTGGTACAAGATGAGGCCGATGAGTTTTCAATGAAGGAAGATGAAGAACCTCGTGAGCTTTATCGGAGAGTCGCCAAACTCGCGGTCTCACTACGAGATCACGGGAGCAAGGACACGGATGACAATAGGATCAAGCGCAAATTCCTCAAGGCAATGATGCCCTACCACAGGGCCATGTCCTCCGTCATCCGCCAAAGACCGGACTTCCACACTTTGACCTCAAGCGAGGTGTTGGATGAGTTTGTGGCCATGAACATTTTGGACAAGACCGCCGACAATGCGGTGCTCCGTTCTCAACGGGGAAAGAAGCCTAACCTTGCTTTGAAGGCCAAGCTCACCGTGGAAGAAGAAGAAGAGGAAGAGGAGGAGAGCAACCCCGAAGATACAAAGTATGCATATCATGAACACATGGCACTTGCTTCAAGGCAATTTTGGAGCAAGAAAAACTCGAGGAACAACTTTAGCAAAAACACCTCGAGTGGCACGAGGGGCAAGCAACGTGTAAGGACTTGCTACAATTGCGGCAACGTGAGTCATTTCATTGCAGAATGCCCGTATGAGAAGAGGGAAGACAATGGTGGCAAACTCATTCGAAAGGACAAGGCCAAGTCGTTCTCCAACAAGAACAACTTCACCAAGAAGACTCCTCCCAAGGCCTTGGTTGTGCAAGAAGAGTACAATGAGGATGATGACGATGATGAAGATGATGAGTCGGTTGCCATGGCCTCCATCGCCATTGCCACAACGTCACGAGTGTCCCTCTTCGACTCACCCAACGAGAGCATCAACGCCAAGTGCCTCATGGCGAAAGCCACCAACAAGGTAACCTCCAACATCAAAACTACCATCATTAATCATCCCTCCCCATCGGAGAGCATTAATGAAGTTGAGGGAGTTAATGTGGAGGCTAACGAGTTTGAGGCCTTTATGGGCAAACTCAAGGGAAAATCCAAGAAGCACTTTGTTGCTCTCTTGGAACAACTTGGCGAGGCCAATGACATGATCGAGGCTCACGAAGACACCATCTCAAAGATGGAAGGGCATAGTCGTGACTATGCCGATGAGATTTCGGACCTTTCCAATGCTCTTGAGGAAGAGCGTGGTCTTCGTTTGGCTCTTGAGGAGTCATACAACGTTGATCATGCTAAGTTAGAGAAAGACTATGATCATGCCCTCCTTGTTTCTCGTGTGCTAAATTCCGAGAAGGCTAAACTCGGAGTTGATCTTGCTCGACTCAAAGAGGAGTTTGATATACTTGACAAGGCCCACAAGGCCTTGAAGGGTATTCACGCTAGTCTCAAGGAGTCTCATGATCAACTCCAAGTGAAGCTAACTAAGGAGAAAGCAACTTTTCCTCATATGGTTTTAATTGATAATGCAAATGCTACTAACCCATGTTGTGAGCATATACATCTTGTTGAGGAAAATGCTAAGTTGAAGGAGCAACTTGAGAGAGGCCTTGCGACTTGCATACAAGGCAAGAAGAACCTCAATGATCTCTTGATCAACCAAAAGAGAGGTGTGGCGAAGGAAGGGGTTGGGTACGTCTCCGACTCCAAAAACAAGAAGAAGAATGACAAGACCAAACGACCTCCTCCCATCATGCAAACCTTTGTGAGGGCGGGAAAAAGTGTCCCCGAGGAGAAGAAGAAGAACAAAGTCAAGAAGGGCAATGTCACCTCACCCAACAAAGCCGGCGATTTTAATCCTTCTTATGTGTTGTGCCGTGCTAGTGATGGGCATGTTTATGCCAAATTTGTTGGTTCTCGTCATGAGCACGTTGAATGGTCTATTTGGGTTCCTAAGACCCTTGTTACTAACATCAAAGGACCCATTACAAAATGGGTACCTAAAACCAAGCATTGATCTCTTGCAGGTGTTTGCTTCCGGTGGTGGATCATGGCTGCTCGATAGCGGAGCTACAAATCATATGACCGGAAGCAAGGACTTGGTGGTGGACGTGCACAAGGTTCCATCTATGCCCACCAATGTCGAGTGGGGTGACGCCTCATCTTCTAAGGTATTGGGACTTGGCAAGGTGGTCATCTCTCATGATCTCACGATCGAGAAGGTCATGCTTGTTGAGTCCCTTGCATACAATTTACTTTCCGTTCGTCAGCTTGCAATCATGGGCTTTGCCACTTTCTTTGATATCGATACCGTGGCCCTCTTGTGGAGCAAGACTCTTAAAGTAGCCTTTGTTGGGCATGTCGAGAACGGTCTATATGTGATTAACTTTTCGGAGCGACCCACTAAGACCGCGACATGCCTAATGGCTAAAGTTGATGTGGGATGGCTTTGGCATCGCCGTTTATCCCATGTCAATATGAGATCTTTGCAAAGTCTCCTAAAGGGGGATCATGTCCGTGGACTAACGAATGTTAGTTTTGCTAAAGATCGTGCTTGCAGTGCCTGTATCGAAGGAAAGCTACATGAGAAGGCTCACCCTCCCACGACTATCATTTATTCAAAGAGGCCTTTGGATCTCCTTCACATGGATCTCTTTGGGCCTCCATCCTTCGATAGTCTTGGAGGTAGAAAGTATTGCTTGGTGATTGTGGATGACTACTCAAGGTACACGTGGGTGTATTTCTTCAAGAGGAAGAGCGAGACCCAACAAACCGTCATTGACTTCGCCAATGAAGCACAACGTCAACACAATGTAAAGATCTTGACAATAAGAAGTGACAACGGCACCGAGTTCAAGAACTACACCTTGGATGAGTTTCTTAGTGATGAGGGAATCAAACATCAATATTCCGCACCATACACCCCTCAACAAAACGGTGTTGCGGAGAGGAAGAACCGGACATTGATGGATGCGGCAAGGACCATGATGGCGGAGTTCAAGTCTCCGTACAACTTTTGGGCCGAAGCCATCAACACCGCGTGTCATGCATCAAATCGGCTCTACCTCCGCAAGGGTTTGAACAAGACTCCTTATGAGATACTCACCGGTAACAAGCCCAACCTCAAGTACTTCCAGGTATTCGGGTGTAAGTGTTTCATTCTCAAGAAAGGTGTTCGGTTGTCTAAATTTGAGGCTAGAGCTTATGAGGGCATATTTGTTGGTTATGCTACAAACTCTCATGCTTACCGTGTCCTCAATAAATCCACGGGACTTATTGAGGAGACGTGTAACGTGGAGTTTGATGAGAATAACGGCTCCCAAGTGGAGCAAAGTGGCACTTGTGATGTAGGTGATGAAATTCCTCCTCAAGCCATAAGAAGAATGGGTGTTGGTTTCATCCTACCCATTGAGGAACCCCTTGTGGCCGAAGGAGAAGGACAATGCCCCACTCAAGTGGAGCCATCACCAACCCAAGGCCCACACACTTCCGAAGAACAAAGTGAAGGCCCTCAACCTCATGAACAAGACCTAGGGCAAGATCATACTCAAGACGGTGTTGACACACCAAGTGATGCCCAAGGTCAAGTTCTCTCCCTCGAGCAAGTTCAAGACCAAGAACAAGTTCATGACGACGCTCAAGATGATCAAGTAACCGCTCCTCAACTCACCAACGAGGAGGAATTAGAGCGTCGTGCCGCCAAAGTTGCTTCCAAGCTCTCCACCAAGGATCATCTCATGACAAACGTGCTTGGAAGCTTAAGAAAGGGCATAAGCACTCGTAGACAATTAGCAAATTATTGTGAGCATCACGCGTTTGTCTCTTGTGTGGAACCTCACAAGGTCTATGAGGCGCTCGAAGATCCGGATTGGCTCAATGCCATGCATGAAGAACTCAACAACTTCGAGTGCAACAAAGTGTGGAGATTGGTGCCAAGGCCAACGGGGAACCACAATGTCATTGGAACCAAGTGGATATTCAAGAACAAGCAAGATGCCCATGGGATTATCATTCGCAACAAGGCTCGTTTGGTAGCACAAGGCTACTCCCAAGTCGAGGGTATCGACTACGGTGAAACCTTTGCTCCCGTTGCTCGTCTTGAATCCATTCGCATGTTGATTGCATATGCTTCTCATCATAACTTTAAGTTACATCCAATGGATGTGAAGAGTGCTTTTCTTAATGGTCCCATTAATGAATTAGTGTACGTCAAGCAACCCCCCGGGTTCGAGGATCCCTACTTTCCCGATCATGTGTATCAACTCGATAAGGCACTCTATGGCCTTAAACAAGCCCCACGTGCATGGTATGACCACCTTACCGAGTTGTTACAAGACCGTGGGTTTGAAGTTGGGATAATCGACCCCACTCTTTTTACTAAGAAGGTCAAAGGGGAGTTGTTTGTGTGCCAATTATATGTTGATGATATTATCTTTGGTTCTCCTAACAAAGCTTTCAATGAGGAATTTGCCGCTCTCATGACCTCAAAGTTCGAGATGTCCTCCATGGGGGAGTTAAAGTTTTTTCTAGGGTTTGAAGTGAAGCAAAGAAGAGAAGGAACCTTCAACAATCAATCCAAATACACTCAAGACATGCTCAAGAGATTCAAGCTAAGTGACGTCAAGCCGGCTCCCACCCCAATGCCCACCAAGTGCCAACTTGATCTAGATCCCAATGGTAAAGTGGTGGATCAAAAGGTATACCGCTCCATGATTGGATCCTTGCTTTACCTTTGTGCATCTAGACCGGACATCATGTTGAGTGTGGGAATTTGTGCACGGTTTCAAGCCGCACCTAAGGAAAGTCACTATGTGGCCGTCAAACGAATCTTTCGATATTTGGCTCATACCCCAAACTTTGGCTTATGGTACCCAAGAGGATCAAACTTGAAGCTTGTAGGGTACTCGGATTCCGATTGGGCGGGAGACAAAGTGGATAGGAAGTCCACTTCCGGAGGATGTCAATTCCTTGGTTGCTCGTTGGTAAGTTGGTCTTCCAAAAAGCAAAGTTGTGTGTCTCTCTCGTCCACCGAAGCGGAGTATGTTGTGGCCGGTAGTTGTTGTGCACAACTCTTATGGATGAGGCAAACTTTAAAGGATTACGGTGTCACTTGTGACAAAGTGCCTCTTTGGTGTGACAATGAAAGTGCCATCAAGATTTCTCTCAACCCGGTGCAACACTTCAAGACGAAGCATATTGAGATTCGGTATCACTTCATCCGGGATCACATTAGGCGAGGAGAGATCGAGCTCAACTATGTCAACACTCATGACAACCTTGCAGATATTTTCACGAAGCCCTTGGATGAAGCAAGATTTCGCGAGTTAAGGCATGAGCTAAATATCATTGATTCGAGCAATGTTGCTTGAACCCGTGCACACCCTACCACGCTCAATTTGTTGTCTAGTTTAGGTGTAGGCATGGACATAGGGGGAGTGTTGTTCTCTCGATGAACTCTCCCTCCCCCATTATGCATAAATTGATCAAGTCTTTCACTTTAGCCATTGCTGATGGCACGTGTGCTCAAAAGAAGAGTTTTGGTCATGGGCCCAAGGTTAAAATCTTCGTGGCGCCATACCTCTTGACTCAAACATAGGTGGCTTCGGCCACCGCCCTCTCTTGAAGAGAGGTTTCTTGGCCTCTTGCTGATGTGTTCCTGTGCCTTTTGTTGCGGGTTTTCTGTTTTTTTAGAGCTAAGCCATGTAGTCTAGTTGCCGCGGTGTGCTGGGCGGTACTGCCGCCGCTGGTGAGCGGTACTACCGCCTATGAGCGGTACTACCGCTCCCCAGCGCGGTACTACCGCTGCGGGGCGGGGCCAAAGGTGTTTTATCGGGGCAGGGGGAGGTTTCTTCTCCCCCATACCCATTCGCTCGCCCCCTCGTGCCTCTCTCTCTCTCCAGCACCGTTCCGCCGCGGAAGGGCTCCGGTGGATCTCCTCCTCCGGGGCGTTCCTCTCCATTTCCTTCGGTGGAGTCAATCCCCACCTCGTCCTCTTGCCATGGATGCCGGTATAGCCCACGTTCCTTCTCTCTTTTGGTCTTGCTTTTAGATCTTGTGCTTAGGGGCAATGGTGGTTGCATCTCTAGATTTTTGGCTAAATCTAGGCTTGAGTTGGTTGGAGAAGGCAACTAGATCATCTAGATTGATGTTTGGCGGGAATTTTTTTGAATTTGGTAGGCCGGTAGTGTCGGATCTGTCCACGGTAGTAGGAAACCACTGTCTCACCGCCTCGCGCGTTGAAACTGCTGTGTATCCGCCTCAAGCCGTACTACCGCTCCCTTTGGAGCGGTACTACCGCTTGGCCTAGGGCGGTACTACCGCTCCCTTTGGGACGGTACTACCGCGCGCTGATCACGGTACTACCGCTGCATGCCAATTTCCATCATTTTCCTACCTTCCTTTGATCTTTTGTTGTGTTTGTTGGCTTATGCTCGTTTCTTCTGGTTGTTTTGCCTCCTTTTTGTGTTTGGCTCCAGGTGATGAGATACCCGAGCAACAAGGTCGCCGCATCAACCCCGGGCGTGCCACCTCCAAGCGCTACCGGACCTCAGAGCCTGCCGGTGGTTCCTCGAGCACCCAACCGCCTCCAGCAAGTGCTTCTGCAACTGTTTCTCCACCTCCTCAGCACTCGAAGCGAGCCGCCAACAAGCCAAAAGGGAAGCCTGTGACTGAGATGACCAGCAAGGAGTTTTGGGAGAAGCGTCGCCGCAACCCCTATACGGTGGACCAAGAACCCACTTTGGTCAACCGTCCGTTCTGGAACCGCTTTCAGTTTGCCATCTACTTTGATGTGATCAAGGCCAAGAAGAATCTTTATGTTGATGTTCGCTCCATTGACACCGATGCTATGGAGAAGGATCCAGAGTACTTTGGAGAAGCCTTTCAGATGTGCACTCAGCTGAACATTCTCAGGATCATGCAGTTCAACAAGGATTTCGATGCGGATTTGTTGGCTCAATTCTTTGCCACCGTCCATCTTGGAACAGATAGCGACAGGACTCTGACTTGGATGACCAATGGCAAGCGGCTTTCTGTCAAGTGGGGGGGCGTTCATGGAGTTACTTGACGTGGTGGATAACGGGCTTGAGACTCCTGTCGGTTTCCGTCCTCACCGCCATGTTACTTCCACCCACAAGCAAGCTCTTTGGCCCTACTGCACTGTGAAGGTTCACCCTGTCACTGAGAAGAAGACCTACGAGCTGTGTCCGTATCTAGACATTCTTCATCGCATATTCCATGAGACTCTCTTCCCTCGCATTGGGAATTTGGATCAGGTTCACTCCTACCTCGTGGACATGCTCCTTTTCTGTCAGCATGAGAAGGAAGAAAACACTGGAGAAAGCCTGGATATCTCTCATGTCATGTGGTCTGAACTTGTATCTGCCGTGTCTGAGCGCAAGTGTCCTATCTATGGTCCCTTCATCATGAGGCTCATTGAGAGGGCCTGGGCACAGACTTATCCCAGAGTGCTGCTAGAAACTGGAGAGTTGGTGTCACATGAGATCAAGCGCCTGAGGAAGAAGGACAACTGGTCAGCACCTCACACAGGGGGTCCGTCTGCTACTGCTGCCACGGGGGGCCCGTCTGCTGCTGCTGCCATGGGAACTGAGGGTGAAGCTGCTCCTGATGCCCACGATGAGGACGTTAGCCACTCCAGTGCAGAACCATCTTGGGCCCAGAAGCTCAAGCGCAAGATGAAGAAGCTCTTCTGCATGGAGTCCCATGGTCAGTATATGACTCATGTGGCGGAGAAGAATGCCAGGACGCGTCACAAGGAGATCATGCATCAGTTGGGAGCCACAGTTGTCAGTGGGTCTGAGGGACAGATCACTGAAGAGGAGGACTGGATTCATCAGAACTGTCACTGGACCGACTCCGATGCCGAGCACTGTTCAACCCACGATGAAGATGCAGAGATGTGATGTTCAGGACCTTCCTCGCCCATCACCTGGAATCTTAGTGTCCCTCTCTGCCCCTCCCTTTTTGGTGTCTCGATGCCAAAGGGGGAGAGAGTTTAGGGATTTGTGTTTGCGAGCGTGTCTTTGTGTCGTTCGTTTGCTTTCTCGTTGATTGGTTTTGTTTGGTTTTGTGCTTGTGAGACCTAGTTCCAGACATATGGTGTAAGACATATGCTACCTGTGTTATCTTATTTATGTGCTATGCACCTCGGTATCTTATAGCTTGCATGCTTATCCTATCATATATATTGTTTTCATATATCTTGCTTAGGTTGTTGGTCTCTAAAATATAGGGGGAGCCGTGATCCTAGCATGTGTGCCGTGCAGTCCAAAGCACTTATCGAATGTGCACAACATCTAGGGGAGCCTGTCTATTTTCAGAGGCATGGGTTCTCTTGCATTCTATGTCTACTCTTTTCTATGCAAATCCCGTATTGTCATCAATCCACCAAAAAGGGGGAGATTGTAAGGGCATATTTATCCCTACGGTGTTTTGGTGATTGATGACAATGCATTTGTGGACTAACCAGGTGCTTTGGTTTCTTTCAGATATTCATCCTTTGGCACGCAATGATTATTTCCCCTCGGCGCTCTACTCAAGACGGTGTAGCTTCCTTCGTGACTTTGTTGGTGGACTAAGTTTCGTAGTAGTCACCATACTATCAAGAGGGGATCTGCTTCGGTATGGTTTGGGAGGAATCAACACGTACACGTTCTTCTCTCTCCCACCGTTTTCTCTCCGTCTCTATGGAGCTTCTCTCTTCTCCCTTTGTGGTTTTTCCTGGACCCAGCAGTAGTACCGGGCCACAGCGGTAGTACCGCTGAGGCTCACTAAGCGGCAGTACCGCTCCTCGGAGCGGTAGTACCGCTTTATGGCCTCAGCTGTAGTACCGCTGCGGCTCCGTGTTCCTACCGCCTCGACTCTAGTGCGCATTTTCTCGTGTCGGGTTTTACGGCACTAGCTGCAGTATAGTGGTAGTACGTCTGAAGCTCAGTAAGCGGTAGTACCGCTCCTCGGAGCGGTAGTGCCGCCCCTTGGAGCGGTAGTACCGCTGGTTGGCCTCAGCCGCAGTACCGTTGTGACTCCATGCTCCTACCGCCTCGACTCGAATGCGCATTTTCTCGTGTCGGGTTTTACGGTACTTGCTGCGGTAGTAGTGGCGGTAGTGCTGCTTGTGAGCGGTAGTACCGCCCTGCCTCCGCGGTAGTACCGCTCTGGGTCCTAGCCCCAGCCCCTTCTCTTCCAGTGCGGCAGTACCGCTGAGGGGGAGCGGTAGTACCGCTTATGAGCAGTAGTACCGCCCTGCCCCCGCGGTAATACCGCTCTTTGCGGGGCTGAATGGGGGTAACGGTTGGTTTGTTCCCCCCACTATAAAAGGGTGTCTTCTTCCCCCCTTTGACCTACCTCTTCCACCATTAAAAGCTCCATTATTGCTCCAAGCTCCGTTTTCGCCCGATCTCACTCCCTAGCCAACCAAACTTGTTGATTTGCTCAGGAGTGGTTGAGAAGGCCCCGATCTACACTTCCACCGAGAGATTTTTGATTCCCCCACTCATCCTTAGTGGATCTTGTTACTCTTGGGTGTTTGAGCACCCTAGACGGTTGAGGTCACCTCGGAGCCATATTCCATTGTGGTGAAGCTTCGTGGTCTTGTTGGGAGCCTCCGATTAAGTTGTGGAGTTTGCCCCAACCTCGTTTGTAAAGGTTCGGTCGCCGCCTTCAAGGGAACCAATAGTGGAATCACGGCATCTCGCATTGTGTGAGGGCGTGAGGAGAACACGGTGGCCCTAGTGGCTTCTTGGGGAGCATTGTGCCTCCACACCGCTCCAACGGAGACGTACTTCCCTTCAAAAGGACGGAACTTCGGTAACACATCCTCGTCTTCACCGGATCCACTCTTGGTTATCTCTTACCTTCTCTTGTGCAAGCTCTTTAGTGTTTGTTCCCTTGCTTGCTTGTGTGCTTGTTGTTGTTGCATCATATAGGTTGTTCACCTAGCTGCACATCTAGACAACCTTCTTCGATGCAAAGTTTAATTTGGTAAAGAAAAGCTAAAAATTGGTAGTTGCCTATTCACCCCCCCTCTAGTCAACCATATCGATCCTTTCAGTATATAAGCTCAACAAGGCACTGTATGGCCTCAAACAAGCCCCTAGGGCCTGGTATGATACACTCAAGTACTTTCTGAAAAGCAAAGGCTTCATACCTGGTTCCCTGGATCCCACTCTTTTCACGAAGACATATGATGGTGAACTGTTTGTGTGCCAAATATATGTGGATGACATTATCTTCGGCTGCACCAATCAGAAGTATAGTGAAGAGTTTGGATATATGATGCAAGAGCAATATCAGATGTCCATGATGGGGGAGCTGAAGTTCTTCCTCGGTCTTCAAATACGGCAACAACGCAACGGCATCTTCATATCTCAAGAGAAATATCTTAAAGAGTGCCTGAAGAAGTTCGGTATGCAAGACTGCAAAGGCTTCACAACACCAATGCCAGCCAAGCATCATCTGGGTCCCGACGACAATGGTAAAGAGTTCGATCAAAAGGTATACCGCTCCATGATTGGGTCTTTGCTTTATTTATGTGCATCTAGGCCAGATATCATGCTTAGTGTTTGCATGTGTGCTCGATTTCAAGCGACACCAAAGGAGTCGCATCACTTAGCTGTGAAGCGAATTCTTCGATATTTGGCTCACACCCCAACTCTAGGATTATGGTATCCAAAGGGCTCAGAGTTTGATTTGGTTGGATTTTCGGATGCTGATTATGCTGGTGACAAAGTTGATCGCAAGTCTACATCAGGCACATGTCACTTTCTGGGACGATCACTTGTATGTTGGTCTTCAAAGAAGCAGAACTGTGTATCACTCTCCACTGCTGAATCTGAATACATTGCTGCCGGATCTTGCTGCGCTCAGCTTCTGTGGATGAAGCAAACACTCAAGGATTATGGCATTCATCTGAAGCAAGTGCCACTTTACTGCGACAACGAAAGCGCCATCAAGATTGCCAACAACCCAGTTCAGCACTCGAAGACAAAGCACATTGAAATTCGTCATCACTTTCTCAGAGATCATGTTGTGAAGGAAGACATTGATATCATACACGTCAACACTGAAGAGCAATTGGCAGATATCTTCACCAAGCCCTTGGATGAGAAGAGATTTTGCAAGTTACGGTGTGAGCTAAATATCTTGGAATCCTCAAATGTCCTGTGATCAGGCACACATCCTAACACTTAAGCATATTGATGACTTAGATGTGCAACACACGAAGTAGCGTATATCTTCAAACAATGAAGACATACATTCTAAGTGTGAATACATTAATGTGGAATTTGACTTCGGAGCGCCACGATAATTGTGCGCCGTGTCTGGGTCTAATACTTCCTATACGGTGGGTAACGCCACCACCAAACGTTCCATTTTGAAGTGTTTCTCTCATGGCGTTACCTCTCAATGTCTTCACATTTGGTTTGGCTTCATTCTCAATATGTCTTCATGATTATCTTCACTGCGTTGATTATATGGATATATATGCACTGATGTTCTGTCCTCTACAACATTCACTTATAGTTATGTCTTCTTGGTTGAATCTTTTGAACTAAGTGAATGTGATCGGACCCTAACCTCTCTATGCTTTCTATCTCAAACTCTATCTCTCCAAGTCATATGCATTATGCTGAAACTGTCAAATGTCTTCACTGTGTCCTTGTCAGGTGAAGACATAGTCACAACCATAAAAGTCCGTTTTTAATGCTCATTCCTCCACATAAGATCCGAAGAAGCAGGAACGACCGCCCGACAATTTAGGCGTGCGTGGGACGTGGAACAAATCCCAATCTTCCTCTAACTGGCCACGCGTGCCTCAAATGCGAACCGCCAGGGGTACCTGCGTAATATCGCAGTGCCGCCTCTATCCCTATAAATACACGATTCACTGCGGTCATTATCTCCTTCTTCCACCCTCGCATGAACCCTAGCGCCACCGCTAGCACTCGACGACGCCGGTGACGAAGCGCTTCACTGCCGCAACCTCTCCGACACTGTTTTCACGCTGACAGCGGACATCGCTCTCTCCGCCGTCGCCGTAGGTGTCTTCCGTCGCCAAGTTAGGGCACGGAGGATCGAACTGCTCGACCTCAACTCTCACTTCGTCTAGCAGTTCCAAGTGTGGTAAATAAAACCTCTTTTTACAGCCTCTTTTGATCCCATAGTTCAGTCACCTTCTGCCATAAGGAGTTTCTCTTCACATCAGTTTGTTATCTCGCTACATCTCATGACATGCCTAGTATATTCACTTGTGCTTCATAAGGTAGTTAAATTCCTCACTTGTACTGATCTATGGGTTCGTACAAATCTGGAACCAACTTCTTATCTATGAGTGAATGTCTTCGCACAATGAGGTCTATGTCTTCTAAACCGATTTATCTTCAAAATCTTCTGAGAATGCATATGACCTCTTCCCCTTCCCTCGCACCTTAATGCTGTCACAGGTACATGTCCGTGGGAGAATCCTTTGGTTCTCATAGTCTGCATTCATTTGTAGAGTACTTGCAGCATCACATCAACTCTCCTGAAGCCAGTTCTTGCAAAAGGAAGCCTTTGAAGCCTTTGAACATCTTGAAGCCTTCCAAGTTATTCATGGCTTCAGAAACAGCAGCAAGGAAGGGAGGCAGACAGCGACGTGGTGAAACGTCCAAAGATCTGCCTGATGAATTGGCAGAGATGTACAAAACTGATCCTGAAGAAAGCTATGGTCAGCGCAAGACACGAATCCAATGGATTCGAAGATATTGGGCAGAGCAATGGTTCCACTACCGCTTCGTCACTCAGGAATATGCGGAGAAGTGCGCCATCAAGAGAACGTGGGGAGACGTACTATACAAAAATCTCGTACCCAGGTCCAGAGTCGAAGCCATTGCTCAAGGCTTCTATCCATGCATGGTGAGAGGACCAAAGCCAGCTGAAGCACATCCGTCATCACTTCTCTGGTGCCGCGATGATAATCTCTTCAAGTGCAACTTTCAGTTTGCACAACAGTCAGCGAAGATAAACAAGAAGAAATTTGGGCTTGACTTCAACCCTGGTCCCTCCTCACCAAGGGCAGATGGCACACGCGACGCTGATCCCAATATCATCGGGCCGTATGCCAATCTTGCAGGCCTCATCACTCGCATCCTAGTTCAAGGGACTGCTGTGAATGGCCCTCCAGCAGATACTGAGTCAGATGACGCCCCTGCTGCTCCGAAGCCAAAGCAGAAGAAGCCAAAAGCTCCAAAAGCTTCAAAGCCAGCCGCTTCTCCCAAAATCTCACGAGCGAAGCCATTGGCAACTGCACCTCCTGAAGCCAGTGTGGAGTCTGAAGACATATCACGAGTCCCCAAGCCACAAGAAGCCAAGAAGCCTCAGCCACACAGGGGCAAAGAGCTCATAGCTGCTGCCGTTCTGCGCTGCGAAAACATTGATCTATCAAGCGATGAAGATCTTGGAGATGACGCACTTGAGCAGCTCATCAAGAGCAAGGAGGAGGCTGAAATCTTCAACAATCTGCCTCTGTTTGATGTCGCCGTCATCCACAGCTTCATTGATGAATGGTTTGACACACCAGACATAAGCTTCAATGATCTGCAGCTACCCATAGGCCTCAGCGTTGCCTTTCAAGGTGCAATTGCTTCAGAACTTGCAACAGCCCAGCGAATTGTAGAACTGAAGCAGAAAATTGATTATGAAAAGGCTCAGTTCAAGAAGCACGTGGCCAAGCTCAGCGTGCAAGAAGTGAAAAACTTCAAGATCATGTTGCACGAGCTGAAAGAGAACTTTCTGAAGACGCGTGCTGAAGCTCAAGGCTCGCGAGAGCGCATGAATACTTTGGCTGATCGCTGCGTGCAGGCCTACAATGAGGCAGAGAAGCGCAAGGCACTTGGGCGTCCCGGCATTGACCCCAGGATGGCCGCAAAGAAGAAAAAGAAGGCTGCTGTGCCTGAACTTGAAGCGCCAAGGTCAGAAACTGCTCCGATTGTCTTCCCCGCTGCAACGACTGGCTCGAAGCCAAAGAGTCGATCAACCGCCTCACAGCTCAAGAAGACACGGACTGCAGAGGCTGAAGCTAAGAAGAGAAAACACTCTGAAGCCTCTCCTTCTGAACCCATCATCAAGAAGTGCAAGACCAAGAAATCTCGGGCTGCTCCCACAGAGCCCTTGACAGTTGAACCCCTCTCCTTCCACTATCCTGACGCAGATCGTCAGTTGACTGTGCATGAACCCAACGCTGAAGACATTCCAGCAGACGAACCCAACGCTGCTGAAGACATTGGTCTCCAAGACAATGTGCAAGGTGATGCAGCCCTTCCTCAGCTTGAGACAAGCGAACTGATTAGTGTTGGTCGTCCATTGACGCCAATCACACAAGATGCATCGTGGGCAGATCGCCCACAGGAGGAAGATGTGCCCCAACCCACTACAACTCCACCGGCGCCTACATTCCGTAGGCTTCGCAAAGAGCCAAGGGCTCAGGCTGCTGACGACATTCCGGCTGCATCAGCCGAAGAGCATGCAGAGATACCACAAGCTCCAACTCCCCCACACCAACAAGAAGCAGTTCTCCAGGAGAACGTGCCTGAGTCTGCAAATGTTGAGGCTGCCACAAACAACGCCGAAGCAAATGTGGAGCCCGACCCAACAATAGCTTCAGAAGACAATGAAGCTACTGCTCCTGAACATTCTGTGCCTGAGTCTGCTGCCGGACCACAATTCAACTATCATATTGCGTACAGACCCCAGGTCCAGAAGCCGATCCCACGACTGCCAAGGTTCCCAGGTCCTGCATCAGCTCCTGGTTCCTTCAACATCAACGGCTTCAGGGCAGATAACACGTTTTTCGACCGCTCCAAGAACCCTTATTCAAGGGAACGGATTGTATCAGATAGGTTCTGGAGCCATCAACAGCGCAGCTATTATTCATGCATCCTATACAACCAAGGCCGCATCTTTCCTCACAAGCGCCTTGAGGTTGAAGCTGTTGCTGGTCTGCCTGGTCTGGAAGAAGCACTGGATTGCTTCAAGCAAGTGGGTTTGCTGCCATTTATCACTGATGAAGAGCACTGGAACGAAGAGCTTCTGCTCCAGTTCTATGCCACTTTGCATATCAAAGGCTATAACAGAGATCCGAAGACATGGATTCTGGAGTGGATGATAGGTAATATCCATCATGAAGCCAATGCTTTCGACCTAATTGAGCTCACCGGCCTTCCCACTCCTGGCGAATTCTTTGAAGAAGGGTGCCAACTCCATGCTGAAGCAATTGAGAGCATATTTCAGCGTCCTGAGCCAAATATGAGTCAGATGCTCTCAATAATGAAGCCACTGCCTCCTAATGCACCCTATCCAACTAGGTTCTTCGTTGAAGACTTAGAGTACCTGCCCAGAACAATATATCACATCATAAGGCGGACTCTATGGCCTGTAAAGGGACACTCTCGATATGCAACAATTGATGGTGCAATGAAGACTCTCATCTTCTGCATTCTTCATGGCAAATGCTTCAATGCACAGGATCTCTTCATCCGTCACTTTGCAGCGTCTGCCTCAGAACTGTTTGGATTAAAGTTCTATGCTCCATGGGTTATGAGGCTGATCAAGCTTCACTCTGCAATCTCCTATCAACCCTCAGCCCGCAACCATAGGATATTTTTGCCAGATGTGGACACATCTGCTGAAGCAATATATCCAGAGCCTGGCAAGCAACCATTAAGTCTTCAAATGCAGAACACCAGAGCTTCACTCAAAATATTGAAGGTGTTGAAGCGCTCACCCGAGTGTATCCAATGGCTGGCACCACACGTGCCCCTGCATCAACTGAAGCCACTGACAGCACAGCTGCCAAGAGACCCAAGAAGTGTGCTCGAGCACTCAATGACCGAGAGCTTCTTGTGGCTCTTCACCAAAAGCAAGATAGGCATCACGACTGGCTCAAACGGCAGATGAGAAGCATCATGCAAGACGTCAATCGCATCAGAAATCTGGCAACCAAGAATGCGTTTGTCGCACATGAGACCTGTCGCCGCACTTGGAAAGGCCTCACCATGATGAGCAATGAAGCTGAACTGCAAGAGGATGGCTTCAGAGAGAGATTCCAATTTGACTCCATGCCTCCAAGAAGAGCTGTGATGCGAAGCACACCATCACTTGAAGAGTCAGAATTCTCTTCTTCTGCTGCCACCGTGTCTGCCCGGATTATTGAAGAAGACGACGACACGACATAATCTCCACCTGCTTCAACACACGTCGAATCTGCACCAAGCTCATCTGCACCGCCACCAAACAACTCCACCGATCCTGCTGCGCCTGGGAACGCGTAGAAAACTCTATGTCTTCAAACCTTTTTGGTCATCACTGATAAAAGGGGGAGAAGCATGATGTTTATAGTCTTCAAGCGGGTCACTTTGGGCGGGTGTCTTTATATTTTGCTACATTTTGCTTCGTGCTTACAACTCCCGTTTTTGCTACATTTGCTTCTTTGAGTTGTAACACTTAGCCTTGATGGCCGTCTGCTACCTGTTTGTCACTCCGTTATGCGAAGATAAATTCTGCATGTGCGACGATAAATTCCGCACTCATCTCTTACTGCAGACGTCCATTTTCCATTATGCATGTCATTATCTTCATATACTTTCACATGCATAGTGGATTGTGATCATAAGTTGAAGTGGATCTCCACAAGTACAACCTGCCATGTGCATTTGCATTCAAAAGGCAAATTACTTATATGCACATCTTCAGGGGGAGCCCTTGCAACTTATGAAGACAAATTCCTTTACTATTTCACAAATTATGTTCCCCGTTGAAAACTTCAACTAGTTTGTCATCAATCACCAAAAAGGGGGAGATTGTAAGTGCATCTAGTGCCACCCCTAGTTGGTTTTGGAGTATTGACGACAAACCTAGTTGAGGGACTAACGTGTTTGTGAGAATTGCAGGAAAACACAGGTAGAAGTCCCTCATTGATTCGGTTTTATTACCAGAGATGACCCGTAAAAATGTACGAAGACATTGAAGACAATGGTGGTTTATGAAGATATTCATATTGAAGACAATGACATGAGAAGACCCCCTATGAAGCTTATGGAACTCGAAGACTTAGATCCTTCGTAGTTTTATTTCATTTGTGTTGTGTCATAGGAATCACCGTACTGTTAAGTGGGGTCCAAGAGAACCAGTTAGAATGACTGAAGTGATGCCTAATTCAAATCCTATGTCTTCGAGCGAAGACTTTGAGAGAAAATCTTGTCCAGAGTCAGACAAGTCAGCTTTACTTGTAGCCCAAGTAAAGTTGCCGTGTGAGTTCAAAATTCGACCGTTGGTACACGTTTCAGTTCCTTAGTGACCCAGGGTCATTTCGGACAGATCAGGTCGGGTTGCCAAGTGGCTATAAATAGTCCACCCCCCACAACCATAAACGGTTGGCTGCTCAGATTTCAGTGCACGGCTTTTGTCGTTTGAGAGCAACCCACCTCGAAGCCTTTGAGACATAACGAGCCCTTCCTGAAGGCGTTGCTGTTGAAGCTGAACGACATAAATTAAACTTTTTTAATCGCAGCCGCACATACTACTCCGACCGACAACATCAGATGGCAAAATGATAGATTTAGGTTTATGACATAACGAGCCCTTCCTGAAGGCGTTGCTGTTGAAGAATCCCGTCATTCGCGCGGTGCCATGACATAGTTGATGCGGATATGATCATTGTTGTAGTTTGCCTATTATGGATTTGGTCGCTCAGATTTTTTTTCTTCACCGTCTACGCATGGCTTTGGTCTTATATGACTTTGCTATTTGTTAACGTGATGTTGTGTGCGTGCGTTAGTGTTGGCTATGTGCATCCTACCTATGCAGAGGCCGGGTGTGCTCATTATGTTTGTATCCTCTTGATGCCTCATTTTGAGCTAATAAAATACACTCTTTGTCGAGAAAAATGACATAACGAGCCCGTGTGGCTAAAATGGACCACACTGTGGCTCAGTTTTGAACGTGTTTGTTTTTTTCATTTCATTTTTAAAATATATTAATTATAATTGTGTGTTACAAACAATATACAATATTTAAAACAAATTACGTTAAAATGTTTATACTATTTCATAAAATACATATGCAATATTTTAACAGAAATATACATAATAAAATTATGAGTTAAGAATATATTTTATAATTTGAAAAAAATGTTTGCATTTTAATAAAATATTAAAGTAATTTTAGAAATGTTCATATATTCTAAAAAATTCTCACATAATTTTGAAATTTCCACATTATTAATAAATTATTTATGTAGTCTATCAGTGTGTTAATGCTTTAATTAAACAAGGTGTTATTTTAAAAGGTTTATATAGTATATAAGTTTGTGCGTTTCTGTAAAAAAATAAATGCAAGGCTAGTGCGCCATTAGACTGCGTATCCTCACATGAATAATAGTTGAATCATCTAAACATTTTGATCTTCATAAATAGTTTCAATTGTATGAATATATTTTAAAATAACACATGATTTTATTTCAGGATACACGTGAATTCTTTTGATACATGACAATTCATTGGTTGGAGTGACATCCGTGCCTGGTCTACAAGCTTTGGTCCGATGTGCGGATCACAGAGCCGGTGCTGTTTTTGCTGGATTATTAAATTCATTTTATTTATTTTGTTCGGTCCAATGTTTATAAAGGTTATGAATCATTAAATATTAGCAAATGTGAAGTTGTCGAGCGCACGCTCTGGACTGGTAGGTCGCAGGCTCGAGCCACCACATGACAAGTTTTAGTTTTTATTTTATAGTTTATCAGTTTCTCCCCGAGAGCCTTCTTGTAAGAAAAATAATTTTGGGAGTTTTCCGCAAAAACCAAGCCAAACACCCTTGTCACTGGCAGCGGGTCCCATGGCATGCTGGCACGCCTCGTAAGTATACAAACATCATTTAAACCAAATATGCACGTCTATGCCAAGTTATGAAACCGGTTCAATGTATTTTTCTAGTTGAGGCACTAGAATGCATATTCATGACAAGTTCAAGCACCACAGATGTATTTACCTCGGAAAGTAATAAAAAACACACACAAGAAAATCAGAAAAAAAACCCCCGGGCCAAAACCAGAACAGCCAGCGAGATTTCCAGAATGGTCAAAAACTCAATCTGGCCACGGATTACTTTAAGGGAATCTTGGGTCAGCCTGCCCCCTCGATGAACACAGTGGACGTACACTCACTATACACTTCACTTGATCTATCTGCCCTGACAGTACGGTTTTCTTGGGCTGGAATCGTACAAGCCATCAGCTGCTCACCCAATAAAAGTTCGGGCCCTGACGGTTTCACGAATGAGTTTTACAAGGCTTTCAAGTTGCTGCTAAAGGATGACCTGCTCCGTTTTTTTGATGATTTCCACAGAAATGTGGTTGATCTTACTGGTATTAACTCCGCTTTCATCACCCTGCTACCTAAAAAGGATACGCCCCTAGAGATGCGGGACTTCAGGCCGATTTCCCTCGTACATAACATACCCAAACTGGTTTCTAAGGTTCTGGCTTGTAGGCTGAAAGCATGGATTCCTCTCTTGATTCACTCTCTCCAGTCTGGCTTCTTGCGGGGCAGATCGATTATAGAAAACTTTACCCTGGCTGCCGAAATGATCCAATACGCACACAAACGGAAAATGCTAGTCATTGCTTTGAAGTTGGATTTTCACAAAGCTTTTGACAGCGTCAGTTGGTCCTGTTTGCACAAAGTACTTGAAGCTAGAGGGTTTTCTCGGCTGTGGATTAGTTGGATTCAAATGCTTTTGTCAACCGGCAGCTCTAAAGTCCTTATTAATGGCCAGCTGGGTGCCCCCATCCGGGCTAAGCGTGGTTTTCGGCAAGGCGATTCCTTATCCCCTTATCTTTTCATTATCGTTGCGGACGTGCTACAGAGAATGTGCTGCAAATTGTTCCAAGATGGTTCCTTGCTGCACCCACTTGGTTCAGACAGTTTCTTCCCGGTTCTGCAATACGCGGATGACATGCTGATTCTTTTCCAAGGCACTACGCAGCAGGCGGCAGTTGTTAAGTCAGCACTCACAACTTTCTCTGCTTTCTCTGGGCTCACCATAAATTTCCACAAGAGCACTCTCGTACCTGTTGCCGCGGAGACCATCACTGCTTCGGCCATCGCGCAGATCCTAGGCTGCCCCGTTTCATCCTTTCCATGCAACTACCTGGGCCTGCCTCTCTCTCTCTGCACAAGATTACGCATGGTATGTTACTGCCTGTTATACACAAGGTCGACCATCGTCTTTCGGGCTGGTTAGCTACTTTCCTATCCTTAGGGGGTAGATTGACCCTTATCAACTCAGTGATCGCTGGTATCCCAAGTTATTTCATGTCATGCTTTCCCTGGCCCAAGGAATCTCTTGGAAAATTGGAAAGTCTCTCACGTGCTTTTTTCTGGCAAGGCAAGAATAAGGTCAAGGGGGGTCAATGCTTAGTAGCTTGGGATACAGTCTCGTTACCTCGTATCAATGGCGGTTTTGGTATCCGTCAGCTGCAGGCTCACAACCAAGCTATGATGTGCAAGTTTGTCTCCAAAGTTATACAAGGTTCGGACATACCATGTTATAACTAGTTCGCCACATATTATTGCCGGGCTATCCTTCCACAAAGTGCTAGTAGCAGAGACACTGCCATCTGGAAAGGGTTCAAAGATCTTGTTCCTATGGTCATCAACTCCTCTAAATGTGTTCTGGGGTCTGGTCTTTTGATTTCATTCTGGAAGGACCAGTGGCTTGAAGCGGGCCGTTTATACCAGTTGTTCCCCATGCTGTATTCCTTCGCGATCCAGCCTGATTTCTCCGTGCACTCACAACACTCCAACGATTCATGAGCTGTTCAGCTACACCCTAATCTCTCTCAAACGACCTCAGCCGAGCTTGCTGTCCTGCATGATTTGTTGCTGGGCATTGCTCCGAACTTACTGCATGAGGACCAACGGACTGCTTCCGTGAGCTCTGGACAACTTTGCACTGGTTATTTCTACAGGCTACTCACTTTTCGGGGGGTTTTGTCAACTCTTGACACCTGGGTTTGGGAGGCAATGACCCGCCTCAAGCACAGAATCTTCCTATGGCTTGCTTTCCGTGGTCGTCTAAACACTAAGGATAACATGGTAAAGAAGGGTTGGTCCGAGGCTTCCCCATTTGCGCATTATGACACTTGCCCCGCTGTTGAGACCATCGATCACTTAATACTACGATGTGCATCTGCCAGTGTTCTTTGGGGCAAGTTGGAACTTGACGTTTTGTCTTGCTCAACTACTAACGTTCTATCTTTTGTGGAGCAAGCGCAACACCAGCTCAGTTTCAAGAAAAAATGGAATGTTGCTTTCGCGGCTTGTGCTGTCACCTTTTGGCATGCTAGGAATGACAGAGTCTTCAACTCAAAAGACTGGTCTGTAACATACACCTGTTTATATGCAGCAGGCATGCTCCGTCTTTGGAGTCTCAGAACTCAAAGCCAGCGTACCAGGGAGGTTCTCCAGGTTTGGAGACACAAGCTGCTGCATAATTCGTAGACGCCTGATGTAATCTTCCCCTCCTCTCTTCCTCCCTCCCTTCTTTCCCTTTTTTCGATGCTTGTGCTTTGCACCTTGGTGCACCAAACAAGCTGCACTTGTACTTGTACCTGCTACTTCATCAGGCTCTGGCCTTTTTTGAAATATAAGGTCGGCAGCCTGCCACCTTCTTTGTTTTAAAAAAAAGAACAGCCAGCGAGCGAATCATCAATCCCGAAGCGAGCCAGAAGAAGCATGGGCCTCGGATCGCGGGGAGCGCCGCAACCTTTCCGTCGCTCGAAACTGCGTGCTCTGCAGTAACTCCAGGGAAATGGCTGGCCATCTTGCAGTTGGCTACCATTTCCCTCGTGAAGTTTGGTGGCCACGCTGAGGCGTTGCGGTCTTGCTCACCACACAGACACCGACCATTTACACGTTGTGTGCCTGGTGGCCTCACACTCGGAATGTACTCTCCAAACCGGCATGCAAAAGATTCGACATCCTGGCACTGCTCACCCTCTGGAAACTATGGACTTTCAATGGAGCCCCGAGCACCACTAGGCAGGTCTACGCCATCATCGCAATGGAGGGCGACTTATGGAAGAAGGCAGCACTGCTGCTGGGTTGCAAGCTATTTGGAAACAGTGGCGTGTGTGTAGTTTGGTAGGCATAGTTTAAATTTGAAAGATGCGGGACCAAACTCTTCTATCTGGTGTAACTCACGGTGCCAACTCTCGTCCAATTAACAAGATACTATATTGAATCCTTCAAAGAAAACACAAGATATATTGAAACCTACCGACTGCATGTGAAGCTAGTAAATACATTAATTGGAGCTAGCTTTTGGACCATACTCATGTGTGGTGTGCGGCTATATATTGCACACACATATGTGAAATTCATAATTTAGTTGTGCTAGCAACAAAAGTAGAAGGGATATATCAGGGTCAATATACAATAGTTCAATCTACTGGGTGTGCAACCACTACGGTATTAGAGATTGGTCATTTAGCTATACTCGCAGTGACCATACACATTGGAAAAGGAGACATCTGGAAATGAGGGGAAACAATATGCTTAGAACTAGATCGAAGATATCTATGGCGTCGAGCACCCTACATGGTAGGACACCATATAGGACACCATGTAGTCTGTTGCCTCAAGCTTTCTTTTGTTTTGAAAGATCCATCTGGTGCCTGGCTTTATATTGATCAAAGCAGGGAGCATATGGGAAGAGTACAAAGGTGTATTGTGATCCAAGGATCAAGGAGAAAATAAAAAAAAGAGGCGCCACTAGGCAACCCTTCCAGCTCCTAACAAGCTTGCCATGATACTACTAAGTCTTGGCTAAATTCTCGCACTTTCATCCCCAAAAGGGGGCTCAATGAATTTTACACTCGCCTGGCACCAGAGTTCAAAATTGCGTCTGACAACTATAATGCCGCTCACCGAAGCAATCTTGGCTCGGAAAGTGCACTCATTTCTTTCTTGGCAGATCCTCCAAAGGATTAGCAGCGCTAGGTCTTCGGCGGCTTTTTGAACTTTGATTGGGCCGCGTTGATCAAACACACTCAAAATCATAGTCTTTACTATCAAACACATGCGAACTGGCCGGGATTTATGAAAAAGCCCTCTCGACTACCGTTGCTTATGAAGCTGCTTTTTCCTCAACGTCAGACGATCTGTTTTCATTATTTGAAAATAATAATAATTTGCGCCTAGCTGGTGTTCAATGTTTCTTTTGCTGGCACGCAAGCAGAGGATATTCACCAACAGCCTCCACCGAAGCTTGTCTGTGTTGTAAAGAAGCCGAATCAAAAGCTCATCTTCTCATACATTGCTCAGTTCCTAGGGTGATGTGGACGATTATTGACTCTCTCAACATTACTCCGGACGACTACACCTCCTTAACTCCTTTCATGTTGAGTCATCTCCGAGCCGGCAAATAAAGTAAGGAACGCAGTAATTATGGCTCGCTTGTTGAATATCTAGAAGTGCCGGAGCGCACAAGTTTTCAGGAACTAGAATGAAGACCTTCAAGTTGTCATCTCTAGGTCTGCAAATGATATTTTTCGTTGGTCAAACAGATGTGAAAATGAATCCAATCCAAAAGGCGAATACTCTATGACAATTGACAAAGACTTAATGTGTGTGTCTTTGTTTCTGGAGTAGTTTGGGTAGCTTTGTTCTTATCTCCCCGCTTCTTTGTATATGGCAGTGACTACAAATTTATAAAAGAAAAGGTTCAGGATGGATTTTAGCCCGCCGTAGTTACCCCCCACCCCTCCCCATTACTGCTTAGTGGTACTGCCTGGCTTAAAAGGACAGAGTTCTTTGATGCTCAACCACATGTACCACTCCTACTAATCCGAGCAGGGGACCACTATTTAGTGGTGGTTTATTCTAATCCAGCAAACATGGCTTCTAGTCAACCTTCAAGTTCATCGATTGAACACCTTCTCTCCTATTGGCCGGCTAGCGGGCTGGGTGAACGATCTCTTTGTTTGCTCCAGTCCAGAGTGGTGGTTGGTTTTGGCAAGTTATGGCCTGTGTTGCTGATGGTGTGATCCTCTAAAAAGTACAAGAAAAAACTCCATTATATTCTTTTTGCTAATAATGTAAGTTTTGAATGGACCAATCGGTCCCATGATTTTTTTTACATCTCACGTTATGTGGATCAAGCGGATATGTCGGTGGTACGTTCTTGTCATGATCGTCGGTAATATACTCGCCTGGATCGTAACCCTCTACTTTCAGTATTTGTGCCTATCCGAATCATGTTGCACCTTAAAAATGGTCTATTAAGCTAGGAAATACTTGGTAAAAAGATGTAAAATCAGTAAAAAAAAATAAAATAAAAAATTCCAAAAATGAACCATGAGATTTAAAAATTATTATATGTAAGAACTAGCATGGTAGTCCAAGCAATTGTGCAATGAACATCTTGATTTTCCCTCCCTATAAATACACCTTTAGGGTACTTGAAAACAATAATTTTCGGTTAAAAACATTGAAATTTTACACACCACTGAGCAACAAGGCCTTTAGCTAATATTGTCGGGCAGATTCAAATTCAAAAGATGAGGGACCAAACTTTTCTAGTTTAAGTCACCGTACCAACTCTAATATAATTAACAAGATAAGTTGAACGCTGCCAACTGCGCGCCAAGCTAGTAAAGACATTAATTGGAGCTACCTCTTGAACAGTACTCAAACGGTGTGCAGCTGTATATATATATACACTCTATGCATATATGAAATTCACAATTTATCTGCACTACCAACCTAAACAGAAAGGATCTGTTCAACTTACTAGGTGTACAACCACTGCTATATGAGATCGACCGTCTAATTGTATGTGCATAATTCATATATGTAGGAAATGGAGGCACCGGGAAATGAGGGGAAACCATATACTGTTGTGCCACCTCTCATCGCGTGTCACCGTTTTGTGATTCACACCCAGGATCGTATGCACCACACATCGTTCACTCCGAAAACTGCACGTGCTAGGCTAGCTTCTTCATACATTCGTCTCTTCATTACATTGAATAATGATAAAATCTCTCCTCCGACCATAATAGGCAACCGCTCGTCCCTGCACACTTGATCAGCAAGGAGGCCACGAATACAAGGAAGCTTAGTAACTTTTAGGACTAGTAAGCTTGCACGTGCAACACATGTATAATATTTAGATTTTATTGAGTAAAATTTGTTTTTTGAATCCTTAAAACCCAATCCCCTAATTCAGGACAAGAAACTCACTAATTTCAATTATTAGCATCCCCAATCACATTTTCCAAATGGATTGTCAGCTATTTCTATCAGCAAGATATGGGGCACTCTTGGGCAGGTCTCTAAGCACGCTCGAGTCATTCATTATGCAAATTAGTGGTGATGATGAACAAAATCTAAGGATTGAGAGCGTAATGAAGAGAAGAGAGTAGAGCAGAAACCAATAGGCAATGAAAGGGAGAAGGGTGACCATCGACATCCAGGAGGGAGTGTCGGTGTCAAAACCGGCGGATCTCGGGTAGGGGGTCCCGAACTGTGCGTCTAAGGTTGATGGTAACAGGAGACAGGGGACACAATGTTTTAGCCAGGTTCGGGCCCTCTCTATGGAGGTAATACCCTACGTCCTGCTTGATTGATCTTGATGAATATGAGTATTACAAGAGTTGATCTATCACGAGATCGTAATGGCTAAACCCTAGAGGCCTAGGTTGTATGGTTATGATAATGTATATCTCCCTCCGGACTAAGTCCTCCGGTTTATATAGACACCGGGAGGATCTAGGGTTACACAAGGTCGGTTACAAAGAAAGGAATCTACATATTTGGTCGCCAAGCTTGCCTTCCACGTCAAGGAGAGTCCCATCCGGACACGGGTGCCATCTTCGGTCTTCGTATATTCACAGCCCATCAGTCCGGCCCATGGCTAACAGGCCGCACGCCCGATGACCCCTTAGTCCAGGACTCCCTCAGTACCCCCTGAACCTGACTTCAATGACAACGTATCCGGCGCGTAGATCTGTCTTCGGCATTGCAAGGCGGGTTCCTTCCTCCGAACTCCAAGATAGTCTTCGGACGTATTTGAACGTGTCCAGACCTTTGTATTGATCTTATATTTATTGATCTTTGTATTGCTGCTCAATGTTCTAAGCATGGATATAATGACTCTCTCATTTTGTTATTATTGCCATGTAAATGTTGTCATTACTTGTTTATTTGGTATAGTAAGTACATTTGATTGAGACTAATATCCTGTTACTTGACATGGCAGTGACTATCTCTTTAAGCTTCTGCTCATCGGAGACTCAGGTGTTGGCAAGTCATGCCTTCTTTTAAGATTTGCCGTAAGAATCCCTATCTAAAGCATGATTTGTCCACTATCTTTTATAGGTCTTCCCTTTTTTAATATGCATCTTCATCTTAAAAGTTTGATACAAGTTGTCTTCGGGATATCATGGAAACTGTCAATTTATTTTTAGCCTCAATAAACTGTATGATTTCCCACTACTTAATACGAATGAGGAGTTCATTGTTGGTAGCTACTGTTTCTTAACAACATGGAGATGATCCCTATAACATTCTTGTTGTTACTAGTTAATTTACTCTGACCTCCTTAATATCGACTCTTTTGGCAGGATGACTCGTACCTGGAGAGTTATATCAGTACTATTGGTGTTGATTTCGTAAGTATATTTACTTTCTTGGTCTGAGTGTTGATGTTCTGGCTACCTTAATTGAACTTGTAGTTTTGTTTTCTTCCAACTTTGTCGATAGAAAATACGTACCGTGGAGCAAGATGGAAAGACTATGAAGCTGCAAATCGTGAGTCTATTCTTTCTTTCATTATGTCCAGTATGCATGTACCATCAAATCCAGATTGTACATCGAATCCAGATTTGACAAAATAGAAGACTTTATCGGGAAACATTTCATTTATAGCCCTCTTCTGTTTTGTGGAGTTTGCTGGATTTTCCCTTTGCATAATATAGCATGCCGTTATTCATCAGTATTTATGTGGTTGTTAGTTGAGGCCAGTTCACAGGAAACAGAAACTCCACTATGCCTGAATATGTAGGCAGTTGCACAACCCCTTTTTACCTTTTGGATTTTTTAGTTCCATCCATTTAAATTACTGTTGAACATAAAGAATAAGAGTAGTTTAGCCCATTAAATTAAATGTTATAAAGTTTCTTAGTTCGCATAAAGAATCGCACTTTCAAGATGTTTTTAGATACCAAAGTGATGCCCATTTTGAACATCAAATTTAGGGGCCTGATAGTATGTCATTTAAATACTTGGGTGGTACGGTAGCTCATGCCGCACCTACTGTTGGCATTTGGCGATTCTTCCTTCCTTTTGTGTGACACATTACATTTAGTGATGCAAGATATCCTTTTCCTTTTCTTTAAACCCCTCTCTGGTACCTTTGTTTTTATCAGTGGGACACTTCTGGGAAAGAACGCTTCAGAACTATTACTAGCAGCTACTATCGAGGGGCTCACGGGATCATTGTAAGTTTGTTTATGTGAAATCTTATTTTTATTTTTCACATGCTATTTAACACGCATAAATGTCCACTTTTTATATATTTTGAATACATATATACAAATGGGGTTGCAGATTGTCTATGACGTGACAGACCAGGACACCTTCAACAATGTGAAGCAGTGGTTGAACGAGATTGATCGCTACGCTAGTGAGAATGTTAACAAGCTTCTTGTAGGGAACAAATCTGATCTCACTGACAAAAGAGTTGTATCATATGAGACAGCGAAGGTACCTTATGCTTTACTCATATCTGCTGAAGCATTCTTTCTGCTCTTTGTGTTTACATTTGGTGTATGCAGGCATTTGCTGATGAGATTGGCATCCCATTCATGGAGACCAGTGCAAAGAATGCCTTGAACGTTGAGCAGGCTTTCATGGCTATGTCTGCTTCAATCAAGGACAGGTGTGTGTGTTCCCAGACGGTTTAATTAGCACAGGCCATCCTACCAGTACACTTTTTTTTAACTACCATCATTTTACACTTTATTTACTGCTCATTGATGCTCTGTTCGTATAGTATCATAACCAAAATTGCCCTACACTCTTTAGCATGTTGCTGTTAACTGTTCTATGTTATTCCTCACGGTGTTGTTCTATATACACCTCATAGAAAGAGCATATAATTATGAATACAAATCTTGGTTTCCAGGATGGCGAGCCAGCCAGCCGCAAACAGCGCTCGCCCAGCCACGGTGCAGATACGCGGGTGGTCTTACACACAAATGCAACACTTCATATCATACATAACATAAGAACAACATAATACAATTAACAGTACAAATAAAAACAATAGCTAAATAGTTCAGAATAGCTAATTAGACCATAGTTTAAGACATCAAAGGCATCCCATGCCCCTGCACGACCCTAGGGTGTTGAACCCTGAGCAAAATATATAGTTTTGCACTAAGTTGAGCAAAATATACAGTTTTGCAGTAAGTTCAGACGATCAAGCCTAGCCCGGAGAGCCACATGACGAGCAAGTCGCTGTGGATGATTGTGTGGCGCCGACAGAAGTAGTCTCAACTGCTCCCGAGCACCATCTGCCCCTGAAATGTATGGCCCTACACCTAGAACTCACACCACTTGTTGGCAGAGGCTGACAACACCAGGAGGGTTGACGACTGCCATTTCTTTATCACCGTCCTAAAGGCAGGCGGGATGACCGGCATGGTGATCTCTTCCTCGTTCTTGATTTGCACGTAGAACCCGACTGACGCCCGTGTATATAGAGTAAATTGCTCAAAGCCACTACATTTGTGGCTAGAGTACTCTAAAACCACCACTTTTGCCAGAAATCACAAAAAACCACCACTTCCGCGGCAAGTGAGTAACAAATCACACTGATTTGGAATTGAACGCATCTAACAGCAAAACTGACATGTGGGACCCGTCTATCCGGGCTGATGTGGCAAAGACTAGTCCTAGTCAATGGTTGACCTGCTAAGGTGGACGGGGGTCCTACCTGTCAGCCACACCTCTTGTCTTCTCTCTCCTCTCCTTCTTCTCGATAAAGCGGAATCCCAGCCGCCACGCCATGGCCGGCGCAGAGAGAAGCAGGCTGCGCCCGCCTAGCTCCCCTCCTTCTCCTAATCCAGCAGAAGCCGCCCGCCGGTGCCGGAGCTCTACGCCGCCGGTGGCGCCACGCCCTGCCTCCCCCATTTCTCCTAGATCCGGTGGGATCCCAGCGCCGGCAAGCCAAGGTCGGGCGAACTCCTCCTAGCCTCGACGCCCCGCCCCGCTACGACAGCCACTGCTGCTGGCCATGGCCAGAGGCGAGCTCCTTCCCCTCACGCCACAGGAAACCTCTCCCATCCCTGTCTTCCTCGCGAGCGCTGGCACGAGAGCCACGGGAGCCAGAGGCGGGGAAGGTGTGCTGCTCGCCATGGCAACACTGGTGGCGGCGACGCACCGGGAACCCCAAGGCGCGGCTAGCGGACTTCTTCGCAGGCTTCGGCTCCGGCGGCGTGCTGGTGGCGCGCGACACCGACGACGCGCGTCGACTCTCTCCCTGTCTTCCTCGCGAGCGCCGGCACGAGAGCCACATGAGCCAGGGCGGGGAAGGTGTGCTGCTCACCGTGGCAACGCTGGTGGCGGCGGCGCACCGGGAACCCCAAGGCGCAACTAGCGGACTTCTTCGCAGCCTCCGGCGTGCTGGTGGCCACGACACCGACGACGCACGTCGACTCTTCTCCGCGGAGGACGCGCTAGTGAGTGGGGCGGCCTGGTGAGAGGGGACCGGCTCGCCGTGCGCAGAGGAGGGGCGGAGCTCGTCGAGGTGCGGACGGAGGGGCAACATCGCCGGAGAAGTGCTGGACCGACGGAGTAGGTGTTGTGCGTGCACATGAAGTACTCGACGAAATGCCAGAGCCTAGTCACCTGTCTACGTGTTTATTCTTTGCCAAGTCAGCCTGCATGTGGGCCAGGCATGTCAGTTTTTCACTTAGTCATGGCTGACAGCTCGTTTAGTGCATTTTGTTACTCACTTGCCGCGGAAGTGGTGGTTTTTGTGATTTCTGACAAAAGTGGTGGTTTTGGAGTACCCTAGCCACAAATGTGGTGGCTTTCAGCAACTTACTCGTGTATATACGGTTCAAATCTCGTTTTTATACATCCATCCATGACGCTGATGAGGCATTGCCAGGGTGTCAGGGACAAGGCGTGTGGCCTACTTTTGTTTTGCGGAAAACCCCCCAAAATAGTTGTTTTCTTATAAAAAAGGCCCTCAAAGAAAAACTAATAAATTGTAAAATTAACTATTAATCAATTTATAATATTTAAAAATAGTCCGGGGTTCGAACCAGCGACACAGGTGTGAGTGGCTAGCCAGCCGACCGGTTCAAATTTGGAGGTGTTTGGTTCGCAATTTTACACCCGGTATCTGATTACATCGCAAACCGATACCGTTAATCGTGTTTGCTTCGCTTTGCAGATCCCGCATAGACAGGTCCCATCACAGTTTACGTTACAGCCAGAGCGAGCCGACTCGGGCGAATTCTTCTGGCTTCGATCCCCAATCCCGGCCCAGTCCCGTGCTAGCTGCCTAGACGTGGGGTTCCTGTTTGTTTCATTTCTTTTTACGCTGGGGCTCTGATTTTCTTGCCGGTATCCATTACCGTTAGACACTTAACCAAACAAGGATGGATTTTGGCCGATATCGTTTACATCAACGGAGTAAACCCATTACGTTTACGTTTCCGTTCCACTTTTGGAACCAAACACCTTAGTGTTTAGAAAGGATTCATATGATCCTAAAAAAGGAATCGTATACTTTGTAAACATAAAGCTGAACGACATAAATTAAACTTTTTTATTTGCAGCCGCACATACTACTCCGACCGACAACATCAGATGGCAAAATGATAGATTTAGGTTTATGACATAACGAGCCCTTCCTGAAGGCGTTGCTGTTGAAGAATCCCGTCATTCGCGCGGTGCCATGACATAGTTGGTGCGGATATGGTCATCGTTGTAGTTTGCCTATTATGGATTTGGTCGCTCAGATGCTATTTGCTGACGTGATGTTGTGTGCGTGCGTTAGTGTTGGCTGTGTGCATCCTAGCTATGCAGAGGCCGGGTGTGCTCATTATGTTTGTATCCTCTTGATGCCTCATTTTGAGCTAATAAAATACACTCTTTGTCGAGAAAAATGACATAACGAGCCTGTGTGGCTAAAACGGACCACAGTGTGGCTCAGTTTTGAACGTGTTTGTTTTTTTCATTTGATTTTTAAAATATATTAATTATAATTGTGTGTTACAAACAATATACAATATTTAAAACAAATTACGTTAAAAAAGTTTATACTATTTCATAAAATACATATGCAATATTTTAACAGAAATATACATAATAAAATTATGAGTTAAGAATATATTTTATAATTTGAAAAAAATGTTTGCATTTTAATAAAATATTAAAGTAATTTTAGAAATGTTCATATATTTTAAAAAATTCTCATATAATTTTGAAATTTCCACATTATTAATAAATTATTTATGTAGTCTATCAGTGTGTTCATGCTTTAATTAAAAAAAGGTGTTATTTTAAAAGGTTTATATAGTATATAAGTTTGTGCATTTCTATAAAAAATAAATGCAAGCCTAGTGCGCCATTAGACTGCGTATCCTCACATGAATAATAGTTGAATCATCTAAACATTTTGATCTTCATAAATAGTTTCAATTGTATGAATATATTTTAAAATAACACATGATTTTATTTCAGGATACACGTGAATTCTTTTGATACATGACAATTCATTGGTTGGAGTGACATCCATGCCTGGTCTACAAGCTTTGGTCCGATGTGCGGATCACAGAGCCGGTGCTGTTTTTGCTGGATTATTAAATTCCTTTTATTTATTTTGTTCGGTCCAATGTTTATAAAGGTTATGAATCAATAAATATTAGCAAATGTGAAGTTGTCGAGCGCACGCTCTGGACTGGTAGGTCGCAGGCTCGAGCCACCACATCACAAGTTTTGGTTTTTATTTTATAGTTTATCAGTTTCTCCCCGAGGGCCTTCTTGTAAGAAAAATAATTTTGGGAGTTTTCCGCAAAAACCAAGCCAAACACCCTTGTCACTGGCAGCGGGTCCCATGGCATGCTGGCACGCCTCGTAAGTATACAAACATCATTTAAACCAAATATGCACGTCTATGCCAAGTTATGAAACCGGTTCAATGTATTTTTCTAGTTGAGGCACTAGAATGCATATTCATGACAAGTTCAAGCACCACAGATGTATTTACCTCGGAAAGTAATAAAAAAAACACACAAGAAAATCAGAAAAAAACCCCAGGCCAAAACCAGAACAGCCAGCGAGATTTCCAGAATGGTCAAAAACTCAGTCTGGCCACGGATTACTTTAAGGGAATCTTGGGTCAGCCTGCCCCCTCGATGAACACAGTGGACGTACATTCACTATACACTTCACTTGATCTATCTGCCCCGACGGTATGGTTTTCTTGGGCTGAAATCGTACAAGCCATCAGCTGCTCACCCAATAACAGAAGTCCGGGCCCTGGCGGTTTCACCAATGAGTTTTACAAGGCTTTCAAGTTGCTGCTAAAGGATGACCTGCTCCGTTTTTTGATGATTTCCACAGAAATATGGTTGATCTTACTGGTATTAACTCCGCTTTCATCACCCTGCTACCTAAAAAGGATAGGCCCCTGGAGATGCGGGACTTCAGGCCGATTTCCCTCATACATAGCATACCCAAACTGGTTTCTAAGGTTCTGGCTTGTAGGCTGAAAGCATGGATTCCTCTCTTGATTCACTCTCTCCAGTCTGGCTTCTTGCGGGGCAGATCGATTATAGAAAACTTTACCCTGGCTGCCGAAATGATCCAATACGCACACAAACGGAAAATGCCAGTCATTGCTTTGAAGTTGGATTTTCACAAAGCTTTTGACAGCGTCAGTTGGTCCTGTTTGCACAAAGTACTTGAAGCCAGAGGGTTTTCTCAGCTGTGGATTAGTTGGATTCAAATGCTTTTGTCAACTGGCAGCTCTAAAGTCCTTATTAATGGCCAGGTGGGTGCCCCCATCCGGGCTAAGCGTGGTTTTCGGCAAGGCGATTCCTTATCCCCTTATCTTTTCATTATCGTTGCGGACGTGCTACAGAGAATGTGCTGCAAATTGTTCCAAGATGGTTCCTTGCTGCAACCACTTGGTTCAGACAGTTTCTTCCCGGTTCTGCAATACGCGGATGACACGTTGATTCTTTTCCAAGGCACTACGCCGCAGGCGGCAATTGTTAAGTCAGCGCTCACAACTTTCTCTGCTTTCTCTGAGCTCACCATAAATTTCCACAAGAGCACTCTCGTACCTGTTGCCGCGGAGACCATCACTACTTCGGCCATCGCGCAGATCCTAGGCTGCCCCGTTTCATCCTTTCCATGCAACTACCTGGGCCTGCCTCTCTCTCTGCACAAGATTACGCATGGTATGTTACTGCCTGTTATACACAAGGTCGACCGTCGTCTTTCGGGCTGGTTAGCTACTTTCCTATCCTTAGGGGGTAGATTGACCCTTATCAACTCAGTGCTCGCTGGTATCCCAAGTTATTTCATGTCATGCTTTCCCTGGCCCAAGGAATCTCTTGGAAAATTGGAAAGTCTCTCACGTGCTTTTTTCTGGCAAGGCAAGAATAAGGTCAAGGGGGGTCAATGCTTAGTAGCTTGGGATACAATCTCGTTACCTCGTATCAATGGCGGTTTGGGTATCCGTCAGCTGCAGGCTCACAACCAAGCTATGATGTGCAAGTTGTCTCCAAAGTTATACAAGGTTCGGACATACCATGTTATAACTGGTTCGCCACACATTATTGCCGGGCTATCCTTCCACAAAGTGCTAGTAGCAGAGACACTGCCATCTGGAAAGGGTTCAAAGATCTTGTTCCTATGGTCATCAACTCCTCTAAATGTGTTCTGGAGTCTGGTCTTTTGATTTCATTCTGGAAGGACCAGTGGCTTGAAGCGGGCCGTTTATACCAGTTGTTCCCCATGCTGTATTCCTTCGCGATCCAGCCAGATTTCTCCGTGCACTCACAACACTCCAACGGTTCATGGGCTGTTCAGCTACACCCTAATCTCTCTCAAACGGCCTCAGCCGAGCTTGCTGTCCTGCATGATTTGTTGCTGGGCATTGCTCCGAACTTACTGCCTGAGGACCAACGGACTGCTTCCGTGAGCTCTGGACAACTTTGCACTGGTTATTTCTACAGGTTACTCACTTTCCGGGGGGTTTTGTCAACTCTTGACACCTGGGTTTGGGAGGCAATGACCCCCCTCAAGCACAGAATCTTCCTATGTCTTGCTTTCCGTGGTCATCTAAACACTAAGGATAACATGGTAAAGAAGGGTTGGTCCGAGGCTTCCCCGTTTGCACATTGTGACACTTGCCCCGCTGTTGAGACCATCGATCACTTAATACTACGATGTGCGTCCGCCAGTGTTCTTTGGGGCAAGTTGGAACTTGACGTTTTGGCTTGCTCAACTACTAACGTTCTATCTTTTGTGGAGCAAGCGCAACACCAGCTCAGTTTCAAGAAAAAATGGAATGTTGCTTTCGCGGCTTGTGCTGTCACCTTTTGGCATGCTAGGAATGACAGAGTATTCAACTCAAAAGACTGGTCTGTAACATACACCTGTTTATATGCAGCAGGCATGCTCCGTCTTTGGAGTCTCAGAACTCAAAGCCAGCGTACCAGGGAGGTTCTCCAGGTTTGGAGACACAAGCTGCTGCATAATTCGTAGACGCCTGATGTAATCTTCCCCTCCTCTCTTCCTCCCTCCCTTCTTTCCCTTTTTTTGATGCTTGTGCTTTGCACCTTGGTGCACCAAACAAGCTGCACTTGTACTTGTACCTGCTACTTCATCAGGCTCTGGCCTGTTTTGAAATATAAGGTCGGCAGCCTGCCACCTTCTTTGTTTTAAAAAAAAGAACAGCCAGCGAGCGAATCATCAATCCCAAAGCGAGCCAGAAGAAGCATGGGCCTCGGATCGCGGGGACCGCCGCAACCTTTTCGTCGCTCGAAACTGCGTGCTCTGCAGTAACTGCAGGGAAATGGCCGTCCATCTTGCAGTTGGCTACCATTTCTCTCGTGAAGTTTGGTGGCCACGCTGAGGCATTGCGGTCTTGCTCACCACACAGACACCGACCATTTACACGTTGTGTGCCTGGTGGCCTCACACTCGGAATGTACTCTCCAAACCGGCATGCAAAAGATTCGACATCCTGGCACTGCTCACCCTCTGGAAACTATGGACTTTCAATGGAGCCCCGAGCACCACTAGGCAGGTCTACGCCGTCATCGCAATGGAGGGCGACTTATGGAAGAAGGCAGCACCGCTGCTGGGTTGCAAGCTATTTGGAAACAGTGGCGTGTGTGTAGTTTGGTAGGCATAGTTTAAATTTGAAAGATGCGGGACCAAACTCTTCTATCTGGTGTAACTCACGGTGCCAACTCTCGTCCAATTAACAAGATACTATATTGAATCCTTCAAAGAAAACACAAGATATATTGAAACCTACCGACTGCATGTGAAGCTAGTAAATACATTAATTGGAGCTAGCTTTTGGACCATACTCATGTGTGGTGTGCGGCTATATATTGCACACACATATGTGAAATTCATAATTTAGTTGTGCTAGCAACAAAAGTAGAAGGGATATATCAGGGTCAATATACAATAGTTCAATCTACTGGGTGTGCAACCACTACGGTATTAGAGATTGGTCATTTAGCTATACTCGCAGTGACCATACACATTGGAAAAGGAGACATCTGGAAATGAGGGGAAACAATATGCTTAGAACTAGATCGAAGATATCTATGGCGTCGAGCACCCTACATGGTAGGACACCATATAGGACACCATGTAGTCTGTTGCCTCAAGCTTTCTTTTGTTTTGAAAGATCCATCTGGTGCCTGGCTTTATATTGATCAAAGCAGGGAGCATATGGGAAGAGTACAAAGGTGTATTGTGATCCAAGGATCAAGGAGAAAATAAAAAAAAGAGGCGCCACTAGGCAACCCTTCCAGCTCCTAACAAGCTTGCCATGATACTACTAAGTCTTGGCTAAATTCTCGCACTTTCATCCCCAAAAGGGGGCTCAATGAATTTTACACTCGCCTGGCACCAGAGTTCAAAATTGCGTCTGACAACTATAATGCCGCTCACCGAAGCAATCTTGGCTCGGAAAGTGCACTCATTTCTTTCTTGGCAGATCCTCCAAAGGATTAGCAACGCTAGGTCTTCGGCGGCTTTTTGAACTTTGATTGGGCCGCGTTGATCAAACACACTCAAAATCATAGTCTTTACTATCAAACACATGCGAACTGGCCGGGATTTATGAAAAAGCCCTCTCGACTACCGTTGCTTATGAAGCTGCTTTTTCCTCAACGTCAGACGATCTGTTTTCATTATTTGAAAATAATAATAATTTGCGCCTAGCTGGTGTTCAATGTTTCTTTTGCTGGCACGCAAGCAGAGGATATTCACCAACAGCCTCCACCGAAGCTTGTCTGTGTTGTAAAGAAGCCGAATCAAAAGCTCATCTTCTCATACATTGCTCAGTTCCTAGGGTGATGTGGACGATTATTGACTCTCTCAACATTACTCCGGACGACTACACCTCCTTAACTCCTTTCATGTTGAGTCATCTCCGAGCCGGCAAATAAAGTAAGGAACGCAGTAATTATGGCTCGCTTGTTGAATATCTAGAAGTGCTGGAGCGCACAAGTTTTCAGGAACTAGAATGAAGACCTTCAAGTTGTCATCTCTAGGTCTGCAAATGATATTTTTCGTTGGTCAAACAGATGTGAAAATGAATCCAATCCAAAAGGCGAATACTCTATGACAATTGACAAAGACTTAATGTGTGTGTCTTTGTTTCTGGAGTAGTTTGGGTAGCTTTGTTCTTATCTCCCCGCTTCTTTGTATATGGCAGTGACTACAAATTTATAAAAGAAAAGGTTCAGGATGGATTTTAGCCCGCCGTAGTTACCCCCCACCCCTCCCCATTACTGCTTAGTGGTACTGCCTGGCTTAAAAGGACAGAGTTCTTTGATGCTCAACCACATGTACCACTCCTACTAATCCGAGCAGGGGACCACTATTTAGTGGTGGTTTATTCTAATCCAGCAAACATGGCTTCTAGTCAACCTTCAAGTTCATCGATTGAACACCTTCTCTCCTATTGGCCGGCTAGCGGGCTGGGTGAACGATCTCTTTGTTTGCTCCAGTCCAGAGTGGTGGTTGGTTTTGGCAAGTTATGGCCTGTGTTGCTGATGGTGTGATCCTCTAAAAAGTACAAGAAAAAACTCCATTATATTCTTTTTGCTAATAATGTAAGTTTTGAATGGACCAATCGGTCCCATGATTTTTTTTACATCTCACGTTATGTGGATCAAGCGGATATGTCGGTGGTACGTTCTTGTCATGATCGTCGGTGATATACTCGCCTGGATCGTAACCCTCTACTTTCAGTATTTGTGCCTATCCGAATCATGTTGCACCTTAAAAATGGTCTATTAAGCTAGGAAATACTTGGTAAAAAGATGTAAAATCAGTAAAAAAAATAAAATAAAAAATTCCAAAAATGAACCATGAGATTTAAAAATTATTATATGTAAGAACTAGCATGGTAGTCCAAGCAATTGTGCAATGAACATCTTGATTTTCCCTCCCTATAAATACACCTTTAGGGTACTTGAAAACAATAATTTTCGGTTAAAAACATTGAAATTTTACACACCACTGAGCAACAAGGCCTTTAGCTAATATTGTCGGGCAGATTCAAATTCAAAAGATGAGGGACCAAACTTTTCTAGTTTAAGTCACCGTACCAACTCTAATATAATTAACAAGATAAGTTGAACGCTGCCAACTGCGCGCCAAGCTAGTAAAGACATTAATTGGAGCTACCTCTTGAACAGTACTCAAACGGTGTGCAGCTGTATATATATATACACTCTATGCATATATGAAATTCACAATTTAGCTGCACTACTAACCTAAACAGAAAGGATCTGTTCAACTTACTAGGTGTACAACCACTGCTGTATGAGATCGACCGTCTAACTGTACGTGCATAATTCATATATGTAGGAAATGGAGGCACCGGGAAATGAGGGGAAACCATATGCTGTTGTGCCACCTCTCATCGCGTGTCACCGTTTTGTGATTCACACCCAGGATCGTATGCACCACACATCGTTCACTCCGAAAACCGCACGTGCTAGGCTAGCTTCTTCATACATTCGTCTCTTCACTACATTGAATAATGATAAAATCTCTCCTCCGACCATAATAGGCAACCGCTCGTCCCTGCACACTTGATCAGCAAGGAGGCCACGAATACAAGGAAGCTTAGTAACTTTTAGGGCTAGTAATCTTGCACGTGCAACACATGTATAATATTTAGATTTTATTGAGTAAAATTTGTTTTTTGAATCCTTAAAACCTAATCCCCTAATTCAGGACAAGAAACTCACTAATTTCAATTATTAGCATCCCCAATCACATTTTCCAAATGGATTGTCAGCTGTTTCTATCAGCAAGACATGGGGCACTCTTGGGCAGGTCTCTAAGCACGCTCGAGTCATTCATTATGCAAATTAGTGGTGATGATGAACAAAATCTAAGGATTGAGAGCGTAATGAAGAGAAGAGAGTAGAGCAGAAACCAATAGGCAATGAAAGGGAGAAGTGTGACCATCGACATTCAGGAGGGAGTGTCGGTGTCAAAACCGGCGGATCTCGGGTAGGGGGTCCCGAACTGTGTGTCTAAGGTCGATGGTAACAGGAGACAGGGGACACAATGTTTTACCCAGGTTCGGGCCCCTATGGAGGTAATACCCTATGTCCTGCTTGATTCATCTTGATGAATATGAGTATTACAAGAGTTGATCTACCACGAGATCGTAATGGCTAAACCCTAGAGGCCTAGGTTGTATGGTGATGATAATGTATATCTCCCTCCGGACTAAGTCCTCCGGTTTATATAGACACCGGGAGGATCTAGGGTTACACAAGGTCGGTTACAAAGAAAGGAATCTATATATTTGGTATCCAAGTTTGCCTTCCACGCCAAGGAGAGTCCCATCTGGACACGGGTGCCGTCTTCGGTCTTCGTGTATTCACAGCCCATCAGTCCGGCCCATGGCTGACAAGCCGGACGCCCGATGACTCCTTAGTCCAGGACTCCCTCAGTACCCCCTGAACCTGGCTTCAATGACAACGTATCCGGCGCGTAGATCTGTCTTCGGCATTGCAAGGCGGGTTCCTTCCTCCAAACTCCAAGATAGTCTTCGGACGTATTTGAACGTGTCCGGACCTGTAACACAACACCACACACAACCGCGGAGAGAATATAATATTCCACGAGTCCAATCTGATGACAACTTTTATAACGTGACGTCACGCTCGCCCAGTTTTTCGAGCCGTTTCCTGTCCCGCCGTTCCACGTTTTGAGGCGCGGTTGCTATTGGCACGCTCTGTCGGAACAGAGATTGTGTCCCCTTATTGCCGGATTCTCATTAACACGAGTGTGGGTAACCCAACTGTTCTGTTGGAAAGATCCCTTAGGAATAGGCAGGCTTTCAGGCTCAAGAGGAGGCGTTTAATTCCTGGTGCCTTTATAAAGGAACCAGGGGCCGTCCTTTTTGACGCCAAACTTCTCCTCAGCCTCTCGAACCTCGAGTTCTAGCACCCAAGGTTTTGACTTCGTTGCTCCGAGCTTCCCCATTATGTCTGGACCCAGCCCTCAAGGCCGATGGGTGGCTTCCTCTGTTACAGAGGAGGACATTATGAAGCTTCGAGTGGCCAGATACCTGACAGCGGAAATCCACCACAGGCTTCCTGCTCAAGGGAAGGTTATCCCGACCCCCAGATCTTGCGAGAGGGTCGTATTCATCTCACACTTCCTTCGAGGGCTAGGGCTCGCTCTTGATCCCTTCATCCGGGGGCTAATGTTCTACTATGGACTAGATTTTCACGATCTAGCCCCAGAGTCTTTCCTCCATGTCTCAGCGTTCATCATTACGTGCGAGGCCTTCCTCCGAATCCCCCACACTTCGGCTTATGGCTCAAGACCTTCAGTGTGAAACCAAAGATAGTCGACGGGGAATAGGTGGAGTGCGGTGGTGCTGTAGTCAGCCAGCTCACCAACACTCCTTGGCCAAAAGACTCCTTTATTGAAACTTCCAATCAATGGCAGCGAGAGTGGTTTTATGTTATGGAGCCCCGCTGAGGGAATCTTGGATTAGGGGGTCTCCGGACAGTCGGACTATATCCTTTGGCCGGACTGTTGGACTATGAAGATACAAGATTGAAGAATTCGTGCCATGTCCGGATGGGACTCTACTTGGCGTGGAAGGCAAGCTAGGCAATACGGATATGGATATCTCCTCCTTTGTAACCGACCTTATGTAACCCTAGCCCCCCCGGTGTCTATATAAACCGGAGGGTTTTAGTCCGTAGGACAACATACAATCATACCATAGGCTAGCTTCTAGGGTTTAGCCTCTCCGATCTCGTGGTAGATCAACTCTTGTACTACTCATATTATCAAGAATAATCAAGAGGATGTAGGGTTTTACCTCCATCAAGAGGGCCTGAACCTGGGTAAAACATCGTGTCCCCTGCCTCCTGTTACCATCCGCCTTAGACGCACAGTTCAGGAACCCCTACCCGAGATCCGCCGGTTTTGACACCGACATTGGTGCTTTAATTGAGAGTTCCTCTGTGTCGTCACCGTTAGGCTTGATGGCTCCTTCGATCATCAATAGCGATGTAGTCCAGGGTGATACTTTTCTTCCCAGATATATCTTTGTATTTGGCAGCTTCGCACTGCGGGCCAACTCGCTTGGCCATCTGGAGCAGATCGAGAGTTACGCCCCTGGCCACCAGGTCAGGTTTGGAAGCTTAAACTACACGGCCGACATCCGCGGAGACTTGATCTTCGACGGATTTGAGCCCCTGCCGAGTGCGCCGCACGGTCACGATGAGCATGATTTAGCTCTGCCATCGGACAGTGTTCAGGAGACCGCACCGGCAACCGCTCTGACCCTCAATTCGAAGCCAATTGTGCCATCCATGGACGGGTGGATAGACCCCGCCACGGAGGCCGCACTCTCATCGGCGATCGAGTCGAATAACGACCTTACCCTTCACACAAGAGCCGTGACATCGAACTGCCGAATTCTTCCCCGGCCACGGACTCCGAACTGCCTGCGCCCGTGCCTATCAGATCCAACTGGGCGCCGATCATGGAGTTCACCTCCGTGGATATCTTTCAACACTCGCCCTTCAGCGACATACTGAGCTCATTAAGGTCTCTCTCCCTGTCAGGAGAGTCCTGGCCGAACCATGTTCGGCAGGATTGGGACGCGGATGAGGAAGAAATTCGCCGCCCACCCACCACGCCCACTTAGTAGCCACTGTCGATGATTTGACCAACATGCTCGACTTCGACTCCAAAGACATCGACGGTATGGACGACGATACAGGAGACGAACAGGAACCACTGCTGACAGGGCACTGGACGCCCACTTCATCATATGATGTATACATGGTGGACACACCCAAAGAAAACGACGACGAGGAACGGAAGGACGCAGCGAAGGGTTGTTCCCTCGAGAAGCAGTCAAAGCAGCGACGTAAGCGCCGCTCCAAATCCCGCCTCGGCAGAAACAGCGATCATATAGACCCAGCGTTAGAGCAGGGTGAAGCATCGCCCGACCATGGCAACACGGAGAATCAAACCGAACAACCCGACTCCGTCAAAGATAACAGTCCGGACGACATCACACCGGACAGGCGCCCGGAGCAACAGAATGTCCATCAAAGGCTTGTTGCCACTGCGAGGAGTCTGAAAAAGCAGAAGCAAAGGCTCAGGGCTGCACAAGACACACTCAGAATCAGATGGAGTGAAGTACTCAACACTGCAGCGAAGTACGGCGGTAATCGCCCCACCAAGAGCTACCCGAAGCTAAAGTTGCTACCTGAATTCGACGAGGAGGCCTTAGATCCCCCACAATTGAAAAACAAAACGGCCATCCGGTCGGATAGACGACCTCATGGCCAACATAGAGCGGCAAACGACGCCGCACATAAGCCAGTACGCGATCCACACGAGGGCTCGCATCAAAAGGACGGCGCAACCAGATCCATATACGGGCCACGCAAGCGCGCTCCAGTATGCAATGCAACACAACAAACATCCGAACATCACGGTACACCCAAATACAGGGGTGCCGCACACCCCCTATGTTTCATCGATGAGGTGCTGGACTATGAATTTCTAGAGGGATTCAAACCCATAAACATAGAGGCATACGACGGAACGACAGACCTTGGGGTCTGGATTGAGGACTACATCCTCCATATCCACATGGCGCGAGGAGACGATCTCCACGCCATCAAGTACTTACCCCTCAAGCTCAAAGGGCCAGCTCGGCACTGGCTTAAAAGCCTCCCCGAAAACTCCATTGGAAGCTGGGAAGAGCTCGAACATGCTTTTCGGCAAATTTTCAAGGGACCTATGTCCGACCACCGGATGCAGATGATTTAAGTCATATAACCGAACAACCCGGAGAGTCAGCCCGAAAGCTTTGGAACATGTTTCTCACTAAAAAGAACCAAATAGTCAACTGTCCGGACGCCGAAGCCTTAGCAGCTTTCAAGCATAGCGTTCGAGACGAATGGCTCGCCAGGCACCTCGGCCAAGAAAAGCCGAGAACAATGGCAGCATTAACAAGCCTCATGACTCGCTTTTGCACTGGCGAGGACAGCTGGTTAGCCCGGTGCAGCACCAGTGACCCAAGTACATCCGAAGTCAGGGACGAAAACGAGAAACCACGACACAGCAAAAACAAGCGCCGGAATAAAGAAGACAGCCCGAAGAGCACGGCGGTAAACCCGGATTTAGAAGCTCTCGGCCAAGTCAGCAAAAGCTGCCCTCCAAAGGCAACAGAGTCGAACTATCCAGCCTAAACAAGATTCTGGACAAAATATGTCAGGTCCACACACTACAAAAAATACACTTCCGTGATGATACGTGTTTGTCATAGTAGGTCACTTTTTTTGTCATGCATGTACATCCATGACAAATTTATGACAGAATGAAGATAGTCATACCTATGCTGTCGTAGAAGTGTTTCATGACATTACCAAAATTATCATCACGGAAGTGTCCACTTCCATGATGATAAATCGCGCGACACAGAAGTGCTTTCGTCAAGGGTGACCGACACGTGGCATCCACCGTAACAGAACGCCGTTAAGCTATCGGGTCGGGTTTTGGATCCGATAACCCGTTAACAGCCCCGACCAATGGGAAATTTCCACGTGTAAAATTCTTATTGGCCGGACGAAACACGTGTCAGCTCGTCAGTGGGTCAGATAGGCGCCTATGATATGTTGACACATGGCACGGCCCATCAAGTTTAAATGGGCCGGCCCAACTAAAGGCCCACAAGATTTTGTGGACCATAATGGGCTGGCCCAGCTAAAGGCCCACGAGATTTTGCGGACCGTAATGGGCTGGCCCAGTTAAAGGCCCACAAGATTTTGCGGGCCATAATGGGCAGGCCCAGGTAAAGGCCCACAAGATTTTTGTGTGCCATAATGGGCCGGCCCAGGTAAAGCCCACAAGATTCTTGCGGGTCATAATGGGCCGGCCCAGCTAAAGGCCCACGAGATTTCGTCGACATTAATGGGTCGGCCCAGCTGTAGGCCCACAAGATTTTGAGGACCCTAGTAGGCCGGCCCATTAACTGGCTGCCATGTTTTGGGCCAAATGCTGGCCCATATTTGATCCGGTCCATTAATGGCCTGCCATGCTTCGGGCCTAATAGTGGCCCATATGAGATCCAGCCCGTTAAAAGCCTACCACGTTCTGGGCCAAATTACGGCCCAGATCAGGTCCGGCCCTTTAAGAGGCATTGGGCTCAATTATGGCCCATATCAGATTCGGCCCGTCAACTTGAAACTATGCTTTTGGGCCCACTTGCTAAAGGCCCACTTAGTAATTCGGCCTGATATTAGTTTTGTCCTGTTAAGGGCCCGTTTAACATTTCGGCCCTATATTAATTTCGGCCTGTTAAAAGCCAGTCATATAGTTGGGCCTAACTATGGCCCTGTTTGCATCCGGCCTGCTCGCAACCGATATCTGATTGGGCCAAACAAGGACCAAGATAATTTTGGCCTGTTAAAAGCCCATGATTTGATTCGCACAATCATGGGCCGGGGTTCATTTCATGCTGCTGCGTAACTAGTATGAATTAAGAACAAAGCTACTCTATACAATAAAGAAATTATGGCATAGTAACTTAGAATAAACCTACACTATACAATAAAGGGTTTAAGGTATATTACATCCACTGGGCATCGAAGTTCACCACCAGTGATCATAGAGCGCAACGTAGAAGCAGATTACAAAAACAGGGCACCATTGCAGCGTAACAAAATAATACTGAACCGAGACCACTTCCAAGACAGTTCAAGAAAGGTTAGCCTTGCGGGGGAACTACTGTGCAAGCTGCTGAGCAAGGCTGTGAGACCGGCCTAGCATGTCGGTCATAGTTTCCAGGTGTAGCTGTTTAGCGATGAGGTTCTCATTGGTGTTCTCCACAATCTTTCTTAGAGATAGGACTTCAAGTCGAAGTTGAGTTGCAGAATGCCTTTCTGCTAGAACTTGGGACTGAAGAAGTCGAACTGATTCAGACAACGAATTCTGTGAGCTTGTCTGACTGTTAGTGTCAAGTAACTTGAACACTGCATCAAGACAAGACTTTGGGGTTGTCTCGCTATCTTCAAGATGTTTTGCCTTCTTTGCTGCAATATATGTTGGGTTTGTCTCACAGCCTTCAGCAGACTTGTGCATGCCATCAGGCATATCACCCTGAAACAAAGCAGAGAGATGACAAGTTTTCCATGTGTATAATCAAAGATGATAACTGTTCTGTCAATTCTATCCAATTTCAAATTATAAAATAAAGAGTATGTTCAAAATATCAATAGCATAATTTGGCATTGTTCATAATGCGGGGAGCTTCACCACACTACTGGATTACCATGTCAACATAACAAGAATAGATGAAGGGCAAAGAAAATCATTGTATCTATTTTGGATAATGTGCATGGCATGTTGTTCATATCATCAGCCACATCAATAAGATAAAACAGGAGATGACAAGGTGCAAATGTGGGCTGCTTCACCACACACTGGATTATAGATCCACAAAAACAAGCATACATATAGGGAGTATTAAGTAATGTGCATGGTATGAATAAGGAATTTGGTTTTACAAGTAAAACTTAGAACTTACGGTTCTTACGAACATGCATTTTGGCAGAAACAGCAAACTAAACAGCAGTAAACGATAGGGAGTATGAGAAAATTAAACAACAGTTGAGGATAAAGGCTTTAGAAGGACTGACTTACATTAACAGTTAACACCGGCTTTATAAAACCCTTCTCCATGTCAAGGGAAGGATAACTCAAGAATTTCAGCACATAATCTTCTTCATAAGCATTGCCTGTACTCTACATTTTGTAGAGAGTAATTATAGATATGATAATACTGGAAGGGGTAGAGGATAATGAAGATAAGATGCAGATTGATGCTACATAATCAACTACCAATCCCTGGAAGTACAAGCGTTACAGGACAAAATGTACTGAAAAGAGCAATGGGCTACACTTCTGCACTGGCATTGTCTATGTATTCTACTTGTTGGTAAGATTGAATATAGATCTGATCTTTTTTAGTAAATGGTGGGCGAGGGAGATAAGATGCAGAATTCTACAAAATGAACCAATCCCTCTTCCCATAATATAAGAGTGTTTTGAACACTGGTGTACTGTACAAAACGTTCTTATATTACGGGACGGAGGGAGTAGCTGTTAATGTAAGTACAGTGATAGACCACGTTCAGTCCTTACAAGAGGACTGCAGAGCTAAACCTCTTCAAAAGCATTGGGTTGATTCTAAATTTATGTAAGAGTCCATACGGATCTTATAATGTCCACCAAATGGACGATTACGAGGCTAACATGTGCAGTGATGCTACATAATCAAACAGCTATGAAAGTAAATATGGTCATACAGGGCAAGAGGTACTCACAAGAGCAATGTAGTGTGCAGTATAGTTGCGAGATTCTATGGTCCCTTGAGAACGAATGTTCTTCTGCTAACAGTTTTCGTACAAGTGAGACATTAAGGCAAATGCAGAAATGTAGTTCAAATTGTGATGTGATATCATAGACAGTACCTTACGCTGCAGCCGAGACCAATGTGTAACAAGATTATTCCAGTCACCGTCGGATAAATGTAGCACCGGAGACTTTACAGAAATTTTGTTCAGAGGCTTGCCATCGAAGTGCGCTTGCCTCAGGTAGGAACGATACTTCATCAATGAGTGCTTGAAAAGGGCAACCAACCCTTGCTCATCATCACAATCCAGTTTGCGCCTCACCTATTTAAAAGAATGAAATCTTGTGTCTTCTCTCAGTAGAAACATATGCAGTAATGACCATGAATAACATTAGTACATTACTTACGCGTAAGTTGCGAAGGAAGACTGGAAATTGTTCTGTGTCTGCGGTATAATCTTTCCATGAAGGAAAGATGCGCACAAAGTTCCTGACAACAACATAAGCTTCATCTTCTAAACTAGGAAGAAATGGAACAGGGGTCCTATTTGCTGCAATTGGGGCTCTCTCTGGTTCGAAAAGGGATTTGGCAACTAGATTTGGTGTACTCTTTGCTGGAATGGGGTTTTTTTGCATCATACAGCTGGTGCTATGTCAACTGGCATAATCATACTGTTTGCTGCAGTTGGGGTCTGCTGAGTTGGGGCATCAGAAATGACCAGTGTAGTAGGGCTAGAGTCTGCTAGAGTTGGGGTATTTTGTGGGTCAGGTGATATTGCAACTACACCTAATGGGCTATTTGATTTATCAGGTGCCACTACCTTTTCCAAATACTTTGCTTGTGCTCCTCCATGATCAACAATCGCCCTCTTCCTTTTGAATGTCTGATACACAAGAACAACATTTGAATGGATAAATATGGTATGATGACAGATGGAATATGTATTTAAAATGGATAGGCAGGGCGTATTCACATACACGATGCGTAAACTAAGCTAATGGCAGTTCAACAAAGTAGAAGCAATGCAAAGCATCAGTTGCAAGATATATGCGAGCAATGTAACCTTGGAAAGTTAGAGCAAGTACCTTGATGGGTGAATAAGATAGGGCATCTTCCTCTGACTCCTCCACTAGGGAGATACATTGACTTAGGTCTCCCTCTAGCTCAGAATCACTGTTAGGATCATATTCTGAGCATGAATCTGTAGGTGGAGAGTGTTTGCATTGCATTGCATCCAGACTTGATTTCAGTCCCTTAATGCCAAGTTTGACATCCATGGCATTGTTCTGCTTTATTCTTTTCATGCGCGCAAGCTCATAATCATTACGATGCTGTTCAGAATCTGAGATTCATGAAAACATAAAAAGTAGTCAGATTATCTATGGAATGCATTGCGGTTTCAACTCGGAGAGTGTCTCGCTATAAACCCCTGCATATGCAAAGTTCACCTCCCCAACCGTGCTGACCAGACCACACACAAAGATACACACCCGAGCGGCGAACATGCATTTGCGAAACTAATTTAGGAACATTTAGCTGACCAATTAAACAACTCTATTTTAATAATATCAGATTCGTATTTGAACAACTAAGATTGATTAGCTTGATGGGTGGAGTAGTGTTATTATGAAACGAAGCACGTATTCTGATCGTATAGTGATCATAAAAGGGGGAAACTCTAAGCATATATTTTTTTGCAAAAGAGGGTTTCCCCTCTGATTTCTATTAAAGAAACCACCACAGAACCAACATAATCAATTAAACCCTAAGCATGATCAATTAAACCGTATTATGGCTGTGCCATGGCAAATTTGAAGCTGCAAACCGGAGAAATGATATTTAGCATCCACTGTTTGCTTCGAACTAAGAAATAAATTCTAAGAGCTGAAAAGAAAGTAGAGTAACCAAGTTAAGATCTATTTTCTCGTTGAGATCAAAAAGTTGACGAGATATGAAGTACCACCTCTCTTGCGGCGCCGTGTAGGCATCGGGGGTGCGATGGCTGTCGGTGGCATTGAAGCAGATCTGCAATGGTAGACGGGTGCATCGGGGGATAAGTCCCGTTGCGGTGGAAGAGAAGGTCGTGTGAGCGGCCTCGGCAAAGAGGACGACGGCGCCGATGAAGCGAGAGGACGCCATGCAAGGCTATTGGTCCGTCGCCGTGGATGAGAAACGTCCATCTCTAGAAGTGGACGACGCGGTCTTGGTAGGCGCTCCGGCATGGTGGAGGACGATGGCGATGGATGTGGTGGAGGACGGCAGTGATGGATGGGGTGGCGGACGAAGGCTGGTGTGGGAATGGGGTGTTCTAGCGTGGACGATGTATGAATGGGAAAATGGAGGGAGAGGTATGGGGAACCATGTTTTTGGGACGCGCTTGTCTAAAATATGGGAAAGTTACGAACTTATCCCCTGTTTCAAATTTGGACGTCTCGTCGGTTGGGGATAGGACGGTAATCTCGCATCTCCCAAATATTTGCCGGTAACTATTTCGGGCGAGGAGAGGGTGTTTTGCCGCCCACGGTTGGCGCCCACGGTGTATGAACGGGGCTGGCAGGTAGGGCGTTTGTGTCACGTCTGATGGAAGTTACACATCTGCCCCTATTTAAAATATTAGCCTACATCTATTTCGGACGAGGAGAGTTTGTTTTGCCGCCGACCGTGTATGAATGGGGAATAGAGGGAGAATCAAATGAGTTTTGCCGCCCATGTTTGACGCCCACTGTGTCGGAATGGGCTCAGAGGCGGTCGTGTCACATCTAATTGAAGTTACTAACCTACCCCTATTTAGAGCAGTGGAAATCGGGCCGATGGATTGTCCGTGTAATGGGTAGACAGTAATTTCCATCTCCCAAACACTTGGCTTCGGGCAGCCGATGTGGGAGTGGACATTTTGCTGTTTCTTTTGAATTTTGGGACAATAAGCATCCACGTTTACCCTGACAACTAAATTCGAATCCATTTTGTATTCCTATATGAATCTTTATAAATCATTCTATGTGTTTTTATATATCTTCAAAAGGACGACAAAGATGTATTCCACTGTCATATATGAATATGGTTTACAAATGCCGATACTCAAATTCAGAAACTAGAATCCAGTTTAAGGTGAATTCGAATATTTGCAACACTTCATGTCCAACTCAAATGTCACACGCAGCATAATGTGTACTCCCATTTAGATATGTGCACAAGCGATGTATCAAGATTCAAATATCGAGTCAATCAACAAAGAATTTACGGAACTAACAGACATATAAACACTTATAGAGTATATGGATCAATAATATCTACTAACATACATAAGCCAGGTAGCTATACTTTTTTTGGCTACAAAAGCATCCTTTTTTTAGCCAGCATCTTGGCCCTTTCCGATGCGTGCCACTTATGGTCCATCTATACTAGTATTGCTGAATGCACATTCAGCCCGATTGGCATATTTGTAGGTCTGGCACAGCAATCCAAATGAAATGTCTCCGAGTCTTATCAATTAATACAGACTTGTGCTCAAATAAAATTACAAACAAAAAAACAAAAAAAAACAATTATTACATGATCTCTAAAACAAATGGTTTGATTGATTACATGAACAGACAACACAAAGGTTATTCAACTATGGAAAGAACATTTCACCTATGATTTACCAAGTAGGAATTTAATTTCCTTTTTTCCTTCAGGACCTTAACAATCTGGTCAGTCTCAACTTGCTTCGTTTTGAAATCCACCAAATATTTAATGGTTGTCTTGAGTACTGCTTGTAATTGTGCTGTTTGCTTCCTGAACATGTCAACTTCATCTCTAAGTGCAGAAGCAGAATCTCTTTCTACCACTAGTTTAGCCTCTAGAGCATCAGTAGTTGGCAATTCATAATGCACGATTGGGCCGGTGCCACTGCTGTGGGATGATGCAACGTCCATGGGGACCTCGCTCTTTGATCTTGGGCTAACCTGTTTTGCCATTAAAGTTCCGATTGGATTCAGAAAAGTTGAGGTTAGCAAAACATCTCAACTGGGAGTTATAACAGCAAACCAGTTAAACAAACAAGGAATTAAAGAGTTTCAATTGGATGCTGAAAAGTAGTTATTAACATCGTTGTAACCCGCTGTTGCAGCAGCAAAGCAGTTAAACAAACAAGTAGATATTTAAGTTAAGGCAAACAGGTAATTCTTAACAGTAAGTATCAAACACATAGATAGGCGCAGTCTACAATATAATTAACATGATGTGCCATTATGTAATCAGTAGCAAACTAAATTAAGCCAAGCAATGTAATTGAACAATTTTGCAATAAGTGGCTAACTAAAATTCCGAGAAGCAGGTAACTGAACTTATGCTAGTTCTTTGTACAGGCACACTTCAACTTCTTTTTCGCTTACATGGTTGTACGAAGGAGTCCATGGCATCAATTGCTTGGATACGCAGTCCTAATACTTCTTTCTTCCCACATTGCATGGGTAAGTCGAATGGTTAATCTGGTAAGATGGTGCGTCCTTGATATGTTATATGAGGACGTGTAGTCAGACTAGTTGTAGCCAAACACATCACACTGGCTTTTACTGTATATTTCATGCGATTACTTTTGGCATATCGAGATCTAAGCAATCTACAATAGGATGAAAAGACTGGCATCCTTCACATTATTGGCGAACTCAGTTCATAGAAACAAGCAATTCAACAATTCTGTGGGTAAATCAAAAGAGCCACTGGAATATTTTTCACTATCCAATCATACACGCAAAAAGGGGCGACGCCACCATAGGGGCTGGTATGGGTGGCCGCCTCAGGTGGCTGGAAAGTGTGCACCTAGTTTGAGTCGTCCAGGTTGGCCCATGCTAGTTTTGTTCGTCCCAACGCACAAGCAGGCAATGTAAAAAATGAAGAAAAATATTTCAATTTGGATGGACCAAAAACATAAGTGCAAGGCAGGCCCTATAGCAGGCTCGCGGCCCAAATGAGCGCCTCCCATATCAATCGACAGCAGGAAAAATCCCAATTCATTCGCTCCAGCCTCCAGTCTGGTTCGCTCCTAACCTAGCCGCCGCTGGACAGACCGACACGGCACTTCCCCGTGCCCTCGTTGGAGGGCGGTTGCCGGGCTTCAAGCGAACGGAAGGACAAGAAGATGAAGATCCAACCCTGGGTGTAGCCTGCGTGGGAGGCAGCGGCGGCAGCACGGGCATGGCATCGAGCTTGCGCAAATGGACAGTCGCTAATTGCAAGAGTAGCATGCGCAACGAGCAGGTACATCACATCCCTGATTATATCTAATTCAACTCTTCAATTTCTGGCCAATAGTTAAACATGACGGTGTTGTAAAACTGCTTGTATGTAGGGAATCTATGAGAAAATGAAACCAATTTCTACTTATTTTATAACTCCCCCAATCAATACTGAACTGACTGAATCTGATGTATCTAATCAAGTTTCCGGTGCAAACATACAAGCTCATGTTGTTCTTGAGCCTGAAGTGTCTAATGAACAGACTGCTAATGAAGGATTTGATGCAAACATTTTACATGCTCCTCGTGATGAACATATAGTGTCTAATGAGGGATCTAATGCAAGCATTTTGCAAGCTCATTGAAGGATTTAGTGTCTAATGATGATCTACTATGTTGAGAGAGACAGAGAGTTGCAGGCATTGATGACAAGAAAATTATAGTGCATTTTCATAGCTTGAGGAAACGTCGAGGCCATCTACCAGAAAGTCCCCGTATCATGACAACATAGCATAAATACTTTTCTAATCTGTTGTTTGAAACTATTGGCATACTTGTGCATGATAGATATATTGATATGCAGTTTGTGCACTGGTTATACGTGCAATTACACTTCGATATTTTCAGCCAGAGAACGAATAATTCAAGCAGGTACAGACCATGTTTGTAGTCCTTGTACACCATGTTGCATTTTATGTTTTTTGGTGCTTGCATCATTTAGTGTTTATAATCTGAACTACTTTGGATCATTAGCTGGTTTTCAAAGTGCATGTAGCTTCACATTTCTCAAGTTATGTTGATTTTCGGAGTGCAAGTGCCTTCGTATTTTTTAAGTTAAATGTTCGCCCCTGGTAACTTGAATTCGTCGATCAGCCACTGCACACAAATCATACACGAATACCAGTACGAATTAAATGAAAAGCAGGGACTTACGCTAGCTCATTGTAGAGGCTCACTTCAGCTCTGCTTGCGCTTGGGATGTTCCATGTACAAGTCCATGTTACCACTTGCTTGGATGTGCAGGCCTTGTGCTCCTTGCATCCCCCTCTGCATTTTTGACACGGCAAATGGTTGATCAAATAAGAGGAATCGACCTTGATGTTGTACCGGAGGACAGATACTTACAAGGTTATACGTGTGTGCAAGATGTGTACCAGATCCCGTAGCGCCGTCATGCTTCGCTAAAATATGGATTTGCTTGTTTCAGATGATATCTCTAGAAGAAATAAGAGTTAAGGTCAGAGTTGCATATGCGTGTAAGCTAAGAGAGCAGTGAAAGGATATCCAAACATCGTTGGAACAGTGCACAAGGGAGTGATGTGTGGATACCTAGTTCGGGCCGGCGTTTGGGCATGCTCGCCTAGCTAGAGTCCGGGTCACTTCAGAGCCGTTGAGGGTGATGCGCTGGCGTTGGCTGGCCGTGCACGGATGCAGATCTTGAGTGGCAGCGGAGCGCTACGATGCGGTGGACGAGACCGTTGGTGAAGCCCCAACAGCCTCGGGGGCGGAGGTGCGATGATGTGCTCGGTGAAGTAGCCTCGGTGAGCTAGGAGACGGCGTCGGTGAAGCGCACCTGATGCAGTGGAACTCGGTGTCTGTGAGGCACGTCGGTTGCGGCGGCCGACGTTGTCGGTGGACCACCCGGTGTGGTGGACGACGGCGTAGATGAGGTAGCTCTGGTGCGGTGGTGAAGCGCGACCGTTATCTTTGTCGTCGTCGTCCGGCACAGAGGTGGGGAACGGTGGGGAAAGAGATGAGACGAGGGGTGATTCTAGGGTTGGCGGCGAATTAGGGATTTGAGCAATCTGGGCGCGGAAGGGGACGGTGGAGAAGAGAGATTTTGCAGGGCTGGAATTGGGGCCGCCAGATATTTCAATCCGAAACGTGGAAGCGCGAACTTATATTATCGTCGTCTTTTTTTTGGGGGGGGGGAGGGGGGGTGGGTGGCTGGGTGCTACGCGTCCGTCCGACACAAGCGACCACCCCGACAGGACTATGCTTCGGTGCCTTAAGGCACCTGCCTTTGTGTCCATGACATATGGGCCCAACAGGTGGTTGGCCCACATGTCAGTGACGCAAAGGCAGTTGCCTTTAAGGCACCGAAGCAGCGTCCACAACGACACGACCTTGGTTTGCCTAGTGTGCCTACATTTGAGAATGCAAACGAATCTTCTTTCATTTGCAAACGAATCTGTATGTATTACCATGCCCGTGTTTTCCTTGCAATAATTAGTCATTCGAAACGAGATACTCCATCCGTTCACTTTTGTAAGTCGTTTCAAACAACTTAAAATGAACTGTTTTGCACATTGTCTGAAATGTCTTCAAGGTCTTATAAAAGTGAACAGAGGGAGTACTATAAATTAATTAATGAGGAGTTATTTGAAAAAAATCAAAACGGTACCCACGCTAACGTGGATTAGAGTGTGTCTCACATAATTAGTTATTTGAATTAGAGTGTGTGTCACGTAGTTAGTTATTTGAATTAGAGTGTGTGTCACGTAGCGATCTCCAATTCTAACGTGGATTTCGCATTTCACTGTATCCATGCTACTTTTTTAATACAAATGCATCTGTATATGATGAACACCATGGTAGTGAGAAAACTTTTGGATGGATTCAAACATATGACCTACAGAATAGCACAACAAACTGAGTCAATGTCAACTTTTCGAAACTTAGTATGGCACGAATTCGAAATAATTACCCATATGCCTGCTCCTCGATTCAAATCTTACAATGTACACCGAATTGAAACATCGATATTAAGTCTCGTACTATGTACATGCTAATGTTGTTTTTAGCCCCCCCCCCCCCCCCCCCCCGCGCACAAACGCTACATACTTCCTGTATCGGTCAATCTTCCTCTATTAACCACCTTAGGATTCTATCGGTTTCCAACACACGTTCATTCTTTCTCTCCATGTTTCGATCTTTAAGTCTCTCAACTACACAACCCCCTTTTCTACTCTGTTACCAAATGTATTTACCTCACACACCCGCCATTGCACCCCATGCCGAGCTCTCTCTCTCTCCCCCCTCTCCCTCTCACCCTCTCGCGCTAAATACATGCATTGCCTATCTAGCCCCCCAACCTCTCGTGCATGCGCACGCATGCACGTTGTATATCTAGGTCACTCCCTCGAGACTGTCTCACTCTTCCTTCTGCACGGCGGGCCACACTCGCTAAATCTCGCTCTATTCATCCGAGTCTCGTTTAACCTCGTTTTCTTTCACACACAAATGATATATCTCCCTGTTCGGGCCTCGATCGACACACTCTATACTCTCTCACGCAGATTGTCTATCTAGGTCAGTCCATCCAAGACGCCACCACTCTTTCGGCCTCATGGTGGGCCACGCTCACTCAATCTCTCTCTCTCTCTCTCTCTCTCTCTCCGTATGTCTCGATTGACCTTGCTCTTTCTCGGACAAAAAGATATATCACCATGTTTGAACCCAATTCGACCTATTCACATTGTATACTCTCTCACGCACATCGTCTATCTAGGTCACTCTCTCCAACCCGTCTCACTCTTTCGATCGCACGGCGACCCTATGTGATCGGTTGACCTTGCTTCCTCCCACGCACAAAATATATCTACACGTCTTCACTTACTGGTGGGTTCCATGTGTGCTCTCTCTCTCTCTCCTCCCCTTTTGCGTTTAGACGCACAGGCAAACAGGAAGAACTCGCGGGCGATGTTGCCGTTGACCATATCTAGACGCGTTCACAAGTCACGGCACCAGTTTCACGTACTAGGAGCACTAGTCAGTGTGTACGTGCAATGCACGTTAATTTGGATGTATATTAAGTGCATGCGGATATTAACTACTAGGATATTATTCGCGTGTTGTCATGTGATTAGCACTATTTTTGGCATGAAATTAACTGCACGCTAAACGTGTTGAGCGCTCGACATTGAAGCAGTCTAGGTCGTTGGATGACAAGGAATACATGTGGCTTGATGACGTTTTATATTTAATTTGATACGGCTCTAGCAGAACATTCAATCGATCAAACCATACATTTCGTTCAGTCTGACTCCGACTTTAAATTATACGACGATCGATATAAAATAAACGGAAATGATAAACTTTCGGATTTTAAGCATGGCAATACGAACGTTTTTCATGGCAAATTTAGATTACGCGGCGGCGGCGGGGGCGTCTCGCGGTGGGAAGCGGCTCCTCTGCCGTGCTCTATGTGTCGTCGGGCCACTGACCGATGGCGACGGCGGCGTCTTGCGCCGTTGTTGTCGTACTCCTGGACGTTGGCCTAGCTTCAAGGAAGGCCAAAATGTTCTGGACTTCGGAGCGAGTCGACTGGCGGGAGGAGGCGACTGGCGTTGGTGCAAGAAAGCGGTCGACAACGGCCATCCATGCCGCTGAGGGGGGCACTGGCACCCGTGCGGGGACAGGCGCTGTCAACGGCGTGGCGGAGACATTCGTGTGCACGGGCACCGGCACGGGCGCGCACGTCCGTGCACGCGCAGGCGCAGGCGCTGGCAGGTGCACGGGCACCGGCATGGGCATACGCGTCAGTGCACATGCAGGCGCATGTGCTGGCAGGTGCACTGGCACGTGAAAGTCGGCGGGCACCTCGTGGAACCCTGTGGGATCAAGCTCGGCGACAATGTGCAGCTCCCAGCCCATCAATGCCACGGGGATGGGCGCTGGCGCAGTCGGGGCGACGGGAGCCGGAACGGGAGCGGGGACAGGCGCGGCGTCTTCCCGCAAGGCCAGTTCAAGCTCGTCCCAAAGCACCTTATGTTCTTGAGACTCCGGCTGGGTGTCTTCCTCAGGAAACTGGAACACTAAGGGCAGACCATCGTGATGCGGCATGGTGTACGTTTAGGTCAGGCTAGTTGGATGTAGACGATAGGAGAATCGGAGAGGAAGAGAGAGGATTGTAGCGATACTCCCTCCTTTCCGATTTATAAGGCTCAATTCAAAAATCTCACCAACCAAGGTAGATGGTGAGTGGTGGAATACTTTTTGTAGTTTGCAAAAGCACCCAATTAATGCTCTTGTTTTTCTCAAAAAATATGTTTACCAATGCATTAATTGCAATGCATGCATGCATAAATTACATGCATTGGTCAATTTTCTCTTAATACTTGCATGCAATGATTTAATTTACCTTGGAATCTGAACATGTGATGGGAAACAACAAAATTGAGCCTTATAAAATGGAAAAACTAATATTTTGAGATAAGCCCTATAAACCGGAAAGGAGGGAGTACCGGGTAGTGCGGGGTTGATTTTAAACTGCGGCGCCAGCGACATTAAAAGTGGGAGCAGTTGGGACGACGGTGGGCGGCGGAGCCTAGTCAAAGGGCTCGCCTCCCGGTGAGCCTGCACAGCGGTCTGCTCGCATGCCTCCCTGACAGCCGGCGCAACGGTCTGCTCGCACGCCTCCCGTCGACTCACACGCTTGCTCGGACGGCACCTGCCGATTGCCGATGAGAAGCGGGACTCGTGGTGGCACGTAAAGGCCCATGGCTTCAATAGTGAAAGCGTTTGCCTTAACGTGACAGGTCTTTCTTCCAAAATACCTTGGCTCTTCATTTGTGCAACTTGTCATAAGCAGCTTGTCTCAAATTGAAGAAAAAACTTACAAAATAATATTTGTGCCATATCACGTGACCATGCTTAGTTTCAAGAATTTATGCTCACTTTTGGATTTTCAGAAATTTAAGATCCAGGATTCGAAACAATATCATAACCTGCATCATGCAATAAATTTTCAAGTCGTACATCTGTCCTGTTGTATTTCTTAAGAAAGGATTTGGTCAAACATTTTGCTTAGTTAGACTTCAGACAAGTTATATATGCAGAGTAAAAGGATAATCCCTCCGTACCAGTGCATTGCCTGATATATTAACTCAAGTAATAGGCATGAACAAACGGGCTCAATTCTGTGCTCATCCTGGTGTAGTAGTAGTAGTAGTAGTACTAGGCAATGCAGTTGACGGGTGACCTTGACTAGCAGCGACCGAGGGAATTGAACCGTGCTCGACACGGTAGGTAACATTGTCTAGTTACTAAAGCATCCCTCCGTTGTTCATCGGTAGTCATTATGGACCGGGGACATGAGGGGAATTTCCTAGGGCTAGAATTCTGGCCGCCAGATATTTCGACTTGAAACGCTGAGTCTCGACTGGTTGGGGTAATGGGGTTGCCTAATGTGCGTACCACGCACGCCACCGAAGGACACGAGCCCGCTTTTTTTTAGGATCAACACGAGCCAAGGTGTGGCTGGTACGCCGTTGGGTCCTACCATTCGAGAATACGAAATGAACCTTTTAAATTGCCGAACGAATCTATGTGTATTACAATACCCGTATTTTCCTTGCAAATACTAATCTCAATGTGGTAATTGATTTATGATGAGTTGTTGAATTAGAGTGAGTTTGTGATATAGTGATCTCAACGTGGATTTCACATTTCATGGTATCCCTAGTACGTTTTCCAATGCAAATTCAAATTTAAAAGATGAACAACATGGAGGTGAGAAAACTTTGTATGTATTAAGCATATGACCACACACACACACAGACACACACGCACGAACACAACAACAATCCAATAAGTATAGTGCATCTATTTTTCCAAACCATGCATGTATGACACGAATTCAAAAATACTCCTTCTATTCCTAAATATTAGTCTTTTAGAGAGTTCAACAAGTGACTACATACGGAGAAAAATGAGTGAATCTAGACTCTAAAATATTTCTATATACATCCGTATGTGCCAGTCCATTTGAAGCCTCTAAAAAGACTAATATTTGGGAATGAAGGGAGTAAAATGTAAGACATCCATGGTCCTCAGTTCAATATTTAAAATGAACATGAAACTGAAACATGAATATTAAGTCTATTACTACAGTACATGCAAATGTTCTGTTTAGGCGGAGCTATGATTGTTGGGGGTCAACCCCTCGACCTTAGATAAAATTGTGGAGCTCCGTTTAGGGTTGTTTAGATTATATTTGTCCCCACCCTCCCAGCCACCGATTGGTTGTGCACCGCCACCCCTCCTCCCCGGGAGAATATCATGTGCCCCCATACCTTAGATGCTATATGCCGATACGAGTTGCTTGGAGCTTGTAGATCTGAGATATAGCAGCTCACATGATGTGTCTTAATATTTCTGTAGGAAACCTTGATGAGTTTGAGAATTGCACACAATTTGTACAAAAACTACTTAGATGCCCTTTGATCCCATATCCAATGACCTCGAAGCTCGTATCACCGTAGCATCTAAGATGAAGGAGGGCATCATATTCTCATGTATGTAAGAATATCATGTTCTACCACACCTTAGATGCTTTGGTGATACAAGATCTTCGGAGGCGTTGGATTTGTGACCAACACCTGCTCGGTGGTTCGAATGGTTTTTTGCAGAAAAGCCCCAAAAGAGTTCGGCCACTGCTTACAAGCACAAAGACTGCTCAGATGCCATTGGATCTTAGATCAAACGACCTCCAAGCTCGTATCACCGTAGCATCCAAGCTACGATAGCACCTTATGTTTTCTCGCACGGGATAGTATGAGGTGCTCCCGCACCGTAGATTCTATGGTGATACGAGTTCACTGAGATCTAACGGCCCACAATAGGAGGTTTGAATGTTTTTGCAATATACGGCTGATAGAGTTTGGGAAATGCGCAGAAAGTACAAGTACTACGCATGTGCCATCTGATCACTGATCATATGACCTAGATGCTCATATCACCGTAGCGGGTAATTAAGCTACGGGGAGCACCTAATATGAGCACCGGGGAGCCGTTGGATCGAAGATGCAGCGGCACACACGAGGCCTGAATGTTTTATTTGCAAAAAAACCTTTGGAGAGTTTGGAAATTGCGCATAATTACTAAGACTACTCCCAAGCCATTGGATCTCACTTCCAACAGTGTAAAAACTCGTATCACCATAGTATCTAAGCTGCGGGGTGGATGTGATATTCTATGCCGCTATCATTTTTGTTCGTAAACTTGCAAAATACATGTAACTCGTGCCGTTACTTGTCTAACCGCGCAAAGTGTTTGTTCAAAAAAACCATCCTACACTGAAATATCGGAACAACACACGGGGGTCCCACTTGTCATTAATCAAATTTGGACCTAAAACTAACAAATCTGAAAGACGAGATTCGAACTGGCAACCTGGACTACAAAGCGTAAGTCGATAGCCTGAGAAAACGAGCAGTTGTTGGCTTTGTTCCATAACTTGATTTTATTTATACAATACTTTCGTTGAGTAGAGTAGAGGGAGTGCCTCGTCAACACGTGCATGACCGTTGTCTCACTTACTGGTGGGTCCCAGGTCTGCGATCTCAATCTCTCTTCTCTCCATCGTCTAACCTTTGCACGTGCACACACGAAGAGCGGCGCTAGCTTGCCGTGGTGTTATTACAACAAAAAAAGCTTGGAAAATAGAAGAATCGCCTAGAACAAGAGACGTTGTGGCTGGTCGAGACGGAGCTAACCACATCTACCCTCCGTGCCACGTTTGCATGATGAAGCTGTGTGGCTAGTGGGGTGTTTTCGACTGACTAGCTGGGTCCCGAGGTCGAACCATAGGTACTACATCTGATACAGTATATTTTTACACGCACATTTTTCCTCCATGCCGAGACGTGGCACACCCTACCGCGTGGTTTCGGGGTCTCCCAGGTGGTGCACGCATATATTCTTCCTGACGTGGGATGCCCTACAGCGCGTTTTCTAGGTCCTCCTCGGTCGTAGCGCCGAAGCAAGTAAATGAGTCGTCAAATCACAAAAGACCACCTTTCCCGCCAAGTACATCAGTGAAGCACGATGGCTAGCTAGATGGGCTAGTTCGACCGATTAGCTAGGCCGCCGCCACATTTGTTTTTCCACCCCTTTTTTTATCTACTTGCCGGCAGGTAAATATAAATATCCACCGCGGCGTTGCTCTGGTGTTTGGGTGCGGCAGGATTTTTATTTTTTTGATTGACGGGAGCAGGCGCGGCAGTATTTTTAATTTTTTGATTGACGGGAGCAGGCGCGGCAGCAATTAGTCACGATGACTCCGCCTGTAAAAACCCACCGCTCCCTGATGTGGGAAGTCGTCGACTGGTGTTTTACCCTGGTGAAAACCAAAAGATTCCCCGCTCCCTCCGCCTTCCCGTAGATTACATTGCCTTTCAGCCGTTTCTCCCCGTTTGCTTCCTTTCCCCATTGCTTCTACCTGGTGCCATGGCGGGGCATGATCACGGAGTCCGAGGTGAGGCTCCAGACACAGGAGCTCCATGCCAAGGATGCGGAGCTCAGGGCCAAGGACGTGGAGCTCCGTGAGCTCAAGGAGGAGAGGATTGCCATGCTCCTCCGTTATGTGTAGGAGTTCACGGAGCTTCAAAAGTGGCAGGCGTCCACCACAAAGATGCTCGAGGCGTCGGCGGCGTTGCTGCAGAAAGCGAGAGATACGATAGGCCGTCAGGGGAGCCGACTGGAGCGCGAGCGGGCCGATCGTGACGAGGTCCAGGATCGCCTCAGCCACTTGGTGAACCAAGTTGCCACGCACGTATTGCGGCTGCGCGATGCCTACCGTCGTGCCAGCGCGACGATGTCGGCTGTCGGGCTAAACCCGTTCGACCACCCGGTCGACTTCAACGAGTTGCGGCTTCCTGACCCGGTCTCCCTCTTCACCTATATCTCCGAGGAGCTGAGCCGTCTCCGCGCGATGGTGGGGGCTGAGCTGGACAAGGAGGGGTTGTGGGCTACCATCGCCGTTGCCGGGCGAATCCTTTCAGGGCTCCGTCACCGGAATCCATTCGTGCCATTGGACGCCGTCTTTGACGAGCTGGTTCCCGTCGACCGGGAGCGGGCTCTGCGGGCGGTTGCACCCTGCATCACCAACGTCATGCGCCTCGAGAAGCAGTGGGACTTCGGTAGTGTTTAGGCGCCCTCTGCATGGGCATGTCCATGTCTCGGCGCAACATGACCGTTGGATCCAACTCAGACGGTGCAGATCAGTCACTATAGCACAAAGCGTGTGGGTGTGTTTGGTTGCATTCTCATCTCAATATAGTTGTTTCCTCTTCGTGTATTTGTTACATATAGGAGTAGTTGACATGCGCACAACATCATTTGTTATCGTTATATCTTACTACACACTAGCAACAAGATTGTGTAGTACTGACGTATGAACCACTGCACATGCCTAGTAGTAGGAGCACTGTGTATGTTCAAGTGGCTGCCGTGTTTCGCACTCCTCCGTCGTAAGAGTGGAAACGCTTGCTGTAATCATTTTTTCTTTTGAAAAACAGTGGACACACTCTACCGTGCGGATCCTCCTCGAGCCATGCACTAAATTACTCACTTTCCCCGACGTGTGGGACAGCCAGCATCAGGGTCCACCAGCCATGCACTAAATTACTCTGTAGTAGAGTGACGGTAGACTACCCCGATCGAAGCGCCGCAGTAAAGCCCAATGAGCCGTCAAATCACAAAACCCCCTCCTTTCTAGCAGTAAGTTGGACGGACGAAGCAACCATCATTTCACTCTTCTCTCTCAGCTTCCTCTCTACCCAACCATCCCTTCTGCCTCATCTTGTTCCTCATTTCTTCAAGAAAACCCCGACCTGCTTCTGCCATTGTTCTTCTCTCCCAAAGAAGGAAAGGTGAGCGCATCAATGGTGTTGATTCTGGCCAAGGCCCGGTCTTGCAACCCCGAGACCGATCCTATAACTCCCTCTCTTTTCTTCTTTTGGGTTTGTGATTATGGTTTCTTTTCTTTTATTTCTATTTGACAGTTTCTTGATGGACGCTGGAGCACCGGCCGAAGTGATGTCTATGGCTCCGGCCAAAACTGTCGAGGCTCATGGTACAAAGAAGCGCAAGCACCCCGCCGAGACTACCGCAGACAAGCTCAAAGCCATCGCCCTGTCCAAGCCCCCCTCTTCGGGATCCCTCATTAAGCAAGTCCAGGTAATATCTCTTCTTGACGATCTTTTTCTCGATCTTGATCGTGTTTTAGTACTAGTAGTACAACTTTCTGGGTGATCTTGCATGTGATTTTTGTGTGCCAAATGACGGTTACTAAATTCCTCTTTTGACCAAAACATGCAAGAGGTTGACACTGATTTCTTATAGATTACTTTCAACTACTCCCTCTGTCCCAAATTTCTTGTCTTAGATTTGTCTAGATACGGATGTATCTAATACTAAAATGTGACTTGATACATCTGTATCTAGAAAAATCTAGGACAAGAACTTTGGGACGGAGGGAGTACTTTATGAACATCAATGCTACCTTTTAAGAGGGTATATTTGCCTCAGTAACTTGTGTTATGGATTTTGCATGTAATCCCTCTGCTCTCATGCCTTTGAAGACATGTTCTAGTGTCTTTGTTCACTCATTTCTGTGCGTATGTGTAGTCATATACGGAGTATAATATCGAAAATCATCTTATATTTCTGAACGGAGGTAGTAATAAAATATGGTTTCCGTTTGAATTAGAACCAGGTCCGCGGTGGAGATGAATTTCTCAAAGTCATGCCGTGTGAACTGGAAGACCTGATGATGAGTTCTACTGCTGAACTATCCAGCTGCTGTGTCCTTGTCGCCACGTGTCCTGAACTAGTGTTTTCCTGTAGCATTGTTGCCAAGCGTGTTCTCGAGGCTGTACTTGACCACAACAATTTCCTGGCTGTGCCTTCGATTACGAAGGGTGTGGTTCTTGTAAAGCTTCCCAACAAATCTGATGCGGCCTGTCTTCATCATCATGTTTATGAGTGGAAAGACCACTCTGTTAGGTTATCCAAGGTTGACAAGATGGTGATGGTGCGTGTAGACATCTCACACGAAGTGCATGGCCTAGTCAGTTATGCGGGGTTCATCCCGTAGGTCGGTGGCAAGAAATAGTCTGCAGAGTTTAGTTAGTGCAACTTTGCTTGTCTATAGTAAGTACTATTGTTCAGTACTTGATTTGCGTTTGTGAACCCTGTATTTTTATTAGTACTGCCGCTTTTGGTGTGTGGTCAGTCCTGAGAACGGTCTATGTTAATGTCTGTCCACTCAATTCAGTCTGTATATTTTGAAGTATCCAGATCATATTTTTTGTGAGGACGGTTTATCAATTATGGTTACACTCCAATATCTATATGCATTGCAGGGTTTATCGCACCCACCAGGATTTCCAGTCCCATGGATGTTCGGTCCATACGATTTGTCACGACCTTTGGACTGTCCTGCTTGTGGGAGTAGGCAGGGCCCCTGCATGCCACGCGTAGTTGGACGATCAATCTTCTGTTTAGTACTTCAACATAGTGATTTCCTGATAAGGATTCACTCGTGTCACATCAAGTAAATCTTATTGATTTACTGTCTAAATCTTATTGATTTAATGTCATGTTTTCTTTCTTTTCCTGCAATTTTACGATGCAGGTTTTGCCATGTGACATTCATCATAGAATAAACCGTTTGGTTTGCTCTACGATGGCTATTTTTGCAGGTTTCACTTCTTATGTCGTGTCAGTAATGAAGGCACTGTCCATCACTTATATTACTGGAAAAAATTGGATTAGTCTGTTGTCTGAGTACAAGCTGAATCCCTATGATGGACTGCAGTTTGGTTTAACAAAAAATGCCACAATTAGTCCTTCTCGCATTTAAAAGAAATGAAGAAAAAAACTGGATCATGGTCTCGGATCCTAGTCAAGTTAGAAAGCTGATCATAGCAGACCAGACACGATCGCCGCTGTCTCGCACAGATCGAGCACCGACAGTTGCTCTAGCACTGGCAGCGGCAGCAGCTCAGTCTGATCCAGCTGAGGATCGGGCACCGACCGCGTCAGCGGATCAGTCTGATCTACCGGGGGATCGGGCATCGACACCGGCACCTGCTCCGACACTGGCACCAGCTCTACAAGGAGCACCATCTCCAGTAGCAGCGGCTTCGACACCTGCACCAACACTTGCACTTGCATCTACTCCGGCCCGTGCAGTTGCACCGGCAACAGACTGGGCTGCAGTTCGCACTTCATATACCAAAGTCCTTACAAAAACCGACATGTCCACCTTCTTGGTAAGCATTGGCCGCCCAAGCGCTTCATTCTTTTTTTCCATGCTGTTTCACATGATTCACTGTGTTGATCTAACTGTTTGGGTATGTCTTCTTGTTTGCAAACAAAGAATTCCTAGAGCAACGAGGGAGTCGTTCAACAATCCGGGCGACCGCGGCCAAGTTTCTCTTACCATGCGCAGCCTTGGTGTGAATGAACCTACTCAATATAACGTAAGTACAAAGGATGGTCGCATGATGATTGATGCTAAAGGATGGTCAAGGTTCAAATCTAAAACATATCTTGCGGTAGGGGATGATGTCAAAATCGAACTTTCTCGGCAAGGAGAGCTGGTCCAAATCAACTTTGAAATTAGCAGCACGCAACTGCCGAACTGATCTATCCTCCGAGAGATTTTGATGTAATAATCTGGCATGGTGAAACAAGTGTCCTGTGTGTATAAGTAGTACGACAGTATTATTTATCACATGGTATATCATTGATAGAATTGCAACTCTGATTGCTGGTTAGGAACTGTCGTTCGATTTCATTCCAACCGCTGCCGTGCTTTATTCAATTTTGTGTATTCGCCTTGCGACAGCATCTAAAACCAGCGCAGTACCGATCGCTTGCAATATGAAAAGCACTGAGGTAGAACACATGGGCCCCCAAACATGCAGGGTCGGCCTGCGGCCCAATGTCCAGAACCGTGAGCCTATCTGAGTATTATATTCTCAGCTGAACCCCCATAAAAAAAGCTGAACTCCCATAATGCCCGTGCGCTGCAAAGGGAGTATATTTCTCGGCAAGGTGAGCCTGTGATATAAAAGAATTGTATATTTCTTTACAGAGGGAGTATCTCTCTGTCAAAAAATATATTTATGTGTAACTAGTTACTCCTGTCTTTCTACTTCCTTTCGCTGATATGTGGGGCAACCGGCAACGGGGTCCACGTGCCATATGCACAAATTAGAGTGCACAACTTCACGGTAGACACACCCCGGTCGTAGCACCGCAGTAATGCCCAACGAGCCGTCAAATCACAACCCCCCTTTCCATCTTTAGCAGTAAGTTGGACAGACGAAGCGGCAATATTTCACTGGGCCTGAATCCCCTTCTTCCTCGTCTGCTTGTTCAGAGAAAACCCCCTCTCGGCGATTGCATAGGGTTTTCTCATGGAGAACCAGGTACGAATTCTTCATCCATCCCCGATAAACCCAAGTCCCTTGGTCGCAGGTAATCCTAGGATGGCAGCCGCCGCCGTTGATGCATTTTTCTTCCTACTGAATCTAGTGTGTTTCATTTGCAGTGCCCAAAGTGCGAGTACCCTACAGGTTTCTGCGCCCTCGGCGAGACGCCACACTTGTTCCTTCTCATCCTAACACAGCATTTTGAAACGCGCACAGTATGTTCCTAGAATCCTCTTTTCTATCCGGGAGGGTGGTTTTTTTTGAACATGCTGTGTTCTCATATTATTTTTCCTGCAGTGTATTATTTGCTCTGCCAGAACACATGTACTCAAGATGCTCGGCCTTGCCATAACTGAATACACTAGTTTAATGGTCATAGTGAAGACAAGCCATGGATATAAGTTCCGAGTTGGGTTCATGAACCAAGAAGATCGCTGCTTTTTTTATGGCGGAACTTGGATAAACTTCCTCAAGTGTTACGGACTGAAAGTTGGCGCACGAATGTTGATGGAAATAGCAGAACCTAGTCTCATCTTCACTGCGATCTTCCACCCCGACATCGTTCCAATTGTTCATCCATGTTAGTTTTGTATCTGGTTCTTGCTTGTTGCCTCGATTACTTCTTAATCCACGTATTCTGTCTAACTAATCACAATTTAACTTTAGAAGTAGCAACGAATCTCTCACGAAGATGCTACTTCTAACTAATGTTTTCCTATAATTGGTGGCACGTGTAGGTTTTTTCAGAGTTAAGCAGTCTGCTCGTTTGTTACTCTGTAATAACTCGGCTGTTACTAATGGCACTGAAGTTGACTGGATCGACATCCACAAGTTCCTACACTTTATTGATCGTCTTGAGGTCCTTGTGGGGCGTTTCAATGGTGGAAGGCCACGTGGGATATGTGTGCCACTGCTGCACTCATTGAACAGGTCCAACTGTGTCGAGAAACTTATGGTACGAGCTGTTTTCTGTTATATATGTTGTTCATAAACTATTGCTTATACACAGTTTTACATCTGTGATCTTCTTGAAACAGGAACTGCCGAGTTCTATTGTTCCTATACAGATGCCTGACCATGGTCGGGTCAGACTTGCGCTTGGTCACAACATGATGTATATGTCGACCTACTCAATTCCCCTTGGAGGTGAAAAGATACTTATTCATGGGTGGTCTCAAATAATGAAGGCCCGTCCATCTTGGAGAATAGGACAGAAGATTATGTTCATGCTTTTCCATGGCTCTAAAGCGAATATCCTATTTATTGACCACATTGCGAGATGAAGCCTCTTTCAGAAGGTTGTGGATGCGCGGGGTGGCGCCTGGGCCTTGTCCTGGGGCTTGGCAGCCTCACCCTTGGTTAACTGTAGGCAAAGTAGCACTGTTCGAGGCGTGCTTTGTACGGTTGAACCTATATAAGTACTCTTTCTGCTTTCAGCTTTGGTTGTTAAGTGCCCTTGCTGGTTTCCGTTAAGGTTGTTAAGTACTCCTGCTGCTTTTACAGTCTGTCGTGTTTCTTTAGTCCTGTCTTCATCCAGCAGCCAAAACCAAACCAGCGCCAGCGGGGCCGCCTGCTTCGGCCTCCCACGGCTGGCTGCGCCTCAGCACACGCATCGCCGCCCCACCATCTCCTAAATCGTTAACGCCGACGTCCTTCGCGTGCTTTGGTGCGCTCACCGTGGCGCCGCCCTCTCACGTTGTCAACATGGTCAACAAACAGTAGGAATCGGCAGAAGTACGTGGAGAAGATGACAGTAGGGGCCCAACACGTCAGCGTATGGAAAAATAAAATGCTTCCTCCTAGTGTTTTCCTGACATCTGGGACCCACGACATTGTGAGCGTATATAGTCAATAGACAAGAGAACATCACAAGATCGGCTGACACCTGGGACGTAGCTACTCGAGCAGTATTTTTTTGTTTGGTATTGTTGAGACAGAGCAGGGTTTGAATTGGGCTGTGGCCCGTCTAGCCAGCCCAGCTACTTTTTCTTTGTGAAAATAAGACCAGTTTATTTTTTCTGAAGAATACCCAATCCAGGCCTACTTATTTTTCTACGCCCTGATGGGCTGCAACTCTTTCAAGACGCCTGCAAATCTTGAAAGTAATATGAAATGGGTTGTAAATATAAAAACAGAAGACAAATTGGCAATTACTTTATAATTTCTGAATTTTATCACATTTTCAGATTCCTATTTCACTGGGCATTAGCCTAAATTAAATATATCTTCAAAGTACTTTAAATCTGGCTGGACATTTCGGTATTAAAAATAGTTTGGAACCCATAAAAATATGCAAAATTGGCCCTGGCCAACCAAAAAAATGACTGCAATAAATTGCATAAGAAGTTTCCATGAGCTATATATAAATTATTATATATAGCCATGGTGCGCTCGGCGCGGCGTGGTCAACATGGTCAATGAACGGCTTCCATCGGACATGGACTGTACGTGGAGAGGCTGACAGCTGGGTCGACGGCCGCAGCAAGGAAGTGCCTCCTTATTACGTGCAAAATAATTATTCCTCCACCTAACAGCAGGGACCCACCGGACGGGCCACCAGTATTTTGCAAAAAAATCATTTCCCCCTGATTGCTGGGACCCACCAGACGGGCCACCGTATTTCGCGAAAAAAACGTTCCCCCCGCTGTCAGCTCGGCCCCACCGGAAGTGCCTCCTTATTACGCACAAAAAAATGAATACTCCCCCGGCTAGCTGGGACCCACCTTGGTGGGAGGCTGACTTGTGGGCCTACTAAGTTGACGGGGATGAAGGGCTTTGTGAACTTAGTCAATATGAATGATTCTAGCTCCATTGACCGTACGATGTCCATCCAACGGCCGTAGTGCTTCTTTAACCTCTGGTCTTCTTGCTCCAGCCGCCCAAAGCAGCGCCGGTCATGCTGCATGGTCCTGCCTCCCGTGGCCGGCTGTGCTGCCGCGGAGGCCTCACCGCCCCCTACTATTCCCACCGCTGGCCAGGCCCTGCGGCGATGACAGCCTCACACCGCAGCCGAACCAGTGAACCCTCGTATTCCTCTCCGCGCGCGCAGGCTTCCACAGTCGCGTCTTCCCCGGCTCCCCGTCGTCCCCTTCCTAGGCCTCGCCGTCGTCCACCACCCTGGTGCTCTCGGCGCGGCGTGGTCAATGTGGTCAAGGAACGACTTCCATCGTACGTGGACTGTACATGGAGAGGCTGCCAGCTGGGTCCACGGCGGTAGCAAGGAAGTGCCTCCTTATTATGCGGAAAATAATAATTCCTCCACCTGACAGCAGGGACCCACCGGACAGGCCACCGTATTTCGCAAAAAAAACATTTCCCCCCTGACTGCTGGGACCCACCAGCTACACCTTCGCACGCAAGGAAGTGCGTCCGGGCAAAAAAAAAACGATTCGCCCCCCTCACTGCTGGGACCCACCAGCTACATCTTCGCATGCAAGGAAGTGCGTCCGGGCAAAAAAAAACCAAAACGATTCGCCCCCCTGACTGCTGGGACCCACCAGCCCCCCGACTGCTGGGACCCACCAGCTACATCTTCGCACCCAAGGAAGTGCGTCCGAGCAAAAAAATGATTCGCCCCCTGACTGCTGGGACCCACCAGCTACATCTTCGCAGGCAAGGAAGTGTCTGACAGTCGGGACCCACCTGGTCGAAGCGTACGTAGCGTTAACATTCTGGTCGTGAACGTGTACGTACATACTGGTCGATGTAGCGGCACACATGTGTTGTAGTAGAGGCGCGCACATGTCGTAGTAGAGGCGCGCACGTAGCATGTACACGTACGTACATCGGCCAGGGTGCAAGAAAGAAAATACGGCCACGTATGTGTACATACGGGCGGGGTCTCGAACGCCTACTCGCGCATACTTAATTTTCTTTTGTTTTTTGCTTTAATTTTTAATTCCGTTTGCTTTTAGGTTAGCAAAATTATAAACTTTCTGTTAGTGCCATTAGTTTTCAAATTTGAATTCTTTGAAAATTGTTTGAATCACAAGTTTGTGATTAACTTACTAAAAAAATGAGAATAGATGCGCTTATAGAGAAAATTCAACCTAAATTCCTAGTAAATTTCTATGAATTTCAGAGAAATTCACTATGAATTTAGGTTAAACTTTTTCGCTATTAGGGCATCTATTTTCACTTTGAGAGGAGCTCAACAAGGCAGGGAGGGAAGGGCTTAGAAACCGGTGTGAGCCCCCTTCGGTTGGCGAGGTGGGACTAAACTCTGCTCGCAACGAGGACCAACTCTTTAGTCCTGGTTTGTGGCACAAACTGGGACTAATGGTCATGGGCCAGGGGCGAGGAGCAAAATTATAAACTTTCTGTTAGTGCCATTAGTTTTTGAAAGTTGAAAGTTGAAAGTTGGCATGGGCCAGGGACTAATGGTCATGGTATTATGAGGGCCGAACCATAAGACATGAAAGCATTTCAAATGAACTCTGAAAAAGTTGAAAGTTGGCATGGTATCATAATTTCACCCACATAGCATATGCATGTACAAAACGGATAATGGTAGCATGTTCGTGTGTTACAAAGTTGGCATGGCATCATCATAATAGTTGCGGGACAAAGTCTTCACTTTTTCTTCGCTTGTGTCATTTGCTTATTGCACCATAACCATGGATAATCCTCATTGTTTATCAAGATGCTTGGGTCAGCCTTGACATTGAAGGGAGGAATTTCATGAAACTTTTCATAATCTTCAGACATGTCTGTCTGGCCATCCACTCCCAGGATGTCCCTTTTTCCTGAAAGAACTATGTGGCGCTTTGGCTCATCGTATGATGTATTCGCTTCCTTATCTTTTCTTTTTCTTGGTTTGGTAGACATGTCCTTCACATAGATAACCTGTGCCACATCATTGGCTAGGACGAACGGTTCGTCAGTGTACCCAAGATTTTTCAGATCCACTGTTGTCATTCTGTACTGTGGGTCTACCTGTACCCCGCCGCCTAACAGATTGACCCATTTGCACTTAAACAAAGGGACCTTAAAATCAGGTCCGTAGTCAAGTTCCCATATGTCCACTATGTAACCATAATATGTGTCCTTTCCGCTCTCGGTTGCTGCATCAAAGCAGACACCGCTGTTTTGGTTGGTGCTCTTTTGATCTTGGGCGATCGTGTAAAATGTATTCCCATTTATCTCGTATCCTTTGTAAGTCAATACAGTCAAAGATGGTCCCCTGGACAACAAGTACAACTCATCACAAATAGTGTTGTCATCTCTGAGACGTGTTTCTAACCAACTGCTAAAAGTCCTGATGTGTTCACATGTAATCCAGTCGTTGCACTGCTCCGGGTGTTTGGAGCGCAGACTGTTCTTGTGTTCATCGACATACGAGGTCACCAAGGTAGAGTTCTGTAGAACTGTGTAGTTTGCTTGAGACCAAGAATATCTGTCCCTGCATATTATTGAGTCTCTTCCAAGAGTGCCTTTTCCAGTCAGTCTCCCCTCATACCGCGATTTAGGGAGACCTATCTTCTTAAGGCCAGGAATGAAGTCAACACAAAACCCGATAACATCCTCTGTTTGATGGCCCATGGAGATGCTTCCTTCTGGCCTAGCGCGGTTACAGACATATTTCTTTAGGACTCCAATGAACCTCTCAAAGGGGAACATATTGTGTAGAAATACGGGCCCCAGGATGACAATCTCATCGACTAGATGAACTAGGACGTGCGTCATGATATTGAAGAAGGATGGTGGGAACACCAGCTCGAAACTGACAAGACATTGCGCCACATCACTCCTTATCCTTGGTACGATTTCTGGATCGATCACATTCTGAGAGATTGCATTGAGGAATGCACATAGCTTCACAATGGCTAATCGGACGTTTTCCGGTAGAAGCCCCCTCAATGCAACCGGAAGCAGTTGCGTCATAATCACGTGGCAGTCATGCGACTTTAGGTTCTGAAACTTTTCTTTGGCATATTTATTATTCCCTTTATATTCGACGAGAAGCCAGTCGTGACCTTCATACTGAGTAGGCATTCAAAGAAGATTTCTTTCTCTTCTTTCATAAGAGCGTAGCTGGCAGGAACTTTATACTGCTTCAGAGGCATGCCGTCTTTTTCGTGCCAACGTTGCAGGTCCTCCCGTGCCTCAGGTGTATCTTTTGTCTTCCCATACACGCCCAAGAAGCCTAGCAGGTTCACGCAAAGGTTCTTCGTCACGTGCATCACGTCGATTGAGGAGCGGACCTCTAGGTCTTTCCAGTAGGGTAGGTCCCAAAATATAGATTTCTTATTCCACATGGGTGCGTGTCCCTCAGCGTCATTCGGAACAGCTAGTCCACCGGGACCCTTTCCAAAGATTACGTAGTGTAAATCATTGACCATAGCAAGCACGTGATCACCGGTGCTCATGGCGGGCTTCTTCCGGTGATCTGCCTCGCCTTTGAAATGCTTGCCTTTCCTTCGACATTGATGGTTGGTCGGAAGAAATCGACGATGGCCCAGGTACACATTCTTCCTGCATTTGTCCAGGTATATACTTTCAGTGTCATCTAAACAGTGCGTGCTTGCGTGGTATCCTTTATTTGTCTGTCCTGAAAGGTTACTGAGAGCGGGCCAATCGTTGATGGTCACGAACAACAACGCCTTAAGGTTAAATTCATCCTGTCTGTGCTCATCCCACGTACGTACACCGTTTCCATTCCACAGCTGGAAAAGTTCTTCAACTAATGGCCTTAGGTACACATCAATTTCGTTGCCGGGTTGCTTAGGGCCTTGGATGAGAACTGGCATCATAATGAACTTTCGCTTCATGCACATCCAAGGAGGAAGGTTATACATACATAGAGTCACGGGCCACGTGCTGTGATTGCTGCTCTGCTCCCTGAAAGGATTAATGCCATCCGCGCTTAAAGCAAACCATACATTCCTTGGGTCCTTTGCAGACTCATCCCAGTACTTTCTCTTGATTTTTTTCCACTGCGACCCGTCAGCGGGTGCTCTCAACTTCCCATCTTTCTTTCGGTTCTCACTATGCCATCGCATCAACTTGGCATGCTCTTCGTTTCTGAACAGATGTTTCAACAGTGGTATTATAGGAGCATACCACATCACCTTCGCAGGAACACTCTTCCTGGGGGGCTCGCCGTCAACATCACCAGGGTCATCTTGTCTGATCTTATACCGCAATGCACCGCATACCGGGCATGCGTTCAGATCCTTGTATGCACCGCGGTAGAGGATGCAGTCATTAGGGCATGCATGTATCTTCTCCACCTCCAATCCTAGAGGGCATACGACCTTCTTTGCTGCGTATGTACTGTCGGGCAATTCGTTATCCTTTGGAAGCTTCTTCTTCAATATTTTCAGTAGCTTCTCAAATCCTTTGTCAGCCACAGCATTCTCTGCCTTCCACTGCAGCAATTCCAGTACGGTACCAAGTTTTGTGTTGCCATCTTCACAATTGGGGTATAACCCTTTTTTGTGATCCTATAACATGCGATCGAACTTCAGCTTCTCCTTTTGACTTTCGCATTGCGTCCTTGCATCGACAATGACCCGGCTGAGATCATCATCATCAGGCACATCGTCTGGTTCCTCTTGATCTTCAGCAGCTTCACCCGTTGCAGCATCATTGGGCACATCGTTTGGTTCCTCTTGATCTTCACCAGCTCCCCCCGTTGCAGCATCACCATATTCAGGGGGCACATAGTTGTCATCGTACTCTTCTTCTTCGCCGTCTTCCATCATAACCCCTATTTCTCCGTGCCTCGTCCAAACATTATAGTGTGGCATGAAATCCTTGTAAAGCAGGTGGGAGTGAAGGATTTTCGGGTTAGAGTAAGACCTCGTATTCCCACATTCAGTGCATGGACAACACATAAAACCATTCTGCTTGTTTGCCTCAGCCGCATCGAGAAACTCATGCACGCCCCTAATGTACTCGCGGGTGTGTCTGTCACCGTACATCCATTGCCGGTTCATCTACGTGCATTATATATAATTAAGTGTCCAAATTAATAGAAGTTCATCATCACATTAAAACGAAAGTGCATACATAGTTCTCATCTAACAACATATAGCTCTCCAGAGCATCTAATTAATTAAACCATACATCGAAACTATGTGAAACATTTCAATGCGAAAACAAATGCGATCATAATCGCAACCAAGGTAACAATTGATCCAACGGCATAATGATACCAAGCCTCGGTATGAATGGCATATTTTCTAATCTTTCTAATCTTCAAGTGCATTGCATCCATCTTGATGTTGTGATCATCGACGACATCCGCAACATGCAACTCCAATATCATCTTCTCCTCCTCATTTTTTTATTTTTTCCTTCAACAAATTGTTTTCTTCTTCAACTAAATTTAACCTCTCGACAATAGGGTCGGTTGGCATTTCCGATTCACATCCTACATAAATAAAATCTATGTCACGTTGGTCGGCATAATTTTCATAAACAATAAATGAACCAATAGTTATAAAGATAATATATATGCCACATCCGAATCATAGACAGGACGAGGGCCGACGGGGGCGGATACCAAAACCATCGCACTATATAAGATGCAATAATAAAAGTAAGAAAATAATACGAGTATCTATGTAAACATACAAGTAAGAATATTTTTCCTTTCAGAAAGAAGATAAAACAAGAGGCTCACCACGGTGGTGCCGGCGATGAGCTCGGCGTGGGTGATCGACGGCGGTGAAGACGGGGACGGGGCGTGACGGACCGCTAAACCTAGACAAATATGATGGAAAATGGAGCTTGGAGGTCAAGCTTGGAGAGGAGAAAGCTTAAGTAGTGTGGCTCGGGCATTCCATCGAACACCTTGTGTGCATAGGAGGTGAGCTAGAGCACCACCAAGCCCTCTCCCCCTCGGCCAGAGAAAAACAGAGCACTGGGGTGCTCTGCTCGCGAGCGAGGGGTATATATAGGCACCTCATTGGTCCCGGTTGGTGACATGAGCCGGGACTAAAGGGGAGCCTTTGGTCCAGGTTCAAGCCACCAACCGGGACCAATGGTGGTGGGCCAGGAGTGAGGCCCATTGGTCCCGGTTCATCCCACCAACCGGGACCAAAAGGTCCAGATGAACCGGGACCAATGGCCCACGTGGCCCGGCCGGCCCCCTGGGCTCACGAACCGGGACCAATTCCCACATTGGTCCCGGTTCTGGACTGAATCGCGACTAATGGGCTGACCCGTCCTGGACCAAAGCCCTGTTTTCTACTAGTGCACGGATACTGTTCATCTCCACCGTCGACCCCATCCAGCCTCCACGAGCTACTGTTCATCCACCGTCGACCTCCTCCAGCCTCCACGGGCTCCTATTCATCCAGCCTCCACCGCGCGCTACTCCACCGGCTACTGTTCAACCACCCCTCCACTGTCTACTGTTCATCCAGCCCTCCACACCACGGGGTCCTGTTCAACCACCCCTCCACGGGCACCCCTCCACCGTCTACTTTTCATCCAGCCCTCCACACCACGGGGTCCTGTTCATCCACCCCTCCACGGGCACCCCTCCACCGTCTACTGTTCATCCAGCCCTCCACCACACCACGGGGTCCTGTTCATCCAGAGGCAACGCCACCGCTCACTGTTCATCCAACCCCCCCCACCACGCTCACTGTTCATCCCATCGATCGGCTTCAGTTAGCAGCAGTAGCCAAGGAATCGCTCGATCGGGTTCAGTTAACAGCCATCGATCGATCGCTCGGGTTCAGTAACCGTAGCCTGGAGTGCAATCGCTCGGGTCCAGTTAGAGCCCAACGCCTCGCTCGGGTTCAGTTAGAGCCAACGCCTCGCACACACGCGCGTACGTGTATGAGAGAAACGCGCATCGCTCGGCCCCCGACCTCCCACCGTAACCGGGAACTCCCCGAAATTTTCCTCCCCCTCACTTCTACCATGGTTTTTTCTGTCATGGACGGCCCAAAGAATGTCATGCAGCTGCGTCTCCGGCCCGCCCAGGACGAAAAGCCAATGTTCTGTCATGATTTTTTGTCATAGAAGTAGGAGCCCACCACATCTATGATGATACCGGGTTTTGTCACAATTATCGTCATAGAAGTGTCATATGTGTGACAGAATTTTTTTTCGTTCGGCCCAAAATGTCACGGATGTGACTTTTTTTTGTAGTGACAGCACCCCAGATAAACCAGCAAATCATACCCATAGAGAATGTTGGGTCTTCAAGCAGTCCGGCAAGCTCAACGCCGAGCACAAGGGGCAGGATACACCAAGCGAAGACGAGGACGAGCCTCGCAAGCAAAGCACTAGGGAACAAAAGAAATTCCCACCAGAAGTTAAAATAGTAAACGTGTTACACATGACAAAGGGGAGAAACAAAGCGGCACTCCTAGAGACACATGTCCCAGGGCCTATCACGGCGGAGTTCTGCCACTGGTCGTCCCAACCGATCACCTTCGACCATCGGGATTACTCGGCAAGTATCCGGCGTGCAGGATGGGCTACCTTGGTGTTAGACCCGATAATTGACGGATACCACTTCACACGAGTCCTGATGGATGGTGACAGTAGTTTAAACCTGATATATCAGGACACAGTCAGCAAAATGGGGATAGACCCAACAACAATTAGCCATAGCAATACTACCTTTAAAGGAGTAACGCTAGGCCCAGAATCCCATTGCACGGGCTCCCTGCTACTAGAGGTTATATTTGGCTTCCCCGATAAGTTCCACAGTGAAAATTTAACCTTCCACATCACTCCGTTCCAAAGTGGCTATCAAGCACTACTCGGACGCGAAGCTTTCGCTCGCTTTAACGCAATACCGTTTACGCTTCCCTCATGCTCAAGATGCCCGGTCCACGTGGCATCATTACAGTAAATGGAAATATTGAGCGATCCTTGCGCGCAGAAGACCGTGTGGCTGCCTTGGCAGCTGCACACTAAACGGCCTCACCAACTAAAGCATCTGACAGGTCGTTAAGACCACGGACACGGTTGGACGAGTCCGGTGCAGCTATATGTAATTGATACAAGTTTGATGGCTATACCCCTATTACAATACAAGGGGCTCAACGCGCGTGCACAAGTGGCAATCAGGCTCAACTTTACTCATTTTGAACTATATATTGTTTATTTAGTATAACTTACCTTTTGCACGGCAACTTTTCAATTAAGTTCCTCTCTTTTTCAGATGACCATCGTGCTACACCCGTCCAGAATACGGCACAACGGAGACACAGGCGCAGACGTGCAGCAGGGACCCGTTCCAAGGATTCTTTTTAGATTAAGACCCTGCGTAAACCTTTTTTACTGTCTCTTGTTGATACAAATCCCTCGGATTCTTAGTACAATTGAGAGGGATGCTGACGTATTGGCATGTGGCCACGTCAGAATATTGCACGTACCTGGACACCAGGGGTTTATTACAAAGGGCAGTGTTTAGGCTTGGCTTCCACCATAAAGACCGAATACCTTAGGGAGTGTTCGGCGTCGTGAGTTTGGCCTTATATGCATCAGCTCTGAATCATGTATTTGGTCAAATGTTGGGTTTGCCCGGCTCATGTGTTTTGCTGCCTTACGTTCCACTCTATCGGCTAAGGCGGCACCAGGAGAACTACTGCGATTGTGCCCTGGTTCATCCGGACGAGCACCTCAGTAGAGAAAGCTGAAAACTGACTGTCATGATATAGCGTGAGACTAGTCAACCACTCGATGACCTAGCGGAATCTTCGGGATTGCTCCGCCTTAACAAAGGGCCGTTTCCCGGCCAGGCATGTACGCACCCTGAATTCGGATGAGTGCGGAGCCACCAGGGGCTATATAGTAGCCCCACTGTCAAACTCCTCTGGCTAAGTGAAAGTGTTAAAGCATTATAGTCCGATTGCCTAGTTCGCTGTGCTATCACCTCCTTAATGGACCAAGACGTTGGATCAAGTGTGAACATGTGTCTTCTGCGAACACCCCCGCATTATATGCGTGGGGGCTGAAGTCGACGACTGCCATCTTTTCAGGTTATATACATATATACATAAACGGCCGCACAGGAGGCATCATAGTACTTTCGGGCAAAAGTATAAATACAGCCTTGATAAACTCAATAAAACATTGTTTTTACAATGGGAATACATGTCACTCAAACATAATATTCTTCAAGCACTGAGCCTCTATCAAACGAGCGCCTTCAAGAACTCCTTCAAAGTAGTGCTCGGCAGCCACTCGGCCTATGGCCGAACCCTGTGCCGCAACAGTGGTGGCATCCATCTCCGCCCAGTATGTTTTGACACGGGCAAGGGCCATCGGCGAGCCTTCTATGCACGCCGACCTATTTACAGCATCGATGTGTGGCACAGCGCCAAGGAATTGTTGCACTAAGCTAAAATAGCTATTCGTCCTTGGCCCTCCTAGCCACAAATGATCCACAACGGACCTCATGGCCAGTCCGGATAATCTATGGAGCTCGGCCCAACCGGTCAATCGCTCATTCAGCAACAGCGGACGGGCTGGAGCGTGAAACTGTGACCAGAACAATTTCTCCACTTCAGGACCTTTCTGATCCTTGAAGTACTCGGTCGCATCCGCAGCACTTGCAGCCAAATCCATGTCAGAAGTCCATAGCCGGTCCAGAGGAGCATATTTCGGATCTCTGAACTTAGTCCACAACAAGAAGGACTTCCTAGAAACGATATCCGCAGCTTGATTCAGCTCCTCCTTGTCACTCTAATTTTGGAGCGGGCTTCCTTGGCAGCCACCCGGGCCTTCTCCAGGTCCGTCGTCTTCACCCGGTTTTCTTCTTCAAGAAGCCGATAACAGTCATCAACATCTTTTTACTCCACGGCCATCTTAGCAATTTTTTCTTTGCTCCAGCAATGTGCGACCTGTTCGGCCCTTAACTCTGCGGCCGCATTTAAAGCGGCCGCATTACTACTCCTTGCTTGATCCTTGGCTCGGGCAAGCTCTGCCCGAAGGGTCTCCACAGTGGCAGCTCCATCTGCAGTCACAACATATTAAAGATACTAGCATCATGCTGCTCTTACTATGTGACATTCACTAGAAGAATCACCTACCCTGTGCCTCGTCAAGCCGCTTGTTGACAAGCACGATGTCGGCATCTGCCGCATCCAGCTGCCGCTTTAGTTCGGCATACCCATCAGTCCGGCTAGCCACCGGAGCCTCCACCACCTGCACATAAAGGCAGTCTGGTTACTGCCTGGGACTATGATCCTCCGTTTGCCACCGTTTTCGACGACAACCAGAGTCTCAGGGCTACTATCTACACAGGGCACATCTAAAAATGTGTGGTACTTTCAAAAATGTACATCATTTCGCGTACCTCAAAACCCGTCAATAGACTCATAAAGGCTTCATGCGGCGCTTTTGGCAGACGAAATCCTTTCAATCACCGTACCCATCAATGTGTCGTGCTCTTCTGAGATAGCCGCTTTCTCCAGCAGATCCCTTCGTACATCCGACCGTACACCAGACGGTGCAGGACTCTTTTGATTTCTCTCTTCGAGAGCCGGATACTGAGGACTTCGGGTGGCCACATGATTACCTTCTGGCCTTGCCGGATCAGGAGAAGCCCTCCGCGACGACACCTCGGGGTCGCCCTCTTCGTAAGGCGATGTGGCAGGGGGAGGCGTTTCGCTCTCCATCATCTCCGGAAGAAGATCCCCCGAAGACGAGCTCTGCTGAGAAGGGCTAAGATCCGAACTACAAGATAAATGCTTCGATTATTTTCCTCAGAAATAGAGCAAGATATTTTCGTTATTGAATACCCTTTTACTTATAGCTTAGTAGAGGGCTGATCCCCGCGCGGACATTGTGCGGCAAGAGTACCCTCCGAGGCAGGTTCCTCTGGCAGAGATTTCTTCTCCCGTTTGGAAACCTTAGTTTCCGGATCTTCAGAGGTAGACCTCTTCCTTCCCCGGGGAGAGAGAATGTCAAATTCTTCCCCTTGGTTATCCTCCCTCGCGGAGGTGCTCATTCCCTCGATGGGAATAGGTAGCGACGAAGGCCCGCTTTCGCCTTTTTTATTCCCCCCTTCATCTTCCTTTGAGGGCACTAGACAAGGTGCTGGCTCGAGCATCTTTTCCAGCACCGGATTGTCCAAGCCTTCAGGAAGGGGGGCCGAACACCGGATCATCTTCGCCTTTGTTATCCAGTCCTGGTCAAAGAGTGATTCTTCAAAATGATGTCATGATAAATAAAAAGACAGTGTGTTCGGCCATGGGATTACTTACTTTGGGAGCGGGGCAGTTGCAGCTCAGGCCCACGTCCTCGGTAGTGTCCGGACACTCTATTTGGGGTCCGAAGAACGATTTGTACATCTCCTCGTGTGTCATGCCGAGGAAATTCTGAATAGTGCGTGGTCCTTCCGGGTTGAATTCCCACATGCGGAGGGTCCGGCGTTTGCAAGGCTGGACTCGATGAACCAGCATAACTTGCATTACCGTAACCAGACTAAAATCCCCCTCGAAGAGATCTCGGATACGGCTCTGCAGTATTGGCACGTCCTTGGCTGGACCCCCGATCAGCCCCCTGCTGATCCATGACATCAGTTGTGGTGGAGGGCCCGAGCGAATGGTGGAGGAAGCTACCCACTTGGCACTTCGGGCAGCTGTGACGTAAAACCACTCCCGTTGCCACAATCCGGACACCTCTGGAAAGGAACCCTTTGGCCATGGAGCGTCAGCAATTTTTCTTATTAGAGCACCTCTGCACGCTGCGTACTTCCCCTTGACCATCTTTGGCTTCACATTGAAGGTCTTGAGCCATAGGCCAAAGTGAGGGGTAATGCGGAGGAAGGCCTCACAGATGACAATAAATGACGAGATGTGAAGAAGGAAATCCGGGGCCAGATCGTGAAAATCCAGCCCGTAATAGAACATGAGACCCCTAACAAAGGGATCCAGAGCGAGGCCTAGTCCTTGGAGGAAGTGGGAGATGAACACAACGCTCTCGTTGGGTTCGGGAGTAGGTACGACCTGCCCTCGGGCGAGCAGCCTATGCGAAATTTCGGCGGTCAGATATCTGGCCTCCCTCAACTTCTTGATGTCCTCCTCCGTGACGGAGGAAGGCATCCACCTGCCTTGAAGGCTAGATCCGGACATGATTGAAGGTCCGGGGCACCTGACCTGGGATTTGGGTGTTAGAACTCGAGGCGGGGGAAGGATTCGATTGAGCACGGGAGGGAAAAAAGAAAAAGCCTTGTCCCTTTATAAAGGGGATGAATATCAGGCGTCCTCCTCGTAGCCGTTCTAGACTTACCTAAAATCTAGGAGTCATACCAACAGGCACGGTTGGGTTACCCACGTTTGTATTGATGAGAATCCCGTGATAAGGGGAACATGATCTCTGCTTTGACAAGACGTGTCATGAAACCGCCTCGCGTTATGTGCGGGGCTGGTTAAAGAAAAATGGTTCAAATAATTACTGGGCCGTGGCGTGATGTCATGCTGCCAAAACGTGTCAGCAGATTGGATTTGTGGAAATATTATTCTCTCTACAATGGCATGTGGAACTTATTTTGCAGGGTCGGACACTATCCTTGTATTCAAACTCTTCCGTGGTGTATTCGGAGGAGGAACCCGCCTTGCAATGCCGAAGACAACACTGCGCGCCAGACTCATCATCATTGAAGCCTGGTTCAGGGGCTACTGAGGGAATCCAGGATTAGGGGGTCTCCGGATAGCTGAACTATATCCTTTGGCCGGACTGTTGGACTATGAAGATACAAGATTGAAGATTTCGTCCTGTGTCCGGATGGGACTCTACTTGGCGTGGAAGGCAAGCTAGGCAATACGGATATGGATATCTCCTCCTTTGTAACCGACCTTATGTTACCCTAGCCTCCCTCGGTGTCTATATAAACCGGAGGGTTTTAGTCCGTAGGACAACATACAATCATACCATAGGCTAGCTTCTAGGGTTTAGCCTCTCCGATCTCGTGGTAGATCAACTCTTGTACTACTCATATTATCAAGAATAATCAAGCAGGACGTAGGGTTTTACCTCCATCAAGAGGGCCCGAACCTGGGTAAAACATCATGTCCCCTGCCTCCTGTAACCATCCGCCTTAGACGCACAGTTCGGGACCCCCTACCCGAGATCCGCTGGTTTTGAAACCGACACCCGCAGCACCAAGTGGGTAGCTGCACTCACGTTTCGCCCTGGCCCACCGTTATAGCTTGCATCATGGGCCAACAAGGGGCTGGATTGGGGATCAGGTGATGAAGTGCGGACTCTACAAAGCCGCATACGAACCCTCCTCGAGAGGGATATCGATCTTGTCAGCGTGATTCAAGTAATGTTGATTCGCCGAATCCTACCATGCCAACGTACGCCTCTCTGTATGTGGGAGTTCAATCCAGAAGGACCACGATCCCTCCAACACTTCTTCGGCATTACGCACAAAGGGATGTGGAAGTTGTTTTTCGGAAAACGAAAACATTGGCCGGACACTATTGAGGACACATGCCTCGACTGTAACTGTCCGGATACCCCGGTAAGCACTTGACTTCCGAACACCCTTTTTTTAAGTATGCCGTAATACATTACTGAGCAAACTATCTTCTCCTAGGGCTGGATAAACAAAAGCGGAGCTGATTAGGTGTCCGCCCCCCCCCTTTCCGAAGGTTTAGCGGATCCTGTATTAACAAGGATGCTATCCCCGACACTGTACCAGATGCTTGTGAAGGAGGGAAAGGCAGAGAGGACCAAAGATGGCCCCCATCCCGATGGTGTGCCAGACAAGATTCCATCATCCGAAGAAAAAAATGACGGGAAAGTCAACGTCTCTTCCCCCCATGGGAAGAAAAGGGTCACCTCCGAAGATTGGGAGGAAAAGGCTCATAAACGAGGCAAGATGCCTTCGTCGGGTGGCTCGGGCTTGGAGGACAACATCATCGCGCAGTCCCATGACGAGGACAAGCCTCAGGCCAACTCGTAAGTGAACAAGGGTGTTTTAAACACGTCACACCCCTTTCTTGTAACGTCTAGAATATATGTTTTTTTGTAGTTCGGCACGCAGTCTTCTTCAACAATCCTCTTCCTTGGGGGATCTTCTCCCGAGATGATGGAAAGCGAGACACCTCCACCAATCTCATCGCCCAATAGGGCGGACGACTTCAAGGTGTCGTAGCGGAGGGTATCTCCCGATCAACAAGTGGTGCGAGGGATGATGAAGACACAACCCGAAGGTGATACTTCGGTGGCCCATGGTCCGGGGACCAACAATAAAGGCCCCGAACATTCCGGTCTACAGCCGGATATGAATAAACGGATTCCTTGAAAGGGAGGCCGTACTCCTTCAGCAGCCTCCGGAGTCCCAGAGGCGCCGGATATATTGACAAACATGCTACGACAGGCGTCCGTCTCAGAGGAACATCATACCTTGATGAGCACGGTGATAGAAAAGGTCCTGGCCGCGAAAAGCGGATTGAATGAGGACTTCATGGGCCTGCTAAGATGCTTCGAGGTTTGTATCGTAATATGTTCGATTGTGTTTTATTCAAGAATACACCTATGCATAGATAGTAGCCCCTAAGACTCTGATTGGCTTCCCAAGGGAGATGGTTATATGATCAAAAGATATGCCCAGGAAGTAATATGATTGTTCGAACAGAGGATGTGACCTCCCCGGAAATTATCTGGACTGTAGAGATTGTGGATTTGCAAGACAAGATTGATGAGGCAGATACTGATATCGCGCTTATCAACAGGCGTCTTGACGAGTCGCAAGGTACATGTTCAGAGCAATCCTTACATATACGTTTTTTAATATAAGCGTGACACTGAAAGTTGCATACTGGAATATGCATGGTTGCAGATGGTGGTGCCGCCGTTGAGATTCTTCGGGCGGAGCTGGCCCGGGCCAAGGAGTAGGCTTGGTTTAGTAATGTGGCTGCTTAAAAGGCATCGACCGAGTTAAAGGCCGAACAAGCTTCTCGGCACCAAGACGAGGAGAAAATATCCTCGATGGTGCTCGAACTAAAAAATACTACCAGCCGCTATGAATTCCTAGAGAAGGAGAATAAAGCCAAAGCGGCTGAGCTTGACAAGGCCTTGCGAGAGGCGAAAGAAGCGCGGTCCGAATCTAGAGTGGCCCGTGAGGAGATCCGGCAAGTTGGGAAGATTGCCGCTGGTAAGCCATTTTTATTACAGACAAAGTTCGGCGATCCGAATTATGCTCAGCTTAACCAAGTGTGGAGTTCTCCAGATGTGTTTTTGGACATGCCGAAGAGTTCATCCGATGCGGCGCAGCTTTACCAAGCGCAAGAGGGATATGCAATGGAGAAGCTTTTCTGGTCATAGTTTGGCACATCAAAACGCCCTCTGCTGCTGAATGAACAGATGTCCCAACGGGCCGAGCTTCACAAGATGTCCAGCGCTGCCATGAAGAACGTCATAATTCAGCTGTGGCCGACTGAGCCAATTCCGAATAGCTATTTTGGCTTGGTGCGGTGGCTTGCTGATGCGGTGCCACGTATCGATGCCGTGAAGCGGTCGACATGCATTGAAGGTGCACGAATGGCCTTTGCCCGAGTCAAGACATACTGGGGGAAGATGAAGGCCGTCGATGTTGCATCGCAGGGTCCACCCAAGGGCAAGGACCATCACGCACCAGAGCAATACTTTGAGGACATCTTAGAGGCTGCCCGCTTGATAGAGGGTCAATGTTCGAAAGGCATAATATTCAAGTAAACTCTTTACAAGTTGTTAAAGACAATTGTTATAATCAATCTATATTTTGATTTCGCCTAAAGGCTTTTGTTCCTCATGTGCGGCTGTTTGTATGTGAACTGAAAGTTTTCCAGTCATCGGCTTCAGCCCCTGATGACCCACAAGTATAGGGGATCTATCGTAGTCCTTTGGATAAGTAAGAGTGTCGAACCCAACGAGGAGCAGAAGGAAATGATAAGCGGTTTCCAGCAAGGTATTCTCTGCAAGTACTGAAATAAGTGGTAACCGATAGTTTTATGATAGGATAATTTGTAACGAGCAACAAGTAACAAAAGTAAATAAAGTGCAGCAAGGTGGCCCAATCCTTTTTGTAGCAAAGGACAAGCCTGGACAAACTCTTATATAGATAAAAGCGCTCCTGAGGACACATGGGAATATCATCAAGCTCGTTTTCATCATGCTCATATGATTCGCGTTCGGTACTTTGATAATTTGGTATGTGGGTGGACCGGTGCTTGGGTACTGTCCTTACTTGGACAAGAATCCCACTTATGATTAACGTCTATTGCAAGCGTCCGCAACTACGACAAAAGTGTTAAGGTAAACCTAACCATAGCATGAAACATATGGATCCAAATCAGCCCCTTACGAAGCAACGCATAAACTAGGGTTTAAGCTTCTGTCACTCTAGCAACCCATCATCTACTTATTACTTCCCAATGCCTTCCTCTAGGCCCAAATAATGGTGAAGTGTCATGTAGTCGACGTTCACATAACACCACTAGAGGAGAGACAACATACATCTCATCAAAATATCGAATGAATACCAAATTCACATGACTACTAATAGCAAGACTTCTCCCATGTCCTCAAGAACAAGCGTAACTACTCACAAAGCATAAACATGTTCATAATCGAGGGGTATTAATATGCATATAGGATATGAACATATGATCTTCCACCAAATAAACCAACTAGCATCAACTACAAGGAGTAATTAACACTACTAGCAACCTACTAGCACCAATCCCGGACTTGGAGACAAGAATTGGATACAAGAGATGAACTAGGGTTTTGAGAGGAGATGGTGCTGATGAAGATGTTGATGGAGATTGCCCTCTCCCGATGAGAGGAGCGTTGGTGATGACAATGGCGATGATTTCCCCCTCCAGGAGGGAAGTTTCCCCGGCAGAATAGCTCCGCCAGAGCCCTAGATTGGTTCTGCCTCGTGGCGGCGGAGTTTCTTCCGAGAACATGGCTTATTATTTTTTCCCATCGAAAGACTTCATATAGCAGAAGATGGCCACCGGATAGCCACTAGGGGGCCCACGAGGTAGGGGGTGCGCTCAGGGGGGTAGGGCGCGCCCCCCACCCTCGTGGGCAGGGTGTGGCCCCCCTGGTGAATCTCTTCCGCTGAGTATTTTTTATATATTCTGAAAACGTCTTCCATGAAGTTTCAGGACTTTTGGAGCTGTGCAGAATAGGTCTCTACTATTTGCTCCTTTTCCAGCCCAGAGTCCCAGCTGCCCGCATTCTCCCTCTTCATGTAAACCTTGTAAAATAAGAGAGAATATGCATAAGTATTGTCACATAATGTGTAATAACAGCCCATAATGCAATAAATATTGATATAAAAGCATGATGCAAAATGGACGTATCAACTCCCCCAAGCTTAGACTTCGCTTGTCCTCAAGCGAAAAGCCGAAATCGAAAAATATGTCCACATGTTTAGAGATAGAGGTGTCGATAAAAATAAAATACAGACATGAGGGCATCATGATCATTCTTAGAACAACAACTTACATAGTTCTTGTCATATGATTCCTTATGCTAGATTAATAATTCAATCACAATTTCAACTATGAATCGTAAACTTCATTGAAAACTAACAAACTATAATCTCAGTCATTGGAGCAATTGCCATTTATCATAACATAGGAAAGAGTCAATATATAAGAGCTTTTCAGCAAGTCCACATACTCAACTATCATATAGTCTTTCACAATTGCTGACACTCACGCAATACTTATGGGTATGGAGTTTTAATCGGACATGGAGAAAGATAGGGGCTTATAGTCTTGCCTCCCAACATTTTACCTCAAGGGTAATGTCAACAATAATAGTTCATGAAAACTCACATCCAATTAGACATATATACCAGGATCTTTCCAACATACTGTGCTCGCCAAAGGATAAAGTGTAAAAAGGAATGGTGAAGATCACCATGACTCTTATGCAAGGTAGGAGATAAAAGTAGAAGATAAGCCTTTCACAGAGGGAAGTAGAGGTTGTCTTGCACTTTAATGGTTGGATGCACAAAATCTTAATGCGAAAGAACGTCACTTTATATTGCCACTTGTGATATGGACCTTTATTATGTAGTCTGTCGCTTTTATTTCTTCCATATCACACGATCGTATAAAGCTTATTTTCTCCCACGCTAATAAGTCATACATATTTAGAGAGCAATTTTTATTGCTTGCACCGATGACAACTTACTTAGAGGATCTTACTCAATCCATAGGTAGGTATAGTGGACTCTCATAATAAAACTGGTTTAAGGGTATTTGGAAGCACAAGTAGTATCTCTACTTGGTGCGATGAATTTGGCTAGCATGAGGGAGAAAGGCAAGCTCAACCATATTGTATGATCCATGACAATATAATTTATCTCAGATGTAAGAAGCCATAACCCATTACGTTGTCTTCCTTGTCCAACATCAACTCTTTTAGCATGTCATATTTTAATGAGTGCTCACAATCATAAAAGATGTCCAAGATAGTATATTTATATGTGAAGACCTCTCTTTCTTTATTACTTCCTATTATTTGCAACGATGACCAAAACTATGCTTGTCAACTCTCAACAACTTTTATTCATCATACTTTTTCTATGTGAGCTCATCACTCTCCATAAGACTCACATGATCTCTTTGTTTATTTTTATTTCTTTCTCTTCTCTTTCTCTTAGGATCATGGAAAAATAATCAAGCCCTTGACTCAACACTAATCTTTATTATATAGCTCACGGACTCGATTACATAGAAGGACTATAAAGAAAAACTCACAACTAGATCATACTAAGACTTTTATTCCACTAAATCAAGATATTACCAAAAGTATCGAACTAAGAAAAATATTAAAGATAAATATAAAGGTGATACGATACCGGGGCACTCCCCCAAGCTTGGCAGTTGCCACGTGGAGTGCCCATACCAGATGCTCAATTATTTTTTGTTGGTGCATAAGGTGGAGTTGTTGATGATGGATAGTCGCACATCGAGCGTAGGAGGTCTTCTAACTTGCGGATAATGCCCTTGAGTGCGATGATATGCTCCTTCAACAAAATATTTTCACATGTGAGATACTTATTTTGTATACGAGCTAACTCAATCATCTTGAAAGCTTCGATTTCTGTTGGGGTAAGAAGATTGTGATCAAGTTGAAGGGCGTCTTCTGTTGCCGGAACTTGGTCCTCCATGGCCTTCTTGATCCCTTCATCCTTGTTGATCTCCATGGGTTCTTATCTCTTCAGCTCTATCTTCATTAGCCAAGCATCGTTGCCCTCATGGTTGGAGGAGGAGGAGGGAGACGACATAGTGCCTGGCCTTGACAACCCTGACAGAAAACAACTCGAAACAAAGACAGGAGATTTTTGCATGATACGGGAGTCAAAACCTCCGGGGGATTATATAATGAATTTTTACCGGCCAAAATACGTGTCGTGTAAGAAAACGGAGTCCGGAAAGCGCACGAGGTGCCCACGAGGTAGGGGGGCGCACCAAGGGGGTAGGGCGCACTCTCCACCCTTGTGGAGCCCTCGTGTCCTTCCCGGACTGCTTCTTATTTTTCTATTTTTCTAAATACTCCAAAACGGAGAAATTGCCTTAAAAACTGTTTTGGAGTCAGTTTACTTACCGTACCACATACCTATTCCTTTTCGGAGTCTGGAGCGTTCCGGAAAGTGTCCCTTATGTATTCCTCCAGGGTTACGGTTTCAATAACATTGGTTTCAACATTTATGGGATTACCTAAGATATAATGTTTGATTCTTTGACCGTTCACCACCTTCGGATTTTTGCCTTCGAAGTTGTTGATTTTTATGGCACCGGAACGATAGACCTCCTCGATAACGTAAGGACCTTCCCATTTAGAGAGAAGGTTTCCAGCAAAAAATCTTAAACAAGAGTTGTATAGCAATACATAATCACCAACACTAAACTCACGCTTTTGTATCCTTTTGTCATGCCATCTTTTAACTTTTTCTTTAAACAACTTGGCATTTTCATAGGCTTGGGTTCTTGATACGTCTCCAACGTATCTATAATTTTTGATTGCTCCATGCTATATTATCTACTATTTTGGACTATATTGGGCTTTATTTTCCACTTTTATATTATTTTTGGGACTAACCTATTAACCGGAGGCCCAGCCCAGAATTGCTGTTTTTTTGCCTATTTCAGTATTTCGGAGAAACAGAATATCAAATTGAGTCCAAACGGAATAAAACTTTCGGGAACGTGATTTTCTCACCGAACGTGATCCAGGAGACTTGGACCCTACTCCAAGGAGTCAAAGAGGCGGTCACGAGGGTGGGGGGCGCGCCCACCCCCCTAGGGCGCGCCCTCTACCTCGTGGACCCCTCGGTGCTCCACCGACGTACTCCTTCCTCCTATATATACCTACGTACCCCCAAACGATCAGAACAGGAGCCAAAAACCTAATTCCACCGCCGCAACTTTTTGTATCCACGAGATCCCATCTTGGGGCTTGTTCGGGAGCTCCACCGGAGAGGGCCGTCATCACGGAGGGCTTCTACATCATCATAGCCCCTCCGATGAAGTGTGAGTAGTTTACCTCAGACCTTCGGGTCCATAGTTAGTTGCTAGATGGCTTTTTCTCTCTTTTTGGATCTCAATACAAAGTTCTCCCCCTCTCTTGTGGAGATCTATTCGATGTAATCTTCTTCTTTTTGCGGTGTGTTTGTTGAGACCGATGAATTGTGGGTTTATGATCAAGTCTATCTATGAATAATATTTGAATCTTCTCTGAATTCTTTTATGTATGATTGGTTATCTATGCAAGTCTCTTCGAATTATCTGTTTGGTTTGGCCAACTAGATTGGTAGTTCTTGCCATGGGAGAAGTGCTTAGCTTTGGGTTCGATCTTGCGGTGTCCTTTCCCAGTGACAGAAGGGGCAGCAAGGCATGCATTGCATCGTTGCCATCGAGGATAACAAGATCGGGTTTATTTCATATTGCATGAATTTATCTCTCTACATCATGTCATCTTGCTTAAAGCGTTACTCTGTTTTTAACTTAATACTCTAGATGCATGCTGGATAGCGGTCGATGAGTGGAGTAATAGTAGTAGATGCAGAATCGTTTCGGTCTACTTGTCATGGATGTGATGCCTATATACATGATCATGCCTAGATATTCTCATAATATGCTCAATTCTGTCAATTTCTCAACAGTAATTTGTTCACCCACCGTAGAATACTTATGCTCTTGAGAGAAGCCACTAGTGAAACCTATGGCCCCCGGGTCTATTCTCATCATATCAATCTCCATCACTTTAATCTTGCTTTGCTTTTTTTACTTTGCCTTTTACTTTTCACTTTGCATCTGTATACCAAAAATACCAAAAATATTATATCTATCAGATCTCACTCTCGTAAGTGACCGTGAAGGGATTGACAACCCCTAATCGCGTTGGTTGCGAGTAGATATCGTTTTGTGCAGGTATGAGGGACTTGAGCGTGGCCTCCTACTGGACTGATACCTTGATTCTCAAAAACTGAGGGAAATACTTACGCTACTCTGCTACATCATCCTTTCCTCTTCGAGGAAATCCATCGCAAGCTCAAGAGGTAGCAGGAAGAATTTCTGGCGCCGTCGCCGGGGAGTCTACGCAAAAAGTCAACACACCAAGTACCCGTCACAATCCCTATCTCTCGCATTACATTATTTTCCATTTGCCTCTCGTTTTCCTCTCCCCCAGTTCACCCTTGCCGTTTTATTCGCCCTCTCTCTCTCTATCCTCCCTCTCTATTTGCCTCTTTTTTCCCGCTTGCCTTTTTGTTTGCTCGTGTGTTGGATTGCTTGTTTGTCGTGATGGCTCAAAATACTACCAAATTGTGTGACTTCACCAATACCAATAATAATGATATCCTTAGCACTCCAATTGCTCCTCTTGCCAATACTGAATCTTGTGAAATCAATACTGCTTTGTTGAATCTTGTTATGAAAGATCAATTCGCCGGCCTTCCTAGTGAAGATGCCACTACTCATCTGAATAGCTTCGTTGATTTATGTGATATGCAAAAGAAAAAAGATGTCGATAATGATGTCGTTAAATTGAAGCTATTTGCTTTTTCTCTTAGAGATCGTGCTAAAGCTTGTTTTCGTCTTTGCCTAAAAATAGTATTGATTCTTGGAACAAGTGCACAGATGCTTTTATCTCTAAGTATTTCCCTCCCGCTAAGATCATCTCTCTTAGAAACGATATTATGAACTTTAAGCAACTTGATCATGAACATGGTGCACAAGCTTGGGAGAGAATGAAATTAATGATACGTAATTTCCCTACTCATGGTTTGAATTTGTGGATGATTATACAAAAATTTTATGTCGGATTGAATTTTTCTTCTAGAAATCTTTTAGATTCGGCCGCGGGAGGCACTTTTATGGAAATCACTTTAGGAGATGCTACTAAACTCATAGATAATATTATGGTTAATTATTCTCAATGGCATACTGAAAGATCTTCTAATAAAAAAGTGCATGCGATAGAAGAAATCAATGTTTTGGGTGGAAAGATGGATGAACTTATGAAATTATTTGCTACTAAGAGTGTTTCTTCTGATCCTAATGATATGCCTTTGTCTACTTTGATTGAGAATAACAATGAATCTATGGATGTGAATTTTGTTGGTAGGAATAATTTTGGTAACAACGCTTATAGAGGGAATTTTAATCCTAGGCCATATCCTAGTAATCCTTCTAATAATTATGTGAGAATAGTGTTAAAGAGTTTATGAATTCACAAAATAATTTTAATGCTTTGCTTGAAGATAAATTGCTTAAAGTTGATGATTTGGCTAGGAAAGTTGATAGAATTTCTCTTGAGGTTGATTCTTTAAAGCTTAGATCTATTACTCCTAAGCATGATATCAATGAGTCTCTCAAAGCCATGAGAACTTCCATTGATGAGTGCAAGGAAAGAACCGCTAGGATGCGTGCTTCCAAAGATGCCTTTATTAAAGCGCGTTCTTCCAATTCCTATGAAAATCAAGATGAAGATCTAAAAGTTATTGATGTGTCACCTATTAAATCTTTGTTTTGCAATATGAATCTTGATGAAACTGAATATGATCTTCCTGTACCTAGAAGGCGTTCTAAAAATTCGGAGTATTTAGATCTTTATGATGAAATTGATGAAAGTGGGATTGAAAGAAATAAAAATCTAGATGTTGCTAAACCCACTATATTGGATTTCAAGGAATTTAATTATGAAAGTTGTTCTTTAATTGATTGTATTTCCTTTATGCAATCCGTGCTAAATTCTCCACATGCTTATAGTTAAAAGAAAGCCTTCGCCGAACATATTGTTGATGCCTTGATGCAATCTTATGAAGAAAAACTTGAGTTGAAAGTTTCTATCCCTAGAAAACTCTATGATGAGTGGGAACCAACTATTAAAATTAAAATTAAAGATCACGAGTTTTATGCTTTGTGTGATTTGGGTGCTAGTGTCTGTCGGTGTACTAGAGTAGGGGTACCCTAGTATCCCGAACTTGTGCACGGGCAGTCGCAGCATCCCGCGGCAAGGCTTGCCGGGTAACCGCCAAGGTCCTCCGTGGTTCCCCTGGAGCCATTCAAGGAGACAAGACCCCGGCAAGAGGAGCTTGCCGGGAAGGCCTCCCAAGGCACCTCAAGGAACTTGCCGCGACGCGCTTCGCGTCCTGGCAAGGCCCGGTGAGCGACAAGCTCCCGGACGTGATAAGACAACGACCGCGGCAAGGCGCTTGCCGCGGCAAGCCACCACTCCGTTCCCGCGCTCCAGCACATCCACCAACGTGTCGCTCTGGGACCCTTCGCAGCGTACGTGGTGGGAGGCTGTGCAGCCAGCGGTGAGCGGTGGCAAGCGGCGCTGACAAGATTGCCGCCGTGGCGAGTGGTGGCGTCCCTGACGGTCCCTTTTACACTGTTTAGGCGACGCAGACGGGCATTAAAGGCCCTTGTCCCCTACCATCAGGGTTAGGTATGATACACTGTAGCAGGTAGCTGTACCAACCGCAGCACCTTTCCCTTTTTTGCCCTTGTCTACGTTGCCACCTGTCGGTGACCCCTTCAGCATATAAAAGGAGGCCCATGCGCAACATAGAGGGGGGTTAGCTGGTTCGAACTCTCACGCTCGGTCTCGTTAGCTGCTGAAGTGTACTATAGCACTTCGCGCTCCCGAGCAAGAAATCAATACAAACCACAAAGCAGGAGTAGGGTTTTACGCATCCGTGCGGCCCGAACCTGGGTAAACTGCTCGTGTGCTTCGCCTCGATCCGCTCTTTGCATGACCTCCGCCCCCGCCGAACCAAAAGGGACTCGGCCCGCCGGTCCCATAGGTGCCCGTGGATCAGTACCCCGACATCTTTGGCGCGCCAGGTAGGGGAGGGCGCGGTGGATACGGAGAAAGATACGGCGTAACCTAGGCCGCGCGTGCCCGTGCCCTGTTTTGGGCCTGGCTCAACAGCGCTCGGCACCGTGTATGGCCCAGGCCTGGGGGCTCCTGTCGGTGTACTAGAGTAGGGGTACCCTAGTATCCCGAACTTGTGCACGGGCAGTCGCAACATCCCGCGGCAAGGCTTGCCGGGTAACCGCCAAGGTCCTCCGTGGTTCCCCTGGAGCCATTTAAGGAGACAAGACCCCGGCAAGAGGAGCTTGCCGGGAAGGCCGCCCAAGGCACCTCAAGGAACTTGCCGCGACGCGCTTCGCGTCCCGGCAAGGCCCGGTGAGCGACAAGCTCCCGGACGCGACAAGACAACGACCGCGGCAAGGCGCTTGCCGCAGCAAGCCACCACTCCGTGCCCGCGCTCCAGCACATCCACCAACGTGGCGCTCTGGGACCCTTCCCAGCGTACGTGGCGGGAGGCTGTGCAGCCAGCGGTGAGCGGTGGCAAGCGACGCTGACAAGATTGCCGCCGTGGCGAGCGGTGGCGTCCCTGATGGTCCCTTTTACACTGTTTAGGCGACGCAGACGGGCATTTAAGGCCCTTGTCCCCTGCCGTCAGGGTTAGGTATGATACACTGTAGCAGGTAGCTGTACCAACCGCAGCACCTTTCCCTTTTTTGCCCTTGTCTACGTTGCCACCTGTCGGTGACCCCTTGAGCATATAAAAGGAGGCCCATGCACAACATAGAGGGGGGTTAGCTGGTTCGAACTCTCACGATCAGTCTCGTTAGCTGCTGAAGTGTACTGTAGCACTTCGCGCTCCCGAGCAAGAAATCAATACAAACCACAAAGCAGGAGTAGGGTTTTACGCATCCGTGCGGCCCGAACCTGGGTAAACTGCTCGTGTGCTTCGCCTCGATCCGCTCTTTGCACGACCTCCGCCCCCGCCGAACCGAAAGGGACTCGGCCCGCCGGTCCCATAGGTGCCCGTGGATCAGTACCCCGGCAGTGTCTCCACTATCCCCAAAACTTTGTGTGATTTGCTAGATTTCCGCAATTTTGATGATTGCTCTCTAAACTTGCATCTTGCGGATTCTACTATTAAGAAACCTATGGGAAGGATTAATGATGTTCTTATTGTTGCAAATAGAAATTATGTGCCCGTAGATTTCATTGTTCTTCATATAGATTGCAATCCTTCTTGCCCTATTATTCTTGGTAGACCTTTCATTAGAATGGTTGGTGCGATTATTGATATGAAGGAAGGGAATATTAGATTTCAATTTCCATTAAAAAAGGGCATGGAACAATTTCCAAGAAAGAAAATAAAATTGCCATATGAAACTATCATGAGAGCCACTTATGGATTGCCTACCAAAGATGGCAATACCTAGATCTATCCTCGCTTTTATGCCTAGCTAGGGGCGTTAAACGATAGCGCTTGTTGGGAGGCAACCCAATTTTATTTTTATTCCTTAATTTTTGCTCCTGTTTAGCAATAAATAAAGTATTTAGCCTCTGTTTTGGTTGTGTTTTTTGTGTTTAATTAGTGTTTGTGCCAAGTAGAACCGTTGGGAAGACTTGGGGAAAGTCTGGTTGAACTTGCTGTAAAAAACAGAAACTTTTTATTTGGTGAGTGATATTTAGTTAATTCTTTTTGAAGATGATTAATAGATAAATTCCTCACGTCCAGAAATTTATTTTAGAATTTTTGGGGATCCAGATATTGCTCTAGCTACCAATTACTACAGACTGTTCTGTTTTTGACAGATTCTGTTTTTTCGTGTGTTGTTTGCTTATTTTGATGGTTCTATGGTTAGTAAAATAGTTTATAATCCATAGAGAAGTTGGAATACAGTAGGTTTAACACCAATATAAATTAATAATGAGTTCATTACAGTACCTTGAAGTGGTCTTTTGTTTTCTTTCGCTAACGGAGCTCACGAGTTTTCTACTTTAAGTTTTGTGTTGTGAAGTTTTCAAGTTTTGGGTGAATTCTTGTGATGGATTATGGAACAAGGATTGGAAAGAGCCTAAGCTTGGGGATGCCCATGGCACCCCCAATATAATCCAAGAACACCAAAAATTCAAAGCTTGGGGATGCCCCGGAAGGCATCCCCTCTTTCGTCCACTTCCATCGGTAATTTACTTGGAGCTATATTTTTATTCACCAACATGATATGTGTTTTGCTTGGAGAGTCTTGTATTATTTTTGTCTTTGTGTTTTAGTATGCCACAATCATCCTTGCTGTACACACCTTTTGAGAGATCCATACATGAATTAAAATTTGATATAATACTCTATGTGCTTCACTTATATCTTTTTGATCTAAGTAATTTTGCTCTATGTGCTTCACTTATATCTTTTGAGCTATGTAATTTTGCTCTATGTGCTTCACTTATATCTTTTTGAGCTAAGTAGTTTTGCTCTGTGTGCTTCACTTATATCTTTTGAGCGTTATAATTTTGCCCTATGTGCTTCACTTAGATCTTTTAGAGCACGGTGGTGGATTTGTTTTAAAGAAACTATTGATCTCTCATGCTTCACTTAAATTATTTTGAGAGTCTTAATAGCATGGTAATTTGCTTAATGATAACATGCTTGGTATTCAATATTTGTGAAACTTTCTTTTGAGTGTTTTGAATACTAAGAAAAGTTGGATTCTTGATAATTGTTTTGAGATATGGAGGTAGTAATATCAAAGTCATGCTAGTAGAGTAATTGTGAATTTGAGAAGTGCTTGAGTTAAAGTTTGCAAGTCCCGTAGCATGCACATATGGTAAACGTTATGCAACAAATTTGAAACATGAGGTGTTATTTGATTGTCCTCCTTATGAGTGGCGGTCGGGGACGAGCGATGGTCTTTTCCTACCAATCTATCCCCCTAGGAGCATGCGCGTAATACTTTGGTTTTTGATGGCTTGTAGATTTTTGCAATAAGTATATGAGTTCTTTATGACTAATGTTGAATCCATGGATTATACGCACTCTCACCCTTCCATCACTGCTAGCCTTTACGGTACAGTGCATTGCCCTTTCTCACATCGAGAGTTGGTGCAAACTTCGCCGGTGCATCCAAACCCCGTGATATGATATGCTCTTTCACACATAAACCTCCTTATATCTTCCTCAAAACAGCCACCATACCTACCTATTATGGCATAGCCATTCCGAGATATATTGCCATGCAACTTTCCACCATCCAGTTTATCATGACACATCCATCATTGTCATATTTCTTAGCATGATCATGTAGTTGACATAGTATTTGTGGCAAAGCCACCGTTCATAATTTTTTCATACTTGTCACTCTTGATTCATTGCATATCCCGGTACACCGCCGGAGGCATCCATATAGAGTCATACTTTGTTCTAGTATCAAGTTGTAATCATTGAGTTGTAAATAAATAAAAGTGTGATGATCATCATTTAATAGAGCATTGTCCCCAAAAAAAGGCCAAAGAAAAAAAGAAGGCCCAAAAAAGAGAAAATAAATAAAAAGGGGCAATTCTACTATTCCGTTTTCCACACTTGTGCTTCAAAGTAGCACCATGTTCTTCATATAGAGAGTCTCTTGAGTTATCACTTTCATATACTAGTGGGAATTTTCATTATAGAACTTGGCTTGTATATTCCAACAATGGGCCTCCTCAAGTGCCCTAGGTCTTCATGAACAAGCAAGTTGGATGCACACCCACTTAGTTTCTTTTGTTGAGCTTCCATACATTTATAGCTCTAGTGCATCCGTTGCATGGCAATCCAACTCCTTGCACTAACATCAATCGATGGGCATCTCCATAGCCCATTGATTAGCCTCGTTGATGTGAGACTTTCTCCTTTTTTGTCTTCTCCACATAACCCCCATCATTATATTCTATTCCACCCATAGTGCTATATCCATGGCTCACGCTCATGTATTGCGTGAAAGTTTATGAGTTTGAAATTATTAAGGTATGAAACAATTTCTTGGCTTGTCATCGGGGTTGTGCATGATGAGAGCATTCTTGTGTGATGAAAGTGGAGCATGACTAAACTATATGATTTTGTAGGGATGAACTTTCTTTGGCCATGTTACTTTAAGAAAACATAATTGCTTTGTTGGTTTGCTTGAAGTATTATTATTCTTTATGTCAATATGAACTTTTGTCTTAAATCTTCCTAATCTGAATACTCATACCACAATTAAGAAGATTTGCATTGAAATTATGCCAAGTAGCACTCCGCATCAAAAATTCTCTTTTTATCATTTACCTACTCGAGGACGAGCAGGAATTAAGCTTGGGGACGCCTGATACGTCTCCAACGTATCTATAATTTTTGATTGCTCCATGCTATATTATCTACTGTTTTGGACTATATTGGGCTTTATTTTCCACTTTTATATTATTTTTGGGACTAACCTATTAACCGGAGGCCCAGCCCAGAATTGATGTTTTTTGCCTATTTCAGTATTTCGGAGAAATAGAATATCAAACAGAGTCCAGACTGAATAAAACCTTCGGGAACGTGATTTTCTCACCGAACGTGATCCAGGAGACCTGGACCCTACTCCAGGGAGTCAAAGAGGCGGTCACGACGGTGGGGGGCACGCACACCCCCCTAGGGTGCGCCCCCCTGCCTCGTGGGCCCCTCGGTGCTCCACCGACGTACTCCTTCCTCCTATATATACCTACGTACCCCCAAACGATCAGAACAGGAGCCAAAAACCTAATTCCACCGCTGCAACTTTCTGTATCCACGAGATCCCATCTTGGGGCCTGTTCCGGAGCTCTGCCGGAGAGGGCCGTTGTCGGTGTCAAAACCGGCGGATCTTGGGTAGGGGGTCCCGAACTGTGCGTCTAGGCCGGATGGTAACAGGAGGCAAGGGACACGAAGTTTTACCCAGGTTCGGGCCCTCTCGATGGAGGTAAAACCCTACGTCCTGCTTGATTTATATTGATGATATGGGTAGTACAAGAGTAGATCTACCATGAGATCGAAGAGGCTAAACCCTAGGAGCTAGCCTATGGTATGATTGTTGATGTGTACGTTGTCCTACGGACTAAAACCCTTCGGTTTATATAGACACCGGATAGGGTTAGGGTTACATAGAGTCGGTTACAATAGTAGGAGATCTACATATCCGTATCGCCAAGCTTGCCTTCCACGCCAAGGAAAGTCCCTCCCGGACACGGGACGAAGTCTTCAATCTTGTATCTTCATAGTCCAGGAGTCCGGCTGAAGGTATAGTCCGGCTATCCGAACACCCCCTAATCCAGGACTCCCTCAGTAGCCCCTGAACCAGGCTTCACTGACGACGAGTTCGACGCGCAGATTGTCTTCGGCATTGCAAGGCGGGTTCCTCCTCCAAGTACTTCATAGAAGATTTTGAACACAAAGATAGTGTCCGGCTCTGCAAAATAAGTTTTCACATATTGCCATAGAGAGAATAATATTTACACCAATCTAATCTGCTGACATATTCCGTAGCGTGACACACCACGGCCAAGCCTTTATCCGAGTCGTTTCATTATCGCACCTCAGCGTGTTATGCGAGGCGGTTTCCTTGGCACGTCTTGTTAAAGCAGAGATCGTGTCCCCTTATCCCGGGATTCTCATCAATACGGGCGTGGGTAACCCAACTGCGCCATTGATTACGGCGCTTGGAGATAAGCGAGTTTTACCAGGCTGGTGGGGACATGTAGTTGCGTCCACCCATATAAGGGGATAAGGATCCACCTTTTCACCTACACCTTCTTCCTCCTTCGCCTATCCATTTTTGCGCACTCGAGCTCCAGCGCCCAAATCCGCACTCCCCACCTCAACCTTCTGCAGCCATGTCCGGAGCGGGAGGCAAGTGGATGGTCTCCTCCGTCACAGAGGGACATATCAAAAAGCTGAGGAAGGCCGGATACCTGTCTAACGATATCGCGTACCGGCACCCCGAAAAGGGGCAGCTCATCCCCACCCCTAGGCCCCATGAGAGGGTGGTGTTCCTCCCCCATTTCCTCCGCGGACTGGGCTTCCCTCTCCACCCATTTGTCCGGCGGCTCATGTTCTACTACGGCCTGGATTTCCACGATCTGGCCCCGAACTTCGTCCTCAACGTCTCGGCGTTTATCGTCGTGTGCGAGGCCTTCCTCCGCATCCGCCCCCATTTCGGCCTATGGCTCAGGACTTTCAACGTCAAGCCGAAGGTGGTGCGCGGCAACCAGGTGGAGTGCGGAGGCGCCATGGTGGGCAAGATGGCCAACGTCCTATGGCTCGAGGGCTCCTTTGTGGAGACCCCGAAGGGGTGGCAATCGGGGTGGTTTTACATCACCGAGCCGCGCGACACCGAATGGGTCGCACCCCCCGAGTTTCGATCTGGACCCCCACGCGGCTCACCTCCTGGAAGGAGAGGGGCCTGTCTTGGGGTAAAAAACGAGAGCTGACCGGACTCCAAACATGCATCCAAACCCTGGCGGACAAGAAGCTCAAACTTGTCAACGTAGTCCAGGTTATGCTCATCCGCCTGATCCTCCCATGTCAACAACAGGCTTTCAACCTGTGGGAGTTCGACCCGGCGCGGCGTGGCACCAAACTCTGAGCAGGCTCTTTGACACGACATACGAAGATGCCTGGAAGGTGCTTTTCAAAGGCGCCAAGGCTCCCGCGTCCACTACCGAGGATCGCGGATTTAGTGCGCAGCGTCACGCTCTCGCGGTAAGCTGTTTTTTTTCCATTTAGAGGGTATCAGTTTTTCATAGCTTGACTCCATGCGGGATCTAAGCTCCCTTACCTCTGACAGGATTGGCAGGTGACGTCCGGACAAATCAACTGTCCGGCTCCTTTGCCCGAAGGCCCAGCGGACGCCCGCTTGGCGAAGCTGCTGGTTCCGGCACCATATGTGGTGCCGGAGAAGAAGGCTACGAAAAAGGCCGCGGGGACTCGAAAGAGTGCCCGGCGCTAGGAGGTGTCGGATCCATCATCCGATGGTTCCGAGGTGCATTCCTCCCGTGAAGACGAGGAGGAAGAAGAGGAGAACTCTCCCCCTCCAGCGGGAGGAGAGAAGAAAAGGAAGGCCGCCCTCTCTGGGGAGGCCAGAGGGTCCAAGAAGGGGAAAACCCTTCCTCCGGACTACTCTACCGACGCCGACGGTGGAGAGGAGTGGCAGCCCAGGGCCAAGCCCCTGGCAAAATCGTAAGTATTCGGATACTAGAGTAATTCATAGTATTCGTTTATTGCACAGCTTTCCCTTACATCGAATATGTTTATGCAGCCCACCCAAAGACCGGTTCGACGCGTCGTCGAGCAGCTCACTGGACTCGTCGGATGTGAACTCGCTTCCGATGGCTTCCCCCCCCCCCCCCCGCCCTACGGACGACACCGAAGTGTTGTCCCAACAGGTTCCAAGCCGGGAGGAGGTGGTCCTGGAGGCGTCGCAAGGCAACCTCCCGGACTCCAGGAGTAAAGGGGATGAAACCCCCCAGGGCTCCAAGTCCGGCTCTAGGCCGGACACCGCTCCAGAACCTTCAAAGGTTCCAGAGTCCGGTGGGGGACCTCCTTCCAAGAGGAGCAAGTCCACCGTGCCGGCGGCCCCCGTCCATCCGGAGGCGCCAGATAATATGTTAGAGGCGCTCCAAGGCACCTCCATCAACGAGCAGCACCGCACTATTATGAGTGCGGTGGTCCAGAAGGTTTAGTCCGCCAAGAGCGGACTGACTGAAGCTTGTACTAGCCTTTTGACAGGCTTTGAGGTAAGTAAAGAATGTGTAAATAATAGTATCGCATAGACAGTAGCCCCTGATGCTCTGTTTGGCGTTCGGGAAGAAAAGCCGAATAGAGGATCAAATAGAATTCGCAGGAGTCTAACAAAAGTGAGTCAATATGCATATGCAGGCTTCCCTGCTTGCATCTGCCGCACTGACTGCGGAAGTGGACACGCTAAAGCAGAACCTCGAGCGGTCCGAGCAAGAGCTCGGGCGTGCCAAGAAGCAGCTCGAGGATAATGAAGGTAAGAAATACCTTGCTTTTAAATATATATATAAAAAGGTGCAATTGCAAAGAATGACAGGATTATCATGGCTATTTTAGGGGCCACATCTGAAGTGGCGACCCTTAAGCAAGCGCTGGTCGAGGCCGAGAAGAGGGCGGCCTCGGAGCGCATCGAGCGGGAGAAGTATGAGGCCGAGGTTGGCAAGGTGCGGCAAGAGCTCCAGGCTCTCATGGAAAAACATGAGAGTTTGGAGCTTGACTCAAAGACGCGAGCGTCCGAGCTCGCGGTGGCTATTGAAAATGCCAAGTCTGCCAAGGCCGAATCCCAGAAGACCGTCCAGGAGTTGGATGAGGTGAAGAAGATAGCGGCGGGTAAGTCATTCTTTATGCAAAGCAAACACATAAACGTGAGTTACTTGTTACTTACCCGAATCCAGAGCTCTCCAGGAACGTTTCCAGATCTTCCCCGGAGTGTGTCCGATGCCGCCACATTCTATCGAGCCGAGGAGGGCAGCTCGACAGAGAAGGTGTTCTGGTCTCAGTATGCTGAGGCCGGACACCCCGTGCCCCTGAGCGACCAGCTGAAGCAACTGGTCGAGCTCCACAAGGCGGCCGAACAGGCCATGAAGGGCCTCATTGTTCGGTTGTGGCCTGGAGGGGCTCTTCCTGGGAGCTATTTCGGGCTGGTGCGGCGGTTGGTGGAGGCCTGTCCAAGGCTCGAAGTCATCAAGCGCTCCGTCTGCATTGAAGGTGCCCATAGGGCCCTTGCCCATGCTAAGGTGCACTGGGGCAAGCTGGATGCTGAGAAGCTGGTGAAGGACGGGCCACCGCTGGGGAAAGAGCATCGCAAGCCCGAGAATTACTATAAGGATGTTCTGAAGGGTGCCTGCCTTGTGGCGGATGAATGTTCTAGGGATGTAATTTTTGAGTGAAACTTGCTCGTTTTGTCCTGTGCGCTGAAAACTTGTTTATATGCGCTAAGCAATGTTGTTGGAATTTAAAATATTACCTTATGTGCGGCTGTTTATCAATTCTGAGAGATGGCGAGTCGTCGGCTTCTGCCCCCGTGCCGCTAGTGCTGGGGTGTTCGGGGATAAACCGGAGCGCTCTTTTTCCCATGTTTGGGTCCTTCGAGGGAGGCGCTCAGCCCAACGAACAAGGCAATCGGACTATAATGCATGAACACTCTCACTTAGCGATAGAATTCTATAATTTTAAATTTCGGCGAAGCCCCTGGTATTTGGAAGACCGAGTTCGGGGCGCTATCCACGCCTTGGCCGGACAGAGCCGGCTCCTCACCCTAAGCGGCATAAGTCTTTAGGGACTCTAAAAACCTCTCGAACAGCGACCAACTCTCGCTTCATCATGACAGTCAGTTTTAGCTTTCTCCACTGAAGTGCTCGACCCAGCTCAACTGGGGCACAATCGTAGTGGTTCTCCTAGTGCTACCTTAGCCGATATAGCGGAACGTAAGGCACCAAAACATAGGAGTCGGGCAAACCCAACTATTGACCCAAGACATGATTCGGAGCCGATGCATATAATGCTATAAGTTCGGGGTGCCGCACTTGTTAAAGTGTTCGGACTTCTCACACCATATTGAGGGGTACTAAAGCCCCTGGCGTATTTTGGCCACACCAACGTGTACGGGTGCAACATGTCGTTAAGGAACATATATAAAGAAAAAAGGTAATGCAAAAATAGACGAAAGCTATGCATTGTTTATTAAAAAGGGCTGCGATCAAAGCAGAACGATACAAATAATGCGATAAGTGGAAGGTTGGACTAGTTAACATGTCCGTTCCAAGGGCAAGCTGCGGAATAGTATACGGAACAGGTATACCGCTCGTGATAGAGACCACCTGGGAGTTCTGTACTGCGGCGTGGCTTGTCTGCTTCCCTGGTTCTTGCATCGTTTGTGCGGCAATTGAACTGCCGAGCAGGCCTTCAGAAGGATGGAGTCCTAAAAGTAAGAGAAAATTAAAAAAATCAGCAGCCCCTGGTACGGTTTAAGCCGTATTTTTGGCCGTGCCGTGATGGTGCCCCTCCCCCTGTACCCATGGTATCTCTAGAGTGTAGTTATGTACGCTAAGTACTGGCGTCGCCTTTTTGCGAGGGTTGGGGTTGGGGCCGCATTGCTACGCCTGCTCGGATCGTGCCAGGCGGTCTTGTTGTAGGTTACTCCGGGCGCGCTTGACGGTGTCCGGTCGTTTAGTGGCCGGACAGGAGAACTGCCTGGAGAGGCTGCTCTGTACTTGCGCTGCAAGGGCCGCCGTGTGCTCCTCCGTTCGGAGGGAGCGTTTGGTGTTTCCATTGACCGTAATTACACCTCGAGGGCCTGGCATCTTGAGCTTAAGGTATGCGTAGTGTGGTACCGCATTGAACTTAGCGAATGCGGTTCGCCCGAGCAGTGCGTGATAACCACCGCGAAACGGGACTATGTCGAAGATTAACTCCTCGCTTCAGAAATTATCCGGAGATCCGAAGACCACTTCAAGTGTGACTGAGCCTGTACAGTTGGCCTCTACACCTGGTATTATGCCTTTAAAGGTCGTTTTGGTGGGCTTAATCCTCGAGGGATCTATGCCCATTTTCCGCACTGTATCCTGGTAATGCAGGTTCAGGCTGCTGCCGCCGTCCATAAGGACTCTGGTGAGATGAAATCCGTCAATAATTGGGTCTACGACCAATGCGGCGAATCCGCCATGACGGATGCTAGTGGGATGGTCCCTTCGATCAAAGGTGATCAGGCAGGAGGACCATGGGTTGAACTTTGGGGCGACTGGCTCTACCGTGTATACGTCCCTTAACGCGCGCTTCCGCTCCCTTTTCGGGACGTGGGTTGCGTATATCATGTTCACCGTCCGCACTTGTGGGGGAAAACCCTTCTGTCCACTGTTGTTCGGCGGCCGGGGCTCCTCGTCGTCATCGCTATGCAGCCCCTTGTCTTCATTTTCGGCGTTTAACTTGCATGCCTGCTTGAACACCCAACAATCCCTGTTGGTGTGATTGGCCGGCTTTTCGGGGGTGCCATGTATCTCGCACAAGCGGTCGAGTATTCGGTCCAAATTGGACGGGCCCCTAGGATTCCTTTTGAATGGCTTTTTCCGCTGACCGGATTTAGAGCCTCTGAATCCGGCATTGACTGCCGTATCCTCCGCATTGTCGCCATTAATGCGGCGCTTCTGCTTGTTGCGACGCGACCTGCCACTACTGTCCCTGGTGTCCGAATTACCAGGGTTCTTGGTCATATTGTTGTTACGAGCAAGCCAGCTGTCTTCCCCCGCGCAAAAGCGGGTCATGAGTGTCGTGAGTGCTGCCATAGATTTCGGCTTTTCCTGTCCAAGGTGCCGAGCCAGCCACTCATCACGGATATTGTGCTTGAAGGCTGCTAGGGCCTCAGCGTCCAGACAGTACTATTTGATTTTTCTTTGTTAGGAACCGTGTCCAGAATTGCCTGGCCGATTCCTCTGGCTGCTGAATTACGTAACTTAGGTCGTCGACGTCTGGGGGTCGCACATAAGTTCCCTGGAAATTGTCGAGGAATGCGGCTTCTAGGTCCTCCCAACAACTGATTGATCCTGTTGGCAAGCTGTTAAGCCAATGCCGAGCTGGTCCTTTAAGCTTGAGTGGGAGGTATTTGATGGCGTGGAAATCATCGCCGCGGGCCATGTGGATATGAAGGAGATAATCCTCGATCCATACCGCAGGATCTGTTGTGCCATCATATGATTCGATGTTTACGGGTTTGAAACCCTCGGGGATTTGATGATCCATTATTTTGTCTGTAAAGCATAGTGGGTGTGCGGTGCCTCTATACTGGGCGATACCATGACGTAGCTCCAATGAGCTGTGTTCGGCCCTGCCGAATTTGTGGCCGGCGTGACGGTTACTGTCAGTGTCAAAACCGGCGAATCTCGGGTAGGGGGTCCCGAACTACGCGTCTAGGCCGGATGGTAACAGGAGGCAAGGGACACGAAGTTTTACCCAGGTTCGGGCCCTCTCGATGGAGGTAAAACCCTAAATCCTACTTGAGTAATGTTGATGATATGGGTAGTACAAGAGTAGATCTACCATGAGATCGGAGAGGCTAAACCCTAGAAGCTAGCCTATGGTATGATTGTTGTTCTGTATGTTGTATCGACTAGCCTGGCCCTGGTTTATATAATGCACCAGAGGCCTAGTGTTAACAAGAGTCCTAGCCGAATACGCCGGTGGGGAGAAGTCCTTGTCTTGATCGCCAAGTCTTTGTGGAATCCTCCTTGTATGCGGCAGCTGTCCGAACTGGCCCATGAGTATACGGCCATGGGGGGCCTCGGCCCAATCTAATAGATCGGGAGACGACGTGGTGAGTACCCCCTAGTCCAGGACACCGTCAGTAGCCCCCTGAACCGGTCTTCAAGTTAGGGACGCTCCTTGATTCTTTCGAGATGTTCTTCATCTTCGGTCGTCGGTCTTGAAAACTGGTTCAACAAATCTTCTTTATCTTCGATCTTGAGGATCGCCGAAATGCATTCGCCGAGTTTACACGTTGGGTATCCGAGGAGCCCCTTTAAGTTTCCGGCCTTTACCAATGCCTTGTTATGTTTATGCCACACCTCGGGTTTGAATTTGTTCCCGGGCGGCAGCGTCCTCTTGCGTCCGAGCTCCAACGCCGGATTGTATTCGAGGTATCTTTTGCAACCGAGCACCAATGCCGGACCGCTTCCCAGCTCTAACGCCGGAATGTATCCGAGGTCCAACGCCGGACTATGTATCCGAGCTCCAACGCCGGACTGTATATCCGACCTCCAACGCTGGACTGTATCCGAGGTGTCGTAAATCACCTTGGTTCAAAGAAGTTTGAAGGAGTTTAGCTGAGCTTAATGCCGGAAATGCCCTCTATGGAGCCAGCCACTAGCGCCCGAGCTTTATGCCGGGCTGCTTCCGAGGTGGTGCACCACCCCGAATGTGGGCCGATTTTTGTGAATATTTTTTATTGGTGCAATTTATTCTCTGCCGAGATATATAGCCAGTAGCCCTCAAGGTGTGTATCGGTCTAAAACCCGAGATGCACCTGAAGGATGACGTAAGACCGCTAATCCCAGTAGCCGCTGAGACTCAGGTTGATTTGCAAAATCGGCCTGAGGATCAAGTCCAAGCTCGGCAGAATACTTCGGGACACTAAAAGCGGTGTGCTCAGTCCTCGAGACTCAGGTTGGGTGCGGCCGACCAACCTGAGGATCAAAATCTCCTCGGAAACTATATTGCACATAAAATTTTCTGCATTGGACAAGCAATGCAGTAGCCTCCGAGACACTAGTCGGGTGGTAACACCAGATCAGGGGATCAATGTGCCCCTTTAATATTTGTAAATAATAAGCCCGAAGCCCAGTAGCCCCCAAGCATTAATGCGGGCACGGGTGGCCGAATTAAGGTTCAATATCCATAGTAAAATCACAAATTATGTGTAATGACTCTATGTATCCAAGTACTTTACGTCATTAATGCTCGGATCCGCATTGTACAAAACTTTGTTGACCGACCATCGGCTTCCACCTCCTCGGCCAGTAGCCGAGGAGTGTTTGTCCTACTTTATAAAGCCTTTATGAGGGCAAAGATTTACAACAAACAAGGCAATCTGGCCAGACGGTTTTATAAACAAAGGTACGCAGAGAGTTATATTACTGTTTAACAGAAGAAATGTCTTCCAAAGAAAATAGTCTCGCTATCGGTTCCTTTCTTTGGGTTGTCATGCTAAGCATGATCATTAAACCTTAGCTCTAATGTAAGAGCAAAATATTGAGGATTTAGTTTGGGAGGCCAGTTAATAGCCCCCGGTAGAGTTTGGCGACAGTCGGGGTCAAGCCGTAAACACTTCGGCCAAAGTTATGAACGGCCCATCATTTAACATAGTCATCGGATCGCTGACCAGTTTACGCTTATTGTGAAAGTCAGTTTTTGGCTTTCTCCACTGAGGTGCTTAACCATGTGAGCTGGAAGCACAATCGCAGTGGTTCTCCCTTTGCACGCCTAGCCGAACAAAACGGAACGTAGGAAGCAAGTGCAGGAGCCGGGCAACCCAACTATTGACCGAAGACACAATTCGAAACTAATGCATATATAGAAATATCTGAGAATGTTTTTGCCGAATCCCTAAAGGTGTTCGGCGTTGCACTGCGAGACTAATGTTGGAAAAGCACAAATAGTTTAAAAGTGCCAAAAAGCTTGGAAAACCAAGAAACGTCAGTAAAAACATGACATCCGAACAATATCAAGTGTTCGGTGCCAATCCGAAAGTTGGTCTTAGAAAAAAGAAGTGCTTCTGTCGTGCTTTAACATGATACATCCTATCTCAAGACTTCGAGCGGGTCAGCCTACGGCTTCAACCTCCTATCCCGAGGGCGGAGTACTTCTCATCAGGCCAGTTTAGCAAACTAAACTCTAGCGGCTTTGAGAGATAAATTAGGCTCCCCGGCTAGTGACCGCACACTCGTGTCGAAAAAAGGTGTGATAAGTAATAATAATAAAACTTTGCAACAACTAAGAAGAAGAACACTTATTATAAAACAAGTCAAATAAACTTAAGAGCCCCCAAGTGACTTGGGTAGAAGAATGATTGCATGTACCGAAGTAATTATATCATATCTATGTTCAACCGAACTTTAAACGCGTCTTAACCGACCGTCAGCTTCTCCCTCTTCAGCCAAGGACCGAAAAGTGTTATGTACTCCATCAGTCGAAAATATCGACGGCGTTTTCAATAACCAGGCAATCAGGCCATAAGGCTGTAACAGACAAAGCGCGCTCAGGGAACTTATGCTATATTACCGTGAAGTGTAAGAAGCATCTTCGAAGAAAATAGTACCCCCACCGATACCTTTCTTCGGTGCTCATTGTTATTATGAGACTTGTGCAATAGATTTTTTGTACTCATGAGTTCCGTTGTGTGCCAACCATCATTGAAAACTATAAGAGCGCTAGCTTTCGGCTTCACCCAGTCTGAGGTCCGGCTCGGGTGACCCGATCGTGACAATCGCAGAGGTGATCCCTTTACTCCCTAGCCGAACAATCGGGAGCGTAGGGGTAAACACAGGAGCGAGGCAACCTAGCTTGCAAATCTCTTAAGTCAATATGGTGCATATTGTGGCGTAATACACGAACAAGGAACGAAGCCTTACAAGTATAATCATATGCAAGTGGAAAAGCTTCATGAAGGAAGCCCCCAAATGAATTGGGTATTTGAATTTATGCGTCACAAACAAAGTTTGGACAAGGAAATTTTTTACACGCAACTTTTTTCCAAGAAAGTATAATGCTTGGTCGAACCGAACACAAGTTAGAAATTAAAGCTTTGAGCATGAAAGCGACTTAGCTGGTTAATGTGTTCGGTATTGATGACGCGGTTTGAGCTTGATGCGGGGCAAGGTTCCATCCCCCAAGCTGGTCCCGAGGTGGCGGAGCGGAGAGCTCGTGTCGGGGGTTTGGTGCGACATATGCCAACGGATGGCTTATCATGGTGGTGGCGAGTAGAACGTCGCCGGTGCCTGGAAACGGGATGAGGCGAAGACATGCACGCCGGTGAATCTTACCCAGCTTCGGGGTTCTCCGGGGAGATAATACCCCTACTGCTGCTCTGTGTGGTCTCCGCATGATCACTATGGTCAAGAGTTTACACGGTTGCTCCTTGAGCTGTGTCTGGTGGTAGGAGAGGGAAAGGCTAGCTCTCTCCTCCTATCTGGTATGGTATAGAACTACTGGCATCCAACCCTTTGCATGGGTGCACTGGGGGCTTATATAGGCCTACCCCCCAGGGGTACAATGGTAATTCGACTGGGCGCGGACCCAGCCGTCAGTGCCTCCAACCTCTGACTTCTCCGCCGACTGCTGGGGCCCGCCGACTGGTGGGCCCCGCCGACTGGTCTGGTACGGAGCCGATAGGCCGGGTCCGCCGCGGGCGGGTCTTGCCGGCTGCTGATTACTGTAGTCGTGCTCCTGATGACGCAAGCTTGGTCATGGGGTCGTGGCAACAGCCCCGCCGCCTGGCGGGCGATCACTGTGGCCACTCCCCATCTCTTCTTGATTAATGGCGCGTGGGCCCCGGGGGAGGGCTCGGCCGACTCCCCCGGGCCGACTCCCGACGGGTCCGACTGGCGGTTCTCCCGCCGTCTCCCGAGGTCTTGCTGACTGGTGGGCCCCGCTGCCTCCAGGCCGTACAGACAAGCCGTCGTGGGCGCAGGACCAGGTAAAGTGGTGCTGATGTCAGGGCCGGCCGGGTAACAGTGCCATGCCGCAGGGAGATCTTCCCTAGTACGGCGTGCTGTAGCCATGCCTGCCCTTGGTAAGGGGCGGGGAGTGGGCTTCATTGTGGCCACGCCCCTGCCCCTTCCCCTTCGATGAGGTCACGGTTTGTTGGAGTTGCCGGCTGACTCCCCAAAGCCGGCTTCTCTGGAAGTCGCCCCTGGGACTCGGCCGTGAGCGGGCAGTCGGCCGTCTTGCCGTAGACTCCCCAGGAGGCGGCTCTTCGCCTTGTGGTCTTGAGGGGCGCAGCCTGCCCCGATGTCTTGAAAGGTTATGGGGCTCGGGTTGGCCTCCCCGTGGCCCATTACTCCGACAGTAGTCCCCGAAGCTGGTGAGGCACCGCGGACGATTGGCTAAGAAGCCTCAACAGTTTCTCTTTCTGGGTGCTCAACACATGGTCTTGATTGACTTCTGTCGGGCCGACTAGAAGGAGTCGAACTCGCCCAACTCGGACTCCATTAATTCCGACTTGCTCAGTAGTTCGAACGTCGCGGCGGGATTTCAAGTGCCATGCTAGCTAAGCTTCCAGGATGCCGCCCGTTCTTGGCCTGTCACGCGAGGGCACGTGCCAGGCCGTCCTGCCAGCCCACGCGCGCGACGGGACAGGCCCGTAGGCGGGGCCCGCCGCTACCACGCCTCGGCGCCCGAGCGGATCCGCTGCGGCCCCGGTGGACGGTTGGGATTCCCATGAAGTTACTAAGCGCAGTAACTTTACGCGAATCGTGGGGTTGCAGGCCCAGTAAATCCCCACGTCCGCCCCCTCGGCTTCGCAGCCCACGGGGCTATAAGTAGGGGGAAGAGGGGGGCACGCGCGCCCCTCCTTCCCACTACCCCTTGCTTTCTTCCTCCTCGCAGCTCCCCGCTCTCCTGCTTCCTCTTCTCTTCTTCGCTCCGCCGCACGCCCAGGCTCCGGCGAACGCTGCGGTGACAGCTCGCGATGAGTTCTTACTCCGCTGCCGCGCCTCCCCCAGTGCGCTCCGGCACCTGGGACGGCTCCGAAGTCCATGAAGACCATATCGAGTTCCTCCGCTGGACCCGTCGGCTTCCCGGCGAAGATCGTGTGCAGGTGCGTCTTGCACCGGCGGGGGAGATTTCCCCCGCCCCGCAGGAGGGTGAGCGGGTCATCTTCCGCTCGCACTGCCTGCACAGGCTGGGGCTGCCAGCGAGCAGCTTTTTCCGGTCGTTCATGGAGTTCTACGGCCTCCAGCCGCACCACCTCACCCCCAACATAGTGGTGCTGCTGTCCGCCTTCGTGGCTATGTGCGAAGGCTTCCTCGGAGTCCTCCCCACCCTCGAGCTCTGGGGGGAGTTCTTCTTCTCCAAGCTCGGCACCCAAACCGCGGGTGTGCCGTCTCAGTGCGGCGCCTTCATCGCCGTGCGAAGGACAGGAGCCGACAACCACTTCCCATCCATCTCGCTGTTGAAGTCGGTGAAGATGTGGCAGAGGTCCTACTTCTACGTCAAGAACGTCGCCACGAGGGGCGACTGGGTCAATCTGCCGACTTTTGAAGCTGGCCCGCCGGCTGGGAGATTGCCCAACTGGTCATACCGGGCCAGGTCGCTGACGCCTGCGGGAGCCGGCGCCATCACGCAACTCCGAGTGCTGACGCAGTCGGAGGGTCTGACTGGTCCGGACCTGCTGGCCGCCTTCGTCTCGCGCCGAGTTCTCCCACTCCAAGGTCGCCCTCACATGATATGCCAGATCAGCAGGGGCTGCGACCCGAGTCAGATGTGCACCAAGGACATGCCTCACGAAGAGGTGGCTCTTATGGTGAACTACCTCTCGGACAGTAGGCTCCTGGAGGACTGGTGATTCGGCAAGGAGCCATACTCCCGCGCCAACCCCCCGCCCGTGGTGAGTCGGCTTTCTTTTCTTTCTTTGGATTGTCTTCTTCTTCCCGAGTTTTGTTTTGATCAGTCGGCTTTGGTGAGAATCCCCTTCTTCACCCACCAGCCGGCACCTCGGGGCCGGCCCGTGAGTTCGTCACCGACCGGGCGGAGAGCGACGTCGACGACCCCGATTGGGGGCGGCGGCTCTGGAAGACGGTGCCGAGGGAGGAGGAGGGACGACAGGCGACTTCAGGCCCTCGGCTACCTTCGCCGACTGGCCTGAATACGACGCCGAGGGAGGAGTCGCCCCTTGCCATCGGCAAGGAGCCAGCCAGCCGGGCGCGGGCTCTACTACCGGGTTGGGCACTCCAGGCGGCAGGAAGAAGCGCCGGGCTGTGCCGACTTTGTTCGGCAGCCGTCCAAAGAAGCCCAAGGGCTCGGCTGCGGCGACCCGGCGGGACGAGGCAGCCGTGAAGGCCATCCGCTTCCGTAAGGAAGTGAAGAAGCCGCCGTTGGTCTCTACATAAGTATTCTGTCTTCAAAGTGTATTCTTTCTTCGTGTTTCGTCTGAGTCTCTGCACGCCCCTCCTTCTTTAGGGCTTCCCTCTCTCTTGAGCGGGTCGCCGCCGCCTCCATCATGGGGTCAGCGGAGACGCCCGCCACTACTCGGCGGATAGACCCTGCTGCCGACCTCCGGGAGGCGACGGAGCGGAATGCGCAGGAGAAGCGCAACGAAGAAGAAGCCCTCCGCCTGGAGAAGGCGGAGGCTGACAGGGCGGAGGCCTCCGCTAAGAAAAAACTAGCAAAGGCCAAAGCCGCCGCCGCGGCGAAGCAGCAGGCTGAGGAAGCAACACGCCGCCAGTCGGCCTTTCTTGTTACCCCACTGAACCCTGCGCCGCCGCCCCCGGAGTTCACGGGGCAGACTGGAGAAGTCGGCAGGGAGAACCTCGTCGAGGAGAGGGAAGGCGGCGAGCCCTCTACTCCGGGCGCGAACGTTCCGCCGCCGCCTCCGCCCCCGTCTGAAGGCGTGCAAGGCGAGCAGCCAGCGGACCCTCTGGTGCCGCCGACCGAAGACGAGGCCGTGGCGAGGCTACTCCTCCAGGTCGGCTCGCCAGCGCGCCGTCGTCTGGAGAAGGCGACTTCGGCACCCCGCCCCCTAGAAGCCCGCACCGCTAGCTCGGCGGCTCCAGACGCCGAAGCGACGAGCGCCGCACCTGTTGGGTGGGTGCGAGGAGGTGGCACAGGGCCACTGAACCGGGCGCTCCTGGACGTCCAGGCGAAGCTCCACGCTGAGGGCGACGCCCTCCAGAGTTGCACCAAGGCGTTCCTAGCGTCGCGGGCAGCCGTCTGGGTATGTTTTTTCTCTGGGCCTTTGTTTTTCTTGTTCCTCTCTGTGGGGGCGTGCCAGCGCACCCACTGGGTGTAGTCCCCGAGTTTCGGGCTGGCTGCTGAGCAGGCGGCCCGGAACTCCAATTAATGAACTTCTGGGTACTCACTTTGTCTGAAATGCTTGTTGTAGGATTACCACAACCTCCGCGTCACTGCCTTCAACCATAATGTTGAAGAGCTGGGCAAGCGGACCGCCGACTTGGCAGAGAGCCGGTGTAAGTTCTTCCCTCTTTCTTCTTCTCTGCGGGCTGTAGTCCCCGAGATTCGGGCCGACTGCTGACCAGTCGGGCCGGATCTCCCTGGCGACCTACTTTATTGATGACCGTTGTCTTTCTTCCTTTCCTTTAGAAGCCAACACTGCTCTTCAACAGCAGCTGAGCGAAGCCAACTCCGCCGTACTCGCCAAAGGGGAGGAGTGCAGCAGGCTCGCCACAGAGTGCGATCTGCTGGCCACTCAGTTGGCAGAGCAGAAGGAGCTGCTTGCGAAGTCGTAGAGGGAGGCGGAGGAGACGGAAACCGCCCTCTTGGCCGAGTTCGCGAGCGAGCGCTCCTCCTGGTCTGACAAGGAGGCGCTGCTGTCCTCCGGCTTCCACGAGATTGAAGACATCACTGATGGTGAGTCTCTTTATTTTCTTTCTTCGAGCCGCCGACTTAGATCGTGCCGACTCCTGGTTTTTGACTTGCTTTTTTGTTTCTTCGTGTCTTTTGCAGACTTCTTCCGTGGGCAGTCGCAGGCCGCTATCCAAGCCATCGAGGCCGATCGTGAAAGTCGGAGGGCGGAGGGGACTGAGATCGCTGCCGATGCCCCCCGAACTCTTGATGAGCACATCTTGAGCATCGAGGCTCGCCTTCGGCCGGCTCACCGGATGCTGCGCCGGCTTCAGTGCGTCGGTGCCCAGGCGATTTCTGCCCTTTGGCCGGACATGCAGGCTCCGCGCACCCCCAGCCTGACGGCCAACTGGTTAGAGGTCGTGGCTGGTCGCCTCGAGGCCTGGAAGGGCTCTTCGGCCCGGGCTGGAGCGCGCCGGGCCTTGGAGTTCGTCAAGGCGTGGTACCCGGGGCTGGATCTAGACCGGTTGGCCACGCTTCGGTCGGAGGCCCAGCCGGAGCTGGCAACTGTGGAAGACGCCCTTGTCAAGCATGCTGCGGCGATCGCCGAGTACACCGACACGAGCATCTTCGTCCCCGAGCGGTCTGAAGACGGCGAGGAGGTACCGCCGGAGTGGTTTGGGATGCACCCAGACTACGGCGAAGACTCGGCGGAGGTGATTGGCTCCAGCATTGAGGAGGAGGACGAGGCGAAGGATGAGGGCGAGGCGGAGGCACCAGAAGATGGAGCAGATGGCCAGCCTCAGCCCAACCGCGCCTCCAGCAACGAGCCGCGTGCGACCGACCCGACTGCTGCCGGAGGCGATCAAGCCGAGACTAGCCGGTCGACCGCCCCGATGCCTAACGCTGGCGCCTCCTCCAACCCCCCGAATCCGTCTGCCGCCTCCTAAGCTGCCACTGTGTCTTTTGTTTTATCTGCTTCAGTAGTCTTTTGAAGAACTTGTTAATTCGCACAATTCCACCCGCCGGGTGTATTTTGAACCTCTACTCGACAATTCGGCCAAGGTCCTATGTTATATATATATATATATATATATATATATATATATATATATATCTTTTCTTGCTCATTGTTCTTTTGGCTGTTTTCCTTTGCCGCTTTCTCTTAGTTGCCTGCCTTGCCAATCGGACAGCCGCTCTGCGGACTGTTGCTAGATCAAGTGCTAGGCTACTTTGGGAAAGCAAGTACTTAGCCAATTTCAAGATTGTTTGAGCAAGTTGGATAGAAAACAACAATCCGACTGTCCGAGAGTCGGTTTGCGAGAAAGGCTGGAAGCCGTCTTGAGCTATGTTTTACGCTTTGAGTCCTTAGACATTTTTCGTGCGAGCAACCATTCTACCTTACCTCTGCCCACGTACAGTCACTCTGCGAGCTGCGGCTTCTGACAGAAGACGGCTTAGGTGTTACACACTACTTGTCCGGCTGCAGGAAGCATTTCATAGTGCAAGGCGGCAAGTCCGCGGGCCGACTTGTCGAGCCCGGTGCCAAGCAGCATGACAAAGAGTAACATACTTGTAGGCATAATTTTTATCATACAGACAAAAGAGGGCAGTCCCCGAGCTCGTCTCGGGGGGCCCGAAGTCTTGGTACTTTAATACAAAAGGTAGCGTGGTACATACTGTATCAACTGTGAAATCTTCGGAGAAGATTTGCATTCCATGGCTGCTCTGTCTCCTTGCCGAAGTCGTCCCTCTTGCATGCTCAGGGCTTCTGAGCGTCGAGCAGGTAGTAGGAATCGTTGCCTAGTACTTTGCTGATGATGAAAGGGCCTTCCCAAGGCGGCGACAGCTTGTGCTTGCCGGCTGTTCGCTGGATCAGACGGAGCACAAGGTCGCCTTCTTGGAAAGATCTTGGCCTGACCTTCCTGTTGTGGTATCGGTGCAGGCTCTGCTGGTAGATGCTGGACCGGCTGAGTGCCAACAGCCGGCCCTCTTCCAGCAAATCGACGCCGTCTTGTCGTGCTTCTTCTGCTTCCTCCTCGGTGTACATGGTGACTCGTGGGGAGTCGAACTCTATGTCCATTGGGATGACGGCTTCGGCACCGTAGACAAGGAAGAAGGGCGTGAAGCCGGTTGACTTGTTTGGAGTCGTGCGCAGACTCCAGAGGACGGCTGGCAGCTCGTCGAGCCAGCAGCCAGCCGAGCGCTCTAGAGGCTCGATCAACCGAGGCTTGATGCCGGACAGGATGAGGCCGTTTGCTCGCTCCACTTGGCCGTTTGACTGCGGGTGGGAGACGGACGCTAGGTCCAGTCGGATGCCCTATGTTGCGCAGAAACGGGCCAAGGCGCCTTTGGCAAAATTTGTGCCGTTGTCGGTGATGATGCTGTGTGGTATGCCGTACCGAATTGTGATATCTGTGATGAAGGTCACGGCAGTCGGACCGTTCAGTTTCTTAATTGGCTTCACTTCCACCCACTTGGTGAACTTGTCCACTGCGACAAGTAGGTGAGTTAGACCACCTCGTGCTGTCTTGAATGGTCCCACCATGTCTAGACCCCAAACTGTGAAAGGCCAAGCAATGGGGATGGTCTTGAGCGCGGAAGCCGGCTGCTGCGGCTTGGAGCTGAACTTTTGGCACCCTTTACATTTTTGGACCAACTCCTTGGTCTCTCCCAAGGCAATCGGCTAAAAGAAACTGTGCCGAAAAGCTTTGGCGAGGAGTGCTCTTGAAGCCGCATGGTGGCCGCATTCGCCTTGATGGATGTCATTGAGGATCGCCTGGCCTTGCTCTGGCTCTACGCAGCGCTGGTAGACACCAGTGATGCTGCGCCTGACCAGCTCTTTGTTGATTATGGTATAGGCTGCCGCCCGACGTTGTACTTGCCGAGCTGAGGTCTCATCAGTTGGTAGCTCTTTGTTCACCAGGAATTTGAGGATGGGCTGGGCCCATGAGGGTGCTGCTATTTCTTCAACTACCAGAACTACGACTTGGATGAGGGCGGCTGGGCTGGGAGGCGGCAGGCTGGAGTCAACAGCCACTTGCTGGGCTGATGAAGTCCCCAGGCCGACTAGCGCGGTCCTTGGGCCGAGTTCTGGAATCTTCGAGTCCGTCACCGCAGTCCCCGGGCCGGGCTCGACTGTGGCAGCTTTGGAGTCGCCCGCCAAAGTCCCTGTTCCGACTGCCGGAGCTCTGGAGTCGGATCCGCCATCTTCGGGAGGAGCCAGCACAAAAATGGAGTCTGATTCTGGTGAAGGCTTGACAGACGGCTTGAGGAGGCGTTGAAGGGCGACGCCAGATGGTATTGCTTGGCGGGTAGAGCCGATTCGTGCCAAGCCGTCTGCTTGGTCGTTGTCGTTTCTTGGCACATGGAGGAACTCGCACCCTTCGAAATACCCACTGAGTTGCTGCACGAGGAAACGGTAGCTCGCCATGTTTGCGTCTTTCGCGTCCCAGTCGCCAGATGACTGCTGGACCACTAAGTCCGAGTCGCCATAACACAAGATCCAACGGATGCCAAGTTCTTTGGCAAGCCGGAGCCCGTGAATGAGCGCCTCGTACTCGCCCACGTTCTTGGAGGCGGCAAAATGGATTTGTAGTGCATATTTGAGCTTGTCGCCTTTGGGAGAGGTGACGACGACGCCGGCTCCCAAGCCGGTGCGCATCTTGGAGCCGTCGAAGTGCATCCGCCAATGGGTGGAGTCAGGCGCTGGAGGTAGGTACTGGGTCTCGGCCCAGTCGACGAGGAAGTCGGCTAGTGCTTGTGATTTGATAGCAGTGCGGGGCTGGTAGTAGATGGTGTAAGGAGCCAGCTCTATGGCCCACTTGGCCACTCGACTAGAGGCATCTCGGCTACCGATGATCTCGGCAAGTGGAGCCGTGCAGACCACTGTGATTGGATGCTCTTGAAAGTAAGGCTTCAATTTCTTGGCAGCAAAGTGCACGCCATAGCACATCTTCTGGTAGTGAGGGTAGTTCTGCTTGGAGGTCGACAGTACCTCGCTCAGGTAATATACTGGTCTCTAGACAGGTAGCGCCTTGCCTTCCTCCTTACGCTCTACTACAATGACTGTGCTGACTACTCGACTGGTGGCGGCGATGTACAGGAACATAGGTTCCTTGGGAGTCGGAGCCGCCAGGACGGGTGGAGTAGTCAGCATCTTCTTCAATTGGTGGAAAGCTTCGTCCGCCTTATGGTTCCACTCGAACAAAGTGGTCTTCTTCATGAGTTGGTATAAGGGGAGAGCTTTCTCGCCCAGCCGACTGATGAATCGGCTGACGGACGCCAAGCAGCCGGTGAACTTCTGCACATCCAGCAGTCGGCTAGGTACCTCCATTCTCTCAATGGCCTTGATTTTTACTGGGTTGCATTCTATGCCACGTTCAGAGACCAGGAAACCTAGCAGCTGGCTGGCTGGTACTCCGAAGACACACTTCTCGGGGTTGAGCTTGATCTGGAACCGGCGCAGGTTCTCAAAGGTCTCCTTGAGGTCTTCCAGCAGTGTTCCTCGTTTTTCCGTCTTCACCACCACATCGTCCACGTAAACGTGGGCGTTCCTGCCGAGCTGCTTGAGGAGGCACTTCTGCATGCAACGCTGAAAGGTGGCGCCGGCATTCCTTAAGCTGAACGTCATGGTGAGGTAGCAGAATGCTCCAAACGGCGTGATGAAGGCGGTCTTCAATCTGTCAACCGGATTCAGCTTGCTGGTGATATCCTGAGTATGCATCCAAGAAGCTCAACAACTCGCATCCGGCTGTGGAGTCTATCACCTGGTCAATTCTTGGCAGAGCAAATGGGTCCTTGGAGCAGGCCTTGTTGAGGCTTGTGTAGTCAATACACATTTGCCATTGCTTGTTCTTCTTTAGCACCAGGACCGGATTTGCCAGCCACTCCAGGAAGAAAACTTCCATAATGAAGCCGACTGCTAGGAGTCGGGCTATTTCTTCTCTGACAACTCTTCTCTTCTCTTTTGATAAGCGGCGCAAGGGCTGCCTGACCGGCTTTGCATCAGATCGGACGTGTAACTTGTGCTCGGCGAAATCCGTCGGTACACCTGGCATGTCCTTGGGAGACCATGCGAAGATGTCCCGATTCTCATGGAGCAAATCGACGAGCTCGCCTTCCTATTTGCTGTCGAGGTTTGCACCTACGACGGCGTGCCTCTCTGGGCGCTCCGGATCCAAGGGTATCCTCTTTGTCTCTTTGGCCGGCTTGAACGAACCTTCCGCTTCCGACTCCTTCGGGTCGGGCGATATCTCTGGCTGCTTGCCGGCCATCGCCACAACTCGCTCAAGGAGTCACTTCTCGGCTGCAATCACCAGGGACTCGGCCAGCCGACTGCTCTCGGCCGTGCAAGCGGACGACTTCCGGTAGTCACCGGCCATAGTCAGAATTCCCCTGGAACTGTGCATCTTCATCTTGAGGTAGGCGTAGTGGGGGACCGCCATGAACTTGGCCAAGGCGGGCCGGCCAAGTAGCGCATGGTATGGGCTCTCAAGGTCCACTACCTCAAACCAAACAGACTCTCTTCGGAAGTGATCTTTGTCCCCAAAGAGGACGTCAATCAGGATCTTGCCGATTGGTGAGTAGGAAAGCCCAGGAACAATGCCATGGAACACAGTTCGGCTGTTCTGAAGCTGTCTCTGCTTGATTCCTAACTTCTCCATGGTGTCCTTGTACAGGATATTGATGCTGCTGCCCCCATCTATCAGAACTCGCGAGAAACGCGTGGCCCGTTTGTCCGTGGAAAAGGTGCCGTCCAGGACCAAGGCGTAGGAGCCCGGACTCGGCATCACTTCTGGGTGCTCAGCCCTGCTCCAGCTGATGGGCCTATCAGACTAGTGCATGAACTCTGGCGTCTCTGAGGCTACTGCATTCACCTCTTGTCGCTGCAGCCGCCTGCTGCGTCGATCATCAGCCACACTGGTGAACACCACGTAGGCTCCGTGCTCTTCAGGGTATTCGTCTTGTACCGCACCGACTGTCCTGACTGCCGGCTACTGGGGCGGAGGCAGAGGCGGCTGCCCAGCAGGCGGGGGTGGCAGGAGGCCGTCTTCCTTGGCGATCCTGGTGAGCCAGTGGCACTTCCGGGTGGTGTGATTCGACGGCTTCGCGCCGCTGTGGAACTTGCAAGGTCCATCCAAGGTCTGCTCGTAGGAGAAGGCCGGCAACCAGTTCGGCTTGCCGCCTTTCTCTCATTTGGGCGGAGGCTGCTCTTCTGGCTGCTGGGCTTCAACGGTCGCGACCTGCCGGCTGCTGGAAGCCGGCTGCGGGGCCTTGCGCTTGTCATCGCCCTGCTGTTGTCGCCGGCCGGCGTCTGCCGCCGGAGTTCTTGGAGCCTGAGGAGCTACTTTGCCGGTCGTGCTGATTTGAATTTCTGTCTTCATGGAGGAGTCGGCCGTAGCGTACTTATCCGCTATGATCAGCAGCTCGTCGAGGGTTTCTGGCTCGTCGCAGAGGAGCTTGTGCTTGAGGAGGGTGCCTTCTCAGCACCCGACTGTGAAGTACTCGATGGCCTGCACCTCGTGCACGCCCTCGCAGGAGTTCCAGAGCTCAGCCCAACGCGTGAGGTAGTCGCGAGTCGACTCGTCAGGACCTTGCACGCACAAGGAGAGCTGACGAGGCTTGGAAGGACGCTTGTATGTGCTGGTGAAATTGCGGACGAACGCTTCGGTGAAGTCGACCCGGCTGTTGATGCTGCGGGGCTTTAGGCTGTTCAGCCATGTCTGGGCCGTGCCCTGGAGCATGAGCGGAACGTACTTTACGGCGACACGCTTGTTGCCATTTGCTATGCTGACAGCCATGGAGTAGTTGACTAGCCAGTCTTCCGGCTTCACGTAGCCGGTATACTTGGGCATGTCTCTTGGGAGCGTGAACCCTCTGGGAAAGGGCTCGTCTTGAATTCGGGGCCCGAAACAAGGCGGACCCAGCTCGTCTTTTTCTTCCAGCGCTAGGGAACGGTGAAGTCGGTCGATCCGGTGGCGGGCGTCATTCTCTCCAACTCCCTCTCGGCGGCCAAGGCGGTCACCGAGAGTCGGATGGTCAACAGGCGGCGGGGAGACTCGCCTTTCCTTGCGGGGACGGGAGGCGGACAGTCGTCCCGTCGTTCCACTGCTCTCGGGCGGCCATCTCGGTCGCGCTCTATGGTAATCCGAGTCCAACTGTGGCTGACAGCCGGCTCCTTGTCCTTTCTTCCTTGGGCACCGCCAGTCGTTGTCCGAGACGTCGCGCCTTGATCTCGGTGCGGGTCGTCGTTTGGCCGCTGCGGCGCCTCCGTGCGGCAGCCGGCCTCGTTCTGCGCGGCGGCCGCGTAGAGGAGCCGCTGGACTCGCTCCATCATGAGGCAGCGCTCTTCGCCCTCGAAATTGTCCAGCTCATCTGCCGCTGCCTGGGGGGCTCGGATGTTCTCCGCCGGCGTGGCATACACGGGGCGGCTAGCCCCAAACAGGCTGGCGATGGCTATGCCGCGCTGCTGAACCGCGCCAAGGCGGCTGGGCCCTGCCGGGGCCGGCGAGCCGCCAACAGCGCGATCCATCTCCCGTTGGTAAGGTTCTGACAAGCGTCTCATGCTGGCCAGCTTCTTCGCGCCTTCAACAAGCTGAAGGCAGCGCGCTTCTAACGTCTCTGCGTCAGCATCTTCCGGAATGGGCGCAGCTAGGTCTTGCAGCGCCGCGCCGAGTGAGTCGGGCGCCCCTCCGCCAGGGAACTCGTCATGACAGATGACCAGCACCTCAGTGACGGTGCTTCCGTCGCTCCCCGCGTGGGGGAGAGGTTCGTCATAGACCACCATGTTGGTGGGGAACGCGTCGACCGACGGGGTGTCGGAGTCGACCAGCATCGCGTCAGTGGAGCCTACAGACTCCAAGTCTACGGCAGGCTCGCCGGAAACGTGGAGTTGATCGAGGAGGCCCGCAAGGAGGTTTTCGGGGCCGCCAGCGCCTGCGTCGGACGCAGGTTCGTCGGAGAGGCGGACCTCGCCGACAAATTCAGCCAAGGAGCTGGCTACGCAGGCGATCTCAACGCCACGCAGCGCGTCGACGCAAACTTCGTCTGGCGTTCCTGGCTGGCTGCGCTCGCATGGGAGGAAAAGGGTTCCCGTCCAGAACAGATCTCCGGACGGCGATGCACCAGGCCCCACGATGGGCGCCAAATGTTGGGGGTTTGGTGCGACATATGCCAATGGATGGCTTATCATGGTGGGGGCGAGTAGAACGTCGCCGGTGCCTGGAAACGGGGTGAGGCGAAGACATGCACGCCGATGAATCTTACCCAGCTTCGGGGCTCTCCGGGGAGATAATACCCCTACTGCTGCTCTGCGGGGTCTCCGCATGATCACTATGGTCAAGAGTTTACACTGTTGCTCCTTGAGCTATGTCTGGTGGTAGGAGAGGGCAAGGCTAGCTCTCTCCTCCTATCTGGTATGGTATAGAACTACTGGCATCCAACCCTTTGCATGGGTGCCCTGGGGGCTTATATAGGCCTACCCCTAGGGGTACAATGGTAATTTGACTGGGCGCGGGCCCAGCCGTCAGTGCCTCCGACCTTCGTCTTTTCCGTCGACTGTTGGGGCCCGCCGACTGGTGGGCCCCGCTGACTGGTCTGGTATGGAGCCGACAGGCCGCGTCTGCCGCGGGCGTGTCTTGCCAGCTGCTGATTACTATAGCCGTGCTCCTAATGACGCAAGCTTGCTCATGGGGTCGTGGCAACAGCCCCGCCGCCTGGCGGGCGATCACTGTGGCCACTTCCCATCTCTTCTTGATTAATGGCGCGTGGGTCCCGGGGGAGGGCTCGGCCGACTCCCCCGGGCCGACTCCCGACGGGTCCGACTGGCGGTTCTCCCGCCGTCTCCTGAGGTCTTGTTGACTGGTGGGCCCCACTGCCTCCAGGCCGTATAGACAAGCCGTCGTGGGCGCAGGACCCGGTACAGTGGTGCTGATGTCAGGGCCGGCCGGGTAACAGTGCCACGCCGCAGGGAGAACTTCCCTAGTACGGCGTGCTGTAGCCATGCCTGCCCTTGGTAAGGGGCGAGGAGTGGGCTTCATTGTAGCCACGCCCCTGCAAAAGGGATGTCCGAAATCCCGCTCATAAAAAAGATGAACTTGGGTCGGATTCGTTTTCGCGCAGAAAACAGATCCGAAAAGTGATGCACTAATCGGAAGGTTCCTGGAGTTTGGACGGTCGGATCGAGCTGAAATTTTGAGAGGTGGTAGATATAGGAATTCTGCAGCCGATCAACGGTTGGATCTTCCAAAGGACTTCCGAGCTAGAAGCTGGACACCATGCCCTAAACTCATCCAAATTCCCATCCAGATTTGACAGGGCTCCGGTATATCGTGGATTGCCAGAGATTCCTCCATCGGAACTCGACGAAATTTTCCAGGGTTGTTATAGACTCAATTCCGCACAATTCCACCAAAGCGATCGTCAAAGCGATACTCGAGGAGGTGGTGGCGGCAGATACGAGTTTGCTGTCAAAAAAAACAGCACGGTTGCTTGAGGGCAATGTTGACGTTGAGCCCCCGAGCTTCATAGATGATTCCTCCGTGATCTTGATAGAGATCGGGGTTGATGTTTGATGAAGGCCCTCGTCCGAACATGGTGATCCGAACACGGGGCGCAATTCTTGGTCGAACCAAGGTGACCAGTCGAACTGGTGACGAAGACGCCGAAGTCGCAGTTGATCTGCAGGAGAGCCATCGATCCTTTTGTCGATCATACAGCGGAACTCTCAATGAAAGCACCAATGTCCGTGTCAAAACCGGCGGATCTCGGATAGGGGGTCCCGAACTGTGCGTCTAGGCCGGATGGTAACAGGAGGCAAGAGACACGAAGTTTTACCCAGGTTCAGGCCCTCTCGATGAAGGTAAAACCCTACGTCCCACTTGATTAATATTGATGATATGGGTAGTACAAGAGTAGATCTACCACGAGATCGGAGAGGCAAAACCCTAGAAGCTAGCCTATGGTATGATTGTTGTTCTGTATGTTGTATCGACTAGCCTGGCCCTGGTTTATATAATGCACCAGAGGCCTAGTGTTAACAAGAGTCCTAGCCGAATACGCCGGTGGGGAGAAGTCCTTGTCTTGATCGCCAAGTCTTTGTGGAATCTTCCTTGTATGCGGTAGCTGTCCGAACTGGCCCATGAGTATACGGCCATGGGGGGCCTCGGCCCAATCTAATAGATCGGGAGACGACGTGGTGAGTACCCCCTAGTCCAGGACACCGTCAGTTACCGTCTCGAGCCATGGGGCGCCCACGCGATCCGTAGATCGAGCGTGTTTGCCTTGCCTTGTCCTCCAACATGTCTCGTAAGTCCGGCGCATATTCTCGTGCCTTGATACGGGGTGCGGCTTGAGTGGAGGGCCGGGAGGCCTCTCTGTCGCAGCCACGAGGTGGCCGGTCGGCCGCATCAAGTTCTTTCTGCTCTAATCGTGGTAGCAACCTGCGCTTTGGGTAGCTCTTGGAGGGGCGTTCTAGTTTATGCTCTTCGGCCGCCAAGACTTCAGTCAATGTGTCGACCAGCAAATCTTGATCAGCTCTAAGCTGTTGCTGTTTTTTCTTGAGGCTTCTTGCCGTGGCCATAAGCCTGCGTTGAAAATGCTCTTGCTCGACGGGATCCTCTGGCACGACGAATTCGTCGTCGTCGAGGCTTGCCTCGTCTTCGGAGGGAGGCATATAATTATCGTCCTCGACCTCTCTGTCTGCCGCTCTCTCATGAGGGCTGGTTTCTCCATCCTCCCGTGCTAAGTCTTGCTGGAGGGGGTTTTCTTCGGCACATTCCGGAGTATTATTATCTCCCGTGCTGGGATCGCCGTATTTGTTTTGGCGGGATTTTGAGCGGCGCCGCTGACGCCGGCGCTTAGGCTGTTTCTTGGAGGGGTCCTCCTCCGCTGTTCCATCGCCATCTCCCTCTTTTGGGGTGTACACCATGTATATGTCATATGACGACGTGGCTTTCCAGGGCCTAGTAGGCGCTGGTTCTTCATCATCTCCTTCATCGGAATCCATACCGTCGATGTCTTCGGTGTCGAAGTCGAGGATGTCGGTTAAGTCGTCGACAGTGGCTACAAAGTGGGTGGTGGGTGGGCTTTGAATTTCTTCATCGTCCGTACCCCAACCTTGCTGACCGTAGTCCGGCCAGGGCTCTCCTGATAAAGAGAGAGACTTCAGTGACTTCAGGATATCGCCGAAAGGCGAGTGCTGAAAGATGTCCGCGGCAGTGAACTCCATAATCGGCGCCCAATCGGAGTCGATTGGCAGGGACGTGGAGGGTTCGGAGTCCGGCTCCTTGGAGTCACGAGTCTCGCAGAGTACGGGGCTAGTGTTCGGCTCAATCGCCGTTGGGGTCGCAGCCCCTGGGGTGGCGTCCAACCGCCCATCCTCGATCGGCGCAGTTGGCTCCGAATTAAGGGTTGGAGCCGATGCGGGTGCGGCCTCCAGGGCACTGTTCGGCGGCAGAGCTAGATCATGCTCGTCATGACAGTGCGGCGCGCTCGGCAGTGGCTCGAATCCGTCGAAGATCAAGTCCCCGCGGATGTCCGCCGTGTAGTTTAAACTTCCAAATCTGACCTGACGGCCAGGAGCGTGGCTTTCGATCTGCTCCAGACAGCCAAGAGAATTGGCCCGCAGTGCGAAGCCGCTGAAGACGAAGATCTGTCCGGGGAGGAAGGTCTCACCCTGGACTGCATCGCTATCGATGATCGTAGGAGCCATCGAGCCTGACGGCGACGACACAGAGGAACTCTCAATGAAAGCACCAATGTCGGTGTCAAAACCGGCGGATCTCGGGTAGGGGGTCCCGAACTGTGCGTCTAGGCCGAATGGTAACAGGAGGCAAGGGACACAAAGTTTTACCCAGGTTCGGGCCCTCTCGATGGAGGTAAAACCCTACGTCCTGCTTGATTTATATTGATGATATGGGTAGTACAAGAGTAGATCTACCACGAGATCAAAGAGGCTAAACCCTAGGAGCTAGCCTATGGTATGATTGTTGATGTGTATGTTGTCCTACGGACTAAAACCCTTCGGTTTATATAGACACCGGATAGGGTTAGGGTTACATAGAGTCGGTTACAATGGTAGGAGATCTACATATCCGTATCGCCAAGCTTGCCTTCCACGCCAAGGAAAGTCCCTCCCGGACACGGGACGAAGTCTTCAATCTTGTATCTTCATAGTCCTGGAGTCCGGCTGAAGGTATAGTCCGGCTATCCGAACACCCCCTAATCCAGGACTCCCGCAGCCATCATCACGGAGGGCTTCTACATCATCATAGCCCCTCCGATGAAGTGTGAGTAGTTTACCTCAGACCTTCGGGTCCATAGTTAGTAGCTAGATGGCTTTTTCTCTCTTTTTGGATCTCAATACAAAGTTCTCCCCCTCTCTTGTGGAGATCTATTCGATGTAATCTTCTTTTTTTGCGGTGTGTTTGTTGAGATCGATGAATTGTGGGTTTATGATCAAGTCTATCTATGAATAATATTTGAATCTTCTCTGAATTATTTTATGTATAATTGGTTATCTTTGCAAGTCTCTTTGAATTATCCGTTTGGTTTGGCCAACTAGATTGGTAGTTCTTGCCATGGGAGAAGTGCTTAGCTTTTGGTTCGATCTTGCGGTGTCCTTTCCCAGTGACAGAAGGGGCAGCAAGGCACGTATTGCATCGTTGCCATCGAGGATAACAAGATGGGGTTTGTTTCATATTGCATGAATTTATCTCTCTACATCATGTCATCTTGCTTAAAGTGTTACTCTGTTTTTAACTTAATACTCCAGATGCATGCTGGATAGCGGTCGATGAGTGGAGTAATAGTAGTAGATGCAGAATCATTTCGGTCTACTTTTCACGGACGTGATGCTTATATACATGATCATGCCTAGATGTTTTCATAACTATGCTCAATTTTGTCAATTGCTCAACAGTAATTTGTTCACCCACCGTAGAATACTTATGCTCTTGAGAGAAGCCACTAGTGAAACCTATGGCCCCCGGGTCTATTCTCTTCATATCAATCTCCATCACTTTAATCTTGCTTTGCTTTTTTACTTTGCCTTTTACTTTTCACTTTGCATCTCTATACCAAAAATACCAAAAATATTATATCTATTAGATCTCACTCACATAAGTGACCGTGAAGGGATTGACAACCCCTAATCGCGTTGGTTACGAGTAGCTATCGTTTTGTGCAGGTACGAGGGACTTGAGCGTGTCCTCCTACTGGATTGATACCTTGGTTCTCAAAAACTGAGGGAAATACTTACGCTACTCTGCTGCATCATCCTTTCCTCTTTGGGGAAATCAAACACAAGCTCAAGAGGTAGCAATAAGGATTTGTGGCGCCGTTGCCTGGGAGTCTACGCAAAAAGTCAATATACCAAGTACCCATCACAATCCCTATCTCTCGCATTACATTATTTGCCATTTGCCTCTTGTTTTCCTCTCCCCCCAATTCACCCTTGCCGTTTTATTTTCCCTCTCTCTCTATCCTCCCTCTCTGTTTCCTTTTTCCCTCGCCATGTCAGAACCAAAAAGAGTTGGGGGTTTTCTCCCAAGTTCTAGTGCTTTAGACAATCCTGCTATCTTATCTAAACTTATAAATCGGAATGCTATAGAACAACTTGCCGGAGTTATCAATGAGAACCTTAGTAATTTTGATGAAGATGATTCTGGAATTTTCCGTTATTTACTTGATGATTCTTTGAAAGATTCTTGGGATAGGTTGTTAAGGATTCGGGCTAGCTATGTACCCCAATATCAAATTGAGGTTTACTTAAAAAGCTTTTATGTTGGGCTGCCCGCTTCGTTCAAACAAGTTTTAGATTCTATTTGCGAGGGCGGTTTTCTTGAAGGGGACCCCATAGATACCTATGAAAGGATGAACACTATATTTGGGCACCCCATTAATGAGAAAACTGAAATCACATCCCTCTTCCGGTGGAGCTCCAGAACAGGCCCCAAGATGGGATCTCGTGGATATAGACAGTTGCGGCGGTGGAATTAGGTTTTTGACTCCCCTTCTGATCGTTTGGGGGTACGTGTGTATATATAGGAGGAAGAAGTACGCTGGAGGAGCAACGAGGGGCCCACGAGGCAGGGGACGCGCCCTATGGGGGCACGCGCCCCACCCTCGTGACCACCTCTTTTGTTCCTTGGAGCAGGGTCCAAGTCTCCTGGATCACGTTCGGTGAGAAAATCACGTTCCCGAAGATTTTATTCCGTTTGGACTCCGTTTGATATTCCGTTTCTTCGAAACACTGAAATAAGCAAAAAACAGCAATTCTGGGCTGGGCCTCCGGTTAATAGGTTAGTCCCAAAAATAATATAAAAGTGGAAAATAAAGCCCAATATAGTCCAAAACAGTAGATAATATAGCATGGAGCAATCAAAAATTATCGATACGTTGGAGACGTATCAACCATGAATAAAATGTGAACCACCATCAGTCATTAAATATCTAGGGACTCCAAATCTTGGGAAAATAACTCACTACAAAAAAAATACACTTCCGTGATGATACGTGTTTGTCACAGTAGGTCGCGTTTTCTGTCATGCATGTACATCCATGACAAATTTATGACAGAATCTAGATAGTCATACATGTGCTGTCGTAGAAGTGTTCCATGACATTACCAAAATTATCATCACGGAAGTGTCCACTTCCATGACGATAAATCGCGCGTCACAGAAGTGCTTTCGTCATGGGTGATCGACACGTGGCATCCACCGTAACCGAACACCGTTAAGCTATCGGGTCGGGTTTTGGATCCGATAACCCATTAACAGCCCCGACCAATGGGGATTTTCCACGTGTAAAATCATCATTGGCTGGAGGAAACACGTGTTGGCTCATCGTTGAGACAGATGTCAACCACTCATTGGACGGAAGGCGCCTATGATACGTCGACACGTGGCACGGCCCAACAGAGGTCCATTCCTGTGAAAAGGCCGGCCCGTTTGACTTGGTCAAAAGCTGGCGGGCCGGCCCATGGAAAGCCTGTTAACGGCATGTTCGAATATAGCCCATTTACAGCCCGCTAACCCAAGGCCCGTTACGCCCTATTCGTATTAGGCCCAGTAGCGTCATCTGGGCCATCCAATATGATTCCAGCCCGTTTTCACTTCTGGCCCATGTATGGCCCATGACGTTTTTCGGCCCATATGAGGCCCTATGTAACTCTTGGCCTACTAACGGCCCATGGTGAAACTGGCCTGTAATGAACAGTGTATCACTTTACACCCATTAACGGCCCGTGGTGAAACTGGCCCGTAATGAACAGTGTATCACTTTATACCCATTAACGGCCTGTTATTCCGTTGGGCCGTTTCCAGCCCATGTTATCTTTCGGCCTTCTCAGAGCCCATTTATTCTTGGGCTCATTTCCAGCATTCGTTTACTTACGGCCCGTTACTGTCATTTTCTGCTTGTGGGCCAAATTCAGCCCGTGGTTACAGTCGGCCCATTTGTGGCCCGTTAATACGTTGGGGCTGATTTCATAGCGTCATCAAATACGGCCTATTAACGATGGCCCGTTATGGTCGGCCCATGAATGGACGATTCCAACTCTAGCCCGTTTACGGCCATAATGCGGTCTGTTTGGCCCATGTTTGGTCAATTGATTATACGGCCCGTATAAGGCCCATTGATAATACGGCCCATAGAAGGCCCATTATTTCTACGGCTCGTAGAAGGCCCACTGTTTCTATGGCCAGTAGGAGGCTCAGTGTCACTACAGTAAATATTAGCCCATGGTTATTGTGGCCTAGTTTTAAAAAATAGGTTATTGCAGCCACTAGCTAACCGCGGAAAAAGAACTGCAATGACTACAAGCAAACAAATAAACAAGACAACAAGGAAATAAATAAGCAAGCAACTAATGCTAGGCTATCATGGCTATTACACATAATACATCCACTGGGCATCAAAGTTCGCCACCAGTGCAAATATAGGGAACAAAGCAGCATATCATATACACTGGTTGTCAAAGTTGGCGACCAACGCAAATAAACGCCGCAGCAAAACAAATCCAGAACTGAAACCACTTCAGAAGATCTCAAGAAACAATATCCTGGGTACCCATAATGCTGGCACGATACTTAGCAAGCTTATTAAATTTCTCTTGTTTGGCGCTTAAATCCTCTAGCACTTGCTGTTGCACCAGAAAATATGCATCTGAATTCTGCAGGGACTTCCTCAGTCCTTCAGCTTCCTGTCGCAGCACATCTGATCGATGTCTTTGAACTTGAAGTTGAGACTCAAGAAGACGAACTGATTCAAGCAGCGAGTTCGAAGAGCTTGTGCCAGCAGTAGTGGCCAGTAACTCGAACACTACATCAAGACAGGACTTTTGGGTTCCCTCACCGTCGTCAAGATAGTTTTTATCAGCTTTCTTGGAGACCAACAGGGATGTCTCATTATCTTGAACCTTATCTGCATTACTTCCTTTACCATTGGATAACGTGGTACTGTTCTCCAATATTTTGTCCGCATTCTAAAAGAGAAACAAGCAGACACATCACATGTTTACCACGCGGCATCGGAGTGAAGTGTAGCTAAATCGGAGCAGCATCGCAAGCAAGAGCAAGAGCGAAAGCAGCAGCGCGAGCAAGAGCAATAGCAAGAGCATACCAGGCAGGGGACCGAGAGCGAGAGCAGAGCAGCAGCGTGAGCGAGAGCTAAAGCAGCAGCAGGTCCTACTGATGTGGACGTCGCCACCGAGGGAGCGACGCCGTGGAGGAAGTGGCCGGCGATGCCGCCGTGGATGGAGCCGCGCCATGTCGGCTCGGGACCGAGCGCCGGCAGCACCGTGAGATCGAATCAAGAAGAAAATGCGACGATTAGTGTACAACCTCTTTGGTGGCGCCGATTAGGCCACAACTCCATCTGAGGAAACGGTAATGATGATGCTCTTCCGATGGTGCAGGTGAAGACGGTGGTGTGGGAATGGAGGTGGCGCGAAATACGAGGGGAACGTCGGGGCAGCTCCTTGGAGGTGGAGGACGGGGTGGCTGAACCGGCGGGACGATGAGATCGATGACAGATCCTCATCCAGTACGGTGGATGAGGGACGTCGAGGTGTTGCTGTGGACAACGTCGTCGGGGAAGAGGCTCCGGCTGGGTGGCGGATGGAGCAGGGTGTGGGGTTTCGTCGCGGGTTTTCGCGGCCTCGGTGTACGAATGGGTGGGCGGATGGGATGGTAGTGGGGAACCATGGCTTAGAGACGCGCTTGTCCGAAATGTGGGGTAAGTTACGAAAGTACCCCCACCGATTTGAGGCGGTTCTTTCGGTTCAGGGGTACCACAGGCATTTCTCTGTCGGGATTTCACAAGAGGTGGGAGTTTTCACACTCGTTGTAATTTCGGAATAGCAAGGCGCGGGTTGATATGGAGGGAGTTGTCGGAGCACAACGAGACAAAGATATATCTTAAATATTTCGGGCTAATAAGGCGCGGGTTGAAATTTCTGGACAAGCCTAACGTGTACTGTACCAAATCAATGCGCCCTACAAATGTCATTCAAAACTTTGAATTCATGTTATGTTAAATTAAAATATTTCGCTACGTGTATAATGCATGCAACCTACTACTCAAATGAACGTTTTAGTGCATTCCAAACGTATATACTACCGCTTCAATATGAACTAAATTTGAATTCATCTCTCTATTTGAATAAGATCTACAGTAATGATTGTTGTGAAGTCAAAGCATTTGAATTCGTTTCTCTGTTTTAATAAGGTCTACAATCATCATTATTGTCAAGTTAAACCATCGTTTGTGTATTATCTTCACAGCACACCACATGATTAGTCTCGAGTTACATATGAACTATGTGTACTATATGAACTCGAACTAGATTTTTTGAATCCACTTTATTTTGATTTCAAATCACGTTACATTTCTAGCTCTAGCTAGATCTTCATAATCTAAACCATGTCTCATATGTATAATGTGTTTATCACATTATGTATGGTGCCCCGCCCCCTACACCTACAAGTATTTAGATGTGAGTTGCAAACACCACACATTACCACAAATTCAAATAAAATGTGAGAATGTTCGATATACACTAGTAGAAAACAGGGCTATGGTCCAGGCCGGCTCAGCCCATTAGTCCCGGTTCAGTGTAGAACCGGGACCAATGTGGGCATTGGTCCCGGTTCGTTAGCCCAGGGGGCCGGCCGGGCCACGTGGGCCATTGGTCCCGGTTCGTCTGGACCTTTTGGTCCCGGTTGGTGTGATGAACCGGGACCAATGGGCCTCGCTCCTGGCCCACCACCATTGGTCCCGGTTGGTGGCTTGAACCGGGACCAAAGGCTCCCCTTTAGTCCCGGTTCATGCCACCAACCGGGACCAATGAGGTGCCTATATATACCCCCTCGCGCAAGAGCAGAGCACAGTGCTCTGTTTTTTCTGGCCGAGGGGGAGAGGGCTTTGTGGTGCTCTAGCTCACCTCCTATGCACATGAGGTGTTCGATGGAATGCCCGAGCCACACTACTTAAGCTTTCTCCTCTCGAAGCTCGACCTCCAAGCTCCATTTTCCTCGAGATTTGTCTAGATTTAGCGGTCCGTCACGCCCCGTCCCCGTCTTCACCGCCGTCGAGGAGAAGATGATATTGGAGTTGCATGTTGCGGATGTCGTCGATGATCACAAGATCAAGATGGATGCAATGCGCTTGAAGATTAGAAAGATTAGAAAATATGCCATTCATACCGAGGCTTGGTATCATTAGGCCGTTGGATCAATTGTTACCTTGGTTGCGATTATGATCGCATTTGTTTTCGCATTGAAATGTTTTACATAGTTTCAATGTATGGTTTAATTAATTAGATGCTCTGGAGAGTTATATGTTGTTAGATGAGAACTATGTATGCACTTTGGTTTTAATGTGATGATGAACTTCTATTAATTTGGACACTTAATTATATATAATGCACGCAGATGAACCGGCAATGGATGTACGGTGACAGACACACCCGCGAGTACATTAAGGGCGTGCATGAGTTTCTCGATGCGGTTGAGGCAAACAAGCAGAATGGTTTTATGTGTTGTCCATGCACTGAATGTGGGAATACGAGGTCTTACTCTAACCGGAAAATCCTTCACTCCCACCTGCTTTACAAGGGTTTCATGCCACACTATAATGTTTGGACGAGGCATGGAGAAATAGGGGTTATGATGGAAGACGGCGAAGAAGAAGAGTACGATGACAACTATGTGCCCCCTGAATACGGTGATGCTGCAACGGGGGGAGCTGGTGAAGATCAAGAGGAACCAGACGATGTGCCCAATGATGCTGCCACGGGTGAAGCTGCTGAAGATCAAGAGGAACCAGACGATGTGCCCAATGATGATGATCTCCGCCGGGTCATTGTCGATGCAAGGACGCAATGCATTAGTCAAAAGGAGAAGCTGAAGTTCGATCGCATGTTAGAGGATCACAAAAAAGGGTTATACCCCAATTGCGAAGATGGAAACACAAAGCTCGGTACCGTACTGGAATTGCTGCAGTGGAAGGCAGAGAATGCTGTGGCTGACAAAGGATTTGAGAAGCTACTGAAAATATTGAAGAAGAAGTTTCCAAAGGATAACGAATTGCCCGACAGTACATACGCAGCAAAGAAGGTCATATGCCCTCTAGGATTGGAGGTGGAGAAGATACATGCATGCCCTAATGACTGCATCCTCTACCGCGGTGCATACAAGGATCTGAACGCATGCCCGGTATGCGGTGCGTTGCGGTATAAGATCAGACGAGATGACCCTGGTGATGTTGACGGCGAGCCCCTCAGGAAGAGGGTTCCTGCGAAGGTGATGTGGTATGCTCCTATAATACCATGGTTGAAACATCTGTTCAGAAACGAAGAGCATGCCAAGTTGATGCGATGGCACGGTGAGAACCGAAAGAAAGATGGGAAGTTGAGAGCACCTGCTGACGGGTCGCAGTGGAGAAAAATCGAGAGAAAGTACTGGGATGAGTTTGCAAAGGACCCAAGGAATGTATGGTTTGCTTTAAGCGCGGATGGCATTAATACTTTCGGGGAGCAGAGTAGCAATCACAGCACCTGGCCCGTGACTCTATGTATGTATAACCTTCCTCCTTGGATGTGCATGAAGCGGAAGTTCATTATGATGCCAGTTCTCATCCAAGGCCCTAAGCAACCCGGCAAAGAAATTGATGTGTACCTAAGGCCATTAGTTGAAGAACTTTTACAGCTGTGGAATGGAAACGGTGTACGTACGTGGGATGAGCACAGACAGGAGGAATTTAACCTTAAGGCGTTGCTGTTCGTGACCATCAACGATTGGCCCGCTCTCAGTAACCTTTCAGGACAGACAAACAAAGGATACCACGCATGCACGCAATGTTTAGATGACACTGAAAGTATATACCTGGACAAATGCTGGAAGAATGTGTACCTGGGCCATCGTCGATTTCTTCCGACCAACCATCAATGTCGAAAGAAAGGCAAGCATTTCAAAGGCGAGGCAGATCACCGGAAGAAGCCCGCCATGCGCACCGGTGATCACGTGCTTGCTATGGTCAATGATTTACACTACGTAATCTTTGGAAAGGGTCCCGGTGGACTAGCTGTTCCGAATGACGCTGAGGGACACACACCCATGTGGAAGAAGAAATCTATATTTTGGGACCTACCCTACTGGAAATCATAGCAATCACGCCCGACGGCCAACCTATTGAACCCCTCCGGACAAAGAGCGCATTTGTTGCTCAGTGCGGGGTTCTGGTTAGGGACAAGATCCCGATAAGCATCCAGCAATGGTTTAAGCCGGCTATAGAAGACCCTGAGGTGTCTTATGTCAATGATATGCAGAAAAATGATCTTTGGACTGAGCTGAAGTCAAATTTCACCCTACTGCCTGAGGATAATCCAGAGAACCCAGTTAAAGAGAAATTAATCATGTCTTTTGCTCTGAAGAGGATGGCAGAACTATTCAGGAGGTGGAAGAAAGAGCTGAATAAGTTTGTCGAAAATAATGAGACACCAGAATTCAAGGGCAGATATGAGAAGATCAGAGATCACTGGCCCGCATTTATGGCCCACAAGACATCAGAAAAGAGTAAGAAGATGTCGGCGACAAACAAGCAAAATGCTGTGAAGAAGAAGCTTCACCATCGTACGGGGTCAGGTGGCTACCTCGTAGCCCGGCCTAAGTGTTCCAAGACTGAGAATGATCTAGTTCACAAAGGGATCGAACCAGAGACAATTAACTGGCCAGACCGTTGCCGGACTTGGTTCTTCGGGGCTGGCGGAACACTGGACCCTGTAACAGGGAAGTGCATTTGGACGAATGATCAAATGGACATACCAGTCAGTAAGCTTAAGCAGTATATCGAAGCAGCGTAGGAAGGGGCATTCTTTCCAGACAGAGAGAACGACGAGCTCACAATGGCCCTCGGGAATCCTGAGCACCCTGGACGGACACGAGGCACGCCAGGCTCCATTCCGTGGAAGGTTGGGTTTCCGGACGCAGGCGGTTACAAATCCCATGAGATGAGGAAAAAAGTGCAGCAGACCCAAATACAGGCGCTGCAAGCAAGGATAGACGCGATAGAGGAATGAGAAGCAAATCACAGCAAACGTACTGCCGAAGCCTCCCCCGAAGATACCCCGCCATCTCAGCGCAGAAGCAGCGTGGCTTCCACCGAGCTGCTTCAGCTGGAAGATGCCTTGACGGCTCCTGCCAGCTATCCCGTGGATGCTATAACGGAGTCTCAAAATTGCCACCTTATGACGCAATGGATGAATTTGAAGGTCAAGGCGGCTGTTGGCTCTGTTTATCCTACTGAACCCGGCGCAACTTTTCACTGCCGGCCGATTCCAGAAGGATATGCTAGGGTGATGGTGGATGAGATAAGGAGGGATTTGAGGACCTCCAGCTTGACCACCCTACCGGTGAAGGGGAGACTCGGCTGGGGTCTGCTCTGAAGACTCCATGCCTATGGCGGAAGGAGCTCATCAACCTTCCGAACTGGACGCCACCGCCTCCTCCTCCTCCTCCGGCGAGTCAGGGCACTCCGCCTCCACCGCCTCCTCCTCCGGCGAGTGACGATTAGGGCCCTCGGCCGGCTCCTTCTCCGGCGCGTGGCGGCACTCCGCCTCCTTCTCCGCCTGCGCCGATGCGCCCGAGCAGCCAGCCTCCTCCTTCTCCGCCTCGTCAGCAAGGGCGGAAGAGACCTGCCGCCGCTCCAGCTGCTCCGGCGTGTCGTAGTCCTTCTCCTCCGCCGCTTAAGCAAGTAAAGAAGACAACCGCTTCGTCTGCTCGGTCGGTGTCTAGCAGTACAACCAGAGGCGGGAGGACATACAGATTCGGTCCTTCTCTGAAGACTCCAGAGAAGTTACCATATGAGAGGACCCTAGAGGAGAACGCCGAGATCACGCGAGAAGAAGTGAGGAACTTCTTTGAAGGGGTGAAAGCAAAGAAACATCCACCTCCGGAGGAGAAGGTAGATCGGGTGAAAGTGAAGCGCACTCTGGCTGCCCTGACAAAACCACCGAAGTCTGATCTGCCGAAAGGAAACTATGACCGCATTATTGGAAAGGAATTTGCCGAAGCGGAGCGGTCGGGAAGTACTGTCAGTGATCAAAGGCTGAAAGAACGACGAGCTGGGAAACAAATTGCCCAGCTCGGCGAACAAGCGAAGCAATCGTGCCCCCCGCTCAAGGTGCCTAGCCACAACGTCGATAATGATCCAAGGATGGTGCCCGGTTATAGAAATCTTGCAGATTACCTGCCCGACGAAGTACATTATGAACCCATGGAGGTGCAGATACAAAGATACGAGTACGGGAAGCCTCTCGTCAAAGATGAAAGATCTCTATCAACGATGATGCGAAGATTGCATGATTGGTACTTGAAAATCTGCAGAGACTCTGGGGGAGGAGTACTTTGTATGTGAAAGTTAAAAAGGAGCATGACCTCGTTGGAATTGATCTGTTGCCTGTTCCATTTGAGGAGTTCTATCAGTTTTTCAATCAATTGGCCCTCGATAAAACAATGGTCGCCTGCTACTGTCTGTAAGTAGTACTACTTCTGTCATTAAGTTTCTCTATATAGCTTAGCTCTTTCATTGCATGTATTTATAATCATCCTCACTATATTATGCAGATTGAAGATCGCCGAATTGAAGAAAAGACAAGTCGGTGATATTGGGTTCATTAACACATATCTCATAGATGCAACTCAGGTTAAACTTCATGCCGCAGCTACCGAGGCCAACTTGCTACGATCGTTCGTAATAAATCAAAACAAAGATATAATACTCTTTCCTTACAACTTCAGGTGAGTGTTACTATCTTGTGTGTATTCGGTTTCCCTTATATATTAGTCAAGGTTATAGTAATGTAATTCATGAGTTATGCATGTGTGTGGAGTTTCCACTATATTCTCCTAGAGATTAAGTTTGAGCAAGGAGTAGTAACCGTCTTGGACTCTAAACGAAAGGATCCCAAGGAGTATGCAGACATGACTGAAATCCTCAAGAAGTAAGTTAAATCGATCATTATCCACCATATCAGCAACTTTGTTCATTTCCTGATATCAAGTAATTGTTTTCTTTGTCCGGCAGGGTTTGGAGAAAATTCACCAAAACAGTTCCGGGACTGCCGAAGGAGCTGGAATTTAGACACCCGAAAGTAAGTACTATAGTAGCATGTTCCGCGCATCTCCTAGTGATTCAAGCGCTAGTTTCATCAATACCATTTAGCATTCTTGCTTATCAGTTTGATTGACCTCTATTTCTTGTAAAGTGGTTGTGGCAGGAACAAGGGAATAATTTCTATGGATACTACATCTGCGAGTCCATCCGCCACACGACCTGTGAGCGGGGCGGGTACTCTAACGAACAATATGAAGTACGTAAATAACAACATTCACAATTTTATTTTATTACCATCATTTGTGTTGAGTTTCATTCATTTATATATATATGTATTGACCCCCTTCTTCAAATTAGATGTTTCGGAAGCGGGATGAACTGCTAGCACCAGCTCGCATGCGAGCAATTCAAGAGGAATTGGCGGCATTCTTTCTTGACCACGTGATCCCTGAAGACGGAGAATTCTATGTGGACCCTGAGTCCGTATGATTATATTTGTAAGAGATAATTATTGTATATATGTAGCCGGTAGTGTCAGATAGATATACGAGAACTTGTTGTTCGACCAATCTCTCGGAGAAGGAGAGGTGGTCGATATCACTTCTCTCTGTATATATGCATATATGTTCATGACGATCTTCTGTTTCCTTCGTTTGCTTACTAGCTAGCTAGCGTGTCTAGTCCTCTCTATATACGTATGTATAATACGTAGCGTCGACCAAGCACGGACATAACAGAGGACACTTCTCTCTATTAATTATAACTAGCTAACACAATATATGAAACACCTAAATTAACCCCCCAAAACCCCCAACCCCCCCCCCCTTTCAAAAAAAAACAAAAACCCCAGCCACAGAAGTGCTGACGCGTGGATGCCTATTGGTCCCGGTTGGTGCCACCAACCGGGACCAAAGGGTCTCCTGACTGGGCTCTGCGCACTGCCCACGTGGAGGGCCTTTAGTCCCGGTTCTGGATTGAACCGGGACTAAAGGGGGGAGGTATTAGTACCGACACTTTAGTCCCGGTTCCGGAACTGGGACTAAAGGCCCTTACGAACCGAGACTATAGGCCCTTTTTCTACCAGTGATATAGTATTGTTTAGATTGTTCGATATTTAGTTGTAAGCTGCAAACGCCACACATTATCACAAATTCAAATAAAATGTGAGATTGTTTGATGTATAGTATGGTTTAGATTGTTCGGCATTTAGCTGTGAGTTGCAAACGCCATGCATTATCACATTATGGTATACCATGTGCACAACACGTGTATCACCTCTATATTCATGCATGCAATGTTTAAAACACTATGATCTCCTATTCAAATATATGAATCCGCTTTCATATCAAATTATGATCTTTGTTAGTCTCTTACACCCACACAATCCTCTATTGTAGCTACCACTAACTTTCTCTCGTGCATGCACACGCCCTCCTCGCCCCCCTCCCTCGGCATTCTATCCACCGGGCACATTCATTTTTTTTCTTTAGGTCGTTCTCCCAGAGTCTCCACAACTCCTTTCCGACACACACCACCGATCGATAAACTTCTCCAGCGATGCCTGCCTACAACATACAAACACACCTTCAATCTCCTCCTAGGAGGTGGTTTGCGGTTTATCCTTTTCTATCTCTCTATACAAATTTTCTAACATGCACTGCTGTACTACAACTGAATCAAATTTACTGAATATTACGTATGTAGAATACCAAAATATCTGTCTATGAATTAATGCACAAACTTCTAAGTGTCAAGATGTTGATTCTATCCAATTTTGGTATTAGTTATCTTATATTTATTGATCTTTGTATTGCTACTCAATGTTCTAAGCATGGATATAATGACTCTGTCTCATTTTGTTATTATTGCCATGTAAATGTTGTCATTACTTTTTTATTTTGTATAGTAAGTACATTTGATTGAGGCTAATATCCTGTTACTTGACATGGCAGTGACTATCTCTTTAAGGTTCTGCTTATCGGAGACTCAGGTGTTGGCAAGTCATGCCTTCTCTTAAGATTTGCCGTAAGAATCCCTATCTAAAGCATGATTTGTTCACTATCTTTTATAGGTCTTCCCTTTTTTAATATGCATCTTCATCTTAAAAGTTTGATATAAGTTTTCTTCGGGATATCATGGAAACTGTAAAAAAAATTAGGCTCAGTAAACTGTATGATTTCCCACTACTTAATACGAATGAGGAGTTCATTGTTGGTAGCTACTATTTCTCAACAACATGGAGATGATCCCTATAACAATCTTGTTGTTACTAGTTAATTTACTCTGACCTCCTTAATATCGACTCTTTTGTCAGGATGACTCATACCTGGAGAGTTATATCAGTACTATTGGTGTTGATTTTTGTAAGTATATTTACTTTCTTGGTCTGAGTGTTAATGTTCTGGCTACCTTAATTGAACTTGTAGTTTTGTTTTCTTCCAACTTTGTCGATAGAAAATACGTACCGCGGAGCAAGATGGAAAGACTATGAAGCTGCAAATCGTGAGTCCATTCTTTCTTTCATTATGTCCAATATGCATGTACCATCAAATCCAGATTGTACATCGTATCCAGATTTGACAAAATAGAAGACTTTATCGGGAAACATTTCATTTATAGCCCTCTTCTGTTTTGTGGAGTTTGCTGGATTTTCCCTTTGCATAATATAGCATGACGTTATTCATCAGTATTTATGTGGTTGTTAGTTGAGGCCAGTTTATAGGAAACAGAAACTCGACTACTCCCTCCTTCCATCTATATAGGGCCTAATGTGTTTTTCGAGGCTAACTTTGACCAAATACTAGAGCAATAATATATGACATGCAACTTACACAAAGCACACCGTTAAATTCGTGTGTGAAAGGAGATTTCAATGATATAATTTTCACATTGTGCATGTCATGTACTATTAATCTTATCAATAGTCAAAGGCGGTCCTAAAGAACACATTAGACCCTATATAGATAGAAGGAGGGAGTATGCCTGAATATGTAGGCAGTTGCACAACCCCCTTTTACCTTTTGGGTTTTTTTAGTTCCATCCATTTAAATTACCGTTGAGCATAAAGAATAAGAGTAGTTTAGCCCATTAAATTAAATGTTATAAAGTTTCTTAGTTCGCATAAAGAATCGCACTTTCAAGATGTTTTTAGATACCAAAGTGATGCCCATTTTGAACATCATATTTTTTTCAAAAAGGGGGGCTCCCCGGCCTCTGCATCATTTGAACATCATATTTAGAGGCCTGATAGTATGTCATTTAAATACTTGGGTGGTACGGTAGCTCATGCTGCACCTACTGTTGGCATTTGGCGATTCTTCCTTCCTTTTGTGTGACACATTACATTTAGTGATGCAAGATATCCTTTTCCTTTTCTTTAAACCCCTCTCTGGTACCTATGTTTTTATCAGTGGGACACTACTGGGCAAGAACTCTTCAGAACTATTACTAGCGGCTACTATCGAGGGGCTCACGGGATCATTGTAAGTTTGTTTATGTGAAAATCTTATTTTTATTTTTCACATGCTATTTAACATGCATAAATGTCCACATTTTTATATATTTTGAATACATATATACAAATGGGGTTGCAGATTGTCTATGACATGAAAGACCAGGATAGCTTCAACAATGTGAAGCAGTGGTTGAACGAGATTGATCGCTATGCTAGTGAGAATGTTAACAAGCTTCTTGTAGGGAACAAATCTGATCTCACTAACAAAAGAGTTGTATCATATGAGACAGTGAAGGTACCTTATGCTTTACTCATATCTGCTAAAGCATTCTTTCTGCTCTTTGTGTTCACGTTTGTTGTATGCAGGCATTTGCTGATGAGATTGGCATCCCATTCATGGAGACCAGTGCAAAGAATACCTTGAACGTTGAGCAGGCTTTCATGGCTATGTCTGCTTCAATCAAGGACAGGTGTGTGTTCCCAGACAGTTTAATTAGCACAGGCCATCCTACTAGTCCACTTTTTTTAACTACCATCATTTTACACTTTATTTACTGCTCATTGATGCTCTGTTCCTGTAGTACTCCCTCCGGTCCTTTTTACTCCCCACATTAGCTTTGTCTGAAGTCAAAGTTTGCTAAGTTTGACCAAATTTATATTAAAAAATATTAACATCTATAACATCTAATAAATATAATATGAAAATATATTCCGAGATGGATCTAATAATAAATGCGTTGTTATGTGAATGTTAATATTTTTTTTGTATAAACTTGATCAAAGTTGGATGAGATTGACTTCAGACAAACCTAATATGCAGAGTAAAAAGGACCGGAGGGAGTATCATAACCAAAATTGCCCTACACTCTTTAGCATGTTGCTGTTAACTGTTCTATGTTATTCCTCACGGTGTTGTTCTATATACACCTCATAGAAAGAGCATATAATTATGAATAAAAATCTTGGTTTCCAGGATGGCGAGCCAGCCAGCTGCAAACAGCGCTCGCCCAACGATGGTGCAGATACGCGGGCAACCTGTCGAACAGAAGACGAGCTGCTGCTCTTCTTGAAATGCAGGCAGCCGTCATCCGTGTTACCCAAATGGAGACGCAAACTTGGCCGCGCCATCCTTGAGTCCATGCTTCTACATAGGCCTACTACATCTTACACCTTCATTCCATTCTTTCTAGTGTACTTATTAGCTCTTGAATCGTTGGACTTGTAACACCGGACGGAGTTTGGAGACAGTATCTTCTTCTAGTTGTGTATCTTGAATAGTTATATGTTACGATTTGCAGCTGTTGCTTTTCTTTCCTAAATTTAAGGCGATTTCTACTTTTAGTTGATCAAATTGTCCCGTTCTTCGAAATATTATTCGACAGTATGCTTATCTTTATGGTATAAAAACTTCCTGATTATAACTTTCAAGGTGCACTTGTTGATTGTTGAAGGTAGCATTAGGAATAGCAGAACATTAGATCAACTGGGGCGTGTTTGGTTGCCTGGGCAAATTGCCAACATTAGATCAGTTGGGGCGTGCTTGATTGCCTACATCTTTTGTCTCAGTGGGCCTAGTTGAGTTGCCTGTATTTGTGCTATTGGTATGCAAAGCAGAGCTGTTTTGCTCACCCCGTGGTGATCTTACCACACAAATGCAGCACTTCATATCATACTAAGAATACTAGGCCCGTAAGGGATTCTTTTTCCTGGATTTTTTAAACTTTTTTTTTACTATTCTTGTCAATTTGACGCGTGTGACTGGGTTAATCATGTGCATAGCTTTTTTTAACAGGTTAAACAATTTTGCACGTTTCTCTCCTCCACCGCTTTGACCGGGCCTTCTGGGCTATTCGATTTACTTGTATACATGCCACGCGTATTTTGTCTGCCGGCCGCTTGCCACCGCGTGTCTAGTTATCTCTCGAGGGCTCGATTCCAGAAATTGCTACATCACAGGTTGCCACTACTATATAAAGGGCACGCTTTCTTGCCTAGGTTCTCATCTTGCCGCGTCGTTGGTCCGTCTCCCAAATTCCGGCGACGCCCACACCCCTAGCTCGCCGTGCTTCCCTGCCCCCCTCTCCGCACGGCCAGCTGGTGGCGCACGGGAACCATCACTAACCATGTATGGAGGGCACAAGGCGGCAGCGGCCACCTCTAGCCTGAGGCCCGAAAGGAACGCCCGGAGAGATGCAGCCATGGAGCTAAGCATCGCCAGCCTCATGAGCCCGCGCAGCCTGCGGGAGCCCCATGCCCGGAAGCGATGGAAGTGCTTCTGGATCGTGCGTGCCTCTCAGACGGCCGGCGTGCGTGACGTGGCGGCAGCGAGGGCGGGTCTTCCTTGTGCGCGTGCGTGTGGTGGTGAATGTGAGGGTTGGACTGCTGAGGCTGCAGCGACCTCGAGCACGACTACGCGGCGCAAGATTTAGTGGAGCAGGAGCTGGCCGTGGTCGGGCAGGTTCGGGGCGCAGGCGCAGCCGCGCAGGTACTCGGGAAACCACGCGCGTGATAGAAGGTACTGTTCTACACGCACATGCGCGCTCGCTGCCTCTTCAGGGTCAAGCAATTGCAGCTGAGTCTGCGGCTTGGTGCCTTGCAATAGTAGTATGTAATGTTTATTTCTTTGCCACTAATTCTAGGAATCAGAAGTAGCTTAATTGCATTATTAGCACAGTTGAAAAAAAACAGCAGGGGTATAGAGTACCATATATCATCATCTTTTATTGTGTTTTTTCCAGCAGCACCTGTCTTGTCGAGCCAGTCGCATAATCTTGCAGTTGCAGGGCCGAGCTGCTCCCGAGTGTGGTTTTGTATAGCTCAAGTTACGTGGTACCCCTTATCTTAACCATTTATTTTTGCATCATGATCCGTGCAGGCATATTTGTCATTTTTGTTTCTCTCAAACGAAACAACGTATAAACTTCAAACTTTGCAGGACAGCCAAACATTCTGATTACTATGTGGGAAAAAACTTTCAGATTTTTTCATGCATTTTAAATGCTAAAATTTATTTTTTTAATCAAAAAAATCCTCATTTTGTATATTTATGTTGGTCCAAAAAATCTGAAAGTTTTTTCGCACATTGAAGTTGTAAATTTTGTTTGATCTGCAAAGTTTGAAGTCTATATGTTTTTCATTTGAAAAAACAAAAAAGAGAAATCTTTTTGCTGTAAGTTAGTTGAAGAGTATGGATCTCAAAGCAATATTGAAGGGATGGAGATAAGAGGTTTCATGTAGCCTGAGCTACAGAGAAACTTTACCAGCTGCTCCCTGTCTATATATATATATATATATATATATATATATATATATATATATATATATATATTCTCTCCCTGTTCTTTTTATCTATCGGCCCATGGATCTGTTTTGAGTTGCACATTCCTTTGGCGCAGCAATGCATATATGATTCATGATTCGTTCAATATGGCTATGTTACATTTGATTCAAATCAAAATCAGACATACATCTGCACAATGATTATTTTAAACACCATTTCTTTGTTGTAACAGATATTGTGGAAGTGATTTCAGATGATAATTATCTGATTGATCCAGTCACTAGGATGTTCTCCAAAAAAATTAATGAGACCGCGAAGTACAGTGTAGTTCAGACCTTTTTGTTCCGTGTACACCATTTTAAACACCATAGACTCATTATTGCATCTCCCTTTTTGTTCCTTGTACAAAAACCGAACCTTGATCTATAACTAGAGAGGATGTTTGGCTTCTTACAGTGTAGTTCAGACCTACGTTTAATATTTCATTTATCTTGGTTTTGCTGTTCTCCTTGCCCTCGCATCTTCAGCCTCTTGCAGTCTCTACCCTGGTCCAACGCATTTCCAGTTCAGTTCGCCACTTTGATTCTTACTTTCCGTGATGTGATCTGGATGTGATACTTGCAGAAGGACTTGGATAGTGCCTTAATTTAAATAACACACGATTTAGTGAAGTTCCATGATCTTACTTCTCATCTGAATTTTAATTGGTGGTGTAAAGATCCAAACCAACTCTAGCTTATTCAGCTAGTAGTGAGGTTTGATGATCCTTAAGATATCATGTACGAGTACACACACAAAAAATGATGCATTTTGACATTTTGTAGAATTTACTGATGGTCAATATTATACAGGATCTATGACTTGCTTGCTCCTCTTCACATTTTATACTTGCTCTTATTTTGATTCCGGCCTTATTGCGTAGAGCATAACCTGGTTTCTAATGTTCAATTCTAACTAGCTGAACTTCGGATTAGTTGAATTGGGGGAGCTATATGTCTTCGGATTACTTTAACCTGGTTTCTAATACTAATCTCGGGTTTCTTGTTTAGATTCAGTAATCAGATCCAGTTTAAAGTTTCATTGTCTGCAGAAAATTTTATTCAGTGATCAACGGTTCTCCTCCAACTGAAATTTCATGTTTATGTTTTTTATTCTAACCCTGTGTCCATCTCCAGTTTACTCAAGAAACCAAGTAGGTGATCATGGAGGATGACACAAGTACATGCCAAGTCAGCGTAAAGCTGAGATGGGAAACCAAATTGAGCAACTTCAGAAGCGTAATGCACTATCCAAGGTAGACCACGATAGCAGGTAGTCTTGTCATCTTGCATCTTTCTTTTTCGAGGAATTTTGCATCTTCATATATCTTATGCATTGCTTATAGCTGTGGCACAGAACATGTAATGGAAGACTATTCTTTTTCTTATTGCATTTGTAACCTCTGTTTATTATACTGTAGAGAAGAGAACAACATATTTGATACTAATAGTTTCATTTCCATAGTGGTTGAAAAAAAACTGTCTGTAGTTTTCAGATATCTTGTCGATGCTAGCCAGGAAGAGCACCAAAGGAATGCACTGTACCACTAGATCACAGAGACCTACCCAGCTGGAGGATTGACGTCTCAGTTCTAGCTATAGAATATACAAGCAATGGTACCATTGTAAACTTGTAGTCTCGCCTACCATCATGTATCTTAAGGATGTAGCACCCATGCTTAAACCATGTATAACTATATCCATAAAGAGCTCCGCGCCATGGCTGAGCGCGTAGCCCTTTCAGGATCTGGTGGATCCAGCTCTAGCTCCCCCCCCCCCCCCCGCGCTCGTTGCTGGTGCCGGCGGTGGGTTCCTCCTTGGGACCCCTGGGTCCGAGTGGCCCGTCGGTACCGGCGGCCGGCGACACGCCGTGGCGGATGAAGCGGGGGCGCCGGGAGCATTCGCGCCCGCGCGCGGAGGGCGCGCGCACACTTCCGGCCCCTTGGCCGCCGCCGCACTATCGGCTGCCGGCTCGCTTCTTCGGCTACTGCTACAACTACGGAGAAGACGACCACATCTCGAGGGAGTGCACGAACCCGACCAAGTGTGTTCTCCGTGATGGCACCGGGAACAGCTCCAGGGACTGCCCGCTGCGGCGTGGCTCCTCGTCCGGTGGCAGCTCCCCCAGGCCGCCTGCTCGTCGGCAGCGTGTCTTCTCTCCGTCTCCGCCGATGCCTAGGCCGTCGCTGGGAGCGGTCCCCCCGCCCTCGCCGCCGCCCGAGGTCGTCCGGCTTGGTCGCTCTTGGAGCAATGTTGTGCGGGAGGACTCCAGTGAGGGATCGGTGGATGGCCCGGCCTTCGTCGTCCCCTTCGCCGGGCTCCCCCCCCCCCGGGGTGGAGGTTGTAAGGCTGCCGCCGGCGCAGCGGGTGGAGGAGCCATCCTGTTGCCACCTTGAGCGCTCCGAGGAGATGGAGCTGCTGGAGGGGGAGCTTGCGCACGCGATTGTGGTTACCATCGTCCGAAACCGCCCGGCGGTGGATCTGGCCAGTGCGGCGGAGGCTCTTCATGCTGCATTTGACGTCGGGCCGGCGTCCATGTCCATCCGTGCCTTCTTCCCCGAGGACTTTCTGGTGCTCTGCGACTCCATTCACCTCCGGCAGCGCATGGCGGATCGCGGTCGGGCGGACGGCCCGGGCTTCACGCTGACGCTCCTGTTGGAAATATGCCCTAGAGGCAATAATAAATTAGTTATTATTATATTTCCTTGTTCATGATAATCGTTTATTATCCATGCTAGAATTGTATTGATAGGAAACTCAGATACATGTGTGGATACATAGACAACACCATGTCCCTAGCAAGCCTCTAGTTGACTAGCTCGTTGATCAATAGATGGTTGCGGTTTCCTGACCATGGACATTGCATGTCGTTGATAACTGGATCACATCATCAGGAGAATGATGTGATGGACTAGACCCAATCCTAAGCCTAGCACAAAGATCGTGTAGTTCGTATGCTGAAGCTTTTCTAAATGTCAAGTATCATTTCCTTAGGCCATGAGATTGTGCAACTCCCGGATACCGTAGGAATACTTTGGGTGTGCGAAACGTCACAACGTAACTGGGTGGCTATAAAGGTGCACTACGGGTATCTCAGAAAGTGTCTGTTGGGTTGGCACGAATCGAGACTGGGATTTGTCACTCCGTGTGACGGAGAGGTATCTCTGGGCCCACTCGGTAGGACATCATCATAATGTGCACAATGTGATCAAGGAGTTGATCACGGGATGATGTGTTACGGAACGAGTAAAAAGAGACTTGCCGGTAACGAGATTGAACAAGGTATTGGGATACCGACGATCGAATCTCGAGCAAGTACAATACCGCTAGACAAAGGGAATTGTATACGGGATTGATCGAATCCTCGACATCGTGGTTCATCCGATGAGATCATCATGGAACATGTGGGAACCAACATGGGTACCCAGATCCCGCTGTTGGTTATTGACCGGAGAATGTCTCGGTCATGTCTGCATGGTTCCCGAACCCGTAGGGTCTACACACTTAAGGTTCGATGACGCTAGGGTTATAAAGAAAGTTTATATGTGGTTACCGAATGTTGTTCGGAGTCCCGGATGAGATCCCGGATGTCACGAGGAGTTCCGGAATGGTCTGGAGGTAAAGATTTATATATGGAAAGTCCTGTTTTGGTCACCGGAAAAGTTTCGGGTTTTATCGGTAACGTACCGGGACCACCGGGAGGGTCCCGGGGGTCCACCAAGTGGGGCCACAAGCCCCGGAGGGCTGCATGGGCCAAGTGTGGGAGGGGACCAGCCCCAGGTGGGCTGGTGCGCCCCCCCCACAAGGGCCCAAGGCGCCTAAGGGGAGGAGGGGGGCAAACCCTAAGGGCAGATGGGCCTTAGGGCCCATACCTGGTGCGCCTCCCTCTCCCCCTCCACCTGGCCGCCACCCAGATGGGATCTGGGGGCTGCCGCCACCCCTAGGGAGGGAACCCTAGGTGGGGGCGCAGCCCCTCCCCTCCCCCTATATATACTTGAGGTTTGGGCTGCCCAACACACACGAGTTTCTGACCTCTCCCTGGCGCAACCCTACCTCTCTTTCTCCTCATATCTCGCGGTGCTTGGCGAAGCCCTGCTGGATCACCATGCTCCTCCACCACCACCACGCCGTTGTGCCGCTGCTGGATGGAGTCTTGCTCAACCTCTCCCTCTCTCCTTGCTGGATCAAGGCATGGGAGACGTCCCTGGGCTGTACGTGTGTTGAACGCGGAGGTGCCATCCGTTCGGCACTAGGATCTCCGATGATTTGGATCACGACAAGTACGACTCCTTCAACCCCGTTCTCTTGAACGCTTCCGCTTAGCGATCTACAAGGGTATGTAGATGCACTCTCCTTCCCCTCATTGCTGGTTTCTCCATAGATAGATCTTTGTGACACGTAAGAAAATTTTGAATTTCTGCTACGTTCCCCAATAGTGGCATCATGAGCTAGGTCTATGCGTAGTTTCTATGCACGAGTAGAACACAAAGTAGTTGTGGGCGTTGATTTTGTTCAATATGCTTACCGTTACTAGTCCAGTCTTGATTCGGCGGCATCGTGGGATGAAGCGGCCCGGACCGACCTTACACGTACTCTTACGTGAGACTGGTTCCACCGACTGACATGCACTAGTTGCATAAGGTGGCTAGCGGGTGTCTGTCTCTCCCACTTTAGTCGGATCGGATTCGATGAAAAGGGTCCTTATGAAGGGTAAATAGCAATTGGCATATCACGTTGTGGTTTTTGCGTAGGTAAGAAACGTTCTTGCTAGAAACCCATAGCAGCCACGTAAAACATGCAAACAACAATTAGAGGACGTCTAACTTGTTTTTGCAGGGTATGCTATGTGATGTGATATGGCCAAAAGGATGTGATGAATGATATATGTGATGTATGAGATTGATCATGTTCTTGTAATAGGAATCACGACTTGCATGTCGATGAGTATGACAACCAGCAGGAGCCATAGGAGTTGTCTTAATTTATTTATGACCTGCGTGTCAACATAAACATCATGTAATTACTTTACTTTATTGCTAACCGTTAGCTGTAGTAGTAGAAGTAATAGTTGGCGAGACAACTTCATGAAGACACGATGATAGAGATCATGCTGATGGAGATCATGGTGTCATGCCGGTGACGATGATGATCATGGAGCCCCGAAGATGGAGATCAAGAGGAGCAAAGTGATGATGGCCATATCATGTCATTTTTTGATTGCATGTGATGTTTATCATGTTTATGCATCTTATTTGCTTAGAACAACGGTAGTAAATAAGATGATCCCTCATTAAAATTTCAAGAAAGTGTTCCTCCTAACTGTGCACCGTTGCGAAAAGTTCGTCGTTTCGAAGCACCACGTGATGATCGGGTGTGATAGATTCTTACGTTCGAATACAACGGGTGTTGGCGAGCCTAGCATGTACAGACATGGCCTCGGAATACATGCAAAACACTTAGGTTGACTTGACGAGCCTAGCATGTACAGACATGGCCTCGGAACACAAGAGACCAAAAGGTCGAGCATGAGTCGTATGGTAGATACGATCAACATGAAGATGTTCACCGATGTTGACTAGTCCGTCTCACGTGATGATCCGACACGGCCTAGTTGACTCGGATCATGTAATCACTTAGATGACTAGAGGGATGTCTATCTGAGTGGGAGCTCATAAGATAAACTTAATTATCCTGAAGATAGTCAAAAGGTCTTCGCAAATTATGTCGTAGCTCGCGCTTCAGTTCTACTGTTTAGATATGTTCCTAGAGAAAATTTAGTTGAAAGATGATAGTAGCAATTATGCGGACTAGGTCCGTAAACTGAGGATTGTCCTCATTGCTTCATTGAAGGCTTATGTCCTTAATGCACCGCTCAGTGTGCTGAGCCTCGAATGTCGCCTGTGGATGTTGCGAACATCTGACATACACATTTTGATAACTACGTGATAGTTCAGTTAAACGGTTTAGAGTTGAGGTACCGAAGATGTTTTGAAACGTCACGAAACATATGAGATGTTTCGAAGGCTGAAATTGGGATTTCAGGCTCGTGCCCACGTCAAGAGGTATAAGACCTCCGACGATTTTCTTAGCCTGCAAACTAAGGGAGAAAAGCTCAATTGTTGAGCTTGTGCTCAGATTGTCTGAGTACAACAATCATTTGAATCGAGTGGGAGTTGATCTTCCAGATGAGATAGTGATATTTCTCCGAAGTCATTACCACCAAGCTGCTAGAGCTTCGTGATGAATTATAATATATCAGGGACATATATGATGATCCTTGAGATATTCGCGATGTTTGACACCACAAAAGTAGAAATCAAGACGGAGCATCAATTGTTGATGGTTGGTGAAACCACTAGTTTCAAGAAGGGCAAGGGCAAAAAGGGATGCTTCATGAAACGTCAAATCAGCTGCTGCTCTAGTGAAGAAACCCAAGGTTGAACCCAAACCCGAGACTAAGTGCTTCTGTAATAAGGGGAATAGCCACTGGAGCAGAATTACCCTAGATACTTGGTAGATGAGAAGGCTGGCAAAGTCGATAGAAGTATATTGGATATACATTGTGTTAATGTGTACTTTACTAGTACTCCTAGTAGCACCATGGTATTAGATACCGGTTCGGTTGCTAAATGTTAGTAAACTCGAAATAAAAAAGCTGCGGAGTAAACGGAGACTAGCTAAAGGTGAGCTGGCGATATGTGTTGGAAGTTTTTCCCAAGCTTGATGTGATCAAGCATCGCACGCTCCCCCTACCATCGAGATTGGTGCTTGCGTTGAGCATAGACATAATTGGATTATGTCTGTCACAATACGGTTATTCATTCAAGGAGAATAATGGTTACTCTGTTTATTTGAATAATGCCTTCAATGGTCTTGCACCTAAAATGAATGGTTTATTGAATCTCGATCGTAGTGATACACATGTTCATGCCAAAAAGATATAAGATAGTAATGACAGTACCACCTACTTGTGGCACTGCCACGTAAGTCATATCGGTATAAAACGCATGAAGAAGCTCTATGTTGATGGATCTTTGGGCTCACTCGTTTTGAAAAGTTTGAGACATGCGAACCATGTCTATTGGTGTATATGCATGAAGAAACTCCATGCAAATGGACCATTTGGACTCACTTGATTTTGAATCACCTGAGACATGCAAATCATACCACATGGGCAAGATGACTGAAAGCCTCGTTTTCAGTAAAATGAAACTAGAAAGCAACTTGTTGGAAGTAATACATTTTGATGTGTGCAGTCCAATGAGTGCTGAGGCGTGTAGTGGATATCGTTATGTTCTTAATTCACAAATAATTTGAGTAGGTGTTGAGTATATTTACTTGATGAATCACGAGTCTGAATTATTGAAAGGTTCAAGTAATTTCAAGGTGAAGTTGAAAGATCGTCGTGACAAGAGGATAAAATATCTATGATATGATCATAGAGATGAATATCTGAATTACGAGTTTGGCACAGAATTAAGACATTGTGGAAATTGTTTCACAACTAATATAGCATGAAACACCATAGTATGATGGTGTGTCCGAACATCATAACTGCACCCTATTGGATATGATGCATACCATGATGTCTCTTATCGAATTACCACGATAGTTTATGGGTTAGGCATTAGAGACAACCACATTCACTTTAAATAGGGCACCACGTAATTCTGATGAGATGACACCGTATGAACTATGGTTTAGAGAAACCTAAGCTGTCATTTCTTAAAAGTTTGGGGCTGCAACGCTTATGTGAAAAAGTTTCAGACTGATAAGCTCGAACCCAAAACGGATAAATGCATCTTCATAGGACACCCAAAACAGTTGGGTATACCTCCTATCTCAGATCCGAAAGCAATAAGGGATTGTTTCTAGAATCGGGTCCTTTCTCGAGGAAAAGTTTCTCTCGAAAGAATTGAGTGGGAGGATGGTGGAGACTTGATGAGGTTATTGAACCGTCTCTTCAACTAGTGTGTGGCAGGGCACAGGAGTTGTTCCTGTGGCACCTACACCAATTGAAGTGAAAGCTTATGATAGTGATCATGAAACTTCAGATCAAGTCACTACCAAACCTCGTGGGATGGCAAGGATGCGTACTACTTCAGAGTGGTACGTAATCCTGTCTTGGAAGTCATGTTGCTAGACAACAATGAACCTACAAGCTATGGAGAACCGATGGTGGGCCTGGATTCCAAAATGGCTCGAGGCCATATAATCCGAGAGAGGATCCATATATGAAAACAAAGTGTAGACTTTGGAAGAACTACTTGATGGTCGTAAGGCTGTTAGGTACATATGGATTTTAAAAGGAAGATGGACAATGATGGTAAGTATCACCATTAAGAAAGCTCGACTTGTTGTTAAGATGTTTTCTGACAAGTTCAAGGAGTTGACTACAATGAGACTTTCTCACTCGTAGCGATGCTAAGAGTCTGTTGGAATTATATTAGCGATTACTGCATTATTTATGAAATCTTGCAGATAGGATGTCAAAACATTGTTTCCTCGACGATTTTCTTGAGGAAAGGTTGTATGTGATACAACCGGAAGGTTTTGTCAATCCTGAAAGATGCTAATAAGTATGCAAAGCTCCAGCAATCCTTCTAAGGACTGGAGTAAGCATCTCGGAGTTGGAATGTATGCTTTGATGAGATGATCAAAGATTTTGGGTGTATACAAAGTTTATGAGAAACTTGTATTTCCAAAGAAGTGAGTGGGAGCACTATAGAATTTCTGATGAATATATGTTGTTGGCATATTGTTGATCAGAAATGACGTAGAATTTCTGGAAAGCATATAGGGTTATTTGGAAAGTGTTTTCAATGGAAAGCCTGGATTAAGCTACTTGAACATTGAGCATCAAGATCTATAGAGATAGATCAAGACGCCTGATTATACTTTCAAAGAACGCACACCTTGACATGTTTTTGAAGGAGTTCAAAATAGATCAGTCAAAGAAGGGGTTCTTACCTGAGTTGTAAGGTGTGAAGTTGAGTAAGACTCAAAGATTAACCACGGCAGAAGAAAGAGGAAGGACGAAGGTTGTCCCCTATGCTTTTGTCATAGGCTCTATACGGTATGCCATGCTGAGTACCGCACCTGATGTGTGCCTTGCCACATGTCTGGCAAGAGGGTACAAAGGTGATCTAGGATTAGATCACCAGATAGCGGTCAAAATTATCCTTAGAGGAATAAGGAAATGTTTCTCGGTTATGGAGGTGATAAAGAGTTCGACGTAAAGAGTTACGTCGATGCAAGCTTAACACCTATCCGGATAGCTCTGAATAGAGATACCGGTTACGTATAATGGAGCAACAATTTAGAATAGCTCCAAGTAGAACAGTTATTTGAAATGGCTCCAAATGTAGCGTAGTAGTTGCATCTACAAGATGACATAGAAATTTGCGAAGTACATACGGATCTGAATGTTGCAGACCCGTTGACTGAAACCTCTCTCACAAGCATAACATGATCAAACCCAGAACTCTTTGGGTGTTAGTCACATGGGGATGTGACCTTGAGTGTTAATCACATATCGATGTGAACTGGATTATTGACTCTAGTGCAAGTGGGAGACAGTTGGAAATATGCCCTAGAGGCAATAATAAATTAGGTAATATTACATTTCCTTGTTCATGATAATCGTTTATTATCCATGCTAGAATTGTATTGATAGGAAACTCAGATACATGTGTGGATACATAAACAACACCATGTCCCTAGTAAGACTCTAGTTGACTAGCTCGTTGATCAATAGATGGTTGCGGTTTCCTGACCATGGACATTGGATGTCGTTGATAACGGGATCACATCATTAGGAGAATGATGTGATGGACTAGACCCAATCCTAAGGCTAGCACAAAGATTGTGTAGTTCGTATGCTAAAGCTTTTCTAAATGTCAAGTATCATTTCCTTAGACCATGAGATTGTGCAACTCCCGGATACCGTAGGAATACTTTGGGTGTGCCAAACGTCAACACGTAACTGGGTGGCTATAAAGGTGCACTACGGGTATCTCAGAAAGTGTCTGTTGGGTTGGCACGAATCGAGACTGGGATTTGTCACTCCGTGTGACGGAGAGGTATCTCTGGGCCCACTCGGTAGGACATCATCATAATGTGCACAATGTGATCAAGGAGTTGATCACGGGATGATGTGTTACGGAACGAGTAAAAAGAGACTTGCCGGTAACGAGATTGAACAAGGCATCGGGATACCGACGATCGAATCTCGGGCAAGTACAATACCGCTAGACAAAGGGAATTGTATACGGGATTGATCGAATCCTCGACAGCGTGGTTCATCCGATGAGATCATCGTGGAACATGTGGGAACCAACCTGGGTATCCAGATCCCGCTGTTGGTTATTGACCAAAGAACGTCTCGGTCATGTCTGCATGGTTCCCGAACCCGTAGGGTCTACACACTTAAGGTTCGATGACGCTAGGGTTATAAAGGAAGTTTGTATGTGGTTACCGAATGTTGTTCGGAGTCCCAGATGAGATCCCGGATGTCACGAGGAGTTCCGGAATGGTCCGGAGGTAAAGATTTATATATGGGAAGTCCTGTTTTGGTCACCGGAAAAGTTTCGGGTTTTATCGGTAACGTACCGGGACCACCGGGAGGGTCCCGGGGGTCCACCAAGTGGGGCCACAAGCCCCGGAGGGCTGCATGGGCCAAGTGTGGGAGGGGAACAGCCCCAGGTGGGCTAGTGCGCCCCCCCCCCACAAGGGCCCAAGGCGCCTAAGGGGAGGAGGGGGGCAAACCCTAAGGGCAGATGGGCCTTAGGGCCCATACCTGGTGCGCCTCCCTCTCCCCCTCCACCTAGCCGCCACCCAGATGGGATCTGGGGGCTGCCGCCACCCCTAGGGAGGGAACCCTAGGTGGGGGCGCAGCCCCTCCCCTCCCCCTATATATACTTGAGGTTTGGGCTGCCCAACACACGCGAGTTTCTGACCTCTCCCTGGCGCAGCCCTACCTCTCTTTCTCCTCATATCTCGCGGTGCTTGGCGAAGCCCTGCTGGATCACCATGCTCCTCCACCACCACCACGCCGTTGTGCTGCTGCTGGATGGAGTCTTCCTCAACCTCTCCCTCTCTCCTTGCTGGATCAAGGCATGGGAGACATCATCGGGCTGTACGTGTGTTGAACGCGGAGGTGCCGTCCGTTTGGCACTAGGATCTCCGGTGATTTGGATCACGACGAGTACGACTCCTTCAACCCCGTTCTCTTGAACGCTTCCGCTTAGCGATCTACAAGGGTATGTAGATGCACTCTCCTTCCCCTCGTTGCTGGTTTCTCCATAGATAGATCTTGGTGACACCTAAGAAAATTTTGAATTTCTGCTACATTCCCCAACAGCTCCGGCCCTGGATTAGGCAGGCGCAGGCCACGGCGGTAAACCTCCCCTTCCTCGTCCCGCTTGACCTCGTTGGTGTGCCGGCCAATGCGTGGACGCGGAGGACGGCGGACGTCATCCTAGACGGCTATGGGTACGTGGTGGACGTGGTGGAGGAAACGTCGAGCCGTAACGACATGTCTCACTTCCGCGTCTGGCTTCGCACGGCGGACCTCTGCCGCATTCCGTCCCGCAAGCTCCTCTTCATGGAAGAGCCGGCCCTGCCACCCGCGCCGGCGGCACGAGGCCGTCCGCGGGTTTTCTCCCGAGCTCGCGCTGGCACTCTGCGGTATCCCATCGAGATCCATCGGGTGGGCGATCTCCCGGCGGTGCCTCGCCCGCCGCAGCCTCCCTCCTCAGCACGGCCGCCCCCACCTCCTTACCCGCCTTCCGATGATGGCCATGGCCCCGGTGCTGGCTCGTCAGGCCGCTAGATGGAGGAGGGTGGCTCGTCTGCGAGGCGCGTGGAGGAGCCCAGCGGCGGATATTTCTGGCGTTCCTATGCCGGAAAGGTGGACGCGGTGTCGAATCATCGCCGGCGGGCACCTGTCGGCGCTGAGGATGGTGACATCATGCCATGTGGGGCTGGCTCTATGTGCACGCCCGACTGCGCTGCGCTGGGGCCCGCTGAGGCCATGCGGGCTTTGACCACGGTGGACTCTGGGGCCTGGTCCCAGGAATCGCGGGTACGAACTGGCCCCGGGCCCGCCTCGGGCTATGCATCCGGAGTGGATATGGATTTGATGGATGTTGGCTGCTCCCCCTCTGCATGCAGCGGCCCGTCTGTCCAATCCGCGGAGGTGGGCAGTACGATTGCTGCTCTACGTGGCAGTTCGGCAGGGGCGCGCGGACGCTCTCGTGATGCTTCTGCTGCCTCCTGGTCGGCCTCCTGGTCGGTCCGCAGCAACGGCTTGGGCAGGGTCCGCCTCTCAGTTGACCATGGCCCCGCTTTTGAGGCATCGGTTTCCCCGCTGCATGCGCGCTGCTCTCCACAGGCGGACCCACACGAGCTTTCACCAATAAGTACCCATGCAGCCCTGGCCCACCCAGCTACACCCCCATGCAGCAGCCCATTTGATCCCGCTACGTCACCCCATATGCTGGCCACCCCCGCTCGGGATTCTGCAACCAGCCCGTCTACCCCGCCTACCGTGCTTGAGCAGGTCCTATCACAGATCTGTGAGCACATACAGGCCCCCCTCCTGCCGCTCCCCGATGTGCAGCGTGGCCGGCGCAAGAGGCCAATCATTCCGGACGAGCTTTGCCGCTGCAGCGCGAGGTTGCAACAAAGTGCCAAATCCCTGCCGTCGTCGTACATCAAACGGGCCCAACGGGTCTTGATGTCCAAGATGGGCATCTGTGAGCTGGAGGATGAGCCACCGGTGGACTGCCTGCAGAAGTATGCGGAGCTGTTTCGGAGCCCGCTGCCTCAACACCGCATCGACGCCCTAGTGAGGCTTTTCTCCTTAGATGTCCCTCTTGAGGAGTCCTCGCTGTCTCTAGAGTTCTAGAGGATCGTACTGGTGGACTGTAGGCCTTGTAATGGAGATTGCAAATCATAACATTATGGTGTGGAACGTGAGGGGTCTCAACAGCGCAGCTAGGGGGGCTGCCATGAGAAGCTTGGTGGAGGACGCCTTGGCGTCGGTAGTGTGCCTTCTGGAGTCAAAACTCGCTGCTAGGGCTGAATTTTGACGCGTTCGTGGCCCTTCCTACACAAGGCACGGCTGGCGGAATCATCATCGCATGGGACTCCACGGTGGCCACAGTGCCCGCATTCTGGATCGACCAGTTTTCTGCCACGGTGGAGATGATTTTTGGGGAGGGCAATCAGTGGACGCTTACCACAGTTTACAACCCAACCGACGACACGTTGAAACCTATGTTCCTTGATGAGCTCTGGGCTATCAGGGGGGCTTGTGCGGGACCTTGGGTGGTAGCGAGAGATTTCAATCTCGTTGTTGAAGCGGCGGACCAAAACAACAACTTGATCAACAGGCGCGTGATGGGGCGCTTTCGGCGCCTCCTAAACAATTTGGAGCTCAAGGAAGCATGCCTCATTTGACGGAGATATACATGGAGCAATGAGAGGACTCGCCCTACCTTGGAAAAGATAGACCCGTTGGTTCTCCACGGCAGATTGGGACACCGGGCACCCAGGGCACTTGTTGCAAGCCTTGTCCTCCTCCATCTCCGATCACTGTCCGCTTCTCATGTCAACCAACGTCTCGTTCCATCGCAAATCACGGTTCCACTTCCAGAACTACTGGCCTTCTCTTCCCGGGTTCCATGATGTCGTCGCAACGAGCTGGAACTCGCTGCCCTCGAAAGCCAACCCCTTCGTGGATCTATTTTTACGGCTAAAGGCCACTGCTAAGGCGCTGACCAGGTGGAATCAGGCCAAGGTTGGCAACATCAAGGAGCAGATGCTGCTGGCAAACGAGCTCATCCTCTGCTTCGATCAGGCGATGGACTCCCGACCGTTGTCGAGCGGAGAATCATGGCTCCGCAAGCAGCTCAAGAGGAAGGTACTTGGGCTGGCGTCTTTGCAGCGGACCATTGCCCGGCAGAAGTCGCGCATCTCGTGGCTAAAGGCTGGGGAGGCAACCGAGGCATTTTTCAAGATCTATGCGAGCCAGCGGCGCCGGAAAAACCACATATTCAGGCTGAAGCGCGGTGCGGCAGAGGCAACATCACGGGCGGGCATGTGTGAAATGGCGGGGGACTTCTACGCGGGCCTCCTGGGCAGGCCGGTGCTGCGGCAGCACACGCTCCGCCTGGCTGCTCTCGAGCTGCCGGCGGTCGACACTACGATGCTCGAGGCCCCCCTTTCTGAAACCCTAATCTGGAGCACTATAAAGGCCATGCAGCCTGATAAGGCCCCGGGGCCTGATGGCTTCACCACGCGATTTTATCAGACGTGTTGGGCCATTATCAAGGAGGCGGTGATGAAGGCAGTGCAGGCCTTCGATGGTGCGGATGGCAAGGGGCTGGAAAGGCTTAACGAGGACTTCATCGTTCTGCTGCCAAAAGCGGAGGGCGCCATTGACATCAAAGACTTCAGGCCCATAAGCCTTATTCACAGTTTCGCCAGAATCCTCGCCAAAGCATTGTTGACTGAGCTCGCCCCGCTGATCCCAAAGCTGGTTGACCGCAATCAGAGTGCCTTCATCTCCGGTAGGTCTATCCTGGACAACTTCATGCTCGTGCAACAGTCCATCCGCACCCTCCACCGTAAGCGAGCGCCGGCTATCATCTTCAAAATCGACATCGCCAAAGCTTTTGACAGTGTCTCATGGCCGTTCCTCCTTGAGGTGCTGTCGCATCATGGATTTGGCCCAAGGTGGATCAGACGGATCTCCACTCTCCTCTCAACGGCAAGCACCCAGGTGCTCGTCAATGGCTCGGCCAGCACAAGCTTCTGGCACGGAAAGGGGCTGCGCCAAGGGGATCCTGTGTCTCCAATGATGTTCATCATCGTCATGGATGTTCTCACTGCCATGTTCAGAAAAGCGGAGGCGGTGGGCGTTTTCTCCTCGCTCCATGCGCTAGGGGTGCGCCATAGCCTATCGCTATACGCAGACGACGCCATCCTCCTGCTCAGGCCCTCGGCCGTCGAGATGGACGCGGCAAAGGGAATCCTAGAATGCTTCGGCGAGGCCACGGGACTTCGCTGCAACTTCGCCAAGAGCTCCATCTCCTTGATCCGCTGCAGTGTGGACGACGTGCAGGGCATTGTTCAAGCGGCGGGCTGCGCCGTCAAGGAGTTGCCAATCAACTACCTTGGCCTTTCCCTATCGCTGCGTGCCCTGACCCGTACTGAGCTCCAACCCCTTGTGGACAGGATTGCAGCCCAGCTGCCTACATGGAAGGCCGGCCTCCTCTGTCGAGCAGGCAGACTGACGCTGGTGAACTGCAAACTCACAGCGATGCCTATCTTTCAACTGATGGCGCTGGATCTCCCACCATGGTTCTTCAAATGTATCGATAAGCTGCGTAGGGGCTTCTTCTGGCGCGGGCTCGAGGACGCCAGGGGCGGGTGCTGTCTCGTGGCTTGGCATATTGTTTGCTCCCCGAAGCCTCTGGGTGGGCTGGGCGTGCTCAATCTGCGGCTTCTGAACCAAGCACCGCAGTTGCGCTGGCTTTGGTTTCAGAAAACGGTGATGGATAAGTCTTGGGCAGGCCTGGAAGCGGGCATCTCGGACATGGCCATGTCTCTTGGCCAGGCGGCGCTCAGGTGCACCATGGGGAACGGGCGCGGAGCTAGCTTTTGGCACGACTCTTGGCTCGACGGCCGCGCTCTAGCGCTAAGGGCTCCACATCTCCTTCATTTCGTCCAGCCGGCCAGCAAAAGGATGAGCGTCGCGGAGGCCTTGCATGATCATGCCTGGGTTCATGCAATTCATGGAGCACCAACGGTGCCGGCCATCGCCGAGTTCCTCGACATCTGGGAGGACGTGCGGCATGTCCGTCTTTCGGAGGCGCCAGACGAGACGAGTTCTCCTAGCAGCTTGGAGTGGCTGCCAAGTACTCCTCCCGGGACACTTACGCCGCCTTCTTCCTGGGAAGGGAGCTCGCGCCATGCGCGGACCACATCTGGTGATCTTGGGCGCGCTCGAAGTTAAGATCTTTGCATGGCTTGCAGTCAGAGCAAGGTTGTGGACAGCCGATCGTCTGGCTCGCAGAAACATGCCGCACACTAGACTGTGCCAGCTATGTTGCCAACAGGACGAGGATGTCAACCACATGCTCCTGGGCTGTGTGTTCGCGCGCGAGGTCTGGTACCGCGTTCTGCTTCCGCTGAGACTGCACAGATTCACTCCAGACGGTACGAAGCCGCTAGTAGAATGGTGGCCCAACATGGTGGAGACCGCGCCGGCGAGCTAACGAAGACTTCTCAACACCACTACCCTCGCCACTTTACGTTTCATCTGGCTCGAGCGCAACAGCCGCGTCTTCGAACGCAAGGCCTCTTCGGCCGCCGCCACGGTAGAGCTCATTAGGGCGGAGCTCCGCCTTTGGATTAGCGCTAGAGTTGACGGTGGATACCCTTTTCAGGTTCACTAGTACTTACAGTGACCTGAGCCTAGGCGGAATTCCAAGTAATGATCCTGTGACTCGGCTCCTCTCTTTCTATCTTAATGGAAAAGACATGCAGCGCTCTTGCATGTTCTTGAAGAAAAAAACTAGATCCATAAATATCTATGTTTTCATGCAAAACGAAAATGTGTTCAATAACCTGCAGACAAGTTTAAGCCAAATACAGCACATGAATGTACCAGCGAGTCACGAATATAAAAACTGTATCTAGAAACAACTATTATCTTACTCACTACAAAGATGCACACATCACATTGTGGAACAAAATTCTGAAAAACTCAATGAAAACAAATCTCGAACGAAACAACGGGGCGCGGCATTGCCGCCGCGCACTACCCGCTAGTACATAACATAAGAACAACATAATACAATTAACAGTAGAAATAAGAACAATAGCTAAATACTCCTGCTTATTTCATATCATACATAATTACCTAATTAGACCATAGTTGAAGACATCAAAGGCATCACATGCCCCTGCACGACCCCAGGGTGTTGAACCCTAAGCAAAATATATAGTTATAATTTTGCACTAAGTTGAGCAAAATATACAGTTTTTCAGTAAGTTCAGACGATCAAGCCTAGCCCGGAGAGCCACATGATGAGCAAGTCGCTGTGGATAATTGTGTGGCGCCGACAGAAGTAGTCTCAACTGCTCCCGAGCACCATCTGCCCCTGAAATGTATGGCCCTACACCTAGAACTCACACCACTTGTCGGCAGAGGCTGACGACACCCTCGTTGACGACTGCCATTTCTTTATCACCGTCCTAAAGGCAGGCGGGATGACCAACATGGTGATCTCTTCCTCGTTCTTGATTTGCACGTAGAACCCGACTGACGCCCGTGTATATACAGTTCAAATCTTGATTTTATACATCCATGAGGCACGCCAGGGTGTCAGGGACAAGGCGTGTGACCTGCTTTTGTTTTGCGGAAAACCCCCCAAAATAGTTGTTTTCTTATAAAAAGGCCCTCAAAGAAAAACTAATAAATTGTAAAACTAACTATTAATCAATTTAATAATTGAAAATAGTCTGGGGTTCGAACTAGCGACACAGGTGTGCGTGGCTAGCCAGCCGACCGGTTCAAATTTGGAGGTGTTTGGTTCACAGTTTTACACCCGGTATCTGATTACATCGCAAACCGATACTGTTAATCGTGTTTGCTTCGCTTTGCAGATCCCGCATAGACAGGTCCCATCACAATTTACGTTACAGCCAGAGCGAGCCGACTCGGGCGAATTCTTCTGGCTTCCATCCCCAATCCCCACCCAGTCCCGTGCTAGCTGCCTAGACGTGGGTTTTCTGTTTTTTTCATTTCTTTTTACGCTGGGGCTTCGATTTTCTTGCCGGTATCCATTACCATTAGAACACTTAACCAAACAAGAATGGATTTTGGCCGATATCGTTTACATCAACGGTGTAAACCCATTATGTTTACATTTCCATTCCACTTCTGGAACCAAACACCTTAGTGTTAAGAAAGGATTCATATGATCCTAAAAAAGGATTCGTATACTTTGTAAACATAAAGCTGAACGACATAAATCTTTTTTTATTCGCAGCCGTACATACCACTCCGACCGACAACATCAGATGGCAAAATGATAAATTTAGGTTTATGACATAACGAGCCCGTGTGGCTAAAACGGACCACAGTGTGGCTCAGTTTTGAACGTGTTTGTTTTTTTTCATTTCATTTTTAAAATATATTAATTATAATTGTGTGTTACAAACAATATACAATATTTAAAACAAATTGTGTTAAAAAAGTTTATATTATTTCATAAAATACCTATGCAATATTTTAACAGAAATATATATAATAAAATTATGAGTTAAGAATATATTTTATAATTTGAAAAAATGTTTGCATTTTAATAAAATATTAAAGTAATTTTAGAAATGTTCATATATTTTAAAAAATTCTCATATAATTTTGAAATTTACACATTATTAATAAATTATTTATGTACTCTATCAGTGTGTTCATGCTTTAATTAAAAAAATGTGTTATTTTAAAAGGTTTATATAGTATATAAGTTTGTGTGTTTCTATAAAAAATAAATGCAAGCCTAGTGCGCCATTAGACTGCGTATCCTCACATGAATAATAGTTGAATCATCTAAACATTTTGATCTTCATAAATAGTTTCAATTGTATGAATATATTTTAAAATATCACATGATTTTATTTCAGGATACACGTGAATTCTTTTGATACATGACAATTCATTGGTTGGAGTGACATCCGTGCCTGGTCTACAAGCTTTGGTCCAATGTGCGGATCACAGAGCCGGTGCTGTTTTTGCTGGATTATTAAATTCCTTTTATTTATTTTGTTCGGTCCAATGTTTATAAAGGTTATGAATCATTAAATATTAGCAAATTTGAAGTTGTCGAGCGCACGCTCTGGACTGGTAGGTTGCAGGCTCGAGCCACCACATGACAAGTTTTAGTTTTTATTTTATAGTTTATCAGTTTCTCCCCGAGGGCCTTCTTGTAAGAAAAATAATTTTGGGAGTTTTCCGCAAAAACCAAGCCAAACACCCTTGTCACTGGCAGCGGGTCCCATGGCATGCTGGCACGCCTCGTAAGTATACAAACATCATTTAAACCAAATATGCACGTCTATGCCAAGTTATGAAACCAGTTCAATGTATTTTTCAAGTTTAGGCACTAGAATGCATATTCATGACAAGTTCACGCACCACAGATGTATTTACCTCGGAAAGTAATAAAAAAACACACAAGAAAATCAGGAAAAAAAAACCCCGGACCTAAACCAGAACAGCCAGCGAGATTTCCAGAATGGTCAAAAACTCGGTCTGGCCACGGATTACTTTAAGGGAATCTTGGGTCAGTCTGCCCCCTCGATGAACACAGTGGACGTACACTCATTATACACTCCACTTGATCTATCTGCCCTGACGGTACGGTTTTCTTAGGCTGAAATCGTACAAGCCATCAGCTGCTCACCCAATAACAGAAGTCCGGATCCTGACGGTTTCACCAATGAGTTTTATAAGGCTTTCAAGTTGCTGCTAAAAGATGACCTGCTCCGTTTTTTGATGATTTCCACAGAAATGTGGTTGATCTTACTGGTATTAACTCCGCTTTCATCACCATGCTACCTAAAAAGGATACGCCCCTGGAGAAGCGGGACTTCAGGCTGATTTCCCTCGTACATAGCATACCCAAACTGGTTTCTAAGATTCTGGCTTGTAGGCTGAAAGCATGGATTCCTCTCTTGATTCACTCTCTCCAGTCTGGCTTCTTGCGGGGCAGATCGATTATAGAAAACTTTACCCTGGCTGCCGAAATGATCCAATACGCACACAAACGGAAAATGCCAGTAATTGCTTTGAAGTTGGATTTTCACAAAGCTTTTGACAGCGTCAGTTGGTCCTGTTTGCACAAAGTACTTGAAGCCAGAGGGTTTTCTCAGTTGTGGATTAGTTGGATTCAAATGCTTTTGTCAACCGGCAGCTCTAAAGTCCTTATTAATGGCCAGCTGGGTGCCCCCATCCGGGCTAAGCGTGGTTTTCGGCAAGGCGATTCCTTATCCCCTTATCTTTTCATTATCGTTGCGGACGTGCTACAGAGAATGTGCTGCAAATTGTTCCAAGATGGTTCCTTGCTGCACCCACTTGGTTCAGACAGTTTCTTCCCGGTTCTGCAATACGCGGATGACACGCTGATTCTTTTCCAAGGCACTACGCAGCAGGCGGCAGTTGTTAAGTCAGCGCTCACAACTTTCTCTGCTTTCTCTGGGCTCACCATAAATTTCCACAAGCGCACTCTCATACCTGTTGCCGTGGAGACCAGCACTGCTTCGGCCATTGCCCAGATCCTAGGCTGCCCCGTTTCATCCTTTCCATGCAACTACCTGGGCCTGCCTCTCTCTCTGCACAAGATTACACATGGTATGTTACTGCCTGTTATACACAAGGTCGACCGTCGTGTTTCGGGCTGGTTAGCTACTTTCCTATCCTTAGGGGGTAGATTGACCCTTATCAACTCAGTGCTCGCTGGTATCCCAAGTTATTTCATGTCATCCTTTCCCTGGCCAAAGGAATCTCTTGGAAAATTGGAAAGTCTCTCACGTGCTTTTTTCTGGCAAGGCAAGAATAAGGTCAAGGGGGGTCAATGCTTAGTAGCTTGGGATACAGTCTCGTTACCTCGTATCAATGGCAGTTTGGGTATCCGTCAGCTGTGGCTCACAACCAAGCTATGATGTGCAAGTTTGTCTCCAAAGTTATACAAGGTTCGGACATACCATGTTATAACTGGTTCGCCACACATTATTGTCGGGCTATCCTTCCACAAAGTGCTAGTAGCAGAGACACTGCCATCTAGAAAGGGTTCAAAAATCTTGTTCCTATGGTCATCAACTCCTCTAAATGTGTTCTGGGGTCTAGTCTTTTGATTTCATTCTGGAAGGACCAGTGGCTTGAAGCGGGCCGTTTATACCAGTTGTTCCCCACACTATATTCCTTCGCGATCCAGCTAGATTTCTCCGTGCACTCACAACACTCCAACGGTTCATGGGCTGTTCAGCTACACCCTAATCTCTCTCAAACGGCCTCAGCCGAGCTTGCTGTCCTGCATGATTTGTTGCTGGGCATTGCTCCGAACTTACTGCATGAGGACCAACGGACTGCTTCCGTGAGCTCTGGGCAACTTTGCACTGGTTATTTCTACAGGCTACTCACTTTCCGGGCGGTTTTGTCAACTCTTGACACCTGGGTTTGGGAGGCAATGATCCCCCTCAAGCACAGAATCTTCCTATGGCTTGCTTTCCGTGGTCGTCTAAACACTAAGGATAACATGGCAAAGAAGGGTTGGTCCGAGGCTTCCCCGTTTGCGCATTGTGACACTTGCCCCGCTGTTGAGAACATCGATCACTTAATACTACGACGTGCATCCGCCAGTGTTCTTTGGGGCAAGTTGGAACTGGACGTTTTGGCTTGCTCAACTACTAACGTTCTATCTTTTGTGGAGCAAGCGCAACACCAGCTCAGTTTCAAGCAAAAATGGAATGTTGCTTTCGCAGCTTGTGCTGTCACCTTTTGGCATGCTAGGAATGACAGAGTCTTCAACTCAAAAGTCTGGTCTGTAACATACACCTGTTTATATGCAGCAGACATGCTCCGTCTTTGGAGTCTCAGAACTCAAAGCCCGCGTACCAGGGAGGTCCTCCAGGTTTGGAGGCACAAGCTGCTACATAATTCGTAGACGCCTGATGTAATCTTCCCCTCCTCTCTTCCTCCCTTCCTTCTTTCCCTTTTTTCGATCTGCTTGTGCTTTGCACCTTGGTGCACCAAACAAGCTGCACTTGTACTTGTACCTGCTACTTCATCAGGCTCTGGCCTGTTTTGAAATATAAGGTCGGCAGCCTGCCACCTTATTTGTTTAAAAAAAAAAGAACAGCCAGCGAGCGAATCATCAATCCCCAAGTGAGCCAGAAGAAGCATGGGCCTCGGATCACGGGGAGCGCCGCAACCTTTCCGTCACTCGAAACTGCGTGCTCTGCAGTAACTCCAGGGAGATGGCTGGCCATCTTGCAGTTGGCTACCATTTCTCTCGTGAAGTTTGGTGGCCACACTGAGGCGTTGCGGTCTTGCTCACCACACAGACACCGACCATTTACACGTTGTGTGCCTGGTGGCCTCACACTCGGAATGTACTCTCCAAACCGGCATGCAAAGGATTCGACATCCTGGCACTGCTCACCCTCTGGAAACTATGGACTTCCAATGGCGCCCCGATCACCACTAGGCAGTTCTATGCCGTCATCGCAATGGAGGGCGACTTAGGGAAGAAGGCAGCACCGCTGCTGGGTTGCAAGCTATTTGGAAACAGTGGCGTGTGTGTAGATTGGTAGGCATAGTTTAAATTCAAAAGATGCGGGACCAAACTCTTCTATCTAGTGTAACTCACGGTGCCAACTCTCGTCCAATTAACAAGATATATTGAATCCTTCAAAGGAAACACAAGATATATATATATATATATATATATATATATATATATATATATATATATATATATATATATATATATAGAAACCTACCGACTGCATGTGAAGCTAGTAATAAATACATTAATTGGAGCTAGCTTTTGGACCATACTCATGTGTGGCGTGCGGCTATATATTGCACACACATATGTGAAATTCATGATTTAGTTGTGCTAGCAACAAAAGTAGAAGGGATATATCAGGGTCAGTAAACAATAGTTCAATCTACTGGGTGTGCCACCACTACCGTATTAGAGATTGGTCATTCAGCTATACCCGCAGTGACCATACACATTGGAAAAGGAGACATCGGGAAATGAGGGAAAACAATGTGCTTAGAACTAGATCGAAGATATCTATGGTTTCGAGCACCCTACATGGTAGGACACAATGTAGTTTGCAGTCTCAATTTATTTTTGTTTTGTGATCCAAGGATCAAGGAGAAAAGAGAAAAAGAGGCGCCACTAGGCAACCCTTCTAGCTCCTAACAAGCTGGCCATGATACTACTAAGTCTTGGCTAAATTCTCGCACACTTTCATCCCCAAAAGGGGGCTCAATGAGTTTTACACTCGCCTGGTGCCAGAGTTCTAAATCGCATCTAACAGCTGTAACGTCGCTCACTGAAGCAACCTTGGCTCTGAAAGTGCACTCATTTCTTTGTTGCCAGATCTTCCAAAGGATTAGCAGCGCTAGGGTCTTCAGCGGCTTTCTGAACTTTGGTTGGGCCGCGTTGATCAAACATTCAAAATCACAGTCTTTACTATCAAACACATGCGAAATGGCAGGATTTATGAAAAAGACCTCTCCACTACTGTTGCTTATGAAGCTGCTTTTTCCTCAATGTCAGACGATATGTTTCCATTATTTGAAAAAATTAATTTGCGCCTAACTGGTGTTGAATGTTCCTTTTGCTGGCACACAAGCAGAGGATATTCACCGACCGCCTCCACTGAAGCTTTTGTGTGTTGTAAAGAAGCCGAATCAAAAGCTCATCTTCTCATACACTGCTCAGTTCCTAGGGTGATGTGGACGATTATTGACTCTCTCAACATTAATCCGGACGACCGCACCTCCTTTCATGACTTAGCCATCTCCGAGCCGGCAAATAAAGTAAGGAACGCAGTAATTATGGCTCTCTTGTTGAGTATCTAGAAGTGCCGGAGCGCAGAAGTTTTCAGGAACTAGAATGAACACCTTCAAGTTGTTATCTCTAGGTCTGCAAATGATATTTTTCCTTGGTTCTCTTCAAAAAAAAATTTCCTTGGTCAAACAGATGTGAAAATGAATCCAAAAGGCCAATTCTCTATGACAAGGGGTTTATGCTTTTGAGACTTGATGTATGTCTCTGTTTCTGGAGTAGTTTGGGTAGATTTGTTCTTATGTCCCTACTTCTTTGTATATGGCATTGACTACAAATTTATAAAAGAAAAAGGTTCAGGATGGATTTTAGCCCGCCGTAGTTACCCCGCACCCCTCCCCTTTGCTTAGGCCTCGTTCAGTTTAGAGGATTTTTTTAGGAAAAATATAGGAACAAAGATCCCCGAAGAAAATTTCCTATATATGCATTCGGTTTGTAGAAAATGCGTACATGAATTTTGTAGGAATACTACTCATTTTCTGTATGTTTGGAGAAAACTACACATCCACTTAAAGCTCATTTTGCGCATAGGAACGATGCAAGTCAATTCTTTAGAATGGCAAGTGTCATCCTATCAAATTCCTAATTCCCACGTTTTGATTTCCTCCAAACCGAATGAGCCCCAGTGGTACTGCCTGGCTTAAAAGGACAAAGTTCTTTGATGCTCAACGACATGTACCACTCCTAATAATCTGAGCACGGGACCCCTATTTAGTGGTGGTTTATTCTAATCCAGCAAACATGACTTCTAGTCAAGCTTCAAGTTCATCGATCGAACACCTTCTCTCCTATTGGCCGGCTATCGGGCTTGGTGCACGATCTCTTTGTTTGCTCCAGTCCGGAGAGGTGGATGGTTTTGGCAAGTTATGGCCTGTGTCGCTGATGGTGTGATCCTCTAAACTACAAGAAAAAACTCCATTATATAAATTTCTGCTAATAACGTAAGTTTCGAATGGACCAATTGGCCCCATCATTTTTTTTACATCTCACATTATGAGGATCAAGCAGAGATGTCGATGGCAGGTTCTTGTCACGGTCGTCGGTAATATACTCGTCCGGATCGTAACCCTCTACTTTCAATATTTGTGCCCGTCAAAGCACCACAAAAAGGCTGATATCCCCCCTCCCCTCCCCTCCCCTTCCTGGCCGCTCCCGCGAGCGCCGCGGGGGGGGGGGGGGGGGGGGGGTGGCAACCCTAGCCCGCGGGGCGCGGCCCCCTCCTCGTTTCTCCCTCCCCTCGCCGCCGCCCCAGCGTGCTGGCAGGCAAAGCCCGGCCAGATCGGGCGGCGGCGGGGCCTCTTCCTCCCCCGCGCGGCGCTGGATGGCGCGGGCCATCCTTGTTGGGCGGCGGCGCGGTGCTGGCCCAGGGCGCGGCGGCGCGGGGACGGCGGCCCGCGACGGGGGCGCGGCTTCTGGCGACGGCGCGGGTGGCTGGGATGGGCTGGCGGCGTGCCCTGTTCCCGGCGGCGGCGGCGTGTGGGCGCGGCCCAGATCCGTCGCGGCTGCGGCTCAGGTGCTCTGGGCCCTTGTGGTGGTGGGGCCCCGGCTCGCCGCAGGTGGTGGCCTGCTTCGATGGCTGCCCCTGTTGCAGCGCTCCCTGGTGGTGGTGGACCTGCCGGCCCCCGGCCGTTCACTGGTAGAAAAAGGGCCTTTAGTCCCGGTCCGTAAGGGCCTTTAGTCCCGGTTCTGGAACCGGGACTAAAGTGTCGGTACTAATGCCCTGACCTTTTAGTCCCGGTTCAATCCAGAACCGGGACTAAAGGCTCTCCACGTGGCCGGTCCATCTTTAGTCCCGGTTGGTAACACCAACCGGTACTAAAGGAAATTTTCTGATTATTTTTTTTGAAATTTTTTTTTTGAAATTTTTTTATTTTTAAATTTCTGAATTATTTTAATCTCTAATCTCTAATCACCCCTCATCACTGCTCAATTTAATCTCTAATCACCCCTCATCATTCCAAATCATCTCACTTCCCGAACGGTCACCCATCCTCTCACTACTCCAGCCTGAGCACGCTTAACTTCCGGGTTCTATTCTCCCTCGTTTCCAAGTCTGCACTTGTTGTTTTCCTGACAATAGTAAGATGTCAATCCTATTAACCCTCAGGAATTTAGCTTGAGCATGAAGTCACATATTTCACTGTTTGAGTTTAAAACTATTGTTCTAAAAAACAATTATTTTTTAGTAACACTAATATTTCTTGAATAAGTAGTTTGACCATAGTTTGACCACAGTTTGACCATAGTTTGACTAGATTTGACCAAAATTCAAAAAAGGTGAAATAATTATTTAATAACACTAATATTCTTGAATAATTATTTAGTAACACTAATACTTCTTGAATAAGTAGTTTGACCATAGTTTGACCAGATTTACTGAAAATTTAAAAAAACTGAAATTTGAGCATAACTTTTTTTCCTTTTGGAATTTGAGGATTCTAGAAATTTGCAAACAGGCCGTAGGCGGTCTCCATCGGATGTAACTTTTCGAGTAGATAATTTTTCATATAAAAAACTTTTTAATCCGAGTTCGTATGCAAAAGTTATGCCCATTTTACAAATTCCAGAGAGATTTTGCAAATAAAGTCAAAATTCACATTTGCAAATTTTCCCAACAACTAGACCACATATCACATGGAAACTTATTTTCTTTTATTTTTCTGACATTTCCATCATTTTCTTTTATTTTTTTTTAAACTGAAAAGGCGATCCAAGGGGGGGGGGGGGGTTATAGTTTGAAAATGGGACCTTTAGTACCGGTTCGTGGCACGAACCGGGACTAAAGGTCTCATCCCCATTAGTCCCGGTTCGTGCCTCAAACCGGGACTAAAGGTCTAATCTTTAGTCCCGGTTGGTGGCACGAACCGGGACCAATGGTTGTGGGCCAGGAGCGAGGCCCATTGGTCCCGGTTCATCCCACCAACCGGGACCAAAAGGTCTAAATGAACCGGGACTAATGCCTTAGCCGCACGAACCGGGACTAATGGGCTGAGCCGACCTGGACCATAGCCCTGTTTTCTACTAGTGGTTCCGGCGATGGCAGGTATCGCGGGCTGCGCTCGGCGGGGATGTGGGCTACCACGGCGTGGTGGTGGCTCATGGCGGTGGTCAGGATCGTCTCACGGCGGCGGCCGGACTTCCTCGGCGTCGGCCCGTTCGTGAGCGGCCTGTGAAGAGTTTCGACCCCTCTTCTCGATGCCCGGGCGCAATCTTCGTCGATGGGATGGACCTCTCCCTGCTACGACCCATCGCTAGTCCCGTGCTTGGGCAGCAGGACCAAGCTAGTCTCGCGCCCGGAGCTGTAGGACGAATCGATGGACTTGTGTGCCCCGGGATCCGATCGTCTCTTCCGTTGGGGTAGCGGCGGGTGTCGGTTGTGGTGGTTCCTAGGTCTTGGATTCCGGGGCGGCGGCCCTGGTGGTGGTTGCGCGGTGCTCACGGGCAGAGCCCGTCGCTTGGTGCTGCCCGGTGGCCATGGCCGTGTGGGCGGCGTGGTTGTCGGGGTGCGGCGTTCGATGGCAGTGAGTATTGGCCGGGGTGAAAACCTGCTCTTTCTTCGGACAGATCGGCGGCGGCGTAGCTCGTTCCCTTCTTGAAGGCGTCGGCGCGGCTCTCATTGTCTGTCGTGTGGCTCCGGGGGAAACCTTGATCCTCGGATCAGGCGGTGGTGACGCTACCGTGTCGTTCCCTTCCTGAAGGCACCGTCTTGAAGCCCACGGTTCATCGTATGCGGTGGCATCTCTTCGTGGTGGCGTGTTCACTGGTGGAGTCCCGGGTGCTTGAGTAGTGTTGGGGTCGTGTTGCTGCGCTCAGCGCCTATGTATCCCGTCTTGGGTGTGTGCGTGTGTTGTGGTGGTGTGCGTCTTTACCGGGATGTTGTTGGTCATTGCTTTATTTATAAAGCAGGGCGAAAGCCTTTTTCGGTAATATTTGTGCCCGTGCAAGTCATGTTGCAGCTTAAAAAATGGTCTTTTAAGCTAGGAAATACTTGGCAAAAAGATGTAAAACCAGTACAAAAAATAAAATAAAATATTACAAAAATGAACCATAAGATTTAAAAATTATTATATGTAAGAACTAGCATGGTAGTCCAAGCAATTGTGCAATGAACATCTTGATTTTCCCTCCCTATAAATACACCTTTAGGGTACTTGGAAACAATAATTTTCAGTTAAAAACATTGAAATTTTATACACCACCGAGCAACAACGCCTTTAGCTAATATTGTCGGGCAGATTTAAATTCGAAAGATGAGGGACCAAAGTTCTCTACTTTATTAAGTCACCGTACCAACTCTGATCTAATTAACAAGATAAGTTGAACGCTACCAACTGTGTGCCAAGCTAGTAAAGACATTAATTGGAGCTAGCTCTTGAGTCTTGAACAGTACTCAAACGGTGTGCAGCTGTATATATATATATATATATATATATATATATATATGTACACTCTATGCATATATGAAATTCACAATGTAGCTGCACGAGCAACCCAAACAGAAAGGATCTGTTCAACTTACTAGGTGTACAACCACTGCTGTACGAGATCGACCGTCTAACTGTACGTGCATAATTCATATATGTAGGAAATGGAGGCACCGGGAAATGAGGAGAAACCATATGTTACTGTGCCACCTCTCATCGCGTGTCACCAGTTTGTGATTCACATCCAGGATCGTATGCACTGTGAAAACTGTAGTATGGCTGAATATTGTTGTTGTATTGATCTGACTTTTATGTAGGGTATATATAGGAGTATAAGAGGGGTAGAGACTTGAAGTACAAGACAAGTTACACGTGGTTTAAACTAATTCTATCTCTATCTTTTTATCTCTAATTTAAACCCAATTATATTTCTAACATTCCTCCTCAGTCGTAGCGGGAGTGAAGCGGACGAGTACGACTGAATTTAAAGTCTTGCGTTTTCGTCGTCTTCTCCGATGCGCCATCATCAACTGCGTCTCTAATGGGTCGGCACCTAAGGCGGTGACTGCGTCCCCTTCTGGTGCCTTCCTGCCTTTTCCTCTATTCCCTCCCGCAGTCACAGCGGGAGTGGCGTGGACGCTAGTGACGACGCCGACGCTGTTGACTGGAGTTGTTGCCGATGAGTTGTTGTAGATGTAGCCATTAATGTCAATGTCGAGGTAGCCGATCATGTGATGTAGCCGTGGTTGAGATAGTCATGGATGATGGAGCCGCATAAAGCCGGAGGCGCAAAAAAATGCGCGATGTTGTAGATGACGGAGCTGCAGTCGTGGACGATGCACCTTGCAGATGTCAGAGTGTGTCGTCGGCGATGAGTCCACCAGTTTTGCCAAGACCGGAGGAAACCCATCGAGCACACATCGGTTTTGCCAGAACCGTGTTGCCGTGTAGGGGTCGTCACTATAGTGACGCCATGTCGATGCAGTCGTGCCGTCGTGGATGACGCGGTCGATGCCGTCGTCGTGGTCGCGTCTTGCAGAAAAGTCTATCAGAGGACGCTAGGTGTCCATCTTGTGAACAAAGCGGCAGCGGTGTGTTGACGATGGTGTTGATGAAGATCATGTTGATGTAGATCTTGGCGATGAAGTGTTGGCGATGGCGTTGCAGCGACATGTCGACGATAATGTGTCATTTGAAGGCGTTCCAAACCGGCTCGACGAAGATATATTTTTTCTGAGACGTGATGCGGTCGTACGGCTTGAGTCGCGGCATGTGGTCTGTGGAGATCGCTCGGTGTAGGTGCGGTCGGCTGCTGATGTAGATGGCATGCCCGTGCGCAGGAGGTCGATTGAGTCGGCTTGGTGGAGATCGCGTCCGTGCGCGTGCCTCGAAGTCGAGGCATACCCGCGGGCCCTCCCGGTGACCTGGGCTGCGAACCGGCTCGATGTAGACGTGCAGTTGGGTGCCTGGGTGTTGTGGTCATCGGCCGCGTCGACCCATTAGAGACGTAGTTGTAGATGGGAGCTTGAGCGTGGAACCGCCGGGTTGAGGCTGTTGGGCCGGATGTATGCACGGAATGTATGCACGGAAATCACCGGGGATGCTGATTTTTCTCACCAGAGTGGATCTGATCGTGGGGTTTATTTGTGGCTAAGAAAAAAAATTGATCTATGGAAAGGAATTTGAAGATTGATCTAATCTAAGGAATTGATCTAAACTATGGAACCGATCTAATCTTTTGATCGATCGGGTGCCGCGCCCTCGAGGAGAGAAGATTAATCTCCCCGGGGGCGGCGCGCTGCGGAAGTGGTAGAGGAATCTAGGATCGGTGTCGTCAGACTAACCGCTCTAATATCATGTGAAAACTGTAGTATGGCTGAATATTGTTGTTGTATTGATCTAACACTTGTGTAGGGTATATATAGGAATATAAGAGGGGTAGAGACTTGGAGTACAAGACAAGTTACATGTGGTTTAAACTAATTCTATCTCTATCTTCTTATTTCTAACTTAAACCCAATTATATTTCTAACATGCACCACACATCGTTCACTCTAAAAGCTGCACGTGCTAAGTTAGCTTCTTCATACATTCTTCTCGTCATTCCATTGAATAATGATAAAATCTGCTCCGCTGTAGACTGTAAGCTAGTTGTTGCCTGTGCACGACCTAATGTCTAAAAGGGCTTAGGGAAATGTTAAAATCTTGTCCAACATACTTTTGCGCTGACAATCTTCATTGTGATTCTTGAAATAGGTTTTTGTTCCGTTTTATAGATAAAGTCAAATAATTGATGATGAGGAAACCTTCTTATACAGTAGATCAACGATAGAACAAAACAACATAGATAGAAATGGAACACAATGCAGACAACAAAAGATGAGCGCATTCTAGGATTCATTATTTGCTATATTTGGCATTTATGAATAAATTTGTATTTCATTTGACATAATTCAAATTTGAACTGCAATTACATATAAAATTTTCCAAAAAATGAACAAAGACCGTGTTGATCTTCTAAAACTAATGTTTGGCAATTTGAAACATGTAGATGTGAAAATTAAAACACAAACTTAATTTTAGGTTTTTGAATTTACAAATAATTTTAATGTATTTGTTTGAAAACTTTGAAATTAATGCTGGTGTAGTTGCTCTTAAGGTGTTTTGCACTTTTAATTAATCTTTGTAACAGATCCAGGTCCTTTTTGAAAAGAAAAGTACATGAATGAATGTTCATGATTTTCTTTCGAAAACACTAACGTCCACACGTATGGCAACATTGCTACTCGTCCACACGTCTGGATTACCATGCAGTTAAGTTTGCACGAATCTTAACACACTGAGGCAGTTTTCGCGTGCCACGTAGGATCGGTGTGTGGGCGTTGGAAAGGTCGCCCACACGCCCCACAGCACGCGGTTGTCAGCTGCACTGTATGGGCGAAGTAGTTTCTGCCCACACAGCCACCACCTAGTCCACGCGCGTGTGGGCGAACTGCTTTTCGCCCACACCACAATCGTCCGTTGTTGGATGGCAACTGCAGTGCGCGTACATGGCAACTAGGCAAACACACATGGCAACTATGAATCGTTTGCTAGACGGCAACTGCAGTTGCGCGTACGTGGCAATCAGATAAACATACATGACAACTGTGATTAACCACACGTGGCAACTAGGTAAACACACATGGCAACTATTGTTCGACCACATGTGGCAAGTAGTTAATCACACACGACAACTATGGTTTGATTACACGCGGCAACTCTCATAAATTAAACATGACAACTATAGTTAACCAAAACAAAGAGAGTTTCCATGCTTATACAATCATATTTGCCATCCCGGATAACTATATCTGACATCCCGGATGGCAACTAAATCGTCATACCGCGGGTACCTAATGCAGCTGCGCCATGACATGTGGGCACATTTGCTTCGTAGAGGTTTTCCCTTACTTCCCACAACTACATTTCCTAACTATAATTATCAATGGGACACTGCTGGGCAAGAACGCTTCAAAACTATTACTAGCAGCTACTATCGAGGGGCTCACGGGATCATTGTAAGTTTGTTTATGTGAAATCTTATTTTTATTTTTCACATGCTATTTAACATGCATAAATGTTCCACTTCTTATATATTTTGAATACATATATACAAATGGGGTTCCAGATTGCCTATGACGTGACAGACCAGGACAGCTTCAACAATGTGAAGCAGTGGTTGAACGAGATTGATCGCTATGGTAGTGAGAATGTTAACAAACTTCTTGTAGGGAACAAATCTGATCTCACTGACAAAAGAGTTGTATCATATGAGACAGCGAAGGTACCTTATGCTTTACTCATATCTGCTGAAGCATTCTTTCTGCTCTTTGTGTTTACGTTTGGTGTATATATGCAGGCATTTGCTGATGAGATTGGCATCCCATTCATGGAGACCAGTGCAAAGAATGCCTTGAACGTTGAGCAGGCTTTCATGGCTATGTCTGCTTCAATCAAGGACAGGTGTGTGTTCCCAGACGGTTTAATTAGCACAGGCCATCCTACTAGTCCACTTTTTTTAACTACCATTATTTTACACTTTATTTACTACTCATTGATGCTTTGTTCCTATTGTATCATAACCAAAATTGCCCTACACTCTTTAGCATGTTGCTGTTAACTGTTCTATGTTATTCCTCACGGTGTTGTTCTATGTACACCTCATAAAAAGAGCATATAATTATGAATAAAAATCTTGGTTTCCAGGATGGCGAGCCAGCCAGCCGCAAACAGCGCTCGCCCAGCCACAGTGCAGATACGCGGGCAACCTGTCGAACAGAAGACGAGCTGCTGCTCTTCTTGAAATGCAGGCAGCCGTCATCCGTGTTACCCAAATGGAGACGGAAACTTGGCCGCGCCATCCTTGAGTCCATGCTTCTACATAGGCCTACTACATCTTACACCTTCATTCAATTCTTTCTAGTGTACTTATTAGCTCTTGAATCATTGGACTTGTAACACCGGACGGAGTTTGGAGACAGTATCTTCTTCTAGTTGTGTATCTTGAATGGTTATATGTTACGATTTGCAGCTGTTGCTTTTCTTCCCTAAATTTAAGGCGATTTCTACTTTTACTTGACCAAAATGTTTCGTTCTTCAAAATATTATCCGACAGTATGCTTATCTTTATGGTAAAAAAGGTCCTGATTATAATTTTCAAGGTGCACTTGTTGATTTTTGAAGGCAGCATTAGGAATGTGCACAACATGGCATGTTGCCAACATTAGATCAACCGGGGCATGTTTGGTTGCCCGGGCAAATTGCTAACAGTAGATCAACCGGAGCATGTTTGGTTGGCTGCATTGTTAGTCTCAGTGGGCCTGGTCGAGTTGCCTGTATTTGTGCTATGGGTATGCAAAGCAGAGCTGTTTTGCTCAACCCATGGTGGGAGCTGTTTTGCTCAACCCGTGGTGGGAACTGTTTTGCTCAAATGCAGCACTTCGTATCATACATAACATAAGAACACCATAATACAATTAACAGTAGAAATAAGAACAACAGCTAAATAGTTAGTTCACAATACCTAATTAGACCATAGTTTTAGACATCAAAGGCATCCCATGCCCCTGCACGACCCCAGGGGTGTTCAACCCTAAGCAAAATATACAGTTTTGCAGTAAGTTCAGATGATCAAGCCTAGCCCTAAGAGCCACATGACGAGCAAGTTGCTGTGGATGATTGTGTGACGCCGACAGAAGTAGTCTCAACTGCTCCCGAGCACCATCTGCCCCTGAAATGTATGGACCTACACCCATAACTCACACCACTTGTTGGCAAGGGCTGACGACATCAGGAAGGCTGAGGACTAGCCATTTCTTTATCACTGTCCTAAAGGCAGGCGGGAATAACCAGCATGGTGATCTCTTCCTCGTCCTTGATCTGCACGTAGAACCTGATCGACTCTCGTGCACCCTCCTTGTGGCCGAGCCTAGGCCTCCGCCCAACGGCTGGCTCATGGCGGCTACTCTGCCCGACACCACCTCCCTCCCGAGCTAGCAGTTGATGGGGATGATGCCCTCGGCATCCTTGGCGCCGGTGATGACATACGCCCCTGTGCCGATGGTGTCCCACTCCATCTTCACAACCTTATCAGTTTAGTGGATGAGGGTAAGCAAAATTACAATAACCATTGGTCGTTGTGTTGGTCATTTTCAACTGTCACTGATAAGTGGCGATTACACTTGGATGGTGCTACGATAAAATCATAGCATTGTCAAAGTGCAACTGCCAATGGTCCGTGCTATGATCAGAAATGCCATCAAATGCATCAATCTAGTATGCACATGCTCCCCCGTCTTCAACCAAACCAAAACAGATAAATAAAAATAAAAGAACTAAAGATAACCGATAAGATACAAAGAAAATCAAAAGATAAAGAAAAAGAAATAGGTAAATACATCACTGATGCCTGAACTTGCTAGGAATGTGCATTTTGATGCCTGAACTTGCAAAATACATTAAGCTGGTTTCGTAACTTGGCATGGACATGTATATACGGTTCAAATCTCGATATATATATATATATATATATATGGTTCAAATCTTGTTTTTATACATTCATGACGTTGACGAGGCATGCCAGGGTGTCAGGGACAAGGCGTGTGGCCTGTTTTTGTTTTGTGCCCCCCCCCCCCCCGCCGCTGCCAAATAGTTGTTTTCTTATAAAAAGGCCCTCAGAGAAAAACTAATAAATTGTAAAAATAACTATTAATCAATTTAATAATTAAAAAATAGTCCGGGGTTCGAACCAGCGACCTAAGACACACAGGTGTGCGTGTCTAGCTAGTCAACCGGTTCAAATTTAGTGTTAAGAAAGGATTCATATGATCCCCAAAAAAGGATTCGTATACTTTGTAAACATAAAGGTGAACTACATAAATTAATTTTTTTATTCGCAGCCGCACATACCACTCCTGATTATAACTTTCAAGGTGCACTTGTTGATTGTTGAAGGCAGCATTAGGAATGGCACAACATGATAAGTTGCCAACATTAGATCAACTGGGGCGTGTTTGGTTGCCCGGGCAAATTGCCAACATTAGATCAGTTGGGGCGTGCTTGGTTGCCTGCATCTTTTGTCTCAGTGGGCCAGGTTGAGTTGCCCGTATTTGTGCTATTGGTATGCAAAGCAGAGCTGTTTTGCTCACCCCGTGGTGGTCTTACCACACAAATGCAACACTTCATATCATACATAACATAAGAACAACATAATACAATTAACAGTAGAAATAAGAACAATAGATAAATAGTTCATAATACCTAATTAGACCATAGTTTAAGACATCAAAGGCATCCCATCCCCCTGCATGACCCCAGGGTGTTGAACCCTGAGAAAAATATATAGTTTTGCACTAAGTTGAGCAAAATATACAGTTTTGCAGTAAGTTCATACGATCAAGCCTAGCCCAGAGAGCCACATGACGAGTCGCTGTGGATGATTGTGTGACACCGACAGAAGTAGTCTCAACTGCTCCCGAGCACCATCTGCCCCTAAAATGTATGGCCCTACACCTAGAACTCACACCACTTGTTGGCAGAGGCTGACAACACCAGGAGGGTTGACGACTGCCATTTCTTTATCACCGTCCTAAAGGCAGGCGGGATGACCAGCATGGTAAAAATAACTATTAATCAATTTATAATATTTAAAAATAGTCCGGGGTTCGAACCTCGACACAGGTGTGCGTGGCTAGCCAGCCGACGGTTCAAATTTGGAGGTGTTTGGTTCGCAGTTTTACACCCGGTATCTGATTACATCGCAAACCGATACCGTTAATCGTGTTTGCTTCGCTTTGCAGATCCCGCATAGACAGGTCCCATCACAGTTTACGTTACAGCCAGAGCGAGCCGACTCGGGCGAATTCTTCTGGCTTCGATCCCCAATCCTCGCCCAGTCCCGTGCTAGCTGCCTAGACGAGGGGTTCCTGTTTTCTTTTTCTTTTTACGCTGGGGCTCCGATTTTCTTGCCGGTACCCATTGCGGTTAGAACACTTTTTTTTCGAAACGGAGGCAAAAGAATTGCCTTATCGATTAATTAAGAAGAAGAGAATTGCCCGGTTAATTTATGGAAAACTGGGCTAAAACCAATACAATCAGACCATAATTGGACTACTCAGCAATCATGAGACCCTATGAGCACACGTGCAACCTGCCAAACCCTCCCAACATACTACAAACGTAACTCCCGATGCTTGTACACAACAATTGAACCCGACAAGAACATCCCAACAAAAGATAATGGACCACACCAAAACGACAATGACGACCTAACCCGTGAGGATGAGCTGACCGTGAGGATGAGCCGAGGGACCGAGAATCATCCACTAAGCCGTTAGAACACTTAACCAAACAAGAATGGATTTTGGCCGATACTGTTTACATCAATGGTGTAAACCCATTACGTTTACATTTTCGTTTCACTTCTGGAACCAAACACCTTAGGGTTAAGAAAGGATTCATATGATCCTAAAAAAAAGGATTCGTATACTTTGTAAACATAAAGCTGAACGACACAAATTAATTTTTTTATTCGCAGCCGCACATACCACTCCAACCGACAACATTATATGGCAAAATGATAAATTTAGGTTTATGACATAACGAGCCTGTGTGGCTAAAACGGACCATAGTGTGGCTCAGTTTTGAACGTGTTTGTTTTTTTATTTCATTTTTAAATATATTAATTATAATTGTGTGTTACAAACAATATACAATATTTAATATAAATTACATTAAAAAGATTTATATATTTTCATAAAATACCTATGCAATAATTTAACAGAAATACACATAACAAAATTATGAGTTAAGTATATATTTTATAATTTGAAAAAATGTTTGCATTTTAATAAAATATTAAAGTAATTTTAGAAATGTTCATATATTTAAATAAATTATCATATAACTTTAAAATTTCCACATTATGAATAAAATATTTATGTAGTATATCAATGTGTTCATGCTTTAACTAAAACTGTGTTATTTTAAAAGCTTTATATAGTGTATAGGTTTGTGTGTTTCTATAAAAAATAAATGCAAGCCTAGTGCGCCATTAGGCTGCGTATCCTCACATGAATAATAGTTGAATCATATAAACATTTTGATCATTCATAAATAGTTTCAATTGTATGAATATGTTTTAAAATAACACATGATTTTTTTTAGGATACATGTGAATTCTTTTTTATACATGACAACTCATTGGTTGGAGTGGCATCCGTGCCTGGTCTACAAGCTTTGGTCCGATGTGCGGATCACAGAGCCGGTGCTGTTTTTGCTGGATTATTAAATTCCTTTTTATTTATTTTGTTTGGTCAAATGTTTATAAAGGTTATGAATCATTAAATATTAGCAAATGTGAAGTTGTCGAGCGCACACTCTGGACTGGTAGGTTGCAGGCTCGAGCCACCACATGACAAGTTTTCGTTTTTATTTTATAGTTTATCAGTTTCTCCCCGAGGGCCTTCTTGTAAGAAAAATAGTTTTGGGAGTTTTCCGCAAAAACCAAGCCAAACACCCTTGTCACTGGCAGCGGGTCCCATGGCATGCTGGCACGCCTCGTAAGTATACAAACATTATTTAAACCAAATATGCATGTCTATGCCAATTTATAAAACCAGTTCAATGTATTTTCCATGTTTAGGCACTAGAATGCACATTCACGACAAGTTCAAGCACCACAGATGTATTTACCTCGGAAAGAAATGAAAAACACACAAGAAAATCTGAAAAAAAAACCGGACCAAAACCAGAACAGCCAGCGAGCGAATCATCAATCCCGAAGCGAGCCAGAAGAAGCATGGGCGTCGGATCGCGGGGAGCGCCGCAACCCTTCCATCGCTCGAAACGGCGTGCTCTGCAGTAACTGCAGGGAAATGGTCGGCCATCTTGCTAGGTGGCTACCATTTCTCTCGTGAAGTTTGGTGGCCACGCTGAGGCGTTGCTGTCTTGCTCACCACACAGACACCGACCATTTACACGTTGTGCGACCGGTGGCCTCACACTCGGTTTGTACTCTCCAAACCGGCATGCAAGGGATTCGATAGCCTGGCACTGCTCACCCTTTGGAAACTATGGACTTTCAATGGCGCCCCGAGCACCACTAGGCGGAAGGTCTAGGCCGTCATCGCAATGGAGGGCGACTTATGGAAGAAGGCAGGTGCTGCTGGTTGCAAGCTATTTGGAAACAGTGGCGTGTGTGTAGATTGGTAGGCATAGTTTAAATTCGAAAGATGCGGGACCAAACTCTTCTATCCGGTGTAACTCACGGTGCCAACTCTCGTCCAATGAACAAGATATATTTAATCCTTCAAAGAAAACACAAGATATATATATATATATTGAAACCTACCGACTGCATGTGAAGCTAGTAAATACATTAATTGGAGCTAGCTTTTGGACCATACTCATGTGTGGTGTGCGGCTATATATTGCACACACATATGTGAAATTCACAATTTAGTTGTGCTAGCAACAAAAGTAGAAGGGATATATCAGGGTCAGTATACAATAGTTCAATCTACTGGGTGTGCAACCACTACGGTATTAGAGATTGGTCATTTAGCTATACCCGCAGTAACCATACACATTGGAAAAGGAGACATCTGGAATTAAGGGGAAACAATATGCTTAGAACTAGATCGAAGATATCTATGGCGTCGAGCACCCTACATGGTAGGACACCATATAGGACACCATGTAGTCTGTTGTCTCAAGCTTTCTTTTGTTTTGAAAGATCCATCTGGTGCCTGGCTTTATATTGATCAAAGCAGGGAGCATATGGGAAGAGTACAAAGGTGTATTGTGATCCAAGGATCAAGGAGAAAATTAAAAAAAGAGGCACCACTAGCCAACCCTTCCAGCTCCTAACAAGCTTTCCATGATACTACTAAGTCTTGGCTAAATTCTCGCACTTTCATCCCCAAAAGGGGGCTCAATGAATTTTACACTCGCCTGGCGTGAGAGTTAAAAATCGCGTCTGACAACTGCTATAACGCCGCTCACTGAAGCAACCTTGGCTCTGAAAGTGCACTCATTTCTTTCTTGCCAGATCCTCCAAAGTATTAGCAGTCCTAGGGTCTTCGGCGGTTTTCTGAACTTTGGTTGGGCCGCATCGATCAAACACACTCAAAATTATAGTCTTTACTGTCAAACACATAAAGCCGCTTTTTCCTCAAGTTCAGACGACCCGTTTTCATTATTTGGTGCGCCTAACTGGTGTTGAATGTTTCTCTTGCTGGCACACAAGCAGAGGGTATTCACCGACCGCCTCCACCGAAGCTTGACTGTGTTGTAAAGAAGCCGAATCAAAAGCTCATCTTCTCATACACTGCTCAGTTCCTAGGGCGACATGTACGATTATTGACTCTCTCAACATTACTCCGGACGACTACACCTCCTTTCATGTTGAGTCATCTCCGGCAAATAAAGTAAGGAACGCAGTAATTATGGCTCGCTTGTTGAATATCTAGAAGTGCCGGAGCGCAGAAGTTTTCAGGAACTAGAATGAAGACCTTCAAGTTGTCATCTCTAGGTCTGCAAATGATATTTTTTGTTGGTCAAACAGATGTGAAAATGAATCCAAAAGTCCAATCCTCTATGGCAGGGGGGTTATGCTTTCGAGACTTAATGTGTGTGTCTCTGTTTCTGGAGTAGTTTGGGTAGCTTTGTTCTTATCTCCCCGCTTTTATGGCTGTGATTACAAATTTATAAAAGAAAAGGTTCAGGATGGATCTTAGCCCGCCGTAGTTGCCCCCCACCCCTCCCCTTTACTGCTTAGTGGTACTGCCTGGCTTAAATGGACAAAGTCCTTTGACGCTCAACGACATGTACCACTCCTACTAAACCGAGCAGGGGACCCCTATTTAGTGTTGGTTTACTCTAAGGCTAGTTGTAATGGAGAGTATCATATATTAGTATCATGCATATGATACTAGTGTATGATACTACCTTCATAATGCATAGTATTTATTATGATACAGTATCATGATATGATACTCTACCATCTCTTTCTTCATTTAATACTATGACACCTCATCAAAATTGCCTAGTTGGCATGCATGATACTAGCTATGATACTACCATTACGACCAGCCTAATCCAGCAAACATGGCAGCCAGTCAAGCTTCAAGTTCATGGATCGAACACCTTCTCTCCTATTGGCCGGCTAGCGGGCTTCAAGCACCACACCTAGTCCAAGCAATTGTGCAATGAACGTCTTGATTTTCGCTCCCTATAAATACACCTTTAGGGTACTTGAAAACAATAAATTTCAGTTAAAAACATTGAAATTTTATACACCACACTGAGCAACAACGCCTTTAGCTAATATTGTCGGACAGATTCAAATTCGAAAGATGAGGGACCGAACTTTTCTAGTTTAAGTCACCGTCCCAACTCTGATCTAATTAACAAGATAAATTGAACGCTACCAACTGCGTGCCAAGCTAGTAAATATACATTAATTGGAGCTAGCTCTTGAACAGTACTCATACGTTGTGCAGCTATATATATATATACTCTATGCATATGTGAAATTCACAATTTAGCTGCACTAGCAACCCAAACAGAAAGGATCTGTTCAACTTACTAGGCGTACAACCACTGCTGTACGAGATCGACCGTCTAACTGTACGTGCATAATTCAAATATGTGGGAAATGGAGGCACCGGGAAATGAGGAGAAACCATATGTTACCGTGCCACCTCTCATCGCGTGTCACCGCATTGTGATTCACACGCAGGATCATACGCACCACACGTCGTTCACTCTGAAAACTGCACGTGCTAGGCTAGCTTCTTCATACATTCTTCTCGTCATTCCATTGAATAATGATAAAATCTGCTCCGCTGTAGACTATAAGCTAGTTGTTGCCTGTGCACGACCTAATGTCTGAAAGGGCTTAGGGAAAAGTTAAAATCTTGTCCAACATACTTTTGCGCTGACAATCTTCATTATGATTCTTGAAATAGGTTTTTGTTCCGCTTATAGATAAAGTCAAATGATTGATGATGAGGAAACCGTCTTATACAATAGATAAAAGATAGAACAAAACAACATAGATAGAACTGGAACACAATGCAGACAAGGTGCACTTCAAGGCGCCACCAACTTGACGTCATGCAAGAGCATTGGAGTATCCGAACCCCAACTAGAAGCACCCATGGCAACCAACAAAATATGAGACTGCGCCTGCTTGAAAAATCACTGGAGATCGTTGCCTCGCCCACACTGCTCTCTGAACATCTAGTAGACGCCAAAAATTACAGATGACCACATTCTAGGATTCATTATTTGCTATATTTGGCATTTATGAAAAATGTTGTATTTCATTTGACATAATTCAAATTTGAACTGCAATTACATATACAAATTTCCAAAAAATGAACAAAGACCATGTTGATGGTAGCTATCACATATTTAGGTCTTCTGAAACTAATGTTTGGCAATTTGAAACATGTAGATGTGAAAATTAAAACACAACTTAATTCTAGGTTTTTTGAATTTATGGATAATCTAAATGTATTTTTTTGAAAACTATGAAATGAATGTTGGTGCAGTGCGCTTAAGGTGTTTTGCACTTCTGGTTAATCTTTGTAACAGACTCAAGTCCTTTTTGAAAAGAAAAGTACGTGAATGAATATTCATGATTCTAAACTCTTATCTTAAGGACATTTCAACACATTTTTCTGAAAAATATTTTCAAGAGAAGTACCAATTCTTGCTTTCAACAACATATTTTGCGGTGTCTCCTGATTCAGGTGAATCATCACCTACTTCGGTGGTGTCCGGGTCGTTTCGGGCTCTGGCGGCCTTCTTGTAGGGGTACGAGTTGGTGATGGGCAGGTAGACAGCAAAATTGACGATGCTAAAACATGTCATAGTTCATGTTATGAACGTGGCTCCGAGGTGGTAGTCCTTAGGTGCACATGCATGAAGACTTTCTAACTGTCATCGACAAGGTAAGGCCGACTCCGGTATGGGAGCAGCGTGAGTAGCAAGTCGGTGGCGACAGTGGTGGTTCTGTGGTCCATGAACCTCGATGTAATTTTTGTTATGTTTAAGATGTTTTGCACTTTTGGTGAATCTTAAATACAGATCCGGATCCTTTTGCGAAAAAAACATTACTGAATATTCACGATTTCCTTTTTCCTAAGCTCTTATTTTCAAGGACATTTCAACACATTTTTCTATCAAATCTTTTCAAGAGAAGTACTACCAATTCTTGCTTTCAACAATCTATTTTGTTCTGTCTCCTGATTTAGGTGAATCATCATCTACTTCGTTGGCGTCCTGGCCGTCTCCGGCTCTGGCGGTCGAATCATCAGCTACTCCGTTGGCGTCCGGGTCGTCTCCGGCTCCGGCTCCGGTGGTCAAATTATCAGCTACTTCGTTGACGTCCGGGTCGTCTCCGGCTCCGGCGGTCTTCTTGTAGGTATACCAGTTGGCGATGGGCAGGTAGATAGCAAAGTTGAGGACGCTGAGCACAGTCATCAGCCAGAAGAAGTAGTCGAGGTGGCCGACGTTGAGGTTCTTGGCCGGGATCCACCCTTCCTTTCCGCCCCTCGTCGTCACCTTGGCCACCACCGTCACCAGCAGCGTGCTCACGTAGCCCCCCAGCGCTATCGCCGTGAGCGACAGCGCGGTGCACATGCTCCTCATGGCGTCGGGCGCCTGGTCGTAGAAGAAATCCAGCTGCCCCACGAAGACGAACACCTCGGCGGCGCCGATGATGAAGTACTGCGGCACCTGCCAGAAGATGGAGATGGGCACGATGTCCTTCTCCCCGTACAGCCCGTGCCGCGCGACGGTGCGGAGGCGGACGAGCTCGAGCACGCCGGCGGCGACCATGGAGAAGATTGAGACGACGAGGCCGACGCCCATGCGCTGGAGCTGCGTGAAGCCGCGGGGGTGGCCGGTGAAGGAGCGGACGGCGGGGACGAGGAGGCGGTCGTAGACGGGCACCCAGGCGATGACGCTGAGGGTGTCGAAGACGGAGAGAGAGGCGGAGGGGATGGAGAAGTGGGCGCCCATGCGCTTGTCGAGGGTGTTCCCCTGGAACACGAACATGGTGCTCATCTGCCCGTACACAGCGGCGAAGACGATGCCGCTCGCCCAGATGGGCAGCAGGCGCACCACGCTCTTGAGCTCCTCCACCTGCGTCACCGTGCACAGCCGCCAAGGCGACGCCGGTGACGCCGATGATTTGTCCGCTTGCGTCTCCACGGCTGCCTTGTCGAGGAACCTGAACTGCTCGGTGTGCTCCAGCTTGCGGCTCCCCATGATGCCGGACTCCTTGTCCATGGTCTCGTACAGCGCCGACCCGTCGACGGGGACGCTCAGCTTGTACGTGGCGGCGACGAGCACCTGCGCGATGCGGGTGAGCGGGCTGCCGCCGGGGCGCTGGTGGCGGTAGAGCGGCGTGCCAACGAAGAAGCTGCCGACGGCGATGGCCATGACGACGGCGGGGATGCCGAAGCCCCAGCTCCAGCCGTAGTGCTCCTGCACGTAGACCATCACGGACGACGCCACCAGCGCGCCGATGTTGATGGACAGGTAGAACCAGTTGAAGAAGGAGCTCTTGCTCCGGCGCTCGCCGTCGTCGTTCTCGTCGAACTGGTCGGCCCCGAACGAGGACACGCAGGGCTTGATGCCGCCCGTGCCCAGAGCGACGAGGTACAGGCCCACGAACATCGCCGCCGTCTGCCCTGCCGTCGGGTCGCACACCCCCTTGGCCGCGCACGTCGGCACCAGCGTCTTCACCGAGGCCGCAACCGTGAGGAGCCCCAGGCCGATGATGTAGATGGTGACGAAGGAGGCGATGGTGCAGAAGCGGCCGAGGTAGGCGTCGGCGAGGAAGGCGCCGATGAGGGTGGTGGCGTAGCAGGTGCCGCCCCAGTTGGTGACGCTGTTGGCGGCGGCGCTGTTGTTCATGCCCATGTTGTCCAGCATGAAGTTGCTCAGGTTGGCGCTCATGCCGTAGTACGCCAGCCGCTCGCAACATTCGTTCGCTGCAATTCCAATTCATCCATCAGCGCCATGGCTCAAGGTAAGAGCAGGCCAACAATGGAGCCCCTCCCTTCCTTTGAACTAGTATGCATGTACGTACCGAGGATGTAGGGGCAGGCGCGCCAGTTGCCGGTGCTGCTCTTGACGGCCGGGTTGCCCTTGATGTCCACCGTGCCATCTTGGGTGTAGATCATGCCTGCCGACTCAGCACCGATCTTCCCCATTGCTACTTCTTTGCTGCTCAGAGGAGCAACTTGTGTTACAATTAGTAAGGATAGTACCGAAGATTATAAATATCAGAAATTAGAAGTTAAATCAACACGACTAAATCTCTGCCAATTCCCATGGTAACAAGTTCCCTTGTGGTGCAGGCAGTTTCGTCCGCCCAGCATTTTCGTGGTAACAATGGACTGTAGCCGTGTGGTAAATGGCTGTTGGAATTGACGACGACGACGACGAACGTGTCCGCCTCGCGTGTCTTTGTCGATCGGCCGGCGGAAACTCTGATGCCAAAACAATCGCAACCGGCCTGACACGCGACGTGATGGCCAGTTGGCGACATGTGGTGTTTATTTCATTTAGATTAGATCTGAAAGTTGGGTACTACTCGCACATAAAGAAGCATTTTTTTGCGAATATATATAAGCTGTCACGCTCAACTCATTGCTATGCAATTGACACTCAATTGTGACAAATCTGGGTACAACCTGGTGAAGAAGCAAGCAATGGAATGGGGATTGAGAGCCGAGGGAGGAGAAAGAGTACAGGAAAAAGGTAAAGGAAGGGGGTTTTGCCACTTTGGTCCTCTTCTCTAGGTGTTCTGGGCTTAAGTACTTTTTTTTTAGACAATCCACGAAGCTTTTTATTCACTCGTCACAATGTTTACAGGGATGAACTGAAGTTCACCAGGGTTGCCCAACCAAACATGACGGCCAATCCCTAGTTTCAAAACATGCTTCGCTAGATTATGAGTCTCGACATTCGAGCTCCTAAACTCATGCACAAAATTACATAACTGAAAACTACGAGAGTATTCAACGATCTCACGAATGATAGCCCCATAGTTAGGGCTACTCTTTTGCTTAATATCATCCACAACGCCTTTGCAGTCAGATGCAATGTGTATCGCCTGTAACTGGAGGTCCTCTGCTAGTGCCATTGCTTCCCGGACCACCAACGCCTCAAGAGTAGCAGGATCATATATAGAGTTGACCACAATAGCCGATGCTCCAAGATACAGACCCTTCTCATTCCTGCATATTGCAGCGATTGCACCAAATTTCGATCTCCTCATAGTGGCAGCATCAACATTCACTTTCATCATGCCCGAGGGAGGTTTAAAACAGCCTGTTGGCCTCACCCTCACTGAATGCTCAGCTGATCTCTGTGGGCTCTTGACAATTTGGATATCATTCAGAAAGGAATTGATGAAACAGTGGGTGGAGTAGGGGCTCTAAAATATATCTTCGTAAATTGCCTTTCGTCTTGCTGCCCAAATAGCCCATAAGGTGGTCGTCATACGGATGAACAGATCGCTCGACAAGGCTTTCTTCATGGCAAAGAGCCAGTCCTTAACACTCTCAGTGTCGAAACGGCTCACCTGATCCAATATCTCCTCATCCGCAAGTGCCCAAACAATGCAAGCCATCGAACAGTTCAATAAGGCGTGTCTCCACGAGTCTCTCGCGCCACATAACGCGCATGCTGATGACGTTGACATATTTCTATGCTCCAAAACGTCAGCTGTTGGAATTGAGCTCCGAGCTAATCGCCAAAGAAACAACTTGATTTTAGCAGGTACGTCGGTTTTCCATAGCTCTGTCTATTCCGTTTTTGCATTGTCCGCCGCCGAAGAACCATCACGTTCCTCGATCCAGTCCTCCCTCGAGATCTTGGTTTGCATAATAATTCTGTAAGAAGATTTGACAGAGAATGAACCTCTCCGCTCTCCGCTCCAAGCCCAGAAATCCTCTATGTTTCCTGTACATAACGGGATAGCTAGCACTGCTTCTGCATCAATGGGCAAGAACACCGATCGGACAAGCTGCTCATTCCAGCTCGCTGTCGTCGTGTGCATCAATTTTGAGACCAACTGTGGAGGATTCGGTGTAAGCGGTGCAATGGGCCTCATCATCCCCGGTCGTGGTAACCAGTTCTGTGTCCATATATGTGTGGTTTGCCCGTTACCAATCCTCCTGATAAGGCCTAGCCTAAGCATATCTCTTCCATCGAGTATTGCTCTTCAAATTTGTGATGGTCTACTGCCAAGCTCCGCCTCCATTACAGATGCTGAAGTGAGTGGATGGACGGTCTCACTCGCTTCATGTCATGGGCCACGCCACCTTGCTAATGTGGTGATTTCGGGCCCATGACATGCTCGAATGATGTGTGGTGCGTCCGTTCCTGCACGTGAATTGCTACGCGGTGACACGCGATGAGAAGCGGCATTACAGCACATGGTTTTCCCTCATTTCCTGATGTCTCCTCTTCCTACATATATGAATTATGCATGTATGGTTAGGCCGGCGGTCGATCTCTTATAGCAGTGGTTGTTCACCTAGTACGTTGACCAGTTGATCACTAATCCTGATATATCCTCTCTGTTTGGGTTGCTAGCTCGGCTAAATTCTGAACTTTATATATGCATTGCATAGACTATGTATAGCCGCACAACACATGAGTACTGTCCAAGAACTAGCTCTAATTAGTGTATTTACTAGCCTGGCACGCAGTTGGCAGGATTCAGCATATCTTGTTAATTAGATCAGAGTTGGCACCGTGAGTTAAACTAGAAGAGTACAGCCCCTCATCTTTTGAATTTAAATCTGCCCCACGATATTAGCTAAACTAGCAGTGCAACCCGTGCATTTGCGCGGTTAGAAGTAATAACATTTAGTTTGTATATTATGTGAAGTAAACAATACTTTTTTGAGAGAGAGAGAGAGAGAGATTACACTTCTCTCTTCCAGTCCTTGTTCTAAGTGTCTTTGCACTAAAAACAAAAAATATTACTCACCGAGAATTAAATAAATCTTAACATTTGTAGTTTGTACTCCTACTTGAACCTAAAGATCTCTTTGTCACCATCTTTTCTATGGTTCATTTTTTTGATTTGTACATGCCATGCCTCGAAATGCTTCCTTTATAGCTAATTAGTCCCATGTCTATGTTCTTGACCATCAGTCCAAGCAATTGCATTTCTCGGTATGTTATCTGATGTTTTCAAACTCTCTCTCTCTCTCTCTCTCTCTCTCTCTCTCTCTCTAGTTTTTTTGGTCATGTCTATGTTATTTTGTGCTCATCCATGTCTCCCCGGCAAACAAAAATGTTTATTAAATGTCGGGTATGATTTGGTTTTTGCAACATTTTTGTTAAAAATATTATGGCTTCCATTTTTTCTTACCCATTTAATTTTCCCGTGGATCTTGTGCTTTTTCTTCACATTGTTATAATGTGGAGATAATTATAGAAACTTCATAAATCCCTCTCTCTCTCTCCCTCTCTCTCTCTCTCATTGTGCCCATGCTTATTATCAACCTGTAAATTTGAACACAATTGAAACACTATTAAAGTAGTTGATGTGCTGTCTACATACAACCTTTGTCATTCTAGCGAGTAGCGACAACACCCTTTTGCATCCTTTATGTGGTATTGTCATTGCCACAAATACCAAACTTGGATACACAATGTCATAGATTCTTATACATGCTTTAGATTATCTGTATTGTCACTTTTTTTTCACGTTCCTGTATGTGCACCACCCCCAGCTCGTCTTTGTTCTACTGATGCCCACCGCTTTTCCTATACTGTCAACCCATGCATAGTGATATATCTAGCACATGATCCATCTTGCCCGTCAACAGAAGTATAAATGTATACATGCATGTATCGAGAAATAAAACACATCTATTTAGAGCAAATACCGGAACTAATATATTTGTCTTGATTTATTTCTCAAGACATTTGCTGCTTTAGCGACATCCTTTTCTTACGCTCACACATAGATAAAGCATTAACATGCATAGATCCATATATACTTGAGTGTTTTCAGTGATCTTCTCTTCTGCTTTATGCTATTCTAGCTGCCATGCTTTCCTTTTCAAGTGTAAGTTCCTCTTCAAGTGTAAGTTCCTCGTCTCCATTGTACTTCTTTATACCTCTTTTCCTATAATGTCTAACCATGTATCTTGATAAACCTATTGCATACCTTCTCTTGTTGGTAGTATATAGGCGACTATTTGGTAGAGGCAAGCTCAAGTGCTTATGCCTCGGAAGTATTGCTTTCTCGTTTCTTTGTTAACATAGGTGGCTCAAAAAATTGTGGTGGAATTGTGGCCCTCACGATTGTGTAGCGTATGCTGTCATGATATGTTGAGTATCTTGCCTGCCACAGATGTCGAGGTGGATCCTGCCGGTGTGAAAGATGCACTATGAAAACATGGAGCGGCGAGACCGGTAGCTACCATGTTCGTGGCACCATCGCTGGTGCAACACCTGTGGTAATCCCTCTGTTAATAAGTCTTTGTCCTGGGTACTCAAGAGTCAAGATCTTTTTTCAGGGATGCTAGATGCTAAAGACTAATTTACGTGCTTGTGCTATATGGCCGGTGCAAAGCACAGTCCGATTCAATATTGGCATGATAAGCATGGTATCAGCATGTTTTTTTTCTTTTTGCGTGCATGTTCTTGACCTGCCCATATTTCTTCACGTGATATGAATTTGGGCGAGTCCATTCTGGACTCGGTCTTGACGTGCTATATGACATGCCATATTTATTTACGTGATATGAATTTGAGCGGGTCCATGCTGGACTTCGTTTTCCACATGTCAACTATTCAAAAACAAAGAATTACGTGTGTTCAAAAATAAAATAAAATAAAATAAATAATAAACTTATGTGTACGTGCCAACGATAGACTTTTTTTTTCATGATTAATATTGTGTGTATCCTTTTCAATTTTCATCCTTTATTCTCAACTGTTCTTATTAGAATCAGGGAATTAAATATTTTTAGCTTATGTACATGAATGCGACGACTCGCTTGTCTTTTGTTTCAACAATATAATAGATTTTAAATTGTATTCCATTATTTATCCATCGAATAAGAGTATAAAATCACATCGAATTTAACTATTTAGAAATGTTACACGGAGTTTATTTTAAAACCAAAATTCTAGCACTTTTCCTCTTTTTTATTTCATATATAAAATATATTACGTATTTATCTGTTTTCACTGTATTTTATTAATCTGATATGAGATATCTATCAACTGGATGGATGTGTGTTTCAGCCTTGTAATCTTAGCGACCTTTTTTTTTCTGCCTCACTACTGTTCACCATATGGATGTGTGTATCAGCCTTGTAACCTTAACGACATTTTTTTGTGCCTTACAATTGTACGCCAAAGGATTTGATGATCTGATCGTGTGTACACGGCCCATATATGTGCCAGGTTGGCCCATGTATAGCGTGCCTTGCTATTCCTGGTTTTTTGTCCGATTCTAGTTCAAATCGGAACTAATAACTTGTTTATGTGATGGATCCTTGTACGCATTGTAGATGGCCTTCTCCCACACGTTTGTGGTTGCACTCTTTTTTATACGGAAATGTTAACGCCCATACGTGTGGGCATTTGCATCTCGTTCACACGCGTGGATCCGCGTCCGTTTGTGAGCGTACGAATCTTGGCATGTTTCTAGTGCCACATAGGACTGGCCTGGTGTGTGGGTGTTCAGCCGGTCGCCCACACGGCCGTTTCACCACACAGGAGGGGCTGGTGTGTGGGCGTTTAGCAGTTCGCCCACACGCCACTTTGCACGCACAAACAAGGGCTAGTGTGTGGGTATTTGGCATCTTATCCACACGCCCTTCTCCTCTCCCACACCCAAGCTGCTAGTTGCTATGTGTTTTTGCACTGCACATGGCAACTGCCCTTAATGTGCTTTTATAATTAAGCAGGTGGCAAATCTCTTTTTTTACCCGAGTTTGCCATGTGTTTTGCAGGGTACACGACAACTGCCTAGTGTGCACGTAAGCAGATGACAACTCTCTTTTACCGAGTTGCCATATGTTTTTGCATGGTACATGGCAACTGCCCTAACGTGCATGTACATGGCAACTGCCCTAACGTGCACGTAAGCAGATGGCAACTCTTCCTTTTTACATGGCAACTGCCCTAGCATACTTGTGAGCACATGGCAACTCTCTCAACTGCCTAGTGTTAGTATGTGGCAACTCCTAAAGTTATGAAATCATGGCAACTACATTAGATCAGACCATACATGGCAACTGCAGTTGAGCAACCATGGCAACTGCAGTTGTCCGACATGGCAACCGTAGTTCAGCGACATGGCAACTACAATTAAACGAACATGGACGAGGGTCTGGACCATGGCAACTGCGGGCGCGCGGTGACCGTCACGTGTGGCGTGCAGGACCAGGAGGTACGAGGCCTGACATACGGGTGTGTGGGCGTTATCAACTTCGCCCACACGCACGCGTGTGAGAGGGATCGGGAGGGAAAAAAGAGGCGTGTGAGCGCTAATTGTTTTGCCCACACGTAGGTGTGTGGGCTGTTCCTCTTATACACCACACAAAATGTGTGGGCGGACTCCCTAACGCCCACACGTGTGGCACTTATGGGCGTCATTTTCATAATAGAACATGTACGTGACAGAATTAGTACGTCCAAAATAATACATGTATATAATTTTTGTATGTAACGCTACATCTTTAAATCTGAACTATTTATATCTAATCTTAACAGTTCTTATAATTTAATCTGTGTGGATAAACGTGATGGCTTGTTTGCCTATTGTTTTAAGTATATAATAGATAGATGCGTTGTTGCTAAGTGGTGTATAAAGTTTCAATGTTTTTGACTGAATTTTATTGTTTTCAAGTAGCCTAAAGGTGTATTTATAAGGAAAAAGAAGCATGATGTTCATTGCTCAATTGCTTGGAGTACCATGCTAGTTCTTACTAATAATAATTTTTAAATCTCGTTGTTCATTTCTGTACAAAATATATTTTATATTTTGTACTGGTATTACTACTCTTTGCCAAGTACATTTCAACATGATTCGGACAGGCACAAATACTCAAAGTAGAGGGCTACTATCCGGATCAGTATATTAACGACGATCATGAGATGAACCTGCCACCGACATCTCCGCCTGATCCACATAATGTGAGCAGTAAAAAAAAATCTTGGGATCAATTGGTCCATTCGAAACTTAGATTATGAGCAAAAATTTATATAATAGAGTAGGCGATGGTTGCCGAGGTAGGCGTCGGCGACGAAGGCGCCAATGTGGGTGGTTAGTAACGCTGTTGGGGCGGCGGCGTTGTTCATCATGCCCATGCTGTCCAACATGAAGTTGCCCAGGTTGGCGCTCATGCCATAGTATGCCATCCGCTCGCAGCATTCATTAGCTGCGATTCATCTGGTGATCGATCAGCGCCATGGCTCCAGTTAAGAGCAGGCCAACAATGGAGTCCTTTGTTTGTACGTACCGAGGATGTAGGGGCAGGCGCGCCAGTTGCCGGTGTTGCTCTTGGGTGTAGATCATGTCTGCAGCACCAACCTCCCCCATTGCTACTTCATTGCTGCTCAGAGGAGCAACTTTCGTTACAACTAGTAAGGATGAATCCAATGAAGAGATGAAATGGGCAAGAAAAACAAGATGCCTTGGATAGTGTCGAAGATTATATATGCACAAATTTGAAAATTAGAAATCAAATCAACCGGACTAAATCTCTGCTAATTCCTACGCTAACAATGGAGATCTAAGTCAATACTGTAGTCTTTTAGTAAATGGTTGTTGGAATTAACAATGACGACCAGCGTGCCTGGCTCGCGTGTCTTTGTTGAGCGACCGGCGGAAATTCTGATGCAGCGATGGCAACGGACTGGGATCAGGTGACATGCGCTATGATGACATGCACGGTGACATGTGGTTCAAATTCAAATTTAAACATTGTAAAAAATCTGAAAAAATCATGCAATTTCATAGCACATATTAAGATAACCCCTAAAAATTTCAGATCAAAATTCGAAACATACATCGAGAAAGAAAAAAGAGAAACTCAGATGTGAATAGTCTACAGAGAACCATTCGGGAACTATTCATGACAGATTTTGCTTTTTTGTTTCTCGATGTATGTTTCGAATTTTGATCTGAAATTTTTAGGGGTTATCTTAGTATGTGCTGTGAACATGCATAATTTTTTCCAGATTTTTTCGCAATGTTTAAATTTGAATTTGGGCCACATGTCACCGTGCATGTCACCATAGCGCATGTCACCTGATCCCAGTCCGATGGCAACATGTGGTGTTCATTTCCTGAGAATTGTGTATTACAAGCGTACATTGATATATAAATAAGCTAGCCTAGCGTGCAAGCTAACGGAAATGACACTGATCAAATGTTTCCGTGAACGTTTCTCTGATGGATGATCCATGGTGCCCCCGATCCCACGCATGAATCGAAACACGGTGACACACAATGAGAAGCCGCATATTTTTTTTAGAGGAAAAGAGCTCACGCCCCGGTTCCATTGCAATAACGAAACCACCGAACATTTGTTTGGAGCTACAAGGCGCGCAGGGGGAATAAAACAGCAGAAAAGCTGCCCCAGCATGGAAACTCTAGACAATCTACACTCCTGAAGTACCGAGATATGCCGAAAGAAAAGAAGGCAAAACACCTCACGAGGCCCCGACTCCTCCTCTGGCGCTCCCGCGGGCGGCAGGGGAGGAATCCTAGCCGCCGGCCGCCTCACCACCTCTCTTCTCCTCCTCCTCCTCCTCCCGCCGCTGCCAGACGGCGTGCCCGAGCGAAGCCCGGCCGGCGGCAGGGCGTCTTCATCGCCTCATGCGGGAGGGCTGGCGTGGGCTGGCCGATCTGGATCTGGTCGCGGCGTTCTCGCGGGGCGCCGCGGCGCGGCCCCTCATCGACGCAGGTGATGGCGCGTGGGTGTGTGGGTGGCGTGATGGGCTGCACCTCGGTGGTGCTCGGCTGGTGTGGTGACGGCGGCGGCTCGATCCAGATCCGGTAGGAACGGGCTGCGGGCGGTGCGGGCTGCGGGCGGCTTCCTTCGCCGTGGCACCCGGCTGGCGGAGGCGGCGGCGCAGCAGTGGCGGCCTCGGCCTTCCCCTCCTCTTCTTCAGCTCCGGGGGGAGATGGTGGTGTGGGCCGGGGGTCGAGGATGGCCGCCGGTGCCCTAGCCAGAGCCGACCTCGCGGCGGCTCGGGCCGCGTTCGGCAACGGTTTTGGGGTCGGCCGACGGCGCGTGGTTCCGGTGGTGCGTGCCCGGCGGCTCCGGTGCTTGCAGTTTGCCGGGCAACGTGGGTTGGGCAGCGGCCGGGCATGGCCGCTGCTTTGGCCGTGGGCGGCGGCGTGGGGCGGTCCATCGGGCGGCCTCCTGGTGTGGTGGCGGCTTCACGGTGGCTCGACGGTTCTGCCCGCGGCAGCGGCCGACTTCTCCGGCGTCGGCTCGTCTGCGTGCGTACCATCTCGACCTTCGCTCCATCTCCTCGTCGCCCTACCGCTACTCTCATCAGAGGGCTGGTCCTCTCCCAGCTGCGGTTCACCGCTCGTCTCGCGTCCGGTGCTGCAGGACCGAGCTCGTCTCGCGCACGGTGTAGCAGGACCGAACTCGTCTCGCGCACGGTGCAGCAGGACTGACCTCGTCCCCCTCTCGGTGCTGCAGGACCGAGCTCGTCTCACGCTCGGGGCAGCAGGATGGGTCGGTGGATGCCAGTTCTGGCCGGCCTATTGGGTCACGACGCTGGGGTCGCCTAGGGGTGCGAAATGTGGGACCTTTCCGCTCGTCTCTTTCATTGGGGTTGCGGCGGGTCTCGGGTGAGGTGGTGTCAAGGTCTTGGATGCCGGGACGGCGGCCCTGTTGGTGGTAGCGCGGTGCTCTTGGGCGGAGCCCGTGCCTTGGCGTTGCCTGGTCACCATGGCCGTGTGGGTGGCGTGGTTGCCGGGGTATGGCATTCGGTGGCGTTGAGTGTTGGCCGAGGTGAAAACCTGTTCTATCTTCGGACGGACCGGCGGCGGCGAATCGTTCGCTTTTTGAAGGCGTCATCGCGGCTCTCATTGCCTGTCATGCGGCTCCAGGGGAAACTCTGATCTTTGGATTGGGCGGTGGCGGCGCTCTGGTGTCGTACCCTTCTTGAAGGCGCCGCCTTGGAGCACATGGTTCGTCATATGTAGCTTCATCTCTTCGTGGTGATAGTGCTAGGAGTGGTGTTGTTGCGCTCAATGTCTATGTATCTTGCCCTGGGTGCGTGCGTGTGTTGCGGTAGCGTGTGTTTGTATTGGGTGCTTATTGATCGGTGCTTTATATATAAAGTGGGGAGAAATCCTTTTTCGATAAAAGTATCGAGTACATCATGCATCAGGCAACCTAAATTGGACATCAGGAAATTATGCACCAGGCGCAACTTTTAAACCCAGATCTTCAGAGTGAGATTCCAGTCCTGAAGCGAGGTCTTGTCGCTCCAGAGCATTGGTTCAGGCCTAGCCAGGGTCCGTCCATAGAAGAAGGGGCGGTGCTGGTGCCATTTGTTCCAGTTTTTGCACCAAGAGATGACATCTCCTCTTGGCGGGATCCGCACACCTAATCTCCCACAAGGCCAAAAAGGAAGTTGTCCTTTTCCACAGAATCTGCATCCCAAACCAAGGCACATCATTAAAGCAAATATCGTTTTGATATCTTTAGAGAGTCCATAATGCAGCTGCATGAAGCATAATATCCACAATTTTATTGCAATTTCTAGCCAACCAATCAAGAAGCCCATGCGAGTTAAGCTCGATGTCGTCCCCTAGGGAGCCAAAAATCTCACTCCAGAGTTCTCTGGAAACGACACAATCAAAAAATAGATGATTTACAGATTCTTGTTCATTACAATAAAGACAGGTAGCATCTGCTACATGTTGTCTTTTCCGAAGATTATCCCTGGTTAGTAGCTTGTTCTTAACTAGCAACCAAAGGAAAATCTGAATTCTTTGAGGGACATTAGCTTTCCAAATCATCATAATATTATCTGGAATCACTCCTCTAAAATTCACAAAATTATAAAAGGATTTATCGGTGTAAACCCCCTTGGGCACCAAGTCCCAAATAATAGTGTCATCGCAATCATTCAAAACCAGATCCTTAACTACACTAAAGAGCTCATTCCAAGAAGCAAGCATGTCCGGCGAAAAGCACCTCCTAAAGTTGATTTTCAGGGTCGTGCCATCCCAGATCTCACTGATGGAGACATTAGTGGAATTAGCAATATTGTACAACTCCCAATAACTGGTAGCAAGTGTAGTATTGCCAGTCCAACGATCTTCCCAAAATCTAACACTCTTGCCATTGCCCACCTTCTAGGAAAAGCCAACCTTGGCTGCTTTAATAGCCCAAAGTATTCCTTTCCAAAGAAGGGAGGCTCCAGTATCAGGACAGGCAAAAATGTTAGGACTACGATTTCTGTATTTGGCATCAATAACTTGTTTCCAAATTTTACCATCATCATTAAAGTATCTCTTAGCCCAGGAGGCTAGCATGCTAAGATTCTTGTCAGCAATGTCAGGGATGCCCAAGCCACAATACTGTTTCTTGAGAGCAACATTCCCCTAAGAAGCTAGATGGTATTTATGATGTTCTTCATAGTTATCCCAAAAATAGTGAGCAAGTTGGGAGTTAATCATTCTAGTGGCCCACATAGGGAATTTAATAATTCCCATAAGATAACAAGGAATCCTAGATAAGCAAGACTGGACTAGGGTAAGCCTCTTACCAGAGGAAAGTGATAACCCACAAGTATAGGATATCACAACAGTTTTCGAGGATGGAGTGTTCAACCCAAATTTATAGATTCGACACAAGGGGAGCCAAAGAATATTTGAAGATATTAGTAGCTGAGTTGTCAATTCAACCACACGTGGAGATTAATTATCTGCACCAAGTAATCAGTAGCACAGCAATATGATAGTTTTGATAGTAGTGACAGCAGCAACGGAAACAGTAAAAATGATAGCAGTAATTTTGTAGCAAGTGTAACAGTGATGATATCAGTAGTAACTTAGCAGAAACAATATAGGATAAATTCGTAGGCATTGGATCGGTGACTTGTTGGATGATATTCATCATGAGACAGTTATAACCTAGGGCGATACGGCACTAGCTCCAGTTCACCGATATAATGTAGGCATGTATTCCGTAAATAGTCATACATGCTTTATTAAAAAAACTTGCATGACATCTTTTGTCCTACCCTCTCGTGGCAGCGGGGTCCATATTGGAAACCAAGGGATATTAAGGCCTCCTTTTAATATAGAACCACAATAAAGCATTAACACATAGTGAATACATGAACTGCTCAAACTACGGTCATCACAGGGAGTGGGCCCGGTTGTTGTCACTCCGGGGTTGCCGGATCATAACACGTAGTAGGTGACTATAACTTGCAAGATCGGATCTAAAACATGGATATAATGATGAATGCATAAACGGTTCAGATCTGAAATCATGGCACTCGGGCCCAAAGTGACAAGCATTAAGCATGGCAAAGTCATAGCAACATCAATCTAAGAACATAGTGGATACTAGGGATCAGGCCCTATCAAAACTAACTCGATTACATGATGAATCTCATCCAACTCCTCACCGACCAGCGAGCCTACAAAGGAATTACTCACTTCCGGTGGGGAGCATAATGGGATTGGCGATGGAGATGGGTTGGCGATGACGAAGAACGAAGATCCCTCTCTCTGGAGCCCCAAACGGACTCCAGATCTGCCTTCCCAAGGAAGAACAGGGCCTGGCGGCGGCTCCGTCTCATGGACCGCGATAATTCTTTCTCCCTGATTTTTTGGAATAATGTGATTTATAGTATCAGGGGGCATCAGCGGGGCCACCAGGTAGGTACAACCCACCTGGGCGCGCCAGGAGAGGGGGCGCGCCCTGGTGGGTTGTGCCCACCCAGGCGCCCCTCTTTGGTGGGTCTTGCCTCCAGAAATTCTTATTATTGGTATAGAAAATCCTCGCTAAGTTTCATTCCATTTCGAGAACTTTTATTTCTGCACAAAAACAACACCATGGTAGTTCTGCTGAAAACATCGTCAGTCCGGGGTTAGTTTCATCCAAATCATGCAAATTAGAGTCCAAAACAAGAGGAAAAGCGTGAGAAAAAGTAGATACGTTGGAGACGTATCAACTCCCCCAAGCTTAAACATTTGCTTGTCCTCAAGCAATTCAATTGATAAATTGAAAGTGAGAAAGAAATACTTTTATGAAATCTTTTGCTCTTGTTTTCATAAATAAGCTTAAACAATGCCCAGATTTTCAGCCAACATTATAACTAACCATGTCAATAATAACTCTTAAATATTATAATGACTCATATCAATAACATAATCAGCTAGCGAGCAATAATAAGATATCTCAAACAACAACATGTTGTCAAAACAACCATGATATAATATGACAATAGTGGTATCTCGCTAGCCCTTTCTGAGACCGCAGAACATAAATGCAGAGCACCTCCAAAGTTCAAGCAGCGACTAAACATTGTAATTCATGGTAGAAAAGATCCAGTCATGATGCACCCAACATTAGCTACACACAATGCATAAATCATGACTGTTGTGCTCTACTCAGTTTCTGGCACTTGTTTTTAGAAGGTGATGACACAACATAAAAGTAAATAGAAAGTCCCTTCGCAGAGGGAAGCAGTGATTTGCAGAGGTGCCAGAGCTCAATTTTTAAAACAGAGATAAATGATATTTTGAGGCATGCGCACTTCTCATTCACTTCATGACCATCAGTTATCAACATCTTCCATGCTAAGCACGCTAGTGGCAGTTCCCAAGCAGAGAGTAAAGGTTTTGACTCCATTGGAAGTTTTTGTTTGATTATTTCAGAGATGAACTCTTTTCATGTTTGCAATTTGGGACTGGGCATCCCTATTACCTCCCATTTCCTCGTGATATGGCGTGTGAATAAACACATGACCTGAGGATAACATGCTTAGCACGGAAGACATCGACCACCTCCTGTCGTTCCATGAACGATCTAGGCACACAAAACGGGTAATTTTTAGAAGTATTTAGAGGTGGCACATGCAAATTTACTTAGGGCGGCAGGGTAATACCGCATATAGATAGGTATGATGGACTCATCTGGAATAACTTTGGGTTCAAGGTTTTTGATGTACAAGCAGAGTTCCCACTTAGTACATGCGAAGGCTAGCAATTAAGATTGAGAAGCGGCCAACTAGAGAGCAACAACGATCATAACCAGGCATTATGCATAAGTAACATTGGACACTAGCATGGGTAGGATATGAACACCATGAACATAAATATTATAGAGGCTATGTTGGTTTTGATTCAACTACATGCATGGACATGTACCAAGTCAAGCCACTCAAACATTCAGAGGAGGATAACATACCATCATACTACATCACAATCATTTTAACGCTAGGTTGATATCTAAGATAAATCATTATCAACTCCCAGCTACTTATGCATGGCATGAGAAACTATAATCTCTAATTGTCATTGCAAACATGTTTAATCATAATGGGCTGAATCATGGGCACTAGGTTAAACATATTTACACAAACAGAACAAGTCGAGTTCATACCAGTTTGTCTCTGCCACGGCCAGCTCATCGAATATCGTCAGTATTGCATTTCACTTGCACTACTATGACGCCCTCGATTCAATCGTACACTAATCATACACGCAAATGTGTACGATCAAGATCAAGGACTCACGGGAAGATATCACAACACAACTATAGACACAAATTAAAATAATACAAGCTTTATATTACAAGCCAGGGGCTTCGAGGGCTCCAATACATAAGCTCGAATACACAAGAGTCAGCGGAAGCAACAATATCCGAGTACAGACATGAGTTAGAGAAGTTTGCCTTAAGAAGGCTAGCACAAAAGCGACATCGATCGAAAAGGCAAGGCCTCCTGCTTGGGAGCCTCCTAACTACTCCTGGTCATCAGCAGTCTCCACGTAGTAGCAGGCATCGGTGGTGGCATCTGGCTCCTGGGCTCCGACATCTGGTTGCATCAACCGGAAAGGAGAAGAAAGGGGGAAAAGGGGGGGGGAGCAAAGCAACTGTGAGTACTCATCCAAAGAACTCCCAAGCAAGGATCTACACTACATATGCAACATTATCAAAGGAAGGCTGTATATGTGGACTGGGCTGCAGAAATGCTAGAATAGAGAGAAGGCCTAGTCCTATCGAAGAGTAGCATCTTCAGCCTCTTCAAGCATCTTGTAGCATCAAAAGAGATAAGAGTAGCATAAAGTAAAGTAGTAGTAATGTTATCAACCTCGGCCAGAGATCCTTTCTCGACTCCCTGCGAGAAAGCAATCCCAGAGCCATACTATCCAATTTCTCATCACCAACCATTTCTCATCACAATCCATTTCTCATCACAAGTATCCAGTTCTAGTTGTATCGATCGGGATACAACACCAAGTGTCCATTACCATAGGACAGGCTATCGAGAGATGTTTTCTTCCCTGCAGGGGTGCACCAACTTACCCACCACGCTTGATTAACTCCGGCCGGACACACTTTCCTGGGTCATGCCTGGCCTCGGCCAAACAATACGCCGCAACCCGACCTAGGCTTAATAGAGAGGCCAGCACGCCGCACTAAACCTATGCCCCTAGGGGTCATGGGCCATCTTCCCGGGAACTCCTGCATGTTGCGAACGCGGCCGATGAGCAGACCTAGCCACCTCCTTCAACAAGGTAGGTGCTTTCCAGTCCAACCCGGCGCGCGCCGCTCAGTCGCTGACGTCTATTAAGCTTCGGCTGATGTATACGATGCAGAACGCCCATACTATGCCCACGTGATGGTTAGTGCTATCAGGCCAGAGGCCCCTCGGATCAAATATCCAAATCATAGTGGATTAGGAACGTGCGGTAACGAGCAGAGACTCACGATCGATGTGACCCCATCGCCCCATCTCGAGTACTTGCACCATATTAACCGTGTGTCTAACACCAAGGGGAAAACCTGAGGAATCACCCCCGGTGAATCCCACTCGATGTTATCATCAAGGTGAACGTAAGAGGATCCACCCTCGAGGTTCACACTTGAGGGGTTGCACGACAGAGCGGTAACGGATGTGGTTAAGGAGGAAATCACCCTCGATGACCTCGACCGTATAGCTACACTACAGAGATCTCATCAGGAGTGATGTATGAGGTTCACCCTCGGCACTCGATTGTAACTCCGTAGTGTCGTACAACTAGGGGCTGTTGTGCGGTGTCAGGGCCTGGACGTCGATCACGTTGATCGAGTCATCGAACATAAAGCGAGGCAACTGGGACAAGGTGGGGGGTCACTGATGGATCACTAACCAACCTATACTAAGCAGTTTAGGATAAGCAGGTAAGGTATGAAAGTAGGTAACAACAACAGGCTATGCATCAGAGTAGGATCATACAGAAAGCAGTAGCAGTTGTATTGCAAGCATGAGAGGGAAAGAAATGGGCGATATCGGAATGCTCAAGGGGGTTTGCTTGCCTAGTTGCTCTGGCAAGGAGGGGTCGTCGTCGACGTAGTTGATCACAGGGGCGGCATCGGTCTCAGGGTCTACCGGAGAGAAGAGGGGGAAGAAACAATAATATAGAGCAAACAAGGAATCACAAAGTAGAACATGGCAATATGATGTGCCGGGTGCGACCTAACGCATGGCTACATGATAGAGGTGAAGGGGAATTCAACCGGGAATGCTTTCCCGGTTCTGGGCCTGTGTCAAACAGATGACCAGAGGGGGAATGTTGCGTGTTCAGCATGCTAGAGGCATGTGACAGATGAACGGGCCACATATTCGGATTCATTGGATTTTTCTGAGCAACTTTCATGTAGAAAACATTTTCATTGGAGCTACGGTTTATTTTCTATGAATTTTTGAAGATTAAACAATTTTCTGGAATAAATTAAATTAACAGAAATGGTATATGACGTCAGCATGATGTAGAGGTGATGCCAGCAGTCAACAGGACGGTTGACTGGGGTCAAACCTGACCTATGGGTCCAGTGGGACCCACTTGTCAGTGACTAGACTAATTAAACAGTGTTGATTGGACTAATCTAATACTAATTAACAAGCACGGCCCACTGTCACTGTCTAATTGGTGAATAGATTAATTAATCAATTTAATTAACAGATTTTCTATTTATCTAAAACGTTTTATTGACTCGGCCCCACATGTCAGTGGGTTGACCCAGTCAACGAGTCAACTTGGCCCACCCGTCAGTGGCTCAGCGGGCCCCATAGGTCAGTGCCAGGTCAGCCTCGCGAGCGTCGGTGCCGGAATCACGCCGGCGACCAAACCTGCAGCGGCGTGGCCTCGGAACTCGCCGGAAAACGCGCTACGGCCATGATTTTGCGCGCGCGAGGTGGCGTTCGAAAGAAGGGAGCGAGGCGCGTCGCGTGGCGCTAATGGTTGGCCTCGGGAAGGCCTAAAACGACGACGGCACGCGGCGAGGCGGACGCTGGAGTTCGGCCATCTCCACCAACGTCGACAGAGGGCACGAGGAAAGGAGCCGGAGGCTCGGGCGGCACTAGGGAGGCGCCCTGAGCACGTTGACGTGCTTGCCCGACCTTGGCAACGACTACAGCGACGCCGACTAGCTGCACGGCGGAGCTCAGCGCGGCCATCCATGGCGATGGCGGTTACATGCGCGGAAAAGAGTGGCAGAAGGAGGGAGGAGGAGTGGAGCTCACCGTGCTGCTAAGAAAAGCCCTCAACGGCTTTGTAGCGCAGGGGAGGCGACGAACGGAGCGATGGAGCTCCGGTGATCCGAGGCGGATGCCGGTTCGATCTGGGGCATGCGGTGTTCCCCCACAACAACGGCTGGCCCCAGGCGATGAGGTCAAACACGGCAGAGCTCGTGGACATGCCAGCTTGGCGCGGGGCGTCCGGTGGCCGCGGGATCGACGTCGAACGGCGACGACGGCGTCGGGCAACATGCGGGGGAAGAGAGGCCAGAGGGAGAGCGGGGTGGATCTGGAAGGCGAGGAGGCAAGTGGGGGAGGGGAGACGGGGAAGTAGGAGGGCTAGGGTTGGCACGGGCGTCGCCGGCGACCTTATCCGCGTGGGACGACGACGGATGGCCGGCACGTGGCTATCCCGGCCATGTGCGGCCGCTCGGCGTCCACGGCGCCCCATGAACAGAAGTGGAGGGAAACAGGGGCGCCTGGTGGGCTGGGCCACGCTGGTCTGGATGGGCCAATGCCTAGGGAGGCAGGAGCTTCCTTTCCTTTTTATCTTTTTTTGACCTTCTTTTACAGAGAGGGTTTTGTAATATTTGGGGCGCTGAAATGATCTTTGTAAAATATGGCAATTGTCCACATAAATACCATGCAATGTTTGGCACTGCCACAAAAGTTCGGAAGAAGTTTTGACTTAGTTTGAATTTTTTTATAAATTAAAGAGGCATTTAATCTATTGTTTTAGCCACTGTTTATCCATTTTAGGGCACTTAGACATTTTGCAAAATGTTGGTTCACCACCAATATTTGTCATGAATTATATGTCACAAGATGAACATTTTAGATTTCATATCTGACAAATAGGAATTTTTTACTTTAGATTGGATTTGAATTTGAATTTTGATTTGGATCAAGTGGAGATTAGCAACAGTAACATGATGACATGGCACCATTAACATGGGATTACTGTAGCATGACACTGGGGTGTTACAAATCTCCTTCACTACAAGAAATCTCGTCCCGAGATTTAAGTGGAGAAGTAAAGAGTAACTTCGGGAGAACTGACCCTTATAGGGTTAATTATCTGGTGAACAATTCAGGAAAAGAGGCGGAAGTATCTCTCGAGTTGAAACTTAATAAAACATCGAGACCAAAGTATGAAAGTACCATGAGTAGTTTTAACGGGCAGGCAATCATTTGGAATCAAGGATGTACAGGAGTCAGGTTTCGATCCTATGGAACTGTGGGTTATGGGCCCACCATGTGGTTTGAAAGTAGGAAGGATGTCGACATATTGCACTGTCATCGTAGCAAGGCAGGGCAGAGGATAGTCTGTCAGTTATGTTGGCAACAACGTTGGTACCAAGGGCGAGGGATGCAGAGAACCGTTTTCCTACTCGTTGAACAAGGCGGACCAATAGGGAAAGTTCTCGTCCATCGAGGGTTACCAGGATGTCATCAGCAATAGTAACAGGGTCACACTGACAGAGTTGTAAACCGAGGTGTTTCCAAAAGCAAGGAATTATTTCTGCTTATAATATATATAGATCACAAGAAAGGTTGAGCAAACCAATGGAAAGGAAAATGTGTTTATACACAAGATTCAGGAGTATATCCTTCCCAAGGGGAAGCGGAGTAGGATATACATGATATGACAACAAGTTCAAAAGCATTTAGATAAAGGGGCGAGGGAAGAATCATGATATTACCCATACAACAGTGTTTGGATAATAGATCAAGAAACATTCGACAATGTGCTTCCAATGTTCTTGTTGATAGTCGGAATACCTCAGTCATGCTTCGAGGTAGCACTAACATGGTGTCCCAAGTAGGGGTTGGAGTTGAAGATCACAAGAAATACTCAAGGAACAATTGCAGGAATAGCAAGGAGTCCAAGGTATAACCAAGACATGATCAATCATGTGTTGGAAAGAAGACAAGTGGGTAGTCGATAATAACTCAAATCATCGTAGGTCAAGGATGGTATTACACACCATGAATTCAATTGTCATCTCAACAGAGGTCAAAATGTTGATGTTGATCACGACGCCTTTGTCGAGAGGCTCTATGAAGATGCCATCGAGGAGCGATGCCATCAAGCAACAGGAAGGACGAAGCGAAAGGTTATTGGAACCATGAGTACGACACAAAGTCAAAATCAAACTTGCTGTTCAAGGTGAAATGATATGATGAGAAAGATCGATGTAAGCATATCTTATCATCGAAAATTATGCTCCAGGAAGAAGGACCAGGTAGCTCAGTTAAAATTTAGCACGATAATGACATAGACGATCATGGTAGGAATGATGTGATGGGGTATCATTCCAATGAGAGTTCACAAGAGGTAGTGCAATGACACAATATCCTAGAGATAACAAGGGGCAATACTCGAGGTAGATCGAAAATAGAGGTTGGACAGATGAAATGATCTGCAGAAGACAAGTATCTTAACGTCTGGGAAATGGAATTAAGGAGAAACTATGGTCGGAACCACGGTTATGAATGATCGAACCACCGATACAAGATGAACTTATAACAAGGGGTAATCATTTTTACGAGCAGCTTCCATGATAAGTTCTACGTTGGGTCCATGGGCATGAACACAAAGGTTCAAGGTCGACTCCCACTTCTTCAATGCATAACCTTTCATTCACTCCTCGTTTTCGAAGAATTCGTAGTGCTTAGATTTATTTGGGGAAGCACCAGAAGAGTACGACTCACATCTCTTTTGAGTTCACACAGATTAGGGAAGGCATAGGTTCAACCCGTAGGGGTATCTTAGGAACATATACCACTAACTTCAGGATTAAAATGTACCAGCTCAAAAGCAGAGCATGGTTCACCAAAACAGATGATAGAATTTACCAAAGGCATTATGTGTCAGGGCAGAACTCACAAGTTTAATGAATATGAAGGACATTGTCGGATAATAATCCAACCAAGGATATGGTGGCGGTCCATAAAAGATCCGATGTGAGTATCGATACCCGCCAAGAAGAAGAAAGAATGCAAAGGCTTCGGATTATATAAACATCTGAATAATACAATGCTTAAATGCAAAGAAATCATGAATTCAAAAATAGAAGATCAGAAGCAGGCGCTCTGATCAAAAGGTAAGTAAGTTGAATAGCCCTAGGGATACAATTGACGGCAATTTGATTGGTCGAGAAACAACTCTTGGTCAAATGACGTCCAAGCTGGAAGGATGAATTCTATGATCCGACCGAGGATTGCGAGCATCCGCAACATATTGAATCCACGGACTCAAAAGGATAGTGACAAAGGATGCCAATAAGATTACTAGACTTATGGGATTATCCATAATGCAAGCAGGTATGGAGAATCAAGAGTAATAGGCTGCATAGGATTTTCGGAAGATCAAATAGTATTTCCAAGTGTTTTGGAAAGCCTATGAACAACTGGGGATGAACAAACCCCAGCTAAGTGAATTATCCGTAGTTCGAAAATAAGATGCAAAGCAGAAGGCACAAAGGATTCTCGAAACAACGGAGAGTACTAGTGGTATCTAGTAATAATAGGAGCAACTAGGGGTGAAGGTACAAGCAGCAAGGATGTTATTCAGGGGGATTATCGGTGGTCAGGAACTGCCAGGCAGTTGGCACAGGGTCTCGAGAAACATCGAGGAGTAACCGCAGAATCTTCTGCCGAAGCAAGCGATCATCGATAATGTCGGGGCTCTCCGGGAGGAAGTGGGTACGAGAACCTAATGTCAGAGTTAGTAAAATGTTAACCCGAATAGACAAGAGATCAGAGTCCCAGAGTATAAACGAGGAGTAAAAGATCCTAATACCACCCAATTGGCGACGGGGGCCCGTAAGCCACACAACCAAGTTAGTAAAACTTTTTTTAGTGACTAGACTCAACTTCGGCCAAGGAGTTGGAAAGGGGGCTACCAATAGGCAGTCGGCTCTGATACCAACTTGTGACGCCCTCGATTCAATCGTACACTAATCATACACACAAATGTGTACGATCAAGATCAAGGACTCACGGGAAGATATCACAACACAACTCTAGACACAAATTAAAATAATACAAGCTTTATATTACAAGCCAGGGGCCTCGAGGGCTCGAATACATAAGCTCGAATACACAAGAGTCAGCGGAAGCAACAATATCTGAGTACAGACATGAGTTAGACAAGTTTGCCTTAAGAAGGCTAGCACAAAAGCGACATCGATCGAAAAGGCAAGGCCTCCTGCCTGGGAGCCTCCTAACTACTCCTGGTCGTCAGCAGTCTCCATGTTGTAGCAGGCATCGGTGGTGGCATCTGGCTCCTGGGCTCCGACATCTGGTTGCATCAACCAGAAAGGAGAAGAAAGGGGGAAAAGGGGGGGGGGAGCAAAGCAACCGTGAGTACTCATCCAAAGTACTCGCAAGCGAGGATCTACACTACATATGCAACATTATCAAAGGAAGGCTGTATATGTGGACTGGGCTACAGAAATGCTAGAATAGAGAGAAGGCCTAGTCCTATCGAAGACTAGCATCTTCAGCCTCTTCAAGCATCTTGCAGCATCAAAAGAGATAAGAGTAGCATAAAGTAAAGTAGTAGCAATGTTATCAACCTCGTCCAAAGATCCTTTCTCGACTCCCTGCGAGAAAGCAATCCCAGAGCCATACTATCTAGTTTCTCATCACCAACCATTTCTCATCACAATCCATTTCTCATCACAAGTATCCAGTTCTAGTTGTATCGATCGGGATACAACTCCAAGTGTCCGTTACCATAGGACAGGCTATCGATAGATGTTTTCTTCCCTGCAGGGGTGCACCAACTTACCCACCACGCTTGATTAACTCCAGCCGGACACACTTTCTTGGGTCATGCCCGGCCTCGGCCAAACAATGCGCCGCAACCCGACCTAGGCTTAATAGAGAGGCCAGCACGCCGCACTAAACCTATGCCCCCAGGGGTCATGGGCCATCTCCCCAGGAACTCCTGCACGTTGCGAACGCGGCCGGTGAGCAGACCTAGCTACCTCCTTCAACAGGGTTGGTGCTTTCTAGTCCAACCCGGTGCGCGCCGCTCAGTCCCTGACGTCTATTAAGCTTCGGCTGATGTATACGACGCAGAACGCCCATACTATGCCCACGTGATGGTTAGTGCTATCAGGCCAGAGGCCCCTCAGATCAAATATCCAAATCGTAGTGGATTAGGAACGCGCGGTAATGAGCAAAGACTCACGATCGGTGTGACCCCGTCGCCCCGTCTCGAGTACTTGCGGCAAGGGCTAAGAATGCCCAGCCGCGCCTCGTAAGTATATCGCGGGCACCTCCCAGGTCAACCCGACTCCACATCACTCGCAATTAAGCTCGCGCGGGTACTCCTCAGGGTCGACCCGTCTTTAGTAACATGGCTCAGTGTAAAGTCATAGTAACCATAGTAACTGTGTGTCTTACACCAAGGGGAAAACCCGAGGAATCACCCCCAGTGAATCGCACTCGATGTTATCATCAAGGTGAACGTAAGAGGATCCACCCTCGAGGTTCACACTTGAGGGGTTGCACGACAGAGCGGTAACAGAAGTGGTTAAGGAGGAAATCACCCTCGATGACCTCGACCGTATAGCTACACAACAGAGATCTCATCAGGAGTGATGTATGAGGTTCACCCTCGGCACTCGATTGTAACTCTGTAGTGTCGTACAACTAGGGGGTGATGTGCGGTGTCGTCGATCACGTTGATCGAGTCATCGAACATAATGCGAGGCAACTGGGACAAGGTGGGGGGGGTCACTGATGGATCACTAACCCACCTATACTAAGCAGTTTAGGATAAGCATGTAAGGTATGAAAGTAGGTAACAACAATATGCTATGCATCAGAGTAGGATCATACAGAAAGTAGTAGCAGTTCTAATGCAAGCATGAGAGGGAAAGAAATGGGCGATATCGGAATGCTCAAGGGGGTTTGCTTGCCTGGTTTCTCTGCAAGGAGGGGTCGTCGTCGACGTAGTCGATCATAGGGGCGGCATCGGTCTTGGGGTCTACCAGAGAGAAGAGGGGGAAGAAACAATAATTATAGAGCAAACAAGGCATCACAAAGTAGAACATGGCAATATGATATGCCGAGTGCGACCTAACGCATGGCTACACGATAGAGGTGAAGGGGAATTCACCCGGGAATGCTTTCCCAGTTCCGGACCTGTGTCAAACAGATGACCAGAGGGGGAATGTTCCGTGTTCAGCATGCTAGAGGCATGTGACAGATGAACGGGCCGCATATTCGGATTCATTGGATTTTTCTGAGCAACTTTCATGTAGAAAACATTTTCATCGGAGCTACGGTTTATTTTCTATGAACTTTTAAAGATTAAACAATTTTCTGGAATTAATTAAATTAACCGAAATGGAATATGACGTCAGCATGATGTAGAGGTGATGTCAGCAGTCAACAGGACGGTTGACTGGGGTCAAACCTGACCTATGGGTCCAGTGGGACCCATTGGTCAGTGACTAGACTAATTAAACACTGTTAATTGGACTAATCTAATACTAATTAACAAGCAGGGCCCACTGTCACTGTCTAATTGGTGAATAGATTAATTAATCAATTTAATTAACAGATTTTCTATTTATCTAAAACGTTTTATTGACTCGGCCCCACATGTCAGTGGGTTGACCCAGTCAACCAGTCAACTTGGCCCACCCGTCAGTGGCTCAGCGGGCCCCATAGGTCAGCGCCAGGTCAGCCTCGCCGGCGTCGGTGCCGGAATCACGCCGGCGACCAAACCTACAACGGCGTGGCCTCGGAACTCGCCGGAAAACACGCTACGGCCACTGTTTTGCGCGCACGAGGTGGCGTTCGAAAGAAGGGAGCGAGGCGCATCGCGTGGCGCTAACGGTTGGCCTCGGGAAGGCCTTAAACGATGACAGCACGCGGCGAGGCGGAAGCCAGAGTTCGGCCATCTCCGCCAACGTCGACAGAGGGCACGAGGAGACAAGCCGGAGGCTCGGGCGGCACCAGGGAGGCACCCTGAGAACGTTGACGTGCTTGCCCGACCTTGGCAACGACTACACCGACGCCGACTAGCTGCGCGGCAGAGCTCACCGCGGCCATCCTTGGCAATGGCGGTTACATGCGCGGAAATAGCGGCAGAAGGAGGGAGGAGGAGCGGAGCTCACCGTGCGGCTAAGAAAAGCCCTCGACGGCTTTGTAGCGCAGGGGAGGCGACGAACGGAGCGGTGGAGCTCCGGTGATCCGAGGCGGATGCCGGTTCGATCCAGGGCATGCGGTGTTCCCCCACAACAACGGCTGGTCCCAGGCGATGAGGACGAACGTGGCGGAGCTCGTGGACATGCCAGCTTGGCGCGGGGCGGCCGGTGGCCGCGGGATCGACGTCGAACGGCGACGACGGCGTCAGGCAACGTGGGGGGAAGAGAGGCCAGAGGGAGAGCGGGGTGGATCTAGAAGGCGAGGAGGCAAGTGGGGGACGGGAGACGGGGAAGTAGGCGGGCTAGGGTTGGCACAGGCGTCGCCGGCGACCTTATCCGCACGGGACGATGGCGGATGGCCGGCACGTGGCCATCCCGGCCATGTGCGGCCGCTCGGCGTCCACGGCGCCCCATGAACAGAAGTGGAGGGAAACAGGGGCGTCTGGTGGGCTGGGTCGCGCTGGTCCGGATGGGCCAATGCCCAGGGAGGTAGGGGCTTCCTTTCCTTTTTATCTTTTTAACCTTCTTTTACAGAGAGGGTTTTGTAATATTTGGGGCGCTGAAATGATCTTTGTAAAATGGCACTGCCATAAAAGTTCGGAAGAAGTTTTGAATTAGTTTGAATTTTTTTTATAAATTAAAGAGGCATTTAATCTATTGTTTTAGCCACTGTTTATCCATTTTAGGGCACTTAGACATTTTGCAAAATGTTGGTTCACCACCAATATTTGTCATGAATTATATGGCACAAGATGAACATTTTAGATTTCATATCTGACAAATTGGAATTTTTTACTTTAGATTGGATTTGAATTTGAATTGTGATTTGGATCAAGTGGAGATTAGCAACAGTAACATGATGACATGGCACCATTAACAGGGGATTACTGTAGCATGACACTGGGGTGTTACAACTACCGAATGATAAGAAAATAATAATAGTGCAAGAGTGCCATGAACTAAGCTGGAATCTGCAAAACATTTTATTCGACAGGAGAAGACAAGGTAAAATGTGCTCTTTATTAGTTCAACCGTTATTCATATGAGAGCCACTCAACATTTTCATCGTGGTCTTCTCCTTGGTAAGACTTGAATAAAAAGGAAAGAAATTCAGAGGAACACACTGAAATATTTTTGGAGTTTTTGGTTTTCTCCAACAAGGAAATAAGAAGCAAAAGCTAGAAAAAATATTTACATGGGAAAGCTCCCAACAAGCAAAAGAAGAACAAGGAAATCTTTTTGGGTTTTCTTTTTAGTAATACTACTAAGCATGCATAGAAAGTAAATTACTATAACTAAGTTTTTGGTTTCTCTGTAGTTTTTCAAACACACAAGAAGAAAGCAAGGAAAAAATATAAGCATGGATGATACAATGGAAAAAGTGCGAACTCCGATGAATGAAATAAATAGTCATGAATGTAAACGGTGGAAACACGTACTCCCCCAAGCTTAGGATTTTGGCCTAAGTTGGTAATCGATCAGTAGCCTGGAGGATAGTAGTCGGCGTGGTAGCTCACGGAGGCTCTCGGTGCGGAGGCCTCAGCACGCTGTGCCGCCAACACTATTGTGTTGTGAGCTCGGGCCTCGCTCTCAAGAACAAAATATCTCCCCTTGCTGTGACAATCAAAGAGAGCAAGCGCATGCAAATATGTGTCCACAACATGTGATTGGTTAAACAACAAATTATAAGTGAAGTTATCAGCCCTTCCCTTGAGAATCTTGTGTTCTTCCAAAGTGTCAAAATTTAAATATCGCATGGGTAGGATAGGATCAATGGGCAAAGGCGAAACACACAGCCCTCGTGCTAAATGCGTGGCATAAATTCCACCATAAAACCAACCACTGTTAGCATTGTGTTGAAGTCTACGTGCAACGATAGCTCCAAGGTTATAATTTCTTTCACCAGTGAGAGCGGTGTGAATGAGGTTCAAGTCTGGCGCACAAAGTATGGTTCACTCTTGCTTGCCTACTATGCATTTCCCGTTAAATAATGCAAAGTACTGAATTGCGGGAAAGTGAATGCTCTTTATTCCTCCTTGTCTCACTCCCCTATTTTCACCGTAACAAAAAATAGTCAAGAAAGACTCATACTCTGCCTTTGTTGGCTCATTAAGCGAACCCCAAAATGGAAGCTTGCAATGGTAAGCAAAGTTCTCCCGTGAAATAGTATATCGGTTATCATAAAGCATAAACGACACCCTAGACTCACGTGGAAAATATTTAAATCCTTTAACAAACGATTTAGTGAGAAGTTGGCGCTGTTCACACTTATTTGAGAGGTAGGGACCGAGACCGGCATTGTGAACATATTGCTCAAATTCCTCCTTAATGCCCACTTGCAACATATATTCATCGCAAGGCCATAATCATGTTTTGGTGGCGGCATCTCGCGTGGAACTTTCACTTGGTTCAACATAAGACCGGCGAGCAAGACTGTCACTAGAAGATGCCCCCGAGGATCATCTCCTGGAAGAACTCCTTCCAAATAGGTTCATCATGTCCACGTACAATTTTCTGAAAATAAAAATTTTGGAGTGACAAAATTTTGTCAACAAAACTTCACAAAACTAATAACAACTACTCATAGGGATACATAGAGGCCATAACAAGCATTCAAACTACTTGCAACACTAAGAATTGAACATGCAAGCACATCTACAACAGCACCAAGAGTAGCTATTTATTCAAAGAATAAACCACTAAAACAAAAACTAATTGGACAAAAGTTGGAGTCACATACCAAGCAACAATCCCCCGAAACAGTTTCAGAAACGAAGCTTTGAGCAAAGAGATCGAAAATGACAGCAAAATGAGCAAGAACACGGGAGAGAGAGAGCAATGGGGAATTTTTTTGGAGGTCAGTGCTGATGTGGTATAAAGAGGTAAGTGAGAGGGCCCACGTGGGGACCACAACCCACCAGGGCGCGCCTAGGGGTCCTGGCATGCCCAGGTGGGTTGTGCCCACCTGGTGCACCTCCCTCTGGTATTATTTGCACAAAAAATTCTTAAATATTCAGGAAAAAATCATATAAAATTTTTAGGGCATTGTGAGAATTTTTATTTTTTGGTCACTTTTTATTGCACGGAAAATTCAGAAAATAGACAAAACATGGCATTTTATTTTATTTAACTAATAAAAAAGAGAATAAAAAGCGGGGACAGAAAGTAGTGCTTACTAAATTCATCAACTTCATACCGTTCAAAAATGATTCATTAATAAGGTTGATCCAGTCTTATTAACAATCACTTTCGATTAGCATGAAACCGAAGAACTATCATAAATCACTAAGTTACCTCAATGGGGATATGCATTTCCCCAACAATAAGCATTTCATATATTTTTTTTACAGTTGGTAGAGGTATTTGAAAACTTCCAATAGTGATTATGGGAGATTCTTCAATAACATTAATACCATTCACTTGGAATTGTTTCTTTGAAAAGTGTACCGTATGCTCACTACCATTGATATGAAAAGTGACCTTGCTTTTATTGCAATTAATAACAGCCCTTGCAGTGTTCAAGAAGGGTCTACCAAGGATAATCGGCATGTTGTCGTCCTCGGGCATCTCAAGTATAACAAAGTGAGTCAAAATAGTAACATTAGCAACAACAACGGGCACATCCTCACAGATACCGATAGGTATGGCAGTTGATTTATCAATCATTTGCAAAGATATTTCAGTAGGTGTGAGTTTATTCAAGTGAAGTCTTTTATATAAAGAGAAAGGCATAACACTAACACCAGCTCCTAAATCACACAAAGCAGTTTTCACATAATTCTTTTTGATAGAGCAAGGTATAATTCATATTCCCGGATCTCCAAGTTTTTTAGGTGCTCCATCTTTGAAAATATAATTAGGAAGCATAGTGGAGATTTCAGCTTCCGGTATTTTTCTCTTATTTGTGATGATGTGTTTCATATACTTTGCATAAGGAGGCATTTTCAAGATATCAGTCAAGCAAGTATGCAAAAAGACTGGCCTCAGCATCTCAGCAAAGCGTTCAAATTCTTCATCATCATTCTTTTTAGTTGACTTAGGTGGAAAAGGCATAGGTTTTTGAACCCATGGTTCTCTTTCTTTACCATGTTTCCTAGCCACATAGTCTCTTTTGTCATATCTTTTATTCTTAGGTTGTGGGTTATCAAGTTCAACAGGTGGTTCTATCTCACCATCATTATCAGGTTCTTTTTCATTATTTGGTTGAGCATCCTCATGAACCTCGTCATTATCTTTTTCATTATCATTAGGTGAGTGTTCATTACCAGATTGAGTTTCAACATCTAAGATAGAAGTTTCGTTTTCATTATTAGGAGGTTTTTCTATTTCAGGTTCACTAGAAGTATGCAAAGTCCTATCATTTTTCTTTTTCTTTTTCTTTCTAGGAGGAATAGGTGCACTAGTGTTAGCTCTTTGTGAATCTTGTTCAATTCTTTTTGGGTGTCCCTCAGGATAAAGTGGTCCCTGAGTCATTTTACCTCCTCTAGTTGCAACTCTAACAGTAAAGACATGCATATTATGATTCATTTCATCAAGTAATTCTCTTTGTGATTTAGCAACTTGTTCTAACTAAGTTTCCACAGAAGCATGTTTTCCAACACCTCTAACATCATTTGAGATTCTAAATAACAAGTCACTCAAGTGAGAAATCATACCAGAATTATATTTCAATTGTTTCATAACATTTCATTGAAGTGATCTTGTTTTCTAATGTAGTTTTCAAACTCATAAAGGCATTGACTATGATGCATATTGTGAGGATTGTCATTATCATTGAACTTCATAAGAGAATTTACCTCTAGCACCTTAGGCATTGGTGGTGTATTAAGCCCTGTATTTCTTCGATAGGAGGTAAATTTTTGACATCCTCAACTTTAATACCTTTTTCCTTCATAGATTTCTTTGCCTCTTGCATATCATCAGGACTTAGATATAATATACCGCTCTTCTTTGTAGTGGGTTTAGGTGGTGGTTCAGGAATAGTCCAATCATCATAATTTTTCAATATGTCATTCAATAATTCTTCAGCTTGTGCAATAGTTCGTTCCCTGAAAACACAACCAGCACAACTATCTAGGAAGTCCCTAGAAGCATCGGTTAGTCCATTATAGAAGATATCAAGTATTTCATTTTTCTTAAGAGGATGATCAGGCAAAGCATTAAGTAACTGGCAAAGCCTCCCCCAAGCTTGTGGGAGACTCTCTTCTTTAGTTTGAGCAAAGTTAAATATTTCCCGTAAGGCAGCTTGTTTCATATGAGCAGGAAAATATTTTTCATAGAAGTAATAAACCATATCCTGGGGAGTACGCACACAACCAGGAGCAAGAGTATTGTACCAAGCTTTAGCATCACCCTTTAATGAGAAAGGAAATAATTTGAGAATAAAGTAGTAGCGAGTTTTCTCATCATGAGTAAAAAGGGTGGCTATATCATTCAACTTAGTAAGATGTGCCACACTAGTTTCAGTTCCATAACCATGGAAAGGATCAGATTCAACCAAAGTAATTAACTACAAGTCAACAAAGAGTTCATAATCCTTATCATCAATAAAGATAGGTGAAGTAGGAAACTTAGCATCACATTTCATTCTAGCATTCAGAGATTTTTCTTTATACTTGCATAATAATTTCTCTAAATCATCTCTATCTCTGCAAGCAAGAATATCTCTAGTGTTTTCTTCACTCATAACATAACCTTCTGGTACCTTAGGCAATTCGTATCTAGTAAGGCTAGTTCTAGCAGGTGTTTCAGGATTATCAGTTTCAAGCTCATCATCAGAATCAACAACATCATGTTGTATAGCTCTAGAAATTTGTTCATCAAGAAATTCACCAGGTGGCACATCATCATTATCAAGCAAGGTACTAGCATCATCATAAGTATCATTCATAGTAGAAGTAACATCATCAATAACTTGCGACATATCGAAATTAATAGCATGGGGTGGTGTTGCAAGTTTACTCATAAAAGAAGGTGAATCTAAAGCAGAACTGGATGACAGTTCCTTACCTCCCCTATTCTTTGAGGGAAATATCTTAGTCTTAGCATCCTTCAGATTCTTCATAGTGGTAATATGATAATAATCCCAAGTGACTCAACAAATATAGCTATGCTCCCTGGCAACGGCGCCAGAAAAAGGTCTTGATAACCCACAAGTATAGGGGATTGCAACAATTTTTGAGGGTAGAGTATTCAACCTAAATTTATAGATTCGACATAAGGGGAGCCAAGGAATACTTGAAGGTATTAGTAGCCGAGTTGTCAATTCAACCACACCCGGAGATTAATTATCTGCAGCAAGTAAACAGTAGCACAGTAATATGATAGTTTTGATAGTAGTGACAGCAGCAACGGTAACACTAACAGTGATAGTAGTAATTTTGTAGCAAGTGTAACTGTGATGATAGCAGTAGTAACTTAGCAGAAACAATATAGGATAAATTCGTAGGCATTGGATCGGTGACTTCTTGGATGATAATCATCATGAGACAGTTATAACCTAGGGTGATACGTCACTAGCTCCAGTTCATCGATATAATGTAGGCATGTATTCGTAAATAATCATACGTGCTTTATTAAAAGAACTTGCATGACATCTTTTGTCCTACCCTCCCGTGGCAGCGAGATCCATATTGGAAACCAAGGGATATTAAGGCCTCCTTTTAATAGAGAACCAGAATAAAGCATTAACACATAGTGAATACATGAACTCCTCAAACTACGGTCATCATAGTGAGTGGGCCCGGTTGTTGTCACTCCGGGGTTGCCGGATCATAACACGTAGTAGGTGACTATAACTTGCAAGATCAGATCTAAAACATGGATATAATGATGAATTCATAAACGGTTCAGATCTGAAATCATGGCACTCGGGCCCAAAGTGACAAGCATTAAGCATGGCAAAGTCATAGCAACATCAATCTAAGAACATAGTGGATACTAGGGATCAAGCCCTATCAAAACTAACTCGATTACATGATGAATCTCATCCAACTCCTCACCGACCAGCGAGCCTACAAAGGAATTACACACTTCCGGTGGGGAGCATAATGGGATTGGCGATGGAGATGGGTTGGTGATGACGAAGAACGAAGATCCCTCTCTCTGGAGCCCCAAACGGACTCCAGATCTGCCCTCCCAAGGAAGAACAGGGCCTGGCGGCGGCTCCGTCTCGTGGACCGCGATAATTCTTTCTCCCTGATTTTTTGGAATAATGTGATTTATAGTATCAGGGGGCATCAGCGGGGCCACCAGGTGGGTACAACCCACCTGGGCGCGCCAGGAGAGGGGGCGCGCCCTGGTGGGCTGTGCCCACCCAGGAGCCCCTCTCTGGTGGGTCTTGCCTCCAGAAATTCTTATTATTGGTATAGAAAATCCTCGCAAAGTTTCATTCCATTCCGAGAACTTTTATTTCTGCACAAAAACAACACCATGGTAGTTCTGCTGAAAACATCGCCAGTCTGGGATTAGTTTCTTCCAAATCTTGCAAATTAGAGTGCAAAACAAGAGGAAAAGCGTGAGAAAAAGTAGATACGTTGGAGATGTATCAGAAAGTAATTACATCTCCAACAGACCCCTTTCCTAATGATCTTATCTACAGTAGGATGTAGATCCTCTTTTCTAGGTTTGCTATAGTGGAGAGTAGCCCCTAAATATTTAATGGGGAAATCTCCAAGCTTACAACCAAGGACCTGAGCAAATATATTAGCTTCATCTTGGTCAATGTTAATAGGGACCAGATCACATTTATGAAACTTCATCCTCATCCCAGCTAATTGTTCAAAACAAGACAGTAACCACTTAAGGTTTTTAGCATAAGATAAATTTTTACTCAAAAAGAGCAAGGTGTCATCAGCATATTGCATACTGATGATACCTGCAGGATTTGAGATGGGGAAAAGGCCTTCCAACTTGTTATTTGTCGAGTCCTTAACCAAAATTCTAGTAAAAACATCTGCAACTAGATTGAAAAGGAGAGGGGAGAACGGGTCTCCTTGCAAAGAAGTCACTGTTTTTGTCATTAACTCTGACACCAACAGAGCCCTTAAAGATGAGAGATTCTACTTTACTCATCCACTTATTACTAAAGCCTCTCCTCCTCATCATGTCTATTATGAATTCTCAATTGATCATGTCATAGGCTTTTTCATAATCTAGTTTAAACACAAAACCAGACTGTTTGCTAGAGTGTACAGAATGAATAATTTCATGAGCTGTAATAATACTCTCAACAATAAATCTTCCCTTAATGAGAGCTGTCTGGTTTAGTGCTATCAGATCATTACAAATAGGGCCAAATTTAGTAGTGGCACACTTTGCAAAGATTTTAAAACTACAATTAATCATGGCAAGAGGTCTAAATTTCTCCATTCTTATAGCCTCAATCTCCTTAGGGCTAGAGTTAGCAGGGAGAAGTTAGGCCTATACAGGTCTAATTATCCTTTCTCCCAATCCCTGAATAAAGCAAACATGTTACCTTTAATAAGGTCCAGAATTGCTGATAAAATAAAAAAGGAAAGCCATCAGGGCCAGGCGCTCCTTTAGCATAAGAGCTGAATACATCATCCTTTATTTCCTTCTCAGTAAAAGCAGCTTCTAAAATGTTGTTATGAGCTTCAGAGACTAATTCATATTCACTCCAAAAGTCATCTTTCAGAGTGATATCAATTTTATCTACGAAGCCAAACAACTTTTTATAATAATTAACATCAGTCTTCATGCTACCTTCAGGGTTAGTAATAGTATCTTCATCATTTTCCAGCATGAGGATCTGCTTCTTCCTTCTTTTTTTGGCTTGCCGCAGCTTTGAAATATCTAGTATTAAGGTCACCTTCGTGAATCTCCCTCTCCCTAGACCTTTGACTAGCTTTGATCTCTTATTTCTTCTAGATATCATTCAGCTCACCAGCAATAGTTTTCATTCTCTTCTTAGTATTAGGTGAGGGAGGGTGAGACTAAGAAAAAATGACTAGGTGGTTGTATTCAGCTATCAAGGCCTGTTTGTGCCCGTTTTGATCAGCCTCATAATTAGCACACCAACCTTTAATAGCTTTCGTAGTATTTCTAATATTGAACTGCCAAATATCAATAGCTTTAGTTAAGCCACATTTAGTATTCCAGGCTTTATAGACTATCTCCCTAAAGCCTTCTACTTCAAGAAACCATTTCTCAAATCTAAAAACCTTCTCTTTAGAAATGGAGAAAGCACAAGTATTCAACACCAAAGGGGTGTGATCACTCCCTGCCCTAGGTAGGGCTCTGAGATGAACATTAGGAAAAGAGGCTGCCCAGTTAGTGGACACAAATACCCTATCTATAGTGGCCATCACCAAGGAATCTTGGTTATTGCCCATGGTGTAATTTCTGCCTTTAATTTTCATCTCTAGGAGACCAAATTTGTTGATCCAGTCATTAAACAGATCTGCCCAATGCTGATTAATCAGACCAGTGTTTTTCTCACTCGCCTCTCTAACAAAATTGAAATCACCACCTACCGGTGTTGGACCAGTCCAGCCAGTAAGAAAGTTGTGCAACTTATTAGTAAAGTACAGTTTATATTGATCATAAGTAGGACCATAAATGGAGACCAGTCTCCAAGAGATCCATCTTGTTTTTTTTGAGCAAACAAGAGACACTGTAAGTGTGTATGTCACAACAAACAATATCAAAAAGATCTCCCATAATCCCTACCAGAATGCCTCCAGTAGTGTTATTAGCCGGGAGCCATTTCCAAGTGAAGCATGATCTAACATCAAAGACTTCCAACTGAAGAGGGGTGAAGTCTTCTTTCTTAGATTCTGAAATACTAATAAAATCAGGTTTATGACCTATAATAAGCTCCTGCATTTGATGGGCCCATTCAGGCCTCTAATGTTCCAAAATAGACCAATCATTTAACAATAAAATCAAGTTTTCGTCTACTCCTACTAGAATTAGAAAATTTGACCTCAATCCATGGGGAATCTGGCTCTGGGTCCACATTCATATGTGGGTCATCACCAGATTCAACTTGAGCCCTTGGACTTGTGGTAAAAATATTAAATTCTTCACCAGAAATATCTATATAGGCCGGAAGAAAAACTTCAGGGTTTCTTGATTAAATTTGTCAAGTCTCTGAAGTTCAATGTTCTTAATCACAATAATAATCTTATTAATATTGCACCCACTACAACTCAAGTTAATACCCGAGCAATCAGCAGTGGAGATAAGCACATCATCATCCAGACAAGCAAAAGAATTTTCAATGCCTTTTTACCTTTTTTGGCAGCTCTTGGTCTTTGATTTGTTTCAATTCTTGAGCTTTCTGGAGAGTAGGTCTCCCATCCTTCTTATTTCTAGTGCTGGCCCTAGTAGCAACCACAGGGCCCCACTTTTTGTTTTTGTCAGCCATGCTTTGAGGAAGGGCATGAGATTGGGTAATAACAGCCTCAAATTTCTCCAGAAGGGGACCTCCCATGTTTTCTATTGGCTTCTTTTTGACAACCTTCAGATAGCTTTTGGTCATCGGGGCCCCTTGAACTTTAGAGAAGACAAAAGCTTCAATATTGCTCTCAGGGACAGGGGTGCAACATTTTTGCATAGACTTTGTACCTCTGGAACCAGTACCAGCAGCAGCCTCCTTATTGTTGTTGGTGTTACTAGTCCCAGTGTCCATATCCTCTCCCAATAGGTCATCATTGCTGGAATCATAATCTTCCTCTTCTTGTTTCTTTTTGTTAGCATCATCATCAGAACCATCAGGTCTAGATGGCTTGTCTGAGGTGGTCCCAATATCAGCATCTCTCTCCAAAGTAAATTTCAGCAAATACAGTTCATGATTGATCTCTACAATTCTATCTCTAGGGATCTTGCCGGGGTCTCTAACAACTACCAGGACCCTGACTTTCTCATAAAAACTTCTGAAAATGGTGTGCCAACCAATATTGACAAGCACACCAAGGGTTGTTCCCACTTGAGCAATAGTAGACCAAGAGAGCCATTTTGATGGAAGCCCCTCAATGACAATCCAAGATTCTGTCAGGCTGTCATAGATAGGGTGTTCTCCATTCCAATCAGCAAATGAGATTGTCACTCCTTCCTTCTTTAGATTAATTGAGGGGTATTCCACTAAGTCCTTTATCTTTTTGTTAGGAGGGAATCTGACAATGTAATTGTTTTTGTCATAAGGTCTGATCTGCCAAGGCCAGTTAGTCTTCCACGTATCAGAGAAGTGTTGTCCTAGCTCCTTACCAGAGATTTCACCCTTTTCAACAAGATATAGTCCCACATTGCCAAAATTAAGCCACTCACAGTCCTCTGTACCACTAGTTTCAATGTGAAAAACCCAAGTCCAGTGCTGTAGGATAAGCTTTGTACCAGGTGGGGAAAGCATCCATATGGTGTCCAGGGGTCTTGCACATGAAACAAATCTTAGGAATGGAGCACATGCCCACAAAATGACGAGGAAGGCCACAGTTATAGCAGATAGCTCCAATGTTTTTGGGTCCACAATGAAATGAGGATCATCTTCATGCATAGAGGCACTCTGAGCTTGAGCAACAACACTCTGATTTTTATTTTTCTTCTTCTTGCTCTTGTTGTGACCAGCCTGAGTTTGATCACTCCCCCCCACTGATGAAGTTCCACCACTGTATTGAACTGTCTGCACTGGCTGCATATTCTGACTTGCTGAATTGAATTGTTGTTGGAACCTTGGGGTAGTTCGCATGTACTGATACTGGAAATTGGGGTGCTGGGGCCACTGTGGCATCTGCTGCATATGAGGGTTCCACCCACCTTGATATCCATAAATGGGGTTTGGCTGCATCATAGCAGGAGCAGCTCCCACCGAAAACAATGGGGGTTTTGCAAAAATATACATAGGAGGGGGTTGAGGTTGAGGAGCCTATGGAGCCTGTGGAACCTGGGGAGGGGGCAGAGCAGTCGCTGCTTGACGACCATTTGCAGTGGGAGCAGGGGAACGGCCTGGGTTACGCCCTCTGCCACCACTATACCCTCCTCCTCCTCTACCACCTGCATCTCTACCATAACTCGCCATTGAATTGACCACTGAAGCGTAGGGGATCTTACCCGTCTTCCTCGACCAGTGATCACGGGAGAATCTAAAAAACTTTGGGACAAGCAGGTGCTTTGAATCACGCACTGCAACAGGGAAGCAATCTGTAGCCAAAAAATCTCCCGAGGAAAACTTGTCTTTCCTAATCCAAACAAGATTGGAGCTGGGTCTTGGACGAATCCTACCTGTATCTCTCTCAGTTGCCCCAACCCACAGGTCAGAGGAAGCACTGGGAGACGGATTTTGAGAAGGCGCCACCGCTTTATTACAGTAGCATTCGTCTCTCTCTCTCCGCACCATCCAGCTGACTGGTTTCCACCTTTTCTGCTTGGGCCACTGGTACGACTCCAACGTATCTATAATTTTTGATTGCTCCATGCTATATTATGTACCATTTTGGACTATATTGGGCTTTATTTTCCACTTTTATATTATTTTTGGGACTAACCTATTAACCGGAGGCCCATCCCAGAATTGCTGTTTTTTTTGCCTATTTCAGTGTTTCAGATAAACAGAATATCAAAACGGAGTCCAAACGAAATAAACTCTTCGGAAACTTGATTTTCTCACCGAACGTGATCCAGGAGACTTGGACCCTACTGCAAGGGATCAAAGAGGTGGTCACGAGGGTGGGGAGCGCGCCCCCCTAGGGCGCGCCCCCTGCCTCGTGGGCCCCTCGGTGCTCCACCGACATACTCATTCCTCCTACATATACACACGTACCCCCTAACGATCAGAACAGGAGCCAAAAACCTAATTCTACCGCCGCAACTTTCTGTATCCACGAGATCCCATCTTGGGGCCTGTTCCGGAGCTCCGCCGGAAGAGGGCCATCATCACGGAGGGCTTCTACATCATCCTAGCCCCTCCGATGAAGTGTGAGTAGTTTACCTCAGACCTTCGGGGTCCATAGTTAGTAGCTAGATGGCTTCTTCTCTCTCTTTGAATCTCAATACAAAGTTCCCCCCCTGTCTTGTGGAGATCTATTCGATGTAATCTTCTGTTTGCGGTGTGTTTGTTGAGACCGATGAATTGTGGGTTTATGATCAAGTCTATCTATGAATAATATTTGAATCTTCTCTGAATTCTTTTATGCATGATTGGTTATCTTTGCAAGTCTCTTCGAATTATCCGTTTGGTTTGGCCAACTAGATTCGTAGTTCTTGCCATGGGAGAAGTGCTTAGCTTTGGGTTCGATATTGCGGTGTCCTTACCCAGTGACAGAAGGGGCAACAAGGCACGTATTGTATCGTTGCCATCGAGGATAACAAGATGGGGTTTATTTCATATTGCATGAATTTATCTCTCTACATCATGTCATCTTGCTTAAGGCGTTACTCTGTTTTTAACTTAATACTCTAGATGCATGCTGGATAGCGGTCGATGAGTGGAGTAATAGTAGTAGTCGCAGAATCGTTTCGATCTACTTGTCACGGACGTGATGCCTATATACATGATCATGCCTAGGTATTCTCATAATTATGCTCAATTATATCAATTGCTCAACAGTAATTTGTTCACCCACCGTAGAATACTTATGCTCTTGAGAGAAGCCACTAGTGAAACCTATGGCCCCCGGGTCTATTCTCATCATATCAATCTCCATCACTTTTATATTGTTTTGCTATTTACTTTGCTTTTACTTTTTTACTTTGCATCTTTATATCAAAAATACCAAAAATATTCTATCTATCAGATCTCACTCTCGTAAGTGACCGTGAAGGGCTTGACAAACCCTAATCGTGTTGTGCAGGTACGAGGGACTTGAGCGTGGGCTCCTACTGGATTGATACCTTGGTTCTCAAAAACTGAGGGAAATACTTACGCTACTCTACTGCATCATCCCTTCCTCTTCGGGGAAAACCAACGCAAGCTCAAGACATAGCAAGAAGGATTTCTGGCGCCGTTGTCGGGGAGTCTACGCAAAAAGTCAATATACCAAGTACCCATCACAATCCCTATCTCTTGCATTACATTATTTGCCATTTGCCTCTCCCTCCAATTCACCCTTGCCGTTTTATTCGCCCTCTCTCTCTCTCTCTCCCTATCCTCCCTCTCTATTTGCCTCTTTTTGCCCGCTCGCTTTTTGTTTGCTCATGTGTTAGATTGCTTGTTTGTCGTGATGGCTCAAGATACTACTAAATTGTGTGACTTCACCAATAACAATTATAATGATTTCCTTAGCACTCCGATTGCTCCTCTTACCGATGCTGAATCTTGTGAAATTAATACTGCTTTGTTGAATCTTGTTATGAAAAATCAATTCGCCGGCCTTCCTAGTGAAGATGCCGCTACTCATCTGAATAGCTTCGTTGATTTATGTGATATGAAAAAGAAAAAAGATGTCAATAATGATGTCGTTAAATTGAAGCTATTTCCTTTTTCGCTTAGAGATCATGCTAAAGATTGGTTTTTGTCTTTGCCTAAGAATAGTATTGATTCATGGAACAAGTGCAAAGATGCTTTTATCTCTAAGTATTTTCCTCCCGCTAAGATCATCTCTCTTAGAAACGATATAACGAAATTTAAACAACTTGATCATGAACATGTTGCACAATCTTGGGAGAGAATGAAATGAATGATACGTAATTGCCCTACTCATGATTTGAATTTGTGGATGATTATACAAAAATTTTATGCCGGATTGAATTTTGCTTCTAGAAATCTTTTAGATTCGGCCGCGGGAGGCACTTTTATGGAAATCACTTTAGGATATGCTACTAAACTCCTAGATAATATGGTTAATTATTCTCAATGGCATACTGAAAGAACTTCTAATAAAAAAGTGCATGCGATAGAAGAAATTAATGTGTTGAGTGGAAAGATGGATGAACTTATGAAATTATTTGCTACTAAGAGTGTTTCTTCTGACCCTAATGATATGCTTTTGTCTACTTTGATTGAGAATAATAATGAATCTATGGATGTGAATTTTGTTGGTAGGAATAATTTTGGTAACAACGCTTATAGAGGGAATTTTAATCCTAGGCCATATCCTAGTAATCCTTCTAATAATTATGGGAATTCCTACAACAACTCTTATGGAAATTATAATAAGATTCCCTCTTATTTTGAATCTAATATTAAAGAATTTATTTCTTCGCAAAAGAATTTTAATGCTATGATTGAAGAAAAATTGCTTAAGATTGGTGATTTGGCTAGGAACGTTGATAGAATTGCTCTTGATGTTGATGCTTTGAAACTTAGATCTATTCCACCTAAGCATGATATTAATGAGTCTCTAAAAGCCATGAGAATTTCAATTGATGAGTGTAAAGAAAGAACCGCTAGGATGCATGCTTCCAAAGATGCCTTTATTAAAGCATGTTCTTCCAATTCCTATGAAAATCAAGATGAAGATCTAAAAGTTATTGATGTGTCTGTAATTAAATCTTTATTTTGCAATATGAATCTTGATGAAACTGAATATTATCTTCCTTTACCTAGAAGGCGTTCTAAAAATTCGGAGTCTTTAGATCTTAATGATGAAATTGATGAAAGTGGGATGGAAAGAAATAAAAATCTAGATGTTGCTAAACCCACTATATTGGATTTAAAGGAATTTAATTATGAAAATTGCTCTTTTATTGATTGTATTTCCTTGTTGCAATCTGTGCTAAATTCTGCACATGCTTATAGTCGAAATAAAGTCTTCACCGAACATATTGTTGATGCCTTGATGCAATCTTATGAAGAAAAACTTGAGTTGAAAGTTTCTATCCCTAGAAAACTATATGATGAGTGGGAGCAAACTATTAAAATTAAAATTAAAGATCATGAGTTTTATTCTTTGTATGATTTGGGTGCTAGTGTCTCTACTATTCCCAAGACTTTGTGTGATTTACTAGATTTCCGTAATTTTGATGATTGCTCTCTAAACTTGCATCTTGCTGATTCCACTATTAAGAAACCTATGGGAAGAATTAATGATGTTCTTATTGTTGCAAATAGGAATTATGTTCCCGTGTATTTCATTGTTCTTGATATAGATTGCAATCCTTCTTGCCCTATTATTCTTGGTAGACCTTTCCTTAGAACGGTTGGTGCGATTATTGATATGAAGGAAGGGAATATTAGATTTCAATTTCCATTAAAAAAGGGCATGGAACACTTTCCAAGAAAGAAAATAAAATTACCATATTAAACTATCATGAGAGCCACTTATGGATTGCCTACCAAAGATGGCAATACTTAGATCAATCCTTACTTGTTATGCCTAGCTAGGGTCGTTAAACGATAGCGCTTGTTGGGAGGCAACCCAATTTTATTTTTATTCCTTGCTTTTTGTTCCTGTTTAGTAATAAATAAATTATTTAGCCTCTGTTTTGTTTGTGTTTTTTGTGTTTAATTAGTGTTTGTGCCAAGTAGAACCGTTGGGAAGACTTGGGGAAAGTCTTGTTGAACTTGCTGTAAAAAACAGAAACTTTAGCGCTCACGAGAACTGCTGTAATTTTTATTTGAATAGTGATATTTAGTTAATTATTTTTGAATATTATTAATAGATAAATTTCTCACGTCCAGCAATTTATTTTAGAATTTGTGGGGTTTCAGATTTTGCGCTAGCTACAGATTACTACAGACTGTTCTGTTTTTGACAGATTCTGTTTTTCGTGTGTTGTTTGCTTATTTTGATGAATCTATGGCTATTAAAATAGTTTATAATCCATATAGAAGTTGGAATACAGTAGGTTTAACACCAATATAAATAAAGAATGAGTTCATTACAGTACCTTGAAGTGGTCTTTTGTTTTCTTTCGCTAACGGAGCTCACGAGTTTTCTATTTTGAGTTTTGTGTTGTGAAGTTTTCAAGTTTTGGGTGAATTCTTTTGATGGATCGTGGAACAAGGAGTGGGAAGAGCCTAAGCTTGGGGATGCCCAAGGCACCCCCAAGATAATCCAAGGACACCAAAAAGTCAAAGCTTGGGGATGCCTCGGAAGGCATCCCCTCTTTCGTCCACTTCAATCGATAATTTACTTGGAGCTATATTTTTATTCACCAACATGATATGTGTTTTGCTTGGAGTGGCTTGTATTATTTGTGTCTTTCTTTGTTAGTATGCCACAATCATCCTTGCTGTACACACCTTTTGAGAGAGCCATACATGAATTAAAATTTGATAGAATACTCTATGTTCTTCACTTATATCCTTTGAGCTAGATAATTTTGCTCTTTGTGCTTCACTTATATCCTTTGAGCTAGATAATTTTTCTCTATGTGATTCACTTATATCTTTTGAGATAGATAATTTTTCTCTATGTGCTTCACTTAGATCTTTTAGAGCACAGTGGTGGATTCGTTTTAAAGAAACTATTGATCTCTCATGCTTCACTTAAATTAATTTGAGAGTCTCTTAATAGCATGGTAATTTGCCTAATAATAATATGCTTGGTATTCAAGATTTGTGAAACTTTCTTTTGAGTGTGTTGAATACTAAGAAAAGGTTGAAGTATGATAATTGTTTTGAGATATGGAGGTGATAATATTAAAGTCATGTTAGTTGAGTAGTTGTCAATTTAAAGAATACTTGTGTTGAAGTTTGTGATTCCCGTAGCATGCACGTATGGTGAACCGTTATGTGATGAAGTCGGAGCATGATTTATTTATTGATTGTCTTCCTTATGAGTGGCGGTCGGGGATGAGCGATGGTCTTTTCCTACCAATCTATCCCCCTAGGAGCATGCGCGTAATACTTTGCTTTGATAACTTCTAAATTTTTGCAATAAGTATATGAGTTCTTTATGACTAATGTTGAGTCCATGGATTATATGCACTCTCACGCTTCCACCTTTGCTAGCCTCTCTCATACCGCGCAACTTTCGCCTGTATCATACACCTACCATATACCTTCCTCAAAACAGCCACCATACCTACCTATTATGGCATTTCCATAGCCATTTCGAGATATATTGCCATGCAACTTTCCACCATCTAGTTCATCATGACATATCCATCATTTTCATATTGCTTAGCATGATCATGTGGTTGACATAGTATTTGTGGCAAAGCCACCATTCATAATTCTTTCATACTTGTCACTCGTGATTCATTGCATATCCCGGTACACCGCCGGAGGCATTCATATAGAGTCATACTTTGTTTTAGTATCGAGTTGTAATCATTGAGTTGTAAATAAATAGAAGTGTGATGATCATCATTCAATAGAGCATTGTCCCAAAAAAAGGAAAAAGAGAAAGGCCAAAGAAAAAAAATAAGGCCCAAAAAAATATAAATAAATAAAAAAGGGACAATGCTACTATCCTTTTTTCCACACTTGTGCTTCAAAGTAGCACCATGTTCTTCATATAGAGAGTCTCATATGTTGTCACTTTCATATACTAGTGGGAATTTTACATTATAGAACTTGTCTTGTATATTCCAATGATGGGCTTCCTCAAATTGCCCTAGGTCTTCGTGAGCAAGCAAGTTGGATGCACACCGACTAGTTTCTTTTGTTGAGCTTTCATACATTTATAGCTCTAGTGCATCCGTTGCATGGCAATCCCTACTCACTCACATTGATATCTATTGATGGGCATCTCGATAGCCCGTTGATACGCCTAGTTGATGTGAGACTATCTTCTCCTTTTTGTCTTCTCCACAACCACCATTCTATTCCACCAATAGTGCTATATCTATGGCTCACGCTCATGTATTGCGTGAAGATTGAAAAAGTTTTGAAAAGGTTAGAGTATGAAACAATTGCTTGGCTTGTCATCGGGGTTGCGCATGATTTAAATACTTTGTGTGGGGAAGATGGAGCATAGCCAGACTATATGATTTTGTAGGGATAACTTTCTTTGGCCATGTTATTTTGAGAAGACATAATTTCTTTGTTAGTATGCTTAAAGTATTATTATTTTCTATGTCAATATAAACTTTTGTCTTGAATCTTTCTAATCTGAATATTCATACCACAATTAACAAGATTTGCATTGAAATTATGCCAAGTAGCACTCTGCATCAAAAATTCTCTTTTTATCATTTACCTACTCGAGGATGAGCAGGAATTAAGCTTGGCGATGCCTGATACGTCTCCAACGTATCTATAATTCTTGATTGCTCCATGCTATATTGTCTACTGTTTTGGACTATATTGGGCTTTATTTTCCACTTTTATATTATTTTTGGGACTACCTATTAACCGGAGGCCCAGCCTAGAATTGCTGTATTTTTGCCTATTTCGGTGTTTTGGATAAACAGAATATCAAAAGGAGTCCAGACGGAATAAAATCTTCGGAAACGTGATTTTCTCACCGAACGTGATCCAGGAGACTTGGACCCTACTGCAAGGGATCAAAGAGGTGGTCACGAGGGTGGGAAGCGCGCCCCCCTAGGGCGCGCCCCCTGCCTCGTGGGCCCCTCGGTGCTCCACCGACGTACTCATTCCTCCTACATATACACACGTACCCCCTAACGATCAGAACAGGAGCCAAAAACCTAATTCTACCGCCGCAACTTTCTGTATCCACGAGATCCCATCTTGGGGCCTGTTCCGGAGCTCCGCCGGAAGAGGGCCGTCATCACGGAGGGCTTCTACATCATCCTAGCCCCTCCGATGAAGTGTGAGTAGTTTACCTCAGACCTTCGGGTCCATAGTTAGTAGCTAGATGGCTTCTTCTCTCTCTTTGAATCTCAATACAAAGTTCTCCCCCTGTCTTGTGGAGATCTATTCGATGTAATCTTCTGTTTGCGGTGTGTTTGTTGAGACCGATGAATTGTGGGTTTATGATCAAGTCTATCTATGAATAATATTTGAATCTTCTCTGAATTCTTTTATGCATGATTGGTTATCTTTGCAAGTCTCTTCGAATTATCCGTTTGGTTTGGCCAACTAGATTCGTAGTTCTTGCCATGGGAGAAGTGCTTAGCTTTGGGTTCGATCTTGCGGTGTCCTTACCCAGTGACAGAAGGGGCAACAAGGCACGTATTGTATCGTTGCCATCGAGGATAACAAGATGGGGTTTATTTCATATTGCATGAATTTATCTCTCTACATCATGTCATCTTGCTTAAGGCGTTACTCTGTTTTTAACTTAATACTCTAGATGCATGCTGGATAGCGGTCGATGAGTGGAGTAATAGTAGTAGTCGCAGAATCGTTTCGATCTACTTGTCACGGACGTGATGCCTATATACATGATCATGCCTAGGTATTCTCATAATTATGCTCAATTATATCAATTGCTCAACAGTAATTTGTTCACCCACCGTGGAATACTTATGCTCTTGAGAGAATCCACTAGTGAAACCTATGGCCCCCGGGTCTATTCTCATCATATCAATCTCCATCACTTTTATATTGTTTTGCTATTTACTTTGCTTTTACTTTTTTACTTTGCATCTTTATATCAAAAATACCAAAAATATTCTATCTATCAGATCTCACTCTCGTAAGTGACCGTGAAGGGCTTGACAACCCCTAATCGCGTTGGTTGCGAATAGCTATCGCTCTGTGCAGGTACGAGGGACATGAGCGTGGGCTCCTACTGGATTGATACCTTGGTTCTCAAAAACTGAGGGAAATACTTATGCTACTCTGCTGCATCATCCCTTCCTCTTCGGGGAAAACCAACGCAAGCTCAAGACGTGGGGCTTTCCGATCCGGATTCTTCTAGGGGCCGGAGTCCACACTTTCCTTCAGGATTAAGATCACCGGCAGCGGCGAGGTTGATCTCCTCGAGCTCGAGCTGCTGCCCCAACTGGATTCAGAACTTGCTGAAGCCCACGAAGAGAATCCACCCTCAGAACTTGGGATTTGAGAAGTTACCTCACGGCCTCTCCTCAATCTCGACCGGTCGCAGGCATCAGGGACGAGAGCTGCAGAGGTGCACCCAACGACAACACCCCCAGCAAGCACTCCCACCTCAGCGCCCTCCGGGGATCCTCGGATTTCGCCTCCGCCCTCACCCACAGAACGAACTCGGCCGGCGGTGAGTGGGAGAAAGCGGGCATCCTTCCCCTTTCCTCCACCATGGCCTCCTCGAAAATCCTTCGCGCCAGCACCCTCTGCTCCAAATCTGACCTCCTCTTGCATGTCTCTGCATATTTCAACGCAGCGGCTCTCGTGCTCGGGTCTCTCGCCGCCACCACCACTTGGTTTGCCGCCTTCCAATCTCGCGCGCACCGGATCCACACCGTGGTGGAGTTGCGAATCCTGGTCGCCCGCTCCGTCCTTCCCCGAGCCCCGGTCACCATGAGTACCCCTTGCGGATCTAGTGAGATCAATCTCAGCATCTCCGAGAAGGCTTCATAGATGTGTGGGGGCAATCGAATGGGGGGATGGGGTGCGGATGCGCTCGCGGTCGCCGCCCTCGGTCCTCGCTGGCGAGACGGCATGCCGCGAGGTTGGTGCGAAGATATCTGCAGCGGCGGTGGCAGCGGCGTGCGGGAGGCGTGGAGTCGCCGTGGTAGCGAGCTGGGGGAGCGGGGAGCCATGGACAAGTTCTGCGGCGGCGGGCTCTGGCGAGATCTAAACGAGACGAAACAGGCACGGAAGGCAGCGATTTTGTGTTCAAGGATCACGCTAGAGGGGTTTTCCAAAAATCTAGTCACAATTTCAAAAAAATATGAAAAGATTTTGTGTTCAAGGATCACGCTAGAGGGGTTTTGGCGAGGGGTTTCTAGCCGCATATTGGTGTATGGTTTTCCCTCCTTTTCCGGTGCCTCCTTTTCCTATGCATATATATGAATTATGTACGTACAGATAAGGAATCGATCTCTTGCAATAGTGGTTGTACACCTAGTAATTTGAGCAGTTGTATACTAACCCTAATATATCCTTTCTATTTCTGTTGCTAGTGCAGCTAAATTGTGAACTTTATATATGGTGATGAGTGGACTATATATATCTGCACACCACGCGAGTATGGTTCAAGAGCTAGCTCCAATTAATGGATTTACTAGCTTGGCAGACAGTTGGTAGGTCTCAACATATCTTTTTTTAGTTAGATCAGAGTTGGCACCATCAGAGCATCTTCAGCCGTTTGGCCCCCCAGGGGCCTGGAAAATCGCCGCCTGGGGGGAATCAGCGATGAATTCGGTCTGGGGGTGGCCGGTTTCCCAGCCGCCGACCCCAGGTTGTCTGCAGACCCGTTTTGTAAGCAAACAACGCCGAAATTCATCCAAACACAGCAGAACTTCGGCCAAACTGGGCGATTTCGCTGATATTTGTACAAAACCTAAAAGCAAACATAATTTAAATCAACTAAACGGCAACTGAAACCACTACTACACTGCCGCCCGCCCTCTACATGCCAAGCAACCAGTACATGTTGGTGTAGTCGCCACCGCCCTCGTCGTCATCGTCGCTGCCGCTATCGTCCCGCGTGCCGCTGCCGTTCCTGCTGCACCCCTGATCAGCTTCGTAGATGCATGGGGGGATGGACGGTCCCGACACCACCCACTTCACGGCCATGGCGCTGAGCGTAGGTCTCCTCGAGGGCGCGATGTTGGCGCACCATATCGTCGCGGTTGTAGTCCTCCCGCGCCCACTTGAGGGCGGTCGCGTCGTCGGTGGCCATGGCATCGTACTCCTTCACAGGGAGCAGCCCCGGGTTTGTCTTCGGCCGGGCGAGGCGGGAAGAGGGAGGGGATGGGCGAATGTAGCCCTCGTTGATGACCAGGGCGGAGCTGCATGTGTGGCGCCGGAGCTGCATGTGGCGCCGGAGCGGCGTCTCCTGCGGCTCCGGCTTGACGGACCGGAGCGGCGTCCCCTGCGGCTCCAGCTTGACGGGCCAAAGGGCAGGCGATCCGGAGCCCAACAAGGAGGAGGTCGCCGTCTCCATTTGCCACGGCGTACAGGAGCTGCCGTGGCGGCGAGAGATGGTCGAGGGCGCCGGCACTCGAGGCGCGGCATGTTGCCGGACTCGATGTAGTTGAGGACGGCCTCGAGGGTTCGGCCGGGTACACCCCACCATAGGCGCCTCCCGTCGGAGTTGAGGCTGTTGCAGGGCTCGATGTTGTTTATCGACTCGAGCTGCTCGGCATGGCGTGGTTCGAAGTACGACGTCCACAGCGAAGTGTCGTCGGGGGCGTACCTCGGCCAGTAGTGACGACTTGATGCGGGCGATTTCGGCCCGACGATCAGCTCCGGTGGGCGGTGGGGGCACCGGGACGCCACCGGCGCTGAGCCTCTAGGCGCCTAGCACCCGCATGTCTGGTGGGGCCGGGTAGTCGGCGTCGTAGAGGAGGTGCACCTCGTCCTTGTGCAGGTGGCGGCGGCCGAAGCCGTTGGCCGCCGCAGCGTCGCCTGGATAGCGCTCGACCATTGCTCGCCGGTGTGGGAGAGAGAAGAGAGACGAATCGTCGGTGGCGAGAGGTCGAGAGGGAGAGGGTTTTGTGTCATTGGACTATGTGCTCAATCACTGATGACCCACAAGTATAGGGGATCTATAGTAGTCCTTTCGATAAGTAAGAGTGTCGAACCCAACAAGGAGCGGAAGGAAATGATAAGCGGTTTCCAGCAAGGTATTCTCTGCAAGTACTGAAATAAATGGTAATAGATAGTTTTGTGATAGGATAATTTGTAACGAGAAACAAGTAACAAAAGTAAGTAAAGTGCAGCAAGGTGGTCCAATCCTTTTTGTAGCAAAGGACAAGCCTCGACAAACTCTTATATAGAGAAAAGCGCTCCCGAGGACACATGGGAATATCATCAAGCTAGTTTTCATCACGTTCATATGATTCACGTTCGGTACTTTGATAATTTGGTATGTGGGTGGACCGGTGCTTGGGTACTATCCTTACTTGGACAAGCATCCCACTTATGATTAACCTCTATTGCAAGCATCCGCAACTACAACAAAAGTATTAAGGTAAACCTAACCATAGCATTAAACATATGGATCCAAATCAGCCCCTTACGAAGCAACGCATAAACTAGGGTTTAAGCTTCTGTCACTCTAGTAACCCATCATCTACTTATTACTTTCCAATGCCTTCCTCTAGGCTCAAATAATGGTGAAGTGTTATGTAGTCGACATTCACATAACACCACTAGAGGAGAGACAACATACATCTCATCAAAATATCGAACGAATACCAAATTCACATGACTACTAATAGCAAGACTTCTCCCATGTCCTCAGGAACAAACATAACTATTCACAAAGCATAATCATGTTCATAATCAGAGGGGTATTAATATGCATATAGGATCTGAACATATGATCTTCCACCAAATAAACCAACTACCATCAACTACAAGGAGTAATTCACACTACTAGCAACCTACTAGTACCAATCCCGGACTTGGAGAGAAGAATTGGATACAAGTGACGAACTAGGGTTTTGAGAGGAGATGGTGCTGGTGAAGATGTCGATGGAGATCTCCCTCTCCCGACGAGAGGGGTGTTGGTTATGACGATGGCGATGATTTCCCCCTCCCGGAGGGAAGTTTCCCCGGTAGAACAGCTCTGCCGGAGCCCTAGATTGGATCCGCCAAGGTTCCACCTCGTGGCGGCGGAGTTTCGTCTCAGGAGATGGCTTATGATTTTTTCCTCATCAAAAGACTCCATATAGCAGAAGTTGGCCATCGGAGGGCCACCAAGGGGCCCACGAGGTAGGGGGCGCGCCCAGGGGGGTAGGGAGCGCCTCCACCCTCGTGGGCAGGGTGTGGCCCCCCTGGTGAACTTCTTGCGCTTGGTATTTTCATATATTCTGAAAACGTCTTCCGTGAAGTTTCAGGACTTTTGGAGTTGTGCAGAATAGGTCTCTAATATTTGCTCCTTTTCCAGCCCAGAATCCCAACTGCCGGTAGTCTCCCTCTTTATGTGAACCTTGTAATATAAGAGAGAATAGGCATAAGTATTGTGACATAATGTGTAATAACAGCCCATAATGCAATAAATATCGATATAAAAGAATGATGCCAAATGGACGTATCAACTCCCCCAAGCTTAGACCTCACTTGTCCTCAAGCGAAAGCCGAAATCGAAAAATATGTCCACATGTATAGAGATAGAGGTGTCGATAAAAGTAAAATACGGACATGAGGGCATCATGATCATTTTTAGAACAACAACATATATAATTCTTGTCATATGATTTCTTATGCTAGAGTAATAGTTCAATCACAATTTCAAGTATGAATCATAAACTTTACTGAAAAGTAACAAACTATAACCTTAGTCATTGGAGCAATTGCAATTTATCATAACATAGGAAAGAGTCAATATATAGGAGCTTTTCAGCAAGTCCACATACTCAACTATCATATAGTCTTTCACAATTGCTGACACTCACGCAATACTTATAGGTATGGAGTTTTAATCGGACACAAAGAAAGATAGGGGCTTATAGTTTTGCCTCCCAACGTTTTACCTCAAGCGTAATGTCAACAATAATAGTTCATGAAAACTCACATTCAATTAGCCATATATACCAGGATCCTTCCAACACGTTGTGCTTGCCAAAAGATAAAATGTAAAAAGGAAGGGTGAAGATCACCATGACTCTTATGTAAGGTAGGAGATAAAGGTAAAAGATAGGCCCTTCGCAGAGGGAAGCAGAGGTTGTCATGCGCTTTTATGGTTGGATGAACAAAATCTTAATGCGAAAGAACGTCACTTTATATTGCCACTTGTTATATGGACCTTTATTATGCAGTCTGTCGCTTTTATTTCTTCCATATCAAACGATCGTATAAAGCTTATTTCCTCCACACCAATCAATCATACATATTTAGAGAGCGATTTTTTATTGATTGCACCGATGACAACTTACTTGAAGGATCTTACTCAATCCATAGGTAGATATGGTGGACTCTCATGGCAAAACTGGTTTAAGGGTGTTTGGAAGCACAAGTAGTATCTCTACTTGGTGCAAAGGATTTGGCTAGCATGAGGGGGAAAGGCAAGCTCAATCATGTTGGATGATCCAAGATAATATAATTTATCTCAGATGTAAGAAAACATAACCCATTACGTTGTCTTCCTTATCCAACGTCAACTCTTTAGCATGTCATATTTTAATGAGTGCTCACAATCATAAAAGATGTCCAAGATAGTATATTTATATGTGAAGACCTCTCTTTCTTTATTACTTCCTATTAATTGCAACGATGACCAAAACTATGTTTGTCAACTTTCCACAACTTTTATTCATCTTACCTTTTTCTATGTGAGCTCATTACTCTCCATAAGATCCATATGATCTCTTTGTTTCTTTTTATTTCTTTCTCTTTTCTTTTATTCACTTAGGATCATGGCAAAATAATCAAGCCCTTGACTCAACACTAATCTTTATTATATAGCTCACGGACTCGATTACATAGAAGGATCATAAAGCAAAACTCACAACTAGATCATACTAAGAACTTTTATTCTACTAGATCAAGATATTACCAAAAGGATCGAACTAAGAAAAATGGTAAAGATAAAAGTGATGGTGATACGATACCGGGGCACTCCCCCAAGCTTGGCAGTTGCCAAGGGGAGTGCCCATACCCGATGCTCAGTTCTTCTTTGTTGGTGAAGAAGGTGGAGTTGTTGATGATGGATAGTCACACATCGAGCGTAGGAGGTCTTCTAACTTGCGGATAATGCCTTTGAGTGTGATGATATGCTCCTTCAACAAAATATTTTCACGTGTGAGATACTTATTTTGTATACGAGCTAACTCAATCATCTTGAAAGCTTCGATCTCAGTTGGGGTAAGAAGATTGTGATCAAGTTGAAGGATGTCTTCTGTTGCCGGAACTTGGTCCTCCGTAGCCTTCTTGGTCCCTTCATCCTTGCTGATCTCCATGGGTTCTTCTCTCTTCAGCTCTATCTTCATTAGCCAAGCATCGTTTCCCTCATTGTTGGAGGAGGAGGGAGACGACATGATGCTTGGTGTTGACAACCCTGGAAGAAAACAGCTCGAAACAAGAACAGAGGATTTTTGCGTGATACGGTGGTTGAGGGAGTCCTGGATTAGGGGGTGTTCGGATAGCCGAATTATACCTTCAGCCAGACTCCTGGACTATGAAGATACGAGATTGAAGACTCCGTCACGTGTCCGGAAGGGATTTTTCTTGGCGTGGAAGGCAAGCTTGGCGATACGGATGTTCAGATCTCCTACCATTGTAACCGACTCTATGTGACCCTAACCCTATCCGGTGTCTATATAAACCGGAGGGTTCAAGTCCGTAGGACAACATACACATCAACAATCATACCATAGGCTAGCTTCTAGGGTTTAGCCTCTCTGATCTTGTGGTAGATCAACTCTTGTACTACCCATATCATCAATATTAATCAAGCAGGACGTAGGGTTTTACCTCCATCAAGAGGGCCTGAACCTGGGTAAAACTTCGTGTCCCTTGCCTCCTGTTACCATCCGGCCTAGACGCACAGATCGGGACCCCCTACCCGAGATCCGCCGGTTTTGACACCGACATTGGTGCTTTCATTGAGAGTTCCTCTGTGCCATCGCCGTCAGGCCCGATGGCTCCTACGATCATCAATGGCGATGCAGTCCAGGGTGAGACTTTCCTCCCCGGACAGATCTTCGTCTTTGGCGGCTTCGCACTGCGGGCCGATTCACTTGGCCATCTAGAGCAGATTGAAAGGTACGCCCCTGGCCATCAGGTCAGATTCGGAAGTTTAAACTACACGGCCGACATCCGCGGGGACTTGATCTTCAACGGATTCAAACCACTGCCGAGCGCGCCGCTCTGTCACGACGAGCATGATGTAGCTCTGCCGCCGAACAGAGCCCTGGAGGCCGCACCCGCATCGGCCCCGACCCTTAGTTCGGAGCCAACCGCACCGATCGAGGATGGGCGGTTGGACGCCATCTCGGGGCTGTGATCCCGACGGCGGTTGAGCCGAACACCAGCCCCGTACTCTGCGAGGCTCGTTACTCCAAGGAGCCAGACTCCTCTCCGGACTCCGAACCCTCCGCGCCCCTGCCATTCGAATCCGATTGGGCGCCGATCATGGAGTTCACTGCCGCAGACATCTTTCAGCACTCGTCTTTCGGCGATATCCTGAAGTCACTGAAGTCTCTCTCTTTATCAGGAGGGCCCTGGCCGGACTACGGTCAGCAAGGTTGGGGTACGGACGATGAATAAATTCAAAACCCACCCACCACCCACTTTGTAGCCACTGTCGACAACTTAACCGACATGCTCGACTTCGACTCCGAAGACATTGACGGTATGGACACCGATGAAGCAGATGATGAAGAACCAGCGCCTACTAGGCCCTGGAAGGCCACCTCGTCATATGACATATACATGGTGGACACCCCAAAAGAGGGAGAGGGCGATGGAACAGCGGAGGATGACCCCTCCAAGAAATAGCAAAAGCGCCGGCGTCAGCGGCGCCGCTCAAAATCCCGCCAACACAAAAACGGTGATTCCAGCATGGGAGATAATAATACCCCGGAAAGCGCCGAAGAACATCCCCCGAGCAAGATTTAGCACAGGAGGATGGAGAAACCAGCCCTCATGAGGGAGCGGCCGACAGAGAGGTCGAGGACAATAATTGTATGCCTCCCTCCGAAGATGAGGCAAGCCTCGACGACGACGAGTTCGACGTGCCAGAGGATCCCGTCGAACAAGAGCGTTTTCAACGCAGGCTTATGGCCACGGCAAGAAGCCTCAAGAAAAAACAGCAACAGTTTAAAGCTGATCAAGATCGGCTAGTCGATAGATGGACTGAAGTCCTTGCGGCCGAAGAGCATAAACCCGAACGCCCCTCCAAGTGCTACACGAAGCGTAGGTTGCTACCCCGATTAGAGGAGGAAGCACTCGACGCGGCCGATAGGCCACCTCGTGGCCGCAACAGAGAGGCCTCATGGCCCTCCACCCAAGCTGCACCCCGCACCAAGGCACGGGAATATGCGCCGGACTTACAAGACATGTTGGAGGACAAGACAAGGCAAACAAGATCGATCTACGGATCGCGTAGGCACCCCACGGCTCGAGACGACAACCGTCGTGCTGGCCACAAATTCGGCAGGGCCGAACACAGTAGACAAAGCTCATCGGAGCTACGTCATGATATAGCCCAATACAGAGGTGCCGCACACCCATTGTGCTTCACAGACGAAATAATGGATCATCAAATCCCCGAGGGTTTCAAACCCGTAAACATCGAATCATATGATGGCTCAACAGATCCCGCGATATGGATCGAGGATTATCTCCTTCATATCCACATGGCCCGCAGCGATGATTTCCACGCCATCAAATACCTCCCACTCAAGCTTAAAGGACCAGCCCGGCAGTGGCTTAACAGCCTGCCAACAGGGTCAATCAGCTGTTGGGAGGACCTGGAAGCCGCGTTCCACGACAATTTCTAGGGCACTTATATGCGACCCCCAGACGCTAACGACCTAAGCCATGTAATTCAGCAGCCAGACAAATCAGCCAGGCAATTCTAGACACGGTTCCTAACAAAGAAAAATCAAATACTCGACTATCCGAACGCAGAGGCCTTAGCAGCCTTCAAGCATAATATCCGTGACGAGTGGCTTGCCCGGCACCTAGGACAAGAGAAGCCGAAATCTATGGCAGCACTCACGACATTCATGACCCACTTTTGTGCGGAAGAAGACAGCTGGCTTGCTCGTAGCAACAATATGACCAAGAACCCTGGTCGTTCGGACACCAGGGACATTAGTGGCAGGTCGCATCGCAACCAACAGAAGCGCCGCATCAACGGCGACAATGCTAAGGATACGGCAGTTAATTCTGGATTCAGAGGCTCTAAATCCGGTCAGTAGAAAAAATCATTCAAAAGGAATCCCAGGGGCCCGTCCAGCTTGGACCGAATACTTGACCGCTTGTGCCAAATACAAGGCACCCCCGAAAAGCCGGCCAATCACACCAACAGGGACTGTTGGGTGTTCAAGCAGGCAGGCAGATTAAGCGCCGACAATGAAGACAAGGGGTTGCATAGCGATGACGACGAGGAGCCCCGGCCGCCGAACAACAATGGACAGAAGGGTTTTCCCCCACAAGTGTGGACGGTGAACATGATATACGCCACCCACGTCCCTCAGAGGGAGCGGAAGCGCGCGTTAAGGGACGTATACGCGGTAGAGCCAGTCGCCCCAAAGTTCAACCCATGGTCCTCCTGCCCGATCACCTTTGATCGAAGAGACCATCCCACCAGCATCCGTCATGGCGGATTCGCCGCATTGGTTCTTGACCCAATTATTGACGGATTTCATCTCACTAGAGTCCTTATGGACGGCGGCAGTAGCCTGAACCTGCTTTACCAGGATACAGTGCGGAAAATGGGCATAGATCCCTCGAGGATTAAGCCCACCAAAATGACCTTTAAAGGCGTAATACCAGGTGTAGAGGCCAGCTGTACAGGCTCAGTCACACTTGAAGTGGTCTTCGGATCTCCGGATAATTTCTGAAGCGAGGAGTTAATCTTCGACATAGTCCCGTTCCGTAGTGGCTACCATGCACTGCTCGGGCGAACCGCATTCGCCAAGTTCAATGCGGTCCCGCACTACGCATACCATAAGCTCAAGATGCCATGCCCTCTAGGAGTAAGTACGGTCAATGGAAACACCGAACGCTCCCTCCGAACGGAGGAGCACACGGCGGCCCTTGCAGCGAAAGTACAAAGCAGCCTCTCCAGGCAGTTCTCCAGTCCGGCCATTAAACGTCCGGACACAGTCCAGCGCGCCCGGAGTAACCTACAACAAGACCTCCTGGCACGTTCCGAGCAGGTGTAGCATTGCGGCCCCAACCCCAACCCCCGCAAAAAGGCGACGCCAGTACTTCGCGTACATAACTACGCCCTAGAAATACCATGGGCATAGGGGGAGGGCACCATCACGGCACGCCCAAAACACGGCTTAAACCGCACCAGGGGCTGCCGACTTTTTTTATACTTTTCTCTTACTTCCAGGACTCTACTCTTCGGAAGGCTTGTTCGGTAGTTCAATTGCCGCACAAACGTGTTGGGGAACATAGTAATTTCAAAAAAATTCCTACGCACACGCAAGATCATGGTGATCCATAGCAACGAGAGGGGGAGAGTGTGGTTCGCAAGCATCGAGTTTCTTCATGCGCTTTACACCAATATGACCTAAACGACAGTGCTACAAATAAGTTGCACTATCATTATTAACTTTGCATCTTTTGGTTTCAATATTATGATTATGTGTATCACTACGATCGAGATCCAACGAACTATTTTCATTGGGTGTGTAACCATATAAGGTTTTATTCATGTAAACAGAACAACAATTTATTCTCTTACTTAAATGAATAACCGTATTACAATAAACCTGATCAAATCATATTCATGCTGAACGCAAACACCAAATAACACTTATTTAGGTTCAACACTAATCCCGAAATTATAGGGAGTGTGCGATGATGATCATATCAATCTTGGAACCACTTCCAACACACATTGTCACTTCACCCTTAACTAGTCTCTGTTTATTCTGCAACTCCCGTTTCGAGTTACTAATCTTAGCAACTGAACTAGTATCAAATACTGAGGGGTTGCTATAAACACTAGTAAAGTACACATCAATAAAATGTATATCAAATATACTTATGTTCACTTTGCCATCTTCTCATCCGCCAATCACTTGGGGTAGTTCCGCTTCCAGTGACCAGTCCCTTTGCAGTAGAAGCACTTAGTCTCAGGGTTAGGACCAGACTTGGGCTTCTTCACTTGAGCAGCAACTTGCTTGCTGTTCTTCTTGAAGTTCCCCCTCTTCCCTCTGCCCTTTTCTTGAAACTAGTGGTCTTGTCTACCATCAACACTTGATGTTTTTCTTGATTTCTACCTTCGTCAATTTCCGCATTACGAAGAGCTTGGGAGTCGTTTCCGTTATCCCTTGCATATCATAGTTCATCACGAAGTTCTACTAACTTGGTGATGGTGACTAGAGAATTATGTCAATCACTATCTTATCTGGAAGATTAACTCCCACTTGATTCAAGCGATTGTAGTACTCAGACAATCTGGGCACATGCTCACTAGTTGAGCGATTCTCCTCCATCTTTTAGCTATAGAACTTGTTGGAGACTTCATATCTCTCAATTCGGGTATTTGCTTGAAATATTAACTTCAACTACTGGAACATCTCATATGCTCCATGACGTTCAAAACGTCTTTGAAGTCCCGATTCTAAGCCATTAAGCATGGTGCACTAAAATATCAAGTATTCATCATATTGAGCTAGCCAAACGTTCATAACGTCTGTATCTGCTCCTGCAATAGGTCCGTCACCTAGCGGTGCATGAAGGACATAATTCTTCTGTGCAGCAATGAGGATAAACCTCAGATCACGGATCCAATCCGCATCATTGCTACTAACATCTTTCAACACAATTTTCTCTAGGAACATATCAAAATAAACACAGGGAAGCAACAACGCGAGCTATTGATCTACAACCTAATTTGCAAAATACTACCAGGACTAAGTTCATGATAAATTTAAGTTCAATTAATCATATTACTTAAGAACTCCCACTTAGATAGACATCCCTCTAATCCTCTAAGTGATTACGTGATCCAAATCAACTAAACCATGTCCGATCATCACGTGAGATGGAGTAGTTTCATTGGTGAACATCACTATGTTAATCATATCTACTATATGATTCACGCTCGACCTTTCGGTCTTCATGTTCCGAGGCCATATCTGTATATGCTTGGCTCGTCAAGTATAACCTGAGTATTCCGCATGTGCAACTGTTTTGCACCCGTTGTATTTGAACGTAGAGCCTATCACACCCGATCATGACATGCTGTCTCAGCACAAAGAACTTTCGCAACGGTGCATACTCAGGGAGAACACTTCTTGATAATTAGTGAGAGATCATCTTATAATGCTACCGTCAATCTAAGCAAGATAAGATGCATAAAAGATAAACATCACATGCAATCAATATAAGTGATATGATATGGCCATCATCATCTTGTGCTTGTGATCTCCATCTTCGAAGCACCGTCGTGATCACCATCGTCATCGGCGCGACACCTTGATCTCCATCATAGCATCGTTGTCGTCTCGCCAATCTTATGCTTCCATGACTATCGCTACCGCTTAGTGATAAAGTAAAGCATTACAGCGCGATTGCATTGCATACAATAAAGCGACAACCATATGGCTCCTGCCAGTTGCCGATAACTCGGTTACAAAACATGATCATCTCATACAATAAAATTTAGAATCATGTCTTGACCATATCACATCACAACATGCCCTGCAAAAACAAGTTAGACGTCCTCTACTTTGTTGTTGCAAGTTTTACGTGGCTGCTACGGGCTTAAGCAAGAACCAACCTTACCTACGCGTAAAAACAACAACGATAGTTTGTCAAGTTGTTGCTGTTTTAACCTTCGCAAGGACCGGGCGTAGCCACACTCGGTTCAACTAAAGTTGGAGAAACTGTCACCCGCTAGCCACCTTTGTGCAAAGCACGTCGGGAGAACCGGTCTCGCGTAAGTGTACGCGTAATGTCGGTCCGGGCTGCTTCGTCCAACAATACCGCCGAACCAAACTATGACATGCTGGTAAGCAGTATGACTTATATCGCCCACAACTCACTTGTGTTCTACTCGTGCATATAACATCAACACATAAAACCTAGGCTCGGATGCCACTGTTGGGGAACGTAGTAATTTCAAAAAAATTCCTACGCACACGCAAGATCATGGTGATGCATAGCAACGAGAGGGGGAGAGTGTGATCTACGTACCCTTGTAGACCGACAGCGGAAGTGTTGTGACAACGCGTTTGATGTAGTTGTAAGTCTTCACGATCCGACCGATCCAAGCACCGTTACTCCGGCACCTCCGAGTTCTTGGCACACGTTCAGCTCGATGACGATCCCCGGGCTCCGATCTAGCAAAGCGTCGGGGAGGAGTTCCATCAGCACGACAGCGTGGTGACGATTTTGATGTTCTACCATCGCAGGGCTTCGCCTAAGCACCGCTACAATATGACCGAGGTGGAATATGGTGGAGGGGGGCACCGCACACGGCTAAGGAACGATCACGAAGATCAACTTGTGTGTCTAGAGGTGCCCCCCTGCCCCCGTATATAAAGGAGCAAGGGGGAGGGGGCGGCCGGCCTAGAAGGGGGCGCGCCAAGGGGTGTCCTACTCCCACTTGGAGTAGGACTCCTTCCTTCCTTGTTGGAGTAGGAGAAGGGGAAAGAGGGGGAGAGGAAAAAGGAAAAGGGGGCTGCGCCCCTTGTCCAATTCGGATCAGAGGGGGGGTCGCAGGCCTTCTTCCTTTTGGCCTCTCTCCTCTATTCCCGTATGGCCCAATAAGGCCCATATACTCCCCGGCGAATTCCCGTAACTCTCCCGTACTCCGAAAAATACCCGAATCACTCAGAACCTTTCCGATGTCCGAATATAGTCGTCCAATATATCGATCTTTACGTCTCGACCATTTCGAGACTCCTTGTCATGTCCCCGATCTCATCCGGGACTCCAAACTCCTTCGGTACATCAAAACTCATAAACTCATAATATAACTGTCATCGAAACCTTAAGCGTGCGGACCCTACGGTTCGAGAACAATGTAGACATGGCCGAGACATGTCTCCGGTCAATAACCAATAGCGGAACCTGGATGCTCATATTGGCTCCTACATATTCTACGAAGATATTTATCGGTCAGACCGCATAACAACATACGTTGTTCCCTTTGTCATCGTATGTTACTTGCCCGAGATTCGATCATCGGTATCTCAATACCTAGTTCAATCTCGTTACCGGCAAGTCTCTTTACTCGTTCCGTAATACATCATCTCACAACTAACTCATTAGTTGCAATGCTTGCAAGGCTTTATGTGATGTGCATTACCGAGAGGGCCCAGAGATACCTCTCCGACAATCGGAGTGACAAATCCTAATCTCGAAATACGCCAACCCAACATGTACCTTTGGAGACACTTGTAGAGCACCTTTATAATCACCCAGTTACGTTGTGACGTTTGGTAGCACACAAAGTGTTCCTCCGGCAAACGGGAGTTGCATAATCTCATAGCCATAGGAACATGTATAAGTCATGAGAAAGCAATAGCAACATACTAAACGATCGGGTGCTAAGCTAATGGAATGGGTCATGTCAATCAGATCATTCACCTAATGATGTGATCCCGTTAATCAAATAACAACTCTTTGTCCATGGTTAGGAAACATAACCATCTTTGATTAACGAGCTAGTCAAGTAGAGGCATACTAGTGACACTCTGTTTGTCTATGTATTCACACATGTATTATGTTTCCGGTTAATACAATTCTAGCATGAATAATAAACATTTATCATGATATAAGGAAATAAATAATAACTTTATTATTGCCTCTAGGGCATATTTCCTTCAAAACGATGCAAGGACCAGGGAAGCAGACAAGCCATGCCGCATTACGGAAATCCCAGGTGGTCTCTATCACGAGCAGTATACCTGTTTCGCATACTATCCCGCAGCTTGCCCCTGAAGCAGACATGTTAAATAGTCCAAATTTTCATTTATCACATCACTTGTATCGTTCTGCTTTGATCTCAGCTATTTTAATGAACAATGCATAGCTTTTGTCTATTTTTTGCATTACCTTTTTTTAATATATATATATATATGTTCCTTCATGACATGTTACACCCGTACACTTTGGTACGGCCAAAATACGCGAGGGGCTTCAGTACCCCTCAACATGGTGTGAGAAGTCCGAACACTTTAACAAGTGCGGCACCCCGAACTTATAGCATTATATGCATCGGCTCTGAATCATGTCTTGGGTCAATAGTTGGGTTTGCCCGGCTCCTATGTGTTGGTGCCTTACGTTCCGCTATATCAGCTAAGGTAGCACTAGGAGAACCAGTGTGATTGTGCCCCAGTTGAGCTGGGCCGAGCACCTCAGTGGAGAAAGCTAAAGCTAAAACTGACTGTCATGATGAAGCGAGAGATGGTCGCTGTTCGAGAGGTTTTTTCGAGTCCCTAAAGACTTATGCCGCTTCGGGCAAGGAGTCTGCTCTGTCCGGCCAAGGCGTGGATAGCGCCCCGAAATCGGTCTTCGGAATACTAGGGGCTTCGCTGAAATTTAAAATTATAGAATTCTATGGCTAAGTGAGAGTGTTCATGCATTATAGTCCGATTGCCTCGTTCGTTGGGCTGAGCGCCTCCTTTGAAGGACCCAAATATGGGAAAAAGAGCGCCCAGGTTTATCCCCGAACACCCCAGCACTAGAGGCATGGGGGCAGAAGCCGATGACTCGCCATCTCTCAGTATTGATAAACAGCCGCACTGAAGGTAATATTTTAAATTCAAGCAGCATTGCTTAGCGCATATGAACAAGTTTTCAGCGCACAGAATAACACGAGCGGGTTTTACTCAAAAAATACATCCTTGGTACAATCATCCGCAACAAGGTGGGCACCCTTCAGAACGTCCTTATAATAATTCTCGGGCTTGCGATGCTCTTTCCCCGGAGGTGGCCCGTCCTTCACAAGCTTCTCCGCATCCAGCTTGCCCCAGTGCACCTTAGCACGGGCAAGGTCCCTACGAGCACCTTCAATGCAGACGGAGCGCTTGATGTCTTCAAGCCTCGGACAGGCCTCCACCAGCCGCCGCACCAGCCCAAAATAGCTCCCAGGAAGAGCCTCCCCAGGCCACAGCCGAACTAGGAGGCCTTTCATGGCCTGTTCGGCCGCCTTGTGGAGCTCGACCAGTTGCTTCAGCTGGTCGCTCAGTGGCACGGGGTGTCTGGCCTCAGCGTACTGAGACCAGAACACCTTCTCCGTCGAGCTGCCCTCCTCGGCTCGATAGAATGCGGCGACATCAGATACACTCCGGGGAAGATCTGCGAACACTCCTGGAGAGCTCCGGATTCGGGTAAGTAACAGGTAACTCACGTTTATGTGTTTGCTTTGCATAAAGAATGCCTTACCCGCCGCAATCTTCTTCACCTCATCCAACTACTGGAGGGTCTTCTGGGACTCGGCCTTGGCAGACTTGGCATTTTCTATGGCCGCCGCAAGCTCGGACGCTCGCGTCTTCGAGTCAAGCTCCAAACTCTCATGTTTCTTCATGAGAACCTGGAGCTCTTGCCGCACCTTGCCAACCTCAGCCTCATACCTCTCCCACTCGGTGTGCTCCACGGCCGCACTCTTCTTGGCCTCGAGCTGCGCTTGCTTAAGGGTCGCCACCTCGAACGTGGCCCCTGCAATAGCCATGTACATCCTGTCATTTTTTGCAATTGCACCTTTTTTATATACATATTCAAACAGGGTATTTCTTACCTTCCTTCTCCTCGAGCTGCTTCTTGGCATGCCCGAGCTCTTGCTCGGACTTCTCGAGACTCTGCTTCAGCACGTCTACTTCCGCCGTCAGTGCGGCGGACGCTAGCAGAGAAGCCTGCATACGCATATTGACTCCTTTTGTTAGACTCCTACGAATTCTGTGATCCTCTATTCGGCTTTTCTTCCCGAACGCCCAACAGAGCATCAGGGGCTACTATCTATGCGGTAACATTATTTGAACATTCTTTACTTACCTCAAAGCCTGTTAAAAGGCTTGTACAAGCTTTAGTCAGTCCGCTTTTGGTGGACTGAACCTTCTGGATCACCACACTCATAATAGTGTGATGCCCCTCGTCGATGGAGGCACCTTGGAGCGCCTCCAACATATTGTTCGGCGCCTCTGGTTGGACGGAGGTCACCGGCACGGCAGGCTTGCTCCTCTTGGAAGGAGGTCGCCCGCCGGACTCTGGAACCCTTGAAGATTCCGGAGCTGTGTTCGGCCTTAAGCCGGACTTGGAGCCCTGGGGGGGTTTCATCCCCTTTACTCCTGGGGTCCGGGAGGTCGCCTTGCGGCGCCTCCAGGACCACCTCCTCCCGGCTTGGAACCTGTTGGGACAACACTTCGGTGTCGTCCGTAGGGCAGGGGGATGAAGCCGTTGGAAGTGAGTTCACCTTCGACAGGTCCAGTGAGCCGCTCGACGATGCGTCGATCCGGTCTTTGGGTGGGCTGCATAAACATATTCGACATAAGGAAAAGCTGTGCGAAAAACGAACACTATGAATTACCCCGGTATCTGGACACTTACGACTTCGCCAGAGGCTTGGCCCTGGGCTGCCACTCCTCTTCGTCGTCGTCGGTGTCGGTGGAGCAGTCCGGAGGAAGGGTTTTCCCCTTCTTGGACCCTCCGGCCTCCTCGGAGAGGGCGGCCTTCCTTTTCTTCACTCCTCCCGCTGGAGGGGGAGAGGTCTCTTGTTCTTCCTCCTCGTCTTCACGAGAGGAAGGCGCTTCGGGACCGTCGGATGACGCATCTAACACCTCCTGGCGCCGGGCAATCTTTCGAGTCCCTGTGGCCCTTTTCGTGGCCTTCTTCTCCGGCACCACATAGGGCGCTGGAATCAGCAGCTTCGCCAAGCGAGCGTCCGCTGGGCCTTCGGGCAGAGGAGCCGAACAGTTGATCTGTCCGGACGTTGCCTCCCAATCCTATCAAAGATAAGGGGACTCAGATCCCGCATAGAGTCAGACTATGAAAAACTGATACCCTGTAAAACGACAAAAACGGCTTACCGCATGAGCGTGATGCTGAGTACTAAATCCACGATCCTCGGCAGCGGATGCGGGAGCCTCGGCGCCCTTGAAAAGCACCCTCCAGGCATCTTCGTACGTCGTGTCGAAAAGCCTGTTTAGAGTTTGATGTTGCACCGGGTCGAACTCCCACAAGTTGAAAGCCCGTCGTTGACACGGGAGGATCAGGCGGATGAGCATAACCTGGACTACATTGACAAGCTTGAGCTTCTTGTCCACCAGGGTTTGGATGCATGTTTGGAGTCCGGTCAGCTCTCCTTTTTTACCCCACGGTCAGCTCTCCTTTTTTACCCCACGACAGGCCGGTCTCCTTCCAGGAGGTGAGCCGCGTAGGGGGTCCGGACCGAAACTCGGGGGCTGCGACCCATTCGGGGTCGCACGGCTCGGTGATGTAAAACCACCCCGATTGCCACCCCTTCAGGGTCTCCACAAAGGAGCCCTCGAGCCACAGGACGTTGGCCATCTTGCCAACCATGGCACTGCCGCACTCTGCCTGGCTGCCGCGCACCACCTTCGTCTTGACATTGAAGGTCTTTAGCCATAAGCCGAAAAGAGGGCGGATGCGGAGGAAAGCCTCGCACAGGACGATAAACGCCGAGATGTTGAGGATGAAGTTCGGGTCCAGATCGTGGAAATCCAGGCCGTAGTAGAACATGAGCCCCCGGACAAATGGATGCAGAGGGAAGCCCAGTCTGCGGAGGAAATGTGGGAGAAATACCACCCTCTCATGGGGCCTAGGAGTGGGGATGAGCTGCCCCTTCTCGGGGAGTCAGTGCGCGATGTCGCTGGCCAGATATCCGGCCTTCCTCAGCTTTTTTATGTGTCCCTCCGTGACGGAGGAGACCATCCACTTGCCTCCCGCTCCGGACATGACTGGAGAAGGTCGGGGTGGTAGTGCGGACTTGGGCGCTGGAGCTCGAGTGTGCAAGAACGGATAGGCAAAGGAGGAAGAAGGCGTGGGTGAAAAGGTGGATCCTTATCCCCTTATATGGGTGGGCGCGACTACATGCCCCCACCAGCCTGGTAAAACTTGCTTATCTCCAAGCGCCGTAATCAAAGGCGCAGTTGGGTTACCCATGCCCGTATTGATGAGAATCCTGGAATAAAGGGACACGATCTCTGCTTTGACAAGATGTGCCAAGGAAACCACCTCGCGTAACGCGCTGAGGCGGGATAATGAAACGATTTGGATAAAGGCTTGGCCGTGGTGTGTCGCACCACGGAATACGTCAGCAGATTAGATTTGTGTTATTATTATTATTCTCTATATGGCAATATGTGGAAACTTATTTTGCAGAGAAGGACACTATCTTTGTGTTCAAGATCTTCTATGAAGTTCTTGGAGGAGGAACCCGCCTTGCAATGCCGAAAACAATTTGCGCGCCAGACTCGTCGTCATTGAAGCCTGGTTCAGGGGCTACTGAGGGAGTCCTGGATTAGGGGGTGTTCGGATAGCCAAATTATACCTTCAGCCGGACTCCTGGACTATGAAGATACGAGATTGAAGACTCCGTCTCGTGTCCGGAAGGGATTTTCCTTGGCATGAAAGGCAATCTTGGCAATACGGATGTTCAGATCTCCTACCATTGTAACCGACTCTATGTAACCCTAACCCTATCCGGTGTCTATATAAACCGGAGGGTTCTAGTCCGTAGGACAACATACACATCAACAATCATACCATAGGCTAGCTTCTAGGGTTTAGCCTCTCTGATCTCGTGGTAGATCAACTCTTGTACTACCCATATCATCAATATTAATCAAGCAAGATGTAGGGTTTTACCTCCATCAAGAGGGCCCGAACCTGTGTAAAACTTCGTGTCCCTTGCCTCCTGTTACCATCCGGCCTAGACGCACAGTTCGGGACCCCCTACCCGAGATCCGCCGGTTTTGACACCGACAGTGGTCAAAACCTTTGAGAGGTTATATAATGAATTTTTACTGACCAAAATATGTGTCGTGTACGAAAACGGAGTCCGGAGAGCACATGAGGTGCCCACGAGGTAGGGGGCGCGCCCAGGGGGTAGGGCGCGCCCTCCACCCTCGTGGAGGCCTTGTGTCCTTCCCGGACTGCTTCTTATTTTTTTATTTTTCTAAATATTCCAAAATGGAGAAATATTGCCATAAAAACTGTTTTGGAGTCGGTTTACTTACCATACCACATACCTATTCCTTTTTCAGAGTTTGAAACGTTCCGGAAAGTGTCCCTTATGTATTCCTCCGGGGTTACGGTTTCAATAACATCGGTTTCAACATTTATAGGATTACCTGAGATATAATGTTTAATTCTTTGACCGTTTACCACCTTCGGATTTGTGCCTTCGAAATTGTTGATTTTTATGGCACCGGAATGATAGACCTCCTCAATAATGTAAGGACCTTCCCATTTAGAGAAGTTTTCCTGCAAAAAATCTTAAACCAGAGTTGTATAGCAATACATAATCACCTACATTAAACTCACGCTTTTGTATTCTTCTGTCATGCCATCTTTTAACTTTTTCTTTAAACAACTTGGCATTTTTCGTAGGCTTGGGTTCTCCATTCATCAAGTGAGCTAATGTCAAATAACCTCTTCTCACCGGCAAGTTTGAAATCATAGTTGAGCTCTTTAATAGCCCAATAAGCCTTCTGTTCTAGTTCGAGAGGTACATGACATGCTTTTCCATAAAACATTTTATATGGAGACATACCCATAAGATTTTTATATGCAGTTCTATAGGCCCATAATGCATCATCAAGTTTCTTGGACCAATTCTTTCTAGATCTATTAATAGTCTTTTGCAAAATTAATTTGAGTTCTCTATTACTTAATTCTACTTGACCACTAGACTGCAGGTGATAAGGATATGCAATTCTATGATTAACATCATATTTAGCAATCATTTTACGGAAAGCACCATGAATAAAATGTGAACCACCATTAGTCATTAAATATCTAGGGACTCCAATCCTTGGAAAAATAACTTCTTTAAGCATTTTAATAGAAGTGTTATGATCAGCACTACTAGTTGGAATAGCTACTACCCACTTAGCAACGTAATCAACAGCAACTAAAATATGTGTATATCCATTAGAGGCAGGAAAAGGTCCCATATAATCAAAGCCCCAACCATCAAATGGTTCAATAACAAGTGAATAATTCATAGGCATTTCTTGACATCTACTAATATTACCAATTATTTGACATTCATCACAAGACAAGACAAACTTACGGGCATCCTTGAAGAGAGTAGGCCAATAAAACCCGGATTGCAATACCTTGTGTGCAGTTCTATCTCCAGCATGGTGTCCTCCATAAGCCTCGAAGTGACACTTGCGTAGGATCTGTTCCTGTTCATGCTTAGGTACACAACGTCTAATAACACCATCTACTCCTTCTTTATAAAGGTGTGGTTCATCCCAAAAGTAATGCCTCAAATCAGAGAAGAACTTTTTCTATTGGTGGTATGTGAAACTAGGTGGTATAAATTTAGCAACAATGTAATTAGCATAATCAGCATACCATGGAGCAGTGTGAGAAGCATTTATGACATTTAATTGTTCATCAGGAAAGCTATCATCAATAGGTAGTGGGTCGTCAAGCACCTTTTCTAACCTAGACAAGTTGTCTGCAACGGGGTTCTCAGCTCCCTTCCTATCAATAATATGCAAATCAAATTCTTGTCGCAATAGAACCCATCTAATAAGTCTAGGTTTAGCATCTTTCTTTTCCATAAGGTATTTATAGCAGCATGATCCGTGTGAATAGTTACTTTAGAATCAACAATATAAGATCTGAACTTATCACAAGCAAATACAACTGCTAAGAATTCTTTTTCAGTAGTAGAATAATTTTTCTGAGCATTGTCTAGAGTTTTACTAGCATATTGAATAACATTTAATTTCTTATCAACTCTTTTCCCTAGAACAGCACCTACAGCATAGTCACTAGCATCACACATAATTTCAAAAGGTAAATTCCAATCAGGTGGCTGAACAATAGGTGCAGCGATCAATGCTTTCTTAAGTATTCAAATGCTTCTACACAATCATCATCAAAAACAAATGGTATATCTTTTTGTAATAAATTAGTCAGAGGCCGAGAAATTTTTGAGAAGTCCTTAATGAACCTCCTATAGAAACCGGCATGACCAAGGAAACTTCTTATACCTTTGATGTCCTTGGGACATGGCATGTTTTCAATAGCATCAACCTTGGCTTTATCAACCTCAATACCACTTTCAGAAAATTTATGCCCCAAAACAATACCTTCATTAACCATAAAGTGGCACTTTTCCCAATTCAAGACAAGATTAGTTTCTTCACATCTCTGCAAAACTCGGTCAAGTTTGCTTGAGCAATCATCAAAAGAGGACCCATAGATGGAAACATCGTCCATGAAAACCTCACAAATCTTTTCACAAAAGTCAGAGAATATAGCCATCATGCATCTTTGAAAGGTAGCAGGTGCATTACATAAACCAAAAGGCATACATCTATAAGCAAAAGTACCAAAAGGGCAAGTAAAAGTAGTCTTTGATTGATCATTGGCTGACACAGGTATTTGAGAGAAACCAGAATAACCATCTAGAAAGCAAAAATGAGTATGTTTGGATAATATTTCTAGCATTTGATCAATAAAAGGTAAGGGGTAATGATCTTTTTTAGTAGATTTATTTAATTTGCGGAAATCAGTTACCATCGTATAACCTGTAATAATTCTTTGCGGGATCAACTCATCTTTATCATTAGGAACGACAGTAATACCTCCCTTCTTAGGGACACAATGGACAGGACTTACCCACTGACTATCACCAACTGAATAAATTATACCTGCCTCAAGAAGCTTTAGTATTTCCTTTCGTACCACTTCCTTCATCTTAAGATTCAGCCGTCATTGATGATCACAAACTGGTTTGGCATCTTCCTCCAATTTTATTTTGTGTTGACACAGAGTGGTGCTATTTCCCTTAAGATCATCAAGAGTATATCCAATAGCAGCACGGTGCTTCTTGAGAGTTTTCAATAATCTCTCTTCTTCATGCTCTAAAAGGTTAGCACTAATAATAATAGCATATATCTTTTTTCTCATCAAGATAAGCATATTTAAGAGTATCAGGTAACTATTTAAGCTCGAACACGGGATCACCCTTAGGTGGAGGAGGATTCCCTAGGATTTCAACAGGCAAATTGTGTTTCAGGATGGGTTCCTGTTTAAAGAATACTTCATCTATTTCACTTCTTTCATTCATAAACATATCATTTTCATGGTCTAGCAAATATTGTTCTAAAGGATCACTAGGAGGTACGGCAATAGAAGCAAGACCAATAATTTCATCCTTACTAGGTAATTCTTCTTCACGGTGTTGTCTACTAAATTTAGAGAAATTAAATTCATGAGACATATCATCAAAACCGATAGTAACAACATCCTTTTTGCAATCTATCTTAGCATTAACAGTGTTTAAGAAGGGTCTACCAAATATAATGGGACAAAAGCTATCTTGTGGGGAACCAAGAACAAGAAAATCAGCAGGATATTTAGTTTTCCCACACAAGACTTCAACATCTCTAACAATTCCCATTGGTGAAATAGTATCTCTATTGGCAAGTTTAATTATGACATCAATATCTTCTAACTCAACAGGTGCAATATCATGCATAATTTCTCCATATAGGTCAATAGGTATTGCACTAGCACTGGCACCCATATCACATAAGCCATGATAACAATGATCTCCTATTTTAACAGAAATAACATGCATGGCTACCACTGGTCTAGGTTTATCTTTAGCACAAGGTTTAGCAATTCTAGCAGTTTCATCATAGAAATAAATAACATGCCCATCAATATTATCATCCAAGAGATCTTTAACAATAGCAATATTAGGTTCAACTTTAACTTGCTTAGGAGGTGTATATGTTCTAATATTGCTTTTACGAACTACAGTTGAAGCTTTAGCATGATCCTTTATCCTAACAGGGAAAGGTAGTTTCTCAACATAAGAAGTAGGAACAATAGGATCATTATAAGTGATAGTCTTTTCTTCAACTTTAATAGGTGTAGCTACTTTTACTTCTATGGGAGGATGATATTTAGACCACTTCTCCTTGGGGAGATCAACATAAGTAGCAAAAGATTCACAAAAAGAAGCTACTATCTCAGAGTCAAGTCCATATTTAGTGCTAAATTTACGGAAAACATCGGTATCCATAAAAGATTTAACACAATCAAACTTAGCTGTCATACCTGACTCCTTACCTTCGTCGAGGTCCCAATCTTCAGAGTTGCGTTTAATTCTTTCCAATAAATCCCATTTGAATTCAATAGTCTTCGTCATAAAAGAGCCATCACAAGAAGTATCGAGCATGGTGCGATTGTTATCAGAAAGCCGAGCATATAAATTTTGAATAATCATTTCTCTTGAGAGCTCATGATTGGGGCATGAATATAACATTGATTTAAGCCTCCCCCAAGCTTGAGCGATGCTTTATCCTTTGCGAGGACAAAAATTATATATATATAATTATGATCACGATGAACAAGATGCATAGGATAAAACTTCTCATGAAATTCCAATTTCAATCGTTTGTAGTTCCATGACCCCGTATCATCACATAGCCTATACCATGTCAATGCATCTTCCTTCAAATATAAAGGGAAGACATTCTTCTTAATGACATCTCCAGGTACACCTGCAAGCTTAAATAATCCACAAACTTCATCCACATATATTAGGTGCTCATCAGGATGTGTTGTTCCGTCTCCCGCAAAAGGATTAGCTAGCAGTTTTTCTATCATACCCGAAGGAATTTCAAAGCATACATTTTCATTTTCAGTAGGTTCAGTAGGTTGAGGAGCAACTCTTTGCTCTACTGGTCGGGGTGAAGATACCCCGAACAAGCCCCTCAGAGGATTACTTTCCATAGTAACAAGTGACAGTAAATTTCAGCACACTATATAAATTTTTCCTTACCAAATTCCACCTACCAAAGGCGCTTCACTCCCCGGCAACGTCACCAGAAAAGAGTCTTGATGACCCACAAGTATAGGGGATCTATCGTAGTCCTTTCGATAAGTAATAGTGTCTAACCCAACGAGGAGCCGAAGGAAATGATAAGCGGTTTCCAGCAAGGTATTCTCTGCAAGTACTGAAATAAGTGGTAACAGATAGTTTTGAGATAGGATAATTTGTAACAAGCAACAAGTAACAAAAGTAAATAAAGTGCAGCAAGGTGGCCCAATCCTTTTTGTAGCAAAGGACAAGCCTGGACAAACTCTTATATAGAGAAAATCGCTCCCGAGGACACATGGGAATATCATCAAGGTAGTTTTCATCACGTTCATATGATTCGTGTTCTGTACTTTGATAATTTGGTATGTGGGTGGACCGGTGCTTGGGTACTGTCCTTACTTGGACAAGAATCCCACTTATGATTAACCTCTATTGCAAGAATCCGCAACTACAACAAAAGTATTAAGGTAAACCTAACCATATCATGAAACAAATGGGTCCAAATCAGCCCCTTACGAAGCAACGGATAAACTAGGGTTTAAGCTTCTGTCACTCTAGCAACCCATCATCTACTTATTACTTCCCAATGCCTTCCTCTAGGCCCAAATAATGTTTAAGTGTTATGTAGTCGACGTTCACATAACACCACTAGAGGAGAGACAACATACATCTCATCAAAATATCGAACGAATAACAAATTCACATGACTACTAATAGCAAGACTTCTCCCATGTCCTCAGGAACAAACGTAACTACTCACAAAGCATAATCATGTTCATAATCAGAGGGGTATTAATATGCATATAGGATCTGAACATATGATCTTCCACCAAATAAACCAACTACCATCAACTACAAGGAGTAATTAACACTACTAGCAACCTACTAGTACCAATCCCGGACTTGGAGACAAGAATTGGATACAAGAGATGAACTAGGGTTTTGAGAGGAGATGGTGCTGGTGAAGATGTTGATGGAGATTGCCCTCTCCCGATGAGAGGAGCGTTTGTGATGACGATGGCGATGATTTCCACCTCCCGGAGGGAAGTTTCCCAGCAGAACAACTCTGCCGGAGCCCTAGATTGGTTCCGCCAAGGTTCCGCCTCGTGGCGGCGGAGTTTCGTCCGAGGAGATGGCTTATGATTTTTTTCCTCATCGAAAGACTCCATATAGCAGAAGATGGCCATCGGAGGGCCACCAGGGGGCCCATGAGGTAGGGGGCACGCCCAGGGGGGTAGGGCGCGCCCCCACCCTCGTGGGTAGGGTGTGGCCCCCCTGGTGAACTTCTTGCACTCAGTATTATTTATATATTCTGAAAACGTCTTCCGTGAAGTTTCAGGACTTTTGGAGCTATGCAGAATAGGTCTCTAATATTTGCTCCTTTTATAGCACAGAATCCCAACTGCCGGCATTCTCCCTCTTTATGTAAACTTTGTAAAATAAGAGAGAATAGGCATAAGTATTGTGACATAATGTGTAATAACAACCCATAATGCAATAAATATTGATATAAAAGCATGATGCAAAATGGACGTATCAATCACCAGCGAGGGGGGCGCCTTTTATAGCCGGGTGTGGTGCGAGCAGACGGCTGGCGTGTGTACACGTGCCATGCACAGCGGCAGCTGGCGGGACGCGCGTCGGCGCGCGCCTTCACTATGCCACCCGTGAGGCATCAATGGAGACTGACCGACGCGGCAGCCTTCACATTGATTCCCACGGGAACCAAGTCGATGAGGACGATGATACCGCCGAGTCGCTGACTGCTACCTCTTGAGCACTGCGTTGGTTTTCCCCGAATAGGAAGGGATGGTGCAGCAAAGTAGCGTAAGTATTTCCCTCAGTTTTTGTGAACCAAGGTATCAATCCAGTAGGAGGCTGCACGCGAGTCCCTCGTACCTGCACAAGACAAATATATCCTTGCAACCAACGCAAATAGGGGTTGGCAATCCCTATAAGGCCACTTACGAGAGTGAGATCTGATAGATATGATAAGATAATATTTTTGGTATTTTGTGATAAAGATGGAAAGTAAAATAAAGGCAAAGTAAATATTAAAGGAAATAACTAAGTAGTAGGAGATTAATATGATAAATATAGACCCGGGGGCCATAGGTTTCACTAGTGGCTTCTCCGAGAGCATAAATATTCTACGGTGGGTGAACAAATTACTGTTGAGCAATTGACAGAATTGAGCATAGTTATGAGAATATCTAGGTATGATCATGTATATAGGCATCACGTCTGAGACAAATAGACCGACTCCTTCTTGCATCTACTACTACTACTCCACTCATCGACCGCTATCCAGCATGCATCTAGAGTATTAAGTTAAAAACAAAGCAACGCCTTAAGCAAGATGACATGATGTAGAGGGATAAACTCATGCAATATGAAGAAAATCCCATCTTGTTATCCTCAATGGCAACAATACAATACGTGCCTTGCTGCCCCTACTATCACTGGGAAAGGACACCGCAAGATTGAACCCAAAGCTAAGCACTTCTCCCATTGCAAGAAAGATCAATCTAGTAGGCCAAACCAAACTGATAATTCAAAGAGACTTGCAAAGATAACCAATTATACATAAAAGAATTCAAAGAAGATTCAAATATTATTTATAGATAGACTTGATCATAAACCCACAATTCATCGGTCTCAACAAACACACCGCAAAAAGAAGATTACATCGAATAGATCTCCACAAGAGAGGGGACAACAATGTATTGAGATCCAAAAAGAGAGAAGAAGCCATCTAGCTACTAACTATGGACCCGTAGGTCTAAGGTAAACTACTCATACTTCATCGGAGGGCTAAGGTGTTGATGTAGAAGCCCTCCGTGATCGATGCCCCCTCCGGCGGAGCTCCGGAACAGGCCCCAAGATGGGATCTCGTGGATACAGAAAGTTGCGGTGGTGGAATTAGGTTTTTGGCTCCGTATCTGATTGTTTGGGGGTACGTAGGTATATATAGGAGGAAGGAGTACGTCGGTGGAGCAACAGGGGGCCCGCGAGGGTGGAGGGCGCGCCTGGGGGGGTAGGCGTGCCCCCTACCTCGTGGCCTCCTCTTTTCTTTCTTGACGTAGGGTCCAAGTCTCCCGGGTCTTGTTCGTTGAGAAAATCACGTTCCCGAAGGTTTCATTCCCTTTGGACTCCGTTTGATATTCCTTTTCTTCGAAACCCTAAAACAGGCAAAAAAACAACAATTCTGGGCTAGGCCTCCGGTTAATAGGTGAAGGAAATATGCCCTAGAAGCAATAATAAAGTTATTATTTATTTCCTTATTTCATGATAAATGTTTATTATTCATGCTAGAATTGTATTAAATGGAAACATAATAGATGTGTGAATACATAGACAAACAGAGTGCCACTAGTATGCCTCTACTTGACTAGCTTGTTAATCAAAGATGGTTATGTTTCCTAACCATAGACATGTGTTGTCATTTGATTAACGGGATCACATTATTAGGAGAATGATGTGATTGACATGACCCATTCCATTAGCTTAGCACCCGATCGTTTAGTATGTTGCTATTGCTTTCTTCATGACTTATACATGTTCACATGACTATGAAATTATGCAACTCCCGTTTGCCGGAGGAACACTTTGTGTACTACCAAACGTCACAACGTAACTGGGTGATTATAAAGGAGCTCTACAGGTGTCTCCAAAGGTAAATGTTGGGTTGGCATATTTCGAGATTAGGATTTGTCACTTCGATTGTCAGAGAGGTATCTCTGGGCCCTCTCGGTAATGCACATCACATAAGCCTTGCAAGCATTGCAACTAATAAGTTAGTTGCGAGATGAGGTATTACGAAACGAGTAAAGAGACTTGCCGGTAACGATATTGAACTAGGTATTGAGATACCGACGATCGAATCTCGGGCAAGTAACATACCGATGACAAAGGGAACAATGTATGTTGTTATGCGGTCTGACCGATAAAGATCTTCGTAGAATATGTGGGAGCCAATATGAGCATCCAGGTTCCGCTATTGGTTATTAACCGGAGACATGTCTCGGTCATGTCTACATTGTTCTCGAACCCATAGGGTTCGCACGCTTAACGTTTCGATGACATTTATATTATGAGTTTATGAGGTTTGTTGTACCGAAGTTAGTTCGGAGTCCCGGATGTGATCACGGACATAACGAGGAGTCTTGAAATGGTCGAGACATAAAGATTGATATATTGGACGGCTATATTCGGACACCGGAAGTGTTCCGGGTGATTTCGGAGAAAACCGGAGTACCGGAGGGTTACCGGAACCCTCCCGGGAGAAGTAATGGGCCATATGGGCCTTAGTGGAGAGAGAGAAGGGCAGCCAGGGTGGGCCGCGCACCTCCTCCCCCCTGGTCCGAACTGGACTAGGAGAGGGGGGCGGCGCCCCCCTTTCCTTCTCCCTCCCCACTTCCTTCCCCCTCCTAGTAGGAGTCCTACTCCTACTAGGAGTCTATAGGGCCAGACGGCCTCCTCCCCTTGCTGCTTTATATACGGGGGCAGGGGGCACCCCTAGACACAAGTTGATCCACGTGATCATATTCTTAGCCGTGTGCGGTGCCCCCTTCCACCATAATCCTCGATAATATTGTAGCGGTGCTTAGGCGAAGCCCTGCGACGGTAGTACATCAAGATCGTCACCACGCCGTCGTGCTGACGGAACTCTTCCCCGACACTTTGCTGGATTGGAGTCCGGGGATTGTCATCGAGCTGAATGTGTGCTAGAACTCGGAGGTGTCGTAGTTTCGGTGCTTGATCGGTCGGGCCGTGAAGACGTACGACTACATCAAACGCGTTGTGCTAACACTTCCGCTGTCGGTCTACAAGGGTACGTAGATCACACTCTCCCCTCTCGTTGCTATGCATCACCATGATCTTGCGTGTGCTTAGGAATTTTTTTTGAAATTACTACGTTCCCCAACAGTGGCATCCGAGCCTAGGTTTTATGTGCTGATGTTATCTGCACGAGTAGAACACAAGTGAGTTGTGGGCGATATAAGTCATACTGCTTACCAGCATGTCATACTTTGGTTCGGCGGTATTGTTGGACGAAGCGGCCCGGACCGACATTACGCGTACGCTTACGCGAGACCGGTTCTCCCGACGTGCTTTGCACAAAGGTGGCTAGCGGGTGACAGTTTCTCCAACTTTAGTTGAACCGAGTGTGGCTACGCCCGGTCCTTGCGAAGGTTAAAACAGAACCAACTTGACAAACTATCGTTGTGGTTTTGATGCGTAGGTAAGATTGGTTCTTGCTTAAGCCCGTAGCAGCCACGTAAAACTTGCAACAACAAAGTAGAGGACGTCTAACTTGTTTTTGCAGGGCATGTTGTGATGTGATATGGTCAAGACATGATGCTAAATTTTATTGTATGAGATGATCATGTTTTGTAACCAAGTTACCGGCAACTGGCAGGAGCCATATGGTTGTCGCTTTATTGTATGCAATGCAATTGCGCTGTAATGCTTTACTTTATCACTAAGCGGTAGCGATAGTCGTGGAAGCATAAGATTGGCGAGACGACAATGATGCTACGATGGTGATCAAGGTGTCGCGCCGGTGACGATGGTGATCACGATGGTGCTTCGAAGATAGAGATCACAAGCACAAGATGATGATGGCCATATCATATCACTTATATTGATTGCATGTGATGTTTATCTTTTATGCATCTTATCTTGCTTTGATTGACGGTAGCATTTTAAGATGATCTCTCACTAATTATCAAGAAGTGTTCTCCCTGAGTATGCACCGTTGCGAAAGTTCTTCGTGCTGAGACACCACGTGATGATCGGGTGCAATAGGCTCTACGTTCAAATACAAGGGGTGCAAAACAGTTGCACACGCAGAATACTCAGGTTATACTTGACGAGCCAAGCATATATAGATATGGCCTCGGAACACGGAGACCGAAAGGTCGAGCATGAATCATATAGTAGATATGATCAACATAGTGATGTTCACCAATGAAACTTCTCCATCTCACGTGATGATCGTACATGGTTTAGTTGATTTGGATCACGTGATCACTTAGAGGATTAGAGGGATGTCTATCTAAGTGCGAGTTCTTAAGTAATATGATTAAATTGAACTTAAATTTATCATGAACTTAGTCCTGGTAGTATTTTGAAAATTATGTTGTAGATCAATAGCTCGTGTTGTTGCTTCCCTGTGTTTATTTTGATATGTTCCTAGAGAAAATTGTGTTGAAAGATGTTAGTAGCAATGATGCGGATTGGATCCGTGATCTGAGGTTTATCCTCATTGCTGCACAGAAGAATTATGTCCTTGATGCGCCGCTAGGTGACGGACCTATTGGAGGAGCAGATGCAGACGTTATGAACGTTTGGCTAGCTCAATATGATGACTACTTGATAGTTTAGTGCACCATGCTTAATGGCTTAGAATCGGGACTTCAAAGACGTTTTGAACGTCATGGAGCATATGAGATGTTCCAGGAGTTGAAGTTAATATTTCAAGCAAATACCCGAGTTGAGAGATATGAAGTCTCCAACAAGTTCTATAGCTAAAAGATGGAGGAGAATCGCTCAACTAGTGAGCATGTGCTCAGATTGTCTGAGTACTACAATCGCTTGAATCAAGTGGGAGTTAATCTTCCAGATAAGATAGTGATTGACAGAATTCTCTAGTCACCATCACCAAGTTAGTAGAACTTCGTGATGAACTATGATATGCAAGGGATAACGGAAACGATTCCCAAGCTCTTCGTAATGCGGAAATTGACGAAGGTAGAAATCGAGAAAAACATCAAGTGTTGATGGTAGACAAGACCACTAGTTTCAAGAAAAGGGCAGAGGGAAGAAGGGGAACTTCAAGAAGAACAGCAAGCAAGTTGCTGCTCAAGTGAAGAAGCCCAAGTCTGGTCCTAAGCCTGAGACTAAGTGCTTCTACTGCAAAGGGACTGGTCACTGGAAGCGGAACTACCCCAAGTGATTGGCGGATAAGAAGGATGGCAAAGTGAACATAAGTATATTTGATATACATGTTATTGATGTGTACTTTACTAGTGTTTATAGCAACCCCTTAGTATTTGATACTAGTTCAGTTGCTAAGATTAATAACTCGAAACGGGAGTTGCAGAATAAACAGAGACTAGTTAAGGGTGAAGTGACGATGTGTATTGGAAGTGGTTCCAAGATTGATATGATCATCATCGCACACTCCCTATAATTTCGGGATTAGTGTTGAACCTAAATAAGTGTTATTTGGTGTTTGCGTTGAGCATGAATATGATTTGATCATGTTTATTGTAATACGGTTATTCATTTAAGTAAGAGAATAAATTGTTGTTCTGTTTACAGGAATAAAACCTTATATGGTTACACACCCAATGAAAATAGTTCATTGGATCTCGATCATAGTGATACACATAATCATAATATTGAAACCAAAAGATGCAAAGTTAATCATGATAGTGCAACTTATTTGTGGCACTGCCGTTTAGGTCAAATTGGTGTAAAGCGCATGAAGAAACTCCATGCTGATGGGCTTTTGGAATCACTTGATTATGAATCAGTTGATGCTTGCGAACCATGCCTCATGGGCAAGATGACTAAGACTCCGTTCTTCGGAACAATGGAGCGAGCAACAGATTTGTTGGAAATCATACATACTGATGTATGTGGTCCGATGAATATTGAGGCTCGCGACAGGTATCATTATTTTCTGTTCTTCACAGATAATTTGAGCAGATGTGAGTATATCTACTTGATGAAACATAAGTCTGAAACATTTGAAAAGTTCAAAGAATTTCAGAATGAAGTGGAAAATCATCGTAACAAGAAAATAAAGTTTCTACGATCTGATCGTGGAGAAGAGTATTTGAATTACGAGTTTGGTCTTCAGTTAAAACAATATGAAATAGTTTCACTACTCACGCCACCTGGAACACCACAGTGTAATGGTGTGTTCGAACGTCGTAATCGTACTTTATTTGATATGGTGCGATCTATGATGTCTCTTACAGATTTACCGCTATTGTTTTGGGGTTATGCATTAGAGACAGCTACATTCACGTTAAATAGGGCACCATCTAAATCCGTTTGAGATGACACCGTATGAACTATGGTTTAGCAAGAAACCTAAGCTGTCATTTCTTAAAGTTTGAGGTTGCAATGCTTATGTGAAAAAGTTTCAACTTGATAAGCTCAAACCCAAATCGGAGAAATTTGTCTTCATAGGATACCCAAAGGATACAGTTGGGTACACCTTCTATCACAGATCCGAAGGCAAGATATTCATTGCTTGGAATGGATCCTTTCTAGAGAAGGAGTTTCTCTCGAAAGAAGTGAGTGGGAGGAAAGTAGAACTTGATGACGTAACTGTACCTGCTCCCTTATTGGAAAGTAGTTCATCACAGAAAACGGTTTCTGTGACACCTACACCAATTAGTGAGGAAGTTAATGATGATGATCATGAAACTTCAGATCAAGTTATTACTGAACCTCGTAGATCAACCAGAGTAAGATCCGCACCAGAGTGGTACGGTAATCCTATTCTGGAAATCATGCTACTAGATCATGATGAACCTACGAACTATGAAGAAGCGATGGTGAGCCCAGATTCCGCAAAATGGCTTGAAGCCATGAAATCTGAGATGGGATCCATGTATGAAAACAAAGTATGGACATTGGTTGACTTGCCCGATGATCGGCAAGCAATGGAAAATAAATGGATCTTCAAGAGGAAGACGGACGCTGATAGTAGTGTTACTATCTACAAAGCTAGAATTGTCGCAAAAAGGTTTTTGACAAGTTCAAGATGTTGACTACGATGAGAGTTTCTCACATGTATCTATGCTTAAGTCTGTCCGAATCATGTTAGCAATTGCCGCATTTTATGAAATCTGGCAAATGGATAAACAAAACTTCATTCCTTAATGGACTTCTTAAAGAAGAGTTGTATATGATGCAACTAGAAGGTTTTGTCAATCCTAAAAGTGTTAACAAAATATGCAAGCTCCAGCGATCCATCTGTGGACTGGTGCAAGCATCTCGGAGTTGGAATATGCGCTTTGATGAGATGATCAAAGTATATAGTTTTATATAGACTTATGGTGAAGCCTATATTTACAAGAAAGTGAGTGGGAGCACTACAGCATTTCTGATAAGTATATGTGAATGACATATTCTTGATCGAAAATAATGTAGAATTATTCTGCAAAGCATAAAGGAGTGTTTTGAAAGAAGTTTTTCAAAGAAATACCTCGATGAAGCTGCTTACATATTAAGCATCAAGATCTATAGAGATAGATCAAGACGCTTGATAAGTTTTTTCAATGAGTACATACCTTGACAATATTTTGAAGTAGTTCAAAAATAGAATAGTCAAAGAAAGAGTTCTTGGCTGTGTTACAAGGTGTGAAATTGAGTAAGACTCAAAGCCCGACCACGGCAGAAGATAGAAAGAGAATGAAAGTCATTCCCTATGCCTTAGCCATAGGTTCTATAAAGTATGCCATGCTGTGTACCAGATCTATTGTATACCCTACACTGTGTTAAGCAAGGGAGTACAATAGTGACTAAGAGTAGATCACTGGACAACGGTCAAAATTATCCTTAGTGGAATAAGGAAATATTTCTCAATTATGGAGGTGACAAAAGGTTCATCGTAAAAAGTTACGTCGATGCAAGTTTTGACACAGATCTGGATGACTCTAAGTATCGATCTAGATACATATTGAAAGTGGGAGCAATTAGCTAGAGTAGCTCCGTGCAGAGCATTGTAGACATAGAATTCGCAAAATACTTACGGATCTGTATGTGACAGACCCGTTGACTAAAATTATCTCACAAGCAAAACATGATCACACCTTTGTACTCTTTGGGTGTTAATCACATAAACGATGTGAACTTGATTACTGACTCTAGTAAACCCTTTGGGTATAGATCACATGACGATGTGAACTATGGGTGTTAATCACATGGTAATGTGAACTATTAGTGTTGAATCACATGGAGATGTGAACTAGATTATTGACTCTAGTGCAAGTGGGAGACTGAAGGAAATATGCCCTAGAGGCAATAATAAAGTTATTATTTATTTCCTTATTTCATGATAAATGTTTATTATTCATGCTAGAATTGTATTAAATGGAAACATAATACATGTGTGAATACATAGACAAACAGAGTGCCACTAGTATGCCTCTACTTGACTAGCTCGTTAATCAAAGATGGTTATGTTTCCTAACCATAGACATGTGTTCTCATTTGATTAACGGGATCACATTATTAGGAGAATGATGTGATTGACATGACCCATTCCATTAGCTTAGCACCCGATCGTTTAGTATGTTGCTATTGCTTTCTTCATGACTTATACATGTTCCTATGACTATGAGATTATGCAACTCCCGTTTGCCGGAGGAACACTTTGTGTGCTACCAAACGTCACAATGTAACTGGGTGATTATAAAGGAGCTCTACAGGTGTCTCCAAAGGTAAATGTTGGGTTGGCGTATTTCGAGATTAGGATTTGTCACTTCGATTGTCGGATAGGTATCTCTGGGCCCTCTCGGTAATGCACATCACATAAGCCTTGCAAGCATTGCAACTAATAAGTTGGTTGCGAGATGATGTATTACGAAATGAGTAAAGAGACTTGCCGGTAACGAGATTGAACTAGGTATTGAGATACCGACGATCGAATCTCGGGCAAGTGACATACCGATGACAAAGGGAACAACGTATGTTGTTATGCCGTCTGACCGATAAAGATCTTCGTAGAATATGTGGGAGCCAATATGAGCATCTAGGTTCCGCTATTGGTTATTGACCGGAGACATGTCTCGGTCATGTCTACATTGTTCTTGAACCCGTAGGGTCCGCACGCTTAAGGTTTCGATGACATTTATATTATGAGTTTATGAGTTTTGATGTACCGAAGTTAGTTCGGAGTCCCGGATGTGATCACGGACATAACGAGGAGTCTCAAAATGGTCGAGACATAAAGATTGATATATTGGATGGCTATATTCGGACACCGAAAGTGTTCCGGGTGATTTCGGAGAAAACCGGAGTACCGGAGGGTTACCGGAACCCCCCCGGGAGAAGTAATGGGCCATATGGGCCTTAGTGGAGAGAGAGAAGGGAAGCCAGGGTGGGCCGCGCACCTCCTCCCCCCTGGTCCGAACTGGACTAGGAGAGGGCGGCGGCGCCCCCCTTTCCTTCTCCCTCCCCACTTCCTTCCCCCTCCTAGTAGGAGTCCTACTCCTACTAGGAGGAGGACTCCTCCTTGGCGCGCCTATAGGGCCGGCCGGCCTCCTCCCCTTGCTCCTTTATATACGGGGGCAGGGGGCACCCCTAGACACAAGTTGATCCATGTGATCATATTCTTAGCCGTGTGCGGTGCCCCCTTCCACCATAATCCTCGATAATATTGTAGCGGTGCTTAGGCGAAGCCCTGCGACGGTAGTACATCAAGATCGTCACCACGCCGTCGTGCTGACGGAACTCTTCGCCGACACTTTGCTGGATCGGAGTCCGGGGATCGTCATCGAGCTGAACGTGTGCTAGAACTCGGAGGTGCCGTAGTTTCGGTGCTTGATCGGTCGGGCCGTGAAGACGTACGACTACATCAACCGCGTTGTGCTAACGCTTCCGCTATCGGTCTACAAGGGTACGTAGATCACACTCTCCCCTCTTGTTGCTATGCATCACCATGATCTTGCGTGTGCATAGGATTTTTTTTGAAATTACTACGTTCCCCAACAATAGGTTAGTCCCAAAAATAATATAAAAGTGGATAATACGGCCCAATAATGTCCAAAACAGTAGATAATATAGCATGGAGCAATCAAAAATTATAGATACGTTGGAGACGTATCAAGCATCCCCAAGCTTAATTCCTGCTCGTCCTCGAGTAGGTAAATGATAAAAACAGAATTTTTGATGTGGGGTGCTACTTGGCATAATTTTTAACGTAATTCTTCTTAATTGTGTTATGAATATTCAGATCCGAAAGATTCAATACAAAAGTTCATATTGACATAAAAATAATAATACTTCAAGCATACTAACTAACAATTATGTCTTCTCAAGATAACATGGTCAAAGAAAGTTCATCCCTACAAAATCATATGGTTTAGTCATGTTTCATTTTCGTCACACAAGAATGCTCTCATCATGCACAACCCTGATGACAAGCCAAGCAATTGTTTCATACTTTCGTAATCTCAATCCTATAAACTTTCACACAATATATGAGCGCGAGCCATGGACATAGCACTATGGGTGGAATAGAATATAATGAGGGGGGTTATGTGGAGAATACAAAAAAGGAGAAAGTCTCACATCAACGAGGCTAATCAATGGGCTATGGAGATGCCCACCGATTAATGTTAATGCAAGGAGTAGGGATTGCCATGCAACGGATGCACTAGAGCTATAAATATATGAAAGATCAACAAAAGAAACTAGTGGGTGTGCATCCAACTTGCTTCCTCATGAAGACCTAGGGCACTTGAGGAGGCCCATTGTTGGAATATACAAGCCAAGTCCTATAATTAAAAGTTCCCACTAGTATATGAAAGTGACAAAACAAGAGACTCTCTAACATGAAGATTAAGGTGCTAATTGAAGCACAAGTGTGGCAAAGGATAGTAACACTGTCTCTTCTCTCTTTTTCTCTCATTTTTATGGCCTTTCTCTTTTTTTATTTGGCCTTTCCATTTTTTTTATAATTCCTCACTTGGGATAATGCTCTTGAAAATGATGATCATCACACTTCTATTTATTTACAACTCAATGATTACAACTCGATACTAGAACAAAAGATGACTCTATATGAATGCCTCCGGCGGTGTACCGGGATATGCAATGGACCAAGAGTGACATGTATGAAAGAATTATGAATGGTGGCTTTGCCAAAAATACTATGTCAACTACATGATCATGCTAAGCAATATGACAATAATTAATGTGTCATGATGAACGGAATGATGGAAAGTTGCATGGCAATATCTCGGAATGGCTATGGAAATGCCATAATAGGTAGGTATGGTGGCTGTTTTGAGGAATATATAAAGAGGTTTATGTGTGAAAGAGCGTATCATATCACGGGGTTTGGATGCACCGGCGAAGTTTGCGCCAACTCTTAATGTGAGAAAGGGCAATGCACGATACCGAAGAGGCTAGCAAGGATGGAAGGGTGAGAGTGCGTATAATCCATGGACTCAACATTAGTCATAAAGAACTCACATACTTCTTGCAAAAATCTACAAGTCATCAAAAACCTCGGCACTACGCGCATGCTCTTAGGGGGATAGATTGGCAGGAAAGACCATCGCTCGTCCCCGACCGCCACTTATAAGGAAGACAATCAAATATCACCTCATGTTTCAAATTTGTTGCATAACATTTACCATACGTGCATGCTACAGGACTTGCAAACTTCAACACAAGCATTTCTCAATTTCACCACTACTCAACTAGCACGACTTTGATATTATTACCTCCATATCTCAAAACAATCATCAAGCATCAAACTTCTCTTAGTATTCAAAACACTCCTAAGAAAATTTTACTAATCTTGAATACCTAGCATATTAGGATTTTAAGCAAATTACCATGCTATTTAAGACTCTCAAAATAAACTAAGTGAAGCATGAGAGATCAATAGTTTCTATAAAACAAATCCACCACCGTTCTCTAAAAGATATAAGTGAAGTACGAGAGCAAAACTATATAACTCAAAAGATATAAGCGAAGCACATAGAGTATTCTAACAAATTCCAAATCATGTATGGCTCTCTCAAAAGGTGTGTACAGCAAGGATTATTGTGGTAAACTAATAAGCAAAGACTCAAATAATACAAGATGCTCCAAGAAAAACACATATCATGTGGCGAAAAAAAATATAGCTCCAAGTAAAGTTACCGATAGAAATAGACGAAAGTGGGGATGCCTTCCGGGGCATCCCCAAGCTTTTTCTTTTAGGTGTCCTTAGATTATCTTGGGGGTGCCATGGGAATCCCCAAGCTTAGGCTCTTGCCACTCTTTGGTCCATAATCCATCAAATCTTTACCCAAAACTTGAAAACTTCACAACACAAAACTTAAAGTAGAAAATCTCGTGAGCTCCGTTAGCGAAAGAAAATAAAAGACCACTTCAAGGTACTGTAATGAACTCATTATTTATTTATATTGGTGTTATACCTACTGTATTCCAACTTCTGTATGGTTTATAAACTATTTTACTAGCCATAGATTCGTCAAAATAAGCAAACAACACACGAAAAACAGAATCTGTCAAAAACAGAACAGTCTGTAGTAATCTGTAGCTAGCGCAAGATCTGGAACCCCAAAAATTCTAAAATAAATTTCTGGACGTGAGTAATTTATCTATTAATCATCAGCAAAAATAATTAACTAAACAGCACCTTCCAAATAAAAATGGCAGTAGTTCTCGTGAGCGCTAAAGTTTCTGTTTTTTACAGCAAGTTCAACAAGACTTTCCCCAAGTCTTCCCAACGGTTCTACTTGGCACAAACACTAATTAAACACAAAAAACACAACCAAAACAGAGGCTATATAAATTATTTATTACTAAACAGGAGCAAAAATCAAGGAATAAAAATAAAATTGGGTTGCCTCCCAACAAGCGCTATCGTTTAACGCCCCTAGCTAGGCATAACAAGCAAGAATAGATCTAGGTATTGCCATCTTTGGTAGGCAATCCAACATTTGCTCTCATAATAGATTCATAAGGTAATTTAATTTTCTTTCTAGTAAAGTGTTCCATGTTTTTCCTTAATGGAAATTGGAATCTAATATTTCCTTCCTTCATATCAATAATTGCACCAATCGTTCTAAGGAAAGGTCTACCAAGAATAATAGGACATGAAGGATTGCAATCTATGTCAAGAACAATAAAATCTACGGGCACATAATTCCTACTAGCAACAATAAAACATCATTAATTCTTCCCATAGGTTTCTTAATAGTGGAATCCGCAAGGTGCAAGTTTAGAGAACAATCATCAAAATCACGTAAACCTAACAAATCACACAAAGTCTTTGAATCGTGGAAACACTAGCACCCAAATCACATAAAGCATAGCATTCATGATCTTTAATTTTAGTTTTAATAGTTGGTTCCCACTCATCATAAAGTTTTCTAGGGATAGAAACTTCCAATTCAAGTTTTTCTTCATAAGATTGCATCAAGGCATCAACGATATGTTTAGTAAACGCTTTATTTTGACTATAAGCGTGAGGAGAATTTAGCACGGATTGCAATAAGGAAATACAATCAATCAAAGAGCAATTTTCATAGTTAAATTCGTTGAAATCCATAATAGTGGGTTTAGCAACATGTAGGGTTTTAATTTCTTCAATCCCACTTTTATCAATTTTAGCATCAAGATCAACAAATTCCGAATTCTTGGAATGCCTTCTAGGTAAAGGTGGATCATATTCAGTCCCATCATTATCAAGATTCATATTGCAAAACAAAGATTGAATAGGGGACACATCAATAACTTTTAGATCTTCATCTGTATTTTCATAGGAACTAGAAGAACACGCTCTTATAAAGGCATCTTTCTTAGCACGCATCCTAGTGGTTCTTTCTTTTTACTCATCAATGGAAATTCTCATGGCTTTGAGAGACTCATTGATATCATGCTTAGGTGGAATAGATCTAAGTTTCAAAGAATCAACATCAAGAGAAATTCTATCAATGTTCCTAGCCAAATCATCAATCTTAAGCAATTTTTCTTCAATCATAGCATTAAAATTATTTTCTGAAGTAATAAATTCTTTAATATTAGATTCAAAATCAGAGGGCATCTTATTATAATTTCCATAAGAATTGTTGTAGGAATTACCATAATTATTAGAGGGATTACTAGGATAAGGCCTAGGATTAAAATTTCCTCTATACGCGTTGTTACCAAAATTGTTCCTACCAACAAAATTCACATCCATAGATTAATTATTATTATCAATCAAAGTAGACAAGGGCATATCATTAGGATCAGAAGAAACACTCTTATTAGCAAATAATTTCATAATTTCATCTATCTTTCCACTTAAAACATTAATTTCTTCTATCGCATGCACCTTTTTATTAGTAGATCTTTCAGTATATGTCGTGGAATTGTCACGGCAGATGTCCTTAGTGTCAGGACTTAGTCGCGAGGCCAACGCATCTATGTGGTAGCTTGAGAGGGATTGAGCGGAATCGAGAGACGCAACATAAGACAAGGATTTAGACAGCTTCGGGCCCCGGGAAACATCATCCGGTAATAACCGTACATGTTGTTTGTGGCTAGATATCATTATGCTCATGAGAGAGTCGCCGGTAAGCCGGCGCTTTGTGTCTAGCCCTAGATATTGTCTCTTATTGTCTGTCCCTCTTTGGGGAGCCCTGCCCATCCTTATATATGTTGAAGGGGCGGGTTACATGTGGAGTCATAGTAGGACTAGGACTAGTCTATCCTTTCTCACATGTTGAATACAAGTCCGGGTCTTGCTTCCTCGTAAAGTAAAAATTCATGATCCATTTCCTCTTAAGCCGGCCCACCAGAGTATAAGCCGGCCTGCTGGGCCTTGGGCCTTGTCGTCCGTCTGATGTGCCTGCCGGGTCTCGAGTGAGTCATAATGTCCAGGCGGGTTACACGTAAACCGCCATGTCCGCGCGGATCGCCAGTGAATCACCAAGCTCCAGCCAGGTCTCTGGTGAGTCGCCAAGTTCGGCCGGGTCATGATTTCGGCCAGGTCATACCGCGGGGTATATCCCCGACATTAGCCCCCAGTTTAATTTGGATTTATCCATGTTAAACTGATCCTGTAAAATAAACACAAGAACAAACTTGATAGGTTGTGCTCTGGGTTAAATATTTTCCTGAATCGGCACCTGATCATCTTTAAGTCCTTGTCATTTCCTCCTGGATGCATACTCAAAGATCTTATAGAAAATCTCTTTTAACAGATATGTCCAAACCTTCTTTTGAGAAATCCGGGTCAATAGGCCAGCTTCAGAGCCAATTTGCAGACATTGATGTCTTATAGAGAAATATTGTATGAAATAATCCACTTGAATCGGCTTCCAAAGCGCCGGCTTAAAAAATATTGGTCTTGAAAAACTCATCTGACTTTCAGCCGGCTTGAAGATGTAAAACTTGCTGGTTTACCATTACCAAAAACTGCCGGATTATAAAACAGACAATGCCGGGTTATAATTGTTGTTGACACCAGTTTATGTAATTGATCCTCCTGATTTGCTCAAAACTGATAATTTGAAGATTTTTCTCCCTTATATCCATATTACCTGTAGCCCCCAAGTCTTGAGCAGAACAAAGTGATGGTTTAAGACTTGCTCCAATAAATGTTGCAACCTTGAAGACATCCGGTTTATTCATCTCAATCATATAAACTAAATATTCCACACATGTAGCCCCCAAGTGCCGGGTTGTCATGCTTGCAGCAACTTGGGACTTGTAATTGCTTTATGCTCATGAAAACTTCAACCAGTGTAGCCCCCAAGGGCCGGGTCATTATGCAATAATGAGCAGGGATTTTGTAGATATAACCATGTAAATTTGAACAACAATGTGTAGCCCCCAAGGGCCGTCTTAGTAAGATAATACTGAGCTGGGACTTTGTATATAATTGATAATAACATCATATAATATAGTCTCCACCACGGGGCTTGAACCCACGTCCACAAGGTTAAGAGCTTTGTACTCCACCAACTGAATAGTGGACCGTTCAGTATAATGGATTAATGCTTGTGTACCTTGAATTATTTGAAGGAAATATGCCCTAGAGGCAATAATAAAGTTATTATTTATTTCCTTATATCATGATGAATGTTTATTATTCATGCTAGAATTGTATTAACCGGAAACATAATACATGTGTGAATACATAGACAAACTTAGTGTCACTAGTATGCCTCTACTTGACTAGCTCGTTAATCAAAGATGGTTATGTTTCCTAACCATGAACAAGGTGTTGTTATTTGATTAACGAGGTCACATCATTAGTTGAATGATCTGATTGACATGACCCATTTCATTAGCTTAGCACCCGATCGTTTAGTATGTTGCTATTGCTTTCTTCATGACTTATACATGTTCCTATGACTATGAGATTATGCAACTCCCGTTTACCGGAGGAACACTTTGTGTGCTACCAAACGTCACACCATAACTGGGTGATTATAAAGGAGCTCTACAGGTGTCTCCAAAGGTAGATGTTGGGTTGGCGTATTTCGAGATTAGGATTTGTCACTCCGATTGTCGGAGAGGTATCTCTGGGCCCTCTCGGTAATGCACATCACATAAGCCTTGCAAGCATTGCAGCCAATGAGTTAGTTGCGAGATGATGTATTAAGGAACAAGTAAAGATACTTGCCGGTAATGAGATTGAACTAGGTATTGGATACCGACGATCGAATCTCGGGCTAGTAACATACCGATGACAAAGGGAACAACGTATGTTGTTATGCGGTCTGACCGATAAAGATCTTCGTAGAATATGTAGGAGCCAATATGGGCATCCAGGTCCCGCTATTGGTTATTGACCGGAGATGTGTCTCAGTCATGTCTGCATTATTCTCGAACCGTAGGGTCCGCACTCTTAACGTTACAATGACAGTTATTATGAGTTTATGCATTTTGATGTACCGAAGTTAGTTCGGAGTCCCGGATGTAATCACGGACATGACGCGGAGTCTCGAAATGGTCAAGACATAAAGATTGATATATTGGAAGCCTATGTTTGGATATCGGAAGTGTTCCGGGTGAAATCGGTATTTTACCAGAGTACCAGGAGGTTACCGGAACCCCCCGGGAGCTGTATGGGCCTTAATGGGCTTTAGTGGAAAGGAGAAGGGGCAGCCCAAGATGGGCCGCGCGCCTCCCCCCTCCCCTAGTCCTATTAGGACAGGGAGAGGTGGCCGGCCCCCCTCTCTCTCTTTCCCGCTCAGCGAATCCTACTCCAACTAGGATTGGGGGGAGGAATCCTACTCCCAGAGGGAGTAGAACTCCCTTGGCGTGCCCTCCTTGGCCGGCCGGCCCCCTCCCCTTGGCTCCTTTATATACGGTGGGAGGGGGCACCCCTAGACACACAAGTTGATCCTTGAGATCGTTCCTTAGCCATGTGCGGTGCCCCCTGCCACGATATTCCACCTCGATCATATTGTAGCGGTGCTTAGGTGAAGCCTTGCGACGGTAGAACATCAAGATCGTCACCACGTCGTCGTGCTGACGGAACTCCTCCCCGACGCTTTGCTGGATCGGAGCCCGGGGATCGTCATCGAGCTGTACATGTGCTAAGAACTTGGAGGTGCCGGAGTAACGGTGCTTGGATCGGTTGGATCGGGAAGACGTACGACTACTTCCTCTACGTTGCATCAATGCTTCCGCAGTCGGTCTGCGTGGGTACGTAGACAACACTCTCCCTCTCGTTGCTATGCATCACCATGATCTTGCGTGTGCGTAGGAAATTTTTTGAAATTACTGCGTTCCCCAACAGTGGCATCCGAGCCTAGGTTTTATGGTTTGATGTTATATGTACGAGTAGAACACAAGTGAGTTGTGGGCGATATAAGTCATACTGCCTACCAGCATGTCATACTTTGGTTCAGCGGTATTGTTGGACGAGACGACCTGGACCAACATTACGCGTACGCTTACGCGAGACCGGTTCTCCCGATGTGCTTTGCACATAGGTGGCTTGCGGGCGACTGTCTCTCCAACTTTAGTTGAACCGAGTGTGGCTACGCCCGGTCCTTGCGAACGTTAAAACGGAGTCTATTTGCTAAACTATCGTTGTGGTTTTCATGCGTAGGTGAGATTGGTTCTTACTTAAGCCCGTAGCAGCCACGTAAAACTTGCAACAACAAAGTAGAGGACGTCTAACTTGTTTTTGCAGGGCATGTTGTGATGTGATATGGCCAAGACATGATGCTAAATTTTATTGTATGAGATGATCATGTTTTGTAACTGAGTTATCGGCAACTGGCAGGAGCCATATGGTTGTCGCTTTATTGTATGCAATGCAATCGCGATGTAATGCTTTACTTTATTACTAAGCGGTAGTGATAGTCGTAGAAGCATAAGATTGGCGAGACGACAACTATGCTACGATGGAGATCAAGGTGTCGCGCCGGTGACGATGGTGAACATGACGGTGCTTCGGAGATGGAGATCACAAGCACAAGATGATGATGGCCATATCATATCACTTATATTGATTGCATGTGATGTTTATCTTTTATGCATCTTATCTTGCTTTGATTGACGGTAGCATTATAAGATGATCTCTCACTAAATTATCAAGAAGTGTTCTCCCTAAGTATGCACCGTTGCGAAAGTTCTTCGTGCTGAGACACCACGTGATGATCGGGTGTGATAGGCTCTATGTTCAAATACAACGGGTGCAAAACAGTTGCACACGCGGAATACTCAGGTTATACTTGACGAGCCAAGCATATACAGATATGGCCTCAGAACACGGAGACCAAAAGGTCGAGCGTGAATCATATAGTAGATAGGATCAACATAGTGATGTTCACCAATGAAACTACTCCATCTCATGTGATGATCGGACATGGTTTAGTTGATTTGGATCACGTAATCACTTAGAGGATTAGAGGGATGTCTATCTAAGTGGGAGTTCTTAAGTAATATGATTAATTGAACTTAAATTTATCATGAACTTAGTCCTGGTAGTATTTTGCAAATTATGTTGTAGATCAATAGCTCGCGTTGTTGCTTCCCTGTGTTTATTTTGATATGTTCCTAGAGAAAATTGTGTTGAAAGATGTTAATAGCAATGATGCGGATTGGATTCGTGATCTGGGGTTTATCCTCATTGCTGCATAGAAGAATTATGTCCTTGATGCACCACTAGGTGACGGGCCTATTGCAGGAGCAGATGCAGACGTTATGAACGTTTGGCTAGCTCAATATGATGACTACTTGATAGTTTAGTGCACCATGCTTAACAGCTTAGAATCGGGACTTCAAAGACGTTTTGAACGTCATGGACCATATGAGATGTTCCAGGAGTTGAAGTTAATATTTCAAGCAAATACCCGAGTTGAGAGATATGAAGTCTCCAACAAGTTCTATAGCTAAAAGATGGAGGAGAATCGCTCAACTAGTGAGCATGTGCTCAGATTGTCTGGGTACTACAATCGCTTGAATCAAGTGGGAGTTAATCTTCCAGATAAAATAGTGATTGACAGAATTCTCTAGTCACCATCACCAAGTTAGTAGAACTTCGTGATGAACTATAATATGCAAGGGATGAAAAAAGTAATTCCCAAGCTCTTTGTGATGCTGAAATCGACGAAGGTAGAAATCAAGAAAAACATCAAGTGTTGATGGTTAACAAGACCACTAGTTTCAAGAAAAGGGCAAAGGGAACAAGGGGAACTTCAAGAAGAATGGCAAGCAAGTTGCTGCTCAAGTGAAGAAGCCCAAGTCTAGTCCTAAGCCTGAGACTAAGTGCTTCTACTGCAAAGGGACTGGTCACTAGAAGCGGAACTACCCCAAGTGATTGGCGGATGAGAAGGATGGCAAAGTGAACATAAGTATATTTGATATACATCTTATTGATATGTACTTTACTAGTGTTTATAGCAACCCCTCAGTATTTGATACTAGTTCAGTTGCTAAGATTAGTAACTCGAAACGGGAGTTGCAGAATAAACAGAGACTAGTTAAGGGTGAAGTGACGATGTGTGTTGGAAGTGGTTCCAAGATTGATATGATCATCATCGCACACTCCCTATAATTTAGGGATTAGTGTTGAACCTAAATAAGTGTTATTGGGTGTTTGCGTTCAGCATGAATATGATTTGATCATGTTTATTGTAATACGGTTATTCATTTAAGTAAGAGAATAAATTGTTGTTCTGTTTACATGAATAAAACCTTATATGGTTACACACCCAATGAAAATAGTTCGTTGGATCTCAATCATAGTGATACACATAATCATAATATTGAAACCAAAAGATGCAAAGTTAATAATGATAGTGCAACTTATTTGTAGCACTGCCGTTTAGGTCATGTTGGTGTAAAGCGCATGAAGAAACTCCATGCTGATGGGATTTTGGAATCACTTGATTATGAATCAGTTGATGCTTGCGAACCATGCCTCATGGGCAAGATGACTAAGACTCCGTTCTTTGGAACAATGGAGCGAGTAACAGATTTGTTGGAAATCATACATACTGATGTATTTGGTCCGATGAATATTGAGGCTCGCGACAGGTATCATTATTTTCTGATCTTCACAGATGATTTGAGCAGATATGGGTATATCTACTTAATGAAACATAAGTCTGAAACATTTGAAAAGTTCAAAGAATTTAAGAGTGAAGTGAAAAATCATCGTAACAAGAAAATAAAGTTTCTACGATCTGATCGTAGAGAAGAGTATTTGAGTTATGAGTTTGGCCTTCAGTTAAAAACAATGTGAAAAAGTTTCACTACTCACGCCACCTGGAACACCACAATGTAATGGTGTGTCCGAATGTCATAACCGTACTTTATTAGATATGGTGCGATCTATGATGTATCTTACAGATCTACCACTATCGTTTTGGGGTTATGCATTAGAGACAGCTGCATTCACGTTAAATAGGGCACCATCTAAGTCCGTTGAGGCGACACAATCTGAACTGTGGTTTGGCAAGAAACCAAAGTTGTCGTTTCTTAAAGTTTGGGGTTGTGATGCTTATATGAAAAAGTTTCATCCTAATAAGCTCAAGCCCAAATCGGAGAAATATGTCTTCATAGGATACCAAAAGGAGACTGTTGGGTATACCTTCTATCACAAATCCGAAGGCAAGACTTTTGTTGCTAAATTCGGAGTTTTTCTAGAGAAGGAGTTTCTCTCGAAAGAAGTGAGTGGGAGGAAAGTAGAACTTGATGAGGTAACTGTACCTGCTCCCTTATTGGAAAGTAGTTCATCACCGAAATCTGTTCCTGTGACTACTACACCAATTAGTGAGGAAGCTAATGATGATGATCATGTAACTTCAGATCAAGTTACTACCAAATCTCTTAGGTAAACCAGAGTGAGATCCGCACCAGAGTGGTACGGTAATCCTATTCTGGAGGTCATGTTACTTAATCATTGTCACTCGTTTTATCTTGATTAGCATGATTAATTGGTCTTTCATAATAGTATTCATCACTAGAGTTGTCACCAATCAAATCATCACCTAACAAGTCATCTTCATCACTATTGAAATCAACATACTCGGGGTGTGTTACCTTAGGACCTTTGGTCATGAAGCATCTTCCAATTCCTTCATTTGGTGAGTCAAATATGCCGTAGGAGTTGGTTGACACAAGTGCTAGACTGGCAACACCTTCATCTTGAGTATCTTCGGAGTCGGAGTGATAACTTCTCTCGGAGTGGCTGTCGGAGTCGGAGCCGGATTCCCATTCACCAACATGAGCTTGATGTCTTCGTCTTGTGTAGCTCCTTGATGATTTTTCCTTCCTTTCCGAATCCTTGCTTCTCCGTGAGTATCTTTGTTCATAACGATCATCTCTACTCCTTCTCTCTCTTGGTGGTGATCCTTTGCTTCTTCTTTTTGGAGAATCTTCTCTTCTCTTGTAGGGAGCCGTACACTCATTGGAATAGTGTCCGGGTCTTCCACAATTGTAACAGTTTCGCTCTCGACTAGAAGATCTTTTGTCATTGTAGGACCTTGATTTGGAGCTTCTATCTTTGCTTCTATTCTTGTAGAACTTGTTGAAGTTCTTCACCATTAAGTTCAATTCTTCATTGAAGTCTTGTTTCTCACTTGATGATGTAGGGGCTTCACATGAGGCTTTGTAGGCACCACTTGATTTGTTGTGAAGTTCCTCTTTATCCTTAAGTGACATCTCATGAGCAACAATTCTTCCAATCACTTCCGTTGGCTTGAGATCTTTGTAATTGGGCATCATTTGGATCAATGTGCACACGGTATCATATTTTCCATCCAAGGCTCTTAGGATCTTCTTGATGATGAATTTATCGGTCATCTCTTCACTTCCTAAGCCGGCAATCTCATTTGTGATGAGAGCAAGCCTAGAGTACATTTCAGCGACACCTTCACCATCCTTCATCTTGAACTTGTCAAGTTGTCTTTGAAGCACATCCAACTTGGATTCCTTGACGGAGTAGGTACCTTCGTGCATATCAATCAAAGTGTCCCAAATTTCCTTTGCATTCTCAAGGCGGCTGATTTTGTTGAATTCTTCGGGGCACAATCCGTTGAAGAGAATATCACAAGCTTGAGCATTGTATTGCAACATCTTCAACTCTTCCGCGGTAGCTTCACGGTTTGGTTCTCTCCCTTCAAAGAAGTCACCTTGCAAGCCAACACACACAATAGCCCAAACGGCGGGGTTATGTCCAAGAATATGCATTTTCATTTTATGCTTCCAACTAGCAAAATTAGTACCATCAAAGTAAGGACCTCTACGGTGATAATTTCCCTCGCTAGACGCCATACTCTCCTAGGTTGTGAAACCAAGGCTATGACCACCAAAAGCTATGGAGATCAAGCAAATGGAGACCAAAGCTCTGATACCACTTGTGGGATCGAAAGTATGTCTAGAGGGGGGTGATTAGACTACTTGACCAAATAAAAACTTAACCTTTTCCCAATTTTAGTTCTTGACAGATTTTAGCTATTTTAGGACAAGTCAAGCAATCATCACACAATTCAAGCAAGCATGCAAAGAGTATATTGGCAGCGGAAAGTAAAGCATGCAACTTGCAAGAATATAAAGGGAAGGGTTTGGAGATTTCAAACGCTATTGGAGACACGGATGTTTTTCCCGTGGTTCGGATAGGTGGTGCTATCCTACATCCACGTTGATGGAGACTTCAACCCACGAAGGGTAACGGTTGCGCGAGTCCACACAGGGCTCCACCCAAGGGCAACGGTTGCGCGAGTCCACGAAGGGCTCCACCCACGAAGGGTCCACGAAGAAGCAACCACCCACAAAGGGTCCACGAAGAAGCAACCTTGTCTATCCCACCATGGCCGTCGCCCACGAAGGACTTGCCTCACTAGCGGTAGATCTTCACGAAGTAGGCGATCTCCTTGCCCTTACAAACTCCTTGGTTCACTCCACAATCTTGTCGGAGGCTCCCAAGTGACACCTAGCCAATCTAGGAGACACCACTCTCCAAGAAGTAACAAATGGTGTGTAGGTAATGAACTCCTTGCTCTTGTGCTTCAAATGATAGTCTCCCCAACACTCAACTCTCTCTCATAGGATTTGGATTTGGTGGAAAGAAGATTTGAGTGGAAGGCAACTTGGGAAGGCTAGAGATCAAGATTCATATGATAGGAATGGAATGTCTTGATCTCAACACATGAGTAGGTGGTTCTCTCTCAGAACAAATGAGTTGGAATGATGTGTGTGTTCTGATGGCTCTCTCTCTGAATGAGAAAGAGGTGGAGGGGTATATATAGCCTCCACACAAAATCCAACCGTTAAACAGTTTTCCAATCTCGGTGGGACCGAATCATAAAACTCGGTCTGACCGAAATAGTAAACCTAGTGACCGTTAGGAATTTCGGTGGGACTGACATGCAACTCGGTAGGACCGATTCGGTTAGGGTTTGGGCATAACGTAATCTCGGTGAGACCGATCACACAAACTCGGTGAGACCGAGTTTGGTAATTAGCTTACCAGAGAGTTGGTCAGGCAAACTCGGTGGGACCGATTTGCTCTTTCGATGGGACCGAGTGAAACTCGGTGAGACCGAAAAGTTACAAAGGGGAAACACTGAGTTTACATTGCAATCTCGGTGGGACCGATTCGCTCTTTCGATGGGACCGAAAAGTTACGAAAGGGAAACAGAGAGATTGCAACCCCATCTCAGTGGGACCGAGATCCCTATCGGTAGGACCGAATTGCTAGGGTTTGGCAGTGGCTAATGACAAGTGAAACTCGGTGGCGCCGGATAGGAAAAATCGGAAGGACCGAGTTTGGCTTGGAGTTTAGGTCATATGTGGATATGGGAAAGTAGTTGAGGGTTTTGGAGCATATCATTAAGCACATGAAGCAAGAGGCTCATTAAGCAACACCTCATCCCTCTTTAATAGTATTGGCTTTTCCTATGGACTCAATGTGATTTTGGATCACTAAAATATAAAATGAAGAGTCTTGAGCTTTTGAGCTTGAGCCAATCCATTATCCTTAGCATTTTGAGGGTTCCACTTTCATATCCATGCCATGGCAATCATTGAGCTTTCCTGAAATAATCATCTTGGAATAGCATTAGCTCAATGAGCTATATGTTGTTATGAATTACCAAAACCACCTAGGGATAGTTGCACTTTTAATCTCCCCCTTTTTGGTAATTGATGACAACATATAGATCAAAGCTTCGACAAATGATAATAAGCATGAAATATATCGTCGCTTTGAGAAGTATGTGATAAGTAAGAGCTCCCCCTAAATTTGTGCATATTTAAGATTTGCTTTGGACTGCAAATGCACAATGAGTTAGAGTCATGGGTTACTCTTCCATGTCACATACATCTTGGTGGAGCGCTCAAAATGATAAGATTGAAATACATGCACTCATCACCAAGAATAGTGAATGATCACAAACGATAGATATAATGATAATATTTAAACAAGCATCAAGCAAACATTAAGTGTAGCTTATGATCAAACACATGATCATCGATGTCTCACAAATAATGACATAGTATCAAGCACTCAAAAGCAAACAAAGTTCGAAGAAACCACCAAATAAAACAAGAGAGAAAAGCAACACTCTCTCTCTCGAAGCCTATGATCTATACATCTTCTCCCCCTTTGGCAACAAGTTACCAAAAAGTTCCTAGAAAATGCATAGCACTAGATCGACTCTTAGGCTTGATCTTCAGGTGGTGGTGGAGTCCGGATCACTCCAAGGACGAAGGCTTCTGTAGATGTTGAAGTAGTCGCTGGAGTTGAGGCTGTAGCTGGTGCTGAAGTAGTGGCTCTGGTGTCAGTGACTAGCAGTGCAGACGACCTCGGGCCTCGTGGCACTCTAGAAAAAGCATGAGTCGTGGTCCTGCCTCTCCTCTCATTCATGTCCTCCTGGAGCTGCTCCACTACAGACTGAACTTCTGTTACCTTGACATCCAAGTCATAGAACTTCTGTTCCACGATCCTCTCTAGGCTCTGCTGATTTTTAGTGAGGTTGGCCAGACTTTGCTCAATTCTCAACGAGGATGCAATCAAGTAACTGAGCTGCTCTTGTTTGGTCTTCAAGAAGTACTCAGATGCCTCCTCTTGAGTAGGCATCCTGGCAGCTTTTTCCTTCTTCGCCTTCTCCTTCTTTGCAAATGCTTGTGCAGACGATGGCTCATTCTCTGTCATCACAACTTCATTGTTCTCAAATTCTGGACGGATGGGCAGGTGTTCCTTATCCAACAAGTATATGCCCGTGCCCATCTTGGAGTTGATGAGCTCCTGAATCTGAGGGGCATATCCACAGCTCCTCTTCTGATCTGCAGCTGTCCTTTTGATCGTTTCAACTATGAGACTCATGACCTTGAATTTTTGAGGCACATCAAAAACATGTAGCAAGTGGATAGCATGACCTCTGATCATCTTGTGATCTCCAGACTTGGGCAGAAGGGTGTGCCTTAGGATCCAGTTGATCGTAGGCAATCCTGAGAGCAGATAGTGCACTGACCCAAACTTGAATGTGTCAAGAGCTTCATTGGGAATTTCCTTGTACATATTGGACATGGAGTTATGGTCCATCTTCTTCTTGGCATAGATGTCCAAGTCCTCATCTTGCTCTTCTGGGGCATTGATGATCTGTGCCCACTCAGCCACTGTAGACTGGTACCTTGTACCCTCTGACATCCATGTAATCCTTCCATCCAGATAAAAGTGAGCTGTGGAGTAGAACTGCATGATGAGTTCCTCGTTCCACTTTGTGAGCTTCTGCCCAACAAAGTCCTCTACTCCACACGCTCTGAAGCTGTCCTGAACTCCTGGGAAGTGCTCCTCATTCTCCTTGATGTAGGTCCAGTCGACCCATCTCATGTCACAAACGATTGGCTTCTTGTCAAGCAAAACAGTTTCATAAAAATCTTGTTGCTCCTTTGTATGAAACCTGTAATCCACGGCAGTCCTTCTCCTAGAAGCATACGGGTCTGCTTCTCTCCACTTCCGTAGCTCGGAATCTCTCCTGAGCTTCATATCCTCAGCCACAGGATGAGCATCGTTGTGGTCTGGGATCTTGGGCTTGAGCTTCCGGAGGACACTCTCTTCCTCTTCTTCAATAGCTTCAGGCACTGGGGCCTTGTTCTTTTCTGCAGAAGGTATACTCCTTGTGTTTCTCTTGGGTGCTGTCTTAGGCTTAGATGCAGCCTTAGGTACCTCCTTGGGCTTGGATGCAGCTGTGCCTGACCTTATGGCATCTCCCATGAGTTTGGCTGCCTTGGGTGCTGGTGCAGCAACCTCTTCTTCCTCCTCCTCTTCTACCATGATGGAGGCTCTCCCAAGCACTTTGGCTACAGTCTTCTTTACTCTCTCTTTCCTCTTCTTACCCTCAACAGCAATGGGCTCAATGGGAGCAGGTGCAGGCTTCTCGGTTGAGGCTCTAGCCTTTGACATTGGCTGCCTCCCTGCTGGCCTCTTGACTTTCAGGCCTGGCTTTGAGCCTTGAGCTGGCTCAACCCTTTTGGAAGTGGCCTCTTCCTCTGCTACATAGTCTTCAACCTCAGAATCAGACGTTCTCTTCTTCCTTTGACGTGTGGCAGCCTTAGGCAGATTGCTGGGTGTGCTCCTGCTGCCATCATCAGAAGAACTTGAGGGGCTAGTGCCCTCACTCATCAAAACTTGCTGCTCTGAGAGGTTTTGGCTATCACTTTGATCAGACATGTTGCAAACTGACTGCTGACCCTGTGAATAGATTATAGAAGAGATAGAGTGGATAAGCATCACAAAAAGCAGATATTTTTGTAAAAGATTAACTCAAAAACTTAGTTTTAGTTTTCCACAGAAAGCATCTCGGATCTACCGATTTTCAAACTCGGTAACACCGAAGCAGTTTTGGCACCAGAACTGGTGAACTCGGTCAGACCGAGACATAGTTCGGTGGCACCGAGACTGCTAGGGTTTCACAAAATTCCAAAATCGGTCGCACCGGTAAGTTCTTCTCGGTCAGACCGAGTTTAACTTGTGCAATGGCAAAAGCTAGATCGGTGGGACCGAGTTTTTCAACTCGGTGGGTCCGAGATGGTTTCGGCGGAAACCTAACCCTAAAATTTTCGAATTAAACCTAATCTACGAGCGTTTTGACTGGATAGAAGTTTATCAATCGTGGCAAGATTCATGATGATCACAATGTGCTAGGAATCAGATTGAGGAATAGCACAATGATCAAGTCCATACCCTAGTTCGGCGTGGACTTGCTACGGCGGCAACGGCGGGGCAGAAATCCGTTGACGGCGGCGAAGACCAGCGACTAGAGGCTGCTGGCGGCGAGGAGACGATCCGGAGACCTCGGGGGCAGAGCAGGCTATCACGCGGCGAGGAGGTTTCAGAGAAATTTCCAAAATTCTGCCCGTCACTATATATAGCCCGACCCTGTCGGTGTGACCGAGTGGAACGACTCGGTGGCACCGAGATGCAAAACTGTGTGCAGTTTTTGCAACTCGGTCTGACCGAAAAGTTCAAATCGGTTGCACCGAAATCGAAAACCTAGATCAACTTGATGAACTCGGAAGGACCGAAAATGGAGTATCGGTCAGACCGAGATTCATAAAGAGGTTTTGGAAGTTTAAGTCTATGACGAATCGGGGACTCCGAGCGCTCCTCACACAGAGTGGTTCGAATCTGACTTGATCAAGTTTTGTGATGCAGCATGAATAGAGTTTGAGACGAGAAAAGCATAGATAGCTAGAGAAGGTTCTTAGGCATTCTTGTCCATCCACTTGGCAAGAGAAGATAAAGCCAAAAAATCAAAGCAACAAGTGGATGTCCTCGAATGAGTAAAATATGCAATCAGCATGCTCACACAATAAGATAGCAAATGAAATATGTGGCAAAGCATGCACAACCAATTCTAGCATCTATCAAGCAATTTGCGATGACTAGGTCATCTACATATGAGTATATTGACTTAGGAGTCAAGTGAGAACACTTGATCGTAGGTCATACTCATCGTTTAAGCTCAAGTGGGGTTACCACTTTTACATAAAGCATTGTTTTGTTCACATCTTTAGAGTTTCTTTAGCTCAAGTCTTAGAGTAAAGCTCCCCCTAGATGTGATATCCCCCCTAAGAGGGATGAACTAACCTTGGGTTTTGTCGATGATGACTTCATGTAGATATTGAAGATGTGGATGCTCAATGTTGATGTAGATCTCTTGGAGCTATCCTTTTGAGTGAATTGCACTTTCAATACCTACATGGGTTAGTCCCACAAGGAACAAACAAGGATATCCATAGACATAGAGTGATGCACACAAAAGATGATGTCCATGAAAACTTTAGGTTACCTTGTCCCTTGTCTTACCAACAAGAGGGTTTGTGACTCCTTGAACTAGTGCAAGATGTGGAAGTTGATTGCACTTGTTCTTGCCAAAATGATAAGAGTGAAGTATGTTGGCGGAGTCACCCTCAAGAACTCTCTAGTTCTTCTTCTTTTGGATCCACATCATCTTGATGGGAATCCTTGGAGTTGTAGTCGTACTTGATGAAGTGGAACTTGAAGTAGTCTTGGGAATCCACTTGACTAAGGTCTTAGGAGCTTCTTCAAATGCATCAATTTCCTCTTGAAGCTTGTCCTTGCCTTTTTGCTCGTAGTCTTGTGGTGGAAGATCATCTTGAGCTTGTGTCCCTTTGAAAAACTTCTATTGTTGAGGGACAAACTTCGTCTTGGGGTATTGATCTTCTTCCCATTCAACTCCATTGGCATTGAACTTTCGTTCAAAACCAACACCTTGATTCTTCCGGTGCATTCCTTGCTTGCGCACAATTTCCTCGAATTGCTTACTCCCGGCAAGGCTTTTGTACACTCCTTTCTCTATAATTCCCTTCAATAAGCTATTTTCTTGCTCAAGTGTAACTTGGCTAAGAGAATCATTAGTGGAATCAAGAGAACTACTAGAAGCAACAATATTGGATTTAGCATGATCATTGTTACTACTAGAGGAAGAATCTTTCTTGTTACTAGACTTGACTTGAGGCATGTAAGTGGATAAGAGTAAACGCTTGGCAATGTAAGAAGAACTTTTCTTGCGGAGATCATCATTGATTGCCTTTAAGAACCCATGCTCTTGCTCAAGATTGAGCTTTTCAAAGCGTAGCTTCTCATGAGCTCTTAAAAGTTCTCGATGATCTTCGAAGATAGTGTCATGAACTAACTTAAGAGTTTTTAGTTCTTTAGTTAGGGCCTCAATCTTCTCCTTATCATTGTCACTCGTTTTATCTTGATTAGCATGATTAATTGGTCTTTCGTAATAGTATTCATCACTAGAGTTGTCACCAATCAAATCATCACCTAACAAGTCATCTTCATCACTATTGAAATCAACATACTCGGGGTGTGTTACCTTAGGACCTTTGGTCATGAAGCATCTTCCAATTCCTTCATTTGGTGAGTCAAATATGTCGTAGGAGTTGGTTGACACAAGTGCTAGACCGGCAACACCTTCATCTTGAGTATCTTCGGAGTCGGAGTGATAACTTCTCTCGGAGTGGCTGTCGGAGTCGGAGCCGGATACCCATTCACCAACATGATCTTGATGTCTTCGTCTTGTGTAGCTCCTTGATGATTTTTCCTTCCTTTCTGAATCCTTGCTTCTCCGTGAGTATCTTTGTTCATAGCGATCATCTCTACTCCTTCTCTCTCTTGGTGGTGATCCTTTGCTTCTTCTTTTTGGAGAATCTTCTCTTCTCTTGTAGGGAGCTGTACACTCATTGGAATAGTGTCCGGGTCTTCCACAATTGTAACAGTTTCGCTCTCGACTAGAAGATCTTTTGTCATTGTAGGACCTTGATTTGGAGCTTCTATCTTTGCTTCTATTCTTGTAGAACTTGTTGAAGTTCTTCACCATTAAGTTCAATTCTTCATTGAAGTCTTGTTTCTCACTTGATGATGTAGGGGCTTCACATGAGGCTTTGTAGGCACCACTTGATTTGTTGTGAAGTTCCTCTTTATCCTTAAGTGACATCTCATGAGCAACAATTCTTCCAATCACTTCCGTTGGCTTGAGATCTTTGTAATTGGGCATCATTTGGATCAATGTGCACACGGTATCATATTTTCCATCCAAGGCTCTTAGGATCTTCTTGATGATGAATTTATCGGTCATCTCTTCACTTCCTAAGCCGGCAATCTCATTTGTGATGAGAGCAAGCCTAGAGTACATTTCAGCGACACCTTCACCATCCTTCATCTTGAACTTGTCAAGTTGTCTTTGAAGCACATCCAACTTGGATTCCTTGACGGAGTAGGTACCTTCGTGCATATCAATCAAAGTGTCCCAAATTTCCTTTGCATTCTCAAGGCGGCTGATTTTGTTGAATTCTTCGGGGCACAATCCGTTGAAGAGAATATCACAAGCTTGAGCATTGTATTGCAACATCTTCAACTCTTCCACGGTAGCTTCACGGTTTGGTTCTCTCCCTTCAAAGAAGTCACCTTGCAAGCCAACACACACAATAGCCCAAACGGCGGGGTTATGTCCAAGAATATGCATTTTCATTTTATGCTTCCAACTAGCAAAATTAGTACCATCAAAGTAAGGACCTCTACGGTGATAATTTCCCTCGCTAGACGCCATACTCTCCTAGGTTGTGAAACCAAGGCTATGACCACCAAAAGCTATGGAGATCAAGCAAATGGAGACCAAAGCTCTGATACCACTTGTGGGATCGAAAGTATGTCTAGAGGGGGGGTGATTAGACTACTTGACCAAATAAAAACTTAACCTTTTCCCAATTTTAGTTCTTGACAGATTTTAGCTATTTTAGGACAAGTCAAGCAATCATCACACAATTCAAGCAAGCATGCAAAGAGTATATTGGCAGCGGAAAGTAAAGCATGCAACTTGCAAGAATATAAAGGGAAGGGTTTGGAGATTTCAAACGCTATTGGAGACACGGATGTTTTTCCCGTGGTTCGGATAGGTGGTGCTATCCTACATCCACGTTGATGGAGACTTCAACCCACGAAGGGTAACGGTTGCGCGAGTCCACACAGGGCTCCACCCAAGGGCAACGGTTGCGCGAGTCCACGAAGGGCTCCACCCACGAAGGGTCCACGAAGAAGCAACCACCCACAAAGGGTCCACGAAGAAGCAACCTTGTCTATCCCACCATGGCCGTCGCCCACGAAGGACTTGCCTCACTAGCGGTAGATCTTCACGAAGTAGGCGATCTCCTTGCCCTTACAAACTCCTTGGTTCACTCCACAATCTTGTCGGAGGCTCCCAAGTGACACCTAGCCAATCTAGGAGACACCACTCTCCAAGAAGTAACAAATGGTGTGTAGGTAATGAACTCCTTGCTCTTGTGCTTCAAATGATAGTCTCCCCAACACTCAACTCTCTCTCATAGGATTTGGATTTGGTGGAAAGAAGATTTGAGTGGAAGGCAACTTGGGAAGGCTAGAGATCAAGATTCATATGATAGGAATAGAATGTCTTGATCTCAACACATGAGTAGGTGGTTCTCTCTCAGAACAAATGAGTTGGAATGATGTGTGTGTTCTGATGGCTCTCTCTCTGAATGAGAAAGAGGTGGAGGGGTATATATAGCCTCCACACAAAATCTAACCGTTACACAGTTTTCCAATCTCGGTGGGACCGAATCATAAAACTCGGTCTGACCGAAATAGTAAACCTAGTGACCGTTAGGAATTTCGGTGGGACTGACATGCAACTCGGTAGGACCGATTCGGTTAGGGTTTGGGCATAACGTAATCTCGGTGAGACCGATCACACAAACTCGGTGAGACCGAGTTTGGTAATTAGCTTACCAGAGAGTTGGTCAGGCAAACTCGGTGGGACCGATTTGCTCTTTCGGTGGGATCGAGTGAAACTCGGTGAGACCGAAAAGTTACAAAGGGGAAACACTGAGTTTACATTGCAATCTCGGTGGGACCGATTCGCTCTTTCGGTGGGACCGAAAAGTTATGAAAGGGAAACAGAGAGATTGCAACCCCATCTCGGTGGGACCGAGATCCCTATCGGTAGGACCGAATTGCTAGGGTTTGGCAGTGGCTAATGACAAGTGAAACTCGGTGGCGCCGGATAGGAAAAATCGGTAGGACCGAGTTTGGCTTGGAGTTTAGGTCATATGTGGATATGGGAAAGTAGTTGAGGGTTTTGGAGCATATCATTAAGCACATGAAGCAAGAGGCTCATTAAGCAACACCTCATCCCTCCTTAATAGTATTGGCTTTTCCTATAGACTCAATGTGATCTTGGATCACTAAAATATAAAATGAAGAGTCTTGAGCTTTTGAGCTTGAGCCAATCCATTGTCCTTAGCATTTTGAGGGTTCCACTTTCATATCCATGCCATGCCAATCATTGAGCTTTCCTGAAATAATCATCTTGGAATAGCATTAGCTCAATGAGCTATATGTTGTTATGAATTACCAAAACCACCTAGGGATAGTTGCACTTTCACGTGCGTTGCCTCCTTTTGTGCGTGCGGTGTGCCTCGGTATTTATAGGCAGCTGGAGAAGGTCCGGCGCTGGCCATTGCCGTTCCGATTTTTATGGAGCGATATGGATGTTACGTTGTTTAATATAAACGCGTCCCTACCTCAACCTCTTGAAGGTTGTTTAAATCTTTGGCCCTGTGGGGCAGCGGAATCCATCCATACAAATTGAAGCAAACAAAATTTTAAAAAAAAATTGAAGCAAACAGAGCCTTTGTCTCTCGCTCTTTGGAAATCTCCAGCCGGTACAAGAAATCATGACCGAGGCCTTCGATGGTTCATGTGCTAATTGACCGGTCTGGCTAGTTGTCTATACGTATTTGTGTACATATACGCGGCCAGCTTGCCTGCCGGAGCGTAGATATTTAAATACGTACGCGCATCCTGACGATCAAGCGAATACATGTATTCTAGCTTCGTATGACCCGGTTCATATACATACGCATGTTGGCTGCACCGAACCAGGTGTACCTTCATGCTAGCACGCAACTTCCTTCCATACAGCTATAGGTCCTGCATGGGCCATGCAAATACGTGCACATGCACTAATGGCATGCACGTAGGTGATCATCGAAGCACACACAAAAGTGCTTAAAAATTTCATTCATTTTAAGAATGCATTTTAGTGTTAAAGCACACGTATAAAAGTACATCAAACAGCCGCACTCACAAACCATACCGCATGAAACTAGACCCACAGCTGAATACGTTCTAAATACATTGGATGCATGTGCTCAGGTATACAGAATACACACGCATCCCAAAAAAGACCAATGGAGGAGATAACATGTTCAGCTGTGCTCACTCTCATAAACGAATTTTCCCTAATTAGGCTCAATGCTACATATTTCTGGACACATTATGTACAGGGGCAAAAAGGTATTTTCACGTGTACAAAATGAACTAGAGTGTCATATAGGGAAAGAAATTAAGACTATAGGTCATATAGGGAAGAAATTTTTTTCAGTGTCAAACAAGGAACATGATTTTAAGCGAGTGTCAAATAAGGAATTCTCTCTATAAGTTTTTGCATTGCACCGATCAAGAGGGTACCAACAGCTATGCTCGATGAGCAGGAAACCCCCAAGTGACCATAATAGGATAAGCCGTAAGGCAGGATACCTATGTTCGAACCGCGCATCATGGCATCAAGTTCTTTTTGGCAACCTTTAATTTTTCTTAGAACTCGAACTTCCGAGAGATTAATTCTTTTTGAACCAGAACTTTAAACCGGATTTGAAAGCTTCAAAAATTTGTGAGGGACAAATTTACCTTGAGCCAGATTTTGAACCGGATTTGAGAGCTTCAAAAATTTGTGAGGGACAAATATACCTTGGGACGGATTTTAAACCAGAGTCCTTATTTTGAGCTGGAAATCTTCTGACGGCCTTCAAATTTTCATCGATCTAGCAGTAATCTCCGGGGCCGGGTTATTTTTCCCTTCAATGACCCGGAGTTCTTGAATTTATTAAGACCGGCTAATTTTGCCGAGTCATACCATTGTAGCCCCCGAGTCTCAAGACGACTCGAGGAGTTGGCTTGAGATTCTCCATAGTTGACCATAGCAGAAAGTGTATATTATTGGCGTTGATAGCGCGCTATGAATCCACAGAAGGTTGAGGTGACTGCGGCGGGTTATAAATGATCCTGTATGAGCCGTGTCAGCAACTCGGCCAATGATTCCTTCCAATTGGGTGTTTGAAGTTAACCAAACTGTAGTAGCGGCAACTTGTGCGCCGGCCCATTGAACCATCTGGTGCAGACGGCGGCTTATAATATATGATAATTTGCCTCCAATTTGTTGGAAGAAAAACAGGCTTCCCAAGTAGTGACTTGCTCATACTCAATAAACAGCTCATCCAGACAAGTGCGGCCCGGTGCGTTGATGTAGACCAGGCCGCGAGAGACGGGCGGTAAAAACGACCGCAACATTTGAGGCGGCATAGACAGATGAACCGGTCGTGGCGTTGTAAGCCGGTGCGGACGGGCAAGTTGTCCTCCTTATTGTAAGCTGGTGTGGTCGCGAGAGACGGCCATGGCGTTGTAAGCCGGCGCGGTCGCGAGAGACGGCCACGGCGTTGTAAGCCGGCGCGGTTTCGAGAGACGGCCACGGCGTTGTAAGCCGCTGCGGGAGTCCGTTGAGTAACGACGACCACCCGTGCCAAAAGATGTTGGCATGCCTCCATTTCCGCGGTATAATATCACTTTTTGTCATAAATAATTGCCCTGCATAAACAATATTGCAGATCAAGGCAAAGATAAACTTGTTTTTTGACAAAAACAACATGTGCTAATAAAACAAACTTGGATGGACATCACCTGCTTTGTTTGGACGACGTTTATCGAAACCGAGGTGGCTCAGGCAGACCAGCGACTCAATATAGTTCCGGCGGCTCAGGATGAATCGGTCGCGGTGTTGTAAGCCAGATGAATCGGTCGCGGTGTTGTAAGCCGGCGCAGACGGGCGAGTCAATCGCAGGCGCGGTAAGCCGTGCGGACGGGCGAGTCAACCACGTCGTGTTGATGTAGTGAACAATTGTCCTGCCTCAACAACATCGCAAACCAGAGTAATTGCTTTTTTAAAAAAATAATATATAATATATAAAAATATACTGGATGGATTTCACCTGATATGTTAATTAGGCCAGAAATTATCCACCGTGGAGTTGACGATCATTATGGTGAAGCTGAAATCAATCACGGCCAAGTCGGCCGCGGTAACAGACAGATGAGCCGGCCGCGGCGTTGTAAGCCTGCAGCGGATGGACGAGTCATCCGTGGCATTGTAACCCGTACAAACGATTAAGTCAGTCGTGGGCACGGTCCCGGCGGATTGATGTAGATTGACCTGCATGGGCAGCGACTTTCACACACCCGTTCAACAGCAAGCGGGTGTGGACGCCAGTGCATGATGATGCTGACGCACACTTCATAGATACAGCGTAACACCTCCTTTATAATGAATGATCATCTCTGCATACAAAAAATATGTAGAGTAGAGTAGTTTTCGAAAGAATTTAATATGTCCTAATAAAAAATAAACCGGATGAGTAGCACCTGATTTATTTGAGCAGACGTGACACGTCCGTCAGAATTTGTCCAGGATGTCTTTGCTGGCCGTACCGATTTGAACCTTTAAACAGAGTAAAGTACTAATACTGGTACTTGGCCTTGTGTAACAGTACATGGTCTCGACGTAATTAGGCTCTTGTTCAGCCAAAGCCTAGGAATCATTGCCCAAGTTACTTTACGCAAGTGGTAGAAAATTATAATCCTTGACCTTATGTGGGCTGTAGTAGTGACAGTAGTTTTCATCAGCCTGGTGACCGCCCGTGGCACCTGCACCCGTGACGCTCTGGCCAGATTCGCTATCGTGGCGCACTTTATTTCTCTGTCTTAATCCAATCGATGGAACTGCAACGGGAGGTCTCCACTTCTAATTTACTCATGGGTTGGGTAAACAGAACATATCTCTTTCAACCCGAGGCGAAGCCGGGTCAGTGTGGCGGCTCGGCGAAGCGGGCTGAGACAGCCTACAGTCGAGGCACTAGTAGGGACCGGCTTGAGGACGGAGTGGCCGATTGCCAGCGGAGGCGGCGGAAGGCCGCCTCGGGGTCGAGGCGTGTCCATGGCGGCGGCGGCAACGAACCGCGGCGGATGACAGTGGCTTGACAGCAGCAGAGGTGGCGGGCCTTAGCGCCCGCGAGATGAAAACGGCTGCTCGCAACAGTGGCGTATAACTGAAGCCGACTATGCTGTTGGTTTTTGATTGAGAGCTCACGTAAACAAGTACTAATTGTTTTTTGAGAGCTCACATGAGCAAGTACAGGCCTCCAAGTAGTATTCGCGGTAGGAGTACCAGATGCAATTGGCTTCTGCCTTTACTCAAAAGGAATAGCACCTGCAGCTACGAATTGACGCTCCCAGGACTTGAACCGGCGAAACAGTGCACGATAGCGGAAATTGACTGTCTCGGCGACTTGGCAACTCGACGACTTGATGTAGACGCACAGAAAACCGAGCGGAGGCTGACCTCCACCACTACGTACGAATTCAAAATAGAAGTTAAACCGTATCGGTCTGATTTGATGGAACACCAGGTTGGGTCGGCAGCGGCGCTCAGGATACTGCATCCCTAATCTCGTATATGCCAACTCCAAAGTATAACCATATTTTCGATCACAAGTCGATGAGTACGCCGGCTATGTCGAGAGTTGTCTCATGCCAGTTCATAATACACGATTGTTTCGTGCCGGCTCTTTTCCTCTGGCACATCGCGAGCTTCTCGATCCATAAAAAAATCCCTCCAAGAACTCAACGCCATCGTGCGCAGCCCCACGGTGGGCGGCAACTGTTGTGGAATTGTCACGGTAGATGTCCTTAATGTCAGGACTTAGTCGTGAGGCCAACATATCTATGTGGTAGCTTGAGAGGGGTAGAGCGGAATCGAGAGACACAACATAAGACAAGGATTTAGACAGTTTCGGGCCCCGGGAAATATCATCCGGTAATAACCCTACATGCTGTTTGTGGCTAGATCTCAGTATGCTCATGAGAGTGTCGCCGGTAAGCCGGCTCTTTGTGTGTAGCCCTAGATATTATTTCTTATTGTCTGTTCCTCTTTGGGGAGCCCTGCCCCTCCTTATATATGTTGAAGGGGCGGGTTACATGTGGAGTCATAGTAGGACTAGGACTAGTCTATCCTTTCTCACAAGTTGAATACAAGTCCGGGTCTTGCTTCCTCGTGTATATAGGCATAGTTATGAGAATATCTAGGTATGATCATGTATATAGGCATCACGTCCGAGACAAGTAGACCGACTCCTGCCTGCATCTGCTACTATTACTCCACTCATCGACCGCTATCCAGCATGCATCTAGAGTATTAAGTTAATGAAAACAGAGTAACGCCTTAAGCAAGATGACGTGATGTAGAGGGATAAATTCATGCAATATGATAAAAACCCCATCTTTTTATCCTTGATGGCAACAATACAATACGTGCCTTGCTGCCCCTACTGTCACTGGAAAAGGACACCGCAAGATTGAACCCAAATCTAAGCACTTCTCCCATTGCAAGAAAGATCAATCTAGTAGGTCAAACCAAACTGATAATTCAAAGAGACTTGCAAAGATATTAAATCATACATAAAAGAATTCAGAGAAGAATAAAATATTGTTCATAGATAATCTTGATCATAAACCCACAATTCATCGGATCTCGACAAACAAACCGCAAAAAGAATTACATCGAATAGATCTCCAAGAGAATCGAGGAGAACTTTGTATTAAGATCCAAAGAGAGAGAAGAAGCCATCTAGCTAATAACTATGGACCGGAAGGTCTGCGGTAAACTACTCACATATCATCGGAGAGGCTATGGTGTTGATGTAGAAGACCTCCGTGATCGATTCCCCCTCTGGCTGAGTGCCTGAAAAGGCCCCAACATGGGATCTCACGGGTACAGAAGGTTGCGGCGGTGGAAATAGGGTTTCGTGGTGCTCCTGGATGTGTTCAGGGTATATGGCATATATAGGAGGAAGAAGTTTGTCGCTGGAGCTGCGAGGGGCCCATGAGGGTGGGGGCATGCCCTCCTGCCTCGTGGCCTCCTCGCTTCTTTCTTGACGTCCACTCCAAGTCTCCTGAATCACGTTTATTCCAAAAATAACTCTCCCGAAGGTTTCATTCCGTTTGGATTCCGTTTGATATTCCTTTTCTGCGAAATACTAAATTGGCAAAAAAACAACAATTTTCACTAGGCCTTTGGTTAGTAGGTTACTCCCAAAAATAATATAAAAAGGTATATTAAAGCCCATTAAACATCCAAAACAGATAATATAATAGCATGGAACAATAAAAAATTATAGATACGTTGAAGACGTACCAGCGCCCCATGGGATCTGGCAATTCCAAATCTGGACTGGGCACCTGATAGCCTTAGTCGCGCTAGTCATTGTTGCCTCCGACGCCCCACTAAGCGTCATCCACCAACTCCACCAACGGTCGGCCTCTAACTGGTCACCATCACGAAGACCGCATGCCCGCGAGGAGAGCACGCGCCAACCCTCCAACGGCCGCCGCACCACCATGTCCCCCAATGCCCAGTCTGTCACGCCCCGCCATGCAAGTACGCCATCACCACGCAAGCGCCCCGCAATGCCGCTGGCCTCGGGACAGCAAGGCACCCCAATCCAGATGTGCCAGCCCACGCCAGGCCTCTTGGAGGGAGGACATGGAGGCCTCGCTGCCGCCATTGATGCCAAGAATCTCCTGGCCATGCCTAGGATTCCTCCCCATCGCCTCGCGGTGCGATACAGGAAGGTGGGACTTGTCTTAATGCAAGAAATTCACTCAAGACTCACCTGGTCCGGACATCTCCGCTTGATCCACATAATGCTAGGAGTAAAAAAATCAGGGGACCAATCGGTTAATTCGAAACATACATTAGCAAATTTTTACTAATGGAGTATTTTATTGTACTTTCGAGGATCATAACATCGGCAACACATGTCATGACTTGCCAAAACCAACCACAACTCCGGAGCAAACAAAGAGATCGGACACCCAGCCTTCTAGCCGGGCAATAGGAGGGAAGGTATTCGATCGATAAACTTGAAGGTTGACTAGATGCCATGTTTGTTGGATTAAAATAAACCACCACCTAATATAGCCGCAGCAGCCTACTACGCCTATCGGAGTCGATGAGATGGGCTCCGAGGCCGATGTTACTCCTTCGCTGCTGAGGCGTAGCGGGCGTCATCATGTCGGGACTGACGGATTAGCAGCCACCGACGAGGACACTATGGTGAAGGCCATGCGTAGGACTGCTGCACGCAACCTAGACTTCGGAGGTACCCCCTCTCGCAAATCTTTTATGTCTTTTGATAATTCCAAAGTATCTTCAAATCTCACTAGACTTGGGGTGTCACTAGGACATAATGAGAATGAGATAGATTTTTCGGTCAAGGCTCTAAAACAAGTGGAGTTCGACTGGCTTATGGTTGCTCCAAAGTTTTCGAGCTTTGTCGACCCTCTCGTGTCAGATGAGAAGGATGAGGATGCTGATGACAATCATGAAAGCAAGCTTCTCTCTCATTTGGTTAAAAACACGACTGAAGTAGACCTTGACGATACTGTACGTGACACTGCGCTTTTTGAGCTTGTCGCGTCTGTGCACAAGAACAAGTCTAACTCTGCAAAGAAAAGAGGATGCTCTTCTAAGAAGGCAAAGGTCTCTAAACATGAAGTTGGTTCATCATGAGAGGCATGTTCTGGAATAGCAGAGGTCTTGATGACTTGGCTAAACACAAACACATTGCCGATTGTGCAAAGGATCATACGTTGGACTTTGTGGCTATCACTGAGTCGGGTAAACGTGATTTTCCAACACGTGATCTGGACCACTTTTCATGTGGTTTTGATTACGAATGGCACATCTTACTGCCGACCGGGAGGTCCGGGGGAATATTGGTAGGTATTAACTCTACATACTTACAACTATTGTCCACGTCAAGGGGAGAGTATCATATCAAATTCCACCTTCGAAATAAGTCCGGCAACTTCATCTGGAGTCTGGTGGCTGTATATGGCGCCGTTCAAGAGGAGTTTAATTCTGCATTTCTAAAAGAACTGGTTAATACATGTCCAGATAATCCCCATCCCATGTTAATCGGGGGGGGGGGGGTTAATATCCTTCGATATCAGCAGGAAAAAAAGATCGGTTTGACACTAGGTGGCCTTTCCTCTTTAATGCTGTTATTGACAGCCTGGATCTGAGGGAGATCACGATATCTGGTCGTCAGTATAACTGGGCCAATAACCGACCGGTGTCAACTTTTGAAAAACTGGACCGGGTGCTAGTTACCACCGACTGGGAATATAAATATCCGCTAGCCTCGGTTCAGGAACTAGAAAGAATTGAGGCCTTATCGGATCACGCTCCGTTGCTAACCGATTTTGGACAACCAATCCCAAGTTCTAACCGTCACCAGTTTAAATTTGAACTGGGATGGCTCACTTGAGGGACTTCATGAGCTGGTTAAGAAGGTGTGGGCGCGCCAGCCTCGCTGTAACACACCCATTCAACGATGGAATAATTGAATCCGCGCCTTGCGTCGATTCCTTCGAGGATGGGCCAAGCATACTGCTGGCATTTACAAAAAATAGAAACTGTGATTGTCTACCTGAATTGATTCCCTTGATAAAATAGCGGAGGTGGGGCCTCTGTCTGCTATTGAGATTGAGCAAAAAAGCAATCTTAACGAGCAGATTTCCCGCCTACTACGTGAGGAAGAGATTAAATGGTACCAACGTAGCAAGGCGGATTCGCTAGTGCGAGGTGATGATAATACAAAATACTTTCAAATGCTAGCCAATGGCAGGCATAGAAAGAAGCGTATATTCGCCCTTGACCAGGAGGAAGGCCGAATAGAGGGGGACGTACCACTTAGAAATTTTATCACTAAGTTTTACAAAGACCTTTTTGGGCCTTTGCTACCTCTTGAGCACTGCGTTGAATTTCCTTGAAGAGGAAAGGATGATGCAGCAAAGTAGCGTAAGTATTTCCCTCAATTTTTGGGAACCAAGGTATCAATCCAGTAGGAGGCTGCACGCAAGTCCCTAGTACCTGCACAAAACAAATAACTCCTCGCAACCAACGCGATAAGGGGTTGTCAATCCCTTCACGGTCACATACGAGAGTGAGATCTGATAGATATGATAAGATAATATTTTGGTATTTTTATGATAAAGATGCAAAGTAAAATAAAAGCAAAGTAAAAAGAAAAGGAAATAACTAAGTATTGGAAGATTAATATGATGAAGATAGACCCGGGGGCCATAGATTTCACTAGTGGCTTCTCTCAAGAGCATAAGTATTTTATGGTGGGTGAACGAATTATTGTTGAGCAATTGACATAATTGAGCATAATTATGAGAATATCTAGGTATGATCATGTATATAGGCATCACGTCTGAGACAAGTAGACCGACTCCTGCCTGCATCGAATAGATCTCCACAAGAGAGGGGGAGAACATTGTATTGAGATCCAAAAAGAGAGAAGAATCCATCTAGCTAATAACTATGGACCCGAAGGTTTGAGGTAAACTACTCACACTTCATCGAAGAGGCTATGGTGTTGATGTAGAAGCCCTCCGTGATGGATGCCCCCTCCGGCGAAGCTCTGTAACAGGCTCCAAGATGGGATCTCGTGGATACATGAAGTTACGGCGGTGGAATTAGGGTTTTGGCTCTGTATCTGATTGTTTGGGGGGTACGTAGGTATATATAGGAGGAAGGAGTACGTCGGTGGAGCAACAGGGGGGCCACAAGGGTGGAGGGCGCGCCTGGGGTAGGGGGGAGGGGTAGGCGCGCCCCCTACCTCGTGGCCTCCTCCTTTGTTTCTTGACGTAGGGTCCAGGTCTCCTGGATCATGTTCGGTGAGAAAATCACGTTCCCGAAGGATTCATTCCGTTTGGACTCCGTTTGATATTCCTTTTCTTCGAAACTCTAAAATAGGCAAAAAAACAGCAATTCTGGGCTGGGCCTCCAGTTAATAGTAGTCCCAAAAATAATATAAAACTGGATAACAAAGCCCAATAATGTCCAAAACAGTAGATAATATAGCATGGAGCAATAAAAAATTATAGATACGTCTCCAACGTATCAGCCTTCAACCGAAACTAATTTTCAGCTGGACGAATCCATTACTCATGGCATTACTCAAGTTACGGAAGCGGAAAATCAATTTGTAACCTCTCCGTTTTCTGAGGAGGAAATTCGAAACGCGGTGTTTTTGATGGAACACAACAAGGCGCCGGGACCGGATGGCTTTCCCGCAGAGTTCTATCAATGCTTTTGGGACGCGATTAAGGTAGACTTGGTTCAGTTGTTTAACCAACTGCATTCCGTTGACCTTGATATTTCTCGTTTAAAATTTGGGGAAATTATCCTATTTCCTAATATTAAGGAGGCTAGTCATATTCAACAATATCGACCGATTTGCCTTCCTAATGTAAGTTTATTTTTTTACGAAGGTAGCGACTAATCGGTTGAATGGTGTAGCTGACCATGTCCTAAAACCCACTCAAACAACATTAATGCAAGGCCGCAACATATTAGATGGAGTGGTCATCCTGCACGAAACTATACATGAACTGCACCGAAAAAAGTTGAACGGTGTCATTCTTAAAATTGATTTTGAGAAAGCCTACGACAAACTTAAGTGGCCCTTCCTGTTGCAAACCTTGCGCATGAAGGGTTTTCACAAAAATGGTGTTGTTGGGTAGAGAGCTTTGTCTCTGGAGGTAGTGTGTCCATAAAAGTTAACGATGACGTTGGCAACTATTTTCAGACAATGAAGGGGCTTCGTCAAGGCGACCCTGCATCTCCTATTATGTTTAACATTGTGGCCGACATGCTAGCTACCCTTGCTGAGCGGGCTAAGCTGGATGGTCAAATTAGTGGGGTCATTCCACACTTGGTAGAAGATGGTCTATCCATTCTACAATATGCGGATGACATGATATTATTCATGGATCATGATCTAGATAAGGCAAGAAATCTCAAGTTGTTATTATGTGCTTTTGAGGAACTTTCTGGTCTCAAAATTAACTTTCATAAGAGCAAACTCTTTTTCTTTGGCGATGCTGCAGAATCAGTACCCGAGTATGCTGAGATTTTTGGATGCCAGCTCGGGCAGTTTTCGATTCGGTATCTGTGTATTCCCATACACTATCGGCGTTTAACTATCGCTGAGTGGAAGCATGTGGAAGAGAGACTTGAGAAACGATTAGCCAGTTGGAAGGCCAAACTCTTGTCTTATGGGGGGGGGGGCGATTGATCTTGATAAATTTTGTCCTAAGCAACATGGTTTTATATATGTTGTCATTCTTCCACCTGCCGAAAGGGGTTCTACAGCGTCTAGACTACTTTAGATCTAGATTTTTTTGGCAGTGTGATAATGAAACCAAGAAATATCGACTGGCTAGGTGGAGCGTATTATGCAGACCTAAAAGTCAAGGGGGCCTGGGAATCTAAGACCTTTGAGGTTAAAAACATCGCTCTTCTCAGCAAGTGGGTTTATAAACTACTCATTGAGAATGGAGTATGGCAGGAAATCATTCGCAACAAGTATGTGGGATCCAATGCAATTTCTCAAATTCGTTGGAAACCTGGGGATTCACATTTTTGGAGTGGTGTCATGAAGATCAAGGAATTCTTCTTCCAATTTGGGACCTTCTCGGTTAGGGACGGTTCTCAGGTTCATTTCTGGGAAGATACCTGGCTAGGGAACAACTCACAAATGGTGCAATATCCGAGCTTGTACCAGATTGTCAGACATAAATTTGTCACGATCAAACAATTCTTAGGACAAGAAAATCGCGATATTTCTTTCCGTAGGGATATTTTGGGCACTTGTCTGGCAGCATGGAATGAATTACTCACACGCCTGGAGGACATTCAACTGTCAGATGAGCCAGACACTTTTCGATGGAACTTGCATCAGAATGGCAAATTTTCGGTCAAATCTATGTATGATGCAATGCTTCATTGTGATGTTCCAGTAGATAACATGAAATTGTGGAAGCTAAAAATTCCTCTAAGAGTGAAGATTTTCCACTGCTTTCTAAACAAAGGAGTCATCCTAACTAGAGATAATCTGGCACGACGAAACTGGCATGGTTCCAAAACATGTGTCTTTTGCCAACATGACGAGTCTATCAAACACTTATTTTTTGAGTGCAAGTTCGCTCGGGCAGTTTGGGCCATGGTCCAAGTAGTTTCGAATTTATACCCACCACGTAGTGGACGGAATATGTTCGGCAACTGGTTGCGGGGTATTGATGAACAATTTTCTGCACATATTCTTGTGGGAGCGACGGCATTATGCTGGGCAATGTGGCTTACGAGGAATGATGTGGTTTTTAACAATAAATGTGTCTCATCTCCTATGCAGGTTATTCATGTTTGTACGTGATGGATCCATACTTGGTCTATCCTGCAGAAGCCGGAGAACATGGACCTTTTTATGATGGTGTCTACACGGCTGGAGCGTACGACCAGGGAGGTTTTCTACCTCCAAGGATGGCGGTGTGATTTACGGATAGGATCTACCGCTCCTTAGGCTGGACACGATTTATTGCTTGGCATTGAATCGAATTATTTTATTTTTAGGGTGCTCTAGACTTTTTGGCTGTGTGCATCTAGCTATCGAGAGGCCGGGCTTTCTTTTGATACGATTGTATCACCTCGATATATCTATTCAGTGAAAAGTCCTTTATTGAAAAAAAACCCACCTAATATAGGGCCCCCCTGCTCGGTTTAGTAGGAGTGGTACACGTCGTTGAGCATCAAAAAACTTAAGAGGGGATGGGGGTAACCACAGCATTGAGCCATCCTGAACTTTTTTTATACTTTCACCATCCCAAAATAAATGACTTGACTTTATACTAAGTGAGGGAGTATATTTGTAGGCTATGTCATATACTCCTACAAAGAAGCAGGGAGAGAAGACCAAGGCGACCCAAACTACCCCCAAACAGAGACACATCAAGTCTCGAAAGCATAGCCCCCCTGTCATGGAGCAATGGCCTTTTGGATTCATGTTCACATTCGTCTGATCAAGGCAAAATATCATTTGCAGAACTGGAGATTGTTAGAAGGGAGAGAGGGATTTGGTGGAATTGTTTTATGTATTGCTTGAGCCTCGTGGGTATATATATAGGAGTACAAGGTCATCTTAGAGTACAAGGCAAGGTGAAATAAATCCTACGCTATCCTATGTTTCCATAATAACAATGATACTCAACATCCCCCCGCAGTCACAACGGTAGCGACGCAGGCAGTGAGACTGGAGAAGAATCCGAAGGCAAGCCGACGGACCCCCCCCCCTCCCACAGTCGTAACGGTCGACGCATCACGGAGTCGTGGCTGGAGTGGCAACCGACGAGGTTGCTCAAGTAAGGCGATAGCCCTTTGTGCCGTTTGTCGAGGTAGCCGAGAGCGTAGGTGGTGTAGCCGTAGTCGAGGTAGCCGTGCGAAGAACGCCGTGGTCGGTGTCGAGCCGAGGGTTGCCGGTGTCGAGGTAGTCGTCGTGGAGCCGTGGAAGAAGAGCAGCGGCGGCAGCGGCCTGAGGAGGCGGCGGCGGCTAGAGAAGGAGCGTGGCGGCGGTGCTCGAAGTAGGCGATAATGAACCCGACAACGTGACGAAGACCGGCATGGATGGTGATGTTCCTGTGCCAAGGGAGACGGCGCGGCGCATGTCACGAGAAAGTCAACGTGCATGGACGGCAGTGGATCGCGGGCCGCAGCGTTACGGTCCGAAGGGGCGACACAACGGCGGCGGGCAGGTCGGAGCGACGGCGCGGAAGACCTCAGAGCGGTTGCAGGGATCGCGTGCCACGCTCGCTACGGCCCGATGGGGCGACGCAGCGGCAGCGCGAGGGTCGGTGCAGCCTCGGGGACGGCTTGGAGCGGACGGCCTCGGTGCGGCGGTTGACCACGGACCGCGGCACTACGACCCGAAGGGGCGATGCAACGGCACCGCGCGATGTAGTGCAACCACGGTAACAGTCTCAGGGCGGCGGCGGAGACCACGTGCCGTGGCGCTAAGGCCCGTAGGGGCGACGCAGCGGCGGCGCGGATCGATACAGCCACGAAAAAAACCACGAGGCGGCGGCGGTGCGGCCTGATGAGACGACGCAGCGGTAACCCGTTGCTCGGTCGATGAAGAAACACGTTGTACTCGAAAACAATCTTCATGAGATCCTGCGAAGCTGCGCGTAGACGGTTGATGTGACCGTAGACGCGACGAGCGAGAATCCAAAAGACATGAGCCGAAGACGAAACACCCGCGACGGTACCTCTGCACGGGTCGGACGTGGCATGAGGACCGCAGTCAGGCTTGCCAATAGCACTCAGCCGGCCGGAAAAACGCATGCCATGCATTGCACGGGATGCATGCAACAGCGGCGTGGATCCAGGTGGCCTGGTGGACAGGCGCTAGCGGCCGTCCACACCAAGCGGCCCGCACGCGCGCGGGACGGAGGGCCAGTATAGGACGCGACCGGCCACCGTACCAATGCACGCGTTGCAGCCGAGTGAATGCGAGAGTCGTCGGCGATTATTCGGTAGAGGCGTGTTGTAGATGACGAACTGCGGTGGGCCACGCAAACCGATCGTAGATCGAAAAACCAAAAAAGAAAAATCGATCAAACGGACCGTCGGAAGAAAAAAAAACTCGGATCAACGATCGGGAAAAGACTCTTTAGGGCAGCCGGTCAACACGACCGGCGGACGAACCCTAGGTACGGGCTGCGCAGCCCCCGGCGGCGGTCATGAAGGCCGACCGCCCCGGGGCGGCGCGCGGGTGCCGAAGCGGCGATGGCTAGGGTTTAAGATCGATTAGGCTGATACCATGTTAGAAGGGAGAGAGGGATTTGGTGGGATTGTTTTATGTATTGCTTGAGCCTCGTGGGCATATATATAAAAGTATAAAGTCATCTTGGAGTATAAGGTAAGGTGGAATAAATCCTACATTATCCTATGTTTCTATAATAACAATGATACTCAGCAGAGATAACAACTTGAAGGTGTTCATTCTAGGTCTTGAAAATTTCTGCGTTCTGGCACTTCTAGATATTCAACAAGAGAGCAATGATTACTGTGTTCCTTACTTTATTAGCTGGCTCGGAGATGGCTAAGTCATGTTGAGAGAGTCAATAATCGTCAGGTCGCCCTAGGTACTGAGCAGTGTATGAGAAGGTGAGTTGTTGATTCGGCTTCTTTAGAACACAGACACGCTTTGATGGAGGCGATCGGTCGCCGGTACCTTTCGCACATTAGTGAATATTCTCTGCGTGTGTGCCAGCCAAAGAAACATTCAACACCGGTTAGGCGCAAAGTTATTTTTTCAAATAATGCAACACTACTAGGAAATACCTGATAGGAGATGAGACACATTTATTGTATAGGAGATGAATGTGTCTCATCTCCTATATTTGCACGTGCTACCTTATTTGCATGCATGCGGGTAATTAAATGCTACCTTATTTTTTAACAATAATAGTAGACGCCTAGCAGTAGCGATGGGTAAGTGTCAGGATGGACACGGTCCAGCCGGGCCTTGACCGAGCCGCCAGTTGGACCGGCCGCCGGCGGACTGAGCCGGACCGGACCAACCAGCCTGGCGGTCCTGTTTTCAGGGACCGGACCGGCAGCGATGAAGCCTGAGCCGGACCGAGAGGACCGGGAGGACCGGCCATGGAGAGGTTGCAATGACCACGGCGTCGGCAACGACGGCAAGAGACGGATGTGGTGACCATGGCGGGGGCGTGAGGATGTGGATGTGGTGGTCATGAGCTTCTGCGCGGCGACCATGGACGCCGGAAGGCACGAGAGTGAGCCATCGCGACCACGAACATCACACCGGCGGCCGCAGCAACGCGCACGTCGGGGTGCTCCAGCATGTGGCCGGCGAAGTGCTGGTGCACTAGCAGCAACGCACGCGCGCGCGCGCTGGGATCCTCCAGGAGAAAGCCAACGATGCGGGCTATGTGTTCGGTGCCAGATCTATATCTTGTGCACGCCTTTGTTGTTTTTTCTTAGCATTTTCTTACCCGCATGCAAATAAGGTAGCACGTGCATGAGCGCACAAATTTGTGTGTGCTAGTACTCCGTGATTAGTGGATCAGACCTAACGTGGAGCTGAGTCCTAGTCGTCGGCGTAGTGGACGCACAAGCCAGATCATTAATGAAAAACGTTTTATGCTGAATGAAAGGAAAGGGAAACGTACGTATCAGATCGATCCCGTCTTTCTCGTTCTTTCTGTTTCTCCTACGCTGAATGAATGGAAAGGAAAACGGCAGAGAAACTCCATCCTTTTACGCTAATATTACGCTGAATAAAAGGAAAGGGACGGCCGCCCTTGTCGTGCGCCATGTCGACGTACGTATCAGATCGATCCCGTCTTTCTCGTTCTTTCTGTTTCTCCTACGCTGAATGAATGGAAAGGAAAACGGCAGAGAAACTCCATCCTTTTACGCTAATATTACGCTGAATAAAAGGAAAGGGACGGCCGCCCTTGTCGTGCGCCATGTCGACGGACTTCTCGCCGCCATCGTCGGAACTGCCTCATCGCCGCGTCAGTTGCTCGAATATGAACTGCCCCGTGTTGGCCACGCTGGATTCAGACCCCATTGCTGGTTCACGTCGCCAGAAGGCTGCCTGATTGAGAAACCGCCATGTTTGTTTCGGTCCAACCGAGTTAACCGAGCTAAGACCGGACCGGACCGGTCGATTTTTGGGCCGAAATTCATGGCTCAGACCGGACATATTTTCCAGCGGGCCAGGACCAATCGGTCCGGTCCAACGCGGTCCATGAGTGGGCCAAAAAGCCCACTCGGTACGTCCAGCCCGAGGTAAGTGACACACGCTACTGTTAAGTAGCAATAGCGCGGGCATAAGACCGACGCTATAGGTATATGTTAGTAGTAGCGCGTACTGACACAAAAACCGCTGCTACTAAGCAGGCCCCGAGGTACCCCAGGTCGAGCCTTAGTAGCAGCGCCAACCCTACACCCGGTGCTACAACTAATCCATAGATGTATCACGGGCCGCTGGTCCCTCGCTGCTACTACGATTAGACGGGCCAGCTGGTGGGTCTCAATTAGCAGCAGCGCTGGGCTGCCCGCACCCGCTGCAGGTACTTCCACTAGCACCAACGCCTGTTTGTAGCCCGCGCTACTGCTAAACGGCCCTATCTCCTGTGCCTGTCACTCTCCCTCTCCACTCTCACTCACTCGATCTCCCTGCTCCGGCGACCTTCCTCCCCCATCACGGTCGGCTATCCCCGTGCGGCTGCCCTCCCCATCCCGACCCTTCCCGTGCGGCCGCACCCAACATCATGGCCCTCCCCGTGCGTCCGCGCCCCCATCATGGCCCTCCCCGTGCGGCGGCTCTCTCCTGTCGCCGACAGGCCCCACTGCCTCTCTCTGGCCATTCAACCCGGCAATCCGACCCATGGGTGGCCGCACCCATGGGCACCCGATCCGAATGGACAAGGTATGGGTCGCCATATTCACCCATGGGTAAGCCCGATTACTCATGGGTAGGGTATGGGCATAATGTTCTGCCCATGGGTCGTCCGATGGGTCACCCGATTAATATTAGTGATTAAAACATATTATTGTTTTATATTATGTCTGGACGTTTTTGGTGAAGATACATGCTACTCCCTCCGTCCCATAATATAAGAATGTTTTTTACATAGTGTAAAAAACTTTCTTATATTATGGGACGGAGGGAGTAGTAATTAATTTCTTTATAGAACAACCAAGGCACCTAGTAGCGATGCATGTATTTATTTTCGATCGCTCCTGGTAAGCCCTATAGATGAATTGATCAGCTAAGCAGCTTTTTTTTGAGGGGTAAAAATCAGATTTATTCATGAAATTCCATATGAAGTGGGATACATCTGACATCATGAGGAGCACCAAACCAGCCGTGGCGTCCTGGACCTCTAGAAAAAGAAAACTTTGCTAGACGATGTGCTTCAACATTGACCCTACGACTCTCAAAAACAAAAGTACAGTGCAAAGGAGGTGATCTGAGGTTAATCTCGCTGACAATCGCTCCATACCTTCCCCTAGCGTTATTGTTGATGTCTAATACTACCTGTTGGTAATCCGAAGCCACCACCAGGTTTTGGATTCCAAGATACTCTGCCAGGGCTAGTGCCTCCCGGCATGCCATCGCTTCAAGGGAGGCTGGGTCTGTGACCCCTTCGACAACAAGGGCTGAACTCCCCGTGTAATTTCCTTCTTCATCTCTACAGATTGCCGCAGCTGATCCTCCACATCTTCCTGCCACACCGGCATCCACATGTATTTTGAAATGTCCAGCTGGTGGCTTAGCTGGGCGTAAATTCACATGATCGTGTGTGACGGTTGCCGACGACCGCCTTTGTTTTTTCTCGTTGACGATTCCGAGGTCGGCTATAAACCTTGTGATGAATCCATGAGTCGCTTGGGGACTTTGGAATATAGCTTCGTGGAGCGCCTTCTGCCTTGAGTGCCAGATATCCCAAAGAGTCACCGCAGCCATTACAAACCCCTCATGAGATAGCAGTTCCATTAGTGTGAATAGCCACTGCTTTGCCTTGGGTTGAGATGTTTCTGTTATTTTATGTGTAACTTCCTCATCCATGAGAGCCCATATACACTTCTAGACGACGTGCATTCCAAGAGTGAATGACGCCAGGAGTCTCGCACTCCGCACAAGCCGCACTGCGGGGAATCGGCCATGTGACGATGAGCACGAACATCATTAGTCGGGAGCGAGTGTTTCGACAATCTCCATAAAAACATCCGTACTTTTCCCGGAACTGCAGTTTTCCACAGGGTTTTCCACGCCCCCTCCTCGGCCCTGGAGCTGGATGATCCTGGGATTTCTTCAAGCCATGCTTCTCTTCGGTTCCTTGTAGCAACGAGCATATTATATGCTGATTTCACAGAAAAAGACCCATGCTTTTCATAGTGCCAAGACCAAAAGTCATCGACATTTCGTGTGCACAAGGGTATTCCAAGAATAACCTGTACATCCATCGGCATGAAGGTTGTCTGGATGAGCTGTTTATTCCAGGATGCGGTTACGGTAGTTATGAGCTCAAAAACCATAGTGGGAGGGTTAGGTGTGACGGATCCATAAGGCCGCATCATCTCCTCTCTAGGTAACCAGTTTTGCATCCATATATTTGTATCTGCACCGTTGCCAATCTGCTTGATCAAACCTTGTTTCAGTACATCTCTTCCTTCTAAGATGGCACGCCAAATCTGGCTCGGGTGGCTTCCCAGCACCGCTTGCAAGATGTCAGAGTTTGGGAAATAAACGCTTTTCAGCACACGCGCACTTAGAGATTCCGGATGCTGCAACAGTCGCCATGCTTGCCTTGCCAACATGGATAGATTAAAAAGCTCAAAATCTTTGAACCCAAGACCTCCCATACCTTTGGGTTGTGTCATTGTTTTCCAGGAGACCTAGTGCGGTTTCCGTTTCCCATCCTTTGTCCCCCACCAGAATTTGCGAATCAGCATATTCAGATGTTCACATAAACCTCTTGGGAGTTTGAAACAAGACATGGAGAAGACCGGAACTGCCTGAGCCACAGATTTGACAAGAACTTCCATGCCAGCAGAAGACATGGTGGGCTCAATCCAACCCTGTACCTTACACCAAAGTCGGTCTTTGAGGTATTTAAAAGCCCCGTTCTTCGAACTCCCTATATCCGAGGGCATCCCTAAGTACTTCTCATTTAGTGTTTCATTGGGAACATTTAGCGTCTCTTTGATTTCTTTCCTGACCGAATCCGGGACACCCTTGCTAAAATAGATAGAAGACTTGTCGTAGTTAATACGCTGCCCGGTTGCCTGACAGTATGTGTCCAGGACATGGTGCACCTCCATTGCACCCATACCATTAGCCTTGAAGAACAGCAGGTTGTCATCAGCAAAAAGAAGATGGCTTACCGGTGGCGCCGTAGGAGCTATCTGTAGTCCATGCATATTGGATGACTCACTTTTTTATTTTATCATGCATATTGGATGACTCACTTTTTGATTTTAAGCAGCTGCCCAACAGCCTCAAGCCGCCTCAACAAAGTTAGATGTCAGCCATTTGGGCCTCTAAAGCGAGCCCATCTCGTATCCTGTTTGCATGCAAATGCAACGAGGCAGCGGCGCAGGTTGCCACTTTGTTTAGTACCACCTCGCCTAGCTGTGCTGGTGGGAGGTGCCGATTTGCCTATATAACACTGGTAGAAAAAGGGCCTATAGTCCCGGTTCGTAAGGGCCTTTAGTCCCGGTTCCTGAACCGGGACTAAAGTGTCGGTAGTAATGCCCCGACCCTTTAGTCCCGGTTCAATCCAGAACCGGGACTGATGGGCCTCCACGTGGGCAGTGCGCAGAGCCCAGTCAGGAGACCCTTTGGTCCGGGTTGGTGGCACCAACCGGGACCAATAGGCATCCACCCGTCAGCATTTCTGTGGCTGGGGTTTTTGTTTTTTTTTTGAAAGGGGGGGGGTTGGGGGTTTTGGGGGGTTAATTTAGGTGTTTCATATATTGTGTTAGCTAGCTATAATTAATAGAGAGAAGTGTCCTCTCTTATGTCCGTGCTTGGTCGACGCTACGTACTATACATACGTATAGAGAGGACTAGACACGCTGGCTAGCTAGTAAGCAAACGAAGGAAACAGAAGATCGTCATGAACATATATGCATACAGAGAGAAGTGATATCGACCACCTCTCCTTCTCCGAGAGATTGGTCGAACAACAAGTTCTCGAATATCTATCTGACACTACCGGCTACATATATAGAATAATTATCTCTTACAAATATAATCATACGGACTCAGGGTCCACATAGAATTATCCGTCTTCAGGGATCACGTGGTCAAGAAAGAATGCCGCTAATTCCTCTTGAATTGCTCGCATGCGAGCTGGTGCTAGGAGTTCATCCCGCTTCCGAAACATCTAATTTGAAGAAGGGGGTCAATACATATATATATGAATGAATGAAACTCAACACAAATGATGGTAATAAAATAAAATTGTGAATGTTGTTATTTACATACTTCATATTGTTCGTTAGAGTACCCGCCCCGCTCACAGGTCGTGTGGCGGATGGACTCACAGATGTAGTATCCACAGAAATCATTCCCTTGTTCCTGCCACAACCACTTTACAAGAAATAGAGGTCAATCAAACTGATAAGCAAGAATGCTAAATGGTATTGATGAAACTAGCGCTTGAATCACTAGGAGATGCGCGGAACATGCTACTATAGTGCTTACTTTCGGGTGTCTAAATTCCAGCTCCTTCGGCAGTCCCGGAACTGTTTTGGTGAATTTTCTCAAAACCCTGCCGGACAAAGAAAACAATTACTTGATATCAGGAAATGAACAAAGTTGCTGATATGGTGGATAATGATCGATTTAACTTACTTTTGGAGTATTTGAGTCATGTCTGCATAGTCCTGGGGATCTTTTCGTTTTGAATCTAAGACGGTTACTAGTCCCTGCTCAAGCTTAATCTCTAGGAGAATATAGTGGAAACTGCACACGCATGCATAACTCATGAATTACATTACTATAACCTTGACTAATATATAAGGGAAACCGAATACGCACAAGACAGTAACACTCACCTGAAGTTGTAAGGAAAGAGTATTATATCTTTGTTTTGATTTATTACGAATGATCGTAGCAAGTCGGCCTCGGTAGCTGCGGCATGAAGTTTAACCTGAGTTGCATCTATGAGATATGTGTTAATGAACCCAATATCACCGACTTGTCTTTTCTTCAATTCGGCGATCTTCAATCTGCATAATATAGTGAGGATGATTATAAATACATGCAATGAAAGAGCTAAGCTATATAGAGAAACTTAATGACAGAAGTAGTACTACTTACAGACAGTAGCAGGCGACCGTTGTTTTATCGAGGGCCAATTGATTGAAAAACTGATAGAACTCCTCAAATGGAACAGGCAACAGATCAATTCCAACGAGGTCATGCTCCTTTTTAACTTTCACATACAAAGTACTCCTCCCCCCAGAGTCTCTGCATATTTTCAAGTACCAATCATGCAATCTTCGCATCATCGTTGATAGAGATCTTTCATCTTTGACGAGAGGCTTCCCGTACTCGTATCTTTGTATCTGCATGTCCATGGGTTCATAATGTACTTTGTCGGGCAGGTAATCTGCAAGATTGCTATAACCGGGCACCATCCTCAGATCATTAGCGACATTGTGGCTAGGCACCTTGAGCGGGGGGCACGATTGCTTCGCTTGTTCGCTGAGCTGGGCAATTTGTTTCCCAGTTCGTCATTCTTTCAGCCTTTGATCACTGACAGTACTTCCCGAACGCTCCGCTTCGGCAAATTCCTTTCTAATAATGCGGTCATAGTTTCCTTTCGTCGGATCAGACTTCGGTGGTTTTGTCAGGGCAGCCAAAGTGCGCTTCACTTTCACCCGATCTACCTTCTCCTCCGGAGGTGGATGTTTCTTTGCTTTCACCCCTTCAAAGAAGTTCCTCACTTCTTCTCGCGCGATCTCGGCGTTCTCCTCCAGGGTCCTCTCATATGGTAACTTCTCTGGAGTCTTCAGAGAAGGACCGAATCTGTATGTCCTCCCGCCTCTGATTGTACTGCTAGACGCCGACCGAGCAGACGGAGCCGTTGTCTTCTTTACTTGCTTAAGAGGTGGAGGAGAAGGACTACGACGCGCCGGAGCAGCTGGAGCGGCGGCAGGTCTCTTCCGCCCTTGCTGACGAGGCGGAGAAGGAGGAGGCTGGCTGCTCGGGCGCGTCGGCGCAGGCGGAGAAGGAGGCGGAGTGCCGCCACGCGCCGGAGAAGGAGGCGGCCGAGGGCCCTGATCGTCACTCGCCGGAGGAGGAGGCGGTGGAGGCGGAGTGCCCTGACTTGCCGGAGGAGGAGGAGGAGGCGGAGGCATCCAATTCGGAAGGTTGATGAGCTCCTTCCGCCATAGGCATGGAGTCTTTAGAGCAGACCCCAGCCGAGTCTCCCCTTCACCGGTAGGGTGGTCAGGCTGGAGGTCCTCAAATCCCTCCGTTATCTCATCCACCATCACCCTAGCATATCCTTCTGGAATCGGCCGGCAGTCAAAATTTGCGCCGGGTTCAGTAGGGTAAACAGAGCCAACAGCCGCCTTGACCTTCAAATTCATCCATTGCGTCATAAGGTGGCAATTTTGAGACTCCGTTATAGCATCCACGGGATAGCTGGCAGGAGTCGTCAAGGCATGCTCCGGCTGAAGCAGCTCGGTGGAAGCCACGCTGCTTATGCGCTGAGATGGCGGGGTAGCTTCGGGGGAGGCTTCGGCAGTACGTTTGCTGCGATTTGCTTCTTGTTCCTCTATCGCGTCTACCCTTGCTTGCAGCGCCTGCATTTGGGTCTGCTGCACTTTTTTCCTCCTCTCATGGGATTTGTAACCGCCTACGTCCGGAAACCCAACCTTCCACGGAATGGAGCCTGGCGTGCCTCGTGTCCGTCCAGGGTGCTCAGGATTCCCAAGGGCCATTGTGAGCTCGTCGTTCTCTCTGTCTGGAAAGAACGTCCCTTCCTGCGCTGCTTCGATATACTGCTTAAGCTTACTGACTGGTATGTCCATTTGATCGTTCGTCCAAATGCACTTCCCTGTTACAGGGTCCAAGGTTCCGCCAGCCCCGAAGAACCAAGTCCGGCAACGGTCTGGCCAGTTAATTGTCTCTAGTTCGATCCCTTTATGAACCAGATCATTCTCAGTCTTGGACCACTTAGTCCGGGCTACGAGGTAGCCACCTGACCCCGTGCGATGGTGAAGCTTCATCTTCGCAGGATTTTGCTTGTTTGTCGCCGACATCTTCTGACTCTTTTCCGATGTCTTGTGGGCCACAAATGCGGGCCAGTGATCTCTGATCTTCTCATATCTGCCCTTGAATTCTGGTGTCTCATTATTTTCGACAAACTTATTCAGCTCTTTCTTCCACCTCCTGAATAGTTTTGCCATCCTCTTCAGAGCAAAAGACTTGATTAATTTCTCTTTAACTAGGTTCTCTGAATTATCCTCAGGCGGTAGGGTGAAATTTTACTTCAGCTCAGTCCAAAGATCATTTTTCTGCATATCATTGACATAAGACACCTCAGGGTCTTCGGTAGCCGGCTTAAACCATTGCTAGATGCTTATCGGGATCTTGTCCCTAACCAGAACCCCGCACTGAGCAACAAATGCGCTCTTTGTCCGGAGGGGTTCAATAGGTTGGCCGTCGGGCGCGATTGCTATGATCTCAAACTTTTCATCCGAGCTCAACTTTTTCTTCGGGCCTCGTCTCTTTACCGAAGTTGTGCTCGATCCGGAGGGCTAGAAAAAAGAACAAAGACTTAATTAATATGTGTACATACCAAAACAATGAATGCATCAATCAGCTAGTCAGCATAGGCTTAACTAATATATATACCTGGCCAGACTCGGTTCGGTCACCGGAGCCGTCATCATGGTCTCCTTCTTGCACCGGCATTGGGTCACCGGAGCCGTCCTCATGTTCTTCTTCTTGCACCGGCATTAGGTCACTGTAGCCAGCTTGTTCACCCTCTCCTTCCAGACCATCGGTTTCGTTGAGAAACAACGAGATGGCATCACTTCCTTCTGCGATTATGTCCCTCAACAACGCTTCTTTTGTTGCTTCGTCTAGGGAGGTGTCCATAGTTTCTACAAATATTTACAACATGGCAATTATTATTCAAACATGACAGATGGATATATTAGTGCGAAACGTAGAACTAGCTACCTAATCATAGTAAGCTATCGGGAGGGGGTATATATCGACAACGACGACACTACATCTATGTCCCTCGACGACCCTCGTTCCCGATAAAAAAATAGGAAGAAGAAGAAAAAAAAGAGGAGAAGAAAGAATAGACGAGAAGAACCCTCGAACCCTCGAACCATCGACGACCCTGGAACCCTCGACCCCTAGACGACCCTCTTCTTCCTCTCATATTCGAGAGGATCGCCGAGGGGTCGGGAGGTTGCCTAGTGTCAAAGGATTCAACAAAACCATGTCTTCATCATTAGGCGAAAGTAACATGTGCATGATGGTACGAAGCTCTTCAAAGTTGTTCTGGAACGGAGTCCCAGATAGGATAATTCGCTTTTTGGTACAAAGTTCAGAAAGAGCCTTCCGAATATCGCTATTTGGAAGCCCTTTGCTGAATTCGTACCAAAAGGCGGATTATTCTATCCGGGACTCCATTCCAGAACAACTTTGCAGAACTTCGTACCAACATGCCCTGGTTACTTCCGGCTAATGAAGAAGGCATGGATTTCTTCAATACTTTGACACTAGGAAACCTCTCTCGACCCCTCGAACCCTCGACGACCCTGGAACCCTCGACCCCTAGACGACCCTCTTCTTCCTCTCATGTTCGAGAGGATCGCCGAGGGGTCGGGAGGTTGCCTAGTGTCAAAGGATTCAACAAAACCATGTCTTCATCATTAGGCGAAAGTAACATGTGCATGATGGTACGAAGCTCTTCAAAGTTGTTCTGGAACGGAGTCCCAGATAGGATAATTCTCTTTTTGGTACAAAGTTCAGAAAGAGCCTTCCGAATATCGCTATTTGGAAGGCCTTTGCTGAATTCGTACCAAAAGGCGGATTATTCTATCCGGGACTCCATTCCAGAACAACTTTGCAGAACTTCGTACCAACATGCCCTGGTTACTTCCGGCTAATGAAGAAGGCATGGATTTCTTCAATACTTTGACACTAGGAAACCTCTCTCGACCCCTCGGCGATCCTCGACCCCTCGAACCCTCGACGACCCTGGAACCCTCGACCCCTAGACGACCCTCTTCTTCCTCTCATGTTCGAGAGGATCGCCGAGGGGTCGGGAGGTTGCCTAGTGTCAAAGGATTCAACAAAACCATGTCTTCATCATTAGGCGAAAGTAACATGTGCATGATGGTACGAAGCTCTTCAAAGTTGTTCTGGAACGGAGTCCCAGATAGGATAATTCTCTTTTTGGTACAAAGTTCAGAAAGAGCCTTCCGAATATCGCTATTTGGAAGGCCTTTGCTGAATTTGTACCAAAAGGCGGATTATTCTATCCGGGACTCCATTCCAGAACAACTTTGCAGAACTTCGTACCAACATGCCCTGGTTACTTCCAGCTAATGATGAAGGCATGGATTTCTTCAATACTTTGACACTAGGAAACCTCTCTCGACCCCTCGGCGATCCTCGACCCCTCGAACCCTCGACGACCCTGGAACCCTCGACCCCTAGACGACCCTCTTCTTCCTCTCATGTTCGAGAGGATCGCCGAGGGGTCGGGAGGTTGCCTAGTGTCAAAGGATTCAACAAAACCATGTCTTCATCATTAGGCGAAAGTAACATGTGCATGATGGTACGAAGCTCTTCAAAGTTGTTCTGGAACGGAGTCCCAGATAGGATAATTCGCTTTTTGGTACAAAGTTCAGAAAGAGCCTTCCGAATATCGCTATTTGGAAGGCCTTTGCTGAATTCGTACCAAAAGGCGGATTATTCTATCCGGGACTCCATTCCAAAACAACTTTGTAGAACTTCGTACCAACATGCCCTGGTTACTTCCGGCTAATGAAGAAGGCATGGATTTCTTCAATACTTTGACACTAGGAAACCTCTCTCGACCCCTCGGCGATCCTCGACCCCTTGAACCCTCGACGACCCTGGAACCCTCGACCCCTAGACGACCCTCTTCTTCCTCTAATGTTCGAGAGGATCGCCGAGGTGTCAGGAGGTTGCCTAGTGTCAAAGGATTCAACAAAACCATGTCTTCATCATTAGGCGAAAGTAACATGTGGATGATGGTACGAAGCTCTTCAAAGTTGTTCTGGAACGGAGTCCCAGATAGGATAATTCTCTTTTTGGTACAAAGTTCAGAAAGAGCCTTCCGAATATCGCTATTTGGAAGGCCTTTGCTGAATTCGTACCAAAAGGCGGATTATTCTATCCGGGACTCCATTCCAGAACAACTTTGCAGAACTTCGTACCAACATGCCCTGGTTACTTTCGGCTAATGATGAAGGCATGGATTTCTTCAATACTTTGACACTAGGAAACCTCTCTCGACCCCTCGACGATCCTCGACCCCTCGAACACTCGACGACCCTGGAACCCTCGACCCTTGAACCTATAGAACCCTCGAACCCTCGACCCTGAAACCCTCGACCCTTGACCCCTTAACGACCCTCGACCCTCTACCCTAGTTCCCGACCAAGAAGAGGAAAGAAAGAAGAAGAGGAGAGGAAACGAAGAGGAAAATAAGAAGAAAAAAGAAGAAAAAGAAGAGGAGAAGGAAGAAAGGAATAGTGGAGAAGAAGAGAAAATATTCTACTAACAATCGATATCTACTAACCTAAAATCAGTGATAAAATGCACTAACCTAAAATCGATATCTACTAACAACTTAAAAAAATTAATACATATATGAAAAAATGCACATATGAAAAAAACATCATCATATCATCAACAGAAAAAAAACATCATCATATCATCAACAGAAAAAAAACATCATCATATCATCAACAGAAAAAAAACATCATCATATCATCAACATCATCATATCATCAACCTAAAGGGCGCCGGCGCGGGGCGACGACGGGCTCGGGGCGGCGGCGGGGCGGGGCGACGGCGGCGGGCTCGGGGCGGCGACGGGGCGGGGCGACGACGGGCTCGGGGCGACGGCGCGGGGCGACCACGTACGGGCTCGGGGCGGCGACGGGGCGGGGCGGAGCGACGGCGGGGCGGGGCGACGGCGGCGGGCGCGGGGCGACGGCGCGGGGCGACGATGGGCTCGGGGCGGCGACGACGACGACGAACGGCCTGGGGTGTCGGGGCGAATGGGAGCGGTTGGCCAAAATTTCACAAGTGGTGGCTTATATAGCCAGAGCAATGGTCCCGGTTCGTGCTACGACCCGGGACTAATGCTCCCTTTAGTCCCGGTTGGTGCGACGAACCGGGACCAAAGGCCAATTTTCGGCAGCCGAAAGGGCGGGAAGCGAAGGCCATTGGTCCCGGTTGGTGGCACCAACCGGGACTAAAGAGGGGCATTGGTCACAGTTGGTGCCACGAACCGTGACCAATGCCCCCTTTAGTCCCGGTTGGTGCCACCAACCGGGACCAATGGCCTTGTGCTGCATCGCTAGCTGAAGTTTAGTCCCACATCGCTAGGTGAAGGGCGCCGACACTTGTTTATAAGAGCTGCTGTGCCTCCCCATTCAAGCTCCTCTCTAATGCAGGCTTTCGGGCCTAAACTTGTTACTGCCTGTGGGCCTATTGGGCCTCTGCGGGCCTGAATCTTGGCCCATGTAGGGTTTCTAGTCGTATTCAGGCCGTGGAGGCCCAGAAGGTGGCATTTTTTTGGTTTTTTCTTTTTTATTTCTACATTTTTTTGGTTTTTTATTTTTTTATTTCTACTTAAAACTAAATACTTACAGTTTTTTAGTGACTTCTTTTTGCTTTTAGGTCACAAAAATTATAAACTTTCTGTTAGTGCCATTAGTTTTAAATTTTGAATAGTTTAAATTTAAATTTTTAAAAATTTGTGTGAATCACTAGTTTATGAATAACTTTACTATAAAAATAGAATTTTTTTTCTATTTATTTTTTATTTATACTTACAACTAAATACTTATAGTTTTTTAGTGATTTCTTTTTGATTTTAGGTCACAAAAATTATAAACTTTCTGTTAGTGCCATTTGTTTTAAAATTTTGAATAGTTTAAATTTGAATTTTATAAAATTTGTGTGAATCACTAGTTTATGAATAACTTTACTATAAAAATAGAATTTTTTTTCTTCTTTGCTATTTATTTTTTATTTATACTTACAATTAAATACTTATAGTTTGATTTTAGGTCACAAAAATTATATTCTTTTTGCTATTGAAGAATATTATAGTTTTATTTTAGTTGATCATAACATAATATTTTAATTGATTGTTTTTATTTTCATAAAAGTTTTGTAGTTCATTCTGTTTGCTATTAATTCATTATTTGAGCTAAATGACTCTGAAATTGGAAAGCATTTCAAAATGAACTCTGAAAAGGTTGAAAGTTGGCATGGTATCATAATTTCACCCACATAGCATGTGCATGTATAAAACGGACAATGGTAGCATGTTCGCTGTTACAAATTTGGCATGGTATCGTCATAATAGTTGCAGGAGAAAGTCTTCACTTTTTCTTCGCTTGTGTCATTTGCTTATTGCGCCGTAACCATGGATAATCTTCATTGTTTATCAGGATGCTTGGGTCAGCCTTGACATTGAAGGGAGGAATTTCATGAAACTTTTCATAATCTTCAGACATGTCTGTCTTGCCGTCCACTCCCAGGATGTCCCTTTTTCCTGAAAGAACTATGTGGCGCTTTGGCTCATCGTATGATGTATTCGCTTCCTTATCTTTTCTTTTTCTCGGTTTGGTAGATATGTCCTTCACATAGATAACCTGTGCCACATCATTGGCTAGGACGAACAGTTCCTCAGTGTACCCAAGATTTTTCAGATCCACTGTTGTAATTCCGTACTGTGGGTCTACCTGTACCCCGCCGCCTAACAGATTGACCCATTTGCACTTAAACAAAGGGACCTTAAAATCAGGTCCGTAGTCAAGTTCCCATATGTCCACTATGTAACCATAATATGTGTCCTTTCCGCTCTCGGTTGCTGCATCAAAGCGGACACCGCTATTTTGGTTGGTGCTCTTTTGATCTTGGACGATCGTGTAAAATGTATTCCCATTTATCTCGTATCCTTTGTAAGTCAATACAGTCAAAGATGGTCCCCTGGACAACAAGTACAACTCATCACAAATAGTGTTGTCACCTCTGCGACGTGTTTCCAACCAACTGCTGAAAGTCCTAATGTGTTCACATGTAATCCAGTCGTCGCACTGCTCCGGGTGTTTGGAGCGCAGACTGTTCTTGTGTTCATCGACATACCGGGTCACCAAGGTAGAGTTCTGTAGAACTGTGTAGTGTGCTTGAGACCAAGAATATCCATCCCTGCATATTATTGAGTCTCTTCCAAGAGTGCCTTTTCCAGTCAGTCTCCCCTCATACTGCGATTTAGGGAGACCTATCTTGTTAAGGCCAGGAATGAAGTCAACACAAAACCCAATAACATCCTCTATTTGATGGCCCATGGAGATGCTTCCTTCTGGCCTAGCGCGGTTACGGACATATTTCTTTAGGACTCCCATGAACCTCTCAAAGGGGAACATATTGTGTAGAAATACGGGCCCCAGGATGACAATCTCGTCGACTAGATGAACTAGGACGTGCGTCATGATATTGAAGAAATATGGTGGGAACACCAGCTCGAAACTGACAAGACATTGCGCCACATCACTCCTTAGCCTTGGTACAATTTCTGGATCGATCACCTTTTGAGAGATTGCATTGAGGAATGCACATAGCTTCACAATGGCTAATCGGACATTTTCCGGTAGAAGCCCCCTCAATGCAACCGGAAGCAGTTGTGTCATAATCACGTGGCAGTCATGAGACTTTAGGTTCTGAAACTTTTTCTCTGGCATATTTATTATTCCCTTTATATTCGACGAGAAGCCAGTCGTGATCTTCATACTGAGCAGGCATTCAAAGAAGATTTCTTTCTCTTCTTTCGTAAGAGCGTAGCTGGCAGGACCTTTATACTGCTTCGGAGGCATGCCGTCTTTTTCGTGCAAACGTTACAGATCCTCTCGTGCCTCAGGTGTATCTTTTGTCTTCCCATACACGCCCAAGAAGCCTAGCAGGTTCACACAAAGGTTCTTCGTCACGTGCATCACGTCGATTGAGGAGTGGACCTCTAGGTCTTTCCAGTAGGGTAGGTCCCAAAATATAGATTTCTTCTTCCACATGGGTGCGTGTCCCTCAGCGTCATTCGGAACAGCTAGTCCACCGGGACCCTTTCCAAAGATTACGTAGTGTAAATCATTGACCATAGCAAGCACGTGATCACCGGTGCTGAAGGAAATATGCCCTAGAGGCAATAATAAAGTTATTATTTATTTCCTTATAATCATGATAAATGTTTATTATTCATGCTAGAATTGTATTAACCGGAAACATAATACATGTGTGAACACATAGACAAACAAAGTGTCACTAGTATGCCTCTACTTGACTAGCTCGTTAATCAAAGATGGTTATGTTTCCTAACCATGAACAATGAGTTGTTATTTGATTAACGAGGTCACATCATTAGTTGAATGATCTGATTGACATGACCCATTCCATTAGCTTAGCACCCGATCGTTTAGTATGTTGCTATTGCTTTCTTCATGACTTATACATGTTCCTATGACTATGAGATTATGCAACTCCCGTTTACCGGAGGAACACTTTGGGTGCTACCAAACGTCACAACGTAACTGGGTGATTATAAAGGAGCATTACAGGTGTCTCCAAAGGTAGATGTTGGGTTGGCGTATTTCGAGATTAGGATTTGTCACTCCGATTGTCGGAGAGGTATCTCTGGGCCCTCTCGGTAATACACATCACATAAGCCTTGCAAGCATTACAACTAATATGTTAGTTGTGAGATGATGTATTACGGAACGAGTAAAGAGACTTGCCGGTAACGAGATTGAACTAGGTATTGGATACCGACGATCGAATCTCGGGCAAGTAACATACCGATGACAACGGGAACAACGTATGTTGTTATGCGGTCTGGCCGATAAAGATCTTCGTAGAATATGTAGGAGCCAATATGGGCATCCAGGTCCCGCTATTGGTTATTGACCGGAGACGTGTCTCGGTCATGTCTACATTGTTCTCAAACCCGTAGGGTCCGCACACTTAAGGTTACGATGACAGTTACATTATGAGTTTATGCATTTTGATGTACCGAAGGTTGTTCGGAGTCCCTGATGTGATCACGGACATGACGAGGAGTCTCGAAATGGTCGAGACGTAAAGATTGATATATTGGAAGCCTATGTTTGGACATCGGAAGTGTTCCGGGTGAAATCGGGATTTTACCGGGTTACAGGGAGGTTACCGGAACCCCCCGGGAGCCATATGGGCCTTCATGGGCCTTAGTGGAAAGGAGAAAAGGGCAGCCCAAGGGGGTTACGCACCTCCCCACTCCCCTAGTCCTATTATGACTAGGAGAGGTGGCCGGCCACCCTTCTCCCTCTTTCCCCCTCGGGGAATCCTAATTGGAATAGGATTGGAGGGGAGTCCTACTCCCGGAAGGAGTAGGACTCCTCCTGCGCCTCCCTCCTTGGCCGGCCAGCCTCCCCCCCTCTACTCCTTTATATACGGAGGCAGGGGGCACCTCTAGACACACAAGTTGATCCACGTGATCTATTCCTTAGCCGTGTGCGGTGCCCCCTGCCACCATATACCTCGATAATACTGTAGCGGAGTTTAGGCGAAGCCCTGCTGCTGTAGTACATCAAGATCGTCACCACGCCGTCGTGCTGACGGAACTCTTCCCCGACACTTTGCTGGATCGGAGTCCGGGGATCGTCATCGAGATGAACGTGTGCTCGAACTCGGAGGTGCCGTAGTTTCGGTGCTTGATCGGTTGGATCGTGAAGACGTACGACTACTTCCTCTACGTCGTGTCATCGCTTCCACAGTCGGTCTGCGTTGGGTACTTAGACAACACTCTCCCCCTCGTTGCTATGCATCACATGATCTTGCGTGTGCGTAGGAAATTTTTTGAAATTACTACGAAACCCAAGAGGTGCGCATGGCGGGCTTCTTCCGGTGATCTGCCTCGCCTTTGAAATGCTTGCCTTTCTTTCGACATTGATGGTTGGTCGGAAGAAATCGACGATGGCCCAGGTACACATTCTTCCTGCATTTGTCCAGGTATATACTTTCAATGTCATCTAAACAGTGCGTGCATGCATGGTATCCTTTGTTTGTCTGTCCTGAAAGGTTACTGAGAGCGGGCCAATCGTTGATGGTCACGAACAGCAACGCCTTAAGGTTAAATTCCTCCTGTCTGTGCTCATCCCACGTACGTACACCGTTTCCATTCCACAGCTGTAAAAGTTCTTCAACTAATGGCCTTAGGTACACATCAATTTCGTTGCCGGGTTGCTTAGGGCCTTGGATGAGAACTGGCATCATAATGAACTTCCGCTTCATGCACATCCAAGGAGGAAGGTTATACATACATAGAGTCACGGGCCAGGTGCTGTGATTGCTGCTCTGCTCCCCGAAAGGATTAATGCCATCCGCGCTTAAAGCAAACAATATATTCCTTGGGTCCTTTGCAAACTCATCCCAGTACTTTCTCTCGATTTTTCTCCACTGCGACCCGTCAGCGGGTGCTCTCAACTTCCCATCTTTCTTTCGGTTCTCACTGTGCCATCGCATCAACTTGGCATGCTCTTCGTTTCTGAACAGACGTTTAAACCATGGTATTATAGGAGCATACCACATCACCTTCGCAGGAACCCTCTTCCTGAGGGGCTCGCCGTTAACATCACCAGGGTCATCTCGTCTGATCTTATACCGCAACGCACCGCATACCGGGCATGCGTTCAGATCCTTGTATGCACTGCGGTAGAGGATGTAGTCATTAGGGCATGCATGTATCTTCTCCACCTCCAATCCTAGAGGGCATACGACCTTCTTTGCTGCGTATGTATTGTCGGGCAATTCGTTATCCTTTGGAAGCTTCTTCTTCAATATTTTCAGTAGCTTCTCAAATCCTTTGTCAGCCACATCATTCTCTGCCTTCCACTGCAGCAATTCCAGTACGGTACCGAGCTTTGTGTTGCCATCTTCGCAATTGGGGTATAACCCTTTTTTGTGATCCTCTAACATGCGATCGAACTTCAGCTTCTCCTTTTGACTAATGCATTGCGTCCTTGCATCGACAATGACCCGGCGGAGATCATCATCATCGGGCACATCGTCTGGTTCCTCTTGATCTTCAGCAGCTTCACCCGTGGCAGCATCATTGGGCACATCGTCTGGTTCCTCTTGATCTTCACCAGCTCCCCCCGTTGCAGCATCACCGTATTCAAGGGGCACATAGTTGTCATCGTACTCTTCTTCTTCGCCGTCTTCCATCATAACCCCTATTTCTCCGTGCCTCGTCCAAACATTATAGTGTGGCATGAAACCCTTGTAAAGCAGGTGGGAGTGAAGGATTTTCCGGTTAGAGTAAGACCTCGTATTCCCACATTCAGTGCATGGACAACACATAAAACCATTCTGCTTGTTTGCCTCAGCCGCATAGAGAAACTCATGCACGCCCTTAATGTACTCGCGGGTGTGTCTGTCACCGTACATCCATTGCCGGTTCATCTGCGTGCATTATATATAATTAAGTGTCCAAATTAATAGAAGTTCATCATCACATTAAAACCAAAGTGCATACATAGTTCTCATCTAACAACATATAGCTCTCCAGAGCATCTAATTAATTAAACCATACATTGAAACTATGTAAAACATTTCAATGCGATAACAAATGCGATCATAATCGCAACCAAGGTAACAATTGATCCAACGGCATAATGATACCAAGCCTCGGTATGAATGGCATATTTTCTAATCTTTCTAATCTTCAAACGCATTGCATCCATCTTGATCTTGTGATCATCGACGACATCTGCAACATGCAACTCCAATATCATCTTCTCCTCCTCAATTTTTTTTATTTTTTCCTTCAACAAATTGTTTTCTTCTTCAACTAAATTTAACCTCTCGACAATAGGGTCGGTTGGCATTTCCGATTCACATACATCCTAGATAAATAAAATCTATGTCACATTGATCGACATAATTTTCATAAACAATAAATGAACCAATAGTTATAAAGATAATATACATACCAAATCCGAATCATAGACAGGACGAGGGCCGACGGGGGCGGATACCAAAACCATCGCACTATCTAAGATGCAATAATAAATGTAAGAAAATGATACAAGTATCTATCTAAACATACAAGTAAGAATATTTTTCCTTTCAGAAAGAAGATAAGAACAAGAGGCTCACCACGGTGGTGTCGGTGATGAGATCGGCGCGGGTGATCGACGGCGATGAAGACGGGGACGGGGCGTGACGGACCGCTAAATCTAGACAAATCTCGAGGAAAATGGAGCTTGGAGGTCGAGCTTCGAGAGGAGAAAGCTTAAGTAGTGTGGCTCGGGCATTCCATCGAACACCTCATGTGCATAGGAGGTGAGCTAGAGCACCACAAAGCCCTCTCCCCCTCGGCCAGAAAAAACAGAGCACTGTGCTCTGCTCTTGCGCGAGGGGGTATATATAGGCACCTCATTGGTCCCGGTTGATGACATGAACCGGGACTAAAGGGAAGCCTTTGGTCCCGGTTCAAGCCACCAACTGGGACCAATGGTGGTGGGCCAGGAGCGAGACCCATTGGTCCCGGTTCGTCCCACCAATCGGGACCAAAAGGTCCAGACGAACCGGGACCAATGACCCACGTGGCCCGGCCAGCCCCCTGGGCTCACGAACCGGGACCAATGCCCACATTGGTCCCGGTTCTAGACTGAACCGGGACTAATGGGCTGAGCCGGCCTGGACCATAGCCCTGTTTTCTACTAGTGTAAGGGCATCTCCAGCCGTTGGCCCCCCCAGGACGCATAAAAATCGCCCCTGGGGCGAGCCGGCGATACAATCGGCGCTGGGGGCGGTTTTGCGCCCAGTCGTCGCCCCCAGGCGCCGAAATTGGCCCACTTTGCAGCCCAATTTCGGCGAATAAAGGGCCCATATGGGCGCGAATAGGCCCATATTCGGCGTGGTTTCGCCGTGTCTCGGCGTTCAATTATCAACACAATTATTTCTTATTACATATTTCATCATAGAAAAATCAAATAGTTCAATACAAATTATATAGTTCAACAAATAAAAACTCGTATTTCATCACACGACATCCCCCTTGAGCCTCCATAGGTGCTCAATCAGATCTTTCTGCAGTTGATGATGCACCTGTGGGTCTTAGATCTCCTGACGCATACTGAGATAGGCAGTCCAAGTTGCCGGTAGCTGGTGATCAACTTCGGCTAGAGGACCCTGCCTGTAGTATGGTTCAGTGTCAAACACTGGGTCTTCTTGCTCGCTCTCGATGATCATGTTGTGCAAGATGACAAAGCAAGTAATAATCTCCCACATTTGATCTTTGGACCAGGTCTGAGCGGGGTACCAAACAATAGCAAATCGAGATTGGAGCACACCAAATGCCTGCTCGACATCCTTCCTGCAAGCCTCCTGAAGCTTCGCAAACCAGGCGTTCTTGCCTCCTGCCACAGGGTTTGAGATCGTCTTCACAAATGTCGACCATTTCGGATAGATACCGTCAGCTAGATAGTACCCCTTGTTGTATTGGTGCCCATTGATCTCGAAGTTCACCGGAGGAGAATGGCCCTCAATGAGCTTGGCAAAAACAGAGAGCACTGCAGCACGTTGATGTCATTGTGAGTTCCTGGCATACCAAAGAAGGAGTGCCAAATCCAGAGGTCCTGTGTGGCTACCGCCTCAAGCACCACACTGCAACCGCCTTTGGCGCCTTTGTACATCCACCGCAAACAAATGGGCAATTCTTCCATTTCCAATGCATGCAGTCGATGCTTCCAAGCATCCCAGGAAATCCTCTTGCTACATTCTGGGATAGGATCCGAGCAATGTCTTCCGCATTGGGTGTTCTCAAGTATTGTGGCCCAAACACTGCCACCACTGCCCGACAGAACTTGTAGAAACACTCTATGCTGGTGGACTCGGCCATGCGCCCATAGTCGTCGAGTGAATCACTGGGAGCTCCATATGCAAGCATCCTCATCGCTGTCGTGCACTTCTAGATGGAGGTGAATCCAAGAGCGCCAGTGCAATCCATCTTGCACTTGAAGTAGTTGTCGAACTCCCGGATGGAATTCACAATCCTGAGGAAGAGCTTTCGGCTCATCCGGTAACAGCGCCGAAATGTTCTCTCGCCATGAAGTGGAGCATCGGCGAAGTAGTCGGAGTAGAGCATGCAGTAGCCTTGGAGACGATGCCGGTTCTTTGCTTTCATCCGCCCCGGCGCCGAGCCACCTCGCCGCGGCTTTTCATTGCTCGCCAGCAGCTGGGCGAGGGCGGCGAGCACCATGAGATGCTCTTCTTCCTGGACGTCGGCCGCGGCTTCCTCCTCCAGCAGCGCGGCGAGCTCTTCCTCCTCATCCGAGTCCATCGCCGAGGCAGGCAAAACGCCGAACACCTTGCGCTCGGTGGGCGTGTACCCGCCGTTAAACCGCGCCTCCGCGGCTGGAAACGGCAACCGGAAACGCCCAGCTGCTGTGGGAGGGGCTGCCGCGGCGAAGCGCTGCTATTTTCCGGCGGGGAATGGCTATCTAGCGGAGTAGGGCGGCGGCCGTCGCCGGGATATAGCTAGTGGTGGCCGAGGCGCGGGGGTGCGAGGCGAGTCGGGGGAAGAAAACCTTGACTTTTCCCCTGTAGGTGTGGGCCAGGCGTGCTTTTCCCTAGCGCCGGAGCCCCCAACTGCTCCCCAGCGCGCCGGGTTCGATCTGCGACCGCCGGGCGGAAAAAAAGGTTCGAACCGGCAATTTTCGGCGTCCTGGGGCGCGACTGGGCCGTTTTTTCGGCACCGGCGCCGAAAAAGTGGCCTGGGTGGCCCTGTTGGGGGCGCGGCAGGAGATGCCCTAAGAGGCAAGAGACGTACAAGTAGAGGTAGTAGGCTAGCAGCTTGCACCGTCTGGATGTGACTACTAACTAGTGCGCAGGAGCTATTGAGCTATAAAAAGAACGTCCACCTTAGCAGGACGCACGGTTAATACTGTTTTTGAAAGTAAAAAAGATATATATATATATATATATATATATATATATATATATATATATATATATATATATATATATATAACGGCTGTTTGGGACACCTAGGTGCCCAGGCACCTTGCCTAGATACCGTTGGATCGTATCATGATTTGTTGTTATGATGGTTGCATGCATATCTCAAAAGGCAAGAAAAAACTTACCATACTATGTATACCCACGAACATGTATTGATGACATTCCAAAAGAAAATGATGCGTGCTAATTGTTTACCTTCCAAATATTAATTGTTGCATGGCTGATGCTATGGAAAGGATCAGATTAGTAATTGATGAATGTCATTAATTGTCTTCTGTGTGAGAGTGTCACAATTAATTAATTTTTCATACTCGTTGCCATGTATGGTAGCCAGTGATTAACAAATTTATTGAAAAAGTGAGGACGAGTTTAGGTATGTCAAGATTGTTTCACAATATTGTTGAATAATATTCATCTCATGGGGCGAGGTATGCACATAATAAAGTAAAAAAATAATTAAGATCGCTTTTTATATTATTCGTTCACGTTAATTATTCATGACAATTAGTCACTAAAAAGCGTGACCCGGCCATAATTTATTTAAAATATTAGATACCTTGAAAAATAAACATTACAAAAATACATAAGAATGCCCTAGTTATAGATACAAACCTTTGGGATGTTGTTTCGTATTATTTGGCCGTATTTGATACCTTTAAAGAATTAGACAGTATATAATACCCTTTTTGTTTCACTAGGTATATACATACCCTTGGTTATCTTGATACACATATATGGTCAAAGTGTCAAATAAAAATCATGTGTGGGTATCAACACGCCTACGTACATTCATAAAAGAAAAAAATAATTAGAATTATATTTTATATTCTTTAGTCATCTTAGTTTGTATAGAAAAATTACTCATCAAAATGTACGGCCTGCCTTATTTAAAAAAACATTAGATACCTTGAAAAGTAAAACATTAGGAAAATACATTAGAACGTCATAATTATACATACAAACCTTTGTGACAATGTTTCATATTATTTGGTTGTATCGAATACCTTAAAAAAATAGAGGGTATGTACATACCATTTTGTTTCATTAGGTATATACATACCCTTGTGTATCATGGAATGCAGCTGTGGTCAAAATGTGGGAAACATAAAGGATGTACGAAAAAAATCATAGGTATATATGTACGCACACCATTTTTTTCTATAAGTCAACGGGGTATGAGAGTTGAAAGAATTTTGAATGAAAGTATAATACAGTGCATTTTATGAAAAAATACCGTGCAGATTTAGTTTGGAAAGGTAACTTTGTAAAGAACCATTTTTTGAAAGAAATTATTGACCTTCAATGTTTGGAGTACATGCAAACAAATTTGGCAAGTCATTATATTGTGGATTGTACACATGCATCAACTAATATGACCTGCCATAACGGGCCTAGGTGCCCAGGCACCTAGGTGCCCCAGTTAATTTACCTATATATATATATAATTTTTTTTTGAAACCCGATTGGTGCCCTGATGGGTCGGGTTGCCTGTCGGGTTCGGGCATGGGTCTGACTTGAGGCCCATGGGTAGGGTCGTGGGTATGCTCATGTACCCATTAGCTATTCGGGCATGGGTTTGAGAGAGCTCGACCTGGTCAAACCCGACCCGGCCACCTTGACTGGCCGTGGTCCTCAAACCCCTCCGCCGTTCCCAGTCCCTTCCGCCATAGGTAGCCTCCCTCCTCTGCCTCTCTATGTATTTCCTTTTAATTTCTAAGGTTTATATGTTCTAGGGCAGCAAAGATTTTTCTTTAGTATGTTTTTACCAATATTGGATGATAATGGGTCCAATTCTTATTAGATGACATGGCATTGTTTAGTCCAATTCTTATTTAGTTTTATTTAGGGCAATTTTTTCTATAGTATTTTTTCCTATATTTAATGCTATTATATTTAAGATTATTTGGTTATTTTGCTACATTTAGAATTATTACGACTATATTTAGGTTTTTTAGGCTAGATTATTTTATACATTGAATATATAATGATACATAAAAGAAGAAATGTTGCTATTGATCCAGGAAACACATTACTAAGAAACCACATTTGTTTAAGGCTAAACAATAACTACTAATAGTTAATTGATATAGCTAATTACCTAAACTAGAAGAAATATTACTGCCACCAATGCGGGTACTATTTGGACATGTGTATGTGTATGAACATGTTGAACTTGAGTTGAGATGTGTATATGATGCCCAAGATGGCCACATATGTCTTTTTCTATTGTGGGGAAACTCCGAGTGGCCTATGTTTTGCCGGAATGTTGATTCATTTCCATTCTGGCAATTTCAGGTGCTCAATATGTCCTGTTTTTAGCAATGGTCATGCTGAAATTTCTCGTGAATTTTTACATGACTTGTGCTAGAACGTAGGAGATATTGAGTGCCCTAGATTTGCCGGAAAGAGAATTAATCGACATTGCAGGGCTCCATACATGGCGGTCAAAAAACCAGTGAGGGAGAGTGTCCATATATGAGAGAAGAAGAATACCGACTGTTGTCGTGGGGGGTCCCTCTTCCTCTCCGTTCTCGTGATAGACATTTTGGTAATGCACATGAAGGAAAATAAGAGCGACCATCACCGACGGTCGAAAAATGGTGAGGGAGTGTCCACCGTATATGAGAGAGGAAGAATCCCGACTCCTGTCGTGGGGGTCACTTCTTCTTCATTCGAAGGTGCTAGATATTTTGGTGAATGCACTTTCGAATGATAGGAGGAGCTACCATGGTCGAATATATCAGAGAGGGAATACCCACCATGGTATCTATAGGTATTGCCATAGATTTGTAATCTTTGAATTTTGAAACACGGAAAATGTCTAACGATGATAGGATCCCCGAGTGCGAATACGGCTGCGATGACAGTTGTATGTGCGACATGGAGCCTGACCTGCAAAATGGTAGGTTCTTCACCGTCAAGCTGGAAGAGACCTTCGATGTTTGTACGGTATGCAATGACGACAAATATTTCATCATAACTAATCATGACTTGTGTTTCTTTACTTCAACGTGTAACTAATTCGATGTTTTTTCGATACGGAAAGAACTTCTCATGTTACAGGAAGCCAATTAGAACTAATCGTCCTACGGTAAGCCAATTAAAAATAATCGACCTATTGTAAGCCAATTAATTCCAGTCGGTCAATAGTTAGACGACAGGAGTGGGCAGGAGCCCAATCGGCCTGCCGTTAGCCGACAGGGTACTAATTGGCCTACTCTTGGCCGACTAGAGATGGCCGACTATGTATTTTTTTTAAAAAAAATTGGTGTAATATTTCTGAAAATTAATTAAAGACATATATTATTTTTAAAATTTAGCCGGAGAACGCTCCTCATGGCAGCACATGGGGGGAGGGTGTAGCAGCACCTGGGGCTGTAGCAATTTCAGAGGTACAGGTAGACAGAGAGGAGGGGAGGGCCAAGCTGGAGAACGCCCCTCATAGTAGCACTTGGGGTAGCCATGGAGCTGTGCTCTAGCTGGGAAAGAAAAGAGGAAGGAAGAGTGAGGGATGGAGCTACAGAGAAAAGATAAGAGAAAAATGCGTCGTACAATATGTGGGTCAGAAAAATGTATGAGTGCGTAGTCTTCCTGGTCAATCGATCCAGTAGGATCGTGTGGCCCGCGCGTCCGGCACGCTTGGTGAAAACGTTTCTACATTACAGTTTGTCTAATTCACATCTAGATATTTTTTAAGGATGTCACATCTAAGCTCCCACAAGTATATAATGCAGCAACAAGAAACAAAAAAAAACTAAGACAAAAAAATAGACCACAAGCAGAGTGGACATCAACTTAGATGTGACATAATTATGACATCAACTAAGACAAACTAAGATAAAAAAACTAAGTACATAATTATGTCACATCTAGACGTGTCCTAGACAGACCCTTTCCATTATATATGAAGCTATAAAGAATGTTTTGGCTGACTTATCTACAATACATCCGTGACGTGCTGTTTGGTTTGTTTGACACGTAAAACCCGGTATACTCTCCCCTCCCCTAGGCATAAGTCAATCGCGCCATCATCGATCGATCAAATTCCTCGGATTAAAATCTCGTTGGACCATTGCGACGAGTTCCATTTTGCGTCATCGACGACGCACGTACACACGTCGCCTAAGCTTATCCGGCCTGCCCGATTTGAATATGTTAGAGGCGCGAGATATATATCCAGTCAGCCAAGATCTGCCTCGTCATAAAAGCTTTTTTTTGCGGAAATGCCTCGTCATCATAAAAGCTAGCTACAAGCCCGGGCGAACTTAGATAGGTCGAAACAGTTACTTTCCATCCATCCACTATGATTTCATGGGCGTCGTCTCTGCCTCAGAAACTCGCCGTGGCGGCCGTTCTTCTTGTCCTGTCCGTGGCCATCGCGGCGTCGCCTGCGCCTGCGCCGGCGAACCAAAGTAGCTGCTACAAGCATCTATTCAGCTTCGGTGACTCTCTGATCGACACAGGCAACTACATCGTGCACTTCTCCGCGGCACCGGGTCCAGTCGTGGAGTTGCCATACGGCCAGACCTTCTTCGGCCGGCCCACCGGCCGCTGGTCCGACGGCCGCCTCATCGTGGACTTCATCGGTAAGTGTGTTTTGGCGACGACGACGATGATGTGTACACCAGGCGTGCTTAATCACTGCCCGTCTTAGTACTTACTATGAATATATGCATGATGCATGATACGGCGTACCTGCAGTGGAGAGGCTGGGTTTCCCGTACTGGCCAGCGTATCTGCAGGCGGCGGCCGGGAAGTCGCCGGCAGAGGAGTTCCGGTACGGCGTGAATTTCGCTGTGGCCTCGGCCACGGCGTTGAGCCAGGATTTCTTCAGGAAGAAGCACCTCCGTGTTGACCTGATGCCCCCCTACTCCCTTGGCGTCCAGATCGGGTTGTTCAAGAAAGTTCTCGCCGTGCTCGGCTCCACGGACCAAGGTGATGTGTAGGACAAAAATTAATGCATGCATGGCGCGATGGCTGCGCAACGCACTGACCATGCATATTACGGCCATGCAGAGAGGAAGGCGGCAATGGCGAGCTCGCTGTTCCTGGTGGGGGAGATTGGCGCCAACGACTACATCCAACCCTTGTTCCAGAACAAGACGCTTGAATGGGTCAGGCCCCTCGTACCCCGGATCATCAGGTCCATCGCTCTGTCCATCGAGGCTCTAATCGAGCTGGGTGCCAAGACCATGTACGTGCCAGGCATCTTCCCCATGGGGTGCACCCCGCTGTTCCTCGGCCTCTTCCCCGGCGACGGTCGCGACCCCGCCACAGGCTGCCTCCGGTGGCTCAATGACCTCACCCTCGTCCACAACCACATGTTGAAATCCCAGCTCAACGAGCTCCGCCGCAACCATCCGGGCGTTTCCATCACTTACGTCGACTACTATGAGGAGATTCTCAGCCTCGTCACCAAGCCGGTGGAGAATGGGTTCACTGCGGAGACGGTGCTGGATGCGTGCTACCCGGTCTTCGTTCCTGGGAGGGAGGTGGTGCGGTGCCCGGACCCGTCGAGGTACGTGTCATGGGATGGTGTACACTTGACGGAGGCAGCATACAAGATCATGGCCCACGGGATGCTTGACGGCCCGTTTGCCATGCCGCCCATCATGTCCACGTGCAACCGCAACTGCTAGACTTGCGTGCCTAAGAGAGATGCTACACCTATGAATGATTTACTATGGAATTGGTTTTACATGGTGAGCTGGCGGTTTTTGGTGGTGACATGTGAGGTGGTGGTTGATACGCCTTTGTCTTAATCCAATCTTGATACTTAGTGATGACAATAAAAATACATGTAAAATGAGTTATGTCTTACTAGTCTTCTTTTTGCGGGGTTCTTAATTACTTGTCTTATCTCCTATAATTAATTATATATGACTAAATATATGGTGAGAGAAATTGTGCTAAAGATCAACTCTTAATTCAGAGAAGGCAAGCCTAGATTATCTCTTCTTCATATCAACATTTACTCTATGTTAAAGATAGCATCATTATCCCTGACCATGGATAGGTTGGTCTCCAAGAACCAATCTGAATTTATTAAAGGCCTCCTGGAGAGTGTGGTAACAACCTATGAAGTTATCTACTCCATAGCTAGGTCTAACAACAAAGGGGTAGTTTTGAAACTTGACAATGAGAAAGCACTTGACAGAGTAGACCTGGACTTCCTCCACAACTTGCTTAAGATTAGAGGGTTTAATGATAAGTGGGTGCATTGGATAGACCTGATTCACTCACAAAAGATCTATGGGTGTCAAAATTAAAAATATAGAGAGTCATTTATTCCTTATTAGCAAATAGGATGCTTGTGAAAGCTACTAATAGGCATCCCATCAAAAGTCAAGGATGTGAGCTTTGTGCTGGAGGTATCGTCTGTTGGGGAACGTAGTAATTTCAAAAAATTTCCTACGCACACGCAAGATCATGGTGATGCATAGTAACGAGAGGGGAGAGTGTTGTCTACATACCCTCGTAGACCGGAAGAGGAAGCGTTAGCACAACGCGGTTGATGTAGTCGTACGTCTTCACGGCCCGACCGATCAAGCACCGAAACTACGACACCTCCGAGTTCTAGCACACGTTCAGCTTGATGACGATCCCCAGACTCCGATCCAGCAAAGTGTCGGGGATGAGTTCCGTCAGCACGACGGCGTGGTGACGATCTTGATGTTTTACCGTCGCATGGCATCGCCTAAGCACCGCTACAATATTATCAAGGACTATGGTGGAGGGGGGCACCGCACACGGCTAATAGATCAATGATCAACTGTTGTGTCCATGGGGTGCCCCCTGCCCCCGTATATAAAGGAGTGGAGGAGGGGCCCGGCCAAGGAGGGTGGCGCGCCCTAGGGGGGAGTCCAACTCCCACCAGGAGTAGGACTTCCCTTTTTCCTATTAGGAGTGGGAGAGGGAAGGAAGTGGAAGGAGGGAGGAAGGAAAGGGGGGGCCGGCCCCCCTCCCAATTCGGATTAGGCTTGGGGGGGGGGCGCCCTCTCCCTTGCTCCTTTCCCCTCCTTTCCACTAATGCCCAATAAGGCCCATATACCTCCCGGCGGGTTCCGATAACCTCCCGGTGATCCGGTATTGTCCCAATCTCACCCGGAACCTTTCCGGTGTCCAAATATAGTCGTCCAATATGTCGATCTTTATGTCTTGACCATTTCGAGACTCCTCGTCAAGTCCGTGATCACATCCGGGACTCCAAACAACCTTCTGTACATCAAAATATATAAACTCATAATGAAACTGTCATCGCAACGTTAAGCGTGCGGACCCTACGGGTTCGAGAACAATGTAGACATGACCGTGACACGTCTCCGGTCAATAACCAATAGCGGAACCTGGATGCTCATATTGGCTACTACATATTCTACGAAGATCTTTATCAGTCGGACCGCATAACAACATACGTTTGTTCCCTTTGTCATCGGTATGTTACTTGCCTGAGATTCGATCGTCGGTATCTCAATACCTAGTTCAATCTCGTTACCGGCAAGTCTCTTTACTCTTTCTGTAATACATCATCTTGCAACTAACTTATTAGTTGCATTGCTTGCAAGGCTTAAGTGATGTGCATTACTGCGAGGGCCCAGAGATACCTCTCCGACAATCGGAGTGACAAATCCTAATCTCGAAATACGCCAACCCAACATGTACCTTTGGAGACACCTGTAGAGCACCTTTATAATCACCCAGTTATGTTGTGACGTTTGGTAGCACACAAGGTGTTCCTCCGGTAAACGGGAGTTGCATAATCTCATAGTCACAGGCAAGGTTGTCAGAATCGCGATTTTGAATCGGATCGGAGCTCCAATGGTAAGATCGCAAATCGTAGAATCTTCACTATCAGGATCGCAGAAACGTAGATTCTATGAACTGAAATCGTAGAATCATAGGGGTTAGTTTGGATCGTAAAGTCGTAGAATCGTATAATAGAATCGCGATTCTGACAACCTTGGTCACAGGAACGTGTATAAGTAATGAAGAAAGCAATAGCAACATACTAAACGATCGGGTGCTAAGCTAATGGAATGGGTCATGTCAATCACATCATTCTCCTAATGATGTGATCCCGTTAATCAAATGACGACTCATGTCTATGGTTAGGAAACATAACCATCTTCGATTAACGAGCTAGTCAAGTAGAGGCATACTAGTGACACTTTGTTTGTCTATGTATTCACACAAGTATTACGTTTCCGGTTAATACAATTAGCATGAATAATAAACATTTATCATGATATAAGGAAATAAATAATAACTTTATTATTGCCTCTAGGGCATATTTCCTTCAGTCTCCCACTTGCACTAGAGTCAATAATCTAGATTACACAGTAATGATTCTAACACCCATGGAGCCTTGGTGTTTATCATGTTTTGCTCATGGAAGAGGCTTAGTCAATGGGTCTGCTACATTCAGATCCGTATGCATCTTGCAAATCTCTATGTCTCCCACCTGGACTAGATCCCGGATGGAATTGAAGCGTCTCTTGACGTGATTGGTTCTCTTGTGAAATCTGGATTCCTTTGCCAAGGCAATTGCACCAGTATTGTCATAAAAGATTTTCATTGGACCCGATGCACTAGGTATGAACCTAGATCGGATATGAACTCCTTCATCCAGACTCCTTCGTTTGCTGCTTCCGAAGCAGCTATGTACTCCGCTTCACATGTAGATCCCGCTACGACGCTTTGTTTAGAACTGCACCAACTAACAGCTCCACCGTTTAATGTAAATACGTATCCGATTTGCAATTTAGAATCGTCCGGATCAGTGTTAAAGCTTGCATCAACATAACCATTTACGATGAGCTCTTTGTCACCTCCATATATGAGAAACATATCCTTAGTCCTTTTCAGGTATTTCAGGATGTTCTTGACCGCTGTCCAGTGATCCACTCCTGGATTACTTATAGAAAGGCACACATCAGGTCTGGTACACAGCATTGCATACATGATAGAGCCTATGGCTGAAGCATAGGGAACATCTTTCATTTTCTCTCTATCTTCTGCAGTGGTCGGGCATTGAGTGTTACTCAACTTCACACCTTGTAACACAGGCAAGAATCCTTTCTTTGCTTGATCCATTTTGAACTTCTTCAAAACATTGTCAAGGTATGTGCTTTGTGAAAGTCCAATTAAGCATCTTGATCTATCTCTATAGATCTTAATGCCCAATATGTAAGCAGCTTCACCGAGGTCTTTCATTGAGAAACTCTTATTCAAGTATCCCTTTATGCTATCCAGAAATTCTATATCATTTCCGATTAGCAATATGTCATCCACATATAATATCAGAAATGCTACAGAGCTCCCACTCACTTTCTTGTAAATACAGGCTTCTCCAAAAGTCTGTATAAAACCAAATGCTTTGATCACACTACCAAAGCGTTTATTCCAACTCCGAGATGCTTGCACCAGTCCATAAATGGATCGCTGGAGCTTGCACACTTTGTTAGCTCCCTTTGGATCGACAAAACCTTCCGGCTGCATCATATACAACTCTTCTTCCAGAAATCCATTCAGGAATGCAATTTTGACATCCATCTACCAAATTTCATAATCATAAAATGCAGCAATTGTTAACATGATTCGGACAGACTTAAGCATCGCCACGGGTGAGAAGATTCTTGCCAAACCATAGTTCATAAGGCGTCGTCTCAACGGATTTTGATGGTGACCTATTTAACGTGAATGCGGCCGTCTCTAAAGCATAACCCCAAAACGATAGCGGTAAATCTGTAAGAGACATCATAGATCGCACCATATCAAGTAAAGTACGATTACGACGTCCGTAAACACCATTACGATGTGGTGTTCCGGGTGGTGTGAGTTGCGAAACTATTCCACATTGTTTCAAATGTAAACCAAACTCATAACTCAAATATTCTCCTCCACGATCAGATCGTATAAACTTTATTTTCTTGTTACGATGATTTTCAACTTCACTCTGAAATTCTTTGAACTTTTCGAATGTTTCAGACTTATGTTTCATTAAGTAGATATACCCATATATGCTTAAATCATCTGTGAAGGTGAGAAAATAACGATATCCGCCACGAGGTTCAACATTCATTGGACCACATACATCTGTATGTATGATTTCCAACAAATCTGTTGCTCTCTCCATAGTACCGGAGAACGGCGTTTTAGTCATCTTGCCCATGAGGCACGGTTCGCAAGTACCAAGTGATTCATAATCAAGTGGTTCCAAAAGTCCATCAGTATGGAGTTTCTTCACGCGCTTTACACCGATATGACCTAAACGGCAGTGCCACAAATAAGTTGCACTATCATTATCAACTCTCCATCATTTGGCTTCAACATTATGAATATGTGTATCACTACTATCGAGATTCATCAAAAATAGACCACTCTTCAAGGGTGCATGACCATAAAAGATATTACTCATATAAATAGAACAACCATTATTCTCTGATTTAAATGAATAACCGTCTCGCATCAAACAAGATCCAGATATAATGTTCATGCTCAACGCTGGCACCAAATAACAATTATTTAGGTCTAATACTAATCCCGATGGTAGATGTAGTGGTAGCGTGCCGACCGTGATCACATCGACTTTGGAACCATTTCCCACGCGCATCGTCACCTCGTCCTTCGCCAGTGTTCGCTTAATCCATAGTCCCTGTTTCGAGTTGCAAATATTAGCAACAGAACCAGTATCAAATACCCAGGTGCTACTGCAAGCTCTAGTAAGGTACACATATACCTTTCTTCACCTTGCCATCCTTCTTATCCGCCAAATACTTGGGGCAGTTCCGCTTCCAGTGACCAGTCTGCTTGCAGTAGAAGCACTCAGTTTCAGGTTTAGGTCCAGATTTGGGTTTCTTCTCCTGAGCAGCAACTTGCTTGCTGTTCTTCTTGAAGTTCCCCTTCTTCTTCCCCTTGCCCTTTTTCCTGAAACTAGTGGTCTTGTTGACCATCAACACTTGATGCTCCTTCTTGATTTCTACCTCCGCAGCTTTTAGCATTGCGAAGAGCTCGAGAATTGTCTTATCCATCCCTTGCATATTATAGTTCATTACGAAGCTCTTGTAGCTAGGTGGAAGTGATTGGAGAATTCTGTCAATGACGCAAGCATCCGGAAGATTAACTCCCAGTTGAATTAAGTGATTATTATAACCAGACATTTTGAGTATATGCTCACTGACAGAACTGTTCTCCTCCATCTTGCAGCTATAGAACTTATTGGAGACTTCATATCTCTCAATCCGGGCATTTGCTTGAAATATTAGCTTCAACTCCTGGAACATCTCATATGCTCCATGACGTTCAAAACGTCGTTTAACTCCCGATTCTAAGCCGTAAAGCATGGCACACTTAACTATCGAGTAGTCATCAGCTTCGCTCTGCCAGACGTTCTTAACATCTGGTGTTGCTCCAGCAGCAGGCCTGGCACCCAGTGGTGCTTCCAGGATGTAATTCTTCTGCGCAGCAATGAGGATAATCCTCAAGTTACGGACCCCGTCCGTATAATTGCTACCATCATCTTTCAACTTTGCTTTCTCAAGGAACGCATTAAAATTCAACGGAACAACAACACGGGCCATCTATCTACAATCAAACATAAACAAGCAAGATACTATCAGGTACTAAGTTCATGATAAATTTAAGTTCAATTAATCATATTACTTAAGAACTCCCACTTAGAAAGACATCCCTCTAATCTTCTAAGTGATCACGTGATCCAAATCAACTAAACCATAACCGATCATCATGTGAAATGGAGTAGTTTTCAATGGTGAACATCACTATGTTGATCATATCTACTATATGATTCACGCTTGACCTTTCGGTCTCAGTGTTCCGAGGCCATATCTGCATATGCTAGGCTTGTCAAGTTTAACCTGAGTATTCTGCGTGTGCAAAACTGTCTTGCACCCGTTGTAGATGGACGTAGAGCTTATCACACCCGATCATCATGTGCTGTCTGGGCACGACGAACTTTGGCAATGGTGCATACTCAGGGAGAACACTTTTATCTTCAAATTTAGTGAGAGATCATCTTATAATGCTACTGTCAATCAAAGCAAGATAAGATGCATAAAATATAAACATCACATGCAATCAATATAAGTGATATGGTATGGCCATCATCATCTTGTGCTTGTGATCTCCATCTCCGAAGCATCGTCATGATCACCATCGTCACCGGCGCGACACCTTGATCTCCATCGTAGCATCGTTGTCGTCTCGCCAATCTTATGCTTCCACGACTATCGCTGCCGCTTAGTGATAAAGTAAAGCATATTACAGCGCGATTGCATTGCATACAATAAAGCAACAACCATATGGCTCGTGCCAGTTGCCGATAACTCGGTTACAAAACATGATCATCTCATACAATAAAATTTAGCATCATGTCTTGACCATATCACATCACAACATGCCCTGCAAAAACAAGTTAGACGTCCTCTACTTTGTTGTTGCAAGTTTTACGTGGCTGCTACGGGCTTAGCAAGAACCGTTCTTACCTACGCATCAAAACCACAACGATAGTTTGTCAAGTTGGTGCCATTTTAACCTTCGTAAGGACCGGGCGTAGCCACACTCGGTTCAACTAAAGTTGGAGAAACTGACACCCGCCAGCCACCTATGTTCAAAGCACGTCGGTAGAACCAGTCTCGCGTAAGCGTACGCGTAATGTCGGTCTGGGCCGCTTCATCCAACAATACCGCCGAACCAAAGTATGACATGCTATTAAGCAGTATGACTTATATCGGCCACAACTCACTTGTGTTCTACTCGTGCATATAACATCAACGCATAAAACCTGGCTCGGATGGTACTGTTGGGGAACGTAGTAATTTCAAAAAAATTCCTATGCACACGCAAGATCATGGTGATGCATAGCAACGAGAGGGGAGAGTGTTGTTTACGTACCCTCGTAGACCGGAAGTGGAAGCGTTAGAACAATGCAGTTGATGTAGTCGTACGTCTTCACGGCCCAACTGATGAAGCACCGAAACTACGGCACCTCCGAGTTCTAGCACACGTTCAGCTCGATGACGATCCACGGACTCCGATCCAGAAAATGTCGGGGATGATTTCCGTCAGCACGACGGCGTGGTGACGATCTTGATGTTTTACCGTCGCAGGGCTTCGCCTAAGCACCGCTACAATATTATCGAGGACTATGGTGGAGGGGGGCACCGCACACGGCTAAGAGATCAATGATCAACTGTTGTGTCCATGGGGTGCCCCCCTGCCCCCGTATATAAAGGAGTGGAGGAGGGGGATGGCCAAGGAGGGTGGCGCGCCTTAGGGGGAGTCCAACTCCCACCGGGAGTAGGACTCCCCTTTTTCCTATTAGGAGTGGGAGAGGGAAGGAAGAGGAAGGAGGGAGGAAGGAAAGGGGGGCCCGGCCCCCCTCCCAATTCGGATTGGGCTTCGGGGGGCACCCTCTCCCTTGCTCCTATCCCCTCCTTTCCACTAAGGCCCAATAAGGCCCATATACCTCCCGGGGGGTTCCGATAACCTTATGGTGATCCGGTATTGTCCCAATCTCACCCGGCACCTTTCCGGTGTCCAAATATAGTCGTCCAATATATCGATCTTTATGTCTCGACCATTTCGAGACTCCTCGTCAAGTCCGTGATCATATCCGGGACTCCGAACAACCTTCGGTACATCAAAATATATAAACTCATAATGAAACTGTCATCGTAACGTTAAGCGTGCGGACCCTACGGGTTCGAGAACAATGTAGACATGACCAATAGCGGAACCTGGATGCTCATATTGGCTCCTGCATATTCTACGAAGATCTTTATCGGTCAGACCGCATAACAACATACGTTTGTTCCCTTTGTCATCGGTATGTTACTTGCCCGAGATTCGATCGTCGGTATCTCAATACCTAGTTCAATCTCGTTACCGGCAAGTCTCTTTACTCGTTCTGTAATACATCATATTGCAACTAACTTATTAGTTGCATTGCTTGCAAGGCTTAAGTGATGTGCTTTACCGAGAGGGCCCAGAGATACCTCTCCGACAATCGGAGTGACAAATCCTAATCTCGAAATACGCCAACCCAACATGTACCTTTGGAGACACCTGTAGAGCACCTTTATAATCACCCAGTTATGTTGTGACGTTTGGTAGCACACAAAGTGTTCCTCCGGTAAATGGGAGTTGCATAATCTCATAGTCATAGGAACATGTATAAGTGATGAAGAAAGCAATAGCAACATACTAAACGATCGGGTGCTAAGCTAATGGAATGGGTCATCTCAATCACATCATTCTCCTAATGATGTGATTCCGTTAATCAAATGACAACTCATGTCTATGGTTAGGAAACATAACCATCCTCGATTAACGAGCTAGTCAAGTAGAGGCATACTAGTGACACTTTGTTTGTCTATGTATTCACACAAGTATTACGTTTCCGGTTAATACAATTCTAGCATGAATAATAAATATTTATCATGATATAAGGAAATAAATAATAACTTTATTATTGCCTCTAGGGCATATTTCCTTCAGTCTCCCACTTGCACTAGAGTCAATAATCTAGATTACACAGTAATGATTCTAACACCCATGGAGCCTTGGTGTTGATCATGTTTTGCTCGTGGAAGAGGCTTAGTCAATGGGTCTGCTACATTCAGATCCGTATGCATCATGCAAATCTCTATGTCTCCCACCTGTACTAGATCCCGGATGGAATTGAAGCGTCTCTTGACGTGCTTGGTTCTCTTGTGAAATCTGGATTCCTTTGCCAAGGCAATTGCACCAGTATTGTCACAAAAGATTTTCATTGGACCCGATGCACTAGGTATGACACCTAGATCGGATATGAACTCCTTCATCCAGACTCCTTCGTTTGCTGCTTCCGAAGTAGCTATGTACTCCGCTTCACATGTAGATCCCGCCATGATGCTTTGTTTAGAACTTCACCAACTGACAGCTCCACCGTTTAATGTAAATACGTATCCGGTTTGCGATTTAGAATCGTCCGGATTAGTGTCAAAGCTTGCATCAACGTAACCATTTACGATGAGCTCTTTGTCACCTCCATATACGAGAAACATATCCTTAGTCCTTTTCAGGTATTTCAGGATGTTCTTGACCGCTGTCCAGTGATCCACTCCTGGATTACTTTGGTACCTCCCTGCTAGACTTATAGCAAGTCACACATCAGGTCTGGTACACAGCATTGCATACATGATAGAGCCTATGGCTGAAGCATAGGGAACATCTTTCATTTTCTCTCTATCTTCTGCAGTGGTCGGGCATTGAGTCTTACTCAACTTCACAACTTGTAACACAGGCAAGAATCCTTTCTTTGCTTGATCCATTTTGAACTTCTTCAAAACTTTGTCAAGGTATGTGCTTTGTGAAAGTCCAATTAAGCGTCTTGATCTATCTCTATAGATCTTAATGCCCAATATGTAAGCAGCTTCACCGAGGACTTTCATTGAAAAACTCTTATTCAAGTATCCCTTTATGCTATCCAAAAATTCTATATCATTTCCGATTAGCAATATGTCATCCACATATAATATCAGAAATGCTACAGAGCTCCCACTCACTTTCTCGTAAATACAGGCTTCTCCAAAAGTCTGTATAAAACCAAATGCTTTGATCACACTATCAAAGCGTTTATTCCAGCTCCGAGATGCTTGCACCAGTCCATAAATGGATCGCTGGAGCTTGCACACTTTGTTAGCTCCCTTTGGATCGACAAAACCTTCCGGCTGCATCATATACAACTCTTCTTCCAGAAATCCATTCAGGAATGCAGTTTTGACATCCATCTGCCAAATTTCATAATCATAAAATGCGGCAATTGCTAACATGATTCAGACAGACTTAAGAATCGCCACGGGTGAGAAGGTCTCATCGTAGTCAATCCCTTGAACTTGTCAAAAACCTTTTGCGACAAGTCGAGCTTTGTAGACAGTAACATTACCGTCAACGTCAGTCTTCTTCTTGAAGTTCCATTTATTCTCAATTGATTGCCGATCATTGGGAAAGTCAACCAAAGTCCACACTTTGTTCTCATACATGGATCCCATCTCAGATTTCATGGCTTCAAGCCATTTTGCGGAATCTGGGCTCACCATCGCTTCTTCATAGTTCGTAGGTTCATCATGATCTAGTAGCATGACTTCCAGAACAGGATTACCGTACCACTCTGGTGCAGATCTTACTCTGATTGATCTACGAGGTTCAGTAGTAACTTGTTCTGAAGTTTCATGATCATCATCATTAGCTTCCTCACTAATTGGTGTAGGTGTCACAGAAACCGGTTTCTGTGATGTACTACTTTCCAATAAGGGAGCTGGTACAGTTACCTCATCAAGTTCTACTTTCCTCCCACTCACTTCTTTCGAGAGAAACTCCTTCTCTAGAAAGGATCCATTCTTAGCAACAAATGTCTTGCCTTCGGATCTGTGATAGAAGGTGTACCCAACAGTCTCCTTCGGGTATCCTATGAAGACACATTTCTCCGATTTGGGTTCGAGCTTATCAGGTTGAAGCTTTTTCACATAAGCATCACAGCCCCAAACGTTCAGAAACGACAACTTTGGTTTCTTGCCAAACCATAGTTCATAAGGCGTCGTCTCAACGGATTTTGATGGTGACCTATTTAACGTGAATGCGGCCGTCTCTAAAGAATAACCCCAAAACGATAGCGGTTAATCTGTAAGAGACATCATAGATCACACCATATCAAGTAAAGTACGATCACAACGTTCGGACACACCATTACGATGTGGTGTTCCGGGTGGCGTGAGTTGTGAAACTATTCCACATTGTTTCAATCATCGGTATGTTACTTGCCCGAGATTCGATCGTCGGTATCTCAATACCTAGTTCAATCTCGTTACCGGCAAGTCTCTTTACTCGTTCCATAATGCATCATCCTGCAACTAACTCATTAGTTGCAATGCTTGCAAGGCTTATAGTGATGTGCATTACCAAGTTGGCCCAGAGATACCTCTCCGACAATCGGAGTGACAAATCCTAATCTCAAAATACGCCAACCCAACAAGTACCTCCGGAGACACCTATAGAGCACCTTTATAATCACCCAGTTACGTTGTGACGTCTGGTAGCACACAAAGTGTTCCTCCGGTAAACGGGAGTTGCATAATCTCATAGTTATAGGAACATGTATAAGTCATGAAGAAAGCAATAGCAACATACTAAACGATCGGGTGCTAAGCTAATGGAATGGGTCATGTCAATCACATCATTCTCCTAATGATGTGATCCCGTTAATCAAATGACAACTCATGTCTATGGTTAGGAAACATAACCATCTTCGATTAATGAGCTAGTCAAGTAGAGGCGTACTAGTGACACTTTGTTTGTCTCTGTATTCACACAAGTATTACGTTTCTGGTTAATACAATTCTAGCATGAATAATAAACATTTATCATGATATAAGGAAATAAATAATAACTTTATTATTGCCTCTAGGGCATATTTCCTTCATCATCAACCTCCAGTATGCTGATGACACTATCCTATTTGTTGATGGTGATCCATCTATGGCTACTAATCTCAAATGGGCGTTGACTTGTTTTGAACAAGTCTATGGGATGAAAACCAATTACCTGAAAAGTGAAATGATTCCTATGAACCTTGATGAGGGTGAGATAGACTCCCTTCACTGCTATTTTTGGGTGTCCTATAGGTAAATTTCCCATTAAATACCTAAGAACCCCCCTTCACTTTGACAACCTTTCTAGGGAGGATATCCAACATCTAGTGGACAAGATTCTAAAAAGAATTGCAAGTTGGAGGGAGAAGCTTCTTTCTTGTGCTGCTAGGCTTACATTCATAAAATCTTGTTTGACAAGTATTCCTTACTAGGGAACATTGCATGGGAAACAAAAAATTTCCTGCGCTCACCAAGATCAATATAGGAGATGACCATCTATGAGAGGAGAGATTGGATCTGCATACCCTTGTAGATCGCTAAGCGGAAGCGCTAAGAAACGCGGTTGATGTAGTCGAACATCTTCGTGATCGAATCACAATCCTTCCACGAACTCCCGATCAAGTACTGAATGGACGACACCTCCGCGCTCAACACACGTATAGCTTGATGACACCTTCACCTCCTCGATCCAGCGAGCAAGGATGAAGTAGTAGCTCAAGTTTCCGGCGGCACGACGGCGTGGCGGCGGTGGCGGTGGAGAAATTTAAGCAGGGCTTCGCCAAGCCTAGAGGAGAAGGGGAGGAGCTATGAGGGAGAGGAAGGGCAGCGCCGTGGCAATGATGGGTGCGGCTGCCCTCCCTCTCTACCTCTATATATAGTGCGAAGGGAGGAGGGGTGGGGTTCCCTAGGGTTTCCCCCTAGGTGGGGTGGCGGCCACCAAGGGGAGGGGCCCTAGGGTTTGGGTGGCACCCCTAGGAGCCTTGTCTCCCAAGAAAAGGGGGCGTCGGTCCTAGGGGGCGCCGTGTCCTCCTGGCCGAGTGGGCTAGGGTTTGGGGCGACGCCCAGCCCCTCGTGGGCTGGTGTGCCCCCTTTTCCTTGGCCCATGAGGCCCCAACACTTGTCGGGGCCCCCTAAAACCCTTTTCGGTCTTCCGGCGATAACCCGGTACCTCCCGGAACACTTTCGGAGTCCGATTCCCTTCATCCTATATATCAATCTTCACCTCCGGACCATTCCGGAGTTCCCCGTCATGTCCAGGATCTCACTCGGGACTCTGGACAACCTTCAGTCACAAATACAATAACTCCACTATACTCAGATCGTCACCAAATGTTAAGTGTGTAGACCCTGCGATGTCCGGGTTCGAGAACTATGCAGACATGACCAAGACACCTCTATGATCAATAACCAATAGCGGGACCTGGATTTTCCATATTGCCTCCAGCATATTTGATACATCTCCAACGTATCTATAATTTTCGATTGTTCCATGCTGTTATATTATGAATCTTGGATGTTTTACAATCATTTTATAGTCATTTTATATCATTTTTTGGTACTAACCTATTGACATAGTGCCAAGTGCCAGTTGTTGTTTTTTGCATGTTTTTTACATCGCAGGAAATCAATACCAAACCGAGTTCAAATGCAACGAAACTTCACGGAGATTTGTTTGGGACCAGAAGACACCCAATGGGCCAAGGTTGCGCCTGGGGGGTGCTCCTAGGGGAGCACAACCCACCAGGGCACGCCAGGAGGCCCAGGCACGCCCTGGTGGGTTGTGCCCACCTCAGGTGCCCCCTAGACCGCCTCTTTGCTCTATAAATACCCCAATATTCTAGAAATCCTAGAGGAGTCGACGTAAATCAATTCCAGCCACCGCAGAGTCCAGAACCACCAGATCCAATCTAGACACCATCACGGAGGGGTTCACCACTTCCATTGGTGCCACTTCGATGGTGCATGAGTAGTTCTTTGTAGACCTTCGGTCCATAGTCAGTAGCTAGATGGCTTCCTCTTTCTCGCTGGATTCTCAATACAATGGTCTCTGGGAGATCCATATGATGTAACTCTTTTTGTGTTGTGTTTGTTGGGATAGGATGAACTTTGAGCTTATGATCAGATCTATCTTTTTATATCCATGAAAGTTATTTGATTTTCTTTGATCTCTTATATGCATGATTGCTTATAGCCTCGTATTTCTTCTTCAATATTTGGGTTTTGTTTGGCAAACTTGATCTATTTATCTTGCAATGGGAATAGGTGCTTTTTAGTGGGTTCGATCTTACGGTGCTTGATCCTAGTAACAGAAGGGGAACGACACGTATGTATCGTTGCTACTAAGTGTAAAATGATGGGGTCTATCTGTCATGGGAACGATTCCGACAATAATAAGGGATAGGGTGAAGGAGCATGATCTATCAAGATGCAAATGGGTGACATGTTAGTTTTAGCGAGTTTGGGCCTCTCACGGTGGAGATAACAACCCTACGTCTCATCCTCCAGAGAGGCTTTGTTTTATCAGAGTTTGTATCCAGACATTACAATGAGAGAGAGAGAGAGGAACGGATCCCCATGCCAGAGCTAAGTCCTGAGACTAATGGCGAGAGAGTAGAGGGACAAGAATGAGAGAGGAGAAAATGCCCCCCAATCCTAGTGGTGGGGGTGGCTTATATAGAGTGTGCCACCCCCTCACCTCCTATGTTACAAAGTGGGATATGAATGCCATAATGCCAGCTCACTACCAGGCCTTCACTATGAGAATGATGCTTTGAGTGCTTTGCTGCATGCTGGTCTTCGTATACCCGAGTGAGTTGTACGGTCGAGTGGTGAACTGCCATATGAGTGGATGGTATGCTGCTTGTCCGAGTGGATAGTATGTCTGTAGCAGAAGCTTGGGCGACTCAAGCGTCATTGTAACGACATTGGTGAGCTGATGGCGGCTCTAGTTATGTATGCCGACTCTGATGGTACCAAGGACCCCGATTCAGAGGATGAAAGATCAGGAAAACTCCTCATTATCAGAGCGGCGGTTCAAGTTCTGGTTTTCAAGGTCATGGAGGCGGCGGTTCAAGTTCCGGTTTTCAAGGTCACGGTAACCAGGGTGGTTACAATCCGCAGAGTAATCAGGGGAATCAACAGCAGCAGCAGTCCGGTTATCAGACCAATCCGAAACAATTAAATAGTGGGCAGTACCATGTTTTCACCACCAGTTTGTGCAAAAGGGATCAGAAGCTTCACAAGAGAGCCGTGAACGCAGCTGAGCCGGAGGTCCCACGTTATCTACAATGGTCGGAGCAGCATATCGTATGGAGTCGATAGGATCATCCGCCCCGGGTTGATAATCCGGGTCATCTGGCTTGATGCATAGAAGAATTATGTCCTTGATGCACCGCTTGGTGACAGACCTATTGCAGGAGAAGATGCAGACATTATGAACGTTGGACAAGCTCGGTATGATGACTACTTGATAGTTTAGTGCACCATGCTTTACGTCTTAGAACCGGGACTTCAAAAATGTTTTGAACTCCATGGAGCATATAAGATGTTCCAAGAGTTGAAATTGGTATCTCATACTCATGCCCGTGTCAAGAGGTATGAGACCTCTGACAGTACTTTGCCTACAAGATAGAGGAGAATAGCTCAACGAGTGAGCATGTGCTCAGAATGTCTGAGTACTACAATCACTTGAATCAAGTGGGAGTTAATCATCTCGATAAGATAGTGATTGAAAGAGTTCTCTTGTCACTACCACCAAGTTAATAGAACTTCGTGATGAACTATAATATGCAAGGGATAATGGAAACGATTCCCAAAGCTCTTTGCGGTGCTAAAATCGACGAAGGTAGAAATCCAGAAAAAGCATCAAGTGTTGATGGTTGACAAGACCACTAGTTTCAAGTAAAAGGGCAAGGGAAAGAAAGGGAACTTCAAGAAGAATGGCAAGCAAGTTGTGACTCCCATGAAGAAGCCCAAAGCTAGACCCAAGCCTGAAACTAACCCCGAGTCATGGAGGCGGCGGTTTTCAAGGTCATGGTAACCAGGGTGGTTATAATCCGCAGAGTAATTAGGGAAATCAATAGCAACAGCAATCCGGTTACCAAAGCAATCAGAAACAATTAAATAGTGGGCAATACCACGTTTTCACCACCAGTTTGTGTAAAAGGGATCAGAAGCTTCATAAGAGAGATGTGAACGCAGTTGAGCCGGCGGTCCCACGTTATCTACGATGGTCGGAGCAGCCTATCATATGGAGTCGAGAGGATCATCCGCCCCGGGTTGATAAACTGAGTCATCTGGCTTTGGTGGTGGTGAAGGAAATATGCCCTAGAGGCAATAATAAAGTTGTTATTTATATTTCCTTATATCATGATAAATGTTTATTATTCATGCTAGAATTGTATTAATCGGAAACTTAGTACATGTGTGAATACATAGACAAACAGAGTGTCACTAGTATGCCTCTACTTGACCAGCTCATTAATCAAAGATGGTTAAGATTCCAAGCCATGGACAAAGAGTTGTCATTTCATAAGCGGGATCACATCATTAGAGAATGATGTGATTGACTTGAACCATCCGTTAGCTTAGCACGATGATCGTTACAGTTTCATTGCTACTGCTTTCTTCATGACTTATACATGTTCCTCAGACTATGAGATTATGCAACTCCTGAGTACCGAAGGAACACCTTGTGTGCTACCGAACATCACAACGTAACTGGGTGATTATAAAGATGCTATACGTGGCCAGGGGGCACCCCATAGACACACAAGTAGATCATTGATCCCTTAGCCGTGTGCGGTGCCCCCTCCACCATAATCCACCTCGGTCATATCATCGTAGTGCTTAGGCGAAGCCCTGCGACGGTAGCATCATCATCACCGTAATCACGCCGTCGTGCTGACGAAGCTCTCCCTCGACACTCAGCTGGATCGAGAGTTCGTGGGACGTCACCAAGCCGAATGTGTGCAGATCGCGGAGCTGCCGTACTTTCGGTACTAGGATCGGTCGATCGTGAAGATGTACGACTACATCAACCGCGTTGTCATAACGCTTCCGCTTACGTTCTACAAGGGTATGTAGACAACACTCTCCCCTATCATAGCTATGCATCACCATGATCTTGCGTGTGCGTAGGAAATTTCCAAAATTACTACGTTCCCCAACAGTGGCATCCGAGCCAGGTTTATGCGTAGATGTTATATGCACGAGTAGAACACAAAGGAGTTGTGGGCGTGGGTATATACATATTGCTTGCCGTCACTAGTTGTTTCTTGATTCGGCGGTATTTTTGGATGAAGCGTCCCAGACCGACATTATGCGTACACTTACGCGAGACTGGTTCTACCAATGTGCTTCGCACACAGGTGGCTGGTGGGTGTCAGTTTCTCCAACTTTAGTTGAATCAGATTCAATGAACAGGGTTCTTTCTGAAGATCAAAAAGCAATCACTATACCGCGTTGTGGTTTTTGATGCGTAGGTAAGAACGGTTCTTGCTCAGCGCCCGTAGCAGCCACGTAAAACTTGCAACAACAAAGTAGAAGACGTCTAACTTGTTTTTGCAGGGCTTGTTGTGATGCGATATGGTGAAGACGTGATGACATATAAGTTGTTGTATGAGATGATCATGTTTTGTTGAAGTTATCGGCAACTGGCAGAAGCCTTATGGTTGTCTCTTTATTGCATACGATGCAAGCGCCAAATAATTGCTTTACTTTATCGCTATGCGATAGCAATAGTTGCAAGAGCAATAGTTGGCGAGACGACCATAGGCAACAACCCCCTTACTCGGGTTTGTGTTTTAGTCACTCACCAACCCACTATAAGCGAATCATGAACGTATTGCAACACCCTACAGCGGGAACCCCTCACGCTTGCGCGACACGAAGGGCACCATAGGACATCGTCAAAGTAAAACATAATCCTCATACCAATCTAGATCATCAATCAACCCAAAGACAAAAGATATCTACTCAAAACAGCATAGGATGGCAACACATCATTGGATCATAATATGTGGCATAAAGCACCATGCTCAAGTAGGGATTACAGCGGGATGCGGGAGAGTGGAACGCGTAAAAAGAGATGAGGGTGATGATGATGATGGTGATGTTGATGAAGACGATCACTGCAGCGATGATTCCCCTCCCGATGGCACTCTGGTGCCACCGAGAGAGAGGAGGAGAGGTTCTCCCCCTTGTGCTTCCTCCTCCATGGCATCCCCCTAGATGGGGAGATGTTCTCCCTCTGGTCCTTGGCCTTCATGGTGATAATGGCCCCTCCGGGATCCTCCTCCATGCCCTTCAGTGATGATGGCCCCCTCCGGCAGGGTGCCAGAGAGGGCCTAGATTGGTTTTCGGTGGCTACAGAGGCTTTTGGCGGCGGAACTCCCGATCTAGGTTAATTTTCCGAGGTTTCTGTATTTATAGGAATTTTTGGCGTCGGTCTCACGTCAAGGAGGTGCCCGAGACATCCACGAGGTAGGACTGCACGCCTGGGGGGGGGGTGGGCGCGCCCCCCACCCTCATGGACGCCCGGGGACTCTCGTGGCCCAACTCTTTTACTCCGGGGTCTTCTTTTGTTCCATAAAAAATCGTCAAAAATTGGCACGCCAATTGGACTCCGTTTGATATTCCTTTTCTGTAAAACTTAAAAACAAGGAAAAACAGAAACTAGCACTGGGCACTAGGTTAATAGGTTAGTCCCAAAAATCATATAAAATAGCATATAAATGCATATAAAACATCCAAGGTTGATAATATAATAGCATGAATACTTCATAAATTATAGATACATTGGCGACGTATCAAGGGTATGTAGACAACACTCTCCCCTATCGTTGCTATGCATCACCATGATCTTGCGTGTGCGTAGGAAATTTTGGAAATTACTATGTTCCCCAACAGTGGCATTCGAGCCAGGTTTATGCGTAGATGTTATATGCACGAGTAGAACACAAAGGATTTGTGGGCGTGGGTATATACATTACGCGTACGCTTACGCGAGACTGGTTCTACCGACGTGCTTCGCACACAGGTGGCTGGTGGGTGTCAGTTTCTCCAACTTTAGTTGAAATGGATTCAATGAACAGGGTTTCTTTCTGAAGATCAAAAAGCGTGAATCATATAGTAGATATGATCAACATAGTGATGTTCACCATTGAAAACTACTCCATCTCACGTGATGATCGGACATGGTTTAGTTGATTTGGATCACCTGATCATTTAGATGACTAGAGGGATGTCTATCTAAGTGGAAGTTCTTAAGTAATATGATTAATTGAACTTTAATTTATCATGAACTTAGTCCTGATAGTATTTGCATAACTATGTTGTAGATCAATAGCTCGCGGTGTAGCTCCACATTTATTTTTGATATGTTCCTAGAGAAAAACTATGTTGAAAGATGATAGTAGAAATGATGCGGACTCGGTCCGTGATCTGAGGATTATCCTCATTGCTGCATAGAAGAATTATGTCCTTGATGCACCGCTTGGTGACAGACCTATTGAAGGAGAAGATGCGGACATTATGAACGTTGGACAAGCTCGGTATGATGACTACTTGATAGTTTAGTGCACCATGCTTTACGGCTTAGAACCGGGACTTCAAAAATGTTTTGAACTCCATGGAGCATATAAGATGTTCCAAGAGTTGAAATTGGTATCTCATACTCATGCCCGTGTCAAGAGGTATGAGACCTCTGACAGTACTTTGCCTACAAGATAGAGGAGAATAGCTCAACGAGTGAGCATGTGCTCAGAATGTCTGAGTACTACAATCACTTGAATCAAGTGGGAGTTAATCATCTCGATAAGATAGTGATTGAAAGAGTTATCTTGTCACTACCACCAAGTTAATAGAACTTCGTGATGAACTATAATATGCAAGGGATAATGGAAACGATTCCCAAAGCTCTTTGCGGTGCTAAAATCGACGAAGGTAGAAATCCAGAAAAAGCATCAAGTGTTGATGGTTGACAAGACCACTAGTTTCAAGTAAAAGGGCAAGGGAAAGAAAGGGAACTTCAAGAAGAATGGCAAGCAAGTTGTGACTCCCATGAAGAAGCCCAAAGCTAGACCCAAGCCTGAAACTAACCCCGAGTCATGGAGGCGGCGGTTTTCAAGGTCATGGTAACCAGGGTGGTTATAATCCGCAGAGTAATTAGGGAAATCAATAGCAACAACAATCCGGTTACCAAAGCAATCAGAAACAATTAAATAGTGGGCAATACCATGTTTTCACCACCAGTTTGTGTAAAAGGGATCAGAAGCTTCAGAAGAGAGATGTGAACGCAGTTGAGCCGGCGGTCCCACGTTATCTACGATGGTCGGAGCAGCCTATCATATGGAGTCGAGAGGATCATCCGCCCCGGGTTGATAATCTGAGTCATCTGGCTTTGGTGGTGGTGAAGGAAATATGCCCTAGAGGCAATAATAAAGTTGTTATTTATATTTCCTTATATCATGATAAATGTTTATTATTCATGCTAGAATTATATTAATCGGAAACTTAGTACATGTGTGAATACATAGACAAACAGAGTGTCACTAGTATGCCTCTACTTGACCAGCTCATTAATCAAAGATGGTTAAGATTCCAAGCCATGGACAAAGAGTTGTCATTTCATAAGCGGGATCACATCATTAGAGAATGATGTGATTGACTTGAACCATCCATTAGCTTAGCACGATGATCGTTACAGTTTCATTGCTACTGCTTTCTTTAGGACTTATACATGTTCCTCAGACTATGAGATTATGCAACTCCCGAGTACCGAAGGAACACCTTGTGTGCTACCGAACATCACAACGTAACTGGGTGATTATAAAGATGCTCTACAGGTGTCTCCGATGGTGTTTGTTGAGTTGGCATAGATCAAGATTAGGATTTGTCACTCCGTGTATCGGAGAGGTATCTCTGGGCCCTCTCGGTAATGCACATCACTATAAGCCTTGCAAGCATTGTGACTAATGATTAAGTTGCGGGATGATGCATTACGGAACGAGTAAAGAGACTTGCCGGTAACGAGATTGAACTAGGTATGAGGATACCGACGATCGAATCTCGGGCAAGTGACATACCGATGACAAAGGGAACAACGTTGTTGTTATGCGGTTTGACCGATAAAGATCTTCGTAGAATATGTAGGAGCAAATATGAGAATCCAGGTTCCGCTATCGGTTATTGACCGGAGATGAGTCTCGGTCATGTCTACATAGTTCTCGAACCCGTAGGGTCTGCACGCTTAACGTTCTGTGACGATTTGTATTATGAGTTATGTGACTTGATGACCGAAGTTTGTTCGGAGTCCCGGATGAGATCGGGGACATGACGAGGAGTCTCTAAATGGTCAAGATGTAAAGATCGATATATTGGAAGGCTATATTCAGTCATCAGAAAGGTTCTGAGTGATTCAGGTATTTTTCGGAGTACCGGGGAGTTACGGGAATTCGTATTGGGCCTTAATGGGCCATACGGGAAAGGAGAGAAAGGCCTCAAGGGTGGCCGCGCCCGTTCCCCATAGACTGGTCCGAATTGGACTAGGGAAAGGGGCGCCCCTTCCTTCCTTCTCCTTCTCCCTTCCCTTTTCCCTATTCCATGAGGGAGGTGGAATCCTATTAGGACTAGGGAGTCCTAGTAGGACTCCACACTTTGGACGCGCCCTATGATTACCGGCCGCCTCCTCCCTCCATCCTTTATATACGTGGCCTGGGGGCACCCCAAAGACACACAAGTTGATCATGGATCCCCTAGCCATATGCGGTGCCCCCTCCACCATAATCCACCTCGGTCATATCATCGTAGTGCTTAGGCGAAGCCCTGCGACGGTAGCATCATCATCACCGTAATCACGCCGTCGTGCTGACGAAGCTCTCCCTCGACACTCAGCTGGATCGAGAGTTCGTGGGATGTCACCAAGCCGAATGTGTGCAGATCGCGGAGCTGCCGTACTTTCGGTACTAGGATCGGTCGATCGTGAAGATGTACGACTACATCAACCGCGTTGTCATAACGCTTCCGCTTACGTTCTACAAGGGTATGTAGACAACACTCTCCCCTATCATAGCTATGCATCACCATGATCTTGCGTGTGCGTAGGAAATTTCCAAAATTACTACATTCCCCAACAGTGGCATCCGAGCCAGGTTTATGCGTAGATGTTATATGCACGAGTAGAACACAAAGGAGTTGTGGGCATGGGTATATACATATTGCTTGCCGTCACTAGTTGTTTCTTGATTCGGAGGTATTTTTGGATGAAGCGTCCCAGACCGACATTATGTGTACACTTACGCGAGACTGGTTCTACCGACGTGCTTCGCACACAGGTGGCTGGTGGGTGTCAGTTTCTCCAACTTTAGTTGAATCAGATTCAATGAACAGGGTTCTTTCTGAAGATCAAAAAGCAATCACTATACCGCGTTGTGGTTTTTGATGCGTAGGTAAGAACGGTTCTTGCTCAGCGCCCGTAGCAGCCACGTAAAACTTGCAACAACAAAGTAGAAGATGTCTAACTTGTTTTTGCAGGGCTTGTTGTGATGCGATATGGTGAAGACGTGATGACATATAAGTTGTTGTATGAGATGATCATGTTTTGTTGAAGTTATCGGCAACTGGCAGAAGCCTTATGGTTGTCTCTTTATTGCATACGATGCAAGCGCCAAATAATTGCTTTACTTTATCGCTATGCGATAGCAATAGTTGCAAGAGCAATAGTTGGCGAGACGACCATAGGCAACAACCCCCTTACTCGGGTTTGTGTTTTAGTCACTCACCAACCCACTATAAGCGAATCATGAACGTATTGCAACACCCTACAGCGGGAACCCCTCACGCTTGCGCGACACGAAGGGCACCATAGGACAGCGTCAAAGTAAAACATAATCCTCATACCAATCTAGATCATCAATCAACCCAAAGACAAAAGATATCTACTCAAAACATCATAGGCTGGCAACACATCATTGGATCATAATATGTGGCATAAAGCACCATGCTCAAGTAGAGATTACAGCGGGGTGCGGGAGAGTGGAACGCGTAAAAAGAGATGAGGGTGATGATGATGATGGTGATGTTGATGAAGAAGATCACTGCAGCGATGATTCCCCTCCCGATGGCACTCTGGTGCCACCGAGAGAGAGGAGGAGAGGTTCTCCCCCTTGTGCTTCCTCCTCCATGGCCTCCCCCTAGATGGGGAGATGTTCTCCCTCTGGTCCTTGGCCTTCATGGTGATAATGGCCCCTCCGGGATCCTCCTCCATGCCCTTCAGTGATGATGGCCCCCTCCGGCAGGGTGCCAGAGAGGGCCTAGATTGGTTTTCGGTGGCTACAGAGGCTTTTGGCGGCGGAACTCCCGATCTAGGTTAATTTTCCGAGGTTTCTGTATTTATAGGAATTTTTGGCGTCGGTCTCACGTCAAGGAGGTGCCCGAGACATCCACGAGGTAGGACTGCACGCCTGGGGGGGGGGGGTGGGCGCGCCCCCCACCCTCGTGGACGCCCGGGGACTCTCGTGGCCCAACTCTTTTACTCCGGGGTCTTCTTTTGTTCCATAAAAATCGTCAAAAATTGGCACGCCAATTGGACTCCGTTTGATATTCCTTTTCTGTAAAACTTAAAAACAAGGAAAAACAGAAACTGGCACTGGGCACTAGGTTAATAGGTTAGTCCCAAAAATCATATAAAATAGCATATAAATGCATATAAAACATCCAAGGTTGATAATATAATAGCATGAATACTTCATAAATTATAGATACGTTGGCGACGTATCAAGGGTATGTAGACAACACTCTCCCCTATCGTTGCTATGCATCACCATGATCTTGCGTGTGGGTAGGAAATTTTCGAAATTACTATGTTCCCCAATAGTGGCATTCGAGCCAGGTTTATGCGTAGATGTTATATGCATGAGTAGAACACAAAAGATTTGTGGGCGTGGGTATATACATTACGCGTACGCTTACGCGAGACTGGTTCTACCGACGTGCTTCGCACACAGGTGGCTGGTGGGTGTCAGTTTCTCCAACTTTAGTTGAAACGGATTCAATGAACAGGGTTTCTTTCTGAAGATCAAAAAGCGTGAATCATATAGTAGATATGATCAACATAGTGATGTTCACCATTGAAAACTACTCCATCTCACATGATGATCGGACATGGTTTAGTTGATTTGGATCACCTGATCATTTAGATGACTAGAGGGATGTCTATCTAAGTGGAAGTTCTTAAGTAATATGATTAATTGAACTTTAATTTATCATGAACTTAGTCCTGATAGTATTTGCATAACTATGTTGTAGATCAATAGCTCGCGGTGTAGCTCCACATTTATTTTTGATATGTTCCTAGAGAAAAACTATGTTGAAAGATGATAGTAGAAATGATGCGGACTCGGTCCGTGATCTGAGGATTATCCTCATTGCTGCATAGAAGAATTATGTCCTTGATGCACCGCTTGGTGACAGACCTATTGAAGGAGAAGATGCGGACATTATGAACGTTGGACAAGCTCGGTATGATGACTACTTGATAGTTTAGTGCACCATGCTTTACGGCTTAGAACCGGGACTTCAAAAATGTTTTGAACTCCATGGAGCATATAAGATGTTCCAAGAGTTGAAATTGGTATCTCATACTCATGCCCGTGTCAAGAGGTATGAGACCTCTGACAGTACTTTGCCTACAAGATAGAGGAGAATAGCTCAACGAGTGAGCATGTGCTCAGAATGTCTGAGTACTACAATCACTTGAATCAAGTGGGAGTTAATCATCTCGATAAGATAGTGATTGAAAGAGTTATCTTGTCACTACCACCAAGTTAATAGAACTTCGTGATGAACTATAATATGCAAGGGATAATAGAAACGATTCCCAAAGCTCTTCGCGGTGCTGAAATCGACGAAGGTAGAAATCCAGAAAAAGCATCAAGTGTTGATGGTTGAAAAGACCACTAGATTCAAGTAAAAGGGCAAGGGAAAGAAAGGGAACTTCAAGAAGAATGGCAAGCAAGTTGTGACTCCCATGAAGAATCCCAAAGCTAGACCCAAGCCTGAAACTAACCCCGAGTCATGGAGGCGGCGGTTATCAAGGTCATGGTAACCAGGGTGGTTATAATCCACAGAGTAATTAGGGAAACCAATAGCAACAGCAATCCGGTTACCAAAGCAATCAGAAACAATTAAATAGTGGGCAATACCACGTTTTCACCACCAGTTTGTGTAAAAGGGATCAGAAGCTTCACAAGAGAGATGTGAACGCAGTTGAGCCGGCTGTCCCACGTTATCTACGATGGTCGGAGCAGCCTATCAAATATGCCCTAGAGGCAATAATAAAGTTGTTATTTATATTTCCTTATATCATGATAAATGTTTATTATTCATGCTAGAATTGTATTAATCGGAAACTTAGTACATGTGTGAATACATAGACAAACAGAGTGTCACTAGTATGCCTCTACTTGACTAGCTCATTAATCAAAGATGGTTAAGTTTCCTAGCCATGGACAAAGAGTTGTCATTTGATAAGCAGGATCACTTCATTAGAGAATGATGTGATTGACTTGACCCATCTGTTAGCTTAGCACGATGATCGTTACAGTTTCATTGCTACTGCTTTCTTCATGACTTATATATGTTCCTCAGACTATGAGATTATGCAACTCCCAAATACCGGAGGAACACCTTGTGTGCTACCGAATGTCACAACGTAACTGGATGATTATAAAGATGATCTACAGGTGTCTCCGATGGTGTTTGTTTAGTTGGCATAGATCAAGATAAAGATTTGTTACTCCGTGTATCGGAGAGGTATCTCTGGGCCCTCTCGGCAATGCACATCACTATAAGCCTTGCAAGCATTGTGACTAATGAGTTAGTTGCAGGATGATGCATTACAGAACGAGTAAAGAGACTTGCCGGTAACGAGAATGAACTAGGTATGAGGATACCGACGATCGAATCTCGGACAAGTAACATACCGATGAGAAAGGGAACAACGTATGTTGTTATGCGGTTTGACCGATAAAGATCTTCGTAGAATATGTAGGAGCCAATATGAGCATCCAGGTTCCGCTATCGGTTATTGACCGGAGATGAGTCTCGGTCATGACTACATGATACGTCTCCAACGTATCTATAATTTTTGATTGTTCCATGCTATTATATTATCAACTTTGGATGTTTTATATGCATTTATATGATATTTTATATGATTTTTTGGGACTAACCTATTAACGTAGAGCGTAGTGCCAGTTTCTGTTTTTTCCTTGTTTTAGAGTATCGCAGAAAAGGAAAATCAAACAGAGTCCAATTGACCTGAAACTTCACGGGACTTATTTTTTGAACGGAAGCAATCCAGAAGACTTGGGGTGTACGTAAGGGAAGCAATGAGGAAGGCACGAGGCAGGGGGGTGCGCCCTCCACCCTCGTGGGCCCCTCGTGGCCCCCCTGACGTACTTCTTCCTCCTATATATACCCATATACCTTAAAAACTTCGGGGAGCACAATAGATCAGGAGTTCCGCCGCCAAAAGCCTCCGTAGCCACCGAAAACCAATCTAGACCCATTCCGGCACCCTGCCGGAGGGGGAACCCCTCTCCGGTGGCCATCTTCATCATCCCGGTGCTCTCCATGACGAGGAGGGAGTAGTTCTCCCTCGGGGCTGAGGGTATGTACCAGTAGCTATGTGTTTGATCTCTCTCTCGTGTTCTTGAGGTGGTACGATCTTGATGTATCGCGCTTTGCTATTATTGTTGGACCTTATGATGTTTCTCCCCCTCTACTCTTTTTTAATGGATTGAGTTTTCTCTTTGAAGTTATCTTATCGGATTGAGTCTTTAAGGATTTGAGAACACTTGATGTATGTCTTGCGCGGGATACCCGTGGTGACAATGGGGTATTCTATTGATCCACTTGATGTATGTTTTGGTGATCAACTTGCGGGTTCGCCCATGAACCTATGCATAGGGATTGACACACATTTTTGTCTTGACTCTCCGGTAGAATCTTTGGGGCACTCTTTGAAGTATTTTGTGTTGGTTTGAATAGATGAATCTGAGATTGTGTGATGCATATCATATAATCATACCCACGGATACTTGAGGTGACATTGGAGTATGTAGGTGACATTAGGGTTTTGGTTGATTTGTGTCTTAAGGTGTTATTCTAGTATGAACTCTATGATAGATGGAACGGAAAGAATAGCTTTATGTTATTTTACAAGGGACTCTTGAATAGGTCGATCAGAAAGGATAACTTTGAGGTGGTTTCTTACCCTACCATAATCTCTTCGTTTGTTCTCCGCTATTAGTGACTTTGGAGTGACTCTTTGTTGCATGTTGAGGGATAGTTATATGATCCAAATATGTTATTGTTGTTGAGAGAACTTGCACTAGCGAAAGTATGAACCCTAGGCCTTGTTTCAACGCATTGCAATACCGTTTGTGCTCACTTTTATCATTAGTTACCTTGCTGTTTTTATATTTTTTCAGATTACAAAAACCTTTATCTACCATCCATATATCACTTGTATCACCATCTCTTCGCCGAACTAGTGCACCTATACAATTTACCATTGTACTGGGTGTGTTGGGGACACAAGAGACTCTTTGTTATTTGGTTGCAGGGTTGCTTGAGAGAGACCATGTTCATCCTATGCCTCCTACGGAATGATAAACCTTAGATCATACACTTGAGGGAAATTTGCTACTGTCCTACAAACCTCTGCACTTGGAGGCCCAACAACGTCTACAAGAAGAAGATTGTGTAGTAGACATCACTACATAGTTCTCGAACCTGTAGGGTCCACACGCTTAACGTTCTGTGACGATTTGTATTATGAGTTATGTCATTTGATGAACGAAGTTTGTTCGGAGTTCCGGATGAGATTCGGGACATGACGAGGAGTCTCGAAATGGTCGAGACATAAAGATCGATATATTGGAAGGCTATATTCGTACATCGAAAGGTTCCGAGTGATTCAGATATTTTTCGGAGTACCGGAGAGTTACAGGAATTCGTATTGGGCCTTAATGGGCCATACGGGAAAGGAGAGAAAGGCCTCAAGGGTGGCCGCGCCCCTCCCCATAGACTGGTCCGAATTGGACTAGGGAAAGGGGGCGCCCCCTTCCTTCCTTCTCCTTCTCCCTTCCCTTTTTTCCTATTCCTTGTGGGAGGTGGAATCCTACTAGGACTAGGGAGTCCTAGTAGGACTCCACACTCTGGGCGCGCCCTATGATGGCCGGCCTCCTCCTCCCTCCATCCTTTATATACGTGGCCAGGGGGCACCCCATAGACACACAAGTAGATCATTGATCCCTTAGCCGTGTGCGGTGCCCCCTCCACCATAATCCACCTCGGTCATATCATCGTAGTGTTTAGGCGAAGCCCTGCGACGGTAGCATCATCATCACCGTCATCACACCGTCATGCTGACGAAGCTCTCCCTTGACACTCAGTTAGATCGAGAGTTCGTGGGACGTCAACGAGCCGAATGTGTGCAGATCGCAGAGCTGCCGTACTTTCAGTACTAGGATCGTTCGATCGTGAAGACGTACGATTATATCAACCGCGTTGTCATAACACTTCCGCTTACGGTCTACGAGGGTTTATAATCCCCAAGTGCAAGGAATCAGCGTAGCAATTTCCAAAGTTGGAAGTGATAAGTATGGAGTGTCGAACCCACAAGGAGCTAAAGGTAAGATCAATATTCTCTCAAGCCCTATCTGCCACTGATACGACTCTACGTACACCGAACGTTTGCTTCCAACTAGCAATGAGAAATAAAACTATGCTGTGGGTATGAAGAGGATAACTTTGTATGATATCGGAGAGCTAATATATAAAAGTAGGTGCTGTTATCATGAAGTTAGAATATATTACTAAATATTATAAATAGCGAGTGTGGAATAATGGTGGATCGGTGTGCGGAATTGTCCTAGGCAATCGTTAACAAGACCGGTAATCACTATTGAAGTTTCATATGAGGGAGAGGCATAAGCTAACATACTTTCTCTACTTGGATCATATGCACTTATGATTGGAACTCTAGCAAGCATCCGCCACTACTAAAGATCATTAAGGTAAAACCCAACCATAGCATTAAAGCATCAAGTCCTCTTTTATTCCCATACGCAACAACCCCCTTACTCGGGTTTGTGTTTTAGTCACTCACCAACCCACTATAAGCGAATCATGAACGTATTGCAACACCCTACAGCGGGAACCCCTCACGCTTGCGCGACACAGAGGGCACCATAGGACAGCATCAAAGTAAAACATACAACTCATACCAATCTAGATCATCAATCAACCCAAAGACAAAAGATATCTACTCAAAACATCATAGGATGGCAACACATCATTAGATCATAATATGTGGCATAAAGCACCATGTTCAAGTAGGGATTACAGCGGGGTGCGGGAGAGTGGACCGCGTAAAAAGAGATGAGGGTGATGATGATGATGGTGATGTTGATGAAGACGATCACCGCGGCGATGATTCCCCTCCCGATGGCACTCTGGTGCCACCGAGAGAGAGGAGGAGAGGTTCTCCCCCTTGTGCTTCCTCCTCCATGGCCTCCCCCTAGATGGGGAGATGTTCTCCCTCTGGTCCTTGGCCTTCATGGTGATAATGGCCCCTCCGGGATCCTCCTCCATGCCCTTCAGTGATGATGGCCCCCTCCGGCAGGGTGCCAGAGAGGGCCTAGATTGGTTTTCAGTGGCTACAGAGGCTTTTGGCGGCGGAACTCCCGATCTAGGTTAATTTTCCGAGGTTTCTGTATTTATAGTAATTTTTGGCGTCGGTCTCACGTCAAGGAGGTGCCCGAGACATCCACGAGGTAGGACTGCACGCCTGGGGGGGTGGTGTTGGGGAACGTAGTAATTTCAAAAATTTCCTACGCACACGCAAGATCATGGTGATGCATAGCAACGAGAAGGGAGAGTGTTGTCTACGTACCCTCGTAGACCGAAGCGGAAGCGTTGACGCAATGTAGAGGAAGTAGTCGTACGTCGTCCCGATCCGACCGATCCAAGCACCGTTACTCCGCCACCTCCGAGTTCTTGGCACACGTTCAGCTCGATGACGATCCCCGGGCTCCTATCCAGCAAAGCGTCGGGGAGGAGTTCTGTCAGCACGACGGCGTGGCGACGATCTTGATGTTCTACCGTCGCAGGGCTTCGCCTAAGCACTGCAACAATATGACCGAGGTGGAATATGGTGGAGGGGGGCACCGCACACGGCTAAGGAACGATCATGAGGATCAACTTGTGTGTCTTTGGGGTGCCCCCTGCCCCCGTATATAAAGGAGTGGAGGAGGGGAGGGCCGGCCCTCTCTATGGCGCGCCCTAGGGGAGTCCTACTCCCACCGGGAGTAGGATTCCTCCTTTCCTAGTCCAATTAGGAGTCCTTCCATGTATTAGGAGTAGGAGTCAAGGCAAGGGAAAAGAGGAGAGAAGGAAGGAGGGGGCGCAGCCCTTCCCCCTAGTCCAATTCGGACTAGGCCTTGGGGGGGCGCCCAACCTCTCCTATCTCTTTCCCCTAAAGCCCAATAAGGCCCATATACTCCCCGGCGAATTCCCGTAACTCTCCGGTACTCCAAAAAATACTCGGATCACTCGGAACATTTCCGATGTCCGAATATAGTCGTCCAATATATCGATTTTTACGTCTCGACCATTTCGAGACTCCTCGTCATGTCCCCGATCTCATCTGGGACTCCGAACTCCTTTGGTACATCAAAACTCATAAACTCATAATATAACTGTCATCGAAACCTTAAGCGTGCGGACCCTACGGTTCGAGAACAATGTAGACATGACCGAGACACGTCTCCGGTCAATAACCAATAGCGGGACCTGGATGCCCATATTGGCTCCTACATATTCTACGAAGATCTTTATCGGTCAGACCGCATAACAACATACGTTGTTCCCTTTGTCATCGGTATGTTACTTGCCCGAGATTCGATCGTCGGTATCCAATACCTAGTTCAATCTCGTTACCGGCAAGTCTCTTTACTCGTTCCGTAATACATCATCTCGCAAATAACTCATTAGTTGCAATGCTTGCAAGGCTTATGTGATGTGCATTACCGAGAGGGCCCAGAGATACCTCTCCAACAATCGGAGTGACAAATCCTAATCTCGAAATACGCCAACCCAACATCTACCTTTGGAGACACCTGTAATGCTCCTTTATAATCACCCAGTTACGTTGTGACGTTTGGTAGCACCCAAAGTGTTCCTCCGGCAAACGGGAGTTGCATAATCTCATAGTCATAGGAACATGTATAAGTCATGAAGGAAGCAATAGCAACATACTAAACGATCGGGTGCTAAGCTAATGGAATGGGTCATGTCAATCAGATCATTCAACTAATGATGTGACCTCGTTAATCAAATAACAACTCTTTGTCCATGGTTAGGAAACATAACCATCTTTGATTAACGAGCTAGTCAAGTAGATGCATACTAGTGACACTCTGTTTGTCTATGTATTCACACATGTATTATGTTTCCGATTAATACAATTCTAGCATGAATAATAAACATTTATCATGATATAAGGAAATAAATAATAACTTTATTATTGCCTCTAGGGCATATTTCCTTCAGTCTCACACTTGCACTAGAGTCAATAATCTAGATCACATCGCCATGTGATTTAACATCAATAGTTCACATCTTTATGTGATTGGTTCACATCTCCATGTGACTAACACCCAAAGGGTTTACTAGATTCAATAATCTAGTTCACATCGCTATGTGATTAAGACCCAAAAAGTGATCATGTTTTGCTTGTGAGAGAAGTTTAGTCAACGGGTCTGCCACATTCAGATCCGCATGTATTTTGCAAAATTCTATGTCTACAATGCTCTGCACGGAGCTACTCTAGCTAATTGCTCCCACTTTCAATATGTATCTAGATCGAGACTTAGAGTCGTCCAGATATGTGTCAAAGCTTGCATCGACGTAACTTTTTACGACGAACCTTTTTGTCACCTCCATAATTGAGAAATATTTCCTTATTCCACTAAGGATAATTTTGACCGCTGTCCAGTGATCTACTCTTAGATCACTATTGTACTCCCTTGCTTAACACAGTGTAGGGTATACAATAGATCTGGTACACAGCATGGCATACTTTATAGAATCTATGGCTGAGGCATAGGGAATGACTTTCATTCTATTTCTATCTTCTGCCGTGGTCGGGCTTCGAGTCTTACTCAATTTCACACCTTGTAACACAGGCAAGAAACTTTTTCTTTGACTGTTCCATTTTGAACTACTTCAAAATCTTGTCAAGGTATGTACTCATTGAAAAACTTATCAAGCGTCTTGATCTATCTCTATAGATCTTGATACTCAATATGTAAGCAGCTTTACCGAGGTCTTTCTTTGAAAAACTCCTTTCAAACACTCCTTTATGCTTTGCAGAATAATTCTACATTATTTCCGATCAACAATATGTCATACACATATACTTATCAGAAATGATGTAGTGATCCCACTCACTTTCTTGTAAATACAGGCTTCACCGCAAGTCTGTATAAAACTATATGCTTTGATCAACTTATCAAAGCGTATATTCCAACTCCCAGATTCTTGCACCAGTCCATAGATGGATCGCTGGAGCTTGCATATTTAGTTAACACCTTTTGGATCGACAAAACCTTCTAGTTGCATCGTATACAACTCTTCTTTAGTAAATCCATTAAGGAATGCAGTTTTGTTTATCCATTTGCCAGATTTCATAAAATGCGGCAATTGCTAACATGATTCGGACAGACTTAAGCATAGATACGAGTGAGAAAATCTCATCGTAGTCAACACCTTGAACTTGTCGAAAACCTTTTGCGACAATTCTAGCTTTGTAGATAGTAACACTACTATCAGCGTCCGTCTTCCTCTTGAAGATCCATTTATTTTCTATGGCTTGCCGATCATCGGGCAAATCCATCAAAGTCCATACTTTGTTCTCATACATGGATCATATCTCAGATTTCATGGCCTCAAACCATTTCGCGGAATCTGGGCTCGTCATCGCTTCCTCATAGTTCGCAAGTTCGTCATGGTCTAGTAACATGACTTCTAGAATAGGATTACCGTACCACTCTGGTGTGGATCTCACTCTGGTTTACCTACGAGATTTGGTAGTAACTTGATCTGAAGTTACATGATCATCATCATTAGCTTCCTCACTAATTGGTGTAGTAGTCACAGGAACAGATTTCTGTGATGAACTACTTTCCAATAAGGGAGAAGGTACAATTACCTTATCAAGTTCTACTTTCCTCCCACTCACTTCTTTCGAGAGAAACTACTTCTCTAGAAAAACTCCGAATTTAGCAACAAAAGTCTTGCCTTCGGATTTGTGATAGAAGGTGTACCCAACAGTCTTCTTTGGGTATTCTATGAAGACATATTTCTCCGATTTGGGTTCGAGCTTATCATGTTGAAACTTTTTCACATAAGCATCGCAGTCCCAAACTTTAAGAAACGACAGCTTAGGTTTCTTGCCAAACCATAGTTCATATGGTGTCGTCTCAACGGATTTAGATGGTGCCCTATTTAACGTGAATGCAGCTGTCTCTAATGCATAACTCCAAAACGATAGTGGTAGATCGGTAAGAGACATCATAGATCGCACTATATCCAATAAAGTACGGTTATGACGTTCGGACACACCATTATGCTGTGGTGTTCCATGTGGCATGAGTTTGTGAAACTATTCCACATTGTTTTAATTGAAAACCAAACTCGTAACTCGAATATTTTACCTCTGCGATCATATCATAGAAACTTTTATTTTCTTGTCACGATGATTTTCCACTTCACTCTGAAATTCTTTGAACTGTTCAAATGTTTCAGACTTATGTTTCATCAAGTAGATATCCCCATATCTTCTCAAATCATCTGTGAAGGTCAGAAAATAATGATACCTGCTGCAAGCCTTAATATTCATCGGACCACATACATCAGTATGTATGATCTCCAACAAATCTGTTTCTTGCTTCATTGTTCCGGAGAACGGCGTTTTAGTCATCTTTCCCAAAAGGTATGGTTCGCAAGCATCAACTGATTCATAATCAAGTGATTCCAAAATCCCATCAGTATGGAGTTTCTTCATGCGCTTTACACCAATATGACCTAAACGGCAGTGCTACAAATAAGTTGCACTTATCATTATTAACTTTGCATCTTTTGGTTTCAATATTATGATTATGTGTATCACTACGATCGAGATCCAACGAACTATTTTCATTGGGTGTGTAACCATATAAGGTTTTATTCATGTAAACAGAACAACAATTTATTCTCTTACTTAAGTGAATAACCGTATTACAATAAACATGATCAAATCATATTCATGCTTAACGCAAACACCAAATAACACTTATTCAGGTTCAACACTAATCTTGGAAGTATAGGGAGTGTGCGATGATGATCATATCAATCTTGGAACCACTTCCAACACACATCGTCACTTCACCCTTAACTAGTCTCTGTTTATTCTGCAACTCCCGTTTCGAGTTACTAATCTTAGCAACTGAACTAGTATCAAATACTGAGGGGTTGCTATAAACACTAGTAAAGTACACATCAATAACATGTATATCAAATATACTTATGTTTACTTTGCCATCCTTCTTATCTGCCAATCACTTGGGGTAGTTCCGCTTCCAGTGACCAGTCCCTTTGCAGTAGAAACACTTAGTCTCAGGCTTAGGACCAGACTTGGGCTTCTTCACTTGAGCAGCAACTTGCTTGTTGTTCTTCTTGAAGTTCCCCTTCTTCCCTCTGCCCTTTTCTTGAAACTAGTGGTCTTTTCTACCATCAACACTTGATTTTTTTCTCGATTTCTACCTTCGTCAATTTCCGCATTACGAAGAGCTTGGGAATCGTTTCCGTTATCCCTTGCATATCATAGTTCATCACGAAGTTCTACTAACTTGGTGATGGTGACTAGAGAATTCTATCAATCACTATCTTATCTGGAAGATTAACTCCCACTTGATTCAAGCGATTGTAGTACTCAGACAATCTGGGCACATGCTCACTAGTTGAGCGATTCTCCTCCATCTTTTAGCTATAGAACTTGTTGGATAATTCATATCTCTCAACTCGGGTATTTGCTTGAAATATTAACTTCAACTCCTGGAACATCTCATATGCTCCATGACGTTCAAAATGTCTTTGAAGGCCCGATTCTAAGCCATTAAGCATGGTGCACTAAACTATCAAGTAGTCATCATATTGAGCTAGCCAAACGTTCATAACGTCTGCATCTGCTCCTGCAATAGGTCCGTCACCTAGCGGTGCATCAAGGACATAATTCTTCTGTGCAGCAATGAGGATAAACCTCAGATCATGGATCCAATCCGTATCTTTGCTACTAACATCTTTCAACACAATTTTCTCTAGGAACATATCAAAATAAACACAGGGAAGCAACAACGCGAGCTATTGATCTACAACATGATTTGCAAAATACTACCAGGACTAAGTTCATGATAAATTTAAGTTCAATTTAATCATATTACTTAAGAACTCCCACTTAGATAGACATCCCTCTAATCCTCTATGTGATCACGTGATCCAGATCAACTAATCCATGTCCGATCATCATGTGAGATGGAGTAGTTTCATTGGTGAACATCACTATGTTGATCATATCTACTATATGATTCACGCTCGACCTTTCGGTCTCCGTGTTCCGAGGCCATATCTGTATATGCTTGGCTCGTCAAGTATAACCTGAGTATTCCGCGTGTGCAACTGTTTTGCATCCGTTGTATTTGAACGTAGAGCCTATCACACCCGATCATCACGTGGTGTCTCAGCACGAAGAACTTTCGCAACGGTGCATACTCAGGGAGAACACTTCTTGATAATTTAGTGAGAGATCATCTTATAATGCTACCGTCAATCAAAGCAAGATAAGATGCATAAAAGATAAACATCACATGCAATAAATATAAGTGATATGATATGGCCATCATCATCTTATGCTTGTGATCTCCATCTCCGAAGTACTGTCATGATCTCTATCATCACCGGCATGACACCATGATCTCCATCATCTTGATCTATATCAATGTGTCGTCACGTGGTCGTCTCGCAAACTATTGCTCTTGCAACTATTGCTATAGCATAGCGATAAAGTAAAGCAATTATTTGGCGCTTGCATCTTATGCAATAAAGAGACAACCATAAGGCTTTTGCCAGTTGCCGATAACTTCAACAAAACATGATCATCTCATACAACAACTTATATCTCATCACGTTTTGACCATATCACATCACAACATGCCCTGCAAAAACAAGTTAGACGTCCTCTACTTTGTTGTTGCAAGTTTTACGTGGCTACTACGGGCTTAAGAAAGAACCAATCTTACCTACGCATCAAAACCACAACGATAGTTTGTCAAATAGACTTCGTTTTAACCTTCGCAAGGACCGGGCGTAGCCACACTCGGTTCAACTAAAGTTAGAGAAACTGTCACCCGCTAGCCACCTTTGTGCAAAGCACGTCGGGAGAACCGGTCTCGCGTAAGCGTACGCGTAATGTCGGTCCGGGCCGCTTCATCCAACAATACCGCCGAACCAAAGTATGACATGCTGGTAGGCAGTATGACTTATATCGCCCACAACTCACTTGTGTTATACTCGTGCAAATAACATCAAACCATAAAAACCTAGGCTCGGATGCCACTGTTGGGGAACGTAGTATTTTCAAAAATTTCCTACGCACACGCAAGATCATGGTGATGCATAGCAACGAGAAGGGAGAGTGTTGTCTACGTACCCTCGTAGACCGAAGCGGAAGCGTTGACGCAACGTAGAGGAAGTAGTCGTACGTCTTCCCGATCCGACCGATCCAAGCACCGTTACTCCGGCACCTCCGAGTTCTTGGCACACGTTCAGCTCGATGAAGATCCCCGGGCTCCGATCCAGCAAAGCGTCGGGGAGGAGTTCCGTCAGCACGACGGCGTGGTGACGATCTTGATGTTCTACCGTCGCAGGGCTTCGCCTAAGCACTGCAACAATATGACCGAGGTGGAATATGGTGGAGGGGGGCACCGCACACGGCTAAGGAACGATCATGAGGATCAACTTGTGTGTCTTTGGGGTGCCCCCTGCCCCCGTATATAAAGGAGTGGAGGAGGGGAGGGCCGGCCCTCTCTATGGCGCGCCCTAGGGGAGTCCTACTCCCACCGGGAGTAGGATTCCCCCTTTCCTAGTCCAATTAGGAGTCCTTCCATGTATTAGGAGTAGGAGTCAAGGCAAGGGAAAAGAGGAGAGAAGGAAGGAGGGGGCGCAGCCCTTCCCCCTAGTCCAATTCGGACTAGGCCTTGGGGGGGCGCCCAACCTCTCCTATCTCTTTCCCCTAAAGCCCAATAAGGCCCATATACTCCCCGGCGAATTCCCGTAACTCTCCGGTACTCCAAAAAATACTCAGATCACTCGGAACATTTCCGATGTCCGAATATAGTCGTCCAATATATCGATTTTTACGTCTCGACCATTTCGAGACTCCTCGTCATGTCCCCGATCTCATCTGGGACTCCGAACTCCTTCGGTACATCAAAACTCATAAACTCATAATATAACTGTCATCGAAACCTTAAGCGTGCGGACCCTACGGTTCGAGAACAATGTAGACATGACCGAGAGACGTCTCTGGTCAATAACGAATAGCGGGACCTGGATGCCCATATTGGCTCCTACATATTCTACGAAGATCTTTATCGGTCAGACCGCATAACAACATACGTTGTTCCCTTTGTCATCGGTATGTTACTTGCCCGAGATTCGATCGTCGGTATCCAATACCTAGTTCAATCTCGTTACCGGCAAGTCTCTTTACTCGTTCCGTAATACATCATCTCGCAACTAACTCATTAGTTGCAATGCTTGCGAGGCTTATGTGATGTGCATTACCGAGAGGGCCCGGAGATACCTCTCCAACAATCGGAGTGACAAACCCTAATCTCGAAATACGCCAACCCAACATCTACCTTGGAGACACCTGCAATGCTCCTTTATAATCACCCAGTTACGTTGTGACGTTTGGTAGCACCCAAAGTGTTCCTCCGGCAAACGGGAGTTGCATAATCTCATAGTCATCGGAACATGTATAAGTCATGAAGGAAGCAATAGCAACATACTAAACGATTGGGTGCTAAGCTAATGGAATGGGTCATGTCAATCAGATCATTCAACTAATGATGTGACCTCGTTAATCAAATAACAACTCTTTGTCCATGGTTAGGAAACATAACCATCTTTGATTAACGAGCTAGTCAAGTAGAGGCATACTAGTGACACTCTGTTTGTCTATGTATTCACACATGTATTATGTTTCCGGTTAATACAATTCTAGCATGAATAATAAACATTTATCATGATATAAGGAAATAAATAATAACTTTATTATTGCCTCTAGGGCATATTTCCTTCAGGTGGGCGCGCCCCCCACCCTCGTGGACGCCCGGGGACTCTCCTGGCCCATCTCTTTTACTCCGGGGTCTTCTTTTGTTCCACAAAAAATCGTCAAAAATTGGCACACCAATTGGACTCCGTTTGATATTCCTTTTCTGTAAAACTTAAAAACAAGGAAAAACAGAAACTGGCACTGGGCACTAGGTTACTAGGTTAGTCCCAAAAATCATATAAAATAGCATATAAATGCATATAAAACATCCAAGGTTGATAATATAATAGCATGAATACTTCATAAATTATAGATACGTTGGAGACGTATCAAGGGTATGTAGACAACACTCTCCCCTATCGTTGCTATGCATCACCATGATCTTGCGTGTGCGTAGGAAATTTTCGAAATTACTATGTTCCCCAACAGTGGCATTCGAGCCAGGTTTATGCGTAGATGTTATATGCACGAGTAGAACACAAAGGATTTGTGGGCGTGGGTATATACATTACACGTACGCTTACGCGAGACTGGTTCTACCGACGTGCTTCGCACACAGGTGGCTGGTGGGTGTCAGTTTCTCCAACTTTAGTTGAAACGGATTCAATGAACATGGTTTCTTTCTGAAGATCAAAAAGCGATCACTATACGCGTTGTGGTTTTTGATGCGTAGGTAAGAACGGTTCTTGCTCAGCCCGTAGCAGCCACGTAAAACTTGCAACAACAAAGTAGAAGACGTCTAACTTGTTTTTGCAGGGCTTGTTGTGATGTGTTATGGTCAAGACGTGATGAGATATAAGTTGTTGTATGAGATGATCATGTTTTGTTGAAGTTATCGGCAACTGGCAGAAGCCTTATGGTAGTCCTTTGTTGCATACGATGCAAGCGCCAAATAATTGCTTTACTCTATCGCTATGCGATAGCAATAGTTGCAAGAGCAATAGTTGGCGAGAGGACCATGTGATGACACGTTGATAGAGATCAAGATGTTGGAGATCATGGTGTCATGCCGGTGACGATAGAGATCATGACGGTACTTTGGAGATGGATATCAAAGGCGCAAGATGATCATGGCCATATCATGTCACATATTTTGATTGCATGTGATTTTTATCCTTTATGCATCTTATTTCACTTAGTTCGGCGGTAGCATTATAAGATGATCTCTCACTAAATTTCAAGGTATAAGTGTTCTCCCTGAGTATGCACCGTTGCGACAGTTCATTGTGCCGAGACACCACGTGATGATCGGGTGTGATAAGCTCTACGTTCACATACAACGGGTGCAAGCCAGTTTTGCACACGCGGAATACTCAGGTTAAACTTGACGAGCCTAGCATATGCAGATATGGCCTCGGAACACGGAGACCGAAAGGTCGAGCGTGAATCATATAGTAGATATGATCAACATAGTGATGTTCACCATTGAAAACTACTCCATCTCACGTGATGATCGGACATGGTTTAGTTGATTTGGATCACGTGATCATTTAGATGACTAGAGGGATGTCTATCTAAGTGGGAGTTCTTAAGTAATATGATTAGTTGAACTTTAATTAATCATGAACTTAGTCCTGATAGTATTTGTATAACTATGTTGTAGATCAATAGCTCACGATGTAGCTCCACATTTATTTTTGATATGTTCCTAGAGAAAAACTATGTTGAAATATGATAGTAGAAATGATCCGGACTAGGTCCGTGATCTGAGGATTATCCTCATTGCTGCACAGAAGAATTATGTCCTTGATGCACCGCTTGGTGACAGACCTATTGTAGGAGCAGATGCAGACGTTATGAACGTTGGACAAGCTCGGTATGATGACTACTTGATAGTTTAGTGCACCATGCTTTACAGCTTAGAACCGGCACTTCAAAAATGTTTTGAATGCCATGGAGCATATAAGATGTTCCAAGAGTTGAAATTGGTATCTTATACTCATGCCCGTGTCAAGAGGTATGAGACCTCTGATAGTACTTTGCCTACAAGATGGAGGAGAATAGCTCAACGAGTGAGCATGTGCTCAGATTGTCTGAGTACTACAATCACTTGAATCAAGTGGGAGTTAATATTCCCGATAAGATAGTGATTGACAGAGTTCTGTAGTCACTATCACTAAGTTACTAGAACTTCGTGATGAACTATAATATGCAAGGGATAATGGGAACAATTCCCAAAGCTCTTCGCGATGTTGAAATCGACGAAGGTAGAAATCAAGAAAAAGCATCAAGTGTTGATGGTTGACAAGACCACTAGTTTCTAGTAAAAGGGCAAGGGAAAGAAAGGGAACTTCAAGAAGAATGGCAAGCAAGTTGCCACTCCCATGAAGATGCCCAAAGCTAGACCCAGGCCTGAAACAGAGTGCTTCTACTGCAAAAGGAAATGGTCACTGGAAGTGGAACTGCCCTAGATACTTGGCGGATAAGAAGGATGGCAAAGTGAACAAAGGTATATTTGATATACATGTTATTGATGTGTACTTTACTAGTATTTATAGCAAACCCCTCGGTATTTGATACTAGTTTAGTTGCTAAGAGTAGTAACTCAAAACGGGAGTTGCAAAATAAACAAAGACTAGTTGAGGACGAGGTGACGATTTGTGTTGGAAATGATTCCAAGGTTGATAAGATCACCATCGCACACTCCCTTTATCTTCGGGATTAGTGTTGAACCTAAAATAAATGTTATTTGGTGTTTGCGTTGAGTATAATATGATTGGATCATGTTTATTGCAATACGGTTATTCATTTAAGTCAAAGAATAATTGTTATTCTATTTACATGAATAAAACCTTCTGTGGTCATACACCCAAGGTGAATGGTTTATTGAATCTTGATCGTAGTGATACACACATTCATAATATTGAAGCCAAAAGATGCAAAGTTAATAATTATAGTGCAACCTATTTGTGGCACTGCCATTTAGGTCATATTGGTGTAAAGCGCATGAAGAAACTCCATGGTGATGGACTTTTGGAATCACTTCATGATTGCGAACCATGCCTCATGGGCAAGATGACTAAGACTCCGTTCTCCGGAACAATGGAGCGAGCAACTCACTTATTGGAAATAATACATAGTGATGTATGTGATTCGATAAGTGTTGAGGCTTGCGGCGGGTATCGTTATTTTCTGACCTTCACAGATGATTTGAGCAGATATGGGTATATCTACTTAATGAAACCTAAGTCTAAAACATTTGAAAAGTTCAAAGAATTTCAGAGTGAAGTGGAAAATCATCGTAACAAGAAAATAAAGTTTCTACGATCTGATCGCGGAGGCGAACATTTGAGTTACAAGTTTGGTCTTCATTTGAAACAATGTGGAATAGTTTTGCAACTCACGCCACATGGAACACCACAGCATAATGGTGTGTCCAAACATTGTAATTGTACTTTATTGGATATGGTGCGATCTATGATGTCTCTTACCGATTTACCACTATCGTTTTGGGGTTATGCATTAGAGACAGCTGCATTCACGTTAAATATGGCACCATCTAAATCCGTTGAGATGACACGGTATGAACTATGGTTTTGCAAGAAACCAAAGCTCTCGTTTCTTAAAGTTTGAGGTTACGATGCTTATGTGAAAAAGTTTCAAACTGATAAGCTCGAACCCAAATCGGAGTAGTGCGTCTTCATAGGATACCCAAAAGAAACTGTTGGGTACACCTTCTATCACAGATCCGAAGGCAAGATATTTTGTTGCTAAGAATGGATCCTTTCTAGAGAAGGAGTTTCTCTCGAAAGAAGTGAGTGGGAGGAAAGTAGAAATTGATGAGGTAATTGTAATTTCTCCTGAATTGGAAAGTAGTTCATCACAGAAATCAGTTCTAGTGATTCCTACACCAATTAGTGAGGAAGCTAATGATGATGATCATTAAACTTCAGATCAAGTTACTACCGAACCTCGTAGGTCAACCAGAGTACAGTCCGCACCAGAGTGGTACGGTAATCCTGTTCTGGAGGTCATGTTACTAGACCCTGATGAACCTACGAACTATGAGGAAGCGATGACGAGCCCAGATTCCGAAAAATGGCTTGAGGCCATGAAATCTGAGATAGGATCCATGTATGAGAACAAAGTATGGACTTTGATTGACTTGCCCGATGATCGGTGAGTCATTGAGAATAAATGGATCTTCAAGAGGAAGACGGACGCTGATAGTAGTTTTACTATCTACAAAGCTCGATTTATCGCAAATTTTTTTCGACAAGATCAATGTGTTGACTATGATGAGATTTTCTCATTCGTATCGATGCTTAAAAGTCTGTCCGAATCATGTTAGCGGTTGCCGCATTTTATGAAATCTGGCAAATGGATGTCAAAATTGCATTCCTTAATGGATTTCTTAAAGAGAGTTGTATATGATGCAACCAGAAGGTTTTGTCAATCCTAAAGGTGCTAACAAAGTGAGCAAGCTCCAGCGATCCATCTATGGAATGGTGCAAGCATCTCAGAGTTGGAATATATGCTTTGATAAAGTGATCAAAGCATATATTTTTTTTACAGAATTACAGTAAAGCCTGTATTTACAAGAAAGTGAGCGGGAGCACTAGAACATTTCTGAGAAGTATATGTGAATGACATATTGTTGATCAGAAATAATGTAGAATTTTCTAGAAAGCATAAAGGAGTGTTTGAAAGGAGTTTTTCAAAGAAAGACCTTGGTGAAGCTACTTACATATTGAGCATCAAGATCTATAGAGATAGATCAAGACACTTGATATATTTTCAATGAGTACATACCTTGACAAGATTTTCAAGTAGTTCAAAATAGAACAGTCAAAGAAGGAGTTCTTGCCTGTGTTGCAAGGTGTGAAGTTGAGTAAAGACTCAAAACCCGACCACGATAGAAAATAGAAGGAGAATGAAAAGTCATTCCCTATGCCTCAGTCATAGGTTCTATAAAATATGCTATGCTGTGTACCAGACCAATTGTGTACCTCACCATAAGGTTCACAAGAGAGTACAATAGTGAATCCTGGAGTGGATCACTGGAAAGCGGTCAAAAATATCCTTAGTGGAATAAGGAAATGTTTCTCGGTTATGGAGGTGACAAAGAGTTCGTCTTAAAGAGTTACGTCGATGCAAGCTTTGACACCGATCTGGATGATTCTAAGTCTCGATCTAGATACATATTGAAAGTGGGATCAATTAGCTAGAGTAGCTCCGTGCAAAGCATTGTAGACATAGAAAATTTGCAAAATACATACGGCTCTAAATGTGGAAGAACCATTGACTAAATTTATCTCACAAGCAAAACATGATCATTCTTTGGGTGTTAATCACATAGCGATGTGAACTAGATTATCGAGTTTGGTAAACCCTTTGGGTGTTAGTCACATGGAGATGTGAACTAATCACATAAAGATGTGAACTATTGGTGTTGAATCACATGACAATATGAACTAGATTATTGACTCTAGTGCAAGTGGGAGACTGAACGAAATATTCCCCAGAGGCAATAATAAAGTTGTTATTTATATTTCCTTATATCATGATAAATGTTTATTATTCATGCTAGAATTGTATTAACCGGAAACTTAGTACATGTGTGTATACATAGACAAACAGAGTGTCACTAGTATGCCTCTACTTGACTAGCTCATTAATCAAAGATGGTTAAGTTTCCTAGCCATGGACAAAGAGTTGTCATTTGATAAGCGGGACCACATCATTAGAGAATGATGTGATTGACTTGACCCATCCGTTAGCTTAGCATGATGATCGTTACAGTATCATTGCTACCGCTTTCTTCATGACTTATACATGTTGCTCAGACTATGAGATTATGCAACTCCCGAATACCGGAGGAACACCTTGTGTGCTATCCAAAGTCACAACGTAACTAGGTGATTATAAAGATGTCTACAGGTGTCTCCGATGGTGTTTGTTGAGTTGGCATAGATGAAGATTAGGATTTGTCACTCCGTGTATCGGAGAGGTATCTCTGGGCCCTCTCGGTAATGCACATCACTATAAGCCTTGCAAGCATTGTGACTAATGAGTTAGTTGCGGGATGATGCATTACGGAACGAGTAAAGAGACTTGCTGGTAACGAGATTGAACTAGGTATGAGGATACCGACGATCGAATCTCGGGCAAGTAACATACCGATGACAAAGGGAACAACGTATGTTGTTATGCGGTTTGACCGATAAAGATCTTCGTAGAATATGTAGGAGTCAATATGAGCATCCAGGTTCCGCTATTGGTTATTGACCAAAGATGAGTCTCGGTCATGTCTACATAGTTTGTCGGTGTACAAAACTAGGGGCACATTTTTGTACCCCTTTACATGTGCACGGGCAGTCAGAGCCGCGCCCGTGACCACACCGAGCAGAGCAAGGGAGGTAAGCCAAGGTAAGATCGAATCCCAAGACGAAGCAAAGCAAAGCAACGACAAGGAACAAGGCCACAAAGATCAGATGGGCTAAGTAGGTTTCTCCGGCAAAGACCCTTGCCAGGGCAGCTCGCCCACGCCAGCCGAGCAAGCCACCCTCGAGCCCACCAACACTCGACAAATGCATTGGACAGGTCTCGGGAGGCACCTCTGTGATGGCATGCAGATCTTCGTGAAGACAAAGAATAGTCAAGGTCAAATGAGGATAGGAAGGCAGCCATCCTCACCGAAGAAACCCACAAGACCCCCGGCAAGATCCTTGCCGGGGACGCCTGCACGCCACGGCGAGACCCTTGTCGGGCCACCCGGCAAGGCCCTCGCCAAGTGCACCAGCAGGGCCACCATCAGGCCCACACCAGCCAAGTCTCCACCACCGTTCACATGCAGCTGTCGACCCAACTAGCTGGGCAGGCTCCTGCGTGGCGACATGCAGCCCTTCATGGAGACTCCACCACCGCGCCACCTCAGGTGCCTGCCTACATACATGGCATCGCATGCATCGCTAGCCAGGGCGCGTGTCGAAGCTTGGAGGAGCGGCGACGGACGGGACGGGCCTCGCCCCCGCCCCCGATAAAGTGGAGGGACACCTAAGCCTCGCATTTAATGCGCTTTGTCCTGTAATACCAGGATAACCTCGCAACACTGTTACCTTTCCACCTCCTGTGTGCCACTGTGGCAACCCCTTTTTCTATAAAAGGAGGCCCAAGGCGACAAGGAGAGGGATTTGTCCGTTTGGAGCTCGTTACACCCCGTAGCTAGTTCAAGAACTCAAAATACATCCACCAAAGCAGGACTAGGGTTTTACGCATCCTCGCGGCCCGAACCTGGATAAATGAACCGCGTGCTCTCTGTTAGACCCACTCTTCTCTCAACCCCTCGCCCCGCAACCACAGTAGGGATTCTCGTGATCCCATAGGTGTCGTTTCCCACCGACATCCTTGGCGCGCCAGGTAGGGGGCGCAATTGTGAGATTCGGTTTTAGCAGTTAAGTGAGCGTTTCTTCATGGCGATGGCTCTAAGAGAAGCAGGAGAAGGGGTCGAAAGATCGACGCCGGCGCGACCACAAGTAGAAGCTAAGTCACACTGAACCCTGACTACTTTCTTTCCTTTTTATACAAGGTTATTTCCCTCGGAGATGTCGTGCCTTTGTATGGAAAACCTGCACGCCAGGGGGCTCTCCCGCTATGGGCAACGCCCTTGCCCTGTTTCGAGTCCGCTCAACAGCTCAAGCGGCTGCGTCGAGCGCGGCAGGGTTAGCCTTCCACGATTGACAACGCTCTCGATTCTGACTCGAGTCAAGCTCGATAGTTCGAGCGGCCACGTTAAGAACGGTGAGGTGGCTCGTCCGGCAGCACGCATACCCGGCAGGCCAATGGGGATCCGTCCCCAAGATGCTGCCTTGGGTTTCCGCGCGGCGAGCCTGCCAAGCTGGCGTAGGGTGCGTATACAAAGGGAAATCGAACAGGGAAATAACATGCATAGTACTGAAAATGCTGCAGAGTTATGTTACATCAAATTGTTGCCGCGTTTCTAACTAGAGATAGCAATTGTCTTGGTTGTGAACCCACAGCGGCAATGAGGAATGGGATGCCTAATCCCGGCGCTGGCCCTCCACCCTCCGAATTCCGTCGACACGGCTGATGATGGGCTTGATGCGCTCCCTGAGCGGCGCGAGGTCGACACCCTCCGGCAAGCTCTCCAGCCCGGCGTTGAAGTCGAGGTCGGGACTGATACATCTCCGTCGTATCTACTTTTCCAAACACTTTTGCCATTGTTTTGGACTCTAACTTGTATGATTTGAATGGAACTAACCCGTACTGACGTTGTTTTCAGCAGAATTGCCATGATGTTGTTTTATGTGCAGAAAACAAATATTCTCGGAATGACCTGAAACTCCATGGAACATCTTAGAAAAAATAATAAAAATCCTCGCCAAAGATGAAGACCAGGGGGCCCACACCCTTCTCATGATGATGGGGGGCGACCCCCCCTAGGGCGCGCCCCCTAGCTCGTGGGCCCACTGGATGCCCACCGACGCCAACTCCAACTTTATATATTTGCTTTCAGAGAGAAAAAAACCAGAGAGAAGAAATCATTGCGTTTTATGATACGGAGCCGCCGCCAAGCCCTAAAACCTCTCGGGAGGGCTGATCTGGAGTCCATTCGGGGCTCCGGGGAGGGGGATTCGTCGCCGTCATCATCATCAACCATCCTTCATCACCAATTTCATGATGCTCACCGCTGTGCGTGAGTAATTCCATCATAGGCTTGCTGGACGGTGATGGGTTGGATGAGATTTATCATGTAATCGAGTTAGATTTGTCAGGGTTTGATCCCTAGTATCCACTATGTTCTGAGATTGATGTTGCTATGACTTTGCTATGCTTAATGCTTGTCACTAGGGCCCGATTGCCATTGTCGGTGTCAAAACCGGCTGATCTCGGGTAGGGGGTCCCGAACTGTGCGTCTAGGCTGGATGGTAACAGGAGGCAAGGGACACGAAGTTTTACCCAGGTTCGGGCCCTCTTGATGGAGGTAAAACCCTACGTCCTGCTTGATTAATATTGATGATATGAATAGTACAAGAGTAGATCTACCATGAGATCGGAGCGAGTAAACCCTAGAAGCTAGCCCATGGTATGATTGTTGTTTTGTATGTTGTCCTACGGACTAAAACCCTCCGGTTTATATAGACACCGGAGAGGGTTAGGGTTACACAAAGTCGGTCACTATGGTAGGTGATCTACATATCCGTATCGCCAAGCTTGCCTTCCACGCCAAGGAAAGTCCCTTCCGGACACGGGACGAAGTCTTCAATCTTGTATCTTCATAGTACAGGAGTCCGGCTGAAGGTATAGTCCGGCCATCCGGACACCCCCTAATCCAGGACTCCCTCAGTAGCCCCTGAACTAGGCTTCAATGACGACGAGTCCGGCGCGCAGATTGTCATCGGCATTGCAAGGCGGGTTCCTCCTCCAAGTACTTCATAGAAGATTTTGAACACAAAGATAGTGTCCGACTCTACAAAATAAGTTTCCACATATTGCCATAGAGAGAATAATATTTGCACAAATCTAATCTGGTGACGTATTCCGTAGTGTAACATCGCACCACGGCCAAGCCTTTATTCGAATTGTTTTATTGTCCCACCTCAGCGCGTCATGCGAGGCGGTTTCCTTGGCACGTCTTTGTTAGAGCAGAGATCGTGTCCCCTTATTCCGGGATTCTCATCAATACGGTCGTGGGTAACCCAACCGCTTCGAGGACTCCTAGACTATAGGCAAGTCCAAACGTCCACGGAGAGGACGCTTGATATCCACCCTCTTTATAAAGGGACAAGGCTTTTATTTTTTTCCCTCCCGTGCTCAATCGAATCCTTCCCCCACCTTAAGCTCAAACACCGGAAGTTCAGATCAGGTGCTCCGAACCTTCAATCATGTCCGGATCTAGCCTTCAAGGCCGATGGGTGCCTTCCTTCGTCACAGAAGAAGACATCAAAAAGTTGAGGGAGGCCAGATATTTGACCGCCGATATTTTGCATCGGCTGCCTGCCCGAGGGCAGGCCGTCCCCTCCCCCGAACCCAACGAGAACGTCGTGTTCGTCTCCCACTTCCTCCGAGGTCTAGGCCTTGCTCTGGATCCTTTCGTCAGGGGTTTGATGTTTTATTACGGGCTAGATTTCCATGATCTAGCTCCGGACTCCTTTCTTCATATTACAACATTTATTGTCGTGTGTGAGGCCTTCCTCCGGGTTACCCCTCACTTTGGCCTGTGGCTCAAGACCTTTGAAGTAAAGCCGAAGATGATCGAGGGGCAACATGCGGCATGTGGAGGTGCCTCAATATGCAAGATGACAGGAGCTTCATGGCACAAAGGTTCCATTCCAGAGGTGTCTGAATTGTGGCAACAGGAGTGGTTCTACATCACGGCTCCTAGAAGTGCCAAGTGGGCGGCCGCCTCTGTTTTCCGCTCGGGCCCTCCACCACAACTGATGTCATCGATCAGCAGAGGCCTGAGCTGGGGTCTAGCCAATGACGTGCCTATACTGCAAAGCCGCATTCGAGATCTCTTCAATGGAGATTTTAATTTGGTTGCGGTAATACAAGTTATGCTGGTTCGTCAAGTCCAGCCTTGCAAACGCCGGCCCCTTCGCTTGTGGGAGTTCAATCCCGAGGGACCGCGTGTTATCCATAATTTCCTCGGCCTGACGCACGAGGAGATGTACAAGTCATTCTTCGGACCTTAGGTAGAGTGTCTGGAAATCACCGAGGATGTGGCCCTGAGCAGTAACCGCGCCGCCGAACAGGTAAGGAATCTTCCATCGAAACATACTATCTCTCATTTGTTACGAAGTTATTTCTGAGAGTTCGCTTTTTGACCAGGACTGGCTAGCAAAGGCGAAGTTCATTCGGTGTTCGGCCCCCCTCCCTGAGGGTTTGGACAATCCAGTATTGGAAAAGATGCTCCAGGTCGCACCTTGCCCAGAGCCCTTGAGGGAAGATACTAGGGAGGATAATACGGGCGGACATGGGCCCCCAACGCTGCCCATTCTAACCGAGGGAGCGAGTGTCTCCATGAAGGAAGACGACCGGAGGAGGAAAAGGACCGCGCCCGGGGATTCGGAAGCCGAAGCTTCTAAACGGGAGAAGAAGTCTCCCACAGAGGGTCCTACCTTGGGGGGTGGATTTGCCGCACAAAGTCCGCGGGGGGATCAATTCTCCAGCGAGTCGTAAGTGACCCGAAATACTTTAATAGTACAGGTATGCCATCTTTTTCTTCTGAGAAAATAACCACCGCATATATCTTTGCAATTCGGGCCTTAGATCCTCTCAAATGAGCTCGTCTTCGGGGGATCTTCTTCCAGAGATGATGGAGAGCGAAATGCCTCCTACGGACTCCTCCGCTTCGGAAGCGGGCGACCCCGAAGTGTCGTCGCGGAGGGCCTCTCCGAGTCCGGTGAGGCCAGAAGATAATCCCAGTGACCTCCGAAGCTCCCAGTGTCTGGCTCCCAAAGAGAGTGGACAAAAGAGTCCGGCACCGTCTACTGTGCGATCGGATGTTCTAAGGGAGTTGGTGGGGCGAGCGGCCATCTCAGATGAACACCGTTTGCTGATGAATACGGTGATGGAGAGAATCTCGTCCGCCGAAAGCGGATTGCATGAAGTTTTTATGAGTCTACTGACAGGCTTTGAGGTACATAAAATAATGTATGATAGTCCTGCACATGCTAGGTGTGCCCTGTGTAGATAGTAGCCCTTGAGACTCTGGTTGTCATCGGAAACAACGACGAATAGAGGATCATATTCCCAGGTAATAACCATACTGCCTCTATGTGCAGGTGATGGAAGCTCTGGTGGCTAGCCGGACTAGCGAGTTTGCCCATTTAAAACGGCAGTTGGATGCGGCAGACACCGACATTGAGCTTGTTAACAAAAGGCTTGACAAGGCACAGGGTAAGTGTCATTATCTGGTAAATGCCACATAGTAAGAGCAGCATGATGCCAGTATCTTTAATATGTTGTGACTGCAGATGGAGCTGGCACTGTGGAAGCCTTGCGGGCAGAACTTGCCCGAGCCAAGGAACAAGCGAGGTTTGATAATGCGGCTGCATTGAAGGCGGCCGAAGAGTTGAAAGCCGAGAAGGCCGCGCATGGTGAGAGCCGAGATAAGATGGCCAAGATGGCCATGGAATTAAAAGCCGCTGCCGACCGTTGCCGGGTTCTTGAAAAGGAAAACCTAGTGAAGGCATCGGACCTTGAGAAGGCTGCTGCGACGAGAAAAGACATCCACTCTGCTATGAGGGCAAAGAAGGAGGAGCTGCGGGAAGCCGGGGATATTGTAGCTGGGAAATCCTTTAGGTTGCGGAGGAAGTTCGGAGATCCACGGTATGCCTCTCTGGATCGGCTGTGGAGTTCGGAGGATGTGTATATGGATTTGGCGGCGAGCGCTACCAATGCGGCCAAGTACTTCCAGGGTCAGATGGACCGTGAAGTGGACTAGCTATTTTGGACACAATTCCATTCTCCCGAGCGTCCGCTTTCATTGACTGACCAACTAACCGAATGGGCCGAACTGAATAGGTTGTCCAGACTTGCCATGAGGTCTGTTGTGGATTAGCTATGGCCGGAAAGGACGAAACCAAACAGCTATTTTAGCTTGGTGCAGCAGTTCCTTGACATGGTGCCGTGAATTAATGCGATGAAGAGGTCGGCGTGCATAGAGGGCTCACGGATGGCCTTTGCCCGTGTTAAAGCATACTGGCCGGAAATGGATGCTACCACTATTGCGGCGCGGGATTCGGCCATAGGTTGAATGGCTGCTGAGCGCTACTTTGAAGAAGTCCTTGAGGGTGCTCGTTTGATAGAGACCTAGTGCTCAAAAAATATCATGTTTGAGTGATATGTAATCTCATTGTAAGAGAAACGCTTTTATGAATTTTTATAAGTCTATTTTTATACTTTTGCCTGAAAGTAATATGATGCCTCCTGGGCGGCCGTTTATGTATACATGTGTATAACCTGAAAGATTGCAGCTGTCGGCTTCAACCCCCACGCATATAATGCGGAGGTGCTCGCAAAAAACACGCGTTCACACTTAACCCAACGTCTTCGTCCTATTAAGGAGGTGATAGCGGAGCGAGCGAGGCAACTGGACTATAATGCTTTAGCACTTTCACTTAGCCATAGGAGTTTGATAGTGGGGCTACTAGATATCCCCTGGTGGCTCCGCACTCTCCCGATCCCGGGGTGCGTACATGGCTGGCCGGAAAACAGCCCTTCGCGGAGGAATTCTAACATTCCAATAGGTCATCGAGTGGTTGACCAGTCTCACGCTATATCATGACAGTCAGTTTTCGGCTTTCTCTACTGAGGTGCTCGTCTGGATGAACCAGGGCACAATCGCAGTAGTTCTCCTGGTGCTACCTTAGCCGGTAAAGCGTAACATAAGGCACCAAATAACAGGAGCCGGGCAAACCCAACATTTGACCAAAGACAATGATTCGGAGCTGATGCATATAGGGCCAAACTTGCGACGCCGAACACTCCCTAAGGTATTCGGTCTTTGTGGTATAAACCGGGCCTAAATAATGGCCTTTGTAAGAAGCCCCTTGTGTCCAGGTACGTGCATTGTTCTGGCGTGGCCACATGCCAAGACGTCAGCATCCTTCTCGACGGTGGATATGTATCAACAAGAGACAGTAAAAAAGGTTTACGCAGGGTCTTAATCTAAAAAGAATCCTTGGAGCGGGTCCCTGCTGCACGTCTGTGCCTGTGTCTCCGTTGTGCCGTATCCTGGACGGGTGTAGCACGATGATCGTCTGTAAAAGAGAGGAATTTAGGTGAAAAAAGTTGTCACGCAAAAAGATAGCTTTTAAAGAAACCATGTATAATTCAAGATGAGAAGAAATTGCCACTTGTCTGCGCGCGTTGAGCCCTTTCATTGATAAATAGGGGTGTGACCATTTATTCGGTATAAATAGCGGCGCCGGACTTGATTAGTTGTGTCTGAGGTCTTGATGACCTATTGGATGCGTTCGCTGGTCCGGACGCCTTTAGTGTGCGGCTGCCAAGGCAGCCGCACTCTCTTCGGCGCGTAGAGATCGCTTGATATTTCCATTCACTGAGATGATGCCACGTGGACCGGGCATGTTGAGTGTGAGGGAGGCGTAGTGTGGTATTGCATTAAAGCGAGCGAAAGCTTCGCGTCTGAGCAGTGCTTGATAGCCAGTTTGGAACGGAGCGATGTGGAAGGTTAAATGCTCGCGGCGGAAGTTATCTGGGGAGCCGAATATAACTTGTAGTAGGAAGGAGCCCGTACAACGAGCCCCTGGGCCTGGCATTACTCCTTTAAAGGTAGTATTGCTATGGCGAATTTTTGTTGGGTCTAGCCCCATCTCGCGGATTGTATCCTGATATATTAGGTTTAGATTGCTGCCACCGTCCATCAAGACTTGTGTGAAGTGATATCCATCAATTACTGGGTCTAATACCAGGGTAGCCCATCCTGCGTGTCGGATACTTGCTGAGTAATCGCGATGGTCGAAAGTGATCGGTTGAGACGACAAGTGGCAGGACTTCGCGGTGACAGGCACTTGGGTATGTTTTCCTGGGAGTGCCGCGTTGTTTTTTCCCTTGATCACGTGTAACACGTTTACTGTTTTGACTTCTGGTGGAAATTTCTTTTGTTCCCCAGTGTCTTGCTTGGGAGGCTCGTCCTCGTCTTCACTTGGTGTATCCTCCCCTTTGTGTATGGCGTTGAGCTTGCCGGACTGCTTGAAGACCCAACATTCTCTGTTGGTATGATTAGCAGGTTTAGCAGGGGTACTATGGATCTGACATACCTGGTCCAGAATTTTGTTGAGGATGGACAGTTCATCCCTGGTGCCTTTAGAGGGCGGCTTTCGACCTGGCCGAGAGCTTTTGAATTCGGCGTTTACTGCCGTGCTCTTCGTGATGTCTTCTTTATTCCGGCGTTTGTTATTGCTGTTGCGCCATGATTTTCTGTTTCCATCTCTAACTTCAGATGTACTGGGGTCGCTGGTGCTGCATTTGGCTAGCCAGCTGTCCTCGCCCGCGCAAAAGCGGGTCATGAGGCTTGTTAATGCGGCCATCGTTCTCGGCTTGTTTTGGCAGAGGTGTCTGGTGAGCCATTCGTCACGGACGCTATGCTTAAAAGCTGCCAATGCTTCGGCGTCCGGATAGTCGACAATCTGGTTCTTTTTAGTAAGAAACCTGTTCCAAAGCTTTCGGGCTGACTCTCCAGGCTGTTGAGTTATATGACTCAAATCGTCCGCATCCGGAGGTCGGACATAAGTCCCTTGAAAATTTGCCCGAAAGGCATCTTCGATCTCTTCCCAGCTTCCAATGGAGCTTTCGGGGAGGCCTTTTAGCCAGTGACGAGCTGGCCCTTTGAGCTTGAGGGGTAAGTACTTGATGGCGTGGAGATCATCTCCTCGAGCCATATGGATATGAAGGATGTAGTCTTCAATCTAGACCCCAGGGTCTGTTGTTCCGTCGTATGTCTCTATGTTTACGGGTTTGAATCCCTCTGGAAATTCATTGTCCAGCACCTCATCGGTGAAACATAGAGGGTGTGCGGCACCCCTGTAGCTGGTTGTACCGCGTTGTTCGGATGTTTGTTGTGTTGCATTGTATGCTGGGGCGCGCTTGCGTGGTCCATAGATGGATCTTGTTGCGTCGTCCTTTGGGTGCGAGACCTCGCATGGGTCGTGTGTTGTATTGTGAGTGGCGTTTTATGCCGCTCTGTGTTGGCAGAGGGGTCGTCTATCCGGCCAGGTGGCTGCTTTGATATTTGGTTGTGGGGGGTCTGAGGCCTCCTTATCGAATTCAGGTAGCAGCTTCCGCTTTGGGTAGCTCTTGGAGGGGCGATTATCGCCGTACCTCGCTGCTGTGTTGAGTATTTTACTCCATCTGATTTCAAGTGTGTCTTGCACAGCCTTGAGCCTTTGCTTCTGCTTTTTAAGACTCCTCGTGGCGGCAACAAGCCTTTTACGGGCATTCTGCTGCTGCGGGTGCCTGTCCGGCGTTATGTCGTCCGGACCATTATCCTTGATAGAATTTGTTTGTTCGGTTTAATTATCCGGATTGCCGTTGTCCGGCAGCGGTTCGCCCTGCTCCAGCGCTGGGTCTGTGTGATCGTTATTTCTGTCAAGGCGGGGTTTGGGGCGGCGCTTGCGTCGCCGCTTTGACTGCTTCTCGAGGGAACGAGCCTTCAGTGCGTCCTTCCGCTCCTCGTCGTCATCTTTTGGTGTGTCCACCATGTATACGTCATATGATGGGGTGGCTTTCCGGGGCCCAATAGGCGCTGGTTCTTGATCGTCTCCTTCATTGGCGTCCATACCGTCGATGTCTTCGGAGTCAAAGTTGAGCATGTCGGTTAAATCGTCGACAGTGTCTACAAAGTGGGTGGTGGGTGGGCTTTGAATTTCTTCGTCGTCCGTATCCCAACCTTGCCGACCATAGTCCAGCCAGGGCTCTCCTGATAAAGAGAGAGACTTTAGTGTCTTCAGAATATCGCCGAAAGGCGAGTGCTGAAAGAGGTCCGCGGTAGTAAACTCCATGATCGGCGCCCAATCGGATTCGATCGGCAGGGGCGCGGAGGGTTCGGAGTCCGGAGAGGAGTCCGGCTCCCTGGAGTCACGAGTCTCGCGGAGTGTGGGGCTGGCGTTCGGCTCGATCGGCGTTGGGATCGCAGCCCCCGAGGCGGCATCCAACCACCCATCCTCGATCGGTGCAGTTGCCTCCGAATTAAGGGTCGAAGCCGATGCTGGTGTGGCCTCCAGGGCACTGTTTGGCAGCAGAGCTAGATCATGCTCGTCGTGACAGTGCAGCGCGCTCGGCAGTGGGTCGAATCCATCGAAGATCAAGTCCCCGCGGATGTCAGCCATGTAGTTTAAACTTCCAAATCTGACCTGACGGCCAGGGGCATAGCTTTCGATCTACTCCAGATGGCCAAGTGAATTGGCCCGCAGTGCGAAGCCGCCAAAGATGAAGATCTATCCGGGGAGGAAGGTCTCACCCTAGACTGCATCGCTATTGATGATCGTAGGAGCCATCAAGCCTGACGGCGACGACACAGAGGAACTCTCAATAAAGCACCAATGTCGGTGTCAAAACCGGCGGATCTCGGGTAGGGGGTCCTGAACTGTGCGTCTAGGCCGGATGGTAACAGGAGGCAAGGGACACGAAGTTTTACCCAGGTTCGGGCCCTCTTGATGGAGGTAAAACCCTACGTCCTGCTTGATTAATATTGATGATATGAATAGTACAAGAGTAGATCTACCACGAGATCGGAGAGGCTAAACCCTAGAAGCTAGCCTATGGTATGATTGTTGTTCTGTATGTTGTCCTACGGACTAAAACCCTCCGGTTTATATAGACACCGGAGAGGGTTAGGGTTACACAAAGTCGGTTACTATGGTAGGAGATCTACATATCCGTATCGCCAAGCTTGCCTTCCACGCCAAGGAAAGTCCCTTCCGGACACGGGACGAAGTCTTCAATCTTGTATCTTCATAGTCCAGGAGTCCGGCTGAAGGTATAGTCCGGCCATCCGGCACCGCCTAATCCAGGACTCCCTCAGCCATGATTTCAGATCTGAACCTATTATGTTTTTATGAATATACGTGAGTTCTTAACCCTATCTTGCAAGTCTATAGTCACCTACTATGTGTTATGATCCGGCAACCCCGAAGTGACAATAATCGGGACCACTCCCGGTGATGACCATAGTTTGAGGAGTTCATGTATTCACTATGTGCTAATGCTTTGTTCCGGTTCCCTATTAAAAGGAGGCCTTAATATCCCTCAGTTTCCAATAGGACCCCGCTGCCACGGGAGGGTAGGACAAAAGATGTCATGCAAGTTCTTTTCCATAAGCACGTATGACTATATACGGAATACATGCCTACATTACATTGATGAATTGGAGCTAGTTCGGTGTCACCCTATGTTATGACTATTACATGATGAACCGCATCCGGCATAATTATCCATCACTGATCCGGTGCCTACGAGTTTCTATATACTGGTTCTCGCTTATTTACTTTTCCCGCTGCTACTGTTACAATCACTACAAAATACCAAAAACATTACTTTTGTTGTGTTTACTTTTGTTGCCGCTACCACCACTATCATATTACTTTGCTACTAAACACTTTGTTGCAGATACTAAGTTTCCAGGTGTGGTTGAATTGACAACTCAGCTGCTAATACTTGAGAATATTCTTTGGATCCCCTTGTGTCGAATCAATAAATTTGGGTTGAATACTCTACCCTCGAAAGCTGTTGCGATCCCCTATACTTGTGGGTTATCAAGACCAATTTCTGGCGCCGTTGCCGGGGAGCATAGCTCTATTCTTTGAGTCACTTGGGATTTATATCTGCTGGACACTATGAAGAACTTGAGATATCCAAAACCAAGATCTATCCCTCAACTACGAGGGGAGGTAAGGAACTGACATCTAGCTCTGCACTTGATTCACCTTCTGTTATGAGTAAGTTTGCGACACCTACACCTGCTTCTGCTATTCGTTCTGATATGTCGCATGTTATTGATGATGCCACTTCTACTATGCATGATACTTATGATGAAACTGCTTCTATGCCTGATACTACTGTGCCCCTTGGTGAATTTCTTAATGAACAAATTGCTAGGGCTAGAGAAAAAGAAATTATTGAATCTGAATACGATGATGATAGTGATGATGAAAATATGCCTGTTATCCTTGAGGGTTATCTTTTTGATATGGAATCTTCTGCCGTTTTTTAGCTTGCAAAGTAGATATGAGCTTAAGAGGTTATTAGTTAAATGGAACAAAGAATCACTTAGAGATAAAATGAAACCCGACCCTGCATTTGCTACTTCACCTATCTGTGTTCCTGATAAGGATTATGAATTCTCTGTTGATCCTGATATAATTACTTTGGTGGAATCTGATCCGTTTTATGGCTATGAATCTGAAACTGTTGTGGCACATCTTACTAAGTTAAATGATATAGCTGCCCTGTTCACTAATGATGAGAGATCGCGTTACTTTTATATACTCAAAATATTTCTGTTCTCATTAAAGGGTGATGCTAAGATTTGGTTTAATTCTCTTGATCCTGGTTGTGTGCGTAGTCCCCAGGATATGATTTATTACTTCTCTGCTAAATATTTCCCTGCTCATAAGAAACAAGCTACTTTGAGGGAAATATACAACTTCACGCAAATTAAATAAGAGAGTCTCCCACAAGCTTGGGGGAGGCTTCTCAAGTTACTTAATGCTTTGCCTGATCATCCTCTTAAGAAACCTGAAATACTTGATATATTTTATAATGGACTAACCGATGCTTCCAGAGATTACCTGGATAGTTGTGCTGGTTCTCTTTTTAGGGAAAGAACACCGGATGAAGCTGAAATTCTATTGAATAATATGTTGACAAATGAAAATAATTGGGCACCTCCTGAGCCAGCTCCTGAGCCAACTCCTGCTCCAATTACTGAGCCTATTCCTAAACCAACTCCGAAGAAGAGAGGTGTTCTATTTCTCAGTCCCGAAGATATGCAAGAGGCAAAGAAATCTATGAAAGAAAAAGGTATTAAAGCTGAAGACGTTAAGAATTTACCTCCTATTGAAGAAATACATGGTCTTAATTCACAGCCCGTTGAAGAAACATACGATCTTAATTCTTTGTTTATTGAAGAACCTCCTGATACCGATATCCCGACACAGGTAGTAAAGGTAAATTCTCTCTATAGATATGATAAAGCTGAAGTCCCTCCTACTAAAATTGCTAGTTAGTGCTTGGATGAGTTTGATAACTTTATGTTTAAGCAAGACGACTTCAATGCTTATTTTGGTAGACAATTAAAAGAAAATGCTTATATGATTAGACGCTTGGGTGATTATATGGCTAATATTAAAGGTGAACTTAAACTTGTTAGCAAACATGGTTCTATGGTTACCACTCAAGTAGAACAAGTACTTAAGGCTCAAAAAGAAGTGCTTGATGAAATGAATAGTAAGAAAAATGATTATGCTGTTAGAGTGGCTACTAGAACTGGTAGAATGACTCAGGAACCTTTGTATCCTGAAGACCACCCTACGAGAATCGAGCAAGATTCTCAAAGAAATAATATTGATGTTCCTAGTTCTTCTAAAAAGAAGAAGAAGAAAAATGATAGAACTGTGCAAACTTCTAGTGAACCTATTGCTGAACCACCTGATAATCCAAATGATATATCTATGTCTGATGCTGAAACACAATCTGGTAATGAACATGAACCTAATGAAAATATTAATGATGATGTTCATGATGATGCTCAACCTAGTAATGACAATGATGTAGAAATTGAACCCACAATCAAAGAATCAACGTTATGATAAAAGAGACTTTGTTGCTAGGAAACATGGTAAAGAAAGGGAACCTTGGGTTCAGAAACCCATGCCTTTTCCTCCGAAACCATCCAAGAAAAAGGATGATGAGGATTTTGAGCGCTTTGCTGAAATGATTAGGCCTATCTTTTTGCGTATGCGATTAACTAATGTGCTCAAAACAAATCCTTATGCTAAATATATGAAGGATATCATTACTAATAAAAGAAAGATACCAGAAGCTGAAATTTCCACCATGCTTGCTAATTATACTTTTAAGGATGGAATACCAAAGAAACTTGGAGACCTCGGAGTACCTACTATACCTTGCTCCATTAAAAGAAATTATATTAAAACTGCTTTATGTGATCTTGGAGCCGGTGTTAGTGTTATGCCTCTCTCTTTATATCGTAGACTTGACTAGAATAAGCTGACACCTACTGAATTATCTTTGCAAATGGCTGATAAATCAACTGCTATACCTGTCGGTATTTGTGAGGATGTCCCTGTTGTGGTTGCAAACGTTACTATTTTAACGGATTTTGTTATACTTGATATTCCCGAGGATGATAGTATGTCTATTATTCTTGGAAGACCTTTTCTTAACACTGCAGGGGCTGTTATTGATTGCAACAAAGGCAATGTCACTTTTCATGTTAATGGTAATGAGCATACGCTACACTTTCCGAGGAAACAACCTCAAGTTCATAGTATCAACTCCATTGGAAAAATTCCATCAATTATAATTGGAGGTTTTGAATTTCCTCTTCCTACTGTCAAAAAGAAATATGATATACTTATTATTGGGGATGTGCATATCCCCATTGAGGTAACTTAGTGTTATTCGAAATTTCTCCGGTTTCATGATTATCGGAATGAGTTTGTTAACAAGACTTGATCAACCTTGTTAGTGGATTCTTTTTGATGAGCATGAGATGGATGAAACTAGAAGCACAAACTTCTGTACCCTCTCTATACTTTCTGTTAATTAGTAGAAATAAAGTAAAAATAGTATTTTTCTGTCTGTTCCCTGACTTATCCGTGCAATATAAAAATATCCCGAAAATAAAAGACCTCAGAATGACATGCCAATTTATTATGATTTTTTCGGGAATATTTGAGGATTTACTGTGCAAAAATTACCGCGGGAGGAGCTTCCACCTGGCCACGAGGGTGGTGGGCGCCCCCCCCCTCTAGGGCACGCCCCCTGTCGCGTGGGCCCATGGTGGCACTCCTCCACTTATCCCAGCACCCATCTTCTTCCTCTGTCTCACACAAACCCGAAAAACCAACTCAAGCACGAGTTCCGGCCACTTTTGCTGTGATTTTCGATCTCCTTGCTCAAAGCACCTCTCGCAAAACGGCTTGGGGAGATTGTTCCTTGGTATGTGACTCCTCCATTGGTCCAATTAGTTTTTGTTCTAGTGCTTTATTCTTTGCAAATTTGTGCTGCATAGGTGACCATGTTCTTGAGCTTGCATGTCAAATTTATATGGTTCCAAGTAGTTCTAATGCTTGATATAGGCTCTAGGCACTTGTAGGAGTAGTTGCTATGAGTTTTATTGAAGTTAGTTCACTTTTGTTTGAAGTTACTTAAAATTTCAGATTATTTCAGAAAAATAATGAGGAGATTTTTGAGGGGTGTCATGGTTCTAAGTCTGACAGTAATGTAGGGGGGTAGGTATGGAGAGGCAAGATCTTAGCTATGGAGTAGTTGTCAGCACACGAGGTTTATGAGTTCAGGCCCTTCTCGGAGGATGTAATAGCCCTACGTCTCGGAGCCCGGAGGCGGTCGACTGGATTATGCGTGTATGAATTACAGGGGTGCGAACCCTTTACGCTGAGGAGGGGGATGGCTTATATAGAGTTCGCTGGACCCCTCCGGCCCTCAGTTATGCAGGGTTTTAAATACATTAAGGTCGGGCGTTACTGGTAACGCCCCTAATAAAGTGTTATGACGACCATAAAAGCTACTTAATGACTGACCGTTAGCATGCGGAGTGACTTTAGGTCTCTTGGCCGTCGAGTGGTTGGATCTTGGTCGAGTGATTGCTTCTTGGTCGAGTGTCTTCGAGTCTGTCGAGTGGAACACCTCCAAGTCGATTGAAAGGTGATTTCTTCTAGAGATGTCCTTGGGTAGAGCAGTTGGGACAGGTCCATGACCCTACCCTAGGTACATAGCTTCATTATTAGCCCCCGAATGGATTGAGGTTTGAGTGGGGAAGGAGTTGAGAACTTCTCCGACTCATTTTTCATGCCATGAGCATATCTTGTTTTGGATCAATGAACATGAGTGATGACAGCAACTTCCTTTTCAGTCGCCTTGATCCATTCTTAGTTTTTTATCGAGTGAGTTTCTTTACTTGAAAAGCTCCGAGTGACGGTGTGGAGGAGATCTTCCGTCTGACAAGTTGTTCTGCTGCCCGCAGATTTCGCAGGATTCGAATTTTGGGAAGTGCGCAGGACGGGGGAAGCCACAGTAATCGGATGGGATAGGGTGGAGCCGCCTCGATCTCCGCGCCACCTTTTTTGCCACGTATCGCGCGCGCGATTGTTAGGACCGTCCGGGCCTACCAGTCAGCCACTCGGATGCGACCTCATATAAGGCGTCGGACCGGGGTTTCTTGAACAGTGCGTTCTCATTTTGTCTTCTCCTCTTCAGGCTTCTTCGTCGCGCTCGCTCTCGCCCCAGTGCCGCCGCTCCGTACGCGTCTCGCCGGCGACGATGGGGAAGGAGAAGATGGCGGCTCTGGAGCAGGCGAAGAAGGTGATGGCAAAGGCGAAGGGGAAGACGACCAGTCGGGGTGGATCTTCCTCGCGAGCCGGCCAACCGAAGGGCTGGATCCAGGGCGACTGGATCCGCTCGGTGATCCGCCAAGAAGACCTTGACGACCTAGCCGACGGAGGGCTGATCCCCCATGGATTGGAGCGGCTTCCGGGGAAGGAATCCGAGCCGCAACCTCGGGAGGGTGAGCGCGTTCTCCTTGCCACCCACATCGACAGTGGATTTTCCTTGCCTACTCACCCTTTCTTTTGGGGATTTCTGAATTTCTTTGGGGCACAACTCCACCACTTCATTCCCAACAAAATCATGTATCTCGCTGCTTTCGTGTCTTTGCGCGAGAATTTCTTGGGTTGTCGGCCTCACTGGGGTCTTTTCAAGCACATTTTCACCTGTTGTTCTTAGACGGTGAAAAAGGCCAATCCGAGTGACGAGAGAACACAAGTGATTCAGACGTGCGGGGGTCTTGGTGTTCAGATGAGAGGGAAAAGTTCCTTTCCAGCCATGATTCTTCCCGACTTGGTTCGTGGATGGCAGCCGACCTGGTTTTACTGCAAAGACCAGCCGACGCCAGGGCAGTCAACTGGCCTCCCTCCTTTTACCATGGACCGAGTGAGGAAACCCTCCTCTTTGAAGGTGCTCCCGGAGGAGAAGGCGCAGGTTAGGGTGCTGGTCGAAGAGAGTGGTCCAGCTTATCCGTGACGGGGTCACCGGTATGGATCTCTTGGAGGTTTTCCATCGGCGGCACATCCAGCCTCTTCAAGCCCGAGACCATCCGATGTGGATGTATTCGGGTCTTGACGACACCACTCGAATTCACCCGGAGGAGGTCGATGACGACACACTAGAGAAGTGGCTGTCGGGCATCACCGGAAACAAGGACAACCCCAGGGGAGCCAAGAGAGTTCCTCCATTCGACCAGTCCCATGAACCAGAAAAGGTCCGATTCTGAGCTTTTGATTGTAATCAGAATTCACTCGCGCAGCTGTCTATACTGCATCGACTGACTTTATTCTTCCTGCTTTCTTTCAGGCCCTTATCGAAATGTATTCAATGCCCAACGGAGAGCAAGAGCAAGACCTGGAAGGAGAGGCAAGCGGCAGCGACAGTGGCGCATGGTATTCTGACGGTGAAGGGGACGAAGAAAGCGACGACCCAAGTGACGAAGAAGAAGTCGAGTCGCCTCCTCGCAGGGAGAGGCGATCCAAGCTTGACCAAGAACGACCGAGTGCCCGTGAAAAGGCGATTGCTTAGGCTGGTCAGTCTTCAAAGCGTCCTCGGACCTCTTCACCAACCCCAACTGAAAAAGCGTCAAAGCATCCCAAAGTTGCAGAGCAGAAGCCTTGGAAGGCGTTGCCGAAGATTAATATTGACATCCCCGTCGCTTCTGCGTGAGTGTCTCCCTTTGTATTCACTCGACGCCCATGATGTTTGTTTTTTCTTGATTTAACCAGACGAACTTTGGAACTGGTAGCGCTGCTACTTCCGGGACCTCAGCTTACAGGGATGAGGATGAGGTGATGGAGGATGCGGTCACTTCCAATCTGGGTATGATTTCTGACATTTTGTCTTTATTTGGTTGACTCAACTGCAATGTGTACCATTGGGTGATGTGATTTTGGCGATTGATCTTTGAACAGCTCCTAACATTATTGACCTCCCCGATGATGATGATGAAGAGCCTGAGAGGCCTTTGACGAGGAAAAATAGGCAAGGTCCTGCAAGCAAGGTGCCACAGTCAACGCCGAGGGCGGAACCAATCGTTCAGGATGCTGGTGATGCCAATCGGGGTTCTGTTACCTTCGTCATACCATTGTCGAGTGCCTTGCCTTCTTCATCGACTGCTCAGGCCCCTGCCGACCCACCTTCAGTTTTTGCGACCCATCATGGCCCAGAGGATGAAGTGAATGCTGCCAAGGAAGCCATACGCCAGGCGGGCATTATGATGGAGAATATGAAGACGGTGCGGGACGCCAGTTAGGCCGCCTACGACGCCAGCTCGGCTCTCCAAAGCAACGTTCAGGTTAGTTGGTCACCGCTTGTTCTGTTAGGATATGCTATCTGAAGACTCTCTTTCCGAAAATCTTTGCATCTGTACACCCACTGGGTGCGTCGATTTAGTTTTTGAACTAGTGGGGGCACGCTGAGTGCACCCACTGGGTGTAGTCCCCGAGACTACGGTGGACTGCTGGCAGTCGACTGTAGTCTTTGTATTTTGATTCTTTAGCTCGATCTGGTCTGGCGGCGTCGAGTGTAAACCGAACCGGTAGTTTGTCTCTTCTACACGGTCTGGGCGAGTGGGATCAGAACCGGTGGGGGCCCGCCAAGTGCACCCACTCGGTGTAGTCCCCGAGACCGCGATCGACTGTTGGCAGTCAACTGTGGTCTGAGTTCTATGGTCTGAGTTCTTCTTTCTCTCTTTTTTTACTCCCTGCACTCGACTCCGGTGGGCCGGTCGAGTGGGATCAGAACCGGTGGGGGCACGCAAAGCGCACCCACTGGGTGTAGTCCCCGAGACTATGGTGGACTGCGGGCAGTCGACCGTAGTCTTAGTATTTATTTTCTTTGTCGTTTTTCGCTGTAAAATAACTTCTCCTCCCTGATTGCAGAAATCTTCTGATCTTGGAGCTCGCTTTGCTGACTTGGAGAAACAGCAGATCCAACTAAACCTTAACTTGGAATTGGTCAAGACAGAGCTACAAAAGGCCAAGGACGGCGCCAATGGTAAGACGAGCTTGTCGACTGGGTTGTCTTAGGCTTAAGTACCCTTCTGCTCTTTCTGAATCAAGCACCACTTCTTTGCAAAAAAACTAAGAGAAGCTCTGGCGAAGAAGGATCGGGATTTGGCTGCTGCTCAAAAGGAAGCTGACGACAGAACCGCTCTGGCTGAACAGAAACTGGCTTCAGTCGGCCAATTGGAAGAAGAGAACACCAAGATGAAATCTGCTCTGAACGAAGCCAACAAGGAGTGCATGCACTTGAAGAAGGACAATCTCAACCTGTACGAGAAGATGGAAGGCATCGCTCGCAGGAGGGACGATCTGGAGAGCTATCTGAGGAGCCTTGCCAAGAAGTTGTTCATCAAGCTTGAAGGTATACATTTTTTTTTGTTCTGTCGACTCAGCATACGAAAACTGACTAATCCTTGGATCGTGACTGCAGAGTTTTGCCAGAACTTCAAGGAGGAGACTGGGCGGATTGAGCCAGGTTTGGACCCCATCAACTCTCCCATGAAAGACGACACTGCCATGAATCTGCTCCGACTGGAATCCCGCATCGACGGTGTTGTGGACTACTTGGCTCGACTGAAGGTCGCCACATCACGGATTGACACGGCACTTTGGCCGGGGGCCACGCTCCAGAATGATCTCGAGTCCCTGATCACTCGACTTAACAAGATCCCTGGTCGAGTGCAGGAGTGGAAGAAATCTTCTGCCCGGTGTGGTGCTGATGTGGCTCTGTCTTTGGTTCGTGTCCACTGCAAGGAGGTGCGACAAGATAAGTTGACAGCAATCAAGGTCGCCAACACCCAGAGGCATGACTTCTGATCTTTTATGGAGACTTTTATTGCTGCAGCCACCCGGATCACCGACGGCGTCGACCTGGACGAGTTCGTTGAGCCTGCGAGTCCTCCTCCTGCGGAGTGAACAAACTTTTATGCCCCACCTTAAATTTACCTCGGAATGCCGAGTGGTTTTTCTAACCGTTAAACTCTTTTGGGCTGAATGCCCGAGCACTTCGATGTGGTCTGGACCCTTTAGGATTTTATCTGAACTTGGTTTATCGTTGAATATCTTCATGAATTCTCCGTCGAGTGGAACTCGTTCTTCACTCGAGACAACTTTTTGTATTCGCGGCGCAGCTTCGAAGGAGAAGGTAGCAGTCGACCTGCATCTCGTCATCCTTGCGGAGTAGGATGGAGTGCATGTTGTATTTGTGGTGAAGCTCCCAAGGAGAATGTGGCAGTCGAGCTGCACCTCGTCGTCCTTGCGCTGTAGGATGGAGCGCATGTTGTATTTGTGGCGAAGCTCCCAAGGAGAAGGTGGCAGTCGACCTGCACCTCGTCATCCTTGCGGAGTAGGATGGAGTGCACATTGTATTTGTGGCGAAGCTCCCAAGGAGAAGGTGGTAGTCGAGCTGCACCTCGTCTTCCTTGCTGAGTAGGATGGAGCGCACGTTGTATTTGTGGCGAAGCTCCCAAGGAGATGGTGGCAGTCGACCTGCACCTTGTCGTCCTTGCGGAGTAGGACGGAGCGCACGTTGTATTTCTGGCGAAGCTCCCAAGGAGAAGGTGGAAGTCGACCTGCACCTCGTCGTCCTTGCGGAGTAGGATGTGTTTCGTACTTAGGCGAGTATTGGACTGCAGCTAAGCCTCCGAGTGGGAGGGTCGCTCTCCACTCGGTAGGATTTTTCAAACTTAGGCGAGTACTGGACTGCAGCTAAGCCCCCGAGTGGGAGGGTCGCTCTCCACTCGGTAGGATTTATCAAACTTAGGCGAGTACTGGACTGCAGCTAAGCCCCCGAGTGGGAGGGTCGCTCTCCACTCGGTAGGATTTTTCAAACTTAGGCAAGTACTGGACTGCAGCTAAGCCCCCGAGTGGGAGGGTCGCTCTCCACTCGGTAGGATTTTTCAAACTTAGGCGAGTACTGGACTGCAGCTAAGCCTCCGAGTGGGAGGGTTGCTCTCCACTCGGTAGGATTTTTCAAACTTAGGCGAGTACTGGACTGCAGCTAACCCCCGAGTGGGAGGGTCACTCCCCACTCGGTAGGATTTTTCAAACTTAGGCGAGTTCTGGACTGCAGCTAAGCCCCCGATTGAGAGGCTGGCTCACCACTCGGTAGGATTTTCAAATACTTGGGCGAGTACTGGACTGCTGCTAAGCCCCCGAGTGAGAGGCTGGCTCACCACTCGGTAGGATTTTCAAATACTTGGGCGAGTACTGGACTGCAGCTAAGCCCCCGAGTGAGAGGCTGGCTCACCACTCCGTAGGATTTTCAAATACTTAAGCGAGTACTGGACTACAGCTAAGCCCCCGAGTGAGAGGCTGGCTCACCACTCGGTAGGATTTTCAAACACTTAGGCGAGTACTGGACTGCAGCTAAGCCCCCGAGTGAGAGGCTGGCTCACTACTCGGTAGGATTTCCAAATACTTAGGCGAGTACTGGACTGCAGCTAAGCCCCCGAGTGAGAGGCTGGCTCACAACTCGGTAGGATTTTCAAATACTTAGGCGAGTACTGGACTTTAGCTAAGCCCCCGAGTGAGAGGCTGGCTCACCACTCGGTAGGATTTTCAAACACTTAGGCGAAACGGGTTCGCAGCTAAGCCCCCGAGTGGGAGGCTGGCTCACCACTCGGTAGGAAATTATTTTACAAACTTAGGCGAAACGGATTCGCAGCTAAGCCACCCACTGGGGGATTTCTCACGCAGACAAAAACGATAACAATCACTCAGAAAATTACAACGCTCTTGTCTTTGATAAATAAACTACAGGAGTTTTTCTTATTACATCTCATCCGAGTGAGAATTCAAGTATAAAAGGGGCGGACAAGCTCCGCATTCCAGGCTCGTGGCTCATCAATCTGGCGATCGACATTATAAAGGTGATACACTCCATTGTGGAGGACTCTGGTGACTATGAAGGGACCTTCCCAAGGAGGAGCGAGTTTGTGTGGTTTCTGCTGATCCACTGAGAGGACCAAGTCTCCTTCTTGGAAGGCTCGAATCTTCACATTTCTGGCATGGAATCGACGCAAGTCTTGCTGATAGATGGTTGATCGGATCATGGACATTTCTGTTTCTTCTTCCAGGAGGTCGACTGCGGCCTGCCGGGCTTGTTCTGCTTCATCTTCAGAGTTGAGCTCGACTCGGGGTGCGTTGTGAAGCAGGTCACTCGGCAAAACTGCTTCGGCTCCGTAGACCAGAAAGAATGGGGTTCTTCCAGTCGATCGGTTCGGGGTTGTCCTCAATCCCCAAAGAACTGACGGAAGCTCGTCGACCCATGCACCTGCTGCGTGCTTGAGATCGCGCATCAGTCGAGGTTTCAGTCCTTTGAGAATTAAGCCGTTTGATCTTTCCGCTTGTCCATTCGACTGGGGGTGAGCGACTGAAGCGTAGTCGACTCGTGTGCCTTGAGAGGCACAAAAGGCTCTGAATTTGTCAGAATCGAAGTTTGACCCATTGTCAGTGATGATGCTGTGCGGAACTCCATATCTGAATATCAACTCTCTGATGAAACTGATAGCAATGCAAGCATCAAGATTCTTGATAGGCTTAGCTTCGATCCATTTGGTGAACTTGTCGACTGCCACTAGCACATGAGTGAAACCGCTTCTGCCCGTTCTCAGTGGTCCAACCATGTCCAGTCCCCAAACAGCGAAGGGCCAGACGAGTGGAATGGTTTTCAGGGCTGACGCAGGTTTGTGCGACATATTGGAGTAAAACTGACATCCTTCACATTTGTCGACTATCTCTTTCGCCATTTCATTCGCCCTTGGCCAGTAGAATCCCGCTCGGTATGCTTTAGCCAGAATGGTCCCAGAGGACGCATGATGACCACAGGTCCCCAAGTGGATATCATCAAGGATTATCTGACCTTCTTCTGGTGTTATACACTTCTGATTGACTACAGTCGCACTTTCTCTATACAACTGTCCCTTTATGACTGTAAAGGCCTTGGATCGACGGACGATCTGTCGAGCCTCTTCTTCGTCTTCTGGGAGTTCTTTCCTTAGGATGTACGCGATGTACGGTATCGTCCAGTCGGGAGTGATGACCAAAACTTCCATGATCAGGTCGACCACAGCTGGAATTTCAACTTCAATCGGATCCGTGGCACTTTTTGGCTGCGGGGCTTCTTCAATGAAGGGATCCTCCTGAACTGATGGTGTGTGGATGTGTTCCAAAAACACATTGCTGGGGATGGCTTCTCTTTTGGAACCTATTTTTGCCAAATCATCAGCTGCTTTATTTTTCAGTCGGGATATGTGATGAAGTTCTAACCCCTCGAATTTCTTCTCCAGCTTTCTCACTGCATTGCAATAACCAGTCATGGCCGTACTTCTGACGTCCCACTCCTTCATCACTTGATTAACCACCAAATCTGAGTCGCCATAGACCATGAGGCGACGAACGTCGAGTGAAATGGCCATGCGCAACCCATATAAAAGTGCTTCATATTTTGCTTCATTATTGGAGGAATCAAAGTGGATTTGAAGAATATATCTGAACTTATCTCCTCGGGGGGAGACCAATACTACCCCGGCACCGGAACCATTCAGCATTTTGGAACCGTTGAGGAACATGGTCCAATGCTCCGAGTAAACCTGAGTCGGCAGTTGTTGTTCAATCCACTCGGCAACGAAATCTGCTATTGCTTGGGACTTGATAGCTTTCTTTGCCTCAAACTTGATATCTAGAGGAAGGAGTTCAATCGCCCATTTTGCCACTCGACCAGTTGCATCTCTGTTGTGCAGAATCTCTGACAATGGAGCGTCGCTGACGACTGTAATGGAATGGTCAAAGAAGTAATGTGCAACCTTCTTCGTGGTCATATAAATCCCATATACAAGCTTCTGATAATGAGGATATCTTTGCTTCGATGGGGTCAAGACTTCAGAAATATAATATACTGGGCACTGAAATTTGAAGGCTTTTCCTTCTTCTTCCCGCTCGACTGTAAGTACTGTACTGACGACTTGTCCCGTGGCTACGATGTAAAGCAGCAAAGGCTCTTTGCTGATTGGGGCAGCAAGCACCGACTGGGTGGAGAGCAGAGCTTTGAGCTCTGCAAACGCTGCATCAGCTTCAGGAGTCCACTCGAACTTGTCTGAATTCTTCATCAATCGGTAAATAGGCAATGCCTTTTCACCGAGACGAGAGATGAATCGACTTAAAGCGGCCAAGCAACCAGTAAGCTTCTGGACGTCGTGCACTCGCACATGATTTTTCATTCGGAGTATAGTACCGACTTTTTCTAGATTGGCGTCGATTCCCCATTCGGAAACAAGAAAACCAAGTAACTTTCCGCCAGGAACTCCGAATGTGCACTTTGATGGATTAAGCTTGATATCATACCTCCTGAGGTTGGCGAAGGTTTCAGCAAGGTCAGTCAGCAGGTCGGAACCTTTCCGTGACTTGACCACAATATCATCCATGTATGCTTCCACATTCCGACTGATTTGAGTGAGCAAACACTTCTGAATCATCGTCATAAATGTGGCTCCAGCATTCTTGAGGCCGAACGGCATGGTAACATAACAGAAGCACCCGAACGGAGTGATGAAAGCTGTTTTGATCTCGTCAGGTCCATACAAACGGATCTGATGGTACCCAGAATAGGCGTCTAAAAAAGACAGTCGCTCACATCCCGCAGTCGAGTCGACTATCTGGTCGATGCGGGGGAGAGGAAAATGATCTTTCGGGCAGGCCCGATTGATATGTTTAAAGTCAATGCACATGCGAAGTGACTTGTCCTTCTTGGGGACCATGACAATGTTGGCGAGCCACTCGGAGTGGTAGATCTCTCGGATGAACTCCGCTGCTAAGAGTCGAGCCACCTCCTCAGCAATAGCCTTTCTCTTCTGGACGGCGGACCGTCGGAGATGTTCTTTGACAGGTTTTACTTTTGAGTTGACTCGTAGGTGGTGCTCAGCCAGCCCCCTGGGAACACCTGGCATGTCAGAAGGCTTCCATGTGAAAATGTCCCAGTTCTCACGGAGGAACTGGATGAGCGCTTCTTCCTATTTGGAGTCGAGTGTTGTTGAGATATGAGTCGGAGCAGCACTGGGATTGGTCGGGTGAATGTGAGCCGGCTTCGTTTCGCCAGACGACTAAAAAGCTGATTCTGTAGCGGGCTTCTTGGCTCGCAACAAATCACTCGGGTCTACAGTCTTCTGGTATTCCTGCAGCTCCACCACTGCCATCTGAGCATCAGCGATCTTTGAACCTTTCTGAAAACACTCTTCTGCTTTCTTCCGATTGCCCGTAACAGTGATCACACCTTTGGGACCAGGCATCTTCAATTTGAGATACACATAACATGGTCGAGCCATGAAGCGTGCATAAGCCGGCCTGCCCAAAATAGCGTGATAAGCACTCTGGAAATCCACAACCTCGAACGTCAACTTTTCTTTGCGGTAATTCTTGGAATCACCGAAAACCACATCAAGAGCAATTTGGCCGAGCGACTCAGCCTTCTTCCCAGGAATGATTCCATGGAAACTCATGTTGCTGGTACTGAGTCTGGACATCGGAATGCCCATCCCTTTCAGTGTCTCAGCATATAGTATGTTCAAACCACTGCCACCGTCCATCAAGACTTTGGTCAGTCGAGTGCCTTCAACAACTGGGTCGACCACCAAAGCTTGCCTCCCAGGGGTGGCAATGTGCGTTGGGTGATCGGACTGGTCGAATGTGATGGCAGTCTGAGACCACTTCAGATAACTGGGTGTCGCCGGAGCAACCATATTCACCTCACGGTTGATAACTTTCAGTCGACTTTTTCTTTCAACATCAGCAAAAATCATCAAGGTGGAATTGACCTGGGGGTATCCATCATCACTGTCTTCCTTGTCCTCAACTTTGTCCGACTCCTTTTCCTTATCTTTGGGATGTTTGCCCTGGAATTGCTGGATCAAGAGCCGACACTGTCCAGTGGTATGTTTCGGGTAAATGAACTTACCCTCTTCATCTTTCTTGGTGTGGATGTGACATGGCAAATCCAACACATCATTTCCGTCTTGGTCTTTAACTTTCTTTGGGTTCCAAGGCCCTTTGGGTTTCCCCTTAAACTTTCCTTGAGTCACAGCCAAGGCCTCCCCAGGAGCAGCTGGCTCGGCTTTCTGCTTCTGTTTCCAATTGGAATTTCCTCCTCCGGTTTCATGGGCGACTGACTTGTGTTTGCCACTCCGGAGTCGATCCTCATCTTCACCATTAGCGTACTTGGTGGCAATCTCCATCATCCGATTCAGAGACATGTCTCCGGTTCGACCGAATTTCAGATTCAGTTCTCTGTACTTGACGCCTTCTTTGAAGGCACAGACTGCTTGGTGATCAGGTACATTCTCTACCGTGTGACGTAACGTGATCCATCTCTGGATGTAATCCCTCAAAGTTTCATTCGGCTTCTGCATGCAAGACCGCAGTTCCGTCAGCCCTGCCGGTCGCTTGCATGTTCCTTCAAACGTGGTGACAAACACTTGGGCGAGATCTTCCCAAGTGTAAATGCTGCTGGGTGCTAACTGATTCAGCCACGCTCTGGCCGAACCCTCCAACATGAGAGGCAGGTGCTTCATGGCCACTTCATCATTGCCACCGCCAATCTGGACAGCCACTCGGTAGTCTTCAAGCAAAGTATCGGGCTTGGACTCACCAGTGAACTTACTGACTCCAGTCGCCAACCTGAAGTTGGCAGGAATCACAGCGGCCCTGATGGCTCTACTAAAGCACTCTAGCCCCGAAACATGTACTCTGCTGCTGGTAGGTGCATCTTTGTCGTGACCTTCTTGGTGAGCTCTGTTCCTGTCGACCAAACCTTGAACGAGAATGGATCTCGCATCAAAGCCTGGTTCCCAGGGGTCGACTGGAAACCTTCACCCAACACTATGAGGGTGCTTGTCATCCTGCTGTCGAGGAACATACGATCCACTCCTCGGGGGATGGGTGGGCACTCGACGTCGATCGTCACGATCGAATCAGTGATCATACTGCTCACTGTTCCCGTACTGATCACGCCGGTCCCCACGTCCCTCACGCCTCGGGGGCGATCTTGGGCTATGAGCCGACTGGACTGTATCTGCAGCAATGGATCTGCTATGAACCCTGTTACGCGACTTAGAAACAGCGGAATTCTGGTCTCCTGGTGCCCGGAGTAATGCTCTGATCTGCATCAAGCCTCTGCCAGCCTCTGACTGGGAAGGCTGAATCGACTCTGCTATACGGGCTGCAGCTGCTAAATTCTGAATCAGAGTTCGATATACCTGCGGGGGCGGAAAGAGCTGACGTCGACTAGATTCTGGAACCCATTGTCGCGCACGCTCGTTGAGTGCTCGCTGGAGGTTCTCCAGTCGAGTGCGCTCAGCCAAGTTTGCCAGGCGCGCGTCCTCCAAGGCATGAGCCTCGGGGGTTTCTCCAATGATAGGAGTGTGCAGTGCATCCATGTTCCAGCGACGAAGTTCTTCTCTCTGCAGCGATGTGAGAGGCTCGGGGAGATATTCCTCATGGGGATGCGATGGGTCGCCTCCACCTAGGCCTCCGTCGGTGCGGGGAAAACCGGGAGGACTGGGCGGTCCATCGACCATCAGAACCTCCGCCGCCGGATCACTGCTGTCGCACTCGGATGCGGTCTCTGCAGAGCCAGTCAACAGGTCGAACAGGCCGTAGAGGGATTCGTCGGGCTCGATCGCCGCAACTTGAGGGGTGGCCGACTGGCACGCCACCGCGTGTCTCACCCACCGCTGAAGTCTCGATCGACCGGAGCGCTTGCACCGGCGGGAAACAGGGAGGGAGGACAACACACAGGAGCCGACCGATAATGGGTCGACGGTTGCCGCAAGAGGACGTCGCGGACGCACGCGCGAAAGTGCGTTGCCCCGCGGACAGGGAGTGCGTCCACGTTGAGCAGAGACTCCTGAAGCCAAGCGGAGTCGTCGGTGATGAACGTGAGCGCGCTGAGACGGATCTCGCAGCCCTCCACCAAAACTCCGCCAGAAACCATGATGATTTGGATCAGAAAAGATCGCAACTCCTCCAACAAATCGCTAAAACACCTGCCCCATGGTGGGCGCCAACTGTCGTGGTTCTAAGTCTGACAGTAATGTAGGGGGTAGGTATGGAGAGGCAAGATCTTAGCTATGGAGTGGTTGTAAGCACACGAGGTTTACGAGATCAGGCTCTTCTCCGAGGAAGTAATAGCCCTACGTCTCGGAGCACAAAGGCGGTCGACTGGATTATGCGTGTATGAATTACAGGGGTGCGAACCCTTTACACTGAGGAGGGGGGTGGCTTATATAGAGTTCGCCGGACCCCTCCGGCCCTCAGTTATGCAGGGTTTTAAATACATTAAGGTCGGGCGTTACTGGTAACGCCCCTAATAAAGTGCTATGATGACCATAAAAGCTACTTAATGACTGACCGTTAGCGTGCGGAGTGACTTTAGGTCTCCTAGCCGTCGAGTGGTTGGATCTTGGTCGAGTGATTGCTTCTTGGTCGAGTGTCTTCGAGTCTGTCGAGTGGAACACCTACAAGTCGATTGAAAGGTGATTTCTTCTAGAGATGTCCTTGGGTAGGGTAGTTGGGACAGGTCCATGACCCTACCCAAGGTACATGGCTTCATCAAGGGGCTCATCAAGCCAAAGCTCAAAGGAAAAGGCACCGAAGCCTAAGTATAATTTGCCGCGCAGCGCGGAGATTCAGGGGTATGAATGGCCTTCTGATGATTTCTTGGGAGCAGACGGTATCTATTAAGATTTTCATGAATTGGCTCACAATGCAGGCCTCACCGCTTGCCTCCACGACCAATGTGATCAGTATCTCTTACTCACAAATACTTTGTGCAAAACTTTCATTTTCATTCTAGGAACTCACCACCTGCGGTGGAGTTTCATTTATATGATGAGCATAAGGAGAAGTCACTTTATGATTTCTGTCGGATTTGTTTAGTCCCTTTTGAGGGCAAGACAGAAGAACCACATCATGATGATGTGGCTGGGTTTATTAATACTATCACTGTAGGAGAAACTAGAAAGGTTTCCGATGCACGAATCACTAGCTTACATTTTCCTGTTTTACGTTACTTTGCATTATTTGCTAGTCGTTGTTTCATTGGACGTGGAAACTGTGGAAACCTTAGTATCACTGATATAATTATTCTGCACCACGTTTTATACAGTGATAACACTTTTAGTATGGGCGGTATTATTGCTAGACGGTTAAGTATGAACTGTACTAAGGGTCCCATCTTTAGAGGCATCTATGCTACACGCCTAGCTGCACATTTTAACATACCTATTAGGCATGCTGAGAAGGAAGAAAAGGTGTTGCCCCGTGTTTATCTAGATCATAAAAGTATGGTGGCACACGATTTTATTGTTAAGAATATGGCAGGAGAGCTTAAATATCAATTGTTCTTTAACAAACAGCATCCTGAGACTATTATCCTGCCTACTCCTTCTTTGTTTGATTTGACTGTAGGCACGTACCTGTTGGGGAATGTAGTAATTTCAAAAATTTCCTACACACATGCAAGATCATGGTGATGCATAGCAACGAGAGGGGAGAGTGTTGTCCACGTACCCTCGTAGACCGAAAACGGAAGCGTTAGCACAACGCGGTTGATGTAGTCGTACGTCTTCATGATCCGACCGATCAAGTACCGAACGCACGGCACCTCCGAGTTCTGCACACGTTCAACTCGATGGCGTCCCTCGAACTCCGATCCGTCCGAGTGTTGAGGGAGAGTTTCGCCAGCACGACGGTGTGGTGATGAAGATGATGTTCTACCGACGCAGGGCTTCTCCTAAGCACCGCTACAATACGATCGAGGTGGATTATGGTGGAGGGGGGCACCGCACATGGCTAAGAGATCAAGAGATCAATTGTTGTGTCTTTGGGGTGCCCCCTGCTCCCGTATATAAAGCAGTGGAGGAGGGGGACGGACGGCCCTCTCTATGGCGCGCCCTAGGGGAGTCCTACTCCCACATGGAGTAGGATTCCCCCTTTCCTAGTAGAACTAGGAGCCCTTCCAAGTAGTAGGAGTAGGAGGAAGGAAAGGGAAGGGAAAAGGAGAAGGAAGGAAGGGCCCCCTCCCTAGTCCAATTCGGACCAGCCCATGGGGAGGGGTGCGGCCAGCCTTTGAGGCCTTTCTCTCCTTTCCCGTATAGCCCATTAAGGCCCAATACGAATTCCTATAACTCCCCGGTACTCCCTAAAATACTCGAATCACTCGGAACCTTTCCGATGTCCGAATATAGTCGTCCAATATATCGATCTTTATGTCTCGACCATTTCGAGACTCCTCGTCATGTCTCTGATCTCATCCGGGACTCCGAACTCCTTCGGTACATCAAAACACATAAACTCATAATATAACCGTCATCGAACTTTAAGCGTGCGGACCCTACGGGTTCGAGAACTATGTAGACATGACCGAGGCACGTCTCCAGTCAATAAACAATAGCGGAACCTGGATGCTCATATTGGCTCCTACATATTCTATGAAGATCTTTATCGGTTAAACCGCATAACAACATACGCTGTTCCCTTTGTCATCGGTATGTTACTTGCCCGAGATTCGATCGTCGGTATCTCAATACCTAGTTCAATCTCGTTACGGGCAAGCCTCTTTACTCGTTCCGTAATACATCATTCTGCAACTAACTCATTAGTTGCAATGCTTGCAAGGCTTTAAGTGATGTGCATTACCGAGTGGGCCCAGAGATACCTCTCCGACAATCGGTGTGACAAATCCTAATCTCGAAATACGCCAACCCAACAAGTACCTTCGGAGACACCTGTAGAGCACCTTTATAATCACTCAGTTACATTGTGACGTTTGTTAGCACACAAAGTGTTCCTCCAGTAAACGGGAGTTGCATAATCTCATAGTCATAGGAACATGTATAAGTCATGAAGAAAGCAATAGCAACAAACTAAACGATCAAGTGCTAAGCTAACGGAATGGGTCAAGTCAATCACATCATTCTCCTAATGATGTGATCCCGTTAATCAAATGACAACTCATGTCTATGGTTAGGAAACATAACCATCTTTGATCAACGAGCTAGTCAAGTAGAGGCATACTAGTGACACTCTATTTGTCTATGTATTCACACATGTATTATGTTTCCGGTTAATACAATTCTAGCATTAATAATAAACATTTATCATGATATGAGGAAATAAATAATTACTTTATTATTGCCTCTAGGGCATATTTCCTTCAGTCTCCCACTTGCACTAGAGTCAATAATCTAGTTCACATCGCCATGTGATTTAATACCAATAGTTCACATCACCATGTGATTAACACCCATAGTTCACATCGACATGTGACCAACACGAAAAGGGTATACTAGAGTCAATAATCTAGTTCACATCGCTATGTGATTAACACCCAAAGAGTACTAAGGTGTGATCATGTTTTGCTTGTGAGAGAAGTTTAGTCAACGGGTCTGCCACATTCAGATCCGTAAGTATTTTGCAAATTTCTATGTCAACAATGCTCTGCACTGAGCTACTCTAGCTAATTGCTCCCACTTTCAATATGTATCCAGATTGAGACTTTGAGTCATCTGGATCAGTGTCAAAACTTGCATTGACATAACCCTTTACGACGAACCTTTTGTCACTTCCATAATCGAGAAACATATCCTTATTCCACTAAGAATAATTTTGACCAATGTCCAGTGATCTACTCCTAGATCACTATTGTACTCCTTTGCCAAACTCAGGGCAGGGTATACAATAGGTCTGGTACACAACATGGCATACTTTATAGAACCTATGGCTGAGGCATAGGGAATGACTTTCATTCTCTCTCTCTTCTGCCGTGGTCGGGTTTTGAGTCTTACTCAACTTCACACCTTGTAACACAGGCAAGAACTCCTTCTTTGATTGTTCCATTTTGAACTACTTCAAAATCTTGTCAAGGTATGTACTCATTGAAAAACTTATCAAGCGTCTTGATCTATCTCTATAGATCTTGATGCTCAATATGTAAGCAGCTTTACCGAGGTCTTTCTTTGAAAAAACTCCTTTCAAACATTCCTTTATGCTTTGCAGAATAATTCTACATCATCTCCGATCAACAATATGGCATACATATACTTATCAGAAATGCTGTAGTGCTCCCACTCACTTTCTTGTAAATACAGGCTTCACCGCAAGTCTGTATAAAACTATATGCTTTGATCAACTTATCAAAGCATATATTCCAACTCCGAGATGCTTGCACCAGTCCATAGATGGATCACTGGAGCATGCATATTTTGTTAGTACCTTTAGGATTGACAAAACCTTCTGGTTGCATCATATACAACTCTTCTTTAACAAATCCTATTAAGGAATGCAGTTTTGTTTATCCATTTGCTAGATTTCATAAAATGCGGCAATAGCTAACATGATTCAGACAGACTTAAGCATAGATACGAGTGAGAAATTCTCATCGTGGTCAACACCTTGAACTTGTCAAAAACCTTTTTACAACAATTCTAGCTTTGTAGATAATAACACTACTATCAGCGTCCGTCTTCCTCTTGAAGATCCATTTAATCTCAATGGCTCGCCGATCTTTGGGCAAGTCAATCAAAGTCCATACTTTGTTCTTATACATGGATCTCATCTCAGATTTCATGGCCTCAAGCCATTTCGCGGAATCTGGGCTCATCATTGCTTCCTCATAGTTCGTAGGTTCGTCATGGTCAAGTAACATGACCTCCAGAATAGGATTACCATACCACTCTGGTGTGGATCTCACTCTGGTTTACCTACGAGGTTCGGTAGTAACTTGATCTGAAGTTACATGATCATCATCATTAGCTTCCTCACTAATTGGTGTAGTAGTCACAGGAATAGATTTCTGTGATGAACTACTTTCCAATAAGGGAGCAGGTACAGTTACCTCATCAAGTTCTACTTTCCTCCCACTCACTTCTTTCGAGAGAAACTCCTTCTCTAGAAAGGATCCATTCTCAGCAACGAATATCTTGCCTTCGCATCTGTGATAGAAGGTGTACCCAACAGTTTCTTTTCGGTATCCTATGAATATTTACTTCTCCGGTTTGGGTTCGAGCTTATCATGTTGAAACTTTTTCACATAAGCATCGCAGTCCTAAACTTTAAGAAATGACAGCTTAGACTTATCGCCAAACCACAGTTCAAACGGTGTCATCTCCACAGATTTAGATGGTGCCCTATTTAACGTGAATGTAGTTGTCTCTAATGCATAACCCCAAAACGATAGTGGTAGATCGGTAAGAGACATTATAGATCGCACCATATCTAATAAAGCACGGTTATGACGTTCGGACACACCATTACATAGTGGTGTTCCAGGTGGAGTGAGTAGTGAAACTATTTCACATTGTTTTAACTGAAGGCCAAACTCGTAACTCAAATATTTTACTTCTGCGATCATATCGTAGAAACTTTTATTTTTGTTACGATGATTCTCCACTTCACTCTGAAATTCTTTGAACTTTTCAAATATTTCAGACTTGTGTTTCATCAAGTAGATATACTCATATCTGCTCAAATCATCTGTGAAGATCAGAAAATAATGATACCTGCTGTTGTGGAATTGTCACGGCAGATGTCCTCTTGCAAGGACTTGATCGTGGAGCCATCGCAACTAGGAAGCTTAAAGGGGTTACTCAGTACAAAGGACACGCGAGGTTTATACTAGTTCAGCCCCTTACGGTGAAGGAAGGCCTACGTCTAGTTGGGTTGGAATTGCTTGAGGTTTCGATGACCAGGGAGCGAGATACGCTATGCCCGGTTCTCGATCTCTTGTTTCTTCTGTCCCTAAGCCGCCAGCGGGTCGTCCCCTTATATACACAGGTCGACGCCCTACGGCTTACAGAGTCCTGGACGGCTCATAAACAGTGTCCGGCTCGGTGACTAGTTATTTCTACCTTACAATACAAGTCGCGCCCTCATGGCGGTTTATCACCATGGGCCCTAAATCGTCTGTGGGCTTTTAGAGCCTTTACTGAACCGCCATCTTCACATCTTGGTCTTGGGCTTCAGATGGGCTTCTCTTTGCGTAACCCGGCCGCTCCTGGGCGGCTTACGTAAATAATTATATCCCCAACACCTGCCGCGAGCCTCAATATTCATGGGATCACATACATCAGTATGTATGATTTCCAACAAATCTGTTGCTCGCTCCATTGTTTCGGAGAACGGAGTCTTAGTCATCTTGCCCATGAGGCATGGTTTGCAAGCATCAACTGATTCATAATCAAGTGTTTCCAAAAGCCCATCAACATGGATTTTCTTCATGCGCTTTACACCAATATGACCTAAACGGCAGTGCCACAAATAAGTTGCACTATCATTATTAACTTTGCATCTTTTGGCTTCAATATTATGAAAATGTGTATCACCACGATCGAGATCCAACAAACCGTTTTCATTGGGTGTATGACCATAGAAGGTTTTATTCATGTAAACATAACAACAATTATTCTCTAACTTACATGAATAACCGTATTGCAATAAACATGATCCAGTCATATTTATGCTCAACGCAAACACCAAATAACATTTATTTAGGTTCAACACTAATCCCGAAAGTACAGGGAGTGTGCGATGATGATCATATCAATCTTGGAACCACTTCCAACACACATCGTCACTTCACCCTTAACTAGTCTCTACTTATTTTGCAACTCCCATTTCGAGTTACTACTCTTAGCAACTGAACCAGTATCAAATACCGAGGGGTTGCAATAAACACTAGTAAAGTACACATTAATAACATGTATATCAAATATAGCTGTGTTCATTTTGCCATCCTTCTTATCCACCAAATACTTGGGGTAGTTCCGCTTCTAGTGACCAGTCCCTTTGCAGTAGAAGCACTTAGTCTTAGGCTTAGGTCCAGACTTGGGTTTCTTCACTTGAGCAGCAACTTGTTTGCCGTTCTTCTTGAAGTTCCCCTTCTTCCCTTTGCCCTTTTCTTGAAACTAGTGATCTTTTCAACCATCAACACTTGATGCTTTTCTTGACTTCTACCTTCGTCGATTTCAGCATCACGAAGAGCTTGGCAATTGTTTTCGTCATCCCTTGCAAACTATAGTTCATCACGAAGTTCTACTAACTTGGTGATGGTGACTAGAGAATTATGTCAATCACTATTTTATCTAGAAGATTAACTTCCACTTGATTCAAGCGATTGTAGTACCCAGACAATCTGAGCGCATGCTCACTGCTTGAGCTATTCTCCTCCATCTTTTAGCTATAGAACTTGTTGGAGACTTCATATCTCTCAACTCGGGTATTTGCTTGAAATATTAACTTCAACTCCTGGAACATCTCATATGGTCCATGACGTTCAAAACGTCTTTGAAGTCCCGATTCTAAGCCGTTAAGCATGGTGCACTAAACTATCAAGTAGTCGTCATATTGAGCTAGCCAAACGTTCATAACGTCTGCATCTGCTCCTGCAATAGGTCTGTCACCTAGCGGTGCATCAAGGACATAATTCTTCTGTGCAGCAATGAGGATAGTCCTCAGATCACGGATCCAATCCGCATCATTGCTACTAACATCTTTCAACTCAGTTTTCTCTAGGAACATATCAAAAATAAAACAGGGGAGCTAAACGCGAGCTATTGATCTACAACATAGATATCTTAATACCACCAGGACTAAGTTCATGATAAATTAAAGTTCAATTAATCATATTACTTAAGAACTCCCACTTAGATAGACATCCGTCTAATCATCTAAGTGATCACGTGATCCAAATCAACTAAACCATAACCGATCATCACGTGAAATGGAGTAGTTTTCAATGGTGAACATCACTATGTTGATCATATCTACTATATGATTCACGCTTGACCTTTCGGTCTCAGTGTTCCGAGGCCATATCTGCATATGCTAGGCTCGTCAAGTTTAACCTGAGTATTCTGCGTGTGCAAAATTGGCCTGCACCCGTTGTAGATGGACGTAGAGCTTATCACACCCGATCATCACGTGGTGTCTGGGCACGACGAACTTTGGCAACGGTGCATACTCAGGGAGAACACTTTTATCTTGAAATTTAGTGAGAGACCATATTATAATGCTGCCGTCAATCAAAGCAAGATAAGATGCATAAAAGATAAACATAACATGCAATCAATATAAGTGATATGATATGGCCATCATCATCTTGTGCTGGTGATCTCCATCTCCGAAGCACCGTCATGATCACCATCGTCATTGGCGCGACACCTTGATCTTCATCTTAGCATCGTTGTCGTCTCGCCAATCTTATGCTTCTACGGCTATCGCTACCGCTTAGTGATAAAGTAAAGCATTACAGGGCGATTGCATTGCATATAATAAAGCGACAACCATATGGCTCCTGCCAGTTGCTGATAACTCGGTTACAAAACATGATCATCTCATACAATAAAATATAGCATCACGTTTTGACCATATCACATCACAACATGCCCTGCAAAAACAAGTTAGACGTCCTCTACTTTGTTGTTGCAAGTTTTACGTGGCTGCTACGGGCTTAGCAAGAACCGTTCTTACCTACGCATCAAAACCACAACGATAGTTTGTCAAGTTGGTGCTGTTTTAACCTTCGCAAGGACCGGGCATAGCCACACTCGGTTCAACTAAAGTTGGAGAAACTGACACCCGCTAGTCACCTGTGTGCATAGCATGGCGGTAAAACCAGTCTCGCGTAAGCGTACGCGTAATGTCGGTCCAGGCCGCTTCATCCAACAATACCGCCGAACCAAAGTATGACATGCTGGTAAGCAGTATGACTTGTATCGCCCACAACTCACTTGTGTTCTACTCGTGCATATAACATCTACGCATAAAACCTGGCTCGGATGCCACTGTTGGGGAACGTAGTAATTTCAAAAATTTCCTACGCACACGCAAGATCATGGTGATGCATAGCAACGAGAGGGGAGAGTGTTGTCCGCGTACCCTCATAGACCAAAAACGGAAGCGTTAGCACAACGTGGTTGATGTAGTCGTACGTCTTCACGATCCGACCGATCAAGTACCGAACGCACGGCACCTCCGAGTTCTGCACACGTTCAACTCGATGAAGTCCCTGGAACTCCGATCCATCCGAGTGTTGAGGGAGAGTTTCGTCTGCACGACGGCATGGTGACGATGATGATGTTCTACCGACGCAGGGCTTCTCCTAAGCACCGCTACGATACGATCGAGGTGGATTATGGTGGAGGGGGGCACTGCACACGGCTAAGAGATCAAGAGATCAATTGTTGTGTCTTTGGGGTGCCCCCTGCCCCCGTATATAAAGGAGTGGAGGAGGGGGGGGACGGCCCTCTCTATGGCATGCCCTAGGGGAGTCCTACTCCCACATGGAGTAGGATTCCCCCTTTCCTAGTAGAACTAGGAGCCCTTCCAAGTAGTAGGAGTAGGAGGGAAGGAAAGGGAAGGGAAAAGGAGAAGGAAGGAAGGCCCCCCCCCCCCTCCCTAGTCCAATTCGGACCAGCCCATGGGAAGGGGTGCGGCCAGCCTTTGAGGCCTTTCTCTCCTTTCCCGTATGGCCCATTAAGGCCCAATACGAATTCCCGTAACTCCCCGGTACTCCCTAAAATACCCGAATCACTCGGAACCTTTCCGATGTCCGAATATAGTCGTCCAATATATCGATCTTTATGTCTCGACCATTTCGAGACTCCTCGTCATGTCTCCGATCTCATCCGGGACTCCGAACTCCTTCGGCACATCAAAACACATAAACTCATAATATAACCGTCATCGAACTTTAAGCGTGCGGACCCTACGGGTTCGAGAACTATGTAGACATGACCGAGACACGTCTCCGGTCAATAACCAATAGCGGAACCTGGATGCTCATATTGGCTCCTACATATTCTATGAAGATCTTTATCGGTCAAACCGCATAACAACATACATTGTTCCCTTTGTCATCGGTATGTTACTTGCCCGAGATTCGATCGTCGGTATCTCAATACCTAGTTCAATCTCGTTACGGGCAAGTCTCTTTACTCGTTCTGTAATACATTATTCTGCAACTAACTAATTAGTTGCAATGCTTGCAAGGCTTTAAGTGATGTGCATTACCGAGTGGGCCCAGAGATACCTCTCCGACAATCGGAGTGACAAATCCTAATCTCGAAATACGCCAACCCAACAAGTACCTTCGGAGACACCTGTAGAGCACCTTTATAATGACCTAGTTACGTTGTGACGTTTGGTAGCACACAAAGTGTTCCTCCGGTAAACGGGAGTTGCATAATCTCATAGTCATAGGAACATGTATAAGTCATGAAGAAAGCAATAGCAACAAACTAAACGATCAAGTGCTAAGCTAACGGAATGGGTCAAGTAAATCACATCATTCTCCTAATGATGTGATCCCATTAATCAAATGACAACTCATGTCTATGGTTAGGAAACATAACCATCTTTGATCAACGAGCTAGTCAAGTAGAGGCATACTAGTGACACTCTGTTTGTCTATGTATTCACACATGTATTATGTTTCCGGTTAATACAATTCTAGCATGAATAATAAACATTTATCATGATATAAGGAAATAAATAATAACTTTATTATTGACTCTAGGGCATATTTCCTTCAGTACCATGTTCCGTTGACGGCAATTCACTTCTACTGGAACCCTGCACCAGCCGAGGAGCCAGAACCGGAACCACAATTTGATCCTTCACGGCAGTCTAACTATCCGTGGGATTCGGAGATGATTGCCAGCCAGTGGCAATCGGAGCCTTCTTCTTCCTCATCATAGTACAACCCCAACAACTATTATTATGGATATCCGCCAGGCCAGCCGTGGCCATAGACCAACTTAGGCCAAAAGCCTAAGCTTGGGGGAGTACGTATTTCTCACCGACATTACATTTATGTTCACACACACTCATTGCTAGATATCGGTGCTCATACTCTTTCACTGTAATATCCATGCTAGTTTATTTTCTTTTTCCTGCTTTCTTCGTGTGTGTTTGTTAAACCTTAAGAAAAAACAAAAAAATTAGTAGTAGTATATTTTTCTGCTGTAGTAGTAATAATTAAAAAGAAAACCCAAAAATATTTCCCGTTCTTCTTTTTTCTTGTTGGGAGCTTTCCCGTGTAAATAGTTTTATTTCTTTTCTTTGGGGTCAGTAGGAGAAGACCAAAATTAAATTGTTGAAGTGGCGCTTATATGCATTATTGTTGATTTAACCAAGAGCCCATATTGCCTTGTCTTCTCCGGTTTATTGAATGCTCGCAGATTCCAGCTTAGTCCAATGCACATACACTTATTATTATTCACACCGTTCGGTCGTGCAAGTGAAAGGCAATTATGATGATATATGATGGGCTGACTGAGATGAGAAAAGCTGGTATGAACTCGACCTCTTTTGTTTTTGTAAATATGATGAGTCCCTCGTTCTTGATTCAGCTTATTATGAATAAACATGTTTGCAGTGACAATTAGAGATCATAGTTGCTTGTGCCATGCTTGATTAGCTATGAGTTATAATGATTTACCTTGTGTGCCAACATGCTATTGAGATGATTATGATGTGGTGTGATGGGGTGGTATCCTCCTTTGAATGATTTAAGTGACTTGACTTGGCACATGTTCACGCATGTAGTTGAAACAAAATCAACATAGCCTTCACGATATTTATGTTCATGGTGGATTATATCCTACTCATGCTTGCATCCAATGTTTATTAATTTTAGTGCATGTACATGGTTGTTGTCGGTCCCTAGTTGGTCGCTTCCCAGTCTTTTGCTAGCCTTCATTTGTACTAAGCGGGAATACTGCTTGTGCATCCAATCCCTTAAACCCCAAAGTTATTCCAGATGAGTCCACCATACCTTCCTATATGCGGTATCTACCTGCCGTTCCAAGTAAATTTGTATGTGCCAAACTCTAAACCTTCAAATAAACATTCTGTTTTGTATGCTCGAATAACTCTTGTATCAACCAAGGCTGTCCTTATCTTCCGTGTTAGGCGGGTTATTCTCAAGAGGAGTGGACTCCGCTCCTCACTCACGAGAAAATGGCTGGTCACCGAGATGCCCAGTCCCATGCTTTATGCAACCTAAATCAAAATTAATTGCAAACAAAACTCCCCCTGGGACCTGATGTATGTTGGAGGCACTCGTTGTTTCGAGCAAGCGATGGATTGATGCTTGTTGGTGGAGGGGGAGTATACAATTTACCATTTTGTTTGGGAACCTCCTATAATGTGTTTAGCATGGAAGATATCAACATCTCTTAGTTGTTACATTGACAATGAAAGTATACCACTCAAAATACAATTTATCTCTATTTCAAAACCGAGCTCTCGCACCTCTACAAATCCCTCCTTCCCTCTTCGAAGGGCCCATCCATTTACTTTTATGTTGAGTCATCACCCTCTTATTAAAAAGCACTAGCTGGAAAGCACAGCCGTCATTTGCATTCATCACTGTTAATTTATATTGGGTATGACTATGATTGGATCTCTTTTACCATGAATTGCAATGTCTAGTCAGTCCTCGATCTTTAAAGGTGCTCTGCATTTATGTTTTGCGGTCTTAGAAAGGGCTAGCGAGATACCATCTTGTTATATCATATTATGATTGTTTTGAGAAAGTGTTGTCATCCGAGATTTATTATTATGGCTTGCTAGTTGATTATGCTATTGATATGAGTAATTATGAGACCTGAGAATTTCTGCATATGTGGTTAGTTATGATCTATGCTGAAAACTTGAATGCTGGTTTGACATAGTTACAACAACAAGAGCAAACATAGTTTGTAAAAGTTTTTCTTTCTTTCAGTTTGTCAACTGAATTGCTTGAGGACAAGCAAGGGTTTAAGCTTGGGGGAGTTGATACGTCTCCGTCGTCTCTACTTTTCCAAACACTTTTGCCCTTGTTTTGGACTCTAACTTGTATGATTTGAATGGAACTAACCCGGACTGACGATGTTTTCAGCAGAATTGCCATGATGTTGTTTTATGTGCAGAAAACAAATATTCTTGGAATGACCTGAAAATCCACGGAAAATCTTACAAAAAATAAATAAAAATCCTCGCCAAAGATGAAGACCAGGGGGCCCACACCCTTCTCAAGAGGGTGGGCGGCGCCCCCCCTAGGGCCCGCCCCCCCCTACCTCGTGGGCCCCCTGGATGCCCTCCGATGCCAACTCCAACTCTATATATTTTCTTTCGGAGAGAAAAAAAATCAGAGAGAATAAATCATCGCGTTTTATGATACGGAGCTGCCGCCAAGCCCTAAAACCTCTCGAGAGGGCTGATCTGGAGTCCGTTCGGGGCTCCGGAGAGGGGATTCGTCGCCGTCGTCGTCATCAACCATCCTCCGTCACCAATTTCATGATGCTCACCGCCGTGCGTGAGTAATTCCATCGTAGGCTTGCTGGACGGTGATGGGTTGGATAAGATTTATCATGTAATCGAGTTAGTTTTGTTAGGGTTTGATCCCTAGTATCCACGATGTTCTGAGATTGATGTTGTTATGACTTTGCTATGCTTAATGCTTGTCACTAGGGCCCGAGTGCCATGATTTCAGATCTGAACCTATTATGTTTTTATGAATATACATGAGTTCTTGATCCTATCTTGCAAGTCTATAGTCACCTACTATGTGTTATGATCCGGCAACCCCGAAGTGACAATAATCGGGACCACTCCCGGTGATGACCATAGTTTGAGGAGTTCATGTATTCACTATGTGCTAATGCTTTGTTCCGGTTCTCTATTAAAAGGAGGCCTTAATATCCCTTAGTTTCCAATAGGACCCCGCTGCCACGGGAGGGTAGGACAAAAGATGTCATGCAAGTTCTTTTCCATAAGCACGTATGACTATATACGGAATACATGCCTACATTACATTGATGAATTGGAGCTAGTTCTGTGTCACCCTATGTTATGACTGTTACATGATGAACCGCATCCGGCATAATTATCCATCACTGATCCGGTGCCTACGAGTTTTCCATATACTGGTTCTCGCTTATTTACTTTCCCGCTGCTACTGTTACAATCACTACAAAATACCAAAAACATTACTTTTGTTGTGTTTACTTTTGTTGCCGCTACCACCACTATCATATTACTTTGCTACTAAACACTTTGTTGCAGATACTAAGTTTCCAGGTGTGGTTGAATTGACAACTCAGCTGTTAATACTTGAAAATATTCTTTGGATCCCCTTGTGTCGAATCAATAAATTTGGGTTGAATACTCTACCCTCGAAAGCTGTTGCGATCCCCTATACTTGTGGGTTATCAGGGGTACCAGTGCGCCATCTTCGTGAGAACCTTGGTCATGGGGCCCTGACAAAGCACCCGGGACTCCTCGGCCAGTGAGGCTGCCCGATTGGCGTGGAGCTGCTCCACAGCATGGACGACCTTCTCAAAGAACAAGGTCAGGGTGCAATGGGCACTAACGTTCTGCTCCGAGGCATACCTCACGTCAGGCATCCCCATGGTGGCAAGCTGCGCGGCAGCCTGGTTGGCGACAGCGGCAAGGCGTTCAAGCCAACGGTTCTCGCCTGCCACATGATCGGCGAAGTTGAGGCCTTCGTTCTATCGCAACTGCTTCTCGTCCTCCAGCGCCTTGGCCAGGTTTCCCTCTCGAGTCTTGGCCTCCTCCAGCGCCTCCTCAAGACCCTTCAGCTTCATCTTGAGATCCCCGATGGAGTTGCTGGCCTCGGCAAGCTCCCCAGCCTTGCCGATGACCGCGCCCTCTGCCTCCGTCATAGCACCGTTAAGTGCGTCCTTCTCCCAGGACATCCTTAACGCCTGCTCCGTCAGCATGTGGCGCTCCTCCTCCAGCACCTTCACCTTGCCGGCATGAACCTGGGCCTGGGCATTGAGTGCCTCCTTGTGCCTCTGCTACAGCTCACTGGTCCGCTGCAGGACAAGCTTCTCCACCTCGGCATCTTTGCCACGAAGTGAGGCGGCGAGCTTCTCCTCACGTGCGGCAAGATCCTCCTCCTGGGAGTTCAGCGCGGCCTCGCGCTTGGTCCGAACGGCCTCGGCGGCCTCGGCCGAGTTCTTCGCTGCCTCCTGAGCTTTCTCGACGTTGGCAAGCTTCATGGTAAGCTCATGTCGCGCCTGGCCTGCTCGTCCTGGGCGGCCTTGAGCTTCTCGTGGGCCTCGTGGAACCAATCCCGTGCTTCGGCGACGCGCTCCTGGAGGTTCGCCTCCGCCTTCTCCACCACCGCCATCCTAGACTCAACCTTGTCCAGGCGGGCGCGGTGGAGCGCCTGGAGCTTCCGGAAGCTGGCACCCATGGCGTGGAGGAGCCTCCCTTCCTGCGAACCGCTGCCGCCAACGATTGGATCGTCAATGACTTCAAGCCCGGCGGTGGCAAGCACCTCATCATCGAACACCTCTCCTTCAACAGGCGTCTTGGTGCTCGACACGCCCGGAAGGTGGACGAACAAGTCGTCGCTCACCCTCAGGTACTTGCCGGAGCCGGAAGCAGTAGAGGAGGAAGGCCGGTCACCAGCCTCCTCCTCCGTCTCCCCGACAAGCCCCTTTCCGGCCTCTTCAGCGGCAGCCTTGTCGGCCTCCCTAGAAGGCCCCACGGCGGCCTCCTCGGCGGCCTCCTCGGCGGCTACCTTCTCGGTGTCCGCCCCGGCAGCCTTGCCGACACCCTCGACGACGGCGTCCACATCCTCTGGGTCCACCAAGGAGGAATCTGGGCACCGAAGACAGGGGTGAGGCAAAGCCAAGACCAAGAGCCAGAAAGAAGAAGAAGCAGGGACGAAATGGCGAACGACTTACCGATGCCGACACCCGGCTGGGAAACAGAAGTCCCCTCTCCGCCAACATTCGGCATCGAGGCAAAGCCACCGGCGCCCAAGTTCTCTTCCTCTTCCTCCATGTGTGTGGGCTCGGTGCTTGGCGCCCTTGTCGGGGACGTCCCTCGGGGCGGCGTGGTCGATGGGGGCGGCGTGTTGCGAGTAGCCCCCTGTGGCTCCTCCTGCTGCCGCTCCCCTCCTGCACACCTGGCAAGGTCAGCACCAAAGTGTCGCGCCCCTGACACATGTCGAAGAGAGAAGAATGATGAACTTACACTGGGAGCTTTGCCGGGGGCTGCTGTCCAGGCTGCTCAATGCCACCAAGGGCGCCCTCGAAGTACCAGCCGGGGGCTGGCCACCCGCCGAGGCCTTTGCCCTTTTTGCTCTCTGGGCCAGCGTCTCCGCGTAATTGCAAAGATGAAGACAAGTCAAGATCAGTAACGCAGGTTGGGGATGCAGAAATAATGGGGCGGAACCGGATGCTTACTCATCATCCTCCTCCACCTCTGTTGCCTTCCTCTTCCTCCTCGGACTGAGGGATCCATAATCAAAGGTGATCCCCGCGCCGATGTTCGTCGGAGGAGGGGAGGGAGGCGGCGTCTGGGCATGCTTGGATGAAGAAGGAGCGGCCATCTTCTTCTTCACCGCGACCTTCGCTGGCTCCTTCGCCGCTGCGGCCCTCGTGTGGGGCCGGGACCCCTCCGAGGTCAGCTCCGACTGCGTAGCCCTGCGGGGCCGAACCGGATCGTCGGAACTAGCCCGCCGCAAGACTCGCCCCCTCCCCGTAGGTGGCGTCGGATCTACGGTCTCGGCCTCCTCCTCCAATGACTCGGCAGTCACATCCTCGACCAGAGGAGCCTCAGTGCCGGCACTGCTGGCTCCCCCGGCGGCCGCCGCCCATCGGGCGAGCTCCTCCTCCTCCGCAGCCGTCGCGGCCTCGTCCTCCACACCGCCGGCCCTGCTGGCCTCCCTGGCAAGCTGTGCCTCCCTCGCCCTGGTGGCGATATAGTCCAGCTCCGCCTGGGTGGTGTCCATGACAAGCAGTTGCTCGGCGTCGGCATCGACGTACCCCTCATGCAGGGTGTCAAAGAACTGCTGCACTTTGACGTCCTCCGGCTCCTTCTAGCTCGTGTCGGGGCCATGCGCGTTGCAGTCTGGCATCATGGCAATGATCTCGGACCAACGCGAATTGTTGCACAATGGGACCACCCCCATTGGCAGCTTGAACAACGGCCCCTTGAGGACCTTGCCGGCCTTTGCGGCGTCCCTCGCAACCTTGCCAGCCCGCTCAACCTCGCCGTCGCGGCCCACGTCAAGCTGGAAGAGTCGCTGGCAGAAATGGGCATGCGCCATCACCGTAAAAATTTTGTCGAGGCCGGGGCGGAGTCGCATGATGTCGGCGGGGTTCATGAAGAGCCAGGCTGGCTCCCCTTGTTATGCAATGGACCAATCCAGCGGCGGATGGAATCCGCCCCGATCATTTCAAGGGTGAGCCCGGCCTGGGTAAGCTGGAGAATCCTAGTGGTGGCAACCGTGAGCTTCCCGTCGGCAGCATCAACATCGCTCCAATCGCTGCCGCGAACCGGTGGCACCCGGCGAACTTTGCAGAACTTCGGCGGGTCCTTCTCTTCAATCCAGCACCACCGGCCCCACCATTCGTCCCACCTCTCCTTCATGGCATCGTCTGGGTACGCCCCCTTGCATCTTGGGATCCAAGTGACGCAACCAGAGACGGCACCCCCGGCTGGATCCGAGGGAAGAAATAGTGGCGGAAGAGCGCCGTGCTGGGGTGTACTCCGGCAAAGCCTTCACAAAGCACTACAAAAAAAAGACACATCCGTGACATTTTGGGCCGAACGGAATTTTTTTCTGTCATACATATGACACTTCTATGACGATAATTGTGACAAAACCCGCTATCATCATAGATGTGGTGGGCTCCTACTTCTATGACAAAAAATCATGATAGAAAATGGGCTTTTCGTCCTAGGCGGGCCGGAGACACAGCTGCATGACATTCTTTGGTCTGTCCATGACGGAAAAAACCGTGGTAGAAGCGAGGGGGAGGAAAATTTCGGGGAGTTCCCGGTTACGGTGGGAGGTCTGTGGCCGAGCAATGCGCATTTCTCTCGTACACGTACGCGCGTGTGTGCGAGGCGTTGGCTCTAACTAAACCCGAGCGAGGCGTTGGGCTCTAACTGAACCCGAGCGATTGCACTGCAGGTTACGCGTTACTGAACCCGAGCGATCGATCGATGGCTGTTAACTGAACCCGATCGAGCGATTCCTTGGCTACTGCTGCTAACTGAAGCTGATCGATGGGATGAACAGTGAGCGTTGCGGGGGGGGGGGGGGGGTTGGGTGAACAGTGAACAGTGAGGGGTGGCGTTGCCTCTGGATGAACAGGACCCCGTAGTGTGGTGGAGGGCTGGATGAACAGTAGATGGTGGAGGGGTGCCCGTGGAGGGGTGGATGAACAGGACCCCGTGGTGTGGAGGGCAGGATGAACAGTAGACGGTGGAGGGGTGCCCGTGGAGGGGTGGTTGAACATGACCCCATGGTGTGGAGGGCTGGATGAACAGTAGACGGTGGAGGGGTGGTTGAAAAGTAGCCGGTGGAGTAGCGCGCGGTGGAGGCTGGATGAACAGGAGCCCGTGTAGGCTGGAGGAGGTCGACGGTGGATGAACAGTAGCTCGTGGAGGCTGGAGGAGTCGACGGTGGAGATGAACAGTATCTCGTGGAGTCCCGTTTTGCGGTACGCCACACCCCTCCCGATGAACAGGACCCCCGTTTCGACCGTAGCGCTCCAACACAAGTCCGTTTCCTCCGTTTTGCGGTACGCCACACCCCTCCCAATCAACAGGACCCCCGTTTTTTCGACTGTAGGAGGTCCGTTTCCTCCGTTTTGCGGTACGCCGCACACCTCCCGATCAACAGGACCCCCGTTTCGACCATAGGAGGTCTGTTTCCTCCGTTTTGCGGTACGCCACACCCCTCCCCATCAACAGGACCCCCGTTTCGACCGTAGGAGGTCCATTTCCTCCGTTGTGCGGTATGCCAGGCCACGTTTCCATCGCCTCTTCCGTCCAAGCCCTCCCGATGAACACAACCACGCATTCTGTTCCGACCCATGAACACGACGACGACGCTGTTTCTCCGTTCTGACCCAGCCATGTACATGAGCCCTCGCCGTACATATGCGCGAGTAGGCGTTCGAGACCCCGCCCGTATGTACACATACGTGGTCGTATTTTCTATCTTGCACCCTGGCCGCTGTACGTACGTGTACATGCTACGTGCGCGCCTCTACTACGACACGTGCGCGCCTCTACTACGACATGTGCGCGCCTCTACATCGACCAATATGTACGTACACGTTCGCGACCAGAATGTGAACACTATGTACGCTTTGACCAAGTGGGTCCCTACTGTCAGGTACTTCCTTGCCTGCGAAGATGTAGCTGGTGGGTCCCAGCAGTCAGGGGGTGAATCGTTTTTTTTGCCCGGACGCACTTCCTTGCGTGCGAAGATGTAGCTGGTGAGTCCCAGCAGTCGGGGGGCTGGTGGGTCCCAATAGTCAGGGGGCGAATCGTTTTAGTTTTTTTGCCCGGACGCACTTCCTTGCGTGCAAAGATGTAGCTGGTGGGTCCCAGCAGTCAGGGGGGCGAATCGTTTTTTTTTTGCCCGGACGCACTTCCTTGCATGCGAAGGTGTAGCTGGTGGGTCCTAGCAGTCAGGGGGGAAACGTTTTTTTCGCGAAATACGGTGGCCCGTCCGGTGGGTCCCTGCTGTCAGGTGGAGGAATCATTATTTTCCGCGTAATAAGGAGGCACTTCCTTGCTGCCGCCGTGGACCTAGCTGTCAGCCTCTCCACGTACAGTCCACGTCCGATGGAAGTCGTTCCTTGACCATGTTGACCATGCCGCGCCGAGAGCACCAGGGCGGTGGACGACGGCGAGGCCTAGGAAGGGGACGACGGGGAAGACGCGGCAGTGGAAGCCCGCGCGCGGAGAGGAGTACGAGGGTTCACTGGTTCGGCTGCGGTGTGAGGCTGCCGTCGCCGCAGGGACTGGCCAGCGGTGGGAATAGTAGGGGTCGGTGAGGCCTCCGCGGCAGCACAGCCGGCCATGGGAGGCAGGAGCATGCGGCATGACCGGTGCTGCTTTGGGCAGCTAGAGCAAGAAGACCAGAGGTTGAAGAAGCACTACGGCCGTTGGATGGACATCGTACGGTCAATGGAGCTAGAATCGTTCATATTGACTAAGTTGACAAAGCCCTTCATCCCCGTCAACTTAGTAGGCCCACAAGTCAGCCTCCCACTAAGGTGGGTCCCAGATAGCCGGGGGAGTATTCATTTTTGTGCGTAATAAGGAGGCACTTCCGGTGGGTCCGAGCTGACAGCGGGGGGAATGTTTTTTTCGCGAAATATGGTGGCCCGTCCGGTGGGTCCCAGCAGTCAGGGGGAAACGATTTTTTTCGCAAAATACTAGTGGCCCGTCCGGTGGGTCCCTGCTGTCAGGTGGAGGAATAATTATTTTGCATGTAATAAGGAGGCACTTCCTTGCTGCGGCCGTGGACCTAGTTGTCAGCCTCTCCACGTATAGTCCACATCCGATGGAAGCCGTTCCTTGACCACGTTGACCACGCCGCACTGAGCGCACGAGGGCTATATATAATAATTTATAAATGAATCATGGAAAATTCTTATGCAATTTATTGCAGTCGTTTTTTGTTGGTTGGCCAGGGCCAATTTCACATATTTCTGTGGGTTCCAAACTATTTTTAATACCAAAATGTCCAGCCAGATTTAAAGTACTTTGAAGATATATTTAAATTAGGTTAATGCCCGGTGAAATAGGAATCTGAAAATGTGATAAAATTCAGAAATTATAAAGTAATTGCCAATTTGTCATCTGTTTTTATATTTACAACCCATTTCATATTACTTTCAAGATTTGCAGGCGTCTTGAAAGAGTTGCAGCCCATCAGGGCATAGAAAAATAAGTAGGCCTGGATTGGGTATTCCTCAGAAAAAATAAACTGGGCTCATTTTCACAAAGAAAAAATAGCTGGGCTGGTCACATGGTGAACATAAAATATAAGCCTGGGCTAGACGGGCCACAGCCTAGTTCAAACCCTGCTCCGTCTCAACAATACCAAACAAAAAAAATACTGCTCGAGTAGCTACGTCCCAGGTGTCAGCCAATCTTGTGATGTTCTCTTGTCTATTGACTATATACGCTCACAATGTCATGGGTCCCAGATGTCAGGAAAACACTAGGAGGAAGCATTTTATTTTCCATACGCTGACGTGGTGGGCCCCTAATGTCATCCTCTCCACGTACTTCTGCCGATTCCTGTTGTTTGTTGACCATGTTGACAACGCGAGAGGGCGGCGCCGCGGCGAGCGCACCAAAGCGCGCGGAGGACGTCGGCGTTAACGATTTAGGAGACGGTGGGGCGGCGATGCGTGCGCTGAGGCGCAGCCAGCTGTGGGAGGCCTAAGCAGGCGGCCCCACCGACGCTGGTTTGGTTTTGGCGGCTGGATGAAGACAGGACTGAAGAAACATGACAGACTGTCAAAGCAGCAGGAGTACTTAACAACCTTAACTGAAACCAGCAGGGGCACTTAACAACCAAAGCTGAAAGCAGTATGAGTACTTATACAGGTTCAACCGTACAAAGCACGCCTCGAACAGTGCTACTTTGCCTACAGTTAACCATGGGTGAGGCCGCCAAGCCCCAGGACAAGGCCCAGGCGCCACCCCGCGCATCCACAACCTTCTGAAAGCGGCTTCATCTCGCAATGTGGTCAATAAATAGGATATTCGCTTTAGAGCCATGGAAAAGCATGAACATAATCTTCTGTCCTATTCTCCAAGATGGACGGGCCTTCATTATTTGAGACCACCCATGAATACGTATCTTTTCACCTCCAAGGGGAATTGAGAAGGTCGACATATACATCATGTTGTGACCAAGCGCAAGTCTGACCCGACCATGGTCAGGCATCTGTATAGGAACAATAGAACTCGACAGTTCCTATTTCAAGAAGATCACAGCTGTAAAACTTTGTATAAGCAATAGTTTATAAACAACATATATAACAGAAAACAGCTCGTACCATAAGTTTCTCGACACAGTTGGACCAGTTCAACGAGTGCAGCAGTGGCACACATATCCCACGTGGCCTTCCACCATTGAAACTCCCCACAAGGACCTCAAGACGATCAATAAAGTGTAGGAACTTGTGGATGTCGATCCAGTCAACTTCAGTGCCATTAGTAACAGCTGAGTTATTACAGAGTAACAAACGAGCAGACTGATTAACTCTGAAAAAACCTACACGTGCCACCAATTATAAGAAAATATTAGTTAGAAGTAGCATCTTCGTGAGAGATTCGTTGCTACTTCCAAAGTTAAATTGTGATTAGTTAGACAGAATAGGTGGATTAAGAAGTAATCGAGGCAACAAGCAAGAACCAGATACAAAACTAACATGGGTGGAAGATCGCAGTGAAGATGAGACCAGGTTCTGCTATTTCCATCAACATTCGTGCGCCAACTTTCAGTCCGTAACACTTGAGAAAGTTTATCCAAGTTCGGCCATAAAAAAAGCAGCGATCTTCTTGGTTCATGAACCCAACTCGGAACTTATATCCATGGCTTGTCTTCACTGTGACCATTAAACTAGTGTATTCAGTTATGGCAAGGCCGAGCATCTTGAGTACATGTGTTCTGGCAGAACAAATAATACACTGCAGGAAAAATAATATGAGAACACAGCATGTTCAAAAAACCCCCACCCTCCCGGATAGAAAAGAGGATTCTAGGAACATACTGTGCGCATTTCAAAATGCTGTGTTAGGATGAGAAGGAACAAGTGTGGCGTCTCACCGAGGGCGCAGAAACCTGTAGGGTACTCGCACTTTGGGCACTGCAAATGAAACACACTAGATTCAGTAGGAAGAAAAATGCATCAACGGCGGCGGCTGCCATCCTAGGATTACCTGCGACCAAGGGACTTGGGTTTATCGGGGATGGATGAAGAATTTGTACCTGGTTCTCCATGAGAAAACCCTATGCAATCACCGAGAGGGGGTTTTCTCTGAACAAGCAGACGAGGGAGAAGGGGATTCAGGCCCAGTGAAATATTGCCGCTTCATCCGTCCAGCTTACTGCTAAAGCTGGAAAGGGGTGGTTGTGATTTGAAGGCTCATTGGGCATTACTGCGGCACTACGACCGGGGTGTGTCTACCGTGAAGTTGTGCACTCTAATTTGTGCATATTGCACGTGGACCCCGTTGCCGATTGCCCCACATATCAGCGAAAGGAAGTAGAAAGACAGGAGTAACTAGTTACACATAAATATATTTTTTGACACAGAGATACTCCCTCTGTAAAGAAATATACAAATCTTTTATATCACAGGCTCACCTTGCCGAGAAATATACTCCCTCTGCAACGCACGGGCATTATGGGGGTTCAGCTTTTTTTATGGGGGTTCAGCTGAGAATATAATACTCAGATAGGCTCACGGTTCTGGACTTTGGGCCGCAGGCCGACCCTGCATGTTTGGGGGCCCATGTGTTCTACCTCAGCACTTTTCGTATTGCAAGCGATCGGTACGGTGCTGGTTTTAGATGCTGTCGCAAGGCGAATACACAAAATTGAATAAAGCACGACAGTTGTTGGAATGAAATCGAACGACAGTTCCTAACCAGCAATCAGAGTTGCAATTCTATCAACAATATACCATGTGATAAATAATACTGTCATACTACTTATACACACAGGACACTTGTTTCACCATGCCAGATTATTACATCAAAATCACTCGGAGGATAGATCAGTTCGTAAGTTGCGTGCTGCTAATTTCAAAGTTGATTTGGACCAGCGCTCCTTGCCGAGAATGTTCGATTTTGACATCATCCCCTAGCGCAAGATATGATTTAGATTTGAACCTTGACCATCCTTTAGCATCAATCATCATGCGACCATCCTTTGTACTTACGGTATATTGAGCAGGTTCATTCACACCAAGGCTGCGCATGGTAAGAGAAACTTGGCCGCGATCGCCCGGATTGTTGAACGACTCCCTCGTTGCTCTAGGAATTCTCTGTTTGCAAACAAGAAGACATACCCAAATAGTTAGATCAACACAGTGAATCATGTGAAGAACATGGAAAGAAAAAATAACGAAGCACTTGGGCGGCCAATGCTTACCAAGAAGGTGGACATGTCGGTTTTTGTAAGGACTTTGGTATATGAAGTGCGAACTGCAGCCCAGTCTGTTGCCGGTGCAGCTGCACAGGCCGGAGCAGATGCAAGTGCAAGTGTTGGTGCAGGTGCCGAAGCCGCTGCTGCTGCCGGAGATGGTGCTCCTTGTAGAGCTGGTGCCGGTGTCGGAGCAGGTGCCTGTGTCGATGCCCGATCCTTCGGTAGATTAGACTGATCCGCTGACGCGGTCGATGCCCAATCCTCGGCTGGATCAGACTGAGCTGCTGCCGCTATCAGTGCTAGAGCAACTGCTGGTGCTCGATCTGTGCGAGACAGCGGCGATCGTGTCTGGTCTACTATGATCAGCTTTCTAACTTGACTAGGATCCGTGACCGTGATCCAGTTTTCTTCTTCATTTCTTTTAAACACGAGAAGGACTAATTGTGGCGTTTTTGTTAAACCAAACTGCAGTTCATAATAGGGATTTAGCTTGTACTCAGACAACAGACTGATCCAATTTTTTCCAGTACTATAAGTGATGGATAGTGCCTTCGTTACTGACACGACATAAGAAGTGAAACCTGCAAAAATAGCCATCGTAGAGAAAACCAAACGGTTTATTCTGTGATGAATGTCACATGGCAAAACCTGCATCATAAAATTGCAGGAAAAGAAAGAAAACATGACATTAAATCAATAAGATTTAGACAGAAAATCAATAACATTTAGACAGTAAATCAATAAGATTTACTTGATGTGACACGAGTGAATCCTTACCAGGAAATCACTATGTTGAAGTACTAAACAGAAGATTGATCGTCCAACTACGCGTGGCATGCAGGGGCCCTGCCTACTCCCACAAGCAAGACAGTCCAAAGGTCGTGACAAATCGTATGGACCGAACATCCATGGGACTGGAAATCCTGGTGGGTGCGATAAACCCTGCAATGCATACAGATATTGGAGTGTAACCATAATTGATAAACTGTCCTCACAAAAATAATGATCTGGATACTTCAAAATATACAGACTGAATTGAGTGGACAGACATTAACATAGACCGTTTTCAGGACTGACCACACACCAAAAGCAGCAGTACTAATAAACAATACAGGGTTCACAAACACAAATCAAGTACTGAACAATATTACTTACTACAGACAAGCAAAGTTGCACTAACTAAACTCTGCAGACTATTTCTTGCCACCGACCTACGGGATGAACCCCGCATAACTGACTAGGCCATGGACTTCGTGTGAGATGTCTACATGCACCATCACCATCTTGTCAACCTTGGAGAACCTAACAGAGTGGTCTTTCCACTCATAAACATGATGATGAAGACAGGCCGCATCAGATTTGTTGGGAAGCTTTACAAGAACCACACCCTTCGTAATCGAAGGCACATTCAGGAAACTGTTGTGGTCAAGTACAGCCTTGAGAACACGCCTGACAACAATGTTACAGGAAAACACTAGTTCAGAACACGTGGCGACAAGGACACAACAGCTGGATAGTTCAGTAGTAGAACTCATCATCAGGTCTTCCAGTTCACACGGCATGACTTTGAGAACTTCATCTCCACCGCGGACCTGGTTCTAATTCAAACAGAAACCATATTCTATTACTACCTCCGTTCAGAAATATAAGATGATTTTCGATATTATACCCCATATATGACTATATATACGCATAGAAATGAGTGAACAAAGACACTAGAACATGTCTTCAAAGGCATGAGAGCAGAGGGATTACATGAAAAATCCATAAGACAAGTTACTGAGGCAAATATATCCTCTTAAAAGGTAGCATTGATGTTCATAAAGTACTCCCTCCGTTCCAAAATTCTTGTCTTAGATTTGTCTAGATACGGATGTATCAAGTCACATTTTAGTATTAGATACATCCGTATCTAGACAAATCTAAGACAAGAAATTTGGGACAGAGGGAGTAGTTGAAAGTAATCTATAAGAAATCAGTGTCAACCTCTCGCATGTTTTGGTCCAAAGAGGAATTTAGAACCATCATTTGGCACACAAAAATCACATGAAAGATCACCCAGAAAGTTGTACTACTAGTACTGCGTGTTAGATGAAAAAACACGATCAAGATCGAGAAAAAGATCGTCAAGAAGAGATATTACCTGGACTTGCTTAATGAGGGATCCCGGAGAGGGGGGCTTGGACAGGGCGATGGCTTTGAGCTTGTCTGCGGTAGTCTCGGCGGGGTGCTTGCGCTTCTTCGTACCATGAGCCTCGACGATTTTGGCCGGAGCCATAGGCATCACTTCGGCCAGTGCTCCAGCGTCCATCAAGAAACTGTCAAATAGAAATAAAAGAAAAGAAACCATAATCACAAACCCAAAAGAAGAAAAGAGAGGGAGTGATAGGATGAGTCTCGGGGTTGCAAGACCGGGCCTTGGCCAGAATCAACACCATTGATGTGCTCACCTTTCCTTCTTTGGGAGAGAAGAACAATGGCAGAAGCAGGTCGGGGTTTTCTTGAAGAAATGAGGAACAAGATGAGGCAGAAGCGAGGGTTGGGTAGAGAGGAAGCTGAGAGAGAAGAGTGAAATGATGGTTGCTTTGTCCGTCCAACTTACTGCTAGAAAGGAGGGGGTTTTGTGATTTGATGGCTCATTGGGCATTGCTGCGGCGCTTCGATCGGGGTAGTCTACCGTCACTCTACTACGGAGTAATTTAGTGCATGGCTGGTGAACCCCGATGTTGGCTGTCCCACACGTCGGCGAAAGTGAGTAATTTAGTGCATGGCTGGAGGAGGATCCGCACGGTAGAGCGTGTCCACTGTTTTTCAAAAGAAAAAATGATTACAGCAAGCGTTTCCACTCTTACGACGGAGGAGTGCGAAACACGGCAACCACTTGAACATACACAGTGCTCCTACTACTAGGCATGTGCAGTGGTTCATACGTCAGTACTACACAATCTTGTTGCTAGTGTAGTAAGATATGACGATACAAATGATGTTGTGCGCATGTCAACTACTCCTATATGTAACAAATACACGAAGAGGAAACAACTATATTGAGATGAGAATGCAACCAAACACACCCACACGCTTCGTGCTACAGTGATTGATCTGCACTGTCTGAGTTTGATCCAACAGTCATGTTGCGTCGAGACATGGACATGCCCATGCAGAGGGCGCCTAAACACCACCGAAGTCCCTCTGTTTCTCGACGCGCATGACGTTGGTGATGCAGGCTGCAACCGCCCGCAGAGCCCGCTCTCGGTCGACGGGAGCCAGCTCGTCAAAGACGGCGTCCAATGGCACGAATGGATTCCGGTGACGGAACCCTGAAAGGATTCGCCCGGCAATGGCGACGGCAGCCCGCAACCCCTCCTTGTCCAGCTCAGCCCCCACCATCGCGCGGAGACGGCTCAGCTCCTCGGAGATATAGGTGAAGAAGGAGACCAGGTCAGGATGCTGCAGCTCATTGAAGTCGACCGGATGGTTGAACGGGTTTAGCCCGACGGCCGGCATCGTTGCGCTGGCATGACGGTAGGCATCGCGCAGCCGCAACACGTGCGTGGCAACTTGGTTCACCAAGTGGCTGAGGCGATCCTGGACCTCGTCACGATCGGCCCGCTCGTGCTCCAGCCGGCTCCCCTGACGGCCTATCGTATCTCCCGCTTTCTGCAGCAATGCCGCCGATGCCTCGAGCATCTTTGTGGTGGACGCCTGTCTCTTTTGAAGCTCCGTGAACTCCCGCACATAACGGAGGAGCATGGCACTCCTCTCCTCCTTGAGCTCACGGAGCTCCATGTCCTTGGCCCTGAGCTCCGCATCCTTGGCATGGAGCTCCTGTGTCAGGAGCCTCACCTTGGACTCCGTGATCTGCTGCGCCGCCATGGCACCAGGTAGAAGCAATGGGGAGAGGAAGCAAAGGGGGCGAAACGGCTAAAAGGCAATGCAATCTACGGGAAGGCGGAGGGAGCGGGGAATCTTTTGTTTTTCACCATGGTAAAACACCAGTCGACGACTTATTACATCAGGGAGCGGTGGGTTCTTACAGGCGGAGTCATCGTGACAAATTGCTGCCGCGCCTACTCCCGTCAATCAACAAATTAAAAATCCTACCATGCCTTCTCTCGTAAATCAAAAAAATAAAAATCCTGCCGCACCCAAACACCAGAGCAACGCCGCGGTGGATATTTATATTTACCTGTTGGCAAGTAGATAAAAAAGGGGTGAAAAAACAAATGTGGCGGCGGCCTAGCTAATCGGTCGAACTAGCCCAACTAGCTAGCCACCGTGCTTCACTGATGTACTCGGCGGGAAAGGTGGTCTTTCGTGATTTGACAACTCATTTACTTGCTTCGGCGCTACGACCGAGGAGGACCCAGAAAACGCGCGGTAGGGCGTCCACCACCCGGGAGGACCCCGAAACCGTGCGGTAGGGTGTGCCACGTCTTGGCACGGAGGAAAAATGTGCGTGTAAAAATATACTGTATCAGACGTAGTACCTATGGTTCGAGCCTCGGGACCCAGACAGTCGGTCAAACACACCCCACTAGCCACACAGCTTCATCATGCAAATGTGGCATGCAGGATAGATGTGGTTAGCTCCGTCTCGACTAGCCACAACGTCTCTTGTTCTAGGCGATTCTTCTATTTTCCAAGCTTTTTTTTAAGCTGTAATAACACCACGGCAAGCTAGCGCCGCTCTTCGTGTGTGCCCGTGCAAAGGTTAAACGATGGAGAGAAGAGAGATTGAGATCGCAGACCTGGGACCCACCAGTAAGTGAGACAACGGTCATGCACGTGTTGACGAGGCACTCCCTCTACTCTACTCAAGGAAAGTACTATATAAATAAAATCAAGTTATGGGACAAAGCCAACAAATGTTCGTTTTTTTAGGCTACCGACTTACGCTTTGTAGTCCAGGTTGCCAGTTCGAATCTCGTCTTTCAGATTTGTAAGTTTTAGGTCCAAATTTGATTAATGACAAGTGGGACCCCCGTGTGTTGTTCCGATATTTCAGTGTAGGATGGTTTTTTTGAACAAACACTTTGCGCGGTTAGACAAGTAACGGCACGAGTTACACATATTTTGCAAGTTTACGAACAAAAATGACAGCGGCATAGAATATCACATCCACCCCGCAGCTTAGATACTATGGTGATACGAGTTTTTACACCATTGGAAGTGAGATCCAATGGCCGGCTTGGGAGTAGTCTTTGTAATTATGCGCAATTTCCAAACTCTCCAAAGGTTTTTTGCAAATAAAACATTCAGGCCTCGTGTGTGCCACTGCATCTTTGATCCAACGGCTCCCCGGTGCTCATATTAGGTGCTCCCCGTAGCTTAATTACCCGCTATGGTGATATGAGCATCTAGGTCGTATGATCAGTGATCAGATGGCACATGCATAGTACTTGTACTTTGTGTGCATTTCCCAAACTCTATCAGCCGTATATTGCAAAAACATTCAAACCTCCTATTGTGGGCCGTTAGATCTCAGTGAACTCGTATCACCATAGAATCTACGATGCGGGAGCACCTCATACTCTCCCGTGCGAGAAAACATAATGTGCTATCGCAGCTTGGATGCTACGGTGATACGAGCTTGGAGGTCGTTTGATCTGAGATCCAATGGCATCTGAGCAGTCTTTGTGCTTGTAAGCAGTGGCCGAACTCTTTTAGGGCTTTTCTACAGAAAACCATTCGAACCACCGAGGAGGTGTTGTGTCACAAATCCAACGCCTCTGAAGAGCTTGTATCACCAAAGCATCTAAGGTGTGGTAGCACATGATATTCTTACATACAGGAGAATATGATGTCCTCCTTCATCTTAGATGCTACGGTGATATGAGCTTCGAGGTCATTGGATATGGGATCAAAGGGCATCTAAGTAGTTTTGTACAAATTGTGTGCAATTCTCAAACTCATCAAGGTTTCCTGCAGAAATATTAAGACACATCATGTGAGCTGCTATATCTCGGATCTACAAGCTCCAAGCAACTCGTATCGGCATATAGCATCTAAGGTATGGGGGCACATGATATTCTCCTGGGGAGGAGTGGTGGGGGTGCACAACCAATCGGTGGCTGGGAGGGTGGGGACAAATATAATCTAAACAACCCTAAGCAGAGATCCACAATTTTATCTAAGGTCGAGGGGTTGACCCCCGACAATCATAGCTCCGCCTAAACAGAACATTTGCATGTACTGTAGTAATAGACTTAATATTCATGTTTCAGTTTCATGTTCATTTTAAATATTGAACTGAGGACTATGGATGTCTTACATTTTACTCCCTTCGTTCCCAAATATTAGTCTTTTTAGAGGCTTCAAATGGACTGGCACATACGGATGTATATAGACATATTTTAGAGTCTAGATTCAGTCATTTTGCTTCGTATGTAGTCACTTGTCGAACTCTCTAAAAGACTAATATTTAGGAATAGAAGGAGTATTTTTGAATTCGTGCCATACATGCATGGTTTGGAAAAATAGATGCACTATACTTATTGGATTGTTGTTGTGTTCGTGCGTGTGTGTCTCTGTGTGTGTGTGTGTGTGGTCATATGCTTGATACATACAAAGTTTTCTCACCTCCATGTTGTTCATCTTTTAAATTTGAATTTGCATTGGAAAACTTACTAGGGATACCATGAAGTGTGAAATCCATGTTGAGATCACTATATCACAAACTCACTCTAATTCAACAACTCGTCATAAATCAATTACCACGTTGAGATTAGTATTTGCAAGGAAAATACGGGTATTGTAATACATATAGATTCGTTCGGCAATTTAGCCAGACCTTGGCTCGTGTTGATCCTAAAAAAAAGCGGGCTCATGTCCTTCGGTGGCGTGCGTGGTAAGCACATTAGGCAACCCCATTACCCCAACCGGTCGAGCCTCAGCGTTTCAAGTCAAAATATCTGGCGGCCAGAATTCCAGCCCTAGGAAATTCCCCTCATGTCCCCGGTCCATAATGACTACCGATGAACAACGGAGGGATGCTTTAGTAACTAGACAACGTTACCTACCGTACCGAGCACGGTTCAATTCCCTCGGTCGCCGCTCGTCAAGGTCACCCGTCAACTGCATTTCCTAGTACTACTACTACTACACCAGGATGAGCACGGAATTGAGCCCGTTTGTTCGTGCCTAGTACTTGAGTTAATATATCAGGAAATGCACTGGTACGGAGGGATTATCCTTTTACTCTGCATATATAACTTGTCTGAAGTCTAACTAAGAAAAATGTTTGACCAAATCCTTTCTTAAGAAATACAACAGGACAGATGTACGGCTTGAAAATTTATTGCATGATGCAGGTTATGATATTGTTTCGAATCCTGGATCTTAAATTTTTGAAAATCCAAAAGTGAGCATAAATTCTTGAAACTAAGCATGGTCACGTGATATGGCACAAATATTACTTCGTAAGTTTTTTCTTCAATTTGAGGCAAGCTGCTTATGACAAGTTGCGCAAATGAAGAGCCAAGGTAATTTGGAAGAAAGACATGTCATGTTAAGGCGAACGCTTTCACTATTGAAACCGTGGGCGCTTACATGCCGCCATGAGTCCCCGCTTCTCATCGGCAATCGGCAGGTGCCGTCCGAGCAAGCGTGTGAGTCGACGGGAGGCGTGCGAGCAGACCGCTGCGCCGGCTATCAGGGAGGCGTGCGAGCAGACCGCTGTGCAGGCGAGCCCTTTGACCAGGCTCCGCCGCCCACCGTCGTCCCAACTGCTCCCACTTTTAATGTCGCCGGCGCCGCAGTTTAAAATCAACCCCGCACTACCCGATACTCCCTCCTTTCCGGTTTATAGGGCTTATCTCAAAAATATTAGTTTTTCCATTTTATAAGGCTCAATTTTGTTGTTTCCCATCACATGTTCAGATTCCAATGTAAATTAAATCATTGCATGCATGTATTAAGAGAAAATTGACCAATGCATGTAATTTATGCATGCATTGCAATTAATGCATTGGTAAACATATTTTTTTGAGAAAAACAAGAGCATTAATTGGGTGCTTTTGCAAACTACAAAAAGTATTCCACCACTCACCATCTACCTTGGTTGGTGAGATTTTTGAATTGAGCCTTATAAACCGGAAAGGAGCGAGTATCGCTACAATCCTCTCTCTTCCTCTCCGATTCTCCTGTCGTCTACCTCCAACTAGCCTGACCTAAATGTACGCCATGCCGCATCACGATGGTCTGCCCTTAGTGTTCCAGTTTCCTGAGGAAGACACCCAGCCGGAGTCTCAAGAACATAAGGCGCTTTGGGACGAGCTTGAACTGGCCTTGCGGGAAGACGCCGTGCCTGTCCCTGCTCCCGTTCCGGCTCCCGTCACCCTGACTGCGCCAGCGCCCATCCCCATGGCATTGATGGGCTGGGAGCCGCACATTGTCGCCGAGCTTGATCCCACGGGGTTCCACGAGGTGCCCGCCGACTTTCACGCGCCCGTGCACCTGCCAGTGCATGCGCCTGCGTGTGCACTGACGTGCACGCCCGTGCCGGTGCCCGTGCACCTGCCAGCGCCTGCGCCTGCGCGTGCACTAACGTGCGCGCCCGTGCCGGTGCCCGTGCACACGAATGTCTCTGCCGCGCCGTTGACAGCGCCTGTCCCCGCGTGGGTGCGAGTGCCCATCTCAGCGGCATGGATGCGCCGTCGACCGCTTTCTTGCACCAACGCCAGTCGCCTCCTCCCGCCAGTCGACTCGCTCCGAAGTCCAGAACATTTTGGCCTTCCTTGAAGCTAGGCCAATGTCCAGGAGTACGTCAACAACAGCGCAAGACACCACCGTCGCCGTCGGTCAGTGGCCCGACGACACACAGAGCACGGCAGAGGAGCCGCTTCCCACCGCGAGACGCCCCCGCCGCCGCCGCGTAATCTAAATTTGCCATGAAAAACGTTCGGATTGTCATGCTTAAAATCCGAACGTTTATCATTTCCGTTTATTTTATATCGATCGTCGTATAATTTAAAGTCGGAGTCAGACTGAACGAAATATATGGTTTGATCGATTGAATGTTCTGCTAGAGCCGTATCAAATTAAATATAAAACATCATCAAGCCACATGTATTCCTTGTCATCCAACGACCTAGACTGCTTCAATGTCGAGCGCTCAACACGTTTAGCGTGCAGTTAATTTCATGCCAAAAATAGTGCTAATCACATGACAACACGCAAATAATATCCTAGTAGTTAATATCCGCATGCACTTAATATACATCCAAATTAACGTGCATTGCACGTACACACTGACTAGTGCTGCTACTACGTGAAACTGGTGTCGTGACTTGTGAACGCGTCCAGATATGGTCAACGGCAACATCGCCCGCGAGTTCTTCTTGTTTGCCCGTGCGTCTAAACGCGGAAGGGGAGGAGAGAGAGAGCACACATGGAACCCACCAGTAAGTGAAGACGTGTAGATATATTTTGTGCGTGGGAGGAACCAAGGTCAACCGATCACATAGGGTCGCCGTGCGATTGAAAGAGTGAGACGGGTTGGAGAGAGTGACCTAGATAGACGATGTGCGTGAGAGAGTATACAATGTGAATAGGTCGAATTGGGCTCAAACATGGTGATATATCGTTTGTTGTGCTAGTTTGTAGGTCTTATGTTTGAATCCATCCAAAAGTTTTCTCACGACCATGGTGTTCATCATATACATATGCATTTGTATTAAGAAAGTAGCGTGGATACAGTGAAATGCGAAATCCACATTAGAATTGGAGATCACTACATGACACACACTCTAATTCAAATAACTAACTACGTGACACACACTCTAATTCAAATAACTAATTATGTGAGACACACTCTAATCCACGTTAGCGTGGGTACCGTTTTGATTTTTTTTCAAATAACTCCTCATTAATTAATTTATAGTACTCCCTCTGTTCACTTTTATAAGACCTTGAAGACATTTCAGACAATGTGCAAAACAGTTCATTTTAAGTTGTTTGAAACGACTTACAAAAGTGAACGGATGGAGTATCTCATTTCGAATGACTAATTATTGCAAGGAAAACACGGGCATGGTAATACATACAGATTCGTTTGCAAATGAAAGAAGATTCGTTTGCATTCTCAAATGTAGGCGCACCAGGCAAACCAGGGTCGTGTCATTGTGGATGCTGCTTCGGTGCCTTAAAGGAAACTGCCTTTGCGTCACTGACATGTGGGCCAGCCATCTGTTGGGCCCATATGTCATGGACACAAAGGCAGGTGTCGTAAGGCACCGAAGCATAGTCCTGTCAGGGTGGTCGCGTGTGTCAGATGGACGCGTAGCACCCAGCCACCCACCCCCCTCCCCCCAAAAAAAGGACGATGACAATATAAGTTCATGCTTCCACATTTCGGATTGAAATATCTGGCGGCCCTAATTCCAGCCCTGCAAAATCTCTCTTCTCCACCGTCCCCTTCCGCGCCCAGATTGCTCAAATCCCTAATTCGCCGCCAACCCTCGAATCGCCCCTCGTCTCGTCTCTTTCCCCACCATTCCCCACCTCTGTGCCGGACGACGATGACGAAGACGACGGTCGCGCTTCACCACCGCACCGGAGCTACCTTATCTACGCCCTCGTCCACCGCACCGGGTGGTCCACCGACAACGTCGGCCGCCGCAACCGACATGCCTCACAGACACTGAGTTCCACCGCATCAGGTGCGCTTCACCGACGCCGTCTCCCAGCTCACCGGGGCTACTTCACCGAGCACATCACTCCCTTGTGCACTGTTTCGACGATGTTTGGATATCCTTTCACTGCTCTCTTAGCTTACACGCCTATGCAACTCTGACCTTAACTCTTATTTCTTCTGGAGATATCATCTGAAACAAGCAAATCCATATTTTAGCGAAGCATGACGGTGCTACAGGGTCTGGTACACATCTTGCACACCCGTATAACCTTGTAAGTATCTGTCCTCCGGTACAACATCAAGGTCGATTCCTCTTATTTGATCAACCATTCGCCGTGTCAAAAATGCAGAGGGGGATGCAAGGAGCACAAGGCCTGCACATCCAAGCAAGTGGAAACATGGACTTGTACATGGAACATCCCAAGTGCAAGCAGAGCTGCAGTGAGCCTGTACAATGAGCTAGCATAAGTCCCTGCATTTTATTTAATTCGTACTGGCATTCGTGTATGATTAATGTGCAGTGGATGATCCACGAATTCAAGTTACCAGGGGCGAACATTTAAATTAAAAAATACAAAGGCACTTGCACTCCGGAAATCAACATAACTCAAGAAATGTGAAGCTACATGCACTTTGAAAACCAGCTATTCATTCAGATTATAAACACTTAATGATGCAAGCACCAAAAAACACAAAATGCAACATGGTGTACAAGGACTACAAACATGGTCTGTACCTGCTTGAATTATTCATTCTCTGGCTGAAAATATCGAAGTGTAATTGCACGTATAACCAGTGCACAAACTGCATATCAATATATCTATCATGCACAAGTATGCCAATAGTTTCAAACAACAGATTAGAAAAGTATTTATGCTATGTTGTCATGATACGGAGACTTTCTGGTAGATGGCCTCGATGTTTCCTCAAGCTATGAAAATGCACTATAATTTTCTTGTCATCAATGCCTGCAAATCTCTGTCTCTCTCAACATAGTAGATCATCATTAGACACTAAATCCTTCAATGAGCTTGCAAAATGCTTGCATTAGATCCCTCATTAGACACTATATGTTCATCACCAGGAGCATGTAAAATGTTTGCATCAAATCCTTCATTAGTAGTCTGTTCATTAGACACTTCAGGCTCAAAAACAACATGAGCTTGTATGTTTGCACCGGAAACTTGATTAGATACATCAGATTCAGTCAGTTCAGTATTGATTGGGGGAGTTATAAAATAAGTAGAAATTGGTTTCATTTTCTCATAGATTCCCTACATACAAGCAGTTTTACAACACTGTCAGGTTTAACTATTGGCCAGAAATTGAAGAGTTGAATTAGATATAATCAGGGATGTGATGTACCTGCTCGTTCCGCATGCTACTCTTGCAATTAGCGACTGTTCGCTTGCGCAAGCTCGATGCCATGCCCGTGTTGTTGCTGCTGCTGCCTCCCACGCAGGCTACACCCAGGGTTGGATCTTCATCTTCTTGTCCTTCTGTTCGATTGAAGCCTGGCGACCGCCCTCCAACGAGGGCGCGAGGAAGTGTTGTGTCGGTCTGTCCAGCGGCACCTAGGTTAGAAGCGAACTAGACTGGAGGCTGGAGCGAATGAATTGGGATTTTTCCTGCTGTCGATCAATATGGGAGGCGCTCGTTTGGGCCGCGAGCCTGCTATAGGGCCTGCCTTGCACTTATGTTATTAGCCCATCCAAATTGAAACATTTTTCTTCGCTTTTTACAATGCCTGCTCGTGCGTTGGGACGAACAAAACTAGCATGGGCCAACCTGGACGACTCAAACTAGGTGCACACTTTCCAGCCACCTGAGGCGGCCGCCCATACCAGCCCCTATGGTGGCGTCGCCCCTTTTTTGCGTGTATGATTGGATAGTGAAAAATATTCCAGTGGCGCTTTTGATTTACCCACAGAATGGTTGAATTGCTTGTTTCTATGAACTAAGTTCGCCAATAATGTGAAGGATGTCAGTCTTTTCATCCTGTTGTAGATTGCTTAGATCTCGATATGCCAAAAGTAATCGCATGAAATCTACAGCAAAAGCCAGTGTGATGTGTTTGGCTACAACTAGTCTGACTACACATCCTCATATAACATATCAAGGACGCACCATCTTAACAGATTAACCATTCGACTTACCCATGTAGTGTGGGAAGAAAGAAGTATTGGTACTGTGTATCCATGCAATTGATGCCATGGACTCATTCGTACAACCATGTAAGCAAAAAAGAAGTTGCAGTGTGCCTGTACAAAGAACTAGCGTAAGTTCAGTTACCTGCTTCTCGGAATTTTAGTTAGCCACTTATTGCAAAATTGTTCAATTATGTTGCTTGGCTTAATTTAGTTTGCTACTGATTACATAATGGCACAGCCTGTTAATCATATTGTAGACTGCGCCTATCTATGTGTTTGATACTTGCTGTTAAGAATTACCTGTTTGCCTTAACTTAAATATCTACTTGTTTGTTTAACTGTTTTGCTGCTACAACAGCGGGTTACAATGATGTTAATAACTACTTTTCAGCATCCAATTGAAACACTTTAATTCCTTGTTTGTTTAACTGGTTTGCTGTTATAACTCCCAGTTGAGATGTTTTGCTAACTTCAACTTTTCTGAATCCAATCGGAACTTTAATGGCAAAACAGGTTAGCCCAAGATCAAAGAGCGAGGTCCCCATGGACGTTGCATCATCCCACAGCAGTGGCACTGGCCCAATCGTGCATTATGAAATGCCAACTACTGATGCTCTAGAGGCTAAACTAGTGGTAGAAAGAGATTCTGCTTCTGCACTTAGAGATGAAGTTGACATGTTGAGGAAGCAAACAGCATAATCACAAGCAGTACTCAAGACAACCATTAAATATTTGGTGGATTTCAAAACGAAGCAAGCTGAGACTGACCAGATTGTTAAGGTCCTGAAGGAAAAAAGGGAATTAAATTCCTACTTGGTAAATCATAGGTGAAATGTTCTTTCCATAGTTGAATAACCTTTGTGTTGTCTGTTCATGTAATCAATCAAACCATTTGTTTTAGAGATCATGTAATAATTGTTTTTTTTTATTTTTTTGTTTCTAATTTTATTTGAGCACAAGTCTGTATTAATTGATAAGACTCGGAGACATTTCATTTGGATTGTTGTGCCAGACCTACAAATATGCCAATCGGGCTGAATGTGCATTCAGCAATACTAGTATAGATGGACCATAAGTGGCACGCATCGGAAAGGGCCAAGATGCTGGCTAAAAAAAGGATGTTCTTGTAGCCAAAAAAAGTACAGCGGCCTGGCTTATGTATGTTAGTTGATATTATTGATCCATATACTCTATAAGTGTTTATATGTCTGTTAGTTCCGTACATTCTTGGTTGATTGACTCGGTATTTGAATCTTGATACATCGCTTGTGTACATATCTAAATGGGAGTACACATTATGCTGCGTGTGACATTTGAGTTGGACATGAAGTGTTCCAAATATTCAAATTCACCTTAAACTGGATTCTAGTTTCTGAATTTGAGTATCGGCATTTGTAAACGATATTCATATATGACAGTGGAATACATCTTTGTCGTCCTTTTGAAGATATATAAGAACACATAGAATGATTTATAAAGATTCATAGAGGAATACAAAATGGATTCGAATTTAGTTGACAGGGTAAACGTGGATGCTTATTGTCCCAAAATTCGAAAGAAACAGCAAAATGTCCACTCCCACATCGGCTGCCCAAAGCCAAGTGTTTGGGAGATGGAAATTACTGTCTACCCATTACACGGACAATCCACCGGCCCGATTTCCACTGCTCTAAATTGGGGTAGGTTAGTAACTTCAATTAGACGTGACACGACCGCCTCTAAGCCCATTCCGACACAGTGGGCGTCAAACATGGGCGGCAAAACTCATTTGATTCAAGCTCGTCTGAAAGACCTCTGTTTCTCCCTCCATTCCCCATTCATACACGGTGGGCGGCAAAACAAACTCTCCTCGTCCGAAATAGATTTAGGCTAATATTTTAAATAGGGGCAGATGTGTAACTTCCATCAGACGTGACACAACCGCCCTACCTGTCAGCCCCGTTCATACATCGTGGGCGCCAACCGTGGTTGGCAAAACACCCTCTCCTCGCCCGAAATAGTTACCGGCAAATATTTGGGAGATGCGAGATTACCGTCCTATCCCCAACCAATGAGACATCCAAATTTGAAACAGGGGATAAGTTCGTAACTTTCCCATATTTCAGACAGGGGCGTCCCAAAAACATGGTTCCCCGTACCTCTCCCTCCATTTTCCCATTCATACACCGTCCGCGCTAGAACACCCCATTCCCACACCAGCCTCCGTCCGCCACCCCATCCATCACCGCCGTCCTCCACCACATCCATCGCCACCATCCTCCACCATGCCGGAGCGCCTACCAAGACTGCGTCGTCCACTGCTAGAGATGGACGTTTCTCATCCACGGCGACGGACCAACAGCCTTGCATCGCGTCCTCTCGTTTCATCGGCCGCTCACACGACCTTCTCTTCCACCGCAACGGGACTTATGCCCCGATGCACCCGCCTACCATCGCAGATCTGCTTCAACGCCATCGACAGCCATCGCACCCCCGATTCCTACACAGCGCCACAAGAGAGGTGGTACTTCATATCTCCTCAACTTTTTGATCTCAACCAGAAAATAGATCTTAACATGGTTACTCTACTTTCTTTTCAGCTCTTAGAATTTAGTTCTTAGTTCGAAGCAAACAATGGATGCTAAATATCATTTCTCCAGTTTGCAGCTTCAAATCTGCCATGGCACAGCCATAATACGGTTTAATTGATCATGCTTAGGGTTTAATTGATCATGTTGGTTCCATGGTGGTTTATTTAATAGAAATCAGAGGGGAAACCCTCATTTGCTAAAAAATATATGCTTAGAGTTTCCCCCTTTTATGATCACTATACAATCAGAATGTGTGCTTCGTTTCATAATAACACTACTCCACCCATCAAGCTAAACAAGTTAGTTGTTCAAATACGAATCTGATATTATTAAAACAGAGTTGTTTAATTGGTCAGCTAAATGTTCCTAAATTAGTTTCGAAAATGCATGTTTGCTGCTCGGGTGTGTATCTCTGTGTGTGGTCTGGTCAGCACGGTTGGGGAGGTGAACTTTGCATATGCAGGGGTTTATAAGGAGACACTCTCCGAGTTGAAACCGCAATGCATTCCATAGATAATGTGACTACTTTTTATGTTTTCATGAATCTCAGATTCTGAACAGCATCATAATGATTATGAGCTTGTGCGCATGAAAAGAATAAAGCGGAACAATGCCATGGTTGTCAAACTTGGCATTAAGGGACTGAAATCAAGTATGGATGCAATGCAATGCAACTGATGCTTTGCATTGCTTCTACTTTGTTGAACTGCCATTAGCTTAGTTTACGCATCGTGTATGTGAATGCGCCCTGCCAATCCATTTCAGTACATATTCCATCTGTCATCATACCATATTTATCCATTCAAATGTTATTCTTGTGTATCAGACGTTCAACAGGAAGAGGGTGATTGCTGATCATGGAGGAGCACAAGCAAAGTATTTGGAAAAGATAGTGGCACCTGATAAATCAAATAGCCCATTAGGTGTACTTGCAATATCACCTGACCCACAAAACACCCCAACTCTAGCAGACTCTAGCCCTACTACACTGGTCATTTCTGATGCCCCAACTCAGCAGACCCCAACTGCAGCAAATAGTATGATTATGTCAGTTGACATAGCACCAACTGTACGACGCAAAACCCCCATTCCAGCAAAGAGTACACCAAATCCAGTTGCCAAATCCCTTTTCGAACCAGAGAGAGCCCCAATTGCAGCAAATAGGACCCCTGTTCCATTTCTTCCTAGTTTAGAAGACGAAGCTTATGTTGTTGTCAGGAACTTTGTGCGCATCTTTCCTTCATGGAAAGATTATACCGCAGACACAGAACAATTTCCAGTCTTCCTCCGCAACTTACGCGTAAGTAATGTACTAATGTTATTCATGGTCATTACTACATATGTTTCTGCTGACAGAAGACACAAGATTTCATTCTTTTAAATAGGCGAGGCGCAAACTGGATTGTGATGACGAGCAAGGGTTGGTTGCGCTTTTCAAGCACTCGTTGATGAAGTATCGTTCCTACCTGAGGCAAGCGCACTTTGATGGCAAGCCTCTAAACGAAATTTCTGTAAAGTCTCCGGTGCTACATTTATCCGACAGTGACTGGAATAATCTTGTTACACATTGGTCTCGGCTGCAGCGTAAGGTACTGTCTATGATATCACATCACAATTTGAACTATATTTCTACATTTGCCTTAATGTCTCACTTGTACGAAAACTGTTAGCAGAAGAACATTCGTTCTCAAGGGACCACAGAATCTCGCAACTATACTACACACTGCATTGCTCTTGTGAGTACCTCTTGCCCTATATGACCATATTTACTTTCATAGTTGTTTGATTATGTAGCATCACTGCACATGTTAGCCTCGTAATCGTCCATTTGGTGGACATTATAAGATCCTATGGACTCTTACATAAATTTAGAATCAACCCAATGCTTTTGAAGAGGTTTAGCTCTGCAGTCCTCTTGTAAGGACTGAACGTGGTCTATCACTGTACTTACATTAACAGCTACTCCCTCTGTCCCATAATATAAGAACGTTTTGTATAGTACACCAGTGTTCAAAACACTCTTGTATTATGGGAAGAGGGATTGGTTCATTTTGTAGCATTCTGCATCTTATCTCCCTCGCGCACCATTTACTAAAAAAGATCAGATCTATATTTAATCTTACCAACAAGTAGAATACACAGACAATGCCAGTGCAGAAGTGTAGCCCATTGCTCTTGTCAGTACATTTTGTCCTGTAACGCTTGTACTTCCAGGGATTGGTAGTTGATTATGTAGCATCAATCTGCATCTTATCTTCATTATCCTCTACTCCTTCCAGTATTATCATATCTATAATTACTCTCTACAAAATGTAGAGTACAGGTAATGCTTATGAAGAAGATTCTGTGCTGAAATTCTTGAGTTATCCTTCCCTTGACATGGAGAAGGGCATTATAAAGCCGGTGTTAACTGTTAATGTAAGTCAGTCCTTCTAAAGCCTTTATCCTCAACAGCTGTTTAATTTGCTCATACTCTCTATCGTTTACTACTGTTTAGTTTGCTGTTTCTACCAAAATGCATGTTCGTAAGAACCATAAGTTCTAAGTTTTACTTGTAAAACCAAATTCCTTATTCATACCATGAACATTACTTACTACTCCCTATATGTATGCTTGTTTTTGTGGATCTATAATCCAGTGTGTGGTGAAGCAGCCCTCGTATGCACCTTGTCATCTCCTGTTTTATCTTACTGATGTGGCTGATGATATGAACAACATGCCATGCACATTATGCAAAATACATACAATGATTTTCTTTGCCCTTCATCTATGCTTGTTATGTTGACATGGTAATCCAGTAGTGTGGTGAAGCTCCCCGCATTATGAGCAATGCCAAATTATGTATTGATATTTTGAACATACTCTTTATTTTCTAATTTGAAATTGGATAGATTTGACAGAACAGTTATCATCTTTGTTTATACACGTAGAAAACCTGTCATCTCTCTGCTTTGTTTCAGGGTGATATGCCTGATGGCATGCACAAGTCTGCTGAAGGCTGTGAGACAAACCCAACATATATTGCAGCAAAGAAGGCAAATCATCTTGAAGATAGCGAGACAACCCCAAAGTCTAGTCTTGATGCAGTGTTCAAGTTACTTGACACTAACAGTCAGACAAGCTCACAGAATTCGTTGTCTGAATCAGTTCAACTTCTTCAGTCCCAAGTTCTAGCAGAAAGGCATTCTGCAACTCAACTTCGACTTGAAGTCCTATCTCTAAGAAAGATTGCGGAGAACACCAATGGGAACCTCATCACTAAAAAGCTACACCTGGAAGCTATGACCAACATGCTAGGTCGGTCTCACAGCCTTGCTCAGCAGCTTGTGCAGTAGTTCCCCCGCAAGGCTAACCTTTCTTGAACTGTCTTGGAAGTGGTCTCGGTTCAGTATTATTTTGTTACGCTGCAATGGTGCCCAGTTTTTGTAATATGCTTCTATGTTGCGCTTTATGATCACTGGTGGCGAACTTCGATGCCTAGTGGATGTAATATACCTTAAACCCTTTATTGTATAGTGTAGGTTTATTCTAAGTTACTATGCCATAATTTCTTTATTGTATAGAGTAGCTTTGTTCTTAAATCATACTAGTTACGCAGCAGCATGAAATGAACCCCGACCCATGATTGTGCGAATCAAATCACGGGCTTTTAACAGGCCAAAATTGTCTCGGTCCTTGTTTGGCCCAATTAGATATCGGCTACGAGTAGGCCAGATGCAAACAGGGCCGTAGTTAGGCCCAACTATATGACTGGCTTTTAAGAGGCCGAAATTAATATAGGGCCAAAATGTTAAACGGACCCTTAACAGGACAAAACTAATATAAGGCCGAATTACTAAGTGGGCCTTTAGCAAGTGGGCCCAAAAGCATAGTGTCCAGTTGACGGGTCGAATCTGATATGGGCCATAATTGAGCCCAAAGCCTCTTAAAGGGCCGGACCTGATCTGGGCCATGATTTGGCCCAGAACGTGGTAGGCTTTTAACGGGCCAGATCTCATACGGGCCACTATTAGGCCCGGAGCGTGGCAGGCCATTAATGGACCGGATCAAATATGGGCCGGCATTTGGCCCAAAACATGGCAGCCAGTTAATGGGCCGGCCTACTAGGGTCCTCAAAATCTTGTGGGCCTATAGCTGGGCCGGCCTACTAGGGTCCTCAAAATCTTGTGGGCCTACAGCTGGGCCGGCCCATTATGACCCGCAAGAATCTTGTGGGCTTTACCTGGGCCGGCACATTATGGCACACAAAAATCTTGTGGGCCTTTACCTGGGCCGACCCATTATGGCCCGCAAAATCTTGTGGGCCTTTAGCTGGGCCAGCCCATTACGGTCCGCAAAATCTCGTGGGCCTTTAGCTGGGCCGGCCCATTATGGTCCACAAAATCTTGTGGGTCTTCAGTTGGGCCGGCCCATTTAAACTTGTTGGGCCGTGCCATGTGTCGACATATCATAGGCGCCTATCTGACCCACTGACGAGCTGACACATGTTTCGTCCGGCCAATAAGAATTTTACACGTGGAAATTTCCCATTGGTCGGGGCTGTTAACGGGTTATCGGATCCAAAACCCGACCCGATAGCTTAACGACGTTCCGTTGAGGTGGATGCCACGTGTCGGTCACCCTTGACGAAAGCACTTCTGTGATGCGCGATTTATCGTCATGGAAGTGGACACTTCCGTGATGATAATTTTGGTAATGTCATGGAACACTTCTACGACAGCACAGGTATGACTATCTTTATTCTGTCATAAATTTGTCATGGATGTACATGCATGACAAAAAAAGCGACCTACTGTGACAAACACGTATCATCACGGAAGTGTATTTTTTTGTAGTGAAGGTGCGCAAAAAGGGCCATGCACACCAACGCATTCAGAGTAAAATCCAAGAGACAGAAGCCGAAGGTGTGCATGATGTCGCTGAAGAAATCGGAGAAGGGAGGATAGAACCCGCAAGAAAGGTAATCAACAAAGAAGGGGTACCGATTTGGGGCAGGGTCGGCGCAGGCGGCGGGGATGACGCGCGTGGACGGGTGCCCCGAATACCCCCCCCCCCTGTCTTCACTCCCCCTAGGGGCCTGAAGAGGTCCCGAAGCTCCAACGCGTCAACCGTCAAGGGGAAGAAGAAGGCGGACTGCGTCCGTTGCCCTGATAGCGCGCACTCCGGTGGCTCCACAGCCCCAGCATCCTTGGCCACCCCTTGCCCCTGGTGGATTTTGGCGCCGTGGTGTATGAAGGAGGAGGGAGGAGCGGAGGGCGGCAGAAGCACAACGGCGGCGAGCGGAGGCGAAGCTTGGAGAAGAATGTAGGGTTTCGTAGTAATTTCAAAAAATTTCCTACGCACACGCAAGATCATGTGATGCATAGCAACGAGGGGGAGAGTGTTGTCTACGTACCCAACGCAGACCGACTGCGGAAGCGATGACACGACGTAGAGGAAGTAGTCGTACGTCTTCACGATCCAACCGATCAAGCACCGAAACTACGGCACCTCCGAGTTCGAGCACACGTTCAGCTCGATGACGATCCCCGGGCTCCGATCCAGCAAAGTGTCGGGACAGAGTTTTGTCAGCACGACGGCGTGGTGACGATCTTGATGAACTACAGCAGCAGGGCTTCGCCTAAACTCCGCTACAGTATTATCGAGGTATATGGTGGCAGGGGGCACCGCACACGGCTAAGGAATAGATCACGTGGATCAACTTGTGTGTCTAGAGGTGTCCCCTGCCTCCGTATATAAAGGAGTAGAGGGGGGAGGCTGGCCGGCCAAGGAGGGAGGCGCAGGAGGAGTCCTACTCCTTCCGGGAGTAGGACTCCCCTCCAATCCTATTCCAATTAGGACTCCCCGAGGGGGAAAGAGGGAGAGGGGTGGCCGGCCACCTCTCCTAGTCCTAATAGGACTAGGGGAAGGGGGGAGGCGCGCAGCCCTTGTGGGCAGCCCTTTCACCTTTCCACTAAGGCCCATGAAGGCCCATATGGCTCCCGGGGGGTTCCGGTAACCTCCCGGTAACCCGGTAAAATCCCGATTTCACCCGAAACACTTCCAATGTCCAAACATAGGCTTCCAATATATCAATCTTTACGTCTCGACCATTTCGAGACTCCTCGTCATGTCCGTGATCACATCCGGGACTCCGAACAACCTTCGGTACATCAAAATGCATAAACTCATAATGTAACTGTCATCGTAACCTTAAGTGTGCGGGCCCTACGGGTTCGAGAACAATGTAGACATGACCGAGACACGTCTCCGGTCAATAACCAATAGCGGGACCTGGATGCCCATATTGGCTCCTACATATTCTACGAAGATCTTTATCGGTCAGACCGCATAACAACATACGTTGTTCCCTTTGTCATCGGTATGTTACTTGCCCGAGATTCGATCGTCGGTATCCAATACCTAGTTCAATCTCGTTATCGGCAAGTCTCTTTACTCGTTCCGTAATACATCATCTCACAACTAACATATTAGTTGTAATGCTTGCAAGGCTTATGTGATGTGCATTACCGAGAGGGCCCAGAGATACCTCTCCGACAATCGGAGTGACAAATCCTAATCTCGAAATACGCCAACCCAACATCTACCTTTGGAGACACCTGTAATGCTCCTTTATAATCACCCAGTTACGTTGTGACGTTTGGTAGCACCCAAAGTGTTCCTCCGGTAAACGGGAGTTGCATAATCTCATAGTCATAGGAACATGTATAAGTCATGAAGAAAGCAATAGCAACATACTAAACGATCGGGTGCTAAGCTAATGGAATGGGTCATGTCAATCAGATCATTCAACTAATGATTTGACCTCGTTAATCAAATAACAACTCATTGTTCATGGTTAGGAAACATAACCATCTTTGATTAACGAGCTAGTCAAGTAGAGGCATACTAGTGACACTTTGTTTGTCTATGTATTCACACATGTATTATGTTTCCGGTTAATACAATTCTAGCATGAATAATAAACATTTATCATGATTATAAGGAAATAAATAATAACTTTATTATTGCCTCTAGGGCATATTTCCTTCACTCTCCCACTTGCACTAGAGTCAATAATCTAGATTACACTGTAATGATTCTAACACCCATGGAGCTTTGGTGCTGATCATGTTTTGCTCGTGGAAGAGGCTTAGTCAACGGGTCTGCAACATTCAGATCCGTATGTATCTTGCAAATCTCTATGTCTCCCACCTGGATTAGATCCCGGATGGAGTTGAAGCATCTCTTGATGTGTTTGATCCTTTTGTGAAATCTGGATTCCTTTGCCAAGGCAATTGCACCAGTATTGTCACAAAAGATTTTCATTGGACCCAATGCATTAGGTATGACACCTAGATCGGATATGAACTCCTTCATCCAGACTCCTTCGTTCGCTGCTTCCGAAGCATCTATGTACTCCGCTTCACATGTAGATCCCGCTATGACGCTTTGTTTAGAACTGCACCAACTGACAGCTCCACCGTTTAATGTAAACACGTATCCGGTTTGCGATTTAGAATCGTCCGGATTAGTGTCAAAGCTTGCATCAACGTAACCTTTTACGGTGAGCTCTTTGTCACCTCCATATACGAGAAACATATCCTTAGTCCTTTTCAGGTATTTCAGGATGTTCTTGACCGCTGTCCAGTGATCCATTCCTGGATTACTTTGGTACCTCCCTGCTAAACTTATAGCAAGGCACACATCAGGTCTGGTACACAGCATTGCATACATGATAGATCCTATGGCTGATGCATAGGGAACATCTTTCATATTCTCTCTATCTTCTGCAGTGGTCGGGCATTGAGTCTTACTCAACTTCACACCTTGTAACACAGGCAATAACCCTTTCTTTGCTTGATCCATTTTGAACTTCTTCAAAAAAATTTCAAGGTATGTGCTTTGTGAAAGTCCAATTAAGCGTCTTGATCTATCTCTATAGATCTTAATGCCTAATATGTAAGCAGCTTCACCGAGGTCTTTCATTGAAAAACTTTTATTCAAGTATCCCTTTATGCTATCCAGAAATTCTATATCATTTCCAATCAGCAATATGTCATCCACATATAATATCAGAAATGCTACAGAGCTCCCACTCACTTTCTTGTAAATACAGCCTTCTCCAAAAGTCTATATAAAACCAAATGCTTTGATCACACTATCAAAACGTTTATTCCAACTCCGAGAGGCTTGCACCAGTCCATAAATGGATCGCTGGAGCTTGCACACTTTGTTAGCTCCCTTTGGATCGACAAAACCTTCCGGCTGCATCATATACAACTCTTCTTCCAGAAATCCATTCAGGAATGCAGTTTTGACATCCATCTGCCAAATTTCATAATCATAAAATGCGGCAATCGCTAACATGATTCGGACGGACTTAAGCATCGCTACGGGTGAGAAAGTCTCATCATAGTCAATCCCTTGAACTTGTCGAAAACCTTTCGCGACAAGTCGAGCTTTGTAGACAGTAACATTACCATCAGCGTCAGTCTTCTTCTTGAAGATCCATTTATTCTCAATTGCTTGCCGATCATCGGGCAAGTCAACCAAAGTCCATACTTTGTTCTCATACATGGATCCATCTCAGATTTCATGGCTTCAAGCCACTTTGCGGAATCTGGGCTCACCATCGCTTCTTCATAGTTCGTAGGTTCATCATGATCTAGTAGCATGACTTCCAGAACTGGATTACCGTACCACTCTGGTGCGGATCTTATTCTGGTTGATCTACGAGGTTCAGTAGTATCTTGTTCTGAGGTTTCATGATCATTATCATTATCTTCCTCACTTATTGGTGTAGGTGTCGCAGAAACAATTTTCTGCGATGTACTACTTTCCAACAAGGGAGCAGGTACAGTTACCTCGTCAAGTTCTACTTTCCTCCCACTCACTTCTTTCGAGAGAAACTCCTTCTCTAGAAAGGATCCATTCTTAGCAACGAATGTCTTGCCTTCGGATCTGTGATAGAAGGTGTACCCAACAGTCTCCTTTGGGTATCCTATGAAGACACATTTCTCCGATTTGGGTTCGAGCTTATCAGGTTGAAGCTTTTTCACATAAGCATCGCAGCCCCAAACTTTAAGAAACGACAACTTTGGTTTCTTGCCAAACCACAGTTCATAAGGCGTCGTCTCAACAGATTTTGATGGTGCCCTATTTAACGTGAATGTGGCCGTCTCTAAAGGATAACCCGAAAACGATAGCGGTAAATCAGTAAGAGACATCATAGATTGCACTATATCTAGTAAAGTACGATTACGACGTTCGGACACACCATTACGCTGTGGTGTTCCGGGTGGCGTGAGTTGCGAAACTATTCCACAGTTTTTCAAATGTACACCAAACTCGTAACTCAAATATTCTCCTCCACGATCAGATCGTAGAAACTTTATTTTCTTGTTACGATGATTTTCAACTTCACTCTGAAATTCTTTGAACTTTTCAAATGTTTCAGACTTATGTTTCATTAAGTAGATATACCCATATCTGCTTAAATCATCTGGGAAGGTGAGAAAATAACGATATCCGCCACGAGCCTCAATATTCATCGGACCACATACATCGGTATGTATGATTTCCAACAAATCTGTTGCTCTCTCCATAGTACCGGAGAACGGTGTTTTAGTCATCTTGCCCATGAGGCACGGTTCGCAAGTACCAAGTGATTCATAATCAAGTGGCTCCAAAAGTCCATCAGTATGGAGTTTCTTCATGCGCTTTATACCGATATGACCTAAACGACAGTGCCACAAATAAGTTGCACTTTCATTATCAACTCTGCATCTTTTGGCTTCAACATTATGAATATGTGTATTACTACTATCGAGATTCAATAAGAATAGACCACTCTTCAAGGGTGCATGACCATAAAAGATAATACTCATATAAACAGAACAACCATTATTCTCTGATTTAAATGAATAACCGTCTCGCATTAAACAAGATCCAGATATAATGTTCATGCTCAACGCTGGCACCAAATAACAATTATTTAGGTCTAATATTAATCCCGAAGGTAGATGTAGAGGTAGCGTGCCGACCGCGATCACATCGACTTTGGAACCGTTTCCCACGCGCATCGTCACCTCATCCTTTGCCAGTGCCCGCTTATTCCGTAGTCCCTGTTTCAAGTTGCAAATATTAGCGACAGAACCAGTATCAAATACCCAGGTGCTACTGCGAGCTCTAGTAAGGTACACATCAATAACATGTATATCACATATACCTTTGTTCACATTGCCATCCTTCTTATCCGCCAAATACTTGGGGCAGTTCCGCTTCCAGTGACCAGTCTGCTTGCAGTAGAAGCACTCAGTTTCAGGCTTAGGTCCAGACTTAGGTTTCTTCTCCTGAGCAGCAACTTGTTTGCTGTTCTTCTTGAAGTTCCCCTTCTTCTTCCCTTTGCCCTTTTTCTTGAAACTAGTGGTTTTGTTAACCATCAACACTTGATGCTCCTTTTTGATTTCTACCTCCGCAGCTTTCAGCATTGCGAAGAGCTCGGGAATAGTCTTGTTCATCCCTTGCATATTATAGTTCATCACGAAGCTCTTGTAGCTTGGTGGCAGTGATTGGAGAATTCTGTCAATGACGCAATCATCTGGAAGATTAACTCCCAATTGAATCAAGTGATTATTATACCCAAACATTTTGAGTATATGCTCACTGACAGAACTGTTCTCCTCCATCTTGCAGCTATAGAATTTATTGGAGACTTCATATCTCTCAATCCGGGCATTTGCTTGAAATATTAACTTCAACTCCTGGAACATCTCATATGCTCCATGACGTTCAAAATGTCGTTGAAGTCCCGATTCTAAGCCGTAAAGCATGGCACACTGAACTATCGAGTATTCATCAGCTTTGCTCTGCCAGACGTTCATAACATCTGGCGTTGCTCCAGCAGCAGGCCTGGCACCCAGCGGTGCTTCCAGGACGTAATTCTTCTGTGCAGCAATGAGGATAATCCTCAAGTTACGGACCCAGTCCGTGTAATTGCTACCATCATCTTTCAACTTTGCTTTCTCAAGGAACGCATTAAAATTCAACGGAACAACAGCACGAGCCATCTATCTACAATCAACGTAAACAAGCAAGATACTATCAGGTACTAAGTTCATGATAAATTTAAGTTCAATTAATCATATTACTTAAGAACTCCCACTTAGATAGACATCCCACTAATCCTCTAAGTGATCACGTGATCCAAATCAACTAAACCATGTCCGATCATCACGTGCGATGGAGTAGTTTCATCGGTGAACATCATTATGTTGATCATATCTACTATATGATTCACGCTTGACCTTTCGGTCTCCGTGTTCCGAGGCCATATCTGTATATGCTTGGCTCGTCAAGTATAACCTGAGTATTCTGCGTGCGCAACTGTTTTGCACCCGTTGTATTTGAACATAGAGCCTATCACACCCGATCATCACGTGGTGTCTCAGCATAAAGAACTTTCGCAACGGTGCATACTCAGGGAGAACACTTCTTGATAATTTAGTGAGAGATCATCTTATAATGCTACCGTCAATCAAAGCAAGATAAGATGCATAAAAGATAAACATCACATGCAATCAATATAAGTGATATGATATGGCCATCATCATCTCGTGCCTGTGATCTCCATCTCTGAAGCACCGTCATGATCACCATCGTCACCGGCGCGACACCTTGATATCCATCGTAGCATCGTTGTCGTCTCGCCAATCTTATGCTTCCACGACTATCACTACTGTTTAGTAATAAGGTAAAGCATTACATCGCGATTGCATTGCATACAATAAAGCGACAACCATATGGCTCCTGCCAGTTGCCGATAACTCGGTTACAAAACATGATCATCTCATACAATAAAATTCAGCATCATGCCTTGACCATATCACATCACAACATGCCCTGCAAAAACAAGTTAGACGTCCTCTACTTTGTTGTTGCATGTTTTACGTGGCTGCTACGGGCTTAAGTAAGAACCAATCTCACCTACGCATCAAAACCACAACGATAGTTTGTCAAATAGACTCCGTTTTAACCTTCGCAAGGAACGGGCGTAGCCACACTCGGTTCAACTAAAGTTGGAGAGACATTCGCCCGCAAGCCATCTATGTGCAAAGCACATCAAGGGAACCGGTCTCGCGTAAGCATACGCGTAAGGTTGGTCCGGGTCGTCTCGTCCAACAATACCGCCGAACCAAATCATGACATGCTGGTAGGCAGTATGACTTGTATCGTCCACAACTCACTTGTGTTCTACTCGTGCATATAACATCAACATAAATAACCTAGGCTCGGATACCACTGTAGGGTTTCGTAGTAATTTCAAAAAATTTCCTACGCACACGCAAGATCATGTGATGCATAGCAACGAGGGGGAGAGTGTTGTCTACGTACCCAACGCAGACCGACTGCGGAAGCGATGACACGACGTAGAGGAAGTAGTCGTACGTCTTCACGATCCAACCGATCAAGCACCAAAACTACGGCACCTCCGAGTTCGAGCACACGTTCAGCTCGATGACGATCCCCGGACTCCGATCCAGCAAAGTGTCGGGACAGAGTTTTGTCAGCACGACGGCGCGGTGACGATCTTGATGAACTACAGCAGCAGGGCTTCGCCTAAACTCCGCTACAGTATTATCGAGGTATATGGTGGCAGGGGGCACCGCACACGGCTAAGGAATAGATCACGTGGATCAACTTGTGTGTCTAGAGGTGTCCCCTGCCTCCGTATATAACGGAGTAGAGGGGGGGAGGCTGGCCGGCCAAGGAGGGAGGCGCAGGAGGAGTCCTACTCCTTCCGGGAGTAGGACTCCCCTCCAATCCTATTCCAATTAGGACTCCCCGAGGGGGAAAGAGGGAGAGGGGTGGCCGGCCACCTCTCCTAGTCCTAATAGGACTAGGGGAAGGGGGGAGGAGTGCAGCCCTTGTGGGCAGCCCTTTCACCTTTCCACTAAGGCCCATGAAGGCCCATATGGCTCCCGGGGGGTTCCGGTAACCTCCCGGTAACCCGGTAAAATCCCGATTTCACCCGAAACACTTCCAATGTCCAAACATAGGCTTCCAATATATCAATCTTTACGTCTCGACCATTTCGAGACTCCTCGTCATGTCCGTGATCACATCCGGGACTCCGAACAACCTTCGGTACATCAAAATGCATAAACTCATAATGTAACTGTCATCGTAACCTTAAGTGTGCGGGCCCTACGGGTTCGAGAACAATGTAGACATGACCGAGACACGTCTCCGGTCAATAACCAATAGCGGGACCTGGATGCCCATATTGGCTCCTACATATTCTACGAAGATCTTTATCGGTCAGACCGCATAACAACATACGTTGTTCCCTTTGTCATCGGTATGTTACTTGCCCGAGATTCGATCGTCGGTATCCAATACCTAGTTCAATCTCGTTATCGGCAAGTCTCTTTACTCGTTCCGTAATACATCATCTCACAACTAACATATTAGTTGTAATCCTTGCAAGGCTTATGTGATGTGCATTACCGAGAGGGCCCAGAGATACCTCTCCGACAATCGGAGTGACAAATCCTAATCTCGAAATACGCCAACCCAACATCTACCTTTGGAGACACCTGTAATGCTCCTTTATAATCACCCAGTTACGTTGTGACGTTTGGTAGCACCCAAAGTGTTCCTCCGGTAAACGGGAGTTGCATAATCTCATAGTCATAGGAACATGTATAAGTCATGAAGAAAGCAATAGCAACATACTAAACGATCGGGTGCTAAGCTAATGGAATGGGTCATGTCAATCAGATCATTCAACTAATGATGTGACCTCGTTAATCAAATAACAACTCATTGTTCATGGTTAGGAAACATAACCATCTTTGATTAACAAGCTAGTCAAGTAGAGGCATACTAGTGACACTTTGTTTGTCTATGTATTCACACATGTATTATGTTTCCGGTTAATACAATTCTAGCATGAATAATAAACATTTATCATGATTATAAGGAAATAAATAATAACTTTATTATTGCCTCTAGGGCATATTTCCTTCAAAGAAGAGGGAGACAGGCGAAGGTTTCCGAGATTGGGATCGTGCGAAGGGTAAAAGGAACAGTGCGCCCGCGGTTATCCCTTTTTATGGGGAAGCCGCGGGTCGCGCCGCCCATTTACCACGATGTGACGCCTGCGCGTGGAAACCGCCCCACGCATGCCGCCCACGTCACACACGCCCCTCCACCCTGCGCCGCGCGCGCGGGTCGTGGGGAGCACAACGCGCGAAAAATCTTACCGCGGTAAAAACCGCCCCGCCTGCCCACGCACCGTTTTGGGCCTGACCCAACAACGTGTCGCACTTATGTGTGGCCTAGGCCCGGGGTCTCCTGTCGGTGTACAAAACTAGGGGCACATTTTTGTACCCCTTTACCTGTGCACAGGCAGTCAGAGCCGCGCCCGTGACCACACCGAGCAAAGCAAGGGAGGTAAGCCAAGGTAAGATCGAAGCCCAAGACGAAGCAAAGCAACGACAAGGACCAAGGCCACAAAGATCAAATGGGCAAAGCAGGTTTCCCTAGCAAGACCCTTGCCGGGGCAGCTCACCCACGCCAACCGAGCAAGCCACCCTCGAGCCCATCAACACTTGACAAAAGCATTGGACAGGGCTCGGGAGGCACCTCTATGATGGCATGCAGATCTTCGTGAAGACAAAGAATAGTCAAGGTCAAATGAGGATAGGAAGGCAGCCATCCTCACCGAAGAAACCCACAAGACCCCCGGCAAGATCCTTGCCGGGGACGCCTGCACGCCATGACAAGACCCTTGCCGGGCCACCCGGCAAGGCCCTCGCCAAGCACACCAGCAGGGCCACCGTCAAGCCCACACCAGCCAAGTCTCCGCCGTCGTTCGCATGCAGCTGCCGACCCAACCAGCTGGGCAGGCACCTGCGTGGCGACATGCAGCCCTTCATGGAGACTCCACCACCGCGCCACCTCAGCTGCCTGCCTGCCTACATGGCACCGCATGCATCGCTGGCCAGGGCGCGTGTTGAAGCTTGGACGAGCGGCGACGGATGGGACGGGCCTGGCCCCCGCCCCCGATAAAGTGGAGGGACACCTAAGCCTCGCATTTAATGCGCTTTGTCCTGTAATACCAGGATAACCTCGCAACACTGTTACCTTTCCACCTCCTGTGTGCCACTGTGGCAACCCCTTTTTTCTATAAAAGGAGGCCCAAGGTGACGAGGAGAGGGATTCGGCTTTTTGGAGCTCGTTACACCCCATAGCTAGTTCAAAAACTCAGAATAGATCCACCAAAGCAGGACTAGGGTTTTACGCATCCTCGCGGCCCGAACCTGGATAAACGAACCGCGTGCTCTCTGTTAGACCTTCTCTTCTCTCAACCCCACGCCCCGCAACCGCAGTAGGGATTCTTGTGATCCCATAGGTGTCATTTCCCACCGACATAGTTCTCGAACCCGTAGGGTCCGCACGCTTAATGTTCTGTGACGATTTGTATTATGAGTTATGTGATTTGATGACCGAAGTTTGTTCTGAGTCCCGGATGAGATTGGGGACATGAAGAGGAGTCTCAAAATGGTCGAGACGTAAATATCGATATATTGGAAGGCTATATTCGGATATCGGAAAGGTTCCGAGTGCTTCGGGTATTTTTTGGAGTACCAGAGAGTTACGGGAATTCGTATTGGGCTTTAATGGGTCATATGGGAAAGGAGAGAAAGGCCTTAAGGGTGGCCGCGCCCCTTCCCCATAGACTGGTCCTAATTGGACTAGGGAAAGGGGGCGCCCCTTCCTTCCTTCTCCTTCTCCCTTCCCTTTTTCCTATTCCATGTGGGAGGTGGAATCCTACTAGGACTAGGGAGTCCTAGTAGGACTCCACAATTTGGGCGCGCCCTACCTCCTCCTCCCTCCATCCTTTATATACGTGGCCAGGGGGCACCCCATAGACACACAAGTTGATCATTGATCCCTTAGCCATATGCGGTGCCCCCCTCCACCATAATCCACCTCGGTCATATCATCATAGTGCTTAGGCGAAGCCCTGCGATGGTAGCATCATCATCACCATCATCACGCCGTCGTGCTGAAGAAGCTCTCACTCGACACTCAGCTGGATCAAGAGTTCATGGGACGTCACCGAGCCGAACGTGTGCAGATCACAGAGCTGCCGTACTTTCGGTACTAGGATCGGTCGATCGTGAAGATGTACGACTACATCAACCGCGTTGTCATAATGCTTCCTCTTACGTTCTACGAGGGTATGTATACAACACTCTCGCCTATCGCTACTATGCATCACCATGATCTTGCGTGTGCGTAGGAAATTTTCGAAATTACTACGTTCCCCAACAGGTGGCGCCTCAAGTTGGGGGTTATAAGTTTACTAAGGTGCTCATGGATGGAGGTAGCAGCATTAAAAACTTATACTATGAGACCTTCCGACGCATGGGACTGACAGATAAGAACCTTAAGCCATCAAATACTGTCTTCCATGGTGTCGTGCCAGGTAAATCAGCCTACCCAGTGGGTAAGATATCATTAGAAGTTGCCTTTCAAGATGAGCATGATTCCAGGTCTGAGACGTTAACCTTCGAAGTGGTCAAGATCAGAAGCCCTTATCATGCTCTGTTTGGGCGGACGGCTTATGCTAAGTTCATGGCGAGGCCTTGTTATGTTTACTTGCAACTTAAAATGTCGGGTTATAAGAGCACCATCACAGTGCATGGGAGTCGCAAGGTGGCCTTGGAATGTGAGGAAGGAGATGCGGCCTATGCTGAGTTAGTTTGTGCAATGGAGGAGCTAAAATTTTACAAGGACAATGTTGACCCGGCGGACATGATGTCCTTGAAGAAACCAACCACTGAGTATGATCCTTCATTAAAATTTAAACCGGTGGACAATACTAAGATGGTTGATTTTGTTCCTGGTGACTCATCTAAGCAGTTCAGCATCACCGCTAATCTGGATCCAAAATAGAAAAGCGCGCTCATCGAGTTCATCCGTGAGAACCGGGACATCTTTGCATGGAAGCCTTCAGACATGCCAGGTGTACCGAGGGAACTCGCTGAGCACACTCTTAATATTGATCCAAAATTTCAACCAGTCAAACAATTTCTTAGTCGGTTTAACGAGGAAAGGCGGAAGGCGATCGGTGAGGAAGTGGCCCGGCTTTTGGCGGCCGGATTTATCATTGAAGTTTTTCATCCTGAGTGGTTGGCTAATCCAGTGCTGGTACTCAAAAAGAACGGCACTTGGCGAATGTGTGTGGATTATACGGACTTAAACAAAGCTTGTCCGGCTGATCCGTTTGCTCTCCCTCGTATTGATCAAATCATTGATGCTACAGCAGGTTGTGAGCATTTGAGTTTTTTGGATGCTTATTCTGGTTATCATCAGATCAAAATGGCAGCTAAGGACCAGGAGAAGACAGCTTTCATTACTCCGTTTGGAGCCTTCTACTATGTGTCTATGCCTTTTGGGCTCAAGAGCACCCAGGCGACTTATCAGTGGTGTGTACAAAATTTCCTTCACAATCAGATTGGGCGCAATGTTCATGCTTATGTAGATGACATTGTGGTGAAGTCAAGAGAGAAAGAGACATTGATTGATGATTTGAAGGAGACATTTGACAATCTTCGGGTCTACGAAATGATGCTTAACCCGGCCAAATGTGTCTTTGGTATGCCAGTAGGCAAGCTATTGGGATTTCTGGTTTCTAATAGAGGCATTGAAGCTAACCCGGAGAAGATCAAGGCTATTATGTATTTGGCTAAACCGACGTGTATCAATGATGTCCAGCGACTGGCGGGTCATATTGCAGCTCTGAGACGGTTCATAAGCCGGCTGGGGGAGAAGGCTATTCCTCTTTATCAGATGATGAAGAAGACAGATCACTTTGTTTGGAGTAATGCTGCTAATCAAGCATTTGGGGATCTGAAGAAACAGTTGGCTGATCCACCCGTGCTTGCCGCCATGTTGATAGAGTCTTTGTTGTTATATGTGGCTGCTAATAGCCGAGTCATCAGTGTAGCCATTGTGGTGGAAAGGAAGGAGGCAGACAAGGAATATCCGGTTCAACGGCCGGTTTATTATATCAGTGAGGTGCTTATCGAGTCCAAACAGATATACCCACACTGGCAGAAGCTTGTTTATGGGGTTTCCATGGCAAGCCGAAAACTCAAGCAATATTTTCAAGGTCATCCTATCACTGTGGTGAGTTCTGCTCCTTTAGGAGATATCATTCAAAACAGAGAAGCCACGGGCCGGGTTGCTAAATGGGCTATTGAGCTTGGTCCTCACGGTTTAAAGTATGTGCCACGCACGACCATCAAGTCCCAAGCACTGGTGGATTTCATCAATGATTGGACAAAGTTGCAGGCGCCTGAGGAAAAGCCGGATAACACATATTGGACTATCCGCTTTGATGGATCCAGACAGCTGGAGGCCTCGGGGGCTGGAGTCGTTCTAACTTCCCCACGAGGTGACAAGTTTTCCTATGTTCTCAGGTTAATGTTCCCTTGTACTAACAATGCAGCAGAATATGAGGCCTTACTCCATGGTCTTCGGATGGCTAAGGAGATGAGCTTAAGCCGGGTGAGGTGTTTTGGCGATTTAGATCTGGTGGCTCAACAAGTTTCTGGCACTTGGGATTCCAAGGATCCTCTTATGGCGGCTTATCGCCGGGAGGTTGATGCCATTGTAGGTCATTTCAAGGGTTACCAGGTTGAACATATTGACCGCCGGAAGAACAAGGCGGCTGATACCTTAAGCCGACTAGGATCTCAGCGTAAGCCGGTGCCGCCCAATACGTTTTTGGATATTCTGCTCAATCCGTCCGTGAAAATACCTACCGAAGAGGACCTTGCAGTTCCTGACCCGGAAGCGCAGTTGGTGGCGGCTCACCATGCTATTCCTGATTGGACGGTTCTGTATTAGGCTTACATAACCCGGGGTGAGTTGCCAGAGGATGAGGTCATGGCCAGACAGATAACCCGGCGGTCTAAGTCAATGACGATTGTCAATGGAGAGTTACACCATCACAGCATTTCAGGAGCGTTTCAACGTTGCGTCTCTCCTGAAGAAGGCTATGAGATTTTACGAGAAATCCACGAAGGTGATTGTGGTCATATGTTTGTCCCCTGTTGATAAAGAGCCTTTGTTGTTATATGTGGCTGCTAATAGTCGGGACGTCAGTTTAGCCATTGTGGTGGAAAGGAAGGAGGCAGGCAAGGAATATCCGGTTCAACGGCCGGTTTATTATATCAGTGAGGTCCTTATCAAGTCCAAACAGAGATACCCACACTGGCAGAAGCTTTTTTATGGGTTTTCATGGCAAGCCGAAAACTCAAGCAATATTTTCAAGGTCATCCTATCACTGTGGTGAGTTCTGCTCCTTTAGGAGATATCATTCAAAACAGAGAAGCCACAGGCCGGGTTGCTAAATGGGCTATTGAGCTCGGTCCTCACGGTTTAAAGTATATGCCACGAACGGCCATCATGTCCCAAGCACTGGTGGATTTCATCAATGATTGGACAGAGTTGCAGGCGCCTGAGGAAAAGCCGGATAACACATATTGGGCTATCCACTTTGATGGATGCAGACAGCTAGAGGGCTCGGGGGCTGGAGTTGTTCTAACTTCCCCACCAGGCCCGTATCAGGCACCTGTGCAGGGTGTGCACCTGCACAGGGCCCCAAATCCTGGCATATTTCCTACTAATCAACTGATAATTTAGTAGGAGGAGCAGGAGTAAGAGTAGTAATTAGCATTGAGCGTTGAATAATCAAAGTAGGAGTAGGAAATGTAATACTAGTACTACTCTCTAGGCATTGAATTAACTCAGCCAACTAGTGTCTAGTATATTGGAACTTGCACAAAATAATTATCCAGCCTCTCCTCTCCTCTCACTTGGCTCTCTAGCTCTTTGTCTTCCACAAACCTCAGGCTCGTTTCCCTTCTCAAGTATTAAATCCTCCTCAATCTCCACTCTTTGCTAGTAATTACATTCCCAATCCCCACCTATTAATTCTTCAAGACTTCCCCAATATAATGTTGCGATGAACAACAAAATAGGCAACGTTCTATTCTCAACCCCCATCTGTTTATTTGGTTTTATGTTTTCAAATCTCAAATCAGCAGGCCAGCAGATCAGTGTTTTGCTCAACCTCCGTCGCTGCCAGTTGCAATCCCATGTGACCTGTGTGCATCAACATCAACTGGATCCTGAACTAAAGTTGGAGCCTATGAGTTCTTGGTCGCCAATTTTTTATTTTGCGAGCCAAATTTTGGTTCGTCAAGAAAAAAAACGAAAGCTACACACGGTGCCGCCCCATAGTTTATTTCTCACATTTGTCAGGTTACTTCATTCCCTATTATCTCCATGTTCAGTTTTTATTTCTCTTTGTTTTACTTTCTGAAATGACTTTGGAATTGAGAAGTATGAATCATGATATAGAAAAGAGCAAGAAAAATATGTAAAATTGAGGGCCCACGTTTTGACCTTGCACCGGGCCTCTGTTTTCTTAGGTACGGCCCTGTTCCCCACGAGGTGACAAGTTTTCCTATGTTCTCCGGTTAATGTTCCCTTGTACTAACAGTGCAGTAGAATATGAGGCCTTACTCCATGGTCTTCGGATGGCTAAGGATATGATCTTAAGCCGGGTGAGGTGTTTGGTGATTCAGATCTGGTGGCTCAGTAAGTTTCTGGCACTTGGGATTCCAAGGATCCTCTTATGGCTGCTTATCGCCGGGAGGTTGATGCCATTGCAGGTCATTTCTTCAAGGGTTACTAGGTTGAACATATTGATCGCCCTAAGAACAAGGCGGTTGATACCTTAAGCCAGCTAGGATCTCAACGTAAGCCGGTGCCGCCCAATACGTTTTCGTATATTCTGCTTAAACCGTCTATGGAAGTACCTACCGAGGAGGACCTTGTAGTTCCTGACCCGGAAGCGCAGTTGGTGGCGGCTCTCCATGCTATTCCTGATTGGATGGTTCCGTATTTGGCTTACATGACCCGGGGTGAGTTGCCACAGGATGAGGTCGTGGACAGACAGATAACTCAGCGGTCTAAGTCAATGACGATTGTCAATGGAGATTTGCACCACCGCAGCGTTTCAGGAGCGTTTCAACGTTGCGTCTCTCCTAAAGAAGGCTGTGAGATTTTATGAGAAATCCACGAAGGATATTGTGGTCAACACGTCGGCTCTAAATCTCTGGTAGCCAAGGCTTTCCGTCATGGGTTTTATTGGCTAACGGCTCATGCTGATGCTGAGGATTTGGTAAGTAGATGTGACGGCTGTTAGAAATTTGCACTACGAGCTCATGTGCCGGCTCAAGAATTGAGGATGATTCCAATTACTTGGTCGTTTGCAACTTGGGGGCTTGATATGGTTGGTCCTTTCAAAAGGTCCAAGGATAAGAAGACCCACCTCTTGGTGGCGGATGATAAGTTTACTAAGTGGACTGAAGCAGAGCCTGTTAGTAAATGTGATGCGGAAACGGCGGCTCAATTCATGAAGAGGTGATCTTCCGTTTTGGCTTTCCGCACAACATCATAACAGATAATGGCACTAATCTTTCTAAAGGTGCTATGGAAGAATTTTGTCAACGAGAGCATATCCGGCTTGATCTTTCCTCTGTAGCTCACCCTCAATCCAATGGGCTGGCAAAATGAGCGAATCAGGAGATTCTGCGAGGTATAAAGCCTCGGCTTATGGTTCCTTTACAGAGAATGTCGGGTTGTTGGGTGGAGGAGTTACCTTCAGTGTTATGGAGCATCAACACAACCCCCAACATATCTACGGGTTACACACGCTTCTTCATGGTTTATGGGGCAGAGGCGGTTCTCCCTAGTGACATCCATCATGATTCACCCCGGGTGGCGGCTTATGTTGAGGCTGACAATGAAAAGGCGCGTCAAGACGCACTTGAATTATTGGATGAGGAGCGTGACCTCGCGGCGGCTCGTTCGGCGATTTACTAGCAAGACCTATGGCGTTATCACAGTTGCCGGGTCAAAACCAGAACCTTTCAAGAAGGCGACTTAGTGCTCCGGCTCATCCAAGATTAGACAGATATGCACAAGTTATCACCACCTTGGGAAGGACCTTTTGTGGTCAGCAAGAATCTACATAATGGGTCATACTACCTTATCGACGTTCGAGACAACAAGGACTCACGCACATCGGAGGAGGGGACCCGTCGGCCGTGGAACATTGCTCATCTTCGGCCCTACTATACTTGAGCCTCCGGCTCTCATGATGTACATAATTATCTGATGTATATATTATAAGAAGTATAATAAAGCTGTCACCCCTGTCAATTCAGGGCCTCTGCCATTTTACTTATTCAAATCTAAGACGTTATCATCATTTAAGAGGCTTAACGCCCACAATTTCCAGGACCAAAGAGAGTTGGATGCATAGCACAGCTCAAACATAGGTCCCTGATGATCACTTGGGGGCTTCCTGCTCATTGAGCATAGCTGTCAGTACCCTCTTGATGCGGCGCAATGCCAAAACTTATATGATCACTTGGGGGCTTCCTGCTCATTGAGCATAGCTGTCAGTACCCTCTTGATCGATCCGGCACAATGCCTAAACTTATATGATCACTTGGGGGCTTCCTGCTCATCGAGCATAGCTGTCGGTACCCATGTGATCGGCGCAAGGCCAAAAGGTTATATGGTCACTTGGGGGCTTCCTGTTCAAACATAGGTGTATTCACCAAAGAGAACATAGCTGTCGGTACCCTCTTGATCGACTTCCATTGGGTATCATGACCTACCCGGCGGTAAGCCGCCAGGGCCCTTGTGGTTTTTCTTTGTGTGCAGGATCATAATAATTCACATTTGCATAAGTCAAAGATTATCATACAGAGAGTGGTCCTTTAAACTGGTGGATCATCAGTCTTATGGAAAACAGAAAACCATGCACGATGGCACGGCCGATTCAAGTTTTAACTACTCTATTACATAGCTCCATGAGCCAACATAAGGGCAAGTGTTTTATCACAACTTAAAGTCTTTCAACCGCCTGGCGGTTCACTCTTCTTGATCTTGCTAACAGGAGGCCTCTGGTTCATCCCTTGCCGATTCTTCTTCTTCCTCCGCCATCTGGAAGTTTCATTTCGACCAGTCAAAGCCACACAAGGTGAAGAATTCAGCTTTGTCGTCAATTAGATTGGACGGGTCAATATCACGGGCGAAGATGTGCTTACGAATCGGCAGAATTAAGTCCATCACTTTGTACGCAGGTGTATGCATCTTCTGATTATCCGCATTGTAAGCCGACTGATACTTGGGAAGATTGGTCTCTTCAGTGAGGACTGTTGCACGAGGACGAATCTCTTTGACACAGGCGGCAAAGTCTTGCTGATCGAAGGAGGTTCCATCTTCCTTTAAGCTAGGATACCCACTGGCCACATCTGCCGGGTCTAATTCCGGTACCCACGCTTTGGCACGGCTCAAGGCCGTCATAGCGCCGGCTCTTGCACAAGACCTCTTTATTTCTTGGATTCTGGTGGGTAGGATGGATAATTTCTTCAGTACATAGCTTAAAAAATTGGATCCTCGATTAGCCGGGGAGATGGTAGCCAATGTACGTTGAGCTCCAGTATATAATTGCTCAACAAGAGTATAAACCGCCTTGAGCTTTACAAGTGTATCTTGGCTGAGGTTGCTGCTTCTGGGACCTGAGTAAGTCATAGATTGGTTAAAATGGCAGTTTATATTATGACGACAAGTACTTTCAAATGAATAACAAGGCGACTCACCGAAGATAGCCGAAACCATCTGAGACACACGGTGTTTTAAACTGGTGAGTTCATTGGTAGCCTCCTGAAGAGCCGACTCTGCCTTCTCTGCATGTTGTATCAAGGCAGTCTTTTCTTCAGCCCAAGCCTTTTTATCTGCAGTAAAACTAGTCTTCAATTTTTCCAATTCAGACACACTAAACTGGAATTTTGATGCAGCCTTCCGGGTCTCAGTTTCCTGAGCCGTCAGCTGGTTCTTCGCATCGTACAGTTAAGATTCCAATTCAGTGGTAGCAGCCTGCAGGCAGCATAGATTTATCAAACATATTTCACAACGGATTGCAACAATATAAGTCCCAAGCGCTTTGCAAGCAACAACACTTGGCACTTGGGGGCTAATGTCTATCAGCACAATTTTTCAATGGAAACGGCTTTTATAACTAAAAAGTCCCAAGCGCTTTGCAAGCAACAACACTTGGCACTTGGGGGCTAATGCATATTGCTTGTCTCTTCCTAAGGATGAGTCGGGCGTGCTGTAAACAGTCTCAGCCGACTCATGGGGGCTGTACGATTAAGTTCTGCCCTTTTACACAGTGATCAATAGGACCGGCTCATTCATACTAATTAAACCGGCCCTTGGGGACTACAAGTGCAAAATTATGCTATTTTCAGCATCCGGTTTAGTTTTAGACCGGACTTGGAGGGAGTCTAGGACAGAAGCTTGTAAGTTTTAAGTCTATAGATTATTCAATCTTATCATAATCAGAAGACTTGGGGGCTGGTAGGATATATAACTTATGTAAGCCAGATGACGTACCTCATACTTCTGGTGCATCTGTTTAACCATCTCAATTTCCAAGTCACGGCTGGAGTGTACTTGATTGAGATAACCAGATAATACTTCACTATTACTCAATTGAGCATAGTGGGAGACATTAAACCTCACTTTCCGTCTTTCCATGACTTCTTATTTGGCAGAATGTCTAGCTAATACAGTGGGATTCCCCGATTCAGTAAAGCCAGTACCAGTGATCAGGATATCATCAGCATGAGTCTCTGGCGGGTTAAGTGAGCGGTTCAGTAGTTGACGGGTCAATATTGGTGTCATCAACAGACAGCTCAGGCATCTCAGGTTGACTATGGGGAGCAGGATCTTCTGGTTGTTTAGAGGCTTGTGGTACCGAAGTTGGCCGGTCTGGTGCAGCAGCTTTAGGGTTTTCGGCCGGCTTTATCACCTTTGCCTTCTTGTTGGGCTTTGCTTGGCTGCTAAAAAGAATTTGGACAAGTCAACATAAGGGTAAATATATAGAGGTACAAAAGAGAGGTAATTATTCTGACCCAGGGGAAGTCTTGAAAGCCGGCAACTGAGTCTGAGATGAATCGCCAGAGGAAGAACGGGAAATCTCCTGCAAAATTGAATCAAAGGAGTTGAGTGGTTAACGAAAGAAACCTGCCAGGAAATAAAAGAGTAAAGGCTAAAGAACCTCATTTTGGCGTTTTTGAGGAGTGTTTGGTAAACCGGAGGATAAATCTTCGCCTCCATTGGTCCGGGTATGGCGGCGACTCTCGTGTTGCTGTCGTTTCAAAAGAAAGTGAGGATCTAAATAAGCCAAGGGGTGTGAAAACCTTACTTTCCGGGTTACTCGCTGAAGTTTCTGCCTTGGTAAAGGTTCTGAGTCAGAGGAAATAATAGTTACCTCTTCTTCAACCGCTTGGCTAGCTCCCGTGTCATCCTGGCAATAGTTAGTGTCAATAAGGTGGTTGAAAATTAAGCCAAGAGAGTCATGGGCTACCTCCGACTCAGAGGTATCGTCCAGCTTAAGCAAATCAGAGGTATCGTCCAGCTTAAGCAAATCCGCTGTTTGGGTAATGACGTAAAGTAAGGGAAATCAAGAGACTTATGTCTGGCGGCGGGTTAAGCTTGCAGAAAGGATTCAGACCCACTCTGCTGCAGTCTTCGAATTTGCTATTTACAAGTGTTGTTGCCATTTCAATAATGCCTTCTTCAGTCAGACGCTGGGAGCTATGGCGTAATGGATCGTCTGTTCCTCCGGTATAAGTACACATCAAGCGAGATCGGCGGCTTAACGGTATGATCTGCCATGCGACCCAACAGCGGATTAAATCGACTCCGGTTAAACCGTTTCCTAGCAAGGCTTGGACTTTTCTGATTGTAGGGACGAGTTTATATTCGGCGGTGATAAGTTTCTCAGTGAGTTGATAACTTGAGTCAAGACATTCAGCACGATAACCCGGCAATGGATTTTCATCAGACGGCGAGATATCTTTAAATAGAACCATGTCTGATTCCAGTCCTTGGGGTGACTTGGTAGAGCTGCTTGAGGGAAGATGGCGTCTCTTCTGCGTTGAATTGAAATTCCACCAAGTTCCAAGCTAGGCCCGTTTGTGAACCCATTTTGCCGGTTCAGGTAGAAGTATTCCCTGAAAAGCTCAACACTAGGCTCTTCTTGAAGGTATACTTCATAGAAAACTTGAATGTTATAGATGTTTGACACGGAGTTGGGTCCAATGTCTTACGGATGGAGTTTGAGGAAATGCAGAACATCCCTAAAGAACTTAGAGCCGGGCGGCGAGAAGCCCCAGTTCATATGGTCAGTGAAAACAATGACTTCACCGTCTTTTGGCTGAGGTCTCTCTTCGCCCTGGTCAGGAGCACGGTAATGCATGACACTTTTCTCTGGCAAATATCCAACCGTGACAAAATCTTTTAAAGTACACTCAGTGGCGATGGAGGGAACCCAGTTACATGTAGTAACTGTCTTTGGCGGCATGGTGAAAGGACAACCTAAAGGAAGGGAATAATTGGCCGGCTCAAGTTAGTTGGTGAGATCACAAATTAACAGTTGTAGTGTATGTTCAGAATGGCGGCTTAAGCGAGGGCTAATGATATATGAAGTAACGATAAGCCGGCAAAGTAAGGTGCCATGACTAAGTTATTCAAGATCTACCAAGAGTGAAATTTGCTAAGTATTGGGACGAACAGGTTCCACGGTTTAAAGCTATAAATTTGGATCTACAGCTGTACAGAAAAAGGAAATAAATTCTAAACCTACAGAAGCAGTAGCAGAAAAGTGGAGGTGCCCCAGAAGAGATCTATCGCAATGAGGATATGTTCTAATATCAAAAGCGGGTGCTAAAACTGCTACCGCACAGAACCAACATTATTTTCAGATCAAAACTACGTGATCTAGCAAGAAGAAGGAGGAGCAGTGATGAACACCGACGAACACCGAAACCGTAAAGAATATATTCATGAAAAGAAAAAGGGGAGACTTACTGATGCTAGCTGACAGCGAAAGAGTGATGCGGCGTTTCTGGACCGTTCAGGGCGATGCAACGGCCGGAGTTGATGAAGGGACGGAGGCCGACGGTGGCGGAGCTCGTGAGGGCTGGGGCGTCGCGAGGAAGAAGAAGACGAAAAGAAGAAAAGAGGAGAATGGGAAAGGGGTGTTTTGACCCTATTTATAAGGAAATGGGCAACAGGCACGCGTGAAAAACGAGGAGGCTCAATGATGGTTATCCAACTAATTGAACGCCTCGATTTTTGGAAGGTCATTAAGGATAAAAGATCCATTACGTCGTGGCAGGTTTCCAAATTTTCCGGAGATGATGTCATGGCGGGTTACAATGTTTCACAGCAGAGGAAGAAGGATTTTTTCTAAGTGTTGAAGATTGACCTGAATAAGTTCAAATCAACCTGGGGCCTAATGTTGGGGATACTAGATAATTCCCCGCGCGTTGCTGCGGAAAATGTTTCCTACAATTTGTTGTTTACTTAGCACAATACCTCTCCTAAAAGAAGGCCAAAAATATGTAAAATTGTGTTTGCTTGGTTAGCAATACTTCAGAATGATACGTTACATATACCATTAAAAGTTTGGAAACCCGAAGAACAATCAGATTAGATGATTATAAGGTAATTTACCCGCAGAACCAAATGGTTCATTGTTCAATAGATGCCACCATTTCCGCTTCTTCTGCAAGGGAAAAAACTTTCAAGCTACAACTGAAACATCACCACCTAGCTATATAACCCCAAGTTTGAACCGTGTAAATTTCCATCAGAACTCCCACATGCATTCAATTTGATCCATTCCGGTCAACATTAGGATACATTTATTATTGAGAGAAGACAGAAGATAGATTTATATCTTACATCAACATTAAGTAGTAATGTAAGATGTGCTGAATAACAAAGAAGATTATGGATGGTATATCGTCAAAGTAAACGTCTGGGCTTTTGCAAAGTAATTTCATCGATATATTTTCTGTAGAACATGCTATAGATGTTCAGAAACACCTCGACACACCAGTGCTTATCTTACAAAATCCACGGTCGGGCCGTCTGCTGCTACGTCTGGCCGCGGTGTGCTGTGGGCGTTTGTCAGATGTAGAGTGCTGCATAAGAAAATATTTACATGTATTAGGCATTAGTTTAAATGATAATTACATGTATATGTTTGTGGGCATGACGCCCATCTGATCTGGCCGTTCCGTGTATGTGGGAATAATGCCCATCCGATCTGGCCGCTCCCTGCATTTGCCAAAGCTCGAGAAAGGGAAACGGCCAAATCCTACCTTTAATTAAGCGGAGAGAAATTGATCTCGCCATGGCCGTCAAATAGCAATCAATTTATTTGGCAAAACTAAACTCTATCCGCTGCAAGATTTCTCCCGCCGCCGCGCTCTGTTGGGTATATCCAAGTGCCAGTCTGCAGAGAGAGAAAGAGAGAGAGAGAGAGAGAGAGAGAGAGAGAGGACGGGGCAGATTGTGCCGGAGGAGCGCCTCACACGGAGATGGATCCGACGCAGGACCGACGGATTGTGCCTGAGATGGATGCCCGCAGCCATGGGGTATTATAGAAAGGGGAAGGAAGAAGAGTTTAGGAAGGGAATTTATTTATTACAGGGAGAAGAGGAAGGGATAGGCGCGGAGAAGATGGGGAGGCGAGGCGAGACGAGAGTAGGAGAGATGGGTAGTTTGTCTCCCACGGTTTGAACACTGATTAGTTGTAAAAAAATATTCAGAAAACAAATGATGATGAAAATATTTGTTCAAACATGAGGAGGTGGACCTGAGTGGGACTACATTAGGTGTGACGTGGCTAGATGTGAATGGATGCTGATGTGTCTATTCTGCATGTTGAGATAAATCAAGTAGTGGGGATGAACTTCTTAAGTATATAGGATGACTATCAGGTATGACCCGCCCAGGAGGGGCCGGGTCAACCACAATGACGGTTCATCCTAGAAGCCCAAGAGTATACCAGACGGCGGTTCATAGATAGGCCGGCAAGAGGCCCAAGCCCAGAGACGGCTTAAGGCCCGTAAGTGTAAACCGTCATGTATGAGTAGACTTGTAATATAAGGCATGTAAGATACGTCACCGAGCCGGACACGTTGTATGAGCCGGCCGGGACTCAGTAGGCCATAGGGCGTCACCCCGTGTATATATGGGGACGACTCGGCAGCGGCTTAGGGTGAGAAACATCAAATCGAGAGCCAGGCAAAGCGTGTTTGCTCCCAGGTAATCGAAACCCTAGCAATACCACCTCAACTGAAGTAGGCCTTTACCTTCACCGCAAGGGGCCGAACCAACATAAACTCTTCGTGTCCCTTGTCTCGTTTAACCCCTTTAAGCTAACCTCGTTGCAATGGCTCCACAACTAAGTCCTTCCATGAGGACATCTGCTGTGACACTTCCACGACAGTACTGGTTGCACAAGCAGTAGATTGAATGGTTGTACACTAGCCCTCATGTATCCTTTCTATTTATGTTGCTAACTCAGCTGAATTTTGAATATATGTGTGTGGACTGTATATAGCCACACGCCCACAACTACGGTATAAGAGCTAGCTCCAATTACAATAGTTACATGCTCGGCATGTAGTTGGTAGGTTTCAATATATCTTATTAATTAAATTGCAGTTCGCATCATGAATAATTTTTAAAAGTCCGGTTCCATATATTTTGAATTAAGTCTACTGGAAGATCACAACAAGTGACATGTGTTGATTTTACTTTGGTGCCAGGTTCAAATTGTTGACGCTTGTTACCAATGTAGGCATAAAACCATAATATAACCATATTGGTTATGATTCACTGTCCAAGCATCCCCTCTATGAATATCCAGCTGCAGAAAATGAGCAGTTTTAGGCAGCAAAGGAATTCACGAAATAGAATTTATACCTTGACATCAGTTTTCAATTGGTATATTAAAAATATTTACAAGGTAGATTTAATTAAGTGAAACTTAAGAAATAATGGCAAGGGGCAGCCTCCCTAACAAGCATCCCTTTGGCCCCTTGGGACATCTTCACCGGAAGTGCATGAATAGATGCTTAGCAAAATAAATTGCTATTTTCTGCCACGTACGATGAAATTTGTGCTTACTTCGAAGCATGTTTACTTTTGAGAAACTAATGTAAGAATTGCTAATATACGTAACATATAGTCACTAGTAGGGATATCCCTTATTAGCCGCGTTCAAACTTGCTCTCCACCCGCGTTCGGGGTGGACGCCGCCAGTACGATGCTGCTGGTCATTGGTTTAGCAGCGTTTTCCGCGCACGCGGCTGGTGGCACACGTTTAGCAGTGTGCCCCGTGCACGTGGCTAGTCTTTTGGGAACCAGCAGTGTTTGCAGTCCCGACAAGTCGGTAGTCTGCCAGAATCTGGCAGCGTTTGTACCTGCTAAACGCGGCTGGTGTAAGATCAAATCTGCAGCGTTCCGTTGTGCCGAACGCTGTTAATTGGTTATACTCAGAGCGTTTGCTTATGTAATCGCTGCTAGTTCGAACCAGCAGCAGAGCAAATAAAAATACTGCCACGAAGCCGTTTTTTGCAAGTAGTATTTGCACATACTCATGCAAATAAATAATGAACTTATTTTGTAGTACATTTTACATGAATCCAAGTTGCAACATATGGATATACACGTTCAATTCACATAACACATTGACATTGTTGAATTACAAGCATATGCATTTCACGTGCTAAATTTGTAAAAGAATTGTGCATTTCACGGTGATGGGTTGGTCGTGGTGCGGCGGCTCCGAAATGTTGAAGTTGCCGTCAATGAATCGTTTGGAAAAGAACACAGTGAGCATGCATAGATAGCAACTTAACATAGCACATGCATGGCAACCTGCAGAAAGATTACGTAGCAAAAGATGGCATCGGTGATGAACCAAATTAAAGGCTAATTTTCCTATCCTGCTACTAGAGTCATCATGTATCAATATACATGTCTCGATACATGCAATAAGTACTAACGTTACAGACTTAAGGGCTTAATTAAGTTCCCAATGACACAAAAGTTACAGCACAGCTAACCAGTCCTATTTAGAACAACGTTTTCAATATGACCACTCCTGTTCCATGGAAGAACCCCTTGAGGAGCGGTGGGATCGGCAGAAGCGACAATATAGCGACTTTCACGCCTCGACTATGTCCATTAAATGAAGGACACTCATAGTTGACTCGTGGTCTTTTGTAGACCATCCCCTCCTTGCTAACAACATCATTGTTGATGATGGTTGCAAGGGTGCTCTGGTTCCGTGGAAGGAAGAGGAGCCTTTGGCTAGGGTTTCTCGTGCCCCCGCCGGTCTACCTCTTCTTCCGTGGTCTTAGGGCCATGGTGACGCGGTGGATCCCGACCCTTGCCGTCGGGAGGGCTCCGTTTTCCCATGCTTTCTTGAGTTTTATTAGGATTTGTGTCCTGCTCAGAGAGGTGAGGCAGCGGCGGCCCTTTGAAGACGAAATAAGGTTCTCCCTGCCTAGTCCCCATTCCAGTGGTGTTTCTAGCATCGTCGGAGGGAGTGTGGAGGTTTTTCTCCGGAGGATATCGTGGGATTGGTTTGGCGTTTGTATTCAGTGGATCTACGTGGATCTTGTCTTCCTTCGTCTGTGTTCGTCGGTGTTCGTGTGTCTACAAACTGGATCCTTTCGATCTACGCTTCTCTTCGACATTGGTGGTTGCTGTTTGGAAAAGAACACCGTGAGCATGCATAGATAGCAACTTAACATAGCACATGCATGGCAACCTGCAGAAAGATTACATAGCAAAATATGGCATTGATGGACCAAATTAAAGGCTAATTTTGCTATCCTGCTAGAGTCATCATGTATCGATATACATATCTCGATATGTGCAATAAGTACTAACGTTATAAACTTAAGGGCTTAATTAAGTCCTCGATGGCACAAAAGTTACGGTACCCAGTCTAATTTAGAACAAGATTTTCAATATGACCACTGTTGTTCCGTGGAAGAACCCCTTGAGGAGTGGTGGGATCTGTAGAAGTGACAACATAGCAACTTCCATGCCTCGACTATGTCCATGAAATGAAGGACACTCATAGTTGACACGTGCTCTTTTGTAGAACATCACATCCCTATCGACGTCATCGTTGTTGATGATGGTTGCAAGGGTGCTCTGGTTCCGTGGAAAAAAGAGGAGCCTTTGGCTAGGGTTTCTCGCCCCTCCTGCCGGTGCCGCTGCCGGTCTATACCTCGTTTTCTATGGTCTTAGGGCCATGGTGGCGCAGTGGATTCCGGCCCTTTGCCGCCGGGAGGGCTCCATTTTTCCATGCTTTCTTGAGTTTTATTAGAATTTGTGTCCTTCTCAAAGAGGCGAGGCAGCGGCGTCTCTTTGAAGATGAAATAAGATTCTTCCCGCCTAGTCCCCGTTCTGGTGGTGTCTCTAGCATCGTCGGAGGACGTGTGAAGGTTTATCTCCGGTACATCTCAGGGGATTCGTTTGGCATTTGTCGTCAGTGGATCTACGTGGATCCTGTCTTCGTTCGTCTGTGTTCGTGTGTCTACAAGTTGGATCCTTTCGATCTATACTTCTCTTCATCGGTGACGGTTGTTGTTCTGGTGTGCTGGTCTTACGGGGTACATCTTAGTATGATGACTTACCGACTGTCTACTACAACAAGATTTGCCAGCTCCGATGAGGGAGGGGCGAAGACGGCGGCGTGTCTTCGGCTCGCTCCAGTGCTTATAGTCGTCGCTAGATGGTCTACAGATCTGGATGTAATTTTTTTTACTTCTAGCGTTCTTTGTACTATCCTGACAGTTGATGAATAGATCGCAAGTTTTTCCTCGCAAAAAAGAAGTAGAAGTATTGATGGGGTTGGGCAAGGGAATTCTATTTTTCAATGGTGTCTTCTTCATGTCAGGACGACTGAAAATTATCAAGCTAATCATACGGACGCTTATTTCCCGGACTCTAGCCATCAAATAACTTGTAGGTAATTTTGTTAGAGGTATGAACAACTTACATTGGACTAAAAATAATGCTAAGCTGAATCATCTATCATCAATTATCCGTTGTGAAATAATGCATAGTCTAAGCACTAACTGCCAGCCACAATTTTAGTTTTCGTTTGCTGCATAGATTAGCATGCAACAAGTTGGTTGACTTTATCTTTCCTTTTGAAGGCGTTTTCTGGTGACCACTATAGTCTCTGAGCTAATACATATAGCAGTCTTGAGCAGCCGCCCCTGTAGCTTCAACGCGCGATTGATTATTCTCTGATCTAGCTTCTTTATATTCCGCTTAGCAGCCCAAACACACAAAAAGTCAAAAGGAATCTTAGCTCCAAAACCATAGCAGCCCAGGTACTGTTGCAGCGCGCTTCTCGTTTGCCATTACTGCTCGACTCAACACTCACCTAAAATATATTTGGACGGACGCAAGACCTACTTCCTCTGTCTCGGTTTGTAAGACATGCGCATCGTTCTAGATTGACAATTTAACTAGCTAAATATGTATCATATTGAATGAAAAATATATGTTTAGAAACTATATCCATTTAAAAATCTAATGATATACTTTTGGTGACATATAACTCATATTTAGTTAGTCAAATTGATGACCTAAAACTACGTGCACGCTCTATAAACCGAGACAGAGGGAGTATGAGTAATCGACTCGTTTGTGCAGTAACAAGAGGTCACATGGTTTTACTCGTGATTCGAAAAAAGTCAGCACAGTTGGTCATTTCGTCCTAGTTAAGGTCAATATGTATATTCATGTTATCTTTTTTTTTAGAATGGTATATTCGTGTTATCTTAGAAGTTCACGAATGATAATTGCTGAGATGATGGAGAGAAAGATTTAGAAAGAAATGGTTACCTTCTCTTAACTAACAGATGATCTTTTAACAGTGATATCTTTTCATGGTGGTTTAACATGATGAGATGCCGTCTCCATGGTTTATTATATGTATAATTTGTAACCTTGTTAATCGATCAATAAAGTTCTTGATTGTTTACACAAAAACAAAAACAAAAAGGCATCGGACCACTGGTTTCCGCATAGCTCGATCTATGCGCTTTCCCATTTGACGCGCATAGAGCAGAGCAAGAGGTCTATTTTTATACATATAGAATCAGAGCACCTCCGTTCCAGTAGGCACACTACCGTGTATTTTCAGTTACACTTTGACAACCAAATTAGTAAACAAAATGAGCTTTGTTTCACAAGTGATATGTCACTAGAAATAAATTTTTTGTGGGACCACCAGAAATATTTTCGAATGCATATAAAAAGGTATAATTTTTAGGAGTATAATTAAATATTTTTAGTTAAATATGTGATGAAAACCGATTTAGTTGGAAGTCTAGCTCTCAACACACCTCGGACTCCCCTCTGAAAAAGAAAAGACCCCGGCAACTAGCAAAACCTTTCCCGCCACCTTACCTCGTTCCCTTCTTGATCGCCTCACTGTCGCCGGAGGAAACCATCGGCCGAAGCCTGCCTGACGGTGACGGAGGCTAGCCTCCTTCCGGCACAGGAGCCATCGCAACTGAACCATTGCAACGGCCCCAAGAAAATTCCATTGCAGCTGCGGCGATAGCATAACGACCGGTCGACGATTCTCGATCCCTGGTCTACACCGACAGTGGATCTCCTACTAGTTCCTATTCCCCGACGGTGGCTGCAATGACACATCTTCCCGGTCCTAGGCAGGAGGCCATTTGTACCTAATCGGATGTGGGCGAAATTCGAGGAGTTCGCGCGCGTCGACTGTTAGGCGACATGATCGCATGCTGCTAACCATCTCCGCCGGGCGCGTTCCTGGAGGTGCGTTCTAGCGACTGGCCGTTCCTGCTCGGTACAAATGTTTATTTGTTTTTTGCGGGATGCTCGGTATAAATTTTGAAGTGCTTGACAGATCCGACGACTCTAGTTCTGCTCAACCTGTGGGTTCGGTTCCCATCGCCCTCTTGTTTGACGTGCCCTAGATCAATCACTCACCGCACGTCGGTCACCATCTTAAGAGTTGACCACGACATTAATATGTACAGAGCTGCCAGCTGGAGAGCAATCTAGGGCTATATGTAGAGCTCGATACCATGCAAGGTGAGCACTCCATCCAAGAAGAAAAAATAAACAAGCAATGGCCTCGTCTCGGAGCTTAGCTCTTGCGCTCCTCTTCGGCCTCCTCTCTTGCTACGCATCCGTCGTCCCTTCCCTAGCTTCCTCCCACGGCTTCCTCCAATGCCTCTCCGCAGCCATACCCAAGCCTCTGCTGCACACCCAGAGCTCGCCATCGTTTACGTCGGTCCTGGTGTCCTCCATCCGGAACCCCAGGTTGTTCACGCCTAGCACGGTGCGGCCGCTCTGCATCGTCACAGCGATCAACGCCTCCCACGTCCAGGCCGCCGTTGTCTGCGGCCGCCGGCACGACGTGCGCATCCGCGTGCGCAGCGGCGGGCACGACTACGAGGGCCTCTCGTTCCGGTCCGAGCGGCCCGAGGTGTTCGCGGTGGTCGACCTTGCCAACCTCCGCTCCGTGCGCGTCAATGGGAAGGCGGCCACCGCGACGGTGGAGTCCGGCGCCACGGTCGGGGAGCTCTACTACGCCATCTCCAAGGTGAGCGACAGGCTGGCCTTCCCGGCGGGGCTGTGCCCGACGATCGGTCTGGGCGGCCATCTCAGCGGCGGCGGGTTCGGCATGCTGCTGCGCAAGTACGGCGTGGCCGCCGACCACGTGCTGGACGCCACGCTGGTCGACGCCAACGGGAAGCTCATGGACAAGCAGGCCATGGGGAGGGACGTCTTCTGGGCCCTCCGCGGCGGCGGCGGCGAGAGCTTCGGCATCGTGCTGTCGTGGAAGGTGAAGCTCGTGGCCGTCCCGCCCAAGCTGACCATGTTCCGCGTCCCGAGGTCCGTCGACGAGGGCGCCGTCGACATGCTAACGAAATGGCAAGAAATCGCGCCGGCTCTCCCGGAAGACCTCTTCATAAGGGTGGTCGTGTCGAAGCAGGTGGCCGAGTTCCAGTCCATGTACCTGGGCACCTGCGACACGCTGCTGCCATTGATGCGCGGCCGCTTCCCAGAGCTCCGCCTGAACCGGGCGCACTGCAGGGAGATGACGTGGATCCAGTCCGTGCCATACATCTACCTGGACAGCACCGCCACCGTGGAGGACATCCTCAACCGGACCACCTCCATGGACACCTTCAACAAGGCCACCTCCGACTTCGTCCACCGGGCCATCGCCAGGGACGTGTGGGTGAAGATCTTCGCCTGGCTCGTCAAGCCCGACGCCGGGATCATGATCATGGACCCCTACGGCGGTCAGATCGGCAGCCTCCCGGAGTCGGCGACGCCGTTCCCGCACCGTGCCGGCGTGCTCTACAACATCCAGTACATGAACTTCTGGTCCGCCGACACCGACGGGTCGGCGCAGACCAGGTGGCTCAAGGACTTCTACGCCTTCATGGCGCCCTACGTGAGCAAGAACCCCAGGGAGGCGTACGTGAACTACAGGGACCTCGACCTCGGCAGGAACGTCGTTGTGGGCAACGTCACCAGCTACACGGCCGCTAAGGTTTGGGGCGACAAGTACTACAAGGGCAACTTCAAGAGGCTCGCCATGGCCAAGGGCAAGGTGGATCCTCACGACTACTTCAGGAACGAGCAGAGCATCCCACCACTACACTAGTGGCGACAAATTAACTAAGTGATCGATCAACATAGGGTGCTGCACTCAAACTTGTATCTTGATATTAATTTGGATGGCCGCAGTGGCTACTCTAGCTCTTTCTAGTACATTGCATTTCAAGCATATGTATTTGTCGAAAATGTATTCGTTGAAAAAGTTTGGTTCCCCAAGTTTGAAAAAAGTTTCTGGTTCTGCTTAAATTTGACTCAAATTCCTGCAGCCACCAGAATATATTTTTGACCGAGTGCCGTGGTATTTAGGACCGTTGGTGGACCATATAAGCTCGTTTAGGGACCTTAAACGAGCACTTTCTGAGTTTGAGGACCAAACTGCACAAACCACCCAAGATAAAATGACTGCTCGGCCAAGCTTCACAAAAGTTCCCGATTCTGCTCGACAAAAATTCGGCACTGCTCGATATGAAGAAAAACCGGTTAAAAAAAGGCAACTATTAGCTTAAAAAATGAGTAACCCATTTTTGACAGGTTAAAATAATATATTATTGTAAAACATTTGTTTGCTGATTTTTAAATCCATTAAGTTTTAGAAATGTCCATGAATTTGAGAAAAATGTACATGTATAAAAAATAAATGAAAAACAAGAAAAACGGAAAATGAAAAGCAGTGTGTAGCTGGTACTATGTCAAAAGTTTACTAGTCCAACTGTTTATATTCTCCACATATTCAAAAATGTTCATCACTTATTTAGAAAAATGTCCACACTGTATCTAAAATTGCTCGTATATTTAAAAAATTCGTTACATCCTTCAAAAAATGTGAATGGTGTGATAAGCAAAACAAGAAGGGAGACGTGCAAAAAAATAGGGCAGGCGATGCATACCTGTCTGGGTCAAAAATCTAAGATACTCTCTGGTCGTGTATCCTCTGCGGTCATCAATATACGACAGTAGGGGCCTTTGTGATGAAAAAAACAGGTGCAAAACGTGAGTCACAACACTTAAGTGGTCAGATACAAAATTACCTACGAAGCCAAGGGCCTTGGTGTAAAAAATCAAGGCCAACCAAGGACTCTGGTGAGCGCCATATTACAGTTTTGGTGCTCAACCGATGTCACATGCGCCGCATGTGACTGCAAAATAGAGAAAACCGATGGCTGGCTGGTTTAAATGGCCCGTGTGACCAAACTGCACCCACAACACAAGTTTTATGAAGGGGTTTTCCGGTTTGCAAGTATCATAACTGAAGTGCGCCCGCAAGGTAAGTTCTTAGACCGCTAGTACCATTTACTTATCATGATCAGTGGCAGGGGTGGACCCAAAACAAAAATGACCCGGGGTCCCATCTCTATCACATATATGTCGATGTCATGTAATTATATAGATAAAAGTAACAGACTTATAACAATACAATATACCAAGAATACAATATAACGTTGAATATGCTTACCAGAGATCTAAAATAAAGAGTTTCACTTGAAATATTAGTTGATAGCAGGAAATTGAACGTTGAAGAAGAACCAAAGTGTCCAGATTATGGATAAAGTATAACCGATGACAAGAAAATGCAACACTAGATCTTGATTGCCTACAAATCAAAAGAAGCAAAACCACTTAGAAAAATATTAATTACAGTTGTGCAATAATAAGTCTGATAAACCAAGGGATAGACAACATGTTTTATTGTCTCCATTTTTTGAGAGAGCTCACAAATATTACTTAAACCAGAGGAGCGATCATCTTGCTCGGACACAATAATGTAAAGATGAAGGTGATGTCTAAGGTCCCTGAGTTCTCCATCATCAAAATATTTTGGATAAAATTTAGCAAGACTCATCTAATGCACTATGTTGAAATCACGAAATAATTCATTTGGGCTCAAAGTCGCCGAGTGAACAAGCAGTTCAGAATTTTTCTCCGTGAAGCTATTATCAAATTCTTGAAGCAACCAATCAATAACATCATTAGAGCAATCCACTTAAGAATAAGTACAAGGTTGAGAAGGCCCATTGGCCAAATATTTCCTTCTTACCAAATCTTGCTAATTTGGATGGTACTCATCAATGCTTCTCCTTTTACCTCGATCAATTTTTTTTCCTTCCCAATTGATCTCTTCTTCAGCTTGAAATGAATTCCTTGTATTATTGGCAGAACTCCATATCTGGAGGCATTATTTTGTCCATGTGGTGATGGCGGAGCGGGACATTAATCCTGTTCATGCGGTGAGGAATTACTTTGTCCATCTAATGGTGGCGGGAAAGAGACATCATTCTGATTATGTTCGTATGACAGACCAACATTTTCATCTTGCATTGAGGTTCTCCTCTTTTTTAGAAACCTTTCAATAAACCGAGCTTCACCTGAAATTTGTAATTTATTCAAACAATTAAAATTTGCAAGGAAGAAAAGAACTATGAATCATGTGTACACACAGAATACTTGAATTGCAATTGCACGGTTGTAACATAAAAATTATTTGATATTGTGCTGCCGTCCTAGAGTGTTGCAATATTGGTCTCCACTCGGTGCGAAATTATTTAAAATAGTCGAATTACCCAATACAATCAAAATCTCTAGTCTTATTCAGTAGCCCTAATTCCCTAGGGTTAGAGAAAAAAAAGAAATAATTAGAACCGGATATGCAAGAGGCTGAGGCAGACCACATTGGGTTTGGGGACTGATGCAGCGTACCTGTTCCTTCTTTTCTCCACTGATTCGACGACTCACCGTGATATGGCGATAGGCGGCGAGTACGGCGTACGGGGGGATACGGACGAAAGCCAAAGGTCAACGGCACAAAGCGCAGCGTGGAGCGGACGAATAGGAAAGCACGTATGGATCTATTGATTGATCGATCCACTGCGCGCATTAGACAGGTTGGGCTGGGCCTTCGTCACGCGCTGGGCTGCACTTGAGTTGTGCTGGGTGGAGCCTTGTACGGGTGTCCCTCTAGAAAAATTAGGGGTGTCCCAGGGTACGTGGGCTCTATAGGTATAACGTAACACATTTTTTACCCGGTGTCCTGTGCTACCTGCTGGCACAACATGGGCTCGCCCCTGATCAGTGGTTATAAAAAAGAGCTAATATCACCGGAAGTCATAGAACTTGCGCTTGATGTTCAGTTTAGTGCTAAAACTTTAAAAATACGGAATTGTGGTCATCCAACTTGTCCCCGCGTGCAAACGGTCACATCATCCATATCTAGATGCATATTATGCTTACGTGGCATGCCAACGTTGCCATGGCCTCTGTCAGTGACCGGTTATGGCTTTTCTGTTACTATTTTTAGCTCTTTGTGAGTCTTTTTTGTTCTTTGTTCGAGACATGAAGACTTGTGTTGAACCTGTTGCTCATTAATAATTATGGTTGTATGCATCGTTCTGTTGCAGAGGCAGGGGATAACCCCCTTTTCAAAAAAAAATCAAAAGATATACTGCTTACTGTATGAAATTTGAAGGCTCTGGCTTTTATATTGCAAGCAAGAGGCCGATGACGCACGTACACACGTCGCCTAAGCTTATCCGGCCTGCCCGATTCAAACATGTTAGAGCCGCGAGATAGCCAGTCATCCAAGATCGGCCTCATCATAAAAGCTAGCTACAAGCCCGGGCATCAAGACGGAACCTAGTGAGGTCGAAACAATTACTTTCCATCCATCCACCATGATTTCATAGGCGTCGTCTCTGCCTCGGAAGCTCGTGGTGGCGGCCGCTCTTCTTGCGCTGTCTGTGGCCATCGTGGCGTCGCGTGCGCCGGAGAAGCAGAGCAGGTGCTACAAGCGTCTATTCAGCTTCGGTGACTCTCTGATCGACACCGGCAACTACATCGCCCACTTCTCCGCCACACCGGGTCCCGTGGTGGAGTTACCATCCCGGTGTTTCCATCACCTACGTCGACTACTATGGCGAGGTGCTCAGCCTTGTCACCAAGCCGGCGGAGAATGTTTTCGGCGTCGAGACGGTGCTTGACGCGTGCTACCCCGTCTTGATCCCCGGTCGCGCGGGGGCGGTGGAGTGCTCGGACCCGTCGAGGTATTTGTCGTGGGATGGGCTGCACTTGATGGAGGCGGCGTACAAGATCATGGCCCGTGGGATGCTTGACGGCCCGTTTGCCGCGCCGGCCATCATGTCCACACGCCAGCACAACTGATAGACCTTTGTTGCCCGCCAGAGATGCTAAACCTACGGATGATTTTGTTATAAAATTGGTTTTATATGGTGAGGTGGTGGCTTTTGGTTGGTACAGGCCTGTGAGGTGGTTGATAGGCTTAGCCTTTGTCTTAATCCAGTCCTGAATTCAAAGATGACAATAAAAATACATGTACAATGAGTTATCTCTTAGTGTTGTCTCTTAACTAACCAACCCATTGCATCAATTGGCGTAGAGACTAACTGCAATCTGTAAGGTAAGCGAACTATTTGAAATATAAGATGGAGGTTAACTGAATTATTTTAAAGTTGTTTCTTGCGAATGGTCCAATTGGCGCAAAAATCAATGGCAACCTAGAAGCTAAACGAATTACTCCCATGGTCTAGGTGTATAAGTCACCTTACGAAACCAAATAATCCCAAAACATTTAGGTGCGGTGCATTAACTCTCACCTCATTTCTTTTTTTTTGACATAAATAAAGGAATCAACCAATAAGAAATGCGGGTGTATATGCTTTCAATGACTTGAGACTACCAAACACGACATGCAGTGCTGAGTTCATTGCATGTGATGCTATTAATTAGCAAATAAACATTAAGTTCTCGCTTTTTCCTTCGCCTTGGTCGCATTGCAACCTAAGTTGGCTTATGCACCTGGACGGAGGGAGTATAAGAAGGAAGTTAAGTAAACTATTTCAAGGATGTTTGTTGTGAATAGTTTCCTAGTGATTATGTCCGTACAACATCAAGGGATGATCCAGAATGATGGTTGGCCTTTGGCCCCGGCCAAGTTGGTCCTGTTGCGCTAGCCGGGCCCGCACGTGTGCCTGTCTGGGTTTGGCGAGTGACAGGTTGTCCGAAAGGGCCATCCGGATGATGCTTGCGATGACCGGATAGACGTCTACCAACCGCAAGGCACGCGCGCCCGCTCGCCATCAACCGCGTTGCTTATCACGCTTGAGCCAGCCATCCGGCTCGCCGGGTTTGCTTCGTGAGAGTTATTCTGGGGATGGTGCCTGCATCTTGCAAAGGAAGATTTTTTTTCTCAACTGTTAGTAAATGATTTTGTTCATACCTCATTTATATTTCCCCAACAATGGCCATTACGCATAGCTTTCTTTTGCGATTTGTTCCCGATGAAGTGGGACTCTTTTTTTTTGCGAATAGATGAAGTGGGACTCTGTTCGTGAATGATTTTATCGGGTACACAAGGTCCGGTAAATATTCCGTATTTTCTGTCCTGACAAATCCCCGAGAAGCCCAAAAACACTAGAAAAGATAAATTGGCCTTTGGCTCTAAAGATAAACACTCGAGCTTGTGGTCAAAATCAGGAGGACCTGCCCGTAATACGTTGCCCTCTTGGTCGGACTCCGAAAATCCGTGGCTTCGATTGAACGGAATGTAAGAAAATTGGTTGGGTTTTGGCAGGGGTATTGTGGAAATTTGGTGAGAATCTATAGCTCGGAATACCAAATGCTACGATCCCAGTACTATATTGACCCCATCACCATTTTTCTAGCAACAAATTAATAACTACAAGTGGATCTCAAGGAAGAAGAGAGATTACGGACATAGGAGAGGAAAAAGATGCACAGAGTACCCAAGTCAAGTTCTCGGCAGAAGCCGCCATTCCTTTTCAAGCCAGCCTTCCTATGTGGAAATCTATCGTATTTGTAGCGGCAGCCCTATCTCTTGATCAAGCCAAGGCCGGGATTGGTGACCCACTCTCCAGCACAAGCGTGGATGTTGTGTAGGTCGTTGACATCCTGCCTGTAGGTACACTACTCATTCTAACTTGAAGCAGAGACCTTGGCATTGGGAACGAATATAAAGTCGTTCTTGTTGCCGAGCAAGTTGTTTCCCCTCGTTCCCCGGTGCCTCCTTTTCCTAAACATATCATTGATGCACGTGCAGTTAAGCAAGCTCATTCGACAGTGGTTGCACACACAATAAACTGAATGCATGTACACATTACAAATACAACAGTAGTGCAACTAAAATATGCGCTTCATATATGCCGGAACTTTATATAGGCACACACACCTCAAGAGAACTGCAAAAGGAGCTAGCTTGAATTAATGTATCTATGATAGATCCTATGGATCGAGGTAGGCTAGATCTTTCCGGTAACCTACCTTCCTTGGGTGCAGATGAGCTCGATCCAGCTCCTGCCATGGAGGTGTGGTGACGGCGGCGCTGTGGACAGAGATGGCGGCGGTGGTGTGCTTCCCGTGAGCATTGCGATTGCCCTAGATCGGAAGGGGATATCGGTGGGGAGTCTGGCGGCACGGTGAACCTCGTACCGTGCGCCCCGGCCCCCACCTCTTTATATATCGCAGGTCACAGGGGCCCACCAACCATAGAACGGTTGGGCGCCCCCGATCAGGGCGCGAATAGCTCAGGGCCCGAAGGGCCGTTGAGCCCACTCGGTGGAGAGATCAACCTAACATTCTCCCCCTTGATCTCAACTTTTACTTTTAAGCTTATACTTTCTAGTTTATTTGTTTCATCACATATTGGTACATAGAGCATGTTTCATCGTTACAGCTTAATTGCCGTTAGAATCATACAGCTACAACATACGTTATGACCAGAAGCAAATTCGGTTCCTTTTGGGCCTATCCAGGAATCATAAGGCTTTCCCTTAAACCCATGCGCGGCTATGAGTTCCTTGAACACATTGGGTGGTAAGCCTTTCGTTAGCGGATCCGCAAGCATATCCTTTGTCCTTATATGCTCGAGACTTATAGTTTGATCCTGGATTTTATCTTTCACAACATAATACCTTATCTCTATTGTTTTGGCAGCATTACTCGACTTGTTGTTGTGAGCGTAAAATACTGTGGGTTGGTTGTCACAGTACATCTTTAGTGGCTTGTGAATACAATCTACCACTTTCAAGTCGGGTACAAATTTCTTTAGCCATATCACCTACCCCGTGGCTTCGAAGCATGCTATGAATTCTGCATACATCGTGGATGATGCAACTATTGACTGTTTGGAGCTTTTCCACGAAATAGCTCCCCCAGCGAGAGTGAAGACGTATCCTGACGTGGATTTTCTATCTTCTCTGTCCCCCGCAAAATCTGTGTCTCAATACCCTTTTATCTCTAGAGATTCACTTCTCCTGTATATTAGCATGTAGTCCTTCGTGCCTTGCGCATAACGCAATGCTTTCTTTACCATCTTCCAGTGCTCCATACCTGGATTCTCTTGATATCGACCGAGTACCCCGGTGATAAAGCTAAGTCAGGGCGAGTGCACACTTGTGCATACTATAAGCTGCCAACTGCCGAAGCATATGGTACTGCTTTCATTTGATCGATCTCGTATTGGTTCTTGGGACATTGGAATTTTCCAAAACTATCGCCCTTGACTATAGGAGCAGGCGTGGCTTTACTCGCATGCATATTATACTTTTTAAGAACCTTTTTTAAATATGCTTTATGCGATAGTCCTAAGACTCCACTGTTCCTATCTCGGTGAATTTCTATGCCCAAAACATATGATGCTTCACCAAGATCTGTTATGTCAAAATTTGAGGATAAGTATTTCTTTGTTTCTTGTAGTAGACTAACATCACTACTAGCAAGCAGGATATCATCCACATACAAGATTAGGAAAATATATTTTCCATTTTTAAACTTTGCATAAATGCAATTATCCCCAATATTTTCTTTAAATCCAAAACTTTTAATCGTTTGATTAAACTTTAGATACCACTGCCGAGAGGCTTGTCTTAATCCATAAATGGATTTCTTCAGGCGGCATCCCATATTTTCCTTGCCTTCCATGATAAAACCCTTAGGCTATTTCATGTAGACATTTTCTTTTAAATCACCATTCAGAAATGCCGTCTTAACATCCATTTGATGTAATTCTAAATCAAAATGAGCAACTAATGCCATTATGATTCTGAAGGAATCCTTACATGAGACTGGAGAAAATGTCTCATTGTAATCTATCCCTTCTCTTTGTGTAAATCCTTTTGCCACGAGTCGTGCTTTATACTTTTCTATATTCCCTTTAGAGTCATACTTAATTTTGTAGACCCATTTACAGCCTACTGTTTGGCTTCTTTAGGAATTTTCTCTAAGTCCCAAACATCTTTGGAACTCATCGATTTCATCTCGTCTTCCATTGCCTTCATCCACATCGATGAATGAGGGCTTCTCATGGCTTCTTCATATGAGGTGGGATCTTTTTTCCATATGAACCGTTTCTGTGTTATAAACTTTAAAGTCAGTAGAAATAGCTGACTTTCTTGGTCTTGTAGACCTTCTTAGGGCCTTATTTTCTGGCACGTTCTGTGCCTCAACTTCTGGCACTTCTTCTAAAATTTGCTATTGCACCTCCCTTTCATGCTCAACAATGGGTTCAGTCGGCTCCTGACGGACAGGTTCCGGGTGTACCCCCAAGGTTGTCATGGGTGGAGTTGCAACTGGTAGTGAGAAAAATGGCTCCTGAATCATCGGATTAGGTGCATGCACCCCCTCATCATTTCGTCCTCAAAGAAGACTGCATGTCTTGTTTCTACAAACTTTGTATATCTGTCTAGGCAGTAGAAACGAAAACCTTTTGATCTGTCTGGATAGCCAATGAAGTGGCAACTAACTGTTTTGGGATCTAACTTTGCAATGTTTGGATTAAACATTTTGGCCTCAGCAGGGCACCCCCACACCCTGAAGTGTTGTAGGGAGGGTACCCTTCCTGTCCATAGCTCGTACGGTGTTTTGGGCACCGACTTGCTTGGTACTCTATTGAGAATGTGAATGGAGGTTTTAAGCGCCTCCATCCATAATCCCAATGGCAAGTTGGAATAACTCATCATGCTGCGCACCATATCCATAAGTGTACGGTTGCGCCTTTTAGCTACTCCATTTTGCTGAGGTTCACCCAGCATTGAATACTGGGCAACTATGCCAGTCTCCTGTAAGAACTTTGCAAAAGGTCTAGGGACTTGGCCATATGGAGTGTGCCGACCGTAGTACTCTCCCCCACGGTCGGGCCTTACTATCTTTATTCTTTTATCATGCTGATTTTCAACTTCAGCTTTGAATATTTTAAATTTATCCAATGCTTCAGATCTTTCTTTGATTGGATAAATATAACCATAGCGAGAGTAATCATCTGTGAATGTTATGAACGAGTCATATCCATCCACACTTTTCACCGGAAATGGTCCACAAATGTCGGTGTGGATGATTTCTAGTGTGCTTGAGCTATGGATTGCACCTTTTTTGATTTGTTTTATATACTTTCCTTCAATGCAATCTACACATTGTTCTAAGTCTGAGAATTCTAACTGTGGAAGAATTTCACTTTTGACTAATCTTTCTATTCTCCCCTTCGAAATATGGCCCAAGCGACAGTGCCATAATTTCGATGAGTCGAATGTTCTCTTTCTTTTCTTTTGTTCTTTATTCGACGCGGAAACATGTTCATTCACATTGCATACGGAATGCACTTTTTCACGAAGTGATAACAAATAAAGCTCATCGTGTAGTAAAGCATTACCAACATAAGCAATATTATACCAGATGGCACACTTGCCATGTCCAAAATAACACTCATAATTTTCTTTGTCCAAACATGAAACGCTAATTAAGTTTCTATTACATGAAGGAACATAAAGAACATCTCTAAGTAGAAGCTTGAATCCATCAGCTAACTCCAAGGAGATGTCGCCGACAACTTCAACTTCTGCTTTTATTCCATTGGCTACTTCAATGCCTCCTTCTCTTCTTAGCGTAGTCCGGGTCGAATGGAATCCCTGTAAACAATTTGCAACATGAACAGTTGCCCCTGAGTCAATCCACCAAGTAGATTCCGAAAACTGTGTGTACAAGGATTCATTTACTAAGGAAACAATGTTGTTACCTTGCTTTGCCATTAAGGACTTCAGCCAAACAGGGCAGTCTTTCTTGTAATGCCCGGTCTGCTTACAGTGGAGACAAGTGTCTTTGTCCACTGGGAAAGACTGTTGCTGACGCTGATGCTGATAGGGAGCTTTTCCTTGTGGCTTTGAAGGAGAACTTTTGTTGTTTTGACTGTAGTTTTTTTTTCTTATGATCCTTCACATAGTTGAGTGTTCCACCATGTGAAGCTTTTAGTCTGTCCTCTTCTTGGACACACATAGCAATTGTCTTTTCTATGTCCCATGTTCCAGGTGACATATTATAATTCACAACAAAAGTTTCAAACTCCTTTGGCAGTGAAGCCATGACAAGGTGGACCAGGAGCTTTGGTTTGATCTCCAGATCCTCATCCATAGGCTTTAACTTTGCTGCCATATTGCTCATCCTCAAGATGTGCTCTCTTATTCCACCACCTGTGTACTGTTCCGTCACAAGTTGTTTTAACACCTGAGTGGCATATATCTTTGAAGAGCCAGTGAACTGGCTCTTTATCTTTGTCAGCAACTCAGCTGCTGAAGTGCACTCTGCAACGGAGCCCACAATGTTGCTCTCAATGGTATTCTTTATAAAGGCCATGCATTTTTTATTTGCATTGACCCACTTTTGGTTGGCTATGATGTAGGACATCTCCAAAGGAGCATAATCCCCTTTCCTTTTAGCCCATGCAGCATCATCCTCAGTAGTCCTCTTACTGGCTCTGTAGGTCTGACCGACTGTGGTTCTTCCAGAACCCAGTCCAGATCAGCACAAACAAATGCCAGTTCAACTTTCTTCCTCCACTCAGTGTGGTTGTCACCTCTGAGTGTCGGAACTTCTTTTAGGCAACTCATCAAGTGAAAGCCTCCTAAAATCACAATTTAAGTGACATCAATATAACAATCATATGCATTAATCTAACGTTGGTCAAATTAAACATATAATTGTCTATGCAAATAAATCTATATTACCGTTGGGAAAAATATTAGAAATAAATGCACCTTTAATTTCAATAATAAAATATGGTCATGTTATTAACAACGTTGGTCATAAGAATAACATAAACATATTTATTCTAATTATAACTTTAACATGCTCTTTTAATACATCTCTCTAAACTTTTATTTTCAAGAAAAAGAGCAATATTAATTCTGTCCACAGCGGAAAAACATGAATAAAATCATGAACTTTTTATTATTTGCAGAAATTTTTTTTGATCAAATGAAAAAATTCATGAACTTATTTAATAAAAATTCATGAACAATTCTTTTTCTGGAAATTTTCTTTTTATATTTCCAAAGACTTTTATACCTTTCTATATTTTCTAAACAATAAATTTCGCTGGAAATATGTATTGCATAGAAAACAAAAAACAAGACTTTTGAATCTGCCCAAAACTGGACAGAAAACATTAAAAGGAAAAAGCCTCAAACAGCCGTTGCCCCGCGGGCCTACTCGGCTCGCCGCGCCGCGCTAGCCGGCCCAGCCGCTCTGTCTTTCGGCCTAGTCCGCGGTCACTTTCGGCCCAAAAGGCCAGTGGGAGACTAGGGTTTTCATCTGGACCGTCCATCACGATCGACGGTTGTCCGCTGATTTCGCTGGAACAAAACAGAGAGTCCGATCCCAGTCCAACCCTAGCGCCCCCACTCTCTACTCGATCTGTTTCTCTGCTCGCTCAGTCTCTCCCGACGGCGGAGGAAACAAGGCTCGGCCACCGGCCGTCCAGCCCGGCCGCCGGCGACGGGGGCTAGAGCCACCGCGCCGCGCCAGCGCCTCCTTTCCGTTCCCCTTTCCTTTTCTCCACCTACTATGGCAGAAAGGACCAGGCCCGGCTGCGCCCACTCTCCCTACGCCGTTCGCGTCGTCCACCGGCCGGTCCTGCCGCCGGCGACGGGGAGCCGCGCCTCTCTTCCTTCCCCGCAGGGAGGTTTCGGCCGACGTCGCGCTAGCGACGGCGAGTTCATGCCGCCGCGGCCACCCGGTCCTCTTTCCCCTTCCCGTTTTTGTCTTCTCCATCTCCACTCCAACAGAGGGAGAGAGAGATTTACTCCGACGGCGTCGTTGCCTCCCCTTCGCCAGTGGCGCGTTTCCCTTAGCGGAAGCGCGCCGCTGTCGAACGGCGTGGCTGTGGTGCCAACTTTGAGCTTTTACTTTGCCCCGTGAGGGGTGGTACCTTCATCCGACGCCTCGGCTTGCCGATGCGCGTCGAGATCGAGAGGGTCGGCGCGGCCTTACGGCGACACTCTTTGCCGGCGAGGCCTGAGGCCCTCTCCGGTGGTCTTTGCCCTGTTCTAGGGTTCTTTTGGGGAGAGGGATTTCTTTTTTTGTCTATTTTTTGTTTCTTTGTACCGAAATCATCTAGCCAGTGGCATCTGATACCATTGATAGATCCTATGGATCGAGGTAGGCTAGATCTTTCCGGTAACCTACCTTCCTTGGGTGCGGATGAGCTCGATCCAGCTCCTGCCATGGTGGTGTGGTGACGGCGGTGCTGTGGACAGAGATGGCGGCGGTGGTGTGCTTCCCGTGAGCACTGCGATTGCCCTAGATCGGAAGGGGATATCAGTGGGGAGTCTGACGGCGCGGTGAACCTCGTACCGTGCGCCCCGGCCCCCACCTCTTTATATATCGCAGGTCACAGGGGCCCACCAACCATAGAACGGTTGGGAGCCCCCGATTAGGGCGCGAATAGATCAGGGCCCGAAGGGCCGTTGAGCCCACTCGGTGGAGAGATCAACCTAACAATCTATTCACGAGCTTGACACCCAGTTGGTTAGTTTCAACATTCCTGGTTAATTAATATATAGTTGGCACTGTGGAATGAAGTAGAAGAGTTTGGTTACGATATCTTCCAAATTTAAATTTATCAAAAGATCTAAATAGATTACAAAGTGGGATTCTTGGGTATGTTATGGTTTTATTCCTATATTGCTGGATGGCCAGCCATGTGTTCAAGCCCCGAGACAAGAGACAACCGTCACGCAACAACCATCCAAAATGTGGGGCGCGTGAAAGTTGGGGGCCGTGGCCGCACCTTTTCGTATATGCGGCCCTCACCGACTTGGGGGCCGTGGCCTTCCGCCGCACCTTTGGCCCGTTAGAACGGGACCAATGGGAGGAGATGCTTCAATGTATTGCTCTCCACTGCCCCTCCCTGGAGGAGGATTCGATCTCTTGGTCCCTCGAACCAAGTGGGATTTTCTCTACCAAATCCCTATATCACGCAGTAGTGGCTACCCCGGGTCCGACCGAAATGACCCTTCTCTAGGAGATTAAGCTTCCTATAAAGATCCGCATTTTTCTGTGGCAATGGGTGCGTAGCCAATTACCTTCGGGTACAGAAGTCAGAAAGCGGAATGGCCCCTGGGATGGGCTTTGCCCCCTGTGTAGCGTGCTAGAAGACTCCAAACCATATTTTCTTCTGATGCCCGGCGGCGATCTTCCTTTGGAGTTGCATCCGGGATGTGATTGGGGGAGATTGGTGCCATGACAATCTCCCCGATCTGTTCCAGGCGACCCTAAGCCGAGAGGCAAGGATGCGCCCTAGTCTGTGGGTAGTCGTGGGTGTGCTTGCCTAGACGTTATGGACTGGGCTCAATAAACTCATGATTGAGCATGTAATTCCATCTCGTGCGACTGACTCAATCTACAAACTGTGCGGCTTCTTATAGCTCTGGAGACCGCTGAGCAAGCGGCATGATCGGGACTCCATCGACAGGATCACCTCTGCTCTTTGTACCACTCCCAGATCCTTGGCGCCACCGGTCCCTACTCCACCTCCCGAGCCGGATTAGTTAGCTTGTGATTCCTCTTTAGGGGTTTTTTTGCTGTGCCCCCAGCTATCTCGTACTGTGTTGTACTTTTAGATTGTGTTGCCCTTGTGGCACGTTGTTTTCCCTTTCTTTGGCTGGAACCTTGAGGTCACCTTTGTTGTCGGATGTTGTTGTGGCGATTGCTTTATAATCTAAAGCGGGGGGAAACCCTTTTTCGTTAAATTGAGACTTAACTAATTAACAACTTTTTGAGAATTAGTAAATATGTTATCTATATAAATACAACAACGCTGAAGACGTTGGGAATCAGAGAAGCTATACATGGCATAAGACTGAATATTTCCTTTTCCACATTATTTGTTTTACTTTTAAGATCGACATAAAATCAGATTTGTTAAGAAAAAACTTTGAATATGCAACCAAATTTGCAAAAAATTGAACAAAAAACCACATCTAGAAAACCAACCGAATCGGTTGGAAACTACATAAATAAAAAAGGGCAGTGATAGGTGCCGGCCAACCGGCCCAAAATTCGGCCAGCTGCCTAGCAGCCGCCCGATTCAATCACGCGAGACCGTCTGATTGCTGCGCGTAGGCTTCATCCTCTTCTACAAGAGAAATCCCCTGTCTTTGCACCACGAGACTCCATCCTCTGTGTGCATCTCTGGCGAGGCAACGGTCACCGGCCGCTAGCAGCTAGCCGCTTGTACTCCGGCACTTCGCAGCCTCTCCTCTGCCCCTTCGTTGCTTGTCGAAGAAACTCCAACCGCTCGTCAATTTTGGTTGTAGTCTGCCGTTGTTGCATCTCCGCCGTCGATTGGTTGCAACTCTTCGTCGAGCTCCATGGTTGCAGCACCCCGATGCGCCGTCGCCGCCCCCTTGCTTTGACGCTCGTTGCACGCGGTTGCGTGCGTGATGGCCAAGACTCAAAGCCATTGAATGGATTAGCAAAAAATGATCGCCGGTCATAGCAAAAAAGTAAGACGGTTGCAACAATTCGTCGTCGTCGTTGTCACGGGTCGCGGCTCGGTCATGATGCACGTAGCAAAATCCCTTGCCGGTAGTAGCAAAATCCAACGCTATTGCAGCAATTCATCTTTGCCACCGTCGCAGGTCGCAGCTCCGCCATGATGGATGTAGCAAAATCCCTCACCGGTAGTAGCAAAGTCTAAGGACGGTTGCAACAAAAAAAAGCCACAACCATAGTAGGTCGCTGCTCCACCGTGATGGATGTAGAAAATCTGTCATCGGTACTAGCAAAATTCGGCGACGGTTGCAACTTCTGGCTCAACTGGTTGCAGCTTCCAGGGATGGAGGTCGGCTCATTATAGTGGAGCTAGATAGATGGATGTAGCGGATTCCATGGCGGTGTTGCAGGGTCGCATGGCCGAGCTCCGCGGCGTTGAGTCAAAAAAGGGACGGAGGGTTCCTTGTGCTGGTGCGGGGTCCTGCGTGTGTTCGTGCGAGAAGAGGGACGCATGAAGAAGACACCACGGAAAGGAATAAGGCTAAGCCAGCAGGGAGTGCTACGTGGAGCTCACCAGGCATGTGTGGGTGCTTGGGGGGGGGATCCTTATCACATTCAACGATGCGAGCGCTCGGCCGGCCGGTTGGCTTGAAACATTTTTCATAAAAATAATACTTCCTTCGTCTAGGAGCATTAGGTATTTTAGAAGGTGCACCGCAACCTAGGAGCGAAGAGATTGGGCTAGGAAAAAAATTGAATTACGGAGGAAGCCAATCACATTATTCATTTCTTAACTAAAACGTGCTATTAATTAGAAGACCTCTTCAAATGGCAATAGTGTGCCGCAGAAATTGCATGCATTGGTTCTTCAATTAATAGATGAGGTCAAATTAATATGCATGCAACTAGTATTACTGTTTTGCACCTTTGTGTTTTGGGATTATTTGATTTTCGTTAGATGTCTAATACATTGAGACGAAGGGAGTAGTACATCAGGAGCGCTCTTGATCAATCCAAGGCTGAGATTGGTGCCTACTGTCCAGCCCAAGCGTGGATGTTAACGGTGACGGCAAGCTACTCAGTAACTTGAAACGGCGACCCTAGCATTGGGAACGAAGATAAAATCATTCTTGTTACCGGCGAGACATCAACCAATCAAACCGGTGTGAAGCAGCTGCGTGTGCCTTGTGCGATGTGCACTCTCTAGTTTCCACGCTGCCGGTCGTGGATTCCTCCCCCCCCCCTCCCACACCCCCCTCCCTGCCTGGCGCTTTGGCGGTCGGTGGAGGGGAGGGTATTTCTGGTGCCTCGGCTCCAGCTGGTAGACTCGAAATCGGTCGGCTTCTAAACTCGTTGTCACGCTTTCCAAGCTGTTAGATCATGCCTCTGTCACCACCACCCTCTGCTGAGTCTCTCACATCACAAACTAAGAGGATAGTTTACCATCAAAATAGAAGGAAAGTTAAGAAGGGTGCTCGGCAGGCCAATAATCAATTCGTCCAGCTTTGCACACTAGCTGCCTATCCGGAACCTCTCTAGTCTCGTAACTCTGCTACCCGTGAGGAGCTCGGTTTGGGCCGCTACGCGCGATTGTGCTGGTGCTCCCTCCACTCCAGGAGCTGCAGTTGTGGAGGGGAGAGGGCTAGTTCAGACACATACTCCGGGGTTACGGTGCAAAGGGCTAGTTCAGACTATTGTATTTACTATAGCTAGCTTGGGCCACAGTTGGTTGGCTTCAATACATCTTGTTAGTCAAGCCAGAGTTGGCCATGTCAAGTAAAGTAGAAGATTATGGTTCCATATCTTTCAAACTTAAATTTGCCAGAAGATCTTAACAAATAACATATGTTGATTTGACATTACTCTTAGCTTTCAATTGTACACTATGTTAGCAATGTGGCATAAAACCATAACTTAACCAAATTGTGGTCGGTTCATCATCCAAGCATCCCACTATGAAGTACCCAGTTGTGGAAAAAATGAAAAATGTGAGACACCAAAATAAGTAATAGAAGAGACCGTTTATACCTTGTAATCAGTTTCAAAAATTATACAATTTTTTTATCAATGTTGATTTTTAAATGAGAAATTTAAGAAATTATTTTTCGAGTAGTAAGAGGGTCCTCACCTAGAAATTTCCAATCTTTTTTTTACTATAAAGCCTACTGAATCTCATCTCATTCTAGCATGTACTACAAGCGATTGACTTAAAGAATACAACAAATGGTTGTGGGTTATCTTTGTACCCCGTGACTACAACCTACTCCCACGCAGTTCACCCTCTCCTTAATCATTGCAAATTTTCTCAGTGGACTATCTTAGGACCAAGTACCTATGAAAGAGTCACATGTTTATTCTATTATTTTCCCAAGAGCACATGACCATCCTTGACTTGAACCAGAGGCCTTGGTCGTGAAGTAGACCACTACGGATTTGTGGCAGAAGATTGTTTTGAGAAGCTTAGCAATTGGAAAAGAAAGCTAGTGTCCTATGGGAACCGGATAATCCTTATCAAAGCAACACACACTACACTACTGATGTTTATGTTTTCATTTTTTGGGATAGCAAAAGGACTAGAAAAAAATGCACTACTACTAGTCCAGGTTCTTTTGGAAATCTTATGAGTAGAAACAAAAGTATAGGTTATATGTATATGTATAGTATTAATTGCAGATCAAAAGACCAAATGTTGCAGCTACTGAATAATGTGTGCCTATATGGAACCAGAAGAACATGATGATGCAACTGCTAGTGTTAAGAATGCATATCCGATATCATGTGATGAATACTGAGATCAAATGTTCGATGCTTGCCTAAATTACCAAATTTGAAACAACAATTCAAGAATGTCAAGGCTTACGATATCATCGAGAGTCTCAAGTGCATTTTCCAGGCACAAGCTAGAACTGATTAGTATAATGTCTTAGTAGAACCTTTAGAATGCATACTGAGGGCAGGCAATCCATTCGGACAACATTTAAATAAGGTAATTGGTTATGTGCACAGCTTGGAGAAACTCGGGTTCCTAATTGGTCAAGAGTTGGTGAAAACATGATTATAGCTTCTCTTCCGTCAGGCTATGTCCTAATCATGTCGAACCATATGCATGTCCTGGATAAGAACGACAAGAAGAGTTGTCATTTTCTGTAGGTTGTGTTATCTAGATGCCATGTCGAGGTAGTCAATCTCCTTCTTGTTTCAAAGCATATGGTTTCCCCTGATTTCCCGGTGCCTACTTTTCCTACATATGTTATTGATGTACATTTACTTGAATAATCTAATTTGGCAGGGGTTGCACACCTGATACATTGAATGGTTGTACACTAACACTGTTAGATCAGTTTTATTTTTGTTGTTAACATGACTACATTATGAATATATGTGTGTGGGCTATATATAGCCACACCCTCAAGTAAGGTACAAGAGCTATCTCCAATTGCTGTATTTACTAGCTTGGTATGTACTTGGTAGGTTCCAATATATCTTGTTAATTAGATCAGAGTAGGCACCATGTATCGATTTTTGGCAGACAATAGCAAATGCTTGCATAACCAAATTAAATATCCAAAGATATATGAAATTTGAAGGCTCTCGCTTTTACATTGCAAGCAAGAGGCCCATGAAAGATGGCTCATCAAGGTTGATTTGTCGACTCATTTCATTTCACGGTAACATTTGTGAATCATACATAGAGCTAACAATTGTCCTTATGTTAGTCTAACGAGAGTGGAGCTATTACAATATATCATCAACTTCCATTCGTCAATGTTCCATGTAATACGCAATGGGCAAGAAGTTGCGCTCAATTATATTGCGCCATCTGTTCGCAGCTAGACCGCATAAAAAAATGAAGGAGATTTAACTCATGATCGAAAGATGCAAGACAAGGCGTGTGTCACACTCTAGTGCAACCGATGGCTGCTGAAAACTTGCGACAAGATCAAACGAACTTGAGGAGGGTCGGAGCCCGGAAGACTGACTCAAAGAAGGAGTTCCGCCATTCGTCCAAACACCACCCCTGCGATAACTAAACCCTACCTATCTACTAGCGGGAGTCGAGACACCAATATTCTCTTTCGCGCCGCTGAAGCGGCAGGCGGAGGGGAGGCGAATCCCCATGCTCGTTGATGGAGACCGAGGGGAGGAAGGCTTTTCCAGGTCGCCTTGGAGAGAGGAAAGAAAAGCCTACACGCCGTTCGATTCTGTTTTAATAGTAGAGATTTTACCGTTTTATGATACCTAGAGTGTTGGATGGTCAGCCATGCGCAGTTGTCTAAAGACAAAAGGAAACCATCGCATACCAACCAGTCCACTTGTGGAGACGCATAAATCTTGATGCAAGAAATCCAATGACTTTGGTATGACTGAGATTATATCCCCAGCCGGCTGACTAGTAAATTTATTATCCATATATAAATATTGCAGTGCCGAAGCCGCTGGCAAACAAGGAACCTACAAATAGCACAAGCCCGAATGTTTCCTCGTCACATCGTTTGTTTAGTTTTTAAGATCCACAAAAATATTATATTTTTAAAGAAAAGCTTAGAAATTTTTGCAACAAAATTTGGAAAAACCTAAATGAAAAACTGATTTCAAAAACCAAATCAACCTGCTGGAAAGTACATAAACCAGCAGTACTATCCATATACCTACTCATAAATGGAGAAAGGTTTATATCCGTCCGTCACGCAAATTTCCACCGAGGTTGCAAAATATTACCGACTGATCCCAGCCATACACAGGAATCAAACTCGCAACAACCTGCTCGCGAAGGAATCTAGCTAGCCAGTGGAGCTTGTGAGTTTGTGTGACTATTACGCCACCCCAAATGCTAAGAAATTAACTGCAGGGGAGGATCAGAATATTATTAGATTTTTTTCGAAACATTTCATGAAATGTAGAATAATTCTATGTAACGCCAAGCATTTTTTGACAAATACGAAAGAGTAGCAGCGTAAGTCAACATTACTCAAGAAATTAAGAAACACATACAATTTATTAAATTCCAATCCCTTTTGAAAATGTGAGTAATTTTTTGAAAACACAAAATAATCTTTGAAAAAATTGGAACAAAATTTGAAAAACGAGAACAGGAAAGTGAAATTATGAAAAATATTTGAAATTTTGAACAAATTTCGAAAACACACATGAAATTTGAACCTCCAAACTTTTTTTAAACACAAAAAATTATAAATTCCGAACATTTTTTAGAATGAGGAACAAAATATGGAATTCTAAACTTGTTTGAAAACACAAACAAAAAATAAATAAATTCAGAACATATTTTTTGAAAATGTGATTTTTTTTATAAAATGAGAACAAAATTTTGAAACTCGGAACACTTCTCTACATGATTTTCTTTGGAAAATCCGAATTTGTTTTAACATTGTGAACAGTTTTTGAAAATGTTAACAAAATTCTAAAATTTCAAAGTTTTTTTAGAACATGAACAAAACTCCAAACATTTTTTGAAGATGTGAACAAATTTTAAAATTCCAAACATTTTTTGAAATTGTGAACAAAATTTTGAAAATGTGAACTAAATTTGGAATCTTTGAACTTCTTTGGAATTGTAACCAAAAAAGTGAAAACAGGAACATTTTTTTGAAATTGCGAACAATTTTTTGAAAATATGAACAAATTTTGAGAACAAGAACAATTTTTAAAAACTTTGAACAATATTTGAACTTTTTGAAAAGCTTAAAAAGGAAAAGAAAAAACAATATTGAAGAAAAACGAAAAAAAAGAAAGAACAGAAAAAGACATTGAAGAAAACCCGAAAAAACCAGTAGAAGGAAATAAAGAGAAAAAACCCGGTTCAGTGATAGAAAGTTCCCGGAACCAGTCGGCACCCACTTGTGGTCACGCTTGAAAGTGCACAGTTCGACTCAACGAGCATAGGGGAATTCCGCGAGTGCCTTGTGCGATATTCCCCTCCATGCTGTCGGCCCTTTTCTTATAAATGTTGTTGCGAAATTCTCTATGGGCTAGATTAGGCCCAGGTAGATATGAAACAGTCACATTACTATTCTATTATTTTCCCTGGCACAACTTCATCGTAGACTTGAAGAAGAGACCTTAGACGTGAAGTAAATTTTCATGGTTTTGTTATTGCGATACTAAATGCTGGTGAAAATATGATACATAAAGAATAGGTATATAATTATAGTACATGTATCTCACCAACATACGTTTTTAATAAACTAATTGGCTATTAGTGCAACAATAATATTAAGTAATTTTGACACATGTTGATTGGACATTCTTGCGCACAAAGACATGTCTGGGATTCCCTAACAAAAAGACATGTCTGGGACGGAGGGAAAAGGTCACAAAATCTTTCATCAAGTCATGCTTCATGGCTGTAAAAGGGGCGGTCAATCCCGAACACAAAGGAAAGACTTGAAACATGTCGGCTTGGCAACTTGTTGCCACGCTTTCCAAGCCGTTAGTCAGACCTTGCCTCTGCCACTGCCACCATCTAATGAATCTCTCACACCACAAACTAAGAGAGGAGTTTACCATCAAAACTGAAGGGAAGTTAAGATGGGTGCTTGACGAGCCATCAATAATATCTTCAAGATGGGCAAACGAGGTTCTATGTGCTTGAAGGAAATCTGATCATTCTTGCTTCAGGGCTTGTGGGCTCCCCTAGTTCCCTGGTGCCTCCCTTTCCTATACATATGACTGATGTGCGTACACTTAAGCAATCCCGTACGGCAGTTGTATGCAATAGATTGACCACTTGTATGCTAACCCATATACGCCATCTATTTCTGGTGCTAGCGCAACTAAATTGTGGAGCGCATATATGTGTGTACTATATATAACCACACACACTCTAGGAGTACTTCTGCGGCTGCTACTTCTGGTGGGTCGGCCACATCACAGGCCACACGGCTCGGCTCAGGATTCGCTGCGGAAAGCGGATCTGAGGAGTCTCCAGGATCCTCTGCGGTTAATTCTGCTGCGTCAGCTCCTGTGCCACCTCCAACTACGGCTTCACATGTCATGACTCGGCTTCAAAAAGGTATACGAAATCCAAAAGTTAGAACTAACGGCACCATTACATATGGTATGCTATGTATCACAGAAGAACCAGCAAAGTTAGAAGATGCCTTAGGGGATCCAAGATGGAAAATTGCAATGGATGAGGAATACTCAGCTCTCATGAGGAACAAGACTTGGCATCTTGTACCTGAAAACGAGGTAAAAATATTATTGACTGCAAGTGGGTTTACAGAATCAAGAAAAAGGCAGATGGCACCATTGACAGGTATAAAGCACGCTTAGTTGCAAAAGGTTTTAAACAATGTTATGGTTTGGACTATGAAGACACCTTTAGTCCTGTTGTTAAAGCTGCAACCATTAGGCTTGTGCTAGCAATTGCTGTGTCCAGGGGATGGAGTCTGAGACAGCTAGACGTTCAGAATGCGTTTTTGCATGGTGTTCTGGAAGAGGAGGTTTACATGAGACAACCACCTGGGTATGAAAGTAAGAAAACACCTCATTATGTGTGTAAGCTTGACAAGGCACTTTATGGTTTGAAACAGGCACCAAGGGCATGGTATTCAAGGTTGAGTTCTTAGTTGAAGTACCTTGGTTTTGATGCATCCAAGGCTGATACATCATTGTTCATTTATAACAAAGCAAGTACAACTATATTTGTGTTAATATATGTTGATGATATCATAGTGGCAAGCTCCTCTCAAAATGCCACTAATGCTCTTTTGAGTGATCTGAGTGCAAAGTTTGCCTTGAAGGACCTCGGTGATCTACACTTCTTTTTAGGTATTGAAGTTAAGAAGATTCAAGATGGTATAGTACTGAATCAGGAAAAATATGCCACAGAACTCCTAGCTCGTATGGGAATGAAGGACTGTAAGCCTTCACCCACACCATTGTCTCCTTCAGAAAAACTTTCAGCCTTTGAAGGAGAGCCACTTAAGGAAAAAGAGAGCACAAGATACAGGAGTGCAGTAGGAGCTTTGCAGTATCTGGCACTGACAAGACCAGATATATTTTTTGCTGCTAACAAGGTTTGTCAGTATCTTCATGCACCTACCACTGTACACTGGACAACTGTTAAGAGAATTGTACGGTATATAAAGCATACCGTGAGTTTAGGCCTTCAGTTCAGACGCTCTAACTCATCTCTTGCTAGTGCTTTCTCTGATGCTGACTAAGCAGAATGCAGTGATGACAGAAAGTCAACTGGAGGTTTTGCAGTTTTCTTTGGCTCAAATCTCATTTCTTGGAGTGCTAGAAAATAGGCCACAGTGTCCAGATCAAGTACTAAAGCTGAATACAAGTCACTAGCAAATGCTACTGCTGAAATCATTTGGGTTGAATCATTGCTCAATGAGTTGGGAGTTAAGCAGCGTCATGTGTCATGTTTGTGGTGTGACAACTTAGGAGCCACATATCTTTCTGCAAATCCAGTGTTCCATGGCAGAACCAAGCATATAGAAATTGACTTTCACTTTGTAAGAGAAAGGGTTGCAGAAAAGAAGTTAGACATACGATTCATCCCTTCCAGAGATCAAGTTGCAGATGGATTCACTAAAGCTTTGCCAGTCAAGCCCTTCAAGGAATTCAAAAAGAATCTTAATGTAGGATAGTTGAGATTAAGGGAGGGTGTTAGACTTAGAGATATATTCCTGTAATCTCAAACTAATTGTATCTCTTCCTCTCACGTAGCTTCTCCTATGCCTTCTGTAACAAACCGAATCCCAAGAGGTCGGTAATTCCTTGTAAGCCACGGCAGGGGCGTTTCCTGTCGCTAATCAATATATACACACGCGGCTCCCTCACAAGGGAGTAGGAACGCTTCCCATCTAACAAAGGGTTGGGTGGAAATTGGCACTAGTGCGTTGAGAGAGGCATGTTTCATGTCAAGAGCGAGGACCCATGCCGTGTCATCTTCAGCCTTTACCTTGGCCCTTATGTAGAGAAGATAGTCATCTTGGATGCTCAGGGTGTGGTTAATAAAAATGAGGTTCTTCAGTTCCAATTGTTTGGTCTCGTCATCCAGCAGCTCAGGCAATACAGCGGAATAGCTCCTGCCGACCGAGGTTTCAGCAACATCAACCATGTGGCCGTCGCGCCAATCATCCCAAGCTACAACACTGCTTCTGCTTCCATAGCACCACCAGCGACGCCCCAACTGAAGGAGCCGCAGACCTCACCGCTGAAGTCTGGCAAGGAGAAGCACGTGGCATTGGTGAGAGTGGAGGAGACGCGGCCTATATGGTAGAATTTGATAGACGCGGCCTGCCTTGACCTCCCTCCCAACTCAGCCGGAGGCAGACCCTACCTCGGTAAGAGCGGGGGAGAGGTTGCCCACCTCGGCCTCCCTCCCACCGTCGAAGCTCGCATCGTGGGACTAGGGGAGGCGCCCTCCAGCCGATCCCCCAAGGTCAAGTCACCATGCCAACTCTGATATAATGATCAAGATATGTGGAAACCAACCAGCTGAGTGCCAAGCTAGTAAATACTCTAGTACATTAATTGTAGCTAGCTCTTGAGCGGTACTCATGCGGTGTGAGACTATATATAGTCTTACGTTTATATAAAGTTCACAATTTTGCTGCAGTAGCGACCAAAACGGAAAGGATATATCAGGATTAGTGTGCAACTGCTCAATGTACTAGGTGTACAACCAATACTGCAATAGATCAACCGTCTAACTGTTTTTTCTTTTTTTGAAAGATCCAGCTCGGCTGGAATTCATTCCATTAAGCAGAGAGAGGGCGGAAACAATTGTTGATCAAGTGATCATGGGGTGAAAAGAAAATTACAGGACTGTGCGTTCAGGCAGGGGTGCTCATATACGCAATCTTTCACGGTACGTCCCCGAATGGGTGCTCCATGGATTTTGCTCTGACGATCCTCCATTGCTCCATGTCCCGCCTGCAAGCTTCATTGATGCTCCTCACGCTTGCTATCTTTTCTCTGAACGTGCATGCATTGTGCTTGATCCAAATCTCCCAAGATACAAGGGCCAGCAGCGATTTGGTCCCTCTGCGGGTGCTTATGGAGGCGTGGTAGATAATCCTTTGAACGCGGTTGCCCGTAGTCGTTCCCGCGCTCCAGCAGGAGTGAGCTAGGGCGTTGCAGCCTCGCCATGAACCGTCTAACTATACATGCATAATTCATATATGTAGGAAAAGGATGCACCCGGAAATGAGTGAAAACCGTATGCTACTGAGCTGCTTATCATCATGTGTCACCGCGTTGCTATTCACGCGCGGGGTTGGACACATCACACATCATTCCTTCTAAAAACCGTTCACTTAGGAACGTTCCCTCAATGCCTGGCTTTTTTTATATATTCTTTCACAGAAAAACCTACGTTTCGAATGGCCGGTGCGCCTAATCAGACGGCTCCTTAGGCGGATGATATTTTGCAAATATCATCCTAGTGATTTGTAGTAGCGGCCAGTTTATTTTACAAGATGAGGTGGTGGTTTTCTTATGATAACTAATAGGGGAAGGAAAGCCCCCACACTAACATTGGGGTTGGGGAGGGGGGGGGCTGTTGGAAAAATGAGCAAATTAGTACGAGATTTAATCTGAATAAATAGGAAATAGATAACGACAGCAATAGCAGAGATTAAACTAATCATGCGAACTAGCATAGTAGATGAACAGATCACATCTAGGGCACATACTAGAAACATGAATTCTACCACGATCTCGAACAAGAAGGATAGAATAACATACAGTGCAGCACCGCTAGCGTTGACGTTGTCACCCATGTCGTCGAGGATGAGGTTGCCGAGGTCGGGGAAGAAGTCATCGCTGCCAGCAGTCGCGCGAGCGCGCTCCCCAAAAACCTAATCGCCCCTCTCCCGTACAGGATCACGAGAGGCAGGGTTCCGGAGGCCTGCTGTCCCTTCTCCCGGTGCACGCTGAAAGGAGGGATGGAGAAGACTTGCTTGGCGGCGCAATGATCTGGAACGGTGGTGAGAAACCATACGAAGCGGCGGCGGCTAGGGTAGACGTCTGCCTGACTATATAGTGCGGGCCGGGTAGGTCGTGAGAGTAAACCCCACGTCCGAGTCGTCATGATCCAAAAGAATCGGAAACGGTTCAGTAAGACAACGTGCATAGCTCTGTCCTCGGCTCGGCTCAACCCCGCAACCTGCAGCGCGGCGCGGCGCGGCGCGGCGTGCGGCGCGTCGTGACGAGGCGTGGCGAGGCGAGCGAAGAGGAGGAGCGCGCGTGTAGGTCTCCTCTTCTCATGCTCATACAAGTGGTAGAAGAGCTCACCTTATAAAGAGGTGCAACTCTCTCTCAACTTCCGGGGCGGGACTAAACTTTAGTCTCACTCACTCCACTCACATGTGTGTATGAATGGGCCAAGAGAATTTCAGAATTTTAGTTGGGCTTTGGGCCAAAGGCCTACTAGCAAAATTCCAACAATCCCCCACAAAGTCTCATTGGCACATCTCATCATTTAGTTTCAAAACATTGTTTATATACCGGTGCTTAGTGGAGACTGTGAAGTTGAACTTCCACTTAGAGATTTATGCTACACTAGATCACAACTTGAATAGTGGACTATGCCTTGAACTACAAGTTTTCTGCGAGACTAGTTTCACACAAATTCTTGACCGATACTAGGCTGCCGCAAGGCTTCCCCGCGGGTGGAGCGTATACGTCATACTCCAGGGCCTTTTCATGAATTTATTAGAGAACACCCAATTCTCACAGACTGCGACGTTAACAGTCAAATTCATATAGGTGTGTGTTCCTCAGAAGATGTTCTACAGGACAACATCTTTGCTTACCCGAATAAGCCACTTGGAACACATTAAGATAAGTATCAATCTGCCATGCAGATCAGGAGAGTATTGCATCTTCATGGAGTGGGATAGTGTCGGTGTCAAAACTGGCGGATCTCGGGTAGGGGGTCCCGAACTGTGCGTCTAGGCCGGATGGTAACAGGAGGCAAGGGACACGAAGTTTTACCCAGGTTCGGTCCCTCTCGATGGAGGTAAAACCCTACGTCCTGCTTGATTAATATTGATGATATGGGTAGTACAAGAGTAGATCTACCACGAGATCAGAGAGGCCAAACCCTAGAAGCTAGCCTATGGTATGATTGTTGTGTATGAATATGATGTCCTACGGACTAAAATCCTCCGGTTTATATAGACACCGGATAGGGTTAGGGTTACATAGAGTCAGTTACAATGGTAGGAGATCTACATATCCGTATCGCCAAGCTTGCCTTCCACGCTAAGGAAAGTCCCTTCTGCACACAGGACGAAGTCTTCAATCTTGTATCTTCGTAGTCTAGGAGTCCGGCTAAAGGTATAGTCCGGCCATCCAGACACCCCCTAATCCAGGACTCCCTCAGTAGCCCCTGAACCAGGCTTCAATGACGACGAGTCCGGCGCGCAGATTGTCTTCGGCATTGCAAGGCGGGTTCCTCCTCCAAGCACTTCATAGAAGATTTTGAACACAAAGATAGTGTCCGGCTCTGCAAAATAAGTTTCCACATATTGCCATAGAGAGAATAATATTTACACAAATCTAATCTGCTGACGTATTCTGTAGTGTGACATCACACCATGACCAAGCTTTTATTCGATTCGTTTTACTGTCCCATCTCAGCGTCTTATGCGAGGCGGTTTCCTTGGCACATCTTGTTAAAGCAGAGATCGTGTCCCCTTATTCCGGGATTCTCATCAATACGGGCGTGGGTAACCCAACCGCTTCTAGGACTCCTAGACTATAGGCAAGTCCAAACGGCCACGGAGAGGACACTTGATATTCACCCTCTTTATAAAGGGACAAGGTTTTTACTTTTTCCCTCCCGTGCTCAATCGAATCCTTCCCCCAGCTCAAGTTCAAACACCCAAGGTTTAGGTCAGGCGCTCCGAACCCTCAATCATGTCCGGATCTAGCCTTCAAGGCCGATGGATGCCTTCCTCCGTCACAGAAGAAGACATCAAAAAGTTGAGGGAGGCCAGATATCTGACCGCCGAGGTTTTGCATTGGCTGCCCGCCCGAGGGAAGGCTGTCCCCTCCCCTGAACCCAACGAGAACGTCGTGTTCGTCTCCCACTTCCTCCGAGGTCTAGGCCTTGCTCTGGATCCTTTCGCTAGGGGTTTGATGTATTATTACGGGCTAGATTTCCATGATCTAGCTCCGGACTCCTTTCTTCATATCACGACATTTATTGTCGTGTGCGAGGCCTTCCTCCGGGTTACCCATCACTTTGGCCTGTGGCTCAAGACTTTTGAAGTAAAGCCGAAGATGATCGAGGGGCAACATGCAGCGTGCGGAGGTGCCTCAGTACGCAAGATGAAGGGAGCCCCCTGGCCCAAAGGTTCCATTCCAGAGGTATCTGAATTGTGGCAACAGGAGTGGTTCTACATCACAGCTCCTAGAAGTGCCAAGTGGGCGGCCGCCCCTGTTTTCCGCTCGGGCCCTCCACCACAACTGATGTCATGGATCAGCAGAGGTCTGAGCTGGGGTCCAGCCAAGGACGTGCCTATTCTGCAAAGCCGCATTCGAGATCTCTTCAATGGATATTTTAGTTTGGTTGCGGTAATACAAGTTATGTTGGTTCGTCAAGTCCAGCCTTGCAAACGCCGGCCCCTTCGCTTGTGGGAGTTCAATCCCGAAGGAACGCGTGTCATTCAAATTTCCTCGGCCTGACACACGAGGAGATGTACAAGTCATTCTTCGGACCTCAGGTAGAGTGTCCGGAAATCACCGAGGACGTGGGCCTGAGCAGTAACCGCGTCGCCGAACAGGTAAGGAATCTTCCGGCCGAACATACTATCTCTCATTTGTTACGAAGTTATCTCTGAGAGTTTGCTTTTTGACCAGGACTGGCTAACAAAGGCGAAGTTGATTCGGTGTTCGGCCCCCTTCCCTGAGGGTTTGGAAAATCCGGTACTGGAAAAGATGCTCCAGGTCGCACCCTGCCCGGAGCCCTTGAAGGAAGATACCGGGGAGGATAATACGGGCGAACGCGGGCCCCCAATGCTGCCCATTCTAACCGAGGGAGCGAGCGTCTCCGTGAAGGAAGACGACCGGAGGAGGAAAAGGACTGCGCCCGGGGATTCGGAAGCCGAGGCTTCCAAACGGGAGAAGAAGTCTCCCACAGAGGGTCCTACCTCGGGGGGTGCTTTTGCCGCACTAAGTCCGCGGGGGGATCAATCCTCCAGCGAGTCGTAAGTGACTCAAAATACTTTAATAGTATAGGTATGCCATCTTTTTCTTCTAAGAAAATAACCACCACATGTATCTTTGTAGTTCGGGCCTTAGCCCCTCTCAAATGAGTTCGTCTTCGGGGGATCTTCTTCCAGAGATGATGGAGAGCGAAACGCCTCCTCCGGACTCCTCCGCTCCAGAAGCTGGCGACCCCGAAGTGTCGTCGCGGAGGGCCTCTCCGAATCCGGTGAGGCCAGAAGATAATCCCATTGACCCCCGAAGCTCCCAGTGTCCGGCTCCCGAAGAGAATAGACAAAAGAGTCCGGCACCGTCTGGTGCGCGATCGGATGTTCTGAGGGAGTTGGTGGGGCGAGCGGCCATCTCAGATGAACACCGTATGCTGATGAATACGGTGATGGAGAGAATCTTGTCCGCCGAAAGCGGATTGCATAAAGCTTTTATGAGTCTACTGACAGGCTTTGAGGTACGTAAAATAATGTATAATAGTCCTGCACATGCTAGGTGTGCCCTGTGTAGATAGTAGCCCCTGAGACTCTGGTGGTCGTCGGAAACGACGACGAACAGAGGATCATATTCCCAGGTAATAATCATACTGCCTCTATGTGCAGGTGATGGAAGCTCCGGTGGCTAGCCGGACTAGCGAGTTTGCCTATTTAAAACGGGAGTTAGATGCAACAGACGCCGACATCGAGCTTGTTAACAAAAGGCTTGACGAGGCATAGGATAAGTGTCATTATCTGGTAAACGCCACATAGGAAGAGCAGCATGATGCCAGTATCTTTAATATGTTGTGACTGCAGATGGAGCTTCCACTGTTGAAGCCTTGCGGGCAGAACTTGCCCGAGCCAAGGAACAAGCGAGGTTGGGTAATGCAGCTACTTTGAAGGCGGCCGAGGAGTTGCAAGCCGAGAAGGCCGCGCATGGCGAGAGCCGAGATAAGATGGCCAAGATGGCCATAGAATTAAAAGCCACCACCGACCGTTGCCGGGTTCTTGAAAAGGAAAACCAAGCGAAGGCATTGGACCTTGAGAAGGCTGCTGCGACGAGAAAAGACCTCCGCTCTGCTATGACGGCAAAGAAGGAGGAGCTGCAGGAAGCCGGGGATATTGTAGCTGGGAAATCCTTTATGTTGCGGAGGAAGTTTGGAGATCCACGGTATGCCCCTCTGGATCGGCTGTGGAGTTCGGAGGATGTGTATATGGATTTGGCAGCAAGCGCTGCCGATGCGGTCAAGTACTTCCAGGGTCAAACGGACCGTGAAGTGGACCAGCTGTTTTGGACACAATTCCATTCTCCCGAGCGTCCACTTTCATTGACTGACCAACTAGCTGAATGGGCCGAACTGAATAGGTTGTCTGGACGCGCCATGATGTCTGTGTCAAAACTGACGGATCTCGGGTACGGGGTCCCGAACTGTGCGTCTAGGCCGGATGGTAACAGGAGGCAAGGGACACGAAGTTTTACCCAGGTTCGGGCCCTCTCGATGGAGGTAAAACCCTACGTCCTTCTTGATTAATATTGATGATATGGGTAGTACAAGAGTAGATCTACCACGAGATCAGAGAGGCTAAACCCTAGAAGCTAACCTATGGTATGATTGTTGTGTATGAATATGATGTCCTACGGACTAAAACCCTCCGGTTTATATAGACACCGGATAGGGTTAGGGTTACATAGAGTCGGTTACAATGGTAGGAGATCTACATACCCGTATCGCCAAGCTTGCCTTCCACGCTATGGAAAGTCCCTTCTGGACACGGGACGAAGTCTTCAATCTTGTATCTTCATAGTCCAGGAGTCCGGCTGAAGGTATAGTCCGGCCATCCGGACACCCCCCTAATCCAGGACTCCCTCAGTAGCCCCTGAACCAGGCTTCAATGACGACGAGTCCGGCGCGCAGATTGTCTTCGGCATTGCAAGGCGGGTTCCTCCTCCAAGCACTTCATAGAAGATTTTGAACACAAAGATAGTGTCCGGCTCTGCAAAATAAGTTTCCACATATTGCCATAGAGAGAATAATATTTACACAAATCTAATCTGCTGACGTATTCCGTAGTGTGACATAACACCACGGCCAAGCTTTTATTCGAATCGTTTTACTGTCCCATCTCAGCGTCTTATGTGAGGCGGTTTCCTTGGCACGTCTTGTTAAAGCAGAGATCGTGTCCCCTTATTCCGGGATTCTCATCAATACGGGCGTGGGTAACCCAACCGCTTCTAGGACTCCTAGACTATAGGAAAGTCCAAACGGCCACGGAGAGGACACTTGATATTCACCCTCTTTATAAAGGGACAAGGTTTTTACTTTTTCCCTCCCGTGCTCAATCGAATCCTTCCCCCAGCTCAAGTTCAATCACCCAAGGTTCAGGTCAGGCGCTCCGAACCCTCAATCATGTCCGGATCTAGCCTTCAAGGCCGATGGATGCCTGCCTCTGTCACGGAAGAAGACATCAAAAAGTTGAGGGAGGCCAGATATCTGACCGCCGAGGTTTTGCATCGGCTGCCCGCCCGAGGGCAGGCCGTCCCCTCCCCCGAGCCCAACGAGAATGTCGTGTCCGTCTCCCACTTCCTCCGAGGTCTAGGCCTTGCTCTGGATCCTTTCGCTAGGGGTTTGATGTATTATTACGGGCTAGATTTCCATGATCTAGCTCCGGACTCCTTTCTTCATATCACGACATTTATTGTCGTGTGCGAGGCCTTCCTCCGTGTTACCCCTCACTTTGGCCTGTGGCTCAAGACTTTTGAAGTAAAGCCGAAGATGATCGAGGGGCAACATGCCTATGGAGAGGCTAAACCCTAGAAGCTAGCCTATGGTATGATTGTTGTTGTGTATGTTGTCCTACGGACTAAAACCCTCCGGTTTATATAGACACCGGATAGGGTTAGGGTTACATAGAGTCGGTTACAATGGTAGGAGATCTACATATCCGTATCGCCAAGCTTTCCTTCCACGCCAAGGAAAGTCCCTTCCGGACACGGGACGAAGTCTTCAATCTTGTATCTTCATAGTCCAGGAGTCCGGCTGAAGGTATAGTCTGGCTATCCGGACACCCCCTAATCCAGGACTCCCTCAGATAGGTAATACAGGGATACTCTCCTCCCAGCTGACCAACAGCTTGTCTCCCACTTGTACTTCACGGGATCTCCGATCACATAGAGTGGGTTACCACTATGGACAAGTCATGCGGTGGGTCTTAGACCCATCTCCATCGATGCATTATCTATCACATTACGTGATAGACCCTTTGTGAAGGGATCTGACAAATTTTTCGACGTTTGGATATAATCCAACGTAATAACTCCGGAGTTCCTCAATTTTCTGACCGATTTCAGTCTTCTCTTCACATGCCTTGATGACTTCATATTGTCCTTAGAACTGTTTATCTTGACGATCATAGTTTGATTATCATAGTTCATCAGGATAGGAGGTATTGGTTTTTCAACCATAGGCAAGTCCATCAAGAGCTCACGAAGCCACTCTGCTTCAACAGTGGCAGTGTCTAATGCTGTGAGTTCTGCTTACATAGTTGACCTCGTTAAGATGGTCTGCTTGCAAGACTTCCAAGAAACAGCGCCACCACCAAGTGTAAAAACATAACCACTTGTGACCTTAATCTCATCAGCATCAGATATCCAGTTTGAGTCACTATAACCCTCCAGTACCCTTGGATACCCGGTGTAGTGAATCCCATTGCTCGCGGTGCCTTTCAAATAGCGCATAACTCTCTCAAGCGCATGCCAATGATCATCTCCCGGTTTTGACACAAACCGACTCAGCTTGCTAACAGCAAACGAGATGTTAGACCTCGTGGCACTCGCCAAATACATAAGCGAGCCAATAATCTTAGAATACCTCAGTTGATCTCTAGCAATCCGTCGATTCTTTCGAAGCAACACACTAGCATCATATGGAGTTGGAGAAGGTCTGCAGTCGCCAAATATATAAAGTTCACAATTTTGCTGCAGTAGCGACCAAAACGGAAAGGATATATCAGGATTAGTGTGCAACTGCTAAATGTACTAGGTGTACAACCAATACTGCAATAGATCAACCGTCTGACTGTTTTTGTTTTGAAAGATCCAGCTCGACTGGCATTCATTCCATTAAGCAGAGAGAGGGCGGAAACAATTGTTGATCAAGTGATCATGGGGTGAAAATAAAATTACAGGACTGTGCGTTCAGGCAGGGGTGCTCATATACGCAATCTTTCACGGTACGTCCCCAAATGGGTGCTCCATGCATTTTGCTCTGACGATCCTCCATTGCTCCATGTCCCGCCTGCAAGCTTCAGTTATGCTCCTCACGCTTGCTGTCTTTTCTCTGAACGTGCATGCATTGTGCTTGATCCAAATCTCCCAAGATACAAGGGCCAGCAGCGATTTGGTCCCTCTGCGGGTGCTTGTGGAGGCGTGGTAGATGATCCTTTGAACGCGGTTGCCCGTAGTGGTTCCCGCGCTCCAGCAGGAGTGAGCTAGGGCGTTGCAGCCTCGCCATGAACCGTCTAACTGTACATGCATAATTCATATATGTAGGAACAGGATGCACCCGGAAATGAGTGAAAACCGTATGCTACCGAGCTGCTTATCATCATGTGTCACCGCGTTGCGATTCACGCGCGGGGTTGGACACATCACACATCATTCCTTCTAAAAACCGTTCACTTAGGAACGTTCCCTCAATGCCTGGCTTTTTTTATATATTCTTTCAGAGAAAAACCTACGTTTCGAACGGCCAGTGTGCCTAATCAGATGGCTCCTTAGGCGGATGATATTTTGTAAATATCATCCTAATGATTTGTAGTAGTGGCCAGTTTATTTTACAAGATGAGGTGGTGGTTTTCTTATGATAACTAATAGGGGAAGGAAAGCCCCCACACTAACATTGGGGTTGGGGGGGGGGCGATTTGCGATGTGGATTGCGAGAAATCTTCCGATATATTCATATTCAATCATGGCAGTACAATAAACACCAGAAATAATAAAAATTACATTCAGATCTGTAGACCACCTAGCGATGACTACAAGCACTGAAGCGAGCCGAAGGTACGCCGTCATCATCGCCCCTCCTACACCGGAGCCGGGCAAAACTTGTTGTTGAAGACAGTCGGGAAGTTGTCGTGCTAAGCCCCATATGACCAGCGCACCAGAACATCAACCGCCGCTGATGAAGAGTAGCGTAGATCGGAAGGAGCCAACCTACAGAAACACAAACATAGACAAACTACAATCAGATCCGAGCAAATGCGCCAAGGATAGATCCACCGGAGACATACCTCCACACGTCCACCGATGATCCTAGACACACCACCGGGACGGGGGCTAGGCGGGGAGAACCTTATTCCATCTTCAGGCAGCCACCGCCGTCTCGTCTTCCTGAGCAAGACACAAACCTTAACAAGACTCGAAGAAACATCTAAAAACAGAGCCCTCCCGCCGGCAAGGGCCGGGATCCACCGCGCCGCCATGGCCCTAAGGCCACAGGAGACGAGGTGGACCAGCGCTGGCGCTGGCGGGAGACAGAGGAACCATAAGCTTTTCTTGGGGAAGGAGGCGACTGGCTTGACGCTGCCGTTTTCTGTGTAGTAATCACTTGTAACTACGTACATATTCATTCTTGATCTGTAAAAAAAAGCATTTTGTACATTTGCAGAATTGAACATATTTGAATGTCAAAATATTCAAGATGCTCTCTCGAATGTTAGAACAACTCCAACAGCTCGTGTATCTTAAAAAAGTCAGCATCTACAAGAAGTTGAGGCCAAAAAAACCTCTCTAACAACTGCCACTTTGCATGATCTCATAAAAATGGCCTTTCTCCCCACAAGTTTACGCGAAGATGATCTTCATCTTCCTGTAAAGTTATGGCCACTTTGCTGGAATAGTCGGCGAGGCTTTTTTTCCCGAAGTTCTCGTAAACACTGCCGCCGCTACCTGCCACGTCTGCGCCACCAATGCCGCACTCGCCTCACCGCCGCCCGCGCTGCTGCCAGTCGCCACACCCACATCGTTGCTGCCAGCCGCCACGCCGCCTCGCGTCACCCCTCTCCGGCGGCTACTGCAGCGCCCGCCAACATGTGTGTCACTGACTGGCGGGCCCTAGCCAATTATATATTTTCATGCAATTGAAAATAAAATGAAAATGCATTTAGAGAAAGAAGTTTGTTGCTTTCAGAAAACTTCACATAACTGTTACGTGAAGGCCAAAAACTAGTTATAGTGAAATATTTGTAAGGGAACCGTCGGAGTTGCTCTTATGATTGAATGCTTTTTTTTTTAAAAAAAAGAAGGACAACTCGTGAACCCTACATTAGGATGATGCATGCAATCACATATTATTAATAATGGTAAAATTTAGCAGCCGGACAACATCAACCCATAAATAAATTAAAAAAGAAAACACCAGACATCCACTGATATCCACTAACCCCATGTTACACGACGACTTCAAAACGAATAACACACAACTCCTAGGCTACACCTTCAAGAAGGAATTATCGCTCATGCACTGATGATGGCGAGTCCAATACAAGGTTGAACTCCAGATTCTTGTTCCCGCAGCCAAGCTTCAATCCACCACCTTCAACAAGGACACGACTTAGGCGCGAGTGATATAGCCTGATCCGAGATCTTGTGTTTCCACCAGAGTGTATAGAATCATCGTTGAAGCCGCATGTACCATCACCCCTTATCTGATTACCGACTCGTCAATACCCGGATACCTCTGGAGAAGACACTAGACAACAGACGTCCCATAGCGCTTGCCTCCCGCCACTGTGGCACCATCTTCGGTCCAACAACAACAAGCTAGACATGAGACCTCCGTCAGAGCCGCCGTGGAACACATGCCGGTAGCAGACATGATTTGACATCCCCGCATGAGAGGTCGTGCGTAGCATCCGCCGGAGGCTTTACCTGTCGGCGATAGGCACTGTCCGACAACTCTGAAAGAGATGCATGTGTCACCTGCCGAGCTGCATCGAACCCGATCTGCTGACGGGGGTACGTCCCATACCGTCACCAGCCTCAGAATGGACGTCGCCACCTCGAGATTCAGACTTAGCATCATCCACATGACTCAGGGTGGACGTACCGAGCGGGCTTTTCGGCCCGCTCTTGGCCTGCTCGGTCTTGGCCCGCTCGGTCTTGGCCCGGTAAAGAAATCAGCCGGTCCGAGCCGTCAAATTAGGCACGAGAAAACGTCGGTCCGGTCCGGGCTTTGACCGGTCCGCTCGGTCGGACCGAGAAAAGGCACAGCCCAACGCACGCAGTCGCACTCTGTTCGTTCGGTCGCTCAATCCCGACGCCGCCTCCGCATCCCATCCCGGCGCCGCCGCTGCCCACCATACAGCTGCAGGAGGGAGGGAGCGCCGCCTCCGCCGGCCGCCGACCCGCCGTTGCCGTCGTTGACCACCTGCACCTCCTCCACTTTCCGCCATCTTGTCTCTCCCCTTAGTCTCGTCGATCAACACCTCCTCGTCTGCACCTGCACGCGGGGAAAGGAGTAGTGGAGGAGTAGAGGAGGGAGCGCTGCACCTGCCCGTCGTCGTCGACTGTCGCCATCTCCCCCGCCGTGGACGCTATGGAGATGAAGGAGCAGCTGCAGCAGGTCTCGCGTACAATACAGTTTCGTCAGATATAGCCGTAAGTTGTTAGAATTCAGTTTATCAGACAATAAAGTTTTCTTTAGTTTCGTCAGACAATACAGTTTCGTCAGTTGGAGCCGTAAACTGATCATTTTGCATGACGATCTCCTCCTCTGTCCTCTGTTTGCTTCATTTGCTTTCCAGAATCAAAAGGTGCCTACACAACAGCTAAACACAACAAAAACAGACTCCCAGGCAACATGACCAGCCGGTCCATTCGGTCCTCTCGGGCCTAACTGAGCTGACGCTCACACGGTCCGGTCCAGAAAAAAACGGCTTGCTGGACATCTCAGTCCAGTCCGGTCCGGACCGTCCACGGCCGGTCCAAAGCAAGGCTCGGTCAGGGACCTGACCGGCCCAGACCGCGTCCATCCTGACACATGACCACGGAGTCCGCCGCCATGGAAGAGGAGGGGCCTCCGCCCCGAATTTCGGGTGCTACAGGGAGCAGCCACCGCCGCGCTAGCCACTGTCGTCGCCCATACAATGGCAACCGCTACCACGGTCATCAGATCCGGGCACTAGGTCCCATATCCCTTGCGCACCGCCCCATGGTCAGCCGCCTGACCCCGTCGTCATGCTGACGAGCAGGCCACCACCAGATCCTCCGCTCGGGTCCACCACACCGGAATCCACTGCCGGGCACCGAGCAGGGCACACCGGTGTGCAATATCTGACCGGAGGCCACACCCGCATGCAGCCGACCCTCCACCGGGCCATCCACAGCACGCCTACACGCCGCAGCTACCAAGTCGGAACCGGACAGCCCAGCCGCCGCCCAAAGCCGTGTCCAGAGCCTTCTGCCGTGCCTCCCTGGGTCCGTCCTCCGCCGGTCGTCGCGACGCCATGGATCCGATTTCGACTGCACATTTACTCGCATCGGGATCCCGCACCACCCCCACACGCAGGAAGGGAAGGAGGACCTCCGCCACGAACGTTGGCCTGGGCTTAGCCCCGTGGCATCCTTCGGCAGCGACGGAGGGAAGGGAGGGAGGAGAGGAAGGCTCCGGCGGCTAAGGTTGGATGGCCTCCCGTGCCGCCCGAGCAGGGGATCATAACATTCAATATTTCAGTCACAACATCTCAATCTGTTTCTCGACACTCATTTTTTCTAGTTACAACATCAGTTCTTTTGCTCTCAATACATTCACTATATTTGCTGCTCTAAGTCGAAACTTGGCATCTACACACTTCAACGTCCACCTGTTAGTGTTAGGTGTGAGCAGCTAGGTGCAGCCATCGCAGTAGCCGTCGTCTTCCCTCTTGCGGTCGTGCAGGCATCAGGCTACTTGAATGGGCACTTGCTTGCCACCTCCTGCAGTCCTCTAGCGGCGTGACCTTGAGGGCATGGTGCAGTCATGGCCCATGGAAGCGGCACATGCCTTCCGTTCCGTCTTGCGGTGGTGCGGGCGTCGAGCGCGAGCAGTGGACCAACGGAGGTGCGGCCATGGCAGCAGCAGTCACCCTCCCTCCCGCGGTGGAGCTTGGTTTCACGGGCAGCATCGAGCCCGAGCAAATGGCGACGGCGAGCGAACGGCAACAGCGACGAAATGTTGTTATTCTTCAGTGTGCGATTGATCTTCAGTTTATGGACCGCACGGCCTTAGGCATTGCTTCAGCGATTGCTAGGATGGGGCATGAACAGCCGCTAGCTATCTACGTCCCACTAACATACACATTTCTAGGCGAGAGGATGGAGTTCTTGTGCACATGTACATGTAGAAGACAAATATCGAAAGCCAAGTTGCTGAGAAATTAGAAATCAAGATATTGGAGATCTGTTTTTTCCATTTTTACGGCGCTATGGATCTATGCAAGGGTGGGCGGCGGCGTATCCCTTTTTACTTGTGGGTCAGCTACTAAATTCTAAACATGAAGGAGAGACTTCGGGGTGGGAACAAGATATAATCCTTCTTGCCCTGGAGTTCATCGTTTCCCCTAGTTTCCAAATGCCTCCTTTTGAGGACGGGGCGTCGATCCGTTGGCTGGGCAGTTGGGTAGCTGCCAGCCCACCCGAGTTCGAGTCCCGACTCGGACGCACGGTGCTCGCGGTATTTCTTCTATAAAAACAAGCCAACGAGGGTTATCTCTTGGGTTGGTCTCATTTTTTTTTTCAAATGCCTCCTTTTCCTATAGTATCCTAGATTTGTGTACAATTAAGCATTCTCATGCGGCTGTGGTTGCACTTGCACACACAATAGATTGGACACTTGCACTCATACACCAGTAGGGCAACTAAATTGCGAATTTCACATACACCCGAACTATATATAGGCACACATCTCAGGAGTATTGTACAAGAGGTAGCTCCAATTAATGTGTTTATTTACTAGCTTGACATGCAGTCGGTTGGTTTCAATATTCCTTGTTATTAGACCAGAGTTGGCACTGTGCAGTAAAGTAGCACTACATCCTCTTCAATCAGGCTCTACTCGGCAGGCAGGCAGGCATGGCGCTTACTCACTAATCCTCATAGTTTGTGTGCGCAGGTTCTTAAGGTTCGTTATTACCCGGAGGGCCGCCTCGAGGAGACTGTCTTCTAGGGGAACGCTTCCTCTACTTGGCAGCGCATCCAATATGGCCTTGAGCTGTTAAAAAAGGCATTGTATGGCGTGTTGGCAATGGGAATAAAATCCGCATCTGGCGTGACCGCTGGATGCCTACTGAACCGTCGCGTCAACTCATCACCCAGCAAGGAACTTGCTGGCTCAGGAAAGTTTCGGAGCTTCTAGACGAGGCCGTCAATTGGCATTTGGACCTCCTCCAACGCCACTTCCTAGCTCCAAACGTTGACGCAATCAGGAGCATCCGTACATCGCCTCACATCATTGACGACATCATCGCGTGTGCGCCAGAGAAGAACAGTATCTTCACCGTTCTTTCCGCCTATCGCCCAGCCATGGGCGAGCGCCAACGTCCATTGGCAACCGCCACAAGCAGGGCACTGGATGGTCGTCGTGCCATCTGGAAGATCATATGGGGGTGCCCTGCTCCCCCAAAGGTATGCGTGTTCGCATGGAGAATTGTGACCAAATCCCTGGCCACTTGGGCTAACAAGTTTTCTCGACACCTAGAGCTTACTGACACCAGTCCCCTCTGTGGCGTGGAACGGGAGGACGGTTTTCACGTGCTATGCAGGTGCCCACTTGCCAGATACCTCTGACGATCCATGGAGGAAGACTGACTGATTCCCAAGGTGGAAACCATAGCAAATGATGGACCAGAGTGGCTCTTCACGCTTCTGGATCCTTTGTCGGACACGGCGCGTATGGTGGTTCTCATCATCATGTGGCGGGCATGGTACATCCGCAACAAAATCACTCATGACAAGGGCTCCTCCTCCCACAGAAGCCTCCCGTCGCTTTCTACAAGGGTACATCAACTCCTTGCTGTGCGTTCACCAATTCCCGCATGCAGATCTAGAGAAAGGAAAAATGGTCCTGCAGGATAGTGGTCGGCCTACTCATGCAAATGGGATCAAGAAACAAGAGCTCCAGTGGGAGGCGCCATCACCAGGATGGACAAAACTCAACTCCGATGGGAGCTTCGTCCAGTCCACTGGCGCGGCGGGATGTGGCATGGTCTTGAGGGATGAGAGAGGAGAACTCATTTTCACGCCATGCAGGCAATTGTTCGCATGCAATAACAGCATTCAGGCGGAGCTGGAAGTATGCTGCGAGGGTTTGTTGCTGGCCTTGCAGCGAACCAACATGCCAATCATGACGGAGATGGATAGCAGTGAACCGGTCTCTATGCTGTACACAGAGTCAGCGGATCGTTCACAATCAAGGGTGCTAGTTGAGGAGATATGCAGGATCGTTGCAGCAGAATCAAGGGAGATTTCTTTTTCGCATATTAGTCGTTTACAAAATAATGTTAGTCACGTGCTCGCCGTGTATGGACTTAGTAGAGAGAATTCCTTATTTGGCCCTTTCTTAAAATTTGCTTCCCTTTTTGGCCCAAAAAACATTTTTCTTTCCTTTTTGACACTCAAACTTCATTTTATGCCCTATTTGACATTTCCATCCATTTTTCCATCCAACTGTGTTAACTGGCACATGCAATTACAATTTTACCCGTGGTGATGGTATGTCACCACAAAGAGAAGAGAAGGGGCCTGAACCAAGAAAAAAGAGAGGAGGGGGGGATCGAGAGTGCTACCTGTGATGTCGCTAGCGGGAGCACCGCTCCTGTGTCGCTGGAGCTTGCCATGTGCTCGTGCGCGTCGATGCTGCTCCTAGATGATGTTCGACCAAGTCAACCACACTCACTATATCTCCCACATGCATGTCGGCGCGCTCACGCAATACACTTTCTAATGACGAGGTGCGACCATGAACTGACGATGATAATAACGATGAACCAAGCTCTGTACGATGCACGCACCGTAATACAGAGTTGGCTTCCTGAGTCCCTAATCGATCCTTTGCTTGAACGTTTACTAGCTAGTAAGCTAGTAGTACTAGTACATGCGAGCACTTCTAACCGCACATATTCCAATCGTTCTAGCTAGCACATACTGCCGGAGAGCAAGCTGCAGACGGCCATCCCGGCGCGTCGACGATGCTCGGAACCCGCGGACCTTCCGCACCGTGGCGCCGCTTCCGAAGAGGGAGTAGCAGTGGCAGCCGCCCTTTGGCCAGCGGCGGCGCACGGCAAGAGGTCGGCAAAGCCGGGCGCGCGCGCCAGGATCTCCAGCTCGACGTCTTCCGGCAGCCATCAGCGAGAGCGCAGCGCGTGCGTGCATGCCAGTGCCGTTACGCGTGTGTGCATGTCATCGCTGGTATGCGCACGTACGCATCAGGCAAGCATGATTAGTTTTTCCCTCTAATTAACTTAGGTACGTACCCAATGGACGCTATCTAGCTAAGAGATGCATGCATATCAGACAAGATTAGCTACAAACCTAATTGCTATACATAAGAATAATATGTGAAATTGTTGCTTATACTGAGCTTTCTTTCTTTCCTTGCAAAGAAACCTCTTTTTTACTACTTTTTAGGTCTATTACTACTATTGAATATTTGAACCACATAAATTTGTTGAATTTTGAATTATATAATTTTGTTGAATTTATTTTCTACCATGATAAAAATTTCCGCAGTAATGCGCGAGGAATCATCTAGTTTATTCAACACCACACAACATATCACATCATTCATGTGTTTGTATGTAAATAATCTGATCACAAACTACACTATGGGTAAAACAGTCTTTTTAGTTCAGACTTAACACCGTTAGTGGCCAAAACTGACGGAAGTGTCATATAGGGAATAAAATGAAGTTTGAGTGTCAAAAAGGGAAGAAAAGAAAATTTTGGGCCAAAAAGGGAAGTAAAATTTAAGAAATGACCAAATAAGGAATTCTCTCGACTTAGTACCCGCCGCACGACTGTTTGGTTGCGTTCGGGCCTAGACTGTATGGTAAACCTTTCAAAGGCTGAGAAGGCTCCTTGAGTTAATGAAATCTCTCTTTACCCCGCAAAAAAAGTAGCACCATAGCAAAATCATGGCAAAGTGTGGAGATTGTAAGCCGAGTGTAAATATACGGGTACTTGGTTTGTAGTTGGCTAAAGCGAATACAAACAGGAAAGAAAACATGGCAAACAGGTACGCTTGGCTTACTTTACAATAAGCGTAAACTCAGCTTATAGAGAGAGCTCGGCATACAAAACAAAAAACACTCGGCTTACATAGGCGTCTCAGCAACGTCCCCTGCCACATGGCGATCGTGGAGGTAGTTGATGGCTCTGTGTGTCCGCAACCTATAAACCAAGTGTAAGTCACAATGCACTCGGCTTACTTATGGACATATTTCATTTTAAAAGCATGTGAAATATAAGCTGATTACCCAAAAATGACACCCGGCCTACAGTTTGCATAATTTTTCTGTAAAACTATATCCGATATACAAAATTGAATTTATAATGTTTTCCATTGCATTTATGTTTACATATTGTGTTCTACTTATTTCCCTTCTTTCTCACCCGTTCTCTCTCAGCTATTTTCATCGCCCTTTCGATGAACTCAATTTATTTCTCAACCTCTCTCTAATTACCACCACTTTACCACTTTAAGTTGTTTTAATATCTTAGCCTCTTCACACCCCCTAGTGTACCCATATTAGAAACACATGCAAAAGGACAAGTGATACGTCTCCGTCGTATCTATAATTTTTGATTGTTCCATGCCAATATTCTATAACTTCTATATACTTTTTGACAACTTTTTATACTATTTTTGGGACTAACATATTGATCCAGTGCCCAGTGCCAGTTCCTGTCTGTTGCATGTTTTTGGTTTCGCAGAATATCCATATCAAACGGAATCCAAACGGGATAAGAATGGACGGAGAATTATTTTGGAATATTTGTGATTTTTGGAAAGAAAATCAATGCGAGACGGTGCCCGAGGTGACCACGAGGGTGGGGCCCACGGCCACTACAGGCAGGCGCGCCCCCCACCCTCGTGGGCCCCTCGTAAGGCGGTTGATGCTCTACTTTGGCCGCAAGAAAGCTAATTTTTGAAAAAAAGATCTGGGCGAAGGTTTCAATCCAATCGGAGTTACGGATCTCCGGATATAAAAGAAACGATGAAAGGGCAGCAGAACAGAATGCATAAACAGAGAGAGACAGAGAGATAGATCCAATCTCGGAGGGGCTCTCGCCCCTCCCACGCCATGGAGGCCAAGGACCAGAGGGGAAACCCTTCTCCCATCTAGGGAGGAGGTCAAGGAAGAAGAAGACTAAGGGGCCCCCTCTCCCCTTCTCTTCCGGTGGCGCCAGAACGCCGCCGTGGCCATCATCATCACCGCAATCTTCACCAACAACTTCACCGCCATCATCACCAACTCTTCCCGCCCCCCTCTATGCAGCGGTGTAACCCCTCTCTTACCCATTGTAGTCTCTACTTAAACATGGTGCTCAACGCTATATATTATTTCCCAATGATGTATGGCTATCCTATGATGTTTGAGTAGATCCATTTTGTCCGATGGGCTATTTGATGATCAAGATTGGTTTGAGTTGCATGTTTCACTATTGGTGCTGTCCTATGGTGCTCTCCGTGTCGCGCAAGCGTGAGGGATCCCCGTTGTAGGGTGTTGCAATACGTTCATGATTCGCTTATAGTGGGTTGCGTGAGTGACTGAAACACAAACCCGAGTAAGGGGGTTGTTGCGTATGGGATAAAGAGGACTTTATACTTTAATGCTATGGTTGGGTTTTACCTTAATGATCTTTAGTAGTTGTGGATGCTTGCTAGAGTTCCAATCATAAGTGCATATGATCCAAGTAGAGAAAGTATGTTAGCTTATGCCTCTCCCTCATATAAAATTACAATAATGATTACCGGTCTAGTTATCAATTGCCTAGGGATCACAAATAACTTTCTCGTAACAAAACACTATTTACTAAAACTAATTTAGTTGTGTCTTTATCTAGACAGCCCCTAGCTTTTATTTACGCGCTCTTTATTACCTTGCAAACCTATCCAACAACACCTACAAAGTACTTCTAGTTTCATACTTGTTCTAGGTAAAGCGAATGTCAAGAGTGCGTAGAGTTGTATCGGTGGTCGATAGAACTTGAGGGAATATTTGTTCTGCCTTTAGCTCCTCGTTGGGTTCAACACTCTTACTTATCGAAAATTGTTGCGATCCCCTATACTTGTATCAAGACCTTTTTCTGGCTCCGTTGCCGGGGAGCAATAGGGTGGGGTGAATATTCTCGTGTGGGCTTGTTTTCTTTATCACTAAGTAATTTTTATTTGCTGTTCTTAATTGTTCTTTATCTTTAGTTATGGATATGGAACACGAAATACCAAAAAAATTAGGTGTACTTTCTGCTCATGGAGATGGGGAACCTCCTAAAACCCTCGATGCTGTTTATGTGAAAGATATTATGTACTACTTTAATAATCCTGAGAAAACCCCATTCAATTATGTAATGGGAGTAACGTTGGATCAACGTGAATAGTTTAGGGATTACCGCTTGACACAAAAAGGGAAACTATTATGGGATCAAATTCATATATTGAATTGGTATGCTAGGCAACTATGCTTGAGATATGATTATACTTGTTGCTCTGAGATGAAGGCTCCACACCTTCCCTTTTTATGCGAATTTAATGATAATAAACCTTAGCTTCTTATGCTAGAGGTATACATGATTACTATGATGTGGAACAAATATAAGAATTTTTGCTTTTATGGGTGCTTATGAAATTGAATCTTTGTTTAAAGAGTTTGAAAATTTTGATGATTCAGTTTATAGACCTGAAAATTTAGCTATCCTTAAATATTGTTATGAGAATTATGAATACAATTACGATATTAATGCACTTATTGAGAAAGTCTCCGCTGTCCAAGAAGAGATTAATATTTTGTAGGAGTCTATGGAAGAAGAAATTGATGAAACTGTGAGCTCATTGGATGAAAAAGATGAGGAGGAGAGCGAAGAACAAAAGGAGGAAGAGCGGATTGATCACCCGTGCCCACCTTCTAATGAGAGCAACTCTTCAACTCATACATTGTTTAATTTCCCTTCGTTCTTACCGAAGGATGAATGCTATGATAATTGCTAAGATCCCGTTGATTCTTTTGAAATATCCCTTTTTGATGATGCTTGCTATGCTTGTGGCCAAGATGCCAATATGAATTATGCTTATGGAGATGAACTTGCCATAGTTCCTTATGTTAAACATGAAATTTTTGCTATTGCACCCATGCATGATAGCCCTGTTATCTTTTTGAATTCTCCCGACTACACTATATCGGAGAAGTTTGCACTTATTAAGGATTACATTGATGGGTTGTGTTTCACTACTACACATGATGATTTTGATAGATATAATATGCATGTGCTTGCTGCTCCTACTTGCAATTATTATGAGAGAGGAACTATATCTCCACATCTATATATGTTTCCAATACGATAAAATTGCAAGAAACTGTTTATACTATGCATTGGCCTTTACTTTGTGTGCATGAATTGTTTTTATGACATGCCGATGCATAGGAAGAGAGTTAGACTTCGTTGTTGCATGATATATGTTACTTTGTGCTCACTACTAAATTTCAAATCATTGTTAATTAAAATTGTCTTTGATATATCTTGGGATCCGGATGGATCCATTACTTGACACTATATGCCTAGCTTAATGGCTTTAAAGAAAACGCTGCATGGGAGACAACCCGGAAGTTTTAGAGAGTCATTTATTTCTGTTGAGTGCTTTCATATAGTTTAAAAACAACAAAAGTAAAGAGGGGAACCCAAAACTTTTTTCAAAAAGGAAAGTGAAAGTGAGAAAGACAAGCATTGTTGAAGTGGGAGAGCTCCTTGAACTTTGTTCATGCTCACGGCAACTTTGTGAATCTTGATTACAGAAACTTTTCAACAAAAATAATTATCCCCTTGTACAATTCCATTGTACTATAAAAATAATGTGCCAAGGTTTGCCTTTAGGATGTTTACATTTGCTTGATGGTTTGTACGGTGCAGGACAGAAACTTTGGCTGTAGTGCGCGATTTTACATTTTTAGCTGGAACATCAAACGGTTCTGATTCTTTTACACTGTTTTTATATACAAATTGTTTATTTTTCCTAATTTTGGCAGAATTTTTCAAGTATCAGAAGTATGGTGAATGTTTAGATTATTACAGACTGTTCTGTTTTAGACAGATTCTGTTTTTGATGCATAGTTTGCTTGTTTTGATGAAACTATCAATTTATATTAGTGGATTAAGCCATCAAAAAGTTATACTACAGTATAAACAATGCAAAAACAAAATATGAATTGGTTTGCAACAGTACTTAGAGTAGTGATTTGCTTTATTATACTAACGGATCTTATCGAGTTTTCTGTTGAAGTTTTGTGTGGATGAAGTGTTCAATGATCGAGAAGGTCTCGATGTGAGAAGAAGGAAGAGAGGCAAGAGATCAAGCTTGGGGATGCCCGAGGCACCCCAAGTAAATATTCAAGGAGACTCAAGCGTCTAAGCTTGGGGATGCCCCGGAAGGCATCCCCTCCTTCTTCAACAAATATCGGTATGTTTTCACATTTGTTTCATTCATGCGATATGTGCAATCTTGGAGCTTCTTTTGCTTTAGTTTTCTCTTTTATTTTATGCACCATGCTGGTGTGAGATAGTCCTTGGTTGATTTATAAAATTCTCTATGCACTTCACTTATATCTTTTGAGTATGGCTTTATAGAATGCTTCATGTGCTTCACTTATACCATTTGAAGCTTGAATTGCTTGTTTCTCTTTACATAGACAACCGTCATTTGTAGAATGCTCTTTTGCTTCACTTATATTTGTTAGAGCGTGGGCACATCTTTTGTAGAAATAATTGAACCCTCGTGCTTCACTTATATCTATTTAGAGAGATGACAGGAACTGGTTATTCACATGGTTAGTCATAAAACCCTACATAAAACTTGTAGATCACTGAATATGATATGTTTGATTCCTTGCAATAGTTTTGCGATATAAAGGTGGTGATATTAGAGTCGTGCTAGTTGAGTAATTATGAAATTGAGAAATACTTGTGTTGAGGTTTGCAAGTCCCGTAGCATGCACGTATGGTGAACCGTTATGTAACAAAGTTGGAGCATGAGGTGTTTATTGATTGTCTTCCTTATGAGTGCCGGTCGGGGACGAGCGATGGTCTTTTCCTACCAATCTATCACCCTAGGAGCAGGCGCGTAGTACTTTGTTTCGATGACTAATAGATTTTTGCAATAAGTATGTGAGTTCTTTATGACTAATGTTGAGTCCATGGATTATACGCACTCTCACCCTTCCATCATTGCTAGCTTCTTCGGTACCGTGTATTGCCCTTTCTCACCTCGAGAGTTGGTGCAAACTTCGCCGGTGCATCCAAATCCCGTGATACGATACGCTCTATCACACATAAACCTCCTTATATCTTCCTCAAAACAGCCACCATACCTACCTATTATGGCATTTCCATAAACAGTCCGAGATATATTGCCATGCAACTTCCATCATCATCATATACATGACTTGAGCATTTATTGTCATATTGCTTTACATGATCGTAAGATAGCTAGCATGATGTTTTCCTGACTTGTCTGTTTTTTGATGTCATTGCTACGCTAGATCATTGTACATCTCGGTACACCGCCGGAGGAATTCATATCGAGTCATATCTTTGTTCTAGATATCGAGTTGTAATATTTAGTTGTAAGTAAATAGAATTGTGATGATCATCATTATTAGAGCATTGCCCCAGTGAGGAAAGGATGATGGAGACTATGATTCCCCCACAAGTCGGGATGAGACTCTGGACGGAAAAAAGAGAGAAAGGCCAAAAAAAGAGAAGGCCCAAAAAAAGAAAAGAAAAAAACAAAAAAATGAGAGAAAAAGAGAGAAGGGGCAATGTTCCTATCCTTTTACCACACTTGTCCTTCAAAGTAGCACCATGTTCTTCATATAGAGAGTCTCTTGAGTTATCACTTTCATATACTAGTGAAAATTTTCATTATAGAACTTGGCTTGTATATTCCAACGATGGGCTTCCTCAAATGCCCTAGGTCTTCATGAGCAAGCAAGTTGGATGCACACCCACTTAGTTTCAGTTTAAGCTTTCATACACTTATAGCTCTAGTGCATCCGTTGCATGGCAATCCCTACTCCTCACATTGACATCAATTGATGGGCATCTCCATAGCCCGTTGATTAGCCGCGTCGATGTGAGACTTTCTCCTTTTTTTCTTCTCCACATAACCCCCGTCATCATATTCTATTCCACCTATAGTGCTATGTCCATGGCTCACGCTCATGTATTGCGTGAAAGTTGAAAAGGTTTGAGAAACTTCAAAAGTATGAAACAATTGTTTGGCTTGTCATCGGGGTTGTGCATGATGTGAATATTTTGTGTGGTGAAGATGGAGCATAGCCAGACTATATGATTTTGTAGGGATGAGCCTTCTTTGGCTATGTTATTTCAATAAGACATAATTGCTTGGTTGGTATGCTTAAAATATTATTGTTTTTATGTCAAATGATAGACTATTGCTTTGAATCACTCGTGTCTTAATATTAATGCCATGATTAGATATGTGATCAAGATTATGCTAGGTAGCATTCCACATCAAAAATTATCTTTTTTATCATTTACCTACTCGAGGACGACCAGGAATTAAGCTTGGGGATGCTGATACGTCTCCGTCGTATATATAATTTTTGATTGTTCCATGCCAATATTCTACAACTTCCATATACTTTTTGGCAAATTTTTATACTATTTTTGGGACTAACATATTGATCCAGTGCCCAGTGCTAGTTCCTGTCTATTGCATGTTTTTGGTTTCGCAGAATATCCATATCAAACGGAATCCAAACGGGATAAAAACGGACGGAGAATTATTTTGGAATATTTGTGATTTTTGGGAAGAAAATCAACGCGAGATGGTGCCTGAGGTGGCCACAAGGGTGGGGCCCACGGCCACTATAGGCAGGCGCCCCCTCACCCTCGTGGGCCCCTCGTAAGGCGGTTGATGCTCTACTTTGGCCGCAAGAAAGCTAATTTTTGGAAAAGATCTGGGCGAATGTTTCAATCCAATCGGAGTTACGGATCTCCGGATATAAAAGAAACGGTGAAAGGGCAGCAGAACAGAATGCAGAAACAGAGAGAGACAGAGAGATAGATCCAATCTCGGAGGGGCTCTCGCCCCTCCCACGCCATGGAGGCCAAAGACCAGAGGGGAAACCCTTCTCCCATCTAGGGAGGAGGTCAAGGAAGAAGAAGGCGAAGGGGCCCCCTCTCCCCTTCTCTTCCTGTGGCGCCGAAACACCGCCGTGGCCATCATCTTCACCGCAATCTTCACCAACAACTTCACCGCCATCATCACCAACTCTTCCCCCCCTCTATGCAGCGGTGTAACCCCTCTCTTACCCGCTGTAGTCTCTAATTAAACATGGTGCTCAATGCTATATATTATTTCCCAATGATGTATGGCTATCCTATGATGTTTGAGTAGATCTGTTTCGTCCTATGGGCTATTTGATGATCAAGATTGGTTTGAGTTGCATGTTTTATTATTGGTGCTGTCCTATGGTGATCTCTGTGTCGCGCAAGCGTGAGGGATCCCCGCTGTAGGGTGTTGCAATACGTTTATGATTCGCTTATAGTGGGTTGCGTGAGTGACTGAAACACAAACCCGAGTAAGGGGGTTGTTGCGTATGGGATAAAGAGGACTTTATACTTTAATGCTATGGTTGGGTTTTACCTTAATGATCTTTAGTACTTGTGGATGCTTGCTAGAGTTCCAATCATAAGTGCATATGATCCAAGTAGAGAAAGTATTTTAGCTTATGCCTCTCCCTCATATAAAATTGCAATAATGATTACCGGTCTAGTTATCGATTGCCTAGGGACAAATAACTTTCTCGTAACAAAACACTCTTTACTAAAATTAATTTAGTTGTGTCTTTATATAAACAACCCCTAGCTTTTATTTACGCGCTCTTTATTACCTTGCAAACCTATCCAACAACACTTAAAAAAATATTCTAGTTTCATACTTGTTCTAGGTAAAGCGAACGTCAAGCGTGCATAGAGTTGTATCGGTGGTCGATAGAAATTGAGGGAATATTTGTTCTGCCTTTAGCTCCTCGTTGGGTTCAACACTCTTACTTATCGAAAACTATTGCGATCCCCTATACTTGTGGGTTATCAACAAGTTGTTCCAAGCCTAACACGTGATTTGATGAGTCCCCTGGTAGGTAAACCCGTAAATGTCTACCCAATGCTTTTCTTGAAAAGGGATGATTCCATCTGTAATATCCTCCTTGTGTGTGTTATAATTGGTCACATGACCCCGAGGTCGGGGCATACTTACAAGAATTAGGTCGGGGCATATGATATAGCTATTGAGTTGGAAACTTTGAACTTTAGTGCGAATAACCCTCTTCGAGGCGAGAAGTGGAATCCTGTGAAGAGTTTGGCCTCAATTTTGGTCTGACTTGTCACTATGACTTACCCTGACATAAACAAAGAGAAAGTCACCATGGTCAACCCCCTTTCGAGGCTGGCCAAAGCCATGGACCGCATGGGGCGCACGTCTGAAACCACACGAGGGAGGGTCAACAAACCTCCCCCACCAGACGGTGGCCCTAATATATGTATAAAAGGATGGTGTGATGTTTAAATATCCAATACACATCTTTTTTGTGGCACTTGCTTCACAAACATGATTATCCGACACAAAGGTTCTGGACTTAGAGTGCGACACCCTTCACTTCGAGGCGATGGGGGTTGGGGTGTAGATACGGGCTCAATCTTTGTTTAACATGTTATTATGACCTACCCTAACACAAACAAAAAGAAAGTCACCATGGCCAACACCCACTCGAGGCTTGTCAAAGTTGTAGACCGCACATGGCCCGGGATTAGTGATGGGTTCGAAACCGCGTGAGGGGCGGTCAGAAAACCTTCCCCGCCTGCATGTGGACCTAATATTGTATACACAAGGGTCAAGATTAGGGGAAGATTGTAAGGTAATCGTAAGTTTTAATCCGCTTAGTTTGGAGTCAATTTCATATACATGTTTGTGTCTAGGTCACGCACATAGGTGAGTACTAGTGGTCCAGGTAAACATCAAGGTAAAGTCTGGCTAGGACTAATAGTCAGGTTGTGAGTACTAGTTTAGGCCAAATTGAGTCCAAGTACGGGTAGGTTTTATATGGCCTACTAATCTTTTTAAAAGATCCAATTAAGATGAACCAATTGCTAGTGATTTGAGTGCACTAGATTATCTTTATGAAGTTTTGCTTGAAATTCGTGAATCTGAAAATTACGATGAAGTGTTAAAAGAAGAAATTTATGAAGGGTGGTGTGATTTTAAATATCTAATATACAACTTTGATGTGGCACTTGCTTCAAAACAGGACTATCTTGCACGAATGTTCTAGACTTAGAGTGCGAGTCCTGGACTTCAAGATGACAGGAGGGAATCTTGTGAAGAAATGGGTTCAATATTGGTTTGACATATCACTATGAACTACCCTAACACAAACAAAGAGGAATTCACCATTGCCCACCTCCTCTCGAAGCTGGTGAAAGCCATAAACCAAGTGAGGTCCTTGGATCAGTGCTTCTTCCGAAACTGTGGAAAGGATGGTCACATTACCTCCCCGGCCAGCATGTGGCCATAATATTACTCCTATAAAGGCTACCAGTGGACCTCCACATAATTAAGGTGCACACAGCAAATACTAAAAACTCACAGACGATAAAAAACATCATATCGGCAATCGTAGATATATATTTGACTGACACTATGCCTACGTCAAAGAAGGTGGTGGACCGATCAGGATATTAAGCTGCCACCCATTTTGGGTAAACAAACTCCCTGGCCTCCCGCTCCAACCGCATACACACCGCTTTAAACAACGGTTGATACTCCGTTCAGTGTAGTGTAGATCACGTACGAAGCAAGTGCGTCCAACGAAAAATAAACTATAAAGGAGAGGAATTGTTGCCCTTGAAAACCAAATCATTTCTACATAGCCAAAGCACCCGTAATAAGGCATGCATACACTCTCACCCTTATTAGCATTCTGAATCTGTTTGGAATACCGCTAACCAATGAACACAAATATTGATAACACTTATGAGCGGATACAAATTAGACGCTATTTGCATGACCAATTACGTAAAATGCACAAACTTGCATTGGTAAAGAAGGTATTTGATTGTCTTGTCATGAAGACAAAAGCTACACTTGTTTCTGTGCCAATTTCTCTCTCTTTCTCGTATGGCCTAATTTTGTTGCGAAATTTATCTATGGACTAGATTAGACCTAAGTACCTATGAAAAGCGTCACATGGAAGCTTTTCTTTCCTCTCTTGCAGGGCGATTAGGTAAAGCCTTCCTCCCCAGGAACCAACCGGCGAGCCCATGGATTCGCCTCCCCTCCGTCTGCCGCTTTGGAGGCCAGTGACGGGGAGGGGATTCCTAGTGCCTCGGTCCCGTCTAGTAGATAGGGAGGGTTTTAGACCTCGCGGGGGAAACGCTCAGACGGGTGGCGGTGCTTCTTATTCGAGTAAGTGTTCCAGGCTTTCATCCTCCTGAAGTTCTGTCGGGACGGATTAGATGGAGCTCCGGCATACATTCATGCCAGCTCCTCGGGGCAAAGAGTTTAGGGTTTATCGTTGTGCAACTAATGCCATTATGATTCTGAAGGAATCCTTACATGAGACTGGAGAAAATGTCTCATTGTAATCTATCCCTTCTCTTTGTGTAAATCCTTTTGCCACGAGTCGTGCTTTATACTTTTCTATATTCCCTTTAGAGTCATACTTAATTTTGTAGACCCATTTACAGCCTACTGTTTGGCTTCTTTAGGAATTTTCTCTAAGTCCCAAACATCTTTGGAACTCATCGATTTCATCTCGTCTTCCATTGCCTTCATCCACATCGATGAATGAGGGCTTCTCATGGCTTCTTCATATGAGGTGGGATCTTTTTTCCATATGAACCGTTTCTGTGTTATAAACTTTAAAGTCAGTAGAAATAGCTGACTTTCTTGGTCTTGTAGACCTTCTTAGGGCCTTATTTTCTGGCACGTTCTGTGCCTCAACTTCTGGCACTTCTTCTAAAATTTGCTATTGCACCTCCCTTTCATGCTCAACAATGGGTTCAGTCGGCTCCTGACGGACAGGTTCCGGGTGTACCCCCAAGGTTGTCATGGGTGGAGTTGCAACTGGTAGTGAGAAAAATGGCTCCTGAATCATCGGATTAGGTGCATGCACCCCCTCATCATTTCGTCCTCAAAGAAGACTGCATGTCTTGTTTCTACAAACTTTGTATATCTGTCTGGGCAGTAGAAACGAAAACCTTTTGATCTGTCTGGATAGCCAATGAAGTGGCAACTAACTGTTTTGGGATCTAACTTTGCAATGTTTGGATTAAACATTTTGGCCTCAGCAGGGCACCCCCACACCCTGAAGTGTTGTAGGGAGGGTACCCTTCCTGTCCATAGCTCGTACGGTGTTTTGGGCACCGACTTGCTTGGTACTCTATTGAGAATGTGAATGGAGGTTTTAAGTGCCTCCATCCATAATCCCAATGGCAAGTTGGAATAACTCATCATGCTGCGCACCATATCCATAAGTGTACGGTTGCGCCTTTTAGCTACTCCATTTTGCTGAGGTTCACCCAGCATTGAATACTGGGCAACTATGCCAGTCTCCTGTAAGAACTTTGCAAAAGGTCTAGGGACTTGGCCATATGGAGTGTGCCGACCGTAGTACTCTCCCCCACGGTCGGGCCTTACTATCTTTATTCTTTTATCATGCTGATTTTCAACTTCAGCTTTGAATATTTTAAATTTATCCAATGCTTCAGATCTTTCTTTGATTGGATAAATATAACCATAGCGAGAGTAATCATCTGTGAATGTTATGAACGAGTCATATCCATCCACACTTTTCACCGGAAATGGTCCACAAATGTCGGTGTGGATGATTTCTAGTGTGCTTGAGCTATGGATTGCACCTTTTTTGATTTGTTTTATATACTTTCCTTCAATGCAATCTACACATTGTTCTAAGTCTGAGAATTCTAACTGTGGAAGAATTTCACTTTTGACTAATCTTTCTATTCTCCCCTTCGAAATATGGCCCAAGCGACAGTGCCATAATTTCGATGAGTCGAATGTTCTCTTTCTTTTCTTTTGTTCTTTATTCGACGCGGAAACATGTTCATTCACATTGCATACGGAATGCACTTTTTCACGAAGTGATAACAAATAAAGCTCATCGTGTAGTAAAGCATTACCAACATAAGCAATATTATACCAGATGGCACACTTGCCATGTCCAAAATAACACTCATAATTTTCTTTGTCCAAACATGAAACGCTAATTAAGTTTCTATTACATGAAGGAACATAAAGAACATCTCTAAGTAGAAGCTTGAATCCATCAGCTAACTCCAAGGAGATGTCGCCGACAACTTCAACTTCTGCTTTTATTCCATTGGCTACTTCAATGCCTCCTTCTCTTCTTAGCGTAGTCCGGGTCGAATGGAATCCCTGTAAACAATTTGCAACATGAACAGTTGCCCCTGAGTCAATCCACCAAGTAGATTCCGAAAACTGTGTGTACAAGGATTCATTTACTAAGGAAACAATGTTGTTACCTTGCTTTGCCATTAAGGACTTCAGCCAAACAGGGCAGTCTTTCTTGTAATGCCCGGTCTGCTTACAGTGGAGACAAGTGTCTTTGTCCACTGGGAAAGACTGTTGCTGACGCTGATGCTGATAGGGAGCTTTTCCTTGTGGCTTTGAAGGAGAACTTTTGTTGTTTTGACTGTAGTTTTTTTTTCTTATGATCCTTCACATAGTTGAGTGTTCCACCATGTGAAGCTTTTAGTCTGTCCTCTTCTTGGACACACATAGCAATTGTCTTTTCTATGTCCCATGTTCCAGGTGACATATTATAATTCACAACAAAAGTTTCAAACTCCTTTGGCAGTGAAGCCATGACAAGGTGGACCAGGAGCTTTGGTTTGATCTCCAGATCCTCATCCATAGGCTTTAACTTTGCTGCCATATTGCTCATCCTCAAGATGTGCTCTCTTATTCCACCACCTGTGTACTGTTCCGTCACAAGTTGTTTTAACACCTGAGTGGCATATATCTTTGAAGAGCCAGTGAACTGGCTCTTTATCTTTGTCAGCAACTCAGCTGCTGAAGTGCACTCTGCAACGGAGCCCACAATGTTGCTCTCAATGGTATTCTTTATAAAGGCCATGCATTTTTTATTTGCATTGACCCACTTTTGGTTGGCTATGATGTAGGACATCTCCAAAGGAGCATAATCCCCTTTCCTTTTAGCCCATGCAGCATCATCCTCAGTAGTCCTCTTACTGGCTCTGTAGGTCTGACCGACTGTGGTTCTTCCAGAACCCAGTCCAGATCAGCACAAACAAATGCCAGTTCAACTTTCTTCCTCCACTCAGTGTGGTTGTCACCTCTGAGTGTCGGAACTTCTTTTAGGCAACTCATCAAGTGAAAGCCTCCTAAAATCACAATTTAAGTGACATCAATATAACAATCATATGCATTAATCTAACGTTGGTCAAATTAAACATATAATTGTCTATGCAAATAAATCTATATTACCGTTGGGAAAAATATTAGAAATAAATGCACCTTTAATTTCAATAATAAAATATGGTCATGTTATTAACAACGTTGGTCATAAGAATAACATAAACATATTTATTCTAATTATAACTTTAACATGCTCTTTTAATACATCTCTCTAAACTTTTATTTTCAAGAAAAAGAGCAATATTAATTCTGTCCACAGCGGAAAAACATGAATAAAATCATGAACTTTTTATTATTTGCAGAAATTTTTTTTGATCAAATGAAAAAATTCATGAACTTATTTAATAAAAATTCATGAACAATTCTTTTTCTGGAAATTTTCTTTTTATATTTCCAAAGACTTTTATACCTTTCTATATTTTCTAAACAATAAATTTCGCTGGAAATATGTATTGCATAGAAAACAAAAAACAAGACTTTTGAATCTGCCCAAAACTGGACAGAAAACATTAAAAGGAAAAAGCCTCAAACAGCCGTTGCCCCGCGGGCCTACTCGGCTCGCCGCGCCGCGCTAGCCGGCCCAGCCGCTCTGTCTTTCGGCCTAGTCCGCGGTCACTTTCGGCCCAAAAGGCCAGTGGGAGACTAGGGTTTTCATCTGGACCGTCCATCACGATCGACGGTTGTCCGCTGATTTCGCTGGAACAAAACAGAGAGTCCGATCCCAGTCCAACCCTAGCGCCCCCACTCTCTACTCGATCTGTTTCTCTGCTCGCTCAGTCTCTCCCGACGGCGGAGGAAACAAGGCTCGGCCACCGGCCGTCCAGCCCGGCCGCCGGCGACGGGGGCTAGAGCCACCGCGCCGCGCCAGCGCCTCCTTTCCGTTCCCCTTTCCTTTTCTCCACCTACTATGGCAGAAAGGACCAGGCCCGGCTGCGCCCACTCTCCCTACGCCGTTCGCGTCGTCCACCGGCCGGTCCTGCCGCCGGAGACGGGGAGCCGCGCCTCTCTTCCTTCCCCGCAGGGAGGTTTCGGCCGACGTCGCGCCAGCGACGGCGAGTTCATGCCGCCGCGGCCACCCGGTCCTCTTTCCCCTTCCCGTTTCTGTCTTCTCCATCTCCACTCCAACAGAGGGAGAGAGAGATTTACTCCGACGGCGTCGTTGCCTCCCCTTCGCCAGTGGCGCGTTTCCCTTAGCGGAAGCGCGCCGCTGTCGAACGGCATGGCTGTGGTGCCAACTTTGAGCTTTTACTTTGCCCCGTGAGGGGTGGTACCTTCATCCGACGCCTCGGCTTGCCGATGCGCGTCGAGATCGAGAGGGTCGGCGCGGCCTTACGGCGACACTCTTTGCCGGCGAGGCCTGAGGCCCTCTCCGGTGGTCTTTGCCCTGTTCTAGGGTTCTTTTGGGGAGAGGGATTTCTTTTTTTGTCTATTTTTTGTTTCTTTGTACCGAAATCATCTAGCCAGTGGCATCTGATACCATTGATAGATCCTATGGATCGAGGTAGGCTAGATCTTTCCGGTAACCTACCTTCCTTGGGTGCGGATGAGCTCGATCCAGCTCCTGCCATGGTGGTGTGGTGACGGCGGTGCTGTGGACAGAGATGGCGGCGGTGGTGTGCTTCCCGTGAGCACTGCGATTGCCCTAGATCGGAAGGGGATATCAGTGGGGAGTCTGACGGCGCGGTGAACCTCGTACCGTGCGCCCCGGCCCCCACCTCTTTATATATCGCAGGTCACAGGGGCCCACCAACCATAGAACGGTTGGGAGCCCCCGATTAGGGCGCGAATAGATCAGGGCCCGAAGGGCCGTTGAGCCCACTCGGTGGAGAGATCAACCTAACAATCTATTCACGAGCTTGACACCCAGTTGGTTAGTTTCAACATTCCTGGTTAATTAATATATAGTTGGCACTGTGGAATGAAGTAGAAGAGTTTGGTTACGATATCTTCCAAATTTAAATTTATCAAAAGATCTAAATAGATTACAAAGTGGGATTCTTGGGTATGTTATGGTTTTATTCCTATATTGCTGGATGGCCAGCCATGTGTTCAAGCCCCGAGACAAGAGACAACCGTCACGCAACAACCATCCAAAATGTGGGGCGCGTGAAAGTTGGGGGCCGTGGCCGCACCTTTTCGTATATGCGGCCCTCACCGACTTGGGGGCCGTGGCCTTCCGCCGCACCTTTGGCCCGTTAGAACGGGACCAATGGGAGGAGATGCTTCAATGTATTGCTCTCCACTGCCCCTCCCTGGAGGAGGATTCGATCTCTTGGTCCCTCGAACCAAGTGGGATTTTCTCTACCAAATCCCTATATCACGCAGTAGTGGCTACCCCGGGTCCGACCGAAATGACCCTTCTCTAGGAGATTAAGCTTCCTATAAAGATCCGCATTTTTCTGTGGCAATGGGTGCGTAGCCAATTACCTTCGGGTACAGAAGTCAGAAAGCGGAATGGCCCCTGGGATGGGCTTTGCCCCCTGTGTAGCGTGCTAGAAGACTCCAAACCATATTTTCTTCTGATGCCCGGCGGCGATCTTCCTTTGGAGTTGCATCCGGGATGTGATTGGGGGAGATTGGTGCCATGACAATCTCCCCGATCTGTTCCAGGCGACCCTAAGCCGAGAGGCAAGGATGCGCCCTAGTCTGTGGGTAGTCGTGGGTGTGCTTGCCTAGACGTTATGGACTGGGCTCAATAAACTCATGATTGAGCATGTAATTCCATCTCGTGCGACTGACTCAATCTACAAACTGTGCGGCTTCTTATAGCTCTGGAGACCGCTGAGCAAGCGGCATGATCGGGACTCCATCGACAGGATCACCTCTGCTCTTCGTACCACTCCCAGATCCTTGGCGCCACCGGTCCCTACTCCACCTCCCGAGCCGGATTAGTTAGCTTGTGATTCCTCTTTAGGGGTTTTTTTGCTGTGCCCCCAGCTATCTCGTACTGTGTTGTACTTTTAGATTGTGTTGCCCTTGTGGCACGTTGTTTTCCCTTTCTTTGGCTGGAACCTTGAGGTCACCTTTGTTGTCGGATGTTGTTGTGGCGATTGCTTTATAATCTAAAGCGGGGGGAAACCCTTTTTCGTTAAATTGAGACTTAACTAATTAACAACTTTTTGAGAATTAGTAAATATGTTATCTATATAAATACAACAACGCTGAAGACGTTGGGAATCAGAGAAGCTATACATGGCATAAGACTGAATATTTCCTTTTCCACATTATTTGTTTTACTTTTAAGATCGACATAAAATCAGATTTGTTAAGAAAAAACTTTGAATATGCAACCAAATTTGCAAAAAATTGAACAAAAAACCACATCTAGAAAACCAACCGAATCGGTTGGAAACTACATAAATAAAAAAGGGCAGTGATAGGTGCCGGCCAACCGGCCCAAAATTCGGCCGGCTGCCTAGCAGCCGCCCGATTCAATCACGCGAGACCGTCTGATTGCTGCGCGTAGGCTTCATCCTCTTCTACAAGAGAAATCCCCTGTCTTTGCACCACGAGACTCCATCCTCTGTGTGCATCTCTGGCGAGGCAACGGTCACCGGCCGCTAGCAGCTAGCCGCTTGTACTCCGGCACTTCGCAGCCTCTCCTCTGCCCCTTCGTTGCTTGTCGAAGAAACTCCAACCGCTCGTCAATTTTGGTTGTAGTCTGCCGTTGTTGCATCTCCGCCGTCGATTGGTTGCAACTCTTCGTCGAGCTCCATGGTTGCAGCACCCCGATGCGCCGTCGCCGCCCCCTTGCTTTGACGCTCGTTGCACGCGGTTGCGTGCGTGATGGCCAAGACTCAAAGCCATTGAATGGATTAGCAAAAAATGATCGCCGGTCATAGCAAAAAAGTAAGACGGTTGCAACAATTCGTCGTCGTCGTTGTCACGGGTCGCGGCTCGGTCATGATGCACGTAGCAAAATCCCTTGCCGGTAGTAGCAAAATCCAACGCTATTGCAGCAATTCATCTTTGCCACCGTCGCAGGTCGCAGCTCCGCCATGATGGATGTAGCAAAATCCCTCACCGGTAGTAGCAAAGTCTAAGGACGGTTGCAACAAAAAAAAGCCACAACCATAGTAGGTCGCTGCTCCACCGTGATGGATGTAGAAAATCTGTCATCGGTACTAGCAAAATTCGGCGACGGTTGCAACTTCTGGCTCAACTGGTTGCAGCTTCCAGGGATGGAGGTCGGCTCATTATAGTGGAGCTAGATAGATGGATGTAGCGGATTCCATGGCGGTGTTGCAGGGTCGCATGGCCGAGCTCCGCGGCGTTGAGTCAAAAAAGGGACGGAGGGTTCCTTGTGCTGGTGCGGGGTCCTGCGTGTGTTCGTGCGAGAAGAGGGACGCATGAAGAAGACACCACGGAAAGGAATAAGGCTAAGCCAGCAGGGAGTGCTACGTGGAGCTCACCAGGCATGTGTGGGTGCTTGGGGGGGGGGGATCCTTATCACATTCAACGATGCGAGCGCTCGGCCGGCCGGTTGGCTTGAAACATTTTTCATAAAAATAATACTTCCTTCGTCTAGGAGCATTAGGTATTTTAGAAGGTGCACCGCAACCTAGGAGCGAAGAGATTGGGCTAGGAAAAAAATTGAATTACGGAGGAAGCCAATCACATTATTCATTTCTTAACTAAAACGTGCTATTAATTAGAAGACCTCTTCAAATGGCAATAGTGTGCCGCAGAAATTGCATACATTGGTTCTTCAATTAATAGATGAGGTCAAATTAATATGCATGCAACTAGTATTACTGTTTTGCACCTTTGTGTTTTGGGATTATTTGATTTTCGTTAGATGTCTAATACATTGAGACGAAGGGAGTAGTACATCAGGAGCGCTCTTGATCAATCCAAGGCTGAGATTGGTGCCTACTGTCCAGCCCAAGCGTGGATGTTAACGGTGACGGCAAGCTACTCAGTAACTTGAAACGGCGACCCTAGCATTGGGAACGAAGATAAAATCATTCTTGTTACCGGCGAGACATCAACCAATCAAACCGGTGTGAAGCAGCTGCGTGTGCCTTGTGCGATGTGCACTCTCTAGTTTCCACGCTGCCGGTCGTGGATTCCTCCCCCCCCCCCTCCCACACCCCCTCCCTGCCTGGCGCTTTGGCGGTCGGTGGAGGGGAGGGTATTTCTGGTGCCTCGGCTCCAGCTGGTAGACTCGAAATCGGTCGGCTTCTAAACTCGTTGTCACGCTTTCCAAGCTGTTAGATCATGCCTCTGTCACCACCACCCTCTGCTGAGTCTCTCACATCACAAACTAAGAGGATAGTTTACCATCAAAATAGAAGGAAAGTTAAGAAGGGTGCTCGGCAGGCCAATAATCAATTCGTCCAGCTTTGCACACTAGCTGCCTATCCGGAACCTCTCTAGTCTCGTAACTCTGCTACCCGTGAGGAGCTCGGTTTGGGCCGCTACGCGCGATTGTGCTGGTGCTCCCTCCACTCCAGGAGCTGCAGTTGTGGAGGGGAGAGGGCTAGTTCAGACACATACTCCGGGGTTATGGTGCAAAGGGCTAGTTCAGACTATTGTATTTACTATAGCTAGCTTGGGCCACAGTTGGTTGGCTTCAATACATCTTGTTAGTCAAGCCAGAGTTGGCCATGTCAAGTAAAGTAGAAGATTATGGTTCCATATCTTTCAAACTTAAATTTGCCAGAAGATCTTAACAAATAACATATGTTGATTTGACATTACTCTTAGCTTTCAATTGTACACTATGTTAGCAATGTGGCATAAAACCATAACTTAACCAAATTGTGGTCGGTTCATCATCCAAGCATCCCACTATGAAGTACCCAGTTGTGGAAAAAATGAAAAATGTGAGACACCAAAATAAGTAATAGAAGAGACCGTTTATACCTTGTAATCAGTTTCAAAAATTATACAATTTTTTTATCAATGTTGATTTTTAAATGAGAAATTTAAGAAATTATTTTTCGAGTAGTAAGAGGGTCCTCACCTAGAAATTTCCAATCTTTTTTTTACTATAAAGCCTACTGAATCTCATCTCATTCTAGCATGTACTACAAGCGATTGACTTAAAGAATACAACAAATGGTTGTGGGTTATCTTTGTACCCCGTGACTACAACCTACTCCCACGCAGTTCACCCTCTCCTTAATCATTGCAAATTTTCTCAGTGGACTATCTTAGGACCAAGTACCTATGAAAGAGTCACATGTTTATTCTATTATTTTCCCAAGAGCACATGACCATCCTTGACTTGAACCAGAGGCCTTGGTCGTGAAGTAGACCACTACGGATTTGTGGCAGAAGATTGTTTTGAGAAGCTTAGCAATTGGAAAAGAAAGCTAATGTCCTATGGGAACCGGATAATCCTTATCAAAGCAACACACACTACACTACTGATGTTTATGTTTTCATTTTTTGGGATAGCAAAAGGACTAGAAAAAAATGCACTACTACTAGTCCAGGTTCTTTTGGAAATCTTATGAGTAGAAACAAAAGTATAGGTTATATGTATATGTATAGTATTAATTGCAGATCAAAAGACCAAATGTTGCAGCTACTGAATAATGTGTGCCTATATGGAACCAGAAGAACATGATGATGCAACTGCTAGTGTTAAGAATGCATATCCGATATCATGTGATGAATACTGAGATCAAATGTTCGATGCTTGCCTAAATTACCAAATTTGAAACAACAATTCAAGAATGTCAAGGCTTACGATATCATCGAGAGTCTCAAGTGCATTTTCCAGGCACAAGCTAGAACTGATTAGTATAATGTCTTAGTAGAACCTTTAGAATGCATACTGAGGGCAGGCAATCCATTCGGACAACATTTAAATAAGGTAATTGGTTATGTGCACAGCTTGGAGAAACTCGGGTTCCTAATTGGTCAAGAGTTGGTGAAAACATGATTATAGCTTCTCTTCCGTCAGGCTATGTCCTGATCATGTCGAACCATATGCATGTCCTGGATAAGAACGACAAGAAGAGTTGTCATTTTCTGTAGGTTGTGTTATCTAGATGCCATGTCGAGGTAGTCAATCTCCTTCTTGTTTCAAAGCATATGGTTTCCCCTGATTTCCCGGTGCCTACTTTTCCTACATATGTTATTGATGTACATTTACTTGAATAATCTAATTTGGCAGGGGTTGCACACCTGATACATTGAATGGTTGTACACTAACACTGTTAGATCAGTTTTATTTTTGTTGTTAACATGACTACATTATGAATATATGTGTGTGGGCTATATATAGCCACACCCTCAAGTAAGGTACAAGAGCTATCTCCAATTGCTGTATTTACTAGCTTGGTATGTACTTGGTAGGTTCCAATATATCTTGTTAATTAGATCAGAGTAGGCACCATGTATCGATTTTTGGCAGACAATAGCAAATGCTTGCATAACCAAATTAAATATCCAAAGATATATGAAATTTGAAGGCTCTCGCTTTTACATTGCAAGCAAGAGGCCCATGAAAGATGGCTCATCAAGGTTGATTTGTCGACTCATTTCATTTCACGGTAACATTTGTGAATCATACATAGAGCTAACAATTGTCCTTATGTTAGTCTAACGAGAGTGGAGCTATTACAATATATCATCAACTTCCATTCGTCAATGTTCCATGTAATACGCAATGGGCAAGAAGTTGCGCTCAATTATATTGCGCCATCTGTTCGCAGCTAGACCGCATAAAAAAATGAAGGAGATTTAACTCATGATCGAAAGATGCAAGACAAGGCGTGTGTCACACTCTAGTGCAACCGATGGCTGCTGAAAACTTGCGACAAGATCAAACGAACTTGAGGAGGGTCGGAGCCCGGAAGACTGACTCAAAGAAGGAGTTCCGCCATTCGTCCAAACACCACCCCTGCGATAACTAAACCCTACCTATCTACTAGCGGGAGTCGAGACACCAATATTCTCTTTCGCGTCGCTGAAGCGGCAGGCGGAGGGGAGGCGAATCCCCATGCTCGTTGATGGAGACCGAGGGGAGGAAGGCTTTTCCAGGTCGCCTTGGAGAGAGGAAAGAAAAGCCTACACGCCGTTCGATTCTGTTTTAATAGTAGAGATTTTACCGTTTTATGATACCTAGAGTGTTGGATGGTCAGCCATGCGCAGTTGTCTAAAGACAAAAGGAAACCATCGCATACCAACCAGTCCACTTGTGGAGACGCATAAATCTTGATGCAAGAAATCCAATGACTTTGGTATGACTGAGATTATATCCCCAGCCGGCTGACTAGTAAATTTATTATCCATATATAAATATTGCAGTGCCGAAGCCGCTGGCAAACAAGGAACCTACAAATAGCACAAGCCCGAATGTTTCCTCGTCACATCGTTTGTTTAGTTTTTAAGATCCACAAAAATATTATATTTTTAAAGAAAAGCTTAGAAATTTTTGCAACAAAATTTGGAAAAACCTAAATGAAAAACTGATTTCAAAAACCAAATCAACCTGCTGGAAAGTACATAAACCAGCAGTACTATCCATATACCTACTCATAAATGGAGAAAGGTTTATATCCGTCCGTCACGCAAATTTCCACCGAGGTTGCAAAATATTACCGACTGATCCCAGCCATACACAGGAATCAAACTCGCAACAACCTGCTCGCGAAGGAATCTAGCTAGCCAGTGGAGCTTGTGAGTTTGTGTGACTATTACGCCACCCCAAATGCTAAGAAATTAACTGCAGGGGAGGATCAGAATATTATTAGATTTTTTTCGAAACATTTCATGAAATGTAGAATAATTCTATGTAACGCCAAGCATTTTTTGACAAATACGAAAGAGTAGCAGCGTAAGTCAACATTACTCAAGAAATTAAGAAACACATACAATTTATTAAATTCCAATCCCTTTTGAAAATGTGAGTAATTTTTTGAAAACACAAAATAATCTTTGAAAAAATTGGAACAAAATTTGAAAAACGAGAACAGGAAAGTGAAATTATGAAAAATATTTGAAATTTTGAACAAATTTCGAAAACACACATGAAATTTGAACCTCCAAACTTTTTTTAAACACAAAAAATTATAAATTCCGAACATTTTTTAGAATGAGGAACAAAATATGGAATTCTAAACTTGTTTGAAAACACAAACAAAAAATAAATAAATTCAGAACATATTTTTTGAAAATGTGATTTTTTTTATAAAATGAGAACAAAATTTTGAAACTCGGAACACTTCTCTACATGATTTTCTTTGGAAAATCCGAATTTGTTTTAACATTGTGAACAGTTTTTGAAAATGTTAACAAAATTCTAAAATTTCAAAGTTTTTTTAGAACATGAACAAAACTCCAAACATTTTTTGAAGATGTGAACAAATTTTAAAATTCCAAACATTTTTTGAAATTGTGAACAAAATTTTGAAAATGTGAACTAAATTTGGAATCTTTGAACTTCTTTGGAATTGTAACCAAAAAAGTGAAAACAGGAACATTTTTTTGAAATTGCGAACAATTTTTTGAAAATATGAACAAATTTTGAGAACAAGAACAATTTTTAAAAACTTTGAACAATATTTGAACTTTTTGAAAAGCTTAAAAAGGAAAAGAAAAAACAATATTGAAGAAAAACGAAAAAAAAGAAAGAACAGAAAAAGACATTGAAGAAAACCCGAAAAAACCAGTAGAAGGAAATAAAGAGAAAAAACCCGGTTCAGTGATAGAAAGTTCCCGGAACCAGTCGGCACCCACTTGTGGTCACGCTTGAAAGTGCACAGTTCGACTCAACGAGCATAGGGGAATTCCGCGAGTGCCTTGTGCGATATTCCCCTCCATGCTGTCGGCCCTTTTCTTATAAATGTTGTTGCGAAATTCTCTATGGGCTAGATTAGGCCCAGGTAGATATGAAACAGTCACATTACTATTCTATTATTTTCCCTGGCACAACTTCATCGTAGACTTGAAGAAGAGACCTTAGACGTGAAGTAAATTTTCATGGTTTTGTTATTGCGATACTAAATGCTGGTGAAAATATGATACATAAAGAATAGGTATATAATTATAGTACATGTATCTCACCAACATACGTTTTTAATAAACTAATTGGCTATTAGTGCAACAATAATATTAAGTAATTTTGACACATGTTGATTGGACATTCTTGCGCACAAAGACATGTCTGGGATTCCCTAACAAAAAGACATGTCTGGGACGGAGGGAAAAGGTCACAAAATCTTTCATCAAGTCATGCTTCATGGCTGTAAAAGGGGCGGTCAATCCCGAACACAAAGGAAAGACTTGAAACATGTCGGCTTGGCAACTTGTTGCCACGCTTTCCAAGCCGTTAGTCAGACCTTGCCTCTGCCACTGCCACCATCTAATGAATCTCTCACACCACAAACTAAGAGAGGAGTTTACCATCAAAACTGAAGGGAAGTTAAGATGGGTGCTTGACGAGCCATCAATAATATCTTCAAGATGGGCAAACGAGGTTCTATGTGCTTGAAGGAAATCTGATCATTCTTGCTTCAGGGCTTGTGGGCTCCCCTAGTTCCCTGGTGCCTCCCTTTCCTATACATATGACTGATGTGCGTACACTTAAGCAATCCCGTATGGCAGTTGTATGCAATAGATTGACCACTTGTATGCTAACCCATATACGCCATCTATTTCTGGTGCTAGCGCAACTAAATTGTGGAGCGCATATATGTGTGTACTATATATAACCACACACACTCTAGGAGTACTTCTGCGGCTGCTACTTCTGGTGGGTCGGCCACATCACAGGCCACACGGCTCGGCTCAGGATTCGCTGCGGAAAGCGGATCTGAGGAGTCTCCAGGATCCTCTGCGGTTAATTCTGCTGCGTCAGCTCCTGTGCCACCTCCAACTACGGCTTCACATGTCATGACTCGGCTTCAAAAAGGTATACGAAATCCAAAAGTTAGAACTAACGGCACCATTACATATGGTATGCTATGTATCACAGAAGAACCAGCAAAGTTAGAAGATGCCTTAGGGGATCCAAGATGGAAAATTGCAATGGATGAGGAATACTCAGCTCTCATGAGGAACAAGACTTGGCATCTTGTACCTGAAAACGAGGTAAAAATATTATTGACTGCAAGTGGGTTTACAGAATCAAGAAAAAGGCAGATGGCACCATTGACAGGTATAAAGCACGCTTAGTTGCAAAAGGTTTTAAACAATGTTATGGTTTGGACTATGAAGACACCTTTAGTCCTGTTGTTAAAGCTGCAACCATTAGGCTTGTGCTAGCAATTGCTGTGTCCAGGGGATGGAGTCTGAGACAGCTAGACGTTCAGAATGCGTTTTTGCATGGTGATCTGGAAGAGGAGGTTTACATGAGACAACCACCTGGGTATGAAAGTAAGAAAACACCTCATTATGTGTGTAAGCTTGACAAGGCACTTTATGGTTTGAAACAGGCACCAAGGGCATGGTATTCAAGGTTGAGTTCTTAGTTGAAGTACCTTGGTTTTGATGCATCCAAGGCTGATACATCATTGTTCATTTATAACAAAGCAAGTACAACTATATTTGTGTTAATATATGTTGATGATATCATAGTGGCAAGCTCCTCTCAAAATGCCACTAATGCTCTTTTGAGTGATCTGAGTGCAAAGTTTGCCTTGAAGGACCTCGGTGATCTACACTTCTTTTTAGGTATTGAAGTTAAGAAGATTCAAGATGGTATAGTACTGAATCAGGAAAAATATGCCACAGAACTCCTAGCTCGTATGGGAATGAAGGACTGTAAGCCTTCACCCACACCATTGTCTCCTTCAGAAAAACTTTCAGCCTTTGAAGGAGAGCCACTTAAGGAAAAAGAGAGCACAAGATACAGGAGTGCAGTAGGAGCTTTGCAGTATCTGGCACTGACAAGACCAGATATATTTTTTGCTGCTAACAAGGTTTGTCAGTATCTTCATGCACCTACCACTGTACACTGGACAACTGTTAAGAGAATTGTACGGTATATAAAGCATACCGTGAGTTTAGGCCTTCAGTTCAGACGCTCTAACTCATCTCTTGCTAGTGCTTTCTCTGATGCTGACTAAGCAGAATGCAGTGATGACAGAAAGTCAACTGGAGGTTTTGCAGTTTTCTTTGGCTCAAATCTCATTTCTTGGAGTGCTAGAAAATAGGCCACAGTGTCCAGATCAAGTACTAAAGCTGAATACAAGTCACTAGCAAATGCTACTGCTGAAATCATTTGGGTTGAATCATTGCTCAATGAGTTGGGAGTTAAGCAGCGTCATGTGTCATGTTTGTGGTGTGACAACTTAGGAGCCACATATCTTTCTGCAAATCCAGTGTTCCATGGCAGAACCAAGCATATAGAAATTGACTTTCACTTTGTAAGAGAAAGGGTTGCAGAAAAGAAGTTAGACATACGATTCATCCCTTCCAGAGATCAAGTTGCAGATGGATTCACTAAAGCTTTGCCAGTCAAGCCCTTCAAGGAATTCAAAAAGAATCTTAATGTAGGATAGTTGAGATTAAGGGAGGGTGTTAGACTTAGAGATATATTCCTGTAATCTCAAACTAATTGTATCTCTTCCTCTCACGTAGCTTCTCCTATGCCTTCTGTAACAAACCGAATCCCAAGAGGTCGGTAATTCCTTGTAAGCCACGGCAGGGGCGTTTCCTGTCGCTAATCAATATATACACACGCGGCTCCCTCACAAGGGAGTAGGAACGCTTCCCATCTAACAAAGGGTTGGGTGGAAATTGGCACTAGTGCGTTGAGAGAGGCATGTTTCATGTCAAGAGCGAGGACCCATGCCGTGTCATCTTCAGCCTTTACCTTGGCCCTTATGTAGAGAAGATAGTCATCTTGGATGCTCAGGGTGTGGTTAATAAAAATGAGGTTCTTCAGTTCCAATTGTTTGGTCTCGTCATCCAGCAGCTCAGGCAATACAGCGGAATAGCTCCTGCCGACCGAGGTTTCAGCAACATCAACCATGTGGCCGTCGCGCCAATCATCCCAAGCTACAACACTGCTTCTGCTTCCATAGCACCACCAGCGACGCCCCAACTGAAGGAGCCGCAGACCTCACCGCTGAAGTCTGGCAAGGAGAAGCACGTGGCGTTGGTGAGAGTGGAGGAGACGCGGCCTATATGGTAGAATTTGATAGACGCGGCCTGCCTTGACCTCCCTCCCAACTCAGCCGGAGGCAGACCCTACCTCGGTAAGAGCGGGGGAGAGGTTGCCCACCTCGGCCTCCCTCCCACCGTCGAAGCTCGCATCGTGGGACTAGGGGAGGCGCCCTCCAGCCGATCCCCCAAGGTCAAGTCACCATGCCAACTCTGATATAATGATCAAGATATGTGGAAACCAACCAGCTGAGTGCCAAGCTAGTAAATACTCTAGTACATTAATTGTAGCTAGCTCTTGAGCGGTACTCATGCGGTGTGAGACTATATATAGTCTTACGTTTATATAAAGTTCACAATTTTGCTGCAGTAGCGACCAAAACGGAAAGGATATATCAGGATTAGTGTGCAACTGCTCAATGTACTAGGTGTACAACCAATACTGCAATAGATCAACCGTCTAACTGTTTTTTCTTTTTTTGAAAGATCCAGCTCGGCTGGAATTCATTCCATTAAGCAGAGAGAGGGCGGAAACAATTGTTGATCAAGTGATCATGGGGTGAAAAGAAAATTACAGGACTGTGCGTTCAGGCAGGGGTGCTCATATACGCAATCTTTCACGGTACGTCCCCGAATGGGTGCTCCATGGATTTTGCTCTGACGATCCTCCATTGCTCCATGTCCCGCCTGCAAGCTTCATTGATGCTCCTCACGCTTGCTGTCTTTTCTCTGAACGTGCATGCATTGTGCTTGATCCAAATCTCCCAAGATACAAGGGCCAGCAGCGATTTGGTCCCTCTGCAGGTGCTTGTGGAGGCGTGGTAGATAATCCTTTGAACGCGGTTGCCCGTAGTCGTTCCCGCGCTCCAGCAGGAGTGAGCTAGGGCGTTGCAGCCTCGCCATGAACCGTCTAACTATACATGCATAATTCATATATGTAGGAAAAGGATGCACCCGGAAATGAGTGAAAACCGTATGCTACTGAGCTGCTTATCATCATGTGTCACCGCGTTGCTATTCACGCGCGGGGTTGGACACATCACACATCATTCCTTCTAAAAACCGTTCACTTAGGAACGTTCCCTCAATGCCTGGCTTTTTTTATATATTCTTTCACAGAAAAACCTACGTTTCGAATGGCCGGTGCGCCTAATCAGACGGCTCCTTAGGCGGATGATATTTTGCAAATATCATCCTAGTGATTTGTAGTAGCGGCCAGTTTATTTTACAAGATGAGGTGGTGGTTTTCTTATGATAACTAATAGGGGAAGGAAAGCCCCCACACTAACATTGGGGTTGGGGAGGGGGGGGGCTGTTGGAAAAATGAGCAAATTAGTACGAGATTTAATCCGAATAAATAGGAAATAGATAACGACAGCAATAGCAGAGATTAAACTAATCATGCGAACTAGCATAGTAGATGAACAGATCACATCTAGGGCACATACTAGAAACATGAATTCTACCACGATCTCGAACAAGAAGGATAGAATAACATACAGTGCAGCACCGCTAGCGTTGACGTTGTCACCCATGTCGTCGAGGATGAGGTTGCCGAGGTCGGGGAAGAAGTCATCGCTGCCAGCAGTCGCGCGAGCGCGCTCCCCAAAAACCTAATCGCCCCTCTCCCGTACAGGATCACGAGAGGCAGGGTTCCGGAGGCCTGCTGTCCCTTCTCCCGGTGCACGCTGAAAGGAGGGATGGAGAAGACTTGCTTGGCGGCGCAATGATCTGAAACGGTGGTGAGAAACCATACGAAGCGGCGGCGGCTAGGGTAGACGTCTGCCTGACTATATAGTGCGGGCCGGGTAGGTCGTGAGAGTAAACCCCACGTCCGAGTCGTCATGATCCAAAAGAATCAGAAACGGTTCAGTAAGACAACGTGCATAGCTCTGTCCTCGGCTCGGCTCAACCCCGCAACCTGCAGCGCGGCGCGGCGCGGCGCGGCGTGCGGCGCGTCGTGACGAGGCGTGGCGAGGCGAGCGAAGAGGAGGAGCGCGCGTGTAGGTCTCCTCTTCTCATGCTCATACAAGTGGTAGAAGAGCTCACCTTATAAAGAGGTGCAACTCTCTCTCAACTTCCGGGGCGGGACTAAACTTTAGTCTCACTCACTCCACTCACATGTGTGTATGAATGGGCCAAGAGAATTTCAGAATTTTAGTTGGGCTTTGGGCCAAAGGCCTACTAGCAAAATTCCAACAATCCCCCACAAAGTCTCATTGGCACATCTCATCATTTAGTTTCAAAACATTGTTTATATACCGGTGCTTAGTGGAGACTGTGAAGTTGAACTTCCACTTAGAGATTTATGCTACACTAGATCACAACTTGAATAGTGGACTATGCCTTGAACTACAAGTTTTCTGCGAGACTAGTTTCACACAAATTCTTGACCGATACTAGGCTGCCGCAAGGCTTCCCCGCGGGTGGAGCGTATACGTCATACTCCAGGGCCTTTTCATGAATTTATTAGAGAACACCCAATTCTCACAGACTGCGACGTTAACAGTCAAATTCATATAGGTGTGTGTTCCTCAGAAGATGTTCTACAGGACAACATCTTTGCTTACCCGAATAAGCCACTTGGAACACATTAAGATAAGTATCAATCTGCCATGCAGATCAGGAGAGTATTGCATCTTCATGGAGTGGGATAGTGTCGGTGTCAAAACTGGCGGATCTCGGGTAGGGGGTCCCGAACTGTGCGTCTAGGCCGGATGGTAACAGGAGGCAAGGGACACGAAGTTTTACCCAGGTTCGGTCCCTCTCGATGGAGGTAAAACCCTACGTCCTGCTTGATTAATATTGATGATATGGGTAGTACAAGAGTAGATCTACCACGAGATCAGAGAGGCTAAACCCTAGAAGCTAGCCTATGGTATGATTGTTGTGTATGAATATGATGTCCTACGGACTAAAATCCTCCGGTTTATATAGACACCGGATAGGGTTAGGGTTACATAGAGTCAGTTACAATGGTAGGAGATCTACATATCCGTATCGCCAAGCTTGCCTTCCACGCTAAGGAAAGTCCCTTCTGCACACAGGACGAAGTCTTCAATCTTGTATCTTCGTAGTCTAGGAGTCCGGCTAAAGGTATAGTCCGGCCATCCAGACACCCCCTAATCCAGGACTCCCTCAGTAGCCCCTGAACCAGGCTTCAATGACGACGAGTCCGGCGCGCAGATTGTCTTCGGCATTGCAAGGCGGGTTCCTCCTCCAAGCACTTCATAGAAGATTTTGAACACAAAGATAGTGTCCGGCTCTGCAAAATAAGTTTTCACATATTGCCATAGAGAGAATAATATTTACACAAATCTAATCTGCTGACGTATTCTGTAGTGTGACATCACACCATGACCAAGCTTTTATTCGATTCGTTTTACTGTCCCATCTCAGCGTCTTATGCGAGGCGGTTTCCTTGGCACATCTTGTTAAAGCAGAGATCGTGTCCCCTTATTCCGGGATTCTCATCAATACGGGCGTGGGTAACCCAACCGCTTCTAGGACTCCTAGACTATAGGCAAGTCCAAACGGCCACGGAGAGGACACTTGATATTCACCCTCTTTATAAAGGGACAAGGTTTTTACTTTTTCCCTCCCGTGCTCAATCGAATCCTTCCCCCAGCTCAAGTTCAAACACCCAAGGTTTAGGTCAGGCGCTCCGAACCCTCAATCATGTCCGGATCTAGCCTTCAAGGCCGATGGATGCCTTCCTCCGTCACAGAAGAAGACATCAAAAAGTTGAGGGAGGCCAGATATCTGACCGTCGAGGTTTTGCATTGGCTGCCCGCCCGAGGGAAGGCCGTCCCCTCCCCTGAACCCAACGAGAACGTCGTGTTCGTCTCCCACTTCCTCCGAGGTCTAGGCCTTGCTCTGGATCCTTTCGCTAGGGGTTTGATGTATTATTACGGGCTAGATTTCCATGATCTAGCTCCGGACTCCTTTCTTCATATCACGACATTTATTGTCGTGTGCGAGGCCTTCCTCCGGGTTACCCATCACTTTGGCCTGTGGCTCAAGACTTTTGAAGTAAAGCCGAAGATGATCGAGGGGCAACATGCAGCGTGCGGAGGTGCCTCAGTACGCAAGATGAAGGGAGCCCCCTGGCCCAAAGGTTCCATTCCAGAGGTATCTGAATTGTGGCAACAGGAGTGGTTCTACATCACAGCTCCTAGAAGTGCCAAGTGGGCGGCCGCCCCTGTTTTCCGCTCGGGCCCTCCACCACAACTGATGTCATGGATCAGCAGAGGTCTGAGCTGGGGTCCAGCCAAGGACGTGCCTATTCTGCAAAGCCGCATTCGAGATCTCTTCAATGGAGATTTTAGTTTGGTTGCGGTAATACAAGTTATGTTGGTTCGTCAAGTCCAGCCTTGCAAACGCCGGCCCCTTCGCTTGTGGGAGTTCAATCCCGAAGGAACGCGTGTCATTCAAATTTCCTCGGCCTGACACACGAGGAGATGTACAAGTCATTCTTCGGACCTCAGGTAGAGTGTCCGGAAATCACCGAGGACGTGGGCCTGAGCAGTAACCGCGTCGCCGAACAGGTAAGGAATCTTCCGGCCGAACATACTATCTCTCATTTGTTACGAAGTTATCTCTGAGAGTTTGCTTTTTGACCAGGACTGGCTAACAAAGGCGAAGTTGATTCGGTGTTCGGCCCCCTTCCCTGAGGGTTTGGAAAATCCGGTACTGGAAAAGATGCTCCAGGTCGCACCCTGCCCGGAGCCCTTGAAGGAAGATACCGGGGAGGATAATACGGGCGAACGCGGGCCCCCAATGCTGCCCATTCTAACCGAGGGAGCGAGCGTCTCCGTGAAGGAAGACGACCGGAGGAGGAAAAGGACTGCGCCCGGGGATTCGGAAGCCGAGGCTTCCAAACGGGAGAAGAAGTCTCCCACAGAGGGTCCTACCTCGGGGGGTGCTTTTGCCGCACTAAGTCCGCGGGGGGATCAATCCTCCAGCGAGTCGTAAGTGACTCAAAATACTTTAATAGTACAGGTATGCCATCTTTTTCTTCTAAGAAAATAACCACCGCATGTATCTTTGTAGTTCGGGCCTTAGCCCCTCTCAAATGAGTTCGTCTTCGGGGGATCTTCTTCCAGAGATGATGGAGAGCGAAACGCCTCCTCCGGACTCCTCCGCTCCAGAAGCTGGCGACCCCGAAGTGTCGTCGCGGAGGGCCTCTCCGAATCCGGTGAGGCCAGAAGATAATCCCATTGACCCCCGAAGCTCCCAGTGTTCGGCTCCCGAAGAGAATAGACAAAAGAGTCCGGCACCGTCTGGTGCGCGATCGGATGTTCTGAGGGAGTTGGTGGGGCGAGCGGCCATCTCAGATGAACACCGTATGCTGATGAATACGGTGATGGAGAGAATCTTGTCCGCCGAAAGCGGATTGCATAAAGCTTTTATGAGTCTACTGACAGGCTTTGAGGTACGTAAAATAATGTATAATAGTCCTGCACATGCTAGGTGTGCCCTGTGTAGATAGTAGCCCCTGAGACTCTGGTGGTCGTCGGAAACGACGACGAACAGAGGATCATATTCCCAGGTAATAATCATACTGCCTCTATGTGCAGGTGATGGAAGCTCCGGTGGCTAGCCGGACTAGCGAGTTTGCCTATTTAAAACGGGAGTTAGATGCAACAGACGCCGACATCGAGCTTGTTAACAAAAGGCTTGACGAGGCATAGGATAAGTGTCATTATCTGGTAAACGCCACATAGGAAGAGCAGCATGATGCCAGTATCTTTAATATGTTGTGACTGCAGATGGAGCTTCCACTGTTGAAGCCTTGCGGGCAGAACTTGCCCGAGCCAAGGAACAAGCGAGGTTGGGTAATGCAGCTACTTTGAAGGCGGCCGAGGAGTTGCAAGCCGAGAAGGCCGCGCATGGCGAGAGCCGAGATAAGATGGCCAAGATGGCCATAGAATTAAAAGCCACCACCGACCGTTGCCGGGTTCTTGAAAAGGAAAACCAAGCGAAGGCATTGGACCTTGAGAAGGCTGCTGCGACGAGAAAAGACCTCCGCTCTGCTATGACGGCAAAGAAGGAGGAGCTGCGGGAAGCCGGGGATATTGTAGCTGGGAAATCCTTTATGTTGCGGAGGAAGTTTGGAGATCCACGGTATGCCCCTCTGGATCGGCTGTGGAGTTCGGAGGATGTGTATATGGATTTGGCAGCAAGCGCTGCCGATGCGGTCAAGTACTTCCAGGGTCAAACGGACCGTGAAGTGGACCAGCTGTTTTGGACACAATTCCATTCTCCCGAGCGTCCACTTTCATTGACTGACCAACTAGCTGAATGGGCCGAACTGAATAGGTTGTCTGGACGCGCCATGATGTCTGTGTCAAAACTGACGGATCTCGGGTACGGGGTCCCGAACTGTGCGTCTAGGCCGGATGGTAACAGGAGGCAAGGGACACGAAGTTTTACCCAGGTTCGGGCCCTCTCGATGGAGGTAAAACCCTACGTCCTTCTTGATTAATATTGATGATATGGGTAGTACAAGAGTAGATCTACCACGAGATCAGAGAGGCTAAACCCTAGAAGCTAACCTATGGTATGATTGTTGTGTATGAATATGATGTCCTACGGACTAAAACCCTCCGGTTTATATAGACTCCGGATAGGGTTAGGGTTACATAGAGTCGGTTACAATGGTAGGAGATCTACATACCCGTATCGCCAAGCTTGCCTTCCACGCTATGGAAAGTCCCTTCTGGACACGGGACGAAGTCTTCAATCTTGTATCTTCATAGTCCAGGAGTCCGGCTGAAGGTATAGTCCGGCCATCCGGACACCCCCTAATCCAGGACTCCCTCAGTAGCCCCTGAACCAGGCTTCAATGACGACGAGTCCGGCGCGCAGATTGTCTTCGGCATTGCAAGGCGGGTTCCTCCTCCAAGCACTTCATAGAAGATTTTGAACACAAAGATAGTGTCCGGCTCTGCAAAATAAGTTTCCACATATTGCCATAGAGAGAATAATATTTACACAAATCTAATCTGCTGACGTATTCCGTAGTGTGACATAACACCACGGCCAAGCTTTTATTCGAATCGTTTTACTGTCCCATCTCAGCGTCTTATGTGAGGCGGTTTCCTTGGCACGTCTTGTTAAAGCAGAGATCGTGTCCCCTTATTCCGGGATTCTCATCAATACGGGCGTGGGTAACCCAACCGCTTCTAGGACTCCTAGACTATAGGAAAGTCCAAACGGCCACGGAGAGGACACTTGATATTCACCCTCTTTATAAAGGGACAAGGTTTTTACTTTTTCCCTCCCGTGCTCAATCGAATCCTTCCCCCAGCTCAAGTTCAATCACCCAAGGTTCAGGTCAGGCGCTCCGAACCCTCAATCATGTCCGGATCTAGCCTTCAAGGCCGATGGATGCCTGCCTCTGTCACGGAAGAAGACATCAAAAAGTTGAGGGAGGCCAGATATCTGACCGCCGAGGTTTTGCATCGGCTGCCCGCCCGAGGGCAGGCCGTCCCCTCCCCCGAGCCCAACGAGAATGTCGTGTCCGTCTCCCACTTCCTCCGAGGTCTAGGCCTTGCTCTGGATCCTTTCGCTAGGGGTTTGATGTATTATTACGGGCTAGATTTCCATGATCTAGCTCCGGACTCCTTTCTTCATATCACGACATTTATTGTCGTGTGCGAGGCCTTCCTCCGTGTTACCCCTCACTTTGGCCTGTGGCTCAAGACTTTTGAAGTAAAGCCGAAGATGATCGAGGGGCAACATGCCTATGGAGAGGCTAAACCCTAGAAGCTAGCCTATGGTATGATTGTTGTTGTGTATGTTGTCCTACGGACTAAAACCCTCCGGTTTATATAGACACCGGATAGGGTTAGGGTTACATAGAGTCGGTTACAATGGTAGGAGATCTACATATCCGTATCGCCAAGCTTTCCTTCCACGCCAAGGAAAGTCCCTTCCGGACACGGGACGAAGTCTTCAATCTTGTATCTTCATAGTCCAGGAGTCCGGCTGAAGGTATAGTCTGGCCATCCGGACACCCCCTAATCCAGGACTCCCTCAGATAGGTAATACAGGGATACTCTCCTCCCAGCTGACCAACAGCTTGTCTCCCACTTGTACTTCACGGGATCTCCGATCACATAGAGTGGGTTACCACTATGGACAAGTCATGCGGTGGGTCTTAGACCCATCTCCATCGATGCATTATCTATCACATTACGTGATAGACCCTTTGTGAAGGGATCTGACAAATTTTTCGACGTTTGGATATAATCCAACGTAATAACTCCGGAGTTCCTCAATTTTCTGACCGATTTCAGTCTTCTCTTCACATGCCTTGATGACTTCATATTGTCCTTAGAACTGTTTATCTTGACGATCATAGTTTGATTATCATAGTTCATCAGGATAGGAGGTATTGGTTTTTCAACCATAAGCAAGTCCATCAAGAGCTCACGAAGCCACTCTGCTTCAACAGTGGCAGTGTCTAATGCTGTGAGTTCTGCTTACATAGTTGACCTCGTTAAGATGGTCTGCTTGCAAGACTTCCAAGAAACAGCGCCACCACCAAGTGCAAAAACATAACCACTTGTGACCTTAATCTCATCAGCATCAGATATCCAGTTTGAGTCACTATAACCCTCCAGTACCCTTGGATACCCGGTGTAGTGAATCCCATTGCTCGCGGTGCCTTTCAAATAGCGCATAACTCTCTCAAGCGCATGCCAATGATCATCTCCCGGTTTTGACACAAACCGACTCAGCTTGCTAACAGCAAACGAGATGTTAGACCTCGTGGCACTCGCCAAATACATAAGCGAGCCAATAATCTTAGAATACCTCAGTTGATCTCTAGCAATCCGTCGATTCTTTCGAAGCAACACACTAGCATCATATGGAGTTGGAGAAGGTCTGCAGTCGCCAAATATATAAAGTTCACAATTTTGCTGCAGTAGCGACCAAAACGGAAAGGATATATCAGGATTAGTGTGCAACTGCTCAATGTACTAGGTGTACCACCAATACTGCAATAGATCAACCGTCTGACTGCTTTTGTTTTGAAAGATCCAGCTCGACTGGCATTCATTCCATTAAGCAGAGAGAGGGCGGAAACAATTGTTGATCAAGTGATCATGGGGTGAAAATAAAATTACAGGACTGTGCGTTCAGGCAGGGGTGCTCATATACGCAATCTTTCACGGTACGTCCCCAAATGGGTGCTCCATGCATTTTGCTCTGACGATCCTCCATTGCTCCATGTCCCGCCTGCAAGCTTCAGTTATGCTCCTCACGCTTGCTGTCTTTTCTTTGAACGTGCATGCATTGTGCTTGATCCAAATCTCCCAAGATACAAGGGCCAGCAGCGATTTGGTCCCTCTGCGGGTGCTTGTGGAGGCGTGGTAGATGATCCTTTGAACGCGGTTGCCCGTAGTCGTTCCCGCGCTCCAGCAGGAGTGAGCTAGGGCGTTGCAGCCTCGCCATGAACCGTCTAACTGTACATGCATAATTCATATATGTAGGAACAGGATGCACCCGGAAATGAGTGAAAACCGTATGCTACCGAGCTGCTTATCATCATGTGTCACCGCGTTGCGATTCACGCGCGGGGTTGGACACATCACACATCATTCCTTCTAAAAACCGTTCACTTAGGAACGTTCCCTCAATGCCTGGCTTTTTTTATATATTCTTTCAGAGAAAAACCTACGTTTCGAACGGCCAGTGTGCCTAATCAGATGGCTCCTTAGGCGGATGATATTTTGTAAATATCATCCTAATGATTTGTAGTAGTGGCCAGTTTATTTTACAAGATGAGGTGGTGGTTTTCTTATGATAACTAATAGGGGAAGGAAAGCCCCCACACTAACATTGGGGTTGGGGGGGGGGCGATTTGCGATGTGGATTGCGAGAAATCTTCCGATATATTCATATTCAATCATGGCAGTACAATAAACACCAGAAATAATAAAAATTACATTCAGATCTGTAGACCACCTAGCGATGACTACAAGCACTGAAGCGAGCCGAAGGTACGCCGTCATCATCGCCCCTCCTACACCAGAGCCGGGCAAAACTTGTTGTTGAAGACAGTCGGGAAGTTGTCGTGCTAAGCCCCATATGACCAGCGCACCAGAACATCAACCGCCGCTGATGAAGAGTAGCGTAGATCGGAAGGAGCCAACCTACAGAAACACAAACATAGACAAACTACAATCAGATCCGAGCAAATGCGCCAAGGATAGATCCACCGGAGACATACCTCCACACGTCCACCGATGATCCTAGACACACCACCGGGACGGGGGCTAGGCGGGGAGAACCTTATTCCATCTTCAGGCAGCCACCGCCGTCTCGTCTTCCTGAGCAAGACACAAACCTTAACAAGACTCGAAGAAACATCTAAAAACAGAGCCCTCCCGCCGGCAAGGGCCGGGATCCACCGCGCCGCCATGGCCCTAAGGCCACAGGAGACGAGGTGGACCAGCGCTGGCGCTGGCGGGAGACAGAGGAACCATAAGCTTTTCTTGGGGAAGGAGGCGACTGGCTTGACGCTGCCGTTTTCTGTGTAGTAATCACTTGTAACTACGTACATATTCATTCTTGATCTGTAAAAAAAAGCATTTTGTACATTTGCAGAATTGAACATATTTGAATGTCAAAATATTCAAGATGCTCTCTCGAATGTTAGAACAACTCCAACAGCTCGTGTATCTTAAAAAAGTCAGCATCTACAGGAAGTTGAGGCCAAAAAAACCTCTCTAACAACTGCCACTTTGCATGATCTCATAAAAATGGCCTTTCTCCCCACAAGTTTACGCGAAGATGATCTTCATCTTCCTGTAAAGTTATGGCCACTTTGCTGGAATAGTCGGCGAGGCTTTTTTTCCCGAAGTTCTCGTAAACACTGCCGCCGCTACCTGCCACGTCTGCGCCACCAATGCCGCACTCGCCTCACCGCCGCCCGCGCTGCTGCCAGTCGCCACACCCACATCGTTGCTGCCAGCCGCCACGCCGCCTCGCGTCACCCCTCTCCGGCGGCTACTGCAGCGCCCGCCAACATGTGTGTCACTGACTGGCGGGCCCTAGCCAATTATATATTTTCATGCAATTGAAAATAAAATGAAAATGCATTTAGAGAAAGAAGTTTGTTGCTTTCAGAAAACTTCACATAACTGTTACGTGAAGGCCAAAAACTAGTTATAGTGAAATATTTGTAAGGGAACCGTCGGAGTTGCTCTTATGATTGAATGCTTTTTTTTTAAAAAAAAAGAAGGACAACTCGTGAACCCTACATTAGGATGATGCATGCAATCACATATTATTAATAATGGTAAAATTTAGCAGCCGGACAACATCAACCCATAAATAAATTAAAAAAGAAAACACCAGACATCCACTGATATCCACTAACCCCATGTTACACGACGACTTCAAAACGAATAACACACAACTCCTAGGCTACACCTTCAAGAAGGAATTATCGCTCATGCACTGATGATGGCGAGTCCAATACAAGGTTGAACTCCAGATTCTTGTTCCCGAAGCCAAGCTTCAATCCACCACCTTCAACAAGGACACGACTTAGGCGCGAGTGATATAGCCTGATCCGAGATCTTGTGTTTCCACCAGAGTGTATAGAATCATCGTTGAAGCCGCATGTACCATCACCCCTTATCTGATTACCGACTCGTCAATACCCGGATACCTCTGGAGAAGACACTAGACAACAGACGTCCCATAGCGCTTGCCTCCCGCCACTGTGGCACCATCTTCGGTCCAACAACAACAAGCTAGACATGAGACCTCCGTCAGAGCCGCCGTGGAACACATGCCGGTAGCAGACATGATTTGACATCCCCGCATGAGAGGTCGTGCGTAGCATCCGCCGGAGGCTTTACCTGTCGGCGATAGGCACTGTCCGACAACTCTGAAAGAGATGCATGTGTCACCTGCCGAGCTGCATCGAACCCGATCTGCTGACGGGGGTACGTCCCATACCGTCACCAGCCTCAGAATGGACGTCGCCACCTCGAGATTCAGACTTAGCATCATCCACATGACTCAGGGTGGACGTACCGAGCGGGCTTTTCGGCCCGCTCTTGGCCTGCTCGGTCTTGGCCCGCTCGGTCTTGGCCCGGTAAAGAAATCAGCCGGTCCGAGCCGTCAAATTAGGCACGAGAAAACGTCGGTCCGGTCCGGGCTTTGACCGGTCCGCTCGGTCGGACCGAGAAAAGGCACAGCCCAACGCACGCAGTCGCACTCTGTTCGTTCGGTCGCTCAATCCCGACGCCGCCTCCGCATCCCATCCCGGCGCCGCCGCTGCCCACCATACAGCTGCAGGAGGGAGGGAGCGCCGCCTCCGCCGGCCGCCGACCCGCCGTTGCCGTCGTTGACCACCTGCACCTCCTCCACTTTCCGCCATCTTGTCTCTCCCCTTAGTCTCGTCGATCAACACCTCCTCGTCTGCACCTGCACGCGGGGAAAGGAGTAGTGGAGGAGTAGAGGAGGGAGCGCTGCACCTGCCCGTCGTCGTCGACTGTCGCCATCTCCCCCGCCGTGGACGCTATGGAGATGAAGGAGCAGCTGCAGCAGGTCTCGCGTACAATACAGTTTCGTCAGATATAGCCGTAAGTTGTTAGAATTCAGTTTATCAGACAATAAAGTTTTCTTTAGTTTCGTCAGACAATACAGTTTCGTCAGTTGGAGCCGTAAACTGATCATTTTGCATGACGATCTCCTCCTCTGTCCTCTGTTTGCTTCATTTGCTTTCCAGAATCAAAAGGTGCCTACACAACAGCTAAACACAACAAAAACAGACTCCCAGGCAACATGACCAGCCGGTCCATTCGGTCCTCTCGGGCCTAACTGAGCTGACGCTCACACGGTCCGGTCCAGAAAAAAACGGCTTGCTGGACATCTCAGTCCAGTCCGGTCCGGACCGTCCACGGCCGGTCCAAAGCAAGGCTCGGTCAGGGACCTGACCGGCCCGGACCGCGTCCATCCTGACACATGACCACGGAGTCCGCCGCCATGGAAGAGGAGGGGCCTCCGCCCCGAATTTCGGGTGCTACAGGGAGCAGCCACCGCCGCGCTAGCCACTGTCGTCGCCCATACAATGGCAACCGCTACCACGGTCATCAGATCCGGGCACTAGGTCCCATATCCCTTGCGCACCGCCCCATGGTCAGCCGCCTGACCCCGTCGTCATGCTGACGAGCAGGCCACCACCAGATCCTCCGCTCGGGTCCACCACACCGGAATCCACTGCCGGGCACCGAGCAGGGCACACCGGTGTGCAATATCTGACCGGAGGCCACACCCGCATGCAGCCGACCCTCCACCGGGCCATCCACAGCACGCCTACACGCCGCAGCTACCAAGTCGGAACCGGACAGCCCAGCCGCCGCCCAAAGCCGTGTCCAGAGCCTTCTGCCGTGCCTCCCTGGGTCCGTCCTCCGCCGGTCGTCGCGACGCCATGGATCCGATTTCGACTGCACATTTACTCGCATCGGGATCCCGCACCACCCCCACACGCAGGAAGGGAAGGAGGACCTCCGCCACGAACGTTGGCCTGGGCTTAGCCCCGTGGCATCCTTCGGCAGCGACGGAGGGAAGGGAGGGAGGAGAGGAAGGCTCCGGCGGCTAAGGTTGGATGGCCTCCCGTGCCGCCCGAGCAGGGGATCATAACATTCAATATTTCAGTCACAACATCTCAATCTGTTTCTCGACACTCATTTTTTCTAGTTACAACATCAGTTCTTTTGCTCTCAATACATTCACTATATTTGCTGCTCTAAGTCGAAACTTGGCATCTACACACTTCAACGTCCACCTGTTAGTGTTAGGTGTGAGCAGCTAGGTGCAGCCATCGCAGTAGCCGTCGTCTTCCCTCTTGCGGTCGTGCAGGCATCAGGCTACTTGAATGGGCACTTGCTTGCCACCTCCTGCAGTCCTCTAGCGGCGTGACCTTGAGGGCATGGTGCAGTCATGGCCCATGGAAGCGGCACATGCCTTCCGTTCCGTCTTGCGGTGGTGCGGGCGTCGAGCGCGAGCAGTGGACCAACGGAGGTGCGGCCATGGCAGCAGCAGTCACCCTCCCTCCCGCGGTGGAGCTTGGTTTCACGGGCAGCATCGAGCCCGAGCAAATGGCGACGGCGAGCGAACGGCAACAGCGACGAAATGTTGTTATTCTTCAGTGTGCGATTGATCTTCAGTTTATGGACCGCACGGCCTTAGGCATTGCTTCAGCGATTGCTAGGATGGGGCATGAACAGCCGCTAGCTATCTACGTCCCACTAACATACACATTTCTAGGCGAGAGGATGGAGTTCTTGTGCACATGTACATGTAGAAGACAAATATCGAAAGCCAAGTTGCTGAGAAATTAGAAATCAAGATATTGGAGATCTGTTTTTTCCATTTTTACGGCGCTATGGATCTATGCAAGGGTGGGCGGCGGCGTATCCCTTTTTACTTGTGGGTCAGCTACTAAATTCTAAACATGAAGGAGAGACTTCGGGGTGGGAACAAGATATAATCCTTCTTGCCCTGGAGTTCATCGTTTCCCCTAGTTTCCAAATGCCTCCTTTTGAGGACGGGGCGTCGATCCGTTGGCTGGGCAGTTGGGTAGCTGCCAGCCCACCCGAGTTCGAGTCCCGACTCGGACGCACGGTGCTCGCGGTATTTCTTCTATAAAAACAAGCCAACGAGGGTTATCTCTTGGGTTGGTCTCATTTTTTTTTTTCAAATGCCTCCTTTTCCTATAGTATCCTAGATTTGTGTACAATTAAGCATTCTCATGCGGCTGTGGTTGCACTTGCACACACAATAGATTGGACACTTGCACTCATACACCAGTAGGGCAACTAAATTGCGAATTTCACATACACCCGAACTATATATAGGCACACATCTCAGGAGTATTGTACAAGAGGTAGCTCCAATTAATGTGTTTATTTACTAGCTTGGCATGCAGTCGGTTGGTTTCAATATTCCTTGTTATTAGACCAGAGTTGGCACTGTGCAGTAAAGTAGCACTACATCCTCTTCAATCAGGCTCTACTCGGCAGGCAGGCAGGCATGGCGCTTACTCACTAATCCTCATAGTTTGTGTGCGCAGGTTCTTAAGGTTCGTTATTACCCGGAGGGCCGCCTCGAGGAGACTGTCTTCTAGGGGAACGCTTCCTCTACTTGGCAGCGCATCCAATATGGCCTTGAGCTGTTAAAAAAGGCATTGTATGGCGTGTTGGCAATGGGAATAAAATCCGCATCTGGCGTGACCGCTGGATGCCTACTGAACCGTCGCGTCAACTCATCACCCAGCAAGGAACTTGCTGGCTCAGGAAAGTTTCGGAGCTTCTAGACGAGGCCGTCAATTGGCATTTGGACCTCCTCCAACGCCACTTCCTAGCTCCAAACGTTGACGCAATCAGGAGCATCCGTACATCGCCTCACATCATTGACGACATCATCGCGTGTGCGCCAGAGAAGAACAGTATCTTCACCGTTCTTTCCGCCTATCGCCCAGCCATGGGCGAGCGCCAACGTCCATTGGCAACCGCCACAAGCAGGGCACTGGATGGTCGTCGTGCCATCTGGAAGATCATATGGGGGTGCCCTGCTCCCCCAAAGGTATGCGTGTTCGCATGGAGAATTGTGACCAAATCCCTGGCCACTTGGGCTAACAAGTTTTCTCGACACCTAGAGCTTACTGACACCAGTCCCCTCTGTGGCGTGGAACGGGAGGACGGTTTTCACGTGCTATGCAGGTGCCCACTTGCCAGATACCTCTGACGATCCATGGAGGAAGACTGACTGATTCCCAAGGTGGAAACCATAGCAAATGATGGACCAGAGTGGCTCTTCACGCTTCTGGATCCTTTGTCGGACACGGCGCGTATGGTGGTTCTCATCATCATGTGGCGGGCATGGTACATCCGCAACAAAATCACTCATGACAAGGGCTCCTCCTCCCACAGAAGCCTCCCGTCGCTTTCTACAAGGGTACATCAACTCCTTGCTGTGCGTTCACCAATTCCCGCATGCAGATCTAGAGAAAGGAAAAATGGTCCTGCAGGATAGTGGTCGGCCTACTCATGCAAATGGGATCAAGAAACAAGAGCTCCAGTGGGAGGCGCCATCACCAGGATGGACAAAACTCAACTCCGATGGGAGCTTCGTCCAGTCCACTGGCGCGGCGGGATGTGGCATGGTCTTGAGGGATGAGAGAGGAGAACTCATTTTCACGCCATGCAGGCAATTGTTCGCATGCAATAACAGCATTCAGGCGGAGCTGGAAGTATGCTGCGAGGGTTTGTTGCTGGCCTTGCAGCGAACCAACATGCCAATCATGACGGAGATGGATAGCAGTGAACCGGTCTCTATGCTGTACACAGAGTCAGCGGATCGTTCACAATCAAGGGTGCTAGTTGAGGAGATATGCAGGATCGTTGCAGCAGAATCAAGGGAGATTTCTTTTTCGCATATTAGTCGTTTACAAAATAATGTTAGTCACGTGCTCGCCGTGTATGGACTTAGTAGAGAGAATTCCTTATTTGGCCCTTTCTTAAAATTTGCTTCCCTTTTTGGCCCAAAAAACATTTTTCTTTCCTTTTTGACACTCAAACTTCATTTTATGCCCTATTTGACATTTCCATCCATTTTTCCATCCAACTATGTTAACTGGCACATGCAATTACAATTTTACCCGTGGTGATGGTATGTCACCACAAAGAGAAGAGAAGGGGCCTGAACCAAGAAAAAAGAGAGGAGGGGGGGATCGAGAGTGCTACCTGTGATGTCGCTAGCGGGAGCACCGCTCCTGTGTCGCTGGAGCTTGCCATGTGCTCGTGCGCGTCGATGCTGCTCCTAGATGATGTTCGACCAAGTCAACCACACTCACTATATCTCCCACATGCATGTCGGCGCGCTCACGCAATACACTTTCTAATGACGAGGTGCGACCATGAACTGACGATGATAATAACGATGAACCAAGCTCTGTACGATGCACGCACCGTAATACAGAGTTGGCTTCCTGAGTCCCTAATCGATCCTTTGCTTGAACGTTTACTAGCTAGTAAGCTAGTAGTACTAGTACATGCGAGCACTTCTAACCGCACATATTCCAATCGTTCTAGCTAGCACATACTGCCGGAGAGCAAGCTGCAGACGGCCATCCCGGCGCGTCGACGATGCTCGGAACCCGCGGACCTTCCGCACCGTGGCGCCGCTTCCGAAGAGGGAGTAGCAGTGGCAGCCGCCCTTTGGCCAGCGGCGGCGCACGGCAAGAGGTCGGCAAAGCCGGGCGCGCGCGCCAGGATCTCCAGCTCGACGTCTTCCGGCAGCCATCAGCGAGAGCGCAGCGCGTGCGTGCATGCCAGTGCCGTTACGCGTGTGTGCATGTCATCGCTGGTATGCGCACGTACGCATCAGGCAAGCATGATTAGTTTTTCCCTCTAATTAACTTAGGTACGTACCCAATGGACGCTATCTAGCTAAGAGATGCATGCATATCAGACAAGATTAGCTACAAACCTAATTGCTATACATAAGAATAATATGTGAAATTGTTGCTTATACTGAGCTTTCTTTCTTTCCTTGCAAAGAAACCTCTTTTTTACTACTTTTTAGGTCTATTACTACTATTGAATATTTGAACCACATAAATTTGTTGAATTTTGAATTATATAATTTTGTTGAATTTATTTTCTACCATGATAAAAATTTCCGCAGTAATGCGCGAGGAATCATCTAGTTTATTCAACACCACACAACATATCACATCATTCATGTGTTTGTATGTAAATAATCTGATCACAAACTACACTATGGGTAAAACAGTCTTTTTAGTTCAGACTTAACACCGTTAGTGGCCAAAACTGACGGAAGTGTCATATAGGGAATAAAATGAAGTTTGAGTGTCAAAAAGGGAAGAAAAGAAAATTTTGGGCCAAAAAGGGAAGTAAAATTTAAGAAATGACCAAATAAGGAATTCTCTCGACTTAGTACCCGCCGCACGACTGTTTGGTTGCGTTCGGGCCTAGACTGTATGGTAAACCTTTCAAAGGCTGAGAAGGCTCCTTGAGTTAATGAAATCTCTCTTTACCCCGCAAAAAAAGTAGCACCATAGCAAAATCATGGCAAAGTGTGGAGATTGTAAGCCGAGTGTAAATATACGGGTACTTGGTTTGTAGTTGGCTAAAGCGAATACAAACAGGAAAGAAAACATGGCAAACAGGTACGCTTGGCTTACTTTACAATAAGCGTAAACTCAGCTTATAGAGAGAGCTCGGCATACAAAACAAAAAACACTCGGCTTACATAGGCGTCTCAGCAACGTCCCCTGCCACATGGCGATCGTGGAGGTAGTTGATGGCTCTGTGTGTCCGCAACCTATAAACCAAGTGTAAGTCACAATGCACTCGGCTTACTTATGGACATATTTCATTTTAAAAGCATGTGAAATATAAGCTGATTACCCAAAAATGACACCCGGCCTACAGTTTGCATAATTTTTCTGTAAAACTATATCCGATATACAAAATTGAATTTATAATGTTTTCCATTGCATTTATGTTTACATATTGTGTTCTACTTATTTCCCTTCTTTCTCACCCGTTCTCTCTCAGCTATTTTCATCGCCCTTTCGATGAACTCAATTTATTTCTCAACCTCTCTCTAATTACCACCACTTTACCACTTTAAGTTGTTTTAATATCTTAGCCTCTTCACACCCCCTAGTGTACCCATATTAGAAACACATGCAAAAGGACAAGTGATACGTCTCCGTCGTATCTATAATTTTTGATTGTTCCATGCCAATATTCTATAACTTCTATATACTTTTTGACAACTTTTTATACTATTTTTGGGACTAACATATTGATCCAGTGCCCAGTGCCAGTTCCTGTCTGTTGCATGTTTTTGGTTTCGCAGAATATCCATATCAAACGGAATCCAAACGGGATAAGAATGGACGGAGAATTATTTTGGAATATTTGTGATTTTTGGAAAGAAAATCAATGCGAGACGGTGCCCGAGGTGACCACGAGGGTGGGGCCCACGGCCACTACAGGCAGGCGCGCCCCCCACCCTCGTGGGCCCCTCGTAAGGCGGTTGATGCTCTACTTTGGCCGCAAGAAAGCTAATTTTTGAAAAAAAGATCTGGGCGAAGGTTTCAATCCAATCGGAGTTACGGATCTCCGGATATAAAAGAAACGATGAAAGGGCAGCAGAACAGAATGCATAAACAGAGAGAGACAGAGAGATAGATCCAATCTCGGAGGGGCTCTCGCCCCTCCCACGCCATGGAGGCCAAGGACCAGAGGGGAAACCCTTCTCCCATCTAGGGAGGAGGTCAAGGAAGAAGAAGACTAAGGGGCCCCCTCTCCCCTTCTCTTCCGGTGGCGCCAGAACGCCGCCGTGGCCATCATCATCACCGCAATCTTCACCAACAACTTCACCGCCATCATCACCAACTCTTCCCGCCCCCCTCTATGCAGCGGTGTAACCCCTCTCTTACCCATTGTAGTCTCTACTTAAACATGGTGCTCAATGCTATATATTATTTCCCAATGATGTATGGCTATCCTATGATGTTTGAGTAGATCCATTTTGTCCGATGGGCTATTTGATGATCAAGATTGGTTTGAGTTGCATGTTTCACTATTGGTGCTGTCCTATGGTGCTCTCCGTGTCGCGCAAGCGTGAGGGATCCCCGTTGTAGGGTGTTGCAATACGTTCATGATTCGCTTATAGTGGGTTGCGTGAGTGACTGAAACACAAACCCGAGTAAGGGGGTTGTTGCGTATGGGATAAAGAGGACTTTATACTTTAATGCTATGGTTGGGTTTTACCTTAATGATCTTTAGTAGTTGTGGATGCTTGCTAGAGTTCCAATCATAAGTGCATATGATCCAAGTAGAGAAAGTATGTTAGCTTATGCCTCTCCCTCATATAAAATTACAATAATGATTACCGGTCTAGTTATCAATTGCCTAGGGATCACAAATAACTTTCTCGTAACAAAACACTATTTACTAAAACTAATTTAGTTGTGTCTTTATCTAGACAGCCCCTAGCTTTTATTTACGCGCTCTTTATTACCTTGCAAACCTATCCAACAACACCTACAAAGTACTTCTAGTTTCATACTTGTTCTAGGTAAAGCGAATGTCAAGAGTGCGTAGAGTTGTATCGGTGGTCGATAGAACTTGAGGGAATATTTGTTCTGCCTTTAGCTCCTCGTTGGGTTCAACACTCTTACTTATCGAAAATTGTTGCGATCCCCTATACTTGTATCAAGACCTTTTTCTGGCTCCGTTGCCGGGGAGCAATAGGGTGGGGTGAATATTCTCGTGTGGGCTTGTTTTCTTTATCACTAAGTAATTTTTATTTGCTGTTCTTAATTGTTCTTTATCTTTAGTTATGGATATGGAACACGAAATACCAAAAAAATTAGGTGTACTTTCTGCTCATGGAGATGGGGAACCTCCTAAAACCCTCGATGCTGTTTATGTGAAAGATATTATGTACTACTTTAATAATCCTGAGAAAACCCCATTCAATTATGTAATGGGAGTAACGTTGGATCAACGTGAATAGTTTAGGGATTACCGCTTGACACAAAAAGGGAAACTATTATGGGATCAAATTCATATATTGAATTGGTATGCTAGGCAACTATGCTTGAGATATGATTATACTTGTTGCTCTGAGATGAAGGCTCCACACCTTCCCTTTTTATGCGAATTTAATGATAATAAACCTTAGCTTCTTATGCTAGAGGTATACATGATTACTATGATGTGGAACAAATATAAGAATTTTTGCTTTTATGGGTGCTTATGAAATTGAATCTTTGTTTAAAGAGTTTGAAAATTTTGATGATTCAGTTTATAGACCTGAAAATTTAGCTATCCTTAAATATTGTTATGAGAATTATGAATACAATTACGATATTAATGCACTTATTGAGAAAGTCTCCGCTGTCCAAGAAGAGATTAATATTTTGTAGGAGTCTATGGAAGAAGAAATTGATGAAACTGTGAGCTCATTGGATGAAAAAGATGAGGAGGAGAGCGAAGAACAAAAGGAGGAAGAGCGGATTGATCACCCGTGCCCACCTTCTAATGAGAGCAACTCTTCAACTCATACATTGTTTAATTTCCCTTCGTTCTTACCGAAGGATGAATGCTATGATAATTGCTATGATCCCGTTGATTCTTTTGAAATATCCCTTTTTGATGATGCTTGCTATGCTTGTGGCCAAGATGCCAATATGAATTATGCTTATGGAGATGAACTTGCCATAGTTCCTTATGTTAAACATGAAATTTTTGCTATTGCACCCATGCATGATAGCCCTGTTATCTTTTTGAATTCTCCCGACTACACTATATCGGAGAAGTTTGCACTTATTAAGGATTACATTGATGGGTTGTGTTTCACTACTACACATGATGATTTTGATAGATATAATATGCATGTGCTTGCTGCTCCTACTTGCAATTATTATGAGAGAGGAACTATATCTCCACATCTATATATGTTTCCAATACGATAAAATTGCAAGAAACTGTTTATACTATGCATTGGCCTTTACTTTGTGTGCATGAATTGTTTTTATGACATGCCGATGCATAGGAAGAGAGTTAGACTTCGTTGTTGCATGATATATGTTACTTTGTGCTCACTACTAAATTTCAAATCATTGTTAATTAAAATTGTCTTTGATATATCTTGGGATCCGGATGGATCCATTACTTGACACTATATGCCTAGCTTAATGGCTTTAAAGAAAATGCTGCATGGGAGACAACCCGGAAGTTTTAGAGAGTCATTTATTTCTGTTGAGTGCTTTCATATAGTTTAAAAACAACAAAAGTAAAGAGGGGAACCCAAAACTTTTTTCAAAAAGGAAAGTGAAAGTGAGAAAGACAAGCATTGTTGAAGTGGGAGAGCTCCTTGAACTTTGTTCATGCTCACGGCAACTTTGTGAATCTTGATTACAGAAACTTTTCAACAAAAATAATTATCCCCTTGTACAATTCCATTGTACTATAAAAATAATGTGCCAAGGTTTGCCTTTAGGATGTTTACATTTGCTTGATGGTTTGTACGGTGCAGGACAGAAACTTTGGCTGTAGTGCGCGATTTTACATTTTTAGCTGGAACATCAAACGGTTCTGATTCTTTTACACTGTTTTTATATACAAATTGTTTATTTTTCCTAATTTTGGCAGAATTTTTCAAGTATCAGAAGTATGGTGAATGTTTAGATTATTACAGACTGTTCTGTTTTAGACAGATTCTGTTTTTGATGCATAGTTTGCTTGTTTTGATGAAACTATCAATTTATATTAGTGGATTAAGCCATCAAAAAGTTATACTACAGTATAAACAATGCAAAAACAAAATATGAATTGGTTTGCAACAGTACTTAGAGTAGTGATTTGCTTTATTATACTAACGGATCTTATCGAGTTTTCTGTTGAAGTTTTGTGTGGATGAAGTGTTCAATGATCGAGAAGGTCTCGATGTGAGAAGAAGGAAGAGAGGCAAGAGATCAAGCTTGGGGATGCCCGAGGCACCCCAAGTAAATATTCAAGGAGACTCAAGCGTCTAAGCTTGGGGATGCCCCGGAAGGCATCCCCTCCTTCTTCAACAAATATCGGTATGTTTTCACATTTGTTTCATTCATGCGATATGTGCAATCTTGGAGCTTCTTTTGCTTTAGTTTTCTCTTTTATTTTATGCACCATGCTGGTGTGAGATAGTCCTTGGTTGATTTATAAAATTCTCTATGCACTTCACTTATATCTTTTGAGTATGGCTTTATAGAATGCTTCATGTGCTTCACTTATACCATTTGAAGCTTGAATTGCTTGTTTCTCTTTACATAGACAACCATCATTTGTAGAATGCTCTTTTGCTTCACTTATATTTGTTAGAGCGTGGGCACATCTTTTGTAGAAATAATTGAACCCTCGTGCTTCACTTATATCTATTTAGAGAGATGACAGGAACTGGTTATTCACATGGTTAGTCATAAAACCCTACATAAAACTTGTAGATCACTGAATATGATATGTTTGATTCCTTGCAATAGTTTTGCGATATAAAGGTGGTGATATTAGAGTCGTGCTAGTTGAGTAATTATGAAATTGAGAAATACTTGTGTTGAGGTTTGCAAGTCCCGTAGCATGCACGTATGGTGAACCGTTATGTAACAAAGTTGGAGCATGAGGTGTTTATTGATTGTCTTCCTTATGAGTGCCGGTCGGGGACGAGCGATGGTCTTTTCCTACCAATCTATCACCCTAGGAGCAGGCGCGTAGTACTTTGTTTCGATGACTAATAGATTTTTGCAATAAGTATGTGAGTTCTTTATGACTAATGTTGAGTCCATGGATTATACGCACTCTCACCCTTCCATCATTGCTAGCTTCTTCGGTACCGTGTATTGCCCTTTCTCACCTCGAGAGTTGGTGCAAACTTCGCCGGTGCATCCAAATCCCGTGATACGATACGCTCTATCACACATAAACCTCCTTATATCTTCCTCAAAACAGCCACCATACCTACCTATTATGGCATTTCCATAAACAGTCCGAGATATATTGCCATGCAACTTCCATCATCATCATATACATGACTTGAGCATTTATTGTCATATTGCTTTACATGATCGTAAGATAGCTAGCATGATGTTTTCCTGACTTGTCTGTTTTTTGATGTCATTGCTACGCTAGATCATTGTACATCTCGGTACACCGCCGGAGGAATTCATATCGAGTCATATCTTTGTTCTAGATATCGAGTTGTAATATTTAGTTGTAAGTAAATAGAATTGTGATGATCATCATTATTAGAGCATTGCCCCAGTGAGGAAAGGATGATGGAGACTATGATTCCCCCACAAGTCGGGATGAGACTCTGGACGGAAAAAAAGAGAGAAAGGCCAAAAAAAGAGAAGGCCCAAAAAAAGAAAAGAAAAAAACAAAAAAATGAGAGAAAAAGAGAGAAGGGGCAATGTTCCTATCCTTTTACCACACTTGTCCTTCAAAGTAGCACCATGTTCTTCATATAGAGAGTCTCTTGAGTTATCACTTTCATATACTAGTGAAAATTTTCATTATAGAACTTGGCTTGTATATTCCAACGATGGGCTTCCTCAAATGCCCTAGGTCTTCATGAGCAAGCAAGTTGGATGCACACCCACTTAGTTTCAGTTTAAGCTTTCATACACTTATAGCTCTAGTGCATCCGTTGCATGGCAATCCCTACTCCTCACATTGACATCAATTGATGGGCATCTCCATAGCCCGTTGATTAGCCGCGTCGATGTGAGACTTTCTCCTTTTTTTCTTCTCCACATAACCCCCGTCATCATATTCTATTCCACCTATAGTGCTATGTCCATGGCTCACGCTCATGTATTGCGTGAAAGTTGAAAAGGTTTGAGAAACTTCAAAAGTATGAAACAATTGTTTGGCTTGTCATCGGGGTTGTGCATGATGTGAATATTTTGTGTGGTGAAGATGGAGCATAGCCAGACTATATGATTTTGTAGGGATGAGCCTTCTTTGGCTATGTTATTTCAATAAGACATAATTGCTTGGTTGGTATGCTTAAAATATTATTGTTTTTATGTCAAATGATAGACTATTGCTTTGAATCACTCGTGTCTTAATATTAATGCCATGATTAGATATGTGATCAAGATTATGCTAGGTAGCATTCCACATCAAAAATTATCTTTTTTATCATTTACCTACTCGAGGACGACCAGGAATTAAGCTTGGGGATGCTGATACGTCTCCGTCGTATATATAATTTTTGATTGTTCCATGCCAATATTCTACAACTTCCATATACTTTTTGGCAAATTTTTATACTATTTTTGGGACTAACATATTGATCCAGTGCCCAGTGCTAGTTCTTGTCTATTGCATGTTTTTGGTTTCGCAGAATATCCATATCAAACGGAATCCAAACGGGATAAAAACGGACGGAGAATTATTTTGGAATATTTGTGATTTTTGGGAAGAAAATCAACGCGAGATGGTGCCTGAGGTGGCCACAAGGGTGGGGCCCACGGCCACTATAGGCAGGCGCCCCCTCACCCTCGTGGGCCCCTCGTAAGGCGGTTGATGCTCTACTTTGGCCGCAAGAAAGCTAATTTTTGGAAAAGATCTGGGCGAATGTTTCAATCCAATCGGAGTTACGGATCTCCGGATATAAAAGAAACGGTGAAAGGGCAGCAGAACAGAATGCAGAAACAGAGAGAGACAGAGAGATAGATCCAATCTCGGAGGGGCTCTCGCCCCTCCCACGCCATGGAGGCCAAAGACCAGAGGGGAAACCCTTCTCCCATCTAGGGAGGAGGTCAAGGAAGAAGAAGGCGAAGGGGCCCCCTCTCCCCTTCTCTTCCTGTGGCGCCGAAACACCGCCGTGGCCATCATCTTCACCGCAATCTTCACCAACAACTTCACCGCCATCATCACCAACTCTTCCCCCCCTCTATGCAGCGGTGTAACCCCTCTCTTACCCGCTGTAGTCTCTAATTAAACATGGTGCTCAATGCTATATATTATTTCCCAATGATGTATGGCTATCCTATGATGTTTGAGTAGATCTGTTTCGTCCTATGGGCTATTTGATGATCAAGATTGGTTTGAGTTGCATGTTTTATTATTGGTGCTGTCCTATGGTGATCTCTGTGTCGCGCAAGCGTGAGGGATCCCCGCTGTAGGGTGTTGCAATACGTTTATGATTCGCTTATAGTGGGTTGCGTGAGTGACTGAAACACAAACCCGAGTAAGGGGGTTGTTGCGTATGGGATAAAGAGGACTTTATACTTTAATGCTATGGTTGGGTTTTACCTTAATGATCTTTAGTACTTGTGGATGCTTGCTAGAGTTCCAATCATAAGTGCATATGATCCAAGTAGAGAAAGTATTTTAGCTTATGCCTCTCCCTCATATAAAATTGCAATAATGATTACCGGTCTAGTTATCGATTGCCTAGGGACAAATAACTTTCTCGTAACAAAACACTCTTTACTAAAATTAATTTAGTTGTGTCTTTATATAAACAACCCCTAGCTTTTATTTACGCGCTCTTTATTACCTTGCAAACCTATCCAACAACACTTAAAAAAATATTCTAGTTTCATACTTGTTCTAGGTAAAGCGAACGTCAAGCGTGCATAGAGTTGTATCGGTGGTCGATAGAAATTGAGGGAATATTTGTTCTGCCTTTAGCTCCTCGTTGGGTTCAACACTCTTACTTATCGAAAACTATTGCGATCCCCTATACTTGTGGGTGATCAACAAGTTGTTCCAAGCCTAACACGTGATTTGATGAGTCCCCTGGTAGGTAAACCCGTAAATGTCTACCCAATGCTTTTCTTGAAAAGGGATGATTCCATCTGTAATATCCTCCTTGTGTGTGTTATAATTGGTCACATGACCCCGAGGTCGGGGCATACTTACAAGAATTAGGTCGGGGCATATGATATAGCTATTGAGTTGGAAACTTTGAACTTTAGTGCGAATAACCCTCTTCGAGGCGAGAAGTGGAATCCTGTGAAGAGTTTGGCCTCAATTTTGGTCTGACTTGTCACTATGACTTACCCTGACATAAACAAAGAGAAAGTCACCATGGTCAACCCCCTTTCGAGGCTGGCCAAAGCCATGGACCGCATGGGGCGCACGTCTGAAACCACACGAGGGAGGGTCAACAAACCTCCCCCACCAGACGGTGGCCCTAATATATGTATAAAAGGATGGTGTGATGTTTAAATATCCAATACACATCTTTTTTGTGGCACTTGCTTCACAAACATGATTATCCGACACAAAGGTTCTGGACTTAGAGTGCGACACCCTTCACTTCGAGGCGATGGGGGTTGGGGTGTAGATACGGGCTCAATCTTTGTTTAACATGTTATTATGACCTACCCTAACACAAACAAAAAGAAAGTCACCATGGCCAACACCCACTCGAGGCTTGTCAAAGTTGTAGACCGCACATGGCCCGGGATTAGTGATGGGTTCGAAACCGCGTGAGGGGCGGTCAGAAAACCTTCCCCGCCTGCATGTGGACCTAATATTGTATACACAAGGGTCAAGATTAGGGGAAGATTGTAAGGTAATCGTAAGTTTTAATCCGCTTAGTTTGGAGTCAATTTCATATACATGTTTGTGTCTAGGTCACGCACATAGGTGAGTACTAGTGGTCCAGGTAAACATCAAGGTAAAGTCTGGCTAGGACTAATAGTCAGGTTGTGAGTACTAGTTTAGGCCAAATTGAGTCCAAGTACGGGTAGGTTTTATATGGCCTACTAATCTTTTTAAAAGATCCAATTAAGATGAACCAATTGCTAGTGATTTGAGTGCACTAGATTATCTTTATGAAGTTTTGCTTGAAATTCGTGAATCTGAAAATTACGATGAAGTGTTAAAAGAAGAAATTTATGAAGGGTGGTGTGATTTTAAATATCTAATATACAACTTTGATGTGGCACTTGCTTCAAAACAGGACTATCTTGCACGAATGTTCTAGACTTAGAGTGCGAGTCCTGGACTTCAAGATGACAGGAGGGAATCTTGTGAAGAAATGGGTTCAATATTGGTTTGACATATCACTATGAACTACCCTAACACAAACAAAGAGGAATTCACCATTGCCCACCTCCTCTCGAAGCTGGTGAAAGCCATAAACCAAGTGAGGTCCTTGGATCAGTGCTTCTTCCGAAACTGTGGAAAGGATGGTCACATTACCTCCCCGACCAGCATGTGGCCATAATATTACTCCTATAAAGGCTACCAGTGGACCTCCACATAATTAAGGTGCACACAGCAAATACTAAAAACTCACAGACGATAAAAAACATCATATCGGCAATCGTAGATATATATTTGACTGACACTATGCCTACGTCAAAGAAGGTGGTGGACCGATCAGGATATTAAGCTGCCACCCATTTTGGGTAAACAAACTCCCTGGCCTCCCGCTCCAACCGCATACACACCACTTTAAACAACGGTTGATACTCCGTTCAGTGTAGTGTAGATCACGTACGAAGCAAGTGCGTCCAACGAAAAATAAACTATAAAGGAGAGGAATTGTTGCCCTTGAAAACCAAATCATTTCTACATAGCCAAAGCACCCGTAATAAGGCATGCATACACTCTCACCCTTATTAGCATTCTGAATCTGTTTGGAATACCGCTAACCAATGAACACAAATATTGATAACACTTATGAGCGGATACAAATTAGACGCTATTTGCATGACCAATTACGTAAAATGCACAAACTTGCATTGGTAAAGAAGGTATTTGATTGTCTTGTCATGAAGACAAAAGCTACACTTGTTTCTGTGCCAATTTCTCTCTCTTTCTCGTATGGCCTAATTTTGTTGCGAAATTTATCTATGGACTAGATTAGACCTAAGTACCTATGAAAAGCGTCACATGGAAGCTTTTCTTTCCTCTCTTGCAGGGCGATTAGGTAAAGCCTTCCTCCCCAGGAACCAACCGGCGAGCCCATGGATTCGCCTCCCCTCCGTCTGCCGCTTTGGAGGCCAGTGACGGGGAGGGGATTCCTAGTGCCTCGGTCCCGTCTAGTAGATAGGGAGGGTTTTAGACCTCGCGGGGGAAACGCTCAGACGGGTGGCGGTGCTTCTTATTCGAGTAAGTGTTCCAGGCTTTCATCCTCCTGAAGTTCTGTCGGGACGGATTAGATGGAGCTCCGGCATACATTCATGCCAGCTCCTCGGGGCAAAGAGTTTAGGGTTTATCGTTGTGCATACACAACAATGAGATTTGGTGTCGGATTCTTTAGATCAATTCAACGATTCAATGGCTACGACTGCAGTTCCTGGGCACTGGTTCATAGGGGCACATTCGTGAAGACTTCCGGACAATCATCGAGGCCAACGGATTTCATGGTGTGCGTTGACGCGAGGTCAGGACACATCATCAACCTTGTAGGTATGGCGGCAATTTCTGCCAGGGAGATGGCTTTGGTTGATATGAATTTTGTAAGACCTTACTTATTGAATAATGCAATAAAGGTGGTTGTGTGCATCGCTCGATGTGAAGGCCAGGATTATCCACCTTTTAAAAAAAGACCTCTTTTAATGATATAATGGACCATCAGAGTTGTAGTGCAACTCGATGTTGCACCTCAGAAAATATATTTTTACTTGAAAACACAATGAAGAAAAGTGGGAACATCCAAGATTTTTTTTGTAAAAGAACAAAGTAACAACTTTAGAATTATTATGAGCAAAAAAATAGCGAGCCCAAAATTGCCGATGCAGCATATTGACTTTTCCATAAATACAACCTTAAGCTACTTTAAAAATATAAAAATTAGTTTAAAACCATTTATACACCACTTGGCAACTAGTATGTCGTTAGCTGATATCTTATGGTGGATTCAAATTCAAAAACTACAGGCCTAACTCTTCTAGTCTATTTCATGGTGTCAACTTTGATCCCACATGTGCTGCGTCCCTTCCAGCTCCTCTGGCTTGTTAGCATGTTGGTGGCTCCGCAACGCCCCTCTGTAGATGTCCTTTGTTGGCCGGTGTCCATCCCGGTGCAGTTCCGGCTTCGACGTGTACCCGGAGTTGCGTCTCCTTCCGGCTCCTTTGGCGCGTTGGCGCCCCTGCAGCTCCGGTCCCGGCAGCCCAGATTTACGTTCTCTCCAGATCTTGCCTTGTCCGTGTCCTCCAGCCACCTTCGCTTCCCCTATGCCATCCCACCCAGTCGCCCAACCTTGACCACCTCCATGCCCCCCCCCCACCTCCGCCTGATCTGTAGCTCTCACGTCCGGCGATGTCTGGTGCCTCCCTGGGCAGTGGATGCAGCTCCCCTTCCTGCAGTGGCAGTTTCAACTAACGACTTGGCTTCCTCTTCTCTGAACCTTGGCCCGACGGCTTGGGATTGCTCAGACTCTGGTCAAGGTGAAATCCTTGCTAGACCTTTCAATGTCGACAGCGGCGACACTTGCGGGTGCCCTCACCTTCTTGGAGGCACTGCCATGGCCATCACCTGTGCCCCTCTTCGAGCAGTAGGGGAAACCCTAGGTCCGGTTATCCGGACCGGGCGGAGACGGCGTCTCGGCGTCGTTCTCCTTCATGAAGGCGTTGTCTTGTTTTTTCGTGGCATCCTTGGCGATGTATTTAGAGGTGTTGGTCGTCATGTTGGGTTGGTTTGGGCTACTTACAGGGTGGAGAGTTTAGCTGTGTTGTGTCTATGTCTGGGTTGAGCATCCCATGTCTTTGCTCCATGCACCATGTTTACGCCTTTTGCGTTCGTTCCATGTGTTGTACTACCACTTGTATTAACTCTTAACTTTTTCTATCAATGCAATGATACGTAAGATTTGCATATTTGCGAAAAAAACCCACCAACGACGTGCCAAGCAAGTAAATAGATTTATTGGAGCTAGCTCTTGTACCGTACTTGTGTGATGCACGACTATATATATATAGTCTACTAATACAGAGCTTCAAAACTTTTTTTTTCGGAAAACCCTTCCAATCTACTCCCTCCATTCGGAATTACTTGTCACAAAAATGGATGTATCTGCAACTAAAATACATCTAGATACATTCATTTCTTGGACCACCTAGCGACGACTACAAGCACTGAAGAGAGCAATGAAATAGAAGGATATACCAGGGTTAGTGTACAATTGTCCAATCTACTTGGGTGTGCAACCACTATCATAAGAGGTCGATCATCTAATACATACATCAATAATATATAGGAAAATGAGGCATCGGGAAATGATGGGAAACCTTATGCTTAGAGCAAGAGAGAAGATACCTCATTCCCCCACAAGCTGCCTAAGTTGCGCATCCTAAACTAGATGTGCGACATGTCAAGGCCCTTTCTAGGCTTTCTTTCTCTTTTGATTGTGAACATCTTCTCAGCATCTTGCGCCAGAAAGATGGCCATTGTGCTCGTCGAGGCGGAAATGGCGCGTAGACGTGCAGGCAGTGGCTTGATTGAGTGCGACCAAGGACTTGCAATGCACAACGAAGACACCCCAAGCCATCGGGGTTTTGCTTCTTCCTTCCTCCTCGTCGCTGACTATCCCCTCCACAGTTGGGAGCATGCTTTGCTTTTTTATGTTGATGAGCTTTTTCCCTCCTTTCGAGGCATGACATTCTGCACAAGAATATCAAATAAACTTATTTGTAGAGTTAGTTTTATTATTGGTGCACTCATATGTTTGATTTTTCTTGTTAAACGTTTTACATTGGTGAGACACGTACATATTCCTATAGTACACTATTTCTTTACCGCATTATGCATCTGTGATGAATTACTTGACAGCTAGCTTCAAAAAAAAAAGAATTACTTGACAGCTAATGTATCAAGTATAAGTTCCAGCGGAAATATTACAATAAGTTTGTGACAATCATATGTACTCATACCTAATTTAGCGCATAGAGAATTCTGCAACAACATTAGGGGTCAAGAATTTCCGGCACGCAGGTCAAAGGTGAAAGTGCGTTATATCGACTAGAGGGGGAGTGAATAGGCGATTTTTATGAAAGTCTTCAAAACGTGGAAGTTTCGAAGATAAACGATAGAGATAAACCTATTACCATGCAGCGGAAGGTAGACTACACTAGGCAAGCCATAGTCAAGTATTCAATGAAGTGAAAGCACAATGACTAATAGCAGCTAGGTAGTAAGGATCAGGTAGGAAGATATTATGAAGCCAATCAGATCAAGCAGTCACTCAGTGAAGACAAAGGATAATGCAATCATACAACGACTTCACAAGGACCAACAATAAGTAAAGGGAAGGGAAGGATGAAACCAGTGACTCGTTGAAGACAATGATTTGTTGGACCAGTTCCAGTTGCTGTGACAACTGTACGTCTGGTTAGGGCAGCTAGATATTTAAACCTGAGGACACACAGTCCCGGACACCCAGTCCTAAACACGCAGCTCAGGACACCCAGTCCTCACCGTATTCCCCTTGAGCTAAGGTCACACAGACCTCGCCCAATCACTCTGGTAAGTCTTCAAGGTAGACTCCCAAACCTTCACAGGCTTCATTCACCGGCGATCCACAATGGCTCTTGGATGCTCAGAACGCGACGCCTAACCGGCTGGAGGATTCACAGTCCTCAAGTGTAATAAGTCTTCAGATCACACATACAAGAAGACTTAAGTGATGCCTAACACTCTTTGGCTCTGGGTGGTTAGGGCTTTATCCTCGCAAGGAATTCTCTCTCAAAGGCTTCGAGGTGGGTTGCTCTCAAACGACAAAAGCCGTATTCTAACTCTGAGCAGCCAACCGTTTATGGTTGTAGGGGGTGGGCTATTTATAGCCACTAGGCAACCCGACCTGATTTGTCCGACATGACCCTGGGTCACTAAGAAACTGACACGTGTTCCAACGGTCAGATTTCAAACACACACGGCAACTTTACTTGGGCTACAAGCAAAGCTGACTTGTCTGACTCTGGACAAGGTTCGCTCTCATAGTCTTCACTCGAAGACATAGGTTTTGGTTAAGCATCACTTCAGTCATTCTGACTGGTTCTCTTGGACCCCACTTAACAGTACGGTGGTTCCTATGACTCAATAAAGAAGAAAAAGAACTACGAAAGATCTGAGTCTTCGAGCTCCATAGGCTTCATGCGATGTCTTCTCTTGTCATAGTCTTCAATGTGAATATCTTCACATACCACCTTTGTCTTCAATGTCTTCATACATTTTTAGGGGTCATCTCTGGTAGGAAAACCGAATCAATGAGGGACTTCTACCTGTGTTATCCTGCAATTCTCACAAACACATTAGTCCCTCAACTAGGTTTGTCGTCAATACTCCAAAACCAACTAGGGGTGGCACTAGATGCACTTACAATCTCCCCCTTTTTGGTGATTGATAACAAACTAGTTGAAGTTTTCAACGGGGAATATAATATGTGAAATTGTAAAGGATAAGGAATTGTCTTCATAAGTTGTAAGGGCTCCCCCTGAAGATGTGCATATAAGTAATTTGCTTTTGGAATGCAAATGCACATGGCAGGTTGTACTTGTGGAGATCCTCTTCGACTTATGATGAGAATCCATTATGCATGTGAAGGTATGTGAAGATAATGACATGCATAATGGAAAATGGACATCTACAAAATGATCTAAGTGCGGAATTTATCGTCGCACATGCGGAATTTATCATCGCATCACAAAGTAGAAAATAAGTAGCAGACAACCATCGAGTTTAAGTGTTACAACTCAAAGAACCAAATGTATCAAAACGAGAGTTGTAAACACTAGGAAAAATATAAAGCAACCGCCCATATGGACCTGCTTGAAGACTATCAAACTCATATGCTTCTCCCCCTTTTGTCAGTAAGGACCAAAAAGGTTTGAAGACATAGAGCATCTACTCGTTCCCATGAAGAGTAGGTGAAGCAGTAGGGTCGTTGGTGGTGTTCGATGGTGTAGAAGAACTTGGAGCAGTGTCAAAGCATGCTGAAGGAGGGGGCGGCGAAGTAGCATCGTCTTCGTCCTCAATCACTCTGGTATTTACAGTTGTCGCAGAGGAAGAGAACTCAGAGTCTTCAAGAGATGGAGTTCGTCGCAGCACTGCCCTTCGGGGAGGTGTGGAGTCAAACTTGAAGCGTTCAGAGAAGCCATCCTCTTGAAGATCATCTTCAGAGAACATAAGCGTCAGCCCTTTCCATGTGCGTCGAGAGGTTTCATGGGCAACAAAGGCATTCTTGGTGGCAAGATTGCGAATGCGGTTGACATCCACCAAAAGGCTTTGCATTTGGCGCTTCAGCCAGTCGTGATGCCTATCCTGTTTCTGATGAAGAGCCACTAGAAGCTCTCGGTCATTGAGAACACGAGTGCGCTTCTTGGGTCGTTGGGCAATTGTGCTTTCGATGGCTTCAGTAAGGGCAGGATGTGGTGCATGTGTAGTTCCAGCCAGAGGATAAACACGAGTGACTGCTTCAACTCCTTCAATGTTCTGAGAGAAACTTTGATGCTCCGCATTCTGAAGACTGAGAGGTTCCTTGGTAGGCTCAGGATAAATGGCTTCAACGGACATATCCACATCAGGCAGAAAGATCCGATGATTGCGAGCAGATGGCTGATATGAGATAGCGGAGTGGAGTTTAATCAACCACATTATCCATGGAGCGTAGAACTTCAAGCCAAAAAGATCAGAGCCTGATGCAGCAAGTTGGTGGATGAAGAAGTCTTGTGCATTCAAGCATTTGCCATGAAGAATATAGAAGACCAAAGTCTTCATTGCACCTTCGAGCTTGGCATGTGGGGAATGTCCTTTGATGGGCCAAAGAGTTCGCCTTATGATGTGATAGATAGTCCTTGGCAGATACTCAAGGTCTTCAACAAAGAACTCCTTAGGATATGCAGCATCTTGTGGCAAGGGCTTCATCATACTGAGCATCTGACTCATGTTTGGTTCAGGCTTCTGAAAGATGCTCTCCATAGCTTCACTGTGAAGCTGACAGCCAGGTTTGTAGAGATCGCCAGGAGTGGGCAGACCAGTGAGCTCAATGATATCAAAGGCTTTGGCTTCGTGATGAACATTTCCTGTCATCCACTCCAGGACCCAAGTCTTCGGATCTCTGTTGTACCCACGGATGTGAAGTGTGGCATAGAATTGGAGCAGCAACTCTTCATTCCAGTGCTCTTGGTCGGTGACAAATGGGAACAATCCAACCTCTTTGAAGCAATCCAGAGTTTCTTCCAGACAGGGCAGACCAGCTATGGCTTCGATGTCAAGACGCTTATGTGGGAAGATGCGACCTTGATTGTACAGAATGCAGGAGTAATAGCTTCGCTGCGGATAGCTCCAGAACCAATCAGAAGATATTCTTTCCCTTGAGTAGGGGTTCTTGGAGCTATTGAAGAAAGTGTTGTCTGCTTTGAAGCCGTTGACATTGAAGGATCCAGGTGTTGATGCAGGACCTGGAAACCCGGGCGACCTTGGAATTGGCTTCTGTACCTGAGGCCTATGCTCAACATGATAGTCAAACTGAGGACCAGCAGCAGGCGCAGGAATAGAAGCAGTAGCATCATTGGCTTCGCTGACTTCTGATTCTTGGGTTGGTGGAGGCTCCACATTTGCTTCAGCCATGATAGCGTCAGTGGCTTCATTTGTTTTGGTGGTGGCAGCCTCAAGATTCTCAACCTTCACTTGATGAGCTAGAGGATCGGTCACAGTCACGTTCTCCTCGAGAACAGCTTCTTGGTGAGACGGGGGTGTAGCAACTCTTGGGGTTTCTTCTTCACCGGCTGATGCAGCCGGAATGTCTTCAGCAGCTTTAGCTTCAGACTCGGAGACTGGAGGCATTGGTCCTTTGCGAAGCCGGCGTAACGCTGGCGACGCCTGTTGATGCTCGATCTAAGGAAGAAGTGCATCATCTTCAACATGGTCATGGTGACCAATGTTTTCAGCAGCGGTGGGATCAGCTACTGGAAAGTCTTCAGCTTCATGAGCCTCTGTGGAAGCAGGCTCATGGACAGTCAGTTGGCGCTCTTGATGTTCAATGTCAGGGCGAACCATGGAGATGGGTTCAACAACTAAGGGCTCTGTGGGAGCATCCCGTTCCTTCTTGGTCTTCCGCTTCTTCTTGGAGGGAGCAGCATCAGAGGCTTCAGAATGTTTCCTCTTTCTGGCTTCAGCCTCAGCAGTCCTCGTCTTCTTCAGTTCTGAAGCGGTTGACCTGGCCTTTGGCTTCGAGCCAGTCATGCTAGTTGGGAAGACAATGGGATCTGCTTCCTGCCTTGGTGCATTGGGTTCGGCCACAGTGGGCTTCTTCTTCCTCTTAGCAGCCATCCTGGGATCAATGTCCGGACGCCCAAGGGCCTTGCGCTTCTCAGCCTCGTTGTAGCCTTGCACACACTTGTCAGCCAGGCTCTTCATGCGCTCACGAGAACCCTGAGCTTCTGCATGTTTCTTGAGAAAGGCTTCTTTGAGCTCGTGCAGCATAATTTTGAAGTTCTTCACCTCTTGCACGCTGAGCGTGGCCATATGCTTCTTGAACTGAGTCTTCTCAAAGTCAATCTTCTGCTTCAGTTCAACATTGCGCTGGACGATAGCTAACTCTGAAGCAATGGCGCCATGGAAGGCGACACTGAGGCCAATGGGAAGTTGCAGATCTTCGAAGCTGAGGTTGGGCGTGTCAAACCACTCATCAATGAAGTTGTGGATGATTGCTACGTCAAAGAGAGGCAGATCATTGAAGATTTCTGCTTCTTCTTTGCTCTTGATCAGTTGCTCAAGAGCGTCATCTACAAGATCTTCATCACTGGACAGATCAATGGCATCGTTACGCAGAATAGCAGCAGTTGTCAGTTCTTGGCCGGTGTGTGGTAGAGGCATCTTGACTTTCTGGGGCTTGGAGATGCGTGACAAATCTTCAGACTGCACACTGTCTTCAGGAGGTGCAGTAGCCAGTGGCTTCGCCCGTGATATTTTTGGTGCAGAGGCAGGCTTTGAAGCTTTAGGTTGCTTCAACTTCTTTGGCTTCGGCGCTGCAGGCGCTTCATCTGATTCAGCATCATCTGCAGGCTCATTCACGGCTGTCCCTTGAACCACGATATGAGTGATGAGACCTTCCAAGTTGTAGAAGAGCCCAAGAAGATTGGGTTCAGCTTCGCGAGTTCCATAGGCACGGGGAGCAGAGGGACCAGGGTTGAAGTCTAATCCCAAAGACTTCTTGTTCTGCTTTGCTAAGTTCTTGGCAAACTGGAAGTTGCGCTTGAACAGATTGTCGTCACGACACCATAGTAGTGATGATGGGTGTGCATCTGCAGGCTGTGGCCCACGGACCATGCAGGGATAGAAGCCTTGTTCAATGGCTTCTTCTCTGGACCTGGGTTGAAGATTCTTGTATAGGATGTCTCCCCACGGTCGCTTGATGGCATTTTTCTCAGCATATTCCTGGGTCACAAACCGGTATTTGAACCATTGTTCTGCCCAATATCTTCGAATCCATTGGATTCGGGTCTTGCACTGATTGTAATCCTCTTCAGGATCTGTCTTGTAAAGCTCTGAGAGGTCATTAGGCAAATCTCTTGATGTTCCCCCACGACGCTGTCTGCCACCCTTCCTTGCTGATTTCTCTGCAGCCATGAACTTCAAACTGAATGGCTTCAACATGTTTAAAGGCTTCAAAGGCTTTCGCTTGCTGGACAAACAGGAACTGGCTTCGGGAGAATTTATATGATACTGTAAGAATTCTGCAAATGAATGCAGACTATGAGAACCAAGGGATTCTCCCACGGACATGTACCTGTGACAGCATTAAGGTGCGAGGGAAGGGGAAGAGGTCATATGCATTCTCAGAAGATTTTGAAGATAAATCAGTTTAGAAGACATTGACCTCATCGTGCGAAGACATTCACTCATAGATAAGGAGTTGGTTCCAGATTTGTACGAATCCACGGATCAGTACAAGTGAGGAATCTAACTACTTTTGTGAAGCATAAGTGAATATACTAGGCATATTATGAGATGCAGTATGAAGTGGATCCAACATGTGTGAACAAAAACCACTTGTGGTAGAAAGTGACGAATCTGTAGGATCAAAGGGGCCGTAAAAAGGAAGTTTTATTTACCACACGTAGAACTGCTAGACGAAGTGGAAGAGGAGGTCGAGCAGTTCGATCGTCCGTGCCCTAACTTGGCGACGGAGGAAACCTACGGCGACGGCAGAGAAGAGATGTCCGCGGTCGGCGTGAAGACGGCACCGGAGAGGTTGCGGCAGCTAAGCGCTTCGTCCCCGGCGTCGTCGAGGGCTAGCGGTGGCGCTAGGGTTCGTGCGAGAGTGGAAGAAGAGATAATGACTGTGGTGTGGCGTGTATTTATAGGGACAGGGGCAGCTCAGTGTTATTACACAGGTGCCCCTGGCGATTCACATCTATGGAACACGTGGCCATCATGCAGCATATCGGAGATTGTTCCACGTCCCACGCATGCCTGGATTGTCGGGTGGTCGTTCTCACTTTTCCGGGTTTCAGGTGAAGGAATTAGTATTGAAAGCGGACTTAATGTTTGTTTCTGTATCTTCTGCTGACAAGGACGCAGAGAAGACATTTGATAGTTTCAAAAGAATGCATATGATTTGGAGAGATAGAGTTTGAGATAGAAAGCATAGAGAGATTAGGGTCCGATCACATTCACTTAGTTCAAAAGATTCAACAAGAAGACATAGCTATAAGTGAATGCTGTGGAGGATAGAACATTAGTATATATAATCAACATAGTGAAGATAATCATGAAGACATGTTGAGATTGAAGCCAAACCAAATGTGAAGGCATAGCAAATGTAACGCCATGAGTGAAACACTTCAAACAGAACATTTGGTGGTGGCGTTACCCACCGTATAGGAAGTATTAGACCCAGACACGGCGCACAATTATCGTGGCGCTCCGAAGTCAAATTCCTCATTAATGTATTCACACTTAGAATGCATGTCTTCATTGATTGAAGATATACTTTACTTCGTGTGTTGCACATCTAAGTCATCAATATGCATAAGTGTTAGGATGTGTGCCTGATCATAGGACATTTGAGGATTCCAAGATATTTAGCTCACACCGTAACTTGCAAAATCTCTTCTCATCCAAGGGCTTGGTGAAGATATCTGCCAATTGCTCTTTAGTGTTGACGTGTATGATATCAATATCTTCCTTCAGAACATGATCTCTGAGAAAGTGATGACGAATCTCAATGTGCTTTGTCTTCGAGTGCTGAACTGGGTTGTTGGCAATCTTGATGGCGCTTCCGCTATTGCAGTAGAGTGGCACTTGCTTCAAATGAATGCCATAGTCTTTGAGTGTTTGCTTCATCCACAGAAGCTGAGCGCAGCAAGATCCAGCAGCAATGTATTCAGATTCAGCAGTGGAGAGAGATACACAGTTCTGCTTCTTTGAAGACCAACATACAAGTGATCGTCCCAGAAAATGACATGTGCCTGATGTAGAATTGCGATCCACCTTGTCACCAGCATAATCAGCATCCGAGAATCCAACCAGATCAAACTCTGAGCCCTTTGGATACCATAATCCTAGAGTTGGGGTGTAAGCCAAATATCGAAGAATTCGCTTCACAGCTAAGTGATGCGATTCCTTTGGTGCTGCTTGGAATCGAGCACACATGCAAACACTAAGCATAATATCTGGCCTAGATGCACATAGATAAAGTAAAGAACCAATCATGGAGCGGTATACCTTTTGATCGAACTCTTTACCATTGTTGTCGGGAACCAGATGATGTTTGGCTGGCATTGGCGTCGTGAAACCTTTGCAGTCTTGCATACCGAACTTCTTCAAGCAATCTTTGAGATACTTCTCTTGAGATATAAAGATGCTGTTGTGTTGCTGTCGTATTTGAAGACCAAGGAAGAACTTCAGCTCTCCCATCATGGACATCTGGTATTGCTCTTGCATCATATATCCAAACTCTTCACTGTATTTCTGATTGGTGCAGCCGAAGATAATGTCATCCACATATATTTGGCACACAAACAGTTCACCATCATATGTCTTCGTGAAGAGAGTGGGGTCGAGGGAGCCAGGTGTGAAGCCTTTGCTTTTCAGGAAATATTTGAGTGTGTCATACCAAGCCCGAGGGGCTTGTTTGAGGCCATACAGTGCCTTGTTGAGCTTGTATACCATGTCAGGATGCTTTGGATTTTCAAAGCCAGGCGGTTGTGCAACATACACTTCTTCTTCAATCTTGCCATTGAGAAAAGCGCTCTTCACATCCATTTGATATAGAAGTATGTTATGATGATTTGCATAGGCCAGCAGTATGCGTATGGCTTCAAGTCGAGCCACGGGAGCAAATGTTTCATCGAAGTCAATCCCTTCCACTTGAGTATATCCTTGAGCAACGAGACGAGCTTTGTTTCTGACAACTTGACCATGCTCATCTTGCTTGTTGCGGTATATCCATTTGGTGCCTATTATATTGTGCTTCCGAGGATCAGGACGCTTAACCAGTTCCCATACATTATTCAGCTCAAACTGTTGAAGCTCTTCTTGCATAGCTTGAATCCATTCAGGTTCCATGAAGGCTTCTTCAACTTTCTTGGGTTCTGTTATTGAGACGAATGCGAAGTGCCCACAGAAATTTGCTAGCTGTGTTGCCCTTGAACGAGTGAGTGGACCGGGTGCATTGAAGCTATCAATTATTTCTCAATCTGCACTTCATTGGCAACACGAGGATGTACAGGGCGAAGATTTTGCTCTTGTTGATCATTATCATTGTTAGAGGGATTGTCTTCAGGCTGACCATTGTCTTCAAGTTGATCAGGTGCGGAGATGATAAGTTCCTCTTCAGATTGAGCTTCAGAGGGTATAATTTCTCCAGTTCCCATAAGTTTGATTGATTCACTGGATGGAACTTCATCTAGCACATTTGGCAGGTGCTCTCTTTGTGAGCCGTTAGTCTCATCGAACCGCACATCCACAGTTTCAACCACTTTATAATGAAAGAGATTGAAGACTCTGTAGGAGTGCGAATCCTTTCTATATCCAAGTATAAAACCCTCATGTGCTTTTGGTGCAAATTTTAAAGTGTGATGTGGATCCTTGATCCAGCACTTGGCGCCAAATACTCTGAAGTAACTGACGTTTGGCTTCTTGCCAGTGAGGAGCTCATTAGATGCCTTGTTCAGAAGTTTGTGAAGATAAACACGGTTGATTGTATGGCATGCAGTATCAATGGCTTCAGGCCAGAATTTTCTTGGAGTCTTGTATTCATCAAGCATCGTTCGGGCCATCTCAATTAGTGTTCTGTTCTTGCGTTCGACGACGCCATTCTGCTGTGGCGTGTACGGAGCTGAGAATTCATGTGTGATGCCCAAAGTATCAAGATATGTATCAAGGCCAGTGTTCTTGAATTCAGTGCCATTGTCACTTCTGATGTGCTTTATCTTGGCGCCATAGTTGTTCATTGCTCGATTGGCGAAGCGTCTGAAGACATCCTGCACTTCAGTCTTGTAGAGGATTATATGCACCCAAGTATATCTAGAATAATCATCAACAATGACAAAGCCATAGAGACAAGCAGTAGTAGTAAGAGTTGAGTAATGAGTGGTACCAAAAAGATCCATGTGGAGCAGTTCGAAGGGTTGAGTTGTTGTCATGATTGTCTTCGAGGGATGCTTGGCCCTCGTCATCTTTCCTGCTTCACAGGCACCGCATAAGTGATCTTTCTTGAACTTGACGCCCTTGATGCCTATGACATGCTTCTTCTTTGCAAGGGTGTGCAGGTTCCTCATGCCAGCATTACCTAGCCTCCGATGCCAGAGCCAGCATTCTGAAGCTTTTGCTAGAAGACATACGGCAAGCTGTGGTCCTGCTGAGAAATCTACCATGTACAAATCATCTTTCCTATACCCTTCAAACATTAGAGACTTGTCAGATTCCATTTGAACAAGACAACGATATTTTCCAAACACAATCATGTTTAAATCGCAAAGCATTGAGACAGACATTAAGTTGAAGCCAAGGGATTCAACAAGCATGACTTTATCCATGTGTTGATCCTTTGAGATTGCAACTCTACCTAGACCCAATACCTTGCTTTTACCAGTGTCAGCAAATGTGATGTGACTTTTGTCAGATGGACGTAAAGTTGAGTCCAGGAGAAGGCTTCGCTTGCCAGTCATGTGATTGGTACACCCACTATCAATAATCCATTCTGAAGCTGCTGGTGTCGGTGATGAAGTCGTTGTCTTCAGTGTTGAAGATGGACTTGGCAACGTATGCTGTAGCCAGACTCGCAACGCCAGAATCGGACTCCTCCTCAGACTCCACCTCCGCCTCCTCAGAAGCAGACTCCTCCTCCGAATCCATTTCCTTGCCAACAAACGCACGTGCCTTGCCAGATGAGCTCTTCTTGTGTGATGAAGACTTGGAGGAAGACTTGGAAGAAGACTTTGAGTATTTCTTCTTCTTCTTGTCGTCAGAGTCATACTCCTTGCTCTTCTTCTTCTTCTTGTTCTCATTGTCCCACTGCGGACACTCAGAGATGTAGTGGCCAGGTTTCTTGCACTTGTGGCATGATCTTTTCTTGTAGTCATAAGCAGAAGCTTCATCATTCCTTGAGCTTGATCGTGAAGACTTTCTGAAGCCTTTCTTCTTGGTGAATTTTTGGAACTTCTTCACAAGTATAGCAAGCTCCTTTCCAATGTCTTCAGGATCATCAGTACTGCTGTCGGATTCTTCTTCATATGTGGAGACAGCTTTTGCCTTCAAGGCACGAGTTCGCCCATAGTTGGGACCGTAGATATCTCTTTTCTCAGAAAGCTGAAACTCATGTGTGTTGAGCCTCTCAAGTATGTCAGACGGATCGAGTGTCTTGAAATCAGGACGTTCTTGAATCATCAGGGCTAGGGTGTCAAACGAACTGTCAAGTGATCTCAGGAGTGTCTTGACGACTTCATACTTGGTGATCTCAGTAGCGCCGAGGGCTTGAAGCTCATTTGTGATGTCAGTGAGTCGATCAAACGTGAGCTGGACATTCTCATTGTCATTTCTCTTGAAGCGGTTGAAGAGGTTGCGAAGGACACTGATTCTCTGATCTCTCTGGGTTGAGACGCCTTCGTTGACCTTGGAGAGCCAGTCCCAGACTAGCTTAGATGTTTCCAAAGCACTCACGCGGCCATACTGTCCTTTGGTCAGATGACCACAAATGATATTCTTGGCAGTAGAGTCCAGTTGAACGAACTTCTTGACGTCAGCAGCAGTGACACCTTCTCCAGCCTTGGGAACGCCGTTCTTGATGACATACCATAGGTCGACGTCAATGGCTTCAAGATGCATGCGCATCTTATTCTTCCGGTAGGGATATTCAGTTCCATCGAAGACGGGGCATGCAGCGGAGACTTTAATTATCCCTGCAGTCGACATAGCTAAAACTCCAGATGGTTAAACCGAATCACACAGAACAAGGGAGTACCTTGCTCTGATACCAATTGAAAGTGCGTTATATCGACTAGAGGGGGGTGAATAGGCGATTTTTATGAAAGTCTTCAAAACGTGGAAGTTTCAAAGACAAACGATAGAGATAAACCTATTACCATGCAGCGGAAGGTAGACTACACTAGGCAAGCCATAGTCAAGTATTCAATGAAGTGAAAGCACAATGACTAATAGCAGCTAGGTAGTAAGGATCAGGTAGGAAGATATTATGAAGCCAATCAGATCAAGTAGTCACTCAGTGAAGACAAAAGATAATGCAATCATACAACGACTTCACAAGGACCAAAAGTAAGTAAACGAAAGGGAAGGATGAAACTAGTGACTAGTTGAAGACAATGATTTGTTGGACCAGTTTCAGTTGCTGTGACAACTGTACGTCTGGTTAGGGCGGCTAGGTATTTAAACCTGAGGACACACAGTCCCGGACACCCAGTCCTGAACACGCAGCTCAGGACACCCAGTCCTCACCGTATTCCCCTTGAGCTAAGGTCACACAGACCTCGCCCAATCACTTTGGTAAGTCTTCAAGGTAGACTCCCAAACCTTCACAGACTTCGTTCACCGGCGATCCACAATGGCTCTTGGATGCTCAGAACGCGACGCCTAACCGGCTGGAGGATTCACAGTCCTCAAGTGTAATAAGTCTTCAGATCACACAGACAAGAAGACTTAAGTGATGCCTAACACTCTTTGGCTCTGGGTGGTTAGGGCTTTATCCTCGCAAGGAATTCTCTCTCAAAGGCTTCGAGGTGGGTTGCTCTCAAACGATAAAAGCCGTATTCTAACTCCGAGCAGCCAACCGTTTATGGTTGTAGGGGGTGGGCTATTTATAGCCACTAGGCAACCCGTCCTGATTTGTCCGAAATGACCCTGGGTCACTAAGGAACTGACACGTGTTCCAACGGTCAGATTTCAAACACACACGACAACTTTACTTGGGCTACAAGTAAAGCGGACTTGTCTGACTCTGGACAAGGTTCGCTCTCATAGTCTTCACTCGAAGACATAGGTTTTGGTTAAGCATCACTTCAATCATTCTGACTGGTTCTCTTGGACCCCACTTAACAGTACGGTGGTTCCTATGACTCAATAAAGAAGAAAAAGAACTACGAAAGATCTGAGTCTTCGAGCTCCATAGGCTTCATGCGATGTCTTCTCTTGTCATAGTCTTCAATGTGAATATCTTCACATACCACCTTTGTCTTCAATGTCTTCATACATTTTTAGGGGTCATCTCTGGTAGGAAAACCGAATCAATGAGGGACTTCTACCTGTGTTATCCTGCAATTCTCACAAACACATTAGTCCCTCAACTAGGTTTGTCGTCAATACTCCAAAACCAATTAGGGGTGGCACTAGATGCACTTACAAAAGGGCACCGAGTCCCTTGCGCGTGCTTTTATTGTTGGCTTCCATCTTTTGAATGAAAAGTCCAAATTAAGTTCTATTTTTATATTCGTGTTTCTCATGTTGAGTGCTTTCAAATCAGATCCATTTTGAATTCATTTTAAAGAATTATGAAAATAGATGTTAAGTTTCAACTCTTGAAACTTAGTACGAGCGGTCGATAAAAAATCAAAAAATTTGTGCCTATGAATGACCAAAAAAATGTCTTAAAATTTTATCTATGAAAGATGGCAAGAGTGTGCAAGAAAATCGCAGGTTTCAATTAAAAAATCACAAGTTTCAATAATTGAAACTTAAAACTTACGGTGTCATCATGCAGGATCCAACTACTTCATGAATCGCAAGGCAATCGAGCAGCTTGGCGGGGCTTGGCAGGTGCATGCCCCTGCGAATTTTCTCAACATTAGGCCATATCAGAACAATGAGTGCATCAAGGACATCTGTGTGTAGAGGCCGAGAGTATATCCTCCTTTTCAGAAACAATGGTGGGTGCTCTTCGCACAAGCCATGCGCAACCACGTTCCACACGACCAATTCCACCATGAAGCCCGTCAGTACTTCGACGCGGTGTTGACAGGCACCGGTCAAACCATGAACAAGGCGGTATATTCGCCCGCTATCAACTATCGGCAGCGGCCACTGGTGGAGACTGAGGAAGGCAGATGGATCATTCGTCATGAAGCTCTAGCAACAACTCCGGCTCAACGATCATCCTTGGAAGCTTGGCGACAGACATCCTTCACGAGTGATTCGCTAAGCACATGGATGACCACCCACCCCCTCCCCCGCCCCCATTCCACATCACCTTGACAAGGGCCTCAACAAATACATGCCTCAAGAACAAAACAATAGCATACACAAGTGGCTCCACCTCGTGTCCACGTCCCAACCCCACCAGCCATGGCAACTGACATAGCACCGCCTGCGCTACGGACAAACCTCCATACAAACCGCACCGCACGACCAGCTACTTCCCGTATCATCGCGCCGAGGGATCCCCGACGCTGATGGCCACCTTTAAATAAATAAAGATGGACAAGGGTAAGGCCAACGACGGCTTAGGCCGGAGTCCGCACCCAACCGTCACTGCCAGGCGAACGTGGCCGAGTGGCTGCGCCACGAGCGCGCAGCACCAGCTGGTCAGAGCCGCCGCGACACCTGGCAGGCCTTCGGCCGTTGGAAGGATGGCGACAGCAACGAGGGTGCCGGCGGCCTCAGAGGCCATGCCTATGAGGTCAACTTTGTTAAATTTCATCCGTTTCATAGCAAATATTTTGAAATTTAACAAATATCACCCATTAAGTATGAATTTTGCCCTCTCTATTTGAAATAAGCAAATCCAAAAGGTCCAGATTGTTTAATTCATATGATGCGAGTGTGTAGTTGCTCTTGGGATTCATACTAGCATAGCCCGCGCGGCGGCACGCCGCGCCTATCGATACGATGTGCTCATATGAATTGTGTTTACTATTTGCAATTAGTGTTATCTATCTCATATGGCAGATTATTGTACGTAAAATTTTGGATGCAGGAAAATATGTAGGAAAAAGCAAATTTATTGTCATCATGCATATTGCATGTTACTAAACACGGAAACTCATGTTCGTACATCTCTGATAGGGATAATTTATTCTCACCAAACATGGCATGCCTCTACTGCAGTAAGATGAAAGAAACTTTTGCTAGATTCGATCATCCTAGTGTAGCCGCCTCCAGGATTAGTGCATGTGTTGAAGTGATAAAGAACTTTTGCGAATTGTTGCCTCCGGCCCACAGACGGCTTGGTACCTCTGTACATAATGATATGATCTTCACAATGCGGGCGGTATCACATCGAAGAAGTTGTTGCATATTTTGCTAGAATTCTTGTTTGCCTTGGAAATTCGTTCTGCTGGGTGGTTAGCGGGCCATGCTGAACTGTCATTGCTTTGTTTATGCTTTCTCCTGTGTTGTAAGCAGTTTCTCTTTTACCACTTCAAGTGCATATTAGTTATGATCGTTGATGGTAATATTGTCGGTACCACAAATGTACTCCAAGGCCACTTGAGCAGCCTTTTCTTCAACTTCATCTTATGGCTAAGCCTCTGTAAATGTCATTAGGACCAATGATGACGCATGTTTCTATCATGACTCCAGCTCGGCTCCTGTGGGTGTGACCTTGTATTTTTCTAGCTTGGCTGTCAGGCTAACTACTTTAAGAACTATGCGTCTTGGTACGTAGACTGCCAGCTCATCCTGTTGTGAACAAATGTGTTGTGGTTAGGTCTTGCCTTGCATGAAAAGGAAGAGGGAGCTTGAAGTGGTGAGTATGAATTAGTGCTCACCGTGTCGTTCACATTGTTGTTGTTAGAGTGGAAATGCTCTTGGGACGTGCCAAAATCGGGGCTCTTTCTTTTGTTTTGAAGTTGTTTCCCTTCTAGAAAGTTTTTTGTGGGGCATGGATTGTTCACGCTCTTTGGTTTGCCTATGCGCTTCAGGCTGGACGCTTGTTTGTGTGCTTCTGCTTGTATACTTCTTGGTGGATACATAGTAGATGAAAGGGTGAATAAGTCACCACTATCTTTTTTTGGGTTTGCCACGTGGCTCGCATTATCTGTGTGCGGCCTACCTGAGTGGGGTGTGAGGGTGGATGGGTCACATTTGTATCGTCTCGGCTTGCCTAGTAGACGTGTGACACATAGTTAACATTCTGTAGAATCAACTGTCTAGGGGCGGCCGGTTTGTATGAAAGGGAAATTTTAAAAAGGTGCATTAATGAGTTATTGTTACGTGCTAAACGAGGAAAGTATGTTTTTATCATGACTGCAATAGGTGGATAAAAGGAAGTTTATCAATTGGATACGGTTTTTTTTTACTTTCCATGTACATGATTGTATCTTGAAACTCCATGCGTGTGGCCCCTGTCACTGTGTGTAGTTGACATGTAGCTTTTTTTATCAGCTTTTTTTATCATAAGGAGCTTAGTTGCTTTGTACTCCCTCCATAAAATAAGAGCATTTAGATCACTAAAGTAGTGATAATTATATCTCTTTCAAATCTATATTTGGGTACTGCAGGTTTGTGGTTTAGAGTCTCTTTGATAAAGTAGTGATAGTTATATCGCTTTGAAATATCGCAGGTGTGGGGTTGAGTCTTTTTGGTTTGAAAGTAGAATAATTGTACGGGCGGCAATGCTAGACACACAACTAAAATGGACCAATAGAATTGGAGATTAGGGTAGGCAGGGGCCCACCCGTAACAGGTCCCTGTGTCTAGGATTATTGTTGTACGGGCTGTTACGTCTTTTTTCCATGCATGCAGTGTCTGCACACGTAGTCACGTCATATATACTACTCCCTCCGTTCCTAAATATTTGTCTTTCTAGACATTTCAAATGACTACTACATACGGATGTATGTAGACATATTTTAGAGTGTAGATTCACTCATTTTGCTCCGTATGTAGTCACTTGTTGAAATGCCTAGAAAGATAAGTATTTAGGAACGGAGGGAGTACTATTTTATATTTTCTCAGCAGAGGATGGCGAGTGGAGGTTACGTAGATTAGGGAAAATATGTAAGAAGATTCGTTGCTCTTGCCATTCAAGTGGGAGGAGTAGGCACCATAGCCGACACTTCTGATAGCTGGGTAGCACTATACAGATATGTTTATGTAGTATACAATGAATGGAAGCTTGTATTAGGAAATTAATTATGTCCAAGGTAGAATTTGATCACCTGGGCCACGGCAGCAGTGGACGAAGCATGGGAGTTAATCGCAAATGAAACTTGATGAGAATGCCGCAGCCACTAGAGTTGGACCCGACCGTGACCCAGGAGCAAGCAGGCTACGCCGGCTCTGCCGTCCTGAGCATGCACACCCACCCGCACCCACATCACGCACAACATGGAGCATGCGCGCGTGCAACGCAGCTGTGCGTGCAAACTCGCGCGCGCGCGCACACACACACACACCCCACACGAACGCAGCAGCATCACTCCAGCCGCAAACATGTCCGCGACAAACCGCAAGGGGCTACAGGGCGACAACAAAGGGAGCGAGAGAAGGAGGCAGGTGTCGTGTGACCGAGGAGCGAAAACCGACGGCGACCGCGACATGAACCAGCGGAAGGCGCCTCGCACATATCCACCATAGCCGCCACCTCATCGCCAGCGAGTAGTCGAGGAGCGGCAGCAAGAAGTGAGCATCCGGCGCGGCCATGCTCATCATATGAGCCACACATGCTAGCCCTAGAGCTCCCGGAGCTGCACCTCGCAGCCCCAACGGCCGAACACCACCTGCACACGACGCGTCCAGCGACACCGAATCCCTCTACGGGAGGCGCTTGAAAATTGTCCTCTTGGAAGACGCCGGGTCAGGAGCTGCAGCGAAGGCGAGACAGCCGTCGTGTGACAGAGTGAGTGCCGTCATGCCACAACATGCGGACGGGGCAACGGAGAGCCGGAGTGCCTCCTCGCCTCATCTACGAAGGGGCGCCGACGGCCTGGCAGGGTTGAGGTCGACTCAACAGGCGCAAGCTGGAACAGCCGGTAAGTTGGAGGGCGCCACCGCAATGAGAGATCGGTAAGCGACGGAGATCGGGAAGGATGTACAGGTGTGCCCGCAGCCGTCGTGGCCGAACAACGACGCGGACGCCGGCCAACAGTTGATGGTGTACGCCATCATCATTTACCCGGCGGCTAGAAGAGGATGTACGGTATATAGGAAGACCACACCCAGCAAGGGAAACAGAAACCGGGCTGCCTTGCCGGCAGCGTCGAGGCACGCATGGATGCGATGCCTCCCGAGCTGCCGTCAAGCCCATGGGTCGCCGCACGCTGCCTTCACTTTGCCGCCTGGAGACGTAGAATCGAGGCGTCGAGCGGCCTCCCGAAGTTGTTGTCCAGCCTGATGCGGCACATAACACACAAGGCTGGATGCACCCAAAATTACAGCAAGGGAAGCCATCTATTTATAGGCTCAGTAATTGCAAGATCTCCAGAAACCACGAGAAGAGCGGCACTAATCTAGCGAACTCCCGAACCAACACTGTGAAGCGGCACCGCTCAAAACACCCACTGAGACTGACCAACAGCGGCATGCAACTACAGCGACTGACCAACAGGCAACAGGGGCAGAGATCGACAGCGATGGGACAAACACAACCAATGACCAATCAAAAACCCGAAGAAGCTTCAAGGCAACCTGATCGACAGCGACTGACCGCACCAGGGGACAAACTTCACCGTACAACCTGCCGTACAAACAACATAAAATGCTAAACCAACCAACACAACCATGACGCACGTTCAAAAAATTTCAAACGAAAACCTGGGCACACCACTCATTTCTACACAGCCATATACCAAAATAATACCACGTGCCTCATGCATAATTCACCATAGGTCATTATCATCCAAGTGGCTAAACCTCACGGCAAAAACCTTGCCTGGAATAGATGCTTGGGTATTTGGATGGAATATTTTGATCTAGGTCAAATATCATCAAACATGGTTGGCTTAAGAAAAAAAGACAATATACAAATCCTATAATTATTTTCCAAATTAGTTTCCATTGCCCTAGTGTTCACATGGTTGGCTTAAGAAATAGTTTCATTGCAAAAGAGTGAGTGGGAGGACTTTGCAACTCGGCAAGATTACAGAATCTTCGTCACCAAGTCAAAGGAACTAAACATCGGAAGTAGTTCCAAATTGTTCCACTATGACTAATACGGAAACCCTTACGTGTGATGTAGACATCTTATATCTTATATTTACTAATTGAAAGCACCATCCGTGCTTCCACGTTAATCCTAGGTATTAATAACTAAGAGTCATTGGATATAGTTTAAGATAAAAAATTGGCCGTTAGATGGATGTTGTTTTATTTAGCAAGCCGACTCAATGTATCCCAGGTTTCCAGCCAAAACAAAACTCATATGCGTGTGTTTCTCCTAGAGTCCTACCCAACACATACGCACTAATTATCTCTAGCCGTTGATGAATTATATTATGTCCCCTGGGATGACAAACCCATGTGAGTCGTTCTATGTTTGGTCTCTATCTCCATATGATTCCCCAAAAAAACTCGCCAATTTTTTCCCGTCGACATACAGGCCATGGCAAGAAGTGTTGGCTCAAGCCTAATCTAGGGCGATGATCCTGATGCAAGTCGCCGGAGGACTTTTTGCCAAGCGCTACGGTGCTGCCCAAAGCTCGAGCCCTGATGTGGTAATGGCCAGTGCTTTTAGCACGACAAACACACACATATGTGAAGCTGGCATGAGGTAGTAGAAGCACCTTGATTGATTCCGGCAGCTAGATGCGTACGTTGCCCATCCACGCAGGTATACTAATTGATTTTAAATCCAGCTACATAGACAAAACTAGCGTGGGGCATTTGGATGCATACGTACACTAACTAATTCTGGCAGGTGTACTGATTGATTCTAAAGCTGGCTACATAGACGAAGCTAGCATGAGGCACTAAGAAGCACATTGATTAATTCCAGTGGCCGGATGCATATGCACGTATACTAATTGATCCTCGAGCTAGGTACAACAAACACACCAACATATGTAGATACTAGCCATTGCTATTGCGCCCGTCTCTCCGGGCTTTATTTCTCAATCGTTTCCTTGCTTTATTTCTCAGAGTGCTGATTACAACGCAGCAAGCAATTAGCAACTAACTAATTATATTTCGGTGATCTACTCCTATTCGCATAGGATGTCTGGCTGAATTTCAATAAATTTGACATCCATCTAACTCTCCTATGGCCTCTTTACCGCATCATGTAGATTTTGCGGCTCCACTGCGTAACAGCAGGCAATTTACTAATTGAAAGCACCATCCGTGCTTCCACGTTAATCCTAGGGATTAATAACTAAGAGTCATTGGATATAGTTTAAGATAGAAAATTGGCCGTTAGATGGATGTTGTTTTATTTAGCAAGCCGACTCGATGTCTCCCAGGTTTCCAGCCAAAACAAAACTCATATGCGTGTGTTTCTCCTAGAGTCCTACCCAACGCATACGCACTAATTATCTCTAGCCGTTGATGAATTATATTATGTCCCCTGGGATGACAAACCCATGTAAGTCGTTCTATGTTTGGTCTCTATCTCCATATGATTCCCCAAAAAACCTCGCCAATTTTTTCCCGTCGACATACATGCCATGGCAAGAAGTGTTGGCTCAAGCCTAATCTAGGGCGATGATCCTGATGCAAGTCGCCGGAGGACTTTTTGCCAAGCGCTACGGTGCTGCCCAAAGCTCTAGCCCTGATGCGGTAATGGCCAGTGCTTTTTAGCACGACAAACACACACATATGTGAAGCTGGCATGAGGTAGTAGAAGCACCTTGATTGATTCCGGCAGCTAGATGCGTACGTTGCCCATCCACGCAGGTATACTAATTGATTTTAAATCCAGCTACATAGACAAAAGTAGCGTGGGGCATTTGGATGCATACTTACACTAACTAATTCTGGCAGGTGTACTGATTGATTCTAAAGCTGGCTACATAGACGAAGCTAGCATGAGGCACTAAGAAGCACATTGATTAATTCCAGTGGCTGGATGCGATGCGTATGCACGTATACTAATTGATCCTCGAGCTAGGTACAACAAACACACCAACATATGTAGATACTAGCGATTGCTATTGCGCCCGTCTCTCCGGGCTTTATTTCTCAATCGTTTCCTTGCTTTATTTCTCAGAGTGCTGATTACAACGCAGCAAGCAATTAGCAAATGACTAATTATATTTCGGTGATCTACTCCTATTCGCATAGGATGTCTGGCTGAATTTCAATAAATTTGACATCCATCTAACTCTCCTATGGCCTCTTTACCGCATCATGTAGATTTTACGGCTCCACTGCGTAACAGCAGGCAACAGCAATGTCTGAAGTTTCGCTAATCTCAGATTACACTTTGGTCTTCGCTTCCCTGACTGATCGATATGCTGATTCGATCTGCAAATGGTAGCTTGGACTAATTAACTAAATTGGAGAAACCATTGATTTTCTTCCTTTTTTAGGGACTTTCTAGGGTATTGTTTTTTTATGTAAGAAGCAATATTGTTTCTCCTTTTTATCTGTCATTGCTGTCATTGTTAATCTCGAGCTACTCATAGTGCTCCATCACGATACCAAAAATTATCAGATGTTAAGTGGTATTATGCAATTATAATCTCTTCGGTTTTGTTGCAACCTTTGGGCTCATACACCAAGAAATCATAAATGTTTGTGGAATTTTATTATCTAGAACACTCAGAGTTTTGACCCATAGAAGTTCATGATGATTGTTTGGGGTCATTCTTACGTGTGTGTATATAGATACATGACATGCAAGCCATCGGAGGAATTTAGACAGTAACTACAAATTAAGCTACAAGTCCAACCTCATATTTGACTGACCATCAACTTATTTAGGCCGGATATATGGTAGCATTTAGGATCATGAAGAAGAAGAAAAATATGTCCATCTTTTGGCGACTACTTAGAAACAACTAATTCCTTCTCAAGAAATATGGAAGCTTATTAGATCTTTCAGTTCACAATTTTTGTGTGCTCTCTTGAAATTTATCCTCTATTCTAACTTCATTCTTGGCACGCTGATTCATATAATATTTTGCACTCTAAATGTGTAAACTAAAATATTTTGCACTCTGAGTGTGTTCACAATTTCGGGATTTCCCACTGTTGCCCTCTGAAAACTATTATTTTGCAACAACTTTTATTTTGAATTATTAGTTTTAAAATCGGTCAATACATGGAGTGATTTACATCCTGATGTTAGAGTCTAATATTCGATATGGCTGCAATTTGATTATGTTCAGAAGCATACTGTGAAAGAATAGTTCTAGCGTTTAGGTCATATTAATTGGTCTCACTAACGTTCTGTGTTGTGCTTTGTAACTTCTTTTTCCCGCAGCAATTGTAACTTATGTAAATAACGATACCAGTGTCCTGCTGAATGCAATGTAGGGTAGTGTATCGACGTTGCTTGACATAGCATAGAGATACTTTATGTCTGTTAATTCCTATGGCGATGGATATTTTCTTGGTAAGTCTCACCTCATTTCTATTTCTTACTTCTATTAGTGATTACTAACTTTGTATATTTTGCTTTCATTTATGAAACCACCCCTCTATGCAAATATCCGCATGATTGTACATGTTGTTGATGTACATACCGGAATGTGTAAACTAAAATATTTAACCAACCATTGTATTCTTATTTGGATAATGATCACAATTGAAAATCTTTATAGAATTTTATTGTTCGTATTCCATTTCTCTAAATAGTATAATTGAGGTTTATATAAAATATTGTCCTTAATCTTTGGAGAAAAATGAGCATCATATAATACTATTGAGGAAAAAATATAAATATGTTATTCTCTATTATGTTAAGAAGGATAATTTCCACAAGATATATCGGATAACATCATAAGTCATATAAGATCCCTAGCCCGTACAGGCGCGCGGGTGGATGACTAGTTTCAATCAAACTTGCAACTGAATCACGCATGATAAGAAAAACACGTGCAAACCGCTGTGGTATGCAGACAAGATATTGTTATTTGACAACAATAAGCCCGCAACATAGAAACAGGCAATGACGGGCCCTGCCTCTGAAAAGTGGTTGAACGCCAAGAAATTCGATATCTCTCCCCCCTCCATCACAACGGCCACCCTCCTCTTCCCGCTCGGAAGCCCTGTCGAAGGTACAAGGAGTGGAGACATGTCTGTTTTGTTTTTTCATAGGTTTTTTGCTTCCATGACGACATTGACGAGGTGGCCGGCGATGGCATGTTGGAATAGAGTCTCTCTGGTATCCCTAACTCGACGGCGTCCAACTCATCACCGATAAAGGGCATGTGAGCGTTTGTATCTCCAGGTCTGCTTGCTCCCTCCAGATCTCGATAGTTGGTGTGTGGGTTGTCTGCAAGATGTTTAATTCTCTTCTTCCTTCCCAATCGTTGTACATGACAGTCTCTTTCTTCGCCAATGAAGATCTCGCTGATCCAAGGACTTTGCCATCACGATTAAGGTGTGTTCATTGGTTTCAGATCCCGGACAGGCCAGGTGGCTCAAGCGGCTTAGAAAACCTGACGGAGGATTCCAAGTGTAGAGTCCTCATAGAGGCACAGATGGTTTCCCTTGCTGCAATGATGCTGTTCTCGGTGTGGCTGGTTCTGATCATCGACAACTTGTTGGCGTTAGTGGTTGTTAATTTTCAGTCTTGAAAAGTTCATTTTGTAAAACTGCAGTTCTATCGTTCTTATCTGAATAAAGCAGTTTGTGTTTAAAAAAACCTAGAGATGCTACATCTACGGATTAGTTTATTACGACATTTATTTTACAAGATGAGGTGGCGGTTTTCTTATGGTCTTTTTTTTAAGGGAAAGCCTCTCGGTATTTTATTTCTTAGCCAAAAGAGTCACATCATTTATTACATAAGGAAGAATGAAATTGGGTGGATCTCCATCCCACTCAAAAGAAGATTGAGTATCATAAGAGTGCTTAGCTAGATGGTGAGCAACTCGATTGGCTTCCCTCAGGCAGTGTTTGAAAGTAACTTCATTGATCATCTTAGCCCTTACAAAACAGTCAGCTAAGGTTGCAGTATAAGGACCAAAGATCTCCAGCTCCCCATTGGATGCGTTGATTAACTCCAAACAATCAGACTCACATGTGATATGGGTGCAGCCCAACTTCTCAACTAGCTCTAGACCTTTTAGTAGGGCGAGGGCCTCCGCCGAGGCAGCATCTAAGATCATCTGAACAGGGCTGGCTGCTCCTGCAACAGCCTCACCTGCGCTGTTACATATAACGGCGCCAACAGCACCCGTGCCGTCTTGGTGGAAAGTAGCATCAACATTTAGTTTATAGCATCCTCGGCTTGGCTTTTCCCACAATATTTCACGTGGTTTGCTGGAATAGGAAACAGCTCCAAAATTTGGAATAAGTGCCTGAATCGCAAAGACCGTCCGGGGAGGATCCGCCGCAGACTCACCCTTCACCACCTCCCTCCTTTGCCACCATATATACCAGCATGCAACGGCAACTGACTCCTGTAGTCCTAACATACCCAATACTGAACATCCTGTTCGGGTTACAGATAATATGCTCAAGTACTACTGACCCTGATAAGTCTGAAATCAGTGCATCCTCAATGACAACCAGGAGTCCTAGAGCAGACCAAACACTCCGTGCACGCTTGCAAGTAAATAATAGATGACGGATATTTTCTGGACCCAACTGACAAATAGGACATTGCGGCGAGACGGGTTTTCTTATGGTAATTAATAGGGTAAGGAAGCCCACAATAAAATTTTGGAGGGAAGATTTGTTCTGTGGAAAGCGGTCTGTATGTTTTTATGTAGTAATCACCTGTAACTACGTACATATTCCTTCTTAATCTGTAAAAAATGGTATTTTGTACATTTGCAGCATTGAACATATTTGAATGTCAAAATGTTCAAGATGTTTTCCGGAATGTTAGAACAACACGAGCAGCTCATGTATCTTTTTAAAAAATCAGCGTCTTGAAGTTAAGGCAAAAAATAATAATCTAACAGCTCCCGGAAAGTCGGCATAAATTTATAGGATCAAGTAAAAATGGCCTTTTCTCCCCACGGACTTACGTGAAGATGATTTCCCCGTAATGTTATGACCACACATGGGAGCAGTTGGCAAGGCCTTTTTTTTTCTAAAACTTCTCGCAAACGCCGCCAGAACGCCGCCGCTGCCACCCACCGCCGCCCGCGTCACCTGCCGGAACGCCGCCGCCAGCCACACCCGCGATGCCAACGCCCGCACTCGCGTCGCTGCCACCTGCGCTGCTGCCAGTTGCCACGCCCCACCGCCGCCCCTCTCCTTCAGTAACCGCAACGCCCACCATCATATGTGTCACTGACTGGGGGGCCCTAGCCAATTATATATTTTCTTGCAATTAAAAATAGAATAAAATGGATTTATTGAAAGAAGTTCTGGGGAACTGACAAAAGTTGCTTTCATAAAACTTCGCATAACTTCTACGGGAAGGCCAAAAAACTAGTTATACGGGAAGATTTTTAAGGGGGCTATTAGAGTTGCTCTTATGACCGAATACCTAGTAAAGCTCATTCAATCATAACATTCAGTATTTCCGTCAACAACAATATCGTCTCAATCTGTTTTTTCCACACTCATTTTTTCTAGTTACAACATCAGTTCTTCTGCTCTCAATTCATTCACTACATTTGCTGCTCTAAGTCGAAACTTGGCATCTACACACTTCAACGTCAACCTGTTAGGTGTGAGCAGCTAGGTGCAGCCATCGCAGTAGCCGTCGTCCTCTCTCTTGGGGCGGTGCAGGCTCCACGGATGGACGCTTGCTTGGCACCTCGTGCAGTCCTCTGGAGACGTGACCAGGGTTTTGGTTACCGCTCGAAATTTCAAGATTTACTATGGTTACCACATATTTCGCCCCTCCTCAGTAAATTGTCCTTCGAGCAAAAAAATCAAATTTTTTGAATTTGTTGAATTCAAACACTCAATGTATGGTAAAGTATGTCAGCACCTCACACCACTCGCGTAGACAACGTTCCACTGAGCAACTAGCTCTTTTATGATAAATATAAGTTCAAGTGCTATCTAATCTATTTTGAAAGAACTTGAATTCAAAATTGAATTATGAATTCCGTTCGAAAATTTTTCAAAATTTGCTTGAATTTTGTGGTAACCATGGTAACCATGTTTACCGGTCCCCCTCGGTAAAAATGCCCCATTCTGTAACCAAAACCTTGGGCGTGACCATGACGGCGTGCTGCAGCCATGGCCCATGGAAGCGGCACACGCCTTCCCTCTTGTGGCGGTGCGTGTGTGGAGCGCGAGCAGTCGACCAGCAGACGTGCGGCCATTGCAGCGGCAGTCACCAACTCTCCTGTGGTGGAGCTTGGTTTCACGGGTGGCATCGAGCCCGGAGCAAATGGCGACAGCGGGCGAATGGCAACAGCGACGAAAGGTTGTTTTTCATCGCTGTGCGATTGATCTTCACTTTATGGGCCGCATGGCTTTAGGAATCGCTGCTGCGCTTGCTAGTTTACAGCTTCCTGCCGTCGGATGGGGAACGGCTGCTAGCTATCTACGCCCCTCTAACATACATCCTGGCAGACAAATATCGAGTTGTGGTGGATGGATGATCCTGCTACGCCAGGGGATGGAGTTCTGTTGCACATGTAGAAATCAAACATCCGAAGCCAAATTGCTGAGAAATTAGCAATCAAGATAGTAGAAATGTGTTTTTTTTATGGCGCTATGGATCTATGCCAGAGGGATGGGCTGCGGCGTGACCGGTTCTCCTCGTAGGTCGGCTACTAAATTCTAAACATGAAGGAGAGACTTGACAGTGGGAACAACATATAATCGTTCTTGCACTGGAGTTCACCGTTTCCCCTAGAATTCCGATGCCTCCTTTTCCTATAATCTCCTTGATGTGTGTACAATTAAGCATTCTCATGCGGTAGTGGTTGCACTTGCATATACAATAGTTTGGACACTTGCACGAATACAACAGTAGGGCAACTAAATTGTGAATTTCATATTTTTTTTAAAAAAAAGGAGAATCACCCCCGGCCTCTGCATTTGATCGATGCATGCAGCCATTTTATTAATTATTCTCAGAGACCTTACAAAGCATTACATCAGTATAAGCCTGGAACCACCATCCTGGCAACACCTATCGCTACTCCTATCCCCTTGATGCAGGGGTGCCGAATGTCCGAGCCTAATACCAAACAGACATTGCACCAAAACCTAACATCTAAAGCCGGATGCCCCATCCCAGCCACATACCGGGAATGGGTCACACACCGGTCCGGCGCACTCACCGAGGCTACCGCCGCCGTCATCCACATAACCATCTCTAGAGCAGGCACCGACGCAAAGACCTTGCCAGGTCAACTGTCAACGCCACCATGGCGCCAGACAGCGCCACCGCCTTGCAGAGCGGAAAGATACAATGGCGATGGAAAGCAAGAGCTAGGACGAGGAGGGTACCACCGCCGCCACCACCCGCACCCCAACAGCACCCACCGACCACCAAGCTCCCTAAACGGCGCCTTCAAGAAGGATACGACGCCGATGGCGCCGCCGCCGCCCAACAAAGTTGGGGCTTTCACCCGGGAGAACTAGGGGAAGGGGGAGTGGCGGGATCAGACCTGTCAGACGCCTCCAAGAAGGGACACGGCGCCCTCAGGCGTCGCCGTCGACGCAGCCGACCATGGTCGGCCATGGCTTTCGCCCGGACTGGATTCCCCACCACTAGCACCACCAGCGCCGGTGTCCCATGGAACACGGGCAGGCCGGATGGGGGAGAACACGCCGTAAAGGGGGAAGGGGCGCCAGAACTGGCACCGTCGCCCTCGTCCTCCGAGATTCCGCCGCCCGCGCGGCCAAGAACGCCGGAACCAAACGCGTGCCCGCACCACCGCCCGCCGCTAAGCCGGTGGTGCCTCACCAGAGGGGCCGCCGCCCCAGATCCGAAGCCCCCCCCGGAAGCAGAGCAGCAGCTGGCCCCGCCGCCACCTTCCTTGGCGGCGCCCCGGACTTGCCCGGAGACCGCCTCTGGCGGCGGCGAGGAAAGGTGGGGGTGGAGGAGGGCTGGGCGCGGCTAGGGTTGGCGGCGGCGAGGAGAGGTGACATGAAAATATTCATATACACATGCGAACTATATATACCACTAGCTTGGGCACATTCCTCAGGAGTACTGTACAAGATGTAGCTCCAGTTATGTGTGTATTTACCACTAGCTTGGCATGCAGTTGGTTGGTTTCAATATTCCTTCTTAATCAGACTAGAGTTGGCACTGTGAAGCAAAGTAGCTACCGTAAAATCACATGTTGCTGTGTGTGGCGACATAAACCGAGTGTAAATTTACGGGTACTCGGCTTGTAGTCGGTTAAACCAAGTACAAACAGGGAAAAAAACACGGCAAACAGGTACACTCGGCTTCTCTGACAATAAGCTTACACTTGGCTTATAGAGAGAGCTCGACATACAAAACAAAAGGCTCCCGGCTTACAGAGGCGTCCCAGCAACGTTCCCTGCCACGTGGCCATCACGGAGGTAGTTGACGACTCCGTGACGGAGCAACCTATAAATCGAGTGTGTGTTGCAATGCGAAATATAAGCCGAGTAACCGAAAAATGACACTCGTCTTACTATTTGATATTTTAGTGTTTTCCATTGCATTTATATTTACGTAATGTGTTCTATTTATTTTCCCTCTTTCTGACATGTTCTCTCCCAGCAATTTTCATCGCCCATGCGATGTCATAAATTTATTTCTCAATCTCTCTCTAATTACCACCAGTTTTCCACTTTAAAGTTGTGGTATTACCTTAGCATCTTCACACCCCCTAGTGTACCCATATTAGAATCACATGCAAAATAACAAGTTGTTCTGCGAAAATTTGTAGGAGCGGACGAGCTCGCTTGCACACTGAATCGATGTGCACTCGTTCGCATAGGGATCCAGGTCGAGTTGCGTATTATGTACGGTATAGTTTGAGCGGAAATAAAGTATTCGGCTTACACAATACTTATGCGGGCCCACATCTTAACTGGACGGCCGTTCAGGAATTCACGGCCACAGAATCATTGGAAGCACTATCAGTGTTAGCATTGATCATTGCTAGCTATGATCTCTGTTAGCTATGATCTATGTTAGCACTGATCATTGCTAGCACCGCCAATGATCATCTCTCATTTTCTAACTGTCGTTCACTTTACTGACAAGATAATGAATACGGAGTGGCACACATTTGGTGGAGGAACGCCGGTCGTCGTCCGCGCAGAGGGTGCCGAGGACCTCATCCCCACAACACAAGTGACTGAGGAGGGAGGTGGTTCCTGGCAGGGTGGACTACATGAGCTTGCCACTCTGTGCTGGCAGGAGGGTGAGGACCGGCCAGGAGGAGGGTGCATGGGAACCTATTAGATTCTACGTGCAGATCCAGTACAAGGAGGACATCACCATGCTGGTCATCCCGGCCACCTTCAGGCCAGTGACGAGGCAATGGCTGGTCGTCGCCCCTTCTCACGTCACCAGCCTCTACCAACAAGTGGTGCGAGTTCTGAGTCCAGGTGCAGATATTAAGGGCCACTTGGTGCTCGGGCGCAGCTGGGAGTGCTTCTGTCGGCGGCACAAGATCATCCCCGGAGATCTCCTATAGTCCTGAGTCTCTCCGGGCTGGTGCTGAAGGTGCACATCTTCACCGCCAACACCTCGAACATCTGCAGGGTCCGGTGCTCCAAGCACTGCGTCGACGACATCTCGCATACCTTCTAGGTTGTCTTTATGTAGATCATCTGAAGTATGAACTAAGCTAGGTCTGAACTGAAGTTTGTTCGTCCGGTTTGCTGCTGAACTTATCTATATTTTGCCAAGGGATCAGCACCCTGCGGTCCAGCAGGGGCATGTGATGCCCTGCTGTCTTAAACTTAAGCATGATACTAATTATTATCTGCCTCTTACAGTTGTTTTTGTTGTGTTGTTCTTGATGTTCTTTTCTGTTATTATTGCTCTTTTGTGATCTAATTGTGTGCCTTTGTTGTCTTCCATAGTTCCGCGAATGGGGTGGTAAGGCCACCACTTTTGAAAGGGGTGAGAAAACAACTTCTTGCACGCAACCAAAAAGTTGTGCTTTGCATCTGCTCATCCCAAAAACACAAACTAAGGCAACCAAACAACGTGCCACCATCTGGGCCTTGATGCAATGCTGGCAACCAATCAACATGCAGATGTTGTTTTTTTATCTGCACTACCTCAACCAGGCCTAGATGGATCAAGTATGCAAAGTGGCAAAAATTGGTATAGGTAACCAAACACATCCTTAGAGTTTATTCTAAAAAATATGGCTTTAGTAGTGCTGAATGGTCTTGTATTTTTTGCATTACAAGGGTACATTAATATATAAATAATGTTTATCTTTGCAAAGGAATATATAAAGAAGCGAGCCAATGAGGGAACGTTCCCTCTGAACACTTTCTAGAGCAAAAAATGTATGATACGTAGAAGACGTGTGACGCGGCCAGTCCCCCGCGTGAATCAAAACGCCGTGACACACGATGATAAGCACCTTGGAATCATATAGTTCTTCCACATTTCCCAGTGCCTCCTTTTCCTAGATATATGAATTATGCAGTTTTGATGGGATCTTACAGTAGTGGTTGTACACCTTGTAAGTCGAGCAGTTGTACACTTCTGTTTCGATTGCTAGTGCAGCTAAATTGTGAACTTTATATATGCATAGACCATATATTGCCGCACACCGCATGGGTACTGTTCAAGATCTAGCTCCAATTAATGTATTTACCAGCTTGGCACGCAGTTGGTAGGTTTCAACATATATCTTCTAAATTAGATCAGAGTTGGCACAGTGAGTTAAATTAGAAGTGTTTGGCCCCGCAGCTCATATCTGGCCCATGATATTAGCTAAAGGCATTATTGCTAAGTGGTGTATAATATTTCAATGTTTTAAACTCAATTTTATTGTTTTCAAGTAGCCTAAAGGTTTATTTATAGGTATAAACAAATCATGATGTTCATTGCACAATTGCTTGGACTACCATGCTAGTTCTCTTGTTAATAATAATTTTCAAATCTCATTGTTTATTTTTGTAATTTTTTTATATTTTTGGTTTTACTACTTTTTGCCGAGTATTTCCTAGTTTAAAAGATCATTTGAAGGTGTAACATGGTTCGGATGGGCACAAATACTCAAAGTAGAGGGTTACTATCTGGACGAGTATACTACCAATGACCATGACAGGAGTCTGCCACCGACATCTCCACTTGATCCACATAAACATCTCCGCTTGATCCACATAATGTGAGAAGTAAAAATCCATGGGACCAATTGGCCCATTCGAAACTTACACTATTAGCAAAAAATTATATAATGGAGTTTTTTTTCTACTTTAGAGGATCACAACATCAGCAACACAGGCCATAACTTGCCAAAACCAACCACTAGGACCGACCGGAGAAAACAAAGAAATCAGGCACCCAGCCCACTAGCCGGCCAATAGGAGAGAAGGTGTTTCGATCAATGAACTTGGAGCTTGACTAGGTGCCATGTTTGCTGGATCGAAATCCTTCTTACGAACCAAGAGCACTAGAGACGCGAAGGGGCTCATGCTACGACGGGTAATGTCATTGTTCACCATCTCACAGAATTGCTTCTCAATCTCTGTTTTCTGCTGTGGTGCATATTTATATGGCCGGACATTGACTGGCACTGCACCTAGCACAAGTGCAATTTGGTGGTCACAGGCACCACGAGCGGGTAATTCCTTCGGCTCTTGGAACAAAGCATCAAACTCCTGTAGCAGTACATGAACAGCTGTAAACCACCACTAAAATTGGGGTCCCCTGCTCCAAAAAAATGTGAATGGAGGCTGAGCACCTCATAGGCCGGTATCCAGAACCTTTTTTGTAAGTTTGTAAGCAATGTCATCTCTGAACCCGTGTCGAACAAAGCGACAAGAGTGCCCTGATCACTATGTTCCTTACTTTATCTGCCGGCTCAGAGATGGCTAAGTCGTGAAATAAGGTGTAGTCGTCCATAATTATGCCGAGGGAGTCGATAATCATCCATGGCGCCCTAGGAATCAAGCAGTGTATGAGAAGATGAGCTGTTGATTCGGCTTCTATACGACACGTACACGCTTCAGTGGAGGCGATCGCTTGCCAGTACCGCACATTGGTAAACATCTAACTTACTCTGCTTGTGTGCGAGCCAAAGAAACATTCAACACCGGTCAGGTGCAAAGTTAGTTTTCCAAGTAAAGCAAACGGGTCATCCGACATTGAAGGTAAGGCAGCTTCATAGGCAACAGTAGTAGATAGGGTTTTTTCCCTCAAGTTCGCATGTGTTTGATAGTAAAGACTGACTTTGTGTGTGTTTGGTAATATTCTTCACACTATTTTTCCTTTTTGGATGTGAATAATTTCTACCAAGGCGCTAAAACTATGGTAAATAAAGTTTTCTATATATTTTGATCATTTACCTATCTATTTGCTACTACTAGTTTATTTGATTACCAAAATGCCATTTTCGTGTGCTAATCACTACACTATGACCAAGTAGGTAGTTGGAGGCCCATGCAGATTTGTCATCAGTAGTGGAAGGTGTTGATGATGACTCACCGAGCCAAGTACTCAACAGGGAAGGAAGGAGTTAAGAAGTGCCATTAAGGGCGGCCAAACTGTGCGTGAGTGGGAAGACACCAGTGTTGGCCAAAGTGGTTTGTAGCGATGCCGGTACGTAAGGTCAAGCATCCACCGTTCACCTACTTTATGTGTACTAGAACATAAAGGCGCGCGTTGCGGTGCCCGTCTTAATGAACGAATTATTTAAATATCTAAAAAGTCTAAAAGCCTTTAGTTTTAAGGGGGAAATGAAGAATTGCTATGGTAAATCAGTGTGGATAGTGCGGCATATTAGTTAAAGCTCTAGGTATAGGTTGGAAAATCAAAGGGTGACACTTCCATCATAAAAGTTTGTTTACGTATGACATTTGCTAAGATGTTTGAATATGTGGTGGAGCGCGTCTGATTTTTTTCTAAGGCAGCAAGCAATAGGGAAGCAGGAGCTAATTCTAACTACCATTGAAAAGGCATGAACGTTTTGGCCGCCCTTAATGGCACTTCTTAACTCCTTCCTTCCCTGTTGAGTACTTGGCTCGGTGAGTCATCATCAACACCTTCCACTACTCATTAGTCCAAACTGTTAAGTGGGAAGACACCATCCCCAACACTTAACGACTCATTAGTCCAATAACTTCTGGAGAATTCTAGCAGATATAAAAATGCATATATTCAATTTTTTGTGCACTCAACTTATTAAATAACTGATGCAGCTAGCAGAACATAACTCAAAATTCCTAGCATAGGCTCCATTATCATCTAAAGTGCAGCTGAAATTATAGAACTGATAATTATTTTCATATGGTGTCCATCAATTTGCACATTGTTAGTTTTACTCAACGCTGCAACTGTATCTTAGACGTCCCACTTTGATTATAGTGAATCGAGCATCGTTTTAAATCATCTAACTCGTAGAAAGGCTCCTGCACCATCAGACAGACAAGTAACTCAGAAAATGTTTTGCTTACTCAGAAGAAGAATGACCTGATATTGATATAGCACAGAAAACGAGCGGTGCAGCTTGATAAAAAAATGTTTTCTTTAATCAGAAGAGAAGTCAAAAGCTGGTTGCAGCTTGGGCCATAGTAATAGTTTAAGCTCTACAATTAACTGGATGAAAATAGGATTTGAACATGAACACGGTGTACTTACGTGAGCCAAAGATAACTTACTGGGGATCAAGATACTGGGAAGAGGGAGGAAACACGCATCCCTAGCTCTTACAATAGACACACTTTGTTTTGTGCAAACTTATATCATACACTAGATCACTGACTGCGCGCGTTGCTGCGCCCGTCTATTTATACAATAAAATTATAAGAAACTTTGTAAGTAAATGGCCACATAGAACACATTACATTTGCATAAACATAAACATATATTATTCAGTAATTAAAGAAAATATCAAGATTCACAGATACATGGTATGACTACATGCACAACAATGTTCGTAGTAATTACAACTAATCCGAACTGCCAAGTCATAAACATCAGGAAAAAAACATGTATGGCTCAGTAATATCATCTAATTAGACTCAGGAGGAAAAATGTATGAGCATGCATAGCACGGATCCTGGAATAAGATAACAAATGGTGACCAAAAGCTTAGTGCAATAGAAGCAGGAGATCTATAAGAGGAATCCCCCCCCCCCCCCCCCCCCCCTATATCCTTGACGTGGGTAATTAAATTTAGCAAGTGTACTTTGTTTCCTTGATTAGCATCCTCTGGGTAAAAATTTCTATCGAATTAGTTGGCCATAATGCTATCCCAACAAAAAGGAAACTTCATTGTATAGTGGTTCAAGAAGGCAAAGATTTCTTATATCATAATTAAAAAAATGGTATTATCAGCGAGCTATAAACCAATATAAAATATATCTAGAACAACTTAGACGTGGATGTTTCCTTGATATATGATTATATTTGTCAAAGCACATTCAATCTGTGTTACAAGTAAATTAGGAAGTGACGTGAAATACAAATGCAACAAATAAGCTAATAAAGGAATGGCATGTGACAGGAGAAATCATTACTGTGATGCACTGATCAATAGACGTCAAATTTACTTTTTCTAACAGCAAACAACACATATATACTTGTAATCATGGTGTGATTGGCAAGCCATATATGTTTTAAGCCTCAACTTACAACAAATGTGATACACAAAAATGGTAATAATCAAATGGTAAAAATAGGAAAGCCCCCGGTAAAATTCAAGAATCAAGACAGAATCTTTGTAAGGTACAAATATCACGAGAAGACACCCACATAAGATGTTCTGGCTCAAACGCTTACATAAATAACATTCAAGTAAAGTGAACTGAATAAGATTGATGCTTTCGAACTAAATACATACCGAGAATCCTAACAGAAAAATCAATCTGGGGCTGAGCGGCTGCATCCACGTGAGTGTCTACATCAGTGAGTTGCCAACGAAGGGCTCTGGACACGAATTGCCAATATTTAAGAGTGAGCTGAAGTAGAACAAAAGAATCAATCATACCAAAAAATTCACAATGAAATCTCACATTTAGGAAAGATCATGGTCTTAGTTTTTTGAACAATCGTAAGCTACCAGATATGTACTTCACATCTATTCAATAATAGGATGATTTGAGTTATAAAAATAATTAACAATTGAAAAACTTTGTTCGCTATACTATACCTTGTGAGATAGTTACAGTAGGTTGTAGAGCTTTATGATTTGGTGTAGTTAGCTAGTAGTCATACTAATTTCAGGGGCTAAGTGGCAGATATATTGGAGTGCTGGATTTATTGACTTCATCTTGGAAGGCTGAGTGGTTCAAGAAGACATGATCAAATATGTTTATTGATTGCATGAATTGGTGGCATCCATGGGATCCCAATGACCAGAGCTGACCAAGAAGCTCTTGAACCTGAGATGGCAAATTAACTATTGATTAGATTGCGCATGTGATAGGATTAAAATAATGTGATTCTAATTGTCTTACCAGGATCGCTTCCCATACTTAGGATGTCTGCATCGTAGGACGATATGATTGAATGGAGCGGAGACGCGGGTGCGAGCACACAAATCAGCAATTGGTGCCGAGCATAGCACAACATGAACAACATTTTTTTCGACTTTCGGAGCTCTCCGCTCCCAATTTCATTTGCAGCAATGAAACTGATAATACAAAGCAAGTTTCATGGTCACAAGGATCAGCCATGATTTTAAATTAGCAGACAGCGAGAACTCTACAGCCAACTGCTTATTACACGAATATGGGTAGATAGCAACCCAACATCGCGACACAGGAAAGCAACCAATCCCAATAACAAAACTGATGAACCAGAAATACTAATCAAAATACAGTACCGCAACTGTATCTAATCTACCTTAGTGCTCCACAAAACTCCATCTCGCCCTGCTAATCTAAGCACCAAGTGCCCAGCCTCTTCTTGTGCTGAAAATATGAGCCGCAACCTGCAGAAGCCACGTTGCTCCTCTCGCTTGCATGGCTCCCTGTCCTCGTTTCTGTATACCAGATCAAAATTTAAGCCATCGAGCAGCCTGTGCAATCACACTACTCGGGTCATAACGAAACACATTCCTAAAACAATCGTTATTCCTATATTTTCATGATGCTCAAATCACTGCTGTACACCAACTAAATATATGGACAACAACATGAACAACATTTGCGGCAGAAACAAATAATAATTCATTTATAGGGTGGTGATTAAGTACACAACAAACAAATCTGACTGGACTCATCAGTAAATCTTGAGGTGACGAACCACCGGTAGAGAAGGGATTGTGTCGTGGGGAGAAAAAAAATTGCAGAGAGGTTGAAGATGGAGGGGCAACCTAGTGGATCAGAAAAGAATGGATGCTAGCCTGGGGGGGGGGGGGGGGGGCTCAATGGCGTCGAACGTCGATGGCGCGGAGAAGGCAGACATCTCCTCACGTGGCCGAGGTTAGGTCCTGTCCCGGCATGCTGTTCTGACCTCCATGGAAGCCAAGCGAGCTGGCCGCGGCCGTGGAGGATCTGGCCGGCGCCTGGCCTGGTCGATCTCCTTGTTCTCTTCTCTTCTCTTCTGATGAGGTGAGGAGGAGAGGGTGGGAGACAAGGCCGATTGCTTAGGGGGAGAGGATAGGGGCGAAGGCCGGTGGTGAGGAGCCGTGAGGGGGGCCACTGGTCTGCTTGAGGTTGTGGTCGCCGGCGTTGCCGGGCAGGATTCATCCAACCAGCCAGATTGGGAGAAAGGGGAGAGAGGTCGGGGGTAGGAGGAGTCGAATCTGCATCACGATCTGCTTCTGGTGGGGAGACAGCCCATCGGGCCCAATTTAACACCGAGCGTCCAAAAATGCTCATGGAGCAGCGGCCCAGCACGGTGGGCGGTGGATATATTAGTGAACGAAACGAGCTTAGACACGATTCACTGCTAATCCGACGGTCAAAAATGCTTAGAATTGACGATCCGACGGCCAGAAACGCTAATGACCTGAGAGGGCTGGAAAAGTGCTCAGTTTTAATGTCTTAGAATTATTCATTAACCAATCTGCAGCTGCATAGTTAACTGATGAGTAATATTTGAAGTACATAAACAACATGTTTTTGGTACATAGTACATGTAGCTGAAATATATGTCCGCAGAAATGTCTTCATATCTGATTAACAACAACCAAATCGCAAATAAGATGGCAACATCAGAAACCTGCGGTTGGTTGTGAGCAGTGAAGATTAACAGTGTTAGAATATTTAGGAGGGATAATTACCTGAGGTTAATGGTGAAACTGTCATCGTATTTTCTTCACATCATACCAGACAATTCATCAATCAATTCAAGTGCGAAGGTCAAAGAGCCATGTCAACGGAAAAGGAGCAAATGTTATATAGTCCAAGTTGTAGAATTCCTGACTCACTTATCAAGCGTGTATCAGCCGGTGGTAGGGTATCATTGGGAGGCCCCGGTATGCTTGCGGCAACAGGGTAATTGGCCATGGTCAGCGCAAGCCACAGTAAAATTCTTGAGCTCCGCCGCCGCCGGATGCCGAGATAGGGGGTTGGTAGTGCCGCCGGGCGCCCAGAGCATATACAAGCTCGATGGTTGCGAGATTGGTGGTTAGCTTGCGCCGTCTCCGTTCTTGTAGCCTCGGGATCATGGATACCGCATAAAATAAAAGGATGATGATGCGAGCGGAGGAAAGTACTTGTAGGCAGAAACTGCCATTCGTTAGAACTAGAAGAAGAGGAAACACAAGGTCGGCCATCTCCTGCGCCATTAAGCTTGAACCTTGAAGAAACTACTGCGGCGCCATCATGGCCTTCCCCACGCCGCCACTCCGCCTCCCAACCTGTCGTCGTCGACGTCGTTGTTGAAATAAGCCACGGCGTCGGGCTCGTCGGGCGCGTCGGGGGGACGCGCGGGACGTGCGGGATGAAGTAGCGTGGCATGTGTGTGACTGGGCATTGTATGGCCTGCGTGCGTGTGTCTAGATTGAGTCGGACTGTGGCTGAGCCTGCGATCGTGTGGCGAGGCAGGCAGGATGCAGCGGTAGCATGATGGCACCAGGTCTTGCGGAGGAGCTGGCTGCGCACGTTCGAGGGAAGACCAGATCGCCATGGACTCCGTGAGGGCTACGTATTGTTAGCTATTAAGCCGGCTGTACGTTTGAGTCTGTTAGTGGCTACAAAAAAGATTGTGAAATTCTAGTCTGGTGTGGCGTTGTGTATCCAGTTGAGATAATAGAAAAAAGGGGTGTTTGAACGCCGGGGTGTTTGTCGCCGGGGCGTTGGTCGCCAGAAAACTATCTCTTGTTCCTTCTTCTACCTCTAGTCCTAAGTGAGAGAGAGAGAGCGGCAACAACAGTCGCTCCGCCTTGCGAGGAGACCGAGCCTGGTTCGCCTCGTTAGAAGGAACTGGGCTTAAGATAAAGGCCCGATCTTCTGTCCCCCTCAGGACCATGCTGCCCAGTTCATTAGAAGGCTCCAAAATTGATCGGCGGAGCAGCGGCCCTTTAGAGGTTGGCCCGGCCGGCTCGCACGGCCTGACAAGGCAAACGAGAGGTCAGGGATGCCGCCAGATGACAGAATGATCCGACGCGTTCGTACCATTGATCGGACGGGTACATGAGTCAAATCGCTGAGAGGGGTCGTTGGTGGCTTTATTATATTGTTTTTTAATTGTGACACCAGCTTTATGTCTCTTTCCTATTTTTCAACTCACCTTGTCTTGTCAAGAAACAAGGAGAGTGAGCATGGAAGGGAGACGAAAATCCAACTCGATTCCGAGCTCATATGCTCCCCACATGACCAATAAAAAACTACTCAAAAAGTCGGAGTAAATTTTTGTATGCTGATTAGACATTCTTGTGCAGAAGAGCATGCCTCGGAAAGTCGGGGAAGAGTTCATGAACCTAAAATGAAGGCATGTTGGTAGGAAATGAGTACTTGACCCTGAGAAGAAACAGTGTAATCTGCCCATGTTTCCAAACAAGTTTAAAAACCTGATGGCTAGGGCTAGCTTTGGCTAACTGTCATGCTTTACCATTTGTGCCATGTGACTTGTCTTCTGCACTGCACGCATGCAAATCTACACATTGTATCCCACCTCCATGAGCACCACCTCAATTTTTGAATCAACAAACCGAAAAGATGTTGGCCATCAAAAGATAGAGAGTCAAGAAGGGTGCTCGACGTTGCATGAATCATGTTCGAAGGGTTGTGCAAACTAGGATGTTTGTGGAAGAACGAGGTAGGTGTATCTTCATTCTTGGTAATAGGTAATAGGTATATGGTTTTCCCTGATTCGTCGGTGCCTTTTTTTTCCTATATATGTGATTAATGCACCTATAAGACTAGCCACAGTGGGAGTAATTTCAGCAGTAACATTGAGTCCAACTCAACAAATTTGCTTATGTGGCAATGAGTTAATGAAGAGAGAGGTAGTTATAGTAACTTAGCTAGTTACTGTAACATCACATGTTCCAATGCAATATGAGTCTATAACCTAATAAATGAATCTTTGCATGTTATCACACTTAAGTTACTATCCATTATGAAAGTGGTAACATAGTCTAGAAATATGTGTATGTTACTGATGTATGTTACTATCCATTATGGCTAGTCTAACTAAACGGTCGATCTGTTAAGGCAGTTCTGGCACAACAAGTACATTGGCAATCTTGCTCATTGGAACACCCCTGTCCTAGCGCTCTCCTCTCCTAGCACCGCGTGCCGCTCCGGCCGCGGCGGCCACCCCATTCGCCGGCTGCCACTCCGGCGCCGGCGACCACCATACCCGTTCGGGATCTCTCCCAACATGGCCCTTTCTGATCTCAAGTTTGAGCCCGGGTTGGCGTTCGAGGCCTTCATCTGGAAGCAATTTGGTGTCCCAGTAAATCATTTTGAAGGTAGGAAGCTCAGGGAATTTGTCATGGTCGCAGAATTCTCTCGATCAAGGCTTCGCATCAACAATGACTCGGTCAGTCTTATTCTGCAATCTTGTTTTGGTGGTCATGCCTCTCGCTTCAAGGTCTCCTGTCTGCAAAATTGGTCTTTCAAATTCATCATTGCTTCTAGAGATGTGGGTTTCGCTATTGTCAAAGGTGGGAATTGTTCCAATGATCTTTTCAATATGGGTTTCTTTCTTTGGGGCAAGGGAGGCCCAGATTTTCGCAAAGAATTCAGACTTTATCAGCAAGAAATTGATCAGGAATGGACTCTGGTTGATCGTTCCAAGGAGTGTAGATCCTACGCTGAAGCAGTTCAATCTCCGAGGATTTTTCCTTCGGGGAACTAGGATGTTCATCATTCAGGTATGCAAGATTTGCCTGTCTCTCAACGCCCGATTCATTCAAGGCGGTCATCAAACCCCATCTTAACCGAACCCAATAGCATCGCTCTTGATAGGGCGGGATCTAGGGGCATTAAAATTGATGGTCTTGACAATCGTTCGGGTGCCTCTCAGGCCCACAATGGTAGATCTCCCTTTTGCGTCCGTTGCCTAGCAACGGGCCACTCTCGGCCCAGTTGTACTAATAAAATCCGCTGCCATGGGTGCAATAGAGTGGGCCATGTTAAGGCTAACTGTAGAGGGAGTGGCGCAATTAATGCACCGCCTTCCAATCCAGTGCCTATCAACCAGCAGCAAAATCCGAGGGCCACAGATTCGCGAGTGAACTGACCATCCCGTGGTGAGGCCCACCCTGTGAGCGGCTCCATTTAGAGTCCTGTTCAGTCAAATAAGCCTGACTCGCGACCTCGGGGACCACCCACCAATGAGATAGCTCGGCTTGACGCCTCCAATTCCCACCGCGGTGCTACTCCCCTGCAACATCCGCATTCATCTCCTCTGCTTTCCACTGTTGCTCCTTTGAGCTCGTCGGCACTGTCAACCATGGCTACGTTCCCCTTCGATCCTACACCCTTCCTCCCAGCAGGCTGCCACGCCATTGAGGTCGACGGCAGACCTGCTCGTCATCGCATCATCCATGGTGCTCTCGCTCTCGCCAACGAAGACCTTGCTATTGCTACAATCGTCCCAATGCCACAAGGTGAGGCTGCTTTCGTCAATGTTCAAGAAGTTCTGAGTGATTTCCTCCATTCCAAGCGCATGGGAGTCTCTTCTATATCTCGTTGCCCTTTTGGACAAGCTTTTGTGAGATTGGTTAGTGCGGCAGATCGAGATTTCCTGGTCAATAGAAGGCCACATGCTTTTGGAGATGTCCATGTTGTTTTTCAAAGGCACAATGAGGGTTTGAATTGGAGGAACTTTGAACTCAACAGAGATGTTTGGCTTCTGATTGTGGGTTTCCCTGCTGATCTACGCTCTTTCTATGAACTCTCTAATGACAGTGATGCCTTTGGGCAACTGATGGTTTGGGATAGATTTAAATCCACTGATGCAGCAGTTGTTGTTCGTGTTAAGATTGATGCGCTTTGTGACATTCCAACCAGTATTCTGGTCTCTGGTGCTAAAGGCTTTAGTGGACAATCTTGGACATGTCCGGTGATCATCTTTGAAGACATGCCTCTGGGCAACCCTCCACCTGATGAAGATCCTCTGCCTGCAAATGGAAATCCTCACCCTAGACCGCAAGAGAAATTTCACCACCCCAACCAAAATCTAATTGTAGGACCTGTTGGCTTTCATCTTATTCAACAAGAGAATGAGGTTTTAAAGCAAGAGGAAGAAGAGGAAGGCTGTGGGCACTGGGCTATGCCTCAGCAGCAGCAACCTATTGATCAGGAAATTCATGCAGGAGAGTTTCTGGAGCTGAATGATTTGCTTGATCCCCTTGAGGAAGAAGTGCACATTGAAGAAGGTGGTGTTCTGATTTTATATCTTGGTTTGAATATTGGATTACCTGTAGGTGCAACTCTGTCAGATAACTCTGCCTTTGGAGCCCCCCCCCCTCCCCAAACCTTGAAGAACTGCTGGCTCCTCTGGTCATCCCAAATAATCACCCAGAAATCCAGGCAAACTTTGATCTCAATCTGCCATTTGCAGAACCAGTTGCAGCTCAAGTGGTACAAGGTGTGGATCAAATTGTTTTGCAGCCTAACATTGATGACATGTTTCATGAGGTGCAGCCTGATGTTGCAGTCCAATAAGCTGAGATCGCTCCAGATTTGCTGCAAGTAGTTCAAGAAGCTCCTCAGTTGACTTTAGTTCCACATGAGAGCATCCCTGGCACTGCTAATGTTTCTGCTTTGGTAGGCAATCATAGCCCTGTCAATGTACCTTCAGAACTTGCCAAATTTGTCCCAGCTGAAGCTCTTCTGGGTAACTGTTGCTCCAACGCCTTGGATTAGGATATTGCAGCAGCTGCCTCTCTGATGCCAGTACATGCTCACACCGAACCTGACAATTCTGAAGGTACCAGTTTCGGACCCCCACCTGGCTTCCCTCTCCCACTCTTCAATGTTGTAGCTCCTGCTCCTCTTATGTCAGACTTGCAGCAGTTGGATCCTCAATTCAGAGACTTAATTGTAGACACCTCTTTGCCAGATGCAGGGGAGGATTTTCTGTCTAAGGAGGGACTAGAACTGTGGGACAAGAACTTCATGCCTGCTGAGGGAAGGGACAAAGTGGTTCAGGTACCATGTGAATGGTTTAAATTTATTATGGTTGCTCTCTTAACACCAGACAATTTTGATTGGGAAAAATCCTTGGTCTCCTCTCAACTTTGGAACTACATCATTGAAGGATATGTTAATAAGAAGTTTATCCCTTTTTCTTTCCCTGATTCATGTGTTGCTGGCCATGCTCCTACTTGCCAACGTGTTAGCCTGGAACAAGAGGTCTCTTCAGACCTTCCTGCTACTCCAACACATCACAGGGTTGAGGAGGATCATGGAGCTCGCTCGGCAAGCACCTCTACTCTCTATGCTCGGAAGAAAAGGAAGGACAAGGCTCCATCTGTGAAACTGAGGTACGAAGAAGTTATAGATTACACGAAGCTAATAAAGGCTTTAGAGGAAAAGCTTGCAAAGATAAGAACTGCTTGCCTTGCAGCATTGAGCCACCCGCGCTTCCCTCAAGAGTTATTAAAAATCTTTCTGTTTCCTTTTGCACGGCTCAGGCTAAGGACTGCTCTGAGGAAATGCTTTAGCAGCCCATGAAAAAGAAGGAGGCCAAGAACACTGCTAATGCTAAGGGGGTGCAGAAGAAGCCTGCAATCTTCAAGCCCTAGAGTTTTAGTGCCAGTTAGGCTGCTCTGTAATGATGATGGACTTTGTGTTTTAAATCTTTTGTCAGTAAGATGCTCATGTTAATCTGGAACTTTTCCATGTGGAACTCCTTTTGGTTCAGACTTGTAAACACTCCGCCAGTTATGATGTATGCAAACTTCCTTTATCCAAGTCTTATTTGTCTCATGTGCTGGAAAGTTACCTGGAAAGTTATGTGTGGCTTGGATTTCATCAGTAATGATTGGTGTTTGAAAATTTTGGATCAGTTTGGGTTGATCACAACTTGTGGGCTCTTGCGAGTTTGCCCCATTTGCACAGTCAAGGGACTTATTCTTACTCCATACAACTTTAAATCCTTTTGCCTAAAATGAGTAGAAATTGGAACATTTTGAACTGGAACATTAGGGGTATTAATGATTCTAACAAATGGCTGGCTTTGAGAAGTAAGATTGATGAACCTAATGCAGACATCATCTGCATTCAAGAGACTAAAAGAGAACTTTTTGATGCAAGATACCTCAAGAACTTTTGTCCTAGGAGAATCAATCATTTTGAATATCTACCATCAGTTGGTGCTTCAGGAGGGCTTCTTATTGCCTGGAATGGCTCTCTATTTTCGGGAGAACACCTTTTTAATAATAATTTCTCCTTGTCTGTTCGTTTTACCTCTGCTCTGTCTGGTGAATCCTTCATACTCTCAAATATTTATGGCCCTTGTCAAGGACCATAAAGAGTTCAATTTTTGAATTGGCTCAAAGATATTCAAATGCCTGCAGCTACCACATGGATTATCATGGGTGATTTTAATTATATCAGATTTCCAAGTGATAGAAACAGGGCTGGAGGAAACTTCACAAACATGTTGCAATTTAAAGAGGCCATCAATACCCTTGCTTTGGTAGAAATACCACTGAAGGGAAGACGTTACACTTGGAGCAATATGCAAGATGCCCCTCTCTAGGAGAAGTTGGATTGGGTTTTTTATCTCAGAATCTTGGACTACTGAATTCCCTAATACATTGGTCCTACCCCTTGCCAAACCAATATCTGATCACACTCCATGTTTGGTTCAAATTGGTACACACATTCCCAAGTCTAAACTTTTTAGGTTTGAAAACTTCTGCATGAAAGTGCAGGGCTTCAAGGAGTGGTCAAACACAACTGGGAACAGGCAACTCACATCTCTGACTCTGCCAAGAGAATTTCAGCTAAATTCAAGAGATTGAGAAAGTGCCTCAAAATCTGGGCTAAAAGCATTTCACAGCTCACTATCTCTTTAAAACATACCAATGAGGTGATTCTGCTCCTTGATACTATTGAAGAACTCAGTGCCTTAACTATCTCAGAATGGAATGGCAGAAACTTCCTAAAACAACACTTGTTGCAACTTCTGGAGTGGCAAAGGATTTACTAGCAACAGAGAGCCACCATCAGATGGGTCAAATTTGGAGAAGCTAATTCCAAATATTTTCAAGCCAACGCCACCATTAAATACAGAGTGAACCACATTGACAGCTTGCAATATGAGGCTGGCAACATTTGCAGAGAGCATCATCTGAAGGCTGGTATTCTATTAAATGCTTTCAAGAAAAGACTTAGCACTTCCAGCCCTAGTTTTAATCTTCTTCAGCTGGACTCTCTGATTGATAGAGCTACTAATTTATCAGTTCTGGAACAACCTTTCTCCAAAGCTAAGATTGACAAAGTGGTTCAGGGTTTGCCTTCTGATAAAGCCCCTGGTCCAGATGGTTTCAACACTGATTTTATTAAATTCTATTGGGATATCATCTTCCCAGATTTCTATGCACTGATTGAGGATTTCTTCAATGGAACCATCAGTTTACAGAGCATCAACAGTTCATATATTACACTCATTCCAAAGAAAGATGCTCCAACTACTCCAAATGACTTCAGACCCATTTCTCTGCTTAATTGCTCCATCAAGATTATCACCAAATTACTTGCCAATAGACTGCAAACAGTAATTTTAAAGCTGGTTCATACAAATCAGTATGGTTTCATTAAATCAAGATCTATACAGGACTGTTTGGCTCGGGCTTATGAGTATCTTTACCAGTGCAAATTCTCCAACCAAGAGTTGGTAATTCTTAAGCTAGACTTTGAGAAGGCTTTTGATATGATTGAGCATCAGACCATCAAAGATATTTTAATTGCTCGTGGCTTTGGACCTAGATGGCTCATGTGGATGGACATGATTTTCACTTCTGGCTTCTCCTCAATGCTCCTCAATGGTGTGCCAGGGAAGCAGTTCTTGTGCAAAAGAGGTGTTAGACAAGGAGACCCTTTTTCCCCTCTGCTCTTTGTACTTGCTGCTGATTTGCTCGAATCAATTCTAAACAAAGCAATGGTGTCAGGTCTCATATCAAAACCTCCTGAGCTACATCCCTGTCCAGATTTCCCAGTAATCCAATATGTAGATGACACAGTCTTAATCATGCCTGCATGTAGTGTGCAATTAGAGCAACTCAAAAGTCTCCTGATGCATTTCTATGCCTACACTGGCTTAAGGATAAACGTTGACAAGTATGCAATGATTTCAATCAACACTCCAGATCAAAAGATGCAACTCCTGGCAAATAATTTGGGATGTTCTATTGGTACTCTTCCTTTCACCTATCTTGGTTTACCTCTCAGCCTACTCAAACCTAAGCTGGAAGACTTTGCCCCTATCATTAAAAGGATTGACAAAAGATTTGCTAGCTACTCCACTTTGCTTTCTTATGGGGATAAACTCACACTCATTAAGTCTGTTTTCACAAGCTTGCCAACCTTCTTCATGAGCACACTCATCCTCCCTGCTGGTATAGTTGATCAGATCAATAAATTACTCAGACTGTGCTTTTAGAGAAAGTATGGTTTGGAAGAAAGAGGTACTGCTCTGATTGCCTGGGAAAAAGTTTGTGTTCCTAAAGATCAAGGAGATTTGGGAATTCTAGACATTGCCACACACAACAGATGTTTATTGATGAAGCATATTCATAAATTCCTGAATCATGTTGACCTCCCCTGGGTGAATCTTATTTGGGCATCTTACTATCCCAACGGCATCCTCACCTCCAGACCAATGGGATCTTTTTGGTGGAAAGGAATCCTTAAGTTGCTCCCTCTATTCAAACATTGGGCTAAGGGAGAGGTTGGTACTGGTAGCACCATAAATTTCTGGCAGGATAATTGGGGCCATGCTACTCTCCAACATAAATATCCATAGCTATATTCTTTCTCACTCAGAGAAGACTTGTCAGTACAAGGATTTATGCAAATGGACAACCCTCTGGATAATTTCCACACGCCTCTTTCCATCCAAGCTTTGCAACAGTTTCAGGAACTTCAGTCCATCCTTCAAGACACACAGCTCTCTGCCCATAATGACTTTTGGAGTTATTCCTGGGGTACTTCTTTCTCCTTAATCAAAATGTACAAATGCTTGGCATAGAAAGATCAATACCCATCTCCCATTTTCAAGAAAATTTGGAAGATTGCAGCTATTTTGAGATACAAATTTTTTTCTGGCTCATCTTGCATGATAGAGTCAACTCCAGGGGCCTCCTCAAAGGAAAATCCTTTCATCTTCCTTCCTATGATTGTGAGACATGCCATGTTAGGACAGAAGAAACAACCTTGCATCTTTTTTGGGACTGTGATTTTGCTCAAGCTTGCTGGAATTCCATCCTAGGACAGCGAATACGTGGCATTTCGATATTTGATGAAATTTTACTTCTCTCAGAAACATTTCCTCCCAACATTGCTATGGAAATTCTGATCATGGGTTGTTGGAACATTTGGATGCAACGCAGTGGGAAGATCTTCAAAGCTCAGATCCCTTCTGTTCAAGCTTGGAGAAGAGGCCTTAGGGCTGACTTACTCCTTCTTCAGCATCGCATCAAGGACAAGTTTAAATCTTTGCTTGTCAATTGGACAGAACCTCGCATCAAGAACAGGTTGTAAGCTAGTTTATCATGTTGCCATTTGGTTTCCACAAAACTGGAGTTGGTTGAACTCCTTGTAAATTCCAACTTTTGTTTGTTTATTTTAATATATTAATACCGTAGAACGATTGTTCTACGTTTTCGGTTTAAAAAACAAGTACATTGAACGATTGTAACTGTTCGATGCTAACCCTGATATAACACTTACATTTCTATTGTGCTAGCACAACTAAATCGTGAAGATGTATGTGCTGACTATATGGTCGCACACACCACGTGCAAGGTCCAAGATCTCCTTCCAATTGATGTATTCAATTACTATCTTCGGATAAAGTTGGTAGATTTTAGTATATCTTGCTAATCAGATGAGATTAGGCACCTTAAAAAAAATAGAAGTGTTTTGCTCCATATCTTACAAATTTGAATCCACAAGATCTTTAAGCGACATAAGTTGATTTGGAAACTACCGTCAGCTAGGCACAAAACCATCTTCAAACATCCTATTATGAAATACCCATGCACTGGAGGATATACCATGTAATTTGATCTCTTCTTATATAGCCTAATATTTTTTACAAAATTTCTCGATGAAACTTATTAGGCCTAAGTACATAGGAAAGAGTCATATGCTTATTCTATAGTTTCCCGGGCACAACTAGGTCATTCTACTTAAACCAGAGACCTTGATTGCGAGTTAAATCATCAAGGCTTCGTAATATGGCATCGAAAAATTTAACCAAAAGAATTACACATGAGTGCAAAAACACTGAAAACTAACTTTATGGATATGTTGCGCAGAAGGGATCCTTGAATAAGAGGGAAAAATCTTAGGAACTTAAAAAGCTAGGCATGCTCATGAAAATACAAAGGTGAACATGGTTTCACGCGTACCCATGTGAATAGTAAATTCATAAAAAGTACTGGAAAAACTTAAAAAGTTCTGAAATTTCGTGGTATGAAACTTAGTCGACCATTCTACTCATGTGTGAAGTTTCGTGATGTATTGCCACCCATGGCATTCTTAGTGAAGAAAATACAATTGTGACCATACTATTCATCAAACAGTGTTTTTTTAGCTTTGATTTTGTCATATTTGCCCAGATTACCAGAGATGTAATTTCTTCATGAAACTTCATATGCAAGTATACCGGTTGACTGAGTATATTAAAAAAAATTAAATGTTTTTATTTTTAGGTTTTTAAAATTTACTATTCATAAGAGATGCACGTGGAACCGTATTCACCAAATCTGCGTCCGGCATGCTCGTGACTACAAAAGGGATAGTCAATCCTCGGGATAAAGAAATAATCAAAACCATGGTGGCTTGGCAGTATGTGGCTCTCGTTCTCATGCTTCGTCATTCATTAGTTCTTTTTCTTAAAAGGAGGAAAGTCCCCGACCTCTATGCACCAGCATGATGCATGCAGCCATTTTATTTAACAAAAATACAAACACAAAGTCTGAGTTCCAGTGTTGGCTCACAAAAGGAGCCTAATGAAGCAAAAAGGAAAAGTATAATATGACACATCCGGTGAAAAACTAGGCTACAATGACTAAAACATAGCTTGTTAATAGCTCGTCATCCAAATCGGTTAAAGATAGCCCATGGTACCATCTCCCCAGGGCCGGTCATGTGATTTTGGGGGCCCGGGGCGAGACTAAAACTCGGGGCCCTTAATATAGACATCCTAACAATAAAAAGTGATATACATATATATTACCTTAAAATTTTCTTCTATTATTCCTCGATTCAAAGTCACTTATGATGGTGGTGATGTTAGTATCTATCTAATAATTTCTTCTCGAAGCATAATGTTGCCAAACCATTTAAACTCTCTTTGAGTCACTGTTTCTCTCAATTGCTTAATTTCCTATTATAATGAGCATAATAAAAATATTTTCATCGTGTAGATGGTATTTCATTTTTTTGTCTTCTCTCATAGGCCGCTTCTCAATTAAGATGGCTCTTGCTTTACTATCAAGATTATCCAAATTTCTTGGCTCATAAATTGATAAATATCAGCAGTATAAATTGGTTGTTCATCAACACTAGCTGACTATGCCTATGCATCAAATGAATTACCTACATTCTCGGAGCCACAAGATGTTGGTGTCACCATTTTCTTCTTGCTCATCAGATTCTGAGTTCCCATCAGTTGATTGTCCTTTCTCTTTGACAACTATCACCAACTCATCATTTGGGTTTATTGAAATAGGGGAAGCACCAGTATTACTCAAAAATTGATGAATATTTACGAGCTGTGATTGTACCAAATCATCCGCAGCTTTCTTCATTTTCTTGTTATCACTACGAGATGGATACTTTCCCAACATGATAAGACACAATACTGAAAAAAATAAAAAATAAATGCATCAATTGACTATTATTGAAGAGCTATTCATCTAGGAGACTAGGAACCGCAATATGAATATAGGACATACCTCGGAAGGTCGGATTGTTGATGGACGGAGAGCACAGCGGAGGTGCGACGGCCGCCCGGGAACTGAAATCGGTGACAATCTGAATTAGCAAAGAAATTAGATTTAGGAGAATAGGGGAAAAAAAGAGCACCGTACGCGTAGTCACGATGACATAAGGGCATGTACAATGGTGCTATCTTAGGAGTGCCACGTAGGATTAATGATGAGGTGGAGGAGAGAGAACTCGTAAGAAAAGGCTTGTCTTCTCTTATTTAAGATAAGACAAGAGATGATCTCTTAGCACAATTTGTCTCACCATGTTTTAAGGAATTGCTAATTATTGAAGATAAGGCTAAGATATAACCCATTGTAGACATACTTTTTTGTCATCTCTAAATTGCATGCAAGACTTAAGATAAGACTGTCTTATCAACCATTGTACATGCCCTAAGCGTTGGCGCCCGCTAGAAAATTGAGGATCGCTGCGTGAATACGGCGTGATGTGATAGGATGGAAGGATCAATCAGTTCCTATTTTCTCGACATGCACGTACTATAACTTGGAAAGAATCGGAAGGGATCAATCAGTCCGTTTTTTCTTCTACGTGCACGTCCTGCCTCGCTGCGTGAGGCCCTCAGGCCAGACGTCCAGCTCAATTTTTTTTCTTTTATCACGGAAAACATATTGGGCCATAGCCTAGCTGTATACCCTGGGGGGGGGGGGGGGGGGGCTCGATTTTGGGGGCCCGGGGCGGCTGCCCCCTGCCCTCCCTCAGGGCCGGCCCTGCATCTCCCATTGATTGCACCCAGTAAACAAAAGTTTCCTGGAGTCCACAAGAGTGAGTAATATTCACGTACTGATCCAAACAGTGGCTCTGTAGATAACTTGCAAAAAGTCATACACAATTTTCCGGTTAAAGATCATATCATTTCTACAGTTCCATATAGCCCAAAATAATGCGCATATCTCTATCCGAATATGTCTCCCAATATTGATTCCACACCATCAATCCACATTCCAAATAATGTGTTGATGCTAGTGGGAGGAGTAATGCTGAAGCCTATATGAATTGTCCGCCAAAGCAGTTTGGCTAGCGGACAGTCGATAAAGAGGTCTTCTATATTTTCATCATGGTCGCAAAAACAACATCGAGAGCTACCCACCCATATTCGCTTTAACAAGTTATACTTGGTTAAGATCACTTCTTTGTGGACAAACCACATGAAAATTCAAATCCTCAACGGAACTTTAATCTTCCAGATATGATGTGATCTCGAGATTGGCCCAGAATCAATTAGATCCAGATACATAGATTTCACTATGAATCTACCATTCCTAGATAGTTTCCTGGTAATGCATCTGGTTGGTTCGAAAGTTGAACGTTCATCAACCTGCGCACCAAGTGCAGCCAAGAGTTCCAACGTTCCCCCACTAGAGACCTCCTGAATAGGATATTAAGAGGGACCGTTTGTAATTTTGTAGCAACATAAACTTCGTTACGTTGTACAACATTATATAACATGAGATATTGCAGGGCTAAAGGTGTCTCCCCTAACCAGGCATCTTCTCAGAATCTAGTCATGGCGCCGTTAGCAATGATAAATTTCATCCTCCAAAAAAAGGTTTCTTACATCCTCAATAACCCCTTCCAGAACGACGAATCATTAGGTCAAGTAGTAACGTGGGCCAATGTCTTAGATTGTAGATACTTATTACACAAAATTTGTGCCCACATACCCCCTGTCTCAACATACAACCGAAATAGCCCACCCTGGTTTTTGGGTCTGCAAATTATATATCATCTGGCCAATCTCCATTTCGCCTTAACTTCATCACATTGCCAGAAAAAAAGAAATCGATAAAAGTTAAATATTTTTCGTATGTATTTCAAAGAAAGACAAAATGAACCTCGGCAAACTAGTCAGAACTGAGGTTATCAACATAAGCCGCCCCCCATAAGACATAAACTTGCCCTTCCAGCAACGTAGCCTTTTTTCAAATCAATTTTCAATGTGTTTCCACTCCTTATTCGATAGTTTGCGATGGTGAATTGGTATTCCTAGTTAACTAAACGGTAGAGAGCCCATTTCACATCCTAACAACTGTCTGTATGCATCTTGTTCCTCTTTGACTCTCACAAAATAGAACAATTCGCTCTTGACATTCATTAGTAACACCTGACTAGGCTACAATGCGTCCGTATGCCCATCCGCGCGCCGCTTCAGCTAGCACAACCTCCGTCTTCGAGACTACAAATCGAGAAGATGTTCACCAACAAAACAGAAAGAACACAATGTAGGGTGCTCCACACGCTACTTATCATCTACTTGAGACTGTGCAAACTAGGGGGCACGTCTCGGATAACGAGATATCTCCGATCTTGTTCTACGTGTATTGGTTCCCCTCATTTCCCGATGTCTCCTTTTCCAATGTGTATGGTAACTACGGGTATAGTTAAATTATCTATCTGTAATACGGTAGTGGTTGCACACCCAGTAGATTGAACTGTTGTTCACTAAACCTGATATGTCCCTTCTATTTTTATTGCTAGCACAACTCAAAGAAAAATTTCGTATGTGTGTGTCCAATATGTAGCCGCACACCACATGAGTATGGTCCAAGATCTATCTCCAATTAATATATTTAGTTCACGTACAAACGGTAGGTGTAAATATATCTTGTTTTTTTAAGATAGTACAGACGCAGGTGCTCATATATATTCGCATACACTCATTTCTATGAACACACACGCACACCCATCCCCAATGAGCATCTTCGAGAGGCTGAGCCGGTATATCCTCTTAAGATTGACGATGTCACCAAAGGCGCCTCGTAGTCGACAAAAACGTCTCCTCTCACTGAACGCGCATCGTCAGAAATCCCGAAATAAATAAAGAAATAAATGCAAGCAACAGGACATGAACCCTGGTGGGCTGAGGATAACATTGTCTTCCTAACCATCGAACCACATGTTGGGACGCATAAATATAAAGATATTAAATTTGGCACAGCAAAATGAACTGGAAGATAGTTTGATATGTTTTTAGTTTAATTTTATGAGAAGATTTTAATGAACAACACATGATGAAGATTTAAATTGTACACCCTTGTTAGAGATGTACGCCTAAAACCGTAATATACCTGAATTGGATAGCATTCACTCCCCAAGAATCCTATTATGAAATACTCAGGTGGATAAAACTGACCAAATTGAGGCACCCAAAAAACTGCAGAATGAAAAATTTATACTACGGCGTCAATTTTCATTTGCTTGATGGTGATCTGTCATGGCTTACATAATGTTGCAACATTTTCAGAAATTTCATTTTGCTTCTCCTGGTTGATCGACTTGACTCTTTTCCCTATCCCCTCCCCTGGCGTCTCACTTTATTTCGTTCTTCCTCTGTATCCTCACTTGAATGAAGATATGTCAAAAGTATTTATATGACTGTTTTTATAGATATAGTTATGAAATAATTTGAAGGGAGCGCCACCTTCCCAGGCCACAACAAACATCACCTTACATCATTGACAGGGATAGTGGTTGCTTACAAGCTTAGTCTAATAAAGTACCTTTCCCTGGCACGTAGGATCAACATTCATGCTTATTTGGAACAAGGTAACTTCGTAGGCACTGATGCTCAGCCATAATCTCTACTATCTTCTCTATCTCTATCTCTACTACCTAAAAAAAAAATAAGGTTTCCTCTCCCGTAAACAACCATTTCGTTGCAATCCTTTGTCCAGCCCTCCACTCATCGATTTTTTTGAGGGCACACTCCATCGGTTTTTATTGGTCCACGCTCTGCGTGTAAGGTAAGTTGTCCACCACTAGGCAAGTTGTGATTCAATCAACTTAATTTCATTCCTTTTTCCCCACTATATTCAATCACCATAATTTACATTCCTTTCTTTACCCTACCATGAATCTATTCTTTGATAATCTTTTCTTCATCAAATAATATCCTCCTATCTACAAGATCACTAGGAACGATCTCTCTCTTCTTTCATCTCTATACAAATCCAATCTGATCCAGTGCAATTTTCCCTTGCAGGCCTGACGGCAGCACCTCTCTGATGGTCACGTTGAAAAGGCTTCTGTTCTCGCCCACCATGTTGCCCCTTCGTTGGTCCGGCAACGGCTCCATCCCAGACTCGTGTTCCTCAAGCCCACAGTATCCTGCTGGATGCATGCTCCGCGGAACGCTACCCCCTCCTCCGCCTCGCCACAGAAAGGACGACGGTGAGTCCTAGCGGTGGACATGTGTGCCATTAAATGCGCTCGAGCGCCGCCGCCCATCCATATCTGCCTCACTAATTCTTCTGGTGGATGCCGGGCCAACCAATCCGCCACAAAACCATGACCAGCATCGATGCCCTCGGCCACCTCAACATTGGACCATCCCTTGCACTCCGACTCAGTAAACCCTGCGTCGTCGATCTTCTATGGTCACCAAGGGACCACACATACATTGGAAAGATAGCCCCGTGTTCGCCCCCTTTGCCGGCTAGAACCTCAATCAAATCCGGTTGTCGTCCTCACTTCGTTAACCCACCAAAGTGCACAACTTCTCCACCAGGACATCCAACATATACAGTCTGATCTTTCCAGTCCATGCAAACTAAGCATCCAATCTCTGGACAAGCCATGGTCAATTTGTGACACTACAAGAATCACGGGCTATGCCTATGGTTAAAACCGTAGGCAAATGGCCAAAAACCTTCGGCGTAGCCCCGTCGTCCTAAATAGCGTACGCATACCTCCATCACCCATCCGCATAGGATCTATGCCGACGGTAATCGTCGGCAAAGATATTTCATGGCGCGTCTGTCAAGTGTCGTACGTGAAAGAAATATGCCCTAGAGGCAATAATAAAGTTATTATTTATTTCCTTATATCATGATAAATGTTTATTATTCATACTAGAATTATATTAACCAGAAACATAATACATGTGTGAATACATAGACAAACATAATGTCACTAATATGCCTCTAATTGACTAACTCATTGATCAAAGATGGTTGAGTTTCCTAACCATGGACATGAGTTGTCATTTGATTAACGGGATCACATCATTAGAAGAATGATGTGATTGACTTGTACCATTCCGTTAGCTTAGCACTTGATCGTTTAGTATGTTGCTATTGCTTTCTTCATGACTTATACATGTTCCTATGACTGAGATTATGCAACTCCCGTTTACCGGAGGAACACTTTGTGTGCTACCAAACGTCACAATGTAATTAGGTGATTATAAAGGTGCTCTACAGGTGTCTCCGACGGTACTTGTTGAGTTGGCGTATTTCGAGATTAGGATTTGTCACTCCGATTGTCGGAGAGGTATTTCCGGACCCTCTCGGTAATGCACATCACTATAAGCCTTGCAAGCAATGTGACTAATGAGTTAGTTGCGGGATGATGCATTACATAACGAGTAAAGAGACTTGTCGGTAACGAGACTGAACTAAGTATTGAGATACCGACGATCGAATCTCGGGCAAGTAACATACCGATGACAAAGGGAACAACGTATGTTGTTATGCGGTTTGACCGATAAAGATCTTCGTAGAATATGTGGGAGCCAATATGAGCATCTAGGTTCCGCTATTGGTTATTGACCGGAGACGTGTCTTGGTCATGTCTACATAGTTCTCGAACCCGTAGGGTCCGCACGCTTAAAGTTCGGTGACGATCGGTATTATGAGTTTATGTGTTTTGATGTACCGAAGGTAGTTCGGAATCCCAGATGAGATCGACGACATGACGAGGAGTCTTGAAATGGTCGAGACGTAAAGATCGACATATTGGACGACTATATTCGGACATCGGAAAGGTTCCGAGTGATTCGGGTATTTTTCGGAGTACCGGAGAGTTACGGGAATTCGCCGGGGAGAATATGGGCCTTATTGGGCTTTAGGGGAAAGAGAAAGAGGAGGCTGCACGCCCCCCAAGGCTTAGTCCGGATTGGACTAGGGGGAGGGGCGGCGCCCCCTCCTTCCTTGTCTTCTCTTTTCTCTTTCCTTCTCTCCTACTCCTACTACTTGGAAGAGCTCCTAGTTCTACTAGGAAAGGGGAATCCTACTCCCGGTGGGAGTAGGACTCCCCTAGGGCGCGCCATAGAGAGGGCCGGCCCTCCCCCTCCTCCACTCCTTTATATACGGGGGAGGGGCACCCCATAGACACAACAATTGATCATTGATCTTTTAGCCGTGTGCGGTGCCCCCTCCACCATAATCCACCTCGGTCATATCGTAGCGGTGCTTAGGCGAAGCCCTGCGTCGGTAGCAGCATCATCACCGTCATCACGCCGCCGTGCTGACGGAACTCTCCCGTGAAGCTCTGCTGGATCGGAGTTCGCGGGACGTCATCGAGCTGAACGTGTGCTGAACTCGGAGGTGTCGTACGTTCGGTACTTGGATCGGACGGATCGTGAAGATGTACGACTACATCAACCACGTTGTGCTAACGCTTTCGCTTTTGGTCTACGAGGGTACATGGACACACTCTCCACTCTCGTTGCTATGCATCACCATGATCTTGCGTGTGCGTAGGATTTTTTTTAAATTACTACATTCCTCAACAGTGGTATCAGAGCCAGATTTTATGCGTAGATGTTATATACACGAATAGAACAAAAGTGAGTTGTGGGCGATACAAGTCATACTGCTTATCAGCATGTCATACTTTGTTTTGGCGGCATTGTTGGATGAAGCGGCCCTGACCGACATTACGCGTACGCTTACGCGAGACTGGTTCTGCCGACGTGCTTTGCACACAGGTGGCTGGCGGGTGTCAGTTTCTCCAACTTTAGTTGAACCGAGTGTGGTTACGCCCGGTCCTTGAGAAGGTTAAAACAACACTAACTTGACGAACTATCATTGTGGTTTTGATGCGTAGGTAAGAACGGTTCTTGCTCAGCCCTTACAGCCACGTAAAACTTGCAACAACAAAGTAGAGGACGTCTAACTTGTTTTTGCAGGGCATGTTGTGATGTGATATGGTTTAGATGTGATGAGATATAAGTTGTTGTATGAGATGATCATGTTTTGTTGAAGTTATCGGCAACTGGCAGAAGCCTTACGGTTGTATCTTTATTGCATAAGATGCAAGCGCCAAATAATTTCTTTACTTTATCGCTATGCGATAGCAATAGTTGCAAGAGCAATAGTTGGCGAGACGACACATTGATATAGATCAAGATGATGGAGATCATGGTATCATGCCGGTGACAATGGAGATCATGTCACATAGTTCGATGGTAGCATTATAAGATGATCTCTCACTAAATGTCGAGATAATAGTGTTCTCCCTGAGTATGCACCATTGCCAAAGTTCGTCGTGCCGAGACACCACGTGATGATCGAGTGTGATAAGCTCTACGTTCATCTACAACGGGTGCAAGACAGTTTTGCACACGCAGAATATTCGGGTTAAACTTGACGAGCCTAGCATATGCAGATATGGCCTCGGAACACTGTAGATCGAAAGGTCGAGCGTGAATCATATACAAGATATGATCGACATAGTGATGTTCACCATTGAAAACTACTCCATCTCACGTGATGATCGGGCATGCTTTAGTTGATATGGATCACGTGATCACTTAGATGATTAGAGAGATGTCTATCTAAGTGGGAGTTCTTAAGTAATATGATTAATTGAACTTTAATTTATCATGAACTTAGTCCTGGTAGTATTAGCATATCTATGTGTAGATCAATAGCTCGCGTTTAGCTCCCCTGTTTTATTTTGATATGTTCCTAGAGAAAACTAAGTTGAAAGATGATAGTAGCAATGATGCAGACTGGGTCTATGATCTGAGGTTTATCCTCATTGCTGTACAGAAGAATTATGTCCTTGATGCACCACTAGGTGATAGACCGGTTGCAGGAGCAACTGCAGACGTTATGAACGTTTGGCAAGCTCGATATGATGACTACTTGATAGTTTAGTGCACCATGCTTTACGGCTTAGAATCGGGGCTTCAAAGACGTTTTTTGAAACTCCACAGAGCATATGAGATGTTCCAAGAGTTGAAATTAGTATTTCATACTCATGCCCATGTCGAGAGGTATGAGAGGAGAATTGCCTACAAGATGGAGGAGAATTGCTCAGCTAGTGAGCATGTGCTCAGAATGTCTGGGTACTACAATCACTTGAATCAAGTGGGAGTTAATCTTCCAGATAAGATAGTGATTGGCAGAGTTCTCTAGTCACTATCACCAAGTTACTAGAACTTCGTGATGAACTATAATATGCAAGGGATAATGGAAATGATTCCCAAGCTCTTCGTGATGCTGAAATCGACGAAGGTAGAAATCAAGAAAAACATCAAGTGTTGATGATTGACAAGACCACTAGTTTCAAGAAAATGGCAAAGGGAAGAAGGGAAACTTCAAGAAAAATGGCAAGCGAGTTGCTTCTCAAGTGAAGAAGCCCAAGTCTCTGGACCTAAGCCTGAGACTAAGGGCTTCTACTGCAAAGGGACTGGTCACCAGAAGTGGAACTGCCCTAGATACTTGGCGGATAAGAATGATGGCATAGTGAACAAAGGTATATTTGATATACATGTTATTGATGTGTACTTTACTAGTGTTTATAGCAACCCCTTAGTATTTGATACTAGTTCAGTTGCTAAGATTAGTAACTCGAAACGGGAGTTGCAAAATGAATAGAGACTAGTTAAGGGTGAAGTGACGATATGTGTTGGAAGAAGTTCCAAGATTGATATGATCATCATCGCACACTCCCTATACTTTCAGGATTAGTGTTGAACCTAAATAAGTGTTATTTGGTGTTTGCGTTGAGCATGAATATGATTTGATCACGTTTATTGCAATACGGTTATTCATTTAAGTTAAAGAATAACCGTTGTTCTGTTTACATGAATAAAACCTTCTATGGTCATACACCCAACGAAAATGGTTTGTTGGATCGCGATCATAGTGATACACATATTCATAATATTGAACCCTCATAACCCACAACTATAGGGGATCGCAACAGCTTTCGAGGGTAGAGTACTCAACCCAAATTTATTGATTCGCCACAAGGGGAGCCAAAGAATATTCTCAAGTATTAGCAGCTGAGTTGTCAATTCAACCACACCTGGAAACTTAGTATCTGCAGCAAAGTGTTTAGTATCAAGTAATATGATAATGGTGGTAGCGGCAACAAAAGTAAAGACAGCAAAAGTAATGTTTTTGGTATTTTGTAGTGATTGTAACAGTAGCAGCGGGAAAGTAAATAAGCGAGAACCAGTATATGGAAAACTCGTAGACACCGGATCAGTGATGGATAATTATGCCGGATGCGGTTCATCATGTATCAGTCATAATATAAGGTGACACTGAACTAGCTCCAATTCATCAATGTAATGTAGGCATGTATTCCGTATATAGTCATACGTGCTTATGGAAAAGAACTTGCATGACATCTTATGTCCTACCCTCTCGTGGCAGCGGAGTCCTATTGGAAACTAAGGGATATTAAGGCCTCCTTTTAATACAGAACCGGAACAAAGCATTAGCACATAGTGAATACATGAACTCCTCAAACTATGTTCATCACCGGGAGTGGTCCGGATTATTGTCACTTCGGGGTTGCCGGATCATAACACATAGTAGGTGACTATAGACTTGCAAGATAGGATCAAGAACTCACATATATTCATGAAAACATAATAGGTTCAGATCTGAAATCATGGCACTCGGGCCCTAGTGACAAGCATTAAGCATAGCAAAGTCATAGCAACATCAATCTCAGAACATAGTGGATACTAGGGATCAAACCCTAACAAAACTAACTCGATTACATGATAAATCTCATCCAACCCATCACCGTCCAGCAAGCCTATGATGGAATTACTCACGCACGGCGGTGAGCATCATGAAATTGGTGATGGAGGATGGTTGATGATGACGACGGCGACGAATCCCCCTCTCCGGAGCCCCGAACGGACTCCAGATCAGCCCTCCCGAGAGGTTTTAGGGCTTGGCGGCGGCTCCGTATCGTAAAACGTGATGATTTCTTCTCTCTCATTTTTTTCTATCCGAAAGCAAATATATAGAGTTGGAGTTGGCGTCGGAGGGCATCCAGAGGGCCCACGAGGTAGGGGGTGCGCCCTAGAGGGGGGGGGCGCCCCCCTTATGTCTACTACACAACCTTCTTCTTGTAGACGTTGGTGGGCCTCCAAGTGCAGAGGTTTGTAGGATAGTAGCAAATTTCCCTCAAGTGGATGACCTAAGGTTTATCAATCCGTAGGAGGAGTAGGATGAAGATGGTCTCTCTCAAGCAACCCTGCAACCAAATAACAAAGAGTCTCTTGTGTCCCCAACACACCCAATACAATGATAAATTGTATAGGTGCACTAGTTCGGCGAAGAGATGGTGATACAAGTGCAATATGGATAGTAGATAATAGTTTTTGTAATCTGAAAATATAAAAACAGCAAGGTAACTAATGATAAAAGTGAGCGTAAACGGTATCGCAATGCGTTGAAACAAGGCCTAGGGTTCATACTTTCACTAGTGCAAGTCCTCTCAACAATACTAACATAATTGGATCATAAAACTATCCCTCAACATGCAACAAAGAGTCACTCCAAAGTCACTAATAGCGGAGAACGAACGGAGAGATTATGGTACGGTACGAAACCACCTCAAAGTTCTTCTTTCCAATCAATCCGTTGGGCTATTCTTATAAGTGTCACAAACAGCTCTAGAGTTCGTACTAGAATAACACCTTAAGACACAAATCAACCAAAACCCTAATGTCACCTAGATACTCCAATGTCACCTCAAGTATCCGTGGGAATGATTATACGGTATGCATCACACAATCTCAGATTCATCTATCCAACCAACACAAAGGACCTCAAAGAGTGCCCCAAAGTTCTACCGGAGAATCACGACGAAAACGTGTGCCAACCCCTATGCATAGGTTCATGGGCGGAACCCGCAAGTTGGTCACCAAAACATACATCAAGTGAATCACGTGATATCCCATTGTCACCACAGATATCCACGGCAAGACATACATCAAGTGTTCTCAAATCTTTAAAGACTCAATCCGATAAGACTACTTCAAAGGGGAAACTCGATTCATTACAAGAGAGAAGAGGGGGAGGAGAAACATAAGATCAAACTATAATAGCAGAGCTCGCGATACATCAAGATCGTATCACCTCAAGAACACGAGAAAGAGAGAGAGAGATCAAACACATAGCTACTGGTACATACCCTCAGCCCCGAGGGAGAACTACTCCCTCCTCGTCATGGAGAGCACCGGGATGATGAAGATGGCCATCGGAGAAGGATTGCCCCCTCCGGCAGGGTGCCGAAACGGGTCTAGATTGGGTTTTGGTGGCTACAGAGGCTTCTGGCGGCGGAACTCCCGATCTAATCTCCGTTTTGGAAGTTTTAGGGTACGACGATATATATGGGTGCAGGAAGTACGTCGGAGGAGCCACGAGGGCCCCACGAGGCAGGGGGCGCGCCCCCCACCCTCGTGGGCAGCCCGTGTCTCCCTTGACGTTCACTCCAAGTTCCCTGGGTTGCTTTCCTTTCAAAAATAACTTCTCTAGTTGATTTCGTTCTGTTTCGACTCCGTTTGATATTCCTTTTTCTCGAAACACTGAAATAGGCATAAAACAGCAAATCTGGGCTGGGCCTCCGGTTAATAGGTTAGTCCCAAAAGTAATATAAAAGTGGATAATAAAGCCCAATATTGCCCAAAACAGTAGATAATATAGCATGGAGAAATCAAAAATTATAGATACGTTGGAGACGTATCACCCTCACCCTCGTGGACAGGGTGTGGGCCCCCTGGTCCTCATCTTTGGCGAGGATTTTTTTTCTAAGATGTTCCGTGGAGTTTCAGGTCATTACGAGAATATTTGTTTTCTCCACATAAAACAACATCATGGCAATTCTGCTGAAAACAGCGTCAGCCTGAGTTAGTTCCAATCAAATCATACAAGTTAGAGTCCAAAACAAGGGCAAAAGTGTTTGGAAAAGTAGATACGATGGAGACGTATCAAATCCAAAAGATGCAAAGTTAATAATGATAGTGCAACTTATTTGTGGCATTGCCATTTAGGTCATATTGGTGCAAAGCGCATGAAAAAACTCCATGCTAATGGACTTTTGGAATCACTTGATGCTTGCGAACCATGCCTCATGGGCAAGATGACTAAGACTCCATTCTCCGGAACAATGGAGCGAGCAACTGACTTATTGGAAATAATACATACTGATGTATGCGGTCCGATGAGTGTTAAGGCTCACGACAATTATCATTATTTTCTGACCTTCACAGATGATTTGAGAAGATATGGGTATATCTACTTGATAAAACACAAGTCTAAAACATTTGAAAAGTTCAAAGAATTTCAGAGTGAAGTGGAGAATCATCGTAACAAGAAAATAAAAATTTCTACGATATGATCGCAGAGGTAAAATATTTGAGTTACGAGTTTGGCCTTCAGTTAAAACAATGTGAAATAGTTTCACTACTCACGCCACCTGGAACAACACAGTGTAATCGTGTGTCTGAACGTCGTAACCGTACTTTATTAGATATGGTGCATCTATGATGTCTCTTACCGATATATCACTATCGTTTTTGGGGTTATGCATTAGAGACAGCTACATTCACGTTAAATAGGGCACCATCTAAATCCGTTGAGACGACACCGTATGAACTATGGTTTGGCAAGAAACCTAAGCTGTCGTTTCTTAAAGTTTGGGGCTGCGATGCTTATGTGAAAAAGCTTCAACCTGATAAGCTCGAACCCAAATCGGAGAAATGTGTCTTCATAGGATACCCAAAGGAAACTGTTGGGTACACCTTCTATCACAGATCCGAAGACAAAACATTCGTTGCTAAAAATGGATCCTTTCTAGAGAAGGAATTTCTCTCGAAAGAAGTGAGCGGGAGGAAAGTAGAACTTGATGGGGTAACTGTACCTGCTCCCTTATTGGAAAGTAGTCCATCACAGAAATCTGTTCATGTGACTCTTACACCAATTAGTGAGAAGCTAATGATGATGATCATGTAACTTCAAATCAAGTTACTACAGAACCTCGTAGGTCAGCCAGAGTGAGATCCGCACCAGAGTGGTATAGTATTCCTGTTCTGGAAATCATGTTTACTAGACCATGACAAACCTACGAACTATGAGGAAGCGATGCTGAGCCCAGATTCCGCAAAATGGCTTGAGGCCATGAAATCTGAGATGGGATCCATGTATGAGAACAAAGTATGGACTTTGATTGACTTGCCCAATGATCGGCGAGCCATTGAGATTAAATGGATCTTCAAGAGGAAGACGGACACTGATAGTAGTGTTACCATCTACAAAGCTAGAATTGTCGCAAAAGGTTTTCGACAAGTTCAATGTGTTGACTACGATGAGAGTTTCTCACTCGTATATATGCTTAAGTCTCTCCGAATCATGTTAGCAAATTGCCACATTTTATGAAATCTGCCAAATGGATGTCAAAACTACATACCTTAATGGATTTCTTAAAGAAGAGTTGTATATGATGCAACTAGAAGGTTTTGTCGATCCTAAAGGTGCTAACAAAATGTGCAAGCCCCAGCGATCTATCTATGGACTGGTACAAGCATCTCGGAGTTGGAATATACGTTTTGATGAGTTGATCAAAGCATATAGTTTTATACAGACTTGTGGTGAAGCCTATATTTACAAGAAAGTGAGTGGGAGCACTACAGCCTTTCTGATAAGTATATGTGAATGACATATTGTCGATCGGAAATGATGTAGAATTTTCTGTAAAGCATAAAGGAGTGTTTCAAAGGAGTTTTTCAAAGAAAGACCTCGGTGAATCTGCTTACACATTGAGCATCAAGATCTATAGAGATAGATCAAGACGCTTGATAAATTTTTTCAATGAGTACATACCTTGACAAATTTTTGAAGTAGTTCAAAATGGAACAGTCAAAGAAAGAGTTCTTGCCTGTGTTGCAAGGTGTGATGTTGAGTAAGACTCAAAACCTGATCACGGTAGAAGATAGAGAGAGAATGAAAGTCATTCCCTATGCCTCAGCTATAGGTTCTATAAAGTATGCATGCTATGTGCCAGACCTATTGTATACCCTGCCCGGAGTTTGGCAAGGGAGTACAATAGTGATCTAGGAGTAGATCACTGGACATTGGTCAAAATTATCCTTAGTGGAATAAGGATATGTTTCTCGGTTATGGAGGTGACAAAAAGTTCATCGTAAAGGGTTACGTCGATGCAAGTTTTGGCACTGATCCGGATGACTCTAAATCTCAATCTGGATACATATTGAAAGTGGGAGCAATTAGCTAGAGTAGCTCTGTGCAGAGCATTGTTGACATAGAAATTTGTAAAATACATACGGATCTGAATTTGGCAGACCCGTTGACTAAACTTCTCTCACAAGCAAAACATGATCACAACTTTGGGTGTTCGTCACATGACGATGTGAACTATGGGTGCTAATCACATGGTGATGTGAACTATTGATGTTAAATCACATGGCGATGTGATCTAGATTATTGACTCTAGTGCAAGTGGGAGACTGAAGGAAATATGCCCTAGAGACAATAATAAAGTTATTATTTATTTCCTTATATCATGATAAATGTTTATTATTCATGCTAGAATTGTATTAACTGAAAACATAATACATGTGTGAATACATAGACAAACATAATGTCACTAGTATGCCTCAACTTGACTAGCTCGTTGATCAAAGATGGTTGAGTTTCCTAACAATGGACATGAGTTGTCATTTGATTAACGGGATCACATCATTAGGAGAATGATGTGATTGACTTGACCCATTCCGTTAGCTTAGCACTTGATCGTTTAGTATGTTGCTATTGCTTTCTTCATGACTTATACATGTTCCTATGACTATGAGATTATGCAACTCCCGTTTACCGGAGGAACACTTTGTGTGCTACCAAACGTCACAACGTAACTGGGTGATTATAAAGGTGCTCTACAGGTGTCTCCGAAGGTACTTGTTGAGTTGGCGTATTTCAAGATTAGGATTTGTCACTCCGATTGTCGGAGAGGTATCTCTGGGCCCTCTCGGTAATGCACATCACTATAAGCCTTGCAAACAATGTGACTAATGTGTTAGTTGCGGGATGATGCATTACGTAACGAGTAAAGAGACTTGCCGGTAACGAGATTGAACTAGGTATTGAGATACCGACGATCGAATCTCGGGCAAGTAACATACCGATGACAAAGGGAACAACGTATGTTGTTATGCGGTTTGACCGATAAAGATCTTCATTGAATATGTGGGAGCCAATATGAGCATCCAGGTTCCGCTATTGGTTATTGACCAGAGACGTGTCTCGGTCATGTCTACATAGTTCTCGAACCCATAGGGTCCGCACGCTTAAAGTTCGGTGACGATCGATATTATGAGTTTATGTGTTTTGATGTACCGAAGGTAGTTCGGAGTTCCGGATGAGATCGGGGACATGACGAGGAGTCTTGAAATGGTCGAGATGTAAAGATCGATATATTGGACGACTATATTCGGACATCGGAAAGGTTACAAGTGATTCGGGTATTTTTTGAAGTACCGGAGTGTTACGGGAATTCGCCGGGGAGAATATGGGCCTTATTGGGCTTTAGAGGAAAGAGAGAAGGAAGGCTGCGCACCCTCCCAAGGCTTAGTTCGAATTGGACTAGGGGGAGGAGCGGCGCCCCCTCCTTCCTTCTCTTCTCCTTTCCCTTTCCTTCTCTCCTACTCCTACTACTTGGAAGAGCTCCTAGTTCTAATAGGAAAGGGGGAATCCTACTCCCAGTGGGAGTAGGACTCCCCTAGGGCGCGCCATAGAGAGGGCCGGCCCTCCCCCTCCTCCACTCCTTTATATACGGGGGAGGGGGGCACCCCCATAGACACAACAATTGATCATTGATCTTTTAGCCGTGTGCGGTGCCCCCCTCCACCATAATCCACCTCGATCATATCGTAGCGGTGCTTAGGCGAAGCCCTGCGTCGGTAGCAACATCATCACCGTCATCATGCCGTCGTGCTGACGGACCTCTCCCGTGAAGCTCTGCTGAATCGGAGTTCGCGGGACGTCATCGAGCTGAACGTGTGCTGAACTCGGAGGTGCCATACGTTCGGTACTTGGATCGGTCGGATTGTGAAGACGTACGACTACATCAACCGCGTTGTGCTAGCCCTTCCGCTTTTGGTCTACGAGGGTACGTGGACACACTTTCCCCTCTCGTTGCTATGCATCACCATGATCTTGCGTGTGCGTAGGAATTTTTTTGAAATTACTACGTTCTCCAACAGTACGCACACGTGCAAACCCCAGATGCCGCCACATGTCAATTGTTTTCCTACAGTTTAACTATACACATATGTTGGATGTATGCCTAAGGTTGACATGTGGTGACATCTGATGCGTTCACTTGTCCAATATATACCTATGGTTTAACTGTAGGCATACATCTGATATATGCCTACGGTGTAACTGTAGGCATATATGGGACACATGGCCGTGTCTGGCGACTCCAATGGTAGGTCTACGCCAACGGTTTTACCGTAGGCATAGATGCCACGTGTCATGATCTGATAGCTCGAGCCAAGGATATGCCTACGGTTAAACCGTAGGCATAGTTTTGGCCATTTTTTTTTGTTTTTGCATTTGCACTCCGGTTAAAATTGGTGCAACAGCAAAACCAATATATAGAACATCATCTTCATCACACTACTATGTAGCATCATCAAATCATCTATTGAAACAAACATAAAGCATCAACATCAAACATATAGCATCCACTATATGGCATCCAACATAGCATAATATAGCATGAACATCAAGCATAGAGCATCATATCATCCAACATAGAATGAATATCAACCATAGAGCACCATATCGTCCAACATAGAATGATTATCAAACATAAGCATCATATCGCCCAACATAGAATGAATATCCACCATAGAGCACCATATCGAAGTCCTAGCCGAAGACCGTCGGCCTACGAGCAGTGCCCACCGCCAGAACCCGAAGTCCACCTCCAAAAAGCATCATCACTATCTCTACTACCTAAAAAAAGAATAAGGTTTCCTCTCCCGTAAAAACCATTTATTTCAATCTTTCGTCTAGCCCTCCACTCCACGGTTTTTTTGAGGCCACACTCCATCGGTTTTTATTGGTCCACGCTCTGCGGGTAAGGTAAGTTGTCCCACCACTACACAACTTCGCACTCAGATTGCACTTTTTTAACATGCAAAGATTAGCAATATGATAGTGAAAATTTGAAATATATTGTATACTGTTTGTATGCATATATTTGCACTCACCCAACATTTAAAAAATACCCACAAAATAAAATACAACTAATAAAGAAAAATAAAAGCAAAAACAGAAAAACAAATGGAAACATGAGAACGCTGGGTCGCACCTGGTAATGGGCTTCGGCCTGTTAAGGATTTGACTGACCCAAAATATGTGGTCAGTCGATTGGACACAGCCCATACAGCTCAAAGAACAAAAGGAGAAAAAAATAACAGCACACATCGCAAGGCAACATCAATGGCACACAAAATCGACTGGCCCAAAACTAAATTTCAGGTGACTTACATGTAGACAAATTGACCATATAAACCCGTATAGGTATAATTGTTTTTGTGGAGTTGGTTCCATTAGTTGGTTCCCTAGGCCCGGTGACTCCCTGAGCTGAAACAACGTACATACTCCTGTGTCTCCTCTTGTAAGCTTCATCGTCTAGTTTTTCTATAATACGTAATGAATTTGATAAAAAGAGTGAATTAAATTCAGTCAGTAAATATACACAATACTTTTGAATTCAGTTTCAATCTCCGCATAGAACACTTACCCAATATTGCAGAATGCGACACTCCATTACAGAATTAGGGGATATTTTACGTGTTATATAACGCACAGAAAACTCATGGCACCCACGGAAGCAGTAGCAACACAACGGCCGGGGAGGCAGGGAGGTTGGGAGCAGGGCCGTAGCCTTGTGCACGAAGCAGATGGAGGGGCCGATGACCGGCAGCAGCACATAAGTACGACGGTCACGGCCACAGTCGGCATCGCGTAAAGAAGCCATCTGTATTGCCGAAGGGGGCGCATAGCGCCCCGGAGAGGGCAAGGGGCAATCGAGGTTGTGTGGAGGGCGGCAAACGGGGGCGCCGAGCAGGGCAAGCCGGAAGGAAAGGAATATGGCGCAAACGACGGCATATGGTCATTTTTTGTTAAGAAACCTCGCCCACTTTATTCATTCAAAGCAATGGTCATAGGAACAAGATTTGAGTCATGAGAATTGCCCGACCAAATATATTTACCTATGCCTAGATAATAAGCAAATTTGATGAGATTATGAGCCTCAAAGTTATAGTTCCTACATTCATGAACAAAAATGCAAGAAAGAAAACTATTACTACGATATATTAGTTCATGTACTACAGCTGCGTGAGGACGTCCTGTCCCCTCGTTGATATCAGCGTGGGGTAGTCAGTTGAGGATTTTTTTTTTTTGGAGAAATCTCGCCTGCTTTATTTATTCAAAAGCAATTGTCATAAGTACAAGGTTTGGGTCATGGGGAGTGCCCAACCAAACATGTCTACCTATATCTAAGTTACAAGCAAACTTGGCGAGATTATGAGCTTCAAAATTGAAGTTCCTACGCTCAAAAACAAAAGAGCAAGAAATAAAACTATTACAGTGATTCATTATTTCATGTACCAACACAGCATTGGGGCCTCCTGTTCCCCTGTTTATGTCATTCACCGTCTCTTGACAGTCCGAGGCCACGCAGACCTTCTGCTCTCCCAGATCGTCCGCCAAAGCAAGGGCCTCGCGGCATGCATAAGTCTCCAATGTTAAGGGATCAGTGATCCCATAGTAAACCACCGCCGATGACTCCAAGTATTGTCCGTCTTGGTCGCGGCATAGAGCTGCAACAGCTCCACCTCTCCGTGTTCTCACCACAGCCCCATCAACATTAATCTTTGCATTGCCAATCGGGGATGGAGCAAAGCCGTGTGTGCCTAGGCTCTGCACCCCAGGCCCAGTAAGAAATCTGTATATAGGTATAAGGGTAAACCAAATCATCACGCCCCGGGCCTGGGCCGTTGGTGCCCGGCCCAGCTCTGCTCTGAAAGAGTCACATAATTATTCAATTTTGTCTAAAAGACGTAATTATTCTATTCCTTTCCTTGGCACAACTAGTCATTGTTAGCTTGAAGCAGGGACCTTAGAGTATCTATAGCCGGACAAGTCCAGTCCCCTATATGTCCGAGTGTGGACAGTGACAGGTCACACCACAAATAATCATTTCTACAACTGGATACCTCAGCTACGAAACATCAAATCCATACAATTACATACAACATGAAACCTAATCTAAGCAGAGATCGTCCGACTCTGTCGTGCTCATGTCCAGCGGCCGGTTGTGCCCCTCGAAGTGTTACTCCGGTCGCCGGCGAGGTCGAGTAGGACACGGGGCATGCACTGGCTCACGGGATACGAGGCGCCGCCGGATCCACGCACCATTTGGGCGGACGCGATGAATTCGCGACTGATTAAGTTCGATCACTGTCGGTCATTCTCCACGGCGAGGCCATCCCTGCCCTTCTTCGGCATGGCTTGCTGCGGGTCTAAGTCCTCCGTCATCCGATCTGCGAACCGGAACCTCATAACAGTCGGGCTCGCGAACACAGCAAAGCGCAATGCGGATGTCATTCTCCTCCTCGGGCCTGATTGGCATGAGGTTCCAGTTCACAGATCGGATGACGGAGGACTTAGGTCCGCTGCCCGCCATACCAGAGAAGGGCATGGATGGCCAAAAGTGAGCTTGGGGTGGAGGGGAGGTGAGGGTAGTGGAGTGGCTAGGGTTTGGTCTGGCATCCAGATCGGGACAAATATAGGTGGGGTCAAGATGGGCTAGTGTGGGCCGAATCCGATGTGGCGTATGTGGCCGGGCCTCCACATATCCGCCTTAGATTTGGGCTAGATATGAAGGGTGTAGGTCAATCCTGGCGTTTGAGGGCATTTTGACGTGCTTGTTCGGGTCGCATTTTTGACCGGGCCGTCTTCGTTATCCGGTATTAATATACTAGTGAAAATGTGGTACTCATACATAAAGTAGTAACAATTAATATGGATCGGAGGAAGTATAAAAATATTTGGTATATAATTATACGTATCTATCAGCAACATACAATTTTTAACCAACAATAATGCATATTAGTGCAGCCATAATATAATATAATTTTGACATATGTTGATTCGACATTCTTTCACAGAAAGACATGTCTAGGCCGAAAAGAAAAACCACGACATGTAAGATCAGGGGTGGTAAGACTGCCCATAGTGAAAGTAACTTCGGCAGTAACATAAGATTCAACTCAATAAATTTGTTTATGTGGTAATGGTTTAATAAGGAGAGAGATGATTTGAGTAACATTTTTTCTTAAAGGAGGATAACCCCTGCCTCTGCATCAGGACAATGCATGCAGTCTTGTATTATTAAAAGTGTAAAATCCAGCAGCCGAATACTATCGATTCGGAAATAAAACAGAAAACAAACCCTAAGGCCGTATACCTCGCGACGGTACCTACCCCAGATAGCCACTAATCCCTATGATACAAGGCACAACATAAACGAAAATTACACAACTCGTAGGCTACGCCTTCAAGAAGGGATCACCGCACGTGCGCTGATGATGGCGAGTCCACCACAAGGTTGAACTCCGTATTATCATCCCCAAAGTCGAGCTTCAATCCACCAACTTTAGCAAGGACACGACACAGGCGCGCAACAACACAATCTGATCAGAGATCTTGTGTTTCCACCGGAGTGCATAAACTCGCCGCTGAAGCCATCTGTACCATCCGCCATTATCCATCTATTGACACCTCGATAGCCGGATACATTTGGAGGAGACAACGAAAGACAAAGACGTCCCATACCGCCAGCCTCCCACTACTGTTGCTCCACCTTCGATCCGACAACAACATGCTAAACATGATACCTCCGCCGGAGCCAGCGTGCATCACCTGCCGGTAGCAAGTATGACTTGACGTATCCATATAAGATGACGTGTGTAGCATCCGCAGGTAGCACATCCACCGGTGGCTTCACTTGCCGGCGACAGGCACCGCCTGACAACTCCAAAAGAGGCACATGTGTCACCTGCTAAGCCGCATCGAACCCGATCTATTGATAGAAGGGACGTCCCATACCGCCACCAGCCTAACATAGCTAATTACTTATACTATGACTAACATCACACATATCAAGACAAGATGAGTCTACAAAATAAATGTTGTATGAAACTACACATATGTTATTCTCCACTATAGATGTAGTAACATAGACCAATAACATGCACATGTTACTCGTCTAAGTTACTCCACATTATGTGTAGTCTAATAGAGATTTGGTTGTCACGCTTTCCAAGCCGCTAGACCGTGCCTCTGCCGCGACCACCCTCTGCTGAGTCTCTCACATCACAAACTAAGAGGGTAGTTTACCATCAAGACAGAAGAAAAGTTAAGAAGGGTGCTGGACGGTCCAATAACCAATCCTTCAAGCTCTGCACACTAGGTTCCACGTGATTGAAGCAAGCTTGCTCATTCCTGCTTCAGTGCACTTATGACTAAATAGCTTGCTCATTCCAATTGGTCTCCCCTAATTCCCTGGTGCCTCCTTTTCCTATACATATATGACTGGTGTATGTGCCCTTATGCAATCCCACACGATAGTGGTACGCAACATATTGGACGCTTGTATACTAACCCTCATCCTTTTTATTTCCGTTTCTACCGCATCTAAATTGTGAAATGCATATAATATAGCTAGCTTGGGCCGCAGTTGGTTGACTTCAATACATCTTGTTAGTTAAGCCAGAGTTGGCCATGTGAAATAAAGTAGAAGAGCATGGTTCCATATCTTTCGAACTTAAATCTGCCACAAGATCTTAGCAAAGAACATATGTTGATTTGACATTATTGTTAGCTTTCAATTGTAGACTATGTTGGCAATGTGGCATAAAACTATAACTTAACCAAACCGTGGTTGATTTATCGTCCAAGCATCCCACTATGAAATACCCAGTTGTGGAAAAAAAATAAAAACTGTGAGACACCGAAATAGGTAATAGAAGAAATCGATTATACCTTGTCATCGTTTAAAAAATTATGCAATTTTTTAACAAGGTTGATTTTTAAATGAGAAATTTAAGAAATTATTTTTTGAGTAGTCAGGGGGTCCTCGCCTAGACATTTCCAATCTTTCTTTTTTACTATAAAGCCTACTGAATCTCATCTCATTCTAGCACATACTAAAAGAGATTGACTTAAAGAATACAACAAATGGTTGTGGGTTATCTTTGTACCCTGTGACTAAAACCTACTTCCACACAGTACGCCCTCTCCTTAATTGTTGCAAATTTTCTCAATGGACTAGCTTAGGACCAAGTACCTATGAAAGAGTCACATGTTTATTCTATTATTTTCCCAAGAGCACCCGACCATCCTCGACTTGAACCAGAGGCCTTGGTCGTGAAGTAGACCACTACAGATTTGTGGCAGAAGATTGTTTCGAGAAGCTTAGCAATTGGAAAAGAAAGCTAATGTCCTATGGGAACCGGATAATCCTTATCAAAGCAACACACACTACACTACTGATGTTTATGTTTTCATTTTTTAGGATACCAAAAGGAGTACACAAAAAATGCACTACTACTAGTCTAGGTTATTTGGAAATCTTATGAGTAAAAACAAAAGCATAGGTTCTATATGTATAATATTAATTGTAGATCGAAAGACCAAATGTTGCAGCTACTGAATAATGTGTGCCTATATGGAACCAGAAGAACCTGATGATGCAACTGCTACTGTTAAGAATGCATATCCGATATCATGTGATGAATACTGGGATCAAGTGTTTGATGCTTGCCTATATTACCTGATTTGCAACAACAATTCAAGAATGTCAAAGCTTACGATATGATCAGAGTCTCAAGTGCATTTTCCATGCACAAGCTAGAACTGATAAGTATGATGTCTTAATAGAACCTTTAGAATGCATACTGAGGGGAGGCAATCCGTCCAGACAACATTTAAATAATGTAATTGATTACATGTAGAGCTTGGAAAAACTCGGCTTCTCAATTGGTCAAGAGTTGGTGAAAACACGATTATAGCTTTTCTTCCACCAGGCTATGGCCTGATCATCTCAAACCATATGCATGTTCTAGATTCTCATAAGAATGACAGGAAGAGTGGTCAATTTATTGTGGTTATCCTCTGTAGGTTGTGCCATCTAGATGCCATGTCGAGGTAGTGAACCCCCCTGTTCTTGTTTCTAAGCATATGGTTTCCCCTGATGTCTTTTCCTACATATGTTAGTGATGTACATTTTGTTGAATAATCTAATTTGGTAGGGGTTACACACCTGATACGTTGAATGGTTTTACGCTAACACTGTTTGTTCATTTTTATTTTTGTTGCTAACATGACTGCATTGTGAATATATGTGTGTGGGCTATATATAGCCACATCCACAAGTAAGGTACAAGAGCTATCTTCAATTGTTGTATTTACTAGCTTGGTATATGTACTTGGTAGGTTCCAAACTTCCAATATATCTTGTTAATTAGATCAGAGTAGGCACCATGTATCTATTTTTGGCAGACAAGAGCAAATGCTTGCAGAGCCGAATTAAATATCAAAAGATATACTGCTTACTGTATGAAAATTGAAGGCTCTGGTTTTTATATTGCAAGCAAGAGGCCGATGACAGATGGCTCATCAAGGTTGATTCGTCGATCCATTTCATTTCACGGTAACATGTGTGAATCATCCATAGAGCTAACAATTGTCCTTACATTATTCTAACGAGAGTGGAGCTATTACAATCTATCATCTACTTCCATTTGTCAATGTTCCATATAATACACAATGGGCAAGAAGTTGCGCTCAATTATATTGAGATAAACCTCGCACTTAACAATTATTTAGGAATTTCCCTTCGCATATATTCTTATGAAGATGTTTAAACATGATTGACACTGCTGTGTAAGATAATTAACTAACAATTATGCACAACAAGCCAACCGTCCGCAGCTAGACCACATAAAAAATAAATGACCGAAAGACGCATGACAAGGCGCGTGTCAAACTCTAGTGCAACTGATGGCTGCTGAAAACTTGCGGCAAGATAGCTCATGGGGTTCGCCGGCTGCGCGAGGGCGCGGGTGGCGCCGCAGCTTCATCTCAGGTGGCGTGTAATGGTAGGCCCCAACCCCTAGTAGGCACCATGTCACTTGATTACTTGGGGATGTTCTCTACTGAAACTCAAAGGGGAAAATGTCTACACCAAAGATCAACTGAGCTACATGACGTTATTTCGAAGGGATATCTAGAGCTATACATAGGTCATACACACATTGTTTCCACTGTTGCACATACCATACACATCGATTTCTCAAGTTTTTATGGACCAAAAGGGAAAAACCTTGTCAAACTGTACTGAAGTTCACTGGGATGTTTCCTAGCTGACTGTACCGAACACAACTGGGATATAGTTCACTCAAATAAACAAGCCGGTCAGATGCACCTCTGTTACTGTAGGTTTCGTCATTTTTTTTTTCTTTTGAGATGTGGACTTCATCTTTGATGCTTGGAAAGTTGGAAGATCCTGGTTGGTTTCTGTACCAATGCTTGTTATGAACAAACATAAACAGACGAATAAAGCCACTAGTGCAGAACCGGGCAATAGCACCGGTTCGTAAGGCCCTTTAGTGCCGGTTCGGTAATGTGGCTTGAGCTCGTGCCGTGGTATGGGGGTTACCAACCGGTACTAAAGGTATTTTTTTTTTGAATTTTTTTTGAAAATTTTGGAAAAAAAATTGATTTTTTTATTTTTAATTTTTCTGAATTATTTGATGATTTAGTCTCTAACCACCCTTCTTAACTGCTCAAGTGTGGATCAATCATTCCAAATCATCTAACTTCCCGGCCGGTCACCCATCCTCTCACTCCCCCAGCCTGAGCACGATTAACTTCAGAGTTCTATTCCCCCTACTTTCCAAGTCTGCACTTGTTGTTTTCCGAACAAATGTAAGTTATCAATCCTATTAACCCTCAGCAGTTTAGCTTGAGCATTAGGTCACACGTTTCACCATTTGAGTTTGAAACTATTATTTTAAAAAACAGTAATTATTTAGTAACACTAATATTTCTTGAATAAGTTTGGCCATATTTTGACCACAGTTTGACCATAGTTTGACCAGATTTGACCAAAATTCAAAAAATTGAAATAATTATTTAGTAACACTAATATTCTTGAATAACTATGTAGTAACATTAATACTTCTTGAATGAGTAGTTTTTGACCAGATTTAACCAAAATTTAAAAAAAAAATGAAATTTGAGCATATCTTTTTTTCCTTTTGGAATTTGAGGATTCTAAAAAATTGCAAACAGGCCATAGGCCATCAAAATTGAATGCGGATTTTCGTGCTGAATTTTTTGATATATTATACGTTTTTTTTCCGACATCGTATGCAAAAGTTATAGCCGTTTTACATTTTCCCTACACTTTTTGCAAAACATGTCCAAATTTAAGTTTTCAAATTTTCCTAACTAGTAGATGTAGTAATATAACTACCTCTGGAAGGATTTTATTTTTTAAAGTTTTTATCATTTTCTTTTGATTTTTTCAAAACTGAAATGGCGATACACGGGGAGGGGGGGGGGTAGAGTTTGAAAATTGCCCTATAGTCCCGATTTGTTTCTCCAACCGGGACTATAGGTCAGACCCCTTTAGTCCCGGTTCATGGCACGAAGCGGTACTAAAGGTTAGCCCTTTAGTACCGGTTTGTGTCACGAACCGGTACTAAAGGTGATCGTGGAGCCCCGGCCTGACGCCAGCCTGCCACCATCCCTTTAGTACCGGTTCGTGGCACGAACCGGTACTAAAGGTTCAACATGAACCGGCATTAATGCATAGCCGTTCGAACCGGCACTAATGGTACCATTAGTACCGGGCCAAAATCAAACCGGGACTAATGTGTCTCACATTAGGTCCTTTTTCTACTAGTGAGCAATGAATGCTGTCAACGCTATCTGCAAACCTGATTCATCATAATAAATAAGACTGCAACAATTATCATTTCATATATACATAACCACAGCTTAGAGGAGAGGCAGCTCCTACTACAGTGATATGCTTTGTTTTTACATAATCAGAGCAGAAGCAACATCAATTTGCATTTAAACTAGGAAAAGGATTCAGGGGGCATCGACTCTATTCAAGAGTAGATATAAGACAACACTTTTGCCATGATCGGTACTACTATGAAGACAAAGAATTAATGTTCCGGCGATGCAGAAGCAGGAATTCAAGAACTGAAGCTCGCTCTTGGCCTCCAGCTCGCTCAGCCCGTGCCACCGGATTCTGTCGAGAGCTATTGGGGTCGAGTATCCGTTGCTGCCTCATGCGAGATCTTTTATCTGCTGTGACGTATACATGCCTGACCACTGGTTTGGCCATGTCTGCCTCTACAAAAATTTAACAAAGGAAGCTGTTAGATCCAGAAGACGGGGAAGCAAAGGCATATTATAATTTCTCAAGGCCAACATATATAGAGGATCGCGCAACACTCAGATGATGAACCTATTGTGTGTTGGGATAGAGTAAAAGTTGCTCTTCGTTCTTACGATTTTATTTCATCATTGTACCACAATTACATTTCAAATGTCCATTCTATTACGCAAGCACGCGTAACCAACAAATGATCAAGAATTTTAAAAACAACATCGTCATATACTATATTAATTGTTGGTAATTAAACCACATTTTGAGCATGAGAAAAGGGAAGAATAATTAACAGACCTGCTGGCATGTTGTCGAGGTAGTACTTGGGGAAGGCGCATGGAGAGTACATGGTAACGCTAACGCCACAGAAGGGTTGGGTGGAAATTGGGACTAGTGCGTTGAGAGAGGCATGTTTCATGTCAAGAGCGAGGATCCATGCCGTGTCATCTTCAGCCTTTACCTTGGCCCTTATGTAGAGAAGATAGTCATCTTGGATGCTCAGGGTGTGGTTAATAAAAATGAGGTTCTTCAGTTCCAATTGTTTGGTCTCGTCATCCAGCAGCTCAGGCAATACAGCGGAATAGCTCCTGCCGACCGAGGTTTCAGCAACATCAACCATGTGGCCGTCGCGCCAATCATCCCAAGCTACAACACTGCTTCTGCTTCCATAGCACCACCAGCGACGCCCCAACTGAAGGAGCCACAGACCTCACCGCTGAAGTCTGGCAAGGAGAAGCACGTGGCGTTGGTGAGAGTGGAGGAGACGCGGCCTATATGGTAGAATTTGATAGACGCGGCCTGCCTTGACCTCCCTCCCAACTCAGCCGGAGGCAGACCCTACCTCGGTAAGAGCGGGGGAGAGGTTGCCCACCTCGGCCTCCCTCCCACCGTCGAAGCTCGCATCGTGGGACTAGGGGAGGCGCCCTCCAGCCGATCCCCCAAGGTCAAGTCACCATGCCAACTCTGATATAATGATCAAGATATGTGGAAACCAACCAGCTGAGTGCCAAGCTAGTAAATACTCTAGTACATTAATTGTAGCTAGCTCTTGAGCGGTACTCATGCGGTGTGAGACTATATATAGTCTTACGTTTATATAAAGTTCACAATTTTGCTGCAGTAGCAACCAAAACGGAAAGGATATATCAGGATTAGTGTGCAACTGCTCAATGTACTAGGTGTACAACCAATACTGCAATAGATCAACCGTCTAACTGTTTTTCTTTTTTTGAAAGATCCAGCTCGGCTGGCATTCATTCCATTAAGCAGAGAGAGGGCGGAAACAATTGTTGATCAAGTGATCATGGGGTGAAAAGAAAATTACAGGACTGTGCGTTCAGGCAGGGGTGCTCATATACGCAATCTTTCACGGTACGTCCCCGAATGGGTGCTCCATGGATTTTGCTCTGACGATCCTCCATTGCTCCATGTCCCGCCTGCAAGCTTCATTGATGCTCCTCACGCTTGCTGTCTTTTCTCTGAACGTGCATGCATTGTGCTTGATCCAAATCTCCCAAGATACAAGGGCCAGCAGCGATTTGGTCCCTCTGCGGGTGCTTGTGGAAGCGTGGTAGATAATCCTTTGAACGCGGTTGCCCGTAGTCGTTCCCGCGCTCCAGCAGGAGTGAGCTAGGGCGTTGCAGCCTCGCCATGAACCGTCTAACTATACATGCATAATTCATATATGTAGGAAAAGGATGCACCCGGAAATGAGTGAAAACCGTATGCTACTGAGCTGCTTATCATCATGTGTCACCGCGTTGCTATTCACGCGCGGGGTTGGACACATCACACATCATTCCTTCTAAAAACCGTTCACTTAGGAACGTTCCCTCAATGCCTGGCTTTTTTTATATATTCTTTCACAGAAAAACCTACGTTTCGAACGGCCGGTGCGCCTAATCAGACGGCTCCTTAGGCGGATGATATTTTGCAAATATCATCCTAATGATTTGTAGTAGCGGCCAGTTTATTTTACAAGATGAGGTGGTGGTTTTCTTATGATAACTAATAGGGGAAGGAAAGCCCCCACACTAACATTGGGGTTGGGGAGGGGGGGGGGGCTGTTGGAAAAATGAGCAAATTAGTACGAGATTTAATCCGAATAAATAGGAAATAGATAACGACAGCAATAGCAGAGATTAAACTAATCATGCGAACTAGCATAGTAGATGAACAGATCACATCTAGGGCACATACTAGAAACATGAATTCTACCACGATCTCGAACAAGAAGGATAGAATAACATACAGTGCAGCACCGCTAGCGTTGACGTTGTCACCCATGTCGTCGAGGATGAGGTTGCCGAGGTCGGGGAAGAAGTCGTCGCTGCCAGCAGTCGCGCGAGCGCGCTCCCCAAAAACCTAATCGCCCCTCTCCCGTACAGGATCATGAGAGGCAGGGTTCCGGAGGCCTGTTGTCCCTTCTCCCGGTGCACGCTGAAAGGAGGGATGGAGAAGACTTGCTTGGCGGCGCAATGATCTGGAACGGTGGTGAGAAACCATACGAAGCGGCGGCGGCTAGGGTAGACGTCTGCCTGACTATATAGTGCGGGCCGGGTAGGTCGTGGGAGTAAACCCCACGTCCGAGTCGTCATGATCCAAAAGAATCGGAAACGGTTCAGTAAGACAACGTGCATAGCTCTGTCCTCGGCTCGGCTCAACCCCGCAACCTGCAGCGCGGCGCGGCGCGGCGCGGCGTGCGGCGCATCGTGACGAGGCGTGGCGAGGCGAGCAAAGAGGAGGAGCGCGCGTGTAGGTCTCCTCTTCTCATGCTCATACAAGTGGAAGAAGAGCTCACCTTATAAAGAAGTGCAACTCTCTCTCAACTTCCGGGGCGGGACTAAACTTTAGTCTCACTCACTCCACTCACATGTGTGTATGAATGGGCCAAGAGAATTTCAGAATTTTAGTTGGGCTTTGGGCCAAAGGCCTACTAGCAAAATTCCAACAATCCCCCACAAAGTCTCATTGGCACATCTCATCATTTAGTTCCAAAACATTATTTATATACCGGTGCTTAGTGGAGACTGTGAAGTTGAACTTCCACTTAGAGATTTATGCTACACTAGATCACAACTTGAATAGTGGACTATGCCTTGAACTACAAGTTTTCTGCGAGACTAGTTTCACACAAATTCTTGACCGATACTAGGCTGCCGCAAGGCTTCCCCGCGGGTGGAGCGTATACGTCATACTCCAGGGCCTTTTCATGAATTTATTAGAGAACACCCAATTCTCACAGACTGCGACGTTAACAGTCAAATTCATATAGGTGTGTGTTCCTCAGAAGATGTTCTACAGGACAACATCTTTGCTTACCCGAATAAGCCACTTGGAACACATTAAGATAAGTATCAATCTGCCATGCAGATCAGGAGAGTATTGCATCTTCATGGAGTAGGATAGTGTCGGTGTCAAAACTGGCGGATCTCGGGTAGGGGGTCCCGAACTGTGCGTCTAGGCCGGATGGTAACAGGAGGCAAGGGACACGAAGTTTTACCCAGGTTCGGTCCCTCTCGATGGAGGTAAAACCCTACGTCCTGCTTGATTAATATTGATGATATGGGTAGTACAAGAGTAGATCTACCACGAGATCAGAGAGGCTAAACCCTAGAAGCTAGCCTATGGTATGATTGTTGTGTATGAATATGATGTCCTACGGACTAAAATCCTCCGGTTTATATAGACACCGGATAGGGTTAGGGTTACATAGAGTCAGTTACAATGGTAGGAGATCTACATATCCGTATCGCCAAGCTTGCCTTCCACGCTAAGGAAAGTGCCTTCTGGACACGGGACGAAGTCTTCAATCTTGTATCTTCATAGTCTAGGAGTCCGGCTAAAGGTATAGTCCGGCCATCCAGACACCCCCTAATCCAGGACTCCCTCAGTAGCCCCTGAACCAGGCTTCAATGACGACGAGTCCGGCGCGCAGATTGTCTTCGGCATTGCAAGGCGGGTTCCTCCTCCAAGCACTTCATAGAAGATTTTGAACACAAAGATAGTGTCCGGCTCTGCAAAATAAGTTTCCACATATTGCCATAGAGAGAATAATATTTACACAAATCTAATCTGCTGACGTATTCTGTAGTGTGACATCACACCATGACCAAGCTTTTATTCGAATCGTTTTACTGTCCCATCTCAGCGTCTTATGCGAGGCGGTTTCCTTGGCACATCTTGTTAAAGCAGAGATCGTGTCCCCTTATTTCGGGATTCTCATCAATACGGGCGTGGGTAACCCAACCGCTTCTAGGACTCCTAGACTATAGGCAAGTCCAAACGGCCACGGAGAGGACACTTGATATTCACCCTCTTTATAAAGGGACAAGGTTTTTACTTTTTCCCTCCCGTGCTCAATCGAATCCTTCCCCCAGCTCAAGTTCAAACACCCAAGGTTTAGGTCAGGCGCTCCGAACCCTCAATCATGTCCGGATCTAGCCTTCAAGGCCGATGGATGCCTTCCTCCGTCACAGAAGAAGACATCAAAAAGTTGAGGGAGGCCAGATATCTGACCGCCGAGGTTTTGCATTGGCTGCCCGCCCGAGGGAAGGCCGTCCCCTCCCCCGAACCCAACGAGAACGTCGTGTTCGTCTCCCACTTCCTCCGAGGTCTAGGCCTTGCTCTGGATCCTTTCGCTAGGGGTTTGATGTATTATTACGGGCTAGATTTCCATGATCTAGCTCCGGACTCCTTTCTTCATATCACGACATTTATTGTCGTGTGCGAGGCCTTCCTCCGGGTTACCCCTCACTTTGGCCTGTGGCTCAAGACTTTTGAAGTAAAGCCGAAGATGATCGAGGGGCACCATGCAGCGTGCGGAGGTGCCTCAATACACAATATGACGGGAGCCCCCTGGCCCAAAGGTTCCATTCCAGAGGTATCTGAATTGTGGCAACAGGAGTGGTTCTACATCACAGCTCCTAGAAGTGCCAAGTGGGCGGCCGCCCCTGTTTTCCGCTCGGGCCCTCCACCACAACTGATGTCATGGATCAGCAGAGGTCTGAGCTGGGGTCCAGCCAAGGACGTGCCTATTCTGCAAAGCCGCATTCGAGATCTCTTCAATGGAGATTTTAGTTTGGTTGCGGTAATACAAGTTATGTTGGTTCGTCAAGTCCAGCCTTGCAAACGCCGGCCCCTTCGCTTGTGGGAGTTCAATCCCGAAGGAACGCGTGTCATTCAAATTTCCTCGGCCTGACACACGAGGAGATGTACAAGTCATTCTTCGGACCTCAGGTAGAGTGTCCGGGAATCACCGAGGACGTGGGCCTGAGCAGTAACCGCGTCGCCGAACAGGTAAGGAATCTTCCGGCCGAACATACTATCTCTCATTTGTTACGAAGTTATCTCTGAGAGTTTGCTTTTTGACCAGGACTGGCTAACAAAGGCGAAGTTGATTCGGTGTTCGGCCCCCTTCCCTGAGGGTTTGGAAAATCCGGTACTGGAAAAGATGCTCCAGGTCGCACCCTGCCCGGAGCCCTTGAAGGAAGATACCGGGGAGGATAATACGGGCAAACGCGGGCCCCCAACGCTGCCCATTCTAACCGAGGGAGCGAGCGTCTCCATGAAGGAAGACGACCGGAGGAGGAAAAGGACTGCGCCCGGGGATTCGGAAGCCGAGGCTTCCAAACGGGAGAAGAAGTCTCCCACAGAGGGTCCTACCTCGGGGGGTGCTTTTGCCGCACTAAGTCCACGGGGGGATCAATCCTCCAGCGAGTCGTAAGTGACCCAAAATACTTTAATAGTACAGGTATGCCATCTTTTTCTTCTAAGAAAATAACCACCGCATGTATCTTTGTAGTTCGGGCCTTAGCCCCTCTCAAATGAGTTCGTCTTCGGGGGATCTTCTTCCAGAGATGATGGAGAGCGAAATGCCTCCTCTGGACTCCTCCGCTCCAGAAGCGGGCGACCCCGAAGTGTCGTCGCGGAGGGCCTCTCCGAATCCGGTGAGGCCAGAAGATAATCCCATTGACCCCCGAAGCTCCCAGTGTCCGGCTCCCGAAGAGAATAGACAAAAGAGTCCGGCACCGTCTGGTGCGCGATCGGATGTTCTGAGGGAGTTGGTGGGGCGAGCGGCCATCTCAGATGAACACCGTATGCTGATGAATACGGTGATGGAGAGAATCTTGTCCGCCGAAAGCGGATTGCATAAAGATTTTATGAGTCTACTGACAGGCTTTGAGGTACGTAAAATAATGTATAATAGTCCTGCACATGCTAGGTGTGCCCTGTGTAGATAGTAGCCCCTGAGACTCTGGTGGTCGTCGGAAACGACGACGAACAGAGGATCATATTCCCAGGTAATAATCATACTGCCTCTATGTGCAGGTGATGGAAGCTCCGGTGGCTAGCCGGACTAGCGAGTTTGCCTATTTAAAACGGGAGTTAGATTCAACAGACGCCGACATCGAGCTTGTTAACAAAAGGCTTGACGAGGCACAGGATAAGTGTCATTATCTGGTAAACGCCACATAGGAAGAGCAGCATGATGCCAGTATCTTTAATATGTTGTGACTGTAGATGGAGCTTCCACTTTTGAAGCCTTGCGGGCAGAACTTGCCCGAGCCAAGGAACAAGCGAGGTTGGGTAATGCAGCTACTTTGAAGGCGGCCGAGGAGTTGCAAGCCGAGAAGGCCACGCATGGCGAGAGCCGAGATAAGATGGACAAGATGGCCATAGAATTAAAATCCACCACCGACCGTTGCCGGGTTCTTGAAAAGGAAAACCAAGCGAAGGCATCGGACCTTGAGAAGGCTGCTGCGACGAGAAAAGACCTCTGCTCTGCTATGACGGCAAAGAAGGAGGAGCTGCGGGAAGCCGGGGATATTGTAGCTGGGAAATCCTTTATGTTGCAGAGGAAGTTTGGAGATCCACGGTATGCCCCTCTGGATCGGCTGTGGAGTTCGGAGGATGTGTATATGGATTTGGCAGCGAGCGCTGCCGATGCGGTCAAGTACTTCCAGGGTCAAACGGACCGTGAAGTGGACCAGCTGTTTTGGACACAATTCCATTCTCCCGAGCGTCCACTTTCATTGACTGACCAACTAGCTGAATGGGCCGAACTGAATAGGTTGTCTGGACGCGCCATGATGTCTGTGTCAAAACTGACGGATCTCGGGTACGGGGTCCCGAACTGTGCGTCTAGGCCGGATGGTAACAGGAGGCAAGGGACACGAAGTTTTACCCAGGTTCGGGCCCTCTCGATGGAGGTAAAACCCTACGTCCTGCTTGATTAATATTGATGATATGGGTAGTACAAGAGTAGATCTACCACGAGATCAGAGAGGCTAAACCCTAGAAGCTAACCTATGGTATGATTGTTGTGTATGAATATGATGTCCTACGGACTAAAACCCTCCGGTTTATATAGACACCGGATAGGGTTAGGGTTACATAGAGTCGGTTACAATGGTAGGAGATCTACATACCCGTATCGCCAAGCTTGCCTTCCACGCCATGGAAAGTCCCTTCTGGACACGGGACGAAGTCTTCAATCTTGTATCTTCATAGTCCAGGAGTCCGGCTGAAGGTATAGTCCGGCCATCCGGACACCCCCTAATCCAAGACTCCCTCAGTAGCCCCTGAACCAGGCTTCAATGACGACGAGTCCGGCGCGCAGATTGTCTTCGGCATTGCAAGGTGGGTTCCTCCTCCAAGCACTTCATAGAAGATTTTGAACACAAAGATAGTGTCCGGCTCTGCAAAATAAGTTTCCACATATTGCCATAGAGAGAATAATATTTACACAAATCTAATCTGCTGACGTATTCCGTAGTGTGACATAACACCACGGCCAAGCTTTTATTCGAATCGTTTTACTGTCCCATCTCAGCGTCTTATGTGAGGCGGTTTCCTTGGCACGTCTTGTTAAAGCAGAGATCGTGTCCCCTTATTTCGGGATTCTCATCAATACGGGCGTGGGTAACCCAACCGCTTCTAGGACTCCTAGACTATAGGAAAGTCCAAACGGCCACGGAGAGGACACTTGATATTCACCCTCTTTATAAAGGGACAAGGTTTTTACTTTTTCCCTCCCGTGCTCAATCGAATCCTTCCCCCAGCTCAAGTTCAATCACCCAAGGTTTAGGTCAGGCGCTCCGAACCCTCAATCATGTCCGGATCTAGCCTTCAAGGCCGATGGATGCCTGCCTCTATCACGGAAGAAGACATCAAAAACTTGAGGGAGGCCAGATATCTGACCGCCGAGGTTTTGCATCGGCTGCCCGCCCGAGGGCAGGCCGTCCCCTCCCCCGAGCCCAACGAGAATGTCGTGTCCGTCTCCCACTTCCTCCGAGGTCTAGGCCTTGCTCTGGATCCTTTCGCTAGGGGTTTGATGTATTATTACGGGCTAGATTTCCATGATCTAGCTCCGGACTCCTTTCTTCATATCACGACATTTATTGTCGTGTGCGAGGCCTTCCTCCGTGTTACCCCTCACTTTGGCCTGTGGCTCAAGACTTTTGAAGTAAAGCCGAAGATGATCGAGGGGCAACATGCCTATGGAGAGGCTAAACCCTAGAAGCTAGCCTATGGTATGATTGTTGTTGTGTATGTTGTCCTACGGACTAAAACCCTCCGGTTTATATAGACATCGGATAGGGTTAGGGTTACATAGAGTCGGTTACAATGGTAGGAGATCTACATATCCGTATTGCCAAGCTTTCCTTCCACGCCAAGGAAAGTCCGTTCCGGACACGGGACGAAGTCTTCAATCTTGTATCTTCATAGTCCAGGAGTCCGGCTGAAGGTATAGTCTGGCCATCCGGACACCCCCTAATCCAGGACTCCCTCAGATAGGTAATACAGGGATACTCTCCTCCCAGCTGACCAACAGCTTGTCTCCCACTTGTACTTCATGGGATCTCCGATCACATAGAGTGGGTTACCACTATGGACAAGTCATGCGGTGGGTCTTAGACCCATCTCCATCGATGCATTATCTATCACATTACGTGATAGACCCTTTGTGAAGGGATCTGACAAATTTTTCGACGTTTGGATATAATCCAACGTAATAACTCCGGAGTTCCTCAATTTTCTGACCGATTTCAGTCTCCTCTTCACATGCCTTGATGACTTCATATTGTCCTTAGAACTGTTTATCTTGACGATCATAGTTTGATTATCATAGTTCATCAGGATAGGAGGTATTGGTTTTTCAACCATAGGCAAGTCCATCAAGAGCTCACGAAGCCACTCTGCTTCAACAGTGGCAGTGTCTAATGCTGTGAGTTCTGCTTACATAGTTGACCTCGTTAAGATGGTCTGCTTGCAAGACTTCCAAGAAACAGCACCACCACCAAGTGTAAAAACATAACCACTTGTGACCTTAATCTCATCAGCATCAGATATCCAGTTTGAGTCACTATAACCCTCCAGTACCCTTGGATACCCGGTGTAGTGAATCCCATAGCTCGCGGTGCCTTTCAAATAGCGCATAACTCTCTCAAGCGCATGCCAATGATCATCTCCCGGTTTTGACACAAACCGACTCAGCTTGCTAACAGCAAACGAGATGTTAGGCCTCGTGGCACTCGCCAAATACATAAGCGAGCCAATAATCTTAGAATACCTCAGTTGATCTCTAGCAATCCGTTGATTCTTTCGAAGCAACACACTAGCATCATATGGAGTTGGAGAAGGTCTGCAGTCGCTATACCCAAAACGACTCAAAACCTTTTCCACATAGTGAGACTGAAGCAGTGTGATCCCACCATTCTCATCTCTCAACAGCTTGATGTTTAAGATAACATCAGCTACTCCTAGATCCTTCATCTCAAAACAGCGAGATAAGAAATCCTTAACCTCCTTGATTAAATCAAGTTTGGTTCCAAAGATCAATATGTCGTCGACATACAGACAAAGAATAACTCCTTCGCCCCCACCATAGCGATAGTACACGCACTTGTCACCATCTTTTACTACAAAGCCGGCAGCAGTTAATGTTCTTTCGAACTTCTCATGCCACTCTTTAGGAGCTTGTTTAAGGCCATATAAAGACTTTAATAACTTGCACACCTTTCCTTCCACTACACCACGATCAAGATTTGGTGACACACCTATCTGTTGGCATAGGGTACCTTTGCCGACACATAAATTGTAGCTGACAACTACGCCGACAAAAGATAAAACAGTCGGAGGACTTGATGTTGGCAAAGGTATTGCCGACAGTTGTTTATTTCCTGACACACGTTTAGTCGCATACACCCTACCTATGCCAACACATTTCCTGCGGTCATACACCCTACATATCCCGACATATGATTTGTGGGCGTACACCCTATGTACCCCGACAGCTCTTTTGTGGGCGTACACCCTACTTTTGTCGACACATAGATTGTCCCTCTAGGTATATGCTTTTGCCGACACTTAATCTGTCGAGGTAGGTACATACCTTGGCCGACACTTAATCTGTCAATGTAGGTACATACCTTGGCCGACACTCATTCTGTCCAGCTAGTTAGGTACGTTTCCCGACACTTACTCTGTGAAGATAGGTATGTACCATGGCCAACAGGTACCATGCAACATCCATATAAAGTGTACAGCCAAAACAATAATTTGGCACATATGCGGTGCTCAAGTGTCATCCACAAACAACATCAAAATGAAAATATTTGATATACATATACAATGCTCAAATTTCATCCATAAAGAGCATCAAGATGACAACATACATATATATATCGACCCAGGTTCACAACAACCAACATAGTTTGCCCATCCATGAGCATTGCATATGTTTGACCCAGGTTCATAATAACTTACATATATATTGACCCAGGTTCATAACAAAACAGGTCGCATTAATAGGAGCACTACTTGCTGGTCTAAAAGAGTTCAAACACTAGTCTAGAACACAAGTCATATACATGAGCACAAAGTTCTACTCCAAAATACTTGAAGCACCAAATAACACATAGAAGATTCATGGCATGGTTGAAGTTGGCCGGTCCAAAATACTGCAAATAGCCAAATGTTCCATGACACTCCAAGTCATCATATCCATGCGCTAGGTGGCTAAGTACCTGAAATCCATAAAAATTTCTCAAGTGAGCATTCAACCCCAAAAATGTTCAAAGTTCAAATAAAGATTGGCAGGAACAGATTATGCATGGTTTTATTCTCCTTAATAAACTACAGATAGGATTTAAAAATTATTTACATGGAAGTTTCATAGCAAGCATAGTACATTGAGAAGAGATCACCAGGGCACATTGAGAATAAAAAAACCATGACAAATTTGTTCCAGGACATTTACATTGAGAATAAAACAATGCATAATTCTACACACTACTCCTGTATTTGAATGTAATATAGGACACCTCTGGCTACAAGTTGTTCTGGCCCGTCTCTCACACTCAGCAAAGTGATCCAATAAATTATGAAAACCCACAAATGCAAACAATCAATATCTCACTCAGGTTTACAATTAAAAAAAGGCAGTAAAAAAGAATAGAATGCAAAGAACATAACAATAGCTAGTGAAGTGCTACCATGAATTAGATAGGCGAAAAACATGATATGGATTTGTGCCAGCAATAAACAGATGGTTTCTCACATTCAACAAGCATTCCACTATTTCCAATCACAATAATTTCATCACATCACATAAAAAGCTGTTGATGGCACAACAATCACACAATACAAGGAAAATAATGCATCATAGTAAACTTGAAGTATGGAGTATGTCATAGTACCTGCACCTCGTGGCACATTGGCTACCTTCTGTGCATCTTTGATCTACAACAATAATCATTACTTAACATCTCCCATGGCCAATAGGTGATCAATCAGCGAAAAAGAAAAGAAATCAAGTGCTCTAGATTCTTACCATAGCAGATGGCCATGCAATTGATTTACCCTTAGCATCTGCCATGGTAAGCACATCTCCATACGGACGAGGCAACTGAGTGTCCCTTTTGAACACCGAATAGACGACAATTTCAACAAATTGAGAACCTAGAGGCTCACCCCCCACCACAGCCTTTGGATTGGTTGTTTGAATTGTTCCTTTGGCAACAGCAACACTTAAGGGTCTACTTATGCTATATAGTATCACATCTCTTCCACCCTATAGGGAAAAATTGTAATTCGGACCATACTTTCATTTTAAAGAAGCAAGTTCAAGTGTACAAATACATATTATTGTGTAGAAAAGCATAGAAAATCCGAAGCAGAAAAACTTAAGTTAATAAAGCATCATATTGACAAGATCTAGTTAAATGAATTATCATTAGACTTAAGTCAAATGAATTTTCATTCAAGTTGTATCATAGCATTAAATTCAAATGAAGTTGAATCATAGCATAGCATTATAGTCAAAAGGAGGGCATAACATCTTCTATGTAGGAAAGAAAGGTTTACCCCTTATTGCTTGTCAGGTTTCTGTACATTAACAACTCTTCTTCCAATTCCAATAGCATTTGACTCAGCCACGTCCTCCAGAATAGTATTACCTTCTTTAGTATTACTAGCTTCTCTTGTCCTTATGTTTTACATCAAAATCAAGCATTATAGATGTTACTAAATATAATAAACTATAAAGAAATCATATCACTACATGTTCCACTATTGCAGAGATACAATATAGTAGAACTATCGTGTTACCTGTTGTGCTGTTGCAGCAGGTGTGCTATTGGGTTGATCTTGTTGCCCTTGTGAAGACAAAAGAAGTTCCCTCATCTCAGCCATTTGCTTCTTCATGTCATCCATTTGTGTCATTTTCTTCTTCATGTCGTCCATTTGTTCTTGCAGATGTTCCACTTTTTGGTCAGATACACGACACGCCTCCATTGCCATTTGAAGCTTTGTAGATTTATACTGCTGGGTTCCAGGCAACTCTAGTTCAAATGGAGTTGGACCCAATCCGATAGCATGAACATATCCATTTTTTTTCTTTTCCACAAACAAATGCAAACAAATCACCATCCTTAATACCATTGTCCACTAATTCAGGGTGCTTTTCTGCTTCATCTTGAAGTTCTTTCTGTAAATTTCAGAAATGTGTTATGTGTCCTAGTATATTTACTACATAAACAAAAATATGAAAGGCATCAAAAACTTAAAGTGCATCTGAACTTATAATTCTTATTGCAGACCCTTTTTGAGGAAGTCCACTAATTCGATGTGTATGTGTTTCAATAAACAGTTCATGTCTATGCGGGCGACGATTGAGCACCTCGGTCTATGTCAAGTAATAAAAAGATTAAAAAAAATTTCAAAATGTATAAACATCCAAGTTTACAACAAAGATTGCATGGTTGCATACCATTTCAGTGTCAACCCGAGAAAAACTCTTACTTCCAGATGTGTGATTTTGATTATGATTTGCTCGATTTTTTTGCCTCTTATTAAGCGGGCCTACGAAATGGTGTCATAAAATCATGTCAAACAAGTAGAATCATATGTCAATACCAACCTAACAAAGAGCATACCTTAGCTTTTGGAGTTAACCAAAATGCAACAAGCAACTTCCATTGGTCAGGATGAACTCTAGCATCACATGATGCTATAAGTTCATCATACGTATAGGATTCATCATAATATTCCCTCTTTTGGTCTGATTTGAAGTCTTTCCATTTAATTTGTGTTGTTTTCATATACCATTGGAAAACTCATTGGTCTAATTCCCAAAACAACTGAAAAGTAGGCATTCAAAAAAAGCCATTAGAGAACAATACGACATATACTAAATTGCTAGTCACTCCTAATCATAACAGTAAGATAGCATCTAGGACATAAGAGCAGGACATAAACGCATTACCTTTGCCTCAGCCCATAAAGCAAGTTTTCTCGATAGATCAACCTTCCTCCAATCATCAAATTCAACCGGAAAACCCTTGGTTCTTATTTGTGTTCCAACAAAGTTAGCAAACCGTGTAGCAGATTTACCACAAGGCTGACCATACTCATTTATTTCCAACTTGAGTTTAGGCTTGTTTTGCCTTCCACATATGCTTTTCATAGCAGTAACTTTCCTGACCTCCCTTTCCTGGCCTGATACACAACAAATGCAGAAAACAGGTTTAGTACTGTCAGTGCATTATCATTCAATTGCAAGGTTCACAAAGAATGCACAAACTAACTTCTAAGCAATGCAAGGTACACGTATCAAAGTTAAGAAGCATACCTTCAGGTTCATTCACTACAACCTCAGGTTCGGTTATTATTTCAGTAGTTAATCTTGAAGTAGACCTCAATTGTCGTTCAGGAGCTTGAGTTTGTGAAACAGGATTTTGCTTTTGTCTCTACAATTACAACATAAATAAGTGTTAACTATTCTAAATGGGATAGCCATATCAATGTTCAGCTTTTCATAGCATGCAAACATGTCATTCTGCATGTGCAAACATATGCATTACTCAAAGCAATACCTTTTTCTTCTTTCGGGGAGCAGGTATGCCTTCTGACACATATGCATCTGCTAGACCTTTCAGATTCAAAGTTCTCTTCATGTTCTCATTTTGTTTTCTAAGTACTTCAACTACATTTTTGTTCTTTTCGATTTCATATTCAGGGATTCTTTCTGCGCTTCTTGCTGCGGTTGCCATTTTGCTCCTGCTCCTGTAAGTGTTTACAAATGAGTTAGTAGTCTATACAACAATCAAGTATTTGAACTAACATCACAACCAAATATTACACAACTACCAAATAAGATGCAGAAAATCATTATCACACTTACTTCCTCTTTGGTGCAGCAACAATTATTCCATCTATATCAGTCCTTACATGAGAAAATTTGGTATAATCAATGTCAGGATCAACATCTGTGTGTAGATCAATTAACAACCCCTTATTAGCATTTTCAAGAACTACATTTTCATCATCATCATCCATATTTTCTTCATCCACAGCGGCCATAGAGTACATGCCATGTGGTTTATTGTTCGGACAATTGCACACCAACCTTCATTATCAACCTCTGGAACATAGAAAACTTGTGTGGCTTGTGATGCTAAGATGAAAGGTTCATCTGATAACTTATCACCGCTACTGAATAAATGGTTGAAGTTAACAGTTGTAACCCCAAACTGATCAGTTTTTACCCATTTGTCTTGTTCACGATTGTCAACCTAATCACATCGAAATAACACCATATATCCTTTTTGGCGGTAGTTTAGCTCAACTATCTCCCTAATAATGCCATAATATATCTCTACTCCTTCTGAATTTTGCGCAGCTATAGCTACTCCACTATTTTGAATAGGTCTACCATCATCACTTGAGTGTGTATGGAAATCAAACCCATTAGTAGTATAGCTGTTAAATTTTCTAGCAATCATGACAGGCTCTTGGGCTAAAATTTGCATTTCTTTTGATACTTCTACACCTCTTTCAACTAATGCCAACACCTGAGTATAGAATTGTTGTTAGTTACAACAAGTCAACATGATTAATGTTGAGCACAATAGGTCAAGTCATGTCCTACTTACATGTTGTCGAAACCACTCATGAAATGTCTCATGTTGCATAGTATTGATTGCTTTTTCATTGGGAAGACCAATTGAGGATAGGTGCTCGTGGTGCTTCCTATAATTGTGTATCAAATTAACTATTGTAAGAAAGATAAGAAAGGAAGAGATAATATTACTACAGCATGGGAAGCTTACTTCACATAAGGTTCTATTTCATTGTGGTTGAACAAGACATATCTATGTGCTTGGATCCAAGAATTGGTCGATAATGATACAATGCTACCCAAACCTTGCCCCTTGTGGCAGAAGTATGGATTGGTACTGGAGGTTTCATTATTCAGCACCTCAACATTATTATCTTGCCGGGTGAACCTAGTCTCACACCCTTTTAGATAGCGAGAACAATATGTAAGGCTCTCATCAAACAAGTAACCCTCAGCGATTGATCCTTCGGGATGGCTTCTAGTGCGAACATGTCCTTTGCAGTGCCCCAAATACCTACATACTACAGATTGTAAGCCTATTTGCAAAATTCATTTGTAAAAAAATGTTGCTATTAGATTTTGTTTAGAAGATCACCTTTCTAACGACCACATGCTTCGGAAGTGTACTGGACCACCAATTCTAACTTGGGCAGGCAGATGCACCATCAAGTGGACCATGACATCAAAAAAACTTGGCAGGAATATAGTTTCAAGTATGCTTAAGGTCTCAGCTATTTCAGCCTCTAGGATTTGCATATCACTGATGCGGATAACAGGTGAGCAAATCTTCTTGAAGAAGTTTGAGGGAGTCCTGGATTAGGGGGTGTCCGAATGGCCGGACTATACCTTCAGCCGGACTCCTGGACTATGAAGATACAAGATTGAAGACTTCGTCCCGTGTCCGGAAGGGACTTTCCTTGGCGTGGAAGGCAAGCTTGGCGATACGGATATGTAGATCTCCTACCATTGTAACCGACTCTATGTAACCCTAACCCTATCCGGTGTCTATATAAACCGGAGGGTTTTAGTCCGTAGGACATCATATTCATACACAACAATCATACCATAGGCTAGCTTCTAGGGTTTAGCCTCTCTGATCTCGTGGTAGATCTACTCTTGTACTACCCATATCATCAATATTAATCATGCAGGACGTAGGGTTTTACCTCCATCGAGAGGGCCCGAACCTGGGTAAAACTGCGTGTCCCTTGCCTCCTGTTACCATCCGGCCTAGACGCACAGTTCGGGACCCCCTACCCGAGATTCGCCGGTTTTGACACCGACATTGGTGCTTTCATTGAGAGTTCCTCTGTGTCGTCGCCATTAGGCTCGATGGCTCCTACGATCATCAATAGCGATGCAGTCCAGGGTGAGACCTTCCTCCTCGGACAGATCTTCGTCTTCGGCGGCTTCGCACTACGGGCCAATTCACTTGGCCATCTGGAGCAGATCGAAAGCTACGCCCTTGGCCACCAGGTCAGATTTGGAAGTTTAAACTACACGGCTGACATCCGCGGGGACTTGATCTTCGACGGATTCGAGCCACTGCCGAGCGCGCCGCACTGTCACGACAAGCATGATCTAGCTCTGCCGCCGAACAGTGCCCTGTAGGCCGCACCCGCATCGGCTTCGACCCTTAATTCGGAGCCTACTGCATCGATCGAGGATGGGTGGTTGGACGCCGCCTCGGGGGCTGTGATCTCAACGGCGATCAAGCCGAACACCCGCCCCACACTCCGCGAGACTCGTGACTCCAGGGAGCCGGACTCCTCTCCGGACTCCGAACCCTCCGCTCCCCTGCCGATCGAATCCGATTGGGCGCCGATCATGGAGTTTACTGCCGCGGATATCTTTCAGCACTCGCCTTTCGGCGATATTCTGAAGACACTAAAGTCTCTCTCTCTCTATCAGGAGAGCCCTGGCCGAGCTATGGTCAGCAAGGTTGGGATACGGACGATGAAGAAATTCAAAGCCCACCCACCACCCACCTTATAGCCACTGTCGACGATTTAACCGATATGCTCGACTTCGACTCCGAAGATATCGACGGTATCGATGCCGATGCAGGAGACGATGAAGAACCAGCGCCTATTGAGCCCTGGAAAGCCACCTCGTCATATGACGTATACATGGTGGACGCACCAAAAGATGACGACGAGGAGCGAAAGGACGCACCGAAGGCTTGTTCCCTCGAGAAGCAGTCAAAGCGCCGCCCCAAATCCCGCCTCAACAGAAATAATGATCACACAGACCCAGCGCTGGAGCATGGCGAACCGCTGCCGGACAACGGCAATCCGGATAATCAAACCAAACAAACAAATTCTATCAAGGATAATAGTCCGGACGATATAACGCCGGACAGGCACCCGGAGCAGCAGAATGCCCGTAAAAGTCTTGTTACCACCGCGAGGAGTCTCAAAAAGCAGAAGCAAAGGCTCAGGGCTGCGCAAGACACACTCCAAATCAGATGGCGTAAAATACTCAACACAGCAGTGAGGTACGGCGACAATTGCCCCTCCAAGAGCTACCCAAAGCGGAAGCTGCTACCCGAATTCGATGAGGAGGCCTCAGACCCTCCACAACCAAACATCAAAGCAGCCACCTGGCCAGATAGACGACCCCTCTACCAACACAGGGCGGCATACAACGCCACTCACAATAAAACATGCGACCCAGGCGAGGGCTCGCACCCAAAGGACGGCGCAACAAGATCCATCTATGGACCACGCAAGCGCGCCCCAACATACAATGCAATACAACAAACATCTGAACAACGCGGCACACCCAGCTACAGGGGTGCCGCACACCCCCTGTGTTTCACCGATGAGGTGCTGGACCATGAATTCCCAGAGGGATTCAAACCCGTAAACATAGAGGCATACGACGGAACAACAGACCCTGGGGTTTGGATTGAGGACTACATCCTCCATATCCATATGGCTCGAGGAGATGATCTCCACGCCATCAAGTACTTACCCCTCAAGCTCAAAGGGCCAGCTCATCACTGGCTTAAAGGCCTCCCCGAAAGCTCCATTGGAAGTTGGGAAGAGCTTGAAGACGCCTTTCGGGCAAATTTTCAAGGGACTTATGTCCGACCTCCGGATGCGAACGATTTGAGTCATATAACTCAACAGCCCAGAGAGTCAGCCCGAAAGCTTTGGAACAGGTTTCTTACTAAAAAGAACCAGATTGCCGACTATCCGGACGCCGAAGCCTTGGCAGCTTTTAAGCATAGCGTCCGTGACGAATGGCTCGCCAGACACCTCGGCCAAAATAAGCCGAGAACGATGGCCACATTAACAAACCTCATGACCCGTTTTTGCGCGGGTGAGGACAGCTGGCTAGCCAGATGCAGCACCAGCGACCGCAGTACATCTGAAGTTAGAGATGGAAATGGGAAATCACGGCGCAACAGCAATAACAAACGCCGGAATAAAGAAGACAGCACGAAGGGCACGACAGTAAACGCCAGATTCAAAAGCTCTTGGCCAGGTCAGCAAAAGCCGCCCTCTAAAGGCACCAGGGATGAACTGTCCAGCCTCAACAAAATTCTGGACCAAGTATGTCAGATCCACAGTACCCCTGGTAAACCTGCTAATCATACCCACAATGATTGTTGGGTCTTCAAGCACTCCGGCAAGCTCAACGCCGTACACAAGGGGGAGGATACACCAAGTGAAGACGAGGACGAGCCTCCCAAGCAAGACACTGGGGAACTAAAGAAATTTCCACCAGAAGTCAAAACAGTAAACATGTTACACGTGATCAAGGGAAACAATGCGGCACTCCCAGGGAAATATACCCAAGTGCCTGTCACCGCGAAGTCCTGCCACTGGTCGTCTCAACCGATCACTTTCGACCATCGCGATTACTCAGCAAGTATCCGGCGTGCAGGATGGGCTCCCCTGGTATTAGACCCAGTAATTGGCGGATATCACTTCATATGAGTATTGATGGAGGGTGGCAGCAATCTAAACCTAATATATCAGGATACAATCCGCGGGATGGGGTTAGATGTTCGGTTTCGTAGTAATTTCAAAAATTTCCTACGCACACGGAAGATCATGGTGATGCAAAGCAACGAGAGGGGAGAGTGTTGTCTACGTACCCTCGCAGACCGACTGCGGAAGCGTTGACACAATGTAGAGGAAGTAGTCGTACGTCTTCACGATCCAACCGATCAAGCACCGAAACTACGGCACCTCCGAGTTCGAGCACACGTTCAGCTCGATGACGATCCCTGGACTCCGATCCAGCAAAGTGTCGGGGAAGAGTTCCGTCAGCACGACGGCGTGGTGACGATCTTGATGCACTACAGCAGCAGGGCTTCGCCTAAACTCCGCTACAATATTATCGAGGAATATGGTGGCTGGGGGCACCGCACACGGCTAAGGAATAGATCACATGGATCAACTTGTGTTTTCTAGGGTGTCTCTGCCTCAGTATATAAAGGACTAGAGGGGGGAGGCTGGCCGGCCAAGGTGTGGCGCGCCAGGAGAGTCCTACTCCCTCTGGGAGTAGGATTCCCCCCCCCCAATCCTAGTTGGAATAGGATTCGCGGAGGGGGAAAAGAGAGAGAGGGGGCCAGCCACCTCTCCTAGTCCTAATAGGACTAGGGGAAGGGGGAGGCGCACAGCCCATGTAGGGCTGCCTCTTCTCTTTTCCACTAAGGCCCATCATGGCCCATTTAGCTCCCGGGGGGTTCCGGTAACCTTCCCGGTACTCCGGTAAAATCCCGATTTCACCCGGAACACTTCCGATATCCAAACATAGGCTTCCAATATATCAATCTTTATGTCTCGACCATTTCGAGACTCCTCGTCATGTCCGTGATCACATCCGGGACTCTGAACAACCTTCGGTACATCAAAATGCCTAAACTCATAATATAACTGTCATCGTAACCTTAAGCGTGCGGACCCTACGGGTTCGAGAACAATGTAGACATGACCGAGACATGTCTCTGGTCAATAACCAATAGCGGGACCTGGATGCCCATATTGGCTCCTACATATTCTACGAAGATCTTTATCGGTCAGACCGCATAACAACATACGTTGTTCCCTTTGTCATCGGTATGTTACTTGCCCGAGATTCGATCGTCGGTATCCCATACCTAGTTCAATCTCGTTGCCGGCAAGTCTCTTTACTCGTTCCGTAATACATCATCCCGCAACCAACTCATTAGTTGCAATGCTTGCAAGGCTTATGTGATGTGTATTACCGAGAGGGCCCCAGAGATACCTCTCCGACAATCGGAGTGACAAATCCTAATCTCGAAATACGCCAACCCAACAAGTACCTTTGGAGACACCTGTAGTAATCCTTTATAATCACCCAGTTACGTTGTGACGTTTGGTAGTACCCAAAGTGTTCCTCCGTTAAACGGGAGTTGCATAATCTCATAGTTACAGGAACATGTATAAGTCATGAAGAAAGCAATAGCAACATACTAAACGATCGGGTGCTAAGCTAATGGAATGGGTCATGTCAATCAGATCATTCTCTTAATGATTTGATCCCGTTAATCAAATAACAACTCATTGTTCATGGTTAGGAAACATAACCATCTTTGATTAACGAGCTAGTCAAGTAGAGGCATACTAGTGACACTTTGTTTGTCTATGTATTCACACATGTATTATGTTTCCGGTTAATACAATTCTAGCATGAATAATAAACCTTTTTATCATGATTATAAGGAAATAAATAATAACTTTATTATTGCCTCTAGGGCATATTTCCTTCAGTCTCCCACTTGCACTAGAGTCAATAATATAGATTACACCGTAATGATTCTAACACCCATGGAGCCTTGGTGCTGATCATGTTTTGCTCGTGGTAGAGGCTTAGTCAACGGGTCTGCAACATTCAGATCCGTATGTATCTTGCAAATCTCTATGTCTCCCACCTGGACTAGATCCCGGATGGAATTGAAGCGTCTCTTGATGTGCTTGGTTCTCTTGTGAAATCTGGATTCCTTTGCCAAGGCAATTGCACCAGTATTGTCACAAAAGATTTTCATTGGATCTGATGCACTAGGTATGACACCTAGATCGGATATGGACTCCTTCATCCAGACTCCTTCGTTTGCTGCTTCCGAAGCAGCTATGTATTCCGCTTCACATGTAGATCCCGCTACGACGCTTTTTTTAGAACTGCACCAACTGACAGCTCCACCGTTTAATGTAAACACGTATCCGGTTTGCGATTTAGAATCGTCCGGATCAGTGTGAAAGCTTGCATCAACGTAACCATTTACGATGAGCTCTTTGTCACCTCCATATACGAGAAACATATCCTTAGTCCTTTTCAGGTATTTCAGGATGTTCTTGACCGCTGTCCAGTGATCCATTCCTGGATTACTTTGGTACCTCCCTGCTAGACTTATAGCAAGGCACACATCAGGTCTGGTACACAGCATTGCATACATGATAGATCCTATCGCTGATGCATAGGGAACATCTTTCATATTCTCTCTATCTTCTGCAGTGGTCGGGCATTGAGTCTTACTCAATTTCACACCTTGTAACACAGGCAAGAATCCTTTCTTTGCTTGATCCATTTTGAACTTCTTCAAAATTTTGTCAAGGTATGTTGTTTGTGAAAGTCCAATTAAGCGTTTTGATCTATCTCTATAGTTCTTTATGCCTAATATGTAAGCAGCTTCACCGAGGTCTTTCATTGAAAAACTCTTATTCAAGTATCCCTTTATGCTATCCAGAAATTCTATATCATTTCCAATTAGTAATATTTCATCCACATATAATATCAGAAATGCTACAGAGCTCCCACTCACTTTCTTGTAAATACAGGCTTCTCCGAAAGTCTGTATAAAACCAAATGCTTTGATCACACTATCAAAGCGTTTATTCCAACTCCGAGAGGCTTGCACCAGTCCATAAATGGATCGCTGGAGCTTGCACACTTTGTTAGCTCCTTTTGGATCGACAAAACCTTCTGGTTGCATCATATACAACTCTTCTTCCAGAAAACCATTCAGGAATGCAGTTTTGACATCCATTTGCCAAATTTCATAATCATAAAATGCGGCAATTGCTAACATGATTCGGACGGACTTAAGCATCGCTACGGGTGAGAAGGTCTCATCGTAGTCAATCCCTTGAACTTGCCGAAAACCTTTCGCGACAAGTGGAGCTTTGTAGACGGTAACATTACCATCAGCGTCAGTCTTCTTCTTGAAGATCCATCTATTCTCAATTGCTTGCCGATCATCGGGCAAGTCAACCAAATTCCATACTTTGTTCTCATACATGGATCCCATCTCAGATTTCATGGCTTCAAGCCACTTTGCGGAATCTGGGCTCACCATCGCTTCTTCATAGTTCGTAGGTTCATCATGATCTAGTAGCATGATTTCCAGAACAGGATTACCGTACCACTCTGGCGCGGATCTTACTCTGGTTGATCTACGAGGTTCAGTAGTATCTTGATCTGAAGTTTCATGACCATCATCATTAGCTTCCTCACTTATTGGTGTAGGTGTCGCAGAAACAGTTTTCTGTGATGTACTACTTTCCAATAAAGGAGCAGGTACAGTTACCTCGTCAAGTTCTACTTTCCTCCCACTCACTTCTTTCGAGAAAGACTCCTTCTCTAGAAAGGATCCATTCTTAGCAACGAATGTCTTGCCTTCGGATCTGTGATAGAAGGTGTACCCAACAGTCTCCTTTGGGTATCCTATGAAGACACATTTCTCCGATTTGGGTTCGAGCTTATCAAGTTGAAGCTTTTTCACATAAGCATCGCAGCCCCAAACTTTAAGAAACGACAACTTTGGTTTCTTGCCAAACCACAGTTCATAAGGCGTCGTCTCAACGGATTTTGATGGTGCCCTATTTAACGTGAATGCGGCCGTCTCTAAAGCATAACCCCAAAACGATAGCGGTAAATCAGTAAAAGACATCATAGATCGCACCATATCTAGTAAAGTACGATTACGATGTTCGGACACACCATTACGCTGTGGTGTTCCGGGTGGCGTGTGTTGCGAAACTATTCCACAATTTTTCAAATGTACACCAAACTCGTAACTCAAATATTCTCCTCCACGATCAGATCGTAGAAACTTTATTTTCTTGTTACGATGATTTTCAACTTCACTTTGAAATTCTTTGAACTTTTCAAATGTTTCAGACTTATGTTTCATTAAGTAGATATACCCATATCTGCTTAAGTCCTCTGCGAAGGTGAGAAAATAACGATATCCGCCACGAGCCTCAATATTCATCGGACCACATACATCGGTATGTATGATTTCCAACAAATCTGTTGCTCTCTCCATAGTACCAGAGAACGGTGTTTTAGTCATCTTGCCCATGAGGCACGGTTCGCAAGTACCAAGTGATTCATAATCAAGTGGTTCCAAAAGTCCATCAGTATGGAGTTTCTTCATGCGCTTTACACCGATATGACCTAAACGACAGTGCCACAAGTAAGTTGCACTTTCATTATCAACTCTACATCTTTTGGCTTCAACATTATGAATATGTGTATCACTACTATCGAGATTCATCAAAAATAGACCACTCTTCAAAGGTGCATGACCATAAAAGATATTACTCATATAAATAGAACAACCATTATTCTCTGATTTAAATGAATAACCGTCTCGCATAAAACAAGATCCAGATATAATGTTCATGCTCAACGCTGGCACCAAATAACAATTATTTAGGTCTAATATTAATCCCGAAGGTAGATGTAGAGGTAGCGTGCCGACCGCGATCACATCGACTTTGGAACCGTTTCCCACGCGTATCATCACCTCGTCCTTTGCCAGTGTCCGCTTATTCCGTAGTCCCTGTTTCGAGTTGCAAATATTAGCAACAGAACCAGTATCAAATACCCAGGTGCTACTGCGAGCTCTAGTAAGGTACACATCAATAACATGTATATCACATATACCTTTGTTCACCTTGCCATCCTTCTTATCCGCCAAATACTTGGGGCAGTTCCGCTTCCAGTGACCAGTCTGCTTGCAGTAGAAGCACTTAGTTTCAGGCTTAGGTCCAGACTTGGGTTTCTTCTCCTGAGCAGCAACTTGCTTGCTGTTCTTCTTGAAGTTCCCCTTCTTCTTCCCTTTGCCCTTTTTCTTGAAACTAGTGGTCTTGTTAACCATCAACACTTGATGCTCCTTCTTGATTTCTACCTCCGCAGCTTTCAGCATTGCGAAGAGCTCGGGAATAGTCTTATTCATCCCTTGCATATTATAGTTCATCACGAAGCTCTTGTAGCTTGGTGGCAGTGATTGGAGAATTCTGTCAATGACGCAATCATCCAGAAGATTAACTCCCAATTGAATCAAGTGATTATTATACCCAGACATTTTGAGTATATGCTCACTGACAGAACTGTTCTCCTCCATCTTGCAGCTATAGAACTTATTGGAGACTTCATATCTCTCAATCCGGGCATTTGCTTGAAATATTAACTTCAACTCCTGGAACATCTCATATGCTCCATGACGTTCAAAACGTCGTTGAAGTCCCGATTCTAAGCCGTAAAGCATGGCACACTGAACTATCGAGTAGTCATCAGCTTTGCTCTGCCAGACGTTCATAACATCTGGTGTTGCTCCAGCAGCAGGCTTGGCACTCAGCGGTGCTTCCAGGACGTAATTCTTCTGAGCAGCAATGAGGATAATCCTCAAGTTACGGACCCAGTCCGTATAATTGCTACCATCATCTTTCAACTTTGCTTTCTCAAGGAACGCATTAAAATTCAACGGAACAACAGCACGAGCCATCTATCTACAATCAACATAAACAAGCAAGATACTATCAGGTACTAAGTTCATGATAAGTTTAAGTTCAATTAATCAAATTACTTAAGAACTCCCACTTAGATAGACATCCCTCTAATCTTCTAAGTGATTACGTGATCCAAATCAACTAAACCATAACCGATCATCACGTGAGATGGAGTAGTTTTCAATGGTGAACATCGTTATGTTGATCATATCTACTATATGATTCACGCTCGACCTTTTGGTCTCCGTGTTCCGAGGCCATATCTGCATATGCTAGGCTCGTAAAGTTTAACCTGAGTATTCTGCGTGTGCAAAACTGGCTTGCACCCGTTGTAGATGGACGTAGAGCTTATAACACCCGATCATCACGTGGTGTCTGGGCACGACGAACTTTGGCAACGGTGCATACTCAGGGAGAACACTTCTTGATAATTTAGTGAGAGATCATCTTATAATGCTACCGTCAATCAAAGCAAGATAAGATGCATAAAAGGATAAACATCTCATGCAATCAATATAAGTGATATGATATGGCCATCATCATCTTGTGCTTGTGATCTCCATCTCCGAAGCACCGTTATGATCACCATCGTCACCGGCGCGACACCTTGATCTCCATCGTAGCATCGTTGTCGTCTCGCCAATCTTATGCTTCCACGACTATCACTACCGTTTAGTAATAAAGTAAAGCATTACATCGCGATTGCATTGCATACAATAAAGCGACAACCATATGGTTCCTGCCAGTTGCCGATAACTCGGTTACAAAACATGATCATCTCATACAATAAAATTCAGCATCATGCCTTGACCATATCACATCACAACATGCCCTGCAAAAACAAGTTAGACGTCCTCTACTTTGTTGTTGCAAGTTTTACGTGGCTGCTACGGGCTTAAGCAAGAACCAATCTCACCTACGCATCAAAACCACAACGATAGTTTGTCAAATAGACTCCGTTTTAACCTTCGCAAGGACCGGGCGTAGCCACACTTGGTTCAACTAAAGTTGGAGAGACAGTCGCCCGCAAGCCACCTGTGTGCAAAGCACGTCGGGGGAACCGGTCTCGCGTAAGCGTACGCGTAATGTTGGTCCGGGTCGTCTCGTCCAACAATACCGCCAAACCAAGTATGACATGCTGGTAGGCAGTATGACTTGTATCGCCCACAACTCACTTGTGTTCTACTCGTGCAAATAACATCAAACCATAAAACCTAGGCTCGGATGCCACTGTTGGGTTTCGTAGTAATTTCAAAAAATTTCCTACGCACACGCAAGATCATGGTGATGCAAAGCAACGAGAGGGGAGAGTATTTTCTACGTACCCTCGCAGACCGACTGCGGAAGTGTTGACACAACGTAGAGGAAGTAGTCGTACGTCTTCACGATCCAACCGATCAAGCACCGAAACTACGGCACCTCCGAGTTCGAGCACACGTTCAGCTCGATGACGATCCCCGGACTCCGATCCAGCAAAGTGTCAGGGAAGAGTTCCTTCAACACGACGGCGTGGTGACGATCTTGATGCACTACAGCAGCAGGGCTTCGCCTAAACTCCGCTACAGTATTATCGAGGAATATGGTGGCTGGGGGCACCGCACACGGCTAAGGAATATATCACGTGGATCAACTTGTGTTTTCTAGGGTGCCTCTGCCTCAGTATATAAAGGAATAGAGGGGGGAGGCTGGCCGGCCAAGGTGTGGTGCGCCAGGAGAGTCCTACTCCCTCTGGGAGTAGGATTCCCCCCCCCCCAATCCTAGTTGGAATAGGATTCGCGGAGGGGGAAAAGAGAGAGAGGGGGCTGGCCACCTCTCCTAGTCCTAATAGGACTAGGGGAAGGGGGAGGCGCGCAGCCCATGTAGGGCTGCCTCTTCTCTTTTCCACTAAGGCCCATCATGGCCCATTTAGCTCCCGGGGGGTTCCTGTAACCTTCCCGGTACTCCGGTAAAATCCCGATTTCACCCGGAACACTTCCGATATCCAAACATAGGCTTCCAATATATCAATCTTTACGTCTCGACCATTTCGAGACTCCTTGTCATGTCCGTGATCACATCCGGGACTCCGAACAAGCTTCGGTACATCAAAATGCCCAAACTCATAATATAACTGTCATCGTAACCTTAAGCGTGCGGACCCTACGGGTTCGAGAACAATGTAGACATGACCGAGACATGTCTCCGGTCAATAACCAATAGCGGGACCTGGATGCCCATATTGGCTCCTACATATTCTACGAAGATCTTTATCGGTCAGACTGCATAACAACATACGTTGTTCCCTTTGTCATCGGTATGTTACTTGCCCGAGATTCTATCGTCGGTATCCCATACCTAGTTCAATCTCATTGCCGGCAAGTCTCTTTACTCGTTCCGTAATACATCATCCCGCAACCAACTCATTAGTTGCAATGCTTGCAAGGCTTATGTGATGTGTATTACCGAGAGGGCCCCAGAGATACCTCTCCGACAATCGGAGTGACAAATCCTAATCTCGAAATACGCCAACCCAACATGTACCTTTGGAGACACCTGTAGTACTCCTTTATAATCACCCAGTTACGTTGTGACGTTTGGTAGTACCCAAAGTGTTCCTCCGGTAAACGGGAGTTGCATAATCTCATAGTTACAGGAACATGTATAAGTCATGAAGAAAGCAATAGCAACATACTAAACGATCGGGTGCTAAGCTAATGGAATGGGTCATGTCAATCAGATCATTCTCTTAATGATGTGATCCCGTTAATTAAATAACAACTCATTGTTCATGGTTAGGAAACATAACCATCTTTTATAAACGAGCTAGTCAAGTAGAGGCATACTAGTGACACGTTGTTTGTCTATGTATTCACACATGTATTATGTTTCCGGTTAATACAATTCTAGCATGAATAATAAACCTTTTTATCATGATTATAAGGAAATAAATAATAACTTTATTATTGCCTCTAGGGCATATTTCCTTCATTAGACCCAACAAAAATTCGCCATAGCAATACTACCTTCAAAGGAGTAACGCCAGGCCCAGGGGCTCGCTGTACGGGCTCCCTACTACTACAAGTTATATTCGGCTCCCCCGATAACTTCCGTCGTGAGCATTTAACTTTCCACATCGCTCCATTCCGAAGTGGCTATCAAGCACTGCTCGGACGTGAAGCTTCCGCTCGCTTTAATGCAATACCACACTACGCCTCCCTCACACTCAAGATGCCCGGTCCACGTGGCATCATTTCAGTGAACGAAAATATCAAGCGATCTCTGCGCGCCGAAGAGAGTGCGGCTGCCTTGGCAGCCGCACACTAAAGGCGCCCGGAACACCGAAAGCATCCAATAGGTCGTCAAGACCTCAGACACAAGTAACCAAGTCCGGCGCCGCTATTTATACCGAATAAACGGTCACACCCCTATTTGCAAGGGGCTCAACGCGCGCAGACAAGTGGCAATCTTTTCTCATCTTGAATTATACATGGTTTCTTTAAAAACTATCTTTTTGCACGACAACTTTTTCACCTAAATTCCTCTCTTTTACAGACGATCATCGTGCTACACCCGTCCAGGATACGGCACAACGGAGACACAGGCACAGACGTGCAGCAGGGACCCGCTCCAAGGATTCTTTTTAGATTAAGACCCTGCGTAAACCTTTTTTACTGTCTCTTGTTGATACATATCCACCGTTGAGAAGGATGCTGACGTCTTGGCATGTGGCCACGCCAGAACAATGCACGTACCTGGAAACAAGGGGCTTCTTACAAAGGCCATTATTCAGGCCCAGTTTATACCACAAAGACCGAATACCTTAGGGAGTGTTCGGCGTCGCAAGTTTGGCCCTATATGCATCAGCTCCGAATCATTGTCTTTGGTCAAATGTTGGGTTTGCCCGGCTCCTGTGTTTTGGTGCCTTACGTTCCGCTTTACCGGCTAAGGTAGCACCAGGAGAACTACTGCGATTATGCCCTGGTTCATCCGGACGAGCACCTCAGTAGAGAAAGCCGAAAACTGACTGTCATGATATAGCGTGAGACTGGTCAACCACTCGATGACCTGTTGGAATGTTAGAATTCCTCCGCCTTAACGAAGGGCCGCTTTCCGGCCAGGCATGTACGCACCCCGGGATCGGGAGAGTGCGGAGCCACTAGGGGCTATCTAGTAGCCCCCATGTCAAACTCCTATGGCTAAGTGAAAGTGCTAAAGCATTATAGTCCGGTTGCCTCGCTCGCTCCGCTATCACCTCCTTAATAGGACCAAGATGTTGGGTTAAGTGTGAACGCGTGTTTTTGCGAGCACCTCCATATTATATGCGTGGGGGTTGAAGCCAACGGCTGCAATCTTTCAGGTTATACACATGTATATATAAACGGCCGCCCAGGAGGCATCATATTACTTTCAGGCAAAAGTATAAAAATAGCCTTATAAAACTATATAAAAGCATTTTCGCTTACAATGAGATTACATATCACTCAAACATAATATTTTTTTAGCACTGCGTCTCTATCAAACGAGCACCCTCAAGAACTTCTTCAAAGTAGTGCTCAGCAGCCATTCGGCCTATCGCCGAATCCCGCGCTGCAATAGTGGTGGCATCCATCTCCGCCCAGCATGCTTTAACACGGGCAAAGGCCATCCATGAGCCCTCTATGCACGCCAACCTCTTCATCGCATTGATGCGCGGCACCACGTCAAGGAACTGCTGCACCAAGCTGAAATAGCTGTTCGGTTTCGGCCTTTCCGGCCATAGCTGATCCACAACAGACCTCATGGAGCGTCCGGACAACCTATTCAGTTCGGCCCATTCAGCTAGTTGGTCAGTCAATGAAAGTGGACGCTCGGGAGAATGGAATTGTGTCCAAAACAGCTGGTCCACTTCACGGTCTGTTTGACCTTGGAAGTACTTGACTGCATCGGCAGCGCTCGCCGCCAAATCCATATACACATCCTCCGAACTCCACAGCCGATCCAGAGGGGCATACCGTGGATCTCCGAACTTCCTCCGCAACATAAAGGATTTCCCAGCTACAATATCCCCGGCTTCCCGTAGCTCCTCCTTTTTTGCCCTCATAGCAGAGCGGAGGTCTTTTCTCGTCGCAGGAGCCTTCTCAAGGTCCGATGCCTTCACCTGGTTTTCCTTTTCAAGAACCCGGCAACGGTCGGCGGTGGATTTTAATTCTATGGCCATCTTGGCCATCTTATCTCGGCTCTCGCCATGAGCGGCCTTCTCGGCTTGCAACTCCTCGGCCGCCTTCAAAGCAGCCGCATTACCCAACCTCGCTTGTTCCTTGGCTCGGGCAAGTTCTGCCCGCAAGGCTCTGCAGTCACAACATATTAAAGATACTAGCATCATGCTGCTCTTCCTATGTGGCGTTTACCAGATAATGACACTTACCCTGTGCCTCGTCAAGCCTTTTGTTAACAAGCTCGATGTCGGTGTCTGCCGCATCTAACTGCTGTTTTAAATAGGCAAACTCGCTAGTCCGGCTAGCCACCGGAGCTTCCATCACCTGCACATAGAGGCAGTATGATTATTACCTGGGAATATGATCCTCTGTTCGTCGTCGTTTCCGACGACCACCAGAGTCTCAGGGGCTACTATCTACACAGGGCACACCTAGCATGTGCAGGACTATTATACATTATTTTACGTACCTCAAAGCCTGTCAGTAGACTCATAAAATCTTTATGCAATCCGCTTTCGGCGGACAAGATTCTCTCCATCACCGTATTCATCAGCATACGGTGTTCATCTGAGATGGCCGCTCGCCCCACCAACTCCCTCAGAACATCCGATCGCGCACCAGACGGTGCCGGACTCTTTTGTCTGTTCTCTTCGGGAGCCGGACACTGGGAGCTTCGGGGGTCAATGGGATTATCTTCTAGCCTCACCGGATTCGGAGAGGCCCTCCGCGACGACACTTCGGGGTCGCCCGCTTCTGGAGCGGAGGAGTCCGGAGGAGGCGTTTCGCTCTCCATCATCTCTGGAAGAAGATCCCCCGAAGACGAACTCATTAGAGAGGGGCTAAGGCCCGAACTACAAAGATATATGCGGTGGTTATTTTCTCAGAAGAAAAAGATGGCATGTACTATTAAAGTATTTCGGGTCACTTACGACTCGCTGGAGGATTGATCCCCCGCGGACTTAGTGCGGCAAAAGCACCCCCTGAGGTAGGACCCTCTGTGGGAGACTTCTTCTCCCGTTTGGAAGCCTCGGCTTCCGAATCCCCGGGCGCAGTCCTTTTCCTCCTCCGGTCGTCTTCCTTCATGGAGACGCTCGCTCCCTCGGTTAGAATGGGCAGCGTTGGGGGCCCGCGTCCGCCCATATTATCCTCCCCGGTATCTTCCTTCAAGGGCTCCGGGCAGGGTGCGACCTGGAGCATCTTTTCTAGTACCGGATTTTCCAAACCCTCAGGGTGGGGGGCCAAACACCGAATTAACTTCGCCTTTGTTAGCTAGTCCTGGTCAAAAAGCAAACTCTCAGAGATAACTTCGTAACAAATGAGAGATAGTATGTTCGGCCGGAAGATTCCTTACATGTTCAGCAGCGCGGTTACTGCTCAGGCCCACGTCCTCGGTGATTTCCGAATACTCTACCTGAGGTCCGAAGAATGACTTGTACATCTCCTCGTGTGTCAGGCCGAGGAAATTTTGAATGACACGCGGTCCTTCGGGATTGTACTCCCACAAGCGAAGGGGCTGGCGTTTGCAAGGCTGGACTTGACGATCCAACATAACTTGTATTACCGCAACCAAACTAAAATATCCATTGAAGAGATCTCGAATGCGGCTTTGCAGAATAGGCACGTCCTTGGCTGGACCCCAGCTCAGACCTCTGCTGATCCATGCCATCAGTTGTGGTGGAGGGCCCGAGTGGAAAACAGGGGCGGCCGCCCACTTGGCACTTCTAGGAGCCGTGATGTAGAACCACTCCTGTTGCCACAATTCAGATACCTCTGGAATGGAACCTTTGGGCCAGGGGGCTCCCGTCATATTGCGTATTGAGGCACCTCCGCACGCTGCATGTTGCCCCTCGATCATCTTCGGCTTTACTTCAAAAGTCTTGAGCCACAGGCCAAAGTGAGGGGTAACCCGGAGGAAGGCCTCGCACACGACAATAAATGTCGTGATATGAAGAAAGGAGTCCGGAGCTAGATCATGGAAATCTAGCCCGTAATAATGCATCAAACCCCTAGCGAAAGGATCCAGAGCAAGGCCTAGACCTCGGAGGAAGTGGGAGACGAACACGACGTTCTCGTTGGGTTCGGGGGAGGGGACGGCCTGCCCTCGGGCGGGCAGCCGATGCAAAACCTCGTCGCAGATATCTGGCCTCCCTCAACTTTTTTATGTCTTCTTCCGTGACAGAGGAAGGCATCCATCGGCCTTGAAGGCTAGATCCGGACATAATTGAGGGTTCGGAGCGCCTGACCTGAACCTTGGGTGTTTGAACTTGAGCTGGGGGAAGGATTCGATTGAGCACGGGAGGGAAAAAGTAAAAACCTTTTCCCTTTATAAAGAGGGTGAATATCAAGTGTCCTCTCCGTGGCCGTTTGGACTTGCCTATAGTCTAGGAGTCCTAGAAGCGGTTGGGTTACCCACGCCCGTATTGATGAGAATCCCGGAATAAGGGGACACGATCTCTGCTTTAACAAGACATGCCAAGGAAACTGCCTCGCATAACACGCTGAGATGGGACAGTAAAATGATTCGAATAAAAGCTTGGCCGTGGTGTGATGTCACACTACGGAATACGTCAGCAGATTAGATTTGTGTAAATATTATTCTCTCTATGGCAATATGTGGAAACTTATTTTGCAGAGCCGGACACTATCTTTGTGTTCAAAATCTTCTATGAAGTGCTTGGAGGAGGAACCCGCCTTGCAATGCCGAAGACAATCTGCGCGCCGGACTCATCGTCATTGAAGCCTGGTTCAGGGGCTACTGAGGGAGTCCTGGATTAGGGGGTGTCCGGATGGCCGGACTATACCTTCAGCCGGACTCCTGGACTTGAAGATACAAGATTGAAGACTTCGTCCCGTGTCCAGAAGGGACTTTCCTTGGCGTGGAAGGCAAGCTTGGGGATACGGATATGTAGATCTCCTACCATTGTAACCGACTCTATGTAACCCTAACCCTATCCGGTATCTATATAAACCGGAGGGTTTTAGTCCGTAGGACATCATATTCATACACAACAATCATACCATAGGCTAGCTTCTAGGGTTTAGCCTCTCTGATCTCGTGGTAGATCTACTCTTGTACTACCCATATCATCAATATTAATCAAGCAGGACGTAGGGTTTTACCTCCATCGAGAGGGCCCGAACCTGGGTAAAACTTCGTGTCCCTTGCCTCCTGTTACCATCCGGCCTAGACGCACATTTCGGGACCCCCCACCCGAGATCCGCCGGTTTTGACACCGACAAAGTTAGTAACACGAGTCAATGCAGCACATACTCTTGTTGGCAGTATTTTCGAATCGCAAGAGGAAGTAGGTGTTGCAATAGAATGTGATTATCATGGCTCTTAAGTCCAAAAATCTTCTTCTCGGCAACATGGATATAACGTCGTATATCAGCTGCAAAGCCTTGTGGAAACGTGACTCCCATCAGGACTTGGAGAAAATGTTTCATCTGCTCAGGTGTCAAAGTATATTGTGCTGGAGGTATATACAATTTACCCTCTTCTACTTCAACAGGATGAAGGTCCCCCATAATACCCAAAGCTTGGATGTCTAGGCGAGAATTTGCGTTATCCTTTGATTTTCCCTCAAGGCCCAGAAGTGTGTTAACTATGTTATCACATACATTTTTTTCTATATGCATAACAACAAAATTATGACGCAACATCAGATCTTTCTAATAGGGCAACTTAAACCACACAGATCTTCTTTCATAAAGGGGAGGCGATTCACCTTCTTTGCGTTTTCTCTTTGATGTTTTCCTAGCAGCTGGATCTTTTCCAAAGGATGTTTCAAGATTTGCTGTCAAATCATCAATTTCCTCACCGATAAGAGGTATAGGTGCAGTCCTATGCTCTGACTTGCCATCAAATAACTTTTCATCTGACCTAAACTTATGGTTGGATGATAAGAACCTACGATGTCCCATATAACAATATTTGCTGCCCTTCTTTAATTGTAGAGAACAAGTGAGTGAATGGCACTCAGGACAAGCTACCTCACCCTGGGTAGCACACCCATGAGTGTAGCCTAAACCTGGAAAGTCATGTATGGTGCAAAGGATGGCAGCACGAAGATCAAATATTTCAGACTTAGAAGCATCAAATGTCTTTACACCATGGTAGTACATATCTACTAGATCGTCTACTAAAGGCTCAAGGTAGACATCCATATCACCACCAGGTGCCTTAGGGCCAGGAATGAGCAAAGAAAGGATGAAATTAGGCCGCTTCATGCACATCCAAGGAGGAAGGTTGTATGGAATCAAAAAGACTGGCCAGATACTGTAGGTACTCCTTGTCGTCCTAAATGGATTAAAGCCATCTGTTGTCGCAGCCAACCTAAAATTGCGACTGTCATTACCAATTAGTGGATGTTTGGAATCAAAATCCTTCCATAAAATAGCATCCGCTGGGCACCTAATCAGACCATCTTTGGTACGTTGTTCATCATGCCACCTCATGTCAGTTGCAGTTTTAGAGGACACAAAATACCTTTGAAGCCTTCTTTTAATAGGAAAATAGCGAAGAACCTTTTTAGGAACCCTATGTACCCTTTTCCCATCAGGACTCTTCTTTTCTGATTTCCACCTTGAAGTTTTACACTTTGGACACTGATTATCCTTATCAAATTCATTTCTGAATAGTACACAATCATTTTCACACGCATGAATATTTACATACCCAAGCCCAACAGATTTAACTATTTTCTTAGCTTCATTGAAATTTTTGGGAAGTACTGAACCTTTGGGGAATGCATCGCTAAGTAACTCAAGCACCATGTCAAAACTATTGTCACTCCATCGCCCAAGAAGTTTGTATTTAGAGTTCAAACATATCTTGCAAGGACACAAGATTTGTTTCCATTTGTTGAATTAATAAAAGCAAACTCTATAAACTTATCTACCCCCTGTACATACTCATTTGTGTGCCTACATGTAATTTTTTTTAGATATCAGAACAGTTCATGACATAATTATACCGCTTATGAGTTGAAAAAAAAGCTAATTTGATGTACCTAGGCTGAGACGACCACGTTTTGTCCATGATGCACCCTTAATATCAAATTTTCCAACTAATCTGTATTTGGCCAGTGCGGCAGTGTTAGCTTTGCATCCGTGAAGCTACAATCATTATGCAAGCAACAATAGAAATATCAAACTATCATTATTCAAGCAACAGAAACAACTGCATATGGTTCAAGTTCAGTAATACACAAGCAGACAACAATATATAGAAGGAAATCACAGGAGGAGCTGATGCTTACCTCACGGAACAGAGTATGGATGGGGATGAGTCTTGTGCAGAAATCGGCAGCAACGATGGCTCGCTTTGGGAGGGGCGCAGCTCGCAGGTCGAAGACTGACGGCGCCCAGGACGTTCTGAGGCGGCTGGAAGTCGGGGGTGAGCATCGGCTGGATGTGGGGGACGCGAGGACGGCGGATTCGATGTAGGGGTGGAGCTCGGGGGAGGCCGGGCGTCGGGCTGGAGCTCGACGGCGGCGGGGCGTCGGGGCGGTGCTCGACGGCGGCTGGGCGTCGGGGTGGTACTCGACGGCGGCTGGGCGTCAGGGTGGCGCTCGACGGCGGCTGGGAGATGGGGTGGAGCTCAACGGCGACTGGGTGACGGGGTGGAGCTAGACGGCGGCTGGGCGACGGGGTGGAGCTCGACGGCGGCTAGGCGACGGGGTGGAGTGCGAGGACGCGAGGACGGCGGCTGGGGCGTCGGGGTGGAGCGCGAGAACGGCGATGATGGTGGATCGAGCGTGAGGGTGGCGGCGGCAGGCACGGGTAGGGTTATGGAATTGTGTTTTTTTTGCTTGAGGTAGGAACTGGCTAGATTTGGGGATATTTTGCACGGGCACGCCGAAAATTTCGCCTCCTCGCGCCTAAATCTCGTGCCAAGTTTGCAACCTCTGGTCGATTGATACGTGTCAACCTACGCCGACACTTAACCCGTGCCCATACACCCTACATACGCCGACACATCTGACGTCGCTAAGTGCGTATCTACGCCAACTGATAAACTGTCAATCGCCACACATGTGCCGACACATGACGTGTTGTTAAGAAAACGCCGACTGATACGTGGTGGCTTTGTGGTTGATGACACTTACTGTGTCCACATTGATTTATCTTCGCCGACACATGATGTGAAGACATAACTTAAAAGATATGCCAACAGTTATTTTGTGGACATTAGTAGACCTTTGCCCACAGAATTGTGTCACCTAAACTCCACCGTGGTGTAGTGTTCCTGACCAGGTACTACAAAACCATCTGGCTGATCCATGTGAATTTCCTCCTTCAACTCTCCATTGAGGAAAGATGTCTTAACGTTCATTTGATGAACGAGAAGACCATGTGAGGCAGCCAGTGATAGTAGCACCCGAATTGTGGTCAATCTAGCAACGGATGAGTAAGTATCAAAGAAGTCTTCACCTTCTTTCTGGGTATAACCCTTGGCCACAAGCCGTGCCTTGTACTTTTCAATCGTACCATCAGGTCTAAGCTTCTTCTTAAACACCCACTTACATCCTACAGGTTTGCACCCATAAGGACGGTGAGATCTCCCAGGTACCATTAGCTAAGATGGAATCCATCTCGCTACGTACAGCTTCCTTCCAGTAGTCAGCATCAGGAGATGCATAGGCTTCTGAAATAGTCCTGGGTGTGTCATCCATGAGGTACACAATGAAATCATCACCAAAGGACTTTGCAGTCCTTTGTCTCTTACTCCTCACGGGAGTTTCATTGTCACCCTCAACAGGATTCTCAACGTGTTCCATCGCAATGGTGGGTTCAGGAATTACAGTGAATTCCTCACTAGATGGAGTAGGTATCTCCTGATTTGATGAACTCGACATATCCTTCATAGGAAATATCTCCTCAAAGAAAGTTGTATCATTCGACTCCATAATCGTACCAACATGCATGTCGGATACCTCAGATTTTATTATCAATAATCTATAGCCGATACTATGAAAAGCATAGCCTATAAGAACACAATCCACGGTTTTTGGTCCAAGCTTGTGCTTCTTGGGATTGGTATATTGACTTTCGCCAAACAACCCCAAGTACGTAGGTAAGAGAGTTTCAACATTTTTCTTTCCCATTCCTCAACTGGAGTCATGGTCTTATGCTTTGTGGCAACTCGGTTTAGGACATGACACGCAGTCATTAGCGCCTCCCCCCACCATTCCTTGGATAGACCCGAAGTTTTCTAAGAAAGAATGAAGTATTGGCATTGGTATTACCCTTTCAGAAGAAACAAAATGAAAGGTAAATAAAACAAAAGCAAAATAATGTAGTTTTCTAAGCAATAATAAATTAGTGGCATTGGTACTACTCTTTCAGTAAAAAAATAAAAAATAAAATAAAATAATCAAGTTTAAGAAAGGGTGAACTAGTTGCATTGATATTACCATGAAATAGGAAATAAAATGAAAATAAAACTAAATAAAAATGAAAAAAACTACACACAATTTACACAAGAATTGTGCTTCGTCATAATATGTAGGTATAAGCATATAATAGTGGATTGTTTTACAAAAAAATGAAGTTTGCTAGAGAAAGAATTAATTAGTGTCATTGGTATTCGATCCATGGCATCTCAACTTGTCCATATGAAAATAATGAATTTTTCTAATAAACAAATCAGTTACTGGCAATGGAACTATCATTTAAGAAAAAAACTAACAAAATTTACACAAAATTTACCTGAAAAATGTACTTTTTACAATATGAAAGAATAAGAGGACATTGTAGAATTTTCACAGAAAGATAGTTTCCTAAGAAGGAATGAATTACTGACATTGGTATTCTCCTTCAAGAGCAAAAGGAAATAAGTTAAAACAAAATCAAAGTAATGAAGTTTTCTAAGGAAGATTGAATTAGTTGCATCAGTATTACCATTTAAGAAGACAGAAAAGCAAAAGTACAAATAATGATCAAGTTTACACACAGTTTGCACAAAAATTACGCATTTTTATAACATGCAAAAATAAGCATATGATAGTCAAAATGGAATAATAAAATGAAATAAAACTTAAAAAAATCAAAATATTAAAGTTCTCAAAGAAAGAAATAATTAGTGTCATTCGTTTACCCTTATAAAAAATAAATTAAAAAATAATAAAAACAAACAATGTCAAAATTTGTGAACAATTAATATAGATATTGCACATTTTTATAATATGCAAGAATAATAATATAATAGTAGATTTTTCACAAAAGGGAAGTTTCCTAAAAGATATGAATTTGTAACATTGGTGTTATCATTAAATAAGAAATAAAATAAAATAATATAAAAATAGTTAAAATATCAAAGTTTCCAAGAAAGAGTGCATTAGTGGCATTGGTATTACTCTTTAAGGAAAACCTAAATAAATGAAAACTAAAGTGAAAACAATAAGGTTTTCTAAGGAAGAATGAATTAGTGGCATTGATATTACCCTTTAAGAAGAAACAATTAAAATAAAAGACTAAATAATGAGGTTTTGTAAGAAAAATCAATTAGTGACATTGGTATTACCTTTTAAGAAACAATAACTTAAAAAATCAAACTATGACATAATATACAAAAAATTGTGGTTTTATATTATGCAAAAATAAGTATATGATTGTGCATTTTTCCAAAAAGTAATTTCCTAAGAAAGAATAAAGTTTTGGCAGGTATTACCCTTAAAATGAAATAAAATAGAATAATAGCCAAATAAAAGTAAACACAATTAATTTTATATGGAAAATTGAATTAGTGACATTGACAATACCCTTTAATAAGAAAGAAAATGAAATAATAGCTAATTGTTACAAAATAATAAATTTTTATAAGAAACAATGAATTAGTACCAATGGTATTTCACATTAATAATAAATATAATGAAAAAAATTAAAAAAAATTATACACAACTTTACACTAAAATTGCACTAGACTTTTGTTGTATGCACAACAATCATGTAATAGTGTAATTTTATATGGATTCTCACTAACAATTATCTTTGGAGTCGGACACGGATCGGATGTGAATCCCCGGTCACAAAAGTGCTCTCCCTCCGTCCAAGCCCCACAGAGAAACGGAGCAAACTCCCAGCGCTCTCTTCCCGTCCCGCACCAAATTTCCGCCGCCGCCGCCGTCTCCAGATCCATGGCGCCCCCCGCCGTTCCCGTCCGGCCCTCCGCCCTGGCGGGCTCGCCGCGCTCCGGCCACCCCGACTGGGTCTTACTCAGCAAGACGGGACGCATCTCCGACGACCGGCACGAGACCACCGCCGGGTGCCGCACGGCGGAGGGCCAGGCCGTCGAGGTGTCCTTCTGCCTCGCCGACCCGCCGGCCGTCTCCCACTTCTCCGTCCACTGCCCCGGCCTCGAGGGCGACGACTACTCCGACACCCCGCCCTTGCTCATCTGCGCCGAGGGGGCCTTCGTGCTCTTCTCCGTCACCCTCAACGTCCCCGAGTGGGGCTCCGTCCACCACTTCGTCTACTCCGCCCGCGGCCCGTCCGGCAACCGCCCGTCGCTGCACCTGCTCCCGGAGCCGGACCCTTAGGTGCCAGCCTTCCAGTCCCAGCAGTTCGGCATCCTGCCCTGCGGCGGCGGCCACTTCGCCGTGGCTTTCCTCGATCGCAACTGGATTGACCATCGTGACTGCTGGGAGTATCGCGCCTACGTCTTCTCCTCCACCACGCGGGCATGGAGCAGAACCAAGCCGTCCATGCCGCGCTTGTCCGAGTCTGACAAAGAGTTGCTCGATAGGCATTACAGCTGCAAGCAGATCACTGTCGGAGAAAGCTCGCTGGGCTGGGTTGATCTCTTGTGTGGCATTGTCCTCCTCTGCAACCTCTTCGACAAGCGTCCCGTCATCAAGTACATCCCGTTGCCCGCGTCCAGGGTTCCCCTCGCCGACGAGGACGGTGTCACGGACATCGCCGCGGAACATCTATGCGATGTCTCATCCTGCGGCGATCTCATCAAGTTTGTCCAGATAGATTTCGATGAACCTGACTACGGAAGCAGTGGCATCGCTTGGAAAGCCACCACATGAAACAGGAAGCTCTCTTGGGATGATTGGCGCAACCGCCGCACGGTTGATGTTGCTGAAATCTCGGTCGACACGAGTTATTCTGCTTTGTTGCCTGAGCTGCTGGATGATGAGAACAAACAACTGGAGCTGAAGAATCTTATTTTCATTAACCCCACCCTGAGCATCCAAGATGACCATCTTCTCTACATAAGGGCCATGGTAAAGGCTCAAGATGACACGACATGGATTGTCGCACTTGACATGAAACATGCCTCTCTCAGTGCGCTAGTCCCAGTGTCCACCCAACCCTTCTGTGGTGTTACCATGTACTCTCCATGCGCCTTCCCCAAGTACTACCTCGACAACATGCCAGCAGGTCTGTTAATTATTCTGCCCTTTTTTTTCTATTCTCATGCTCAAAATGTGGTTTACCAACAATATAGTATGATGTTTTTTTTTTGGAATCTTGGTTAGCTGTTGGTTATGTGTGCTTGCATAGGAGAATGTACATCTGTATATTGACACTGTTGACATTAGATTGTGTAGCCGCTCTTCGAACTTGAAAATCAACTAGAGTGCCCATTGCCCAATCCAGTATACATGTTCATGTGTTGGAAACTAGCAAAAGGCATCAGCTGATGCTAAAAACAGTTGCAACCCTTATGAGCCCTTCTATAAAGACCTCATCCACGCAGGTAGACAACTTGTGCATTCGCCAACGAGTTTCTGTTTCATGTTGTTATTTAGGTGCAGGACTGCAGGTATGCAAGGTGATACAGCTACTGATCATGAGGGCATTTCATGTTTTTTGTGGGATGATTGCATACATAGTTAACTTCTTCTGACGGCGTAGTGCTCAATAACTGCTAGTGCTTGCTGAGGCGGTATTGGGTCGACTCATTTCGTTTATCTAACGAAACAGAACAGAGGCAAGGAACTGTAAATGCTAATTCAACTCCATTCCTAGAACCAAATTACAGTATCAACAGATAGGCGAGTTTCTTATCAAGTGGCTTTTAATTTGCACCACAAATTACCATAACCCAACCGGCTCTGGTAGTACAAAATGACTCAGCCATCACGAAAGTTCCACTGCAGTGACATCTGAACCTTGTCTAACTGCAGCTAGCTAGATCCAATCTCCTTCCATCACCATGATGTCTCCTGGCATGCCTGGTGGACATGCCGCTGCCCCGAGACACCATTTTTACCACTGTGGGGTGGCCTTAGTTGTTGTTGGGTCGAACCACGGCATGGCTCACGCTGCAGCTCTTCTTTTTTGTGGTATAGCGATGAAATGAAATTGTAAGAAGAAAGAGCAACTTTTACTCTATCCCAAAACACAATTGGTTCATGATCTGTGTATTACGATCCTATGGTGGCGTGGGAACTCTAGTCGAGGCCTTTCCCCATAGAAAACCTTTCCCTTGAGAGCAGTGGCGGAGCTACAAAAGAAAAGTTGGGCGGGCCAGAGAATACTAAGCTACCAAAGTATACCAAACAGGGCTACCAAATTGGCAGTAAACAACAATTTAGTGCACTGTTAGACAGTAAACAAGAACACTACTTTTGTTGTGAACTTGTAAACTGTAAAAGTGGCATCTGTTGTGAACTTGTAAAGTGTAAAGAACAGATCTTCAGTGGATTATTTATGCTTATTGGGGTCGAGTTTAGGGGATTTAGGGGATGATTTAACGAACAATGACCTAAGTTGAATTTAGGGGAATAAAATTGAGAATCATTTAAATCGATTTACGTATGCTGCTTGCAGGGATTCCGATCAGTAGTGATTCTGATGAATTCAGAGAAGAAGCTAGCTTTTTTTTTAGAATCATTCTGATGGATTGAGAGAAGAAGCTAGCTAGTTGGGTGCCTGGGTCGCAGGGTCGCCGCCTACCACTGCATGGTCGCGTGGGTCCCCTGAATAGATGTATGCCGGTTGGCCGTCCGTCCGTGGGACACTGTGTGTGCGGTGCTCCGGTGGCCGGCGGCCCGCGGCCGGCGTCGCGGCAGCCGGTGGCTGATGTGCTTTCTAGTTCTACTGTGCTATGAGACGGCGGTCGAAGTTGAACCCTGAGCCTGCATCGCTGTGAGTCTTACGCGTACGAGTCTGCTGCTTGCCTTCTCTGTATGGTGTTCGTCAGCGCTGTGTGCCGCAGTAGTATAAAATTTATTTTTTGCTCCGGACCTGGGCGGGCCATGGCCCAATCGGCCTTGCCGAAGCTCCGCCAGTGCTTGAGAGGTTTTATGCCTTTCATTTCCCATCTTCTGCATCTAACAGTTGTCTTGTTTAAATTTAGCAGAGGCAGACGTGGTCAAACCAGTGGTCAGGCAACTATACAGTACAAATAAAAGATCTCACAGGAGGCAAAAAGGGATACTCAACCCAAATACTACCTCTCAAGGGAATCCGGTGGCACGGGGTGAGCGAGCTAGAGGCCAAGAGCGAGCGTCGGTTCTGGACCTCCTGTTTCTGCATCGCCGGAACATTTACTTCTTTTTCTTCATAGTATTACCGATCATGGCAAAAGTGTTCTCTTATATCTATACTCGATGTAATAGAGTCAATGCCTGAACCCCTTTCCTAGTTTAAGTGCAAAAATTGATGTTGCTTCTGCTCTGACTATGTAAAAACAAAAGCATATCAGTTTATTAATTAGGGCCTGCCTCTCCTGTAAGCTGTGGTTATGTATATATATGTAAGGATAATGGTTGCAGTGGCAAGTTAGAAGGTCTCTTTTTTAATTATGAATCAGGTTTGCAGATAACATTGACAACATTCATAGCATTATTTGTCTGTTTAAATATATTTATACCACGATCCACTTGGCATCTCCGCCATCGACCATGTACAAGTTCAGGTTCTGCCGCTACTCCTGCCCTTAGTACTATGTGCTACCTGGTTCTGCTGGTGATGGTGCGATGTATGGATGATTTGCGATGCTAAGTGGCTGAACAGATTGGATTGACTATTGATTATTACAGTGTCAGTTTAGGAGGGAATAAATCGAATGATGGGCTGTCACATTCTGTTGTTCGTGTTTGCAGAGAGCTTCTTATGGTCCCAAGCTTTCTAAAATTTCAAGAACCCGCTCTGTAATATTGACCAGATGTGGTTAACACGGTGGTAAATTTACCAACTAATAACTGATGATTTTGTGAGCTGACTTCTACTTGTGTGCTGAACAGATCAGTCTCATGGATGAGCGATTCATGTACTTTTCTCGATAGATTTAACTATATAGTGCGGAGATATATGGATTAGTTCGTTTTGTGCAGTAGGGTAGCAAATGCACGGCGTGTCCCATCATGCCAGCCTACTTGGGTCCTCCAACGTTGTCCTAGATATCACCAAAAATAGGCATATAACTGTGTGAGTCCCCACTAGCACAGCACTGGGTCATGAATCCTTCCACTATCAAATCACTTGATTTTTTGCACCCAGTGATTGTCACCTGCGTTGTTGCAATAATGCTATACAACTATTGCTTCGATGCATTGTCCATGATTTATGTTGCCAAGTTTTGTGCAAAGAAGCTGGTGGCAAAGTACACGACACTCGTCGCTAATGATGGTAAGAATGTCCATTGGACAGAAGTGAATGCCCACTCAGGCGCTCATTTTAAATAACTTCCTACAGTTTCAGGAAGGTGGGGTGGTGTTCTTTTGTAGAGAAAGCACATCTAGAGGCATTAAGTGTTTTTCAGGTAAGTTTCACTAATAATGGGACCAATATACTTTTCTTTCACCTTGACTACTCCTGCTTGTTGTCTAAAGTAGTACAAAGGATTTATGTTTTACATTCTTTCCGCTATGGATTTTTCTCCCAATAGATACGGCTTGATCACATGTGTCATGTATGCTATCTCTAGTGATAAATGTATATAGACTAGCTCTATTCTGAAACTTCTGATTTTAGTTCAACTCATGTGCTTACACTGAATCAAGTTACCTCAGTCGGGAAACTTCTAATTTTAGTTAAGCTAAACATTGTATGATTTATTACTAATAATTGGATTTGTAACATCTTCTTGGGTAATTGAATGTTGCTTCTAATTCAGGTCCTATTAGCTTTCTATTTTTCATTTGTAAACTCTCATGTGGTACCTTTTCCTAGGGAAAGTCTAAGGTGATAATGAAATTTTCATGTGAACCTCTTTCATATTTTGATATTTTTATCTGGTTTGAACCAATTTGGGAAAGTCTAAGGTGATACTGAAATTTTCATGTGAACCTCTTTCATATTTTGATACTTCCAAATGTCTCATGTCATTTTGCTGTGCAACAACTGGCAAACATTCATGCAAAGTTTGGAGCCCAAATGTCCATTTGTTCGCAGGTCTTGGTCTCCTACCCACCTCTCCCTTCAAAAGTAAGTTCATATTTGATTATCATATTTCTCTTCTGTGAAAGATGAAAGGTCCGATGATTGTTTTTATCCAATTCTCATGGAGTTATCGCCGAGCGTCAGATGTCCGACTGACCAATCTGAGGTAGGTGATTGTCATCGTTCTTACAAATTTAACAACTTCCGTAAAAAATAATTAATTGGAGCAGTGAAGTGTTTGGCTTTTGGTTTAATGTACATGTTAGATTTTTAAAGCTGAAGGCCGAACCGATTGAAATATTTTTGTAGGAATATTTGCAGCATATTCGTTACATGTTTATTTGATTTTAGACCTCTTACAAATTGTCTAATGTGATTGTATGCATATATATTCACTCACATAATTGCAAATTCAAGAGCGTTTGGGTGCTTTGGGGAATCTAAGAAAGTCATAGTATCCATGTTATATACTTACTATCTTTGTCTCTGTATATTCTAGAATACATCCTCCGGAAGAAAAGAAAAAAGATCCTTTTGAAATTAACTGAAGAATTAAACATCGATACGTGCGTATAATCCTATGTGCGAAAAGCATGCACTACTACTAGTATTAAGAGGCCCTGAGTTTAGTTTTCGCCCCGCGCGCCCAAAATCTGAGGACCGGCCCTGGCACCGGCTCACAATCATGGCCGCTCGTTGCACGGTGACGTCTTCACAGCATCGGCTCGCAATCATGGCCGCTCGCGGCATAGTGGCGTTGTCGCAGCACCGGCTCACAGCACGGCAGCGGCAACACGGCCTCATAGCACGGTCGCGCCCACGCAGCACCCGTGCACCGGCTTGCAGTCGTGGTCGCTCGTGGTACAGTGGCGTTGCTGCTGCACCGGCTCACAGGACAGCAGCGGCGACGGCAGCACGGCCTCATAGCATGGTGGCGCCCACGCAGCACCCGTGCACCGGCTCGCAGTCATGGTCGCTCGTGGTACAGTGGCGTTGTTGCTGCATTGGCTCGCTGCACGGCCCGTCGTCGCAGCACCGGCACGGAACACGGCTCGTTCGTCGCAGCACCGGCTCGAAGCATGGCGGCGCCCTCGGAGCACCGGCTTGCAGCACAATGGAGTCGTCGCAGCACCGGCTCGCAATCATGGCCACTCGCTTTTTCTATAATGCATAGTCGGCATGAATGGATTGGTACTTGACTGAATTAGAAGTACGTATCTGGTTCATGCGTGGTTGCTGGAATAATATTGGAGTAACTAGCTAGTAGCTTTGTGGAGTTGATGCACCTAACGTAACATGCGAAACGGTGCGTCGTGGCCTCAGCACTCAAGCAAATAAAAAACAGGCGGACAAAACGGACTTATGGATCGATCGGGTGGCTAGGCACCGGCTAATCCCGCGCGCGGATCAGCTGGCTAATTTGTAGCAGCCGCCAAATTATAATCTCTAACCTTAAATTGGATTGGGCTCCGGTCAGGAACACATGATGTCCTATCTCATCTTCTCTCTCCCCCAGGCCCGTTGAGGAGGGTGTGCGGGTCCCCAAAATCGTAGGGGCCCCGATCAGAGGAAAAAACATAATATGATCCGATTTATGCACTGGCTTTTTTTTTTGAGGATTAAGCCAGCTTTATTAATCAAAGTCCACAGAAAGTGGGATACAAGATAGGTCATGGGGTTGGCCAAGCCACAGATGACACCCCGGTCCCCTTCTAAGAGAAAATCTGGCTAGACTATGTGCTTCATAATTTACAGCACGGCACTCAAAGGAAAAAATGCATTGAAAAAGGGTAGCTCGAAGACTAATCTCGGACAGACTGGCACCGTATTGCCCTCTACTACCCGAGTTTATATCACAGACAACTTGCTTGCAATCGGAGGCCACTCTGTAGTTGTTGATAAGAAGATCCTTTGCCAAGCACATTGCCTCCCTGCATGCCAGAGCTTCCAGTCAAGCCGGATCGTCCACTCCCTCCACCACTAGGGATGAACTCCCTAGGTAATTTCCGTTTGAATCACGGCAAACTGCTGATGCTGACCCACCTAGCCCCGGTCGTACTGCAGCGTCAACATGGATTTTTGCATACCCCAGCGGAGGCGCCTTTGGTCGCTGCGGTCCCAATGGAGCATTAGGTGCATTTGTTTGTCTGGCTGTCGGGCGGATCACATTAAGCTCGTCACGGTATCTGTTGATGAAAGTCTGTGTTGCTTGAGGACTCTGAAAAATCCCCTCATGGATCGCCTTGCGCCTCGCGTGCCAGATTGACCACAATGTAATCGACAGGAGGACAAACTCGTCATGTGTGAGGGAATCAATAAGCGCAAACAGCCATTGCTTTGCTTTAGGCTCTGACAGCGCCATCATTTTATGTGCAAGTTCCTCATCCACCAAAGCCCATACACATCTGGACATTGTGCATTGAATCAATGAATGTTTCCACGAATCCGGCATCCTGCATAGCCCGCAGCTGCTAGACGTCATCATATGGCGGTGGGCTCGCACGTCCTCGGTGGGTAGGGAGTGTTTTGACAGTCTCCATAGAAACATCCGGACTTTGCCAGGAACTTCAGTTTTCCAAAGTTTCTTCCACATCCCTTCCTCTGACTGCGCTGATGACGTTCCTGGTGACCCATTAAGCCATGCCTCACGGCGTTGTTTAGTTTCTGAGAGCATTCTATACGCTGATTTAACTGAAAAGGTGCCTTTGGGCTCGAAGTTCCACGACCAGAAGTCGTCTACATTACGAGTACAGAGAGGAATGCCCATTATGATATTTGTGTCCATTGGCATGAAGACCTCGTTCACCCTTTGCTTGATCCAGGTAGATGAAGTTGGGTCTATCAATTCTGACACAAGCTGCGGTGGGTTCGCCGAGATGCACCCACAAGGCCGGAGCATTTCTTTTCTTGGGAGCCAATTATCTGTCCATATGTTAATAGTAGCACCGTTTCCGACTCGCCGTATCAGCCCCTGTTTCAAGACGTCACGGCCCTCAATTACTGCTCTCCATATTTGGCTCGGATGACCCCCCCAAAGAGGCTTGCAGGATATCCACATTCGGATAATATATGCTCTTTAGTAGTCTGGCACTGAGAGAGGTGGGTTCCTGCAAAAGTCGCCATGCCTGTTTTGCCAACGTAGCTAGGTTAAAAAGCTCGAAATCTTTAAACCCAAGGCCACCCATGCCCTTCAGCTTAGTCATAGTTTCCCAAGATACCCAGTGTGGCTTTCTTTTGCCGTCCTTCAAGCCCCACCAAAACTTCCTGAGTAGCATATTAAGGTGCTCACATAAACCTCTCGGTAACTTGAAACATGACATAGAAAAGACAGGGACTGATTGTGCAACTACTTTTACTAGGACCTCCTTGCCTGCCGCAGACATGCAATTCTCAATCCAGCCTTGTACTTTGCTCCACAGTCGGTCTTTCAAATACTTAAAAGCCCCATTTTTCGAAGTACCAATATCAGACGGCATACCAAGGTATTTTTCATTCAGCGTCTCGTTTGGAACATTCAGCATAGTTTTTATCTCCAAACGCGTGCTATCTGCAACCCCTTTGCTGAAAAAGATTGAAGGTTTATTATAATTGATCCTCTGACCTGAAGCGTGACAATAAGCTTCCAGAGCTAGGTTCACCTCGGTAGCACCCACACTGTTGGCCTTGAAAAACAGCAGGCTGTCATCTGCGAAAAGGAGATGGTTTACTGGTGATGCAGAATGTGCTACTTGTAGACCATGTATGTTTGATGACTCGTCTTTGGATTTTAGGAGGCACGAAAGGCCCTCTGCTACTATCAAGAACAAGTATGAAGATAGCGGGTCCCCTTGTCTGATTCCTCGGGATGGCTTGAACTCTTCTAGCTTTCTGCCATTGAACATAACTGAAAAGGAAACTGTGCTGACCAAGCCCATGACAATATTTACCCAGTTTTCAGAGAAACCCAACTTGAGCATAATGGCACGAAGATATTCCCATTCAACTCTGTCATACGCTTTCATCATGTCAAGCTTGAGTGCACATGATTGATGTTTCTTTGCCTTGTTTCTCTTCATGAAGTGCAAACATTCATACGCCGCTATGACGTTGTCAGTAATCAACCTCCCCGGGACAAAGGCCGACTGTTCCTCTGAGATGATGTCAGGTAACACTAACTTCAGGCGGTTAGAGATCACCTTTGATGCTATCTTGTAGAAGACATTACACAGACTGATGGGACGAAACTGTGTTAGCAAAGATGGGTTTTTACCTTTGGTATTAGGACCAGAACAGTCTCATTGATACTCTCCGCAGATTCGGTGCCCTCCACAATTTTGATCACCACCTTTGTCACATCGTTGCCACATAGGTCCCAGTGACGCTGAAAGAAGTGTGTTGGGAAACCATCTGGGCCAGGTGCCTTCACTGGAAACATCTGGAAAAGATCTTTTTTAACCTCATCAGCACTGTACGGGGCGTTGAGAGAATCGTTCATTGCTTGCGTCACTTTAGATGGGACCGTATCAAGAACTTGTTCCATGTTTAATACCCCCTCTGAGGTATAAAGATTTTTATAAAAGGACGTGGTCATCTCCTCCATTTCCTCCAAATTATCTATCACCTGGCCATCCGGACGTTGAAGCTATTTTATTTGGTTTTTCCTCCTCCTCCTGCTGGCTCGCAAATGAAAAAAATACGTATTTTTGTAGCCATGAACCAGCCACTCCAGCCTCGCCCTTTGACGCCAAAGGATCTCCTCTCCATGGTATAGTTCAACCAGCCTTTCACAAACCTTGGTTTCTGCGTGCGTGGGCCCGACTCTCCCCGGGGTCCCTCGAAACTCCTGTAGCAGTAGATTGAGACGGGCGATTTCTTGTCGCACGTTGCCAAAATGTGATCGTTCCCAGGAGCTCAAGTCTCCCGCCGGCAAATTTGACTATTTTGACCTATGGACGAAATCAATTCACAAAATGAACTGCCCGTGAAACTATTTCACAGCACTGACCCTTTTGTGTAGCGCCCGCCACGCAGGCGCCACACCCTACGGTGCAGCGCCCAGCTCGGCGGCGTTGCACGCCAGTCCACCGTGGCAGTCCTTGGGCCCGCACCCAGCAGTGCAGCGCCTCCTAGCTAGGCGCCACACATGTAATGTGCAGCGCCTAGCGTTCGGGCGCTGCACTGTGACTTATCCGGCGTCTGGGCCCCCCTCCCCCACTCCCCCCAACCCGAGCTTTGCCCCCTCTCCCACTCTCTCCCCCTCTCAAATCCTCTCCCAAAACTTGCAAATTTGAAGAATTTGTCCATGGATTTCGAAGTCATACCCTCCCTCAAGGTAATCTTCTCCGATCCCTTGTTTTGATCCAAGTAATGCTAGTTTGGGAAACCCTAGTTTTGTTTGGATCTAGAGATTTGCATGGAGATGTGAGATCTTTGTTTGCCAATTTCCTATGATTAGGCTTTGTTAGTATGTTAGGGTTATTCTTATGGGTGTTCTTATGTTGGTGCTAGGGTTATGGTTAGGGTTATTGTTAGGGTTATGGTTAGGGTTAGGGTTATGGTTAGGGTTAGGGTTGTTGTTTGATATATATATTAGGGTTTGTATTCCGTGTTAATCCTTAAATTAGTACTCATGGAAGCAATGTTACGATGTGTTGTCTGAATGCTTATAGGGATGGGAAGAACATGTGTGTTTGTTCATCATGGGGACAAAGACGCCTTCTTGAAAGGCAATATTGAACCGGATCCGGATGAGCTAGATATGTTGTTTGATAGTAGTCCTAGCTATGCGGAGCTCTTGCAACAAGTGAGGAAAGATTTGAATTGGATGGACCCTGGTGATATCGTTGAGTTGGAGGGAAGGCATAATGTAGGTTTTGGAATGCACATCCGTTGGAAGACAATGCGTATCAACTCGGAGCAACGTTGGGTTGCATACAAGGAAACGGTGGCCGATTCACTTGACAAGGCTCTTGAGTTATTTGCAACGAAGAAGGTTGATTCAAATTTGCATTTGGACTTGAACCGGAAACCCTCCCCTTTGGTTGCTAGTAGCCCCCCACCCTTGAAGCGAGATGAAATTGTTGAACCTCTTTTGACCCAAGAAGTGAGGCCAACATTGAGCCCGTTTACAAACAACCAAGATGAAGCTTTGCAAGAGGACAATGATGAGTATGCAAACGATGACAATGAAGTTGATCTCCATGACAACAATGTGGGTGATCTTGACAAATATCATTTGCAAGAGACAATGGACCATTCCATCCCTTTTTCCCGTGCATATGCATCGGATTCGGATGACGAAGGTCCCGATGAACAAGTTGATGAGGAGGGGTTCACGGTGAAGGAGGCCGAAGCTTTCGAGAAGGTATTCGGTCGGGATCACAAGACACCATCGTTCAAGGATGTTAGTCTCGCGGATGAAGCCGTTGTGGATGGTGGCAAATCTATATCTCTTGGGGTTAGGCCAAGCTCTCACCGTGATTTGGGAGACGACAAGAACCGGATTGGTAAAGGGTGTAAGTTCGAAACCTTCTTGGAATTGAAGATGTGGCTCGACAACTACTCGGTTACGCATTATCGTCCACACAAGGTGGTGCATTCGGACGTCAATGTGCGCTACACGGTTGCATGTGCATGTGAAGATGAAATATGTCCGTGGATTGTGCGTGCAAGACCATGGAAAGGAGGTCCCGCTTGGCACGTAGTGAGTTGTGTGCCAACTCACATGTGCCGAGGCAAAAGGGTGGATGGCAAGATTGTGTCCCAAGACCACAGACAACTCACGTCTGAGTTCATCGCTTACAGGCTCTCCAACTCAATATCCACACTTCCAACAATGAGCGTCCGACATGTCATTGACCTTGTGAAAGCCATCTTTCATTACAAGGTGAAGTACGGCAAGGCATGGAAGGCGAAGCAAGCCGCATTTAAGATGTTGTATGGTACTTGGGAGGAAGCATACAACCGAATCCCTAGGTTGTTGTTAGCCATGGCCGCCACAAACCCGGGCATGGTTCATGTTGTCGAGCCTCATGGGCACCAAACAACGGTTTATGAAGGAAAGAAAGTCCGAGTATTTGGCCGTGCATTTTGGGCGTTCGAGCAATGCGTGAGGGCTTTCGAACACTGTAGGCCGGTCATCTCCATTGATGGCACGTTCTTGACCGGACAATACAAGGGCACCTTGTTGGTTGCGATAGCAAGTGATGCCAATAACCGGGTGTTGCCATTGGCATTTGCTTTGGTTGAGGCAGAGAACAATGACAACTGGGAGTGGTTTATGCGTCTTTTGAGGATGAAGGTGTTACCCGCTCAAAGGAAAATTTGTGTCATATCGGATCGGCATGCAGGAATTCTTAACGCAGTGGAGATTGACATTCCCGGGCATGCTCCGTTGCACCATCGATGGTGCATGAGGCACTTTTGTTCGAACTTCTATAGGGCATGTGGCCTTAAGGAGTTGGCCGATGATCTTCAAGATTGTTGTCTTGCTTTCTTCGAGAAGCGGTTCGCCACTTTGTTGAACAAATTGCTCGCACACAAAAAACTTGATCACGGGGGTCAAGACTTTATGAATAGGCACATTCCCCACCGGAACAAGTGGGCACGTGCTTTTGATGAAGATGGCCGAAGATACGGTCAAATGACAAGCAATATGGCCGAATGCTTCAATAGGGTGCTCAAAGGTGCACGTGGATTACCTGTGACGGCAATAGTTCAATACACATTTGACAAGATGAATGCGTACTTTCTAAAGTACTCAATGGAAACTGATGCACAGATAGCGGGTGAGAACCCGCGCAAGTACAAGTACAAGTTCCCACCCAAGGTTGATGAATGGTTAGAATTTCAATCACGAAAGGCGGACTCAGAAGAAGCTATATTATATGACAACGAAGAGTGGAAGTATGAAGTGAAAGAGCCAGGAGGAACCACAAACGATGGCCGGCAACATGGAGGTCGGGCTTTCAAGGTGTCGTTAACACAATGTGATTGCTCTTGTGGGAGGCCATTGTTGCTTCATCTCCCATGCTCACATTTGTATACCGCCGGTCGCATTAGAAATGTGGACATCAATCACCCACGCACCGTGAGGGAGTTGGAGTTCTCAATCATGACGGTCAAGAAAACATGGGCTCCCCGCTTTCACCCATACTTTGACCAATCACAATGGCCGGAGTACCATGGAGTTCAACTATGGCCGGATCCGGAGTTGAAGGTTGTTAAACGTGGTAGATGTAAAACAAAGCGTTTTAGAGGCGACATGGACGGATGGGGCCATGGTGGCCGCCGCAAAGCGGGAAACGATCAATTCCAAGAGCCTCGTGAGAGCTCCCGTTGTGGGGAATGCAAAGGTCATGGCCACAACAAAAGAAAATGTACGAAACCAAGGAAAAGGTCCAAGAAAAATGATGCAAGCACTAGCCAACAAGGAGCTACACAAGGGAGCCAACCAAGTGGTAGCCAACAAGTGCCAAGCCAACCAAGAGGTAGCCAACAAGTGCAAAGGCAACAACGTGGTAGCCAACAAGTGCCAAGGCAACCAAGTGGGAGCCAACCTAGTGGTAGCCAACAAGTGCCAAGGCAACCAAGTGGGAGCCAACCTAGTGGTAGCCAACAAGTGCCTAGCCAACCAAGTGGTAGCCAACCTAGTGGTAGCCAACAAGTGCCTAGCCAACCAAGTGGTAGCCAACAAGTGCCAAGCCAACCAAGTGTTAGTCAAAGAGGATCTAGGCAACAAAGAGGTCAGCAACTAGGACTTACAAGAGGCCGTGGTGGTGGTAGAGCTCGTGGTGGTGGTGTTGGCCGTGGTGATGGTCTTGGCCTTGGTGATGGACTTGGCCGTGGTGATGGACAAGGGCAAGGTCGTTATAGAGGAATGTTTGGATACCTCGATGGACCATTTCCGTATGTTGCTCACTAACTATAATGTTTCAAATGTTCTTGTTTTCCATATGTTATTTTTTTCATATGTTCCATTTGTTTGTATTGTCTTTACTAACCATTATGTTTCACTCATTGTAGGTATGGCGGCTTCCCAACCCAACAAACCAACAATGAAGGAGGATGGCGAAGATGAGATGGCGGGATGGTGGGAGAAGGCTGCGAAGAAGCTTAGAGAGGAGGATGCAGCCAAGCTAAAGAAGAAAAAGGAAGAGGAGCTTGAGGAGAAGAGTAAGGAAGAAGAGAGAGCGTCAAATGCGATGCGCGCTAGCACCGAGGCGCCACACTGTACAGTGCAACGCCCAGTAGCTAGGCGTTGCACTGTAGAGTGTGGCGCCTCGGTGCTAGGCGCTGCATGGGCTGTAGCTTGCAAACAGAATCATTATCAGGTAGAGATGAGGAAGGGAGAGGGGGACTTGGTGCACCCAGAGGGTGATTGTCATGGTTCAGAGTTCAATGTGGTTGAGCAGGGAGTTGAGGTCACCCTCAAGGATCCAGACCAGTTCAAACATGTCGAGACTGCCAATGTGAATGATCAAGATGAGGGCTTTAATGGTGAAGCTAATGAAGATCAAGTTCAACATTATTAAGACAACAAGTGCAACATAGAGGACCAAGTTCAACATTGCTAAGATGTCAACTCCAAGTTCAACATAACTAAGACATACAAAGAGGATCAAGTTCAACATAGAGCTACCACAAATAAAGGACTATGGCTAGTTCCTAAGAAGAGCTAGTTCCTTGAGCGCTTTTTGGCTGCTCCCCCCCTCTTGTTGGCTAACTTCTTGACCTTCCTAGGAAGAGGAACACGCTCCCGCTCTGGCTCCGGTTCCTCCACGTCATTGACATCGTCATCCAAATAGTCATCCAAAGCCGCCATCCGCGAGGTGCCGACCGTCCTTTTGCCTCTTTCGGTGAAGTCTTCAGGTGTGTACTTGTTGATTCCCTTTCTAGGCTTTAGTATGTATGCAGACCTAACCTGGTACGCCCCCAAGGTCATATCATCATCAGCAACCTATGCATCAACAAAAGATATGGAAAGACCGTGTGTGAGGATATAGTTAGCAATGCATCAACAGTTGGATATATATGCTCATGCCATACCTCTTGGGTGACCACACCCACATCCTCATCCTCCAAATGATCACCATGGCTCTGGCCCGAAGCGGGATCTGATGGTGTCGCCGACCTAGACCGTTCTGGTGATACATACTCGGGGTCACGACAACCAAAAAGGTTTGATAGCCGCCTTAACTTTTGGCCCTGGCGCTGCAACATGTACAAGTGAATGAGACATCGAACGTAGCAACACATGTTAAGTGCTAGTTTGAAGGAGATGTGAACCTTGATGAATGCTCGAAGTGCACCTTCTCCATCGCTTTTGCCAGCCGGGGTTGTTTCAAGAATAGTCTCGGTCTCATCAGCTGCTTTCTTGATCTGGGCACGCTATGAACAGAAATGGTATTAACGTGTTAGGCAAGAGAAGATGTGAATAGTGTGAATGAAAAGCAAAGAGGGCAAATACCACAAAGTTCATCATTGGAGCTGAAGGGATCACTGAGTTGCCTTTCCTGACTAATGCGTTGTACTGGTGTTGGGCTACCTCATCAAAAACAGTGGGTTCTTCCAAAATCTCCTCAGCATACGCCGGCTTGCATACCTCCACACGGGTACTTGCAAGAAACCATGTGAGATAGTTGTTGAACGCTATAGGGCAGTGCTCACGAAGCTGGACTCCTTTTCCAGCCCTAGCTTGCTCCACACTAAGCGCAAACTGTACGACATACTTTCTGTGATGCTTGGCCCAATCCTTAATCTTCCGCTGCCTTTTCCTATCCAACTTGCAAGTTAGAAACATAATATTAGTAGCATCGAAACCGCCGAGAAGCTGCTAAGTACTCAAGGTTAATTATATCTTACGCATGTAGCAACTTGTCCGTGTCCTCCCACTCCGGCGGATGTGCCTGGAACAAACCAAACTGACGGCGCACTCGATGTGGGAGGTGAAGCTCAACCGCCCAGTTGCATATGAGTGGGCACTGCATACGCCAGAGATCCCTATCCCTAGTGCACATCGGATTCAGCCTGAACTCTAAAGGGTTACCAAAACTATCTCCTGTTCCATACGGCTCCCATATCACCTGCAAAATGGGATAGAATGCAAAATTGATATCGAGTTGCAATAGAAGCATCATAATCACTTATGCCATGTCAATTCACCTGCTCAGGCGTGATCGCGTCAAGCTCACTCTGGTACAACTTGTACATGATCGAGGGATCATCTGTCGTCTCATTTATCACATCCCACTTGTAAGCCCAAGTGGGTAGCCGTAGTAGGTCGCCTTTGTCGTCCCAATCATCGTACTTCACCTTCTTCGGACGTCCAACCGGCAAACGCTCCCAGCTCCATATGGAAAGTGCGAGCAAACAACCACCAATACCTCCAGATGACCTACAACAGGCTTCGTCCAACTGCACATAAAAGAGAACATGGTTCAATTAAGAGCAAGATCGCATTCATAATGTAGAAATGACGTGAAAAAGAAACAACTTCATACCTGTCTATACAAGTAAGCCAGTGTCGCCGAACCCCAACTCCATTTGCTATCGAAGACGGTCAACGTCTTCAACCACATCCATGGAGCATTCTTGCCTGTGCCATCAGCAAACATAGCCCTGGATATCACATACCACATGTAGACACGAGCATATATCTTGACCGTGTCCTCATCAGCTTCCGGTGGGCAAGTACCAAAGTGCTCAGTAATCCACGTGAAAGTAGCACCGGCTGCGACTCTTTCCTTCTTCTTGTTTTCTGCTGCTGGTTCCGGAGGCTCCGGAGGAACCATACCGATAAGGGCATGCATCTGCGCGCGCCACCCATCGGAGTCTGTGCTCATACATAGAGGATTCCCATCGATAGGAAGACCGGTGATCATAGCAATATCCTGGAGCGTCACTGTCATCTCCCCGGTCTGTAGATGGAAACTATGTGTCTCCGGCCGCCAATGATCAATAAGCGCGGTGAGTGCTGGAGCATTGTTGGGTGGCGTCGACCGTCTGACCATATGAATGAAAGGGAGAAGTCCTGTCTCCCTTACATACGGTGTGTATTGCTCATCATAGCGCATCCACCCAAGGGTGACCCCGTGAGAACGAAGCTTCAAAGGTGCAAGCGCCTACAAACAAACAATTCATAACATTACATATGGGGCATTTGTGTTTGAAATAAATACGAAATTCATAAAACAGGCCACTTTCATTATTACCCGCTGCTCCACCGCCATAGCGTACGACCGGTGTTGTTTGTCCCAGTGATCATCGAGAAGCCAAACCATCCTAACAATTTTGAAAGAAAGCTTTCTTGTCAACACGATTATCTTTTCAATACAAATAAACTAAAGTACGCCTACTAGATGCAAAATACAAAGCATATGTATCCAAACCATTCTTGCCAATACAAATGCAATTTCAATAAACTAAACTAAGCCTACCTCATGCAAGATTCAATACAAATATCTTTTCCATATAAATAAAATGTCAACCTATGTATCCAAACTATATAAATAACATGTCAACCTATGTATCCAAACCACATTCTAGTCTAACAAGGGTTCCCCAAATCTAATACATGCAAGATTCAAACAAAAATTCCCTAAATCTAATACACACAAGATTCAAACAAGGGTTCCTCAAATCTCCGAAATAGCATACATTCTATGGATAGAAAGAAGGGGATCGGAGAAAAGTACCTTCTAGGATGGATTGGTGAAGGAATCCACGGGCCAAATCGTCAGATTTGAAGATTTTTTAAGAGGGGATTGAGAGGGGGAGAGGAGGAAGCCGCCGGCCGCCTGTTCTGTAACTCCTCTGGAACGAATGGGTGGGGTGGGGGGCAGCGGGCGGCTGGCATCTAAGTCACAGTGCAGCGCCTGCGGGCCGGGCGCTGCACATTACGGTGCAGCGCCTAGCTCTGAGGCGCTGCACTGCTGGGTGCGGGCCCAGGGGCTGCCACGGTGGACTGAGGTGCAACGCCCCCGAGCTAGGCGTTGCACCGTAGGGTGTGGCGCCTGCGTGGCGGGCGCTACACAAAAGGGTCAGTGCTGTGAAATAGTTTCACGGGCAGTTCATTTTGTGAATTGATTTTGTCCACAGGTCAAAATAGTCAAAATTGCCTCTCCCGCCACCGCCTGTAGCTTGTCATGCAATGATTGCACCGAATCAACATTGCTTTTTTCCCAGCCTTCTGCCAATGTTGTCGCTAGAGATTCTTCTCGCTCCTAGGCAAGCTCATATTTAAAAGCCTGTGGGACCCTCCTGCATGCATGCATGTCGCGTAGCGTTAGAAGAATTGCTACGTAATCCGAAGATGCCGCTAGCTTGTGCTCAAGGACGGCCGCTGGGAAGGCGATACTCCATGCTGGATTTGTCACCGCTCTGTCCAATCGCACTCTAGTGAACGTGCCTCCAGTCACCTTCTTCTCCTAGGTCCAATTATTACCAGTGTATCCAATATCCGACAAGCCACACGTATCAAGTGCATCCCGAAAGCCATCCATCTGCGCCTGGCTTCTCATACCTACTCCATCATGTTCATTCCCATGAAGCACTTCATTAAAATCACCTAATACCACCCAAGGCAGGTTGGAAGATCCAGCAATACCTCGTAGTGTATCCCATGTTTTGTAACGTTCGCTGACCTGGGCTTCGCCATATACAAAAGTAACTCTAGTTGGTATGTCAACAAGCTCACCCACCATAGCATCAATATGGTACTTCGAATACCCTAAAATTTCAAGCTTTGTTTCCTCATTCCAAAAGATTCCAAGACCACCACTCCTACCGGAGCTACTTACAGCAAAACTTTTATTATAACCTAAAGACACAGCCATATTCTCCACCCTGGAGCCCTCGATCTGAGTTTCAACAATGCAAAGGATCGAGGGGGCAATTTGCCTCGCTAGATTGCGAAGCTCACGCACTGTCACGGGTTTGCCAGCCCCGCGACAGTTCCAGCATAAGTAACTCATTGCGCTCGGCGCGACTCCTCGAGGGAGCCCGCCAAACACGCATTGGGTAGGTTGTTGCTGCCTAAAGGCTTCATATTTCCATGCTCAAACATCATCACCGTGGCATTGGTCCTCTTTGGTTCTTGCTTGGAATCTGGGCTAGGGGGTACCACCGCAGGAGGCAAAGCGAGGAGCTGCTGTCCATTATCACTTTTTGTTGCTGCAAGTTCTGGTTCAACCGGGCTTCCCATGTTTACTTGCATAGAGCCACGCTTCCTGTTACTTTCAGCATCTTTCATCAGTACGTCATCAGGTTTAGGGTTAACCACATCCTGCTCCATCCAATCTTGGCCGTTTCTTTGGCTCCTCCCTCGACCTGCACCACGGCCTGCACGGCCTCGGCCTCTGCCTGCCCCTGTTGAGCTCCCAGCTCCCGGGCCACGACCTGGCCCTCTGAACCATTCAACTTGAAGGTTTTTAAAGACAAGTGCCGAAGGGGGATGGATCCCATTGCCGCACTCTTTGTACAGGTGCCCAAGCATGCCACAAACTGCACACCAGTCTGGCAACCTCTCGTACTTCACCCGGAAGATCTCCCTCTTCCTCTTTATCACCAAAGAAACCGCATTATTTAGGGGTTTTGTAACATCCACTTTGATTCTGACCCGGAAGAAGTTACCTTCAAAATCCTGAGACTTAGGTTCCGCAAAGATGAAATCCCCAATAGTTGCCGCCAAAGACTTAATCAGGCCAAAAAAGAGCTCTGGTAGGTCGTGAATCTGAATCCACATCTCGATCTTGTTCAGCTCTATCGATGATGGCCTAGTGATTCCATCATACGGCTCTATGATGACTGCCTTGCCCTTGAACGTCCATCTTCCATTACTCTCTCCCAATCTCTCAAGCAGGAGAATTGCAGCGTGTATAGGTTCTCTTCGAGCGGCCAGAATTTTACCTCCTTCGCTAGATCCCAGGCGACTCTCATGTTATGATAGAACCAGTATTGGCTGTACTCTTTGTCCGTATTCACGCATGCTATGGCCATCCAGCGGGTGGCCTCTACAGGGATGTCGCCATCTTCTACAACCACGTCCACCAGATCATCTTCCTTTAGCCCCAGCTCCTTCATCATTGCTTCCAACTCGCTCGTCGCCGCGTCAGACGCAGCCGCCGAGCCCATCGTTTGGATCTCTTGCCCGAGAAAAAACACCGGTTCCGCGGGCGGGAGGTTCCCTAACTGCCCCCCCCCCTCGTCCACCCTCGCTAGCAGTCCAAAGACACCAGCGATCGGTGGTGGGAGGCGGAGGGGATCGAGGTCTCCACGTCGATGCACTGGCTAGCTCGCTCGATCGGGAGCTCCTGGTCAACGCTTCAAGCGCCCATTAACAAGCTGGCGCTCGTGCCGTCACCCGGACGGGCCGGCCCACGAGCGCGCTTGCTCGCTCGAAAAAAAAGCAACGCTCGCTACTGCTGGGTTCGGTCGCTTGCTACCTCTTTTGGCACTACGTTGGTTTTCCCCAAAGAGGAAAGGATGATGCAGTAAAGTAGCGTAAGTATTTTCCTCAGTTTTTGAAAACCAAGGTATAAATCCAGTAGGAGGCTACGCGCGAGTCCCTCGCACCTGCACAAAACAAATAAATCCTCGCAACCAACGCAAATAGGGGTTGTCAATCCCTATAGGGCCACTTACGAGAGTGAGATCTGATAGATATGATAAGATAATATTTTTGGTATTTTTATGATAAAGATGCAAAGTAAAATAAAGGCAAAGTAAATAGCAAAGTAAATAACTAAGTAGTAGGAGATTGATATGATAAAGATAGACCCGGGGGCCATAGATTTCACTAGTGGCTTCTCTCGAGAGCATAAGTATTCTACGGTGGGTGAACAAATTACTGTTGAGCAATTGACAGAATTGAGCATAGTTATGAGAATATCTAGGTATGATCATGTATATAGGCATCACGTCCAAGACAAGTAGACCGACTCCTGCCTGCATCTACTACTATTACTCCACTCATCGACCGCTATCCAGCATGCATCTAGAGTATTAAGTAAAAACAGAGTAACGCCTTAAGCAATATGACATGATGTAGAGGGATAGACTCATGCAATATGAAGAAAACCCCATCTTGTTATCCTCGATGGCAACAATACAATACGTGCCTTGCTGCCCTTACTGTCACCGGGAAAGGACACCGCAAGATTGAACCCAAAGCTAAGCACTTCTCCCATTGCAAGAAAGATCAATCTAGTAGGCCAAGCCAAACTGATAATTCAAAGAGACTTGCAAAGATAATCAATCATACATAAAAGAATTCAGAGAAGATTCAAATATTATTCATAGATAGACTTGATCATAAACCCACAATTCATCGGTCTCAACAAACACACCGCAAAAAGAAGATTACATCGAATAGATCTCCACAAGAGAGGGGGAGAACATTGTATTGAGATCCAAAAAGAGAGAAGAAGCCATCTATCTACTAACTATGGATCCGTAGGTCTGAGGTAAACTACTCACACTTCATCAGAGAGGCTATGGTGTTGATGTAGAAGCCCTCCGTGATCGATGCCCCCTCCGATGGAGCTCCGGAACAGGCCCCAAGATGGGATCTCGTGGATACAGAAAGTTGCGGCGGTGGAATTAGGGTTTTGGCTCCGTATCTGAACGTTTGGGGGTACGTGGGTATATATAGGAGGAAGAAGTACGTCGGTGGAGCAACAGGGGGCCCACGAGGGTGGAGGGCACGCCTGGGGGGTAGGCGCGCCCCCTACCTCATGGCCTCCTGTTACATGTCTTGACATAGGGTCCAAGTCTCCTGAGTTGTATTCGATGAGAAAATCACGTTCCCGAAGGTTTCATTCTGTTTGGACTCCGTTTGATATTCCTTTTCTTCGAAACCCTAAAACAGGAAAAAAATAGCAATTCTGGGCTGGGCCTCCGGTTAATAGGTTAGTCCCAAAAATAATATAAAAGTGGATAATAAAGCCCAATAATGTCCAAAACAGTAGATAATATAGCATGGAGCAATCAAAAATTATAGATACGTTGGAGACGTATCATCGCTCAAAACAACGCTCCTTACGACTGTCCATACATTTTTTTCCATTTTTTGATTAGCATGTCTCCACTTCTTTGAGAAATCCGGTATGCACAGTTGAGATTCGTAGGATGACCTGGATATATGTTCAAAACACGAAGGTTGCCATTCTGATACATCAAATGAGGCACACAATCCTCTGGGATTCTCTGTTGAAAAACATAGTAATAACTTCATAGTTAGCAATGATGTACTAGTTTTAAAAGTATGCAAAAGATGCACGGATGTCGTAATAGTAAAAATCTTACCAGGGTATCCCCATGGTAGTTACCGTAGTTCAACACATGCACTAGTGGCATGTATTGACCATAATGTTGAGGAGTTTGATTGTAGATATTGTAATTCTCAATATTAGTATAAAATCCGACCAGATGATTTTTCTCCTGATAAGTTGATTCGGAGCCATTGGTGTAGTGGGTTTTATCTACCATGTTCCGCACATTGTTTGAACAATCAAAATAAGCTGTCAATGGAAATATGATGTCAACTATTTCGAAATAAACAATATAAATTAGCTAATAACTATGTTTGAGAAACTCACATAGCGATAGAATTGGAGGCGTATCAACAAGGATCCAAATGTCCATATTGTCTTGCTCGATTTCAGGATCAGCAACATCCATGGTGACAAGCATACCCTCATCAAAACCATACATCTTGCAAAGTGCTTCCCATTTTTTGCAACAAAAATGGGTTACGCTCTCAGAATTGTACTGCTTTACTTCAAAATCCACACCATGATGGGTCCTTAGGTGAATTTTCTTTGTTTCGAAACTTTCATGGTCTTCAAAACCCATCCTCTCCAAGACATAGCATCTTGCATGGCATGGGATAAGCTAGTCGAATTGTAAAAGATGAAAAGTACACATTGAAATATTTGAAGTCGAGCTTAGTTACGAAAAAATAACACTTGTCGTCGTTGCGTACCGTTTCAACATCGAAGTGAAGGAAATATGCCCTAGAGGCAATAATAAAGTTATTATTTATTTCCTTATATCATGATAAATGTTTATTATTCATGCTAGAATTGTATTAAACTGGAAACATAATACATGTGTGAATACATAGACAAACAGAGTGTCACTAGTATGCCTCTACTTGACTAGCTCGTTAATCAAAGATGGTTATGTTTCCTAACGATGAACAATGAGTTGTCATTTGATTAACAGGATCACATCATTAAGTGAATGATCTGATTGACATGACCCATTCCATTAGCTTAGCACCCGATCGTTTAGTATGTTGCTATTGCTTTCTTCATGACTTATACATGTTCCTATGACTATGAGATTATGCAACTCCCGTTTACCGGAGGAACACTTTGTGTGCTACCAAACGTCACAACGTAACTGGGTGATTATAAAGGAGCTCTACAGGTGTCTCCAAAGGTAGATGTTGGGTTGGCGTATTTCGAGATTAGGATTTGTCACTCCGATTGTCGGAGAGGTATCTCTGGGCCCTCTCAGTAATGCACATCACATAAGCCTTGCAAGCATTGCAGCCAATGAGTTAGTTGCGAGATGATGTATTACGGAACGAGTAAAGAGACTTGCCGGTAACGAGATTGAACTAGGTATTGGATACCGACCATCGAATCTCGTGCAAGTAACATACCGATGACAAAGGGAACAACGTATGTTGTTATGCGGTCTGACCGATAAAGATCTTCGTAGAATATGTAGGAGCCAATATGGGCATCCAGGTCCCGCTATTGGTTATTGACCGGAGATGTGTCTCAATCATGTCTGCATTATTCTCGAACCGTAGGGTACGCACGCTTACCGTTACGATGACAGTTATTATGAGTTTATGCATTTTGATGTACCGAAGTTAGTTCGGAGTCCCGGATGTGATCACGGACATGACGAGGAGTCTCGAAATGGTCGAGACATAAAGATTGATATATTGGAAGCCTATGTTTGGATATCGGAAGTGTTCCGGGTGAAATTGGTATTTTACCGGAGTACCGGGAGGTTACCGGAACCCCCCGGGAGCTGTATGGGCCTTAATGGGCTTTAGTGGAAAGGAGAAGGGGCAGCCCAAGATGGGCCGCGCGCCTCCCCCCTCCCCTAGTCCTATTAGGACAAGGAGAGGTGGCCGGCCCCCCTCTCTCTCTTTCCCCCTCAGCGAATCCTACTCCAACTAGGATTGGGGGGAGGAATCCTACTCCCAGAGGGAGTAGGACTCCCTTGGCGCGCCCTCCTTGGCCGGCCGGCCCCCTCCCCTTGGCTCCTTTATATACGGAGGCAGGGGGCACCCCTAGACACACAAGTTGATCATTGAGATCGTTCCTTAGCCGTGTGCGGTGCCCCCTGCCACCATATTCCACCTAGATTATATTGTAGCAGTGCTGAGGCGAAGCCCTGCGATGGTAGAACATCAAGATCGTCACCACGCCGTCGTGCTGACGGAACTCCTCCCTGACGCTTTGCTGGATCGGAGCCCGGGAATCGTCATCGAGCTGTACGTGTGCTAAGAACTCGGAGGTGCCGGAGTAACGGTGCTTGGATCGATCGGATCGGGAAGACGTACGACTACTTCCTCTACGTTGTGTCAACGCTTTCGCAGTCGTTCTGCGTGGGTACGTAGACAACACTCTCCCCTCTCGTTGCTGTGCATCACCATGATCTTGCGTGTGCGTAGGAAATTTTTTGAAATTACTACGTTTCCCATCACGAAGGTCTCCTCCAGCTTAATGTTGAAGCGCCGATCTTCGTCCAGGTGAGGCTGGTCGCACTGACCTTGGTCGTCGTGGCACCAGTCGCACTCCCCCGGGAGACTTTCGTCGTCCGAGTACGACATTTCCTATGTTCATAATTCAAATATTAAACATCTACAATTAAATATATGTACTAAAAAATAAGTTAGATCATTATTATTCATCATGGGAACGAAGGAGAAGCTACCTGCACGACAATAGTCGGGATTCTTCGTCCTTTCATATATGGTGGAGACTCGACAGACATAGAGTCAACCCGAGAACTCATATTATAGGACTCATATTGACATGGAGATTTGGCTGGTCTCACCTTGAGGTCGAAGGGGGTCAGTGACGGGGACGACGGCGGGGATGATGGAGGGGGGCTCCTAGATTTCTGCGAAAAAAAACCCTATAAGCTATCAACTAATCATATGCATACGCCTTGCATAGTGCTCTCTAATTTTAGCATTCAGAGTAGGAGTAGTTTTCCAATTTGAGCATTCAATAAGCAAAATCAAATCGCAAAATAAAGTAGTATTCAAATTAGGATGCATTCAATTATAAGCAAAACTACATCATGTCTTGCGTCCGTACATCGTCGAATATTATCACTAATACACCTCGAATACTATCATACATATAGCATCGCTAGTACAGCTAGAACCGTAGCACCCGACGGGTATCGGCGCGGGTGGTGGACACCCAAAGAGAAGGAACCATCAAAGGATCATAGCTCCAATGAGATCCCTGAAGAAGCTGTCAGGTATTGTCGAAGCTGCCCTCCAACGCAACCATGTAGCGACGGACGTGCTCGTCCTCCTCGCTGACACGGTGACGTACCACCTCCGCGGTGTCCGGAAGCCTTGGCACCGTCACTGGCCCACACGACTGCCACCAAACAAGGATCGGGTCAACGGGCTGGCTCCTCACCAACTTACGCCCCCTGAAAGGTAGCACCTCCCAATACCAGCCCGGCGCAGCCCAGTCCCGGACATGACCCCTCTGATCAAGCCGGCCTCCTCCACCGAGTGGACGACGAGGATGCGGGATAGGCATCGTCGACGTCGATGCGGGAATAATTGCCTGAACTAAAAAAATAAACTAGTTCTATTAATTTTCTGCTAAAATAAACTACTTCTATAGTAAAATAAAGTAGTTTTATTAAATCAACCAGTTCAACTATTAATTAGGCACTTACTATAAATAAAATAAAGTAGTACTTACTAAAAATAAACTACTTCTATATATAGTAAAATAAAGTAGTTTTATTAAATCAACTAGTTCAACTAAAAATAAACTAACCTTAAATGCATTAACAATAGAACTAATAACCTAAAATGCACTAAATCAACTAACCTTAAATGTAACTTTTGCAACACAATTTTTTCCTCTCCTCTTCTAACCATAAACATTGAACAAAAATACAACTATACATCCTAAAAATGCTATGAACAAAAAACTATGAACAAAAAAAACTATGAACACATACACATACATCCATCCATATACATGCATATCCATCCAGCCATACATACATACATCCATATACATACATACATACATACAAAAAACAGGGGCAGCGGCGTGATGATCGGTTATGGTTTAGTTGATATGGATCACGTAATCACTTAGAAGATTAGAGGGATGTCTATCTAAGTGGGAGTTCTTAAGTAATATGATTAATTGAACTTAAATTTATCATGAACTTAGTCCTGGTAGTATTTTGCAAATTATGTTGTAGATCAATAGCTTGCGTTGTTGCTTTCATATGTTTATTTTGATATGTTCCTAGAGAAAAATTGTGTTGAAAGATGTTAGTAGCAATGATGCGGATTGGATCCGTGATCTGAGGTTTATCCTCATTGCTGCACAGAAGAATTATGTCCTTGATGCACCGCTAGGTGACAGTCCTATTGCAGGAGCAGATGCAGACGTTATGAACGTTTGGCTAGCTCAATATGATGACTACTTGATAGTTTAGTGCACCATGCTTAACGGCTTAGAATCGGGACTTCAAAGACGTTTTTGAACGTCATGGACCATATGAGATGTTCCAGGAATTGAAGTTAATATTTCAAGCAAATACCCGAGTTGAGAGATATGAAGTCTCCAACAAGTTCTATAGCTAAAAGATGGAGGAGAATCGCTCAACTAGTGAGCATGTGCTCAGATTGTCTGAGTACTACAATCGCTTGAATCAAGTGGGAGTTAATCTTCCAGATAAAATAGTGATTGACAGAATTCTCTAGTCACCATCACCAAGTTAGTAGAACTTCGTGATGAACTATAATATGCAAGGGATGACTAAAGTGATTCCCAAGCTCTTCGTGATGTCGAAATCGACGAAGGTAGAAATCAAGAAAGAGCATCAAGTGTTGATGGTAGACAAGACCACTAGTTTCAATAAAAGGGCAAAGGGAAGAAGGGGAACTTCAAGAAGAACGGCAAGCAAGTTGCTGCTCAAGTGAAGAAGCCCAAGTCTGGTCCTAAGCCTGAGACTAAGTGTTTCTACTGCAAAGGGACTGGTCACTGGAAGCAGAACTACCCCAAGTGATTGGCAGATAAGAAGGATGGCAAAGTGAACATAAGTATATTTGATATACATGTTATTGATGTGTACTTACTAGTGTTTATAGCAACCCCTCAGTATTTGATACTAGTTCAGTTGCTAAGATTAGTAACTCGAAATGGGAGTTGCAGAATAAACAGAGACTAGTAAAGGGTGAAGTGACGATGTGTGTTGGAAGTGGTTCCAAGATTGATATGATCATCATCGCACACTCCCTATACTTTCGGGATTAGTGTTGAACCTAAATAAGTGTTATTTGGTGTTTGCGTTGAGCATGAATATGATTTGATCATGTTTATTGTAATACGGTTATTCATTTAAGTAAGAGAATAAATTGTTGTTCTGTTTACATGAATAAAACCTTATATGGTTACACACCCAATGAAAATAGTTTGTTGGATCTCGATCGTAGTGATACACATAATCATAATATTGAAACCAAAAGATGCAAAGTTAATAATGATAGTGCAACTTATTTGTGGCACTGCCGTTTAGGTCATATTGGTGTAAAGCGCATGAAGAAACTCCATGCTGATGGAATTTTGGAATCACTTGATTATGAATCACTTGATGCTTGCGAACCATGCCTCATGGGCAAGATGACTAAGACTCCATTCTCCGGAGCGAGCAACTGACTTATTGGAAATAATACATACTGATGTATGCGGTCCGATGAGTGTTAAGGCTCACGGCAAGTATCGTTATTTTCTGAACTTCACAGATGATTTGAGAAGATATGGGTATATCTACTTGATGAAACATAAGTCTGAAACATTTGAAAAGTTCAAAGAATTTCAGAGTGAAGTGGAAAATCATCGTGACAAGAAAATAAAGTTTCTACGATCTGATTGCGGAGACAAATATTTGAGTTATGAGTTTGGTCTTCAGTTAAAACAATGTGAAATAGTTTCACTACTCACGCCACCTGGAACACCACATCATAATGGTGTGTCCGAACATCATAACCATACTTTATTAGATATGGTGCGATCTATGATGTCTCTTACCGATCTACCACTATCGTTTTGGGGTTATGCATTAGAGACAGCTGCATTCACGTTAAATAGTGCACCATCTAAATCCGTTGAGACGACACCATGTGAACTATGGTTTGGCAAGAAACCTAAGCTGTCGTTTCTTAAAGTTTGGGGTTGCGATGCTTATATGAAAAAGTTTCATCCTGATAAGCTCAAACTCAAATCGGAGAAGTGCGTCTTCATAGGATATCCAAAGGAAACTATTGGATACACCTTCTATCACAGATCCGAAGGCAAGACTTTTGTTGCTAAATTCGGAAACTTTCTGGAGAAGGAGTTTCACTCGAAAGAAGTGAGTGGGAGGAAAGTAGAACTTGACGAGGTAACTGTACCTGCTCCCTTATTGGAAAGTAGTACATCACAGAAAACTATTTCTGTGACACCTACACCAGTTAGTGAGGAAGCTAATGATGATGATCATGAAACTTCAGAACAAGATACTACTGAACCTCGTAGATCAACCAGAGTAAGATCCGCGCCAGAGTGGTACGGTAATCCTGTTCTGGAAGTCATGCTACTAGATCATGATGAACCTACGAACTATGAAGAAGCGATGGTGAGCCCAGATTCCGCAAAGTGGCTTAAAGCCATGAAATCTGAGATATGATCCGTGTATGAGAACAAAGTATGGACTTTGGTTGACTTGCCCGATGATCGGCAAGCCATAGAAAATAAATGGATCTTCAAGAGGAAGACGGACGCTGATAGTAGTGTTACTATCTACAAAGCTAGAATTGTCGCAAAAGGTTTTCGACAAGTTCAAGGTGTTGACTACGATGAGATTTTCTCACTCGTATCTATGCTTAAGTCTGTCCGAATCATATTAGCGTTGCCGCATTTTATGAAATCTGGCAAATGGATAAACAAAACTGCATTCCTTAATAGATTTATTAAAGAAGAGTTGTATATGATACAACCAGAAGGTTTTGTCAATCCTAAAGGTGCTAACAAAATATGCAAGCTCCAGCGATCCATCTATGGACTGGTGCAAGCATCTCGGAGTTGGAATATACGCTTTGATAAGTTGATCAAAGCATATAAGTTTTATACAGACTTGCGGTGAAGCCTGTATTTACAAGAAAGTGAGTGGGAGCACTACATCATTTCTGATAAGTATATGTATATGACATATTGTAGATCGGAAATAATGTAGAATTATTCTGCAAAGCATAAAGGAGTGTTTGAAAGGAGTTTTTCAAAGAAAGACCTCGGTAAAGCTGCTTACATATTGAGTATCAAGATCTATAGAGATAGATCAAGACGCTTGATAAGTTTTTCAATGAATACATACCTTGACAAGATTTTGAAGTAGTTCAAAATGGAACAGTCAAAGAAAAAGTTTCTTGCCTGTGTTACAAGGTGTGAAGTTGAGTAAGACTCAAAGCCCGACCACGGCAGAAGATAGAAAGAGAATGAAAGTCATTCCCTATGCCTCAGCCATAGGTTCTATAAAGTATGACATGCTGTGTACCAGATCTATTGTATACCCTACACTGTGTTAAGCAAGGGAGTACAATAGTGATCTAAGAGTAGATCACTAGACAGCGGTCAAAATTATCCTTAGTGGAATAAGGAAATATTTCTCAATTATGGAGGTGACAAAAAGGTTCGTCGTAAAAAGTTACGTCGATGCAAGTTTTGACACAGATCTGGATGACTCTAAGTCTCGATCTAGATACATATTGAAAGTGGGAGCAATAGGCTAGAGTAGCTCCATGCAGAGCATTGTTGACATAGAAATTCGCAAAATACTTACGGATCTGAATGTGACAGACCCATTGACTAAAATCATCTCACAAGCAAAACATGATCACACCTTAGTACTCTTTGGATGTTAATCACATAGCGATGTGAACTAGATTATTGACTCTAGTAAACCCTTTGGGTGTTTATCACATATCGATGTGAACTATGGGTGTTAATCACATGGTGATGTGAACTATTGCTGTTAAATCACATGGCGATGTGAACTAGATTATTGACTCTAGTGCAAGTGGGAGACTGAAGGAAATATGCCCTAGAGGCAATAATAAAGTTATTATTTATTTCCTTATATCATGATAAATGTTTATTATTCATGCTAGAATTGTATTAAACTGGAAACATAATACATGTGTGAATACATAGACAAACAGAGTGTCACTAGTATGCCTCTACTTGACTAGCTCGTTAATCAAAGATGGTTATGTTTCCTAACCATGAACAATGAGTTGTCATTTGATTAACGGGATCACATCATTAAGTGAATGATCTGATTGACATGACCCATTCCATTAGCTTAGCACCCGATCGTTTAATATGTTGCTATTGCTTTCTTCATGACTTATACATGTTCCTATGACTATGAGATTATGCAACTCCCGTTTACCGGAGGAACACTTTGTGTGCTACCAAACGTCACAACGTAACTGGGTGATTATAAAGGAGCTCTACAGGTGTCTTCAAAGGTAGATGTTGGGTTGGCGTATTTCGAGATTAGGATTTGTCACTCCGATTGTCGGAGAGGTATCTCTGGGCCCTCTCGGTAATGCACATCACATAAGCCTTGCAAGCATTGCAGCCAATGAGTTAGTTGCGAGATGATGTATTACGGAACGAGTAAAGAGACTTGCCGGTAACGAGATTGAACTAGGTATTGGATACCGACCATCGAATCTCGGGCAAGTAACATACTGATGACAAAGGGAACAACGTATGTTGTTATGCGGTCTGACCGATAAAGATCTTCGTAGAATATGTAGGAGCCAATATGGGCATCCAGGTCCCGCTATTGGTTATTGACCGGAGATGTGTCTCAGTCATGTCTGCATTATTCTCAAACCGTAGGGTCCGCACGCTTACCGTTACGATGACAGTTATTATGAGTTTATGCATTTTGATGTACCGAAGTTAGTTCGGAGTCCCGGAATCACGGACATGACGAGGAGTCTCGAAATGGTCGAGACATAAAGATTGATATATTGGAAGCCTATGTTTGGATATCGGAAGTGTTCCGGGTGAAATCGGTATTTTACCGTAGTACCGGGAGGTTACCGGAACCCCCCGGGAGCTGTATGGGCCTTAATGGGCTTTAGTGGAAAGGAGAAGGGGCAGCCTAAGATGGGCTGCGCGCCTCCGCCCTCCCCTAGTCCTATTAGGACAAGGAGAGGTGGCCGCCCCCCCCCCTCTCTTTCCCCCTCAGCGAATCCTACTCCAACTAGGATTGGGGGGAGGAATCCTACTCCCAGAGGGAGTAGGACTCCCTTGGCGCGCCCTCCTTGGTCGGCCGGCCCCCTCCCCTTGGCTCCTTTATATACGGAGGCAGGGGGCACCCCTAGACACACAAGTTGATCCTTGAGATCGTTCCTTAGCCGTGTGCGGTGCCCCTTGCCACCATATTCCACCTTGATTATATTGTAGCAGTGCTTAGGCGAAGCCCTGCGATGGTAGAACATCAAGATCGTCACCACGCCGTTGTGCTGACGGAACTCCTCCCTGACGCTTTGCTGGATCGGAGCCCGGGGATCGTCATTGAGTTGTACGTGTGCTAAGAACTCGGAGGTGCCGGAGTAACGGTGCTTGGATCGGTCGGATCGGGAAGACGTACGACTACTTCCTCTACATTGTGTCAACGCTTCCGCAGTCGGTCTGCGTGGGTACGTAGACAACACTCTCCCCTCTCGTTGCTGTGCATCACCATGATCTTGCGTGTGCGTAGGAATTTTTTTGAAATTACTACGTTTCCCATCACGAAGGTCTCCTCCAGCTTAATGTTGAAGCGCCGATCTTCGTCCAGGTGAGGCTGGTCGCACTGACCTTGGTCGTCGTGGCACCAGTCGCACTCCCCCGGGAGACTTTCGTCGTCCGAGTACGACATTTCCTATGTTCATAATTCAAATATTAAACATCTACAATTAAATATATGTACTAAAAAATAAGTTAGATCATTATTATTCATCATGGGAACGAAGGAGAAGCTACCCGCACGACAATAGTCGGGATTCTTCGTCCTTTCATATATGGTGGAGACTCGACAGACTTAAAGTCAACCCGAGAACTCATATTATAGGACTCATATTGACATGGAGATTTGGCTGGTCTCACCTTGAGGTCGGAGGGGGTCAGTGACGGGGATGACGGCGGGGATGATGGAGGGGGGCTCCTAGATTTCTGCGAAAACAAAAACCCTATAAGCTATCAACTAATCATATGCATACGCCTTGCATAGTGCTCTCTAATTTTAGCATTCAAAGTAGGAGTAGTTTTCCAATTTGAGCATTCAATAAGCAAAATCAAATCGCAAAATAAAGTAGTATTCAAATTAGGATGCATTCAATTATAAGAAAACCTACATCATGTCTTGCGTCCGTACATCGTCGAATATTATCACTAATACACCTCGAATACTATCATACATATAGCATCGCTAGTACAGCTAGCATTCAAAGTAGGAGTAGTTTTCCAATTTGAGCATTCAATAAGCAAAATCAAATCGCAAAATAAAGTAGTATTCAAATTAGGATGCATTCAATTATAAGAAAACCTACATCATGTCTTGCGTCCGTACATCGTCGAATATTATCACTAATACACCTCGAATACTATCATACATATAGCATCGCTTGTACAGCTAGAACCGTAGCGCCCGACGGGTATCGTCGCGGGCGGTGGACACCCAAAGAGAAGGAACCATCAAAGGATCATAGCTCCAATGAGATCCCTGAAGAAGCTGTCAGGTATTGTTGAAGCTGCCCTCGAACGCAACCATGTAGCGACGGACGTGCTCGTCCTCCTCGCTGACACGGTGACGTACCACCTCCGCGGTGTCCGGAAGCCTTGGCACCGTCACTGGCCCACACGACCGCCACCAAACAAGGATCGGGTCAACGGGCTGGCTCCTCACCAACCTACGCCCCCTGGAAGGTAGCACCTCCCAATACCAGCCCGGCGGAGCCCAGTCCCGGACATGACCCCTCTGATCAAGCCGGCCTCCTCCACCGAGTCGACGACGAGGATGCGGGATAGGCATCGTCGACGTCGATGCGGGAATAATTGCCTGAACTAAAAAAATAAACTAGTTCTATTAATTTTCTGTTAAAATAAACTACTTCTATAGTAAAATAAAGTAGTTTTATTAAATCAACCAGTTCAACTATTAATTAAGCACTTACTATAAATAAAATAAAGTAGTACTTACTAAAAATAAACTACTTCTATATATAGTAAAATAAAGTAGTTTTATTAAATCAACTAGTTCAACTAAAAATAAACTAACCTTAAATGCATTAACAATAGAACTAATAACCTAAAATGCACTAAATCAACTAACCTTAAATGTAACTTTTGCAACACAATTTTTTCCTCTCCTCTTCTAACCATAAACATTGAACAAAAATACAACTATACATCCTAAAAATGCTATGAACAAAAAAAACTATGAACACATACACATACATCCATCCATATACATGCATATCCATCCATCCATACATACATACATCCATATACATACATACAAAAAACAGGGGCAGCGGCGCGGCGCAGGGGGGCGGCGGTAGCCGCGGCAGCGCACAGATCGGGATGGGAAAGGGCTCACTAGGGGATCGAGGCAGGACGACGACGATGACGGCAACGAGGACGGCGGGCTCGTGGGGGAGGGGTTACGTGCGCGGCGAGGGCTCGGGGGCGGTGACGGCGATGCTGACGGCGACGGTGAACGACGTCGGCGGCGGGTCAGGGGCGCGGCGACGACGTCAGGGCAGGGGCTCGGGGCGGCGACGGCGACAACGACGACGAATGGCCTGGCAGCGTCCGGGGGGGATGGGCGCAGTTGGCGAATTTTTCACAAGTGCTACCTTATATAGCAAAACCAATGGTACCGGTTCGTGGCACCAACCGGTACCATTGCCCACCTATGGTCCCGGTTCGTGCCACCAACCAGGTCCAAAGGTCTCTTTTCGGCAGCCTAAAGAGCGGGAAACAGAGGCCTATGGTCCCGGTTGGTGGCACGAATCGAGACCATAGGTTGGCATTGGTACCGGTTGGTGCCACGAACCGGTACGAATGCCCGCCTATGGTCCCGGTTGGTGGCACGAACCGGGACCATTGGCCTTGTGCTGGCACAGTGCGGTGGGAAGTTTAGTCCCACCTCGCTAGTTGAGAGGGGCTCGGGGTGGTTTATAAGCTTTGCCGCCGCCACCCTCTCGAGCTCCTCTCTATTGCAGGCTTACGGGCCTGATCTCTACTTTGCCATGCCTGTTGGGCCTTCTGCGGGCCCGAATCCTAGCCGATTGTAGGGTTTCTAGTTGTATTCAGACCGTGGAGGTCCAGTAGGTGGCATTTTTTTCTTCCTTTTTCCTTTTTATTTTTTATTTCTACTTAAAACTAAATATTTATAGTTTTTTAGTGATTTATTTTTACTTTTAGGTCACAAAAATTATAAACTTTCTGTTAGTGCCATTAGTTTTAAAATTTGAATTTTTTTAAATGTATGTGAATCACTAGTTTTATGAATAAATTTACTATAAAAATAGATTTTTGAGTGATTCTTTTTCCTGCTATTTAATATTAATGTGTTTTATAAATTCTTTTTTCTATTAATGTGTTGAACAAAAAATACTTTGTTAATATAAGTTGCATAAATTTTATATAATTTTAGTTTCAAAAATACTAGAGGTTTATAAAAGCTATTTAGTTGATTCCTTTTGCTATTATAGTTTTATAAAAGCTTTTTTGTTGATTCTTTTTGCTATTGAAAAATATTATAGTTTCATTTTAGTTCATCATAACAGAATATTTTAATTGATTTTAGTTTTTTAGTTGATCATAACAAATATTATAGTTTTATGCATTTTATTATTTTTTATGCATTTACTAATTTTTTGAGCCATAAGACCCGGAAATTGAAAAGCATTTCAAATGAACTCCGAAAAGGTTGAAAATTGGCACGCTATCATCATTTCACCCACATAGCATGTGCAAGAAAGTTGAGAGGGTTACGGCAAAAACTAGATGCACTTCGTGTACAAAACGGATAATCTCTTTCGAAGTATCAGGGTTTCGGACGAAAGCTCATCTGTTACAAAGGGATTTCATTTTTTTGAACTTATTTGAACTCCAGACTTCTTATGTGTTCAAAATGCACCATTCAAAGCAACATCATCAATTTTCAACCCTTTCTGACTTCATTTGTTATTTTTCATGCATTTACTGCTTTTTTGAGCTATAAGACCCGGAAATTGAAAAGCATTTCAAATGAACTCCGATAAGGTTGCAAATTGGCATGGTGTCATCATTTCACACGAAAACTCGTCTGTTACAACATGCATTTCATTTCTTCACATGTAACTACAGTGATATTCTAGATCAAAGGCATCATGATAATAGTTGTCGAGAGAAAGTCTTCACTTTTTCTTCGCTTGTGTCATTTGCTTATTACGCCGTAACCATGGATAATCTTCATCGTTTATTAGGATGCTTGGGTCAGCCTTGACTTTGAAGGGAGGAATTTCATGAAACTTTTCATAATCTTCGGACATGTCTGTCTTGCCCTCCACTCCCATGATGTCCCTTTTTCCTGAAAGAACTATGTGGGGCTTTGGCTCATCGTATGATGTATTCGCTTCCTTATCTTTTCTTTTTCATGGTTTGGTAGACATGTCCTTCACATAGATAACCTGTGCCATGTCATTGGCTAGGACGAACGGATCGTTAGTGTACCCAAGATTGTTCAGATCCACTGTTGTTATTCCGTACTGTGGGTCTACCTGTACCCCGCCTCCTGACAGATTGACCCATTTGCACTTAAACAAAGGGACCTTAAAATCATGTTCGTAGTCAAGTTCCCATATGTCCACTATGTAACCATAATATGTTTCATTTCCCCTCTCGGTTGCTGCATCAAAGCGGACACCACTGTTTTGGATGGTGCTCTTTTGATCTTGGGCGATCGTGGAAAATGTATTCCCATTTATCTCGTATCCTTTGTAAGTCAATACAGTCGAAGATGGTCCCCTAGACAACGAGTACAGCTCATCACAAACAGTGTTGTCACCTCTGAGACGTGTTTCCAACCAACTGCTGAAAGTCCTGATGTGTTCATGAAAGTGCGTTATATCGACTAGAGGGGGGGTGAATAGGCGATTTTTATGTAAGTCTTCAAAACGTGGGAGTTATGAAGACAAACAGTGAAGATATGCCTATTACTATGCAGCGGAAGTTAGACTACACTAGGAAAGCTATGGTCAAGTATCAACAGAGTGAAAGCACAGTGACAAATAGCTGTAGTGTAATAAGGATCAGGTAGGAAGATACTATGAAGCCAAACAGATCATACACTCACGTTGTGAAGACAAAAGATAGAACAGACACGCAATGACTTCACAATGAGTGATCAGTAAGTAAAAGGAAGTGAAGATGAAACCAGTGACTCGTTGAAGACAATGATGTGTTGGACCAGTTCCAGTTGCTGTGACAACTGTACGTCCGGTTGGAGCGGCTAGGTATTTAAACCTTAGGACACACAGTCCCGGACACCCAGTCCTGAACACGCAGCTCAGGACACCAAGTCCTCACCGTATTCTCCTTGAGCTAAGGTCACATAGTCCTCACCCAATCACTCTGGTAATTCTTCAAGGTATACTCCCAAACCTTCACAGACTTTGTTCACTGGCAATCCACAATGTCTCTTGGATGCTCTGAACGCGACGCCTAACCGTCTGGGGATGCACAGTCCTCAAGTGTAATAAGTCTTCAGATCACACAAACAAGAAGACTTAAGTGATGCCCAATGTTCTCTGGCTCTGGGTGGTTAGGGCTTTATCCTCGCAAGGAATTCTCTCTCTCAAAGGCTTCGAGGTGGGTTGCTCTCAAACGACAAAAGCCGTACTCTCAATCTGAGCAGCCAACCGTTTATGGTTGTAGGGGGTGGGCTATTTATAGCCACTTGGCAACCCGACCTGATTTGTCCGAAATGACCCTGGGTCACTAAGGAACTGACACGTGTCTCAATGGTCAGATTTCAAACTCTCATGGCAACTTTACTTGGGCTACAAGCAAAGCTGACTTGTCCGGCTCTGGACAAGATTCGCTCTCATTATCTTCACTCAAAGACATAGGTTTTTGGTTTAGGCATCACTTCAGTCATTCCGACTGGTTCTCCTGGACCCCACTTAATAGTACGGTGGTTCCTATGACTCAACACAAGAGAAAAAGAACTACGAAAGATCTAAGTCTTCGAGCTCCATAGGCTTCATAACATGTCTTCTTTTGTCATAGTCTTCAATGTGAATATCTTCATATACCACCTTCGACTTCAATGTCTTCATACATTTTTAGGGGTCATCTCTGGTAGTAAAACCGAATCAATGAGGGATTTCTACCTTTGTTATCCTGCAATTCTCACAAACACATTAGTCCCTCAACTAGGTTTGTCGTCAATACTCCAAAACCAACTAGGGGTGGCACTAGATGCACTTACAATCTCCCCCTTTTTGGTGATTGATGACAAACTAGTTGAAGTTTTCAACGGGGAATATAGTCTGTAAAATTGTAAAGGATAAGGAATTGTCTTCATAAGTTGCAAGGGCTCCCCTGAAGATGTGCATATAAGTTAATTTGCTTTTGGAATGCAAATGCACATGGCAGGTTGTACTTGTGGAGATCCACTTCAGCTTATGATGACAATCCACTATGCATGTGAAAGTATATGAAGATAATGACATGCATAATGGAAAATGGACGTCTGCAGAATGAGATAAGTGCGGAATTTATCGTCGCACATGCGGAATTTATCTTCGCATAACAGGGTGGCAAACTATGCATGTGAAAGTATATGAAGATAATGACATGCATAATGGAAAATGGACGTCTGCAGAATGAGATAAGTGCGGAATTTATCGTCGCACATGCGGAATTTGTCTTCGCATAACAGGGTGGCAAACAAGTAGCAGACGACCATCTGGTTTAAGTGTTACAACTCATAAGAACCAAATGTAGCAAAAACGAGAGTTGTAAGCACGAAGCAAAATATAAGGCACCCGCCCATATGAACCCGCTTGAAGACTATCAATCTCATATGCTTCTCCCCCTTTTGTCAGTAATGACCAAAAAGGTTTGAAGACATAGAGCCTCTACTCGTTCCCATGAGGAGTAGATGAAGTAGCAGGGTTGTTGGTGTTGTTTGGCGGTGCAGAAGAGCTTGGAGGTGCTGAAGCAGGTGGCGGTGAGGTAGCATCGTCTTCTTCCTCAATGATTCTGGCAGTGACTGTGGCAGCAGAGGAAGAAAACTCAGAGTCTTCAAGAGATGGAGTCCCCAGCAGCACAGCTCTCCGAGGAGGTGTGGAGTCAAACTTGAATCTCTCAGTGAAGCCATCCTCTTGAAGATCAGCTTCAGAAAGCATCATCGTTAGCCCTTTCCATGTGCGGTGACAGGTTTCATGGGCAACGAAAGCGTTGTTGGTGGCAAGATTTCGGATGCGATTTACATCCACTAAGAGGCTCTTCATCTGTCTCTTCAACCAGTCATGATGCCTATCCTGCTTTTGATGAAGGGCCACAAGAAGCTCTCGGTCGTTGAGAACACGAGTGCGCTTCTTGGGTCTTGAAGCAGTGGCACTGTTAGTGGCTTCAGTTGAAGCAGGGTGTGGTGCACGTGTAGTGCCAGCCAAAGGATACACCCTGAAGATGGCTTCAACACCTTCAACGTTCTGAGTGAAGCTCTGGTGTTCTGCATTCTGAAGACTCAAAGGTTGCTTGGCAGGCTCAGGATATATAGCTTCAGCAGAGGTATCCACATCTGGCAAGAAGATCCGATGGTTGCGGGCTGAGGGCTGATATGAGATCGCCGAGTGAAGCTTGATCAGTCTCATTACCCAAGGAGCATAGAACTTCAAACCAAGTAAATCTGAGCCTGATGCAGCAAGTTGGCGTATGAAGAAGTCCTGTGTGTTGAAGCATTTGCCATGAAGGATACAAAATATAAGAGTCTTCATTGTACCCTCGATCTTGGCATTTGGAGAGTGCCCTTTGATAGGCCAGAGAGTCCGCCGGATTATGTGATAGATGGTTCTGAGCAGGTACTCAAAGTCTTCAACGAAGAACTCTGTTGGATAAGGAGCATCGTGGGGCAATGGCTTCATCATGGAGAGCATCTGACTCATATTCGGTTCAGGCCTCTGGAATATGCTCTCAAGAGCTTCAGTGTGTAGTGGACAGCCTTCCTCGAAGAATTCGCCAGGAGTGGGCAGGCCGGTGAGCTCAATGATATCAAATGCATTGGCTTCGTGATGGACATTGCCGGTCATCCACTCCAGGGCTCAAGTCTTCGGATCTCTGTTGTATCCTTTGATGTGGAGGGTGGCATAGAATTGCAGCAGAAGCTCTTCATTCCAGTGCTCTTCATCAGTTACAAACTGCAGCAGACCCACTTGCTTGAAGCAATCCAACGCTTCCTCTAAACAGGGCAGACCAGCAATGGCTTCAACATCAAGGCGCTTGTGCGGGAAGATGCGACCTTGGTTGTATAGGATGCATGAATAGTAGCTGCGCTGAGGATAGCTCCAGAACCTATCTGATGAAATCCTTTCCCTTGAATAGGGGTTCTTGGAGCTGTTGAAGAACGTATTATCTGCCTTGAAGCTATTGATGTTAAAGGAGCCAGGTGCTGATGCAGGACCTGGGAACCTCGGCAGCCTTGGGACTGGCTTCTAGACATGAGGCCTGTGCTCAACATGGTAATCAAATTGAGGACCTGCAGCAGACTCAGGAACAGAAGTGTCTGGATCAGTAGCTTCGCTGTCTTCTGAAGCTTTTGGTGGGGAGGGCTCCACATTGGCTTCAGTGTTGGTTGTGGCAGCCTCAATATTTTCAGCCTCCGCTTGACGAGCTGGAGGGTTGGTCACAAGCACGTTCTCCTGGAGAACTGCTTCTTGGTGGAGCATAGGAGTGGGCTCTTGTGGTGCTTCTTCTGCGGCTGATGCGGCCGGAATGTCTTCAGCATAGACTTGAGGCCTTGGACCTTTGCGAAGCCTGCAGAATGCAGACGACGCCTGTGGGGTTGGAGTGGGCTGGGCCTCATTGTCTTCTTCCTCTTGAGGGCGATCCGCCCATGAAGCATCATGTGCAATTGGCGTCAGTGGACGACCAATACTGATGAGTTCACTGTGTTCTAATTGAGGAAGGGCTGCATCAGCTTCTACATTGTCACGATGACCAATGTCTTCAGCAGCGATGGGATCAGCTGCTGGAATGTCTTCAGGAACAGGAGCCTCTGTGGAAGCAGGCTCATGCACCGTCAGTTGACGTTCTGCGTCAGGGTGAACCATAGAAATAGGTTCAACTATCAAGGGCTCTATGGGAGCAGCCCGAGATTTCTTGGTCTTTCTCTTTTTCTTGCTGGGGGCAGTAGGAGAGGCTTCAGAGCTTTTCCTCTTCCTGGCTTCAGCCTCAGCAGTTCTTGTCTTCTTGAGCTCTGAAGCTGTTGACCGGCTCTTTGGCTTCGAGCCAGTCGTTGTAGTTGGGAAGACAAGCGGAACTGCTTCCTGCCTTGGTGCCTCTTGTTCAGCTGGAACAGTCTTCTTCTTTTTCTTTGCGGCCATCTTGGGGTCGATGCCAGGACGCCCAAGTGCCTTGCGCTTCTCAGCCTCATTGTAGGCCTGCACACATTTGTCTGCCAGAGTCTTCATTCGCTCCCGCGAACCTTGAGCTTCTGCACGCTTCTTCAGAAAGTTTTCCTTAAGTTCGTGCAACATGATCTTGAAGCTCTTCACTTCTTGCACGCTGAGCTTGGCCATATGCTTCTTGAACTGAGCCTTTTCATGATCAATTTTCTGCTTCAGTTCAACAATGCGCTGGGCAATTGCAAATTCTGAAGCAATAGCGCCTTGGAAGGCGACGCTGAGGCCAACGGGCAGCTGCAGATCTTCGAAGCTGATGTTTGGTGTGGCAAACCATTCGTCGATGAAGTTGTGGATGATGGCGACATCAAAGAGAGGCAAATTGTTGAAGATTTCAGCTTCTTTTTTGCTCTTGATGAGCTGCTCGAGAGCGTCATCTCCAAGATCTTCATCACTTGACAGATCAATGGCTTCGCTGCGCAGAATGGCAGCAGCTGTGAGCTCTTTGCCGGTGTGTGGCTGAGGCATCTTGGCCTTCTGGGGCTTGGAGACACGGGATACGTCTTCAGACTGCACACTGTCTTCAGGAGGTGCAGTTGCCAATGGCTTCGCCCTTGAGATTTTTGGAGAAGGGGCCGGCTTTGAAGCTTTTGGCTTCTTCAACTACTTTGGCTTCGGTACAGCAGGAGCTTCATCAAACTCAGAGTCAGCTGGAGGGCCATTCACGGCAGTCCCTTGGACTAAGATGCGGGTGATGAGGCCCTCGAGGTTGGCATATGGACCGATGATATTGGGTTCTGCGTCGCGTGTGCCATCTGCCCTTGGTGCTGAGGGACCATGGTTGAAGTCTAACCCAAATTTCTTCTTGTTCTGCTTCGCTGATTGTTGGGCAAACTGGAAGTTGCGCTTGAACAGATTGTCGTCACGACACCAGAGTAGTGACGACGGATGTGCATCATCAGGCTGTGGCCCACGGACCATGCATGGATAGAAGCTTTGGGCAATAGCTTCATCTCTAGACCTGGGTACAAGGTTCTTGTATAAGATGTCTCCCCACGTCTTTTGATGGCACTTTTCTCAGCATACTCTTGGGTTGTGAAGCGGTATTTGAACCATTGTTCTTCCCAATAGCGTCGAATCCATTGGATTCTGGTCTTGCGCTGCCCATAATTCTCTTCAGGATCTGTTTTATACATTTCTGCCAGTTCATCAGGCAGATCTTTGGATGTTCCTCCACGTCGCTATCTGCCCCCCTTCCTTGCTGCTGTTTCTGAAGCCATAAACCTTAACTTGGAAGGCTTCAAGACGTTCAAAGGCTTCAAAGGCTTTCTTTTGCTGGACCAACAGGAACTGGCTTCAGGAGAATTTATGTGATGCTGTAAGAACTCTGCAAATGAATGCAGACTATGAGAACCAAAGGATTCTCCCACGGACATGTACCTGTGATAGCATTAAGGTGCGAGGGAAGGGGAAGAGGTCATATGCATTCTCAGAAGATTTTGAAGATAAATCAGTTTAGAAGACATTGACCTCATCGTGCGAAGACATTCACTCATAGATAAGAAGTTGGTTCCAGATTTGTACGAATCCACAGATCAGTACAAGTGAGGAATCTAACTACTTTGTGAAGCACAAGTGAATATACTAGGCATGTTATGAGATGTAGTTTGAGAGAGATCTAGTTTGTGTGAACAGAAACTACTTGTGGTAGAAAGTGACAGATCAATAGGATCAATGGTGCTGTAAAAAGGGAGTTTTATTTACCACACTGAGAACTGCTAGACGGAGTGGAAGATGAGGCCGAGCAGTTCACTCATCCGTGCCCTAACTTGGCGACAGAGGAGACCTACGGCGACGGCGGAGAGGACGATGTCCGCGGTCGGCGTGAAGACGGCGTCGGAGAGGTTGCGGCAGCGAAACGCTTCGTCGCCGACGTCGTCGAGAGCTAGCGGTGGCGCTAGGGTTCGTGCGAGGGTGGAAGAAGAGGTAGTTACCGCTGTAAGTGTGTATTTATAGGCACAGGGGCGGCACTGTGCTATTACACAGGTGCCCCTGACGATTCACATTTGAGTAATACGTGGCCATCATGCAGTATTTTGGGGGCAGTTCCACGTCCCACGCACGCCTGGATTGTCGGGTGGTCGTTCCTACTTCTCCGGATTTCATGTGGATAAATGAGCATTGAAAACGAACTTAAATGTTGTCTCTGTGTCTTCTGCTGACAAGGACTCAGAGAAGACATTCGACAGTTTCAATAGAATGCATATGACTTGGAGAGATAGAATTTTGAGATAGAGAGCATAGAGAGGTTAGGGTCCGATCACATTCACTTAGTTCAAAAGATTCAACAAGAAGGCATAGCTATAAGTGAATGCTGTAGAGGACAGAACACTAGTATATATATATATATAATCAACATAGTGAAGATAATCATGAAGACATGTTGAGATTGAAGCCAAACCAAATGTGAAGACATTGCAAGGTAACGCCATGAGTGAAACACTTCAAAATAGAACGTTTGGTGGTGGCGTTACCCACCGTATAGGAAGTATTAGACCCAGACACGGCGCACAATTATCGTGGCGCTCCGAAGTCAAATTCCACATTAATGTATTCACACTTAGAATGTATGTCTTCATTGATTGAAGATATACTTTACTTTGTGTGTTGCACATCTAAGTCATCATATGCATAAGTGTTAGGATGTGTGCCTGATCACAGGACATTTGAGGATTCCAGGATATTTAGCTCACACCGTAACTTGCAAAACCTCTTCTCATCCAAGGGCTTGGTGAAGATATCTGCCAATTGCTCTTCAGTGTTGATGTGTATGATATCAATGTCTTCCTTCACAACATGATCTCTGAGAAAGTGATGACGAATTTCAATGTGCTTTGTCTTCGAGTGCTGAACTGGGTTGTTGGCAATCTTGATGGTGCTTTCGTTGTCGCAGTAAAGTGGCACTTGCTTCAGATGAATGCCATAGTCCTTGAGTGTTTGCTTCATCCACAGAAGCTGAGCGCAGCAAGATCCAGCAGCAATGTATTCAAATTCAGCAATGGAGAGAGATACACAGTTCTGCTTCTTTGAAGACCAACATACAAGTGATCGTCCCAGAAAGTGACATGTGCCTGATGTAGACTTCCGATCAACTTTGTCACCAGCATAATCAGCATCCGAGAATCTAACCAAATCAAACTCTGAGCCCTTTGGATACCATAATCCTAGAGTTGGGGTGTGAGCCAAATATCGAAGAATTCGCTTCACAGCTAAGTGATGCGACTCCTTTGGTGCCGCTTGAAATCGAGCACACATGCAAACACTAAGCATAATATCTGGCCTAGATGCACATAAATAAAGCAAAGAACCAATCATGGAGCGGTATACCTTTTGATCGAACTCTTTACCATTGTCGTCGGGACCCAGATGATGTTTGGCTGGCATTGGTGTTGTGAAGCCTTTGCATTCTTGCATACCGAACTTCTTCAGGCAATCTTTGAGATACTTCTCTTGAGATATGAAGATGTCATTGCGTTGTTGTCGTATTTGAAGACCAAGGAAGAACTTCAGCTCCCCCATCATGGACATCTGATATTGCTCTTGCATCATATATCCAAACTCTTCACTGTACTTCTGATTTGTGCAGCCGAAGATAATGTCATCCACATATATTTGGCACACAAACAGTTCACTATCATATGTCTTCGTGAAAAGAGTGGGATCTAGGGAACCAGGTATGAAGCCTTTGCTCTTCAGGAAGTATTTGAGTGTGTCATACCAGGCCCTAGGGGCTTGTTTGAGGCCATACAGCGCCTTGTTGAGCTTGTATACCATGTCAGGATGTTTTGGATTTTCAAAGCCAGGCGGTTGTGCAACATACACTTCTTCTTCAATCTTGCCATTGAGAAAGGCACTCTTCACATCCATTTGATATAGAAGAATGTTATGATGATTTGCATAGGCCAGCAGTATGCGTATGGCTTCAAGCCTAGCCACAGGAGCAAATGTTTCATCGAAGTCAATGCCTTCCACTTGAGTATATCCTTGAGCAACGAGACGAGCTTTGTTTCTGACAACTTGACCATGCTCATCTTGCTTGTTGCGGTATATCCATTTGGTGCCTATTATATTGTGCTTCCGTGGATCAGGACGCTTAACCAGTTCCCATACATTATTCAGCTCAAACTGTTGAAGCTCTTCTTGCATAGCTTGAATCCATTCAGGTTCCATGAAGGCTTCTTCAACTTTCTTGGGTTCTGATATTGAGACGAATGCGAAGTGCCCACAGAAATTTGCTAGTTGAGTTGCCCTTGAACGAGTGAGTGGACCAGGTGCATTGATGCTATCAATTATTCTTTCAATCTGCACTTCATTGGCAACGCGAGGATGTACAGGGCAAAGACTTTGCTCTTGCTGTTCACTGTCGTTGTTGGAAGGAATGTCTTCAGGCTGAGCAATGTCTTCATGTTGATCAGGTGCTGAAATGATAAGTTCTTCTTCAGGATGAGCTTCAGAAGGTATAATCTCTCCAGTTCCCATTAGCTTGATTCATTCACTGGATGGAACTTCATCTAGCACACTTGGCAGCTGCTCTCTTTGTGATCCGTTGGTCTCATCGAACCGCACATCCACTGTTTCAACCACTTTGTAATGAAAGAGATTGAAGACTCTGTAGGAGTGCGAATCTTTTCCATATCCAAGCATAAAACCCTCATGTGCTTTTGGTGCAAATTTTGAGGTGTGATGTGGGTCCTTGATCCAGCACCTTGCGCCAAATACTCTGAAGTAACTGACATTTGGCTTTTTGCCAGTAAGGAGCTCATAAGATGTCTTGTTCAGAAGCTTGTGAAGATAAACACGATTGATTGTATGGCATGCAATGTCAATGGCTTCAGTCCAGAATTTTCTTGGAGTCTTGTATTCATCTAGCATCGTTCTGGCCATCTCAATGAGTGTTCTGTTCTTGCGTTCGACGACGCCATTCTACTGTGGCGTGTACGGAGCTGAGAATTCATGTGTGATGCCCAAGGTATCAAGATATGTATCAAGGCCAGTGTTCTTGAATTCAGTGCCATTGTCACTTCTGATGTGCTTTATCTTGGCGCCAAAATTGTTCATAGCACGATTGGCGAAGCATCTGAAGACATCCTGCACTTCAGTCTTGTAAAGGATTATGTGCACCCAAGTATATCTAGAGTAATCATCAACAATGACGAAGCCATAGAGGCAAGCAGTAGTAGTAAAAGTTGAGTAGTGAGTGGGACCAAAAAGATCCATGTGAAGCAGTTCGAAGGGTCGAGTAGTGGTCATGATTGTCTTCGAGGGATGTTTTTCCCTCGTCATCTTCCCTGCTTCACAGGCACCGCATAAGTGATCTTTCTTGAACTTGACGCCCTCGATGCCTATGACATGTTTCTTCTTTGCAAGGGTGTGGAGGTTCCTCATGCCAGCATGCCCAAGCCTCCGATGCCAAAGCCAGCATTCTGAAGCTTTTGCAAGAAGACATACTGCAAGTTGTGGCCCTGCTGAGAAATCTACCACATACAAATCATCTTTCCGATACCCTTCAAACACTAGAGACTTGTCAGATTCCATTAGTACCAGGCAACGATATTTTCCAAATATTACGACCATGTTCAAATCGCAAAGCATTGAGACAGACATTAAGTTGAAACCAAGGGATTCAACAAGCATGACTTTATCCATGTGTTGATCCTTTGAGATTGCAACTCTACCTAGACCCAATACCTTACTTTTACCAGTGTCAGCAAATGTGATGTGGCTCTTGTCGGATGGACGTAAGGTTGAGTCCATAAGAAGGCTTCTTTTGCCAGTCATGTGATTTGTACACCCACTGTCAATAATCCATTCTGAAGACTTTGAAGACGCTGGTGTCGTACCCTACAGTGCAGTTAGGGGGATAGGCTTCACGAAGAGAATTGTGAAGCAAAAACATTTGACGAACCAGTGGGTTATGAAAACTTAGATCCAGATTAGGACTAATAGGGAGAGTAGCATGCGATTCAGGAACGAAGTACATAATGATGCCATTCGGGCATTTTATCTTGCGCCCTACAAGATTTTTAAGGTCCCCAACAATAGCGTCAGAAGATTTTGGTTTTCTGCTGGAGACCTTTCCCTGCAAAAGAGAGTTAAGCCTTCTTAACCACCCACATCTTCAAGGGTGGCTTAGAAGCAACAAGTCTAAGTGCAGCATCTGAAAATTTTGGCTTTGAAGCCTTAGCAAACAGTCTTGCAGGTGGACAATAGTACTCATAAGAATAAGCAGAATAATTTTTGGTCATATGAACATGATGGTTTGATGAACCGCTTTCATATTCATATGCTTGAGTATGGTTTCCCTGCAAAACATTTGCGTTAGTGTGACTCAGGTGAGTCCTCTGTTTGTATGAAGCCTTTGGACCGTATGAAGCCTTTGGTCTGAGGTTTGTCTTCTTCAAGTGAGGTGTCATGAAGACATTCACAGGAAGATTTTCCAGACACTTTTTCGGAACCCAGATCTTCTTCATAGGCGGTCCATTCCTGCAGTTAGTACCAATGTACCTGGCAAACACTTCACCATTCTGATTCTTAAACAGTATATAGTTTGCATCAAAGGATTCATCAATGATAATGGGGTTAGCACAAGTGAAGCCAGATAAATTGGATGGATCTGCTGAAGGTTCCTTTGCAGCAACCCACTTGGTTTTGGGGTACTGCTCAGGTTTCCAGTAAGAGCCATCTGCATTTATTTTCCTTACGAACCCAACACCCTCTTTCCTAGGGTTTCGGTTCAGAATCTGCTTCTTGAGGACATCACATAATGTCTGATGTCCTTTAAGACTTTTGTACATCCCTGTTTCAAGCAATGTCTTCAACCTAGCATTCTCATCAGCAATAGCAGTGGTATCCTCAGCAGAGGGGTTAGTTACCACATCAACAGTTGAAGATATTGCAACAGCAGTAGCAGTGGAACATTCAGCAACAGAAGTAGCATTATCACGCTCAATGCATTTAAGACATGGTGGTTCAAATCCTTCCTGAGCGGAACTAATCTGTTCGGCGCTAAGTGACTCATTTTCCTTTTGAAGATCTTCATGAGCCGCTCTCAATTTCTCAAGTTCTTGCTTCCTTTGAAGATAATCATAGGAAAGCTTTTCATGATTGGTTGAGAGAGTATCATGACGATCTTCAAGTTCCTGATACTTAACGTGAAGATTTTTTATGTCTTCAATTAAGGATTCAGATCGAGTCATTTCAGCACCCAACAGATCATCGCTTCTATCTAACAGTTTTTGAATATGTTCCATGGCTTTCTGTTGTTCAGTTGCAATTTTAGCAAGTGTTTTGTAACTGGGTTTTGAATCACAATCAGAGTCATCGTCACTAGATGTTTGATAGTGAGTAGTGCGTTTGTTTACCTTGGCACCGCGTGCCATGAAGCAGTAGGTAGGAGTGGAGTAGTCATTGTCATTTGCATCGGTGTCGGTGATGAAGTCATTGTCTTCAGTGTTGAAGATGGACTTGGCGACGTATGCTGTAGCCAGACATGCAATGCCAGAATCAGACTCCTCCTCAGACTCCACCTCTGCCTCCTCAGAAGCGGACTCCTCCTCTGAATCCATTTCCTTGCCAACAAACGCACGTGCCTTGCCAGATGAGCCCTTCTTGTGTGATGAAGACTTTGAGGAAGACTTGGAAGAAGACTTTGTGTATTTCTTCTTCTTGTCGTCTGAGTCATATTCCTTGCTCTTCTTCTTCTTTCTGTTCTCATTGTCCCACTGTGGACACTCAGAGATGAAGTGTCCAGTTTTCTTGCACTTGTGGCATGTTTTCTTCTTGTAGTCATGAGCAGAAGCTTCATCATTCCTTGAGCTTGATCGTGAAGACTTTCTGAAGCCTTTCTTCTTGGTGAATTTTTGGAACTTCTTTACTAGCATTGCTAGTTCCCTTCCAATGTCTTCAGGATCATCAGAACTGCTGTCGAATTCTTCTTCAGATGAGGAAACAGCTTTTGCCTTCAAGGCACGAGTTCGCCCATAGTTTGGACCGTAGATATCTCTTTTCTCAGAAAGCTGAAACTCATGTGTGTTGAGCCTCTCAAGTATGTCAGAAGGATCGAGTGTCTTGAAATCAGGACGTTCTTGAATCATCAGGGCTAGGATGTCAAACGAACTATCAAGTGATCTCAGCAGCGTCTTGACGACTTCATGTTTGGTGATCTCAGTAGCGCCGAGGGCTTGAAGCTCATTTGTGATGTCAGTGAGTCTGTCAAATGTGTGCTGGACATTCTCATTGTCATTTTGCTTGAAGCGGTTGAAGAGATTGCGAAGGACACTGATTCTTTGATCTCTCTGGGTTGAGATGCCTTCATTGACCTTGGAGAGCCAGTCCTAGACCGGCTTGGATGTCTTCAAAGCACTCACACGGCCATACTGTCCTTTGGTCAGATGACCACAGATGATGTTCTTGGCAGTAGAGTCCAGTTGAACGAATTTCTTGACATCAGCAGCAGTGACACCTTCTCCAGCCTTGGGAACGCCGTTCTCGACGACATACCATAGGTCGACGTCAATGGCTTCAAGATGCATACGCATCTTATTCTTCCAGTAGGGATATTCAGTTCCATCAAAGATGGGGCACGCAGCGGAGACTTTAATTATCCTTGCAGTCGACATAGCTAAAACTCCAGGTGGTTAAACCGAATCACACAGAACAAGGGAGCACCTCGCTCTGATACCAATTGAAAGTGCGTTATATCGACTAGAGGGGGGTGAATAGGCGATTTTTATGAAAGTCTTCAAAACGTGGGAGTTATGAAGACAAACAGTGAAGATATGCCTATTACTATGCAGCGGAAGTTAGACTACACTAGGAAAGCTATGGTCAAGTATCAACAGAGTGAAAGCACAGTGACAAATAGTTGTAGTGTAATAAGGATCAGGTAGGAAGACACTATGAAGCCAAACAGATCATACACTCACGTTGTGAAGACAAAAGATAGAACAGACACGCAATGACTTCACAATGAGTGATCAGTAAGTAAAAGGAAGTGAAGATGAAACCAGTGACTCGTTGAAGACAATGATGCGTTGGACCAGTTCCAGTTGCTGTGACAACTGTACGTCTGGTTGGAGTGGCTAGGTATTTAAACCTTAGGACACACAGTCCCGGACACCCAGTCCTGAACACGCAGCTCAGGACACCAAGTCCTCACTGTATTCTCCTTGAGCTAAGGTCACACAGTCCTCGCCCAATCACTCTGGTAAGTCTTCAAGGTAGACTCCCAAACCTTCACAGACTTCGTTCACTGGCAATCCACAATGTCTCTTGGATGCTCTGAACGCGACGCCTAACCGTCTGGGGATGCACAGTCCTCAAGTGTAATAAGTCTTCAGATCACACAGACAAGAAGACTTAAGTGATGCCCAATGTTCTCTGGCTCTGGGTGGTTAGGGCTTTATCCTCGCAAGGAATTCTCTCTCTCAAAGGCTTCGAGGTGGGTTGCTGTCAAACGACAAAAGCCGTACTCTCAATCTGAGCAGCCAACTGTTTATGGTTGTAGGGGGTGGGCTATTTATAGCCACTTGGCAACCTGACCTGATTTGTCCGAAATGACCCTGGGTCACTAAGGAACTGACACATGTCTCAATGGTCAGATTTCAAACTCTCATGGCAACTTTACTTGGGCTACAAGCAAAGCTGACTTGTCCGGCTCTGGACAAGATTCGCTCTCATTGTCTTCACTCAAAGACATAGGTTTTTGGTTTAGGCATCACTTCAGTCATTCCGACTGGTTCTCCTGGACCCCACTTAACAGTACGGTGGTTCCTATGACTCAACACAAGAGAAAAAGAACTACGAAAGATCTAAGTCTTCGAGCTCCATAGGCTTCATAACATGTCTTCTTTTGTCATAGTCTTCAATGTGAATATCTTCATATACCACCTTTGACTTCAATGTCTTCATACATTTTTAGGGGTCATCTCTGGTAGTAAAACTGAATCAATGAGGGATTTCTACCTGTGTTATCCTGCAATTCTCACAAACACATTAGTCCCTCAACTAGGTTTGTCGTCAATACTCCAAAACCAACTAGGGGTGGCACTAGATGCACTTACAGTTCACATGTAATCCAGTCGTCGCACTGCTCCGGGTGTTTGGAGCGCGGACTGTTCTTGTGTTCATCGACATACGGGGTCACCAAGGTAGAGTTCTGTAGAACTGTGTAGTGTGCTTGAGACCAAGAATAGCCGTCCCTGCATATTATTGAGTCCCCTCCAAGCGTGCCTTTTCCAGTCAGTCTCCCCTCATACCGCGATTTAGGGAGACCTATCTTCTTAAGGCCAGGAATGAAGTCAACACAAAACCCAATGACATCCTCTGTTTGATGGCCCATGGAGATGCTTCCTTCTGGCCTAGTGCGGTTACGGACATATTTCTTTAGGACTCCCATGAACCTCTAAAAGGGGTACATATTGTGTAGAAATACGGGGCCCAGAATGACAATCTCGTCAACTAGATGAACTAGGACGTGCGTCATGATATTGAAGAAGGATGGTGGGAACACCAGCTCGAAACTGACAAGACATTGCACCACATCACTCCTTAGCCTTGGTATGATTTCTGGATCGATAACCTTCTGAGAGATTGCATTGAGGAATGCACATAGCTTCACAATGGCTAATCGGACGTTTTCCGGTAGAAGCCCCCTCAATGCAACCGGAAGCAGTTGCATCATAATCACGTGGTAGTCATGAGACTTTAGGTTCTGGAACTTTTTCTCTGGCATATTTATTATTCCCTTTATATTCGACGAGAAGCCAGTCGGGACCTTCATACTAAGCAGACATTCAAAGAAGATTTCCTTCTCTTCTTTGGTAAGAGCGTAGCTGTCAGGACCTTCATACTACTTTGGAGGCATGCCGTCTTTTTCGTGCAAACGTTGCAGGTCCTCCCATGCCTCAGCTATATCTTTTGTCTTCCCATACACGCCAAGAAGCCTAGCAGGTTCACGCAAAGGTTCTTCATCACGTGCATCACGTCGATCGAAGAGCGGACCTCTAGGTCTTTCTAGTAGGGTAGGTCCCAAAATATAGATTTCTTCTTCCACATGGGTGCGCGTCCCTTAGCGTCATTCGGAACAGCTAGTCCGCCGGGACCCTTTCCAAAGATTACGTGTCAATCATTGACCATAGCAAGTACGTGATCACCGATACGCATGGCGGGCTTCTTCCGGTGATCTGCCTCGCCTTTGAAATTCTTGACTTTCTTTCGACATTGATGGTTGGTCGGAAGAAATTGACGATGGCCCAGGTACACATTCTTCCTGCATTTGTCCAGGTATGTACTTTCGGTGTCAGCTAAACAGTGCGTGCATGCGTGGTATCCCTTGTTTGTCTGTCCTAAAAGGTTACTGAGAGTGGGCCAATCGTTGATGGTTACAAACAGCAACGCGTGCAGGTTAAATTCCTCCTATTTGTGCTCATCCCACGCACGTACACCGTTTCCATTCTACAACTGTAAAAGTTCTTCAACTAATGGCCTTAGGTACACATCAATGTCGTTGCCGGGTTGCTTAGGGCCTTGGATGAGAACTGGCATCATAATAAACTTCCTCTTCATGCACATCCAAGGAGGAAGGTTATACATACATAGAGTCACGGGCCAGGTGCTGTGATTGCTGCTCTGCTCCCCGAAAGGATTAATGCCATCCGCGCTTAAACCAAACCAGACATTCCTTGGGTCATGTGCAAACTCAGCCCAGTACTCTCTCTCGATTTTTCTCCACTGCGACCCGTCAGCGGGTGCTCTCAACTTCCCGTCTTTCTTACGGTCCTCACTGTGCCATGCATCAACTTGGCATGCTCTTCGTTTCTGAACAGTCGTTTCAACCATGGTATTATAGGAGCATACCACATCACCTTCGCAGGAACCCTCTTCCTGCGGGGCTCGCCATCAACATCACCAGGGTCATCCCGTCTGATCTTATACCGCAATGCACCGCATACCGGGCATACGTTCAAATCCGCGTATGCACCGCGGTAGAGGATGCAGTCATTAGGGCATGCATGTATCTTTTGCACCTCCAATCCTAGAGGGCATACGACCTTCTTTGCTGCATACGTACTGTCGGGCAATTCGTTATCCTTTGGAAGCTTCTTCTTCAATATTTTTAGTAGCTTTTCAAATTCTTTGTCAGGCACAGCATTCTCTGCCTTCCACTGCAGCAATTCCAGTACGGTACCGAGCTTTGTGTTGCCATCTTCGCAATTGGGGTACAACCCTTTTTTGTGATCCTCTAACATGCGATCGAACTCCAGCTTCTCCTTTTGACTTTCGCATTGCGTCCTTGCATCGACAATGACCCGACGGAGATCATCATCATCGGGCACATCGTCTGGTTCCTCTTGATCTTCAGCAGCTTCCCCCGTTGCAGCATCATCGAGCACATCGTCTGGTTCCTCTTGATCTTCAGCAGCTCCCCCCGTTGCAGCATCACCGTATTCACGGGGCACATAGTTTTCATCGTCCTCTTCTTCTTCGCCGTCTTCCATCATAACCCCTATTTCTCCGTGCCTCGTCCAAACATTATAGTGTGGCATGAAACCCTTATAAAGCAGGTGGGTGTGCAGGATTTTCCGGTTAGAGTAAGACATCGTATTCCCACATTTAGGGCATGGACAACACATAAAACCATTCTGCTTGTTTGCCTCAGCCACTTCGAGAAATTCATGCACGCCCTTAATGTATTCGGAGGTGTGTCTGTCACCGTACATCCATTACCGGTTCATCTGCGTGCATTATATATAATTATGTGCGACAAAAGTAAGAAAATCAGACAAGTATCTATCTAAAGTAAGAAAATCAGAAAGAAAATAAGAACAAGAGGCTCATCACAATGGTGTCGGCGACGAGATCGGCACGGGCGATCGACGGCGGTGAAAACGGGGACGGGGCGTGACGAACCGCTAAATCTAGACAAATCTCGGGAAAAATGAAGCTCTGAGGTCGAGCTTCGAGAGGAGAAAGCTTAACTAGTGTCGCTCGGGCATTTCATCGAACACCTCATGTGCATAGGAGGTGAGCTAGAGCACCCAAATGCCCTCCCCTCACCGGCCAGAAAAAAACAGAGCACTGTGGAGTGCTCTGCCGCGGCGACGGGTATATATAGGCAACTTATTTGTCCCGGTTCGTCGCACGAACCGGTACTAACGCCACCCTTCTGTCTCGGTTCTAGGCACGAACCGTTACCAATGGATGTGGGCCAGGAGCGCGGCCCATTGGTCCCGGTTCATGCCTAGAACCGGTACAAATGAATCCAGACGAACCGGGACCAATGCTCACGAGGCCCCGGCCGGCCCCCTGGGCTCATGAACCAGGACTAATGCCCCCCATGGGTCCTGGTTCATGAAGAACCGGGACTAATGGGCTGGCCAGGCCCGAACCAAAGCCCTGTTTTCTCCTAGTGGCAGCTATTTGTGTTCGTTTAATCAAGCACAGAAGTACAACATCGAGGAGATTATAAAAGGAAAAATGCATATTAATATGCCTCCAGTGAGAGCGGTGCCAATACCTATTGAATTCATACTTCAGCCAACTCATTCAAAAGTCCGAACTGATGAAGAGAGGTGTGTAATATATTTCAACACCCCCTTCACGTCTACACTATTTTAGTCCATAAGATGTGGGATCGATGTAGGCCGCAGAATCATTTTATTTAATACTGCGTTGATAGGATCTTGAACTCAAGACCTCTTGGCTCTGATACCATATTGGATTCATGCTCCAACCAACTCATCCAAAAGTCCAAACTGATGGAGGAAAGTGGGAAATATGTTTCAACAGTACCTAAGCAACAACTACGTGGCCTAAGCCTCCAATGGGCTGGTTGGCTCTATCTTGTGATGGGCCTTTTGTGAAGGAATCTGGTCTGGCTGGCTCAGGCATGATACTAAGAGACTCAAATGGAGCAGTCATTTTCTTTGCATATGGTTACCTTTTTTTGCAAAGGTGCACTTGAGGCCGAGATTAATGCACTTTTAGAAGGATTGTCTATAAGCATGCAACGCTCGGATTTACCCATTGTTATTCGATCTGAAAGCTCCGTTGTAATTGCTGCGTTGATGGACAACTCGCTCGATCATTCCGCTTATGGACATCTGATGCTGGAAACAAGAAGATTCTGTAACATCGTGGGTTTGTTCCACAAAAAATTGATCGTCATCAAAATAGAGTTACTCATAGTCTAGTTAATATTGGTTGTACTGGAGGTAGCATCGCTTGTTGGTTGCACAATGTTCCAGATAGTGTTTCTAGCTTTGTATTAGCAGACTGTAATACTATTACCGAGGAATAAATCTCAATATTTTCCCAAAAAAGGAATAGGGGCTCGATCTGTTGCATCACATTATCTCGATGGAGAAGTACACGGCTCCCATTTGCGCTAGAGTCCTGCTGGATCTACTTCTTTCTAATATGCCTTGCTACTACTACACAATGTAAGCCTCCTTTACCTACCTTATGCTTGTTTATTAATCAATACTACAAATCAATACAAATTTCACCCACAAAAAAATACAAATTTATACTAATGTCTGTTGTTTATCTGCGTTTCCGTAGGTCGAGCCCTTGACAAGCATCAATAAGATCAATTTACCAAACGGGTTGTGCCTCTATAAAAAACATTATGAACTATGTGAACCTCTGCGGCTATGCTACTGTTGTGATGTGTCTAATGTGTGGAGATCCCCTAATGTGTGCTACCTTACAGTCCACAAATGCAAGAAAGAGTGCATGAAAAGTTCTGCAGGCATGGTGGTGATGACACCCCTCCTTCACCTACCTTAGCTCCATTCGCATGAAATTGAACCTTTGTTTTGATGAAATAATGTGTGATGTGCGGAAAAATATTTGGAATAATAGAAAGTACCTGAGTTGTCGTTTGATTGGACATGTTTCTTGTTTGTTTACCTGCGTGTGCGTAGCAAAGTTCGTTTATTAAGCTGGCACCTTTGACGCCCGGTGAAAGGACCAACGATGATGTTAGGATTTTAGGTTTGTATAGGACGAGTATCAAATAATACTTCAACTTCTGCCACCTGAACATTCTTACTAGTTGACTAAAATGATAGGGAATTCCCAAATATATAGTAAGAAGAATTACCCACAAATAATAATAAAGTTTAAAGAATAATTTTGTTAACTAGCACTGAAGGCACTCCTACTTGGGCCGGCCCATATAACATATTATTTTTGTAAACTCCCAAAGACATGTGCAAGCGACCGGCATCGAACTTGCAACCTCTGCGGGTCGAAGGGAAGGGCATGAACCACTCAGCTATCATTTTTATTTTTGAAACGAGTCAAAAGATTTGCCATTTTCATTGATTAAGGAAAAGCGATTTGCCCAGTTAATTAGAGGGAAATCGAGCAAAAACACTTTCCTTTTTTCGTTTTATTTCTTTCTTAACTTGTGGGGTTTTTTTTGGACGTTTTCACTCGTTTTTTTCTTCAATGCGCGGATTCTTAAAAAATTCATGAACTTTTTCTTCAAGATCGATGAACTTTTTTTTACATAATCCATGAATTTTCATTCAAATTCCTTAACATTTTTTCAAAATACGTGAACTTTTTCCAAATTTGCAAACTTTTTATAAAAGACGATGATTTTTATAAAAAATATATGAACTTTTTTCAAATCAGTGAAATTTTTGAAAAAAAATGGATGAACTTTTTCCAAATTAGATGAAATTTTTTCAACTTTTTCTTAAAAATTGATGAGCTTTTCAAGTAATTTTCAAATTTAAGTTAACGTTTTACTAAACAATAACTTTTTTTGAGAAGTTAACTAGCACTGTTTTCTGCAATAGACAAGAAAACGAGTTTGGTCCAGTTGTTATTGCATTAGTCTAAAGGCATGCGGTGCTGAGTTCGAATCCCAACTCTCCCTTGATTTTTTTTCACATCTTCCTTTTTGAGCAGGTCATGGGCCGGCCCACTACGCGACGCTTGCGAGCTCGGCACTCCAAGCGGCAATTAGGAGCTTCCTTGTGAGAGCTCCACTGATGGTCACAACCCCCTAAAAATGAATAACGATCATAATAATGTGTGAGAAATATATCTCGCTTACTGTGAGATTTTTGTTCACATCTTCCTTTTTGAGCAGGTCATGGGCGCCCGCTACACAACGCTTGCGAGCTCGGCACTCTAAGTGGCAATTAGGAGCTTCCTTGTGAGAGCTCCACTGATGGTCACAACCCGCTAAAAATGAATAATGATCATAATAATGTGTGAGAAATATATCTCGCTTACTGTGAGATTTCTGTTCACAACTTCCTTTTTGAGCAGGTCATGGGCCGGCCCGCTACGCAACGCTTGCGAGCTCGGCACTCTAAGTGGCAATTAGGAGCTTCCTTGTGAGAGCTCCACTGATGGTCACAACCCCCTAAAAATGAATAACAATCATAATAATGTGTGAGAAATATATCTCACTTACTGTGAGATGTATTCCCGTCTCGCCTCTGGCGCTCGGTCCATGTTCACCAGCTCATTAGAGCGGTTTAGGAAGGTTGTACATACCGGTATGAACCAGTTTCAAAATCTTAATGCAGTTTTTCTTTTTCTGTTTATATTTCTTTTCTTTATCAGTTTTTTTCGTTTTTTGATGTATTTTTTGTTCATTTTCATCGATTTCATTAGTTTTTTTCTTTTTCTTCCTTGTTTTTTATTTTTAAAAATGTGAATTTTCTAAACATATATACTGAACATTTTTTGTATATAGGTTAACATTTTCTAAATACATGTTAAATAGTTTTGCAAATACATGTTACAAATTTTACAAAACTCTAATTGAAAATGGTTAAACATTTGTTTGAAAATTTGTTTAAAATACAAGAACATTTTTTAAAATGCTTCAAATAATTTGTGAAATTTTCATTAAAAATTATTGGCACAAGCATTTTTCTGTTTTAAAAAACTTTTGTGCTATATAAAAGTTGTTCATAAACATATAACTAAATGTTTGCATGTTTTAATGAAAGTTTATCTCATTTTTTTAAAATGTTCAAATATATTTTAGAAAATGTGCCCTGTTTTTGTTAACGTCTTCCTTTTTGAGCAGGTAATTGGCCGGCCCGCTACGCAATGCCTGCGAGCTTGTCACTCTAAGCGGAGATTAGGATCCTTCTGAGTGCTCCACTGATGGTCACAACCCCCTAACAAAGAATAACGACCATAACAATGTGCAAGAGATATATCTCGCTTACCGTGAGATGTATTCCCGTCTTGCCTCTAGTGCTCGGACCGTGCTCACCAGTTCATTAGGGGGGTTTGGGAAGGTTGTACATACCGGTATGAACCAGTTTTAAAATCTTCAATGCGTTTTTTTTCTGTTTATATTTGTTTTCTTTGTTCTTTGATGTATTTTTTTTCATTTTCATCAAATTTCATTAGGTTTCTGATTTTTCTTTCTTGTTTTTTGTTTTAAAAAACAATTTTTTTAAATACATATTGAACATTATTCGTATATAGGTTAAAATTTTTCTAAATACATGTTAAATTGTTTTGCAAATACATGTTACACATTTTACAAAACTCTAATTGAATATTTTTAAATATATGTTTGAACATTTTTTAAAATGGTTCAAAAAATTTATGAAAATTCATTAAAAATTATTGGCACAAACATTTTTATGTTTTAAAAAACTTTTGTGCTAATTAAAAGTTGTTCATTAACATATAACTAAATGTTTGCATGCTTTAATTAAAGTTTATCTCATTTTTTAAACTGTTCAAATGTATTTTAGAAAATGTCCTCTATTTTTGATTCATGTCTTCCTTTTTGAGCATGTAATGTGCCGGCCCGCTACGCAATGCCTGCAAGCTCGGCACTCTAAGCGGAGACTAGAAACTCCCTTCTGAGCGCTCCACTGATGGTCACAACCCCCTAAAAAAGAACAACGACCATAATAATGTGCGGGAGATATATCTCGCTTACTGTGAGATGTATTCCCGTCTCGCCTCTGGTGCTCGGACCGTGCTTACCAACTCATTAGGGGGGTTTGGGAAGGTTGTACATACCGGTACGAACCAGTTTTAAAATCTTCAGTGAGGTCTTTGTTTTCATTTTTTTGTGTATTTTTTGTTCATTTTCATCGATTTCATTAGTTTTTAAACATACATATTGAACATTTCCCGTATATAGGTTAAACATTTTCTAAATACATGTTAAATTGTTTTGCAAATACATGTTACACATTTTACAAAACTCTAATTGAACATTTTTAAATATATGTTTGAACATTTTTTAAAATGGTTCAAAAAATTTATGAAAATTCATTAAAAATTATTGGCACAAACATTTTTATGTTTAAAAAAAAATTCTAATTAAAAGTTGTTCATTAGCATATAACTAAATGTTTGCATGTTTTAATTAAAGTTTATCTCATTTTTTAAAATGGTCAAATGTATTTTAGAAAATGTCCTCTATTTTTGTTCATGTCTTCCTTGTTGAGCATGTAATGGGCCGGCCCGCTACGCAATGCCTGCAAGCTCGGCACTCTAAGCCGAGACTAGGAGCTCCCTTCTGAGCGCTCCACTAATGGTCACAACCGCCTAAAAAAGAATAACGGCCATAATAATGTGCGGGAAATATATCTCGCTTACTGTGAGATGTATTCCCGTCTCGCCTCTGGTGCATGCTCACCAACTCATTAGGGGGGTTTGGGAAGGTTGTACATACCGGTATGAACCAGTTTTAAAATCTTCAATGAGGTCTTTGTTTTCTGTTTATAATTGTTTTCTTTGTTTTTTGGTGTATTTTTTGTTCATTTTCATCAATTTTCATTAGGTTTCAGATTTTTTCTTGCTTGTTTTTTGGTTTAAAAAAGCAAATTTTTTAAAAATAACTATTGAACATTTTTCGTATATACGTTAAACATTTTCTAAATACAAGTTAAATTGTTTTGCAAATACATGTTACACATTTTACAAAACTCTAATTGAACATTTTTAAACATATTTTTCATTGTTTTATCAAATTCATGAACATCTTTTAAAATGGTGCAAATAATTTGTGATATTTTCATTAAAAAAACTAATTGCATAAGCATTTTTATGTTTTAAAAAAACTTTGTGATATTTAAAAATTGTTCATAAACACATAACTAAACGTCTGCATGTCTTAATAAAAGATTATCTCCTTTTTAAATGTTCAAATGTATTTTAGAAATTGTTCATCCTGTATTCAGAAAATGTTTATTGTGCATTTTGCCAAAAAAAATCAACATGTATTTGGTAAAAATGTTCAACATGTATTTGGAAAAATATTACCAAATTATTCAACCTATATTATTAAGTACTTAAAAATAAGATAACACATAAAAAAATGAAAAATGAAAAAGGAATAGACGGAAGGTTATATAGCCAACCCATAAAACCTTCTCAAAAAAAGTCTCTAATGGGCAGGCACAGTAAGGCGAGCGCACTAAGCACTAGAGGCAAGACGAGTATACAATAAGAGAGAGATATTATTCGAAAAAAACAATAATATGAGAGAGAGAGAGAGAGAGAGAGAGAGAGAGAGAGAGAGAGAGATACACATGAGTCGATGGATCGATGTTGCGATGAGATGACCGGCGAGTCAAAGGGCATCCAGAATTCCAGATCGATCATAGATCCGGTATTCTCGTTACCTAACTAACACGAAACACCAATGATACGCGTCCTGATTGACCTAGTTGCTGAATTGTTATTGCTGCGGGTCATGTGACGTGCATGCAACCGACAGCCTTAATTATTTAACTAATGTTTATCATTTATTTTTAGGATCTACATGCATCTGATGATCACATGGTTAGAGTCCTTTTTATTGTAAGAGATGGTTAATCAGAGTCCTCCATTAATTAGCTCACTTTTATCTCTTTACAGTGGAAGTTCTCCTAGATAGGTTCCATGGAAAAGAACTAGAGCTAGTGCTAGTAAATTAATTAGTCAGGAGTCAGGACACGTATGCTGGGTTAATTGGGTTTTCTAAAAAGTACTCCCGCCGTCCCATAATGTAAGACGTTTTCGCAAGCTATGGGACGGCCGGCGGGAGTATTTACATGCACCTAGCCATCAATGATTCTACTTCCTTCTGATCAAGAACATTACATAGTAACGGGATTGTAGGATAGAGCAAAGCAAACACGTCAATCTCAAGTTCTGGCGTGGTTTGCTATGGAACATCAAGGAATTCATCACAGGAATCGACAGCATACCATGATATTTGGAATTAAACCAGCCAAATATTTCCTAGCTCGTTGGAGATGAAGATGATGGAAGCGATGAAGAGTTAGCTAGCCAGCCATGGAATCATCAGTGGAGTAATGGCTAGAGGAAGCTTCCAAAAGGATCGCATGATCCGTCGAGCCGGTTGATTGATGACAGCCATCAACACCATGGATGGAAGGATCAATGCGATCCCTTTGGATGCTTCCCCAAGGCATTGTTGCTCTCTCTCCCCCTCCCTCCCTCCCTCCCTCCCTCACTCTCTCTCTCTCTATTTCTCAATTTCTCTCTCTCTCTCTCTCTCTCTCTGCGAATTGTGTGTGCCCCTCTCTAAGAAGAAAGAAGAGAGGTTGGTGTGCAAGAAAGCTCCAGTGAGGTCCTTATATAGGTGTACATACGCAACCTTTGCTTTTGCCCATAAGTTAAGCTCACAGTTGCTTTTCTGCCAAGCAAATGGAACACTAGTTTATCATGTTGCAGTTTAATGTGCCCATTCTTCCATGGTTTTTGCGTGGCAAATCTGAACAAACCATACATATTATTGCCGCCAATCAAGAAAGCAGATTTTCTCAGTATGGGCATATATCTCCAGACTCCAAGTTAGTGATGCATTTGGCTACTCCCACCGTTTCATATTAGTTATCAAATGATTTAGTACAGCTTTGTACTAAATCAGTGACAACTAATATAAAACGGACAGGGTAGTAAACTTTAAATCATTATGATCTCACATCCCAATTAAGTTTGTAATGATGAATAGAATGAAAAAAGTTAGTGCCGCCGAACGTTAAAATTAATTGAAGTGATCCAGGAGAAGTTGTTAGTCTGTCTTAAAAAGGGAAGTTGTTAGTAGTGGACGTCAAATTTATGCGATACGCCGTCGCTTGTTTATGGTGTAATCAATTATGGTCTCATCATTAGGTGAGCACAAACCGGGGCTTCTCAATAGATGCCCTTTTCGCTTTTCCCGAACTTTTATCCATCTTGGAGTTAGTTTACAGGCTTGGCTTTACAAGTAACATATGCTTATGGATGATTGATTATCGAAGCTAGAAAGGTTGGGTGACTGTACCAGCACCTGTCAGATCTCTGGTGAGATTGGGGACACAATTGTTTAACCCAGATTAGAGATGCATGTGGCCCGGGGAACAACTAACTGCAGCCATTCAATCATTATAATCCACCCATTACTGTGATGTGATTCCCCCTAACTTGTGCTGATGTGCCCCTAACTGCTTGCTTTCTAGCTGCTACTGCTATTCTCTCAGCAAGCATCTTGGCCGCTATCTATCTTAATGACAAGTGCTTAGTAGCATTTTGCACAGTGGTTAGCTAAGCCTGGCTAAAATATTTAAAAGGTCCTAGATTGGCAAGTGTCACTCAGATCTGAGTAGCAATCATGCCATGTTAATTGTGTCTAGCTAGCACATTCTTAATTTATTTGCCATGTTACATAGGTTGTGGTAATCACTGTGTTGTAACATGCCTGAATGTCCTGTCCTGTTTTTTCTTTTCCTAGTTTGCTACAGTACTGTAACATGCATCCAGGTTGCACATGATCTAGCAGAAGCTCAGATAGATCATGGACGGCGATGAACTTTCCGCGTAGCTTTTGGGTGCCAAGACATGTTGGTTCTCACGGCATCCATGTTATATATTTTTCACCTGGCCGAAAGGAGAGATATGAATGAGATCTGCCATGTGCATGCATCCATATGATTCTTTCTGACAAAGTTCAAACATTCTTTTTGTGTGTGGTGTGATCACCAGCAGATGCAATCTTATCATCCTAGCTAGTAGCTAAGCTCAGAAGGCTCCTTGGAGGAGATTGATTGCTCACATGTCTGCGGCAGTCCAACCACATGAAGAAAAAAGGAGCCGATGAGTCAATGTTGCTGCAACTGCAATGCCGCCCCAGCAGCATGTAGCCCATGAACTCACATGCAGAGACCTACAAAATGGGCATATGTTCTACCACTCACATGCAAGGCATACACGCCCATGTTGTTGCCATCTCTTTCTTCTCTCGTGAAGTGTGTGAACTGTGAACAGAAACAGAGAAATATATACACACAAGAGAATGAAATATTATGCAATCGGCTGTTCTTCGAAACGGCAATAATTGAGGCAAGTTAGGAGGGCACCAAAAGAAGGCCCTTCCCAAGAAGTGTCCAGTTTGATGAATACAAGGCCCTCCTCTCCCTGTTTTTGCATAAACTCAGCACATTGACCCCGGTAATCACGGGGTCAGCAAATTTGATTAGAATGCATAATGTACTTAGACCAAGTTACATAATGTTTCCCATTCATTAGCTGAATAAAACCCTGAATGAACACTAACACCCTGTGCATCACCTGACAAAAAACACCCGAGGATTCATTTGCTTCTGAAATTATTTCATCTCCGATTAAGCGAACCTTCAGTTTTCATGCCTTCAGGAATAATGCAAATAGTATCATGCGACTGGCTTTCTTCAATGCAATAATTATTGGAGAAATTGAGGTACAGTACAAGTCTGAAATCGCATATGCCTATAACTATTGGCGGCAATGAATGGTGAATCCTATTTGGAGGCCATCCCATACGCGGCGCCTACGTACTCCTTACACCAGTTTGCAACTGGGCCGGCCAATTTTCTGAAACTTCCAGAAGCTTCTTGGCCCGGTTTCAGAAAGCTTCCAGCCGGGTTTTCCCCTTTTTCTTTCTTTTTCTGCTGGGTTTGTTCTCATCGCTTTCTCTTTGTTTTTTCTCTGGTTTTCTATTTAGCTTTTCTGTTTCCTTTGCCTATTTATTTTTCATTTTATTTTAAGTTCATTAAAAATATATTCAAAATTGTGAACTTTTTTGAAATTGTGAACAAATTTTCCAGTTCATAAAAAAATTATCAAAATTGTGAAAGTTTTTGAATTCGTGCACCTTTTTTCAATTGGCGAACCTTTTTTAGTAAATGAAATTTTTTGAATTCATGAACTTCTTTTTGAATTGGTGAACCTTTTTTAATTTTGTACTTTTTCGAATGGGTGAACTTTTTATTGAATTGGTGAACCTTTTTTGAATTCGTGAACATTTTTTGAACTTCCGAACTTTTTTTGAATTCGCAAACTTTTGCATGTTTGTGAACTTCTTTTTGAAATCTGCTAACTTTTCAAGTTTGTGAATCTTTTTTGAATGATCAACAGTCAATGGTCATCAGGGTCAAGTCAACAGATCAAAACCAAGTCCGTGCAAAAAAAGAAGATCAAACCATGGCGGCGGTGACCCGAGCCAGCCAGGAGCTCGCATTCGTGGGGTGGCCCACGCTATGCTGTAGCGAGCGCTAGTTGTCTTCAGGGGCCTTAAGGGTCAGTTTGGTTGGTGTCCATAACATTCAGGGACGAAGCTAGAAAAAAAGGTTGATGGGGTCAAGTCTATGATAATGGGGTCATCTTCAATAAACAGATGGTTTTTAGTACTAAATTAATGAAGCATTTCCTAATTTCATTGGGGTCAATTGACCCCAATGCCTACAAGGAAGCTACGTCCTGATAACATCACGCCTGAGATATTTTGCTGCCTGGCATGGGCTTGAGAAATTGGAAAAATCTGCCTGGTCAGGCTAGCATACGAATGTCTTGTTTGGATCACGTCCTGGCCTGATGAGTGGTCAAAAGTAGCTTTTCTCTCTGACATAGCAATTTAATTCCTCCCCTGACACCTCGTTCCTTGAGCCATGTGAATAAACAACCCAGGCTGCTGCTCCAGGCAAACCCAGGCGTCCAATTCGTTTGCCTGGACCAGGCTAATCAAGTTGCCTCACTTATGGGCCAGGCTAATGGGGCTCTGTCTCGTTCTACGGCCAGGCTGGCTCCTCGCCACCAGGATTCGAACCAAACAGAAGCCAGGCAGCTCCCAGGGAGGCCCCAGGCCAGGCGCAAAAGGCCCAGGACGTGAACCAAACTGCCCCTAAAGGCGCCGAATAGGGAGTCCCCCAATGAATCAGCAATCTAAGGAAAAAAATAAAACCCCAATAGGCCTATTGGGCTTCCATGTAAAAGTTCAACAAAAAAGGCCCGGCCTAGCTTCAAAAGAAGAACACCTGCCCACCACTTTAAAAATAAGAAGAAAAAAATATCTGTCAACATAGTGGTTCGGCTAGGTCTCGCCGTCGGCGCACTCCGCGAGTTTTTTTGCGAATACACAAAGCTTGGTTATCTTTTCATTGATAGAAGAAAGAAAATGCATGGTTGGACATCTATCGCGAGCAAGCCACACTAACGCCTCCACCAGCATCACTAACACTTAGGCATCTGCGTCCACCTTTCCCTCCGACGGGACCAACCGATATGGAGCTCGAGTTGCAAAACTACAAACCTTTAAAATCAATCATAATTTGCTTTTTTTTAGAAACATATGTAACTTTATTGGTACTCATAAAAATTATAGGTACACTGATTTGGACCTAAGATTCAAGAAAATACAAAGTAACACCTATGACTAAGAATTACAATAAAATCTCCTATAAACATCTTCTTCGCGGTATCAATCTCTGCTCGAAGAAATACTTATACAAAACTACAAACCTTTAAAAGCAATCGTAGTTTGCCTTTTTTTTCTTTGAGGGCTATCAATCATAGTTTGCTTGATCGGTCAAAATGCAACGACCAATACAAAGGCTAGTCTGCAGCGGACCCCTATCTGGGCTAGGCCCAATGCGTCTGCAGCGAGCTAGGGCACATACGCTTGGTTTTTCTTCCTTTCAGTTTTCTTCTCAAGTTTTTGTTTTGGAAAAAGTTTTTGAAAACAATTGCGGAAAATTTAATTTATTTTAATTATTTATGATAATAATTTTGACATGTATTTAAAAACATTCACCATATGTTCAAGAAAATGTTCATATATTCATGAAAAATTCAAGATTTATCCTCGTAATTTGAAACTAATATTCACAACATTAAAAAATTCTTCATATTATTTTTTGCGCATTTAAAAATTGTTCATAAAACAAAAAGTCATGAAATGTAAAAATATATTCATGCAATGTTTTAAAAATGTTTTAACATATACAAATGTTTGTTCCATTTTATAAAAAACAAATTCTGTGTTATACAAAATGGTCTTCAATTTTTTTAAACGCTCAACATGTGCTAAAAAAAATGCTCAGTGTGCATTTTCCAAATGTTCAACATGTACTTGGGTAAATGTTCAGAGTGTATTTAAAAATGTTCAATGTGTATTAAAAAATGTTCAACTCTTATACAAAAAATGTTCGACGTGGGTTTAAAAAGGCGAACATGTATTTGAGAGTGAAAAATAATCGAAGTCCTAGGTTTGATCTATGTCAAACTTCTTTATGTTTGATCAACTTTATAGAAAAATGTGCTAAGATCTACTGCATCAATACACATAGTATAAAAATATATTTTCTAAAAAATCATATGAGACTAATTTGGTGTTCCAGAATCTAGATGTAATATATATTTCTATAGAGTTAGTCAAGCTCAAGCAAGGTCGACTTGCATCAAACCTAGCACTTCTATTATTTTGAAATAGAGAAAGTATACCGTAATCTCATATCTGTGGCAACGCATGGATATTTATAGCTATTTCTAATGAAAAGTCCTTGTACTACTTGCAAATACAATCCACATATGGTTGACGTACGTTGCACCAAGGGAAACGTACAGTTCCCTGAGATCACACGAAGTCCCTGCATCGCCTTGGTGGGCGACAAGGGCGTGACCGTTGTTCTTGTAGAGAGATGATTTGCAATACAATAATCGTTGTATTGATGGAGTGTTGGTGCACGTATATATATTACAAGGGAAGGCCTCTACCTCAACTATACAAGACTAGGAGGTGGGCCACAACTCCAATACACGTGCAATACAAAACACATACTCAACCCCCCCCCCCCCCCCCCCCCCCCGCAGTCGAAGCGTCGCCCGAGACACAGAGACTGGACCGAAACTCCTCGAAGATGGGAGTAGGCAATCCCTTAGTCATCACATCAGCAAACTGTTGCGACGTCGGCACGTGGAGAACTCGAACACGGCCAAGGGCAACCTGCTCGCGCACAAAGTGAATGTCGAGCTCAATATGCTTCGTCCGTCGATGGTGCACCGGGTTGGCGGAGAGGTAGACCGTGCTGATGTTATCGCAGTAGACAAGAGTGGCCTTGTGAACATCACAAAGCAACTCTTGGAGCAGCTGACGTATCCAAGAGCACTCGGCCACGGTGTTGGCCATGGCGCGATACTCTGCCTCGGCGCTGGAGCGGGAGACCGTGGGCTGCCGCTTCGAGGACCAAGAGATCAACGAGGGCCCAAGGTAGACACAGTTGTCTGACGTAGAGCGTCGCGTGTGGGGGCAGCCAGCCCAGTCAGCATCCGAGTAGGCCACGAGGTCGGTGGAGGCGGAGGCCGTCAGGGTGAGTCCCAAGGACATGGTGTCGCGTATGTAACGGAGAATACGCTTCAGAGTCCAGTGAGAGTCACGCGGGGCGTGCATATGGAGGCACACCTGCTGAACAGTGTACTGCAGGTTGGGGCGAGTCAGCGTCAAGTACTGTAAAGCACCGACAATAGAGCGATAAAATGCTCCATCGGACGCGAGAAACCCCTCCAGAGCAGAGACCTTCGCCTTCGTGTCGACGGGAGTGGGCGCCGGCTTGCAGTTAAGCATACCGGCACGCTCAAGGAGCTCGTGGGCGTACTTCTGCTGATGCAGAAAGAAACCATCAGCCCGGCGGATCACCTCGATGCCGAGAAAGTAGTGCAGGGGCCCCAAGTCCTTGAGGGCGAACTCATCACGAAGACGAGCAGTCAGCCGTTGAAGGAGATCGGGGGTGGATGCCGTGAGGATGATGTCGTCGACGTAGAGCAGCAGATATGAAGTGGCAGCTCCCTGATGATACACAAAAAGTGAGGCATCGGAGCGAGTGGACCGAAAGCCCAGAGACTGCAGGAAGGCGGCGATACGCTGGTACCAAGCCCGAGGCGCCTGCTTCAACCCGTACAGAGAGCGGGAGAGCAAGCACACGAAGTCGGGGTGCTCGGTGTCGACAAAACCAGTAGGCTGCTCACAGAACACCTGCTCGGCGAGATGACCGTGCAAGAAGGCGTTGGAAACGTCCAACTGATGCACAGGCCAGGCGCGCGAGACGGCCAGCTGAAGGACGGCGCGGATCGTGCCCGGTTTCACAACCGGGGCGAAAGTGTCGGTGAAGTCCACGCCCACGCGCTGCCGAAAACCACGAACCACCCATTGAGCCTTGTAGCGCTCGAGAGAACCGTCTGGGCGAGTCTTGTGGCGAAACACCCACTTGCCAGAGATGATGTTGGCACGAGGGGGTCACGGAACAAGCTGCCACGTGCGGTTGCGCTGTAAGGCATCAAACTCCTCCTGCATCGCAGCTAGCCAGTGGGGATCCCGAAGGGCAGCACGAGCGTAGGTGGGGACGGGTGATGGCGTCGACGTCGAGGCGGTGCACACATACTCGTCGGCGGAGTAGCGCGTACTGGGCCGAAGCACTCCTGCTCGGGCACGGGTAGTCACGCCAAGTGACGGGGCAGCAGGGCCGGCGGGTGCCACGGCGGAAGGGGGCACAGCGGCGGTGGCACCCGGTGCGGCGACACCCGGTGCAGCGGCGGGGGCCACGGTGGTGGGGGCACCCGGTGCGGTGGCGGGGGCCGCGGGCACCGCGGCGGCGGCGGCAGCATAGGCCGTGGTGGAGGCGGTGGCGGCGGGGGCCGCGGCGGCCGATCCCGCGACGGCGGGAGCGACGGGCGATGTCGAGGTCGAGCCCGTCGCAGGGGTGGCGGTGCCAGCAGGGGTGGCGGGCGGTGTGCCCACCGACTCGACCTCGTAAGTGGGAGTCGAGAACCCGGGAGGTGGCGGCAGAAGGTGCCGGGCCGGGTGGGCCGCCAGGGGGTGCCGCCATGCATCGCTCCAGGTAGGGGGCACGGGGGCCGGCGCCGAAGAATCCGCAGCCGGAGGGACCTGAAAAAAAGGGAACACCGTCTCGACAAAATAAATGTGCCTCGAGGTGTACACACGATGAGTGACAGGATCATAGCACCGGTAACCTTTGGTGTTGGGAGGGTAGCCAAGGAAGATGCATGGGACGAATCAGGGTGCCAGCTTGTGTGGCGTGGTGGATGCGGTGCTGGGATAACAGAGACACCCAAAGATGCGGAGACCATCATAGGATGGTGGTGTACCGAAGAGAAGGTGGTGAGGAGCGTAGTTCCACCGAGGACGACACAGACGAATGTTAACTAAGAGGGTGGCGGTGGCGAGGGCATCGGGCCAAAACCGAGCGGGCACGTTTGAGTGAAAGAGTAATGTGCGAACGTAGTCATTAAGAGTGTGGAGAATGCGCTCGGCGCGGCTGTTCTGCTATGAAGTGTAGGGGCAAGTCAGATGGAAGATGGTGCCGTGAGAGGCGGGAAGTGTGCGAAGACCAATGTTGTCAAACTCTTTTCCGTTATTAGTTTGGAGTGCAAGTATGGGGCGACCGAACTGGGTGGTGACATAGGAATAAAAGGCGGTGAGTCTGGCTAAAGCATTGGATTTACGACGAAGAGGAAAAGTCCACACATAATGAGAATAATCATCTAAAATCACCAAGTAGTAGAGATAGCCCGTGTTACTCGCAACGGGAGATGTCCAAACATCACTATGAAGTAATTGAAACGGAAAAGTGGAAACTGAGGAGGACACACTAAAGGGAAGACGAACATGCTTGCCTAAGCGACATGCCTCACAAGAGTGCTCGTCGAGCTTATTACATGAGAAAGAGAAACTCCTAAGAATTTGACGTAACACGGTGTGGTTGGGGTGACACAAGCGAGCGTGCCAAAGGTCGACGCCGGCGGTGTCGTGGTTCTAACTCTGACAGTGATGTAGGGGGGTATGTATGGAGAGGCTAGATCTTAGCTATGGAGGAGTTGTAAGAACACGAGGATTACGAGTTCAGGCCCTTCTCGGAGGAAGTAACAGCCCTATGTCTCGGTGCCCGGAGGCGGTTGACTGAATTATGTGTGTCTGAATAACAGGGGTGCGAACCCTTGATACTGAGGAGGGGGGTGGCTTATATAGAGTTCGCCAGGCCCCTCCATCCCTCAGTAATGCAGGGTTTAAAGTACATTAAGACTGGGGTTTACTGGTAACGCCCCTAATAAAGTGCTATGTGACCATAAAAGCTACTTAATGACCGACCGTTTGCGTGCAGGGTGACTTTAGATCTCCTGGCAGTCGAGCGGTTGGATCTTGGTCGAGTGATTGCTTCGTGGTCGAGTGTCTTGAATCCGTCGAGTGGGATACCTCCAAGTCGATTGAAAGGTGACTTCTTCTAGGGATGTCCTTGGGTAGGGTACTTAGGACAGGTCCATGCCCCTACCCTAGGTACATAGCTTCATCATTAGCCCCCGAATGGATCGAGGTTCGAGTAGAGAAGGAGTTGGGTCTTCATGTTATATGAACGTCTTGTTTTGGATCAATTGTCACGGATGACGTCGTCAACTTCTTTCAGTCGCCTTGATCCATTCTTGGCCTCTTGTCGAGTGAATTTATTTACTTGTGAAGTTCCAAGTGATGGTGTGAAAGGGATCTTCTGTTTGACGAGTTGTTCTGCGGCCCGAGGATTTTGCGAGATTTGAATTTCGGGAAGCGTGCGGGACGGGGGCGGTCGCAGTAATCGGATGGGATAGGACGGAAGCTCCTCGATCCCCGTGCCACCTTTTTCGCCATGTACCGTGCGCGCGCCTGTTGCGGGATTTGACGGGATTGCCTGGGCCTACCAGTCAGCCACTCGGAAGCGACCTCTTATAAGCTGCCGGCTCGGGACCCCCGAACAGTGCGCCTTCACTTTTCCCCCTTCCTTCACAAGATCCTCTGCCACCTCCGCTCTCACCTTGGTGCCGTAGGTCTGCTCGAGCTTCGCCGGCGACGATGGTGAAGGAGAAGACGTCGGCTCTGGAGCGCGCGAAGAAGGCGGCGGTGCAGGGGAAGGGGAAGAAGTCCGCTCGGGGCGGATCTTCCTCGAGGACTGCTCTGCCCAAGGATTGGATCCAGGGCGACTGGATGCCGTCGGCGATTCGGAAGGATGATCTCGATGATCTCGTCGAGGAGGGATTCATTCCCCACGAATCTGCACGTCTCCCGGGGAAAGAAGTCGAACCCCAGCCCCTTGATGGTGAGTGCGTCCTCCTCACCACCCATATCGATCGTGGATTCTCTCTGCCTCCTCATCCTTTTTTCCGGAGCTTCTTGAACTTCTCCGGAGCGCAGCTCCATCACTTTACTCCCAATTCTATTGTGTATCTTGCTGCTTTCGTTTCCTTGTGTGAAAACTTCTTGGGTTGCCGCCCCCATTGGGGACTCTTCAAGCACATCTTCACTTGCCGCTCTCAGTCGGTCAAGAAGGCCAAGTTGAGTGACGAATGGACGCAGGTGATCCAGCTGTGCGGGGGCCTGGCGATCTAGATGACGGGAAAAAGTTCTTTTCCATCTATCATTTTCCCGAGTCAGTCCGTGGGTGGCAGTCGACTTGGGTTTACTATAAAGACCAGGTGACCCCAGGACAGCCGACTGGGCTTCCCCCTTTTTCTCTGAATCGAGCACAAAAACCTGCCTCTCTGAAAGTGACGCCAGAGGAAAAGGCGCAAGTCAAGGTGTTGGTCGGTCGAGTGGTTCAGCTTGTCCGCGAGGGTGTGACTGGCATGGACTTGTTGGAAGTCTTCCTTCGAAGGCGCATCCAACCGCTTCAGGCTCATGACCACCCGATGTGGCTGTACTCGGGTCTCGAAGACACCACTCGGATTCACCCAGAGGAGGTCACTGACGAGATGTTGGAAGGGTGGCTGTCGAGTATCACACGGAACAAGGACAACCCCCGAGGAGCCAGGAGGATTCCTCCACTCGACCAAACATACGAAGTGGACAAGGTCTGACCTTGCGTTTCCGACTGTGATCTTGCTTTCTTTATTTGTTCTCTTTGGATCAGTCGATTGACTTTTGTCTTGTTTGCTGTCCTCTAGGCCATTACTGAGATGTACTTGACACCCAATGGAGCATAGGAGCAGGCCGAGGAAGGAGAGGCAAGCGGAGGCGAAAGTGGAGACGAGAGAGAAGAGTGGGAATCTGACGGCGAAGGAGAGGGGGATGACGACGACGACTCCAGTGAAGAGGAGGAGGAAGAAGTCGAACCTCCCCGCTCGGAACGGCGATCCAAGCTTACACACGACCCTGCGCGGGAACGTGGTAAGGCGACTGTCCCTGTTGGACAGTCGTCGAAGCGCCCTCGGACCTCATCTCCAGCGCCGACAGAAAAAGCTCCCAAGCACCCACGCGCGATGCCGTCCAAGCCGCCCAAGGCTCTGCCCAAGATGAAGATGACTGTCCCCACCATTTCTGGGTAATGGTAGAATTTGTTTTCCTTTGTTGAACGTGACGGACTCTTGGTCGACTCATTGAATAAGCTGACTGACTTTCGAAAATTGCAGTGCTGCCACCTCGGAGATCTCCGCCAAGGACGATGATCAAGAGATGGAAGACGCTGTTACCTCCAACCCCAGTACGATTACTGATGCTCTGCTTTTAGTCGACTGACGATTTCTTATAATTCCGGTCGATTGGATTTTTCTTGTAGCTCCTCCTCATGTCATTGACCTCCCTGATGATGACGACGAAGTGCCGCTGAGGGCACGAAGGAATAGGAGGGCGCCAGCTGGCAAGACCCCACAAACTACTCTGGCGCCTGAGGCCGTAGTCCGGGAGGGTGGTGATACCACTCGGGCTTCTGTGACCTTCGCTGAACCTCTGACGAGTGTCCGGCCTTCAATGTCGACTGCAAATCCGCCTTCGCTTTTTGCCACACACCACGTCCCTGAGGACCAAGTGGGTGCCGCTAAAGAGGCTATACGCCAGGCGGGGATCATGATGGAGCAAGTGAAGGTGGTTCGGGACGCCAGCCAAGCAGCTTATGACGCGAGTTCAGCTCTTCAGAGCAACTTCCAGGTCAGTCGATTCACCGCTTGTTCTGTTAGGATATACTATCTGAAGAATCTCTTTTCCGAAGATCTTTATATCTGTACACCCACTGAGTGTGTCTATTAATCTTTTTGACGAGTGGGGGCACGCTAAGTGCACCCACTGCGTGTAGTACCCGAGACTACGGTGGACTGCTGGCAGTCGACTGTAGTCTTTATATTGTGTTGCTTTAGTTGAACTTCTTCACTCGGTCTGGTCAGGCCATGTCGAATGGAACTGTACACGGTCGACTACGGGCAGTCGATTTTTTTTGGTCGAACCAGTGGGGGCAAGCTGAGTGCACCCACTGGGTGTAGTCCCCGAGACTACTGTCGAATGTTTTTGATTCGGCTGTAGTCTTAGAAACGCCATCATTGTCTCTTAGTTACTCGGAAGCAACTTATCTTGGATGTCTGTCGACTGATTTTTTTTTGCAGAAATCCTGCGAACTTGTGGCTCGCTACACTGAGTTGGAAAACAAACAGATCAAGCTGAACCTTGACTTGAAGCTTTCTCAGGAGAACTTGCAGAAGGCGAGGGACGAAGCAAAAGGTATGGCTGGTGAGCTTTTGTCGACTGTCCTTTCTTTCTGGCCGTCCTCAGTGTTGATCTCACTTGCTGTTTCGCAGACAAAATGGAGGAGGCTCTGAAGAAGAAGGATCAAGACCTTGCCGAAGCGCAGAAGTAGGCCCTGAACAAAACGAAGCTTGCTGAAGAAAAACTGGCTTCAGTCGGTACTCTTGAAAAGGAAAACTCCAGGCTGAAAACTGCTCTTGACGCGGCTAATCGAGAGGTCAGCCATCTGAAGAATGGCAATATAGCTCTGAATGACAAGGCAAGTGAACTGGCGGGGAAGAGGAACGATCTGGAGGCTTATCTCAGTGGACTCGCCAAGAAGCTGTTCGTCATGCTCGAGGGTAATTACTCCGGCCCGACTGACTTGCAGTTACCAAACCTGCGTAGAGCCACTGACTTATCCTTGAATTGTGTTTACAGAATTCTGCCAGAACTTCGAAGAGGAGACCAGTCGAGTGGAGACAGACTTGGACCCCATCAATTCTCCAGTGAAGGACGAGGCTGCTATGAACGTGCTCCGACTGGAATCTTGTGTTGCCGGCGTTGTTGACTATCTTGCTCGGTTAAAGGTTGCGATGTCGTGGATCGACACGTCGCTCTGGCCTAGGACGACGCTTCAGAATGACCTCGAGTCCCTGATGACTCAACTGAATGAAGTCCCAGGTCGAGTGGCGGAATGGAAGAAATCTTCTGCTAGATGTGGCGCTGACGTCACTCTGTCTCTGGTCCGCATCCACTGCAAGGAGGCGCGAGAAGAAAAGTTGGCCGCCATCCAAGTTGCCAATACCAGGAAGCACAACTTTCAAGACTTCATGGAGACTTTCATTGCTGCTGCCACTCGCATTGCAGACGGGATCAACTTGGGCGAGTTCGTCGCCCCTTCCAGTCCTCCGCCTGAGGAATAAAAACTTTTATGCTTCACTTTAAATTTGCCTCGGAATGCCGAGATGATTTTGTATCCATTAAACTCTGTCGAGCTGGAGGCTCGAGTACTTTGATCTGTGGTCTAGGACCTTTGGATCTTATCTGAACTTGATTTATCGTTGAATATCTTCATGAATTATCTGTCGAGTGGAACTTGTTCTTCACTCGAAATAACTTTGTATTTGTGGTGCAACTCCGAAGGAGAAGGTAGCAGTCGATTTGCACCTCGTCGTCCTTGCGGATTGGGATGTGTTCCGTACTTAGGCGAGCACTGGGCTGCAGCTAAGCCCCCGAGTGGAAGGTCTGCTCTCCACTCGGTAGGATTTTTAAAAACTTAGGCGAGTACTGGACTGCAGCTAAGCCCCCGAGTGGGAGGTCTGCTCTCCACTCGGTAGGATTTTTTCAAACTTAGGCGAGTACTGGACTGCAGCTAAGCCCCCGAGTGGGAGGTCTGCTCTCCACTCGGTAGGATTTTTTCAAACTTAGGCGAGTACTGGACTGCAGCTAAGCCCCCGAGTGGGAGGTCTGCTCTCCACTCGGTAGGATTTTCTCAAACTTAGGCGAGTACTGGACCGCAGCTAAGCCCCCGAGTGGGAGGTGTGCTCTCCACTCGGTAGGATTTTTTCAAACTTAGGCGAGTACTGGACTGCAGCTAAGCCCCCGAGTGGGAGGTCTGCTCTCCACTCGGTAGGATTTTTTCAAACTTAGGCGAGTACTGGACTGCAGCTAAGCCCCCGAGTGGGAGGTTTGCTCTCCACTCGGTAGGATTTTTAAACACTTAGGCGAGCACTGGGCTGCAGCTAAGCCTCCGAGTGGGAGTCTGGCTCACCACTCAGTAGGATTTTTAAACACTTAGGCGAGCACTGGGCTGCAGCTAAGCCTCCGAGTGGGAGTCTGGCTCGCCACTCGGTAGGATTTTTAAACACTTAGGCGAGCACTGGGCTGCAGCTAAGCCTCCGAGTGGGAGTCTGGCTCACCACTTGGTAGGATTTTTAAACACTTAGGCGAGCACTGGGCTGCAGCTAAGCCTCCGAGTGGGAGTCTGGCTCGCCACTCGGTAGGATTTTTAAACACTTAGGCGAGCACTGGGCTGCAGCTAAGCCTCCGAGTGGGAGTCTGGCTCACCACTCGGTAGGATTTTTAAATACTTAGGCGAGTACTGGACTGCTGCTAAGCCTCCGAGTGGGAGGTCTACTCTCCGCTCGGTAGGATTTTTAAACACTTAGGCGAGCACTGGGCTGCGGCTAAGCCTCCGAGTGGGAGTCTGGCTCACCACTCGGTAGGATTTTTTTTTACAAACTTAGGTGAAACGGATTCGCAGCTAAGCCTCCGAGTGGGAGTCTGGCTCACCACTCGGTAGGATTTTTTTTACGAACTTAGGCGAAATGGATTCGCAGCTTAGCCACCCACTGGGGGATTTCACACGCAAACAAACGCGATAACAATTATAGGAAAATTTGTAACACTCTTGTCTTTGATAAATAGACTACAGAAGTTTTTCTTATTACATCTCATCCGAGTGAGAATTCAAGTGTAAAAGGGGCGGAGCAGTTCCGCATTCCAAGCTCGTGGCTCATCGATCTGGCGATCGACATTGTAAAGGTGATACACTCCATTGTGGAGGACTCTGGTGACGATGAAGGGACCTTCCCAAGTAGGAGCGAGCTTGTGTGGTTTCTGTTGATCCATTCGGAGGACCAAATCTCCTTCTTGGAAGGCTCGACTCTTCACATTTCTGGCATGGAATCGACGCAAGTCTTGCTGATAAATGGTCGATCGGATCATAGCCATTTCTCTTTCTTCTTCCAGGAGGTCGACTGCGTCTTGCCGGGCTTGTTCTGCTTCATCTTCGGTATAAAGCTCGACTCGGGGTGCATTGTGAAGTAGATCACTCGGCAGGACTGCTTCCGCTCCGTAAACCAGAAAGAACGGAGTTCTTCCAGTCGACCGATTCGGGGTGGTCCTCAATCCCCACAGAACCGATGGAAGCTCGTCGACCCAAGCGCCTGCTGCGTGCTTGAGATCACGCATCAGCCGAGGCTTTAGTCCTTTGAGAATCAGACCATTTGCCCTTTCTGCTTGTCCATTCGACTAGGGGTGGGCGACCGATGCGTAGTCGACTCGTGTGCCTTGAGAGGCACAAAAAGCTCTGAACTTGTCTGAATCAAAGTTTGACCCATTCTCGGTGATGATGCTATGCGGGACTCCATATCTGAATGTTAACTCCCTGACGAAACTGATAGCAGTGCAAGTATCAAGATTCTTGATAGGCTTAGCTTCAATCCATTTGGTAAACTTGTCGACTGCCACAAGCACATGTGTGAAACCGCTCCTGCCTGTGCTCAATGGGCCAACCATGTCCAGTCCCCAAACAGCGAAGGGCCAGACGAGTGGAATGGTCTTCAGGGCTGATGCAGGCTTGTGCGACATGTTGGAGTAGAACTGGCACCCTTCACACTTGTCGACTATCTCTTTTGCCATTTCATTCGCTCTTGGCCAGTAAAATCCCGCTCGGTATGCTTTAGCCACAATGGTCCGAGAGGACGCATGATGACCACAGGTCCCCGAGTGGATATCATCAAGGATTATCTGACCTTCTTCTGGTGTTATACACTTCTGGCCGACTCCAGTCGCGCTTTCTCTATACAACTGTCCCTTTATGACTGTAAAGGCCTTGGATCGACGGACGATCTGTCGAGCCTCTTCTTCGTCCTCCGGGAGTTCCTTTCTCAAGATATACGCGATGTATGGTATCGTCCAGTCGGGGGTGATTGCCAAAACTTCCATGATTAGGTCGACCACTGCCGGAATTTCAACTTCAGTCGGATCTGTGGCACTCTTTGGCTGCGGGGCTTCATCTGTAAAAGGATCTTCTTGGACTAGTGGATGTGTTCCAAAAACACATTACTGGGGATGGCTTCTCTCTTGGAGCCTATCTTTGCCAAATCATCAGCCGCTTGATTTTTCAGTCGGGGGATGTGATGAAGCTCTAACCCCTCGAATTTCTTCTCTAACTTTCTCACTGCATTGCAATAACCAGTCATAGCTGGACTTCTGACGTCCCACTCCTTCATCACCTGATTAACCACCAAATCTGAGTCGCCATAGACCATGAGGCGACGGACGCCGAGTGAAATGGCCATGCGCAACCCATACAAAAGTGCTTCATATTCTGCTTCGTTATTGGAGGAATCGAAGTGAATCTGGAGAACATATCTGAGCTTATCTCCTCGGGGGGAAACCAATACTACCCCAGCACCGGAACCATTCAGCATCTTAGATCCATCAAAGAACATGGTCCAGTGCTCCGAGTGAACTTGAGTCGGAAGTTGCTATTCGATCCACTCGGCGACGAAATCTGCAATTGCTCGGGACTTGATAGCTTTCTTTGCCTCAAACTTGATATCTAGGGGAAGAAGTTCAATCGCCCATTTGGCCACTCGACCAGTTGCATCTCTGTTGTGCAAAATCTCTGATAGTGGAGCGTCGCTGACGACTGTAATGGAATGATCAGAGAAGTAATGTGCAACCTTCTTTGTGGTCATATAAATCCCATATACAAGCTTCTGGTAATGAGGATATCTTTGCTTTTAAGGAGTCAAAACTTCAGAAACATAATATACTGGGCACTGAACTTTGAAGGCCTTTCCTTCTTCTTCCCGCTCGACCGTAAGTACTGTACTGACAACTTGTCCTATGGCTGCCATGTAAAGTAGCAAAGGCTCCTTGCTGATTGGGACAGCAAGCACCGGCTGGGTGGAGAGCAGAGCTTTGAGCTCTATAAACGCTGCATCAGCTTCTGGAGTCCACTTGAACTTGTCGGACTTCTTCATCAGTCGGTAAAGAGGCAATGCCTTTTCACCGAGGCGAGAGATGAATCGACTTAAAGCGGCCAAGCATCCTGTAAGCTTCTGGACGTCATGCACACGCACAAGACGTTTCATCCGGAGTATAGTACCAATTTTTTCAGGATTGGCGTCGATTCCCCGTTAGGAAACGAGAAAACCGAGTAACTTCCCACCTGGAACTCCGAATGTGCACTTTGACAGATTGAGCTTGATATCATACCTCCTGAGGTTGGCAAAGGTTTCAGCAAGGTCAGTCAGCAGGTCGGAACCCTTCCATGACTTAACCACAATATCATCCATGTATGCCTCCACATTCCGACTGATTTGAGTGAGCAAACACTTCTGAATCATCCTCATGAACGTGGCTCCAGCATTCTTGAGGCCGAACGGCATGGTGACATAACAGAAGCACCCGAATGGAGTGATGAAAGCTATTTTGATCTCGTCGGGCCCGTACAGACGGATCTGATGGTACCCGAAATAGGCGTCTAGAAAAGACAAACGCTCACATCCCGCAGTCGAGTCGACTATCTCGTCGATGCGGGGGAGAGGAAAATGATCTTTCGGGCAAGCCCGATTGATATGCTTGAAATCAATGCACATGCGAAGTGACTTGTCCTTCTTGGGGACCATGACAACATTGGCGAGCCACTCGGAGTGGTAAATTTCTCGGATGAACTCCGCTGCTAAGAGCCGAGCCACCTCCTCGCCAATGGCCTTCCTCTTCTGGATGGCGGACCGTCGAAGATGTCCTTTCACAGGTTTAAATTTTGGGTCGACTCGTAGACGGTGCTCAGCCAGCCCCCTGGGAACTCCAGGCATGTCAGCAGGCTTCCATGCGAAGATGTCCCGGTTCTCACGGAGGAACTGGACGAGCGCTTCTTCCTATTTGGAGTCGAGCGTCGTTGAGATGTGAGTCGGAGCAGCATTTGGATCGGTCGGGTGAATGTGAACTGCCTTCGTTTCACCGGACGACTGAAAAGCTGATTCTGAAGCAGGCTTCTTAGCTCGTAGTAACTCACTCGGATCTGCAGTCTTCTGATACTCTTGCAGCTCAACCACTGCCATCTGAGCATCAGCAATCTTTGAGCCTTTCTGAAAACACTCTTCTGCTTTCTTCCGATTGCCTGTAACAGTGATCACACCTTTGGGACCAGACATCTTCAATTTGAGATATACATAACATGGTCGAGCCATGAAGCGTGCATAAGCTAGCCTGCCCAAAATAGCGTGATAAACACTTTGGAAATCCACAACTTCGAATGTCAACTTTTCCTTGCGGTAATTCTTGGAATCACCGAAAACCACATCAAGAGCAATTTGGCCGAGTGACTCGGCTTTCTTCCCAGGAATGACTCCATGGAAACTCATGTTACTGGTACTGAGCCTGGACATCGGAATGCCCATCCCTTTCAATGTTTCTCCATGCAGTATGTTCAAACCGCTGCCTCCATCCATCAGGACTTTGGTCAGTCGAGTGCCTTCGACAACTGGGTCGACCACCAGAGCTTGCCTCCCAGGGGTGGCAATGTGCGTAGGGTGATCAGACTGGTCGAATGTGATGGCAGTCTGGGACCACTTCAGATAATTGGGTGTTGCCGGAGCAACCATATTTACCTCACGGTTAATAACCTTCAGTCGACTTTTGCTCTCAACATCAGCAAAAATCATCAGGGTGGAATTGACCTGGGGGTACCCATCGTCACTATCTTCCTTGTCCTCAACTTTGTCTGACTCCTTTTCCTTATCTTTGGACTGCTTGCCCTAAAACTGCTGGATCAAAAGCCGACACTGTCGAGTGGTATGCTTTGGGTAAATGAGTTTACCCTCTTCATCTTTCTTGGTGTGGATGTGACATGGTAGATCCAAAACATCATTTCCATATTGGTCTTTAACTTTCTTGGGGTTCCAAGGTCCTTTGGGTTTTCCCTTAAATTTTCCCTGGGTTACGGCCAGGGCCTCCCCAGGAGCGGCTGGCTCGGCTTTCCGCTTCTGTTTCCGACTGGAATTTCCTCCGGTTTCCTGGGCGACTGCTTTATGCTTGCCACTCCGGAGTCGATCCTCATCTTCACCATTAGCGTATTTGGTGGCAATCTCCATCATCCGATTCAGAGACATCTCTCCGGTTCGACCGAACTTCAGATTCAATTCTCTGTACTTAACGCCTTCTTTAAAGGCACAAACTGCTTGATGATCTGGTACATTTTCAACTATGTGATGCAATGTGATCCACCTCTGGATGTAATCCCTCAGAGTTTCATTCGGTTTCTGCATGCAAGACCGCAATTCCGTAAGGCCTGCAGGTCGCTTGCATGTTCCTTCAAATGTGGTGACAAACACTCAGGAGAGATCCTCCAAGTGTAAATGCTGCTGGGTGCTAACTGATTCAGCCACGCTCTGGCCGAGCCTTCTAACATGAGAGGCAAGTGCTTCATGGCTACCTCATCATTCCCACCGCCAATCTGGACAGCCACGCGGTAATCTTCGAGCCAAGTATCGGGCTTGGACTCACCGGTGAACTTACTAACTCCAGTCGCCAACCTGAAGTTGGGAGGAATTACAGCGGCTCTGATGGCTCGACTGAAACACTCCGGCCCTGAAACATATACTCTGCTACTGGTAGGCGCATCTCTGTCGTGGCCTTCTCGGTGAGCTCTATTCCTGTCGACCAAACCTTGAACGAGAATGGATCTCGCATCAAAGCCTGGTTCCCTGGGGTCGACTGGAATTCTCCGCCCAACACTATGAGGGCGTCTGTCATCCTGCTGTCGAGGCACATATGATCCACTCCTCGGGGGAGGGGTTGGCACTCGACGTCGATCATCACGATCGAATCAGTGATCATACTGCTCATTCCTTCTGTACTGATCACCCCGGTCTCCACGTCCCTCACGCCTCGGAGGCGATCTTGGGCTGTGAGCCGACTGGACTGTATCCGCTGCAACGGATCGACTATGGATCCTGTTCCGCGACTGAGAAACAGTGGAATTCTGGTCTCCCGCTGCCCGGAGCAATGCTCTGATTTGCAACAAGCCTCTGCCAGCCTCTGACTGGGAGGGCTGAATCGACTCTGCTATACGGGCCGCAGCCGCCAAATTCTGAATCGGAGTACGATATACCTGCGGGGGCGGAAAGAGTTGACGTTGACTGGATTCTGGAGCCCGTTGACGCGCTCGCTTGTCGAGTATTCACTGGAGATTCTCCAGTCGAGTGCACTCGGCCAAGTTAGCCAAGCGCGCGTCCTCCAAGGCTCGGGCCTCGGGGGTTTCTCCAACGATAGGAGTGTGGAGTGCATCCATGTTCCGGCGACGAAGCTCCTCCCGCTGCAATGATGTGAGAGGCTCGGGGAGATACTCCTCGTGAGGACGCGACGGGTCGCCCCCATCCACGCCTCCGTCAGCGCGGGGGAAACCGGGAGGACTGCGTGGCCCATCGATCACCAGAACCTCTGCAGCTGGGTCACTGCTGTCGCATTTGGATGCGGTCTCTGCGGAGCCAGTCGACAGGTCGAACAGGCCATAGAGGGATTCGTCGGGCTCGATTGCCGCGACTTGTGGGGTGGTCGACTGGCGGGCCACCGCATGTTTCACCCACCTCTGAAGCCTCGACCGACCGGAGCACTTGCGCCGTCGAGAAACAGGGCGGGGAGACGCCACAGGAGCCGACCGATATTGGGTCGACGGCTGCCGCAGGAGGACACCACGGACGCATGCGCGAAACTGCGTCGCCCCGCGGACGGGGAGCGCGTCGACGTCGAGTGGAGCCTCCTGAAGCCAAGCGGAGTCGTCGGCGATGAACGTGAGCGCGCCGAGACGGATCTCGCGGCCCTCCACCAAAGCTCCACCCGAAACCATGATCAAAGAGATCGGAAAAAAATCGCAACTTTTCAAACTAGGCGCTAAGACTCCTAGCCCCACGGTGGGCGCCACGGTGGGTGCCAACTGTCGTGGTTCTAACTCTGACAGTGATGTAGGGGGGTATGTATGGAGAGGCTAGATCTTAGCTATGGAGGAGTTGTAAGCACACGAGGATTACGAGTTCAGGCCCTTCTCGGAGGAAGTAACAGCCCTACGTCTCGGTGCCCGGAGGCGGTCGACTAAATTATGTGTGTCTGAATAACAAGGGTGCGAACCCTTGATACTGAGGAGGGGGTTGGCTTATATAGAGTTCGCCAGGCCCCTCCAGCCTGTTGGGTAACGTAGTAATTTCAAAAAATTTCCTACGCATACGCAAGATCATGGTAATGCATAGCAACAAGAGGGGAGAGTGTTGTCTACGTACCCTCGTAGACCGCAACGGAAGCGTTGACGCAACATAGAGGAAGTAGTCGTATGTCTTCCCGATCCGACCGATCCAAGCACCGTTACTCCGGCACCTCCGAGTTCTTAGCACACGTATAGCTCGATGATGCTCCCCGGGCTCCGATCCAGCAAAGCTTCGGGGATGAGTTCTGTCAGCACAACGGCGTGGTGACGATGATGATGTTCTACCAACGCAGGGCTTCGCCTAAGCACTACAACGATATGATCGAGGTGGAATATGGTGGCAGGGGGCACCGCACACGGCTAAGGAACGATCACGTGGATCAACTTGTGTGTTCTAGGGTGCCCCCTTGCCCCCGTATATAAAGGAGCAAGGGGAAGGCCGGCCGGCCCTATGAGGCGCGCCAAGGGGAGGGGGAGTCCTCCTCCTAGTGGAAGTAGGACTCCCCTTTCCTAATCTAATTAGGAAACATAAGGGGGAAGGAAAGAGAGGGAGAGGGAGAGGGAAAGAGGGGCCGCCCCCCCTCCCTAGTCCAATTCGGACTCCCCATGGGGGGGCACCTCCTGGGCTGCTGCCCTCTCTCTCCCCTCAGGCCCAATAAGGCCCATTACTTCCCCGGGGGGTTCCGGTAACCCCTTCGGCACTCCGGTTTTATCCGAAATCACCCGGAACACTTCCGGTGTCCGAATATAGCCGTCCAATATATCAATCTTTATGTCTCGACCATTTCGAGACTCCTCGTCATGTCCGTGATCACATCCGGGACTCCGAACTAACTTCGGTACATCAAAATGCATAAACTCATAATAACTGTCATCGTAACGTTAAGCGTGCGGACCCTACGGTTCGAGAACAATGCAGACATGACTGAGAAAAATCTCTGGTCAATAACCAATAGCGGGACCTGGATGCCCATATTGGCTCCTACATATTCTACGAAGATCTTTATCGGTCAGACCGCATAACAACATACGTTGTTCCCTTTGTCATCGGTATGTTACTTGCCCGAGATTCGATCGTCGGTATCCAATACCTAGTTCAATCTCGTTACCGGCAAGTCTCTTTACTCGTTCCGTAATACATCATCTCGCAACTAACTCATTAGTTGCAATGCTTGCAAGGCTTATGTGATGTGCATTACTGAGAGGGCCCAGAGATACCGCTCTGACAATCGGAGTGACAAATCCTAATCTCGAAATATGCCAATCCAACATCTACCTTTGGAGACACCTGTAGAGCTCCTGTATAATCACCCATTTATGTTGTGACGTTTGGTAGCACACAAAGTGTTCCTCCGGCAAACGGGAGTTGCATAATCTCATAGTCATAGGAACATGTATAAGTCATGAAGAAAGCAATAGCAACATACTAAACGATCGGGTGCTAAGCTAATAGAATGGGTCATGTCAATCAGATCATTCACCTAATGATGTGATCCCGTTAATCAAATAACAACTCTTTGTTCATGGTTAGGAAACATAACCATCTTTGATTAACGAGCTAGTCAAGTAGAGGCATACTAGTGACACTAAGTTCGTCTATGTATTCACACATGTATTATGTTTCCGGTTAATACAATTCTAGCATGAATAATAAACATTTATCATGATATAAGGAAATAAATAATAACTTTATTATTGCCTCTAGGGCATATTTCCTTCAGTCTCCCACTTGCACTAGAGTCAATAATCTAGTTCACATCGCTATGTGATTAACACCAATAGTTCACATCTTTATGTGATTGGTTCACATCTCCATGTGACTAACACCCAAAAGGGTTTACTAGATTCAATAATCTAGTTCACATCGCTATGTGATTAACACCCAAAGAGTGATCATGTTTTGCTTGTGAGAGAAATTTAGTCAACGGGCCTGCCAAATTCAGATCCGTATGTATTTTGCAAAATTCTATGTCTACAATGCTCTGCACGGAGCTACTCTAGCTAATTGCTCCCACTTTCAATATGTATCCATATTGAGACTTAGAATCATCTGGATCAGTGTCAAAAACTTGCATCGACGTAACCCTTTATGACGAACCTTTTCGTCACGTCCATAATCGAGAAGCATATCCTTATTTCACTAAGGATAATTCTGACCGCTGTCCAGTGATCTACTCCTAGATCACTATTGTACTCCCTTGCCAAATCAGTGCAGGGTATACAATAGATCTGGTATATAGTATGACATACTTTATAGAACCTATGGCCAAGGCATAGGGAATGACTTTCATTCTCTTTCTATCTTCTGCCGTGGTCGGGCTTTGAGTCTTACTCAACTTCACACCTTGTAATACAGGCAAGAACTCTTTCTTTGACTGCTCTATTTTGAACTACTTCAAAAACTTGTCAAGGTATGTACTCATTGAAAAAACTTATCAAGCGTCTTGATCTATCTCTATAGATCTTGAAGCTCAATATGTAAGCAGCTTCACCGAAGTCTTTCTTTGAAAAACTCCTTTCAAACACTCCTTTATGCTTTACAGAATAATTCTACATTATTTCCGATCAACAATATGTCATTTACATATACTTATCAGAAATGCTGTAGTGCTCCCACTCACTTTCTTGTAAATACAGGCTTCACCGCAAGTCTGTATAAAACTATATGCTTTGATCAACTCATCAAAGCGTATATTCCAACTCCGAGATGCTTGCACCAGTCCACAGATGGATCGCTGGAGCTTGCACATTTTGTTAGCATCTTTTCGGATTGACAAAACCTTCTGGTTGCATCATATACAACTCTTCTTTAATAAATCCATTAAGGAATGCAGTTTTGTTTATCCATTTGCCAGATTTCATAAAATGCGGCAATTACTAACATGATTCGGACAGACTCAAGCATAGATACGAGTGAGAAACTCTCATCGTAGTCAACACCTTGAACTTGTCGAAAAAAATCTTTTGCGACAATTATAGCTTTGTAGATAGTAACACTACTATCAGCGTCCGTCTTCCTCTTGAAGATCCATTTATTCTCAATTGCTTGCCGATCATCGGGCAAGTCAACCAAAGTCCACACTTTGTTCTCATACATGGATCATATCTCAGATTTCATGGCCTCAAACCATTTCGCGGAATCTGGGCTCATCATCGCTTCCTCATAGTTCGTTGGTTCGTCATGGTCAAGTAACATGACCTCCAGAACAGGATTACCGTACCACTCTGGTGCGGATCTCACTCTGGTTTACCTACGAGATTCGGTAGTAACTTGATCTGAAGTTACATGATCATCATCATTAGCTTCCTCACTAATTGGTGTAGTAGTCACAAGAACATATCTTTGTGATGAACTACTTTCCAATAAGGGAGAAGGTACAATTACCTTATCAAGTTTTCTACTTTCCTCCCACTCACTTCTTTCGAGAGAAACTCCTTCTCTGGAAAGGATCCATTCTTGGCAACGAATTTGCCTTCGGATATGTGATAGAAGGTGTACCCAACAGTTTCCTTTGGGTATCCTATGAAGACATATTTCTCTGATTTGGTTTTGAGCTTATCAGGATGAAACCTTTTCATATAAGCATCACAATCCCAAAATTTAAGAAACGACAACTTTGGTTTCTTGCCAAACCACAGTTCAGATTGTGTCGTCTCAATGGACTTAGATGGTGCCCTTTTAAACGTGAATGCAGCTGTCTTTAATGCATAACCCCAAAACGATAGTGGTAAATCGGTAAGAAACATCATAGGTCGCACCATATCTAATAAAGTACGGTTATGACGTTCGGACACACCATTACATTGTGGTGTTCCAGGTGGCGTGAGTAGTGAAACTATTTCACATTGTTTTTAACTGAAGACCAAACTCGTAACTCAGATATTTGTCTCCGCGATCAGATCGTAGAAACTTTACTTTCTTGTCACGATGATTTTCCACTTCACTCTGAAATTCTTTGAACTTTTCAAATGTTTCAGACTTATGTTTCATCAAGTAGATATACCCATATCTGCTCAAATCATCTGTGAAGTTCAGAAAATAACGATACTTGCTGTGAGCCTTAACACTCATCGGACCGCATACATCAGTATGTATTATTTCCAATAAGTCAGTTACTCGCTCCGGAGAACGGAGTCTTAGTCATCTTGCCCATGAGGCATGGTTCGCAAGCATCAACTGATTCATAATCAAGTGATTCTAAAAGCCCATCAGCATGGAGTTTCTTCATGCGCTTTACACCAATATGACCTAAACGGTAGTGCCACAAATAAGTTGCACTATCATTATTAACTTTGCATCTTTTGGTTTTAATATTATGATTATGTGTATCACTACGATCGAGATCCAACGAACTATTTTCATTGGGTGTGTAACCATATAAGGTTTTATTCATGTAAACAGAACAACAATTTATTCTCTTACTTAAATGAATAACCGTATTACAATAAACATGATCAAATCATATTCATGCTCAACGCAAACACCAAATAACACTTATTTAGGTTCAACACTAATCCCGAAATTATAGGGAGTGTGCGATGATGATCATATCAATCTTGGAACCGCTTCCAACACACATCGTCACTTCACCCTTAACTAGTCTCTGTTTATTCTGCAACTCCCGTTTCGAGTTACTAATCTTAGCAACTGAACTAGTATCAAATACTTAGGGGTTGCTATAAACACTAGTAAAGTACACATCAATAACATGTATATCAAATATACTTAAGTTCACATTGCCATCCTTCTTATCCGCCAATCACTTGGGGTAGTTCTGCTTCCAGTGACCAGTCCCTTTGCAGTAGAAGCACTTAGTCTCAGGCTTAGGACCAGACTTGGGCTTCTTCACTTGAGCAGCAACTTGCTTGCCGTTCTTCTTGAAGTTCCCCTTCTTCCCTTTGCCCTTTTCTTGAAACTAGTGGTCTTGTCAACCATCAACACTTGATGTTTTTCTTGATTTCTACCTTCGTTGATTTCAGCATCACGAAGAGCTTGGGAATTGTTTCCGTTATCCCTTGCATATTATAGTTCATCACGAAGTTCTACTAAATTGGTGATGGTGACTAGAGAATTCTGTCAATCACTATCTTATCTGGAAGATTAACTTCCACTTGATTCAAGCGATTGTAGTACCCAGACAATCTGAGCACATGCTCACTAGTTGAGCGATTCTCCTCCATCTTTTAGCTATAAAACTTGTTGGAGACTTCATATCTCTCAACTCGGGTATTTGCTTGAAATATTAACTTCAACTCCTGGAACATCTCATATGGTCCATGACGTTCAAAACGTATTTGAAGTCCCGATTCTAAGCCGTTAAGCATGGTGCACTAAACTATCAAGTAGTCATCATATTGAGCTAGCCAAACGTTCATAACGTCTGCATCTGCTCCTGCAATAGGTCTGTCACCTAGCGGTGCATCAAGGACATAATTCTTCTGTGCAGCAATGAGGATAAACCTCAGATCACGGATCCAATCCGCATCATTGCTACTAACATCTTTCAACACAATTTTTCTCTAGGAACATATAAAAATAAACATATGAAAGCAACAACGCGAGCTATTGATCTAGAACATAATTTGCAAAATACTACCAGGACTAAGTTCATGATAAATTTAAGTTCAATTTAATCATATTACTTAAGAACTCCCACTTAGATAGACATCCCTCTAATCCTCTAAGTGATCACGTGATCCAAATCAACTAAACCATGTCCGATCATCACGTGAGATGGAGTAGTTTCATTGGTGAACATCACTATGTTGATCATATCTACTATATGATTCACGCTCGACCTTTCGGTCTCCGTGTTCCGAGGCCATATCTGTATATGCTTGGCTCGTCAAGTATAACCTGAGTATTCCGCGTGTGCAACTGTTTTGCACCCGTTGTATTTGAATGTAGAGCCTATCACACCCGATCATCACGTGGTGTCTCAGCACGAAGAACTTTCGCAACGGTGCATACTCAGGGAGAACACTTCTTGATAATTTAGTGAGAGATCATCTTATAATGCTACCGTCAATCAAAGCAAGATAAGATGCATAAAAGATAAACATCACATGCAATCAATATAAGTGATATGATATGGCCATCATCATCTTGTGCCTGTGATCTCCATCTCCGAAGCACCGTCATGATCACCATCGTCACCGGCGCGACACCTTGATCTCCATCGTAGCATCGTTGTCGTCTTGCCAATCTTATGCTTCCACGACTATCGCTACCGCTTAGTGATAAAGTAAAGCATTACAGCGCGATTGCATTGCATACAATAAAGCGACAACCATATGGCTCCTGCCAGTTGCCGATAACTCGGTTACAAAACATGATCATCTCATACAATAAAATTTAGCATCATGTCTTGACCATATCACAACATGCCCTGCAAAAACAAGTTAGACGTCCTCTACTTTGTTGTTGCAAGTTTTACGTGGCTGCTACGGGCTTAAGCAAGAACCAATCTTACCTAAGCATCAAAACCACAACGATAGTTGGTCAAGTTGATGCCGTTTTAACCTTCGCAAGGACCGGGCGTAGCCACACTCGGTTCAACTAAAGTTGGAGAAACAGTCACCCGCGAGCCACCTCTATGCAAAGCACGTTGGGAGAACCGGTCTCGCGTAAGCGTACGCATAATATTGGTCCGGGCCGCTTCATCCAACAATATCGCCGAACCAAAGTATAACATGCTGGTAGGCAGTATGACTTATATCGCCCACAACTCACTTGTGTTCTACTCGTGCATATAACATCAAACCAGAAAACCTAGGCTCTGATACCGCTGTTGGGTAACGTAGTAATTTCAAAAAATTTCCTACGCATACGCAAGATCATGGTAATGCATAGCAACGAGAGGGGAGAGTGTTGTCTACGTACCCTCATAGACCGCAATGGAAGCATTGACGCAACGTAGAGGAAGTAGTCGTACGTCTTCCTGATCCGACTGATCCAAGCACCGTTACTCCGGCACCTCCGAGTTCTTAGCACACGTACAACTCGATGACGCTCCCCGGGCTCCGATCCAGCAAAGCTTCGGGGATGAGTTCCGTCAGCATAACGGCGTTGTGACGATGATGATGTTCTACCGACGCAGGGCTTCGCCTAAGCACTACAACGATATGATCGAGGTGGAATATGGTGGCAGGGGGCACCACACACGGCTAAGGAACGATCACGTGGATCAACTTGTGTGTTCTAGGGTGCCCCCTTGCCCCCGTATATAAAGGAGCAAGGGTAAGGCCAGCCGGCCCTATGAGGCGCGCCAAGGGGAGGGGGAGTCCTCCTCCTAGTGGGAGTAGGACTCCCCTTTCCTAATCTAATTAGGAAACTTAAGGGGGAAGGAAAGAGAGGGAGAGGGAGAGGGAAAGAGGGGCCGCACCCCCCTCCCTAGTCCAATTCGGACTCCCCATGGGGGGGGGGCGCCACCTCCTGGGCTGCTGCCCTCTCTCTCCCCTCAGGCCCAATAAGGCCCATTACTTCCCCGGGGGGTTCCGGTAACCCCTCCGGCACTCCGGTTTTATCCGAAATCACCCGGAACACTTCCGGTGTCCGAATATAGTCGTCCAATATATCAATCTTTATGTCTCGACCATTTCGAGACTCCTCGTCATGTCCGTGATCACATCCGGGACTCCGAACTAACTTCGGTACATCAAAATGCATAAACTCATAATAATTATCATCGTAACGTTAAGCGTGCGGACCCTACGGTTCGAGAACAATGCAGACATGACTGAGACAAATCTCTGGTCAATAACCAATAGCGGGACCTGGATGCCCATATTGGCTCCTACATATTCTACGAAGATCTTTATCGGTCAGACCACATAACAACATACGTTGTTCCGTTTGTCATCGGTATGTTACTTGCCCGAGATTCGATCGTCGGTATCCAATACCTAGTTCAATCTCGTTACCGGCAAGTCTCTTTACTCGTTCCGTAATACATCATCTCGCAACTAACTCATTAGTTGCAATGCTTGCAAGGCTTATGTGATGTGCATTACCGAGAGGGCCCAGAGATAGCTCTCCGACAATCGGAGTGACAAATCCTAATCTCGAAATATGCCAACCCAACATCTACCTTTGGAGACACCTATAGAGCTCCTTTATAATCACCCATTTACGTTGTGACGTTTGGTAGCACACAAAGTGTTCCTCCGGCAAACGGGAGTTGCATAATCTCATAGTCATAGGAACATGTATAAGTCATGAAGAAAGCAATAGCAACATACTAAACGATCGGGTGCTAAGCTAATAGAATGGGTCATGTCAATCAGATCATTCACCTAATGACGTGATCCCGTTAATCAAATAACAACTCTTTGTTCATGGTTAGGAAACATAACCATCTTTGATTAACGAGCTAGTCAAGTAGAGGCATACTAGTGACACTAAGTTTGTCTATGTATTCACACATGTATTATGTTTCCGGTTAATACAATTCTAGCATGAATAATAAACATTTATCATGATATAAGGAAATAAATAATAACTTTATTATTGCCTCTAGGGCATATTTCCTTCACAGCCCTCAGTAATGCAGGGTTTAAAGTACATTAAGACTGGGGGTTACTGGTAATGCCCCTAATAAAGTGCTATGATGACCATAAAAGCTACTTAATGACCGACCGTTTGCGTGCAGGGTGACTTTAGATCTCCTGGCAGTCGAGCGGTTGGATCTTGGTCGAGTGATTGCTTCATGGTCGAGTGTCTTGAATCCGTCGAGTGGGATACCTCCAAGTCGATTGAAAGGTGACTTCTTCTAGGGATGTCCTTGGGTAGGGTACTTAGGACAGGTCCATGCCCCTACCCTAGGTACATAGCTTCATCAGGCGGCAAAGGCGACATGTGTGGAGGTGGAAGCGCCGGCGTGCACGGGGTAGAGTTCGTCGGGACTGTCATAACGGTGAAGAACCATCCGGGTACGGGCGTCTTTCACAGAAAAGCCAACGCCGTCAAATTCAACAGTGAGTGGGTTCTCACGAGTAAGACGACGAACGGAAACTAGGTTTGTGACTAAGTCCTGTGAAACAAGAACATTAGACATATTGATGAGTGTGGAAGTGGAGGGAAAACTAGTGCTACCGATATGAGTAATAGGTAAGGAGGAGCCGTTACCGACGGTGATACGAGTGGGTGTGTGAACGGGAGTGGAGGAGGTTAGGTTACCGGGATGAGCTGTCATGTGCGCAGTAGAACCTGAGTCCATGTACCAGTCGCCTCCGCCGATAGAGCTACTCGGCGACGGCGCGGAGTGCTGGGCGGCGAGGAGGGCGGGGTCCCATGGCGCAGGTACCGGCGGCGGTGAGAGGCCCCCGTAGGGCGGCGCCGAAGCGGGCGGACAATAACCACTGAGGGGCGGCGGCACAAGGAGGGTGCCGTAGCCGGTGCCGGTCGACTGGTAAGGCGCGCCGATGAACCCCCGGTGGCCCGCGGGGAGAGCCTGCGGGTAGTGCAGGGCCCAGCCGGCGCCCTGGGCCGGCGGCGGCACAATGAGGGTGCCGTAGCCGGTGCCGGTCGACGGGTAACACCAGCCCGGACAGGCCATCGTCGGGGCGGGCGGAGCAGGGCCGCCGGCCATTGGCGGGGACGGCTGCATGTGGGTGACGCCGGATGCGCCGTAGGCGACGACCGCACCGTATGGCGCCGGGGCCACACTGGAGGGCGCTGATGGCGGGACGGCAGAGGCGGCGACGGACAGGCCGGTGAACGCCATCGACGGTGGCGCGGAGGAGTCGCATGGCGGCGGGGTAGCGACGGCGCGGAGGAGTCGCGCGGCGGCGGTGCGGAGGAGGCGCGCGGCGACGGGGTAGCGATGGCACGGAGGAGTCGCGCGGTGGCGGCAGCGCGGAGGAGGCGCGCGGCAGCGGGGTAGCGGCGGCGGCAGCGCGGAGGAGTCGCGCGGCGGCGGCGGCATGTGAGGAGTCACGCGGCGGCGGCGGCGAGCGGGCGGTGGCGGCGCGGGAGTCGCGCGGCGGCGGCGGTGCTGGGTCGCGGCGGCGGCGGTGGTTGGGGTGGCGGCGGCGGAGGCGCGGGAGGAGTCGCACGGCGGCGGCAGCGGAAGGCGAGGATTAAAACCTAAAAACTGATACCATGTAGAGAGATGATTTGCAATACAATAATCGTTGTATTGATGGGGTGCTGGTGCACGTATATATATTACAAGGGAAGGCCTCTACCTCAACTATACAAGACTAGAAGGTGAACCACAACTCCAATACACGTGCAATACAAAACACATACTCAACAGTTCTCGTCCCCAACTCCCTCCCCTCCTCGCTTCTCCGTCCTCCCCTCCACCACCAGAGGACGCCACCGGTGGGGATGGTGGCTGGAATGGATCTTCCCAACGGTGGCGTGAAGGATGAGTGAAGGCCCGATGGCGGCTACCGGCATGCTACGGCGGTGGCAGGATTGCCGCGGCGGGGGCCATGGGGCCGGTGCTGGCTTTGGTCGCGGTTGGCAGCGTCAATCGACCATGGATTGTATCTTTGGAGCGGCCTCATCTGGCGTGGACGAGGCGGCTGCTCCCCCTATGGTCGTCTCCTCGTTAGGCTAGCGGTGCTGCTCGTGGACCAGCCACTTCACGCAGTGATGGCGTAGTTTCATCTCTACCGACGTGCTGCGGACTGATTGTTCAATTGTGCCGAGATGGAGGACCAAAGTTGTGCTATTTTCGGGGTGACAGTGTTGACTCTTTGGGTGTAGTTAGAGCATCTACAGCCGAACTCGGTAAATTCGGGCCCTCAAACGCCCCTCCGCGGACAATGACTGGGCACTTCTCAAATCGTTTCATCCACATCTGTGTCTTTCATATCTGAACCCCTATATCCATACTATAGCATGCAACGTCTACGTAGATCATCTTCGGACACAGAAATTGCATAATAGTTCTTCAAAAGATCCACCAAAGTTCACACAAACGACGGACAACTAAATACTACATGTAAAATTTGAAACTAAAATCAACTTCATCACTTTCGAGCCGGCCCTTTCCGCTTTTGATCGCCGGCGTAGCTATACCCATATTTCTTGCAACTCCACCCTTGTTTCAGTAGGCAAGACCATAACTAGGCCTTTGTTGCAAACTGGCCTGGGAGCTAGATCCTTGTAGTGGCTAGGACTGGAGAGGGTGAGGGCACTTGGATCCCCACCGAGCTGAGTGCCAAGCCAACAACATCGGATGCTCGCGACCAGTAGCCAAGCCGAGTGCCGCCGCCTGTAGGTCGTCGTCGCCGAGCGCCGTCGCCTGTAGGTCGTCATCGCCGAGCGCCGCCACTTGTAGGTCTTCGTCGCCGAGCGCATCCATGCCGAGTCTGCGCCACCTAACGTCTCCCGCCGACCGGATCGACTGAGCGGGCGAGATCCTCCACGCCGGCATGGAGCGCCATGAACTTCACCGCTGTCCTATCATGATCGGCACGAGCAGCAGCCACATCACCATGCCCGTACGTCCACGTCCACTCCAAGTTTCTACAACAACAACGTCGTTGCGGAATGGCAGCGGCAAAAGACGACTGTGTTAGTGCGGGATGCGATGGAAGATGTTGCAATTTTTGTCAAAAGAGTGTTATTGCAGAAAAATAGATGTTGCAATTTTTGCAACAAGGGTATTATTGCAGAAAATTAGATGCGGACGGAGATGCTGTTGCAACTTTGCAATAAGGGTCTTGTTGTAGAAAATTAGAGAAGAAGAGGTTTTGCAACAAGGGTCTTGTTGTAGGAGATTAGACAAGAGAATATTTTACAACAAGGGTTGGGGAATTACTGAAGATGAGGTTTTGTAACAAGACCATTGTTGCAGGAAATTAGAGAAGTGAAATGGATGACTCGCGTCACGCAATCGGATGGCTTGCCGGCCGACGCATAGCACACCCCATAATATTGCAAAGCGAGGAGGGGTGGCGTCAGCTTGGGGGGGGGGACTCGGAGGAGTGACTGCTCATGCTTGTCGACAGCCTCGTTGGCGTGCTTGTCGGCGGCATCATTGGTGTGTTTGCTAGCTGCGGTGATCTGAGCAACACATGGGGGTCCCCCACCGCAACAATTCGTATGTTGCAGAATCTGGACCCCCCGCCTCCCGTGCTCCTCCCGAGCCCCCATTAATCCAAAGCCTCCATGTGTTGCTCAGATCACCGTCGCTAGCAAACACACCAACAATGCCGCCGACAAGCACGAGTAGTCACCCCGTGTTCCTCCAAGCCCCCCTCCCCCCCCAAGCTGATGCCTCACCACGCTGCTCCGATCGCCGCCATCTGTAACGCCCCGAGACCGATGTGCCAGGTGTCCTCCAGTTATTCGCTGTTGTTGCCTTGTCATTTTCCTGCGTGTTGCATCTTGCCATGTCATCATCCGCATTACATCATCATGTTTTCAAAACTTGCATCCGTCCCGGTCTCCTCATTCCGTCTGTTGTCCGTTCTAAGCCCAGACACACTTGCACGCGCCCGCGGCATGTCCGAAATAGTATTTTATAAGTGGCCGGAAAATGTTCTCGGAATGGGATGAGAGTTGGCGTGTGGTCTTATTATAGTGTAGATAGACCGCCTGTCAAGTTTCATCGCATTCGGAGTTCGTTTGATAGTCCAACCGTTAAACAATAGCGGCATTATAGCCGGTCTATCATTGGACATTTTCGGTCTCCGGAAACAGTCGTCGGGTCTCTCTCTTCTCTTCTCTCAGCCCAAGGCTTTCTGCACAGCCCACTGCCTACTACCAGGCCCAACCTAACCTCTCTCGTCAGCCCACGACCCACCCCTCGCGTGCGTCCAGAAGTTGTCCCGAACCCGACCCGGGGAGTCGTCACCGTTGGATCCGGATCATCCCCAAACATCTACGAAACATCTCCGTTTTTCTTTTTGGACTCCCTACCTATTTTTTTTGAACGTCCGATTTCGATTGGAGGGACGAGCTAGCCCTTACCAAAAATCCACTGGCTATATATAGATTCGTTCTAACCCTAGAAATTAGGGACCTTGTCCCATCCACCCGCCGCCGCCGCCGTCACTCCACCAAATCCTCATCGGGATCCATCCCGAGCCAACCCACGCCTCCTTCCTCCCTCGTATTCAACACCACACCATCCCACCTCCTCCCGATCCATCCATCCATCCAGCGCCCCAATCCCCTCACAGCCTCCACCTTCTCCTCGTTTTCCCCTCCTGTCCTGTAACGCCCTCGATGCGGCTATAGCTCCCATGTGTCGAGGCACGACTTAGAGACATAACCGCATTGAAAGCTATGTCGCAAGTTAGGCAATCTTCAAAACATCCCATGTAATATAAGATAATAAAAGGGGAGATACATAGTTGGCTTACACTCGCCACGTAAAACAAAGTACATAAATAACACTACAACATTCAAACACTCATGGCCCGACTACGGCGCCAAAATAAAAGATAACCCAACATGCGACACGGTCCCGATCACCCCAACTGGGCACCACTACTGATCATTAGGGAAAGACACGTAGTATTGGCGTGAGTCCTCGTCGAACTCCCACTTGAGCTCAAGCGCGTCATCTGGAGCGGAACCATCAGGCCCTGCATCTGGTTTGGAAGTAATCTGTGAGCCACAGGGATTCAACAATCTCGCACCCTCGCGATCAGGACTATTTAAGCTTAATAGGTAAGGCAAGGTAATATATGTGGAGCTGCGGCAAGCGACTAGCATATATGGTGGCTATCCTGTTCGCAAAAGAGAGCGAGAAGAGGAGGCAAAGCGCGAGCGAGAAACTAGAGGGCAACCTGCGCAAGCATTACTCCAACACCGTGTTCGCTTCCCGGACTCCGCCGAGAAGAGACCATCACGGTAACTCACACTGTTGATTCATTTTATTTAAGTTAAGGTTCAAGTTATCTACAACCGGACATTAACAAATTCCCATCTGCCCATAACCGCGGGCACGGCTTTCGAAAGTTCAAATCCCTGCAGGGGAGTCCCAACTTAGCCCATGACAAGCTCTCACGGTCAATGAAGGAATAGACCTCCTCCCGAGACGTTCCGATCAGACTCGGTATCCCGGTTCTTCAAGACACTTCGACAGGTTAAAACAAATCCAGCAACACCGCCCGAATGTGCCGACAAATCCCGATAGGAGCTGCACATATCTCGTTCTCAGGGCACACTCAGATGAGCGCTCCATACAACTAAAACCAAACTTCGAGTTTCCTCGAGGGGGCGCTGCACAGGACTCTAGTTTGGACCAACACTCAGAGGAGCACCGGCCGAGGGGGGGCTTAAAATAAGATGACCATCGGGCTCTGGAAACCCAAGGGAAAAAGAGGCTAGGTGGCAAATGGTAAAACCAAGGTTGGGCATTGCTGGAAAAGCTTTAATCAAGGCGAACTATCAAGGGGTTCCCATTATAACCCAACCGCGTAAGGAACGCAAAATCCGGGAACATAACACCGATATGAGGGAAACTAGGGCGGCGAGAGTGGAACAAAACACTAGGCGAGAGGCCGAGCCTTCCACCCTTACCAAGTATATAGATGCATTAAGATAACATGGCAATATAATGATATCCCAACAAGTAAAATAATGTTCCAACAAGGAACGGTCTCCAATCTTCACCTGCAACTAGCAACGCTATAAGAGGGGCTGAGCAAAGCGGTAACATAGCCAATCAACGGTTTGCTAGGACATGGTGGGTTAGAGGTTTGACATGGCAATTTGTGAGGCATGATAAGAAAGTGGAGGCATCGTAGCATAGGCATAGCAAAATAGCGAGCATCTAGCATAGCAAAGATAGTAGTGATTTCGAGGGTATGATCATCTTGCCTGCAAAGTTGTCAGAGTTGACTGGATCCTCGAAAGCAAACTCAACATGCTCCTCATTAGCGAACTTGTCTCCCGACTCTACCCAAACAAGACAAACAAGCAACAAGGACACAATCAACCACGTGCAAACTCAAACAACATGATGCAAGGATGGTATGCTATGCGGGATGCAATATGTGATGCATATGCAAGATTTGACAAGGAATGAACGAACCTGGCCTCAACTTGGAAATCCAAGTGTGCCACTGGAAAGATGAGATGAAATTGCTTGAAAACGATATAAAGACCACCGGAATCGGAGTTACGGTTTGGAAATGGCAAGCAATTTAAATATGGCCACGTTCTGCGATTTACAGCAAGTAGTCATCTAAATGCAACAAGATGAACATGCTACAGCACCCAAACATGGCATCAAAATACATGCCAGGGATCCATTCAAGATGCTTAACAAAAAACTAGCACTGAGCTATGGCCAATTCATCCATTAACAGGTTCAAACAAGCATGGCAAAAATGCATTTGGTAAACAGATTTCAGACTTAGTGAAATTAACACTTGTCTGGAATTTCAGATCAGATAGCACTCTTTGGAGCATGAAAACAATATGCTACAGGACCTGAACATGGCAAAGTAAAGCATGGCATGGAGCTACTCAAAGAGCTTAACAAAAGTCCCTTAGTGACCTTGAGCCAAAAGGGATTAGAAAATACATTTGCAAGCATGTGAACATGGCAAAAACATAATCAGTTCTCAGACTTAGTGAAAACTGGAGCATGCTGAATCAGATATCAAGTAGGCATGTTTACGAGCTCGATGCACTCACTACAGAGCATGTCATGACAATCTAAGCATACACCCATCAAGAATACACAAAATGCAAGCTAGACATGGCAAGAACAATAGCATAGCCTGCACGGATCAACTACAACATCCTCAGCAAAATTGCTAACAAGTAGACAATCTGCCCAGATTCACAAAATGACAAAAGTAGAGCTCGATTGACTCAAGCTAGGGTGCTCCATAATTGCAAACAAAGACATGGATGGATAGAGCATCACAAGATTAACAAAACATCCTTTCTGATCATACTCAAAAGAGGCACGGATCACTAGGAAACAACATGAACATATGACCATATGAGATAAACAGTCCAAGGACTTAGTGGAAATGCTAAGTCCCTGAAATCAGCATTAACGAATGCTCCACTTTGCAAGCTTGTGCTAGTCACCACACACATCACAAAAATACATGGATTGCACCTCTGGATAGATGGCAAAACATATAACAAAACTCATGAAGAGCTCTTGGGCATATCATGCACACAATAATCATGGCAAAAATGACAAATATCTAATTGGAGCAGCAGATCTGACAATTATCTCAAATAGCATTCTTCTAACAGCATTTCGGGCATCAAGATGAACTCAAATGAAAATGATGCAATGAGACGAAATGATGTGCTCTCTGAGACGAACATTTTGATATGCTAAATGCCCAAAACGGAGCTACTGATGCAAAGTTATAGCACGATGAACAGGGCAAAATATTTAGGGTTTCGGGCAAAAAGTCAACCATCCAAATCCTCAGATCCAGATCTGGCGCGGAATTCGAGGATCGCCGCCGTTACTGTTCACCAGCGAGAGCTGGGGCGGCCGGAGCAAGAGGTGTCCGGTGGGGGAAGTCGCGGGACGGGGCGGAGGAGGTCGCCGGAGCCGGAGCTCGCCGTGGTTTCGGCGGGCGGCGGGCGGAGCGCGCCGGCACCAGACGCGGGGCGGCTTGCGGCGGTCAGTGGCCGAGGCGGAGAGGCGGCGGCGGCGGCTCGTCGGCGTCAGGGAAGGAGAAGGGCGCGGGCGGCGGGCGGATCTGGCCCGCGAGGCGGCGACTCAGGCCGGGGGGCCCCGCCTGGGCCCGGGCGGGCCGGCGAAGTGGGCGCGGGCGCTGGCCACTCCCGGAGCGACACGTGGCGGCGGTGGGACGAAGTGGACGCGTCCAGCCAGACAGAAAAATGTCCGCCGGCGCGTGGAGACGAAGGGGACTAGGGTTTCGGGGAAGGAGAAGGGGAATTTCGGAGGGGGTTCTTTATATAGGCATAGGAGGAGCTAGGAGAGTCCAAATGAGGTGCGGTTTTCGGCCACGCGATCGTGATCGAACGTTCTAGATGATGGAGAAGGTTTTGGTGGGTTTTGGGCCAACTTGGAGGGGTGTTGGGCTGCAACACAGACGAGGCCTTCTCGGTCCCTCGGTTAACCGTTGGAGCATCAAACGAAGTCCAAATGGTACGAAACTTGACAGGCGGTCTACCGGTAGTAATCCAAGGCCGCTTGGCAAGTCTCGGTCCAATCCGGAAGTGTTTAATCCTCACACATGAAAGAAAGGTAGAAATGACCACCGGAGGAGAACGGAGCGCCAGAATGCAAAACGGACAACGGGGAAAATGCTCGAATGCATGAGATGAACACGTATGCAAATGCAATGCACATGATGACATGATATGAGATGCATGACAACGACAACAACACACGAAGGCGAAGACCCGAACCCGAGAAAATAAAATAACTTAACGCCGGAAACGGCAAGAGTTGGATTACATATTGGGTAAATCATATCCGGGGTGTTACAACACTCCACCACTACGAAAGGATCTCGTCCCGAGATCTAGGACTGGAAGAACTTCGGGTATTCAGAACGGAGGTGATCCTCGCGTTCCCAGGTAGCTTCACGGTCGGAATGGTGTGACCACTTGACTTGGAGGAATTTGATTGACTTGTTGCGAGTCTTGCGTTCAGTCTCTTCAAGAATAGCCACAGGGTGCTCACGATAAGAGAGATCTTCTTGGAGCTCAATGTCCTCGAAGTTGACGGTGCGGTCAGGAGTCTTGATGCACTTTCAGAGCTGAGAGACATGGAACACGTCATGAACATTTGCAAAGTTTGAAGGAAGCTCGAGTTGATAGGCAAGATCGCCTCTCTTGCTGATAATCTTGAAAGGTCCCACATATCTAGGGGCAAGCTTCCCTTTTATACCGAAGCGACGAGTACCTTTCATTGGAGAGACGCGGAGGTAAACATGATCTCTGATCTCGAAAGCCAAATCACGGTGCTTACTATCATAGTAGCTCTTCTGGCGGGATTGGGCTGCTTTGAGGTTATCTCGAATGACTTTGCACATTTCCTCTGCCTCTGTGATTATGTCATTACCCAAAAGCTGACGTTCACCGGTTTCAGACCAGTTGAGAGGGGTACGACACTTCCTGCCATACAGAATTTCGAATGGGGCCTTGCCCGAACTTGCTTGAAAACTGTTGTTGTAGGAGAATTCAGCATAAGGAAGACAATCCTCCCACTTTATGCCGAAGGAGATCACACAAGCCCTGAGCATATCTTCAAGAATCTGGTTGACACGCTCGACTTGACCGCTAGTTTGCGAATGGAAAGCTGTGCTGAAGCGGATGTTGGTGCCCATGTCCTTCTGAAAAGAATCCCAAAACTTGGAGGTAAAGATGCTGCCACGGTCTGAAGAGATCACTTGTGGAATACCGTGCAGAGAGACAATCCGAGAGGTATAGAGCTCCGCCAATTGAGCTGCAGTGATTGACTCTTTGATAGGCAAAAAGTGAGCCACTTTAGTGAGTTTGTCGATGACAACGAATATAGCATCATTGCCACGCTTGGACTTTGGAAACCCAGTCATGAAGTCCATCTCAATGTGGTCAAACTTCCATTCTGGAATGGCAAGAGGTTGGAGGAGACCAGCTAGCCTTTGGTGTTCTGCCTTCACTCTTCTGTAGACATCACATTCATTCACGAATTGAGCAATCTCGCGCTTCATTCGAGTCCACCAATAAGCCTGTTTGAGGTCCTGATACATCTTCGTGCTCCCAGGGTGGATGGAGAGGAGAGAATTGTGAGCCTCGTTCATAATCACTTTACGAAGGTCACCTTTGGGCACAACAATACGATCCTCGAAGAAGAGAGTATCCTTGTCATCAAGGCGGTAGCACTTGTACTTGGGTTGACTCTTGGCAATCCCAATCTTCACCTTTTTCACCATAGCATCAAGAAGTTGAGCTTGGGGAATCTGGTCTTCCAAGGTAGGAGAGACTTGAAGGTTGGCGAGGAAACCTTGAGGAACAACTTGCAGATTAAGTTTGCGGAAAGCTTCACAAAGCTCAGGTTGATAAGGCTTGAGAATAAGACTGTTGCAGTAAGCCTTCCTGCTCAATGCGTCAGCAATCACATTTTCCTTGCCTGGAGTATACTCGATACTCGGATTATACTCTTGAATCATTTCGACCCATCGAGTTTGCCTGAGGTTGAGATTAGGCTGAGTGAAGATGTACTTGAGACTCTTGTGATCAGTGAAAATGTCCACTTTTCTTCCCAATAAGAGATGTATCCAAGTCAAAAGAGCATGCACAACTGCCGCCAACTCGAGATCATGAGTGGGGTAGTTCTTATCATTGGGCTTCAACTGGAGAGAGGTATAAGCCACAACTTTCTTTTCTTGCATCAACACTGCGCCAAGACCTTGGAGAGAGGCATCACAAAAGACCTCGTACGGCTTGGATTCATCAGGCGGAGTCAGAACTGGAGCGGTGACCAATTTCTGTTTCAAAGTGTTGAAAGCAATGTCACACTCCGGAGACCAAACATACTTGACGTGCTTCTGGAGAAGATTTGAGAGAGGCTTCGCGATCTTAGAAAAGTTTTCAACGAATCTTCGACAATAGCTTGCGAGACCGAGGAAGCTACGGAGTTGCTTCACGTTCTGAGGTGGTTCCCAATTCACAATTGCAGACACCTTCTCAGGATTCACCGCAATGCCCTTGGCAGAGATGATATGACCAAGATAAAGAACCTCATCGAGCCAAAATTCGCACTTGGAGAACTTGGCGTAGAACTGGTGTTCTCTGAGCTTATCGAGTACCAAACGCAAGTGCTTGGCATGATCTTCCTTGTTCTTTGAGAAAACCAGAATGTCATCGAGATAGACCAAAACGAAGTCATTGGTGTAGGCGTTGAAGATGAAGTTCATCATGCGAGAGAACATCAGAGGAGCGTTGACAAGGCCAAAAGACATGACAGTGTATTCATATGAACCATAGCTTGTCCTGAAAGCCATCTTGGGAATATCTTGCTCACAGATTCGAATCTGATGATAACCCATACGGAGATCAAGCTTGGAGAATACTTGGGCACCTTTGAGTTGTTCGAACAACTCGTTGATGTTGGGAAGTGGGTATTTGTTCTTGATGGTCTTCTTGTTCAATGGACGGTAGTCAACACAAAGTCGGTCTGTTCCATCCTTCTTCTTCACAAAAAGAACACCACAACCCCACGGAGAAGAACTAGGTCGGATGAGGCCCATTCTCTCTTGAATATCGAGTTGCTTCTTCAGCTCCTTCAACTCTTCAGGTCCGAGCTTGTAAGGACGCTTGCACACAGGTTCCGTGCTGGGCTCAAGATCAATGACGAATTCAACTGGCCGGTGCAGAGGCATTCCTGGAAGCTCTTCTGGAAAGACGTCTTGATATTCGCAAACGACTGAAATTTGCGAGATAGCATCCAGTTCACCCTTCTCATTGAGAGAAAACGGACGGGTGGTATCATCACGAGCGGCAAAGACAATTAAATTGAATCTTCCTGGCTGCACAATCAAGATGCGCCTTGTGCTTAGAAAGCCAATCCATTCCGAGAATAAGATCAATATCTGAATTGCCCAGAATAATAGGAGAAGCTAGAAATTTGTAGTCGCCCAATGTGATAGTAACATCCGGGACGCAGGTATTAGCTGTCATCTGCTTGCCCGGTGACACAATTTGCAAGGAACTTTGCAGATACTAATAATCGCACTCATACTTCGATGCAAAAGGTTTGCAAATGAAACAATGCGATGCACCAGTGTCAAAAAGAACTTTTGCAGGAATATCATTAACAGGAAGGTTACCCATGATGACATCTGACGAATCCTCTGCCTGAGCTGCATTCATCAAGTTGACCTTGGCGTGCTTGGGGTTATGCTTGACCATAGCTGTACTTGCCGATCTCACAGGAGGAGGAGGGAGATGCCTCTGATTGAAGCATTTTTTGGCATAGTGACCCTTCTGTTGGCACTTGTTGCACGTGACTTTTTTGAAAGCGGACGGTGATACGGAGCACTCGATCTTGGAGCTTGAGACGAAGTCTTGTTCTGAAAGCCAGGGTTGGGTGGGTGGGAAGATCCACTGCCACCTTTGCTCTTCTGCTGATACGGCTGACGGAACGGAGGAGGAGGAAGCCAATACTTCTGCTACTTGGCCACTTGAGTAGAGGAAGAAGGAGTAGTGTCTCTGACTCGCTTCTTGGAAGCATCACACCTCAGTTGAGCGGCCTCTTGCTTCAATGCCATGTTGTAGAACTCATCGTACCTCAAGGGCTCAAAGAGAACAAGAGCTAGCTGGATTTCTTCTCTGAGACCACCCCTGAACTGGTATATCATGCTCTTCTCATCAGGGACGTCCTGCTTAGCAAAGCGGGCGAGCTTCTGAAACAACTTGTTGTAGTCATAGACAGACAAAGAGCCTTGCTTCAGGTTGCGGAATTCCTCACGCTTGCTTTCAACCACGCTCTGAGGAATATGATGAGCTCTGAAGTCTTGACGAAATTCATCCCAAGTAATCACACGTCCTCCTCTGGAATCCTTGTACTGCTGGAACCATTCTGCAGCTTGGTCTTTGAGTTGGAAGGAAGCGAACTTGACAAAGTCCTCAGGCCTGACGTTAATGCACTCGAAATGCTTGCACAGATCCACGAGCCAATGGTCAGCATCAGTTGCCTCAACACAATTGCTGAAAGTCTTTGGCCCGTTAGCAAGGAACTGGTTGAGTGTAGCAAAGTGATTCTGATTGTTGCCTTGGTTGCCTTGGTTCGCTTGATTGCGCTCTTGAAGAATTTGCATGATCAACTGTGTGTTTGCATTGGTTGCGGCCATCACAGCTTGCCATGCCTCCGGAGGAGGTGGAGGTGGTGGCGGATCCTGATTCTGATTCTGATTGGTACTCTTAGCGGGAGCCATCCTGAAGAGGGTGACATCCATTAGCACATTGACAGATAAAATGAAGCTGAATCAAACTGGATGAAAATTTGCAACATATAGTCTTCACATCCGAACATAAGAATGAATGCATTCCTCTTGAAATGGTCACATATCCATAAATTGAGAAGCCACTTAGAATTTAGGTAGAGAAATAAATCAACAAGGTACGGATCAAGAACGAATACTCGGTAAGAAATCCCAATCTCAAACCAAATATCCATGGAAGAAGAACTAGAGCTACAAGAATTCCCACCTATGAAACTCCCGAACCTTTTCGGTTATGCAATCAGGTGTTGGGGATACAGGGGAAGCATAATATCTCACCCAAATCTAGCAAATCCTACATCCAGCTGTATCCATCCTTCAACACATAACCGAGAAAACTTCGGAAACTATCTACCTCAACCTTCGAAAAGCATCCGTTATACAAGTTATGGCGATACTCCCGAACTCCCGCCCCAGTACCGGGTGGCGTCGAGGTTATCTCACCAACGAACTGCATAAAAGAGATTTTCGATGTCGGCGTACTAAACTCAGGTATTCCAGAACTGCAACGATAAAATTGTGACGACAACACCTCGGAGCTCAACTCCCCGGGACACTGCCACAACCCCTAAAGACAGGAGGCACCAAGAACAATGTTCTCGTCACAAAACCATCGGAACGATTCCATGATACCCGCGTGATCCTAAATTTTTTTTAGTGAAATTTCAGAAGAGAAGAGTCAGAACTCTACGTCAGGATGCCTTACCAGAGCGATGAGGAGACTGGGAAGTAAAAAGAATTCCTAAACTCTCCGATATATAATTCCTAAATGACTCAAAACATTTTTCTAAACTCAGCAACGGCTGCTAAAAACGATCAAGCAATGGGGCTCCTAAGGTCGGGGAAGGCTCTGATTACCAACTTGTAACGCCCTCGATGCGGCTATAGCTCCCACGTGTCGAGGCACGACTTAGAGACATAACCGCATTGAAAGCTATGTCGCAAGTTAGGCAATCTTCACAACATCCCATGTAATATAAGATAATAAAAGGGGAGATACATAGTTGGCTTACACTTGCCACGTCAAACAAAGTACATAAATAGCATTACAACATTCAAACACTCATGGCCCGACTACGGTGCCAAAATAAAAGATAACACAACATGCGACACGGTCCCGATCACCCCAACTGGGCACCACTACTGATCATCAGGGAAAGACACGTAGTATCGGCGTGAGTCCTCGTCGAACTCCCACTTGAGCTCAAGCGCGTCATCTGGAGCGGAATCATCAGGCCCTGCATCTGGTTTGGAAGTAATCTGTGAGCCACAGGGACTCAGCAATCTCGCACCCTCGCGATCAGGACTATTTAAGCTTAATAGGTAAGGCAAGGTAATATATGTGGAGCTGCGGCAAGCGACTAGCATATATGGTGGCTATCCTGTTCGCAAAAGAGAGCGAGAAGAGGAGGCAAAGCGCGAGCGAGAAACTAGAGGGCAACCTGCGCAAGCATTACTCCAACACCGTGTTCGCTTCCCGGACTCCGCCGAGAAGAGACCATCACGGTAACTCACACTGTTGATTCATTTTATTTAAGTTAAGGTTCAAGTTATCTACAACCGGACATTAACAAATTCCCATCTGCCCATAACCACGGGCACGGCTTTTGAAAGTTCAAATCCCTGCAGGGGAGTCCCAACTTAGCCCATGACAAGCTCTCACGGTCAACGAAGGAATAGACCTCCTCCCGAGACGTTCCGAACAGACTCGGTATCCCGGTTCTTCAAGACACTTCGACAGGTTAAAACAAATCCAGCAACACCGCCCGAATGTGCCGACAAATCCCGATAGGAGCTGCACATATCTCGTTCTCAAGGCACACTCAGATGAGCGCTCCATACAACTAAAACCAAACCTCGAGTTTCCCCAAGGGTGCGCTGCACAGGACTCTAGTTTGGACCAACACTCACAGGAGCACTGGCCCAGGGGGGGCTTAAAATAAGATGACCCTCGGGCTCCGGAAACCCAAGGGAAAAAGAGGCTAGGTGGCAAATGGTAAAACCAAGGTTGGGCATTGCTGGAAAAGCTTTAATCAAGGCGAACTATCAAGGGGTTCCCATTATAACCCAACCGCGTAAGGAACGCAAAATCCGGGAACATAACACCGATATGACGGAAACTAGGGCGGCGAGAGTGGAACAAAACACTAGGCGAGAGGCCGAGCCTTCCACCCTTACCAAGTATATAGATGCATTAAGATAACATGGCAATATAATGATATCCCAACAAGTAAAATAATGTTCCAACAAGGAACGGTCTCCAATCTTCACCTGCAACTAGCAACGCTATAAGAGGGGCTGAGCAAAGCGGTAACATAGCCAATCAACGGTTTGCTAGGACATGGTGGGTTAGAGGTTTGACATGGCAATTTGGGAGGCATGATAAGCAAGTGGTAGGCATCGTAGCATAGGCATAGCAAAAGAGCGAGCATCTAGCATAGCAAAGATAGTAGTGATTTCGAGGGTATGATCATCTTGCCTGCAAAGTTGTCAGAGTTGACTGGATCCTCGAAAGCAAACTCAACATGCTCCTCGTTAGCGAACTCGTCTCCCGGCTCTACCCAAACAAGACAAACAAGCAACAAGGACACAATCAACCACGTGCAAACTCAAACAACATGATGCAAGGATGGTATGCTATGCGGGATGCAATATGTGATGCATATGCAAGATTTGACAAGGAATGAATGAACCTGGCCTCAACTTGGAAATCCAAGTGTGCCACTGGAAAGATGAGATGAAATTGCTTGAAAACAATATAAAGATCACCGGAATCGGAGTTACGGTTTGGAAATGGCAAACAATTTAAATATGGCCACGTTCTGCGATTTACAGCAAGTAGTTATCTAAATGCAACAAGATGAACATGCTACAGCACCCAAACATGGCATCAAAATACATGCCAGGGATCCATTCAAGATGCTTAACAAAAAATTAGCACTGAGCTATGGCCAATTCATCCATTAATAGGTTCAAACAAGCATGGCAAAAATGCATTTGGTAAACAGATTTCAGACTTAGTGAAATTAACACTTGTCTGGAATTTTTGATCAGATAGCACTCTTTGGAGCATGAAAACAATATGCTACAGGACCTGAACATGGCAAAGTAAAGCATGGCATGGAGCTAGTCAAAGAGCTTAACAAAAGTTCCTTAGTGACCTTGAGCCAAAAGGGATCAGAAAATACATTTGCAAGCATGTGAACATGGCAAAAACATAATCAGTTCTCAGACTTAGTGAAAACTGGAGCATGCTGAATCAGATATCAAGTAGGCATGTTTACGAGCTCGATGCACTCACTACAGAGCATGTCATGACAATATAAGCATACACCCATCAAGAATACACAAAATGCAAGCTAGACATGGCAAGAACAATAGCATAGCCTGCACGGATCAACTACAACATCCTCGGCAAAATTGCTAACAAGTAGACAATCTTCCCAGATTCACGAAATGACAAAAGTAGAGCTCGATTGACTCAAGCTAGGGTGCTCCATAATTGCAAACAAAGACATGGATGGATAGAACATCACAAGATTAACAAAACATCCTTACTGATCATACTCAAAAGAGGCACGGATCACTAGGAAACAACATGAACATATGACCATATGAACATATGACCATATGAAATCAGCATTAACGAATGCTCCACTTTGCAAGCTTGTGCTAGTCACCACACACATCACAAAAATACATGGGTTGCACCTCTGGATAGATGGCAAAACATATAACAAAACTCATGAAGAGCTCTTGGGCATATCATGCACAAAATAATTATGGCAAATATGACAATATCTAACTGGAGCAGCAGATCTGACAATTATCTCAAATAGCATTCTTCTAACAGCATTTCGGGCATCAAGATGAACTCAAATGAAAATGATGCAATGAGATGAAATGATGTGCTCTATGAGACGAACATTTTGATATGCTAAATGCCCAAAACGGAGCTACGGATGCAAAGTTATAGCACGATGAACAGGGCAAAATATTTAGGGTTTCAGGCAAAAAGTCAACCGTCCAAATCCTCAGATCCAGATCTGGCGCGGATTTCGAGGATCGCCGCCGTTACTGTTCACCGGCAAGAGCTGGGGCGGCCGGAGCAAGAGGTGTCCGGTGGGGGAAGTCGCGGGACGGGGCGGAGGAGGTCGCCGGAGCCGGAGCTCGCCGTGGTTTCGGCGGGCGGCGGGCGGAGCGCGCCGGCACCGGACGCGGGGCGGCTTGCGGCGGTCGGTGGCCGAGGCGGAGAGGCGGCGGCGGCGGCTCGTCGGTGTCGGGGAAGGAGAAGGGCGCGGGCGGCGGGCGGATCTGGCCCGCGGGAGGCGGCAGCTCGGGCCGGGGGGCCCGCCTGGGCCCGGGCGGGCCGGCGAAGTGGGCGCGGGCGCTGGCCACTCCCGGAGCGACACGTGGCGGCGGTGGGACGAAGCGGATGCGTCCGGCCGGACAAAAAAATGTCCGCCAGCGCGTGGAGACGAAGGGGACTAGGGTTTCGGGGAAGGAGAAGGGGAATTTCGGAGGGGGTTCTTTATATAGGCATAGGAGGAGCTAGGAGAGTCCAAATGAGGTGCGGTTTTCGGCCACGCGATCGTGATCGAACGTTCTAGATGATGGAGAAGGTTTTGGTGGGTTTTGGGCCAACTTGGAGGGGTGTTGGGCTGCAACACACATGAGGCCTTCTCGGTCCCTCGGTTAACCGTTGGAGCATCAAACGAAGTCCAAATGGTACGAAACTTGACAGGCGGTCTACCGGTAGTAAACCAAGGCCACTTGGCAAGTCTCGGTCCAATCCGGAAATGTTTAATCCTCACACACGAAAAAAGGTAGAAATGACCGCCGGAGGAGAACGGAGCGCCGGAATGCAAAACGGACAACGGGGAAAATGCTCGAATGCATGAGATGAACACGTATGCAAATGCAATGCACATGATGACATGATATGAGATGCATGACAACGACAAAAACACACGAAGGCGAAGACCCGAACCCGAGAAAATAAAATAACTTAACGCCGGAAACGGCAAGAGTTGGATTACATATTGGGTAAATCATATCCGGGGTGTTACATGTCCAACCACCATCGCCGCCCAAATCCTACAGGAGTCCGAGCTTCTCTTCCCGTCGCTCCTCTCCAGCAGCAGCACCGGAGCCAGCCCCGCGCCTCTTCTCCCGTACCTTCTTTCTTCCTTCCCCTGCTGCCCGTGCTCATCTCCCTCCCTCTCTCTATCTCCCGTTTTGATGTGCAGCCGCCGCCGTGCCCTGCGACCCTCCTGCAAGCTGTCGCAGTCACTGCTCTACTTCAGTCGAGCAGGAGAGGGTGCTCGCGACCCTGCCGTCGCCTCAGGTTGCTCCCCGGAGTCCCTGCTCGCCGGAGTAGGCCACTAGCACCGCCGCTCCTCTGCGCCCGAGCTGCACCAAGCCGCCTTGGGAGTTCCCTGCAAACCGCCACCTTTGCTGCACAACAACTCGTCGGAGTTGATCCTCGCCGCCGCCCAATCCGCACCCCGGTGTCCGCCGCGTTCCCGGCTCTGTCTCCCCGCGCCCAGCTCATCGTCCCCGCGCCCGTCGTCGCCGGATCCGGTGGGCACAGGCCGGAGACTGCCCCTGCTTGCGTCGCTGGCATCTGCCTCCCCTGCTCCAAGTCGAGCGAGCGAGGGGACCGCGCGCGTTGACCTCAGCCTGCCAAGGCCCTGCGCGAGCCGGCCCAGCAGCTCCCCTGTGCCACGCCAGCAGGCCCAGTTTCCCCACTGAGCCGGCCCAAGTGCCGTGGTGAGCAGCCCAGCTCGATACAAGTTTCAGCCCGTGGATGTTTTTATTTCCCTGGACGATTTTGACTAATTTTCCAGAGTTTGCCAGGTTTACAGAAAACCCCCTGTGGTTCATACATATCATATCTCTCAAACTATGCAGTTTATGTAAAAACTTTAAATATGAAAAATGCTTAGAATTATGTGTAGATTAATAATATACAACTTTCATGCATGTTTAAAATATTTTTAATGATGTTTGCTTATAATTTACCTAATGCCATGCTAAAATGCTTTATTTCATAACTAAATAACCGTAGCTCGGTTTTAAATAAACTTTATATGTAAATGGGGTAAAAAAATGCCTAGTTTAACATGGTGGCTTCACCTTGCATGTTTAATAACTCTAAAATATGTTTTAGGGCAGATCAGTACCAAACCTTAAAATATGCATATGGGGTTTTACCGGAATTATTGTTCGTTGTTTCCGGCATCATTTAAACTTGCCTAGATAGGTAGTTTTGTTGTGCTTCACCTCTTGCCATGTTAATCAACATTTAATATTGTTGGGTACATAAACGAGATCGAACTAAATAACTTGTTGTGGTGTTTTGTCAATATGCAACTCGTTGCATATTGATCTCCACTTAATTTGTAGAATTGCTTGTGCACTTTGCCATGCCATGCCTCTTTAAACCGGACATGCATCATACTTGGTTGTGCATCATGCCATGTTCATGTGTTGGTTGTTTACTATGTTGTGTGCTTCTTTCCGGTGTTTCTTCTTCGGATTGGTTCCGATAACGTCGCGTTTGTGAGGAACCGTTCGACTACGGCCGTTTGTCTTCTTCATGGACTCGTTCTTCTTCCTTTTGGGATCTCAGGCAAGATGACCATACCCTCGAAATCACTTCTATTTTTGCTTGCTAGATGCTCGCTCTTTTGCTATGCCTATGCCGCGATACCTACCACTTGCTTTATCATGCCTCCCATATTGTTGAGCCAAGCCTCTAACCCACCTTGTCCTAGCAAACCGTTGTTTGGCTATGTTACCGCTTTGCTCAGCCCCTCTTATAGCGTTGTTAGCTGCAGGTGAAGATTGGAGTTTGTTCCATGTTGGAACATGGATATTTTGTTGGGATATCACAATATGTCTTATTTAATTAATGCATCTATATACTTGGTAAAGGGTGGAAGGCTCGGCCTTATGCCTGGTGTTTTGTTCCACTCTTGCCGCCCTAGTTTCCGTCATATCGGTGTTATGTTCCCGGATTTTGCGTTCCTTACACGGTTGGGTTATAATGGGAACCCCTTGACAGTTCGCCTTGAATAAAACTCCTCCAGCAATGCCCAACCTTGGTTTTACCATTCGCCACCTAGCCACTTTTTCCCTTGGGAGTCGCGCTCCCGAGGGTCATCATTATTTTAACCCTCCGGGCCAGTGCTCCTCTGAGTGTTGGTCCAAACTAGAGCCATGTGCAGCGCCCCCTCGGGGAAACTCGTGGTTTGGTTTTAGTTGTATGGAGCGCTCATCTGAGTGTGCCCTGAGAACGAGATATGTGCAGCTCCTATCGGGATTTGTCGGCACATTCGGGTGGTGTTGCTGGACTTGTTTTACCATTGTCGAGGATGTCTTGTAACCGGGATGCCGAGTCTGATCGGATTGTCTTGGGAGAAGGAATATCCTTCGTTGACCGTGAGAGCTTGTGATGGGCTAAGTTGGGACACCCCTGCAGGGATTTGAACTTTCGAAAGCCGTGCCTGCGGTTATGGGCAGATGGGAATTTGTTAATGTCCGGTTGTAGAAAACCTGAAGTTTATCTTAATTAAAATACATCAACCGCGTGTGCAACCGTGATGGTCTCTTTTCGGTGGAGTTCGGGAAGTGTACACGGTGTTGGAGTTATGCTTGACGGAGGTTGTTCTAGGATCACTTCTTGATCATAGTTTCTCGAACGTGCTTTGCCTTCTCTTCTCGCTCTCATTTGCGTAAGGTAGCCACCATATATGCTAGTCGCTTGCTGCAGCTCCACCTCATACCTTTTTACCCTACCTATAAGCTTAAATAGTCTTGATCGCGAGGGTGTGAGATTGCTGAGTCCCCGTGACTCACAGATACTTCCAAAACCAGCTTGCAGGTGCCGATGATACCGTGCAGATGACGCAACCAAGCTCAAGGAGGAGGTCGATGAAGACCTTGTCCTTTGTGTTGTTTTGTTCTAGTAGATCAGTAGTGGAGCCCAGTTGGGACGATTGGGGATATGTGTAGCTTTTGGGGTAGTCTTCTTTCATTTTGGTTTCGTAGTCGGACCTTGTTTGTATCTGGATGTTGTAATGCTTTATTCATGTATTGTTTGAAGTGGCGATTGTAAGCCAACTATGTATCTGTTTCCCTTATGTATTACATGGGTTGTGTGAAGATTACCTCACTTGCAACATTGCTTTCAATGCGGTTATGCCTCTAAGTCGTGCTTCGACACGTGGGAGATATAGCCGCATCGAGGGCGTTACACCATCGGAGCTCACCGTCGGCAAGCACGCCGACACGGTCGCCCCAGAGGAGCACCGGCATCCATGGTTGTCGCCTCCTCGAGCTTCAGCCGTGACAATAGTTCCTACAACATTATCTCTGTTGCACAATTTTTTTGCAACTTGACCTTTGTTGAAAAAAAATTGTAAATACTTCTGCAACACCATCTCTGTTGCGAAAAATTTCAGCAACACAAGCTCTGTTGCTAATATTTCTGCAACACGACTTATGTTGTCAAACGTTTCTGCAACACGACTTATGTTGCAGAAATAGAGATGACGCTCGGCCACTAGATTGAGCTTGATCCGACAGCTCACGAGGCGGCGAATTTTTCCAAATGATCCGCCGACCGACGTGTAGCACGCCCTATTATAATGGGAAACGCTTACTATCAACAGGCGGATCGCAGCAGCCGCGTCCGCCACCTTCCCTGGATGACACGCGTCAAGTGAGAGCCTACATATCATCCTTCATGCAACAGGTGCTATGCTTCTGGAATATATGTGGTGTTGCAATGGTCTACGACGAGTTTACGTTTTACAACAAAACCTCTTACGAAAATTTTCTGCAACAAGACCTCCATTGATTTTTTTTTTCAACAAAACCACATTTGCAAAAATATTTCTGCAACAAAAAAGTTGTTGCAAAAAAATTCTACAACAAAACATGTGTTGCAGAAATAATTCTGCAACAAGACACGTGTTGCGGAAATAATTTCACAACAAGACCCGTGTTGCAATGGTGTAGACGAGCTTGGCCGCTCGATGGGGCAGATCTGACGGCTCACAACCCGGCTGATCTTTTAGTCTGCAGACGCATAGCACGCCCCTATTATAATCGCCCTTTTTTTTGGAAAAGATAAGAGTGACGTGGTTGTATGGAAATTTTGCAAATCACCCCTCCTTCTTTTCTTGCAATTCCTACTCGGCATTCTTATTTTCTCAGCGAACACCTGCCGTGCACGCTGGGGTATCTGGGCAACGGCGGCCAAGCCCGAAGCTCCAGGCGTGCTGCGGCCTACCTTGTTCCGTATGACCTCGGTGTCCAGATCCATGGCGCGCTCCACCTTTTCCTTCCACCCCTCCACCCTGACGGGCTCAAACGCCGCCAGATCCGACTACCCACGCTCCGAGTTTCCCGACTGGGTCCTGCTCTGCGAGGAGCCGCGTTTCTCGGAGCTCCGGAACGAGACCACCGCCGAGTGCGAGACCAGCGAGGGCCAAGCCGTGGAGGTCTCCTTCTGGCTCGTCGACCCGCCGGGCGCTTCCTACTTCTCCTTCAACTGCCCCGGCCTCGACGCCTCCGCCTTCGACGACTACGCGCCGCCCTCCCTCGTCTGCGCCGGGGCAGCCTTCGTCCTCCTCAGCCTCACAATCAGGGGCTCCACCCACCACTTCGTCTACACAGCCGGCCCTGCAGCTGCAGGGAAGCAGTCACTGCAACTGCTCCCGGACCCTCCGGTCTACAGAAGACGGCGGTTCGGCCTCCTGCCCCGTGGCGACGGCGGCGAGCACTACGCCGTGGCCTACGTCAACCGCCAGTGGATCTCCCAAGACGACGACTGGCGGTTTGATGCCCACGTCTATTCGTCTGAAACGCAGGAGTGGAGCAGCCACAGGTTGTCGCTGCTGCACTTATCCGAATCTGACAAGCTGCTCTGTTGTAAGCATAGCTTGTACTACAGGCATATCGCCGTTGCAGGCTCACTGGGCTGGGTTGATCTCCTGCGTGGTGTCCTCCTCCTTCGCAACCTCTTCGACGGTGGTGATCCTGTCATGGAATTCATCCCGTTCCCTGAATCAAGGGTTAGCTTTCTCGACGAGGATGGCCGGCCTCACCGCGCCTCGGAGTATTATTGCAACGTGGCCTGCTGTGATGATCTCCTCAAGTTCATCGAGATAGAATTTGACGACCCTCTTGTCAGGACCAGCCGTAAAGGTTGGAGAGCCACTGTGTGGAACAGGAACATCTCTTGGAACAAGTGGGAGATCCGATCCACGGTTGATGTTGCTAAAATCTCAGTGGACCAAAGTTGTTCTGCTTTGTTGCCTGAGCTGCGGGGTGACGAGACCCAGAAACTGGACTTGCATAAACTGATTTTCTATGCCCTGGTGCTGAGCACCCGTGATGACGATCTCTTTTACATGATGGCCAAGGTGAATGCTGAAGACGAGACTGCCTGGGCCATCGCAATTGACATGGAAAGGGCAGCTGTGGAAGCAATGGCCCTGTTTTCTCTCGGACGGCACCACTACCACATTGCAAAGTTCTGTCCATGCGACTTCCCCAAGTACCTCAACATGACCCCAGGTGATTCTTCCATCTTTATCTACATGTGATTTAACTACAGCAGTGTTATCTTTTGAATTCTTTCTTGTCTGTTGGTTATATGTGCTTAGGACAATGTTTCAGTATTAACACTGGACTGTTTATATTGATATAATTCGTAAAAGAAATGGTTCATCATCTGCTGAGTGGGCAACAAAATTGCTCAATTGACAACTTGTGTGTACTTTTGCCGTCCTTTTTTATTGAACTGTTTCTTTGACCAAATTTTTGCAGGAGCAGACATGCATAATCCAGTGGACAAGTGCTTTGAGTGGTAATTCAAACATCGCTAATTTTACATGTTCAATTAATTGATTCTTTTGCATGATATCTTTTTCATTTACGCTGCTGCTTCTGTTGGATGCCTGTTGCCAGGTTGAGTGTGAAGCACTGTGTGGTGCAAGTGTTGTGGGCTCTGGAGTGGCTTCGAGAACTTGGTAACTACTATAAGTTTGACTTCTAGATGTATTCTATTTATTTCTCTTGGTTATAATACACTAGATGTGCACCCAACATTCAGCAAGTGCATGTTTAGACTGTTGACCTACAATTATTTCCTAAACACCATCCGTGGATATCTTCTTAATTTAATCTGCAGTATTATTCTAAATGCTTGTCCATGTCAAGTATAATATTCTTGTAAATTGCTTGGCGAAAATGTTCAGCAAGTACAGCAATGAAGTGCCATGATAGCATATATGTGCTTGCAAATTGGCTGTCATGACCAGGAGATTCACATCTGTATGGTCCTTTGCAGATCAATGCTTGGAAAATGAGAGATCAACTTACAACACATGCAGATTATTACTTCAGTTTTCCCCGGTATCATCTCTGCGTTCCAGTATCAGATCAGTAAGTTATATTATTCTGTCTCATGGATTATAGTCCAGGGCTTCATGTTGCGAGTGCATCTTTTTCTCTTTGCTAACCCTTTGTGCTCAAGTATTTCTATTTTTTTTCTTGGAACTGGGCAAGCGTCTTTGCTTTGACAAGCTTCAGATTATTCATTTCTTTGGGTCCAAACTATGGAGACAGCCATTGCTTATGTGTTTACAAAGCAGTTGCTTAATTTTAAATTATGGACTCTCGACTTTCATGGACAATTGATTGAGTTCATATTATGAATCCTAAAGAAAATCTTGATGCAGATGGTAAAACATTCTGGACAAGGTGAAGCTGCATCGGAGGCTGTCGAATTTTGCTTACGGTATATGGATGCGGAAACCAGAAACTTTTTTGTGATAACTTAGCTTTATATCTGACTAAGTGTCTGGTGTTCCCTAGAGCTCTGGAAGATTTCGACTTGGCACTACACGAATCACCAAGCAATGGGTCAGCATCTATTGAAGCCATGAGGAGCAAAATCATTGTCATCATTGACGCTTTGGACAAGTACAATAAAACGAGCCATTGCTCTTCTTTAGTATTAAAAGGAACCATCTAGCGATCCTAATCTTATAATTTTTCAATCCTTTTAGTATCTTGCAAATTGTGCCATTAAAGCTGATGCCAAAAGGAAGGATGCTCGGAGATGCCAGCGACCAAGAAAGAGGACAAACAGTATATGAAACTTGTGAGAAACCGAGCCGTGAAGGAGCTGTGGTCTCGGGTCGTCGCTGGTTCTTGTCTCTCATTTGCTGGTTACTCATATCGATAGTGTTGTTATGTAATCTCCCATGGGAAATCGTCATTGGAGTCGTTATCTTAATCTCATCATACTTATATGGGATCTTTGTAGTTTGTAGATGACGGTGCATGATCCAGTCAGTACCCTCGGTAGGGTTGCTAACGTGGTTGGAAGTCTCAAATCCGGGGTCACATAAGGGTTTTATCCATGTTCGGGCTTCCGGTGAGGAGTAATACCCTATGTCCTACTTGTTACTATTATTCATGGTGAGTGTACCTTGTGTGATGGATTGCAATGAAGAGTATGATATGCTACCGTGAGTTATTTCTAAGCTAGTAGATGGGAAATGAGAGCCCTGCGGCCTCCACCTTATATGCTCGGTGGGGGCTAGGATTTTACAATAGAGGGATCCGATCTTGCTCGCCACAAGGATGGCTCGGGAACCTAGATGATTTGCTGGTGTCTATCCAGTCCTTCGGGCTCCCAGTTACCGCCAAGGGTATGGTGGGTCCTTTGGTAGGCCTGCTGTCGAGCTCCCATGGAGAAGCCACCCCCGTTGCATTGCATCGTTAGTAGCCCCTGAGAGTGTCGGAGGTCGAGCTTGGAGATCTTTGGCGGGCTCCTTGTGTTCGTGTTGGTCTTCGTCGTAAACGGTGTTAGCAATGGGATGAAAACAAGATTTTGGGAGGATACATGGCTAGGGGAGACACCATTAGCCATACAATATCCAAGCCTTTATAATATTGTGCAACGTAAGGGAGATTATGTAGGCACAGTATTACAATCGGCTCCCCTGCATATCCAGTTTAGGCGATCTTTAGTTGGGGAGCGTTGGAATTCCTGGATACACTTGGTACGGAGATTGATGGATATTCAATTATCCGACCAACCTGACTCTTTACACTGGAGTTTGGCTAGAAACGGAGTGTTTATGGTAAAATCTTTTTATATGGATCTTATTAATTTTGGCCCAATCCCGAGATCTATTCATATCTCGAAGGTTAAGGGTCCCTTGCGTATTAAATTTTTTATGTGGTTTGTCCACAAGCAGGTGGTCCTCACCAAAGATAATTTGTTAAAGCGACGATGGGTAGACAGTTCGCGATGTTGCTTTTGTGATCATGATGAAACAATTCAACATCTCTTCATAGATTGCCCTCTCGCCAAATTACTTTGGTGAACAATTCATATAGCCTTCAACATCGTCCCTCCAGTTAGCATTGAATCGTTATTTGGGACGTGGTTAACTGGAGTGGAACATAATACTGCGGCTCTCGTTCATGTACACGTTATACAGCCTCAGCGCAGTCACCGTTTCACGTTCAGAGCGCCTGTGTGGAGGAGGTGCACACTGCCATGGGGCATTTTGATTTCACTGTCACCGTTTCAGTCCATGTAGTTCCTCCCCATTCCCCAGTGCCTCCTTTTCCTAAAGACATATACGATGTGGTAATGGTTGGCCTACGTCAAGTATGAATGGTTGTAAGACAGAGGAATACGCAGCCCCGTGTCGCTCCCCGCGAGCGGCCCGGGCGCTAACCCTAGCTGCCGGGCACCGCCGCCACCTATCCCCCTTCCTCCCCCGCCGCCGCCGGCGAGCGCCGCCCGGGCAAAGCCCGTGTGGTGTCGGCGGCGGCGGGCTCTTCCACTCCCGCTCGCGAGGTGGGCTGCGCGGGGCAGCTGCGCCAAGCGGAGGAGGCAGGCGCGAGGCGCTGCGGCGTGTGGTTGTGCGCGGGCCGGCGCTGCTCGGCACGCCATGGTCGCGGCGTAGGAGCCGTGGGCGCACGAGGTCTCCAGCCCGCGCGGCTCTGGTGTCGAGGGCGCACGCTGTGGCGGGCTTGGCTGCGCTGAGGCGCCGTGCTCGCGCGCCGGGGATCCGGATCTGGCGCCTGGATGCCGCGCCGTGGCTCTGGCGGCCCGGATCTGGTGTGCCCGCGGGGCCCCGCGGCTGGCAGGCCGCCTACGTCTCGGATCCATGGCGGCAGCCATGGCTGGTGGCACGCGGCGCAGCTTGGCGGCGGGCGGCGCCGGCATGGACAGGTGGACCAATTCCCTGGCCATGTGGATGGCGGGGAGGTGGTGGGCTTCGGCTGCGGCGGCGGTTCCTCGTTGGATGTTGGTGGCCATGGTGATGTTCGTTCTCGACCCCGATCTACTCCGATCTGCAGCGGTTCCGGCCCTTGGTGGCTTCGGTCACCGTTCTTGGGTGCTGGCCTTGCAGATCCGGTGGCTGGAAGGGTTGCGGGGGAATCTCTTGGCCGGCGTGGCGGCCACTCCGATGGCAGTGCCTTTGGGTGTTGCTTCCCTCGTTGGAGGCTTCGGAGAGGACCTCCTTCCTTCCACCCCTCCCAGGAGCTCAGGTGAAAACCTCAGAACCCCCTGTTCCAAGCGACGACGACACCACGGTGCCGTGCTCCTTCCTGAAGGCGTTGCTCGGGGGCTGCTCAAGTGGCGATAGAAGTGGCGGCGGTTCGGTGTCGACACATGCATTCTGGTCAGCTTCATCTTGGAGGCTGCGGCGACGTAGGCGACGCTCGTCTGGTGGAGCTACTGCCGATGGCCGAGGCATCGTCGGGAGTCTACGCCATCAGGTTCGGGGTGCTCAGGGGGAAACCCCAGATCTGGGTCCTCTGGATCGGATGATGATGGTGTTCTATCGCTTACCCTTCTGGGGGCATCGTCTTGGAGCAAGTGCTGGCTGGAGGGATGGTGGAGCGGTGTTTCATCTCACACTTTGATGGCGGCGGAGATCGATGGCATATGGAGCTGTGGAGACTCGGCGTCCGATGTGCGGAGATGGGCTCGCGCAGGAGGAGGTTGCTGTCTGGCGTCATGGTGACATCGATGGTTGAGTGGCCAGACAAGGTAGAAGCCTCAATATGATCTGAAGACCTGTGGAAGATGGCGGCGATGACACACGAGTGCGTCTGACCGGATTGTGCCCCAGACCCGGTATGTGGCTCGGCTGGGGCATCCGAATGAGTTTCGGCTTCCGGCTTTTGATGTTAGGCTTAGGTGAGTGGTTTGGGTAGTGGCCCAGCTAGCACCCCTTATCATTTTGGATAGGAGTAGCGGTATATGTTGCCAAGATGGTGGATTCAGGCATATTGTTGTAATACTTTGTAAGGTCCTCGAGAATAATCAATAAAGTGGCCGTATGCATCTCTCAGATGCAGAGGCCAGGGGTCATCCTCCTTTTCTAAAAAAAAGTATGAATGGTTGTATACTTATTTAAATTATGTTTCTCTTTCATTTTGTTGCTTTCATAGCTAACTTGTGAGTTTTATGTGTGGACTATATATAGCCACAAATTGCAGGAGTATGGTAGGAGAGCTCCAATTTATGTATTTGTTTACTAGCGTGGTATACATGGGTTTGAATATAACTTTATTAATGAATTTGTCAGTAAAAGTAGGTGCACTAAGATTTGAAAAGATTGGTTGCACAACTTTAATGGAAGCAGCCCCAACCCTCGTCCCTCGCATCGCTCTCGCGGGAGGCGGCGGGGGAACCCTAGCCCCCACCCCGCGCCCGCCTCCTACACCATCCCTTCCCCTCGCCGCCGCCAGAAGGCGCCGCCGGGCGAAGCCCGGTGCGCGTCGGCGGCGGCGGGGCCCTTCTTCTCCTCCCGGCATGCGGCTGTAGCGCGAGATGCAGCGGCGCGGCGGAGTCTTGCCTGATGCGGCGAGGGAGTGTCGTGCGGCGCGGCGGCCAGACGGCGGCGCGAGCGAGTGGCCAGGCCGTGGTGGCTGCGCGAGGGGTTGGCTTCGAGGCGGCGGCGTGGTCACGGATCCATCGTGGATCTGGTCCTGCGGGCGCGGTCTCGGCCTTCCCTACTCGGCCGGCGGGTCTCGGTGGGGGGACTTCTCCTTGCTGAGATTTGGCAGCGGTGGCCTGGATCATTCAGATCCTGGCAAGGATGGCGGCAGCCCGTGCACGAGATATGGAGGTCTTCGATCAGATCTGGGTGAAAAACCTGCTATTGGCTATTGCCAAGGCCGATGATGGCGACGCTGTCCGCGTCGTTCCCTTCCTGAAGTCATCGCCGAGGAGAAGTTCAAGACCACTCTTTCCTACCTCCGGGGGAAACCCTAGATCAGTAGATCGGAAGACGGCTGCTCTCTGGTGTCGTTTCCCCCTTGGGGGCGTCATTTTTGAAGGTGCACACGGGCTCGAGGGACCAGAGGACAGCGTCTTTGGTGGAGCGGTGCTTCATCTTACACATCAATGGTGGCGGATCTCAGCGGCGTGGCGCTGTGGAGATTCGGCGTTTGATGCGCGGAGATGGACTCGCGTAGGAGGAGGAAGTTGTATGGCGTCATGGTGGCGTTGATGGCAGAGAGGCTTGGCAAGGTCGGTGCTTCAGTTGTGCTCTGAGGATGGACCGAGGGATGATGGAGGTGACGGCCCTTGCAGCATGCGATGCTCACTGGGAGTGTGCCAGATCGGTGTGGGACCCAATCCAGGTAGTGGCTTGGATGGGACACCCAACTTTAGATGTTAGGCTTTGGTGCGATGTCTGTTTGGTATTAGGCCCGGATATTTGGCACGCCTTCATCAAAGGGATAGGAGTAGCAACGGTGTTGCCAAGATGGTGGCTTCAGACTTATTGATGTATCACCTTATATGGTCTTTGTGAATAATTAATAATATGGTTGCATGTATCGTCCAGATGCATAGGCCGAGGGTATATTCTCCTTTTCTAAAAAAAACTTTAATGGAAGCAACAATATATCTTGTGCAATCCAGATGAAGAGATGATTTGCCATGTGCATACATACATCACACTAAATGTAGTTTTTTATTTAGATTTTTGCATGGAAGTTCGCAGTCCATCTTCTCCTTGCACCATATCAGCCATGGCATCAGACTCAAAAGCCCTGTGGGACGACCTCTCCAGCGAGCAGAAGAAGAATCTCTCTGACATTGCAGCCGACTGAGTGGCTCGACGAGCTAGCCGGATACAGGCCGGCTTGCCGGCGAGCTCTTTGGAGTCGGCGCCACCGCCACCGCCTCACCCGTCCATGCATGCCAAACATCCAACCAACCTAAAACAACATTCAGGGAATCTAACTGAGGTATATGCAGGCTACCAAACGCCTGAACGAATGATATTGCAAAATTGCAAAGTGAACCGGCATCGCTGCCCGTGATCTCAATTGTATTCCGATTGATCCTAATCCCTCAAAAAATGAATTTGTATTCCGATTAACTGTGTGTGTTATTGATTGATTTTGATTTATAGCAGGAGTAGAGCGGAGCGTGTTTAGCCTCAAAAGAAAAAGAAAATAAAATCTGTGTGAGACGAGACGGATCACCTGCCGGGGGGAAGCAAATTACCCGTAGTCCGAGTCGGTCGCGCCACCACCATCCTCCTCTTCCCCGACTCGACCGATCCCGTGTTCAAAAGGCAAGGCAATCTAATCCCCGAATCCTGCCCTAGCCTGTTGCGGCGAGCACAACACCTCCAGATCCATGGCACTCCCCACCTTGCCCTTCAACCCCTCCACCCCGCTGGGCCCCGGGTTCCCCGACTTGGCCATCCTCTGCAAGGTGGCGCGTGTGTCGGCGGACCGGAACGCGACCACCGCCGAGTGCCGCACCGAGGACGGCCAGGCCGTGGAGGTGTCCTTCTGGCTGGTCGACCCGCCGGGCATCTCCTACTTCTCCGTCAACTGCCCCGGCATCAAGCACGAGTACCACGCCTGGCTTATCTGCGTCGAGGACGCCTTGGTCCTCTTCAGCCTCAAGTTCTGGGGCACCGCCCGCTTCTTCGTCTACACGGCCGGGAAGCAGTCCCTGCGGCTGCTCCCAAACCCCAACCATGCCTACTTCGGCGGGCAGCAGTTTGGCCTCTTGCCGCGTGGCGACGCCGACGGCGAGCACTTTGCCGTGGCCTTCCTCGACGTCAAGTGGAATATCCAAAACGATGTTTGCCGGTTTGATGCCTATGTCTTCTCGTCTGAAACGCAGGCATGGACGACCAGGAAGGCCCGCTTATCAGACCCTGCCGACAAGCCATTGTGTTGTCGACATGCCTTGTTCGAGCAGATCAAGGTTGGAGCAAGCGCGCTGGGCTGGGTTGATACCCGCTATGGCATTCTCCTTCTGGACGACCTGTTTGGCAGGCATCCTGTCATGAAGATAATCCCATTACCCGTGACAACCGTTGGCTTGCCCGAGCCAACCAAACCGGAGGACAATTACTGTGCCCCTGAGTACTTTTACAATGTTGCCTGCTGCGATGATCTCATTAAATTCGTCCACATCAAATACGATGACCCTGATGCTATGACCAGAGGTTCAGGTTGGAAAGCTACAATGTGGAATATGAAGGTCTCCGAGGGAAATTGGTGCGAGCGCTACACAGTTGATGTTGCCAAAATGTCGGTTGACAAAAGCTTTTCTGCTAAATTGCCTCAGCTGTGGGATGGTGAGACTCAACAAATGCAGTTGAAGAACCTGATGTTCCAAGGCCCGATTCTGAGCATGCTCAATGACGATTTGCTTTACATGATGGCCAAGGTGAATGATGAAGACGACCGAGCCTGGGCCATCACTATTGACATGAAACATGCAGCTCTCAAGGCACTGGCAAAGTTTTCTGTCACTCTGCTTCTCATGCGTCTTCCCCAAGTACCTCAACATTCCCCCAGGTGCTTCTTCCTTCTTTCTCCCCATGTCATTTAACCAGCAATGCTATCTTTGAATTCTTGGTCTGTATGCTAGTATGCTAGTCATATACGTAACGTGTAAGTGCTCATGAGAACGTCTCAGTTTTGACACTATTTGGGCTCTTCGGATTAATTAGTTTAGCTGTTCGTTAACATTAGAAATAGACTAGGGTTTCCCGTGCATTGATTCATACTATGATATCACTTGGATTCTTGATTTGCTGTTTGTTCGGAATGTACGTTTCAGTACCGAGTATTGACGCTGTTGCCATTGGACTTTTTAGCTGTTTGTTAACTTTCATCATACATGTTTACGCGATAGAAACTGGCATGAGGCAGCAGACGGCACACACAAAATGTTCTGCCAGTATGGATCCTTTATCTATAAAGACCTCAGTCATATAGGTAGACCTACTGCATGTTAAAAGTATGCAAGGTGATATAGCTGCTGTCGTCAGCAGGGCTAATTAACTTGCTCTACTAGCATAATGTTATGTTAATTGAGGCTGTAATGAACCGGCTCATTCCATTCCTTCTATAAACAGAAAGGAATTGTTGATGCCAATTCAAATCCATTCCTGGAATAAAATTAATTAAAGTATCAAATGAGAGACAAGTTTATCCTCAAGTGTCGTTTGCACTACACAATACCGAAGCACAAGTAGCTCTTGTGCAAACTGCACAGTGCCACATCTATCATGAAAATGCCACCATGTTGTCATCCAAGCCTCGTGTGTTACAGCAGTCGGCTAGATCCAGTGTCCTTTCATCATTACGTTGTCGGTCCTTCATGCCCATTCTGGTCGACCAACTTCTGCACATCCCAAACCCCATTTTACCACTGTGGATGGCCTTGACTGTTGGGCTGTGTCGCTCTCTGGTACCAATGCATAGCTCACTGCTGTGACTGTGGCTATGCTAGCAACTTCTGTAGCCCCAGGGCTTTATCTCAAAAGCGTTCATGTTGTCTTCATGATTAGATTACGATCCTATGGTTCTGGGGGCACTAAGGTTGATGCCTTCTTCCATTAAAATTGCACCCTTGAGAAGTTAATTGCAGTTCTCCCCAATCTTGTGTATGTAACTATTTATTTGTCCAATTTTTCAGGGACAGAAATGTATGATCATGGAAATGCACTTTAAGAGGTAATTCATGTATTGCTATGCTACCATCACTTGTTCCAGTTCTCTATTTTTATTTGCACGACATCTTGTTGAACGCTGATGCTGATGTTGCATGACTGTTGCCAGGATGAGTTTGGCGCAGTTTGTTATGCAAGTGCAGCAGACTCGAGAATGGTTCAGGGAACTTGGTATTAGTCCGCTCTTGATATATTTAGCCTTTTATACTGACTTCTGTTCTAATATATCACATGTGCAAGTGAATGTTTGCCAACTTCAACCAAGTGGATATTTAGGGTCTTGATCTTAAATGATTTTCCTTGTGGCAATATGCAAATGTGTTAGTTTAATATGCAATATCACTATGATCGGGTCAAGTATAATATCTTTGAATATCTTTTGATTTCCCCCTTCATTTGTGTCCGATAGAAATGTTAAGCAAGTACTGCCCTTGAAGCATTATTTCCTGCTGCTGCACATATACGTTCTTACAAAGTTGTGACTGTCATGACTAGAAGATTCACGTCTGTGTGGTGCTTTGCAGATCTATTCTTAGCTTGTGACTTGCCAACTTACAAGGAATCCAAAGCACTGCTTACCGAGTGTTGCCCAGTATCCTCTTTGTGTGTACATATTCATGCGGTAAGTTCTGTTCTGGTGACTCATAGATGTACTCCTTAAACGTATATTTATGTTTGTTCCCACAAGCTTCAAATTATTTATCATCTCTTTGAACTACGCATGCAATTGCTATCAAATTTATATTCCTCTAATATGCTCTTGGTTTCAAATTATGATATCTTAATTTTTCCTGAATCCTATAACATTTTGATGCAGCTACTGAAATATGCTACATGCACTGATGAAGCCTTCAATAACATGCAACATCTCTTACGGTATATAAACGTAGAAACCTGTTCATGCACTTGTTTACTGGAATTAAGTTAGCGTTATTTCCGACTATAATGTCTATGTTTCGTAGAGCATTTGACGGTTTTGACATGCTGCTAACCGAGTCATTTAATGAGCAAGCAAGTGATGAGACCCTGAGGAGCAAAATCATTGTGGCCCTTCCAATTTTAGACAAGTAAGTGAAAACCATACACATGTGTCTTCTTTATCACCAAAAATAATTATTTGTTGATATTTCTATACCTTCCCCTCTTTGCAGTCTTTTGCAGAGTATGCTACCAACAATGATTCCTGAAGAAAGGTACCAAGTAGTAGGAATATTTGAGCAGTATGACAAGTCAGGCTATACGAAGAAGGGCGACCAGTCGCTTGGCTCTAATGCTGTGAAGGTTCGCCACAGCAAGAAGCGAAACCATGCTAAGAAAAGGACTCACAAGCAGCAGCAACATATTTTCAAGCGCAATAACTTTGGGCGGGATGTGGCTTTGAACTGTTGGCGGTACTTGGGCGGCTGCATGCTGATGTCTGTTGGTATGTTGTCACTTTGCTGGATGGTATCTGGATGGTATGGAAGATCTTGCGGGAAATGATATTGCAGGAGATGCTAGCTTAGGGCTATTACATGATCATATATAACTAAGATCTAGTTATCCTAGCCATTTTCATGAGCTAGCCTCCTGATTACTCTCTATTACAATGATCATATATAATAGTAAGATCTAGCGGATGGCACTGGCTACTGAAGAAGAATTAGCATTGATTAGAGCTGTGGATCAGGGTGGACATGGTCCAGGCCGGTCCGGTCCCTGACCGAGCCGTCGTTTGGACCGGCCGCCGGCGGTCCGGACCGAGCAGCCTGGCGGTCCTGTTTTCAAGGACCGGACCGGCGGCCGGAAAGCCCGGGCCGGACCGAGAGGACCCGCAAATGGAGATGTGGTGACCATGGTGGCAGCTCCAGGACGAGGAGGAGGTGGTCTTGAGCTTCTGCGTGGTGACCATGGACGCAGTGAGGCACCAGAGCGAGCCGTCGCGGCCACGAACGACACACCGGAGGCAGCAGCAACGCGTGTGCCGTGGTCGTCCAGCGTGCCGGCGAAGTTCTCGTGCTCTATCAAGAACGCGCGCGCCAGGATCTTCCGGGAGGCAGAAGCCCACAACCAGCCCTTTTGTTGTTTTGCCTCAGCGATTTTTTAGACGCATGCAAATATGATAACACGTGCATGAGCCAATAATTTTTTGTGTGCTAGCCTTCCGTGATTAGTGGATCAAGATTGACGTGGAGCGGTGTCCTATTCGTGCTAGTAGTGGGCGTACAAGACGCGTCAATTTCGTTAGGTAAATGTTTGGGAACGGCACGCCGGCCGAACCTTCCGCCGGTTCCATAGCACGCGTTCGATCCACGTAGATCCTCGGCCCAGCGCATCTCGAGTAGTTGACTAATCTCCTGGGCCCATGACCAACCGTTTCCTTTTTTTTCTTCTCTTGCAACCGATTCTCTTCTTCCTCTAGTTACTTTTTTCTCTCTCCTACGAGATCATAGCATCGCCGTGGCTGCACCCTTCGCCATGGCCGCACGCGACGGAGGTGAGCACCGGCGGTACTACGACAGGAGGCCATGGCCTATGAGCTCACAGACCAGGGGCCAAGGCTTACGAGCTCCAGGCGGATGACGATGAGGGATGGCCACGAGCTGCTATGGGGGCACATACCAAAGGACACCCCCGTGATGTTGCAACCGGCTTTCTGAAAAGCTACAACCGATGAGGCAAAAAGCTTCAACCAAGAATGACAGATGCTGGAACCGGTCATGGCCACAACAAAAAGCTACATCCGGCGTCACAAAAAGCTTCAATCGGCGTTGTAAAAAGCTTCAACCAGGGAACGACGATGCTAGGGCTGGCTGCTGCCAACAGGAAAATGCTTCGACAGGGTGTCACAAAAGCTTCAACCGGCATCGCAAAAAGCTTCCACCATTTTTTTGTTACATCATTCGCGAAGATGATGCAACCTCGACGATGGGGGGCAATGTTTTTTGTGCTGCAAACCACGCAGTTTTTTGCTACCACCGGCGACATGATTTGCTACCACTATACGCAGCGGCGGGCCGACGTCAATATTTTTTTTTTGCTACAACCACGTTGTTTTTGCTGCGAACGGCAGCATGGCCGTCGCAGCAGGATTTTGCTACAAGCATGTTTTTTTTGCTGGAACCAGCTCATGTATTTGCTACCACCCACCCATCAAAATCCTGCTACCACGTTAATTTTGTTGGAACCGGCGAACCATTTTGCTACAACTGTTTTTGGTTTTTGTTACTACTGATGTTTTGCGAATTTGTGCTACATCTATCTCCATGATATCACCTGTTTTTTTTCAGTCGATTTTTTGCTGCAACCATGTTATGATTTTGTTGGAATCGAAGATAAATTTTGCTACATCCACCCATGGCGGTGTTTGTTCACGGCGGCAATGGCTTTCTTCTTCGATGAGATCGGCAAGCAATTTTTGATACAATCGGCGAGCAGTTTTGCTTCAACCAGCACCTTTTTTTGCTGAAACCTTTGGAATTTTTGCTGGAGCCTATGTTTTTCAAAGATGCAAAGCAATTTTTGATACAACCAGGGAGAAAATTTGCTTCAACCAGTATCTAATTTTGCTGGAACTAGCAATTCCAAAGCTGCAACAACCGAAGCTTTTTTTCGAGCCGTGACAGGTCACCGCGGTGAACTGCGACGGCCACCGCAGCGAGGCGCGCTGCAAGGTCGCCGGGGTTGCTCGAACGGCGGTCGGTGGGAGGGGGAAGGAGGAGATTTGACGCAACACGGTAGCGAGGGCGGCGACCCGGTTGGCGACCGACGAGAAACGTATGGGAGGCGTTGACCACCGGCGAGGGCGGCGACCGGCGGCGAAATGGCGGCGACCGGCGGCAGGGCTGCAAATTACAACGGAGATTGATGGGCACTCGCGCAGCCGGCTCTCGCTGCGGTGTGAGGGGCACGCACACACGCAGGAGGAGGAGGATGAGAAAGAGGAGCGCAGCGGGAAAGAAGAAGATGACCCGAAGGGATAAGAATCAAGCGGCTCAGAGGGGGCCAATCCGACGGCTAGTGCACGACCGGCCCAAACTTTGGGCCGGCGCGCCGACGCCTACTACCGCCCATTTCATTAGTCGTGGGATGAGAATCGGATCTGAGCCCATATTTCTCGCTCTTTCTGTATCTACTAGATTGAATAAAAGGAATAGTACCTACGATACGAAGTACTTTTATCTAAATCGTGGGCGTAGTGGACGGAGAAGAGGCATCAATTTTGCTAGTCGTGAGATGGCAGGGGATCCAAACGATCAGATCGAGCCCATATTCCTCGTTCTTTCTGTTTCTGCCCCATAAATCTTACGCATCGTGAGAGAGAAAATCGTGAAGAAATAACCACCTCGAATAAATCGTGAAGATAACCGTCAATCGCTCCTCGCGTGAGTTTACTGGTGCATAAGAAACAGCCGTGTTGTTTCGGTCCAATCGGTCCAATCGAGTTAACCGGGACAAGACCGGACCGGACCGGCCGATTTTCAAGCCGAAATTCCCAGCTCGGACCGGCCTATTTTTCCAACGGGTCAGGATCGATCGGTCCTGTCCAGAGCGGTTCATGAGCGGGCCTAAAAGCCCGCTCGGTACGTCCAGCCTGAGCTGTGGGCGTAGTTGTATGATGGGAGGGGTTGGAGATGAATATATCAAAGTTCAAAAAAACGCTAGACGTTAATTATGCGTTTTGCCACTTACTTATGCTTTTTTAGCTTAGGCGCGATTAGGCATAATTATGCGCAATTAAGTGTTTCGTACACAATTAAGGATGGCAATGTTAGGGTATGAGGCGGGTGGAGCAATACAATACCCGTGTAGTCAATGGGTATGAAATTCTATCCATACCCATATCCACGGGTATGAAACTTTACCCGTACTCATACCCGACGGGTTCCCATACCCATTGGGTATCCAACGGGCAGATCAAATAGTAAACAAGTTATTCACGGTTTTACATTCATCTATAACATATTTAACAAAAAAAATTGTTCTCAACTCAATAACAGATAGATGAGTATTTGACAATTATTTTTGTCGGATTCGGGGCTCCGCAGACCCTTGAGAGGTTCGAACAATGGGGTGCCTACGAAGAACTCCTTCTCCCCGACCTGCCGGCCCAACGATTCCATAGCCTAGCTCGACGAACCCAAGGGACAAGAGACATAGCAGTTTATCCTGGTTCGGGTCACCTTGCGATGTAATACCCTACTCCAGCTTCATGGTGGATTGCCTCGGGGGGCTGATGATGAACTAGTAAAGTGGAAGAACAGCCTCAAAAGGTCAGGTGTTCTCGATCCGATCCCTCTCCTAGCTAGATAGGTCCATCCCTTGCTACGGTTGTGGCTAAGTCCTATTTATAGTGGCCTTGGTCCTTTTTCCAAATGTAGGCAGGAAGGGATCCCACAACGGCCAAATTCAAAGGGAGACAACTAGTACAAGTTATCCTGACAAAAGTAGTCTTCGCCTGCAAGGCTCTGGTGGTGACACTGTAGTGGGCTCCGCGATGACCTCCGTCCTGTCGTCCTGGTGGTATTGGTCTTGTTGCACCAATATGAAAACCTTTGCTTGATTCATCGGGGCTCCGCGCCTGCCCTTGCTCCCTTGGCACCAAAGGGGAAACTGGTACGCTGCGCCAACTGGCCGGCCTGGCCTTGGTTGTCATGGCTCACGTCATGTGAACCTCGCGAGGTGCTCCTTGCCTTGATATCTCTGCTCCTCAGGAGGCAGCCTAGTGAGGCCGCCCCCAGGGGGGTCTTGGTGTCGTCCGCCTCACGAGGCTTGGCCCCTCGCGAGGGTCTTGAGCCGTCGTTGCTAGAACTGGGCCTTACCAGGCCGCTGATGGGGCCACGCCATGGGCCGCAGGCAGGCGAGTCTGGGTACCCCCATTCCCAGGACGCCGACAGTAGCCTCCGGGCCCAAGGCACGCTCGAGCTTGGCTTCGAGGCGAAGCCAAAGGGCAAGTGCGGAGCGCTACGGGCCCCATCCGCCTGCGGCCTTGGTCGACGTGTGGCGATTGATGGGACGTGGGCGTCTTCGCTTCACCACGCTGCCTCGGCAACCGTCCGACTTGACGAGACTCCGCTGCATGCAGAGGAAAATCATCATTACGTGCGATAATGGAGGCCGGCGGTTCGCCTCCTCCTGGCTATAAATGAGGGGAGGGACGGAGCCCCCCTTGCTCATCTTTGTCTTCCCGCAGTCCCTTCTTTCTTCTTCCTCTTGGTCCCTCCATCCTGCTATCTTGCCGAAACATCCATGGCGCCGATCAGGAGGTTTTCTGCAGCGGAAAAGGGAACCCCCCCCCCCTCATGGAGCCCGAGCTGCTTCCGCCGAAGAAGAGGTCCCGACGCCCTCACGACGCTGGGGCAAGGCAGGAGGTGATGCGGCCCTGGTACGAGCGACCACCCCCTGGCTTCCCACTTCCTCTGTACGCCTGAGCGCCAGGCTCGGAAGAAGATGGCAGCGTCCCACGCCGTGTGAGCCGCGGGGACCAAGCTGGGGCTGCTCGGCCGTCTGTCTTGCGAACCCATGCCGAGGCCTCCTCGCGTGAGTTCGTGATGTGGGTGGCGATGCCTCCGCGCATGTGGATCCGGTTCCCGCAGTTCTTCGCCGAAGAGATGCCGCCGAGGGGGCCGCTCGAGATGTGGCTGCAGTACGTTGGGTGCTACAGTCTAGCCATGAGAGCGGAGGTTGAGGTCGTCTCCCCCGGCAAGATCTTCATGACTCGCGGACGGGGCGTGGTCGCCCGCGCCTGCCGCACAGAGGGGGCCCTCGCCATCCATTTCGAGTATGACGACGCCTCCACACTGTTATTCAAGGTCTTCGACGAGGAAGGCCGCCGTCTAGAGTGCTGCCCCGGAGGAGACCGTCAGCATGGAGAGGCGACGGGCGCAGTGCCTGCCGTGCGTCCTGCCGATGGCTCCTCCAGCAGCAGCGACGACTCCTGGGAGTCCAACGACTCTCCTAAGCCTAGTGAGTCTCCGGAGTCGAGCGACGGCAGCTACGTTCCCCCGAGCTCCCGCCGTGCCCGGAGCGCCGCGGCGACCTCCGCCTGGCGCCAACGGTGATCTAGATGCACTAGTGCAGAACCGGGGTTTAGCGCCGGTTCGTAAGGGCCTTTAGTGCCGGTTCCACAACCGGCACTATAGAGTGGGGACTAAAGGTCCCCCCCCTTTAGTACCGGTTCATCACGAACCGGCACTAAAGTGCCACCATGTGGCACGAGCCAGGCCCGGGTGCGCGTAGGACATTAGTACCGGTTGGTAACACCAACCGGTTCTAAATGGTTGGGGGTGTTTTGGTTTTATTTTTTATTTTTACTTTAATTTTGTGTTTTCAATTTAATTTAGTTATTATTTTACATTATAATGAGTTGTTAAATCATTAGGTGAAAGTATCGCAGATTAGTTTCGACTAGATGCATGTGGATCCTAGCTAAGTGATCAAGTATATGCCATATCCATATTATACTTGATCACCTAATTAAGTGATCGAGGTAATATGAATATGACATATACTTGATCACTTATCTAGGATCCATCCAGTTGAAACTAATCTGCGGTTTCTTTCATAAATGATATAATAACTCAAAATAACTCATCATCATCATCATCATCATATTAATATAAAAACTCTTGCATCACATATATCATCACCAACAACGGTATATACTAGTCATTATAGTCATCTCATTACCACTATTTAATCATCATATAGTCATTACCGCTATCTAATCACCACCAACACTAGCTTAAAGAAGAAACATTCACTTGTACCAGAAGCAAAGATATCATCGAGTTCAACATGGTAATGATATTATAAGCGTTCATAACACCACAAAAGAAAATCACTCTTTGAGATTAAGTTCAGGACGAAGAACGCGGACATGAGAGGATAGGTACTAAGAGCATGAACTAGCTAATCACTCCTGCTGCTCTCTCTCAGGTAAAATAGCATAGAACAAGCATAGCTTTCCTGATTCATCATATTGGAGCATGCAGATGAACCTATCTCCTAAACGTGGGTTGCGTTTCTGATTGCTACCCCCTAGTACTTCTCTGCGATCGTTCACAATTTTGCTCCACCCTTTTACTATTAAGCATTCCTCGCTATTAGAAATCCTGAATGCACTAAAGTGCATTGTAGGATATCTTGGCCTTAAGCTAAAAATATTCATGGTACCTTTAGTCTCGATCCAATGAGGCACAACATTCATCGGGAGTCCTGTTGAAGAACATCATATAGTAACATACTTAGCAATGAAGTTTAGCTTAAAAAAATAATGTATGCAAAAGATGCACTGAGGAGAAATAGTAGAAATCTTACCATCTTTCCTAAATATATGTGACCGTAGTTCAGTACGAACACTATTGGTCGCACGTTTTGAGTACTAACATTTCTAAGTGCAGAAAAAAAATTGTCTTGACAGCATCAAGATCCTCAAGCCATGAAACATAATGGTTTGTCTCCTCGCAGTTTAGTTCAGCCCCTGGACAGTGGACGGTCCTGTCTACCAAGCGTTGGACATGTTTGCTTGATTGGAAATAAGCTGTCAATAAAAATTACTTGTCAACTATTTTTAAATAAACAATATCGAAGACATAAATATGGTTGATAAACTCACATAATGGTAGAACTGGAGGCGTCTGCACATCGACCCAGATGTCTCTATTACCTTCAATATCATCTTCCGGACGAATATCAAAGGTGATAACCATATCAGGCTCAAATGCATAAGCCTTGCATAGTGCTTGCCAAGTTTTGCATTTCAAATAGGTGTATGTGTCTGCATTATATAATTTGACGTTGAAGGTATAACCATGCTCGGTCTTCAAGTAAACTTTTTTTACCTCCATAGTTTTGTTAAGACTGAAACCTATCTTATCCAAGACAAAAATTCTTGCATGGCAGGGGATACGTTAGTAGAATAGTGAAAAATTAAAATTAAAAGTTGAAGCAAATGAAGCATATATAAGTCATGCTTAATTACGAAAAAAGACTTGTCGTTGTGACTTATTGTATCCACTTCGAAGGTCTCATCCAGCTTGATGCTGAAGCGCTTATCATCAACAAGGAAATTTCTGTCGCACAGGCCGCGCTCGTCTTCACAGTATTCGCACTTAATGAAATCTTTTTCGTCGTCAGACGACATTTCCTATGTTCATATAGGTGAAACATTAAACACTTACTAGTTCTATTAATTCAACTCATTCAACTACTTTCATTAGTTCAACTACTTCTATTAATTCATCTAATTCAACTAAGCATTTAATAAAAATAAACTTGTTCTATTAATTTTCTTACTAAAATAAAGTAGCTAGTTCTATATAGTAATATTTTAATTAGATCATCAAATCTCAGATATCTAAATTTTCTTACTAAAAATAAACTAGTTCTATTAATTCAACTAATTCAACTAAGAATTTACTAAAAATAAACTAGTTCTATTAATTTTCTTACTAAAATATATAAAGTAGCTATATATAATAATATTTTAATTACATCATATCTCATATACCTAAATTTTCTTACTAAAAATAAACTAGTTCTACTAATTCAAGTAGTTCAACTAATCATTTACTAAAAATAAACTAGTTATATTAATTCAACTAGTTCAAATAATCTCATATACCTAAATTTTCTTACTAAAACTAAACTTGTTCTATTAATTTTCATACTAAAAATAAACTAGTAATATTAATTCAACTAGTTCAAATCTCATATATATACATAATTAATATCTAGCTAATTCATCTAAAATTGACATTAATATTTAACATGTTTTCCATAAAATTCATCTAACATTAACATTCTTATCTATGCAATTCATCTAACATTAATCTAAACAACAAAAAATAGAAAATAAGTAAAAAAAAATATGTGTGTGTGTACGAGCGGGGGGCGGTGACATACGGGCGGCGGTGCGAGACGGCGATGCGAGGAGGACGGCGCGACGACGGGCGGCGGGCCGGGGGCGACGGCGCGATCGAGACGGCGACGTAGTACGGGGTGGCAGCGACGGGTGGCGGGGGCGACGGCGGTGACGGCGACGACGGGCGGTGGGGGCGACGGCGCGTGGCGGGGGCGGCGAGGGCGGCGGGGCCGGCGAGGGTGGCGCGCGATGGGCGACGGCGCGGCGGCGGCGACGATGTCGCGCGAAGAAGTTGGAGAAGAAGTGGATCGATGAAACTGATTATTTCGTAAGTGCCATATATATAGGAGGGGCCTTTAGTACCGGTTGGAGCCACCAACCGGTACTAAAGGCCAATTTTCGCCAGGTCAAGCGGCGGGAAACGACCCCCTTTAGTACCGGTTCGTGGCTTGAACCGGTACCAAAGACCCACGCATTAGTACCGACCGGTACTAATGGTTGTGCGCTGCCACCGGCAGTGCACAATGTTTAGTCCCACCTCGCCGAGCGAAGGGCGGCCGCACTGGTTTATAAACCCAGCCAGGGCTACTCCTTCGAACTTCTCTATATAGCAGGCTTCTGGGCCTAACTTCAGCGCGCTGCCCTGTGAGCTTGCTGGCCCTTCTGGGCCTGTATTTGCAAACCCTAGGTCTAGCAGGCCCATTGGGCAGTGCCCCAACAATTTTTAATATAGTTTTTCTTTTCTGCATTATTTATTTTATTCTATTTATTTTTGAGTAAATTTTTTATATAGTTTTTGTCTTTTCTGTTTTATTTATTTTCTTCTATTTTTTTCTAAGTAGTTTTTTTGCTGTATTTAGTTTCTTTGTGAATATAACAATTTTTTATATAGTTTTTTTTCTTTTCTGTATTATTTATTTTGTTCTATTTATTTTTGAGTAAATTTTTTATATAGTTTTTGTCTTTTCTGTTTTATTTATTTTCTTCTATTTATTTCTGAGTAGTTTTTTTGCTGTATTTAGTTTCTTTGTGAATATAACAATTTTTTATATAATTTTTTCTTTTCTGCATTATTTATTTTTCTTCTATTTATTTTTGAGTAAAATTTTTATATAGTTTTGTCTTTTCTGTTTTATTTATTTTCTTCTATTTATTTCTGAGTAGTTTTTTTGCTGTATTTAGTTTCTTTGTGAATATAACAATTTTTTTATATAGTTTTTTTCTCTTCTGCATTATTTATTTTCCTCTGTTTATTTTTGAGTAAATTTTTTATATAGTTTTTGTCTTTTTGCACATGCTATGCGGGTGAAATGATGATACCATGCCAAGTTTCAATATTTTCAGAGTTAATTTTATAGTGATTTTTAATTTCACGGTCATTTAGCTCTCTAAACAAATCGGTAAATGACTGAAAACAGCAAATGATGTCAGAACGTGTTGGAAATTGATGACGTCGCTTTGAATGCTGCATACTGAACGCAAAAAAGGCTAGAGTTCAAATAAGTTTAAAAAACATTGAAGTGCCCGTATAACAGATGAGTTCTCGTCCGAAACCCTGATACTCCAAAAGAGATTGTCCAGATTGTACACGAAGTACGTCGAGTTTTTGCCATGACCCTCTCTACTCTTTCTCACATGCTATGCGGGTGAAATGATGATATCGTGCCAAGTTTCAACATTTTCAGAGTTCATTTTGTAGTGATTTTCAATTTCACGGTCATTTAGCTTTCTAAACAAATCGGTAAATAACTGAAAAACATCAAATGATATCAGAACATGTTGGAAATTGACGGCGTCACTTTGAATGCTACATACTGAACGCAAAATAGTCTGAAGTTCAAATAAGTTTAAAAAACATTAAAGTGTCCGTCTAACAGATGAGTTCTCGTCCGAAACCCTGATACTCCGAAATAGATTGTCCAGTTTGTACACGAAGTGCGTCGAGTTTTTTCCGTGACCCTCTCTACACTTTCGCACATGCTATGCGGGTGAAATGATGATACCATGGCAAGTTTCAGCATTTTCAGAGTTCATTTTGTAGTGATTTTCAATTTCATGGTCATTTAGCTCTCTAAACAAATCAGTAAATGACTGAAAACAGCAAATGATGTCAGAACGTGTTGGAAATTGATGACGTCGCTTTGAATGCTGCATATTGAACGCAAAAAAGTCTGGAGTTCAAAGAAGTTTAAAAAACATTGAAGTGCCCGTGTAACAGATGAGTTCTCGTCCGAAACCCTGATACTCCGAAAGAGATTGTCCAGTTTGTACATGAAGTGCGTCGAGTTTTTGCCGTGACCCTCTCTACTCTTTCGCACATGCTATGCGAGTAAAATGATGATACCATGCCAAGTTTCAACATTTTCAGAGTTCATTTTGTAGTGATTTTTAATATCACGGTAATTTAGCTCTCTAAACAAATCGGTAAATGACTGAAAAACAACAAATGATGTCAAAATGTGTTGGAAATTGATGATGTCGCTTTGAATGTTGCATACTGAATGCAAAAAAGTCTGGAGTTCAAATAAGTTTTAAAAACATTGAAGTTCCTGTGTAACAGATGAGTTCTCGTCCGAAACCCTGATACTCCTAAAGAGATTGTCCGAAACCCTGATACTCCGAAAGAGATTGCCCGTGTTAGAATCATTATTGTGTAATCTAGATTATTGACTCTAGTGCAAGTGGGAGGCTGAAGGAAATATGCCCTAGAGGCAATAATAAAGTTACTATTTATTTCCTCATATCACGATAAATGTTTATTATTCATGCTAGAATTGTATTAACCGGAAACATAATACATGTGTGAATACATAGACAAACATAGTGTCACCAGTATGCCTCTACTTGACTAGCTTGTTGATCAAAGATGGTTGAGTTTCCTAGCCATCGACATGATTTGTCATTTGATAAACGGGATCACATCATTAGGAGAACGATGTGATTGACATGACTCATTCCGTTAGCTTAGCACTTGATCGTTTAGTTTACTGCTATTGCTTTCTTCATGACTTATCACTACTAGGGAAAAGCCTACCAGCAGCGAGGGTTTTGGGCCTCTCAGTAGGGCGAGCACCGACGCTACTAATAAGGCGCTACAGCTAACGTATAGCAGTAGCGCCGGTTGTCCCATGCTACTGCTATACATGAATAGCTGTAGCGCTCTTTGGGAAAGGGCGCTACTGATATTATCTGCAGCGCTGTTTGCTGGGACGCGCTACTGACAATGCGGCGCTACTGCTAAATTTCCCCCCTCGCTACTACTAGTTTATTTATTAGTTTTTTTCCTGCATATTTGTTTTGTATTTGTTTTGTATTTGAATAGGCTTTATACAATAATCTTTAGCATATCATACACATACAAATGTAATCATAGCATATACATACAATTAGTCTCATCAAATCATGTCATCATCATAATCATCATCCAACACAAAGTGGTCTCTCGTCATCATCTCGAAAATAGCGATACAAGTCTCGAATGATATGCAAATACATCGTCATCCATCTAAACAATGATATACGCGAGAAGAAGTATCACTTTGAGAACATGAGTTCGTATCCCTCTTTCGCATTAGCGTGAACCTCTAAACTAACTGCTGCCCGTCGCTTGGAAACCGGAAGGGCCTGACACTTCGACCACTTGTCGTATATATACTCCTGGCATAGCACTTCTTCGCCATCTATGATCTATGCACCTGCATCATCACATGAGTCAATGATATGCAACATATATAGTTGAGCAACAGAAAGAGACAGACTTGGCAAAAATAAGAACAACATATCATAAGCATAAATAACAAAGTTCATCGTACCCCAAAATGCCCTAACTAGAGTGATTTTTGCTAGTCGAGGAGGAGGACGGTTTAATTACATCACAAATAAAGTTTCACCGTGCATAACTCAAAGTTTTGTCATACAGAAAGTATGGACTAAACGGACACATTGTCATATATCGACAATCACTCCAACATGTCGTTCCATCCATCCAAGTCAGGGAGATAGTCCCCGAGCCTAGTGAAAGGCTTCAGGTCGAGACGCTGAGAGGCTATCCATGTTCGGACGTCTTCCCGCGACATTTGTCCTTCTCCGTAGAACATCCCTGTTTTTCCGACGACCTCCTTCATGATGCTTTGGGCAAGTTCGCGCTGGATGTTATAGAACTCAGCTCGAAGTCGATGATCCTCGATATCTCCTATGTCCTTTGCCCATTGCAGAATATGGGCATCGCCGGAAGAAGGTGCCATGCGAAGGTTCTGGTGATCCCGTCTGTACTCCAGCATGTGGTGTAGGACATAGAATCCATCATTAAGAGAATCGTCCGGTTGCTGGATGCAGCAGAAGTTGGTCTTATGGCCGAAGGCGAACCTGCCGCCCCTCATCTTCTTGTCCCTGACCTCTCCACCCAGTGATTGGCGTAGTGATACATAGCACTATCGAGAACATCCTTGATGTGGGTGTAATCCTTTTTGTGAATGTTCTTCGACGTGTCCAAGTAAAGAGCGTGGGAGAATCGGGGGTAGAGGATGATGAGGACGGCGCGCCCGCCGCTGCGCAAAATAAGTCCTCAAATTAATTATCCTCCACCGTGCAAATGAATGATTGAAATCGAAGGAAGGATAGCAGCGCGGATGACTTACATGGGATGATAAGGCACGAGAATCGCCCCCTTGTCCTTATTGGTGAGCATGAAACTGACGATGTAATCCCTCGCGTATTCACGGTGATTTGCGCAGACTCCCAAGAAGCTCTCGTGCATGTAGTACGGGTCAGCGACACAGATATGAGATATCTGCTCAACCCCGATGATGTAGTTCATGTGCAAGGCATAAAGGCGGACAAACGTAAAATCCAGCTTCTTCACGTGAAACATGTCGAATATGTAATCGAATCGAAGGAAGAACTTATCCGCGGGGAAGCTGTCGATGTACGACATTTTCCGTAGAACGTTAACCACGTAGAGTGGGTATCCTGGATCTTTCGAGGTGATGAGGTCTTTCTCTACCCGCAGCACATCGTCATGAAGTCTCTTTAGATCATCGAATCTGGCCCGTAGCGCTGTTGCAGGTAGGATTGGTTGACTGGGGATATGCCATTTATCCGCACCGGGGATATCTATACGGTCCTGAAGCCGAGGCTGCTGTGGCGGCTGGATCATAGAAACAGCTTTTTTGCCTTTCCTCGCTCTCTTCCTAAACTTCTTTACTACCGGAAGGTCGTCCATAATATGTTGAGACGGCAATTCAGGCACCGACTCATGACGCTCAAACCCTGAGGAGGCGCCAGTATAGACATACTGTTCAGCATCGCCATCGTCGTCCTCATCCTCATCCATGGCGACGTCATCAGCGACTAATGGAGCCTCCTCCTTACCCCGTCTGCTATCACCCAACCCGACACCCGACGATAATTGGGTAGGTGGGGTGTTGATGTTCATACCTTGCTGAGGCTGCGTGCTCGTGGGTGTGCTCCCGGCCGCCTCCAGACGAAGCAGACTCTTTGGCCACAACAGGAACCACCCAGCATTGCAACAATCACCAAGCCGCCCCGGTGTCTCGTCGTCATCCCCCAGTAGTATTGGAGGAGGCAAATTCTCGTGGCCCGGTTTGACACTGGCCACGAAAACCTTGAAGACGTTCGGGGGGATCGGCTTGGGCGCCATTGGCTCAAAATTGCCGTCGTCCACCTCCATGACCACCACTCTAGTAGTCCTGAGTTTGTTAGGAACCCGTTGCCTCTTTGCTTTCGGTTCTACACAGGCTCCGCTCCCCGAGGCAGCGCCGGTCTCAGTCTCAGCGCCGGTCTCGATGCCGGTCTGAGTCTGAGCGTCGGTCTCAGTCTCAGCACCGGTCTACGTGTCGGTCTCAGTCCCCGATGCCACCGGTGGGCCCAGCAATAACATCGGTTGATCATCGGTAAGGCTAAAAAATTCGTCTGTCGCCCGGTAGGCGTCGTCGCAATCACCAGAACCCTGTCCTTCATCGTTGCTAGCCATGTTTCCTATGATTAAATCTAGTCAATTAATTCTAGACCTAATAAAATGAATAATGACATAAAAAGGCCTATTGTTTTGCAGGAATGTTGACTCCTTCCTGGTGCGGCAAATCACGGGCACTCGATATGTCCTAGTTTGTAGCACAAGTCATGCCGAAATTCACGGAAAATTTTGGCATGAGCTTTGCTAAAAAGTGGACAAATCGAGAACCTGAAATTTGCCGGAAAAGAAATGAATCAACATTCCGGCAAAACATAGGCCACTAAGCATCATTCCCTGCAAATAGTGTCCAAATATACACGAGCAACCACATGTCCAAATTTCGCAAGCTAATTGAAAAACAAAGTGTAGAAGAAAATTCATTTAACTACTAATAGAACAAAATTCAGTTAACTTTAGTGCTCTATAATGATGAAAGGAAAAAAATTTCAGTTAACTACTAATTTCATTCATTTAGGTTATTCATTTAACATCACCTAATTAACCTACTGTAGCAATACTACTAGCAGCACTACTAACCTAATTAAGCTAGCAAAACTCTAGTGCCCTAACTGAAAAACATCTAATTAACATCTAATTTTTTCTCTAAAATACAGAGAGAGATGAGTGAGGGGGAGGGGTGGGGGACTTACAGAGAGGGGAGAGACGGTGGCGGGGAGGTGCTCGGTGACGGAGGCAGGTGCGGAGAGGGCGGGCTCGGGCACGGGCAAGGGCGGTCCTGGATGGGCTCGGGGCGGCGATGAGGTGGAGGGCGCCGACGGTGACGTGGAGGGCGGCCTTGGGCGGCGGCTGTGAGGCTGAGGGCGGCCTCGGGCGGCGGCGGTGAAGCTGAGGGCGGCCTCGGGCGGCGGCGGTGAGGCTGAGGGCGGCCTCGGGTGGCGGCGGTGAGGAGACGGCGGCGAGGGCGAGGGACGATTTGGGGAAGAATTGGTGGCCGGGGGGCGGGGTGGGGGGAAACCACTGTTTAAGTGAAACGTAACGGTAGCGCGTTTCCGGAAACGCGCTATAGCTAAGTTAGCTATAGCGCGTTTACTGAAACCCGCTACTGCTATTACTTTCTCCTTTTTCCCATTTTTTCCCTTTATTTTATTTCCGTTAGCAGCAGCGCTTTACACGTAAGCGCGCTGCAGTTAAGGAGATTAGTAGTAGTGCTGGGCCATTATACGCGCTACTGCTAGGTTGGGCTAGCCATGTGCGCCCAGTTCAAACGTAGCAGCAGCGCTTTTCGCTGGTACGCGCTACTGCTAAAGTCATAGCAGTAGCGCGGTTTATTTACGCGCGCTGCTACTAAGTAGCAGCAGCGCTTGATTTTGTACAGCGCTACTGGTAAAATTCTGTGTATAGGCTTTTCCCTAGTAGTGTATACATATTCCTATGACTATGAGATTATGCAACTCGCGATTACCGGAAGAACACTTTGTGTGCTACCAAATGTCACAACATAACTGGGTGATTATAAAGGTGCTCTACAGGTGTCCCCGATGGTGTTCGTTGAGTTGGCATAGATCGAGAATAAGATTTGTCACTCCGATTGTCGTAGAGGTATCTCTGGGCCCTCTCGGTAATGCACATCACTATAAGCCTTGCAAGCAATGTGACTAATGAGTTAGTTACGGGATGATACATTATGAAACGAGTAAAGAGACTTGCCGGTAATGAGATTGAACTAGGTATTGAGATACCGACGATCGAATCTCGGGCAAGTAACATACCGATGACAAAGGGAACAACGTATATTGTTATGCGGTTTGACCGATAAAGATCTTCGTAGAATATGTAGGAACTAATATGAGCATCCAGGTTCCGCTATTGGTTGTTTACCGGAGACGTGTCTCGGTCATGTCTACATAGTTCTCGAACCCGTAGGGTCCGCACGCTTAAAGTTTTGTGATGATCGGTATTATCAGTTTTTGTGTTTTGATGTACCTAAGGTAGTTCGGAGTCCCGGATATGATTACGGACATGACGAGGAGTCTCGAAATGGTCGAGATGTAAAGATCGATATATTGGACGACTATGTTCGTACACCGGAAGTGTTTCAGGAGGTTCCAGACATATACCGGAGTACCGGGGGGTTACCGGATCCCCCCGGGGAGTATATTGGGCCTAATGGGCCTTAGTGGGAGAAGAGGAGGGGCGGCCAGGCCAGCCGCGTGCCCCCTCCCCCTTTAGTCCGAATTGGACAAGGAGGGGGGCGGCGCCCCCCTTTCCTTCTCTTCTTCCCTCCCTTCCTCTCCTACTCCTACTCCTACTTGGAAAGGGGGGGTCCTACTCCCGGTGGGAGTAGGACTCCTCATGGGGCGCGCCATAGGAGGCCGGCCCCTCCCCCTCCTCCACTCCTTTATATACGGGGAGGGGGCACCCCTTGGAGACACAACAATTGATCATTGATCTTTTAGCCGTGTGCGGTGCCTCCCTCCATCATAATCCACCTCGGTCATATTGTAGCGGTGCTTAGGCGAAGCCCTGCGTCGGTAGCTTCATCAACACCGTCACCACGCCGTCGTGCTGACGAAGCTCTTCCCGGAAGCTCTACTGGATCGTGAGTTCGCGGAACGTCACCGAGCTGAACGTGTGCTGAACTCGGAAGTGTCGTACGTTTGGTACTGAGGATCGGTCGATCGTGAAGACGTACGACTACATCAACCGCATTGTTATAACGCTTCCGCTTACGGTCTACGAGGGTACGTAGACGACACTCTCTTCTCTCGTTGCTATGCATCACCATGATCTTGCGTGTGCGTATGAATTTTTTTGAAATTACTACGTTCCTCATCATCAACGAGCTAGTCAAGTAGAGGCATACTAGTGACACTTTGTTTGTCTATGTATTCACACATGTACTAAGTTTCCGGTTAATACAATTCTAGCATGAATAATAAACATTTATCATGATATAAGGAAATATAAATAACAACTTTATTATTGCCTCTAGGGCATATTTCCTTCAAATTGGTCCTCACTACACTCTGCTTCTCATGTGTCTTCCCCAAATACATATATCTGCAAAGCTAATAATGCTATCACATGGGCTGCACTTGCTTAAGATTTTCACCAAGAAAGTTACATACATACAAATGAAGAGTGAAAGCACATAAAATTTACAAGCATATTATACTTGACATGGGCAAGCATTTAGAGTAATGCTACAGATTAAATTCAGCTGATATTCATAGATGATGCTAAGAAATCAATTGAAGATCAACGGTCTAAACATGAACTTGCTGAATGTTGGCTGCACATCTAGTTACCAAGACAAATAAAGGGGACTTTCGGGACGGAGCTCCACCGTCTCAAGGCGAAACTTGGGCAGAAGGACTTTTGCCCTCCGACGGAGCGATTCCGCTAGGGGAACTTTCCTTCTGGAGGAGAAAATCGAAGCCATCGTCATCACCAACAACTCTCTCATATTTGGGAGGCCAATCTTCAATAACACCATCTCATCTCAAACCCTAGTTCATCTCTTTTGTTCAATCTTTGTACCGAAACCTCAGATTGGTACTTGTGGGCCGGGTAACTAGTAGTGTTGATTACATTTTGTAGTTGATGCTAGCGGTTTATTTGGTGCAAGATCCTATGTTTAGATTCATTATGCTAATTAATACCCCTCTAATCTTGAGCATGAATATTTTTTGTGAGTAGTTACTTTAGGCCACGGGAGAAGTCATGTTGCAAGTAATCGTGTGAATTTGATATTCGTTTGATATTTTGATGGTATGTACGTTGTAATTCCCTTAGTGATGTTATGTGAACGTCGACTACATGACACTTCACCATCTTTGAGCGTAAGGGAATGCATTGTGGAGTAGTTATTAGATGATGGGTTGCTAGAGTGACAGAAGGTTAAACCCAAGTTTATGCGCTATTCCGTAAGGGACTGATTTGGATCCATATGTTTCTTGTTATGGTTAGATTTTATCTTAATACTTTTCTCATTGTTGCAGATGCTTACGAGCGGGTTAATTATAAGTGTGAGGCTTGTTCAAGTAACAACAGCACCCAAGTACCGGTCCACCCACATATCAAATTAGCCAAGTAGCGAACATGAATCAACCCAACATGATGAAAGTGACTAAGATTGTTGTGTGCCCTCAAGAACGCTTTGCTTATTATAAGATACCATTTCGGCCTGTCGTTTACTACAAAAAGGATTGGACTACCTTGTTGCACTTTTGTTACTGTTATCGTTACTTGTTCGTTACAAGTTATCTTGCTATCAAACTACTTTTTACCGAAGAGTGGATACGCTCCAGTGCTGGCATCCGTAAGTATCACCAAAATATGCATCTCCATTCACTGTTGTAAGATGTTCTTTCTCATATTGTAAGATGTCCTTTTTGATTGAGATGTATATAGACGAATTTTAGTGTGTTTGTTCAATCAATTCAATATATATGTAATCTATATTAAAATATCTAAAACATGTTACATTTGTGAGCGGAGGGAGTAGAAGTTTAGATACTCTCTCAATTCACAAATATAAGACGTTCTAATTTTTTCCTGAATCGAGTGTATATAGAGGATAGGCACATTTTAGTGTATTTGTTCATTCATTTCATTTTGTATGTAGTTTATACTAAAATATTTAGAAACTTTTATAATTGTGACCCAAGGAAGTGCTTATTATGATTGATTCGAAACTAAGACACCCAAAAAAATAATACGGCCGAACCCCTCCCCTCCCCCGTAAAAAAGTCTAAGGTCAACTCCAACACGAAGATCCAAAATGGATGCGGAGTTTGTCCATTTTTTTACCAGCCCATAGGTGCGCCCAACGTAGAGGACGCGTTTAACATTTGAGGTCCGAATTTTTGAATTAAAAAACGACCCAAAAGTCCAGTCTAACATTACTAAAAACATAAAATAAGCCCAATCAACTTGCCGTCGTCATCATCTTGGGTTAGGTCAATGAATTCTGACGCCGCTCATGGAAAGGCATGCTGCCACGTCGCCAATGCCGCCTGCGCCGCATCCGACTGTGGCACCGCCTGTCGTTGGGCCTCCTCCCGCTGGCCCCGACCTTGATAAAGACCCAGCCTCGTGGCCGTGCTTCCCTGGCTTGCCAGGATCCACTTCCACGGGATTGTTGCATCGACGGATGGTGGAGCTGTGGGGCGGCGGCTAGGGCTAGACCTCGACTAACCGGGGGCAAGAGAAAGATGGCTGGTCAAAGGGGAGGAAGTGGACTGGTCGGGTCCCCATGACACGTGTGGCATTAAAAAGTACACGCATGACGAGTTTCTATGGCTAACGTGCAGGCCCAAACACAAGCATGGGCTTAAAAATGACCAGCGGTGGTGGTTGGGTGGCCGACACGCGGGCTCGAGACGGACACCGAGCAGACGTATAGCGCGTACGTATCATATTCGTGTGGTCTCTAGCATTGGGAGCTAGTGGTGTCTGGCTGGGGGGGGGGGGGGGGAGGGGGGCTAGTGGTGTCTAGCAGTGGGGATGGTGACTGGGCCCTCCCATGGGTGGCATGGAGGATGAGTGGAGGCTCGACGACGGCTCCCGGCATGTTGGAGTAGTGGTGAGGTTGCCGCGGTGCCCATGAGGCTGGTGGTGACTGTGACTGTGGTTGGCAACATCGACTGGTGGTAAGGATCCCCCTGGTTTCTAACCCCTTGGGTTGCAACTTCAATTGCCCTAGCATGTTACCCCATTAGCTCATTGTCTTATGGACCATATCTCTGATTGGCTTGAGCCTTTGGATGGGCCGTATGACTTGGGCATACCCTCAAGGTATAAACCTGTCAAATTCATGTACATTTTACTGAACTCGTGAACTTCTTTGAAATCGGAAATATTTTGCAAATTCACTAACATTTTTTGTAATCGAGTTTATTTATTTATTTTGAATTCTAGAACAATTTTATAAATTCTTGAAGTATTTTTGAAGTCACAAATGTTTTTTTGATTTCATGAAAATTTTCATAAATTTGAGGGTGTATTTGAATTCACAAACATTTTTCGAAATTACAAACATTTTCTGAATTCATGAACATTTTCTGCATTAGCGAACATGTTTTCTAATTCATGGACACTCTTTGAATTCACGAGTAATTCATTTATGTTTTGGAAGTTTTAAGAGAAGTTTATTTTGTTTTTGTTCGTGAATAATTCCTTTTTTTGTTCTTTTCTTTGATCATGATTTAACTACAGTCAAGCTACACGCAGAAAAATTAGCGACTGCAAAGACAGTCGAACAAAATGAAGAAAAAATAGCAAGCAGAATATGGGCCAGCCAAACTACTAGTGAGACCGGAGAAAGAAGAGGATGCATGGCGCCGTTTTTTTTTTTTTGAGGGCTAACATGCTTTACTTTATTGATCAATGGTACGAATTACAGAGATAATAGCAGTATCAAAAGGGTTAAAAAACCACACATGACGACCTTCATCTAGATGTAAAGTATGCCTAGCTAGACTATGAGCCTCCTTATTGGAGAGACGTCCTTCATGAATAAAGGAGCAAGAGAGGAAATATATAGCTATATTGTTGATCTCCTTCACAACTGGCGCAGTAATCCCAAGAGTTCCAGTATGAATATCATTGACAACAGAGAGGCAATCCGAGGCCACACAAATATTAGTAATCCTCAAGTCCTTGACCAGAGCAGTGGCTTCCCGGCAAGCAAGAGCTTCTAATGTTGTCGGGTCCGTGAGTCCGTGAAAGACCAACGCCGAAGAGCCAACGTAAGTACCAGGAAGCATGGCGCTGGTTAAAGGCAAAGAAACAAATCGGCTCACACCCACGCTGGTTCCTAGGCTTGGCCCATTTTCATTATTATTATTATTATTACCTTCAAAAACTACTACGGGTGCTGTAATTCGAAATGTCAACTATACTGTTTACTTTCAAAACAAGGTAACCAAAACTACGGGTGCTGTGCTCACCAACCCTTTTGTCTACTTCTTATTCGGTACCTTCATGAATCTGTTCTTTTACGGGTTTTTCCTGGTTTTTACTCCAGTTATTTTTCTTCCTTTGTTCCCTTTTCTTTTCTTTTCTTTAACATAGTGAACTTTTCCAAATTTGAAACTTTTATCAAAATCAACGAACTTTTCTCAAATCTGTGTCTTTTTTTTCAAAATCTGGTGACCTTTTTTTGAATTCGCGCACTTTTAAAAATTGATAATTTTTTAGAACTTGTAGTTTAAAAATACATGAACTGTTTTAAAATTGGTGAACTTTTTTTTTATCAAAATCAATGAACTTTCTTTAAAGCCGTGAACTTTTTCCAAATTTGTGAACTTTTCTTCAAAATTGATGAAGTATTTTTCAAAATTCATGAATTTTTTTTTCAAATTCATGAAATTTTCTTCAAAACCGATGGACTTTTTTTTCAAAATCGTTCAACTTTTCTCAAATGCATAACTCGTGAACTTTTTTTCAAATCACCAACTTACTCCAAAATTTAGTGAACTTTTTCCGAAGTTCATATACTTTTTTTCAAAATTAATGAACTTTTTTCAAATCGATGAAATTTTCTCAAATTTAGAAGAAAAAAACATTTCTGCGAGCTTTTCCCAATTTCTATAAACCATTCGGGGTTGTTTTCACTAGTTTTAAGATTTCATTTTCAATTTTATTCTTTCGTTTTCATGTAAAGTATTGTGGGTATATAATTGTATATCTTAATAACTAAAGAAAGGGTCAAATAGTACGGTTTCCTCATAGTGGACAGTTATATTAGCACAACCTAGTGGTTATTTGCAAATACTCCCAACCATTGTTTTTCCCTTCCCTAACTTGCTGAGCAGCTTAAAGTGACCACAACACCTTGTCAGTGCCATCTGAACCTGTGAGAGCCCAGAAGCAGCAGATACAACATATAGCCACACATGTCCTTCAGGTTCAAGACCAAATCTATCTGATTCAGGAAAAGGAACAGGAACAAAAGCAGCAGCACATGAACTTAGCTACAGGGATAATGCTAATACATTAACCACCACCGATATTAACCTCATTTAACACTAGTTTCCAGAACACTACCTTTTTACATGCACGGCATAGGAGCTCCTAGAAGAGAGAGAATAACAAGATACTGGCTCTATGACATTAAAGTGGGATGGCTCAACGCTCTTGCGGCCACCACTACCAATATACGCAGGAAACAAAATACAGCCAATACGAGTGCCCCGACCGGCGATCCAGAACCTGTGCCTGCTTCTCCCCGCGGGTCTCTAGCGAGTCATCCGAGTCAGGTCCCACTCGCTGCCATTCATCAGATTCATCCTCCGAGTCGGATGACCCTTGCTGCCATTCATCCGATTCGTCCCCCGAGTCTGATCCCCATTGCCGCCATTCGTCAGATTCATCCTCTGTAAGGCCTGGCTTCTCGCAGTGTTCACATACTAGTGTTTTTTCTTTTTGTTCCAGGCAGACATCTACAAGCACCTTCTGTATGCTCCTTGGCATACAGTTTAGCGGTACAAATTCCAAGATGCTGAAAAGATGGAAAACGTGCAGAAAAGAATAGGTCAGTAAATGGTTCTTCCGATTTTGAAGTAGATACGGATTTTTTTTTTTCATTTCAAGTGCTAGTGCCTGTCTAGAGCGCCAAGGGCAACCATGATTTGACGCTTCATGGCTTCAGTTGTTGATGGATCACTCAGAGGTGACTGCTTCAGTAGTTTATAGAAATCGTCCAAAGCTCTAGGGAAACAAGAGGCGTTATATAGTCACACAAACAAAGTGCAGTTCATAAAGTTTCCTCGTATATACACAAACACATACATACCGTAAGCAGGAATCTACAGCCATGGAAGCACCTTCTCCATCACCATTATAGGAAGCATAGTTTACCACCTGCACCAATTTTTTTAAGGATCTAGGTAACTAGACAGTTCATATTTTGGAATACAAATACGCTAGTGATGGCTGTGTCGTATTTCAAGAAACTTCAAAAAAGAATTTGAAGCTCTGGAAGGGAAGATGTGTGCACAGTTTGAAGATAGAAAACGAGACGAAGTTGAGGACAAAGATTTAGCAAAAAGAACACGATGATGGACTCGGAATATGAAAACCAGGACTAACTAAGCCTGCAAGTCACCAAAACAGAACTTACTGCCTTAATATCAAAACACAGAGCTGATGCTGGACACCAGTAAGGTAGTGATTTGCAGTATGCATCGCAAGCTGATCCCTGAGAATCCAACCATTCATCTGCAAAGGACCAACACCAAATAGATGTGAATATTTTGGTCATCATGGTCAATTCACAATATACGCAGAAGCAAACAATTGTTCTGTAACAATTTAGCGGATATGCTTGCTCAACAAAATCTCCAATAATAGTATTATTGACTTGAACAAGAATTTACAGTAATGCTGCAGATTAAACTGAGAAGACATTTGCAGAGGTAGTAAGGAGATTAATTCAGAATCAAAACTCTCAGCATGAACATCTGCACCTGAAGATGTGGTATATTACAACCAAATCAATCCCATAAAAAAGTAGTATTTCAAGGAGTGGACTTATCAATTACCAAGTTCCCTGAACCAGCGTTGAGTCAACAGCACTTGCAGAGCACACTGTGAAGCATTCATCCTGGCAACAGGCAGCCAACAGCAGCAGCAGATATCAACACGATGTCATGCAAATGAAAATTCAAATACAGGTAAAGATAGCAATGCACGAGTTACCTCTTAAAGTATTTGTCCACTGGATTGCCCATCTCAGGCCCTGCAATTTATTTGATAAAGGAAGAGTTACATACAAAAAAATGTGGAAAGAGATGATACAACTTCTCAAGGGGGCATTTTTTTTATGAGGGGGAATCTCAAAGTACTTGTTCTCTGGATATCTTTTACATAATAAATATGTCATGGTAGGCACGAGATAGCATATCATTCAAACGGTACCAAGAAAACAGTGCATAACATAGATAATGAAGTAAATACGTAACATAGACGCAGATCAACATGAACAAGAAATGCAACTTGCCTCTTATCCTGTGCTCGGCTTGAATTTCCTGTTCTTCCAAGATTCCTCCATCACATCCAACGAGTGGTTCTTCAGACTTGTTTCCTAATTGAAAAAAAATGACAGTGACAGTCTGCCAACAAATGCAACTGGGAGAAAATGCAAATTAAAATGTGTTTTTCCTGATTGATTAGAGAAATGGAACAAGTTGGCACATAACAGCTTCGAACCCCATAAGCATGACACTAATTATTGAAGTCATGTCCCAATCATTCCACAGAAATCACGAGTCATCTTGACTCTATGCCAAACTGACATTCTCTGACATGAATCAAAACTTTAAGCATGCATATCTGCACCTGAAGATGTGGTATATTACAACCAAATCAATCCCATAAAAAACTAGTATTTCGAGGAGTGGACTTATCAAAGTAATCGTTCCACAGAAATCAGGAGTCATATTGACTCTATGCCAAACCGACAGTCTCTGCCATGAATGGTTATATTCCAACTTGTTTCCTAATAATTGCCAAAAAAAGAACCAAACTGACAGTCTCCGAAATATGCAATTCGGAGTAAAATGCAAATTTTCCCCTGGTTGATTTGAGGAACAGAACGAGTTGGCTCATCACCACCTCACATCACATAAGCACTATGCCAATAAAAGAAGTAATGTACCAATCATCTCGCAAAGATCCTGAGTCATCTTGACTCTCTCCATTGACAGTATCGGCAGCTGTTTCACCTTGCATACTTGCAACTAACCGCAGCATGAAACATAAACTCATGAAGGTTACTGAACTAGCTGTTGATTTTCAAGTTTGATGAACAGCTAAATATAATGAACACAAACAGTCTAATGTCAATAATGTCAAAACTAGAACATAGTTGTCCTGAGTAAACACTTAACCAACCAAGAGTTCAAAAGATATAATGCTGAGTAAATCATATGACATGAGGTATAAGGGGAAAGAAGGCAGAATAACCAGACCTTGGGTCATGTAGTTGAGGTAACGGGAAGGCACATGGGGAGAACATTGTACTGGGGCAGTACCGTCCGGTCGAAACAGGGGCTAGTCCCTCCACAACCGCACTTTTCATGCCAACGGCGATGACCCAGGCCTTGTCATGTTCCCCACCCACCTTGGCCATGATGTAGAGAAGATCATCGTTGCGCACGCTCAGGGTGGGTACTGGGTAGTAAGAAAACCAGTTTCTTCAGCTCTAGCTTATGGGTCTCATGGTTCCACAGCTCAGGCAACAGAGCAGAATATCTTTGGTCAACCGAGATGTTAGCGACATCAACTCTGGTGTGCTTGCGCCAACTTCCCCAAGAGATGTTTCTGATCCATGTGGTGGCTCTCCAGCCTTTACCCTTTATCATGCAGTCAGGTTCATCGAAGCCTATCTCGACGAATTTGATCAGATCCTCATAGCAGGCGACATCGTGGAAGCATTGCGCCGAGTGACGAGTGAGACGGTAGTAGGGTGCGACGCAAACCCCTGTCGCCGGGAAGGGGACGTATTTCACGACAGGACACTCGTCGAACAGGTCGCAGAGGAGAGTAATGCCGCGTGAGATATCAACCCAGCCCAGTGTGCTTGCTCCGACCACGATCTGCTTGGAGGTCGCATAAGCCCAGCGAGGCCTCCGATAAGCCCAGCGAGGAACATGTCTCTGACGAGAAGACGTGGGCGTCGAACTGCCACTGCCAGGCGTCACCTTGGGCGGTCCAATTGCGATCGAGGAAGGCGACGGCGTAGTGCTCGCCGCCGCGCGGCAAGAGGCCAAGCTGATGGGATTTGACGTCCTCAACGCCGGGGGGGCACCGGGAGGAGTTGCAGTGAGGGCGGCCCCGCAGCGCCGCGGGCCGTGTAGACGAAGTGGTGGGTGGAGATCCGCCTCTCGCTGGGGAAGCTGAATCTGACGCGGAAGAGGACGAAGGCGGCCTCGGCGCAGACGACCTGGGGCTCGCCGGAGAAGTCGTCCTCCTGGAGGCTGGGGCAGTGGACGGAGAAGTAGGAGACGCCCGGCGGGTCGACGAGCCAGAAGGACGCCTCGACGGCTCGGCCCTCGGCGGTGGTCACGTTCCGGAACGCCGAGATGCGCGCCGTCTTGCGGAGTAGGACCCAGTCGGGATAGGCGGAGGAGCGTGGGGAGGCGGCGGCGGCGCCGCCGGCGACGTATGGCCCGGTCAGGGAGGAGGGTGTCACACCTGCACCTGCAAGTGCCACGGTGGACCTGATCAGCCAATAGGGAAAGGAGGGACAAGTCATCGCTAGGCCAGATCATCAGTGGGCCTAGCCGTCGAGTGGTTATATGCCAGCCCCTGCGTTGGTGCGTGAGGCATGCGTATGGTGTGTGGTCACTCTGCTCTCTCACCTGTACTCTGAATCTTTCCTCTCCTGCAAGTAAAGCTGCCCTCCTTCTTCCTGCATCTCATCCCCTTTCCCTTCCGTGCGATCTGATCTTCATCGGGTCGTCACAACTGGTTATCAGAGCCATCTTGATTCCGGCCGATTTTTTTTCCACCGCTTTCGCCGATTAATCTGTAACATCCACTGCTCTGGGTGTTGAATTGCTTCGGCAAATCGACGCGAAATCCCAAGCGGGGTTAAATCAATCGAGCAGGTACGGCGCCATCGTCCAAGCCCTCTGCGCAGACCAAGCATATCCTCCTCGCCATGACGGAATCATAGGAGCAACTCAAGTCCATGCTCTCGTCCCTGCTCACCCGCTTCGACGAGAGCAAACTCGCCGGTGACAAGCAAGCGGAGGCGCAGATCGCCTTCAACAAGCAGGTCTCCGCCGATCTCGCCCACCTGCGCCGGCAAGTGGATCTGACGCAGGCCGACGTCGACGAGGTGCGCCAGCAGCGTGAGACCGCACCACCACCGCCCGCGACCTCGCCGCGCGGCCGCCCTCCAAGTACGCCACGGGGCGGCCTCCTAACCGGTTCCTCCGCGGCACCGGTGGATCCGCACGCACATCAACCTCGCCTCGTCAACAACGGACCGCCTCTTCTTCAACTTCGGCACGGAGGAGGCCCCGTCGACGGTCCACACCACGGCGACCCCGCTCAAGGCCACCACGATCCGGAGATGCTGCAGCACGAGGAGTATTTCACCAAGCCGCCCAAGCACGATTTCCCATGGTTCGACGGCTCAGCCCCGTACCTGTGGATCGATCGTTGTGTCGCCTACTTCGAGCTGTACCGCGTCCCGCCACACAATTGGGTGACCACGGTGACGCTGTACATCGAGGGACAGGCAGCTCACTAGCTTCAGGCGTACCGTCAAGCTCATCGCGCGCTCAGGTGGGACGCCTTCTGTGCGGCAATCCGTGAAGAATTTGGGGCGGACGAGTTTGAACTGGAGATGCATCAACTCCTGCAACTTCGGCAAACCACCACGGTGGCGGAGTATCGAGCGGCGTTCGAAGCTCACATGTACCATCTACTCACCCTCGACACCTCGCTGAGCCCGCGCTTCTTCGTCACCCAGTTCCTCCTCGGGCTGCGGGACGACCTACGTGCTACGGTACATCTTCAGGCTCCGACCAGCATCACGCGTGCCTCGGTGCTGGTCCGTATCCAGGAGGAAGAAAACGACGCTTGTCGCCCGCGCCCTCGACTGATCCCTGCCGGGCGTCCCCCGCCACTGCCCGCCGCGATCCCCCTGCGGCCACCAGCAGCGGCAGCAGCGGCTCGGCCGGCGAACGACGACTTCGCCCGCGAGCGGCAACTCCGCGACTTCCGACGCGCCAACAGGCTCTGTTTCAAATGCGGCGACCGATACTCCCGCGAGCACCGTTGCAAACAACAGACGCAGTTACTCACCATTCAAGTGGGCGACTACGGCGAGCTGCTCACTGACGATGCGGTGCACGCACTCGACCTTCTGGACGCGCCTGTGCCGGAGCAACCCGCACCAGAGTGCTGCCTCATCTCCACACACGCGGTCTCTGGCGGGGACTCGCCGCGCACCATCCGCCTTCGAGCTATGGTGGGGAATCAAGTGATGTTGCTGCTCGTGGACTCGGGCAGTACACACAGCTTCATATCTCAGGCGTTCGCGGAGCGGATCAAGGCAACAAGCACGCCCCTGCCACCCGTGGAGGTGCGTGTCGCCAATGGGGAGCGCCTGGTCTGCGACAACATGATTCCAGCTGTCCAGTGGTGGTGCCACGGACACACTTTCAGAACGGACATGCGCCAGCTTGCGCTCGGGGCGTACGACGGCGTGCTGGGCATGGACTGGCTCGAGAAAAACAGTCCCATGAACTGTCACTGGTTGGAGAAGACCATCTCCTTCGCGCACCAGGGCGAGACCGTGACACTGCAAGGCGTTCGTCCCAAGGGCACCACTACCAATATCGACTGCATCGAGCCGGACCAGTTCGCCAAGTGGCACGCCAGGAACGACATCTGGTACATGGCGGTCGTGGACTGGCGCGCGCCGAGCATGAACAAGGACAAGCCCCCTCCGCCAGCAGTGCAAGTGGGCCTTGACGACTTCGCCGACGTGTTTGGCGAATCCAAGAAGCTGCCACCACATCGGCAGTACGACCATGCGGTCACTCTAGTGGACGGCGCACCGCCGGCGAACGGGCGCCCGTATCGGTACTCGCCGCTGCAGAAGGACGAGATCGAACGCCAAGTCGAAGAGATGCTGCAATCCGGTGTCATCACCCACAGTGTGAGCCCCTTCGCGGCGCCAGTACTCCCCGTCAAGAAGAAGGACGGTACCTGGCGGTTCTGCATCGACTACAGGCGGCTCAACGACATCACCATCAAGAATCGGTTTCCCCTGCCGATCGTGGACGAGCTACTCGACGAACTCGCAGGCGCGGCCTACTTCTCCAAACTCGACCTCCGCGCCGGCTACCACCAAATTCGTATGCGCGAGGAGGACGGGCACAAGATGGCGTTTAAAACCCACCACGGGCACTTTCAGTTCCGCGTCATGCCGTTCGGTCTGACGAACGCGCCGGCGACCTTCCAGTGTCTGATGAACACAATCTTCGGCAAGCACGCGCGCAAGTTCGTCATCATCTTCCTCGATGACATATTGGTCTTTAGCAGCACCTTGGAAGAGCACGTCGAGCACCTGCGGCAAGTGTTCGAGCTTCTTCGCCAGCACGAGCTGTTCGTCAAAGCCTCGAAGTGTTCCTTTGCGCAAGACATCATCGAATACCCGGGCCACATCATCTCCAAGGAGGGCGTAGCCACGGACGCGGACAAGACGCAGGCGATGCTACGGTGGCCTACACCGACGACAGCCACCGAGCTCTCCGCGGCCTCACCGGCTACTACAAGAAGTTTGTCGCGCGCTATGGCATCATTGCCAAGCCGCTCACTAACTTACTGACCAAGAAAGGTTTCGAGTGGTCTGAACAAGCGCAGGCTGCTTTCGACTTACTCAAGTGCGCCATGGCAAGCATACCCGTTCTCACTCTGCCCGACTTCGACAAGCCGTTCGTCGTCGAGACAGACGCGTGCGACACTGGCATCGGCGCGGTGCTCGTCCAGGAGGGCCATCCGGTGGCATACTTCAGCAAGGCGTTGGGTACCCGCAATCAGAAGTTGTCGGCGTACGAGAAAGAATTTATGGCAGTGATGATGGCCGTCGAGAAATGGTGTGCCTATCTGCAGCGCGGACCGTTCACCATCCTTACAGATCATAAGAGCTTATCCAATTTGGGGGATCAACAACTGGAGACGGACCTGCAACGCAAGGCGATGTCCAAACTGGTAGGACTGCAGTTCACGTTTCAGTACAAGCACGGAGTAGAGAACGGCGCGGCCGATGCTCTGTCTCGGGTGGGTGCTGCGCTGAGCGTGGCCGCGCTCTCCCTCTGCCAACCGGCCTGGGTGCAGGAGGTCGCCAATTCTTACGCGACTGACGCCACCGCGCAAGAGATGCTCTCCCGCCTCGCTATTCACAGTCCAGACGAGGAGGGGTTTGAGCTGCACAAAGGGTTGATTCGCCGCGGCGACCGGCTCTGGATCGGCAGCAACACGGCGCTCCGAACCAAACTCATCAGCGCTTTCCACGACAGCGTGGTGGGTGGCCACTCGGGCATCACCACCACTTACCAGCGTGTCAAGAAGCTCTTCCTCTGGCCTGGACAGAAGCGCGACGTCTCCGACCGCGATCGCGTCTTCACCAGCGCGCTCTGGCGCGAACTGTTCGCGGCCGCGGGCACCAAGCTGTTGTACTCTACGGCCTACCACCCCCCAGACGGGCGGATAGAGCGAGCGGATCAACCAATGCATGGAGATGTACCTGCGTTGCGCGATCCACGACGACCCCATCACTGGTGCCGGTGGCTTCCGACTGCCGAGTTCTGGTACAACTCCTCCTTCCATGCATCCATTAACTGCACCCCGTTCAAAGCACTGTATGGCACCGAGCCCAATTTGGGGGCAACGGTGCTCTGGGACGACAAGACGGCGCCAGTCATCGACAACGAGCAGTGGGACTGGGGCGTGCACACAGCCCGCCTCCGCGCACAGTTGCTGCGAGCTCAATGCCGTTTCAAGAAGAAGGCGGACCGCCATCGCACGGAGCGAAGCTTCCAGGTCGGCGAGGACGTGCTGCTCAAACTACAGCCGTACGCGCAGTCCTCCGTCGTCAATCGACCCCGCGCCAAGCTAGCTTACAAGTTCTTCGGGCCATTCGAGGTGGAGGCCAAGATCGGGACACTCGCCTACAGGCTGATTCTGCCGCCGGACAATCGCATCCACAACGTCTTCCACGTCTCCCAGCTGAAGCCGTACACACCGAACTACGCGCCCGTCTTCACGGAGCTTCCCAAGCCGCCGGATTTGTCCACGGTCAAGATGGCGCCCGTGAAGATCCTCGACAGACGCATGGGCAAGTGCGGCAATGCGGCGCTGGTGCAACGTCAAGTACGCTGGAACTCTTCTTCGCCTTCGGCAACGACTTGGGAAGACTACGACACACTCAAGCTTCGTTTTCCGACAGCAGTGATCTGGCAAGGGGCGGCCGGAGCGCCAGGTGACGCTCCTTCTGAAGAAGGGGGAAATGTCACACCTGCACCTGCAAGTGCCACGGTGGACCTGAATCAGCCAATAGGGAAAGGAGGGACAAGTCATCGCTAGACCAGATCATCAGTGGGCCTAGCCGTCGAGTGGTTATATGCCAGCCCCTGCGTGGGCACGTGAGGCATGCGTATGGTGTGTGGTCACTCTGCTCTCTCACCTGTACTCTGAATCTTTCCTCTCCTGCAAGTAAAGCTGTCCTCCTTCTTCCTGCATCTCATCCCCTTTCCCTTCCGTGCGATCTGATCTTCATCGGGTCGTCACAGAGGGGTTGAAGGAAGCGGTGGTGATCCACGCCATGGATCTCTCCAGGGTTGACGGCGGCGCGGCGAGCTAGGGCACGGCCGCGGGGAATTGGATTGGCTTTCTCACTTGTTTTTTTTCCTTCTATAAGTTCAGTGTGTGGCAAACGCTTTTCTTTTCAAATTTTTCTTTTTGAGGAAATTTTCTTTTCAATTTTGGGCGAAGACCGAAGAGCGGCGGCAACTATAATTTCCAGTGCTAGCATCTGTAAAGTATCACCAAAATATGCATCTCCATTCACTATTGTAAGATGTTCTTTCTCCTTTCCGATTGAGATGTATGTAGACGAATTTTGACGTGATTGTTCATTCAATTCAATATATATGTAATCTATATTATAAAATATATTATATTTGTGAGCAGAGGGAGTTGTAGTTTAGATACTCCCTCCATTCACAAATATAAGATGTTCTAACTTTTGTCTTTCTTTTTTTTTTGCGGGGGGGTTCTAACTTTTGTCTGAATCATGTGTTAGGTGTATATAGAGTATTGATATGTTTTAGTGTATTTGTTCATTTCTTTCACTTCGTATATAGTTCATATTAAGATATAAATTGTTACCCAAGGGCCAAGGGAGTGCCTATTATGATTGTTTCGATAACAAAGACACGCAAAAAATATTGACGGCTGAAACTCCCCTAGAAAATGTCTAAGACCAACTCCAACACAGATGCTGAAACAAACGTGGATTTTGCTTTTTTTGTCTGTTTAGGTTGGCCAGCTAAACACCCAAGTATGGTTTCGTCCACCGGCCGTAAGTGCGCCCAACCCAGAGGACGTATTTAACATTTGACATCCAGATTTTTTTAATTAAAGAAATAAACAACCCAGAAGTCCAGTCTAACATTAATAAAACCTAAAAACGTCAAATAAGCCTAATCTACTTGTCCTTGTCCTCATCATCTTGGGTCATGTCGATGAACTACGACGCCGCTCATGGGAAAGGCCTGCTACCACATCGCCACACCGCTTGCGCCGCATCCAGCTGTGCGGCCGCCTGTTGTTGGGCCTCCTCCCGCTAGCTCCTAACCCTGATGAGGACCCAAGCCTCCTGGTTGTGCTTCCCTGGCTTGCCAGGATCCACTTCCATGGGATTGTTGTGTCAATGGGTCGTAGAGCGGTGGGGTGGCGGCTAGGGCTACATCTCGACTGGCCTGGGGCAGGAAGAGGAAGAGGGCTGGTCAAAGGGGAGCAAGTGGACTGGCCGAGCCCCCACCGCATGTGTGGCATTAAAAAGAATGTGCCAGACGAGTTTCTATGGCTGATGTGCGGGCCCCAACACAAGTGTGGGCTTAAAAATGGCGAGAGGGTGGTGGTTGGGTGGCCGACACGCGGGTTTAAGGTGGACACCGTGGACGCATAGCGCATACGTATCGTGTTCATGTGGACACAAATTGAACCTGAATTTAAAACAAAAATGCGTTTAGACGGGCACCAAGCAGACAAAATTTGCATTTACTTCCACACGTTAGGCCGTGTTTTTGGCCTCAAGGACCCAAACGGACCAAACCAGATGAAAAATGAATGTATGCGTTGAAGCTGGCCTAAGCAATGGTTCGTCATTGCCCTGGCAATCCCTCTAGGACCTGCCCTCTTAGGCCATGAGTTAGGGTGGCATATGGATATATATGTCTCATGAGAAAAGGTAGTTTGAGGTGTCTACGCTGATTTTCTTTCTCCAATGTAAGCTACCATTAGTGGGTCTTATCAAGAAATAGAAAATAAAGACTCAATACACATGTATCTCTACTCTTCACTCTAACTTTTTTAGCTTTTTACACCGAACCACACTTTCTCTTCAAGCATCCACCTTCTGCAGAAAATCCCGCTTCCCCATCCGAACCTATTTTTTTCGACATCCAATCCTACATAGCATGCGAGGCATCAACAAAATCACTGACATGCACCCACCCACCAAACCTCTTTTCGGTCTGGCTCTTCAGCCCATCTCCGCTTCGCCTCACATGACAAATAGCAAGCAGGGTCTACATCGACCATAATACACTAGAGTTTTACTTATAACTCAATCTCAATACCTAGGGATGTGAATGACACAATAAACGGCTCCGCAAGGCCCGTTTAGTTAGCTCGATGTTTATTCTTGTGAAAAAAAACCTTTCTTTAATTGTTAGACCGATAGTGGTTTTTTTTGAGGAAAACACCTTTTTAACTTTTGGACCGATAAGTGAATGAACTTACACGGACGCCGTGTAGATACTTATCCCTCAGCTTGATTTTACAGCCTCCAGCAACACATGACTCGAGCTCATCTCATGATACAATATTTTTTTCAAAACGAAGGCAAAAGATTTGCCTCATCGATTAATTAAAAATAGAATTGCTTAGTTAATTAACAAAACATCAGCCGAAAACCGATACATATAGACCACGTGTGGACTACTCTCTAAGAAAGAAACTCCATGACCCCATGATCAACCTGACAACGCAGCAACCACAACCCTCGCACTTCTATGTCGCAAAGAAACCCCCAACAAAACCAAGGTTAAAGACAACAGACACCACCAAATCCACGGAGACGAGCCACTCTGAGATGGCGGTCAAAGAGGCTGAGAATTATCTATTAAGCAGCCACAGACGCCTTATCAAGGGCGTCACTTTTTTTGCCTATGCTCCTAAGAGCCTTCTTCACCTTCTTGATTTTGACCGTAGAAGAGCCTTCTTTACCTTCTTGATTTTGCCCGTAGAAGACTCCTCCGCTAGAAGGCAAGCAATTGCCTTGCCAGACACAGGGCTAGCTGCCTCCAGGGAGGCGAGCAAGCCACAAAGCTTTCTCTTGAACACCGCCTCGTCAATACATGCCAACATATCTTCCCAGTCAAAGTCGGACGATCGGATGGACTTCAGCGCCTCAGATTGAGGTGCCAAAGCCCCTACCTCATCAACCTCGGCATCCACAGACGCTACCTTGTCTCTCATAGACACCACCGCGTGAACATCATCAGCCTGGTACCACCGACATGATGGACTCTGGCGCCTTCAGTTGCTCGCATGGCAGATACAATCTTATGATACAAGAAACAATTGAGTAAAACAACCGATACTTCATTTACCTACTACTAGGTACAACCAGGATTGAGATCTGGGGTTCTAATTGGAGTTTACTTAGAAGAGCACAACCCGCCACCAGTTTCTTCATGCACGCAAGCAGGAAGAAGGTACTAGCAAGTAGTAGCAACAACATATGTAGTACTACTACAGTTAGGTGTCTACTAGGTAGCAGCAACCAGTACCTTCACATAAGCTAGCATCATGCCCATAACCACGGCCGAAACCATAACTCAACACTCAATCTACCATAAGCTTATATGTTTCTACAGACATTCCATATCAGTAAGATACCGACTCCTTTACATCACGGTGGGAAGATGACACAACCACAGGCATCGATATCAGGTCCGTTGCTGCCAGAATTACTGGGCTTGAATTTCCGTTGCTGCCACTTGCCACGTTTATCCTTTGTATCGACCACGGCCCGTCGTTGTTCACGGGTAGCTCTCATCCATCTCCTGTGAACTTGATACCAGTCCCAATGAAAGGACATCAATCTCAGTAGCAGCCACACCCATAAACTGTATTCTTTGCCTCGAATGGCTTCTCACGAGTTTCAGATGTTGCCTTTGATCTTTTTTGGTCGCTGGCATCTCCAAGCATCTTTTCTTTCGGTATCAGTGTTGATGGCACAATTTGCATGATGCTGAAACAATTGAACCAGGTACAAAATTAAAATCACTAAGGGCTCCGTTTAATAATAAAGAAGAGAGGCCACTCATTTTCTTGTACTTGTCCAAAGCTTGAATGACATCACTGATTTTGCTACACATGGCTTCAACGGATGCTGAAGGATCACTCGGTGATCCGTGTAGAGCCAAGTCGAAATCTTCCAAAGCTCTAGGAAACAACAGACATTATGATCAGATATAAAGGTAAGTTTATTTCACAAACATATGCCTGGTTTCCTCATCTATATACCTTCGGCAAAAATCCACAGCCTTCGATGCAGCTTCACCTTGATCATTAGCATATTTTACCATCTGCATCACGATTTTATTAGGATTCAGTCACAATGGGAATTCATAACATCAATTTAAATAATTGCCCAAGAATGCTGACGGTTCATAATTTGAAATCAAGCAATTGCTTTATAAACACGCTAGCACAGCTGCCTAAATAGTTTGGACAAATAAATGAAGAATCTGAAGCTTGTCAAAGAGAAGTTGTGTGCGTGGTCCAAAGAAACAGAAATAGAAACTTGACCACAAAGGGTTTATATCAAAGAGATAAGGATACACTCGTAACATGAAGCCCTGGACTATATCTGTGGGATACAATAACAGAACTTACTGGTCTGATACTGGAACGCAGAGATGATACTGGAGAAAACTGAAGTAATAATCTGTATGTGTTGTCAGTTGACCTCTCAATTTCCAAGCATTGATCTGCAATTGACCATACAGATGTGAATGTCCTGGTCATGACAGCCAATTTGCAAGAACATATATCTGCAGAGCTAATGATGCTATCACATGGGCTGCGCTTGCTTAAGATGTTCACCAAGAAAGTTACAGACATACATGTGAAGAGTGAAAGCACATAAAATTTACAAGCATATTATACTTGACATGGGCAAGCATTTAGAGTAATACTGCAGATTAAATTCAGAAGATATTAACAGATGATGCTAAGAAATTAATTACAGATCAACGGTCTAAACATGCACTTGGTGAATGTTGGCTGCACATCTAGTATGTCATAACCAAGACAAATAAAGATCATATATCAAGAAGTCAGGCTTATTAGTTACCAAGTTCTTGAAGCCAGTCTAGAGTCCGCAGCACTTGCACCACACACTGCTTTGCACTCAACCTGGCAACAGACATCCTACAGAAGCAGCAGCATAAACGAAATAGATATCATGCAAAAAATCAAATACTGGAACAGCTAAAATTAGCGATGTGTGAATTACCGCTTAGAGCACTTGTCCGCTGGATTATCCATGCCTGCCCCTGCAATAGTTTGAGACAACGAAACAGTTAGATAAAAAGGACGGCAAAAGAAAAATGTATACCTTATCAATTGAGTAATTTTATTGCCCCGTCAGCAGATAATGGATCAAAAAAATTGGAGGATACATCATTACATCATTGGATTGCTCTCATTTCTTCTAACGAATTATACCAGTGTGCCATAAACAGCATGCATAGCAAGACCATCCTGCAGTGGTAATATGGTGTCTGAGGATGTGCGCAGGTTGGTCAAGCACACATGGCCGAAAGGACAAGCAACATGAGATGGAAAGACACTGGCCCTAGCAGATTGCTGTTATTAGTGGATTTCATGATAGTTGTGGTATTTCATGCTGCATAAGCCACTTGAGGTTGTCTATATCCATTGATGCTTTAATTCGGTTCATGGAACAGATTTGAATTAGCAGCAACAAATCATTGTTTTTCCTGGTTGGTTGGAGGAATGGATGAGTCAGTTCATCATGCACAGCCTCAGTTATCATAAGCACTAAGTGCCGAACAAGTTAACTAGGTATGGGATCATCCCACAAAAAACAAAAAATGGCCTCATGATACACCTGGACTATCTTTGACAATGTCAACAGCTATTTCATCTTGCATACTTGCACAATATGAAACTTGAGGTTACAGAATATATGATGTGTGTTCATGAACCCCGTGTTGCCTGCCTGTATAAGTGAGGTCTCCATAGTCCATACACAGGGTCCATGCTGGTAGCACATTTAGTAAGTATGGGCTGCAGCTTCATGCGTGTTTCTAACGCATCAACATGTATGAATCATAGCTAGATTTTAACATTAATGAAACCAGCTAAAAGTTAATGACCACGAACAGTCCAATGTCCATAGTGTCAATACCGAAACATTGTCCTAAGCACATATAACCAACAGACAACAAAGAATTCAAAAGATAAGACTGCGAGTTAAATTATTACATGGGCATAAAGGTAGAAGAAGCACCTGGGGTCATGTTGAGGTACTTGGGGAAGTCGCATGAAGAGTACATTGCAATGTGGTACGTGTACCGTCCAAGAGAGAACTGGACCATTGCTTCCACACCTGCCCTTTCCATGTCAACTGCGATGGCCCAGGCAGTCTCGTCGTCAGCATTCACCTTAGCCACCATGTAAAAAAGATCGTCATCACGCCTGCTCGGCAGCGGGGTATAGAAAATAAGTTTCTTCAAGTCCAGTTTTTGGGTCTCATCACACCACAGCCCAGGCAATACAGCAGAAAAACTTTGGTCAACTGAGATGTTAGCAACATCGACCGTGGAGCGGATCTCCCACTTGTCCCAGGAGATCTTCCTCTCCCACACAGTGGCTCTCCAACCTATACCGCTGGTCCTGACAACAGGGTCATCAAATTCTACCTCGATGAATTTGATGAGATCGCCGGAGCAGGCAACATTGCAATAATACTGAGGGGCGAGCTCAGGGTGGCCATCCTCGTCGAGAAAGCTAACCCTTGATTCGGGGAACGGGATAAATTTGATGACAGGATTCCCGTCCAACAGGTTGCAAAGAAGGACAATGCCACGCATGAGCTCAACCCAGCCCAGTGAGCCTGCAACAGAGATCTGCTGTGACATGCCATGTCGACAACACATGAGCCTCTCAGACTTGGTTAAGTGCCGCAACGACACCCTGTGGCTGCTCCACGCCCGAGTTTCAGACGAGAAGACGTGCGCATGAAACCACCAATCAGAATCTTTGCCAAGACACTGGCGGTCGATGTAGGCGACGGCGTAGTGCTGGCCGTCGGCGCAGGGCAAGAGGCCGAACCCCGTTCTCCTGAAGACCGTGGAGCTGGGGTCCCGGTCCGGGAGCAGCTGCAGCGACTGCTTCCCTGCGGGGGCGGCTCTGTAGACGAAGTGGTCGATGGAGCCCCTGAATGAGAGGCAGAAGACGACGAAGGCGGCCGCGGCGCAGACGAGGGAGGGCGGCTCCTTCTCGTGGAAGACGGAGGGGTCGAGACCGGGGCAGTTGAAGGTGAAGTAGGAGACGCCCGGCGGGTCGACGAGCCAGAAGGACACCTCCACGGCTTGGCCCTCGCTGGTCCGGCACTTGGCGGTGGTCTCGTTCCGGCGTTCCAAGAAACGCGGCTCCTCGCAGAGGAAGACCCAGTCGGGAAATCCGGAGGCGGAGTCGGCGGCTTTTGAGCCCATCAGGGTGGAGGGCTGGAAGGAAAGAGCGGGGAGCGCCATGGATCTTGATACCGAGGTCGGACGCAACAGGCTCTAGGGCAACAAATTTGGCGGGGAATCAGGTTGCCCGCCGAACACGGGATTGGTGGAATCCGGGGAAAGGTTGGTGATGGTGGCGGTGTTACTTCAGGTACAGAGGCGACTCGGCGGGAGGTGCAGGCGTCGGCGGGAATCGCCGGTCGAGGACGGGGAACCCTTAAGACCCGTCAAAACTTGTTAAAATTCCAGTTTAGTCCAAAACCAAAACGGACTCCACTTATCCACTACGGCGCGGCACCTGGTGTCAAGCGAGCGCACGGCCGCGCACACAAATCCAACGGCTATTACTCCATCGCGCTGGATGATTGTAGGGAGAACGTTCGCTCCTTAAAATTGCTGTTGACTAAGCCTTTTTTCTTGGGACTATCTATTTAACATTTGACTGTTTTCCAATTGGATATCATTCAAATTTTCTGAGCAATGTTCTGTTGACATCTGTATTTGCCCAAAACCACTGATACTTCTCATTCCCACTAAACGGGTCAGGCTAAAAAAAAGACCCAGTTGTCAACTAAACCAAAAGAACAATAAAACCCCACGTGATCCCTCCCAGCAGCTTCCCTGTACCACACCTGACAACAAAAGGTAGAAGCAAAAGAGCCGTTAAACATCTCTGCTTGAAATTGCCTCCCAATAAACAAAACGGATATCACTTCCCTGGAATATCATCAAATCTCGCAGACTTTGTATTGGGGATAGCAGATTGAATAGAAACACTCTTATTGCATGCAAAATCACAGAAAAAACTAGCAGTCAATTGAATTATGAACAAACCAAAAGAAAAAAATAAACAGGGAAATAAAATGAAAGCGAAAGTAAAAAAGATGAAACTAACCAAATGAGAACTTGCTCAGTGAATGATTCTCACTGCCAAAAACTTCCACGGAAGCATGAATGTTTGCAAGAAAAGAAGATTGCAACACACAATTCAATACATCAACAATGAGAGACTCTGAACATTCAACAAAAATCTTAGGCTTCTCTTGATGTCTGGCCTGAACAAGATCCACAAGTTCATGAGCAAACTGTAAAAAAGAAAGAAAGAATAAAAGGAGTTAGAATACCACTAAATAACATATAATCAGTACGAATAAAAATAGTAGGAATTACAGTAGGACTACTACAGCAACAAACAATAACTAGGAAGAGCAATTACCTCAGAGCCAAAATGATCACCAAAATTTGACTCAACTCTTGTAGCAAATGGAACATCAGATGCATCAAAATCCATACTCTTACTCGCTGAAGATTTTTGAACAGAACCCTGAAACAATAGAGTGGTACATGAGAAATATAAAACTGAACCACACAGCACAAAGAAAAAAAAACAAGCAAAACTAACTAATCTGAAAACTAAATGAAGTACAAGCTCTCTTCAATGGCCTCTTTCCATAAGAGCGGCTATTGTTTCTGTCAAGCTCTGAAAACTGTTTAACTTTGTTACCTCTCCACGCAAGAATCCGAGGTTTCACATCAGAAAATTGAGTGAAGACCAAAATTAAGTGGCCATTGAAGCAGGGAAATAGAATAAACGGGAAATCAGTACACAGCTTCAGTTTCTACAAAAAACAAAAAGAGAAATGCATTACAAATACAGGACTGTAATAGTGCATTGGAGAAAATTTGGCAACCAATAGAGAAGATAACAAAATAAAGTGTAGAGAGAGATCAATATCAAAAAAGGACTAACCATGTTTCTTCTTCCAGCACATGATAACTTCCTCTTCAAACATTTCACTTTCTGAAAAAATTAGGATGACAACAATTTATAAGCCATCAGAAAAAAAACACTTAAAGTTAAACCAACAAAAACAAAAACACATACATGATCCATATAGAAGTCAAATAGAGATTTGTCAAGCCCTCCTAGAGACTTCCTGAAATAAAGTTAAAGCGAACATACACATAAATTTAAAAATGAAAAGAAATAGTTCAAATTAATTAAAACTAGGGAAGAAAAAGAAATAAATACCAAAGACATAGGATTAGAACCATCATCGCAAAATCGTTAGGCACAAACGGATCATTCAGAGAATCTGCACTCTCAAGAGAGAGACTAGTGGTACACCCTTGTGAGAAACTTTCCGCAGCCGCCCCATTGAAGCAAACCTAAAATAAAAAAGGCAAATGAAGCAGAACCAACACAAACACTACAAACAACAATCCCCAAACCTAGATCTAGAAGCTACAAAACCAACCAGATAGCTGAATATTAAACGCATGTACAAAACTTGAGACTGCAAGCCCTGCATGTCATACTTTAATTACAGTCTTCAACCACAAAAATTACAGTGAAATACTCGAGGAAAATACACTGTAAAACTCTAGAGAAATACATTGTAAGTCATACTGTAATTACAGTCCTCAAGCACACAAATTACAGTGTAATACTCTAGGGAAAATACAGTGTAAAAGTCTGGTGAATTACATTGTAAGTCATTCTTTAATTACAGTCCTCAAGCACACAAATTACAGTGTAATACTCTAGGGAAAATACAGTGTAAAAGTCTGGTGAATTACATTGTAAGTCATACTTTAATTACAGTCCTCAAGCACACAAATTACAGTGTAATACTCTAGGGAAATACAGTGTAAAAGTCTGATGAATTACATTGTAAGTCATATTGAAATTACAGTCCTCAAGCACACAAATTACAGTGTAATACTCTAGGGAAAATACAGTGTAAAATTCTGATGAATTACACTGTAAGTCATACTGAAATTACAGTCCTCCAACCATACAACTTACAGTGAAAAACTCTAGGGAAATAGAGTGTAACACTCTGATGAATTACATTGTAAGTCATACAGAAATTACAGTCCTCCAACCATACAACTTACTGTGAAAAACTCTAGGGAATTACATTGTAACCATACAAACTACAATGTAAAACTATATGGAAATACACTGTAAAACTCTGGAGATTTTCAGTGCAAGCCCTGTGGTTACAGTATAAAACTATAGGGAAATGCACTGTAAAACTCTGGAGATTTACAGTGTAAGCCCTACCACAATTACAGTCCTCAAATTAGGTTAATTACAGTATAAAACTCTAGGGAAATACACTGTAAAAACTACGGTGAGTTACATTGCAAGTGAACTACTCAACCATGCTAAGTACATTATAAAACTCTAGAGAATTGCAGTGCAAAACTAGGATAAATTACAGTGTAAGCCCTACCACAAATACAATAAATCAGCCATACAAATGTAAGTCAAACATACTATAGTGAACTTCAGAGATACATTACAGTATTCATCGGGCATAAAGAACAAAACTGAAACTAGGGGAAATACAGTCTAAATCAGGGATACATCAAATAGAAATTCAGAAAGAAAAAAATTACAGTGATAATACATGGGGCACGACAATACAATACCGCAAAAAGTGGACCAAGCAATCAACAATAACCCTAAGCTACAAAACCAGACAAGTACACCTAACAGCGCCAACGAGACCTGAAACATAAACCTAATACCGGAGAAAAAGGGATCTGTGGCGAACTAAAGCGAGTACAGGGGACCCGCGACAATCTGACGCGAGCAGAGGGTATTCCACGGCGAACTAACACCGACCGAGGGGAATTTCAGGGGGGAACTGACGCCAACAGAGGGAATCCATGGCGAACTCCATAGATGAGCATCGGTTAACAACAAACTACACTAACCAACCGCTAATAATCATCAAGAAGTAACATGATCCACAACAAGAACAACAAATCGACCGCGAGACCTAGATCTGGAAGCTACAGGACCAAAATCGAAGCAAATCGCATGGGGGAAAGAGGGAGCGACAACGGGAACTAACCAGGGAAGCACTAATCGAAGAGAACACAAATCGCCTCGCCGCCTCCGCCGCTCGAGCGCCACCTGTTGCTGCCTCTCTGCCCTTTCGAAAAAGTTCTGCCCAAATGATAATGGAGAAGAATTCAAAAGGGGGGCAAAGGAAAAGAAACACGGGCGTCCGGTAAGTCAGTAACGGGCAGACCCAAAAACCCGTGTCCGGCAAAATAAAACCAAACCCGAGACAAAGGAAACCAGCCAGAAAACCACATATCTTAGCGCGAATCACAAAGCACGATCAGACAGCCACAAATTTGAATGACAGCCAATTGAAAATCACTCGACTGAAAAATAGCAAAACCGTTTTTCTTTTGACGAAAAAAGAACTTTATTGGACATTGGGCACGGTAACATCATTTATGAGGAGGGGCACGATGTCTTTCAGAGCTTTCTCAAACCAATCATGAGTTGCATATAAAATCTAGTTACCATCGCGAACTCATGAGTGACCACATTTGCTTCCTCGTTACAATGTTCGAAACTAGTGAGAGGGAAGTCATGAGTCATACAATAATAATTATCAAAAACAGTTGCCGCCACTCCCGCATATACCTCTTCATTCGTTATGATGTTAATGCCCTTGAATTTATCCAAGTTGATAAATAGTCGATTGCATCCGGCCCTTTGCACGAGAGATAATTCAAATCTTAAAGCCAAAGCCTTCGTTATCTAGACTTCTCCACACAAATCAATTCTCATATTGAAAGTAACTTTATCATCTCTTAAAATTGCACGAGTCGTGCCCATTAGCAAAAAGCAAGCGAAGAAGATGAACGAAAGAGGGGCGAAGAAAAGACACATATTTTCAAAAATCGTTTTAGAAGTGAGGGAGAGGAAAACGAAAGGCGAATGACGGACAATGTAATGCAAGAGATGAGAGTATATGATGGGTATTTGGTATGTCTTGACTTGTTGTAGATCTCCCCGGCAACGACGCCAGAAATTCTTCCTGCTACTTCTTGAGCTTGCGTTGGTTTTTTCCTTGAAGAGAAAAGAGTGATGTAGCAAAGTAGAATAAGTATTTCCCTCAGTTTGAGAACCAAGGTATCAATCTAGTAGGAGACAACTCACAAGTCACTGAATACCTGCACAAACAATCAAACAACTTGCACCCAACGCGATAAAGGGATTCTCAATCCCTTCATGGTTACTTGCAAAAGTGAGATCTGATAGAGACAAATAAAAGGTAAAGTAAATATTTTTGGTATTTTTGGTTTATAGATCGGAAAATAAAAGATTGCAAAGGAAGTAAAACGGAAACTAAAATTATAGATCGGAAACTTATATGATGGAAAATAGATCTGGGGGCCATAAGTTTCACTAGAGGCTTCTCTCAAGATAGAAAATATTGCGGTGGGTGAACAAATTACTACCGAGAAATTGATAGAAAAGCGCAAAGTTATGACGATATCTAAGGCAAAGTTATGAATATAGGCATCACGTCTGTGTCAAGTAGACCGAAACGATTCTGCATATACTACTACTGTTACTCTACACATCGACCGCTATCTAGCATGCATCTAGAGTATTAAGTTCATATAGAATAGAGTAACTCATTAAACAAGATGACATGATGTAGAGGAATTAACTCAAGCAATATGATGAAAACCCCATCTTTTTATCCTCGATGCCAACAATACAATACGTGCCTTGCTGCCCCTACTGTCACTGGGAAAGGACACCACAAGATTGAACCCAAAGCTAAGCATTTCTCCCATTGTAAGAAAAACCAATCTAGTTGGCTAAACCAAATCGATGGTTCGAAGAGACTTGCAAAGATAAAATAATGTATATAAGAATTCAGAGAAGATTCAAATAATACTCATAGATAAGCTGATCATAAATCCAACAATTCATCGGATCTCAACAAACACACCGCAAAAAAAGTATTACATCGAATAGATCTCGAAGAACATCGAGGAGAATATGGTATTGAGAATCAAAGAGAGAGAAGAAGCCATCTAGCTATTAGCTATGGACCCGTAGGTCAGTGGTAAACTACTCACGCTTCATCAGAAGGGCAATTGTGTTGATGTAGAAGACCTCTGTGATCGAATCCCCCTCTGGCAGGACGCCGAAAAAGCCCCTAGATGGGATCTCACGGGTACAGAAGTTGCGGCGGTGCAAAATATTTTCGTGGCTCTCTTTGTGGTTTTGGGATATATGAGAATATATAGGCGAAGAAACTAGGTCGGTGGAGTCATGAGGGGCCCACAAGGGTTGATGGTACGCCCTCCGTCCTTGTGGCCTCCTTGCGGCCGCCTCGTGGTTTCTCTGACTTGCACTCCAAGTCCTCTGGATGTCTTCTGGTCCAAGAAAAATCATCGCGAAAGTTTTATTCCGTTTGGTATTTCTTTTCCGCGAAACTCTAAAACAAGGAAAAAACAGGAACTGGCACTGGGCTCTAGGTTAATAGGTTAGTCCCAAAAATAATATAAAATAGCATATTAATGCATATAAAACATCAAAGCCAATAATATAATAGCATGGAACAATAAAAAAAATTATAGATACATTGGAGCCGTATCAAGGGGGTTGCGGGAATGGGGATCGGGATTCCTGGATTCGGGGGTTGCCGGCACTGGAGCAGATGAGTCGGGGAAGCTTAAGGAGGAAGACCTAAATAGACCTAGGAATTTTCATCGCAAACGGTTCCTACAAAAAACTGTGTGTGATATTGTTGATATTTTTTATTAGCTATGAAAGACGAATTTGGAGTAAAGTGGCAACAGATGGTGTTTTAAATGTACGAGAAAATTTGTAGTACTAATACAACTGTCATGTCAAATTTTGGAAAATTTCATGGGTCATTTGACCTTTTAAGACATTTAAGTGATTTTCTAGCCATTTAATGACTGTAATTCAAATTTGAACTTCATGTACATGCAACAGCTAACCATAACGGTTTGAAAAGTCATATTTTGTGTACTTGTGTGTGTGCTAATTCCATATGCAGTAAATTGGAAGGAATATTCAAACATATTGGTCTCACGGCTATGACATAATTAAGCATGGAGTGCCATGGCATTTAAATTCCAAAAAAATAATAAAAAAGATCAGAAACACATGAAACCTTGCTTGATGTAATGTCATGCCACCAAGACGATGTGGTAAATTTTTTGGTATGTTTAACGAAAGTTTGGATATACACCCCTCACAAACTGAAGCAACTCACTAGAAAGCTCGTGGTTCCGAGAGAGAACAATGCATGTTTGATGACAAATGGGCGATAACTTCCTCTTACGGGCTTCAAAAAATTTCTACAGTTAATGTGTACTAATACAACCGTTGTGTCAAAATTTGGAAAATTTCAGGGGTCATTTGACCTTTTTAAGACATTTAAGTGATTTTCTAGCCATTTAATGACTGTAATCCAAACTTGGGCTACATCTACATGCAACAACTAACCATAACGGTTTGGAAAAATCATATTTGTTTACTTGTGTGCGAGTTAATTTCATGTGCAGTAAATTGGAAGGAAATTTTAAACATATTGGTCTCACGCCCTGGACACATGCATGGAGTGCCATGGCATTTAAATTCCAAAAAAATTAAAAAGGATCAGAAACACATGAAACCTTGCTTGATGTAATGTCATGCCACCAAGATGATGTGGTAAAAAATTTGGCATGTTTGACGAAAGTTTGGATACACACCCCTCACAAACCGAAGCAACTCACTAGAAGGCTCATGGTTCCGATAGGGAATAATGCATGTTCGATGACGAACGGGTGATAGCTTCCTCTTACGGCCTTAATTTTTTTTCTACATTTAACGTGCAATAATACAATTGTCATGTCAAAATTTGGAAAATTTGAAGGGTCATTTGACCATAATCCAAATTTGAACTACATCTACATGCAACGGCTAACCATAATGGTTTGAAAAATCATATTTGTGTACTTGTGTGCAAGTCAATTCCATGTGCAGCAAATTAGAATGAAATTTCAAACATATTGGTCTCATGGCATGGACACATGCATGGAGTGCCATGGCATTTAAATTCCAAAAAAAAGATCAGAAACACATGAAACCTTGCTTGATGTAATGTCATGCCACCAAGATGATGTGGTAAAAAAATTGGCATGCTTGACAAAAGTTTGGACACACACCCCGCACAAACCAGAGCAACTCACTAGAAGGCTCGTGGTTCCGAGAGGGAACAATGCATCACTGGTACAATGAGGTACTATACAAACGATTTTTAACCCCTTTCCGCGACGGCATTTGGAACCGTCACCAAGTGAGTGTGGGCGATAGGGGGGTCCTTTTAACACGACCTAGAAACCGTCGGGATAGGGATCCAATATGCATATACAGTACTCCTACTCGTTTGTGCTTGCATTGCCATCACAGTCGGTAATCTGTGGTGCTATGTTTACGATGCGCAGCCCATCACAAATGGTTCACTATTATAGAACGTGTATGATAAGCAGATAATCACACACATTCGCTTTTTCCAGAGCGTATGCGATAACTAATTAAGAAGATTAGCTAATCGTCGTACGAGTGTCGGACAGGATTACGAAACATCGGACTGTCGTAACATCATTGTACACGATAACTATCGCACACGCTATTCCGTGGTGCAATGTTTACGATGCATACTTCATCAGAAACAGTTCATGGTTGCGAATCTTGTACGATAAGGCAACTATCACAAACATTTAGTTTGCCCGCACGTTTGTAATATTGTTTGACATCACACACGCTTTGCAAACGGTAACTGTGTGCATGCTTGCACATATTTTCTCTCCGTGAACCGTGTCGGATTTGTTGGAAATATGCCCTAGAAGCAATAATAAAGTGGTTATTATTATATTTCCTTGTTCATGGTAACTGTCTATTGTTCACGCTATAATTGTATTGATCGGAAACCGTAATACATGTGTGAATACATAGATCGTAATATGTCCCTAGTAAGCCTCTAGTTGACTAGCTCGTTGATCCATAGATGGTCATGGTTTCCTGACCATGGACATTGGATGTTGTTGATAACGGGATCACATCATTAGGAGAATGATGTGATGGACAAGACCCAATCCTAAGCATAGCACAAGATCGTGTAGTTCGTTTGCTAAAAGCTTTTCTAATGTCAAGTATCATTTTCTTAGACCATGAGATTGTGCAACTCCCGGATAACGTAGGAATGCTTTAGGTGTACCAAATGTCACAACGTAACTGGGTGGGTATAAAGGTGCACTACAGGTATCTCCGAAAGTATCTGTTGGGTTGGCACGAATCGAGACTGGGATTTGTCACTCCGTATGGCAGAGAGGTATCTCTGGGCCCACTCGGTAATGCATCATCATAACGAGCTCAATGTGACTAAGGAGTTGGTCACGGGATCATGCGTTATGGAACGAGTAAAAAGACTTGCCGGTAACGAGATTGAACGAGGTATGGGGATACCGACGATCGAATCTCGGCCAAGTAACATACCGATGGACAAAGGGAATTGTATACGGGATTGATTGAATCCCCGACATCGTGGTTCATCCGATGAGATCAGCGTGGAACATGTGAGAACCAACATGAGTATCCAGAGCCTGCTGTTGGTTATTGGCCGGAGAGATGTCTCGGTCGTTTACATGGGTGCCATCATATCTTCTGATCCTTTTTTGCTTATGGTCAGTAAGGGACTTTTGTTCTATGCTTTGAGTAGATTCATGCCATGCCTTGTATTGCTATGATCTGATCCTGTAGCATGTTGTTATCTTGCTCTAAACATTGCTTCCTGATGTTAATTCCTGACATGTTATTATTTTCACTGATATCTTTTGCACTTTTGCCATGCTGATATCTTTTGCACTTTTGCCATGCTTGTTTGAACCTGCTCTTGTGTGATTTACCTGTATCTCAGTGTTCATCTATTGTCAAGCATCTTGAGTAGATCACTGCCATGTGCTTTGTTGTTATGTTGGAGTGCAATAGCTTAGTTCCTTGTTGCATTCTAGATGGCATTTAGCTGTTAATCGCAGAATTGTGCCATTATTGTTTTGCTTGCCATTTGCAAACCGTGCATCCGATTCCGGTGATCTTTATATCGATTTCGACCGAAATCAACTCATCTTTACAGCGGCACACTTGGTTTGCCAAGTTGAGGCCTGGTTAAATCTTTTCCTTCCAGAGCTCGCATATGCATTGCATATCACATCCCGCATATCATGACATGTTTTGCATCATGTTGCTTGCACATTGCACCATGGTTGATTGTTGTTTCCTTTGCTTGTATTCTTTCTTTGGGTAGAGCTAGGAGACGATTACGTGATCGAGGAACCCGTTGAGCACGCTTACGAGGTTCAAGCTTTCGTCAACTCGAAGAACTTTGCAGGCAAGATGACCATACCCTCGAAATCACTTCAATCTTTGCTTGCTAGTTGTTCACTCTTTTGCTATGCCGCGATACCTACCACTTGCTTTAACATGCCTCCCATATTTCCATGACAAGCCTCTAACCCACCTTTTCCTAGCAAACCTTTGTTTGGCTATGTTACCGCTTTGCTCAGCCCTCTTATAGAGTTGCTAGTTGCAGGTGAAGATGGAGTTTGTTCCTTGTTGGAACATGATTATTGTTGGGATATCATTATTATATCTTGTTTACTTTAATGCACCTATATACTTGGTAAAGGGTGAAAGGCTCGGCCTTATGCCTGGTGTTTTGTTCCATTCTTGCCGCCCTAGTTTTCGTCATACCGGTGTTATGTTCCTTGATTTTGCGTTCCTTACGCGGTTGGGTGTTATGGGAACCCCTTGACAGTTCACCTTGAATAAAACTCCTCCAGCAAGGCCCAACCTTGGTTTTACCATTTGCCACCTAAGCCTTTTTCCCTTAGGTTTCGCGGGCTCAAGGGTCATCTTTATTTTAAACCCCCGGCCAGTGCTTGTCTAAGTGTTGGTCCAACCTGAGCGATGTCCGGCGCCCCGTGGGCAACCAGGGTCTATGCCAACCCGACGTCTGGCTCATCCGGTGTGCCCTGAGAACGAGATATGTGCAGCTCCTATCGGGATTTGTCGGCACATTCGGGCGGCTTTGCTGGTCTTGTTTTTCCATTGTCAAAATATCTTGTAATCGGGATTCCGAGTCTGATCGGGTCGTCCTGGGAGAAGGAATATCCTTCATTGACCGTGAGAGCTTGTGATGGGCTAAGTTGGGACACCCCTGCAGGGTTTTGAACTTTTAAAAACCGTGCCCGCGGTTTTGGGCAGATGGGAATTTGTTAATATCTGGTTGTAGAAAACTTGACACTTAACTTAGTTAAAATGAATCAACCGCGTGTGTAAGCGTGATGGTCTCTTTTCGGCGGAGTCCGGGAAGAGAACACGATCTCGTGTTATGCTTGAACATAAGTAGCTTCAGGATCACTTCTTGATCTTACAGCTTCTCAACCGTGCTTTGCTTCTCTTCTCGCTCTCATTTGCGTAAGTAGCCACCATATATGCTAGTGCTTGCTGCAGCTTCACCTCACTACCTTTTCCTATCCATAAGCTTAAATAGTCTTGATCGCGAGGGTGTGAGATTGCTGAGTCTCTGTGACTCACAGATTACTTCCAAAAACAGATGCAGGTGCCGATGATGCCAATGCAGGGGACGCTACAGAACTCAAGTGGGAGTTTGACGAGGATTCGGGATGTTACTATGTTTCCTTTTCGGACGATCAGTAGAGGAGCCCAGTTGGGGCGATTAGGGATCTAGCATTTGGGGTTGTCTTTATTTATTTTGGTTCCCTAGTCGGACCTTGATTGTATTCTGGTTGATGTATGCTATATTTATATATTGTGTGAAGTGGCGATTGTAAGCCAACTCTTTATTCCTTTTTTATTCAGTACATGGGATGTGTAAAGATTACCCTTCTTGCGACATGCCTACTATGCGGTTATGCCTCTCAGTCGTGCTCTGACACGTGGGAGATATAGCCGCATCGTGGGTGTTACAGTTAAAGAAGGTCTACTGCATTACTTTTTGACAATGTGCGATACGTGTCATACAGTTGATCCATCCGACCTGTTTGTGATGAAATAAGCCGTGTGTGTTGTGGGCAAACGCTTGCTAGTATCCCACCGTTTGTGATTGATGAATTCATCAACGACGGGTTCTCTAGTGTGGTCCGTGTTCATGTGATCATCATCTACTTCTTGTGCTAGCTCAATGTTCCTTCTATGCTAAGTTTCCATTAATTGATGGCGTTTTATGAATACGCCACCATTTCCCGCCATTTCCTCACCTATTTCCCACCACCCAGCGATATTGCGCATAAACCTAGGCGGCGCGCGACGCACGGAGGCGACAAGCGCAGCCTGTAGCACATCCACCTTTTCCAAGCATGCCAACCTACCAAAGCGCCGCCTCTGCCATCAACCTCGTCGATGAAGAAAACGAGCAGGCGCCACGGATCGTCGAGGCCGAGGTGCTCCCCGGCAACACGATGGACGATGCCGTGATGCGCGTCATCGCCAGGGTTGAGTAGACCTTTGGCGCATGGCGCTTGAGCGCCGCAGATCAAGATAGGCATGTTAGCGCCGACAGTCTGCAGCTCGCCGCACAATATGATCGATGGCGCGCCGCAGAGCAAGCTAGGCGCGTCCGCGCCGATAGGCTGCGGCTCGCCGCACGACGAGACCGTTGCAGCGCCGCAGAGCGAGAGACGCGGTGCGCCACACAGCAAGAGTGGATCCATCGATGCTTACCTGCTGTTGACACGGTGTTGCAGCTGGGTACATGTCCCGTCAGTACCCCCATACCTTGCCAGGAGTGGGCAGAGGCCCTCTGCACCGTACTTGCACCAGAGGCCGGCCGCGCCGTACTTGCACCAGAGGCCGGCCGCGCCGTACTTGCACCGGACGCCCGCCGCGTCGTTCACATGGGTCGCGCCGTTCGCCTTGTCCGCTTCCTGCTCGATGCCAGCGCGCTGGTCGGTAGGCTCGACCGCCTCCTTGGCCCAAGTGTCCACCTGGGCGCAGTAGAGGAACATGGCCGTCGCATCCTCAAGCTGGTGATCTCCGATGAAATAGCCAACTTGGAGCTCGAGATCGTGCTCCAGATGTACCGCGAGCATGTCGACCGCTTGGACGAACGCCTGCACGAGTTCAGGCAGAGCCAAGAGCTACCGTAGGCAAGGGCTACTGGTCATGGTCTCATGGACGCGTTTTATTTTGTTGAGTCGTTTCGACGTGGATAGCTGTGTATTCACAGCAATCATAGTATTGCTCTGTTTATTGCTCTGTTTCAATGTGTGTACTTTATTTTCCGTTCTTATATGTTCTGTTTCAATGTGTGTATATACGCGTTCCATTATGTATAGGTGGATGATAACAGTTAGATTCAAATTAGTATAAAAAACAGATAAAAATGGAATTCATAATATATATATATAAATATTAAGTGTTCATTAGTTCATTAGTTCATCATAGAATATATATATAATATCATCACATATACGTGATGATACTTAACTACTATGTACAATGCATAAAATTGAAAAAGAATAATATTAAAACTATTAATCCCTCTTGTGGCCAGTATTCCGGCAGCCCCTCGCCAGCAGCTCCCTGGTGCGCGGCGTCTTCCCAATGCGGAGGCAGTACTCCACCTCCTCCGCTTCGCAGTGCTTGACGTACCGATCTGCCTCTTGCTGGCGGAGGAGCACGAACGATCTTGCCATTTCTTTGGGCGCCCACCGGTGCTTCTCGTTGGTGGCACGCTAGAGCTTATCGGCCCACCCCCACGCATCGATGAGGTGCCCAGCGCCTTTGACCTTCCTCGCGAAGTACCCATCTTTGTACACCTCCTCCGCACGATGACGCGCCCGCCCCCAAAGCTCCGCAGCCTCCTTTTTCCAGGCGGCATCATGGGCTTCATAGGCCGCTTAATACCTGGCTTCCTCCTCCGCCATCTCCTTCTTGAACGCCACTTGCCTGACTTTCTCAGCCGGCGGCAGCGACTTCCACAGACAAAGATTATACTGGCCCCAAAACCAATCCAAAGTTGGGGGGTCCGGCGCAATCTAGTCCGGCGGCGCGTAGGGGTCCTCGCCACTGCTACTCGAGTGAGCATCCTTGGGGGGCGGCGACTCCTCGTTAGCGCGTAGGCAGACCGGCGGCGCCATGCCAGAAATTTGAGAGAGAGAGGGAGGGCAAGCGAGGGGGGGATGTAGATGAGAATGCAGGTGGGACGGCGTGAGCAAGGTAATATTTATTGGCGCCGGAATCTAGATCGATGGGAACAGTACACGCGCCGGTCGCCGGAATTTACGAGTACAGTAGTTTGAATTACACACAATTCCTGTAGCAAAATCTGTGTGTGAACATAATAGCTGACGATTTTCAATACAGAACCGTGTCTGATTATTGATCCCCGCCACTCACCTACCAAACCTCGAGCCGTGAGATAGAGTGTCAATCGTGTGGGGGCCGGTTGTCTTGCCAGATCTTTAAATTTTCTATTTTGAACACCAGATATTTACATCATCTGATGAATTTTTAACTCACACACAATTATACAAAAATATGATTTTTCAAACCGTTATGGTGACCCGTTGCATGTAGATATAGTTCGAATTTGAATTGCGGTCATTAAATGGCTAGAAAATCACTTAAATGTATTTAAAAGGTCAAATGACCCCTAGCATTTTCTAATTTTCACATTACAGTTGTAGTAGTGCACGTTAATCATAGAAAAAATTTGAAGGCCGTCGGAGGAAGCTATCTCCTATTCATGATCAAACATGCATTGTTTCCTCTCGGAACCACGAGCCTTCTAGTGAGTTGCTCCGATTTGTGAGAGGTGTGTGTCCAAACTTTCATCAAACATGCCAATTTTTTTACCACATCATTTTGGTGGTATAACATTACATCAAGCAAGGTTTCATGTTTTCTGATTATTTTTTAATTTTTCGGAATTTAAATGCCATGACACTCCATGCATACATATGCACGTGTCCATGTCATTTGACCAATATGTTTGAAAATTCCTTCTAATTTACACAACCACCCACCACCCCTGCATACCGGTGTGGGACGAAAACGACCTGGCGTGTTCACCAAAAACAGTTACAAAAACTTGCGTGATTAAGTCCAATTGTACGATATGGAAGCAATCTGCTACATTCTGAAATAGAGATTCCAAAGCCACATGGAGTAGAGTTTAAATTAAGCAACCCCTAAGGAAGACAAATTAATAAGACAACCATGAAACTAACCCCCCAAATGCGGAATCACGACCCAAGCCGCACAAATAAGTTGAACCGCGTGCAACACCCACAAACCCGGGCCCCAATCTGGGCACCTCAAGCACCAATTGGCCGACAAATGAAGCACGAGGGAAGCTCGTATCAGGGGGCAGTACCTCGTTCCCACGGCAGTGGCCACCACCAGCACAACCAAAGTCCATGGCAGCAATGAAGATGGAAGCACGATGAGAATCGACCCCCGGCAGCAGACACGGCCACCCCTCCGCCGCCACCCGAATCACTACTGTGCTCCATCTAAATGTAGGACGGAAACGACCTAGCCTGATTACCCATCATCCTCATTGCTTAAACCCTTAAAACCCTAGAAATGGGAGGGAGGAGAGATAGATCACAGACTCACAGGCGAGCCGAAACCCTTAAAACCCTTTCAATGAGGCATCGCTATTGTTGGCGATCACCGTGTGTATGCTTCAAGGTATCTCTATGGTTGTCAGCGATCACTGCCCATTGTTGTTGTGCTGCCATCAAGTGGATTTAGATTTGAGAATCACTAGATGAAGGTGGATGGTTTTCATGATATATTGAGCTCGGCCTAGAAAAACGCATATCACTTCGACAGATCCCTTTGTAATTCTGCCTGGTGCGTCTGACCATGACCAGGAAAGCACTGAGGGCCTAGCACTCCATCACATGTAGCAGTATCAAATCTGCAATGGGTGTCATCACTATGCTAATAGTACATAATTGATCTGGCATGGGACTCCAGGCAGTTATCTAATGACGAGCATTGCTTCCGCAATTTCCCGAAAGTTAGAAGCTTGCGTATTGGGGCACTGGGTTGTGCAATTTGGCACTATCCAGCGCGAGTGCAATGGATTAAAAAGGGTGAGGATTAAAGACGGCGCCTCCAGCATGAGATTCTTCCATACCAAGGCCGCTTCGCGCATATGATTTTCTTATATTCAAGAAATTGATCACGAGGGCTAGCTCTTCAGAGGACAAGAAAACAAACTGGAGCTAGTTTTGGATTTCTACCATAAACTCCTTGGCGAAATGACCTAGCAGACGTCTAGTCTCAACTTTGATGGCCTTGGATACAATAATCTATCTGACTTCCTGACTGGCCTTGAGAGGCCAATTAGCAAAGTGGAGGTTCTCGCTGCACTTAATGAGATGGATGATGATAAGGCACCAGGCTTCATGAATTTAAGGTGCTATTTTTTTGGTGCTGTTGGAACATAATCAAGCTTGAGGTTATGGTGGCAATCAAGAAGTTTGAAGCTCGAATATTTTTCTAACATCCATGCCTTAAACACTGCAACCTTAGTGCTCACCCCGAAGAGGGAAGGGGCCTCTGAACTGATGCTTTTTGACATATAAGCCTAATTCATGCCTTCGCGAAGCTGATTGCCAAGATCATGGCCAAGAGATTGCAACCCAAGATGGAGAAGCTGGTCTCGCCGTGTCAAAATGCCTTCATTAAGAAAAGATCCATCCTAGACGACTTTGCTTATGCGCAAGCATGGATGAAAACTCCCAAATCCCGCAAGTGCCCTGCAACCCTGATGTAGATGGATATTGCGAAAGCTTTCGATGACTTGTTGTTGGAATTCTTACTGCAATTGCTACGCTGGCGTGGCTTTGGCCGCCACTAGATGAACTGGGTGCCTGGCCTCCTCGGCTTAGCTACCACCAGGATCTTGGTGAATGACGACCTCTCCGACACCATCACACATTGCAGGGCCCTGAGGCATGGCGACCCTCTGTCGCCCCTCCTGCTTGGCATCGCTATGCACACTCTGGCAACCATCATTTACGGGGCTGTAGGCGAGGGGGTGTTCTTGCCCATTGGAAACCTTTGTATGCCTTTCCAGGTATCACTTTTCGCTATCGATGTCATCATCTTCATCAGCTCTAGCTTCTCTGAGCTCTACAACATAATGCTGCTTCTGAAGGTTTTTGAGAAGGTTGTGGGCTTGCACGTCACCTGGACGAAGAGTGCCACCACTCTAATTGGCTATACCGCCGAATATCTTGCTGCAAGCAACGCTGACATGACATGCCCCATTAGGCAATTTCCAGTCAGTTACCTTGGCATGCCTTTATCCGACATAGACTCTGGCGCAATGAATACCAGCATGCTTTTGACAAGCTGGAGAAGCATGTTACTACCTCTATAGTCAGGAGTAACATATGTGTGGTAACATGTAACAGTTCATTCATTAGGCTATAGACACATCTTGCCTTGATATGTGTGATGTTACTCATACTACTAGTAACTAGCTATGTTACTATTGTCCTCTTTTTCTTTATTTATTGCTTGCCACATCATCTACTTTATCTAGATATGTGTGATGTTACTATCTATGTTACTCCCATTGTGGGTAGTCTGATAGACCAAGGATATCGCCCTGCGGGGCGCATCGAATTGGTGTGGTCCGTCTTCTCAGCTATGATCTTGTTACAATTAATGGTGGTCCCTTCCCCGTCTGATTTTCCAAGAAGGTTGATAAAATTCGACAGGTGATTCCTTCGGGCAAAGAAGTCTAATGCCCCTGGCGGCAAGTGCCTTGTGCGGTGGAGAGAGCGTATCAGGTACTCCAATGGATGGAGTACTCCTGCTGCACCTTGCAGAGCACATCCGTTGGATGAAGTTTGTAGGTACATGATTAAAGTAGGATGCCTCATCCTTCCAATTTTGCAAAGAACACCCCATGTAATGATAGTATTAATTTAAAGTTTTCATCACCTAGCTTCAAAAAGATGTGCTGGCCCAGATTTGGAACAGAAAGAACACACACATCTTGTACCCCCGTACATGATTGTTTCATGCTGACGCTTTCAGCTTCATCAGTATTATATAAATTCGATATGAGCTAATATATGCTACAGGTAGCAGTATCATGGATTTTCCAAGATATAATATAGCTAGAAGAATGAACAAATATTCCCTTAGAGGTCCAGAACATGAACATTTAGTAACGTGATTTAACAAGGTAAAGCTACTTTAAAAGAAATGAAGAATAAACAAGTTCATGAACAATAATTTGAACTGGTGAATTTTGCACTAGAATTGTGAAGCCAACGTCAAGTGTAGTAGACACCTTTCTCAAATCAGAAGGGAACACATAAACCACTATCCATTGGCAATGCATTCCACCACTTTCAAATCTATCTTGGCATTTAAAAGCTAACAGTACAACAATATTATGCTCTTACACACCTTTTTATACAAAATATCATGAATGCTTTCTCAACAGCACTCATGACAATACACATAAAATCTACTATGAAGGGCATAACTAGAGTTGCAACTCAGATGTAATTTATAGCCCAAGGTAGCAGGTACACATATTGCACCAACATATTCAACTCTGTGTTTAAGTTGTAGCAGAAGTCTCCAGCATTGGATAGCACATGAACGAAAGGCATTTCTCATTCATGATTTAGCGCCAAATGTTAATATCCGCTCCCATGGGCTGGGTGTGCTGCAAAATATGAAACAAATTCTAATCAAATATTTGCAAAAACAATCAACATGCTTTATTCAAAAGGGAGCAAGATATAAAAAACCATTTAGCTGCCATGGCCAACCTGATTAATAGAACAATCTACAGATCTTGGACCTTTCTGGACACTGCTTCCTCTGCAAAGAAGGAAAAACCCTTAGCTGCAATCCCTGTTCAAGAATTCATTCGATTAACCAGTTTACTTGCCGATTAATCCCTACTCATAGGGTCACCGAGTAGCCAATAAACCGATAAATTGTCCGATTAGTTGATTAAATGGCTGATTAACTTGTCGATTAGCCTATTAATCCCCTACTTGCCAGCCAACCGAGCAGCTACCAGTTAACGATTTCCTCAACAATGGATGCAATCTACGAAAACCTAATAAAATATATATTACTTACAATCTAATTTACCTTTTCCTTTAATTTTGTTCATGACCTCCTCCAAACCCCTCTTCAATCTCTTACCACTGCCCTTTGTGTTTGCATCCTCCGGTGGATGAATTTTGATGATGCTCGGCAATGTCGTTCCAATGAAGGATTCAAACTCTTGAACTTTATTCTGCTCGTGAAGTGGCACCGTCTGCCTCAAGTGCGCAAGAGTATCAGAAATAATTTTGTGAAAGTATTACATCTTGTCCTCACAATGTTTAGCTGTATGCAATGCCGAGCTGAACATCGAGCATGTTTCTGAGTACAGTTTCTTGATGGTAGGTGAAAGAGATGTAGATGACCCCTCTAGCTCATGTCCATTAGCATCACAAGAAAGATGTCATGCAGCCATTTTAGACCACCTATGCAACACATATTGGCTAAGAATTTCATTACACCGATCATTTTTTAAAACAACAATGATGTGAGAGCACATGATGCCCAATGATTCAAACATTCGGCAAGTACATTGTGCAGCCTTCGTACTAGTGTTGTAGCAGACTACTCTTATCCTGCCGCTAAGGTTAGCAATGCTCATGGTTTGGACATCGCCAACCTGCTTAATAGTTTTTACATGACGACGATCCCTAGCAGCAACCACCTCACTTTGGAAAGAAACAAAAATGATGTGAGTGTACACATCTCTGCCATGAATGTCAATTCCCCAACAAGTTTCAAGTACTGGTAGGGTATGCATGCTAGAATTGTCCTCTTGCAGCTCTTTTTGCCGCTAGTCATTTGTTCTCATCGTAATTTCTTCTGTAATTCAGCTAGTCAGTTGTTTGGGTTCTTCACAGAGGATCAGACTAAGTTGTTCCAGGGGCAGCCTGATATAAGTAGTACTAAAAGTGAGATCCAGTTTGGGTCACTAACTTTTTTGGTGCCAAGTTTACAGAAAGTATCAAATGCTATTACCACTAGTAGAAAAAGGGCCATTTGTCCCGGTTCTAGAGGGCCTTTAGTCCCGGTTCCAAGGGTCGTTACTAAAGCCTCCCTCCTTTAGTCCCGGTTCTTACACGAACCGGGACTAATGGCCGTCCACGTGGCCGCTGTCTGGAGCTCCACCTTTAGTCCTGGTTGGTAACACCAACCGGGACTAAAGTTAAATTTACAAAAAATCTGTCATCGATTTTTTTTTTAAATTCAATTTTCAAATTTCTAAATTATTTTCCAATTTAATCTCTAATCACCCCTCATCACTGCTCAATTTAACCTCTAATCTCCCCTCATCATTCCAAATCATCTAACTTCCCAGCCGGTCACCCATCCTCTCACTACTCCAGCCTGAGCACGCTTAACTTCCAGGTTCTATTCCTCCTTGTTTCCAAGTCTGCATTTGTTGTTTTCCTAACAATTGTAAGATGTCAATCCTATTAACCCCCGGGAGTTTAGCTTGAGCATGAAGTCACACGTTCCACTGTTTGAGTTTGAAACTATTATCCAAAAATAATAATTATTTAGTAACACTAATATTTCTTAAATAAGTAGTTTGACCATTGTTTGACCATGGTTTGACCAGATTTGACCAAAATTCAAAAAATTGAAATAATTATTTAGTAACACTAATATTCTTGAATAATTATGTAGTAACACTAATATTTCTTGAATAAATAGTTTGACCAGATTTGACCAAAATTCTAAAAACTGTAATTATTATTTAGTAACACTAATATTCTTGAAAGATTATTTAGTAACACTAATACTTCTTGAACCATAGTTTGACCAGATTTAACCAAAATTAAAAAAAAACTGAAATTTGAGCATAACTTTTTTCCTTTTAGAATTTGAGGATTCTAAAAATTTGCAAATAGGCCATAGGCCGTCAAATTCGGATGCGGATTTTCGTACTCAACATTTTGATATATTATACGGTTTTCTTCAACATCGTATGCAAAAGTTATAGCTGTTTTACTTTTTATGACACTTTTTTGCAAAACATGTCCAAATTTAAGTTTTTTAGTTTTCCTAACTAGTAGATGTAGTAATATAACTACATATCGAAGGATTTTATTTTTTGAAGTTTTTATCACGAACTGGGACTAAAGGGCATTAATCTTTAGTCCTGGTTTGAGATACGAACCCGGTTCGTGTCTCAAATCGGGACTAAAGGGCTCATTTGAACCGGGACTAATGCCCTTAGCCGCGCGAACCGGGACCAATGCTCACATTAGTCCCGGTTCGTGACTGAACCGGGACTAATGGGCTTATTTGGCCCGAACGAAAGTCATGTTTTCTACTAGTGTACTAAAGGCTATGTTCATCATCCAAAACCAACATATGGCCATACAAAGGATCTTGCTTGCAGCAATAAAAAGGGAACTGTAACATGTAGCTTACCAAATGCCGAGCCAGTGTTGTTCAATAGATTTCCTGCTGTTATTCTCAGGAATACTAGTGTGAAGCTTCTGTTCCTTTAGCTGTGCTGTCAGCAATTTAGAGGAGACTAAAGAACCGGCTCCTTCAGTTGGCCCTGTGGAAAATGCAAACACTGAAGTGGCTACAGCCTACATCTCATGAAATCAACATAAAGGGGCCATGGATCAGGCAAGTATGAAAGCGAAGGTCCCCTTGATCATGGTCTTCAATCCTCAGAACCAGGCGTGGAAGCCTGTGAACAGTTTCAAGGATTTGTACAAGGATCAGTGGTACATTGCCGGGCTGCCACATCCAGGTACGTAAGATACCATGTAAACTCTTGATGCAAGGAAAGTTTTGTAGCTTTCAGCTTTTTGCATCTTGGCTGTGTAAAACTGTTTGATGAAAGGTAGTGTTTGTATGCACTTGCAATGCGAAATTATATTCACTTTTTCATTCTGAAAAAATACCAACGAAATGTAAGACACAGCCCAATATATGACTATGTGGTCGATTCTGTTGGATTAATTAGGACTAGTTGGCGCACCGTCAATAAAATAAGAACATGATAATGCTAATGTGATCAAACCTGATAAGCCAGTTAGTAAAAACTTCATTACTCTGTCTGGTGTTGTTAAAGGACTTCAGCAGTGTAAAGGAGCAGTGTAAAGGAAGGGATTGGTGCTTTATATATAAAGTGGGGCGAAAGCCTTTTTCGGTAATATGCAAACGGATGCACATGAAGTAATCGAACATTATTCTTCTATAGAAAATGATAATCATCCCTACATGATTTGTTAGTAGTATGGTGTACAAGCAAAATCTTAAAGTTGCGCAAAATATATACTGAAAATAATTTTTGAAAGTACAAAGGGCCCCGGATTCTGGTTTCGCCCCAGGCCCCTAAAATCTCAGGACCGGCCCTGCAACGAATGAACCAGGGTATTTATGTAAAACATTTATCCTTAAGATAGGGGAGAGCCCCCCACTCGCACTCCATTCTCCAGAAATTATATAATTATAGGAGGGGAGGTAAGGCAGGGGAGAGTAGCCTCACCCAAGACACAAACTCCAAGCAAAAAGTCTCAAAAACTATAAAACAAGAGGAAGAGATAGAAAAAGGTGTTAACTAATACTCCCTCCGTTCCTAAATATTTGTGTTTCTAGACATTTCAAATGACTACTACATATGGATGTATGTAGACATATTTTAGAGTGTAGATTCACTCATTTTGCTCCGTATGTAGTCGCTTGTTGAAATGCCTAGAAAGACAAGTATTTAGGAACGGAGGGAGTAGATTATAGAACTGACAGAATCAGAAATGAGATTGTGTAAACTATGTTTAATCCTGTGCCTAATGAAGGAGAAATCCTCTAGCCGCCGCCAGCCCCGCGACCGGTTCTCATGGCGTCCATGTGAGTTGTTCTCCACCTAGACGAAACAAGAGATATGCATGAACATAAGATCCGCCATGTGCATGTATCCATATGGTTTTTTCTGACAAATTTGAAACGTTCTTTTTGTGTGCGGTGTGAGGGATACAATGTGTCATCCTAGCTAGGTTCCTTCTAGGAGATTGCTCACATGTCTGAAATACAAACCACATGAAGGAAAAGGAGCTAATAGGTCAATGATGCCCAGCATGTAACCCATGAACTCACATGTAGAGATATACAACTAATGGGCATATGTTGTATGTTAGGTACCAGATGTCTCCCTCACGATCTATTGGATACAAGTTGTATTACAGGCAATCAAGCAGCAATGGAAGTACATGATTTGGGGAATCAGGAAGAACAGGAGGAAGAGGGCCAGAGGTAAGAGAAGGGAGCCGTCCGTGCCGTTTTGCCTGATCCTACGCAGATACCTCGTCCAGCGCTTGGATCCTGCTATTTGTAGTAGTTGGGGCTGTAGCTGCTCCGACGGCAAGGCAGCTGGGTCTAGCCCATAGCCGGCCAATGATAGCATGGATGCTGACATCCCCTCCTTCTTAACAACCGGCTTGCCCCCAAGCCGGTGCCGTTTCTCCGCTGATTTCATAGGAGTGTTTCCTTGTAAACACCAACCTGAGCATATGCATAGTGCAATAAGCAAGCCGAGAAATAGAGAAGGTACTTGCAAGCCTTGAACATTTGCAAAGTTCAATCCTCCTAGATCCCATTGCTCACAAGAAGAAAGTGCTGACAGAACTAACTTTACTGCACAATGTTCATTGCCTTGTACTCCCTCATATTTGAACGCCTTGGAGATGTTTTTTTTTTCGAAAAGGGGGGACTCCCCGGCCTCTGCATCAGAACGATGCATACGGCCACATTTATAAATAAATAAAGTAGTTCAACAATGTCTTGCAGTCTGCAACAAAATGAGAAGCTGGCTCACAAAGAGCAACAAAAGCAAAAAAGGCCGAAAAGCCACAACCGCTGGCATAAGATAGATAGGTAAACTAATCGCCTATCCTATTACATGACCGCCAGCCAAACCGGTTGAAGATATCCCGCGCTACCATCTCCCACGGAGAGATCCAGTAACCAAACGCTCCCTGGCTTCCGTCGGAGTGAGTAAGGACCACATACGGATTAGCGCAGTAGCCTGGAATAAAACCTGCAAAAAATGAATAGTTGTTGTTCTGTTAAAAGCCAAATCATTTCTGCAGTTCCAAATTGCCCATAACAACGCACACGCTCCTACGCGAATTTGTCTAGCTGTTTCAGACTCTATCCCAACAAGCCACGTTCCAAATAACGACCTGACCGAATTCGGAGGAGTAATGTTAAAGGCAATTTGCACCGAGCACCACAATACCCTCGCCAACGGGCAATCAAAGAAGAGGTGCTTGATAGTTTCATCCGAATCACAGAAACTACACCTAGTAGAGCCTGTCCAGTTGCGCTTAACCAAATTATCTTTCGTTAAGATGACTTGTTTATGTACAAACCACATAAACACTTTGATTTTCAGAGGAACCTTAACTTTCCAAACATGTTTGGAACTAGGAATAACACTAGAATTGATGACATCAATGTACATCGACTTGACTGTGAATTCCCCAGATCTAGTAAGCTTCCAACACAACTGATCGGGCTGATGAGTAAGCTGAACCTCCATCAGTCTACTCACCAGATGAAGCCAAGCTTCCCACCAGTCTCCAACAAGCACCCTCCTAAACTGAATATTAAGGGGAGTGGGCTGCAAACTCGTTGCAACCAGAGCATCGCGTCGCTGCACAATACGATATAGCAACGGATACTGAAGCGCCAACGGCGTTTCCCCCAGCCAAGAGTCCTCCCAGAAGCGAGTGTTATTGCCATCACCAACAATAAACTTTGTTCTATTAAAGAAAGTAGTTTTGACTCTCATTAGCCCTTTCCAGAACGGCGAATCAGTCGGTCTGACTATCACCTGCGACAAAGTCTTTGAGTGCAGATACTTGTTACGCAGAATCTGCGCCCAAGTTGCTTCAGTCTCAGCTGCTAACTTATATAGCCACTTACTGAGAAGGCATCTGTTCTTGACCTCAAGATTCTCAACACCAAGACCCCCTTGGTCTTTGGGTCAGCAGATGACATCCCATTTGGCTAAACGGTACTTCTCTTTAGTTCATCACTCTGCCAGAAGAAACGGGACCGATAGAAGTCCAGCCTTTTCCTAATTCCAACTGGTACTTCAAAAAAGGAAAAAAAGGAACATAGGCAGACTCGTGAGCACCGAATTAATGAGAATCAACCGGCCTCCATACGACATGAGTTTGCCCTTCCAGCAGCTCAGTTTCTTCTCAAACCAATCCTCGATACACTTCCATTTGCTGTTTGTCAACTTACGATGATGAATAGGGATACCTAGGTAAGTGAACGGAAGTGCTCCCAATTCGCAACCAAACAATTGCTTATATGCATCTTGTTCCTCTTTGGCTCTCCCAAAACAGAACAACTCACTTTTATGGAAGTTAATCTTCAGACCGGTCAATTGCTTGAAAAGGCACAACACTAGCTTCATATTTCTCGCATTTGCCAAGTCATGCTCCATAAAGATGATTGTATCATCAGCGTACTGCATGATGGACACCCCACCATCAACTAGATGAGGCACCAAGCCACCTACTTGGTCGGCCTCCTTTGCCCTACCTATCAAGATTGCCAACATGTCAACGACAATGTTGAACAGGATAGGAGACATTGGATCACCTTGTCTCAGGCCCTTGTGTGTCTGGAAATAATGACCTATATCGTCATTCACTTTAATTCCAACACTCCCTTTTTGCGTGAAGGATTCAACTTGTCGTCTCCAAGTGAAAGGATCGATATGGTTGACTAGAGGGGGGGGGGGTGAATAGGAAACTAACAATTTTTAGCTTTTCTTTAGCAATTTAAACTTTGCATCAAAATAGGTTGTCTAGATATGCAACTGGATGAGCAATCTATATGATGCAACACGAATAGGAACACAAGCAAGCAAGATATATGAAACAAATAAGCTACACAAGTAAAGGCACAAGATAACCAAAAGTGGAGACGGTGGAGACAAGGATGTGTTGCCGAAGTTCCTTCCCTTTGAGAGGAAGTACGTCTCCGTTGGAGCGGTGTGGAGTCACAATGCTCCTCAAGAAGCCACTAGGGCCACCGTAATCTCCTCACGCCCTCACACAATGCGAGATGCCATGATTCCACTATTGGTGCCCTTGGAGGCGGCGACCGAACCTTTACAAACGAGGTTGGCGCAATCTCCACAACTCAATTGGAGGCTCCCAACGACACCACGAAGCTTCACCACAATGGACTATGGCTTTGCGGTGACCTCAACTGTCTAGGATGCTCAAACACCCAAGAGTAACAAGATCCGCAAGGGATTAGTAGGGGGAATCAAATATATCTCGGTGGAAGTGTAGATCGGGGCCTTCTCAACCACTCCCGAGCAAATCAACAAGTTTGGTTGGCTAGGGAGTGAGATCGGGCGAAAATGGAGCTTGGAGCAATAATGGAGCTTTAATGGTGGAAGAGGTGAGTCAACGGGGAAGAAGGAGACCCTTTATATAGTGTGTGGAAAAGATCCAACCGTTACCCACCTACCAGCCCGCGGCCAGCGGTACTACCGCGCATGGCCAGCGCTACTACCGCAAGGCCGCGCGGTAGTGCGGTACTACCGTACCACCCTACGGTACTGCCGCGACCCCCAGCCAGGGAAACAGATGCAAGCTGGGGCGGTACTTCCGCACGCGCGGTACTACCGCGCCCTCAGCGCGGTACTACCGTGAGGCAAAAAGTCCCGATAGGGGGAAGGGGAACTTCCGTGCATACTTCCACAAAAGAACGGAAGTAGCAAAAACTCGACACAGTAGTACTGCCGAGGGGCGGTACTACTGCCTGACCGCCTAGCGCGGTAGTACCGCACGGCGAAAGCGGTACTACCGCGGCAGGTGCGGATGTAAAAAATTACATCCGCTCCTACTACCGCAACCGGGCGGCACTAGCCTGGTGGGCAGCGGTAGTACGGCTCCAGGGGAGCGGTACTACCGTGAGCACCAGCGGTACTACCGTGCCACTGCGCGGTACTACCGTGGATGCCCACGGTACTACCGTTGATCCTGGAGCGGTACTACCGCAACCACACAAGCAGCCAGTCAACTATGGCAGGAAAACGGAGGAAGCTCCAAGGAAGAAGGAGGGGATAAAAGGAGACGTGTACGTGATGATTCCACCCAAACCTTTCCAATGCGGACCCCCTCTTAATAGTACGGCTTTCCTACGACTCAAATCCACCAAAAGGAAACGTAGAAAAGACGCCGTCTTCGTCAGTCTTTGAGGGGCACCCAATCGTCTTGTGCCTAGCAGAGAAGAGTCTGGAAAGCTCATGGCACACGATTAGTCCGCAAAAGCGTTGTCATCAATCACCAAAACACTTAGGGATAAATATGACCTTACAATCTCCCCCTTTTTGGTGGATTGATGACAAAACGGGATTTGCAAAAGGAAAAATACTATTGAGTAAAAGCAAACCCCTCCTCTCTATAGTATAGACGGGCTCCCCCTGAATGTGTGCCACCTAGATGAGCACGAAAGCTAGGAATCGAGCTCCCCCTATATTATAGAGACAAGGCAAATTTATCACTAGACAAGATAGTACTGACATAAGATAACTAAGATAAATAGAGTGCTTAACTAAGATAGATAGAGTGCATATGTCTTACACCATATGGAGGAAAGCTCTCGGAAGCACAAACTGAACTAAAGCAAGCGAGGTCCAAACGACAAAGCAAACAAAGCAAACAAGCACACCAAACACAACGCAAATCCCTACACTCTCCCCCCCTTTGGCATCGAGACGCCAAAAAGGCAGAGAGGACACCTACAACACAAGTGGTGGCTCAAGCAGAGAAGTCGTCCCACTGCTCCTCGTGCTCCTCGTCAGACTCGGCGGCGGGGATAGTCTCCTCCATGTCATCCTCTGAACTGGTCCACTTGTAGCCCTGCTTAGTCATCCAGGCAGCCTCAGGAGTGATGACGTCCTCAGACCCGCCAGACACATCCTCTCCAAAGAGCCTCATCACCTTCTTGTCACGGCGGTGACTCTGCTTGTCAGACACGTGAGCCCTGTACTGTCCCTTCGCCTGCATGCAAAAGAGAGTCTTCATCTTGTCCTTCAGCTTCTTGGCCCATGATGGCTCAGAGGAAGAAGTGGTGGACCTGGCAGCATGGTCCTCAGCAGCACGGTCCTCAGCACGGTCCTCAGCAGCCTCCCCCTGACCAGCAGCCCTCCTAGCAGAAGATGCCTCAGCACGAGTAGTGGTGTTGGCCCAGTTGGGCTTGACGCGGAGGCAGATGGACTCATGGCGGATCCAGTCTGGAGCAAGGAACTCATCACCTGGATACGTCTTCTCCCAAGTGGTAGAGAGCAGCAGAAACAGGTACGGTCCATAGATAGGAACCTTGCGAGTGAACACCGCAAACCGAAGCTCACACCACATGATGTGAGAGACATCAAGTGGCTGAGTCTGAGAAGTACGTGCCTCTGCACACAAGAGCAACATGTCCACTAGATATGCATGAACCTTGTCCTTGTCGCCAATGCGTGGGAACAGAGTGTTGCGGAAGATGCGATGCATGATATCCAGAAAAGAGTTCAACACCCAAGTAGACTTTCCATTAGGGAGTACCTTCTCAACAAGGAAGGGCTGAAGCAGGTTCTTGTTGGCAGACTCAGAGTTGGCATGGGGGCGGACGCCAACGGGGGTGTGAAGCCCATCATCAGGAATGTGCAGCAGATCCATGAACTCCTTCCAAGTAGCAGACAGCTGACGGCCATTGGTCATCCAAGTCATCCTCCGGTCCTCCCCGGGATGAAAGTACACTGAGGCAAAGAACTGACAGATAAGCTCAGGGTCATAGTCAAGGTGAAAGGAGATCACCGGCTCAATAGCAAACTGCTCCACCAAGTCCAGAGCCTCTCCAAAATAGTCACGAAACTTGTCCTTCCGCATGTGATACATATCTATCCACTTGACATCCACGAAGGTGTTTTGCTTGCTCTTGATCACATCCAGATAGATGAGAACCTGTTGCTTGGTCCAGAACATCTCGATGCCTCTGAGGGTAGCCCGAGGATTCACATAGGGATTGATCTTCCGGCGCTCGACATACTCAGTGGTTGAAATCTCGTCCATCCCCTTAGCCGGTTCCTTTTGCTTGCTGGCAGTGGACTTCACAGTGCGCTTGGGGGCATTGGAGCCCTCTGGGGCTTCATCTTGGGGGTTGCGCAAACGCTTGGAGCCAGTGTCACGATTGGGATTGGAACGGCGAGAGCCACCACCTGAGACACAGAACGCAAAACACCCACAACATCCAAGAGAGATTAATGCAAAGATCACAACAAAGACAAGTGAAACAAGTAGAAAGCACACATGATACATGCCTAGAGAGAGATTTGAACCCTACGGTAGTACGACCAAGAGCTGCGGAGCTAAGAGAGTAGTACGGCTCGTAGACGCGGTAGTACCGTGCAGGAGCACGGTAGTACCGGGTGTAGGAGCGGTAGTACGCCCTTAGCACCGCGGCCGGCGCGGTAGTACCGCGTCCGCGGAGCGGTAGTACCGCTCGGTGCGGTAGTACCGCGAGAGCGGTAGTACCGCACATCGGGCACGGTAGTACCGCGCCGCATCAGATCTGAACTTGTTCAAATCTGAGAAAGCCCGCGAAACCACGGCGGTACTACGGTAGGACAAAGCTACCACAAGACAGCATATCAAGTATCTTTCCTACGCATCACGACTCTCCTACTTCCTACTCTTGCATAGATTTGGCCTAAAATCTCAAGAACAACAAGTTTCTCCCCAAAAACCTAGAAGCAAGAGAGCAGCCAAGAAAAAGAGGGATTTGGGGAAAAACCTTGGTCCATGGCAAGAGGAAGTGGTGGGGAACGATCCCACCGGTCGGAATCCGAGGAGAGTGGCCGGAGACGGAGATCCGGCGAGGGCCTCCGGCGCCGTTCTTGAGAGGGAGAGACATGGAGAGAGAGACAGTGAATGGGTATGGGGAGTGGTAACTCCCCTGCCCGAGTCATAACCCGCACGCGCCCTTGACGGCGCGGTAGTACCATGCCCAGACACGGTAGTACCGCATGGTGCGGTAGTACCGTTCTGTGGCGCGGTAGTACCGTGCCTCCCAAGCGGTAGTACCGCGCCCAGACGCGGTAGTACCGTGGGCTCAAGAAGATGCACGTTTCGAGCTCGAAAAAAAAACTGATCTTTGCACAAACTACTCCGAGCCAACACAACACCACAAGACCACGCAACACACAAAACCAGAAAGGCACACGACAAACGAACCAACCATGAGACACCACCTCTCCAAAAGAGAGGGCGGTGGCCGTAGCCACCTATGTTTGAGTCAATTGGTATGGCACCGCGAAGAATTATCCTTGGGTCCATGACCAAAACTTGTCTTTGAAGCACAAGTACCATCAAAAATGGCTAATGTGAAAAACTTGATTGATTTATGCATATTGGGGGGAGGGAGAGTTCATTGAGAGAACATCACTCCCCCTATGTCCATGCCTACATCTAAATAGGACAACACGTTGAGTATGGTGGGGTGTGCAAGGGTTCAAGCAACATTGCTCGAATCAATGATATTTAGCTCATGCCTTAACTCGCGAAATCTTGCTTCATTCAAGGGCTTCGTGAAGATATCTGCAAGGTTATCATGAGTGTTGACGTAGTTGAGCTCGATCTCTCCTCGCCTAATGTGATCCCGGATGAAGTGATACCGGATCTCAATATGCTTCGTCTTGAAGTGTTGCACCGGGTTGAGAGAGATCTTGATGGCATTTTCATTGTCACACCAAAGAGGAACTTTGTCACAAGTGACACCATAATCCTTTAAAGTTTGCCTCATCCATAAGAGTTGTGCACAACAACTACCGGCCGCAACATACTCCGCTTCGTTGGACGAGAGAGACACACAACTTTGCTTTTTGGAAGACCAACTTACCAAAGAGTAACCAAGGAATTGGCACCCTCCGGAAGTGGACTTCCTATCCACTTTGTCTCCCGCCCAATCGGAATCCGAGTACCCTACAAGCTTGAAGTTTGATCCTCTTGGGTACCATAAGCCAAAGTTTGGGGTATGAGCCAAATATCGAAAGATTTGTTTGACCGCCACATAGTGACTTTCCTTAGGTGCTGCTTGAAACCGTGCACAAATTCCCACACTCAACATGATGTCCGGTCTAGATGCACTAAGGTAAAGCAAGGATCCAATCATGGAACGATATACCTTTTGATCCACCACTTTACCATTGGGATCTAAGTCAAGTTGGCACTTGGTGGGCATTGGAGTGGAAGCCGGCTTGACGTCACTTAGCTTGAATCTCTTGAGCATGTCTTGAGTGTATTTGGATTGATTGATGAAGGTTCCTTCTCTTCTTTGCTTCACTTCAAACCCTAGAATGAACTTCAACTCCCCCATGGAGGACATCTCGAACTTTGAGGTCATGAGAGCGGCAAATTCCTCATTGAAAGCTTTGTTAGGAGAACCAAAGATAATATCATCAACATATAATTGGCACACAAACAACTCCCCTTTGACCTTCTTAGTAAAAAGAGTGGGGTCGATTATCCCAACTTCAAACCCACGGTCTTGTAACAACTCGGTAAGGTGGTCATACCACGCACGTGGGGCTTGTTTAAGGCCATAGAGTGCCTTATCGAGTTAATACACATGATCGGGAAAGTAGGGATCCTCGAACCCGGGGGGTTGCTTGACGTACACCAATTCATTAATGGGACCATTAAGAAACGCACTCTTCACATCCATTTGATGTAACTTAAAGTTATGATGAGAAGCATATGCAATCAACATGCGAATGGATTCAAGGCAAGCAACGGGAGCAAAGGTTTCACCGTAGTCGATGCCCTCGACTTGGGAGTAGCCTTGTGCTACCAAACGAGCCTTGTTGCGAATGATTATCCCATGGGCATCTTGCTTGTTCTTGAATATCCACTTGGTTCTAATGACATTGTGGTTCCCCGTTGGCCTTGGCACCAATCTCCACACTTTGTTGCGCTCGAAGTTGTTGAGTTCTTCGTGCATGGCATTGAGCCAATCCGGATCTTCTAGCGCCTCATAGACCTTGAGGGGTTTCACACAAGAGACAAACGCGTGATGCTCACAATAATTTTCTAATTGTCTACGAGTGCTTACCCCCTTTCTTAAGCTTCCAAGCACATTCGTCATGAGATGATCCTTGGTGGAGAGCTTGGAAGCAACCTTGGTGGCACGACGCTCTAATTCCTCCTCGGTGGTGAGTTGAGGAGCGGTTACTTGATCATCTTGAGCGCCGTCATGAACTTGTTCATGATCTTGAACTTGCTCGGGGGAGAGAACTTGACCTTGGGCATCACTTGGTGTGTCCACACCGTCTTGAGTATGATCTAGCCCTTGGTCTTGTTCATGAGGTTGAGGGCCTTCACTTTGTTCTTCGGAAGCGTGTGGGCCTTGGGTTGGTGATGGCTCCACTTGAGTGGAGCATTGTCCTTCTCCTTCGGCCACAAGGGGTTCCTCAATGGGTAGGATGAAACCAACACCCATTCTTCTTATGGCTTGGGGAGGAATTTCATCACCTACATCACAAGTGCCACTTTTCTCCACTTGGGAGCCGTTATTCTCATTAAACTCCACGTTACACGTCTCCTCAATAAGTCCCGTGGATTTATTGAGGACACGGTAAGCACGAGAGTTTGTAGCATAGCCAACAAATATGCCCTCATAAGCTCTAGCCTCAAATTTAGACAACCGAACACCTTTCTTGAGAATGAAACACTTACACCCGAATACCCGGAAGTACTTGAGGTTGGGCTTGTTACCGGTGAGTATCTCATATGGAGTCTTGTTCAAGCCCTTGCGGAGGTAGAGCCGATTGGATGCATGACACACGGTGTTGATGGCTTCGGCCCAAAAGTTGTACGGAGACTTGAACTCCGCCATCATGGTCCTTGCCGCATCCATCAACGTCCGGTTCTTCCTCTCCGCAACACCGTTTTGTTGAGGGGTGTATGGTGCGGAATATTGATGCTTGATTCCCTCATCACTAAGAAATTCATCCAAGGTGTAGTTCTTGAACTCGGTGCCGTTGTCACTTCTTATTGTCAAGATCTTTGCATTGTGTTGACGTTGTGCTTCATTTGCAAAGTCGATGACGGTTTGTTGGGTCTCGCTCTTCCTCTTGAAGAAATACACCCACGTGTACCTTGAGTAGTCATCCACAATCACCAAGCAATACTTCCTACCTCCAAGACTATAAAAGGATGGAGGCCCAAAGAGATCCATGTGAAGGAGCTCCAAAGGCCTCTTTGAATAAATGATAGTCGTGGGAGGGTGAGCCTTCTCATGTAGCTTTCCTTCGATACAGGCACTGCAAGCACGATCTTTAGCAAAACTAACATTCGATAGTCCACGGACATGGTCCCCCTTTAGGAGACTTTGCAAAGATCTCATATTGACATGGGCTAAACGGCGATGCCAAAGCCATCCCACATCAACTTTAGCCATTAGGCATGTCGCGGTCTTAGTGAGTTGCTCCGAGAAGTTAATCACATATAGACCATTCTCGACATGCCCAACAAAGGCTACTTTAAGAGTCTTGCTCCACAAGAGGGCCACGGTATCGATATCAAAGAAAGTGGCAAAGCCCATGATTGCAAGTTGACGAACGGAAAGTAAATTGTATGCAAGGGACTCAACAAGCATGACCTTCTCGATCGTGAGATCATGAGAGATGACAACCTTGCCAAGTCCCAATACCTTAGAAGATGAGGCGTCACCCCACTCGACATTGGTGGGCATAGATGGAGCCTTGTGCACGTCCACCACCAAGTCCTTGCTTCCGGTCATATGATTTGTAGCTCCGCTATCGAGCAACCATGATCCACCACCAGAAGCAAACACCTACAAGAGATCAATGCTTGGTTTTAGGTACCCATTTTGTAATGGGTCCTTTAATGTTAGTAACAAGGGTCTTAGGAACCCAAATAGACCATTCAATGTACTCATGAAGAGAACCAACAAATTTGGCATAAACATGCCCATCACTAGCATGGCACAACACATAAGAAGGATTAAAATCACCGGCTTTGTTGGGAGAGGTGACATTGTCCTTCTTGACTTTGTTCTTCTTCTTATCCTCGGGGACACTCTCTCCCGCCCTCACAAAGGTTTGCATGAGGGGAGGAGGTCGTTTGGTCTTGTCATTCTTCTTCTTGTTCTTGGAGTCGGGGACGTACCCAACCCCTTCCTTCGCCACACCTCCCTTTTGGTTGATCAATAGATCGTTGAGGTTCTTCTTGCCTTGTATGCAAGTCGCAAGACCTCTCTCAAGTTGCGCCTTCAACTTAGCATTTTCCTCAACAAGATGCATATGCTCACAACACGGGTTAGTAGCATTTGCATTATCAATTAAAACCATATGAGGAAAAGTTGCTTTCTCCTTAGTTAGCTTCACTTGGAGTTGATCATGAGACTCCTTGAGACTAGCGTGAATACCCTTCAAGGCCTTGTGGGCCTTGTCAAGTGTATCAAACTCCTCTTTGAGTCTAGCAAGATCAACCCCGAGTTTGGCCTTCTCGGAATTTAGCACACGAGAAACAACGAGGGCATGATCATAATCTTTCTCTAACTTAGCATGATCAACGTTGTGTGACTCCTCAAGAGCCAAACGAAGACCACGCTCTTCCTCAAGAGCATTGGAAAGATCCGAAATCTCATCGACATAGTCACGACTATGCCCTTCCATCTTCGAGATGGTGTCTTCGTGAGCCTCGATCATGTCATTGGCCTCACCAAGTTGTTCCAAGAGAGCAACAAAGTGCTTCTTGGATTTTCCCTTGAGTTTGCCCATAAAGGACTCAAACTCATTAGCCTCCACATTAGCTCCCTCAACTTCATTAATGCTATCCGATGGGGAAGGATGATTAATGATGGTAGTTTTGATGTTGGAGGTTACCTTGTTGGTGGCTTTAGCCATGAGGCACTTGGCGGTGATGCTCTCGTTGGGTGAGTCGAAGAGAGACACTCGTGACGTTGTTGCAATGGCAACGGAGGCCATGGCAACCAACTCATCATCTTCATCATCCTCATCATCCTCATTGTACTCTTCTTGCACAACCAAGGCCTTGGGAGGAGTCTTCTTGGTGAAGTTGTTCTTGTTGGGGAACGACTTGGCCTTGTCCTTTCGGATGAGTTTGCCACCATTGTCTTCCCTCTTCTCATACGGGCATTCCGCAACGAAATGACTCACGTTGCCGCAATTGTAGCAAGTCCTTACACGTTGCTTGCCCCTTGTGCCACTCGAGTTGTTTTTGCTAAAGTTGGGCCTCGAGTTTTTCTTGCTCCAAAATTGCCTTGAAGCAAGTGCCATATGTTCATGATATGCATACTTTGTATCTTCGGGGTTGCTCTCCTCTTCTTCCTCTTCTTCTTCTTCCACGGTGAGCTTGGCCTTCAATGCAAGGTTAGGCTTCTTTGCCCGTTGAGAACGGAGCACCGCATTGTCGGCGGTCTTGTCCAAAATGTTCATGGCCACAAACTCATCCAACACTTCGCTTGAGGTCAAAGTGTGGAAGTCCGGTCTTTGGCGAATGACGGAGGACATGGCCTTGTGGTAGGGCATGATTACCTTGAGGAAGATCCAATTGTCATCCGTGTCCTTGCTCCCGTGATCTCGTAGTGAGACCGCGAGTTTGGTGACTCTCCGATAAAGCTCACGAGGTTCTTCATCTTCCTTCATTGCAAACTCATTGGCCTCATCTTGTACCACTTCATAGTTGGAGCGTTGAATGCTTGTGCTTCCCCGGTAGAGAGACACGACACAATGCCATGCATCTTTGGCCAAGGCGAAGGGACGAAGATGAGGTAGGTCTTCGGGTGGAATTGCATCTTGAATGATGAAGAGAGAATTCTCATTGAATTGATTGTCCGCGGCTTCTCGAGGAGTGAAGTTGCTTGGATCATGTGGATAGAAACCTTCTTCAATGATTCTCCAAAGGTTAGTGTTCACATGATTTAAATGAAATTTAAAGCGGTAAATCCAAGAATCAAAATCCTCATTTTTCACAATCTTAGGAGGAGGACCAGCATGATTCAAATGAGTAGAAGGAACCGGTCCACCATAAACAAGTGGTGGTTCCACATGGGCAAAGATGCCGGTGCCATTCTTGCCACTCGAAGGAGCCTTTTCACTACTAGCTTCCCCCTTGTCGGGGATAGCATCCGACACCTTGTTGGCGGGATCCCCCACTTTCAACGGTGCGGTGGATAGTTTAAGCCCCTCAAGAAATTTAGTAAACATGCTTTCAACTTCGGTCGTCATGGAGGTTTTCAATGTCTCCAAGGCTACATTGAACTCCTCACGAGAGACCGAAGTTCCCCCATCGCCCGTAGACGAGATAGGATTCACACTGGAGTGTTCCTCCGCTCCGTCTATGGTATCAACCATACTCTTCGGACGGTAAAGTCCTTAATAAAGAGACGAGGCTCTGATACCAATTGAAAGGATCGATATGGTTGACTAGAGGGGGGGGGTGAATAGGCAACTAACAATTTTTAGCTTTTCTTTAGCAATTTAAACTTTGCATCAAAATAGGTTGTCTAGATATGCAACTGGATGAGCAATCTATATGATGCAACACGAATAGGAACACAAGCAAGCAAGATATATGAAACAAATAAGCTACACAAGTAAAGGCACGAGATAACCAAAAGTGGAGATGGTGGATACGAGGATGTGTTGCCGAAGTTCCTTCCCTTTGAGAGGAAGTACGTCTCCGTTGGAGCGGTGTGGAGGCACAATGCTCCCCAAGAAGCCACTAGGGCCACCGTAATCTCCTCACGCCCTCACACAATGCGAGATGCCGTGATTCCACTATTGGTGCCCTTGGAGGCGGCGACCGAACCTTTACAAACGAGGTTGGGGCAATCTCCACAACTCAATTGGAGGCTCCCAACGACACCACGAAGCTTCACCACAATGGACTATGGCTTTGCGGTGACCTCAACCGTCTAGGATGCTCAAACACCCAAGAGTAACAAGATCCGCAAGGGATTAGTAGGGGGAATCAAATATCTCTCGGTGGAAGTGTAGATCGGGGCCTTCTCAACCACTCCCGAGCAAATCAACAAGTTTGGTTGGCTAGGGAGTGAGATCGGGCGAAAATGGAGCTTGGAGCAATAATGGAGCTTTAATGGTGGAAGAGGTGAGTCAACGGGGAAGAAGGAGACCCTTTATATAGTGTGTGGAAAAGATCCAACCGTTACCCACCTACCAGCCCGCGGCCAGCGGTACTACCGCAAGGCCGCGCGGTAGTACTGCTTGCAACCAAGCGTTACTACCGCCGCACGGTAGTGCGGTACTACCGTACCACCCTACGGTACTGCCGCGACCCCCAGCCAGGGCAACAGACGCAAGCTGGGGCGGTACTTCCGCACGCGCGGTACTACCGCGCCCTCAGCGCGGTACTACCGTGAGGCAAAAAGTCCCGATAGGGGGAAGGGGAACTTCCGTGCATACTTCCGCAAAAGAACAGAAGTAGCAAAAACTCGACACAGTAGTACTGCCGAGGGGCGGTACTACTGCCTGACCGCCTAGCGCGGTACTACCGCACGGCGAAAGCGGTACTACCGCGGCAGGTGCGGATGTAAAAAATTACATCCCCTCCTACTACCGCAACCGAGCGGCACTAGCCTGGTGGGCAGCGGTAGTACGGCTCTAGGGGAGCGGTACTACCGTGAGCACCAGCGGTACTACCGTGCCACTGCGCGGTACTACCATGGATGCCCATGGTACTACCGTTGATCCTGGAGCGGTACTACCGCAACCACACAAGTAGCCAGTCAACTATGGCAGGAAAACGGAGGAAGCTCCAAGGAAGAAGGAGGGGATAAAAGGAGACGTGTACGTGACGATTATACCCAAACCTTTCCAACGCGGACCCCCTCTTAATAGTACGGCTTTCCTACGACTCAAATCCACCAAAAGGAAACGTAGAAAAGACGCCGTCTTCGTCAGTCTTCGAGGGGCACCCAATCGTCTTGTGCCTAGCAGAGAAGAGTCTGGAAAGCTCATGGCACACGATTAGTCCGCAAAAGCGTTGTCATCAATCACCAATACACTTAGGGATAAATATGACCTTACACCAAGCTTCATTAAAACCATTCATGCATAGTGCCTTTTGAAGGAAAGGCCATTTGACTTTGTCGTACACTTTCTCGGAATCCACCTTGAAAACAACGTCATCAAGTTTTTTCGTGTAAATCTCATGGAGCGTTTCATGCAGGACCACAACCCCTTCGAGGATGTTCCTGTCCGGCATGAAAGCAGATTGAGTAGGCTGCACCACAGTATGCGCAATCTGTGTGAGCCTATTCGTCCCGACCTTGGTAAAATTTTTGAAACTAACATTGAGAAGACAGATAGGCTGGAATTGCTCAATCCGCACTGCCTCTGTCTTCTTGGGAAGTAAGGTTATCGTTCCAAAATTCAGCTGAAAAAGGTGAAGCTGGCCAGAGAATAAATCATTGAACAACGGCAAGAGATCGCCTTTAATAATATGCCAACACTTCTTGTAGAACTCTTCCGGGAAACCATCCGGGCCAGGAGCCTTATTATTCTTCATCTGGGAAATGGCCTCAAACACCTCTTTCTCAGATAAAGGAGCAACTAAAATATCATTCTCAACAGCCGTAAGTTGAGGCACATCCTCAATCCTAGACTCATCCAGCGACACACAGTTGTCCTCTGGAGGCCCAAACAGCTGCTTGTAATACTCAGTAATATAGTGCTTTAAGTTTTCCTGACCAAGAATCGTTCCCTCGTCTTGTTCAAGCTGAAAGATCCTCTTCTTTCTATGCTTACCATTGGCGATCAAGTGAAAAAATTGTGTGTTCGCGTCCCCCTGGACGACTGTACTGACCTTAGCCCGAAGCGCCCACTTTAGTTCTTCCTCATGAAGGAGCTCTTTCAGCCTCATTTCCGCATCAAGCTTGGCATTAAGCTCCGAGGCTGGCAGAATCATGGTTTCGGCCTTTACATCAAGGGACTGAATAAGCATAAGGAGCTGTTACTTTTCAACCTTATAAATCCCACTGAGATGCTTAGCCCACCCACGTAGGAAACTTCTCAAATGCCTAATTTTATTCTGCCAGCGCTCGAGCGCAGACCGACCTCCTGCATCCTTAGCCCATTCTCTGGCTACGAGATCCAAGAAACCTTCTCTCTCAAACCAAGCAAGCTCGAAAGAAAAACATTTTTATTTCCCAAGTGGGTGGCCTCCACAGAGTCAAGGAATAATGGCGTGTGATCAGAAATACCACGACTAAGCGCCTGGACTGTAACATATGGGAATTTCTGCTCCCATTCGACGCTAGCCAGGACTTGATCCAGCTTTTCAAACGTCGGATTTGGCAAGGCGTTAGCCCAGGTAAACTTTCGGCCCAAAAGCTCTATCTCACGCAGATCCAGGCTTTCAATGATTGTGTTAAACATGAACGACCATCAGCCGTCAAAATTATCATTATTCTTCTCATCATGCGCTTCTGATGATATTAAAATCACCCCCACCAGGATAGGAAGTTGTTCAGAACCACAAATCCTAACCAGATCAGCCAAGAAATTCGGTTTGAGCTTGGGCTGTGCGGCACCATATACCGCCACCAAAGCCCAGTTAAACCCATCTGTCTTCGACCGCACCCTAAACTTAACAACGAAATCTCCCATGACCACGCTTCGGACTTCTAACGAATCACATCTAACTTCGAGTAAAATCCCACCCGATCTTCCTCGCGGAGGTAGACAATGCCAATCGAAATCAATACCCCCCGAAAGAGTATTTAGAAATTGTGGCGAGAAGTTGGCTCTACCCGTTTCCGACAAAGCGATAAATTCCAACTTATGCTTAATAGAAGCCTCAGCAAGAAACCTTCTTTCAGCCAAGTCTTTCAGACCTCTGCTATTCCAAAAGATTCCTTTCATATCTTGTCATGGAATTTTTTAGCTGTTCGTATCCGAGCGCTCCGACGCACTGCGGAAACTGGGTAGATTTTCCGCTTCCATTTGCATTTAGGAGCATTGAAACTCTCCAGCTGGTCCTCACAACCAGTCGCAGAGGTGCGCATTTCCACACTGTCCACTCGCTCATCCTCCTCCTCAGGCTCAGGAGACGGTTGAGCCAGATCCGCACAAAGATTATCGAGCGCCCTGACCCCTAAAGCATCGATATCGGAATCATTCATGGGTTTGACCGCAGCTAAGTTACGAATCATCTCAAGCGCCCGGTCGGCCTCTAAATCCAGCATATCATTAACCGTGGTTGAGATTTCACTATCATTACTACCTAGTGAAATTCCTGGCTGATTTGCATTATTGATAATCTCATCATTGGAAAAATGCAAAATAGAACTAGAGGTATTGACCGACATACCAGTAGTGACCTCCACGTCACGAAGCTTGGCCGCCCTCATAGCGCACCGCTGCTGAATGTCGTCCACTTCCGGATGGTCCTAGAGACGGCTACTCAACCGTCGCCCCTCAGAGACCGGATCCGGAATACCACCGAACGCAATCACCTCCTCACAAGTAGCTGCACTCGAGAACACCAAGCCGGGGGAAGGTGGAACCAGGGCCTCCTGCCCGAGCTCCCCATCCACCCCGGCCCAACGGCCAGCCAGCGTCATCGGCGCCGAAGGCAAGCAGGCCTCCCTAGGCGCCCCTGAAGAAGAGAACCCCGAGGCCACCTGCCCCGAGCCCTCTCCGGAAAGCGACGCCGGCGCCAGCGAAACCGGCCCGACAAAAGGGGAGGAAGGAGCCGTGGCTAGCAGCCTCGGCCCCCCTCCCGAAGAGTCAAGCTGCACCGTCTGGAACTCGACCTCCGCAAGCCCCGATGAGAGCACCGAGGCCACCTGCCCCACGCCCCCATCAACAGAAGGCACCGCCTACTGTACCTGAGGTACCACGACCGAAGTGGAGGAATCCGAAATCACCATCTCCGGACCCCCGCCAGCGAGAACGGCCTCCTCCGCCTCAGCCCTGACCGAGTTCGGCGACGCCCCAAGAAGAGGAACCACAGACTCCACAGACTCCAGAACCGGTAGCGTGTGCTCGAACACCTCATCAGATTCCACCCGATCACTCCAAAGCCTCGGAGGTGCAGATGCCGACTCGAAAGACCCGAATCTGAGAGCAGTCGTAGGCACCGTAGAAGGTGGTGCCGTACCATCGGCAGACATCTGAGAGTCAGCACCCGGCGCAGTGGACAACTCTCGCCCACTGTCAGCTGCTGGTGCCTCCTTTAGAGCCGAACCATCATCACCCTCGTGCATATCTGTATCCGTCCCGTTGGCCGCCTCGGCGAACAGACTCTCATCCTCGAACTCAATGACTAGGTTATAGATGTGGCCTCGATATGTCCACTTTACCACCCCAGGCACATACTCGATGTTTAGCACACTGACCAGTAGACGGGCAATCCCGTGGGTTCTGGTGAAGTCCATATCCACTCGCTCTGGTCTGCCCACCATGATACCCAAACTGGCCACGACCCGGGCATCCTGCATCGGCTTGGAGGGAGCCCAGAGAACCGCAACCAAACCTGAGTCAGAGGCTTGCCCATAGGCTCAATCCTCTTCCACTCGTGAAACTCAAGCACACCATCAGTACCCGGCACCTTGCACATCCCGAAGCTCAGAAGTCTCTGAAGATCCTCAACTGATGGGAACTCAACCCGAAACAGTTTGTCCTCGATACTAACAAGTTCCCACTGGAAATCCCCAGGAGCTAACTCCTTGAGCCTCTGAACAATCTGTGCCTCCGAGACGTCTCCTCTGGAAACTTTGACTAACCCAGTCGTCAAACTCAAAGTCTCGTCAGGAACCTCCATCTCCGTTGGAGATTCAAATAAGGTAAGCTCAGCACAGTACACTCCATACATCATGAGTGCTGGTGCCTGATCTCTCAAAAACGGGCAGTCCCCCGAATCGTGTGCTGGTTTGCCACAAGTGCCACACAGCTCAGTAACACACTCAGCAATAAAGTGTCCCTTTCCACCACATCTATAGCACAACATTTTTTCTTTCTTACACGCCCACTTGGCCGCCCTCTCAGAGTCAGACCTGTCAATCACCTCTACTATCTCAGTCGACCTGGGCTCAGATCCGGGAATCTCAGCAGTGGCAAGTGCCGAGACCACCTCCATAGCTTGTCCTGACATAACCTTCTCGTCAACGGTCCCGTCAACCACCATCTGGTCAACCACAACATGCGGTGGCAGTCGTGGACAGTATCGGCCACCTCGACCCCCACGGCGACCACGATGACCGCGGAATCCACCCCGTTGTCGGTAGCCCGGGCCAGACGCCCCCTCAACAAAACCTCCTGGGGGCCCCAGAAGGGACGCTCCCCCGAGCCATCGCTCTGCCAAGCGTAGCCCCGACCACCGCCCGTCGTCGAGGACCCACGGTGCAGACCAGCTCCGTACGCATCGAACCCATCATCACCCCACTGTCCCTTGGGCGCGGCAGAAGCCGGAGGCGGCGGCGGTTGCTGCAACTGCACCGGCCTGACTCTGTTCTGCCGGGGCTTCGCGACGACGTGAGGCGGAGGGGCCGGCCTTGGATGCTGCACGTTCAAGAGCCCAGGCGCAGTCGGCCGTGGCATCGCGCCACCACGACCCGCCACGTTCATCCCGGTCGCTGCCGGCGCCGGAGGCCGAATCCTCGTAGAAGCACGGATAGAAACAAGTACGGCTGGACCAAAAGCGCATAGCTCATGAGCTTAATGAGCGCTCGATAGTTCGGCTCATTAAGCTCGTCGCTCGCTTCTTAATGAACAGAGCCAATCATCAATTTCAGCTCGTTAAGCTTAACGAATAAGCTATCAAGTTTCACGAGTAGCTCGTTAAGCTCGTTAGTAACACAACACATATTTTCATTTTACATGACAAAGTTTTCATAGCATCTCAACCCATCTATTCAATATAATCTACATAGGAGGCAACAAACTAGTGCATTTCCTTTTGCAGTCACCGTCTTAATTCTTTAAAACCACATCTACGCACTCATCATGTAGGCCTTAACACATTAGAATCTGTTAACGAGCGCTCACAAGCTTAACAAGCTTCAAACGAGCAGAGCCGAGCAAAGTTTTCTGCTCATTAATCTTAACAAGCTTAATGAGCCGAGCCTTAACGAGCCTGAGCTTAACGAGCCGAGCAGCTCATTAATCCACCACTAGATACAAGTCATCAAGTGTGAGTAGTCCATAACTGATTTTTCGCCTCACGATAAGGGCTTGAGGACCATCTTCAGGACTATAGTTCATTGCATGCCAGCCATAGGTAGCAGAACTTCTAAAATTTCATGGCATCATAAGCCGCATAAAAATATCACCTCAGACGGCTGCAGTCCCAAGCTACCAAGATCCCAGACTTTGTTCAGTTTTATGATGCTAATCCCATACCTCAACGAATCTGGGAGAAGTAAGCTGAGGAAGCACCAACTATGTACAACAAACTGGACCAACACAAGAATCATATCACCTAGATCCCCTGATATCAACACTATTTGCTGAACAACTAGGTACATCCAAAAGCTCTCGGTAGTTTTAGAACGAGGAATTTTTTGCAGTATTCGTAGAGCATCGATCAGAACTGGTAGGTCACCCAGGTCCCAGGCAATACGCCAAACAAAGTGTAGCACCATCAAACGAACAACATGTGTCATTGCCGGCATCCCATGGCAGCAACAGCAGTATACAGAAGGTGGCTCTGCTTGTCGCAAGGTGATGTTGACACCAGATTTTGGCACGGCGAAGAACTTAATTAAGATGGTCTCAAATGGAGAAGTGCCCAAAGTGAGAAAGTTCCGTATCGTCAAAAGAAAAAACTTTGATATTTGGGCCATAGTCATCCGGTCTCATCTCTAAGGCCGAAGTTGTGTTCCAAGTACTCAGATTTTGTATTCAGAACACTATTCGGCTGATTACGCCCCCAAGATGGCCTCACATGGGAAAAGTTTCTACAAGGATTGTCTTCGCCTCGTCGAAACGATTGATTTTGATATAAAGAACGTCTAAATCGGAGTTCGTATGCAAAAGCTAGAGCCAAAAATATGTGCTGCATAAGTCTTCCCCGGAAGTTCCGGACAAAACTTCCGGGGAGGTTCCGGGCTAAACGGAAACTTTACACGCGGTGCACCCCGAGGACTGGAATTTTAACATTATTTTTAGATTTGCGGGGCCGATTTCGACATCAAGATGATCTCGGATGAAAAAGTGATCAACTAAGGAATTTTTCTCCATTGGAAGATCTACAACTTTGCTTTTGGAACCATCGCGATCCGAAGCCATATGCGACCCGCAGGAGCTGTGCAACAGGGCTACTTGGTGTAATTTAAGCCCGGAAGTTCCGGGCTGACCGGAAGTTCCGGCCCTCGTGGTCCGAGTTAGGTTATCTTCTGATGTTTTGGATGGGATTTGAGGCATTTTCTTGTACGGAAAGTCCAGCCGCCTCATATATATGTAAGAGGTGACGTCCGATTGAATAACAACACACAATCGACATATCAATCTATCATCTTTTATCTTTACTTTTATTTCTCTCCCTTATTCTTCTTCCTCGTCCTTCGTATGTTCTTCTAGTTGCAGGGCGGCGATCCACGAGGCCCTAGGGGTGATCAGGTCGACCTAGGGCAGCCCATAGCCGTCGTGCGCCCTGACGGGGTCCCTCCCGGGCGTGTGAGGTTTCGGGTATACAAAAGCGCCTGCCGGATTGTCTTGCGTACCGCATTTTCGGCGGGTCTCCTTCGACGTGAGCTGCGGTGCATCACCCCCGGCGTCGAGGGTACACGATGACGTGTTCGTGTGCGAACACACTTTTTGGCGACTCCGCTGGGGACGAAGTGTTGAACGGTCTCCGGCCCGTTCTTGCTACGAAGATATTGTCATCTAGGGTTTGACATCTACAAAGGTAATATGAATACCCACTTCACTTATGTAGATGCAAATAATGCATATGTTGTTGCTAGATCGTCTAATGAGCATAATGTATCGGCTAGCCCTAGTTTTATCAATAATGTATCTAATTATGTGCAACAGCCGATTCAGAATAATCTTCATGCTTCAACTTCATATAATTTTAGCAACATGCAACATATGTATCCCAACTCCCATGCATCGGCAACCCCACAAATCTATATGCCGATGAACAACATGATGAGTTCGGTTAATCAAGTTGAGATACCCCATGTAGGAACTTCCAATAGGATGCAACAAAGTGTTTCAACTTTTTATTCATTGGCAAATAACTTGCAGTTTGTTAATCTAAACATGCCGGTGGATAGGGGAATTGGCCATGCCACTTGTCGTGGAATTGTCACGGCAGATGTCCTAGTGAGAGGACTTAGTCGTGAGGCTAGCGCATCTATGTGGTAGCTTGAGAGGGGTTGAGTGGGACGAGAGACGCGAGGTTTTACCCAGGTTCGGCCCCTCACGGTGGAGGTAAAAGCCTACATCCTGCTTCATTGATATTGATGATGATGATCACGATTACAGGGGTGCTCTATTTCGAGAGCTATTGACTTGTCTGTCTAAACCTAACTTGTCAAATCTGTCCCTCTTGGGGTACCCTGCCCCTCCTTATATATGTTGAAGGGGAGGTTTACATGACTAGTCCTATTAGGATTAGGATTACTCTATTACAAGTGGAGTCCTAGTCTTGCTTCCTGAATATTCCGTATGCTTTCCTCTTAAGCCGGCCCACCATAATACGAGCCGGCCTTCAATGAACCGTCTGCTTGGGCCACCGGGTCTTGTTACTCCTCTGCTCCACTGGCCGGGTCACTAATGAGTAACCTGGTTCGGCCGGGTCATCAGTGAGTGGAGAGATCCGGGTGGGTCACTTAGTGAGTCGCCAAGTCAGGGTGGGTCACCGGTGAATCGCCAAGTCCGACCGGGTCATACTTCCGGCCGGGTCATACCGCGGGTATATCCCCAACATTAGCCCCCAGTTTAATTTGGATTTATCCATGTTAAACTGATCCTGCAAAATAAACACAAGAACAAATTTGACAGGTTGTGATCCGGGTTAAAATTTCTTGTAAGCCGGCACCTGATCATCTTTAAGTCCTTGTCATTTCCTTCTTGATACATGCCCATGAACTCATAGCAAATCTTCTTTAGTAGATATGTTCAAACTTTGTGAATGCAAAAAATCGAGATACTTCTTTTGAGAAATCTGGGTCAATAGGCCAGCTTCAGAGTCAATTTGCTGACATTGGTCTCTTGTAGAGAAATATTGTAAGAAATAATCCACTTGAATCAGCTAAAGCGCCGGTTTAAAAAATACTAGTCTTGAAATACTCATCTGACTTTCAGCCGACTTGAAGATGTAAAACTTGCCGGTTTATCATTATCAAATTTGCCGGTTTACAAATATTGATGGCACCGTGTCATAATTGTTGCCGATGCCGGGTTATAATTATTGATGACGCCGGGCTATGATTGTTGCAGACACCGGGTCATAATGATTGGGGACGCGGGTCAATCTGATTTGCTCAAAACTGAGAATTCGAAAGTATTTCTCCTTATATCCGTGTTACCTGTAGCCCCCAAGTGCCGGGTTGTCTTGCTTGCATCAACCTGGGACTTGTAATTGTCTTATGCTCACAAAAACTTCAACCAGTGTAGCCTCCAAGGGTCGGGTCATTATGTAATAATGAGCGGGGACTTTGTAGATGTAGACTTGAGCAGCAACATGTAGCCCCCAAGGGCCGGCTCAGTAAGATAGTATTGAGATGGGACTTTATATATATTTCCTTGAAAAGAATACCATATGTTGTAATCCTCTCCATGGGGCTCGAACCCACGTCCATAAGGTTAAGAGCTTTGTACTCTTCCAACTGAGTAGTGGACCTTTCAATATCATGGATTAAACTTGTGTACCTTGAATTGTTGACAGGAGCAATTGGTAGCCCCCAAGGGCCGGCTCATTACTGTGTGATGAGTTGGATCTTCAATAAGGCCAGTAAAAATGACTTTGCATTAGCCCCCAAGTGCCATGGTGCATGCTGGCAGTGACATGGGACTTGCATATTTGATGTAATCTCAACTTGAATAATGTAGCCCCCAAGTGTCGGGTCGTAACCCTGCAGCGACTCGGGACTATTCCTTCCATTGTAGAATAAATTATATCCATTGATAAAATAATATCCATTGCGCTGAAGCGACTTTGAAAACCTCAATCGTAATATTGGCTATTGATAACCATAATAAAAATCCAGCCATGTTGGCTATTAAAGATTTGAATAATATAACCCGGTTTGAAAAACCGATTCCTGTGATATTGAATCGTACTGCCGGTTTAGGATACCTGTGCAGTAAGGGTGATAACCCAATCTTTAGAAGCCAAAAACTTCCAAATGTTTATGATTGTCATATGTGGCGACTTATCATCCAAAGTCAAGCCGGGTTAATCGAAACCACATTATATGCTTCAGATATGAACAAAAAGTCTCAAGACAAACCCAAAAGACTGTTTTCAAAAAAATTAAGAAAAATAGGAAGAAGAATTTGAGGCTCCTGATTCGAATACGATCAGTAAACCGGACCAAAGGGGTTAATCTAGAATTCGAATACGATCATGTAGCCCCCAGTGGCTTTGGCGTTGCGCCGATCAAGAGGGTACCGACAGCTATGTTCTCTTTGGTTCGAATACGACCTATGTTTGAACAGGAAGACCCCAAATGACCTTGAGAGGTTTTAACGACCCTGATTCGAATACGATCCAAGTCGGACCCAAAAGGAGTTAAGCTATGATTCGAATACGATCAAGAAGCCCCCTAGTGAGTTTGGCATTACGCCGATCAACAGGGTACCGACAGCTATGTTCTCTTTGGTTCGAATACGACCTATGTTTGAACAGGAAGCCCCCAAATGACCTGTAAATATGGCTATGAGCCGGATCAAAGGGTAATCATAGCTTAGCTCAATAAGACGGAAGCCCCCATGTGATATATTTCTGAGCTGTGCTCGCCGGGTGCCTATGTTTGAGTTGTGTTGTGCAACAAACTCTCTTTGGTCCCTGTAACTTTTTCTGAAAACTCGAACTTGCGAGAGATGAATTCTTTTTAAACCGGAATTTCAAACCGGATATTTAGAGGTTCAAAGCTTTGTGGGAGACATGTTTACCTTGAGCCGGATTGGAAACCAAAGCATCATCGTGAGCCGGAAATTTTCTTACGGCCTTTAAATTTTTACCAGCCTCCGGGACCGGGTTATCTTCCCTCCAATGACCCGGAGTTCTGGATTATTGATACTGGCCAATTTTGCCGAGTCATGCCATTGTAGCCCCCGAGTCTTAAGACAACTCGAGGAGTTGGCTTGAGATTCTTCATATTTAACCGTGATATAAACCGGTATGAGTTATTCAACAGCTCAGTGATATAATAGTCCCTTTTGTAGTAAACATCTTGTCCTGCATTAAAAACTTGCAAGCCAGAGTAATTTCTCTTTTTAAAGAACGCAATATGTAATAAAAATATATTGGATGGATTTCACCTGATATGTTAGACCAGAAATTATTCACCGCGGAGTTGATGATCACCACGGTGAAGCTGAAATTAACCATGGCCGAGTCGGCCACAGTGTTGTAAGCCGGTGCGGATGGGGAGAGTCGGCAGCGGCGTTGTAAGCCAGTGTGGACGAGAGAGTCGGCCGAGGCGTTGGAAATGACACAGACGCGGGCAAGTCGGCAGCGGCGTTGTAAGCCGGTGCAGACGAGAGAGTCGGCCGAGGCGTTGGAAATGACACAGACGCGGGCAAGTCGGCAGCGGCGTTGTAAGCCGGTGCAGACGAGAGAGTTGGCCACGGCGTTTTGAAACGGCACGGACGCGGGCAAGTCAATCGCAGGCGTAATTCTAGTGAGTTGATGTAGATTAAGCTACACGGGCGGCGGCTCACGCACACCCGTATAACAACAAGTGGGTGCGGATGCTAGCGCATGATGATGCTAACACATACTCCATAGGCATAGCCTGGCACCATCTTTATCATGAATCATCGTCCTGCACAAAATACATTACGGACCAAAGTAATTGTTCTTTGATAAAAACAATGTGTCGAGAAAATATACTTAGATGAATATCACCTGATTTATCCACACGACCGATGATCCATAAGTAGTGTCAGGAGATAACCTTTGAGAATTTTGATCATTGTACTTTGATAACTGAATCTCTGAAGGTGCAGTTGAAAGTCTTGAAACCTCTTCTCTGTTCTCATACTTGGAGTCAAAGGAGAATTTGAGAAGGTTGACCATACACAAGCTGCACTCCTTTTCTGATCATCTCACACAACCTACGATAACTCGACGGATTTCCGTACTGCTTGCAAAAACTGAAAGGCCTTGCACGTAGTCATGTCATACGGTGCTTTAAACACCTCCAACAATTGTAGAGGCTTGTCAACGGCTGTACCGCTGTAGTGTCGAAAAAATCAGTAGGCCGGCTCAACGTGCCCCCGCGGATACAGCAAAGACGGTTCAAAGCATGGCAATAGGGGCGGCGGCTCTGTAGTTGTAGGCCGGCTGGTTACTGTCTCGCCGGTTTAGGCCGAAGCAGAAAGACGAGAGCCAGCAGCGGCCTTCAGACCACGGCGGCTGATGGAACGAGGCAGACCACGATAGCGGAGCGGGTCCGATCAGCGCTTGACTGGAAACGGCTCGGAGTCTTCGTGCACCCATGACCAAATCCTCCTCCGAGTTGTCGTTGGTTTTGACTTTTCTCTTTGTGCTGATGGATCATTATTGTACTACCATCTCCTCGTGCTGATGGATCAACAGATGCATCACTTCCGCCTTCACATCTGGAAGTAGTAATACTAATCCTTCAAATTAGTAATTCCTTAAAAAACCGTGCAGACGAGGCCGCGGCAATGGTGAGTCAGAGCGCCCCACGACGTTTTAACAAGGCGGCGCGACAAGCGGCTTCAGGCAGGCGCGAGGGCACAAAGCTGAGTGAGGGGCAGCCTGGGACGGCGGCGGCTCGCGGCGACAGGGCCGGTTCAATCCGGCGGGTCGACGAGGTGCGTCCGCGGCAGCGGCGAGTTGGAGAGGTGCGGCCATGGCCGGTTCAGCGCGAGCACGCAGAGCAAGAGGAAGTGAGGGCGCTTTAAGGCGGAAGCGGAGCTTACGGTCGGCGACGAAGGCGGCCGCTGGCTCGCGGTCGGCCAAGGCGACTCATAAGCAGGGGCACGGCGCCTTGCAGCGAGAGCGACTCGGGACAGAGGGGCGCCTGACGGCTCAGTGGCGCTGGGCGTGAGTAAATTGCAGGACCATCAGGTTGCTTGATCGTGAATAAACTGCAGGACCATCAGGTTGGAGCTGTTCTGTGGCGGACAGGGTGTCAACCACAGCAGACCAGAAATACGTTGGATGACGGCTGTAGCGATGATCAGATCATATGAACTACGGACGCTACGTCTGGATGCACTGGAGTAGCGCTTTACGGTGAGCTTGTAAATTCCTTAGCCTTCACGTGGGAGTCAAAATAGCATCAATCAAGTTTTGGAAACCGTGCCTGGAGCTTTGCACATAGCAGCAGTATTGATGGTAGTAGTTGTAACACCAGTAATTTCGTTGGGGCAATCTGACCGCATCAATCTCTCTCCCAACTCTGACCGCATCAATATTGTAAACTCCCCGGACAGAAACGGAGACCGCTACAGCGGTTCTTCCACAGTGGAGGCGATCCGAGGCTTGGGCGCAGTGTGGTAACCGCGGGTCGGAGCAGGCGCTGATGCAAACTACGGCGGAGGCAGCGCTCGTTGATCCAGCGCTTAGTGCTTGGAAGAAGCGATACAGAAACGAGACTGAAGGGCGCCGCGGGCGAACCGGCAACGGTAGCTGAGGCAAGCAGATACCGCCGTAGGAAGGGGAAAAAAGTTCCGTGCGTACGGGCTGTAAATCTCCCCCCGTGCACACCCTCCGTGAGATGACGCCACATGGCGGACGGTCGCCTCCAAGGACGACAAAGATTTCTACCAGGAATTTAGTGCTACTGAACATACTGCGCGCAGAAAGATTGAGTAGCCTCCCTGTTGCAAAGGTTTTCATGAGCTATATGTTTTTCCCTGCAAAAATCATCAACTATAAAGTTGTAGCTATTCAAAGGCAAAACTGTTGTAAAGTATCAAATTTTTGGGATTGCTGATTCATTTGCAATATAAGTATTTTCCAAATTGCCTGTGCTAAAAAATTTCTCAGATTTCATAGTAAAAGATTAGCCTGACTTCCAGTGGCGGATCCAGGACCCAGGCCGGGGGGGCCTGGGCCCTGGACGTGAAGAAACAAAATTGCACTAAGTACATCATCATGGATACTGTAGAAGCACTATAGACGTACTGTAGCTAGCCTAGGGCCGGGGGCTTAGCCAAATCATGTGTCCGCCCCTGCTGACTTCATATGAAGTTTAGGCCTACACAAAAAAGGGTAGCATCTCTGCTTTTTTTTTGGAAAAGGGGTGATTCCCCGGCCTCTGCATCAGAAAGATGCATACGGCCCTCTTATTAACCAAAATAAAGTAGTGTCAACATGGTTCCAAAGGTCTCCAAATAATAAAAAACACAGACAGCTCACACAGAGCCAAAAAGGGGCTAGAAACACCAACTAGCCGAGAAAAGACGCCACAACCGGCTGGCTAGACTCACACAGATTGCGCATTCTGTGGTGCAGCAGTCTCAAACTGTTTTCATGCCGGACAGAAATATCCTTGAAGGGGTGGTCATCCTGCATGAAACACTCCATGAAATCCATTCCAAAAAATTAGATGGAGTAATTTTTAAGGTGGATTTCGAGAAAGCGTATGATAAGGTCAAATGGCCATTCCTCCAACAGTCATTGCGTATGAAAGGTTTTGATGAAGCCTGGCGCCGACAGGTTGAATCATTTACGCAAAAAGGTAGTGTGGGAATTAAAGTTAATGATGACATAGGTCATTACTTCCAGACACATAAAGGCCTAAGATAAGGAGATCCGATGTCCCCTATCTTGTTTAACATTGTGGTGGACATGTTAGCAATTTTGATAGGAAGGGCTAAGGAAAATGGTCAAGTAGGTGGATTGGTACCTCATCTAATTGATGGAGGTGTATCCATCCTTCAGTACGCTGATGATACAATCATCTTTATGGAGCATGACTTGGCCAAGGCGAGAAATATGAAGCTGGTGTTATGCCTATTTGAACAATTGACCGGGTTAAAGATTAACTTTCATAAGAGCGAGCTGTTCTGCTTTGGTAGGGCCAAAGATGAACAGGAGGCTTATAGGCAATTGTTTGGGTGTGAGTTGGGCGAGTTACCCTTCTCTTACCTGGGGATTCCAATCCACCATCGTAGGCTGACTAACAGAGAGTGGAAGTGCATCGAGGATCGGTTTGAGAAAAAAAATGAGTTGTTGGAAGGGTAAGCTCATGTCATACGGAGGCCGATTAATCCTGATTAACTCGGTGCTTACGAGTATGCCAATGTTTCTCCTATCGTTCTTTGAGGTCCCAGTTGGGGTTAGAAAGAGACTGGACTTCTATCGATCGCGTTTCTTTTGGCAGGGTGATGAGCTTAAAAGAAAATATCGGCTTGCTAAATGGGACATCATCTGTAGACCGAAAGACCAAGGGGGTCTAGGTATTGAGAATCTTGAAGTTAAGAATAAATGCCTTCTTAGCAAGTGGCTGTGGAAGCTCTCATTGGAGAATGATGCTATGTGGGTTCAAATCCTTCGCAGCAAGTACCCCCAAACAAAAACTTTGTCCCAGGTTACTGTCAGGCCGACCGATTCGCCTTTCTGGAAAGGCTTGATGAAAGTCAAACAGTCGTTGTTTAATAGGACGAAGTTTGTTATTGGAAACGGCACGAGTACACGTCTCTGGAAGGATACTTGGCTTGGCGAGACACCCTTGGCCATCCAATATCCGTCTTTATACCGTATTGCGCAACGACGTGAGGTGTTCGTTGCATCGGTCTTTCAATCGACCCCCCTTAATATTCAGTTCCGACGAACGCTAGCGGGCAATCGTTGGGAACAATGGCTCCATCTAGTTAGGAGACTGATGGAAGTCCAGCTTTCACAACAACCCGATGAATTACGCTGGAAACTGACTAAATCTGGAGTATTTACGATTAAATCAATGTATATTGATGTTATTAACTCAAACTCCATTCCTACGTCCAAGCATGTTTGGGATGTCAAAGTTCCTTTGAAAATATAAGTGTTTATCTGGTTTGTCCATAAACAAGTTATTTTAACTAAGGACAACCCCATGAAGCGTAATTGGACAGGACCTACTAGGTGTAGTTTCTGTGATCGGGATGAGACTATCAAACATCTCTTTTTTGATTGCCCGTTAGCCAAGGTACTTTGGCAGACGGTCCACATTGCTTTTAGTATCAATCTACCGAATTCTGTTTATGCGTTATTTGGGACATGACTTAATGGGATTGAACCTAACTTAGCGAGACATATTCGGGTTGGAGTTTGTGCTTTGTTGTGGACTATCTGGACTTGCAGAAATGATTTGGTTTTTAACAGAATATCATGTATACATTTTTTGCAGGTCATATTCCGAACTACGGCACTGATCCGTTCGTGGTCGCTACTCACCCAGACGGAGGCCAGGGAGCATTTGGTTACTGGGTCTTTCCGCTGGGAGATGGTAGCTCGGGATATTTTCAACCGGTTTGAATAACGGTCATGTAATAGGATAGGCACTTAGATTTCCTATCTATTTTTTAGCCAGCCGGTTGTGGGTAGCATCTCTGCTACGGTTGAATAGCAAATCAGAGAAGCTAGAGAAACAATAAAAAAAGTTAATTATAGATTTATGGCGAAATCAGATAACACATGCAGATTTTTGGCAAGAAGTCAGATAGATATTTGAAATTCTATTGTTTACATGAATTGGTCCTCACAATATCAGGAGACTCATTATACAAGCAGGAAGCTGCATCATGTTTGGTTCATTTTGCCAAAACATGAGCTCCTTCAGTACAAGACATATTTACATGACGACAGCTACAGAACAAATTTCACGGTTTTACATATGAATATATGATATCATCATTTTTGATGCTAGCTAGTATGGGATCGGTCTTGCTCTGCGCTCTTCATCCTGTTGATCAGCGACAAGCAATCTGATGCTATTTCCATTTGCCCTTCTGGCTGCTTGTATAGATCCCAAGTGATCTTAGATTATCAAAGCACTCCCTCTACCAGTGTCGGATGAGGGCGGGCGGGGGACGAAGCAGATGACGGTGGAAGCGAATGATCAGCTGGTGGCGAACGACGGAGACAACTGCGGCGGCGGCGGCGGCGGCAAGGGATGCAGCAGCGGCGGCGGCGACTTAGCCAAGAGATGCTTGGTCGCCTGAATCTGACTCTAGTCCAGATGGGGCAGTCCAGCCGAGCCGAAGTTTGAGAGGTTGCGGGCTTGTTTCCTGGAGCCGAGAAGGGGCGCTCGAGCTGAGGAAGCCTGCGCATGGGAGCGGATCAGAGGGGATCGTCAGATGGCAAGGTGGACCACGTGGCGTCATCTCACACAGGGTACGCAGGGAGAGAAGTTTACAGTCGGTACGCACAGAATTTTTTTCCGTAGGAAGGAGATGCGTGGACGACTCGGGAATTTTGGATAGAAAACGTGCCCACGTCCACGTCCCTCTCCGGGTCGTGGTTCCTTTTTTTTTCTTTCGGATTAAACAAATTACAACCGCCCGCCGGACTGATATGCCTCGAGACTTGATGCACGTGTATACGGCCATACGTATGAACACCCGGATGATTACGCGTCCACGTCTGTGCCATCGGTGACCCGACGATTTGATGGATTGGTGCAGCAGTGAACATCGATTTGCTCTTTGTCTCGATGTATTGCAAACTACGGCGGCGGGTGCGCAATCGCAACCCTAATTTCTTTGATCTCAATCTTGTTTACGCCGGCACCAAAAAGAACAAATTTGTCGGCTCTTTCTCATCTGATGAAATCGCGAGCTTCTCAAACCCTAGGAGAGATCCCTCTAAGAACTCATCACCATCGTGCGCAGGTCCCACGGTGGGCGCCAACTGTCGTGGAATTGTCACGGCAGATATCCTAGTGAGTGGACTTAGTCGTGAGGCCAGCACATCTATGTGGTAGCTTGAGAGGGGTTGAGTGGGACGAGAGACGCGAGGTTTTATCCAGGTTCGGCCCCTCACGGTGGAGGTAAAAGCCTACATCCTGCTTCATTGATATTGATGATGATGATCACGATTAAAGGGGTGCTCTATTTCGAGAGCTATTGACTTGTCTGTCTAAACCTAACTTGTCAAATCTGTCCCTTTTGGGGTACCCTGCCCCTCCTTATATATGTTGAAGGGGCGGTTTACATGACTAGTCCTATTAGGATTAGGATTACTCTATTACAAGTGGAGTCCTAGTCTTGCTTCCTAAATATTCCGTATGCTTTCCTCTTAAGCCGGCCCACCATAATACGAGCCGGCCTTCAATGAACCGTCTGCTTGGGCCACCGGGTCTTGTTACTCCTCTGCTCCACCGGCCGGGTCACCAATGAGTCACCTGGTTCGGCCGGGTCATCAGTGAGTGGAGAGATCCGGGTGGGTCACTTAATGAGTCGCCAAATCAGGGTGGGTCACCGGTGAATCGCCAAGTCTGACCGGGTCATACTTCCGGCCGGGTCATACCGCGGGGTATATCCCCAACACTACTACTAGTTATTCGGCCAATTACCCTCAAACATCATATGCTACACCTCATGCTACTAATTTTCTGACACCATACGCAACTGTTGATGTCCATAATTCGGCTCCCCACCTTCATGGTCATGGCCGAATTAGTGAAACTTCTACAGGAGCACAAATGCCTTCACCTACTACCGTGGCATATCATGTCCCCCCAACACAATTACAGAATTTCGGTGACATATCGTTACCGAAAGAGTCTAAAAGTGTCGAGGGGCAATTCTATCCAGATTGGGTCATTAAGAAAAATCTTACGTCTTTTTGGGATGAATGCAATGTTGTTCTACATGAATTAATAAAAGAGGGAAATCCTATTAATTCTACTGCAGTCCAAGGTAGATTATGCCAAAAAGAGAAAGCATTGGGTGTGGATAGAATTATCAAAAAAGATGGTGATTCGGATAATAAAGTTAATTCGGCTATTGAAAGACCGAATCAAATATTACATATGCCGAATCTATTCTAGAAAAATAGGATGACAAGGTATTGGGGAGCTATTCGAAAGAGGAACAACCTATCGTTCAAGTAACGCAACCATCATGCTCTCCCAACGTGTTTGAAAAGGTATGTCTAGCAAGTGATTTACCTATCTTCCGATTTGGTCGCAGCTTTATTCTTGATGCTTCTATAAGAGAAGTTCTCATAAGTAATTTTGAAAGATCAATGACGAAGGGAAATTTACTTGTTAGTAATAAAACTGTTATAGAACATATCGGTCAGTCTATTGTGCCATTTATAAAGACCGATAGTGACCTATTATTGCAGCCAAAGTTTTTCCCATTGCTTTATCAAAATTTCATTTCTAATTGGGTAGCTTTGCTTGTTTCTTACTTGGCTTGCACTTGGTCTCAATTGAGACATGTGTATTCTAACTATTTTCGTTTCAGAAATTTAAAGCCAAGGTCAAATTCTTTTGAAAAATCCGATGCTAATATAATATCTTATCCAAATACATCGGAGATAGGGTGTAAAACACAATGCATAGCCGAATGGGGGAGATTCTAAATCTGAACCATTCGTTTGCTCAACTCCAAAGCCGTTTGCACACCAAGATCGGCTAGAAAATAAGAAGTATACCTTCAATTCAAGCATGTGTGATCAAATATTTGATTTGTTGCTGAAAAATAATTACATTAGAGTTCTTGATCACCATGTGAAGCCATCAATCCAAGGACGAATGTATTGCAAGTTGCATGATTCGCCCAAGCATAATTTTGAGGATTGCAACATGTTTCGTCAAATAGTTAAATCAGCCATTGATAAAGGACGATTAAAATTTGTTGAAACACCAAGGGATGACCAGTCTATTCTGATTGGTCCTAATGGAAAAAGGTTTTTGAATCGTCTGCTTCAAGACGATTCTTTTAAAGACGAGAAGGTAAAAACTACAGGTGATGGGATCAAGCTTTCAAGTAAAAAAGTTGTTCAAGAGCACAATGAAAATATTCTTGAAGGCATGAGTTCTATCGAAGATACAATGAAGACGCCAGGGACTGGGGGGCAACAAGAAAATCCAAAGATCGATGCAAGTCAAGACAAAGGAGATAAAGGCCGCAATAAGCACAAGTGCAAGAAATCCAAGGTCACTTTTGCACAATTATTAGATAAATATCAAAAGAAGAGTGAAGAGAAAAGTGCTTATCGGCCAACTAATGGAAAAGCATCAAGATCACCCCCTAGGCGCAAACCCGAGGATTGATATTGGCAAAATGAGAATTCTAATGCAGTATATTCATATCCATATTTTGTGCCGCCAATGCCAATGCCAATGCCATGGATACCTTCCTATGATCATGTAAATCCATATCCATCATGGGACAAGTATGATACAAGGGCGCATTCTTCATCTTATTTTAGACCATCTCACAAACATTATGCAGCTCCAAAAATATCAACATTTGAACAATCACATGTCAAAGACCATTTCAATCATAAGGAATCGGTCCGGAGCTCAAGGAACAAGAAAGATGTGGTCAAATAAATTTATCGTGTTAAAAAAGACGGCTGTAAGAGTGCTACATCAGATTTGATCTCAAATGAGAAGGAGCCAATTCAAGTATTGACATTGGCTACTAATGGCGATGAGGCAAGTCAATCAAGTACCAAATCTGAAAAGAAGAAGTTGAGAGTGCACATGGTAAAACAAGAATTGCCATTGCTTCAAACAAAATCACAGCCAGGGTGCCCACTCGGCTTATCATATTGGCAAAAGAAGAAATTACAATAACTTGGTGCACAAGAACTTGAAGAAAGGAATATGGCATGGGTTCCCAAAGGAAGTATTCAAAACAAGAATTATGTGCAAGCTTCCTTTACAAGGAGTGCAACAAATATGAAGAAGGAAAAGAGTGAAAACTATGAAGGACCAAGCCGAAGGTTTCAACATCTTCGGCCCACACATTATCCATTTTCTTCAACAATGTCGTTGATGCCTATGCCATGGAATTTCTCATCAGGTATGATTGGTTACCCTCAATGGGCTTATTTTAAACCATGGATGCAATATAATTTCTTACATCATGAAAGGGTATTACCAAATCGTCATATGTTTGATTAGCTTTACTTTTGTTGCTAATCCAAATGGCAGATATATACTTATCATCCTAAGCACATAAAATGACCGATGGAGTGTTGACATCGTCCTTAGGAAAAACATCGTGCAAGTTATTTTTCGGTAGACAAGTTTGCCGAAAAACATGGGGTATGTGTTGACACCAGATTTTGGCACGGCCAAGAACTTAATTAAGATGGACTCAAATGGAGAAGTGCTCAAAGTGAGAAAGTTCTGTATCGTCAAAAGGAAAAACTTTGATATTTGGGCCATAGTCATCCGGTCTCATCTCTAAGGCGGAAGTTGTGTTCGAAGTACTCAGATTTTGTATTCAGAACACTATTCGGCTGATTACGCCCCCAATACGGCCTCATATGGGAAACGTTTGTACACAGATTGTCTTCGCCTTGTCGAAACGATCGCTTTGATATAAAGAACGTCTAAATCGGAGTTCGTATGCAAAAATTAGAGCCAAAACTATGTGCTGCATAAGTTTGCCCCAGAAGTTCCGGACAAAACTTCCGGGGAGGTTCCGGGCGCCTCGAAGACTTTGCATGCGGTGCGCCTCGGAGACTGGAATTTTAACATTATTTGCAGATTTGCGGGAACGATTTCGACATCAAGATGACCTCGGATGAAAAAGTGATCAACTAAGGACTTTTTCCCCATTGCAAGATCTACAACTTTGCTTTTGGAACCATCACGATCCGAAGCCATATGCGACCTGCAGGAGCTGTGCAACAGGGCTACTTGGTATAATTTTAGCCCGGAAGTTCCGGGCTGACCGGAAGTTCCGGCCCTCGTGGTCTGAGTTAGGTTATCTTTTAATGTTTTGGACGGGATTTGAGCCCTTTCTTGTACGGAAAGTCCAGCCGCCTCATATATATGTAAGAGGTGACGGCCGATTGAATAAGAACACACAATCGACATATCAATCTATCATCTTTTATCTTTACCTTTATTTCTCTCCCTTGTTCTTCTTCCTCGTCCTTCGTCTGTTCTTCTAGTTGCAGGGCGCGATCCACGAGACCCTAGGGCGATCAGGTCGACCTAGGGCAGCCCATAGCCGCCGCGCGCCCTGACGGGGTCCCTCCTGGGCGTGTGAGGTTTTGGGTATACAAAAGCGCCCGCCGGATTGTCTTGCGTACAGTGCTTTCGGCGGGTCTCCTTCGACGTGAGCTGTGATGCATCACCCCCGGCGTCGAGGGTACATGGTGACGTGTTCGTGTATGAATAGGTGACTCATACCAACAAATTGTAGATTGTTACCAGGATCCCAAGGAAACAAGAGCAGATGACGTGTAACTATATGTGTATCCTAAGAACTACCAAGAACAGTAATATTCCATATTGTCGGTGACGGTAAGAATGTTCGCTGCAACTTGCAAGCCCTGCTAAAGTGCCCAAACTTGAGAAACCCAACTCGAGGGAATGGCAGCCACGCAATTTGCCAGTCAAATTGCTCAAAAATTAGCAATACCGAGCTAGAGCGATATTGAAACTGGGCCATTGAGCGAGTGCTCGCCATATAATCAGATACGCATTCGGCATGTGCCAGCTTACCACTTGGAGATTGCCTGAGCTGCACTGTCGAGTCCCCTGGCAGAAACACCATGTTGGTAGTTGGGAATGCCACTTTGGATAAGAGGCTTCCAATGTCACCCAACTGGTGCACGAATAAACTGACACATGTTGACTGAGGTTGAAGACTTGATATAGGGAAATGAGAATTGAGAGGTCATGCAATGGTCCACTGAGGATTCATAACGAGTGTAAAAGAATTATTCCATGGGCATAAGATCTTGAGTTGATGACCATGTAAGTCTAAACGGCCATCCATCTGGACGTACTACAAAGGAAGGCCATGGCTTCAGGTCACATGATGTCTGAATTTCTGTAACTTCCCAAGTTGAAGAGAATAAGGAGATTGTTATGGAACCAACTGCTCTGCATATGAGACACATCCATAGGAAACAACAAACTTAGAATCATGCTCCTAAGCTCTGCTTCATCAGGTGGACGCCACTGCTGTATATGTCCATTTTGCCAACAACTCCAAGATTTCCCAGTAGGACAGAACGCGAACCAGAAGTTTGCCAAAGCAGCTCGTAAATAGGCTGATTCCAAATGACACTCGAACGACGGACACAACATTGGGCGTAGCACCTGACCCTTTAACCGTAGCTCCAGAGTTGTAACAACTGCACTCGTGGAGAAATATCCAATATGAGTGATAATATAGGGAGTGAATTGCAGAAAACCACCACATTTCAGCTTAGGTTTGCAGAAAACACTTTTCTACGTTTTTGCTGCAGAAAACACCGATTTTTTTCTAATCTTTTGCAGAAAGCACCAAACCTCCTGTTAGGGCAGTTTAAGCACTATTATGAGAGGTGGGACCCTGTCTTGTCGACGTGGCGTCACGGTCGCGAGCTGACGCCGTGTAACGGCGCTACAGTGCCCAACGACGCCCCCATTAGGTCAATAGAAACCGGCTCGACCCAGCTCTCTCCTCTGCCTCGCCCATTCCTCTCGTCACTCTGTTCTCCTCTCCTCACTCAGTTCTTCTCCCCCGACGCCGCCACACCGCCGACCGCTGTTCTGCTGCTCCCTCGTGGCCATGGTGTCGTGGAGCGACGAGACTAGTGAGGATTCAGTCATGAGCATCTCCTCCTCCTGTGATGGCATCATCAAGGTCAGTTTGCTACATCTAGGGTTAGGGTTAGGTTTAGTGAATTGGGGATTTTGTGAATGAGCTCGAGCTGAACCTAGGTTTATCTTTGCTTGCTCCCGCACCTTCCAGCTACGATGCACGATCCGAATTTCAATGGCACTGACACAGATGTGAATGTTTTGTGCGAACACGGCGAGCCGGCCGAGCGCTTTGTTGCATTTGAAGGGATGCACACCGACAGAAGGTTTCTAGGATGTGCTAAGAAGGTATGATCATTTATAAAGGAAGTTGTTCATTGCTTAATGTTTGTTTACGTAGTTGTTAAGCTTTGTTTAGTTTGGTCTTTGTTTATCTAAATCTGACATGCCTTGTCATCAGATGGTACACATTGTTTATTGTGGTTAGTGATTACTGCCTTGTTTTTCAAGTTGTTAAGCTAGGTTAAGTGCTTAGTCTTTGTTTAACTTGTTTTATCCAGTGAGTGGATTGTAGCCATTGTTTATTATGGTCAGTGCTTAATTACTTGTTTAACAGTGCTCATTGTTTATTTGTTTGCTGTGTGATATGTTTGCTGCACATATTAGAACCCTGAACATGTTTGCTTATGGAGTATGGCACTTAATTAACAGTGGTCTTCATCCTACTCACTTAGATGATTCTTTATTGTTTTATTGCTTAGGAAGGCATAAACTATGGAGTAGTCCAATGGATTGATTTTGAATGGTCAGACTCAATGGAGAAGGCATTGGCCAAGTTATGGGATATGTATGAGGAGATTAAGTCAGCTAGGACCAATGACAATCTGGAGAGTTCATTTGCAATTCACAACCTGATAGAAGAGAAGAAGAAACTATAGGAGAATTATGACAGTTTGTATGCTAATGTCAATGCTCTCTTGGATGCCCAGCAACAGAGGGGTCTGGAGTTGAACAATAAAAAGCAGCAAAAGCAATGTCTTGATGAGAAGATTGCAGAGTTAGAAACTGTAGTGGGCAACTTGAAGGAAGAGCTGGCAAAGAAAGAGGATGAGAAGAAGAAAGTACAGGAGGACTATGACAGTTTGTATGCTGATGTGAATGCTCTCTTGGATGTCCAGCAGCAGAAGGGTGTGGAGTTAAACAATCAGAAGGAGCAAAAGGAATATGTTGATGTGAAGATTGCTGAGCTAGAAACTGTAGTGGGCAACTTGAAGGCAGAGCTGTCAAAGAAAGAGGAGGAGAAGAAGAAGCTGATGCAAAAGTATGATACTCTAGTGAACCTGACAGGTGCACAAGCCAATGTGATTAGGAACTTGAAGTTCAATCATTTGAAGGAGAAGGAAAGGCTGACAGAAGAGAGGCCTAAATTGCAGCATCACATTTCTGAGCTTCAAAAGTCTGAGGAGAAGATAAAGCAGAAGCTTCAGGGGGTGCAGGCCATCTTAGATGAGTAGGGGTGTCTTCTAGTATGTTAATCATCTATCTATATGTAGATGATAGTCTTCTATGCAAAACTTTAGTATGAACTTGGTCCTCAACTACTCTAACTATGTATTTTGTGATCCATGGTGTTGGATCGAGCAGTGTTGTAATGTAGATGATAATAATCTATTTAGTACTTTAGTTTGAATTTGTGAACCCAGTAATTTAAGTATGTATTGAAGGAAATATGCCCTAGAGGCAATAATAAAGTTATTATTTATTTCCTTATTTCATGATAAATGTTTATTATTCATGCTAAAATTGTATTAACCGGAAACATAATACATGTGTGAATACATAGACAAACAAAGTGTCACTAGTATGCCTCTACTTGACTAGCTCGTTAATCAAAGATGGTTATGTTTCCTAACCATAGACGTGTGTTGTCATTTGATTAACGGGATCACATCATTAGGAGAATGATGTGATTGACATGACCCATTCCATTAGCTTAGCACCCGATCGTTTAGTATGTTGCTATTGCTTTCTTCATGACTTATACATGTTCCTATGACTATGAGATTATGCAACTCCCGTTTGCCGAAGGAACACTTTGTGTGCTACCAAACGTCACAACGTAACTGGGTGATTATAAAGGAGCTCTACAGGTGTCTCCAAAGGTAAATGTTGGGTTGGCGTATTTCGAGATTAGGAATGTCACTCCGATTGTCGGAGAGGTATCTCTGGGCCCTCTCGGTAATGCACATCACATAAGCCTTGCAAGCATTGCAACTAATGAGTTAGTTGCGCGATGATGTATTACGAAACGATTAAAGAGACTTGCCGGTAACGAGATTGAACTAGGTATTGAGATACCGACGATCGAATCTCAGGCAAGTAACATATCGATGACAAAGGGAACAAAGTATGTTGTTATGCGGTCTGACCGATAAAGATCTTCGTAGAATATGTAGGAGCCAATATGAGCATCCAGGTTCCGCTATTGGTTATTGACCGGAGACGTGTCTCGGTCATGTCTACGTTGTTCTCGAACCCGTAGGGTCCGCACGCTTAAGGTTTCGATGACAGTTATATTATGAGTTTATGCTTTTTGATGTACCGAAGTTTGTTCGGAGTCCCGGATGTGATCATGGACATGACGAGGAGTCTCGAAATGGCCGAGACATAAAGATTGATATATTGGAAGCTTATATTTGGATATCGGAAGTGTTCCGGGTGAAATCGGGATTTTACCGGAGTACCGGGAGGTTACCGGAACCCCCGGGAGGTATATGGGCCTTAGTGGGCTTTAGTGGAAGAGAGGAGAGGTGGCCAGGGCTGGGCCGCGCGCCCCTCCCCCCTAGTCCGAATAGGACAACGAGAGGGGGGCGGCGCCCCCCTTCCTTCTCTCTCTCCTCTTTCCCCCTTCCCGAATCCTATTCCAACTAGGAAAGGGGGGGAATCCTACTCCCGGTGGGAGTAGGACGCCTCCTGGCGCGCCCTCCTCATGGCCGGCCGCACCCCCCTTTGATCCTTTATATACGGAGGTAGGGGGCACCCCTAGACACACAAGTTGATCCACGTGATCATATTCTTAGCCGTGTGCGGTGCCCCCTTCCACCATAATCCTCGATAATATTGTAGCGGTGCTTAGGCGAAGCCCTGCGACGGTAGTACATCAAGATCGTCACCACGCCGTCGTGCTGACGGAACTATTCCCCGACACTTTGCTGGATCGGAGTCCGGGGATCGTCATCGAGCTGAACGTGTGCTAAAACTCGGAGGTGCCGTAGTTTCGGTGCTTGATCGGTCGGGCCGTGAAGACGTACGACTACATCAACCGCGTTGTGCTAACGCTTCCGCTGTCGGTCTACAAGGGTACGTAGATCACACTCTCCCCTCTCGTTGCTATGCATCACCATGATCTTGCGTGTGCGTAGGAATTTTTTTGAAATTACTATGTTCCCCAACAGTGGCATCCGAGCCTAGGTTTTATGTGTTGATGTTATATGCACGAGTAGAACACAAGTGAGTTGTGGGCGATATAAGTCATACTGCTTACCAGCATGTCATACTTTGGTTCGGCGGTATTGTTGGACGAAGAGGCCCGGACCGACATTACGCGTACGCTTACACAAGACCGGTTCTCCCGACGTGCTTTGCACATAGGTGGCTTGCGGGTGACAGTTTCTCCAACTTTAGTTGAACCGAGTGTGGCTACGCCCGGTCCTTGCGAAGGTTAAAACAGCACCAACTTGACAAACTATCGTTGCGGTTTTGATGCGTAGGTAAGATTGGTTCTTGCTTAAGCCCGTAGCAGCCACGTAAAACTTGCAACAACAAAGTAGAGGACGTCTAACTTGTTTTTGCAGGGCATGTTGTGATGTGATATGGTCAAGACATGATGCTAAATTTTATTGTATGAGATGATCATGTTTTGTAACCGAGTTATCGGCAACTGGCAGGAGCCATATGGTTGTCGCTTTATTGTATGCGATGCAATCGCGCTGTAATGCTTTACTTTATCACTAAGCGGTAGCGATAGTCGTGGAAGCATAAGATTGGCGAGACGACAACGATGCTACGATGGAGATCAAGGTGTCGCGCCGGTGACGATGGTGATCACGACGGTGCTTCGAAGATGGAGATCACAAGCACAAGATGATGATGGCCATATCATATCACTCATATTGATTGCATGTGATGTTTATCTTTTATGCATCTTATCTTGCTTTGATTGACGGTAGCATTTTAAGATGATCTCTCAGTAATTATCAATAAGTGTTCCCCCTGAGTACGCACCGTTGCGAAAGTTCTTCGTGCTGAGACACCACGTGATGATCGGGTGTGATAGGCTCTACGTTCAAATACAACGGGTGCAAAACAGTTGCACACGCGGAATACTCAGGTTATACTTGACGAGCCAAGCATATACAGATATGGCTTCGGAACACGGAGACCGAAAGGTCGAGCATGAATCATATAGTAGATATGATCAACATAGTGATGTTCACCAATGAAACTGCTCCATCTCACGTGATGATCGAACATGGTTTAGTTGATTTGGATCACGTGATCACTTAGAGGATTAGAGGGATGTCTATCTAAGTGGGAGTTCTTAAGTAATATGATTAATTGAACTTAAATTTATCATGAACTTAGTCCTGGTAGTATTTTGCAAATTATGTTGTAGATCAATAGCTCGCGTTGTTGCTTCCTTGTGTTTATTTTGATATGTTCCTAGAGAAAATTATGTTGAAAGATGTTAGTAGCAATGATGCGGATTGGATCCGTGATCTGAGGTTTATCCTCATTGCTGCACAGAAGAATTATGTCCTTGATGCACCGCTAGGTGACAGACCTATTGCAGGAGCAGATGCAGACGTTATGAACGTTTGGCTAGCTCAATATGATGACTACTTGATAGTTTAGTGCACCATGCTTAATGGCTTAGAATCGGGACTTCAAAGACGTTTTGAACGTCATGGACCATATGAGATGTTCCAGGAGTTGAAGTTAATATTTCAAGCAAATACCCGAGTTGAGAGATATGAAGTCTCCAACAAGTTCTATAGCTAAAAGATGGAGGAGAATCGCTCAACTAGTGAGCATGTGCTCAGGTTGTCTGGGTACTACAATCGCTTGAATCAAGTGGGAGTTAATCTTCCAGATAAGATAGTGATTGACAGAATTCTCTAGTCACCATCACCAAGTTAGTAGAACTTCGTGATGAACTATAATATGCAAGGGATAACGGAAACAACTCCCAAGCTCTTCGTGATGCTGAAATCAACGAAGGTAGAAATCAAGAAAAACAACAAGTGTTGATGGTTGACAAGACCACTAGTTTCAAGAAAAAGGGCAAAGGGAAGAATGGGAACTTCAAGAAGAACGGCAAGCAAGTTGCTGCTCAAGTGAAGAAGCCCAAGTCTGATCCTAAGCCTGAGACTAAGTGCTTCTACTGCAAAGGGACTGGTCACTAGAAGTGGAACTGCCCCAAGGATTTGGCGGATAAGAAGGATGGCAAGGTAAACAAAGGTATATTGGATATACGTGTTATTGATGTGTACTTTACGAGTGTTTATAGCAACCCCTCGGCATTTGATACTGGTTCAGTTGCTAAGAGTAGTAACTCAAAACGGGAGTTGCAGAATAAACAGAAACTAGTAAAGGGTGAGGTGACGATGTGTGTTGGAAGTAGTTCCAAGATTGATATGATCATCATCGCACACTCCCTATACTTTCGGGATTAGTGTTGAAACTAAATAAGTGTTATTTGGTGTTTGCGTTGAGCATGAATATGATTTGATCATGTTTATAGCAATACGGTTATTCATTAAAGTCAGAGAATAATTGTTGTTCTGTTTACATGAATAATACCTTCGATGGTCATACACCCAATGAAAATAGTTCGTTGGATCTCGATCGTAGTGTTACACATATTCATAACATTGAAACCAAAAGATGCAAAATTAATAATGATAGTGCAACTTATTTGTGGCACTGCCGTTTAGGTCATATCGGTGTAAAGCGCATGAAGAAACTCCATCCTGATGGACTTTTGGAACCACTTGATTATGAATCACTTGGTACTTGCGAACCATGCCTCATGGGCAAGATGACTAAGACTCCGTTCTCCGGAACAATGGAGTGAGCAACAAACTTGATTGGAAATAATACATACTGATGTATGCAGTCCAATGAGTGTTGAGGCTTGCGGCTGGTATCGTTATTTTCTGACCTTCACAGATGATTTGAGCAGATATGAGTATATCTACTTGATGAAACATAAGTTTGAAACATTTGAAAAGTTCAAATAATTTCAGGGTGAAGTGGAAAATCATTGTGACAAGAAAATAAGGTTTCTACGATCTGATCGCGGAGACAAATATTTGAGTTACGAGTTTGGTCTTTAATTAGAACAATCTGAAATAGTTTCACTACTCACGCCACCTGGAACACCACAATGTAATGGTGTGTCCGAACGTCATAACCGCACTTTATTAGATATGGTGCGATCTATGATGTCTCTTACCGATCTACCACTATCGTTTTGGGGTTATGCATTAGGGACAGCTGCATTCACGTTAAATAGGGCACCATCTAAATCCGTTGAGATGACACCGTATGAACTATGGTTTGGCAAGAAACCTAAGCTGTCGTTTCTTAAAGTTTGAGGTTGCAATGCTTATGTGAAAAAGTTTCAACCTGATAAGCTCAAACCCAAATCGGAGAAGTGCGTCTTCATAGGATACCCAAAAGAAAATGTTGGGTACACCTTCTATCACAGATCCAAAGGCAAGACATTCGTTGCTAAGAATGGATCCTTTCTAAAGAAGGAGTTTCTCTCGAAAGAAGTGAGTGGGAGGAAAGTAGAACTTGATGAGGTAACTGTACCTGCTCCCTTATTGGAAAGTAGTTCATCACAGAAATCTGTTCTTGTGACTACTACACCAATTAGTGAGGAAGCTAATGATGATGATCATGTAACTTCATATCAAGTTACTACCGAATCTCGTAGGTAAACCAGAGTGAGATCCGAACCAGAGTGGTACGGTAATCCTGTTCTGGAAGTCATGTTACTAGACCATGACAAACTTGCGAACTATGAGGAAGCGATGATGAGCCCAGATTCCGCGAAATGGTTTGAAGCCATGAAATCTGAGATATGATCCATGTATGAGAACAAAGTATGGACTTTGATGGATTTGCCCGATGATCAGCAAGCCATAGAAAATAAATGGATCTTCAAGAGGAAGACAAATGCTGATAGTAGTGTTACTATCTACAAAGCTAGACTTGTCAAAAAAGGTTTTTTTTGACAAAGTTCAAGGTGTTGACTACGATGAAATTTTCTCACTTGTAGCGATGCTTAAGTCTGTCCAAATCATGTTAGCAATTGCCGCATTTTTATGAAATCTGGCAAATGGATAAAAAAACTACATTCCTTAATGGATTTAAAGAAGAGTTGTATATGATGCAACCAGAAGGTTTTGTCAATCCTAAAGGTGCTAACAATATATACAAGCTCCAGCGATCCATCTATGAACTGGTGCAAGCATCTCGGAGTTGGAATATGCGCTTTGATGAGATGATCAAAGTATATAGTTTTATACAGACTTGTGGTGAAGCCTGTATTTACAAGAAAGTGAGTGGGAGCACTACAGCATTTCTGACAAGTATATGTGAATGACATATTATTGATCAGAAATAATGTAGAATTATTCTGCAAAGCATAAAGGAGTGTTTGAAAGAAGTTTTTCAAAGAAAGACCTCGGCGAAGCTGCTTACATATTAAGCATCAAGATCTATAGAGATAGATCAAGACGCTTGATAAGTTTTCTAAATGAGTACATACCTTAACAAGATTTTGAAGTAGTTCAAAATAGAACAGTCAAAGAAAGAGTTCTTGCCTATGTTACAAGGTGTGAAATTGAGTAAGACTCAAAGCCCGACCACGACACAAGATAGAAAGATAATGAAAGTCATTCCCTATGCCTCAGCCATAGGTTCTATAAAGTATGTCATGCTGTGTACCAGATCTATTGTATACCCTACACTGATGTTGGCAAGGGGGTACAATAGTGATCTAGGAGTAGATCACTGGATAGCGGTCAAAATTATCCTTACTGGAATAAGGATATGTTTCTCGATTATGGAGGTGACAAAAGGTTCGTCGTAAAGGTTTACGTCGATACAAACTTTGACACTGATCCAGATGATTCTAAGTCTCAATCTGGATGCATATTGAAAGTGGGAGCAATTAGCTAGAGTAGCTCCATGCAGAGCATTGTTGACATAGAAATTTGCAAAATACATACGGATCTGAATATGGTAGACCCGTTGACTAAACCTCTCTCATAGGCAAAACATGATCACACCTTAGTACTCTTTGGGTGTTAATCACATAGCAATGTGAACTAGATTATTGACTCTAGTAAACCCTTTGGGTGTTGGTCACATGACGATGTGAACTATGGGTGTTAATCACATGCTGATGTGAATTATTGATGTTAAATCACATGTCGATGTGAACTAGATTATTGACTCTAGTGCAAGTGGGAGACTAAAGGAAATATGCCCTAGAGGCAATAATAAAGTTATTATTTATTTCCTTATTTCATGATAAATGTTTATTATTCATGCTAAAATTGTATTAACCGGAAACATAATACATGTGTGAATACATAGACAAACAAAGTGTCACTAGTATGCCTCTACTTGACTAGCTCGTTAATCAAAGATGGTTATGTTTCCTAACCATAGACATGTGTTGTCATTTGATTAACGGGATCACATCATTAGGAGAATGATGTGATTGACATGACCCATTCCATTAGCTTAGCACCCGATCGTTTAGTATGTTGCTATTGCTTTCTTCATGACTTATACATGTTCCTATGACTATGAGATTATGCAACTCCCATTTGCCGGAGGAACAGTTTGTGTGCTACCAAACGTCACAACGTAACTGGGTGATTATAAAGGAGCTCTACAGGTGTCTCCAAAGGTAAATGTTGGGTTGGCGTATTTCGAGATTAGGATTTGTCACTCCGATTGTCGGAGAGGTATCTTTGGGCCCTCTCGGTAATGCACATCACATAAGCCTTGCAAGCATTGCAACTAATGAGTTAGTTGCGCGATGATGTATTACGAAACGAGTAAAGAGACTTGCCGATAACGAGATTGAACTAGGTATTGAGATACCGATGATCGAATCTCGGGCAAGTAACATACCGATGACAAAGGGAACAAAGTATGTTGTTATGCGGTCTGACCGATAAAGATCTGCGTAGAATATGTAGGAGCCAATATGAGCATCCAGGTTCTGCTATTGGTTATTGACCGGAGATGTGTCTCGGTCATGTCTACATTGTTCTCGAACCCGTAGGGTCCGCACGCTTAAGGTTTCGATGACAGTTATATTATGAGTTTATGCTTTTTGATGTACCGAAGTTTGTTCGGAGTCCCGGATGTGATCATGGACATGACGAGGAGTCTTGAAATGGCCGAGACATAAAGATTGATATATTGGAAGCTTATATTTGGATATCGGAAGTGTTCCGGGTGAAATCGGGATTTTACCGGAGTACTGGGAGGTTACCGGAACCCCTCGGGAGGTATATGGGCCTTAGTGGGCTTTAGTGGAAGAGAGGAGAGGTGGCTAGGGCTGGGCCGCGCGCCCCTCCCCCTAGTCCGAATAGGACAAGGAGAGGGGGGCGGCGCCCCCCCTTCCTTCTCTCTCTCCTCTTTCCCCCTTCCCGAATCCTATTCCAACTAGGAAAGGGGGGAATCCTACTCCCGGTGGGAGTAGGACTCCTCCTGGCGCGCCCTCCTCATGGCCGGCCGCACCCCCCTTTGATCCTTTATATACGGAGGTAGGGGGCACCCCTAGACACACAAGTTGATCCACGTGATCATATTCTTAGCCGTGTGCGGTGCTCCCTTCCACCATAATCCTCGATAATATTGTAGCGGTGCTTAGGTGAAGCCCTGCGACGGTAGTACATCAAGATCGTCACCACGCCGTCATGCTGATGGAACTCTTCCCCGACACTTTGCTGGATCGGAGTCCGAGGATCGTCATCGAGCTGAACGTGTGCTAAAACTCGGAGGTGCCGTAGTTTCGGTGCTTGATCGGTTGGGCCGTGAAGACGTACGACTACATCAACCGCGTTGTGCTAACGCTTCCGCTGTCGGTCTACAAGGGTACGTAGATCACACTCTCCCCTCTCGTTGCTATGCATCACCATGATCTTGCGTGTGCGTAGGAATTTTTTTGAAATTACTACGTTCCCCAACATGTATGTTGTGATACATTGTGTTGGATCCAACCTTGATGAACCTTTATGAATGTGAGTCTAATTTGATGTTATATGGTTTATGTGCTTAGTACAATTTGGTTTTATATGGTGTAGATGATTATCATCTATTCAGCATTTGAGTATGAATCTATGAACCAAGTAATTTATCTTAATATTTTGTTATCAATGGTGTTGGATCCAATTTGACCCTCATTTCATCGATGAATCGACAAAATGGCCCTAGGGGTACCTTCACCCTCATTTCATCGATGAATCGACAAAATGGGCCTAGGGGTACCTTCACCCTCATTTCATTGATTCATCGACAAAATGGGCCTAGGGGTACCTTCACCCTCATTTCATCAATTCATCGACAAAATGGCCTAGGGGTACCTTCACCCTCATTTCATCGATTCATCGACAAAATGGGCCTAGGGGTACCTTCACCCTCATTTCATCCATTCATCAACAAAATGGGCCTAGGGGTACCTTCACCTTCATTTCATCGATTCATCGATAAAATGGCCCTAGGGGTACCTTGACCACCATTTCATCGATTCATCAACAAAATGGCCCTAGGGGTACCTTCACCCTCATTTCATTGATTCATCGACAGAATGGCCCTAGGGGTAACTTCACCCTCATTTCATCGATTCATCGATAGAATGGCCCTAGGGGTACCTTGACCCTCATTTCATCGATTCATCGCAGAATGGCCCTAGGGGTACTTTGACCACCATTTCATCGATTCATCGACAAAATGGCCCTAGGGGTACCTTCACCCTCATTTCATCGATTCATCAACATAATGGCCCTAGGGGTACCTTCACCCTCATTTCATCGATTCATTGACAGAACGGCCCTAGGGGTACCTTCACCCTCATTTCATCGATTCATCGACAGAATGGCCCTAGGGGAACCTTCACCCTCATTTCATCGATTCATCGACAGAATGGCCCTAGGGGTACTTTGACCACCATTTCATCGATTCATCGACAAAATGGCCCTAGGGGTACCTTGACCCTCATTTCATCGATTCATCGACAAAATGGCCCTAGGGGTATCTTGACCCTCATCAACAAGTGTATAAATATCAAAACAGCAAGACCATCATCAACAAGTGTTTAATTTTCCTTACGTCAAGACCATCATATGGATCAATTTGAACATGGTAGCAGCAAGACCATCATATGGATCATCAAATTGAACATGATAACAGCAAAAACAACATCATAGTGCATAATTCTCATAAGAGCAAGACCATCTATAGTAGTTATTACAGTACCATAACATCAAACCAGCATGAGTTGTTCCCAAAATAGATCACATCATTAACAGTTTTTTTCCAAAGCACATTAGTTCCCTGAAGCATAAAAGTAATACTTCAGCCTTGATGGTTTCTTCCTATGTCTTGATGGCAAGAAGGATGTCCTTGTTGCTGCAGCTGAGCTGCTTGGCCTGCTTGCTAGAGCTGCTGAGCTGCTTGGCCTGCTTGCTGGAGATGTTGAGCTGCTTCGCCTCCTAGTTGGAGCTGCTGAGCTGCTTGGCCTGCTTGCTGTAGCTGCTGAGCTGCTTGCCACTAGTGGTGCCCTGCTTGCTGGAGCTGCAACAGATGAAGCTGCAGTAGTAGATGTGGTACCCTCCTCTGTCCTGTTTGACTGCATTTGAAAATGGTAGCAAGTTAATACATTCAAGTGGTGCAAAACAGAAATAGATGGCAGCAAGTGTAGCAAGTTAATACATTCAAGCATGTTCTTTCTCATTGCTAGACCTGGCTTTAGGGTTTTGTGGCAAGATGTGTATATGTGACCCACAAGATTGCAATTGCTGCATGTAATTGATGCCATCCTAGATGCATCTTTAGGTGCTGGTTGCTCAAACTGGCTCCTTCTCCTTTTGGTTTGCTTCTTCCATGGTTTATCCTTGAAAACTGGGGGTTCTATGTCTCTAGTTTTGGTCTTAGGCCAAAGGTCAGGTCCAGGTACAGGAAATATGATGGGACTGTATGCTGCCAGATACATAGGCTTTTTGAAGAAGTCATGCACATAATTTACATGCCTTAATTTGGCTTTGGTGATAGCAGAGACTGCATGATTGCACGGCACTGCAGTCATATCCCATTTTCTGCACCCACATGTCCTGTGCTGCAAGTTAACTGCATATGTATTCTCATTGCTTGTCACTTGGTAAATATTTGGCCAAATAATCAATGCTTGACAGTTCCTAGAGTGTTTCTTTGCTTCTTCAAGTAACTCAACATATGTTGGGCATATTTCCCACTTGGCTAACTGTGTCTTGCTCCTATTTGTATTGAACCTGACCATCAACTTAGTCATGATTCCATCTACCATGGTCTTTATTGGTTTACCCCTCACATCTAAGATCATCTTGTTGAACACCTCACTAATATTGTTGAAAACTAGGTTAGTTTTGCAATTGAAGTCCATGTCATATCTAGCCCAAGCATGTCTAGGAATTTTATTTAACCAACTCCAGGCAGCCTTACACTCTACTTGAAGAGCATCCATTGCAGCAAGATGGCCATGTTCAGTATAGGAGTAACTTGCCTTATCCATGTACTTTAATTCTGACCCCTAAAACCAGCAGTCTGGAAGTTTTGGTAGATGTGTCTAAGAGAGAATCTTTGGGGGCAATTGGGGTAGACTTGGCTCACAGCTTTCAGAAGACCCTATATGGAGAAATTACCAAACTTACTAATAAGCAATGAATATTAACTACTTCTAGCAATTACTATGAACTACTTATATCAACTAGTATTGAGCAATGAATATTAACTAATACTAATCAAAATCTATGAACTACTAGTAAGCAATTAATATGCACTACTAATACTAAGCAAATGCTATGAGCAAATTCTATAATACCTTCTGTCTGTCAGAGATTATGGTGTAAAAACCAAATCTCCCAGATTCTCGACCAATAGCTGCCTTCAGTTCTGTGAGAAACCAAGTCCAACTCTTTGTGTCTTCTTTGTCCACAACTACAAAGTCAATGGGATATATAGATGTTATTATTCCCATCCCTTCCTGTGGCAGCAAGGATTTGTTGGCCAGTGGAGAGCTTGATGAAACATCCATCCACACCTGCAATGGCACACAAGATATGTTATAAACAAAGTATGGTGCACCACATTTATGTCATATATAACACAGTTTTTGTAGTCACCTATGAATGGTCTGCATCCATTCAAAAATCCTTCCTTGCAAACATTCAAACATATGAACAAACCATGGAACCTTGGATTGATGCTTGGATGGTCTTTTAGGAACTTAGTAGTGACAATGCACCTACTACCTGGATTGGTGTCTAGCACAGCCTGCAAGTAATCCCTGATCCTGATGTATTGCCCCCTTTGATCTCCTTGCACCACCTTAATAGCATTGTTCTTAGCCCCGTAGGCCATATGAGTGCTAATCTCAACTCCATACTTGCTCTTCAAATTTTGCATTATTGTACTTATTGGTGTGTTCAGGTCTGTTCTTATTGCTTCTAAAACTTGATGTGTAACCCACTATGTAATCACCTTGGTGCTCTCTGCTACAGCTGGACATGTGTGCAGCAAATTTGTTTTCCTAATGCAGAAAGTTTTCTCTTTTCCCACCACAGAAGCTGCAATGAAGAAAGGGAAGTCTTCATGTGTGCACACAGCTATAATTATGTCATTGCAGTTCCTATGAAATTGATAGTTTATGTTCTGTGCTACGTGGAAAGTGAGAAGTGCCCTTCTAAATTGGTACACATTATCAAAGCATAACTTCTTAGCAAACTCCAGCTCTGGGCTCTCTCTATCCTCATGATACCATACCCATAGTTTGGGTTTTTTAGTCCTAGACTTACTGCCTAGCACAAATGGTAGGGGTATAGCCCCATCATCTTGCTCTTCCTTCAAATCACCAGGATCTGGATCCTCATTAGATGATGGTGCCCAAACATCCTCAAACTGTTGCTCCAAACTAGCATGTGATCTTGTGGTTGGCCCCTTTCTTACTTTCAACTTCTTTCTCTTTTGCCCCTATGGTAGCACCTCCTTTTCAAGTTCCTCATGATCTCCATGCTCCTCTTTCTCTGCATTTCACTCATGCACTTCCTCTTGTATCTCATAAGGTTCATCTACATTTGTGTCACCTTCAAAGGGTAAGAGTGGGTCCTCTCTCTCCGCCTCCTTAGCTCAGCCATCCTAGCCATGAAATCCTCATGTTCCTCCAAGTCTGAGTCATCTTCAGTTAGTAGCACGGGAAGTTTTCTTTTCACTAGCTGCACCCTCTTAACATTCTTCTGATGCTGCTTAAATCTCCGAATTTTTGATCTCCTTCTAAGCTCCATACTTCTTTCTAACTCCTGTTGCTCCATGTCAACATCATCTCCATTTCCTTGATCAATATCAACATCTGCTTCATTGCCTTGCTCCATATCAACATTTCTTTGCTCCATATCAACATTGTGGCTCTGCTATGTGGAGAAAAATTGGATTGGTTCAGGATCCTCAACTACTGCATCTCTTTTTGATACTTTGGATGGTGACTTGTACACCACCCCAACATCATTCACCTCATATACAATGCTCTCTCCAACATTGGCTATAGGAACTTGCTGATACGTCCATTTTGCATCATGCTTTTATATCAATATTTATTGCATTATGAGTTGTTATTTCACATTATGTCGCAATACTTATGGCCATTCTCTCTTATTTTACAAGGTTTACATAAGGAGTGAGAATGACAGCAGCTGGAATTCTGGGTTGTAAAAGGAGCAAATATTAGAGACCTGTTCTGCACAACTCCAAAAGTAATGAAACTCCATGGAATACCTTATAATAAATAATGAAAAATCCTCGCCAAAGATGAAGACCAGGGGGCCCACACCCTTCCCACAAGGGTGGGGGAGCCTCCCCCCCTAGGGCGCACCCCCTACCTCTTGGGCCCCCTGGTGGCTCTCCGATGACCATCTTCTCCTATCACTAGTGCAGAACCGGGCAATAGCACCGGTTCGTAAGGCCCTTTAGTGCCGGTTCAGGAACCGGCACTAAAGGTTCGGCACTAAAGGCCCCCCCTTTAGTACCGGTTCAGCACGAACCGGTGCTAAAGGGGAACCACGTGGCACAAGCCAGCTCCGGGGGCCGGGAGCCCTTTAGTACCGGTTGGTAACACCAACCGGTACTAAGTGGTTGTGGGTTTTTTGGTTTTATGATTTCTTTTTCATTTAATTTTGTGTTTTCCATTTTAATTCTTTTTCGTTTGCTGGTATTTTACGGTACTACACATTGTACACGTTATGCATATATATATATAAATAGAATTTCTAGTAGAACCAATCATATATATATCATCAATGTCTCACAAACCATATTAATTTACACATACACACATGTATAGCTATATACAATTTCTCCTACATATGCATGTTGCCTTCGGAGCCAGTGGCATTAGCCTAATTGGTGCCTTTGAAGCACGATGACAATTGGAAGTGGTTCATGGGGGCGGTAGCAGGTAATAGTATTCTCCCTTCGGATTTATGACCTGGTCGAGCAAAAATCCCGCTATTTCCTCTTGAAGTGCTTCTACGCGCTCCGTTGGTAGGAGCTTGTCCCGCACCTCTTTGAACTGTTAAGAAGGAGATCAATATGCATGTGTATTAGTTGTGTGACTAGATATCGATAATGGTGTAAAAATTGTGAATAGTGTTCTGACAAGCGTACCCATTCCTGTCTTTGAGATCTGCTCCTTTCGGACGCCATCATGCGAATGTTCTCGCAAACGCAGAATGCACATAGATCAGTCCCCTGCGCCTGCTTCAGGGCCTTTATTACGAGAATGGAATTTAATTTGATCAGATAATAATTAATCAAGCATGATAATTAAAGAGATGGCAGCTAGCTAGCTAGCTAGTACTACTTAATTACTTACCTTGGATCGAAACCATTTCAGCTTTGGTTTCCATTCGCCTTCCGTGACGCTGATGAACCTTGCCCAAGCCCTGCCCGCCGACAAAGAAAATGAATAAAGGGGTTATTAAATAGTTCATATCATGAAATGACGAATTACTAAATAGGCCGAGATATATAGTTAATAATGATTGAAATTACCTGTTGACTATCCCAAACAAGATGTTATAGTCACTTTGTTTTTTAAGTAGCGAGTCCAGTATTTCAACTGTTCCGGCGTCAACTTTAATGATACACAAGATCCAGTGAAATCTGCATGCACACACGTTTGCATGTCTTAATTAAGCGGGCATATGTAAGCAAAAACATGTAGCTAGCTAGCTAGTAGGCAAAAACAGAGAATTTGTAGTACAAGAAAGTGTGACTCACTGGAAGTTGTAAGGAAGTAGTATATCTTCATGGTATTTGAGGCGCTTCAAGAACTCTAGCATGCTGTCCCCTACCTCTTTTTCTTGATGCTTGTTCATTTTCCATGTGTATTCATTAACGGTGTTTGGGTCAATGAACCCAATGCCATAGCGTCCACCTTTTCTCATTTCATACATCTTCATCCTGCATAATACCACAGAAAAGAATATAGTGAGGATAATTACAGGTAATGATTGATCAAAAGGATCACTACAGCTAGCTTGAGACTTAAATTACAGAAAGAAATCACTTACAGACAATAGCAACTGACGATAGATTTATCGAGTGCGTCTTGATTGTATAACTGAAACAGTTCAGGATACTCAACGGCCACAGCTTTCTCATGGTAGTAATCATCCTTCTTGACATTCACCATGAGGGACTCTCGATTGGATCTCTTGGTAATGTCCATGTACATTGATGCAATTCATACATTCTCGTTGGGAGCTTGTTGACATCTTCTGGCTCGACCAAAGGTTGGCCCCGGATATATTTCCGTTTTATTTCCTCCTCTGTAATCCCAGGCATGTCCTCGATCTCGAGGAGTTGTCCAACAGTGATCTTGAGTTCTTCAGCCTGCATTATATGCTCCTGGGTTATTACCACATCGCCCACCTCGGGAACGTAAACTGTTTGGCCACGATAAATATTGGGCGCGCGTACTGTCATGTGTTGTTGGCGGCACAACAAGCGGGGGGATCGATTGCGCCGCCTGTTTTCCCAGCTGGGCAACGGTTTTCCCGCATTTTTTGACAGCTGCTTGTTGTTTGCTCGAGCTCGGGCTCGCCTCCTTCTGTAGACGTCGTCGATGTAACTTCCTGATGTGGCGCTCATAGTCTGTGTCAACAGGCTTAGGAGCTGGTGGTTCAGCCATACGAATGAAGTGCTCAACTACTTCCACAGGCACTTTCTCCCTTGGCGGCGGTGGCAGTTTTGGTCCAAAATGGGCGTCGAGTTCTGCCTGCACTATGGCATTGGTTTGCTCCTCGGTCCTGTCGTAAGCCCTCACAGGAAGAGGAGTAGTGAGGTTTGGAACATATTTATATCGTTTGCCTCCGCCTGTACTTCCTGTACTATGACCTCGACTCGTACCGCTACGCACCATAGCTGCGGGGTGTCTCTTCTGCGATTGCTGAGGCGGCGGAGACGGCTGACGGGGCTGAGTTGGACGAGGAGGAGGGGCCTGAAGCTGTGCCGGACTTGAAGTGGCCTGAGGTTGTGCCGGACTTGGAGGAGGAGTGGACGTCTGACGCTGCGTCGGACTTGGAGGAGGAGTGGCCTGACACTTTGCCGGACTTGGAGGAGGAGGAGTGGCCTCACGCGTTGGTGGACTTGGAGGAGCGGGAGTCTGCTGACTCGGTGGCGGACTTCGACGAGGAGTCGGGTGACGCGGTGTCGGTGGCCTTCGAAAGATGATGCAATCCTTTCTCCATAGGATGACACGATGTATGGCCTCTCCCAATGTGTGCTCGTCATCACCTCCAGGAATGTCAAGCTGTAGCTCCGAATATGGGTCCACCACCTCATCAACCAAGACACGAGCATAGCCCGCTGGAATCGGGTTGCAATGGAAGGTTGCCTCGGGGGAATTTGAAAAAGCAACGGCGTCCGCCACCTTCATGGATATGTTCTTCATTTTGAAGTGTAGCTAGCAGTTAGTGTTCTCCGTGATGTCATCCACGGGGTATCTATCCAGCACTACTGCGTCGCCCGGGGTGGAACCCACGCTGCTTCTCGGCATGGATGGGGCGGTGGTATCCAATGCTGGATCATCCGCTAGCTGCTGCAGCTGCTGAGACCCCCTTTGCTGGCTAAGTGAGTCGATCTGCTCCTGCTGCCGCTGGAATTTAGCTGCCAATTCCGCTTGACTTGCTTCTAGGCCTTGAAGGCGTTCATAGTCCCGCTTCCTCTGCTCCTCCTCCATCTTCCTCTTCTTCTCCTCCGCAATCTTCTTTCTCGCACGGGTTCTGTAGTCGGTGTTCCAGTCCGAAAACCCCTCATACCACGGAAGAGCGCCCTTGCCTCGTGTTCTTCCCGGGTGTTCAGGATTTCCCAAGGCACGCGTAAGCTCGTCGTTCTCTCTGTTGGGCTGGAACACCCCCGATCGAGCCTCTTCTATTGCAACAAGTAGCGCATCGTCGGCTCTGTTCAGACATGCCTTCGTCGAAACATTGCTTGTCTTCGGGTCCAACTCCCCCCCATGCGCATAGAACCAAGTCCTGCACCTGGGGGCCCGCTCTTGGTAACCGGAGTGACACTTGCATCCTCCATCTCTTTCTCAGACTTATCCCACTTAGGCATTGCCACCGCGTAGCCACCTGGCCCCAGCTTATTGAACTTATCCTTTTTTTCGGCATTCTTCTTGTTTATTCTCGACCGTTCCTTAGCTAATTCGGAATCCTTGAATTTCACGAAATCGTCCTAATGAGCACTTTGATTCTCTAGTATCCCCTCGAATACTGGAGTCTTCCTTCCTCCCTTGACGTACTTATCCCACGTCATTCTCTTGTGGTTCTTGAATGCAACCGCCATCTTCCTAAAAGCAGCGTCCTTGACTTTCCGCACATCTGCTTCTGTGATATTATCTGGTAGGGTGAAATGTTCCATGAGAGTATCCCAAAGCAGTTTTTTTTGATTCTCGTCGACAAAAGTAACATCTGGACGTGGCTTTGCTGGCTTTCTCCATTCTTGAAGGGAGATCGGGAGTTGGTCCTTCACAAGAACTCCGCACTGACGAACGAACTTGTCCGCAATCTTCTTAGGCGCTAATGGTTCGCCATTAGGTTTGAATGCCTCGATATTGTACTTTACGCCCTCCTTCAACTCTTTGTTCGGGCCTCGTTTCGTCCTTGTGCCTGAAGATTTGCTCGATCCGGATGGCTGAAAGAAGAAAGATCGATTCGTTAATATATCTTCAACTCATTTAAAGCATGCGATGATCACCAGATTCCTGCTTATATAAATATATATACCTCGCCGGTGTTTGTTGTTTCAGGATCAACATGTTCTTCGTCGTAGTTCATGACTTCATCTTCTCGGTCGTCGCGATCGAATATCATATCACCCTCTCCGGTGTTGTTTAGAAATTCGGAGCCGTCAAAATCTTCTTCATTCTGATCATCATCTGGCCCGCGTATGATATCGAACATGGTCTGTTCTCTCTCTCTGTCGGTATTGTCCGCCATAGCTTTTATTTAACTATGCCAAAAGAAATATAAAACAATTTAGTATAATCTCGAATAATAGATATAATCTCGAATACAACGTCTCGAATAATAGATATAATCTCGAATACATCATCTCGAATAATAGATATAATCTCGAATACATCGTCTCGAATAATAGATTTAATCTCGAATACGTCGTCTCGAATAATAGATATAATCTCGAATACATCGTCTCAAATAATATATATAATCTCGAATAAATCATATCGAATATTATATATCGAATACATCACTAGCTAGCTAGCTAGCAAATAAAGATCGAATACTAGAGAGTAATCTAAGCGGTGGACAAGCAAAGTGAAGGAACCATCACTGGATCATAGCTCGGGTGATCTCCCCAAAGAACCTGCCAGGTATTGGAGAACCTGACGTCCATAGCAGCCATGTAGCGATGGACGTGCTCGTCCTCCTCCCTGACACGGCGACGTACCACCTCCGGCGGGGCCGGCTCCCTCCGCACTGAAAGTGGCCCACGCGAATGCCACCAAAGGAGATGAGGGTCGACGACGGGACCCGGGGCCGGGTTCCTCACCAAGCGTCGCGCCCCTGAAGGTAGCACCTCCCAGTGCCAGCCCGGCGGAGCCCAGTCCCGGACATGGGTCCTCTGAAGCAGGACGTCGTCGCGAACGGGTCGACGGCGAGGATGCGGGCCGGGCATCGTCGACAACAAATACTATATGCAAATGTAACACTAATTATGCTATCATCATTGCATATGTCAAAATTCTATATGCTATTTCATACTAATTAAGCATCTAACACTAAAAACAGAAAAAACAACTTCTATACATCCATTAAAAACAGAAAAACAACATTATATAAAAAAATTCCATACTAATTAAACACTAATTATATCCATCTAACATGCATTCATACATATATACTAGTGAAAAAATAATAATCTGAAAAATCTAAACTAATTAAACATACAAATTAAAATATGTATATACTAATTAACTTAAGGAAATGTGCGTGTGTGTGTGTTCATGTGTTCATCATGCATGCTTGTGTGTGTGTATATGGGGTCGGGGGGGGGGGGCGCCCATGGTGGCCACCGGGGGCGAGGGAGAGGGGTTAGAGGGGGAGAGCTCACAGCGGGGCGACGGCGACGGCGAGGCGACGGCCCGGGGCGGCGACGGGCCGGGGCGGTGACGCGGGGACGGCGCGACGGGGACGGGCCCGGGGCGGCGACGGCGACGGGGGCGGCGACGGGGACAGGGGCGGCGACGGGGATGAGGGCGGCGACGAGGATGGGGGCGGCGACGGCAACGGCGCACGACGGGGGCGGCGTAGGAAGGGGGCGGCGACGGAGTCGATCGATCGATCGGGAAGAAACAGAGGGGGGAGAATGAAATTTTTTGAAGTGCTGTATATATAGAAGGCACCTTTAGTACCGGTTGGAGCCACCAACCGGTACTAAAGGCCTGTTTTGGCCAGGCCAAGCAGCGGGAAGGGCAGGCCTTTAGTACTGGGTGGTGGCTCCAACCGGTACTAAGGACCCCCCCTTTAGTACCGGTTGTTGCCACGACCGGTACTAAAGGGGGTGCGCTGACAGGCGAGGGGCGCAGAAGTTTAGTCCCACCTCGCTAGCTGAAGGGCGCTCACACCTGCTTATAAGCCCTGCCGCCGCTGCTGTCTCGAGCTCCTCTCTAAAGCAGGCCTTCTGGGCCTACCTCTGCTACTCTGCCCTGTGGGGCCTATTGGGCTTGCGGGCCTGCATCCTGGCCCAACAACAGGTTGGGTTTCTAGTCGTATGCAGGCCGCTGTGGCCCAGTAGGTGGGCTTTTTTCATTTAGTTTTTTCTTTTCTGCTTTATTTATTTTGTTTTATTTATTTTTAGTTGTTTTTTTTGCTGTATTTAGAGTTTCTTTGTGAATATTTTTGATAGTTTTTAGAAACTTTCAGTTAGTGCCGGTAGTTTTTAAAAGTTGAATAGTTTAAATTTTGAATTATTTGAAATTTGTGTGAATCACTAGTTTGTTAATAACTTAACTTTAAAAATACATTTTTCAGTGATTCTTTTTTCTTATGTTTAATATTAGTGTGTTTTATCATTATATTCAATTTGGTAATGCTTAAGTTATTTAAAAAAATGAAATGCCTTTGTAACGGATGAGTTTTCGTCCGAAACCCTGATACTTCGAAACAGATTGTCCATTTTGTACACGAAGTGCATCCAGTTTTCGCGGTAACCCTCTCTACTTTTTTGCACATGCTATGTGGGTGAAATTATGATGCCATGCCAACTTTCATCCTTTTCTGAGTTCATTTGAAATGCTTTTCAATTTCAGGGTCATTTAGCTGAAAAAATCAGTAAATGCATGAAAGAATTTGCTTGCAAATAAAATTTCTTCGCGTTTCAAATGCCAAAACACATAACTAGCTACCCTAACTATTACAGAGATTCCCTCCTGGGTGTGAAACATAGAAGAAAGTGATGATAGTTAAGCCGATCACATCCCAGATCTTTGGGTGTGAAACTTTTTCTTCGCGTGTGTCCCTTTGCGTCGTAGCCATGGAAAATCTTCATCATTTAACGGGATGCTCAGGTCAATATTCACTATGAATGGAGCAATTTCATCAAACTTTTCATAATCTTCTGACTTGTCTGTCTTGTCATCCACTCCCACGATGTTTCTCTTCCCAGAAAGAACTATGTGCCGCTTTGGCTCATCGTACGATGCATTCGCTTCCTTATCTTTTCTTTTTTTGGCTTGGTAGACATGTCCTTCACATAGAAAACCTGTGCCACATCATTATCTAGGACGAATGGTTCGTCTGCATACGCAAGATTGTTGAGATCCACTGTTGTCATTCCGTACTGCGGGTCTTCCGTTACCCCTCCTTGTGTCATATTGACCCATTTGCACCGAAACAAAGGGACCTTCAAACCACGTCGATAGTCAAGTTCCCGTATGTCCTGTATATAACCATAATATGTTTCCTTTCCCGTCTTGGTTTCTGCATCAAAGCGGATACCACTATTTTGGTTGGTGCTCTTCTTATCTTGGGCGATCGTGTAAAATGTATTACCATTTATCTCGTACCCTTTGAAAGTCATTATATTCGAAGATGGTAACTAGGACAGCAAGTACAGGTCATCTTCAATAGAGGTGTCATGCATGGTACGTACTTGCAACCAGCTGGCAAAACTCCTGGTTTGTTCACGTGTAATCCAGTCATCAGACCGCTCTGGGTGTTTGGAGCGTAGCAAATTCTTGTGTTCATCCATATACGAAGCCACCAAGGCGGAATTCTGTAGAACTGTGTAGTGTGCTTCAGTGAGAGAATGTCCGTCCATACATATTATTTGTTCCCCTCCTAGTGTGCCTTTTCCATCCAGTCTGCCCTTATGCCGCAATTCAGGAACACCAATCGGCTTAAGGTCAGGAATAAAGTCAATACAAAACTCAATGACCTCCTCATTTTGACGGCCCTTGGAGATGCTTCCTTCTGTCCTATCACGGTTATGAACATATTTCTTTAAGACTCCCATGAACCTCTCAAAGGGGAACATATTGTGTAGAAATACAGGACCCAAAACGTTAATCTCTTCGCATAGGTGAACTAGGACGTGCGTCATGATGTTGAAGAAGGATGGTGGGAACACCAACTCGAAACTGACAAGACATTGCACCAAATCATTCTGTAACCTTGGTATGATTTCTGGATCGATTACCTTCTGAGAGATTGCATTGAGAAATGCACATAGCTTCACAATGGCTAATCGAACGTTTTCCGGTAGAAGCCCCCTCAATGCAACCGGAAGCAGTTGCGTCATAATCACATGGCAGTCATGAGACTTTAGGTTCTGGAACTTTTTCTCTACCATGTTTATTATTCCCTTTATATTCGACGAGAAGCCAGACGGTACCTTAATACTGAGCAGGCATTCAAAGAAGATTTCCTTCTCTTCTTTGGTAGGAGCATAGCTTGCATGACCCTGATGTATGCCGTCTTTTCCGTGCATACGTTGCTGGTCCTCCCGTGCCTCAGGTGTATCTTTTGTCTTCCCATACACGCCCAAGAAGCCAAGCAGGGTCACACAAAGATTCTTCGTCACGTGCATCACGTCAATTGCGGAGCGGACCTCGAGGTCTTTCCAATAGGGCAGGTCCCAAAATATAGATTTCTTCTTCCACATGGGTGCGCGTCCGTCAGCGTCATTCGGAACAGGTTGTCCACCAGGACCCTTTCCAAAGACCACCTTCAAATCCATGACCATATCATGTACATCAGCACCAGTACGGTGGCGAGGCTTCGTCCGGTGATCCGCCTCACCTTTGAAATGCTTGCCTTTCTTTCTTACGGGATGCCTGGTCGGAAGAAATCAACGATGTCCCAGGTACACATTCTTATTAGCCAAATATATACTGTCGGTATCGTCCAAACAGTGCGTGCATGCGCGGTATCCCTTGTTTGTCTGTCCTGAAAGGTTACTGAGAGCAGGCCAATCATTGATGGTCACGAACAGCAACGCCTTTAGGTTAAATTCTTCCCCCATGTGCTCATCCCACGCACGTACACCTGTTCCATTCCACAGTTGTAAGACTTCTTCAACTAATGGCCTTAGGTACACATCAATGTCGTTGCCGGGTTGCTTAGGGCCTTGGATGAGCACTGGCATCATAATGAACTTCCGCTTCATGCACAACCAAGGAGGAAGGTTATACAAACATAGAGTCACAGGCCAGGTGCTATGGTTGCTGCTCTGCTCCCCCAAAGGATTAATGCCATCTGCGCTTAGACCAAACCATACGCTCCTTGCGTCATCTCCAAACTCCTTCCCGTACTTTCTTTCGATTTTTCTCCACTGCGACCCGTCAGCGGGTACTCTCAACTTTCCGTCTTTCTTACGGTCTTCTCTGTGCCATCGCATCGCCTTGGCATGCTCTTTGTTTTGGAACAAACGTTTCAACCGTGGTATTATAGGAGCATACCACATCACCTTGGCAGGAATCTTCTTCCTGGGGCGCCGGCCCTCGACATCACCAAGGTCATCGCGGCTGATCTTATATCGCAATGCACCACATACCGGGCAAGCATTCAAATCCTCTTACTCACCGCGGTAGAGGATGCAATCATTAGGGCATGCATGTATCTTCTGCACCTCTAACCCTAGAGGGCAGACAGCCTTCTTTGCTTCGTACGTACTCTCGGGCAATTCGTTGTCCTTTGGAAGCATATCCTTTGTCAAATACACCATTCTCTACCTTCCATTGCAGCAATTCCAGTGTGGTGCCCAGCTTTTTCTTGTCACCTACGCAATTCGGGTATAACAATTTTTTGTGATCCTCTAACATGCGCTGCAACTTCTTCTTCTCCAAATCACTTGCGCAGTTTCTCTTTGCATCGGCAATGGCCCGACCTAGATCATCAACGGGCTCATCTGATGCCTCTTCTTCAGCTTCTTCCCGCATTGCCGGCTCATCTTCTTCCCGCATTACCGGCTCAGCTTCTTCCCCCATTGTTGTATCATCGTATTCAGGGAACCCATGGCCAGGATAGCTGTCGTCGTCCTCTTCTTCTTCATTGTCTTCCATCATAACCCCTCTTTCTCCGTGCTTGGTCCAAACATTATAATGGGGCATGAAACCGGACTTAAACAGGTGGACGTGAATGGTTCTTGACGTAGAGTAATTGTGACCATTCTTACAGCGAGCACATGGACAAGGCATAAAACCATCCGCCCGCTTGTTTGCCTCAGCCGCAAGCAGAAAAGTATGCACGCCCTCAACGAACTGGGGAGAGCATCGGTCATTGTACATCCATTGCCGGCTCATCTTCATTACACAACACCGAATAGACCAAATTAATACAAGTTCATACATAAAGTTCATACAACACTTAAATGCAACAAACAAATAACTCTCTAGCTAAAGAATTTAAATGCAACAACAAATACGATCAAGATCGCAACTAATGTAACAATGGATCCAACAGCATAATGGTACCAAGCCTCACTATCGATGGCATATTTTCTAATCTTTCTAATCTTCAAGCGCATTTTCTCCATCTTGATCTTGTGATCATCGAGGACATCGGCAACATGCAACTCCAATTCCATCTTTTCCCCCTCAATTCTTTTCAATTTTTCTTTCAAGTACTCGTTTTCTCTTTCAACTAAATTTAACCTCTTGGCAATAGGGTCGGTTGGAATTTCCGGTTCACATACCTCCTAGAAAAAATTTCTATGTCAACTTGATGGGCATAATTTGTCATAAACACGAAATGCAACTAGTTTTAAAATAGAATATACATACCACATCCGAATCATAACAAGGACTAGGGCCAACGGGGACGGATATCAAAACCATGGCACTATATGTATAACAAACAACGTACGGGTAAGATAATTATACGAGTAACTATACATCCAAATCACACAAACATCAATTTTTATATAAAATTTCATGAACAAGAGGCTCACCACAAGGTGGTGCCGGCGACGGGACGGTGCGGGCGATCGACGGTGGCTACGATGGAGATTTAGAAGGCACTAAGTAAACCACAACTACATATGCAAACTAAGTGTTATTTTTGACCTCAAATTGCATATAAATCAAATACTAGCACATATATATATATATATCCTGCCAAATTACTAAACTCACAAATTAATCACTATATAAAGCATTGCAAGAGCTAATCTAGCAATGAGAGATGAAAGGACAAAGTTGCTAACCTTTGTGATCATTTGAATGGATGGGGGCCTTCAAATCTTGACAAATTTTGGGCAAAATGTGTGATGAGCTCGAGAGGAAGAGGGGAAGAACAGAGAGGAGAGGGGAAAGGGGAAGAATAGAGCGAGCTCGGGTGGACGAAGGGTTTATGTAGGACGACCTTTAGTACCGGTTTGTGCCAAGAACCGGTACTAAAGGGGCTGGAGGGGCCCCATTCTGACAACATCCTGCCACCACTCTCATTAGTACCGGTTCGTGGCACGAACCGGTGCTAAAGGTTCGCCACGAACTGGTACTAATGAAAGCGGCCCGGCTAGCCGTTGGAACCGGCACTAATGTATACATTAGTGCCGGCTCAAATACAAACCGGCACTAATGTGCTTCACGTTTGACCCTTTTTCTACTAGTGTATATGAAGTCTTTCGTCCAGAAAAAAAGAAGAAGCAACCTTTCGGGACGAAACTCCACCGCCACGAGGCGGAACCTTGGCGGATCCAACCTAGAGCTCTAGCAGAGCTATTCTGCTGGGGAACTTCCCTCCCTGAGGGGGAAATCATCGCCATCGTCATCACCAAGGCTCCTCTCATCGGGAGAGGGCAATCTCCATCAACATCTTCATCAGCACCATTTCATCTCAAAACCCTAGTTCATCTCTTGTATCCAATTCTTGTCTCCAAGTCCGGGATTGGTGCTAGTAGTGTTAATTACTCCTTGTAGTTGATGCTAGTTGGTTTAATTGGTGGAAGATCATATGTTCAGATCCTTTATGCATATTAATACCCCTCTGATTATGAACATGTTTATGCTTTGTGAGTAGTTATGTTTGTTCCTGAGGACAAGGGAGAAGTCTTGCTATTAGTAGTCATGTGAATTTGGTATTCGTTCGATATTTTGATGAGATGTATGTTGTCTAGCCTCTAGTGGTGTTATGTGAACATCGACTACATAACACTTCACCATTATTTGGGCCTAGAGGAAGGCATTGGAAAGTAATAAGTAGATGATGGGTTGCTAGAGTGACAGAAGCTTAAACCCTAGTTTATGCGTTGCTTTGTAAGGGGCTGATTTGGATCCATATGTTTCATGCTATGGTTAGGTTTACCTTAATACTTTTGTTGTAGTTGCGGATGCTTGCAGTACAGGTTAATCATAAGTGGGATGCTTGTTCAAGTAAGAACAGCACCCAAGCACTGGTCCACCCACATGTCAAATTATCAAAGTACCGAACGCGAATCATATGAACGTGATGAAAACTAGCTTGACGATATTCCCATGTGTCCCCGGGAGCGCTTTTCCTTATATAAGAGTTTGTCCAGGATTGTCCTTTGCTACAAAAAGGATTGGGCCACCTTGCTCCACTTTATTTACTTTTATTACTTGTTGCTCGTTACAAATTATCTTATCACAAAATTATCTGTTACCACTTATTTTAGTATTTGCAGAGAATACCTTGCTGAAAACCGTTTATCATTTCCTTCTGCTCCTCGTTGGGTTCGACACTCTTGCTTATCGAAAGGACTACGATAGATCCCCTATACTTGTGGGTCATCAAGACTCTTTTCTGGCGCCGTTGCTGGGGAGTGAAGCGCCTTTGGTAGGTGGAATTTGGTAAGGAAAAATTTATATAGTGTGCTGAAATTTACTGTCACTTGTTACTATGGAAAGTAATCCTCTAAGGGGCTTGTTCGGGGTATCTTCACCCCGACCAGTAGAGCAAAGAGTTGCTCCCCAACCTACTGAAAATGAAAATAAAAATACTTGCTTTGAAGTTCCTTCGGGTATAATAGAGAAACTGCTAGCTAATCCTTTTTTAGGAGATGGAACAAAACATCCTGATGAACATCTAATATATGTGGATGAAGTTTGTGGATTATTTAAGCTTGCAGGTGTACCCGGAGATGTTGTTAAGAACAAGTTCTTCCCCTTATCTTTGAGGGGAGATGCATCGACATGGTATAGGCTATGTGATGATATGAGGTCTTGGGATTACAAATGATTGAAATTGGAATTTCATCAGAAGTTTTATCCTATGCATATTGTTCATCGTGATCGCAATTATATATATAATTTTTGGCCTCATGAAGGAGAAAGCATCGCTCAAGCTTGGGGGAGGCTTAAGTCAGTGTTATATTCATGCCCCAATCATGATCTCTCAAGAGAAATGATTATTCAAAAATTTTATGCTCGGCTTTCTGGTAACAATCGCACCATGCTTGATACTTCTTGTGCTGGCTCTTTTATGATGAAGACTATTGGATTTATATGGGATTTACTGGATAGAATTAAACGCAACTCTGAAGATTGGGACCTCGACAATGGTAAGGAGTCAGGTATGACACCTAAGTTTGATTGTGTTAAGTCTTTTATGGATACTGATATTTTCCGTTAGTTTAGCACTAAATATGGACTTGATTCTGAGATAGTAGCTTCTTTCTGTGAATCTTTTGCTACTTATGTTGATTTCCCTAAGGAGAAGCGGTTTAAATATCATCCTCCCATAGAAGTAAAAGTAGCTGCACCTATTAAAGTTGAAGAAAAGACTGTCACTTATAATGATCCTATTGTTCCTACTTGTTATGTTGAGAAACCACCTTTCCCTGTTAGGATAAAGGATCATGCTAAAGCTTCAACCGTGGTTCGTAAAAGCAATATTAAAACATATACACCTCCTGAGAAAGTTAAAGTAGAACCTAATATTGCTATTGTTAAAGAGCTCTTGTCTGATAATATTGATGGGCATGTTATTCAGTTCTGCGGTGAAACGGATAGAATTGCTAAACCTTGTGCTAAAGATAAACATAGACCTGTAGTAGGTGTGTCTGTTATTTCTATTAAAATAGGAGAACATTGTTATCATGGCTTATGTGATATGGGTGCTAGTGCTAGTGTTATACCTTATGACTTGTATAAAGAAATCAAGCATGAAATTGCACCTGCTGACTTAGAAGATATTGATGTCACAATTAAACTTGCTAATAGAGATACTATTTCAGCAATGGGAATTGTTAGAGATGTTGAAGTCTTGTGCGGGAAAACTAAATATCCTGCTGATTTTCTTGTTCTTAGTTTCCCACAAGATAGCTTTTGCCCCATTATATTTGGTAGACCCTTCTTGAATACAGTTAATGCTAGGATAGACTGTGAAAAGAATGTTGTTACTATTAGCTTGGATGATATGACTCATGAATTTAATTTCTCTAAATTTAGTAAACAACACTGTGAAGAAGAATTGCCTAGTAAGGATGAAATTATTGGTCTTGCTTCTATTTCCGTACCTCCTAGTGATCCTTTAGAACAATATTTGATAGACCATGAGAATGATATGTTTATGAATGAAAGAAGGGAAATAGATGAAGTATTCTTTAAACAAGAAACTATGCTGAAACACAATTTGCCTGTTGAAATCCTAGGGGATCCCCCTCCACCTAAGGGTGATCCCGTGTTTGAGCTTAAACCGTTGCCTGATAATCTTAAATATGCATAACCTTTCAGAGCATGAAGAAAAAAGATTATTGAAAACTCTGAAGAAGCACCGTGCTGCTATTGGATATACTCTTGATGATCTTAAGGGCATTAGTCCCACTCTATGTCAAAATAAAATAAATTTGGAAGCAGATGCCAAACCAGTTCGTGATCCTCAACGACGTCTGAATCTTAAAATGAGAGAAGTGGTAAGAAAAGAAATACTAAAGCTTCTGGAGGCAGGTATAATTTACCCCGTTGCTGATAGTCAGTGGGTAAGTCCTGTTCATTGTGTCCCTAAGAAGGGAGGTATTACTGTTGTTCCTAATGATAAAGATGAATTGATTCCACAAAGAATTATTACAGGTTATAGGATGGTAATTGATTTCCGCAAATTAAATAAGGCTACTAAGAAAGATCATTACCCCTTACCTTTTATCGATCAAATGCTAGAAAGATTATGCAAACATACACATTACTGCTTTCTGGATGGTTATTCTGGTTTCTCTCAAATACTTGTGTCGGCTAAAGATCAATGAAAGACTACTTTTACATGCCCTTTTGGTACTTTTGCTTATAGACGTATGCCTCGTGGTTTATGTAATGCAGCTGCTACCTTTCAAAGATGCATGATGGCTATATTCTCTGACTTTGTGAAAAGATTTGTGAGGTTTTCATGGACGACTTTTCCGTCTATGGATCTTCTTTTGATGATTGCTTGAGCAATCTTGATCGAGTTTTGCAGAGATGTGAAGAAACTAATCTTGTCTTGAATTTGGAAAAGTGCCACTTTATGCTTAATGAAGGTATTGTCTTGGGGCATAAAATTTCTGAAAGAGGTATTGAAGTTGATAAATCCAAGGTTGATGCTATTGAAAAGATTCCATGTCCCAAGGACATCAAAGGTATAAGAAGTTTCCTTGGTCACGCCGGATTTTATAGGAGGTTCATTGAGGACTTCTCAAAAATTTCTCGGCCTCTGACTAATTTATTACAAAAAGATATACCATTTGTCTTTGATGAAGATTGTGTAGAAGCATTTGAAATACTTAAGAAAGCATTAGTCTCTGCACTTGTTGTTCAGCCACCTGATTGGAATTTACCATTTGAAATTATGTGTTATGCTAGCGATTATGCTCTAGGTGCTATTCTAGGGCAAAGAGTTGATAATAAATTAAATGTTATCCATTATGCTAGTAAGACTCTAGACAATGCTCAAAGAAATTATGCTACTACTGAAAAAGAACTTTTAGCAGTTGTATTTGCTTGTGATAAGTTCAGACCATATATTGTTGATTCTAAAGTAACTATCCACAGTGATCATGATGCTATTAAATATCTTATGGAGAAGAAATATGCTAAACCTAGACTTATTAGATGGGTTCTCTTGCTGCAAGAATTTGATATGCATATTGTTGGTAGAAAAGGAGCTGAGAACCCCGTTCCAGACAACTTATCTAGGTTAGAGAATGTTCTTGATGACTCACTACCTATTGATGATAGCTTTCCTGATGAACAATTAAATGTCATAAGTACTTCTCGTAGTACCCCTTGGTATGCTGATTATGCTAATTACATTGTTGCTAAGTTCATACCACCTAGCTTCACATACCAACAAAAGAAAAAGTTATTCTATGATTTGAGACAAAACTTTTGGGATGACCCACATCTTTATAAAGAAGGAGTAGATGGTGTTATTAGACATTGTGTACCTGAGCATGAACACGAACAGATCCTACGCAAGTGCCACTCCGAAACTTATGGAGGACAGCACGCGGGAGATAGAACTGCACATAAGGTATTGCAATCCGGTTTTTATTGGCCTACTCTCTTCAAGGATGCCCGTAAGTTTGTCCTATCTTGTGATGAATGTCAAAGAATTGGTAATATTAGTAGACGTCAAGAAATGCCTATGAATTATTCACTTGTTATTGAACCATTTGATGTTTGGGGCTTTGACTATATGGGACCTTTTCCTTCCTCTAATGGATATACACATATTTTAGTTGCTGTTGATTACGTTTCTAAGTGGGTAGAAGCTATTCCAACTAGTAGTGCTGATCATAACACTTCTATTAAAATGCTTAAAGAAGTTATTTTTTTGAGGTTTGGAGTCCCTAGATATTTAATGACTAATGGTGGTTCACATTTTATTCATGGTGCTTTCCGTAAAATGCTTGCTAAATATGACGTCAATCATAGAATTGCATCTCCGTATCACCCACAGTCTAGTGGTCAAGTAGAATTGAGTAATAGAGAACTTAAAATAATTTTGCAAAAGACTGTCAATAGGTCTAGAAAGAATTGGTCCAAGAAACTTGATGATGCATTATGGGCCTATAGAACTGCATATAAAAATCCTATGGGTATGTCTCCGTATAAAATGGTCTATGGAAAAGCATGTCACTTACCTCTCGAACTAGAACACAAGGCTTATTGGGCTATTAAAGAACTAAATTATGATTTTAAACTTGCCGATGAAAAGAGGTTATTTGATATTAGCTCACTTGATGAATGGAGAACCCAAGCTTATGAAAATGCCAAGTTGTTTAAATAAAAGGTTAAAAGATGGCATGACAAAAGGATACAAAAGCGTGATTTTAATGTAGGTAATTATGTATTGCTATACAACTCTCGTTTAAGATTTTTTGCAGGAAAACATCTCTCTAAATGGGAAGGCCCCTACGTTATCGAGGAGGTCTATCGTTCCGGTGCCATAAAAATCAACAAACTTCGAAGGCACAAATCCGAAGGTGGTAAATGGTCAAAGAATTAAAAATTATATCTCAGGTAATCCCGTAAATATTGAAACCAATATTATTGAAACCGTAACACCGGAGGAATACATAAGGGACACTTTCCAGAACGTTTTAGACTTCGAAAAGGAATATGTATGTGGTACGGTAAGTAAACCGACTCCAAAACAATTTTTAAGGCAATATTTCTCCGTTTTGGAATATTTAGAAAAATAGAAAATTAAATAGCAGTCCGGGAAGGACACGAGGGCCCCATCAGGGTGGAGGGCGCGCCCTACCCCCTGGGTGCGCCCCCTACCTCGTGAGCTCCTCGTGTGCCTTACGGACTCCGTTTTCTTACACGATTTTGGTTGGTAAAAATTCATTATATAATTTCCCGGGGGTTTTGACTCCCGTATCACGCAAAAATCTCCTGTCTTTGTTTCGAGATGTTTTCTGTCAGGGTTGTCAAGGCCAGGCACTATGTCGTCTCCCTCCTCCTCCAACCATGAGGGCAACGATGCTTGGCTAATGAAGATAGAGCTGAAGAGAGAAGAACCTATGGAGATCAACAAGGATGAAGGGATCAAGAAGGCCATGGAGGACCAAGTTCCAGCAACAGAAGACACCCTTCAACTGGATCATAATCTTATTACCCCTACAGAAATCAAAGCTTTCAAGATGATTGAGTTGGCTCGTATACAAAATAAGTATCTCACACGTGAAAATATTTTGTTGAAGGAGCATATCATCGCACTCAAAGGCATTATCCGCAAGTTAGAAGACCCCCTACGCTCGATGTGTGACTATCCGTCATCAACAACTCCACCTTCTTCACCAACAAAGGAGACATAATCACCTAGGTATGGGCACTCCCCTTGGCAACTGCCAAGCTTGGGGGAGGTGCCCCGGTATCGTATCACAATCACACCTCCTATCTTTACCATTTTCCTTAGTTCGATCCTATTAGTAATATTTTGATCTAGTAGAATAAAGTTTATGGCATGATCTAGTTGTGAGTTTTGCTTTATTATCCTTCTATGTAATCGAGTTCGTGAGCTATATAATAAAGATTAGTGTTGAGTTAAGGGCTTGATTTTCCTGCTATGATCCTGGGTGAATAAAAGAAAAGAGAAAAAGAATAAAAAGAAACAAAAGTTCATATTGATCTTATTGATAGTAATGACTTCACATATAAAGAGTGTGATGATTAAAAGTTGTTGGGAGTTGGCAGACATAGCTTTGGTCATCGTTGCAATTAATAGGATGTAATAAGGAAAGAGAGGTTTCACATATAAATATACTATTATTGACATCTTTTATGATTGGGAGCACTCATCAAAATATGACATGCTAAAGAGTTGATGTTGGACAAGGAAAACAACGTAATGGGTTATGTTTTCTTATATGTGACATAAAGTATGTTGTTGTGGATCATCCAACATGTTGAGCTTGCCTTTCCCCCTCATGCTAGCCAAATTCTCAGCACCAAGTAGAGATACTACTTGTGCTTCCAAATACCCTTAAACCAGTTTTGCCATGAGAGTCCACCATATCTACCTATGGATTGAGTAAGATCCTTCAAGTAAGTTGTCATCGGTGCAAGCAATAAAAATTGCTCTAAATATATATGATTAGTGTGGGAGAAATAAGCTTTATACGATCTTGTGATGTGGAAGTAATAAAAGCGACGGACTGCATAATAAAGGTTCATATCACAAGGGGCAATATAAAGTGATGTTCTTTCGCATTAACATTTTGTGCATCCAACCATAAAAGCGCATGTCAACCTCTGCTTCCATCTACGAAGGGCCTATCTTTTATTATTATCTTCTACCTTATGCAAGTGTCATGGTGATCTTCACCTCTCCCTTTTTCATTTTATCCTTTGGCAAGCCCAACATGTTGGAAAGAACCCGATATATATATCTAATTGGATGTAGGGGGGCATGAGTTATTATTGTTGACATTACAATAGGTAAAAGGTTGTGGGGCGAAACTATAAGCCCCTATCTTTCTCTGTGTCTGATTAAAACTCCGTAACCACAAGTATTGCGCGAGTGTTAGCAATTATGAAGGACTAGATGATAGTTGACTATGTGGACTTGCTTTTTAGCTCTGACATAGACTCTTTCTGATGTTATGATAAATTGCAATTGCTTCAATGATTGAGGTTATAGTTTGTTGGTTCTCAATAAGGTTTCTGATTCATACTTTTGCATTGTGAATAGATCATCACTTGAACATAAGTAATCATATGACAATATCTATATATGTTGCTGTTATGAGAATAATCATGATGCCATCATGTCCGTATTTTATTTTTATCGATGCCTCTACCTCTAAACATGGGGACATATTTATTGTTATCGACTTTCGCTTGAGGACAAGTGAGGTCTAAGCTTGGGGGAGTTGATACGTCCATTCTGCATCATGCTTTTATATCGATATTTATTGCATTATGGGCTGTTATTTCACATTATGGCACAATACTTATGGCTATTCTCTCTTATTTTACAAGGTTTGCATAAGGAGTGAGAATGACAGCAGCTGGAATTCTGGGTTGGAAAAGGAGCAAATATTAGAGACCTATTCTGCACAACTCCAAAAGTACTGAAACTCCATGGAATACCTTATAATAAATAATGAAAAATCCTCGCCAAAGATGAATACCAGGGGGCCCACACCCTTCCCACGAGGGTGGGGGAGCCCCCCCCCCCTAGGGTGCACCCCCTACCTCTTGGGCCCCCTGGTGGCTCTCCGATGACCATCTTCTCCTATATGAAGTCTTTCGTCCAGAAAAAAAGAAGAAGCAACCTTTCGGGATGAAACTCCGCCGCCACGAGGCGGAACCTTGGCGGATCCAATCTAGAGCTCTGGCAGAGCTGTTCTGCCGGGGAACTTCCCTCCCGGAGGGGGAAATCATCGCCATCGTCATCACCAAGGCTCCACTCATCGGGAGAGGGCAATCTCCATCAACATCTTCATCAGCACCATCTCATCTCAAAACCCTAGTTCATCTCTTGTATCCAATTCTTGTCTCCAAGTCCGGGATTGGTGCCAGTAGGTTGCTAGTAGTGTTAATTACTCCTTGTAGTTGATGCTAGTTGGTTTAATTGGTGGAAGATCATATGTTCAGATCCTTTATGCATATTAATACCCCTCTGATTATGAACATGTTTATGCTTTGTGAGTAGTTATGTTTGTTCCCGAGGACAAGGGAGAAGTCTTGCTATTAGTAGTCATGTGAATTTGGTATTCGTTCGATATTTTGATGAGATGTATGTTGTCTAGCCTCTAGTGGTGTTATGTGAACGTCGACTACATAACACTTCACCATTATTTGGACCTAGAGGAAGGCATTGGAAAGTAATAAGTAGATGATGGGTTGCTAGAGTGACAGAAGCTTAAACCCTAGTTTATGCGTTGCTTCGTAAGGGGCTGATTTGGATCCATATGTTTCATGCTATGGTTAGGTGTACCTTAATACTTTTGTTATAGTTGCGGATGCTTGCAATAGAGGTTAATCATAAGTGGGATGCTTGTTCAAGTAAGAACAGCACCCAAGCACCGGTCCACCCACATGTCAAATTAGCAAAGTACCGAACGCGAATCATATGAACGTGATGAAAACTAGCTTGACGATATTCCCATGTGTCCTCGGGAGCGCTTTTCCTTATATAAGAGTTTGTCCAGGCTTGTCCTTTGCTACAAAAAGGATTGGGCCACCTTGCTGCACTTTATTTACTTTTATTACTTGTTGCTCGTTACAAATTATCTTATCACAAAACTATCTGTTACCACTTATTTCAGTACTTGCAGAGAATACCTTGCTGAAAACCGTTTATCATTTCCATCTGCTCCTCGTTGGGTTCGACACTCTTACTTATCGAAAGGACTACGATAGATCCCTATACTTGTTGGTCATCACTTGCTGATCACAAACATAACCTCTGTTTATATCTGCAAGTCTGGGCTCACTACCCCTAACTACTGTCAGGTTTACTATGTTCTGATCTTTATTGGCAATGTGATCCAGCATCTCATCCACCTTGCCATCATCACATATCTCCTCCAAACCAGCTACTCCCAACCCAGCATCCCTCACATAATACATATAGTCTTTACTTCCATATCCTGCTATCTCTATGAGTGCTAACAGATTGTAAAAAGTGATGTCTGAAACACACATAGTCCTTTCCAAGTTATCCATATCATGAAAATACAGTCTAACCTCCCAAACATCATCAGACAAGCTACAAAAAGGAACAATTCTTATACTTATTAATTAAACAGTAGAGTACTAACTACAAACAATACAAGTGACCAATTCAAAATATACAATGCATACCAATTTAAATAAGAACAAACTGTGACCCTAATGTCTACTAAATAAACAGTGCATCCTAACCCAAATATCATCAATGCCAATTTGAATACACTAAAAATATGAGTACACTTTGTACTAAATCATACAATTAAAATTAGCACTGTCTTCTACATAAACAGTGCATAGCAATTAAAATCAACTCTACATGGATACTAAAAAAGTGCATAGCTATTTGTCTACTAAACAGAGCATGGGAATAGCACTCTCTACTGAACTAAAAAATGGTAACTGTATTGTCTCCTAAACAAAGCATACTAATATCATTACAATCTAATTTACAGAGCAGATGAACACTTCGTACTAGGCAAAAGAATCATTTTTGACTTACACACCTAACCCTAACTATGGAAGCGACAGAAAATGAGGGGGGTGGGGGGCAGAGGAGATATCTTACTCCACACTGCCGAATGCAGATGCCCAGTGGTGGCTCCCCGTTGGAGTAGCCTGCACAGCACGGGACAGAGCGCCGGCGGCACGGTACTCCAGCGACGGGGACGATGGTCTGCTCCGCGGGGCCTGGCTAGGGTTAGAGCTCCCGCAGACCTCCTCGGGTGGCTTTGGATTTCCGCCGCCAAGAAACCCTCCTGCACCGTCGCCGCCTCCGCCATCCACTCCGCCACCGGCGTCCGGGCTCGCCGTTGCCATGAATGAGACAAAGAGAGAGAGGAGAGCGCGCCGTCGCCGGGATGGTGGGGAAATTTCCAGATGAGGAAGAAGTGTCGATTCGATCTGGTCTATTGACCTAACGGGGGCATCGGTGGGCACTATAGCGCCGTTACACGGCGTCAGCTCGCGGCCGTGACGCCACGTGGACAAAACAGGGTCCCACCTGTCATAATAGTGCTTAAATTGCCCGAACAGAAGGTTTGGTGCTTTCTGCAAAAGATTAGAAAAAAAATTAGTGTTTTCTGCAGCAAAAACGTAGAAGAGTGTTTTCTGCAAACCTAAGTTGAAATGTGGTGGTTTTATGCAATTCACTCTAATAGAGGAGATGTTGATAGCAGAGATTCCAAATAAATGGCACAACCGGTGGACTCCAAGCCTGTCTTTCTGCTAGCCGAACAAGTAGCAGCACGAGTAATGAAATTCTTGGGACATCTCAGTATGGAAAGTAGCCTTTTTTGCAATTCGCTCCATAACCTTGGTTGATAGTCAGGTGGCCACCACACATAGCCAGCGAGCTCTTTTATGGTACCCTGGAATGAATATTGGCCGTTCATTCCTGATGATCCAACGCCTCAAAGGGATGTATACTGCTTGGATCGGGTTAGCAGTACAGCGTGCACTGCTTGTTTAACGTGAGCAGTATACAAGATTTGAGGGCAATTTGGGAAGATATTTTCAGCTCGTCAGATGGATTGATGCGACCCACTCGTTCTCTTTCTCATCTGTTCTGTTGCCGCCCGCATGAATCTCCGCATGCCCATGTCCCGTCCCTTCCTCGATCAGCCCGTGCTCGGTGGCTTGGAGCAGGTTTCACCTGACGTCCCCTACCCGTCCTGCTCTTCGTCGCCAGGCCGTATGTGAGGCGCTGGCTTAGACTGCTCATCGCGGCCTGACTCATGACGGTGGTGGCAAAAACACCGGACGCCGCTGACGAGCTCGCCGCCGTCGAAATTAAAGAAGGCCATGCCATACAGAAATACATCATCCCCCGCCACAGCTCCCAGGCAGCAATACGTAGGCGACAGGTGCTCACGGATAGTTTAGTAATTGGTATTCACCTTCGTATAGTTGTCCATGTCCAACACAAATTCAGGTTTTAAGTTGTAAAGTATATATTAGTTCAGTCTGTTGGCAATCGCAGTGATGCTCGGTTATTTCCAAGGAGCGGCAGTTAGCAGTAGCACTTGCAAGAAATTTTTAAGGCCACTCAGTTTCTACGATGAAATCATACCACATATACGGATATACCCAATCATGGATAACTGAACTTCTAATCCATAAGAAGGTAGCAGATGTTCGAGGCCTGCCGCAAGGTCACCGATGTGCGAGCCTGCAAGGTTTACTAGAGGAGCATGGCGATTGGACGGAGCCAACTAACGCAGTGGCAGCGGCAAGAGGGACCGAGGGGAGTTGAACAGCCGGCTGGGTCTGTGGGAACGGCGCATTGGGATTGAGGTGAACCGTGGCTGCTTGGGGCCGCGGTGTGTGGGGGAGGCGGAGTTTTAATGTGAAAACTTAGGGTCTAAACTACCCTTAAGAAATCAACGGTGAGATTAGATATATACTGCTCCCCTTCTCCTAGCAGTATAGGGTACCATAAAAAAGCTCTAGCCAGCATGCTACGCCAAGTACCTGAATATCATTGTTCCCTGCAATTTGCACTTGAATGGGAGGCGGCCATGGATGTGGTTCAGTTTCCTTCCGTAATGGTGGCAGGAGCGAGCCTTTGCTCTCAACAACAAGATGAACGCCATGTGGTCGATGCTTTGTGCATGCAGTTGGCTGCACCCGGTCGTCGCCGTGGACGAGGGCAACTGAAGGCACCGATTGCGCCGGGCGTGTGACCAAAGAAATCAGGGACGCATCAGCAATGTCGGCGTAGTTGTTGGCAATGCCAGGGTCGTATCTCGAGAGACGAGAGCATGGGAAGTACAGGGGTGCCAAGTTTGACATCGATGGTGATGTCAACAGCCTGGGACGCCACAACCTGGTACTCCTTCTGGTCTTCCGGTTCGACCATGCGGGGCAGAGAGTCATGCCTAGGAACTGAGCCTTGTACATGGTGGCTGTCGTGTAGGTCCCATCGTTCGCATGCTTCCAAATGATGACGTCTTCGGTTTGCTCATGAAGATGGACGTCATTAAGGAGCATCCAAAGAGTGAAGAACTCCTGAATGTGGGCGGCGAAGACAACAGTGTCTGTGCCATGATTGATCTTGAAGATCCAAGCATTTTCCGCGAGGGCCTCACGGACCTTCCAATTCTTTCTTCTTGAGGCCGCAAACAAGAGTGGCGTAATATCCTTGGGTTTGCGACCAAGAAGCCACGGGGAGCCCCAAAAAGGTGTTTTGGCGCCATCCCCTGCAGTGATAGTAGTAGAGGCATAGAAAAACTCGAGGTCCTCCTCCGTGCATGGGTTTCCAAGGCCAATCCATAATCTGCGGGGCTCAGTCCATTCATACCATAGCCATCGAAGCCTCAAAGCACGTGCAAACTTGTCAGTGTCAAGCACCCCGAGGCCACCATATTCATTTGGTCTACAAACCTGCATTTGGCTCCCGTTGTCTTGTCCGAGCCGGACCAAAGGAAAGCTCTCTCAATTTTGTTAAGGCTATGGAAAGAGCTCTGAGGCACGACGAGGGGCGTGATGGAGAATACTGCTTGGGAGGTAATGACCGACCTAATAAGTGTCGTACGACCGATGGTAGTGATGTTTTGTGAGTGAGTTGTGAGAGGTAGCTAGTATAAAGAAAGGAGCTAGGAGCAGCTCCAACAAAGCCAAGCATATTTGATTACATTGCACATGTATTTGGCCCAAAGTGACATAATTTACTCGCCGGTTAGTAGAGATTCCGCTCACTTAGGCTGTGTTTGGTTCAGCTTTTTTTACCAACTTCTGCTTTGAAAAGCCAAAAGCTAACCAAAGGGGTAAATGTTCAAAGCAGCTTTTGAGAATCTGTAGCTTCTCCGTAGTGTTAATTTCAAAGCTGGGGGTACCTCAACTTTTCAGCTTCCAGCTTTTCCACAGCAGCTTTTTCGCAACAACTTTTCCACAGCAGCTTTTTCAGAATCTGCAGCTCAACCAAACACAACCTTAGTAGAGTGAGATTGCAGTGCTAGCTTTTTCCAAGGTCTACACTCCATCCAGAGTCGACCATCGTCATTTTTGTTTAGAAATTTGTTCCCTTGCTTAACTTCTTCTTAGTCATAATCATGCTTTGATTTTCTTTGTCGACGCGCTTCTAGATGTTCACCGGGGAGGAGGTGCATGCTGCTGTGGGGCCATTGGATTTCGGTGTTTGCATCTCAAAAACATCAAGTTTCTCCCCATTCCCCGGTGCCTCCTTTTCCTATAGGATTGAGATATGGTCGTTTGTTTCATTGTTTGTTGGTTGCTATGTCAAGGGGGAATGGTTGTTTACTAGGTAGGTTGTATTTTTTTTTCAAAAAGGGGGACTCCCCGGCCTCTGCATCAGATCGATGCATACGGCCAAATATTATTAAAAAGCAAATAGTTCAACAGAGGTCTAACTAGGTAGGTTGCATATATTGCTTATGTTTCATTTTCGTTGCTTGTCAGCATGGAGTTGTAGGTATGTGTCGGGTCTATATAGCCACACATTACGTGAGCACAGTACGTTTGCTCCAATTATTGTACTCCGTATTTATTTACAGCAACTACAGAAATATAAAGAATCAAAGGATGGGAATATATGAAATCGTGAATGAACACTGACACCATGTTCTCTCTTAATCACTGAGAGCAGCTCTGCTACCTTCATCAAAACACTGTCACACTGTACATCACCTAAGAAAAGTCACAAGCATTCATCTGTTTGTAAATCTATTTCATCTATGATGAGCGAACTATGGTCATTGTTGGTGCGGATATAGTGATTTCTGTAGTTTGGCGATCGTGGACCTGATCGCTTTGGGTTTTTCTTTTTTCTTCGTCTATGCATAGCTTTGGGCTTATATGACTTTATTAACTGTTGACATATTTTTTATATGCCTCTGCAAGAAAAGATGCACACAACCATCTTTGTAAAATTATTCAATAAAGATCTGACAAAAACATGTATTAGAAAACCGGAAGACACCACTCCACGCCAAATAACTCGACAATGTGGGATACAATTACATTGCCCAACATCTTGAACCAGGGTGTCATACCCGGATCCGGTCTAGCAAACTCCCCGAGTTGCCATAACTTTTGGAGTGCGCTCCAAAATGACCAGAGGTGAACCGGGGTGTCATACCCGGATGCGGAAGAAGACGGGGTGATATTGATGGTAGCTGAAAGGATAGTATCCACCAGGAAGAAGAGGAAGTTTACATTATCTTAGGTTGTTTCTGTGGAATTTCATCGGGACAGAGTCGGAGCCCATTATCGGCAAATGGGAGACTACTTTCCATCGCGTTGTACCTTCCCGCCATATGTGTTCCGGCGATGCTTCCGCGTGACCGGACGCCCGTTCCATCGAATTGCCGATGACATGGAAGCCGTTGAGACAAATGCCACCGATCTTCTATGTTTTTCCAATTTTTAAAAGGGAACCGCGAAACTCTGGATGCTTGCATATTCCTCCCTTGCTGATTCAATGGATGACACTCTTTGAATGGTCGAAGATAGAATTACCAAATGCACGAAAGTGTTCGCCAATGATGAAGGCTTGTGGAGAGCAGTACCTGCAAGCACCCAAGCCGAGGACTCGTCTAGGCTTCTAGAGATGCATGAAGCAAAAGCTTTGCTTGGGGTGCTAGGGAATGCTGACTACATGCAATAGAAGTGGAAGAATTGCCTTGTAGCTTGGCACAACCAATTTACCGGGCATTGGAATGACCCAACAATAATTTTGGAAGTTGTTGCCTCCGAAGATCTGTGGATCTTTGCATTGCTACATTGGGTCGTCTGGATCTCACAATGACATCAATATCTTGCATATATTATATATTTGCAAGGCTAGGTCCAGATACTTCTCCACCTTGCGGCATCAAGGTCATTGCCCATCAATATGACTAGGGATATTATCTATCCGATGACATCTATCCATTGACACTTTCTAAGCATAAGAGTAGGAAACATAAGCAATTATGCAAGGTGCAAGAAGCTCAAAGGAAAGACATTGAGGGGGCATTTGAAGTATTTCATTCAAGGTTTGCAATTGACCCGGGCCCGGCTTATTTTTGGAGCAAGTATGTCTTGGCAAATATCATGACATGTTATGTTACCCTTCACAACATGATCATAGAGGATGTGAGGGAAATGACAGGCCCGTTGACTGTGAACCTAATGGCATGCCAGTCATGCCTTGTAGGAACCCAAATGCATTCAATCATTTCATGAGGCGTAACAGAAGATTAAAGACACGGCCTCTCCTCATCAGCTGAAGAAGGATCATATTGACCATCATTGGCAGCTAGCCGGGAGAAGCGATTAACATTGCTTCAAAAATCATTTATTTCCACATCAAAACAAGTTATTCGATCATATTATTTGCTACATTCAGATTATTTGTTGTACTTGTATTATCTGTAGTTTTGATTAATGCTTTGTTTTATTATTTGTTGAATTATACTCAATTTTTTAATCTAAATTGTTGTAAATAGGCTAGAAAGAACGTATGACCCAATGATAGGTGGGTCCTACATGCCGGGGAAATATAAAGGCCAAATTTACGGTGACTATGTGTTTGCACACAACCGATGCGGCCTCCATAGCTCCTTATGGCGGATGATGTGTGGTGAATCTTCTACAGTTGCATTAAGCTATCACTAAATTTTGCATAAAACTTCCTTCTCAAGGAATTGCCAGCCTACAACATGAAACCTGGATTGGTATTGAACATGACCATCTCTAGAAGGGACACATCACCAAGTTCTCCATGTACAGGTTCTCCAATTCGTCCATCCAAGGATCACAAAAATGAGAAATCGAGCTCGTGATCCTAGACTTGCTCGGTGAGATTATCCCTTGCTCTACTGCTCGCTGTTGCATGTCTTTGTACGAATTGTTGGTTCCTCGGGGGCAGCTTAAGAGCCGCCAGGGGAGAAGGAATCACTGAGCAGAGGAGGCCGGCGCACAGCGACGGCGGCCAGAACCCTTGCCGGCAGAACATGCTTGAACAGGTGAATGCGTGTCGGGCAGGTTGAAATCTTCTCAAACTACCCTCAAAGATAGTAAACTGCGCCACAGACTTTTGCTAGACACCATATACTGCTGAGGCAGTTGTAGCAGTATACATCAATCTAGACCGTTCGATATCCATGAATGGATGGCTCAAATTGATCAAGGGGTGCAATAAAATAGCTCGTTGCTTTCACTGTCCAAGCAGTTCCTCCCCATTTCCCGATGCCTCCTTTTCCTATATACATATACGACGTGGATGTGCTAGTGGTTGGCTTACGTCAAGTTTGAGTGTGTGTATACGAATTTGGATACTATTCTCTTTTCTTTCCGTTGCCGGCATAGCGAATTTGTGAGCTTTATGTATATGTGGACTTTATATAGCCACATACTATTTCGCAAAAAAAAAGAAGCCAAATTCTGCGTAAGTATGGTTGGAGAGCTCCAATTAATGTATTTTTTTTACTAGCATGGCATGTAGGGATTTCAATATATCTTTGTTAATTACTTCATCGTTGAAAGTTGATGGACATTATAAATTTGAAAAGATTGGTTACAAGACAATGAATGAAGTTGGTTTTAAGTGTCTGGTCTTTGGAGGCTTTGCTTCCCTATAAAAGAAGTCTACCGATCTCAGGTGACGTATGAATGAAGACTACACGAACATCACCTGACAAAAAACCCACCGAAGAGCATCTCCAACGCTGACCCGCAAATTTGCTCCGGCATTCCACCGCGGACAGAGAGACCAGTCCATGAACATAGATACCGGAGCTGATCATCCAACACAGTCCGCATAAAATTGAAACCACATTTCAACAAATGGGATGAAACTCAGGTAAACACTGCGGTCTTCATTAAGATTCAGACTTAATTTACATAAAAAGGTTGATAACATCCGCTCTAATTGTAGCATTTCCTTCTTTCCCAACCATTGAAGAGTACCAGGTGCATAGGTCTCCTGGCAGTTCATGCGTAGGTGGGGAGCCAACCTTGGTGTGGATCTTAGGGCTCGTAAAGGGGAACTATTGGACCAGATTAATACCCCGGATGAGGAGGCCGATTCGACCGGCCTCTCGGCTGACGATTGGCTCCGGCGATGCGCCATTGAATCCTTGTTGATGGAGATATTCAAGGGTGAAGAGCTATTCTGGCAACGACGCGGGGGCCAGAAGTGGCTGTTTGAGTGTGATGCTAATACTGCTTACTTCCAGACGATCGCCATTGCGCGCCGTAGGAAGTGCTCCATCATGTGTCTCTGGGAGGGGGACACCCTCCTGGAACACCCAAACGATATTAGATCCCACATTTACTCTTTCTTTAAGGAGCTATTCACGGCGGAAACCAGGGGTGGGGTGTCCCTGTCGGAGGACTTTTGGTCGGCGGCGGATAGAGCCTCTGATAGCGAGAATGTGGAGCTTACCATCCCATTCTCCCTGAAAGAGGTGGCCAGGGCCATCGCCTCTATAAAGGCGGGGTCGGCCCCGGGGCCGGATTGCTTGCTGGTGGTCTTCTTCCAGAAGTTCTGAAACATTCTTAAACCAGTGATCATGCCAATGTTCCATGAGTTCTACGTTGGAACTTTTGACGTGTCCCGGATTGATTATGGGGTCATCAGCCTTATCCCCAAAATAGTTGGGGCTACAGATATCTGCCACATTCGACACACACGGTAATTAATGTGCTTGAGCGCATTTTCTCAAAAGTGTGCGCAACCCGTCTAGCCCCTGTTGCAGAGCGCTTGGATCAGCCCCTACAGAAGGCTTTTCTGATAGGGCGGCGGATCCATGAGATTGTTCTTGAGGTCAGGACGAATGGTCATAAGGGTGTCTTCCTCAAGTTGGACTTCCAGCCGCCTGTGATCATCTGGATTGGTCCTTCTTGAGGTTGGTACTTCAGCGTTGGGGCTTTGATGACAGATGGTATACTCTTGGATCATGTAGTTAGTCTGATCTGGTAGGACTACGATCAATATCAATGGCGAGGTCGGGCCTTTCTTCACGTCCTCTACAGGAGTGAAGAAAGGCGACCCGATATCTCCTCTCCTCTTTAACCCCGCCGTTGACACTCTGGCGCGCATCCTGGATAAAGCTAGGACATCAGGCAACATATCAGGGGTTGTTGGCCATCGGATCCAGGGGGTGGTGTCACCCACCTCCAATATGCGGACAACACCGTGATTATGGTGGAAGGGTCGTCCCTTGACATAGTGAATCTTAAGTTCCCGCTCCTCTATTTTGAGGCTATGTCGGGACTTAAGATCAACTTTGATAAGAGCGAGGTCGTCATTATAGGCTTTCCAGCAGACGAGCAACAACAGATTGCAGATAACTTGAACTGCAGACAAGCTATCATCATTTCCCATTACCTATTTGGGAATGCCGACGGCCGACTCAAAGATTATAATGAGTGCCTTCGATCCGTTGGTAGAACATATGGCGACGCGGGCTGAGCCCTAGTACGGACGGTTTACGTCCAAGGGAAGTAAATCGATCCTTATTTCTGCTAACCTGGCGAGTCTCCCCATGTTTCTAATGGGGATGTATATCCTACCGGAAGGTGTTGATGGCTCCTTCGATAAGGAGCTCGCAAGGTTCTTCTGGCAGGCCACAGACGGCCGCCAGAAATATCACATGGTCAAATGGGCAGGTATCTGCAGTCCCAAGGGCCAGGGTGGGCTGGGCATTATGGCGTCCTGTCGCATGAACGTTGCACTTATGCTATGATGGGTGTGGCATGTCATGCGCGGCGAGGCAGGACTATGGCTACGGCTGATTCAAGCAGAGAGGTGAACCCCTCCTGGCGTGCTCATGGCCAGGAGGTTCCCAGTTTTGGCGATCCATCCAAAAGATAGAGGATACCCGCCTTGGGATCTCCTTCACTATAGGTAATAGGGACGGGCCCAATTCTGGTTAGACCCATAGACGTGTCCTGAGACCCTCAGGGTGGGCTTCCCTACCCTTTTCTCTATATGCACGGACCAGTCTGTCCTAATTTCCGGGGCGTCCTGTTCCGGACAGTGGGATATTCGGTTCGCCGGAAGTTTGGGTAGACAGAGCATGCCGAATGGACTGGACTGTTGGCAGCCCTGCCGCCAGTGTTGCTAGACTATTTGGACACTACATCGTGGCGGCTCTCACATTCGGGTGAGTTTTCCGTCAAATCCACATACAAGGCTCCAGGCTTTAGTTAATTGATCTAGTTAATTGTTGTACATTATTCTCATGGTTTTCACCTTGAGAGAATATGATATGTATTCCTCCATAGTCACGGTCCACCGCTCTACCGGTCCACAGGACTAGCACCCCAAGAAGAAATCCTTTGATGGGAAAACACTATCACATCACTTCCGATCAATACTGCATGCATCTTCCACTTGTCAATAGTTGTAGTGCGTCCCATGGCATCCCCTAGCATTAGCCGTGACCTGAAGATGCAGTATCTAGACACATATAGGAAAAACTAAAGTACCTCTAAAGATTAAAAAATTATGTGGTTTCCGCATAGGGGGTTATTCTCACTAACAATCTGGAAAAGTGAAGGTAGCAGGTAGTAAACAATGGGTTTTTTTTTTTGCGGGGAGGTAGTAAACAATGTTAGGAGGAAATAATATATCATTTGTTTATTTTTTGCCTGCTTGCTTGCTAGTTTAATGTGCCGTACAATTCATGTGGCTAATAAGCTTTCTCCGCTGACAAGAATATCGAATATGTGCGGCAACTGTTTTGGTGGGTTGAGCTTAAGACCTAGGCGCGCCTCCGTGTGGGAGTTTATGCCGTGCTTTGGGCTTTATTGAAACTGTTTAAATTATTGTATGTTTGACAGAATAAAGCTACACAATTTTATGCAGGTTATCTTACGAGCTATAGAATAGATTCGTATCTGGTCCTTATTATACAATAAGGAAGCGAGAGAGCTTATGGACTATGGGTGCAGCCAATGGCAGATAGTAACAAGGATACGTATAACGTATACCGGTTGGACGGAGGTTCAATGATAGTCTACGTGTTGTACCGCCGGTTGTTGGTTTTACGATTCGCATCAACCGATCCACGTTCGACCTCCCGCACTGCATAGATCGTTAACTACTTTTTTTTTCAAGGAAGAAAAATAAAGCACCCAAGGGGAATCAAACCCAGGACGCACAGGCTCCGCATGCTCCCTTCAATCTACAAGCTACAGCATCTTAGTTGTTCAAACTGGAAAACTTAAGAACTTAACCTTTTATACCTCATAGCATCAAAATAAAAATTGTGTTAATTCCAGAATTTTTTTTGCTGGGAGCTAGAGTCAAACTCCAGACTCAAGATTTGTGATGAGGGACATGATTTTTTTTGAAGAATTGTTGCGTGGTGTAGTACTTGCGCCAATTCCTAAAGCTCGACTGGAAGTTAGCGATAGATCTGTACGACCTGATCGTTGCTCGTTGTGGATCGCACGACCCCATGCAGCCCGTCCGGATCGCCCGCACAACCCACGTATATCCAGACGTTGGCCCGTTCCCTCTTCCTTTTTTCCTGATGCAGGCCTGTTCCCACTACTTTTTTTTCATCACATCATCACATCTCATCGGCCCATGTTCCTAAATTAAGAGGATCATTTACCGTTCGCATCCTTGCCCACGTTCCAAAAAAATTGATAACTTCCTGTGCTGGATAAGAATCAAACCCTGTTCCTCAAGTAGTAATTTCTACGACACAAACCACTAGCCCGGCTTCAGACTTGCTATTTTTGAAACAAGTTTACATGATACTTGTTCTTGGTTAATACGAATTTGAACATTAAAAAATAATGGTCCGGTCAATGATTTCCCCACTAACATGATTCTTTTGACCTCATTTTTTGTTGAAACATCCCGCAATAATGTTGTGTGAATAATGTGGTCACTAACGCACCGCGAACCTGATAATTTACATACAAACACATCGGAGACCCGATAACTTATGCCCCCCGGTCCTGGTACTTCTCGCGGGGGAGGGGTGATGAAATATACCCTCCATAACTTTTATGTGAATTGCTTGGTAACTCACACCTCGTAGACCTGGTAACTAATGCACCCCCAATCTTTTGATAAATTTGGTGACTCGGTGGGGGGACGGTGGTTGATGAAATATACATTTTGGTAATTTTTTGTGTGAATAACATGATAATTCACACATTGCAGACCTGAGACATTATGTGTCCCAGTCCTGATAACTTTGGCGACGACGGTGAGGGATGGGGGAGGGTTGTTGATGAAATATACCTCCGGTAACTTTTTTTATCAATATCATGGTAACTTACACATCATAGACCTGATAACTTGGTTTGGGGGGGGGGGGGGTTGATGAAATATATCCTTGATAACTTTTTGTGTGAATAACATGATAACTCACACATCTCAGCCCTGATAACTTATGTGCCCCGGTCTTTTTGGTAAATTTGGTGACCATTTGGGGGGAGGGTGGTTAATGAAATATACCGTTGGTAACTTTTCGTGTGAATAACATGATAACTCACACATCACAGTCTGATAACTTATGTGCCCCAGTCCTAATAACTTTGGCGACGGTGGTGAGTAGTGGGGGAGGGTTGTTAAAGAAGTATACCTCCAGTAACTCTTTTGTCAATGTCATGGTAGCTCACACATCATAGACCTGATAGCTTTGGTGGGTGTGTGGGGGTGAGGGGTGGTGATCAAGTATCCCCCGGTAACTTTCGTGTGAATAGTATGGTAACTCACACATCGAAGACCCGAAACTTAGGCATCCCGGTCCTGGTACTCTTTGCGAGGGAGGGGTGATGAAATATATCGAAGAAAATCAAGTTCTTGCGATCAGATCGTGGGGGAGAATACTTGAGTCACGAATTTGGCACACACTTAAGAAAATATGGAATAGTTTCACAACTCACGCCGCCTGGAACACCTCAGCGTAATGGTGTGTCTGAACATCGTAATCGCACTCTATTGGATATGGTGCGGTCTATGATGTCTCTTACCGATTTACCGCTATCATTTTGGGGCTATGCTTTAGAGACTGCCGCATTCACCTTAAATAGGGCTCCGTCGAAATCCGTTGAGACGACACCGTATGGATTATGGTTTGGGAAGAAACCTAAGCTGTCGTTTCTAAAAGTTTGGGGATGCGATGCTTATGTCAAGAAACTTCAACCTGAAAAGCTCGAACCCAAATCGGAAAAAAGCTTCTTCATAGGATACCCTAAAGAAACTGTTGGGTATACCATCTACCTCAGATCCGAAGGCAAGATCTTTGTTACCAAGAATGGGTCCTTTCTAGAGAAAGAGTTTCTCTCGAAAGAAATAAGTGGGAGGAAAGTAGAACTTGATGAAGTATTACCTCTTGAACCGGTAAGTGGCGCAGCTCAAGAAAATGTTCCTGAGGTGCCTGCACCGACTAGAGAGGAAGTTAATGATGATGATCATGAAGTTTCAGGTCAAGTTACTACTGAACTTCGTAGGTCCACAAGGACACGTTCCGCACCAGAGTGGTACGGCAACCCTGTCTTGGAAATCATATTGTTAGACAACGGTGAACCTTCGAACTATGAACAAGCGATGGCGGGCCCGGATTCCGACAAATGGCTGGAAGCCATGAAATCCGAGATAGGATCCATGTATGAAAACGAAGTGTGGATTTTGACTGACTTGCCCGATGATCGGCGAGCCATAGAAAATAAGTGGATCTTTAAGAAGAAGACAAACGCGGATGGTAATGTGACCATCTATAAGTTGGGGAACGTAGTAATTTCAAAAATTTCCTACGCACACGCAAGATCATGGTGATGCATAGCAACGAGAGGGGAGAGTGTGATCTACGTACCCTTGTAGATCGATAGCGGAAGCGTTAGCACAATGCGGTTGATGTAGTCGTACGTCTTCACGGCCCGACCGATCAAGCACCGAAACAACGGCACCTCCGAGTTTTAGCACACGTTCAGCTCGATGACGATCCCCGGACTCCGATCCAGCAAAGTGTCGGGGAAGAGTTCCGTCAGCACGACGGCGTGGTGACGATCTTGATGTACTACCGTCGCAGGGCTTCGCCTAAGCACCGCTACAATATTATCGAGGATTATGGTGGAAGGGGGCACCGCACATGGCTAAGAATATGATCACGTGGATCAACTTGTGTCTAGAGGTGCCCCCTGCCCCCGTATATAAAGGAGCAAGGGAGCAGGAGGCCGGCCCTAGGAGGGGGCGCGCCAAGTGTGGAGTCCTACTAGGACTCCCTAGTCCTAGTAGGATTCCACCTCCCATATGGAATAGGAAATGAGGAAGGGAAAAGGAGAAGGAAGGAAGGGGGCGCCCCCCTTCCCTAGTCCAATTCGGACCAGACCAAGGGGAGGGTTGCGGCCACCCTTGAGGCCCTTTTTCTTCTTTCCCGTATGGCCCAATAAGGCCCAATACGTATTCCCGTAACTCTCCGGTATTCCGAAAAATACCCGAATCACTCGGAACCTTTCCGATGTCCGAATATAGTCGTCCAATATATTGATCTTTACGTCTCGACCATTTCGAGACTCCTCGTCATGTCCCCGATATCATCCGGGACTCCGAACTCCTTCGGTACATCAAAACTCATAAACTCATAATGTAACTGTCATCGAAACCTTAAGCGTGCGGACCCTACGGGTTCAAGAACAATATAGACATGACCGAGACACATCTCCGGTCAATAACCAATAGCGGAACCTGGATGCTCATATTGGCTCCTACATATTCTACGAAGAACTTTATCGGTCAGACCGCATAACAATATACGTTGTTCCCTTTGTCATCAGTATGTTACTTGCCCGAGATTCGATCGTCGGTATCTCAATACCTAGTTCAATCTCGTTACCGGCAAGTCTCTTTACTCGTTCCGTAATACATCATCTCGCAACTAACTCATTAGTTGCAATGCTTGCAAGGCTTATGTGATGTGCATTACCGAGAGGGCCTAGAGATACCTCTCCGACAATCGGAGTGACAAATCCTAATCTCGAAATACGCCAACCCAATATGTACCTTAGGAGACACCTGTAGAGCTCCTTTATAATCACCCAGTTATGTTGTGACGTTTGGTAGCACACAAAGTGTTCCTCCGGTAAACGGGAGTTGCATAATCTCATAGTCATAGGAACATGTATAAGTCATGAAGAAAGCAATAGCAACATACTAAACGATCGGGTGCTAAGCTAATGGAATGGGTCATGTCAACCACATCATTCTTCTAATGATGTGATCCCGTTAATCAAATAACAACTCTTTTGTTCATGGTTAGGAAACATAACCATCTTCGATTAACGAGCTAGTCAAGTAGAGGCATACTAGTGACACTCTGTTTGTCTATGTATTCACACATGTATTATGTTTTCGGTTAATACAATTCTAGCATGAATAATAAACATTTATCATGATATAAGGAAATAAATAATAACTTTATTATTGCCTCTAGGGCATATTTCCTTTAGTCTCCCACTTGCACTAGAGTCAATAATCTAGTTCACATCGCCATGTGATTCAACACCCATAGTTCACATTGTCATGTGACCTATACCCAGAGGGTTTACTAGAGTCAGTAATCTAGTTCACATCGTTTATGTGATTAACACCCAAAGAGTACTAAGGTGTGATCATATTTTGCTTGTGAGATAATTTTAGTCAACGGGTCTGTCACATACAGATCCGTAAGTATTTTGCAAATTCTATGTCTAAAATGCTCTGCACGGAGCTACTCTAGCTAATTGCTCCCACTTTCAATATGTATCTAGATCGAGACTTAGAGTCATCTAAATCTGTGTCAAAACTTGCATCGACGTAACTTTTTACGATGAACCTCTTTGTCACCTCCATAATTGAGAAATATTTTCTTATTCCACTAAGGATAATTTTGACCGCTGTCCAGTGATCTACTCCTAGATCACTATTGTACTCCCTTGCCAAAATTAGTGTAGGTTATACAATAGGTCTGGTAAACAGCATGACATACTTTATAGAACCTATGGCCAAGGCATAGGGAATGACTTTCATTCTCATTCTATTTTCTGCCGTGGTCGGGCTTTCAGTCTTACTCAACTTCACACCTTGTAACACAGACAAGAATTCTTTCTTTGACTGTTCCATTTTGAACTACTTCAAAATCTTGTCAAGGTATGTACTCATTGAAAAAACTTATCAAGCGTCTTGATCTATCTCTATAGATCTTGATGCTCAATATGTAAGCAGCTTCACCGAGGTTTTCTTTGAAAAAATCCTTTCAAACACTCCTTTATGCTTTGCAGAATAATTCTACATTATTTCCGATCAACAATATGTCATACACATATACTTATCAGAAATGATGTATTGCTCCCACTCACTTTCTTGTAAATACAGGCTTCACCGCAAGTCTGTATAAAACTATATGCTTTGATCAACTTATCAAAGCGTATATTCCAACTCCAAGATGCTTGCACCAGTCCATAGATGGATCGCTGGAGCTTGCATATTTTGTTAGCACCTTTAGGATTGACAAAACCTTCTGGTTGTATCATATACAACTCTTTTTTTTAAATCCATTAAGGAATGTAGTTTTGTTTATCTATTTTCCAGATTTCATTAAAATTGCGGCAATTGCTAACATGATTTGGGCAGACTTAAGCATCGCTACGAGTGAGAAAATTTCATCGTAGTCAACACCTTGAACTTTGTCAAAAACATTTTTCGACAAGTCTAGCTTTGTAGATAGTAACATTACTATCAGCATCCGTCTTCCTCTTGAAGATCCATTTATTTTCTATGGCTTGCCGATCATCGGGCAAATCCATAAAATTCCATACTTTGTTCTCATACATGGATCATATCTCAGATTTCATGGCCTCAAACCATTTCGCGGAGTCTGGGCTCATCATCGCTTCATCATAGTTCGCAAGTTCGTCATGGTCTAATAACATGACTTCCAGAACAGGATTACCGTACCACTCTGGTGCGGATCTCACTCTGGTTTACCTACGAGATTCGGTAGTAACTTGATCTGAAGTTACATGATCATTATCATTAGCTTCCTCACTAATTGGTGTAGTAGTCACAGGAACAGATTTCTATGATGAACTACTTTCCAATAAGGGAGAAGGTACAATTACCTTATCAAGTTCTACTTTCCTCCCACTCACTTCTTTCGAGAGAAACTCCTTCTCTAGAAAGGATCCATTCTCAGCAACGAACATCTTGCCTTCGGATCTGTGATAGAAGGTGTACCCAACATTTTTCTTTTGGGTATCCTATGAAGACACACTTCTCCGATTTGGGTTTGAGCTTATCAGGTTGAAACTTTTTCACATAAGCATTGCAACCTCAAACTTTAAGAAACGACAGCTTAGGTTTCTTGCTAAACCATAGTTCATACGGTGTCATCTCAAACGGATTTAGATGGTGCCCTATTTAACGTGAATGTAGCTGTCTCTAATGCATAACCCCAAAACAATAGCGGTAAATCTATAAGAGACATCATAGATCGCACCATATCAAATAAAGTACGATTACGATGTTCGAACACACCATTACACTGTGGTGTTCCAGGTGGCGTGAGTAGTGAAACTATTTCACATTATTTTAACTGAAGACCAAACTCGTAATTCAAATACTCTTCTCATCGATCAGATCGTAGAAACTTTATTTTCTTGTTACGATGATTTTCCACTTTACTCTGAAATTCTTTGAACTTTTCAAATGTTTCAGACTTATGTTTCATCAAGTAGATATACTCACATCTGCTCAAATTATCTGTGAAGAACAGAAAATAATGATACCTGTCACGAGCCTCAATATTCATCGGACCACATACATCAGTATGTATGATTTCCAACAAATCTGTTGCTCGCTCCATTGTTCCGAAGAACGGAGTCTTAGTCATCTTGCCCATGAGGCATGGTTTGCAAGCATCAACTGATTCATAATAAAGTGATTCCAAAAGCCCATCAGCATGGAGTTTCTTCATGCACTTTACACCAATATGACCTAAACAGCAGTGCCACAAATAAGTTGCACTATCATTATTAACTTTGCATCTTTTGGTTTCAATATTATGATTATGTGTATCACTACGATCGAGATCCAACGAACTATTTTCATTGGGTGTGTAACCATAAAAGGTTTTATTCATGTAAAAAGAACAACAATTTATTCTCTTACTTAAATGAATAACCGTATTACAATAAACATGATCAGATCATATTCATGCTCAACGCAAACACCAAATAACATTTATTTAGTGTCAACACTAATCCCGAAAGTATAGGGAGTGTGCGATGATGATCATATCAATCTTGGAACTACTTCCAAAACACATCGTTACTTCACCCTTAACTAGTATCTGTTTATTTTGCATCTCCCGTTTTGAGTTACTACTCTTAGCAACTGAACCAGTATCAAATACCGAGGGGTTGCTATAAACACTAGTAAAGTACACATCAATAACACGTATATCCAATATACCTTCGTTTACCTTGCCATCCTTCTTATCCGCCAAATACTTGGGGCAGTTCCACTTCCAGTGACCAGTCCCTTTGCAGTAGAAGCACTTAGTCTCAGGCTCAGGATCAGACTTGGGCTTCTTCACTTGAGCAGCAATCTTGCTTGCCGTTCTTCTTGAAGTTCCCCTTATTCCCTTTTCCCTTTTCTTGAAACTAGTGGTCTTGTCAACCATCAACACTTGATGTTTTTCTTGATTTCTACCTTCGTTGATTTCAGCATCACGAAGAGCTTGCGAGTTGTTTCCATTATCCCTTGCATATTATAGTTCATCATGAAGTTCTACTAACTTGGTGATGGTGACTAGAGAATTCTGTCAATCACTATCTTATCTGGAAGATTAACTCCCACTTGATTCAAGCGATTGTAGTACCCAGACAATATGAGCACATGCTCACTAGTTGAGCGATTGTCCTCCATCTTTTAGCTATAGAACTTGTTGGAGACTTCATATCTCTCAACTCGGGTATTTGCTTGAAATATTAACTTCAACTCCTGGAACATCTCATATGGTCCATGACGTTCAAAACGTCTTTGAAGTCCCGATTCTAAGCTGTTAAGCATGGTGCACTAAACTATCAAGTAGTCATCATATTGAGCTAGCCAAACATTCATAACGTCTGCATCTGCTCCTGCAATAGGTCTGTCACCTAGCGGTGCATCAAGGACATAATTCTTCTGTGCAGCAATGAGGATAAACCTCAGATCACGGATCCAATCCGCATCATTGCTACTAACATCTTTCAACACAATTTTCTCTAGGAACATATCAAAATAAACACAGGGAAGCAACAACACGAGCTATTGATCTACAACATAGATATGCTAATACCACCAGGACTAAGTTCATGATAAACTAAAGTTCAATTAATCATATTACTTAAGAACTCCCACTTAGATAGACATCCCACTAATCCTCTAAGTGATCACGTGATCCAAAACAACTAAACCATGTCCGATCATCACGTGAGATGGAGTAGTTTCATTGGTGAACATCACTATGTTGATCATATCTACTATATGATTCACGCTCGACCTTTAGGTCTCCGTGTTCCGAGGCCATATCTGTATATGCTTGGCTCGTCAAGTATAACCTGAGTATTCTGCGTGTGCAACTGTTTTGCACCCGTTGTATTTGAACGTAGAGCCTATCACACCCGATCATCACGTGGTGTCTCAGCACGAAGAACTTTCACAACGGTGCATACTCAGGGAGAACACTTCTTGATAATTAGTGAGAGATCATCTTAAAATGCTACCGTCAATTAAAGCAAGATAAGATGCATAAAAGATAAACAACACATGCAATCAATATAAGTGATATGATATGGCCATCATCATCTTGTGCTTGTGATCTTCATCTTCGAAGCATCGTCGTGATCACCATCGTCACCAGTGCGACACCTTGATCACCATCGTAGCATCGTTGTCGTCTCGCCAATCTTATGCTTCCACGACTATCGCTACCGCTTAGTGATAAAGTAAAGCATTACAGCGCGATTGCATTGCATACAATAAAGCGACAACCATATGGCTCCTGCCAGTTGCCGATAACTTGGTTACAAAACATGATCATCTCATACAATAAAATTTAGCATCATGTTTTGACCATATCACATCACAACATGCCCTGCAAAAACAAGTCAGACGTCCTCTACTTTGTTGTTCCAAGTTTTACGTGGCTGCTACGGGCTTAAGCAAGAACCAATCTTACCTACGCATCAAAACCACAACGATAGTTTGTCAAGTTGGTGCTGTTTTAACCTTCGCAAGGACCGGGCGTAGCCACACTTGGTTCAACTAAAGTTGGAGAAACTGTCACCCGCTAGCCACCTTTGTGCAAAGCACGTCGGGAGAACCGGTCTCGCGTAAGCGTACGCGTAATGTCGGTCTGGGCCGCTTCGTCCAACAATACCACCGAACCAAAGTATGACATGCTGGTAAGCAGTATGACTTATATCGCCCACAACTCACTTGTTTCTACTCGTGCATATAACATCAACACATAAAACCTAGGCTCGGATGCCACTGTTGGGGAACGTAGTAATTTCAAAAATTTCCTACGCACACGCAAGATCATGGTGATGCATAGCAACGAGAGGGGAGAGTGTGATCTACGTACCCTTGTAGACCGACAGCGGAAGAGTTAGCACAATGCGGTTGATGTAGTCGTACGTCTTCATGGCCCGACCGATCAAGCACCGAAACTACGACACCTCCGGGTTTTAGCACTTCAGCTCGATGACAATCCCCGGACTCCGATCCAGCAAAGTGTCGGGGAAGAGTTTCGTCAGCACGACGGCGTGGTGACGATCTTGATGTACTACCGTCGCAGGGCTTCGCCTAAGCACCGCTACAATATTATCGAGGATTATGGTGGAAGGGGGCACCGCACACGGCTAAGAATATGATCACGTGGATCAACTTGTGTCTAGAGGTGCCCCCTGCCCCCGTATATAAAGGAGCAAGGGAGGAGGAGGCCGGCCCTAGGAGGGGGCGCGCCAAGTGTGGAGTCCTACTAGGACTCCCTAGTCCTAGTAGGATTCCACCTCCCATATGGAATAGGAAATGAGGAAGGGAAAAGGAGAAGGAAGGAAGGGGGCGCCCCCCTTCCCTAGTCCAATTCGGACCAGACCAAGGGGAGGGTTGCGGCCACCCTTGAGGCCCTTTTTCTTCTTTCCCGTATGGCCCAATAAGGCCCAATACGTATTCCCGTAACTCTCCGGTATTCCGAAAAATACCTGAATCACTCGGAACCTTTCCGATGTCGGAATATAGTCGTCCAATATATTGATCTTTACATCTCGACCATTTCGAGACTCCTCGTCATGTCCCCGATCTCATCCGGGACTCTGAACTCCTTCGGTGCATCAAAACTCATAAACTCATAATGTAACTGTCATCGAAACCTTAAGTGTGCGGACCCTACGGGTTCGAGAACAATATAGACATGACCGAGACACGTCTCCGGTCAATAACCAATAGCGGAACCTGGATGCTCATATTGGCTCCTACATATTCTACGAAGATCTTTATCGGTCAGACCGCATAACAACATACGTTGTTCCCTTTGTCATCGGTATGTTACTTGCCCGAGATTCGATCGTCGGTATCTCAATACCTAGTTCAATCTCGTTACCGGCAAGTCTCTTTACTCGTTCCGTAATACATCATCTCGCAACTAACTCATTAGTTGCAATGCTTGCAAGGCTTATGTGATGTGCATTACCGAGAGGGCCCAGAGATACCTCTCCGACAATCAGAGTGACAAATCCTAATCTCGAAACAACCCAACATGTTCCTTTGGAGACACAAGGTGTGCAAGCTCCAACGCTCGATTTATGGGCTGGTGCAAGAATCTCGGAGTTGGAACATTCGTTTTGATGAGATGATCAAAGCGTTTGGGTTTGCGCAGACTTATGGAGAAGCCTGCATTTACAAGAAAGTGAGTGGGTGCTCTGTAGCATTTCTCATATTGTATGTGGATGACATACTGTTGATGCGAAATGATATAGAATTCTTGGAAAGCATAAAGGCCTACTTGAACAAGTGTTTTTCAATGAAGGACCTTGGAGAAGCTGCTTATATATTAGGCATCAAGATCTATAGAGATAGATCGAGACGCCTCATTGGTCTTTCACAGAGTACGTACCTTGAAAAGATATTGAAGAAGTTCAAAATGGATCAGTCAAAGAAGGGGTTCTTGCCTGTATTGCAAGGTACGAGATTGAGCACGACTCAATGCCCGACCACGGCAGAAGATAGAGAAAAGATTAGTGTCGTCCCCTATGCCTCGGCCATAGGGTCTATCATGTATGCTATGCTGTGTACCAGACCTGATGTAAACCTTGCCGTAAGTTTGGTAGGAAGGTACCAAAGTAATCCCGGCATGGAACACTGGACAGCGGTCAAGAATATCCTGAAGTACCTGAAAAGGACTAAGGACATGTTTCTCGTGTATGGAGGTGATGAAGAGCTCGTCGTAAAGGGTTACGTCGATGCTAGCTTCGACATAGATCTGGATGACTCTAAGTCACAAACCGGATACGTGTATATTTTGAATGGTGGGGCAGTAAGCTGATGCAGTTGCAAGCAAAGCGTTGTGGCGGGATCTACATGTGAAGCGGAGTACATGGCAGCCTCGGAGGCCGCACAAAAAGCAGTCTGGGTGAAGGAGTTCATTACCGACCTAGGATTCATACCCAATGCGTCGGGCCCGATGACTCTCTTCTGTGACAACACTGGAGCTATTGCCCTTGCCAAGGAGCCCAGGTTTCACAGGAAGACCAGGCATATCAAGCGTCGCTTCAACTCCATTCGTGAAAGTGTTCAAAATGGAGACATAGAGATTTGTAAAGTAAATACGGACCTGAATGTGGCAGATCCGTTGACTAAACCTCTCCCTAGAGCAAAACATGGTCAACACCAGAACTGCATGGGTGTTGGATTCATCACAATGTAACTAGACTATTGACTCTAGTGCAAGTGGGAGACTGTTGGAAATATGCCCTAGAGGCAATAATAAAATGGTTATTATTATATTTCTTTGTTCATGATAATTGTCTATTGTTCATGCTATAATTGTGTTATCCGGAAATCGTAATACATGTGTGAATACATAGACCACAACACGTCCCTAGTGAGCCTCTAGTTGACTAGCTCGTTGATCAAAAGATAGTCATGGTTTCCTGACTATCGACATTGGATGTCATTGATAATGGGATCACATCATTAGGAGAATGATGTGATGGACAAGACCCAATCCTAAGCATAGCTCAAAGATCGTGTAGTTCGTTTGCTGTAGCTTTTCTGAATGTCATGTATCATTTCCTTAGACCATGAGATTATGCAACTCACGGAGACCGTAGGAGTGCCTTGGGTGTGCCAAACGTCAGAACGTAACTGGGTGACTATAAAGGTACATTACAGGTATCTCCGAACGTATCTGTTGGGTTGGCACTAATCGAGACTAGGACTTGTCACCCCGTATGACGGAGAGGTATCTCTGGGCCCACTCGGTAATGCATCATCATAATGAGCTCAATGTGACCAAGTGGTTGATCACGGGATCATGCATTACGGCACGAGTAAAGTGACTTGCCGGTAACGAGATTGAACTAGGTCTTGGGATACCGACGATCGAGTCTCGGGCAAGTAACGTACCGATTGACAAAGGGAGTTGTATACGGATTGATTGAATCCTTGACATCATGGTTCATCCGATGAGATCATCGTGGAGCATGTGGGAGCCAACATGGGTATCCAGATCCCGTTGTTGGTTATTGACCGGAGAGGCGTCTCGGTCATGTCTGCATGTCTCCCGAACCCGTAGGGTCTACACACTTAAGGTTCGGTGACGCTAGGGTTGTTGAGATATTAGCATACGGTAACCCGAAAGTTGTTCGGAGTCCCGGATGAGATCCCGGACGTCACGAGGAGTTCCGGAATGGTTCGGAGGTGAAGATTTATATATAGGAAGTCAAGTTTCGACCATCGCGAAAGTTTCGGGGGTAATCGGTATTGTACCGGGACCACCGGAAGGGTCCCGGGGGTCCACCGGGTGGGGCCACCTATCTCGGAGGGCCCCATGGGCTGAAGTGGGAGGGGAACTAGCCCCTAGTGGGCTGGTGCGTCCCCCTTGGGCCTCCCCCTGCGCCTAGGGTTAGAAACCCTAGGGTGGGGGGCGCCACCCTTGCCTTGGGGGGCAAGGCACCCCCTTGGCCGCCGCCCCCCTAGGAGATTGGATCTCCTAGGGCCGGCGCCCCCCTAGGCACCCTATATATAGTGGGGGGAGGGAGGGCAGCCGCACCCAAGCCCATGGCCTCTCCCTCTCCCTCCCGTGACACTCCTCCGTCTCCCTGCGCTTGGCGAAGCCCTGCCGAGATCACCGTTGCTTCCACCACCACGCCTCGTGCTGCCGGATCTTCATCAACCTCTCCTTCCCCCTTGCTGGATCAAGTTGGAGGAGACGTCTTCCCAACCGTACGTGTGTTGAACGCGGAGGTGCCGTCCGTTCGGCACTTGGTCATCGGTGATTTGAATCACGTCGAGTACGACTCCATCAACCCCGTTCTCTTGAACGCTTCCGCACGCGATCTACAAGGGTATTTAGATGCACTCCTCTCTCCCTCGTTGCTAGATGACTCCATAGATTGATCTTGGTGATGCATTGAAAATTTTAAAATTCTGCTACGTTCCCCAACACAAATAACATGATAACTCACACATCGCAGATCTGATAATTTATGTGCCCCAGTCCTGGTAAGTTTGGCGACGGTGGTGAGCTGGAGGGTTGTTGATGAAATATACCTCGTTAACTTTTGTCAATATCATGGTAACTCACACATCATATACCTGATAACTTTGGTGTGTGTATGGGGGTGAGGGGTTGTGATCAAGTATCCCCCGGTAACTTTCGTGTGAATAGCATGGTAACTCACACATCGGAGACCCGAAACTTATGCATCCCAGTCCCGGTACCTTTTGCGAGGGAGGGGTGATCAAATATATCCCTGATAACTTTTATGTGAATAGCACGGTAACTCACACCTTATGGACCTGATAACTAATGTACCCCACTCGTTGGTAAATTCGATGACTGGGTGGGCGAACGGTGGTTGATGAAATATATGGTAATTTTTTGTGCAAATAACATGAAAACTCGCACATCGCAGATCTGATAATTTATGTGCCCCAGTCCTGGTAAGTTTGGCGACGGTGGTGAGGAGTGCTGGAGGGTTGTTGATGAAATATACCTCGTTAACTTTTGTCAATATCATGGTAACTCAGACATCATAGACCTGATAACTTTGGTGTGTGTGTGGGGGATGAGGGGTGGTGATCAAGTATCCCCCGGTAACTTTCGTGTGAATAGCATGGTAACTCACACATCGGAGACCAGAAACTTATGCATCCCGGTCCTGGTACTTATTGCGAGGGAGGGGTGATGAAATATATCCCCGATAACTTTTATGTGAATAGCACGGTAACTCACACCTTGTAAACCTGATAACTAATGTACCCCACTCGTTGGTAAATTCGGTGACTGGGTGGGCGAACGGTGGTTGATGAAATATATGGTAATTTTTTGTGCAAATAAAATGATAACTCACACATCGCAGATCTGATAATTTATGTGCCCTAGTCCTGGTAAGTTTGGCGATGGTGGTGAGGAGTGCTGGAGGGTTGTTGATGAAATATACCTCGTTAACTTTTGTCAATATCATGGTAACTCACACATCATAGAACTGATAACTTTGGTGTGTGTGTGGGGGTGAGGGGTGGTGATCAAGTATCCCCCAATAACTATCGTGTGAATAGCATGGTAACTCACACATTGGAGACCCGAAACTTATGCATCCCGGTCCTGGTACTTTTTGCGAGGGAGGGGTGATGAAATATATCCCCGATAACTTTTATGTGAATAGCACGGTAACTCACACCTTGTAGATCTGATAACGAATGTACCCCACTCGTTGGTAAATTCGGTGACAGGGTGGGCGAACGGTGGTTGATGAAATATATGGTAATTTTTTGTGCAAATAACATGATAACTCACACATCGCAGATCTGATAATTTATGTGCCCCAGTCCTGGTAAGTTTAGCTACGGTGGTGAAGAGTGCTGGAGGGTTGTTGATGAAATATACCTCGTTAACTTTTGTCAATATCATGGTAACTCACACATCATAGACCTGATAAGTTTGGTGTGTGTGTGGGGGGGTGAGGGGTGGTGATCAAGTATCCCCCGGTAACTTTCGTGTGAATCGCATGGTAACTCACACATCGGAGACCCGAAACTTATGCATCCCGGTCCCGGTACTTTTTGCGAGGGAGGGGTGCTGAAATATATCCCCGATAACGTTTATGTGAATAGCACAGTAACTCACACCTTGTAGACCTGCTAACTAATGTACCCCACTCGTTGGTAAATTCGGTGACTGGGTGGGCGAACGGTGGTTGATGAAATATATGGTAATTTTTGTGCAAATAACATGATAACTCACACATCGCAGATCTGATAATTTATGTGCCCCAGTCCTGGTAAGTTTGGCGACGGTGGTGAGGAGTGCTGGAGGGTTGTTGATGAAATATACCTCGTTAACTTTTGTCAATATCATGGTAACTCACACATCATAGACCTGATAACTTAGGTATAAACAACGCGGTAACTTTATACCCGAATAAAAAATTTATTGAATCATACCCCGGTTCATTATGTGCAAATAAAAGGGTAATGTATGCATCCGGGAGCTGATAACTTAGATATAAATACCACAGTAAATTTGACCCAGGGGGAAGAAGTCGTTTAAAACGCATCTCCGGTCACTTCTGTAAAAATAACATGTTAATATACATATAACATAACTGATAACTTTTGACCAAAAAGTGATCAAAACATGTCAACACGAGATCTAGTTTTGAAGTTCTCATCGTGGCGGATTTTTTATGTGAAAGCAATTTTTCAATGAAAAATGACAATTTGAGCTATGAAACATCTTTGAAATAGTGAGGATTTACAATTACATCAGGTTTTCTGTGCTCTACTGTTTTTGCATGAGGAGAGAATGTTGGAGGAGCAATTTTTATGCCCCGGTAATTTCCATGTAAACATGATGGTAACTGACGTACCACACACGTGATAACTTATTTAGCTTAGGTCTGTTAACTTTTCACCCGAAAAAAAATCATCGAAACATACCAACATGAGATCTAATTTTGAAGGTTTCGTCGCGACGAATCTTTTATGTGAAAACGGTTTTTCAATCAGACCAACGGTTTGAGCTACAAAACATTTTGAAGTTTAATTTCTAATGGAATCTTTGCTGACATCATCTTCTTTTCTTATCTACATGCATCTGTTGTTAATTGGGTTCAATAGAACGTGCACTCCATGCAGACCAAAAATATGTGTATGGGAGATTGCACCGCAACACTGCATGCGAGATTGCACCTAGATGTGGAGCGTTGTTTCAGCCATCAAAGCTATCGTGCGGATCTGATGGTTAGCGATCAGTCAACTGGTGGTTAGTCACTTCCTTTGAATTTTAATAAATATATAGTAGTGTGCATCGTAATGATGCAGAGGTCCGACTCCTTTTTTAAAAAAACTCAAAAATCTAGATGCCAACTCTTGCTCTGGTCCTTGGTCGAGCCAAACCCGGCCTCCGCGGCGCTAGAGCAGGAGGGATATGAGATTTGATCCTCCTCCGATTCAACGCCCAGGGCATGATGTCAAATCCACGTGATCTGGGAAACCCCACCCCCGCCGAGATGCACCCATTTTTTTCAAAATTTTCAAAAGCTTGAAGTAACTCCCGTGTATACTTAAACGGCGGCCACGTGCGCATGCATGCCCAGGACTCCATGCACGTTGACGTCCTGATCCCTTCCTTCTCTCCTGATGAATGTGTCAAGGTTAAACGCTCATCGTGACAACTCCCATCGGCTGTAACTCACGTGAATATAGACATAATTCACTGGTCTAACTCAGGTGCTGTGCGAAGCTGCATGTGTGAAGGTTAACGACGAGTAAACATGGACAGCGCTAACTAAGGTGGTGGCAAGTCGCCATGTCTTTGACCCATGCATCAGCATTTTTTTAAGAATACGTACAAACATGCATATCAAATGTTCACACAATAACGTGACAGCCGCAATTATCCAATTGCTAGCCTAGAACAACTACTAGTACTCTTCACCCGTCCACGTATGCAATGGCCCAAAGAAGGTCTGTAGATGGCCACATAATGTCCAACCGTACACCCAGCTTGCCCATCATCGATGACTTCCTGTAGGGTTGTGGCTTCCGCCTTCCGAATGGTTGGCTTGGTTAAAAACTATATTGTTCTTGTGCTTCTAGATTTCCTATCGATGAGCATGATTGTGGCCACGTCCTTCTGAGTGCTGTTAGAGGGAGCGTGTGCGAGGTCCACCCCAGTAAGTGAATTCTCCACCTCCGGTAGGCGTCAGATGGCAGTATACCCCACATTATCATCACCTTGGCCCAAACTGAGCAGACATAGAAGCAGGAAAGCAACAGATGTCAAATGTTCCCAGCATGAGGGTCGCATACGGTGCATGATTGGTGTGGTGGACTTTGAATCTCTAGCCAGTCTGAAGTACAATGTCCCATTTTGAGCTCAGTCCACGCGAAGGAATGGCAGTTTATTGCGCACTATAGTCCTAGATAAGCCCAGTGACGCCGACGCACCAGCAATTTGCTTGGGTCTTGCTCAATCATTGGCATTAGTGCTTAGCATGGAAATCCTTATACCTCCCAAGCCTACACTACATAATTCTGTGATCCATGTTGGCCATTTTCCTCTACGCGTGAAACTTCAACTCTATGTCTACAACATGGTACACTAGTGCACAAGCACGTATTCTCATCGTCCATTCATCCTCCCAGGTGTTCGGGGCAGCCTGATGATGGAAAACCCAGTATTATCGGGGGTAGGAATGGGAGACGGCGCGACGACCGGAGTGACCGCGCCCACTGGTGACCGGCGCGTAGGAGGCCGCTTCTGGGCGCTCTGCGATGGTGCAGGCGACGCGGACGACGAGGACGGGGACTATGGCGGCTCCTTCTGATGCGATCTGCGAGGTGTTTCGCGTGGGGTACTCGGAGCAAGATGTCACGAAAATCGTGGACTTGGCGATCCCCATGGATGACCCCGCCCAGCAAGGAGAGCACGACGCCATTGAGGTTGTCCGCCGGGTAGTCCACCAGCGTGCATCGGCAACGGCGATCCAGCCATGGCGAGGACCACTCCCAAAGGTATGTCTTCCTAAACCTACATTGTCAGATTTTCTCGAGGCCGGGGCATGGAAAGTTGTCCAGAGAAGAAAGAAAGCGAGGCCGGCGGCGGCGGCAGCGGCGCCGGCACCGGTGACCGGCAGAGATCCGAACTGCCAGGGCAAGGCGTTTAAACTCGATATTGGGCTTGGTTGGGCTCGATCGGTCGGTGATGGAACATGCAAAAAATTTCTTAGATGGATATTTCTATGAGGAGTTTTAAGCACTGAATGACCAATGTGGCTAATGCTCATACCTTCTCCGTTGGCAGTGTGAACTTGGTCTTGCCCGCGATACTTCTCATGAACTCTCACCTTATCTGGATCGCTGGTGATGTGGTTAGTTGCGCCACTGTCCACATACCAGTTCGTGTCGATGTCGTAGGAGCCATCGGCTGCGCCCGCAACCTTCTAATCTTGAGACGACTCGCCGTCGTCTTCATAGCAGTACCAGCAATCGCGTGCGGTGCGGCCTAGCTTGCCGCAGATTTGGCATCGCGGCGCGTCGGGGTTGGCACGAGGTCTGCCACCACGGCGACCCTTGTTGTTGTTGTTGTTGTTGAAGGACCGCCCGCTGCTGCCACCGCCACGAGAGGAGTTACCGCCGCTGCTGTTTCCGCCTGCTGGCGGCTTGCCCTTGTCGCGTGGTGGTCCGCGGTAGCGTGAGGAGCCGCCACTGCCGCCGCCGCGGCCACCACGAGCGACCATGTTTGCAGATGACTTAAAACCCCCGCCCGAGTGTTGGGGAACGTAGTAATTTCAAAAACATTCCTACGCACATGCAAGATCATGGTGATGCACATCAACGAGAGGGGAGAGTGTTGTCTACGTACCCTCATAGACCGGCAACGGAAGCGTTGACACAACGTAGAGGAAGTAGTCGTACGTCTTCCCGATCCGACCGATCCAAGTACCGAACGTACGACACCTCCGAGTTCTGCACACGTTCAACTCAGTGACGTCCCTTGAGCTCCGATCCAGCCGAGTGTTGAGGGAGTGTTTCGTCAACACGACGGCGTGATGACGGTGATGATGTTCTACCGACACAGGGCTTCGCCTAAGCACCGCTACGATATGACCGAGGTGGAATATGGTGGAAGGGGGCACCGCACACGGCTAAGGAACGATCACGAAGATCAACTTGTGTGTCATGGGGTGCCCCCTTGCCCCCGTATATAAAGGAGGGAGAGGGAGAGGTGCGGCCGGCCCTAGGGGTGCGCCTGGAGGACTCCTACTACCACCGGAGTAGGACTCCCCCTCTTGCCTTGTTGGAGAAAGAAAGGGGAAGGGGGAAAGAGGAAAGGGGGGCGCCTCCCCCCTTCCTTGTCCTATTCGGACTAGGGGGGGAGGGGGCGCGCGGCCTGCCCTCCTCTTCTCTCTTAGGGCCCATGTAGGCCCATTAACCCCCGGGGGGTTCCGGTAACCCCCCGGTGCCCCGGTAAAATTCCGATTTCACCCGGAATGTTTCCGATATCCAAATATAGGCTTCCAATATATCAATCTTTATGTCTCGACCATTTCTAGACTCCTCGTCATGTCGGTGATGACATCTTGGACTCAGAACAACCTTCGGTACATCAAAACACAAAAACCCTAATTACGATCGTCACTGAACTTTAAGCGTGCGGACCCTATGGGTTCGAGAACTATGTAGACATGACCGAGACACATCTCCGGTCAATAACCAATAGCGGAACGTGGATGCTCATATTGGCTCCTACATATTCTACGAAGATCTTTATCGGTCAGATCGCATAACAACATACGTTGTTCCCTTTGTCATCGGTATGTTACTTGCCCGAGATTCGCTCGTCGGTATCTCAATACCTAGTTCAATCTCGTTACTGGCAAGTCTCTTTACTCGTTCTGTAATACATCATCCCGCAACTAACTCATTAGTTGCAGTGCTTGCAAGGCTTAATTGATGTGCATTACCGAGAGGGCCCAGAGATACCTCTTCGACAATCGGAGTGACAAATCCTAATCTCGAAATACGCCAACCCAACAAGTACCTTCAGAGACACCTGTAGAGCACCTTTATAATCACCCAGTTACGTTCTGACGTTTGGTAGCACACAAAGTGTTCCTCCGGTAAACGGGAGTTGCATAATCTCATAGTCATAGGAACATGTATAAGTCATGAAGAAAGCAATAGCAACAAACTGAATGATCAAGTGCTATGCTAACGAAATGGGTCAAGTCAATCACATCATTCTCTAATGATGTGATCCTGTTAATCAAATGACAACTCATGTCTATGGCTAGGAAACATAACCATCTTTCATCAACGAGCTAGTCAAGTAGAGGCATACTAGTGACACTCTATTTGTCTATGTATTCACACATGTATTATGTTTCCGGTTAATACAATTCTAGCATGAATAATAAACATTTATCATGATACAAGGAAATAAATAATAACTTTATTATTGCCTCTAGGGCATATTTCCTTTAGTCTCCCACTTGCACTAGAGTCAATAATCTAGTTCACATCGCCATGTGATTTAATACAATAGTTCACATCACCATGTGATTAACACCGATAGGTCACATCGACATGTGACAAACACCCAAAGGGTTTACTAGAGTCAATAATCTAGTTCACATCGCTATGTGATTAACACCCAAAGAGTACTAAGGTGTGATTATGTTTTGCTTGTGAGAGAAGTTTAGTCAACGGGTCTGCCAAATTCAGATCCGTAAGTATTTTGCAAATTTCTATGTCAACAATGCTCTGCACGGAGCTACTCTAGCTAATTGCTCCCACTTTCAATATATATCCTGATTGAGACTTAGAGTCATCTGGATCAGTGTCAAAACTTGCATCACGTAACCCTTTACGACGAACCTTTTGTGACCTCCATAATCGAGAAACATATCCTTATTCCACTAAGGATAATTTTGACCAATGTCCAGTGATCTACTCCTAGATCACTATTGTACTCCCTTGCCAAACTCAGGGCAGGGTATACAATAGGTCTGGTACACAGCATGGCATACTTTATAGAACCTATGGCTGAGGCATAGGGAATGACTTTCATTCTCTCTCTATCTTCTGTCGTGGTCGGGTTTTGAGTCTTACTCAACTTCACACCTTGTAACACAGGCAAGAACTCCTTTTTTACTGTTCCATTTTGAACTACTTCAAAATCTTGTCAAGGTATGTACTCATTGAAAAACTTATCAAGCGTCTTGATCTATCTCTATAGATCTTGATGCTCAATATGTAAGCAGCTTCACCGAGGTCTTTCTTTGAAAAAACTCCTTTCAAACATTCCTTTAATTATGCTTTGTAGAATAATTCTACATTATCTCCGATCAACAATATGTCATACATATACTTATCAGAAATGCTGTAGTGCTCCCACTCACTTTCTTGTAAATACAGGCTTCACCGCAAGTCTGTATAAAACTATATGCTTTGATCAACTTAGCAAAGCATATATTCCAACTCCGAGATGCTTGCACCAGTCCATAGATGGATCGTTGGAGCTTGCATATTTTTTAGTACCTTTAGGATTGACAAAACCTTCTGGTTGCATCATATACAACTCTTCTTTAATAAATACATTAAGGAATGCAGTTTTGTTTATCCATTTGCCAGATTTCATAAAATGTGACAATTGCTAACATGATTCGGACATACTTAAGCATAGATACGAGTGAGAAATTCTCATCGTGGTCAACACCTTGAACTTGTCGAAAACCTTTTTGCGACAATTCTAACTTTGTAGATAGTAACACTACTATTAGCGTCTGTCTTCCTCTTGAAGAACCATTTAATCTCAATGGCTCGCCGATCATTGGGCAAGTCAATCAAAGTCCATACATTGTTCTCATACATGGATCTCATCTTAGATTTCATGGCCTCAAGCCATTTCGCGGAATCTGGGCTCATCATCGCTTCCTCATAGTTCGTAGGCTCGTCATGGTCAAGTAACATGACCTCTAGAATAGGATTACCGTACCACTCTGGTGAGGATCTCACTCTGGTTTACCTACGAGGTTCGGTAGTAACTTGATCTGAAGTTACATGATCATCATCATTAGCTTCTTCACTAATTGGTGTAGTAGGCACAGGAACAGATTATTGTGATCAACTACTTTCCAATAAGGGAGCAGGTACAGTTACCTCATCAAATTCTACTTTCCTCCCACTCACTTCTTTCGAGAGAAACTCCTTCTCTATAAAGGATCCATTCTCAGCAACGAATATATTGCCTTCGGATCTGTGATAGAAGGTGTACCCAACATTTTCTTTGGGGTATCCTATGAAGACACACTTCTTCGATTTGGGTTTGAGCTTATCAGGTTGAATATTTTTTCACATAAGCATTGCAACCTCAAACTTTAAGAAACGACAGCTTAGGTTTCTTGCCAAACCGTAGTTCATACGGTGTCATCTCAATGGATTTAGATGGTGCCCTTTTTAACGTGAATGCAGTTGTCTCTAATGCATAACCCCAAAACTATAGTGGTAAATCGGTAAGAAACATCATAGATTGCACTATATCCAATAAAGTATGGTTATGACGTTCGGACACACCATTATGCTCTGGTGTTCCAGGTGGCACGAATTTGTGAAACTATTCCACATTGTTTTAATTGAAGACCAAACTCGTAACTCAAATATTTTACTTCTACGATCATATCGTAGAAACTTTTATTTTTGTTACGATGATTCTCCACATTACTCTGAAATTCTTTGAACTTTTCAAATGTTTCAGACTTGTGTTTCATCAAGTAGATATACTCATATCTGCTCAAAACATCTATGAAGATCAGAAAATAATGATACCTGCCATGAGACTCAATATTCATCGGACCACATACATCAGTATGTATGATTTCCAACAAATCTGTTGCTCGCTCCATTGTTCCGGAGAACGGAGTCTTAGTCATCTTGCCCATGAGGCATGGTTCGCAAGAATCAAGTGATCCATAATCAAGTGATTCCAAAAGCCCATCAGCATGGAGTTTCTTTATGCGCTTTACACCAATATGACCTAAACGGCAGTGCCACAAATAAGTTGTACTATCATTATTAACTTTGCATCTTTTGGCTTCAATATTATGAATATGTGTATCACTACGATCGAGATCCAACAAACCATTTTCATTGGGTGTATAACCATAGAAGGTTTTATTCATGTAAACAGAACAACAATTTATTCTCTTACTTAAATGAATAACCGTATTGCAATAAACATGATCAAATCATATTCATGCTCAACGCAAACACCAAATAACACTTATTTAGGTTCAACACTAATCCCGAAAGTATAGGGAGTGTGCGATGATGATCATATCAATCTTGGAACCACTTCCAACACACATCGTCACTTCACCCTTAACTAGTCTATGTTCATTCTGCAACTCCCGTTTCGAGTTACTATTCTTAGCAACTGAACTAGTATCAAATACTAAGGGGTTGATATAAACATTAGTAAAGTACACATCAATAACATGTATATCAAATATACCTATGTTCACTTTGTCAACTTTCTTATCCGCCAATTACTTGGGGTAGTTCCGCTTCCAATGACCAGTCCCTTTGCAGTAGAAGCACTTAGTCTCAGGCTTAGGACCAGACTTGGGTTTTTTCACTTGAGCAGCAACTTGTTTGCTGTTCTTCTTGAAGTTCCCCTTTCTTCCCTTTGTCCCTTTACTTGAAACTAGTGGTTTTGTTTACCATCAACACTTGATGCTTTTCTTGATTTCTACCTTCGTCAATTTCAGCATCACGAAGAGCTTGGGAATCGTTTCCGTTATCCCTTGCATATTATAGTTCATCACGAAGTTCTACTAACTTGGTGATGGTGACTAGAGAATTCTGTCAATCACTATTTTATCTGGAAGATTAACTCCCACTTGATTCAAGCGATTGTAGTACCCAGACAATCTGAGCACATACTCACTGCTTGAGCTATTCTGATCCATCTTTGAGCTATAGAACTTGTTGGATACTTCATATCTCTCAACTCGGGTATTTACTTGAAATATTAACTTCAACACCTGGAACATCTCATATGGTCCATGACATTCAAAACGTCTTTGAAGTCCCGATTCTAAGCCGTTTAAGCATGGTGCACTAAACTATCATGTAGTTATCATATTGAGCTAGCCAAACGTCCATAACATCTGCATCTGCTCCTACAATAGGTTTGTCACCTAGCGGTGCATCAAGGACATAATTCTTCTATGCAGCAATGAGGATAAACCTCAGATCACAGATCCAATCTGCATCATTGCTACTAACATCTTTCACTTAGTTTTCTCTAGGAACATATCAAAAATAAAACAGGGGAGCTAAACGCAAGCCATTGATCTACAACATAGATATCTTAATACCACCAGGACTAAGTTCATGATAAATTGAAGTTCAATTAATCATATTACTTAAGAACTCCCACTTAGAAAGACATCCCTCTAATCTTCTAAGTGAGCACGTGATCCAAATCAACTAAACCATAACCGATCATCATGTGAAATGGAGTAGTTTTCAATGGTGAACATCACTATGTTGATCATATCTACTATATGATTCACGCTCGACCTTTTGGTCTCAGGGTTCCGAGGCCATATCTGCATATGCTAGGCTCGTCAAGTTTAACCTGGGTATTCTGCGTGTGCAAAACTGGCTTGTACCCGTTGTAGATGGACGTAGAGCTTATCACACCCGATCATCACGTGGTGTCTGGGCACGACGAACTTTGGCAATGGTGCATACTCAGGGAGAACACTTTTATCTTGAAATTTAATGAGAGATCATCTTATAAAGCTACTGCCGAACTAAGCAAAATAAGATGTATAAAATATAAACATCACATGCAATCAAAATATGTGACATAATATGGCCATCATCATCTTGTGCCTTTGATCTCCATCTCCAAAGCATCGTCATGATCTCCATCGTCACCGGCATGACACCATGATCTCCATCATCTTGATCTATATCAATGTGTCATCATAAGGTCATCTCGCCAACTATTGCTCTTGCAACTATTGCTATCACATGGCGATAAAGTAAAGCAATTATTTGGTGCTTGCATCTTATGCAATAAAGAGACAACCATAAGGCTTCTGCTAGTTGCCAATAACTTCAACAAAACATGATCATCTTATACAACAAATTATGTCTCATCACGTCTTGACCATATCACATCACAACATGCCCTGCAAAAACAAGTTAGACGTCCTCTACTTTGTTGTTGCAAGTTTTACGTGGCTGCTACGGGCTTAGCAAGAACAGTTCTTACCTATGCATCAAAACCACAACGATAGTTTTTCAAGTTGGTGCTGTTTTAACCTTCGCAAGGACCGGGCGTAGCCACACCCGGTTCAACTAAAGTTGGAGAAACTGACACCCGCTAGTCACCTGTGTGCATAGCACGGCGGTAAAACCAGTCTCGCGTAAGCGTACGCGTAATGTCGGTCTGGGCCGCTTCATCCAACAATACTGCAGAACCAAAGTGTGACATGCTGGTAAGCGGTATGACTTGTATCGGCCACAACCCACTTGTGTTCTACTCGTGCATATAACATCAACGCATAAAACCAGGCTCGGATGGCACTGTTGGGGAACATAGTAATTTCAAAAAAATTCCTATGCACATGCAAGATCATGGTGATGCACAGCAACGAGAGGGGAGAGTGTTGTCTACGTACCCTCGTAGACCGGCAACGGAAGTGTTGACACAACGTAGAGGAAGTAGTCGTACGTCTTCCCGATCCGACCGATCCAAGTACCGAACGTACGCCACCTCCGTGTTCTTCACACGTTCAACTCGGTGACGTCCCTCGAGCTCCGATCCAGCCGAGTGTTGAGGGAGAGTTTCGTCAGCACGACGGCATGATGACGGTGATGATGTTCTACCGACGCAGGGCTTCGCCTAAGCACCGCTATGATATGACCAAGGTGGAATATCATGGAAGGGGGAACCGCACACAGCTAAGGAATAATCACGAAGATGAAGGTGTGTGTCATGGGGTGCCCCTTGACCCCGTATATAAAGGAGGGAGAGGAGGAGGTGCGGCCGGCCCTAGGGGTGCGCCTGGAGGAGTCCTACTCCCACCGGGTGTAGGACTCCCCCCTCTTGCCTTGTTGGAGAAGGAAAGGGGAAGGGAGAAAGAGGAAAGGGGGGCGCCCCCCCTTCCTTGTCCTATTCGGACTAGGGGGGAGGGGCGCGCGGCCAGCCCTGGCCGGCCCTCCTCTTCTCCCTTAGGGCCCATGTAGGCCCATTAACCCCCCGGGGGTTCCGGTAACCCCCCGGTGCTCCGGTAAAATTCCGATTTCACCCGAAACGTTTCCGATATCCAAATATAGGCTTCCAATATATCAATCTTTATGTCTCGACCATTTCGAGACTCCTCGTCATGTCCATGATCACATCCAGGACTCCGAACAAACTTCGGTACATCAAAACACAAAAACCCTAATTACGATCGTCACCGAACTTTAAGCGTGCGGACCCTACGGGTTCGAGAACTATGTAGACATGACCGAGACACGTCTCCGGTCAATAACCAATAGCGGAACCTGGATGCTCATATTGGCTCCCACATATTCTACGAAGATCTTTATCGGTCAGACCGCATAACAACATACATTGTTCCCTTTGTCATCGGTATGTTACTTGCCCGAGATTCGATCATCGGTATCTCAATACCTTGTTCAATCTCGTTACCGGCAAGTATCTTTACTCGTTCTGTAATACATCATCCCGCAACTAACTCATTAGTTGCAATGCTTGCAAGGCTTAATTGATGTGCATTACCGAGAGGGCCCAGAGATACCTCTCCGACAATCGGAGTGACAAATCCTAATCTCGATATACGCCAACCCTACAAGTACCTTCGGAGACACCTGTAGAGCACCTTTATAATCACCTAGTTACGTTGTGATGTTTGGTAGCACACAAAGTGTTCCTCCGGTAAACGGAGTTGCATAATCTCATAGTCATAGGAACATGTATAAGTCATGAAGAAAGCAATAGCAATAAACTTAACGATCAAGTGCTATGCTAACGAAATGGGTCAAGTCAATCACATCATTCTCTAATGATGTGATCCCGTTAATCAAATGTCAACTCATGTCTATGGCTAGGAAACATAACCATCTTTGATCAACGAGCTAGTCAAGTAGAGGCATAATAGTGACACTCTATTTGTCTATGTTTTCGCACATGTATTATGTTTCCGGTTAATACAATTCTAGCATGAATAATAAACATTTATCATGATATAAGGAAATAAATAATAACTTTATAATTGCCTCTAGGGCATATTTCCTTCACCGAGGTGTTGTTGTAGAGGGCGAGGCGCTGATCAAAGTTGCTCATCTGAGCGTAGAGATCGTCGAGGCTGATGGTGTCGGTGCGGGCGTCGTTGACGGAGATGAGGGGATGGTACTCCATGTCGAAGCCGGTGGTGATGTAGGAGACTAGCTCATCGTCATCGATGGGCTTTCCAGCGGCCGCGAGCTCATCTGCGAGTGCCCTCATGTGGGCGAAGTAGGTAGCAACAAATTGCGTCCCTTTCTGCACCGTGGAGAGAGCAACTCGGATGTTGTTGACGCGGGCTCGAGATTGCGACGAGAACATGTGAGCAAGAGCTGCCCAGAGCTCGTGCGGCGTGGCGATGGAGGTAACCTGCACGAGGATCTCTTTGGTGAGGGTACTAAGCAAGTATCCGGGTACCTGCTACCATTCTCTGAACCAGATTGGATGGAGAGTGTTCGGAGTCTGCTCTTCTTTCCCGTCTTTGTCCTTCGTGGTGAGGATCTTGACAGGTTCCGGCATGGTCCCGTCGGCGTAGAGGCCAGCCCCCCTCAGCTGCGGTGTCACCTGCGCTCGCCATAGGACGTAGTTGGTGCGGGTGAGCTTCTCTGCACCCTGCCCAAGGGAAGCCTGGACGGCACTGGAGAAGGACGACATGGCTGGCGATGGGTGGTTTTGCTAGATGTGATGGATAGAGGAGGCTCTGTATACCATGTGAAGAAGCGGAGAACATCGTACCTCTCTCTAGGCGACGGTTTCGTGTTAATATAGGTAGGGGCATATCCCTGATAAGCATACAAGTTTGTTGAGATTACATCTTGGGGTTCAAGGAAAGTAGAGATAAGATAAATATGAAAAGATTACAATCATATACTCTAACAAATCTAGACCGAGACTTATCTCAACATAACCGGTGCGTGGTGCGCCCCTTGGACCTGACCACCATGTTGTTTAACAGTGTGGATGTTAATGCGAAGGGGGAGGTATCACAAACAATCAGGCAGAACAAAACGTGTGATTTGCCGAACATTCCAACCTCTGACTTGCTCAAGTTTCATTCTTGTAATCATTATCATGGTACCAACACCTGGAATTTTATAGGTTACTTCCATGTACATCTTCAGTATTTACATATTTAATTTATGGAGACACTGATGAAAATACAGTAGAACAATTGTTCTGTGGTTTCTGGGTCGAAACAGTTATGAAAACTGCATTTCTTTTACTTGTACCACCACATTTCAACTACTTATGAAAGAGTGAATTAGAATATTTCTACAGCCACCCAAACAAATGTATATGGACAACCAAAACCCTCAGATGTAATCCATTTAATCAAATCTAAGAGCCCATAACGATCCGGTGGTCTTCCATCCAATCTAACGGTTCGGATACGATTTTCTTGCGCGACAGATCCCCCCTGATCGATCTGCCCTGTAATTTAGGAAATCCAACTAACTATCATTTAATTGTGAAACCCTCGTCTCCTTTCACCTCCATGTGAGACCCTGCGCGACCGCTTCTCGCTTCCCCTCCTCCTCATGCCTCCCCACGAGTGCCGCCCACCCACACTCTCCTCACGACCAGGTTGGAACTGCCCTGACCAGAGTAGCGATGGTTCTATGATGGAGACCTTAAAGAAGGATGGCGATGGTGGGGACACTGCAGCCGATGAACACTTTTCCACACTCAGAGCAGCCTTGGCACACGAGATGTTGGCCACATGAACACTCTCATCTGTTACCATTTGATTATGATGATATTATTGTTGTTATGATCCCTCTCCTACTTTACGCTATCAGATTTGATTCATTGTTCTGCCCAGACATAAGAGATCTGTTTTTGCATCAAGTTGTAGGACATCTGTTTGATAGAAATGTCCACATGACCCCATCTCTCTCTCTCTCTCTCTCTCTCTCTCTCTCACACACACAAACACACACACACACACACACATACATACAGTATGCTATGTTTGCAAGTTTAACCTAGGCACCTATTTGTTAATATGCTTCTCAATGTCTAAAAGTATTCTCTCAGATTTCTCACACTTACGTATGAGGGCAGCCACCTATTTGTTAATATGCTTCTCGAGATCTAAAATATATTTTCTCAGGTTTCTCACGCATTGTATGGGGGCTATAGTTAATGGATTTGGAAAGGGCAAAATCGCATATGAATGAGCTATTGAAGTTGCTAATAATGACGCTACTCCCTCTGATGCAATTAATTGTCACTGATTGTACTAAATCAATGACAATTAATTTTGATCAGAGGGAGTACAATTTTTGGGTGGTTACCGGAACCTGCAGGAACCATATTGTAATGGTGAACAATTGAATAGAGTGATAAGTATCTTTTGTATTTTTTACTCATATTAAAAGGAGCTCATTCCCTGAGTTACTTGATGAAAAATAAGGTGCATACATGCCCAATGATGTTCAAAAATTAATCCTTGGGCGAGTTCAAATATTTTGTCATGAGATGTCCTGCCGAAAGAATAGGGGAAAGATTGTTTTGTGGACGGCGAGGTCACCCTGATGTGGATCATAAGCATGGGCTTGGCAGTGTCACGCCACCTGGCTGGCACTGCAATTACATGGTTAAGCAGGAGGTCGGTGAGACCGAGCCTGAGGTCCGGAGCATCCCTCGCTGTATGGACACGGCGGTGGCCATGGCTAGGTAACGACATGCATGTTGGATTTTTTTATGTGTAGGTTTTTTCTGGTGGTGACACCTATGAAGAAAGTTAGGCCAAATTAAGACCAATGGTGTGTCCTCCACTTTGCAATTTTTTGTCGTTACGGAGGACCATTCCACCTTTCATTATGTGGATGCTGCTTAGATGTTCCTTTACTCGTAGCTCCAACCTTGTGATCCAACATATGCAGATTAAATTGGTTATTTGCTCAAAACAAAAAGGCCATGTGTTTCTTGTGAAAGGTCTCAAAGTTAATATAAGGTTATGTCTCAAAAACATTCTCTTGTATATCTCTCTTTGGATGTGTTGTTCGAAAAAGACATTCCAAAAATTTCATGTGTAACGATACTTATTCAATGCCACATGTTGTGGCTACGGAAGTCAGCAAGATGACATCTATCAATTTATCCTTAAGATCACACTTCTTATTCAATGCCACATACTTTATTGTTGCACCTTCTATGCATATATACCATTATTGTACTCTAAAAAGAGCCGCAGATGCGACAATCGTATCCTATACATCTATAGTTACAATTGCGCACATAGAACATTGAGGACACATCACTCGATTGTGACAAGGTTTGGAAGGCAAAGGGAATTATGTCACACTTGCCTATAAAGAAAGTCACAGATGACATTGGTTAGGCAGGGAGTAGAAATTATGCTGCCAATTATGACTCATCATGGCCTTGCCCATTCTCCCTTGTCTTGTAAACCTGTTGAGCTCAAAGCATAGCCCGCGAGCCTAGGATGCAAATGAGAGACATAGGCTCTACTTCTACCCTTAATAGAAAGGGAACTAAGTGTACTAAAAACAGTTAAATTATGTATATACTGATAAATTCTGGGTATAACTTGGTCCATCTGATCACTTAATCAATTTTCACAATGTTAATTAATAAGTGGCCAATGCGGCTTGGATATGTAAATAAGAGAATTAAGCAAGTCAGGAAAATGTAATTTTTGGGCTAAATCTTGCGGTTAACATCTACTTAGTTTCTTACTTATTTTATTGAATAAGTTAAAGGAAGAAGTACAATTTAGATAGACCAAAGGCAGTTTAGGAGGAGGAAGATACCTCGGAAGAGATGATAGTCATTTGAAATATGATAGTTAAGGAAAACACTACGTGCATGCTCAAAATATCTTAGCATTTGTGATTCTAGCTATTCAAGCATCCTTGAGTGATACATATTTCTTTGTACACTAAAATGCAGTTGGAGAGAAAGGACCTTATATCAGTGGTGTTTATACTCCAAAATTGTAGTATTAGTGGTATTTAGACTCCAAAGTTGCAGTATCTACCTTTCCCAAATAACAGAATTAAATTAGGTATGCAATCAGAAAAATATGTCGCCAAAATAATTTAGTTACGATCCATGCAAAAACCATTATTTCCAATAATAAATAGCTCAACGAAATGACTTTCTTCTGTTTATTTTCCATCAGAATGAAAGTTGAACTTCTTGTCCATTTAAGAAGTTGGCAATTGGATTACTTTCTTGCGTCAAGATCCATCATTGACATGGTTCATGATTCGTATATTCTCCCGGATGTAGCATACAATGACCAGTCTGATTAGCCTTGTACTGAAGTTCTAGGCACCATTGAGACCCTCAGTTGCTGGAGAAATAGTTTTTCAGGCTGAGATAATCAAAAAATTGTAGCTACACTTTGCATATTAATTTTGTCCATGGATTGCGCAAAACCTATCTAGAGTAATATGTCAATGTTCTTCGAAGAAATTTCTGTATCTGTTACCCCATGTCAGGTTCAGTACCTCTGGGTTCAAAATCTAGAGCTACACGTATTTTTGACTATGTGCTAATTCATGTTGTGCGTGCTCTTTGAACTTTTGAAAGGAATGGATGGAATCTTTACCATTGAAGAGAGAAAATTATTCAAGAAAACTGTAATATATGAGAGGCTTCGTTGATACCTTCACAAAGCTACATCCCAATGTTGTGGGTTACACCTTCTGGCTTAAAAATCAGCTCCATTACAAGAAAGATGCAACACAATATTGGAGGATAATTGTGTTACATATGTGTTGTAATGGTGCATTTGCTTTTAGATTCATATTAACCTGGTACCAAAAAGGTATGCAGCATGCTCGAAATATCTTAGCATTTGTGTATCTAGCTATTCAAGCATCCTTGAGTGATACATATTTCTCTGTACATTGAAATGCAGTTGGACTGCAAGGACCTTATATTAGTGATGTTTATACTCCAAAATTGCAACATTAGTGGTGTTTAGACTCCAAAATAGCAGTATCTACCTTTCCCAAATAACAGAAACAAACAAGGCATAAAATACAAAAAATATGTTGTGAAAAGAATTTAGTTACAATCCATGCAAAATCAGAACCCAGATTCTTATTTCCAAAAATAAATAGCTCAAGAAAATGATTGTCTTCTGTTTATTTTCTACCAGAATGAAAGTTGAACTTCTCGTCCATTTAAGAAGTTGGCAATTGGACTACTTTCTTGCATCAAGATCCATCATTGACATGGTTCATGATTCGTATATTCTCCCGGATGTAACATACAACAACCAGTGTTAGGAAGCTTGTGCTGAACTTCTAGGCACCGTCCAGACCATCAGTTGCTGGAGAAATAGTTTTTCAGGCTGGGACAATCCAAAGTTGGTAGCTATACTTTGCATAGCCATTTTGTCCATGGATTGCACAAAACGTATCTAGAGTAATCTGGCAATGTTCTTCAAAGAGATTGTGTATCTGTTACCCCATGTCGGGTTCAGTACCTCTGGGTTCAAGATCTAGAGCTACAAGTATTTAGGACTAGAATGTGGTCATATATGTGCTAATTCATGTTGATATGCGTGCTCTTTGAAGTTTTGAAAGGAATGGATGAAATCTTTATTAAACCTTCTGCAAATGGGATCTCTCCAGTAAGCCTCGCTATAGGTACTTCACTAGTCTGAACATTGAGTAACTTGTTGGACATGTCTCCCAGACTAAATTATTTCTATTTATTAGTTGTATACATCGTAGGTTAATAGTCATGGCTGTTGAGGAAGTTAAATGCTATGTACTCTTTATTAGCTAGTGTGGTTTGGAATGAAAAGGATGGCAAGCTTCTTCAGTTTAATTGTTTTTGTTTGTAATGAGATCTTTTTGAAATCAAAGTTATATGGTCTATAATTATTACTGAGAAAAACAGAACCCCTGATTGACTAATAACACACATGAGCTATGTACTCTCTATTTGTCTGGTTTGCATTCATGTTACGAGAAGCAGTCCTTCTACTATGTTGTTATTTTGTTTGTAATATACTACCAATCTAATCGACTTAAGGCCTACCTATATATGTCTTAGAGCATCAACATGGGGACATGAAGAACCTAAGGAGTGAGAGGAATTATAGGTGGCCAAACGGGCCAGCCTGCGAGCACGCCGGCATGGCCCGCCATGGGCTACGCACGGCGCGGGCTAAACGGGTCATGCTCGGCATGCGGCACACCTTGGGCCGTGCTTGGGCCTAGAGCCTGGGCACGTGAGCCGGAACGTCACGACCCGTTTATTTTTTTATATAATTTTCTGAACTTTTTTTATATATGTATACCTAAAATATAGCCCAATAGGTCTAAAAATCAGCCCAACAGTCTGAACATATGCAGCCGAGCGTGCTAAAAGGGCCAACGTGCCGGCCCGTTTACTAAGAGCATCTCCAGCCTTTGCGCCCCCCAGGAGGCATTTTTTCGCCGCTTGGGGGGCTGCCGGCAATTTTTTTGGCTTGGGTATGGAAAAATTTCCACTCGTTGCGCCCCCAGAGCAGGTGCGCGCCCGCGCCCACGGCCATCTTGTGCTCGTCGCCGCGCTCCGCCTGTAACCCATTGGAGTCGCCACCAGAAGCAGTGACGGCCGCCGCGATTCCGTCGCAGTGCGGCAGCGCCTTCGCCGGCCATCCGCCCGGAGGCGACGGCGCCAGGGAGCGGGCCAGAGAGGAGCGTGAACACGCGCTCCGGCAGTAGGCAGCTCGCCGCCCTTGGACGGCAGCCGCGGGGCGACGAAGAAAGGCGAGCCAGTAGGCGAGGAGGCCGAGCCGGCGCAGCTCGTCGTCCTTGCGGATTTGGCAGAGCTGTGATGACCGACAAATATAGGGGATCTATCGTAGTCCTTTCGATAAGTAAGAGTGTCGAACCCAACGAGGAGCAGAAGGAAATGATAAGCGGTTTCCAGCAAGGTATTCTCTGCAAGTACTGAAATAAGTGGTAACAGATTGTTTTGTGATAAGATAATTTGTAACGAGCAACAAGTAATAAAAGTAAGTAAGGTGCAGCAAGGTGGCCCAATCCTTTTTATAGCAAAGGACAAGCCTGGACAAACTCTTATATGATGTAAAGCGCTCCCGAGGACACATGGGAATATCGTCAAGCTAGTTTTCATCACGTTCATATGATTCGCGTTCGGTACTTTGATAATTTGGTATGTGGGTGGACCGGTGCTTGGGTACTGCCCTTACTTGGACAAGCATCCCACTTATGATTAACCTTTATTGCAAGCATCCGCAAATACAACAAAAGTATTAAGGTAAACCTAACCATAGCATAAAACATATGGATCCAAATCAGCCCCTTACGAAGCAACGCATAAACTAGGGTTTAAGCTTCTGTCACTCTAGCAACCCATCATCTACTTATTACTTCCCAATGCCTTCCTCTAGGCCCAAATAATGGTGAAGTGTCATGTAGTCGACGTTCACATAACACCACTAGAGGAAAGACAACATACATCTCATCATAATATCGAACGAATACCAAATTCACATGACTACTAATAGCAAGACTTCTCCCATGTCCCGAGGAACAAAAGTAACTACTCACAAAGCATAAACATGTTCATAATCAGAGGGGTATTAATGTGCATATAGGATCTGAACATATGATCTTTCACGAATTAAACCAACTAGCATCAACTACAAGGAGTAATTAACACTACTAGCAACCTACTAGCACCAATCCCGGACTTGGAGACAAGAATTGGATACAAGAGATGAACTAGGGTTTTGAGATGAGATGGTGCTGATGAAGATGTTGATGGAGATTGCCCTCTCCCGATGAGAGGAGCGTTGGTGATGACGATGGCAATGATTTCCCCATCCAGGAGGGAAGTTTCCCCGGCAGAACAGCTCTTCCGGAGCCCTAGATTGGATCCGCCAAGGTTCCGCCTCGTGGCGGTGGAGTCTTGTCCGAGAAGATGGCTTATGATTTTTTCCCATCGAAAGAGTCCATATAGCAGAAGATGGTCACTGGAGGGCCACCAGGGGGCCCATGAGGTAGGGGGCGCGCCCAGGGGGGTAGGGCGCGCGCCCCACCCTCGTGGGAAGGGCGCGCGCCCCACCCTCGTGGGAAGGGCGCGCGCCCCACCCTCGTGGGCAGGGTGTGGCCCCCCTGGTGAAGTTCTTGCGCTCAATGTTTTTTATATATTTGGAACCGGCGTGGTGACCACAATATCCTTCATGGATTTCTCGCAAAATTTCACAACCCTCTTGAGGAGACACACAACGCTGAATTGCCCCTGTGACGCTGTAACGATGTAACTCCCCATTGATTATGGTCATTGACTTGGAACGCCGGATTCTACCGGGCCGAGGTTTCATCCTCTGGTAACTCGCCCTGGTTCATGTAAGCTAGGTACGGGATTGTCCAATCCAGTATAACATGCAAAGCTGGCACCAATTGAGCCTCCGGGTAAGGAATAGCCAACTCCTCCTCTGTTCGTATCTTGGCTGACGGATTATGCAATACATCGAGGAAGACATTTGGTGGGACCAGTTTACGCTGAGAGCCAAGGCAGCTTAAAGCGTCCGCCGCTTCATTCTTTCGCCGGTCTATATGGTCAACTTGATAACCGTTGAAATGACCAGCCACTATTTCCACCTCTCATCGATATGCAGCCATGAGTGGGTCCTTAGAATCCCAAGTGCCAGACACCTGTTGAGCCACCAGATCCGAGTCACTGAAGCACTTAACCCGGCTTAAGTTCATCTCCTTAGCCATCCGAAGACCGTGGAGTAAGGCCTCGTACTCAGCTGCATTGTTAGTACAAGGGAACATTAAGCGGAGAACATAACAAAACTTATCACCTCGTGGGGAAGTTAATATGACTCCAGCCCCCGAGCCCTCCAACTGTCTGGACCCATCAAAGTGAATAGTCCAATACGTGTTATCTAGCGTTTCCTCTGGTGCATGCAACTTTGTCCAATCATGGATGAAGTCCACGAGTTCTTGTGATTTGATCGCCGTGTGAGGTGTATATTTGAGCTCGTGAGGTCCAAGCTCAATAGCCCACTTGGCAACCCGGCATGTTGCTTCTCTGTTTTGAATGATATCTCCCAGAGGGGCTGAACTGACCACTGTGATAGGATGAGCCTGAAAATAATGTTTGAGTTTCCGGCTTGCCATAAAGACCCCATACACCAGCTTCTGCCAATGTGGATATCTCTGCTTTGATTCAATAAGCACCTCACTGATATAATAAACCGGCTGTTGAACCGGATATTCTTTTCCAGCCTCCTTGCGCTCCACAACAATAGCCACAATGACAGCCCTGGCATTAGCAGCCACATACAGCAGTAAAGGCTCTTTATCGATCGGAGCTGCAAGCATAGGCGGTTCAGCTAACTGCCTCTTCAGATCCTCAAATGTTTTATCAGCCGCCTCACTCCATACAAAGTCATCCGTTTCTTTAACATCATATATAAAGGGATAGCTTTCTCCCTGAGACGACTAATAAACCGGCTCAAAGCCGCAATCCGACCGGCTAAACGTTGAACGTCATTGATACATGCCGGTTTAGCCAAAGATGTGATTGCTGAATTTTTCCCGGATTAGCCTCAATGCCCATGTTTGATACCAGAAAGTGCAAGAGTTTGCCTGCCGGGACACCAAAGACACATTTGTCCGAATTGAGCATCATCTTGTAAACCTAGAGGTTGTCAAAGGTTTCTCTTAGGTTATCTATCAATGTTTCCTCCTTCATGGACTTTATCACAATATCATCCACATATGCATGAACATTGCACCCAATCTGCTTATGAAGACAATTCTGAACACAGCGTTGATAAGTCGCCTGGGCACTCTTGAGCCCAAAGGGCATGGAGACATAGCAGAAGGCTCCAAAGGGAGTTATAAAAGCTGTCTTCTCCTGGTCCTTAACTGCCATTTTGATCTGATGATAACCAGAATATGCATCCAAAAAAAACAAACGGTCACAACCCGCCGTAGCATCAATAATCTGATCAATACGAGGGAGGGCAAAGGGATCTGCTGGGCAAGCCTTGTTCAAATCTGTGTAGTCCACACACATACGCCAAGTGCCGTTTTTCTTGAAAACCAGCACCGGATTAGCCAACCACTCAGGGTGAAAAACCTCCACGATAAACCCCGCGGCCAACAGCCGAGCTACCTCCTCACCGATAGCCTTGCGCCTTTCTTCGTTGAAGCGGCGGAGAAATTGTATGACCGGTTTAAACTTAGGATCTATGTTAAGTGTGTGCTCAGCGAGTTCCCTCGGTACACCTGGCATGTTAGAAGGCTTCCATGCAAAGATGTCCCGGTTCTCACGGATGAACTCGATGAGCGCACTTTCCTATTTGGGATCCAAGTTAGCGCTGATGCTGAATTGCTTCGATGAATCTCCAGGAACAAAATCAACCATCTTAGTGTCCATGGCCGATTGAAACTTCAACGCCGGATCATGTTCCGTAGTTGGCTTTTTCAAAGATGTCATATCTTCCGGATCAACCTTGTCTTCGTAAATCTTGAGCTCTTTCGTGGCACAAACCGACTCAGCATAAGCTGCATCACCTTCCTCGCATTCCAAAGCAATCTTCCTGCTCCCATGTACTGTGATGGTCCCCTTATGAGCTGCCATCTTAAGCTGCAGATAAACATAACACGGCCTCGCCATGAACTTGGCATAAGCCGGTCGCCCAAACAGAGCGTGATATGGACTCTTGATTTTCACCACCTCAAAAGTCAATGTTTTTGACCATGAATCATGATCGTCTTCAAAGGCCACCTCTAGGGCTATCTTGCCTACCGGATATGCAGATTTACCGGGTACCACACCATGAAAAACGGTGTTCTATGGTTTAAGATTCTTATGTGTCAACCCCATACGATGGAAGGTATCATAGTAGAGAATATTGATACTGCTTCCCCCATCCATGAGCACCTTGGTGAAATTATACCCCCCAACTTGAGGTTCCACCACTATGGCCAGATGACCCAGATTGTCAACCCGGGGTGGGTGATCCTCTCTACTCCATAAAATGGGTTGCTCAGACCAGCGCAAATACTGAGGCACAGCCGGTTCAACAGAGTTCACAGCCCTCTTGTGAAGCTTCTGATCATGCTTGCACAAGCTAGTGGTGAAGACATGATACTGCCCACTATTTAACTGCTTCGGATTGCTCTGATAACCCGACTACTGCTGCTGATTCCCCTAATGGTTATAACCTCCCTGGTTGCCCTGGTTCCCTTGATTGTTATGGCCGGTTTGATTGCCTTGAAATCCTGAACCGAAGCTACCACCTCCATCACCCGGCCCATGAAAACCACCTCCTGAACCGCCGGGCGGGCCATTGTCATATTGAAACATATTGGAGTTCTTGAACTCTCGCATGATATAACAGTACTTCCAAAGATGTCACGCTGGCTTCTCCTTTGATCCATGCTTCGGACAGGGTTGATTTAGCAGGCGCTCCAGATTGGGGCCTGAACCTCCGCCCCTCTGGGGTTGTTTACCCCTACGACGCTGACCGTTATCCTGAGCATTGGTGTTAGCCACAAAGTCCAAACTATTGTCGGCCTTGCGCTTACCATTATTCACATGACCTGACGGGTTATGCTGCGGTTCCTTGGTGTTACCGTTCTTTTTCCCTTTCCCTGGTTTGTCCTCCTCTGAGTCGGGGTCTTTGGTATTATCTGAATCGGCATATTTAACCAAAGCGGCCATAAGCGTTGACATATCATTGTAGTGACGTTTGAGCCTTCCTAACTTCTGTTTGAGCGGCAGAAACCGGCAATTGCCCTCCAACGTTAACACTGTTGTGTCCGCATTGATGCGATCCGACGAATGCAGAATAGCTGAGACCCGCTTCACCCAATGGGTTGTAGATTCCCCATCCTCTTGGACACAAGCAGCCAGGTCCACAAGTATCCTTAAAATTCTTGATAAACCGGTGTTTTAACTCGGCCCATGATGCAACGAAGTTAACCGGTAAGCTCTTTAACCAAGTACGAGTTGTCCCCTCCAACATCATGGTGAAGTATTTAGCACACACCGCTTCATCCACATCCAGCATCTCCATTACCATCTCATAACTTTCAACCCATGACTCTGGTTGCAAATCGGCGGTGTAATTGGGCACCTTACGCGGGACTTTAAAATCTTTGGGCAGTCACACATTACGTAAAGCGGGGGTGAGACACGGGACCCCTAAGGAACTAAAGGCCACACCTGGCTCCACTGAAGCGGTAGGGTGAACCCGAGTAGGTTGCCAAGCTCCATGCAAAGTTGCTAACTCAGCCTCTCGACGTGCACGACCATGATCCACCACATCCTGCACATTAGCACCTCCACCTGCCAGGTTGTGTCCTCGCGGCGAGTTTCGATGACGTGCACTGCTTGACACGGCCGGTTCATCCTCAACGTGCCTGTTGTAGCTCCGACTCGGGCGGGGGGCGGAATGAATCCTCTCGCGACTATGCGAAAAGCCTGCTGCTGGTTTAAAGCTGTTTGAAGGTGCTCTCTGGCCCGTCGTGCCTCAATCGCAACCGGTGACTCGCCGTCGGTTGGGAGGGCTGCCAATCGTGAAGCGGCAGCCACTATGTTGTCCAACGGGTTGGAGTAATGCCCCGAGGGCGTCGGAACATACAGCGGCACAATGTTGCTTTGACGAGGTGGGTCCATCGTGCGTGGTTGAACCGGCGCTCCTGTTCCCGGCACCTCTGTCCGATTTAAGACTGGCTGGTTACTAGTTCCTGCTCCTGGCGTGTTGAAGAGATTTCTTGGCTCATAAACTGGCAGGAGATGCGACTGGTATCTTCCTCTCATGACTTCCTCTGAGGCATTCTAATCCAGCCTAAGCCGGTAGGCGTGAGCTTCCAACTCGGCCCGCTCCGTAGCCATCCTAGCGTTCTCTGCTGCTAGGTCCGCTTTAGCCTGAGTTATCTGATCTTTTACCTTTGCAATCTCCGCATTGTGCTGGTCCTAGGCTGCTACATCCACCTCCATGGCCATCAATGTTGCCAAAGTGTCGAATAAATCAGACAGAACTTGAGCCGGAGGCGGCGCGGAGCCCCCTGCTCCCGTTGGTGTTGCTGTCGCTGAACCGGAGAGCATTGCCACGGCGGTTGATGAATGGTGTGCTGATTGTGTACCGGCCATGAAGATAGCGACCCGGTTTGGCAGATCGAGGGGGTCCGGAATACTGTTGCCATCGGAACCTCCGCTAATCCAGCCGTCCTGCAACTGATACAACGATTCGGTCTCTCTAGTTGAAGACTCGTCATCAGAGTAGACAACGGTTTCTCCATCAGACGTCGGTCCATCCTTGTATTCCGCTCCGTGGATGACACCAACGAAAACATGCCTTGCTGCGGGATGAACCGGGGAAGGGCTTGCACGCTGAGCCGTCTCGATGATGTTGGTGCAGGTGCCGGCTCAGGGCCCGGTTCGCCGATCTTGCCAATGAAGACATGAATCCCACCAAAGGGGACCCGGTACCCGTATTCGATTGAACTGGCCTCGGGACCCCATCCTACGTCGTCGATATAGAGCTTGCCGCGATGACTCTTCGTCATCCGGCCCACAACGTATCCCTTGAGTCCATCAAAGCTGTCGTTCAAGAACTCGAAACAATCGTGCGGGCGCCAACTATCGTGGGTTCGTCACGGTAGATGTCCTCGTGAAAGGACTTAGTCGTGGAACCATCGCTATAGGTTAACTTAAAGGGGTTAAACCGGACAAGGGACACGTGGGATTTTATACTAGTCTGGCCCCTTCAATGAAGGTAAAAGCCTACGTCTAGTTGTGATTGGTATTGCTAGGGTTTCGATGACCAGGGAGCGAATCCGCTTTGCCTAGCTCTCGAGTTGTTTTCTGTTGTCCCTAAACCGCGGTCGGGTCATCCCTTTATATACATAGGTTGACGCCCACCGGTTTACAGAGTCCCGAGGCCGGATCATACACGTCTCCGGCTCGATCTCTATTCCTTCTACTTACAATACAAGTTATATGAAAGAGTCAGTTTACATCGATAGGCTTTAACCTGCCTTTGGGCCTAGGGCCTTTGTAAAGCGCCATCATCTTCACGTCTTCATGGGCTTCTATCTTTATGGAGCTAACCCGGCTACTCCTAGCCGGTTTACTCCAATAATCATATCCCCAACAATTTCCCTCAGTTTTTGAGAACCAATGTATCAATCCAAGGAGGTAACAGGCAAGTCACCTAGTACCTGCACAAACAAACAAGAACCTCGCAACCAACGTGATAAAGGGTTGTCAATCCCTTCATGGTCACTTACGAAAGTGAGATCTGATAGAGATAAGATGATAAATATTTTTGGTATTTTTGTTGTATAGATTGCAAAATGGAAATAGAAAATTGATAGGAAAATAATATGATGGAAGATAGACCCGGGGGCCATAGGTTTCACTCGTGGATTCTCAAAAGATAGCAAATTCTACGGTGCGTGAACAAATTATTGTCGAGCAATTGATAGAGAAGCGCATAGTTATGAGAATATCTAGGCATGATCATGTATATAGGCATCACGTCCGCGACAAGTAGACCGAAACGATTCTGCATCTACTACTATTACTCCACACATCGACCACTATATAGCATGCATCTAGTGAAGTAAATATGCCGTAGAGGCAATAATAAAGTTATTATTTATTTCCTTATTTCATGCTAAATGTTTATTATTCATGCTAGAATTGTATTAACCAGAAACTTAGTACATGTATGAATACATAGACAAAACAAAGTGTCCCTAGTATGCCTCTAATGGACTAGTTCGTTTATCAAAGATGGTTGTGTTTCCTAACCATAGACATGTGTTTTCATTTGATGAACGGGATCACATCATTAGGAGAATGATGTGATGGACAAGACCCATTCGTTATCTTAGCATTATGATCATTAAAGTTTCATTGCTACTTCTTTCTTCATGACTTATACATGTTCCTCGGACTATGAGATTATGCAACTCCCGAATACCGGAGGAACACCTTGTGTGCTATCAAACGTCACAACATAACTGGGTGATTATAAAGATGCTCTACAGGTGTCTCCGATGGTGTTTGTTGAGTTGGCATAGATCGAGATTATGATTTGTCACTCCGTGTATCGGAGAGGTATCTCTGGGCCCTCTCGGTGATGCACATCACTATAAGCCTTACAAGCATTGTGACTAATGAGTTAGTTGCGAGATGATGCAGTGAAGAATGAGTAAAGAGACTTGCCGGTAACGAGATTGAACTAGGTATTTAGATACCGACGATCGAATCTCAGGAAAGTAACATACCGATGACAAAGGGAACAACGTATGTTGTTATGCGGTTTGACCGATATGAGCATGCAGGTTCCGCTATTGGTTATTGACTGGAGATGATTCTCGATCATGTCTATATAGTTCTCGAACCCGTAGGGTCTTCACGCTTAACATTCTGTGACGATTTGTATTATGTGTTATGAGATTTGATGACCGAAGTTTGTTCGGAGTCCCGGATGAGATCAGGGACATGACGAGGAGTCTCGAACTGGTCGAGATGTAAAGATGGATATATTGGAAGGCTATATTCAGACATCAGAAAGATTCCGAGTGATTCTGGTATTTTTCGGAGTACCGGAGAGGTACGGGAATTTGTATTGAGCCTTAATGGGCCATACGGGAAAGGAGAGAAAGGCCACAAGGGTGGTCGCGCCCCTTCCCCATGGACTGGTCCAAATTGGACTAGGGAAAGGGGGCGCCCCCTTCCTTCCTTCTCCTTCTCCCTTCCCTTTTTCCTATTCCATGTGGGAGGTGGAATCCTACTAGCACTAGGGAGTCCTAGTAGGACTCCACACTTTGGGCGCGCCCTATGAGGGCCGGCCTCCTCCTCCCTCCATCCTTTATATACGTGGCCAGGGGGCACCCCATAGACACACAAGTTGATCATTGATCACTTAGCCGTGTGCGGTGCCCCCCTCCACCATAATCCAACTCGGTCATATCGTAGCGGTGCTTAGGCAAGACCCTGTTCCGGTTGAATAATCACCACCATCATCACACCGTCGTGCTGACGAAGCTCTCCCTCGACACTCTGTTGGACCGTGAGTTCGTGGGACGTCACCGAGCCGAACGTGTGCAGATCACGGAGGTGTCGTACTTTCGGTACTAGGATTGGTCGATCATGAAGACGTACGACTACATCAACCGCGTTGTCATAACGCTTCCACTTACGGTCTACGAGGGTACGTATACAACACTCTCCCCTCTCCTTGCTATGCATCACCATGATCTTGCGTGTGCGTAGAATTTTTTTTTAAATTACTATGTTCCCCAATAGTGGCATCCGAGCCAGGTCTATGCGTAGATGTTATATGCACGAATAGAACACAAAGGAGTTGTGGGCGTGGGTATATACATATTGCTTCCCGTCACTAGTTGTTTCTTGATTCAGCGGTATTGTTGAATGAAGCGGCCCAGACCGACATTTCGTGACCGCGTTCATGAGACTGGTTCTACCGACGTGCTTTGCACACAAGTGGCTGGCGGGTGTCTGTTTCTCCAGCTTTACTTGAATCGGATTCAATGAACAGGGTTCTTTCTGAAGATCAAACAACAACCACTATACCGCATTGTGGTTTTTGATGCGTAGGTAAGAACGGTTCTTGCTAAGCTAGTAGCAGACACGTACAACTTGCAACAACAAAGTAGAGGACGTCTAACTTGTTTTTGCAGGGCATGTTGTGATGTGATATGGTCAAGACATGATGAGATATAAATTGTTGTATGAGATGATCATGTTTTGTTAAAGTTATCGGCAACTGGTAGGAGCCTTATGGTTGTCTCTTTATTGCATACGATGCAAGCACCATACAATTGCTTTACTATATCGTTATGTGATAGCAATAGTTGCAAAAGTAATAGTTGGCGAGATGACCATGTCATGACACGTTGATAGAGATCAAGATGATGGTGTCATGCCGGTCACGATGGAGATCATGATGGTACTTCGGAGATGGAGATCAAAGGCTCAAGATGATGATGGCCATATCATATCACATATTTTGATTGCATGTGATGTTTATCTTTTATGCATCTTATTTTTCTTAGTACGACGGTAGCATTCTGCGATGATCCCTCGCTAAATTTCAAGGTATAAGTGTTCTCGCTGAGTATGTACCGCTGCGACAGTTCGTCGTGCCAAGACACCACGTGATGATCGGGTTTGATAAGCTCTACGTTCACATACAACAGGTGCAAGCCAGTTTTGCACACGCGGAATACTCGGGTTATACTTGACGAGCCTAGCATATGCAGATATGGCCTCGGGACACTGAGACCGAAAGGTCGAGCGTGAATCATATAGTAGATATGATCAACATGGTGATGTTCACCATTGAAAACTACTCCATCTCACGTGATGATCGGACATGGTTTAGTTAATATGGATGATGTGATCACTTAGATGATTAGAGAGATATCTATCGAAGTGGGCGTTCTTAAGTAATTTGACTAATTGAACTTTAATTTATCATGAAATTAGTACTGATAGAATTTTCATAACTATGTTGTAGATCAATAGCTTGCGATGTAGCTCCCCGTTTATTTTTAATATGTTCCTAGAGAAAAAATAAGTTGAAAGTTAGAGGCAATGATGCGGACTAGCTCTGTGATCTGAGGATTATCCTCAATGCTGCACAAAAGTATTATGTCCTTGATGCACCACAAAGTGACAGACCAATTATAGGAGCAGATGTAGACGTTATGAACGTTTGGCAAGCTCGATATGATGACTACTTGATAGTTTAGTGCACCATGCTTTACGGCTTAGAATCAGGGCTTCAATGACGTTTTGAACGCCATGGAGCATATGAGATGTTTCAAGAGTTGAAATTGGTATTTCATGCTCATGCCCGTGTCAAGAGGTATAAGACCTCCGGCAGTACTTTGCCTACAAGATGGAGGAGAATAGCTCAACCAGTGAGCATGTGCCCAGATTGTCTAGGTACTACAATTGCTTGAATCAAGTGGGAGTTAATCTTATAGATAAGATAATAATTGACAAAGTTCTCTAGTCACTATCACCAAGTTACTAGAACTTCATGATGAACTATAATATGCAAGGGATAACGAAAACAAATCCCAAGCTCTTCGCGATGCTAAAATTGGCGGAGGTGGAAATCAAGAAAAAGCATCAAGTGTTGATGGTTAACAAGACCACTAGTTTCAAGTAAAAGGGCAAGGGAAAAAAAGGGAACTTCAAGAAGAATAGCAAGAAAGTTGCCACTCCCATGAAGAAGCCCAAAGCTAGACTAAAGCTTGAAACTGAGTGCTTCTACTGCAAAGGGAATGGTCACTAGAAGCAGAACTACTCCAAATATTTGGCGGATAAGAAGGATGGCAAGGTGAACAAAAGTATATTTGATATACATGTTATTGATGTGTAATTTACTAGTGTTCATAGTAACCCCAGTGTATTTGATATCGGTTCAGTTGCTAAGATTAGTTACTCGAAACAGGAGTTGCAAAATGAACAGAGACTAGCTAAGGGCAAGGTGACAATATGTGTTGGAAATAATTCCAAGGTTGATAAGATCACCATATCGCACACTCCTTTTACCTTCGGGATTAGTGTTGAACCTAAAATAAATGTTATTTGGTGTTTGCGTTGAGCATGAATATGATTGGATCATGTTTGTTGCAATACGGTTATTCATTTAAGTCAAAGAATAATTGTTGTTCTGTTTACATGAATAAAACCTTCTATGGTCATACACTTAATATAAATGGTTTATTGAATCTCGATCGTAGTGATACACATATTCATAATATTGATGCCAAAAGATGCAAAGTTAATAATGATAGTGCAACTTATTTGTGGCACTGCCGTTTAGGTCATATTGGTGTAAAGCGCATGAAGAAACTCCATGCTAATGGGCTTTTGGAATCACTTGACTATGAATAACTTGATGCTTCCGAACCATGCCTCATGGGCAAGATGACTAAGACTCTGCTCTCCGGAACAATGGAGCAAGAAACTGACTTATTAGAAATAATACATACTGATGTATGCAGTCCGATGAGTGTTGAGGGTCGCGGTGGGTATCATTATTTTCTGACCTTCACAGATGATCTGAGTAGATATGGGTATATCTACTCGATGAAACATAAGTCTGAAACATTTGAAAAGTTCAAAGAATTTCAGAGTGAAATGGAAAATCATCGTAACAAGAAAATAAAGTTTCTACGATCTGATCACGGAGACGAATATTTGAGTTACGAGTTTGGTCTTCAACTAAAACAATGTGGAATAGTTTCACAAATTCATGCCACCTGGAACACCACAGAATAATGGTGTGTCCGAATGTCATAACCATACTTTATTGGATATAGTGCAATCTATGATGTCTCTTACCGATTTACCACTATCTTTTTGGGGTTATGCATTAGAGACAGCTGCATTCACGTTAAATAGGGCACCATCTAAATCCATTGAGATGACACCGTATGAACTATGGTTTGGCAAGAAACCAAAGCTGTCGTTTTTAAAAGTTTCGGGTTGTGATGCTTGTGTGAAAAAGTTTCAAACTGATAAGCTAGAACCCAAATCGGAGTAGTGCGTCTTCATAGGATAGCCAAAAGAAACTACTGGGTACACCTTCTATCACAGATCCAAAGGCAAGATATTTTGTAGCTAAGAATGGATCCTTTCTAGAGAAGGAGTTTCTCTCGAAAGAAGTGAGTGGGAGGAAAGTAGAACTTGATGAGGTAATTATACCTTCTCCTGAATTGGAAAGTAGTTCATCATAGAAATCAGTTCCAGTGATTCCTACACCAATTAGTGAGGAAGCTAATGATTATGATCATGAAACTTTAGATCAAGTTACTACCGAACCTCGTAGGTCAACCAGAGTACGGTCTGCACCAGAGTGGTACGGTAATCCTGTTCTGGAAGTCATGTTACTATACCATGACGAACCTACGAACTATGAGGAAGCGATGATGACCCCAGATTCTGCAAAGTGGCTTGAGGCCATGAAATCTGAGATGGGATCCATGTTTGAGAACAAAGTATGGACTTTGATTGACTTGCTCGGTGATCGGTGAGTCATTGAGAATAAATGGATCTTCAAGAGGAAGACGGACGGTGATAGTAGTGTTACTATCTACAAAGCTAGAATTGTCGCAAAATATTTTTGACAAGTTCAAGGTGTTGACTACGATGAGATTTTCTCACTCGTATCGATGCTTAAAAGTCTGTCTGAATCTTGTTAGCAGTTGCCACATTTTATGAAATCTAGCAAATGGATGTCAAAACTGCATTCCTTAATGGATTTCTTATAGAAGAGTTGTATATGATGCAACCAGAAGGTTTTGTGGTTCCTAAAGGTTCTAACAAGGTAAGCAAGCTCCAGCGATCCATCTATGGACTCGTGCAAGCATCTCGGAATTGGAATATATGCTTTGATAAAGTGATCAAAGCATATGGTTTTATACAGACTTGCGGTGAAGCTTGTATTTACAGGAAAGTGAGTGGGAGCACTACAACGTTTCTGATAAGTATATGTGAATGACATATTGTTGATCGGAAATGATGTACAATTTTCTGGAAAGCATAGAGGAGTGTTTGAAAGGAGTTTTTCAAAGAAAGACCTCGGTGAAGCTACTTGCATATTGAGCATCAAGATCTATAGAAATAGATCAAGATGCTTGATATATCTTCCAGTGAGTACATACCTTGACAAGATTTTGAAGTAGTTCAAAATGGAACAGTCAAATAAAGAGTTCTTGTCTGTGTTGCAAGGTGTGAAGTTGAGTAAGACTCAAAGCCCGACCACGGCAGAAGATAGAGAGAGAATGAAAGTTATTCCCTATGCCTCATCAATAGGTTCTATAAAGTAGGACATGCTGTGTACCAGACCTATTGTATACCCTGCCCTGAGTTTGGCAAGGGAGTACAATTTTTGATCTAGGAATGGATCACTGGACAGCAATCAAAATTATCCTTAGAAGACTAAGGAAATATTTCTCGGTTATGGAGGTGATAAAGAGTTCGTCATAAAGAGTTACGTCGATGAAAGCTTTGACACCGATCTGGATGACTCTAAGTCACAATCCGGATACATATTGAAAGTGGGAGTAATTAGCTAAAGTAGCTCTGTTGGGGAACGTAGTAATTTCAAAAAATTTCCTACGCACACGCAAGATCATGGTGATGCATAGCAACGAGAGGGGAGAGTGTGTTCTACGTACCCTTGTAGATCGACAACGGAAGCGTTTGGTTGATGTAGTCGTACGTCTCCACGGCCCGACCGATCAAGCACCGAAACTACGGCACCTCCGAGTTCTAGCACACGTTCAGCTCGATGACGATCCCCGGACTCCGATCCAGCAAAGTGTCGGGGAAGAGTTCCGTCAGCACGACGGCGTGGTGACGATCTTGATGTACTACTGTCGCAGGGCTTCGCCTAAGCACCGCTACAATATTATCGAGGACTATGGTGGAAGGGGGCGCCGCACACGGCTGAGAATATGATCACGTGGATCAACTTGTGTCTCTAGGGGTGCCCCTGCCTCCGTATATAAAGGTTCAAGAGGGGGAGGCCGGCCGGCCATCATAGGGCGTGCCAGGAGGAGTCCTACTCCCTCCGGGAGTAGGACTTCCCGCCCAATCCTAGCTGGAATAGGATTCGCGAGGTGGAAAAGAGCGAAAGAGAGAAGGAGGGGGGCGCCGGCCCCCTCTCTCCTTGTCCTATTCGGACTAGGGGGGGAGGGGTGCGCGACCCAGCCCTGGCCGCCTCTCCTCTTCTTCCACTAAGGCCCACTAAGGCCCATATAGCTCCCGGGGGGTTCCGGTAACCTCCCGGTACTCCGGTAAAATCCCGATTTCACCCGGAACACTTCTGATATCCAAACATAAGCTTCCAATATATCAATCTTTATGTATCGACCATTTCGTGACTCCTCGTCATTTCCATGATCACATCCGGGACTCCGAAAAAACTTCGGTACATCAAAATGCATAAACTCATAATATAACTGTCATCGTAACCTTAAGCGTGCGGACCCTACGGGTTCGAGAACAATGTAGACATGACCGAGACACGTCTCCAGTCAATAACCGATAGCGGGACCTGGATGCCCATATTGGTTCCTACATATTCTACGAAGATCTTTTATCGGTCAGACCGCATAACAACATACGTTGTTCCCTTTGTCATCGGTATGTTACTTGCCCGAGATTCGATCGTTGGTATCCAATACCTAGTTCAATCTCGTTACCGGCAAGTCTCTTTACTCGTTCCGTAATACATCATCCCGCAACTAACTCACTAGTTGCAATGCTTGCAAGGCTTAAGTGATTTGCATTACCGAGAGGGCCCAGAGATACCTCTCCGACGATCGGAGTGACAAATCCTAATCTCGAAATACGTCAACCCAACATATACCTTTGGAGACACCTGTAGAGCACCTTTATAATCACCCAGTTACATTGTGACGTTTGGTAGCACACAAAGTGTTCCTCCGGCACACGGGAGTTACATAATCTCATAGTCATAGGAACATGTATAAGTCATGAAGAAAGCAATAGCAACATACTAAACGATCGGATGCTAAGCTAATGGAATGGGTCATGTCAATCAGATCATTCAACTAATGATGTGATCCCGTTAATCAAATGAAAACTCCTTTGTCCATGGTTAGGAAACACAACCATCTTTGATTAACGAGCTAGTCAAGTAGAGTCATACTAGTGACACTCTGTTTGTCTATGTATTCACACATGTATTATGTTTTCGGTTAATACAATTCTATCATGAATAATAAACTTTTATCATGATATAAGGAAATAAATAATAACTTTATTATTGCCTCTAGGGCATATTTCCTTCAGTCTCCCACTTGCACTAGAGTCAATAATCTAGATTACACAGTAATGATTCTAACACCCATGGAGCTTTGGTGCTGATCATGTTTTGCTCGTGGAAGAGGCTTAGTCAACGGGTCTGCTACATTCAGCTCTGTATGTATCTTGCAAATCTCTATGTCTCCCACCTGGACTAGTTCCCGGATGGAACTGAAGCGTCTCTTGATGTGTTTGGTTCTCTTGTGAAATCTGGATTCCTTTGCCAAGGCAATTGCACCAGTATTGTCACAAAAGATTTTCATTGGACCCGATGCACTAGGTATGACACCTAGATCGGATATGAACTCCTTCATCCAGACTCCTTCGTTTGCTGCTTCTGAAGCAGCTATGTACTCCGCTTCACATGTAGATCCCGCCACGACGCTTTGTTTAGAACTGCACCAACTGACAGCTCCACTGTTTAATGTAAACACGTATCCGGTTTGCGATTTAGAATCGTCCGGATCAGTGTCAAAGCTTGCATCAATGTAACCGTTTACGATGAGCTCTTTGTCACCTCCATATACGAGAAACATATCCTTAGTCCTTTTCAGGTACTTCAGGATGTTCTTGACCGCTGTCCAGTGATCCACTCCTGGATTACTTTGGTACCTCCCTGCTAAACATAGCATTGCATACATGATAGAGCCTATGGCTGAAGCATAGGGAACGTCTTTCATTTTCTCTCTATCTTCTGCAGTGGTCGGGCATTGAGTCTGACTCAACTTCACACCTTGTAACACAGGCAAGAACCCTTTCTTTGCTTGATCCATTTTGAACTTCTTCAAAATCTTGTCAAGGTATGTGCTTTGTGAAAGTCCAATTAAGCGTCTTGATCTATCTCTATAGATCTTTATGCCTAATATGTAAGCAGCTTCACCGAGGTCTTTCATTGAAAAACTCTTATTCAAGTATCCCTTTATGCTATCCAGAAATTCTATATCATTTCCAATCAGTAATATGTCATCCACATATAATATCAGAAATGCTACAGAGCTCCCACTCACTTTCTTTTAAATACAGGCTTCTCCGAAAGTCTGTATAAAACCAAATGCTTTGATCACACTATCAAAGCGTTTATTCCAACTCCGAGAGGCTTGCACCAGTCCATAAATGGATCGCTGGAGCTTGCACACTTTATTAGCTCCCTTTGGATCGAAAAACCTTTCGGTTGCATCATATACAGCTCTTCTTCCAGAAATCCATTCAGGAATGCAGTTTTGACATCCATATGCCAAATTTCATAATCATAAAATGCGGCAATTGCTAACATGATTCGGACAGACTTAAGCATCGCTACGGGGGAGAAGGTCTCATCGTAGTCAACCCCTTGAACTTGTCGAAAACCTTTTGCGACAAGTCGAGCTTTGTAGATAGTAATATTACCGTCAGCGTCAGTCTTCTTCTTGAAGATCCATTTATTCTCATTTGCTTGCCGATCATCGGGCAAGTCAACCAAAGTCCATACTTTGTTCTCATACATGGATCCCATCTCAGATTTCATGGATTCAAGCCATTTTGCGGAATCTGGGCTCACCATCGCTTCTTCATAGTTCGTAGGTTCATCATGATCTAGTAGCATGATTTCCAGAACAGGATTACCGTACCACTTTGGCGCGGATCTTACTCTGGTTGATCTACGAGGTTCAGTAGTATCTTGTTCTGAAGTTTCATGATCATTATCATTAGCTTCCTCACAAATTGGTGTAGGTGTCGCAGAAACAGGTTTCTGTGATGTACTACTTTCCAATAAGGGAGCAGGTACAGTTACCTCGTCAAGTTCTACTTTCCTCCCACTCACTTCTTTCGAGAGAAACTCCTTCTCTAGAAAGGATCCATTTTTAGCAACGAATATCTTGCCTTCGGATCTGTGATAGAAGGTGTACCCAACAGTCTCCTTTGGGTATCCTATGAAGACACATTTCTCCGATTTGGGTTCGAGCTTATCAGGTTGAAGCTTTTTCACATAAGCATCGCAGCCCCAAACTTTAAGAAACGACAACTTTGGTTTCTTGCCAAACCATAGTTCGTAAGGCGTCGTCTCAACGGATTTTGATGGTGCCCTATTTAACGTGAATGCAGCCGTCTCTAAAGCATAACCCCAAAACGATAGCGGTAAATCAGTAAGAGACATCATAGATCGCACCATATCTAGTAAAGTACGATTACGACGTTCGGACACACCATTACGCTGTGGTGTTCCGGGTGGCGTGAGTTGCGAAACTATTCCGCATTGTTTCAAATGTACACCAAACTCGTAACTCAAATATTCTCCTCCACGATCAGATCGTAGAAACTTTATTTTCTTGTTACGATGATTTTCAACTTCACTCTAAAATTCTTTGAACTTTTCAAATGTTTCAGACTAATGTTTCATTAAGTAAATATACCCATGTCTGCTTAAGTCATCTGTGAAGGTGAGAAAATAACGATATCCGCCACGAGCCTCAATATTCATCGGACCACATACATCTGTATGTATGATTTCCAACAAATCTGTTGCTCTCTCCATAGTACTGGAGAACGGTGTTTTAGTCATCTTGCCCATGAGGCACGGTTCGCAAGTACCAAGTGATTCATAATCAAGTGGTTCCAAAAGTCCATCAGTATGGAGTTTCTTCATGCGCTTTATACCGATATGACCTAAACGGCAGTGCCACAAATAAGTTGCACTATCATTATCAACTTTGCATCTTTTGGCTTGAACATTATGAATATGTGTGTTACTACTATCGAGATTCAACAAAAATAGACCACTCTTCAAAGGTGCATGACCATAAAAGATATTACTCATATAAATAGAACAACCATTATTCCCTGATTTAAATGAATAACCGTCTCGCATTAAACAAGATCCAGATATAATGTTCATGCTCAACGCTGGCACCAAATAACAATTATTTAGGTCTAATACTAATCCCGAAGGTAGATGTAGAGGTACCGTGCCGACCGCGATCACATCGACTTTGGAACCTTTTCCTACGCGCATCGTCACCTCGTCCTTTGCTAGTGTCGCTTAATCCGTAGTCCCTGTTTCGAGTTGCAAATATTAGCAACAGAACCAGTATCAAATACCCAGGTGCTACTGCGAGCTCTAGTAAGGTACACATCAATAACATGTATATCACATATACCTTTGTTCACCTTGCCATCCTTCTTATCCACCAAATACTTGGGGCAGTTCCGCTTCCAGTGACTAGTCTGCTTGCAGTAGAAGCACTCAGTTTCAGGCTTAGGTCCAGACTTGGGTTTCTTCTCTTGAGCAGCAACTTGCTTGCTGTTCTTCTTGAAGTTCCCCTTCTTCTTCCCTTTTCCCTTTTTCTTGAAACTAGTGGTCTTGTTGACCATCAACACTTGATGCTCCTTTTTGATTTCTACCTCCGCAGCTTTCAGCATTGCGAAGAGCTCGGGAATAGTCTTATTCATCCCTTGCATATTATAGTTCATCACGAAGCTCTTGTAGCTTGGTGGCAGTGATTGGAGAATTCTGTCAATGACGCAATCATCTGGAAGGTTAGCTCCCATCTGAATCAAGTGATTATTATACCCAGACATTTTGAGTATATGCTCATTGACAGAACAGTTCTCCTCCATCTTGCAGCTATAGAACTTATTGGAGACTTCATATCTCTCAATCCGGGCATTTTCTTGAAATATTAACTTCAACTCCTGGAACATCTCATATGCTCCATGACGTTCAAAACGTCGTTGAAGTCCCGATTCAAAGCCGTAAAGCATGGCACACTAAACTATCGAGTAGTCATTAGCTTTGCTCTGCCAGACGTTCATAACATCTGGTGTTGCTCCAGCAGCAGGCCTGGCACCCAGCGGTGCTTCCAGGACGTAATTCTTCTGTGCAGCAATGAGGATAATCCTCAAGTTACGGACCCAGTCCGTGTAAATGCTACCATCATCTTTCAACTTTGCTTTCTCAACGAACGCATTAAAATTCAACGGAACAACAGCACGGGCCATCTATCTACAATCAAACATACATAAGCAAGATACTATCAGGTACTAAGTTCATGATAAATTTAAATTCAATTAATCAAATTATTTAAGAACTCCCACTTAGATAGACATCCCTCTAATCCTCTAAGTAATCACGTGATCCAAATCAACTAAACCATAACTGATCATCACGTGAAATGGAGTAGTTTTCAATGGTGAACATCGCTATGTTGATCATATCTACTATATGATTCACGCTCGATCTTTCGATCTCAGTGTTCCCAGGCCATATCTGCATATGCTAGGATCGTCAAGTCTAACCAGAGTATTCTGCGTGTGCAAAACTGGCTTGCACCCGTTATAGATGGACGTAGAGCTTATCACACCCGATCATCACGTGGTGTCTGGGCACGACGAACTTTGGCAACGGTGCATACTCAGGGAGAACACTTTTATCTTGATAATTTAGTGAGAGATCATCTTATAATGCTACCGTCAATCAAAGCAAGATAATATGCATAAAAGATAAACATCACATGCAATCAATATAAGTGATATGATATGGCCATCATCATCTTGTGCCTGTGATCTCCATCTCCGAAGCACCGTCATGATCACCATCGTCACCGGCGCGACACCTTGATCTCCATCGTAGCATCGTTGTCGTCTCGCCAATCTTATGCTTCCACGACTATCGCTACCGCTTAGTGATAAAGTAAAGCATTACAGCGCGATTGCATTGCATACAATAAAGCGACAACCATATGGCTCCTGCCAGTTGCTGATAACTTGGTTACAAAACATGATCATCTCATACAATAAAATTTAGCATTATGTCTTGACCATATCACATCACAACATGCCCTGCAAAAACAAGTTAGACATCCTCTACTTTGTTGTTGCAAGTTTTACGTGGCTGCTACGGGCTTAAGCAAGAACCAATCTTACCTACGTATCAAAACCACAACGATAGTTTGTCAAGTTGGTGCTGTTTTAACCTTCGCAAGGACCAGGCGTAGCCACACTTGGTTCAACTAAAGTTGGAAAAACTGTCACCCGCAAGCCACCTATGTGCAAAGCACGTCGGGAGAACCGGTCTCGCGTAAGCGTACGCGTAATGTCGGTCCGGGACGCTTCGTCCAACAATACCGCCGAACCAAAGTATGACATGCTGGTAAGCAATATGACTTATATCGCCCACAACTCACTTGTGTTCTACTCGTGCATATAACATCAACACATAAAACCAGGCTCGGATGCCACTGTTGGGGAACATAATAATTTCAAAAAAATTCCTATGTACACACAAGATCATGGTGATGCATAGCAACGAGAGGGGAGAGTGTGATCTACGTACCCTTGTAGATGGACAATGGAAGCGTTTGGTTGATGTAGTCGTACATCTCCACGGCCCGACCGATCAAGCACCGAAACTACGACACCTCCGAGTTCTAGCACACGTTCAGCTCGATGACGATCCCCGAACTCCGATCCAGCAAAGTGTCGGTGAAGAGTTCAGCCAGCACGACGGCGTGGTGACGATCTTGATGTACTACTGTCGCAGGGCTTCGCCTAAGCACCGCTACAATATTATCGAGGAATATGGTGGAAGGGGGCGCCACACACGGCTAAGAATATGATCACGTGGATCAACTTTTGTCTCTAGGGGGGTCCATGCCTCCGTATATAAAGGTTCAAGAGGGGGAGGCCGGCTGGCCATCATAGGGCGCGCCAGGAGGAGTCCTACTCCCTCCGGGAGTAGGACTTCCCCCCCCCCCCAATCCTAGTTGGAATAGGATCACTGGTAGAAAAAGGGCCTATAGTCCCGGTTCATAAGGGCCTTTAGTCCCGGTTCCTGAACCGGGACTAAAGTGTCGGTACTAATGCCCTGACCCTTTAGTCCCGGTTCAATCCAGAACCGGGACTAAAGGGTGTTACCAACCGGGACTAAAGGAAATTTTATGATTTTTTTTGAAATTTTTTTTGAAATTTTTTTTGAAATTTTTTTATTTTCAAACTTCTGAATTATTTTAACCTCTAGTCTATAATCACCACCCCTCATCACTTCTCAATTTATCCTCTAATCACCCCTCATCATTCCAAATCATCTAACTTCCCGAACGGTCACCCATCCTCCCACTCCCCCAGCCCGAGCACGCTTAACTTCCGGGTTCTATTCTCCCTCGCTCCAAGTCTGCGTTTGTTGTTTTCCTGACAATAGTAAGATGTCAATCCTATTAACCTTCAGGAATTTTGCTTGAGCATGAAGTGACACATTTCACTGTTTGAGTTTGAAACTATTGTTTTAAAAAACAATAATTATTTAGTAACACTAATATTTCTTGAATAATTAGTTTGACCATTGTTTGACCACAGTTTGACCAGATTTGACCAAAATTGAAATAACTAAAATAATTATTTAGTAACACTAATATTCTAGAATAATTAGTTTGACCATTGTTTGACCACAGTTTGCCCACTGTTTGAATATTTTTCAATTTTTTCCACTCTAGATCTTAAAAGCCCCGTAACTTTTTTTCTAATAGGTTTTTGAGGATTTTGAAAATGTTTAACGGGGTTCCCCCGATTAAATTTGGATGTAACTTTTCGAGTAGATGATTTTTCATATAAAAAACTTTTTTATCCGAGTTAGTATGCAAAAGTTATGCCCATTTTTACAAATTTCAGAGAGATTTTGCAAATAAAGTCAAAATTGACATTTGCAAATTTCCCAACAACTAGACCACATATCACATGAGAAACTTATTTTCTTTTATTTTTTTGACATTTCCATTATTTTCTTTTATTTTTTTAAAAACTGAAAAGGCGATCCACAGGGGGGTGGGGGTAGAGTTTGAAAATGGGACCTTTAGTACCGGTTCGTGGCACGAACCGAGACTAAAGGTCTCAACCCCATTAGTCCCGGTTCGTGCCTCAAACCGGGACTAAAGGTCTAATCTTTAGTCCCGGTTTGAGGCACGAACCGGGACTAATGGGCATCACACCCTTTAGTCTCGGTTCGTGCCTCAAACCGGGACTAAAGGGCCCGAGTGAACCGGGACTAATGCCTTAGCCGCACGAACCGGGACCAATGCTCACATTAGTCCCGGTTCTAGACTGAACCGGGACTAATGGGCTGAGCCAGCCTGGACCATAGCCCTGTTTTCTACTAGTGGATTCGCGAGGTGGAAAAGAGAGAGAGAGAAGGAGGGGGGCGCCGGCCCCCTCTCTCCTTGTCCTATTCGGACTAGGGGGGAGGGGCGCGCGGCCCAGCCCTGGCCGCCTCTCCTCTGCTTCCACTAAGGCCCACTAAGGCCCATATAGCTCCCGGGGGGTTCAGGTAACCTCCCGGTACTCCGGTAAAATCCCGATTTCACCCGGAACACTTCCGATATCCAAAAATAGGCTTCCAATATATCAATCTTTATGTCTCGACCATTTCGAGACTCCTTGTCATGTCCGTGATCACATTCGGGACTCCGAACAAACTTCGGTACATCAAAATGCATAAACTCATAATATAACTGTCATCGTAACCTTAAGCGTGCGGACCCTACGGGTTCGAGAACAATGTAGACATGACCGAGACACGTCTCCGGTAAATAACCAATAGCAGGTCCTAGATGCCCATATTGGTTCCTACATATTCTACGAAGATCTTTTATCGGTCAGACCGCATAACAACATACGTTGTTCCCTTTGTCATCGGTATGATACTTGCCCGAGATTCGATCGTCGGTATCCAATACCTAGTTCAATCTCGTTACCGGCAAGTCTCTTTACTCATTCCATAATACATCACCCCGCAACTAACTCATTAGTTGCAATGCTTGCAAGGCTTAAGTGATGTGCATTACCGAGAGGGCCCAAAGATACCTCTCCGACGATCGGAGTGACAAATCCTAATCTCGAAATACGTCAACCCAACATGTACCTTTGGAGACACCTGTAGAGCACCTTTATAATCACCCAGTTACGTTGTGACGTTTGGTAGCACACAAAGTGTTCCTCCGGCACACGGGAGTTACATAATCTCATAGTCATAGGAACATGTATAAGTCATGAAGAAAGCAATCGCAACTTACTAAACGATCGGATGCTAAGCTAATGGAATGGGTCATGTGAATCAGATCATTCAACTAATGATGTGATCCCGTTAATCAAATGACAACTCCTTTGTCCATGGTTAGGAAACACAACCATATTTGATTAACGAGCTAGTCAAGTAGAGGCATACTAGTGACACTCTGTTTGTCTATGTATTCACACATGTATTATGTTTCCGGTTAATACAATTATAGCATGAATAATAAACTTTTATCATGATATAAGGAAATAAATAATAACTTTATTATTGCCTCTAGGGCATATTTCCTTCAAGCTCTATGTAGAGCATTGTAGACATAGAAATTTGCAAAATACATACGGATCTGAATTTGGCAGACCCATTGACTAAACTTCTCTCACAAGCAAAACATGATCACATCTTAGTACTCTTTGGGTGTTAATCACATGGTGATGTGAACTAACATTACTGACTCTAGTAAACCCTTGGAGTGTTGGTCACATGGCGATGTGAACTATGGGTGTTAATCGCATGGTGATGTGAACTATTGGTGTTAAATCACATGGCGATGTGAACTAGATTATTGACTCTAGTGCAAGTGGGAGAGTGAAGGAAATATGCCCTAGAGGCAATAATAAAGTTATTATTTATTTCCATATTTCATGATAAATGTTTATTATTCATGCTAGAATTGTATTAACAGGAAACTTAGTACATGTGTGAATACATAGACAAAACAAAGTGTCCCTAGTAAGCCTCTACTTGACTAGTTCGTTTATCAAAGATGGTTATGTTTCCTAACCATAGACATGTGTTGTCATTTGATGAACGGGATCACATCATTAGGAGAATGATGTGATGGACAAGACCCATTCGTTGGCTTAGCATTACGATCATTATAGTTTCGTTGCTACTGCTTTCTTCATGACTTATACGTGATCCTTGGACTATGATATTATGCAACTCCCGAATCCGGAGGAACACCTTGTGTGCTATAAAACGTCACAACGTGACTGCGTGATTATAAAGATGCTCTACAGGTGTCTCCTGTGTTTGTTGAGTTGGCACAGATCGAGATTAGATTTTTCACTCCGTGTATCGGAGAGGTTTCTCTGGGCCCTCTCGGTGATGCACATCACTATAAGCCTTGCAAGCATTGTGACTAATGAGTTAGTTGTGGGATGATGAATTACGGAATGAGTAAAGAGACTTGACGGTAACGAGGTTGAACTAGGTATTTAGATACCGACGATCGAATCTCGGGCAAGTAACATACCAATGACAAAGGGAACAATGTATGTTGTTATGTGGTTTGACCGATAAAGATCTTCGTAGAATATGTAGGAACCAATATGAGCATCCAGGTTCCGCTATTGGTTATTGACTGGAGATGAGTCTAGGTCCTGTCTACATAGTTCTCGAACCCGTAGGGTCCGTGTCGTGGTTTTGTCACGGCATATGTCCTAGAGAAAGGACTTGGTCGTGGAGCCATCGCAACGGGTTAGCTTGAAGGGTTTAAAGCGGACACAGGGACGCAAGAGAGTTTATACTAGTTCGGCCCCTTCGATGAAGGTAAAAGCCTACGTCTAGTTGTGATGGATTGATGGGGTTTCGATGACTAGGGAGCAAACAAGCTTCGCCTCAGTTTCGAGTTGTTGTCTGTCGTCCTGAACCGCCGCCAGGTCGTCCCCTTATATACACGGGTGACGCCCGTCGGTTCACAGAGTCCTAACACCGGTTCATATTCGCATCTGGGTTGTTCTCTCCTTATTCCTATCTTACAATACAAGTTTACATACAGATGCCGGTTTATGGCTACAAGTCTTAAACCGACTATGGGCCTCAGGCCCTCATCTATCTTTTTGGGCTTTAACACTCTTGAGTTACTGATGAAGTTAACCTGGCCCACATAGGCCGGTTTATGCCCAATAGTAATATTCCCAACATTAGGCCCCAGATTGATTTGAACGGGTTCATGTCAATCCTTAGCAAAATCTTCATCTTCAACATCTTCTCATAGTTGCTGAACCGCCATGATGTCATCCTCTCCAGTTGCTGTAAGCCGAGGTGACGTCATCTGTCATAAAGAAAATATCCATGATACCTCCTTTTTTAATAAACTCACAACAACCGAGGCGACAGCTCCACTTCCGAAATTTCCGGTTCCTGGATTCACGCGCCTGACTCATGTCTTTTTGCCTTATAAATAGGGCCGAAGGGTCATTTCTTTTATCCCCTTCGTGCCTTTCCTCTTCGTCTTCCTCGCGTCGCCAGTCTCAGAGCTCTGCCGCCGCCATCGTCTTCTACATCGACTTTGGCCGCTGCATCAACCTGAGCATACCAGAAAACTGCGGCGACCTTCCGCATCTTCCTCAGCTCTGGTAGGTCTTCTGCTCTTCTCAACATAGATATATTCTAGGGTTTCGTGTTCTTGCTGCGTTCATCACCTGTTCATGTTCATATGCTAGCTCCTGGATGCATCTGTGAACCCCTTCTCTGTGTAGTGATAACTTTTAGTATCCGCCTTTAGTTTCATGCCTAAAACCATAGATCTCACATATATTTCTGCACATTGATTCAATACTGTTCTGCTTTGAGCTTTTGAATATTTTCCTTCTTTTCTGAACTTGCTTCAGATCCATTGCTGTAGAGAAATCTTGTGAAATCTGTTTCTGTTTCACTGCTTAGATCCGGCGGTTTAACTTGGTGTAGAAAAAATTAACAAACCGGTATATACCATTAGACCCCTTGTTGAACCGCCAGATGTTGTTGCTTCATAAAACTCCGGTTTAACATTGTACATACTAGTGTACTTTAATCAATGCATTCTTGAACCGGAATCACCTATCTTGTAGATTTCATCATGGCCAAGCAAGTATAGGAGTGCAACTGGGTTCCTTCTCGCGTCACAGAGACTCAACTGAACAATTTAGTCCTGATCGGTGCTTTAGGCAGCAAAAACACCATCCATTGGAGGGTCCCTGGCAAAGAATGCCCTCCCACACGTCAAGAAGGAGAGGTCGTCGTTTTCACAGATCACTTAGCCCAGGGCTTTAAGCCGCCTGGTTCTAAATTTTACCGGGATGTTTTATCCAATTTTCAACTCCGCCCACAAGACACTGGCCCCAACTCTGTTACAAACATGTGTCACTTCCAAGTGCTCTGTGAGGTGTTCTTTCAAGAGGAGCCCACAGTTGAGTTGTTCAGAGACTGCTTCCATCTAAACCGCCGCACTGAGTTTACTGACGGTTCCAATACGGAATTGGGTGGTGTGGCGATTCAGAAAAGGAAAGAGGTCACATACCCTCACGCCAAACTGCACAGCCACCCCAAAGAGTGGAATCAAACATGGTTCTATTGCAAAGACACCTCCCCTGCTGATGAAAATCCTTTGCCTGGCTTTCGTCCGGAGCGGCTTAGCAATACACACCCCTTTCCGCAAAGGTTGACTGCCAAGGAGAGAAGCAAATACGCTCTTCAACTGTCCAAGCTCATAGCCTTCATGGCCAACGGTTTAACAGGGGTTGATCTCGCTCGATGTTGGATATCGTGGAGCATACTGCCCCTTAGTCAGCGCTCCGGTTTGATGTGCGAGTATACTGGCAGTGTTGATGACCCACTGCGACATGCTAACATCCAGCTCACCGACGAAGAAATCACAGAGGCTGTGAATAAAATGCTGAATGAACCGGAACACATATGTGCTCGAACTGGCCCGCTTCCCTTATGTGCCACCAACAAACCGCCAGCTGTAAGAGTTTGATTTTTCTTTTTATTGAACCTGTTATTGATATATCTGGTCATTGTTTAATATCAATGTCTGTTTAAACAGGGCAATGATCCGTTTTGGAGCAATAAGCTTCCACAGGAGAAGCCAGAAAAACAGACAAACCGGAAAGACCAACCCGGCCAAAGACTAAAGTCGTGAAACGGCCAGCTCATAAGAAGAAAACCACTGCATCTTCTGATCCGGCCGCTGATGATGATGTGGGTAATCCGGACCGTGAGGTAGAGCTTGACTCACTTGGCTTATTTTTCACACGCCTTATTGATGATGATATTTGTGAGGATGATGCCGAAACCAGCCATGCTGATGCTGCAGAGGTAATTACTCTCTCTTCCGATTCAAACCCTTTGCCTTCGCTAAAAATCCGTCAGGCAAACTGGAAGGTTAAATTTTCTCATCCTCTTGCTTACTTGGATCCCAAATTTCTTATGAAGACCCAACAGCACGAAGCTTGCCGCACAACCCGGCACAGCGGCCAGGTAGTTACCTCCACCGGTTTACCGAATAGTCCGGTTCGGAAACGCTGTTCAGAGGTCTCTAATTTGCTTGTCAGTGCTTTTCCTAAAGCGGGCTGTTTTCGTCAATCTCTTAATCCATCTGACTCCGATTATCAGGTTACTTCCCACTCATCCTCTGGCGAGTCATCGGCTACTCAGCTGCCACCGCTCAAAACGGTGCTTGGGTAAGTTATACTTATCATGATATTTCTGGTACATCACCTTGGAACATATGCTATATTTGACTTTGTTATTCCTTTTAGGGCCATGCCTAGGCCGAGCAAGAAGGCTTGCCTGGATAAAGCGGCCGAGGAGGACGCCGTCCTTGAACCGGGTAAAACACCAGATCTTGAAGCGGCTATTCATGAAGATATACCCAATGATCCACCACAGCAGGATGACGATTTTATTGCTGAAGAAAGGACTATTGACACCTCAGGCCCTGTCAACCAGCCCACAAGCCCTATCCGGATTGAGAAATCCACCAGTCCATCAAAGCCTACTAATAAGCCAACGGCCTCAGTGCAAACCAGCGATGCCAAGGATGACGAGGTTGTCATTACTGGCATTGGTCACACAAAGCCAGGCAATCCCGTTGCTTTATCCAGACACACTGCCAAGGAAGAATTTGCTGCCATTGGCAAGGGAAAATGGAATGCCGATCTAACAACTTATGCCGCTCTGAACGCCCAAGATCTCCATTCCGACTATCTGAACCAGCTATACACCAGCCGTGACTATGAAGCTGGTCTGGTTAATATGATGAAAGAGAAATATGAGGTAACTTCCATATGCTTATCTGCGTATGTACTTCAATCTGTCAACTCTCCTAGCCCCCAAGGGCCGATTTAGAATCTCCGTTCAAACCGGGACTTGTCAATGCAGACTTCAATGTTTTCTGAATTTGCTGATATAGCCCCCAAGGGCCGGTTCAACTTAGTGTAGTTAAACCAGGACTTTAGGTAATCAAGATTGTAGCAGCAGTATTAACTGAACAAATAGCCATTAGCCCCCAAGTGCCAAGTTGAATACTTGTATTGAACTTGGGACTTTTCTGAATAATTGAAGAGCAAATATGCATTAGCCCCCAACTACCAAGGGCATAACTTGTTATGTGGTTGGTACTTCAATTCGTGTACCGTTATCTGAATCGTATGACTGTCTATATGCAGGCTGAGCTGAACAAAAGGGAAAACCAAATCGCTGATCTGCAAGAAAATCTGAAGTGCCAACAAGCTGAAACCTCCAAAGCAAAAGAGGAATTAACTAGCGCTTTAAGCACCATGGAACAGCTTAAGGAGGGCTTCAAGAAGGAGCGGGCGGTTTGGGCCACTGAAAAATCCACTTTAACCAAACGAGCAGAAGATGCCGAGGCTGCACTGAAACCGGTGGTGGACGAACTGGCCAGCATAAAGCGGCAAGTGCATGCCATGACCGCTGCTATCTTTGGTAAACTGGTTTGATTTCTGGATTGATTCGGCCGTCTTATAGAGATGCTGGTTTGTTAACCCTTTGTAATATTTCAGGGACACGCATTGGTCACTTGGGGTCAGATGTGCGGAAGAAATTGAAAGCCCCCTACACATTGATCGAACAACTGTACACTGGTGCACAGTAGATCATCTCTACTGCATCCCACAACAATCCGGTGCCCACTTTGATTCAGGACACTCTGAAGAGACTATCGATGCTTCCTGCCCGGGTTGAAGAGCTGAAGAAATCTGCTGCTCGAACCGGTGCGATCAATGCCTTAATCCGGGCAAAAGCTTGGGTGCCGGATTTTGATCCTGTTGAAGCGGCTCAGGGCTATACCAGCTTGAAGGAAGACGGGTCAGAGTTTAGTGAAGCGGATCTGCGAGCAATAAACCGGGAGGTGCGTCCGCTAGCTTGTCAATTGGTTGAAGAAGCAAACTTGTCTCATTATCAAGCCCAATATGACAACCAAAACAAGCGAGTAGTTGCACCAATTCCTGAAGCGCAAAATCTTACCCTCCAATCCGTAAGCATACTTACGCTCCCGATATTGAACCATCATTGCTGATCCATGATGAAGCTGTCTTTCAAGCATTAATGGGAATCGACTGGACAACTGTTGATTTCCAGCCGCTGGGTAGAGAAGCTGAAGTTGAAGTGGCGCGGGATGACCCACAACCATCAGGCCAGGCTGGTGACCAAGCTTGACCCGGAAGCCGGTTTAAACTGCTTCTCCTTTGCGAAAAAACAATGATCTTATTTTGGGCACCGTGTTGCCTTGTAATAGGCTAGCCGATACTCTTGATTTTGATATGCCTTCGTGCATAATTACTGCAACTTGTTCTTCCTTTGGGTGATGAACTTTCCAAAGTATTTTCTGCAATACAAAAAATCTTAAAGTGCCACCGCGGTTGTACCGTCAGGCGGAGTGTGATGTCTGCATATGTGAAATCAAAATATCTGAAATTTAAGCATATGATCAAATCTTTGGGATACATAATACCTGCCATCGTTGGGCATGAAGTTGGCTTGGCCAATCTTGAAGCGGAGGTTTATAAACCCACACTGTTGGAGGAGATAGCAGCTCCTGTATATATATAATGCCGGTTTACCATGTAAACTGTGCCGGGTTATAATAAAACACTGTGTTACTCCGTAATAGGATGTTAATAAAAAATCAAACCGGGCAAATAGTCTCCGGATTAAAAATGGACCGTGTTCCGTTAATTGATAGTTTGAACCGGTTTAAAACTTTGTCGGTTTTAAAAAAAGCAACAAAAAGAAAGAAATATCTATCAAAGAAAATTGTGAAGCAAAGGCAATGATAAAACCGTTTGCAAAAAGAGGCTTATTTGAGCCGATTAGATGGCGTTACCATGGTCGGACACGACCAAGCTCCCGATGGGTGTAGCTATGGTTCAAGTCAGCCAGGTCCCCAAATGAAACCGTGGCATTGTGCCGATCAAAAGGCATGGCAATGGTTCGGCTTCGACCAAGCCCCCAAGTGATTCTGTGGCCTTAGGCCGATCAAGAGGCGTGACTGGTTCAGACGTGACCAAGTCCCCAAGTGATCTGGTGGCTCTCACCTATCAAGAGGTGTTGCATTGGTTCGGACATGACCAAGCCCCCAAGTGATATAACATGATGCTTTGAAAAGCTAACTCAAGGGGTAAACCGGAGGCCGCTTTAGAACAACTCCGTGTAACCACACATGATGTAAAAGAACAGATACCCCGCTTTAGCTGAGGTTCCGGTTTATTATATTAATCATAATATATACATCATCGTAATATGTACATAAGTAGAGCCAATGGCTCAGGTATAGTAAGGTCGAAGATGAGCTATGTTCCACGGCCTGTTGGTCTCCTCCTCTGATGTACGTGAGTCTTTATGCTCTCAAATATCGATCAGATAGTATGACCCGTTGTGCAGATTCTTGCTGACCACGAAAGGTTCCTCCCAGGTGGGGATAACTTATGCATATCAGTCTGACCTTGGATGAGCCGAAGCACCAAATCTCCCTCTTGAAAGGTTCTGGTTCTAACTCGGCGACTGTGATAACGACGAAGATCCTGTTGGTAAATCGCCGAGCGAGCAGCTGCTATGTCACGCTCTTCATCCAACCAGTCCAAAGCATCTTGCCGGGCTGTCTCGTTGTCCGCTTCAACGTAAGCCGCCACACGAGGTGAATCATGACGGATATCACTAGGGAGAACCGCCTCCGCTCCATAGACCATGAAGAACGGTGTGTATCCTGTTGATCTGTTGGGTGTGGTATTGATGCTCCATAACACAGATGGTAACTCTTCTACCCAACAACCCGATGTTCTTTGCAAAGGAACCATAAGCCGGGGCTTGATGCCTCTCAAGATCTCTTGATTAGCCCTTTCTGCTTGACCATTGGACTATGGGTGCGCTACGGATGAAACGTCAAGCCGGATGTGCTCCCGTTCGTAGAACTCCTTCCTGGCACCCTTGGACAAATTGGTACCATTATCTGTGATGATACTGTGTGGAAAGCCAAACCGGAAAATCACTTTTTTGATGAACTGAACCGCCGTGGCCGCATCACACTTGCTAACAGGTTCTGCCTCCACCCACTTTGTAAACTTGTCAACCGCCACCAAGAGGTGGGTCTTCTTATCTTTGGACCTTTTGAAAGGCCCAACCATATCCAGCCCCCAAGTCGCAAATGGCCAAGTAATTGGAATCATTCTCAATTCTTGAGCCGGCACATGAGCACGTCTTGGAAACTTTTGGCAACCGTCACATCGTCGGACCAGATCCTCCGCATCAGCATGAGCAGTTAACCAATAGAAGCCATGGCGGAATGCTTTAGCCACCAAAGATTTTGAACCGGCGTGGTGACCACAATCTCCTTCGTGGATCTCACGCAAAATTTCACAGCCTTCTTCAGGAGACACACAGCGTTGAAACGCCCCTGATACACTGCAATGATGCAACTCGCCATTGACAATAGTCATGGACTTGGACCGCCGGATTATCTGTCGGGCCAGAGTCTCATCCTCTGGTAACTCGCCCCAGTTCATGTACGCCAGGTAAGGAAGCGTCCAATCCCGAATGAGATGAAGAGATGCCAACAATTGAGCCTCTGGATCAGGAATGGCCAAATCCGCTTCACCAGGGAGCTTGACCGACGGGTTGTGCAGCACATCCAGAAAAACATTGGGCGGGACCGGTTTGCGCTGAGAGCCTAGCCGGCTTAAAGCGTCCGCCGCTTCATTCTTCCGTCGGTCCACGTGGTCCACCTGATAGCCTTTAAAGTGACCTGCAACAATATCCACCTCACGACGATATGCTGCCATGAGTGGGTCCTTGGAATCCCAAGTGCCAGACACTTGTTGAGCCACGAGGTCTGAGTCACCGAAGCACTTAACTCGACTTAGATTCATCTCCTTAGCCATCCGGAGACCATGGAGCAAGGCTTCATACTCAGCTGCATTGTTAGTACAAGGGAACATTAAGCGGAGAACGTAACAAAACTTATCACCTCGTGGGGAAGTTAATACGACTCCAGCCCCCAAGCCTTCCAATTGCCTGGATCCTTCAAAATGGATGGTCCAATATGTGTGATCCGGCTTTTCTTCAGGTGCTTGCAGTTCCGTCCAATCATTTATGAAATCAACAAGTGCTTGAGACTTAACCGCCGTCCGAGGCACATACTTCAACCCGTGCGGCCCAAGCTCTATAGCCCACTTGGCAATCCGGCCGGTCGCTTCCCGGTTCTGGATGATATCCCCCAAGGGAGCAGAACTGACCACCGTAATGGGGTGCTCTTGGAAGTATTGCCTAAGCTTCCGGCTTGGCATAAAAACTCCATATACCAGCTTCTGCCAATGTGGATACCTTTGCTTGGACTCAATGAGTACCTCGCTGATATAATAGACCGGACGTTGAACCAGATGCTCCTTTCCTGCCTCTTTTCGCTCCACCACAATAGCCACACTGACCGCACGAGCATTAGCAGCAACATATAGCAGCAACGGCTCCTTGTCAATGGGAGCGGCGAGCACAGGCGGATTGGCCAATTGCCGCTTTAAGTCCTCAAATGCTTTATCAGCAGCAGAACTCCAGACGAATTGATCCGTCTTCTTCAACATCTGATACAAAGGGATTGCCTTCTCACCAAGGCGGCTGATAAACCGGCTTAACACGGCAATCCGGCCTGCCAGGCGTTGAACATCATCGATACACTTCGGTTTAGCCAGGGAGGTGATGGCTGTGATCCCGGATTAGCCTCGATTCCCCTGTTGGACACCAGAAAACCCAATAACTTGCCTACCGGTACACCAAAGACACACTTGGCCGGACTAAGCATCATCTTGTACGTCCTCAGGTTACCTTCAAGTCGTCAACCAGAGTCTCATTCTCCCTTGACTTAACCACGATATCATCCACGTAAGCATGTACATTACGGCCAATCTGCTTGTGAAGACAATTTTGTACACACCGTTGATAAGTTGCGTGGGCACTCTTGAGCCCAAAGGGCATAGACACATAGCAGAAGGCTTCAAAGGGAGTTATGAATGTCGTCTTCTCCTGGTCCTTAACTGCCATTTTGAACTGATGATAGCCAGAATATGCATCCAAAAAACTCAAACGCTCACAACCCGCCATAGCATCAATAATTTGATCAATACGGGGGAGGGCAAAAGGATCTGCGGGACAAGCCTTATTAAGATCTGTGTAATCCAGACACATGCGCCAGGTGCCATTTTTCTTAAGGACCAGCACCGGATTGGCAAGCCACTCAGGGTGGAAAACTTCAATAATAAAGCCAGCTGCTAAGAGCCTGGCTACCTCTTCTCCAATCGCCTTGCGTCTTTCTTCGTTAAACCAGCGGAGGAACTGTTTCACCGGTTTGTATTTAGGATCCACATTAAGGGTGTGCTCAACGAGTTGCCTCGGTACACATGGCATGTCAGAGGGCTTCCATGCAAAAATGTCCTGATTCTCACGGATGAACTCGATGAGCGCGCTTTCCTATTTCGGATCCAAGTTGGCACTGGTGCTGAACTGCTTGGACGAATCGCCAGGCACGAAGTCAACTAGCTTAGTTTCAGCTGCCGATTTGAACTTCAAGGCCGGATCATGCTCTGTAGTTGGCTTCTTTAATGGAGTCATGTCCGCCGGATCAACATTGTCCTTATAATACTTCAGCTCCTCGGTGGCACAAACCGACTCTGCGTAGGCCGCATCTCCTTCCTCGCACTCCAAAGCAATTTTACGGCTTCCGTGAACCGTTATTGTCCCCTTGTGACCTGGCATCTTGAGCTGCAAATATACATAATAGGGCCGTGCCATAAACTTGGCGTAGGCCGGTCGCCCAAACAGGGCGTGATATGGACTTTGGATTTTCACCACTTCAAACGTCAATGTTTCCGACCTGGAATCATGATGATCTCCAAAGGCCACTTCCAAAGCTATCTTACCAACAGGATACGCTGACTTGCCAGGTACCACTCCATGGAACACCGTATTGGACGGTTTGAGATTTTTATCTGTTAGTCCCATACGACGGAAGGTATCATAGTACAAGATATTAATGCTGCTCCCTCTATCCATGAGCACATTGGTGAACTTGTAACCTCCCACCTGAGGCGCCACCACCAGAGCCAACTGACCCGGATTATCAACCTGGGGAGGGTAATCCTCTCTGCTCCATATGATTGGCTGTTCAGACCAGCGTAGATAACGGGGCACGGCTGGTTCAACAGAGTTGACTGCCCGCCTCTGAACCTTCCGGTCTCGCTTATCCAAGCTAGTGGTGAAGACATGGTACTGCCCACTATTCAGCTGCTTTGGGTTGCTCTGGTAACCCGACTGCTGCTGCTGCTGGTTGTTCTGATTATTTTGATTGTTATGTCCGCCCGGATTACCATTAAATCCTGAACCGGAATTTCCTCCACCGTATCCGGGCCCGGATCCTGAGCCACCGCCGGAGCCGTGATCATACCGGAAAGCGTTAGAATTCTTGAACTCTTGCATAATGTAGCAATCCTTCCAAAGGTGGTTTGCTGGCACCTCCTTCGTCCCATGTCTTGGACAGGGCTGGTTCAGTAGATAATTTAGGCAGTCCGGGTTAGGGTTGGGTGCCCCATTGCGATTTGGCGGTTTACCCTTGCGTCGCTGGCCCTTGTCCTGCGCGTTGGTATTAGCCACGAAGTCCATGTTGCCATCCGCTTTACGCTTGCCTCCGCTACCGTTACCTGCCGAGTGATGCTGACGACCTTTGGAGTTGCTGTTCTTCTTTCCCTTCCCTGTCTTGTCATCATCAGATTCAGGATCCTTGGTACTATCAGAATCAACATACTTTACCAAGGCAGCCATGAGGGTCCCCATGTCAGTGCAATGGCGCTTCATCCGTCCTAACTTCAGCTTTAGGGCCCCAAACCGGCAATTGCCTTCTAGGGTTATAACCGCGGTGTCAGCGTTGATGCGGTCTGATGAATGCAGAACCTGCGAGACCCGGCGCACCCAATGAGTCGTCGATTCTCCTTCCTCCTGGACACTAGCAGCTAAGTCCACTATCGACATAGGCTGTTTACATGTATCCTTGAAATTACTAATAAACCGGGCTCGTAATTGGGCCCATGAACTGATAGAATTGGCCGGTAAGCTTTTTAACCAAGTACGGGCCATTCCTTCGAGCATCATGGTGAAGTACTTCGCACATGCCGCATCATCCACATCAAGCATCTCCATGGCCATCTCATAGCTCTCCACCCATGTGTCTGGAGGTTGATCCGCCGTGTAATTTGGTACCTTGCGCGGGCCCTTGAAATCCTTGGGCAGGCGCACATTGCGTAAAGCGGGGACAAGGCAAGGCACCCCCAAAGAACTAGGAGTAACACCAGGTTCAACCAAGATAGTTGGACGAACCGGCGTAAGCTGCCGAGCCTGATACTGTGCGGCTAGCTCGGCCTCCCTGCGCGCTCGGGCCCGGTCCACCACTTCCTGAGCGTTATCAGCACCACCCGCCGGGTTGTTGCCGCGGGGTGCTCCACGTCGTTCATTACTTGACACTGCCGGTTCATCCATATGCTTGCTATAGCTCCGGCTTGGACGAGGGGTCGAGTGGATCCGGTCGCGGCTGTATGAGTACGCTTCCTGTTGGACCAAAGCTGTCCTAAGAAGCTCCTTGACCCGTCGCATCTCTACCGCCTGCGGTGAGTCACCTTCAATTGGAATGGCCTCCAGCCAGGCAGCAGCGGCAACGAGATTGTCCATCAGGTTGGAGTAGTGATCCGGAAGTGTTGAAACAGCCTGAGGTATAACAGTGTTTTGACGAGGCAGATCCATCAGACGGGGCTGAACCAACGCGCCGGTCCCAGGAGCTTCCGCCCGGTTTACCTCCAACGGATTGTTGGTTCCTGCTCCTGGGGTGTTGAAAAGGTCTCTGGCCTCGAAAACCGAAGGCAAACGGGATCAGTACTTCCTCTTCATGACTTCATGCGACGCGTTCTGGTCCAACATGAGCCTGTAGGCTTGTGCGTCTAAAGCGGCCCACTCTGCGGTCATCCTGGCATTCTCAGCTGCCAGGTCCGCCTTGGCCTGGGTGATCTGTTCCTTCACCTTTGTAATCTCCGCGTTCTGAACGTCCTGATCCGCTGGGTTAGCTTCTGGCATAAGCATGGCCAACACATCAAATAGATCTGATAGGACTTGAGCCGGCGGGCATACAGAGCGTCCTGCCCCGGCAGCTGTCGCCGCTACTGAACCGGAGGTTATTGGCGCAGCGGTCAAAGAATGAAGCGCTTCTTGTGTGCCGGCCATGAATATTCCAACTCGGTTGGGTAGATGAGAGGGGTCCGGAATACTGTCGCCATCGGAACAGCCCCCAATCCGGCCATCTTGTAGCTGATATAGAGATTCGGTTTCTCCGGCTGATGACTCGTCGCCGGAATAAACGACGGTCTCGCCGCGAGATTCCGATCCATCCTCATAACTTCCTCCATGGATGACTCCCACGAAGGCACGCTTCACGGCCGGTTTAACCCGGGCGGATCGCGCACGCTAAGACGTTTTGACGGAGTCAGTGCAGATGTCCGGCTCAGGGCCCGGTTCACCGATCTTGCCGATGAAAACGTGTATGCCACAAAAGGGGACCCGGTACCCGTACTCAACTGAGCCGGCCTCGGGGGCCCAGCCTGCATCGTCGATGTAGAGCTTGCCGCGACGACTCTTAGTCATCCGGCCCACAGTGTAGCCCTTGAGTCCTTCAAAGCGGCCCTCCAATAACATGAAACCATCGTGCGATAGCCCCACGGTGGGCGCCAACTGTCGTGGTTTTTTCACGACAGATGTCCTAGAGAAAGGACTTAGTCATGGAGCCATCGCAACGGGTTAGCTTGAAGGGTTTAAAGCGGACACAGGGACGCAAGAGAGTTTATACTAGTTCGGCCCCTTCGATGATGGTAAAAGCCTACGTCTAGTTGTGATGGATTGATGGGGTTTCGATGACTAGGGAGCAAACAAGCTTCGCCTCAGTCTCGAGTTGTTGTCTGTCGTCCTGAACCGCCGCCGGGTTGTCCCCTTATATACACGGGTGACGCCCGTCGGTTCACAGAGTCCTAACACCGGTTCATATTCGTATCCGGGTTGGTCTCTCCTTATTCCTATCTTACAATACAAGTTTACATACAGATGTCGGTTTACGGCTACAAGTCTTAAACCGACTACGGGCCTCAGGCCCTCATCTATCTTTTTGGGCTTTAACACTCTTGAGTTACTGATGAAGTTAACCCGGCCCACATAGGCCGGTTTACGCCCAATAGTAATATTCCCAACAGTCCGCACGCTTAACATGCTGTGATGATTTGTATCATGAGTTATGTGATTTGATGACCGAAGTTTGTCCGGAGTGCAAGATGAGATCGGGGACATGAAGTGGAGTCTCGAAATGGTCGAGATGTAAAGATCAATATATTGGAAGGCTATATTCGGACATCATAAAGGTTCCGAGTGATTTGGGTATTTTCGGAGTACCGGAGAGTTACGACAATTCGTATTGGGCCTTAATGGGCCATACGGGAAAGGAGAGAAAGGCCTCAAGGGTGGCCGTGCCCCTTCCCCATGGACTGGTCCGAATTGGACTAGGGAAAGGGGGCGCCCCCTTCCTTCCTTCTCCTTCTCTCTTCCCTTTTTCCTATTCCATGTGGGAGGTGGAATCCTACTAGCACTAGTAGGACTCCACACTTTGAGCGCGCCCTATGAGCGATGGCCTCCTCCTCCCTCCATCCTTTATATACATGGCTAGGGGGAACCCCATAGACACACAAGTTGATCATTGATCTCTTAGCCGTGTGCGGTGCCCCCCTCCGCCATAATCAACCTCGATCATATTGTAGCGGTGCTTAGGCAAAGCCATGTTCCAGTAGAATTATCATCACCGTCATCACGCCGTTGTGCTGACGAAGGTCTCCCTCGACACTTTGCTGGATCGTGAGTTCGTGGGACGTCACCGAGCCGAACGTGTGCAGATCGCGGAGTTGCCGTACTTTCGGTACTAGGATCGGTCGATCGTGAAGACATACGACTACATCAACCGTGTTGTCATAACGCTTCCAGTTACGTTCTACGAGGGTACGTGGACAACACTCTCCCCTCTCGTTGCTATGCATCACCATGATCTTGCGTGTGCGTAGGAATTTTTTTGAAATTACTACATTCCCCCACATCTAGAGTATTAAGTTCATAAGAACAGGGTAACGCAATAGGAAAGATGACATGATGTAGAGGGATAAACTCAAGCGATATGATATAAACCCCATCTTTTTATCCTCGATGGCAGCAACACAATACGTGCCTTGCTTCCCCTGCTGTCACTGGGAAAGGACACCGCAAGATTGTGAAGGAAATATGCCCTATATGCAATAACAAAGTTGTTATTTATATTTCCTTATATCATGATAAATGTTTATTATTCATGCTAGAATTGTATGAACCGGAAACTTAGTACATGTGTGAATACATGGAATAATAGATTGTCACTAGTTTGCCTATACTTGACTAGCTCGTTGAATCAATGATGGTTATGTTTCCTAACCATAGACACGAGTTGTCATTTGATTAACGGAATCACATCATTAGAGAATGATGTAATTGACCTAACCCATCCGTTATCTTAGCACGATGATCGTTTAGTTTGTTGTTATTGCTTTCTTCATGACTTATACGTGTTCCTATGACTATGAGATTATGCAACTCCCGAGTACCAGAGGAACACTTTGTGTGCACCTAACGTCACAACGTAACTGGGTGATTATAAAGGTGCTCTATAGGTCTCTCCGATGGTACTTTGTGAGTTGGCATAGATCGAGACTAGGATTTGTCATTCCGATTGTCGGAGAGGTATCTCTAGGCCCTCTCGGTAATTTATATCACAATAAGCCTTGAAAGTAATGTAGCTAATGAGTTAGTTACGGGATGTAGCATTACTGAACGAGTAAAGTGACTTGCCGGTAACGAGATTGAACTAGGTATTGAGATACCGACGATCGAATCTCGGGCAAGTAACATACCGATGACAAAGGGAACAACATATACCGTTATGCGGTTTGACCGATAAAGATCTTCGTAGAATATGTTGGAGCCAATAAGAGCATCCAGGTTCCGCTATTGGTTATTGACCGAAGACGAGTCTCGGTCATGTCTACATAGTTCTCAAACCCGTAGGGTCCGCACGCTTAACGTTCGCTGGCGATTGGTAATATGAGTTTATGTGTTTTGATGTACCGAAGGTAGCTTGGAGTCCCGGATATGATCAAGGACATGACGAGGAGTCTCGAAATGGCCGAGACATACAAATTGATATATTGGATGACTATGTTTGTACTTCAGAAGGGTTTCGGACAAGTTCGGATAAATACCGGAGTACCGGGGGGTTACCGGAACCCCCCCGGGGAGTGTAATGGGCCTATTGGGCCTTATTGGAGAAGAGGAGGGACGGCCAGGGAAGTCCGCACGCCCCCTCCCCCTCTAGTCCTAATTGGACAAGGAGGGGCGGCGCCCCCCTTTCCTTTCCCCTCTCTTCTTCTTCCCTCTCTCCTACTCCTACTCTTGGAAGGGTTGGAGTCCTACTCCCGGTGGGAGTAGGACTCCCCTTGGGGCGCGCCTAGGAGGGCCGGCCTCTCCCCCTCCTCCACTCCTTTATATACGAGGAGGGGGCACCCCATAGACACACAAGTTTATCATTGATCTTTTAGCCGTGTGCGGTGCCCCCCCTCCACCATAATCCACCTCGGTTATATCATAGCGGTGCTTAGGCGAAGCCCTGTTACGGTAGCATCATCATCACCGTCATCACGCCGTCGTGCTGACGAAACTCACCCTCGAAGCTCTACTGGACCGTGAGTTGGCGGGACGTCTCCGAGCTGAACGTGTGCAGATCACGGAGGTGCCATACCTTCGGTGCTAGATCAGTCGATCATGAAGACGTACGACTACATCAACCGCGTTGTCATAACGCTTCTGCTTATGGTCTACGAGGGTACAAAGACGATACTCTTCCCTCTCGTTGCTATGCATCACCATGATCTTGCATATGCGTAGGATTTTTTTTTTGAAATTACCGCGTTCCCCAACAGTGGTATCAGAGCCAGGTCTATGCATAGATGTTATATGCACGAGTAGAACAAAAAGGAGGTGTGGGCGTGGGTATATACATATTGCTTGCCGTCACTAGTTGATTCTTGATTCAGCGGCATTGTTGGATAAAGCGGCCCAGACCGACATTACGTGTACGCTTACGCGATACCAGTTCTACCGACGTGCTTCGCACACAGGTGGCTAGTGGGTGTTTGTTTCTCCAACTTTAGTTGAATCAGATTCAATAAACAGGGTTCTTTCTGAAGATCAAAAAGCAATCACTATACAACGTTGTGGTTTTTCATGCGTATGTAAGAATGGATCTTGCTTATCCCGTAGCAGCCACGTAAAACTTGCAACAACAAAGTAGAGGACGTCTAACTTGTTTTTGCAGGGCATGTTGTGATGTGATATCGTCAAGACATGATGCTGAATTTTATTGTATGAAATGATCATGTTTTGTAACACATTTATCGGCAACTAGAAGGAGCCATATGGTTGTCACTTTATCGTATGAAATGCAATCGCCATGTAATTGCTTTACTTTATCACTAAGCGGTAGAGATAGTCGTGGAGGCAATGGTTGGCGTGACGACAATGATGCATCGATGGAGATCAAGGTGTCAAAGCCGGTGACGATGGTGATCATGACAGTGCTTGGAGATGGATATCAAAGGCACAAGATGATGATGGCCATATCATATCACTTATATTGATTGCATGTGATGTTTATCCTTTAAGCATCTTATTTTGCTTAGTTCAGCGGTAGCATTATAAGATGATCTCTCACTAAATTTCAAGGTATAAGTGTTCTCCCTGAGTATGCACCGTTGCTAAAGTTCGTCGTGCCGAGACACCACGTGATGATCGGGTGTGATAAGCTCTACGTTCACATACAACGGGTGCAAGCCAGTTTTGCACACGCAGAATACTCGGGTTAAACTTGACGAGCCTAGCATGTGCAGATATGGCCTCGGAACACTGGAGACCAAAAGGTCGAGCGTGAATCATATAGTAGATATGATCAAGATAGTGATGTTCACCATAGAAAACTACTCCATCTCACGTGATGATCAGACATGGTTTAGTTGATGTGGATCACGTGATCACTTAGATGATTAGAGGGATGTCTATCTAAGTGGGAGTTCTTAAGTAATTTGATTAATTGAACTTTAATTTATCATGAACTTAGTATTTGATAGTATTTTGCATGTCTATGTTGTTGTAGATAGATGGCCTGTGCTGTTGTTCCATTAAATTTTAATGCGTTCCTAGAGAAAGCTAAGTTGAAAGATGATGGTAGCAACTACACGGACTGGGTCCGTTACTTGAGGATCATCCTCATTGCTCCATAGAAGAATTACATCCTGGAAGCACCGCTAGGTGACAAATGCGCTGCAGGAGCAACGCCAGATGTTATGAACACCTGGCAGAGCAAAGCTGATGACTACTCGATAGTTCAGTGTGCCATGCTTTACGGCTTAAAACCGGGACTTCAACGACGTTTTGAACGTCATGGAGCATATGAGATGTATGAGGACATGAAGTTAATATTTCAAGCAAATGCCCGGATTGAGAGATATGAAGTATCCAATAAGTTCTACAGCTGCAAGATGGAGGAGAATAGTTCTGTCAGTGAACATATACTCAGAATGTCTGGGTACCACAACCATTTGACTCAGCTGGGATTTAATCTTCATGATGATAGTGTCATTGACAGAGTTCTTCAATCACTGCCACCAAGCTACAAGAGCTTCGTGATAAACTATAATATGCAAGGGATGGATAGGATGATTCCTGACCTCTTCACAATGCTAAAGGGTAAAGGGAAGAAGGGAACTTCAAGAAGAACAGCAAGCCAGTTGCTGCGCAAGTGAAGAAACCCAAGTCTGGAGCTAAGCCTGAGAGTGAGTGCTTCTACTGCAAAGGAACTGGTCACTAGAAGCGGAAATGCCTCAAGTATTTTGGCGGAGAAGAAGGATGGCAAAGTGAAAGGTATATTTGATATACATGTTATTGATGTGTACCTTACTAATGCTCGTAGTAGTGCCTGGGTATTTGATATTGGTTCAGTTGCTAACATTTTCAACTCGAAACAGGGGCTACGGATTAAGCGAAGATTGGCTAAGGATGAGGTGACGATGCGCATGGGAAATGGTTCCAAAGTCGATGTGATCGCCGTCGGCACACTACCTCTACATCTACCATCGGGATTAGTATTAGACCTAAATATTCGTTATTTGGTGCCAGCGTGAAGCATGAACATTATATATGGATCTTGTTTGATGCGAGACAGTTATTCATTTAAATCGGAGAATAATGGTTGTTCTATTTATATGAGTAATATCTTTTATGGTCATGCACCCCTCATGAGTGGTATATTTTTACTAAATCTTGATAGTAGTGATACACATGTTCATAGTATTGAGGCCAAAAGATGCAGAGTTGATAATGATAGTGCAACTTATTTGTGGCACTGCCGTTTAGGTCATATTGGTGTAAAGAGCATGAAGAAACTCCATTTTGATGGACTTCTGGAATCACTTGGTACTTGTGAACCATGCCTCATGGGCAAGATGACTAAAACTCCGTTCTCTGGAACAATGGAGCGAGCAACAGAGTTATTGGAAATCATACATACAGATGTACGTGGTCCAATGAACATTGAAGCTCGCGGCGGTCCAATGAACAGAGTTATTGGAAGCCATGACGGATACTAGTGGGATGGTCCCTGCGATCGAAAGTGATCGGATAGGAGGAGCATGGATTGAACTTTGGGGCGACTGGCTCCAACGCATATATGTCCCTGAGCGCACGCTTCCGCTCCCTCTTGGGGATGTGGGTTGCGTATATCATGTTCACCGTCCGCACTTGTGGGGGAAACCTCTTCTGTCCTCCGGTGTGTGGCTGCCGGAGCTCCTCCTTGTCATCGTTATGTGGCCCCTTGTCCTTGTTTTCGGCAATTAACTTGCCGGCCTGCTTGAACACCCAACAATCCCTGTTGGTGTGATTAGCTGGCTTTTCTGGGGTGCCGTGTATTTGACACGAGCGATCGAGTATACGGTCCAAGCTGGACGAACCTAGCGTACTTTGTTTGAATGGCTTTTTCCGCTGACCGGGTTTAGAGCCTTTGAATCCGGTATTGACTGTCGTATCCTTGGTATTATCGTTGTTAATGCGGCGCTTATGTTTGTTGCGACGTGGCCTGCTATTGCCGTCCTTGGTATCCGAAGTACCATGGTTCTTTGATATATTATTACTGCGAGCCAGCGAGCTGTCTTCTCCCGCACAAAAGCGGATCATGAGTGTCGTGAGGGCTGCCATAGATTTTGGCTTTTCCTGACCAAGGTGCCGGGCTAGCCATTCATCGCGGATGTTGTGTTTGAAAGCCTCTAGGGCCTCTGCATCCGGATAGTCGACGATTTGATTTTTCTTTGTTAGGAACCGAGTCCAGAATTGCCTAGCCAATTCTTCTGGCTGCTGAATTATGTGGCTCAAGTCATCAACATCTGGTGGCCGCACATAAGTGCCCTGAAAGTTGTCGAGGAATGCGGCTTCCAGATCTTCCCAACAGCTAATGGACTCTGCTGGCAAGCTGTTAAGCCAATGCCGCGCTGGTCCCTTGAGCTTTAGTGGGAGGTATTTGATGGCGTGTAAGTCATCACCGCGGACCATGTGGATGTGGAGGAGGAAATCCTCGATCCATACCGTGGGATCTATTGTGCCGTCGTATGATTCAATATTTACAGGTTTTAAACCTTCTGGGATTTGATGATCCATTACTTCGTCTGTGAAGCATAAGGGGTGTGTGGCGCCTCTGTATTGGGCTATATCACGACACAGCTCAAATGGGTCTTGCCGGCTGTGTTCGGCCCGGTCGGATTTACTTTTACTGTATCCGGCTTGACGTTTATCGTCTCGCATAGTGGCGCGCCCTCGTGATCCGTAGATTGATCTTGCATGCTTTGCTTTGTCCTCCAATATGTCTCGCAGGTCTGGCGTATCTCCCCATGCCTTTTTATTTGAATGGTGTCGGGGTGCAGGCTGAGTTTTTGGCTGGAATGCCTCTCTATCGCGGCCACGAGGTGGCCGATCAGCCGCGTCATACGCTTCTTCCTCCAGTCAGGGTAGCAACCTGCATTTTGGGTAACTCTTGGAGGGGCGCTCGAGTTTATATTCCTCAGCCGCGAGGACTTCAGTCCATCTGTCAGCTAGCAGATCTTGATCAGCTTGAAGCTGCTGCTGCTTTTTCTTAAGGCTATTTGTCGTGGCTATAAGCCGGTGTTTGAAGCGCTCTTGTTCGACGAGATCCTATGGCACGGCGAATTCGTCGTTGCCCAGGCTTGCCTCGTCTTCGGAGGGGGGCATGTAATTATCATCCTCCGCCTCTCCATCTGCCGCTCGCTCAGGAGGGCTGGCTCCTCCATCTTCCTGCTCTAAATCTTGCTAAAGGGGATTGTTGTTGTCGTCGGCACTATCCGGAATGTTATTATCTCCTGTGCCAGTATCACCACTTTTGCTTTGGCGGGACTTAGAGCGGCGCCACTAACGTCGGCGCTTGGGTTGCTTCTTGGAGGGGTCATCCTCCGCTATCTCGTTGCCATTGCCTTCTTTGGGTGTATCCACCATGTATATATATCGTATGATGAGGTGGCTGTCCAGTGCCCTGTGGGCAGTGGTTCCTCTTCGTCTCCCGCATCGTCGTCCATACCGTCGATGTCTTCAGAGTCGAAGTCGAGCATGTCGGTTAAGTCATCGACAGTGGCTACTAAGTGGGTAGTGGGTGGGCCGCGAATTTCTTTGTCGTCCGCATCTCAGTCCTGCCGGACATAGTTCGGCCAGGATCCTCCTGACAAGGAGAGAGACCTTAATGAGTTCAGTATGTCGCCAAAGGGCGAGTGCTGAAAAATATCTGCGGAGGTAAACTCCATGATCGGCGCCCAATCGGATTCAATAGGAACGGGCGCAGGTGGCTCGGAGTTCATGGACGGAGAAGGATCCGGCAGTTTAACAACACGGCTCTCGTGCAAGGTAAGGTCGATGTTTGGCTCGATCGCCGCTGAGGGTAAGGCCTCCATGCCGGGTCCATCCACCCATCCATGGACGGCGCAACTTGCTCCGAATTGAGGGTTGGAGCGGCTGCCTGTGCGATCTCCTGAACACTGTCCGATGGTAGAGCTAAATCGTACTCATTGTGACCGCGCAACGCACAAGGCAGAGGCTCGAATCCGTCGAAGATCAAGTCTCCACGGATATCGGCCGTGTAGTTTAAGCTTCCATACCTGACTTGGTGCCCAGGGGCATAACTTTCAACCTGCTTCAGATGGCCAAGCGAATTGGCCCGCAGTGCAAAGCCGCCGAACACGAAGATCTGTCCGGGGAGAAAAGTCTCACCCTGGACTGCATCGCTATCAATGATAGTAGGAGCCACTACTAGGGAAAAGCCTACCAGCAGTGAGGGTTTTGGGCCTCTCAGTAGCGCGGGCACCGGCGCTACTAATAAGGCGCTACAGCTATAGCAGTAGCGCCGGTTGTCCCACGCTACTGCTATACATGAATAGCTGTAGCGCTCTTTGGGAAAGGGCGCTGCTGATATTAGCTGCAGCGCTGTTTGCTGGGACGCGCTACTGACAATGCGGCGCTACTGCTAAATTTCCCCCCTCGCTACTACTAGTTTATTTATTAGTTTTTTTCCTGCATATTTGTTTTGTATTTGAATAGGCTGTATACAATAATCTTTAGCATATCATACACATACAAATGTAATCATAGCATATACATACAATTAGTCTCATCAAATCATGTCATCATCATAATCATCATCCAACACAAAGTGGTCTCTCGTCATCATCTCGAAAATAGCGATACAAGTCTCGAATGATATGCAAATACATCGTCATCCATCTAAACAATGATATACGCGAGAAGAGCTATCACTTTGAGAACATGAGTTCGTATCCCTCTTTCACATTAGCGTGAACCTCTAAACTAACTACTGCCTGTCGCTCGGAAACCGGAAGGGCCTGACACTCCGGCCACTTGTCGTATATATACTCCTGGCATAGCACTTCTTCGCCATCTATGATCTATGCACCTGCATCATCACATGAGTCGATGATATGCAACATATATAGTTGAGCAACAAAAAGAGACAGACTTGGCAAAAATAAAAACAACATATCATAAGCATAAATAACAAAGTTCATCGTACCCCAAAATGCCCTAACTAGAGTGATTTTCGCTAGTCGAGGAGGAGGACGGTTTAATTACATCACAAATAAAGTTTCACCGTGCATAACTCAAAGTTTTTTCATACAGAAAGTATGGACTAAACGGACACATTGTCATATATCGACAATCACTCCAACATGTCGTTCCATCCATCCAAGTCAGGAAGATAGTCCCCGAGCCTAGTGAAAGGCTTCAGGTCGAGACGCTGAGAGGCTATCCATGTTCGGACGTCTTCCCGCGACATTTTTCCTTCTCCGTAGAACATCCTTGTTTTTCCGACGACCTCCTTCATGATGATTTGGGCAAGTTCGCGTTGGATGTTATAGAACTCAGCTCGAAGTCGATGATCCTCGATATCTCCTATGTCCTTTGCCCATTGCAGAATATGGGCATCGCCGGAAGAAGGTGCCATGCGAAGGTTCTGTTGATCCCGTCTGTACTCCAGCATGTGGTGTAGGACATAGAATCCATCATTAAGAGAATCGTCCGGTTGCTGGATGTAGCAGAAGTTGGTCTTATGGCCGAAGGCGACCCTGCCGCCCCTCATCTTCTTGTCCCTGACCTCTCCACCCAGTGATTGGTAGTGATACATAGCACTGTCGAGAACATCCTTGATGTGGGTGTAATCCTTTTTGTGAATGTTCTTCGACGTGTCCATGTAAAGAGCGTGGGAGAATCGGGGGTAGAGGATGATGAAGACGGCGCGCCCGCCGCTGCGCAAAATAAGTCCTCAAATTAATTAGCTTCCACCGTGCAAATGAATGATTGAAATCGAAGGAAGGATAGCAGCGCGGATGACTTACATGGGATGATAAGGCACGAGAATTGCCCCCTTGTCCTTATTGGTGAGCATGAAACGGACGATGTAATCCCTTGCGTATTCACGGTGATTTGCGCAGACTCCCAAGAAACCCTCGTGCATGTAGTACGGGTCAGCGACACAGATATGAGATATCTGCTCAACCCCGATTATGTAGTTCATGTGCAAGGAATAAAGGTGGACAAACGTAAAATCCAGCTTCTTCACGTGAAACATGTCGAGTATGTAATCGAATCGAAGGAAGAACTTATCCGCGGGGAAGCTGTCAACGTACGACATTTGCCGCGGAACGTTAACCACGTAGAGTGGGTATCCTGGATCTTTTGAGGCGATGAGGTCTTTCTCTACCCGCAGTACATCGTCATGAAGTCTCTTTATATCGCCGAATCTGGCCCGTAGCGCTGTTGCAGGTAGGATTGGTTGACCGGGGATATGCCATTTATCCGCATCGGGGATATCTATACGGTCCTGAAGCTGAGGCCGCTGAGGCAGCTGGATCATAGAAACAGCTTTTTTGCCATTCCTCGCTCTCTTCCTAAACTTCTTTACTACCGGAAGGTCGTCCATAATATGTTGAGACGGCAATTCAGGCACCGACTCATGACGCTCAAACCCTGAGGAGGCATACTGTTCAGCAACGCCATCGGCGTCCTCATCCTCATCCATGGCGACGTCATTAGCGACTAATGGAGCCTCCTCCTTACCCCGTCCGCTATCACCCAACCCGACACCCGACGATAATTGGGTAGGTGGGGTGTTGATGTTCATACCTTGCTGAGGCTGCGTGCTCGTGGGTGTGCTCCCGGCCGCCTCCAGACGAAGCAGACTCTTTGGCCACAACAGGACCCACCCAGCATTGCAACAATCACCAAGCCGCCGCGGTGTCTCGTCGTCATCCCCCAGTAGTACTGGAGGCGGCAAATTCTCGTGGCCCAGTTTGACACTGGCCACGGAAACCTTGAAGACGTTCGGGGGGATCGGTCGGCTGTGGAACAATGGTTCCTTCGGCTCCATTATCGTCGCCTTCCCCATGTCCACCTTCTGGTCGCCGATGGTGTACAATATGGTGCACGGGGTTTCGTCGGCCTGCAAAGAAAAGCCTGCGATGTGAGACATCCGAAAGGCAACGAAAACGGGAGATTATACATTTATATTGAAGGGGGCCGGGGTGACAGATACCGTGAGGGCGTCGAGCTCAGCCTAAGATGAAGCACCGCCTAGCACGTCAGGTGCGGGAGCAGGTGCAGCTGCAGGTGCTGGTGCAACGCTAGTCGAGCTGCTCCCCGCCAAGAAGTCAGCAAGAGGAAAGTCCGCTGCATCTTTTTTTGGATTTTGCCTGGTCCAATTGAAAACGGCCGGAACCAAGGTAGTAGAAATATCTAAAGCCACCTGTTTTGCGGCAGCTACCGCTGTTGCGACTGTCTCAGTTGATTTCTTCTCAACCGCAATCTCAACCCTCTTGTCGATGTTTTCTTCATTTAACCTCTGTCTTTCCTTTCTCTCCTCCGTGGTCTCACGGTAGTACTTCTTCCACGTGGCGCCGTCTCCGACATCGTGCACGCGTGCATACGACGGTCGAGTATCCACCGGTTGTTGTTTCAATATGTTCAACGCCCGGTTGAATGGAGTGTCCCACTTGGGCCTCGCCAATGCCTCAGACGGCGAGTCGCTTTCGGCCGCAATCCTGTGCTGCTCTCTCTGCAAAAGGCACAACGATCGTTTACAAATATGACTAACGTGTGCAGTCGAATTGATCAGAAACTAAAATTACCAGCAGTCTCATGAACTCCATAATGACCGGTGTTGTCTCGTAAACCTTTTTCACTGGGTCCCAACGGTGCCGGGCCTTGAGGACGACACGCTCCTGCGGGACGGTGAACTCCACCAAGGGGTCTAGGATGCCCAGACTCGCGGCTTCCGCATCCTCCTTGGCCCATTTGGACCTCTTTCCGCCGTAACCACGGCTTCCAAGGTGGTGTCTCCCAATGTTCCTCTCTTGAAGCCCCTTCATGTACTTAGACTTTTTTTGGCATCTTCGGCCTCACAAGCCTCCTTGAATATTTGAAACTGCTCTTCCGTGATTGTCGGATTATCCTTTACAATCTCGGATTAGGGTTCCTTCTTGTCGATGATCCTTGCTTTCACTTGATTTTTTCAGGCGGCCACCGCGTCGCTAAACTTGGTCATGGCGTGTTTGTTTATCTTCTTCATTGCCGGGTCTTCATCTGGATCTTTATAATCCTTCTCATTCCAGCCCAGGAACAAGAATATCTAGTGAAACTTCTTTAGGAGGGAGCTCCTCATATTTTCTATCTTCTGTAGTTTCTCATCGTTGATGGTGGCGGTTGTCTGTACGATGAAGCCTATTTGATTGCCGTAGCATCGACGCGCTTCCTCGGGCGCCGTTGGCTCAAAATGGCCGTCGTCCACCTCCGTGACCACCACTCTAGTAGTCCTGAGTTTGTTAGGAACCCGTTGCCTCTTTGCTTTCGGTTATACACCGGCTCCGCTCCCTGAGGCAGCGCCGGTCTCAGTCTCAGCGCCGGTCTCGATGCCGGTCTGAGTCTGAGCGCCGGTCTCAGTCTCAGCACCGGTCTGCGTGTCGGTCTCAGTCCCCGATGCCACCGGTGGACCCAGCAATAACATCGGTTGATCATCGGTAAGGCTAAAAAATTCGTCTGCCGCCCGGTAGGCGTCGTCGCAATCACCAGAACCCTGTCCTTCATCGTTGCTAGCCATGTTTCCTATGATTAAATCTAGTCAATTAATTCTAGACCTAATAAAATGAATAATGACATAAAAAAGGCCTATTGTTTTGCAGGAATGTTGACTCCTTCCTGGTGCGGCAAATCACGGGCACTCGATATGTCCTAGTTTGTAGCACAAGTCATGCCGAAATTCACGGAAAATTTCGGCATGAGCTTTGCTAAAAAGTGGACAAATCGAGAACCTGAAATTTGCTGGAAAAGAAATGAATCAACATTCCGGCAAAACATAGGCCACTAAGCATCATTCCCTGCAAATAGTGTCCAAATATACACGAGCAACCACATGTGCAAACAGTGTAGAAGAAAATTCATTTAACTACTAATAGAACAAAATTCAGTTAACTTTAGTGCTCTATAATGATGAAAGGAAAAAAATTCAGTTAACTACTAATTTCATTCATTTAGGTTATTCATTTAACATCACCTAATTAACCTACTGTACCAATACTACTAGCAGCACTACTAACCTAATTAACCTAGCAAAACTCTAGTGCCCTAACTGAAAAACATCTAATTTTTTCTCTAAAATACAGAGAGAGATGAGTGAGGGGAGGGGTGGGGGACTTACAGAGAGGGGAGATACGGTGGCGGGGAGGTGCTCGGTGACGGAGGCAGGGGCGGAGAGGGCGGGCTCGGGCACGGGCAAGGGCGGGCTCGGGCGGTGGTGAGGTGGAGGGCACCGACGGTGACGTGGAGGGTGGCCTTGGGCGGCGGTGGTGAGGCTGAGGGCGGCCTCGGGCGGCGGCGGTGAGGAGACAGCTGCGAGGGTAAGGGACGATTTGGGGAAGAATTGGTGGTCGGGGGCGGGGTGGGGGGAAACCGCTGTTTAAGTGAAACGTAACGGTATCGCGTTTCCGGAAACGCACTATAGCTAAGTTATCTATAGCGCATTTACTGAAACCCACTACTGCTATTCCTTTCTCCTTTTTTCCCTTTTTTCTTTTATTTTTCTTTACATTTTATTTTTTCCCTTTCTCCTTTTTCTATTTCTTTCATTTTCATTTACTTTTCTACTTGTTCTTCACTTTATTTTATTTCCGTTAGCAGCAGAGCTTTACACGTAAGCGCGCTGCAGCTAAGGAGATTAGCAGTAGCGTTGGGCCATTATACGCGCTACTTCTAGGTTGGGCTAGCCATGTGCGCCCAGTTCAAACGTAGCAGCAGCGCTTTTCGCTAGTACGCGCTACTGCTAAAGTCATAGCAGTAGCGCGGTTTATTTACGCGCGCTGCTACTAAGTAGCAGCAGCGCTTGATTTTGTACAGCGCTACTGGTAAAATTCTGTGTATAGGCTTTTCCCTAGTAGTGAGCCATCAAGCCTAACGGCGACGACACAGAGGAACTCTGAATGAAAGCACCAACGTCGGTGTCAAAACTGGCGGATCTCGGGTAGGTGGTCCCGAACTGTGCGTCTAAGGCGGATGGTAACAGGAGGCAGGGGTTTACCCAGGTTCGGGCCCTCTTGATGGAGGTAAAACCCTACGTCCTGCTTGATTAATATTGATGATATGGGTAGTACAAGAGTAGATCTACCACGAGATCAGAGAGGCTAAACCCTAGAAGCTAGCCTATGGTATGATTGTATGTTGTCCTACGGACTAAAACCCTCCGGTTTATATAGACACCGGAGAGGCTAGGGTTACACAAGGTCGGTTACAAAGGAGGAGATACACATATCCGTATTGTAGCTTGCCTTCCACGGCAAGTAGAGTCCCATCCGGACATGAGATGAAGTCTTCAATCCTATATCTTCATAGTCTAACAGTCTGGCCAATGGAGATAGTCCGGCTGTCTGGAGACCCCCTAATCCAGGACTCCCACACCTATGCTTCAGCCATAGGCTCTATCATGTATGCAATGTTGCTTACCAGACCAGATGTGTGCCTTGCTATAAGTTTAGCAGGGAGGTACCAAAGTAATCTAGGAGTGGATCACTAGACAACGGTCAAGAACATCCTGAAATACCTGAAAAGGAGTAAGGATTTGTTTCTCGTATATGGAGGTGACAAAGAGCTCATCGTAAACGGTTACGTCGATGCAAGCTTTGACACTGATCCGGATGACTCTAAGTCACAAATCGGATACGTGTTTTTATTAAATGGTGAAGCTGTCAGTTGGTGCAGTTCCAAGCAGGGCGTCGTGGCGGGATCTACGTGTGAAGCGGAATACATAGCTGCATCGGAAGCAGCAAATGAAGGAGTCTGGATGAAGGAGTTCATATCCGATCTAGGTGTCATACCTAGTGCATCGGGTCCAATGAAAATCTTTTGTGACAATACTGGAGCAATTGCCTTGGCAAAGGAATCCAGATTTCACAAGAGAACCAAGCACATCAAGAGACGCTTCAATTCCATCCACGATCAAGTCAATGAGGGAGACATAGAGATTTGCAAGACACATACAGATCTGAATGTTGCAGACCCGTTGACTAAGCCTCTCTCACAAGCAAAACATGATCATCACCAAGACTCCATGGGTGTTAGAATCATTACAATGTAATCTAGATTATTGACTCTAGTGCAAGTGGGAGACTGAAGGAAATATTCCCTAGAGGCAATAATAAAGTTGTTATTTATATTTCCTTGTATCGTGATAAATGTTTATTATTCATGCTATAATTGTATTAACCGGAAACTTAGTACATGTGTGAATATATAGACAAACAAATTTTCACTAGTTTGCCTCTACTTGACTAGCTCGTTGAGTCAATGATGGTTATGTTTCCTTACCATAGACATGAGTTGTCATTTGATTAACAGGATCACATCATTAGAGAATGATGTGATTGACTTGACCCATCCGTTAGCTTAGCACGATGATCGTTTAGTTTGTTGCTATTGCTTTCTTCATGACTTATACATGTTCCTATGACTATGAGATTATGCAACTCCCGAGTACCGGAGGAACACTTTGTGTGCTACCAAACGTCACGACGTAACTGGGTAATTATAAAGGTGCTCTACATGTGTCTCCGATGGTACTTGTTGAGTTGGCATAGATCGAGATTAGGATTTGTCACTTCGATTGTCGGAGAGGTATCTCTGGGCCCTCTCGGTAATGTACATCACAATAAGCCTTGCAAGCAATGTAGCTAATGAGTTAGTTACGGGATGTAGCATTACAGAACGAGTAAAGAGACTTTCCGGTAACGAGATTGAACTAGGTATTGAGATACCGACGATCGAATCTCGGGCAAGTAACATACCGATGACAAAGGGAACAACATATACCATTATGTGTTTGACCGATAAAGATCTTCGTAGAATATGTAGGAGCCAATATGAGCATCCAGGTTCCTCTATTGGTTATTGACCGAGATGAGTCTCGGTCATGTCTACATAGTTCTCGAACCCGTAGGGTCCGCATGCTTAACGTTCGGTGACGGTCGATAATATGAGTTTATGTGTTTTGATGTACCGAAGGTAGTTCGGAGTCTAGGATATGATCAAGGACATGACAAGGAGTCTCGAAATGGTCGAGACATAAAGATCGATATATTGGATGACTATGTTTGGACTTCCGAAGGGTTCCGGGCAAGTTCGAATAAATACCGGAGTACCGGGGGGTTACCGAAACCCCCCGGGGAGTGTAATGGGCCTACTGGGCCTTATTGGAGAAGAGGAGGGGCGACCAGGGCAGACCGCGCGACCCCTCCCCCTCTAGTACGAATTGGACAAGGAGGGGGGCGCCCCCTTTCCTTTCCCCTCTCTTCTCCTTCCCTCTCTCCTACTCCTACTCTTGGAAGGGTTGGAGTCCTACTGCCGGTGGGAGTAGGACTCCCCTTGGGGCGCGCCTAGGAGGGCCGGCCTCTCCCCCTCCTCCACTCCTTTATATACGGGGAGGGGGGCACCCCATAAACACACAAGTTGATCATTGATCTTTTAGCCGTGTGCGGTGCCCCCTCCACCATAATCCACCTCGGTTGTATCGTAGCGGTGCTTAGGCGAAGCCCTGTTCTGGTAGCATCATCATCACCGTCATCACGCCGTCGTGCTGACGAAACTCTCCCTCGAAGCTGTACTGGATCGTGAGTTATCGGGACGTCTCCGAGATGAATGTGTGCACATCACGGAGGTGTCGTACGATTACATCAACCGCCTTGTCATAACGCTTCCGCTTACGATCTACGAGGGTACATAGACGATACTCTTCACTCGTTGCTATGCATCACCACGATCTTGTGTGTGCGTAGGAATTTTTTTGAAATTAATGCGTTCCCCAACAGATTGAACCCAAAGCTAAGCACTTCTCCCGTTGCAAGAAAGATCAATCTAGTAGGCCAAACCAAACTGATAGTTCGACGAGACTTGCAAAGATATTAAATCATGCATAAAAGATTTCAGAGAAGACTCAAATTTTGTTCATAGATAATCTTGATCATAAACCCACAATTCATCGGATCTCTTCAAACACACTGCAAAAAGAATTACATCGAATAGATCTCCAAGAGAATGAAGTAGAACTTTGTATTGAGATCCAAAGAGAGAGAATAAGCCACCTAGCTAATAACTATGGACCTGAATGTCTGTGGTAAACTACTCACACATTATAGGAGAGGCTATGGTGTTGATGTAGAAGCCCTCCGTGATCAATTCCCCCTATGGCGGAGCACCGGAAAAGGACCCAAGATGGGATCTCACGGGTACAGAAGGTTGCAGCAATGGAAATAGGGTTTCGTAGTGCTCCTCAATGTTTTTGGGGTATATGGGTATATATAGGAGGAAGATGTACGTCGGTGGAGCTGCGAGGGCCCACGAGGGTGGGGGTGCACCTACCCCCCTAGGCGCGCCCTCCTGCCTCGTGGTCTCCTCGTTTCTTTCTTGACGTCCGATATAGGTCTCCTAGATCACGTTTGTTCCAAAAATAACTCTCCCGAAGGTTGATTCCGTTTGATATTCCTTTTCTGCGAAACACTGAAATAGGCAAAAAACGGCAATTTGCACTGAGCCTTTGGTTAATAGGTTAGTCCCAAAAATAATATAAAAGGGTATATTAAAGCCCATTAAACATCCAAAACAGATAATATAATAGCATGGAACAATCAAAAATTATAGATACGTTGGAGACATATCACATCGCAACCCCAAACTTTGAGAAACGACAGCTTAGGTTTCTTGCCAAACCACAGTTCATACGGCGTCGTCTCAATGGATTTAGATGGTGCCCAATTTAACGTGAATGCAGTTGTGTCTAATGCATAACCCTAAAAAGGTAGTGGTAAATCGGTAAGAGACATCATAGATCGCACCATATCTAATAAAGTACGGTTACGATGTTCGGACACACCATTACGCTGTAGTGTTCCAGGTGGCGTGAGTTGGGATACTATTCCACATTGTTTCAAATGAAGACCAAACTCGTAACTCAAATATTTTCCTCCACGATCAGATCGTAGAAACTTTATTTTCTTGTTACGATGATTTTCCACTTCACTCTGAATTGAACTTTTCAAATGTTTCAGACTTATGTTTCATTAAGTATATATACCCATTTCTGCTCAAATCACCTATGAAGGTTAGAAAATAATGATACCCGCCGCGAGCCTCAACACTCATCGGACCACATACACCAGTATGTATTATTTCCAATAAGTCAGTGGTTCGCTCCATTGTTCCGGAGAACTGAGTCTTAGTCATCTTGCCCATGAGGCATGGTTCGCAAGCATCAAATGATTCATAATCAGGTGATTCCGAAAGTCCATCTGCATGGAGTTTCTTCATGCGCTTTACACCAATATGACCTAAACGGAAGTGCCACAAGGAAGTTGCACTATCATTATCAACTTTGCATCTTTTGGCATCAATAGTATGAATATGTGTATCACTGCGATCAAGATTCAATAAACCATTTATATTAAGTGTATGACCATAGAAGGTTTTATTCATGTAAACAGAACAACAATTATTCGTTGACTTAAATGAATAACCGTATTGCAATAAACATGACCCAATCATATTCATGCTCAACGCAATCACCAAATAACATTTATTTTAGGTTTAACACTAATCCAAAAGGTAAAACGAGTGTGCGAGTTACCTTGCCCTTAACTAGTCTCTGTTCATTTTGCAACTCCCGTTTCGAGTTACTAATCTTAACAACTGAACCTGTATCAAATACCCTGGGGTTACTATGAACACTAGTAAAGTACACATCTATAACATGTATATCAAATATACTTTTGTTCACTATGCCATCCTTCTTATCCGCCAAGTATTTGGGGTAGTTCCGCTTCCAATGACCATTCTTTTTGCAGTAGAAGCACTCAGTTGTAGATTTAGGTTTAGCTTTGGGCTTCTTTATGGGAGTGGCAACTTGCTTGCCATTCTTCTTGAAGTTCCCTTTCTTTCCCTTGCCCTTTTACTTGAAACTGGTGATCTTGTCAACCGTCAACACTTGATGCTTTTTCTTGATTTCTACCTTCGCCGATTTCAGCATTGTGAAGAGCTTGGGAATCATTTCCGTTATCCCTTGCATATTATAGTTCATCACGAAGTTCTAGTAACTTGGTGATAGTGACTCTAGAGAACTCTATCAATCACTATCTTATCTGGAATATTAACTCCCACTTGATTCAAGTGATTGTAGTACTTAGACATTCTGAGCATATATGCTCACTAGCTGAGCTATTCTCCTTCATCTTGTAGGCAAAGTACTTGTCAGAGGTCTCATACCTCTTAACAGGGGCATGAGTCTGAAATATCAATTTCAGCTCTTGGAACATCTCATATGCTCTGTGGCGTCCAAAACGTTTTTGAAGCCCCGGTTCTAAGCCGTAAAGTATGGCGCACTAAACTATCAAGTAATCATCATACCGAGCTTGTCAAACGTTCATAACACCTGCATCACCTCCTACAACGGGTCTGTCACCTAGTGGTGCATCAAGGACATAATTCTTCTGTCCAGCAATGAGGATAATCCTCAGATCACGGATCTAGTCTGCATCATTTCTACTATCATCTTTCACCTTAGTTTTCTCCAGGAACATATCAAAAATAAAACAGGGGAGCTATACGCAAGCTATTGATCTACAACATAGATATACAAATACTATCATGACTAAGTTTAGGGTAAACTAAGTTCAACTAATCATATTACTTAAGAACTCCGACTTTGATAGATATCCCTCTAGTCATCTAAATGATCACATGATCCACATCAACTAAACCATGTCCGATCATCACGTGAGATGGAGTAGTTTTCAATGGTGAACATCTCTATGTTGATCATATCTACTATATGGTTCACGTTTGACCTTTCGGTCTCCAGTGTTCCGAGGCCATGTCTGTACATGCTAGGCTCGTCAAGTTTAACCTGAGTATTCTACACGTGCAAAACTATCTTACACCCATTTTATGTGAACATAGAGCTTATCATACCCGATCATCACGTGGTGTCTCGGCACGACGAACTGTAGCAACGGTGCATACTCAGGGAGAATACGTATTGTTGGGGAACGTAGCAGAAATTCAAAATTTTCTACGCATCACCAAGATCAATCTATGGAGTAATCTAGCAACAAGGGGAAGGAGAGTGCATCTACATACCCTTGTAGATCGCTAAGCGGAAGCGTTCAAGTGAACGGGGTTGATGGAGTCGTACTCATCGTGATTCAAATCACCGATGATCCTAGTGCCGAACGGACGGCACCTCCGTGTTCAACACACGTACAGCCCGGTGACGTCTCCTACGCCTTGATCCAGCAAGGGGAGAAGGAGAGGTTGGGGAAGGCTCCATCCAGCAGCAGCACGACGGCGTGGTGGTGGTGGAAGAGCGTGGTACTCCAGCAGGGCTTCGCCAAGCACCGCAAGAGATGAGGAGGGACAGAGAGGTAGGGCTGCGCCAGGGAGATTGAATCGTGTCTATGGCAGCCCAAAACCTCAAGTATATATAGGGGGAGGGGAGGGGCTGCGCCCCCACCTAGGTTTCCACCCCTAGGGGTGGCAGCCAGCCCTAGATCCCATCTAGGGGGGCGGCCAAGGGGGGAGAGAGGGGGGCGCACCACTAGGTGGGCCTTAGGCCCATCTGAGCCTAGGGTTTGCCCCCTTCCACTCTCCCTTGCGCCTTGGGCCTTGGTGGGGGGTGCACCAGCCCACCTGGGGCTGGTCCCCTCCCACACATGGCCCATGCAGCCCTCCGGGGTTGGTGGCCCCACTTGGTGGACCACCGGGACCCTCCCGGTGGTCCCAGTACATTACCGATAAAACTCGAAACTTTTCCGGCGACCAAAACAGGACTTCCCATATATAAATCTTTACCTCCGGACCATTCCGGAACTCCTCGTGATGTCCGAGATCTCATCCGGGACTCCGAACAACATTCGGTAACCACGTACGTACTTTCCCTATAACCCTAGCGTCATCGAACCTTAAGTGTGTAGACTCTACGGGTTCGGGAACCATGCAGACATGACCGAGATAACTCTCCGGTCAATAACCAACAGCGGGATCTAGATACCCATGCTGGCTCCCACATGCTCCACGATGATCTCATCGAATGAACCACGATGTTAAGGACTTAATCAATCCCGTATACAATTCCCTTTGTCTAGCGGTACGATACTTGCCCGAGATTCGATCGTCGGTATCCCGATACCTTGTTCAATCTCGTTACCGGCAAGTCTCTTTACTCGTTCCATAACACATCATCCCGTGATCAACTCCTTGATCACATTGTGCACATTATGATGATGTCCTACCGAGTGGGCCCAGAGATACCTCTCCGTTTACACGGAGTGACAAATCCTAGTCTCGATTCATGCCAACCCAACAGACACTTTCGGAGATACCTGTAGTGTACCTTTATAGCCACCCAGTTACGTTGTGACGTTTGGCACACCCAAAGCACTCCTACGGTATCCGGGAGTTGCACAATCTCATGGTCTAAGGAAATGATACTTGACATTAGAAAAGCTTTAGCATACGAACTACATGATCTTGTGCTAGGCTTAGGATTGGGTCTTGTCCATCACATCATTCTCCTAATGATGTGATCCCGTTATCAACGACATCCAATGTCCATGGTCAGGAAACCGTAACCATCTATTGATCAACGAGCTAGTCAACTAGAGGCTTACTAGGGACATGGTGTTGTCTATGTATCCACACATGTACCTGAGTTTCCTATCAATACAATTCTAGCATGGATAATAAACGATTATCATGAACAAGGAAATATAATAATAACCAATTTATTATTGCCTCTAGGGCATATTTCCAACAGTCTCCCACTTGCACTAGAGTCAATAATCCAGTTCACATCGATATGTGATTAACACACAAGGTCACATCCCCATGTGACTAACACCCAAAGAGTTCTGGGTTTGATCATGTTATGCTTGTGAGAGATGTTTCAGTCAACGGGTCTGCAACATTCAGATCCGTATGTACTTTGCAAATTTTCTATGTCATCTTGTAGATGCAACTACTACGCTATATTTGGAGCCATTTCAAATAACTGTTCTACTTGGAGCTATTCTAAATTGTTGCTCCAGTATAGTATCCGGTATCTCTACTCAGAGCTATCCGGATAGGTGTCAAGCTTGCATCGACGTAACTCTTTACGTCGAACTCTTTATCACCTCCATAACCGAGAAACATATCCTTATTCCTCTAAGGATAATTTAGACCGCTATCTGGTGATCTACTCCTAGATTACCTTTGTACCCTCGTGCCAGATATGTGGCAAGGCACACATCAGGTGTGGTACTCAGCATGGCATACTGTATAGAGCCTATGACAAAAGCATAGGGGACGACCTTCGTCCTTCCTCTTTCTTCTGCCGTGGTCGAACTTTAAGTCTTAACTTCATACCTTACAACTCAGGCAAGAACTCCTTCTTTGACTGATCCATCTTGAACACCTTCAAGATCATGTCAAGGTATGTGCTCATTTGAAAGTACCATTAAGCGTTTTGATCTATCCTTATAGATCTTGATGCTCAATGTTCAAGTAGCTTAATCCAGGCTTTTCATTGAAAAACACTTTCCAAATAACCCTATATGCTTTCCAGAAATTCTACGTCATTTCTGATCAACAATATGTCAACAACATATATTCATCAGAAATTTTATAGTGCTCCCACTCACTTCTTTGGAAATACAAGTTTCTCATAAACTTTGTATACACCCAAAATCTTTGATCATCTCATCAAAGCATACATTCCAACTCCGAGATGCTTACTCCAGTCCTTAGAAGGATTGATGGAGCTTTGCATACTTGTTAGCATCTTTCAGGATTGACAAAACCTTCTGGTTGTATCACATACAACCTTTCCTCAAGAAAATCGTCGAGGAAACAATGTTTTGACATCCTATCTGCAAGATTTCATAAATAATGCAGTAATCACTAATATAATTCGAACAGACTCTTAGCATCGCTACGAGTGAGAAAATCTCATCGTAGTCAACTCCTTGAACTTGTCGGAAAACATCTTAACGACAAGTCGAGCTTTCTTAATGGTGATACTTACCATCATTGGTTGTCTTCCTTTTAAAATCCATATGTACCAAACAGCCTTACGACCATCAAGTAGTTCTTCCAAAGTCTACACTTTGTTTTCATATATGGATCCTCTCTCGGATTATATGGCCTCGAGCCATTTTGGAATCTAGGCCCACCATCGCTTCTCCATAGCTCGTAGGTTCATTGTTGTCCAGCAACATCACTTCCAAGACAGGATTACGTACCACTCTAAAGTAGTACGCATCCTTTTCATCCCACGAGGTTTGGTAGTGACTTGATCTGAAGTTTCATGATCACTATCATAAGCTTCCACTTCAATTGGTGTAGGTGCCACAGGAACAACTCCCTGTGCCCTGCCACACACTAGTTGAAGAGACGGTTCAATAACCTCATCAAGTCTCCACCATCCTCCCACTCAATTCTTTTGAGAGAAACTTTTCCTCGAGGAAGGACCCGATTCTAGAAACAATCCCTTATTGCTTTCGGATCTGAGACAGGAGGTATACCCAACTGTTTTGGGTGTCCTATGAAGATGCATTTATCCGCTTTGGGTTCGAGCTTATCAGCCTGAAACTTTTTCACATAAGCGTCGCAGCCCCAAACTTTTAAGAAATGACAGCTTAGGTTTCTCTAAACCATAGTTCATACGGTGTCATCTCATCGGAATTACGTGGTGCCCTATTTAAAGTGAATGTGGTTGTCTCTAATGCCTAACCCATAAACTATCATGGTAATTCGATAAGAGACATCATGGTATGCATCATATCCAATAGGGTGCAGTTATGATGTTCGGACACACCATCACACTATGGTGTTCCAGGCTGTATTAGTTGTGAAACAATTTCCACAATGTCTTAATTCTGTGCCAAACTCGTAATTCAGATATTCATCTCTATGATCATATCATAGATATTTCATCCTCTTGTCACGACGATCTTTCAACTTCACCCTAAAATTACTTGAACCTTTCAATAATTCAGACTCGTGATTCATCAAGTAAATATACTCAACATCTACTCAAATCATCTGTGAAGTAAGAACATAACGATATCCGCTACACGCCTCAGCACTCATTGGACTGCACACATCAAAATGTATTACTTCCAACAAGTTGCTTTCTAGTTCCATTTTACTAAAACGAGGCTTCCAGTCATCTTGCCCATGTGGTATGATTTGCATGTCTCAAGTGATTCAAAATCAAGTGAGTCCAAATGGTCCACTTGCATGGAGTTTCTTCATGCATATACACCAATAGACATGGTTTGCATGTCTCAAACTTTTCAAAACGAGTGAGCCCAAAGATCCATCAACATGGAGCTTCTTCATGCGTTTTATACCGATATGACTTACGTGGCAGTGCCACAAGTAGGTGGTACTATCATTACTATCTTATATCTTTTGGCATGAACATGTGTATCACTACGATCGAGATTCAATAAACCATTCATTTTAGGTGCAAGACCATTGAAGGTATTATTCAAATAAATAGAGTAACCATTATTCTCCTTAAATGAATAACCGTATTGCGATAGACATAATCCAATCATGTCTATGCTCAACGCAAACACCAATCTCGATGGTAGAGGGAGCGTGCGATGCTTGATCACATCAAGCTAGGGGAAAACCTCCAACACATATCGCCAGCTCACCTTTAGCTAGTCTCCGTTTACTCCGCAGCCTTTTATTTCGAGTTTACTAACATTTAGCAACCGAACCGGTATCTAATACCATGGTGCTACTAGGAGCACTAGTAAAGTACACATTAACACAATGTATATCCAATACACTTCTATCGACCTTGCCAACCTTCTCATCTACCAAGTATCTAGGGTAATTCTGCTCCAGTGGCTGTTCCTCTTATTACAGAAGCTCTTAGTCTTGGGTTTTGGTTCAACCTTGGATTTCTTCACTAGAGGAGCAGCTGATTTGCCGTTTCATGAAGTATCCCTTCTTGTCCTTGCCCTTCTTGAAACTAGTGGTTTCACCAACCATCAACAATTGATGCTCCTTCTTGATTTCTACTTTTGTGGTGTCAAACATCGCGAATATCTCAAGGATCATCATATATGTCCCTGATATATTATAGTTCATCACGAAGCTCTAGCAGCTTGGTGGTAATGACTTCGGAGAAACATCACTATCTCATCTGGAAGATCAACTCCCACTCGATTCAAATGATTGTTGTACTCAGACAATCTGAGCACAAGCTCAACAATTGAGCTTTTCTCCCTTAGTTTGCAGGCTAAGAAAATCGTCGGAGGTCTTATACCTCTTGACGTGGGCACGAGCCTGAAATCCCAATTTCAGCCCTCGAAACATCTCATATGTTTCGCGACGTTTCAAAACGTCTTCGGTACCTCAACTCTAAACCGTTTAACTGAACTATCACGTAGTTATCAAAATGTGTATGTCAGATGTTCGCAATATCCACAGACGACGTTCGAGGTTCAGCACACTGAGCGTTGTATTAAGGACATAAGCCTTCTATGAAGCAATGTGGACAATCCTCAATTTACGGACCTAGTCCGCATAATTGCTACTATCAACTTTCAACTAAATTTTCTCTAGGAACATATCTAAACAGTAGAACTGAAGCGCGAGCTACGACATAATTTGCGAACACCTTTTGACTATGTTCAGGATAATTAAGTTCATCTTATGAACTCCCACTCAGATAGACATCCCTCTAGTCATCTAAGTGATTACATGATCCGAGTCAACTAGGCCGTGTCCGATCATCACGTGAGACGGACTAGTCATCATCGGTGAACATCTTCATGTTGATCGTATCTACCATATGACTCATGCTCGACCTTTCGGTCTCTTGTGTTCTGAGGCCATGTCTGTACATGCTAGGCTCGTCAAGTCAACCTAAGTGTTTCGCGTGTGTAAATCTGGCTTACACCCGTTGTATGTGAACGTAAGAATCTACCACACCCGATCATCACATGGTGCTTCGAAACGACGAACTTTCGCAATGGTGCATAGTTAGGGGGAACACTTTCTTGAAATTTTAATGAGGGATCATCTTATTTACTACCGTCATTCTAAGCAAATAAGATGTATAAACATGATAAACATCACATGCAATCAAATAGTGACATGATCTGGCCAAAATCATATTGCTCCTTTTGATCTCCATCTTCGGGGCTCCATGATCATCATTGTCATCGGCATGACACCATGATCTCCATCATCATGATCTCCATCATTGTGTCTCCATGAAGTTGTCTCGCCAACTTATTACTTCTACTACTATGGCTACCGGTTAGCAATAAAGTAAAGTAATTATATGGCATTGTACAATGACACGCAGGTCATACAATAAATAAAGACAACTCCTATGGCTCCTGCCGGTTGTCATACTCATCGACATGCAAGTCGTGATTCCTATTACAAGAACATGATCAATCTCATACATCACATATCATTCATCACATTCTTCTTGGCCATATCACATCACATAGCATACCCTGCAAAAACAAGTTAGACGTCCTCTAATTGTTGTTTGCATGTTTTACGTGGCTGCTATGGGTTTCTAGCAAGAACGTTTCTTACCTACGCAAAAACCACAACGTGATATGCCAATTGCTATTTACCCTTCATTAGGACCCTTTTCATCGAATCCGATCCGACTAAAGTGGGAGAGACAGACACCCGCCAGCCACCTTATGCAACTAGTGCATGTCAGTCGGTGGAACCAGTCTCACGTAAGCGTACGTGTAAGGTTGGTCCGGGCCGCTTCATCCCACGATGCCGCCAAATCAAGATAAGACTAGTAACGGCAAGATAATTAACAATATCGACACCCACAACTACTTTGTGTTCTACTCGTGCATAGTAACTACGCATAGACCTAGCTCATGATGCCACTGTTGGGGAACGTAGCAGAAATTCAAAATTTTCTACGCATCACCAAGATCAATCTATGGAGTAATCTAGCAACAAGGGGAAGGAGAGTGCATCTACATACCCTTGTAGATCGCTAAGCGGAAGCGTTCAAGTGAACGGGGTTGATGGAGTCGTACTCGTCGTGATTCAAATCACCGATGATCCTAGTGCCGAACGGACGGCACCTCCGTGTTCAACACACGTACAGCCCGGTGACGTCTCCTACGCCTTGATCCAGCAAGGGGAGAAGGAGAGGTTGGGGAAGGATCCATCCAGCAGCACCACGATGGCGTGGTGGTGGTGGAAGAGCGTGGTACTCCAGCAGGGCTTCGCCAAGCACCGCAAGAGACGAGGAGGGAGAGAGAGGTAGGGCTGCGCCAAGGAGATTGAATCGTGTCTATGGCAACCCAAAACCTCAAGTATATATAGGGGGAGGGGAGGGGCTGCGCCCCCACCTAGGTTTCCATACCTAGGGGTGGCGGCCAGCCCTAGATCCCATCTAGGGGGGGCGGCCAAGGGGGGGAGAGGGGGGCGCACCACTAGGTGGGCCTTAGGCCCATCTGAGCCTAGGGTTTGCCCCCTTCCACTCTCCCTTGTGCCTTGGGCCTTGGTGGGGGGCGCACAAGCCCACCTGGGGCTGGTCCCCTCCCACACTTGGCCCATGCAGCCCTCCGGGGCTGGTGGCCCCACTTGGTGGACCACCGGGACCCTCCCGGTGGTCCCGGTACATTACCGATAAAACCCGAAACTTTTCCGGCGACCAAAATAGGACTTCCCATAAATAAATATTTACCTCCGGACCATTCCAGAACTCCTTGTGATGTCCAGGATCTCATCCGGGACTCCGAACAACATTCGGTAACCACGTACATACTTTCCCTATAACCCTAGCATCATCGAACCTTAAGTGTGTAGACCCTACGGGTTCGGGAACCATGCAGACATGACCGAGATAACTCTTCGGTCAATAACCAACAGCGGGATCTGGATACCCATGCTGGCTCCCACATGATCCATGATGGTGTCATCGGATGAACCACGATGTCAAGGACTTAATCAATCCCGTATACAATTCCCTTTGTCTAGCGGTACGATACTTGCCCGAGATTCGATCGTCGGTATCCCGATACCTTGTTCAATCTCGTTACCGGCAAGTCTCTTTACTCGTTCCGTAACACATCATCCCGTGATCAACTCCTTGATCACATTGTGCACATTATGATGATGTCCTACCGAGTGGGCCCAGAGATACCTCTCCGTTTACACGGAGTGACAAATCCCAGTCTCGATTCGTGCCAACCCAACAGACACTTTCGGAGATACCTGTAGTGTACCTTTATAGCCACCCAGTTACGTTGTGACTTTTGGCACACCCAAAGCACTCCTACGATATCCGGGAGTTGCACAATCTCATGGTCTAAGGAAATGATACTTGACATTAGAAAAGCTTTAGCATACGAACTACATGATCTTGTGCTAGGCTTAGGATTGGGTCGTGTCCATCACATCATTCTCCTAATGATGTGATCCCGTTATCAACGACATCCAATGTCCATGGTCAGGAAACCGTAACCATCTATTGATCAACGAGCTAGTCAACTAGAGGCTTACTAGGGACATGGTGTTGTCTATGTATCCACACATGTACCTGAGTTTCCTATCAATACAATTCTAGCATGGATAATAAACGATTATCATGAACAAGGAAATATAATAATAACCAATTTATTATTGCCTCTAGCGCATATTTCCAACACGTATACCTTGAAATTTAGTGACGGATCATCTTATAATAATATCGTCGTACTAAGCAAAATAAGATGCATAAAAGATAAACATCACATGCAATCAAAATATGTGACATGATATGGCCATCATCATCTTATGCCTTTGATCTCCATCTCCAAAGCATCGTCATGATCTCCATCGTCACCGGCTTGACACCTTGATCTCCATCTCCAAAGCATCGTCATGATCTCCATCGTCACCGGCTTGACACCTTGATCTCCATCGTAGCATTGTTGTCGTCTCGCCAACTATTTCTTCTACGACTATCGCTACCGCTTAGTGATAATGTAAAGCAATTACATGGCGATTGCATTTCATACAATAAAGTGACAACCATAAGGCTCCTGCTAGTTGCCGATAACTTCTACAAACATGCTCATCTCATACAACAATTTATATCTCATCACGTCTTGATCATATCACATCACAACATGCCCTGCAAAAACAAGTTAGACGTCCTCTACTTTGTTGTTGCAAGTTTTACGTGGCTGCTACGAGCTTCTAGCAAGAACCGTTCTTACCTACGCATCAAGACCACAACAATTCTTCGTTAAGGGTGCTGTTTTAACCTTCAACAAGGACCAGCCATAGTCAAACTCGATTCAACTAAAGTTGGAGAAATCGACACCCGCCAGCCACCTGTGTGCAAAGCACGTCGGTAGAACTGGTCTCATGAGCGTGGCCATGTAATGTTGGTTCGGGCCCCTTCATCCAACAATACCGTCGAATCAAAGTAAGACATTGGTGGTAAGCAGTATGACTATTATCGCCCACAACTCTTTGTGTTCTACTCGTGCATATCATCTAGGCATAGACCTGGCTCGGATGCCACCGTTGGGGAACGTAGCATGCAATTTCAAAAAAAATCCTACGCTCACGCAAGATCTATCTAGGAGATGCATAGCAACGAGAGGGGGAGAGCATCTTCATACCCTTGAAGATCGCAAAGCGGAAGTGTTTAGCAACGCGGTTGATGTAGTCGTACACCTTCACGATCCGTCCCGATCAAGTACCAAACGTATGGCACCTCTATGTTCAACACACGTTTAGCTCGATGACGTCCTCGCCTTCTTGATCCACCAAGACAGGAGAAGTAGTAGATGAGTTCCGGCAGCACGACGGCGTGGTGACGGTGTTGGTGAAGAACAATCTCCGCAGGGCTTCGCCAAGCACTACAGTAACTATGACGGAGGATAAACTAGAGGGGACGGGGTTGCCGGCACACGGCTTGGTGATTCTTGATGTGTTCCAGGTGCTAGCACTGCCACTCTATTTATATGTTGAGTCCTGGGGTCGAAACTTGGAGTAAAAGCCTCCTCAAAGTCGGTTTTTCCCGCAAGGAAGAGTCCTTCTCGGACTTCTAGGACCAGACGCCACGGTGCTTGGTGTCTGGCCCAGACGTCATGGGCCTCGGCATTTGGCCCAGGGCCAGATGCCAGGCTCTCCGGCATTTGGCCCCTTGGCCTCCGCAAAACTCCTTTTGCACCGACCTAAAGCCCCGTGGGCTTCACCCCTTGGCCGGACCATATCATCCTATATATCAATCTTTACCTCCGGACCATTCCGGAGCTCCTCGTCATGTCCGTTATCTCATCCAAGACTCTGAACAACATTCGGTCATCAACATACATAACTCATATAGTACTATATCGTCAACGAACGTTAAGCATGCGGACGCTACGGGTTCGAGAACTATGTAGATATGACTGAGACACATCTCTGGTCAATAACCAATAGCGGAATCTGGATGCCCATATTGGCTCCTACATATTCTACGAAGATCTTTATCGGTCAAATCTTATGAGAACATACGTAATTCCCTTTGTCATCGGTATGTTACTTGCTCGAGATTCGATCGTCGTCTCCATACCTAGTTCAATCTCGTTACCGGCAAGTCTCTTTACTCGTTCCGTAATGTATCATCCCGCAACTAACTCATTAGTCACATTGCTTGCAAGGCTTATTCTGATGTGCATTACCGAGAGGGCCCAGGGATACCTCTCCGATACTCGGAGTGACAAATCCTAATCTCGATCTATGCCAACCCAAAAAAACACCTTCGGAGATACCTGTAGAGCATCTTTATAATCACTCAGTTATGTTGTGACGTTTGATAGCACACAAGGTATTCATCCGGTATCCGGCAGTTGCATAATCTCATAGTCATAGGAATATGTATAAGTCATGAAGAAAGCAATAGCAATAAAACTTAACGTTCATTATGCTAAGCTAACTGATGGGTCTTGTCCATCACATCATTCTCTAATGATGTGATCCCATTCATCAAATGACAACACATGTCTATGGTCAGGAAATTTAACCATCTTTGATCAACGAGCTAGTCAAGTAGAGGCATACTAGGGACACTCTGTTTGTCTATGTATCCACACATGTATCAAGTTTCCGGTTAATACAGTTCTAGCATGAATAATAAACATTTATCATGATATAAGGAAATATAAAATAGCAACTTTATTATTGCCTCTATGGCATATTTCCTTCAGTAATTTTTATGAGTTATTAGTGCATGCTCGATCAACCATTTTCAAATCAGTATTAGTTCTATATGTGTGCGTTATGTTTCCTTAATATGTTTCCTTAATATGATTGAAAGTGAATGGAGCCATTGATTTTTATATGACAATTCTTGGAGTTGAGTTTCTAATACACTAATTTATCAGTTCGCTTCAGCGAGTGATTCAAGGTAAACCAATAAACAGGAATTTTATGGACTTCTAGGCCATTTTTCCTTTGGTAACAGTTATTGTCACTCGCTCCTTCCATCTATATAGGGCCTAATGCGTTTTTCGAGGCTAGTTTTGACCAAATGTTAGAGCAATAATATATGACATGCAACTTACACAAAGCATACTGTCAAATTTGTATGTGAAAGGAGCTTTCAATGATATAATTTTCACATTATGCATGTCATGTACTAGTATTAATCTTGTCAATAGTTAAAGGCGGTCTTGAAAAACGCATTAGGCCCTATATAGATGGAAGGAGGGAGGAGTTCTGAACATTTTTTCAGTGCCACGATTAGGCTTCCAAAGGTTCAGAGAATGACGAAGAAGCCTTTTATATCACACACTATCTAACATAATGGATTGACAACGTTATAACAAATAATTTAAGAGGCTATGTTCGGGTTTGCTGTATCTCCACCATTTTGGGTTGGTCTGACGGCTAACCTAAACTGAATAGGGAATCAGGAGTACTTTAGTTGGTACTGAAAGTGATATGTTTACTTTCAAAGTTGAAAATGTTGCAAGTTTTGTCCTGGGATATTTAATGCTCCCTTTTCTTAGTATCTTCCAATCATACTATACATATTTAGTTTTTTACTATCTCTTGACAAGTGAACTGAATTATTCATGGAGAATCTGGTTATGGTAAATTTTATTATGGAGATTCATCCGATGTAATAGAATAGCTTTATTTGCTAAAATCAATAAATAACTATAGTGTTGCATGGGTACAACATGTAGAGTTTTACAAGTGAGAGTTACAGAAAGTCACTATTGCAAGAGGTAGCGACACTTATGCTATTACAAGGCCTAAGTCTCATTTAGGGCGTGTAAGCCGAGGAGGTAACCGAGGCTTGTGCGTGGGCCATCGACTTGAATCTTTAGTTGCTTCGCTCCTTGATGCACTCTCGTCGGGCATTTCCTGGTTCGCCAACGGGCGCCTGCAGGCGTTTCTAATTGGGCCAGCCCGTTCCCGTTTTCCTGTTTTTTGGAATGCAAAAAGTATGTGGCGACGGGGACTCGAACACGCGCCGCGATTGTTGCAAGCGCACAGCAATAGCAACCAGAATAGCCGCCCACAAGTGATTAGTTAGCTCTTTTTCTCTTTTTGACTCGTTCGTCAGCTCCGTTTCTTTTTTTATTCTTTTTTCTCATCTTTGTTTGTTTTCTTTAGTGTGCGTTATTTTTAATTTGATGATATTTTTCAGAATCGATGAACTTATTTTCAAATTCGTTGAACTTTTTCTGAAATTCGATGTACTTTTTTTCCAAATTGATGAACTTTTTTCAAAATCCATGACTTTTTTTAAAAATCAATGACCTTTTTCAAAATTTGATGAATTTTTTCAAATCCGATGAACTTTTTTTCAAATTCAATGAACTTTTTTCAAAAATGATGAACTTTTTAAAACAATGATGAAATTGCTTTCAAATTTGTGAACTTTTTTAAAGCATTGATGAAATTATTTTCAAATTTGTGAACTTTTTTCTCAAATTAGTGAACTTTATTCAATTTTCTTGAACTATTTTTGTTTCACGTGAAGTTTTTCAAATCTGTGAACTTTCTTCAAACTCACGAAATTTTCTTAAATTTGGGATCTTTTTGAAATTTCGTTACATTTTTCATTGCTTGTGAACTTTTTTGAATACGTGAACATTTCTTTTTGAAAACAAATTCGCAAACTTTTCTAAAATCTGTGAACTTTCATTTTTTTTGGGACCGCACATGCTACATTGTCCTTAATTACTATCGAGGTACTATCGGGCCAAAATTCTATCTAGCTCTAGTGGTTAGCGGGGCGACCTTAGAACTCACAGGCGTTTGTTTGAATCCTTGGCGCTGCATCTGTTTTTAGGATTTTTTGTCTGCTGGTGTAACGTTCGTGGGCCGGCCCAGCGAGGCACTGCTGCGAGCGCCAAGTTGGTTAGTTGGCGCTGAAGGCGCGGAGTAGGAGCTCCCCTCTCGTCGCTGACACAACCTTAGCAACCAGCTCATGGTGAAGACGAGGAGTAGAGACTGCCGTCATTGACGTGCCCACCGCTGAGCCCCTGATGGTGCACAACTCTGCGCTACTGCCACGATGCCGCACTCACCGGAGACAGGACGCACTGGGAGGAGGGAGAGCTCTCAACTGGTGAGTTATTCCATGTTGTCGTGGATACGGATTTTTTTTTGCGTGCCTGACCTCACTGTGCATGCCGATGTCCGACGAGGTGCAGCGGGATTGATCCCCTCGAAGTGCAGGCCATCGAATCACTGTATCTTCGTTATGGTATCGATGAAAAATTTCACCTCCACAAAGAATCAGATCAACAAAAAAACCTTGACACAACAACATAAACTCACCTGAATAATCGGATCTGCGAGGACAAAAATCTTTATGTTAGGAGTTAGGGTTCTGCCCGGTCTTGGCCGTAGGCAGTAGGGGAAGGAGGGGGCTGGGCGTGGCAATGAGCGGCCGCGCCGGCGGCTGGGCGCCGTTGCGGGAGAGGAGGAAGGCGGCGGCAGCGCAAGAAGCAGGGGGCGGCTAGGGTTCCGGCTCCTCTGGGAGCCGGGCAATAGAGATAATCTTCTTATTGATTAATTCCAAAAAGATTCTTACAGCCTATATTTATAACCTAGATAACTTGCAGAAGAATTAACCTAAGATAACTTGCATAAGAATTAACCTAAGATAACTTGTGGGCTAAGATTGCCCGGTGGGCCTAGCTAAACCGGCCATAACACTTCTCCCCGCCTACACAAACAGCTTGTCCTCGAGCTGTAAGGTGGGGAAGCGCTTGCGGAACTCCTGGAGGCGATCAACCAGCGTCAAACACCTTCTCGACAGCTGGGGCGGCCAGGTCGGCGGCGACGGTGTCCTCCGGAATGTAGTCTGCAACCTCCAGGTATAAGAGTCGCGGGCAGGCATGGCAGGGCGTGTAGGGCTCGTCGCAGTTGAAGCATAACCCTTGGCGACGACGCTCGAGCAGTTCGGCTGATGTGAGCCGGTGGAACTGCCGCGCCGCGGTCGCGACGAGGGGTGTTGCAGAAGCCTGCGCAGGCCGACCCTGCGCGAAATCCGGCCCGGGTAGCAACCCGGCGGTCCAGGATGGTGATTCCTGCTGGATGGCCACCGTGCGGCGCTCGAACGCGCGGGTGTAGTACATGGCCGTCTGAAGGTCTTGTGGCCCCTTCATCTCGACGTCCACGCGGATGTGGTCGGGAAGGCCGCCAACGAAGAGCTCCGCCCGCTGTAAGGCCGTCACACCAGGCGCGTGGCATGCTAGTGCCTGGAAGCGGTTGGCGAAATCCTGCACCGTGGAGGTGAACGGTAAGCGGCCCAACTCAGCCAAGCGGATCCCGCGTACCGGTGGTCCGAATCGAAGAAGACATAGCTCGCGGAAGCGATCCCACGGTGGCATGCCGCCCTCGTCCTGCTCGAGGGCGTAGTACCATGTCTGGGCGGCCCCGCGGAGATGGTAGGAAGCTAGCCAAGTGCGCTCCGACGCGGGCGTGCGTTGTCCACGGAAGAACTGGTCACATTGGTTGAGCCAGTTAAGTGGGTCGTCCGAACCGTCGTACGTGGCGAAGTCGATCTTTGCGAACCGGGGCGGCTGCTGGTGTGGCGCGCCCTGGCCCACTGCCTCGGCGGTACGGAGGGCTGATGACGGAGCTCGGTCCAGGGTGGAAGGGCCGGCGTAGTCCCCTGTGGCTCCCGACGCCTCGGGCTGCAACTGGAACCCTGACGGCGGCCGGGCCTCCGTGGAAGCTGACGGCGGCCCATGGAGCCAGCCAGGAAGTGGCGACGGTGACGAAGGGAAATGGACCTCTCGATTGGAAGGCCGCTCGGCGAGGACTGGCCCAGGCTAGGGTTGGGCGGGGGCGGTGGTGGAACCTGCACCGTTGCCGCCGGGAGGGATGGCGCGGTGAGGGACGGCGCGGGCAGCGGAGCCCAGGTCGGCCACTGCGGTCCCTGGGTGGTGGCGGGCGGCGCGGTTGGCGCCGCGAACGGCGTCGGCCACTGCGGCCAAGGCGGCGTCGAAGCCGCCGGTGGGGAAAGCGCCGTGTAGCCGCCGGTGGTGGCCGCCGGTACTGAGTACCATGGCAGCGCCTGCTAGCCCGCGGACGCGGCCGGATGAAGCGGTGGAGGCGGCCTGTACGGGCCTGCCAAGTAGTGGCGGATGCCCTAGACCGCGACGATCGGGTCGTTGAGCACGCCAGCCATGGCCTCCGGTGTGAACTACGGCGGCGCTGGGGGAGGCGACGACGGTGGTTGCTGGAGGGGGGTTTGTGGCTGGCCCTGGCCCGGCGTGGTGCCGAGTGCGGGGGAGATTGGCGCCGATAGGGAGGCCGTGGTGCCCGGCGACGCAGCGGCGGCGTTGGTGGAATTGGTGGCAGCGACGGTGGGGGAGGCGTTGGGCAGCGGCGGCTGCGGTGGTGGCGGGTTTGGAGGCGGTGAAGACATGGTCGAAACCCGGGTACCTGATACCAAGGTGTTAGGAGCTAGAGTTCTGCCCGGTTTTGGCCGTAAGCAGTAGGGGAAGGAGGGGGCTGGGCGTGGCGATGAGCGGCCGCGCCGGCAGCTGGGCGCCGTCGCGGGAGAGAAGGAAGGCGGCGGCAGCGCAAGAGGCAGGGGGCGGCTAGGGTTCCGGCTCCTCTGAGAGCCGGGCAATAAAGATAATCTTCTTATTGCTTAATTCCAAAAAGAGTCTTACAGCCTATATTTATAACCTAGATAACTTGCAGAAGAATTAACCTAAGATAACTTGCATAAAAGTTAACCTAAGATAACTTGTGGGCTAAGATTGCTCGGTGGGCCTAGCTAAACCGGCCATAACACTTTATAACCTCATGGCACTGCAAAAAAACGATAGAAAAATTATTTTTCGTAAATCTATGATAACCACTAGACGTTGACGAAAAATATAGAAGTCTTCAAGATCCAAGATTTCCCCACTTCTCAACGCTAAGATGGTTGTGCGTTAGTTGATCTTGGTCGTAGAACGATCGACAGTGTGCGCCCCAACAACGGTGGCAGGCCCAAGTTGGGCCAAATTAGAGAATGGACGGTTGCCCAGCCATTGAATATTTACTATTTAGTACTTTAGTTAAAAAGGAGTTGCGGGTTGGCCAAATGTTATAATAGGTTCTGTGTTTTCTCCTGTGGATCTGGGCCGAATTAAGTCATATTTCCTCCTGTGCGCTTTTACTGTTTCACTCTTTATATAAAAATGTGAAATTGCATGGCATTAATATAAACATGGAAAAATTATTATCATCATGTGCGATTAATTGTAAAATTGTCCTTTTGTGGCAAATACTATATGTCAATTTAATGATTCCACAAATTAATTTCTCTATTGGTCAATAATTTATAAAATGTCATACAGCCATACTTAATTTCATACATATGTGACATTGCCTGAGACTAATATGGAAAACATCTTTACATTTGGTACAGGACATATAAAATATGAGTTTTATTTATAGTAGTTACTATACCTGTTGACGTAGCATTATAGACTGTATTGTTACTCTTGCTACCATCAGGATAGATTTTTCCTATTCCTCGGTTTCCCCCTAGGTATATGGGGTATTTTAAGAAATGCGCATCTTTCTTCGTAGCAGGATCATGGGAAAGAATGGAAAAGACAATTTCACTATATTTCTTACCGAGAACAGGGCCTATCACAAGAATGTTTTTCTTATCGCGATGATAACTTTGGAAAGCAAACTCAGGAGTGCTATTAATTATTTTACATTATGAAATTATCGATGTTGAGGTGTATTAGTGCCTATGTTTTTTGCTTACAGATGGGTTCTCCGACACCATGGGGTGACAACACTCATTTTAAAGACATGTCCAACACAAGTAACATTGACACAAGTGACATTAATCATATAATGTGTAAGTCTGTCGCCTCACGCATTGACACAAGAGATATATTTGTGTACCACCCTCAACTTCTCAAGGATTATATGAATATCCCTAAAAAAGAATCTTCCTATATCCTAGGTTTACTAGTAGAATGCCCGTGCGTTGCCACGGGCTTCTGAAATCGTCAAAGATAGAGACACTATAACACGGTCCCAATTACATAATAATTTAAGTCCACTTAACTTTGTAATGTAAAGTGATAACAAAAAATAGCACATTAACAATGTGTACATATAAGGGATGATCCAACTAAAAATCTATTAAAAATTACTGAGATATACTTGATGCACTTAACAAATTTTGATGCTTCTATGTCTTTTTCTCCGTCTTCTTTCATCTGGCAGAAACAAACGTGCTAATAATATGTACCTTTTCACCCGCCCTATCTCATAGATGGTCATGAGCCAGCTGTAATTCCACAATGACCATAATATATATGTTTTACGATATTATATATTGTTTATATTATTAATTATAAAGTTTATGCAATTGGTCTTACACCATCCTGTAAGAAACATACCATCCTTCATAAAGCATTCCAAATCATCGTTTAATAACAAGGCATCTTCAATGTCCACGAACTTGGTTTTCTTGGGGCAGACATGATTGATTCGATGACTGTAATATCTCTAGGGATACAAACATAGTCTATCATCATGATACAAAAATGAGCCAAATTTGTATTAAAATGAGACAAATTGGCTGAATACAAAAGGCAATATGATGAAAGAAAGATCGATAATAACATTGAAAAGAATACCTTGTGCGATAACATTTAAATTGGCATACTTTTTTGGTTTTTATGAGATATCACCGCCTCCACATCATTATGTTGTGAAAAACTCGGTGAATTTTCGGCCCTTTTTAGCGTCACCCTTCTCCAACATAAACCAAGTATACTTTGTTTCTTCACTCAAAAATGTGTTTTTTGTGTGATATTTTGAATATATGGAATAAGTATAAAAAAGATCTATTTGGATGATCCATGTTTAATTAATATATCTATATCCTTTTTACTTTAATATATACTATCTTTTTTCGTACATCATTTTTGTAGGCATTTGTTTTCTTACAACAAAGGTTGCTGATCCAAGGCCCCAAGAAGCCCAAGCCCACTCGCATCATGGGCCAACCAGCACCCACCAACTCCTTCTCCTCACTCTCTCCACTCCCTTTCCACTCACGCACACAATCCAGATCACGGCGGAGTCACCCACACTCCCTCCGCTCTCGCCCCCACAGCCGCACAGCCGGCGGCCTCGTCTCCCACCGCCGCCGCCGCTTCTCCCTCGCACGCCTCGCCGGCACCTCTCCCTCACCTGCATCACCAGCGCCTCTCCCTCTCGGGCCGTTGTTGCCTCTCCGTTGGCCCCGTCGTTGTCGCCCCTGATGTGCCGCGGCGCCGTGACCCGGCCTCACAGGCACGACCAGGGTGACAACAGCTCCCCGACGCCGCTGCCCTCCGCAAGGAGCGACGACAGCTCGAAGCTCTGCGGCACGACGTGCGCTGAGCGACGCGCCGCAGGGGCACCGCCGCCTCAGCCACCGGCGTGGCCGACCATCCGTCCATGTCCCCATCGCTGCCGCCGGCCGGCCACACGACCTCACGCTCGTCCAACTCGAAGCACGCGCCGTCGTGGCCCGCCTCCGGCTGCTTCAGCAGGCTAAGAAACCGAAACGCCCCCCGCGCCCGACGACCTCGGCATCTCCATCGACCGTCTCAGCAAGCGCTACCTCGCTCGGCTCCCGCATTGCTAATGGTAAGCCCCTCCTTTTGCTCTCTTGGCCTGCTTGCTTGCTTGCGAGCCCCTCCTCTGAATTTGTTGGTTGGTTGCTTTCTTTCTTCAGCAAGCCAAGAAACAGGGAGTGCCGGCAGTAGTACTCTGAATCCATCAATGCAACTGAATCCAAACATGTGAATCAAGTTGTGGCAGGTATCTCTGCATGCTTAATTCACTCAATTTTTTGTGCAGTAGGAGTAGTTGCTAGAAATTTACTGAATTTTGTTTCCAGTAGATGCACTGAATTTCAAAGAAAGAGTACTCTAGGAGTACATGGAGTTGATGCACTGAATTTTGTTTGCAGTAGATGCACTGAAATTTACTGAATTTTGTTTGCAGTAGGAGTAGTTGCAGTTCTGAACTGCTAGGTGTACTTGTGGAAGCACTTCGCTGGTGCGCCGTATCTGATTGATTTGCAACTAAATTCTAGCCACTCTGAATTCTTAGTCTGAATGCACATCAAGGAGTATTTTTAAAAAGTACAGCAAGGAGTAGCATTTACGTGTTTAAAAAGCAATTCAGCTCGATTTCTGTGTGTATCCATACGCCCAATCCCGCTCTAATTCAGCCTACTCCCATCTCTAGATAAATAACAGTAGAATAATCTGTGAGTACTGTTATTTCACAATACACTGCCAATTTTCAGCGCCAAACCAGGGAAATTATGTCAAACGAATATGGCCTGAATTGTGACAGTACTGAAATCATGCAAACATGCCTAAAGGTTAAGTGTTTCACTACTGCACTGGGATTAAAGATTCAGTTGTTTTCTAGTCTAGTGACATTGTCATTGTAGTTTCAGTAGAAATGACCTTCTTCCTAACTAGTAACAGAGATGAAAGTTCATATAGTTGTGATATTTTTGGTGTAATATTATTGTTTACATGCTTATATTTTTTTGTTTTCTGCATGTTCAGAATTGCATGCTTTTGGGCTGCATCATAAAAACTTATCTAATGTAGAACACTCCAGTGGAGTCTAGTTTTACAACAACGGAGTGACCCAGGCAGTGTGCAAAATTTGTGCAGGAAAACAAAGCCGAGTTTAGATGCAGTAGATGATTGATTACAAAACAACAAAAGAATAATATATATAAGCAATCCAGCAAAAGGGAAAATAATGTCACATACAACAAAAATTGGCAACTTGCAAAGTCACAAATCCGAGGCAATATTATTAATATTTGACTTGTTCTATAAACATAATAAGGTTTAATTGCTAACATCGAAAGATAAGATATCTGTACAAGAACACCGAAGAGCACCAACTTATCTATAGCATAAGAGTAAATCCTCTGTCATATTTAAGAGCGGACTTCAGCCTGTAAGGACTTCCTTATAGACGATGTTCTTCATCGAGGTTTGTAAGGACAAGGTAGGTCGTTTTCGCTTCTTTGATTTACTGCTTTGCTTCTTGCCATTCTCCTTGTCCTTCTCCTTCTCAATGAGGATCTTTATATTTCTCTTCGCGGTGGCTCGAGACAATGCGACATAGAGTTGACCATGAGAAAACACCGGATTAGGTAGGTACACGCTAACAATCGGAATCCTCTGTCCTTGAGCCTTGTTAATCATCATAGCAAAGCTAAGCCTTACAAGAAATTGCTTCCTCTTGAACATGAATGGAAACATGTCGTTGTCAGACGGGCATAGGGGTATTCGAGGAAGGAATACCCTCCTACCTGCGTGTTGTCCGATCACGATTTCTGCGTCGATGGCGTTCCTCTCGAAACCTCGCACCACAAGCCTCGTCCCATTACACAGACCATTAGCCGGATCAATGTTCCTCAGAAGTATGACAGGGCAGTTGAGCTTCAGTTTGAGTGCATGCGGAGGCAAATCATTGGGAGTCAATCCACTTAGGAACTCAGGAGCATAGTAGCCATATGGGTCGTCTTCTGCACTGTCAAAGCTATGGTAGATTACTTCTTCCCCCTGAAAACGCTCTACCATGCGTATGTTTATCTTGTCGACGTTGTCGTTTGTGGTGGAGAGGATTGCGCGTGAAGTCATGTAATTCGGATCAGACATGTTGTCATCTAGTCTCGGAAACACATGGTCAATCAGCTTCTCCAGGTCGTCACCCTCGCCTGTAGACGACACACAAATATCTTCAGGGAGTCGTATGTTTCCTTGATCGTCAACTTCCTCGGTACCATTTCCTACCCTTAGCAAGTAATCCGCAAACCAGGTGTCATTATGAGCCCTCATGTTGGTGACGAGCCTTAGCTGGCGCATACCCTTCCAGAGATGTGAACTTCGGAGGGTTGCATCGATTATCTGACCACGGGACCCCCTCCTGACGACTGGAAGCACCTGCCTGAAGTCCCCGCCAAACACAACAGTTTTTCCTCCAAAGGGTCGGTCCCGTCTTCCCATGATGTCGCGCATGCTGTTGTCGAGTGCCTCGACCGCCTGTCGCTTAGTCATGGTGGCCTCGTCCCATAGTATCAATGAGGCCATCCTCAGTAGCTTGGCGGTACCACTCTGCTTCGTGAAGGTGCATGAGGCGCCATCGTCGCAGCTCAATGGGATCTTGAACCTCGAGTGGGCAGTCCTGCCTCCAGGCATGATAGAAGCGGCGACACATGACGTCGCGGTAGCGACAGCGATGTTTCCCTCGCTTCGAACCTTGGCGAGCAGCGCCCTGTACAGGAAGGTCTTCCCTGTACCTCCCGGGCCATCAACAAAGAACACACCCCCATCACCGCGTTCAACAGCAGCTAGTATCTCGTCGTATGCAACCCTCTGCTCCAAGTTTAGCGACGATGCCAATTTAGTGTCGTTGATGTCAAAATCGATGTTGGATTCCTCGATCACTTCTCTGGCCTCGCCCTCGTTTGGGTCGAACGCATCGTCAATGCATGGAAGAGCGAAATCAGCTATGTCTTTGCCCATGGACTGCAACATACTCCTAATGTCAAGCAACACCATCTGTTCCACCTCAATCGGGCACGTGTGTGATCGCCGATAGTCATCAGACATATGCTCGAAGTGCCTATCCCATAAACCACGCACGTCGCCTGGCTCACAGTGCACCAAAATTGTTGTGAAGAGCCTCCTGAGAGAACATGGCATTGCCCACTGCTCTACCTCGGTAAGACATTCGTCGAGCGTGTTATCTACCTCGATGAGTCCCAACCTTTCGGCAGCCTCTCTAAAGCTCCCGCATAGCCTACCGTCCACGGTGAGCATGTCCTCATAGGATGTCTTGCCAGCAACATGGTTTAGCAGCACAAGCAGATAGTATCGCTCCCCCTCGGCAGGATTGGCAGACACAATTCGACCTATCTGATAACGCTCCACCCGCTCTTTCCAATACTTCTTACCCTTCTGCCATTTGAACCTTCCAGGAAAATCCTTATACAATATATTCCTAGCCCATGGGTGGTTTTGGTTAGCTTTGAAATACTCTGTCAACATGGATTTGGAAGCATTCTCAGAGGCGACTAGGTCGGTCAAGTGAGCTTGCTCATTGAATGCCACCCTGTGCATATTCGGGAGATGAAGAGGCAACTGTAGGACAGGCGGGTCATTGGCACACAAGGGGAAGCCAAATATCCTCCACATCGCCTCTAGAGGAGTAACCCACCTCACGTCTACGTATTCTTTTGATCTCATCAATGTTACCATCGGCGTCGGGTTGGTCGATGCTGAAAGAAGCCCTATCATGGCCCTTGTATATGTACTTGTAAAGGTATTTGACGGCCTTTATGCTGGAGCAAACCTCAACGTTGATGTGGCAATTGAACATACGTAGAAGGTAAGCGTTATATGGCACAACCCATCTGTTGTCCAACATTTTATCCCGGACCTTAGCCTGCTGACCATCATCAACTGGGTATGAGTCCTTGCCCTGTGCCGTGTTTTCATTGAACAGCAGCGGGTATCTGCACTTGCACTCGTTATGTTGCATGCACACATTTTTGGGGTTGAGAGCACCGCATGGTCCATGCATCATATGTTTCACCACCAAGGCGTGGAGTTCAGGATACTTCTGCTTGTCTGGGAGTTCGGCAGAAATAAGTCGGTCGTACTGCTCCGGAATGACAAGCTTATAGGCAGAATCATGATCAACAAAAAGTGTGCGTGGGGGAGGCCCCTCTTCTGGAACTCGACTACGTATACATGTGCGACAACAACACCCAGGATATTCTTCTTGAACAACATCTCTTTCATAGCCTCTAGCTTGACATGGAACACACGAGCCACAAGATCAGGTCGGTCTTGCGTTGTCTGACTAGGAAACAACTCATTCGTTATCTCTTCCCAGTTAGGGTTGCAAGTCATGGTCAAGAAGATGTCAGGCTTCCCGTAGGTATGGACTATTGCCATGGCATCCATATGCCTCCGCTTCATGTCGCGGTCACCACCTGGGTACGTTCCAGGGAGCACTATCCTTACTCCAACAGCGCTTGCCCGGGTCTCTCCGGATGTAATTGCATCAACAACTCCTTTATACAGGTCGGCGCGGATCTTTGTCTGGTTCTTCCTGTACCATTTCAACCTACAGCTCTCAATCTTGATGTACATGTCCACCCCCCATTGCTGGAGCAATCGTGCTCCACAGAGTATGGGATTGAATATCCCAGGTCGTGTCTACAGCATGTAGCAATAGTAGTCTCTCACCGAGACGCATAACCTGCTATTCCCCTCTGCACATGGATGAGTAACGCGGAAGTTAGGATTCATATGAGAACTATGCAATTCATCAAAACGACATAATACGCATAAGGCTTACCTGCTTCATCATCATCATCACGTCCACCTCTTGGTTGTTGCACAACCGGCCAAGGGACATCACGTTTAGGTAGTTTCGGGTGCCAACCGAGCTCCCCCCTTGGGTAGAAGAGTGGGTAAGAGAGCGGGTCATACGAGCCAGCCGTCACATGTATACTGTGCCTCTGGTTGTCATTCCCGCAAAGTGTAATCCTACGATCGAACCTCTTTGCTAGGTCAGTGCCCTCCACCCAAATTGCAGCGACCTCAGATGACAGAGGTCTATTATACTTCCTTTGGTCTAGTCTCTGGTCAGTGTTGAGGTCTATCCTGTAATCGTCGAGGTTGTCCCTGTGCGCACCCAAACTACTAAACTGCTGGGAGTACGGGTTTTCCCTGAGTATGTCCACTAACTTTCTGATGACATCTTGGTCTAATTGTTTGGTGGCAGCCTTGCGATGGGTTAGGCCTGGGTCGTCGTCGTAGAAGTACAACTGTAGATGCTCTGGACGGGATGTTGGCCCGAAGGAATGAACGTTGTGGTAGATGGTGCCGTGTGCCCGAAACGTGTACACCCTAGACTTCATGTTTGTGTAGCTTTCATCGAGGCTGATGCCGAGGGTTGTGAAGGAGAAGTGGCCGTTGAAGAACCGTATGTTCTCCCGATAATGTCTAGAGTCCACATCAGTGCTAGACCAAAGCCTCACGAGCTTCGGGATGGGCTCCGGTTGCTTCAGCTCGATCTGCCCACTGCGACAGCAGAATCCCGGGGCCTCGGACACAAACTTCTTAGCCTTGCAGTGGTCGCAGTTCGCGGCGTGCTTCAGGATGTGTGTGTTGGCTGGGAGGTTTGAGTACACATAGTCAAATGGATCATGGTCGACATAGTTATTGTGCCTTGAGTCTTCCAATTCGTTGTGCTCCATGTCATCAACATCTAGGCCTGCAAACAATGTTTCTAATTAGTGAGATACCCCCAACATGTGGATCACGCTCAAGCGGGTGTACATACCTTCACCAGTAAACAGGATTGGCATTATCATTCATGAGACCATTGAGGTAAGCGTCCATGTCGTCTGCCCAGGTGCCAAACAACACAAATGAGGGTTCAGTCTCAAGGGACGCAAGGAGAGTAAGGAGGGGGGTGTTACCTTCGCTTCTGATCGTGTACTCCGGTGTGCTAGATGATGTTGAGGCACCGTGTGCTTCAACTATGGTAGGTTGTCCCATTGAGCTAATCTCCGATGTGGAGATGGACTTGACAGCTGGGGTATTCACCCTACCTGCAAAGCTTGCATTACAATGATCTAGCAGAGCCTTCCTCTCACCACGTGGCACCTGTGAACATGATTTTCGCTTGCCAATTTTCTCCTGATGCTTATACGCTGCCATACTTCCCTTGAAAGCTCGCTCTCTCATCCTACGCTGAGCTCTGGACTCATGACTCTGCTTGCCAGCGCCATAATCCGCTTTTGTTACCGGATCACTGGTTTGCTGGTCGGCACTTGGTAGGTGCTCATTGATTTTTATGAGGTTGCCATCTACATCACCATCACCTAGGGTTCTGCTTAGGTATGCACCTACAATATTATCGAATCATTATAAATAACCGATGAATGATTACAAGATGAAAGATGATCGTTGATGGGATATCTACCATCGGTTTCGGTGTTGCGAATGTATGTGGGGGCCGACTTGACGGTTGTAGCACGATCTATCTATTCACTGTCGGATTGTTGCGTGATGGTTGGAAGTGTGAGAGTCGGACAATGTGCGTGAGGGTTGAAAGCGTGAGATTTGGACAATGTGCTAGTTTGATCTGGACGTGGCATTGCGATCGATTCAGCACAAAGGGTGTTTTTCCTTCTAGCATAGTCTGCCTTTCTCTTCGCACTTGACTCCCCCTGCTCATCAGGGGTCCTGTTGTTTCGTTGTTCCTTTCGTCGCTCACGCTGCACTTGATTATCTTTTTGGAGGTTGATCGTACCCTCTTCCTTTTTCTTCCGATAAGATTCTCGTCTCCGTGCATTTCTCTGCTCCTTTTGTTCTTCTTTCTCACGTTGCCACCCAGCTAGTACATTGTCATCAATGTACCCAACAATGGGAGTACTGGAAGCAGGCAACGTTGCATCAGCATGTGACAAGGATGTATAGCTGGAGCTAGTTGGGTTGGCTGGTTGAACAATAAATTGAAACATAATCATATCATCCATGTTCAGCAAGCACGAAGCTGCAGAATGAGGTCATTCTATCTAACGATTACTTAATTTATGAAATGAAAAATTAAATACATGTACCTGATATGCTATGGGAAGGTTGATCAACACTTGTTATATCATCAAGAGGGGGTCGGGAAACACACTGATTTTCATCTTGGAGGTTGGTCACAGTCTCATCTTCTTTCTTCGGATAAGCTGCTCGCCTCCGCGTGTTGTTCTGCTTCTTTTTATCGCCTGTGCAGTTATTGTTGCTTTCTTTATCACATTGCCCCATAACTACCATTACCAAATTTACGCTACAATTATACCAAGTATAAATTCTAGATCCGTACCTGGTATCTCATGGGAAGGCTGATGAACATTGGTGATATCGCCAAGAGGGGGTCGAGAAACATTCTGCTTTTCACTTTGGAGCTTGATCGTATTCTCTTCCTTTTTCTTCCGATAATTTTCTCGCCTTCGCGCGTTTCTCCGCTCCCTTTGTTCTTCTGTCAAGTTATTACTGCATTCTTTATCATGCTTTCTGGTAGATAGCTTGGCGACATTCAGGAGTAGAGATGTTTTCTGGGAATCACTTGGGGTAGACGCTGGCGCAAAATCTAAACCATCATGACCATGGGCATTTAGACAGACATCGTTATGTGGAGATTTTGGACCTAGAGGAACAGAACAAAAGCTAGTGGTTAGGCTCACAGATGAATATGAACACCCATAAGCACAAGAAGGGAAGGTGCGTCCCATTGCGACATTGTCCATTCTATGTTTTTGTTTAAGATGGATCTTTATTTGGTTTAGCTCTTTGAAGTTCTTCCTCCCTCTACTTTTATATTACCATGTAAACCTCCTTCTATCATATTGTCCCTGTTAGTCTAGCCCTAAGTCTGTACTGTTTAGGTCACTTCCCTCTCTCTCACACCCTCCATTATCCATTTCCCTCTCACGTCAGAATATTGAATGTTTCTACCACACAATTTTGGCTGCACGCACTTGCTATGGACAACTTGTCAGTAATAAAGGTTAGATTTACAAATTACAGGTTTCATCTGTGGGTTTTTTAACCTTGGAGTTAAAGAATTTGCGTTTATGCGTGCTAATCAGAAATCTTTTGAACTATAACTCCTCTTTCATTTCCCTAAGATTAATTAGTAAATAGGAAGATTATATGGTGTGATTGTTACACATATTTTATTTATGTGCCTATGAGTTCAGGGTTGGTGGATTAGCATCTTATATAACCATGGCATGAAAATGATTAATTTTTCTTTCAGTTGAACCTATTTGTAAGTCCCAACGGTGTTGTGAGCCTTGCTTACTGCAATTTTTAGTTAAACTTCTTCATCCAGCAACTCCGAGGAGTAGGTTTTGCGTGACTGATACCATGTTGCTTCCAGAAATACCAGTACTTTATGGTTTCACATGTGATTGCCCTTAAATATATATATATATATATATATATATATATGTATGTATGTATATATATATAGTATAGTAATGTTCTGTTCAGGTTCGGCATAAAAGTTGTATTCTAATTACTGCTGCAGCTTCGCATGTTGAATTATGTTAGACATGAAGTTCTAAACAAGACATTAGAAGCTTTTGGTGATCTCAAAGATGATGAGGAGCTTGGTCCTGCTGACCGGGTTACAGTTAAGAAATATATCACAGGCTTGAGTAACTTGGAAGATGAACATGCACATCCACATGATGACAATCATGATCACATACATACCATGAATTTAAGGGATGGCCGAGTGCGTATTTTGAATGGCAGGCAGGCTTTTTGTTTGCTTTTCTTTTTTGCCCTTAAATAGTTGGCTTGATACGTCCATAATTCTATCTTGTCTCTGTATTTTATGGAGATGTTTAGTTTCATACTAAATGTGGTCAGTTAACAAAGATTATTTTTCCTTTTTGTAAATATTGTCTTCAGGTGTGCAAGCCAGTTACTGGGCAATGCTTGACGAGGGACGGATAAATGCAGCTACAGCCAATATTTTGATGCGATGAGTTGATGAAGCTATGTATCTTGTTTCTAGCCGACCATTATGCGATTGGAACAATTTGCAGTCCAATGTCCATTTCCCAAGTTACTACAGGTTCCTTTCTGCAAGCATGTTACCACAAAGTTTTATCACATACTTCACAGTAGAAAGATTGGAGTCAGGATGTTACATCTGTCCTGCATTTCTTCGTGCTAATAGAATTGCAAGGAGATTTTACCAAGATTTTCTTGGTAAAATCTTGGAAAACTTTTAGAATGCTTTTATGTGCTTGTTATTTACCACTTCTTTATTACCAATTCCAGAATGCTTGTTATTTACCACTTCTTTCCTTCCAATTCCGGAACTTAGTATCCAATCCATGGATCAGAGGCAGTAAATGAATATTAGTCACACTACGTGGCGCACATGACAGATGTAATGCGTAGGTGTCCGTCGTTATAGTCCATAAGCAGAACAGAAAGTAGTATTTTGTTACTTGTCGGAGCCAGCTACAGACCCTATTTTTTAAGATACGTGGAAAGTAGTATGGTGCAGATGGACGCATGGCTCAAACCATTTAGCTTTTTAAGGTTGAACTATGTAAAGCCTGTCTAAAGTCATTGTCATTTGTGATGTCCTGTTCTAGTATCACCCCTCCAGAGGGACTAATATGCAATACTGACATGGTAGGTTATTTTGGTTTGTTGTTTTTGTCCAAATCTGTTAGGCATGATTGATGAAATGATCAAATAAAACCCATTTGATAATGCATGTTATTTACAAAATCCCAATACCTGGAGTCATTGGGTAATACTCGTCAATGTTGTGACTCGGTGCGAGAACGATATCTGGGATGGATTCGTTGCCATTTATACCCTCATTATGGCTTGTAACGCGAAAGTTATATGCAATGTTGTGTTTATACCAGAATGAAGGTCAACAAGACGGGTAGAGGGTATACCTGGACTTCCTTGGGGATGTAGATCAACAAGAGGTGGTAGAGGTACATCCGATGCCTTTCTTTGTTCCGGTGCCTTGCTATTTGAATTTCCCTTACTTAACTTTTGTTCTGATGAGTGACATATCACAAATGTAGGTCAACATGAGAAGATCAAATAAGAACTATTTGATAATGCACGTTATTTACAAAAGCCCCATACCTGCCATAATTGGGTAATACTCGTCAATGTTGTGACTCGGTGCGGGAACGATTTCTGGGATGGATTCGTCGACATTTATACCCTCATTATGGCATGTAACACGGTAGTTATATGCAATGTTCTGTTTACACCAGAATGAAGGTCAACAAGACGGGGTAGAGGTAAACCTGGACTTCCTTGGGGATGTAGATCAACAAGAGGGGGTAGAGGTACATCCGATGCCTTTCTCTGTTCCGGTGCCTTGCTATTTGAATTTCCCATACTTACCTTTTGTTCTGATGAGTGACCTATCACAAATGTAGGCCAACGTGAGAAGCTAGAGTAGAGGTCCATTTCAAAGTAAACTTACAGGAGGACAAAGCTACCAACTGCTTACAGGAAAAGCTTGAACCTGGTCGAGCTGGGAACATTGATAAAGAAAAGGTGTAATTTAGCTTTGCGTAAAATTCAGAGAAGTTGCATATGTATAAATTGTATGATTCACAAGTCCGAAAACCTTCAAGTGTCTTATTGAATGTGCTGCCGACGGAAGCATAAAAAATCATCATACATACAGGAAGGTACTGCTCCATCGGAGTTCTGTACGTATGTGCGTTGGGCCCTGTTGAATGGACGAAGGGTTTAGGGTTTAGGCGAACCTGATTTAGGCGGAACCTGATCGGTGGCACCCTTCCTGGGATCGGCGGAGGCGGATGCGTGCGTGGGGTTGTGCGGCAGCCTCCCACGGATCGGCAGCGACGGAGGCGTCAATGGGATTGTGCGGCGATGGCGAGACCTGGCACTGTCACGTATGTGCATGATCTGAGGCGGCCTCCATGAGATCGGATCCGGCCTCGCTGGGATCGACGACAGAAGGGATCGATGGCGGTTGGGGTGTGGTTCCCGTCGTCGTACTGGGATTGACGACAGAAGGGATCGATGGCGGCTGGGGCGTGGTTCCCGTCGTCGTAGGAATAGATCATGAGGCGACGGACGCCGAGTGAAATGGCCATGCGCAACCCATACAAAAGTGCTTCATATTCTGCTTCATTATTGGAGGAATCGAAGTGAATCTGAAGAACATATCTGAGCTTATCTCCTCGGGGGAGACTAATACTACCCCAGCACCGGAACCATTCAACATCTTAGATCCATCGAAGAACATGGTCCAGTGCTCCGAGTGAACTTGAGTCGGAAGTTGCTGTTCAATCCACTCGGCGACGAAATCCGCGATTGCTTGGGACTTGATAGCCTTCTTTGCTTCAAACTTGATATCTAAGGGAAGGAGTTCAATCGCCCACTTAGCCACTCGACCAGTTGCATCTCTGTTGTGCAGAATCTCTGATAGTGGGGCGTCGCTGACGACTGTAATGGAGTGGTCAGAGAAGTAATGTGCAACCTTCTTCGTGGTCATATAAATCCCATATACAAGCTTCTGGTAATGAGGATATCTTTGTTTTGAAGTGGTCAAAACTTCAGACACATAATATACTGGGCGCTGAACTCTGAAGGCCTTTCCTTCTTCTTCCCGCTCGACCGTAAGTATTGTACTGACAACTTGTCCCGTGGCCGCAATGTAAAGCAGCAGAGGCTCTTTACTGATTGGGGCAACAAGCACCGGCTGGGTGGAGAGCAGAGCTTTGAGCTCTGCAAATGCTGCATCAGCTTCTGGAGTCCACTCGAACTTGTCAGACTTCTTCATCAGTCGGTAAAGGGGCAACGCCTTTTCACCGAGCCGAGAAATGAATCGACTTAGAGCGGCCAAACAACCTGTAAGCTTCTGGACATCGTGCACACGCACAGGGCGCTTCATCCGGAGTATGGCACCGACTTTTTCAGGATTAGTGTCGATTCCCCATTCGAAAACGAGAAAACCGAGTAACTTTCCACCTGGAACTCCGAATGTGCACTTTGATGGGTTGAGCTTGATATCATACCTCCTGAGGTTTGCAAAGGTTTCAGCAAGGTCAGTCCGCAGGTCGGAACCTTTTCGTGACTTAACCACAATATCATCCATGTATGCCTCCGCATTCCGACTGATTTGGGTGAGTAAACACTTCTGGATCATCCTCATGAACGTGGCTCCGGCATTCTTGAGGCCAAATGGCATGGTGACATAATAGAAGCATCCAAATGGAGTGATGAAAGCTGTTTTGATCTCATCGGGTCCATACAGACGGATCTGATGGTACCCGGAATAGGCGTCCAGAAAAGACAATCGCTCGCACCCCGCGGTCGAGTCGACTATTTGGTCGATGCGAGGGAGAGGAAAATGATCTTTCGGGCAGGCCCGATTGATATGTTTAAAATCAATGCACATGCCAAGTGACTTGTCCTTCTTGGGGACCATGACAACATTGACGAGCCACTCGGAGTGGTAAATCTCTCGAATGAACTCCGCTGCTAAGAGCCGAGCCACCTCCTCGCCAATAGCTTCCCTCTTCTGGACGGCGGACCGTCGAAGATGTTCTTTCACAGGCTTGAATTTTGGGTCGATTCGTAGACGGTGCTCAGCCAGCTCCCTGGGAACTCCAGGCATGTCAGAGGGCTTCCATGCGAAGATGTCCCAGTTCTCATGGAGGAACTGGATGAGCGTTTCTTCCTATTTGGAGTCGAGCGTCGTTGAGATGTGAGTCGGGGCAGCATCGGGGTCGGTCGGGTGAATGTGGACTGGCTTTGTTTCACCGGACGACTGAAAAGCAGATTCTGAAGCAGGCTTCTTGGCTCATAGCAATTCACTCGGATCAGCAGTCTTCTGGTACTCTTGCAGCTCGACCAATGCCATCTGAGCATCAGCGATCTTTGAGCCTTTCTGAAAACACTCTTCAGCTTTCTTCCGATTGCCTGTAACAGTGATCACACCTTTGGGACCAGGCATCTTCAGTTTGAGGTACACGTAGCACGGTCGAGCCATGAAACGTGCATAAGCTGGCCTGCCCAAAATGACATGATAAGCACTTTGGAAGTCCACAACCTCGAATGTCAACTTTTCCTTGCGGTAATTCTTCGAATCACCGAAAACCACATTAAGAGCAATCTGGCCGAGTGATTCGGCTTTCTTCCCGGGAATGACTCCGTGGAAGCTCATGTTGCTGGTACTGAGCCTGGACATCGGAATGCCCATCCCTTTCAATGTTTCTGCGTATAGTATGTTCAGGCCACTGCCACCATCCATCAGGACTTTGGTCAGTCGAGTGCCTTCGACAATTGGGTCGACTACCGAAGCTTGCCTCCCAGGGGTGGCAATGTGCGTAGGGTGATCAGACTGGTCGAATGTGATGGCAGTCTGAGACCACTTCAGATAACTGGGTGTTGCCGGAGCAACCATATTCACCTCACGGTTAATGACTTTCAGTCGACTTTTGCTTTCGACATCAGCAAAAATCATCAGGGTGGAATTGACTTGGGGGTATCCATCGTCACTGTCTTCCTTGTCCTCAACTCTGTCCGACTCTTTTTCCTTATCTTTGGACTGCTTGCCCTGAAACTGCTGGATCAGGAGCCGGCACTGTCGAGTGGTATGCTTTGGGTAAATAAAATTACCCTCTTCATCTTTCTTGGTGTGGATGTGACATGGCAGATTCAAAACATCATTCCCATCTTGATCCTTGACTTTCTTGGGCTTCCAGGGCCCCTTGGGTTTTCCTTTGAATTTTCCCTGGGTTACGGCCAGGGCCTCCCCAGGGGCGGCTAGCTCGGCCTTCCGCTTCTGTTTCCGACTGGAGTTTCCTCCAGCTTCTTGGGCGACTGTCTTGTGCTTGCCACTCCGGAGTCGATCTTCGTCTTCACCATTAGCGTATTTGGTGGCAATCTCCATCATCCGATTCAGAGACATCTCTCTAGTTCGACCGAACTTCAGATTCAATTCTCTGTACTTAACGCCTTCCTTAAAGGCACAAACTGCTTGATGATCTGGTACATTCTCAACTGTGTGATGCAATGTGATCCACCTCTGGATGTAATCCCTCAGAGTTTCATTTGGTTTCTGCACGCAAGACCGCAATTCTGTAAGGTCTGCAGGTCGCTTGCATGTTCCCTCAAAGGTTGTGACAAACACTCGGGAGAGGTCCTCCCAAGTGTAGATGCTGCTGGGTGCCAACTGATTTAGCCATGCTCTGGCTGAGCCCTCTAACATGAGAGGCAAATGCTTCATAGCCACCTCATCATTTCCACCTTTCCACCGCCAATCTGTACAGCCACTCTGTAATCTTCAAGCCAAGTGTCAGGTTTAGACTCACCGGTGAACTTGCTGACTCCCGTCGCCAACCTGAAGTTGGGAGGAATCACTGCGGCCCTGATGGCTCGACTGAAACACTCTGGCCCTGAAGCATGTACTCTGCTGCTGGCAGGCGCATCTCTGTCGTGGCCTTCTCGATGAGCTCTGTTCCTGTCAACCAAACCTTGAACGAGGATGGATCTCGCATCAAAGCCTGGGTCCCTGGGGTCGACTGGAATCCTCTGCCCAACACTATGAGGGCGTCTGTCATCTCGCTGTCGAGGCGCATACGACCCACTCCTCGGGGGAGGGGTTGGCACTCGACGTCGATCATCACGATCGAATCGGTGATCATACTGCTCATTTCTTCTGTACTGATCGTGCCGGTCTCCACGTCCCTCACGCCTTGGGGGCGATCGCGGGCTGTGAGCTGACTAGACTGTATCCGTTGCAACGGATCGACTATGGATCTTATTCCACGACTGAGAAACAGTGGAATTCTGGTTTCCCGCCGCCCGAAGCAACGCTCTGATCTGCAACAAGCCCCTGCCAGCCTCCGACTGGGAGGGCTGAATCGATTCTGCTATACGGGCTGCGGCGGCCAAATTCTGAACTGGGGTTCGATATACCTGCGTCGGCAGGAAGAGCTGACGTCGACTGGACTCGGGAGCTCGCTGACGCGCTTGCTCGTCGAGTATTCACTGGAGATTTTCTAGTCGAGTGCGCTCGGCCAAGTTAGCCAAGCGCGCGTCCTCCAAGGCCCGGGCCTCGGGGGTTTCTCCGACGATAGGAGTGTGGAGTGCATCCATGTTCCGGCGGCGAAGCTCCTCTCGCTGCAGTGACGTGAGAGGTTCGGGGAGATACTCATCGTGGGGATGCGACGGGTCGCCCCCACCCGCGCCTTCATCAGCGCGAGGGAAACCGGGAGGACTGTGTGTTCCATCGACCGCCAGAACCTCAGCCGCTGGGTCGCTGCTGTCGCACTCGGATGCGGTCTCCGCGGAGCCAGTCGACAGGTCGAACAGGCCGCAAAGAGATTCGTCGGGCTCGATTGCCGCGACTTGTGGAGCGGCCGACTGGCGAGCCACGGCATGCCTCACCCACCTCTGAAGTCTCGACCGACCGGAGCGCTTGCGCTGGTGGAAGACAGGGCGGGGAGACGACACGGGGGCCGACCGATACTGGGTCGACGGCTGCCGCAGGAGGACGCCACGAACGCATGCGCGAAAGTGCGTCGCACCGCGGACGGGGAGCGCGTCGATGTCGAGTGGAGCCTCCTGAAGTCAAGCAGAGTCATCGGCGATGAACGTGAGCGCGCCGAGACGGATCTCGCGGCCCTCCACCAAAACTCCGCACGAAACCATGATCAAGGTGATCGGAAAAATCGCAACTTCTCCAGCTAGGCGCTAAGATTCCGGCCCCACGGTGGGCGCCAACTGTCCTGGTTCTAGCTCTGACAGTGATGTAGGGGGGTGTGTATGGAGAGGCTAGATCTCAGCTATGGAGAAGTTGTAAACACACCAGGATGTACGAGTTCAGGCCCTTCGCGGAGGAAGTAACAGCCCTACGTCTCGGTGCCCCGAGGCGGTCGATTGGATTATAGGTGTGTGAATAACAGGGGTGCGAACCCTTCATCTTGAGGAGGGGGGTGGCTTATATAGAGTTCGCCAGTCCTCTCCTGTCCTCAGTAATGCAGGGTTTAAGGTTCATTAAGGTTGGGTGTTACTGGTAACGCCCCTAATAAAGTGCTATAATGACCATAAAGACTACTTAAAGACCGACCGTTTGCCCGCGGAGTGACTTTAGATCCCCTGGCGGTCGAGTGGTTGTCTTCGTGGTCGAGTGGTAGCTTCTTGGTCGAGTGTCTTGAACCCGTCAAGTAGGTACCTTCAAGTCGATTAAAAGATGACTTCTTCTAAAGATGTCCTTGGGTAGGGCTCTTAGGACAGGTCCGTGCCCCTACCCTAGATATATAGCTTCATCAGTACGGCCCTGAACATACTGACTATTACATTCCAGTGAGATGAAAGAACACTTTTACAAAGATCGCAATCAATACGCAGCCAACAAAATACAGCAAATAGGGTTGTTCCAACCAGCAATCCGCAGCCTGTACCTGCTTCTTCTTCTTCTTCCTCCTCTTCATCTGCACACTTCGTCCAGAGTTATTGGGGCTGGGTCTCCCTTGCGGCCATTTATCGGATTTATCCTTCTCAACTGGACTGCCAATGTCTGTTCAAAAAGGTATTATTTAACAAAGGGACATTCACATATAAAAGATGGGAAATAAATGCACATACACTTCGCAATGGAGCACTTCTTAATTCTTATTGGAGAGGGCCTCAACCAGAGGTATAAAACTAGTACTAAGTAAATAATAATGGACAAAACAGATGGATACAGGTAAATAGGTAATGTACATATAAATGACACATGGGTCATCATAACTAAGATATGCAACTTGCCTCCCGTCTCAGACACCCAAACCTGTTAATTTCGAAAAGACCAAACTAGTGAAGCATTTCCTAAGCATGAGTGTATGTACATTCAAAATGGTATGTTTATTCTCACTGCACCAAAATTCTGATTTTTGTTAATGAACATTCTACTACAAATCTATGTTATATAATAAAATTCCATGGTCCTATATCATGTTGTTTGCGATATAAAGAAATAAGAGAAAATTACATATATTGCATATATATTTGAAACACTTTCTTTGTAAACTTATAAAGTTTGACTTAGGTCAAAGCTAATATGTGGAGTAAATAAAAACGGATGGAGTAAATTTCAACAGTGTTAGTACTGATACATACATTCTCCTAAGCAAGCACACACAAGAACTGACAGAGAATCAAGAGTACAAAAGTTCCGGTTTGAAACAAGAGTGCAAAAAATACAGTCCTATGTTGCTGCTAAATCACATGGCACGATGAAAAAAAGAATATAGTTACCATACCTGGTGTTATATTGAGGTAGTACTTGGGGAAGGTGCACGGACAGTACATCGTAACGGTGTATGACGGTTGGGTAGAAACCGGGACCAATGCCTCCAGAGCCGCACGTTTCATGTCAACAACGACTACCCAAGCTGTGTCGTCTTCCTCGTTCACCTTGCCCATCATGTAAAGGAGATCGTCGTCGTCCACACTCAGGGTGGGGTTAAGGAAATACAGGTTCTTAATTTCCAGCTGTTTGGTCTCATCATTCAAAAGCTCGGGCAACAATGACAAATAACTTGGGTCAACCGAGATTTCAGCAACATCAGTTGTGGAGCACCTGCCCCAATCATCCCAAGAGACCTTCCTGTTCCATGCGGTGGCCTTCCATGCTTTACCATTGGCCCTGCAATTAGGTTCATCGAATTTTATGTCGACAAACTTGATCAGATCATCGCAGCATGTTATATCGCAGAAGAATTCCGGCGCGTAGGAAGGATAACCATTCGTATCGGTGATGCAAGCTTTTACTTTAGGTAACGGTATGTATGTGATGACAGGACGCTCGTCGAACAGGTTGCTAAGAAGAAGAATACCACGCAAGAGATCAACCCATCCCAATGAGCTTTCCCCGACAGTGATCTGCTTGGAGCTGGCATGTCTATCAAACAATAACTGATCAGACTTGGATAAGCAGAGCAAGGCCTCCTTACTTCTCTTCCATGTCTTTGTCTCGGAGGAGAAGATGTACGCATAATAATGCCAAGCCTGGTCACTAGATTCCCACTGATGATGGAGAAAGGCAACAACATAGTGCTCGTTACCGCAAGGCAAGAGGCCAAATTGCTGGCTCATGAAGGCTTCGACCGTGGGTTTCGGGGCCGGGAGACGGTGCAGCGACGGCCTCCCGCCGGGGATTCCTCGGGCGGAGTAGACGAAGTGGTGGACGGAGTCATCGAGGGTGACGCAGAAGAGGACGAAGGCTCCCTCGGCGCAGAGAAGGAAGGGCGGGGTGTCGGAGAAATCGTCGTCTTCCAGACCAGGGCAGTGGACGGAGAAGTAGGAGACGGCGGGCGGGTCGACGAGCCAGAAGGACACCGCGACGGCTTGGCCCTCCCTCGTGCGGCACAAGGCGGTGGTCGCGTTCCGGTGGTCGGAGATGCGCGCTGTCTTGTTGAGTAAGACCCAATCGGGATAGCCGGGGCGCAGGGAGGTGGAGTCGGCGGCACGTGGGCCGATTATGGTGGAGTGACGGATGGAAACTGGGGAGATATCCATGGATTGACAAGAGGATTTGGGGAATTCGGCAGATTTTTGCTTTTGGCCGCGGCCTAGATTTGCACTACGAGGAGCGATTGATGCGGCGAATTTGCTCTGTTTCCCTTCTAGCGGGGGCGAACCTGACACGAAGGTCGGAAGGGGTGGGCGCTACTTTTTGTAAGCGGAGGGGGGGAGACGCCTACTCGGACCATGAATCTGATTTGCATCCGACTCGGATTCAAAATCTGCCTGCTATAGCATTTTATTTTGCGCCAAGATTTTTGTAGATTTTCTTTCCTAAATCCTAAAAAGCGCAGCTGTACATGTTTGCAGCCCCGAGCGCACACTCCTCTGTGGGCCGTCTGATTTCCATCCCGCGTCGCGCACGTGCCCAGGGGCTACCTGGTCGGGATCCCGTCGCCACGGAACAAGATCCTCTGACTTAGACCAATCTACTCCCGAGGGACGTAGTAGGTCCTGCACCGTTCGTTGGCGATCTGACAACTCATTGTGAGGTGCGCTCTTCTCTCCCGTCGTGTACACACAGACACAAGTGTCATGGACTACAGCCTGCGCTATCCTTCTCGCTCAGAAATAACGGCCCTTGCAGCCCAGTCCGACGCTAGCGAGGGAAGCGAGGAAAAAAAGGTGCGCGGAAGGCAATCCGGCGGCCGGCTGGGACCGGTACTCTGCTCGTTTTGTCAATCTCAGTAAGTCTCCATAGTCCTTTCTTTGAAATCTAACACATGAATGAAACTCTGAAATTGATTGAACTTTCACCATCAGATTACTACAGAAATTGATTAAGTTTTCCTTGCTAATTGATCGGAAGAAGCAACCTGCTAGTTGATCGGAAGGAGTTCCTCGGCACCCGACGGGGACGGCTGCTCTGCTCATCAATCTCAGTAAGTCTCCATAGTCTTTTCTCTGACATCTAACATGTGAATAAAACACTGAACTTTCATCATCAGAGTACTTTAGAAATTGGTGAAATATCACTTTTCTGATGGAAGAAGCAGCCCGCTAAATTGTGATCAGGCATCCTTTTTCTGATGTAAGAAGCGGCATACTGAACTCTAATCAGACATCCCTTTTTCTGATGGAAGAAGCAGCTGACATAGAAGAAAAGGCTAATACATTCCAATGAGTAATTTTCTTCTCCCAATTGTCGCTACTCTTTGCGTGTTCTCTTATAGAAATCGTTTTCTAGTACTATTAGCCCCAACATTTCCTATGCACTCCACAAGTCTAATGTTCATGTTGCTTTTACATTACAGAGTTGTATTGCCTAGTTTGGTACCTCATGTTGGCATGGAATTCAAAAATTCAGATGAGGCTTGGGCATTTTGGCTTACCTACAGTGGACAAAAAGGATTTGAGGTCAGAAAAAAGGTATACAAACAAAAGGACAATCGATGACAAGGTCACATCTTGTAGAGTTGTTTGCGCAAATGAGGGTCATCGAACACAAGACAAAAAGGGATTATTTAACAAAATGCCCTCGAGCTGAAACTAGAACCGATTCTCAAGTCTACATGAATCTTAAAATGGATCGATAGAAGAAAAATCTGAAAGTGTCGAGTTGGTTTTGGAACACAATCACACACTACACCTGTCAGAAGCCTTACATCTAATGGTGTCACAAAGGAAAATTTCAGAGTTGCAAGCATTTGAAATTGAAACGGTGAATGATGTAGGAATTGGGCCAAAAGCTGCACATGAATTGGCTAGTCGCCAAGTTGTTGGATCACTCAATCTTAGTTATACCCTCGGTGATCACAATAACTACTTGCGTACCAAGCGCCAACGAGAAATGGCATATGGTCAAGCAGGTAGCATGCTTAAATATTTTCAGACAAAATTGCCACTGGCGGAGCTAAAACAAGCCCGATTGGGCCTTGGCCCGCCCAGTGCTGGAGCAAATAAATTAATTAATACTAGCCCAGCCCACAATGGCTCCGGCACATAGCAGTACAGCAGACAGCTACCCACTGAAACTAGCTCACATCGCACGCACATTGCTGAGACACACAACCAGTACTCAACAGCGGAGTAGCCGCCCACGACTGCCCCACACAGATCACAGGCTCACAACGGCCGACCACCGGCCACCGGCACAACGCATACATTAGTCGCTTCCCATGTTGAAGTTTTAAAGATTGGAGAAGCGTTTAACCCTTTAGTCTCGGGCCGCTTTATATATTGATAAGTTGTCGTGGCTTATAAGGTTTGGAAGATCGCTAGAAACCCTCCAGAGATAGTACACCAGAAGGAAAGAAGATTACAAAGAAAGAAGGAGTCGAACAGAAGAATAGATAGAAAGATAAACGAATAACTCTATCTAACTATCTAACATCCTTCCTCAGTCTAAACCTATGGAGCCTTGTCTAGGTTTAGATTGTACTTAAATTCATTCAACCTCCTCGTGGTAAGTGGTTTGGTGAAGCCATCAACAAGTTGATCTCCAGTAGGAATAAATCTGATATTAAGTAGCTTGCGAGCCACTCTTTCTCTGACAAAATGGAAATCAACTTCTATATGCTTTGTCCATTCATGGAAAACAAGATTTGCTGAAAGATAGGTTGCACCAATGTTGTCACACCATAGTCTTGTAGCTTGTGGAATTTTTATTCCTAGTTCACAAAGAAGACTGTGGATCCACATGAGTTCAGTTGTTGCATTTGCTAGAGCTTTATATTCTGCTTCAGTGCTGGATCTTGAGACAGTAGCCTGTTTCCATGTACTCCATGATACAAGATTAGATCCTGGAAATACAACATATTCACCTGTAGACCTTCTATCATCAACACACCCTGCCCAATCTGCATCAGAGTATGCACTCACCAACATGGATGGTGACTTAGTAATCTCAATTCCAAGTCCTATTGTAAACTTAACTTACCTCAAAACTCGTTTAACCGTTGTCCAATGAACTGTACTAGGTGCATGCAAATACTACACACTTTATTAACAGACTATGAGATATCTGGACGGGTTAAGGTCAAGTACTGTAAAGCACCAACAACGCTTCTGTAATTTGTTGCATCCTCTGGACCAAGTGCATCTCCTCCCTCAACTGAGAGTTTTTCTGAAGTTGAGAGCGGTGTACTTACAGGTTTATAGTGTTCTAGTCCCATTCTTTTGATGACATCTGTAGTATATTTCTCCTGTGTCAAATGTATTCCATCTTTCACCTATTTTACTTCAATGCCAAGAAAATAGTGAAGATTGCCCAAGTCTTTCAATGCAATGCCCATATGAAGGTCCTGAAGCAAGCAAGAGGTAGCATCTGGACTGGAACTAGCAACAATTATATCATCAACATAAACAAGAACAAATATTGTTGTGTTGACTCTGTTATAGAAGAACAGCGAGGTGTCTGCCTTTGATGGAGTAAAACCAAGCTGTTGTAACTTTGTGCTGAACCTTGAGTACCAGGCTCCAGGGGCTTGTTTTAATCCATACAAAGCTTTATATAATTTGAGAACATAATGTGATGTGTTTTTGTTTTCATACCCTGGTGGTTGCTGCATGAACACTTCTTCCTCAAGAACCCATGAAGAAACGCGTTCTGAACATCTAGCAGTCGTAGACTCCAACCTCTAAAAATGGCAATAGATAGTACAAGTATGATAATAGTTGCTTAACAACAGGACTGGAAGTATCCTCATAGTCAATTCCAAATCTTTGTTTGAACCCTTTTGCAACTAACCTAGCCTTCTATCTATCTATGCTTCCATCTGCCTTTCTTTTAATTTTATAGACCCACTTGCAATCAATCACATTTTGCCTTTTCCTGGTGGAACTTTTTTTTGGAAATGGAGGCGTACCCCTGGCCCCTGCATCATGATGATGCATGCAGTCATCTTATTAAAAAGTCTCAAAGTAGCACAATGTCATAAAGGTATTACAGCTCGCAAGCGGAGCAAAACAAAGAAAATAAAATTATATTCTCCAAAACACAACCAGTAAGGCAAAAGAAAGGATAAGCTTCCTAGACTCCTATACTATTATGCGACCGCCATCCGAACCGGTTGAATATAGCCCATGCTACCATCTCCCACTGGTTGCACCCAGTAACCAAAGGCTCCCTGGAGTCCATAGGAGTGAGTAAGGACCACGTACGGATCCATGTGGTAGCCCTGAAGATAACCTGCAAGAAAGTTAAATTGTGTTGTCTATTAAAAATCAAATCATTTCTACAGGCCCATATAGCCAACAAAAGCGCACATATTCCAATCCGAATACGAGCTGCAGTAGTATGTTCAACCCCATCTAACCACGTTCCAAACAACGATCCAATGTCAACCGGAGTATTAATGTTGAAAGCTATATGAATGGTTCTCCAAAGCAATTTGGCGAGTAGGCATTCAAGGAGTAAGTGTTGTATTGTTTCATCATGATCACCAAAACAACAACGTGAACTGCCTACCCATTGCCTCCTGATTAGGTTGTCCTTGGTGAGTATTACTTGCTTGTAGAAAACCATATAAAAATTTTAATACGCAAGGGAACCTTAATCTTGCAAATATGCAACGATCTTGGAATTGGGCCAGAATTAATCAACTCCATATAGAAAGACTTCACCGTGAAAACCCCATTCTTAGTTAGGGTCCATTGCGTCGAATCTGGTTGGTCGGAAAGTTGAACATCTATCAATCTCCGAACCAAGTGAAGCCAGGCATTCCATCACTCTCCAACTAACACATGTATGAATTGAATATTCAAGGGAATCATTTGGAACACTGTGCCTACATAGTCCTCCTTGAGTTGCACAATGTTATAAAGGGTGGGATATTGGACGGCCAGGGGTGTCTCTCCTAACCACGTGTCCTCCCAAAATCTTGTTGACATCCCATTGCCAACCAAGAATTTGACCCTACAAAAGAACAAACCCTTCGGTCTCATAAGCCCTTTCCAGAATGGCGAGTTAGTTGGTCTTATGGAAACTTGGGCGAGCGTTTTTGACTGCAAATATTTATTGCGCAAAATCTGTGCTCACATTCCTTCCGGTTCCACCTCCAAACTGTAAATCCATTTGCTCATAAGGCACTTATTCTTGATTTCTAAGTCCTCAATACCAAGACCCCCTGGTCTTTTGGCCGGCAAAGGATGTCCCATCGTGCCAGTCGGTATTTCCTTTTGGCCTCATCTGACTGCCAGAATAAATGAGACCTGAAGAAATCAAGACGCTTTCGTACCCCTTTCGGAATTTCAAAGAAAGATAGCAGGAACATCGGCATACTGGTCAGTACCGAATTAATCAGCACTAGCCGACCTCCATAAGACATAAGCTTGCCCTTCCAGCAGCTTACACTTCCATTCTTTATTAGACAACCTATAGTGGTGAATTGGTATGCCCAGATAACAAAGACCCTAATTCACACCCGAACAGTTGTCTATATGTGCCTTGCTCGTCTTTGGCCTTCCCAAAACAGAACAACTCACTTTTGTGAAAGTTTATCTTTAAACCGGACAGTTGTTCGTAGAGGCATAATATAAGTTCCATATTGCGTGCTTTAGCAAGGTCATGTTCCATGAAAAGGATAGTGTCGTCAGCATACTACAAGATGGATACTCCTCCATCGACCAAATGAGGAAATAAGCCCTCCACTTGTCCATGCTGTTTGGCTCTGCCAATAAGAATAGCCAACATATCGGCCACTATATTAAATAAGAGAGGATACATCGAATCTCCTTGTCTCAAACCCTTATGTGTCTGAAAGTAATGACCAATATCATCGTTGACCTTGATTCCAACACTACCATTCTGTACTTGAGAACCCATTTGGTTCCGCCAGTCCTCACTAAATCCTTTCATGCGCATTGCCTGCTGTCGCTGTCAAAACCGGGGGATCTTGGGTAGGGGGTCCCGAACTGTGCGTCTAGGGTCGATGATAACAGGAGACAGGGGACACAATGTTTACCCAGGTTCGGGCCCTCTTAATGGAGGTAATACCCTACTTCCTACTTGATTGATCTTGATGAATATGAGGATTACAAGAGTTGATCTACCATGAGATCGTAATGGCTAAACCTTAGATGTCTAGCATGTATGATTGTCATTGCCTCTACGGACTAAACCCTTCGGTTTATATAGACACCAGAGGGGCCTAGGGTTGTACAGAGTCGGTTTACAAAGGAAGGAATCAACATATCCGAAAGCCAAGCTTGCCATCCACGCAAAGGAGAGTCCCATCCGGACACGAGAGGAAGTCTTCTGTCTCGTATCTTGATAGCACATTAGTCCGGCCAATGTTACATAGTCCGGATGCCTGAGGACCCATTAATCCTGGACTTCCTCAGTAGCCCCTGAACCAGTCTTCAATGACAATGTGTCCGGCGCGCAGATTGTCTTCGGCATTGCAAGGAGGGTTCCTCCTCCGAATACTCCAAAACAGCCTTCGAACACAGAAAACATGTCCGGCTCTGCAAAATGATTACCAGACACACCCACAGAGAGTATAATATTTTACGAGTCCAATACACTGACAACTTTTGTAGCGTGACATCACGTCACTGCCCGGTCATTATTTCAAACCGTTTTTTAGCCTTCCGCTCCATGTTTCAAGATGCGGTATTATTGGCACATCACGTCGAAGCAGAGATCATGTCCCCTTATTGTGGGATTCTCATCAATACGGGCGTGGGTAATCCAACTGTGCCGTCTGCACGACCCTTGGGGAATAGGCGAGTTTTAAGGCGAGTGGGGAGGTGATACGTCTCCAACGTATCTATAATTTTTGATTGTTCCATGCTATTATATTATCTGTTTTGGATGTTAATGGGCTTATTTATACACTTCTATATTATTTATGGGACTAACCTACTACCCCAAGGCCCAGTGCAAATTGCTGTTTTTTGCCTATTTCAGTGTTTTGCAGAAAAGGAATATCAAACGGAATGAAATCTTCTGGAGAGTTATTTTGGGAACAAACGTGATCCATGGGACTTGGAGTAGACGTCAAGAAAGAAATGAGGTGGCCACAAGGCAGGGAGGTGCGCCTGCCCCCTGGGTGCGCCCCCATCCTCGTGGGCCCCTCACAGCTCCACCGACCTACTTCTTCCTCCGATATATATTCATATACCCCGAAAACATCCAGGAGCACCATGAAACCCTATTTCCACCGCCGCAACCTTCTGTACCCAAGAGATCCCATCTTGGGGCCTTTTCCGGAGCTTCGCCGGAGGGGGAATTCATCATGGAGGGATTCTACATCAACACCATAGCCTCTCCGATGATGTGTGAGTAGTTTAGCACAGACCTTCGGGTCCATAGTTATTAGCTAGATGGCTTCTTCTCTCTCTTTGGATCTAAATACAACGTTCTCCTCGATCTTCTTGGATATCTATTTGATGTAACTCTTTTTGCGCTGTGTTTGTCAAGATCCGATGAATTGTGGGTTTATGATCAAGTTTATCTATGAACAATATTTGATTCTTCTCTGAAATCTTTTATGTATGATTGGTTATATTTGCAAGTCTCTTTGAATTATCAGTTTGGTTTGGCCTACTAGATTGTTCTTTCTTGGAATGGGAGAAGTGCTTAGCTTTGGGTTCAATCTTGCGGTGTCCTTTCCCAGTGACAGTAGGGGCAGCAAGGCACGTATTGTATTGTTGCCATCGAGGATAAAAAGATGGGGTTTATATCATATTGCTTGAGTTTATCCCTGTACATCATGTCATCTTTCCAAATGCGTTACTCTGTTCTTATTAACTTAATACTCTAGATGCATGCTGGATAGCGGTCGATGTGTGGAGTAATAGTAGTAGATGCAGAATCATTTCGGTCTACTTGTCGCGGATGTGATGCCTATATACATGATCATGCCTAGACATTCTCATAATTATTCACTTTTCTATCAATTGCTCGACAGTAATTTGTTCACCCACCATAATACTTATACTATCTTGAGAGAAGCCACTAGTGAAACCTATGGCCCTCGGGTCTATGTTTTATCATACAAGTTTCCCATCTATTTTATTTTGCAATCTTTACTTTCAATCTATATCATAAAAATACCAAAAATATTTATATTATTATTATCTCTGTCAGATCTCACTCTCGTAAGTGACCGTGAAGGGATTGACAACCCCTTTATCACGTTGGTTGCGAGGTTCTTATTTGTTTGTGTAGGTACGAGGGACTTGTGTGTAGTCTGCTACTGGATTGATACCTTGGTTCTCAAAAACTGAGGGAAATACTTACGCTACTTTGCTGCATGACCCTTTTCCTCTTCAAGGGAAAACCAACACAGTGCTCAAGAGGTAGCAGGAGGTACTTGATATTTGCAGCCTTTATAAAGGGATAAGGATTTCACCTTTTCACCCACACCCTCTTCCTCTCTGCCCATCCATTCTCGAGCTCCAGCTCCCAAGCCTCCATCCTTTCCACCTCAAAAAAGCACTCCAGCCATGTCCGGATCTGGAGCGCATGCCAAGTGGATGGTTTCCTTCGTCAAGGAGAAGGACATCACCAAGCTCCAGAAGGCCGGGTACTTTAGCCCAGGAAATCGTCCACCGGCTTCCAGCAACGGGACATATCATCCCCACCCCGGAGCCCCATGAGATGGTGGTATTCATCCCCCACTTCGTCCGCGGATTGGGATTCCCTCCCCACCCATTCATCCGCGGACTCATGTTCTACTATGGGCTGGATTTCCATGATCTGGCCCTCAACTCCTTCCTCAACATCTCAGCATTCATTGTCGTGTGCGAGGCCTTCCTCCGCATCCCACCCCTCTTCGGATTGTGGTTAAAGATCTTCAATGTGAAGCCGAAGGTGGTGGGCGGTCAACACGCAGCGTGCGGAGGCGCCATGGTGAGCAAGATGCCCAATTTCTCATGGCCCAAAGGTACCTTCGTGGAGACCGTCAAAGGGTGGCAACAGCAGTGGTTCTATGTCATAGAGCCTCGTGACGCCACCTGGGCCGCGGCTCATGAATTCCAGACTGGAGCCCCGATGTGGCTCCCCTCCTGGCTAGAGAAGGGTCTGGACTGGTCTTTGTTGGACGAGCTAACAGCGCTTCAGACGCGCATCAGGAGCATGGTAGACAAGAACATCAAGCTTGTCAATGTGATCCAAGTGATGCTTGTTTGCCGGATCCTTCCGTGCCAAAGCCGGGCTTGCCATTTGTGGGAATTCGATCTGGCCGACCACCAGACCTTGCAACAATTCTTTGGCACTACGCACGAAGACATCTGGAAGGTGCTCTTTAAGGCCAACGAGACGTGGCCGACGACGACCGAGGACCGCGGGCACGACCTGGCCCATCCCGCCAGTCTGGCAAGTTTTTCGTATTTCAAGATGTATCCTTTACTTGCATACTCAAGGAAGACGCCTAATCTTTCCCATTTATTTTTTCAGGGCTGGACAAAGAAGGCAGAGCGAATCCAATGTCCGGCTCCGCTGCCCGAAAACCCAGCAATCCCTCTTCTGATGAAGATGCTGGTTCCGGCACCCTACCAAGCGCCGGAGAAGAAGGCCGAGAAGAAGGTCAAGGAGATCAGGAGTGGTCTCCTCTGTAAGGGCACTTCAGACGTGACGTCCGAAGACGCCGATACCCACTCCTCCCACACCGAGGACGAGAAGGAGGAGGAAAGCATCTCTCCCCCAGAGGGAGGGGGAGGAAGAAAAGGGCAGCCTCCACGCATCTGGAGGCAGAGGCGTCCAAGAAGGGGAAGGTCTCCCCCGCAGACAACTCCACGTGGGACATCGATAGCAGCTCCGAGTGGCGCGCTAGGGATAAGCCCATGGCCGAATCGTAAGTACTCAAAGACGCACACATGTATCCAGCTCCTTTACTTCATGGTTTTAACATGTCGAATTATGCACTGCAGTCCGGCTCTTTCCGACCTCAAGTGATCCTCATCTTCGAGGAATTCGCTGGATCCGAAGGTGATGGACAGCGGGTCCCTTCTAGCGGCCACTTCTCCCAAGGCGATGGATAACACCGAGGTGCTATCCCGCAGGACCTCTCCAAGTCAGGGAGAGACGCAGGAGGCCATCAGGGTGGCGCCAAACGATGAACCCTCGACCGTCGAACACATGGGGGTGCAAATCCCCACGGAGACTGGCGATGGGAGCTGAGGGAGTCCTGGATTAGGGGGTGTTCGAATAGCCGAACTATACCTTCAGCCGGACTCCTGGACTATGAAGATGAAAGATTGAAGACTCCGTCCCGTGTCGGAAGGGACTTTGCTTGGCGTGGAAGGCAAGCATGGCGATACGGATGTTTAGATCTCCTACCATTGTAACCGACTCTATGTAACCCTAACCCTCTCCAGTGTCTATATAAACTGGGGGGTTTTAATCCGTAGGACAACATACACATCAACAATCATACCATAGGCTAGCTTCTAAGGTTTAGCCTCTCTGATCTCGTGGTCGATCTACTCTTGTACTACCCATATCATCAATATTAATCAAGCAGGACGTAGGGTTTTACCTCCATCGAGAGGGCCCGAACCTGGGTAAAACTTCGTGTCCCTTGCCTCCTGTTACCATCCGGCCTAGACGCACAGTTCAGGACCCCCTACCCGAGATCCGCCGGTTTTGACACCGACATTGGTGCTTTCATTGAGAGTTCCTCTATGCGGTCGCCGTCAGGCCCGATGGCTCCTACGATCATCAATGCTGATGCAGTCCAGGGTGAGATATTCCTCCCCGGACAGATCTTCGTCTTTGGCGGCTTCGCACTGCGGGCCAATTCACTTGGCCATCTAGAGCAGATCGAAAGCTACGCCCCTGGCCGTCAGGTCAGATTCGGAAATTTAAACTACACGGCTGACATCCACGGGGACTTGATCTTCGACGGACTCGAACCACCGCCGAGCGCGCCGCACTGTCACGACGAGCATGATCTAGCTCTACTGCCGAACAGTGCCCTGGAGGCCGCACCCGCGTTGGCTCCGACCCTTAGTTCGGAGCCAGCCGCGCCGATCGAGGATGGACGGTTGGACGCCACCTCGGGGGCTATGATCCCAACTGCGATTGAGCCGAACACCAGCCCTGTACTCTGCGAGACTCGTGACTCCATGAAGCCGGATTCTTTGCCGGACTCCGAACCCTCCGCGCCCCTGCTGATCGAATCCGATTGGGCGCCGATCATGGAGTTCACGGCCGTGGACGTCTTTCAGCACTCGCCTTTCGGCAATATCCTGAAGTCACTGAAGTCTCTCTCTTTATCAGGAGAGCCCTGGCCGGACTACGGTCAGCAAGGTTGGGGTACGGACGATGAAGAAATTCAAAACCCACCCACCACCCACTTTGTAGCCACTGTCGACGACCTAACCGACATGCTCGACTTCGACTCCGAAGACATCGACGGTATGGACGCCGATGAAGGAGATGATGAAGAACCAGCGCCTACCAGGCCCTGGAAAGCCACCTCGTCATATGACATATATATGCTGGACACCCCAAAAGAGGGAGAGGGCGATGGAACAGCGGAGGATGACCCCTCCAAGAAACAGCCCAAGCGCCGGCGTTAGCGGCGCCGCTCAAAATCCAGCCAACACAAAAACGGCGATTCCAGCACGGGAGATAATAATACTCCGGAGAGTGCCGAAGAAAACCCCCTCCAGCAAGGTTTAGCATAGGAGGATCGAGAAACCAGCCCTCATGAGAGAGCGACAGATAGAGAGGTCGAGGACGATAATTATATGCCTCCCTCCGAAGACGAGGCAAGCCTCGACGACGACGAATTCGTCATGCCAGAGGATCCCATTGAGCAAAGGCGTTTCCAACGCAGGCTTATGGCCACGGCAAGAAGCCTCAAGAAAAAACAGCAACAGCTCCGAGCTGATCAAGATTTGCTGGTTGACAGATGGACCGAAGTCCTTGTGGCCGAAGAGCATAAACTCGAACGCCCCTCCAAGAGTTACCCAAAGCGCAGGTTGCTACCGCAATTAGAGGAGGAAGCACTTGATGCGGCCGAACGGCCACCTCGTGGCCGCGACAGAGAGGCCTCCCGGCCCTCCACTCAAGCCGCACCCCGTTCCAAGGCACGGGAATACGCGCCGGACTTACGAGACATGTTGGAGGACAAGGCAAGGCAAACACGATCGATCTATGGATCGCGTGGGCACCCCACGGCTCGAGACGGTAACTGTCACGCCGGCCACAAATTCGGCAGGGCCGAACACACTAGACAAAACTCATTGGGGCTACGTCATGATATCGCCCAGTACAGAGGCACCGCACACCCATTGTGCTTTACAGACGAAATAATGGATCATCAAATCCCCGAGGGTTTCAAACCCGTAAACATCGAATCATATGATGGCACAACAGACCCTGCGGTATGGATCGAGGATTATCTCCTTCATATCCACATGGCCCGCGGCGACGATTTTCACGCCATCAAATACCTCCCACTCAAGCTTAAAGGACCAGCTTGGCATTGGCTCAACAGCTTGCCAACATGATCAATCAGTTGTTGGGAGGACCTAGAAGCCGCATTCCTCAACAATTTCCAGGGCACTTATGTGCGACCCCCAGACGCCGATGACCTGAGTCACGTAATTCAGCAGCCAGAGGAATCGGCCAAGAAATTCTGGACACGGTTCCTAACAAAGAAAAATCAAATAGTCGACTGTCCGGATGCTGAGGCCCTAGTAGCCTTCAAGCACAATATCCGTGATGAGTGGCTGGCCCGGCACCTTGGACAGGAAAAGCCGAAATCTATGGCAGCACTTACGACACTCATGACCCGCTTTTGCGTGGGAGAAGACAACTGGCTTGCTCGTAGCAACAATATGACCAAGAACCCTGGTAGTTTGGACACTAGGGACATTAGTGGTAGGTCACGTTGCAACAAGCAGAAGCGCCGCATTAACAGCGACAATGCTGAGAATACGACAGTTAATGCCGGATTCAGAGGCTCTAAATCCGGTCAGCGGAAAAAGGCATTCAAAAGGAATCCTAGGGGCCCGTCCAGCTTAGACCGAATACTCGACCGCTTGTGCCAAATACATGGCACCCCCGAAAAGCCGGCCAATCACACCAACAGGGATTGTTGGGTGTTCAAGCAGGCATGCAAGTTAAGCGCCGACAATGAAGACAAGGGGCTGCATAGCAACGACGACGAGGAGCCCCGACCGCCGAACAACAATGGACAGAAGGGTTTCCCCCACAAGTGCGGACGGTGAACATGATATACGCCACCCACGTCCCAAAAAGGGAGCGGAAGCGCGCGTTAAGGGGCGTATACGCGGTAGAGCCAGTCGCCCCAAAGTTGAACCCATGGTCCTCCTGCCCGATCACCTTTGATCGAAAAGACCATCCCACTAGCATCCATCATGGCGGATTTGCCGCATTGGTTCTAGACCCAATTATTGACGGATTTCATCTCACTAGAGTCCTCATGGACGGCGGCAGCAGCCTGAACCTGCTTTACCAGGATACAGTGCAAAAAATGGGCATCGATCCCTCGAGGATTAAGCCCACCAAAACGACCTTTAAAGGCGTAATACCAGGTGTAGAGGCCAACTATACAGGCTCAGTCACACTTGAAGTGGTCTTCGGATCCCTGGATAATTTCCGAAGCGAGGAATTGGTCTTCGACATAGTCCCATTCCGCAGTGGCTATCATGCACTGCTCGGATGAACCGCATTTGCCAAATTCAACGCGGTACCGCACTACGCATACCTTAAGCTCAAGATGCCAGGCCCTCGTGGAGTAATTACGATCAATGGAAACACCGAACGCTCCCTCCAAACGGAGGAGCACACGGCGGCCCTTGCAGCGGAAGTACAAAGCAGCCTCTCCAGGCAGTTCTCCAGTCCGGCCATTAAATGTCCGAACACCGTCAAGCGCGCCCGGAGTAACCTACAACAAGACTGCCTGGCACGTTCCGAGCAGGCGTAGCAATGCGGCCCCAACCCCAACCCTAGCAAAAAGGCGACGCCAGTACTTCGCGTACATAATTACGCTCTAGAAATACCATGGGCATAGGGGGAGGGGCACCATCATGGCACGCCCAAAACACGGCTTAAACCGCACCAGGGGCTGCTGATTTTTTACTTTTCTCTTACCTCCAGGACTCTACTCTTCGGAAGGCCTGTTCGGCAGTTCAATTGCCGCACAAACGATGCAAGAACCAGGGAAGCAGACAAGCCATGCCGCATCACGGAAATCCCTGGTGGTCGCTATCACGAGCAGTATACCTGTTTCGCATACTATTCCACAGCTTGCCCCTGGAGCAAACATATTAAATGGTCCAACTTTTCATTTATCGCATTACTTGTATCGTTCTGCTTTGATCGCAGCTATTTCTAATAAACAATGCATAGCTTTTGTCTATTTTTGCACTAATTTTTTATAAATAAATGTTCCTTAACGACATGTTGCACCCGTACAACTTGGTACGGCCAAAATACGCCAGGGGATTTTAGTACCCCTCAATATGGTATGAGAAGTCCGAACACTTTCACAAGTGCGGCACCCCGAACTTATAGCATTATATGCATCGGCTCCGAATCATGTCTTGGGTCAATAGTTGGGTTTGCCTGGCTCCTATTTTTTGGTGCCTTATGTTCCGCTATATCGGCTAAGGTAGCACTAGGAGAACCACTGCGATTGTGCCCCAGTTGAGCTGGGCCGAGCACCTCAGTGGAGAAAGCTAAAACTGACTGTCATGATGAAGCGAGAGCTGGTCGCTGTTCGAGAGGTTTTTTCGAGTCCCTAAAGACTTATGCCGCTTAGGGCGACGAGTCGGCTCTGTCCGGCCAAGGCATGGATAGCGCCCCGAACTCGGTCTTCCGAATACTAGGGGCTTCGCCGAAATTTAAAATTATAGAATTCTATGGCTAAGTGAGAGTGTTCACGCATTATAGTCCGATTGCCTCGTTTGTCGGGCTGAGCGCCTCCCTCGAAGGACCCAAACATGGGGAAAATAGCGCCCAGATTTATCCCCGAACACCCCAGCACTAGTGGCAAGGGGGAAGAAGCTGACGACTCGCCATCTCTCAGTATTGATAAACAGCCGCACAGAAGGTAATATTTTAAATTCAAGCAGCATTGCTCAGCGCATATGAACAAGTTATCAGCGCACAGGACAAAAACGAGTGAGTTTTACTCAAAAATTACATCCCTAGTACATTCATCCACCACAAGGCGGGCACCCTTCAGAACATCCTTATTGTAATTTTCGGGCTTGCGATGCTCTTTCCCCGCTGGTGGCCCGTCCTTCACAAGCTTCTCCGCATCCAGCCTGCCCTAGTGCACCTTAGCACGGGCAATGGCCCTACGGGCACCTTCAATACAGACGGAGCGCTTGATGACTTCGAGCCATGGACAGGCCTCCACCAGCCACCGCACCAGCCCGAAATAGCTCCCAGGCAGGGCCTCTCCAGGCCACATCCAAACTAGGAGGCCCTTCATGGCCTGTTCGGATGCCTTGTGGAGCTCGACCAGTTGCTTCAGCTTGTCGCTCAGGGGCACGGGGTGTCCGGCCTCAGCATACTGAGACCAGAACACCTTCTCCGTCGAGCTGCCCTCCTCGGCTCGATAGAATGCGGCGGCATCGGATACACCCCGGGGAAGATCTGCACATGCCCCTGGAGAGCTCCGGATTCGGGTAAGTATCAAGTAACTCACGTTTATGTGTTTACTTTGCATAGAGAATGCCTTACCCGCCGCTATTTTCTTCACCTCATCCAACTCCTGGAGGGTTTTCTGGGATTCGGCCTTGGCAGACCTGGCATTTTCAATAGCCGCCGCGAGCTCGGACGCTCGCATCTTCGAGTCAAGCTCCAAACTCTCATGTTTCTTCATGAGAACCTGGAGCTCTTGCCGCACCTTGCCAACCTCAGCCTCATACCTCTCCCGCTCGGTGCGCTCCGCGGCCGCACTCTTCTCGGCCTCGAGCAGCGCTTGCTTAAGGGTCGCCACCTCAGATGTGGCACCTACAATAGCCATGTTAATCCTGTCATTTCTTGCAATTGCACCTTTTTTATATACATATTCAACCAAGGTATTTCTTACCTTCCTTCTCCTCGAGCTGCTTCTTGGCACGCCCGAGCTCTTGCTCGGACTTCTCGAGGCTCTGCTTCAGCGTGTCCACTTCCGCAGTGAGTACGGCGGATGCCAGCAGAGAAGCCTGCACACGCATATTGACTCCTTTTGTTAGACTCCTGCGAATTTTTTGATCCTCTATTCGGCTTTTCTTCCCAAACGCCCAACAGAGCATCAGGGGCTACTGTCTATGCCGTAATATCATTTACACATTATTTACTTACCTCAAAGCCTGTCAAAAGGCTAGGACAAGCTTCAGTCAGTCCGCTCTTGGCGGACTGAACCTTCTAGACCACCGCACTCATAATAGCACGGTGCTCCTCGTCGATGGAGGCGCCTTGGAGCGCCTCCAACATATTGTCCGGCGCCTCCGGGTGGACGGGGGTCGCCGACACGGTGGACTTGCTCCTCTTGGAAGGAGGTCCCTCGCCGGACTCCGGAACCCTTGAAGGTTCTGGAGCGGTGTCCGGCCAAGAGCCGGACTTGGAGCCCTGGTGGGTTTCATCCCCTTTACTCCTGGAGTCTGGGAGGTCGCCTTGCGGTGCCTCCGGGACCACCTCCTCCCTACTTGGAACCTGTTGGGACAACACCTCGGTGTCGTCCATAGGGCGGGGGGAGGAAGCCATCGGAAGCGAGTTCACATCCGACGAGTCCAGTGAGCCGCTCGACGACGCGTCGAGCCGGTCTTTGGGTAGGCTGCATAAGCATATTCGACATAAGGGAAAGCTGTGCAATAAACGAGTACTATGAATTACTCTGGTATCCGGATACTTACGATTTTGCCAAGGGCTTGGCCCTGGGCTGCCACTCCTCTTCGCCGTCGTCGACGTCGTTGGAGTAGTCCGGAGGAAGGGTTTTCCCCTTCTTGGACCCTCCGGCCTCCTTAGAGAGGGCGGCCTTCCTTTTCTTCTCTCCTCCCGCTGGAGGGGGAGAGGTCTCTTCATCTTCCTCCTCGTCTTCACGAGAGGAAGGCGCTTCGGGACCGACAGATGACGAATCCGACACCTCCTGGCGCCGGGCACTCTTTCGAGTCCCCGTGGCCCTTTTCGTGGCCTTCTTCTCTGGCACCACATAGGGCGCCGAAAGCAGCAGCCTCGCCAAGCGAGCATCCACTGGGCCTTCGGGCAAAGGAGCCGAACAGTTGATCTCTCCGGACATCACCTCCCAATCCTATCACAGATAAGGGAACTTAGATCCCGCATAGAGTCAAACTATGAAAAATTGATACCCTGTAAAAGGACAAAAATAGCTTACCGCATGAGCGTGATGCTGAGTACTGAATCCGTGATCCTCGGCAGCGGATGCGGGAGCCTCGGCGCCCTTGAAAACCATCCTCCAGGCATCTTCGTATGTCGTGTCGAAGAGCCTGTTTAGAGTTCGGTGCTGCGCCGGGTCGAACTCCCACAGGTTGAAGGCCCGTCGTTGACACGGGAGGATCAGGCGGATGAGCATAACCTGGACTACGTTGACAAGCTTGAGCCTCTTGTCCACCAGGGTTTGGATGCATGTTTGGAGTCCAGTCATCTCTCCTTTTTTACCCCCAAGATAGGCCTGTCTCCTTCCAGGAGGTGAGCCGCGTAGGGGGGCCGGATCGAAACTCAGGGGGTGCGACCCATTCGGCGTCGCATGGCTCGGTGACATAAAACCACCATGATTGCCACCCCTTCAGGGTCTCCACAAAGGAGCCCTCGAGCCACAGGACGTTGGCCATATTGCCAACCATGGCACCGCCGCACTCTGCCTGGCTGCCGCGCACCACCTTTAGCCATAGGCCACACGACGATAGGCCGAAATGGGGGCGGATGCGGAGGAACGCCTCGCACACGACGATAAACGCCGAGATGTTGAGGACGAAGTTCGGAGCCAGATCGTGGAAATCCATGCCGTAGTAGAACATGAGCCCCCGGGCAAATGGATGCAGAGGGAAGCCCAGTCCACAGAGGAAATGGGGGAGGAATACCACCCTCTCATGGGGCCTAGGAGTGGGGATGAGCTGCCCCTTTTCGGGGAGGCGGTGCACGATGTCGCTAGCCAGATATCCGGCCTTCCTCAGCTTTTTGATGTGTCCCTCCGTGACGAAGGAGACCATCCACTTGCCTCCCGCTCCGGACATGACTGGAGAAGGTTGAGGTGGTAGTGCGGACTTGGGCGCTGGAGCTCGAGTGCGCAAGAATGGATAGGCAAAGGAGGAAGAAGGCGTGGGTGAGAAGGTGGATCCTTATCCCCTTATATGGGTGGACGCAACTACATGTCCCCACCAGCCTAGTAAAACTCGCTTATCTCCAAGTGTCGTAATCAAAGGCGCGGTTGGGTTTCCCACGCCCGTATTGATGAGAATCCCGGAATAAGGGGACACGATCTCTGCTTTGACAAGACATGCCAAGGAAACCGCCTCGCATAACGCGCTGAGGTGGGATACTGAAACAACTCGGATAAAGGCTTGGCCGTGGTGTGTCATGCTATGGAATACGTCAGTAGATTAGATTTGTGTAAATATTATTCTCTCTATGGCAATATGTGGAAACTTATTTTGCAAAGCCGGACACTATCTTTGTGTTCAAAATCTTCTATGAAGTACTTGGAGGAGGAACCCGCCTTGCAATGCCGAAGACAAACTGCGCGCCGGACTCGTTGTCATTGAAGCCTGGTTCAGGGGCTACTGAGGGAGTCCTGGATTAGGGGGTGTTCGGATAGCCGAACTATACCTTCAGCCGGACTCCTGGACTATGAAGATGCAAGATTGAAGACTCTGTCCCGTGTCCGGAAGGGACTTTCCTTGCCGTGGAAGGCAAGCTTGGCGATACGGATGTTCAGATCTCCTACCATTGTAACCGACTCTATGTAACCCTAACCCTCTCCGGTGTCTATATAAACCGGGGGGTTTTAGTCCGTAGGACAACATACACATCAACAATCATACCATAGGCTAGCTTCTAGGGTTTAGCCTCTCTGATCTCGTGGTAGATCTACTCTTGTACTACCCATATCATCAATATTAATCAAGCAGGACGTAGGGTTTTACCTCCATCTAGAGGGCCCGAACCTGGGTAAAACTTCGTGTCCCTTGCCTCCTGTTACCATCCGGCCTAGACGCATAGTTCGGGACCCCCTACCCAAGATCCGCCGGTTTTGACACCGACAGGGGCCATATCCAATCCGACCCCAGCCGAATACAATTCCTGAGACCTATACGGCTCTGTAATCCGGCAAGCTGTCTCCTTCAAAAGAAGGAGGTGCACCGATTCCACCGGTGACCTCTGTCCATCCAAAGGCACCGGATACTCTACTGAAAGCGCTGCGAAGTGCTTCCATTGTTGAGGAACACCGTACCCTCATGGGTATGGTGGTTGAGAGGATTCAGTCCGTAAAGAGTGGACTGAACGAAGCCTGCACAAGCCTTCTAACAGGCTTTAAGGTATGAAAACACAATTTATTCAAAAGGAATGTCATAGTATAGACAGTAGCCCCTGAGACACTGTCCGGTGTTTGAAAAGAAAAGCTGGACATAGGATCAACTAATTTTCGCAGAAGACTAACCATACGTGTTTATGTGAATAAGAAGGTGTCTTTGCTGGCTGAAACCTCTCATGCTGCTGAGGTCTCCGGACTGAAGCAGAGTCTGGAGCGGATCGAGGAAGAGCTCGGCCGCGTGAAAAAACAGCTGGAGGACCATCAAGGTATGCAATGACCTTGTGTAGATTCAGAAAGGATGAATGATTTGTGTTGACCATAGTGCCATGATATTTTGTAGGAGCGGTGACCGAGGTGGAGACCCTCAAGAAGGCGCTGGCCGGAGGCCAAGAAAGAGCGGCAAAGGAACAAGCCGCTCGCGAAAAACACGAGGCCAGGGCCGGTGAGGTCCAGCAGGAGGTCCAGGACGTCGTGAGGAAGTGTGAGTCCTTGGAGCGCAATATTGCGGATCAAAAGTCCAAACTTGCCAAGGCCTGCCAAAGCACACATGATGCCCGGGTTGAAGCCCAGGGCGCCCTCCAGGAAATCCAGGAGGCTAGAAAAATCACGGTGGGTAAGGCCTTTATTATGTAGAGCAAGTATGTGAAGAATAGGTTCCTCTTACTGACCCGGATTTGGAGCTCTCCAGGGGCGCTTGCGGATCTACCGTGCACTGTTGCCAGAGCATCCTGTGCCCTTTAACGATGAGTTGAAACAGCTAACCGGACTGCATAGGGTGGCTGAACTGGCCATGAAGGAGTTGATAATCCATCTATGGCCTACCGAAGCCATACCCAGCAGCTACTTTGGTCTCGTGAAGCGGCTGGTCAATGCCTGACCTCGGCTTGATGCCATCAAGCGGTCGGTCTGCATTGAAGGTGCGCGGATGGCCTTCGCCCGTGTCAAGGTGCAGTGGGCGAAGATGGATGCCGTCAAGCTCGCGACCGAGGGACCGCCTGCGGGCAAGGAGCACCGCACGCCCGAGCGGTATTTTGATGATGTCCTGAAGGGATCCCGCATTGTAGAGGGTCAGTGTTCAAAAGACATTATCTTTGAGTGAAGTCATTCATGTTATCCCTTCCTGTATTATGAAACAAAGACGTTATGTAATATAATGTTCGTTGTTTAAATTTTTTACCTCCTGTGTGGCCGTTTTGTTAAATCTGAGAGTTGGCCAGTCGCCGGCTTCAGCTCCCACATAGGTAGTACGGGGGTGTTTGGGATGAAATCTAAACACTCTTGATCCAAGAGTTTGGTCCTTGAAGGAGGTGTTTAGCGCAACAAACCAGGCAATCGGACTATGTGGCTTTATCACCCTCACTTAGCCATAGGAGTTTGACAATAGAAAGGTAGGCGCAACCCCTAGTTAGTATTTAATCCGGACTAGGGTGATGTAGACACGTGATCGGGTAGAGGCCGATTCGTCGCATAATGCGGAAAAAATTGCAAAAGATTTTTAACTTCCGAATAGCTGACCAGCTCTCGCCGTATCATCACAGTTAGTTTTCGGCTTTCTCTACCGAGGTGTTTGCTCGGATAAACCAGAAACACAATCGCAGTAGTTCTCCCTTTACTACCCTAGCCGATAGGACGGAACGTAAGGTAGCAAGCTAAGGAGCCGGGCAACCCAACTATTTACCAAAGGCATGATTCGGAGCCGATGCATATAATGCTAAAATTCAGGATGCCGAACTGTGCTGTAAAAAATGTTCAGACTTTGTTGCCGTAGTATGGAGCACAATGAAGCCCCTGGCGAATTAAAGCGTACCAAAGTGTACTGGTGCAATCGATAAGAATATCAAAACAAAATTAAGTAGTAAGCTAGTGCCACATAGGTTGGGCCGCAAATTGTTTCCATTATAATTTCATTAATACGTCAAAGCGTATTTGTACAAATAGTGTGATAAGCAACAGGGCTATTTAACATGCCAAGACCAAGGGGGAGCGGCGTGCGGGTCCTGAAAACAGGTAGAATGATTGTCAAGAAGAACATCTAGAGATTCCCCCACACATCTGTGCTGCTTGCCGCCTTGGTATATCCGTCCTTCGAAAGGACCAATGATCAGGCCGTCGAGAGGGGCCTGTAGAGAAGAGACCAAAAATGGTAAAAAGGAAAAGGAAAAGTATGTGTGGGAGCCGTATGATGGACCACAATCAAGTTACGTCTCCGGCTATGCCCATGGTATTTTGAGTGCATAGTTATGTACACGCGGTACATATGTCGTCATTTGGTCGGAACTGAGATGGAGGCCGAATTGCTAGTCGAGCTCCTGACGAGCTGGACCGTCCTGCTGCAGAGTAGTACAAACTCGTTTGACAGTGTCCGGGAGCTTGGCCGCCGAATTAAGGTTCTGCTTGGTAAGGCTGCTCTGTATTTCCGCTGCCAGGGCCGCGGTGTGCTCGTCAGTACGGAGGGAGCCCTCCATGTTTCCATTGACTGTTATGACTCAGCGTGATCCGGGCCTCTTAAGTTTGAGATAAGCATAATGTGGCATCACATTGAATCAGGCAAATGCAGTTCGTCCAAGTAGTGTGTGATAGCCACTGCGGAAGGGGACGATGTCGAAGATCAATTCTTCGCTTCGGAAGTTGTCCGGGGATCCGAAGACAACTTCCAATGTGATTGAACCCGTGCAGCGGGCCTCTACACATGGTATTACTCCTTTAAAGGTAGTTTTTGTGGGCTTGATCCTTGATGGATCGATGCCCATTTTGCAGACTGTATCCTGATAGAGCAGGTTGAGGCTGCTGCCACTGTCTATGAGGACTCATGTGAGGTGGAATCCATCAATAATTTGGTCCAGGACCAGTGCGGCTGAATCACCGTAACGGATACTGGTCGGATGGTCCCTGTGATCGAAGGTGATCGGGCAGGACGACCATGGGTTGAATTTTGGGGCGACTGGCTCTATCGCATAGACGTCCTGAGTGCATGTTTGCTCTCCCTCTTGGGGATATGGGTAACGTATATCATGTTCACCATTTTTACCTGGGGAGGACTTGTTCTGTCCCCCTATGTTCGGCGGACGGAGCTCCTCGTCATCATTCTGGCTTTGCGACCCCTTCTCCTTGTCTTCGGCATTTAACTTGCCGGCTTGTTTAAAGACCCAACAACTCCGGTGGGTATGATTGGCTGGTTTATCAGGGGTGCCGTGGATCTGACACGGACGATCGAGTATGCGGTCCAAGCTGGAAGAGCCCGGATTGTTCCTTTTATATGGCTTCTTCCGCTGACCGGACTTGGAGCCACTGAATCTGGCATTGACCACCGTGTCATCAGTATTGTCACCATTGTTTTGACGCTTATGCCTGTTGCGTCGGGGCTTGTCGTTGCTATTCTTGGCTTCGGAGGTGCCAGGTTCGCTTGCATTATGATAGCTACGGGCTAGCCAACTATCTTCACCCGCACAAAAGCAGGTCATAAGTGCCGTGAGGACCTCCATGGACTTTGGCTTTTCTTTTCCGAGGTGTCCGGCGAGCCATTCGTCGCGGATGCTGTGCTTAAAGGCCGCTAGGGCTTCGGCATCCGGGCAGTCAATGATCTGGTTCTTTTTAGTTAAGAACCTTGTCCAAAATTTTCTGGCTAACTCTCCAGGCTGTTGAAATATGCGACTTAAGTCGTCGGCATCCGGGGGGTCGGACGTATGTGCCTTGAAAGTTGTCGCGGAAGGCGTCTTCCAATTCCTCCCAGCTGCCAACGGAGTTTTCGGGCAGGCTGTTCAACCAGTGCCGAGCTGGTCCCTTGAGTTTTAGCGGGAGGTATTTGATGGCATAAAGATCATCATAGCGGACCATATGAATAATGAGAAGAAAGTCCTCAATCCATACCGCGGGATTTGTTGTTCCATCATATGATTCGATATTTACGGGTTTAAACCTTTCTGGGAATTCATGCTCCATTACTTCATCAGTGAAGCAGAGGCGATGTGCGGCGCCTCTATACATGCCAAGTCGCGACGTAGTTCGGATGGAGTCCGTCTGCGGCTTTTGGCCCGGCGTGATTATGCTTGTCATGTTTAGCTTGATAGTTGTCGTCGCGCGTCGGGGCACGCCCCTGCGATCCGTAGATCGACCTGGCCGGACCTACTCTATTCTTTAGGTCCTTCCACAGGTCATATGTGTATCCCCGAGCTGTTGTGTCTCTAGCATTACAGAGAGATAGTATGGGCCGGTGATCGGCTTGAGTTGCCGTTTTGTCGCGGCCATATGGTGGTCGGTCAGCCGCATTACGTGTTGCTGGTACGGGCTCAAGTGCCTCGTCATCGAATTGAGGTAGCAGTTTACGCTTCGGGTAACTTTTGGTTGGGCGCACGAGGCCGTATTCCTCGGATGCCAGGACATTAGTCCATCTGTCGTTGAGTAGATCTTGATCAGCTTGAAGTTGTTGCTATTTCTTTTTCAGACTCCTAGCAGTGGCTATTAGTCGTTGCTTAAAGCGCTCATGCTCGAGAGGTTCCTCAGGCACAATAAAGTCTTCGCCGCTGAGGCTCACCTTGTCCTCGGAGAGTGGAAGGTAATTACTGTCCTCCTAGTCTTAGTTTGCGGCCTGTTCATCAGAGCTAACTTGCCCATCATCCCGATCGTCTTGTTTAGAGTTTTGCTCGGCGGGGTTTTCTTGGTCTTTGGCATCATCCGGAGTATTGTTGCCTCTTGTGCCGGTATTGCTGTCTTTGCTACGGCGTGATTTAGAGCGGCGCCGTCGGTGTTTTGGTTGTATCTCGGGAGGTTTATCCTCTACTGTATTTTTCTCATTATCGCCATCACCCTCCTTGGGCGTATCCACCATGTACACGTTATACAAAGAGGTGGTCGTCCAGCGTCCGGTAAACGGTGGGTTTTGGTCCTGCTCTTCTCTAGCATCGTCGTCCATACCGTCGATGTCTTCGGTGCCGTAATCGAGCATGTCAGTTAAGTCCTCAACAATGGCAATGAAGTTGGTCGTGGGCGGGACGTAAATTCCCCGTTCTCAGCCCCTAGTCCAGGCTGGGCGTAGTTCGGACGTTGCTCCTTCATAATGACGAGGGGTCGCATCAAGTCCAGCGCCTCGCTTAAAGGCGAGGTTTGGCCAGGGAGAAGAGAACACGTGGAGTACGGCGGGAAGGGGATCCCTCGGCCGAGCTCACACGATGGTGACTCCGAGAGTTCGGAGCCAGTGTCCCAGGAAGAGTCCAGCTTTGTGATGGTTGCCAGCGACACTGCTTCCTCTGGCTCTCCCGTACTGGCTTAGTGGCCACAGATAGTCCGGTGGGTTTAGAAATCCTGTCTTCGGACCTGGTGACACGCTCCGGCTCTAAGGCCAAAGCAGAGGTTGGGGTCGTGAATCCTTGGAAGATCAAGTCTCCTCAGATGTCAGTGACATAATTCAAGTTTCCAAAACTAATCTGGTGACGTGGGGCGTAGCTGTCGATCTACTCTAGATGGCCAAGCGAGTTGGCCTGCAGTGCGAAGCCGTCGAACACAAAGATCTGATCGGGAAGGAAAACCTACCCCAGGGCAGCATTGTTGTAGATGATTGATGGATCCATCGAACCTTCTGGTGACGACGCATCGGAACTCTTAATGAAAGCACCAATGTCGGTGTCAAAACCGGCGGATCTCGCGTAGGGGATCCCGAACTGTGCGTCTAGGGTCGATGGTAATAGGAGATGGGGACACGATGTTTACCTAGGTTCGGACCCTCTTAATGGAGGTAATACCCTACTTCCTGCTTGATTGATCTTGATGAATATGAGGATTACAAGAGTTGATCTACCACGAGATCGTAATGGCTAAACCTTAGATGTCTAGCCTGTATGATTGTGATTGCCTCTACGGACTAAACCCTCTGGTTTATATAGAAACCAAAGGGGCCTAGGGTTGTACAGAATCGGTTTACAAAGGAAGAAATCTACATATCCGAACGCCAAGCTTGCCATCCACGCAAAGGAGTCCCATCCGGACACGGGAGGAAGTCTTCTGTCTCATATCTACATAGCCCATTAGTCCGGCCCATGTTACATAGTCCGGACGCCTGAGGACCCCTTAATCCAGGACTCCACTACTAGGGAAAACCTTATACACAGCATCTTAGCAGTAGCGCTGGACAAAATCATGCGCTACTGCTACTTAGTAGCAGCGCCCGTAAATAAACCGTGCTACTGATATAACTTTAGCAGTAGCACGTACTAGCAAAAAGTGCTGCTGCTATGTTTGAACTGGGCGCACATGGCTAGCCCAACTTAGCAGTAGCGCGTATCCTCGCCCAGCGCTACTGCTATTCTCCTTAGTTGTAGCACTTTTCTCTCACACGTGCTACTACTAACCCTACTTTATCCTCCCCACGCGGCCGACCCTCTCTCACTCACTCTCCCTCTCAGTCACTCTTGCCCGCGCCGATACCCGTCGTCCACCTCCGCCGCAGTCGTCGTCCGTCCTCCACCGAGGTACACCCTCCTTCCCTCCCTCCTCCTCCCACCGTGCCCTCCTCCCTCCTCCTCCCACCGCACCCTCCTCCCTCCGCCTCTGGCCGCCCCTCCTCCCTCCTCCTCCCACCGCGCCCTCCTCCCTCCCCCTCCTCTCTCCTCCCTCCCTCCCTTGTCTCTGTTCTTGCAAATTGTAGGTAATTTAAATGTAGATTTTAGAATGTAGACATTGTAGAATGTAGGTTTTTAATAGAATAATTTTTTTTGACTATTTTAGGTGTTTTGAATAAAATAGAAGTAAGAAAATTTAGGGTAGAACTAGGTTAGTAGAATTTTTAGCAAGTGTTTAATAGAACTAGTTTATTTATAGTAAGGGTTTAAAATAATTAGTAAGTAAATTAATAAACTAGTTGAACTACTTTATTTTTAGAAAGAACTAGTTTTTTTCTATTTATAGTAAGTTTATATTTAGTAAGAACTTGTTGAATTAATAGAACTAGTTGAACATGTCATATTTGTTGTTATTTTTTTATCTTAAGAAATTATTCGGGATATATTAATGATAACTTATAGGGTTTTTGCTTTTGCAGAAATCAAGGAGCCCCTCCATCATCCCCGCCGTCGTCTCCGTCACCGACCCCCTCCGACCTTGAGGTGAGACCAGCCAAATCTCCATGTCAATATGAGTCCTAAAAGATATATATGATGTAGATAAAAACATGTATATCCTGTGTTGCTCAAATAGGATATGTAGTTGCCCAAGTGACCGGTCATGTCCAGGTTACACCTCCGAGTGGCCTATGTTTTGCCGGAGTGTTGATTAATTTCCGTTTCGGCAAATTTCAGGCGCTCGATTTGTCTATTTTTAGAAAAGGTCATGCCGGATTTTTCCATGAATTCTGGCATCACTTGTGCTAGAATATGTAGAAAATATTGAGTGGCCTAGATTTTCTCAAAAAATAATGATCTAATTTAGGTTTTTTTAGTACATATATTTAATTATACAAGTTTAATCTTTGAATTATGAACGTAGGAAATGTCATACTCGAACAAACTTCCCGAAAGGTCACCCATCCTCACACTACTCCAGCCCGAGCACGCTTAACTTCATAGTTCTATCCAACCCCAGCACCAGCTCACTACACAAGCACTTGTTGATATATCTATCATATCAATCCTATTAAACCTTATTGATGTCTAGGACTTTGTTCATGTTCATGAGTGTGATGAAATTTTTAAAAAATATTTCAAACTTCCCGGTCATATTACGTATCATATTTTGAAAAAAAATTCCAAAAAAAAATTTGAAACCAATTTTTTTACTAGTGGCGCACCTAGCAAATGGTGCGCCACTAGTAATTTTGCATTTTTTTTCATTCCCCCCTCTAGATCTTAAAAGCCCCGTATCTTTCGTTCTGTTAGGTTTTTGGAGATTCTGAAAATCTTGAAGAAAGTTCCCCCGGTTCAATTCGGATGTAACTTTTCGAGTAGATGATTTTTCATATAAAAAACTTTTTAATCCGAGTTCGTATGCAAAAGTTATGCCCATTTTACTAAATTCTCGAGAGATTTTGCAAATAAAGTCGAAATTCATATTTGTAAATTTTCCCAACAACTAGACCACATATCACATGGGAAACTTATTTTCTTTTATTTTTTTGACATTTCCATCATTTTATTTTATTTTTTCTAACACTGAAAAGGCGGTCCGGGGGGAGGGGGTGGGTGCAAAGAAAGTTAGTAATGGTGCACCACGTAACAATGCGCCATTAGTAACCCTGGTTACTAATGGCACATCTGTTATGTGATGCGCCATTACTAGTTTTTGCAAAAAAATAAATAAAAAATAATTGTTAGTAGTGGCGCACCGTGGTTGTGGTGCGTCATTACTAGTTTGAACTAGTAATGCCGCACTATACACTGGTGCGCCATTACTAGTTTTGAAAAAAAATAAAAAAAATTGTTAGTAGTGGCGCACAGACTGTGTGGTGCGCCATTACTAGTTAAAACTAGTAATGGCGCAATATGCCCTAGTGCGCCATTACTAGTTTTGGAAAAATAAAAAAATAAAATTTGTTAGTAGTGGCGCACCGTGGGTGTGGTGCGCCATTAGTGATATGGACATTAATGGCGTACCTACACATGGTGCGCCACTGCTATATGTGGTGCGCCATTAGTGATATGGACATTAATGGCGTACCTACACATGGTGCGCCACTGCTATATGTGGTGCGCCATTAGTGTCCATATTAGCTATAGCCCTTTTCCTAGTAGTGCCTGGATGATGATCGACGCTTCAGCATTAAGCTCGAGGAAACCTTCGACGTTGAAACGGTACGCAACGACGACAAGTGTTTTTTCGTAATTAAGCATGATTTCAACTATTTCAACGTCTAATTTTCATTCTTCACAATTCGACTAGGTTATCCCATGCCATGCAAGTGAAGGAAATATGCCCTAGAGGCAATAATAAAGTTATTATTTATTTCCTTATATCATGATAAATGTTTATTATTCATGCTAGAATTGTATTAACCGTAAATATAATACATGTGTGAATACATAGACAAACAGAGTGTCACTAGTATGCCTCTACTTGACTAGCTCGTTGATCAAAGATGGTTATGTTTCCTAACCATAGACATGCGTTGTCATTTGATTAACGGGATCACATCATTAGGAGAATGATGTGATTGACTTGAACCATTCCGTTAGCATAGCACTTTATCGTTTAGTTTGTTGCTATTGCTTTCTTCATAACTTATATATGTTCCTATGACTATGAGATTATGCAACTCCCATTTACCGGAGGAACACTTTGTGTGCTACCAAACGTCACAACGTAACTGGGTGATTATAAAGGTGCTCTACAGGTGTCTCCGAAGGTACTTGTTGGGTTGGCGTATTTCGAGATTAGGATTTGTCACTCCGATTGTCGAAGAGGTATCTCTGGGCCCACTCGGTAATGCACATCACTATAAGCCTTGCAAGCATTGCAACTAATGAGTAGTTGCGGGATGATGTGTTATGGAACGAGTAAAGAGACTTGTCGGTAACGAGATTGAACTAGGTATTGAGATACCGACGATCGAATCTCAGGCAAGTAACATACCGATGACAAAAGGAACAACGTATGTTGTTATGCGGTTTGACCGATAAAGATCTTCGTAGAATATGTGGGAGCCAATATGAGCATCCAGGTTCTGCTATTGGTTATTGACCGGAGACGTGTCTCGGTCATGTCTACATAGTTCTCGAACCCATAGGGTCCGCACGCTTAAGGTTTCGATGACAGTTATATTATGAGTTTATGACTTTTGATGTACCGAAGGAGTTCGGAGTCCCGGATGAGATCGGGGATATGACGAGGAGTCTCGAAATGGTCGAGACGTAAATATCGATATATTGTACGACTATATTCGGACATCGGAAAGGTTCCGAGTGATTCGGGTATTTTTCGGAGTACCGGAGAGTTACGGGAATACGTATTGGGCCTTATTGAGCCATACGGGAAAGAAGGAAAAGGGCCTCAAGGGTGGCCGCACCCCTCCCCTTGGTCTGGTCCGAATTGGACTAGGGAAGGGGGGCGCCCCCTTTCTTCCTTCTCCTTTTCCCTTCCTCTTTTCCTATTCCATATGGGAGGTGAAATCCTACTAGGACTAGTAGACTGCCCGTGCGTTGCCACGGGCATTTTAGATTTTGTACTGGTTGCACGTCAAATTTTTCATGGTTAAAAATATAGCCAATAGATTCTCAAAAAAAAAGATAGGCAATAACAGATGAAAAAACAATATATATTGTTTAAAAAAATTTACAAGCTTTTATTTGCATTTTTTTTAAATATGATAAATCTATTGATGATTTTTTTTCTTTTATTTGATTTGTGTAGCTTCGGATTTGGTGTACCGACTCAAAAAGAGCCCACATAAGACTCAAAAGAAAATGTGTGTTAGTTACCATGACATAAAGGAGAAGCCTACTTACTCTCTCTCCTTCTCCCTCCCCCTCCCTCTCTCCCTCTCTCTCTATATGTGGAGAAAGTAGGAAGAAAAAAAATGCATTTCAGTTCTCAATATAGAAATTTAAGAGTGAATAAACCTAAATGTGAGAGTGGGCCTTAGTACACTGCAAGAACTTTCAAGTCTCATCAGTGGCATTATAAGCCTAATTCAAGGCAAGGCAATATAAAATGTTTGAAAAAAAACAATTTTCTAAAATATTGCAAGGCAGCCCGGAGATATTGACCTTCTGAATTGCTAAGAGATTAAATGCTTAATACAATCAACTGAAAAGCTACAAGCATGTTTCTCTATTTTGAGCGGTTCACCTAACAGGAACTACTTCATTAACACCCATAGTCATTCTAGATCGCCTGCAAAAATATGAGGTAAGTGAGTAAATATTGTATAAATAAAATTTTCTGTTGAGTTGAAAGGCTAAATATAAAAACCAACAAATATAGGCAAGGTTATTTCCTTCTGCTATTTTAATGAGCACCAATAACCTCCTTGTCAGCATCATAATATATCAAGTTTATACTACTTATGAATATAAATAATATGATTAATTAACAAACCTTTGATTGTAAAAGATGTGAAAAACACTTCGATATTTCAAGGAATCACATGGTGTGAGTATTGTCTTAAAGCTTTCAAGATGGCCACATTTTTTAAGTAGAATAGCTAGTGACTCCTTACACCAATTCTAAGTTCACCATTGTTACATGTACAAAAGGGGAAAACACACCATGAATAAGAGAAAAAGGATAGAGAGCTGTTAAGTTCATCACATTTTTCATTTGCTTACAGGAGAAATAAGACAATACCCCCTGAGACAAATTTGTTTTTATTGTAAAGCGAGTTCCTCTGGTTGTTAAAAAGATGCCTATGTGGTTCATCTGGAAGGCAAAGGAGAATTTCATAAGATGTATATGGTACCTTCCTAGAACAAAAAAAAAGATAACTATATATTTGCAGGAAATGTAGCGTTCAATTCCAGGAAATGTAATAGCACACCGGGTCATATTTCTTAATGCATAGAAATCTGGAAAGTATTATTACTTTGGAAAAAATGGACAGTGCAAATGAGCATGGTCCAATGCAGGTTCTACAGCTTCTATTGTACGCGTGTTTTTACACAAAATTTACCAGTCACACAAAGGAACAACATATGTTTTAGTAGGTAACTGAATATGCTTTGGAAGATGATGGCTTCCTAACATTTAAGCACATAACTGACCCCTACTGGACCATGGGACATGAATCGGATGTACAGGAGAAGAATAAGCATATACTCCAGGTTTTATTTCTGCTATACACAGGCCACAGCCTACACGTACAACATTGAGAAACTCCTCGTGTATATACCCTCCTTTTGATAGGTCATGAAGATTGCCAGCAATGAGAATCTCATATAGTACTTAGGCCTGAAAATTTCACCATTGGTACTCTCCTGGGAATTAGCCGTCAGTACTAAAATGGATGGCATACCTCGCAAGAAATTTCATACAACTCCACTGCTGGTACTTAGGTGTCAAATTTTCAGCATATATGTGAACATTAAATAGACCTCACATACCTAAAGAAATTAGGAAAAACACTCAGGCTGCAGTACTACTCCCGTGTCCTCGCCAGTTTCGGAGCAACCTACCGTGCCCTCGCCGGTTGGGGCACGAACCCTACATCCTTGGGGGTGGCCACGTCCACCTTCATCCTCGCTTGGGCAGGAACAGCGGCAGCGGCAGTGTTGTCAATTTTGGCGGGCCAATCGCATCCTACCAGGTTGAGGCGCGGCTCCTACATCCTCGTGCAGCATGCACTTGCAGCCTCGCTTGGGGCCAAACAGTGGGGGTAACAACATTCCGCCGGTTGGGTCCAAACATGGCCGAGGATTTAATCAAGTTGTTGTTTAGCCTCATCATCGGATCATTGACTTCTCCAGATGAAGCATCCTTAGAATGACTTGGTTTAACTCCTGGAAATAGCATCCAGTGTTAACATAGTGTTAACTAAACAAATCTACAAAGTCACTTGTCAAACCAACAAAAGGGAGAAAAATGAAGTACCAGACTTTCATTCGTCAGCTCTATTGTGGTGGATCTATTTCAGTTCTTGCATCTTTAACTTCACTACTGTACTCAACATATACATCAATGCCGAACGTTTTTAGCAGAGATTCAACATAATCTTGTGAAAAATGCTAGACCTACAAACAATTGCTACTTAATCTTACGGGCTCCTTCGTCTCCTAATCAAAATTGCCCCCCTCAATTTGGGGGGGGGGGGGGGGGGGGGGGGGGGGGTAGGCCCCACGGCGCATTAATATCCAATGAAGGGCAGCCACCTCACCTTGTAATTACTCGTGGATGTAGCCTCAGATTAGGGTCTTTTGGATTAATTGAATCAGCAGCAGATGGTTCTTTTGTTAATATTATATATAACCAGGGGCAGTGAAGATTTCTGCATGATATATAATCCTAAACACTGGCAAATCAATGTTATTCAGTAGAGTTTTTTTTTGCGGGGATGGTATTCAGTAGAGTTATAGTGGGGAGGAATTTAAATTGATAGTCTTCATCAAAATCAAATCAAAGAGAATTCTTATTACTGGAGTCACATGTTTCGATCTACAAGCACGGCAAAATAATTTGAGTTGATTATGCACTCCGGACATGATGAAATTTTATTGTTACTTTGTGACCAGTTGTTAATTATACAGAACAAAGAAAGAACAGTGGCATGTTGGCTCAGGCATACTGGCTGCCGTTCTATCGCTGTTGCAGTCGCCGTCCCTCCTTTTTTTCTATAACTGAAAGCCGATGTATATATTAAAGATTCTGCATTCCTTTTAAACAATTGTGAGAGATGTGCAACAGGTACGCCAAATCACTGTTGCAGTCGCCGCCCCCCTCCTTTGTTGCTCTGAACTCGTTGTCAGCACAATGCACCGTACATTTATATCAAATTCATAGGCCAAATCATCTAACATACATGAAAGGAAAATGCAGCTGCTGGAAGGTGAAGCAAGTTAGTGATGAAAATACCTTATACGGCCAAGTTCTCCTCTTTCTTCAGCAAGACTACAGGGGTACGCTTGGCTTCATCGTCAATGCGGAAAAGCTTAGCTACATCAGGACTGGTAGTATGGTAGAATTTGAATGTGGCTTCCAGCCTTGAAGCAGCAGCAAGCTCGTTACTTTGAGCACCCTACAGCTTCTGACAAGATTTATTGATCACTACACGACGTCTGCATTAACTAAGCTTGCAAGCGCATCTCTACCATTATGATTTCGTGGAAACACATGGAACATGCAGGTCAAGAACAAATAAGGCAGAGAATTTTAGCATCAAAGCAATTAATCACACAATATGTTTCTTCTTTGCCAAGGAGGATGCTACTAAACCAACAACCAGGAAGCCATGTGGGTCAGATGTTAGATAAAGACGCATATTATAAGCTACTGAGTTTTGCCCAAGCATGATCAGATATGCATATTTTTTTTCTATAAAGAACAATTCCAAGGGGTAATCAAATCCCAAGGCATGCTATAAAATTTGAAAACTTTCCCATCACTATTCAGAAGTTAAACACGGGATGAACACCTTATAGAACTAACGTGCATGCTAGAGAACAACATTTCCATTACAGAACTATCCTTTAGTATTTCAAGAGATCGAGAACAATAAAACCATGTGACCAATCTTAAGTGGGCAACTATTCCTCTGATAGTACAGTGGACATTTATCTGAATGGTTATGTGAATAAACTCATTTACTGAACTAACAAGTACCTTCTTAGTCGTCCTTGCTGACAATGGTGGCTGACCATTCTTTTTCTGCAGGAACTGCTACTCCTAGTAAAGGTACACATAAAACAATTTTGCTACTCTTAGTCAATTTTAAAACACATCAAACTTGACATGCATATATACAGAGAGTATAATGTTAAGCAAACGGAAAGAAGAAAAAGAATATCATAAGATTGTAAAAAAAATAGGATGACAGAGATTAGTATTGAAGGATAGCTTGAACAAATAAGATGGGTATCTATATATGAGTGGAGTTAAACATGAATTCTTTGTTCTGTCCAAGCAAGATCAATCATGAGCACATCATCCAATTGCTACACCATGCAACATCTTTCTTCGGTAGTGCAAGAAGCAAACTTTGCTTGCAAGAACCCCCCCCCCCCCCCCCCTCCCCCTCTGCGAGAAGAAGAATCTTGGTGTAAATAAGTACTCCTACAAGATATTGATTGCATCAATAAATTAAGTCCCCACAAAAAAATCAATGAATCGAGTCCCCAGCTGGCTTACCTAAATCTTTGACAGGTTATTATGGTCTAGCTCATGCGTGCTGAAGAGAATTATGATGGTACACAAAGAAAGGTTTCAAAACTGTCGGGATTCTTATTTGCCTATGCATCGGATGCTTTCCACAATTTTAATGCAACATAAAGGTAATTTGATGAGAAAAAAGGTGAACCCTATGTGCGAGAAATTTAGTACTATATACTTATACGTTTGAATAAAATTATCTAACTATTTCTAGCCAAGATAAATGGGCACCATCACTATGCTAGTACTCAACCAGAGAAGCAAAAAATGTCCGTGTGTGCTAAACTGCTAATCAGTTAATCACATATACATATGAGCTAATCATGTGTGCATGAGTGGCGGGATTAGAGACAAAGCAAATTCCTTTACGTCTTTCACTTTCTTTTGTACCTAATTAAGGGAAATAAAAATGCTAGCTAATCGCCCATGCGTTGAACCAATGTTTACTCCGCAGCAACTGTCGAACCAATGGTCTCTTTCTTTCGTACCCATAGACCCCGAATAAGGTAGTCGAACAAAGCAAGTTTTGCCACCAATGGCCGGAGAAGTGATGCTTAATTATTTAAACCTAACTTTTGTGGAGATTTAGACCTAATCTTTTCAAGTTTCTGAAGAACAAACTTCTGAAAACTGCCTTGTCAATTAGAACACCTCCCTCCCTCCCTAACCTCTGCGATTTGCAAACGTGCATTAATGCATATATGTTGGCAGTGGCACCGCTGCCACCGGTCACCAACAACAAACTGAAGCAAAACCATGCGTACATACACCTAATAACCCTGTTTAATTATTACTAACTTGCTACTTAGTGGCCGGGAGCTGAATTGAATGAATTTTATACCTTCTTCACGTAAAGTTTCCAACTTCCCAGTGTTTGTCCTTTCATTCGGGAGCTCTTTCAGTCAAATATCTTAGCATAAAGTTTCATGGCATCATGATCTGGTCTCAGTTACAGTTCAGACCAACCACCATGCTAAACGAGACAATGCGCCATTTGCAGGTGTACATGATGCAGTTTGTTCAGTTGGGTAAGAGAGCGGAGTACCTCGACAATGCAAAAGTGATGACGCTGCACCAGACACCCCAGTTCATTAGCTTCGCCGTAGTGCACATACCTTGAAAGGAACCGGTTGTAGCACCACCAGCAGAACATGAAGGAGGATAAGGTCAATTTGTTGAGGAGTCGATGGACGGAGAGGACCGAGCCCACGAGGCGGCGATATCCTGATCAGGAAGAGAGCAGGGTCAAGAAGTGACAGGGATGCGTCGGCACAGACCTCCCGGCGAGGGGAATCGGCCTGAGGCGGCGCCATTGTCTTGATTGAGGTAGATGACGTGCTGCCCCGGAGGTCGATGGGAAGACGCGATGGCGTTCATCTCCTCGTCGTGGCCAACCAGACGCGGCAGATGAATAGGGACCGGCGTTGGCGGCGGCGGACGTGGCTGAGGCGTCGGGGCACGAGCGGAGCAGATGGCGGCGCGGCTAGGGGATAGGGTGGCGGTGGCAAGGCCGCAAGGAGGAAAAGGGAGTCTACGGCGGGGTGACGCCGGGATCGAGGGAGGAGATGGGGGGCGGGCGGCGTCGGGAGCCGGGATCCAGGGAGGTTGGAGGTCGGGGCGGCGCCGGGAGTGAGGGAGACGGTGGGGGCGGGGCGGTGCCGGGAGTGAGGGACATGGTGGGTGCGGTGACGCCGGGATCGGGGGAGGAGATGGGGGCGGGCAGCGCCGGAAGCCGGGGAGGAGGTGGGGGCTGGCGGCGAAGGCATCTGGATGCTCGAGGATTTTTTTTCGTGCGAGCCAGGGATTTTTTTAGGTTTTTTTCGTAGGTTTTTTTAGGACTAAAATAAACCAGAAGAGGTGGGACGAAAAAAAAACCTGGAAGCGAGACTACCAACTGCTCCATTAGGAGTAGAGACTAGGGAGTCCTAGTAGGAATCTACACTTGGCGCGCCCCCTCCTAGGGCCGGCCTCCTCCTCCCTTGCTCCTTTATATACGGGTGCAGGGGGGCACCCCAAAGAGACAACAATTGATCCCTTGGATCTCTTAGCCGTGTGCGGTGCCCCCCTCCACCATAATCCACCTCGGTCATATCGTAGTGGTGCTTAGGTGAAGCCCTACGTCGGTAGAACATCAATATCGTCACTACGCCATCGTGCTGACGAAACTCTTCCTCAACACTCGGCTGGATCGGAGTTTGAGGGACGTCATCGGGCTGAACGTGTGTAGAACTCGGAGGTGCCGTGCGTTCGGTACTTGATCGGTTGGATCGTGAAGACGTACGACTACATCAACCGCGTTGTGCTAACGCTTCCGCTTTCGGTCTACGAGGGTACGTAGACAACACTCTCCCCTCTTGTTGCTATACATCATCATGATCTTGCATGTGCGTAGGAATTTTTTTGATATTACTACGTTCCCCAATAGTGGCATCCGAGCCAGGTTTTATGCGTTGATATAATATGCACGAGTAGAACACAAGTGAGTTGTGGGCGATATAAGTCATACTGCTTACCAGCATGTCATACTTTGGTTCGGCAGTATTGTTGGATGAAACGGCCCGGACCGACATTACGCGTACGCTTACGCGAGACTGGTTTTACCGCCGTGCTATGCACACAGGTGACTACAAGGTGTTAGTTTCTCCAACTTTAGTTGAACTGAGTGTGGCTACGCCCGGTCCTTGCGAAGGTTAAAACAACACCAACTTGACAAAGTATCGTTGTGATTTTGATGCGTAGGTAAGAACGGTTCTTGCTAAGCACGTAGCAGCCACGTAAAACTTGCAACAACAAAGTAGAGGACGTCTAACTTGTTTTTGCAGGGCATGTTGTGATGTGATATGGTCAAGGCATGATGCTAAATTTTATTGTATGAGATGATCATGTTTTGTAACCGAGTTATCGGCAACTGGCAGGAGCCATATAGTTGTCGCTTTATTGTATGCAATGCAATCGCGCTGTAATGCTTTACTTTATCACTAAGCGGTAGCGATAGTCGTGGAAGCATAAGATTGGCGATACGACAACGATGCTACGATGGAGATCAAGGTGTCGCGCCAGTAACGATGGTGATCATGACGGTACTTCGGAGATGGAGATCACAAGTACAAGATGATGATGGCCATATCATATCACTTATATTGATTGCATGTGATGTTTATCTTTTATGCATCTTATCTTGCTTTGATTGACGGTAGCATTATAAGATGATCGCTTACTAAATTATCAAAGTATAAGTGTTCTCCCTGAGTATGCACCGTTGCGAAAGTTCTTCGTGCTGAGACACCACGTGATGATCGGGTGTGATAGGCTCTACGTTCAAATACAACGGGTGCAAAACAGTTGCACACGCGGAATACTCAGGTTAAACTTGACGAGCCTAGCATATAACAGATATGGCCTCGGAACACGGAGACCTAAAGGTCGAGCGTGAATCATATAGTAGATATGATCAACATAGTGATGTTCACCATTGAAACTACTCCATCTCACGTGATGATCGGACATGGTTTAGTTGATTTGGATCACGTGATCACTTAGAGGATTAGAGGGATGCCTATCTAAGTGGGAGTTCTTAAGTAATATGATTAATTGAACTTTAATTTATCATGGACTTAGTCCTGGTAGTATTAGCATATCTATGTTGTAGATCAATAGCTCGCGATGTTGCTCCCCGCTTAATTTTTATATGTTCCTAGAGAAAACTAAGTTGAAAAATGTTAGTAGCAATGATGCGGATTGGATCCGTGATCTGAGGATTATCCTCATTGCTGCACAGAAGAATTATGTCCTTGATGCACCGCTAGGTGACAGACCTATTGGAGGAGCAGATGCGGACGTTCTGAACGTTTGGCTAGCTCAATATGATGACTACTTGATAGTTTAGTGCACCATGCTTAACGGCTTAGAATCGGGACTTCAAAGACGTTTTGAACGTCATGGACCATATGAGATGTTCCAGAAGTTGAAGTTAATATTTCAAGCAAATACCCGAGTTGAGAGATATTAAGTCTCCAACAAGTTCTATAGCTAAAAGATGGAGGAGAATAGCTCAAGCAGTGAGCATGTGCTCAGATTGTCTGGGTACTACAATCGCTTGAATCAACTGGTAGTTAATCTTCCAGATAAGATAGTGATTGACAAAATTCTCTAGTCACCATCACCAAGTTAGTAGAACTTCATGATGAACTATGATATGCAAGGGATAACGGAAACGATTCCCAAGCTCTTCGTAATGCTGAAATCAACAAAGGTAGAAATCAAGAAAAATATCAAGTGTTGATGGTAGACAAGACCACTAGTTTCAAGAAAAGGGCAAAGGGAAGAAGGGGAACTTCAAGAAGAACGGCAAGCAAGTTGCTGCTCAAGTGAAGAAGCCCAAGTCTGGTCCTAAGCCTGAGACTAAGTACTTCTACTGCAAAGGGACTGGTCACTAGGAGCGGAACTGCCCAAGTATTTGGCGGAGAAGAAGGATGGCAAAGTGAACAAAGGTATATTTGATATACAGATTATTGATGCGTATTTTACTAGTGTTCCTAGCAACCCCTCGGTATTTGATACTGGTTCAGTTGCTAAGAGTAGTAACTCGAAACGGGAGTTGCAGAATGAACATAGACTAGTTAAGGGTGAAGTGACGATGTGTGTTGGAAGTGGTTCCAAGAATGATATGATCATCATCACACACTCCCTATACTTTAGGGATTAGTGTTGAACCTAAATAAGTGTTTGGTGTTTGAGTTGAGCATGAATATGATTTGATCATGATTATTGCAGTACGGTTATTCATTTAAGTAAGAGAATAAATTGTTGTTCTGTTTACATGAATAAAACCTTATATGGTTACACACCCAATGAAAATGGTTCGTTGGATCTCGATCGTAGTGATACACATATTCATAATATTTAAACCAAAAGATGCAAAGTTAATAATGATAGTGCAACTTATTTGTAGCACTGCCGTTTAGGTCGTATTGGTATAAAGCGCATGAAGAAACTCCATGTTGATGGACTTTTGGAATCACTTGATTATGAATCAGTTGATGCTTGCAAACCATGCCTCATGGGCAAGATGACTAAGACTCCGTTCTCCGGAACAATGCAGCAAGCAACAGATTTTTTGAAAATCATGCATACTGATGTATGTGGTCCGATGAATATTGAAGCTCGCGGCAGGTATCATTATTTTCTGATCTTCATAGATGATTTGAGCAGATATGAGTATATCCACTTGATGAAACACAAGTCTGAAACATTTGAAAAGTTCAAAGAATTTCAGAGTGAAGTGGAGAATCATCGTAACAAAATAAAAGTTTCTATGATATGATCGCAGAAGTAAAATATTTGAGTTACGAGTTTGGCCTTCAGTTAAAACAATGTGAAATAGTTTCACTACTCATGCCACCTGGAACACCATAGTGTAATGGTGTGTCCGAACGTCATAACCGTGCTTTATTAGATATGGTGCGATCTATGACGTCTCTTACTGATTTACCGCTATCGTTTTGGGGTTATGCATTAGAGACAGCTACATTCACGTTAAATAGGGCACCATCTAAATCCGTTGAGACGACACCGTATGAACTATGGTTTGGCAAGAAACCTAACCTGTCGTTTCTTAAAGTTTGAGGTTGCAATGCTTATGTGAAAAAGTTTCAACCTGATAAGCTCAAACCCAAATCAGAGAAGTGCGTCTTCATAGGATACCCAAAAGAAAATGTTGGGTACACCTTCTGTCACAGATCCGAAGGTAAGATATTCGTGGCTGAGAATGGATCCTTTCTAGAGAAGGAGTTTCTTTCGAAAGAAGTGAGTGGGAGGAAAGTAGAACTTGATGAGGTAACTTTACCTGCTCCCTTATTGGAAAGTAGTACATCAAAGAAACCGGTTTCTGTGACACCTACACCAATTAGTGAGGAAGCTAATGATGATGATCATGAAACTTCAGAACAAGATACTACTGAACCTCGTAGATCAACCAGAGTAAGATCCGCATCAGAGTGGTATGGTAATCCTGTTCTGGAAGTCATGCTACTAGATCATGATGAACCTACGAACTATGGAGAAGCGATGGTGAGCCCAGATTCCGCAAAATGGCTTGAAGCCATGAAATCTGAGATGGGATCCATGTATGAGAACAAAATGTGGACTTTGGTTGACTTGCCCAAAGATCGGCAAGCAATTGAGAATAAATGGATCTTCAAGAAGAAGACTGACGCTGACGGTAATGTTACTGTCTACAAAGCTCGACTTGTCGCAAAAGGTTTTCGACAAGTTCAAGGGATTGACTACGATGAGACCTTCTCACCCGTAGCGATGCTTAAGTCTGTCCGAATCATGTTAGAAATTGCCACATTTTATGAAATCTGGCAAATGGATAAACAAAACTACATTCCTTAATGGATTTATTAAAGAAGAGTTGTATATGATGCAACAAGAAAGTTTTGTCAATCCTAAAGGTGCTAACAAAATATGCAAGCTCCAGCGATCCATCTATGGACTGGTGCAAGCATCTCGGAGTTGGAATATACGCTTTGATAAGTTGATCAAAGCATATAGTTTTATACAGACTTGCGGTGAAGCATGTATTTACAAGAAAGTGAGTGGGAGCACTACAACATTTCTGATAAGTATATGTGAAAGACATATTGTTGATCGGAGATAATGTAGAATTATTCTGCAAAGCATAAAGGAATATTTGAAAGGAGTTTTTCAAAGAAAGACCTCGGTGAAGCTGCTTACATATTGAGCATCAAGATCTATAGAGATAGATCAAGATGCTTGATAAGTTTTTCAATAAGTACATACGTTGACAAGATTTTGAAGTAGTTCAAAATGGAACAGTCAAAGAAGAAGTTCTTGCCTGTGTTACAAGGTGTGAAGTTGAGTAAGACTCAAAACCAGACCACGGCAGATGATAGAGAGAGAATGAAAGTCATTCCCTATGCCTTAGCCATAGGTTCTATAAAGTATGCCATGCTGTGTACCAGACCTATTGTATACCCTACCCTGAGTTTGGCAAGGGAGTACAATAGTGATCTAGGAGTAGATCACTGGGCATTGGTCAAAATTATCCTTAGTGGAATAAGGATATGTTTCTCGATTATCGAGGTGACAAAAGGTTCGTCGTAAAGGGTTACGTCGATGCAAGTTTTGACACTGATCCAGATGACTCTAAGTCTCATTCTGGATACATATTGAAAGTGGGAGCAATTAGCTAGAGTAGCTCCATGCAGAGCATTGTTGACATAGAAATTTGCAAAATACTTACGGATCTGAATGTGGCAGACCCGTTGACTAAACTTCTCTCACAAGCAAAACATGATCACACCTCAGTACTCTTTGGGTGTTAATCACATAGCGATGTGAACTAGATTATTGACTCTCGTAAACCCTTTGGGTGTTGGTCACATGTCGATGTGAACTATGGGTGTTAATCACATGGTGATGTGAACTATTGATGTTAAATCACATGGCGATGTGAACTAGATTATTGACTCTAGTGCAAGTGGGAGACTGAAGGAAATATGCCCTAGAGGCAATAATAAAGTTATTATTTATTCCCTTATATCATGATAAATGTTTATTATTCATGCTAGAATTGTATTAACTGGAAACATAATACATGTGTGAATACATAGACAAACAGAGTGTCACTAGTATGCCTCTACTTGACTAGCTCGTTGATCAAAGATGGTTATGTTTCCTAACCATAGACATGAGTTGTCATTTGATTAACGGGATCACATCATTAGGAGAATGATGTGATTGACTTGACCCATTCCGTTAGCGTAGCACTTGATCGTTTAGTTTGTTGCTATTGCTTTCTTCATGACTTATACATGTTCCTATGACTATGAGATTATGCAACTCCCGTTTACCGGAGGAACACTTTGTGTGCTACCAAATGTCACAACGTAACTGGGTGATTATAAAGGTGCTCTATAGGTGTCTCCGAAGGTACTTGTTGGGTTGGCGTATTTCGAGATTAGGATTTGTCACTCCGATTGTCAAAGAGGTATCTCTGGGCCCACTCGGTAATGCACATCACTATAAGCCTTGCAAGCATTGCAACTAATGAGTAGTTGCGGGATGATGTGTTACGGAACGAGTAAAGAGACTTGCCGGTAATGAGATTGAACTAGGTATTGGATACCGACGGTCGAATCTCGGGCAAGTAACATACCGATGACAAAGGGAACAACGTATGTTGTTATGCGGTTTGACCGATAAAGATCTTCGTAGAATATGTGGGAGCCAATATGAGCATCTAGGTTCCGCTATTGGTTATTGACCGGAGACGTGTCTCGGTCATGTCTACATAGTTCTCGAACCCGTAGGGTCCGCACGCTTAAGGTTTTGATGACAGTTATATTATGAGTTTATGAGTTTTGATGTACCGAAGGAGTTCGGAGTCCCGGAGGAGATCGGGGACATGACGAGGAGTCTCGAAATGGTCGAGACGTAAAGATCGATATATTGTACGACTATATTCGGACATCGTAAAGGTTCCGAGTGATTCGGGTATTTTTCGGAGTACTGGAGAGTTACGGGAATACGTATTGGGCCTTATTGAGCCATACGGGAAAGAAGGAAAAGGGCCTCAAGGGTGGCCGCACCCCTCCCCTTGGTCTGGTCCAAATTGGACTAGGGAAGGGGAGCGCCCCTTTCCTTCCTTGTCCTTTTCCCTTCCTCTTTTCCTATTCCATATGGGAGGTGGAATCCTACTAGGACTAGGGAGTCCTAGTAGGACTCCACACTTGGCGCGCCCCCTCCTAGGGCCGGCCTCCTCCTCCCTTGCTCCTTTATATACGGGTGCAGGGGGGCACCCCAAAGAGACAACAATTGATCCCTTGGATCTCTTAGCCGTGTGCGGTGCCCCCCTCCACCATAATCCACCTCGGCCATATCGTAGCAGTGCTTAGGTGAAGCCCTGCGTCAGTAGAACAACATCATCGTCACTACGCCATCGTGCTGACGAAACTCTCCCTCAACACTCAGCTGGATCGGAGTTCGAGGGACGTCATCGGGCTGAACGTGTGTAGAACTCGGAGGTGCCGTGCGTTCGGTACTTGATCGGTCGGATCATGAAGACGTATGACTACATCAACCGCGTTGTGCTAACGCTTCCGCTTTCGGTCTACGAGGGTACGTAGAGAACACTCTCCCTCCCGTTGCTATACATCACCATGATCTTGCATGTGCGTGGGAATTTTTTTGAAATTACTACGTTCCACCACAGCAACTCGCTATGTCTTGGAGAGGATAGGTTTTGAAGACCATGAAAATTTTGAAACAAAGAAAATACACCTAAGGACTCATCATGATATGGATTTTGAAGTAAATCTGTATAATTCTCAGAGCGTAACCCATTTTGGTTGCCAAAATTGGAAAACACTTTGCAAAATGTATGGTTTTTATGAGGGTATGATTGTCACCATGGATCTTGGTGATCCTGACATCGAGCAAAACAATATGGACATTTGGATCCTTATTGATATGCTTCCGATTCTACCGCTATGTGAGTTTCTCAAACATAGTTGACAGCTTATTTCCATTGGCGGCTTATTTTCATTCTTCAAAGAATGTGCAGAAGATGGTAGACAAAACCCACTACACCGATGGCTCCGAATTAACATATAAGGAGAAAAATCATCTGATCGCATTTTGTACTTTCTTTGAGAATTACAATACCTATTATCGTACTCCTCCAAATTATGGTGAATACGTGCCACTAGTGCACGTGTTGAACCATAATAACTTCTATGGAGATACCCTGGTAAGATTTTTTACTATTACGACATCCGTGCATCTTTTGCATACTTCTAAAACTAGTACATCATTGCTAACTACGAAGTTATTATTATGTTTTTCAACAGAAAATCCCGATGGATTGTGTCCCTCATATGATGTATTACAATGGTCGCCTTGAAGTTCTGAACATACAGCCAGGTCATCCTACGGATCTTATCTGTGCATGTCGGATTTCTGAAACCGGTGAACACATGCTAATCAAAGAGTGGAAATTTTTTTTGGACATTCGTAAGGAGGTTCTTGTAATCAACATTAAGCGAAAGGCAAGAATTGGAGACAGGATAATCTGCATTCTCCATAATGGAGAGCCAGTGGCTATCTTGTTTTTTGCTATTTTACCTTAGAGAATATAGTAGGTCCTAAGAGAATGTAGTAGGTCCTATGAGGTACAATATGTTTATTATGTGGTACAATGTGTTAGAGTTGATGATGATGAGTAGTTGTGATTATTACTAGTGATCAACTTGCTATGTGATGTCTCATCGATCAAAACGATGATCATGGGGAGGTGTTATATGACAATGATGTATTATGATGATAAGTTGTTAATGATATGATGATGATGATATTTATTATATCATTGCGTGAAAGAACCGTGGATTAGTTTCGAGTGGATGTCCATCCACTTGAAACTAGTCCACGGTTTCTTTCACCCAATGATGTAATAACTCATTATGATGTAAAAACAATCACTAAATTGCTGTTGTATGAAAACTTGTATAGAGGTGTATGAATACAACATGAAATAAAAAAGAAATAAAATACAGAATAATAGTAGTAGCGCGGGCTGGGAGAAGCGCTATTAGTAATTACCAATAGCGCCGCGTCGAGAAAGCGCTACTACTAAGTCGGTGTAGCAGTAGCGTGGGTTAACCAACGCTACTGCTAACCTTTAGCTGTAGCGCCGTACCAGTAGCGCTCCTGCCCGCGCTACTGATAGTCCTAAAATCCGCGCTGCTGCTAGGCTTTTCCATAGTAGTGCTCCCTCACCTGCTGAAGGAAAGGCTATTTAACTTTATCATATGCCTTCTCAAAATCCACTTTGAAGATAACCCCATCTAGCTTCTTCGAATGGATTTCATGAAGCGTTTCATGCAAAACGACCACCTGTTCAAGTATGTGTCGCCCTGGTATGAACGCTGTCTAACTTGGTTGTATCACTGAGTGAGAAATTTGTTTCAATATATTGCTACCAACCTTTGTGAAAATTTTGGAACTCACATTAAGAAGACATATTGGCCTAAATTGTTCGATCCGAACTACATCTTCTTTCTTGGGTAACAACATAATCAGGCCAAAGTTAAGATGAAACAGTTCGAGATGACCGCTAAAGACATCATGAAACATAGGCATAAGATCATTCTTAATAATGTGAAAATATTTCTTATAGAATTCAGCTGGAAACCCATCTGGTCCTGGTGCTTTATTTGGTTTCATTTGTGAGATGGCATTCAGAACCTCCTTCTCAGTAAATGGTGCAGAGATAATATCATTCTCTTCTCCGTGGAGTTGTGGTATATCTCCAAAAATAGATTCATCGTCAAGGGTCACCGTGCTTGCTTCCGGATGCCCAAAAAGTTCTTTATAGTAATTAGTGATATAATCTTTCAAATTCTCATGCCCCACAATTGGCCCCTCGTCCTGTTCGACCTGTATGATTTTCTTCTTCCTATGTTTACCATTCACAATCATATGGAAGAATTGTGTATTGTCATCTCCTTGGACAACCTTAAGCACTTCAGCCCGCAGTGCCCACTTGAGCTCCTCTTCTCTAAGAAGAGCTTGTAAGCCTTGCTCAACTTCGGACTTGGAGTTTTTCTCACTAATCGTAAGGAGATTGCTTTCAGCTTTTAAATCTAACGCCTCAATTAATTGAGTGAGTTGTTCTTTCTGTTGTTTGTAAATCTCACTCTCATTTCTGGCCCAACCTCGCAAAAACTGTCTCAGATGTGTGATCTTATTTTGCCATCTCTCAATACTAGTTCTTCCACTAACAGGTTTCGCCCATTCGCGTGCTATGATCTCCAAAAAAATTTCTTTCTCGAACCAACCTAGTTCGAAAGAGAAAGCGTTCTTATTCGCAGCGCGTGTAGCCTCACCCGAGTCTACAAGAAGGGGTGTATGGTCCGAGATCGCTCTCTGTATCGCATGAACCGACACCAAAGGGTATCTTTGTTCCCATTCGACACTGGCGAGTACCCTATCCAACTTCTCATAGGTCGGAGTGGGTAACGTATTGGCCCAAGTAAATTGTCTACCGGTGAGTTCAATTTCTCTCAAATTGAGACTCTCGTTGATCATGTTAAACATTATAGACCATCGCCCATCAAAATTGTCATTGTTTCTCTCCTCCGAATTATATTAAAGTCTCCACCGACTAGGATTGGCAAAGTTTCATTGCCACATATCCTCAATAAGTTGGCTAGAAAGTCTGGTTTAAGTTCGCATTATGCTGCTCCATATACAGCCATAAGAGACCAACAGAAACCATCCAATTTTGATCTCACCCGAAACTTGACCGCAAAATCTCCCCTAACCACGTTAAGAACCTCGAGTGTTTAACACCGAACCCTTAGCAGTATCCCACCAGATCTTCCTCTAGGAGGTAAGATGTGCCAATCAAAATCAATTCCACCAGAAAGAGTTCCAAAGAACTATGAGGTAAAGTTATCTCGTCGTATTTCCATAAGAGCAATATAGTCTAAATGTTGCCCAAGCCCCTCCCCCATAGTACTTGCAGCCGCCGCGGGTGGTCTGGGGCTGGGAGACAAATGATTAAAGCGCCCTCACTCGAGACCGACGACGACGGGCGGGTGACGAGGGCGACTCCAGAGGCGACCAGCGCGTCCCGGGCGACCGCCTACGGCATGCCTAGCGGGCGGGCCGGCGCCAAGTTCTGGTCGCTCGTGGAGACTGACGAGGAGGACGGAGAGATCACCAGCGGCTCGCCGAAGTCGTCTTCCCCAACACCTTCGGATGTGATCTGCGAAGCTTTTAACCCAGGGTATTCGGAGGAGGACGTTGCTACTATTGTCGATGCTGTAGTTCCAAGCAACGATCCGGCAAGGCAAGGATTGCGATCTGACGAAAAGATCGAGTTGCTTCGCCGGATAGTTCACCGGAGGACCGCGTCGTCCGTTATCCGGCCTTGGAAGGGTCCGATCCCCAAGGAATGTCTTGCGCCAATTACTTTATCAGATTTTTGGTTGCCGAATTCGTGGACAAGAGTTACTAGCAAGAAGAAGAGCAATGGATGGGCGGCGGCACAGCCGCCGGCGCCGGCGTCCGTCGGGGCGGCCGAGATCCAGGCGGTCAGGCAATCACGTTTGAATCAACTACTTGGCCAAGTTGGGCCTACGGTTGATAGGGCCGATACGGAATCGGGCATGACTGGGCGAGTGGCCCAGCATGCAATTCCCGTAACAGAGTCTTCGTAAGAGGTTTCTGACTCATTGCTCGCTGATCGACTGGATATTGCGATCGATCCGCTACCGCCCTGACTGCTAGGGTTCGTCGTACTAGGACTCCTAGTTTCCCTACGCTCGGGATAGGGCGCGCCGCGAGGATAAGCAGCCAGACGGGAGACGCCATGGCGGGGCGCGGAAACCTGCCGCCAACAAAGCTTGGGGCTGCGCCCCCGACCCAGCCAGCAAGAACTAACGCGGCAACGGCTCCAGGGCGGGCTACCGTGAGACAGCCGGTGGCGCAGCCTGGCCAGGCCACCGGGCGGGCAGGCGATTTGGCCACCGAGCGGAGTGACGCCCAAGCCGCCGGGCGGGACGGCGCCCAGGTTGTAGGGCGGGGTGGTGCCCCGGTTGCACATGTTGCCAGGCGCGGTGGTGTCCCTGTCGCCGAGCGTGGCAATGGTCCCTGCCGTGGCGGCTATGGCGGCGGCGGACGAAACTATGGTGGTGACGGCTTTTGTTACAACTGATATAGACAGTGGGGTGATGATGGATACGATGCGTATGGTGAGGGACAACACCGTGGCTCTTCGTCGGGCGGTGGACATGGCTCTGGATGGTACAATGACGGCGGATCGGGTCGCGGCTTTCAAGGTCCTCCCGGCAATTTTGTCGAGGGGGTAGCCGACCCAGCAAACCGGTATAACCGTGGAGCTCATCGAACTTTCTGAGGAGGGAGAGGGGGGGTCAGCGCCCGCCTCCACCGCGGCCTCCTCCACCGCCTGTTGTTACGGCCATAGTGACACATGCCGAACCTGTTGCTATGGTGCTGACGGCCACGCCTGCTCTTCCTGATGTGGCTATAGACACAGTATGGGCCTTGGCAGCTGTCAGCATTCTACTGACCAATACCGCCATTGCTAAGGCTGGTGACGAAGGTTCCAGACAAACGGGATGGTGAAAAGTTATCAAAGTGGGCTGCTAAGAAAAAGAAGCTACCGTGTTATAGATGTGGCGAGCCGGGACATTTTGTGGCCGAGTGTACCACAGAATTATGTGATTACTGTTGTAGATCGCAACATACAACCGGTGAGTGTCCGCTGCTTACTGGCCCCAAACCGGTGGTCAATATCTATGGAGTCCGCTGTCAGGAGCTTATGTTTTTTGAGTCACCTGATGTGGCACCTGTGACACATGTGCAAGAGAGCTCGTTCCATGTTGTTGTCAAGGTTACCAATGAGACTGTAACAGAGGCGCACATTGTGCGACAGTTGCAGGACTGAGTACCAGGCAACCATCAGTTGGACCTTGTCAAGTTGGAGCACCGGACTTACAAGGTTGATTTTCTCACTAAGGAGGATCAGGTACATACACTTAAGTATGGCATGTGCAGAGTACAAAGTACAAACATTATCTTGGCCTTTGATGAGTAGAAGGAGAAAGACCCCGAGGGTACACCTTTAGAGAAGGTCTGGTTTCGCTTCTATGGTGAACCACACAAATATATTAATCACTTCTTGGTGGCTTGGAGTTTGGGTTCTATCATCGGTAAGACGGAACAGGTTGATATGCCTTTTACTCGGGCACACGGAGCAGCGAGGTTACTTGTCAGTGTACTCAGTTTGGAGTTCGTACCGGATGTGGTCAAGTGGACGCGTGCCGGAGTCACATATGCTTGAGCTTGAGATTGATGATACACTTATACCTCAGGAGGGAGATGAGATTCAGGACATGGATACGACTAAGGGTGATGGTGCACCCGGGAATTAGGACAAGGGGCCTGAGAGCGCACCATGGGAGCCGGCTAAGCGGCCGGTGTCACATGGTACGACAGACACATCCGCCAAGGAGGCGCCTTCTTCCACGACACCGATGATCTTGCTTCAGTTTGGTTCTTTTGGATCTGCACCTAGTCGGTTATGGAGTAACCGAGTCGAGGCGGATGATCTAAAGGAACTCGAGTTACCACCAGTGTTGCCCCCTGCTGTCACTACAAGAAACATGTTAATACCTGACGGATTTTGGGTGACAGTTTCAAAAACCTTCATGCACAGACTAGTACGGCCCGCAAGCCCACCTAAGCCTGCCTAAAAAGCCCTAAACCAGTGCTCGTATAAAAGCTAACGCGGAGACACTCCCTTCCCCACTCTTTCTCCTCCTCCACCGCCGCCCCCATTGGCTTGGCCCTCTCTAGTTCCCGACTTCCTGCCCTACCCGCGCCGCGTCACCTTATCCTCCTTCTCCGCTGCACCGCCGCAGTCCTTCTCCTGCCCCTCCACTGGAACCAACCGGAGAACGCCTGGAAGTGGAGGAAATCCCCGTCTGTCTCTCTACTGGATCTGGATCGGCTCCCGTGACTCTTTCTCCCTCTGTTGGTAAGGACGCACTAGCTCTGCTACTACATTTTGCAGTGAAGAATCAAGCAGAATCCAATTCAATCCAGGTGGATCTCTATCTTTGTGGCCTTTTATGCAGATCCAGCATGGTGGTCAAACCTGGCGTCGGTTTGTCTTAGCGGAGCAGCCGTGTGGTGGCCGGTCTACGGCATGGCTCATTGGAGGTAGCAGCGACAGCGGCATCGCAGTTTCCTTCCCCGTCCATGAGGTCTGATCTCCCGCCCGCCCCCTTCACTGGTGACTTGTTCTTGTTTTTTTTCATTTTACTTTGGACTAATCTCATAGCTTCTTGGTCAGTTCGTCTTTTATCTTCCGTGACCACGAGATAATTTTCACGAATTAGTATCTTAATTGATTTTGGTCTGTGGCTACCTAATTCTAGAGATGGAATAGAATAGAATAGGTTGAGGGGATCGATCTGAAACTGAGTAGGCACATATTTCAGTGTAGGTTAGTCGGTGGTTTTGGAGCAAAATTGTACGCCTCGAAAGAAATATCTACACACGGGAGAGAAAAAGAAAATGGTATTTCGAAACATCTGAAAGACATTTCAATGCAACGGGAGCACCATATCTGTAGAGTGCTAAAGCTGCACTTGTTGTTTTCATTTCCTGCTATTCGATTTGTTATTAATCTTACTTTCTCAATGTACAGATGTGCTTCACAAATTTTAAAATATCTTGATGATTAACACTTTAACTTAAGGAGATATTTCCATAAGCAAGTTTAGTTTCTTCCTGTGCTGGGTTCTATTAGCTTATTCTGAATCTGAACATGACATGACGAACCACTGAGACGTGATCAGATCAATTTGTTTTGTGTGTGTGTATAACAAGTTCCTTTGATTGATTGGCATACATCTCACGCACACATACTGGAACACGGCGGTCCAGCCAACCTCTGGCCTCTGCTTCTTCCTCCCCGACGGTGCTGTGGAACCAACGCTAGGTTCCGCTACCCCTGACCGTGGCCTAACACGCACGAACTGAAGATAAGTTATTCTATTTCTTCCTTAAAGTGAGATCGTTTGCTTCTCTGATCCAGTTCTAGTAATTTGTACAAGGCCTTAGCTTGTTGTCAGGGAGGAACTTTCATCTCATTGCTAAAACTTGGGTAAACTGTGAGCATACAAAATACATCTTTGTTTTTGTTGCCTTACAAACATGGCTGTGAACAAACCGAATGTTGGCAAACAATTGTATATCCATTTTCACTTATTATGATATTTCTGAAAGTGAAAGGGACTAATGATAGCACAGAGAGCAGAGAGCACACGGGTTATGTTGGAAAAATTGGTCGAAGTTACAATGCATTAGCTGGCATAAATATAGCACAACTAGCATGCCTAAATGCACACAACGTTGATGGTAAGATATGCTTGACAACTACCTAACAGGATCAGATTATTCATTTTGTAAATGTAAAAAAATATTATTGTCTTCACAACGTTGATTCCTGGTGTGTTGATTCTTGTCATGTATTAACAGATTTCTTGTAGTGTGTTGATTCCTGGTGGAACTAAATGCCAAGTTTTATTTTTCATAACATCTTGATATTCACGAATGTTGTATGGGGGACGCTAGGCGTCGGCCGACGGATTTTTAAAAAATATCCGCCGGCTCGGCAGCCGTTAGATCTAGTGTCAACCTATGACCCAGACGCGTTCTTACAATTGCAACAACAACGGTGTTGCGAAAACTTTCGCAACAGATGTCATGTTACGGAAATTTTTGCAACACAGCTCCTGTTGCAGAAATTTTTGCAACAGAGGTCCTGTTACATAATGTTTTTGCAACAGAGGTCCTGATGTGGAAAGAAAATTCAAAACTTTTTTGCACCATTTTTTGCAACATAGATCCTGTTGCAGAACCTCATTGTAACACAACATGGGTTGCAAAAAACACCTTGAGTGATAATTCACTGCAGCGAACACACGGCGCTTTTGAGCCAAGGAGGTAAGACTAAGTGTGGCCTGAAGAAAGACGCATGGGCGATTGGAGCAGCGGTGGATGTGGCCGAGTGATCCGCCGGTTGATTATTAGCATTTCCCATGTTGTATCTGCAGATGTTGTGATCTCTTATGGAAGTGGCAGCCAGGCCAGGTAAGTTGAACGACGGTACACTGAAAACAAGCAACCAATATAACCAGTGAACTTGTAATAACTAAACATGGAAATACCGTCTAATTAAGAAATTTCAGAATACAAAGCTTCTCCCTCCCATCTTTTACATTATTTATTAAAACTTACATGTCAAGGAAAAAATACTTGTTAGAATATAGTTTTGGTTTTAAGATAGAGATAAAGAGTAGAGATCGAATATGTTTAAACCATGTATTGCTTGTCTTGTACTTTAACTCTCTACCCTTCACGTATTTTATATATACCCCATATGAGAGTCAGATCAATACAACAACTTAAACAACACAAATATTCTATCATCGTACAACTTTTCATATGGTATTATAGTGGTTAGTTTCACGACGCCGATCCTAGGTTCTTCCATCACTTCCGCAGCGCGCTGCCCCCGGGAAGATTAATCTTCTCTTCCCGGAGGCGCGGCACCCGATCGGTCAATGATTAGATCGGTTTCTTAGGTTAGATCAATTTCTTAGTTCAGATAAATACCTCAATTTCAGAAATTCTCTTAGATCAAGTTTTCTTTAGCCACGAATAAATCTCAACCACCCTCAGATCTGGTGAAAGAAATATTCTCTGAAAACGGCGTTAAAATCATCCATCTACACTGTCGGATCTCGTGCGATCCCCGGGACGGCCCGCAGGTTCGCATCGCTGGACCGCTGGACGGAGGAACCTGTGCGCACCTACATCGGCCACTCCACGCGCCTCCAACCTGCGCGTCCATCGACGCCCTCCTTGTTGTCACGACCGGTTTTCCAATAAATATGTTTATTGAGAAACCAATCTTTTGAGTCCAGTATGAGAAAAATCCTCCTTACCGGTAGACAAATTCTTGATACAATATGCCAGTAGCATAAAATATATTACAGGGTCGAGCTACGGTTGCTCAACCAAATTATTACAAGCACGCCAATAATTATACATAATGGCGGACATGACACAGTGGTGTGGAGGCATACTACTGACTCGAGGATAGGGTGGTGGTGGAAAATCACGGTGGGGAGTGTGATACATGACTCTAAAACTGGCACCTCATCGAGCGTCGAGGCGAGGCTCGATGAATTTATTTGGTAGTGGAAGCGAATATAATACAGTGACCAAATCCAGGGTCGCACGAGACTAACTGGGATTCCTCTAGGCGTCGGACTCACTATCAAATTCTTCATCCATGAGATCGCCTTCGTCAGCATCTGGCCAAATCAACAAGCCAGGTGAGTACTTTGAAAGTACTCGCAAGACAGTTCGGACGTAAGATATAACAAATGCATGCATGGATGCGTCATGATTAATTTTAACAGTGGCACATTAATTCATAAAAACAAGACAGGTAAAAAGGGGGTCGGCGGTAGTCCGCTCGAAAACCCAACAAAATAACTGTAAACCCAATCGGGTGTCTGAAGCGACACCTCGATAGGAAGATAAATAAATAAATCACACCGCAGTCGGGCGTCTAGGCGACACCACATAAAGGGCTTTAAAAGAAATGCCACAGTCGGGCGTTTGAGCGACGTCACATAAAGGGCTTTAAAAGAAATGCCGCAGTCGGGCGTCTGAGCGACGCCACATAAAGGGCTTTAAAAGAAATGCCACAGTCGGGCGTCTGAGCGACGCCACATAAAGGGCTTTAAAAGAAATGCCACAGTCGGGCGTCTGAGCGACGCCACATAAAGGGCTTTAAAAGAAATGCCACAGTCGGACGTCTGAGCGACATCGCAGAAAGGGCTTTCATTGAAAGTAAAATATAACAATGCCACAGTCGGACGTCTGAGCGACATCACAGAAAGGGCTTTTATTGAAAGTAAATAATAACAATGCCACAGTCAGACGTCTGAGCGACATCATAAAAAGGGCTTTTATTCACAAGTAAATAATACTCATAATAAATATTCAATTCATGAAAATAGACGGGTTAGTCCATCCACAGGAATAAACATTTAACCGGACTTAGCACTCATGTGATTCATCGGAGTCTCTGTCATCAAAACTGACATTTGTCAGGATAAGATAATACCGAACTTGGACATGGAATAGATGATTCAAAGGAATATATGACTCTGCAGAGTTTGTACAAAATTTTTCCCACAGCCAACGGATTTCCGTAGTCACGAAGGACTAGTTCCGTTTACGGTATTTCGGAAGAAAACACAGCTAACCAGTACACACCCATCCTACCTCTTGATGCCAGGAATCACCCTAGACATCATCCAAGAAAACCTTTTGAGACGGGGAGATCACAATCTCGAATAGCATGGGATCAAATTTATATACGCGCGCTCTAAGGGGTGCCCCCCTCTCGGTCCCAACCGGAAACACCCATGCCCCCTGACCGGATGACTGGCTTTAATCCAGGGCCATGGAACCATCATCACGGCCTGTCCTTTTTGGTGTGTACCAAGAAAGCGGTTTGCAACTTACTAAGCCATATTCCTTGCGGAAAACATGTGGTAGTACAGGGAAGGAAAAGTGGAAGGAACTGAATCGATACGGGTTGACACTGAAGTCATATAGTCTGGCATAAGACTGGCATGCTACAACACTGCCATCTTACCCATCCTCATGCCAACACATGGCCATGCATACTCACATCCACCCACTTATGGATTTTTGAAACTCACTTGCCTCATCGTTGCATGTAACATGACATTCGTCGGTATGTTCATCAACATGCCATGAAACTACTTAATGCAAACATGCCAAAACAATCATCATATCAAAAGTTCAAACATGCTTTCCTGGTTCAGAGTAGTCGGAGCCTAGCTCGGTGAAGTTCGCGGTCCCGTCACCTCCTTCGGTATCTACGGTATAAAGAAACATACGCGTTAACGTAAATACCGTGAGGGCACAAAATTATTCCAAATATTTTTCAAATAAATCTGATAAAAAACTAGACAAAATTTTAAGGAGAACAGAAAAAGAATTACTCAAAAATACTTTTCTGTTAAAAAGTTATAAGGGTTTTAGTCCAGGGACTCATCTGTAATGAAACAGAAAGTTCCCAGGGGCTAACTTATAAAAACAGAAAACGATTCGATAAAGAATACGCCGGCCCAGAGGGAAAACGCATTTGGCAGAAGACGCTTTCAGAAAACGGTTCGTTTAGAAAGAACTGAGAGGCTGACGGGCGGGTCCCACCCGTCAGGTTTGAATTTTCAAAAGAGGCGGCAGAGCTCGACGGTGCCCGAGAGCCGCGGTGGTCGCCGGCGGCGATCCACGGCGAGGCAGGGAGATCGGAGAGTACCTCCATGTTCAGGGCGCCATTCCGCGTCTGTGGGAGGTGGTGGTGGTCGCCGGCGAGCACCACGTCGATGGCGGCCCTTGCTCCGGCGGACGGTGGTTCGGGCGTTGATGGAGCTCGCCGAGGAGGGCTGCAAGGATCGAATTGAAGTGGGGGTTAGCTCTCTGGTTGTTCGAGGAGGGTACTGACGAAGTTTGGGCGCCGGGGACGGCCTCACTGGAGCGAATCGAGACGGAGGCCGAGGCGGAACGGGGCGGTCGGAGTCGGGGGAGGAGACCTCCTCGAGGTCCTCCTAGTGGCCTGGCGGGGCGTTGGTGAGGTGCAGTGGTGGTGCGTGCTCGAGGGTGAGCTCGGGGTCCCCTTTTATAGGCGATCCGAGGCGGTGGCCGTGAACGGAGTTCTCCGGCGATGGATTACGGCGGTGCAGTGCTTGGTCGGGAAGGTTCAGAGGTTGAGCGTCGTCGTGGATGTTCCCTGGTTCCATTTAGGTGCTAACTGCAACGGTATTTGGTTGCTTAGGGGGAGCTCGACGGAACGGGGCGGCGCGGGCCCATCGGCGGCAGGGAGCGCGCTCTGTGCGTGCCGCGCCACGGCGACGGTGCTGCATGCGTGCGCTGGCAAGGAAATGGCCACGCGGATCCACCAGGGGGTTTGGGCGGCGCCGAACGGCGTTGAGCCGCCGTTCTGCTCCCTGTCGGCCGCTACGGTGGTTCGGCCGCCGCAAGACACGCCGGAGCAGGCGGGCCAGGGTGCCACCGACGCCAGGAAGGCGCCAAGCGCGCGTGTGAGGCTCCGGACAAGCAAGCTAGGCCGTGAGCAACGTGCCAAGTGCACTGTGAGCATGTGACAATTCTCTGACGAAGAAACGACACTGAACTTCTCTGAACTTTCTGAATTTTACTGAAAGTGCAAAGTAACAGTGCCGGCCAGGTGTTCGACAGAATGATTCTGGGATGTAGGGATTTTTCCTTGAGCTGAAACTTGGTGGGGTGGCCTCTCATTGCACCAGGAGACTGCCTGAATTTTTGTGGAATTTTTGGAGAAGTGTAGATATGAATTTCACCAAATTTGTCAAATCTGGTCCAAACTTGCAGTGAGTGAAGTTTGAAAATTTTGAAAGGAAGAAGAGTGGATCAAGATGGTTCGAGGTTGTGGGTGCTAAGGACAATCCAGAGGAGTTGGTTTGAGATAAAAACTCAAAGGCAATGAGGTACTTGCTTTGAAAATCACTCAGGCTCAAAATAATTGGCAGAAATGATTTGAGAGATAAAATAATAGAAATAAAATCCAAAATTGTTTGGACTTGTTGAGACAGAGGATTTGGATTGTTCAAAGGTGGAGGGAGGGATTTTGAGAAGTTTTACTATGGGAGACATGGTAAAACCATGGGTGGTTTTCAAGATAAGAAAAACCTAAAAATTCATAGAGTTCTTTTTATAAGAAAAAGAAAAATTTCCAAAATATACTTTGAGAAGGGAACCATCAGAGAAAGAGTTTTAAATGATCAAACACCATAGTTTGAAGAAGATACAAAAATAAAAACCCTTGCCAAAGAAGTTTTTAAGAGGAAGGTTTTCTGAAAAAAATTTAAATGGCCTCTTTTCAAAAACCAACAAAGTTTTTGCTGAAAAACCAAATAAAAATTTTGGAGTGTCACACTTGTCTCCTTCGATCCCGGCGACACCGTGGCGCATGACTACTTCAACTAGCAACGCGGGCGCCGCGACGCTGTGCTTATGGGCATGGCACGAGCCGTGGACTCCGGCCACGACCCTTCTGCAAGGTCGGCCGGCAACGCAGGCTCCGCGCCGCTATGCTCCGCGGGTGAGGGCTTCAGCATCAAATCACTGTACATGGACGCGCGGGACTACGGCAACATAGGTGGCTGCTTCATTCCGAAAGAGCAGCGCTCATGCGCTGGGACGACAAGCATTGTCGACGCAGTCACCAATCTACTGCCGCCGCTCAGAAGGAGACGACGATCCAGGCAGGCAACAACGAAGGACACGCATGACTGATCGCGGGAGGGCGTAGCTCTCGCAGATTTCTTTCTGGCCTCAGGCTCATGCGCCAGAGTTGGTTCCACGAGATCTGTAGCTACCCTGGTATGTGCATGGTGGCTACACATCCGTCTACACCGAGCACGACATGACATCGACACTGCGTCACCGTGGAGGGGCGCCTTCAAGCGAAGCTTCATCGTTGACACACCATTGTGAAGCCATCGTCGACACTTCATCAACATGGTCTTCATTGCCATCATCGTCAACACACCGCTTTCACCGTGTCCGCAAGATGGACACCTATCGTTCTTTGACATACTTTTCTGCAAGACGTGGCCTCGACGACGGCAATGACCGCATCACGACGACGTTATCGGCCACGTCATCCATGACGGCATGACTGCATCGACACGGCGTCACGATAGTGACAACGATACACTGCCACACGGTTCTAGCAAAACCGATGTGTGCTCGGTGGGCTACCTCTCCGGTCTTGGCAAAGCCAGTGGACTCATCACCGATGACACCCTCTGACATCCGCGAGGTGCATCGCCCATGTCTGCAGCTCCGCCCACTACAAGAAATATGTCAACTTGTGACCACCACTATTGGTCACTGAGTGGTCACAAATTTCCATTTGTGACCTTTTTGTGACCAAAAACATAAGGTCAAAAGCTGGCCGTCGTAAACTGACTATAGCGACCTTTCTTCTAGAATGGTCGTAGACGTTTATGACCAAAATACGTCTACTGTGGCGTTTTGGTCACTAGCAACCTCCCCAGGCCACGTAGGCATCCAGCATGGCAAGCTGATGTGGCACAAGATTCAGCCCGGTCCAATTCGGTTTTCTACATGGCCCTAGCCCAACAATTCGACTTTTTTATTGTTTTTTTCATGTGAATTTTTGGTCGGCTACATGGGCCACACCCTACAATTCGGCCTTTTAATTTTCTAGGCCATGGCCCTTTTGCAAACCATTTCATTAGGCCTTTTTGTAAGGTTTTACAAAAATGCACAATATTCCAGTCCACTATTATTTGGGCTGTAGCATTTTTGATCCAGTAGACCATTTGGTCTTTTTATTATTCACTGATTTCCAGTTTACACGTTTGAACAGCAAACACTCAATAATTCTCTCAATTAAATGATTAAATTCAGAAATCATTCATCCAAATACACACAACAGCACATACAAGTCTGCATGTCCAACCTCAACTAAAACAAGCAAAAACAGATACACATCAACTAAAGTTGTGGAGCGCTTCCATCACAGCAGCAGCAACCTAAGCGACATTAGATCACCAAAAAGAAACAATGCCATCAACATGAGGCGGTAATCCAACTTCAACACTTTGTGAGGAGCAGCGCCACCAAGAGGATGCCGATCGCCTCTGGTACCTGGCCACAGGTCACATCAGAAATATTCAGAAATCAGTTGAACATAATTGACTACAAAAGAAATCAGAATTGAACAGAATTGTCATGCTTGTCTTCTTTCAGGAAATTTAATACATATTTCCATGCTTGTCTACCAAAGAAATTGTATCAACTTAACACTTAGTCATGCATAAGTGTTTCACATCAAAAACATACAGCAGTGCAGACTCAAAATTGTATCAACTTAACACTTAGTCATGCATAAGCATTTCACATCAAAAACATACAAAATTTGGAGTAGGAAACTAAATCTCTAAATACTCCAGCTGCAAATACTGCTAACACTAATAGGCCAGTAGCAAATATTGTATTTTTGGAGTTTTAACAAATGTTCAGTAATTTATGGAGCCCAGCAGCAACATCACGTTAAGAAAGTGAGCTAAATCATCACATTTTCAACTCTAAAGGTGCGGCAGGTCCTAACCCTATCATAGGCATACGCGCAAACAGGTGCATGACAGTGTTAAGTTTTATACAAGGATGTGGCTTATTGAAACTGAAAGTCCAAGTAAAAGTCGTCAAGAGCAAAAATAATGAAATGTTTAGTCCCGGGTTTGTGAACTACGCAGCAATTCTTTTAAACTTGTAATACGGAGGCTGAGTTAGTACGCAGAATGTCTGTAAGCTACAACATGGCCCATCCAAGCACAGCCCAACCCGTCAGCTACAAAGAGCATGAAAGAAAAACAAAATACCATACTTAATTGGAGCTTTATTTTTTTTGTTCTTACACGGGCCGCTAATAAATAAAGAGTCAAAAAAGCGTCTGAATGGAATCGAGGCTCTGTTTCAGGTAGCAAAGTGGCAAGCAATCTATTTGTGCAGCAGCAATTCTAGGCTTCACTCTGCTCATGATCTACTAATGACTTCTAGCATAAAAACACTTCTGGCCTAGTAAGCAACAATATAGCATGCACTTATTAAATTCTTAAGAGTAGCACATGCATTGTTTATTAAGGGAATCATCTATTACAATTTGTGTTAAAATCTCCTAGGAGTTCAAAGGCTGGAAACAATCTACTATGGAGAAGTGAAGGACCCCAAGTACCTTAAGAGTAGCACATGCATTGTACAACTCTTCTTTACGAGTATCTCCGAAACCATCAGCGTTACCTGTAAAAGTGGTAGTCATCACATGGAAAAATTAGCCAAGCACAGCTCTAATATGGAAAGAAGCTCTTCTGTATTTCTATTATATATGCTAGAGAAACTGATTTCTAGTGTTAAAACGTGCAGCTCTATATACATAATTTTGGTAAGCTAGGCAGAAGCTTAAATATTGAGTGTACAGAAATAGTCATGTGTATGCATATGTAAATCAATATGTCAAATTTATGGCCAACTAGAGATTCATGTATACAATTTGCTAGAGAAGAAAATAACATGTCAGTTTGTAGCTAGCCTACCAGCAGTTTAACAACACTAATAGATTTGCATTTGATGCTGCCACTTAATTTCAGGACATGACAAGACAAAAAGCATGGCATCAACACGAGCATCAATAGCACACTAACACCTAAATTGATACTAAATTAATGGAGTCCCATCCATCCATGAGAAAAGAAAGTGCCTTTCGTTGATAAAGAGAAGAGAAGACTACCTCTTGCTGGGATCAAACCAGAGCAGGTTGTGTGGCTCGAGGTCATGGTCCCGGACACCGCGTTCGTGGCAGAAAGCAACGCCATTGCAGAGCTGGTACATCATGATCTACATGCACAATATCACCAAGTTCACCAACAACGAATAAGTCAACGAAGTCATTGAAGCTGTCCAGAATCACTTTCAGCTATCATGCATGCCTAGAAGATAACAATACATGTGTGTTCATCATCTATGCAACAACTCACTCTCGGAAGCTGACTTTGAACGCGGCGACGGAGCCCGTCTTGGGCCTGTTGAACCCCTCCTTGCCTTTCGCGCGCACCCTCTCTTGTATCTGCACAGCAAGCACACAAAGCTCTACAATTTCAGCACAGCAGACGCACTGCACTTTGTGGCCCCAAGAATCAAGACCCCGGTAATTTATTATTACAAAAAAACGCACCCTCTGCTTCATGAGCTCCAGGTTGCCGATGCTGTCGCCAAGGATGGCGCGCATCTCCTCGTCGTCCCTGCAAGCGTTCTCCAGGACCCTAAACCACCACAGCAACAACCAATGAGCTAGCTAGTTAACTGAGCAGAGAGGGAAGTAGTTACACAGGACATTATTATTCTTAAGTGAATTAAACAAGTCCACCCATCCCAAATCCTGCAGCTATGGCTACATTTGCTAGTATTTTGCTGCTTGGTTAAACTATGTGCCGCTACTAGATATTACATCGGGGATGCAGGAGACAATCTGATGCGTTCGATACATGGCCTTGGATGCAACTAGCAAACTAGAGTACGAAAGGCAGTGCTGTCGAGTAAAGCATAGTACTTATGTGAAATGCACTGAAGCTGAAACAAGATAGGGATATATACCTACGGCAACACCGTGGCTGGCCGCAGATTGGCGAACACGCCGAGCCCGGCACGGATGTTGAGCAGCCGGTCTCAGGCTTGAGATGCTTCTCACTGCTGTCCCACTTATACCTGCAAGCGCAGCATCAGCGTCCATGTACTGAAACTGAAAGTCACAGATGCACATCACAACTTCTGAACTAATTACTATTGCCAGATCATTTCCACTCACCCTCCTATCGCGCCGAGCAGGATGGCGTCGGAGGCCCGCGCTGCCGCGAGTGTCTCGTCGTGAAGCAGACGTAGTCATGGTTGTAGGAGATGTGGAGCAGGTCCGCGGCAGAGGTGCAGGGGTGGTCTGCGGGGCGACGACGCGGACGAACTGCAGCGGTGGCAGGAGCTCGTGAAGAGGCCATCCATGGCGGGGCTGTTGTAGATGTACCTGAGAGAGAGGGAAGATGCGTGAGGGAGAGAGAGAGAGACAGAGGAAAGGAGAAGGACGGGACGGGTGTAGGTCTTGTCCGCGCGTCGCCGGCGGAGAGGGCCACCGCCTCCATGGCCGGTGACGGGTGTAGGTCTGCTGGGCACCGTCGAATCCCGCCTTAGGTCGCCGAGATTGGGCGCCGGAGGCGGCGGTGGGAAGTTGGATCTGGGAGTGGGAAGAGGGGAGAGGATCTGAGGTGGGGAGGGGAGGTGTGGCGGAGGTGGGTGGCGGCGAGGGGACTGGTCGGTGGCGAAGGTGGGTGGTGGCGAGGGGATGGGTGGAAGAGGTGGAAGGGGATCGGCGGTGTTGGGCGGAATCGATGGGGGTGGCGGCGCACGGAGGATGGCGCGGCTAGGGTTTGGACGAGAGCTGCGCTGATTCGGGAGGGGGATGAGAGGGATGAGGGGTAGAGGGGGTGGGGGAAGAGGGCTGCCGTCGGATCCAGGCCTATCCAACGGTGGTCGGGCATGATCCGCGTGAGGTGCCCGTGGACCAATCAGAATGCAATAAAGGCCTTGATGATTTTATGACCATATAAATAGGTCGTAAATGATTAAAAATAAGTTCTTTTGCAGGAGAAAAGCATTTTTCATTGTTGAAGTATAAAAAATAGTTTTGTTGTGGCGAACCTACCAACTCTATGTATTAGACCAAATTGTATGTATAATTGACCAAATGATTTTATGTAAAATGCTTTTGATCCACGAAAAATTCATTTTCCATTTTTTCGAGTGCCCAAAATGAGTTTTTTTGTGAAGGACCTATCATATATTTGTTGTAAAATTAGACCTAATCAATTTCATAAAATACTAGGCCATATATAATGCACAATTGACAAAATGGTTGGGTGTCAAAAATTTTGATCCACCTCTGGTGAAAAAGACAAATTCCCGTCGATTCAGTTGGAAGCGGGTCAAATTTGAACTGCAGGTGCCTCATAGTTTGCTCTTTATTTTTTCCAAAAATCATTTCTAGGTAAATAAGTATCTATTTAATCAGAGAAACACCAAAAAAATTCCAAGATTCAACCACTAGCTAGGAACGGTCAAGCCCGCCGTTTTGACCGCATTTTGAAACAGGCATAAAAAATTCAAAAAAAATCAAAAAATTGGAAAACCTTCGCATTGTGTCATTATATGTGACCAAGTTCACAGGAAAAATAACAAACTTGTAATACGACAATTATTTTAAAAAAGTGTTCTCAGAAATGAGCTATCATCTCTGAAGATTCATGGCTTTCAAGCCAAATGATCAATCTTATGGCCACATTCGTGGCATAGTTTGTTCAAATGATCTCATATTGTGCACAAGGGTGCATATTGGAATGGCAAACAATGTTGCCTAAGGAAGTTCTCATTTTCTTTGGACGAAAAAACCATTTTTCATTTTTCGAGTGCCCAAAAGGAGGTTTTTTGTGAAGGAACTACCAAATAATTGTTGCAAAATTGGACCAAATCAATTTTCTAAAATACTAGGACATATTTAATGCACAATTGACAAAATGGTTGGGTGCAAAAAGTTTTTATCCACCTCTCGTGAAAAAGACAAATTTCCGCCGGTTCAGCTGGAAGCGGGTCAAATTTGAACTGCAGCTGCCTCATAGTTTGCTCTTTATTTTTTCCAAAAATCATTTCTAGGTAAATAAGTATCTATTTAATCAGAGAAACACCAAAAAAATTCCAAGATTCAACCACTAGCTAGGAACGGTCAAGCCCGCCGTTTTGACCGCATTTTGAAACAGGCATAAAAAATTCAAAAAAATTCAAAAAATTGGAAAACCTTCGGATTGTGTCATTATATGTGACCAAGTTCCCAAGAAAAATAACAAACTTATAATACGGCAATTATTTTAAAAAAGTGTTCTCAGAAATGAGCTATCATCTCTGAAGATTCATGGCTTTCAAGCCAAATGATCAATCTTATGGCCACATTCGTGGCATAGTTTGTTCAAATGATTTCATATTGTGCACAAGGGTGCATATTGGAATGGCAAACAATGTTGCCTAAGGAAGTTTTCATTTTTTTTGGACGAAAAAACCATTTTTCATTTTTCGAGTGCCCAAAAGGAGGTTTTTTATGAAGGAACTACCAAATAATTGTTGCAAAATTGGACCAAACCATTTTTATAAAATACTAGGACATATTTAATGCACAATTGACAAAATGGTTGGGTGTAAAAAAAATTTATCCACCTCTCATGAAAAAGACAAATTTCCGCCGATTTAGTTGGAAGCGGGTCAAATTTGAACTGTAGCTGCCTCATAGTTTGCTATTTATTTTTTCCAAAAATCATTTCTAGTTACATAAGGACCTATTTAATGATAAATACATGGTTTAGTGGCGATACGTCGAGGTTTGGGCGGCGGCCGAGGGCCCCAACTCTAGAGCTCGTAAACTCGCATGCCCGCCGCGTGGTCACCGAGCGACCGTGACGTTGCCATGTGTTTTGCGCGGCCTAGGCATGTCTAGTGGGTTGGTCACTCCCTAGGTTGGTGCTAGGAAGAAAATTACAACATAAGATTCTCACGAGGAGACCGATCGATGCTCAAACATGAATTAGCAGCCAAGTGTTTGATTAGCGGTACGGGAAATGCAAATAGCCAATGGGCGTGAGTTTTGGCTGAGGATGATCATCTACTAAGGAGAATGTCTTCACAAATTTTTAGCTCAAAAGGAGGATCCTAGGTGGTACTTTCTTTGCAAAGTACCACGCTGGACAAAAATATGAATGTTGAAGCTGGGCTCAAAATAATGAATGGATTGAGCTGAAATTTTGTGGAGGATGGTTATTTGGGCATAGGAAAGCATTGTAGAAAATTTATACCATTTGGACATGCCAAAGTAGTACTTCCTTCACAATGCTCTTCTATGGACAGAAACTTGGGAAAACTAGTGAGAGAGATTGGATGAATGAAATGAGCTCAAAATTGGTGTAGGTAAGTTACTTAGGTATGGTCATGCGCTGGTCAATTTTCAGATCATCTGGGTAATCCTAGCTAGTACTTACTTCACAAAGCTTCTCTCGAGGTAGAAACTTTGGAAATTTCCCGAGAAAGATTTACTAGGAAAATTGAGCTGAATATTATCATGTGGCAATGATTTGGGTATGGAAGAGTGCCCGAAAAGTTTGAGGGTAATAGGAGGGGTCTATATAACACTTGCTTTGCAACGTGCCAATTTGGCCATAAAATATAAATTGAACCTGGGCTCACATAGATGATTTGACTAAGCTGCAATTTGGAGGAGGGTGATAATTTGGGCATATGAAGAAACTGTATAAATTTCATGTCATTTAGAGATATAAAAAAGGTACTTCCTTCACAATGCTTCTAGGTGGACAAAAACTTTGGAAATTTGCCGAGGAAGATTTGCTAGGCAAATGGAGCTGAATTTTGTCATGCGGTAATGATTTGGATAGGAAAGAGTGCCAAAAATTCCTAGGGCAATCAAGAATATATAAATAGCACTTCCTTCATAAAGTGTTATTGTGAACATAATAGGAAAATGAATATTGTTGAATTAGTTTTGAACTAGGCAAGGAAGGATTTTTACATATTTGATGAAGATATGACCCAAAGAATTTATGAGATTTTTTTGGGAATTTTGGGAATGATAGAAATATAGGTTGCTTCACAACCTAGGGCAAAAACTGCCACATGGACATGACACATAGGCAAAACTGATGAGATGGCGCCTAGTCATCACAACCCACCATAATCTACAAGGCTATGACCATCTATATTGGTCATTAACAACTAGAAATAAGGTAGCGGACTAACACTGTTTGCTTTGTGACCATTTCGTGTAAGGAAATTACGACCTTTCTGACCAAAATGGTCGCAATGGTTTAGGGTTTGAAGCCCCCTGAACAGCTTTTGACCAATTGGTCTAAAATGGTCATAAATTTATGACCAATTCTTCGAGGGTCACTGACAGAAGGTCATAAGTTGACATATTTCTTGTAGTGGTCATAGCGCATTTTTTGCGCCTCCGGCTTTATGCGGTTCCATCATCCACGATGACTACACCATTGACCACGACTATATCGACCACGGCTACATCACCATGATCGGCTACATTGACATCGACATTAATGGCTTGGTCTACAACAACACATCGGCAACAACTCCAGTCAACATCGTCGGCGTCATCACCAGCGTTCACGCCACTCCCTTTGTGATTGCGGGAGGGAAGAAAGGAGAGACAAGGAAGACACCAAAAGGGGACACAGTCACCGCCCTAGGTGCCGACCCATCAGAGATGCAGTTGATGATGGTGCAGCGGAGAAGACGACAAAAGCACAAGACTTCAAATTCAGTCGTAATCGTCCGCTTCACTCCCGCTACGACTGAGGGGGAATGTTAGAATATAGTTTTGGTTTAGAGATAGAGATAAAGAGTAGAGATCAAATATGTTTAAACCATGTATTACTTGTCTTGTACTCCAAGTCTCTACCCCTTATACATGTTTAAACCATGTATTACTTGGTTTTCACTAGAGGCTTCTCTCAAGATAGCAAATAATACTGTGGGTGAACAAATTACTGCCGAGCAATTGATAAAAAAGCGCAAAGTATGACGATATCTAAGGCAATGATCATGAATATAGGCATCACGTCCGTGTCAAGTAGACCGAAGCGGTTCTGCATCTATTACTATTACTTTACACATTGGCCGACTCCTGCATGCATCTAGAGTATTAAGTTCATGAAGAACAGAGTAACACATTAAGTAAGATGACATGATGTAGAGGAATTAACTCAAGCAATATGATGAAAACTCCATTTTTTAACCTCGATGGCAACAATACAGTACGTGTCTTGCTGCCCCTACTGTTACTAGGAAAGGACACGGAATATTGAACCCAAAGCTAAGCATTTCTCCCATTGCAAGAAAAACCAGTCTAGTTGGCCAAACCAAACCGATAGTTCGAAGAAAATTACTAAGATATCAATCATGCATAAAAGAATTCAGAAAAGATTCAAATAATATTCATATATAAGTTGATTATAAATCCACAATTCATCGGATCTCGGCAAACACACCGCAAAAAAATATTACATCGAATAGATCGCCAAGAACATTGAGGAGAACATGGTATTGAGAATCAAAGAGAGAGAGAAAAAAACATCTACCTACTAGCTATGAACCCGTATGTCTGAGGTAAACTACACACGCTTTATCAGAAAGGCAATAGAGTTGATGTAGAAGCCCCCCGTGATCGAATCCCCTCCGGCAGGGTGCCGAAAAAGATCCCTACATGTACAGAAGGTTGCGGCGGTGAAAAAGTCTTTTCGTGGATGTCTCTGATGGTTTATGGATATTTGGGAATATATAGGCGAAAAAATTAGGTCAGGAGGGTCACGGGGGGAGGGGGGCACAAGGCTGGGGGGCACGCCCTACCCCCTGGGGGCGCCCTCCGTCCTTGTGGCCATCTCGTGGCTTCTCCGACTTCATCTTCAAGTCTCCTTGTGTCTTCTGGTCCAAGATAATTCACTGCAAAAGTTTTATTCCGTTTGGACTCTGTTTGATATTCCTTTTCTACGAAACTCAAAAACAAGAAAAAATAGGAACAGACACCGAGCTCTAGGCTAATAGGTTAGTTCCAAAAAGAGTATAAAATTACATATTAATGCATATAAAACAACCAAAACAGATAATATTAGCATGAAATAATTAAAAATTATAAATATGTTGCACACGTATCAGGCATCATCTGACTATGCATGGGCAGTGTGCGATGCGTTGTGTGCTAGTTAGAAGTTAGCATGCACAGACTTTGGCGATGTTTGGTTCTTTAGTCCTAGGACTTTTTTTAGTCCCAACTAAAAAGTCTCTAGTCCCTAAAAAATCCCTCCATGTTTGTTTCCAGAGACTAAAAAGTCTCTAGTCCCTTCCTAGAGATTATTAAATGACCATGTTGCTCCTAGTATATAGAAAAATAACAATTAAACAACACCATGGGGTGGCGAACCAATGGATGCATGGAGGGGCATTGTTGGAAAAGTCTCAAAAAGTCCCAAAAAGATTCTGCTTGAGAGTTTTTTTCATTTAGTCCCAAATGCCTAATTTATTCCCTAAAAAGTCCCTCCCGTTTGGTAAAAAAGTCTTTAAAAGGGACTTTTTCTAGTCCCTACACAAAAAAGTCCCTAGAAACAAACACCCCCTTTATTAGTGGACGTGCATGTGCAGGTTAGTCACATGCGTTGATCGCGGGAGCGTTGGGCGTGATCCAGCGGCAAGTTCGCACGATGTGCGGCTCTTACGGAAGAGCAGATGGCTCACGACAAGAGGAGGCCGGGTCTTGAGGAGCTCATGCATACGTGTGCATGAGGGCCCGTTAGAGTTAGTTGCTTATCAAACCATCAGGAGCTTAGGAAATTCACCTCTATCCCTCCCCTCCCTCGCGCTGCCCTTCCCAGGGCGGCTCGAGGGCGCCTAGGGTTTCCCCGGCGCCGCCCCTCTCCATCCTTCCTTCCTCCCTTGCCGCCACCCGAGGCGGTCGCCGGGCAGCGCCTGGGCAGGTGCCGATGACGGTGGCGGAGAGGTCTTCGTCGCTTCGTTCTCGCGAAGGACTCCGGATCCAAGGCGGCGGCCCTGGTCGGCGAGGCGGCGCCGTCTCTTCGGCTGGCGGCATGCGCGGGAGGTGCGGGCCGGCTTCCTCGGCTGCGCGGGCGGCGAGGAGCAGGCGGGTAGCGGTCGCGGCGCAGCAAGGTTTCCCTTCCTCCGTTCCAGATCTGAAGGTCAGGCTCCCCCTCTCTGCTCTCACTCCGCTGGTCCGCCCGATTTGGGGCCTCTGACTGCCGAATCCGGTGCCGGCGGGGTGCTCCCCGAACTGGTGGTGCGGGACGAGCCCGGGGGAAACCCCTGTTTGGTTTTTCCAGCACGGCGGCAGCGGTGCCATCTTGCGTCGTACTACTCCCTGGAGTCACCGCTGTGGGCTCCCCTCCCGACCCCGGCCAAACTTCCCGGGCGAAAGCTCGAATCCCGGCTGGATGGGCGGCGGCGGCGCCAGGTGCGTCGTGTCCTCCTTGGAGGCGCCGCCTGGGGAAGATTGGTGCTTTGGGTTGCGTGCAGAAGCTTGCAGGTGGGAGGCTGGTGACTGTCGAGTCTCTGAGGCTCGGTAGCTCCTTCATTTCGGCGACTCTTCCGGCGGTTTACCCTCTACTATCGGTCTCCTTCGGTGTCTGCGGTGTTGCCGATGTGTGTGTGCTCTGACTTGTGGTCATGCTCCGTGGCTGCCCCAGACTCGAGACCAATTATTGCTCTAGCTCTCGGGTGAGCGTCTCTGCATTCAACGGTGCGGCGCCTTCGAACCTAGGCGAGGGGAAGGGATCCCCTTCGATGTTAGAGGAGGCAGGTGTTGGGTCATCTCCAGCCCCTGGTTTTCAGCCCCTGAGTTTGACTCCTCTGCCGGTTGCTGATCCTCGAGGCTTCACTTGTAGTCGTTTTAGGTGCCTTTCTGTAGTGGGCTTCTCCTCAACTAGCAGTTCTTCATTAGTTATCTTTCGTTTGCTGGTTGTAGGTGTAGCGTTGTAAGCTGTTCTTGCAGCCCCCTTGTATCGTTTGGCCGATGTTGTGTGGTGGTCTCACACTTGTACTCCTGGCCGGTTGATGGCTTTGTTAATTCAAAGATGGGCTCTTCTTGAGCCTTCATTCTAAAAAAAAGAGTTAGTTGCTTAGCGAGTCGGGTATAAAAGAAGCCCCCTGTGTACTGCTTGTTGTTGCGCCGGTTTGCTGCCGTGATCGAGTTCGTGCTCGAGGAAAATCGCCGTCCTCGCGGCGGGCATTGATGCACCGAAAAAACACCACCGTGTTTTGTGTCTTCTACTTCCTCCTTTCTTCCTTGGTTTGTGCCAAAGAGAGGAGTGTAGAGAGAAAGAGAGAGCCACGGTGAACTGGGGTCAAGCGTCGACCCCATCATACATCCATCTTCTGGAACGTTCTATCTCTTTTGCGAACTCCGACAAGTCGAGATTCATCATCCGATCAGGTTTTCTACACAAAGCAGAGAGTGATAGGACAGATTATGCAGCTCAAAATAGTATTTCTGTGCTTCCACCGGTGCCAACCAGAGTTGCATGTGTGCAGGTTGACGATGAGTGAAGACGAAAGTTAGCAAGGTGGTCGCAGGTCACTATGTCACTGACCCCCGCACCAGCCCGTACTTAAGACACTGCAGGAACGTTGGTATTAGCGCATAGTGTGGAATTCCTGATGCCTCTGAAGCCTATGTCACAGCTGACTCGCCACAAATTTGTGATCCATGTCTTGCATTTTCCTCTTCGCATAGAATTGCCTGATGGCTTTATTGTGAGCTAGATGTATGGTTCCGACGAAACAAATAGGACACTTCTGAGGAAAAAATGTTATATATATTGAGCGAGCCAGATACAAGTGTGACACATATGCACCTACCATTTGGAGGTAATCTTAGGGCATGTGACATGAGGTGGTCATTTTTTGTTTTTTTGAGGGACATGATATGGTCACTTATTGTTGGTAGATCCTGGCACAAGGATGGAAAACTTATGGTAGCTGCTGGTGTCGAATACTTGTATAATATACGGCACACTGATTAAACACCTACGTTTCTTCCATGACTATACATCAATCTCGAATTAAGCAAACCCCAAATGAACTGGATTAGTTAACATTGTCGACCAATGATTCAAAACCCTACAGTATGTATGCACGCATCAGAACGTCTATTTGACAATAGTTTCTTTATATCTGCCAATCATATGAGTTCCCCTAAACTGCAAAGAAATATTCTGTTTAATTTTGCTGATTTGTTGACCTAGATAAGGCTGGTTAGTTCTTGAGTTGGGTGTGCTACGGCGAGCGAGTTCATGGCTGATTTCTTCAGGCATGCCAAACTGAACTAGGTCACTCCGTTTCTGCTCCTGCACCCCAACACTGTAGTGGTAACCAAGTCGAATCAACTCTCAGCGATTCTCAGTGATACGGGGTATTCATACCAAGAGCAATTACGTTCTTTCAGATAGATTAAACTGCAACATGCAGTTGTTAAGGTATCAGATAAATCCTAACTGCAACTTAGCAGTTGCTAATTACTGCATGCGTACGCTCCAAACTATAAGGTGTATTATTATTTTTTAAATCAAACTATGTCGCTGACCCACTCACCAGCCGGTACATAAGACACTGCAGGAGTGTTGGTATGTGACGGCTGACACGCGACAAATGTGTGATCCATGTCTTCCATTTTCCTCTAGGCATGGAACTATAACTGTAAGTCTACAATGGTTTGTTGGGGCAGCATGAGCGAGCTCCCGTCATGGCTTTATTGTGAGCTATTGGTATATGGTTCCGAGGAGACAAATAGGACACTTCTGAGAAAAAATGTTATATATATTCAGGGAGTCAGATACAAGTATGACACATCTGCACCTACCATTCCGAAGTAATCTCAAGGCATGTGACATGATGTGGTCACCTTTTTTTTTTTGAGGGACATGATATGTTCACTTATTGTTGGTAGATCGTGGCAGGAGGATGGAAAACTTATAGTAGCTGGTGGTGTTCAATAATTGTGACAATATACGGCACACTGATTAAACACCTACCTTTCTTCCATGACTATACATCGATCTCGAATTAAGGAAACCCCTAATGAACTGCATTAGTTAACATTTTGTCTACCAGTGAGTCTATGTATGCACGCATCAGAACGTCTATTTGACATTAGTTTCTTTATATCTGCCAATCAGAAGAGTATCTCTACACTGGAAAAGAATATTCTGTTTAATTTTGCTGATTTATTGACCCGAACAAGGCTGGCTAGTTCTTGAGTTGGGTGTGCTACGGCGAGCTGAGTCCATGGCTGACCTTTGGCATGCCAAACTGAACTAGGTCACTCCGTTTCTGCTCCTTCACCCCAACACTGTAGTGCTAACCAACTTGAATCAACTCTCAATGATTCTCAATTATACGATGGTATTCATACAAAGAGCAATTACATTCTTTCAGATAGATTAAACTGCAACATGCAGTTGTTAAGATATGAGATAAATCCTAACTGCAACAACCAGTTGCTAATTACCATGTGCACTCCAAACTATGAGGTGTGTTCATTTTCCAAAAAATCAAAGTTTCCTACTTTTGACATAGTTTACAATGGAAAATATAATGTATTTTTCTAATACTTAACCATATCATTAGATTTGTCATGAAAATTATTTTCATTTTTAAATTATTTAGAGGTAGCTAATTACTAGGTCGGTCGTGTGTTCCACAAGACTAGCTGAACGACCCTTCTTGCTTCTGTGATAGATCCATGCTGATCTCCACCTCAGGCTAATTCAGTTCATCAAACCGAGCCAAGATGAACCAAGGCATTGGTGGGCTTCATGCATGCCAAGCAAGGCCAGCACGACTTTTTTTGAATCTCGCCCAACTCTCTGTTCACGTGCTTGAATGTTGGATGTGTCAGAACATGGGATTGTCATAACCTCCCAAGCCTTACCATATTACAAACGACTTGTCACACTCCATTGATCTCTGTCATAAACTGGCCTGATCGGCTGTGCAAGTGTAACATAGTCAGTGCCCCCTAAAGGTTTCGAGGATAGCAGGGAAGTATAGAAAGATATGGCATATGTATTGGCGTATACTTGAATCAACAATGAAATTTGCAACTACCGGAGTGTGGAGTGCTTTTTGTGAATTCCTACATGTTTCATTATTTCTATTACTACGGGTGCATTCAACTGATCTACTTATAAAGGAGCCCAGGACACCCGCACGCTAAGGCCTCCTCTCGTGATTTTAACGTTTCAACCATCCCGTCCGTTTTCACTTCGTGCGCTGGCTCATTTTCGGTCGTTCCTAGTTTTTTATAGCGTTGACATCCAAGTATTTTCCCCACCTACATGACACATGGGCCTGGCCTTCTAATTTTGGTCGGATTCCTTCGTTGCTTGTCTCGTTCTCGATAGTCAGCGTAAAAGAGGATGAGTGGGCTCTCCCACGCTCGCCTCGCCTATTGGTTAGGGGGGAGGACACAATCCAGTGGCCCTGTGACTTAACCCGTGTGCCGCAACCGCTTCCTCTCCTCTCGTGTATATAGGTTAAGCGACTGACAAATTACTCGTGTATATAGCTTTGCTATGTTTTGGCTGATAGCATGCTTGTGAGATTTAATATATGTGGGTATGTTAAATAAAACTAGAATAAACATGACATGAGAGACAGAGACTATTACATGGAAAACCCTTGCGGAAGGCACAATTGCATCATTATTGAGTATTACAAGAATGAGACGACAGACTATTTTTAGTTGTGACTACATGGCGTATAGAGGATAAATACATAAATATATAAATCTCCATGGAGTACAAGTAAACTAGTTTGCATGGGATACATGTCAGACACCGACGCAACACCCCACACTATAAATTTATGTTGTACAAATATAAATTAACATTAGAAATATCCTTGCAGTTATGTGAAAAAACACTAACTACTTTTCAATGCTCCTTTTCAGGATTGGCCATGTATCTAATAACAACACTCAATGCGTATCATAAATCTGGATGAGAACAAAACATGACTTATATAACTAAACCAACTTCTTCAGGATATGGAACTCTTGACATGTGCTCAATATCAACATCTGACTCAGGACAAAAAGTTGGTGATAACTTGAAGTGTGCAGCTAACGGAGTACCAACTGGCTTGCCATCATGCATATTAAAACGGCGAAGAACTTTAGCAATATATCCCTTCTGACTTAGATATAATTTGCTAGATGATCTATCTTTGGATATTCCTATGCCAAGTATTATGTTTGCTGCACCCAAATCCTTCATCTCAAAATCATTACTCAATTATTTCTTTAATTCATTAACCTATGAATTCAAGCTTGCAATAATTAACATATTATCAACAAAAATGAGCACATAAATTGTTGAACCGTTAAATATTTTCAAATAAACACAGTTATCATAATCATACTTTTTAAAACACTTAGAGAGCATACATGTGTCAAATCTCTCGTACCACTGTCTAACAGATTGCTTCAATCCTTAAAGATATTTCTTTAAACTTACAAACAAGAAATTATTTTCTAGAAATAAAAAACCTTCATGCTGTTTCATATAAATACCCTCTTCTCTTTTAATTATCTATGTAAGAATGCAGTTTTAACATCTTATTGTTCCAGCTCAAAATCATGCATGGCAACAATACTAAGTAGAGTGTGCATAGAGCAATGCTTCACAACAGAAGAATAGACTTCATTAAAATCAATATATGGACCCTGGCTATAACGTTTAGCAACTAACCTTTATGTCTTGCCTCATCATTAAGAGAAACATCTTCTTTTCTTTTGAAAACCCACTTGTAGTAGATGTAATACAAACCATTATAAGTAACAAACACACCTTTACCAGAGTAAACCTAGTCGGGATTGCTCTAGGATTCGAAAGAAAGAAATTACTATTAGAATATTCCTCTGTTAATAAATATAAGATGTTTTGGATATTTCTATATGGACTACATACAAACTGAAATAGGTGAACAAACACATTGAAATGCGTCTATATAGATTTCTATGAAAACAAATAGAACATCTTATATTTGTGAATGGAGGTAATAGGGGGGAGCCCTTGTTCTGAAAAAGGAAGGGATACAAATTTGGGGCTACAAAGGGGAAAGATTTGAAACATTGTTGGCTCTCATTGCCATACTTCGGTAGCTAACAGTCACGTTGTCGGTCAAATGCTCTAGCTGAAGTAGGTCGTACGAGCATCTACAAACAAGGAATACCTAATCCGAGACCCAATATGCCTGTGGACAACAACGGCAGGTCCCCAATCGACCCTCTCCACAACCACAATCCTCATATCTTGATATCCCAAATCCATGCACAACGATCATACAACACAAATTCGACCATACAAAGCTTACCGCCGTCCGCCGACGTGGCTATTTAAGCCAGTCTGTGTGCACCTCACCCGACGAGGTGGGACTAAACCAGTAGTATTTTCGGACGATTTGGGTGGATCCAACTTGACAGATCCTACATGGAGGGCGTGCCTAGTTGGGGGTTTACTCCCACCTCGACGCGCGAGGAGCGACACGATCGGTTTAAGTAGCCGACTCCTCCCAGAGCAGTAAGCTTTGGTCATCAACGTATCCTTTCTGAAGGTTTTGGGAAGATTCATCGTGACCGTCCATATCCCCTACAAAGCGAGCATTGATGGCCTAGCTTTTTAAAAAGTTCAATCAATTTTTACATGTTCGTCTGAATCTGAAAGGATACATCGATGATCATAACTTTCTTAAGTGCGGTGGCGTCGTCCAGTGGCGCTGACCTTCATCAGCAAGGAGAGTTGGGGGACAAATACAGGCGAATTGGTGCGGGACCTCCTGGTCTGTCTGACGTGACGGGTGTGCCCGGGCGTCCCCATATCTGCCGCAGATTTGGGATGAATATGGAGAGTGCCGGTCAGTCCGGACATTTGGGCGTTTGGGGCGGGTATTGGGGGGGAGGGGGGGGGGGGGAGTCCGGTTGTAGATGCTCTAAGGAGTTGTGTGGGCGCTAATGTATAATGTAGTGTTGGCTTTGTGCTGGGTGCACCGTCAACGCCGCTTCTATCACCGCCAGCTCCGACTTTGTCACCACCAAATGAAAATTTAACTCAACACACCCCAATAAGCCCAATCCTTTACAAAATAGTCAGAGGTATAGATCGGTTGGAATCTTAAGGCTTTTCAAACTGGTGATTCTTCATGTTTCTGCTAGTCTATTGTGTAGCAGGTCAAATGTCAAGCATGGCCAAGAGAAGCTATACCAACCGGACCCCTATCACATCCACCAAGTAGAGTCGGCATAACGTATGCCTCACACGCCTGCAAGCTCGTGAGGACATTCCATGTATGACGTGCAACTAAATCAGCCAAGAATTCAGCCAGACAAGGGGAAAAGGTGGCAAGGAAGAGGAACATCTACCGCAGTGTGCAGCAAGTCGATGTGTTACATTTGTTGTTTGCTTAGAGGGTCTCCTTCACATCGGGAGACAAGATACCCAGATCCTGGTACGAGATTGAACTCCTACCCGGAGTAGACGACGCCGTCGTCGAGGATCCTACAGAGGGACACCATGGTCGAGGGTTCTACGGAGAGGGGCGCCATCAACTGCTGGGAAAGGGAGAAACGCGGGACATGTGGTGATGCGGGACGCCCGCGTGAGGCAGACTGATTGCTTGAACCCGCTTCAAATAATGAGATCGATCCAGCTAGCAGCTTTAAGTGGGCCGATCATGCACGGCAGGATTGCTGCTTAGAGGATTGTCCCGTGTCACTTGCGCCCTTGGCTTCATGCCGTTCCACAGATGTCCCAACGTGCTGCGTTGATCCCAATTTCAACGATGTAGTTTATCCCAATTTCCCGGTGCCTCCTTTTCCTAGATACGGTTGATACGTCACATTGTGGTGGCTGGTTGTTACATCGAGTATGAACAGTTGTATACCAAAATGTTCCTCTTCTGTTTCGTCTATTGTTGTCCGCATAGCTTGCTTGCCAGATTTATGTGTGTGTGTGTGTGTGTGTGTCTGTGTGGGCAGCATATATATATCCACATATTTTCATGAGTACGGTGTTGGAGATCTACGCCCAATAATTAATGTATTTACTGTCGGGATATGATTGATTTCATATATCCTGTTATTCACTTCATATATCAAAAGTTGGTCCTAGGTGTAAAAAAGAGAATATTTGTTCCCAGACATTTGAAATTTAGACGACAATGCACATCATTTGCAAACTCCTCTACCAAAATAGCTAGCGTGTAATGATCAGCTTGAGCAGGGCTCATTTTTAGAGCCTTGTTGGACTTACCGATGATATAACATAATATACTTTTTTCTGTTACCATTTCTCGACATTTTTGGGCTGCTTTTTATTGTGATGGTGATGACCTTGTCTGTTCTGTTCTTTTTGTTGCTCTTATTCACGCCGGCATAATCTGTCTTTTTAGCTTTTTGCATGGAGGCAATAATGTCAATGTAACTTCCTCAGTAAACTGATTAAGTTCTCACCCGCAAAAAAACCAATTAATTTCTCATTGAAAACACTCTTCCATTCTTAATTAGAAGTATTTCTTGGGTATGGCACATAAAGAGCAAATAAAAAATAGATTTTTCACAGTATATCATACCACCGAATTTAATGTGTAGTATCTTGGAAAAAAAGAATTTAATGTGTAGTATTTAGCTGATCCAATGGTTAATATGAGTCAGTTTTAATTTTAGCCCAATGAGATGCAGGTAATTTTAGGTAGTCCTTTCACGTGTTATTGGTTCTAAATATTCTAATTACGGGATTGCTAAATCTCAGTCGACCGAGTCTTAACGAAGTCTCAGTCGATGCTATATTCGTCAGATCTTATGTAGAGAACCGTGTAAAATTTTCTGTTAATTTCTTCTTTCTTCATCTTTGTATGTTAATATCACTTGACTGAGAGACTTGGTTAAGTCTTAGTAGACTAAGATCTAGCCGCACCCTTCTAATTAATGCCGTCGTGTATGAGTGTCTATCGTCCGTGTCTCATGTCTCATAGCACCCTCCCTAGTCCTTCATTGTGATGACACCGCGCACCCTCCCTAGTCCTTCGCCATGACAACAAGCGCCCATTAGAGCAATCTTTCCTACTTATAAAGATTGGAGTTGCTGGTGAGTTCACATGTTGGTCCAACATTCTTTTCAAATAAACAAATGCACGCATCCCCACATGTGTGGAACTAACAACCTTACAAGAGGCACATAAACAAGTATGCTTTACTCACGTCCGGGATCTATCACATATAAGAAAATAGTCTACTCTCATGTGAGACCAACATTTTCGTAAAAGGAACAAATAACAAACAAAAAAGTGTGATTTAAACATAAAAAATCAAAACTGATCTTGGTTTTAGTTTCTCTTTCCAACGTACTATGGTCATCTATAATTCTCTGACTCTGCATGCCTCTCACCGTTATTTTTTATATATTTTCTAATCGTAAATCACGCAAGGGCCACAAAGAACACTAACATTATTTGATCACTTGCTAAGCCAATGGCTCCGTGGCAACACACGGGCATTGTGCAAGTTTCTTCATAATTCCATGCCGCATCTCTTATTCCACCAGGCAGCCGGCCGCCAACACCCCTTGCTACCCGTATGATGGCAACTGGCAAGACGGCCTGTCATGTCGACGAGAGGCGCGAGCTCTATCATACCTTGCTCACTTGGCCCGTACTCCCGCCATATGTGTATGCCACGAATCTTCCGCCAATGCATTTTGTCGAGAGACACACGTATGAAGCCCTACGCAGGGACAACCACCTCCATGTACAAAGGGGGATCCCTGCTCCCTCGCCATGGCACGAAGGCTGTCGATCCCTTGAAAGATGAAGACACTCATCCAAGGGCAAAGATGTGTAATGGTGCCATTGGAATCAGGAAAATCAAACCAGAACGCCACCACCTTGCTACATCGCCCTCATCACTACTGCAGGAATGTCTAGCAGTGGCAGCGGAAAAAGGCCATCATTTTCAGGTGAAGCTCTCATGGCCGCCCGCCACTGGTAATATGCCATCAGTGGCGGGCGGGCGCCTGCCACTGGTGACTATTTTACCAGTGGCGAGCAAATTATAGCGCCCACCACTGAAACCTTAGGCATGCAAATTAAAATTTTCATAGCCACCACAACATTTTTGTTGCTATGACTGTGTTTTGCATAATAGCCATATCAAAAGATCCAATACACTGCACATTACATTGATTGTAATAAGAAAATATGATACATAGTGTACATTAACCACTAGCTAATTGTTATCAATCATGACTAAAAACCCACAAACTATAATTGTGAACTGGAACTGCTACCCATAGTGAACGGCGCCGTCATTGGGGATACTACAGAGAGGGACACCATGGTCGAGGGTTCTACAGAGAAGAGCACCGTCAACGCTTGGCAAATGGAGAAACGTGGGACATGTGGTGATGCGGGACGCCTGCGTGAGGCAGAACGGTCGCTCGAACCCACTTCAAGTAATGAGATCGGTCCAGCAACTTTAAGTGGGCCGAGCATGCGGGGCATTACTGCTGCTTAGCGGATTGTCCCGTGTCACTTGCGCCCTTGGCTCTATGCCGTTCCACATAGGTCCTAACAGGCTTCGTAGATCCGAAGTTCAACCATTCAGTTTCTCCAAGTTTCCCGGCCCCTCCTTTTCCTAGATACAGTTGATATGTTGCATTGTGGTGGCTGGTTGCTACGTCCGGTATGAACAGTTGTATGCTACTTAGCATGTTCCTCTTCTATTTCGTTTCTGTTGTTGTCCGCATAGCTTGCTTGCCAGATGTGTGTGTGTGTGTGTGTGTGTGTGTGTGTGTGTGTGTGTGTGTGTGGACAGCATATATATAGCCACATATTTGCGGGACTACGGTGTTGGAGATCTATCGCCAATAATTAATGTATTTACTGGCAGGATATGCATTGATTTTCATATATCGAAAGTTGGTACTTGGTGTGAAAAGAGAATAGTTGTTCCACGACGTTTGATCAGGGCTCATTTTTAGAGCCTGCTTGGACTTACCAAGGACATGATATACTTTTTCTGTTACCATTTCTTGACATTTTTGGGCTGCTTTTTATTGCGATGGTGATGACCTTGTCTCACTTAGTTTTACATATCACACCAACATGCGTTAGGTGTGGTCAGCCCTTCAGCCCTTCATGTTGATGAGTATGTTTGAATGATGTTGAGTCCAAGAGGAGACGAAAAGGAGAAGAAGAAAGACATAATCTGTCGTCTTAGCTTTTTGCATGGAAGCAACAATGTAAGTGTAATTTCTTCCTCGGTAAACAGATTAAGTTCTCTGCCTTAAAAAACCCCGATTAATTTCTGATTTGAGAAAACTCTTCCATTCTTAACTTAGTGAGTAGTATTTCTTGGGTATGGCACATAAAGAGCAATTAAAAAGTGATTTTCACAGTAAATCGTGCTACCGAAATTGATATGTCGTATTGAACTGATCCAATGGTTAATACGAGTTAGTTTTCATTTTAGCCCAAGGACATCCGGGTAATTTTAAGTAGTCATTTCACGTTTTATTGGTTCTAAATATTCTAATTAACGCAGTCGCATATCAGTACATCTATCGTCTGCGTCGCATGCCTCCCTAGTCATTTGTCATTGATGACGATGTGCAGCCTCCCTTGTCCTTCACCATGACGACGACGCGCACCGGCACAATTTCTACATAACCCTCGCCGCATATCCAACTCCACCAGGCAGCCGGCTTCCCTTGCTACCCGTGTGATGGCAACTGGCAAGACGGCCTGCTGCGTCGAGAAGTGCCGGGAGCTCAATCACGGCGTGCTGGCTTGGCCCCATACTTCCCGCCATATTTGTACATCAGGGTGGACGACACGAGTGGGCTTTTTGGCCCGCTTAGTCCCGCCCAGCTCGGTCCTGGCCCGCTCGACATAATAGGCGGTCCAATCTGTGAAATATAAAACAAAAAATCTTCGGTCCAACCTGGTTAAAGCCCGGTCTGCTCGGCCAGACCAAAGAAGAAGCCCAGGCGGACAAGGCATCACCCGCACATCGTGCTCACGCGGTCATCCACCTCCATGCAACGGCTGGAAGAGGTAGAAGAAGACTTAGGTTACGCGTTGTCTTTTGACGTGGAGTTATTGGGCTTAAGCTCAAATGAGCTCAAAATCCTCGACGTTGAATAGTGCATTTTGATCTGGGCCATTTCATTATAGAGGTGTTGGTGGACTGATAGAAAGTGTTGACTATTCAGATGTACGTATCCGGCTGAGGTGGGTGGTGAGCCTTAATTTAACAGGCAGGCTGACGGCCGTTCGCCTGTGACAAGGCAAGCCATGGACCAAAATTTGCGTACCCGTCTGATCCATGGACCAGGAAGTTCGCTTTTCTGTTCGGTGGCTTCAGGTGGAAATTGAATGTATCGTGTAGTGTCTTCTCTGCCTAGTGTGTAGTTCAATATGGGAGTTGGAGATTGAGTCGTGGAAAGAAGGTGCGTCGGTGGCGAGGCACCATGGAGTTCCTGGTGCAGCCGATACACGGGTACATACATCCTTCCATTTCTCGCGGTCGAGTTCCTGGGTTAGTGACCTGGATTAATTGATTGAAAGGGATTTGGTTTGCTCTAGATCAGATCCACTTTCCTGGAGGATGTAGGAGAGAGCATGGTGCTGCCTGCTATGCCGTCAACGGCGATGGGGGGTTGACATGGTGGCGGATCAGGGTGTGGTGTAGCAGGCACGGACGATGGGCAGCGAAGACGCTTAGATCTTGGCAGCCAGGGAAGCGCCGGCGGAAAGGAGAGAGAGAGCTCTCCCCGCCTTCGGAGCTGTCAACTGGGAAGAGGAACCCCCGGGCTCCTGGATGGAACACAAGGTTAGTGCTGGATTTGTTCGTGCAGTTAATAATGGTACGATAAATATGTCATAGTTTTGCTGAGTTAGTGTATGGATTCTGCCATAACAAAAATTGATGCTTAGTTATTGTAGGATTTATGGTCAGCATCAGTAATGCATGGAATGTGGAAAAAAAATTGATGACTGGATTCAAATAACTAGGGAATTACATGCAGTCAGTTACTATAATATGATGCTTGCTAAACCTTGAAATTTGAGAGTTGGCTGCTTTGGCAGGCTGAGGATTCGAGCTGCTGCACCTAGCAGGCCACCTTGCAAAAACTGTGTAAGTGGATTTGAGAAGGCTGTTAGGAATTTTGCTGAGAACCTAGCTGAAAATGGGAAGAGCCGGATTATACCAGTTATTGGTACTATGTTCGACTCCTGGGTGAGGCGTACGACTTCTACAATTTGTACTCATGGGAGAAGGGCTTTGGCATTTGATATGGGAAGAGCCGGTGCTACTTCTTGAGTTTGCGTTGATTTTTCCCTGGAAAAGGAAAGGATGATGCAGCAAAGTGGAGATAGGTATAAAAGATACATAAAAGAGCAAACTAAAGTAAATATAAATAAATTGCAGCAAGTTTTTTTTTGTTTTTTGGTTTATAGATATGAAAATTTATGATGGAAAATAGACCCGGGGGCTATAAGTTTCACTAGAGGCTTCTCTCTTGAAAGAAAACATACTGTGGATAAACAAATTACTGTCGAGCAATTGATAGAAAATCGCAAAATTATGACGATATCCAAGGCAATGATTATAAATATGGGCATCATGTTTGTGTCAAGTAGACCGACCCCTGCCTGCATCTACTAGTATTACTTCACACATCGACCGCTATCCAGCATGCATCTAGAGTATTAAGTTCATAAGAACGGAGTAACGCCTTAAGTAAGATGACATGATGAAGAGGGATAAACTCAAGCAATATGATGAAAACCCAATCTTTTTACCCTTGATGGCAACAATACAATACATGCCTCGCTACCCCTACTTTGTCACTGGATGAGGACACTGCAAGATTGAACCCAAAACTAAGCACCTCTCCCATTGCAAGAAGAACCAATATAGTTGGCAAACCAAACCGATAATTCAAATAGAAATACAAAGATATTTAATTATGCATAAAAGAATTCAGAAAATACTCAAATAATATTCATAGATAATCTGGTAATAAATCCACAATTCATCGGATCTCGACAAATAGACCGCAAAAGAATATTACATCGGATAGAACTCCAAGAACATCGAGGAGAACATTGTATTGAAGATCAAAGAGAGAGAAGAAGCCATCGAGCTACTAGCTATGGGCCCGTAGGTCTGTGGTAAACTACTCACAATTCATCGGAAGAGCAATAAGGTTGATGCAGTTGCCCTCCGTGATCGAATCCCCCTCCAGCAGGGTGCCGAAAAAGATCCCAAGATGGGATCTCACAGGAATAGAGGCTTGCGGCGGTGGAAAAGTATTTAGGTGGACGCTTCTGTTGGTTTGGGAATATTTTGGAATTTATAGTGCAAGAATTAGGGTTGGAGGAGTCCCGAGGGGCCCACAAGCCCTTAGGGCGCCCCCCTAGGGCGCGCCTGGGAGGCTTATGGCCTCCTCGGCCATCTTCTAACCCCCTCTCCAAGTTCCGTGGATGTCTTCTGTTCCAAGAAAAATCATCGTAAAGTTTTATTCTGTTTGGACTCCGTTTGGTATTCATTTTCTGTAAAACTAAAAAACAAGGAAAAATAAAAACTGACACTGGACTCTGGGTTAATAGGTTAGTCCCAAAAATAATATAAAATAGCATATTAATGCATATAAAACATCTAAAACAGATAATATAATAGCATGGAGCAATAAAAAATTATAGATACGTTGGAGACGCATCAAGCATTCCCAAGCTTAGTTCCTACATGCCCTAGAGAAGGTAAATGATAAAAATAGAATTTTTGATGTGGAATGCTACCTAACGTATTTATCCATGTAATCTTCTTTATTGTGGCATGAATATTCTGATTCATAAGATTTAAAACTGAATTAGATGAATGGTATTCTTAGCGAACCAAGGCATTGTGTGACCACATGCATGCAAAGAAAGGCTAGCTCAACTTATTTTAAGTATTGCCCAACTATCTCCTCACGGGCTTGAATGTTGGAAGTGACAAAACATGGGACTGCCATTACCCCTCAAGCCCTACCATATGACGAATGTCATGTCGCACTCGATTGATCTCTATCATAAACTATCATCATCTGATGTGCAAGCGTAACATAATCATTGCTCCATGAGCTATGCCAAGCGTCCGTGCTCCCTAAAGGTTCCGTGGATTGCAGGGAAGCATAGAAAGGTATGGCATATGTATTGGCGTAGCTGAATCAACAAAGAAATTAGCAACTACCGGAGTGTGGAGTGCTTTGTGAATTCCTACATATTTCGCTCTTTCTATTGCCATAGGTGCTTTCTATTTATTACTCCTATAAAAAATGTTGGAGTACCCACCTCCCTGGACACCTCGCGGGTGAAAAGGTCCTCCGAGGTCCGTTGCCAGCTGGCGTGCCATGGGGGCTTCTTGGCGTATCTCCGAGCTATCTGATCTGCCCAGGACCCAGGCGACCCGACCAGGAGGTCCATGACGGGTGGGCAGTAGGGCTCTTCCAGGTCCATCGTCATCAAGGACGGACCCAGGATCTATGAAAGGGCAGCAACACAAATTACCAAACTTTAGGAGGCGGGATATACAAATTTAAGAGTGACTATGCAATTTTTTCAGAAAATTTGAAGGCTATCTTTGCAAACATTTCAACCTTGGGCCATGGCCCCCTCGTCCCCCCTCGTGTTAAGTACCCAATGTACATGTACATAGACATGTACTCTAATCTCGGTCCATCTCGTTAGGGTTTTGTCTTGGACGTGATGAAGTCCTTGTATAACTATATATTGGCACTGATGCCCGTGAATGATATGACCACGCGCACGTGTGTTGCATGATATTGTCTCTTTATATGATATCAACCTAATTAACCAGGTCCTCCCTCTCCTAACCGCACCACCGCTGCTCACTCCCACCCACCCGAGCCGCGCCGCCAACCCTCCTCCACCCCCTGGTCACGTCGTCTCCTCTCCCGCCACGCCAACCCTCTCCTCTGTCCACCACTGTCACTCGTCTCTACCCCCTCACGATACAGCCGCGACCTCCACTCCAACACCACCGTGGATCTTCTGCCACCCTCCCCAAAACCATAAGTCGAACCCTAGGCGGCTTCTCTACTCCGCTTCCGCTTCCATGGTATTCTCTCTACACTCCTCTCTCTCTCTCTCTCTCTCTCTCTCTCTCTCTCTCTTTTGGTCCCTAGGAACCCATTTGCCTCCTCCAGGTCCAGGAGTAGTAACCCCTTCGTCGGTCCCTTGGCTGTGAACACCCATGGCGTTCTGATCTTCGACCGCATCCCAATGAAGCTCTCCCACTCCGAGGCTAATTTCTACATGTGTAAGACGTATTTCGGTCTTCTCTTCCGCATTTATGATCTCCATGACCCCGTCGACGAGATAGTCGATCCCTTGGCCATGCCTCATGATTCCGAGTGGATGGCCATCAATGCCACCATCATCCGGTGGTTCTTCCTCACTGTCTCCAAGGAGATTTTTCACACCATCGTTCATGACGGCGACACTAAGTCTACTGTTTGGACCAAAATCACATGCCTCTTCACCGACAACAGGCTGCAGCATTTCATTTTTGTTCAGCAGCAGTTTTTTGCTTTACACCAGAACGAGTACTCCATCGAGGAGTTCTGCATGCGTCTCAAAACTCCATCTGATGAGTTGGGAGACTTGGATTTTAAGGTCTCCTACGAGCTCCTCCTCTCCATGCTGACGGTCGGTCTTGATGAGGACCTCAGCAACGCCGGCTCCAACCTCATTCTACTGACCATGTTGTGCCTACCTTCGCCTCGAGGCGGGACGACTAAACAAGTTGTGCTCTCACACGGTCCACATCGCCTTCGCGGCCGGCCTATCCCACGACGCCCCTTCTCGTTCACCCGCAGTGCCACAACCGTGGCCTCCGAAGCCCCAGATGCCCTGCACACTAGCCGCGTGGCCACAACCGCTAGCGTCGACGCGGTTGTGGCAGCACCGGCGGGAACAACATCAATGTTGGCCAGTCGTGCGCCGCCCAGCAGTCCCAGCCGACTCCTACGTGGATGGGGGTGGTGCATGCCTACACCATGCCAGTGCCGCGTGGCCCCTCTCCTGGGTGTCCGCGGGCTCAGTCTGGCCACGTACTAGGCATTCATCGCGACACTCTGGTCCGGTTTGCCACCTGCCAACCCTGTCGTTGTGCCTTTCTATGGCGTGCCTCCACCATGGGACCCCATGCTCCTGACCCCCTACAGTCCGCCCCCACACCTGCCTCGTTTGGTGGCGGTGGCGACTGGTACATGGATACTGGTGCATCCACTCATATGGCCTCCAAACCCGGTAATCTCCCTGTTTCCTTTCCTACCGCTACTACCTCTCACATCAATGTTGGTAGCGGTCCGCCCTTCCCATTACTCATACCGCCTCCACTAATTTTCCGTCTAACTTCGCGTCATTGTTTCTTAATAATGTCGTTGTTTCTCCATACTTAATTCAGAATTTATTGTTAGTTCTTTCTATTTCTCTGTATAATCCTGTAATTGTGGAATTTGACAAATTCAGTTGCTCTGTTAAGGATGCCCGTACCCGGATGGTCCCCCACCGATGTGACAGCACCAGAGATCTGTACCCTGTACGGCCATCATCATCATCATCTTCCGCTGAACCTTTGGCTCTATCCACCGACATTGACCTCTGGCATGCGCGCCTCGGCCACCCAAGCTCTACCTATTTTCATCAAATAATGAAGGATTTTCCTTTTCCTGTAATAAAATGGATGCTCATACTTGTGACACATGTCGTGTTGGCAGGCATGTTGGCATTACGTTTAGTTCTTTTTTCCACAATTACATCCTTTCCGTTTAAATTAGTTCACAGTGATGTATCGACCTCACGTATTGCGACTAACTCCGGGTTTATTTACTATCTTCTGATATTGGATGATTACTCGCATTTTGTGTGAACATTCTCGCTATGCATGAAAACCGGCGTTCCTGCCACCCTCACTTCCTTTTACTCCTATTTCTCCACACAATTTGGTAAGCCTATGGATGCTCTTCAAACTAACAACGAGAAAGAGTTCTGTAACGTCACCATTCACACCCTTCTCGCCAACCATGGCATAATATTCTGGCTTACATGTCCATACACCTCGCAACAGAATCATGACGTTGTACATTACTTCCAAATGAAAATGAGGTTGTGAAGCATGCGGGTTCAAGGATGGCGGCGGCGGGGAATTCCCTCTCTCCCGGGTTGTATCCCGTCGATGGCGGCTCACGAAGGCCTCGGGCGGATCAGCGTAGCGACTACAGCAGGGCTGCAGCACCCTCCGGCGAGTGGCGGCTTGGTGTTGGCCATGCTATGAGGCCTAATGCATGATGTGGAGGTGCGTGCTCAAGGCATGGTCGCTCTGTCCAGGTGTGGCTCCTTCTTAGGGAGGCAAGGTCCCGATTTGATCCCTGCAAGGAGTAGCGGAGCGGCGGCCACCCTCTGGATCGGCTGGCGCTGGACAAGCGGGGTGAGTGGGTCAGGCCGAGTGGTCGTGGGCGTCGTTGGGTTCATGTCGGTTCCCTCTGGGTCCGGCACGGGGTGGTGGTGTTCGTCGCTGGCCACTTCGGATCATTGGATTCGATGGCTGGATGATCTACGATGGTGGTTCTTCTCGATCCTCCTTCCTGGTCGGTTGAGCACCATGGCACTTTCATCTCTGCAGGTTTCGGTTCATGGCTCGCTGCTGGATCAGGAGCAAATAGAGGTTTGGTGATGTAGGATCGGGACTGGAGGAAACTTTGGTCGGCTGGTTCGGCCCGACATCGGTGACATCCCTCGACGCCGTTACCCTCCCTGGAGGCAAAGTCGAGGTCCCTCCTATCCACCTCTGAATCCCTCCCGCACAAAAGTCCAAAATTCCGTCTGTATTGGGTGGCGGCGGCGTCCTGCGTATCGTACCGTCCATGGAGGCGCCGTCTTGGGAGGCTCAGGTGTTCGAGGAAGAGTTGTTGTGGGTGGTGGGATCTGCGTAGCTCCAGCAACGGCGACGATGTGGAGTTTGGCAGGAGGAGTGGCGTTGTATCTACCACGTCGAAGACGACGAGTATTGGCGGCATGGTGCGGTTGGATCTTGACAACGGATGTGTCTGGATGGACGAGCGCTGGGCGGTGGCGCTGTTTGCCGCCATGGTGGCGTCGACGGCAGGCCTGACAAACTCGATGCATCAGTACCTTCTTATAAGATGGATTGGTGAAAGACTGCAGCGAAGACCTATATATGGGAGTGCGTCGGACCGGTCTGTGCCCTAGACTCGGTATATGGCTTGGTTGGGGCCTCCGGATTTAGATGTTAGGCTTACGTGAGAGGTCTGGGTATTCGGCTCAGTACTTCTACACCCCTTCATGGAGAGGAGTAGCGAGAGATGTTACGAAGATGGCGGATTCAGACATATTGATGCAAAACTTTGTAAGGTCTTTGTGGATAATTAATAAGATGGCTGCATGTATCTCCCAGATGCAAAGGCCATGAGTCATACTCCTTTTCTAAAGAAAATGAAAATGAGACTATTAGGGTGGCTCACTACCCCCTATGTTATTTAACATTGTGAATATTGTGACAGACATGTTGACAGTTATAATTGTGTAGGAAGGTTTCAAGTCAGATTACAGGATTTGTGCCACACCTTGTGTATGGTGGCCTTTCCATATGGCAATCTGCAAATGACACATTTCTTATTATATAGAACATGACGTCGAAAAGGCTAAAAATCAAAAAAATTGCTTTTGGCATATGAACAACTTTCAGATCTGAAGACTGAATTTGATGGTAGTGAATTTGTTTGTTTTGGAGAACCTAACGAGGCGGCTGGACAATGTGGTGGCATTTTTTGGTGTGTACAAGGCCAATTCCCTTGGGTATTTAGGAAATCCGATTCATTATCAGGCCCTCTCTAATGCACACTAGAAATATGTTCGAACATGTAGAGAAACGACTCAGTTGTTGGGTGGGGGGGGGGGGGGGGGGGGCTGGATAGGTTGATTCCCACAGGTTTTTGATTTGTATTGCTTCACAAATCCACGGTACAAGTTACAGGGATGGTTACATGCAGATAAAAAGTACAGGCTCGCATGCACACGGACCTGGACATGCACCGGCAGGTTATGTCCAACAGGGTACGAGGTGCACTAGACAAGCAATCCACGAGAAGAGGTGGCTGTTCATCAGCGCCCTATTGTCCTAGATAAGCGCCCAGCGGCGCCGCCGCTCTAGCAGGTTACCATGGGCCAGCTCGATCATTGGCATTAGTGCACAGCATGCAGTTACTGATGCTTCCCAAGCTTACGTTACACAATTTTGGTATCCATGTCGTCCATTACGCGTGAAACTTCAACTATATATGGTATAGCTAGCTCTCCTCATGATTATATATTGGGCGTCTATGGCTCTCACAAAACAAATGGTGAAAAACAAGTTTTATATCCTGAGTCAGATACGAGTGACACTTATGACACGCTCTTTTTTTTGCAACGGTGCGCCTACCCTCTTTGCAGGTAATCTTAGGGCATGTGACTAGGACGGACCACATGAAGTGGTCACCTCATGATGGTAGATCCTGGTAGGAGGACAGGGAACTTATGGTAGTTGGTAATTGGAGTTTGTACCGAATATCAACCTAAAATTCAACGGCAAAGAAATTCATTGATAAGTTAGATACAGTGGATACAGTAGAGATGGGCAGTATTACAACCGTTACGGGCAGTGGGGAGACGATGGATATGATGCTTATTGTGAGGGGCTGCACCGTGGATCTTCATCCGGTGGCGGCCGTGGATATAACTGGTACAACGGTGACGGTCCAGGATTTCAAGGCCCGCCCAGTAATTTTGTTGAAGGCGTCGCCAGACCCATTGATCGCTTCCAGGGTGGATATCGACGTGGTGGGAGAGGGAGACGCCCACCTCCACCTCGACATCTTCCACCGCCATCACCGCCTGTTGCGGACATAGCCTCGGGGGAGGAGCTCGAGCATTCAACAGATGTGGTGGGAGACTCATCCATGTTGCCCGCGACCGCGGTTGACGCTGTTAGGGCTCTGGCAGCAGTGACAGTTCCGGCGGCTTCTGGAGCTGCTAAACCTAGGGATGACACATTTGACAAAGGGCCAGAGAAAGCAGAGGGAGAAAAACTCTCGAAGTGGGCAATTAAGAAGAAAAAGTTGCCTTGCTATAGATGTGGTGAACCCCGTCACTTTTGTGGCAGAGTGTACTAATGAGCTAGCTTTGTGATTATTGCTTCCGATCTCAACATGTCACCGGTGATTGCCCACTCCTATCGGGTCCTAAACCTAGCATTAACATATTTGGTGTCTGTTGCAAGGAGTTGATGTTCTTTGAGACACCGGAGGTGGACCCTCTACCGCAGATGGTTGAGAGTTCCTTCCCAGCAGTAGTCCGGGTTACTAATGGTCAGTTAACTGAGGCTCAGATCGTGAGACAACTGCGTGACCTGGTGCCAGGTAATTATCAGTGGCATTTGGAAAAGTTAGAGGGACAGGCTTATAAGGTGGATTTTTCTACTAAAGAAGATCAGATGCATTTTCTCAAGTGGGGTTTGTGCAGAGTCCCAAGCACCAACGTTATTGTTGCTTTTGATGAGTGGAAGCAAGAGGAACCAGAGGGTACACCTTTGGAGAAGGTGCGGGTACGGTTCTTTGTTGCACCACCAAAACTGATTAAGCACTTTCTGATTGCTTGGAGCTTGGACGCTATGATTGGTAAGACAAAAAAAGTTGACATGCCTTTCACTCGTGCACAAGGGGTTGCGAGGTTGCTGGTCAGTGCTGTGAGTGTTGAGTTCATACCAGATGTGGTTAGATGGACACATGCTGGAGTCACTTATCTTTTAGAGCTTGAGATCGAGGATACAACGATTTCCCAAGATGGGGATACACGCTTCATTTTGGTTCGTTTGGACCGAGGTCGGCTCCTAGTCGGTTATGGAGCACCAAAGTCGAGGCAGACGACCCGGCGGAACTTGAGTTTCCACCGGTGGTGAGTTTGGCCTGCGAGGTGACGACGGCACTCGAGCGACACGTTGACTGCAGCCCAGACATGATTGACTCCACACCCGGTGGGCAGGTCGACACTATCGGGTTGGCCGCGAGTGGGGGCGTGGGCAGGAGTGTTGCGGAACGTAGTAATTTCAAAAAATTTCCTACGCACACGCAAGATCATGGTGATCCATAGCAACGAGAGGGGAGAGTGTGATCTACGTACCCTTGTAGATCAACAACGGAAGCGTTTGGTTGATGTAGTCGTACGTCTCCACGGCCCGGCCGATCAAGCACCGAAACTACGGCACCTCCGAGTTTTAGCACACGTTCAGCTCGACGACGATCCCCGGACTCCGATCCAGCAAAGTGTTGGGGAAGAGTTCCGTCAGCACGACGGCGTGGTGACGATCTTGATGTACTACTGTCGCAGGGCTTCGCCTAAGCACCGCTACAATATTATCGAGGACTATGGTGGCAGGGGGCGCCGCACACGGCTAAGAATATGATCACGTGGATCAACTTGTGTTCCTCTGGGGTGCCCCTGCCTCCGTATATAAAGGCTCAAGGAGGGGGTGCGGCCGGCCTAGGAGAGGCATGCCAGGAGGAGTCCTACTCCCTCCGGGAGTAGGATTCCACCCCCCAATCCTAGTTGGAATAGGATTCGCGGAGGGGGGGAAAGAGAAAGGGGGCCGGCCCCCTCTCCTTGTCCTATTCGGACCAAGGGAGGGGAGCGGCGCGCGGCCCATCTCAGGCTGCCTCTTCTCTTTTCCACTAAGGCCCACTAAGGCCCATATAGCTCCCGGGGGGTTCCGGTAACCTCCCGGTACTCCGGTAAAATCCTGATTTCACCCGGAACACTTCCGATATCCAAACATAGGCTTCCAATATATCAATCTTTATGTCTCGACCATTTCGAGACTCCTCGTCATGTCCGTGATCACATCCGGGACTCCGAACAACCTTCGGTACATCAAAACGTATAAACTCATAATATAACTGTCATCGAAACCTTAAGCGTGCGGACCCTACGGGTTCGAGAACAATGTAGACATGACTGAGACATGTCTCCGGTCAATAACCAATAGCGGGACCTGGATGCCCATATTGGCTCCTACATATTCTACGAAGATCTTTATCAGTCAGACCGCATAACAACATACGTTGTTCCCTTTGTCATCGGTATGTTACTTGCCCGAGATTCGATCGTCGGTATCCAATACCTAGTTCAATCTCGTTACCGGCAAGTCTCTTTACTCGTTCCGTAATACATCATCTTGCAACTAACTCATTAGTTGCATTGCTTGCAAGGCTTAAGTGATGTGCATCACCGAGAGGGCCCAGAGATACCTCTCCGACGATCGGAGTGACAAATCCTAATCTCGAAATACGTCAACCCAACATGTACCTTTGGAGACACCTGTAGAGCACCTTTATAATCACCCAGTTACGTTGTGACGTTTGGTAGCACACAAAGTGTTCCTCCGGCACATGGGAGTTACATAATCTCATAGTCATAGGAACATGTATAAGTCATGAAGAAAGCAATAGCAACACACTAAACGATCGGGTGCTAAGCTAATGGAATGGGTCATGTCAATCACATCATTCAACTAATGATGTGATCCCGTTAATCAAATAACAACTCTTTGTCCATGGTCAGGAAACATAACCATCTTTGATTAACGAGCTAGTCAAGTAGAGGCATACTAGTGACACTCTGTTTGTCTATGTATTCACACATGTATTATGTTTCCGGTTAATACAATTCTAGCATGAATAATAAACTTTTATCATGATATAAGGAAATAAATAATAACTTTATTATTGCCTATAGGGCATATTTCCTTCAGTCTCCCACTTGCACTAGAGTCAATAATCTAGATTACACAGTAATGATTCTAACACCCATGGAGCTTTGGTGCTGATCATGTTTTGCCCGTGGAAGAGGCTTAGTCAACGGGTCTGCTACATTCAGCTCCGTATGTATCTTGCAAATCTCTATGTCTCCCACCTGGACTAGATCCCGGATGGAATTGAAGCGTCTCTTGATGTGTTTAGTTCTCTTGTGAAATCTGGATTCCTTTGCCAAGGCAATTGCACCAGTATTGTCACAAAAGATTTTCATTGGACCCGATGCACTACGTATGACACCTAGATCGGATATGAACTCCTTCATCCAGACTCCTTCGTTTGCTGCTTCCGAAGAAGCTATGTACTCCGCTTCACATGTAGATCCCGCCACGACGCTTTGTTTAGAACTGCACCAACTGACAGCTCCATCGTTTAATGTAAACACGTATCCGGTTTGCGATTTAGAATTGTCCGGATCAGTGTCAAAGCTTGCATCAATGTAACCGTTTACGATGAGCTCTTTGTCACCTCCATATATGAGAAACATATCCTTAGTCCTTTTCAGGTATTTCAGGATGTTCTTGACCGCTGTCCAGTGATCCACTCCTGGATTACTTTGGTACCTCCCTGCTAGACTTATAGCAAGGCACACATCAGGTCTGGTACACAGCATTGCATACATGATAGAGTATATGGCTGAAGCATAGGGAACATCTTTCATTTTCTCTCTATCTTTTGCAGTGGTCGGGCATTGAGTCTGACTCAACTTCACACCTTGTAACACAGTTAAGAACCCTTTCTTTGCTTGATCCATTTTGAACTTTTTCAAAATCTTGTCAAGGTATGTGCTTTGTGAAAGGCCAATTAAGCGTCTTGATCTATCTCTATAGATCTTTATGCCTAATATGTAAGCATCTTCTCCGAGGTCTTTCATTGAAAAACTTTTATTCAAGTATCCCTTTATGCTATCCAGAAATTCTATATCATTTCCAATCAGTAATATGTCATCCACATATAATATCAGAAATGCTACAGAGCTCCCACTCACTTTCTTGTAAATACAGGCTTCTCCGAAAGTCTGTATAAAACCAAATGCTTTGATCACACTATCAAAGCGTTTATTCCAACTCTGAGAGGCTTGCACCAGTCCATAAATGGATCGCCGGAGCTTGCACACTTTGTTAGCTCCCTTTGGATCGACAAAACCTTTCGGTTGCATCATATACAACTCTTCTTCTAGAAATCCATTCAGGAATGCAGTTTTGACATCCATCTGCCAAATTTCATAATCATAAAATGCGGCAATTGCTAACATGATTCGGACAGACTTAAGCATCGCTACGGGTGAGAAGGTCTCATCGTAGTCAACCCCTTGAACTTGTCGAAAACCTTTTGCGACAAGTCAAGCTTTGTAGACAGTAATATTACCGTCAGCGTCAGTCTTCTTCTTGAAGATCCATTTATTCTCAATTGCTTGCCGATCATCGGGCAAGTCAACCAAAGTCCATACTTTGTTCTCATACATGGATCCCATCTCAGATTTCATGGCTTCAAGCCATTTTGCGGAATCTGGGCTCACCATCGCTTCTTCATAGCTCGGAGGTTCATCATGATCTAGCAGCATGATTTCCAGAATAGGATTACCGTACCACTCTGGCGCGGATCTCACTCTGGTTGATCTACGAGGTTCAGTAGTATCTTGTCCTGAAGTTTCATGATCATTATCATTAGCTTCCTCACTAATTGGTGTAGGTGTCGCAGAAACAGTTTTCTGTGATGTACTACTTTCCAATAAGGGAGCAGGTACAGTTACCTCATCAAGTTCTACTTTCCTCCCACTCACATCTTACGAGAGAAACTCCTTCTCCAGGAAGTTTCTGAATTTAGCAACAAAAGTCTTGCCTTCGGATCTGTGATAGAAGGTGTATCCAATAGTTTCCTTTGGATATCCTATGAAGACACATTTCTCCGATTTGGGTTCGAGCTTATCAGGTTGAAGCTTTTTCACATAAGCATCGCAGCCCCAAACTTTCAGAAACGACAACTTTGGTTTCTTGCCAAACCATAGTTCATAAGGCGTCGTCTCAACGGATTTCGATGGTGCCCTATTTAACGTGAATGCGGCCGTCTCTAAAGCATAACCCCAAAACGATAGCGGTAAATCAGTAAGAGACATCATAGATCGCACCATATCTAGTAAAGTATGATTACGACGTTCGGATACACCATTACGCTGTGGTGTTCCGTGTGCGTGAGTTGCGAAACTATTCCGCATTGTTTCAAATGTACACCAAACTCGTAACTCAAATATTCTCCTCCACGATCAGATCGTAGAAACTTTATTTTCTTGTTATGATGATTTTCAACTTCACTTTGAAATTCTTTGAACTTTTGAAATGTTTCAGACTTATGTTTCATTAAGTAGATATACCCATATCTGCTTAAGTCATCTGTGAAGGTGAGAAAATAACGATATCCGCCACGAGCCTCAATATTCATCGGACCACATACATCTGTATGTATGATTTCTAACAAATCTGTTGCTCTCTCCATAGTACCGGAGAACGGTGTTTTAGTCATCTTGCCCATGAGGCACGGTTCGCAAGTACCAAGTGATTCATAATCAAGTGGTTCCAAAAGTCCATCAGTATGGAGTTTCTTCATGCGCTTTACACCGATATGACCTAAACGGCAGTGCCACAAATAAGTTGCACCATCATTATCAACTCTGCATCTTTTGGCTTCAACATTATGAATATGTGTGTCACTACTATCGAGTTCCAATAAGAATAGACCACTCTTCAAGGGTGCATGACCATAAAAGATATTACTCATATAAATAGAACAACCATTATTCTCTGATTTAAATGAATAACCGTCTCGCATTAAACAAGATCCAGATATAATGTTCATGCTCAACGCTGGCACCAAATAACAATTATTTAGGTCTAATACTAATCCCGAAGGTAGATGTAGAGGTAGCGTGCCGATCGCGATCACATCGACTTTGGAACCGTTTCCCACGCGCATCGTCACCTCGTCCTTAGACAATCTTCGCTTAATCCGTAGTCCCTGTTTTGAGTTGCAAATATTAGCAACAGAACCAGTATCAAATACCCAGGTGCTACTGCGAGCATTAGTAAGGTACACATCAATAACATGTATATCACATATACCTTTGTTCACCTTGCCACCCTTCTTATCCGCCAAATACTTGGGGCAGTTCCGCTTCCAGTGACCAGTCTGCTTGCAGTAGAAGCACTCAGTTTCAGGCTTAGGTCCAGACTTGGGTTTCTTCTCTTGAGCAGCAACTTGCTTGCTCTTCTTCTTGAAGTTCCCCTTCTTCTTCCCTTTGCCCTTTTTTCTTGAAACTAGTGGTCTTGTTGACCATCAACACTTGATGCTCCTTTTTGATTTCTACCTCCGCAGCTTTCAGCATTGCGAAGAGCTCGGGAATAGTCTTATTCTTCCCTTGCATATTATAGTTCATCACAAAGCTCTTGTAGCTTGGTGGCAGTGATTGGAGAATTATGTCAATGACGCAATCATCTGGAAGATTAACTCCCATCTGAATCAAGTGATTATTATACCCAGACATTTTGAGTATATGCTCACTGACAGAACTGTTCTCCTCCATCTTGCAGCTATAGAACTTATTGGAGACTTCATATCTCTCAATTCGGGCATTTTCTTGAAATATTAACTTCAACTCCTGGAACATCTCATATGCTCCATGACGTTCAAAACGTTGTTGAAGTCCCGATTCTAAGCCGTAAATCATAGCACACTGAACTATCGAGTAGTCAACAGCTTTGCTCTGCCAAACGTTCATAACATCTGGTGTTGCTCCAGCAGCAGGCCTGGCACCCAGCGGTGCTTCCAGGACGTAATTCTTCTGTGCATGTCCTCAAGTTACGGACCCAGTCCATGTAATTGCTACCATCATCTTTCAACTTTGCTTTCTCAAGGAACGCATTAAAATTCAACGGAACAACAGCACGGGCCATCTATCTACAATCAAACATACATAAGCAAGATACTATCAGGTACTAAGTTCATGATAAATTTAAGTTCAATTAATCAAATTACTTAAAGAACTCCCACTTAGATAGACATCCCTCTAATCCTCTAAGTGATCACGTGATCCAAATCAACTAAACCATGTCCGATCATCACGTGAGATGGAGTAGCTTCATTGGTGAACATCACTATGTTGATCATATCTACTATATGATTCACGCTCGACCTTTCGGTCTCCGTGTTCCGAGGCAATATCTGCATATGCTTGGCTCCTCAAGTATAACCTGAGTATTCCGCGTGTGCAACTGTTTTGCACCCGTTGTATTTGAACGTAGAGCCTATCACACCCGATCATCACGTGGTGTCTCAGCACGAAGAACTTTCGCAATGGTGCATACTCAGGGAGAACACTTCTTGATAATTTAGTGAGAGATCATCCTATAATGCTACCTCAATCAAAGCAAGATAAGATGCATAAAAGATAAACATCACATGCAATCAATATAAGTGATATGATATGGCCATCATCATCTTGTGCCTGTGATCTCCATCTCCGAAGCACCGTCATGATCACCATCGTCACCGGCGCGACACATTGATCTCCATCGTAGCATCGTTGTCGTCTCGCCAATCTTATGCTTCCACGACTATCGCTACCGCTTAGTGATAAAGTAAAGCATTACAACGCGATTGCATTGCATACAATAAAGCGACAACCATATGGCTCCTGCCAGTTGCCGATAACTCGGTTACAAAACATGATCATCTCATACAATAAAATTCAGCATCATGTCTTGACCATATCACATCACAACATGCCCTGCAAAAACAAGTTAGACGTCCTCTACTTTGTTGTTGCAAGTTTTACGTGGCTGCTACGGGCTTAAGCAAGAACCAATCTTACCTACGCATCAAAACCACAATGATAGTTTGTCAAGTTGGTGTTGTTTTAACCTTCGCAAGGACCGGGCGTAGCCACACTCGGTTCAACTAAAGTTGGAGATACTGTCACCCGCAAGCCACCTATGTGCAAAGCACGTCGGGAGAACCGGTCTCGCGTAAGCGTACGCGTAATGTCGGTCCGGGCCGCTTCATCCAACAATACTGCCGAACCAAAGTATGACATGCTGGTAAGCAGTATGACTTATATCGCCCACAACTCACTTGTGTACTACTCGTGCATATAACATCAACACGTAAAACCTAGGCTCGGATGCCACTGTTGGGGAACGTAGTAATTTCAAAAAAATTCCTACGCACACGCAAGATCGTGGTGATGCATAGAAACGAGAGGGGAGAGTGTGATCTACGTACCCTTGTAGATCGACAACGGAAGCGTTTGGTTGATGTAGTCGTACGTCTCCACGGCCCGACCGATCAAGCACCGAAACTACGGCACCTCTGAGTTTTAGCACACGTTCAGCTCGACGACGATCCCCGGACTCCGATCCAGCAAAGTGTTGGGGAAGAGTTCCGTCAGCACGACGGCGTGGTGACGATCTTGATGTACTACTGTCGCAGGGCTTCGCCTAAGCACCGCTACAATATTATCGAGGACTATGGTGGCAGGGGGCGCCGCACACGGCTAAGAATATGATCACGTGGATCAACTTGTGTTCCTCTGGGGTGCCCCTACCTCCGTATATAAAGGCTCAAGGAGGGGGTGCGGCCGGCCTAGGAGAGGCACGCCAGGAGGAGTCCTACTCCCTCCGGGAGTAGGATTCCACCCCCCCAATCCTAGTTGGAATAGGATTCGTGGAGGAGGGAAAAGAGAAAGGGGGGCCGGCCCCCTCTCCTTGTCCTATTCGGACCAAGGGAGGGGAGGGGCGCGCGACCCATCTCAGGCTGCCTCTTCTCTTTTCCACTAAGGCCCACTAAGGCCCATATAGCTCCCGTGGGGTTCCGGTAACCTCCCGGTACTCCGGTAAAATCCTGATTTCACTCGGAACACTTCCGATATCCAAACATAGGCTTCCAATATATCAATCTTTATGTCTCGACCATTTCGAGACTCCTCGTCATGTCCGTGATCACATCCGGGACTCCGAACAACCTTCGGTACATCAAAACGTATAAACTCATAATATAACTGTCATCGAAACCTTAAGCGTGCGGACCCTACGGGTTCGAGAACAATGTAGACATGACCGAGACATGTCTCCGGTCAATAACCAATAGCGGGACCTGGATGCCCATATTGGCTCCTACATATTCTACGAAGATCTTTATCGGTCAGACCGCATAACAACATACGTTGTTCCCTTTGTCATCGGTATGTTACTTGCCCGAGATTCGATCGTCGGTATCCAATACCTAGTTCAATCTCGTTACCGGCAAGTCTCTTTACTCGTTCCGTAATACATCATCTTGCAACTAACTCATTAGTTGCATTGCTTGCAAGACTTAAGTGATGTGCATCAGCGAGAGGGCCCAGAGATACCTCTCCGACGATCGGAGTGACAAATCCTAATCTCGAAATACGTCAACCCAACATGTACCTTTGGAGACACCTGTAGAGCACCTTTATAATCACCCAGTTACGTTGTGATGTTTGGTAGCACACAAAGTGTTCCTCCGGCACACGGGAGTTACATAATCTCATAGTCATAGGAACATGTATAAGTCATGAAGAAAGCAATAGCAACACACTAAACGATCGGCTGCTAAGCTAATGGAATGGGTCATGTCAATCACATCATTGAACTAATGATGTGATCCCGTTAATCAAATAACAACTCTTTGTCCATGGTCAGGAAACATAACCATCTTTGATTAACGAGCTAGTCAAGTAGAGGCATACTAGTGACACTCTGTTTGTCTATGTATTCACACATGTATTATGTTTCCGGTTAATACAATTCTAGCATGAATAATAAACTTTTATCATGATATAAGGAAATAAATAATAACTTTATTATTGCCTCTAGGGCATATTTCCTTCAAGGAGACCCATAGCACCCGACTACCTGCGCCCGGCCTGTTTTCCTTGGGAGGGGCGCCTGGCCAGGAGGTCTATGGCGTTCTTCCCACCCCGGCTACACCGGATGAGCTGGGGGTGAGGTGCGGGAAGGAGTCTCGTGCTGTAACCCCCTCCCCCCGCAGGACCACGCCGTGCAGAACGGCGAGATGGGGGTGAGGTGCGGGCAGGAGTCCCATGTTGTAACACCCCCGCAGGACCGCACCGTGCAGAGCGGCCAGGGGACGAGATGTTCTGGTGCGGAAAGGGGGAGCGGGACTCGTGAGCAGGCGGCTCCACTGTCCTCTTCCCCCTTGACCTCTGCGGCCGAGGTCCACTCAACTACGCCCTACCCTCCTTCACCGACGATAGGGGATGGGTGTGGGAGTCGGGAGCATACCCCTCAGGAGAGAACGGCGGAGGAGCTTATCCCTTTCGGTGGGATAGTGGATCCGGTGTCGGCTGGCAGGTGTTTCAGCAACCGGATCCAGGGACAGCCGGATGCGGACGACCTGCAGCTAGCTCGTGCCAAGAGGGCCGCCATGCTTCGTCATGTCGAGGCTACTACAAGTGCGTCTTTTGATAAAAGTTGTTCAATTTTGCACTTCTCTGAGAATGAAATAGTAGATAAGGCAAACGACTTATGAATTTCTTTGGGATCGAATGAAACCGAGGTCGTCAAATCCGTTAATGATCTTTTAGACTTGGAAGCGGAGAGGGCTTCCGAAATCATTCGTAATCTTTCATCTATCAAACCTATGAATGACAATGAAACGAACAATTTAGGAATGGTTGATCTTGCAAATATATGTAATAATCTTTTGCCTAGTGCGGAGGCTGAGGATGAGGAGGATTTGGAGACTACAGACACGATAGAGCCTCTCCTGATGGAGGGTGCAGTTTCTGCTGTCGTCAATCCTACTTTCCCGCAGGGTGTTGAGGAGAAGCCCAAACGGCCCTGGAAGCGGAAAATTTATCCTACTTCGGTAGTACGCAGAAGTGCTAGAGTTAAGCTTAAGAAAAAAATTCATGATGATCTATGAAAGGAATCTTTTGGAATAGGAGAGGTCTAGCTGACTTGGCTAAACAAAGATTCTTAGCAGAAACAACAATAGAACAACACTTAGAATTTATTGCACTTTTGGAAACTGGACGAGATAATTTCACATCACAGTTTCTTCAAACTCTCTCCAGTAGTATCGATTTTGACTGGCACATCCTACCTCCCAGAGGAAGATCCGGCGGGATTTTACTAGGAGTACGGTGTGACACGTTAGAGGTGCTTAACGTGGTTCAGGGAGACTTTTCTGTTAAATTCAGGGTGCGATCAAAACTGGATGGGTTCCGATGGTCTCTAGTAGTTGTATATGGGGCAACACAACCTGAATTTAAGCCTGACTTTCTAGCCGATCTGGTGCGGATTTGTGGAGATGAAAATGTCACGCCCTCGATGCGGCTATAGCTCCCACGTGTTGAGGCACGACTTAGAGACATAACCACATTGAAAGCAATGTCGCAAGTTAGGCAATCATCACAACATCCCATGTAATATATAGAATAAAAGGGGAGATACATAGTTGGCTTACACTCGCCACGTCACATGAAAGTACATAAATAACATACATCATCCAAAACACTCATGGCCCGACTACGGCGCCAAAATAGAAGAAAAACCCAACATGCGACACGGTCCCGATCAAACCCCAACAGGGCACCACTACTGATCATCAGGAAAAGACACGTAGTAACGCTGAGAGTCCTCGTCGAACTCCCACTTGAGCTCGTACTCGTCACCTGGAGCGGAGACACCTGGACCTGCATCTGGTATAGTAGGAATCTGTGAGCCACAGGGACTCAGCAATCTCGCACCCTCGCGATCAAGACTATTTAAGCTTATAGGAAGGATAAGGCAAATATGTGTGGAGCTGCAGCAAGCGACTAGCATATATGGTGGCTAACTTATATGCACAAGAGAGCGAGAAGAGGAGGCAAAGCGCGAGCGTGAATCTAGAGGAACAACCTGCGCAAGCATTACTCCAACACCGTGTCCACTTCCCGGACTCTGCCGAGAAGGGGCCATCACGGTAACACACACGGTTGATTCATTTTAATTAAGTTTAATGTTAAATTTATCTACAACCGGACATTAACAAATTCCCATCTGCCCATAACCGCGGGCACAGCTTTCGAAAGTTCAATCCCTGCAGGGGAGTCCCAACTTAGCCCATGACAAGCTCTCACGGTCAACGAAGGAATAGACCTACACCCGAGACGTTCCGATCAGACTCGGTATCCTGGTACAACAAGACATTTCAACAGGTCAAAACTAAACCAGCAACACCGCCCAAATGTGCCGACAAATCCCGATAGGAGCTGCACTTATCTCTTTCTCAGGGCACACTCAGATTGTCTAAACTTCCGGTAGGCCAACCCAGAGTTGCCCCTGGTAGCCACCGGCGGCTGTCAGTTTGGACCAACACTCAGAGGAGCACTGGCCCGGGGGGTTAAATAAAGATGACCCTTGAGTCTGCAGAACCCAAGGGAAGAAAAAGGCTAGGTGGCAAATGGTAAAACCAAGGTTGGGCATTGCTGGAAAAGCTTTAATCAAGGCGAACTATCAAGGGGTTCCCATTATAACCCAACCGCCTAAGGAACGCAAAGATCCGGGAACATAACACTGATATGACGGAAACTAGGGCGGCAAGAGTGGAACAAAACACTAGGCGAGAGGCCGAGCCTTCCACCCTTTACCAAGTATATAGATGCATTAAGATAACATAGCAATATAATGATATCCCAACAAGTAAATAAATGTTCCAACAAGGAACGCCTCCAATCTTCACCTGCAACTAGCAACGCTATAAGAGGGGCTGAGCAAAGCGGTAACATAGCCAATCAATGGTTTGCTAGGACATGGTGGGTTAGAGGTTCAACATGGCAATTGGGAGGCTGACAAGCAAAAGGTAGGCATTGTAGTATTGGCATAGCAAAGAGCGAGCAAGCTAGCATAGCAAAGATAGTAGTGATTTCGAGGGTATGATCATCTTGCCTGCAAAGCTGTCAGAGTTGACTGGATCCTTAAAAGCAAACTCAACGGGCTCCTCGTTAGCGAACTCGTCTCCCGGCTCTACCCAAACAATACAAACAAGCAACAAGGATACAATCAACCACGTGCAAGCTCAAACAATAAGATGCAATGATGGAATGCTATGCGGGATGCGATGCGGGTTGCAAAATGGAAGATATGACAGGAAATGCATGAACCTGGCCTCAACTTTCGAAAACCAAGTGTGCCACTGGAAAGATGGGATGAAATCGCTTGGAAACGATATAAATATCATCGGAATCGGAGTTACGGTTTGGAAATGGCAAGCGATTTAAGATATGACACTGGTCTGCGATTTACAGCAAGTAGGCATCTAAAAGCAATGAGATGAAGATGCTACAGCACTCAAACATGACAACAAAATACATGGCAGGGAAGCATTCAAGATTCTTAACAAAAGACTAGCACTGAGCCACGGCCAATTCATCCATTATGAGGTTCAAACAAGCCTAGCAAAAACGCAAATGCAAAACAGATTTCAGACTTAGTGAAATTAACACTTGTCTGAAATTTCAGATCATGAAGCCCTCTTCGGAGCAACAAAACAACATGGTACATGACCTGATCATGACAAATAAGAACATGGCATGGAGCTACTCAACAAGCTTAACAAAAGACCCTAAGTGACCTGGGGCCAAAAGGGATCACAAAATATACTAACAAGCACACGAACATAGCTAAAACACAATCAGTTTTCAGACTTAATGAAAACTGAGACATGCTGAAATATAACTCACGAAGGCATGTAAACGAGCTCGATGCACTCACTACGGTGCAAGTCATGGCAAGGCAAGCATACATCCATTAATAAGGCACAAAATTCTAGCTAGACATGGCAAGAACAATGGCATGGCATGCACGGATCAACTACAACAACACCGGCAAAATTGCAAACGAGTTGACGATCTGCCTAGATTCACAACGAAGCAAAAGTAGAGCTCGATTGACTCAAGTTAGCGTGCTCCATAATTGCTAGTAAAGACATGGATGGATAGAGCATAACAAGATTAGCAAAACTCCTTTACTGATCATTCTCAAAAGAGGCACGGATCATTAGAAAACAGCAAGAACATATGGCATCATGAACTAAATAATCCCAGACTTAGTGAAAACAAGTCCCTGAAAACAGATTTACCGGGTGCCTCACTTTGCAAGCTTGCACAAGTCACCACACACATCCTAAAAATGCATGGGTTGCACCTCTGGAAAGATAACAAGATGCTTAACAAACATATGAAGGACTCACAGGCATGTAATGCACACAATAATCATGGCAAAAATGACAAAAGTCTAAGATGAACTAGCAGATCTGATAATTAACTCATGAAGCCTCCTTCTAACAGCATTTCGGGCATCAAGATGAACTCAAATGAAAATGATGCAATGGAGTGAAATGATGTACTCGTCGAGACGAACATTTTGATATGCTATATGTCCAAAACGGAGCTACGGATGCGGAGATATGGCAGGTCAAAGTATGCACATAAATTAGGGTTACGGGGATAAAAGTCAACCGATTTGAATCTAGATCTGAGATCTGCACGGGAACCGAGGATGGCCGGGGAGCTCGCAGGAACAGTGCTCGCCGGAGGTCGAGGTGGGACGCGGCGGCCGGATCCGAGATGCCGGAGTGGCGGGGGAGGTGGCGTCGGCGACGAGGTGGCGAGGGGCGGCGGCCAGCGACGAGGTGGCGAGGGGCGGCGGCCGGCGACGAGGTGGCCCGGGGCGGCGCTTGCCCCGGCCGGAAATGGCGCGGCGGCGGCGATCTTCGCGGGCGGCGGCGACTCGGGCACCGGGCGGCGGGGCGCGTGGAGGAAGAAGGAGGCGGCGGCGGCGGCTCCTCTGGCCCGGTGCGGCTAGGCGCGGGCGCGCCGTGGGCCGGGCGGGCCGCGGCGGCGGCGGGTGGCGGGATGCCACGTGGCGGCCTGCGGTAGGCTGAGGGGAGCGGGGCGGACACGTCCGGCTCGCGCGGACGTTGTCCGGCGGCGGCGGAGAGGTTTTTAGGGTTTCGGGGAGAGGGAGAGATCCGAAAATCGGGGGGGGGGGGGGGTCTATTTATAGGCATAAGTGGAGCTAGGAGAGTCCAAATGAGGTGCGGTTTTCGGCCACGCGATCGTGATCGAACGCTCTAGATGATGGAGCAGAGTTTGGTGGGTTTTGGGCCAAATTGGAGGGGTGTTGGGCTGCAACACACACGAGGCCTTTTCGGTTCCTCGGTTAACCGTTGGAGTATCAAACGAAGTCCAAATGATACGAAACTTGGCAGGCGGTCTACCGGTAGTAAACCAAGGCCGCTTGGCAAGTCTCGGTCCAATCCGGAAATGTTTAATCCCCACACACGAAAGAAAGCTAGAAATGACCACCGGAGGAGAACGAAGCGCCGAAATGCAAAACGGACAACGGGGAAAATGCTCGAATGCATGAGATGAACACGTATGCAAATGCAATGCACATGATGACATGATATGAGATGCATGACAACAAAAACAACACATGGAGACAAAGACCCGAACCCGAGAAATAAATATAACTTAATGCCGGAAACGACAAGAGTTGGAGTACAAATTGGAAAAGTTATATCTGAGGCGTTGCAACACTCCACCACTACGAAAGGATCTCGTCCAGAGATCTAGGACTGAAAGAACGCCGGGTACTCAGAACGGAGGTGATCCTCACGTTCCCAGGTAGCTTCACGGTCGGAATGGTGTGACCACTTGACTTTGAGAAATTTGATTGACTTGTTACGAGTCGTGCGTTCAGTCTCTTCAAGAATAGCAACTGGGTGCTCACGATAAGAGAGATCTTCTTGGAGCTCAATGTCCTCGAAGTTGACTATGCGGTCAGGAGTCTTGAAGCACTTTCGAAGCTGAGAGACATGAAACACATCATGAACATTTGAAAAGTTTGAAGGAAGCTCGAGTTGATAGGCGAGGTCGCCTCTCTTGCTGACAATCTTGAAAGGTCCCACGTATCTAGGGGCAAGCTTCCCTTTGATACCGAAGCGACGAGTACCTTTCATAGGAGAGATGCGGAGGTAAACATGATCTCCGATCTTGAAAGCCAAATCACGGTGCTTACCATCATAGTAACTCTTCTGGCGGGATTGGGCTGCTTTGAGGTTATCATGAATGACTTTGCACATTTCTTCTGCCTCTGTGATTAAGTCATTACCCAGCAGCTGACGTTCACCGGTTTCAGACCAGTAGAGAGGGGTACGACACTTCCTGCCATACAGAATTTCAAATGGGGCCTTGCCCGAACTTGCTTGAAAACTGTTGTTGTAGGAGAATTCAGCATAAGGAAGACAATCCTCCCATTTCATGCCGAAGGAGATCACACAAGCCCTGAGCATATCTTCAAGAATCTGGTTGACACGCTCGACTTGACCGCTTGTTTGAGGATGGAAAGCTGTGCTGAAGCGGATGTTGGTGCCCATGGCCTTCTGAAAAGAATACCAAAACTTGGAGGTAAAGATGTTGCCACGGTCTGAAGATATCACTTGAGGAATACCATGCAGAGAGACAATTCGAGAGGTATAGAGTTCCGCCAATTGAGCTGCAGTGATCGACTCTTTGATAGGCAGAAAGTGAGCCACTTTGGTGAGTTTGTCGATGACAACGAATATAGCATCATTGCCACGCTTGGACTTTGGAAACCCAGTCACGAAGTCCATTTCAATGTGGTCAAACTTCCATTCTGGAATGGCAAGAGGTTGGAGGAGACCAGCTGGCCTTTGGTGTTCTGCCTTCACTCTTCTGCAGACATCACATTCATTCACGAATTGAGCGATCTCGCGCTTCATTCGAGTCCACCAATAAGCTTGCTTGAGGTCCTGATACATCTTCGCACTCCCAGGGTGGATGGAGAGGAGAGAATTGTGAGCCTCATTCATGATCACTTTACGGAGGTCACCTTTGGGTACAACAATTCGATCCTCGAAGAAGAGAGTGTCCTTGTCATCAAGGCGGTAGCACTTGTACTTGGACTGACTCTTGGCAATCCCAATCTTCACCTTTTTCACCATAGCATCAAGAAGCTGGTCTTGGCGAATCTGGTCTTCTAAGGTTAGAGAGACTTGAAGGTTGGCGAGGAAACCTTGAGGAACAACTTGCAGGTTCAATTTGCGGAAAGCTTCACAAAGCTCGGGTTGATAAGGCTTAAGAATCAGACTGTTGCAATACGCTTTCCTGCTCAAAGCGTCAGCGATCACATTGGCCTTGCCTGGAGTATACTCGATACTCAGATTATACTCTTGAATCATTTCGACCCATCAAGTTTGCCTGAGGTTGAGATTAGGCTGAGTGAAGATGTACTTGAGACTCTTGTGATCAGTGAAAATGTCCACTTTTCTTCCCAATAGAAGATGTCTCCAAGTCAACAGAGCATGCAGAACTGCCGCCAACTCGAGATCATGAGTGGGGTAGTTCTTCTCATTAGGCTTCAACTGGCGAGAGGTATAAGCAACAACTTTCTTCTCTTGCATCAAAACTGCACCGAGACCTTGGAGAGAGGCATCACAAAAGACCTCGTACGGCTTGGATTCATTCATCAGGCGGAGTCAGAACTGGAGCAGAGATCAACTTCTCTTTCAAAGTGTTGAAAGCAATATCACACTTCGGAGACCAAACGTACTTGACGTGCTTCTGGAGAAGATTTGAGAGAGGCTTCGCGATCTTAGAAAAGTTTTCAACGAATCTTCGGCAATAGCTTGCGAGACCGAGGAAACTGCTGAGTTGCTTCACATTCTGAGGAGGTTCCCAATTCACAATTGCAGACACCTTCTCAGGATTCATGGCAATGCCCTTGGCAGAGATGATATGACCAATATAAAGAACCTCATCGAGCCAAAATTCACACTTGGAGAACTTGGCGTAGAACTGATGTTCCCTCAGCTTATCAAGCACTAAACGCAAGTGTTTGGCATGATCTTCCTTGTTCTTGGAGAAAACCAGAATGTCGTCGAGATAGACCAAAACGAAGTCATTGGTGTAGGCGTTGAAGATGAAGTTCATCATGCGAGAGAACGTCGGAGGAGCGTTGACGAGGCCAAAAGACATGACAGTGTATTCATATGAACCAAAGCTTGTCCTGAAAGCCGTCTTGGGAATATCTTGCTCACGGATACGAATCTGATGATAACCCATACGGAGATCAAGCTTGGAGAATACTTGGGCACCTTTGAGTTGTTCGAACAGCTCATTGATGTTGGGAAGTGGGTATTTGTTCTTGATGGTCTTCTTGTTCAATGGACGGTAATCAACGCAAAGTTGGTCCGATCCATCCTTCTTCTTCACAAAAAGAACACCACAACCCCACGGAGAAGAACTATGCCGGATGAGACCCATTCTCTCTTGCTCATCGAGTTGCTTCTTCAGCTCCTTCAACTCTTCAGGTCCGAGCTTGTAAGGACGTTTGCACACAGGTTTTGTGCCGGGCTCAAGATCAATAACGAATTTAACTGGCCGGTGCAGAGGCATTCCTGGGAGCTCTTCTGGAAAGACGTCTTGATATTCGCAAACGACTGGAATTTGCGAGATAGCATCCAGTTCACCCTTCTCATTGAGAGAAAACAGACGGATGGTATTATCACGAGCGGCAAAGACAATTACATCCTCAGACGAATGAGTCAATTGAATCTGCCTGGCTGCAAAATTAAGCTGAGCCTTGTGTTTAGAAAGACAATCCATCCCAAGAATAAGATCAATATCCGAGTTACCAAGGATCATTGGAGAAGCCAGAAACTTGAAATCACCCATCATGATAGAAATATCCAGAACTTCATAGTTAGCAACCAAGCATCTACCCGGAGAGACGACTGCTAAAGGCTTATGCATAACTTGAGAAAACCACCCATGCTTAGATGCAAAAGGTATCGAGATAAAACAATGCGATGCACCAGTGTCAAAAAGAACTTTTGCAGGAACATCGTTAACAGGAAGGTTACCCATGATGACATCTAAAGAATCCTCTGCCTGAGCTGCATTCACCATATTGACCTTGGCGTACTTGGGATTATGCTTGACCACAGCTGTACTTGCCGATCTGACAGGAGGAGGAGGAGGAAGACGCCTCTGGTTGGTACACTTGTTGGCATAGTGACCTTTTTCTTGGCACTTGTTGCACGTAACCTCTGAAAGCGGACGGTGGTACGGAGCACTCGATCTTGGAGGTTGAGACGAAGACTTGTTCTGAAAGCCAGGGTTGGGTGGGTGGGAAGAACCACTGCCACCTTTGCTCTTCTGCTGATACGGCTGATGGAACGGAGGAGGAGGAAGCCAAAACTTCTGCTGCTTGGCCACTTGAGTAGAGGAAGAAGGCGTAGCATCTCTGGCTCGCTTCCTGGAAGCATCACACCTCAACTAAGCAGCCTCTTGCTTCAGTGCCATGTTGTAGAACTCATTGTATCTCAACGGCTCAAAGAGGACAAGAGTGAACTGAATTTCTTCTCTGAGGCCACCCCTGAACGGATATATCATGCTCTTCTCATCAGGGACGTCCTGCTTGGCAAAGCGGACGAGCTTCTGAAACAACTTGTTGTAGTCATAGACAGACAAAGAGCCTTGCTTCATATTGCGGAATTCCTGACGCTTACTCTCAACCATACTTTGAGGGATGTGATGAGCTCGGAAATCTTGACGGAAATCATCCCAAGTGATCAGACGTCCACCTCTGGAATCCTTGTACTGCTCGAACCATTCTGCAGCCTGATCTTTGAGTTGGAAGGAAGCGAACTTGACGAAATCTTCAGGCCTGACGTTGCTGCATTCAAAATGCTTGCCCAGATCCACAAGCCAATCGTCAGCATCGGAAGCCTCAACACAGTTGCTGAACGTCTTTGGCCCATTCGCAAGGAATGGTTCAGTGTAGCAAAGTGGTGCTGATTGTTGCCTTGATTCCCTTGCCTGCCTTGATTGTGCTCTTGGAGGATTTGCATGATCAACTGTGTGTTTGCATTGGTTGTGGCCATCACAGCTTGCCATGCCTCCGGAGGAGGTGGAGGTGGTGGCGGATATTGATTCTGGTTCTGACTGGTGCTCTTAGCGGGACCATCCTGAAGAGGTTGACCACCGTTAGCACATAGACAGATAATTGAAGCTGAAACCAACGGAATGAAAATTGCAACATAAAGTCTTCACATCTGAACAAAATGAACGAATGCATTTCTCTTGAAGTGGTCACATATCCCTAAATTGCGAAGCCACGTAGAATGAAGGTAGAAGCATTAAATCAACAAGGTACGGCTCAAGAACGAATAATCGGTAAGAAATCCCAATCTCAAACCAATATTCGTGGAAGAAGAACTAGAGCTACGAGAATTCCCACCTATGAAACTCCCGAAACTTTCCGGTTATGCAATCAGGTGTTGGGGATACAGGGGAAGCATAATATCTCACCCAAACTAGCAATTCCTACATCCAGCTGTATCCATCCTTCAACACATCACCAAGAAACCTTCGGAAACCATCTACCTCAACCTTCGAAAAGCATCCGTTATACAAGTTATGGCGATACTCCCGAACTCCCGCCCCAGTACTGGGTGGCGTCGAGGTTATCTCACCAACGAACTGCATAAAAGAGATTTTTGATGTCGGCGAACATATCTCAAGTATTTCAGAATTGCAACGATAAAATTATGATGACAACACCTCAGAGCTCAACTCCCCAGGACACTTCCACTAAACCCCTGACAGGAGGCACCAAGACAATGTTCTCATCATAAGCCATCGGAACAATTCCAAGATACTCGCGTGATCCTATATTTTTTTTAGTGAAATTTGAGAAGAGAAGGGTCAAAACTCTACGTCAGGATGCCTTGCCAGAGCGATGAGGAGACTGGGAAGTAAAAAAGAATTCCTAAGCTCTCCGATATATAATTCCTAAATGACTCAAAACATTTTTCTAGACACAACTCGGCAGCTAAAAACGATCAAGCAATGGGGCTCCTAAGGACAGGGAAGGCTCTGATTACCAACTTGTCACGCCCTCGATGCGGCTATAGCTCCCACGTGTCGAGGCACGACTTAGAGATATAACCGCATTGAAAGCAATGTCGCAAGTTAGGCAATCATCACAACATCCCATGTAATATATAGAATAAAAGGGGAGATACATAGTTGGCTTACACTCGCCACGTCACATGAAAGTACATAAATAACATACATCATCCAAAACACTCATGGCCCGACTACGGCGCCAAAATAGAAGAAAAACCCAACATGCGACACGGTCCCGATCAAACCCCAACTGGGCACCACTACTGATCATCAGGAAAAGACACGTAGTAACGCTGAGAGTCCTCGTCGAACTCCCACTTGAGCTCGTACTCGTCACCTGGAGCGGAGACACCTGGACCTGCATCTGGTATAGTAGGAATCTGTGAGCCACAGGGACTCAGCAATCTCGCACCCTCGCGATCAAGACTATTTAAGCTTATAGGAAGGATAAGGCAAATATGTGTGGAGCTGCAGCAAGCGACTAGCATATATGGTGGCTAACTTATACGCACAAGAGAGCGAGAAGAGGAGGCAAAGCGCGAGCGTGAATCTAGAGGAACAACCTGCGCAAGCATTACTCCAACACCGTGTTCACTTCCCGGACTCCGCCGAGAAGGGGCCATCACGGTAACACACACGGTTGATTCATTTTAATTAAGTTTAATGTTAAAGTTATCTACAACCGGACATTAACAAATTCCCATCTGCCCATAACCGCGGGCACGGCTTTCGAAAGTTCAATCCCTGTAGGGGAGTCCCAACTTAGCCCATGACAAGCTCTCACGGTCAACGAAGGAATAGACCTCCACCCGAGACGTTCCGATCAGACTCGGTATCCCGGTACAACAAGACATTTCGACAAGTCAAAACTAAACCAGCAACACCGCCCGAATGTGCCGACAAATCCCGATAGGAGATGCACATATCTCTTTCTCAGGGCACACTCAGATTGTCTAAACTTCCGGTAGGCCATCCCAGAGTTGCCCCTGGTAGCCACCGGCGGCTGTCAGTTTGGACCAACACTCAGAGGAGCACTGGCCCGGGGGGTTAAATAAAGATGACCCTTGAGTCTGCAGAACCCAAGGGAAGAAAAATGCTAGGTGGCAAATGGTAAAACCAAGGTTGGGCATTGCTGGAAAAGCTTTAATCAAGGAGAACTATCAAGGGGTTCCCATTATAACCCAACCGCGCAAGGAACGCAAAAAGCCGGGAACATAACACCGATATGACGGAAACTAGGGCGGCAAGAGTGGAACAAAACACTAGGCGAGAGGCCGAGCCTTCCACCCTTTACCAAGTATATAGATGCATTAAGATAACATAGCAATATAATGATATCCCAACAAGTAAATAAATGTTCCAACAAGGAACGCCTCCAATCTTCACCTGCAACTAGCAACGCTATAAGAGGGGCTGAGCAAAGCGGTAACATAGCCAATCAATGGTTTGCTAGGACATGGTGGGTTAGAGGTTCAACATGGCAATTGGGAGGCTGACAAGCAAAAGGTAGGCATCGTAGCATTGGCATAGCAAAGAGCGAGCAAACCAGCATAGCAAAGATAGTAGTGATTTCGAGGGTATGATCATCTTGCCTGCAAAGCTGTCAGAGTTGACTGGATCCTCAAAAGCAAACTCAACGGGCTCCTCGTTAGCGAACTCGTCTCCCGGCTCTACCCAAATAAGACAAACAAGCAACAAGGATACAATCAACCACGTGCAAGCTCAAACAATAAGATGTAATGATGGAATGCTATGCGGGATGCGATGCGGGATGCAAAATGCAAGATATGACAGGAAATGCATGAACCTGGCCTCAACTTGGAAAACCAAGTGTGCCACTGGAAAGATGGGATGAAATCACTTGGAAACGATATAAAGATCATCGGAATCGGAGTTACGGTTTGGAAATGGCATGCGATTTAAGATATGACACCGGTCTGCGATTTACAGCAAGTAGGCATCTAAAAGCAGTGAGATAAACATGCTACAGCACTCAAACATGACAACAAAATATATGGCAGGGAAGCATTCAAGATGCTTAACAAAAGACTAGCACTGAGTCATGGCCAATTCATCCATTATGAGGTTCAAACAAGCATGGCAAAAACGCAAATGCAAAACATATTTCAGACTTAGTGAAATTAACACTTGTCTGAAAGTTCAGATCATGAAGCCCTCTTCGGAGCAACAAAACAACATGATACATGACCTGATCATGACAAATAAGAACATGGCATGGAGCTACTCAACAAGCTTAACAAAAGACCCTAAGTGACCTGGGGCCAAAAGGGATCACAAAATATACTAACAAGCACACGAACATAGCTAAAACACAATCAGTTTTCAGACTTAATGAAAATTGAGACATGCTGAAATATAACTCACGAAGGCATGTAAACGAGCTCGATGCACTCACTACGGTGCAAGTCATGGCAAGGCAAGCATACATCCATTAAGAAGGCACAAAATTCTAGCTAGACATGGCAAGAACAATGGCATAGCATGCACGGATCAACTACAACAACACCGACAAAATTGCAAACGAGTTGACGATCTGCCTAGATTCACAACGAAGCAAAAGTAGAGCTCGATTGACTCAAGTTAGCGTGCTCCATAATTGCTAGTAAAGACATGGATGGATAGAGCATAACAAGATTAGCAAAACTCCTTTACTGATCATCCTCAAAAGAGGCACGGATCATTAGAAAACAGCAAGAACATATGGCATCATGAACTAAATAATCCCAGACTTAGTGAAAACAACTAAGACCCTGAAAACAGATTTACCGGGTGCCTCACTTTGCAAGCTTGCACAAGTCACCACACACATCCTAAAAATGCATGGGTTGCACCTCTGGAAAGATAACAAGATGCTTAACAAAACATATGAAGGACTCACAGGCATATCATGCACACAATAATCATGGCAAAAATGACAAAGGTCTAAGATGAACTAGCAGATCTGATAATTAACTCACGAAGCCTCCTTCTAACAGCATTTCGGGCATAAAGATGAACTCAAATGAAAATGATGCAATGGAATGAAATGATGTACTTGTCAAGACGAACATTTTGATATGCTATATGTCCAAAATGGAGCTACGGATGCGGAGATATGGCAGGTCAAAGTATGCACATAAATTAGGGTTACGGGGATAAAAGTCAACCGATTTGAATCTAGATCTGAGATCTGCACGGGAACCGAGGATGGCCGGGGAGCTCGCCGGAACAGTGCTCGTCGGAGCTCGAGGTGGGACGCGGCGACCGGATCCGAGAGGTCGGAGTGGCGGGGGAGGCGGCGCCGGCGACGAGGTGGCGAGGGGCGGCGGCCGGCGACGAGGTGGCGAGGGACGGCGGCTGGCGACGAGGTAGCCCGGGGCGGCGCTTGCCCAGGCCGGAAATGGCGTGGCGGCGGCGATCTTTGCAGGCGGCGGCGACTCGGGCACCGGGCGGCGGGGCGCGTGGAGGAAGAAGGAGGCGGCGGCGGCGGCTCCTCTGGCCCGGTGCGGCTAGGCGCGGGCGCGCCGTGGGCCTGGCGGGCCGCGGCGGCGGCGGGTGGCGGGATGCCACGTGGCGGCCTGCGGTAGGCTGAGGGGAGCGGGGCGGACACGTCCGGCTCGCGCAGACGTTGTCCGGCGGCGGCGGAGAGGTTTTTAGGGTTTCGGGGAGAGGGAGAGATCCGAAAATCGGGAGGGGGGGTCTATTTATCGGCATAAGTGGAGCTAGGAGAGTCCAAATGAGGTGCGGTTTTCGGCCACGCGATCGTGATCGAACGCTCTAGATGATGGAGCAGAGTTTGGTGGGTTTTGGGCTGCAACACACACGAGGCCTTTTCGGTTCCTCGGTTAACCGTTGGAGTATCAAACGAAGTTCAAATGATACGAAACTTGGCAGGCGGTCTACCGGTAGTAAACCAAGGCCGCTTGGCAAGTCTCGGTCCAATCCGGAAATGTTTAATCCCCACACACGAAAGAAAGCTAGAAATGACCATCGGAGGAGAACGAAGCGCGGGAATGCAAAACGGACAACGGGGAAAATGCTCGAATGCATGAGATGAACACGTATGCAAATGCAATGCACATGATGACATGATATGAGATGCATGACAACGAAAACAACACACGGAGACAAAGACCCGAACCCGAGAAATAAATATAACTTAATGCCGGAAACGGCAAGAGTTGGAGTACAAATTGGGAAAGTTATATCTGGGGCGTTACAGAAAATCTGCCAATACTAGTTGGGGGGGGAGGGGGTAATATCATTAGGAGGAGAGATGAAAAGAATAATGACAATTTTGATGGACATTGGTCTATGATGTTTAACATGATTATCGAGAGTCTCAATTTGAGAGAAATAGAGCTCACCGGTGGACAGTTTACATGGGCCAACTCGTTACCTATTCGGACTTATGAAATGTTGGATAGGGTACTTGCTAGTGTGGAGTGGGAACAAAAATACCCGTTGGTGTCGGTCCATGCAATGCAGAGAACGATCTCGGATCATACACCACTTCTTTTAGACTCGGGTGAGGCTACCCATGTGGCAAATAAAAATATCTTCTCCTTCGAGCAAAGCTGGTTTGAGCAAGAAGGATTTATGGAGATGATTGCACGAGAATGGGTTAAGCCGGTTAGTAGAAGGACACATGTTGAGAGATGGCAAAATAAAATTACACATCTCCGACAGTTCTGAGAGGATGGGCTAGAAATGAGAGTGGGATTTATAAACAAGAAAAAGAGTGTCTTACTCAATTGATTGAGGCACTAGACTTAAAGGCTGAAGCCACTCTCCTTTCTGTTAATGAGCAACGAACCAAGTCCGAGGCTGAGCAAGGTTTACGAGCTCTCTTACGAGAGGAGGAGTTGAAGTGGGCGTTGCGTGCGAAAACGATTAAGGTTGTCCAAGGGGACCACAATACACAATTCTTCCATATGGTTGCGAATGGTAAACATAGGAAGAAGAAAATCATACAGCTTGAACAGGACGAGAGGACAATAGTGGGACATGAAAATCTGAAAGCATATATCTCTAATTATTATCAAAAACTTTTTGGACCCCCAAATACAACTACGGTGTCACTTGATGAATCTATGATTGAGATGATATACCTCAATTACAGGCAGCAGAGAATGATGTTCTCTCTGCACCGTTTACTGAAAAAGAAGTTCACCAGGCAATATCCCAAATGAAGCCGAATAAAGCACCGGGACCAGATGGGTTTCCAGCTGAATTCTATAAGAAATGTTGGCATATTATGAAAGATGATCTTATGCCTATCTTTCACGATTTTTTCGATGGCCATTTGGAGTTGTTTCATCTTAACTTTGGTACGATAACGCTGTTACCTAAGAAAGATGAGGTTGTTCGGATCGAAAAATTCCTGCTCATTTGTCTGCTGAATGTGAGTTTCAAAATTTTCACAAAGGTTGGAACCAATAGATTGACACAAATTGCTCATTCAGTGACCCAACCAAGCCAGACAGCGTTTATGCCGGGACGACACATACTGGAAGGGGTGGTCGTTCTACATGAAACGCTTCATGAGATCCACTCGAAGAAACTGGATGGGGTTATTTTCAAAATGGACTTTGAGAAGGCTTATGATAAAGTAAAGTGGCCTTTTCTTCAGCAGGTAATGCGCATGAAGGGTTTTAGTGAGGAACCAAGTGGATACCCAAGTCCAGAAAGCTAGTGTTGGAATGAAGGTGAACGATGGCATCGGTCACTATTTCCAGACACATAAGGGGTTGCGATAAGGGGATTCCATGTCACCTCTTCTATTCAATATTGTGGCAGATATGCTGGCCGCCATTATTGGTAGGGCCAAGCAGCATGGCCATGTAGAGGGTCTAGTTCCTCATCTAGTCCATGGAGGGGTATCCATTCTATAGTATGCTGATGACACTATTTTATTCATGGAATATGACATGGCTAAGGCACGTAATATGAAACTTATCTTGTGTCTCTTTGAACAATTGCCTGACTTAAAAATTAATTTTCATAAAAGCGAGGTGTTCTGTTTTGGAAAGGCCAAAGACGAGGAACACACTTACAGACAATTGTTCGGATGTGAATTAGGTGCTTTACCATTCAGTTACTTGGGTATACCGATCCATCACCGCAAACTATCCAATAAAGAATGGAAATGTATTAAAGAACGAATTAAAAAAAACTTAGCTGTTGGAAGGGCAAGCTTATGTCATATGGAGGTCGGCTAGTTCTGATTAACTCAGTACTGACTAGTATGCCGATGTTTCTAATTTCGTTCTTCGAAATTTCGAAAGGGGTCCGAAAGCGACTTGATTTCTTTAGATCTCGTTTCTTTTGGCAATCTGATGAGGCTAAGAGGAAATACCGTCTCACGCGATGGGATATCCTTTGCCGACCTAAAGACCAATGGGGTCTCGGTATTAAGAACATAGAAATTAAGAATAAATCTCTTATGAGCAAATGGTTATACAGATTAGAGACAGAACTGGAGGGCATGTGGTCTCAAATTCTGTGCAATAAGTATTTGCACTCGAAAACACTAGCCCAGGTTATCATGAGACCGACTGACTCGCCGTTCTGGAAGGGACTTATGCGAACGAAGGACCTGTTCTTTCGTAGGGTCAAATTCTTGGTTGGCAATGGTAGTCAACAAGATTTTGGGAGGATACATGGTTAGGAGAGACGTCTCTGGCCGTCCAATATCCTACCCTTTATAATATTGTGGAACGTAAGGAGGATTACGTAGGCACCATCCTTCAAACTGTTCCCTTGAACATCCAGTTTAGACGTGTGTTAGTTGGTGCGAGATGGACCGCCTGGATGCACTTGGTTCCGAGATTGATAGAAGTTCAACTCTCCGACTAGCCGGATTCAACACAATGGAAGTTAACTAAGAATGTGATGTTTACGGTGAAATCTTTCTATATGGATCTGATTAATTATGGCCCCCTCTCAAGGTCACTGCACATTTGGAAGGTTAAGGTTCCTTTGCGTATTAAAATCTTCATATGGTTTGTCCACAAGCAAGTGATACACACAAAGAACAACTTAATCAAGAGGCGATGGGTAGGCAGTTCGCGGTGTTGTTTTTGTGATCATGATGAAACAATACAACATTTCTTTCTTGAATGCCGACTTGCCAAGTTACTTTGGAAAACGATTCATATAACTTTTAGTATTAATCTTCCAGTAGATATTGCATCTTTGTTTGGGACGTGGTTAGCTGGGGTTGAACAGATTATTGCGGCTCGTATTCGGATTGGAATATGTGCGCTATTATGGGCTATATGGAATTACAGGAATGATATGATTTTTAACAGACAACACACTTTAACTTTTTTGCAGGTTATCTTCAGAGCTAGAGCTTGGATCCGTACGTGGTCCTTACTCACACCTATGGACTCCAGGGAGCCTTTCGTTACTGGGTGCAACCAATGAGAGATGGTAGCTCGGGTTATCTTCAACCGGTTCGGATGGCGCTCGCATAACAAGATAGGAGTCTAGGGAGTTTATCCTTTTTATTACCGTATTGGTTGTCATTGTCCGCATGTAATTTTCCTTATTTTATTTTGTTTTGCTCCGTTTGCGAGCTCTAAGACTTCTGTGGCGACACTTTCTGGATTGTTAATAAGAGGACCGCATGCATCATCATGATGCAGAGGCCGGGGGCAATGCCTCCATTTCCAAAAAAAAAGGTTAATACTTCAAAGTCCTACAGGCATCATATCCACGCAACAGAACAATTACTTCCCTTAAATTTCGTTCTATGTGCCAATCACACCTTCAGATATCTTCAACCAGCTTGGCTCAAGAGCAGCCTTTTAGCTTGCAATCGGTCCAAGTGAAGCCGCCCTTTCCTCCTTATTCAGTTCAACTTATCTGACCTGGGCGGACTGGCTCCAGTGAGCAGAGTCCCTGAATATGTTTCAGCTAGCCGAACTGAACTAGCTCAGCTAAAATCCTATGCCCCAACCCGGACAAGACTGGCTCCAAGTCATTTTGAGACTATTCCACAACTCCAAAGTTTCACGAAACAAAGTTCTTCTGAAGGTCAAACCATCCCAGCCTTTCTCAATAGCTTCAGCGATTGTTATATTATGATCAAAAGTCAAATTGTATAGTTTAAAGTAGGAGCTTTTTAATGGTTTATCCTCAACCAACCAGCCCTCATAGAATATGGTGTTTTTTTTTTGGTTTTCAATTACCATTTATGAATATTGATAAAACAGATATTTAACTTTCAGAAGACTACTCCAAAAATGTGAATCATCAACTCTAGGTTTAATTCTAGAAATGCATTTGTTCTTCACACAATTATTTAAGAGCACATCCTGCCAAATGCCAGATTCAGTTTCTAGCCAAATGGTTCTAGAAGCTAGAAGCTCTGCAGCCTATCATTTCTAGGGTAGCCCAAATCACTGCAGCCTATAGAAGCACTGCAGTGCCTTCAGAAGACAATTTGACTTGGCCATAATGGACCACTTTGACGAGAAGGGGAGCCCAAAGCACTGTAGCCTATCATTTGTAAACCACTACAGCAGTAGAGCTATGGGCAATGATTAAAAAGCCTAGAGCTACAGGCTACAAATACAGGGATACGCAACGAGCTGGGCATCGACGACTCTCTCCTTCACCCCGTACATCTGAACCCCGTCCCCTACCTTCCTCTGTGTTCCTCACCTATGTTCTTCTTCCTTATCGCCTATCTTCCTGTACTAATCTGCAGCTTAGTCCTCTCTTGTCAGGCTGTACCGAATAGAGTTGCAATAAAGAGCAAGCTCGTGAGCAGGGATGAAAATGGAACAAAAACGGATGAAATTGGGTACTCCCACATTTGATTTCATATTTTTTTTATGAAAGTGGAAACAAATGTGAAATGTGACCTACGAGTGCCACGCACTCCCCCACGTTCCCCTCTCATTCTCCCCACTCTCCCCGTGGCCTCTCCCCCCTCTCTGGCTCTCTCCCCATTTCCTGCCGAGCGCAGCCGTCGCCGCCGACAAGCTCCACCGCAGCCACCGCCGTCCACTCGTTGCCTCGCCGTGCTAAGAAGCTCCGCCGTCGTCCGCTACTTCACCTCGACCCATCCCCGAGCGCTCGCTCGCCCCGAAGACGCTGCACAGATCTCGTCTTCAACCTCGGTCGCCGGAGATCCCCCTCGCCGCCCCGCTCGCTCCAGCTCTCCTCCGAGCTCGCCGTTCGCTCCCCTGCAACCGTAGTGAGCTACTGACCCGTTTCCCCCTCTCCCCGCGCTCGTTCGCGTCCTCTAACCACCATGGCCATCGGAGCCGAAGCTCGCTGCCGCCACCGCACGTCGCCGTCGTGGCCACAGCCACGTTGGGTCGCAACCGAGCACGCCTTCGTCTTCAACGCACTCGCAGGAGCCCGTAGCACCCCCGCACGCCCCTCGCCGTGCCTGCTAGCGACTAGTTCAACCTCGCCCGAACTCCGGCCACCGCGGACGTGCTCGCCGCCGTCGTCTCCGGCCACCCGAGCTCCACCTACTGCCACCACTCGACGCGGCTCACTCCCCGCATCACGTAGATGTTCTCCGCTGTCCTTTGGTCGCCGGAGTGCAAAACCCGAGCCCTCCGCCGCGTCTGGCCTCGCCGGCGGCTAAACGCCGGCGAGTTTGACCCCTTTGGCCGTGGATTGACGCGTGGGCCCAGGTTGACTCCCCCCTGAGCCTATGACAGGTGGGGCCGGCCTGCTAATTAGTTTAGGATTAGTGTTAACTAATTTTAATTAGTTTAGTCACTGACATGTGGGCCCAAGCCCCACTGACAGTTTATTAGTACTAATCTAATCCTGTTAATTAGCTGAGACACTGACAGACAGGGCCCACCAGTCAGGTTTGACCTGGCCGACCCAGTTGACCCGCTGACGTCACACCTATGTCATGCTGACGCATTAACTCAATTACTGGAATTATTCTTATATAGGAAATTTCAGAAAATAGCCAAAACTTCTAAAAATCATAGAAAATCAACCATAGCTCCAAATCCAACAAATTATATATGAAAAATGATCAGAAAAATTCAATCTATCCATCTGTAATGGTTTCATGCATGACAAAACAAGTTAACCTTGCTGTTTAAGCAGAATAAGATAATGCACTAATAAGGCCATGTTAAATGAGCTAACATTTGAATCTTTGATTCAAATGAGCTCATTCCTTTCTGTTTTAGCTTGCATTAGGCCAAGACACTTTCATTTTTCCATGTCATAGCATGCATCATATTGTTGCATATTGTCATGTGTTGATCATGGTCGGTGTGTCTTTCATGGTCGGTTCTACCTCCGAGGATAACCCCGAGTATCCGTCTGAAGGGCAGTACCCTACTACCACTACAACAGGCAAGCAACCCATTGATCATTCCGATACAAACCCATGTTCTCGCCTCTGCTCTTATTTACTGCATTAAGACAACGCGATTCAAACTCCTGTGTGCTACTGTAGTTGAACCCTTATCCTCTGCATGACCTGTCATTGCCACAGTAACTAGATGAAACCCACTAGCATGTGTAGGAGTTGATTGAGCCATGTTTGTGTTTCCTACCTTGCTATGTCTGCTATGCTTAGAGTTGTGTAAGGTCTGGTTCATCTGGGTGATGGGCTAGAGTGAAATGATTATGTCGGTAATGTGAGGGATGTGTTGAACATGATTTGGTAAAGGTATCGATGAGAGGCCATGTAGGAGTACATGGTGTGTTTTTTCATTGAGGCCGTCCATAAGAACTGAGATCTGTATGTGTGATTTTAAGAATCAGCTACTACCATGCATTGGGATCCTTAATTGACCCTCTCGGCTTCTTAATCATCCTAGTACTCTGTCCAGGAGTTGCAATTAGTTTCTGATGTTTGTAGGTTATGTGTTGGCGGCCGTGCGTAGCGCTGACCCTAGGGGTGGGCTATGTTGCGGTAGATACACCGTGGCACGGTGTACCGAGTCACCCGTTTGGTGTCTCGGGAACCCTGTTCACATCGTTCGGGGCCGTATGTGGAAACCTCGGCCGGACTCCCTACGGATGGAACCTGAATAGGCGATAAACCTGGACTAGAGGCTTGAGTGTTTAGGTAGGCCGTGGCCGACACCCTCGTTGGGCTTCCGCTTGAAGGTTGCCGAGTACATGTCGTGTAAACGGCGGTAAGTGGTGAAAGCGTGTATGAAGAAGTACACCCCGCGGTAAAGGACTACTTGGTTACCTATACAGTTCATAGACAAGTTAATGGATACTACTAAAAGACTCAAGATAAGTGTGAGTGAGGGAGTCCTGGATTAGGGGGTGTTCGGGTAGCCGGACTATATCTCCAGCCGGACTCCAGGACTATAAAGATACAAGATTGAAGACTTCGTCCCGTGTCCGGATGGGACTTTCCTTGGCGTGGAAGCCAAGCTTGGCGATGCGGATATTCAAGATCTCCTATCATTGTAACCAACTCTGTGTAATCCTAACTCTATCCGGTGTCTATATAAACCGAAGGGTTGTAGTCTGTAGGACATCAACTCCATATACAACAATCATACCATAGGCTAGCTTCTAGGGTTTAGCCTCCTTGATCTCGTGGTAGATCTACTCTTGTACAACCCATATCATCAATATTAATCAAGCAGGAGTAGGGTATTACCTTCATCGAGAGGGCCCGAACCTGGGTAAAAACATCGTGTCCCTTGTCTCCTGTTACCATCCGGCCTTGACGCACAGTTCGGGACCTCCTACCCGAGATCCGCCGGTTTTGACACCGACATTGGTGCTTTCATTGAGAGTTCCTCTGTGTCGTCGCCTTTAGGCCCGATGGCTTCCTTGATCATCAACAACGATGAGGTCCAGGGTGAGACTTTTCTCCCCGGACAGATCTTCATCTTCGGCGGCTTCGCACTGCGGGCCAATTCGCTTGGCCACCTAAAGCAGATCGAAAGCTACGCCCCTGGCCATCAAGTCAGGTTGGGAAGCCTAAACTACATGGCAGACATCCGCGGAGATTTGATCTTCGACGGATTCGAGCCACAACCAAGCGCGCCGCACTGTCTCGCGGGGCATGATCTAGTTCGGAAACAAATACATAAACTGTTTTGAATTTGTTTTGAATTTACTGTTCATAGAGGGTGTAGGGGCATCCAGGTACTGAAAATCCTATCTCGGAAACAAATACATAAACTCATATTATGACGGAAGAAGCGGAGTGTTCACCAGAACTAAAGACTTCTTGAACAGTAGGCTAAAAAAAAGAAACCAACAAAGTTATTCGATTGATGAGATGATTAACAAATATTATGACAGATCGTTCCTATATAATAGGATATGTCAGCGACGGTAAAGTGCTCCATTAGCGAATAGGGATTCTATCCGTATTCTGCCATGCTCGATGTAGCAGTAGCACTATAGAAGTTGCGCCATTATGCTCACCATGTGTAGGGCCTAATTGTGTGTTCGTTGGGCTGCAAAACACCCATGTGCTCATATTCAAAATGGAAAATTCTGTTTCCGCGTCTGTTCTATCGGAAAACATCTTCCGTTTCCGCATAAAACAATTCATTTCCATTTCACTTTTTCAAATTTCAATTTCCACTTCCATTTTCCCTCACCATTTACTCTTGTCCGCAGGAAAGGCTGAAGGTTTCCGCTCCATTTACCCCTACTTGGCTACTCATGAGGTTGGAGTGTGTTAGTTTGGGTTCGTAATAGTAGGGTCGGCACAGTTATCCATGTCGCGACCCACGCACCAGCAGTTTCCTAACCCCTCACTCAGTAATTGGCTTTAGTGTGCAGCGTGCAATTCCTGATGCCTCCCAAGCCTACATTACGGCCAACTCATGTCAATTTTGTGATCTATGTCTTCATTTTTTCTCTTGTATGCATGAAATTGCAACTCTATGCCTAGAATGGTTGATTGTGACAGCATAAGTTAGCTCCAATCAAGGCTGTATTATGCGCTAGCAGGCTATGTTTTTATGGAAAAAACTGGAGAAAAATGTTATATATATTGAGCCAGTTGGATACTAGGGTGACACCTATGACACACTTACTATTTTTTCTGGCGACGGTGCACCTACCCACTTTGCAAGTAATCTCAGGGCATGTGAGCAGTACGGAAGATATGAAGTGGCTCCTTACTGTTAGTGCATCCTGGTAAATTGTGGTGTTGAGTTTGTGCCAAAGAAAGTTTCTTAGAGGGAAAGTGCCCAACGCCCACTCTCCATTTGCTTTGATCGAAACCAAATGCCTTCCAACCATTTTCTATGAAGAGAAAAGAGCAGAGTACTGCCGCAGCTGAGGCCTAACAATTGTAGAAAATCAAAAGTCAATTGATGTCAAATTTATTAAACCATCACCACGGCAGGAATGCCCAGCAGTGGTTGGTGCAAAAAGCCTAGTAGTGACGGGCCAGGCTCTCAGAGCCGCTCGCCACTGACCTCCCGCCACAGCTTTGTTATGGCACAGTGTTGTAGTGGCGCGTATGCGTTATTGCCCGGCACAACTATAATAACTACCGAGTTATTTGGCCGAGACATGATTTTCAGCACCCGGGTGCCCCTACACCCTCTATGAACAGTAAATTCAAAACAAATTCAAAAAAATCAAAAAAAATCTGAAACTGTGGGGCATCGAACATCATGAAACTTTTGACGATCTTGCAAAGTTTTAGCTAAAAATAACATTCGAAGAGCACTCAAATAAAAAAAACAAAATCATTGTTCAAAGTTTATGTACATTTTTGAGCAGTGATTTTGTTTTTTTTTGGTGAGGGCTCCACAAAGGTTATTTGTTGCTGAAACTTTGCAGGAACATCAAACCTTTGATAATCTTTGATCCCTGAAAGTTTCAGATTTTTTTGATAGTTTTTCAATTTTTTATGAATTTACTGTTCATAAGGGTGTAGGGGCACCCGGGAGCTGTTAGACATTTCTCTTGTTTGTATGTACCCGCCACTGCTTTGTCTCTGCTCGCCGCTGTTGTGCGTATTAGTAGTGCTAGGCACCTTTGCCGCCCGCCACTGGTAGACTGGTAGTGATGTCGTTATATAGAGTAATTGCTGTCGTGGCATCATTTTAATGGTGCTAAAGCAGTATTTTGCACTCGATTATTCCACTGGGATCAAACAATTGTATTACAATGGTGATACAATAATTAGGAGTATTAATGATGCAAACATACAGTATAAGAAGTGTAGGGCAACAAATAAATATGCGTGTCTTAACTCATATAATGAACAGCGAATCAAGATGTTCTGAAGCAGTGTATCACTCGTAATCGATTACCGTAATATGTCTTCGACTCGATGAAGTCGTTCTTCATCTCGCTCTAACTGGCAGTGGAATTTCCGGTCCTCATTTACAACCTCTTTGTTGATGATTTTGGCCAACATCTTTAGGAGGCCCCCATACTCTGCTAATAGTTTTTCTATGTACATGTCCCTCTCCATCTCTTCAGACCACTTGATGATCTGGCTATCACTAGCAAATATTTGCTTTTCTTCAAAATGTGGTCCATGATAGCCATGGCATAGTAGCCAGACCTATGAGAGGTTTTCACATTTTGTTCTTGATAGCAACAAGCGCTAGTGAAGAACTTGAATTTTGAATGTTCTGTTATCGTCTCTCTGAAGTTTTTACACTTGGTGAGAGCATCATTTAGAACCTTCTTCAATCTGGTCCGTTGGTTTTTAGGTTGTCTTTTTGAATCGATGAAATAAGTCAAGCCCTGCATCGGCAATAGTGCGATTACGATCCAATGTCGGTCGCTGCGCAAAAAAATGAAGAAATTAACATTGATGAGATCAAACCACAAGGCCATTTATATGTTTCAAAATAAATGAGTGACGACTTACTTGTTGCAGTATGGCACTAGAGGTGTCCGTATGTGGATGATTGACGATAAAGAAAGGGAACAAGTAGTCTGAGATGACCTCCTGGCCTTCTGCGGCTTCCAGGTTGTTGCAGTGCATGTAAAAAGGATCAAGTAACTTTACTATGCGGGAGTAGGGCATTTGTAGCTCGATGAAGTACCTAAAGCCGCATTAACTCTGAGGAGACTGCACTGACGGAGAAGATATTTGCATGGATGACCTCATTAAAGGCCAGATCAATGATGTCTGCCGGAAACTCCTAGACAAAACTATAACCTTCTATGACCTTGGCCGTGTATCCATGTTGGCCTTCTTTTCATTTATCTACAACATGGGCGTGTAGAACTTGAAGATCAATCGAGAGAATCCGGTAGAAGCAGTTCCTCGGGCTTATACATATTCTTTTTCCGCCCTTTGTGGATGACAACATGCATAGGTGGTTTGTGTGCCGATGGTCCGCAACTGTCACGTGCATTCTTCTCCCCTGAATGCGGAATATCTGGCACTACGTCTCTGATGTTGGCATATCTATGGGGAACCTCCTCTATATCATTTATCGGCCAGTTAAGCAGGTGGCTCTGGGTCACTTGCCCTAACATTGTGATGCCCTCTTCAGGGGGATGTGGCAACGACCAATATTCAAGGCCCGCTACTACCTCCTACATCTGCACCCTCGTCATGTCAAGTGCCGGGATGACCCTGTGCATCATTCTGCTACCATTGGTAAATGGGGTGATTTGCCCCTTGGCAACCCTTGTCTTTACCCCACCGACGTTGGCTTGCGGTCAACATGGAATAAAGGGGGATGCTCGTGGCTGTTAGGTGATCCTAGGTGTATGCTGCAGGGTAGGACTTGGCATGTTGTGCGGAAACATTTCTGCTAACCTCTTCTTGAGTGTTGCGTCTATTACTGCATCTAACTTAGTTTTGATTATGTACTTCCTTCTGTAATTTTTTAGTTCTTTGGTTTCGGGGTAGGCGTCGTCCTACCACATCTTACCCATGCCCAATACATGCCTAGTCTTGGTCTTCCTGTTAGGCCCAAAACCCTCGTTCATTGTCCGGGTAAGAGGGTCATCATACCTATTGCTGTAGGGAGATTCATGAGGGCGAGGTCCAAATTCCTACTTTATTTTTCTCCACAAAAAATACATGTGTTTTGGTAAACGATTATTAAAGTACGTAAAAATAAGTTGTGGGGACTAAATTATTAGTGGTGATTGATGTTACCAAGTTCTCCTCTGTCGAGCAAAGTTTCTGCGTCGGGAGGACCAACTCCTTACTGTCTGTGTCTTGCACTGCACGGGCCCATAGAAAACAGAAGTCATGAGCAGGATCGCAATTTTCCGAGAACGGAGGCGGTTTACCCGCGGCTATAAAGTCCGCGGCCTCCTTCTCCCACTTCGGTATAGCAGCTTTGTAACCACCAGGGCCCAAACGGTGGTTACCTAGCAGATTTTTTTGGTAAATTTCGAAAATGGAAACGAATCGATATTTGGTCAAAATATTGACACTCATATTAAGTACTGCAAATCAACACACAAATTTGTGGCTGTGCAATCGAACTCCACAAATAACGCTTGTAAACAACAGTTGTGAAAAAACATAAAATACAATACCTCCACCGAAAATTTCGGCATGAGCTTTGCTAAAAGTATGGCATATTGAGTATCAGGAATTTGCAAAATGGAAATGACTCATTGTTTCGTCAAAACATTGACACTCATATTAAGTCCTACAAATCAAACACAACCATCTGATTTGTACATCGAATGACACCAAACCACATGTTTGTAACAGGTACATCTAAGAACATCTAAGATCTAACTCCTCTGTATGGCATTTCACGAACACGTTACAATTCTGTACAGTAGTGGTATATTATGGATGTGAAAAATACCTTCTGACAGATTTGGAGAAGAGCTTGCGAAGCCGGCGACGGTGTTGGAGGAGATGGGGTTCGTTACGACAGCCGCGAGGGTCGAGAGGTGCCAATGCGTGGTGGCGAGCCATGAAAGCTGTAAGAATATACAGGCCCGGCCCTGATGGGGGGGCAGGGGGGGCGGCCGCCCCGGGCCCCCGAAAATGGGGGGCCCCCAGGTTTGTGCTCTTCCCTGTTAATACGATTGGGCTCTAGTTCGTAAAAAAATGATAATTGGGCCTACGTTACGTGCACTGATCACGTTTGGGAGAGATCGATCACCCACGCTGATCACGCACGATGACCATCGTCCATCCTCGCCTGTAGCCTCCTATTTTTTCGCCTGATCTCCTGGAAACCTAATCGCCCGCAGCCACTGGCCGCCGCCATGGAGCAGACACTAGATACCCACGCCACACCATGGCACATCGATGCCGCAGCTCCAGCCTACGCCATCCGCCGACGATTTCAGATAAGACGTCCTTTTCCTTAATGATTTTGCCCTAAATTATGCCCTAGAACTGCTGCTTGACGTGGTGAGGCTTTTGTCGGCCGTAGTGTTGCACAGAACGACACAAGTATGAAAGCGAAGGTCCCCTTGATCATGGTCTTCAATCCTCAGAAACAGGCGTGGAAGCCTGTGAACAGTTTCAAGGATTTGTACAAGGATCAGTGGTACATTGCCGGGCTGCCACATCCAGGTACGTAAGATACCATGTAAACTCTTGATGCAAGGAAAGTTTTGTAGCTTTCAGCTTTTTGCATCTTGGCTGTGTAAAACTGTTTGATGAAAGGTAGTGTTTGTATGCACTTGCAATGCGAAATTATATTCACTTTTTCATTCTGAAAAAATACCAACGAAATGTAAGACACAGCCCAATATATGACTATGTGGTCGATTCTGTTGGATTAATTAGGACTAGTTGGCGCACCGTCAATAAAATAAGAACATGATAATGCTAATGTGATCAAACCTGATAAGCCAGTTAGTAAAAACTTCATTACTCTGTCTGGTGTTGTTAAAGGACTTCAGCAGTGTAAAGGAGCAGTGTAAAGGAAGGGATTGGTGCTTTATATATAAAGTGGGGCGAAAGCCTTTTTCGGTAATATGCAAACGAATGCACATGAAGTAATCGAACATTATTCTTCTATAGAAAATGATAATCATCCCTACATGATTTGTTAGTAGTATGGTGTACAAGCAAAATCTTAAAGTTGCGCAAAGTATATACTGAAAATAATTTTTGAAAGTACAAAGGGCCCCGGATTCTGGTTTCCCCCCGGGCCCCTAAAATCTCAGGACCGGCCCTGAGAATATACAGAAAAGGTGATAGATGGTCCCCCGGGTGCAGCCCTTTGGAACTTTGAAAATAAAGGCCCTCACAGTTGTTAAGCTTGATACTAACCATGTAGTTGTACAAGACTTGTTTAACCCAACCACACAAGGTAGTATTGAACCCTCTCAACTTATGGCATTCCAATAGGACGTCCCAATTGTCCTTGTCATACGAATTTCTCAAAATCAAGTTTAATCACTACCCGAACTCTCTTCTTGACATGAGTATAATTAAGTAACTCATGAAGAGACAACACCCTGTCCATAATATTTCTGCCTTTAACAAAGGCATTTTGGGTGGGGCTAATGAGTTTCTCAGCATATTTCTCTACTCTTCGGTCCATTACTTTGGTGATGAGCTTGTAGGGACCCCCAAGGAGGCAAATAGGCCAAAATTGTTGCATATGATCAAGACCAGAGACAATGGGTAGGAGCTTAATAACCCTGTAACTCGGATGTTGGACATCCAAAGTACATTTATGAAAAGTACCAAACAACTGCATGATTTCATGCTTGACAGTATCCTTACAACATTGATAACATTCTACAAGGATATTGAGGGGCCCAGGAACCTTATTAACATCCATGGCAAACAAATCGTCCTTTCGTTTTTAGTAAACTCGTGAGTTAAGTCAGCATTTGTCGTCAAGGTTAAGCTTGTCATCAGTCCTCCAAGTATCAGGGTCAATATGAAATTGATTTCCGATGGCTGGACCAAACAATTATTTATAGAAGTTACTGGCATGTGTATTAAATTGCCAGTGCCCAGAATTTCAACGTCCCAAAGATAGGGTCCTAAAAAGTTCTAGAGCGGGACCTGGACCTCCCTCCCTCCCCTGATGCCACCCGCGAGGCATCGGGGAGGTTTCCCGATCACCGCCGCTGCACCCCCTCTTCCTCCCTCCTCCACCCTCGCCGCCGCCAAGGGGCGCGGCCAGGCGAAGCCCGGGCATCGTCTGCGGCGGCGGGGCTCCTTCGTCCCCCGCTCGTGGGGTATGGCGCGGGCTAGATCTCCCGGCTGGGCACGGCGCTCGATGCCGGGCATGGCGGCGCGGCGGCGCCCTAGAGCAGGCCAGCGATGGTGGCGTTCGATGGGCGACGGGCGGCATGGTTGTGATGTGGGCCAGTCGTGGCGTTGGCGGCGGTGCTTCCGGCAGCGCGCTTCGGCGCCGCGCCGGTGCGCGGGTCGCGGGCGACCCTCTCGCCATGGTGCTCTGGTGGGGGGGGGGGCAGCAGAGGTGGTGGGCTGCTCCCACCCAGTCGGGCCGATCCCCTGGTGGCTTCTTCAGGCAGCGGCGGCGACAGCTCAGTAACCCTCCCTCTCCGGCTTCTAGAGACGGACGATGCCTCCTGATGTTCCGGGCCTTTGAAGCAGGCGCGGAACACAGTTCCGGGGGGAAGTTGGAGCTGACACAGGTGTCGGTCGTGGCAATGGGCAACTTCTCCGCCTTCCCCTTCCCTTGGTCGATGTTCTCGCGGACCTTCTTGAGGCAGCTTTGCCAGCGGCGGTTCTGGAGGTGGTTGGGGTCGTGAATCTTGACAAAGTCGTGGACATTGGTGGCTTCGGCGTGGTCTCATGGCGGGGCGGCGGCCCTGGTGGTGGGAGTCGCATTGGTCGTGGGCGGATTGCGCGGCTCGAATGCGGGCAGGCTACTATGGCCGCTCGGGCGGCATGGCTGTGGGTGTTGGTGGATCGGGGTGGCGGCGGGGGAGCTGAAGCACCGGGGTACATCACCTACCCAGTACCGCTCTGGTCGACGGTGACGGCGTCCGTGGGCGTCATGTTTCTCCTTGCAGGCTTCGTCGTGGTGCTTCTTCTCCCTTCATCTTACTCCGGGTGAAAACTTGATCTTTGCATCAGATGGTGGCAACGTTCTTGCTCGTGCCCTTCCTGGAGGCACCGTCTTGGAGTCCTCGGTCCGGCGTGTCCGTCGCACATTCTCTCGGATGATCGCTCCTTGGTGGTGGTCTCCGTCGGCTCCTAGCGGATCCTTTTTTGCTCACCTTTTAGATGCTTTGTGTCGTTGAGGTTGTGTGTCGGTGCCCGGCATTCGTGTATCTTGCCTTGGGTCAGTGTGGCGTGCGTTTTGTATTGGATGCTTGATGTTGTGGTTGTGCTTTATAATATAAAGCGAGGGGAACCCTTTTTCGTAATTTCAACGTCCCCACACTTGAGAGCATAGGTAGTATAATTCCTCTTGTGACCATTCGCAATCTTATGAAAATAATAAGTATTGCAATCCCCTTTGAGCAACCAGCACTCATGGGAATGCTGAAGCCAATAGATCTTCTCATTGACCAGCATCTCATGCAACTCAAAATTAACGTCCACTTTCCTACTATACAATTCTGGAAGAAGAGGGCCATCCTCCTCAAGCTCTTCTAACAATGACAACACCAATCTAAGGTGATGTTTGGTTCTCTAGTCTTAGGACTTTTTCTAGTCCCAATTAAAAAGTCCCTAGTTCCTAAAAAGTCCCTCCCTGTTTGTTTCCAGAGACTAAAAAGTCCCTAGTCCCTTCCTAGAGGTTATTAAATGACCATGTTGCCCCTAGTATATAGAAAAAAACAATCAAACAACACTATGGGGTGGAAGGCCAATGGGTGCATGGAGGGGCATTGTTGAAAAAGTCCCAAAAAGACTCTCCTTGAGAGTGTTCTTCATTTAGTCCCAAATGCCTAGTTTAGTCCCTAAAAAGTCCCTCCCGTTTGGTAAAAAGTCTCTAAGAGGGACTTTTTCTAGTCCCTACACAAAAAAGTCTCTGGAAACAAACACCCCCTAAGATTTTCCTTTAGCTTCTTAGCATGACCAAATTTATCTGAACCCCAACCTTTAAAATAGAGGTAATTACACCAATGGTGTCTAAACTTGCTACCAATGTTTAGTTTAGTGCACGAACTTGAAGAATACACCGATTTGGTGCAAAAACTTGGCTTTCTGATGCAAATACAGTCCGAATCACGTTTTCATATGTCCGCGCTGCTGACTAGATGCCAGCGTGGTTGCGGGACCCAATGTCAGCTAGTGCCATCGCGCACAGAGGCATGTGGCCACGCGGCTGGGTGAAATATCACAGAAACCCCCTTTGATCTGTTTATTTTTCACACATAAGCCCCTGAGCCGGTGGGACACAGCAGCCCGCCCATATCCTAACATCCCGCCTGTGTCATGATCTGCCTCGGGCTCTTCTCGTCGTCTCTCTCCTAGTTCGATCGTTCGGTGCCGCCACCTGGGTGGATCGTGACGGCACCATTGATCGTCGCGGGCGCGAATGGCGGCGCCTCGTCGGCGAGCTCTCGGAGATGCAGCTCCTCCATATGGTGAGAATTGCGTCGTCTCCTCTGCCCCTCTGTCTCCTGGTTTCTGTAGGGTTTTAAATGTATGTATGGCGCGACAGGAACTAGGATCTGTATGTCATGGTGCTGCTGTGATGATTCTTAGTTGTGTTTAGGTTATTCCCCTAATGCGCAATGACACTTTAGGATTTGAAACTGATGTTTGTTCTTAGGTAATGCGTGGGTTAGAAAGGCACCTCTTTTTTGGTATTTGTGATGGACAAAAAAAATGCAGGTTTGATGACCTAGAGGATGGTCGATTTGATCTTATTAGAAATATGAAGTAGGTATACTCTAAAATTTAACAGTAGCGTTACTGAACTTGATGGCAGTAGCATTCCTGAACTTTTTGACAGATGCTTGACTGAATGTTGGACGCTTAACTGAATTTTTTGACACTTGCTTAACTGAATTTTGACTAGTAGGTACACACTCAATTTTGACCAGTGACCATGTATGTACGTGCATAGTGTAAGCTAGTCAGTACTTGTTGGGTGAGTTTCTGTAAGCAGCCAGCAAGCAAAGGGCATTTGTTGCCTGGACAATTTTGTAAGAAACAGAGCAGACATACACACCCGTATATGATGTTGCCTTCAAATCTTTGGTACACATTCTTTATATGATGGAAGATTAACTCCTGGCATATGCTTACAGAGATCTTTGGTGTGCATTATGCAATTGAGCCTTACCTTAATTTATCACACCCGTAGCTCATAGCTGCAGAGCCACTCAGCCTTCAGATGTCCCTACTCTGCTCTGTAAAGACAAGAACTCGTCTGAACCACTAGGAACCTCTTCCTCCCCATGACAGCCATCCATCCTGTGGCACTTTTTTCTTTTTCATTATCTGCGAAAGAACGGACTTTCATTCATTGACATGGGGCATAAAATCATCCTGATAGACGAGCTGAATCTCTTCCTGCCCAAACCCTAACCATTAGTTGGTAGGCAGAAAAAAGTGGAAGGCATTCGTACCAAAGGTTGCTCGTGTGTATGTGTCCTCTGTTTCTTACTCTGCTAGATCTTCCTTGTTTCTTCCAGAAATTCCACCGAGCAACCTGTGTGCGTGTGTGAGTCTATCTTACCAACACAGCGGGAGACTCTCTGCCAATAATTTGTTTGTTTTATCAATTTTGGGTTGTTTACTGCAAGTGTTTTATGAAGTGAATTCTATGCTGTTAAGATAGTGTTCTTACCACTTATTTATCCATATTTACTGATGCTAAATGAATTATTAACTAAACATCATTCAGAATTAACTGAATTTTGTTTTGTTTACTAAGTTGTGTGTTGTAAGCTGAGGTAAGAGTGAACTAGTTACTTCTTCTTTGCATTGCAGGTGCTTTTGATGGTCTTTTCTGAGTTCAGATTCACCGCAGAGGCTTCTTTTGTGGAACTGACAGCAACAACACATACAAGGATTATGAAGTTGACTGGTTTGACAACTGTGACAGTGATACTTGGTCCATTTTAAGGATTGATGATTTTCTGCAGCAGCTAGGGTATGACAGAAAGAGTGTAAAGCTTGATGTGTTTTGGTGTCAGCCGGGAAAGACATTGGGTGATGGACTAAGAGAGATAAAGTGTGCTGCCGACATCCTTGCAATGATAGCAGCAACTACAGAGCACAAGAATTTGTTGCTGATTGTAGACCATGGAGAGACACTTAATAGAGTTATGAGAGATGACATTATGCTAAATGATAAAAATATCCAAGATTAGGAAAGAAGTGTGCCAAATGATAGGAGGGGAAGGAGGTTATTTGGGGAAGGATCATCATCAGGTTGTGGTGACGAAGAAATAGAGGAGGAAGGTGGAGTAGACGCAGCAACAGCAGATTCAGAGACTGATGAGGATTTCTATGATAGTGACTTTGATATAGAGATGGGGACGATGATTTGTTTGAGACAAACATAGATAAAGAAGTGGATGATCACAGAGAGAAGGATACATCATGTGACTATGAAGCGGAGCTAGCTGAGGATGCTGTCAATGAACCATTCATGTCTGGACTTGATGAAAATGCACCTAAGTTCATCAATGAACTTGATCTTTTGCTTAGAGGACTATTTTGATTACCAGACTTGTTATTATTAATGTAATGAACATTTGGATGTGATGTACCTTGAACTTAAGTATTTGGCTGTCATGTTATGTACTAGACCTATTTATAGTGTTGCCGTCAATAATTTGGTACTGAATATCACTGTCTTGCTGTCAAACTGTAGTTGTGATGACCACAAAAATGTTGTCAAAATTTGGCACTGAATATCACTTTCTTGCTATCAAAATTTAAAATTTTTGCACCGAATATCATCGTGTTGCTGTCAAATTTTAGCTATGATGTTCACAGAATTGTTGTCAAAATTTGGCACTGAATATCAATTGGTGCTGTCAAAATTTAGTTATGATATACTACTGTAGTACATGAATCATTCGATTCAAATCATGTTTGATGTACAGGTACATGAAACAATAATTTCAATTTGATACAGGAGATTGATTCGGTACAGGAGATTGTTGTACATGAAATTGACATTAATATGAAACTGCAGTACAGGAAACAAAACATCTCGAATTGCCATTTTCTTTCAATACACAGACCAAGCATTTCAGTAGTAAATCTCATTGAGTTCATCAAAATACTAATTTTTTCTCAACTAAACCAAAATACATTAAAACAAAATGCATCAGGACCTGACAGCCATTGCAAACATGATTGCGACTAAACCAAAATACATTAATATAGCAAAACATTATCATCCTATCTCTGGATAGCAACTGATCTCCATTGCAATCATTCTCTTCTCCATTCTCTGCTTCTCCTTCACAGCTTCTATGTCACCATCTTTCTCCTTCAGCTTCTTCTCCAGAACCTCTTTCTTGCTAGCAAGATTAGCAATCACAATTCTCTCCCTTCCTTGCCATGGTTTGTCGATCCATTTGGCATAACCACAAGTCCTCTCATCCTGTTAATAAACAGTTCACACACTAATAAGAGGCTCCAGTAATAACTGATGTGATCTACTCAAATTATCACAAACCACAGAATTAAGAGGACCTCCTGAATTCAGACCCAATGTTACCTCATACTGTCACACCAAAAACCATGGCCCTGTGTCACACCTTCATTGCATACACGTCGAGCAGGCGCATCTCTGTGCCCACACAAGTCGCCCTTGAGACAGGTGTAGGAGTGCTGTGAGTAGCAGAGGAGGACCAATGGCCGAGCGGCGGGAGGATGAGGAGGAATGGAGGAGGTACCTTGCGCCGTAGAGGCTGGAGGTACTGCAGCAACTGGAGCCGTGGGCAAAGCCGCACGTGCTGCCGCTGCACAAGCCGGCGGACGAGCTGTGGCAGTCGGCGGACATGCTCCTGGACGCGCTGGCGCTGGGCACGGACGGCTTCAACGCGGCATGCCTCGAGCACCGCGGCAGGGCGTAGGGCGTGCCGGCTGCGCAACCGGTGTGCCTGGTGAAGAACACGGTCACGGAGGAGGCCATCGCCGCCGTCCTTTTTATTTGCCTACTTGAGCGCGCCGCCATGGTGGAAAGGGGATCGAGGGTCACGGCTTATGTGCGAAAAATAAACAGACCGAAGGGGGTTTCCATAATATTTCACCCAGCCGCGCGGCCACACGCCTCTGTGCGCGATGGCACTCGCTGACATTGGGTCCCACGACCATGCTGGCATCCTGGTCAGCAGCGCGGATGTATGCAAACGTGATTCGAACCGTATTTGCACCAAAGAACCAAGTTTTTGCACCAAATCAGCGTATTCTTCAAGTTCATGCACCAAACTGAACATTGGTGGCAAGTTTAGGCACCATTGCTGTAATTACCTCTTTAAAATATATCTTAATTTTATTGAGCTTGATGTCAAGAACGTCAATAGGATCTGAGGCCTGCACAGTCCTATTCCAGATCTTATCGACCAGACCTAGGAATTCATCGTTTTTAACACAAGACAGGTCAAAACAGAATTCACGGGTTTTAGGTGCCTCTCTCTCTTCATCCCCGGACGAAAGTCATAGAGGGTTATGGTCAGAAATTTCAGGCACTAATTTCCTAATAGAAACTATAGGAAATAGGTCCTCCTAACTATCAGACTTGAGATTCCTATCAAGTTTATGAAGCGTCTGAGAAAACATGACCAGCCATTCATGTCCAGAAACAGCTAAACTAACAGAAGAAACAAGAAGCTGTAAGAGTTTTTTTCTTTCATAAAGGGCGACTTTGTTATCTTAGAATGTAGCATCAAGTGATACAAAGCATTGTGAGTAACACCCGGCCTCTACGTAAATAGGACTAAGAAGCCGTAAGAGTGTGCAACCAAATTAACACTCCAACAATGGGTATCCACTCCATTCAATCATTCATGCATCTCACGCACACAAAGAAGACAATCCGGTGACAACAAATACTCATCGAAGATATTCCCGAAAAAACTCCTACACTAATTCATAAAAAAGAGCAAATCTAGCACGTATTCATCGAGATTACAAACCGCTTGTATCTCTAGCTAGCTATAGCTTAGAGACACCTTGCCCCGTAGCCTGCGCTCCTCAACAATGCCTGCTTGATCTCGTCTGTGCTTATCACCTGCCTCTTCCCTTCCGCCTACACACCGGGCACGCCGTGAATGGACATTGGCGATCGAATTTCATTGGCATGCAATGAAGGAAAACTTAGAGCTAGTATTTCAGAAGGAGTTTACTTACTTGTGAGCACGAGGCCTGCATGGCGAAGTCACTGAAGCAACTCACGACACACTGCTCGATCTCCAGCCCCAGCACGTCCAGCGCGGTCACCGTCGCAATCAGCGCTCCGGGGTTTGTCGAGCAGCAGATCTCAATCTTCGTGTCGCCCCCGCCTTGGTTCTCGATGTTAGCACATAACTTGGTGGAACTCCTCGTCGGCGTCTCCTCGTTGCCACCGCTGGAGAAATTTTTGAGCAGGTTCAGCTCCTCGGGCGTGGTGCCCATCTCCTCCTCCACGGTTTTAATCCGCTTGGTCAGTTCCTTGACGTAGTCTATGGTGTCCCCGAGGGTCGCAGTCCTATCCATCTGCAGTTCGATTGATCGGTTAATTAGATCTACACATGTTAATTAAGGTCCACAACTCATAGATAATTCGATATAGAGAAATTAAGGGCGATGCGACAGCACACCTTGCTAATCTTGGGCACGGTGGACCGGAGCATGGAGAGGCGGTCGTTGAGCCGCTTCCGGCGCCGCCTTTCCGCCATGAGGTTCTTTGACGGAGTTCCGCTTCCGGCATTGAGCTTGCTCTCCGGGTGGGTGCCGGAGGCCGGCATGCTTCTCATCCCCGAGCTCTCCCCGGCCCCTCCCCCGAACACGAACGTTGACGAGCTCGCAATAGCGTCATGAAGGGGAAGAGTGAGCGGCGCCTTGCCGGCAGCAGCCTGGACGACCGCGGGAGGGTCAGGGATGCAGCTCCTCCAGGGGTTGCACACTTCGCTCAGGTAGTTGAAGTTGTACTCCTGGTGCGGGTGCGGACGCACGGCCGGCGGCGAGGGCAGCATGGGCTGCTGAAATGGGCCACTCCTCTCCTCGGCAGTGCAGCCCTTGCCGCCGCCGTAGAAGAGGAGGTCGCTGATCGTCATTATGCTGTTGTTGCCCGGGTACGGCGGCGCCGGCGCCTCCTCCCGGTGAAGCGGCATGAGCTCCTCCAAGAAGGACTCCTCATCAAGCGGATCCATCCCTTAGTTGGTGTTATGCTACTAGCTTTAGAATATGATTGCTTCCCTCGCGCTTGCTTAATACAGCCACGTCCACAGGCCCAACTTGCAGGTTGCAGCCTTGCAGGGGGTCACGGAAGCAACAAACCCAAGCGACAATAATTCTGCGGCACCACCTGGCTAGTAGGTACTCTACGGCTAGTTTTGGTGTCGCCACGTACTGGTCACGCAGAAAAGGGCAGACAAAACCTGAGAATGGAATGGAATCTCCCCGTTTTTAATTAGCCAGGCCCATCTACGTACGTTGGCAGTTTCAATTATCGTCAGTGTCGTTTTCGATCGCCTGAATTCTGGTACTGTTTCGCGGCCACGGGCCGGCGGTGATCGAGACCCGGCGACCAATCCCCGATCGAGCGACAGGAGCGAGCCGTTTGAGATCGTGGGCACGCCTATTTGCGAGAGTCAAGGGGGGCTTAACCTTGATCCGGTTGTGAGTTTGTGACCGGGACGTTGGCAACAAACAAAAACAGTGCGCGGGCGCATGGAACAAAACCAAGAGCTGTCGAATGTTGTCATGTGTGCAGATTAGTACCATGTAGACTTGCTGGAGCGCTACATGTGCTGGGAAAATATCAGGTGATGTAGAGCATGATAACAGCTCCGGCGAGCCGAGCCGGTTGAGATCGTGGGCACGCCTATTTGCGAGAGTCAAGGGGGCTTGTGACCGGGACGTTGGCAACAAACAAAAACAGTGCGCGGGCGCATGGAACAAAACCGAGAGCTGTCGAATGTTGTCATGTGTGCAGATTAGTACCATGTAGACTTGCTGGAGCGCTACATTTGCTGGGAAAATATCAGGTGATGTAGAGCATGATAACAGCTCCCGCGAGCCGAGCCGGTTGAGATCGTGGGCACGCCTATTTGCGAGAGTCGAGGGGGCTTGTGACCGGGACGTTGGCAACAAACAAAAACAGTGCGCGGGCGCATGGAACAAAACCGAGAGCTGTCGAATGTTGTCATGTGTGCAGATTAGTACCATGTAGACTTGCTGGAGCGCTACATTTGCTGGGAAAATATCAGGTGATGTAGAGCATGATAACAGCTCCGGCGAGCCGAGCCGGTTGAGATCGTGGGCACGCCTATTTGCGAGAGTCAAGGGGGCTTGTGACCGGGACGTTGGCAACAAACAAAAACAGTGCGCGGGCGCATGGAACAAAACCGAGAGCTGTCGAATGTTGTCATGTGTGCAGATTAGTACCATGTAGACTTGCTGGAGCGCTACATTTGCTGGGAAAATATCAGGTGATGTAGAGCATGATAACAGCTCCGGCGAGCCGAGCCGGTTGAGATCGTGGGCACGCCTATTTGCGAGAGTCAAGGGGGCTTGTGACCGGGACGTTGGCAACAAACAAAAACAGTGCGCGGGCGCATGGAACAAAACCGAGAGCTGTCGAATGTTGTCATGTGTGCAGATTAGTACCATGTAGACTTGCTGGAGCGCTACATTTGCTGGGAAAATATCAGGTGATGTAGAGCATGATAACAGCTCCGGCGAGCCGAGCCGGTTGAGATCGTGGGCACGCCTATTTGCGAGAGTCAAGGGGGCTTGTGACCGGGACGTTGGCAACAAACAAAAACAGTGCGCGGGCGCATGGAACAAAACCGAGAGCTGTCGAATGTTGTCATGTGTGCAGATTAGTACCATGTAGACTTGCTGGAGCGCTACATTTGCTGGGAAAATATCAGGTGATGTAGAGCATGATAACAGCTCCGGCGAGCCGAGCCGGTTGAGATCGTGGGCACGCCTATTTGCGAGAGTCAAGGGGGCTTGTGACCGGGACGTTGGCAACAAACAAAAACAGTGCGCGGGCGCATGGAACAAAACCGAGAGCTGTCGAATGTTGTCATGTGTGCAGATTAGTACCATGTAGACTTGCTGGAGCGCTACATTTGCTGGGAAAATATCAGGTGATGTAGAGCATGATAACAGCTCCGGCGAGCCGAGCCGGTTGAGATCGTGGGCACGCCTATTTGCGAGAGTCAAGGGGGCTTGTGACCGGGACGTTGGCAACAAACAAAAACAGTGCGCGGGCGCATGGAACAAAACCGAGAGCTGTCGAATGTTGTCATGTGTGCAGATTAGTACCATGTAGACTTGCTGGAGCGCTACATTTGCTGGGAAAATATCAGGTGATGTAGAGCATGATAACAGCTCCCGCGAGCCGTTGGATCTTAGATCCAAGGCTGGCGCCTGGCGCGTTGATCTCCTGCAAATTCGCCAAAACCTCAAGGAGTTTGACATTTACACGCAAGTCTAGGACCTCGGTTGGTGACCCTTGGATTTCAGATCCAATGGCTCGCCGGAGCTCGTATCACCGGATAGCCTAAGGCTCCATATCATCTGATACTCTCACATTTGCTTATGTCGATCAGTCTTTGGTTGCGGGGTGAGGTGCCATGGCACACACCGGCGGATGTACTGCAGCAAATCATGGGGGCACGACAGGTTGGAGGTTGCAGGGCCTACGCGTCACTCGGGCTGCATGCATGTTTGCGGACCAGCTATGCATATGTCCACGTGACCTGGAAGCTTTGGCACGTAGCAGGTGTGCTCAACTTTGTAAACAAAGACAAACATCACCATCATACTCGGTACAAAGTTAGTTCAGAAACAAAAACATAAAAAGACAGTGCCACCAGGACAGCTTTGAAGGACATAGTACCTAGCGTAATGCGGCAAAGGTCTAGACTAGTTGATTGGAGGAAGCAGGGGGTCAGTGCCGCGACTCGTGGAAATTATGAAGTCCATAGGGTCGACGTCCTTGGCACTAGCAAGCAAGCTTCACTGAAGAACGGAATTGGTCTGCACACGGCAGTGCATGGACAAAATCTGAACGATGCCCACCTTGTACGGTGCTGATTTGCAAAATGATGCAATCTAATGGATGACTTTATCCACCGTTCAAGAATCAGCTGAAAACGTATCGTCCGTATATCACTGCTCACTGAAGAATGACAACCAATTTGGACAAGTACTCAGTAGGTCTGTTGGGGAATAATATATGTTCAATTGTACACTTGTTACAAGTAGTTACTACCGGAAGATGGTTTTTTACGAGTGACCGCCGGTTTGCTGAGTGCATTATGCTAGCTGTTGACACCACATTTTGGCATGGTCGAAAATATAATTAAGAAGGCCTCAAATAGAAAAGTGTTCAAAGTGAGAAAGTTCCGTATCATCAAAAGGAGAAACTTTAATATTTGAGCCATAGTCATCCCGTCTCATCTCTAAGGCCGAAGTTGTGTTCGAAGTACTGAGATTTTGTATCCAGAACACTATTCGGCTGATTACGCCCCAAGATGGCCTCATATGGGAAAACTTTCTACAGGAATTGTCTTCGTCTCGTCGTAACAGTCGATTTAGATATAAAAACATCTAAATCGTAGTTCATATGCAAGAGTTAGAGTCAAAATAGTGTGCTTCAATAGTGTGCCCCAGAAGTTCCGGTCAACTTCCGAGGAGGTTCCGGGCTAAACCAAAAGTTTGCACGCGGTGCGCCCTGAAAACTGGAGTTTTAACATTATTTGCAGATTTGTGGGGCTGAATTCAACCTTAAGATGACCTCGGATGAAAAAGTGATCAACTGAAGAGTTTCTCTACATTGCAAGACCTACAACTTTGCTTTTGGGACCATCGTGATCCGAAGTCGCATGTGTTCTGCAGATTAAGTGCAAGAGGGCTACTTGATATAATTTGAGCCCAGAAGTTCCGGTCCAGACCGGAAGTTTCGGCCCTCCTAGTCCGAATTAGGTTAACTTTTGATATTTTGGACTGGATTTGAGTCCTTTTCTTGTACGAAAAGTCTATCCGCCTCATATATATGTAAGAGTTGACGGGCTATTGAACAACACACAATCGACAAATCGATCTATCATATTTACCTTTACTTTTATCTTCTCCCTTGTTCTTCTTCGTTCTCGTTCTTCGTTCGTTCTTCTTCATTGCAGGGCGGCGAATCTCGAGTCCCTAGGGGCGATCGGGTCGACCTAGGGCAGCCCATAGCCACCGTGCACCCCGACGGGGTCCCTCCCGAGCATGTGGGGTTTCGGGTCCTCAAAAGCACCAGCCGGACTGCTTGTGTACCGCGCTCCCGGACAGATCTCCTTCGACGTGAGCTGCGGTGCATCACCCTCGGCGTTGAAGGTACACGGTGACGTGTTCGTGTGCGAACACTGGCCACTCGAAAAACAACCACCTAAACCAAGTGATGAAGGAAAATACTCGGCAAAATCGAAGCACTTGGAAAAATTGCCTCTTCGCTGAGTGTGAGACGAAAGAAGAAAAAACTCGCAAAACTGTGGCACTCCGCAAAACCCAACTAATTTTTATGTAAAAGGGGAGTCCATCCCCGGTTCCATTGCTAAAGAACGGAACAAACATCCATACAACAACTCCAAAAGCAGTTCGGAAGAAAATAACTCAAAAAACTGGAGAGCAAAAAAGTGCAACAGAAAAAAGAAATACATCAAACTAAGGACAAGATCATCGATCACTACTTCCTGGTAAAAGCGCATGCACGCATATTAACCAGGATTTTTCTGAATCTCCAACTCATCTTGTAAACTTCAAGCCTGAACTTCGAAAAAAGCATGCCTGACCTTCATTGGGTGTGCAACCGTTGGTTGTGGAGACCAACAGAGATCCAGCTGACAGACTGTGCTCAGGTTAGTGCCTTTTGTCCCTACTCTAGGCTTCTCTTGAGAATGAAATTGGGGCAGTTATTGTCCCAAGATCTTGATCTGGTTACAGATATCGATTCCTGAGGTAGAAGAGATTGAGGTAGCAGAAGAGCTTCGGGCAAGTTCTTTTGATAGATTTTTTGGGCTTCCAGAAAACATTGCCCCGTACCCAGCTTATTCTCGAAGCTCAACCAAAAATATATTTTTACAAGTCTTAATGAGTAGACTTCTAAAAAATAAAGTTGGTTGGGCTTCTAGAATAAGCTAGGTAAGGGGCAGCTTATTCCGGCTTATTCTAGAAGCCAGCAAACGAACTGGCCCTTCATCTATCAACTCCAGCTAACATCCAATGGTTTCTATAGGAGTTTTTTCACGAAACTAGTGAAGTCCTCAAATTTCTCTTTGCTCAATTCTGCGGACAGAACCAACCAGTACCTGGCAGTTTTTAGGTATTCCACCATACATGTTTGATAGATAGCCAATGGATGTTATTAAGAAACATGGGGTTCCTAAACTTCTATATACATCATATAACAGTAGATCAAACATAATTAATGGCTGAATTCCTATTATTAGAAAGCTAGAACCTAGCTATAGATATATAATCAAAATCAACTACACACCAAAATGTTCCCTAATACGAGGCCAAATGTTTTTTTGGCTACCACACAATTAAACATGAGTTGAATAGATTCATCCCCATCGAAAAACACACAGTTTAAGGGTTTTATGATGTCACTTTTCCTCAAGTTATCCATAGTAATAGTTTGTTCTATCAGAACAGCGCGAGAGGAAAATAAAAAATTTGGATGAACCCTAGGGGTCCAAATAGTACGAATATACATAAAATGGACCCCCCCCCCCCCTAAACTTAATCGCATAGTATAGGGGGCTAGTAGATCATTGCCTTTTGTTCTCTAATAGCCCAATGAGAGAGTCTAAGTCATGTGAAAGCTCTAAGCTTTTTGCCATTTCTACTAACTGGTACCATTGATCCATAAGCCAACTATCAAAATTCCTTCTGAAAGTAAGCTTAAGCTAATGTCCATCCCAAATGTTACTAATGCTTTTAGAAGTCTCACTGCAAATAACATAGAGTAGCCCAAATTGGATGGCCAAAAGGGAGGTGCCAAGCCAGGTGTCTTCCCAGAATCGGGTTTGAGCACCATTATCAATTTGCAACCTAAAACCAAATTAAATAGCTTTCACTATGGACATAACCCCTTCCAAAACCTAGAGTAAATGGGGAGGTGCAAAAAAAAAATAGGTCTGATAGTGTTGTATTTGTGGTCTATAATAATTTTCCAATTTTTTCCTCCCCACATAGTGTATATCTTAACCCAAGAACCCAACCGGCACATATATATTGTCATCTTGCAAATTCGGAACACCTAAACTTCCTAATTGTTTATTCATACATACTAGGCACTCTAATTTATAGGTGAAATTTCCTCTACCACTCAAAGTCATTCCAAAGGAAATGAGACATTTGAGTGTTTATCATCTCTGTCACCCACATAGGAAATTTTAGGAATGAGAGAAAGTAAATTGGGATGTTTGCAAGATAGGCATGTGCAAGAATAAGTCCACATCTATAAGATAAGAGTATACCTCTCTATCTAGCAATCCTTTTCATAATATTATCTATAAGAGGTTTGATATCTTCTCTCAGGTATGGAAAGACACATCTACTTTGTCCTAGTTAATCTACGAAATCAGCTCTCCGTTAGATTAGTTGATTCCCCTCCGAGAAACTCTCTTGAAGCAAGAGAGAACTAGCTTGAGATTGGTAGCTTGCTTAATGCCAGCATTTTAAGGAAAATAATAGTATCATCGGCAGAAAGATGGGTAGAGCCCCAAACTTAGTTCATGAGATGCAGGCTTAGCTAGCCTCATAGTAAGAACATCAACTAATAATTTAAAAAGTTATTACCCTCCACATTGTTGGTTGTAACTCCTATAGAGGCTCCATGTCTAATAGGGTGGATCCAGTGAGACCATTTCCACCAAATCCCCTAATCTCTAGGAGCTCAGCTAGGAAATCAAGAATAACCATGAAAAAGGTTTTCTTTTATAATCCGTCTTAAGAACTAAACATTTATCCTTAGAGGAATGGAATGAATGTAGAACCTCATGGTCTATAACTACTCTTTCCGAGATAATTATAACTTTAAGGAAATTAGACTCGCTATTAGTAATCAGTCTATGCAGAATTGTAGAAATTCGGTTAGTCGGAACTATAGTAAAAACATTTAAATCTACAAGTAAGCAGACTAATAGGTCTATTTCTTCATGTAAGTAGCCTCATCCTCTTCTAGGATGAAGGCAAAGATAGCAAAATTAAATCAATAAATGCCAAGGAGGCATTATGAAAATCTTTAAAAAGATACTAAATCATCCTTAACTAAATCCCAAAAATGTTGATAAAATAAGAACGGAATCCCATCACAGCCTTGAAGGAAATATGTCCTAGATGCATCAAGACCTCTCAAGCATTCAAGGGTACACCTATGGACCATCGGTCCGATACATATTAGGAAAACCATTAAAAATATCCCTAGGGTTAATACTACCTCTAATTAGTACGTACATGTAGCAGCAGCCGAGCTAGAAAGAAACGGATCTATGTGGTTCCTCGGTTTGTTCTGTAAGTTGGGTGTCTCTTGCTACTCATGTACGAGTTGTTGGATTTTCCCGAAGAAAAAGGTGTTATAGCACCACAGTAGAAATTATTTCCCTCCATAAAGAATTGATGTATACTACACAGCTTTTCTTCATGTAGACTTTGTCGGGCCTTGCTACCTCTTGAGCATGTGTTGGTTTTTTCTTGAAGAGGAAAGGGTGATGCAGCAAAGTAGCATAAGTATTTTCCTCAGTTTTTGAGAACCAAGGTATCAATCTAGTAGGAGATAAGAGCATCTCCACCCACGCCCACAGGAACGCCCCCAGGCCACTTTTTTAGCACTGGCAGCAAAAAATCCTCCCACTCACGCCCCCAAGTCCTCGTTTTTCGCCGGATTGAAGCAAAAACAGCGCCAGCGACCGCAGCCCACACCCAGCCTACCGGGGGGGGGGGGCGCTTGGGACCGCCGGCACTCCCTTTTGCATGCCGAAACCCCACAGCTCAGCCTCTCTTCCCTCTCTCTCTCCCCGCTCGCCCACATGCAAAAGGAATCTCGCCCACTTTTCCTCGCTTCTCTCCCCGCTCGCCGCCCGCCTCCTCGCCGCACTGCCTCGCGCCGCCCCGCCGCCCGCCTACTCGCCGCTCCGGCCGCCAGAATCGCCTCGCCGAGCCCCAGGAAGCGGAGGAGAAGGATGAGCGGGGAGAAGCAGACGCGGCGGGCGGCCACGTGGAGCGCGTCGGAGCCGGCGTGCTTGGCTCCGTTGGCGAGGAGGAGCTCCACTAGGTCGAGCAGCATGTTCCCGGACTCGTCCTCGGCGTGGGGCGTGGCGTCCCGGGCGCCCCCTTCCTCCTCCTCCTCCCTCCTCTCCGTCCTCATCGACGCCGGCTACGGAGGGCACGCACGGCAAGGCACAGGCGGGCACGGGCGCGCCCAGGCGCCCCTTCCTCCTCCTCCCTCCTCTCCGTCCTTGTCGGCGCGGGCGCGGCCAGGCGCCCCCCTTCCTCCTCCTCCTTCCTCCTCCTCCCTCCTCTCCTCGCTCCTCGACCTCGCGGGTGGTGTGGCTGCTGCACATGCTGTGGCGGGGCTCGCGCTCATGCGGCCGTGGCAGAGCTCGCGCTCGCGTGGAGGAGGGAGCTCGATGGAGGGATGGCGGTACGCGGCGGCGAGGCCCGTGCCAAGGAGCGTGCGGCGGACGGTGGCGGGCGTCCTCGATGGTGCTGGAGACGGTGTCGAGCTGCGGTGCCGCCACGCGTCCTCGGAATGCATCTTGGGTGGGGGCGGCTGGGAAATTTTGCCTCCCATAGCCAAAAATTCCTCCGGCGCGATCCCAAGCGGCGAAAAAAGACCTCCTGGGGGCGCCAACGAGTGGAGATGCTCTAACACGCAAGTCACCTAGTACCTGCACAAACAATCAAGAACCTCGCAACCAACGCGACAAAGGGGTTGTCAATCCCTTCACGGTCACTTGCGAAAGTGAGATCTGATAAAGATAGTAAGATAAATATTTTAGTTTTTTTTGTTGTATAGATTGGAAAGTAAAGATTGCAAAATAGTAAACGAGATGCGATAGGAAAAGAGATGCAATATAATAAGGAAGAGACCCGGGGGCCATAGGTTTCACTAGTGGCTTCTCTCATCATAGCAAGTATTACGGTGGGTGAAGAAATTACTGTCGAGCAATTGATAGAAGAGCGCATAGTTATGAGAATATCTAGGCAATGATTATGAAATATAGGCATCATGTCCGTGTTAAGTAGACCGAAACGATTCTGCATCTACTACTATTACTCCACACATCGACCGCTATCCATCATGCATCTAGAGTATTAAGTTCATAAGAAAAGAGTAATGCTTTAGGCAAGATGACATGATGTAGAGGGATAAACTCAAGCAATATGATATAAACCCCATCTTTTTATCCTCGATGGCAACAAGATTGAACCCAAAGCTAAGCACTTCTCCCATTGCAAGAAAGATCAATCTAGTAGGACAAACTAAACCAATAATTCGAAGAGACTTGCAAAGATATCAAATCATGCATATAAGAATTCAGAGAAGAACCAAATATTGTTCATAGATAAACTTGATCATAAATCCACAATTCGTCGGATCTCGGCAAACACACCGCAAAAAGTATTGCATCAAATAGATCTCCAAGAACATCGAGGAGAACTTTGTATTGAGAACAAAAGAGAGAGACGAAGCCATCTAGGTAATAAGTATGCACCCGAAGGTCTGTGGTAAACTACTCACACATCATCGGAGAGGCTATGGTGTTGATGTAGAAGCCCTCCGTGATCGAATCCCCCTCCGGCAGATCGCCGGAAAAGGCCCCAGATGGGATCTCACGGGTACAGAAAGTTGCGGCGGTGGAAAAGTGGTTTCGTGGCTCCCCCTGATGTTTTTAGGGTATAAGAGTATATATAGGCGAACGAAGTACGTCAGTGGAGCTCCGTGGGGCCCACGAGGGTGGGGGCGCGCCTACTCCCCTGGGCGCACCCTCCTGCCTCATGGAAGCTTCGCGGAGTTCCAGAGTTCCACTCCAAGTCTCCTGGTTTGTGTTTGTTCCAAGAAATATCCTCGCGAAGGTTTCGTTCCGTTTGATATTCCTTTTCTGCGAAACACTAAAATAGGCAAAAAAACATAAACTGGCACTAGGCCTCCGGTTAATAGGTTAGTCCCAAAAAGAATATAAAAGAGCATATTAAAGCCCATTAAACATCCAAAACAGATAATATAATAGCATGGAACAATAAAAAATTATAGATACGTTGGAGACGTTTCAAGCATCCTCAAGCTTAATTCCTGCTCGTCCTCGAGTAGGTAAATGATAAAAACAGAATTTTTGATGTGGAATGCTACCTAACATAATTTTCAATGTAGTTTTCTTTATTGTGGCATGAATGTCTAGATCCGAGAGATTCAAGACAAAAGTTTAATATTGACATAAAAATAATAATACTTCAAGCATACTAACCAAGAAATTATGTCTTCTCAAAATAACATAGCCAAAGAAAGCTCATCCCTAAAAAATCATATAGTTTGGCCATGCTTCATTTCTGTCACACAAAATGCTCCCATCATGCACAACCCCGATGACAAGCCAAGCAATTGTTTCATACTTCGCCTTTTCGAATTCTTTCAACTTTTACGCAATATATGAGCACGAGCCATGGACATAGCACTATAGATGGAATAGAATGGTGGTTGTGGAGAAGACAAAGGGAGGAAGATAGTCTCACATCAACTAGGTGTATCAATGGGCTATGGAGATTCCCATCAATAGATATTAATGTGAGTGAGTAGGTATTGCCATGCAACGGATGCACTAGAGCTATAAGTGTATGAAAGCTCAACAAAAGTAACTAAGTGGGTGTGCATCTAACTTGCTTGCTCACGAAGACCTAGGGCAATTTGAGGAAGCCCATCATTGGAACATACAAGCCAAATTCTATAATGAAAAATTCCCACTAGTATATGAAAGTGACAACATAAGAGACTCTCTATCATGAAGATCATGGTGCTACTTTGAAGCACAAGTGTGGAAAAAGGATAGTAACATTTCCCCTTCTCTCTTTTTCTCTCATTTTTTGTTGGGCCTTCTTCTCACCTCGACTTGTGGGGGAATCATAGCCTCCATCATCCTTTCCTCACATGGGACAATGCTCTAATAATGAAGATCGCCACACTTTTATTTACTTACAACTCAAGAATTACAACTCGATACTTAGAACAAAATATGACTCTATGTGAATGCCTCCGGCGGTGTACCGGGATGTGCAATGAATCAAGAGTGACATGTATAAAAAAATTATGAATGGTGGCCATGCCACAAATACGATTTCAACTACATGATCATGCAAAGCAATATGACTATGATGAAGCGTGTCATAATAAACGGAACGGTGGAAAGTTGCATGGCAATATATCTCAAAATGGCTATGGAAATGCCATAATAGGTAGGTACGGTGGTTGTTTTCAGGAAGGTAAATGATGGTTTATGGTACCGGCGGAAGTGGCGTGGCACAAGAGAGGCTAGCAATGGTGGAAGGGTGAGAGTGCGTATAATCCATGGACTCAACATTAGTCATAAAGAACTCACATACTTATTGCAAAAATCTACAAGTCATAAAAACCAAGCACTACGCGCATGCTCCTAGGGGGTAGATTGGTAGGAAAAGACCATCGCTTGTCCCCGACCGCCACTCATAAGGAAGGCACTCAAAGAACACCTCCTGCTTCAAATTTGTCACACTATGGTTACCATACGTGCATGCTACAGGACTTGCAAACCTCAACACAAGTATTTCTCAATTTCAAAATTACTCAACTAGCGCGACTCTAATATCACCATCTTTATATCTCAAAACAATTATCAAGTATCAAACTTCTCATAGTTTTTAATGCACTCTATATGAAAGTTTTTAATATACCCTTATTGGATGCCCATCATATTAGGACTAATTTTATAACCAAACCAATTACCATGCTGTTCTAAAAGACTCTCAAAATAATATAAGTGAAGCATGAGAGATCAATAATTTCTATAAAATAAAACCACCACCGTGCTCTAAAAAGATATAAGTGAAGCACTAGAGCAAAATTATCTAGCTCAAAAGATATAAGTGAAGCACATAGAGTATTCTAATAAATTCCGATTCATGCGTGTCTCTCCCAAAAGGTGTGTACAGCAAGGATGATTGTGGTAAACTAAAAAGCGAAGACTCAAATCATACAAGATGCTCCAAGCAAAACACATATCATGTGGTGAATAAAAATATAGCCTCAAGTAAAGTTACCGATATACGAAGACGAAAGAGGGGATGCCTTCCGGGGCATCCCCAAGCTTAGGCTTTTGGTTGTCCGTGAATTTTACCTTAGGGTTCCATGGGAATCCCCAATCTTAGGCTCTTGCCACTCCTTGTTCCAAAATCCATCAAATGTTCACCCAAAAACTTGAAAACTTCACAACACAAAACTCAACAGAAAATCTCATGAGCTCCGTTAGTATATGAGAGAAAACCACCACTTGAATATGCTATAATTAACTTATTATTTATTTATATTGGTGTTAAACCTACTATATTGCAGCTTCTCTATGGTTCATACCCCCCAATACTAGCCATAGATTCATCAAAATAAGCAAACAACATACGAAAAACAGAATCTGTCAAAACAGAACAGTCTGTAGCAATCTGGAGGTTTCGAATACTTCTGTAACTCCAAAAACTCTGAAAAATTAGGACTACATAAATAATTTGTATATTGATCTACTGCAGTTGGAATTGGTATTTTATCGCTCTCTTCTGAAAAATGAAAATTATTTTCGTGAGCGCATACTTTCTGTTTGTATCAGCAAGATCAAGCAACAATCACCCAAGAAGATCCTAAAGGCTTTACTTGGCACAAACACTAATTAAAACATAAAAAACACAATCGCAACAGAGTCTAGATAAATTATTTATTACTAAACAGGAACAAAAAGTAAATAAAAAAAATAAAATTGGGTTGCCTCCCAACAAGCGCTATCGTTTAACGCCCCTAGCTAGGCATTGACAATTTCGATGATGCTCACATGAAAGACAAGAATTGAAGCACAAAGAGAGCATCATATAGAATGTGAAAAAGACATCTAAGTCTAACATACTTCCTATGCATAGACATCTTATAGGCAAACAAATTATCATAGCAAACAAAAACTAGCATATGCAAGGAAGAGGAAAGAGACAATAGCAATCTCAACATAACGAGAGGTAATTTAGTGACATGAAAAATTCTAAAATCATATTTTCCTCTCTCATAATAATTACATGTAGGATCATAATAAATTTCAACAATATAACTATCACATAAAATTTTCTCTTCATGATCCACATGCATGCAAAGTTGACACACTTCTGAAATAGTGGGATTATCATAAAATAAAGTCATGACCTCTCTGAACCCACTTTTATCAAAAACTTCATAAGATTGAACATTATCCAAATATGTGGGATCTAAAGTTGACACTCTTCCAAACCCACTCTCAATATTATTGCAAACATTATTATCAATCTCATATTCATCATGGGGCTTAAATAAAATTTCAAGATCATAAGAAAAATCACCCCAATCATGATCATTGCAACAAGTAGTAGACATAGAAAAATTAGCATCCCCAAGCTTAGGGTTTTGCATATCATTAACAAAATTGACATTAATAGAATTTATAATAACATCATTGCAATCATGCTTTTCATTCAAGGAGCTACCGTGAATCACTTTATAATTTTCTTCTTTCAACACTTCATCACAATTTTCAGATTCATGAATTTCAAGCAAAACCTCATAAAGATAATCTAGTGCACTCAACTCACTAGCAATCGGTTCATCATAATTGGGTATTTTAAAAAGATTAGCAAGAGGATGATGATCCATAACAATAGATATTTAGCAAGCAAAGATGCAAGCTAATAGAAGGCACATGGTAACACGAGCGAACAGAAGGATGAACGGAAGAAGGGTGAATAAAACGGCAAAGGTGAAGTGGGGGAGAGGAAAACGAGAGGCGAATGGCAAATAATGTAATGCGAGGGAGTAGAGTTTGTGATGGGTACTTGGTATGTATTGACTTGAGCGTAGATCTCCCCGGCAACGGCGCCAGAATTCCTTCTTGCTATCTCTTGAGCATGTGTTGGTTTTCCCTTGAATAGGAAAGCATGATGCAGCAAAGTAGCATAAGTATTTCCCTCAGTTTTTGAGAACCAAGTTATCAATACAGTAGGAGATAACACGCAAGTCACCTAGTATGTGCACAAACAATCAAGAACCTCGCAACCAACGCGACAAAGGGGTTGTCAATCCCTTCACGGTCACTTGCGAAAGTGAGATCTGATAAAGATAGTAAGATAAATATTTTAGGTATTTTTGTTGTATAGATTGGAAAGTAACATTGCGAAATAGTAAAGGAGATGCGACAATAAAAGAGATGCAATATAATAAGGAAGAGACCCGGGGCCATAGGTTTCACTAGTGGCTTCTCTCATCATAGCAAGTATTACGGTGGGTGAACAAATTACTGCCAAGCAATTGATAGAAGAGCGCATAGTTATGAGAATATCTAGGCAATGATTATGAAATATAGGCATCATTTGCATGTTAAGTAGACCAAAACGATTATGCATCTACTACTATTACTCCACACATCGACCGCTATCCAACATGCATCTAGAGTATTAAGTTCATAAGAAAAGAGTAATGCTTTAGGAAAGATGACATGATGTAGAGGGATAAACTCAAGCAATATGATATAAACCCCATCTTTTTATCCTCGATGGCAACGATACAATACGTACCTTGCTGCCCCTACTGTCACTGGGAAAGGACACCGCAAGATTGAACCCAAAGCTAAGCACTTCTCCCATTGCAAGAAATATCAATCTAGTAGGCCAAACTAAACCGATAATTCGAAGAGACTTGCAAAGATATCAAATCATGCATATAAGAATTCAGAGAAGAACCAAATATTGTTCATAGATAAACTTGATCATAAATCCACAATTCATGGATCTCGGCAAACACACCGCAAAAAGTATTACATCGAATAGATCTCCAAGAACATCAAGGAGAACTTTGTATTGAGAACCAAAGAGATAGAAGAAGCCATCTAGCTAATAAGTATGGACCCGAAGGTCTGTGGTAAACTACTCACACATCATGGGAGAGGCTATGGTGTTGATGTAGAAGCCCTCGATGATCAAATCTCCCTCCGGCAGATCACCGGAAAAGGCCCCAGATGGGATCTCACGGGTACAGAAAGTTGCGGCGGTGGAAAAGTGGTTTCGTGGCTCCCCCTGATGTTTTTAGGGAAATATGCCCTAGAGGCAATAATAAAGTTTTTATTTATATTTCCTTATATCATGATAAATGTTTATTATTCATGCTAGATCTCTATTAAACCAAAAACTCAGTACATGTGTGAATACATGGACAAACAGAGAGTCCCTAGTATGCCTCTACTTGACTAGCTCGTTAATCAAAGATGGTTAAGTTTCCTGACCATAGACATGTGTTGTCATTTGATGAACTGGATCACATCATTAGAGAATGATACAATGGATAAGACCCATTCGTTAGCTTAGCATAATGATCATTTAGTTATATTACTATTGCTTTCTTCATGATTTCTACATGTTCCTCTGACTATGAGATTATGCAACTCCCAAATACCAAAGGAACACCTTGTGTGCTATCAAACATCACAACGTAACTGGGTGATTATAAGGATGCTCTACAGGTGTCTCTTAAGGTGTTTGTTGAGTTGGCATAGATCGAGATTAGGATTTGTCACTCCGTGTATTGGAGAGGTATCTCCGGGCCCTCTCGGTAATGCACATCACTATAAGCCATACAAGCATTGTAACTAATGAGTTAGTTGCGGGATGATGCATTACGGAATGAGTAAAGAGACTTGCCAGTAACGAGATTGAACTAGGTATGATAATACCGACGATTGAATCTCGGGCAAGTAACATACCGATGACAAAGGGAACAATGTATGTTGTTATGCGGTTTGACCGATAAAGATCTTCGTGGAATATGTAGGAGCCAATATGAGCATCCAGGTTTTGCTATTGATTATTGATCGGAGATGTGTCTCGGTCATGTCTACATAGTTCTCAAACCCGTAGGGTCCGCACGCTTAACGTTCGATGACGATTTGTATTATGAGTAGTGCGATTTGATGACCGAAGTTTGTTCGAAGTCCCGGATGAGACCACGGACATGACGAGGAGTCTCGAAATGGCCGAGTGGTAAAGATTCATATATTGGAAGGCTATATTCGGACATCGGAAATGTTCCAAGTGATTCTAGTGTATTTCGGAGTACCGGGGAGTTACGGGAATTCACCGGGAGAAGTAATGGGCCTTATTGGGCCATACAGGAAAAGAAGGAGGCAGGCCAAGGGGAGGTGGCGCACCCCCATGGGTCCGAATTGGACTAGGGGAAGGGGCGGCTTCCCCCTGGCCTTTTCCTACTCCCTCTCTATTTCCCTCTTTCCTTCTCTCCTACTCCGAAAAGGATAGGGATTCCTACTAGGACTTGGAAGTCCTAGTAGGACTCCATACTTTTGGCACGCCCCTAGAGGGCCGGCCTCTCTCCCTCCCTCCTTTATATGCGTGGGCAGGGGGCACCCCAAAGGCACATCAAGCCTTCTCTTAGCCGTGTGCGGTGCCCCCTCCACACTTACACACCTTTGTCATATCATCGTAGTGCTTAGGCGAAGCCCTGCGCCGGTAACTTCATCATCACCATCGCCATGCCATCATGCTGACGGAACTCTCCCTCGTCCTCAACTGGATCAAGAGATCGAAGGACGGCATCAAGCTGAACGTGTGCTGAACGCGGAGGTGACGTACGTTCGGTGCTTGTATCGGTTGGATCACGAAGACGTTCGACTACATGAACCGCGTTACTAAACGCTTCCGCTTTCGGTCTACGAGGGTACGTGGACACACTCTCCCCGCTCGTTGCTACACATCTCCTAGATAGATCTTCTGTGATCGTAGGTAAAGAAATTTAAATACTGCGTTCCCCAACAGCTCCCTGACCAACGTCCGCCAGCTAACAGGGTCAAGAAACACATCGTGCACATGATTACGCACCGAGAGGCACAGAGTGGCACGGCGAGGAGACCAGCCGACCACCACCACCTCCACTCGTGCCTCCTTCGAGGTGGTGGTCGTGGTTGGCGGGGCACCGGGTCGAGGCGAGTGGCGGAAGGCACTGGCCTACCAAAACATTGCCAAATTCCTCCCTATGCTAAAATAATCAGAACCCGACGGAAACCACGTCTGAAGCTTTCTTTCTCCCATGAGATGTGGATGTCCATGGCATTTTCTTTATCCCTTCCATCTTTACCCAGTGGAGCAATAATGTTTTGAGGTGGTTGCCCAGCAAAATCCTTACGCCGCTGCCGCCTGCTCCTCTGCTTGTCCCTAACACAGCCCCGCACAGGGGTCAACCCAGCGAGTTGGCCACCCTGCCAGGCTGCGACTGCTCTGATTTCGATCCCCAGCCGAGTCGTCGTCGGCCAGACGGAGCCACCGCCGGAACGCACAGATTAGTAGATTGAAGAATTTGCAGCAATAGAAGCATTTGAACTTTCAGGTGAAGAATTAGCAGATTCACGTTCAATGCATTTCAAACATGGTGGAATGAATTCAGCCTAAGCGGCACTGATCTATTGAGCAAGCGATGAATCACGTTCCTTCTGAAGATCTTCATAACTCACCCTTAGCTTCTCAAGATCTTGCTTTCTTTGAAGAAATTCATAAGAAAGCTTCTCATGATCTGAGTGTTATGATGACTTTGAAGGTTGTCAAACTTAGACTGAAGTATGTGAAGATAATCAGTCAGAATTTGATTTTGATACATTTCTTCACCCAACAAGTTATCACTTTTGTCTAGCATATTTTGAACCTTTTAAAAAGCATTTTGTTGCTTTACAACAATCTTAGCAAGTTTAGAATAGTTGGGCTTGAGGTTTTCATCAGATTCATCCTCACTTGATTCAGAGGAGAGATATTTGAGTACCTTGGCACCTTTTGCCATGAAGCAATAGGTGGGAGCGTAGTCATCATCGCCATCGTCAGCAGTGTTGGGATAGTCATTTTCGTCAGAGTTGAAGATAGACTTGCTGACGAAAGAAGTAACGAGGGCTTGGCTCCCCACACTAGATTCCGACTCCTCAGATGCCTCTTCTTCCTCATTTTCCTCAGATTCAGCTTCAGAGTCCATTTCCTTGCCAATGAATGCCCGAGCCTTTTTGGAGCTGCTCTTCTTGTGAGATGAGGACTTCGAAGATTTTGACGATGAGGACTTTGAAGATTTTTCTTCTTCTTTGCGTCATCAAAACTATAATCCTTGTATTTCTTCTTCTTTGATTCCTTCTCCCACTGAGGACAATCAGTAATGTAGTGACCAGGTTTCTTGCATTTGTGGCAGGTTCTCTTCTTGTAGTCACGGGATGAGGAATCTGATTTCAAGTCATCACCTCTTGATGATTTACCCAAGCGACCACGCCTTGAGAACTTCTGGAATTTCCTCTCAAGCATTGCTAGCTCTTGACTCAGTTCTTCAGGATCACCAAGGCTGCTACCAGAATCTTCTCCTTCAGATTCGGAGACTGCCTTGGTCTTCAGTGCGCGTGATCTGCCATAGCTCGATCCGTAGAGATCTCTCTTCTCAGCAAGCTGGAACTCATGAGTATTTAGCCTCTCGAGGATATCAGCCGGATCGAGTGACTTGTAGTCTCCATGTTCTTGAATCATCAGTGCAAGAGTGTCAAATGAGGAATCCAATGATCTCAGCAATTTCTTCACCACCTCATGGTCGGTGATGTCACTAGCACCAAGCGCTTGAAGCTCATTTGAGATCTCAGTGAGGCAATTGAAGGTTTGCCGAAGATTTTCATTGTCAAGTCTTTTGAAGCGGTTGAAGAGATTGCGAAGAACGTCAACTCGAGAGTCGCGTTGAGTTGAGACTCCTTCATTGCCCTTTACAGCCTATCCCAGATAAGCTTAGCTATCTCCAAAGCACTCATCCTGCCATACTACCCTTTGCTCAAATGGCCACATATGATGTTCTTCGCTTGAGGGTCGAGTTGCTTGAATCTCTTCACATCAGCAGCATTGGTTGTAGGAGTGACGGAGGGAATGCCATTTTCCACAACGTACCAGAGATCGTTGTCAATTTCCTCAAGATGCATTCGCGTCTTATTCCTCCAATAGGGCTAGTCCGTCCCAAAGAAGGTAGGACACCCAGCCGAGACCTTGATCATGCCTGCAGTCAACATAACTAAAACTCTAGGTGGTTATACCATATTTAGACAGAACAAGGGAGTACCTTGCTCTGATACAAATTCAAAGTGCGTTATATCGACTAGAGGGGGTGAATAGGCGATTTTTACAAATTCGTCATAGAGGAATTTCAAGGTGAGTAAATTCCTAAGCAACGAACTACTTGGCAGCAGAATAGGTACTCAGGTGCAAGCATAACAGAGCAGTAGCACAGTCATCATGATGAAATGAAAACAAGCACAGAGTACAAGTAGCGTGAGGACAGGATAAGCAGGCTGAAGACAAATTGACTGAGGAAATAGGATTGAGGAAATTGAGAAAGTCTTCAGTCAAAGTCTTCAAAGAGTAACGATCAAGTAATTCAACACAAGAATGAGGAAATGAAAGGGTTGAGCAAATAGAACCAGTAGCTTGGTGAAGACAATGATTTGGTACACCAGTTCCAATTGATGTAACAGTCGTACGTCTGGTTGGAGCAGCTAGGTATTTAAACCTGAGGACACATAGTCTCGGACACATAGTCCTCACTGTATTCTCCTTGAGCTAAGATCACACAGACATCGCCCAATCACTCGTGGTAAGTCTTCAGGTGACTTCCAAACCTTCACAGACTTGGTCACTCGGCGATCCAAAATTTCCTCTTTGATGCTCTAGACCATGACGCCTAACTATCTGCAGGATACACAGCCCTCAAAGGTAACAAGCATCGGTTCCACACAGGAACAATCTCTTCAGTGATGCTCAATCACTTTGGGTTTGTAGGTTTTTGGGTTTGGGTTTTCCTTAGTTGATGATTTTTGCTCAAAGTCCTCGGAGGATGGGATGCTCTCAGTGACAAGTGACAATTTCTCTCAGAGAAGCCAACCAACTAGTGGTTGTAGGGGGCGGCTATTTATAGCCTAGGGAGCAGCCCAACATGATAATACATAAATGCCCTTCAATGATATGACCGTTAGGTGGGTAGGTATTTTGGGATAGCTGGCGCGTAGCACAGCAACGGTTGGATATTTGAGTATCAAATTCCCCAGGGCTATCATGTTCCTGACTTGTAGGCAATCCGGACTGGCGAATTCTTAACTCCTCAGTCAGGACAAATTCCTCAGAGAACAGAAGAACTTTGTCTCTATTACTGAAGATATTGACTAAACTGTATGAGATTTCCAATGGCTTCACTCAAAAGGATTGGGTAGGTGTAGGATTTTGAGATGAGCATCACTTGGAAAGTTTTCCTTAGTTTTACCTCGACCCCCTTTAACAGTACGGTGTTTCCTATGACTCAAGAAAGAGAAAAATGAAACTACGAAAACAAAAATCTTCACACTTCATATTCCTCGCATGAAGACCAAGTCTTCACGGTCACACCAATTTCTTCACTTTCAAAGTCTTGAAGAAAACCAAAGTCTTCAGCTGAAGACATTCATTTTTAGGGGTCGACTTTCATCGTAAATATCAAACTCCTCATAGACTTATAGACCTGTGTACACTCACAAACACATTAGTCCCTTTACCTATAAGTCTTTAATACACCAAAATCACTAAGGGGTACTAGATGCAATTACAATCTTCCCCTTTTTGGTGATTGATAACAATATAGGTTAAGTTTTCAACGGGGATAAACATATGAAGTGTAAATACTGATATTGAGGAATTTGATTGCAAGATATATATAGAAGAACTCCCTTTGAAATTGTGCATATTTTAGGAATTTGTTTTGAAATAGAAAATGCACATTGTAGAGTAGAATCATGGAGATCTTCCCCTATATCTTGTAATTCATACACGCATTTAACATATGATATGTAGAATTTGAAATGCATGATGAAATATGGTGACCGATATAATTCAGCATGTGTGCATTAACATACTTGAGGAAATAGAATGCAGAAAACAGAGCAAAAGTATTAGACCACCATGGGGCTTAAGTTTACAACTCGATCCAACAAACACTTCAGAAGAGCGAGAGTTGTAACTTAACAAAAAACGCCCATATAAGAGACCCGCTTTAATACTAACTCAAATTTCTCCCCCTTTGTCATCAAATGACCAAAAGGGACGAAAAATGAGGACTAACGCCCCTGAAGAATATCATCACGATGTCGATGGAGGAGGGCCAGCGTTGTTGGGGTCGTTCATTGAGGTAGGGCCTGTCGTGGTGTCGTTCATTGGGTTTTGAAATTCAGCCTTGTAAGGAATTGAAGACCTTGATCTGATGAATCTCCTGATATAGGGAGCGTACGGCTTCAACTCAAACGGTGGCAAAGCAGCATTGGTCAAAGTCCTCATGAAGAAATCATGATAGTTGATAGGAATACCATGAATGATATTGAACAGAAGATTCTTCATAATGCCAACAACATTTTCTTCATCAGAGTTGTGGCCCTTGATTGTACTGAGGGTTTTGGTCAATATTCTGTAGATCGTCCTTTGCACATAGAGCAATTCCTTCACTATGAATCTGGTCCTTGGAGCTTGGCCTGGCCAAAGGCTTCATCAGTACTTACATCAGATGGTCGGTGAGTTCAGGTTCAGCATAGATGAGCCTTGCACCTCCACTGGGTGGATTGACTGGGATGGCATGAAGCAATTCAGAGGCCGGAGCTTTGTAGTGAGTGTTTTCAGTCATCAAGTCTAGCACCCATGAATTGACATCTTCAACATTTCAAGTGATGTGTAGCATGGCGAAGAATTGAAGAATGAGTTCTTCATTCCAATCGCAGACAGTGCAGAAATTGAGTGGTGTAGCGTCATGAAGAAAACTGAGGACTGGGGTGATGCATGGTAGAGACTCCATGTCCACATGAGGAAGTTGCTCATGGTCAAAAACTTTGTCCTTATCAAACAACAATGAGGAATAGAAATTCATCTGGTTGACAGTCCAAAAACGCTTGCGACAAAGTCATGCCGAGTCATATGGATTGTAGTCAGAGAAGAAATGATGCTCAGCAAAGAAGTCATCAGCCTTGAACTTCTGCTTCTTGGTGTGAGGATTCTGTGACTTGGGCTGAGGATTAGCAGTTGAAGTCTTCACAACATCTTGAATCACAGTCTCTGGAGCCACAAGCTGAGGAATTTTAGGAGCAGTGTCATCAACAGCAGCCTAGGCCACCATTTCTTAAGCACTAGTGGCCGGAACTTCTTCTGGAATTGAGAGAAGACAAGCTTGACGTTCTTCAGAGCTCGTATGAATTTCTTCGGTTTGGACCAAGGACAGAGGAAGTTGATGCAGAGGTGTTGTCAGTGGAGAATTGGGGTGATGGCTTTCCCAATAGTCATCATTCTGAATTGGAGTTGTTGACCCAATGTCCACATCCTCGTCTTCTTCATCAATTTCTTCAACGCCTGCCTGTTCAGCTGTGAACTGGGGCATGGGCGATGATACCAACGGAGTTGAAGGGATATCATGCACTTCAATTTTTCATCCAACTGCTCCGACGTGATAGCAGAAGGAATGTCTTCATCCGATTCACTAGGAATCACATATTCCTCACCAAAGGTAACAATCTCCTTTGATGGAATGCTTGATATTAATTGGAACAACATCTATTGGGTTTGCAAAAGAGCTCATCAAAGTCTTCACTTTCTTTGGTTCTGAAGACTCTATGGATGCAGATGTTTTCCTTTTCTTCACAGCTGCCCGCTCCGCAGCTTTGGTCTTCTTCGCTTCTGATGCAGAAGGAAGGTTGATGCTTATCATCTGTGCAGGAGGAGCAGAGGAAATTGGTTCAGTTTCTTCAGGCACAACTGATGCAGTTGCCCTGTCATGTTCAGTTTCCTCAAGCACAGTAGCAGATGCTTCAACTGGCCTAGGTTGTTCATCAGGCGTAACAGTGGAGGTTGCCCTGGCAATTTCTTCAGTAGCTGGAATTTCTTCATCAGCCCTGGTGCTTTCATTTTCTTCAACAACCTGATTTTCATCAGCTGTGCTTGCATGTTCTTCAGTAGTCTAAGCAGATGTCTTGACCTAAGGAAATTCTTGTTGCGATGAAGCTACAACATTTGATGTGAATTTCTTCATCATGTTGATGAATCTTACTTTGGCTCCCAGCCAATCAGCATGATATGCATCAAATTTGCATAGTCACAAGTTCATCGGGAGTCATTGTCACAACATTTTTCTTTAGTAAACGCTTATTCTTGTACTGAGCTTTCTTCACTTGTCTGGCCTTTTCAAATTTCCATTTTTCTTCGCCAATGAAGGCATTGAGCATTTGACTTTGCCAGGTGTGAGATTCAGATCAGGCAGAGGAGTGTTGGGGTCCTTATGCCACAGATCGATGAAATCAAGGATCAACTTGGGATCCAGCAGAAGTGGCACTTCACTGCCTTTGGCTCTAGCGGCCCATGCTTGTCGATCTTTGATGATTTCAGCCAATTCTTCATCATCAACTTCGTCTTCACTAGACGTTTCTTGAAAGGCGATCTGCTTCTTGTGAGGACTTGGCGTCGTGCCTCGTCCAGCAATGGCTTTTGTCTTCAGCAAGGTTGGAGATGTTGAAGACTGGGGAGGAGCTGAAGAACTTGCAGAAACTCTTGAAGCAATTGACATTCCAATGGTCCTTTGACAAGAGGCGAGATGCACAGGTGTCGTGGACTTTGCAGCAGCAGCTGTGGATTTTGCAGTGGGGACTGTAGCTGCTTTGGAGGAAGTAGCATGAGGCACGAGCAGTGAGGGATTTGAGGAGCTTGGCCATGAGGGCATTGAAGCTGAGGAACTGGGCTTATGAGCAGGCTTCTTGGGCATAGCCTTCTTGGGCTTGCTAGCAGAGGCCTCGGCAGTGGCAGTAGCAGAATCTTTATTGAATTTCTTCACTGCTTCTTTGGCCATTTTGGCCAACTTAGCTTGCCGCTTTGCCCACTCCTTGGGAAATTCCTCACCTCTTTTGATGCTAGAGGGATCAGCAACTTGGCCTGGTGCCAATGGAGGTCTTGGGCATGGAGGGTGTACTGCGAATTTCTTCATGTACTTGGGAGTCACATATCTGTACTCCCTCCATTCTCGTGCCCATCTCCTCTCTATCCTCTGAATGCGCACTTTGCACTCATTCTTTGTCTCCTTGCCATGAATTGCTTCATCAGCAGTGCAATATCCTGCATAGATGTCATCAGGAATCTCGAAAGCAGTATTCACTTCTGGTCTCTTGCCTCCCTTCTGAGGTCTTTTGCCATCAGCCATTTTCTTCAACTGAGGATTTTGAACAGTTGAATTCTCTTAGTTTGTCTTCGAGGAATGCTGCAAATGAGTTAAGTTGATGAGAACCTAGAGATTCAGCAACAGACATGTGTACCTGTGAACAGAGTATAGTTGCAAAGAATTTGGAGAGGTCATGTGTGTTCTCAGAAGTTTTTCAAAACAATCAAGTGATACGTCTCCAACGTATCTATAATTTTTGATTGCTCCATGCTATATTATCTACTGTTTTGGACTATATTGGGATTTATTATCCACTTTTATATTATTTTTGGGACTAACCTATTAACCGGAGGCCTAGCCCAGAATTGCTGTTTTTTTCTATTTCAGTGTTTCGAAGAAACGGAATATCAAACGGAGTCCAAATGGAATAAAACCTTCGGGGACGTGATTTTCTCACCGAACGTGATCCAGGAGACTTGGACCCTGCTCCAAGGAACAAAAGAGGCGGTCACGAGGGTGGGGGAAGCCCCCCCTAGGGCGCGCCCCCCCTGCCTCGTGGGCCCCTCGGTGCTCCTCCGGCGTACTTCTTCCTCCTATATATACACACGTACCCCAAACGATCAGAATAGGAGCCAAAAACCTAATTCCACCGCCGCAAATTTCTGTATCCACGAGATCCCATCTTGGGGCCTGTTCCGGAGCTCCGCTGGAAGAGGGCCATCATCACGGAGGGCTTCTACATCATCCTAGCCTCTCCGATGAAGTGTGAGTAGTTTACCTCAGACCTTCGGGTCCATAGTTAGTAGCTAGATGGCTTCTTCTCTCTCTTTGAATCTCAATACAAAGTTCTCCCCCTCTCTTGTGGAGATCTATTCGATGTAATCTTCTTTTTGCGGTGTGTTTGTTGAGACCGATGAATTGTGGGTTTATGATCAAGTCTATCCATGAATAATATTTGAATCTTCTCTGAATTCTTTTATGTATGATTGGTTATCTTTGCAAGTCTCTTCGAATTATCCGTTTGGTTTGGCCAACTAGATTGGTAGTTCTTGCCATGGGAGAAGTCCTTAGCTTTGGGTTCGATCTTGCGGTGTCCTTACCCAGTGACAGAAGGGGCAGCAAGGAACGTATTGTATCGTTGCCATCGAGGATAACAAGATGGGTGTCGGTGTCAAAACCGGCGGATCTCGGGTAGGGGGTCCTGAACTGTGCGTCTAGGCCGGATGGTAACAGGAGGCAGGGAACACGATGTTTTACCCAGGTTCGGCCCCTCTTGATGGAGGTAAAACCCTACGTCCTGCTTGATTAATATTGATGATATGGGTAGTACAAGAGTAGATCTACCACGAGATCAAGGAGGCTAAACCCTAGAAGCTAGCCTATGGTATAATTGTTGTATATGGAGTTGATTGCCTACGGACTACAACCCTCCGGTTTATATAGACACCGGATAGGGTTAGGGTTACATAGAGTCGGTTACAATGGTAGGAGATCTTGAATATCCGCATCGCCAAGCTTGCCTTCCATGCCAAGGAAAGTCCCATCCGGACACGGGACGAAGTCTTCAATCTTGTATCTTCATAGTCCAGGAGTCCGGCTGAAGGTATAGTCCGGCTACCCGAATACCCCCTAATCCAGGACTCCTTCAGTAGCCCCTGAACCAGGCTTCAATGACGACGAGTCCGGCGCGCAAATTGTCTTCGACATTGCAAGGCGGGTTCCTCCTCCAAATTCTTCATAAAAGATTGTAAACACCAAGAGTAGTGTCCGGCTCCGCAAAATAAGCTTCCACATATTGCCATAGAGAGAATAATATTAACACAAATCAAATCTGCTGACGTATTCCGCAGTGCGTCATCACACTACAGCCAAGTCCTTTACTCGAATCGATTTCACCTTTCCACCTCAGCGTGTTTTGCGAGGCAGTTTCCTTGGCACGTCTTGTCAAAGCAGAGATCGTGTGCCCCCCTTTTACGGGATTCTCATTAATACGGACGTGGGTAACCCAATCGTGCCCGTTAGCATGTTTTCTCGATTAAAGGCGAGTCCCAAACGGTTACGGGGAGGGCTCCTGGTATTCAACCTCTTATAAAGAGACCAGGGCCTTACTCCTTTTATCTCAAGCGAGTTCGCCCGTCGCCTCGAGTTCCAACACCCTAGGCTCCAGATTCCAGGCGCTTCGGACCTTCGACAATGTCCGGTTCTGACCTTCAAGGCCGATGGATGCCCTCCTCCGTCATGGAGGAGGACGCGCTAAAGTTGAGAGAGGCTAAGTTCTTGACCGCTGAAATTTCGCACAGGTTGCCTGCTCAAAGGCAGGCTATCCCCAGTCCCCAGCCCGGTGAGAGCGTAGTGTTCGTGTCTCACTTCCTTCGGGGGTTAGGCTTCCCGATGGATCCCTTTGTGAGGGGACTGCTGTTTTATTACGGGTTGGAATTTCATGACTTAGCTCCGGAGTCCATCCTCCATATCTCCTCGTTTATCGTTGTATGCGAAGCTTCCCTCCGTGTTACCCCTCACTTCGGATTATGGCTCAAGACTTTCAAAGTGGAGCCGAAGATGATCAAGGGACGGCACGCAGAGTGCGGAGGTGCTGTTATAAGCAAAAATGCTGATGCTCCATGGCCCGAGGGCTCTTTTCAAGAGGAGCTAGGCTTGTGGCAATGAGAGTGGTTTTATATCACCACTCCCCGGAGCACCAAGTGGGTGGCGCTTCCTGCCTTTCGCTCGGGTCCCCCACCATGACTAGCGTCATGGGTTAACAGAGGGTTAGATTGGGGTTTGCCCAAAGACGTGCCCTTGTTACAGGGCCGCATTAAGGATCTCTTGGAAGGAGACCTCCGCCTGGTCAAGGTGACGCAGGTCATGCTGATTCGCCGAATATTGCCCGGCAAACGTCGCTCCCTTCGCCTGTGGGAGTTTAACCCAGAGGGACCGCGAGCTCTCCAGAATTTCATGGGTGCAACGCCCGCGGAGATGTATAAACTGTTCTTCGGATCACAAGGGATGTGTCCGGATTTAACCGAGGACGCAGGCCTCAGCTGCAATCGCCCGGATACTCAAGTAAGCAACCTTGTGCCCGGACCTTCTATCCATATAATTGTCATAAACTTGCCCCTAAAAGAGTCGTCCTTTTAAACAGGAGTGGATAGCGAAGGCAAAGCTGATCAGGTGTCCGGCTCCCCTTCCTGAAACCAGGCCGGATCCCGTGCTAGTCAGGATGCTGGAGATAATGCCTTTGGAGGGGGAGGACAAGGAAGCTATGGCCTCCTCGAAGGAGGCTGCTCCGAAGGGAGGAACCGACAATTCCTCTCCTAAGGCGAAGAAGAGACGCCGGGGAGTTCCTCGGCCGGACTACGCCCTCAAGGGGATCAGCCCTCCAGCGAGCCGTAAGTAGAGAAAGATTTTCCTTTTGAGGGATGAGGGAAATCCTTTATTTATATCCAAGAAGATTAACCGAATTTTTACCTTGTAGCTCGGACCTCAGCCCTTCTCAGCAGAGCTCGTCTTTGGGGGATCTCCTTTCGGAGATGATGGAGAGCGGGACGCCTCCCCCTGCCGTGCCGCCTAGCGAGGCGGGCGACCCTGAGGTGTCGTCGCGGAGGGTTTCTTCGAATCCGGCAGGGGCGGAAGATAGCTATGTGGCCCCCCGAGGTTCTCCGCGTCCGGCCTTCGGAAGAGGTCGTGGGACAAGTCCGGCACCGTCTGGTGATCGGCCAGAGGAGCTAAAGATTCTGCTGGGGCGAGCTTCTATCTCGGAGGAGCACCGTGCATTGATGGGCACGGTGATTGAAAGGATCTCATCCGCAGAGAGCGGATTGCATGAGGCCGTCAAAAGTTTACTGACGGGTTTTGAGGTACATTAGATAATGTACACTTTTATCAGTTGCGCATGAATAAGATGCGCCCTGTGTAGATAGTAGCCCCTGAGACTCTGCGCGTCGTCAAGAAATGACGGCACGCGGAGGATCATAATCCCAGGTCTAAGATGTCGTCTTTGAATGTAGGCGGCAGGGTGTCCAGAATCGAGCCGAACTGATGATTTTGCCGAACTAAAGCGGCAACTGGACGTGGCAGATGCCGACATCGCACTTGTTAGCAAGCGGCTTGATGAGGCTCAAGGTATGTGATTCCTCGGGCGGCATCAGGTAAGAAGAGTTTTATGCCAGTTTCTTACAATGTTGTGCTTGACGCAGATGGTGCGGCCGCCGTGGAGAGTCTTAGGGCAGAACTTGCCTGAGCTAAAGAACAAGCCAGAGAAAGTGATGCGGCTGCCAAGAAAGCCCTTGAAGAGCTGAGAGCCGAACAGGCTGCTCATTGCCGAAGCAAGGAAGAGATGGCCGAGATGGCCGAAAAGTTAAAGAGTGCTGCAGACCGTTGCTGACTTCTTGAGAAAGAAGACCAGGCGAAACAGACGGACTTAGAGAAGGCCGTTGCCAATGCCAAGGACGCGCACTCTGCGATGAGAGTTGCGAAGGAGGAGCTGCGTCAGGCCGAACAGATTGTGGCTAGAAAGCCATTTATGCTGCGAAGGAAATTTTGCGATCCGAAGTTTGCTCCGTTGGACCGGATGTGGAGTGTGGAGGATACCTATCTGGATTTGGCAGCGAGTGCTACTGATGCGACCGAACACTTTCGAGATCAGAAAGATCGCGAAGTGGAAAAGCTTTTCTGGTCGCAGTTTCACAATCCAGAGCGTCCACTGGCAGTGGACGATCGTTTGGCTCAATGGGACGAACTGAATAGGTTGTCCGGACTCGCCATGAAGTACGTCATGGGTCATCTGTGGCCGGGGAGATCGGAGCCGAAGAGTTATTTCATCTTGGTGCAGCAATTCCTTGACGCGGTGCCGTGTATTAATGCAATGAAGAGGTCAACATGCATAGAGGGCGCAAGGATGGCTCTTGCCTGTGTCAAGACATACTGGGCAGAGATGGAGACCACCGTTGTTGCGTCCTGAGATTCGGACAAAAGCCGAGTACCCTCCGAGCACTATTTTCAGGAAGTCCTTGAAGGCGCTCGTGTAATAGAGACGTAGTGCTCGAAAGATGCTATCTTATGATAGCACATGTAATTATAAAGTAATATTTTGATAAACTGTAGTGGCCTTTTTATACTTGTGCCTTCAAGTATTGGGGACACCTCCTGTGCGGCCATTTTAAGATATATATATATACAAAATCTGAAAGATGGCAGTCGTTGGCTTCAGCCCCCATGCACATAGTGCGGGGGTGCTCGCAGAAGACGCATTTTCGCACTTAACCCAACGTCTTGGTCCTATAAAGGAGGTGATAGCGCAGCGGGCCAGGCAACCGGACTATAATGCTTTAACACTTTCACTTAGCCATAGGAGCTTGATAGTGAGACTATTTAGGTAGCCTCTTGGTGGCGACTGCGCTCGCCCGAGTTCGGGGCACGTATGTGCCTGACCGGGAAGCGGCCCTTCGTTAAAGCGGAGGAATCCGATAGATTCCGATAGGTCATCGAGTGGCTGACCAGTCTCACGCTACATCATGACAGTCAGTTTTCGGCTTTCTCTACTGAGGTGCTCGCCCGGCCGAACCGGGGCACAATCGCAGTAGTTCTCCTCGTGCTACCTTAGCCGATAGAGCAGAACGTAAGGTAGACGAACTCAGGAGCCGGGCAACCCAACATTTGACCAAAGACATGATTCGGAGCTGATGCATATAATGCCAAAACTCGCGACGCCGAACACTCCCTAAGGTGTTCAGTCTTTATGAGTGCGGGCGAAACAACACTCTTTATTAAAAAAGCCCCTAGTGTCCAGGTACGGGCAAAAATTCTGACGTGGCCACATGCCAAGACGCCAGCCTCCTCCTATGGTTATATCAGAAAAACCAGGGGATGTGTATCAACAAGAGACAGTAAAAAAGGTTTACGTAGGGTCTTAATCCAAAAAGAATCCTTTAGGACGGGTCCTTACTGCACGTCTGCACCTGTGTCTCCGTTGTGCCGTATTCTAGACGGGCGCCGCACGACGTTCATCTGTAAAAGAGAGGAACTGAGTTGAAAACGGGTCGTGCCGAACAAAAGTTTAAAATAAACAAAGTATAAAGTAAAATATATAAAATTGAGCTTTATTGTCTCTTATTGTATATGCATGGAGCCCCTAGTGGGGGTATATGGCCACTAAGCCTGCATCAATGATGATTTTGTCCCGAACTCGTCTATCCGCGTTCGTGGTATTTAATGACCTATTTCGAAGTTTTTTGGCCGGTGAGGCCATTTTACTGTGGGGCTGTCAAAGCGGCCGCACAGTCCTCCGCTTGGGGAGGCGCACCTTAGTGCTTCCCATTCAAAGAGATGATGCCTCGTGGACCGGGCATCTTAAGCGCAAGAGATGCATAATGCGGTATTGCGTTAAAGCGGGTGAAAGCTTCGCGTCCCAGTAGTGCTTGATAGCGACTTGAGAACGGGACGATATGGAAGGTCAGCTTTTCGCGGCGGAAGTTATCGGAAGAGCCGAATATAACTTCAAGTCAGAGAAAACCCATACAATGGGTGTCCGGACCAGGTGTTACCCCTTGAAAGGAGGTTTTGCTGCGGCGGATTCTTGCTGGGTCTATCCCCATGTGATGGATTGTATCCTGATATATCAGGTTTAGTCCACTGCCGCCGTCCATAAGGACATTTGAAAACCGGAGTCCGCCAATTATTGGATCGAGTATCAAGGCAGTCCAGCCTGCATTCTTGATATTTCTAGAATAATCTAGCTGATCGAAGATGATTGGTTTTGACAACCTGTGGCGGGACCCTTTGGGGATAGCCGTGTGGTGCGTACCTTTATGGGCGCCGCATGTTTTGTTATGTGAAGTAAGTTCACTGTTTTTACTTCTTGTGGGAAGTTCTTTTGTTTCTTGGTGCTCTGCTTTTGGGGTTCGTCCTCGTCTTCGCTTGGTGTGTCGAGCCCCTTGTGTTCGGCATTGAGTCTGCCGGATTGTTTGAAAACCCAACAATCTCTGTGGGTATGGTTAGCAGGCTTCCCGGGAGTACTGTGTATCTGACATATCCTGTCCAAGATTTTATTTAAGTTGGATGGATCGTCCCTGTTATCCTGGAGGGGTGGTTTTGTCTGATTTTGTCGTGAACCTTTGAATCCGGCATTGACTGTCGTGCTCTTCGGACTTTTTTCCTTAGTCCGGCGACGGTCCTTGTTGCGTCGCAGTTTTCCATTTCCATCCCTAGTTTCGGATGTACTTGGGTCGTTGGGGCTGCACCTTGCCAACCAGCTGTCCTCTCCTGCACAAAAGCGGGTCATGAGGCTTGTTAGTGCGGCCATTCTTCTTGGCTTTTCTTTGCCGAGGTGTCTGGCGAGCCATTCGTCTCGGACGTTATGCCTGAAAGCTGCTAAGGCTTCGGCGTCCGGACAGTCGACTATCTGATTCTTTTTAGTGAGGAATCTATTCCAGAACTGCCGAGCTGATTCTTCGGGCTGTTGAGTTATGTGACTGAGATCGTCTGCATCCGGAGGGCGGACATAGGTCCCTTGAAAATTTGCTCGGAAAGCATCCTCGAGCTCTTCCCAACTTCCAATTGTGTTTTCAGGAAGGCTTTTAAGCCAATGCCGGGCTGGCCCTTTAAGTTTAAGGGGTAAATATTTTATGGCGTGGAGATCATCTCCTCTAGCCATGTGTATGTGGAGGATATAATCCTCGATCCAGACTCCAGGGTCTGTTGTTCCATCATATGCCTCTATGTTTACGGGTTTGAATCCCTCTGGAAATTCATAGTCCAGGACCTCATCGGTGAAACATAGGGGGTGTGCGGCGCCCCTGTATTTGGGTGTGCCGGATTCTGATGATGGCTTCATAGAGCTGCTTACGAGAGCTTGCTTTCTTGGCCCATAAATGGACCTGACTGGGCTATGATGCAAATCCTTAAGTGGGTCGAATGCCGATTTAGGTGCGGCGCCGCTTGCCGCTTTATGGGTCGTCTATCCGACCGTGTGGCTTTCTCATTTTTTGAATGCGAGGGCTCTAGGGCCTCTTCGTCGAATTCAGGCAGTAGCTTTCTTTTCGGATAGCTTTTAGTGTGGCGACTGTCGCCGTATTTATCTGCGGTATTGATTACTTTGCTCCATCTAATCCGGAGTGCATCTTCCGCTATTTTTAGCTTCCGCTTCTGCTTTTTTAGGCTGCGTGCAGTTGCAACGAGCCTCTCGTGGAGATTCTTCTGCTCCATGGGTTTATCCGGCGTGAGGTCGTCCGGAATGCCGTTTTCGCTGGAGGAGGGATGTTCGGTTTCTCTATCCGTGTTGCCCTGTTCGGACGGTTGCTCTAAGGCCTGCTCATCGTCTACCGGCTCGTCCTGCTCTATGGCTGGGTTTTATCGAGGCGGGGCTTGGGTCGGCGTTTATGCAGACGCTTTGATTGCTTTTCGGGGGGTCGATCTCCCGTTCCATCCCCTTTTTCCTCGTTGTCGCTTCCTTTAGGGGTATCCACCATGTACACATCGTGAGATGAGGTGGCTGTCCAATGCCCTATGGGTGTTGGTTCATCGGTATCTCCTGCATCGTCATCCATGCTGTCGATGTCTCCGGAGTCGAAGTTGAGCACGTCGTTTAAATTGTCGACCGTGGCTACCAAGTGGGTGGTGGGTGGGCTTTGAATTTCTTCATCGTCCGTATCCCATCCTCGCTGACCGCAGTTCGGCCAGGGCTCTCCTGATAAAGAGAGAGACTTGAGAGAATTTAGGATATCGCCAAAAGGCGAGTGCTGAAAGATGTCTGCGGCGGTGAACTCCATTATTGGCACCCAATCGGGTTCGATTGGCAGGGGCGCGGGGGGTTCGGAGTCCAGGGAGGAGTCCGGGTCCTCGGAGTCACGGGTCGTGCAGAGTGCGGGGCTAGCGTTCAGCTCGATCGCTTTCGGGATCGCAGCCCCCGAGGTGACGTCCAACCGCTCATCCTCGATTGGCGCAATAGGCTCCGAGTTAGGGGTCGGAACCGATGCGTGTGCGGCCTCCAGGACACTGTCTGGGGGGGGGGAGCTAGATCATGCCCCTCGAGGTAGTGCGGCGCGCTTGGCCGTGGCTCGAACTCGTCGAAGATCAAGTCTCCGCGGATGTCAGCCGTGTAGTTTAAGCTTCCAAACCTGACTTGATGGCCAGGGGCATAGCTTTCGATCTGCTCCAGGTGGCCGAGCGAATTGGCCCGCAGAGCGAAGCCGCCGAAGACGAAGATCTGTCCGGGGAGAAAAGTCTCACCCTGGACCGCATCGTTGTTGATGATCAAAGGAGCCATCGGGCCTAATGGCGACGACACAAAGGAACTCCCAATGAAAGCACCAATGTCGGTGTCAAAACCAGCGGATCTCGGGTAGGGGGTCCCGAACTGTGCGTCTAGGCCGGATGGTAACAGGAGGCAGGGAACACGATGTTTTACCCAGGTTCGGGCCCTCTTGACGGAGGTAAAACCCTACGTCCTGCTTGATTAAAATTGATGATATGGGTAGTACAAGAGTAGATCTACCACGAGATCAAGGAGGCTAAATCCTAGAAGCTAGCCTATGGTATGATTGTTGTATATGGAGTTGATTGCCTACGGACTACAACCCTCCGGTTTATATAGACACCGGATAGGGTTAGGGTTACATAGAGTCAGTTACAATGGTAGGAGATCTTGAATATCCGCATCGCCAAGCTTGCCTTCCACGCTAAGGAAAGTCCCGTCCGGATATGGGACGAAGTCTTCAATCTTGTATCTTCACAGTCCAGGAGTCCGACTGAAGGTATAGTCCGGCTACCCGAACACCCCCTAATCCAGGACTCCCTCAATGGGGTTTATTTCATATTGCATGAATTTATCTCTCTACATCATGTCATCTTGCTTAAGGTGTTACTCTGTTTTTAACTTAATACTCTAGATGCATGCTGGATAGCGGTCGATGAGTGGAGTAACAGTAGTAGATGCAGAATCGTTTCAGTCTAATTGTCACGGATGTGATGCCTATATACATGCTCATGCCTAGATATTCTCATAACTATGCTCAATTCTGTCAATTACTCAACAGTAATTTGTTCACCTACCGTAGAATACTTATGCTCTTGAGAGAAGCCACTAGTGAAACCTATGGCCCCCGGGTCTATGCTCATCATATCAATCTCCATCACTTTAATATTGCTTTGCTTTCTACTTTGCTTTTAATTTTTACTTTGCATCTTTATACCAAAAATATTATATCTATCAGATCTCACTCTCGTAAGTGACCGTGAAGGGATTGACAACCCCTAATCGCGTTGGTTGCGAGTAGCTATCGTTTTGTGCAGGTACGATGGACTTGAGCGTGGCCTCCTACTGGATTGATACCTTGGTTCTCAAAAACTGAGGGAAATACTTACGCTAGTCTGCTGCATCATCCCTTCCTCTCCGGGGAAAACCAACGCAAGCTCAAGACGTAGCAAGAAGGATTTCTGGCGTCGTTGCCGGGGAGTCTACGCAAAAAGTCAACATACCAAGTACCTATCACAATCTCTATCTCTCACACTACATTATTTGCCATTTGCCTCTCGTTTTCCTCTCCCCCCAATTCACCCTTGTCGTTTTATTCGCCCTCTCTCTCTCTATCCTCCCTCTCTATTTACCTCTTTTGCCCCTTTGCTCTTGTTTGCTTGTGTGCTAGTTTGCTTGTTTGTCGAGATGGCTCAAGATACTACTAAATTGTGTGACTTCACCAATACCAATAATAATGATTTCCTTAGCACTCCGATTGCTCCTCTTAACGATGCTGAATCTTGTGAAATTAATACTGCTTTGTTGAATCTTGTTATGAAAGATCAATTCGCCGGCCTTCCTAGTGAAGATGCCGCTACTCATCTGAATAGCTTCATTGATTTATGTGATATGCAAAAGAAAAAAGATGTCAATAATGATGTCGTTAGATTGAAGCTATTTCTTTTTCGCTTAGAGATCGTGCTAAAGCTTGGTTTTCGTCTTTGCCTAAGAATAGTATTGATTCATGGAACAAGTGCAAAGATGCTTTTATCTCAAAGTATTTTCCTCCCGCTAAGATCATCTCTCTTAGAAACGATATTACGAACTTTAAACAACTTGATCATGAACATGTTGCACAAGCTTGGGAGAGAATGAAATTAATGATACGTAATTTCCCTACTCATGGTTTGAATTTGTGGATGATCATAAAATTTTTTATTCCGGATTGAATTTTGCTTCTAGAAATCTTTTAGATTCGGCCGCGGGAGGCACTTTTATGGAAATCACTTTAGGAGATGCTACTAAACTCCTAGATAATATTATGGTTAATTATTCTCAATGGCATACTGAAAGATCTTCTAATAAAAAAGTGCATGCGATAGAAGAAATCAATGTGTTGAGTGGAAAGATCGATGAACTTATGAAATTATTTGCTACTAAGAGTGTTTCTTCTAATCCTAATGATATGCCTTTGTCCACTTTGATTGAGAATAACAATGAATATATGGATGTGAATTTTGTTGGTAGGAATAATTTTGGTAACAATGCTTATAGAGGGAATCTTAATCCTAGGCCATATCCTAGTAATCCTTCTAATAATTATGGGAATTCCTACAACAACTCATATGGAAATTATAATAAGATGCCCTCTGAATTTGAGAATAGTGTTAAAGAGTTTATGAATTCACAAAAGAATTTTAATGCTTTGCTTGAAGAGAAATTGCTTAAAGTTGATGATTTGTCTAGAAACGTTGATAGAATTTCTCTTGAGGTTGATTCTTTAAAGCTTATATCTATTCCTCCTAAGGATGATATCAATGAGTCTCTCAAAGCCATGAGAATTTCCATTGATGAGTGCAAGGAAAGAACCGCTAGGACACGTGCTTCCAAAGATGCCTTTATTAAAGCGTGTTCCTCCAATTCCTATGAAAATCAAGATGAAGATCTAAAAGTTATTGATGTGTCCCCTATTAAATCTTTGTTTTGCAATATGAATCTTGATTAAACTGAATATGATCTTCCTTTACCTAGAAGGCATTCTAAAAATTCGGAGTATTTAGATATTAATGATGAAATTGATGAAAGTAGGATTGAAAGAAATAAAAATCTAGATGTTACTAAACCCACTATATTGGATTTCAAGGAATTTAATTATGAAAGTTGTTCTTTAATTGATTGTATTTCCTTGTTGCAATCCGTTCTAAATTCTCCACATGCTTATAGTCAAAATAAAGCCTTCACCGAACATATTGTTGATGCCTTGATGTATTCTTATGAAGAAAAACTTGAGTTGAAAGTTTATATCCCAAGAAAACTCTATGATGAGTGGGAACCAACTATTAAAATTAAAATTAAAGATCATGAGTTTTATGCTTTGTGTGATTTGGGTGCTAGTGTCTCTACTATTCCCAAGACTTTGTGTGATTTGCTAGATTTCTGTAATTTTGATGATTGCTCTCTAAACTTGCATCTTGCGGATTCCACTATTAAGAAACATATGGGAAGGATTAAGGATGTTCTTATTGTTGCAAATAGGAATTATGTGCCCGTAGATTTCATTGTTCTTGATATAGATTGCAATCCTTCTTGCCCTATTATTCTTGGTAGACCTTTCCTTAGAACGGTTGGTGCGATTATTGATATGAAGGAAGGGAATATTTGATTTTAATTTCCATTAAAAAAGGGCATGGAACACTTTCCTAGAAAGAAAATAAAATTTCCATACGAAACTATCATGAGAGCCACTTATGGATTGCCTACCAAAGATGACAATACCTAGATCTATCCTCGCTTTTATGCCTAGCCAGGGGCGTTAAACGATAGCGCTTGTTGGGAGGAAACCCAATTTTATTTTTATTCCTTGCTTTTTTCTCCTGTTTAGTAATAAATAAATTATTTAGCCTCTGTTTTTGTTGTGTTTTTTGTGTTTAATTAGTGTTTGTGCCAAGTAGAACCGTTGGGAAGACTTGGGGAAAGTCTTGTTGAACTTGCTGTAAAAAACAGAAACTTTAGCGCTCATGAGAACTGCTTTCATTTTTATTTGAAGAGTGCTATTTAGTTAATTCTTTTTTGCAGATGATTAATAGATAAATTCCTCACGTCCAGAAATTTATTTTAGAATTTTTGGGGTTCCATATCTTGAGGTAGCTACAGATTACTACAGACTGTTCTGTTTTTGACAGATTCTGTTTTTCGTGTGTTGTTTGCTTATTTTGATGAATCTATGGCTAGTAAAATAGTTTATAATCTATAAAGAAGTTGGAATACAGTAGGTTTAACACCAATATAAATAAATAATGAGTTCATTACAGTACCTTGAAGTGGTCTTTTGTTTTCTTTCGCTAACGGAGCTCACGAGTTTTCTATTTTGAGTTTTGTGTTGTGAAGTTTTCAAGTTTTGGGTGAATTCTTTTGATGGATCATGGAACAAGGAGTGGAAAGAGCCTAAGCTTGGGGATGCCCATGGCACCCCCAAGATAATCCAAGGACACCAAAAAGTCAAAGCTAGGGGATGCCCCGGAAGGTATCCCCTCTTTCGTCCACTTCCATCGGTAATTTACTTGGAGCTATATTTTTATGCACCAACATGATATGTGTTTTGCTTGGAGCGTCTTGTATTATTTGTGTTTTTGTATCTTAGTATGCCACAATCATCCTTGCTGTACACACCTTTTTAGAGATCCATACATGAATTAAAATTTGATAGAATACTCTACGTGCTTCACTTATATCTTTTGAGCTAAGTAGTTTTGCTCTATGTGCTTCACTTATATCTTTTGAGCATTATAATTTTGTTCTATGTACTTCACTTAGATCTTTTAGAGTACGGTGGTGGATTTTTTTAAAGAAACTATTGATCTCTCATGCTTCACATAAATTATTTTGAGAGTCTCTTAATAGCATGGTAATTTGCTTAATAATAGTATGCTTGGTATTCAAAATTTGTGAAACTTTCTTTTGGGTGTGTTGAATACTAAGAAAACATTGAAGCATGATAATTGTTTTGAGATATGGAGGTGATAATATTAAAGTCATGCTAGTTGAGTAGTTGTGATTTTAAAGAATACTTGTGTTAAAGTTTGTGATTCCTGTAGCATGCACGTATGGTGAACCGTTATGTGATGAAGTCGGAGCATGATTTATTTATTGATTGTCTTCCTTATGAGTGGCGGTCGGGGACGAGCGATGGTCTTTTCCTACCAATCTATCCCCCTAGGAGCATGCGCATAATACTTTGCTTTGATAACTTCTAGATTTTTGCAACAAGTATATGAGTTCTTTATGACTAATGTTGAGTCCATGGATTATACGCACTCTCACCCTTCCACCTTTGCTAGCCTCTCTAATACTGCACACTTTTCGCCGGTATCATACACCTACCATATACCTTCCTCAAAACAGCCACCATACCTACCTATTATGGCATTTCCATAGCCATTCCGAGATATATTGCCATGCAACATTCCACCGTTCCGTTTATCATGACACACTCCATCATTGTCATATTGCATATCCCGGTACACCGCCGGAGGCATTCATATAGAGTCATATTTTGTTCTAAGTATTGAGTTGTAAGAAAAATAAAAGTGTGATGATCATAATTATTAGAGCATATTCCCAGTGAGGAAAGAAAGATGGAGACTATGATTCCCCCATAAGTCGGGATGAGACTCCGGACGAAAAAAAGAGGCCAAAGAAGCCCAAATAAAAAGAGGCCATAAAAAGGAGAAAAGGCCCAAATAAAAAAATTGATGAGAGAAAAAGAGAGAAGGGACAATGTTACTATCCTTTTACCACACTTTTGCTTGAAAGTAGCACCATGATCTTCATAGTAGAGAGTCTCTCATGTTATCACTTTCATATACTAGTGGGAATTTTTCATTATAGAACTTGGCTTGTATATTCCAATGATGGGCTTCCTCAAATTGCCCTAGATCTTCATGAGCAAGCAAGTTGGATGCACACCCACTTAGTTTATTTTTGAGCTTTCATATACTTATAGCTCTAGTGCATCCGTTGCATGGCAATCCCTACTCAATCACATTGATATCTATTGATGGGCATCTCCATAGCCCGTTGATACGCCTAGTTGATGTGAGACTATCTTCTCCTTTTTGTCTTCTCCACAACCACCATTCTATTCCACCTATAGTGCTATGTCCATGGCTCATGCTCATGTATTGCGTGAAGATTGAAAAAGTTTTGAAAAAGTTAGACTATGAAACAATTGCTTGGCTTGTCATCGGGGTTGTGCATGATTTAAATATTTTGTGTGGTGAAGATAGAGCATAGCCAGACTATATGATTTTGTAGGGATAACTTTCTTTGGCCATGTTATTTTGAGAAGACATAATTGCTTTATTAGTATGCTTGAAGTATTATTATTTTTTATGTCAATACAAACTTTTGTCTTGAATCTTTCAAATCTTAATATTCATACCACAATTAAGAAGACTTGCATTGAAATTATGCCAAGTAGCACTCCGCATCAAAAATTCTCTTTTTATCATTTACCTACTCGAGGACGAGCAGGAATTAAGCTTGGGGATGCCTGATACGTCTCCAACGTATCTATAATTTTTGATTGCAACATGCTATATTATCTACTGTTTTGGACTATATTGGGCTTTATTTTCCACTTTTATATTATTTTTGGGACTAACCTATTAATCGGAGGCCCAGCCCAGAATTGTTGTTTTTGCCTATTTCAGTGTTTCGAAGAAACGGAATATCAAACGGAGTCCAAATGTAATAAAACCTTCGGGAACGTGATTTTCTCACCGAACGTGATCCAGGAGACTTGGACCCTGCTCCAAGGAACAAAAGAGGCGGTCACGAGGGTGGGGGGCACCCCCCCTAGGGCGCGCCCCCTGCCTCGTGGGCCCCTTGGTGCTCCTCCGGCGTACTTCTTCCTCCTATATATACACACGTACCCCCAAATGATCAGAACAGGAGCCAAAAACCTAATTCCACCGCCGCAACTTTCTGTATCCACGAGATCCCATCTTGGGGCCTGTTCCGGAGCTCCGCCGGAAGAGGGCCGTCATCACGGAGGGCTTCTACATCATCCTAGCCTCTCCGATGAAGTGTGAGTAGTTTACCTCAGACCTTCGGGTCCATACTTAGTAGCTAGATGGCTTCTTCTCTCTCTTTGAATCTCAATACAAAGTTCTCCCCCTCTCTTGTGGAGATCTATTCGATGTAATCTTCTTTTTGCTGTGTGTTTGTTGAGACCGATGAATTGTGGGTTTATGATCAAGTCTATCTATGAATAATATTTGAATCTTCTCTGAATTCTTTTATGTATGATTGGTTATCTTTGCAAGTCTCTTCGAATTATTCGTTTGGTTTGGCCAACTAGATTAGTAGTTCTTGCCATGGGAGAAGTGCTTAGCTTTGGGTTCGATCTTGCGGTGTCCTTACCCAGTGACAGAAGGGGCAGCAAGGCACGTATTGTATCATTTCCATCGAGGATAACAAGATGGGGTTTATTTCATATTGCATGAATTTATCTCTCTACATCATGTCATCTTGCTTAAGGCGTTACTCTGTTTTCAACTTAATACTCTAGATGCGTGCTGGATAGCGGTCGATGAGTGGAGTAATAGTAGTAGATGCAGAATCATTTCGGTCTACTTGTCACGGACGTGATACCTATATACATGATCATGCCTTGATATTCTCATAACTATGCTCAATTCTGTCAATTGCTCAATAGTAATTTGTTCACCCACCGTAGAATACTTATGCTCTTGAGAGAAGCCACTAGTGAAACCTATGGCCCTCGGGTCTATTCTCATCATATCAATCTCCATCACTTTAATCTTGCTTTCCTTTCTACTTTGCTTTTACTTTTTAATTTGCATCTTTATACCAAAAATACCAAAAATATTATATCTATCAGATCTCACTCTCGTAAGTGACCGTGAAGGGATTGACAAACCCTAATCGCGTTGGTTGCGAGTAGCTATCGTTTTGTGTAGGTATGAGGGACTTGAGCGTGGCCTCCTACTGGATTCATACCTTGGTTCTCAAAAACTGAGGGAAATACTTACGCTAATCTGCTGCATCATCCCTTCCTCTTCGGAGAAAACCAACGCAAGCTCAAGACGTAGCATCAAGTTTAAGGAATTTGACCAGGGGTGTCTTGAGCAATTTCACTAAGCGGTCTTTGACTTAGGTTCCAGAGTTGTATATATTGAAAATCCACACAATTGAGAAATATTGAGGAAAAACGTTGCTTAGAGGAACAAATCAAGAACATATGTAAGTGTGGTGTTTAAGAGTGTGGAAGTTGAAGAATAAACACCTTTTGAAGTTTTTTTGGAAATCATTGGAATCAACAAGGGCAGTAAAAATAAATTTTATTTACCCTTGACGAAGAACACGACGAACTGGGAGTTGAAGTTGAGAAGTTCGTCCGTTCAGATCTTCCACGCCCTAACTTGGCGGCGGAAGACAGCTACGGCGGCGACGGAGTGAAGATTTCCGTGGCCGGCGCGAGTACGATGGCGACGAGGTCGAGGCAGTGAATCTCTTCCTCACCGGCGACGATGGAAAGTAGCGGCGGCGCTAGGTCAAAGAGCTCGAGCGAGGGGGTGAGGTTGAGTGGGGTAAATGAGGTCAAAGGAGGTTGAGGGGTATTTATAGCCGAGGTGAAAAACCGTTCGTCCAAGGAAAATAGACGAACGTGCCCCTAACCCTTCTCATCCTAGCGACATGTGTCACCCACGTACTGTGAAGTGGAGATCGTGTGAGTTCGTGGGTGAATAGAATAATCTCATCGTGGGATGCGGAACGGTTAGAGCGACAAAAGCCAAAAATTTAGATAAGAATATTTTGAAGTTTCCTTTGCAAATTTTTCAGCCGACATGGACACAATGAAGATTTTGAACGGGTTTCAAATAGAACGCCATGAAGAATTTGTGAATAGACTGGGTTGAGTTTAGCATAGAGGGGGATGCGTCCGATCACATTCACTTAGCAGAAAAGTCAACTTGAAGAATTAGCAATAAGTGAATGCTGTAGATGTCACACCCTAGCTAGTTCAAGCATTAGAGTGTGCATCATGTTTAAATTTCTCTTAAATTTGAAATGGGGATGACAGAACCCCCAGCACCCCCCTGGAACAACTAGGGTTTACTAAAAACTTTTTCAATGAACCTGAAATGCCCTTCTAAAAAGCCCACCCTTTTTGTTTTGGGTTAAAACCTTTGACAAAAATGGTGCACATTTTTCTAGGACAACATAAGGTCATTGGATTAATTCTTATAGTATTTGCATTTGGGCATTTAAATGCTATAAAATATTTTAAGTGCTCAAATAATCATAAACTAAAATGTTTGCTGTTGGATATATTCTAAGCAGTGGCCATGATTAATTTTATGATTTTTGGAAATGCCCTGGCATTTTTAATAAAGCCCTGAAGTTACAGAAATAATAGAATAAATGAAAAACAGAAAAGGAGAGAGAGAACAGAGACTTACCTGGCGCAGCCCACTTGGCCCACCGGCTCGGCCCAGTCCACTGGCTCCTGCCAGTCGTCCTCCTCCTCTCGCCAGGAGGACGAGAAGCGCGTGGCCGGCGCCCGCGGCCACACGCCGGCCACCTCCTGCTTCCGCCGACGCCCCGGACGCACCTACGAGTGCCACACACTCCCCCACGTCCCCCTCTCATTCTCCCCACTCTCCCCGTGGCCTCTCCCCACTACTAGGGAAAACCTTATACATAGAATCTTAGCAGCAGCGTGGTATAAAAACAAACGCTACTGCTAATTAGCAGCAACGAGCTTTAGAAAAGAGCGCTGCTAATGACTGAGTAGCAGTAGCGCTCTAGGTGAAAAGAGCGCTACTACTATAATTGCCACGATGTTGCCTCCAGGCTAGATATAGTAGTAGCGCCCTTCCCGTGGACGCGCTACTGCTAAAGAACTTAGTAGCAGCGGTTTTGCTCAAAACTCGCTGCTGGTAAGTATGACCGAAACTAATTAAATTTAGTACCATACTGCTAAGCGAACAAGGTGTTTACCACCTTAAATATGTTGCTTCTCAACCTATCTCGAGCACTTGGTCTTCATTGAACTATATGTGTATGATTTGTGGATGAAATATGAATCCTCGCCTGTGCCTATACAGGTATAGTGAGGATTCATGTTGACTATTTAGATTATACACAAAAAGATCAATGATGACCAATGTATATTTTTGATGTTTTTACTAAACAAAAGAAATAACTTCTTCCATTAGCAGTACTGGTTTTTCCCAAAACGCGCTGTAGATAAGTTAGCTATAGCGCGTTTTCTGTACGTGCGCTACTGCTAGTTCGAGTTAACCACCCCCCGCATCAAAATTTCGCTAAGTCCTCCTTTCCTCCCCACCGGCCTGGTCCCCTACTCCCTGTCGCCGCCGCCCGAGCCCGAGCGCCCCTGCGCCCTCACCGCCGCCGCCGCCCGGCCTCAACCTCACCGCCGCCGCTCTCGACCACACTGTCGCCGCCCTCGACCTCACCGCCGCCGCCCTCGACCGAGCCCGCCGCCCAGGACCGCCACCCTCCCGATCCCGAGCCCGCCCTCGCCACCCCTCCGTCGCCGAGCACCTCCCCGCCACCGTCTCTCCCTCTGTAAGCCCCCAGCCCTCCCCAACCCCCTCTCTCTTTTCTTAGTTAGTAGATGATTTTAGTAGTAGTAGATGCTAATTTAGGGTTCATAGATAATGATTTTTAGAAGTAGTGGATAGATGTTAATTAGTAGTAGATGTATAATTAGCAGTAGTACATGTTAATTAGTAGTAGATGTAGTAGTTAGATGTTAATTAGTAGTAATAGATGTGCTAGTTTCTTTCTATTTATAGTAAGTTTATATTTAGTAAGAACTAGTTGAATTAATAGAACTAGTTTAGTTTTAGTTGAACTAGTTAAGTTTTAGTTGAACTAGTATAGTAAGTAAATTAATAACTAGTTGAACTACATTTTTAGAAAGAACTAGTTTTTTTCTTTTTATACTAAGTTTATATTTAGTAAGAACTAGTTGAATTAATAGAACAAGTTCAACATGCCATATTTGGTGTTATTTTTTAGTTTAAGCAATTATTTCATGTTTTGGTTACACCTCCAAGTGGACTATGTTTTGCCGGAGTGTTGATTAATTTCCCTTCCGGCAAATTTCAGGCACTCGATATGTCCTTTTTTAGCAAAGGTCATGCCAGATTTTTTCGTGAATTCTGGCATGACTTGTGCTAGAATATGTGGGAAATATCGAGTGGCCTAGATTTTCTTTGAAAAATAATGATCTAATTTAGGTTTTTTAGTACATATATTTAATTGTACAAGTTTAATCTTTGAATTATGAACGTAGGAAATGTCGTACTCGGACGATGACAGTCTCCCGGGGGAGTGCAGCTGGTGCCACGACGATCGAGGTATGTGCGAGAGGTTCGTTGAGCTGGACGAAGTTCGGCGCTTTAGCATTAAGCTCGAGGAGACCTTCGATGTTGAAACGGTACGCAACAACGACAAGTGTTTTTGTCGTAATTAAGCATGACTTCAACTATTTCAACGTCTAATTTTCATCTTTTACAATTCGACTAGCTTATCCCATGCCATGCAAGACGCTATGTCTTGGAGAGGATGGGTTTTGAAGACCATGAAAATTTTCAAACAAAGAAAATACACCTAAGGACCCATCATGATATCTATTTTGAAGTAAATCTGTATAATTCTCAGAGCGTAACCCATTTTGGTTGTCAAAATTGGGAAGCACTTTGCAAAATGTATGGTTTTTAGGAGGGTATGAATGTCACCACGGATCTGGGTCATCCTGACATCAAGCAAGACAATATGGACATTTGTGTCCTTGTTGATACGCTTCCGATTCTACCGCAATGTTAGTTTCTCAAACATAGCTATTAACTAATTTATATTGTTTATTTCAAAATAGTTGACAGCTTATTTCCATTGACAGCTTATTTTGAATCTTCAAAGAATGTGCAGAAGATGGTAGACAAAACCCACTACACTGATGGCTCCGAATTAACTTATAAGGAGAAAAATCATCTGATTGCTTATTGTACTTTTTTTGAGAATTACAATACCTATTATCGAACTCCTCCAAATTATGGTGAATATGTGCCACTAGTGCACGTGTTGAACCACGATAACTTCTATGGAGATACCCTAGTAAGATATTTTACTATTACGACATCCGTGCATCTTTTGCATACTTCTAAAACTAGTACATCATTGCTAACTACGAAGTTATTACTATGTTTTTCAACAGCAAATCCCGATGGATTGTGTGCCTCATCTGATGTATTACAATGGTCGCCTTGAAGTTCTGAACCTACAGCCAGGTCATCCTACGGATCTCACTTGTGCATATCGAATTTCTGAAACCGGTGAACACATGCTAATCAAAGAGTGGAAAAAATGTTTGGACATTCGTAAGGAGGTTCTTGGAAGCAACATTAAGCGAAAGGCAAGAATTGGAGACAGGATAATTTGCATTCTCCATAATGGAGAGCGAGGGGCTATCTTGTTTTTTGCTATTTTACCTTAGAGAATATAGTAGGTCCTAAGAGAATGTAGTAGGTCCTATGAGGTACAATATGTTTATTATGTGATACAATGCGTTAGAGTTGAAGATGTCAGGAGTACTTGTGATTACGTCTAGTGACCAATGATATGATGATGATGATGATGATAAGTTGTTAAAGATATGTTGATGATGATATTTATTATATCATTGGGTGAAAGAACCGCGGATTAGTTTCAAGTGGATGTCCGTCCACTTGAAACTAGTCCACACGGTTCTTTCACCCTGTGATGTAATAACTCATTATGATGTAAAAACAATTTGTAAATTCCTGTTGTATGAAAATTTGTGTAAAGGTGTACGAATACAACATGAAATAAAAAAGAAATAAAATACGAAATAATAGTAGCAGCGCGGGCAGAGAGAAGCGCTACTACTAATTACCAGCAGCGCTCCTCCTGGAACTCGCTGCTACTAAGTCGATTTAGCCGTAGCATGGGTGGAGGCACGCTACTGCTATTCGTTAGCTGTAGAGCCTTATCAGTAGCGCACCACCCCGCGCTACTGATAGGTCTAAAACCCGCGCTGCTGCTAGCCTTTTCCCTAGTAGTGCCCCCCTCTCTGGCTCTCTCCCCATTCCCTGCCGAGCGCAGCCGTCGCCGCCGACAAGCTCCACCGCAGCCACCGCCGTCCACTCGTTGCCTCGCCGTGCCAAGAAGTTCCACCGTCGTCTGCTACTTCGCCTCGACCCATCCCCGAGCGCTCGCTCACCCCGGAGACGCTGCACCGAGCTCGTCTTCAACCTCGGTCGCCGGAGATCCCCCTCGCCGCCCGCTCGCTCCAGCTCTCCCCCGAGCTCGCCGTTCGCTCCCCTGCAACCGCAGTGAGCTACTGACCCGTTTCCCCCTCTCCCCGCGCTCGTCCGTGTCCTCTAACCACCATGGCCATCGGAGCCGAAGCTCGCCGCCGCCACCGCACGTCGCCGTCGTGGCCACAGCCACGTTGGGTCGCAACCGAGCATGTCTTCGTCTTCAACGCACTCGTAGGAGCCCGTAGCACCACCGCACACCCCTCGCCGTGCCTGCTAGCGACTAGTTCAACCTCGCCCGAACTCCGGCCGCCGTGGACGTGCTCGCCGCCGTCGTCTCCGGCCACCCCAGCTCCACCTACTGCCACCACTCGACGAGGCTCACTCCCCGCATCACGTATATGGTCTCCGCCATCCTTTTGGTCGCCGGAGTGCAAAACCCGAGCCCTCCGCTGCGTCTGGCCTCGCCGGCGGCTAAACGCCAGCGAGTTTGACCCCTTTGACCGTGGACTAACGCGTGGGCCCAGGTTGACTCCCCCCTGAGCCTATGACAGCTGGGGTCGGCCTGCTAATTAGTTTAGGATTAGTGTTAACTAATTTTAATTAGTTTAGTCACTGACATGTGGGCCCAGGCCCCACTGACAGTTTATTAGTACTAATCTAATCCTGTTAATTAGCTGAGACACTAACAGACAGGGCCCACTAGTCAGGTTTGACCTGGCCGACCCAGTTGACCCGCTGACGTCACACCTATGTCATGCTGACGCAGTAATTCAATTACTGGAATTATTCTTATATAGGAAATTCCAGAAAATAGCCAAAACTTCTAAAAATAATAGAAAATCAACCATAGCTCCAAATCCAACAAATTATATGTGAAAAATGATCAGAAAAATTCAATCTATCGATGAGTAATGGTTTCATGCATGACAAAACAAGTTAACCTTGCTGTTTAAGCAGAATAAGATAATGCACTAATAAGGCCATGTTAAATGAGCTAACATTTGAATCTTTGATTCAAATGAGCTCATTCCTTTCTGTTTTAGCTTGCATTAGGCCAAGACACTTTCATTTTGTCATGTCATAGCATGCATCATATTGTTGCATATTGTCATGTGTTGATCATGTTCGATGTGTCTTTCATGGTAGGTTCTGCCTCTGAGGATAACCCCGAGTATCCGTCTGAAGGGCAGTACCCTACTACCACTACAACAGGCAAGGAACCCATTGATCATTCCGATACAAACCCATGTTCTCGCCTCTGCTCTTGTTTACTGCATTAAGACAACGCGATTCAAACGGCTGTGTGCTACGGTAGTTGAACCCTTATCCTCTGCATGACCTGTCATTGCCACAGTAAATAGATGAAACCCACTAGCATGTGTAGGAGTTGATTGAGCCATGTTTGTGTTTCCTACCTTGCTATGCCTGCTATGCTTAGAGTTGTGTCAGGTCTGGTTCATCTAGGTGATGGGCTAGAGTGAAATGATTATGTCAGTAATGTGAGGGATGTGTTGAACATGATTTGGTAAAGGTATCGATGAGAGGCCATGTAGGAGTACATGCCCACTTCCATGGTAATTCAAACTCCGGGTTCCAAATGGCAAACCTCTAGAGTAAGCCATGGGAACAAAATTCTTGTTGATAGACTTGTCTTCCTTGCATCCTTAATAGCTCTCAAGTCCTCAGACATAAACATCATTTTGGGTATGGACTGGATGTCGACTCATTATGCTAAGATTGATTATGCCACAAGAACTGTTCAACTTACTCATCCATCGGGCAGGACAGTCAATGTCTTAACTCGAGTGGGCAAGCGCCAGCTTTACTCCCTAAATGTCAACCCCCTTCCACACTGATGGTGTCCTGGACTAGGGGGTACTCATCACATCGTCTCCCGATCAGTTGGATTGGGCCGAGGACCCCTATGGCCGCATACTCATGGGCCAGTTCGGACAGCTGCCGTATATAAGGAAGATTCCACAAGACTTGGCGATCAAGACAAGGACTCCACCCCACCGGCGTATTCGGCTAGGACTCTTGTTATCCTAGGCCTCTGGTGCATTATATAAACCGAGGCCAGGCTAGTCGATAGATATACACATCCACAATCATACCATAGGCTAGCTTCTAGGTTTAGCCTCCTGGATCTCGTGGTAGATCTACTCTTGTACTACCCATATCATCAATATTAATCGAGCAGGAGTAGGGTATTACCTCCATCGAGAGGGCCCGAACCTGGGTAAAAACATCGTGTTCCTTGTCTCCTGTTACCATCCGGCCTTGACGCACAGTTCGGGACCCCCTACCCGATATCCGCCGGTTTTGACACCGACATTGGTGCTTTCATTGAGAGTTCCGCTGTGTGATCGACAAAAGGATCGATGGCTCGCCTGCAGATCAACTGCGACTTCAGCGTCTTCGTCACCAGTTCGACTGGTCACCTTGGTTCGAACAAGAATTGCACCCCGTGTTCGGATCACCATGTTCGGACGAGGGCCTTCATCAAACATCAACTCCGATCTCTATCAAGATCACGGAGGAATTATCTATGGAGCTCGGGGGCTCAACGTCAACATTGCCCTCAAGCGACCGTGCTGTTTTTCTAGACAGCAAACTCGTATCTGCCACCACCACCTCCTTGAGTATCGCTTTGATGATCGCTTTGGTGGAATTGTGCGGAATTGAGTCTACAACAACCCTGGAAAATTTCGTCGAGTTCCGATGGAGGAATCTCTGGCAATCCACGATATACCGGAGCCCTGTCAAATCTGGACGGGAATTTGGATGAGTTTAGGGCGTGGTGTCCAGCTTCTATCTCGAACATTCTTTGAAATATCCAACCGTTGATCCGCTGCGGAATTCCTGTATCTACCACATCTCAAAATTTCAGCTCGATCCGACCATCCAAACTCCGGGAACCTTCCGATTAGTGCTTCACTTTTCGGATCTGTTTTCTGTGCGAAAACGAATCCGACCCGAGTTCATCTTTTTTATGAACGGGATTTCGGACATCCCTTTTAAAGGAAGTTTTGTATGGGGTATTGTGTTTTGTTCCCGAACACATCCCACTAACTTTAAGATCTTTTGAACATGATCTTCAACATCATGCTGGTATCAAACCAGTCCGGTAATATTACTCCACGGTTGCCGACCTGCGCTAGACACGGCGTCACTTTGTTGAGCCGAGCTCAACTTCTTCGGATCATCATCTTGACAAGCCGAACAAGAGTCCGGCATCGCGAAGGATAAATCATCACCAACATCGCCGCCCCACGGATTACACGGAGCAGGCATACCGGCATCGCCGCACGGTCGCTTCATCAAGCCGGCATCGACCATGTCACAACCTGTATCGACAGGGCCGCGCTATTGCTTCTTCAAGCCGGTGTCCATCACGCCGACCTACTTCGACTCATCGGCTGATGTCGAGGCTTCGACATCTTGGCTGGACCGGGGGCTTCGCCATCTCTTCATCAACCTACTCCGGACACTTCGACGTCACTAGCCGACCAGCTCCGTCACGTTAGCTGGACCGAGTGCTTTGCCTCGGCGAGCCAACCTTTACCAGCATTGCCATGCCGTCGTTTTATCGCCCATCAGGCAATGGGTGTGCGGAGCGAGTCCCAATTTTGGGAATCGCCTTCCTTCAGAGTGCTACAACAAGTAAACCAGGTGCTATTAATCCCAGTATTTTTTGCTTGTCTGGGTTCATTTTTCCCAAGGAATTATTACTCTGGTTTGTCCATGATATGTACACAGGTCTATCAAATGGTGACCGCATTAACGACGGTCGCATGGTGGTTCGATCAATTTCCGTACATAGTCCGTCGAACGCCGCATCCGGAGCTCGGACCGACCTGTGAATTCAGGCTTTGCCACGCCTTTACTACATCACGCCGACGCCCTGCATCGACATTGACTTCGGCGCCAGGCCATATTTCTTTTATTACTCACTTTGCATAAATTATTTATTATGCAACTTTTTTTTAATTATAATTATTACTATTGTCTCCGGTTGGCACTATTTTTTGTGCACAGGAAAATGATCCGGGGACTTCGGCGTCACTCTGCTGGTCTGCATTGACCGTGCTATGTCACCACTTAGGCGTGTAGAGCTCTCCGCTCCGCCACCTCGGGACCAGCTTGGGGGTTGGAACCTTGCCCCGCATCAAGCTCGGATCACGTCATCAATACCGAACACATTAACCAGCTAAGTCGCTTTCATGCTCAAAGCTTTAATTTCTAATTTGTGCTCGGTTCGACCAAGCATTATACTTTTTTGGAAAAAAGTTTCTTGTAAAAAATTTCCTTGTCCAAACTTTGTTTGTGACGCATAAATTCAAATACCCCGTTTACTTGGGGGCTTCCTTTATGAAGCTTTTCCTGTTGCATATGATTATACTTGTACGGCTTCGTTCCTTGTTCGTGTATTACGCCACAATATGCACCATATTGACTTAAGAGATTTGCAAGCTGGGTTGCCTCGCTCCTGTGTTTACCCCTATGTTCCTGATTGTTCGGCTAAGGAGTAAAGGGAGCACCTCTGCGATTGTCACGATCGGGTCAACCGAGCCAGACCTCAGACTGGGTGAAGCCGAAAGCTAGCGCTCTTATAGTTTTCAATGATGGTCGGCACACAACGGAACTCATGAGTACAAAAAATCTATTGCACAAGTCTCATAATAACAATGAGCAACGAAGAAAGGTATCGGTGGGGGTACTATTTTCTTCGAAGATGCTTCTTACACTTCACGGTAATATAGCATAAGTTCCCTGAGCGTGCTTTGTCTGTTACAGCCTTATGGCCTGATTGCCTGGTTATTGGAAACACCGTCGATATTCTCGACCGATGGAGTACATAACACTTTTCGGTCCTTGACCGAAGAGGGAGAAGCTGACGGTTAGTTAAGACGCGTTTAAAGTTCGGTTGAACATAGATATGATATAAGTACTTCGGTACATGCAATCATTCTTCTACCCAAGTCACTTGGGGGCTCTTAAGTTTATTTGAGCCGTTTTATAATAAGTGTTCTTCTTCTTAGTCGTTGCAAAGTTTTATTATTATTTATCACTCCTTTTTTCGACGCGAGTGTGCGGTCACTAGCCGGGGAGCCTAATTTCTCTCTCAAAGCTGCTAGAGTTTAGTTTGCTAAACTGGCCTAATGAGAAGCACTCTGCCCTCGGGATAGGAGGTTGAAGCCGTAGGCTGACCCGCTCGAAGTCTTGAGATAGGATGTATCATGTTAAAGCACGACAGAAGCACTTCTTTTTTCTAAGACCAATTTTCGGATTGGCACCGAACACTTGATCTTGTTCGGACGTCATGTTTTTACTAACGTTTCTTGGTTTTCCAAGCTTTTTGGCACTTTTAAACTATTTGTGCTTTTCCAGTATTAGTCTCACAGTGCAACGCCGGACACCTTTAGGGATTCGGCAAAAACAATCTCAGATATTGCTATATATGCATCGGTTTCGAATTGTGTCTTCGGTTAATAGTTGGGTTGCCCGGCTCCTGCACTTGCTTCCTACGTTCCGTTTTGTTCGGCTAAGCATGCAAAGGGAGAACCACTGCGATTGTGCTTCCAGCTCACATGGTTAAGCACCTCAGTGGAGAAAGCCGAAAACTGACTGTCACAATAAGCGTAAACTGGTCAGTGATCCGATGACTATGTTAAATGACGGGCCGTTCATAACATTGGCCGAAGTGTTTACGGCTTGACCCCGACTGTCGCCAAACACTACCGGGGGCTATTAACTGGCTTCCCAAACTAAATCTTCGATATTTTGCTCTTACATTAGAGCTGAGGTTCAATGATCATGCTTAGCATGACAACCCAAAGAAAGGAACCGATAGCGGGACTATTTTCTTTGGAAGACATTTCTTCTGTTAAAAAGTAATAACTCTCTGCATACCTTTGTTTATAAAATCGTATGGCCAGATTGCCTTGTTTGTTGTACATCTTTGCCCTCATAAAGGCTTCATACAGTAGGACAAACACTCCTCGGCTACTGGCTGAGGAGGTGGAAGCCGATGGTCGGTCAACAAAGTTTTGTACAATGCGGATCCGAACATTAATGACGTAAAGTACTTGGATACATAGAGTCATTACACATAATTTGTGATTTTACTATGGATATTGATCCTTAATTCGGCCACCCGTGCCCGCATTAAGGCTCGGGGGCTACTGGGCTTCGGGCTTATTATTTACAAATATTAAAGAGGCACATTGATCCCCTGATCTGTTGTTACCACCCGACCAGTGTCTCGGGGGCTACTGCATTGCTTGTCCAATGCAGAAAATTTTATGTGCAATATAGTTTCCGAGGAGATTTTGATCCTCAGGTTGGTCGGCCCAAAGTATTCTGCCGAGCTTGGACTTGATCCTCAGGCCAATTTTGCAAATCAACCTGAGTCTCAGCGGCTACTAGGATCAGCGGTCTTACATCATCCTTCAGGTGCATCTCGAGTTTTAGACCGATACACACCTTGAGGGCTACTGGCTGTATATCTCGGTAGAGAATAAATTGCACCAACAAAAAATATTCACAAAAATCGGCCCACATTCGGGGTGGTGCACCACCTCGAAAGCAGTCCGGCATAAAGCTCGGGCGCTAGTGGCTGGCTCCGTAGAGGGCATTTTCGGCGTTAAGCTCGGCTAAACTCCTTCAAACTTTTTTGAACCAAGGTGATATGACACCTCGGATATAGTCCAGCGTTGCAGCTCGGATATATAGTCCGGCGTTGGAGCTCGGATACATTCCGGCGTTAGAGCTGGGAAGCGGTCCGGCATTGGTGCTCGGCTGCAAAAGATACCTTGAATACAGTCCGGCGTTAGAGCTCAGACGCAAGAGGACACTGCCTCCCGGGAACAACTTCAAACCCGAGGTGTGGCATAAAAATAATAAGGCATTGATAAAGGCCGGAAACTTAAAGGGGCTCCTCGGATACCCGACGTGTAAACTCGCCGAATGCATTTCGGCGATCCTCAAGATCGAAGATGAGAAGATTTGTTGAACCAGTTTTCATGACCGTCAACCGAAGATGAAGAACAGTTCGGAAGAATCGAGGAGCGTCCCTAACTTGAAGACCGGTTCAGGGGGCTACTGACGGTGTCCTGGACTAGGGGGTGCTCATCACATCGTCTCCCAATCAGTTGGATTGGGCCGAGGACCCCCATGGCCGCATACTCATGGGCCAGTTCGGACAGCTGCCGTATACAAGGAAGATTCCACAAGACTTGGCGATCAAGACAAGGACTCCACCCCACCGGCGTATTCGGCTAGGACTCTTGTTATCCTAGGCCTCTGGTACATTATATAAACCGAGGCCAGGCTAGTCGATAGATATACACATCAACAATCATACCATAGGCTAGCTTCTAGGGTTTAGCCTCCTTGATCTCGTGGTAGATCTACTCTTGTACTACCCATATCATCAATATTAATCGAGCAGGAGTAGGGTATTAACTCCATCGAGAGGGCCCGAACCTGGGTAAAAACATCGTGTACCTTGTCTCCTGTTACCACCCGGCCTTGACACACAGTTCGGGACCCCCTACCCGAGATCCGCCGGTTTTGACACCGACACAGACCTTGAGGATATTCCGGTAGTCTGAGACTTTCCGGATGTCTTTCCAGAAGAACTGCCAGGTGTTCCACCTGACAAGGATGTCGAGTTCGTGATAGACCTTGTTCCAGGAACCGTTCCAATTTCTAGAAGACCCTATAAGATGGCACCCTTAGAACTAGCCGAGCTTAAGAACCAACTCAATGAGTCCTTGAAAAAGGGTTTCATCCATCCTAGTTCCTCTCCTTGGGCTTGCCCCGTCCTCTTCGTCAGAAAGAAGGATGGAACGGATCGCATGGTTGTAGATTACCTACCTGTCAACTTGGTCACGATCAAGAACAATTATCCACTTCCCAGGATCAACGATCTGTATGATCAGCTTGCTGGATCCTCAGTCTTTTCCAAGATGGAATTGAGGTTGGGTTACCATCAAATCAAAGTCAGAAACGGGGACATTCCCAAAACGGCCTTTGTTACTCGTTATGGCCAATACGAGTACACCGTCATGTCTTTCGGTTTAACCAATGCCCCAGCCACCTTCTCACGGTTAATGAACTCGGTGTTCATGGAGTATTTGGATAAATTCATCGTAGTTTACCTCAATGACATACTCATCTACTCCAAGAATGAAGAGGAACATGCCGAACATCTAAAGCTGGTATTGACGAAACATCGAGAGCATCGCCTTTATGCCAAATTCTCCAAGTGTGAATTTTGGTTGCCAGAAGTGACCTATCTAGGCCATGTAATCTCTGGTAAGAGTATTGCTGTCAATCCCGAGCGAGTTCAAGATGTCCTTGATTGGACTCCACCTGAGACGGTCAAGCAAGTTTGGAGCTTCCTTGGCTTAGCGAGCTATTACCGCCACTTCGTCGAGAATTTCTCCAAGGTTGCTAAACCTCTAACTGAACCCCTCAAGAAAGATAAAAAGTTTGAGTGGACCCCACAGTGCGAGTTCAGCTTTCAGGAATTGAAAAGACGCCTGACATCTGCTCCCATACTGGTACCACCAGATTTCTCCAAGGACTTTATTATCCATTGCGACACCTCACGACAAGGACTAGGTTGCATACTCATGCAAGATCGTCAGGTAATTGCCTATGCTTCACGGCAATTACACCCACATGAGGAAAACTATCCCACACATGATCTAGAGCTTGCAGCCGTAGTCCATGCACACAAAACTTGCCGACATTACCTCCTCGGTAATCTTTGCGAGATCTTCACCGATCACCAAAGTTTGAAATATATCTTCACCCAACCGGATTTGAATCTCAGGCAAAGACGTTGGGTCGAGTTGATCTCGGATTACGACTTAGGAATAACTTACACCCTGGGCAAAGCCAATGTCATGGCTGATGCGCTAAGTCGTAAATCTTATTGTAACAACCTGATGTTACAACAAAGTCAACCACTTCTCCATGAGGAATTTCGTAAGCTCAATCTTCACATTGTTCCTCGAGGATTTCTATCCACCTTGGTGGCGAAGCCTAACCTTTTGGATCAGATCATAACCGCCCAGCGGTATGATAAGGGCATATCCCGGATTAAGGAAAACATCGCCAGCGGAGTTTCTAAATGTTTTTCCATGGATGAGCGAGGTGTTGTCTTCTTCGAGAACCGCTTGGTGGTTCCCAAGAAACAACATTTACGCCAGTTGATTCTTAAGGAAGGTCATGACTCCCCTCTCACCATTCATCCCGGTAGTACTAAAATGTATCAAGACCTACGCCAGAGGTTTTGGTGGACTAGTATGAAGAGAGAAATCACTTAATACATTGCTAACTGCGACGTTTGTCGTCGTGTTAAAGCAGAGCATCAACGGCCTGCTGGCACCCTTTAACCTTTGGCTATTCCTGAGTGGAAATGGGATAAAATCAGTATGGATTTCATTACTAGGTTTCCCAGGACCAAGAGAGGGAATAATGCCATCTTCGTCGTGATCGACCGTCTTTCCAAAGTAGCCCATTTCCTACCTGTTCGTGAGAGTATCACCGCTAGCCAGCTAGCTGATTTATACATCTCCCGAATAGTGTCTCTTCATGGTGTCCCATTGGAAATTAACTCAGACCGTGGAAGGCTCTTCACCTCTCGATTTTGGGAAAGTTTCCAAAATGCTATGGGAACTCGTCTCTCTTTTAGCACCGCCTTCCATCCTCAATCAAGTGGTCAAGTAGAGCGAGTCAATCAAATTCAGGAAGATATGCTCCGAGCTTCTGTCATCTCATTCGGAATGGGCTGGGAGAAATGCCTTCCATTCGTGGAGTTTGCTTATAACAATAGTTGTCAAGCTAGCTTGGGCAAAGCTCATTTCGAAGTTCTCTATGGACGAAAATGTCGAACGCCTCTTAACTGGTCAGAAACCGGGGAAAGACAACTCTTTGGCCCGGATATGATTCAGGAAGCAGAAGAGCAGGTTCGCGTTATTCGTGAGAAATTGAAAACAGCTCAATCTCGTCAAAAGAGCCAATATGATCGTAAACATAAGCTCATGACTTATGAAGTCAGCGAGAAGGCTTACCTTTGGGTTACTCTGTTAAAGGGAACCCATCGTTTCGGTATCAAAGGCAAATTGGCTCCTCGTTACATCAGACCCTTTCGCATTCTTGCCAAACGAGGAGAAGTTGCCTACCAATTGGAACTACCTTCGCATCTTTCCAGAGTTCACGATGTCTTCCACGTTTCTCGACTCAAGCGTTGCTTCGCGGATCCTATCCGTGGAGTGGACCACGAAACGCTTGATCTACAAGATAACCTCTCATATCGGGAATATCCCGTTCGTATCCTTGATCAAGCCGAGCGTACCATTCGGCGCCATAATATCACGTTTCTCAAGGTTCAATGGTCACACCATTCCGAGAAAGAGGCCACTTGGGAAAGGGAGGATCGTCTTCGACTCGAGTACCCCACCTTCTTCCCGGAGGATCCTAAATCTTGGGACGAGATTCTTTTGAGTGGGGGTGAGTTACTTCAATGTTTGACACCCTAGCTACTTCAAGCATTAGAGTGTGCATCATGTTTAAATTTCTCTTAAATTTGAAATGGGGATGACAGAACCCCCAGCACCCGCCTGGAACAACTAGGGTTTACTAAAAACTTTTTCAATGAACCTGAATGCCCTTCTAAAAAGCCCACCCTTTTTGTTTTGGGTTAAAACCTTTGACAAAAATGGTGCACATTTTTCTAGGACAACATAAGGTCATTGGATTAATTCTTACAGTATTTGCATTTGGGCACTTAAATGCTATAAAATATTTGAAGTGCTCAAATAATCATAAACTAAAATGTTTGCTGTTGGATATATTCTAAGCAGTGGCCATGATTAATTTTATGATTTTTGGAAATGCCCTGGCATTTCTAATAAAGCCCTGAAGTTACAGAAATAATAGAATAAATGAAAAACAGAAAAGGAGAGAGAGAACAGAGACTTACCTGGCGCAGTCCACTTGGCCCACCGGCTCGGCCCAGTCCACTGGCTCCTACCAGTCGTCCTCATCCTCTCGCCAGGAGGATGAGAAGCGCGTGGCCGGCGCCCGCGGCCACATGCCGGCCACCTCCTGCTTCCGCCGACGCCCCGGACGCGCCTACGAGTGCCACGCACTCCTCCACGTCCCCCTCTCATTCTCCCCACTCTCCCTGTGGCCTCTCCCCCCTCTCTGGCTCTCTCGCCATTCCCTGCCGAGCGCAGCCGTCGCCGCCGACAAGCTCCACCGCAGCCACCGCCGTCCACTAGTTGCCTCGCCGTGCCAAGAAGCTCCGCCGTCGTCCGCTACTTCACCTCGACCCATCCCCGAGCGCTCGCTCGCTCTGGAGACGCTGCACAGAGCTCGTCTTCAACCTCGGTCGCCGGAGAACCCCCTCGCCGCCCCGCTCGCTCCAGCTCTCCCCCGAGCTCGCCGTTCACTCCCCTACAACCACAGTGAGCTACTGACCCGTTTCCCCCTCTCCCCACGCTCGTCCGCGTCCTCTAACCACCATGGCCATCGGAGCCGAAGCTCGCCGCCGCCACCGCACGTCGCCGTCACGGCCACAGCCACGTTGGGTCGCAACCGAGCACGCCTTCGTCTTCAACGCACTCGCAGGATCCCGTAGCACCCCCGCACGCCCCTCGCCGTGCCTGCTAGCGACTAGTTCAACCTCGCCCAAACTCCGGCCGCCGCGGACGTGCTCGCCGCCGTCGTCTCCGGCCACCCCAGCTCCACCTACTTCCACCACTCGACGCGGCTCACTCCCCGCATCACGTAGATGGTCTCCGCTGTCCTCTGGTCGCCGGAGTGCAAAACCCGAGCCCTCCGCCGCGGCTGGCCTCGCCGGCGGCTAAACGTCGGCGACTTTGACCCCTTTGACCGTGGACTGACGCGTGGGCCTAGGTTGACTCCCGCCTGAGCCTATGACAGGTGGGGCCGGCCTGCTAATTAGTTTAGGATTAGTGTTAACTAATTTTAATTAGTTTAGTCACAGACATGTGGGCCCAGGCCCCACTGACAGTTTATTAGTACTAATCTAATCCTGTTAATTAGCTGAGACACTGATAGACAGGGCCCACCAGTCAGGTTTGACCTGGCCGACCTAGTTGACCCGCTGACGTCACACCTATGTCATGCTGACGCAGTAATTCAATTACTGGAATTATTCTTATATAGGAAATTCCAGAAAATAGCCAAAACTTCTAAAAATCATAGAAAATCAACCATAGCTCCAAATCCAACAAATTATATATGAAAAATGATCAGAAAAATTCAATCTATCGATGAGTAATGGTTTCATGCATGACAAAACAAGTTAACCTTGCTGTTTAAGCAGAATAAGATAATGCACTAATAAGGCCATGTTAAATGAGCTAACATTTGAATCTTTGATTCAAATGAGCTCATTCCTTTCTGTTTTAGCTTGCATTAGGCCAAGACACTTTCATTTTGTCATGTCATAGCATGCATCATATTGTTGCATATTGTCATGTATTGATCATGTTCGGTGTGTCTTTCATGGTAGGTTCTGCCTCTGAGGATAACCCCGAGTATCCGTCTGAAGGGCAGTACCCTACTACCACTACAACAGGCAAGGAACCCATTGATCATTCCGATACAAACCCATCTTCTCGCCTCTGCTCTTGTTTACTGCATTAAGACAACGCAATTCAAACGGCTGTGTGCTACGGTAGTTGAACCCTTATCCTCTGCATGACCTGTCATTGCCACGGTAAATAGATGAAACCCACTAGCATGCTTAGGAGTTGATTGAGCCATGTTTGTGTTTCCTACCTTGCTATGCCTGCTATGCTTAGAGTTCACTGGTAGAAAAAGGGCTTTTAGTCCCGGTTCGTAAGGGCCTTTAGTCCCGGTTCTGGAACCGGGACTAAAGTGTCGGTACTAATGCCCTGACCCTTTAGTCCCGGTTCAATCCAGAACCGGGACTAAAGGCCCTCCACGTGGCCGGTCCACCTTTAGTCCCGGTTGGTAACACCAACCGGTACTAAAGGAAATTTCTTTTTTTGGATTTTTTTTGAATTTTTTTGAATTTTTTTTTGAATTTTTTTGAATTTTTTTTATTTTCAAATTTCTGAATTATTTTAACCTCTAATCTCTAATCACCCCTCATCACTGCTCAATTTAATCTCTAATCACCCCTCATCATTCCAAATCATCTCACTTCCCGAACGGTCACCCATCCTCTCACTACTCCAGCCTGAGCATGCTTAACTTCCGGGTTCTATTCTCCCTCGTTTCCAAGTCTGCACTTGTTGTTTTCCTGACAATAGTAAGATGTCAATCCTATTAACCCTCAGGAATTTAGCTTGAGCATGAAGTCACATATTTCACTGTTTGAGTTTAAAACTATTGTTCTAAAAAACAATAATTTTTTAGTAACACTAATATTTTTGAATAAGTAGTTTGACCATTGTTTGACCACAGTTTGACCATAGTTTGACCAGATTTGACCAAAATTCAAAAAAGGTGAAATAATTATTTAATAACACTAATATTCTTGAATAATTATTTAGTAACACTAATACTTCTTGAATAAGTAGTTTGACCATAGTTTGACCAGATTTACTAAAAATTTAAAAAAACTGAAATTTGAGCATAACTGTTTTTCCTTTTGGAATTTGAGGATTCTAGAAATTTGCAAACAGGCCGTAGGCGGTCTCCATCGGATGTAACTTTTCGAGTAGATGATTTTTCATATAAAAAACTTTTTCATCCGAGTTCGTATGCAAAAGTTATGCCCATTTTACAAATTCCAGAGAGATTTTGTAAATAAAGTCGAAATTCATATTTGTAAATTTTCCCAACAACTAGACCACATATCACATGTGAAACTTATTTTCTTTTATTTTTTTGACATTTCCATCATTTTCTTTTATTTTTTTTAAAACTGAAAAGGCGGTCCACGGGGGGGGGGGGGGGGGGGGGGGGGTAGAGTTTGAAAATGGGACCTTTAGTACCGGTTCGTGGCACGAACCGGGACTAAAGGTCTCATCCCCATTAGTCCCGGTTCGTGCCTCAAACCGGGACTAAAGGTCTAATCTTTAGTCCCGGTTTGTGGCACGAACCGGGACCAATGGTTGTGGGCCAGGAGCGAGGCCCATTGGTCCCGGTTCATCCCACCAACCGGGACCAAAAGGTCTAGATGAACCGGGACTAATGCCTTAGCTGCACGAACCGGGACCAATGCTCACATTAGTCCCGGTTCTAGACTGAACCGGGACTAATGGGCTAAGCCGGCCTGGACCATAGCCCTGTTTTCTACTAGTGGTTGTGTCAGGTCTGGTTCATCTGGGTGATGGGCTAGAGTGAAATGATTATGTCGGTAATGTGAGGGATGTGTTGAACATGATTTGGTAAAGGTATCGATGAGAGGCCATGTAGGAGTACATGGTGGGTTTTTTCATTGAGGCCGTCCATAAGAACTGAGATCTGTATGTGCGATTTTAAGAATCAGCTACTACCATGCATTGGGATCCTTAATTGACCATCTCGGCTTCTTAATCATCCTAGTACTCTGTCCAGGAGTTGCAATTAGTTTCTGGTGTTTGTAGGTTATGCGTTGGAGGTCGTGCGTAGCGCTGACCCTAGTGGCGGGCTATGTTGCGGTAGATACACCGTGGCACGGTGTACCGAGTCACCCGTTTGGTGTCTCGGGAACCCTGTTCACATCGTTCGGGGCCGTATGTGGAAACCTCGGCCGGACTCCCTGCGGATGGAACCTGAATAAGCGATAAACCTGGACTACAGGCTTGAGTGTTTAGGTAGGCCGTGGCCGACACCCTCGTTGGGCTTCTGCTTGAAGGTTGCCGAGTACATGTCGTGTAAACGGCGGTAAGTGGTGAAATCGTGTATGAAGAAGTACACCACTACAGGGTATAAAACTACTCGAATAGCTGCGTCCGCGGTAAAGGACTACTTGGTTACCTATACAGTTCATAGACAAGTTAATGGATACTACTAAAAGACTCAAGATAAGTGTGAGTGAGGGAGTCCTGGATTAGGGGGTGTTCGGGTAGCCGGACTCCAGGACTATGAAGATACAAGATTGAAGACTTCGTCCCGTGTCCGGATGGGACTTTCCTTGGCGTGGAAGGCAAGCTTGGCGATGCGGATATTCAAGATCTCCTACCATTGTAACCGACTCTGTGTAACCCTAACCATATCCGGTGTCTATATAAACCGAAGGGTTGTAGTCTGTAGGACATCAACTCCATATACAACAATCATACTATATGCTAGCTTCTAGGGTTTAGCCTCCTTGATCTCGTGGTAGATCTAATCTTGTACTACCAATATCATCAATATTAATCAAGCAGGAGTAGGGTATTACCTCCATCGAGAGGGCCCGAACCTGGGTAAAAACATCGTGTCCCTTGTCTCCTGTTACCATCCGGCCTTGACACACAGTTCGGGACCCCCTACCCGAGATCCGCCGGTTTTGACACCGACATTGGTGCTTTCATTGAGAGTTCCTCTGTGTCGTCGCCTTTAGGCCCGATGGCTCCCTTGATCATCAACAACGATGAGGTCTAGGGTGAGACTTTTCTCCCCGGACAAATCTTCATCTTCGGCAGCTTCGCACTGCGGGCCAATTCGCTTGGCCACCTGAAGCAGATCGAATGCTACGCCCCTGGCCATCAAGTCAGGTTGGCAAGCCTAAACTACATGGCAGTCATCCGTGGAGATTTGATCTTCGACGGATTCGAGCCACAACGAAGCACGCCGCACTATCTCGCGGGGCATGATCTAGCTCTGTCACCGAACAGTATCCCGGAGGCCGCAAACGCACCAGCTCTAACCCTTAATTCGGAGCCAGTTGTGTCAATCGAGGATGAGCGGTTGCATGTCACCTCGGGGGCTGCAATCTCAAAGGCGATCGAGCCGAACGCCGGCCCCACACTCCGCGTGACTCACGACTCCAAGGATCCGGACTCCTCTCCGGACTCCGAACCCCCCGCGCCTCTGCCGATCGAATCCGATTGGGCGCCAATAATGGAGTTCACCGCCGCGGACATCTTTCAGCACTCGCCTTTTTGCGATATCCTGAATTCTCTCAAATCTCTCTCTTTATCAGGAGAGCCCTGGCCGAACTGCGGTCAGCGAGGATGGGATATGGACGATGAAGAAATTCAAAGCCCACCCACCACCCACTTGGTAGCCACTGTCGACAATTTAAACGACGTGCTCAACTTCAACTCCGGAGACATCGACGGCATGGATGACGATGCAGGAGATACCGATGAACCAACGCCCATAGGGCATTGGACAGCCACCTCATCTCACGATGTATACATGGTGGATACCCCTAAAGGAAGCGACAACGAGGAAAAAGGGGATGGAACGGGAAATCGACCCCTTGAAAAGGAATCAAAGCGTCGGCCTAAACGCCGACCCAAGCCCCACCTCGATAAAAACCCAGCCATAGAGCAGGACCAGCCGGTAGACGACAAGCAGGCCTTAGAGCAACTGTCCGAGCAGGGCAACACGTATAGAGAAACCGAACATCCCTCCTCCGGCGAAAACGGCATTCCGGACGACCTCACGCCGGATAAACCCATGGAGCATAAGAATCTCCACGAGAGGCTCGTTGCAACTGCACGCAGCCTGAAAAAGCAGAAGCGGAAGCTAAAAACAGCAGAAGATGCACTCCGGATTAGATGAAGCAAAGTAATCAATACTGCAGATAAATACGGCGACGGTCGCCGCACTAAAAGCTATCCGAAAAGAAAGCTACTGCTTGAATTCGACGAAGAGGCCCTAGAGCCCTCGCATTCAAAAAATAAGAAAGCCACACGGTCGGATAGACGACCCCATAAAGCGGCAAGTGGCACCGCACTTAAATCGGCATGCGACCCACCTAAGGATTCGCATCATGGCCCAGTTAGGTCCATTTATGGGCCAAGAAAGCAAGGTCTCGTAAGCAATGCAATAAAGCCATCATCAGAATCCGGCACACCCAAATACAGGGCACCGCACACCCCCTATGTTTCACCAATGAGGTCCTGGACTATGAATTTCCAGAGGGATTCAAACCCGTAAACATAGAGGCATATGATGGAACAACAGACCCTGGAGTCTGGATCGAGGATTATATCCTCCACATACACATGGCTAGAGGAGATGATCTCCACGCCATAAAATATTTACCCCTTAAGCTTAAAGGGCCAGCCCGGCATTGGCTTAAAAGCCTTCCTGAAAACACAATTGGAAGTTGGGAAGAGCTCGAGGATGCTTTCCGAGCAAATTTTCAAGGGACCTATGTCCGCCCTCCGGATGCAGACGATCTCCGTCACATAACTCAACAGCCCGAAGAATCAGCTCGGCAGTTCTGGAATAGATTCCTCACCAAGAAGAATCAGATAGTCGACTCTCCGGACGCCGAAGCCTTAGAAGCTTTCAGGCATAACGTCTGAGACGAATGGCTCGCCAGACACCTCGGCCAAGAAAAGCCAAGAACAATGGTCGCACTAACAAGCCTCATGACCCGCTTTTGTGCAGGAGAGGACAGCTGGTTGGCAAGGTGCAGCCCCAACGACCCAAGTACATCCGAAACTAGGGATGGAAACGGAAAACCGCGATGCAACAAGGACCATCGCCGGACTAAGGAAAAAAGTCCGAAGAGCACGGCAGTCAATGCCGGATTCAAAGGCTCACGACAAAATCAGACAAAACCGCCCCTCTAGGATAACATGGATGATCCATCCAACTTAAATAAAATCATGGACAGGATATATCAGATACACAGTACTCATGGGAAGCCTGCTAACCATACCCACAGAGATTGTTGGGTTTTCAAACAATCCGGCAGACTCAATGCCGAACACAAGGGGCTCGACACACCAAGCGAAGACGAGGACGAACCCCAAAAGCAGAGAACCAAGAAACAAAAGAACTTCCCACAAGAAGTAAAAACAATGAACTTACTTCACATAACAAAACGTGCGGCACCCATAAAGGTACGCACCACACGACCTATCCCCAAACGGTCCCGCCACTGGTTGTCAAAACCAATCATCTTCGTTCAGCTAGATTATTCTAGAAATATCAAGAATGCAGGCTGGACTACCTTGATACTCGATCCAATAATTGGCGGACTCCAGTTTTCAAATGTCCTTATGGACGGCGGCAGTGGACTAAACCAGATATATCAGGATACAATCCATCACATGGGGATAAACCCAGCAAGAATCCGCCGCAGCAAAACCTCCTTTCAAGGGGTAACACTTGGTCCAGATACCCATTGTATGGGTTTTCTCCGGCTCGAAGTTATATTCGGCTCTACCGATAACTTCCGCCGCAAAAAGTTGTCCTTCCATATCGTCCCATTCTCAAGTCGCTATCAAGCACTACTGGGACGCGAAGCTTTCGCTCGCTTTAACGCAATACCGCATTATGCATCTCTCACGCTTAAGATGCCCGGTCCATGAGGCATTATCTCTTTGAAGGGGAAGCACTAAAGTGCGCCTCCCCAAGCGGAGGACTATGCGGCCGCCTTGACAGCCCCACAGTAGAATGGACACACCGGCCAAAAAACTTCGAAATAGGTCATTAAAGACCACGAACGCGGATAGACGAGTTGGGGACAAAATCATCATCGATGCAGGCTTAGTGGCCATATACCCCCGCACTAGGGGCTCCATGCATATACAATAAGAGACAATAAAGCTCAATTTTATATATTTTACTTTATACTTTGTTTATTTTAAACTTTTGTTCGACACGACCCGTTTTCAACTCAGTTCCTCTCTTTTACAGATGAACGTCGTGCGGCGCCCGTCCAGGATATGGCACAACGGAGACACAGGTGTAGACATGCAGTAGGGACCCGTCCTAAAGGATTCTTTTTAGATTAAGACCCTGCGTAAACATTTTTTACTATCTCTTGTTGCTACACATCCCCTGGTTTTTTCTGATATAACCAAGGAGGAGGCTGGCGTCTTGGCATGTGGCCACGTCAGAATTTTTGCACGTACCTGGACACTAGGGGCTTTTTTAATAAAGAGTGTTGTTTCGCCCGCACTCATAAAGACCGAACACCTTAGGGAGTGTTCGGCATCGCGAGTTTTGGCATTATATGCATCAGCTCCGAATCATGTCTTTGGTCAAATGTTGGGTTGCCCGGCTCCTGAGTTCGGCTACCTTACGTTCCACTCCATCGGCTAAGGTAGCACCAGGAGAACTACTGCGATTGTGCCCCGGTTCGGCCGGGCGAGCACCTCAGTAGAGAAAGCCGAAAACTGACTGTCATGATGTAGCGTGAGACTGGTCAGCCACTCGATGACCTATTGAAATCTATTGGATTCCTCCGCTTTAATGAAGGGCCGCTTCCCGGTCAGGCACATACGCGCCCCGAACTCGGGCGAGCACAGTCGCCACCAAGGGGCTACCTAAATAGTCTCACTGTCAAGCTCCTATGGCTAAGTGAAAGTGTTAAAGCATTATAGTCCGGTTGCCTGGCCCGCTGCGCTATCACCTCCTTTGTAGGACCAACACATTGGGTTAAGTGTGAAAATGCGTCTTCTGCGAGCACCCCCGCACTATGTGCGTGGGGGATGAAGCCAACGACTGCCATCATTAAGATTTTGTATATATATCTTAAAACGGCCGCACAGGAGGTGTTCCCAATACTTGAAGGCACAAGTATAAAAAGGCCACTACAGTTTATCAAAATATTACTTTATAATTACATATGCTATCATAACATAGCATCTTTCGAGCACTGCGTCTCTATTACACGAGCGCCTTCAAGGACTTCCTGAAAATAGTGCTCGGAGGGTACTCGGCTTTTGTCCGAATCTCGGGACGCAACAACGGTGGTCTCCATCTCTGCCCAGTATGTCTTGACATGGGCAAGAGCCATCCTTGCACCCTCTATGCATGCTAACCTCTTCATTGCATTAATACGCGGCACCGTGTCAAGGAATTGCTGCACCAAGCTGAAATAACTCTTCGGCTCCGATCTCCCTGGCCACAGATGACCCATGACGTACTTCATGGCGAGTCCGGACAACCTATTCAGTTCGGCCCATTGAGCCAAACGATCGTCCACTGCCAGTGGACGCTCTGGATTGTGAAACTGTGACCAGAAAAGCTTTTCCACTTCGCGATCTTTCTGATCTCGAAAGTGTTCGGTCGCATCAGCAGCACTTGCTGCCAAATCCAGATAGGTATCCTCCACACTCCACATCCGGTCCAACGGAGCAAACTTCGGATCGCAAAATTTCCTTCGCAGCATAAAGGGCTTTCCAACCACAATCTGTTCGGCCTGACGCAGCTCCTCCTTCGCAGCTCTCATCGCAGAGCGCGCGTCCTTGGCATTGGCAACGGCCTTCTTTAAGTCCGTCTGTTTCGCCTGGTCTTCTTTCTCAAGAAGTCTGCAACGGTCTGCAGCACTCTTTAACTTTTGGGCCATCTCAGCCATCTCTTCCTTGCTTCGGCAATGAGCAGCCTGTTCGGCTCTCAGCTCTTCAAGGGCTTTCTTGGTAGCCGCATCACTTTCTCTGGCTTGTTCTTTAGCTCTGGCAAGTTCTGCCCTAAGACTCTCCACGACGGCCGCACCATCTGCGTCAAGCACACACATCGTAAGACACTGGCATAAAACTGCTCTTACCTGATGCCGCCCGAGGAATTACATACCTTGAGCCTCATCAAGCCGCTTGTTGACAAGCGCGATGTCAGCATCTGCCACGTCCAGTTGCCGCTTTAGTTCGGCAAAATCATCAGTTCGGCTCGATTCCGGACACCCTGCTGCCTACATTCAAAGGTGACAACTTAGACCTGGGATTATGATCCTCCGCATGCCGTCATTTCTTGACGACGCGCAGAGTCTCAGGGGCTACTATCTACACAGGGCGCAACTTATTCATGCGCAACTTACAAAAGTGTACATTATCTAATGTACCTCAAAACCCGTCAGTAAACTTTTGACGGCCTCATGCAATCCACTCTCTGCGCATGAGATCCTTGCAATTACCGTGCCCATCAATGCACGGTGCTCCTCCGAGATAGAAGCTCGCCCCAGCAGAATCTTTAGCTCCTCCGGCCGAGCACCAGACGGTGTCGGACTTGTCCCACGACCCCTTTCGAAGGCCGGACGTGGAGAACCTCGGGGGGCCACATAGCTATCTTCCGCCCCTGCCGGATTCGGAGAAACCCTCTGCGACGACACCTCAGGGTCGCCCGCCTCGCTAGGCGGCACGGCAGGGGGAGGCGTTCCGCTCTCCATCATCTCCGGAAGGAGATCCCCCGAAGACGAGCTCTGCTGAGAAGGCCTGAGGTCCGAGCTACAAGGTAAAAATTCGGTTAATCTTCTCAGATATAAATCAAGGATTTCCCTCATCCCTCAAAAGGAAGATCTTTCTCTACTTACGGCTCGCTAGAGGGCTGATCACCTTGAGGGCGTAGTCCGACCGAGGAACTCCCCGGCGTCGGACCCTCTGACGAGGATTTTTTTCGCCCGCTTCGAGGCCATGGCTTCCGGGTCGTCAGAGGTGGCTCTCTTCTTCCCCTTAGGAGAGGGATTGTCGGTTCCTCCCTTCGGAGCAGCCTCCTTCAAGGAGGCCATAGTTTCCTTGTCCTTCCCCTTGCTTCCCTCGAAAGGCATTATCTCCAGCATCCTGACCAGCACGGGATCCGGACACCTGATCAGCTTTGCCTTCGCTATCCACTCCTGTTTAAAAGGACGGCCCTTTTAGGGGCAAGTTTATGACAATTATACGGATAGAAGGTCCGGGCACAAGGTTGCTTACTTGAGTATCCAGGCGATTGCAGCTTAGGCCCGCGTCCTCGGTTAAATCCGGACACATCTCTTGTGATCCGAAGAACAGTTTATACATCTCCGCGGGCGTTGCGCCCATGAAATTCTAGAGAGCTCGCGGTCCCTCTGGATTAAACTCCCATAGGCGAAGGGAGCGACGTTTGCCGGGCAATATTCGGCGAATCAGCATGACCTGCCTCACCTTGACCAGGCTGAGGTCTCCTCCCAAGAGATCCTTAATGCGGCCCTGTAACAAGGGCACGTCTTTGGGCAAACCCCAATCTAACCGTCTGTTGACCCATGATGCTAGCCGTGGTGGGGGACTCGAGCGAAAGACAGGAGGCGCCACCCACTTGGTGCTCCGGGGAGCGGTGATATAAAACCACTCTCGTTGCCACAAGCCTAGCTGCTCTTCAAAAGAGCCCTCGGGCCATGGAGCACCAGCATTTTTGCTTATAACAGCGCCTCCGCACTCTGCGTGCCGTCCCTTGATCATCTTCGGCTCCACTTTGAAGGTCTTGAACCATAATCCGAAGTGAGGGGTAACACGGAGGAACGCTTCACACACGACAATAAACGAGGAGATATGGAGGATGGACTCCGGAGCTAAGTCATGGAATTCCAGCCCGTAGTAAAACAACAGTCCCCTCACAAAGGGATCCATTGGGAAGCCCAACCCCCGAAGGAAGTGAGACATGAACACCACGCTCTCACCGGGCTGGGGACTGGGAATGACCTGCCCTTGAGCAGGCAACCTATGCGAAATTTCGCCGGTCAGGAACTTAGCCTCCCTCAACTTTAGTACGTCCTCCTCCGTCACGGAGGAGGGCGTCCATCGGCCTTGAAGGTCAGAACCGGACATTGTCGAAGTTCCGAAGCGCCTGGAATCTAGAGCCTAGGGTGTTGGAACTCGAGGCGACGGGCGAACTCGCTTGAGATTGAAAAAAGGAGTAAGGCCTTGGTCTCTTTATAAGAGGTTGAATACCAAGAGCCCTCCCAGTAACCGTTCGGGACTCGTCTTTAATCGAGGAAACATGCTAACGAGCACGGTTGGGTTACCCACGTCCGTATTGATGAGAATCCCGTAAAAGGGGTACACGATCTCTGCTTTGACAAGACGTGCCAAGGAAACCGCCTCGCAAAACATGCTGAGGTGGAAAAGTAAAAGCGATTCGAGTAAAGGACTTGGCCGTAGTGTGATGACGCACTGCGAAATACGTCAGCAGATTTGATTTGTGTTAATATTATTCTCTCTATGGAAATATGTGGAAACTTATTTTGCAGAGCCGGACACTACTCTTGGTGTTTACAATCTTCTATGAAGGACCTGGAGGAGGAACCCGCCTTGCAATGCCGAAGACAATCTGCGCGCCGGACTCGTCGTCATTGAAGCCTGGTTCAGGGGCTACTGAGGGAGTCCTGGATTAGGGGGTGTTCGGGTAGCCGGACTATACCTCTAGCCGGACTCCAGGACTATGAAGATACAAGATTGAAGACTTCGTCCCGTGTCCGGATGGGACTTTCCTTGGCGTGGAAGGCAAGCTTGGCGATGCGGATATTCAAGATCTCCAACCATTGTAACCGACTTTGTGTAACCCTAACCCTATCCGGTGTCTATATAAACCGAAGGGTTGTAGTCTGTAGGACATCAACTCCATATACAACAATCATACCATAGGCTAGCTTCTAGGGTTTAGCCTCCTTGATCTCGTGGTAGATCTACTCTTGTACTACCCATATCATCAATATTAATCAAGCAGGAGTAGGGTATTACCTCCATCGAGAGGGCCCGAACCTGGGTAAAAACATCGTGTCCCTTGTCTCCTGTTACCATCCGGCCTTGACGCACAGTTCGGGACCCCCTACCCGAGATCCGCCGGTTTTGACACCGACAGTGAGTACCGAGGATGGCCCTCTCGTAGGATGACGAGGGAGGATCCCCGGTGGAGTATTGTGTTGGTGATTAGTGGACTCGTGTGCGAAAATTGTTTTACTAGTGGAGTCTCGTAGGATAGCTTAGCCAAGAGTCAAAGCTGGCTTGCTGCAATAACTCCACCTCCTTCTTGAGAACAAGCATGTATAGTAGGTTCCGATGTAAGACTTGCTGAGTACCTTTGTACTCATGTTTGCTTAATTACTGTTTTCAGACGACAACACCGCCCCCTCCGATGGGTTTTATGTAGACCCCGATGTCGACGAGTGACTAGCCACCCAGGTGGTGATCCTGGCCATGGAGGGCCCTATGTAGATAGACAGGCTTCGAGAAGCCTTCTTGCTTTCTAGTGTCTGTACTCAGGCTATTTGCTTCTGCATGTGCTTGTATGCTTGTATGACTTGAGTGTCGGGTCATGTGACCCTATCTGTATGAACATGATATGTATGGCTCTGTGGAGCCTTTAAATAAAGTACTTGACTTGTAGAGTTTTGTTGTGATGCCATGTTGTATGTACTCATATCGGGCATATTGTGTGTATGATTGAAATGCTTGGTATGAGTGGGATCCGACAATCTAGTTGTTTATCCTTGGCAGCCTTTCTTATGGGGAAATGTAGTCTACTGTTCCTCGAGCTATAGTAGTCCGCTACAGCCCGGGTCATCGGAGTCCTGCTAGCCCAGCACTACTGCTCAGGACACTTGACTGGCCGGTATGTGTTTCACTTCATTACTATGTCTGTCCCTTCGGGGAATTGTCACGCGGTGACCTCCGGAGTCCTGCCTAGCCTGCTACAGCCCGGGTTCCCCGGAGTCCTGTTAGCCCAGTGCTACAGCCCGGATTCACTCGCTGATGACCGACATGCTCGATGTGACTCATGTATGCCTGTCTCCATAGGTCTGCGCCGCTTTGGGTTCACGACTAGCCATGTCGGCCCGGGTTCTCTGTCATATGGATGCTAGCGACACTATCATATACGTGAGCCAAAAGGCGCAAACTGTCCTGGGCCATGGTAAGGCGACACCCGTGGGGATACCGTGCGTGAGGCCGTAATGTGATATGAGGTGTTACTGGCTAGATCGATGTGACTTGGAATCGGGGTCCTGACAGCGTTGACATCAGAGCCGGACTGCCTGTAGGTTCGTTGAGCCAAACTGATCGATGTCGAGTCTAGAAATGCTTTTAGTATGTTGTCAGTTGAATCAGAACATTGATATGATGTTGTTGAGTGGTATTGCAAACTGTTGTGGATGTCTCAAATCCTTTTCTGAGCATTTACAGCTGTTATGCTGTCCAATTTTCCCTAGAAATTCTAATGCCTTTGCATTGTGGTTGTGCTTTCAGATGGCCACTCGTGCTCAAAACCAAGTGGTTCGCCTGACCCGGTGCCTTGATGTGCCAGGTCATACTGCTATGTTAGTCCGGGTAATGATCGAGACGGGTTACCGTTGGTATCCCGAATACACTGTCGAAGAGAAGTTTAGAGACTTCAACCAGAGCCAGTACCTCTGTACCGTCAGGATATATCCCTCTTATCCTAGAGCCACTGAGCCCCTTCACTGTTCCTATGGACTCAGGGTTACTGTTGAGATGGCTGTGCAGGATGCTGCCTATTCCATGATGACCATCATGCGAGTCCGGACTGGCCTGCTTCGGAACACCGACTTCTGTTATATGCCAGCTTCACTTCCGGGAGCGCAAGGGTATCTCCAGGCTATCTATGCTGACCCCACACATGAGGAATCACTACTCCGCACCACTGCCGAGATGCTCGAGGATAAGGACCACGAAAATCAGGCCTTGCGTATGGAGCTTTTTAACTCTCGTGTTGATCACTGGGCCACTTTGACTCGGTTTGCACCGGCGGTACAGGCAGGATACATGGATCTGAGGGATCTGTACCCTGTACGATCTGGATTGCCAGATTGTATGGAGTGGCGTGATGTGGGAGGCATCACCCCTCCTCGTGGTCCCCGTCTGCCACCACTTGTGGGACCAAGGCCACATCCGAGTCCCTTTGGTCCGCAGGTTCCGCAGGACCGTCTGTTCCCAGATGATGATGTTCCACTTCCAGGTTTTGGTGGTGACTTCTATGAGGATTACTACGGAGCCGTCTGAGCTAGTAGTAGTCTCACTAGTATTGTAGTAGTTGTATTCTGCACAGTCCTGCGTGACCGTGGGATATGGCTTGGTGTGTATCACGCTCCGAAGGTGTAGGAAAAATAATGTATAGGAACTTGGAATGCCTTCGATGAGATGTAATGTCTTTCACCGTAGTTGTACTCTAGCCTGGGCTTGTACTAAACTATGTACGGTGTGTATGACCAATGGTATATAAATGGCAGTTTCTATATTACCATGTCGTGCAATGAACATCTCTGCATTCTGTGTTATCCATTACATTCTGCACTTCCTTGCTAAGTTTGTGCCATCCTTATCTAAACCGTTGTCTTGTTTTCTCCTAGGATGGTCAACACCTGTAGCAACCCTGCTGCCCCGGAGCAGGGGGAAGCCAGTACAGCTAGTGGTGAAAATCTGCCTAACCCGCCTTCTCTGGCCGAAGCGATGCTTGAGGTGGAAAGAAACAAGCGTGAGACTAACCGCTTGCTTGAGCGGATTGAGCAGAACACTGCACGCCATCAGCGAAATTACTTGGTGTCAATAAATGACTTCATCAAGTTGTACCCACCAAAGTTTAATCATTCTGTCGAGCCCCTCGACGCAGATGACTGGCTTCGCAGCATCACCCACAAGCTACGTTCTGCCAATGTAGCCGAAGCTGATAAGGTTACTTATGCTGCCTATCACCTCGAAGGCCCTGCTAGCCTTAGGTGGGAAAATTTTGAAGCTATGCGCCCGGTCGGCCAAATCACTACTTGGGCTGAATTCAGTGAGGCTTTCTGTGAGCATCACATTCCGGAAGGTCATATGGATCGCAAGAGGAAAGAGTTCTGCAATTTCACCCAAGGAAGACTGACTGTGGATGCATATAGCCGTGAATTTGGGAATCTAGCACGATATGCTCCTGAAGAAGTATCTACCAACGCTAAGAAGCAGGCAAGGTTCCGCAAGGGACTTAGCCCTGAGCTTCGCCGCGATCTTCGTGTACACAAGTGCACCTCCTTTTAGAAGTTGGTCAACAAAGCCATCAGTGCTGAGACAGGCCAGTCTGATTATGACGCTTCACGCAAGCACTCTCGTGATTTTGGCTCTTCATCCGGCTCTGGATCTCAGAAGCGCCGGGTGTGGATTCCAAGCACGGCACTGCCACCCAGGTTCATTCCGAGGCCATCCTTTGAGGCGCCCCGTCCCAACCAGCAGTTTGCACCGCCCAAGCCCTATGGTGGCCCCGCTGCTAATGCTGCTCCACGTCCCAATGTTGTGACATGTTTCAAGTGTGGAGAGCCGGGTCACTATAGCCGAGAGTGTCCCCAGAACAACAACCCCAATCAGTCTGGAAAGTCCATTGGCCGTGGTAAGCCAGCGGGAAAGACATTCTACGCCAAGCCGGTCACCACTGCACGTGGCCATGTCAACTATGTCTCAGCCGAGGAGGCTCATGAGGATCCTAATGTCGTCCTTGGTACGCTCCTTGTTAATTGCCATCCGGCATCTGTTCTTTTCGATACTGGAGCATCTCTTTCATTCATATCCGAGAACTATGCTCGAATGCATAACATGACATTCTGTGACATGCCCACTTCCATGGTAATTCAAACTCCGGGTTCCAAATGGCAAACCTCTAGAGTAAGCCATGGGAACGAAATTCTTGTTGATAGACTTCTCATCCTTGCATCCTTAATAGCTCTCAAGTCCTCGGACATAAACATCATTTTGGGTATGGAGTGGATGTCGGCTCATTTTGATTGTGCCACTAGAACTGTTCAACTTACTCATCCATCGGGCAAGACAGTCAATGTCTTAACTCGAGTGGCCAAGCGCCAGCTTTACTCCCTAAATGCGAACCCCCTTCTAGACCTTGAGGATATTCCGGTAGTCTGAGACTTTCCGGATGTCTTTCCAGAAGAACTGCCAGGTGTTCCACCTAACAGGGATGTCGAGTTCGTGATAGACCTTGTTCCAGGAACTGTTCCAATTTCTAGAAGACCCTATAAGATGGCTCCCTTAGAACTAGCCGAGCTTAAGAACCAACTCAATGAGTCCTTGAAAAAGGGTTTCATCCGTCCTAGTTCCTCTCCTTGGGGTTGCCCCGTCCTCTTCGTGAAAAAGAAGGATGGAATGGATCGGATGGTTGTAGATTACAAACCTGTCAACTTGGTCATGATCAAGAACAAGTATCCTCTTCCCAGGATCAACGATCTGTATGATCAGCTCGCTGGATCCTCAGTCTTTTCCAAGATGGATTTGAGGTTGGGCCACCATCAAATCAAAATCAGAAATGGGGACATTCCCAAAACGGCCTTTGTTACTCGTTATGGCCAATACGAGTAGACCGTTATGTCTTTCGGTTTAACCAATGCCCCAGCCACCTTCTCACGGTTAATGAACTCGGTCTTCATGGAGTATTTTGAAAAATTCGTCGTAGTTTACCTCGATGACATACTCATCTACTCCAAGAATGAAGAGGAACATGCCGAACATCTAAGGCTGGTATTGACGAAACTTCGAGAGCATCGCCTTTATGCCAAATTCTCCAAGTGTTAATTTTGGTTGCCAGAAGTGACCTATCTAGGCCATGTAATCTCTGGTAAGGGTATTGCTGTCAATCCCGAGTGAGTTCAAGCTGTCCTTGATTGGACTCCACCTGAGACGGTCAAGCAAGTTCGGAGCTTCCTTGGCTTAGCGAGCTATTACCGCCGCTTCGTCGAGAATTTCTCCAACGTTGCTAAACCTCTAACGGAACTCCTCAAGAAAGATAAAAAGTTCGAGTGGACCCCACAGTGCGAGTTCAGCTTTCAGGAATTGAAAAGGCACCTGACATCTGCTCCCGTACTGGTACCACCAGATTTCAACAAGGACTTTATTATCTATTGCGACGCCTCGCGACAAGGACTAGGTTGCATACTCATGCAAGATCGTCAGGTAATTGCCTATGCTTCATGGCAATTACACCCACATGAGGAAGACTATCCCACACATGATCTAAAGCTTGCAGCCGTAGTCCATGCACTCAAAACTTGGCGACATTACCTCCTCGGTAATCGTTGCGAGATCTTCACCGATCACCAAAGTTTGAAATATATCTTCACCCAACCGGATTTGAATCTCAAGCAAAGACGTTGGGTCGAGTTGATCTCGGATTACGACTTAGGAATAACTTACACCCTGGGCAAAGCCAATTCATGGCTGATGCGCTAAGTCGTAAATCTTATTGTAACAACCTGATGTTACAACAAAGTCAACCACTTCTCCACGAGGAATTTCGTAAGCTCAATCTTCACATTGTTCCTCGAGGATTTCTATCCACCCTGGTGGCGAAGCCTAACCTTTTGGATCAGATCATAACCGCCCAGCGGTATGATAAGGGCATATCCCGGATTAAGGAAAACATCGCTAGTGGAGTTGCCAAATGTTTTTCCTTGGATGAGCGAGGTGTTGTCTTCTTCGAGAACCGCTTGGTGGTTCCCAAGAAACAACATTTACGCCAGTTGATTCTTAAGGAAGCTCATGACTCCCCTCTCACCATTCATCCCGGTAGTACTAAAATGTATCAAGACCTACGCCAGAGGTTTTGGTGGACTAGGATGAAGAGAGAAATCGCTCAATACATTGCTAACATTGACGTTTGTCGTCGTGTTGAAGCAGAGCATCAACGGCCTGCTGGCACCCTTCAACCTTTGGCTATTCCTGAGTGGAAATGGGATAAAATGAGTATGGATTTCATTACTGGGTTTCCCAGGACCAAGAGAGGGAATAATGCCATCTTCGTCGTGATCGACCGTCTTTCCAAAGTAGCCCATTTCCTACCTGTTCGTGAGAGTATCACCGCTAGCCAGCTAGCTGATTTATACATCTCCCGAATAGTGTCTCTTCATGGTGTCCCATTGGAAATTAACTCAGACCGTGGAAGTATCTTCACCTCTCGATTTTGGGAAAGTTTCCAAAATGCTATGGGAACTCGTCTCTCTTTTAGCACCGCCTTCCATCCTCAATCAAGTGGTCAAGTAGAGCGAGTCAATCAAATTCTGGAAGATATGCTTCGAGCTTCTGTCATCTCATTCGGAATGGGTTGGGAGAAATGCCTTCCATTCACGGAGTTTGCTTATAACAATAGTTATCAAGCTAGCTTGGGTAAAGCTCCTTTCGAAGTTCTCTATGGAGGAAAATGTCGAACGCCTCTTAACTGGTCAGAAACCGGGGAAAGATAACTCTTTGGCCCGGATATGATTCAGGAAGCAGAAGAGCAGGTTCGCGTTATTCATGAGAAATTGAAAACAGCCCAATCTCGTCCAAAGAGCCAATATGATCGTAAACATAAGCTCATGACTTATGAAGTTGGCAAGAAGGCTTACCTTCGGGTTACTCCGTTAAAGGGAACACATCGTTTCGGTATCAAAGGCAAATTGGCTCCTTGTTACATCAGACCCTTTCGCATTCTTGCCAAATGAGGAGAAGTTGCCTACCAATTGGAACTACCTTCGCATCTTTCCAGAGTTCACGATGTCTTCCACGTTTCTCAACTCAAGCGTTGCTTCGCGGATTCTATACGTGGAGTGGACCACGAAATGCTTGATCTACAAGATAACCTCTCATATCGGGAATATCCCGTTCGTATCCTTGATCAAGCCGAGCGTACCACTCAACGCCATAATATCAAGTTTCTCAAGGTTCAATGGTCACACCATTCCGAGAAAGAGGCCACTTGGGAAAGGGAGGATCGTCTTCGACTCGAGAACCCCACCTTCTTCCCGGAGGATCCTAAATCTTGGGACGAGATTCTTTTGAGTGGGGATGAGTTCTCACACCCTAGCTAGTTCAAGCGCTACTGATAGGGCTTCCACCCCGCGCTACTGATAGGTCTAACACCCGCGCTGCTACTAGCCTTTTCCCTAGTAGTGCCCCCCTCTCTGGCTCTCTCCCCATTCCCTGTCGAGCGCAGCCGTCGCCGCCGACAATCTCCACTGCAGCCACCGCCGTCCAGTCGTTGCCTCGCCGTGCCAAGAAGCTCCGCCGTCGTCCGCTACTTCGCCTCGACCCATCCTCGAGCGCTCGCTCGCCCCGGAGACGCTGCACCGAGCTCGTCTTCAACCTCGGTCGCCGGAGATCCCCCTCGCCGCCCCGCACGCTCCAGCTCTCCCCCGAGCTCGCCGTTCGCTCCCCTGCAATCGCAGTGAGCTACTGACCTGTTTCCCCCTCTCCCCGCGCTCGTCCGTGTCCTCTAACCACCATGGCCATCGAAGCCGAAGCTCGCCGCCGCCACCGCGCATCGCCGTCGTGGCCACAGCCACGTTGGGTCGCAACCGAGCACGCCTTCGTCTTCAACGCACTCACAAGAGCCCGTAGCACCCCCGCACGCCCCTCGCCATGCCTGCTAGCGACTAGTTCAACCTCGCCCGAACTCCGGCCGTTGCAGACGTGCTCGCCGCCGTCGTCCCCGGCCACCCCAGCTCCACCTACTGCCACAACTCGACGCGGCGCACTCCCCGCATCACGTAGATGGTCTCCGCCGTCCTTTTGGTCGCCGGAGTGCAAAACCTGAGGCCTCCGCCACGTCTGGCCTCGCCGGCGGCTAAACGCCGGCAAGTTTGACCCCTTTGACTGTGGACTGACACGTGGGCCCAGGTTGACTCCCCCCTGAGCCTATGGCAGGTGGGGCCGGCTTGCTAATTATTTTAGGATTAGTGTTAACTAATTTTAATTAGTTTAGTCACTGACATGTGGGCCCAGGCCCCACTGACAGTTTATTAGTACTAATCTAATCCTATTAATTAGCTGAGACACTGAGAGACAGGGCCCACCAGTCAGGTTTGACCTGACCGACCCAGTTGACCCGCTGACGTCACACCTATGTCATGCTGACGCATTAATTCAATTACTGGAGTTAATCTTATATAGGAAATTCCAGAAAATAGCCAAAACTTCTAAAAATCATAGAAAATCAACCATAGCTCCAAATCCAACAAATTATATATGAAAAATGACCAGAAAAATTCAATCTATCCATCTGTAATGGTTTCATGCATGACAAAACAAGTTAACCTTGCTGTTTAAGCAGAATAATATAATGCACTAGTAAGGCAATGTTAAATGAGCTAACATTTGAATCTTTGATTCAAATGAGCTCATTCCTTTCTGTTTTAGCTTGCATTAGGCCAAGACACTTTCATTTTGCCATGTCATAGCATGCATCATATTGTTGCATATTGTCATGTGTTGATCATGTTCGGTGTGTCTTTCGTGGTAGGTTCTGCCTCCGAGGATAACCCCGAGTATCCGTCTGAAGGGCAGTACCCTACTACCACTACAACAGGCAAGCAACCCATTGATCATTCCGATACAAACCCATGTTCTCGCCTCTGCTCTTGTTTACTGCATTAAGACAAGGCGATTCAAACTGCTGTGTGCTACGGTAGTTGAACCCTTATCCTCTGCATGACCTGTCATTGCCACAGTAACTAGATGAAACCCACTAGCATGTGTAGGAGTTGATTGAGCCATGTTTGTGTTTCCTACCTTGCTATGCCTGCTATGCTTAGAGTTCTGTCAGGTCTGGTTCATCTGGGTGATGGGCTAGAGTGAAATGATTATGTCGGTAATGTGAGGGATGTGTTGAACATGATTTGATAAAGGTATCGATGAGAGGCCATGTAGGAGTACATGGTGGGTTTTTTCATTGAGGCCGTCCATAAGAACTGATATTTGTATGTGTGATTTTAAGAATCAGCTACTACCATGCATTGGGATCCTTAATTGACCCTCTCAGCTTCTTAATCATCCTAGTACTCTGTCCAGGAGTTGCAATTAGTTTCTGGTGTTTGTAGGTTATGTGTTGGCAGCCGTGCGTAGCGCTGACCCTAGGGGTGGGCTATGTTGCGGTAGATACACCGTGGCATGGTGTACCGAGTCACCCGTTTGGTGTCTCGGGAACCCTGTTCACATCGTTCGGGGCCGTATGTGGAAACCTCGGCCGGACTCCCTGCGGATGGAACCTGAATAGGCGACAAACCTGGACTAGAGGCTTGAGTGTTTAGGTAGGCCGTGGCCGACACCCTCGTTGGGCTTCCGCTTGAAGGTTGCCTAGTACATGTCGTGTAAACGGCGGTAAGTGGTGAAAGCGTGTATGAAGAAGTACACCCCTGCAGGGTATAAAACTATTCGAATAGCCGCGTCCACGGTAAAGGACTACTTGGTTACCTATACAGTTCACAGACAAGTTAATGGATACTACTAAAAGACTCAAGATAAGTGTGAGTACCGAGGATGGCCCTCACGTAGGATGACGAGGGAGGATCCCCGGTGGAGTATTGTGTTGGTGATTAGTGGACTCGTGTGCAAAAACTGTTTTACTAGTGGAGTCTCGTAGGATAGCTTAGCCAAGAGTCAAAGCTGGCTTGCTGCAATAACTCCACCACCTTCTTGAGAACAAGCATGTATAGTAGGTTCTGATGTAAGACTTGCTGAGTACCTTTGTACTCATGTTTGCTTAATTACTGTTTTCAGATGACAACACCACCCCCTCCGATGGGTTTTATGTAGACCTCGATGTCGATGAGTGACTAGCCACCCAGGTGGTGATCCTTGCCATGGAGGGCCCTATGTAGATAGACAGGCTTCGGGAAGCCTTCTTGCTTTCTAGTGTCTGTACTCAGGCTATTTGCTTCCGCATGTGCTTGTATGCTTGTATGACTTGAGTGTCGGGTCATGTGACCCCTATCTGTATGAACATGATATGTATGGCTCTCTGGAGCCTTTAAATAAAGTACTTGAGTTGTAGAGTTTTGTTGTGATGCCATGTTGTATGTACTCATATCGGGCATATTGTGTGTATGATTGAAATGCTTGGTATGAGTGGGATCCGACAATCTAGTTGTTTATCCTTGGCAGCCTTTCTTATGGGGAAATGTAGTCTAGTGTTCCTCGAGCCATAGTAGTCCACTATAGCACGGGTCACCGGAGTCCTGCTAGCCCAGCACTACTGCTCAAGACATTTGACTGGCCGGCATGTGTTTCACTTTGTTCCTATGTCTGTCCCTTCGGGGAAATGTCACGCGGTGACCTCCGGAGTCCTGCCTAGCTTGCTACAGCCTAGGTTCCCCGGAGTCCTGTTAGCCCAGTGCTACAGCCCGGATTCACTCGCTGATGACCGACATGCTCGATGTGACTCATGTATGCCTGTCTCCATAGGTCTGCGCCGCTTTGTTGGGTTCACGACTAGCCATGTCAGCCCGGGTTCTCTGTCATATGGATGCTAGAGACACTATCATATACGTGAGCCAAAAGGCGCAAACGGTCCCGGGCCATGGTAAGGCGACACCCGTGGGGATACCATGCGTGAGGCCGCAATGTGATATGAGGTGTTACTGGCTAGATCGATGTGACTTGGAATCGGGGCCCTGACAGTAGAGGACTGAAAACTCAAATATACATATAGTCAATGAAGAACATAGTTAGAAAGAGTGAAGACTCTGCAAAGTTGAAGAATTTGAACAACTTAGGAATTTTAAAAACTAAAGAAAAATTCAAATTGAAGAGTTTCAACTTTTGTTGGTGGCGTGACCCACCGTATAAGAATGATGATTTCAGACGCCGCGTATAATTGTCGTAGGGCTCTGAGAATCAAAATCTTCATTAATTTCTTCACACTTAGAGTGTTAGTCTTCATTGATTGAAGAAAAACGTTATTTCGTGTGTTGCACATCTATGTCATCAATTTTGCATAAGTTTTAGGATGTGTGTCCTTTTCAAAGGACATTTGAAGATTCTAAGATATTTAGCTCACACCGCAACTGTGACGCCCCCGATTTGACAGTACACTAATCATACACGCAAACGTGTACGATCAAGATCAGGGACTCACGGGAGGATATCACAACACAACTCTAAAAATAAAATAAGTCATACAAGCATCATATTACAAGCCAGGGGCCTCGAGGGATCGAATACAAGAGCTCGATCATAGACGAGTCAGCGGAAGCAACAATATCTGAGTACAGACATGAGTTAAACAAGTTGCCATAACATGGATAGCACAAAAGTAGCAACGATCGAAAAGGCAAGGCCTCCAGCCTGGGACCTCCTAACTACTCCTCAAAGTCGAACTCCGCGTAGAACCATCCTCGGGAATCCTCTGGCTCCTGGACTCCAGCATCTGGTTGCGACAACCAGGTATAGAAAGGGGGGAAAGGGGGAGCAAAGAAACCATGAGTACTCATCCAAAGTACTCGCAAGCAAGGAACTACACTACATATGCATTGGTATCAATGGAAGGGGTAGGATATGTGACTGAACTGCAGAATGCCAGAATAAGAGGGGGGTAGCTAGTCCTATCGAAGACTACGCTTCTGGCAGCCTCCATCTTGAAGCAGTAGAATAGAGTAGATGGTAGTTAACCAAGTATCATCGCATAGCATAATCCTAACCAGCGATCCTCCCCTCGTCGCCCTGTGAGAGAGCGATCACTGGGTTGTATCTGGCACTTGGAAGGGTGTGTTTTATTAAGTATCCGATCCTAGTTGTCATAAGGTCAAGGTACAACTCCGGGTCGTCCTTTTACCGAGGGACACGGCTATTCGAATCGATAAACTTCCCTGCACGGGTGCACCACAATTCCCAACACGCTCGATCCCCTTTGTCCGGACACACTTTCCTGGGTCATGCCCAGCCTCGCAAGATCAACACGTCGTAGCCCTACCTAGGCACAACAGAGAGGTCAGCACGCCTGTCTAAATCATATGCGCACAGGGGTCTGGGCCCATCGCCCATTGCACACCTGCACATTGCGTACGCGGCCAGTGAGCAAACCTAGCAACCTCCATTGATGTCTACTACACAGCCTTCTTCTTGTAGATGTTGTTGGGCCTCCAAGTGCAGAGGTTTGTAGGACAGTAGAAAATTTCCCTCAAGTGGATGACCTAAGGTTTGTCAATCCGTAGGAGGCATAGGATGAAGATGATCTCTCTCAAGCAACCCTGCAACCAAATAACAAAGAGTCTCTTGTGTCCCCAACACACCCAATACAATGGTAAATTGTATAGGTGCACTAGTTCGGCGAAGAGATGGTGATACAAGTGGTATATGGATAGTAGATAATAGTTTTTGTAATCTGAAAATATAAAAACAGCAAGGTAACTGATGATAAAAGTGAGCGTAAACGGTATTGCAATGCGTTGAAACAAGGCCTAGGGTTCATACTTTCGCTAGTGCAAGTGCCCTCAACAATACTAACATAATTGGATCACATAACTATCCCTCAACATGCAACAAAGAGTCACTCCAAAGTCACTAATAGCGGAGAACAAACAAAGAGATTATGGTAGGGTACGAAACCACCTCAAAGTTATTCTTTCCAATCAATCCGTTGGGCTATTCCTATAAGTGTCACAAACAGCCCTAGAGTCTGTACTAGAATAACACCTTAAGACACAAATCAACCAAAACCCTAATGTCACCTAGATACTCCAATGTCACCTCAAGTATCCGTGGGTATGATTATACGATATGCGTCACACAATCTCAGATTCATCTATTCAACCAACACAAAGGACCTCAAAGAGTGCCCGAAAGTTTCTACCGGATAATCACGACAAAAACGTGTGCCAACCCCTATGCATAGGTTCATGGGAGGAACCCGCAAGTTGATCACCAAAACATACATCAAGTGAATCACGTGATATCCCATTGTCACCACAGATATGCACGGCAAAACATCCATAAAGTGTTCTCAAATCTTTAAAGACTCAATCCGATAAGATAACTTCAAAGGGGAAACTCAATTCATTACAAGAGAGTAGAGGGGGAGGAGAAACATAAGATCCAACTATAATAGCAAAGCTCGCGATACATCAAGATCGTGCCAAATCAAGAACACGGGAGAGAGAGAGAGATCAAACACATAGCTACTGGTACATACCCTCAGCCCCGAGGGAGAACTACTCCCACCTTGTCATGGAGAGCACCGGGATGATGAAGATGGACACCGAAGAGGGATTGCCCCCTCCGGGAGGGTGCCCGAACGGGTCTAGATTGGCTTTCGGTGGCTACGGAGGCTTCTAGCGGCGGAACTCCCGATCAATTGTGCTCCTTGATGTTTTTAGGGTATATGGAGATATATAGGCGGAAGAAGTACATCAGGGGGGCAACGAGGGGACCACGAGGGTGGAGGGCGTGCCCTAGGGGGGTGGGAGCGCCCCCCTACCTCGTCGCCTCCTCGAAGCTTCCCTTACGCGCACTTCAAGTCTTCTGGGCTTCTTTCCTTCCAAAAATGAGTTCCGTGAAGTTTCAGGTCAATTGGACTCCGTTTCATTTTCCTTTTCTTCGAAACCCTAAAACAAGGTAAAAACAGAAACTGGCACTGGGCACTGTGTTAATAGGTTAGTCCCAAAAATGATATAAAAGTGTATAATAAAGCCCATAAACATCCAAAACAGTAGATAATATAGCATGGAGCAATCAAAAATTATAGATACGTTGGAGACGTATCAGCATCCCCAAGCTTAATTTCTGTTCGTCCTCGAGTAGGTAAATGATAAAAAAGAATTTTTAATGCGGAGTGCTACTTGGCATAATTTCAATATAATTCTTCTTAATTGTGGCATGAATATTCAGATCTGAAAGATTCAAGACAAAAGTTCATATTGACATAAAAATAATAATACTTCAAGCATACTAACTAAGCAATTATGTCTTCTCAAAATAACATGACCAACGAAAGTTCATCCCTACAAAATCATATAGTTTAGTCATGCTCCATTTTCGTCACACAAGAATGCTCTCATCATGCACAACCCCGATGACAAGCCAAGCAATTGTTTCATACTTTCGTAATCTCAAAATCATAAACCTTCACGCGATACATGAGCGCGAGCCATGGACATAGCACTATGGGTGGAATAGAATAATGAGGGGGTTATGTGGAGAAGACAAAAAGGGAGAAAGTCTCACATCAACGAGGCTAATCAATGAGCTATGGAGATGCCCATCGATTGATGTTAATGCAAGGAGTAGGGATTGCCATGCAACGGATGCACTAGAGCTAGAAATGTATGAAAGCTCAACAAAAGAAACTAAGTGGGCGTGCATCCAACTTGCTTGCTCACGAAGACCTAGGGCACTTGAGGAGGCCCATTGTTGGAATATACAAGCCAAGTTCTATAATGAAAATTACCACTAGTATATGAAAGTGAGAAAACAAGAGACTCTCTAACATGAGGATTATGGTGCTACTTTGAAGCACAAGTGTGGCAAAGTATAGTAGCATTGTCCCTTCACTCTATTTCTCTCATTTTTTTGTTTTTTTGTTTTTTGGGCATTTTCTCTTTTTTATGGCCTTTCTTTTTTTGGGCCTTCTCTTTTGTTTATGGCCTTTCTCTTTTTTTTATTCCTCACTTGGGACAATGCTCTAGAAAATGATGATCATCACACTTCTATTTCTTTACAACTTGATGCTAGAACAAAGATGACTCTATATGAATGCCTCCGGTGGTGTACCGGGATTGCGATGAATCAAGAGTGACATGTATGAAAAATTATGAATGGTGGCTTTGCCACAAATACGATGTCAACTACATGATCATGCAAAGCAATATGACAATGATGGATGTGTCATGATAAACGGAATGGTGGAAAGTTGCATGGCAATATATCTCGGAATGGCTATGGAAATGCCATAATAGGTAGTTATGGTGGCTGTTTTGAGGAAGATATCAGGAGGTTTATGTGTGAAAGAGCGTATCATATCATGGGATTTGGATGCACCGGCGAAGTTTGCACCAACTCTCAATGTGAGAAAGGGCAATGCACGGTACCGAAGAGGCTAGCAATGATGGAAGGGTGAGAGTGCGTATAATCCATGGACTCAACATTAGTCATAAATAACTCACATATTTATTGCAAAAATCTACAAGGTATCAAAAACCTTGGTACTACGCGCATGCTCCTAGGGGGATAGATTGGTAGGAAAAGACCATCGCTCGTCCCCGACCGCCACTGATAAGGAAGACAATCAAATAACACCTCATGTTTCAAATTTGTTACGTAATGTTTACCATACGTGCATGCTACGGGACTTGCAAACTTCAACACAAGCATTTCTCAAATTCACAACTACTCAACTAGGATGACTTTGATATTATTACCTCCATATCTCAAAACAATCATCAAGCATCAAACTTCTCTTAGTATTCAATGCACTTATATGAAAGTTTTTATTATTCTTGGATGCCTAGCATATTAGGATTATTTAAGCAAATTACCATGCTATGTAAGACTCCCAAAATAATATAAGTGAAGCATGAGAGTTCATCTATTTCTTCAAGATAAAACTACCACCGTGCTCTAAAAGGATATAAGTGAAGTACTAGAGCAAATGAAAAACTACTCTGAAAGATATAAGTGAGGATCCATGAGTAGTCGAATAATTATGCAACTATGTGAAGACTCTCTAACATTTAAGAATTTCAGATCTTGATACTTTATTCAAACAGCAAGCAAAAGAAAATAAAATGACATTCTAAAAATAGCAAACATCATGTGAAGAAGCAAAAACTTAGGATCAACCGGAACTAACCGATAGTTGTTGAAGAAGAAAGGTGTGATGCCAACCCGGGCATCCCCAAGCTTAGATCCTTGAGACTTCTTGAAATATTATCTTGGTATTCCTTGGGCATCCCCAAGCTTGAGATTTTCTGTCTCCTTAATTCCTCTCATATCACGGTCTCCCTAAATCTCAAAAGCTTCATCCACACAAAACTCAACAAGGACTCATGAGATAAGTTAGTATAAACCATTGCCAAAACCTTATCATACTCAAATGTAGAAAATCACTAAAATAATTATTCAACATTGCATACTAAATTCCTCTGCATAATTAATAATCATATCCTCAAATAGAATCATTAAAGAAGCAAACATATGCAAACAATGCAAACATAACAGCAATCTTCCTAAACAGGATAGTCTGTAAAGAATGCAGCAACATCCATACTTCCCTAGATCCAAAAATTATGAAAGAAAATTACCACTGTAGTAAATTTATCAGAGCTTAATATGCAAAAGTTTTAAACATTTTATCACATTCTGAATTTTCTAGGGAATTATTGCAACAGCGGTAAACGTTTTGTTTTCAAACAGCAACATGTGGACTTCTAAAATAGGCATAGTAAAGGCTATCAATGCCACTTTTATTGAAACAAAGGATGTAAAACATTGTTCTAAATAAAAGCAATCAAATACTAACAAAATAAATTGACGCTCCAAGCAAAACACATATCATGTGGGGAATAAAAATATTTCTCCAAGTAAAGTTACCGATGAATGAAGACGAAAGAGGGGATGCCTTCCGGGGCATCCCCAAGCTTAGGCTCTTGGCTATCCTTGAATATTACCTTGGTGTGCCTTGGGCATCCCCAAGCTTAGGCTCTTTCCACTCCTTATTCCATAGTTCATTGAATCCTTACCCAAAACTTGAAAACTTCACAACACAAAACTTAACAGAAAACTCGTAAGCTCTGTTAGTATAAGAAAATAAATCACCATTTCAAGGTACTGTAATGAACTCATTATTTATTTCTATTGGAGTTAAACCTACCGTATTCCAACTTCTCTATGGTTATGCACTATTTTACTAGCCATAGATTCATCAAAATAAGTAAACAACACATGAAAAACAGAATCTGTCAAAAACAGAACAATCTGTAGTAATCTGGATCAAACGTATACTTCTGGAACTCATAAAATTCTCAAATAAATTGATGGACGTGAGGAATTTATCTATTAATCATATGAAAAAATAATTATCTAAATATCACTCTCCAATAAAAAATGGCAGCAATTCTCACAAGTGCTAAAGTTTCTGTTTTTTACAGCATGATCAACAAGACTTTCCCCATGTCTTCCCAAAGGTTCTACTTGGCACAAACACTAATTAAAAGCATAAAACCACATCTAAACAGAGGCTAGATGAATTATTTATTACTAAACAGGAACAAAAATAAAATTGGGTTGCCTCCCAACAAGCGCTATCGTTTAACGCCCCTAGCTAGGCATGATGATTTCAACGATGCTCACATAAAAGATAAGAGTTGTAACATAAAGAGAGCATCATGAAGAATATGACTAGAACATTTAAGCCTAACCCACTTCCTATGCATAGGGATTTTGTGAGCAAACAACTTGTGGGAACAATAAACAACTAGCATAGGAGGGCAAGACAAGCATAACTTCAAGATTTTAAGCACATAGAGAGGAAACTTGATATTGTTGCAATTCCTACAAGCATATATTCCTCCCTCATAATAATTTTCAGTAGCATCATGAATGAATTCAACAATATAACCATAACCTCAAGCATTCTTTTCATGATCTACAAGCATAGAAAATTTACTACTCTCCACATAAGCAAAATTCTTCTCATGTATAATAGTGGGAGCTAACTCAACAAAATAACTATCATGTGATTGAAAATTAAGATCAAGATGACAAGTTTCATGGTTATCATTATTCTTTAAAGCATACGTGTCATCACAATAATCATCAAAGATAGGAGGCATGCTTTCATCATAATAAATTTGCTCATCAAAACTTGGGGGACAGAAAATATCATCTTCGTCAAACATAGCTTCCCCAAGCTTGTGGCTTTGCATATCATTAGCATCATGGATATTCAAGGAATTCATACTGACAACATTGCAATCATGCTCATCATTCATATACTTAGTGCCAAACATTCTAAAGCATTCTTCCTCTAGCACTTGAGCACAATTATCGGAATCCTTATTTTCATGATATATATTAAAAAGATGAAGCATATGAGCTACCCTTAATTCCATATTTTTTTAATTTTCTTTTATAAACTAAACTAGTGCTAAAACAAGAAACAAAAAGATTCGACTGCAAGATCTAAAGATATACCTTCAAGCGCTTACCTCCCGACAATGATGCCAGAAAAGAGCTTGATGTCTACTACACAACCTTCTTCTTGTAGACGTTGTTGGGCCTCCAAGTGCAGAGGTTTGTAGGACAGTAGCAAATTTCCCTCAAGTGGATGACCTAAGGTTTATCAATCCGTAGGAGGCATAGGATAAAGATGATCTCTCCCAAGCAACCCTGCAACCAAATAACAAAGAGTCTCTTGTGTCTCCAACACACCCAATAAAATGGTAAATTGTATAGGTGCACTAGTTCAGTGAAGAGATGGTGATACAAGTGGTATATGGATAGTAGATAATAGATTTTGTAACCTGAAAATATAAAAACAGCCAGGTAAATAATGATAAAAGTGAGCGTAAACGGTATTGCAATGCGTTGAAACAAGGCCTAGGGTTCATACTTTCGCTAGTGCAAGTTCCCTCAACAATACTAACATAATTGGATCACATAACTATCCCTCAACATGCAACAAAGAGTCACTCCAAAGTAACTAATAGCGGAGAACAAACAAAGAGATTATGGTAGGGTACGAAACCACCTCAAAGTTATTCTTTCCAATCAATCCGTTGGGCTATTCCTATAAGTGTCACAAACAGCCCTAGAGTTCGTACTAGAATAACACCTTAAGACACAAATCAACCAAAACCCTAATGTCACCTAGATACTCCAATGTCACCTCAAGTATCTGTGGGTATGATTATACGATATGCGTCACACAATCTCAGATTCATCTATTCAACCAACACAAAGGAACTCAAGGAGTTCCCCAAAGTTTCTACCGGATAATGACGACGAAAACGTGTGCCAACCCCTATGCATAGGTTCATGTGCGGAACCCGCAAGTTGATCACCAAGACATACATCAAGTGAACCACGTGATATCCCATTGTCGCCAAAGATATGCACGACAAAACATACATAAAGTGTTCTCAAATCTTTAAAGACTCAATCTGATAAGATAACTTCAAAGGGGAAACTCAATTCATTACAAGAGAGTAGAGGGGGAGGAGAAACATAAGATCCAACTATAATAGCAAAGCTCGCGATACATCAAGATCGTGCCAAATCAAGAACACGAGAGTGAGAGAGAGAGATCAAACACATAGCTACTGGTACATACCCTCAGCACCGAGGGAGAACTACTCCCTCCTTGTCATGGAGAGCACCGGGATGATGAAGATGGCCACCGAAGAGGGATTGCCCCCTCCGGCAGGGTGCCCGAACGGGTCTAGATTGGCTTTCAGTGGCTACGGAGGCTTCTGGCGGCGGAACTCCCGATCTATTGTGCTCCCTGATGTTTTAGGGTATATGGAGATATATACGCGGAAGAAGTACGTCAAGGGGGCAACGAGGGGCCCACGAGGGTGGAGGGTGTGCCCTAGGGGGGTGGGAGCGCCCCCTACCTCGTGGCCTCCTCAAAGCTTCCCTTACGCGCACTTCAAGTCTTCTGGGCATCTTTCCTTCCAAAAATGAGTTCCGTGAAGTTTCAGGTCAATTGGACTCCGTTTGATTTTCCTTTTCTTCGAAACCCTAAAACAAGGTAAAAACAGAAACTGGCACTGGGCTCTGGGTTAATAGGTTAGTCCCAAAAATGATATAAAAGTGTATAATAAAGCCCATAAACATCCAAAACAGTATTTAATATAGCATGGAGCAATCAAACATTATAGATACGTTGGAGATGTATCATCCATCACAAAGGAAGTTGCGTTAAGCGATCCAACCCGGCGTGCGCCGCTCAGTCGCTGACGTCAAGAAGGCTTCGGCTAATACCACGACGTCGACTGCCCATAACTATTCCCGCGTAGTTGGTTAGTGCGTATAGGCCAGTGGCCAGACTCAGATCAAATACCCAGATCTCGTTAAGCGTGTTATTTTGAAATAACCGCGGACATCGACCAGGGCTAGGCTGACCTCTCTCCTAGGCGGTATCAACCTGCCCTGTCGCTCCGCCACAAAGATCCACTCAGAGGGCCGTCAGGACAAACGTCCTTTTGGACCCAATACGTGAATCACTCGCGGTTACTCTACGAGCTGACTCGACTTTAGTCATCACAGGTATCATATAATATGAATAAGTATATACCCATGATCACCTCCCGAATGATCACGACCCGATAGTATAGCATGGCATACGGACAAGAATGTAGGGCCACTGATGATAAACTATCATCCTATACTTGGCATTTAGGATTGCAGGTAAGGTATCAACAACTGTAGCAACAATGACAGGCTATGCAATAGAAAAGGAGTAACTGAAAGCAGTAACATGCTACACTACTCTAATGCAAGCAGTAGAAAGAAGAATAGGCGATATCTGGTGATCAAGGGGGGGGGGGCTTGCCTGGTTGCTCTGGCAAGAAGGGGTCGTCAATAACATAGTCGACTGGGGCACCGCCAGCGGCGTCAGTCTCGTAGTCTACCGGAGAGAAGAGGGGGAAGAAACAATGAATACAATGCAAACAGATGCATAACGATGCATGACATGACAAATGAGCGGTGCTAGGTGTGCCCTAACGCGGTAGGAGGTGATACCGGCGAAGGGGGAAAACATCCGGGAAATATTCCCGGTGTTTCGCATTTTCGGACAGACGAACCAGAGGGGGAAAGTTCCGTGTTCGCTATGCTAGGGATGTGTGGCGGACGAACGGGTTGCGTATTCAGATTTGTCTCGTCGTTCTGAGCAACTTTCATGTACAAAACAATTTCATCCGAGTTACGGTTTATTTTATATTATTTCCCAACGTTTTAATAATATTCTGGAATTATTATTAATTAGCAAATAAATAGCTAAATGCTAGGTGCACCCAGCTTTGCGTACACAGAAGTGTACCAGAGGCTGACAGGTGGGCCAGGGGGTCCCTGTTGACCAGTCAACGTTTGACTGGTCAAAAGGGGTGGGCCCCCCTGTCATACACATAATAGCTAATAGCACTTTAACCTAATTTAGTTAGCAGGTTAATTAAACATGACTAAGTAATTAATTTATTAATTACATATTATTTTTAATTTAAATTTTTCGTTTTCCTTTCGTTCTTCATTTTCACCAGGGGCGTGGGGGCCGGTTGTCGTAGGCCCAGGCCGCTGGGCGGGCTAACGGGCGCAAGGGTCCGGGCGCCCGTGTGGCGGATCGGGGCGAGTCCGGACAATGGCCATGGCTAGGCAGCCGGCAGGGGCGGGCGCCCGGGAGGTGGTGGGCGTGGCGAGGCAGGGCGTGGTTGGGAGCCGCTGTGAGGCGAGGCTCGGGCAGGCAGGGAAAGCGGGCACGGGGTGGGGTGAGCAGGGGAGGCGCAACGCGAGGGAGGCACGGTGAGCGGTCCGGCGGATGCGAGCGAGCCGCGACGCGAGGACAGCGGCGGGGTGGCGATGCACGAGGCGCAGGCGCGGGCGCGGTGACCGCTCGGAGCTCGCGGCCCCGGTCAGGAGCATGGGCGACGGCCTACGGCGGTGAATCGAGGAGCGGAGAGGGGGAGCGGCCGTGGGAGTTCACAGGGGAGGTCGGGGATGCAGTCGAGGGAGCCGGAGCTTGCCGGTGGTGACAGATCCAGCGGCAAGATGTCGTGGCCGAGGTGGAGGACGACGGGTCGATGGCGGCGCCTGGCATGCGTCTACGCTGTGGAGGGCGGCGGTGCTGAAGGAGAGCGAGGGGGAGCAAGCTCGGGCGTCGAGGACAGGCGCTGGCGGCAGGGAGCCCACCATCCGGAGCGACGACATGGTCGGGTGCAGCGCGAGGGACGTCCAGGTCGGGGAGGGAACAGAGGAGGTGACGCGGTTAGGGCAGAAGTATCTCTTGAGTTGAAACTTAATAAAACATCGAGAGCAAAGTATCAAGGTACAGTAGGAAGTTTCCGGCGAATGGACAAACGATTGATACCTGAACAGAGTGTGGGAAAGGGGTCCAGAGCATCGGGAATAGATCATCTCTCGGAAGGTGGCTCGTGATTTACATGCAAAGCCAAGTGCAAAGAATATTTCAGAGTCAAGGTTGTACAGGAGAGTCAGGTTTCGATCCTGTAGAACTGTGGGTTATGGGCCCACCATGTGGGTTAAAGTAGGAGGGCACTGACATCTTGCCTGGTCATGATAGCAAGGCATCATGATACAGGCATGTCAGAGAAGAGACTGTCGGTTATGTTGGCAACAACGTTGGTACCAAGGGCGAGGGACGAAGAGAACCATTTTCCTGCTCGTTGAAACGAGGCGGACCTATAGGCAAAGTTCTCGTCCATCGGTGGTTACCGGAATGTCATCAACAATAGTAACAGGGTCTTGCTAACAGAATTGTACACCGAGGAGTTTACCTAAGCAGGAGAATATTACTGGTTAGATCATATAGAACACCAGGAAGGTCAAACAAACCAATAGAAAGGAAAATGTGATCATCAGGTTAAACAGAACAATGGAAAGGAAAAATGTGTTTAAACACATATTTCAGGGGTATAACCTTCCCAAGGACAAGCAGAGCATGATATCCATGACAACATATAAGGTAGAAAACTTTTTAGGTAAGGTGAGAGAAATTTCATGACATTACCCATACTATGGTGTTTGGATAATTGGGCAACAAACATTTAGCATTAGGTTTCAAATGTTCTTTCTTGAAAACTGGAGTACCATAGACATGCTTCGAGATAGCATTGACATGGTCACTGGGCATAGATTAGACTTTGGATACACAAAGGATCCATCAGGAACAACTTATAGAATAAGTCTTACAATTTCCTCATGGAAGAAAGGATAGCCTTGCTAAAAAGGAAACGGTATCAATAGGTCCTCCGGCCATGTGTGCTAGGCACGATATCAACTTACCGGGTCATATAAAGATGTTATAACTCCTGCAAGTATATTCCAACCATCATATCTGACCGAGATTTAGATCTGATTGGTGTCAGGATACCTCAGACTCAAGATGCATGAGAAGAAAAAGTGCAACACAAATTGACGAGATGACATTGTAAGATCCTCAGGAAAAGGAGTATGGAAGCAAGTTCCGAAACAAGAGTTCATCATTAAATCAAGGAGAGGATGAGGAGGTGGATGAGGTCTCAGCAACCATTCCTCCAGATTTCCGAAAAGATGGGTTTCCACAATCATGTGAACAAGGAGACACTACAAAAAAAATACACTTCCGTGATGATACGTGTTTGTCACAGTAGGTCGCGTTTTTTGTCATGCATGTACATCCATGATAAATTTATGACAGAATCAAGATAGTCATACCTGTGCTGTTGTAGAAGTGTTCCATGACATTACCAAAATTATCATGATGGAAGTGTCCACTTCCATGACGATAAATCGCGCGTCACAGAAGTGCTTTCGTCAAGGGTGACCGACACGTGGCATCCACTGTAACGGAACGCCGTTAAGCTATCGGGTCCGGTTTTGGATCCGATAACCCGTTAACAGCCCCGACCAATGGGAAATTTCCACGTGTAAAATTCTTATTGGCCGGACGAAACACGTGTCAGCTCGTCAGTGGGTCAGATAGGCGCCCATGATATGTCGACACATGGCACGGCCCAATAGTGTCCCATTTAGCTTACAAAGCCGGCCCGTTGGACTTGGTCAAAAGTTAACGGGCTGGCCCATGAAAATCCTGTTAACGGTCTCTTCGCAAATAGCCCATTTTATGGCCCGTTAACTCACGGCCCGTTAGGCCCTAAAGGAAATCGGCCCTACAACGTCATGTGGGCCATCGAATATAATACCAGCCCATTTCACTTTCGGCCCATGTATGGCCCACGACGTCTTTCGGCCCATATGAGGCCTTCGTATCTTTCGGCCCATTACAGGCCCACGGTGACTCTAGCCCATAATGAACAGTAATTTTCTTTATACCCGTTAACGGCCCGTGATTTACATGGGCCATTTCCAACCCGTGTTAGCTTTCGGCCTATTGACGGCCATACGTTCTTGGGCTCCTTTTCGGCCCTCGGTTACTTCCGGCCCATTACTGGCTTGTTCCCCTAATGGGCCAAATTCGGCCCATGGCAAGAGTCGGCCCGTTACTGGCCTGTTCGGCTAATGGGCCAAATTCGGCCCATGGCAAGATTCGGCCCGTCACTAGCCTGTTACCCTAATGGGCCAAATTCGGCCCATGGCAAGAGTCGGCCCGTTTCTGGCCTGTTAACCCGTTGCGCCGTTTCCAGCCTTCCTATATTCTGGCCCATTAACGACCCATTATGCCTGTGATAGAATTAAGCCTTTGCTATCCTACGGCCTGTTAACGACCTGTTAACGTGCTGGGCCGATACCAATTATGCCCGATTATGGCCCATGTAGACCCATTTATCTGATGGCCCGAGGCCCACCGATTACAGGCCCATTTATCGATGGCCCATAAGAGACCCATGGATCCTACGTCCCGTATATGGCCCATGGTAGTTGCGGCCACTAGCAAACCAGGGAAAAAGAAGATAGGAAATAAATAAGGCCGAAACTAACGCTAGGCTATTAAGGCGATTGCACAGATTACATCCACTCGGCATCAAAGATCGCCACCAGTGCAAATATAGAGAACACCCTACACTATACAAAAATGGCTTGCTGTTTTCTTCAGGCGGTGGCTGCACGTTAAGAATAAATTTTGTATCGCACCAAAACAAATTACAACTATATAACAAAAGGAAGGTTGGCATAAAACTTAACATTCTAGCAGATAAATGCACCAGCAGAAGTTCAGAAGCTTAGTTCATTTGACCTGACTGTTACGTTTTCATGCTGTATTGTCCGATGGAGCACCATAACCCTCGCCTTCATTTCCCCTAGGCTCCTGAACAACATAGCAAATGTCTGATAGTTTGGTTTCAAAACCATGCATATCTTGACAACATTGAGCAATGTTTCTCCTTGTTTCACAAAGGGTCTCTATTAGGGAATGGACTTGTGTCTGGAGCGCAGATACAACATTGCTTTAAGCTTGCATATCTTGATCATGAGGCAGTTTGGACGATATTGCCTTAACAACCAACCCAGTATTACGCAGGAACGTGCTTTTGGCACTGTTAGTGGACAGGTACTGACCCACTGCAGCAAGAGCTGACATTGCGGTTATAGTTGCCACGCCACCTTCAGAAGGTGGCGGTTCCACCATTTTTCCATAGCTCGCTGAAAAGTTGAGGTTTTACATTGGTAGTACCAGAACAGAAGATATTAAGGAGGTAGCAAAACCAAACAAAATAGCTTTGGTCTATATACAGAACTTATTCTGGTGAACCCATGTAAAATATTAGTTGTATTTTATTGCAAAGTACATAATAAAACCAGGTTCCAAACATATGACCATGTACCATCGCTAATGTATTGTCTATTTCTTCACATTGTATTGAGGGCTAAGGATAAAGAGACGAAGTTTATAATACGGTAAGCATAGTATGACGTCATTCATATCACAAAACAACTGAGAATAGACAAACATGCAATTGTAACGTTGTGTGGGCAAGTCCAGCACGGAACTAGATTACGGGTCAAGATCAAAGGAGCATCACTCCTCTCTTTTAAACCTGGTAAGGTGCAACAATACTCTAAGAAAATTGTGTATAAAATTGAAAAGAGTAATAGACATTAGCTGCAAACAATGCAGTTCAAGGCACAAGTCAGAGTAAGCAGTAGGTAAAAGGCATGAGGATTAAGGACTTACAACAGCGGCTTTGACTGGTGTAGTCATGCCCTTCTTCTTGCTGGTGTGACAGTCCTTGAAGATTTCCACAGCATTTGGTTCAGGTACTTTTTGGTCCTTGCGGGCTTTCTTCTGCATTTGGAACAAGTCAATATAGATATGATAATATGGTACATTGAAAAGAGTGAAACAACGGCTAATTACAAGAGCCTCGCAGTGTGCAATATAGCTACGAGATCCTGTCGTCTGTTGGAATTTCACTTTCGTACGGTTGGCCTTGTTCTTTGAAAAGTTCACCTACAAGAAGATAGATTTGTGTGGCACATGCGTAAATAGGACTTCAACATGTGATCTGATGACATATATATAATGTACCTGATACTTCAGATCGGACCAGTGTTTAACGAGGCCTCTCCAGTCATCATGAGATATATTTTCCACTAGAGATGTTTGGGCAAGTTCACTGTTAGCCTTGCCTTCAAAGTGAGTTTTCCTCAAGTTATACTGATACTATCGCAGAGCAGACTTGAAAACATGGGTGCAATCTTGTCTGGTTGCATCATCTTGGCTATCCAACTTGAACCTCATCTGTTGAAAATTATGGGAGTCCCATTATCAGCAGCCTAGAAAGTATTGGACAGAGCAAGACGATATTACTAGTTTCCATACATAACCATACTTATAGATAAATGGTCGAGGAAGATGCTGAACTGGGTTTTGTCTTTGTCATTCCTGTATTGAATCCATGTTGGGAGGATACGTACATCACACCTAACAGCAACAGCTGCCTATGATACTAACTTGGCTGACTCTGTAGCATCACATGGCCTTTTTAAACCTGCCTCAAAACAGATCTCATTCTTCCTCCTCTAGATTTAGTTAACCTATCGAGCATTATCCCTGATGTTTGTTTCCTCTTGCGCCTAGGTGCTAGTACAACAACAAACATATGAAGTGTTAGTGTACATCAAATTGTGAGACTACATATAAAGAAGCATGCAACTATAACTTGACTCCAGCAACTACCTTCTTGCTGTTGAAGCTCACAAGGTTCATCTAATATTGCCAACTCGTCTTGTGTCAAGAGTGCTTGGGAAGTAGTGTCAGGTGGCAAGGGAGCTTGGGAACGTGCTGCTAGCTCAATTGACGCACGACGGAACGTGCTGCTAGCTCAATTGACGCACGAGTACGTCGTGCAGCTGGTAGTACTGTGGTAGGTGTTGCAAGAACTAGGGTTGTCTCTGCTTGTTTGGTGGCAGCTATTTGTTTCTGTCTGTCTTTTATTGCAACTCGTGTAGCATGGGATGTCGTGTTTGTAGAATTTTCTGCTGGACTTTGACCTTCTATTGCACCATCAGTACCAGTAGAATCTGCAAGATTCATCCGCTTCTCATTCCCTGCCATTCTGTGTTTCTTCCTCTTTCTCTGTGCCATGTTAAGTCAAGATGACAAGAAAAACGAATAACAATTTAGTTCTTCAAAACAAATTGATGCGTGATGCAGACGAACTGAACTGATGTTAGACAACCACATTATAGGAGGATGTAATATGTATGAAAAACAGGACGGGAGAGATAACCAGAACTATGATGTGTAAACTAAGAAGAAGACATTTCACCAAATTAGAAGCAATGCAATGGAAGGTAGACACCATATGAAAGATGCTACAAATATCGCTCTGCCAAGTTAACAGTGTCTCATCATAAATGGCGTTTAAACAAATGTGAAGCAGTACAAGAAATAAATCATGTGCAAGATGCAAACAACATCACACTACCATGTTAGAGGTCTCTCCTCATTAGTGCCATTGCATATTCACAACTTATGATGTGTAAACTAAGGAGAAGGCATTTCAACAAATTAGAAGCAATGAAAGCTAGAGACCATATGAAAGATGCAACGAATATCACTGTACCAAGTTAAAACTGTCTCGTCATAAGTGACATTTCAACAAATTAGTAATACAAGCTAGAAAAGAATGTGAGATGTAACCTATATCATACTCCGAAGTCAAACGTGTCTTACGATAAGTGATTGTTGCAGGTTACACAACAGTAGTAATTTGATGTAAGAACATGGTGTGATAGACAGATATTGTGTATTCTAGAAATAGGAACAAGTGTCTTATTCAAGTATAATGTGTGAAGTAAGCAGATGAAATTCAACAAAATTAGAAGCAATACAAGCTAGACATCACACATAACATGCAACCACATATAACAGTGCCAAGTTAGAGGGAGCACCGGTGATGCTACACTAGGGGAGACGTGCTCATCATAAACACAACTTTGTCGAGTGTCTATGCATGTGTTGTCTTGGAAATCATCTTAGGGGTGTGGAGGAGTAGAAACTGTAGAGGCCCTCCGTTCGGAAGGAGCACCTTTATCCGCTGCCTTGCTAACTTCCTTCCGCTTTATTGATTTTGAATTGTCAAGTAAAACCGACAAGAAAAAGCAATAAAATTCTCTCTTCAGAACTCATTCATGTATGATAATGACAATCACTACTTTGATGTAAGGCGAACACATGATACCAGGATGGAACATGTACGAAAAATAGGACGGCATGGCATGTTCACAATTGTTTGTGTAAACTAAGCAGAAACCATTCCAGCAAATAAGAAGCAATGCAAGCTAGACACCACATGAAAGATGCAACCAATATGACTCTGCCAAGTTAAAAGCGTCCCATCATAAATGGAATTTCAACAAATTAAAGCAGCGCATGCTATAAATCATATGAAAGATGCAACTAATATCGCACCGCATATACTAAAGGTGTCTCGTCATGTTGATTGATAGACAGATGTACTATGTACTAAATACAGGAAGGCATGTCACATTAACAGGTATAATGTATAAGCTAAGCAGACTAGCACATGCAGTTTAACCAGATTGGAAGAATTACAATCTAGACACCATATGCAACATGAAACCACATATCACGCTGCCAAGTTAGAGCAAGCACCTGCGATGCTATTGTAGGGGAAATGTTGTAATCAACTACAAAGCTACGTTCACTATCTTCATCTAGCATTTCTGTTTCTTGAGAATCATGTCGGGAGGCTGACGTTGCATTCTTTAAATGAGGAGTAGTCCCCTTGCCTGCCTACCGCGTCATAAGTGATTGTGAGGGATACACAAGAACATTAGTTTGATGTAAGAACATGGTTAATACACAGATGTACTAGTATGTACCAAAAACAGAAAGGCATGTCATATTCAAAGGTATAATGTGTAAGCCAAGCAGATGCAATTTAGCAAATTGGAAGCAATACAAGCTAGACATCCGGCTGGAGTGGTGAGCATGATCATCTAGGACCTGAGAGCTTGGTGGGAGGCGGGCTGCTTTGCCACCATCGCAGCTTTTTAGTTGGCTTCCAGGTGATGCCTATCTTTGCTGGGCTTGTCACTGGCTCGGCCAGTGCCCTGACTAGCTATTTGTCTTCTGGTGCTCACGGGATGGTGGTTCATGTAAAAAAATATCTTTCCTTATCTTACCGACTTCGGCCTTTCGAATACAAGCTAGACACCATATGGAACATGCAACCACATATGACACCGCGAAGTTAAAGCAAGCACCTGGGATGGTGGTGTTGGGGAACGTAGTAATTTCAAAAAAAATCCTACGCACACGCAAGATCATGGTGATGCATAGCAACGAGAGGGGAGAGTGTTTTCTACGTACACTCGTAGACCGGAAGCGGAAGCGTTAGCACAACACGGTTGATGTAGTCGTACGTCTTCACGGCCCGACCGATCAAGCACCGAAACTACGACACCTCCGAGTTCTAGCACACGTCCAGCTCGATGACGATCCCCGGACTCTGATCCAGCAAAGTGTCGGGGAAGAGTTCCGTCGGCACGATGGCGTGGTGATGATCTTGATGTTTTACTGTCGCAGGGCTTCGCCTAAGCACCGCTACAATATAATCGAGGACTATGGTGGAGGGGGGCACCGCACACGGCTAAGAGATCAATGTTCAACTGTTGTGTCTATGGGGTGCCCCCTGCCCCCGTATATAAAGGAGTGGAGGAGGGGGCCGGCCAAGGAGGGTGGCGCACCTTAGGGTCGTAACGTTAAGCGTGCGGACCCTACGGGTTCGAGAACAATGTAGACATGACCGAGGCACGTATCTGGTCAATGACCAATAGCGGAACCTGGATGCTCATATTGGCTCCTACATATTCTACGAAGATCTTTATCGGTCAGACCGCATAACAACATACGTTTGTTATCTTTGTTCACTTTGTCATTGATATGTTACTTGCCCGAGATTCGATCGTCGGTATCTCAATACCTAGTTCAATCTCGTTACCGGCAAGTCTCTTTACTCGTTCTGTAATACATCATCTTGCAACTAACTTATTAGTTGCATTGCTTGCAAGGCTTAAGTGATGTGCATTACCGAGAGGGCCCAGAGATACCTCTCCGACAATCGGAGTGACAAATCCTAATCTCAAAATACGCCAACCCAACATGTACCTTTGGAGACACCTGTAGAGCACCTTTATAATCACCAAGTTACGTTGTGACGTTTGGTAACACACAAAGTGTTCCTCCGGTAAACGGGAGTTGCATAATCTCATAGTCATAGGACATGTATAAGTCATGAAGAAAGCAATAGCAACATACTAAACGATTGGGTGCTAAGCTAATGGAATGGGTCATGTCAATCACATCATTCTCCTAATGATGTGATCCCGCTAATCAAATGACAACTCATGTCTATGGTTCGGAAACATAACCATCTTCGATTAACGAGCTAGTCAAGTAGAGGCATACTAGTGACACTTTGTTTGTCTATGTATTCATACAAGTATTATGTTTCCGGTTAATACAATTCTAGCATGAATAATAAACATTTATCATGATATAAGGAAATAAATAATAACTTTATTATTGCCTCTAGGGCATATTTCCTTCAGTCTCCCACTTGCACTAGAGTCAATAATCTAGATTACACAGTAATGATTCTAACACCCATCAAGCCTTGGTGCTGATCATGTTTTGCTCATGGAAGAGGCTTAGTCAATGGGTCTGCTACATTCAGATCCGAATGTATCTTGCAAATCTCTATGTCTCCCACCTGGACTAGATCCCGGATGGAATTGAAGCATCTCTTGATGTGCTTGGTTCTCTTGTGAAATCTGGATTCCTTTGCCAAGGCAATTGCACCAGTATTGTCACAAAAGATTTTCATTGGACCCGATGCACTAGGTATGACACCTAGATCGGATATGAACTCCTTCATCCAGACTCCTTCGTTTGCTGCTTCCGAAGCAGCTATGTACTCCGCTTCACATGTAGATCCCGCCACGACGCTTTGTTTAGAACTGCACCAACTGACAGCTCCACCGTTTAATGTAAATACGTATCCGGTTTGCGATTTAGAATCGTCCAGATCAATGTCAAAGCTTGCATCAACGTAACCATTTACGATGAGCTCTTTGTCACCTCCATATACGAGAAACATATCCTTAGTCCTTTTTCAGGTATTTCAGGATGTTCTTGACCGCTGTCCAGTGATCCACTCCTGGATTACTTTGGTACCTCCCTGCGAGACTTATAGCAAGGCACACATCAGGTCTGGTACACAGCATTGCATACATGATAGAGCCTATGGCTGAAGCATAGGGAACATCTTTAATTTTCTCTCTATCTTCTGCAGTGGTCGGGCATTGAGTCTTACTCAACTTCACACCTTGTAACACAGGCAAGAATCCTTTCTTTGCTTGATCCATTTTGAAATTTTTCAAAACTTTGTCAAGGTATGTGCTTTGTGAAAGTCCAATTAGGCTTCTTGATCTATCTCTATTGATCTTAATGCCCAATATGTAAGCAGCTTCACCGAGGTCTTTCATTGAAAAACTCTTATTCAAGTATCCCTTTATGCTATCCAGAAATTCTATATCATTTCCGATTAGCAATATGTCATCCACATATAATATTAGAAATGCTACAGAGCTCCCACTCACTTTCTTGTAAATACAGGCTTCTCCAAAAGTCTGTATAAAACCAAATGCTTTGATCACACTATCAAAGCGTTTATTCCAACTCCGAGATGCTTGCACCAGTCCATAAATGGATCGCTGGAGCTTGCACACTTTGTTAGCTCCCTTTGGATCGACAAAACCTTCCGGCTGCATCATATACAACTCTTCTTCCAGAAATCCATTCAGGAATGCAGTTTTGGCATCCATCTGCCAAATTTCATAATCATAAAATGCGGCAATTTCTAACATGATTCGGATCGACTTAAGCATCGCTACGGGTGAGAAGGTCTCATCGTAGTCAAACCCTTGAACTTGTCAAAAACCTTTTGCGACAAGTCGAGCTTTGTAGACAGTAACATTACCATCAGCGTCAGTCTTCTTCTTGAAGATCCATTTATTCTCAATTGCTTGCCGATCATTGGGCAAGTCAACCAAAGTCCACACTTTGTTCTCATACATGGATCCCATCTCAGATTTCATGGCTTCAAGCCATTTTGCGGAATCTGGGCTCACCATCGCTTCTTCATAGTTTGTAGGTTCATCATGATCTAGTAGCATGACTTCCAGAACAGGATTACCGTACCACTCTGGTGCGGATCTTACTCTGGTTGATCTACGAGGTTCAGTAGTAACTTGTTCTAAAGTTTCATGATCACCATCATTAGCTTCCTCACTAATTGGTGTAGGTGTCACAGAAACCGGTTTCTGTGATGTACTACTTTCCAACAAGGGAGCAGGTACAGTTACCTCATCAAGTTCTACTTTCCTCCCACTCACTTATTTTGAGAGAAACTCCTTCTCTAGAAAGGATCCATTCTTAGCAACAAATGTCTTGCCTTCGGATCTGTGATAGAAGGTGTACCCAACAATCTCCTTCGGGTATCCTATGAAGACACATTTCTCCGATTTGGGTTTGAGCTTATCAAGTTGAAGCTTTTTCACATAAGCATTGCAGCCCCAAACTTTCAGAAACGACAACTTTGGTTTCTTGCCAAACCATAGTTCATAAGGCGTCGTCTCAACGGATTTTGATGGTGCCCTATTTAACGTGAATGCGGCCGTCTCTAAAGCATAACCCCAAAACGATAGCGGTAAATCTATAAGAGACATCATAGATCGCACCATATCAAGTAAAGTATGATTACGACGTTCGGACACACCATTACGCTGTAGTGTTCCGGGTGGCATGAGTTGCGAAACTATTCCGCATTGTTTCAAATGTAAACCAAACTCGTAACTCAAATATTCTCCTCCACGATCAGATCGTAGAAACTTTATATTCTTGTTACGATGATTTTCAACTTCACTCTGAAATTCTTTGAACTTTTCAAATGTTTCAGACTTATGTTTCATTAAGTAGATATACCCATATCTGCTTAAATCATCTATGAAGGTAAGAAAATAAAGATATCCGCCACGAGCTTCAACATTCATTGGACCACATACATCTGTACGTATGATTTCCAACGAATCTATTGCTCTCTCCATAGTACCGGAGAATGGCGTTTTAGTCATCTTGCCCATGAGGCACGGTTCGCAAGTACCAAGTGATTCATAATCAAGTGGTTCCAAAAGTCCATCAGTATGGAGTTTCTTCATGCGCTTTACACCGATATGACCTAAATGGCAGTGCCACAAATAAGTTGCACTATCATTATCAACTCTGCATCTTTTGGCTTCAACATTATGAATATGTGTATCACTACTATCGAGATTCATCAAAAATAGACCACTTCTTCAAGGGTGCATGACCATAAAAGATATTACTCATATAAATAGAACAACCATTATTCTCTGATTTAAATGAATAACCATCTCGCATCAAACAAGATACAGATATAATGTTCATGCTCAACGCAGGCACCAAATAACAATTATTTAGGTCTAATACTAATCCTGATGGTAGATGTAGAGGTAGCGTGCTGACCGCGATCACATCGACTTTGGAACCATTTCCCACACGCATCGTCACCTCATCCTTCGCTAGTGTTCTCTTAATCCGTAGTCCCTGTTTCGAGTTGCAAATATTAGCAACAGAACCAGTATCAAATACCCAGGTGCTACTGCGAGCTCTAGTAAGGTACACATCAATAACATGTATATCACATATACCTTTGTTCACCTTGCCACCCTTCTTATCCGCCAAATACTTGGGGCAGTTCCGCTTCTAGTGACCAGTCTGCTTGCAGTAGAAGCACTCAGTTTTAGGCTTAGGTCCAGACTTGGGTTTCTTCTCCTGAGCAGCAACTTGCTTGCTGTTCTTCTTGAATTTCCCCTTCTTCTTCCCCTTGCCCTTTTTCTTGAAACTAGTGGTCTTGTTGACCATCAACACTTGATGCTCCTTCTTGATTTCTACCTCCGCGGCTTTTAGCATTGCAAAGAGCTCGGGAATTGTCTTATCCATCCCTTGCATATTATAGTTCATCACGAAGCTCTTGTAGCTAGGTGGAAGTGATTGGAGAATTCTGTCAATGACGCAATCATCCGGAAGATTAACTCCCAGTTGAATTAAGTGATTACTATACCCAGACATTTTGAGTATATGCTCACTGACAGAACTGTTCTCCTCTATCTTGCAGCTATAGAACTTATTGGAGACTTCATATCTCTCAATCCGGGCATTTGCTTGAAATATTACTTCAACTCCTGGAACATCTCATATGCTCCATGACGTTCAAAATGTCGTTGAAGTCCCGATTCTAAGCCGTAAAGCATGGCACACTGAACTATCGAGTAGTCATCAGCTTTGCTCTGCGAGACATTCATAACATCTGGCGTTGCTCCAGCAGCAGGCCTGGCACCCAGCGGTGCTTCCAGGACGTAATTCTTCTGTGCGGCAATGAGGATAATCCTCAAGTTACGGACCCAGTCCGTGTAATTGCTACCATCGTCTTTCAACTTTGCTTTCTCAAGGAACGCATTAAAATTCAATGGAACAACAGCACGGGCCATCTATCTACAATCAAACATACATAAGCAAGATACTATCAGTTACTAAGTTCATGATAAATTTGAGTTCAATTTAATCATATTACTTAAGAACTCCCACTTAGATAGACATCCCTCTAATCCTCTAAGTGATCACGTGATCCAAATCAACTAAACCATGTCCGATCATCACGTGAGATGGAGTAGTTTCATTGGTGAACATCACTATGTTGATCATATCTACTATATGATTCACGCTCGACCTTTCGGTCTCCGTGTTCCGAGGCCATATCTGCATATGCTAGGCTCGTCAAGATTAACCTGAGTATTCTGCGTGTGCAAAACTGGCTTGCACCCGTTGTAGATGGACGTAGAGCTTATCACACCCGATCATCACGTGGTGTCTGGGCATGACGAACTTTGGCAACGGTGAATACTCAGGGAGAACAGTTTTATAGTGAAATTTAGTGAGAGATCATCTTATAATGCTACCGTCAATCAAAGCAAGATAAGATGCATAAAAGATAAACATCACAAGCAATCAATATAAGTGATATGATATGGCCATCATCATCTTGTGCTTGTGATCTCCATCTCCGAAGCATCGTCATGATCACCATCGTCACCGGCGCGACACCTTGATCTCCATCGTAGCATCGTTGTCGTCTCGCCAATCTTATGCTTCCACGACTATCGCTACCGCTTAGTGATAAAGTAAAGCATTACAGCGCGATTGCATTGCATACAATAAAGCGACAACCATATGGCTCCTGCCAATTGCCGATAACTCGGTTACAAAACATGATCATCTCATACAATAAAATTTAGCATCATGTCTTGACCATATCACATCACAACATGCCCTGCAAAAACAAGTTAGACGTCTTCTACTTTGTTGTTGCAAGTTTTACGTGGCTGCTACGGGCTTAGCAAGAACCGTTCTTACCTACGCATCAAAACCACAACGATAGTTTGTCAAGTTGGTGCTGTTTTAACCTTCGCAAGGACCGGGCGTAGCCACACTCGGTTCAACTAAAGTTGGAGAAACTAACACCCGCCAGCCACCTGTGTACAAAGCAAGTCGGTAGAACCAGTCTCGCGTAAGCGTACGCGTAATGTCGGTCCGGGCCGCTTCATCCAACAATACCGCCGAACCAAAGTATGACATGCTGGTAAGCAGTATGACTTATATCGCCCACAACTCACTTGTGTTCTACTCATGCATATAACATCAACGCATAAAACCTGGCTCTGATGCCACTGTTGGGGAACGAAGTTAATTCAAAAAAATTCCTACACACACGCAAGATCATGGTGATGCATAGCAACGAGAGGGAAGAGTGTTGTCTACGTACCCTCGTAGACCGGAAGCGGAAGCATTAGCACAACGTGGTTGATGTAGTCGTACGTCTTCACGGCCCGACCGATCATGCACCGAAACTACGGCACCTCCGAGTTCTAGCACACGTTCAGCTCAATGACGATCCTCGGACTCCGATCCAGCAAAGTGTCGGGGAAGAGTTCCGTCAGCACGACGGCGTGGTGATGATCTTGATGTTTTACCGTCGCAGGGCTTCGCCTAAGCACCGCTACAATATTATCGAGGACTATGGTGGAGGGGTGCACCGCACACGGCTAAGAGATCAATGATCAACTGTTGTGTCTATGGGGTGCCCCCTGCCCCCGTATATAAAGGAGTGGAGGAGGGGGCCGGCCAAGGAGGGTGGCACGCCCTAGGGGGGAGTCCAACTCCCACAGGGAGTAGGACTCCCCTTTTTCCTATTAGGAGTAGGAGAGGGAAGGAAGAGGAAGGAGGGAGGAAGGAAAGGGGGGGCCGGGCCCCCTCCCAATTCGGATTGGGCTTGGGGGGGCGCGCCCCCTCCCTTGCTCCTTTCCCCTCCTTTCCACTAAGGCCCAATAAGGCCGATATACCTCCCGGGGGGTTCCGATAACCTCCCGGTGATCCGGTATTGTCCCAATCTCACCCGGAACCTTTCCGGTGTCCAAATATAGTCGTCCAATATATCGATCTTTATGTATCGACCATTTCGAGACTCCTCGTCAAGTCCGTGATCACATCCGGGACTCCGAACAACCTTCGGTACATCAAAATATATGAACTCATAATGAAACTGCCATCGTAACGTTAAGCGTGCGGACCCTACGGGTTTGAGAACAATGTAGACATGACCGAGACATGTATCCGGTCAATAACCAATAGCGGAACCTGTATGCTCATATTGGCTCCTACATATTCTACGAAGACTTTATCGGTCAGACCGCATAACAACATACATTTGTTTGTCATCAGTATGTTACTTGCCCGAGATTCGATCGTCGGTATCTCAATACCTAGTTCAATCTCGTTATCTGCAAGTCTCTTTACTCGTTCTTTAATACATCATCTTGCAACTAACTTATTAGTTGCATTGCTTGCAAGGCTTAAGTGATGTGCATTACCGAGAGGGCCGAGAGATACCTCTCCGACAATCGGAGTGACAAATCCTAATCTCGAAATACGCCAACCCAACATGTACCTTTGGAGACACCTGTAGAGCACCTTTATAATCACCAAGTTACGTTGTGACGTTTGGTAACATACAAAGTGTTCCTTCGGTAAACGGGAGTTGCATAATCTCATAGTCATAGGAACATGTATAAGTCATGAAGAAAGCAATAGCAACATACTAAACGATCGGGTGCTAAGCTAATGGAATGGGTCATGTCAATCACATCATTCTCCTAATGATGTGATCCCGTTAATCAAATGACAACTCATGTCTATGGTTAAGAAACATAACCATCTTCGATTAACGAGCTAGTCAAGTAGAGGCATACTAGTGACACTTTGTTTGTCTATGTATTCACACAAGTATTATGTTTCCGGTTAATACAATTCTAGCATGAATAATAAACATTTATCATGATATAAGGAAATAAATAATAACTTTATTATTGCCTCTAGGGCATATTTCCTTCAGGTGGTTCATTGCGAGCGAGGTCATCAACTCCAGAGCTACGATCCCCATCTCCATCTATTGACACTACACCCTTTAAAGCGTTGAAATGTGTCTTGCCTAGCCGCACACCAAAGTGGAGCGACTTTTCTCTTTTCTTTTTGGCTTCTCTCATGGCAGCAGAGTCTGAAATACCCTTGCATAAAAACACAACAGTGAGAGTAAGGGTGAAGTGTGTGCAGAACTAGTGCACTGTAAAAGTAGCAGATAGCAGGTGGCTAAAAAATAAATGGTAGGAGACATATGATAGCTCTACAACATTGCATGTCAAACAAGATTAGATTCTACTCTGTATGATTTTGTAATATATGAGCACAAGAAATGCAGGTACTCCTCCAGCACACCACCACATGTGGTCATATCTAAGATAACAGTCGACTGGAAATAAATAGGTCAGTCGATTTTTTTTATTGAACTGTCCGATCTATAAGGAACGGGCAGATGGCCTTCATCTACCTCCCGCCAGTCACTGTTGACGATCTTTCTCGAACCGCCAGTGACCACCGGCCCAGACCCCTGCCTCCGCCGCCCCGCCCTCCCATCGACCTCACACCACTGCCGTGCTTGGCAGCGCCCCCAGCCCATCCCTTTAATCCCGGCTGACCTCCAGATCGGGCGCGAGTAGCTATAGGCCTCACACGCCCCTAAGATAAACACCAAGGCGCTGCTTCCCCGGCGTAATAGGCGTACTAGCGCCTGTTACGCCGGGGAATTCTTCCGTTAATTGGGAATCAAGTGGCCAGAAATTGAAATTCAGGGGGGCGACGGACCTCTACCTAAGGTGAAATAGTATATGAGGAGAAACCTTGTGCATCGCGAGTTTCTAGGAACATCTAGTATCAAGAAGAAGCGGTCAACTAGTGTCTTCTGTGGGATGAATACCGTGCAAGAAGAGACGTAAGATTTGCACGAATAAGGGAAGATGAGTACCTTTTTCGGTTGCCGGTGTGGTCACCTCCACAAGTCACGCCGATCTTCTTCTTTTTACCGGGGAAACCGGTGTTATGGAGGGTGCAGGCTTGGACGATCCCATGGACAAATTGCTGACTATGTTGCCGTGGCCGTATGTCGGCGGAGGGGAAGCTGATCCGAGGCGGCGAAGGACGGCGTAGCAGGAACAGCTCCGGTGCGGTGGAGGGTGGCTAAGTTGGAGCGGCAGCGGTGAGGCACAGGACGGCGTGGTTGAACTGGCTCGGGTACGGATGGCTCAGCCTCGGCTTCAACTACTAGCCGTGGAGGGCGTTCTGGTTGAGGTTGCGGTGGACGACGACATCGGGGTATCGGCTCCGGCGTGATGGAGGAGGGCGGCGGTTGATGGGTGGGATGGGGTGGCGGACGGAGGAAGCCGAGGTTTCGGGGCTGGTGGAGAGGTAGTTTTGGCGCCCACGGAGTACGAATGGGGAATCGGACGGGTGGGGGAACCATGTTTCGGTCTGGGACGCGCTTGTTTTTTGCTTTTTGAACAGAAGATGGGACACACTTGTTTGAAATTTGGGGAAAGTACAAACTTTGCCCCCCTCTTAAATTTCGGACCTACTGTGGGTCGTGGATAGGATGGTAATCCCAGGTGTCCCAAATAGTGGGTGGGAGCGATTTCGGCCGCGCGCATGTGTGCTTAGGCGGCCATTGTGTATGAATGTTTTTCGGATGCGGTTGCGTGGCGTCTAGATGAAGCTACAAACCTACCCCGGTTTAGACCTTTGGACGTCGGGCCGGTAGGTTTCATGGGTCGGAGTTATTAGAAAAGTAATTTCCTTGTACTACCAAACATTGGTCTCACGCGGTTTCGGGCGAGTAGAGGCTCTTTTGGCGCTTCGTTCGAAATTTTGAAACACAAGCATTCACGTTTAGAGTGCTCTTGAACTATGAGGATTGACCTAAATATACAACGTTATATTTGACCTTGTATGTTTGAAAACCTCATTAAATTATTCGCTTCTTTTTGAAATTTTGACACTTGAAAATCCTATAACTATGATTATTTTGGAATGGAGGAGCTAAATTTGAATCTATTTTGTACACGACTACATATGCTATTATGTACAAAATCAGAGCAAAGATTGGTGCCCCCATAATTTAGGTATGGTTTACAAATGCCATGATATCAAATTCAAATAATTGAATGGACTTCATGTTGAATCACTTCTCCACGAGGAATTTTGTAAGCTCAATCTTCACATTGTTCCTCGAGGATTTCTATCCACCCTGGTGGAGAAGCCTAACCTTTTGGATCAGATCATAACCGCCCAGCGGTATGATAAGGGCATATCCCGGATTAAGGAAAACATCGCTAGCGGAGTTGCTAAATGTTTTTCCATGGATGAGCGAGGTGTTGTCTTCTTCGAGAACCGCTTGGTGGTTCCCAAGATACAACATTTACGCCAGTTGATTCTTAAGGAAGCTCATGACTCCCCTCTCACCATTCATCCCGGTAGTACTAAAATGTATCAAGACCTACGCTAGAGGTTTTGGTGGACTAGTATGAAGAGAGAAATCGCTTAATACATTGCTAACTGCGATGTTTGTCGTCGTGTTAAAGCAGAGCATCAACGGCCTGCTGGCACCCTTCAACCTTTGGCTATTCCTGAGTGGAAAGGGGATAAAATCAGTATGGATTTCATTACTGGGTTTCCCAGGACCAGGAGAGGGAATAATGCCATCTTCGTCGTGATCGACCGAGCCCATTTCCTACCTGTTCGTGAGAGTATCACCGCTAGCCAGCTAGCTGATTTATACATCTCCCGAATAGTGTCTCTTCATGGTGTCCCATTGGAAATTAACTCAGACCGTGGAAGGCTCTTCACCTCTCGATTTTGGGAAAGTTTCCAAAATGCTATGGGAACTCGTCTCTCTTTTAGCACCGCCTTCCATCCTCAATCAAGAGGTCAAGTAGAGCGAGTCAATCAAATTCAGGAAGAAATGCTCCGAGCTTCTGTCATCTCATTCGGAATGGGTTGGGAGAAATGCCTTCCATTCGCGGAGTTTGCTTATAACAATAGTTATCAAGCTAGCTTGGGCAAAGCTCATTTCGAAGTTCTCTATGGACGAAAATGTCGAACGCCTCTTAACTGGTCAGAAACCGGGGAAAGACAACTCTTTGGCCCGGATATGATTCAGGAAGCAGAAGAGCAGGTTCGCGTTATTCGTGAGAAATTGAAAACAGCCCAATCTCGTCAAAAGAGCCAATATGATCGTAAACATAAGCTCATGACTTATGAAGTCAGCGAGAAGGCTTACCTTCGGGTTACTCTGTTAAAGGGAACCCATCATTTCGTTATCAAAGGCAAATTGGCTCCTCGTTACATTAGACCCTTTCGCATTCTTGCCAAACGAGGAGAAGTTGCCTACCAATTGGAACTACCTTCGCATCTTTCCAGAGTTCACAATGTCTTCCATGTTTCTCAACTCAAGCGTTGCTTCGCGGATCCTATCCATGGAGTGGACCACGAAACGCTTGATCTACAAGATAACCTCTCATATCGGGAATATCCCGTTCGTATCCTTGATCAAGCCGAGCGTACCATTCGGCGCCATAATATCACGTTTCTCAAGGTTCAATGGTCACACCATTCCGAGAAAGAGGCCACTTGGGAAAGGGAGGATCGTCTTCGACTCGAGTACCCCACCTTCTTCCCGGAGGATCCTAAATCTTGGGACGAGATTCTTTTGAGTGGGGGTGAGTTGTCACACCCTAGCCACTTCAAGCATTAGAGTGTGCATCATGTTTAAATTTCTCTTAAATTTGAAATGGGGATGATAGAACCCCCAGCACCCCCCCTGGAACAACTAGGGTTTACTAAAAACTTTTTCAACGAACCTGAAATGCCCTTCTAAAAAGCCCACCCTTTTTGTTTTGGGTTAAAACCTTTGACAAAAATGGTGCACATTTTTCTAGGACAACATAAGGTCATTGGATTAATTCTTACAGTATTTGCATTTGGGCACTTAAATGCTATAAAATATTTGAAGTGCTCAAATAATCATAAACTAAAATGTTTGCTGTTGGATATATTCTAAGCAGTGGCCATGATTAATTTTATGATTTTTGGAAATGCCATGGCATTTCTAATAAAGCCCTGAAGTTACAGAAATAATAGAATAAATGAAAAACAGAAAAGGAGAGAGAGAACAGAGACTTACCTGGCGCAGTCCACTTGGCCCACCGGCTCGGCCCAGTCCACTGGCTCCTGCCAGTCGTCCTCCTCCTCTCGCCAGGAGGATGAGAAGCACGTGGCCGGCGCCCGCGGCCACATGTCGGCCACCTCCTGCTTCCGCCGACGCCCCGGACGCGCCTACGAGTGCCACGCACTCCCCCACGTCCCCCTCTCATTCTCCCCACTCGCCCCGTGGCCTCTCCCCCCTCTCTGGCTCTCTCCCCATTCACTGCCGAGTGCAGCCGTTGCCGCCGACAAGCTCCACCGCAGCCACCGCCGTCCACTCGTTGCCTCGCCGTGCCAAGAAGCTCCGCCGTCGTCCGCTACTTCACCTCGACCCATCCCGGAGCGCTCGCTCGCCCCGGAGACGCTGCACAGAGCTCGTCTTCAACCTCGGTCGCCGGAGATCCCCCTCGCCGCCCCGTTCGCTCCAGCTCTCCCCCGAGCTCGCCAATCGCTCCCCTGCAACCGCAGTGAGCTACTGACCCGTTTCCCCCTCTCCCCGCGCTCGCCCGCGTCCTCTAACCACCATGGCCATCGGAGCCGAAGCTCGCCGCCACCACCGCACGTCGCCGTCGTGGCCACAGCCACGTTGGGTCGCAACCGAGCACACCTACGTCTTCAAAGCACTCGCAGGATCCCGTAGCACCCCCGCACGCCCCTCGTCGTGCCTGCTAGCGACTAGTTCAACCTCGCCCAAACTCCGGCCGCCGCGGACGTGCTCGCCGCTGTCGTCTCCGGCCACCCCAGCTCCACCTACCGCCACTACTCGACGCGGCTCACTCCCCGCATCACGTAGATGGTCTGCGCTGTCCTCTGGTCGCCGGAGTGCAAAACCCGAGCCCTCTGCCGCGTCTGGCCTCGCCGGCGGCTAAACGTCGGCGAGTTTGACCCCTTTGACCGTGGACTGACGCGTGGGCCCAGGTTGACTCCCCCCTGAGCCTATGACAGATGGGGCCGGCCTGCTAATTAGTTTAGGATTAGTGTTAACTAATTTTAATTAGTTTATTCACTAACATGTGGGCCCAGGCCCCACTGACAGTTTATTAGTGATAATCTAATCCTGTTAGGTAGCTGAGACACTGACAGACAGGGCCCACCAGTCAGGTTTGACCTGGCCGACCCAGTTGACCCGATGACGTCACACCTATGTCATGCTGACGCATTAATTCAATTACTGGAATTATTCTTATATAGGAAATTCCAGAAAATAGCCAAAACTTCTAAAAATCATAGAAAATCAACCATAGCTCCAAATCCAACAAATTATATATGAAAAATGATCAAAAAAATTCAATCTATCCATCTGTAATGGTTTCATGCATGACAAAACAAGTTAACCTTGTTGTTTAAGCAGAATAAGATAATGCACTAATAAGGCCATGTTAAATGAGCTAACATTTGAATCTCTGATTCAAATGAGCTCACTCCTTTCTGTTTTAGCTTGCATTAGGCCAAGACACTTTCATTTTTCCATGTCATAGCATGCATCATATTGTTGCATATTGTCATGTGTTGATCATGTTCGGCGTGTCTTTCGTGGTAGGTTCTGCCTCCGAGGATAACCCCGAGTATCCGTCTGAAGGGCAGTACCCTACTACCATTACAACAGGCAAGCAACCCATTGATCATTCCGACACAAACCCATGTTCTCACCTCTGCTCTTATTTACTGCATTAAGAAAACGCAATTCAAACTGTTGTGTGCTACGGTAGTTGAACCCTTATCCTCTGCATGACTTGTCATTTCCAGAGTAAATAGATGAAACCCACTAGCATGCTTAGGAGTTGATTGAGCCATGTTTGTGTTTCCTACCTTGCTATGCCTGCTATGCTTAGAGTTGTGTCAGGTCTGGTTCATCTGGGTGATGGGCTAGAGTGAAATGATTATGTCGGTAATGTGAGGGATGTGTTGAACATGATTTGGTAAAGGTATCGATGAGAGGTCATGTAGGAGTACATGGTGGGTTTTTTCATTGAGGCCGTCCATAAGAACTGAGATCTATATGTGTGATTTTAAGAATCAGCTACTACCATGCATTGGGATCCTTAATTGACCCTCTCGGCTTCTTAATCATCCTAGTACTCTGTCCAGGAGTTGCAATTAGTTTCTGGTGTTTGTAGGTTATGCGTTGGAGGTCGTGCGTAGCGCTGACCCTAGTGGTGGGCTATGTTGCGGTAGATACACCGTGGCACGGTGTACCGAGTCACCCGTTTGGTGTCTCGGGAACCCTGTTCACATCGTTCGGGGCCGTATGTGGAAACCTCGGCCGGACTCCCTACGGATGGAACCTGAATAGGCGATAAACCTGGACTAGAGGCTTGAGTGTTTAGGTAGGCCGTGGCCGACACCCTCGTTGGGCTTCCGCTTCAAGGTTGCCGAGTACATGTCGTGTAAACGGCGGTAAGTGGTGAAATCGTGAATGAAGAAGTACACCCCTACAGGGTATAAAACTACTCGAATAGCCGCGTCCGCGGTAAAGGACTATTTGGTTACCTATACAGTTCATAGACAAGTTAATGGATACTACTAAAAGACTCAAGATAAGTGTGAGTGAGGGAGTCCTGGATTAGGGGGCGTTCGGGTAGCCGGACTCCAGGACTATGAAGATACAAGATTGAAGACTTCGTCCCGTGTCCGGATGGGACTTTCCTTGGCGTGGAAGGCAAGCTTGGCGATGCGGATATTCAAGATCTCCTACCATTGTAACCGACTCTGTGTAACCCTAACCCTATCCGGTGTCTATATAAACCGAAGGGTTGTAGTCTGTAGGATATCAACTCCATATACAACAATCATACCATATGCTAGCTTCTAGGGTTTAGCCTCCTTGATCTCGTGGTAGATCTAGTCTTGTACTACCAATATCATAAATATTAATCAAGCAGGAGTAGGGTATTACCTCCATCGAGAGGGCCCGAACCTGGGTAAAAACATCCTGTCCCTTGTCTCCTGTTACCATCCGGCTTTGACGCACAGTTCGGGACCCCTACCCGAGATCCGCCGGTTTTGACACCGACATTGGTGCTTTCATTGAGAGTTCCTCTATGTCGTCGCCTTTAGGCCCGATGGCTCCCTTGATCATCAACAACGATGAGGTCCAGGGTGAGACTTTTCTCCCCGGACAAATCTTCATCTTCGGCGGCTTCGCACTGCGGGCCAATTCGCTTGGCCACCTGAAGCAGATCGAAAGCTACGCCCCTGGCCATCAAGTCAGGTTGGCAAGCCTAAACTACATGGCAGACATCTGCGGAGATTTGATCTTCAACGGATTCGAGCCACAACGAAGCGCGTCGCACTGTCTCGCGGGGCATGATCTAGCTCTGTCACCGAATAGTATCCCGGAGGCCGCAAACACACCAGCTCTAACCCTTAATTCGGAGCCAGTTGTGTCAATCGAGGATGACCGGTTGCATGTCACCTCGGGGGCTGCGATCTCAAAGGCGATCGAGCCGAACGCCGGCCCCACACTCCGCGTGAATCACGACTCCAAGGATCCGGACTCCTCTCCGGACTCTGAACCCCCCGCGCCTCTGCCGATCGAATCCGATTGGGCACCAATAATGGAGTTCACCGCCGCGGACATCTTTCAGCACTCGCCTTTTTGCGATATCCTGAATTCTCTCAAATCTCTCTCTTTATCAGGAGAGCCCTGGCCGAACTGCGGTCAGCGAGGATGGGATATGGACGATGAAGAAATTCAAAGCCCACCCACCACCCACTTGGTAGCCACTGTAGATAATTTAAACGACGTGCTCAACTTCGACTCCGGAGACATCGACGGCATGGATGACGATGCAGGAGATACCGATGAACCAACGCCCATAGGGCATTGGACAGCCACCTCATCTCACGATGTATACATGGTGGATATCCCTAAAGGAAGTGACAACGAGGAAAAAGGGGATGGAACGGGAAATCGACCCCTCGAAAAGCAATCAAAGTGTCGGCGTAAACGCCGACCCAAGCCCCACCTCGATAAAAACCTAGCCATAGAGCAGGACCAGCCGGTAGACGACAAGCAGGCCTTAGAGCAACTGTCCGAACAGGGCAACACGTATAGAGAAACCGAACATCCCTCCTCCGGCGAAAACGGCATTCCGGACGACCTCACGCCGGATAAACCTATGGAGCAGAAGAATCTCCACGAGAGGCTCGTTGCAACTGCACGCAGCCTGAAAAAGCAGAAGCGGAAGCTAAAAACAGCGGAAGATGCACTCCGGATTAGATGGAGCAAAGTAATCAATACCGCAGATAAATACGGCGACGGTCACCGCACTAAAAGCTATCCGAAAAGAAAGCTACTCCTTGAATTCGACGAAGAGGCCCTAGAGCCCTCGCATTCAAAAAATAAGAAAGCCACACGGTCGGATAGACGACCCCATAAAGCGGCAAGCGGCACCGCACTTAAATCGGCATGCGACCCACCTAAGGATTCGCATCATGGCCCAGTTAGGTCCATTTATGGGCCAACAAAGCAAGCTCTCGTAAGCAATGCAATAAAGCCATCATCAGAATCCGGCACACCCAAATACAGGGGCACCGAACACCCCCTATGTTTCACCAATGAGGTCCTGGACTATGAATTTCCAGAGGGATTCAAACCCGTAAACATAGAGGCATATGATGGAACAACAGACCCTGGAGTCTGGATCGAGGATTATATCCTCCACATACACATGGCTAGAGGAGATGATCTCCACGCCATAAAATATTTACCCCTTAAGCTTAAAGGGCCAGCCCGGCATTGGCTTAAAAGCCTTCCTGAAAACACAATTGGAAGTTGGGAAGAGCTCGCGGATGCTTTCCGAGCAAATTTTCAAGGGACCTATGTCCGCCCTCCGGATGCAGACGATCTCAGTCACATAACTCAACAGCCCGAAGAATCAGCTCGGCAGTTCTAGAATAGATTCCTCACTAAGAAGAATCAGATAGTCGACTCTCCGGATGCCGAAGCCTTAGCAGCTTTCAGGCATAACGTCCGAGACGAATGGCTCGCCAGACACCTCGGCCAAGAAAAGCCAAGAACAATGGCCGCACTAACAAGCCTCATGACCCACTTTTGTGCAGGAGAGGACAGCTGGTTGGCAAGGTGCAGCCCCAGCGACCCAAGTACATCTGAAACTAGGGATGGAAACGAAAAACCGCGATGCAACAAGGACCGTCGCCGGACTAAGGAAAAAAGTCCGAAGAGCACTGCAGTCAATGCCGGATTCAAAGGCTCACGACAAAATCAGACAAAACCGCCCCTCCAGGATAACATGGATGATCCATCCAACTTAAATAAAATCCTGGACAGGATATATCAGATACACAGTACTCCCGGGAAGCCTGCTAACCATACCCACAGAGATTGCTGGGTTTTCAAACAATCCGGCAGACTCAATGCCGAACACAAGGGGCTCGACACACCAAGCGAAACGAGGACGAACCCCAAAAGCAGAGCACCAGGAAACAAAAGAACTTCCCACAAGAAGTAAAAACAGTGAACTTACTTCACATAACAAAACGTGCGGCGCCCATAAAGGTACGCACCACACGACCTATCCCCAAAGGGTCCTGCCACTGGTTGTCAAAACCAATCATCTTCGTTCAGCTAGATTATTCTAGAAATATCAAGAATGCCTTGATACTCGATCCAATAATTGGCGGACTCCAGTTTTCAAATGTCCTTATGTACGGCGGCAGTGGACTAAACCTGATATATCAGGATACAATCCATCACATGGGGATAAACCCAGCAAGAATCCGCGGCAGCAAAACCTCCTTTCAAGGGGTAACACCTGGTCTGGACACCCATTGTATGGGTTTTCTCCGGCTCGAAGTTATATTCGGCTCTACCGATAACTTCCGCCGCGAAAAGTTGCCCTTCCATATCGTCCCGTTCTCAAGTCGCTATCAAGCACTACTGGGACGCGAAGCTTTCGCTCGCTTTAACGCAATACCGCATTATGCATCTCTCATGCTTAGGATGCCCGGTCCACGCGGCATTATCTCTTTGAAGGGGAAGCACTAAAGTGCGCCTCCCCAAGCGGAGGACTGTGCGGCTGCCTTGACAGCCCCACAGTAAAATGGACACACCGGCCAAAAAACTTCGAAATAGGTCATTAAAGACCACGAACGCGGATAGACGAGTTCGGGACAAAATCATCATCGATGCAGGCTTAGTGGCCATATACCCCCGCACTAGGGGCTCCATGCATATACAATAAGAGACAATAAAGCTCAATTTTATATATTTTACTTTATACTTTGTTTATTTTAAACTTTTGTTCAACACGACCCGTTTTCAACTCAGTTCCTCTCTTTTACAGATGAACGTCGTGCGGCACCCGTCCAGGATATGGCACAACGTAGACATAGGCGCAGACATGCGGTAGGGACCCGTCCTAAAGGATTCTTTTTAGATTAAGACCCTGCGTAAACCTTTTTTACTGTCTCTTGTTGCTACACATCCCCTGGTTTTTTCTGATATAACCAAGGAGGAGGCTGGCGTCTTGGCATGTGGCCACGTCAGAATTTTTGCACGTACCTGGACACTAGGGGCTTTTTTAATAAAGAGTGTTGTTTCGCCCGCACTCATAAAGATCGAACACCTTAGGAAGTGTTCGGCGTCGCGAGTTTTGGCATTATATGCATCAGCTCCGAATCATGTCTTTGGTCAAATGTTGGGTTGCCCGGCTCCTGAGTTCGGCTACCTTATGTTCCACTCCATCGGCAAAGGTAGCACCAGGAGAACTACTGCGATTGTGCCCCGGTTCGGCTGGGCGAGCACCTCAGTAGAGAAAGCCGAAAACTGACTGTCATGATGTAGCGTGAGACTGGTCAGCCACTCGATGACCTATCGAAATCTATTGGATTCCTCCGCTTTAATGAAGGGCCGCTTCCGGTCAGGCACATACGCGCCCCGAACTCGGGCGAGCACAGTCGCCACCAAGGGGCTACCTAAATAGTCTCACTGTCAAGCTCCTATGGCTAAGTGAAAGTGTTAAAGCATTATAGTCCGGTTGCCTGGCCCGCTGCGCTATCACCTCCTTTGTAGGACCAAGACGTTGGGTTAAGTGTGAAAATGCGTCTTCTGCGAGCACCCCCGCACTATGTGCGTGGGGGCTGATGCCAACGACTGCCATCTTTCAGATTTTGTATATATATCTTAAAACGGCCGCACAGGAGGTGTTCCCAATACTTGAAGGCACAAGTATAAAAAGGCCACTACAGTTTATCAAAATATTACTTTATAATTACATATGCTATCATAACATAGCATCTTTCGAGCACTGCGTCTCTATTACACGAGCGCCTTCAAGGACTTCCTGAAAATAGTGCTCGGAGGGTACTCGGCTTTTGTCCGAATCTCAGGACGCAACAACGGTGGTCTCCATCTCTGCCCAGTATGTCTTGACATGGCCAAGAGCCATCCTTGCACCCTCTATGCATGCTGACCTCTTCATTGCAGTAATACGCGGCACCGCGTTAAGGAATTGCTGCACCAAGCTGAAATAACTCTTCGGCTCCAATCTCCCCGGCCACAGATGACCCATGACGTACTTCATGGTGAGTCCGGACAACCTATTCAGTTCGGCCCATTGAGCCAAACGATCGTCCACTGCCAGTGGACGCTCTGGATTGTGAAAGTGTTCAGTCGTCCACTGCCAGTGGACGCTCTGGATGTGGAGTGTGAAAGCTTTTCCACTTCGCGATCTTTCTGATCTCGAAAGTGTTCGGTCGCATCAGCAGCACTTGCTGCCAAATCCAGATAGGTATCTTCCACACTCCACATCCGGTCCAACGGAGCAAACTTCGGATCGCAAAATTTCCTTCACAGCATAAAGGGCTTTCCAGCCGCAATCTGTTCGGCCTGACGCAGCTCCTCCTTCGCAGCTCTCATCGCAGAGCGCGCGTCCTTGGCATTGGCAATGGCCTTCTCTAAGTCCGTCTGTTTCGCCTGGTCTTCTTTCTCAAGAAGTCTGCAACGGTCTGCAGCACTCTTTAACTTTTGGGCCATCTCGGCCATCTCTTCCTTGCTTCGGCAATGAGCAGCCTGTTCGGCTCTCAGCTCTTCAAGGGCTTTCTTGGCAGCCGCATCACTTTCTCTGGCTTGTTCTTTAGCTCGGGCAAGTTCTTCCCTAAGACTCTCCATGGCGGCCGCACCATCTGCGTCAAGCACACACATCGTAAGACACTGGCATAAAACTCCTCTTACCTGATGCCGCCCGAGGAATTACATACCTTGAGCCTCATCAAGCCGCTTGTTGACAAGCGCGATGTCAGCATCTGCCACGTCCAGTTGCCGCTTTAGTTCGGCAAAATCATCAGTTCGGCTCGATTCCGGACACCCTGCCGCCTACATTCAAAGGCGACAACCTAGACCTGGGATTATGATCCTCCGCATGCCGTCATTTCTTGACGACGCGCAGAGTCTCAGGGGCTACTATCTACACAGGGCGCATCTTATTCATGCGCAACTGACAAAAGTGTATATTATCTAATGTACCTCAAAACCCGTTAGTAAACTTTTGACGGCCTCATGCAATCCGCTCTCTGCGGATGAGATCCTTTCAATTACCGTGCCCATCAATGCACGGTGCTCCTCCGAGATAGAAGCTCGCCCCAGCAGAATCTTTAGCTCCTCTGGCCGAGCACCAGACGGTGCCAGACTTGTCCCACGACCTCTTTCGAAGGCCGGATGCGGAGAACCTCGGGGGGGGGGGGGGGGACATAGCTATCTTCCGCCCCTGCCGGATTCGGAGAAACCCTCTGCGACGACACCTCAGGGTCGCCCGCCTCGCTAGGCGGCACGGCAGGGGGAGGCGTCCCGCTCTCCATCATCTTCGGAAGGAGATCCCCCGAAGACGAGCTCTACTGAGAAGGGCTGAGGTCCGAGATACAAGGTAAAAATTCGGTTAATCTTCTCAGATATAAATCAAGGATTTCCCTCATCCCTCAAAAGGAAGATCTTTCTCTACTTACGGCTCGCTGGAGGGCTGATCCCCTTGAGGGCGTAGTCCGGCCGAGGAACTCCCCAGCGTCGGACCCTCTGACGAGGATTTTTTCCCCCGCTTCGAGGCCATGGCTTCCAGGTCGTCAGAGGCGGCTCTCTTCTTCCCCTTAGGAGAGGGATTGTCGGTTCCTCCCTTCGGAGCAGCCTCCTTCGAGGAGGCCATAGTTTCCTTGTCCTCCCCCTTGCTTCCCTCGAAAGGCATTATCTCCAGCATCCTGACCAGCATGGGATCCGGACACCTGATCAGCTTTGCCTTCGCTATCCACTCCTGTTTAAAAGGACGGCCCTTTTAGGGGCAAGTTTATGACAATTATACGGATAGAAGGTCCGGGCACAAGGTTGCTTACTTGAGTATCCAGGCGATTGCAGCTTAGGCCTGCGTCCTCGGTTAAATCCGGACACATCTCTTGTGATACGAAGAACAGTTTATACATCTCCGCGGGCGTTGCGCCCATGAAATTCTAGAGAGCTCGCGGTCCCTCTGGATTAAACTCCCATAGGCGAAGGGAGCGACGTTTGCCGGGCAATATTCGGCGAATCAGCATGACCTGCGTCACCTTGACCAGGCTGAGGTCTCCTCCCAAGAGATCCTTAATGCGGCCCTGTAACAAGGGAACGTCTTTGGGCAAACCCCAATCTAACCGTCTGTTGACCCATGACGCTAGCCGTGGTGGGGGACCCGAGCGAAAGACAGGAGGCGCCACCCACTTGGTGCTCTGAGGAGCGGTGATATAAAACCACTCTCGTTGCCACAAGCCTAGCTCCTCTTGAAAAGAGCCCTCGGGCCATGGAGCACCAGCATTTTTGCTTATAACAGGGCCTCCGCACTCTGCGTGCCATCCCTTGATCATCTTCGGCTCTACTTTGAAGGTCTTGAGCCATAATCCGAAGTGAGGGGTAACACGGAGGAACGCTTCACACACGACAATAAACGAGGAGATATGGAGGATGGACTCCGGAGCTAAGTCATGGAATTCCAGCCCGTAGTAAAACAACAGTCCCCTCACAAAGGGATCCATTGGGAAGCCCAACCCCCGAAGGAAGTGAGACATGAACACCATGCTCTCACCGGGCTAGGGACTGGGAATGACCTTCCCTTGAGCAGGCAACCTATGCGAAATTTCGCCGGTCAGGAACTTAGCCTCCCTCAACTTTAGTACGTCCTCCTCCGTCACGGAGGAGGGCGTCCATCGGCCTTGAAGGTCAGAACCGGACATTGTCGAAGGTCCGAAGCGCCTGGAATCTGGATCCTAGGGTGTTGGAACTCAAGGTGACGGGCGAACTTGCTAGAGATTGAAAAAAGGAGTAAGGCCTTGGTCTCTTTATAAGAGGTTGAATACCAAGAGCCCTCCCAGTAACCGTTCAGGACTCGTCTGTAATCGAGGAAACGTGCTAACGAGCACGGTTGAGTTACCCATGTCCATATTGATGAGAATCCCGTAAAAGGGCTACACGATCTCTGCTTTGACAAGACGTGCCAAGGAAACCGCCTCGCAAAACATGCTGAGGTGGAAAAGTAAAAACGATTCGAGTAAAGGACTTGGCCGTAGTGTGATGACGCACTGCGAAATACGTCAGCAGATTTGATTTGTGTTAATATTATTCTCTCTATGGAAATATGTGGAAACTTATTTTGCAGAGCCGGACACTACTCTTGGTGTTTACAATCTTCTATGAAGGACTTTGAGGAGGAACCCGCCTTGCAATGCCGAAGACAATCTGCGCGCCGGACTCGTCGTCATTGAAGCCTGGTTCAGGGGCTACTGAGGGAGTCCTGGATTAGGGGGTGTTCGGGTAGCCGGACTATACCTCCAGCCGGACTCCAGGACTATGAAGATACAAGATTGAAGACTTCGTCCCGTGTCCGGATGGGACTTTCCTTGGCGAGGAAGGCAAGCTTGGCGATGCGGATATTCAAGATCTCCTACCATTGTAACCGACTCTGTGTAACCCTAACCCTATCCGGTGTCTATATAAACCGAAGGGTTGTAGTCTGTAGGACATCAACTCCATATACAACAATCATACCATAGGCTAGCTTCTAGGGTTTAGCCTCCTTGCTCTCGTGGTAGATCTACTCTTGTACTACCCATATCATCAATATTAATCAAGCAGGAGTAGGGTATTACCTCCATCGAGAGGGCCCGAACCTGGGTAAAAACATCGTGTCCCTTGTCTCCTGTTACCATCCGGCCTTGACGCACAGTTTGGGACCCCCTACCCGAGATCCGCCGGTTTTGACACCGACAGTGAGTACCGAGGATGGCCCTCTCGTAGGATGACGAGGGAGGATGCCCGGTGGAGTATTGTGTTGGTGATTAGTGGACTCGTGTGCGAAAACTGTTTTACTAGTGGAGTCTCGTAGGATAGCTTAGCCAAGAGTCAAAGCTGGCTTGCTGCAATAACTCCACCTCCTTCTTGAGAACAAGCATGTATAGTAGGTTCCGATGTAAGGCTTGTTGAGTACCTTTGTACTCATGTTTGCTTAATTACTGTTTTCAGACGACAACACCGCCCCCTCCGATGGGTTTTATGTAGACCTCGATGTCGACGAGTGACAAGCCACCTAGGTGGTGATCCTGGCAATGGAGGGCCCTATGTAGATAGACAGGCTTCGAGAAGCCTTCTTGCTTTCTAGTGTCTGTACTCAGGCTATTTGCTTCCGCATGTGCTTGTATGACTTGAGTGTCGGGTCATGTGACCCCTATCTGTATGAACATGATATGTATGGCTCTCTGGAGCCTTTAAATAAAGTACTTGAGTTGTAGAGTTTTGTTGTGATGCCATGTTGTATGTACTCATATCGGGCATATTGTGTGTATGATTGAAATGCTTGGTATGAGTGGGATCCGACAATCTAGTTGTTTATCCTTGGCAGCCTTTCTTATGGGGAAATGTAGTCTAGTGTTCCTCGAGCCATAGTAGTCCGCTATAGCACGGGTCACCGGAGTCCTGCTAGCCCAGCACTGCTGCTCAGGACACTTGACTGGCCGGCATGTGTTTCACTTTGTTCCTATGTCTGTCCCTTCGGGGAAATGTCACGCGGTGACCTCCGGAGTCCTGCCTAGCCTGCTACAGCCCGGGTTCCCCGGAGTCCTGTTAGCCCAGTGCTACAGCCCGGATTCACTCGCTGATGACCGACATGCTTGATGTGACTCATGTATGCCTGTCTCCATAGGTCTGCGCCGCTTTGTTGGGTTCACGACTAGCCATGTCAGCCCGGGTTCTCTGTCATATGGATGCTAGAGACACTATCATATACGTGAGCCAAAAGGCGCAAACGGTCCCGGGCCATGGTAAGGCGACACCCGTGGGGATACCATGCGTGAGGCCGCAATGTGATATGAGGTGTTACTGGCTAGATCGATGTGACTTGGAATCGGGGCCCTGACAGTAGAGGACTGAAAACTCAAATATACATATAGTCAATGAAGAACATAGTTAGAAAGAGTGAAGACTCTGCAAAGTTGAAGAATTTGAACAACTTAGGAATTTTAAAAACTAAAGAAAAATTCAAATTGAAGAGTTTCAACTTTTGTTGGTGGCGTGACCCACCGTATAAGAATGATGATTTCAGACGCCGCGTATAATTGTCGTAGGGCTCTGAGAATCAAAATCTTCATTAATTTCTTCACACTTAGAGTGTTAGTCTTCATTGATTGAAGAAAAACGTTATTTCGTGTGTTGCACATCTATGTCATCAATTTTGCATAAGTTTTAGGATGTGTGTCCTTTTCAAAGGACATTTGAAGATTCTAAGATATTTAGCTCACACCGCAACTGTGACGCCCCCGATTTGACAGTACACTAATCATACACGCAAACGTGTACGATCAAGATCAGGGACTCACGGGAGGATATCACAACACAACTCTAAAAATAAAATAAGTCATACAAGCATCATATTACAAGCCAGGGGCCTCGAGGGATCGAATACAAGAGCTCGATCATAGACGAGTCAGCGGAAGCAACAATATCTGAGTACAGACATGAGTTAAACAAGTTGCCATAACATGGATAGCACAAAAGTAGCAACGATCGAAAAGGCAAGGCCTCCAGCCTGGGACCTCCTAACTACTCCTCAAAGTCGAACTCCGCGTAGAACCATCCTCGGGAATCCTCTGGCTCCTGGACTCCAGCATCTGGTTGCGACAACCAGGTATAGAAAGGGGGGAAAGGGGGAGCAAAGAAACCATGAGTACTCATCCAAAGTACTCGCAAGCAAGGAACTACACTACATATGCATTGGTATCAATGGAAGGGGTAGGATATGTGACTGAACTGCAGAATGCCAGAATAAGAGGGGGGTAGCTAGTCCTATCGAAGACTACGCTTCTGGCAGCCTCCATCTTGAAGCAGTAGAATAGAGTAGATGGTAGTTAACCAAGTATCATCGCATAGCATAATCCTAACCAGCGATCCTCCCCTCGTCGCCCTGTGAGAGAGCGATCACTGGGTTGTATCTGGCACTTGGAAGGGTGTGTTTTATTAAGTATCCGATCCTAGTTGTCATAAGGTCAAGGTACAACTCCGGGTCGTCCTTTTACCGAGGGACACGGCTATTCGAATCGATAAACTTCCCTGCACGGGTGCACCACAATTCCCAACACGCTCGATCCCCTTTGTCCGGACACACTTTCCTGGGTCATGCCCAGCCTCGCAAGATCAACACGTCGTAGCCCTACCTAGGCACAACAGAGAGGTCAGCACGCCTGTCTAAATCATATGCGCACAGGGGTCTGGGCCCATCGCCCATTGCACACCTGCACATTGCGTACGCGGCCAGTGAGCAAACCTAGCAACCTCCATTGATGTCTACTACACAGCCTTCTTCTTGTAGATGTTGTTGGGCCTCCAAGTGCAGAGGTTTGTAGGACAGTAGAAAATTTCCCTCAAGTGGATGACCTAAGGTTTGTCAATCCGTAGGAGGCATAGGATGAAGATGATCTCTCTCAAGCAACCCTGCAACCAAATAACAAAGAGTCTCTTGTGTCCCCAACACACCCAATACAATGGTAAATTGTATAGGTGCACTAGTTCGGCGAAGAGATGGTGATACAAGTGGTATATGGATAGTAGATAATAGTTTTTGTAATCTGAAAATATAAAAACAGCAAGGTAACTGATGATAAAAGTGAGCGTAAACGGTATTGCAATGCGTTGAAACAAGGCCTAGGGTTCATACTTTCGCTAGTGCAAGTGCCCTCAACAATACTAACATAATTGGATCACATAACTATCCCTCAACATGCAACAAAGAGTCACTCCAAAGTCACTAATAGCGGAGAACAAACAAAGAGATTATGGTAGGGTACGAAACCACCTCAAAGTTATTCTTTCCAATCAATCCGTTGGGCTATTCCTATAAGTGTCACAAACAGCCCTAGAGTCTGTACTAGAATAACACCTTAAGACACAAATCAACCAAAACCCTAATGTCACCTAGATACTCCAATGTCACCTCAAGTATCCGTGGGTATGATTATACGATATGCGTCACACAATCTCAGATTCATCTATTCAACCAACACAAAGGACCTCAAAGAGTGCCCGAAAGTTTCTACCGGATAATCACGACAAAAACGTGTGCCAACCCCTATGCATAGGTTCATGGGAGGAACCCGCAAGTTGATCACCAAAACATACATCAAGTGAATCACGTGATATCCCATTGTCACCACAGATATGCACGGCAAAACATCCATAAAGTGTTCTCAAATCTTTAAAGACTCAATCCGATAAGATAACTTCAAAGGGGAAACTCAATTCATTACAAGAGAGTAGAGGGGGAGGAGAAACATAAGATCCAACTATAATAGCAAAGCTCGCGATACATCAAGATCGTGCCAAATCAAGAACACGGGAGAGAGAGATCAAACACATAGCTACTGGTACATACCCTCAGCCCCGAGGGAGAACTACTCCCACCTTGTCATGGAGAGCACCGGGATGATGAAGATGGACACCGAAGAGGGATTGCCCCCTCCGGGAGGGTGCCCGAACGGGTCTAGATTGGCTTTCGGTGGCTACGGAGGCTTCTGGCGGCGGAACTCCCGATCAATTGTGCTCCTTGATGTTTTTAGGGTATATGGAGATATATAGGCGGAAGAAGTACATCAGGGGGGCAACGAGGGGACCACGAGGGTGGAGGGCGTGCCCTAGGGGGGTGGGAGCGCCCCCCTACCTCGTCGCCTCCTCGAAGCTTCCCTTACGCGCACTTCAAGTCTTCTGGGCTTCTTTCCTTCCAAAAATGAGTTCCGTGAAGTTTCAGGTCAATTGGACTCCGTTTCATTTTCCTTTTCTTCGAAACCCTAAAACAAGGTAAAAACAGAAACTGGCACTGGGCACTGTGTTAATAGGTTAGTCCCAAAAATGATATAAAAGTGTATAATAAAGCCCATAAACATCCAAAACAGTAGATAATATAGCATGGAGCAATCAAAAATTATAGATACGTTGGAGACGTATCAGCATCCCCAAGCTTAATTTCTGTTCGTCCTCGAGTAGGTAAATGATAAAAAAGAATTTTTAATGCGGAGTGCTACTTGGCATAATTTCAATATAATTCTTCTTAATTGTGGCATGAATATTCAGATCTGAAAGATTCAAGACAAAAGTTCATATTGACATAAAAATAATAATACTTCAAGCATACTAACTAAGCAATTATGTCTTCTCAAAATAACATGACCAACGAAAGTTCATCCCTACAAAATCATATAGTTTAGTCATGCTCCATTTTCGTCACACAAGAATGCTCTCATCATGCACAACCCCGATGACAAGCCAAGCAATTGTTTCATACTTTCGTAATCTCAAAATCATAAACCTTCACGCGATACATGAGCGCGAGCCATGGACATAGCACTATGGGTGGAATAGAATAATGAGGGGGTTATGTGGAGAAGACAAAAAGGGAGAAAGTCTCACATCAACGAGGCTAATCAATGAGCTATGGAGATGCCCATCGATTGATGTTAATGCAAGGAGTAGGGATTGCCATGCAACGGATGCACTAGAGCTAGAAATGTATGAAAGCTCAACAAAAGAAACTAAGTGGGCGTGCATCCAACTTGCTTGCTCACGAAGACCTAGGGCACTTGAGGAGGCCCATTGTTGGAATATACAAGCCAAGTTCTATAATGAAAATTACCACTAGTATATGAAAGTGAGAAAACAAGAGACTCTCTAACATGAGGATTATGGTGCTACTTTGAAGCACAAGTGTGGCAAAGTATAGTAGCATTGTCCCTTCACTCTATTTCTCTCATTTTTTTGTTTTTTTGTTTTTTGGGCATTTTCTCTTTTTTATGGCCTTTCTTTTTTTGGGCCTTCTCTTTTGTTTATGGCCTTTCTCTTTTTTTTATTCCTCACTTGGGACAATGCTCTAGAAAATGATGATCATCACACTTCTATTTCTTTACAACTTGATGCTAGAACAAAGATGACTCTATATGAATGCCTCCGGTGGTGTACCGGGATTGCGATGAATCAAGAGTGACATGTATGAAAAATTATGAATGGTGGCTTTGCCACAAATACGATGTCAACTACATGATCATGCAAAGCAATATGACAATGATGGATGTGTCATGATAAACGGAATGGTGGAAAGTTGCATGGCAATATATCTCGGAATGGCTATGGAAATGCCATAATAGGTAGTTATGGTGGCTGTTTTGAGGAAGATATCAGGAGGTTTATGTGTGAAAGAGCGTATCATATCATGGGATTTGGATGCACCGGCGAAGTTTGCACCAACTCTCAATGTGAGAAAGGGCAATGCACGGTACCGAAGAGGCTAGCAATGATGGAAGGGTGAGAGTGCGTATAATCCATGGACTCAACATTAGTCATAAATAACTCACATATTTATTGCAAAAATCTACAAGGTATCAAAAACCTTGGTACTACGCGCATGCTCCTAGGGGGATAGATTGGTAGGAAAAGACCATCGCTCGTCCCCGACCGCCACTGATAAGGAAGACAATCAAATAACACCTCATGTTTCAAATTTGTTACGTAATGTTTACCATACGTGCATGCTACGGGACTTGCAAACTTCAACACAAGCATTTCTCAAATTCACAACTACTCAACTAGGACGACTTTGATATTATTACCTCCATATCTCAAAACAATCATCAAGCATCAAACTTCTCTTAGTATTCAATGCACTTATATGAAAGTTTTTATTATTCTTGGATGCCTAGCATATTAGGATTATTTAAGCAAATTACCATGCTATGTAAGACTCCCAAAATAATATAAGTGAAGCATGAGAGTTCATCTATTTCTTCAAGATAAAACTACCACCGTGCTCTAAAAGGATATAAGTGAAGTACTAGAGCAAATGAAAAACTACTCTGAAAGATATAAGTGAGGATCCATGAGTAGTCGAATAATTATGCAACTATGTGAAGACTCTCTAACATTTAAGAATTTCAGATCTTGATACTTTATTCAAACAGCAAGCAAAAGAAAATAAAATGACATTCTAAAAATAGCAAACATCATGTGAAGAAGCAAAAACTTAGGATCAACCGGAACTAACCGATAGTTGTTGAAGAAGAAAGGTGTGATGCCAACCCGGGCATCCCCAAGCTTAGATCCTTGAGACTTCTTGAAATATTATCTTGGTATTCCTTGGGCATCCCCAAGCTTGAGATTTTCTGTCTCCTTAATTCCTCTCATATCACGGTCTCCCTAAATCTCAAAAGCTTCATCCACACAAAACTCAACAAGGACTCATGAGATAAGTTAGTATAAACCATTGCCAAAACCTTATCATACTCAAATGTAGAAAATCACTAAAATAATTATTCAACATTGCATACTAAATTCCTCTGCATAATTAATAATCATATCCTCAAATAGAATCATTAAAGAAGCAAACATATGCAAACAATGCAAACATAACAGCAATCTGCCTAAACAGGATAGTCTGTAAAGAATGCAGCAACATCCATACTTCCCTAGATCCAAAAATTATGAAATAAAACTCCCACTGTAGTAAATTTATCAGAGCTTAATATGCAAAAGGTTTAAACATTTTATCACATTCTGACTTTTCTAGGGAATTATTGCAACAGCGGTAAACTTTCTGTTTTCAAACAGCAACATGTGGACTTCTAAAATAGGCATAGTAAAGGCTATCAATGCCACTTTTATTGAAATAAAAGATGCAAAACAATGTTCTAAATAACAGGAATCAAATACTAACAAAATAAATTGACGCTCCAAGCAAAAAACATATCATGTGGGGAATAAAAATATTTCTCCAAGTAAAGTTACCGATGAATGAAGACGAAAGAGGGGATGCCTTCCGGGGCATCCCCAAGCTTAGGCTCTTGGCTATCCTTGAATATTACCTTGGTGTGCCTTGGGCATCCCCAAGCTTAGGCTCTTTCCACTCCTTATTCCATAGTCCATTGAATCCTTAACCAAAACTTGAAAACTTCACAACACAAAACTTAACAGAAAACTCGTAAGCTCCGTTAGTATAAGAAAATAAATCACCACTTCAAGGTACTGTAATGAACTCATTATTTATTTATATTGGTGTTAAACCTACTGTATTCCAAATTCTCTATGGTTATGCACTATTTTACTAGCCATAGATTCATCAAAATAAGTAAAAAACACATGAAAAACAGAATCTATCAAAAACAGAACAGTCTGTAGTAATCTGGATCAAACGTATACTTCTGGAACTCATAAAATTCTCAAATAAATTGATGGACGTGAGGAATTTATCTATTAATCATCTGAAAAAATAATTATCTAAATATCACTCTCCAATAAAAAATGGCAGCAATTCTCGCAAGTGCTAAAGTTTCTGTTTTTTACAGCATGATCAACAAGACTTTCCCCATGTCTTCCCAAAGGTTCTACTTGGCACAAACACTAATTAAAAGTATAAAACCACATCTAAACAGAGGCTAGATGAATTATTTATTACTAAACAGGAACAAAAATAAAATTGGGTTGCCTCCCAACAAGCGCTATCGTTTAACGCCCCTAGCTAGGCATGATGATTTCAATGATGCTCACATAGAAGATAAGAGTTGTAACATAAAGAGAGCATCATGAAGAATATGACTAGCACATTTAAGCCTAACCCACTTCCTATGCATAGGGATTTTGTGAGCAAACAACTTGTGGGAACAATAAACAACTAGCATAGGAGGGCAAAACAAGCATAACTTCAAGATTTTAAGCACATAGAGAGGAAGCTTGATATTATTGCAATTCCTACAAGCATATATTCCTCCCTCATAATAATTTTCAGTAGCATCATGAATGAATTCAACAATATAACCAGAACCTCAAGCATTCTTTTCATGATCTACAAGCATAGAAAATTTACTACTCTCCACATAAGCAAAATTCTTCTCATGAATAATAGTGGGAGCTAACTCAACAAAATAACTATCATGTGATTGAAAATTAAGATCAAGATGACAAGTTTCATGGTTATCATTATTCTTTAAAGCATACGTGTCATCACAGTAATCATCAAAGATAGGAGGCATGCTTTCATCATAATAAATTTGCTCATCAAAACTTGGGGGACAGAAAATATCATCTTCGTCAAACATAGCTTCCCCAAGCTTGTGGCTTTGCATATCATTAGCATCATGGATATTCAAGGAATTCATACTAACAACATTGCAATCATGCTCATCATTCAAAGACTTAGTGCCAAACATTCTAAAGCATTCTTCCTCTAGCACTTGAGCACAATTATCGGAATCCTTATTTTCATGATATATATTAAAAAGATGAAGCATATGAGCTACCCTTAATTCCATATTTTTTTAATTTTCTTTTATAAACTAAACTAGTGCTAAAACAAGAAACAAAAAGATTCGACTTCAAGATCTAAAGATATACCTTCAAGCGCTTACCTCCCGGCAATGATGCCAGAAAAGAGCTTGATGTCTACTACACAACCTTCTTCTTGTAGACGTTGTTGGGCCTCCAAGTGCAGAGGTTTGTAGGACAGTAGCAAATTTCCCTCAAGTGGATGACCTAAGGTTTATCAATCCGTAGGAGGCATAGGATGAAGATGATCTCTCTCAAGCAACCCTGCAACCAAATAACAAAGAGTCTCTTGTGTCTCCAACACACCCAATAAAATGGTAAATTGTATAGGTGCAGTAGTTTGGTGAAGAGATGGTGATACAAGTGGTATATGGATAGTAGATAATAGTTTTTGTAACCTGAAAATATAAAAACAGCAAGGTAAATAATGATAAAAGTGAGCGTAAACGGTATTGCAATGCGTTGAAACAAGGCCTAGGGTTCATACTTTCGCTAGTGCAAGTTCCCTCAACAATACTAACATAATTGGATCACATAACTATCCCTAAACATGCAACAAAGAGTCACTCCAAAGTCACTAATAGCGGAGAACAAACAAACAGATTGTGGTAGGGTACGAAACCACCTCAAAGTTATTCTTTCCAATCAATCCGTTGGGCTATTCTTATAAGTGTCACAAACAGCCCTAGAGTTCGTACTAGAATAACACCTTAAGACACAAATCAACCAAAACCCTAATGTCACCTAGATACTCCAATGTCACCTCAAGTATCCGTGGGTATGATTATACGATATGCATCACACAATCTCAGATTCATCTATTCAACCAACACAAAGGAACTCAAGGAGTGCCCCAAAGTTTCTACCGGATAATCACGACGAAAACGTGTGCCAACCCCTATGCATAGGTTCATGTGCGGAACCCGCAAGTTGATCACCAAAACATACATCAAGTGAACCACGTGATATCCCATTGTCACCGAAGATATGCACGACAAAACATACATAAAGTGTTCTCAAATCTTTAAAGACTCAATCCGATAAGATAACTTCAAAGGGGAAACTCAATTCATTACAAGAGAGTAGAGGGGGAGGAGAAACATAAGATCCAACTATAATAGCAAAGCTCGCGATACATCAAGATCGTGCCAAATCAAGAACACGAGAGTGAGAGAGAGAGATCAAACACATAGCTACTGGTACATACCCTCAGCACCGAGGGAGAACTACTCCCTCCTTGTCATGGAGAGCACCGGGATGATGAAGATGGCCACCGAAGAGGGATTGCCCCCTCCGGCAGGGTGCCCGAATGGGTCTAGATTGGCTTTCAGTGGCTACGGAGGCTTCTGGCGGCGGAACTCCTGATCTATTGTGCTCCATGATGTTTTAGGGTATATGGAGATATATAGGCGGAAGAAGTACGTCAAGGGAGCAACGAGGGGCCCACGAGGGTGGAGGGTGTGCCCTAGGGGGGTGGGAGCGCCCCCTACCTCGTGGCCTCCTCAAAGCTTCCCTTACGCGCACTTCAAGTCTTCTGGGCTTCTTTCCTTCCAAAAATGAGTTCTGTGAAGTTTCAGGTCAATTGGACTCCGTTTGATTTTCCTTTTCTTCGAAACCCTAAAACAAGGTAAAAACAGAAACTGGCACTGGGCTCTGGGTTAATAGGTTAGTCCCAAAAATGATATAAAAGTGTATAATAAAGCCCATAAACATCCAAAACAGTATTTAATATAGCATGGAGCAATCAAAAATTATAGATACGTTGGAGACGTATCATCCATCACAAAGGAAGTTGCGTTAAGCGGTCCAACCCGGCGCACGCCGCTCAGTCGCTGACGTCAAGAAGGCTTCGGCTAATACCACGACGTCGACTGCCCATAACTATTCCCGCGTAGTTGGTTAGTGCGTATAGGCCAGTGGCCAGACTCACATCAAATACCCAGATCTCGTTAAGCGTGTTATTTTGAAATAACCGCGAACGCCGACCAGGGCCAGGCTGACCTCTCTCCTAGGCTGTATCAACCTGCACTGTCGCTCTGCCACAAAGATCCACTCAGAGGGCCGTCAGGACAAACGTCCTTTTGGACCCAATACGTGAATCACTCGCGGTTACTCTACGAGCTGACTCGACTTTAGTCATCACAGGTATCATATAATATGAATAAGTATATACCCATGATCACCTCCCGAATGATCACGACCCGATAGTATAGCATGGCATACGGACAAGAATGTAGGGCCACTAATGATAAATTATCATCCTATACTAGTCATTTAGGATTGCAGGTAAGGTATCAACAACTGTAGCAACAATGACTGGCTATGCAACAGAATAGGAGTAACTGAAAGCAGTAACATGCTACACTACTCTAATGGAAGCAGTAGAAAGAAGAATAGGCGATATCTGGTGATCAAGTGGGGGGCTTGCCTGGTTGCTCTGGCAAGAAGGGGTCGTCAATAACATAGTCGACTGAGGCACCGCCAGCGGCGTCAGTCTCGTAGTCTACCGGAGAGAAGAGGGGGAAGAAACAATGAATACAATGCAAACAGATGCATAACGATGCATGACATGACAAATGAGCGGTGCTAGGTGTGCCCTAACGTGGTAGGAGGTGATACCGGCGAAGGGGGAAAACATCCGGGAAATGTTCCCGGTGTTTCGTGTTTTCGGACAGACGAACCAGAGGGGGGAAAGTTCCGTGTTCTCTATGCTAGGGATGTGTGGCGGACGAACGGGTTGCGTATTCAGATTTGTCTCGTCGTTCTGAGCAACTTTCATGTACAAAACAATTTCATCCGAGTTACGGTTTATTTTATATTATTTCCCAACGTTTTAATAATATTCTGGAATTATTATTAATTAGCAAATAAATAGCTAAATGCTAGGTGCACCCAGCTCTGCGTACACAGAACTGTACCAGAGGCTGACAGGTGGGCCAGGGGGTCCCTGTTGACCAGTCAACGTTGGACTGGTCAAAAGGGGTGGGCCCCCCTGTCATACACATAATAGCTAATAGCACTTTAACCTAATTTAGTTAGCAGGTTAATTAAATAGGACTAAGTAATTAATTTATTATTTTTAATTTAAATTTTTCGTTTTCCTTTCGTTCTTCATTTTCACCAGGGGCGTGGGGGCCGGTTGTCGTAGGCCCAGGCTGCTGGGCGGGCTAACGGGCGCAAGGGTCTGGGCGCCCGTGTGGCGGATCGGGGCGAGTCCGGACAATGGCCATGGCTAGGCAGCCGGCAGGGGCGGGCGCCCGGGAGGTGGTGGGCGTGGCGAGGCAGGGCGTGGTTGGGAGCTGCTGTGAGGCGAGGCTCGGGCAGGCAGGGAAAGCGGGCACGGGGTGGGGTGAGCAGGGGAGGCGCAACGCGAGGGAGGCACGGCGAGCGGTCGGGCGGCTGCGAGCGAGCCGCGACGCGAGGACAGCGGCGGGGCGGCGATGCACGAGGCGCAGGCGCGGGCGCGGTGACCGCTCGGAGCTCGCGGCCCCGGTCAGGAGCATGGGCGACGGCCTACGGCGGTGAATCGAGGAGCGGAGAGGGGGAGCGGCCGTGGGAGCTCACAGGGGAGGTTGGGGATGCAGTCGAGGGAGCCGGAGCTTGCCGGTGGTGACAGATCCAGCGGCAAGGTGTCGTGGCCGAGGTGGAGGGTCGATGGCAGCGCCTGGCATGCGTCTGCGCTGTGGAGGGCGGCGGTGCTGAAGGAGAGCGAGGGGGAGCAAGCTCGGGCGTCGAGGACAGGCGCTGGCGGCAGGGAGCCCACCATCCAGAGCGACGACATGGTCGGTTGCAGCGCGAGGGACGTCCAGGTCGGGGAGGGAACAGAGGAGGTGACGCGGTTAGGGCAGAAGTATCTCTTGAGTTGAAACTTAATAAAACATCGAGAGCAAAGTATCAAGGTACAGTAGGAAGTTTCCGGCGAATGGACAAACGATTGATACCTGAACAGAGTGTGGGAAAGGGGTCCAGAGCATCGGGAATAGATCATCTCTCGGAAGGTGGCTCGTGATTTACATGCAAAGCCAAGTGCAAAGAATATTTCAGAGTCAAGGTTGTACAGGAGAGTCAGGTTTCGATCCTGTAGAACTGTGGGTTATGGGCCCACCATGTGGGTTAAAGTAGGAGGGCACTGACATCTTGCCCGGTCATGATAGCAAGGCATCATGATACAGGCATGTCAGAGAAGAGATTGTCGGTTATGTTGGCAACAACGTTGGTACCAAGGGCGAGGGACGAAGAGAACCATTTTCCTGCTCGTTGAAACGAGGCGGACCTATAGGCAAAGTTCTCGTCCATCGGTGGTTACCGGAATGTCATCAACAATAGTAACAGGGTCTTGCTAACAGAATTGTACACCGAGGAGTTTACCTAAGCAGGAGAATATTACTGGTTAGATCATATAGAACACCAGGAAGGTCAAACAAACCAATAGAAAGGAAAATGTGATCATCAGGTTAAACAGAACAATGGAAAGGAAAAATGTGTTTAAACACATATTTCAGGGGTATAACCTTCCCAAGGACAAGCAGAGCATGATATCCATGACAACATATAAGGTAGAAAACTTTTTAGGTAAGGTGAGAGAAATTTCATGACATTACCCATACTATGGTGTTTGGATAATTGGGCAACAAACATTTAGCATTAGGTTTCAAATGTTCTTTCTTGAAAACTGGAGTACCATAGACATGCTTCGAGATAGCATTGACATGGTCACTGGGCATAGATTAGACTTTGGATACACAAAGGATCCATCAGGAACAACTTATAGAATAAGTCTTACAATTTCCTCATGGAAGAAAGGATAGCCTTGCTAAAAAGGAAACGGTATCAATAGGTCCTCCGGCCATGTGTGCTAGGCACGATATCAACTTACCGGGTCGACACGTGGCACGGCCCAATAGTGGCCCATTTAGCTTACAAAGCCGGCCCGTTTGACTTGGTCAAAAGTTAATGGGCTGGCCCATGAAAATCCTGTTAACGGTCTCTTCGCAAATAGCCCATTTTATGGCCCGTTAACTCACGGCCCGTTAGGCCCTAAAGGAAATCGGCCCTACAACATCATGTGGGCCATCGAATATAATACCAGCCCATTTCACTTTCGGCCCATGTATGGCCCACGACGTCTTTTGGCCCATATGAGGCCTTCGTATCTTTCGGCCCATTACAGGCCCACGGTGACTCTAGCCCATAATGAATAGTAATTTTCTTTATACCCATTAACGGCCCGTGATTTACATGGGCCATTTCCAACCCGTGTTAGCTTTCGGCCTATTGACGGCCATACGTTCTTGGGCTCCTTTTCGGCCCTCGATTACTTCCGGCCCGTTACTGGCTTGTTCCCCTAATGGGCCAAATTCGGCCCATGGCAAGAGTCGGCCCGTTACTGGCCTGTTCCGCTAATGGGCCAAATTCGGCCCATGGCAAGAGTAGGCCCGTCACTGGCCTGGTACCCTAATGGGCCAAATTCGGCCCATGGCAAGAGTCGGCCCGTTTCTGGCCTGTTAACCCGTTGCGCCGTTTCTAGCCTTCCTATATTCTAGCCCATTAACGACCCATTATGCCTGTGACAGAATTAAGCCTTTGCTATCCTACGGCCTGTTAACGACCTGTTACTGTGCTGGGCCGATACCAATTATGCCCGATTATGGCCCATGTAGACCCATTTATCCGATGGCCCGAGGCCCACCGATTACAGGCCCATTTATCGACGGCCCGTAGGAGACCCATGGATCCTACGTCCCGTATATGGCCCATGGTAGTTGCGGCCACTAGCAAACTAGGGAAAAAGAAGATAGGAAATAAATAAGGCCGAAACTAACGCTAGGCTATTAAGGCGATTGCACAGATTACATCCACTCGGCATCAAAGATCGCCACCAATGCAAATATAGAGAACACCCTTCACTATACAAAAATGGCTTGCTGTTTTCTTCAGGCGGTGGCTGCACGTTAAGAATAAATTTTGTATCGCACCAAAACAAATTACAACTATATAACAAAAGGAAGGTTGGCATAAAACTTAACATTCTAGCAGATAAATGCACCAGCAGAAGTTCAGAAGCTTAGTTCATTTGACCCGACTGTTACGTTTTCATGCTGTATTGTCCGATGGAGCACCATAACCCTCGCCTTCATTTCCCCTAGGCTCCTGAACAACATAGCAAATGTCTGATAGTTTGGTTTCAAAACCATGCATATCTTGACAACATTGAGCAATGTTTCTCCTTGTTTCACAAAGGGTCTCTGTTAGGGAATGGACTTGTGTCTGGAGCGCAGATACAACATTGCTTTAAGCTTGCATATCTTGATCATGAGGCAGTTTGGACGATATTGCCTTAACAACCAACCCAGTATTACGCAGGAACGTGCTTTTGGCACTGTTAGTGGACAGGTACTGACCCACTGCAGCAAGAGCTGACATTGCGGTTATAGTTGCCACGCCACCTTCAAAAGGTGGCGGTTCCACCATTTTTCCATAGCTCGCTGAAAAGTTGAGGTTTTACATTGGTAGTACCAGAACAGAAGATATTAAGGAGGCAGCAAAACCAAACAAAATAGCTTTGGTCTATATACAGAACTTATTCTGGTGAACCCATGTAAAATATTAGTTGTATTTTATTGCAAAGTACATAATAAAACCAGGTTCCAAACATATGACCATGTACCATCGCTCATGTATTGTCTATTTCTTCACATTGTATTGAGGGCTAAGGATAAAGAGACGAACTTTATAATACGGTAAGCATAGTATGACGTCATTCATATCACAAAACAACTGAGAACAGACAAACAGGCAATTGTAACATTGTGTGGGCAAGTCCAGCACGGAACTAGATTACGGGTCACAAGATCAAAGGAACATCACTCCTCTCTTTTAAACCTTGTAAGGTGCAACGATACTCTAAGACAATTGTGTATAAAATTGAAAAGTGTAATAGACATTAGCTGCAAACAATGCAGTTCAAGGCACAAGTCAGAGTAAGCAGTAGTTAAAAGGCATGAGGATTAAGGACTTACAACAGCGGCTTTGACTGGTGTAGTCATGCCCTTCTTCTTGCTGGTGTGACAGTCCTTGAAGATTTCCACAGCATTTGGTTCAGGTACTTTTTGGTCCTTGCGGGCTTTCTTCTGCATTTGGAACAAGTCAATATAGATATGATAATATGGTACATTGAAAAGAGTGAAACAACGGCTAATTACAAGAGCCTCGTAGTGTGCAATATAGCTACGAGATCCTGTCGTCTGTTGGAATTTCACTTTCGTACGGTTGGCCTTGTTCTTTGAACAGTTCACCTACAAGAAGATAGATTTGTGTGGCACATGCGTAAATAGGACTTCAACATGTGATCTGATGACATATATATAATGTACCTGATACTTCGGATCGGACCAGTGTTTAACGAGGCCTCTACAGTCATCATCAGATATATTTTCCACTAGAGATGTTTGGGCAAGTTCACTATTAGCCTTGCCTTCAAAGTGAGTTTTCCTCAAGTTATACCGATACTGTCGCAGAGCAGACTTGAAAACATGGGTGCAATCTTGTCTGGTTGCATCATCTTGGCTATCCAAGTTGAACCTCATCTGTTGAAAATTATGGGAGTCTCATTATCAGCAGCCTAGAAAGTATTGGACAGAGCAAGACGATATTACTAGTTTCCATACATAACCATACTTACAGATAAATGGTGGAGGAAGATGTTGAACTGGGTTTTGTCTTTGTCATTCCTGTACTGAATCCATGTTGGGAGGATACGTACATGACATCTAACAGCAACAGCTGCCTATGATACTAACTTGGCTGACTCTGTAGCATCACATGGCCTTTTTAAACCTGCCTCAAAACGGATCTCATTCTTCCTCCTCTAGATTTAGTTAACCTATCGAGCATTATCCCTGATGTTTGTTTCCTCTTGCGCCTAGGTGCTAGTCCAACAACAAACATATGAAGTGTTAGTGTACATCAAACTGTGAGACTACATATAAAGAAGCATGCAACTATAACTTGACTCCAGCAACTACCTTCTTGCTGTTGAAGCTCACAAGGTTCATCTAATATTGCCAACTCGTCTTGTGTCAAGAGTGCTTGGGAAGTAGTGTCAGGTGGCAAGGGAGCTTGGGAACGTGCTGCTAGCTCAATTGACGCATGAGTGCGTCGTGCAGCTGGTAGTACTGTGGTAGGTGTTGCAAGAACTAGGGTTGTCTCTGCTTGTTTGGTGGCAGCTATTTATTTCTGTTTGTCTTTTTTTGCAACTCGTGTAGCATGGGATGCCGTGTTTGTAGAATTTTCTGCTGGACTTTGACCTTCTATTACACCATCAGTACCAGTAGAATCTGCAAGATTCATCCGCTTCTCATTCCCTGCCATTCTGTGTTTCTTCCTCTTTCTCTGTGCCATGTTAAGTCAAGATGACGAGAAAAACGAATAAAAATTTAGTTCTTCAGAACAAATTGATGCGTGATGCAGACGAACTGAACTTTGATGTTAGACAACCACATTATAGGAGGATGTAATATGTATGAAAAACAGGATGGAAGAGATAACCAGAACTATGATGTGTAAACTAAGAAGAAGACATTTCACCAAATTAGAAGCAATGCAATGGAAGGTAGACACCATATGAAAGATGCTACAAATATCGCTCTGCCAAGTTAACAGTGTCTCATCATAAATGGCGTTTAAACAAATGTGAAGCAGTACAAGAAATAAATCATGTGCAAGATGCAAACAACATCACACTACCATGTTAGAGGTCTCTCCTCATTAGTGCAATTGCATATTCACAACTTATGATGTGTAAACTATGGAGAAGGCATTTCAACAAATTAGAAGCAATGAAAGCTAGAGACCATATGAAAGATGCAACGAATATCACTCTACCAAGTTAAAACTGTCTCGTCATAAGTGACATTTCAACAAATTAGTAATACAAGCTAGAAAAGAATGTGAGATGTAACCTATATCATACTCCGAAGTCAAATGTGTCTTATGATAAGTGATTGTTGCAGGTTACACAACAGTAGTAATTTGATGTAAGAACATGGTGTGATAGACAGATATTGTATGTTCTAGAAACAGGAACACGTGTCTTATTCAAGTATAATGTGTGAAGTAAGCAGATGAAATTCAACAAAATTAGAAGCAATACAAGCTAGACATCACACATAACATGCAACCACATATAACCGTGCCAAGTTAGAGGGAGCACCGGTGATGCTACACTAGGGGAGACGTGCTCATCATAAACACAGCTTTGTCGAGTGTCTATGCATGTGTTGTCTTGGAAATCATCTTGGGGGTGTGGAGGAGTAGAAACTGTAGAGGCCCTTCGTTCAGAAGGAGCACCTTTATCCGCTGCCTTGCTAACTTCCTTCCGCTTTATTGATTTTGAATTGTCAAGTAAAACCGACAAGAAAAAGCAATAAAATTCTCTCTTCAGAACTCATTCATGTATGATACTGACAATCACTACTTTGATGTAAGGCAAACACATGATACCAGGATGGAATATGTACGAAAAATAGGATGGCATGGCATGTTCACAATTGTTTGTGTAAACTAAGCAGAAACCATTCCAGCAAATAAGAAGCAATGCAAGCTAGACACCACATGAAAGATGCAACCAATCTGACTCTGCCAAGTTAAAAGCGTCCCATCATAAATGGAATTTCAACAAATTAAAGCAGCGCATGCTATAAATCATATGAAAGATGCAACTAATATCACACTGCATATACTAAAGGTGTCTCGTCATATTGATTGATGCGGGATACAAAAAAACAATAGTTTTATGTAAGGACATGCTTAATAGACAGATGTACTATGTACTAAATACACGAAGGCATGTCACATTAACAGGTATAATGTATAAGCTAAGCAGACTAGCACATGCAGTTTAACCAGATTGGAAGAATTACAATCTAGACACCATATGCAACATGAAACCACATATCACGCTGCCAAGTTAGAGCAAGCACCTGCGATGCTATTGTAGGGGAAATGCTGTAATGAACTACAGAGCTACGTTCACTATCTTCATCTAGCATTTCTGTTTCTTGAGAATCATGTCGGGAGGCTGACGTTGCATTCTTTAAATGAGGAGTAGTCCCCTTGCCTGCCTGCCTCATCATAAGTGATTGATGAGGGATACACAAGAACATTAGTTTGATGTAAGAACATGGTTAATACACAGATGTACTAGTATGTACCAAAAAGAGAAAGGCATGTCATATTCGAAGGTATAATGTGTAAGACAAGCAGATGCAATTTAACCAAATTGGAAGCAATACAAGCTAGACATCCGGCTGGAGTGGTGAACATGATCATCTAGGACCTGAGAGCCTGGTGGGAGGCGGGCTGCTTTGCCACCATCGCAGCTTTTTAGTTGGCTTCCAGGTGATGCCTATAATTGCTGGGCTTGTCACTGGCTCGGCCAGTGCCCTGACTAGCTATTTGTCTTCTGGTGCTCACGGGATGGTGGTTCATGTAAAAAAATATCTTTCCTTATCTTACCGACTTCAGCCTTTCGAATACAAGCTAGACACCACATGGAACATGCAACCACATATGACACCGCGAAGTTAAAGTAAGCACCTGGGATGGTGGTGTTGGGGAACGTAGTAATTTCAAAAAAAATCCTACGCACACGCAAGATCATGGCGATGCATAGCAACGAGAGGGGAGAGTGTTTTCTACGTACCCTCATAGACCGGAAGCGGAAGCGTTAGCACAACGCGGTTGATGTAGTCGTATGTCTTCACGGCCCGACCGATCAAGCACCGAAACTACGGCACCTCCGAGTTCTAGCACACGTCCAGCTCGATGACGATCCCCGGACTCCGATCCAGCAAAGTGTCGGGGAAGAGTTCCGTCGGCACGATGGCGTGGTGACGATCTTGATGTTTTACTGTCGCAGGGCTTTGCCTAAGCACCGCTACAATATAATCGAGGACTATGGTGGAGGGGGGCACCACACACGGCTAAGAGATCAATGTTCAACTGTTGTGTCTATGGGGTGCCCCCTGCCCACGTACATAAAGGAGTGGAGGAGGGGGCCGGCCAAGGAGGGTGGTGCGCCTTAGGGTCGTAACGTTAAGCGTGCGGACCCTACGGGTTCGAGAACAATGTAGACATGACCGAGGCACGTATCTGGTCAATAACCAATAGCAGAACCTGGATGCTCATATTGGCTCCTACATATTCTACGAAGATCTTTATCGGTCAGACCACATAACAACATACGTTTGTTCCCTTTGTCATCGATATGTTACTTGCCCGAGATTCGATCGTCGGTATCTCAATACCTAGTTCAATCTCGTTACCGGCAAGTCTCTTTACTCGTTCTGTAATACATCATCTTGCAACTAACTTATTAGTTGCATTGCTTGCAAGGCTTAAGTGATGTGCATTACCGAGAGGGCCCAGAGATACCTCTCCGACAATCGGAGTGACAAATCCTAATCTCAAAATACGCCAACCCAACATGTACCTTTGGAGATAGCTGTAGAGCACCTTTATAATCACCCAGTTACGTTGTGACGTTTGGTAACACACAAAGTGTTCCTCCGGTAAACAGGAGTTGCATAATCTCATAGTCATAGGAACATGTATAAGTCATGAAGAAAGCAATAGCAACATACTAAACGATTGGGTGCTAAGCTAATGGAATGGGTCATGTCAATCACATCATTCTCCTAATGATGTGATCCCGCTAATCAAATGACAACTCATGTCTATGGTTCGGAAACATAACCAGCTTCGATTAACGAGCTACTCAAGTAGAGACATACTAGTGACACTTTGTTTGTCTTTCTGGTTAATACAATTCTAGCATGAATAATAAACATTTATCATGATATAAGGAAATAAATAAAAACTTTATTATTGCCTCTAGGGCATATTTCCTTCAGTCTCCCACTTGCACTAGAGTAAATAATCTAGATTACACAGTAATGATTCTAACACCCATCGAGCCTTGGTGCTGATCATGTTTTGCTCATGGAAGAGGCTTAGTCAATGGGTCTGCTACATTCAGATCCGAATGTATCTTGCAAATCTCTATGTCTCCCACCTAGACTAGATCCCGGATGGAATTGAAGCGTCTCTTGATGTGCTTGGTTCTCTTGTGAAATCTGGATTCCTTTGCCAAGGCAATTGCACCAGTATTGTCACAAAAGATTTTCATTGGACCCGATGCACTAGGTATGACACCTAGATCGGATATGAACTCCTTCATCCAGACTCCTTCATTTGCAGCTTCCGAAGCAGCTATGTACTCCGCTTCACATGTAGATCCCGCCACGACGCTTTGTTTAGAACTGCACCAACTGACAGCTCCACCGTTTAATGTAAATACGTATCCGGTTTGTGATTTAGAATCGTCCGGATCAATGTCAAAGCTTGCATCAACGTAACCATTTACGATGAGCTCTTTGTCACCTCCATATACGAGAAACATATCCTTAGTCCTTTTTCAGGTATTTCAGGATGTTCTTGACCGCTGTCCAGTGATCCACTCCTGGATTACTTTGGTACCTCCCTGCGAGACTTATAGCAAGGCACACATCAGGTCTGGTACACAGCATTGCATACATGATAGAGCCTATGGCTGAATCATAGGGAACATCTTTCATTTTCTCTCTATCTTCTGCAGTGGTCGGGCATTGAGTCTTACTCAACTTCACACCTTGTAACACAGGCAAGAATCCTTTCTTTGCTTGATCCATTTTGAAATTTTTCAAAACTTTGTCAAGGTATGTGCTTTGTGAAAGTCCAATTAGGCTTCTTGATCTATCTCTATTGATCTTAATGCCCAATATGTAAGCAGCTTCACCGAGGTCTTTCATTGAAAAACTCTTATTCAAGTATCCCTTTATGCTATCCAGAAATTCTATATCATTTCCGATTAGCAATATGTCATCCACATATAATATCAGAAATGCTACAGAGCTCCCACTCACTTTCTTGTAAATACAGGCTTCTCCAAAAGTCTGTATAAAACCAAATGCTTTGATCACACTATCAAAGCGTTTATTCCAACTCCGAGATGCTTGCACCAGTCCATAAATGGATCGCTGGAGCTTGCACACTTTGTTAGCTCCCTTTGGATCGACAAAACCTTCCGGCTGCATCATATACAACTCTTCTTCCAGAAATCCATTCAGGAATGCAGTTTTGGCATCCATCTGCCAAATTTCATAATGATAAAATGCGGCAATTGCTAACATGATTCGGACCGACTTAAGCATCGCAACGGGTGAGAAGGTCTCATCGTAGTCAAACCCTTGAACTTGTCAAAAACCTTTTGCGACAAGTCGAGCTTTGTAGACAGTAACATTACCATCAGCGTCAGTCTTCTTCTTGAAGATCCATTTATTATCAATTGCTTGCCGATCATTGGGCAAGTCAACCAAAGTCCACACTTTGTTCTCATACATGGATCCCATCTCAGATTTCATGGCTTCAAGCCATTTTGCGGAATCCGGGCTCACCATCGCTTCTTCATAGTTTGTAGGTTCATCATGATCTAGTAGCATGACTTCCAGAACAGGATTACCGTACCACTCTGGTGTGGATCTTACTCTGGTTGATCTACGAGGTTCAGTAGTAACTTGTTCTAAAGTTTCATGATCATCATCATTAGCTTCCTCACTAATTGGTGTAGGTGTCACAGAAACCGGTTTCTGTGATGTACTACTTTCCAACAAGGGAGCAGGTACAGTTACCTCATCAAGTTCTACTTTCCTCCCACTCACTTATTTTGAGAGAAACTCCTTCTCTAGAAAGGATCCATTCCTAGCAACAAATGTCTTGCCTTCGGATCTGTGATAGAAGGTCTACCCAACAATCTCCTTCGAGTATCCTATGAAGACACATTTCTCCGATTTGGGTTCGAGCTTATCAAGTTGAAGCTTTTTCACATAAGCATTGCAGCCCCAAACTTTCAGAAACGACAACTTTGGTTTCTTGCCAAACCATAGTTCATAAGGCGTCGTCTCAATGGATTTTGATGGTGCCCTATTTAACGTGAATGCGGCCGTCTCTAAAGCATAACCCCAAAACGATAGCGGTAAATCTATAAGAGACATCATAGATCGCACCATATCAAGTAAAGTATGATTACGACGTTCGGACACACCATTACGCTGTGGTGTTCCGGGTGGCGTGAGTTGCGAAACTATTCCGCATTGTTTCAAATGTAAACCAAACTCGTAACTCAAATATTCTCCTCCACGATCAGATCGTAGAAACTTTATATTCTTGTTACGATGATTTTCAACTTCACTCTGAAATTCTTTGAACTTTTCAAATGTTTCAGACTTATGTTTCATGAAGTAGATATACCCATATCTGCTTAAATCATCTGTGAAGGTGAGAAAATAAAGATATCCGCCACGAGCTTCAACATTCATTGGACCACATACATCTGTATGTATGATTTACAACAAATCTATTGCTCTCTCCATAGTACCGGAGAATGGTGTTTTAGTCATCTTGCCCATGAGGCACGGTTCTTAAGTACCAAATGATTCATAATCAAGTGGTTCCAAAAGATATGACCTAAACGGCAGTGCCACAAATAAGTTGCACTATCATTATCAACTCTGCATCTTTTGGCTTCAACATTATGGATATGTGTAATACTACTATCGAGATTCATCAAAAATAGACCACTTCTTCAAGGGTGCATGACCATAAAAGATATTACTCATATAAATAGAACAGCCATTATTCTCTGATTTAAATGAATAACCGTCTCGCATCAAACAAGATACAGATATAATGTTCATGCTCAACACAGGCACCAAATAACAATTATTTAGGTCTAATACTAATCCTGATGGTAGATGTAGAGGTAGCGTGCTGACCGCGATCACATCGACTTTGGAACCATTTCCCACACGCATCGTCACCTCGTCCTTCGCTAGTGTTCTCTTAATCCGTAGTCCCTGTTTCGAGTTGCAAATATTAGCAACAGAACCAGTATCAAATACCCAGGTGCTACTGCGAGCTCTAGTAAGGTACACATCAATAACATGTATATCACATATACCTTTGTTCACCTTGCCACCCTTCTTATCCGCCAAATACTTGGGGCAGTTCCGCTTCTAGTGACTAGTCTGCTTGCAGTAGAAGCACTCAGTTTCAGGCTTAGGTCCAGACTTGGGTTTCTTCTCCTGAGCAGCAACTTGCTTGCTGTTCTTCTTGAATTTCCCCTTCTTCTTCCCCTTGCCCTTTTTCTTGAAACTAGTGGTCTTGTTGACCATCAAAACTTGATGCTCCTTCTTGATTTCTACCTCCGCGGCTTTTAGCATTGCAAAGAGCTCGGGAATTGTCTTATCCATCCCTTGCATATTATAGTTCATCACGAAGCTCTTGTAGCTAGGTGGAAGTGATTGGAGAATTCTGTCAATGACGCAATCATCCGGAAGATTAACTCCCAGTTGAATTAAGTGATTATTATACCCAGACATTTTGAGTATATGCTCACTGACAGAACTGTTCTCCTCCATCTTGCAGCTATAGAACTTATTGGAGACTTCATATCTCTCAATCCGGGCATTTGCTTGAAATATTACTTCAACTCCTGGAACATCTCATATGCTCCATGACGTTCAAAATGTCGTTGAAGTCCCGATTCTAAGCCGTAAAGCATGGCACACTGAACTATCGAGTAGTCATCAGCTTTGCTCTGCCAGACGTTCATAACATCTGGCGTTGCTCCATAGCAGGCCTGGCACCCAGTGGTGCTTCCAGGACGTAATTCTTCTGTGCAGCAATGAGGATAATCCTCAAGTTACGGACCCAGTCCGTGTAATTGCTACCATCGTCTTTCAACTTTGCTTTCTCAAGGAACACATTAAAATTCAATGGAACAACAGCACGGGCCATCTATCTACAATCAAACATACATAAGCAAGATACTATCAGGTACTAAGTTCATGATAAATTTGAGTTCAATTTAATCATATTACTTAAGAACTCCCACTTAGATAGACATCCCTCTAATCCTCTAAGTGATCACGTGATCCAAATCAACTAAACCATGTCCGATCATCACGTGAGATGGAGTAGTTTCATTGGTGAACATCACTATGTTGATCATATCTACTATATGATTCACGCTCGACCTTTCGGTCTCCGTGTTCCGAGGCCATATCTGCATATGCTAGGCTCGTCAAGTTTAACCTGAGTATTCTGCGTGTGCAAAACTAGCTTGCACCCGTTGTAGATGGACGTAGAGCTTATCACACCCGATCATCACGTGGTGTCTGGGCACGACGAACTTTGGCAACGGTGCATACTCAGGGAGAACACTTTTATCGTGAAATTTAGTGAGAGATCATCTTATAATGCTACCGTCAATCAAAGCAAGATAAGATGCATAAAAGATAAACATCACATGCAATCAATATAAGTGATATGATATGGCCATCATCATCTTGTGCTTGTGATCTCCATCTCCGAAGCATCGTCATGATCACCATCGTCACCGGCGCGACACCTTGATCTCCATCGTAGCATCGTTGTCGTCTCGCCAATCTTATGCTTCCACAACTATCGCTACCGCTTAGTGATAAAGTAAAGCATTACAGCGCGATTGCACTACATACAATAAAGCGACAACCATATGGCTCCTGCCAATTGCCGATAACTCAGTTACAAAACATGATCATCTCATACAATAAAATTTAGCATCATGTCTTGACCATATCACATCACAACATGCCCTGCAAAAACAAGTTAGACGTCTTCTACTTTGTTGTTGCAAGTTTTACGTGGCTGCTACGGGCTTAGCAAGAACCGTTCTTACCTACGCATCAAAACCACAACGATAGTTTGTCAAGTTGGTGCTGTTTTAACCTTCGCAAGGACCGGGCGTAGCCACACTCGGTTCAACTAAAGTTGGAGAAACTGACACCCGCCAGCCACCTGTGTACAAAGCAAGTCGGTAGAACCAGTCTCACGTAAGCGTACGCGTAATGTCGGTCCGGGCCACTTCATCCAACAATACCGCCGAACAAAAGTATGACATGCTGGTAAGCAGTATGACTTATATCGCCCACAACTCACTTGTGTTCTACTCGTGCATATAACATCAACGCATAAAACCTGGCTCTGATGCCACTGTTGGGGAACATAGTTAATTCAAAAAAATTCCTACGCACACGCAAGATCATGGTGATGCATAGAAACGAGAGGGAAGAGTGTTGTCTACGTACCCTCGTAGACCGGAAGCGGAAGCGTTAGCACAACGCAGTTGATGTAGTCGTACGTCTTTACGGCCTGACCGATCAAGCACCGAAACTACGGCACCTCCGAGTTCTAGCACACGTTCAGCTCGATGACGATCCCCGGACTCCGATCCAGCAAAGTGTCGGGGAAGAGTTCCGTCAGCACGACGGCGTGGTGACGATCTTGATGTTTTACCATCGCAGGGCTTCGCCTAAGCACCGCTACAATATTATCGAGGACTATGGTGGAGGGGGGCACCGCACACGGCTAAGAGATCAATGATCAACTGTTGTGTCTATGGGGTGCCCCCTGCCCCCGTATATAAAAGAGTGGAGGAGGGGGCCGGCCAAGGAAGGTGGCACGCCCTAGGGGGGAGTCCAACTCCCACAGGAGTAGGACTCCCCTTTTTCCTATTAGGAGTAGGAGAGGGAAGGAAGAGGAAGGAGGGAGGAAGGAAAGGGGGGGCGGGCCCCCTCCCAATTCAGATTGGGCTTGGGGGGGGCGCCCCCTCCCTTGCTCCTTTCCCCTCCTTTCCACTAAGGCCCAATAAGGCCCATATACCTCCCGGGGGGTTCCGATAACCTCCCGGTGATCCGGTATTGTCCCAATCTCACCCGGAACCTTTCTGGTGTCCAAATATACTCGTCCAATATATCGATCTGTATGTCTCGACCATTTCGAGACTCCTCGTCAAGTCCGTGATCACATCCGGGACTCCGAACAACCTTCGGTACATCAAAATATATGAACTCGTAATGAAACTGTCATCGTAACGTTAAGCGTGCGGACCCTACGGGTTTGAGAACAATGTAGACATGACCGAGACATGTATCCGGTCAATAACCAATAGCGGAACCTGGATGCTCATATTGGCTCCTACATATTCTACGAAGACTTTATCGGTCAAACCGCATAACAACATACGTTTGTTTGTCATCGGTATGTTACTTGCCCGAGATTCGATCGTCGGTATCTCAATACCTAGTTCAATCTCATTACCGGCAAGTCTCTTTACTCGTTCTGTAATACATCATCTTGCAACTAACTTATTAGTTGCATTGCTTGCAAGGCTTAAGTGATGTGCATTACCGAGAGGGCCGAGAGATACCTCTCCGACAATCGGAGTGACAAATCCTAATCTCGAAATATGCCAACCCAACATGTACCTTTGGAGACACCTGTAGAGCACCTTTATAATCACCTAGTTACGTTGTGATGTTTGGTAACATACAAAGTGTTCCTTCGGTAAACGGGAGTTGCATAATCTCATAGTCATAGGAACATGTATAAGTCATGAAGAAAGCAATAGCAACATACTAAACGATCGGGTGCTAAGCTAATGGAATGGGTCATGTCAATCACATCATTCTCCTAATGATGTGATCCCGTTAATCAAATGACAACTCATGTCTATGGTTAAGAAACATAACCATCTTCGATTAACGAGCTAGTCAAGTAGAGGCATACTAGTGACACTTTGTTTGTCTATGTATTCACACAAGTATTATGTTTCCGGTTAATACAATTCTAGCATGAATAATAAACATTTATCATGATATAAGGAAATAAATAATAACTTTATTATTGCCTCTAGGGCATATTTCCTTCAGGTGGTTCATTGCGAGCGAGGTCATCAACTCCAGAGCTACGTTCCCCATCTCCATCTATTGACACTACACCCTTTAAAGCGTTGAAATGTGTCTTGCCTAGCCGCACACCAAAGTGGAGCGACTTTTCTCTTTTCTTTTTGGCTTCTCTCATGGCAGCAGAGTCTGAAATACCCTTGCATAAAAACACAACAGTGAGAGTAAGGGTGAAGTGTGTGCAGAACTAGTGCACTGTAAAAGTAGCAGATAGCAGGTGGCTAAAAAATAAATGATAGGAGACATATGATAGCTCTACAACATTGCATGTCAAACAAAATTAGATTCTACTCTGTATGATTTTGTAATATATGAGCACAAGAAATGCAGGTACTCCTCCAGCACACCACCACATGTTGTCATATCTAAGATAACAGTCGACTAGAAATAAATAGGTCAGTCGATGTTTTTAATGAACCGTCCGATCTATAAGGAACAGGCAGATGGCCTTCATCTACCTCCCGCCAGTCACTGTTGACGATCTTTCTCGAACCGCCAGTGACCACCGGCCCAGACCCCTGCCTCTGCCGCCCCGCCCTCCCATCGACCTCACACCACTGCCGTGCTTGGCAGCGCCCCCAGGCCATCCCTTTAATCCCGGCTGACCTCCAGATCGGGCGCCAGTAGCTATAGGCCGCACACGCCCCTAAGATAAACACCAAGGCGCTGCTTCCCCGGCGTAATAGGCGTACTAGCGCCTGTTACGCCGGGGAATGCTTCCGTTAATTGGGAATCAAGTGGCCAGAAATTGAAATTCAGGGGGGCGACGGACCTCTACCTAAGGTGAAATAGTATATGAGGAGAAACCTTGTGCATCGCGAGTTACTAGGAACATCTAGTATCAAGAAGAAGCGGTCAACTAGTGTCTTCTGTGGGATGAATACCGTGCAAGCAGAGACGTAAGATTTGCACGAATAAGGGTAGATGAGTACCTTTTTCGGTTGCCGGTGTGGTCACCTCCACAAGTCACGCTGATTTTCTTCTTTTTACCGGGGAAACCGGTGTTATGGAGGGTGCAGGCTTGGACGAACCCATGGCCAAATTGTTGACTATGTTGCCGTGGCCGTATGTCGGCGGAGGGGAAGCAGATCCGAGGCGGCGAAGGACGGCGTAGCAGGAACAGCTCCAGTGCGGTGGAGGGTGGCTAAGTTGGAGCGGCAGCAGTGAGGCACAAGACGGCGTGGTTGAACTGGCTCGGGTACGGACGGCTCAGCCTCGGCTTCAACTACTAGCCGTGGAGGGCGTTCTGGTTGAGGTTGCGGTGGATGACGACGTCGGGGTATCGGCTCCGGCGTGATGGAGGAGGGCGGCGGTTGATGGGTGGGATGGGGTGGCGGACGGAGGAAGCCGGGGTTTCAGGGCTGGTGGAGAGGTAGTTTTGGCGCCCACGGAGTACGAATGGGGAATCGGACGGGTGGGGGAACCATGTTTCGGTCTGGGACGCGCTTGTTCTTTGCTTTTTTGAACAGAAGATGGGACGCGCTTGTTTGAAATTTGGGGAAAGTACAAACTTTGCCCCCCTCTTAAATTTCGGACCTACTGTGGGTCGGGGATAGGATGGTAATCCCAGGTGTCCCAAATAGTGGGTGGGAGCGATTTCGGCCGCGCGCATGTGTGCTTAGGCGGCCATTGTGTATGAATGTTTTTCGGATGCGGTTGCGTGGCATCTAGATGAAGCTACAAACCTACCCCGGTTTAGACCTTTGGACGTCGGGCCGGTAGGTTTCACGGGTCGGAGTTATTAGAAAAGTAATTTCCTTGTACTACCAAACATTGGTCTCACGCGGTTTTGGGTGAGTAGAGGCTCTTTTGGCGCTTCGTTCGAAATTTTGAAACACAAGCATTCACGTTTAGAGTGCTCTTGAACTATGAGGATTGACCTAAATATACAACATTATATTTGACCTTGTATGTTTGAAAACCTCATTAAATTATTCGCTTCTTTTTGAAATTTTGACACTTGAAAATCCTATAACTATGATTATTTTGGAATGGAGGAGCTAAATTTGAATCTATTTTGTACACGACTACATATGCTATTATGTACAAAATCAGAGCAAAGATTGGTGCCCCCATAATTTAGGTATGGTTTACAAATGCCATGATATCAAATTCAAATAATTGAATGGACTTCATGTTGAATTCGATTTTTTAAGCCACCTTAAGTTGAATTCAAATGTATGCTAGTTCAGAGGTAGTAGCTATTTATAATGTCCATTGTGTAACTTTCGTATGTATAATGTGCTTTACACACACAACATGAATTATACTCACGTTTATATTCGATTGCTAAAGCAATGCATTTTCTGGAGTTCAAAATACTAACTATGTGGATCAATTGTGTCGAATAATAACATACACATGCTCAAATTCGATATGTAAGTGCATCTAGTGCCCCTTTGTGATTTTGGTGTATTGAAGACTTATAGGTTAAGGGACTAATACGTGTGTGAGTGTACACAGGTCCATATGTCTATGAGGAGTTTGATATTTACAGGAAAAGTCGACCCCTAAAAATGAATATCTTGAACTGAAGATTTTGGTATTTCTGAAGACTCTCATGAAGACTTTGAAAGTGAAGAAATTGGTGTGTCCGTGAAGACTTGATATTCATGGGAGGAATATGAAGCTTGAAGACTTTCGTTTTCATAGTTTTCTTTTTCTCTTTCTTGAGTCATAGGAAACACCGTACTGTTAAAGGGGGTTGAGGAAATACTAAGGAAAAATTTCCGTGTGATGCTCAACTCAAATCCTGCACCTACCAATCCCTTCAAGTGAAGCCAGTGGAAATCTCATACAGTTCAGCCAATTTCTTCACTGACAGAGACGAAGTTCTTCTGGTCTCTGAGGAATTTGTCCTGACTGAGGAGTTAGGAATTCGCCAGTGCGGATTGCCTACACAGTGAGGAACATGATAGCCCTAAGGATTTTGGTACTCAAAATTCCGACCGTTGCTGTGCTATGCGCTAGCTGTTCCAAAATATCTATTCACCTAACGGTCATATCATTGAAGGGCATTTATGTCTTATCATGTCGGGCTGCTCCCTAGGCTATAAATAGCCGCCCCCTAAAATCACTAGCTGGGAGAGGCTGCTCCGAGAGAAACCGACACTTGTGATTTGAGAGCAGCCCATCCTCCGAGGACTTTGAGCGAAAATCATCAAGTGAGGAAAAACCAAAAACCAAAAACCCAAACACCTACAAACCCCAAGTGATTGAGCATCACTGAAGAGATTGATCCTGAGTGGATCCGACGCTTATTACCTTTGAAGACTGTGCTTCTTCCAGACTGTTAGGCGTCATGGTCTAGAGCATCCAAGAGGAATTGTGGATCGCCGGGTGACCAAGTTTGTGAAGGTTTGGAAGTCGCCTGAAAACTTACCACGAGTGATTGGACGAGGTTTGTGTGACCTTAGTTCAAGGAGAATACGGTGAGGACTGGGTGTCTTGGACTAAGTGTCTTTGACTGGGTGTCCGGGACTGTGTGTCCTCGAGTTTAAATACTCAGCCGCTCCAACCATACGTACAACTGAGACAGCAGTTGGAACTGGTCTACCAAATCATTGTCTTCACCAAGCTTACTGGTTCTATTTCCTCAACTCTTTCATTTCCTCATAACTGTGATGTATGTTTGTTCATGCTGTGTTTGAAGACTTTGACCGAAGGCTTTCTCAATTTCCTCAGTTCAATTTCTTCAGTCTGTTTGTCTTCATCCTGTGTTATCCTGTGATTACGCTTCCTGTACTCTGTGCCTGTCTTCATTTCATCATGATGACTATGCTTGTATTCTGTTATGTTTACCTTTGAGTACTTATTCCGCTGCTTGTAGTTCTTCGCTAAGGAATTTCCTCACCGGCAAATTCCTCAGTGAAGAATTTCATAAAAATCGCCTATTCACCCCCCTCTAGTCGATATAACGCACTTTCAGTTGGTATCAGAGCGAGGTACTCCCTTGTTCTGTGTGATTTCGGTTTAACCACCTGGAGTTTTAGTTATGTCGACCGCAGGTATGATCAAGGTCTCTGCTGGGTGTCCTACCTTCGATGGGACGGACTACCCCTACTAGAAGAATAAGATGCGAATGCATCTTGAAGCAATTGATAACGATCTCTGGTATGTTGTGGAAAATGGTGTTCCCTCAGTCACACCTTCTCTGAATGCTGCCGATGTGAAGAGATTCAAGCAACTCGACTCTCAAGCGAAAAATATCATATGTGGCCATCTGAGCAAAGGACTGTATGGCAGAGTGAGTGCTTTGGAAACAGTGAAGCTTATCTGGGATAGGTTGTCCAAAGTGAATGAAGGAGTCTCAACTCAGGGTGACTCTCGAGTTGATGTTCTTCGCAATCTCTTCAACCGCTTCAAAAGACTCGACAATGAAAATGTTCAACAAACCTTCGATCGCCTCACTGACATCTCAAATGAGCTTCAAGCACTTGGTACCACTGACATCACCGACCATGAGGTGGTGAAGAAATTGCTGAGATCGCTTGATTCTTCATTTGACACTCTGGCATTGATGATACAAGAACGTGCTGATTACAAGTCACTTGATCCCGCTGATATTCTCGAGAGGCTAAATACTCATGGGTTCCAACTTGCTGAAAAGAGAGATCTCTATGGTTCAAGCTATGGCAGAACACGTGCACTGAAGGCCAAGGCAGTATCTGAGTCCGAAGATGAAGACTCTGGTAGCAGCCTTGGTGATCCTGAAGAACTGAGCCATGATCTGGCTCTGCTCGTGAAGAAGTTCCAAAAGTTCTCAAGACGTGGTCGCCTTGGAAGATCCTCAAGGAGCAATGATTCCTCATCCAGTGACTACAAGATGAGGCTCTGTCACAAGTGCAAGAAACCTGGACATTTCATTCAAGATTGTCCTCAGTGGGAAAAGGAATCAAAGAAGAAGAAATACAAGGACTACAGTTCTGATGATGCAAAGAAAAAGAAGAAATCCACAAAATCCTCATCATCAAAATCCTCAAAGCCTTCATATCACAAGAAGAGCAGCTCCAAGAAGGCCAGGGCATTCATTGGCAAGGAAATGCACTCTGAGGCTGAATCTGAAGAAAATGAGGAAGCGGAGTCATCTGAGGAGTCCGAATCCGGAGTGGCGAGCCTTGCTCTCGCTACTGCATTCGTCAGCAAGTCTATCTTCAACATTGAGGAAAATGACCTCACCAAAAAGGCTGATGAAGGGGATGATGACTACGCTCCCACCTATTGCTTCATGGCAAAGGGTGCCAAGGTACTCAAATATACCTCCTCTGAATCAAGTGAGAACGAATCTGATGAAAACCTTAAGCCCAGCTATTCTAAACTTGCTAAGATTGCTATAAAACAAGAAAGGGCTTTAGAAAAGGTTCAAAACATGCTAAATAAAAGTGATGATATGTTGGGTGAAGAAATGGATCGCACTGAAACTTTGACTGAAAATCTTCAGAGACTTCAGTCCAAGCTTGACAAACTTCAAAGTCATCATAACACTCTCTTATCGGATCATGAGAAGCTTTCTTATGAATTTCTTCAAAGAAAGAAAGACCTTGAGAAGCTAAGAGTGAGTTATGAAGATCTTCAGAAGAAGCGCGATTCATTACTTGCTCAACAAATCAGCGCATCTCCGGAAGAATTTGTTCCTCCATGCTTGAAGTGCATTGAACGTGAATCTGCTAATTCTTTACCTGAATGTTCAAATGCTGCTAATGTTTCAAATTCTTCACATGCCTCTGCTATCACTAATTCCTCATCTGAGGACATTGCTAGTATCACTGACGATGGAGGGCTGAAGGAATTGTACACGACAGGCATGTACAAAAGCCTCAAAGGGCATCAGGCTCTTTGTGATGTGCTTCAAAAGCAAATCCTCAACAGGAACCCTAGGAAAGAGGGTATCGCCTTTGAGAGGAAACTCAATGCTAATGGTACATATTGGAAGCCTGAGCAGTACCCCAAAACTACATGGGTTGCCGCAAAGGGACTTCCAGTTGATCCATCTAACTTATCTGGATTTGCATGTGAATCTCCTCATTCTGATGATGAGTCAATTGACTCCAACTATAAGCTATTCAAAAATCAGAATGGTGAACTATTTGCTAGATATGTTGGCACTAACTGCAGGAACGGCTCCCCTATGAAGAAAATCTGGGTTCCCAAAAGATGTCTTGAAAATCTTCAGGTGAATGTCATCATGATGCCACCTGTGAAGAATAGGAACCCCAGATCAAATTCTTCATATGGACAAAATTCTTCATATGGATTCAAGTCCTCATACGGACCAAATTCTTCATATGGATCAAAGTCCTCATATGAACATCATCGTGCTAACCCGTCTGTTTCGCAGGGAAGATCTAAGGATTATGGATATGTGCATTATTCTTCAAATCATTATGTCCATAAGTCCTCGAAGAATTTCTCTGCTTACTCTTATGCTTACTCTAACCCCTCTTATGTGAAACGAAATGGACTGGCTTCTATGCCATCCTTCTCGTATGGAGCTTGCAGAATGATGAACTCTTTGCCACCCCTTCAGATGTGGGTGGTGAAGACAAAGAACTAATCTCTTCTGCAGGGTCAGGTCTCTAGACGCACATAATCGTCTGAAGAATTTGCTGGAGACCTGAGCATGCCTGAAAGGACGCACGCTAATCATGAAGAAATGAACTTTCATTTCTCACGTCCTCATATTGCTTTATCAGTTCTTTTACTTGATGAAATTGATCCGATGAATTGATGTCATATTCTTCACTGATGAAGTATATGAGTTTGTAAGCTGCACTAATTCATCTGCGGGATGATCAACCCAAAGCCACTGAGTGGGTCCTCGATAGTGGATGTACAAACCACATGACTGGTGACAAGAATCTATTGATGGATGCTCCATTATCATCGTCGCATCTGAAGCATATAATCTTTGCTGACAAAGGCAAAAGTCAAGTATTGGGTCTAGGTAAGGTTGCGATTACAAAGGATCGACACGTGGACAAAGTCATGCTTGTTGAGTCGTTAGGATAAAACCTTATGTCTGTCTCAATGCTTTGTGATCTTGATATGGTTGTTGTCTTTGGCAAGTACCGTTGTGTTGTGGTTATGGAAGCTGACAATTCCAAAGTCTTCGAAGGCTTTAGGAGAGGAGACCTGTATATTGTTGATTTCTCTACAGGACCACAACCAGCCGTGTGCTTACTTGCAAAAGCTTCAGAAGGCTGGCTCTGGCATTGATGACTTGGTCATGCAGGCATGAGGAATTTGCACACGCTTGCGAAGAAGAAGCATGTCATTGGCATAGAGAATGTCAAATTCCTCAAGGATCACCTATGTGGAGCCTATGAAGCTGGGAAGATGACCAAGGCCAAGCATCTAGCGAAGACTATCATGACCACCACTCGCCCATTTGAATTGCTTCACATGGATCTCTTTGGTCCTAATCATTATTCTGCTATCTCAAATGAAGCATCTCAATATGGCTTTGTTATTGTTGATGATTATTCTCGTTACACATGGGTACACCTTGTTACTTACAAACATGAAGTGCAGGAAGTCTTCAAATGATTTTCCTCGAGGGCTTCAACCAACTTTGGTGTGAAGATCAAGCACATCAGAAGTGACAATGGCACTGAGTTCAAGAATTCTGGTCTCGATGACTATCTTGATGAACTTGGTATTACTCATGAGTTATCTGCTCCTTACACTCCTCAGCAGAATGGCGTCGTGGAGCGCAAGAACAGGACTCTTGCTGAGATGGCTCGCACTATGCTTGATGAATACAAAACTCCTCGTCGTTTCTGGACTGAGGCAATTGATACTGCGTGCCACATCATCAACAGAGTATATCTTCACAAATTCTTCAAAAAGACTGCCTATGAACTCCTCACTGATAAGAAACCCAATGTAAGTTATTTCAAAGTCTTCGATGCTAAATGTTGGATTAGAGATCCTCATCACAACTCAAAATTTGCACCGAAAGCACATGAAGTTTTTATGCTTGGTTACGGAAAGGACTCGCACACCTACAGAGTCTTCAACAACGTTCTCCACAAAGTTGTTGAAACTGTAGATGTGCGGTTCGATGAAACTAATGGCTCGCAAACAGAGCACCTACCTACTATCATAGATGAACCAGCACCTAAGGAAACTATCAAGTTCAAGGCTACTGAGGATGTCATTCCTACTGAAGAATCTGCTAAAGAATTCATTCCAGAACATGAAGAACATCGAGCTAATGCACCTGAAGAAAATGGTGCTGAAGAAAATGTTGATCAAACTCTTCAATGACAACCAGCTCATCCTCGCATTGCAAAAGAAGTGCAAGTTGAAAAGATCATCAATGACATCAAAGCGCCAGGTCCTCTCACACGCTCAAAAGCTTCACATTTGTCTAACTTTTGTGGGCAGTATGCTTTTGTCTCTATTACAGCGCCCACTAAGGTAGATGAAGCATTTCTAGAGCCTGAGTGGATTCAGGTCATGCAAGAAGAATTACATCAGTTTGAGCTCAACAATGTCTGGGAACTGGTCAAACGTCCAGATCCTCGCAAGCACAATATCATTGGCACAAAGTGGATCTACCGCAACAAGCAAGATGAAAATGGCCTTGTTGTGAGGAATAAGGCACGTCTTGTAGCTCAAGGCTACACACAGGTTGAAGGAATTGATTTCGATGAAACTTTTGCACATGTTGCTAGACTTGAGGCTATTCGCATATTACTTGCTTATGCTAACCATCATGATATCACTCTATATCAAATGGATGTGAAAAGTGCATTCCTCAATGGTAAGCTTGAGGAAGAAGTATATGTTGCTCAACCCCCGGGTTTTGAAGATCCAAAGAATCCTGACAAAGTCTTCAGACTCAACAAGGCCCTCTATGGCCTCAAGCAGGCCCCACGGGCTTGGTATGATACTTTGAAGGAACTCTTCATGAAGAAAGGCTTCAAACCCGGTTCACTCGACCCTACTCTTTTCACTAAATCTTATGATGGTGAATTGTTTGTGTGCCAAGTATATGTTGATGATATTATCTTTGGCTGTACTGACCAACGTTATAGTGATGAATTTGCCTATATGATGAGTGAAGAATATCAAATGTCTAGTATGGGAGAGTTGAAATTCCTCTTAGGTCTTTAAATTCGTCAACAACACAATGGCATATTCATATCTTAGGAGAAATACCTCAAGGATGTACTGAGGAAATTCGGCATGCAAGATTGCAAAGGCGTCAAAATTCCTATGCCCACAAATGGCCATCTGTGCACTGATGAAAATGGTATTGACTTCGATCATAAGGTATACCGCTCCATGATAGGTTCCTTATTATACTTATGTGCATCTAGGCCAGATATAATGCTTAGTGTTTGCATGTGTGCCTGATTTCAAGTTGCACCAAAGGAATCACACCATAAGGCTGTGAAGCATATTCTTCGATATCTAGCTCACACACCAACACTTGGATTATGGTACCCCAAGGGCTCGGCTTTTGATCTTGTTGGATATTCTGACTCTGACTATGCTGGTGATCGTGTGGATCGCAAGTCAACATCTGGTACATGTCATTTCCTCGGACGATCTTTGGTTTCTTGGTCCTCAAAGAAACAGAACTGCGTATCACTATCTACTACTGAAGCTGAGTACATTGCCGCTGGTTCTTGTTGTGCCCAATTGCTATGGATGAAGCAAACTCTCAAGGACTACGGCGTCAACATGAAGAATGTGCCTCTCTTATGTGACAATGAGAGTGCCATCAAGATTGCTCACAACCCAGTTCAGCACTCGAAGACAAAGCACATTCAGATTCTTCATCATTCTCTTCGTGATCATGTGTTGAAGGGCGACATTTCTATTGAGCATGTGAAGACTAAAGAACAGCTAGCCGATATCTTCACAAAGCCCTTGGATAAGAAGAGATTTAGCAAGTTGCGGTGTGAGCTAAATATCCTAGAATCTTCGAATGTTCTTTGAAAAGGACACTCATCCTGACACTTCTGCAAAATTGATGACTTAGATGTGCAACACATGAAGAAACGTTTTACTTCAATCAATGAAGAATAACACTCTTAGTGTGAAGAAATTAATGAAGAATTTGATTCTCAGAACCCTACGATAATTGTACGCGGTGTCTGAAATCATCATTCTTATACGGTGGGTCACGCCACCACCAAAGTTGAAATTCTTCAAATTATTCATATTCTTCAACTTTGCATAGTCTGCACTGGTTCCGTTGTTTTTCTTCATTGGCTATATATATATATATATATATATATATATATATATATATATATGAGTTTATGTCCTCTACAGCATTCACTTATTGCTATTTCTTCAAGTTGGTTTTCTGCTAAGTGAATGTGATCGGACCCTTCCCCTCTATGCTATACTCAACCCAATCTGATCACAAATTCTTCATCTGCGTTCTATTTGAAACTCGTTCAAAATCTTCGCTGTGTCCTTGTCAGCTGAAGAAATTGAGAACGGAGCTTTAAAACTAATCTTATCCAAATTTTTGGTTTTGCCGCTCAAATCGTTCCGCATCCCACGATAAATTTTTAATTCACCCACGATCTTACACGATCTCCACTACACAGTACGTGGGTGACACATGTCGTGCGAAGGAGAAGGGTCAGGGGCACGTTCATCCCAAATCTTCGGGCGAACAGTTTTTCACTACTACTATAAATACCCCCCTCATCCCTTCCTCACTTCCTTTACTCCGCTCGATCTCTCTCTCTCACACGAGCTTCCCAAACCCTAGCGCCGCCGCTGCTCCATCGTCGCCGGTGAGGAAGAGCTTCACTGCCTCGACCTCGTCGCCCTCGTACTCGCGCCGACCGCGGAAATCTTCACCTCCGCCGCCGCCGTAGACGTCTTCCTCCGCCAAGTTAGGGCGTGGAAGATCTACACCGACGAACTCCACTGTTTCACCTCACTGTTCGTCGTGTTCTTCATTCAGGGTAATTAAAAGTTACTTTTACTGCCCTCTTTGATTCGAAGTTTCTCTATAAAATCTTCAAAGGTGTTCTATTCTTCAAATCTTCACACACTAAACACATCACATGTCATCTATTCTTGATTCGTTTCTCTAAGCATCATTTTTCTTCAAGATTCCTCAATTGTGTGGATCGTCGATCTATACAACTCTGGAACCTAAGACAAAGAATGCTTAGTGAAAATCTTCAAGACTCATCTGGTCAAATTCCTGAAACTTGTTCTTTTTGAAAAACCTTCTGAGAACGCATATGACCTCTCCAAATTCCTCGCAACTATACTCTGTTCACAGGTACACATGTCAGCTGCCGAATCACTAGGTTCTCATCAACTTAACTCATTTGCAGCGTTCCTCGAAGAAAAGTTGCATACTTCTTCAGAGAATTCGATTGTTCAAATTCCTCAACTGAAGAAAATGGCTGATGGTAAAAGGCCACAGAAGGGAGGAAAGAGGCCTGAGGTAAATACAGCGTTTGAGATCCCTGATGACATATATGCTGGGTACTGCACACCTACTGAGGAAACCAAGAATGAGCGCAAAGTGCGCAAACAGAGGATAGAGAGGAGATGGGCAAGAGAATGGAGGGAGTACAGATATGTCACTCCTAAGTACATGAAGAAATTCGCACTCAATCCTCCATGCCCAAGAGCTCCATTGGCACCTGGCCAAGTAGCAGATCCCACCAGCCTCAAGCGCGGTGAGGACTATCCTAATGAATGGGCCAAGCGCCAAGGCAAGTTGGCCAAGCAAGCCAGAGAAGCAGTGAGGAAATTCAATGAAGACTCTGTTGTGGCTGCTGCTGCCTCTGCTGAGGCCTCTGTCAAGCCGAGGAAATCCATGTCTAAGAAGCCTGCTCGTAAGCCAAGTGCTTCACCAACAGTGCCCTCACGGCCAAGTTCCTCAGCTGCGCCCTAACGGCCAGACTCTTCAAAGTCCTCACGACCAATCCCTCAAGCTGCTCCTTCAAAATCCTCAGCACCTCCTCCAAAGTCCTCAGCTCTTCCGATAAAGTCCTCAGCACCTGCGCATCTGGCCTCGTGCCAAAGGACTACAGGCATCTCCATTGCCTCTGGTGTCTCAGCAAGCTCCTCAGCTGCACCAAATTTTTCATCTGGCCCCACTCTGATGAAGACCAAGGCAACTGCTGGACGAGGTCCTCGGCCAAGTCCTCAAAATAAGCAAGTCGCTTTCCAAGTGCCACCTGAAGAAGATGAAGCTGATGATGATGAACTTGCAGAAATCATCAGAGACAGACAAGTTAGGGCCGCTAGAGCCAAAGGCACACCTGTGCCACTGTTTTTGGATCCCAAGCTGATCCTCGACTACATTAATCTCTGGCACAGGGACCCAAATACTCCTATGCCTGACTTCAAGCTGACACCTGGTCAAAATCACATGCTGACTCATTTCAGCCAAGAGGAGAAATGGAAATATGATGAGGCCAGGCAGATCAAGAAGGCCCAGTACAGAAAGGAGAAATACCTGAAGAACAACGTTGTCACTATGACCACTGATGAACTTGTAAAAATCCAATCTGAAATCAAAACCCTCAGCGATGACTTCCAAGCCTACTATGCTGATTGGCAAGGAGCCAAAGTTAGATTTGTAAAGATAACTGAATAGTTCACTTCAAATGTTGCTGCCCCAACGCAACAGGAAATTCCTCGGGCTGAAGCATCTGCTCAGCCGACTGAAGAACATGCCGGCACCGCTGATGACAATCAGGCTGCTGAAGAAAATGTAAGTTCCAGGGCTGATGACTGCATTCCAGCCACTGAAGAAATTGCCAGGGCACCCACTAGTGGTGTGCCTGAAGAAACTGAAGAACTCAGGGCAACTGCATCAGTTGCGCCTGAAGAAAATCAACCAGATTCCTCAGCTGCTCCTGCAGCAACTTCAACTCCAATCCTTCCATCTGCATCAGATGTGAAGAAGACCAAGGCTGCAGAGCGTGCTGCAGTGAAGAAAAGGAAAGCATCAGCTGCTTCAGATTCTTCAGCTCCGAAGAAAATGAAGCCTATGACAAGCTCATTTGCACATCCGATTGATGTTGTTCCCATCTCAACCAGGCCATCAAAGGACCTTGTTCCTTTTGATGAAGAATATGTGATCTCCAGCGGATCTGATGAAGAAACTCCTTCTGCTGCTTCGTCTGAACCGTTGGATGAAGAAATTGAAGTGGATGTGATCCCTTCAACACCTATCATCTCCTCGCCTATGCCTCAGTTCACAGCTGAAGAGGCTGGCGTTGAAGACATGGAAGATGAAGATGTGGACATTGGCTGCTCCACACCCGTAATCAGTGATGAATTCTGGGAAAGTCAGCATCCAAACTCTCCAATGTTCACCCCTCTACAGCAAATTCCTCAGTCCCCCACACAAACTGTTCACATGGGCTCTGAAGAAACTCATCCCACTGCATCTGTCCATGAGGAAATTCCAGCCACTAGCGCTGAAGAAACTGCTGCTGCTGAACAACCAACTACGCAGACTGCCACTGAGGAAGAACCAGAAATTCCTCAGCCTGAAGAACCTGCGATTGAGATTCCTGAGGTCGTGATGCAACTCACTGACAGTCCTCTGCCAAAGCCAAAGGATCCATTCTCACGCAAGCAAAAGTTCAAGGCTGATGATTTCTTTGGCGAGCACATATTCTTTGAAGATTATAACCCATATGACTCTTCTCGCATTAGGAAGAGGTGTTTCTGGACTACTAGTCAAGCCAATTTCTATTCCTCAGTGCTGTTCAACAAGGAGAAGATTTTCTACCATGAGCATATTCCTCACGTGGATATGGAATCTCTGTCATGCTTCGTACCAGTCCTCAATGTTCTTCACGATGCTGGACTGCTCAATTTTTGCTCTGACATCTGCAATTGGAATGAAGAACTGATTCTTCAATTCTATGCAACGCTGCACATCACCGGAAATGTTGAAGATGTGAATTCATGGGTGCTGGACTGGATGTCTGAAAACACTCACTACACTGCACCAGCCTCTGAATTGCTTCGTGCTCTACCACTCAGTCCTCCCCTTGAAGAAGCTCGCTGCATCTACAGTGAACCTGAGCTCACACATCATTACATGCAAGTGCTGATGAAGCCTTTGAAACCAGGTCAGGCACCACGAACAAAATTCCTCGTGAAGGAATTGCTATACGTGCCCAGAACTGTCTATCGTATTCTTACGAGGACAATCAGTCCTATCAAAGGCCATGACTCATCTGATGAGGAAATTGTTGGCATCATGAAGAATCTGGTATTCAACATCGTTCATGGGATTCCTGTCAACTATCACGATTTCTTCATGAGGACTATGGCCAATGTTGCGCTGTCTCCGTTTGAGCTGAAGCCTTATGCACCTTGGATCATGAGATTCCTCAGGACAAGGTCTTCACTCAACTACAAAGCTGATTTCCAGAATCATCTCAGCTACTTGCCCCCAATTGAAGTCCTCAAGCAGACATATTCCTCAGTTGACGGAAAGGGCAAGGCACCAGCTGTAATTGATGAAGGCATTCGTCCATTGGATGGTCAGTTTCGCAAAGATGCATCTTATTCCACCAATGATGACTCTGCCACACATGACTCTGCCAATGCTCCCAAGTCCACTCCTCAAGCCACTGCTCCGCGCGTGATGACAGACCATGAACTTCTGCTTAGTCTTCACCAGAAGGTGGATCGAAATCACAAATGGGTTAAGCGTCAGTTTGGTTCACTTCTTCACAACATGACTGCCACACACAATGCAGTGAAGAAAAACCACTACTACCTCCATCAAGTCTTCGGTCGCACCTGGGCAATCCTGTCACATCTGTATGGTGAAGAAGATCTGAAAAACATGGGTCTTAATGAAGATTTTGACTGGTCTGCACCTCCACCGAAGAAATTCAAGAAGGTCAAGGTTCCTTCTCTGGTGGCCAGCTCATATTCTTCATCGCGCGACACTGATGAACATGAAGATTTAGACGACACTGTGGCAGGCCCTACATCAACCAATGACCCCAACAACGCTGGCGCTCCTTCATCAACTTGATTATCTTCAGGGGCGTTAGTCCTCAGTTTCGATCCTTTTGGTCATTTTATGACAAAGGGGGAGAAATTTGAGTTAGCCTCAAGCGGGTCTATATTATCGCCCATATACAACGTTTTTTTGCTAAGTTACAACTCTCGTTCTTCTGAAACTTTATTGGATCGAGTTGTAATCTTAAACCTGATGGTGCTCTGATACTTTTGATGCACTATGCTCTGATACTCTTTTCTGCATGCTTATTCCTCGTTAATATTATTGCATGCATGCTGAATTTCATCAGGCACCATATTTCATCATGCATTTCAAATTCTTCATATTATATGTTAAATGCGTGTATGAATTACAAGATATAGGGGGAGATCTCCATGATTCAACTCTTCAAGTGTGCATTGCTTCAAAAGAAAATTCCTCACTATGCACATCTTCAGGGGGAGTTCTTCTATATCTTGCAATCAAATTCCTCAATATCAGTATTTACACTTCATATGTTTATCCCCGTTGAAAACTTAACCTATATTGTCATCAATCACCAAAAAGGGGGAGATTGTAAGTGCATCTAGTGCCCCTTAGTGATTTTGGTGTATTGAAGACTTATAGGTTAAGGGACTAATGCGTGTGTGAGTGTACACAGGTCCATAAGTCTATGAGGAGTTTGATATTTACAGGAAAAGTCGACCCCTAAAAATGAATATCTTCGACTGAAGATTTTGGTATTTCTGAAGACTTTCATGAAGACTTTGAAAGTGAAGAAATTGGTGTGCCCGTGAAGACTTGATATTCATGCGAGGAATATGAAGCTTGAAGACTTTTGTTTTCATAGTTTTGTTTTTCTCTTTCTTGAGTCATAGGAAACACCATACTGTTAAAGGGGGTCGAGGAAATACTAAGAAAAATTTCCATGTGATGCTCAACTCAAATCCTACACCTACCAATCCCTTCGAGTGAAGCCATTGGAAATCTCATACAGTTCAGTCAATTTCTTCAGTGACAGAGACAAAGTTCTTCTGGTCTCTAAGGAATTTGTCCTGACTGAGGAGTTAGCAATTCGCCAGTGCAGATTGCCTACACAGTGAGGAACATGATAGCCCTGAGGATTTTGGTACTCAAAATTCTGACCGTTGCTGTGATATGCGCCAGCTGTTCCAAAATATCTATTTACCTAATGGTCATATCATTGAAGGGCATTTATGTCTTATCATGTTGGGCTGCTCCCTAGGCTATAAATAGCCGCCCCCTACAACCACTAGCTGGGAGAGGCTGCTCCGAGAGAAACCGACACTTGTCATTTGAGAGCAACCCATCCTCCGAGGACTTTGAGCGAAAATCATCAAGTGAGGAAAAACCAAAAACCCAAAACCCAAACACCTACAAACCCCAAGTGATTGAGCATCACTGAAGAGATTGATCCTGAGTGGATCCAACGCTTGTTACCTTTGAAGACTGTGCTTCTTCCAGACGGTTAGGCGTCTTGGTCTAGAGCATCCAAGAGGAATTTTGGATCGTCGGGTGACCAAGTTTGTGAAGGTTTGGAAGTCGCCTGAAGACTTACCACGAGTGATTGGACGAGGTCTGTGTGACCTTAGTACAAGGAGAATACGGTGAGGACTGGGTGTCTTGGACTAAGTGTCCTTGACTGGGTGTCCGGGACTGTGTGTCCTCGAGTTTAAATACTCAGCCCCTCCAACCAGACGTACAACTGAGACAGCAGTTGGAACTGGTCTACCAAATCATTGTCTTCACCAAGCTTACTGGTTCTATTTCCTCAACTCTTTCATTTCCTCATAACTGTGTTGTATGTTTGTTCATATCTGTGTTTGAAGACTTTGACCGAAGACTTTCTCAATTTCCTCAGTTCAATTTCTTCAGCCTGTTTGTCTTCATCCGGTGTTATCCTGTGATTACGCTTCATGTACTCTGTGCCTGTCTTCATTTCATCATGATGACTATGCTTGTATTCTGTTATGTTTACCTTTGAGTACTTATTCCGCTGCTAGTAGTTCTTTGCTAAGGAATTTCCTCACCGGCAAATTCCTCAGTGAAGAATTTCATAAAAATCGCCTATTCACCCCCCTCTAGTCGATATAACGCACTTTCACAATGGAATCTAGATGTCTGATGGATCAATGACCGCTCCTTACGCGAATTGCAAATATCATGATCCCATCCTAATATTTAGATACAATTTATATCTTTAATCAATGTGTAGAGCAGTCTTTTACGTGTAGTTTCACTCTCCATCGGTGGTCTCTCACACATGCTCACACACTCTCTCCCGAGGTGTCTTTCTCGCACACATGCTCTAGATATAGCCCTCCCTCCCTCTCGTAACCATTTACAACTGTTTTCACTAACCTTTATCACAAGCACTCTTCCTCTCGCAAACATACACACATACTATCCTCATCGACCCTTTCTATATACATGGACCTGCCTACGTGTCTCATGTACGCACATTACCTTTACGCCTGTCTCTCACGCATTGTCTCACACCTCTCTTCCTAATCGGCGAGTATGATTCTAGCAGAGCATTCTATAGGATGCCCCTTAAAGTTAGGTTGGATGAATAGTAATATCAGAGATAAAGGGGTTACCTTAGTCCGAGAACCTAGGGTTACAAATCCTAGCCAGCTTTGTCAGTGGACACAGAGTCCTTCACAATTCTGCTATCTTTGTCTTGTACGACTAGTCATCCATGGGTCTTCCTAAATGCGTCACGGGCCGACCAATGTGGCGCAGGACAGAACAGAACAAAGGGCCTCACCTCGACCCACCTGACCTCACGCGGTGACACACCCTCTGCCCCCATGTCTCATTATCTTCTCACACCCACACATACCAACACAAACACCACACACACAGAAAATTTCTCCTGGTGCCTCTATTCCCTCCCCCCTTGCATATACACACTCAAGGGAATGGAATCTCTTATCATGACGTCATATTCGTCTCTCTCTCTCTCTCTAGACCACTCTCATTTCTCGTGCTATCTCTCTCATGCCCCCCCCGTCGGCCCCTCTATCCATGCCTCTCTCGAATATGTAATACACACACATACCTCTCTAGGCCCCGCCAAATGCATCAACTACACATTCACACATGTTACATCACGTACCCCATTGATCTAAAAAGCCCTCTCTGCACGTTTATTTCGCATACAACATTCCTTTTGACTAAAGTGTGGCCAAAAAATTATTTTATATATACAACATTACAAAGTTATATGGAGGAGTACGAACGCTAATTTGCATTGCATGGTGCCCATAATGATATTTATTCCGCACTGTGAATTTGTATATTTTTATACTATATACAAAGTTAGTCATAATAAAGAGAAACAAAGAGCATCTGTCTCTCCATCGCATACCCCCCTGTACGCCCCTTTCACGTATGCACACAAAACTATCTCCAGGTCCTTTAAAAGTAAGCCCTCAGAAAATTCACGCATGTTTCATCTTTCTCTCGCGATATATGCATGACGATCATTGTATTTGAAGCGAAAGCACGATACGTAAATTGGACTTCAGAATCCACTCATTACGGTCACCATTTACGTTTAGTGGTTATTATGCAGTCACGGGCTCACCGTACAACTCTGTATTTTCTCATGACATGACTAGTTGACCAGTTAAATGCTCCACATGGCACCTCTAGTGTTGCATCACATTGTCTCACTACCATCGTGCCCACCTGTCGACTTGTATCTACTCTACATCTACACTCTTATAAAATACATAAAATACACTCTTATAAAAAACAGAGTTGGTGATGATGGTGTGCCTGCCATCCTGCAATATAGGCCATCTGATTTATATCTGATGGATAGGAAAGAAACTATGGCAATTTTGCAAAAAAGGTACCCACACACCTCTCCACATTTGCAAATAAGGCCTTCCCTCATTCATCCTTTTCTCTCACAAGATAAACAAGTCATACAAATGCATCTTGATGTTACATGAAATGCACGTGCATCTTGCTAGTAAGAACGAAAACAAACGACAAAAAAATATTTGGACGGTGGTTCAAAGTCATGACCACGAGCATAGCGGACAAGGTGGCCCTGTATTGGTATGCTGAGTCGTCTGTTTTAACACATAGGAGCTGGTGTGGTGATTATACACACACGCACACATGCACACGAACTGCATCCACGCAACACTCACACAAACACATGCACCCACGCACGCACGCAACACTCACACGTACACACGCAGCCACGCACGCACGCAACACTCACACGCACGCACGGAACACTCACACGCACACACGCACGCATGCTTGCACACACCAGTATACCACACGACCAACACACACTCTCACGCTCAAGTGCTCAACCTACACGTGCATGCGCACACATCAGGCCCTGACAGACACATACACAACCAGGTGATTCCCGCGCACGGGTTGGAGCCTTGTCGCGCCTGCGTAAATTTTTGTTTATCTAACCTTTTGCCTATGCGAACTGACAGGTGGGACCCACAACGAACGTGGTCAATTTAACTAGTCAACATGGCGTCGGGCTGACTATTTGGCCGGTCAACAGAGTGCAATCTGATGCTGAGCTGTGAGCAAGTGACTGTATAATCACCGCAAAACGTATATAGTGACCGTAATCAACTTATTCTGAAGTTCGGTGACCGTATTACGCTTATCTCTCTGTAGGCCCTCCAAAACTACGTCTCTACACGTTCTCGCATGTTACATCTAACAACTATGCACTACAGCACTACTACTACACTCTAACAAAATAAATCATATGTGTTTTTAGTTTTACTAGATATCATATTGTTACTTATAATTATTCATTTTGCATACATTAAAATTGCCTTTGAAATGTGTCGCCAGTATCATCTAACACGCGGGAAAAATCCCGCCCTTTCCTGTTTAATCGGGTTTGTATCAATGGATCGTGCGAAACATCAAAACCATAGTACTATACAGTACAAGTGACAGTTCACTGGGCCGTCGTGTCGTCTACTCCTCAGTCGTAAGAGTGGAGCGATCGCTTTCATAAATCTTCTAGTCCCTTTCGCCGACATGTGGGATATCAAGCTACCGGGTCCACATGCCATACCGGAATACAGTGCAGAGCAGCCGGGGTGAAGCACCCCAGTCATGGCACCGGCGTAGTAATGAGCAATGAGGCATCAAATCACAAAGTTGCACCTTTCCCGCAGTTAAGTTGGAGGGACGAAGCAACCATCATTTCACTCGTTCCTGAATCCGCTTCTCCATCATCTTCTTCAACTTAACCACGTGTTGCTTCTGCCGTTATTCTGCCTCATGTGGGACGCGGGTCGGCTTGGTAAAGCACTGACACGTGGGACCGCATGTTAGCAAACCGCCAGGACAACGTCCTCCGAAAATAAGAAGCCTAATCCTAGACATACAAAGGGCTACGTAGCTGCTACGTATACTTTCCATCTAATCTATATATGCGCCCCTGATTTTCAGGTGGGGTGGGCCTAATCCTGTCCTTTAATCCAATCAAATAGTCCCACATCACATCAGTTTGTAACTTTATGTAAACCATTACGTGGATGTAGCATTGCTCAAATAAGAAACCTCCCCCGCCATCCGCGCGGCAAAATCACCTCCTTTTTACTAATCTCGATTCTATAAATTTTTTAGATCAATATAATTGAGATTTGTATAGATAACACACAGGAGCAAAACCAAGTGGTACAGTTAAGGGCATCCACAATGTGTAGCCAAATGTGAAAATAGCTTTTGGCATCGTGGGAACCATTGTGGACGGTGTTGCCAAAGCCAAAAAGATGGAACCGAAGCTCCCTGATTGATTGATTGAAGGAATAGAAAAATGCAACGTCTCTCCTCTTTCTCCCATGCTTGGACGCATGTAGTACAGTATAGAGCATAGAGTCTACTCTCCTGTCCCTTCTATCACAAATCACAAAGCAGTGAGGCATCAAATCACAAAAGCACGGACGAAGCAACCATCATTTCACTCTTCGGTGACTCCGCTTCTCCATCGTCTTCTTCGAGAAGCCATCTCACCGCATTAGTTACTCCTAGTAGTACTAGTAAAGGACTTCCTGGATGCAAATAAGGCGGTTGTCTCGGCTTGCAGGCGGCACTTGCGAACGACTTATTGTGGTCTCCCTCAATGGTGTTCTCCGTCGAACGCACTTCGCCAAACCACCAAAAAAAATATCATCGACGTCACCACAATGGGGAAGGAAGTCAAATATAGTTACTACCTCCATTTTTTTTTGTACACAAGGCCAGTATATCAAAATTACAATTTGCAAAGGGCCACTAATACTAATCGAGGCAAAATTGATGGGGTTAGTAACCAAGGACATTAATATCCCCTGCATGCATGCGGAAGTGAGAAGGTTGGTTTGCATGGCGCTGCATTAATGAAGCGATGAGAAGTAAGATGGTTAGCTCTTTGGTCTTTGGAGAAACAAATACGCATTAATTGACATGTGAAACGAGGATTTGTATCGATTAAATCCCGCGAAGGAAAACCCAGCCTTTCTTTTTTAACACTAGTACTCCTAGTACGTACGTACTTATCTTGTTTGGGTCTAGGCCTTGCATTGCCAAACTTCGCCACACATTTTTGCCAAGCTTGCCTAAAGTTTTCAAAATGAGAAGGAGGTCCACTTGCGCACGGCTATCGCGGTCGCACCGCACCCTCACACGGTCGCTCCTGCATGCCGCGGTCGCACCGCACCCTCACACAGTCGCTCCTGCACGCCGCAAACCCAACCAAGGGAACGCACCCTCACTGACATGTGCTGTCGCATGTGAACACACCAAACTCAGCCATCCTATCGCTGACACATAATTTTCGTTTCATAGAGTATGTTTATCCAACCGCATGTTGGGGAGTATCCGTACGGCCCGTGCGGTGGTCTGTTGGGGAAGAAGAAGAGGTGAGGAAGAAGGAAAGAAGGGTTAGGAGACGTAGGATATTCATCCAACCGCCTGAAATGGTAGACTGACCCAAGTCAGACAACTTGCATAACAAATACTCCCTCCGTTCCTAGATATAGGGTGTATAGTTTTTGGCACGGAAATTAAAGAACGCACGTGGAGTGAAAAATTCACAAGTTTTGGGCGAGATTACACCTGACTAACTGACATGAGAAAATAGAGGAGCTTGCCCGATATAAGGAAATGTAATCAAATCCCTACAAAAATTATCCAAATGAGTGGTGCAATGCAATACACCTTATATTTCGGACTTTTTCTCAAAAATCTATACACCTTATATCAAGGAACGGAGGGAGTATATGTTTTTACACAGCAAAAGATCCATAAAAATAACAACATAAAGAAAAACTATCACTGCTCACGGAAAGAGACGATCTCGTCGTCTTTGGCTGCCGACGCGAACCAGCCGTCGCTGCCGACGTATGTCTCCGCACCGTGGTTGTCCTCGGCCTCCAGCTACTCGTTCAAGCGGAGCGTGCGGGCGCTCTGCACGGACGAGAGCACAGCCCAGTTCAAGTCAAGGACGTCCGTTTCCACCTGCAGGAGGGCCTTGATGGCAGCGGCATCCGCGTGCTCCACGTCGAGTCGAGCCTCCGCCGCCCGGTTCAAGTCCATGACGTCCGGTTCCGCCTGCAGGAGGGCGTCGATGAGAGTGGCATCCGCGCGCTCTGCGTCGAGTCGAGCCTCTGCCGCCCGGTTCAAGTCCAGGACGTCCGGTTCCGCCTGCAGGAGGGCCTCGATGGCAGCGGCATCCGCGCGCTCCGCCTCAAGTTGAGCCTCCGCCGCCCGGTTCACATCCACGGCATCCGGTTCCGCCTGCAGGAGAGCCTCGATGGCAGCGGCATGCGCGCGCTCCGCGTCAAGTTGAGCCTCTGCCTCCCGGTCCTCCTTTAGTATCACCATGTTGAACCGCTGGTCCGCCTGCACCATGGGGGACTCGGACGCCGGCACGAAGTCGACGTCCATCGTCTCATACCCATCGGGGGCCTTCTGCGCCGCGACCTCTGCCATGAACATTGGATCGGCTTCCTCCTCCTTGTAGCTCGGCTCCAGAGAACTCGGGGATTGGCCCGCCTCAAAGCGAGCTTGGGAACGGAGGTCTGTGGCGCCGACCGCCGCCACGATTTCTGTGCGGCGCTCCAGTGTCAGCATCTTGTAGTAAGTGATCTTGCGGAGCACCTTGGCTTTTTGGCGAACTAGGGGATCGAAAGGTGGGGGAATGGGCTGGAGATTTGGTGTGGTTTTAGGGCAGTGGCTGGCGTAGGCCGAGCAGTGAAGGTTCTTGTGTGAATAGTGGTTCCGGTGACGACCGGTCAATCGGTTTTGACTGTACATCGCTCTTGTCGCGTTCGCGCTACAGCCCGGCACACTGGACCCTCCACGTCGCTCACTGAATGGAACGCGCTTCGTCTTGTGTTTTCGCTCACTTGTGGGACCGCAGTTGAGAGCAAACCGACGTCCCTCCCCCTCCCCTGCCCAAGTCATTTATTATACCACCACTCCCTCCATTTTATGTGGAGTAAATAAAACAGAGGGAGTATACTACGGATGAGGATCCCCTGACGTGGCCGAACCCATTGAGTAACTGACATGCAGGGCCTAGCAAGCATGGGGTCCGCCAGTAACTGACCGAAAGGGAGGGTAAGGCAGGGATACCTACGTCAGAGGATCCACTTCCACTATACTACTTTGACCAGATGTTAGAGTAATAATATATGACATGCAACTTACACAAATGTTAGAGTAATAATATATGACATGCAACTTACACAAAGCATACAGGGTCTAATGCCTTTTTCGAGGCTAACTTTGACCAAATGTTAGAGTAATATATGACATGCAACTTACACAAAGCATACAGTCAAATTCGTATGTGAAAGGAGTTTCCAATGATATAATTTTCACATTATACATCTCATGTACTATTAATCTTGTCAATAGTCAAATTGGAAACCATCTCGAGTACAAATCTAGGAGTACGTACGAATCTAACAATATTGATTGGGCGTTGTTGAATGTTGATACCTTTTTGATCAAAGTAGATATACTTTGACTACACATAAAACTTATATGTAAACTAGAAAGGATAGGAGGGAGTATATTGTACATTCAAAAACGAAACGAACATTGAATACCCTTTATATATGATTTGCGGATGCTATGATCACCGGTTCAAAATTTTGAATCCGCCTTAGGTATCACGTGCCCCCACTCGTTCCCTCTCGATTTCATCTCGGGGTCCGGAGATCTATTGAAAGAGGACTAGGGTGGGTACATGCGAATGATACTCGGCGGAATGTTCAAATGAAGCATGAGGGAGGATGGACTCGACTGGAGGGCGACATGATCGATGGATAAGAGGATTGGAGAGGAATGAGAAATAAGCAAACGCGACATGATTATACTTGAACGGCTCAAATAAACAATAAGTTGTCTCGCTTGGCCTACATAGTGAAAGGCCTAATGTGCAACGCGGAGCACTGACGCTCGAATATGGCCGGGAAAACAGGGAAACAGACATGTGGGGCACACCCGTCGGGACGACGTAGCGCAGACTAGTCCAATGGAGGAGCTGGCCCACGACCTCCTCGCCACCGACAACCGTTCATGTGGGTCGTTGGGGCCAACAATGGGGCGCAGCTCTAGCACCGCCTCTAGACACGGCGACCGCGGTGAGCGACACGCTCATATCGTCGCTAGACACAGTTGGTTTCAGTTTGCCGAGGGTGGCGTTAGTGCTGTGGCACGACCAACGGTATGTTTGGTTTGTGCCCAAGGTTGCCCCATCAAAGCATTGGGTAGCCAAAATTTTGGTTGAGGTATTGGTTGCCCATGATTTGGCCAACATTGGCAAGAAAAATGAACTTGAGTTGGCTAGAGTTCATTGGCATGCCAAAGAAATGGCAACCATCCAAACAAAGACCAATCTTTGGGTCATGACCAAAATATTGGTTGAGGTATTGGTTGCCCATGATTTGGCCGACATTGGCAAGAAAAATGAACTAGAGTTGGCTAGAGTTCATTGGCATGCCAAAAAATGGCAACCATCCAAACAAAGACCAATCTTTTGGCCATGACCAAAATTTTGGCAAGGTGCACTTTGGCCACAATCCAAACACACCCCAACACCCGGCTCGTCGAGGATGCACGGGGCGCCGCGACGCATCCGTGGAGTGGTGTAGCGCGGCCAACTGCATCCTCTGGACCTGAGACCATGCTAGGTCGTCTTGCTTTTTCAATGACATGCAGGGATCGCATGTGAGCAAAGGGCATCTCCAACGTTGCCACGACCGCAGCTGACTACCCTGGCACACCAAAACCCTTGTTCCTCACACCGTCGCGCGGTGCGTTCCCAGCCGGCGCCAGCTGCCCGCATTCATGTCGTCCGTTCGTATGTCGTCATTAAGAGGCTCGGTGCCCGCGGAACCAACTCCGGCGACTTAATGACGCACCCGGACGCTTGGCCTCACTGGGATGCGCTACTTTCAGCGGCAACGCTCAGCTAACCTCCAAACCATAGCGCATCATCCTCTTACCTGGAACCACATCCGCCATGACCGCAAGCGCGAACGCTCTGTGGGAGAGCTCGAGGTCGCCGCCCTCGCTCAAGTCGCCGCACAAGCGGTGGCCACGCTGGCTGCCGATGATGGGAGCACCGTCAGCCACGCGTCCTACTTGCCGCCGTCCAACGTCCGGCACCGCCGAGGTCGGGGACTCCTCCGAGGATGAGTAGGGCATGGGAGGCGGCAAGGCATGGTGTGCCAACTAGCCGGTCTGTCTCCCGTGTTCTACTTTTCCTCGCCGGAGACCGCACCTTCACTTCACGGGTCTTGAACCCCGCCCCCGTACATGGAGATCACAGATGGAGGACGTCGGTCGCCGCCATAGAATAGGTTTAGGGTCGGGTTTCTTTTATTTTTTTGTCCTATAAAGGTTCGAAATGTAATGAAAATCTGCCGTGTTTGCATTAATCTCGGCCGGTGTATATGAACTTTCACAATAATATACATATTGTAGGAGTACTAGCAAGATGCCCGTGCGTTGCATGGAAGATCAAGATCTTGTGGGAGAAAAGGATGAACGAGGGAAAGCCTTATCTGCAAATGTGGAGAGGAATGCGGGTAAATTGTCATAGTTTCCTTCCTATCCGTTAGATATAGATCGGACGGCCTATATTGCAAGATCGGACACATCTTTCTACATCTATGGGAACCTACGAAAGGGTTAACGTAAATTGCCTCTCTCTCTCTCCTCCCCTAATTTTCATGGTGGTGGGCTCCTCCCTCCCCCCAATTTACCATCAACAGCTCACACGTTTCACATTGCATTAATTACGTAACTGGGATTACGTAGGTGTAGCATTACTCGTCCTAAAAACCCAACTAAGCCAACCTCCCAGCATATCACGCGGGAAAAGACCCGGCCGCGCCGTTTTAGTCCGGATTACCGGATTACTAGTAGTAGTATCGATGGATCGCGCAAAGCAACAGATTTTTTTAGGGGGCGAAGCACCTAGTTTAAAAGGAAAAAATGCAGTATACTCACAACACTCCTGTCGCGGTCGCATTGCACCCCACACACGTTCGGTCCTGCACACGGCTCACGCAAACGGAACGCGCTTCGGCTTGCCTCTTAACTGACACGCGGGACTACACTTGGAGAAAACGACCATGCGCCAAACTCCCCCCGCCCACCGCGCGAAAATCCTCCCCCCCACACACCCAAAAATTCCCCCCAAATCCGATTCAACCGCCCTTCGGCCCACTAGCCAATAATATTCCCCAAACCCCCTCCCCCCTGTCCCCCTCCACTCCATTCGCTCCGCAAAAGCCGCCCTCCCCGCCGCGCCGATACGTCGGCGCCGCGGTTCGGCGATCCTCTCGCTCCCACAGTACGCTCTCGTAGACCGCCGTCCTCTAGCCGCGCCGCCACCTCTGGCTACGTTCTTGTGGAGGCGCACGGCGGTCAGCGCCGCCACCACTGGTGACGTTCATGTGGAGACGCACGGCGGTCAACTTCTCCCACGGTACGCGCATTCTAGACTGAGGCCCCGTTCATGTCGGTGTAGCGCTGAGTGTTAGCTGATAGACGGTGTTAATCTCACTGTATGTCGAAGTAGTTTACTGCCAATATGCTCTGCTTAAGAAGCTTCCTTGCCCTATTCTGCACTCAATCTGCTTAGCTGAGATGGCATGCCAAGGACGATTAGTTGCTAAAATATCCTGCCATATATTTATTGTGACGTAGATTTCCATGGTCTAGTAGCCAATCTGTTAGCTGAAATAGCTCTACACCATTTTATACTCGATCTTTGTTGCTGCGATGGCCTTCGATAGTTCGATGGCTGTGTGCTCAGCCTCATTGACTGCTGAAACAGCCTGCCATAATTTGGCACTCAAATTTGTTTGCTGAATTAGCTTTACATATATTTCATTACTTAGATCTGCTCGTCCAAATATCTTGCCATAGCTTTAGACATCAACCTAGGTATTTTTTTCTGGACTTCATAAAAAAGCATATATGTTTTTCCTGTAATATCTAGTAGAAGAGCTAATTTGTATGTCTAACAGATGGACAGGACTTGGATAACTTTTGCTCGAAGATTCTCCGCCGCATATGTCGAGGGGGTTGAAAACTTCATGAACTTTATCAGAGCTGAGTACGGTGGTCCGAAATCAGATGTGCTCTGCCCGTGTAGCAGTTGTATGAATTTAGTTACAAGACCCCAGTCAACTGTGCAAAATCATCTACACTTGTATGGGATGTCGGTCACATATACTAGGTGGGTTCATCATGGTGAAGCTATGAACGTCAATGTTATTGACTACGTGGAAGCAGCAGATCACCATCTTGATCTGCCTGATGCTCAGGTGGAAGAGGAGCAGGAGGTGGTGGTGGCGGAGCCAGTGAGTTTGACCAACATTGAAACAATGCTATGAAATGCTCATGCATTCCGTGAACTTTCACCTGTAGAAGAAAAACGGTGGGCCCGCATGTTGGAACAATGCAACGTTGCTGTCACCCCAGGAAATAAGCTATCCGTATTCTTAGCTATGGTCACCTTTCTTTAGGTGAAGACATCTGAGCGGATGACCAACAAATCATTCGACACGATGTTGGCTGCTTTCTGCGAATCTTTCCCAGATGCGTCTGAGCTGCCACACACCTATAGTAAAATGAAGATTTTCCTTCATTTAGTTGGCATTGGATATGATATGATCCATGTTTGTAAGAATAATTGTGTTCTGTTTCGGAAGGATTATGCCAACTTAAGTGAATGCCCGAAATGCAAATCATCAAGATGGAAAGATGGCGATGCTGTGAAGAGGATTCCTCATAATGTTCTGAGACATTTTCCAATTACACCAAGATTGCAGAGGTTGTTTCATGATGTTGAAACAAGAGAGGATGTACTGTGGCATTCTAGGAACTAGGAGTACAGAGATCAGAATGTAATGAGCCATCCATCTCATGGTAGTGAGTGGAAAAGCTTCAATGATAAACACAAAGAGTTTGCTGCTGACCCGAGAAACATTAGACTTGGCTTAGCTTCAGATGGATTTAACCCATTTGGCCACCAGAGCACCACATATAGCATGTGGCCAGTGCTTGTTATCCCTTACAACATGCCTCCAAATGTCTGCACCAAAGAATCAAACTACATGATGGCCTTGCTCATCCCAGGTCCAAAAAGTCCTGGAAATGATTTTGATTTGTTCATGGAGCGTCTTGTGGAGAAACTTCAACAGCTATGGAAGGGTGTTCTCACTCAAGACCTATATAGCAGCCCACCAGCTGATTTCTTTCTGTGTGCTGTTATAATTTGGTGCATCCATGATTATCCAGCTTTGGGCACTATCTCAGGGCGAACGACACATGGTTACAATGCATGTGTTCACTATGACAGGAATCCGCTATCATACGCAATACTTAGCAAGATCTGTTACATTGGACACCGCCGTTTCCTTGCGAAGGAAAAGCCGCATCCTAGAAAATACCGAAGACATGTGTTCAATGCAAAGCATGAAAACCGTGATGCGCCAAAGAGACTCACCGCCGATGAGTTACAAGTGGAATTAGAGAAGGTCAGGCATATTACACCAAGAAACCATCCTGGTAATGGTAGCGGGAAAAGGAAGCGTGGTAGGGTAGAAGAGAGATTATTGTTTACCCACAGGTCCACTTTGTGGGACTTGGAGTATTGGAAAAATTTGGATCTGCGGCATAATCTTGATGTGATGCACATCGAGAAAAATATATGTGACAGCATTATCGGCACACTTCTTAATATTGAAGGCAAGATAAAAGATACCTTAAAATCTAGGATTGATTTGACACACCTGGGTATCAGAAAGGATTTGCAGGTGCAAGATGAAGGTAAACCACGGGATATGGCACCAGCTGTGTACGTCTTGGACAAGGTAAAAAGAAAAGAATTCTGCGAGGTCCTGTCACATGTGAGATTCCCACATGGATTTGCTTCCAACCCTGAAAGAAGAGTTAGTGCAGATGGAAACAAGGTACAAGGGTTGAAAACTCATGACTGCCACGTCCTACTTCCAAGGGTTTTACCTGTTATCCTTAGAGGATTGGGTTGCCCTGACTTATACAGAGCAGTTGCAGAGTTGGGACAATTCTTCAGGGAACTCTGCAGTAGGAATATCAGGATAGATGCTTTGGAGCGTCTTAGAGACAAGATACCAACTATCCTATGCGACCTTGAGAAGATATATCCTCCAGTCTTCTTTGATGTGATGGTGCATTTGGTTGTTCATCTACCTGATGAGGCACTACTTATAGGTCCGGTACAGTATGGCTGGATGTACCCTATTGAAAGGCGGCTAGGCACTTTCAAGGGCTATGTTAGGAATAGAGCTAGACCCGAGGGTTCCATTGCAGAGGCCTACATTGCTACAGAAGCGTTGACATTCTGCTCAAAATACATTGAAACAGTTGATCAGCTTAGCAAAGAGGTGGGTGAAGACAATCCCGGGCTCAATGTTTTCGATTATTCTGTTCGAGTTACAGGGAAGAGTCGACGAGAGGACAAACCTAAAGATTTGGACAAAATGGTTTGGTATGTGTTGAATAACTGTCCTGAGATACTACCTTATATCAAGTAAGTGCAGTACTGCAGCTTATACATCGTAATCTACTAAACTTGCAGCACATTCTTATATATTTAGATGTTTGACGCGATCACTATGTTGTGCAGCATCTACAAAGAGGAGTTACTGCCGCAAAATCCAAGAAACATTGACAAACTGGTTATGGCAGGATTTGCGAAATGGTTCAAGAACCATGTAAGCTTTTGAAGTGCACTATCAGTTTTTTTAATATATTGAGTACATAAGATGATCAGCTTGTCTATTTTCTAACCATAGGTTAAGAAGATGCGGGAGGATGGGCAGGCAGTTGATGATGCCCTTTACTCACTAGCAATGGGTCCTGATACTCGGGTAAGACATTAGAATCTTGCATTGTTGGAGATGTGCGCTACAACACCCTTGCACGAGACGAAGGCAGGAAGACACAAAACAATGCCATCATGAGCACGGATACGTATGACAAAGAGACAACTGAAATGTATGCTAACATAACAGACATTATTCAGTTGCAGTATATCTCCAGTTTCGAGGATCATCGGTGTGTGGTTCTGTTGTGCTGTCGTTGGTATAACCTGTTTTCCAGGATCGCAAAACCCAGAGCTGATGATTATTTCAAATCTATCAATGTCAAGGCGGCGTACCAGACCAACGAGCCTTCTATTTTGGCAAATCAAGCAACGCAGATATTTTTCTTGGAAGACACATTTGCACGTAGCGATGACTGGAGAGTATTGCAAAGGTTGGAGCAGAGGAATTCGTTTAATGAAGTTGCACAACAAGATGTTGCTTACACTGCTCCTGATGTACAAGATAACACAGATGTTCCTAATATCTTTGAGAACCATCACGTCAATGACGCCGGCGAAAATATTACATGTCGTGTTGTGGACATACAAGAGTTGATCAAGAAGAAGCCAACGTTCGAGGATGTTGAGGACGAAGAAGAAGATGACACCGTGGGGAATTACGATTCAGACTGATACACATGGCGAAGATGTTGACGCTGCTGCTGCGGATGATGATTACATTGCTTTTGTCGTATTTGCCTGTCAGAAGACGTTTTTTTATCTACTATGTGAAATTGTGTTTTCTATGACAATTGAAACCTGATGAACATGTTGTTTAGTATTTTGCTGTGAGAACATCACTTGTTATGTATGTTGATTTGTGTTTGGTGATTGTATAACAACTAAAACATGATGACATTGTTGTTTAGTTGTACTCATATTTGGCTGTGAAACTTGAATTTGATGACATAGTTTGCTGTTGGACTGCAATTTGCTCGACGTCTTCGAATGAAAACAAAGCTGACCCGACAAGGCCTCTGCTATTTATTTATTTATATGAGCAAAAGGGGATACCCCCTGATTTTCGTTAATAGAAATCATTAGATGTTCACAACACTACGCCCAGCCTGCTACACAGGTTTCATTCATTACTAGTTTCAGCAAAGTGCTCATGTCGTAGCCACTGAATACATCACGAGTGCTACATACACTACAAATAAAGAGACAATCATCCTACAGAGCACATCGATTTTGCTCATTATCTTCACAATCTCTTTCATCTCCTCATTGCTGTCAAAGGCCGTTCAGCAGCTGTTGCTTGGCCATGATCAGAGGAACTACATCTTTAACCTTCTGCTCTGCATCCTCCTCTTCTGCTATTCCTTCAGTTACTTGTCAACACCCCAACCTGCTGGTATTGGGATTCCTCGGCTAACCAAATAATCAGCGTAGTTGCATTCCCCCACATCAGCAACTTCCTACAAATACAAATCACATGAATCTTCCCTTTTCTGCACGAATCAAATTGGTAGATCATCAACCAAACTATTAACAAAATCAGCAACTGAAAGCAGCAGAACAACACTTAAACATATTATTACCCCATGATTCAGGCATTTGTAGAAGACTCGGCCAGGGTTGCGGATTGTGGTTGAGACGCGATGGATGACTCTGTGTGATTTGCAGTAGTGGCACCACACCAACGGCAGCGGGTTGCGATGAGCAATCGGCTGCGGTGCGCGTGCCGGCGAGGGTGTGATGAGACCCATAGGCGATGGTACGGGTTGCGACTTGGCGCATATCTGGTTGTTGTCTGCTGAAGAGCAGGTGGACGAGCAGCCAGCGGACATGGTTGCTGAGGCCAGAGCTTCTGATGCTAGGCAGAGTAAGTAGAGAAGAGGAGAAGTGAACGTTGAATATGTCAATTTCATTACTTGCAGAGTAGCATAGCACCCTATATAGTCATAGTCTATGTTTGGATTCGAACCAGCTACAGGAGCACGTCTTTCTTTTTTCTAAAACTCGGCAACGTCTCTTTACTGGTACACTAGCTTGTTCTGTACGCCTTGCCAAGTCTTTTATTTTCTTTCCCTTTTTGCGAGGAAGGAAGGAGGACAAAATTGAGAGTTCCTGGGACTCAAACCCAAGACCTCTCGGTTGAAAACCAAGGGTGCTAGTCACTTATGTGGTGAACGTTCCCTGTGAGGAGGACGGCAGACGAACGCATTTTCCTCGCAGTTTTCTATCTATATATAAAAAAGTATGTTACTTGGTGTCCGCTTAGTCAACAAACGATTGTGCCAACCTTGACCGTTGGATTGACATTCAACGTCTCTCGCGTTTCTTTAGTCTCTTCTTCCTCAAGCTGCCAAAGCCAAACCAGCGCCGGCGAGACCGCCTGCTCCCGCCTCCCACGGCTAGCTGTGATCTGCCCCGGCTCCTGTTCGTTCCCATCTGAGGCCTCACCATCGTCCTCCACCTTGGTTCACTCGCCGCGGCGCCGCCCTCCGGTGTTGTCAACATGGTCAACAACCGAGAGGAATAAGGAGATGACTGTACATGGTGAGGATGGCAGTAGGGACCCAGCAGCGCGCGCAGTAATTTTGGTTTTTCGGGACGGAGAAGGGTATCAACTGGGTTGTGCAAGACCCGTGGCCCGTCTAGCCCAGGCTTTTATTTCATATGTTTAGCACATGACCAACCCAATTTGTTTTTTCCTTCCTGAAAATTTCTAGCCAGCTATTTTGTTTTTTGCAGAATAACAAATGTAGGCCTACTTGCTTTTCTACGCCCTGCTGGGCCGGAAATCTTTCAAGACGAGGAGGGATGCATTTTGCCCAGAAAATGGGCTATAAGTAATAAGAAATGGGCTATAAGTAATAATAAATGGGCTGTAAAATGAAAAAATACAGCAAACAGACAATTAGTTCCAAAATACTGTTTTCTTTCGGATTTTTATATTTTAAATTTCATTGTTTTTGTGCGGGTAAAATTTCATTGAATCTAAATTAAGGTATATTTAGATTTAAAATTAATTTGAATCTGGCTAGAAATTTCGGACTGTATGCTGTTTGGGACAGATTTGGAGGCTGACTTGTGGGTCTGCTAGGTTGACGTGTACTTTGGCTTTGTCAACTTAGTCTACAAACGATTCTAGCAGCAGTGACCATTGGATGTTAATCCAACGGCCGTACTGCTTCTTCAATATCTGATCTTCTTGCTCCAGCCGCCCAAACCAGCTCCGGTGGGACTGCCTGCTCCCGCCTCCCGTGGCCGGCTATGCTGCCGCACAGGCTGCACCGCCCCACCCTACTTCATTGATGGCCACGCCATTCCTCTACTCACCCACACCTCCTGTTATTTTCCGGCGACGGCAGCCGGACCAGTAAACCCTCGTACTCCCCACCGCATGGGCAACCATTGCCGAGTCTTCCCCGGCTCCATGTCGTTCCCTTCCTAGGCCTCGCCGTCGTCCACCGCCATGGTGCTCTCGGCGCGGCCTGGTCAACTTGGTCAACGAACGACATCCATCGACCATGGACTGTACGCGCAAAATAATGATTCCTCCACCTGACAGCTGGGACACACCGGAAGGGCCTCTATATTTCGCAAAAAAACGTTCCCCCCGCTGACATGTCAGACCCACCAGCTATATCTTCGCACGCAAGGAAGTGCCTCCTTATTACTCACAAAAAAATGAATACCCCCTGCTAGCTGGGACCCACCATAGTGCGAGGATGACTTGTGGGCCAACAAAGTTGACGGGGACGGAGGGCTTTGTCAACTTAGTCAATATGAGCGATTCTAGCTCCAGTGATCGTACGATGTCCATCCAACAGCCGTAGTGCTTCTTCAACCTCTGGTCTTCTTGCTCCAGCCGCCCAAAGCAGCGCCGGTCGTGCCGCATGCTCCTGCCTCCCGTGGCCGGCTGTGCTGCCACAGAGGCCTCACCGCCCCCTACTATTCCCGCCGCTGGACAGGCCCTGCGGCGACGACAGCCTAACACCACAGCCGAACCAGTGAACCCTCGTACTCCTCTCCACGCGGGCTTCCACTGCCGCGTCTTCCCCGGCTCCGCGTCGTCCCCTTCCTAGGCCTCGCCGTCGTCCACCGCCGTGGTGCTCTCCACACGGCGTGGTCAACGTGGTCAAGGAACGACTTCCATCAGAAGAGTACTGTACGTGGAGAGGCTGACAGTTGGGTCCACGGCCACAGCCCAGTTTTTTTGTGATTTGCCAAGTAAGTCGCTTTGTCAGGCCTGTTGGGCTACAAATCTTTCAAGACGAGGAGAGCTTTCATTCGGCTGGCCGAGAAAATGGCCCATCAGTAATGAGAAATGGGCTGTACATTTTTAAAACACATCAAACCGGAAATTAGTTTCAAATATCTTTTCTTTATTTCAAGATTTTAAATTACATTAATTTTTATGCGTGGAGAATTTGTTGGATTTTATATTGATATACATTTATTTTTAAAATCAGTTTGAATGTGAGTCGTAATTTCGGGATTAAAAACAGTTCGGACCGCACTGAAATATGCATAATTTTGTATAATTTTTTAACCGTGGCCACAATTTGGGCTGTAATGCTAACAAAAATAATATGAGCTCCAAAAAAAACCTTAAGAATTAGCAAATGGGCTGAAAATTATTAGAAATAATGGCAGATTGGTTGTATGCTGTTTTCCACAGATTTGAGGCTTTCCTAAAAAAAGGTTGACACACAAGCAGTGACTGTTGGATGTCCATCCAACGGCCGTCGTGCTTCTTCAATCTCTGCTCTTCCTGCTCCAACCGCTCAAACAAGCGCCGGCGGGACTGCCTGCTCCCTCCTCCCCGCGGCCGGCTGTGTTGCCGCGCAGGCCTCACCGCCCCACCTTACTCCCATCGCTGGCCTAGCCATCCCTCTACTCACCCACACCTGCTGTTATTCTCCGGCGACGGCAGACGAACCAGTAAACCCTCGTACAGTCGTACTCCCATCCGCGTGGGAAACAACTGCCGAGTCTTCCCTGCCTCCATGTCGTTCCCTTCCTAGGCCTCGCCATCGTCCACCGCCCTGGTGCTCTCGGCGCGGCCTGGTTAACGTGGTCAACGACCGACATGCATCTGAAGTAGACTGTACGTGGAGAGGCCGACAGCTGGGTCCACGGCCGCACGCAATGAAATGCCTCCTTATTGCATGCAAGATAATGTTTCCTTCACCTGACATCAGGGACCCACCGAAAGGGCCTCTGTATTTCGTGAAAAGAATGTTACCGCCGCTGACAGCTCGGACCCACCAGCTATATCTTAGCACGCAAGGAAGTGCCTTCTTATTACGCACAAAAAAATGAATATTCCCCCTATTAGCTGGGACCCAGTATAGTGGCAGGCTGACTTGTGGGCCTACTAAGTTAACGGGGATGGAGGGCTTTGTCAACTTAGTCAATATGCACGATTCTAGCTCCAGTGACCGTACAATGTCCATCCAACGGCCGTAGTGCTTCTTCAACCTCTGGTCTTCTTGCTCCAGCCGCCAAAACCAGCGCCGGTCGTGCCTAGTGCTCCTGCCTCCCGTGGCCGGCTGCGATGCGGCGGAGGCCTCACCGCCCCCTACTACTCCCACCGCTGGCCAGGCCATCCCTCTACTCACCCACACCCCCTGTTACTCTGCGGCGACGGCAGCCTCACACCGCAGCGAACCAGTGCCCTCGTACTCCTCTACGCGTGGGCATCCACTGCCGCGTCTTCCCCGGCTCCGCGTCGTCCCCTTCCTAGGCCTCGCCGTCGTCCATTGCCCTGGTGCTCTCGGCGCGGCATGGTCAACGTGGTCAAGGAACGGCTTTAATCGGACATGGACTGTACGTGGAGAGGCTGACAGCTGGGTCCACGGCCGCAGCAAGGAAGTGCCTCCTTATTACGTGCAAAATAATTATTCCTCCACCTGACAGCGGGGACCCACTGGACGGGCCACTGTATTTTGCCCCCCTGACTGCTGGGACCCACCAGCTACATCTTCGCACGCAAGGAAGTGCCTGACAGTCGGGACCCACCTGGTCAAAGCGTACGTAGCGTTGTCATTCTGGTCGCGAAAGTGTACGTACATATATACTGGTGGATGTAGAGGCGCGCACGTGTCGTAGTAGAGGTGGCCAGGGCGCAAGAAAGAAAATACGGCCATGTATGTGTACATACGGGCAGGGTCTCGAACGCCTACTCGCGCATACGTACGGCGAGGGCTCGTTGACATGGCTGGGTCGAAACGGAGAAACAGCGTCGTCGTCGTGTTCATGGAGAGGCAACGGAATGCGTCGTGTTCATGGGGAGGCAACGGAATGCGTCGTGTTCATGGGGAGGAAACGGAATGCGTCGTGTTCATCGGGAGGCAACGGAACGCGTGGGAGCCAACCGGCTGGGTCGGAACGGAATGCGTGGTCGTGTTCATCGGGAGGGATTGGATGGAACAGGCGATGGAAAGGAGGCCTGGCGTACCGCACAACAGAGGAAACGGACCACCTACGTTCGGAACGGGGTCCTGTTAATCGGGAGGGGTCTGGCGTACCACAAAATGGAGGAAACGGACCTCCTACGGTCGAAACGGGGGTCCTGTTCATCGGGAGGGGTGTGGCATACCGCAAAAGGGACGAAACGGACCTCCTACGGTCGAAACGGGGGTCCTGTTCATCGGGAGGGGTGTGGCATACCGCAAAACGGGAATCCACGGGATACTGTTCATCTCCACCATCGACCCCCTCCAGCCTCCACGAGCTATTGTTCATCCACCGTCGATCTCCTCCAGCCTTCACCTGCGACTGTTCATCCACGGGCTCCTGTTCATCCAGCCTCCACCGCGCGCTATTCCACCGTCTACTGTTCAACCAGCCCTCTCCATGGGCTCCTGTTCAACCACCCCTCCACGGGCTACTGTTCATCCTGCCCTCCACCGTCTAATGTTCATCCTGCCCTTCACGGGGTGGTCCTGTTCATCCAGCCCTCCACGGGGTCCTGTTCATCCAGCCCCAACCGGCTCGATCGATCGGGGTCCTGTTCATCTAGAGGCAACACCACGGGGTCTTGTTCATCCACCCCCACCGGGAACTGTTCATCCACCCCCACCCCCACCCCCCACCCCCCGCAACGCTCACTGTTCATCCAGAGGCAGCATCGATCGGCTTCAGTTAGCAGCAGTAGCGAAGGAATCGCTCATTCGGATTCAGTTAACAGCCATCGATCGATCGCTCAGGACTAAAGCAGGATATGATTCCATGTGGGTAGTAGTCGATCGCTTAACCAAAGTGGCTCACTTCATCCCAGTGAAAACCAATTATACAAGTGCGAAGTTGGCCAAGATTTATATGTCCAGGATCGTATGTCTGCATGGAGTTCCGAGGACCATCATATCAGATAGAGGAACACAGTTTACTTCAAAGTTCTAGCATCAGTTACACCAGACTTTGGGAACGAGGTTAGAGTTCAGTACAGCCTTTCACCCACAGACAGATGGACAGACCGAGAGAGTGAACCAAATTCTGGAGGACATGTTGAGAGCCTGTGCGCTAGATTATGGGTCTAGTTGGGATGACAATTTACCGTACGTAGAGTTCTCATACAACATAGCTACCAAGCCAGTTTGAAGATGGCACCGTTTGAAGCCCTGTATGGACGCAAGTGCAGAACGCCCTTGATGTGGGATGAAGTAGGAGACCGACAGTTGTTTGGACCAGACTTGATCAAGGAGTCTGAGGAGAAGGTTAAATTGATTTGTGATAGACTGAAGATTGCTCAGTCCAGGCAGAAGAGTTATGCGGACTCAAAACGCAAGGAGGTAACCTATGAAATTGGAGACAAAGTATATCTGCGAGTATCTCCCTTGCGAGGAGTGAAACGTTTTGGAGTTAAGGGGAAGTTAGCTCCGAGATTTGTAGGACCGTATCGTGTTTTGGAACGGATGGGAGAAGTTGCCTACAAATTGGAATTACCCGAGGGATTGTCAGGAGTTCATGATGTGTTTCACGTTTCATAGCTGAAGAAGTGTCATGCTGAGATGGCCGATATACCATTAAGAGATACAGTACCCTTGGAGGCAATTCAGTTGGACAGTGATTTGACTTACGAGGAGAAGCCAGTTAAGATTCTTGAGTTTGCCAGCAGAGTCACCCGCAGTAATGTTATTAAGTTTTGCAAAGTTCAGCGGAGCCACCATACTGAGGATGAAGCCACCTGGGAACGAGAGGATGATCTTCGCAAAGACCACCCACACATGTTTTCTATCCAACCCGAATCTCGAGGGCGAGATTCATCTTAAGGGGGGTAGGTTTGTAACATCCCAAATTTTCAATTTGGAATGTTATACATAGTCATCCATGCATATCATATTTTATTTCATTTCCGTTCTGCAAATCCTCGAAATCCTAAGCAACTCAAGGACCCATGAAGAGAGTTGGGGATTTTCCCGGTTTTTCATATTTGATTTTTATCAAATAATGAAACGAGGATTTTGATTTTAATTATTTTTCTCTCCGAAAAAATATTTCTCATCAAAATAAATGAGAGGAGATAATATGACTTCTCCAAAATATTGAAATATTGGAGGAAAATGTTAAAAACATTTATTTGATTTTACTTGATTTTATTCGGATTTTATTTGCATTAGAAAAATTGCACATTTTCAAAGTTGCATTTTAGGGCCAAGAAAATGTTCATCTCATTCTAAATATTTTATTTAGATGGTGAAAATTTGTTTTGGCATTTTTGGATTTTTATTTATTTTTCTAGGATTTTATTTCTGTCGGCAAAATTATTTTAAAAAAAAAAGATTTTCCCACGCCGGATTGGGCCTAAGGCCCAGCCAAGCCAGGTCGGCCCGCAACCGCCGCTGCCTCCCCACGCGCGCGCCGCCCCGCAGCCGCTTGGACCCGGAGTCCGAGCCGAACTCCGCCTCGCCGCCGCTTGCCCCCTCCTCCAAGCAAGCCCCCCCTCCTTATAAGCCGCCCCTCCCCCCCTCCTTATAAGCCGCCACCCCCGCTGCCCAAACCACCACCACCACCACCCGAGCCGCAGCCGCCGCCCGCGCCGCCTTGCCGCCGCCCGCAGCCTCGCCGCCGCCCGCAGCCTCACCGCCGCCCGCGCCGCGCCTCCTCGCCGCCGCCCGCGCTAGCCGCCGCCGCCGCCAAGCCCCGCCGCCCCGCCCCGCAGCCGCCTCGCCGGACCCCCTCGCCGGAGGTATCCGCCGGATCCGAGCCGCTGGTTTTTTTTAAAAAACCGTTCGGTTTTTTTCGAAACCCTAGATTCATTTTTTTCTCGGTTCGCCATTTTTTTTGGTTCTTCTAGTTAGCGGACGTTCGTCTGTACGTTCGTTTTAACGAACGGTTTTCGGCCGTTAGTTACAGCTAACGAACGCTCGTTCGTTAGTCTGTTCGTCAGTTTTCTTTTTATCGGATTTATTCCGCGATTTCTCTGATCGCGATTTCTGATCCGATCTTAGTTTATGTTTATCTTTTCGCTCGTTTATCGGAATCAGGCGATTCAAGCACCTAGAGTTTCATCTCGAAACCCTCTTTCCGTTTAACCAACTCAAATAAGTTTTTGCTACTGTAAAATTTGACCTAGGTTCAGATTAGTAAACGAAGCTTCTTTCTTTCGTCGTTTGAGTTTCGTTGCTCCGTTTGATTTGATTCTTTTTGTGAACCGGAGTTCTTAAGTTGAACATTCTGGTCAACCTCTCTCTTATTTGAGTTTTGCTTGTGCATTGTTTCTTGTTACTTATGTATGCTATTGTTTGCTTGCGATAGAATTCCCGGAGTGCGAGGCGTGTTACTACGAGTCTCTAGGATTCGCGGATCGTTAGCAAGGCAAGTAACACATTGATCATACTCTTTTCATACCCAGTTTTTATGCATTAGTTCCAATCCTCAAACATTGCATGATTAGGATGTCATTAACATGTGGGATGGGAAGTAGTTATTAAGGTAGAACCTATTGCCCTGTTATATTCAAACCCTTGGGAGTTACTTCTATGTTTGCTTATATTATATTGCTATGCTCGTAGACGTGGGTTGGGTTTGGGTGAAATCCATGACAGATGTGAGTTGTTAATTAATGGTTCAACTTAAGGTGGCAACTTAAATTAACATCTAGGTGGATTGAGGCACCTGGGGTACCCAGTGTTGCCTGTTTTTTTGGAAATCTCGGGGTTCCGTGTGATATTCCTATGGACCGCCACCCAGGCTCAAAGGGAACTGAGATGATTCATGCTAGAAACTTCCGTGTGCAGCCACAAGCTATTATGGGCTCTAGCATAGTTGAGTAAGTTACGTGAAGCTCTTGAAGAGGCAGATCAGCAGGTAGAGGGATGTAGGTTTGGTATGGTCTGTCCGGAGTAGAGAGTTAATGTTTCTGAAAGACTGTGTCTCGGTCATCCGTTTCTCAAACACCATGTAGTGTGAGAAATCCAACGGAGGTGATCGAGTCTTGTGGGGAAAAGTGCGCAAACCTCTACAGTGTACAATCTAATCATGGTTAGCCGTGTCCCCGGTTATGGACAATTCTTGAGTATCTAGTACTTGGGTTATCACATGTATCTCATCATGTTTAATTAATATTGTTGGGTTGTTAATCATTTTAATTGGGATTGAGTTGGAGGAACCTTCTCAATGTTGTTCAACCACCATGATAGTTAAATTAAAATCTATTCCTTTGTTGTAGGGAAAAATTGGCCTTTTGCAAAAACTATAACCATAGAGCTTTCCACCAGCCATATATGCATGTAGTGATAGCATTATTCTGTTCATGCTCTACTGTGTTATATTGCCAGCATATTCCATGTGCTGACCCGTTTTCGGGCTACAACGTATTATGTTGCAGACTTTTCAGATGAGGAGTAAGGTTCGTTAGGTCGTTGCCGTGTAGCTCAGCTATGTCGTTGGAGTTGAAGGACTCACTTTATCTTCCAAGCTTTTCGTTGTTATCGTATTAGATGGCCTTAAGCCATATTATTGTAATAAGTTCTCTTTTGAGACATTTGATGTAATAAGTGTGTGATTGCTACTCTGTTATAAATCCTTCGAGTATTGTGTGTGTCAGCATTACCGATCCAGGGATGACACTGAAGCACAGAGACTTGACCATCTGAGGTCAGGTCGCTACAGCCATACTGCCCTTTGCTCAGATGGCCACATATGATGTTCTTCGCATGAGATTCGAGTTGCTTGAATATCTTCACATCAGCAGCGTTGATTATAGGAGTGACGGAGGGAACGCCATTTTCCACAACATACCAGAGATCGTTGTCAATTGCGTCAAGATGCATTCGCATCTTATTCTTCCAGTAGGGGTAGTTCGTCCTAAAACTCCAAGTAGTGTGAGCATAGGATAAGCAGGCTGAAGACAAACTAACTGAAGAAATAGGATTGAGGAAATTGAGAAAGTCTTCCGTCAATGTCTTCAAACAGTAACGATCAAGTAATTCAACACAAGAATGAGGAAATGAAAGGGTTGAGGAAATAGAACCAGTAGCTTGGTGAAGACGATGATTTGGTAGACCAGTTCCAACTGCTGTGACAGTCGTACGTCTGGTTGGAACGGCTATGTATTTAAACATGAGGACACACATTCCCGGACACACAGTCCTTACCGTATTCTCCTTGAGCTAAGATCACACAGACCTCGTTCAATCACTCGTGGTAAGTCTTTAGATGACTTCCAAACCTTCATAGACTCGGTCACTCAGTGATCCACAATTTCCTCTTGGATGCTCTAGACCATGACGCCTAACCATCTGGAGGATACATAGTCCTGAAAGGTAACAAGCATCGGTTCCACACGGGAACAATCTCTTCAGTGGTGCTCAATCACTTTGGGTTTGTAGGTGTTTGGGTTTGGGTTTTCCTCACTTGATGATTTTCGCTCAGAGTCCTCAGAGGATGGGATGCTCTCAATGACAAGTGTCGATTTCTCTCAGAGCAGCCAACCAACTAGTGGTTGTAGGGGGCGGCTATTTATAGTCTAGGGAGCAGCCCGACATGATAAGACATAAAAGCCCTTCAATGATATGACCGTTAGGTGGGTAAATATTTTGGGACAACTGGCTCGTAGCACAGCAACGATCGGATATTTGAGTACCAAATTCCTCAGGGCTATCACGTTCATCACTTGTAGGCAATCCACACTGGAGAATTCCTAACTCCTCAGTCAGGACAATTTACTCAGAGAGCGGAAGAACTTCGTCTCTGTTACTGAAGAAATTGACTGAACTGTATGAGATTTTCAATGACTTCACTCGAAAGGATTGGGTAGGTGTTGGATTTTGAGATGAGCATCACTTGGAAACTTTTCCTTAGCTTTACCTCGACCCCCTTTAACAGTACGGTGTTTCCTATGACTCAAGAAAGAGAAAAATGAAACTACGAAAACAAAAGTCTTCACGCTTCATATTCCTCGCATGAATACCAAGTCTTCACGGTCACACCAATTTCTTCACTTTCAAAGTCTTCAGGAAAACCAAAGTCTTCAGCTGGAGACATCCATTTTAGGGGTCGACTTTCATCGTAAATATCAAACTCCTCATAGACTTATAGATGTGTGTATACTCACAAACACATTAGTCCCTTAATCTATAAGTCTTCAATACCAGGGGCGGAGACAGGGGGGCGAGTGGGGGCCAGCCCCCCCCCCCCCCCCAACGATTGAGAATTACTTTAGCAGGAGCTGGTAATTAGCGATAGATTTGCCTGATTTCACGTACTTGCCCCCCCCCCCCCCCGACGCAAACATAGACTCAACAAACATAAGATAAAGGCCCATAAGAAGGCCCAAGAGTCCAAAACCATGAAGTCCCTTCGTAGAATCCTACACCAGAGTCATGACGCAAACATAAGATAATCGCCGGCTGCCGCTAGGTTATTTCCTGCTTTCCGTTCTCGTCTTCTTCATGGCTCCCATCTCTCGATCAAACTCGATTCAGAGTAAATCAGACCATCCCGATGTCGCGAGGGGCAATTCTGTAGGCTGCATCAACAGATTCTCCTATGCTCCAGCTAACTACCCAAGCTTAGCACTAGTGGCTACTGTCACCAATGTCTCTCAACTCCATCTTATATATGACAAAATTGTACTTTTAATTTAATTTACTTCTGATTGTAAGATCAACGATGCTAAGTTCTCTCCTGACAAAATTAATAATCTTTTTGATCGTTTGTTAACGAGAATATTTTGATATATTTTTATGATAGGAACGTTATTGATCTTATTGAGAATTGTAGACCCCAATTTAGATTAATACAAATATAACTATGTTTTTATTCCATCAAAGTTACACATTATTATACGAACCGCAATTTTTTTTCTTCGCTTGGCCCCCCCTATACCTAAATCCTGGCTCCGCCCCTGTTCAATACACCAAAATCACTAAGGAGCACTAGATGCACTTACAACTAGATATGTAATAAAGCACAAATGCAAAATTTACCTTTTAAGAAGGTTTGTAGTTCATACCTAACTCTTGATTTAAGCTTAAAGGCAATAGGACTTGCAGGTATGCCCACCATACAATTTTCCTTGAAGTCCATCTCAAGGAGGTTCCTTTTTCACAATGATTTTCTTGGGGCAGAATGGAGAGAACATCAGCCCTCCAATCCTTGCAGTCAATCTCTCAAGAAGCTTAAGTCAATCCTTAAACTAAGAAATAAAGAAAAACATGTCAACATTGGTCCATGAAGTCACTACTCCAAACCTTTTTGGTCATAACCAAATCAAGTAACCTGCATGAGGGTCAATGAATCCAGGTTCATCGCCTATTGGAGCGGATCAAGACTATGCCGACACTGAAAATTGAGGTGCATTTGCATAGCATTCGCCTTCTGCATAGCTAGACGAGGGTGAGGCATGTATTTGAATTAACACTGCCTCTCAAACCTATATCCTTTATGACATGTCACTTATCATGAAATTGTTGTGTCTTTCGCTCTTTTTTTGTCTACACCTTGAACAATCCATAGATCTCTGACATATTTATTTCATCAATTCCTGGCAACAGTGCAAGCAGGCGGCCGCTACTCCGTTTTCATCTTCCGTCTCGTTCTTCAATGGACTTCAACTCCCAAAGCACACAACATAATGCTAATTAACAGATCTTGCTGTTGCGGAGATGATTGCTTCCAGTTGCTCGTAATTGCTTCATGTCTCTGTAGATTTGTTTCCATCCTATAAGTACAACCATCCTGGTGGGTATCTGTGGCGGATCAGTTTGTAATGGCCGGAGCACAAGGTACATGCTACTGGATCAAAGGTTCAATCCATGTAATTTTTCAATCAGTTCTAGTTCGCCTAGACTGCTAACCGCGCTGTACTTCTTCTTTCTTTCTAATAAAGATCAGCCAAGGGCCCTTCGAGTAATTTTTCAATCAGTTACCTTCAAGGCATCTTTTTTAACACAGTAGAGACACAGACACTCATACATACGCACTACCTTCAAGGCTTTGATTGTAATCTTTGTTTTTTTTTGGATTTTTCTCTTCTACTCACGTTGTATTTTTTGGAGACAAGGAACGTAGGACGGGGCGAGGACCATAGCCAGACCTGAGATGTTGGATAATTTTACCCCAACAAATTTAGTTGTTTCTACTCCTTTCTCGTAAAAATGTTAGTACCTCAAACCATCTGTCTGGTTTTCTTCTCATAGAAAAAGAAAGAAAAGGAAACCAGCAGATAACTCAATTAAATATGTAAAGGGTATTATGCACACATTTGTTTCTAGGAATGCCATCGGTGAGAATTTTGAGGAACTAGATGTTCGTAGTGATGTGAAGAACAACATGTTGAAATATTAAATTCTGAAAAAGATCCTAATTAATTAGGGAATTACAAATTCAAGTGAACACGGAAATACTTTCAATTCTGGAAACCAAACATCTGTGAACTAGAAGTTTGTCCTTTATATTTCTCAGCAAGAATGCTCCTCTCTTGATCATTGTTGAAGTGCTTCTGCTAGGGATACATCTTATTTCTCTTTTCTTTTCAGCATTGTTAGAAATTCTATCTTCCCTGGTTAGGAATTAAGACATTTTCTTGTTGCATCCGTGAATATCCATGGTGCATTATGAAAACTCTTATTTTCTAATGAAATTTCTTGCTACCACTATTCAGTTAAATGTTTTAAATACAATGGAATTTCTGTTCGCCCCGGGTCTCCGAAAAATCAGGACCGGCCCTGCTCTCGGCCCTGGGATTCAGGAAGTACCGGATGTAACTAGTGCAGTCTTTGCTCCCTCCTCCCCATCTCAGCAAACGCCAAACACACAAACCATTGTGATAATCTTTCTGTGCTTTGAATCTCAAAGCATTTTCTTAATGGATCAATCTGGTATTGTAATGAGGATCTATTGTGTTAACCGTGGAGGCAATCAAGTGTGGTATCATTGAATTTGTGGCTATAGTTTAGTTCTTGTCACACGTAATGGTCCAGATGTTAACGATCATCTTTTCGAATTGAAGCAAATGGATATATGTGGATTCATTGGTATGGCAGAGGTTGGCCACACAGGCAGTGGGAAATACAACTCATAATACAGCGAGCTGTGCAAATCTCCATGCAACTGATCGGCAAAGATTTCGGGAGCAAACGAGCTCGGGAGCCATACTGGATTTTCCTGGGTTTACACCGTTTTCTGCAAGAGTATGATGGTTACGCTCTCAGTATATTTCTTTCCTTCTGCTCTTGCCTGAAGGCAGTTTAATTTGCAAAGTTCTGATTGGTAATATAATTATCCGGTTATCCAGCTCAACACCCTGGGTTTGGCCTCTAACAATGGTTACACATAACATCTTGTTTCTCCTATAGTAATTCTTTTTTTTTCTCCTATAGTAATTCAGTAGAAGTAGGCGACAGAAACAGCAAAGGGAAAATACTGGGCTGCTGGATCGTTCAACGGGTGGAGAAGCAGCGTTGCCTGAAGCCAGTTTAATTTGCAGATTTTCCTCTACCAGCTGCTACTTAGGGATGGTCGATTTTCGTGTATACCAGCCTAGCTGTCCTAATTACACCGATTGAGCTGGCTGCAATAACATGGACTCACGTCGAACAGTAGTTGCAGGCTGTAAGGTGCCTTTTGAACACGGTTTTTCACGCTTCACAGGGCAGGAGATACATACTGGTGTGGACTTTGTGGGTTTCCTTGCTCCTATTTCCGGCCATGCTGTTTCTCCTGATTTCCTGGTGCCTCCTTTTCATATACAAATACAAACTGATATGGTAGTGATTGACTGGTTGCTACGTCGAGTATGAATGATAGTCGTATACGAACTTGAACACTAGTTCTCTTTTGCTTCTGTTGCCAATTGTGAGCTCTATCTATATTTGGACTTTATATAGACACAAACTTTGTGAGTATGGTAGGAGAGCTAGCTCCAATATATAATAAAAAGCGCGTGTTCATTTATGTAAAGCCACGGAGCAAGATAGGACCACTGCAACTAATGAGAATTTACATTGGTATAAACGCTTCTGATCTATAGTCTGAAGGGACGCGAGCGCCAGACCAATCCACGCCCGTCCATTCATTGGAAAGTCGACGCTCCAGATTTCGTCGCGTTTAAAAAAAAAAGGAAAGCCCCGATCTCTGCATAGCCCCGCTCCCAATCACCTCCCCTGATCTCTCGCCAGCATTAATCGCCGGCCCTGTCCGAGCTCTGCTTCCCATGTCTCGCCTCGCCGCCAGCTCGCTTCACCAGATCCGCTGCTCCGTCGCCGTATCACCGCGACTCCACCAGCCAACGACGCCCTCTCTGCGACGCGACCACACCGGCCACCGACGCGACCTCGCAGTTCCATGCTCGGGGCTCGGCGATCCCTCCGCCGCGCCTACGTCCTTCTCCACATGCCACAACATGCACTGCTCCAATCCCTATCAGGGCAGCAGTGGTTCACGTTCACGTCACCGGGAGGTGGCTGTAGCAGCTCGCTCGTTCAACTAGGTTGCACGTCGGCGACCTTCCACGCACACTAGTAGAAAAAGGGTCAAACATGAAGCACATTAGTGTCGGTTTGAATTTGAGCCGGCACTAATGTGTACATTAGTGCCGCTTTCAACGGTTAGCCGGGCCGCTCTCATTAGTACCGGTTCGTGGCGAACCTTTAGCACCGGTTCGTGCCACGAACCGGTACTAAAGTGAGTGGTGGCAGGATGTTGTCAGTCCGGGGCCCCTCCAGCACCTTTAGTACCGGGTCGTATCATGAACCGGTACTAAAGTGATACGACCCGGTACTAAAGGTCGTCCTACATAGACCCTTCGTCCACCCGAGTTCGCTCTGTTCTTCCCCTTTCCCCTCTCCTTTCTATTCTTTTCCCTCTTCCTCTCAAGCTCATCACACATTTTGCCCAAGATTTGAAGGCCCCCATCCATTCAAATGATCACAAAGGTTAGCAATTTTTTCCTTTCATCTCTCATTGCTAGATTAGCTCGTGCAATGCTTTATATAGTGATTGATTTTTGAGTTTAGTAATTTGGGAGGAATTATATATATGTGCTAGTATTTGATTTATATGCAATTTAAGGTCAAAAATAACACTTAGTTTTGCATATGTAGGTGTGGTTTACTTAGTATCTTCTAAATCTCCGTCGTAACCACCGTCGATCGCTCGCAACGTCTCGTCGCCGGCACCACCTTGTGGTGAGCCTCTTGTTCATGAAGTTTTATATAAAAAATTGATGTTTGTGTGATTTGGATATATAGTTACTCGTATAATTATCTTACCCATACGTTGTTTGTTATACATAGTGCCATGGTTTTGATATCCGTCCCCGTCGGCCCTCATCCGGGTTATGATTCGGATGTGGTATATTCTCTTTTAAAACTATTCATTGCATTTCGTGTTTATGACAAATTATGCCCATCAAGTTGACATAGATATTTGTATGTAGGAGGTAATTGAACCGGAAATTCCAACCGACCCTATTGTCGAGAGATTAAATTTAGTTGAAAGAGAAAACGAGGATTTGAAGGAAAAATTGAAAAGAATTAAGGAGGAGAAGATGGAATTGGAGTTGCATGTTGCTGATGTCGTCGATGATCACAACATTAAGATGGAGAAAATGTGCTTGAAGATTAGAAAGATTAGAAAATATGCCATTCATAGTGAGGCTTGTTATCATTATGCTGTTGGATCAATTGTTACCTTAGTTGCGATCTTGATTGCATTTGTTGTTGCATTTAAATTCTTTAGCTAGAGAGTTATTTGGAAAGTTGCTGGTGATGATAAAGGATATGCTTCCAAAGGACAACGAATTGCCCGAGAGTACGTACGAAGAAAAGAAGGCTGTCTTCCCTCTAGGGTTAGAGGTGCAGAAGATACATGCATGCCCTAATGATTGCATCCTCTACCGCGGTGAGTACGAGGATTTGAACGCGTGCCCGGTATGCGGTGCCTTGCGCTATAAGATCAGCCGCGATGACCCTGGTGATGTCGAGGGCGAGCGCCCCAGGAAGAAGATTCCTGCCAAGGTGATGTGGTATGCTCCTATAATACCACGGTTGAAATGTTTGTTCCAAAACAAAGAGCATGCCAAGGCGATGCGATGGCACAGAGAAGACCGTAAGAAAGACGGAAAGTTGAGAGTACCCGCTGTTGCAGTGGAAAAAAATCAAAAGAAAGTACGGGAAGGAGTTTGCAGATGACGCAAGGAATGTATGGTTTGGTCTAAGCGCAGATGGCATTAATCCTTTTGGGGAGCAGAGCAGCAACCATAGCACCTGGCATGTGACTCTATGTTTGTATAACCTTCCTCCTTGGTTGTGCATGAAGCGGAAGTTCATTATGATGCCAGTGCTCATCCAAGGCCCTAAGCAACCCGGCAACGACATTGATGTGTACCTAAGGCCATTAGTTGAAGAACTCTTACAACTGTGGAATGGAACAGGTGTACGTGCGTGGGATGAGCACATGGGGAAGAATTTGACCTAAAGGCGTTGCTGTTCGTGACCATCAATGATTGGACTGCTCTCAGTAACCTTTCAGGACAGACAAACAAGGGATACCGCGCATGCACGCACTGTTTGGACGATACCGACAGTATATATTTGGCTAATTGTAAGAAGAATGTGTACCTGGGACATCGTCGATTTCTTCCGAGCAGGCATCCCGTAAGAAAGAAAGGCAAGCATTTCAAAGGTGAGGAGGATCACCGGACGAAGCCTCGCCACCGTACTGGTGCTGATGTACATGATATGGTCAAGGATTTGAAGGTGGTCTTTGGAAAGGGTCCTGGTGGACAACCTGTTCCGAATGACGATGACGGACACGCACCCATGTGGAAGAAGAAATCTATATTTTGGGACCTGCCCTATTGGAAGGACCTAGAGGTCCGCTCCGCAATCGACGTGATGCACGTGATGAAGAATCTTTGTGTGACCCTGCTTGGCTTCTTGGGCGTGTATGGGAAGACAAAAGATACACCTGAGGCACGGGAGGACCAGCAACGTATGCACGGAAAAGACGGCATACATCAGGGTCATGCAAGCTACGCTCTTACCAAAGAAGAAAAGGAAATCTTCTTTGAATGCCTGCTTAGTATTAAGGTACCGTCTGGCTTCTCGTCGAATATAAAGGGAATAATAAACATGGCAGAGAAAAAGTTCCAGAACCTAAAGTCTCATGACTGCCACGTGATTATGACGCAACTGCTTCCGGTTGCATTGAGGGGGCTTCTATCGGAAAACGTTCGATTAGCCATTGTGAAGCTATGTGCATTTCTCAATGCAATCTCTCAGAAGGTAATCGATCCAGAAATCATACCAAGGTTAGAGAATGATTTGGTGCAATGTCTTTTCAGTTTCGAGTTGGTGTTCCCACCATCCTTCTTCAACATCATGACGCACGTCCTAGTTCACCTATGCGAAGAGATTAACGTTTTGGGTCCTGTATTTCTACACAATATGTTCCCCTTTGAGAGGTTCATGGGAGTATTAAAGAAATATGTTCATAACCGTGCTAGGCCAGAAGGAAGCATCTCCAAGGGCCATGAAAATGAGGAGGTCATTGAGTTTTGTATTGACTTTATTCCTGACCTTAAGCCGATTGATGTTCCTGAATCGCGGCATAAGGGCAGACTGGATGGAAAAGGCACGCTAGGAGGGGAACAAATAATATGTATGGACGGACATTCTCTCACTGAAGCACACTACACAGTTCTACAGAATTCCGCCTTGGTGGCTCCGTATATGGATGAACACAAGAATTTGCTACACTCCAAACACCCGGAGCGGTCTGGTGACTGGATTACACGTGAACAAACCAGGAGTTTCGCCAGCTGGTTGCAGACACGTACCATGCATGACACCTCTATTGAAGATGACCTGTACTTGCTGTCCCAGTTACCATCTTCGAATATAATGACTTTCAAAGGGTACGAGATAAATGGTAATACATTTTACATGATCGCCCAAGATAAGAAGAGCACCAACCAAAACAGTGGTGTCCGCTTTGATGCAGAAACCAAGACGGGAAAGGAAACATATTATGGTTATATACAAGACATATGGGAACTTGACTATCGACGTGGTTTGAAGGTCCCTTTGTTTCGGTGCAAATGGGTCAATATGACACGAGGCGGGGTAACGGAAGACCCGCAGTACGGAATGACAATGGTGGATCTCAACAATCTTGCGTATGCAGACGAACCATTCGTCCTAGCCCATGATGTGGCACAGGTTTTCTATGTGAAGGACATGTCTACCAAGCCAAGAAAAAGAAAAGATAAGGAAGCGAATGCATCGTACGATGAGCCAAAGCGGCACATAGTTCTTTCTGGGAAGAGAAACATCGTGGGAGTGGATGACAAGACAGGCATGTCAGAAGATTATGAAAAGTTTGATGAAATTGCTCCATTCACAGTGAATATTGACCCGAGCATCCCGTTAAATAATGAAGATTTTCCATGGTTACGGCGCAAAGGGACACACGCGAAGAAAAAGTTTCACACCCAAAGATCTGGGATGTGATCGGCTTCACTATCATCACTTTCTTCTGTGTTTCACACCCAGGAGGGAATCTCTGTAATAGTTAGGGTAGTTATGTGTTTTGGCATTTCAAACGCGAAGAAATTTTATGTGCAAACAAATTCTTTCATGCCTTTATTGATTTTTAAAGTTAAATTATTCACAAACTAGTGATTCACACTAATTTCAAATAATTCAAAATTTAAACTATTCAAATTTGAAAACTACGGGCACTAACAGAAAGTTTGTAATTTTTTGTACCTAAAGCAAAAGTATTCACAAAGAAACTCTAAATACACAAAAAAAGTCAAAAATAAATAAAGCAAAAAAAATAAAAAAAATAAAAGCCCGCCTACTGGGCCAGAGCGGCCTGCATATGACTAGAAACCCAACCTGTTGTTGGGCCAGGATGCAGGCCCGCAAAGGCCCAGTAGGCCCACAGGGCAGCACAGAACATGTAGGCCTAGTAGGCCTGCTTTGGAGAGGATCTCGAGAGAGGTACCGCACGGGGGGTTATAAACCAGTGCGGACGCCCCTCGGCTAGCGAGGCGTGGGACTAAACTTGCCGCACCGCACCTTGCCAGCGCACCCCCTTTAGTACCGGGTGGTGGCACCAACTGGTACTAAAGGGGGGGCCTTTAGTACCGGTTGGAGCCACCACCCCGTACTAAAGGGGGTGCGGTTCCCGCCGCTTGGCCTGGCCAAAACAGGCCTTTAGTACCGGTTGGTGGCTCCAACCGGTACTAAAGGTCCATCCTATATAATTAAACACTTCAAAAATTTCAGTTTCTCATCTGCTTCTTCTCCTCTGCCCCGTCGCCCGCCGCCCCCATCTCCATATCCCTCCTCGCCGTCCCCGTCATCGCCGCCCCGTCGTCACCGCCGCGCCGTCCCGGCCCGTCCCGCGTCGTCCCCGTCCCCGTCATCGCCGCCCCGTCCCTGTCATCGCCGCCCCAGCCCGTCCCCATCATCGCCGCCCCGTCCCTATCCCCGTCGTCGCCATCCTCGTCGTCGCCGCGCCCGTCGCCGTCCCCGTCGCCGCTCCCCGTCGCCTCTCGCCTCGCCGGTGAGCACACACACACATATACATTTTTTTAGTTTTTTAGTTATAGAAATAGTTATTAAAATGTTAGAAATTTTTCTTTTTTTAGTTATACAAATAGTTAGTTATATAGCATTGTTAGAAATGTTATAGAAATGTTAGAATTGTTAGAAATTTTTCTGTTTTTTAGTTATAGAAATAGTTATAAAAAAGTTAGAATTGTTAGAAATTTTTCTGTTTTTTAGTTATAGAAATAGTTATAAAAAAGTTAAAAAAAATTCTTTTTTTAGTTATAGAAATATTAGAAATGTTATACAAATGTTAGTTATATATATAGAAATGTTATAAATTTTTTTCTGTTTTTTAGTTATAGAAATATTAGAAATGTTATAGAAATGTTAGTTATATAGCATTGTTAGAAATGTTATAGGAATGTTAGTTATATAGAAATGTTAGAAATTTTAGTTATCAAAATCCAATCATTAAAAAAATGTTACTTTTTGCGGGCATATAGCTAGTATTTGTTCTCGACGATGCCCGACCCGCATCCTTGTCGTCGACCCGTCCGCGACGACGTCCGGCTGACCCATGTCCGGGACTGGGCTCCCGGGCTGGCACTAGGAGGTGCTGCCTGGAGGGGCGCGCCGCTTGATGAGGAACCCGGCCCCGGTCGTCGACCCTGATCTCGTTTGGTGGCGTTCGCGTGGGCCAGTTTCGGTGCGGAGGGAGCCGGCCCCGCCGGAGGTGGTACGTCGTCGTGTCAGGGAGGAGGACGAGCACGTCCATTACTACATGGTTGTGTTAGAGGGCGACAGGTTCTCCAATACCTGGCAGTTTCTTCAGGGATCTCACTTCAGCTATGATCCTGTGAGGGTTCCTTCTCTTTGGGTGTCCACCGCCCGCGCCGCATGATCCGACGATGTATTCGAGATTATATATTATTCAAGACGATGTATTTGAGATTATATCTATTATTCGAGACGATGTATTCGAGATTATATATATTATTCGAGACGACGTATTCGAGATTATATTCGATGATGCTTATTATGTACTATGATTGATTCAGTTTTTCCTTATTAATTGATTGCATCCATGCATTGTAATTTGAATATATTTCTTTTGGATTAGTTAAACAAAACCTATGGCGGACAATACCGGCAGAGAGGGAGAAGAGGCCCTGTTCAATATCATACGCAATCCTCGTGGGCCAGATGATGATCAGAATGAAGAAGATTATGACAGCTCCGAATATCTAAACAAAACCGGGGAGGATGATATGATATTCGATCGCGACGACCGAATTGATGAAGTCATGAACTATGAACATGACGAAGAAAATGTTGATCTTGAAACAACAAAGACCGGCGAGGTATATATATTTATATAAGCAGGCATCTGGTGATCATCACATGTTTTAAATGACTAGAAGATATATTAACGAATCGATCTTTCTTCTTTCAGCCATCCGGATCGAGCAAATCTTCAGGCAACAGGACGAAATGAGGCCCGAACAAAAAGTTGAAGGAGGGCGTAATGTACAATATCGAGGCAATCAGACCTAATGGCGAACCATTAGCGCCTAATAAGATTGCGGACAAGTTCATTCGTCAGTGCGGAGTTCTTGTGAAGGACCAACTCCCGATCTCCATTCAAGAATGGAGAGAGCCAGCAAAGCCACGTCCAGGAGTTACTTTTGTCGATGACAGACAAAAACATTTGCTTTGGGAAACGCTCATGTCACATTTCACCCTACCAGATCATTTCACAGATGCAGATGTGGAGAAAGTCAAGGATGCTGCTCTTAGGAAGATGGCGGTTGCATTCAAGAACCACAAGATGTGTGAATGGGCCAAGTACGTCAAGGGAGGAAGGAAGACTCCAGTATTCGAGGGAACACTAGAGAAGCAAAGTGCTCATTGGGACGATTTCGTGAAATTCAAGGATTCGGAATTATCTAAGGAACGGTCCAGAATAAACAAGGCCAATGCCGCAAAAAAGGATAAGTTCCATAAGCTGGGGCCAGGTGGCTACGCGGTGGGAATGCCTAAGTGGGATAAGTCTGAGAAAGAGATGCTGGATGCATGTGTCACTCTAGAAACATTGAGCTGGCCCCCCAGGTGCAGGACTTGGTTCTATGCGCATGGAGGGGAGTTGGACTCGAAGACAAGCAAAGTTTCGAAGAAGGCATGTCTGGCCGGAGCCTAAGATAAGCTACTTATTGCAATAGAAGAGGCTCGATCGGGGTTGTTCGAGCCCAACAGAGAGAACAATGAGCTTATGCGTGCCCTGGGAAATCCTGAACACCCGGGAAGAACATGAGGCATGGACGCTATTCCGTGGTATGAGGGGTTTTCGGACTGGAACGTCGACTACAGAACCCGTGCGAGAAAGAAGATTGCGGAGGAGAAGAAGAGGAAGATGGAGGAGGAGCAGAGGAAGCTAGACTATGAACGCCTTCAAGGCCTAGAATCAGCGCACGCGGACTTGGCAATCAAATTCCAGCGGCAGCAGGAGCAGATTGACTCACTTAGCCAGCAAAGGGGGTCTCAGCAGCTAGCGGATGATCCACCAATGGATAGCACCGTCTCATCCATGCCGAGAAGCAGCGTGGGTTCCGCCCCAGGTGACGCATTGCTGGATAGCTACCCAGTGGATGACATCATGGAGAACACTAACTGCGAGCTAAACTTCAAAATGAAGAACATATCCATGAAGGTGGCGGATGCCCTTGCTTTTACAAATCCCCCCGAGGCAACCTTCCATTGCAACCCGATTCCAGTGGGCTATGCTCGTGTCTTGGTTGATGAGGTGGTGGACCAATATTCGGGGCTAGAGCTTGACATTCCTGGAGGTGACGATGAGCACACACTAGGAGAGGCCAACCATCGTATCATCCTATGGAGAAAGGATTGCATCAGCTTTCAAAGGCCACCGACACCGCGTCATCCGACTCCTCGTCGCAGTCCGCCACCGAGTCAGCAGACTCCCGCTCCTCCAAGTCCACCAAGCGTCAGGCCACTCCTCCTCCAAGTCCGGCACAGCTTCAGGCCACTCCTCCTCCTCCAAGTCCGGCAAAGCGTCAGGCCACTCCTCCTTCAAGTCCGGCACAGCTTCAGGCCACTCCTCCTCCAACTCAGCCACGTCAGCCGTCTTCGCCGCCTCAGCAATCACGGAAGAGAGCCGCCTCAGCTATGGTGCGTAGCGGTACAAGTCGAGGTAGTACTGGAGGTACAGGCGGAGGCAAGCGATTTCAATATGGTCCAACCCTCGCGCCTCTTCCGCAGAGGCCTTATGACAAGTCCGAGGAGGAAAACGTAGCCATATCAAAGGCCGAGGTGGAAGCCCATTTTGCACCGAAACCGCCACCGCCGCCAAGGGAGAAAGTGCCTGTGGAAAAGATTGACCACTTCATTCGTATGGCTAGACCACCAGCTCCCAAGCCTGTTGACACAGAATATGAGCGCCACATCAAGAAGTTAAATCGAGCACATCTACAGAAAGAGGCGAGCTCGAGCTCGAGAAAATCAGCTGGCAAAAGGAGCGGTAAAACCGTTCCCCAGCTGGGAGAACAGGCGGCGCAATTAATCCCCCCGCTTGTTGTGCCAACAACACATGAGAGTAGGCGCGCCCAATATTATTGTGGGCAAACCGTTAACGTTCCCGGGGTGGGCGATGTGGTAATAACCGAGGAGCATATTGCGTAGGCTGAATCGATCGGGATCACTGTTGGACAACTCCTCGATATCGAGCCCATGTCTCCGACTAGAGAGGAGGAAATAAAACAGAAATATGCCCGGGGCCAACCTTTGGTCGAGCCAGAGGAGGTCAATAAGCTCCCAACGAGAATGTATGAATTGCATCAATAGTACATGGACATTACCAAGATTTCCAATCGAGAGTCCCTCATGGTGAATGTCAACAAGGAGCATTACTACCATGAAAAAGCTGTGACCATTGAGTATTCAGAACTATTTCAGCTATACAATAAAGACACACTCGACAAATCTATCGTCAGTTGCTATTGTCTGTAAGTGATTTATTTCTGTAATTTAAGTCTCAAGCTAGCTGTAGTGATCATTTTGATCAATCATTACCTGTAATTATCCTCACTATATTCTTTTCTGTGGTATTATGCAGGATGAAGATTTATGAAATGAAAAAAGGTGGACGCTATGGCATTGGGTTCGTTGACCCAAATACCATTAATGAATACACATGGAAAATAGATCCATATCACGAAAAAAGTGTAGAGGAAAGCATGCTACAGTTCTTCAAGGAACTCAAATACAATGAAGATATACTACTTCCTTACAACTTCCAGTGAGTCACACTGTCTTGTACTACAAATTCTGTTTTTCCCTACTAGCTATAGCTACATGTTTTTGCTTACATATGCCCGCTTAATTAAGCATGCAAACGTGTGTGCATGCAGATTTCACTGGATCTTGTTAATCATTAAAGTTGATGAAGGAACAACTGAAGTACTAGACTCACTACTTAAGAAAGCAAGTGACTACACCATCGTGAAGGGGATAGTCAACAGGTAATTTCAATCATTATTCAGCCTATTTAATTAGTTCGGCCTATTTAATTAGTAGCGGGCAGGGCTTGGGCAAAGTTCATCAGGGCCACTCCAGGCCCATGGAAACAAAATCTGAAATGGTATCGACCCAAGGTAAGTAATTAAGTAGTACTAGCTAGCTGCCATCTCTTTAATTATCATGCTTGATTAATTATTATCTGATCAAATTCCATTATCGTAAAGGCCCTGAAGCAGGCGCTGGGAAATAATCTATGTGCATACTACGTTTGCGAGAACATTCGCATGATGGCGTCCGAAAGGAGCAAATCTCAAAGACAGGAGTGGGTACGATATCGATTGTCAGAACACTATTCACAATTTTTACACCATTATCGATATCTAGTCACACAACTAATACACATGCATATTGATCTCCTTCTTAACAGTTCAAAGAGGTGCGGGACAAGCTCCTAGCACAGGACCGCATAGAAGCAATTCAAGAGGAAATAGCGGGATTTTTGCTCGACCAGGTCCTAGATCCCAAAGGAGAATACTATTACCTGCTACCGCCCCCATGAACCACTTCCAGTTGTTATCGTGCTCCGAAGGCACCAATTAGCTAGGCTAATGCCACTGGCTCCGAAGACACCAATTAGGAGAAATTGTATATATATATATATATATATATATATATCTGGGCTATTCTGTTACGCGTAACAGAATATTATTCTGTTACCCTTTTTGAACTGACGTGGTTCACAGTTTGGACTGACGTGTTTTTCAACAAGAACTGATCTTCCTGCGTGCACGATGGACGGAAACAGGGGATGCAACGTGGAGCTTCCGGTCGTTCCCCGGCGCGATGTTGCGGGCCATTCGTTGCTAGAGGAGACATGTAAGGGGTTCCGCACGTCCACGCGCTCAGCTGGATGAGTTTTGCGATCTGTAGTCACCGGAGGTGACGGCGTGGGCATTTTGGCGGCGGACGTGATTTTGGGCGTCAGTGTTTACTGTGGTGTTCGTGGGCCTCAATTTACGTCGTGTTTCTCGTTTTTGATGTGAGAATTATCGGTATGTTATAGTTTTTTGAGATTTTTTTCATCTGTAATTTATGATTACAAGTTTTTGTGTTCTTGGTCGTTTTCCACGCCCGCCATGGAAATCTGTTCTTCTTTTTCTGTTGTTTTACTCTCGAATTGGTGTTGTAGGAAGAGATATAAGGACTGTATGAAAAGATTTACGTTGTCAATTTTGCTTTTTTGAGTTGTTTCTACCCCGGATTCCCATGTTGTTTTGTCGTTGGCGGAGGTTGTGTATGGCGGCTAACTATAAGCTGCGATTTCGGGTAATCTGGTCAAACTGTGTAATTAAGTTGCGTGTTTTTCAGTGTTGTTTTGAATTGATGCCCGTATGTGTAGTTGGACTGCTGCCGTGTCAAAGTTTTGTTACTGTGTGTTGACATGGGAGCCGCACCGATGGCTCTGCACTTTGATTATAAAGCCCGAGCCCTCTGTCAGTTTCATTCTACGAGCTGCAACCAAATAAAAGGGAGATGGATCCTGAGCTGGGAGAGGTTACAGAGGAGGAGGGGGACGCCATAGATGTTAGGGCTGCAGTAGCGGAGCAGAGGAGGAGGAGGAGGCGCAGGCGCAGGCGCAGGCAGATGGCCCGACGTGCTGCCGAGGAGGAACTGGAGGCAAAGTTCAACAGACGACTTGCGCGTGAGGTGATGGATACTTGCAACTCCAATGAATTGGAGCTTCTTTTCCCAGAGGGCAGGGGAAGGAACCATATTCAGATCATTAGTTGGGCTAGGGCGAGAGCAGCCATGGCTCCACATCCATCCACCAAGGCAAAATGGCGTCGTTTCTTTGATCGTTATGGTTGAAGTAGTGAATATTATGTTTTTAAGATTTTTGTTGTGAGGGAGCAGATGTTCGAATGACTAAATGAATTCAACTTTGTTTTTGTCTCTGAATGTGTTGTTTTGTCTGCATATGTTCGACATGTGCACCTTTGAACTGCTTGGTTTTCTCAAGTTGAACTGATTTGCGGTCAAATGTTGGATGGCTTGTGTAATAACTATTTCCTACCAGCTGGCTGCCCATCTGCCTATTTATTATTTTTATAATCTGCGAGTGTCCCTTACTATAAACGTTATCCATCTATGTGTGGTGTGTGGCCAAGTCTTCCCCCTCCCTTTTATTCATTCTTCCAGAATCAGATCTAGGTTCCTCTCTCTTCTCTTCATTGCCTTTTTCCCTGTTCCTGTGTGTTGATGGAGGATTGTTCATGCGGATGCCTGGTAAAGATGGCGCGCATAGCTGACGGATGTGTGTACGAGTCTGTTTTGGAGCTCACTCAGACTCAGCGGCGTGGGCAACTTTCTTGTTTGTTGTACGGCAACCATGGGTTTCGTACACCCTATGTTTGTCGCCTGACGGATGGTGACTTGAAGGAATCATGGGTATGTGTTTCTATTCGTTTTGTTTTCTACTTTCTTGTTGGTTTCTGTTCGAAACCCATGGACTGGATCTGCAGTTTTGTCTTATGAATAGCTTGTCTGTATTTTTTAAAATTTGGTTTTGTTGGATTTTAATAGTAGGGATTTATGTGTGTATTTGTTCATTACTTAACAGTATTTAAACCATTTTTTGTATAATCCCTGATCTGTCTATGAATAGATGTTTTTACTGTAGGTGTATTGATATGTGTATTTTTTCAGTTTAATCATTTCACATGTCTAGTTAGTTTTGTGTTATTGTTTTGGTTCAGATTTTTTTCATTTTAGTTTGTTATGCAAATCGTTCCTATATCTGTGTAAAAATTCAGTTTTGTCAGGTGTTCATTTTGTTTTGTACTCCCATGTCCATTTTCAGAAAATGTCACCCAGGATCAGGATTGTTGCTCCTAGTTCCGGTGTTCTGAAGATGGAGACTTCAGACAAGAATGGGTATCAGTTGATGGATGTCGCCTACCACATCGACCTTGATGGTTGCATCAACCTAAGTACTGGGTGGAAGGAGTTTGCGGCTGAGTCTGGATTTGAGGATGGTGATGGTTATGTTCTTGAGAGAAGACGACTCTCTGACATTTAGAATTTATGTGCTGTAGGTTTAAATGTGGCAAATGACGCCGACTTTGAGATTTGTGTATGGTTGATTATGTTGCAGTATTTTTTCTTTTAAAACATTTTGCATGTGAGATGGTTGAATTGTATGGTTTTATCAGAATGGTATGGAACTAGTTATGTAATGTTTTTCCTATTGTTCTGCTCAATTATAAGTGTTTTATTTATACATTCTTTTATATTAGTACTGGAACATTTTCTATAGTTGAACTGATGGGCATCCTTTGTTTTGGCTGGTATATTTTTCATGTTCATAACTCGGAGACGGTGCTATACGCTGATGATTTTTTTAGAACCCTTTTTTGTTATTGAGTTTGCTGAACTTACATTCTGTTAATGATAGTACTGCTCTATTTTAGGGTGTCAATTACCAATCAAATTTGTTTGTTGTATAATATATTTTTCTTACTTTTTTACATGAATTTTGGAGCACGTTTTTTTCTTTTTTATAGATGAATAATGATAGTTTTGGTATTTTATAAAATAAAAAAAATAATCTTCACTGCACAGTACTTTCTTTTTATTTATGTACTTGAACCTTATGAATTGTAGTAGTTGAAATTTTTTGTAAATTCGTTTCTGAAATTTTTATTTACAGTCTTATATATATATATATATATTTTACTTCTTACCATTAAGATGTGTTTGAACTTTTTCACAATATTTTTGTTTATTAACTGATTTTTCTTGTGAGTTTTTTTTAAAATTATTTTCATTTTTTATTTTTTTTCGTGCGTGATCTACTGGATTTTTGTAATGGGGCAAAGTACTTTGTTGGGCCATCGGCCTGGGTCATTGTATTCGGCCCGGATAGCTTCTCTCGCGCGGCTGTGCAGCACGGCGTGCGCGTGAGCTATGTGTTTAGTCCCACCTCGCTAGTCGAGGGGGCTCTAGACTTGTTTATAAGCGCAGCCGACGCTCACTAGTCGAACTCCTCTGAACACTTACGTGAGCGCTTATACACGGCGCTCTCTCTCTCTCTCTTGACCTGTGGGCCCTGGACGGCAGGCCCTGCGGGTATGCGGATTACTAGGGATTCGCCCACGGGCTCGAGTTCAAGTATCTAGCATTGTCAGGGCCTGCGCCTGTCCTTGGGCGGTCAATTTTTTTTGTTTTTCTGGATCTAGTACTTGACTACACCAGTAACTTGGATTGGTACTTTTTTGTCCTTGTGCTGTCAATTTTTTCTTTTTATTTTTTTTGTTTGTTTGAATATAGTACTGTGGCATGACTTGCCCCCGCACCGAACCGTACCGAGGGGCATAGTTGTACTGACACATCTTCCTTGTATGGACTTTGCCCCATTATCTATCTTAGGGGTGTGGGTGCGTGGGGTGGGGTGGGTGGAAACAGAATAACCGCACTGCGCCTGTCAAACGAGCACACTGCCGCGTTAGCGCGAGGCCGAGCCGGGGGGGAGGGGGTCGGGTCAGGACCCCCCCCCCTCCCCCATTCCGGCGAGGCCGAGCCAGGAACGAGCCACAGCAGGCGACGAAGCGGCGTGCCGCGGCGTCGCATGCGGAGGCGAGTCCGTAACATGACTTGCTCCATTATCTTATCTTTATTTTTTAGGGGAAAAACATCACCGTTATGAATTGTTTTTTCATTTGTACTTTTTTGATAATTTTTTGTACTATTGTGAGTTATTATTTGTACTTTAGCCGTTTGTTTTCACCATCTATATTAAATTTTTTTATTTGTATTTGATTTTTGGTATTATCTTTTGTAACTGGCTAGAGATAGTGGGCTTCGCCATGGTTGTGGGCTTTAGGCGTCCGTTTTCTCCCAATCATCTTTTAACCCTCCCACTCCTCTCCCGTCCCCAAATCGATTCCGTCTTCGTTCCCCTCTTCTTCTCTTCTCGGAGCGGGAGTTGTTACTCCTGTTTCGCCGCGGCAGCGTCGGCCGGAGGGCTCAACCCCAGGGGTGGAGGTCCGGGTGCTCTTTTTTGTTCTTTTTGCTCTGCCATTGACTTTGCTTGCGTCCTCTTATGTTCAGATTTTCTCTCTATTTGTAATCTCTTGCTCTCTTTGCTGTCACAGGCTGCACTCGCTAGGGTTCCTTTGCTGTTGAACGAGCGTTTGGCGGCAGTTATACTGGATTGCGTGGCGGATTTTGTGTTTGCTGGTAAGAGTTTTGCTTTTGTATGGCGTGCTTCGTTTCTGAAATAGTTCAAATCCCTAATTTTTGTTCATGTGTCTTGCAGATCTGGTTCAGCCAATTTTAGGACTGTAGATCTCAATGGGTACATCATCCAGTCCGGACAAATTGAATGCAGGTGATTTTCCCTGTATTTTTGGATGATGTTTTAATAGATCTGGTTTTTATGTTGTACAGTTGTTGTCTTATCGACTTTATAAGTTGTATGTATTTTGATATGTGTTAATTTTGTCCTGGATTGTATGGCGTGTATGGTTTTGGCAGTTGATGCAACGTGTAGACAGGATGTAGTACTTATCACCATGTGTATTTTGAATTGTTGTCCTGGCATTTGAATAGGTTGTAGTAGTCAATGAAGAACTAGTATGGTGTTGAAAGAGTTGTGTTTTTTGAAGTTTGTTCTGCAGGTGGTGGGTTCATATTTGTTTTATTCGGTGAACTTGTAGTGTTCACATAGTTGAACTGATTGATTGTTCTTGTACTTTTTTTGCTAATTATGATGTTGTTGCAAATGTTGGAGAGCCGGTGCCTCCTGATTCTCACAAATCAGAACGCTTTCAAGATCTTGTGAATGTTATTTTTGAGACATCAAATCCTCTAGAAGAACTTGCGAATGTTGCTAGTGTTTCCCTTATATTTGCTCTATTTTTATCAGCCTTTAATACATATATATGCTTAGTTACATCAGTTGTTGCGTTTTGTTTTGTGTCTGATGCAATGCGCTTTATTTATCTTTTGTGTCTGCAATGTTAATTGTGTTTTAATTTTTTATGTGCGTGGTTATGTTATTGGTTTATGCAGTTAATGACAGCCATGGTGTTCCAGAGGACATTGCTGATGTTGTTAAATATATTAATGATTGAATGTATTCACTTAACGTTGATGATGGTGATGGCAGCTTGCAGTTGTCTGTTACTCAGTCTCAAAGTGTTGATGGCACTGAGCCTGTTACCCAAGCTGAGGATGTTCCTATGCAGTTACGGCTCGAGGATGAAAGGATAAGAAAGAAGAAGTATGAATTCCAGAAGAGAAAGGAATTGGAACAGCATCAAAAGGCTGCCTGTGTGCCAGAAAGTGATGTTGATGTCGCTCAAGCTCCTAAATGTGTAGGCGACGAAGGTGGTGACGCGGGTTTTTCAACTGTTCATGTCAGATCTCATGGAAGTGGCATGCCTGTGAAGACAAACTTGATGCAAACTCGTTTGACGCAAGTGTTTGATCGTGATGGAGTTAAGGAGAAGAAAGCTGTTTTGAAGAGGAAGATGTCAGATCGAAATCCTGATGGCACACAGAGGCGTAGTCCACGTGTGAAAGCTGTTTCCCAACCTGGTAATAGCAAAGCTGATGCGGATAGTTTTGCTGTGAAAATTGGTCCAAGCAAACTTGGTGGCTCCTCTGTTCGTCGGAGTCCACGAGGTTTGACAAATAAGAAGCCTTCTTCATCTCCTCTTCAAGAGCGGTCTTTGTTGAAAGAAAATAAGAAGCGTAAAGTTCATCCTGCAAAAGTGAACAAAGGTGCGAAGAAGCGTGCTCGCGTTGAAGCTGAAGATTCTGCATCTGAACAAGATGATATTGAAGTTGATTCAGAAGATGAATTTGCAGTGGTATGTGTTTTGTACTGCATGTGTCTTGCTAGTTGTACTTGCAATGATTTAATTGTGTTTGGGCTGGTATGCTGGCCAGGTGAGGCTAGTCATTGTTTTGCATCTATTTTGATTATGGTACTTATGTTGTTTTAATAGTTGAACTTGTGCAAACTTTTCTTTGTTTTACTTGCCTTCATATGCTTGTTTTGTTTCCTCTATTCATTGTTTGCAGTGGTATGTGTTTTGTTGTGCATGTGACTTACTAATTGTAATTGTAATGATTTAATTTGTGTTTGGGGTGGTATGCTGGCCAGGTGAGGCTTGTCATTGTATTGATTAATTGAGGGTGGTACTGATGTTGTTTTAATAGTTGAACTTGTGCAATCTTTTTTTACTTACATTCGTATGCTTGTCTTGTTTTCTATATTCATTGTTTGCAGTGGTTTGTGTTTTGTACTGCATGTGACTTACTAGTTGTACTTGCAATGATTTAATTGTGTTTCGGCTGGTATTGCGGCCAGGTTAGGCTGATCATTGTTTGCATCAATTGAGGGGTGGTACTGATGTTGTTTTAATAGTTGAACTTGTGCAATCTTTTCTTTTTCTTTTTACTTGCATTCATATGCTTTTGTTGTTTTCTATATTCATTTTTTTAAGGTGTGGATTTTTTGTTTTCATTTACAGCCTATTAGCGTCATGAGTCCGGTCAAGCCGGTGGGAGGCAATGCCGGAAAAGTTGCCTTGGATGAAGGTGACCAACGGAAATTGAACTTAACTGTGCGATGTTCGTTGAGAGAGGTTGAAGATTGTGCTAAATTGCTCGAGAGTCGGCATGTGGCTAGGGTTCATGCATCTGGTTTTGGTTCTATCTTCAGGTGGAGGGTGAAGTCTAACATTTCCCGCCCTCTGATGGGAGTTTTGTACCTGAGGATAGATTGTGATACAATGACTCTTGACATGGGTGAGGCTAATAAGAAGCTTCGCATCACTAGCAATGGTATACAACAATTATTTGGTTTCCCTCGTGGTGGTCGTTCTGCGCCAAGGCCGTCAGAGGACGGATATGATGACGCTCTGATGAAGTGAAGATCGGAGCTTGACATTAGCAAGGACAAAGATATCAAGACAAAGGATTTGAGGAATAAGCTCAAGGTGCTCGTCAAGGATCCTAGAAAAGATGACCTTGCTCTGAAAGTGTTCTTCATTATTGTGTTTATGAAGGTTGTGTTGCCTGGATCTGCCCCGCGTGTTTCCAGAGAGGCAGCAATGTTTGAGGGTCTCGTCTTTGAGGACATGGCTAATATGGATTATTGCCTACTGATGGTTGATGAGCTTAGAAGGGCTGTTGCCAAGTACCAAAGTGGTCATACCATGGGGAAGGCAATCACAGGCTGTGCCATAGGGCCTGTACTAATGTACCTTGACTGCCTTATCCATGGCAAAACTGCAGAGCCTGACATGCGAGTCCCCCGCATATGTTACATGGGTCCTGCCAAGCTTTCTGATCTGGTTGATGCATATTTGATAAAAAAAAAAGCAATGCAGATCCAAAGACTTGGGTGTTTGGGAAGCTTCCGGTGAGTTTTGTTTGTTTTGTCTCTTGCAGACCTTTTTTTATTTTTAGGTATAGCTATTTTTTGCTGTAGTGGACATGTGTACTGTAGAGTTGTCTGTTTATATTTTGTATGGTTTAGGTATGGATTTTTAGTACTGTTGTTTCGTGTTTGGTTGAACTGAATAACTTTGTTCAACTGGCCTGTTGGTAAATACTAACAAATTGGCAATGATAGTTAAAGTTTTATTAGTGGTGTTGATTTTAAATCTGTTAATATCATGATTTATTTTTCCCTATGTGTTGCGTTGATTGATTAACTATTTTTCCCTTTTGTTTGTAGTGGAAAACTCAAGAGGAGGTTCTTTTTTCCGAGTGTATAAATGGCCAGTCCTGGAGATGCCATCGTCTCAGGTTCCGAAGTTTTCATCTCTGCCCAATGAGTTGAGGGATGGACGTGGTGTTGAGGGTGCTGGTTATGCCCCCCTGGCCCTAGTAATGCTAGTGCTTCACAGAGGCAGGGTTTTGGTATTGATGTTGCTGTTTCAGCATTGGAGCGTGCTGAGCATATCTTAAGTAATGTGTGTTCTGAGCTACAAAAGGTCCCAACGACAGTTGAGCGTTTGAGCTGTATCAATGGTATCCTTCCTGAAGGTCATCAATTTAACGATGAGGAATCTGTTGACTACATTGAGATGGAGAGAATTTTAATCGGTGATATGCGCGACAGTGCCGCTAATCTAGTTCAGAGCTCGGTTCGCCTGTTGAACAACATGAAGCATTTCAGAACTATGCAAAACTCTCGCTGCAAGCCATATGAAGAAAGTGCAAATGTTGTTATCAAGCAGTTTGAGCAGGATGAGGCTGTTGCCACCGACAGCAGGGCTGGTGATGGTACTGAGGCTAATGTTTTTGACCACGAAACGAATGATGTTGGCTTTGAGCGTCCTGATGTTGATGTGAGTCAGTCCTTGGTGTTTTGCAATTTTTATGTTGTTGTCCGGATGTCAGTGTTGTAGTTGAACTTCCTCATGTTCATCTATTTTATTGATAATTTTCTTTCATGCAGTTTGATCACGATGAGGCTGCTGGCACCGACAGCAGGGCTGATGATGGTACTGAGGCTAATGTTTCTGATCAGCGTACGAACGATGTTGGCTCGCAGCACCCTGTTGTTGATGTGAGTCAGTCCTCATTGTTTGTATCTTTTTACTATGTTGTTCTGCTGTCAGTATTGTAGTTGAACTTCCTGATCTACATCTATTTATTAATTTTTCTTTTCATGCAGGAGACCAGTCATAATGTTGAGGCTGCTGTTGACGGTGGAGTTAATGATCTATCCACTGATAAGTGCAAGGTTATTTTTATTTTCATTGTGTTTATTAATATTTTCTTAAAATTTCATGCGCACCGATGTGTCTTGCTTGTTCATTTTTCTATCCCACACCGTTTATTGTTGCTCATAATAGCATTGTTTTTTTGTCTCATTACATTTGAATCAAGGTCCTATTGTTGGCGATGAGCCTTGTTTGCCTGTTAGTGATGTCGCTTTGAATGTTAGCAGCAGCAAGTTCGATGATGTTGCTGTGAATGCTTCCAAGGTTTATTTTTCTGTGCACCTATTGGTAGGTTATTTTTTATTGTTAGTTTTGTTCATATTATTTACTTTTTTGAATTTTTATTTTCATCAGATTACTATTGTTGAGCGTGAGGTTGTCCTTAGTGGTGGAGATGATGCTCATGATGTTCCATTGAGTAGTGGGTGCAATGTTGGTACCAAAGTTGCTGATGAGGATGCTGGTGCTGCCAGCATACTTGATGCCAAATCGCCTGGTGTTGGTATTGCTGGGAATGAAAATGTTTCTGGTTGTGAAGATTTGCCGCCGGAGAATTTCCCACCTGGAGGTCTTGATTACGGTGATGCATTGCAATATGCTTCTAGCGTCGAGGAGGTGCCATCCGAGGATGATGATTTGCTTCTGTCAATTTCTTCTGACCCCTTGATGCAGGAGGCGCTCTTGTCGTCCCAGGATTTTCTTTCTACAGACCCTAAAAGCGCATCAATATTGGTGTCCTCTCAAGATGTCCCATCGTCAAACCCTGAAGCTGGAGGCATAATGATCTCATCACAGGAAATACCGTCGTCGTCAAACCCTGATAGTCCAGGTAAGGACTTGTAAATGGGGTGTACTTCTCAATTTTGGCATTTTGGACATGTTCTCTTGTAGTTGTTGAACTTATTATTTTTCATCATTTTCTGCAAGCAGAAAGTGGTAATGTTGTTAAGGTTGATACGTTTTTCTTCGCTGTTACGAGGTTGCGGATGAACCGTACGAAATGGTTAGTTTGGGATTTTGCCCGTACCATTTTTTGTCTCTTTTTCTTTCTCTAGTTTGATTATTATTGTTGTTGCAGTAGTTTTAATTCATGTAATCTTTTGTGTTTTTCTAGTCACAAGCCGATGTTTCAAAATAAAGAATGTGATGCCAGTGTTGGTTCTATTGCTAAAGCGTTTGTCCCCACTGGCACGCTCAACTCAGACAGTGCTGATGTTGTTTCATATTCTCTACGTCAAAAGTACCGAGACACTGACAAGTTGATAGTTCCCAGATGGGTGACGGTCAGTATTTTGCTTTTTTGTAAATAGGATGATAACTTGTTTTGCCAATTTTCTAACTATTGTTGTTCTTTTTGTACAACAGACCAAGATCCATGATGGAAATATTGATTCCAATGTGCTAAATTGGTTCACAAGATCAGGTGCTGATGGTTTTGACCAAGTAGGTGAACTTGGACTTTTTGTACTCATTAACTATAACTGTCATGTTTTCTTTGCAGTTTTGGGAGGTGTGGGGAATGAACTAGATCTGTGCTTCTTTTATTAAAGCTGTACTTATTGTTGCAAGGGAATTGAACTAATATGATTGTTCCTCAATTTTGGGCGGTGGATATAATTTCTTTATGATTATTTCATTTTTTGTTTGTACTTATGAATTTCAATTTCCCTCTTTTATTTTATTGTTTGGTAAATTCATTTTTCCTCTGCGATTTTTTTAGCTTCTTTTCCCTACATTTGATTCGCCGTCATTTGTGGCTACCATGAAGCCTAGTGAAGTATCTGGGCATTGGTGCTTGGTTGTTCTGAATTTGAAGTTCCGTCGTTTCAAGTGTCTTGATTCACTCCGTGATGAAACCTGGGGTGATGCAGTTAGATTCTTAAGGAATATGACAGATAATATAAAGAAGCTTTGGAGGGAGTCCAGTGTAGACAGGGCCAAACCGTTCTCACCGGCGCATATTGATGGTTTCTCTTGCGAGTTTGTGCGGGTGCCTCGGCAGGAAAACACGTGAGTATCCGTTTTTAATGATTTTTGCTGGTTGTTTTTGTTGCTGGAGGATGTCGTTCCTGTATTTTTTGGATTTTGTGTTGTACCATTTTTTTGATTTTTCCTTTGTTTACAGGCATGATTGTGGATTCTTTATGCTACAAAACTGCAAGACCTATTATTGCCGGGAGGATGGTGTAATTGAAATGGCCGATTACAGCTATGAAGACATTTTGGACATTAGGAAGACTTTGTTGTATACCTGCGCAACTAGCGATGTGTTTGATGTTGACTTCCGGGGTTTGTTTGGCATCGAACCCTGTACGTGTGCATGGACTTTTGTAATTTTTTTGCAGCTTGTACTTCTCTATTAGTACTTTCATGAAATATGTATTTGAACTTACGCTTTGTGCGGTCTTGTTTTTTTCAGGTGAGTGGCTGGATCTTGGTGAGCATGACTACAGGTTCTTTGGTAGCCAGTTCTTGGAGCTCGAGCGCGTAGCTATTGATCTTAGCTAGGGGCGTTCTCCCGAAAAGAAAAGATCTGGTGTTATGAAGGGGCGGTTGGGAGCTCTGAGAGGTTTTACGGCTGCTTGTGCAGATAGCCCTACTACACCCAAGAATCCCATTGTGGAATTGATAGACAGTGATGATGATGTGTTTGACAAGATTGCTGGCGTTGGAAGAGTCATGAGGAGCGCTGCTGCCAAAGGTTTATCTCCCCTTGCTGGAATAGTGGCTCGTAGAGCTGGTGGTGCTAGGAAAGATCCCGCTTTGGATTCTGGCAATGTTGTAAGCATGAAGCATGCGCCCAGAGCTCCTATAAAGTTTTGCTCCCCTGTGCAGCAGTTTCACCCTTATAAATCCCCTCACCTGGACAAGGCTCGCAGGTTGTATAATCTGTTGCTTAGTAATGAATGGCGTGAGAAGTATGGCGAGTGAGTATCTCTCATTATTTTTTCCTCTTCCTTTTCTTCTGTTGTTTGTAACTGCTAGATAAATATGGCCTGAACTGTTCCTTTTTATACAACTCGAACTGCTATGAATGCCTTATCTTGCTTCAACTTCTTTTTGTTCTTGTGTGTGCTGCAGGAATACATTCTCAATGATACCTCAGCCTGATGGAAACGTAACTAACTTCATTGGGAATCGCATCTGGGAAGTTTTTTCACCTGGGCAAATGATGGAGGGTGATGTAATTGACTTCCTCATTGATGATTGGAAGCAAGATCCCGATAGAAATGCTGATTTCGCATCTGGGAAAAGGATATTGCTGAGTCCATATTTCATCACGGTAATCAATTAGATCGGTTTCTTTATGTTGAACAAGACTGTCTATTGTTTTTACGATTTTTAATAATACTTTGCTTGTTGATTCTTTTTCCGCTGTCTATTTTCTATTTTGGCTTTTTTGCAGGTTGTGCTTGACTGTTCGTTTTACGAGGATGAAAATAAAGTGTTTAATGTGGAGAGTGCAGCAAGAGATTTCAAGAGCTATGTTAAAGCTAATGAAGACTTGCTCAGTGCCGACCTTGTGAGATCTACTAGCTGATTTTTGGTTTTTATTTGTTTGTTGTGATGCTGGTTTTTACTTTGAATATTTAACATCTCTTTTTTGGTCATTTGTTTTTAGATCATGATGCCTCTATTCAAGCCTATGGTTTTATCAAAGGATAGGAAAGTGAGCCACTATTCCTTATATGTCATCAATCGGTACCGAAGTAGCGTTGACATCCTTGACTCTTTACCTTATCTGAAGAACCACCGTCCTTCGAAGAACACCTATCACAAAGACTGCGAGAAGATTGTGAGTGACATTTATTATCTGTACTAGATTAATATTTCTGCATCTTTGTTTCTGCTGTTTCTGAGACCTAAAACTGTGTGGGTTGTTTTGTTTTTTTACAGATTTCTAGATTGGTCAAGGTAATGAAGCCTGTGTATGGTGATGCTCAGTACAATGCGAGCAAGCAGCCCAATTGGGAGCTGTTTGCAAAGAAACCAACGTTTGTCAAGGTTCCACTTCAAGGGCCGAATGAATGTGGCCATTATACTCTGAAGTATGCGGGATGCTATGATGGTGAAAAGATCGTTGAGAACATTCGAGATAATGACGTGGGTTTCTTGTTGAGCTTTTCACTTTCTGTTTTTGGCTTATTGTGCATCCTTTTTTATGTGTCATGATTTTTGATAATTTGTTTTATTGTTTTGCAGCCACGCATTGTTGATTGGAACGCTGAGGATCTGTATAGAGTTGTGTTCAACCGTAATAACCATATTATGGTGATGGAGCTTCCCAAGGAGTTTCAGGCTTTGGCTCCTGATGCAAAGGATAAATGGTCATCATTTGCATAGTGAATTGGATAGTTGTGTGATATATCTCTTGAAAACATTGTAGGCTCTATTTTGTAGTGTTTGATGTCTTGTTGAACACTATGTAATAACTAGTATATTTTGTGTTGTGTTTTAAGTGTGGCATTGTTTCATCGGGAATTCGTTTTGGTTAAGTTTTTTTTGTACTGAAGACTTATATAGTAGTTGAACTGAAAACAATTTTTTTCCAAGTGTATTTTTGAGTTGTTGCTCAGAAAGTGAGATCTATTTTATTTTTATGTGATTCCATCCTAACTTGGACCTTTATAGTTTATGTACTCTCGTTTTCTTGTACTTATGATATAGTTCTGTTAGTACTGATTTGAAGTCTCATTCAGCGTAAGGCTTTCAAAATTTTAGTGCCAAATTTCTTTTTGAACTTCTTGAACTTTAGTAGTTGAACTTCATAGTAAGAGTTAAAGTACTGGTTTAAATTAGCTACATTTAAGAGATATTCCTATTAAGTTCAAAACTATTTCTTTCTCAATGCATTAATTGGTATCATCATAGCACTTACCGAGTAAACTTAGTTGTACTAAAAATAACTTTAGTTCTGATCGAGAAATTGACGACAGTGTTTTGGTAAACGACGGTGTTTTGTGAAATGCTTCCTCATTGTGTGCTGATTCAACTGAGACTACAAGGTTATTTTTTAGTTGACGCAGCAGGATAACCACTATGTATTGTTCAGTCTTGAGCTTCTCCTAACTGTCCCCGAATGTTGTGCCTTGCTGGCGCTCTTTCCAGGTTGAGCCTTGGCAGCTTCATCGTCAGTTTCAGTTTCCTCGCCCCCGACACTGTCATCTTCATTGTCTTCGTCTAATTGGCCGTCATTCTCATCAAACTCTTATTCTTCATCGTCTTCATTTGATTGCTTGGAACTCTGTACCTTGCCCTATTTATGTTCAGCTCCACTGACCTCCTTACCCACTTTGCACGTGCAGGCATTATGTCCGTCAGTTCCGCCACACTTGCGGCAAGTGTAGCTGTTACGTGTGTTGTCTCCATTGGTAGAAAGCTGGGTGGCTCCAATCTGCTTGTTCTTGTTGACAGTGGCATCTGTGCAGAGTGGGCATGTGCGGTAGTTATGGTTGCTCACGGCGTTGCAGAATCCGCATGCCCTTACCCCGAGGGGTTTGCCGTCCGGGCCAAATTCCACGCGCTTGATGGGGCGTGGTGTCTTTTTGGCTGCTGCTTGCGTCTTGCTCTTCCTCCCCTTTGTGTTTGAGAATATTGGGGGTTTAATCACCCTTTCCTGCTGCTGCTGGTAGGATGTGCTATTGTCATGTCGTTCGCCTACAGCACCATCAAGCTCATGATCTCGCATGTGAGTTTGTCGGTGCTCTTGAGTGTGCACACGGGCAAGCTCCGGTTGCTGCTACTCCTCTTCCTCGTTCTCAAACGGGTCAATAGCTCCCATATGGTTCATCTCGGACAACATTGTAGCAATATCCTGCTCAATGGCTTCATTGTCCGCGACACCTCCATTTTCAGCAGAATGCATGGCGTCGAGTTCTTGTTCAAGTTTGTCCATGACGACCTGCGTCCTTGCCATTTGCTCTTGGCTTCTCAAGCTTTTTCTGTGCACCCTCATGTTCAGCGTCAGCAGTGAGCTTTCAATGCAGTATTGGGATGCCTTGTTTCACGCTACTGTCCTCAAGTCATTTCTGTCAAATGTTGGCTGGATGTTCGGGCATTTGGTGTATCTCCTGAGTATGTATTTCTCTAGAACGCTTTCAGCCTTAATTGTCTGCATCATGCACAGGCCATGCACGCAAAAAAGACCTGTATTTGTTTTTGGAAGAGGTGCATGTTTTTTGTCATTTCATTCGAACAAAAACTTTGCAAAAAAAGTAGTACAGTATGTAACATCTTTTTTGTAGTCCTCACCTGTGTGGTCCCATAGCCTGCACTCGCGCTCATATGTTTCTCCCACGGGGTCTGCAACCACCTGGAACGCGTGCTGAGCCCACACAGACAGTTTTTGCGGGTGGTTGTAGCACACTAGGTACTTTGTGGGCTCTTCCGTCTCTGTCGCCGTGAAGAGAGTGCTCAGTTTTAGCCTATCTCTGATCTCGCTGTACACAGCTCGCATGTACAGCTTTGCCATCTGGGTGTCAAACCCATAGAAGGTCAGTGTGTTTTGTTCCTTCTGCAGATGCAAGAATGATGACAAAATTGTTAGTTTTCTCACAGGAAAAACTTCTAATAAAGTTTTTACTTTAGTAAGCATGTAATTTTTTGTCTTACGACAAGTGATAGAGCTATACCCGGTTACCCATTGTCTCTTGGTTCTCTGTCTGCCTCCTGGTTTTGACGCAGGAGTTTACCTGGCTGACAAACCGGTGTAGGTTATGTCTCTCATTTACGTAGTTCTTCTTGAGCACATAGTTCATGCTCTCACTTCGCTGTGTGGATGTCATTTTGGCGCAGAAAATTTCTTTGAAGTAGGCTGATATCCATTTCTCACGCTCGTTCCACATTCCCACCATTGTGGCATCATCATGGAGGTTGTACTTATCCATGAGTCTTTTCCAGGCATCCTCAAACTCAGTTGGCATGAGGGGCCAGTTGAGAATTGATGTGAATTCATCCTTAAGGTCCTCGTGCAGGAAATACAGGTATGCGAGGTGTTCCCTGTACTTCTTCATAATGTGCCAGCGGCATAGCTTATGTACTGTGTTCTTGAAAACATCTGCGATCGCCAAAGCCATTGCCTAGCACTGGTCTGGTAATGAGAAAATAGACTCGGAGTGGTCAGCAGATGGTTGTGCATATATACCAATACAACTGACACAACATTTTTACTGTGTTATTTTCCTTTTCTTTTTTGGTAGGGGGGTGGTGGTTGGGGGTGGTTTTAGCGGGTGTACTTGTGAGAATTCATGTAGGAGCCTTCCTTCTCATGCACCTTAAAAATGTCCTGAACAGGCACTTGAATGAATCTGCATCCTCATCTCTTATCAGGGCAAAACCAAAGAATGTAGTCTGTAAGTGGTTGTTAGTTCCGACAAACACCCCAAGTGGCATATGGTACTTGTTGGTCTTGTATGTTGTGTCAAACGTCACGCAGTCCCCAAAGTCCTGATACGCTCCTCGGAAGCTTGCGTTCGCCCAGAATATGTTCTTAACTCTGTCGGACTCATCGAGTTGCATGTCATAGAGGAATTCCCTGTTTATAGCTTTCATCTCCCTAAAGAAGTTGACAGTCTTTAGGACATCATCCACATCATCAATCCTTGAATTCTTTGCTTTCCTGCATATAAAAAGTTCATTGAAAAATGCATGTTGAACTGGCGTCAGGTCATGCGTTGCTTGATATGTTTGTACTGACAGAGGAAAAAAGACGTAGGCGGTTTATGGGAGGAGAACAAGTTTGTACTTACAGGTTAATCAGGTCTTTGGCATTCATTTCGAGGAAGTAGCTACCAGGGTCATCACCGCCCAGAATGCTCATGATTTGCACGTGTTCAATGCCTTTGAACTACAGGTACTTGACGTACTCCAAGATTGTTTTGTCAAAGTTTTTGTGGGAGTGCAAGAAGACAAGCATTTCTGCGGTGAGCTGTAGCCTGTGGTTGTGTTCCCAGACTATCTCTTTTACGATAAATGTTCCATCCTTTTCCTTCTTCAGCCTCATTTTAGCCCCGCAGTTAGTTCTGGCTGTCGTCTTGTTACGCTGTCTATTTGCTTCAGACACCTTTGATTCATAAACTCCATGGCACGTGCAATAAAGGTAGGCTCTAGTCTTAAACTTGGGGCCTTCCCTGACAGCAAAACCGTCGTGCTTTGCATATACGTTGTAGAAGTTCTTAGTTTCTTCGAAAGTTTCAAACCTCATCTCTAGCCTTGGCAAAACATAAGCTTCAATGTCAGGTGGCTGCACACAACAGTGACAAAACAAAAATGTTAGATGGGGTGGTCACAGCACCATGGTATGGACTGTGCTTGTATTTTTTTCTATATGGATACTTACATGTGTATAGCTCTGCGCTGCCTTTGGTGTTTGTTGTTCTCCCTGGTTTATGGGCGCCGGTGGTGTCACCCTTGGCACATGCAGCAATGCATCTCTTGGAGGGAGCAACGATGACGAAGATCTCCGTCTCTCGTTGTACGGACGTCTCTCCTCAGATTCATTGTGATTTTGCTCCTGTCTATATGGCTCATATCTTGTACTTTTGAACCTGCTAGAGTGGCCAAAATTTCTGTCTTTTTGCCGTGGTCTTCCTGTCGCAACTGCTTTTGCAGCACGGATGATTGATGTTCATGGAGCGACTGGTGGAAGCCTTCTTGTCCTTGGCTTTTTGCATGCGCTGGGGAAGGAAAACATTTGTTGTTGGTGATATTGTTGGCCTGGTTGCAACCCAGCAGCGGCAAAGCTTGCATTCCCAGGCATTGTTGTTTGTTGTATAGAAGGACCTGTCCGTGCTTCTGATGATTGCGGTGTATCTTGAAATCTACATGTACTGTTGAAATATCCAGGCGGTATTTCTGGTGTTACCCAACCAGGTGGTGCCCCATATCTGTTTTGCTCATGAAATGCTTGCTGCGTGCGCCGCCTTGCATGCTTCTGCAAACAACATTCAAAAGTTTTTGGGATTAATCTGGTTTTGTTTTCAATCGAACTGATGAACGTTCATGTTCAAACACGGATGTACTAATGTACCGTTTTTTTAGCACTGTTTTGTAAACTGGACATTGAACTCATGCATGACTTCTCCTTTGTTCTTCTGTAACTTATGCAACTACACTAGAAGTACTCCTAGTTTATGTATCATTGAACTTACTGTGTAACTGTGGCACTCTCTCGTCACTATCTACCTGGACTGACGCATATGTGCTATTTTTTTAACTTGAACTGAAGATAGCATATTAGATGCACTGACAGTAACCTCGACATCCTAATCGTGCATCAATGCATATACATTACAAGTACTGCTAGCTTATGTATCACTGAACTTATTGTGTAGCAATTATATATTTTTTTTGGTAACAGTTTTGTCACTCGTTCGAACTGACGTAATTACATGACTTGTACTCTTAGGAATAACAACATACAACTCTCAGCGGTAGCTGAACCTTGTCACTATACCTGAACTAACGCATATGTGTTATTTTTTTTAACTTGAACTGAAGATAGCATATTAGATGCACTGACAGTAACTCGACATCCTAATCATGCATCAAGTGGCAGGGGTGTCAATGAACTGATGCTAGCATTTGCAATGTACCATTGGGTTCTTCTTCATAGCAGGACTGACGAACTGATGGAGTGACACAAACGCGAGGAGCAGACATTACCTCCAGTGTACTGTCTTCTTCTTCTACCTCTCGTGGGCGTTTTACTGGCATGTTCTTGCGAGGCGGCACCATTGACGCAGCACCTGCTTGTGGAGGACGTCTGGCGAAGAGGTTCGTAGAGGAAGCACCTTGCGGGGATAACTGCCCCGGAGAAGGAGACCCGGCGACGGAGGGAGGCAGGAGGCAGGGATGACGGCTCCGACGATGGATCCGGCGACGGAGGGAGGCAGGAGGCGGGGATCAAGGCCCTGTCGATGGATCCTGCGGCGGAGCGAGACAGGAGGCGGGGATCACGACCCCGACGATGGATCCGGTGACGGAGGGAGGCAGGAGGCGGGGATGACGACCCCGACGATGGATCCGGCGACAGAAGGAACGAGGAGGCAGCGGCCAATCACGGCGCCGCGGACTCCCTCGCTCCGGCTGCCTCCGGCGGTAGGAAGCGAGTCGGATTGGGGTTGGGTCGGTCGTGGACGCATCGCGCCTTATAGGGGGCGAGGGTAACAGAATAATATTATGTTACCGGTAACAGAATAGTCCAGCCCTATATATATATATATATATATATATATATTAACCACCATTAATTAATTCACACATATATACACACATGTATATATACATATATATATATAGGGTCGCGCTATTCGTCACCCTGGGTGAGGAATAGTTATTCGTCACCCCCCCCCCTCTATTTTACCATCAATACACTGTAATTTTACGTTCCGTAAGTTTTGCCTTATTTCCGACGAAAAAGAGACCGTAACAAAATATATAATCGCCGTAAAAAATATTTTATGTTATGTAAAATTACAAACGTAAAAATATAGTCTAAAATACACATAAACTGTAAATTTTCTTGTCTTATGACCTATATTTTTAATTTCTTATGTCAAATTTTACGTAGTGAATCAATAGAAATGTAACTATTTGAATTCCAAATGTAATTTAATTCTGAAATGATTGTAAGATTACCTCGGGTGAAAAATAACTTATTCTGCACCCTGGGTGATGAATATATATATATATATATATATATATATATATATTATGATCGGTTCTACTAGAAATTCTATTTATATATATGCATAACGTGTACAATATGTAGTATCGTAAAATACCAGTAAACGAAAAATAATTAAATGGAAAACACAAAATTAAATGAAAAAGAAATCATAAACCCAAAACCTCCCCAACATTTTAATACCGGTTGGTGACACCAACCGGTACTAAAGGTCTCCCTGCCCCCGAAGCTGGCTCGTGCCACGTGGTTGCCCTTTAGCACCGGTTCGTGCTGAACCGGTACTAAAGGGGGGGCCTTTAGTGCCCACATTTTAGTGCCGGTTACCGAACCGGCCCTAAAGGGCCTTACGAACCGGTGCTATTGCCCGGTTCTGCACTAGTGCCTTCCACGACTCCCGTTCCCATTCTCATAGCGACGACGCATGTCTTCCAAGAAAGGCCACCAATCCCGCTGCCCTAGGTACCGACTTGTCTTATTTCTTTCAATTTTGCAGTTCAAAACTATACAATGCAAAACAATTGATACTCTTACTTGGAAGCAGATTTGTCACTACTTAGCTCCTCCATAACTCATGATGCTTCAGGCTGTAGAGTATACAGCCTCAAAGACGGCACAGTGAAGAAGATCGAGGGGCTTGGGCAGGGGCACTGCAGCTTCTACCCGCCAGCAACATGGATCACGCCTTCCATCACATGATGGCTATAGTTGACGTCTAAATTACTGAAATTCGACGCTTGGGTGCAATTTGAATTTGCCTGGCAGTAGAGAACCTTTTCTCTCTTTGTAAACAAACCAAGAATTCATATGAACCAGTGTAACTATGACAAAATATTTTTCTTTTTAATGGAAGTAAAATAAAAAAATGGAAGCAATTCTCTAGTTGATGGAAACAAGATCATGATGCTTCCGAAACATGTGAAATATTTTTTGTTTTTTGAGAAGAAGGTTCGAAGCGGTCGTCTAGTCAATGGAAACAAGATCCTGATGCCTATAAAAATATGTGGAATATTTTTCCTTTTTGACGAAAAAGGTTCGAAGCAATTCTCTAGTCGATGAAAGCAAGATCGTGATGCTTCCGAAACAAGTGGAACGTTTTTCTTTTTTGAGAGAAGAATGGTCGAAGCAGTCATCTAGTCGATGGAAGCAAGATCGTGATGCTTCCAAAACATGTGAAATATTTTTCTTTTCTAACAGAAGAAGGTTCGAAGTAGTCGTCTAGTCGATGGAAGCAAGACCGTGATGCTTCTAAAACAAGTGGAATATTCTTCCTTTTTGACGGGAGAAGGTTAGAAGGAATTCTCTAGTCGATCGAAGCAAAGATCGCGATGCTTCCGAAACATGTGGAATTTTAAAAAAAATTACAGAAGGTTCGAAGTAGTCATCTAGCCGATGGAAGCAAGATCATGATGCTTCTAAAACTTGTGGAATATTTTTCCTTTTTGACAGAAGAAAGTTCAAAGCAATTCTCTAATAGTATATAAAAGCAAGAGCGTGATTCTTCTTAAACATGTGAAATATTTTTTTTACGGAAGCATATTTGAAGCAATTCTCTATTTGTTTAGGGGGCCTGATAGGCGCCGGCGCGCCGGCCCAAATTTGGGCCGGTCGCTACCCAGCTGTGCGATCCAGCAGCTAAACAACTGTTCGATTCACCCCCTCACCCCCACGTCATCGTCTTCTTCCCCCGTCTCCTTCAGTTTCAGATCCACTCGTCCGATGCGAGATGCCTCTGCCCCAGCCACCGCGTGCGTGTGCCCCCGGCGAGGCCCGACAGCACCGACGTCCTCCCCCACGCCGCCGCGCTCGCGTTGGTCTCCCGCGCTCGCTGTCTTCCATTTGTCTTCCATCGTCAGATGAAGCACGCCATCTCAGAAAAAAAATAAAAAATGAATGTATGTAGCAAAAATTCCATAGGTCGTAGCAAAAAGAAATGACGGTTGCAACACAAAATCATCTTCGCCGCCGTTGAGCTTGCAGCTCCACCATGAAAAAATGATGTAGCAAAAATCCTCGACGGACGTAGAAAAAACTACAATGGTTGCAGCAAAAAAGGTTGCCGCTGTTCGCAGGACATAGCTCGACTATGAATAAATTTAGCAAAAAATGAAACGATTGTAGCAAATCAAATCACCGATGGTAGGAAAAACATACACCAGTTACAACAAAAACACATGCGTCGCTGCTGACGGCCGCAACAAAAAACTTTGCCGGATCCAGCAAATCTAGTAGCCGGTTCCAGCAAATCAACTCGGGGGTTCCAGCAAAAGAATACCTCCACCGCCATGGATGCAGCGACTTGAATCCTCGGTTGTAACAAATCGAGTAGCCGGTTCCAGCAATTTTCTTCATTGGTTCCAGCACCGGCGTGGCCGGATTCCAGCACGGCGCGTCGATGGTTAGCACGGCGACGGTTCCAGCACGGGAACCTGTCCCCTTGCAGCACGACACATCGCCAGGTCCAGAGCGCCGCCGTCTGTGGCCATGGATCGTGGGGGATAGACTAAGGGGGAGGTTCAAGGGGTGGCGCAGGCTAACCGGAGTGGCTTGCTCGCCGGCGTGGAGTCAGAGGAAAAAGGAGGGAGGGATTTCATGGTGGACTAGGATTTGGGAGGAGAGATGCGAGGCATGAGGAAAGAGAAGTGCGTGGAGGATAGACTTTCTAAAGGAAGCGGCGGGTGGGCGATGAGCTGTGTGTGTGGCCCCATGAGCATAGCTGGGAAAGCGACCAGCCAAGCGTTGGGCCAGCACGCCGAACCCAAACGATTCCCTTTGTTTAGTCGATGGGAGAAAGATCTTGATGCTTCTTAAACATAATATAACGGTAGGACAAAAAATTCAAAAATATTGGAGCAGACATTCACCGCATAACCATCGCAAAAAAAAGACATTCACCGCATAAGCAAATTCTCTAATCAATGGAAGCATAAAGTAATTACAAACAAAAGTAGAAGCATGTCAATCTGATGCAAATTTGGCGTTGCCGCGTTGGTTAAAGGTTTTGCTTCCTACTCCCTCCGTTCCAAAATACTTGACTTCCATTTTTCTAAAAATGGATGTATCTATATACTAAAACATGTCTAGATACATCTATATTTTTGAAACGATATTTCGAATTATTTGTATGAGCTCGAGGATGGACCCTTCTCTCCCCCTCCCCTCCCCCTCGGTTGAAGCGGCGAGACCGCCATTAAAGCCAACTCCACCTCCCACCCACCCCCGCATCTCACCGAGTCCTCCCCGCCCCAGATCCCCATCTGAGTATCCACATGGCTGGAGCGCTTCGACGCGGCGTTCGGGTTCATCGGCTTATGCCGGCGGCGTGGATAGCGGAGCCACGGGCACTTCCACCCCCCGCGGTGGCTCAGCTGCCCGAGATCGACCCGAACTTGCCGGAGGCCCGCCGCGAGATGCGTCGGGTGGTGCGGGAGCGCTTCCCTGACCGTGAAGAGTGGGGGGAGATCTACATGCACATCCTCCGCCATGCGAACTTCATCGAGCGCACGCGCTTCATCAGCGACGACGGCTGCGAGGAGGTGGAACTGCTGTTTTGGGCGATCCAGGAGGCGGAGTCGCCGGATCCGCTGCAGGCTGCCCGTTGGGAGAACTTCAGGACGGCGAATCCTTCGAGGCTCAACATCAGGCCACCATCGTGAAGGAAATATGCCCTAGAGGCAATAATAAAGTTATTATTAATTTCCTTATATCATGATAAAAGTTTACTATTCATGCTAGAATTGTATTAACCGGAAACATATTACATGTGTGAATACATAGACAAACAGAGTGTCACTAGTATGCCTCTACTTGACTAGCTCGTTAATCAAAGATGGTTATGTTTCCTAACCATGGACAAAGAGTTATCATTTGATTAACGGGATCACATCATTAGTTGAATGATTTGATTGACATGACCCATTCCATTAGCTTAGCATCCGATCGTTTAGTATGTTGCTATTGCTTTCTTCATGACTTATACATGTTCCTATGACTATGAGATTATGTAACTCCCGTGTGCCGGAGGAACACTTTGTGTGCTACCAAACATCACAACATAACTGGGTGATTATAAAGGTGCTCTACAGGTGTCTCCAACGGTACATGTTGGGTTGACGTATTTCGAGATTAGGATTTGTCACTCCGATCATCGGAGAGGTATCTCTGGGCCCTCTCGGTACTTCACATCACTTAAGCCTTGCAAGCATTGCGACTAATGAGTTAGTTGCGGGATGATGTATTATGGAACGAGTAAAGAGACTTGCTGGTAACGAGATTGAACTAGGTATTGGATACCGACGATCGAATCTCGGGCAAGTAACATACCGATGACAAAGGGAACAATGTATGTTGTTATGTGGTCTGACCGATAAAAGATCTTCGTAGAATATGTAGGAACCAATATGGGCATCCAGGTCCCGCTATTGGTTATTGACCGGAGACGTGTCTCGGTCATGTCTACATTGTTCTCGAACCCGTCGGGTCCGCACGCTTAAGGTTTCGATGACAGTTATATTATGAGTTTATACGTTTTGATGTACCGAAGGTTGTTCGGAGTCCCGGATGAGATCACGGACATGACGAGGAGTCTCGAAATGGTCGAGACATAAAGATTGATATATTGGAAGCCTATGTTTGGATATCGGAAGTGTTCCGGGTGAAATCAGGATTTTACCGGAGTACCGGGAAGGTTACCGGAACCCCCCGGGAGCTATATGGGCCTTAGTGGGCCTTAGTGGAAGAAGAGGAGAGGCGGCCAGGGCTGGGCCGCGCGCCCCTCCCCCCTCGTCCGAATAGGACAAGGAGAGAGGGGGCCGGTGCCCCCCTCCTTCTCTCTCTCTCTTTTCCACCTCACGAATCCTATTCCAACTAGGATTGGGGGGGAAGTCTTACTCCTGGAGGGAGTAGGACTCCTCCTGGCGCGCCCTATGATGGCCGGCCAGCCTCCCCCTCTTGAACCTTTATATACAGAGGCAGGGGCACCCCTAGAGACACAAGTTGATCCACGTGATCATATTCTTAGCCGTGTGCGGTGCCCCCTTCCACCATAGTCCTCGATAATATTGTAGCGGTGCTTAGGCGAAGCCCTGCGACAGTAGTACATCAAGATCGTCACCACGCCGTCGTGCTGACGGAACTCTTCCCCGACACTTTGCTGGATCGGAGTCCGGGGATCGTCATCGAGCTGAACGTGTGCTAGAACTCGGAGGTGCCGTAGTTTCGGTGCTTGATCGGTCGGGCCGTGGAGACGTACGACTACATCAACCAAACGCTTCAGTTGTCGATCTACAAGGGTACGTAGATCACACTCCCCCCTCCCGTTGCTATGCATCACCATGATCTTGCGTGTGCGTAGGAAATTTTTTGAAATTACTACGTTCCACAACAGTGGCATCCGAGCCTAGGTTTTATGTGTTGATGTTATATGCACGAGTAGAACACAAGTGAGTTGTGGGCGATATAAGTCATACTGCTTACCAGCATGTCATACTTTGGTTCGGCGGTATTGTTGGACGAAGCGGCCCGGACCGACATTACGCGTACGCTTACGCGAGACCGGTTCTCCCGACGTGCTTTGCACATAGGTGGCTTGCGGGTGACAGTTTCTCCAACTTTAGTTGAACCAAGTGTGGCTACGCCCGGTCCTTGCGAAGGTTAAAACAGCACCAACTTGACAAACTATCGTTGTGGTTTTGATGCGTAGGTAAGATTGGTTCTTGCTTAAGCCCGTAGCAGCCACGTAAAACTTGCAACAACAAAGTAGAGGACGTCTAACTTGTTTTTGCAGGGCATGTTGTGATGTGATATGGTCAAGACATGATGCTAAATTTTATTGTATGAGATGATCATGTTTTGTAACCGAGTTATCGGCAACTGGCAGGAGCCATATGGTTATTGCTTTATTGTATGCAATGCAACCGCGCTGTAATGCTTTACTTTATCACTAAGCGGTAGCGATTGTCGTGGAAGCATAAGATTGGCGAGACGACAACGATGCTACGATGGAGATCAAGGTGTCGCGCCGGTGACGATGGTGATCATGACGGTGCTTCGGAGATGGAGATCACAGGCACAAGATGATGATGGCCATATCATATCACTTATATTGATTGCATGTGATGTTTATCTTTTATGCATCTTATCTTGCTTTGATTGACGGTAGCATTATAAGATGATCTCTCACTAAATTATCAAGATAAAAGTGTTCTCCCTGAGTATGCACCGTTGCCAAAGTTCGTCGTGCCTAGACACCACGTGATGATCGGGTGTGATAAGCTCTATGTCCATCTACAACGGGTGCAAGCCAGTTTTGCACACGCAGAATACCTAGGTTAAACTTGACGAGCCTAGCATATGCAGATATGGCCTCGGAACACGGAGACCGAAAGGTCGAGCGTGAATCATATAGTAGATATGATCAACATAGCGTGAATCATATAGTAGATTAGAGGGATGTCTATCTAAGTGGGAGTTCTTAAGTAATATGATTAAACTGAACTTAAATTTATCATGAACTTAGTACCTGATAGTACCTTGCTTATGTATGTTTGATTGTAGATAGATGGCCCGTGCTGTTGTTCCCTTGAATTTTAATGCGTTCCTTGAGAAAGCAAAGTTGAAAGACGATGGTAGCAATTACACGGACTGGGTCCGTAACTTGAGGATTATCCTCATTGCTGCACAGAAGAATTACGTCCTGGAAGCACCGCTGGGTGCCAGGCCTGCTGCTGGAGCAACGCCAGATGTTATGAATGTCTGGCAGAGCAAAGCTGATGACTACTCGATAGTTCAGTGTGCCATGCTTTACGGCTTAGAATCGGGACTTCAACGACGTTTTGAACGTCATGGAGCATATGAGATGTTCCAGGAGTTGAAGTTAATATTTCAAGCAAATGCCCGGATTGAGAGATATGAAGTCTCCAATAAGTTCTATAGCTGCAAGATGGAGGAGAACAGTTCTGTCAGTGAGCATATACTCAAAATGTCTGGGTATAATAATCACTTGATTCAGATGGGAGTTAATCTTCCAGATGATTGCGTCATTGACAAAATTCTCCAATCACTGCCACCAAGCTACAAGAGCTTCGTGATGAACTATAATATGCAAGGGATGAATAAGACTATTCCCGAGCTCTTCGCAATGCTAAAAGCTGCGGAGGTAGAAATCAAAAAGGAGCATCAAGTGTTGATGGTCAACAAGACCACTAGTTTCAAGAAAAAGGGCAAAGGGAAGAAGGGGAACTTCAAGAAGAACAGCAAGCAAGTTGCTGCTCAAGAGAAGAAACCCAAGTCTGGACCTAAGCCTGAAACTGAGTGCTTCTACTGCAAGCAGACTGGTCACTGGAAGCGGAACTGCCCCAAGTATTTGGCGGATAAGAAGGATGGCAAGGTGAACAAAGGTATATGTGATATACATGTTATTGATGTGTACCTTACTAGAGCTCGCAGTAGCACCTGGGTATTTGATACTGGTTCTGTTGCTAATATTTGCAACTCGAAACAGGGACTACGGATTAAGCGAACACTGGCAAAGGACGAGGTGACGATGCGCGTAGGAAATGGTTCCAAAGTCGATGTGATCGCGGTCGGCACGCTACCTCTACATCTACCTTCGGGATTAGTATTAGACCTAAATAATTGTTATTTGGTGCCAGCGTTGAGCATGAACATTATATCTAGATCTTGTTTAATGCGAGACGGTTATTCATTTAAATCAGAGAATAATGGTTGTTCTATTTATATGAGTAATATCTTTTATGGTCATGCACCTTTGAAGAGTGGTCTATTTTTGATGAATCTCGATAGTAGTAACACAATATTCATAATGTTGAAGCCAAAAGATGCAGAGTTGATAATGATAGTGCAACTTATTTGTGGCACTGCCGTTTAGGTCATATCGGTATAAAGCGCATGAAGAAACTCCATACTGATGGACTTTTGGAACCACTTGATTATGAATCACTTGGTACTTGCGAACCGTGCCTCATGGGCAAGATGACTAAAACACCGTTCTCCGGTACTATGGAGAGAGCAACATATTTGTTGGAAATCATACATACAGATGTATGTGGTCCAATTAATATTGAGGCTCGTAGCGGATATCGTTATTTTCTCACCTTCACAGATGACTTAAGCAGATATGGGTATATCTACTTAATGAAACATAAGTCTGAAACATTTGAAAAGTTCAAAGAATTTCAGAGTGAAGTAGAAAATCATCGTAACAAGAAAATAAAGTTTCTACGATCTGATCGTGGAGGAGGATATTTGAGTTACGAGTTTGGTGTACATTTGAAACAATGCGGAATAGTTTCGCAACTCACGCCACCCGGAACACCACAGCGTAATAGTGTGTCCGAACGTCGTAATCGTACTTTACTAGATATGGTGCGATCTATGATGTCTCTTACTGATTTACCGCTATCGTTTTGGGGTTATGCTTTAGAGACGGCTGCATTCACGTTAAATAGGGCACCATCAAAATCCGTTGAGACGACGCCTTATGAACTATGGTTTGGCAAGAAACCAAAGTTGTCGTTTCTTAAAGTTTGGGGCTGCGATGCTTATGTGAAAAAGCTTCAACCTGATAAGCTCGAACCCAAATCGGAGAAATGTGTCTTCATAGGATACCCAAAGGAGACTGTTGGGTACCCTTCTATCATAGATCCGAAGGCAAGACATTCGTTGCTAAGAATGGATCCTTTCCAGAGAAGGAGTTTCTCTCGAAAGAAGTGAGAGGGAGGAAAGTAGAACTTGACGAGGTAACTGTACCTGCTCCCTTATTGGAAAGTAGTACATCACAGAAACCTGTTTCTGCGACACCTACACCAATTAGTGAGGAAGCTAATGATAATGATCATGAAACTTCAGAACAAGATACTACTGAACCTCGTAGATCAACCAGAGTAAGAACCGCGCCAGATTGGTACGGTAATCCTGTTCTGAAAATCATGCTACTAGATCATGATGAACCTACGAACTATGAAGAAGCGATGGTGAGCCCAGATTCCGCAAAATGGCTTGAAGCCATGAAATCTGAGATGGGATCCATGTATGAGAACAAAGTATGGACTTTGGTTGACTTGCCCGATGATCGGCAAGCAATTGAGAATAAATGGATCTTCAAGAAGAAGACTGACGCTGACGGTAATATTACTGTCTACAAAGCTCAACTTGTCGCAAAAGGTTTTCGATAAGTTCAAGGGGTTGACTACGATGAGACCTTCTCACCCGTAGCGATGCTTAAGTCTGTCCGAATCATGTTAGCAATTTCCGCATTTTATGATTATGAAATTTGGCAGATGGATGTCAAAACTGCATTCCTGAATGGATTTCTGGAAGAAGAGTTGTATATGATGCAACCGGAAGGTTTTGTCGATCCAAAGCGAGCTAACAAAGTGTGCAAGCTCCAGCGATCCATTTATGGACTGGTGCAAGCCTCTCGGAGTTGGAATAAACGCTTTGATAGTGTGATCAAAGCATTTGGTTTTATACAGACTTTTGGAGAAGCCTGTATTTACAAGAAAGTGAGTGGGAGCTCTGTAGCATTTCTGATATTATATGTGGATGACATATTACTGATTGGAAATGATATAGAATTTCTAGATAGCATAAAGGGATACTTGAATAAGAGTTTTTCAATGAAAGACCTCAGTGAAGCTGCTTACATATTAGGCATAAATATCTATAGAGATAGATCAAGACGCTTAATTGGACTTTCACAAAGCACATACCTTGACAAGATTTTGAAGAAGTTCAAAATGGATCAAGCAAAGAAAGGGTTCTTGCCTGTGTTACAAGGTGTGAAGTGGAGTCAGACTCAATGCCCGACCACTGCAGAAGATAGAGAGAAAATGAAAGATGTTCCCTATGCTTCAGCCATAGGCTCTATCATGTATGCAATGCTGTGTACCAGACCTGATGTGTGACTTGCTATAAGTCTAGCAGGGAGGTACCAAAGTAATCCAGGAGTGGATCACTGGACAGCGGTCAAGAACATCCTGAAGTACCTGAAAAGGACTAAGGATATGTTTCTCGTATATGGAGGTGACAAAGAGCTCATCGTAAATGGTTACGTTGATGCAAGCTTTGACACTGATCCGGACGATTCTAAATCGCAAACCGGATACGTGTTTACATTAAACGGTGGAGCTGTCAGTTGGTGCAGTTCTAAACAAAGCGTCGTGGCGGGATCTACATGTGAAGCGGAGTACATAGCTGCTTCGGAAGCAGCAAATGAAGGAGTCTGGATGAAGGAGTTCATATCCGATCTAGGTGTCATACCTAGTGCATCGGGTCCAATGAAAATCTTTTGTGACAATACTGGTGCAATTGCCTTGGCAAAGGAATCCAGATTTCACAAAAGAACCAAGCACATCAAAAGACGCTTCAATTCCATCCGGGATCTAGTCCAGGTGGGAGACATAGAGATTTACAAGATACAGACGGATCTGAATATTGCAGACCCGTTGACTAAGCCTCTTCCACCAGCAAAACATGATCAGCACCAAAGCTCCATGGGTGTTAGAATCATTACTGTGTAATCTAGATTATTGACTCTAGTGCAAGTGGGAGACTGAAGGAAATATGCCCTAGAGGCAATAATAAAGTTATTATTTATTTCCTTATATCATGATAAAAGTTTATTATTCATGCTAGAATTGTATTAACCGGAAACATAATACATGTGTGAATACATAGACAAACAGAGTGTCACTAGTATACCTCTACTTGACTAGCTCGTTAATCAAAGATGGTTATGTTTCCTAACCATGGACAAAGAGTTGTCATTTGATTAACGGGATCACATCATTAGTTGAATGATTTGATTAACATGACCCATTCCATTAGCTTAGCATCCGATCGTTTAGTATGCTGCTATTGCTTTCTTCATGACTTATACATGTTCCTATGACTATGAGATTATGTAACTCCCGTGTGCCGGAGGAACACTTTGTGTGCTACCAAACGTCACAACGTAACTGGGTGATTATAAAGTTGCTCTACAGGTGTCTCCAAAGGTACATGTTGGGCTGACGTATTTCGAGATTAGGATTTGTCACTCCGATCGTCGGAGAGGTATCTCTGGGCCCTCTCGGTAATGCACATCACTTAAGCCTTGCAAGCATTGCAACTAATGAGTTAGTTGCGGGATGATGTATTACGGAACGAGTAAAGATACTTGCCGGTAACGAGATTGAACTAGGTATTGGATACCGACGATCGAATCTCGGGCAAGTAACATACCGATGACAAAGGGAACAACGTATGTTGTTATGCGATCTGACCGATAAAAGATCTTTGTAGAATATGTAGGAACCAATATGGGCATCCAGGTCCCGCTATTGGTTATTGACCGGAGACGTGTCTCGGTCATGTCTACATTGTTCTCGAACTCGTAGGGTCCGCACGCTTAAGGTTTCGATGACAGTTATATTATGAGTTTATACGTTTTGATGTACCGAAGGTTGTTCGGAGTCCCGGATGATATCACGGACATGACGAGGAGTCTCGAAATGGTCGAGACATAAAGATTGATATATTGGAAGCCTATGTTTGGATATCGGAAGTGTTCCGGGTGAAATCGGGATTTTACCAGAGTACCGGGAAGGTTACCGGAACCCCCCGGGAGCTATATGGGCCTTAGTGGGCCTTAGTGGAAGAAGAGGAGAGGCGGCCAGGGCTGGGCCGCGCGCCCCTCCCCCCTCGTCCGAATAGGACAAGGAGAGAGGGGGCCGGCGCCCCCCTCCTTCTCTCTCTCTCTCTTTTCCACCTCACGAATCCTATTCCAACTAGGATTGGGGGGGAAGTCCTACTCCCGGAGGGAGTAGGACTCCTCCTGGCGCGCCCTATGATGGCCGGCCGGCCTCCCCCTCTTGAACCTTTATATACGGAGGAAGGGGCACCCCTAGAGACACAAGTTGATCCACGTGATCATATTCTTAGCCGTGTGCGGTGCCCCCTTCCACCATAGTCCTCGATAATATTGTAGCGGTGCTTAGGCGAAGCCCTGCGACAGTAGTACATCAAGATCGTCACCACGCCGTCGTGCTGACGGAACTCTTCCCTGACACTTTGCTGGATCGGAGTCCGGAGATCGTCATCGAGCTGAACGTGTGCTAGAACTCGGAGGTGCCGTAGTTTCGGTGCTTGATCGGTCGGGCCGTGGAGATGTACGACTACGTCAACCAAACGCTTCCGTTGTCGATCTACAAGGGTACGTAGATCACACTCTCCCCTCTCGTTGCTATGCATCACCATGATCTTGCGTGTGCGTAGGAAAATGTTTGAAATTACTACGTTCCCCAACACATCGTGGGAGGGAATCGCCAACATCCCGCCGGAGTTCATCCCGCTGGGGACAGTTTGGCCCCCACGCCGCCAGTAGATCGGCTGCCCCAACTGGTTCAGACGCAGCGACGACCCATCGATCCCCCGCCTTGGCCTGGTGAGTTAGGTTTGCACCTTCGTGCTAATTCGACTATTAAGTCTCGTTTGAGGAATTTTCGTTTGCGCCATCGTGGGATTCAGGCTTGTCATGATCAGATTTCTCAAACGCATCTTCAGGATTTTGGGTTAGATTCGAGGGTTCTCCCTCCTGTTGTTAGTAATAGTAAGGATTCCTTTGCTGCTTCTGCAGCTAGTGAGACCTCGTCGGAGTTGATCTCCGGCGAGGGGCTTGGCCTTAGTTTAAAAGCTATCCGAAAAGTTGGGGAGGAGCCGCTCTGTCATGCCCCTTCTCTAAATCCAGGTGTCAATGGCCCCACACTCAATTTACGTGTTGTGGGCGAGAAAGCGGGAAGGGCGAGGGGAATACATAAAACTGATTCCCTAGATAATGTGGAGGAGCACTTTGGCTAGCTCTGGCTCATTCCCTCCCCCCCCTTGCCGCCGCCACCCTAGAAACCCTACCCTGCAACCACAAGTTCCAACGAAAACCGGATTCCTTTGCTGGATCCGGAGAGATTTGGTTGATAAAAACTCCTTCTCGACTGCGGATTGTTTCCATGCGTCCCGTCGACCATTTGATCCACCTCCAAAACAAATCAAAGTTGTTCGTGAAGGAATTGGCCCTGGTTCAATCTCTTTTGCGGAAGCTGTCAAGCGAGGGGTGAAGATGGCCGAACGCCATGCAGGAGGGAGCGGCAATCTTGCTGCTGGTCAGTCAAAAGGAGTGGGGCAGAAACCCACTTCTTTTGTTGGGCGGAAAACAACTGTCCCTGTCGCAAAGGAATCTGTCCCTTCCCCCAAACCTACCAGATCTACAACATCCACTGCTGGTTCCGCTCAGGTACAATCATCCCAGTCCATCGAGGTCGATGTGGAACAAGTCTTTGATCCTAGGTATAAGGACATGATTTGTTTTAATTGTGGTGGACCTGGCCATTATGTGGGGAATTGCGTGAAGCCAGAAGCCTGCTTTATTTGTCAACAGAATCCCAATGTGAATAATTGTGCCACGTGGTCTAAGATTCAACCTACTGCTGCCTTTTTTGGTAGTGGAGCTCAAGGCCTTGGTTTCTACCATGTAGATGTTCCTGTCACAAATGAGTCGAAATGGCTAAATTTCCATAATTGTGCGGTGGTTAACATTCTGAAAGGAGAAGTGGACTGTGCTAAGCTGATGGAACTGTTATCTGCTACTTTTGCAAAACTAAACACTGGCCTTGGCAAATCAGAGGGCTCTCCAGTAAGACGTTTTTAGTTAGATTTCCCCCTTGGAAGAAAGTGGAGGACCTCATCGAATTACCTGGGTTCTCCCTGCCGCAAGATGTGAATGTGACACTGACTGAATGGAAAGGGGGGTGTGAGCCTTTTGGAGAGTTGATTGAAGCATGGGTGCTGATTGAGGGGATTCCTCCCAAGTGGTGTACCTGGAAGGTGTTTGCCCAAATTGCTTCACTGTTTGGAGTGCTTACAGATGTGGACTGGAATGGTATGTTTAGAACTTTCTTTGAGAATGTCAGAATCAAAATAGCCTGCAGAGACCCAACCAAGATTCCTTTTGAGAGATTGATTGAGATGAAGAAAAAACTGTTTCTACTTGGTTTTACTATGGAAGGTTTTGAGCAAGCGGGAGGTGTTGACTCTGTCATTGACTTGGATGAGGATGAGGATGGTAATGAGGAGGATGAGGGTGCTGAGGAAGAACAGACTGAAAAAGAGAATGGATCTCAAGAGGAGCATGCTTCTGAAGGATCAGGTGAAGATGATCAGGCAATTGATGAACTAGACAAAGCTAATTTTACAACTAAACAGTTAACTTCAAACAAGTCTGATAGTCAAAAGGGGGTGGTTACACCTATGGGATATAGAAATGATACTGATCAAGAGGAGTTCATCATGAAGTATGCTTTGGCTTCTGTTGATTCTGAGGATTCATCATCTGCTGGGCACACTGGCTTTGCTGGTATCCTCAAAGAACAAAACCACATTTCTGATGGGAAGGAAAAGAAAGAGGGGAAAATGAGGATTCCAGAAACTCCACTTGGGGAAAATGCTGCTTACATAACGCCTGAGAAGAAAACTGGTAGTATGGAATACTGTGAGGATCTATTAAGATCGGTGGATGTTTCTGACTCTGAAAATGAGGATTCAAAGGAAGAAGAGTTGGGGGTTCTCCCTCTTGAGGCGGTCCAAACCTTACAATGTGAGTCTTGGAAGAGATCACTGATGGAATCGCTTAACCAAACCAAAAATGATGAGAATATCCATGAGAAGAAGCCTAAATGGGGTCCTGTGTTAGCTAAAAGGCCTAAATGGGGTCCATGGCAATGTGAACATTATGGAGAAAGCGGCTGCATATAAAAGGAAGCAGAACTTGGAGATCCCACAAACATTCAAAGGTAAATCCTTTTCTACTATGGATAAATCTGTTCTTGCTAGTCAAATGAGTCAAATGAATTTAATAATTGGGGGTGATAATTAAAAGTCTTTTGCCATTGATGATATGATTGCTGTGGAGAAAGAGAGGTGTTTGGTTTTTGCCAATAATAATCCTGAAATTGTACTTCCTGATAATATTGATTTTGACTATAATGATTTAGCTAGTACACCTAAGGATGTCCTTCCCTTGGAGCCAGTTGGCACTTCTGATGCTACTAGGGGGACACCTGCTGTGCTAACTAAAGCTAGGCCTTGTGGCTTATCCCACCCTTTCAAAATTAATTAGTATGATAGGTCTCATTTGGAACATTAGAGGGCTAGGGCAACATGGGAAGATACAGTGCCTTTGTGATACTATTGCTAAGTCTGATCCTGATTTTATTGGTTTTCAAGAAACAAAGAAGGAACATATTTCTGAGGGTTTCCTCAAAGCTATTGATAGATTTGATAATTTCATATGGCATTGTTTGCCAGCTGATAATACTACTGGGGGGATCCTTGTGGGTTTTAAGAAAATGATTTTTGAGGTGGTGGGTTTTATTAACCAAAATTTTTCCATCCTTGCTACTGTTAGAAATAAAACTGATGGTTTTGTCTGGCAAATGGTACTAGTCTATGGGTCTGCTTATGCTGAACTCAATATTGACTTTATAGCTGAGTTACATGATACGTTATCTAATGCTTCTTATCCTATCATGATTTGTGGTGACTTCAACTTGATCAGGAATGATACAGAAAAAAGTAGCGGTTTAGTTAATCAACAGACTGCTTTTTTGTTTAATGACTGGATCAACAGATGGGCCTTGATGTAGATTTCTATCTCTAACAGGATATTCACATGGTCTAATAACCAGACCTCCCATGTGTTTGCTGTATTAGATAGAGTGTTCATTTCTGTGAACTGGGACGCCCATTTTCCTTTTTCCATCCTGACAGCCCTTCCCAGGGTGGGGAGTGATCATACTCCCTTAGTCATTGATACTGGTGCTAGAACCCCATCCAACCCCAAACCTTTTAGGTTTGAAAAATGGTGGCTCTCCCAGCCAGGCTTTCATCAAATGGTCGAAGATGCCTGGAATTCGGTGTCTTCATCCATATCCTCAGCTGATAACTGGATGCTTAAGACTAGAGTTCTCAGGAAGAAAACTAAAGGATGGAGTATTAATAGAGAGGCTGCATTGAAGAAAAAAAGAGGGCACTCCTTTTGGAGTTTGACAAACTTGATGTGATATCAGAAACCCAACAACTGTCTATCTCTGACTATGACAGGATGAAGGAGATTAAAAAAGAACTGGATGAAGTGTGGAAAAAAGAGGAGACTGCTCTTTGGCAGAGATCTAGGGACAGAAAAGTCTTAGAGGGAGATAGGAATAATGCTTATTTCCAAGCCCTTGCTAACCACAGACATAGGAAGAACCATCTTTCTGAATTAAACAGTCCTGATGGTGTGGTCAATTTGACCCAGGAGATGCTTGAGGTTGCCACGTCTTTTTACAAAGACTTGTTTGCCTTTGAACCAAACATGACATCCATTTGGATGTTGACTTTTTGGCAGAGGATGAGTTAGTCCATGATGGTGAGAGAGAACATTTAGAGAGACCTTTTACTGAAGAGGAAATCAAGCAAGCTGTAATGAGTTCCTATGCTTGTGGTGCCCTGGCCCGGATGGCCTTTCCTTTTTATTTTATCAAACCTTTTGGGAGCTGATTAAAAATGACTTTATGTGGATGGTTAGAGACTTTGAGAGTGGTAGACTTGATATCTATAAATTAAATCATGCCATCATTACTCTTATTCCAAAAATACCTATGGCCAGAGATATGAAGAACTTTAGGCCTATCAGCCTTAGTAACTGTGCTATTAAAATTTTCTCTAAAGCTATGACTACTAGGGTTTCTCCCTTATGTGACAAGCTTATTTCCTCTAACCAAACTGCATTTATCAAAGGCAGATTCATTCTGGAGAGTGTGGTTATGGCCCATGAGGTCATTCATGAAACTCGTAGATCTGGATCTTCTGGCCTGATTCTTAAACTTGACTATGAGAAAGCATATGATAGAGTCAATTGGGACTTCCTGAAAGAAATGCTTCTTTCTAGAGGCTTTGGTAATAAGTGGGTGAATTGGGTGATGTCTACTATCCACCAAGGGACTTTTCAAGTTCGAATCAATGACTCTAATGGTCCCCAGTTCTCTGGGGGAAAAGGATTGAAATAGGGTGATCCTCACTCACCCCTCCTATTTAATCTAGTAGTTGATGTTTTTCTAAAATGCTTCATAAAGCTACTAATAGTGGTTTAATTGGTGGGTTGCTACCCCATGTCTTTCCAGGTGGGGTAGTCAGCCTGCAATATGTTGATGATACCATCTTGTTCCTAGATAACTCTTTGGAGTATGCCAAGAACTTGAAGTGGATTTTATCCTGTTTTGAAAATTTATCTGGTTTGAAAATTAATTTCCATAAAAGTGATCTTCATGCTATTAATATCTCTGATCAATTGTCTAAGGATTTTGCTCAGGTTTTCTGTTGCCAGCTTGGGGATTTCCCCTTTAAGTATCTCGGGGTTCCCCTTCACTTTAAAAAACTTAGAAGGGAGGACCTCCAACCCATTATTGATAGAATTATCAAAAATATCTCTGGATGGTTGGGGAGATTACTCTCTTATAGAGAGAAACTGATTTTACTTACCACTTGCATTGCCAGCATTCCTGCTTACCTAATGTATATTATGAAATTTCCCAAATGGGCTATTGACATGATTACATCTCAAATGTCACACTTCTTTTGGGGGAATATGGGTGATAATCATAAATACCACCTTGCTAATTGGGGGTTGATTTCCATAAGGAAAGAGTTTGGGGGTATGGGGGTTCCAAATTTTAGAGAATTCAACATGGCCCTTCTGGTCTCTTGGGGAAAAAGATTCTATGATGATAGGGATAGTGACTGGAAGAAGATGTTAAACTACAAATATAACACTTCTAGCCCTAATCTCTTTAATACTAGGATGACCCTGGGGTCCCCTTTTATGAAAAGTTTATCCTGGGCTCTTGCAGCGTCAAAAAAATTCTATAGATGGATTCCTGGAGATGGTAAGAGTATTGCCTTCTGGCATGACACCTGGGTTGGGAACTGTTCTCTTAAAACTTCATTTTGGGACTTGTTTACTATCTGTCAACAACAAAACTCTACTCTTGCATAGGTTTGGGTGAATGGGGAACTGCACTTAACTTTTAGAAGGTGTGTGATGGAAAACACTTAAAAAAATGGGAGGAGCTCATCAAAGTGATTGAGCCAATATGTTTGTCTGATTCCCCAGACCAGCCAGTTTGGTTGCTAGAACCATCTAACAAATATTCTGTCAAATCATTCTATAAAATGATTAACTTTGGTGGGATAGTTTCTACTATCAAGGATGATATCTGGAAAATTCGAGTTCCACCCAATATTCATGTTTTTCTCTGGTTGATCTACTATAATAAGAGCTTAACTAGGGATAATCTGGCCAAGCGTAGGCATGTGAATGACATGTCGTGTGTCTTCTGTAATGAACTTGAAACCATCCAGCATTTATATTTTGATCGCATTGTTGCCAGACATGTTTGGGAGGTGGTTGCTGATAGCTTTAATATTTGTGCACCTGAATCTTTTGAACTGATGTCTTCTTTCTGGAAGAGGAGAAAATATTGTGAAGCTTTAAATATTGCTACTGCTGCTACCTTGTGGAGCTTATGGCAATTTCGGAATGATTTTGTTTTCCAGGGGACAAGATGGCGAAGTATACGCTGTGTCTTAGACCTGTTGGGGGCAACGATCAGGCGGTGGAAAATCTTATGCTCAGAGGCTCAGGGTGCGTTTCTTCTCCGGTGTTTAAGACTTTTGGATCATCAAAGGAAGGAATTGCTTAGAATTGCGTGGCGGTGATGCTGCTACCAGGGGCACCGCTGGGTGATGTACTCTAGCCTATCTTAATGTTCTGTCACCTGGTTATGTGCCCTCCCAGTTGGACCCTCTTAAAACTTGTAATAGGGCAGTTTCAGACCTTTGCTTTTCTCTGTCTGTGGCAGCTACTCTCTGGTTGCCGCCGAGCGCTGTTAACAGTATTATGTTGGTTGCCGTTTGCCTTGGCTTAATAAAGTTGGGGCGGGAGAAACCCCTTTCTTTTCAAAAAAAAAACATCTATATTTTAATAAATGAAAGGCACGTATTGTGGAACGGAGGGAGTAACAAGCAAGCTGCCTAAAATCTGTAAGTTGCATCCTAAATCCAAGGGCCAGGAGTGAATATCGCCAAATAATTACACGTAATTAGCGGCCCACTTAACGGCGTGATTTGTGGAAGCAATTTAGGCTGAATTTCGTACATACGAAATAACTGCCCAAGCTCGTATCAGAGGCCAGCGCACACATCAGATTGAATCAATCATAGGGCTCTGGTCTGATGGGAGGCAGGGCATCAGTAGTCTGATGCCTAGCGGTGCCCTTCATATAGTCTCAGCAATTACCGAACATGTTAGCTATGCCTGCAGCTTCATACCTGCTCGACCCGAGGCAAATGAATGGAGCTGCTGGTCGAAAATTAAGGAGAGACCTATAGTCCTTCCACATAGTACTAATCTCATAAGACGCTTACAGAATCTTTTCTTAATTGTACACTAGGATGGATTTATCTACCGTTGCTTTGGAGTTTGGACTCGGCTTTGATCTCAGCATCTTGTGGTACTCACCCCTTTTCCTTCATGCATTTTCTTCTTTGCTTTCTACCAGATCAATCGATTCGATGATATCTCAACATTGCGCCGATCTAGGATTTTATGTTAGGATGGTGCATTAAATGTTTCTTCGGAATCACAAATATAACGGAAAAGGTCCATTTTAAACCCTGAACTCGTAGAGGCTGGTCGTAACGAACCCTCAAGTCGAAATCCCTGTCAATTGCACCCTGAACTATGTAATCTCGGTTTAAATCAAACCCTGACAAATGTCAACCGGGATTTGTCTAGCTGGTGGGCCAAGGAACACCCATCCTCCGTGCTGGGCCAGCCCATTTATTATTTTATTTCATCAAAAACCTATTGGACCGGCAAATAACCAGGAAACGAGCGAACGTACAAATAGCATGAAAAACAAAAGCAAACGAGATGGAGTTGAACACCCGACCTCACGCTAAGTAGCAGCGACGGCAACCACACTAGCTACCTACTCAGTACGTCTATATTGTTCGCGACAGATTTCTTTTTTCTTCAAAGTTTTCAACAATTCTTGGAAATGAATGTGATTTTTAAATACTTTGAATTCTTTAAAAATATACTTTGAACATTTTTCACATACGTTGAAAATTTTTAAATAAAAATTGAACATTTTCGTGATATACGCTGAACATTATTTAATACATGTTGAACATTTTTTTGATATCCATTGAACAATATTTAAATTTTATTAAACATCTTTGTAAGAAAATGATTTTTTGTAGTCAGTTCTATGTTTTAGTTTAGAACCAATATTTGTAAACAGAAAAAAAGAATCAAATAAGGTAACAGAAAGCAAAAAGAAACAGAAAATCGAACAAGGAATATTTTTCGAATCTCCAAAACAAAAATATTCTGAAAAAAATTCAAAATAAGGAACTCTTTTTTCGTGGAAGTTTTCGAATCTGTGAACTTTTTAAAATCCACAAACTCTTTTTCAATTTTACAGCATTGTTAAATCCATGAATTTCTTTTCAAATCCGAGGACTTTTCTTTTTCTTTTTTGTCCCTGGTGGTTAGCTGCGTCGATCAAACAGCACCAGCACGGGGTCGCATGTTCAAGGCACACCCTGCGCTTTTTTTAACCAAAAAGAAAACAAAAGTGGGCCGGCCCAGCAGGAGCAAGGTGTAGCGCCCTTTGTGAATTTTTAGTTCTTAACAGAAAAAAACTAAAGTGGGCTGGCCCAGCAGGAGCAAGGTGTAGCGCCCTTTGTGAATTTTTATTTCTTAATGGAAAAAAACCAAAGCGGGCTGGCCCAACAGGGTGCAGGTTTTGCCCTCAGCGAAATCCCGGCCACCCAAACGACTCAAAGGTTTGATTTAGACTGGGATTGTATAGTTCAGGGTGCAATCTACCGGGATTTCGATTTTGGGGTTCGTTTTGCCAAACGTCTATGAGTTGAGGGTTTAAAATGGATTTTCCCAAATATAACATGTCAATATACATGTATAAACAGCAAATTACAAATCAGTTCATCAGTTATTAACCTACATCAAATCAATTTCTATATTTATCATAGTTTTAAATAGCCGGCTATAGCCCCGCTATAGCTCCGATATAGCTGTTTGAGGATGTTGCCGCTAAATAATTTCATGTATAATTTGCCGCTATAGCCCAGCTACAGATGTTTTTAAGGGTCGCCGCTAAATGCCATAGCCCGCTATTTAAATCATTGATATTTATTGATCACCGACGAATGGATGTACTCTTAAATATATGTTGTTCAGCATATAACAGTACACAGTTGTTCAACATATATTTAGAAAGTAAAATTACATATCAGTTCATTAATTATCATAACAGGGTGCAGCACATTTTTTAATATACATAGAACTTTTTTAATACATAATGAACATGTTTTTAAATACATTGATCACTTTTTTAAATGCATGATGAATTTATTTCAAATAATGCTGACATTTTATTTGGGGGGGGGGGGGGGGGGGGGGATAGGAAGTTTTATTCCGTCAATATAGGATTACAATCAGCTGACAAGAGCTCATCAGTACGCGGAGGCGGAGGGGTCCTCTGTGTGGCCAATAAGTTGTGCTTCCTTATTCTCTATTTTGTTCTTGAGAAATTTTCGAAGAAATAAACTCCTTACCTACCATGCATCAAATTTCTAGTCTCTATAGCTAACTGCCCATAGGCTGAACGGAACCAAAGAATCTGAAGATAAAGTGGACATCGCCAAGGATGAGTCAGACTGAACAATGATCGGCGGGCACAGGCGTTCAATGCCTACAAATATTTTTGTCCCGCTTTATATGTAAAGCAACGAACCACATATAGGTGAAACATACACCACGACATCGCACACCCAAGGTAATAAACAAGGGCACTGAAGATCGGCAACATCAACCCTAAGTGAACAAAAGATGTACAATAAGCACCACTACGGGGATGAAAAAATCCCTCCACGATGAACTAGTCACCGCGAGGCACCACTATGGGGATGACAGATCCCTCCACCGTGAACTAGTTGTTGGGTTTCGTAGTAATTTCAAAAAATTTCCTACGCACACGCAAGATCATGGTAATGCATAGCAACGAGAGGGGAGAGTGTTGTCTACGTACCCACGCAGACCGACTGCGGAAGCGTTGACACAACGTAGAGGAAGTAGTCGTACGTCTTCACGATCCAACCGATCAAGCACCGAAACTACGGCACCTCCGAGTTCGAGCACACGTTCAGCTCGATGACGATCCCCGGACTCCGATCCAGCAAAGTGTCGGGGAAGAGTTCCGTCAGCACGACGGCGTGGTGACGATCTTGATGTACTACAGCAGCAGGGCTTCGCCTAAACTCCGCTACAGTATTATCGAGGACTATGGTGGCTGGGGGCGCCGCACACGGCTAAGGAATAGATCACGTGGATCAACTTGTGTGTTCTTTGGGGTGCCCTGCCTCTGTATATAAAGGACTAGGGGGAGGCTGGCGGGCCAAGAGAGGGCGCGCCAGGAGAGTCCTACTCCCTCTGGGAGTAGGATTCCCCCCCCCCCCAATCCTAGTTGGAATAGGATTCCTTGAGGGGGGAAAGAGAGAGAGGGGGCCGGCCACCTCTCCTAGTCCTAATAGGACTAGGGGAAGGGGGGAGGCGCACAGCCACCTTGGGCTGCCCCTTTCTCCTTTCCACTAAAGCCCACTAAGGCCCATATAGCTCCCGGGGGGTTCCGGTAACCTCCCGGTACTCCGGTAAAATCCCGATTTCACCCGGAACACTTCCGATATCCAAACATAGGCTTCCAATATATCAATCTTTACGTCTCGACCATTTCGAGACTCCTCGTCATGTCTGTGATCACATCCAGGACTCCGAACAACCTTCGGTACATCAAAATGCATAAACTCATAATATAACTGTCATCGTAACCTTAAGCGTGCGGACCCTACGGGTTCGAGAACAATGTATACATGACCGAGACACGTCTCCGGTCAATAACCAATAGTGGGACCTGGATGCCCATATTGGCTCCTACATATTCTACGAAGATCTTTATCGGTCAGACCGCATAACAACATATGTTGTTCCCTTTGTCATCGGTATGTTACTTGCCCGAGATTCGATCGTCGGTATCCAATACCTAGTTCAATCTCGTTACCGGCAAGTCTCTTTACTCGTTCCGTAATACATCATCTCACAACTAACATATTAGTTGTAATGCTTGCAAGGCTTATGTGATGTGCATTACCGAGAGGGCCCAGAGATACCTCTCCGACAATTGGAGTGACAAATCCTAATCTCGAAATACGCCAACCAAACATGTACCTTTGGAGACACCTGTAGTACTCCTTTATAATCACCCAGTTACGTTGTGACGTTTGGTAGTACCCAAAGTGTTCCTCCGGTAAACGGGAGTTGCATAATCTCATAGTTATAGGAACATGTATAAGTCATGAAGAAAGCAATAGCAACATACTAAACGATCGGGTGCTAAGCTAATGGAATGGGTCAGGTCAATCAGATCATTCAACTAATGATGTGACCTCGTTAATCAAATAACAACACTTTGTTCATGGTCAGGAAACATAACCATCTTTGATTAACGAGCTAGTCAAGTAGAGGCATACTAGTGACACTAAGTTTGTCCATGTATTCACACATGTATTATGTTTCCGGTTAATACAATTCTAGCATGAATAATAAATATTTATCATGATATAAGGAAATAAATAATAAATTTATTATTGCCTCTAGGGCATATTTCCTTCAGTCTCCCACTTGCACTAGAGTCAATAATCTAGATTACACTGTAATGATTCTAACACCCATGGAGCCTTGGTGCTGATCATGTTTTGCTCGTGGGAGAGGCTTAGTCAACGGGTCTGCAACATTCAGATCCGTATGTATCTTGCAAATCTCTATGTCTCCCACCTGGACTAGATCCCGGATGGAGTTGAAGCGTCTCTTGATGTGCTTGGTCCTTTTGTGAAATCCGGATTCCTTTGCCAAGGCAATTGCACCAGTATTGTCACAAAAGATTTTCATTGGATCCGATGCACTAGGTATGACACCTAGATCGGATATGAACTCCTTCATCCAGACTCCTTCGTTTGCTGCTTCCGAAGCAGCTATGTACTCCGCTTCACATGTTGATCCCGCTACGACGCTTTGTTTAGAACTGCACCAACTGACAGCTCCACCGTTTAATGTAAACACGTATCCGGTTTGCGATTTAGAATCGTCCGGATCAGTGTCAAAGCTTGCATCAACGTAACCTTTTACGGTGAGTTCTTTGTCACCTCCATATACGAGAAACATATCCTTAGTCCTTTTCAGGTATTTCAGGATGTTCTTGACCGCTGTCCAGTGATCCACTCCTGGATTACTTTGGTACCTCCCTGCTAAACTTATAGCAAGGCACACATCAGGTCTGGTACACAGCATTGCATACATGATAGAGCCTATGGCTGAAGCATAGGGAACATCTTTCATTTTCTCTCTATCTTCTGCAGTGGTCGGGCATTGAGTCTTACTCAGCTTCACACCTTGTAACACAGGCAAGAACCCTTTCTTTGCTTGATCCATTTTGAACTTCTTCAAAACTTTGTCAAGGTATGTGCTTTGTGAAAGTCCAATTAAGCGTCTTGATCTATCTCCATAGATCTTAATGCCTAATATGTAAGCAGCTTCACCGAGGTCTTTCATTGAAAAACTCTTATTCAAGTATCCCTTTATGCTATCCAGAAATTCTATATCATTTCCAATTAGTAATATGTCATCCACATATAATATCAGAAATGCTACAGAGCTCCCACTCACTTTCTTGTAAATACAGGCTTCTCCAAAAGTCTGTATAAAACCAAATGCTTTGATCACACTATCAAAGCGTTTATTCCAACTCCGAGAGGCTTGCACCAGTCCATAAATGGATCGCTGGAGCTTGCGCACTTTGTTAGCTCCCTTTGGATCGACAAAACCTTCCGGTTGCATCATATACAACTCTTCTTCCAGAAATCCATTCAGGAATGCAGTTTTGACATCCATCTGCCAAATTTCATAATCATAAAATGCGGCAATCGCTAACATGATTCGGACAGACTTAAGCATCGCTACAGGTGAGAAAGTCTCATCATAGTCAACCCCTTGAACTTGTCGAAAACCTTTCGCGACAAGTCGAGCTTTGTAGATAGTAACATTACCATCAGCGTCAGTCTTCTTCTTGAAGATCCATTTATTCTCAATTGCTTGCCGATCATCGGGCAAGTCAACCAAAGTCCATACTTTGTTCTCATACATGGATCCCATCTCAGATTTCATGGCTTCAAGCCACTTTGCGGAATCTGGGCTCACCATCGCTTCTTCATAGTTCGTAGGTTCATCATGATCTAGTAGCATGACTTCCAGAACAGGATTACCGTACCACTCTGGTGCGGATCTTACTCTGGTTGATCTACGAGGTTCAGTAGTATCTTGATCTGAAGTTTTATGATCATTATCATTAGCTTCCTCACTAACTGGTGTAGGTGTCACTGAAACAGTTTTCTGTGATGTACTACTTTCAAGTAAGGGAGCAGGTACAGTTACCTCGTCAAGTTCTACTTTCCTCCCACTCACTTCTTTCGAGAGAAACTCCTTCTCTAGAAAGGATCCATTCTTAGCAACGAATGTCTTGCCTTCGGATCTGTGATAGAAGGTGTACCCAACAGTCTCCTTTGGGTATCCTATGAAGACACATTTCTCCAATTTGGGTTCGAGCTTATCAGGTTGAAGATTTTTCACATAAGCATCGCAGCCCCAAACTTTAAGAAACGACAACTTTGGTTTCTTGCCAAACCATAGTTCATAAGGTGTCGTCTCAACGGATTTTGATGGTGCCCTATTTAACGTCAATGCGGCCGTCTCTAAAGCATAACCCCAAAACGATAGCGGTAAATCTGTAAGAGACATCATAGATCGCACCATATCTAGTAAAGTATGATTACGACGTTCGGACACACCATTACGCTGTGGTGTTCCGGGTGGCGTGAGTTGCGAAACTATTCCACAATTTTTCAAATGTACACCAAACTCGTAACTCAAATATTCTCCTCCACGATCAGATCGTAGAAACTTTATTTTCTTGTTACGATGATTTTCAACTTCACTCTGAAATTCTTTGAACTTTTCGAATGTTTCAGACTTGTGTTTCATTAAGTAGATATACCCATATCTGCTTAAGTCATCTGTGAAGGTGAGAAAATAACGATATCCGCCACGAGCCTCAATATTCATCGGACCACATACGTCTGTATGTATGATCTCCAACAAATCTGTTGCTCTCTCCATAGTTCCGGAGAACGGTGTTTTTGTCATCTTGCCCATGAGGCACGGTTCGCAAGTACCAAGTGATTCATAATCAAGTGGTTCCAAAAGTCCATCAGTATGGAGTTTCTTCATGCGCTTTACACCGATATGACCTAAACGACAGTGCCACAAATAAGTTGCACTTTCATTATTAACTCTGCATCTTTTGGCTTCAACATTATGAATATGTGTATCACTACTATCGAGATTCATCAAAAATAGACCACTTTTCAAAGGTGCATGACCATAAAAGATATTACTCATATAAATAGAACAACCATTATTCTCTGATTTAAATGAATAACCGTCTCGCATCAAACAAGATCCAGATATAATGTTCATGCTCAACGCTGGCACCAAATAACAATTATTTAGGTCTAATATTAATCCCGAAGGTAGATGTAGAGGTAGCGTGCCGACCGCGATCACATCGACTTTGGAACCGTTTCCCACGCGCATCGTCACCTCGTCCTTTGCCAGTGCCCGCTTATTCCATAGTCCCTGTTTCGAGTTGCAAATATTAGCAACAGAACCAGTATCAAATACCCAGGTGCTACTGCGAGCTCTAGTAAGGTACACATCAATAACATGTATATCACATATACCTTTGTTCACCTTGCCATCCTTCTTATCCGCCAAATACTTGGGGCAGTTCCGCTTCCAGTGACCAGTCTGCTTGCAGTAGAAGCACTCAATTTCAGGCTTAGGTCCAGACTTGGGTTTCTTCTCCTGAGCAGCAACTTGCTTGCCGTTCTTCTTGAAGTTCCCCTTCTTCTTCCCTTTGCCCTTTTTCTTGAAACTAGTGGTCTTGTTGACCATCAACACTTGATGCTCCTTCTTGATTTCTACCTCCGCAGCTTTCAGCATTGCGAAGAGCTCGGGAATAGTCTTGTTCATCCCTTGCATATTATAGTTCATCACGAAGCTCTTGTAGCTTGGTGGCAGTGATTGGAGAATTCTGTCAATGACGCAATCATCTGGAAGATTAACTCCCAATTGAATCAAGTGATTATTATACCCAGACATTTTGAGTATATGCTCACTGACAGAACTGTTCTCCTCCATCTTGCAGCTATAGAACTTATTGGAGACTTCATATCTCTCAATCTGGGAATTTGCTTGAAATATTAACTTCAACTCCTGAAACATCTCATATGCTCCATGACGTTCAAAACGTCGTTGAAGTCCCGATTCTAAGCCGTAAAGCATGGCACACTGAACTATCGAGTAGTCATCAGCTTTGCTCTGCCAGACGTTCATAACATCTGGTGTTGCTCCAGCAGCAGGCCTGGCACCCAGCGGTGCTTCCAGGACGTAATTCTTCTGTGCAGCAATGAGGATAATCCTCAAGTTACGGACCCAGTCCGTGTAATTGCTACCATCATCTTTCAACTTTGCTTTCTCAAGGAACGCATTAAAATTCAACGGAACAACAGCACGAGCCATCTATCTACAATCAACATAAACAAGCAAGATACTATCAGGGACTAATTTCATGATAAATTTAAGTTCAATTAATCATATTACTTAAGAACTCCCACTTAGATAGACATCCCTCTAATCTTCTAAGTGATCACGTGATCCAAATCAACTAAACCATAACCGATCATCACGTGAGATGGAGTTGTTTTCAATGGTGAACATCGTTATGTTGATCATATCTACTATATGATTCACGCTCGACCTTTCGGTCTCCGTGTTCCGAGGCCATATCTGCATATGCTAGGCTCGTCAAGTTTAACCTGAGTATTCTGCGTGTGCAAAAACTGGCTTGCACCCGTTGTAGATGGACGTAGAGCTTATCGCACCCGATCATCACGTGGTATCTGGGCACGACGAACTTTGGCAACGGTGCATACTCAGGGAGAACACTTCTTGATAATTTAGTGAGAGATCATCTTATAATGCTACCGTCAATCAAAGCAAGATAAGATGCATAAAAGATAAACATCACATGCAATCAATATAAGTGATATGATATGGCCCTCATCATCTTGTGCTTGTGATCTCCATCTTCGAAGCACCGTCGTGATCACCATCATCACCGGCGCGACACCTTGATCTCCATCATAGCATCGTTGTCGTCTCGCCAATCTTATGCTTCCACGACTATCACTACCATTTAGTAATAAAGTAAAGCATTACATCGCGATTGCATTGCATACAATAAAACGACAACCATAAGGCTCCTGCCAGTTGCCGATAACTCGGTTACAAAACATGATCATCTCATACAATAAAATTCAGCATCATGTCTTGACCATATCACATCACAACATGCCCTGCAAAAACAAGTTAGACGTCCTCTACTTTGTTGTTGCAAGTTTTACGTGGCTGCTACGGGCTTAAGCAAGAACCAATCTCACCTATGCATCAAAACCACAACGATAGTTTGTCAAATAGACTCCGTTTTAACCTTCGCAAGGACCGGGCGTAGCCATACTTGGTTCAGCTAAAGTTGGAGAGACAGTCGCCCGCAAGCCACCTATGTGCAAAGCACGTCGGGGGAACCGGTCTCGCGTAAGCGTACGCGTAATGTTGGTCCGGGTCGTCTCGTCCAAGAATGCCGCCGAACCAAAGTATGACATGCTGGTAGGCAGTATGACTTATATCGCCCACAACTCACTTGTGTTCTACTCGTGCATATAACATCAACATAAATAACCTAGGCTCGGATGCCACTGTTGGGTTTCGTAGTAATTTCAAAAAATTTCCTACGCACACGCAAGATCATGGTGATGCACAGCAACGAGAGGGGAGAGTGTTGTCTACGTACCCACGCAGACCGACTGCGGAAGCGTTGACACAACGTAGAGGAAGTAGTCGTACGTCTTCACGATCCAACCGATCAAGAACCGAAACTACGGCACCTCCGAGTTCGAGCACACGTTCAGCTCGATGACGATCCCCGGACTCCGATCCAGCAAAGTGTCGGGGAAGAGTTCCGTCAGCACGACGGCGTGGTGACGATCTGGATGTACTACAGCAGCAGGGCTTCGCCTAAACTCCGCTACAGTATTATCGAGGACTATGGTGGCTGGGGGCGCCGCACACGGCTAAGGAATAGATCACGTGGATCAACTTGTGTATTCTTTGGGGTGCCCTGCCTCTGTATATAAAGGACTAGGGGGGAGGCTGGCCGGCCAAGGGAGGGCGCGCCAGGAGAGTCCTACTCCCTCTGGGAGTAGGATTCCCCCCCCCCAATCCTAGTTGGAATAGGATTCCTTGAGGGGGGAAAGAGAGAGAGGGGGGCGGCCACCTCTCCTAGTCCTAATAGGACTAGGGGAAGGGGGGAGGCGCACAGCCACCTTGGGCTGCCCCTTTCTCCTTTCCACTAAAGCCCACTAAGGCCCATATAGCTCCCGGGGGGTTCCGGTAACCTCCCGGTACTCCGGTAAAATCCCGATTTCACCCGGAACACTTCCGATATCCAAACATAGGCTTCCAATATATCAATCTTTACGTCTCGACCATTTCGAGACTCCTCGTCATGTCCATGATCACATCCGGGACTCCGAACAACCTTCGGTACATCAAAATGCATAAACTCATAATATAACTGTCATCGTAACCTTAAGCGTGCGGACCCTACAGGTTCGAGAACAATGTAGACATGACCGAGACACGTCTCCGGTCAATAACCAATAGCGGGACCTAGATGCCCATATTGGCTCCTACATATTCTACGAAGATCTTTATCGGTCAGACCGCATAACAACATACGTTGTTCCCTTTGTCATCGGTATGTTACTTGCCCGAGATTCGATCGTCGGTATCCAATACCTAGTTCAATCTCGTTACCGGCAAGTCTCTTTACTCGTTCCGTAATACATCATCTCACAACTAACATATTAGTTGTAATGCTTGCAAGGCTTATGTGATGTGCATTACCGAGAGGGCCCAGAGATACCTCTCCGACAATCGGAGTGACAAATCCTAATCTCGAAATACGCCAACCCAACATGTACCTTTGGAGACACCTGTAGTACTCCTTTATAATCACCCAGTTACGTTGTGACGTTTGGTAGTACCCAAAGTGTTCCTCCGGTAAACGGGAGTTGCATAATCTCATAGTTATAGGAACATGTATAAGTCATGAAGAAAGCAATAGCAACATACTAAACGATCGGGTGCTAAGCTAATGGAATGGGTCATGTCAATCAGATCATTCAACTAATGATGTGACCTCGTTAATCAAATAACAACACTTTGTTCATGGTCAGGAAACATAACCATCTTTGATTAACGAGCTAGTCAAGTAGAGGCATACTAGTGACACTAAGTTTGTCTATGTATTCACACATGTATTATGTTTCCGGTTAATACAATTCTAGCATGAATAATAAACATTTATCATGATATAAGGAAATAAATAATAACTTTATTATTGCCTCTAGGGCATATTTCCTTCACTAACCACCCCGAGGAACCAAGCTAATTGTCGACGCCCATGAGCTCCAAGATGGTACCTTTAGGAAGGGTATGACACCGGAGCGCTGCCGACGCCCATGAGCTCCAACACTGTGCCTTAGGAAGGGTACGATACTGGAGCACCGCCACCGTCCGATCCAAAGGATCAAGATTTTCACCTGGAGCAAATGGAGGGCTAGGAGTAGCCACAACGGCGTCTTCAGGAAGAGGACAACACCCGCAGACACTGCCACCGACGGTCTGATCACAGCCAGACAAGAAATTTACCCCAGCACACATGCTCCGCCTACATTCAGTGAGCGACGAGTCACGCGAGTGGGGATTGATAACCCACAAGTATAGGGGATCGCAACAGTTTTCGAGGGTAGAGTATTCAACCCAAATTTATTGATTCGACACAAGAGGGGTCAAAGAATATTCTCAAGTATTAACAGTTGATTTGTCAATTCAACCGCACCTGAAAGACTTAATATCTGCAGCAAAGTATTTAGTAGCAAAGTAATATGGAAGTAACGATAACGATGGCAAAACTAATAGTATTGATTTTGTAGTGATTGTAACAGTGGCAACGAAAAAGTAACTAAGCAGGGATCAATATATGAAAAGCTCATAGGCATTGGATCAGTGATGGATAATTATGTCGGATGTGATTCCTCATGCAACAGTTATAACATAGGGTGACACAAAAGTAGCTCCAGCTCATCAATGTAATGTAGGCATGTATTCCGAATATAGTCATACGTGCTTATAGAAAAGAACTTGCATGACATCTTTTGTCCTGCCCTCCCGTGGCAGCGAGGTCCTATTGGAAACTAAGGGATATTAAGGCCTCCTTTTAATAGAGTACCGGAACAAAGCATTAACACTTAGTGAATACATGAACTCCTCAAACTATAGTCATCACCAGTAAGTATCCCGATTATTGTCACTTCGGGGTTAACGGATCATAACACATAATAGGTGACTATTGACTTGCAAGATAGGATCAAGAACTCACATATATTCATGAAAACATAATAGGTTCAAATCTGAAATCATGGCACTCGGGCCCTAGTGACAAGCATTAAGCATAGAAAAGTCATAGCAACATCAATCTCAGAACATAATGGATACTAGGGATCAAACCCTAACAAAACTAACTCGATTACATGATAAATCTCATCCAACCCATCACCGTCCAGCAAGCATACGATGAATTACTCACGCACGGCGGTGAGCATCATAAAATTGGTGATGTAGGAAGGTTGATGATGACGATGGCGACGGATTCCCCTCTTCGGAGCCCCGAACGGACTCCAGACCAGCCCTCCCGAGAAAGATTAGGGCTTGGTGGTGGCTCCGTATCGTAAAACGTGATGAATCCTTGTCCCTAATTTTTTCTCCCCGAACGTGAATATATGGAGTTGGAGTTGAGGTCGGTGGAGCGTCAGGGGGCCCGCGAGGCAGGGGCGCACCCAGGGGTAGGCGTGCCCCCCACCCTCGTGGACAGGGCATGGGCCCCTGGCCTTGATTCTTTCGCCAGTATTTTTTATATATTCCAAAAATATTCTCCGTTGATTTTCAGGTCATTCCGAGAACTTTTATTTCTGCACAAAAATAACACCATGGCAATTCTGCTGAAAACAGCATCAATTCGGGTTAGTTCCATTCAAATCATGCAAGTTAGAGTCCAAAACAAGAGCAAAAGTGTTTGGAAAAGTAGATACGATGGAGACGTATCAACTCCCCCAAGCTTAAACCTTTGCTTGTCCTCAAGCAATTCAGTTGATAAACTGAAAGTGATAAAGAGAAACTTTTACAAACTCTATTTTCTTTTGTTGTTGCAAATATGTAAAGCCAGCATTCAAGTTTTCAACAAAGATTATGAACTAACCATATTTATAATAACATTTAGGTCTCATGTTTACTCATATGAATGGCATAATCAACTAGCGAGCAATAATAATAAATCTCGGATGACAACACTTTCTCAAAACGATCATAATATGATATGACAAGATGGTATCTCGCTAGCCCTTTCTGAGACCGCAAAACATGAATGCAGAGCACCCCTGAAGATCAATGGCTGACTGAAAATTGTAATTCATGGTAAAAGAGATCCAGTCACAGTCATACTCAATGTAAACTAATAATAATACATGCAAATGATAGTGGTGCTCTCCAACTGGTGCTTTTTAATAAGAGGATGATGACTCAACATAAAAGTAAATGGATAAGCCCTTCGCAGAGGGAAGCAGGGATTTGTAGAGGTGCCAAAGCTCGATTTTGAAATAGAGATAAATAATATTTTGAGTGGTATACTTTCATTGTCAACATAACGACCGAGAAATCTTGATATCTTCCATGCTACACACATTATAGGCGGTTCCCAAGCAGAATGGTAAAGTTTATACTCCCCCACCACCATCAAGCATCAATCCATGGCTTGCCCGAAACAACGGGTGCCTCCAAGTAACAACAATCCTGGGAGAGTTTTATTTGCAATTATTTTGATTTGGTTTGAGCATGGGACTGGGCATCCCGGTGACCAGTCATTTTCTCGTGAGTGAGGAGCGGAGTCCACTCCTTTTGAGAATAACCCGCCTAGCATGGAAGATACAGACAGCCCTAGTTGATACATGAGCTATTCGAGCATACAAAACAGAATTTTTATTTGAAAGTTTAGAGTTTGGCACATACAAATTTACTTGGAACGGCAGGTAGATACCGCATATAGGAAGGTATTGTGGACTCATATGGAATAACTTTTGGGGTTTATGGAGTTGGATGCACAAGCAGTATTCCCGCTTAGTACAAGTAAAAGCTAGAAAGAGACTGGGAAGCGACCAGCTAGAGAGCGACAACAGTCATGAGCATGCATTAAAATTAATCAACACTGAATGCAAGCATGAGTAGGATATAATTCACCATGAACATAAATATCGTGAAGGCTATGTTGATTTTGTTTCAACTACATGCGTGAACATGTGCCAAGTCAAGCCACTCGAATCGTTCAAAGGAGGATACCACCCTATCATACCATATCACCACCATTTTAATAGCATGTTGGCACGCAAGGTAAACCATTATAAACTCCTAGCAAATTAAGCATGGCATGGGAAACTATAATCTCTAATTGTCATTGCAAACATATTTCATTCATAATAGGTTGAATCAGGAACGATGAACTAATCATATTTTACAAAAACAAGAAAGGTCGAGTTCATACTTGTTTTTCTCATCTCAATCAGTTCATCATATATCGTCATTATTGCCTTTCACTTGCACGATCGAATGGTGTGGATAATAATAATAATAGTGCACGTGCATTGGACTAAGCTAAAATCTGCAAGCATTCAATACATGGGAGAAGACAAGGTAATATGGGCTCTTTGTTAGATCAACAATAATGCATATGAGAGCCACTCAACATTTTCATTATGGTCTTCTCCTCTCGACCCCCAAAAAAAAGAAACAAAACTATTTACACAGGAAAGCTCCCAACAAGCAAAAGAAGAACGAGAAATCTTTTTGGGTTTTCTTTTTAATTACTACTACTACAAGCATGGAAAGTAAACTAGCTAAAAGCTACAACTAATTTTTTTTGTTTTTTCTTAAGGTTTTTCAAACACACAAGACGAATGCCAGAAAAGAAAATAAACTAGCATGGATGGTACAATGAAGAAGTATGAGCACCGACAACTGGCATGAGTGTGTGAACATGAATGTAATGTCGGTGAGAAATACGTACTCCCCCAAGTTTAGGCTTTTGGCCTAAGTTGGTCTATGCCCACGGATCAAAGCTGCCTTCTCCGGTGTACTGAGGAGGGTCCTTGGGTTGCCATTGGTTGGCTGATACGTCTCCAACGTATCTATAATTTTTGATTGCTCCATGCTATATTATCTACTGTTTTGGACTATATTGGGCTTTATTTTCCACTTTTATATTATTTTTGGGACTAACCTATTAACCGGAGGCCCAGCCCAGAATTGCTGTTTTTTGCCTATTTCAGTGTTTCGAAGAAACGGAATATCAAATGGAGTCCAAACGGAATAAAATCTTCGGGAACGTGATTTTCTCACTGAACGTGATCCAGGAGACTTGGACCCTACTCCAAGGAGTCAAAGAGGCGGTCACGAGGGTGGGGGGCGCCCCCCTAGGGCGCGCCCCCTGCCTCGTGGGCCCCTCGGTGCTCCTCCGACGTACTCCTTCCTCCTATATATACCTACGTACCCCTAAACGATCAGAAGAGGAGCCAAAACCTAATTCCACCGCCGCAACTTTCTGTATCCACGAGATCCCATCTTGGGGCCTGTTCCGGAGCTCCGCCGGAAGAGGGCCGTCATCACGGAGGGATTCTACATCATCATAGCCTCTCCGATGAAGTGTGAGTAGTTTACCTCAGACCTTCGGGTCCATAGTTAGTAGCTAGATGGCTTCTTCTCTCTTTTTGGATCTCAATACAAAGTTCTCCCCCTCTCTTGTGGAGATCTATTCGATGTAATCTTCTTCTTTTTGCGGTGTGTTTGTTGAGACCGATGAATTGTGGGTTTATGATCAAGTCTATCTATGAATAATATTTGAATCTTCTCTGAATTCTTTTATGTATGATTGGTTATCTTTGCAAGTCTCTTCGAATTATCCGTTTGGTTTGGCCAACTAGATTGGTAGTTCTTGCCATGGGAGAAGTGCTTAGCTTTGGGTTCGATCTTGCGGTGTCCTTTCCCAGTGACAGAAGGGGCAGCAAGGCACGTATTGCATCGTTGCCATCGAGGATAACAATATGGGGTTTATTTCATATTGCATGAATTTATCTCTCTACATCATGTCATCTTGCTTAAGGCGTTACTCTGTTTTTAACTTAATACTCTAGAAGCAAGGCACGTATTGCATCGTTGCCATCGAGGATAACAATATGGGGTTTATTTCACATTGCATGAATTTATCTCTCTACATCATGTCATCTTGCTTAAGGCGTTACTCTGTTTTTAACTTAATACTCTAGATGTATGCTGGATAGCGGTCGATGAGTGGAGTAATAGTAGTACATGCAGAATCGTTTCGGTCTACTTGTCACGGACGTGATGCCTATATACATGATCATGCCTAGATATTCTCATAACTATGCTCAATTCTGTCAATTGCTCAACAGTAATTTGTTCACCCACCGTAGAATACTTATGCTCTTGAGATAAGCCACTAGTGAAACCTATGGCCCCCGGGTCTATTCTCATCATATCAATCTCCATCACTTTAATCTTGCTTTGCTTTTACTTTGCTTTTACTTTTTACTTTGCATCTTTATACCAAAAATACCAAAAATATTATATCTATCAGATCTCACTCTCGTAAGTGACCGTGAAGGGATTGACAACCCCTAATCACGTTGGTTGCGAGTAGCTATCGCTTTGTGCAGGTACGAGGGACTTGAGCGTGGCCTCCTACTGGATTGATACCTTGGTTCTCAAAAACTGAGGGAAATACTGACGCTACTCTGCTGCATCATCCCTTCCTCTTTGGGGAAAACCAACGCAAGCTCAAGACATTGCAAGAAGGATTTCTGGCGCCGTTGCCGGGGAGTCTACGCAAAAAGTCAACATACCAAGTACCCATCACAATCCCTATCTCTCGCATTACATTATTTGCCATTTGCCTTCGTTTTCCTCTCCCCCACTTCACCCTTGCCGTTTTATTCGCCCTCTCTCTCTCTCTCTATCCTCCCTCTCTATTTGCTTCTTTTGCCCGTTTGCTTTTGTCTGCTCATGTGCTAGTTTGCTTGTTTGTCACGACGGCTCAAGATACTACCAAATTGTGTGACTTCACCAATACCAATAATAATGATTTCCTTAGCACTCCGATTGCTCCTCTTGCTAATACTGAATCTTGTGAAATTAATGCTGCTTTGTTGAATCTTGTTATGAAAGATCAATTCGCTGGCCTTCCTAGCGAAGATGCCGCTACTCATATGAATAGCTTCGTTGATTTATGTGATATGCAAAAGAAAAAAGATGTCGATAATGATGTCGTTAAATTGAAGCAATTTCCTTTTTCGCTTAAAGATCGTGCTAAAGCTTGGTTTTCGTCTTTGCCTAAAAATAGTATTGATTCTTGGAACAAGTGCAAAGATGCTTTTATCTCTAAGTATTTCCCTCCCGCTAAGATCATCTCTCTTAGAAACGATATTATGAACTTTAAGCAACTTTATCATGAACATGTTGCACAAGCTTGGGAGAGAATGAAATTAATGATACGTAATTGCCCTACTCATGGTTTGAATTTGTGGATGATTATACAAAAATTTTATGCCGGATTGAATTTTGCTTCTAGAAATCTTTTAGATTCGGCCGCGGGAGGCACTTTTATGGAAATCACTTTAGGAGATGCTACTAAACTCCTAGATAATATTATGGTTAATTATTCTCAATGGCATACTGAAAGATCTTCTAATAAAAAAGTGCATGCGATAGAAGAAATCAATGTTTTCAGTGGAAAGATGGATGAACTTATGAAATTATTTGCTACTAAGAGTGTTTCTTCTGATCCTAATGATATGCCTTTGTCCACTTTGATTGAGAATAACAATGAATCTATGGATGTGAATTATTTTGGTAGGAATAATTTTGGTAACAACGCTTATAGAGGGAATTTTAATCCTAGGCCATATCCTAGTAATCCTTCTAATAATTATGGGAATTCCTACAACAACTCTTATGGAAATTATAATAAGATGCCCTCTGAATTTGAGAATAGTGTTAAAGAGTTTATGATTCACAAAATAATTTTAATGCTTTGCTTGAAGAGAAATTGCTTAAAGTTGATGATTTGACTAGAAACGTTGATATAATTTCTCTTGAGATTGACTCTTTAAAGATTAGATCTATTCCTCCTAAGCATGATATCAATGAGTCTCTCAAATCCATGAGAATTTCCATTGATGAGTGCAAGGAAAGAACCGCCAGGATGCGTGCTTCCAAAGATGCCTTTATTAAAGCGTGTTCTTCCAATTCCTATGAAAATCAAGATGAAGATCTAAAAGTTATTGATGTGTCCCCTATTAAATCTTTGTTTTGCAATATTAATCTTGACGAAACTGAATATGATCTTCCTTTACCTAGAAGGCATTCTAAAAATTCGGAGTATTTAGATCTTAATGATGAAATTGATGAAAGTGGGATTGAAAGAAATAAAAATCTAGATGTTGCTAAACCCACTATATTGGATTCCAAGGAATTTAATTATGAAAGTTGTTCTTTAATTGATTGTATTTCCTTGTTGCAATCCGTGCTAAATTCTCCACATGCTTATAGTCAAAATAAAGCCTTTACCGAACATACTGTTGATGCCTTGATGCAATCTTATGAAGAAAAACTTGAGTTGAAAGTTTCTATCCCTAGAAAACTCTATGATGAGTGGGAACCAACTATTAAAATTAAAATGAAAGATCATGAGTTTTATGCTTTGTGTGATTTGGGTGCTAGTGTCTCTACTATTCCCAAGACTTTGTGTGATTTACTAGATTTCCGTAATTTTGATGATTGCTCTCTAAACTTGCATCTTGCGGATTCCACTATTAAGAAACCTATGGGAAGGATTAATTATGTTCTTATTATTGCAAATAGGAATTATGTGCTCGTAGATTTCATTGTTCTTGACATAGATTGCAATCCTTCTTGCCCTATAATTCTTGGTAGACCTGTCCTTAGAACGGTTGGTGCGATTATTGATATGAAGGAAGGGAATATTAGATTTTAATTTCCATTAAAAAAGGGCATGGAACACTTTCCAAGAAATAAAATAAAATTGCCATATGAAACTATCATGAGAGCCACTTATGGATTGCCTACCAAAGATGGCAATAACTAGAACTATCCTCACTTTTATGCCTAGCTAGGGGCGTTAAACGATAGCGCTTGTTGGGAGGCAACCCAATTTTATTTTTATTCCTTGCTTTTTGATCATGTTTAGTAATAAATAAATTATTTAGCCTCTGTTTTGGTTGTGTTTTTTGTGTTTAATTAGTGTTTGTGCCAAGTAGAACCGTTGGGAAGACTTGGGGAAAGTCTTGTTGAACTTGCTGTAAAAAACAGAAACATTAGCACTCACGAGAACTGCTGTCATTTTTATTTGAAGAGTGATATTTAGTTAATTATTTTTGAAGATGATTAATAGATAAATTCATCACGTCCAGAAATTTATTTTAGAATTTTTGGGGTTCCAGATCTTGCGCTAGCTACAGATTACTACAGACTGTTCTGTTTTTGACAGATTCTGTTTTTCGTGTGTTGTTTGCTTATTTTGATGAATCTATGGTTAGTAAAATAGTTTATAATCCATAGAGAAGTTGGAATACAGTAGGTTTAACACCAATATAAATAAAGAATGAGTTCATTACAGTACCTTGAAGTGGTGTTTTGTTTTCTTTCGCTAACGGAGCTCACGAGTTTTCTATTTTGAGTTTTGTGTTGTGAAGTTTTCAAGTTTTGGGTGAATTCTTTTGATGGATCATGGAACAAGGAGTGGAAAGAGCCTAAGCTTGGGGATGCCCATGGCACCCCCAATATAATCCAAGGACACCAAAAAGTCAAAGCTTGGGGATGCCCCGGGAGGCATCCCCTCTTTCGTCCACCTCCATCGGTAATTTACTTGGAGCTATATTTTTATTCACCAACATGATATGTGTTTTGCTTGGAGCGTCTTGTATTATTTGTGTCTTTGTGTCTTAGTATGCCACAATCATCCTTTCTGTACACACCTTTTGAGAGAGCCATACATGAATTAAAATTTGATAGAATACTCTATGTGCTTCACTTATATCTTTTGAGCTAAGTAGTTTTGCTCTATGTGCTTCACTTATACCTTTTGAGCGTTATAATTTTGCTCTATGTGCTTCACTTAGATCTTTTAGAGCATGGTGGTGGATTTGTTTTAAAGAAACTATTGATCTCTCATGCTTCACTTAAATTATTTTGAGAGTCTCTTAACAGCATGGTAATTTGCTTAATAATAATATGCTTGGTATTCAAGATCTGTGAAACTTTCTTTTGAGTGTGTTGAATACTAAGAAAAGATTGAAGCATGATAATTGTATTGAGATATGGAGGTGATAATATTAAAGTCATGCTAGTTGAGTAGTTGTGAATTTAAAGAATACTTGTGTTAAAGTTTGTGATTCCCGTAGCATGCACGTATGGTGAACCGTTATGTGATGAAGTCAGAGCATGATTTATTTATTGATTATCTTCCTTATGAGTGGCGGTCGGGGACGAGCGATGGTCTTTTCCTACCAACCTATCCCCCTAGGAGCATGCGCGTAATACTTTTCTTTGATAACTTCTAGATTTTTGCAATAAGTATATGAGTTCTTTATGACTAATGTTGAGTCCATGGATCATACGCACTCTCACCCTTCCACCTTTGCTAGCCTCTCTAATACCGCGCACTTTTCACCGGTATCATACACCTACCATATACCTTCCTCAAAACAGCCACCATACCTACCTATTATTGCATTTCCATAGCCATTCCGAGATATATTGCCATGCAAATTTCCACCATCTAGTTCATCATGACACATTCATCATTGTCATATTGCATATCCCTGTACACCGCCGGAGGCATTCATATAGAGTCATATTTTGTTCTAAGTATCGAGTTGTAATTGCTGAGTTGTAAGAAAAATAAAAGTGTGATGATCATCATTATTAGAGCATTGTCCCAAGTGAGGAAAGAATGATGGAGACTATGATTCCCCCATAAGTCGGGATGAGACTCCGGACGAAAAATAAATAAAAGAGGCCAAAGAAGCCCAAATAAAAAGAGAAAGAAAAGAGGCCATAAAAAGAAAGGGACCAAATAAAAATAAATAAATAAATAAAAATGAGAGAAAAAGAGAGAAGGGACAATGTTACTATCCTCTTACCACACTTGTGCTTCAAAGTAGCACCATGATCTTCATAGTAGAGAGTCTCTCATGTTATCACTTTCATATACTAGTGGGAATTTTACATTATAGAACTTGGCTTGTATATTCCAATGACGGGCTTCCTCAAATTGCCCTAGGTCTTCATGAGCAAGCAAGTTGGATGCACACCCACTTAGTTTCTTTTTGAGATTTCATATACTTATAGCTCTAGTGCATCCGTTGCATGGCAATCCCTACTCACTCACATTGATATCTATTGATGGGCATCTCCATAGCCCGTTGATACGCCTAGTTGATGTGAGACTATCTTCCCCTCCTTTTTGTCTTCTCCACAACCACCATTCTATTCCACCTATAGTGCTATATCCATGACTCACGCTCATGTATTGCGTGAAGATTGAAAAAGTTTTGAAAAAGTTAGAGTATGAAACAATTGCTTGGCTTGTCATCGGGGTTGTGCATGATTTAAATACTTTGTGTGATGAAGATAGAGCATAGCCAGACTATATGATTTTGTAGGGATAACTTTCTTTGGCCATGTTATTTTGAGAAGACATGATTGCTTTGTTAGTATGCTTGAAGTATTATTATTTTTATGTCAATATAAACTTTTGTCTTGAATCTTTCGAATCTGAATATTCATATCACAATTCAAGAGATTTGCATTGAAATTATGCCAAGTAGCACTCCGCATCAAAAATTCTCTTTTTATCATTTACCTACTCGAGGACGAGCAGGAATTAAGCTTGGGGATGCCTGATACGTCTCCAACGTATCTATAATTTTTGATTGCTCCATGCTATATTATCTACTGTTTTGGACTATATTGGGCTCTATTTTCCACTTTTATATTATTTTTGGGACTAACCTATTAACCGGAGGCCCAGCCCAGAATTGCTGTTTTTTGCCTATTTTAGTGTTTTGAAGAAACGGAATATCAAACGGAGTCCAAACGGAATAAAATCTTCGGGAATGTGATTTTCTCACCGAACGTGATCCAGGAGACTTGGACCCTACTCCAAGGAGTCAAAGAGGCGGTCACGAGGGTGGGGGGCGCCCCCCCCTAGGGCGCGCCCCCTGCCTCGTGGGCCCCTCGGTGCTCCTCCGATGTACTCCTTCCTCCTATATATACCTACGTACCCCCAAACGATCAGAAGAGGAGGCAAAAACCTAATTCCACTGCCGCAACTTTCTGTATCCACGAGATCCCATCTTGGGGCATGTTCCGGAGCTCCGTCGGAAGAGGGCCGTCATCATGGAGGGCTTCTACATCATCATAGCCTCTCCGATGAAGTGTGAGTAGTTTACCTCGGACCTTCGGGTCCATAATTAGTAGCTAGATGGCTTCTTCTCTCTTTTTGGATCTCAATACAAAGTTCTCCCCCTCTCTTGTGGAGATCTATTCGATGTAATCTTCTTCTTTTTGCGGTGTGTTAGTTGAGATCGATGAATTGTGGGTTTATGATCAAGTCTATCTATGAATAATATTTGAATCTTCTCTGAATTCTTTTATGTATGATTGGTTATCTTTGCAAGTAGCTTCGAATTATCCGTTTGGTTTAGCAAACTAGATTGGTAGTTCTTGCCATGGGAGAAGTGCTTAGCTTTGGGTTCGATCTTGCGGTGTCCTTTCCCAGTGACAGAAGGGGCAACAAGGCACGTATTGCGTTGTTGCCATCGAGGATAACAATATGGGGTTTATTTCATATTGCATGAATTTATCTCTCTACATCATGTCATCTTGCTTAAGGCGTTACTCTGTTTTTAACTTAATACTCTAGATGTATGCTGGATAGCGGTCGATGAGTGGAGTAATAGTAGTACATGCAGAATCGTTTCGGTCTACTTGTCACGGACGTGATGCCTATATACATGATCATGCCTAGATATTCTCATAACTATGCTCAATTCTGTCAATTGCTCAACAGTAATTTGTTCACCCACCGTAGAATACTTATGCTCTTGAGATAAGCCACTAGTGAAACCTATGGCCCCCGGGTCTATTCTCATCATATCAATCTCCATCACTTTAATCTTGCTTTGCTTTTACTTTGCTTTTACTTTTTACTTTGCATCTTTATACCAAAAATACCAAAAATATTATATCTATCAGATCTCACTCTCGTAAGTGACCGTGAAGGGATTGACAACTCCTAATCACGTTGGTTGCGAGTAGCTATCGCTTTGTGCAGGTACGAGGGACTTGAGCGTGGCCTCCTACTGGATTGATACCTTGGTTCTCAAAAACTGAGGGAAATACTTACGCTACTCTGCTACATCATCCCTTCCTCTTCGGGGAAAACCAACGCAAACTCAAGACGTAGCATTAGCGATCTCCTCCGGATCCCAGTGATAAACAGACTGGCGGTGAGGATCAGATAGTGGTTCTGGCTCTGGAGCTGATGTCAGGCTCTAGTATGCCTGAACGGCCTCCGACAAAACAAGGTACGTGCCTGAAAATATGTTGAACAAAGAGGGAGCAGGCAAGGTAATAGTCTCAAAGTAACTCTTATCAAATATCAATCTATAGTTAAGCATCTTATTTTTATTCTTAACAATAAAATCATGTGCTACCATGCTCTTATAATCTAGAAAAACATGAGGCGGCAACTTTTTCTTTTTCTCATAATGCATAATAGGTATGTTAAAGTGTGCAACAAGGTGCGAGGCGAAGATGCCTCCCAAGACGGGACCCTTTGTACGGTTCAGATTTAACCGTTTAGCAACAATAGCGCATAAACTAAAAGTGGTATCGCGAAACAAAGCATGGCGCAAAATAAGAATATCAAGGGCACTAAGATTTCCATAGTTCCCGCGACCAATTAAGCATCTACTAGCAAATATTGCGAAATAACGTAGGACAGGAAAATGTATGCTAGTAATTCTTGCATCGGAAACCTTCCTCGTTTCCCCTACAGCAATCATATCAATGAAGCCTTCCACATCATTACAATGTGGTTCCTCTATGCTGCCCTCAAAGGGTATCCTACAAACCCGACAAAAATCATAAAGTGACATCTCCTTATGCTCATCATATAAATAGAATTCCACCAAAGGTGGCGATCTCCTAGCATGGAAATGAAAATTTTGCACAAAAATATTGGTGAGTAGGAGATACTGTTCATGCTAGTCGTGGAGGAAGTCGGTGAGGCCTGCATTCTCAGCCAAATAATAAAAATCTTCATAAATCCCGGCTTCTCTCAAGAACTCATCACAAGGCCATTCACACAGCTGAACCTCCGCAGTACGAGGGAGATTATACTTGGGCTTCTTATTTTCTTCACTTTGCGTATCCTTCGAGCTTCGGCTCGATGAGCCCCTCAAAAATCTCTTCATCTTTTTCTGAAAATTTCTGAAATTTTTAGTAACTTAAAATAAAAGTGAACCAAACTCAACAAAATTGATAGCAACTACTCCTACAAGTGTCTAGAGGACATATCATGCATTAAAACTACTTTTGACCACATAAATTTGACATGCAAGCTCAAGAACAGGGTCACCTAAGCAGCAAAAATTTGCAATAAATAAAGCACTAGAACAAAAACTAATTGGACCATTGGAGGAGTCACATACCGAAGAAAAATCCCCCAAAGCAGTTTTGTGAATGGAGCTTTGAGCAAGGAGATCGAAAATGGCAGCAAAATGAGCTAAAACACGGGTTTGAGCTGGTGGATGATTTTTTCTGGAGGAAGACGAATTGTGTGGGTGCAAGAATAAGTGGAGGGGACCAACGTGGGGTCCACGAGGCAGGGGGCACGCCCAGGGGGTGGGCGCGCCCTCCACCCTCGTGGGCACATGATGGGTTCCCCTGGTGTGTTCTCAGTGCCAATAATTCTCAAATATTCTGAAAAAAATCATATTAAATTTTCAGGGCATTTGGAGAACTTTTATTTTTGGGGTATTTTTTATTGCAAGGATAATTTAGAAAATAGACAGAAAATACTATTTTTACTTTATTTAATATAAATAACAGAAAGTAAAAAGAGGGTACAGAAGGTTGTGCTTTCTAACTTCATCCATCTCATGCTCATCAAAAGGAATCCACTAACAAGGTTGATCAAGTCTTGTTAACAAACTCATTCCGAATCGCATGAAACCAGAGAATTTTCGAATAACACTACGTTACCTCAACGGGGATATGCACATCCCCAACAATAAGTGTTGGGGAACATAGTAATTTCAAAAAAATTCATACGCACACGCAAGATCATGGTGATGCATAGCAACGAGAGGGGAGAGTGTGATCTACGTACCCTTGTAGATCGACAACGGAAGCGTTTGGTTGATGTAGTCGTGCGTCTCCACGGCCCGACCGATCAAGCACCGAAACTACGGCACCTCCGAGTTGTAGCACACTTTCAGCTCGATGACGATCCCCGGACTCCGATCCAGCAAAGTGTCGGGGAAGAGTTCCGTCAGCACGACAGCGTGGTGACGATCTTGATGTACTACCGTCGCAGGGCTTCGCCTAAGCACCGCTACAATATTATCGAGGACTATGGTGGAAGGGGGCACCGCACACGGCTAAGAATATGATCACGTGGATCAACTTGTGTCTCTAGGGGTGCCCCTGCCTCCGTATATAAAGGTTCAAGAGGGGGAGGCCGGCCGGCCATCATAGGGCGCGCCAGGAGGAGTCCTACTCCCTCCGGGAGTAGGACTTCTCCCCCAATCCTAGTTGGAATAGGATTCGCGAGGTGGGAAAAGAGAGAGAGAGAGAGAGAAGGAAGGGGGCGCCGTCCCCCTCTCTCCTTGTCCTATTCAGACTAGGGGGGAGGGGCGCACGGCCCAGCCCTGGCCGCCTCTCCTCTTCTTCCACTAAAGCCCATTAAGGCCCATGTACCTCCCGGGGGGTTCCAGTAACCTCCCGGTACTCCGGTAAAATCCTGATTTCACCCGGAACACTTCCGATATCCAAATATAGGCTTCCAATATATCAATCTTTATGTCTCGACCATTTCGAGACTCCTCGTCATGTCCGTGATCACATCCGGGACTCCGAACAAACTTCGGTACATCAAAATGCATAAACTCATAACATAACTGTCATCGTAACCTTAAGCGTGCGGACCCTACGGGTTCGAGAACAATGTAGACATGACCGAGACACGTCTCCAGTGAATAACCAATAGCGGGACCTGGATGCCCATATTGGTTCCTACATATTCTACGAAGATCTTTTATCGGTCAGACCGCATAACAACATACGTTGTTCCCTTTGTCATTGGTATGTTAATTGCCCGAGATTCGATCGTCGGTATCCAATACCTAGTTCAATCTCGTTACCGGCAAGTCTCTTTACTCGTTCCGCAATACATCATCCCGCAACTAACTCATTAGTTGAAATGCTTGCAAGGCTTAAGTGATGTGCATTACCGAGAGGGCCCAGAGATACCTCTCCGACAATCGAAGTGACAAATCCTAATCTAGAAATACGTCAACCCAACATGTACCTTTGGAGACACCTGTAGAGCACCTTTATAATCACCCAGTTACGTTGTGACGTTTGGTAGCACACAAAGTGTTCCTCCGGCACACGGGAGTTACATAATCTCATAGTCATAGGAACATGTATAAGTCATGAAGAAAGCAATAGCAACATACTAAACGATCGGGTGCTAAGCTAATGGAATGGGTCATGTCAATCAGATCATTCAACTAATGATGTGATCCCGTTAATCAAATGACAACTCTTTGTCCATGGTTAGGAAACATAACCATCTTTGATTAACGAGCTAGTCAAGTAGAGGCATACTAGTGACACTCTGTTTGTCTATGTATTCACACATGTATTATGTTTTCGGTTAATACAATTCTAGCATGAATAATAAACTTTTATCATGATATAAGGAAATAAATAATAACTTTATTATTGCCTCTAGGGCATATTTCCTTCAGTCTCCCACTTGCACTAGAGTCAATAATCTAGATTACACAGTAATGATTCTAACACCCATGGAGCTTTGGTGCTGATCATGTTTTGCTCGTGGAAGAGGCTTAGTCAACGGGTCTGCTACATTCAGCTCCGTATGTATCTTGCAAATCTCTATGTCTCCCACCTGGACTAGATCCCGGGTGGAATTGAAGCGTCTTTTGATGTACTTGGTTCTTTTGTGAAATCTGGATTCCTTTGCCAAGGCAATTGCACCAGTATTATCACAAAAGATTTTTATTGGACCCGATGCACTAGGTATGACACCTAGATCGGATATGAACTCCTTCATCCAGAATCCTTCATTTGCAGCTTCCGAAGCAGCTATGTACTCCGCTTCACATGTAGATCCCGCCACGACGCTTTGTTTAGAACTGCACCAACTGACAGCTCCACCATTTAATGTAAACACGTATCCGGTTTGCGATTTAGAATCGTCCAGGTCAGTGTCAAAGCTTGCATCAACATAACCGTTTACGATGACCTCTTTGTCACCTCCATATACGAGAAACATATCCTTAGTCCTTTTCAGGTACTTCAGGATGTTCTTGACCGCTGTCCAGTGATCCACTCCTGGATTACTTTGGTACCTCCCTGCTAGACTTATAGCAAGGCACACATCAGGTCTGGTACACAGCATTGCATACATGATAGAGCCTATGGCCGAAGCATAGGGAACGTCTTTCATTTTCTCTCTATCTTCTGCAGTGGTCGGGCATTGAGTCTGACTCAACTTCACACCTTGTAACACAGGCAAGAACCCTTTCTTTGCTTGATCCATTTTGAACTTCTTCAAAATCTTGTCAAGGTATGTGCTTTGTGAAAGTCCAATTAAGCATCTTGATCTATCTCTATAGATCTTTATGCCTAATATGTAAGCAGCTTCACCGAGGTCTTTCATTGAAAAACTCTTATTCAAGTATCCCTTTATGCTATCCAGAAATTCTGTATCATTTCCAATCAGTAATATGTCATCCACATATAATATCAGAAATGCTACAGAGCTCCCACTCAATTTCTTGTAAATACAGGCTTCTCCGAAAGTCTGTATAAAACCAAATGCTTTGATCACACTATCAAAGCGTTTATTTGAACTCCGAGAGGCTTGCACCAGTCCATAAATGGATCGCTGGAGCTTGCACACTTTATTAGCTCCCTTTGGATTGACAAAACCTTCCGGTTGCATCATATACAACTCTTCTTCCAGAAATCCATTCAGGAATGCAGTTTTGACATCCATGTGCCAAATTTCATAATCATAAAATGCGGCAATTGCTAACATGATTCGGACAGACTTAAGCATCGCTACGGGTGAGAAGGTCTCATCGTAGTCAACCCCTTGAACTTGTCGAAAACCTTTTGCGACAAGTCGAGCTTTGTAGACAGTAATATTTCTGTCAACGTCAGTCTTCTTTTTGAAGATCCATTTATTCTCAATTGCTTGTCGATCATCGGGCAAGTCAACCAAAGTCCATACTTTGTTCTCATACATGGATCCCATCTCAGATTTCATGGCTTCAAGCCATTTTGCGGAATCTGGGCTCACCATCGCTTCTTCATAGTTCGTAGGTTCATCATGATCTAGTAGCATGATTTCCAGAACAGGATTACCGTACCACTCTGGCGCGGATCTTACTCTGGTTGATCTACGAGGTTCAGTAGTATCTTGTTCTGAAGTTTCATGATCATTATCATTAGCTTCCTCACTAATTGGTGTAGGTGTCGCAGAAACAGGTTTCTGTGATGTACTACTTTCCAATAAGGGAGCAGGTACAATTACCTCGTCAAGTTCTACTTTCCTCCCACTCACTTCTTTCGAGAGAAACTCCTTCTCTAGAAAGGATCCATTTTTAGCAACGAATGTCTTGCCTTCGGATCTGTGATAGAAGGTGTACCCAACAGTCTCCTTTGGGTATCCTATGAAGACACATTTCTCCAATTTGGGTTCGAGCTTATCAGGTTGAAGCTTTTTCACATAAGCATCGCAGCCCCAAACTTTAAGAAATGACAACTTTGGTTTCTTGCCAAACCATAGTTCATAAGGCGTTGTCTCAACGGATTTTGATGGTGCCCTATTTAACGTGAATGCGGTCGTCTCTAAAGCATAACCCCAAAACGATAGCGGTAAATCAGTAAGAGACATCATAGATCGCACCATATCTAGTATGATTACGACGTTCGGACACACCATTACGCTGTGGTGTTCCGGGTGGCGTGAGTTGCGAAACTATTCCGCATTGTTTCAAATGTACACCAAACTCGTAACTCAAATATTCTCCTCCACGATCAGATCGTAGAAACTTTATTTTCTTGTTACGATGATTTTCAACTTCACTCTGAAATTCTTTGAACTTTTCAAATGTTTCAGACTTATGTTTCATTAAGTAAATATACCCATATCTGCTTAAGTCATCTTTGAAGGTGAGAAAATAACGATATCCGCCACGAGCCTCAATATTCATCGGACCACATACATCTGTATGTATGATTTCCAACAAATCTGTTGCTCTCTCCATAGTACCGGAGAACGGTGTTTTAGTCATCTTGCCCATGAGGCACGGTTTGCAAGTACGAAGTGATTCATAATCAAGTGGTTCCAAAAGTCCATCAGTATGGAGTTTCTTCATGCGCTTTATACCGCTATGACCTAAACGGCAGTGCCACAAATAAGTTGCACTATCATTATCAACTTTGCATCTTTTGGCTTCAACATTATGAATATGTGTGTTACTAATATCGAGATTCATCAAAAATAGACCACTCTTCAAAGGTGCATGACCATAAAAGATATTACTCATATAAATAGAACAACCATTATTCTCTGATTTAAATGAATAACCGTCTCGCATTAAACAAGATCCAGATATAATGTTCATGCTCAACGCTGGCACCAAATAACAATTATTTAGGTCTAATACTAATCCCGAAGGTAGATGTAGAGGTAGCGTGCCGACCGCGATCACATCGACTTTGGAACCATTTCCTACGTGCATCGTCACCTCGTCCTTTGCCAGTGTTCGCTTAATCCGTAGTCCCTGTTTCGAGTTGCAAATATTAGCAATAGAACCAGTATCAAATACCCAGGTGCTACTGCGAGCTCTAGTAAGGTACACATCAATAACATGTATATCACATATACCTTTGTTCACCTTGCCATCCTTCTTATCCGCCAAATACTTGGGGCAGTTCCGCTTCCAGTGACCAGTCTGCTTGCAGTAGAAGCACTCAGTTTCAGGCTTAGGTCCAGACTTGGGTTTCTTCTCTTGAACAGCAACTTGCTTGCTGTTCTTCTTGAAGTTCCCCTTCTTCCCTTTGCCCTTTTTCTTGAAACTAGTGGTCTTGTTGACCATCAACACTTGATGCTCCTTTTTGATTTCTACCTCCGCAGCTTTCAGCATTGCGAAGAGCTCGGGAATAGTCTTATTCATCCCTTGCATATTATAGTTCATCACGAAGCTCTTGTAGCTTGGTGGCAGTGATTGGAGAATTCTGTCAATGACGCAATCATCTGGAAGATTAACTCCCAATTGAATCAAGTGATTATTATACCCAGACATTTTGAGTATATGCTCACTGGCAGAACTGTTCTCCTCCATCTTGCAGCTATAGAACTTATTGGAGACTTCATATCTCTCAAACCCGGCATTTGCTTGAAATATTAACTTCAACTCCTGGAACATCTCATATGCTCCATGACGTTCAAAACGTCGTCGAAGTCCCGATTCTAAGCTGTAAAGCATGGCACACTGAACTATCGAGTAGTCATCAGCTTTGCTCTGCCAGACGTTCATAACATCTGGTGTTGCTCCAGCAGCAGGCCTGGCACCCAGCGGTGCTTCCAGGACGTAATTCTTCTGTGCAGCAATGAGGATAATCCTCAAGTTACAGACCCAGTCCATGTAATTGCTACCATCAGCTTTCAACTTTGCTTTCTCAAGGAACGCATTAAAATTCAACGGAACAACAGCACGGGCCATCTATCTACAATCAAACATACATAAGCAAGATACTATCAGGACTAAGTTCATGATAAATTTAAGTTCAATTAATCATATTACTTAAGAACTCCCACTTAGATAGACATCCCTCTAATCTTCTAAGTGATCACCGTGATCCAAATCAACTAAACCATAACCGATCATCACGTGAAATGGAGTAGTTTTCAATGGTGAACATCGCTATGTTGATCATATCTACTATATGATTCACGCTCGATCTTTCGATCTCACTGTTCCGAGGCCATATCTGCATATGCTAGGCTCGTCAAGTTTAACCTGAGTATTCTGCGTGTGCAAAACTGGCTTGCACCCGTTGTAGATGGACGTAGAGCTTATCACACCCGATCATCACGTGGTGTCTGGGCACGACGAACTTTGGCAACGGTGCATACTCAGGGAGAACACTTTTATCTTGATAATTTAGTGAGAGATCATCTTAAAATGCTACCGTCAATCAAAGCAAGATAAGATGCATAAAAGATAAACATCACATGCAATCAATATAAATGATATGATATGGCCATCATCATCTTGTGCCTGTGATCTCCATCTCCGAAGCACCATCATGATCACCATCGTCACCGGCGCGACACCTTGATCTCCATCGTAGCATCGTTGTCGTCTCGCCAATCTTATGCTTCCACGACTATCGCTACCGCTTAGTGATAAAGTAAAGCATTACAGCGTGATTGCATTGCATACAATAAAGCGACAACCATATGGCTCCTGCCAGTTGCCAATAACTTGGTTACAAAACATGATCATCTCATACAATAAAATTTAGCATCATGTCTTGACCATATCACATCACAACATGCCCTGCAAAAACAAGTTAGACGTCCTCTACTTTGTTGTTGCAAGTTTTACATGGCTGCTACGGGCTTAAGCAAGAACCAATCTTACCTACGCATCAAAACCACAATGATAGTTTGTCAAGTTGGTGCTGTTTTAACCTTCGCAAGGACCGGGCGTAGCCACACTTGGTTCAACTAAAGTTGGAGAAACTGTCACCCGCAAGCCACCTATGTGCAAAGCACGTCGGGAGAACCGGTCTCGCGTAAGCGTACGCGTAATGTCGGTCCGGGCCGCTTCGTCCAACAATACCGCCGAACCAAAGTATGACATGCTGTTAAGCAGTATGACTTATATCGCCCACAACTCACTTGTGTTCTACTCGTGCATATAACATCAACACATAAAACCAGGCTCGGATGCCACTGTTGGGGAACGTAGTAATTTCAAAAAAAAATCCTACGCACACGCAAGATCATGGTGATGCATAGCAACGAGAGGGGAGAGTGTGATCTACGTACCCTTGTAGATCGACAACGGAAGCGTTTGGTTGATGTAGTCGTGCGTCTCCACGGCCCGACCGATCAAGCACCGAAACTACGGCACCTCCGAGTTCTAGCACACATTCAGCTCGATGACGATCCCCGGACTCCGATCCAGCAAAGTGTCGGGGAAGAGTTCCGTCAGCATGACGGCGTGGTGACGATCTTGATGTACTACCGTCGCAGGGCTTCGCCTAAGCACCGCTACAATATTATCAAGGACTATGATGGAAGGGGGCACCGCACACGGCTAAGAATATGATCACGTGGATCAACTTGTGTCTCTAGGGGTGCCCCTGCCTTCGTATATAAAGGTTCAAGAGGGAGAGGCCGGCCGGCCATCATAGGGCACGCCAGGAGGAGTCCTACTCCCTCCGGGAGTAGGACTTCTCCCCCAATCCTAGTTGGAATAGGATTCGCGAGGTGGAAAAAGAGAGAGAGAGAAGGAAGGGGGCGCCGGCCCCCTCTCTCCTTGTCCTATTCGGACTAGGGGGGAGGGGCGCGCGGCCCAGCCCTGGCCGCCTCTCCTCTTCTTCCACTAAAGCCCATTAAGGCCCATGTACCTCCCGGGGGGTTCCGGTAACCTCCCGGTACTCCGGTAAAATCCCGATTTCACCCGGAACACTTCCGATATCCAAATATAGGCTTCCAATATATCAATCTTTATGTCTCGACCATTTCGAGACTCCTCGTCATGTCCGTGATCACATCCGGGACTCCGAACAAACTTCGGTACATCAAAATGCATAAACTCATAACATAACTGTCATCGTAACCTTAAGCGTGCGGACCCTACGGGTTCGAGAACAATGTAGACATGACCGAGACACGTCTCCGGTTAATAACCAATAGCGGGACCTGGATGCCCATATTGGTTCCTACATATTCTACGAAGATCTTTTATCGGTCAGACCGCATAACAACATACGTTGTTCCCTTTGTCATCGGTATGTTACTTGCCCGAGATTCGATCGTCGGTATCCAATACCTAGTTCAATCTCGTTACCGGCAAGTCTCTTTACTCGTTCCGCAATACATCATCCCGCAACTAACTCATTAGTTGCAATGCTTGCAAGGCTTAAGTGATGTGCATTACCAAGAGGGCCCAGAGATACCTCTCCGACGATCGGAGTGACAAATCCTAATCTAGAAATACGTCAACCCAACATGTACCTTTGGAGACACCTGTAGAGCACCTTTATAATCACCCAGTTACATTGTGACGTTTGGTAGCACACAAAGTGTTCCTCTGGCACACGGGAGTTACATAATCTCATAGTCATAGGAACATGTATAAGTCATGAAGAAAGCAATAGCAACATACTAAACGATCGGCTGCTAAGCTAATGGAATGGGTCATGTCAATCAGATCATTCAACTAATGATGTGATCCCGTTAATCAAATGACAACTCTTTGTCCATGGTTAGGAAACATAACCATCTTTGATTAACGAGCTAGTCAAGTAGAGGCATACTAGTGACACTCTGTTTGTCTATGTATTCACACATGTATTATGTTTCCGGTTAATACAATTCTAGCATGAATAATAAACTTTTATCATGATATAAGGAAATAAATAATAACTTTATTATTGCCTCTAGGGCATATTTCCTTCAATAAGAATATCATATTTCTTCTTGACGGTAGGAAGAGGAAATTCAAAACCTCCTATAATAATCGTTGAAATTTTTCCAATAGAATTGATACTATGGACTTGTGGTTGTTTCCTCGGAAAGTGTATCGTATGCTCATTACCATTAACATGAAAAGTGACTTTGCCTTTGTTGCAATCAATAACAGCCCCTGCAGTATTCAAGAAGGGTCTTTCAAGGATAATCGACATACTATCGTCCTCGGGAATATCAAGAATAACAAAGTCCGTTAAAATAGTAACGTTTGCAACCACAACAGGCACATCCTCACAAATACCGACAGGTATAGCAGTTGATTTATCAGCCATTTGCAAAGATATTTCAGTAGGTGTCAAGTTATTCAAATCAAGTCTACGATATAAAGAGAGAGGCATAACACTAACACCGGCTCCAACATCACATAAAGCAGTTTTAACATAGTTTCTTTTAATGGAGCATGGTATAGTTGGTACTCCTGGATCTCCTTGTTTCTTTGGTATTTCACCTTTAAAAGTGTAATTAGCAAGCATGGTAGAAATTTCAGCTTCTGGTATCTTTCTTTTATTAGTAACAATATCTTTCATGTACTTAGCATAAGGGTTAATTTTAAGCATATCAGTCAAATGCATACGCAGAAAGATAGGTCTAATCATTTCAGCAAATCGCTCAAAATCTTCATCATCCTTTTTCTTGGATGGTTTAGGAGGAAAAGGCATGGGTTTCTGAACCCATGGTTCTCTTTCTTTACCGTGCTTCCTAGCAACGAAGTCTCTCTTATCATAATGTTGATTCTTTGATTGTGGGTTATCAAGATCAACAGCAGGTTCAATCTCTACATCATTGTTATTTCTAGGTTGAGCATCAACATGAACATCATCATTAACATTATCACTAGGTTCATGTTCATTAACATATTGTGTTTCAGCATCAGAAATAGAAATATCACTGGGATTCTCAGGTGTGTCTACAACAGGTTCACTAGAAGCATGCAAAGTCATATCATTTTTCTTTTTTTCCTTTTAGAAGAATTAGGTGCATCAACATTAGTTCTCTGAGAATCTTGCTCAATTCTCTTAGGACGGCCCTCAGGATACAAAGGTTCCTGAGTCATTTACCCCCTCTAGTCATAACTCTAACAGCATTATCATTTTTCTTATTATTTAATTCATTGAGCAAATCATTCTGAGCCTTAAGTACTTGTTCTACTTGAGTGGTAACCAATAGAAGCATGTTTACTAATAAGTTTAAGTTCATCTTTAACTCTAGACATATTATCACTCAAGTGTTCAATCATATAGCCATTGCGTTTCAATTGTCTACCAACATAAGCATTGAAGTTTTCTTGTTTAACAATAAAATTATCAAACTCATCCAAGCATTGGCTAGCAGACTTATAACGAGGAATATCACCTTCATCAAATCTATAGAGAGAATTTACCTTTACTACCTATGTCGGGTTATCAAGACCATGTATCTCTTCAATAGGTGGTAAATTCTTAACATCTCCAGCTTTAATACCTTTTTCTTTCATACATTTCTTTGCTTCTTGCATATATTCAGGACTGAGAAATAGAATACCCCTTTTCTTCGGAGTTGGCTTAGGAGTTGGTTCAGGAAGTGTCCAATTATTTTCATTAGTCAACATATTATTCAATAGCAATTCAGCTTGATCAATAGTTCTTTCCCTGAAAACACAACTAGCACAACTATCCAGGTAGTCTCTGAAAGCATCAGTTAGTCCATTATAAAAGATATCAAGTATTTCATTTTTCTTGAGAGGATGATCAGGCAAAGCATTAAGTAATCGGAGAAGCCTCCCCCAAGCTTGTGGGAGACTCTCTTCTTCAATTTGCACAAAATTATATATTTCCCTTAAGGCAGCTTGTTTCTTATGAGCGGGGAAATTTTTAGCAGAGAAGTAATAAATCATATCCTGGGGACTATGCACACAACCAGGATCAAGAGAATTAAACCATGTTTTAGCATCACCCTTTAATGAGAACGAAAATAACTTAAGGATAAAGTAATAGCGAGTTTTCTCATCATTAGTGAACAGGGTGGCTATATCATTTAATTTAGTAAGATGTGCCACAACAGTTTCAGATTCATAGCCATAAAAAGAATCAGATTCAACCAAAGTAATTAACTCAGGATCGACAGAGAAATCATAATCCTCATCAGTAATAAAGATAGGTGAAGTAGCAAAAGCAGGGTCATGTTTCATTCTAGCATTCAAAGATTTTTCTTTCAGCTTAGCTAATAATTTCTTAAGATCATATCTATCATTACAAGCAAGAAAGTCTCTAGCAGTTTCTTCATCCATAACATAGCCTTCAGGCACAACAGGCAATTCATATCTAGGGGGAGAATCTTCATCATCACTTTCATCAATATTATCAGTTTCAATAATTTCATTCTCTCTAACCCTAGCAAGTTTTTCATCAAGAAATTCACCTAGTGGCACAGCATTATCAAGCATACAAGTAGTTTCATCATAAGTATCATGCAAAGCAGAAGTGGTGTCATCAATAACACGCGACATATCAGAATGAATAGCAGGAGTAAGTGTCGCAAGTTTACTCAAAACAGAAGGTGAATCAAGTGCAGAGCTAGATGGCAGTTCCTTACCTCCCCTCGTAGTTGAGGGAAAAATCTTGATTCTTTCACCTTTCAAGATCCTCATAGTGATCAGCAGATATAAATCCCAAGTGACTCAAAGAATAGAGAAATGCTCCCCGGCAACGGTGCCAGAAAATAGTCTTGATAACCCACAAGTATATGGGATCGCAACAGTTTTCGAGGGTAGAGTATTCAACCCAAATTTATTGATTCGACACAAGGGGAGCCAAAGAATATTCTCAAGTATTAACAGTTGAGTTGTTAATTCAACCGCACCTGAAAGACTTAATATCTGCAGCAAAGTATTTAGTAGCAAAGTAATATGGAAGTAACATAATGGTGGCAAAAGTAATAATATTGATTTTGTAGTGATTGTAACAGTGGAAGCGAAAAAGTAACTAAGCAGAGATCAATATATGAAAAGCTCGTAGGCATTGGATCAGTGATGGATAATTATGTCGGATGCAGTTCCTCATGCAACAGTTATAACATAGGGTGACACGGAACTAGCTCCAGCTCATCAATGTAATGTTGGCATGTATTCCGAATATAGTCATTCGTGCTTATGGAAAAGAACTTGCATGACATATTTTGTCGTACCCTCCCATGGCAGCGGGTTCCTATTGGAAACTAAGGGATACTAAGGCCTCCTTTTAATAGAGTACCGGAACAAAGCATTAACACTTAGTGAATACAAGAACTCCTCAAACTATAGTCATCACCGGTAAGTATCCCCGATTATTGTCACTTTGGGGTTAACGGATCATAACACATAATAGGTGACTATTGACTTGCAAGATAGGATCAAAACTCACATATATTCATGAAAACATAATAGGTTCAGATCTGAAATCATGGCACTCGGACCCTAGTGACAAGCATTAAGTATAGAAAAGTCATAGCAGCATCAATCTCAGAACATAATGGATACTAGGGATCAAACCCTAACAAAACTAACTCGATTACATGATAAATCGCATCCAACCCATCATCGTCCAGCAAGCATACGATGGAATTACTCATGCACGGAGGTGAGCATCATGAAATTGGTGACGGAGGAAGGTTGATGATGACGATGGCGACGGATTCTCCTTTCCAGAGCCCCGAACGGACTCCAGATCAGCCCTCCCGAGAGAGATTAGGGCTTGGTGGCGGCTCCGTATAGTAAAACACGATGAATCCTTCTTCCTGATTTTTTTTCTTTCGGAACGTGAATATATGGAATTGGAGTTGAGGTCGGTGGAGCGTCAGGGGGCCCATGAGGCAGGGGCGCGCCTAGACACGCCCCCACCCTCGTGGACAGGGTGTGGGCCCCCCGGCCTTGTTTTTTCGCCAGTATTTTTTATATATTCCAAAAATATTCTTTATTGATTTTCAGGTCATTCTGAGAACTTTTATTTCTGCACAAAAATAACACCATGACAATTCTGCTGAAAACAGCGTCAATCCGGGTTAGTTCCATTCAAATCATGCAAGTTAGAGTCCAAAACAAGGACAAAAGCATTTGGAAAAGTAGATACGATGAAGACGTATCAGGATTCCTGCTGCCTTGCTATGGAGACCGTGTCGGCCGCAGCCAAGTCCGAGATGATGATGTGGAGCGCGATGCTGGGCTACCGGGAGTAGTTGGGGGCACCCACGCGTTCGAAGTCAAGCACCTCATAGAAGGTGGGGAATCCGCGCACGTCGCAGTCTACCATGTGATGTGGTCAAGTTGTTGCTAGATCGTAGAAGGGTGAGGAGACAGGGAGCACCACCAGTGGGTGTAGTCGCCTTGCTTCGTCGGATCAAGACCGCCACCCGTCGGTAGGAGAAAGAAGAAAGGATGCTTGAAGGAGGCACTAGCACATGCTCCACGTACATGAAGCAAATTAATCAAAAACAAAGGACTTCTTTGCACAGAATCATGTAACAGTGGGTACAGAACTAGTCCTCGAAATATGTGTCATTCATTTTCCATCTGGCGGTCCATATTTCCATTTTTCTATTTTTGCATCTGAAGCTCAGGTTTTATTCTAGTTGCTCCCTATTCTACGCGTATATTGCATCTTCTTCTTCTTCTTTTTCATGGAAGCCAGCCTCCCACCTTGTTTTTATGTAAAGGTGGTGGGACTCACGCAAAAGGAGGTGCTTATAGATTTTAAGTTGGGATGGAGCAATTTATGACTTATAAGTTGGGGTGACTTATAAGTTGGGTCTGTTTGGCAAAATAAGTCATTTTTTCACTTTTCGACTTATAAGTTGGTGACTTATTTGGAACCAAACAGGCCCTTAATCTGATGACTCTACTATAGTTGCTTTTAGAATATGATTGCTTCCCTTGTGCTTGCTTATAGCGAGTAGAGCAACCATGACCAATTTGGAGGGGGTGGGGGGAGCCAAGCGACAAATAATTCCTCCACACCAACTACTGCTCGGTTCCTCTTTTCACTTTACGGAATGTTAACATTTTATGATATGGAATGTTGAAGTAGAAGCTAGACAAAAGATCATATTATGCTAGAGAATTAACTTGAAAGTTGGGAGAAACCTCATAGACAAGCATACCTGAAGACTGGAGTTTTCTTCCCCGGCATCAATGATGGTGGAACTAGGTGTGTGGAGAATGGTCGGGCACGGTCCGATCATGAAGCCGTTGTAGTCCTACATGGAGAAGGTCGAGTTTGTGCCTCATGGGCCGTTGCGTGAGTGGGGATCCTGCTGCCTTGCTATGGAGACCGTGTCACCGCAGCCAAGTCCAAGATGATGATGTGGAGCGCGATGCTGGGCTGCCGGGAGGCAATGCCAGGTGACTTTGGAGCCGGAGTAGTTGGGGCCACCCACGCGTTCGAAGTCAAGCACCTCATAGAAGGCGGGGAAGCTGCGCACGTCGCAGTCTACCATGTGATGTGGTCAAGCTGTTGCTAGATCGTAGAAGGGTGAGGAGGCAGGGAGCACCACCAGTGGGTGTAGTCTCCTTGCTTCGTCGGATCAAGACCGTCGCCCGTCGGTAGGAGAAAGAAGAAAGGATGCTCGAAGAAGGCACTAGCACATGCTCCATGTACATGAAGCAAATTAATCAAAAACAGAGGACTTCTTTGCACAGAATCATGTAACAGTGGGTACAGAACTAGTCCTCGAAATATGTGTCATTCATTTTCCATCTGACGGTCCAGATTTTCATTTTTTTATTTTTGCATCTGAAGCTCAGGTTTTATTCTAGTTGCTCCCTGTTCTACATGTATACTGCATCTTCTTCTTTTTCTTTTTCATGGAAGCCAGCCGTGCTGCTGCATCTCCATCGCCTGCCTGGCTGTGACCCTACTACCCGGTTCCTCTTTCCACTTTACAGAATGTACCAACTACGTTGGTTTTAGCTGCCCACAGCTCGAATTCTGTGACAGACAGACTAAACATTTTCTTTTGTAGTACGAAGAAGAAAATAAAATGTGCTTTCTCTGTATAAAATAATAATAAAATGCCCGAAGCATTCATTCCAGCTGCATGATGAGATGTGAGGGTCACTTCTACCTACCTAACGTGCCTTAATAAATCGGTCTAGTTGAGATGCATTATTCGATCCAATGTAGTATTTATTATTACAGCATTCTTCAACAGAATGTGTACACCTCGTTCACTCGTTGTCTAAATTTCCATATACACAATGGTTTAAAAAGATTTCCTCACATACACAAGTAGTTTTTTTAGCAGATTGTCTATACATAGACTGTTATAGTCTCGCATGTATTTTAGGACTCCATTACAAATTTGACGCAGTCTTTTTGACAGTGGAAAATTTGAACGATTTTCATGAAAAAATAGTACTAAGTTTAGTTGACAAGCACGGTAAATCCACATCAGTTTATTTATTTTTCAGAAATAATAAGAAAAGAAAAAAGATGCTATGTGGTGGGCCAAGTGTAATGTGGTGGATGCAAAATCACTGACCGGACACGCCAGGGCATTCCTCATAACTCATCTCATACATGAGGACAATATGAGAAATGTCAGACAGCCCGGGCATTCAAGGAGGCTTTAAGGGGTCTGGCTGGGTCAACTTTTTCCATTCTCTCTTTTGTCCGATCAGTGGTCTTGTGTCCGCCGGGGCAATTTGAGGAGTCTGACTGTAGATGCTCTAAGAGCATCTATATCGGATAGTCTATATTCTCATTTAGACTATGGTCCAAACCAATTCCTTCATATATTTTTTACTAAAAAGGCACTTTTATCAACTCAAAATGTAGCATTAAACTTATTTAAAACATGATAAGTAACGCCTGGTCTCTACATAACTAAGATGCACACAGCCAAACGCCAAAATCCTGACAAAAAAGACATATAGGCAACGATAGAGTCATATAGGACCGACACCATGCCTATGTTTGAAGAAGATGGTGCCTCGATCCGGAGATTTTGCTGCCACTCATGTTGGGTAAAAATCTCCCTGGCCACCCGCTTCAATTGCACACTCATCGTCTTAAATAGCGATTGATACTCCGTTTGAAAAAAATAAGATGAGATCAATTCAGTGTCCATGCTCATCTGCACCCGGTGAACAGTAAGTTCAAAAAGAAACTAAAAAAAATCTTAAACTTTTTTAGGTGGAAGATGTTCTAATGCGTGATGTTAGTGCCAAATTTTCAGCTCGTTCGGACATCTGGGAGCTCATGGCAAAAAAGACAAAATCGGTCATAACAATACGTGAACGGTAACCTTTCTTACAACCTCAAAATTTGTCTTTCTTACTGAGAGCTACTGAAATGTACAAACTCCATGTAATTTGGCACGCACTTCACGTACATAAGCATCTAGTATCACAAAAAAATAATCAGAATTCTTAATTCTTTTTATTATTTATACAAATTTACTATTCACCTCGAGTACATATGCAACCGATAGCCAAAACGCCGCGCCCGGTCTTTAATCCCCACCACCTCCACTCCTGCCTCCCGGGCTCCACGATTTTCGTCGTAGCCTCCCCGTAGCGCAGCGCGGCGGTGGCAGCACACCAGATCGAGGCCAGCAGCAATGCTACATCTACAGGGGTTTTACAGGACCTTTACAGGCTATGCTGAGGTGGGGTGTGTTGATTGGTTGTTAAGATGAAGCGGGCCTCACCCTGAAAATCAGAGGGGGGGGAGAGAGATTAGTGAGGGGAGAGGGTTAGTCCGTTAACTCTTGTAAAAGCTTCCCGTACGTCTAGCATTTTTGCGAGGCCAGTGAGCGGCACACCGGATGCCGAAACTTTGCCAAATTCCTACCCTACGTATGGTTCTTTGAGGCAAGAAGTCTCTGCTTCCATGTACGTATGCTAAATAAAATAATCAGAATGTGGATTTCGCTGTCGACGCGCACCACTCAAGTCTGAAGCTCTCCCATGGCAATGTGGATGTCCATGACATTTTCTTCACCCCTTTTCTCCCTTTTTCTTCCTTGTAAATAATGTTCTGGGGTGGTTGCCACTTGCCAGCAACATTCCTGCGCTGCTCCTCTGCTAGCTTGTCCCCGACGCACAGGGGTCAACCCACTAGTGCCTCTCCCGAGCTGGCCGAGCCCCCTGGCCGACCTGCGACTGCTCCCATTTCGATCCGCCGCCAGCCCAGCCGTCGCGGCGTCGCCTCGCCGGCCCCGCTTGGCCGCCCGGAGCCACCGCCGGACCGCCCTGACGTCCGCCCATAGCCGCTGAGCCCGTCGCCTTCTTCCGAGAGAGGTACCCATCCCCTGATCCCCCATGGCTGCTCTGAATCTGACGAATCTAAATCGAAGAACTTGACTAGATTTTCGGTACGAATTCTGAATTTGTCCAGACCCAGCAGCTCCTCGCGTCCCTGACGCTCCTTGGACAGTCTGGAAGCAGAGATCTTCTCTGCCCCTTTCTCCCTTAATAAAGAAATGTTTTGAGGTGGCACGTCATTGTTCCATAGTAAAGAAGAGGAAGTCAGGGCAAGCGAAGGGAAGGGAAAGTAGCCATCCTAAGATGGGAGAGGCTGGCAGGATGAAGCTGCCGGCTGCTGCAAGACGGTGCGATCTCTGCTCATGAGATCGAGGCCCGCATCTCATCTCATCTCACACGCTGGTAAGCCAGCAGGCAGGCATCACCGATCATCTTTTCATGCTCACCCACCTGCTCGTCGATCGTGTAACTCTGTCTGTTGACCACCCAGATCTCACACCCATGTGTCCATGATCTGCCCGCAACTTCTTGAGAAGAAGAAGAAGAAGAAGGAACCTCATCGAGATCGATCATGGATGGAGATCGGAGGAGGGAGCTGGCCGCGGTCACCGGTCCAGCGCGCGCGCAGGACAGCCCGGCGCGGCGTCTCATCGCCTGGCTGCAGCTTCTCTTCAGTGAGTCATCATCGATCTCCGGCCGTTCTTGATCGGTGTCCGCCGTCGATCGAGCTCGCTCGTGACCCGTTTCGATCCTTGGTCTGTGTTTCGCAGAGGCTTTTGTTCAGAGGCATAGCTGGTTGGCAAGGTGGCAGGTGGCGGGGCGCCCGGCGCTGCTGCTCCTCTTGGCCTTCCTGGTCCAGAAGAACCTGCGCCGCTCCTACCTGTCATGGCACAAGTCGCGGCTGCAGCGGCGCGCCGCCGCCGCCGTCACCGTGCAGGCCGCGTTCCGGGCCATGGCGGCTCGCCGCGACCTCCTCCTCCGGCGGCGGACCAGAGCAGCCGTGTACATCCAGGTGACTAACATGATGCAGTCAACTGCAGTTGTTGTACTGGTGTGTGTCGCAGTTCTCTGACAATGAACATTTTGTAAAAGGCGCAATGGCGCGCGCGCAGGGCGCTGTGGAGCTACCTGGCCATGAAGAGGGCCTCGGTGATCTGCCAGTGCGCTTGGAGGCAGAGCATTGCGAGGAGGCAGCTCGGCAAGCTCAGACTGGTCATACCCTGACCCCTCTTCATCTTCCACTCCTGTCGCTTGAGTGGTTGGTTGGTCATCTGAATTTGCTGAAATGTACAGGCCAACGTCGAGAGGGAGAGGCTGGATGAGATCTGCAGGCTGCATGAGATGGTGGATGTGCTGCAGCAGGCCGTCGAGGACGCGGAGGTGAGGGTCATCGCCGAGCGAGAGGCGGCGGTCAAGGCGATAGCGGAGGCGCCTCCGGTGATCAAGGAGACTGTGGTATGGGTGGAGGATGCTGACAAGGTTAACTCGTGGAACGCCGAAGTTGACCGACTCAAGGTGATCTCTCATGCCAATGCTCCATCCAGAGATTGTACAATGTGCTATGGTTCAGTCATATGAATCTCTGATCTGTGGCTAGTTCAGATAAATGCAGAGACTAACGTGCTCTTGCTCTTTTAATTTTTTATGTGTGCTGCAGGGGTTGCTGGGAGCAGAAATGCAGGCCACCATTGACGCCAAGAAGGCCCTGGCAAAGGCTGAACTGAGAAATGAAAAACTGGCTAGGTTGCTTGGAGTTCAGGAGATTAAGAACAAAACGCTGCAAGATTCCGTCAAAAGGTTGCAATTTTTGTTTGCATATTTACCGTGCTGCACAATGCATGCTGGCTTTCTTGCGAGTTTAACGATCATGAATTCGGATATTTTGCACGGTCGTTGAGCAGGATGGAGGAGAAAGCTTCCGACCTCGAAGCGGAAAACAGAATGCTTAGACAGGCTGTTGCATCCATCCCTTCTGTCAAGTCACCATCTAGCGAAAACCACAGAGCACATGATCTTCAGGTACGCATGATCAAAAAGCATTCCATCTATAATCATGATCATCAATATTACTAAAACATGTTGTTGCATGTTGACAGGCAACTCCATTGAATGAGAAAACAACAAATGGTGCCGTTAAGCCTGTGATAGTGGACAGGAACGGCGATATTCATGACGTATGTATGGTCCTACAGTTAGGTTGATCAATATTTTTAGTGGGACGCGATGCTAATTTGACCCTGTGGGATCTCTTAACTAGGATGACAATGCTGAACTGCCTGGCTCAAATGATGCTGAAGCTGAGAAACAGCAGCAGGTAGGATTCAGGTTCCGAACTCTTGGATAAGCTTGGAACACCATCACAATTCATGTGATGCGCCTTTGCGACGTTTCTAATGCTCCTGAAAATCTAGGAGCTGCTGATCAAGTGCATATCTGAAGATCTGGGATTCTCAACCGGAAGGCCTATCGCTGCGTACCTCATCTACCGCTGTTTGGTCCACTGGAGATCATTTGAAGAGGACAGAACCACTGTTTTTGACCGCATTATTCAGAAGATAAGTGCTGCAATTGAGGTATGTGACATTTACAATGGTACACATAACTGGCACTTCTTATGGACATAAGAAATATGGAGACATGATGTTTTGTCTTCTCCTGCAAGGCGCGAGACAGCAATGAAAAATTAGCATATTGGCTATCCAATTCGTGCACACTGCTGCTGCTTCTCCAAAGGACACTGAAAACCAGTGGTTCAGCTGCTTTGGCGCGTCAGAGGCGAAGACCATCGTCCCTCAACTCACCAAAGGTAATCATGTTGCAGAACTTCTCAGCTTCATCATTAGCTTATGTTATCAATGAACTTGGAATTATGTACTCAGTATCGGGTTGAAAAATTCCAGGAAAACCAAGCTCCTGGTCATCCTGAGCGTTCAGTTTCCGATGGGCGGTTGGTCGGTGCGCTGACTGACATTTCCCAGGTTGAAGCCAAGTATCCAGCTCTTGCTTTCAAGCAACAGCTCACGGCATTGTTGGAGAAGGTCTATGGAGTGATCAGGCACGACCTCAAGAAGGAGCTGTCGTCTCTGCTTGGGCTGTGTATTCAGGTATGCACTGCACGTCTGCTAATTCTCATTAGCATTTGATGGAAGATCAAAGACTGAGTGATGAAATTAAATACCTTCTCTAGGCACCGAGAACATTCATCGTCAGCCCCAGAGGAACAGGCCCTCAAGGAACAGACATGGCCCAACAAGCCTCCATGGCACATTGGCAGAGCATTATCAAGATCCTGACGAATTCCCTCAACGTTTTAAAATCAAATTACGTACGCACCAGAGCTATATCACTGGCTACCGTTGCTATTCGAAACACGTCTTATTTCGCATTCTTCTGCGGAAACGCATTTGCAGGTGCCTCCATTCCTGATCTGCAAGTTGTTCACCCAAGTATTTTCATTCATCAATGTGCAACTATTTAACAGGTACATGCAGCATATGTACTGCTACTCTTCATTCATTCATGTATAGGCAAAACTAGTGCCATGGACAGATGAACTGAAATGATATATTTTTGGATCAATTACAGTCTCCTGCTTCGGCGTGAGTGCTGCTCTTTCAGTAATGGGGAGTATGTCAAAGCAGGCTTGGATGAGCTGGAGCATTGGTGCCATTGGCTAACGGAAGAGGTGACAACATTTCTCCCCCATTGTTTCACTAGAGATCTCACAGGAAGCAGTTGGTAATCAACCTTCATCTGTAAAACAGTATGCAGGTTCATCCTGGGATGAACTGAAGCATATTCGGCAGGCGGTCACGCTCTTAATACTCGAAGAGAAGCACAACAAGTCTCTCAAAGAGATCACCGATGATTTCTGCCCGGTAAGTCTGGACCTTAGTGATCCTTACTGTTTTCTTAACAATCATAATCATCCTTCTCATGTCATTAACTTTCTTGGATACTACGTCTCTGTCCTGCGAATAGGCACTCAGCATGCAGCAACTGTACCGGATCAGCACGATGTACTGCGACGACAAGTTCGGAACCTTGGGCATCCCATCAGATGTAGGCCACTCCCAACACACACGATCTTCGCACGAATATGCAGGTTGCATCTCTTACCATTTCCCGGAGTGGATAATAATGATCCGTTGATACCGCAGGTCGTTGCGAGCATGCGAGCCAAGATGATCGGAGGATCGAGCAGCCCATCGGTGCAAGACGACATCAACTCTTTCCTCCTGGACGATGATTTCAGGTTCCAAGCAAAGCACCAGCCTCCCCCTTCTTTTCTGTTCACTTCACTGGCCCTGTTTGGGATGCTAGAATCTGCTTTCCTCATTCGTTCCGAAAAATCGCCGTTCATCTCTTGATGCAGCATACCGTTCTCCGTGGACGACATTGCCAGGCTGATGGTGCACGTGGACATAGCAGACATGGATCTGCCGCCGCTGATCCAGGAGAAGAGTGGCTCCCCGTTCAAAGCCTGAACGGTTCTGGTGATGTACATACATAGCGCGTGATATATACACATACATACCACAGTTTTGGCTTGGTTTTTCGGGTACATAAAAATCAGTTTCCTTTCCCTTTTCTGGCTGGTTTTTGGGTTTTTGTTTTCCTTGTCTTGGATTTTGAGTGGTTCTTGGTTGCGTTTGCGTGTGCCGACCGACTTGTACAAAAGTGAGCTGTATATGTAATGTAACTATATATCTACATCCAGGAAAACAAGGGAAGAGATTTGGGGTTTTGATGATGGTTGAGGAGGTTGATGCTTCCAAGCCAAGCATAACCCTTCTGTGCTGCATATGTATATATACAGTGGTCAGGGTATTGAAATGGTGATGCTTTTCCATCACGACCGCATTTTTTCTTCCCTCGCCGTTTGAGCATGTGTCACTTGAGGCTGAGACTATCATTGCTTCCTAACCCTGACAATGTGATCGATGTCTCATCGCATAGATAGGTGGTCATGAACCCCCACAAAGAAAGGAAAAAAAAGGATGAGTGGCCATAATGATAACATGGAACAGACGTGTGACACAGAAGGGCCATCGAAAAACATCAAGGCCGGAGTGCCACGCACCCTACGTGTGGAACTTATCATTTTGGAAGATAAAAAGGTTAAGCAGGACCAGTAATCAATGCTAGGGGCTTGGATGGAAAAGAGAAGCAAACAGTAAGAAAAGGGCATAGCTGCATATAATAAGCTAAAAAAAAAAGTTGCATCCTTTTGATTGGGCCGCCGGCCCTTCTCTTTGTAATTGCAATTCCATCGGGTGTCCCCGAAGGGACGACAAAGACGCAAGAGCTGCCTGTATAAACCAGTACAAATCTCCGTCGCTTGGCGATGTGGTACTAAACTGGAGTTCGCAGCTGTCTCCCGCGAGCCGCAGGAACCGCGGGGTGGCACAAATGGGCCGGTGGCCCGCGCCTGCGGCGGCCCAACTTGGAAGCGAACTGGCACATACAACATATCGGACCAGGCCCTATCCTAGCAGTGGCAGGTTACGCTACCCTCAAAAAAAAAGGGCAGGTTACGCTCGAGCAAAACAAAAAAGTAGTGACAGGTTTCTTAAAAAATAGAGGATATTACTGCTGCCGCAGATAGAATGTCCCTCTTGATCTTATGAATTCATGGTGTTACTGCAACTGAGCTTCATCAAGTTTCTCCAAAAAAAAAAAGAGCTTCATCAAGTTCATGGCGTGCTAGCTATGATGCAAATGCCTCTTCTTCTTTTTTGAGTTGTGCACTGTACATGATAAGAGCATCTACAATCGCACCTAGCAAAAGTGAGGCCCTAAATGCTGATTTTTTTTGAAACTATGATGATTTTTATAGCAAATTCGGAAACTATACACCCTAATGGAGAAAAATCAAAAGTATCACCCCGTCGGCCTCCTGTTGGCCGAAAAGGGACTTTTCGGCCAACCATTGGCCAAAAAGGACTTTTCGGCCAACCGTTGGCCAAAAAGTACTTTCCGGCCAACACCTGCTCTACTGTTTAAAAAAATTCATATCAAATAGGATTTTTAGTATTTTAATTTGATTCTTTTTGCATTAGATTAGAAATTTTATGAAGTTTCTGTAGATATCATGTTTGAATAGATTTGAAAGTTTGAATTTAATTTTTTCATGAATTTGCTCAAATAACTAGATTGCCTATAATTTGAGTTAGGAATATTTTTTAAGATGATTATTTTTGCTACTGGTTCTTTGTGAATTTGTTTATCAGTAGTAATTAATTGGCGAATTTTATAATTATTTAAAATTAGGTTTTTATGAAAACAGTTCTGTTTTAGTGTTTGTTAGGTTTTATGCTATTTCTTTTAATTTTAATTGCTTTAAATTTTTTCTTTAGTTTTTTGACTTATTCTTTTTGTTTCTGTTTAGTTATCAGTAGCTATTTTATTTGTAGTATTTTATTGTATTTTATTTCTTTTATCCTACTAGAAAACTTGTTTTGAGCTTCATAGGAGTTTATATTTAGAAGTGCCTTGTAAATCCTGTACAACCATTGTTGTTTTATACATGACAAAAAAATACTTTCCCGCAATCTTTTTCCCTTCATTTTCTTTGCCGCCATTTTATTTTCCGCCATTCTCTCCCGCCACACTAAGGAGTGCTGCATCGACGGAGGATGACGATGATGCCTTCATGTGGAGTGTGAAACACTGTGTGAGAGAAGTCATAAGTGTGAAACACTCTCCGATGATGATGATGAAGCTGCAAACACTTATGACTTCTCTCAGACAGTGTTTCACACTCCACCAGCAGCACCGACGCAGGAGACACAGACCGTGTCAGACGATGTTATCTACGATCGTGGACACCATGAGGCTCGTTTTATAAGTTGAGAAGTGAAGATGGCGAGAAAGAAGATGGCGGAAAAGAAGATGGCAGGAGAGAATGGCGGGAAAGAAAATGGAGGGAGAGAATGGCGAGAAATAAAATGGCGGAAGAAAATGAAGGGAGGGAATGACGTAAAAACCTAATTTTAAATAATCCTAAAATTCACCAATTAATTACTACTGATAAACAAAGTCACAAAGAACCAGTAGCAAAAAGAATCATCTAAAAAGAATACTCCTAGCTCAAATTATAGGCAATCTAGTGATTTGAGAAAAATCATGAAAATTCAAATTCAAACTTCCAAATCTAGTCAAACTTGATATCTACAGAAACTTCGTAAAATTCTAATCTAATGCAAAAAGAATCAAATTAAAATACTAAAAATCCTATTTGATATGAATTTTCTAAAAAGTAGAGCTGGTGTTGGCCGAAGAGGGACTCTTTGGCCAACTGTTGGCCGAAAAGTCCTTTTTGGCCAACTATTGGCCGAAAAGTCACTCTTCGGCCAACAGGAGGCTGAAAAGTCCCTTTTCGGCTAACAAGAGGCCGACGGGGTGATACTTTTGATTTTTCTCCATTAGGGTGTATAGTTTCCGAATTTGCTATAAAAATCATCATAGTTTCAAAAAAAAAATCCTAAATGCTTACGTAAACCATGCACTCTGAACCATCATGAAAGTCAAGCATACCTTGCTGTGTTGCATATGTGTACATTGCCATGTGTGTTGTGGTCAAGGTATTGAAGTGGTAATGTTAGTTTTTCCATTACAACCGGTGTTTTTTCCTTGCCGTTTGAGCATATGTGACTTGACGCTCAGGATGGGAACGGCCGACCCAGACCTAGCCTTGGACTCGGCCCCCGTGGCCAATTTAAGAGGCCACTGGTCGACCCATACAAAGAATAGTCAGTGGCCTGATTTGCCTGATGGGTATTTCGGGTCAACCCAAATTCTTGATTTATACTACCTTGTGGACAAACGAGATGTTAAAATTAGGCACGGTTTAATGAAAACTGACTAGTGTAAGAATTAATAAGATTTCTAATACATGGTTAATAGAAAAAATCAAGTGGTCCGCTTGTGATTTTGTACGTGCGCATCTTGCCAAAGTATAACAAGACAATTTTTTTGTTCATATACGCGAGCGTTCATCGGAAATTATACGAGAGACTGCGTCGCAAAATTGGGTTGTGATCGATGTAGAACCTGCCAGCGCATAGATATGTGGTCAGGATCCACTCGCAAAAAACAAAAACAAAAAAGGATGAGCGATCATGATAACAGGGAACTCACAAGTACTCATTGGGTTGGCCAGAGGAGAGTTGTGGCAGTGGTGCAACAGTAATGCAGATGATGAATCGAAATTGATACGCACATGGCATTATATGCCTGATGTACAGCCGACACAAACTCTGCATCGTGAGATAGCCTAGCATCAACCTTACAAGCAGTCTGATGGAAACGCCGGCTCAGTATCGTGTCAAAAAATGTCGACTCTATAGCAATGCTCATGAAGAATAGCGATACTTGTGTCATCTGTCATAGGACGTGCAGCTCTTAGTAATTATTAATGTGCTCCGCACAGCCACCCGAAGATAGGGAAAGATGAAAATCTATGCTGAACTGGTTTAAGAAAAGGCAAGGGGGAGTATCAGTAAAAGAACAAATAGGGAGAAAGCACAATAAATATAGCAGGACTTTTTTGAGGGAAAAGAAATCAACACAGACCAGGGGCGTATGTGAAATATCACCCAACAGGAAGTCAGGCACCGAAATTAAAAGAAAAGGTTTAATGGGCAACTAATCAACGCCAGGGGCCTGGACAGAAAGGAGAAGAAAAGAGTGGAATGTCCCGCTCATACAAAGAAAAGGGCACAACCGCATAACCAAAAAGTTCTCAGGGGCTTATCTGTAAGGAACTCAGGAACCGGCGCGCAAAATCTCAAAAAAATTTGGACCATTTCTCGATTTGTGCGTGTCATCCTTGCGCAGGGGCCATGCTAATCTTCTCTGTATCGTTCCAATTTTATCAGATGTCCCCAAAGGGACGAGAGGGATGAAAGAGCTGCGCTTATAAACCGGTATGAAGCTCTGTCGCTAGGCGATGTGGTACTAATCTGGAGTTCGCTGCTGTCTCCCTCTCCCGCGAGCCGCAGGAACCGCGCTGTGGCACAAATGGGCCAGTGGGCCGCGACTTGCGTGCAGGGTGGTTCTTCCTCTGACGGCCCAACTTGGAAGCGAACTGGCTTATACATATCACACCAGACCCAGTTCTCAAAAAAACAAATCAGACCAGGCCCTATGCTAGTAGTGGCAGGTTACGCTCAAAGAAAAAAAAAGTAGTGGCAGGTTTCTCAACCAAAAAAAAAAGCACATTACTGCAGCCGCAGATAGAATGTCGCTTGCATTATGAATTCATGATATTACTTCTATTGGGCTTCCAATGAACTGCTAGTGGTGATACAAATGCCTCTTCTTAATTAACTGTGCACTACCTCCATTAGTATTTGAATTTTGTGCAAAAATCACATGATGAATTTCTACGCAACAAATGCATGCAATCGTGCGTTCTAGAAATTCTAGACCTCTGGTTGAGGCTCTCTCCCTTTGACAAGTTAAATGTATATCGAAGGACAGGCATGGGCAGTCCCGGTGGACTGAGGACAAATGTGATGAATTGCAGCAAGGGATAGAAGGGTTCCCCAATAACTCAAGGTAAGACGAGGAGGAGGAGGAGGAGGAAGAAGAAGCAGCAGCAGCCATGGGTTCCAGATTGCCGGTTGGAACAGTGATATTTGCCGTGTTTGTTGGCTGGGTACTGACTGCGGTTGATATCTCTTTTGAACGTTTTAGAGTCTTGTCAGCAAACATTATGGCAAACAAAATCATACTCTAGCTGCATGTAGAAGGTTCTGGAACAAGGGTCGACTGACGGATGATTTTGGCTGTGAATCAGTCGAGTTTTGGCTGAAGGTTCTGGAACGTGACGCTGCAGGTACATCATTGTGTATGAATCCTGTTTGCTCTAACACCTGAAGGTGGACAAGTGATGGCACTTTTTTTTTTTTGAAGGAACACAATGCATTCCATTACATAACAGGGCTGGGCAATCGCCAGCAACAGCATCTTCTACAAAGTTTGGAACATGTCCAAGCCAGATCTCACACAAACTAGCTCCCAGGTTAGCACCATACGCAGCTAACATGTGTGCAACTCCATTACAAGTCCTAGGACAAGATACCACAGATACATCAGCAAAACCTACACGTAGTTGTACTTTAATATCTTTGAAAATAGCCCCTAATGCTGAAAAATCAAAATCTTCAGTGGTTGTTGCATTCTTGAGCTGCACACAATCTGTTTCGGCAAATCAGTCGAGTTACGATTGATGAGATTAATATGTATACCCCATCATTATGTTCTTTCTATCTTTGTAGCACTTTTATTTTAGTCTGAACTGACGAACAGACATATACCATGTTACAGCTGCAAGTTGACTGTTAAATGTTACCTCTTTATACAACTGCAGCCACATTTGCTGCTTCCACGAAAACATAATGCCGCAGTTGAAATTACACAGAATCCATTAAACCTTTGGAGTTTTCTCCTTGCAAATGGCATTACATTGCACGACGAATCAGAGCATAACACTCACAGGAAAACAGATTCAATTGTTTGCTCTTTAATTAGCCTATATGGTACGACATAACCTCAGGTAAAGCTTGCTTTATCCTACCAACACCTACAAAACTGCCTGGCAAGGCATGTTGTAATCACTCTCATACACTGGTCTTACGATAGTAACCTAGGGCGGCAAAAAAAAGGCAACGCAACTGCTTTGCGACCTTAGTTCTCATCATCCCCATCAATGCTGGAGAGCATGCTTTTCAATACCTCATAGGTCATGAAGGCGATTCCAACGCTAGGAACAACCTTCAGGTACTCCGGGACTATGCCTCGGTAGAAGCCACGAGGACCTTCCTTTTGAAGGATTTGGCGGATGGTTCCAGTTATGCTTGATTTTTCGATTTGTGATGCCCCAGCCGCCCCATGTAGTTGCATACGTCGCTTTACAAGATCAAGAGGAAATGTAGCTGCAATATTGAATGTACCATTTACCAACAGAGATTGGAAATACATGATTTGAGTCATGTAAGATATAGAACAACTAAGGTGATTAGGTATCAAAGGCCACTTACCTGTCGACGCTGCAATACCAGATAGACTCCCAGAAAACAAGCTCACAACGGCATTGGAATCATTCGGCCTGATGCATATAAGCCCACAGCCATCAGATCGAATCCGACATAATAGAAATGGAAGCCAAGGGAATATTCAGCAAAGCTAAATAATGATGTTCACCTTTCCATTTGCCAATGAGACCTCAAGGATTCATATACATAAAAGCTGATTGCTATACCCGGTCCAACTCCCTGTAACTCGTAAAAGTTACTGGCAAGTCAACTCAAAAACCATTCTCAGTAGAAGCATGTGGCTTACCAATAACGTGGCCCCAAGGCCTTTATACAATCCTCTCCCACTCTCTTCTCTACAAATTGTGGACAACGTATGAAAGATGCCCTTGTAATACCTGGTGGTTTTCTGCAGAAAATTAGACAGGGCAAAGTTAGCTTACCAAATGATGTTCCGTTGGTCTGTAAAGCTGCATTGCATGAAAGTTGAACCTAAGGATGTTGTAAGTTCTAACTGGAAGTTAGATTGGTTGATTGGTTCAGTGTTATTCAGAAAAAGAAGACAAACATCATTGGTTAAAGTTGAATATAAGGCCCAAGGCCTTTATACAATACTCTGCCACTCTCTTCTCTACAAATTGCAGACATTGTATGAAAGATGCCCTTGTAATACCTAGTGGTTTCTGCGGAAAATTAGGAAGGACAAAAAAGGACAGACCCAGTGCTAGAAGCTCCCACACCAGGTGGGGTCTGGGGAAGGATTATACGAGGCAAGCCTTACACCTGCACAGTGCAATGCAGAGAGGCCGCGTCGAACCCAGGACCTCTTGGCACAAGTGGGGAATACTTCACCACTGCGCCAGGCCTGTCCTTCTGGAAAATTAGAAAGCACAAAACAAATTAATTACTTAGCTTGCTAAATCATGTTCCTTTGGTCTATAAAGCTGCATTGCGTGAAAGTTGAATCTAAGGATGTCCTAAGTTCTACTCCCTCCGTTCCAAAATAGATGACTCAACTTTATACTATTTTGGAACAGAGGGAGTAACTGGAAGTTAGATTGGTTAAGTATTATTCACAAAAAGAAGAAAAATATACCTGTGTTGCCAAACGAGTTCGAACAACATCCAACGGGTAAGTTACAGATGCAGCTGTCACTCCCGCTAGACCACCACCAAGTAAACGTACGACACTAACATAATTTGGGTCATCCAGGCCAGGCACCATTCCGAGAAGCTGCAATCGTTATTCAAAACTCATCAAACTATAACAAAAAGCATAAAGTCATGAACAATCTTACAAGTTAACATACTGAAACTTAGTGCTGACCTTTTTGTATCGCTCATAAGAATAGAAGCTCATGGCGGAATAAGGTAATCGATGTACAATGGTGACAAGATTGCCTTTCCAAAATGCCCCAAATCCTTCTTCTCGAACAATCCGCGAAGCCTCGTGCCATATACTACACTTCCTTAGAGCTGCAGCATCTGAATGCATACCTGCCACCTGTCGGATCAGTATGTCACAAGCTCGTATAACAAACTTTATCATCAACATATGGGTCATGTCTTGTGTGACACAAAAAATTATATCACTGGGTTCGCATTCAGGAACCATTTCAAGAGATTGCGATTTTGTAGATATGATATGAACAGCATAAAGTACAACAAATTCACAGCCAAAGGTTGAACTTCGGACAGTGATTGGACACTATATGTGCAGTGTTGTAAATTACAACAACAATAATAGTTCATGACTGTCGACCAGGGATGTACAGTTTCGACCAATCAGTTAAAAGGAGGGAAGAATCTATAAATCGCACTCAGGGAACTAAGTTGAGATTATCAGCATCCAATTCCTTTCAAGAGCCTACATGTGAAGCCAGAAGCCTCTTCACGCTCACATATAACCACATTAATTGCTACCCCCATGCCTTTTTAGCTCCCAATTCCTTATCAGAGGTCAGGGCACATTTAAAGGGGATTCCTTTTAAGGTCAAATCATGTCCTGGACAAAGAATCTCGCAAAATCAAAAGGATTGCTTTAATTAGTCCTCGCCGGTGCATCGTATGCTCTAAAATCCCGCCTCGGGCCACAAATTCGCAGGTGCGGAAGCAAGATACTACCCTCCCCTGTCCCCTCCGAGCTCCCAATCCGTCCGTGCACACGAGAAGGCCGGAGCCAAAAGAGGGGGCCGGGAGGAATTGTACCTGGAAGAGGATGGTGAGGCGGGCGAGGGGCGCGGTGCAGGTCTTGCTGACGACGCCGGCGAAGCCCCCGGCGGCGAGGTGCGCGGCGGTGCCGATGTGGCGCTGCTGCTGCTCCTGGCGGGGGGAGGCCGAGACGGCGCCGCGGCCGTCGAGGGCCACGCCGCCCACCCGCGCCTCGGTCTGCATCGGCGGGCGGGGAGGGGAGGGTGGGACGGCGGGTGGGGATTGCGGCTAGGGTTGGGTCGCTCGCGGGGGGCGGTGCGGTGTGGATGGCGGACGGACGCGTGCGTGCGTTCTTGCGTCCGCGCCCGGAGTTCGAAAGCGGCGACGCTGCGTGCGTGCTGCGTAGCCCGTTCCGCCTCCTCACGTTTATTGTTTTTTTAGTACTCCAGCTAGGCGCTGGCCATAGTTTTTCCTTGCGAGATTTTCTTTCGTTTCTTGGGGCCGGGGCCAGGGCTCTTTCTTTTCCTTGTATTTTGGTCTCCGGTTTTTTTTTAACAGGTACAGATGCAAGCGTTTATAGACATCTTGTAGTCGATATAAATGTCTCCTCTGTGCATTATCAAAAATTCTGAAATAAATTTAGAATAAATACGAGCATCAGAACTTAAATTTTGATGGGCTGAGAATACCATTGTCCTCTTAATCATCAAACTACGTTGTTGATTCACGCCTTCGGATATTTTTTGACCTTGCCTGTTGCCCTCATGTATCTTTCCTACTTATTTATGGTGGTGAGTTATATGGGACCACGCAAATAAATAAATATTTTTTTTACCCACATGTGGGACTAGTAGTAGACATAAATTAACAAAGGTGACTTTTACAAGGTGTGAAATATCCTAGATAAACAAATCGCTGCCCGAATGTGAGAACGACAAATTATAAATGCAAGTTTGCAGTTTTAACTCAAAATTATGATATTGATTTTAGTATTTTTACTGAACCAAATCTTCAAGTTATATGTTATAGCAATGAGGGCAAATAAATTGCAATTTCAACACGGAGATAGATGTTGTCCTCCTACCTAATCCATGATAGTGTGCATTCAATGTACTCATACCATCCAAAAGAACTTACTGATGCACATTCTAATACATTTCAAATTCAAAATATTATCTCACTATAAATCTTGCAATGGACCTATTATGATCGCTCAAGACTCTTGAGTGACAGCAACATGATCTTTCATTATATATTTTCGCTCTCTTTTCAAACGTGAACAATGCAACGACTGCAAAATACCATCATCTTTTGATGATCTCCTAAACCGGTGATAACTCCTCAGCTTTTTTTGGCTCATAGCAACACAGAGAACAAGACCACAAGAAAACAATTTACAAGAACTACTTTAAGGCAGCAACATCTGGACAATAGGCTTTAAAGCTTCCAGAAAAGTGTGCACATACATTATGCTATTAAAAAGGAATGAAGATAGGGAAAGGTTTGCTTCAACAATCGATCTCATAGGTTTTATCCAGCGCCTCTCACAGATGACACGTGGTTGTGGCCCACACACGTTGTAGACCAGTCACACTTTCCAGACTATCCTTATCCACACGATATGGTTTTTGTAACAAGGTATCTGTTGCAAAGAAGGTTTGCAACAAGACTCTTGTTTTGCTAAGACAACGACTGCGGTTCAACATCTTATTTCATTACAAAAAAATTTGCAAAATTATTCATGTTGCAAAAGTTTTCCGCAACATCAACTATATTGCAAAAAGGTGAAAGCGAAAAAATTATTCTGCAACACATCTTTGTTGCAAAGGGTTTTGCAACACTAGCCGTTGCCGAGTGGATGGACCTTTATAAAGATCCTCCGACCGACACGCAACACGCCCCATATAGATTGTCCTTATAAAGAGAAAATAATCTTAGCATATAAAACCCCAATGATTTTTGCAAATACTCAAATGCTTGATGACCGCCTTCCCAACGCCGTAGAGGGGATGATCTCCTCCTTTTTGCTGAACTCTATTTATGTTTGTTTTGCTAAAAAACAATCTAAAATATTATTATTATTCTTGGTTCTTACCAAAAATCTTAGGGACTTTTTGCAATTTCTACGCTAGACACTTCATATTCCCTACGTCCACAAATATAAGATACTTTGAATATTTCAATATAGATTACATATGGTCATACATGGGTGAAGAAACACAATAGATGTGTCTATATACATCTCATTTAGAAAAAAAATGGAACATCTTATTTGTGAACGGAGGAAGTACTTTGGTAAAATGAAATATTGTAAAACTGAAAATATTGATGGCTTGTTTTCTAGTAAAGGAAGGGCCCCAAAGGACCCATAATGACGCATTAGATATAACGTGTCGAAATGTTTTTACACAAGAATCCAATAGAGAGAGAAAATTATAACTCGGGTCCTAGCATTTTACATCAGAGACCCATATTTCAATTGGACGTGTCCGTTAAGGACTAACATACTACCCCGCCTCATGCTTGGTTTGAGCAGTTCAGCTTTGTGATTCAAGCTGTTGGTTTCTCGTGAGCATGACCCTGCACTTTTCACTCATACATCTGGCCGCGGTTGTACCTTGCTTCTTCTCTATATTGATGATATGTCGATCACTAGAGATGATCAGAAGTACATTGCTTTTGTTAAGAAAAAGTTGAGTGAACAATTCAAGATGTCAGATTGATTTTTTATCTCAGTTATTTTCTAGGAATTAAGGTTGATCAAACTATTGAATGGTTACTATCTCTCCCAGCATCGCTATACTCAGAATTTGACCCATTGTTTCCTTTCCAAACTAGTTATTTGTTTCTGGCCGAGCAAGCAATGACTAAGGGAAGTACAACCATAACATAAATTCGACTTTGATCGAAATGTTTTTCCCTTTGCATCCTGAAGCTGATCATAGAAATGGTCTGGTAAAATGATCTTACCTTCCTTTTGCACATTAACTAGTATTTTATGAGAGACGACGAAGATATAAAAGAGAGAAATAAACGAGAAAACAAATAACATGGGGATTTTATTGGATCTCAAAATCCTCTCTTTCCCGAAGTATTTTTTTGATGAATAATCAAGGACCCATATCACCTTGCAATTCGGCCTTATCAAAAGCTTCAACATACACCAAGTTCACCGTTGTCGGGGGATGACACCTTTGAATGATGAACTCGATGGGATCTCCTATTTTGGAGTGCTCCTATTCCGCGACCTGTGCAGGGGGAAACGAGCAAATGCGCACCCACCCACACACTTTGGGCCTGCCCATTGCGGAGGCCAATGCCTCTTTCTTTTTCATTACATTTATTGTTTTAAGTTTCCTCCCTTTTTATTTACTTAAAAAAAACATTCAGGCTTTCAAAATAGTTCTGATTTTTTAAAATGTTCAAAAACTAGAATATTTGCAAATTCTGGATTTTAGTTTTCCATTTCTCAAAAACAAAATGTTCATGCATTAAAAAATGTTTGTAATTTTGGAAACATTTTCAAAAAATGCTCATGAATTCAATAACAATGTTCATGTCTCGCAAAAAAAATGTTCATGAATACTACAAATATGTTCATGGATTTTAAAAACCTGCAAATTTAAGAAATCTTTAATAAAATTAAAATAATGTTCACGACTTTCAAAAAATGCTCATGAATTCAGAAAACGTTTGTGAAGTCCAAAAAATATTAAATCTGTTTTTTAAAAAAATCACGAGCTTGAAAATGTTCCCGAATTTAAAAAATATGTTCCTGACTTATAAAATGCTCATGAATTTTGAAAAATGTTCATGTATTTCATAAGATGTTCATGTGTTTGAAAAATATACACAACTTTTCAAAAATGTTCATGGATTAGAAAAAGGTTCACTGATTTAAAAAATTGTTACCAAATTTTAGAAATGTTCATAAATTTTAATTTTTCTTTACAATTTTGAAAGTTGATCTCGATTTCAAATAAGCTTTTGAAATTTTTAACAAGTTTATAATTTTTTAAAAAATTGTGATATTCAGAGAAAGAAAATGATAAATAAAAAATAGCAAATAAAAAGAAAAAGGAAACCAAAGAAAGAGAAAAAGATGAAAGAAGACAGACAGAAAAAACCAGAAATAGACTAAACGGGCGGGGGGTGCAAGTTCAGTCGCTCTCCCTTATTTTGCACGTTTGACTCGCACACGGAATAGGACCCGCCCCTATTTTGCGCGTTGGCCGACACAAGATGGCCAAACGTGCGCGCATTTGGGCCGGTCCATGTACGGAGCAGGGTGCCCCTGTTTTTCATTTTTCCTTTGTTTGTTTTTTCTTTTCCTTTTTATTATTTAATTTTGAAAATGTGCTTTATCTTTATATCTATTTTTATTGTAGAGAGCTAATGTTATTTGTGGATGAAATTTTGCAACAACGTCAAACATTTGATCATGTTTCATGCCGCAAAATTTCAGATGTTTTGGATCACATTTGATATTGTTTTCGGGGCTTTGTAAAGGCGGGTGTAGTACACCCGAGAGTAGAAAATGCGCTCTTGTTTCAGAGCTGTGCTTTGTAACAACTGCCCAAACTTCAGAACTACTGATCAAAGTACAACAACTAGCACAAAATATTGCCACCTATGTTGTCCACCCAAGATCCCCTAAAAAAAAGTTGTCCACACAAGCTATAGATTACAACGGTGGCCTGAACTTGGACGTGAATCCTGGAGACTGGACTGCTGACAGATTGGCAGGTAGAGGCTGGCCTCCATGTAATAACTCTGGTGATCTAAAAATAATAATCCTCAAGGCAGTGCAACAATTAGGGCAGGACCAAGACCAATGGCCTGTTAAACGCGGGTTGGGCCGACCTTTGGACTAATAAAAAGAACAACACGTTTGGGGTTAGGCCAATTAGCACTGCAGGCTTGTTTCAGTTCGAGGCATCCATTCTGTGCAAGAGAAATTTCTGCGAAATGATCTTTGCAGGGTAACAGGGATTAGCAGTTTTGGTCATTTCTGAAAATGCAAACATCCTTGGAGATACGGACAATTAATGCACTTCTAAACTATATATCTGAACTTGTCTCTTGCAGATGGCCATAAGTGGATGGAGTAGGAGAGGTGTCATAAACGGGCTTTAGTCAAAGAATTTGATACTGTGAGATGTCATGTGTGCAACATCATGTTCATCATAGCATCATATATATCTTGCAAACAAGTCATTTCACCTGTATTCTACAGCATTTGTCGCGAGTCTGTCGGACGATCGTTACAGCCAACTAACCATGTTCATCTTGTGCTACTGGTCCATGGTCCGGAGACCAGAAAACCACAATACTAGATCGGCGGGTTAGTGCAGTCCATGCAGATATATACCTCATTGCATGTTTCTGTCTGGCCCATTCCGTAAACCGAATTTCCATTCGACGCTTGGTGCCTGCCGCTTCGGGAGCTGCGAAGGCAGAGCGCCCGCAGTTTCACATGTGTGGTTTGCAGCAAACCGCCCAGACTTCAGAGCTGCTTGTCCAAGTAGAGCAAGTAGCACCATGATTAACAGTAATTGAGCTGTTGCAGGCAATAATTTACATGGATGGCCTGAACTTGGACTAAGCCTGAAGAAAGCACAGCAAGTGGTCACAGGATAAGCGTTTCTTACGCAGCCTCCAATGGCGGGTTAAACGGGGTCTCACCGGCCTTTGGACTAGTAAAAGAACAACGGAGCCAATTTGCACTAAACTAAAGTGGTTCCACGGTTAAACAAAGCATGTCATTAAGCTTGTTTCAGGTTGAGTCAAGGCTGTTCAGTGCATGTATACCTTCTTAGGAGCAACATTTCACCAAATAATACTGCACGTACCTTGAAGCTTCTCATTTCTGTGGTCCAGTTCTGCTCGGTTTACCCAAAATGTAAAGTTGGATATATTTCCTCGACAGACTGATTTATATTATGCTCCTACAATGCCAGTAGTCCCATGAGCAAGGAGTTTTCTTTAGGGGATCCCATCAGCAAAGAGCTGTGTCACTGAAAAAAGGAAAAAATCCAAAATAAACCTTGAACTTGTAGACAAAAGCTAAATCAAACCCTGAAATTTGAATCCCGGAAATTGACACTCTGAACTTGCAATCCCGGTCTATTTTAGACCCTAGACCTGTTTGGCACACCGGGAATAAAACAATCCCGGCCGGGATGACCAGCTACTCTAACGGACCAGAATTTGGGCCGGCCCACTATAACACAACAAGAATTCATGAAGTTTAAAAAATGTTCGCACATTTCTAAATTTTTTCAGAAGTTAAAACAATGTTCCTGTTTTATATTTTTGGCAAGAATTCAATTCACTTTGTGTTTTCTGAAAATATTTGGAATTCTGAAATTTTGTTCGCATTTTAAAAAACTGTTCGCTATTTAAGAAAATCACATTTGTCAAAAAATGTTCAGAATTACAACAGCTTTTCACATGCTATGAATTTTCTTTCGGATTTTCAGAATTGTGTCGCATTTTTTGAATATATTTTTTGGAATTTCATAAATTATCTCGTAAATAATGTTTTTGAAAAATGTCTCGGATTGTTGGCTGCGGACTCGACTGGGCCAGCCCACCAGACATAAAGTGAGTGTTTTTTTCTTATCACGCGCCATAAAACTTCGTCCTTTCTTTTTCTTAACGTGCGACGTAATAAATCCGAAAGAGAAAAACATGCTGTGGAGTCGAACTTTGGACCTGGCAGGGTTGACCTGATTTCGCTAGCCACTACAGCAGGCGACTATGACTTACGTAATAAGAGGCCGGAAATATTTAATTAGAAACCAAAGTGTCAAACTTTGAAAACCTTTTTAGGGGCAAACAAGTATTGAACACATATTTATTTCTGAAATCTTCGAACATTATAAAGTGCGTTTTTGAAAAATTTGAATACTTTTAAAAAACCAACAACTTTCAAAAAGAGAACACATTTTGAAACATAAACATTTTCTTAAACCTGAACAAAATTTTAAAGTGCAAACACTTTTTGAAACATAATTTTTTTCTGAAACCTGAACAAAATTTTAAAGTGCGGACACTTTTTTTACAATGTAAAAAAATGTTTACGTGTTGTAAAAAAATGTATCATAACCTTAACAGAATATACGTGACATGTGTTTTGAAAGAAGTGCATGCAAATTTTAAAATGTTGAACCATGTAAAAGAGTGTTCGTGTAGTTTTATAAAATGTTTATTGTCAATAAGAAAATGTAAAACAGGTATTTGGAAAAATATTACCATGTACTCAAAAAAGTTTTGAAAACATTTAATTTAGAAATCTCCATAATGTATTTGAAAATATCAAAATTTTATCAAATATTTGATGTGTGCGTTAAAAATGTATATTGGGTACTGAGAAAAACTACACATGTGTAAAAATGAAAAAAAGGAAAGAAAATGTAAAAGAAAAACACTAAGAAAAAACAAACTAGTGCGTGCGCATGAGCGACTGCGGTACTAGGCCGGCCCAATTCAGCAAATACCGGGGAAGTCCTCTCAAGGTTTAAAATAGACCGGGATTAGAGAGTTTGGTGTGCCGATTTCAGGGATTAAGAGTTCGGGGTTTGATTTAGCTTTCGCCTATAAACAGGGCCGGCCCTAAGCCATGGCGAGGAGTGCAGCCGCCTAGGGCCCAGCATGTCCAGGGGCCCACCCTCTCTGTGCACATGTATTGATACATTTGAAGGGAAAAAACTGAGGAAGGTAGCACTCGCAACCCATTAAGGATGGTGGAGCCAGCCATGAGATTAAATCCTAATTGCTTCGTTTTGTGTGAGACAGCGCCGCCGGTTCGTTCTTCTTCCCGTCCAATCTTCTTCCTCTCCCAATTAATTGCACCAAGTCCCCAGGGGGCCGGGACCCAAGCGACGCTCATGAATGGATTTTTAGCTGTATCATCTCCTTAATTTCTTTGCCAGTGAGTTTTGTACTACTAGTAGATAGGTTCTTTCGTAAGTACCCAAGGCGACAAGGCCCTGGTGGTGACCTCCTTGGCACCGGCGACGAGCTGAAGATGAACCACATTTGGCTTGCCGCTAAGGCGTTGACACCAGCACCGGTCCATAGCTAAATTGTTCATCCTATGGATTGTCTGTCTTTTCTTGCTTATTGCGAATTATATGACGATTCTCTTGCATGAAATTCTCACACAAGTAATTGTTTCATGTTAAAGACGATCGACCATCACCACATTACCACATGACGATTAGATGTTGCTGGGGGTTTATCTTGTGACATTTCTCTACTGTTCTTGTATGGAAGGTGTTTGTGTTTTTGTTCAAATTTCAAATTGCCACTTCTAGATAGATCATAAAATATTTGTTTAAAATTACTGTTGTGTCATATGGATAGTTTGAACGAACTTGCGGCTGCGATGTGCAGCAGCGAACATAGAGATGTAAGGTGTGACCGTAAGGCCCATCGTACCATGTTCGCACTAGGGCCTCCAAGATGCTAGGGCCGGCCCTGCCTATAAATTCAAGATTTGTTCGCGCTATAGCGCCGCTAATAGCATGCTATAGCGGCTAGAGAATTGTCTCACTAAATTGATCAGTGTACAATGTCTCGCTAATAGCACATTTTTAGGGGCGCCCCTATTTTGTATAGCGCGCTATTTTCTTCATACACAGTCGCTCAGTGTGTCTCCAACTTGTGCAAAAGATAAAATTAACTTTCTGTTTCTATGTGTGAGTTTACTATCAGAAATAAAGCTTTTTTGCCGAAACAATTACAGTGTAAATTTTGTATATGAGAATTGGCCCTGAAATATTGAACTCAAAGAGTAAATTTTCCGCGAAATACTCAGCTTACACATGCAACAAGGTGCCAATTTTCTGAGTAAAGCTATGGGCGCCATAATTGTTTTTTTGAACTTACAGACTACTCTTGCCAGTTCCACCTTGATATCACAGCAAAGTCATTCCCAAAATGCACGCCTTTGAGATGTCCTTGGATGCAATGTTGTTCCAACAGCAGATCAAATCGAATGAAAAAAAGAACATTCCAAAATGGCGCATATATGCATCAACAACTAGTCAGAGACTCGCAATTCTGCTTCAAAAGTACATATCATAAAATGGGACGATGCCAAGAGGCAAATAATATTTTCTTTTTTCTTGAGATCTTCCTGTTCTGATGGAACAAATTCTTAACAAAGATGCCAAGGCCTAACATCTCAGAAGAGATACATGCACATCCTTTCCGTTGCAGGACTTCAGAGAACCACACCACACCACACAAACTTCAACATCCCTCCATCTAACATATACACAATAAAGCTACAACTACAAACTACTCGTAGAACAAAAGAAGAACACAACACCCACATAGGGTCACACGTCAGTCATGGTAGCAGAGGAGCATGACGACGCATTGCCGGATGATGTATAGCCTGGCCGTGTGTCGCCTCAGCTTCCTTCTGATCCCTCCTCCTCCTGATCCTGCCCCCTTGTGCTTGCCACCATGGCCCTTCACCTTGTTCATCCTGGCTGAGCAAGAGGGTGATGGTTGAGCTAGCTAGGTCACCCACTGCTGATATACTGAGTGGTTCTGCCTCTTCTGTTGCATTGCCATGCTTATATAGGAAGGATACGTCATGGCCAAATGGCACAAAACGACAGATTACTCTCTCACATGATCCTTACATCTTTGCCTACATGCACATATAAAAACCCGACGATACATTGTAGCAGGGAGTGTGGAGGCACATGCAGCACCCTCCAGGATGCAGCAGATTCGATGACGCTCCAGCTGGGGACAATCGCCTAGAAAGCTGGGAGGAAGTTGGCTACGCTACAGTTAAAGACCAAGGACAACTAAATGGGTTGTCTTGTGCAGTTTCTGCAAAAGTTTTCAGAAATAATTCTTTTGCAAAACACAGTATAGACTATAGACGCAGATACTCACAAATCCTATCCCTATGAGTATTTCCGACAGACCGAGGCAACAAAATTTGAGAATTGTTGAAGTTATCATAGGCGTCTTATCAACATTGGTTACCACTAAAAAAATAAACCCATTAATACTTAAATAAATCAAAGAAAATACGAACACTCATGCCATGTGTAGGACTTAAACATGGATGTGCAGGTTCCACCTCAAGAAACCTGACCAACTAAGCTGTGCTAAGTTCGCAGTTTATGAAAGAAATCCGCACCTGATGGTTAGGTAGGCTTAATTATTTAACTACAAATGCATGGCAAAAGAATGGTCGTCTTTGGATATGATCACACGATGGATTAAGGCAGTAACCTGTCATTCCTAACCGATCCATGGTGTTTCAGTATTTGCAAGTCCCTACGACGCTATACCAAGCTGATACCAATCAAGGTTTTGGTTGCCGGTCGAAATTTTGAGATTTCCCATAGTTACCGCGCATTTCCGTGCCCCTCGGTAAATCCTTGTACCAAGCAATTTTTTTTTGAATTTTTTGAATTTAAACGCTCGATTTATAACAAAGTACGTAGGATCTAATTAATAGCATGAAAGTTGGTTCTGACGTGTTGGTAGCAACCTAATTTCTCTTTTGAGAGGTCTCTGATTTGAATGTTCATTCATTCACTTATTTGAATTCAAAATTCAACCATAAATTCCGTTTGAAATATTCTTGGTATTTTTCAGTAACCGTGGTAACCACATTTACCAGTCCCCCTCGGTAAAATTGCCTCATTCGGTAACCAAAACCTTAATACCAATTATACCCGACCTTTGCAATAACATATAGTCAAGAACCAATCAAGACATTGAAGATGCACGCAACCATACCATTACGAGAAAAGGGAACAATAAAATAAAAGGGCATGGCACCAAAATGTCTTACGGAAATGGTTGATGGCACACAACAAGCAGCATAAGCATCTACCACTATCCTTAATAGAAAAAGGACCGCAAAAGTGATCAATGACACACAACGTCAAGCATCAACATCTGTTGTCGTCACTGTATCTAACCATGAAAGGGTTTTCACCTCGAAGAACAAGTCACGTAATTAAGTTTCAAGCAAAGCCTTCAACTAGAAAAACTGCGTGTAAACACCACATTACTAGGTACAACTACCTAAGGTCAAAACTAGGATTTTCACCACACAGCTCAAGATCTTGGTATTCGGTGTCGTCGACGAGCACTCCTTAGAGCATCTTCAACAGACGCTCTACGAAGCCGCGCGCTAAGAAAATTTTAGCGCGCCAAAATAGCGTTTTAGCGCGCCGGATAACCGAGCATCTTCAGCAGACGTCCAAAAATATACTGTCCTACTACATCTTCAACAGACGCCCAAAATTAACCACACGCGCTCGTGCCCAACTCGCCGCCCGTGGCATGCTCGCCGCCATGATCATGGCCACGCGCCGCCGCCCGTGGCCTGCTCACCGCCGTGGCCGTGGCCTGCTCACCGTCGTAGCCGTGGCCGCGCCTGCGTCCCGCCGCTCGTGGCCGTGGCTGTGGCCGCGCTCCTCACCTGCTCGCCCCGCAGTGGCCACACCCGAGCCCGCCCCGCCGTGGCCGCGCCTGTGCCCGCCCCGCCGTGGCCGCCCCGCGCCCGCCCAGCCATGGCCGCGCCCGAGCTGGTCACGCCAGCGCCCGCCCCGCCGTGGCCGCGCCCGCGCCCGCCCAGCCATGGTCGCGCCCGAGCTGGCCACGCCAGTGCCCGCCCCGCCGTGGCCGCGCTCTTCACCTACTCGGCCCGCCGTGGCCATGCCCGAGCCCGCCCCGCCATGGCCGCGCCCGCGCCAGCGCCCGCACCGCCATGGCCGCGCCAGAGCCCGCCCCGCCATGGCCGCGCCAGAGCCCGCCCCCCATGGCCGCGCCAGAGCCCGCCCCGCGCGTGGCTGCGCCAGCGCCCGCCCCGCCGTGGCCGCGCTCCTCCCCTGCTCGTGCCGTTGTGGCCTGCTTGTCCCCTGCTCACCCCGCCGTGGCGCCGCCCGCGCTCCTCCCCTGCCCGCCGCCGCCCGTGGCCGTGGCCGCACCCGCCGCCCGTGGCCGGCTGGCGGGCTGGCATGCGCACGCGAGGAGGCCGGTGGCGGGCACACGCGAGAAGGCTAGTGGCTGGCGCACGCGAGGAGGCCGACGGAGGCCAAGGGCGCACGAGACACTTTTCAGCGCGCGTGGGAAGTTCAGCGTGCCGGAGCTCACGCCTCAAATATACAGCTTTCAGTCCAGTTTTTTCTGGCGCGCTGAACACTTTTTACAGCGTGCTCTATTATGCAGCGTCTGTTGAAGTGTTATTTTTGACTCCACGCCTGCTAAACTTGCGATTTTTTGAACGTGACACTAATATAGGGCGTCGGATGGAGATGCTCTTAACTGAAGTCACCTGTGTTGCAGCCTCCAGTATCCGACTCGGCACGTCTATACCCCCTAGCCTTAAGAAAGCCGAACACGAGTCATATCTCCAGGATGGGAAGGTACGCCTCTGGAGATAGAGTGTGATGTGAACGCCACCATCCAAAGGAACCACATTTTTTTTAGAAATAGAGGAGGATTTCCGGCCTCTGTATCTGGACGATGCATGCAACCACTTTATTAATTATTCACACAAGATCTTACAAAGTCATACAATAGTAAGACAGAAGCCACCGTCTAGGCAACAAGAGTGTTGCTACTCCTATCCAACTGATGAAGGGATGCTGATAGTCTGAGCCTAGTACCAAACAGACCTCACAACCAAACCTAACATCTAAGACCTGAGGTCCCAACCAGGATGCCTGCCGGGTATGGGCATCCACCAGTCCGGCGTGCTCCTCAATCAGGACGCCTGCCGGGTAGGAGGCCGTCGCAGCCACCTGCCATCAATCCATTTTCGGAGCTGTACTGCATCATGAACCTTGTCCGGTCTAGCTGCCGCCGACGCCACCATGATGCCAGACAGTGTCGACCTCCTGCGCAAGTCCATCATCGCACATCAGACGCCTAATCTCCAGAGCACCATGCCATCGAGATCTAACACCATCAATGTGTGTGATGAAGCACTGCTCCTCTTGTCACCTCCAGCCATCACTTGCTCCAAAACAATGCCCCCATAAGGGAAAGCGCTACTAAGAATGCCATCATCATTCGATCCGGGAGACCCAGATCTAGGGTTTCCCCTGGAGCATCCCGAGCCTGATGACGGCAACTGCAACCATCGGGTGTACGCCGCCGGCCTCGCTGGTTCCTTCGACCATAGCAAATTCCAAAACGATGCCCTAAAGAGGGACTACGGCGCAAAAGCACCGCCATCGTTCGATCCCATGGAGATCTAGGGTTTCCCTCGGAGTTGCCCTGGTTGTCAAGGACTAGACAAAGATGAAATCTCGCAGGTCCGTCCAGCAGCCGATGTGTCGCACTCACCATCTCGCGCCGACCGTGACCCTGAGACCAAGCTCACGCCTGGGCCCAGATCCGGCCGCGCCACCGTCGATCTGGTCATGCCGCCGCCGTCCCTGACGACCGTGGGGCCCCAGATCTTGAAGTCGCTTGCCATGGGGAATGGGATCGCGGAACGCCGCCAGCCCCCGTCGTGACGTCCGGCCGCACGTCACGCTCCGGCCCGGAGGCGCCGACTCGCGCCAGCTCCTCACGAGCAGGAGGGCACGTAGTCCCCGCCGCCGCCAGCGACGGCAAGGCTTTGCCTAGTCGCACCCTCGGGCGGCGGCGAGGGAGGAGGAGGGCGAGAGGGGGAGTTGGGGGGCGACGGGATCTGGGGCCTCCCAGCCGCCGCACGGGGGTGACTTGGGAGGAGGGCGCGACACGTCCTCGTCAGGCCAAAACTCAAAAAATGGAAGAGATTTTCACTTCCCAGCCTCTGCACCAACCAGGGGCCAAGCTTGATCCTCAATAAACGGGGAAAAACCACTGTGCATCACCTGTCAATTCTAAAAATTGAACTCGGGTCGTTAGATTGCACAACCATATGCCTAACCACTGAGCAAGGCTCTCTTTGGATATAGGGTCATTGGTGCCGCCAAAATCCCATGCAGCTTCCCACCAGCCTCACCGAGGCAGCCGGCAGCAGATGTGGACTCGCAACGACCACACGGCGAGCAAAGCGGCGCACTCCAGAAGGCGAACATGACCTTACATGGCTGTGCTTTGCTTCTGCCAGTTGCATCTACTCCATTATTACAATTTGTTTTTTCTAGTGAGATACTCCCCATTTTAGAGGTTAGCATAGCTGTATAGGGCCCTTGATTTTGCAGGTTTCATACTTGGGCTTTGCAACAACTGGCCAAACTTTACAGCTACTAGTCGAACTACAGCAACTAGCACAAAAATTCCAACTGAAGCGGCCTGAACTTGGACGTGAATCCTGGAGATATATCAATTAGAGAGGACAAGTGTTTCTTATATAGCCTCCAATGCCGGTTAAAAGCGGGTTGCGCCGACCTTTGGACTAATTAAAAGAGCTGCATGTTTGGGGCCAAGCCAATTTGCACTAAACTAAGGTGACCAACGAATTAATCACAGCGTTCAGGAAGTGTGTTTCTGGTTCAAGGCTGCAAGGGGGATTTTGAATTGCAAACTAAATTTCCATGCGGTTTCCGTAGATGGACAGCGCCAACACTTGATGCCTGCCATTGCGAGAGCTGTGAAGGTAGCGGTGCCGCGGTTTTCACATTTGTGGTTTGCAGGAAACTGCCCAGACTTTAGAACTTCTGGTCCTAGTACAATAACTAGCACCATGATCAGCAGTAATTGAGCTGTTCCAGGCCATATTTTACATGAATGACCTGAACCTGGACGTTAAGCCTGAAGAAAGCATAGCAAGTGGTCACAGGATAAGTGTTTCTTACGCGGCCTCCAATGGCGGGATAAATGGGGTCGCGCCGACCTTTGGACTAAGAAAAGAACAAACAGGCCAATTTGCACTAAACTAAAGTGGCTCCTCTGTTAAAATAATATGACATTAGCTTGTTTCAAGTTGAGTCAAGGCGGTTAAGTGCATGCATGTCATGTATGCCTTCTTGGGAGCAACATTTCACCAAATTATTGTAGTTGCAATGCACAAACCTGGATGTTTCATGGATAGATTATTAATTATCAGCTTGCCTGGTCGTCCAATAACATAGTGCCTGTGAGCAATACTTATGATAACGGCACCGGGCGATATCTGTGGGGACTCTACCCGCTATGAGCTTTGCGTCCCAAAATATCAAGACCAAGAGAATTGCAACATGTATGCAAGATTGTAAATACGTTGAAGCTTCTCATTTCTAAGTGTGAGGTTAATATCAGAAATAAATCCTCTTGGCGGACAAAAATATGTGAATTCTCCCTGAAATAATAAAGTAATTTGCCGTGAAATATCGAGCTAAAACATGGGTCCGATTGGTTTGCTTCCCATACTAGCCCTGCCATAACAAATGGCTGCCTATCGAAATATTGGTCATTGTTTGGTTTGCTGTCAAAATTTTAGTTGTCAATGGGTGTCCACCCCTTCCACTCACATATTTTTGCCAGATAGTTGGCCAAATGAGGGTGAGGAAGTAGGTGGCAATTTTTTTTTGCAAGCTAACTATTTCCAATATTTGGTAGGGACAATGTGGGCACTGTTAGAGTTATATTAAGTGATATCTTCTGGCCTTTTACATTCTAGTCTCTTGGCATCCTCTTGAAGCCTTTTGGCATTCTCATGTATGTGTATATATGTTGGAATTGGCCTCCTAATAATATAAGCTGCATATTTCCAACATGATATTAGAGCTTTAGGTTTTTTTTTCACACGCGCACTCGTGCTCTCCCCGATCCAAAATTCCCGTCGTTGTTCGTCTCTGTCCAGCCGATTGCTGCTCCTAATCCCCTGTGCACATGCCCATGCCGCCATAACTCCCCTGCCTAGATCGAGCCGTCCTGATTTTCTCCACTAAGAACGCCCCGATCCTAATCCCATTCGATCCGTCGGCCGCCACTAACCTGATTCCCGCCGCCGGCCGCCTCCAGATCGGGCGGTGGCTCGCCCGCCTCGTCTTGGCTGGCCCTGGCCTGCTTGGGTGTCCTCTGCACACCCCGCTGCCGGCCGCCGGCTCCTGGCCTGGTTTGGCCTCACGTGGCACCCGCGGCTACGGATTTCTCCGACGGCCGCCGCCCCGCGACATCTCAGCCGGCCGCCGCTTCCTCCCGGCCACGGCCCCGTGACGTCTCAGCCGGCCTCCGCTTCCTCTCGGCCACGGCCCCGCAACGGTCCCGCGACGTCTCAGCCGGCCGTTGCTTCCTCTCGGCCACGACCCCGCGATCTCTTCGCCGGTTGTCTCAGCCGGCCGCCGCCATCGCGCGTTCTGTGGCTGGTTCGTGAGAAGACGAGGGGCACTGGCCCTCGGGTTTGGGTGCTCTTACGAGGAAGAGTGGAACTGGGCCTCTGGCTGACTGCTGCTGCTTCATTTTGGCCCACTGGTTGCACGTCGGTTTCCACTGTTTTGGGCTGATTTCTCTGGTTGTCTCGATCTGCTGCTAGTTCTCGCCGCTCTCATCTTGGCCAGTTGAGTCTTGGGTGACCTTTACTATTCTCAAGACAGAAAAGGAGCACCATGTCTTTGGCGTCATCTGGCTATGTTGCCATCCCGCGCTGCCCGATGATATTCGGTGGGGCTAACTATGCTGAGATCGTTGCCTTTATGCGCATTCACATGCGTGGCATTCGTCTCTGGGGTGTTCTTTCCGGTGAGGTCCCATGTCCTCCGCGCCCAGTGCCTCCTGTGGCTCCTACCCCACCACCGACGCTACCAGCTATTGACACAGATGCTTCTGATGCTGATAGGGTTGCAGCCAGGGTTGCTGCTGATGATGCAGATGCCGCTTATGACCAGGAGGTCTTGGATTATTCAAATGCTCTTTCTGTTTATCGTGATGATCTGGCTTCTTACACTCAGTGGTGTGATGATGATGCTCGTGCTGCAAATGTTCTCACTTCCAGTGTTTTTCCTCAGTTTGCTTCTGAGTTTATAGGCCTCGGTACTGTCTTTGAGATGTGGACTCATCTTCGTCAGCGCTATCAGCCCTCTGGAGATGCTCTCTACTTGTCTGTGGTCCGTTAGGAGCATGCTCTTCAGCAGGGAGACTCCACTATTGATGAGTTCTACACTCCGAGTTCTGCTATCTGGCGCCAGCTTGACTCCCTTCGCACTACTGTTTGTGGCACTTGCCCGTGTTGCCAGACTGTGAGGTCAGTCTTGGAGTTTCAGCGCGTCTATGAGTTCTTGTCACGGCTCCGTGGGGAGTTTGAGCCTCGACGTGCTCAGTTGTTTGCTCGTGGTCGTGTTCCTATTTCTGAGGTGCTTTCTGAGCTTCGTGCTGAGGAGACTCACCTCCGTGGTGCTGGTTTGCTTCAGGTTCCCTCTGTGCTCGCTGCTCGAGCTGCTACTCCTCAAGTGTCTTCTCGCTCCAGTGCTCCCCCGCTACTGCCCACTCCTCCGGGTAGTGAGGCCTACTCTCGTGAAGGCCGCTCTCGTCCTCGTACTCATTGTGACTACTGCAACAGGGATGGTCACCCCGAGTTTGACTGCTTCAAGAAGAAGCGTGATATGCGTAATAGGGAGCACAATTCTTCTTCTGGGACTCGTGCTTCTTCCTCGGCGCCGTCTACTGTCTCCTTGACTGAGCAAGATATTATGAAGCTCAAGCGTCTACTTGCTTCTTTAGGTTCTTCGACGGGTACCGCAGGCTCTGTGACTGGTGCTTCTAGTGCTGAGCGACCACTGTCTACACAGTCAGGTACATCCCCATGGGTTCTGGATTCTGGAGCTTCATTTCATATGTCCTCCGATTCTTCTATCTTTCCCTCTCGTAGATCTCTTGATTTTCCTATTAATGTTCTTATAACTGATGGTACTCCTCTTCCTGTTGCGAGTCGAGGCACTCTTGCCACTTCTTCCTTTTATGTTCCAGATGTTTCTCATGTGCCTCGCCTTACTATGAACCTATTTTCTGCAGGTCAGCTTACTGATTCTGGTTGTTGCGTCATTCTTGACGTTGATTCTTGCACTATCCAGGATCGCCACATGAAGGCTCTGGTTGGGGCTGGCCCGCGCCGCCATGATTCTCAGGGGCTTTGGGAGTTGGACTGGCTTAATGTTCCTTCCTCCACCACCACACTCGCCAGTCCATCTGCCTTCGTCGCTTCAGTTACCAGCTCCTTCCAGCAGTGGCATCATCGACTTGGTCACCTTTGTGGTTCTCGACTATCGTCTTTAGTTCGTCGTGGTCTTCTGGGGCCTGTCTCAGGAGATGTCTCCTTACAATGTCAGGGTTGTAGGCTTGGTAAACAAGTTCAGTTACCTTATCCTACTAGCGAGTCAGTGTCTCAACGCCCTTTTGATTTAGTACATTCAGATGTGGGGGGTCCGGCTCCCTTCTCTTCCAAAGGGGGCCATTGCTACTATATTATTTTATAGATGATTTCTCTCACTACACTTGGCTTTACTTCATGTCTTCTCGTAGCGAGGTTGTCTCTATTTATAAGTGTTTTGCCGCCATGGTCCACACTTAGTTCTCTACACCTATTCGTGTGTTTCGTGCTGATTCTGCTGGCGAGTATATCTCCAAAATGTTGCGTGGTTTTCTTGCTGAGCAGGGTACTCTTGCTCAGTTCTCTTGTCCCGGTGCTCACGCTCAGAATGGCGTGGCTGAGCGCAAGCATCGTCACCTTCTTGAGACAGCTCGTGCGATGATGATTGCCGCCTCTCTTCCGCCTCATTTCTGGGCTGAGGCTGTCTCCACTGCCACATATCTCATAAACATTCAACCCTCATCTGCTCTACAGGGAGGTATTCCTCTAGAGCGTCTTTCTGACCATTCTCCTGATTATTCTGCTCTTCGGATGTTTGGTTGTGTTTGTTATGTTCTCCTTGCCCCCCCCGAGAACGCACCAAACTAAGCGCTCAGTCTGTCGAGTGTGTTTTTGTGGGCTATAGTGATGAACATAAAGGTTATTGGTGTTGGGATCCTGTCGGTCGACGGATGCATATTTCTAGGGATGTGACTTTTGATGATTCTCGTCCATTCTACCCGTGACCATCCTCTTCGACCTTTTCAATAGAGGATATTGCTTTTCTCACGTTTACTGATACACCTCGCTCTTTGCCTCACATTCCTACTCCTCCTTCTCGTCCCACTATTGCAGATCCGATACCACCTACTCCTATCGTATCTTCTCCTTCCTTATTGCATGACACTCCACCTTCATCACCGATGTCTTCTCCATCTCCATCACCTCCGATGGTTCCCTCTCATACCACTTTTCCTTTTCATTATACCCGTCGTCGACGTGTTATGGGTGTATGTACTGACGTGCCATCTACTTCTGGTGCACCATCTTCCTCCTCCCAGCCGACTTATGGTCTTCGGGCTCGACCTTGCCCTCCTCCTGACCGCTATTCTCCTAGCCGATATGGCCTTTTGGTTGTACTTGAGCCTACCTCTTATCGTGATGCTGTTGTTCATCCTGAATGGTAGTTTTGTTGGGGAACGCAGTAATTTCAAAAATTTTCCTACGCACACGCAAGATCATGGTGATGCATAGCAACGAGAGGGGAGAGTGTTGTCTACGTACCCTCGTAGACCGACAGCGGAAGCTTTATGACAACGCGGTTGATGTAGTCGTATGTCTTCACGGCCCGACCGATCAAGCACCGAAACTACGGCACCTCCGAGTTCTAGCACATGTTCAGCTCGATGACGATCCCCGGACTCCGATCCAGCAAAGTGTCGGGGAGGAGTTCCGTCAGCACGACGGCGTGGTGACGATCTTGATGTTCTACTGTCGCAGGGCTTCGCCTAAGCACCACTACAATATTATCGAGGACTATGGTGGAGGGGGACACCGCACACGGCTAAGAGAACGATCTTGAAGATCAACTTGTGTGTCTAGAGGTGTCCCCCTGCCCTTGTATATAGAAGAGCAAGGGGGGGTGCGGCCGGCCCTAGGAGGAGGCGCGCCGGAGGAGTCCTACTCCTACCTGTTGGGGAACGTTGCAGAAAACAAAAAATTTTCCTACGTTTCACCAAGATCAATCTATGGAGTCAACTAGCAACGAGAGAAGAGTGCATCTACATACCCTTGTAGATCGCGAGTGGAAGCGTTCAAGAGAACGGGGATGATGGAGTCGTACTCGCCGTGATCCAAATCACCGATGACCAAGTGCCGAACGGACGGCACCTCCGCGTTCAACACACGTACGGAGCGGATGACGTCTCCTCCTTCTTGATCCAGCAAGGGGGAAGGAGAGGTTGATGAAGATCCAGCAGCACGACGGCGTGGTGGTGGATGCAGCAATGATCGCAGCAGGGCTTCGTCGAGCTTCTGCGAGAGGGAGAGGTGTAGCAGGGGAAAGGGAGGCGCCAAGAATTGAGGTACGGCTGCCCTCCCTCCCCCCCTTATATAGGCCCCCTGGGGGGGGGGGCGCCGGCCCTGGAGATGGGATCTCCCAAGGGGGGGCGACGGCCAAGGGGGTGGAGTGCCCCCCAAGGCAAGTGGAGGCGCCCCCACCCTAGGGTTTCCAACCCTAGGCGCAGGGGGGCCCAAGGGGGGGGGCGCACTAGCCCACTATGGGCTGGTTCCCCTCCCCACTTCGGCACATGGGGCCCTTCGGGATGGGTGGCCCCACCCGGTGGACCCCCGGGACCCATCCGGTGGTCCCGGTACAATACCGGTGACCCGAATCTTTCCCGATGGCCGAAACTACACTTCCTATATATAATTCTTCACCTCCGAACCATTCCGGAACTCCTCGTGACGTCCAGGATCTCATCCGGGACTCCGAACAACTTTCGGATTACTGCATACTCATATCTCTACAACCCTAGCGTCACCGAACCTTAAGTGTGTAGACCCTACGGGTTCGGGAGACACGTAGACATGACCGAGACGGCTCTCCGGCCAATAACCAACAGCGGGATCTGGATACCCATGTTGGCTCCCACATGCTCCTCGATGATCTCATCGGATGAACCACGATGTCGAGGATTCAAGCAACCCCGTATACAATTCCCTTTGTCAATCGGTACGTTACTTGCCTGAGACTCGATCATCGGTATCCCAATACCTTGTTCAGTCTCGTTACCGGCAAGTCACTTTACTCGTACCATAATGCATGATCCCGTGATCAACCACTTGATCACTTTGAGCTCATTATGATGATGCATTACCGAGTGGGCCCAAAGATACCTCTCCGTCATACGGAGTGACAAATCCCAGTCTGGATTCGTGCCAACCCAACAGACACTTTTGGAGACACCTGTAATGTACCTTTATAGTCACCCAGTTACGTTGTGACGTTTGGCACACCCAAAGCACTCCTACGGTATCCGAGAGTTGCACAATCTCATGGTATAAGGAAATGATACTTGACATTCAGAAAAGCTACAACAAACGAACTACACGATCTTTGAGCTAAGCTTAGGATTGGGTCTTGTCCATAACATCATTATCGCAATGATGTGATCCCGTTATCAATGACATCCCCATGTCTATAGCCAGGAAACCATGACTATCTGTTGATCAACGAGCTAGTCAACTAGAGGCTCACTAGGGACACATTGTGGTCTATGTATTCACACATGTATTACGATTTCCGGATAATACAATTATAGCATGAATAATAGACAATTATCATGAACAAGGAAATATAATAATCATTTTATTATTGCCTCTAGGGCATATTTCCAACACTACCGGGAGTAGGACTCCCCCCTTTCCCTAGTTGGATTAAGACTTGGGGGGAAGGAGGAGAGGGAAGAAAGGAAAGGGGGGGGGGTGCCGCCCCCCTCCTTGTCCAATTCGGACTTGGGGGGGGGGGGGAGGGGCGCGCGGCAGCCCCTAGGCCTCCTCTCCTCTTCCTCCACTAGGCCCATTAAGGCCCATTAGGTTACCGGGGGGTTCCGGTGACCTCCCGGTACTATGGTAAAATGCCGATTTCACCCGGAACACTTCCGATGTCTAAACATAGGCTTCCAATATATCAATCTTTATGTCTCGACCATTTCGAGACTCCTCGTCATGTCCGTGATCACATCCGGGACTCCGAACAAACTTCGGTACATCAAAATATATAAACTCATAATGAAAAAGTCATCGTAACGTTAAGCGTGCGGACCCTACGGGTTCGAGAACAATGTAGACATGACCGAGACACGTCTCTGGTCAATAACCAATAACGGAACCTGGATGCTCATATTGGCTCCTACATATTCTACGAAGATCTTTATCGGTCAGACCGCATAACAACATACGTTGTTCCCTTTGTCATCGGTATGTTACTTGCCCGAGATTCGATCGTCGGTATCTCAATACCTAGTTCAATCTCGTTACCGGCAAGTCTCTTTACTCGTTTCGTAATACATCATCTCGCAACTAACTCATTAGTTGCAATGCTTGCAAGGCTTATGTGATGTGCATTACCGAGAGGGCCCAGAGATACCTCTCCGACAATCGGAGTGACAAATCCTAATCTCGAAATACGCCAACCCAACATGTACCTTTGGAGACACCTGTAGAGCTCCTTTATAATCACCCAGTTACGTTGTGACGTTTGGTAGCACACAAAGTGTTCCTCCGGCAAACGGGAGTTGCATAATCTCATAGTCATAGGAACATGTATAAGTAATGAAGAAAGCAATAGCAACATACTAAACGACCGGGTGCTAAGCTAATGGAATGGGTCATGTCAATCACATCATTCTCCTAATGATGTGATCCCGTTAATCCAATGACAACACATGTCTATGGTTAGGAAACATAACCATCTTCGATTAATGAGCTAGTCAAGTAGAGGCACACTAGTGACGTTTAGTTTGTCTATGTATTCACACAAGTATTATGTTTCCGGATAATACAATTCTAGCATGAACAATAAACATTTATCATGATATAAGGAAATAAATAATAACTTTATTATTGCCTCTAGGGCATATTTCCTTCAGTCTCCCACTTGCACTAGAGTCAATAATCTAGATTACACAGTAATGATTCTAACACCCATGGAGCTTTGTTGCTGATCATGTTTTGCTCGTGGAAGAGGCTTAGTCAACGGGTCTGCTACATTTAGATCCGTATGTATCTTGCAAATCTCTATGTCTCCCACCTAGACTAGATCCCGGATGGAATTGAAGCGTCTCTTGATGTGCTTGGTTCTCTTGTGAAATCTGGATTCCTTTGCCAAGGCAATTGCACCAGTATTGTCACAAAAGATTTTCATTGGACCCGATGCACTAGGTATGACACCTAGATCGGATATGAACTCCTTCATCCAGACTCCTTCGTTTGCTGCTTCCGAAGCAGCTATGTACTCCGCTTCACATGTAGATCCCGCCACAACGCTTTGTTTAGAACTGCACCAACTGACAGCTCCACCGTTTAATGTAAACACGTATCCGGTTTGCGATTTAGAATCGTTCGGATCAGTGTCAAAGCTTGCATCAATGTAACCATTTACGATGAGCTCTTTGTCACCTCCATATATGAGAAACATATCCTTAGTCCTTTTCAGGTATTTCAGGATGTTCTTGACCGCTGTCCAGTGATCCACTCCTGGATTACTTTGGTACCTCCCTGCTAGACTTATAGCAAGACATACATTAGGTCTGGTACACAGCATTGCATACATGATAGAGCCTATGGCTGAAGCATAGGGAACATCTTTCATTTTCTCTCTATCTTCTGCAGTGGTCGGGCATTGAGTCTTACTCAATTTCACACCTTGTAATACAGGCAAGAATCCTTTCTTTGCTTGATCCATTTTGAACTTCTTCAAAACTTTGTCAAGGTATGTGCTTTGTGAAAGTCCAATTAAGCGTCTTGATCTATCTCTATAGATCTTAATGCCCAATATGTAAGCAGCTTCACCGAGGTCTTTCATTGAAAAACTCTTATTCAAGTATCCCTTTATGCTATGCAGAAATTCTATATCATTTCCGATTAGTAATATGTCATCTACATATAATATCAGAAATGCTACAGAGCTCCCACTCACTTTCTTGTAAATACAGGCTTCTCCAAAAGTCTGTACAAAACCGAATGCTTTGATCACACTATCAAAACGTTTATTCCAACTCCGAGAGGCTTGCACCAGTCCATAAATGGATCGCTGGAGCTTGCACACTTTGTTAGCTCCCTTTGGATCGACAAAACCTTCTGGTTGCATCATATACAACTCTTCTTCCAGAAATCCATTCAGGAATGCAGTTTTGACATCCATCTGCCAAATTTCATAATCATAAATTGCGGCAATTGCTAACATGATTCGGACAGACTTAAGCATCGCTACGGGTGAGAAGGTCTCATCATAGTCAATCCCTTGAACTTGTCGAAAACCTTTTGCGACAAGTCGAGCTTTGTAGACAGTAACATTACCGTCAGCGTCAGTCTTCTTCTTGAAGATCCATTTATTCTCAATTGCTTGCCGATCATTGGGCAAGCCAACCAAAGTCCACACTTTGTTCTCATACATGGATCCCATCTCAGATTTCATGGCTTCAAGCCATTTTGCGGAATCTGGGCTCACCATCGCTTCTTCATAGTTCGTAGGTTCATCATGATCTAGTAGCATGACTTCCAGAACAGGATTACCGTACCACTCTGGTGCGGATCTTACTCTGGTTGATCTACGAGGTTCAGTAGTATCTTGTTCTAAAGTTTCATGATCATCATCATTAGCTTCTTCACTAATTGGTGTAGGTGTCACAGAAACCGGTTTCTGTGATGTACTACTTTCCAATAAGGGAGCAGGTACAGTTACCTCATCAAGTTCTACTTTCCTCCCACTCACTTCTTTCGAGAGAAACTCCTTCTCTAGAAAGTTTCCGAATTTAGCAACAAAAGTCTTGCCTTCGGATCTGTGATAGAAGGTGTACCCAATAGTTTCCTTTGGATATCCTATGAAGACACATTTCTCCGATTTGGGTTCGAGCTTATCAGGTTGAAGTTTTTTCACATAAGCATCGCAGCTCCAAACTTTCAGAAACGACAACTTTGGTTTCTTGCCAAACCACAGTTCATAAGGCGTCGTCTCAACGGATTTTGATGGTGCCCTATTTAACGTGAATGCGGCCGTCTCTAAAGCATAACCCCAAAACGATAGCGGTAAATCAGTAAGAGACATCATAGATCGCACCATATCTAGTAAAGTACGATTACGACATTCGGACACACCATTACGCTGTGGTGTTCCGGGTGGCGTGAGTTGCGAAACTATTCCGCATTGTTTCAAATGTACACCAAACTCGTAACTCAAATATTCTCCTCCACGATCAGATCGTAGGAATTTTATTTTCTTGTTACGATGATTTTCAACTTCACTCTGAAATTCTTTGAACTTTTCAAATGTTTCAGACTTATGTTTCATTAAGTAGATATACCCATATCTGGTTAAGTCATCTGTGAAGGTGAGAAAATAACGATATCCGCCACGAGCCTCAACATTCATCGGACCACATACATCTGTATGTATGATTTCCAATAAATCTGTTGCTCTCTCCATAGTACCGGAGAATGGTGTTTTGGTCATCTTGCCCATAAGGCACAGTTCACAAGTACCAAGTGATTCATAATCAAGTGGTTCCAAAAGTCCATCAGTATGGAGTTTCTTCATGCGCTTTACACCGATACGACCTAAACGGTAGTGCCACAAATAAGTTGCACTATCATTATCAACTCTGCATCTTTTGGCTTCAACATTATGAATATGTGTGTCACTACTATCGAGATTTAATAAGAATAGACCACTCTTCAATGGTGCATGAACATAAAAGATATTACTCATATAAATAGAACAACCATTATTCTCTAATTTAAATGAATAACCGTCTCGCATCAAACAAGATCCAGATATAATGTTCATGCTCAACGCTGGCACCAAATAACAATTATTTAGGTCTAATACTAATCCCGAAGGTAGATGTAGAGGTAGCGTGCCGACCGTGATCACATCGACTTTGGAACCACTTCCCACGCGCATCGTCACCTCGTCCTTAGCCAATCTTCGCTTAATCCGTAGTCCCTGTTTCGAGTTGCAAATATTAGCAACAGAACCAGTATCAAATACCCAGGTGCTACTGCGAGCATTAGTAAGGTACACATCAGTAACATGTATATCACATATACCTTTGTTCACCTTGCCATCCTTCTTATCCGCCAAATACTTGGGGCAGTTCCGCTTCCAGTGACCAGTCTGCTTGCAGTAGAAGCACTCAGTTTCAGGCTTAGGTCCAGATTTGGGTTTCTTCTCCTGAGCAGCAACTTGCTTGCTGTTCTTTTTTAAGTTCCCCTTCTTCTTCCCTTTGCCCTTTTTCTTGAAACTAGTGGTCTTGTTGACCATCAACACTTGATGCTCCTTTTTGATTTCTACCTCCGCAGCTTTCAGCATTGCGAAGAGCTCGGGAATTGTCTTATTCATCCCTTGCATATTATAGTTCATCACGAAGCTCTTGTAGCTAGGTGGAAGTGATTGGAGAATTCTGTCAATGACGCAATCATCTGGAAGATTAACTCCCAATTGAATCAAGTGATTATTATACCCAGACATTTTGAGTATATGCTCACTGACAGAACTGTTCTCCTCCATCTTGCAGCTATAGAACTTATTAGAGACTTCATATCTCTCAAACCGGACATTTGCTTGAAATATTAACTTCAAATCCTGGAACATCTCATATGCTCCATGACATTCAAAACGTTGTTGAAGTCCCGATTCTAAGCCGTAAAGCATGGCACACTGAACTATCGAGTAGTCATCAGCTTTGCTCTGCCAGACGTTCATAACATCTGGTGTTGCTCCAGCAGCAGGCCCGGCACCCAGCGGTGCTTCCAGGACGTAATTCTTCTATGCAGCAATGAGGATAATCCTCAAGTTACGGACCCAGTCCGTGTAATTGCTACCATCATCTTTCAACTTTGCTTTCTCAAGGAACGCATTAAAATTCAACGGAACAACAGCACGGGCCATCTATCTACAATCAAACATAAACAAGCAAGATACTATCAGGTACTAAGTTCATGATAAATATAAGTTCATTTAATCATATTACTAAAGAACTCCCACTTAGATAGACATCCCTCTAATCCTCTAAGTGATCACGTGATCCAAATCAACTAAACCATGTCCGATCATCACGTGAGATGGAGTTGTTTCATTGTTGAACATCACTATGTTGATCATATCTACTATATGATTCACGCTCGACCTTTCGGTCTCCGTGTTCTGAGGCCATATCTGTATATGCTTGACTCGTCAAGTATAACCTGAGTATTCCGCGTGTGCAACTGTTTTGCACCTGTTGTATTTGAACGTAGAGCCTATCACACCCGATCATCACGTGGTGTCTCAACACGAAGAACTTTCACAACGGTGCATACTCAGGGATAACACTTCTTGATAATTAGCGAGAGATCATCTTAAAATGCTACCATCAATCAAAGCAAGATAAGATGCATAAAAGATAAACATCACATGCAATCAATATAAGTGATATGATATGGCTATCATCATCTTGTGCTTGCGATCTCCATCTTCGAAGCACCGTCATTATCACCATCGTCACCGGCGCAAAACCTTGATCACCATCGTAGCATCGTTGTCGTATCGCCAATCTTATGCTTCCACGACTATCGCTACCGCTTAGTGATAAAGTAAAGCATTACAGCGCAATTGCATTGCATACAATAAAGCGACAACCATATGGCTCCATCCAATTGCCGATAACTTGGTTACAAAACATGATCATCTCATACAATAAAATTTAGCATCATGTCTTGACCATATCACATCACAACATGCCCTGCAAAAACAAGTTAGACGCCCTCTACTTTGTTGTTGCAAGTTTTACGTGGCTGCTACGGGCTTAAGCAAGAACCAATCTTACCTACGCATCAAAAACCACAACGATAGTTTATCAAGTTGGTGTTGTTTTAACCTTCGCAAGAACCGGGCGTAGCCACACTCGGTTCAACTAAAGTTGGAGAAACTGACACCCGCTAGCCACCTGTGTGCAAAGCACGTCGGTAGAACCAGTCTCGCGTAAGCGTACGCATAATGTCGGTCCGGGCCGCTTCATCCAACAATACCGCCGAACCAAAGTATGACATGCTGGTAAGCAGTATGACTTATATCGTCCACAACTCACTTGTGTTCTACTCGTGCAAATAACATCAACACATAAAACCTAGGCTCGGATGCCACTGTTGGGGAACGCAGTAATTTCAAAAAAATTCCTACGCACACGCAAGATCATGGTGATGCATAGCAATGAGAGGGGAGAGTGTTGTCTACGTATCCTCGTAGACCGACAGCGGAAGCGTTATGACAACACGGTTGATGTAGTCGTACGTCTTCACGGCCCGACCGATCAAGCACCGAAACTACGGCACCTCCGAGTTCTAGCACACGTTCAGCTCGATGACGATCCCCGGACTCCGATCCAGCAAAGTGTCGGGGAAGAGTTCCGTCAGCACGACGGCGTGGTGACGATCTTGATGTTCTACTGTCACAGGGCTTCGCCTAAGCACCACTACAATATTATCGAGGACTATGGTGGAGGGGGACACCGCACACGGCTAAGAGAACGATCTTGAAGATCAACTTGTGTGTCTAGAGGTGCCCCTGCCCCCGTATATAAAGGAGCAAGGGGGGGGGGGGTGCGGCCGGCCCTAGGAGGAGGCGCGCCGGAGGAGTCCTACTCCTACCGGGAGTAGGACTCCCCCCTTTCCCTAGTTGGATTAGGACTTGGGGGGAAGGAGGAGAGGGAAGAAAGGAGGGGGGGGGGCGCCGCCCCCCCACCTTGTCCAATTCGGACTTGGGGGGGGGGGAGGGGCGCGCGGCAGCCCCTAGGCCTCTTCTCCTCTTCCTCCACTAGGCGCATTAAGGCCCATTAGGTTACCGGGGGGTTCCGGTAACCTCCCGGTACTATGGTAAAATGCCGATTTCACCCGGAGCACTTCCGATGTCCAAACATAGGCTTCCAATATATCAATCTTTATGTCTCGACCATTTCGAGACTCCTCGTCATGTCCGTGATCACATCCGGGACTCCGAACAAACTTCGGTACATCAAAATATATAAACTCATAATGAAAAAGTCATCGTAACGTTAAGCGTGCGGACCCTACGGGTTCGAGAACAATGTAGACATGACCGAGACACGTCTCCGGTCAATAACCAATAGCGGAACCTGGATGCTCATATTGGCTCCTACATATTCTACGAAGATCTTTATCGGTCAGACCGCATAACAACATACGTTGTTCCCTTTGTCATCGGTATGTTACTTGCCCGAGATTCGATCGTCGGTATCTCAATACCTAGTTCAATCTCGTTACCGGCAAGTCTCTTTACTCGTTTCGTAATACATCATCTCGCAACTAACTCATTAGTTGCAATGCTTGCAAGGCTTATGTGATGTGCATTACTGAGAGGGCCCAGAGATACCTCTCCGACAATCGGAGTGACAAATCCTAATCTCGAAATACGCCAACCCAACATGTACCTTTGGAGACACCTGTAGAGCTCCTTTATAATCACCCAGTTACGTTGTGACGTTTGGTAACACACAAAGTGTTCCTCCGGCAAACGGGAGTTGCATAATCTCATAGTCATAGGAACATGTATAAGTCATGAAGAAAGCAATAGGAACATACTAAACGATCGGGTGCTAAGCTAATGGAATGGGTCATGTCAATCACATCATTCTCCTAATGATGTGATCCCGTTAATCAAATGACAACACATGTCTATGGTTAGGAAACATAACCATCTTCGATTAACGAGCTAGTCAAGTAGAGGCACACTAGTGACGTTTAGTTTGTCTATGTATTCACACAAGTATTATGTTTCCGGATAATACAATTCTAGCATGAATAATAAACATTTATCATGATATAAGGAAATAAATAATAACTTTATTATTGCCTCTAGGGCATATTTCCTTCAAGTTTGCGATGGCAGAGGAGATTGCCGCACTTGAGCGCGACGGCACATGGGATCTGGTTTCTCTTCCTCCCTGTGTTCGTCCCATCACTTGTAAGTGGGTCTATAAGATTAAGACTCGCTCTGATGGTTCTCTCGAGCGTTATAAAGCTCGTCTTGTGGCTCGCGGCTTTCAGCAGGAGCATGGTCGTGATTATGATGAGACATTTGCTCATGTGGCCCATATAACCATTGTCCGCACACTTCTCGCCGTGGCCTCTGTTCGCCACTGGTCCGTGTCACAGCTTGATGTTAAAAATGCCTTTCTTAATGGTGAGTTGCATGAGGAGGTTTATATGCAGCCAGCACCTGGGTATTCAGTTCCTGATGGCATGGTTTGTCGTCTTCGTTGCTCTTTCTATGGCCTAAAGCAAGCCCCTCGCGCTTGGATTGAGCGTTTTGCCTCTGTGGTCACTGCTGCTGGTTTTTCACCCAGTGATCACGATCCAGCGTTGTTTTTCCACCTTTCTGCTCGTGGTCGCACTCTTATTCTTCTATATGTTGATGACATGATCATCACTGGTGACGATTCTGAGTACATTGCCTTTGTCAAGGCCCGTCTTAATGAGTAGTTCCTTATGTTTGATCTTGGTCCTCTTCTTTACTTTCTTGGGATTGAGGTTTCCTCCACCTCTGCTGACTTTTTTATTTCTCAAGAAAAGTATATCCAGGGTCTTCTTACTCGTGCGGCTCTTAGTGATGAGCGCACTGCTGAGACTCCTATGGAGCTCAATGTTCACCTTCGTGCTTCTGATGGTGAGCCCTTGTCTGACCCAACACGTTATCGTCATCTTGTTGGGAGTCTTGTGTATCTTGCTGTCACTCGTCCGGATATTCTAAGTCAGTTTGTTTCTGCTCCCACTTCAGTTCACTATAGTCACCTTCTTCGTGTTCTACGATATCTTCGTGGCACGATCTCTCATCGTCTCTTTTTCCCCCGTTCCAGCTCGTTACAACTCCAGGCCTATTCGGATGCTACGTGGGCTAGTGATCCTACGGATCGCCATTCACTTTCTGCCTACTGTGTCTTTCTTGGTGGTTCCCTCATTTCCTGGAAGACAAAGAAACAGACTGCAGTTTCTCGTTCAAGTGCAGAGGTCGAGTTGCGAGCTATGGCTCTTCTGACGGCTGAGGTGACTTGGTTACGATGGTTATTGGAGGATTTTGATGTTTCTGTCACTACACCTACCACTCTCCCATCAGAAAGCACAGCTGCTATTAGTATTGCGCGGGACCCCGTGAAGCATGAGCTTACCAAACACATTGGTGTTGATGCTTCTTATGTGCGCGCTACTGTGCAGGATCATGTTGTTGCTCTTCAGTATGTGCCTTCTGAGTTACAGCTAGCGGACTTCTTCACGAAGGCTCGGACTAGAGCGCAACATGGGTTTCACCTCTGCAAACTCAGTGTTGTGGATCAACCATGAGTTTGAGGGGGGGGGGGGGGGTGTTAGAGTTATATTAACTGATGTCTTTTGGCCTTTTACATTCTAGTCTCTTGGCATCCTCTTGAAGCCTTTTGGCATTCTCATGTATGTGTATATATGTTGGCATTGGCCTCCTAATAATATAAGCTGCATATTTCCAACAGGCACCAACCAAACACACCCGTGACAACGCTGCCTATTCTCCGAGTAAAGTTATCAGTGTCATACTGTCATGGAAATGTTACTACCATCTTTAGAAATCATAATCACTACTTTTATTTGGTTGCATGTACAACTATTTGAATTTTGAACGAAGATACTAGTACATATCAATCTTGCCAACTGCACCCCGAGATATATTCGACAAATTCATTCCCAGAATGCATGCCTTTGGGATGACCTTGCATGAGAAATTAATCGTTCTGACAACTGATCCAATCGAATGAAGCAAAGAACATTCTGGAAGAGTGTATATATGCATTATTAGCAATTAGCTAACTACTCAGGGGACTCACAATCATGCTTCAACAGTACGGATCATACAATGTGATGATGCCAATAGACATATAACCCTTTCTGAGAACTTCCATACTAAGTGTTTCCTTCTTTTTCTTGAGATCTTCCATTTCTGATGGAGCAACTTCACAACAAAGATACCAAGACCTAACATCTCAATGCATGCACATCCTTGACGTTGCAGGACTTTGGAGAACCACACCACACAAAACTTCAACATAGAAATTTACTACGTGCCCTATGAACATACACACCAAAGAAACAGTCATGCCTAGCCTAGCCTAGCCTAGCTACAAACAAGAGAGGACCAAATGAAGAACAACACCTATGTAGGGTCAGTCATGGCAGCAGATGAGCATGACAACGCATCGCCGGATGATGTAGAGCCTGGCCTTGTGCTGCCTCAGCATCCTGCAAAATCCTCCTCCGCCTGACCCCTTGTCCTTGCTGCCATGGCTCTTCACCTTGTTCATCCTAGCTGAGAAGGAAGGCTCCCTTGTAGCAGGAAGCCTTCCTTCTCAGCAGGAAGTGTGGAGACGTTGGGTAAAGAGAGTTGGGGGCATAAACCCCTTGTAGCAGGAAGTGTGGAGGCACATGCAGCAGCCTCTCTCAATGGGTGCAGCAAATTCCGATGACACTCCAGGGGACAATCGCCTAGAAAGCAGGGAAGTTGGTTACGGTGGAGTTCAAGAGTCGAGACCAAGGACAACTAGACACATGCTCTTGTACTGTCGTACAGTGTATGAAAATAATCCGAACGAGTAATGAAACGCTGCAATGACAAGCAAAACGAGCTGCAGAAAATCTCCCCCCTAAGCCAGCTACAGCCGCTTTACTTCACCTCGATGATCTTGATCCTCTCGTGGAGCAGCTGAAGACGACCCGCTCAAATGCCTTGGTGGAGATATCCGTGAACTGATCGTCGGTGTCGATGAATTTGATGGTGACCATGTCATCCTCGACACTACTTCTGATGTAGTGTATGTCTCGTTGTTGCAAAGGAGGGATTTTTTAGTGGGTGTAAGCCATTTATAGCTAATTTATTACTCTCTCCCTCCGGAATTACTTGACGTGTAATGGATGTATATCTAGACCTAGGTTTACATACATCCATTTCATGTCAAGTAATTCCGGACGGAGGTAGTAGTGGTGTAGTTATGTGAGATTCTATTTTTCTAGGGTTGTCGAGCCGTCAAAGACGGGACTTTTTGGATAGGGTTAGGGTCCAGGGTTCTCAATTTGTTGAGGGTGATGTTTTTAGGTTAGGGTCTAGGGTTGTCGAGTCATCGAAGGCAAGGCTTTTAGGTTAGTGTTAGGCCTCTCCCAATGCATTGGCGCTAAAGTGGGGTGCTAAGTGCAATAAAATGCTTAGCAACTAATGCCCTCAATGCATCGGTGCTTAGATTTTGTAGCTAAGCCTCCTCTATTTAATTGTTTAATAATAAACCTCCTTCATGTATTGGTTGGTAGTCTTTTGCCTAGGTCCACGTGCTTAGCATTGGTTTTTATTGGGGTCACTATAATGCTCTCTCTCCTCTCTAATTGCTTTGCCACATCATATTTCTTCCTATGTGGCACCCTTAGCACCTGTACACCGTGGAGCACTGGAAAGGGCCTTAGGGTCTATGGTGCCGAGTCATTGATGACGAGCCTTTTAGGGTAGGGGTAGGGTCTAGGGGCTTATCACAAATTGATCACAACAACAATCCAACATATATATCACAAATTGTTCACATCAACAATCCAAAAAATATGTCAATAGTTCATCACAGCACAACATATATACATATATCAGAAAACCATCACATTGTAACTTGTTCATCAGAGCAACATAGTTAATTGAAACCTGCTTTCCCCATGTTTTTTTTGCTTTTATGTAGTAATTTTCTGGCTGGTTAGTGACTTTGTTAATTCAAAGCCGGTCTCATGCATCTCGAGTTTTCATTCTTTAAAAATAAAAACTGTTGCAAGTTTCTCGGACATTGTTAAAGCTAACTAACCACGTACAAACTTGTGCTACCGGTCTATTCTGGAGACCAGAAAACACACAACGCTAGATTGACATGTTTTCACATTTTTCTGCTTGGTCAATTTTGTAAACTGAATTCCTATTCGGTTCCAAAGACAGCGTCGACGCTCGACGCCCCACCGCTGCGGCGGTAGTGGTGCCGCGGTTTTCACATCTGTGGTATGCAGCAAACCGCCCAGACTTCAGAGCCACTGGTCCAAGTAAATAGCAACTAGCACCATGATTAGCACTAGTTAAGCTGTTCCAAGCCATAATTTACATGGTTGATCTGAACCTGGACTTGAGTCCAGAAGAAAGTACATGGCAAGTGGGGTTGCAGGATGAAGCATTTTTCTTACGCAGCCTCCAATGGCGGGTTAAACGGGGCCTCTGGGCTGATTAAAGAACAAGAGAGCCATCTTGCACTAAACCCAAAGTGCCTCCTCGAGATTCAGGTTGAGGCGAGTATACCCTGTTAGCAGCAACATCTCACCAAACAATACTGCAAGTACTGTACTGCCCCGTTTACCAGAAATTTAAAGCTGGGTATCTCCTAGACAAACTGGTTTTTAAGTACGTATGATGTACTACAACTGCAAGAAAGTCGCGGGAGCAAAAATATGTGTCTTTCAATGTGTGTCTGCAAATTGGACAGAAGATAAAATGAGTATTTCAATGTCTAAGTGTGAGGTTACCATCAGAAATAGAAATTTTCTGCGGAAAAAAACATGTTCAAAGTCTGCCCTGAAATGTTGGCCTCACAAAGTAAAATTTCCCTGAAATATTAAGGTGCCAATTTCCTGAGTAACTTTGCAAATTCATTCCGAAAATGCACTCCTTTGAGATGGCCTTGTGTGTGAAATCGTCCCAACAACTAACCTAATCGAGCCAAATAAGAACACCCCAAAAGGACGCAATCAGAGACTCACAAGTCACAATTATGGTACAATTGGATGATGCCAAGAGATAATCTTTTGCTCAGCACTTTCATAATAATTGTTTTTTCTTTTTCTTTTTTCTGAGACCTTCCATTACTGATGGAGCAAATTCACAACAAAGATGGCAAGACCAAACATCTCAGATAGTACATGCACATCCTTGCCGTTGCAGGACTTAGGAGAACCATGGCACCACACAAAACTTCTACATCCAAACTATCCGTCAGCTAAATCTATCTAAACATACACTACCCTACGAACACATACACACAACAGAGAATCTGTCTAAGCCTAGCTAGCCTAGCTACAAACGAGAACCAAACGAAGAACAGGACACCAATGTAGGGTCAGTCATGGTAGCAGAGGAGCATGGCGACGCATCGCCGGATGATGTAGAGCCTGGCCTTGTGTTGCCTCAGCATCCTGCTGATCCCTCCTCCTCCTGCTGACCCCGTGTGCTCGCCGCCATGGCTCTTCACCTTGTTCATCCCTGGCTGAACAAGAAGGTGGTGATTGAGCTAGGTGGTGAGCTGGAAGAAAGGCTCCCTGCTCTGCTTTTCCACTGCTGCTATAGTGCTATACTGGATGGGTCTGCCTCTGCTTTGGCGTTGCCATGCTTATATAGGAAGGGTACGGCATGGCCAAATGGCACAAAAGACAAACTACTCTGACATCATCCTCACATCTTTTCCTACTTGCAAGTATAAAAAGCTTATGAGATGTTGGGGGCATAAACCACCTGTAGCAGGAAGTGTGGAGGCACATGCAGCAGCCTCTCTCAAGGTGCGGCGGATTCCGATGACACTTTAGGGGACAATCGCCTAGAAAACTGGGAAGTTGGCTTCACTGCAGTTCAAGTAGACAGCTCTCCACTTGTACAGTTTATGAAAATAATCCACACGACTAAAGCGCAAGCTCTCACTGTTGCGCACCGGCGACGCGCTCAGCAACATGATGGCACAACTAAGGTGGTCAAATGCGCGTGTGGGCAATTCTAGCGAGCGTTCATTTTTTTCGAAACCGTTGGTGAGGGTTTAGGGTTACCGAATGCCACCACAATTGGGTTTCACTACAGAAATAACCGGCATCCACGTAATTTTTCTTAGAAACTGTAGTGAGGCAGTAAGCACATTTTAACCGTGATTTGAGCCAGTTCGCCCCATGTGCCATGCTGCAGTAGCATAGGGCGTGTGCCGCATGCCGTGCGGTTACAACTGTTACCTAGCTCGATCGGAAGCAACTGTTTCATTTCACTCGTCTCCCACCTCACCTCTATCTTGCTTCCCCCCGTCCCCCCCTACCCGCTCTCGCGCTCGACGATGGTAGCGGCGGGACTCAATCGACAAAGGAGGGACCAGTGGCTAGGGAAATGACTACAAGGTGGATGACTAACTCGGGCCTCGGGAGCGCAATCTTCCCTCGACAACCACGTCCGCGGTGGCCGGTGCATGCGGAGGTGGCGACTCTGGCACACGCGGTGGTGGCCAATCTTACGCAAGGCCATCGCTGGGCCTCCCACTTCGATGGCGTCAAGTGAGTCCTCCTCCTTTGTCCTTCTCAGCTAGCAATTTCCCCCTCTGATTTAGGAATCCATAGTTCCATTTGAGGATTTAGGGTTTAAGGCAAATTAGTAATTAATAATTAGGGTTTCTATGTCATTTGGTATTGGGGTTTGTATAATCAGGTTTTGTGCGTCAATTTGGTAATCTTGGGTTTCTCGGAATTTGGTTATTTATCATTAAGTCAATTTGGGAATTAAGGTTTGGAATATGATATATGCAAAATAAGGTTTCATCCCAAGGCTGAGACAATTTGGTGAATGAACTATGCCCCTCTCATACATAAGTTTTGTTAATATATGTTAGCACTGATTGAAACATAGGGGTAGGGAATAAATGATTACATGTATTATATGCCGGGGGGGGGGGGGGGGGATGGAGCTTATAGATTGTGATGGAATAGTTGAAGGTATGCTTTAGGCATTTTGAGGAGGAGAAAATATTGAATATTACTACAGTTAAAGCAAATGAGCCAATACCCCTGAATTTAACCAAGGAAAGCATCATTGAGGAGCACGTTACTATAGGTTCGGGGGAATGGGTAGTATATATTGTTGATCATGATGTTTTGATTTCCCCTTCACTAGATGTCATTGGGGAGCATGTGCCTATAAGTAATGCACACCATGATGTTGAAATCAATTTCCTTTATCTCAGCACACACAAAGAAGCAACATTTAGAAAGAAAATACTATATCGGAGCATGTTATCTCTCAAGATGTTGACTATGGAGAAGATTTTCACTATGACATGCGTGGATACAGAGAAGAGGAACGTTAAAAACAAAGGGAATAAGAAATGGAAATTGTTGAGAGGCTTAAAGAAAGCAAGAGGCAAAGGGGTGATACTTTGCTTCACTTTGAAGGAGATGCACAAGTGAAGAGGTGTGCACAGGGGAAGAGAACCTAGATTCTGGACATGGACATCAGCCTAGATCACACATTGATGCTAACTATGGCAAAGAGCATGATTTTGTTCCATCACTAGACGAAGAGTGCTTTCCTGGTGACTTGGTGTAGTGATGAAGATGATAGTGTAACACCTTTTCCACTACCTAGTGGAAGGAACAGAAGGACAAAGAAGATGAAGGATATGAGGTGGTATGATCAGACATTGCCTGATGCACATGAACAACTTTTCAAGAAGTTTTGCTTCGGTGGTGTCCATCAGTTTAGATGACCACTTAGGGATTACCACATAAAGCTTTTGAGAAACTTTGAGTATCACATGAAATGTAGAGATAGGGTCATTGTCAAGTGCACAGAGGAAGGGTGTCCATTTCACTGTTTTGCTTTTAAGGTTGCCCATAAGAAGACCATTGCATCAGCAAGATAAACGTGGAGCACACTTGTGGTGTGCATGGAGAGAAAACATAAAGGCTGGGGCATGTGAGCATACATTCATATGGAGTTGATAAAATCATGGAAAATACTAAGGTAAATTATGGAGTTGAAGTGCCAAAGACCAAGGCCTACATGGCAAGGATCATGTTAAGGTGGTGCAAGTTGACCAGAAGGCACAATATAGAAGAACGAGGGATCATCCGCAGACAGTCATTGATACAAACCATGGAAGCTGGTGCATTGTGAGTACAACACAACCAGAAAATTACCAAGTCCTAAATTTAGATTTCGGTTAGTTTAGCGTTACTATAAATGGATGCAGACATGTACATATATTTTCTGAATTGTGTAATTTAGCGTTACTATTCGGAAAATGTAGTAACACTTAGTTTAGCGTTATATAAATGGAAGCATGACTCGTCTTGAGCATTCATTTAAAATAAATAAAATATGTTATAAGTTTCTCGGTCGTCGTTACAACTAACTAACCATGTTCACTTGTGCTATTGGCCTATGGTTTGAAGACAAGAAAACCACAACACTAGATTGATAGCTTTGTACATTCTTTTTGTTTGGTCGATTTTGTAAGCTGAATTCCCATTCAGTTTCTAGCAGATTTTCTAAACTAGATGGACACGACTCGAGTTGAGAGAACTAATAGCGGCTCCTAGCAAAACATGCCAACTCCGTGAAAAGTAATATTGATGAACCTTGACAATGTGTCATGTGCAACATTTCTTTTGTCTCTCAATATGTGTTATCAAGCTTAAGACGAGTACTTGGCACCCTTGTGTAGCTCAACCTCTCTTATCGAAATCGATACATATTCTAGAACTAGATTAACACTTAAAACCCAAGTCACATGGCATTCTGAATCTGTTCACTTGAGAGGGCCCGATGAACATCTGTCTGAATTGGAGGAACCAATGCCATTTTGGTTGACCATGTCTTGTTTCATGTTTGATGAGACCCACCCAAAATTTACCTTTATAACTACTAGTTACAGAGTAGCATTTTATAGACCTTAAGGGAGTCTGTCCTCATGCGGAGAACATGCAAGAACCTCAAGTCTAGGACATGGAATAGACAATATCTTGCTGTATCTCAAAGTGGGTCTTTCTGACTCAGTGATCCCTATCCACGGGTCCATACTATCAGTTAGCATCATCTTTATGCTTGTGACTACATAGTCATCAACTGAATCTTATACTAGTAAAATGATATGTGTCCATATAACCTTATCAACTAGGGACCATTTGAGCAATCATCATACAATATGTAGTCTCACAAATAAGTCACATAGTTATTGATATATATTAGTAATGTTGTTCAAGGACAATACAAATAAGCCATGAATACATAAGGAAATGCCACCATCACATGATTGCCTCTAGAGCATATTTCTAGCATGTATCAGTTCACAAGAACACCTAGGGAGTACAACATAAAGCTTCTTGAGCAACTTTGAGTATAACATGAACTGCAGAGGCAGGGTCATTGTCAACTGCACGGAGGAATGGTGTCAATTTTACATGGTTGCTTCTAAGATTGCCCATAAGAATACTTTCTGTATCAGGAAGATAAATCTGGAGCATGCTTGTGGTGCACATAGAGAGAGCACAAATGTCACTCTAGATTGCATGGACAAGGTATGTGAGCAGGCATTGAGATCATATCCTGGGACTGGGTTGATACAATCATAGAAAATTCGAAGGTGAAGTATAGAGTTCAAGTGCCAAAGAACAAGGTCTGCATGGGCAACGGAGAAGACAATTAAGGTGGTGCAAGGTGACCAGAAAGCACAATATACATGGCTGAGAGATTATTTGTAAGCAGTTATTGATACAATCCTAGGAAGCAGTTACAAATCTAGGAAGCGGGTGCATTGTGACTACAACACAGTTGGAAAATAATTCAAGTCCTAACCCTATATTTCATTATAGGTTTTACTGTCTCAATGTTGCAATGGATGGATATCTTAATGATTGCATGCCATCTGTAGGTAATTTATTAGTGACAGAGTTGTGAGATATTAACTATCTAGGGTTGCCAAGTCGTTGAAGACGAGGCTTTTAGGATATGATTAGGGTCTAGGGTTGTCAAGTTATCGAAGGCGAGTCCCTTAGGTTAGGGTTAGGGTCTTGAGTTGTCGAGTCGTTGAAGGTAATTCTTTTAAGGTAGGGTTATGTTCTATATGTATTTATAACAAATTGATCATTACAACAGATCAACATATATATATATATATATATATATATATATATATATATATGTGTGTGTGTGTGTGTGTGTGTGTGTGTGTCTATATATATATATATATATATATATATATATATATATATATATATATATCACAGATTGTCCACATCAAGAATTCAACATGTATGTGAATAGTTCATCACAACATAACAACATATATATCAGAAAGTCACAACATTGTCACTTGTTCATCACAGCAACATGGTCAATTCAAGGCTGGTATAGTCTGGTATTTTTTTCACTTCTATGTCAGTAATTTCCTGGGTGGTTGATGACTTTTTTAATTCAAAACCAGACTAGTCTCGCACCTTCATTCTAAAAAAAACATGTTGCAATTTTCTTGGGCGTTGTTACAGCTCGCTAACCATGTTCAACTTGTGCTACTGGCCTATGGTCTGGAGACCAGAAAACCACATCACTAGATCGACAGGTTTGCACATTCTTCTGTTTGGTCAATATTTGTAAAACTGAATTTCCATTATGTTTCCGAAGACAGCGCCGATGCTTGACGCCCCGCCGCTGCGGAGGTAGTGGTGCCGCGGTTTTCACATCTGTGGTTTGCAGCAAACCGCCCGGAGTTCAGAGCCTTTGGTCCAAGTAAACAGCAACTAGCACCATGATCAGCACTAGTTAAGCTGTTCCAAGCCATAATTTACATGGATGGCCTGAACCTGGACTTGAGTCCTGAAGAAAGTACACGGCAAGTGGGGTTGCATTATAAAGCGTTTCTTACGCGGCCTCCAATGGCCGGTTAAACGGGGCCTCAGGGCTAATACTATAAGAAGATGCACATGAGAGCCACCTTGCACTAAACCCAAAGTGCCTCCTCGAGTAAACAAAGCGTCGTGTAAATAAGATTTTTGTTTCAGGTTGAGGCATGCATCCATTGAGTGCTTCTCGTTTCTGTGGCCAGTGCTGCTCGGTTTACCACAAATATGTCCTAGATAAACTGATTTATATGATAATAATACTGCCAGAAAGCCACTAGTCCTTGACCATGAGCAAGGTGTTGTGTGTAGATAGTCTCTCAATGTGTCTGCAAACTGGGCAGAAGTTAAAATGAGTCTTTCAATTTCTAAGTGTGAGGTTATCATCAGAAATAGAACCTTTTTTTAGAAAAAATTATGTTTGAATTTTCTCCTGAAACGTTGAACTCACAAAGTAAAATTTCGCTGAAATTTTGAGGTAAAACAAGGACAATGCTGCATTTTTTCTGAATATCTTTGCAAATTCAGTCCCAAAATGCACTCCGTTAAGATGGCCTTGTGTGCAAAATCGTCCCATTAACTGACCCAATCGAATTTCCTGCAAAAAAAAATGACCCAATCGAACGAAATAAGAACACCCCAAAAGGACACATATAAACGTTAGCAGTTAGAGGTTCACAATTCACAGTTATGCTTCAACAGAACAAACAATTGGATGATGCCAAGAGATAATCTTTTGCTCAGCACTTCCATAATATTTTTTTTCTTTTTCATTTTTCCGAGACCTTCCATTAGACCAAACATCTCAGATACATGCACATCCTTGCCGTTGCAGGACTTAGAGAACCATGACACCACACAAAACTTCAACATCATACGTCAGCGAAGTCTATCTAAACACACACACACACACCAGAGAATCTGTCTAAGCCTAACTAGCCTAGCTACAAACGAGAACCAAACGGAGGACAGGACACCAATGTAGGGTCAGTCATGGTAGCATAGGAGCATGACGATGCATCGCCGGATGATGTAGAGCCTGGCCTTGTGTTGCCTCAGCATCCTGCTGATCCCTCCTCCTCCTGACCCCTTGTGCTTGCCGCCATTGCTCTTCACCTTGTTCATGGCTGAGCAGTAGGGTGGTGGTTGAGCTAGGTGCCTAGGTGGTGAGCTGGTAGGAAGGCTACCCGCTCTGCTCTTCCACTGCTGCTACTGGATGGATGGATGGATCGGCCTCTGCTGTGGCATTGCCATGCATATATAGGAAGGGTACGTCGTGGCCAAATGGTACAAAATGACAGGCTACTCTCTCACATGATCCTCACATCTTTGCCTACTAGGAAAAGACGCTGGGTAGAGAGAGTTGAGGCCATATGCCCCTTGTAGTATGCAGCAGACTCTCGAGGTGCAGCGGATTCCGATGACACTCCAGGGGACAACCGCCTAGGAAGTCGGGAAGTTGGCTTCACTGCAGTGCAAGACCAGGGACAAGTAGACAGATCCTCTTGCAAAGTTATTGGAATAATCCACACATAATATAGGTACACTTTGTCGAAAAATGTAGACATATAGTGCTTATTAGAATCTTTTAAAGTCAAGAACTTCGTCAATTTTGGCCAAATTCATAGAAACAATTGTGAGCATTTAGAATACTAATCAATGGAGTTAGATTCATCATGAAAAACATTTTCATATGGTATATATATTTGGTTTTGTAGATATTTATTTTCTATATAATCATGGCCAAACACTGTGAAACTTGACTTCTACGCCAACTGATGCACACTATATTAAAGCACCATATTATACTAACTGTATAATATAAAAAAGTTAGAAGAATCTAATATATTCATAAAATTGACCATAACTTATATCAAAATGGCAACGTCCAAGATATATAGAGGATAGGAAATAGTAAGTGATAAGAAAGCCTATAAATTATGGGATAACTTTCCAATCCTTTGTTGGGTGCTGGACAGCAACAATGCGCTGCATAAATTCACCGACACGACAAATATACACACTACACAGCCTCTTTCACTTGTGATGAACTTTGAGGACAACTTCAACCAACAAGTAAATAGCGGAATAACACAAACAACATGCACAAGTGACACAGGATTAACATGAAAAAACCTCCTCAACTTGAGGAGTAAAAAACCACGGCTGTGGACCGACCGATCCACGCAACTTCACTATGAGAACGATGAGTACAAAGTCTTCTATAGAACCTCTAGAGAGATTTACAACACACTCTCCACGTTGCCAACCGGCAACAGCAACAACAGCCACAAGAAGCAAGATTTCAGCAAAGCAGAGTTTACGCAGCTTCTGTACCCTTCAGTGTTTTGCAAACTGCTCTTAAACCGCTGAACCAAACAGCACCAAATTTGGCAGACAAGTAGACACATGAGTTCTTGACATCCCCTCCAAATTTCAGCTCAATCGAACATCATTTGTCTACCTAAACTGTTCGTCTTCCAAAACTACTCTGTTCTGAAACTGCAGCAGTCAAAGCTTGCAAAACCACTCTTAAATCGGATGCTCCACTAACCCAATCCTCAAACCAACTAACCAGATCAAAGTACTCAAAGTAAGGAACGAGCTCACCAAGTTTGGGGTCGATCCAAGCACGTTTGAGCATCCAACCACTAGTTTGTACACTGTCTAGTCAGATGCAGCAAATCTGGACAGAACCTCTGCTTCTTCTTCTTCCTCTCTCTCAGGTTGTGTTTTCTCTTGTGTGTTATCACTCTCACTCTCATGAGTGGCAGCCACCACCAGCAGGGGTGGAGTGGCTAGGGTTTTCTCCTTGCTTCACTTCCCTTGAAAGCACTCTCAACCGTTGGATGCAGCGAAGATCAATGGCTGACATGTGTTGGACTTCTGGGCTGATGTTGGGCTGCCAACACACCTCCATGTGGAGGGGCTTAGCCCAACAAACTCCCCCTCACGACATCATGGAGGGTCTCACTGCCTTCCGGCAGCCATGCCAGCGAGCCGGCGGCATACTTCAAGTTTCTTCCTTGTCACCACTTTAGTCAACATATCAGCCCCATTGTCATCTGTGTGAACCTTCTCAAGTTGCATTTTCTTGGAATACAACACATCTCGAGTCCAATGATAACAGACCTCTATATGCTTAGACCTTGAATGAAAGCTTGCATTCTTACTGAAGTGGATAGCACTTTGGTTGTCACAAAACAACACATATTTGTCTTGCTTAAAACCAAGCTCACAAGCCAACCGTTTCAGCCACAATAGCTCTTTGTTCGCCTCTGTTACTGCAATGAGTTCAGCTTCAGTTGTATTCAGTGCCACACACTTTTGCAGTCTACTTTGCCATGACACCGCTCCCCCTGCATAGGTAACCAAGTAAACTGAAGTAGACTTCCTTCTGTCAACATCTCCAGCCATGTCAGAATCTAAAAAAGCAATCAGCTTGGCTTCACCACCACCAAAACAAAGTTTCAGATTTGTGCTGCCCCGGAGATATCTCAAAATCCACTTCACGGCTTCCCAATGAGGTCTTCCTGGATTGGACATAAATCTGCTCACAGTACTAACCGCATGAGCAATGTCAGGCCTTGTACACACCATAGCATACATCAAACTCCCTGCCGCTGAAGCATAAGGAATATGATGCATTTCCTTTTTCTTCTCTTCAGTGGTAGGACATTGCTTTCTGCTCAACTTGAAATGGGATGCTAGTCACAACTTTAGCATTTTCCATCCTGAACTTCTGAAGTACCTTCTCAATATACTTCTCTTGAGACAAGTACAACTTGTTGCAATTTCTGTCTCGCTCAATTCTCATTCCGAGAATGTTCTTTGTTGGACCTAAGTCTTTCATAGCAAAACATTTGCTCAACTCCTTCTTCAACTTAGCAATCCTAGAGACATTCTTGCCAACAATCAGGATATCATCAACATAGAGCAATAATATGATGAAATCATCACCTGAGAACCTTTGAATAAACACACAATGGTCTGAGCTACACTTCTTGTAGCCTTGCTCCCCCATGACAGTTTCAAACTTCATGTACCATTGTCTTGGTGCTTGTTTCAGGCCATAGAGACTTTTTTTCAGCTTGCACACATAGTCTTCTTTGCCTTTCACAAGAAACCCCTCAGGTTGCTCCATGTATATTTCTTCCTCCAACTCACCATGAAGGAATGCAGTCTTCACATCCATTTGCTCAACCTCCAAGTTGAGACTTGCTACCATGCCAAGGATTACTCTTATGGATGCCATCTTCACAACCGGAGAAAAGATCTCATCATAGTCAATGCCTTTTCTCTGGCCGGATCCTTTTACAACTAGCCTGACCTTGTACATTGGATGTGATGTGTGCTCTTCTTGCTTGATTCTATAGACCCACTTGTTCTTCAAAATTTTCTTGCCCTTGGGCAACTTCACCAACTCATAAGTATGATTCTTATGCAAGGAATCCATCTCTTCTTGCATAGCATTTTTCCACTCCTTCTTGTGCTCATCTTCCATTGCATCTGGAAAGCATTAAAATTCTGAACCGTCAGATAATAACACCACGTATTGATCTGAGGGTACCTGCTGGAAGGAATTCGACCCCTGTTGGATCTTTTGAGTGGAGCAGCTGGTGGACTTTCTGGTGCTGGTGCTTTCTGCTGATCTGAATCATCAACTTCAGCATCATACTCTTGTTGCTGCTGCTGGCGAGCATCTTCTTCACCTGCACCACCATGTACATCATCTTGTACATCTTCTGCATCTGCTTCAACTTGCACGGGAGCTGGAGCTGCAAGAACTGGGTCAGGATCAATCATGTCTTGCTGCTGCTGAGGAGGAACCCGCCCCTTTGTCTTCACAATATTCTCAATTGTTTGGTCTTCAACAAACACAACATCACGGCTTCTCACAACTTTCCTTGTTATAGGGTCAAACAGCTTGTAGCCAAACTCATCACCACCATAGCCAAGAAACATACACTGCCGTGTCTTCGAATCAAGCTTTGACCTTTCATCTTGAGGAATATGAACAAAGGCCTTGCACCAAAAAACCTTCAGGTGGTCATATGAGACATCCTTGTCACACCAGACCCTGTTAGGAACATCTCCCTGCAAAGGATAATTTGGTGAGAGATTAATAAGATAAACTGCAGTCATCAAAGCCTCACCCCAAAAGTGTTTGCGTAGCTTTGCACTTGACAACAAGCATCTAACTCTCTCCACAATTGTCCTGTTCATCCTCTCAGCAAGACCATTCAGCTGTGGTGTCTTCGAGGGAGTAAATTGATGCCTAATACCTTGCTGCTTGCAATATGCATCAAATGGCCCAATGTACTCTCCTCCATTATCAGTGCGAATGCACTTGATCTCTCAGTTGTCCGGTAATGAGCATAGTAGCAGCAAATCTCTCACTTCATCTTCAAATGTTATTCCCATTAAAGAAAGCTGATTTATAATGCCTTGGAATGTATTCACATGATCTGCAATTACAATGCCATCTTTGTACCTCAAGCACATCAATTGTTTGATCAAGAACATCTTGTTTGTACCTTCTTTTCGGGAAAACAGCTCTTCCAATTTCTGCCATAAGGTGCGTGCATGTGTCTCATCAATGATATGGTTCAAAACATTGTCATCGACCCATTGCTGGATGACCCACAAGCTTGGCAATGAAGTACCTTCCACTGACCTTCCTCAATGCCCTCCGGCATCTCACTGGAGAACACTAGCTTCCAGTATTCTTTCACATACAACAAGTCCTCCATCTTGCCCTTTCATGCTTGATAATTTGTATCATTCAAAGATATCATCCTGCTGGTATTCACTTCCATCTTTCACCACAAGAAACTCAGCAATTTGCACAAGCAAACCAAGGCTCTGATGCCACTTTGTTGGGTGCTGGACAACATCAATGCGCTGCACAAATTCACCGACACGGCAAATATGCACACTACACAGCCCCCTTCACTTGTGATGATCTTTGAGGACAACTTCAACCAACAAGTAAGTAGCGGAATAACACAAACAACATGCACAAGTGACACAGGATTTAACGTGGAAAAACCTCCTCAACTCGAGGAGTAAAAAACCACGGGTGTGGACCGACCGGTCCACGCAACTTCACTATGAGAACGGTGAGTACAAAGTCTTCTCTAGAACCTCTAAATAGATTTATAACACACTCTCCACGTTGCCAACCGGCAACAGCTACAATAGCCACAAGAGACAAGATTTCAGCAAAGCAGAGTTTACACAGCTTCTGTACCCTTCAGTGTTTTGCAAACTGCTCTTAAACCGCTAAACCAAACAACACCAAATTTGGCAGACAAGTAGACACATGAGTTCTTGACACCCCCTTCAAATTTCAGCTCAATCGGACATCATTTGCCTACCCAAACTGTTCATCTCCCAAAACTACTCTGTTCTGAAACTGCAGCAGTTAGAGCTTGCAAAACCACTCTTAAATCGGATGCTCCACTAACCCAATCCTCAAACCAGCTAACCAGATCGAAGTACTCAAAGTAAGGAATGAGATCACCAAGTTTGGGGTCGATCCAAGCACGTTTGAGCCTCCAACCACCAGCTTGTACACTGTCTAGTCAGATGCAGCAAATCTGGACAGAACCTCTGCTTCTTCTTCTTCCTCTCTCTCAGGTTGTGTTTTCTCTTGTGTGCTTTCATTCTCACTATCATGAATGGAAGCCACCACCAGCAGGGGTGTAGTGGATAGGGCTTTCTCCTTGTTTCATTTCTCTTAGAAGCACTCTCAACCGTTGGATGCAGCGAAGATCAATGGCTGACATGTGTTGGACTTATGGGCTGATGTTGGGCTGCCAACACACCTCCATGTGGAGGGACTTAGCCCAACATCCTTGATGCTTTGGAAATGAGATGATGTCCTCATCCTTAACTTGACAGAAAATTCCCTTTCAGCGAATGTAACAAATTCACAATTTATAAAGCATTCTCACATTGCAAGTTCACATCGCAAATTGCAAACTCTCATGTCTACACACTTCATAATTCAATACAAATAAGTCGCTAATTTGAATATCTTCCTACTTTAAAACTCATGCAAAGTACTTTCACCGCCTTATCCTTCATCCAACCTACTTACATGCCACCTCCCTCTACCAGTTTTTTCCTCTTTCAAATCTAGTTTCTCTGCTGATTTTCCCCAAAACTGTCTCAACTACCCCACCTTTCATTTTTCTTATCAAATAAAGTTATGTTTTCCGAAATACGTTGAAATGAGTTCTGTGCAAAAAAGACAAATCTGCGGCTTTTTCACACATGATACTATTCATCCTTCCAGACCACGAATTTGTCTTTTTTGTACAGATCGCATTTCAATGTATTTCAACCTGAAATTTCACATACATATGCATCACATCCTTGTTTACTTGTACACAATTTTATAGATTTTTTTGAAACCAAAATTTTGAATTTTAAAAAAACCCCAAAACGCCATTCTCCAATTATCTAGTATACTAAAATAAGAAAACAACTAGTCAAACTAACTTAGTGCTGCACGTCTATACTATTGTTGGTGCCTGATGGGGCTTGCACAGCCTGCAACCTGCTAGACAACGGGAGAGGAAGGCGGTGCCTGCAGTGATACATAAATTTAGCTCAGCTAAGATTGAACATAAGGACCTATCCCAATTTCTATAGTCGGAGAATTAATTATTAAGTTACATGGATACATCAAATATTCGGTTACACCTTAAGGGTTGAATTTGTTCCACTTTTTTTTAGAGTCCGAGTGATTGATGGATGTGTGGGACATCCTATTTGCCGCCGAAACACATAGGAGTGCCACGACTGGGCCGGCCCATTGCCAAGTACTCCCTACTTAAAGAAATATAAGTGTTTAGATTACTAAATTAGTGATCTAAACGTCTTTACGTCTTTACAGAGGGAGTACTATAGTGAGACGAGGAACAATAGGTCTGTAACAAGTAAATTTTTTGCCATTATTTCAATCGCGTTTTTTGAAAACTATTTTGAGAATATTGGATATTTCTTAATCATAAACATTTTTTTAATTACAAACATTTTAAAATATTTGAAATTCAAAAAATCCGTAAATTATTTTTTTCAGAAAAGCAACTTTTTTTTAAAAAATAGTTTTAAAATAAATTCTGAATATGTTTTGAACAAAAAAGTTTCCAAAACATTTTTTAATGAAAGGAAAAAACTGAAAAAAGAAAACGGGCAAATAGAAAAAAAGGTCGTTCTAGAATGTTCCTAAAACCGAGGAGGATTCAATAGCAGTTAGTATGGTAGGCTGCTAAATGGGCTGGGAGGGATCATCGTCCTACCCTGTTTTGGGCGACAATGTGACATTTGTTTTAGTATGTCTCGCTTTGTGCGAGTTAGTAGCTTGACTCGCCTACATGAGCATTTAGTGGATTGGCCCAGTAGCCATTCGTAAGACTGACGTCACACATATTGTTTATTATGTATATATTTAAAAACAATACTGAATACATATATTTTTGAAAAGAATTTTGTTATTTTTTTCTAAAATTTTCTTGTAGTATAAAAAAATTCATCTGTTTTAAAAATCATCTGCCATTTTTCAAAAATGTATACAATGTAAGAAAAATATATAATTCAAAATTTGTTTCATACCACTAAAATATGTACATTACATTTTTAAAACATTTTCACTTGTTGCAAAAATATGTTTATCATATTTTAAAGAAATTTTATACATGTAAGAAAATGTTTGCATAGTTAAAAAAATGTTTCAACATGTATTTGAATTTTTTTAAGACATATTTAATGTATTTTAAGAAATTTCAATGATATATTTGAAAATTTTAAACGTGTATAAAATGTGTTACGTTTATATAAAAAATGTACAATGTGGATGAAAAAAGTAGATATCAAAACATTTATTTTAAAAAGAATTTTAGTTGTATATTTGAAAATTGTTAGACATGTATAAAAAAGCACACCTTGTACATGGAAAATAAATGATGTGTTAATAAATAAATAAATAACCCTAAGAAAACTGGTGAAAACAGAAGAAAGAAACAAGGTGCAGTGTTGGCAGGCATTGACGCATCCAATGGGCCTGCAACATAGCCCACTCATCAGAGACTCTCACGGTGGCACACTAGCAGTGACAGTCGACAGCTTGATGGCACATCCATGGTGCTAAACTTCACATGTAGGCACGGAACCACAACCAGGGTTGCATTTTCTGGTTGAAAATTCCCGTAATCAATCGGTTACCGGAAATTTTGACCACTGAGAAATACTCTGATCATTTTATATTTTTAAATTTTAACACCCATATATGTTAAACTAGATAAAACCTCGCGCGTTGTTGCAGAATAACTATAACAATATGTTCAGGTGAAACCAATGGATATCTATGCAAATAATCTTTCCCTAATAATAAAGCACGGATTGACTCCGTGGGTTCACCGTCACAATACGCTTCGTTCATCGTCACAATACGCTTCTTCCCGTGATTTTACGCTTTCAGTTTGAATTTAAAACATATTCGAGGTGGTACTAAATTTTGTCTCTGCAATATTATCGACTCGATTGAGGGCCTGCAGGCTGGCTCGTTGGCCCGTAGGATAGACGCCAGCCAACTGAACTAGGCCAACCTACATTAATTAGTTGCGGTTAGTATTCTTATCAAATAGTACCACCTCGCCCTTTGAAAGGCACAACCATCAACTTATATTCGTGTTCAAATTACCTATCATCAATCACCTTAATAAGCCGGCTCGAAAATTGGTGATCGGAGGATGAGGAGTTGGTGCCCAAAAAGGAAGGAAGGATTCTCGAGAAAAGGAAAGGATGGAAAGAAATATGGTGGGCAATTAAAGGGGAGAAATTAAGAGAGATTCCAATACACGCTACATGCGCTCCGCATAATGCGTGCAACAATGCTTGCACGTTGTAGATGGGGTGCCATAATCACCATGTTAATTTCCTAAGTAAACGGGGGATTCAGGCTATGTGGGCGGGCAATTCAGGCAATGTTGTAGATGGGGTGCCATATATGAAAATAAAAGAAGAAAAAAGTAGTGGCGTGATAGAAATAAAGAAAGAAAATGATGGAAAGAATTAACCACGTTGCATAACACGTTGGTCAATGAACAGTAGAAGGACCAGCTTCACATTAAGCGTCTTTTATTTTTTCCACTTCCTTGACGTTCTTTTCAAGTCATCATTGTTGCTTGCCTGCACCCATTGCCAATAAACAAATTTAGATACTATATATTAACAAGGGAAAAGGAAGGCCTATTAACGAGGGAGGGAAGAGAAGGAAGGGCTAAGGATCACGCATGCCAATTAACAAGGGAAAAAGGATGCAGGCCTATTTGTCTAAGAGCATTACTAGTAGAGCCCTCAAACCCTCAAACCTCTAAAAATAACTGCTTTTTTTTTACAGTTTTCGTCGAAAAAAGCCGTAGACTAGAACCCCTTAACCCTCAAACTCTCAAATTTTTTTAAAGGTCCAACCCTCAAACCCTCTCTCAATCCTCAAAAGTAAGGGTTGGGGAGCAAAACCTATCCCAACCCTCATTTGGCGGTTATACTCGCGCGGGAGGGAAAAATCCTCCCAACTCCCGCGTCCACGCCCGCGACCGCCGCTGCTAGTCGCCCCCGTCGCCGGCGGCCGCCCCGTCGACCTCCCGCGCGCACCGACAACGTCGTTCATGGGGAATATTCCATTATAAGGGTTGGGTTTGAGGGTTCTAATCTTTGCCCCTGTTTTTCAACCCGTAAAAGTGCACGAAAAGATCATTTTTGGACCCTTAAAACGCTAGTGAGGGTTTGAGAGTTTGAGGGTTCTACTAGTAATGCTCTAAGACAAAGACCTAATTGCGAGTCGCCTAGGTATTTCAATAAGCCATTGCCGCTACCCAGGGAACTCCAACGAACGAAGTCGTCCTTCCCGGTCGATGACTAGCAGTCCGCGACGTGCTGGCTACCTGCTCCGATCGGCTCCAGCTGCTCACGCCCTCCCTTCCTCCTCCACGCCCTACGCTGCGTGCATGTCTGGCTTGCTTGCGTGTGGTGCCAATACTCTAGCTAGATAGAATATGATCCGTATTTTAAAGTTCTTGCAAATTGAACCTATTTATTATTTCTTCTGTACAATTGCAGAGGAGAGATATTGATATGTTTGCTTTTAGAAAAAGGAGAGTATGAATTCAACGGTCATGCTTCATCTATTATGTGATACGCGTCGTACAACATGAGTACTTTTTTCGAAACGGTGGCAAAAAATTTACCTCATCGATTAATTACAACGTGAGTCCTATATTCTACGCGATCAGATTATGAATAACTTTGAAGTAGCATGCTCTGTTGTAACTCTCAACATGGACTTTTGCCATTGTACTTTTGTGTTGTTAGTTTGATCCAACCGGAATTCATAGTGTTTGAGAATGATGCCCATCTTGTTCAAGTGCAATGTGCTAGCAGTGTCACTGTTATGAGTTTTATGTGACTCGTGCATATCCGTGGCCACTTCTTTTAATGTTTTTCAGTTCTTTTAATGGTTTTGTTTTGAAAGTCTGGAATTTAGGACAACTTATTTTGGGAGCACTAAACCATTGTTTGGACATCATTCATGGCCCTTGATACTTTTGATTGCTTTCAATATTCTTTTGCTTCTTGTGAAATTGTTAGAATGATAAATTATTTTCAGGTTAATCAGCTTATATTTATTTATTTTCTTCCGTTGTAACGCACGGATATGTTTGCTTTAAAAAATATATAAACGGAGCTGAATTTCTTCATTTTTTTCATCTGTCATGGTATTTACCCGACACAAATGAATTGATGTCCAGTGAAGTGAGAGAGGGGCTAAAACACATTATTTAACCCAACCCTTTTAGCTAGATTTTTAACGACTCCTTGCAAAATCCGGAAAAACAATTGCTGCTCAGTGCGAATTTTGATTTTTTATGGCATAGTGCAAATCCCAAAGAGTACTCCTTCCTAAATAATACCTTCTATGGAAGAATCGAAAATTAGTCCTTTACTATCAGAACCATCATACAAAATTCATACAGAAGTATCATATGTGTAGCATGGATTTTTATGTATGACTTATATGCATTTCTGCTAGCTTTTGGCATGCGCCTCCCTGCAGCCACCGGATGACACCGTTTAGTTATTGTTGCATTGTGCTTATGGATATTTCTATGGACACGTCAATTATCTCTCCCGTTGCAACGCACGGGCATTTGTGCTAGTCTTTATCTAATAATAAAGCGCATATCATTTCTGGTGGTCCATACAAAAAATATCCCCGAAGTTGCCATAAATTACCCACTATATTATCCATAAGTGAAGAAAACGATTCAATTTTCCAAAGTCGCTGTCCTGCTTCATTGTTTTTTAGAGGTGAGACTGATATAAGCCATAGATCAACAAGCAGCAGAGTGGTTAACACATAGCTAATCTAGCATGGAGACCGGGGTTTGATCCCTAGCTTCCACACTTTTTAACACCCTTTTCTCACACACATCCTCCTCCATGTATGCGTTCATGGGCCGGCCCATGTGTGGGGCTTCATTCTCATTTTGTTTTTTGTCTTTTTTTTCATTCTGTTTTCTTTCTTCTTTAAATTAATTTGGAATTTTCAAATTTTAAAAGTTGTGAGTTTAAAAAAATGTTCAAAAAAATCATAAAATATATGTGAATTCAAAAGATGTTTAGGAAATAATAAAATTCAAAAAATGTTGGTGGTTCTCAAAAACTGTTCGCAAATTAAAAAAATTCTTGATTTAGCAAAAATGTCCAGGAATTAAAACCATGTTCATGATTTTCAAAAAATGATTATGTATTCAAAACATATAAGGGAATCTGAGAAAAACTGTCCATAAAATTTTATAAAATGTTCACAAAAATAAAAATAAATATTTTTTAGATTTTTCTACCCCATTTTTTATAAAAAAGTTCATCGATTCAAAAAATGTTTGTTGAGACATTTTTATTGAATTCGAAAAATGTTCATGCATTTAAAAAATGTTTGTAACAAAACTAATGTTCGTGATTTTTTTTGAGAAAATCCAAAAATAAAAAAAATGATTGTCGATTAAAAAAACTGTTGACCGATTCAAAAGTCTTTTATGTCTAGGATTTGATTAGTTTTTCAAAGTCTTTATATGTCTTTGCTTTGGGAGTAATTCATGGTCGATGAGGTTTATTTTAAAAGTTTTAAATATTCCCTTGCGCGACATAATGACAAGTGTGGCATGCACTGGCAAGCTCATAGCCTTGAGATTTACCATGTCGAATGCATTTGTGATCACATAGACATCGTAACCATCATCGGCGAGGGTGAGAAAAAAAGTAAGTGGCAACATCCTGAGCCACCCTGTTAAAATAGTGTACGCCCATATATCAGGGTATTGAGGCATACTTATTTGGCTAGCGCATAATTTTTTTGTCTCCCGTTGCAACGCACAGACATATTTGTTAGTCTTTTTTACATAAATAGTTCTGACCTGCAATTTTGAGGCAGTCATCCCTGAGAACTATGACATGTTGATGCACAAATTATGTGCATTGGGAAGATAAGATACACTTTTCACCGGACGGAGGGAGTAGACGGGAAAGGGGACATGACCGGAAAGGTGTGTGCCTAATTTAAAAATAAAAATGCTGAGAATTAGACAATATGAACGCTGATGTGGCATGAAGCTGATGTGGACAATGTGCATGTTGAGAGAATTGGTAGTAGTGAGATCAACTTCTTAAGAATGTAAAATAGGGTTTGTATGGAGAGCAGTGATTCGGTGCCCAGACTCATCTGCACCCGCAATGAAGAAAAAAAATTCAAAACAAATACTAGAAAAATAAAAATTCTATTTTTTTGCATGATAGATAATTTGGTGTGTGATATGCACTCCAAATTTCAGGTTATTTGGACATCTGAGAAGCTCTCGACAAAAATAAAAAAAAAACAAATTTGGGGTCTGTATGTTCATGTATTTTTCTAACACAATTTGTCTTTTTTAGAGCTACTCATATGGTCAAACCATCTGAAATTTGAAGCGCATCTCACGCACCAAATTGTCTACTTTGCGGAAAACAATTGGATTTTTTGATATTTTTTTTGTAATTTTGGTGATTTTTGTTTACCGAGTGCAGATGAGCCTGGAGAAATGGATATTCAGTTTGTACGCTTGTACCGTCACATATATATGCCTAGTGCGGTGGGGACAGGGAGAAAGGATTCGTGGGCTGACCAGTGAAACATTTGTGAGTATGTTTGGAGTGAGGTTAAAATTTGTATATATTGTTGTGACTTTTTAAAAATATAAATCAATTTAAAAAGTTTCGAACATTTTTTTCTAAGATTTCCTATATCTACCAGAAACCGGTTCTTCTGCCAGAAAAAAAAACCGATATTAAGAAAATAAACTTGACCATCGCTAGCGAGCATCACCTACGACGGCTCGCCAAATGTGGCTCGGCTGAGGGCCGGATCAGTGTCCAAGTAGATCAAGCTCCTTTTCGAGAGAAAAAAACCATTGTGTTTGCAAGAGTCACTACTGTACTACTCCATCTATTGACATATACTGGCCCAAGGATATTCCCAACAAATTTGAACAAAGGTGGCTTCCACATAATATTTACGTTAGATTTCTTACATGGTTTTTTGCCATAGGTTTAGAATTAAGGCAGAGCGAAAGAACAGGTACTTGGTCTGATTACCGCCCATGTAGCACATATTGTTCTTGTTAGACGAAGCGCTGCTGCTGAGAGCCTGAGAGTCAGGGAGAGGAGTCATTCTGCGCATCTGCCTCATCTATGGCCTTCAGCTCGGTTTCTTGCTTGATGATTACCATCTTCTCCTGAAATCAATGGGCAAGGAGAACTGATTGGATCAAGACGCTCGATAGAGCTTACCTACAGTTCAATGTACTTGCAGAGAGAAAAAAACACATTTTCGTCCATGGGTTTACATGTGTCGAAAATAAATGGCAAGCATGTCTTACCTCCATAAGTTGTGAGATGCAACCAGACACCAACGAATAGCCCTCTTCCTTCAGCAAAGGACTGTTGTCGCCTCCTACTGTCAACTGAACTGACCCACTGTGCTGCAGCAGTGTCAACTCATCATCGTTCAGGACCCATTTCACAACGAAGCTCAAGCTCCGGTTGTCCACGGCTTGAGCTTCGTTGTGAAATATATGTTTGTGCAAGCTCATGTGTGTGTTCTTTTTGGTATCCAAATGTCAAATATATGTTTGTGCAAGCTCATGTGTGTGCTGTTTTTGCTATCCAAAAGTCAAATATATGTTTGTGCAAGCTCATGGGTGTGCTGCTTTTGCTATACAAAAGTCAAATATATGTGTGTCCAAGCTCATGTGTGTGTTGTTTTTGTGTGCTAGGGAATGGAGCATGATAAGCAAGCGGAGGAGGATCACAAGGAAGAGCAAGATACTTTGTTTGAGGTGCCGCCCGGGGCTGGTGACAAATCAGATTCAGATGGGTTTGTGGATAGTGAAGAAGAAGCCTTCGAAGGTGATGACATGTCTGAGGATGGTCTAGGCCTTGGTCCTATGCGTCAACAGCAAGAAACCGTACTTCTTAGTTCGAGTGAGGATGAAGCAAAAAAAGCACAACGAAAGAGTGCCAAGAAGCGAAAAGGTCAAGCTCCTTCGAGGTTGAGGTCGGCGGTTTGGACCTTCTTCCATAAGGTAGAGGTGCCATCGAAAGAAGGTTTGATGGAGTTGAAGGCACAATGTAATTATTGTGACAATCAATATGCATATGTCCAAGGTGGAAGCACCTCATCCATGGGAAGACATATGGACACATGTAAGAATTACAAGGACAAGGTTAATAGGGATCTCATCCAAGCTACTCTATTTTTTAGAAAAACCAATGCAACAACAAGTGGTCTAGCTGTCCAATTCATTGAGTATGATAAGGAACTCATCAAGGAGGTCATGGCAAAGATGATTTGCGTCCATGAGTACTCATTTAGAATGGTTGAACATAAATGGTTCAACATTCTCATGAAGTGCTTGAATCCAAACTATCAACCCATTGGAAGGAAGGCAATAAGAGCTGAATGCACGAGGGTTTTCAAGAAAGAAAGGGAGTTGCTTCAAGTTGCCCTAAAGGATGTGGACTTCATTAGTCTGACAACCGACTTGTGGACTAGCAACTAGACCATATCATATATGTGTGTGGTTGCACACTTTATAGATAAGGATTGGAAGATGCAAACACGTGTTCTTTCTTTCATAGATTTGGATCCTCCTCACTCCGGGCATGTGATTTCAGATGCTATCTATGAGTGTGTGACTGAATGGAAGATAGAGAAGAAAATTATATCCATCACACTAGACAATACTTCAAACAATGATGTTGCGGTCAGAGGTTTGAAGGCAAAGTTTGCTGTTCGGAGAGGTATATACTTGCTGTTTTTGTTGTACATATGTTCATATACTTGCTGTTTTGGTTGAATATATGGTCATATTCTTGCTGTTTTTGTAGTACATATGCTTTGTTTGTCCATCACACTAGACAATGCTTCAAATATATGGTTATATGCTTGCTGTTTTTGTTATACATATGTTCATATACTTGCTGTTTTGGTTGAATATATGGTCATATTCTTGCTGTTTTTGTAGTACATATGCTTTGTTTGTCCAAATAATGATATTTTGGTTTAACACATGCTCACATGTGTGCTGTTTTGGTTGAATATATTGTCATATGCTTGCTGTTTTTTTGTAGGTACGAACTTTGAAGCTAAATATTTCCATGTCCGTTGTTGTGCACACATTATCAACTTGGTGGTGCAAGATGGGACAACCATCATGGCCCCTTTGATAGAGAATTTGAGAGAGACGGTTAAGTATTTCAAGAAGTCACCGAGTCGCCTCCACAAGTTTGTTGAGACTTGCAAAATATTGGGTGTTGAGGTTGGCAACCATTTGCATCTTGATTGTGTCACGCGGTGGAGTTCAACGTACCAGATGCTTGATACAGCCTGCCCACATAGGAAAGCCTTGTCCTCCTATGCAGCTTCAAATGCCAACTATCAATGGGAGTCGGAAAAAGAAGAATGGGACAAGTTTGAAGTTATTAAGCCATTGCTCCTCTCTTTATCTCGCGTGACAACTGCGTTTTCAGGGCAATTATATCCCACCTCCAACATATTCTACCCTCACATTGTCAGCATCAAGATTGCTTTGAGAAAAGCAATGGCTCATGATGATGAATGCTACAAGAAAATGGGTGATGCAATGATGGATAAATTTGACAAGTATTGGGATAAGCCGAACAATGTCATGGTGCTTGCTACCATCTTGGACCCAAGGTACAAGATGAGGTATGTTGAGTGGTGGTATCACCAAATGTATGCTGTGGGGAAAGAAAATACTGAGAAGAATATTGTGCGTGGAGAGTTGGACACCTTGTATGAGAAGTTTGTTGCGAAAAATAAGAAAGCTGAAGAAAGAGCTAGTGGATCATCAACCAAGAACAATTGCAACACAAGTACCTCGATGCCACTTATGGATTGTGAGTTTCAGTCCTTCTTATCAGCAACTTCATCAACACCATCAAAAAGTGAGCTTAGAAACTATCTAGATGACTTGAATGAGGCAATGGATCCTATGTTCAATCTTCTTGATTGGTGGAGGGTGAATGCACCTAGATACCCCGTATTGGCAATGATGGCAAAGAGGTTCTTGACTGTCCCGGCTACCTCCGTGTATTCGGAATCAACTTTTAGCACGGGTGGAAGAGTTTTAGGTATGTCTACTTGTTACATTGGATGTTAACTTGTTAACTTGTCATCCTATCCTTGAACTTAGATATGTCTACTTGTGTGGTTTTAGATGACTACAGGAGTTCTTTGAAACCAGAAATGGTGGAAGCCTTGGTGTGCGGTGCTTGTTATATCAAAGGTTCTCACAAGGACTTCAATGTGGTGGTATGACTCCTATATTTTCTTCTATGGTTTTTGTCTATTTCTTGTATGTGGCTAACTTCCAAATAATCAGGAGAGAGATGAAGATGAGGAGGACGATGTTGAGAATATCAAGTTGCCCAAGATTGTTGATGTGGGGGATAACAACAATTGGTAACTATTCTTTTGACATGTTTCAGTTTTCATATCTTTACATGATCCCAATATGTTTCCAAATCTGTGTTACATGTAGATAATCGTCATGTTGGTGTTGCTCTTGCTACTTTGAAGATGGATGTCTACATGATCTTGTCATGTGGATTGTTGAGGTCAACATGATCGTCTCGATCCATTTCTTTTGTTGTCATGAACTTTGAATTATGTGTTTGTTGTGATGAACTTTGGATTATGTGTTTGTTGTGATGAACTACGGTCCTTGAATGATGTTGTGTTGAACCATGCACTTTCAGCGATGTTGTTGTGAACTTGTGATGAACTATGAACTTGGTATTATGTAGTTTTCGCTAGTCATTGTTTTGCTGTCAACATTTTCTCAGTTTTTATGTCAAAGTGGTAAGTTTTGTGCTATGCAAAATTTCTTTGTGTGGCTGTCAATATTTGATGCTTTGCTGTGTAAAGTTCAAAGCAAGTGCTGTCCAAAAATAGAAATGCTGCTGAATTCTTTCTCTCATATCTGTTCCATAATTACAATTTTGGTAGAAGAATTCATAGATGAAAGCTTATTTTTCATTACTATGACCTTTTGTTAAAACAATAGACTGCTGAATGTTCCACTTTTAGCAATATAAACTGTTTGTTTTTCAAAATATGGGTTTAATTGCTGCAAAAAAAAATCAAGACTGGACTATACAGAGGTTCTGTACTTCTGGGGGCAAATGGCTTGCGAGCCCGCTCGGTCTGAGCCGAGCCATAGCTGAAGCAAGCCGAGCCGCCTGAAGTCGGCTCGTTGGCTGAGCGAGCCGAGCCGAGCCGCTCCAGAGCGAGCCAAAGCCAGGCTCGGATCAAGCTCGGCTCGGCTCGGCTCGTGTCCAGTCCTAGGTGTGGGTGGAGCCAAGAATATTTGAGATCGTAGCTGGCATGGTGCACCTGCCATCATCGGTGATCACTTTCGAAAGTTCTTCTGCTGTGATACCGATCAGTCCCCGCGCCTCCTCAGCAAAGATCATCAAGTTCATGGTTCCATTGTCATCCTCCACCACTGCATTTCGCTTGTACCTTGCATGCCGAAAAACACCAGCATGGTGATTACTAACTATTTAGCATGTGAAGTATGAACTAAGCAACAATCAGACACTGGCAGAGCATATGAGTCTTCAAGATTCTTACAATAAATCTGGCCTCTTCCGCTTCTTGTTCACTGGGTCACACTGACTGCAGAAGAATTCGCTCCCGTCCCCGCCGATCGACTGTCTGCAGTGGAAGCATCCAACATAGTACCAACCTTTGGTGCAGTCTATCTCTTTCAGGGTGGCTGTACACAAAAATATGGTATTCTTCTGCAATAGACCCAGAACAGAATTAGGCTGTCAAGTGCACAAAACCCATATACAATCAATGAGAGGAGAGCTAGGTCTTACTGGTAACTCAAATGGATCGAGGCTTTGCAGCTGTTTGATTGTTCTCCAGCTACTTTGTAACTCCTGGGCTCGCTGCGAAATACTTTGCGACTCCTGAGTCAGATCTACAGAGCTTGCTTGCTGAGAATGGAGGTGCACTATGGTTTTTTTGATGATGCAAACTGCACACAAACAACAAAGTTATAGTTATACCTATAATAATGTGGATTAGAATAGATCAATCATCAGTTTAAATAATGGACAGTAGAGGCCACTCACTTCGTGCGGAATTGTTGCGCTTCTGGTATTTCCAAATCTAGGTAGTACTTTGAAGCCGATGAAGAGCGGACTGTGTATCCTTTTCCTAAATAGAACAGTGATATCATGTTTCATTGCAATGAAAGGAATGCAGTTATATGGTTGTATCAGATGATAGAAAGCGATAAATAGATGGAATGGTGAATTCCTCCTTTTCGAAAAAAGACGGAAGGGTGAATCAAGGACTGACCCTTGTAGTGGGAAACACATATCGCTGCGAACCCGACAACAACAGGATCTTGTCGGCATTTCTTGCGAAGCTCTGCGTAAAAATCATGACCGAGCTTCCAGTTCCTTTCCACTGTAAGATGACAATTGCAAAAGCTAAGGCGCTATTACGGAGGGACAGAAATCTGAATGGAGCTAATGGTTGCACCACGCGCGTGCAGCCCATCAAAGGAGGAACATCACCAAAATCAACAAAATCAAAGTGGTGGAGAGGTATCACGTTGACATCTCCATCGATCTCATCTACAACCGTCCGTGCTCCAATTTTCATCATTAAGGGATTCCTACATGTCATGTAGTTCCCCTTGCTTGGACAAACTTCAAAATCTGACAGTGTGTAGACCTTCCCTTCAATTAACCGTTCTTCAAGACGCTTTTTATCCTTTCGATGTACATGGGATTGCATGGTTCCACCCTACAAGTGAAAGGTGAAAGGAATGATCATTGTGTAGAGAAACCTCGGAGGGTGCTAACTGGACAATAGTAGTAGGTGGCATCAAGCATCATCAGGTAGGGTATGCGTCACCTCATCGTCGATGAGAAGGGTGTCGAGGCTGCACACCGTGCCATTGTTTGGGTTGAACGACTCCCACATCCGCGAGATGTGCACCCGGACTCTGTACCTGGGCTCCGGTGATGGGTTCAACTGAGACAGTGGGGTGAACCCACCCTTAGCTTCATCCATTTTGGCCTTGATGGCTTGAAGCTTAAGCTCTACATATATGTGAAGACAACAAATATATAAACACAATGTGAGCGATCTTTTGTCCATTAGTCAACCCCCACAGCTGCACAAAAATGCTAAGAATGTACAGAAATAGTTGACACCATGGAGGTGAAAGCCTGAAACTAGTGCAAACCGGAGAATGCTAAATATACGATTTCTCGGTGGTGGCTTTCTGATAACAAAATGCTTACTAAATAGTACTCCCTCCATCCCAAAATAAGTGTTTCAACTTTGTACTAACTCTAGTACAAAGTTGTACTAAGCTTGAAACACTTATTTTGGTATGGAGGGAGTATAAGATTGGCTAAGTCTAAGTCATTATGGTAACCATTTTGGAGGAAATAAAGCTAAGTCTAGGTCTTTACGCATTTGGTAGGCAAAACACCAGAGAAATTTACCGTCATCAAGGAGGTGAAGGGCCGGTCGGGTTTATGCCAGTGTCAGGCGGAGAACGACCGATCGGGGTTGGGGTTGCCCAATGCGAGATGGAGAAGGATCGGCCGATGCTTGTTGGGAGGCATGCTGCACCAAAGATCATTTTCAATGTCTCGTTGGCATGATGCAACTGAAATGTGAATACTAGTAACTAATGACCATTAAAAATGAAACTCACCGTGTCCACTATAGCAATATGAGGCATCGGCGGAGGGCTCTGACCATTTTTCTCGCACACGGTCTGACCATTTTGTTTTCATGAGTTAGTCATATAAGTTAGTAATGAAACGAACATTACATGCATGATTTGGCTAATAAGCAGGAGAAACTTACCATGAGGAGCTTGTATAGGGCCCGCTGAGACGCGTCATTCCGGTTCCTCTCCTCCTCCAGCATCCTAGGCGTCCTCTGCTCCAGCTCGGTCTCCCTCTCCTTGGCCTGCCTGTTTGCCTCCGCCAGAAGCTCCTGGGCCCTAGCCTCGATGGCTAGATCCACTGGCCGTGGTCAAGGCGGTATGTCAGGAAGAGACCTCACACGATGCTTCTTGATCTTCGTGAAACTACTAGGACAACGTATCAGTCCATCCCCAATGGCCGCCGAGCCATGTTTCCTCCCATCACTAGATAGCATCACGAGCTCTGTATCAAAAGGACTCTGGCTCGGGTTGAAGTCATCCCCTTTCGTCACCTCCCCCAGTCTCAGTACCTCACGAGCTTGTTGTGAGAGGAGATGTTGGTGAAGCTCTCTGGATGATCAAGGTCATCCTCAAAGAATGCCTTGGCCTTCTTGAACGGGGCCATATGGGCCATGTCATAGAGGTCGTACAACGGTGGCACTTCCTTCATGTTGTGTTTCACCTAAAAGAGAGGAACAACATATTAGTTAAGGGCTGAAGCTAGCATGGAGAATGAAATTGCACGAATTGTTAAGGGCTGAAACCACATACCTAGTGATCCCCGTACTTAAACAGGTTGGAGCTGCCTTGATGGTGTGGCACACCTCGCATTTGGGAACGCTTATCCCTGGCCTTGTTGTGTTCGGCTAGCCATTGGGGAGAGCACCACTCATCCACCAACGCCTCTCAACAGTCCATCAAATCCGCACACCATCTCGGGGGCACCTAAGTTTGGCAAAGAGAAATTTTAGCGCTACGCCTATGAATGAAATCAAGGAAACTAAGTACAATGCCTTAAGAATAGTTAATTGCCTTCATGTACTTCTTAAAGCACAAGTGCTCCCTGGGTGGTTTTGGTAATTAATGTCAACATATCTCTTGTTGGACTAACACTTTTACCTAGTATGTTCCAGATAAGTTCAACAATGGAGTGGCATGGACTAGAGGATGTGGAACCCCTTCAAGATGCTAAGGACAAGGATTGGCTCAAGCTTCAAGATCAAGACTCTACATTTTCTATTTTAGTGATCCAAGATCACATTGAGTCTATAGGAAAAGCCAATACTATCAAGAGGGGATGAGGTGTTGCTTAATGGCTTGCTTGCTCAAAGTGCTTAGTGATATGCTCCAAAACCCTCAACTACCTTCCCACATCCACATATGACCTAAACCAAAAGTCAAACTAGGCCCCACCGATTCTTTCTATCCGGAGCCACCGAGTTCAGTTAACATAGCCACTGCCAGAAACCCTAATCAGTTCTATCTCACCGATGGGATCTCGGTCTCACCGAGATGGGCTTGCAAACTCTCTGTTACCTGTTGCAATATTTTTGGTCCCACCGAGATATGCAATCGGCCCCACCGAGTTTGCTTGGCCAACTCTCTGTTTCGCTTATTACCCAAATCGGTCTCACCGTGTTTGAGTAATTGGTCAAACCGAGTTTTGGTTTTACCCTAACCCTAGCACATCGGTTCCACCAAGTTGAACTAGTCAGTCCCACCGAAAACCCTAACGGCCACTAGGTTTACTAAATCGGTCCGACCGAGTTTTTCCCTTCGGTCTTACCGAGATTGGTAAATTGAGTGTAACGGTTAGATTTTGTGTGGAGGCTATATATACCCCTCCACCCACTCTTCATTCGTGGAGAGAGCCATCAGAACATACCTACACTTCCAATACACATTTTTTGAGAGAGAACCACCTACACTTGTGTTGAGGTCAAGATATTCCATTCCAACCATATGAATCTTGATCTCTAGCCTTCCCCAAGTTGCTTTCCACTCAAATCTTCTTTCCACCAAATCCAAATCCTGTGAGAGAGAGTTGAGTGTTGGGGAGATTATCATTTGAAGCACAAGAGCAAGGAGTTCATCATCAACACACCATTTGTTACCTCTTGGAGAGTGGTGTCTCCTAGATTGGCTAGGTGTCACTTGGGAGCCTCCAACAAGATTGTGGAGTTGAACCAAGGAGTTTGTAAGGGCAAGGAGATCGCCTACTTCGTGAAGATCTACCGCTAGTGAGGCAAGTCCTTCATGGGTGACGGCCGTGATGGAATAGACAAGGTTGCTTCTTTCTGGACCCTTCGTGGGTGGAGCCCTCCGTGGACTCGCGCAACCTTTACCCTCCGTGGGTTGAAGTCTCCATCAACGTGGATGTACGATAGCACCACCTATCGGAACCATGACAAAAACATCCATGTCTCCAATTGCGTTTGAATACTCCAAACCCTTCTCCTTACATTCTTGCAAGTTGCATGCTTTACTTTCCGCTGCTCATATACTCATTGCATGCTTGCTTGATATGTATTGTGCTTGTTAAACTTGTTCTTAAACTCCACTTAAACTTAAGAATATTAAAAACTGCAACTTTTGGCACTTAGTGTCTAATCACCCCCCTCTAGACACCTCTTCTCGATCCTTTCAATTGGTATCAGAGCTTTGGTCTCCATTGCCTTGGTTTAAACACCGTTGGAGGAAGATGGATGTGTCTACTTTGGGGAGTCTTAGACATAGAGTGCCCATTCTTGATGAAGAGTATTTTCATGAGTGGAAAAATGAAATGCTTGAGATTTTCAATGAATATCATTTGAACAAGTACATTACTAGCCCTTGTGCACCTCATGTTGATCCTTTGCATCCTACCCTTGATGAGTCAATTGACATGATTCGCAATCTTAGAACTGTTAATCTTATCACTAGAGGCTTGCCTAGAAACTTGATTGGATGTTTGCCTACTCTTAAGTGTGCCTACACCATATGGAAATTTCTTGAGGAACTCTTTCCAAATTATTCCTTGAAAGATCTAGATGAAATCCTCCATAAGTCTATTGCCTTGATTAAGATGAGTTCCAATGATCCCAAATTTGGTGACTGCTTATTTGAGCTTACTAATCTTACGAGTGCCAAAGGAGATATTGGAATCATTAGCAATATCATTTCCAGAGCTATTAGAGTTCATAAAGATAACTATAGAAATGATCATTTATCTAATGAATTGCCCTCTCTAGGAATTGATCAATCACAAGATGATGTTGAACATGAATACTCGGATGATGATGATGATGATGATGATGATGATAGTGACTATGATCTCGATGATGCGATGAGACACTTTGGTCTTATGGCAAATCTTCGCGGCTACATGGCTGGAGGAAAGGAATGGGTCCTTGATAGTGGATGTACTGATCATATGACCGGAGATAAAGACATATTCCGTGAGCTTGCTGAAAATGACGGCCCTCGAAAGTATGTCACTTTTGGTGATAATTCAAAGGGTATGGTGGTTGGCCTTGGTAAGGTGGCCATCTCACATGATAGCTCCATACAAAATGTCATGCTCGTTGAATCTCTTGGCTACAACTTACTTTCAGTATCTAGACTTGCTGATTTCGGTTTCAATATCCTATTTACTGAAGTAGACTGCCAAGTGTTTCGTAGAGATAATCATAAAATGGTCTTTACCGGTATACGTAGAGGAGATCTTTACATTGTTGATTTCACTAAAAAGGCTCAACCTAAAACTTGCTCAATTGCCAAATCTTCTAAAGGCTGGTTGTGGCATAGAAGACTAGGTCATGTTGGTATGCGAAATCTTGATAAGCTTATTAAAGGTGATCATATCCTTGGAATAAAAGATGTCATATTTGACAAGGATAGACTTTGTAGTGCTTGTCAAGCAGGGAAACAAGTTGGAGGAAGTCATCGCGCGAAGAACATCATGACCACAAGAAGACCACTTGAGCTACTTCACATGGATCTCTTTGGTCCAAATGCCTACAAGAGTCTCGGTGGTAACTCATTTGGTCTAGTCATAGTTGATGATTTTTCAAGATTTACGTGGGTGTTCTTTCTTGATGACAAATCGCAGGTCCAAAAGATCTTCAAAAACTTCTCTAGGAAGGCCCAAAATCAGTTTGACATGAAGATCAAGAAGGTTCGGAGCGACAATGGAACGGAGTTCAAGAACGCAAATATGGACACCTTTCTTGACGAAGAAGGGATTTCACACGAGTTCTCGGCTACGTACACACCTCAAAAAAATGGGGTTGTTGAAAGGAAGAACCGGACTCTTATCAGATGGCAAGAACGATGCTTGATGAGTACAAAACGCCAAAGCACTTTTGGGCGGAAGCGGTTGAGACAGCTTGTCATGCAACAAATCGCTTGTATCTTCACAAGCTACTCGGCAAGACGGCATACAAGCTCCTCACCGATAACAAACCCCAAGTTGGATACTTCCGAGTATTCGGCTCAAAGTTCTACATTCTTGATAAGCATCGTCGTTCTAAATTTTCTCCTAAATCTCATGAAGGTTTCCTACTTGGTTATGGCTCAAACTCTCACACTTACCATGTCTACAACAATTTCACCCGAAAGGTTGAAGAGACGGTAGATGTGAAGTTTGATGAATCTAACGACTCGCAAGTAGAGCAATTGCCAATTGATGTAGGAGACAAAGACCCTTCAAAAGCAATTCAAAACTTGTCCATTGGCAAGATTCGTCCAACGGAAGTGAAGGTGAGTACCTCGTCCGTCCAAGTGGAAGCTTCTACCTCACGACAAGGTGAACCAAGAGTTGATATGGAAGCATCCACAAGTGGGACACGCCAAGATGAAGAAAACAAGGAAGTGCAGCAAGATGAACATCAACAACCTCCTTCTCCACCACGACAAGAGAACGACAACGTCAACAATGAAGACGGCCAAGAAGAAGCACAAGATGAAGAGGATGTTCCACCCCGACCCAAGCAAAAGCTTTCACGAGTTCGAGCAAGAATTGCTAAGGATCATCCCGTCGAGAAAATCTACAATGATATCCAAACCGGGAGAATCACTCGCTCTAAAACTCGTTTAGCTAACTTTTGTGAACATTACTTATTCATCTCTAGCATTGAACCTATGAAGGTTGAAGAAGCATTGGAGGATCCGGACTGGATAAACGCTATGCATGAAGAGCTACACAACTTTGAGAGAAATCAAGTGTGGACATTAGTCGAGAAACCCGACAACAACCACAACATCATTGGTACCAAATGGGTGTTTCGCAACAAGCAAGATGAAGATGGACAAGTGGTTCGCAACAAAGCACGTCTCTTTGCCCAAGGCTACACACAAGTTGAAGGTATGGACTATGGTGAGACATATGCTCCCGTTGCTAGATTTGAGTCCATTCACATCTTACTTGCTTATGCTAATCACCATGATATCACCTTGTACCAAATGGACATTAAAAGTTCTTTTCTAAATGGCAAAATTGAAGAGGAAGTTTATGTTAAGCAACCTCCCGGCTTCGTCAATCCTAAGAAACCTAATCATGTTTACAAACTTCGCAAAGCCCTTTATGGTCTTAAACAAGCTCCTAGAGCATGGTATAAATGCTTGACCAAGTTCCTTATTGAAAAAGGCTTTGAAATTGGTAAAATTGATTCTACTCTTTTTACTAAAAGGGTTAACGGAGAACTATTTGTGTGCCAAATTTATGTTGATGATATCATATTTGGTTCAACTAACCCTCATTTTAGTAAGAAGTTTGGAAAGCTAATGTCGGAGAAGTTTGAGATGTCTATGATGAGTGAACTCAAATTCTTTCTCAGTTTGCAAATCAAGCAAACTAAGGAAGGTACCTTTGTCTCTCAAACGAAGTACACCAATGACTTATTCAAGAAGTTCAATATGCAAGAATGCAAAGGTATGACTACACCCATGCCTACTAGTGGACATCTTGATTTGACCAAAGATGGTGAACCGGTTGATCAAAAGGTTTATCGCTCTATGATTGGTTCATTGTTATATCTATGTGCCTCTCGTCCCGATATTATGCTAAGTGTGTGCATGTGTGCACGATATCAAGCTGCTCCTAAAGAATGCCATCTTAAGGCTGTGAAAAGGATAGTGAGATACCTAATCCATACACCAAATTTTGGCATTTGGTATCCTAAGAGGTCATCTTTTGATCTTGTTGGCTACTCCGATTCGGACTATGCCGGAGACAAGGTTGATAGAAAGTCCACTTCGGGTACTTGTCAATTCCTTGGTAGATCTCTTGTGTCTTGGTCTTCCAAGAAACAAAACTCGGTATCCTTATCCACCGCCAAAGCGGAATACATTGCCGCTGGTTCATGTTGCGCTCAATTACTTTGGATGACCCAAATTCTTAAAGATTATGGGATATATGTGAAACATGTTCCATTGCTATGTGACAATGAAAGTGCTATTAAGATTGCTCACAACCCCGTGCAACATTCTCGAACTAAGCATATTGAAGTTCGTCATCATTTCATTCGAGATCATGTTGCAAAAGGGGACATTAACCTTAAGCATGTTCGCACCGATAAGCAATTGGCGGATATATTCACTAAACCACTTGATGAGAAAGTGTTTTGCAGGTTGAGAGGTGAACTGAACATCATTGATGCTTCAAACTTGGAGTAGGAACTCCATTTGATACATGCGGGGCATGAGCCTATGACTAATCCTCGATATTTCTCTTATGATGCTATTCATATGTCTTGAATATATTTGTACCTTGCATGTTATGTAACCTGTGTAGGTACTTGGTTGAATCTAAATCTATGAGATTGCAACTCACTCACATCTTGAGCAATCTCTACATCACCAAGTCTCTACACAATGGTGGTTGAAGACAAGGAAGCACGAAACCATTCAAACATATCCTTTGGCAAATTCCATGATGAGTCTCATGATTGTCATTTTGGATACACAAGTGCACTTTCTTGCAAAGTTAACCCATGTAGGTAGATGAACTCAAACTCCAAGTGGTGCTCCCAACCCTTGATGAACTACATCAACCTTGAGCAACCCACACAAGTTCAACTACATGAACAAGATCAACACCAGCACCCAAGGTATGTTATTCCATCTTAGAGAAGCTTTACTCCAAGTCATGAGTCAAAGCAACTCGACAAGATGTGAATACATCAGAAGGCTTAAAGGAAAAATGGTAACCCCATTTTGAGCTTAAACGATGAGTATGACCTATGATCAAGTGCTCTCACTTGACTCCTAAGTCAATATACTCTAACATAGGTGACTTTGTCACCGACCATTTCTAGATGAAGTTCTCTAGTGTTTCTCCGTGCTTTTGCATTTGCATATTTGTTTCCCCTTTCAAAAAAAACTTCATCTCGAACTTTTAGTTTCTTTTCTTTCCTTTTTGTTCTGCATTTTCTGCATCCAATTCATTGCAAATCTTTCAGTTAATTCCTTGCATATTCTTGTGAGATCTTACTTGTCTAGTGAGCTGAGGTGACAAGTGGTTTCACTCTGATGAACTCGGTCACATCGGTTTGTTCTCTTCGGCCCAACCGAAATCTTTCGGTGCAACCGAAGCCCACTACTCGGAGTCACCGATTCCATCACAGGAAAACTAACTTGCCACTTATTCCTGATTTCTGTTTGCTCCAGCTCCACTCAATGATTCTTGTCCTCTACCAGCATCATATTAGACATGCTGCTTTGCTCTGTGACTCGAGGACCAACCCATTTGTATCACATGTCTAGAAGAGCCCTTCTTGGAAATTGATGCCAAAGGGGGAGAGAGAGATCACATCAAAGCTTAATCCTTCCTATAGGGGGAGAAAGAGAGAATACTCAGGGGGAGAGAGTTTCTCAACTAGGAGAAAGTAATATCATCAAAGACCCCAGATGCTTGGTGTTCAAGAGGAGAGATGTCGCATGTCTTTAAGAGGGGAAATACATGTTTGGTTACTTGCTTTAGCTCAAGCTCTGTTGTTTCCTTTTTTTGTTGCTCTGATTTTCTGTTCCTTATCTTCTCCCAATATCCCATGAAGATTCAGGGGGAGCAAGACATCTAAGGGAAGGAAATCTCTAATTTTATTGCATATCTTTACCTTTGGGGACATGTCTATATCCAATGTGGTACTTAGTACTCACTCTACATGTCATCCCAGTCTTGGTTCGCTTGTGGTTTCTCTTGTTTTGCTCTGGTCAGTAGGTGTATCTGTGTTATTTAACCTTGTTTGTGCAGGTTCATACCATCCTAAGCCAACTCAAGACCACAAGGTAAGTATATGCATCTCAGTCATGTGAATGAGAAATCCTTGCTGATGTACATACTGTTTGCAAGAAGGACTCATGAGCATGAAGGTACATTTCTCACATTCACATCATTTGTTCTGATGCATATAGCCAAGATACATGTAACACATTGCTTACTCTGTCATGTTTACGCATTCACATGCTCCTATATTCAATATTCACATGATTGCGTACATGTAGGGGGAGCCTATGCATGTTACATGTCTTTCCAAAGCTTTACTTTCTATTTTGTATATCTTTATCTAAAGCTTTGATATATGTTGTCATCAATTACCAAAAAGGGGGAGATTGAAAGCACAAGTGCTCCCTGGGTGGTTTTGGTAATTAATGTCAACATATCTCTTGTTGGACTAACACTTTTACCTAGTATGTTCCAGATAAGTTCAACAATGGAGTGGCATGGACTAGAGGATGTGGAACCCCTTCAAGATGCTAAGGACAAGGATTGGCTCAAGCTTCAAGATCAAGACTCTACATTTTCTATTTTAGTGATCCAAGATCACATTGAGTCTATAGGAAAAGCCAATACTATCAAGAGGGGATGAGGTGTTGCTTAATGGCTTGCTTGCTCAAAGTGCTTAGTGATATGCTCCAAAACCCTCAACTACCTTCCCACATCCACATATGACCTAAACCAAAAGTCAAACTCGGCCCCACCGATTCATTCTATCCGGAGCCACCGAGTTCAGTTAACATAGCCACTCCCAGAAACCCTAATCAGTTTGGTCTCACCGATGGGATCTTGGTCTCATCGAGATGGGCTTGCAAACTCTCTGTTACCTGTTGCAATATTTTTGGTCCCACCAAGATATGCAATCGGCCCCACCGAGTTTGCTTGGCCAACTCTCTGTTTCGCTTATTACCCAAATAGGTCCCACAGAGTTTGAGTAATCGGTCAAACTGAGTTTTGGTTTTACCCTAACCCTAGCACATCGGTTCCACCGAGTTGAACTAGTCGGTCCCACCGAAAACCCGAACGGTCACTAGGTTTACTAAATCGGTCCGACCGAGTTTTTCCCTACGGTCTTACCGAGATTGGTAAATTGAGTGTAACGGTTATATTTTGTGTGGAGGCTATATATACCCCTCCACCCACTCTTCATTCGTGGAGAGAGCCATCAGAACATACCTACACTTCCAATACACATTTTCTAAGAGAGAACAACCTACACTTGTGTTGAGGTCAAGATATTCCATTCCAACCATATGAATCTTGATCTCTAGCCTTCCCCAAGTTGCTTTCCACTCAAATCTTCTTTCCACCAAATCCAAATCCTGTGAGAGAGAGTTGAGTGTTGGGGAGACTATCATTTGAAGCACAAGAGCAAGGAGTTCATCATCAACACACCATTTGTTACCTCTTGGAGAGTGGTGTCTCCTAGATTGGCTAGGTGTCACTTGGGAGCCTCCAACAAGATTGTGGAGTTGAACCAAGGAGTTTGTAAGGGCAAGGAGATCGCCTAGTTCGTGAAGATCTACCGCTAGTGAGGCAAGTCCTTCGTGGGCGACGGCTGTGATGGAATAGACAAGGTTGCTTCTTTGTGGACCCTTCGTGGGTGGAGCCCTCCATGGACTCGCGCAACCATTACCCTCCGTGGGTTGAAGTCTCCATCAACGTGGATGTACGATAGCACCACCTATCGAAACCACGACAAAAACATCCGTGTCTCCAATTGCGTTTGAATACTCCAAACCCTTCTCCTTACATTCTTGCAAGTTGCATGCTTTACTTTATGCTGCTCATATACTCATTGCATGCTTGCTTGATATCTATCATGTTTGTTAAACTTGTTCTTAAACTCCACTTAAACTTAAGAATATTAAAAACTGCAACTTTTGGCACTTAGTGTCTAATCACCCCCCTCTAGACACCTCTTCTCGATCCTTTCAACTTCTCCTTACTCAGATACTTGAGACGGCACTTCTTCTTGGCCCTCCTAATGTTAGTCGAGGCGTAGTAGTCTCGAACAACCTGCACCCTAGCCTCGTGCCGTAAGTTTTGAAGTAGGCGCTTGCACTCGGCTTCGAGAACCCTAGTCGCCTCCGCCTCGTGTTCCTCAGCAACCCTGTAGAAGGTCTACAATCAAACAAGACAACACTGATTAGTGCAATCACTAGGTAATGTTGATTTTTAATTCTATAAAGTAGAAATTACCCAAAACCGCCGCTTCACAATGTCGGCCACCGTCTCGCACACGACACCATCGACCCTCTCCTCTGGCGGGGCCGGGGCAGCCACATACAGCTCCTAGCTCATTGCTACCTGTGGAGCCTGACCCTCACCGGGCAACGTGACCCACCTCGGGAAGTGGTGCCGGACTAGAGTACCAAAGACCTGGTTGGGCATGCGGACACCATCGGGGTGTATCCAACCCCTGTAGTATGACAAGGCCAACACATTAGATATTAATTTGAAGAAACATGAAGGACAAAGGTTAAAACAGAGTAAATGCACTTACTTCTCCCCGTTAGGCTGAATCAACCACCTCTGATCGCGGGTCGCCGGCATGGCCGGGAGCTTCGTACCACCATGCTGGTAGACCTTCTTTCCCTGCTCAACCAGCTTGCCATCGCTAAAACTATCATCAGACCAGGTCTCCTCGCCATCAGCATGGCCACTAGTCTCCGGAGTCACCTGGGACAAAGACTCTGGGACCCGAGTCTCGTGGGACGAAGACTCTGGGGCCCGAGTCTCCTGGGATGAAGGCTTGGCGACACGAGCCTCGTCAGCCCGAGGCTCGTGGACCGGAGTCCGAGACGGGTCCAAGTCTGACGGCTCCACGTGAGACGGAGCACTCCGGTGGTCCAGAGAATCAGCTTCGGGTGGCAGCGAGAAAGGCACAACAACCTTCCTACCTCTCCCGCCACCACGGCCACCTCTAGATCCCCTCTTCGTCTTCCCCCGACCTCTCCCGGCCGAAGAAGAAGGGCCCGCCGGTGTCACAATGCTGTCTACGAGTGCTCTAGAAGCTACTGGGCTAGAATATAGCCACCCCTCCCAGCACGCGCCGAGGAAGAAGGAGGCTCGGAGTGCTCTCGACCCGCGCGCACCATCTGTCAACACGTGCAATGACAAAGAGTAAATGAAATTAGTACAACATAAATGATAACCCACAAGTATAGGGGATCACAACAGTTTTCGAGGGTAGAGTATTCAACCCAAATTTATTGATTCGACACAAGGGGAGCCAAAGAATATTCTCAAGTATTAGCAGTTGAGTTGTCAATTCAACCACACCTGGATAACTTAATATCCGCAGCAAAGTATTTAGTAGCAACGTAACATGATAGTAGTGGTAACGGTGGTAAAAGGTAACGGTAGCAAAAGTAATATTTTTGGTGTTTTATAGTGATGATAACAATAGCAACAGAAAAGTAAATAAGCGAAGAACAATATATGGAAAGCTCGTAGGCAATGGATCGGTGATAGAAAATTATGCCGGATGCGATGGATCATGTAACAGTCATAACCTAGGGTGACACAGAACTTGCTCCAGTTCATCAATGTAATGTAGGCATGTATTCCGAATATAGTCATACGTGCTTATGGAAAAGAACTTGCATGACATCTTTTGTCCTACCCTCCCGTAGCAGCGGGGTCCTATTGGAAACTAAGGGATATTAAGGCCTCCTTTTAATAGAGTACCGGATCAAAGAATTAACACATAGTGAATACATGAACTCCTCAAACTACGGTCATCACCGGGAGTGGTCCTGACTATTGTCACTTCGGGGTTGCCAAATCATAACACATAGTAGGTGACTATAGACTTGCAAGATAGGATCAAGAACTCTCATATATTGATGAAAACATAATAGGTTCAGATCTGAAATCATGGCACTCGGGCCCTAGTGACAAGCATTAAGCATAGCAAAGTCATAGCAACATCAATCTCAGAACATAGTGGATAGTAGGGATCAAACCCTAACAAAACTAACTCGATTACATGATAAATCTCATCCAACCCATCACCGTCCAGCAAGCCTACGATGGAATTATTCACGCACGGCCGTGAGCATCATGAAATTGGTGATGGAGGAAGGTTGATGATGACGATGGTGAAAGATTCCCCTCTCCGGAGCCCCGAATGGACTCCAGATCAGCCCTCGGGAGAGAATTTAGGGCTTGGCGGCGGCTCCGTATCGTAAAACGTGATGAATCCTTCTCTCCGATTTTTTTCTCCCCGAAAGTGAATATATGGAGTCAAGGTTGAGGTCGGTGGAGCGTTAGGGGGTCCACGAGGCAGGGGGCGCGCCCAAGGGGTAGGGCGCGCCCCCACCCTCGTGGATAGGTAGAGGCCCCCCTGATGTGGATTCTTCTTCCAGTATTTTTTATATATTCCAAAATAATTCTCCGTTGATTTTCAGGTCATTCCGAGAAATTTTATTTCTACACAAAAATAACACCATGGCAATTCTGCTGAAAACAACGTCAGTTCGGGGTAGTTCCATTCAAATCATGCAAGTTAGAGTCCAAAACAAGGGCAAACGTGTTTGGGAAAGTAGATACGAAGGAGACATATCAACTCCCCCAAGCTTAAACCTTTGCTTGTCCTCAAGCAATTCAGTTGATAAACTGAAAGTGATAAAGAAAAACTTTTACAAACTCTGTTTGCTCTTGTTGTTGTAAATATGTAAAGCCATCATTCAAGTTTTCAGCAAAGATTATGAACTAACCATATTCACAATAACATTTAGGTCTCATGTTTACTCATATCAATGGCATAATCAACTAGCGAGCAATAATAATAAATCTCAGATGACAACACTTTCTCAAAACAACCATGATATGATATGACAAGATGGTATCTCGCTAGCCCTTTCTATGACCGCAAAACATAAATGCAGAGCACCTTTAAAGATCAAGAACTGACTAGACATTTTAATTCATGGTAGAAGAGATCTAGTCAAGTCATAGTCAATGTAAACTAACAGTAATGGATGCAAATGACAGCGGTGCTCTCCAACTGGTGCTTTTTAATAAGAGGATGATGACTCAACATGAAAGTAAATGGATAGGCCCTTCGCAGAGGGAAGGAGGGATTTGTAGAGGTGCCAGAGCTCGGTTTTGAAATAGATATGAATAATATTTTGAGCGGTATACTTTCATTGTCAACATAACAACCAAGAGATCTCGATATCTTCCATGCTACACACATTATAGGCGGTTCCCAAACAGAATGGTAAAGTTTATACTCCCCCTCCACCAACAAGCATCAATCCATGGCTTGCTCGAAACAACGAGTGCCTCCAATTAACAAGAGTCCCGGGGGAGTTTTGTTTGCAGTTATTTTGATTTGATTTGCATAAAGCATGGGACTAGGCATCCCGGTGACCAACCCTTTTCTCGTGAGTGAGGAGCGGAGTCCACTCCTCTTGAGAATAACCCGCCTAGCATGGAAGATACAAACAGCCCTAGTTGATACATGAGCTATTTGAGCATACAAAATAGAATGTTTATTTGAAGGTTTAGAGTAGGCACATACAAATTTACTTGGAACGGTAGGTAGATACCGTATATGGGTAGGTATGGTGGACTCATATGGAACAATTTTGGGGTTTATGTAATTGGACGCACAAGCAGTATTCCTTCTTAGTACAAGCGAAGGCTAGAAAAAGACTGGGAAGTGACTAGCTAGAGAGTGACAGCAGTCATGAACATGCATTAAAATTAATCAACACCAAATGCAAGCATAAGTAGGATATAATGCACAATGAACATAAATATCGTAGAGGCTATGTTGATTTTGTTTCAACTACATGCATGAACATGTGCCAAGTCAAGCCACTCGAATCGTTCAAAAGAGGATACCACCCTATCATACCACATCACAACCATTTTAATAGCATGTTGGCGTGCAAGGTAAACCATTATAAGCTCCTAGCTAATTAAGCATGGCATAAGCAACTATAATCTCTAATTGTCATTGCAAACATGTTTATTCATAATGGGCTGAATCAGGAACGATGAACTAATCATATTTACAAAAACAAGAGAGGTCAAGTTCATACCAGCTTTTCTCATCTCAATAAGTTCATCATATATCGTCATTATTGCCTTTCACTTGCATGATCGAATAGTGTCGGTAATAATAATAGTACATGTGCATTGGACTAAGCTGGAATCTGCAAGCATTCAATTCAAGGGAGAAGACAAGGTAATATGGGCTCTTTGTTAGATCAACAATAATGCATATAAGAGCCATTCAACATTTTCATTATGATCTTCTCCTCTCGACCCCCAAAGAACAAGAAAGAAATAAAACTATTTACACAAGAAAGCTCCCAACAAGCAAAAGAAGAATGATAAATCTTTTTGGGTTTTCTTTTTAATTACTAATGCTACAAGCATGGAAAGTAAATTAACTAAAAGCTACAACTATTTTTTTTGTTTTAGTTTTTTCTTAAGGTTTATCAAACACACAAGAAGAAAGCATAAAAAGGAAAATAAACTAGCATGGATGATACAGTGAAAAAGTATGAGCACCGACAACTAGCATGAGTGTGTGAACATAAATGTAATGTCGGTGAGAAATACGTACTCCCCCAAGCTTAGGCTTTTGGCCTAAGTTGGTCTATGGCCACGGCTGGCCTAGCGGATATCCAAAGTTGTAGCTGGGGTCGTACTGAGATGCAGCGGCTATTGCATCGTGGGCTGCAGCGTGGAGGCGAGCTGTCTCAGTCCTCCTCTCATACTCGTTCACCTCTTCCCTGGTTATGACATATCTCCCTTTTGCCTGAAAGTCAAAGAAAGTAGGAGCAGGGAGAGCGACATGATAGGTGCGTCGTCTGTCAAAGATTAGTCGGTACTAGAGAAACTGATCGTTCCTCTCAACAAACTGATGATGAACCATAGCCTCATAATCCAAATAAACAGGAGGCAACTCAATATCATACCCACGTATGGGTATATCAAGAAAATTAGCTAGACGGGTTGCATAAATTCCACCAAAGAAATCTCCATTAAATCTATTATTATGCAACCTACGTGCAACAATGGCTCCCAAATTATAATGTTTATCTTCTAATACAACACTCCTAAGAACACTGAGGTCAGGGACACACATGTGACATGCTTCATCCTTACCATTTATGCACCTACCTATGAAGAGAGCAAAATAATGTATAGCAGGAAAATGAATGCTCCCTATGGTAGCTTGTGTTATATCTCTAGATTCCCCCACAGTTATACTAGCAAGAAAATCTGTAAACTCAGATTTGCGAGGCTCCCTAGTGCCGCCCCATTGTGGAAGTTTGCAAGCAGTATTAAAATCCTCTAAGTCCATAGTGTAAGAATTTTCATAAAGATCAAATAGGACAGTTTGAGAATTGTGTGATGATGAAAATTCAAACCTTCTCACAAAGGAATCAGTGAGATAGTGGTATTGGCGGCACTTATCTTCCTCGAAGCTCTCAAGATCGGCATTATGCACATACGCGTTAAATTCTTCCTTGATTCCTGCTCGATCTATAAAGTCCTCTGACGGCCATTCACAAGCCCGCACCTGAGCTTCCCTCGGTGGTTCATCATTGACATCGCGTATTGCGAGCCTGGGTCCTTGCTTCCTTGAAGGACCACCTTGGTACATTTTCCTAAACATATTTCTTCCTCTGAAAAATTTCTGAAATTTTTAGTAACTTCAAAATTAAAGTGAACCAAACTCAACAAAATTGATAGCAACTACTCCCACAAGTACCTAGAGGATATATCATGCATTAAAACTACTTTTGACCACATAAATTTGACATGTAAGCTCAAGAACCGGGTCACCTAAGAAGCAAAAATTTGCAATGACTAAAGCACTAGAACAAAAACTAATTGGACCATTGGAGGAGTCACATACCAAAGAACAATCCCCCAAAGCAGTTTTGTGAATGGAGCTTCGAGCAAGGAGATCGAAAATGGCAGCAAGATGAGCTTGGACTCAGGGTTGAGCTGGCTAGTGATGTTCTGGGAGGAAGAAGGAGTGTGTGGTAGCTGGAATAAGTGGAGGGGAGCCACCGTGGGTCCACGAGGCAGGGGGCGCGCCCAGGGTGAAGGAAATATGCCCTAGAGGCAACAATAAAGTTATTATTTATTTCCTTATATCATGATAAATGTTTATTATTCATGCTAGAATTGTATTATCCGGAAACATAATACTTGTGTGAATACATAGACAAACAGAGTGTCACTAGTATGCCTCTACTTGACTAGCTCGTTAATCAAAGATGGTTAATCAAAGGAGTTCATATCCGATCTAGGTGTCATACCTAGTGCATCGGGTCCAATGAAAATCTTTTGTGACAATACTGGTGCAATTGCCTTGGCAAAGGAATCCAGATTTCACAAGATAACCAAGCACATCAAGAGACGCTTCAATTCCATCCTGGATCTAGTCTAGGTGGGAGACATAGAGATTTGCAAGATACATACGGATCTAAATGTAGCAGACCCGTTGACTAAGCCTCTTCCACGAGCAAAACATGATCAGCAACAAAGCTCCATGGGTGTTAGAATCATTACTGTGTAATCTAGATTATTGACTCTAGTGCAAGTGGGAGACTGAAGGAAATATGCCCTAGAGGCAATAATAAAGTTATTATTTATTTCCTTATATCATGATAAATGTTTATTATTCATGCTAGAATTGTATTATCCGGAAACATAATACTTGTGTGAATACATAGACAAACTAAACGTCACTAGTGTGCCTCTACTTGACTAGCTCATTAATCGAAGATGGTTATGTTTCCTAACCATAGACATGTGTTGTGATTTGATTAAGGGGATCACATCATTAGGAGAATGATGTGATTGACATGACCCATTCCATTAGCTTAGCACCCGATCGTTTAGAATGTTGCTATTGCTTTCTTCATGACTTATACATGTTCCTATGACTATGAGATTATGCAACTCCCATTTGCCGGAGGAACACTTTGTGTGCTACCAAATGTCACAACGTAACTGGGTGATTATAAAGGAGCTCTACAGGTGTCTCCAAAGGTACATGATGGGTTGGCGTATTTCAAGATTAGGATTTGTCACTCTGATTGTCGGAGAGGTATCTCCGGGCCCTCTCGGTAATGCACATCACATAAGCCTTACAAGCATTGCAACTAATGAGTTAGTTGCGAGATGATGTATTACGAAACGAGTAAAGAGACTTGCCGGTAACGAGATTGAACTAGGTATTGAGATACCGACAATCAAATCTCGGGCAAGTAACATACCGATGACAAAGGGAACAACGTATGTTGTTATGCGGTCTGACCGATAAAGATCTTCGTAGAATATGTAGGAGCCAATATGAGCATCCAGGTTCCGCTATTGGTTATTGACCGGAGACATGTCTCGGTCATGTCTACATTGTTCTCGAACCCATAGGGTCCGCACGCTTAACGTTATGATGACAGTTTCATTATGAGTTTATATTTTTTGATGTACTGAAGTTTGTTCGGAGTCCCGGATATGATCACGGACATGACGAGGAGTCTCGAAATGGTCGAGACATAAAGATTGATATATTGGAAGCCTATGTTTGGACATCGGAAGTGTTCCGGGTGAAATCGGCATTTTACCGGAGTACCGGGAGGTTACCGGAAGCCCCCGGTAATCTAATGGGCCTTAATGGGCCTAGTGGAGGAAGCGTGTAGGATCGAAAGTATGTCTAGAGGGGGGGTGATTAGACTACTTGACCAAATAAAAACATAACCTTTTCCCAATTTTAGTTCTTGGCAGATTTTAGCTAATTTAGGACAAGTCAAGCAATCATCACATAATCCAAGCAAGCATGCAAAGAGTATATTGGCAGCGGAAAGTAAGGCATGCAACTTGCAAGAATATAAAGGGAAGGGTTTGGAGAATTCAAACGCTATTGGAGACACGGATGTTTTTCCCGTGGTTCGGATAGGTGGTGCTATCCTACATCCACGTTGATGGAGACTTCAACCCACGAAGGGTAACGGTTGCGCGAGTCCACACAGGGCTCCACCCAAGGGCAACGGTTGCGCGAGTCCACGAAGGGCTCCACCCACGAAGGGTCCACGAAGAAGCAACCACCCACAAAGGGTCCACGAAGAAGCAACCTTGTCTATCCCACCATGGCCATCGCCCACGAAGGACTTGCCTCACTAGCGGTAGATCTTCACGAAGTAGGCGATCTCCTTGCCCTTACAAACTCCTTGGTTCAACTCCACAATATTGTCGGAGGCTCCCAAGTGACACCTAGCCAATCTAGGAGACACCACTCTCCAAGAAGTAACAAATGGTGTGTAGGTAATGAACTCCTTGCTCGTGTGCTTCAAATGATAGTCTCCCCAACACTCAACTCTCTCTCATAGGATTTGGATTTGGTGGAAAGAAGATTTGAGTGGAAAGCAACTTGGGAAGGTTAGAGATCAAGATTCATATGGTAGGAATGGAATGTCTTGGTCTCAACACATGAGTAGGTGGTTCTCTCTCAGAACATATGAGTTGGAATGATGTGTGTGTTCTGATGACTCTCTCACTTTGAATGAGGAAGAGGTGGAGGGGTATATATAGCCTCCACACAAAATCCAACCGTTACACACAGTTTTCCAATCTCGGTGGGACCGAATCAATAAACTCGGTCTGACCGAAATAGTAAACCTAGTGACCGTTAGGAATTTCGGTGGGACTGACATGCAACTCGGTAGGACCGATTCGGTTAGGGTTTGGGCATAACGTAATCTCGGTGAGACCGATTACACAAACTCGGTGAGACCGAATTTGGTAATTAGCTATCCAGAGAGTTGGTCTGGCAAACTCGGTGGGACCGATTTGCTCTTTCGGTGAGACCGAGTGAAACTCGATGAGACCGAAAAGTTACAAAGGGGAAACACTGAGTTTACATTGCAATCTCGGTGGGACCGATTCGCTCTTTCGGTGGGACGGAAAAGTTACGAAAGGGAAACAGAGAGTTTGCAACCCCATCTCGGTGGGACCGGGATCCTTATCGGTAGAACCGAATTGCTAGGGTTTGGCAGTGGCTAATGACAAGTGAAACTCGGTGGCGCCGGATAGGAAGAATCGGTAGGACCGAGTTTGGCTTAGAGTTTAGGTCATATGTGGATATGGGAAAGTAGTTGAGGGTTTTGGAGCATATCACTAAGCACATGAAGCAAGAGGCTCATTAAGCAACACCTCATCCCTCCTTAATAGTATTGGCTTTTCCTATGGACTCAATGTGATCTTGGATCACTAAAATATAAAATGAAGAGTCTTGAGCTTTTGAGCTTGAGCCAATCCTTTGTCCTTAGCATTTTGAGGGTTCCACTTTCACATCCATGCCATGCCAATCATTGAGCTTTCCTGAAATAATCATCTTGGAATAGCATTAGCTCAATGAGCTATATGTTGTTATGAATTACCAAAACCACCTAGGGATAGTTGCACTTTCAATCTCCCCCTTTTTGGTAATTGATGACAACATATAGATCAAAGCTTCGACAAATGATAATAAGCATGAAATATATCATCGCTTTGAGAGGTATGTGATAAGTAAGAGCTCCCCCTAAATTTGTGCATATTTAAAATTTGCTTTGGACTGCAAATGCACAAGGAATTAGAATCATGGGTTACTCTTCCATGTCACATACATCTTGGTGGAGCGCTCAAAATGATAAGAATGAAATACATGCACTCATCACCAAGAATAGTGGATGATCACAAACGATAGATAGAATGATAATATTTAAGCAAGCATTAAGCAAACATTAAGTGTAGCTTATGATCAAACACATGATCATCGATGTCTCACAGGAATAAGGACGTAGTATCTCACACACAAGCAAACAAGGTTCGAAAAACAACACCAAATAAAGCAAGAGAGAAAAGCAACTCTCTCTCTCTCGAAGCCTATGATCTATACATCTTCTCCCCCTTTGGCAACAAGTTACCAAAAAGTTCCTAGAAAATGCATAGCACTAGATCGACGCTCAGGCTTGATCTTCAGGTGGTGGTGGAGTCCGGATCACTCCAAGGACGAAGGCTTCTGTAGATGTTGAAGTAGTCGCTGGAGTTGGAGCTGAAGTAGATGCTGGAGCTGAGGCTGTAGCTAGTGCTGAGGTGGTGGCTCTGGTGTCAGCAACTGGCACGGCAGACGACCTCGGGCCTCGTGGCACTCTAGAAAAAGCATGAGTGGTAGTCCTTCCTCTCCTCTCATTCACGTCCTCCTGGAGCTGCTCCACTGCAGACTGAACTTCCGTTACCTTGACATCCAAGTCGTAGAACTTCTGTTCCATGATTCTCTCTAGGCTCTGCTGATTCTTAGTGAGGTTGGCCAAACTTTGCTCAATTCTCAGCGTGGATGCAATCAAGTAACCGAGCCGCTCTTGTTTGGTCTTCAAGAAGTATTCAGATGCCTCCGCTTGAGTAGGCATCCTGGCAGCTTTTTCCTTCTTCGCCTTCTCCTTCTTTGCAAATGCTTGGGCAGATGATGGCTCGTTCTCAGTCATAACAACTTCATTGCCCTCGAAATCTGGACGGATGGGCAGGTGTTCCTTATCCAACAAATATACGCCCGTGCCCATCTTGGAGTTGATGAGCTCCTGAATCTGAGGGGCATATCCACAGCTCCTCTTCTGATCTGCCGCAGTCCTTTTGATCGTTTCCACTATGAGGCTCATAACTTTGAATTTCTGAGGCACGTCAAAAACATGAAGCAAATTGATAGCATGGCCTCTGATCATCTTGTGATCTCCAGACTTGGGCAGCAAGGTGTGCCTTAGTATCCAATTGATCGTAGGCAGTCCTGACAGAAGGTAATGCACAGAGCGAAACTTGAACGTGTCAAGTGCTTCATTCGGAATCTCCTTGTACATGTTGGACATTGAGTTATGGTCCATTTTCTTCTTGGCATAGATATCCAAGTCACCATCTTGCTCTTCTGGGGCATTTATGATCTGTGCCCACTCAGCCACTGTAGATTGGTACCTTGTACCCTCAGACATCCATGTGATCCTCCCATCTGGATAAAAGTGTGCCGTGGAGTAGAACTGCATGATAAGTTCCTTGTTCCACTTTGTGAGCTTCTGCCCAACAAAGTCAGCTACTCCACAAGCATTAAAGCTGTCATATACTCCTGGGTAGTGCTCCTCCTTCTCCTTGATGTAGGTCCACTCAACCCATCTCATGTCACAGACAATTGGCTTCTTGTCAAGTAGCACTGTCTCATAGAAATCTTGCTGCTCCTTGGTATGAAATCTGTAGTCCACTGCAGTCCTTCTCCTAGAAGCATATGGATCTGCTTCTCTCCATTTCCTGAGCCCTGAGTCTCTCCTTAGCTTCATATCCTCAGCCACAGGATGAGCATCATTGTGGTCTGGGATCTTGGGCTTGAGCTTCCGAAGGACACTCTCTTCCTCTTCCTCTGCAACAGTCTCAGGCACTGGGGCCTTGTTCTTCTCAGTGGCTGGGATGCTTCTTGTGTTTCTCTTTGGTGCTGTCTTAGGCTTAGATGCAGCCTTGGGTGCTTCCTTGGGCTTGGATGCAGCTGTTCCTGACCTTATGGCATCTCCCATAAGTTTGGCTGCCTTGGGCGCTGGTGCAGCTGCCTCTTCTTCCTCCTCCTCTTCTACCATGATGGAGGCCTTCCCAAGCACTCCAGCCACAGTCTTCTTCACTCTCTCTTTCCTCTTTTTGCCCTCAGCAGCAATGGGCTCAATGGGAGCAGGCTTCTCAGTGGAGGCTCTAGCCTTTGACATGGGCTGCCTGCCTGCTGGCCTTTTGATTTGCAGGCCTGGCTTTGAGCCTTGAGCTGGCTCAACTCTCTTGGAAGTGGCCTCTTCCTCTGCCACATAGTCCTCATCTTCAGAATCAGACGTTCTCTTCTTCCTTTGACGTGTGGCAGCCTTAGGCAGATTGCTGGGGGTGCTCCTGCTGCCATCATCTGAAGAACTTGAGGGGCTAGTGCCCTCACTCATCACCACTTGCTGCTCTGAGAGGTTCTGGCTGTCACTCTGGTCTGACATGTTGCAAACTGACTGCTGACCCTGTGAATAGATTATAGAGGAGATAGAGTTGATGAGCATCACAAAATGCAGAGATTTTTGCAAAAAGAATGATCCAAAAACTTAGTTTTAGTTTCCCACTGAAATCATCTCGGATCTACCAATTTTCAAACTCGGTGATACCGGAGCAGTTTTGGAACCTAAACTAGTGAACTCGGTAGGACCGAGTCACAGTTCGGTGGCACCGAGACTGCTAGGGTTTCACTGAGTTCAAAAATCGGTCACACCGATAAGTAATTCTCGGTCAGACCGAGTCTCACTTGTGCAATGGCATAAGCCAAATCGGTGGGACCGAGTTTTTCAACTCGGTGGGTCCGAGATGGTTTCGGCGGAAACCTAAACCAAGAATTTTCGAATCAAACCTAATCTATGAGCGTTTTGACTGGATAGAAGTTTATCAAACGTGGCCAGAAACAATGTGATCACAATGTGCTAGGAATCAGATTGAGGAATAGCACAAAGATCAAGTCCATACCCTAGTTCGGCGGGGACTTGCTACGGCGGCAACGGCGGGGTAGAAATCCCGTTGACGGCGACGGAGACCAGCGACTGGAGGCTGCTGGCGGCGAGAAGACGATCCGGAGACCTCGGGGGCAGAGCAGGCTATCGCGCGGGCGAAGGGGTTCGGAGAAATTTCCAAATTTTGCCCGTGACTATATGTAGCCCGACCCTGTCAGTGTGACTGAGTGGAACGACTCGGTGGCACCGAGATTCATAACTGTGTGCAGTTACTGAAACTCGGTGAGACCGAAAGGTTCAAATCGGTTGCACCGAGATCGAAAACCTAGATCAACTAAATGATCTTGGTAGGACCGAAAGTGGAGTATCGGTCAGACCGAGAATCATAAAGAGGTTTTGGAAGTTTAAGTCTATGACGAATCGGGGACTCCGAGCGCTCCTCACACAGAGTGGTTCGAATCTGACTTGATCAAATTTTGTGATGCAGCATGAATAGAGTTTGAGACGAGAAAAGCATAGATAGCTAGAGGAGGTTCTTAGGCATTCTTGTCCATCCACTTGGCAAAAAGAAATAAAACCAAACAATCAAAACAACAAGTGGATGTCCTCGAATGAGTAAAATATGCAATCAGCATGCTCACACAATAAGATGGCAAATGAAATATATGGCAAAGCATGCACAACCATTCTAGCATCTATCAAGCAATTTGCGATGACTAGGTCATCTATATATGAGTATATTGACTTAGGAGTCAAGTGAGAACACTTGATCGTAGGTCATACTCATCGTTTAAGCTCAAGTGGGGTTACCACTTTTACATAAAGCATTGTTTTGTTCACATCTTTAGAGTTGCTTTAGCTCAAGTCTTAGAGTAAAGCTCCCCCTAGATGTGATATCCCCCTTAAGAGGGATGAACTAACCTTGGGTTTTGTCGATGATGACTTCATGTAGATATTGAAGATGTGGATGCTCAACGTTGATGTAGATCTCTTGGAGCTATCCATTTGAGTGAATTGCACTTTCAATACCTACATGGGTTAGTCCCACAAGGAACAAGCAAGGATATCCATAGACATAGAGTGATGCACACAAAAGATGATGTCCATGAAAGCTTTTAGGTTACCTTGTCCCTTGTCTTACCAACAAGAGGGTTTGTGACTCCTTGAACTAGTGCAAGATGTGGAAGTTGATTGCACTTGTTCTTGCCAAAATGATAAGAGTGAAGTATGTTGGCGGAGTCACCCTCAAGAACTCTCTAGTTCTTCTTCTTTTGGATCCACATCATCTTGATGGGAATCCTTGGAGTTGTAGTCGTACTTGATGAAGTGGAACTTGAAGAAGTATTGGGAATCCGCTTGACTAAGGTCTTAGGAGCTTCTTCAAATGCATCAATTTCCTCTTGAAGCTTGTCCTTGCCTTTTTGCTCGTAGTCTTGTGGTGGAAGATCATCTTGAGCTTGTGTCCCCTTGAAAGACTTCTCTTGTTGAGGGACAAACTTTGTCTTGGGGTATTGATCTTCTTCCCATTCAACTCCATTGGCATTGAATTTTCGTTCAAAACCAACACCTTGATTCTTCCGGTGCATTCCTTGCTTGCGCACAATTTCCTTGAATTGCTTACTCCCGGCAAGGCGTTTGCACACTCCTTTCTCTATAATTCCCTTCAATAAGCTATTTTCTTTCTCAAGTGTAACTTGGCTAAGAGAATCATTAGTGGAATCAAGAGAACTACTAGAAGCAACAATATTGGATTTAGCATGATCATTGTTACTACTAGAGGAAGAATCTTTCTTGTTAGACTTGACTTGAGGCATGTAAGTGGATAAGAGTAAACGCTTGGCAATGTAAGAAGAACTTTTCTTGCGGAGATCATCATTGATTGCCTTTAAGAACTCATGCTCTTGCTCAAGATTGAGCTTTTCAAAGCGTAGTTTCTCATGAGCTCTTAAAAGTTCTCGATGATCTTTGAAGATAGTGTCATGAGCTAACTTAAGAGTTTTTAGTTCTTTAGTTAGAGCCTCAATTTTCTCCTTATCATTGTCATTTGTTTTATCTTTATTAGCATGATAAATTGGTCTTTCATCATAGTATTCATCACTAGAGTTGTCACCAAGCAAATCATCACCTAACAAGTCATCTTCATCACTATTGAAATCAACATACTCGGGGTGTGTTACCTTAGGACCTTTGGCCATGAAGCATCTTCCAATTCCTTCATTTGGTGAGTCAAATATGTCGTAGGAGTTGGTTGACACAAGTGCTAGACCGGCAACACCTTCATCTTGAGTATCTTCGGAGTTGGAGTGATAACTTCTCTCGGAGTGGCTGTCGGAGTCGGAGCCGGATACCCATTCACCAACATGAGCTTGATGTCTTCGTCTTGTGTAGCTCCTTGATGATTTTTCCTTCCTTTCCGAATCCTTGCTTCTCCGTGAGTATCTTCGTTCATAACGATCATCTCTACTCCTTCTCTCTCTTGGTGGTGATCCTTTGCTTCTTCTTTTTGGAGAATCTTCTCTTCTCTTGTAGGGAGCCGTACACTCATTGGAATAGTGTCCGGGTCTTCCACAATTGTAGCAGTTTCGCTCTTGACTAGAAGATCTTTTGTCATTGTAGGACCTTGATTTGGAGCTTCTATCTTTGCTTCTACTCTTGTAGAACTTGTTGAAGTTCTTCACCATTAAGCTCAATTCTTCATTGAAGTCTTGTTTCTCACTTGATGATGTAGGGGATTCACATGAGGCTTTATAGGCACCACTTGATTTGTTGTGAAGTTCCTCTTTATCCTTAAGTGACATCTCATGAGCAACAATTCTTCCAATCACCTCCGTTGGCTTGAGATCTTTGTAATTGGGCATCATTTGGATCAATGTGCACACGGTATCATATTTTCCATCCAAGGCTCTTAGGATCTTCTTGATGATGAATTTATCGGTCATCTCTTCACTTCCTAAGCCGGCAATCTCATTTGTGATGAGAGCAAGCCTAGAGTACATTTCAGCGACACCTTCACCATCCTTCACCTTGAACTTGTCAAGTTGGCTTTGAAGCACATCCAACTTGGATTCCTTGACGGAGTCGGTACCTTCGTGCATATCAATCAAAGTGTCCCAAATTTCCTTTGCATTCTCAAGGCGGCTGATTTTGTTGAATTCTTCGGGGCATAATCCGTTGAAGAGAATATCACAAGCTTGAGCATTGTATTGCAACATCTTCAACTCATCCGCGGTAGCTTCACGGTTTGGTTCTCTCCCATCAAAGAAGTCACCTTGCAAACCAACACACACAATAGCCCAAACGGCGGGGTTATGTCAGAATATGCATTTTCATTTTATGCTTCCAACTAGCAAAATTAGTACCATCAAAGTAAGGACCTCCACGGTGATAATTTCCCTCGCTAGACGCCATACTCTCCTAGGTTGTGAAACCAAGGCTATGACCACCAAAAGCTATGGAGATCTAGCAAATGGGGACCAAAGCTCTGATACCACTTGTAGGATCGAAAGTATGTCTAGAGGGGGGGTGATTAGACTACTTGACCAAATAAAAACTTAACCTTTTCCCAATTTTAGTTCTTGGCAGATTTTAGCTAATTTAGGACAAGTCAAGAAATCATCACATAATCCAAGCAAGCATGCAAAGAGTATATTGGCAGCGGAAAGTAAGGCATGCAACTTGCAAGAATATAAAGGGAAGGGTTTGGAGAATTCAAACGCTATTGGAGACACGGATGTTTTTCCCGTGGTTCGGATAGGTGGTGCTATCCTACATCCACGTTGATGGAGACTTCAACCCACGAAGGGTAACGGTTGCGCGAGTCCACACAGGGCTCCACCCAAGGGCAACGGTTGCGCGAGTCCACGAAGGGCTCCACCCACGAAGGGTCCACGAAGAAGCAACCACCCACAAAGGGTCCACGAAGAAGCAACCTTGTCTATCCCACCATGGCCATCGCCCACGAAGGACTTGCCTCACTAGCGGTAGATCTTCACGAAGTAGGCAATCTCCTTGCCCTTACAAACTCCTTGGTTCAACTCCACAATATTGTCGGAGGCTCCCAAGTGACACCTAGCCAATCTAGGAGACACCACTCTCCAAGAAGTAACAAATGGTGTGTAGGTAATGAACTCCTTGCTCTTGTGCTTCAAATGATAGTCTCCCCAACACTCAACTCTCTCTCATAGGATTTGGATTTGGTGGAAAGAAGATTTGAGTGGAAAGCAACTTGGGAAGGCTAGAGATCAAGATTCATATGGTAGGAATGGAATGTCTTGGTCTCAACACATGAGTAGGTGGTTCTCTCTCAGAACATATGAGTTGGAATGATGTGTGTGTTCTGATGGCTCTCTCACTCTGAATGAGAAAGAGGTGGAGGGGTATATATAGCCTCCACACAAAATCCAACCATTACACACAGTTTTCCAATCTCGGTGGGACCGAATCAATAAACTCGGTCTGACCGAAATAGTAAACCTAGTGACCGTTAGGAATTTCGGTGGGACTGACATGCAACTCGGTAGGACCGATTCGGTTAGGGTTTGGGCATAACGTAATCTTGGTGAGACCGATTACACAAACTCGGTGAGACCGAATTTGGTAATTAGCTAACCAGAGAGTTGGTCAGGCAAACTCGGTGGGACCGATTTGCTCTTTCGGTGAGACCGAGTGAAACTCGGTGAGACCGAAAAGTTACAAAGGGGAAACACTGAGTTTACATTGCAATCTCGGTGGGACCGATTCGCTCTTTCAGTGGGACCGAAAAGTTACAAAAGGGAAACAGAGAGTTTGCAACCCCATCTCGGTGGGACCGGGATCCTTATCGGTAGAACCGAATTGCTAGGGTTTGGCAGTGGCTAATGACAAGTGAAACTCGGTGGCGCCGGATAGGAAGAATCGGTAGGACCGAGTTTGGCTTAGAGTTTAGGTCATATGTGGATATGGGAAAGTAGTTGAGGGTTTAGGAGCATATCACTAAGCACATGAAGCAAGAGGCTCATTAAGCAACACCTCATCCCTCCTTAATAGTATTGGCTTTTCCTATGGACTCAATGTGATCTTGGATCACTAAAATATAAAATGAAGAGTCTTGAGCTTTTGAGCTTGAGCCAATCCTTTGTCCTTAGCATTTTGAGGGTTCCACTTTCACATCCATGCCATGCCAATCATTGAGCTTTCCTGAAATAATCATCTTGGAATAGCATTAGCTCAATGAGCTATATGTTGTTATGAATTACCAAAACCACCTAGGGATAGTTGCACTTTCAAAGAGGAGAGGAGGCCTAGGGGCTGTCGCGCGTCCCTTCCCCCCCAAGTCCGAATTGGACAAGGAGGGGGGCGGCGCCCCCCCTTTCCTTTCTTCCCTCTCCTCCTTCCCCCCAAGTCCTAATCCAAATAGGGAAGGGGGGGGTCCTACTCCCGGTAGGAGTAGGACTCCTCCTGTGCGCCTCCTCCTAGGGCCGGCCGCACCCCCCTTGCTCCTTTATATACGGGGGCAGGGGGCACCTCTAGACACACAAGTTGATCTTCAAGATCGTTCTCTTAGCCGTGTGCGGTGCCCCCTCCACCATACACTACTAGGAAAAGGGCTATAGATAGGATTGATACTAATGGCGCACCATGGAAGCAGTGCGCCACTACTATATACTAATGGCGCACCGGTTGGTGATACGCCATTAGTGTGGAAGACACTAATGGCGCACCAGAAAAAGGGTGCGCCACTAGTATTAATTTTTTTTCCATTTTTCCAAACATACTAATGGCGCATCAGGTCGAAGTGCGCCATTACTAGTTCTAAGTAGTAATGTCGCACCAAGCAGACAGTGCGCCATTACTGTAAATTTTTTTATTCTTTTTTTGCAAAACTACTAATGGCGCATCGTTCCATAGTGCGCCATTACTAGTTTAAACTAGTAATGGCGCACTATTACCCGGTGCGCCATTAGTATATATATATATTTACTTTTTTGCAAAACTACTAATGGCACACCACCTGCAGGTGCACCATTAGTAACCAGGGTTACTAATGGCGCATTTGCTAGTGGTGCGCCATTAGTAACCTGGGACCCCAACAAGATATTTTGGACAGCCCCACACCTACCCACTCACTTTCCCCACTTCATTCCCTCCACCTCCTTCTCCAAGCTTTCGGCCATCTCCTCCTCCTCACCTCATTTCCACCATAGATTCATCAAAATTAAGTGGTGAAATTACCTTTTTTTGATAGGTAAGTAAGGGGAAAGCTATCTTCATGATGTAGATCTACTTTTTTTTTCTCCCCAGCTCGCTCCAACAACGTGCACATGCACTTTTTGTGGCCTAGCTAGATCTATGTATGTTTGTGGTCTTGCATGTGTTTGTGGTGTTGCATATATGTTTGTGTTTGAAGGTACCGGTATTTGAAATGCGATAGTTGCCAATATTTTGCCGGAATGTTTTGATTCATTTCCGTTTCGGCGAGAATTTTGGCACTATGCATTCTTTTTGGTCCTATTTTTAGGGAAGTTCATGCCAAATTTTTTCTTGGTTCTAAAATATCGTTTTGCTCTACCCCGCAGGCGACCATGGTCCGCACGATGACTGAAGGCATCGTGAATAGGTTTTTGAGCTCCGTGAAGGCCGAGATGCTTCAAAAGAATGAGACGGAGATAAGATGTCCGTGTCGAAGATGCAAGCTGAAGAGCCTTATTGCGGACCTGGATTCCGGGCAGGTGCGGGACCACCTGCTCTTGCGTGGTTTCATGGATGGCTATCGGTGGCAAGGTGATGAAGATGACTATGAAGTCGTCCATGGGGGCCGGGCAAGAAATGAGGAAGGGCAACAAGACAAGTACCATCGCGGCGAGGGCGGGCGAGAAGACGAAGAATCTCCAGGACATGATCACGACGGTGATGCTGTACACAGTCATCATGTAGAAGATGTCGTACATGATGATGAGGAAGATCAAGACGAAGGGCATGATCATGAAGATGAAGATGCCGGAGCAGACGATGATGGAGGCTGGGTGCAGGACCCTCATATTCAAGAGCTGCTTCTCAAGCAGACGGATAACGCAAGAGCTGCCGCCCGAGAGAAAGCCAAGCTGGATCAACTGGAGATAGACGCGGTTACTCTATTGTATGAAGGATGCAGGCCCGAGGATACCCGCCTGAAAGTAACGCTCATGGCTCTGGAGATGAAGGTAAAACACAAAATGACCAACGCATGCTTCGACGAGAACATGTCATTCTGGCACGAACGTCTTCCCAAGGGGAACAAGTGCCCGACCAGTTTCGAGGAGGCAAAGAAAATCATGTGTCCTCTGGATTTACCGCACGTGAAATACCATGTGTGCATGAACAATTGTATCATTTATCGGGACGAGCACGCGGAGTCTACCATATGTCCGGTGTGCGGCGTCACTCGATACAAGAAGAGGAAGAAAGCTCCTCGAAAATAGGTGTGGTACTTTCCGATCACTCCTCGTCTGCAGCGGTATTTCGCGGACCCTAAGGTAGCAAAGCTCCTGCGTTGGTACGCGGATAGGGAGGAGAAGAAGCGGGAAGATGACGGAAATGAGCCGGAGATAAATAAAAAAGACAAGATGCTGAGTCACCCTAAGGATGCGAGCCAGTGGCAAGCGTTGAACTTCGAATACCCAGAATTTGGGAAGGATCCAAGGAACATCGTGCTGGGCGCGAGCACCGATGGAGTCAATCCGTTTGGCAGCCAGAGAAGCACACATAGCACCTGGCCTGTGTTTGTGTGGATGTACAACCTTCCCCCTGGTTGTGCATGAAGAGGAAGTACATTCACATGAGTATGCTAATTGAAGGGCCGAAACAACCAGGGAACGACATCAATCTGTATCTGGGGCTGCTGAAGGAGGAGCTAGACGCGCTGTGGAAAACGCCAGCCAATACGTTGGACGCCGCAGAGAAAGAATATTTCCCTATGAGAGCCGCACTGCTCACGACGGTGCACGACTATCTCGGTTACGGATATCTCGCAGGGCAGGTAGTCCACGGATTTTCTAGATGCGTAAGGTGCATGGATGACACAACATATCGCCAGCTAGATAGAGATCCCGGGTCTTCGAAAACCGTGTTCATGGGACATCAAAGGTGGCTTCGCGACGATGACCGGTGGAGGAAACGCAAGGATCTGTTCGATGGTGAAACCGAACCCCGAAAACGCCCGTGTACGAGGAGCGGCGAGGAAATAGATGAGATGTTGAAAAATTGGAAAGACTGCCCACTGCCGGGAAAGAAGCAAAAGGCGCCAGAGCCAGGAAAGAAGCGAAAGGCGCCAGAGCCGCTGCTGAAGGTATGGAAAACGAGGTCTGTTTTCTGGGACTTGCCGTACTGGAGGATCCACCGTGTGCCTCACAGCCTTGATGTCATGCATATCACGAAGAACGTGTGCGAGAGTCTACTTGGTACCCTGCTCAACATGCCAAAGAGGACCAAAGATGGGCCGAAAGCAAGGGCAGACTTGAAATCAATGGGCATCAGGCAGGAGCTTCACGCTAATGATGATGATGATGATGAGGCGAAGCAGGACACAGAAAGTCGTCGCAAAGGCAAAAAGGCCAAGAAGACCGGAAATGACTACCCTCCCGCGTGCTTCACTCTAAGTCAGGAGGAGATCGAGCAGTTTTTCACCTGCCTCCTAGGAGTAAAACTTCCTTACGGTTACGCGGGGAAGATAACCAGATACCTAGACCCAGCGAAGCAGAAGTTCAGCGGGATGAAGTCTCACGACTGTCACGTGCTGATGACGCAGATACTTCTAGTTGCAATCCGTGGGATCATGGACGCGCACGTCCGTGAAACGCTATTTGGCCTATGCAACTTTTTTGACGTCATCTCTCGGAAGTCGATTGGTGTGAGGCAACTCAGAAGGCTGCAGGAAGAGATCATGGTGATATTATGCGAGCTTGAGATGTACTTCCCGCCCGCATTCTTCGACGTTATGGTGCATCTGCTGGTCCATATCGTGGAGGATATCATCCAACTCGGGCCGACGTTCCTGCACAGCATGATGCCGTTCGAAAGGATGAATGGTGTCATCAAAGGATACGTTCGCAACATGTCACGTCCAGAGGGAAGTATAGCCAGGGGCTTTCTGAGCGAAGAGTGCATTTCCTACTGCACGAATTATCTAGGCATCGAGAACCCCGTTGGTCTGCCCGTCAACAGGCACCTCAGCAGGCTCGCTGGATGGGGTCACCGTGAGGTCGCCGCGAAATGCATGTCGACTTCGAGGGTCGACTCGCCGACTTTGAAAGAGCAAACCTAGTCGCGCTACAACACATAGACGTGGTCGATCCTTGGGTGGTAGAGCACAAAACCTTTATTGAGAAGACGTACAATGATCGAGGCCAACAAAGGACGGACGGAGATATACTCAAAGAGCACAACTCATGTTTCACGCGTTGGTTCAAGCAGAAGCTTCTGTCGTACCCTTTACATGAAGATTCTTCCGTGGAAGAACAACTCATATTCGCCTTGTCACAGGGCGCCGAGCACAACCTGATGACCTATGAGGCGTACGATATCAACGGCTACACATTCTACACCGAGGACAAGGACATGAAGAGCGATGGTTATCAGAACTCCGGGGTAACGATGGAATCCTACACCGGTAACGACAAGGACAGATACTACGGAAGGATCGAGGAGATCTGGGAGCTGAGCTATGCTGGAGAGAAGGCCCGATGTTCCGTGTCAGATGGGCCAAGAGCGTCCTAAAAGAAGACCGGTATTTCACCACCATGGTTATACCCGAAGCCAAATCCAAGACCGCGGGCGCAAACGTCACCACAAAAAATGGGCCATGGGTACTGGCTTCCCAAGTGGACCAATGCTTCTTCATTACCGACCCGTCAAAGCCCAGTCGTGTTGTCGTGAGGAGAGGCAAAAGGAAGATCATCGGAATGGATGGAGTAGCCAATGAGCAAGACTTCGACAAGTACGGCGACCCGAAGATCGAACATGACGACGACGATGAAGTAGCAGCACACACCACAAGAAGAAGCAGGACCACCCTACCTAAAGGACGTCCGTTCCACAGAAGAACTCCATTTGCAAAAAGAAGGGCAAGAAGATTGTGAACAGATAGCTAGCTAAGATCGATTGTATTTAAATCGTAGTCTTCATTTCTCGATTGTATTTCATGGGCACTTTTTGATATCATGAATATTTTTAAATTTCGTGGGCACTTTTTGAATTCATGAGGACACTTGATCTCGATCCCCCTCCATCTCGATCTCGATTCCCCCTCCATCTCGATCTCGATCCCCCTCCATCTCGATCCCACCCGCACCCTCCCCCACTAGCTCCACCGCCGCCGACGACCCACCGCAACCCTCCCCCGCTCCACCGCCGCCGATGAGCACCCGGCCCCCCGCACCCTCCCTCGCTCCACCGCCGCCAACGGGCACCCCCCGCACCCTCCCCCGCTCCACCGCCACCGCCGATGATATTTTCAAGTAACAAATTTGAACATATTTTTTTAAAAATTATTACGGTTTTTATAAAAAAATATTACTGTTATGATTTAAACAAGTTTGAACATATTTAAACACAAATAAATATAAAAAACAGCATTTAAAATGCATAAAAAATATTAGGGAGCCTGGGAATCAAACCCAGGACCTCCTAGTGTGTGTGCTGCGTGCTGACCAGTCGGGCTAGTGGGTGGGTTCTGTTATAGATAGGGTTAGGCTGTAGATATGGTTAGTGGGCTAGATTAAAAAAAAATTCTAATGGCGCACCGAGGGGAGGTGCGCCATTAGAACCCTTCCCCCACTCCACCTACTGCCCTCGCCAGACACTTCGTCCTTCCTATCCCTCCACCGCGCCGCTCCCTCCCTCGTCCCTCCCTCCACTGCGCCGCCGCCGCCGCCCCGACCCACGGCGCCGCAGCCGCCCACGCACCCCCGCAGTCTCCCTCTCCCCTTCCTCCCCCTCGAGCGCCGCCTCCCCCTATGTGCGCCGCCTCCCGACCCACGACGCCGACGCCACGCCTCCTCATCGCGCACGGGGTGCTCTTCCTCGCGCTCTCCTCACCAACCACGACGCCGGCCACCTGCTCCGTCGTCTCCGGCAAAGGTTACTCCACCTAGCTGCAGCACTCGTGCGCTTGGCAGCTAGGGTTTGCCTCCAGCCCCTCCCCCCCATCAATGAGAGGAGCATCCGGTGCCCCCGCCCTCGAGTTCATCGACGACGCCGTCCTCCAGCCGTTGCCGCCGCAGCCGCCGTCCTCCCGCCCAGGTACCTCTCCTCCTTCCTCCTTCCTCCCTCTCCTGTGTTCCTTGGTTCGTAGGTTCAGATTTGTGCACTGTAGATGATGTTCCACTGTGAACTTACTGATGATGACAGATTTGTGAACTTACTGATGATGACAGGAGATTTGTGCACAAACTACAGTGCACAAATCTCCATGATGGATTAGGTAATGTTGCACTGTGTAGTAAGTTCCATAGATTGTATAATGCTAACACTAGTTTTAATATTACTGTAGCAGAGGTGATTGGGGGTTGTTGGGATAATGTCAAAATTAGGAGGAGGTTGGGTGATTTGGCTGAGCAGCAGTTGCAATATCTCTGTGAGGACGTGGTTCAAAGTGAGGAGAGAGATAAGTGCGTGTGGACTTTAACTACATGTGGTGAATTTACCATTAGATCAATGTACCTGATGATCAAAGCTTTGCAAGTTAGATGTCATTTTAGAAAATTATGGTTTATTAAAGTACCTCTTAAGATTACAGTTATCTTGTGGTTGATGTTTAAGAATAGTATATTATTGACTAAGTTATTACTCAAGTCTCTCACTGGTTGGAACACTGGGCTGGTTTGCAGAAGCGTGGGGGGCCTAATCAAATTACCTAATCAGATTTGTGCACTATAGTTTGTGAACTACACAGTGGAACATTACCTAATCAGATTTGTGAACTTACTGATGATGACAGGAGATTTGTGCACTGTAGTTTGTTAATCTGGACATCTTAGTAGCTAATGCATTCAGTTAACCAAAGTTTAGTTCTTGTGTAGTGTAGTTCCCTCCTCAAATTACTTGCAAGCATATTGTAACTATTTTCACTCTGTCCTGAAGGTTTTTGACTACACAATCTGTGGTGACCCACACTCTGTTGGTTCACACTCATTGAGTTCGCTCGTGAAGGTATTATATGTTCACACGGTACATTTATGTTTTTCAGCAGCTAATTGATGGTTTGATACATGATACATTTCATGCACAGGTGCTAGAGCTGCACTTAACTTGCTAAAATCATCCCCTTGTTCTTACTAGTTATATAAATTCATTGATTGTCCTATGTTTTCTGTCAGGGTATTGTTCAGGAAGCTTGCTTGAGTTTGTGTCCTTTAATTTGTAAATCTACAGTTCTAGCCACATTTAGGATAAGTTGTTGTATATACTGTCAGAAAGTTCAGCAAGAACAGGGCATCAACAGTGCTACTCTAGTATCTAGTTGGGGAGGGACAAATGGACAGGGACAACAAACTATTACTCTTAGGATTAACACTCCTCATATGAGATGAGAGGATTTTTTTAAATTGCTTCTTGCAGTTTTGAAAATTTTAGTTTATTCGGTTACTAAAAATTCAGTTAGGTACACAAATTTCAGAACTTTTGTTTGCTGTAACATATTGATGTGCTTTGTAAAACTTGTTCATGTACTGAACTACTAATGCCTTGTGATGCTCTGAATTACTTCTGATGCCTCTGAATTACTTGTGAGACGCCGATGCTGCTTGAGGCCCTTGAGAGGCCCTTCGTGTCGTGATGATTTTGAAGGTACCCCGAGAGGCCCTTGAGTTTGCCGGAATGTCGATTAACTTCCGTTCCGGCAAATTCGGGTACTCCATATGTCCTATTTTCAGCAAAGGTCATGCTGAAATTTTCCGTGAATTTTAGCATGACTTTGCTAAAAATCGGACATATGAGGTACTTGCTACTAATTGTAACATCCCAAAATTCTAAATTTTGGAATGTTATAATAAATAGATAGATTTGATTGATTGTTTGATTGATTGTCTGAAAGTGAGTGAATTCGAAACTTTTGAAAGTTAAATGAGAGGGAATAAAAGGACTTTCCAAACTTTCATATTTGCTTTTATGATCTCCATGAATTCAAATTCTTTTCAACACAAAACCCTAGAGAGAAGATGACATGACTTCTTCCATTTAAAATGAAAAGGGTGTTTGAAAAATATTTGAATTCCATTGGGAAATATTTTCCACTTCAGAAACTTTATGCAACTCAATGATTTTCACGAGAGAAGATAAAATGACTTCTTCAAATTATGAAATATGAGTTGGGAGTTTCAAAGGATCAATTTCAAGTCCTTTTGGAATTAATTTTCAATTTGGATTTATTTCAGTTTTATTCAAATTATTTTTCTCCAAAAATAAAATATATGGAAATTAGGGTAACTTGATTCCCTACATTAGAAAATTGGAGAAAAATTAATTTGAAATCATTTTGGTATTTTTAAAATGATTTTTTGTTGGATTTTAATAGACCAGTAGCACTCTTTGAATTATTAGAATTTGTGTGTATTTTATTTAGTGCTAGAAAAATGTTCATGTCGTAGAAAATCTTTTTCTGAAAATTTTGATATATAATATGCCTATATAAAGTTTTATTTTTATTTTCGTTTTTTTGTTTATCTCATTCTGTTTTAAAAAAAAACTACGCGCGCGCCTGAAGCTAACTGTCGCCCACGTGCGCATCAAAGTACCAGCGGGCGCCCTAATTTTTTTCTTTATCCTATATGGGCCAGGCCCAGCCAGCCTTTTCAGTTTTTTTTCTTTTTCTTTCTTAGGCCGATTTTTTTTTAAAAAAAAACTGCACCGCGCACGCTGCGGCCGGTCGAAGGCCTTTAGGCCCATCGCCTCTTTTTCTTCTCTGTTTCGTATATTTTCATCTACGTTTAGTCCCACATTGCCTAGCCTTTGACCTCTAAGCCTCTTTTCCACCAATAAATATAGACTCATAGAGCCTCCAAAAATCATCCAATTCGGGTTAAATCAATATTTTGGTTTGACTAGATTTAGTTAAGAAAAATATATTTTTTCTCTCCGGCGCGACTTCTGGAAGTTGTCTCCACTCTCTAAAGTTGTCTTTTCTCTACCTTATAAAGGTATCTTTCTTTATTTTCTTCTTCTTCTTATACTTTCGTAGTTTATTATTTTTAGACTAATACTATAGAATAATTAGATTATCAATTAGTCTACGTATTTATACATTAGACCCTAGCCTGTATCTATTTTTTTTCTTCTTCCGTAAAACAGCTTGGCCCTGATTTTTCAAATAGCCATAACTTTTTACTCGTTTGCCCAAATCCAACGAAACCAACGCCCACTTCTTCGTTATGATGTCCTCTATCCAGAATTCCAACCTAAACATGTTTTTGAAAATTTTAAAATTTGAATTAAATCAGATTTGAATTCAAACTTTTTTTGATCATATCTTTTTATCCGTAACTCCGTTTGAGTTGATTGTTTTTGCAAATCGAAGCTCTTGACCTAAACATTCTAATAAGGCCAAATTCACATAATTTTGGTACTGTTAGAAATTGTTTTATGTTGCAAGAGTTATTTGCTTGGTTTTGATGTTTCCGAATCGTCTTCTTCGTTCTTACCGATCTTTTGAGTGATTGCTTATGTGTGGTTACTATTGTTTGCTTACGATAGATTGACCGGAGTGTGACGAGTAGAACTATCAAGAGTTTTGAGTGCGAATCATCTTCATCAACATTGCAGGCAAGTTCACACTTTGATCATACCTTTTCTACAACCCAGTTTTATTGCATTAGATCAATCCTCACACATTGCATGATTAGGATCTAATTAAACTGTGGGATGGGAAGTAGATGAGGTAGTACCTATTACCTGTTTATTATCAAACCTTTGGGAGTTACTTCTACGTTTGCTTATTATGCCATACTATGCTAGTAGACGTGGATTGGGTGAGTGATATCCATGACAGATGTGAGATTGTTAATTAATGGTTTATCTAAGGTGGCAACTTAAACACACATCTGGGTGGATTGAGGCACCTGGGGTTTCCAGGACTTGCCTGTTTTTCTTTTGGGACCGCCACCCAGGCTCAAAGGGATCATGAGATTATTCATACTAGAAACTTCCGTGTGCAGCCACAAGCCATTATGGGCTCTGGCATAGTTGATTAAGTCGTGCGAACTCTTACGGGTAGACTAGCAGATGTAGGGGAAAGTAGGTGTACCGGTCTACCCACATGTAAGGTGCTAGCGCTTCTGAAAGACTATGTCTCGGTCATCCGTTTCTCAAACATCATGCAGTGCGAGAAATCCAACGGAGGCGATCGAGTCTTGTGGGGAAAAGTGAGCAAACCTCTGCAGAGTGTATAAACTAATCATGATTAGCCGTGTCCCCGGTTATGGACATCTTGAGTATCTAGTACTTGGATATCATGTGAATCTCATCACATTACTTTAAATGAATATTGTTGGGTTTAATGATATTACTTAATTGGGATTGAGAATGCTGTCAACCATTCTCAATGTTCAACAACCACCTTGATAGTTAAATAAATTTATTCCTTTGCAGTAGGGAAAATTGGCTTTACGCAAAAACCTTATAACCATAGAGCTTTTCCACCAGCCAAATATGCATGTAGTGATAGCCTTTATTCATCATTCTCTATGGTGTGAATTTGCCAGTACATTCAATGTACTGACCCGTTTCGGGCTGCAACGTCTCATGTTGCAGGATTATCTTACGACGAGTAAGTGATACGTTAGGGTTACGGATTCTACACTCAACTTTGCCGTTGGTGTTGATGGGAATCCACAACCTTGTTGCTTCCGCTATATGGATTGAGGTAATAGTATTTACGTTACTTTATACATGTGATTTACCTCTGTTATAAATCCTTCGAGTACTGTGTGTGTCAGCATACCGATCCAGGGATGACACTTAAGCACAGAGACTTGATCCATTCGGGTCAGGTCGCTACACTAATGCATGGGCCGGGGTATCTTAGTACTTAATTAAGTAGGATCAACTGCCCCTTTATTCTTGCTGTATTAAACCATAGGTGGCAATAGAGCCAAGTGATTAGTGCCAAGTGATTAGGCCCAACCTAGGGTGCCTCGGCATCGATAAACCCTAAATGATGAAAACTTAACTTGGCTGCCCCGAATGCCTCGGCGTCGACAAACCCTAAATGATGTACGCTTAGGCTTTTAGGGTGCCTCGGTGTCGACAAACCCTAAATGATGAGACCATGATCTTGTTCCTTGACAATAACCAACTTTTTGACCAAACTTTTTTCCTATTTAGAGCGAAACATGGCCCACAATGATGAGGCCGGTGGTTCGGGCGGCAAGCAATTCTGGGAGCTGTCCCAGGAGATGGAGGAACAACCTCACCGCTATGAGGATGCCGCGGTAGACACGGATCCTGATTACACAACCCCTAGTGGCGTCGGGGATGACACCACTGATGGTGCCGCTGAGGATGCCACCACTGATGATGGCGGCGCACACACAGATGGCAGCCAACCGAAGAAGCAAAAGAAGGACTGGCGCCCGAATGCGCTCCGCACCGTCAAGGAGGAATTCACTCAAGTGGACTCCGACGGGAATCCAACGAAGCCCAAACATATAGTCAAGGGGTACTCGGTTCAGCTCGGGTGCATTCTCCGGAGCACCATCTCGATCAACACCGAGAACCTTAGGCATAAGGACCGAGGGAATTTGCGCAACCTCCTCTTCACGAAGCTGCACGAACGATACAAGTTCCCCGCCGAATTTGAAAACACACGCCTCTCAGGGAATAAAGTGAACAGTGCCGCCCTCACGAAGATGAGCACGGCCCTGTCTACTTGGAAAAGCGCGGTGAAGAGAATGATTGATAAAGGTGATAGTTATGAGAAGATCAAGGAGAAATATCCTTTGATGAGCGAAGATGAGTACAAGGAGTTCAAGATCAAGTGCGAGAGCAGTGCAACCTCCGCATCAAGTCAGTGGGGGAAAGAAATGCGGGAGTTGAACTTAGGGGAACACAAACTCGGTCCCGGCGGTTACAGAGTGGCGAAGCCTATATGGGACAAGGAGGACGCGGAGCGTGCCGAGCAAGGCCTACCGCCCCGCTTCGAGAAATACAGCGGTGACAAGCAGACCAGGAACTATGTCAGGGCCCGGTACAAGGAGGACCCGATAACAAAGGAGCTTACCACGGATCCGAAGACTAGGGCGCTTGAGCTTCTTCTGGTAAGGAATACACCCCCGTGTAATTAGCTCCATATGGTTGCACTCTAATTAATCCCCAATATTTCTAAATGGTTCACGTTCCTTTCGCAGGACACTGAAAGCAGTAGCGCGGGGTCGTCTAAGACCTCCCCTTTCGACACCCCTTTAAATAGGGCGTTGAACGTAATGAAAAACAAGGATAAGCTCACTAAACCGACGTCAGCTGGTCGTGTGGCCGGCAAAGGCTTGTCCACAAAATGGGGGTCATACTATACCGCTAGTGTGCGGAAGGAGAAAAAGACCAGCTCGGAAAGCCAGACGCGCGAGGTTGAAGAACTCAAGGCACAAGTGGCGCGGATTCCGGAGCTTGTCCAAGAGCAAGTGCAACAACAACTTGGAACGACGCTCAACGCCATGGTGCCTACGTTGATTCATAGGCTGACGACGTGGATTGCGGGCGGCCAACAGGGGCCTCCACCGGTTCCCAGCTTCACGGCCAGCAACTCGCACAGCGCGCAGGCGGCTCCATTGGTGTCTCCGGCGGCGGCGCCATTGGTGTCTCCGGCGGAGGCGGTATTCGTGTCTCCGGCGCCGGCACGGGCATTGGAGCTTAATGCACCCGGGTGTACGCCGGCCGGCACCTCGCCAGCAAGCGCCCCCTCCGTCAGTTGCACGCCCGCCGTTGGCGGTGCCTCAACATTAGCCGAGCTCGACGGCATCACGGTAACTAAGCCTCTCGGCCGATGACTTCATCTCCTTGCCTTTGACTAGGCATCCCTGATGCCCTGTACATGTTTTCGCAGGGCACCGCCGACGTTCCTTGCACTCTTCTGCACTTCGTGGGTGCCGAGTTGGTCGGTGTCGCCAAGGGCAGAATCGTTCAACCGGGCAACCCCATGTTCCATGGTAATCCGATGCCACCCACAATGTATAGGGTTCAAGTGGTTCGGGTGCTGCCAGGCTGCGACGAGCTATTACCTCCGATTCGACCCGCTGGGGCCGACGAAGAAGATGAGATGACCCTCAGCACCTGCGTAAACTGGCCCCTGCTTTGGCCGAAGAGCCAGATTCGTTTGGGGGCGGGGGACACCACACCACAGACAAGACCGCCAGTCGTGCCGGCGCCAAGCCATGGCAAGAACGCCGCAACGCTACCGGACCTGCCGGACATCCCTATGGCATAGGATCCGTACAGCCCTATGGCACAGGATCCGAACGGCGACGACAACGACGACGGTACATTTACCAAAGTTGATAAGTACTTTGCCGAACATGGGTACACTGACGAGTTCCGCGGGCCTCTTTCTCAAGAATCCAACCAAGATGACCGCGATCTAGCTGGTACGGCGGAGAAATCCAATTGCAACAGGCGTCGTCTGGCGTTCAGTTCTCAGGACACGCCTCCAGCTCCCGCCTTCACCGAGCCTCAGATAGCTGAGGTGCGAAATATTATCAGCCCCAACACGCTCAAGAAGGCGGTCTGTGAGCAGAACTCGGTCCCATTACAGGAGATCAAGAAGAAGGGACGGAAACGAAAGACTAACAAGGGCGCCGGTGCGAGCCAGCCGGCACCGAGTTCGATCCGTGCTCAGGACGGGCCACCTTCACCTAAGGATATCTCGAGGAGGGTGCATGTGGCGGGTAGGGCGATGCTACCGCCAAATATGCTGAATGCTGCAACCGGTGCTATGCGGAGTCTGCACGACAGTGTTCTTTCTTTGGAGAAGCGGCGTCTTAGAGAGAATGATGTGGCATACCCGGTTTTCGTGGCCAAGGTGCCAGAGGGCAAGGGCTTTGTGGATGGCGACATCGGGGGTACGATCGTCCTGCGGTTTGATGACATCTTTGCTATGTTTAACCTTCATCCGCTGCACTACACCTTCGTTCGGCTGTTTTCGCTGAGTATGGAGATGCGGATCATTAGAGACAAGACCCCGGACATCGTGATAGTCGACCCCTTCTACATGCGTGCCAAGCACTTGAGCAGCACTGGGGACCACCAAGTTGCGAGTTCATGCCTCGAAGGCGTCATTCTGGCAAACCCAGATAAGGATAACTTCCTTGTGCCTTACTTTCCCGAGTAAGTCATCCCTTAACCGCCCCGTAACATATGATTTCTTAGATTTCGATCGTTCTTTTTTTTCTTCTAACATTCCGTGTTCTGTGCAATGACACACATTGCACACTCATCCTCTTAAGACCGAAATATTCCATGACCACGTATTTAGACCCGAACCGTAACTCCAAGATAGACTACACAAATGTCAAGAAAGTTCTTGATGATGTTCTCCCCGCCTACGCAAAATCTGGAGGCACCTTCACCAGGGCAGTTCATAAGTACGGCAAGCACATGTTCTCACACAATACGAAGTTCTGCTGCGTCAAGCAGCCGCCTGGCGGTCAGAAGGATGCCTACTACGCCCTCCAACACATGCGGGCGATCGTAAGGGACCATCATCAACTTCTGCTACCAGATAATCTCAAAGATTGGGCCGCGAGCTTGTCGGTAGTCCAGGACGCGGACCTCAGACAAGAATTCATTCGCATCCAGTCGGAGTTTGCGGACATCATCCATCAAGATGTCCTTCATACCTCGGGGCAGTTCTTCCTCAGATATCAACCGTCCAACAGTGAGATAGATGAAATGCTACAAATGCAGGGTGACAACGACCGCGATTTCATGAGCATCACGACAGACGGCGGCTTCATCCACGTTCCTGTCCGATGAGTCGAGTCGAAAGTAGTGATGTGTAGTTCTGAAACATTGATTGGCTCATGTTGTAATTATACTTTAATGAATTCGTATGTCTCTTTGGTTTGGACAGTCGTTCGACTTAGATGTAATCGATGCTATTTATTAGTAGGACCATGAATCGTGCTATTAATGTCTTGCTTTTCTCTTCCGATCCTTTTGTTGCATACTTACATATTGCTTATGTATTGTCTGTTGTTTGGCTTGTGCATAGAGATGCCGTCGTATGTCGTGTACAAGGCTAAGGTTCCCGGAGTCTACGACGACTGGGAGGAGTGTCGGAGACAGGTTCACCATTTCAGTGGTAACAGTTACAAAGGGTACACCACTAGGCCAGAGGCCGAATGTAGATACGCCCGCTATCTAGAGGGAGAGAGGAGGGAGCGTTGGAGGAACCGGATGAAGACCAGTTTGATCGCGATGATGCTCATTGTGATGACCACAACTCTCTTCTATGTGATGGTAGTTTAGATGATCGATATCGACTTGTAATGTGAAGGCAAACTCGATACTCGCGGTCTTGAGACTTGTAATGTTTTATCTTTGTTCGGTCTTTTGAATTAGGAGACTAATATGATGAATTGTATTCGGAGACTAATCTTCTATTGTATTCGATGAATCTGATGTTGCTGTGTGCTGCTATCTATATTCTGTCCAATAATATATTTTGTAACCTGTGCAAAAATCAGAAAAGCAAAAAAAACCTAATATTCATACTAATGGCGCACCACACAAGACACTAATGGCGCACTGTGATCATCACACTAATGGCGCATTAACTGCTGGTGCGCCATTAGAATGCCAAAGCACATGGGTACATATGGCCCCCTAGGAGGCATTCTAATGGCGCACTGCAGGCTATAATAATGGCGCACTATGCGGTGCGCCATTAGGACACCAGATACTAATGGCGCACCGGTGGTGTGCCATTAGAATTTAATTCTAATGGCGTGATGCCAGTGGCGCACCGGTAGTGCGGCATTAGAAGGCAAATTCGGTGCGCCACTAGCATGCCTTTTCCTAGTAGTGATAGTCCTCGATAATATTGTAGTGGTGCTTAGGTGAAGCCTTGCGATAGTAGAACATCAAGATCGTCACCACGCCGTCGGGCTGACGGAACTCTTCCCCGACACTTTGTTGGATCGGAGTCCGAGGATCGTCATCGAGCTGAATGTGTGCTAGAACTCGGAGGTGCTGTAGTTTCCGTGCTTGATCGGTCGGGCCGTGAAGACGTATGACTACATCAACCGCATTGTCATAACGCTTCCGCTGTCGGTCTACGAGGGTACGTAGATTACACTCTCCCCTCTCGTTGCTATGCATCAACTTGCGTGTGCGTAGGATTTTTTTTGAAATTACTACGTTCCCCAACACAGGGGGGTGGACGTGCCCTGGTCCCTCGTGGCCAGGTGCTTGCTTCCCCTGTTGTGTTCTCAGTGCCAGATATTCTCAAATATTCCAGAAAAAATCATATTTAAATTTCAGGGTATTTGGAGAAATTTTATTTTCGGGGTATTTTTTATTGCATGGATAATTCAGAAAACAAACAAAAAAAAACTATTTTTGCCTTATTTCATATAAATAACAGAAAGTAGAAAGAGGGTATAGAGAGTTGTGTTTTCTAAGTTCATCCATCTCATGCTCATCAAAAGGAATCCACTAACAAGGTTGATCAGGTCTTGTTAACAAAATCATTCCGATTAACATGGAACCGGAGAATTTTCGAATGACACTAGGTTACCTCAACGGGGATATGCATGTCCCCAACAATAAGAATATCATATTTCTTCTTGATAGTAGGAAGAGGAAATTCAAAACCTCCAATAGTAATAGTTGAAAATTTTCCAATAGAATTGATACTGTGGACTTGAGGTTGTTTCCTCGGAAAGTGTACCATATGCTCATTACCATTAACATGAAAAGTGACATTGTCTTTGGTGCAATCAATAGAAGCCCCTGCAGTATTCAAAAAGGGTCTTCCGAGAATAATAGACATACTATCGTCCTCGGGAATATCAAGAATAACAAAGTCTGTTAAAATAGTAATATTTGCAACCACAACAGGCACATCCTCACAAATACCGACAGGTATAGCAGTTGATTTATTAGCCATTTGCAAAGATATTTCAGTAGGTGTCAACTTATTCAAATCAAGTCTACGATTTAAAGAGAGAGGCATAACACTAACACCGGCTCCAAGATCACATAAAGCAGTTTTAACATAGTTTCTTTTAATGGAGCATGGTATAGTTGGTACTCCTGGATCTCCAAGTTTCTTTGGTATTCCACCCTTAAAAGTATAATTAGCAAGCATGGTGGAAATTTCAGCTTCTGGTATGTTTCTTTTATTAGTAACAATATCTTTCATGTACTTAGCATAAGGATTCATTTTAAGCATATCAGTCAAACGCATACGCAAAAACATAGGTCTAATCATTTCAGCAAAGCGCTCAAAATCCTCATCATACTTTTTCTTGGATGGTTTAGGAGGAAAGGGCATGGGTTTCTGAACCCATGGTTCTCTTTCTTTACCGTGCTTCCTAGCAACAAAGTCTCTCTTATCATAACGTTGATTCTTTGATTGTGGGTTATCAAGATCAACAACAGGTTCAATCTCTACACCATTGTCATTGCTAGGTTGAGCATCAACATGAACATCATTATTAACATTATCACTAGTTTCATGCTTGATAATCCCCACGTGCCAGGAATCATCGTAGCAATTTCCAAAGGTGGAAGTGATAAGTATGGAGTGTTGAACCCACAAGGAGCTAAAGGTAAGATCAATATTCTCTCAAACCCTATATGCCACTGATACGACTCTACGTACAACGAACGTTTGCTTCCAACTAGCAACGATAAATAAAACTAGGTTGTGGGTATGAAGAGGATAACTTTGTATGATATCGGAGAGCTAAAATATAAAAGTAGGTGATGTTATCATGAAGTTAGAATATATTACTAAATATTATAAATAGCGAGTGTGCAATAATGGTGGATCGGTGTGCGGAATTGTCCTAGGCAATCGTTAACAAGACCGGTAATCACTATTGCAGTTTCATATGAGGGAGAGGCATAAGCTAACATACTTTCTCTACTTGGATCATATGCACATTATGATTGGAACTCTAGCAAGCATCCACAACTACTAAAGATCATTAAGGTAAAACCCAACCATAGCATTAAAGCATCAAGTCCTCTTTATTTCCATACGCAACAACCCCCTTACTCGGGTTTGTGTTTTACTCACTCACCAATCTACTATAAGCGAATCATGAACGTATTGCAACACCCTACAGCAGGAACCCCTCACACTTGCGCGACACGGAGGGCACCATAGGACAGCATCAAAGTAAAACATACAACTCATACAAATCTAGATCATCAATCAACCCAAAGACAAAAGATATCTACTCAAAACATCATAGGATGGCAACACATCATTGGATCATAATATGTGGCATAAAGCACCATGTTCAAGTAGTAGGGATTAAAGCAGGGTGCGGGAGAGTGGACCGCGTAAAAGAGATGAGGGTGATGATGATGAAGACGATCACCGCAGCGATGATTCCCCTCCCGATGGCACTCTGGTGCCACCGAGAGAGAGGAGGAGAGGTTCTTCCCCTTGTGCTTCCTCCTCCATGGCCTCCCCCTAGATGGGGAGAGGTTCTCCCTCTGGTCCTTGGCCTTCATGGTGATGATGGCCCCTCCGGGATCCTCCTCCATGCCCACCGGTGATGACGGCCCCCTCCGGCAGGGTGCCAGAGAGGGCCTACAATGGTTTTCGGTGGCTATGGAGGCTTCTGGCGGCGGAACTCCCGATCTAGGTTAATTTTCCGAGGTTTCTGCATTTATAGGAATTTTTGGCGTCGGTCTCACGTGAAGGAGGTGCCCGAGGCGTCCACGAGGCAGGACCACACGCCTGGGGGGGGGGGGTGGGGGCGCCCCCACCCTCGTGGATGCCCCGGGACTCTCCTGGCCCAACTCTTTTACTCCGGGGTCTTTTTTTGGTCCATAAAAAATCTTCAAAAATTGGCACGTCAATTGGACTCCGTTTGATATTCCTTTTCTGTAAAACTCAAAAACAAGGAAAAAACAGAAACTGGCACTGGCACTAGGTTAATAGGTTAGTCCCAAAAATCATATAAAATACCATATAAATGCATATAAAACATCCAAGGTTGATAATATAATAGCATGAATACTTCATAAATTATAGATACATTGGAGACATATCAACATCCCCAAGCTTAATTCCTGCTCGTCCTCGAGTAGGTAAATGATAAAAGAAATAATTTATGAAGTGTGAATACTAGCAAGTGCATAAGTTTCATCAATGATAGTTTCAATCACTTTTTATAACATCATTATATATCATAACAGTAGCTCATCTTCATAAAACTTTTCATGATCAAGTAACAAGCTATTCACATGTCAAAGTATAGATCATAAACTTTCTTGAAACTAACAAACTATATTCTCAGTCATCAAACAATTGCAATTCATCTTATTTTCAGGAAGGGTCTAGGTCAAAGCTTTGGTTTAGCAAACTCCACATACTCAACTATCATTTAATCTTTCACAATTGCTAACACTCACGTGATATTTATGGGTTCAAAGTTTTAAATTGGACACAGAGAAAGATAGGGGCTTATAGATTCGCCTCCCAACCTTTTACCTCAAGGGTAATGTCAACAATAATAGTTCATGATAACTTACCTCCAATTGGATATATATATATATATCAGAATCTTTCCAACACAATGTGCTTGCCAAAGGATAAAATGTAAAAAGGAAAGGCGAAGATCACCATGACTCTTGCATAAGGTAGAAGATAAAAGTAAAAGATAGGCCCTTCGCAGAGGGAAGCAGAGGTTGTCATGCGCTTTTATGGTTGGATGCACAAAATCTTAATGCAAAAGAACGTCACTTTATATTGCCACTTGTGATATGGACCTTTATTATGCAGTCCATCGCTTTTATTTCTTCCACATCACAAGATCGTATAAAGCTTATTTTCTCCACATTAATAGATCATACATATTTAGAGGGCAATTTTTATTGCATGCACCTATGACAACTTGAATGATCTTACTCAATCCATAGGTAGGTATGGTGGACTCTCATGGCAAAACTGGTTTAAGGAATGTTTGGAAGAACAAGTAGCATCTCTACTTGGTGCAAAGAATTTGGCTAGCATGAGGGGGAAAAGCAAGCTCAACATGTTGGATGACCCAAGACAATATACTTTATTTCGGATATAAGAAAACATAACCCATTGCGTTGTCTTCCTTGTCCGACATCAACCTTTTAGCATGTCATATTTTAATGAGTGCTCAGAATTACAAAAGATGTCCAAGATAGTATATTTATATGTGAAATCTGTCTTCCTTCAATATTCTTTCATGAATTGTTCAAGTGACCAATTCTACGTTTGCTAACTTTCAATAAGTTTACTAACTATACTTATTCTATGTGAAGTCATTACTCCCCATGGTATAAGGATATGAAACATATATAAATTGAGATTTATGATATTCAATTCATTCAACCATTTACTCATAGGATATATGTGAAGCACGTGAGTAATGACAAACTACCCCAAAAAGATATGAGTGAAGGACACTGAGTAGTCAAATAATTAACTAGCCATGGGAGGATTCTTTTTCATTTAAGATTTCAGATCCAATGATTTTATTCAAACAGCAAGTAAAATTGAAAATACGCTCCAAGCAAAACACATATCATGTGACAAATAAAAATATAGCTTCGAGTAAGGTATACCGATAGTTTTGAAGACGAAAGAGGGGATGCCTTCCGGGGCATCCCCAAGCTTAGGCGCTTGAGTCTTCCTTGAATATTACCTTGGGGTGCCTTGGGCATCCCCAAGCTTAGGGTCTTTCCACTCCTTATTCTCCTCATATCGATATCTCACCCAAAGCTTGAAAACTTCAATCACACAAAACATAACGGAACTTCGTGAGATAGGTTAGTATGATAAAGAGTAAACCATTCACCTTGGTACTGTAAAAGACAAAGATCATAATTGTTCTCACACAATGCCTACTGTACCATATCATTTCTATAATTTATATTGAGGAATATAAGTTACAGAAACTAGAAAACAAGCAAACTATGCAATGAAAACAGAATCTGTCAGAAACAGAACAGTCTGTAATGATCTGAACACTAACCATACTTCTGCTACTCAAAAAATTATGACATAAATTGTTGGACGTGAGGAATTTGTCTATTAATCTTCTGCAAAAAGAATCAACACCAAAGCACTCTTCTGTAAAAAATGGCAGCTAATCTCGTGAGCGCAAAGTTTCTGTTTTTTACAGCAAGATCACATCAACTTTCACCCAAGTCTTCCCAAAGGTCTTACTTGGCACTTTATTGAAACCAAAGCTATAAAACATGATTACTACAGTAGCTTATAATCATGTAAACACACAAAAACAGTAAGGGTAAATATTGGGTTGTCTCCCAACATGCACTTTTCTTTAATGCCTTTTAGCTAGGCATGATGATTTCAATGATGCATACATGAAAGATAAGACTTGAACATAAAGATAGCATCATGAAGAATATGACTATCACATTTAAACCTAACCCACTTCCTATTCCTAGGGATTTTCTGAGCACAAAATTTATGGGAACAAGAATCAACTAGCATAGGAAGGAAAAAACAAGTATAACTTCAAAACTTTAAGCACATAGAGAGAAAACTTGATATTATTGCACTCCTACAAGCATGTATTCCTCCCTCATAATAATTTCAAGTAGCATCATGAATGATTTCAACAATATAATCATCACATAAAGCATTATTTTCATGATCTACAAGCATAGAAATTTTTCTTCTCTCCACATAAGCAAAGTTCTTCTCATTCGGAATAGCGGGATCACTAGTTCCTAGAGTTGACACTCTTCCAAACCCGCTTTGGATGATAGTATCATTCATACTCCAAAAGATATAAGTGAAGTTCATGGAGATTTCTACAATTAATATAAACTAACCAATGTCCAAGCTCAAAATGTATAAGTGAAGCACATGAAGCACTCTATAAAACCATACTCAAAAGATTTAAGTGAAGCACAAAGAGCAATTCTATAAGATCATACTTAAAAGATATAAGTGAAGCACATGAAGCATTCTATAAATCAATGAAGGTATATCTCATACTATAATGGTTCATAAAGGAAGAACAAAAAAAACAAAGAACACAAATCATGTGAACAAAACAAAAACTGAGGTATACCGATAATTGTTGAAGAAGAAAGATGGGATGCAAACCGGGGCATCCCCAAGCTTAGATGCTTGAGTATCCTTAGAATATTTAATTGGGGTGCCTTGGGAATCCCCAATTGAGCTCTTGCCTCTCTTTATTCTTCTCACATCGGTAACTCCTCGTTCTTCGAACACTTCATCCACAAAAAACTTAACAAAAACTTTGTGAGATCTATTAGTATAATAAAGCAAATCACTACCTTTAGGTACTGTTGCAAACTCATTCCAATTTCATATTAGAACTATATCTACTGTATTCCAACTTCACCATGGTTCATACCCCCCGATACTACCCATAGATTCATCAAAATAAGCAAACAACACACGAAAAACAAAATCTGTCTAAAACAGGACAGTCTTTAGTAATCTGAAGGTTTAGTAAACTTATGTATCTCCAACAATTATGAAATAAATTTGAAAATTTGAACAATTTATATAGAAGTAATTTACAAAAAGTTTCAGGCCCATTTGACCTTCCAGTAAAAAAAATGTAAAATCACGCGCTACAGCCAAAGTTTCTGTTTTTGTTCTGCACATAGTAAACAAGCAATCTAATCATCCTAAAACCAAATCTTGGCACATTATTTTAATAATAAAATGGATATATATATAAGGGGATAATTATTTACAGAGAAACTTCCATGAAAAATTCTACATTGTTTCCGTGAGCATGAACACGAGTGCTCAAGGTCGACCCTCACTTCTTCAATGCATAACTTTTCAATCACTTCTCTTTTTGAAAAACTTTTTAGGCATGAGAGGCAAGTAATTTTTTTTTGGTATTTTCATTCTTTTAAATTTTTTTTTATGTTTCACCCACAAATAAACAGAAACAAAAAGGAAAAACAAAATCTACTTAGTGAAGAAAGCAAACAAGCACACATGAGAATATCAACCCCATCCTATTGCTCCCCGGCAACGGCACCAGAAAAGAGCTTGATAATCCCCAAGTGCAAGGAATCATCGTAGCAATTTAAAAAGGTGGAAGTGATAAGTATGGAGTGTCGAACCCACAAGGAGCTAAAGGTAAGTTCAATATTCTCTCAAGCCCTATCTGCCACTGATACGACTCTACGTACACCGAACGTTTGCTTCCAACTAGCAACGAGAAATAAAACTAGGTTGTGGGTATGAAGAGATAACTTTGTATGATATCAGAGAGTTAAAATATAAAAGTAGGTGCTATTATCATGAAGTTAGAATATATTACTAAATATTATAAATAGCGAGTGTGGAATAATGGTGGATCGGTGTGCGGAATTGTCCTAGACAACCGTTAACAAGACCGGTAATCACTATTGCAGTTTCATATGAGGGAGAGGCATAAGCTAACATACTTTCTCTACTTGGATCATATGCACTTATGATTGGAACTCTAGCAAGCATCCACAACTACTAAAGATCATTAAGGTAAAACCCAACCATAGCATTAAAGCATCAAGTCCTCTTTATTTCCATACGCAACAACCCCCTTACTCGGGTTTGTGTTTCAGTCACTCACCAACCCACTATAAGCAAATCATGAACGTATTGCAACACCCTACAGCGGGAACCCCTCACGCTTGCGCGACACGGAGGGCACCATAGGACAGCATCAAAGTAAAACATACAACTCATACCAATCTAGATCATCAATCAACCCAAAGACAAAAGATATCTACTCAAAACATCATATGATGGCAACACATCATTGGATCATAATATGTGGCATAAAGCACCATGTTCAAGTAGGGATTACAGGTGGGTGCGGGAGAGTGGACCGCGTAAAAGAGATGAGGGTGATGATGATGATGGTGATGTTGATGAAGACGATCACCGCGGCGATGGTTCCCCTCCCGATGGCACTCCGGTGCCACCGAGAGAGAGGAGGAGAGGTTCTCCCCCTTGTGCTTCCTCCTCCATGGCCTCCCCCTAGATGGGGAGAGGTTCTCCCTCTGGTCCTTGGACTTCATGGTGATGATGGCCCCTCCGGGATCCTCCTCCATGCCCTCCGGTGATGACGGCCCCCTCCGGCAGGGTGCCAGAGAGGGCCGAGATTGGTTTTCGGTGGCTATGGAGGCTTCTGGCAGCGGAACTCCTGATCTAGGTTAATTTTCCGAGGTTTCTGTATTTATAGGAATTTTTGGCGTCGGTCTCACGTCAAGGAGGTGCCCGAGGCGTCCACGAGGCAGGACCACACGCCTGGGGGGGGGGGGGGGTGGGCGCGCCCTACCCTCGTGGATGCCCCGGGACTCTCCTGGCCCAACTCTTTTACTCCGGGGTCTTCTTTTGGTCCATAAAAAATCGTCAAAAATTGGCACGTCAATTGGACTCCGTTTGATATTCCTTTTCTGTAGAACTCAAAAACAAGGAAAAAAACAGAAACTGGCACTGGGCACTAGGTTAATAGGTTAGTCCCAAAAATCATATAAAATAGCATATAAATGCATATAAAACATCCAAGGTTGATAATATAATAGCATGAATACTTCATAAATTATAGATACATTGGAGACATATCAATGCTCATTACCAGATTGTGTTTCAGCATCAGAATAGAAATATCATTGGGATTATCAGGTGTGTCATCAACAGGTTCACTAGAAGCATGCAAAGTCCTATCATTTTTCTTTTTCTTCCTCTTAGAAGGACTAGGTGCATCAATATTATTTCTCTGAGAATCTTTCTCAATTCTATTAGGATGGCCTTCACGATACAAAGGTTCCTTAGTCATTTTACCACATATAGTCATAACTCTAACAACATAGTCATTATTTTTACTATTCAATTCATTGAGCAAATCATTCTGAGATTTAAGTACTTGTTCTACTTGAGTGGTAACCATAGAAGCATGTTTACTAATAAGTTTTAGTTCACCTTTAACATTAGCCATATAATCACTCAAGTGTTCAATCATATAAGCATTATGTTTCAATTGTCTACCAACATAAGCATTAAAATCTTCTTGCTTAACCATAAAGTTATCAAACTCATCTAAGCATTGGCTAGCAAACTTAGTAGGAAGGATTTCAGCTTTATCATATCTATAGAGAGAATTTACCTTTACTACCTGTGTCGGGTTATCAAGACCATGTATCTCTTCAACATGCCACTACTAGGAAAAGGCCTGCTAGTGGCACACCTGTTTTGGCTACTAATGGCACACTACAGGTCCGCCACTAGCATCACGCCTTTAGAATTTTTTACTAATGGCGCACCACAGGTGCGCCATTAGTATCTGGTATACTAATGGCGCACCATGCAGTGCGCCATTAGTATATCCCACGGTGCGCCATTAGTATGCCTCCCAGGGGGCCATATTTACCCTTGTGCTCTGGCTTACTAATGGCGCACTAGTTGATGATGCGCCACTAGTGTGCTTTTTGCAGTGCGCCACTAAAGTGCTGAGTGGTGCGCCACTAGTATGAATATTAGGGATTTTTTTCTTTTCTGATATTTGCACAGGTTACAAAACATATTACTGCACAAAATATAGAGAGCACAACATATAAACAGCAGATTTATCGAATACAATAGAAGATTAGTCTCCGAATACAATTCATCATATTAGTCTCCGAATTTAAAATACCGAATAAAGTTAGAACATTACAAGTCTCGAGACCGCGAGTAGCGAGTTTGTCTTCACATTACAAGTAGATATCAATCATCTAAACTACCATCACATAGAAGAGAGCTGCGGTCATCACGATGAGCATCATCGTGATGAAACTGGTCTTCATCCGGTTCCTCCAACGCTCCCTCCTCTCTCCCGCTAGATAGCACGCGTATCTAGCTTACGCCTCCGCCCTAGTGGCGTACCCTTTGTAACCGTTACCGCTGAAATGGTGAACCTGTCTCCGACACTCCTCCCAGTCGTCGTAGACTCCGGGAACCTTACCCTTGTATACGACATACGACGGCATCTCTATGCACTAGCCAAACAAAACGTTAGTAGCAATTCATAGACAATACATAAGCAATATATAAATATGCAACAAAAGGATCGGAAGAGAAAAGCAAGACATTAATAGCACGATCCATGGTCCTACTAATAAATAGCATCGATTACATATAAGTTGAACGACTGTCCAAACCAAAGAGACATACAAGTTAATTAAAGTTTAATTACAACATGAGCCAATCGATATTTCAGAACTACACATAGCATCACTACTTTCGAATCGACTCAGGGACCGGAGCATGGATGAAGCCGCCGTCTATCGTGATGGTCATGAAATCGCGGGCGTTGTCAGCCTGGATTTGTAGCGTCGTTTCTATCTCACTGTTGGACGGTAGATATCTGAGGTAGAACTACCCCGAGGTACGAAGGATATCTTGATGGATGATTTCCGCAAACTCCGAGTGGATGCGAAAGAATTCTTGTCTGATGTCCGCATCCTGGATTGCCGACAAGCTTGCTGCCCAATCTTTGAGATTATTTGGTAGCAGAAGGTGATTATGGTCCCGTACGATCGCCCGCATGTGATGGAGGGCGTAGTAGGCATCCTTCTGACCGCCAGGCGGCTGCTTGACACAGTGGAACGTCATATTGTGGGCGAACATGTGCTTTCCGTACCTACAAATTGGCCTGGTGAAGGTGCCTCCAGATCTGGCGTAGCCGGGGAGAACATCATCAAGAACTTTCTTAATATTTTTGTAGTCTTTCTTCGACTGATGGTCCGAGTCGAAATACATGGCCATGGAATATTTCGGGCTTAAGAGGATGAGTGTGCAATGTGTGTCACTACTCAAAACACGGAATGTTAGAAGAAAAAGAACGATCGAAATATAAGAAATCACATGTTACGGGGCGGTGAGGGGATGACTTACTCGGTAAAGTAAGGCACGAGGAAGTTATCCTTATCTGGGTTTGCCAGAATGACGCCTTCGAGGTATGAACTCGCGACTTGCCGGTCCCCAGCGCTGCCCAAGAGCTTGGCACGCATGTAGAAGGGGTCGACCATCACGATGTCCGGGGTCTTGTCTTGTGACACCCCAAATTTTTGGCCTTGTTTTATTAATTAAAATTTTGCCAGGAAATTAAAACTTTTATTTTCTGGGCTCCCTTTTTATTTTTGAACCTTTTTCTCCCTTGTTAATATGGAGTTTTTCCCCGAAGTGAAAACTTTTCAAATATGTTTTTGGACTTGTTTAACCTCTCAAGAAAAACTCTTCTTTTATTAGTAGAACTAATTACATAATCAATTTGCTTGATTTTTATTTTCTTGAGAAATGGTTTTTCCAAGGTTACATGGCCATATTTGAACTACAACCATACCTTGTACCCTCAGACATCCATGTGATCCTCCCATCTGGATAAAAGTGTGCCGTAGAGTAGAACTGCATGATAAGTTCCTCGTTCCACTTTGTGAGCTTCTGCCCAACAAAGTCAGCTACTCCACAAGCATTAAAGCTGTCATATACTCCTGGGTAGTGCTCCTCCTTCTCCTTGATGTAGGTCCAGTCAACCCATCTCATGTCACAGACAATTGGCTTCTTGTCAAGTAGCACTGTCTCATAGAAATCTTGCTGCTCCTTGGTATGAAATCTGTAGTCCACTGCAGTCCTTCTCCTAGAAGCATATGGATCTGCTTCTCTCCATTTCCTGAGCCCTGAGTCTCTCCTTAGCTTCATATCCTCAGCCACAGGATGAGCATCATTGTGGTCTGGGATCTTGGGCTTGAGCTTCCGAAGGACACTCTCTTCCTCTTCCTCTGCAACAGTCTCAGGCACTGGGGCCTTGTTCTTCTCAGTGGCTGGGATGCTTCTTGTGTTTCTCTTTGGTGCTGTCTTAGGCTTAGATGCAGCCTTGGGTGCTTCCTTGGGCTTGGATGCAGCTGTTCCTGACCTTATGGCATCTCCCATAAGTTTGGCTGCCTTGGGCGCTGGTGCAGCTGCCTCTTCTTCCTCCTCCTCTTCTACCATGATGGAGGCCTTCCCAAGCACTCTAGCCACAGTCTTCTTCACTCTCTCTTTCCTCTTTTTGCCCTCAGCAGCAATGGGCTCAATGGGAGCAGGCTTCTCAGTGGAGGCTCTAGTCTTTGACATGGGCTACCTGCCTGCTGGCCTTTTGATTTGCAGGCCTGGCTTTGAGCCTTGAGCTGGCTCAACTCTCTTGGAAGTGGCCTCTTCCTCTGCCACATAGTCCTCATCTTCAGAATCAGACGTTCTCTTCTTCCTTTGACGTGTGGCAGCCTTAGGCAGATTGCTGGGGGTGCTCCTGCTGCCATCATCTGAAGAACTTGAGGGGCTAGTGCCCTCACTCATCACCACTTGCTGCTCTGAGAGGTTCTGGCTGTCACTCTGGTCTGACATGTTGCAAACTGACTGCTGACCCTGTGAATAGATTATAGAGGAGATAGAGTGGATGAGCATCACAAAATGTAGAGATTTTTGCAAAAAGAATGATCCAAAAACTTAGTTTTAGTTTCCCACTGAAATCATCTCGGATCTACCGATTTTCAAACTCGGTGATACCGAAGAAGTTTTGGAACCTAAACTAGTGAACTCGGTAGGACCGAGTCACAGTTCGGTGGCACCAAGACTTCTAGGGTTTCACTGAGTTCAAAAATCGGTCACACTGATAAGTAATTCACGGTCAGACCGAGTCTCACTTGTGCAATGGCATAAGCCAAATCGGTGGGACCGAGTTTTTCAACTCGGTGGGTCCGAGATGATTTCGACGGAAACGTAAACCTAGAATTTTCGAATCAAACCTAATCTATGAGCGTTTTGACTAGATAGAAGTTTATCAAACGTGGCCAGAAACAATGTGATCACAATGTGCTAGGAATCAGATTGAGGAATAGCACAAAGATCAAGTCCATACCCTAGTTCGGCGGGGACTTGCTACGGCGGCAACGGCGGGGCAGAAATCCCGTTGACGGCGACGGAGACCAGCGACTGGAGGCTGCTGGCGGCGAGAAGACGATCCGGAGACCTCGGGGGCAGAGCAGGCTATCGCGCGGGCGAAGGGGTTCGGAGAAATTTCCAAATTTTGCCCGTGACTATATATAGCCCGACCCTGTCGGTGTGACCGAGTGGAACGACTCGGTGGCACCGAGATTCATAACTGCGTGCAGTTACTGAAACTCATCGAGACCGAAAGGTTCAAATCGGTTGCACCGAGATCGAAAACCAAGATCAACTAAATGATCTCGGTAGGACCGAAAGTGGAGTATCGGTCAGACCGAGAATCATAAAGAGGTTTTGGAAGTTTAAGTCTATGACGAATCGGGGACTCCGAGCGCTCCTCACACAGAGTGGTTCGAATCTGACTTGATCAAATTTTGTGATGCAGCATGAATAGAGTTCGAGACGAGAAAAGCATAGATAGCTAGAGGAGGTTCTTAAGCATTCTTGTCCATCCACTTGGCAAAAAGAAATAAAACCGAACAATCAAAACAACAAGTGGATGTCCTCGAATGAGTAAAATATGCAATCAGCATGCTCACACAATAAGATGGCAAATGAAATATATGGCAAAGCATGCACAACCAATTCTAGCATCTATCAAGCAATTTGCGATGACTAGGTCATCTATATATGAGTATATTGACTTAGGAGTCAAGTGAGAACACTTGATCGTAGGTCATACTCATCGTTTAAGCTCAAGTGGGGTTACCACTTTTACATGAAGCATTGTTTTGTTCACATCTTTAGAGTTGCTTTAGATCAAGTCTTAGAGTAAAGCTCCCCCTAGATGTGATATCCCCCTTAAGAGGGATGAACTAACCTTGGGTGTTGTCGATGATGACTTCATGTAGATATTGAAGATGTGGATGCTCAACGTTGATGTAGATCTCTTGGAGCTATCCATTTGAGTGAATTGCACTTTCAATACCTACATGGGTTAGTCCCACAAGGAACAAGCAAGGATATCCATAGACATAGAGTGATGCACACAAAAGATGATGTCCATGAAAGATTTTAGGTTACCTTGTCCCTTGTCTTACCAACAAGAGGGTTTGTGACTCCTTGAACTAGTGCAAGATGTGGAAGTTGATTGCACTTGTTCTTGCCAAAATGATAAGAGTGAAGTATGTTGGCGGAGTCACCCTCAAGAACTCTCTAGTTCTTCTTCTTCTTTTGGATCCACATCATCTTGATGGGAATCCTTGGAGTTGTAGTCGTACTTGATGAAGTGGAACTTGAAGAAGTCTTGGGAATCCGCTTGACTAAGGTCTTAGGAGCTTCTTCAAATGCATCAATTTCCTCTTGAAGCTTGTCCTTGCCTTTTTGCTCGTAGTCTTGTGGTGGAAGATCATCTTGAGCTTGTGTCCCCTTGAAAGACTTCTCTTGTTGAGGGACAAACTTTGTCTTGGGGTATTGATATTCTTCCCATTCAACTCCATTGGCATTGAATTTTCGTTCAAAACCAACACATTGATTCTTCCGGTGCATTCCTTGCTTGCGCACAATTTCCTCGAATTGCTTACTCCCGGAAAGGCTTTTGCACACTCCTTTCTCTATAATTCCCTTCAATAAGCTATTTTGTTGCTCAACTGTAACTTGGATAAGAGAATCATTAGTGGAATCAAGAGAACTACTAGAAGCAACAATATTGGATTTAGCATGATCATTGTTACTACTAGAGGAAGAATCTTTCTTGTTAGACTTGACTTGAGGCATGTAAGTGGATAAGAGTAAACGCTTGGCAATGTAAGAAGAACTTTTCTTGCGGAGATCATCATTGATTGCCTTTAAGAACTCATGCTCTTGCTCAAGATTGAGCTTTTCAAAGCATAGTTTCTCATGAGCTCTTAAAAGTTCTCGATGATCTTCGAAGATAGTGTCATGAGCTAACTTAAGAATTTTTAGTTCTTTAGTTAGAGCCTCAATTTTCTCCTTATCATTGTCATTTGTTTTATCTTGATTAGCATGATTAATTGGTCTTTCATCATAGTATTCATCACTAGAGTTGTCACCAAGCAAATCATCACCTAAAAAGTCATCTTCATCACTATTGAAATCAACATACTCGGGGTGTGTTACCTTAGGACCATTGGCCATGAAGAATCTTCCAATTCCTTCATTTGGTGAGTCAAATATGTCGTAGGAGTTGGTTGACACAAGTGCTAGACCGGCAACACCTTCATCTTGAGTATCTTCGGAGTCGGAGTGATAACTTCTCTCGGAGTGGCTGTCGGAGTCGGAGCCGGATACCCATTCACCAACATGAGCTTGATGTCTTCGTCTTGTGTAGCTCCTTGATGATTTTTCCTTCCTTTCCGAATCCTTGCTTCTCCGTGAGTATCTTCGTTCATAACGATCATCTCTACTCCTTCTCTCTCTTGGTGGTGATCCTTTGCTTCTTCTTTTTGGAGAATCTTCTCTTCTCTTGTAGGGAGCCGTACACTCATTGGAATAGTGTCCGGGTCTTCCACAATTGTAGCAGTTTCGCTCTTGACTAGAAGATCTTTTGTCATTGTAGGACCTTGATTTGGAGCTTCTATCTTTGCTTCTACTCTTGTAGAACTTGTTGAAGTTCTTCACCATTAAGCTCAATTCTTCATTGAAGTCTTGTTTCTCACTTGATGATGTAGGGGCTTCACATGAGGCTTTATAGGCACCACTTGATTTGTTGTGAAGTTCCTCTTTATCCTTAAGTGACATCTCATGAGCAACAATTCTTCCAATCACCTCCGTTGGCTTGAGATCTTTGTAATTGGGCATCATTTGGATCAATGTGCACACGGTATCATATTTTCCATCCAAGGCTCTTAGGATCTTCTTGATGATGAATTTATCGGTCATCTCTTCACTTCCTAAGCCGGCAATCTCATTTGTGATGAGATCAAGCCTAGAGTACATTTCAGCGACACCTTCACCATCCTTCACCTTGAACTTGTCAAGTTGGCTTTGAAGCACATCCAACTTGGATTCCTTGATGGAGTCGGTACCTTCATGCATATCAATCAAAGTGTCCCAAATTTCCTTTGCATTCTCAAGGCGGCTGATTTTGTTGAATTCTTCGGGGCACAATCCGTTGAAGAGAATATCACAAGCTTGAGCATTGTATTGCAACATCTTCAACTCATCCGCGGTAGCTTCATGGTTTGGTTCTCTCCCATCAAAGAAGTCACCTTGCAAACCAACACACACAATAGCCCAAACGGCGGGGTTATGTCCAAGAATATGCATTTTCATTTTATGCTTCCAACTAGCAAAATTAGTACCATCAAAGTAAGGACCTCTACGGTGATAATTTCCCTCGCTAGATGCCATACTCTCCTAGGTTGTGAAACCAAGGATATGACCACCAAAAGCTATGGAGATCTAGCAAATGGAGACCAAAGCTCTGATACCACTTGTAGGATCGAAAGCATGTCTAGAGGGGGGGGGGTGATTAGACTACTTGACCAAATAAAAACTTAACCTTTTCCCAATTTTAGTTCTTGGCAGATTTTAGCTAATTTAGGACAAGTCAAGCAACCATCACATAATCCAAGCAAGCATGCAAAGAGTATATTGGCAGCGGAAAGTAAGGCATGCAACTTGCAACAATATAAAGGGAAGGGTTTGGAGAATTCAAACGCTATTGGAGACACGGATGTTTTTCGGTTCGGATAGGTGGTGCTATCCTACATCCACGTTGATGGAGACTTCAACCCACGAAGGGTAACGGTTGCGCGAGTCCACACAGGGCTCCACCCAAGGGCAACGGTTGCGCGAGTCCACGAAGGGCTCCACCCACGAAGGGTCCACGAAGAAGCAACCACCCACAAAAGGGTCCATGAAGAAGCAACCTTGTCTATACCACCATGGCCATCGCCCATGAAGGACTTGCCTCACTAGCGGTAGATCTTCATGAAGTAGGCGATCTCCTTGCCCTTACAAACTCCTTGGTTCAACTCCACAATCTTGTCGGAGGCTCCAAAGTGACACCTAGCCAATCTAGGAGACACCACTCTCCAAGAAGTAACAAATGGTGTGTAGGTAATGAACTCCTTGCTCTTGTGCTTCAAATGATAGTCTCCCCAACACTCAACTCTCTCTCATAGGATTTGGATTTGGTGGAAAGAAGATTTGAGTGGAAAGCAACTTGGGAAGGCTAGAGATCAAGATTCATATGGTAGGAATGGAATGTCTTGGTCTCAACACATGAGTATGTGGTTCTCTCTCAGAACATATGAGTTGCAATGATGTGTGTGTTCTGATGGCTCTCTCACTCTGAATGAGAAAGAGGTGGAGGGGTATATATAGCCTCCACACAAAATCCAACCGTTACACATAGTTTTCCAATCTCGGTGGGACCGAATCAATAAACTCGGTCTGACCGAAATAGTAAACCTAGTGACCGTTAGGAATTTCGATGGGACTGACATGCAACTCGGTAGGACCGATTCGGTTAGGGTTTGGGCATAACGTAATCTTGGTGAGACCGATTACACAAACTCGGTGAGACCGAATTTGGTAATTAGCTAACCAGAGAGTTGGTCAGGCAAACTCGGTGGGACCGATTTGCTCTTTCGGTGAGACCGAGTGAAACTCAGTGAGACCGAAAAGTTACAAAGGGGAAACACTGAGTTTACATTGCAATCTCGGTGGGACCGATTCGCTCTTTCGGTGGGACCGAAAAGTTACGAAAGGGAAACAGAGAGTTTGCAACCCCATCTCGGTGGGACCGGGATCCTTATCGGTAGAACCGAATTGCTAGGGTTTGGCAGTGGCTAATGACAAGTGAAACTTGGTGGCGCCGGATAGGAAGAATCGGTAGGACCGAGTTTGGCTTCGAGTTGAGGGTTTTGGAGCATATCACTAAGACATGAAGCAAGAGGCTCATTAAGCAACACCTCATCCCTCCTTAATAGTATTGGCTTTTCCTATGGACTCAATGTGATCTTGGATCACTAAAATATAAAATGAAGAGTCTTGAGCTTTTGAGCTTGAGCCAATCCTTTGTCCTTAGCATTTTGAGGGTTCCACTTTCACATCCATGCCATGCCAATCATTGAGCTTTCCTGAAATAATCATCTTGGAATAGCATTAGCTCAATGAGCTATATGTTGTTATGAATTACCAAAACCACCTAGGGATAGTTGCACTTTCAAAGAGGAGAGGAGGCCTAGGGGCTGTCGCGCGTCCCTTCCCCCCCAAGTCCGAATTGGACAAGGAGGGGGGCGGCGCCCCCCCTTTCCTTTCTTCCCTCTCCTCCTTCCCCCCAAGTCCTAATCCAAATAGGGAAGGGGGGGTCCTACTCCCGGTAGGAGTAGGACTCCTCCTGTGCGCCTCCTCCTAGGGCCGGCCGCACCCCCCTTGCTCCTTTATATACGGGGGCAGGGGGCACCTCTAGACACACAAGTTGATCTTCAAGATCGTTCTCTTAGCCGTGTGCGGTGCCCCCTCCACCATACACTACTAGGAAAAGGGCTATAGATAGGATTGATACTAATGGCGCACCATGGAAGCAGTGCGCCACTACTATATACTAATGGCGCACCGGTTGGTGATACGCCATTAGTGTGGAAGACACTAATGGCGCACCAGAAAAAGGGTGCGCCACTAGTATTAATTTTTTTTTCCATTTTTCCAAACATACTAATGGCGCATCAGGTCGAAGTGCGCCATTACTAGTTCTAAGTAGTAATGTCGCACCAAGCAGACAGTGCGCCATTACTGTAAATTTTTTTATTCTTTTTTTGCAAAACTACTAATGGCGCATCGTTCCATAGTGCGCCATTACTAGTTTAAACTAGTAATGGCGCACTATTACCCGGTGCGCCATTAGTATATATATATATATATTTACTTTTTTGCAAAACTACTAATGGCACACCACCTGCAGGTGCACCATTAGTAACCAGGGTTACTAATGGCGCATTTGCTAGTGGTGCGCCATTAGTAACCTGGGACCCCAACAAGATATTTTGGACAGCCCCACACCTACCCACTCACTTTCCCCACTTCATTCCCTCCACCTCCTTCTCCAAGCTTTCGGCCATCAACTCCTCCTCACCTCATTTCCACCATAGATTCATCAAAATTAAGTGGTGAAATTACCTTTTTTTGATAGGTAAGTAAGGGGAAAGCTATCTTCATGATGTAGATCTACTTTTTTTTTCTCCCCAGCTCGCTCCAACAACGTGCACATGCACTTTTTGTGGCCTAGCTAGATCTATGTATGTTTGTGGTCTTGCATGTGTTTGTGGTGTTGCATATATGTTTGTGTTTGAAGGTACCGGTATTTGAAATGCGATAGTTGCCAATATTTTGCCGGAATGTTTTGATTCATTTCCGTTTCGGCGAGAATTTTGGCACTATGCATTCTTTTTGGTCCTATTTTTAGGGAAGTTCATGCCAAATTTTTTCTTGGTTCTAAAATATCATTTTGCTCTACCCCGCAGGCGACCATGGTCCGCACGATGACTGAAGGCATCGTGAATAGGTTTTTGAGCTCCACGAAGGCCGAGATGCTTCAAAAGAACGAGACGGAGGTAAGATGTCCGTGTCGAAGATGCAAGCTGAAGAGCCTTATTGCGGACCTGGATTCCGGGCAGGTGCGGGACCACCTGCTCTTGCGTGGTTTCATGGATGGCTATCGGTGGCAAGGTGATGAAGATGACTATGAAGTCGTCCATGGGGGCCGGGCAAGAAATGAGGAAGGGCAACAAGACAAGTACCATCGCGGCGAGGGCGGGCGAGAAGACGAAGAATCTCCAGGACATGATCACGATGGTGATGCTGTACACAGTCATCATGTAGAAGATGTCGTACATGATGATGAGGAAGATCAAGACGAAGGGCATGATCATGAAGATGAAGATGCCGGAGCAGACGACGATGGAGGCTGGGTGCAGGACCCTCATATTCAAGAGCTGCTTCTCAAGCAGATGGATAACGCAAGAGCTGCCGCCCGAGAGAAAGCCAAGCTGGATCAACTGGAGATAGACGCGGTTACTCTATTGTATGAAGGATGCAGGCCCGAGGATACCCGCCTGAAAGTAACGCTCATGGCTCTGGAGATGAAGGTAAAACACAAAATGACCGACGCATGCTTCGACGAGAACATGTCATTCTGGCACGAACGTCTTCCCAAGGGGAACAAGTGCCCGACCAGTTTCGAGGAGGCGAAGAAAATTGTGTGTCCTCTGGATTTACCGCACGTGAAATACCATGTGTGCATGAACAATTGTATCATTTATCGGGACGAGCACGCGGAGTCTACCATATGTCCGGTGTGCGGCGTCACTCGATACAAGAAGAGGAAGAAAGCTCCTCGAAAATCAGTGTGGTACTTTCCGATCACTCCTCGTCTGCAGCGGTATTTCGCGGACCCTAAGGTAGCAAAGCTCCTGCGTTGGCACGCGGATAGGGAGGAGAAGAAGCGGGAAGATGACGGAAATGAGCCGGAGATAAATAAAAAAGACAAGATGCTGAGTCACCCTGAGGATGTGAGCCAGTGGCAAGCGTTGAACTTCGAATACCCAGAATTTGGGAAGGATCCAAGGAACATCGTGCTGGGCGCGAGCACCGATGGAGTCAATCCGTTTGGCAGCCAGAGAAGCACACATAGCACCTGGCCTGTGTTTGTGTGGATGTACAACCTTCCCCCTGGTTGTGCATGAAGAGGAAGTACATTCACATGAGTATGCTAATTGAAGGGCCGAAACAACCAGGGAACGACATCAATCTGTATCTGGGGCTGCTGAAGGAGGAGCTAGACACACTGTGGAGAATGCCAGCCAATACGTGGGACGCCGCAGAGAAAGAATATTTCCCTATGAGAGCCACACTGCTCATGACGGTGCACGACTATCTCGGTTATGAATATCTCGTGGGGCAGGTAGTCCACGGATTTTCTAGATGCGTAAGGTGCATGGATGACACAACATATCACCAGCTAGATAGAGATCCCGGGTCTTCGAAAACCGTGTTCATGGGACATCAAAGGTGGCTTCGCGACGATGACCCGTGGAGGAAACGCAAGGATCTGTTCGATGGTGAAACCGAATCCCGAAAACGCCCGTGTACGAGGAGCGGCGAGGAAATAGACGAGATGTTGAAAAATTGGAAAGACTGCTCACTGCCGGGAAAGAAGCAAAAGGCGCCAGAGCCAGGAAAGAAGCGAAAGGCGCCAGAGCCGCTGCTGAAGGTATGGAAAACGAGGTCTGTTTTCTGGGACTTGCCGTACTGGAAGAACCATCGTGTGCCTCACAGCCTTGATGTCATGCATATCACGAAGAACGTGTGCGAGAGTCTACTTGGTACCCTGCTCAACATGCCAGAGTGGACCAAAGATGGGCCGAAAGCAAGGGCAAACTTGAAATCAATGGGCATCAGGCAGGAGCTTCACGCTAATGATGATGATGATGATGATGATGATGATGATGATGATGATGAGGCGAAGCAGGACACAGAAAGTCGTCGCAAAGGCAAAAAGGCCAAGAAGACCGGAAATGACTACCCTCCCGCGTGCTTCACTCTAAGTCAGGAGGAGATCGAGCAGTTTTTCACCTGCCTCCTAGGTGTAAAACTTCCTTACGGTTACGCGGGGAAGATAAGCAGATACCTAGACCCAGGGAAGCAGAAGTTCAGCGGGATGAAGTCTCACGACTGTCACGTGCTGATGACGCAGATACTTCTAGTTGCAATCCGTGGGATCATGGATGCGCACGTCCGTGAAACGCTATTTGGCCTATGCAACTTTTTCGACGTCATCTCTCGGAAGTCGATTGGCGTGAGGCAACTCAGAAGGCTGCAGGAAGAGATCGTGGTGATATTATGCGAGCTTGAGATGTACTTCCCGCCCGTATTCTTTGATGTTATGGTGCATCTTCTGGTCCATATCGTGGAGGATATCATCCAACTCGGGCCGACGTTCCTGCACAGCATGATGCCGTTCGAAAGGATGAATGGTGTCATCAAAGGATACGTTCGCAACATGTCACGTCCAGAGGGAAGTATAGCAAGGGGCTTTCTGACCGAAGAGTGCATCTCCTACTGCACGAATTATCTAGGCATCGAGAACCCCGTTGGTCTGCCCGTCAACAGGCACCTCGGCAGGCTCGCTGGATGGGGTCACCGTGAGGTCGCCGCGAAATGCATGTCGACTTCGAGGGTCGACTCGCCGACTTTGAAAGAGCAAATCTATTCGCGCTACAACACATAGACGTGGTCGATCCTTGGGTGGTAGAGCACAAAACCTTTATTGAGAAGACGTACAATGACCGAGGTAAACAAAGGACGGACGGAGATATACTCAAAGAGCACAACTCATGTTTCACGCGTTGGTTCAAGCAGAAGCTTCTGTCGTACCCTTTACATGAAGATTCTTCCATGGAAGAACAACTCATATTCGCCTTGTCACAGGGCGCCGAGCACAACCTGATGACCTATGAGGCGTACGATATCAACGGCTACACATTCTACACCAAGGAAAAGGACATGAAGAGCGATGGTTATCAGAACTCCGGGGTAACGATGGAATCCTACACCGGTAACGACAAGGACAGATACTACGGAAGGATCGAGGAGATCTGGGAGCTGAGCTACGCTGGAGAGAAGGCCCGATGTTCCGTGTCAGATGGGCCAAGAGCGTCCTAAAAGAAGATCGGTATTTCACCACCATGGTTATACCCGAAGCCAAATCCAAGACCGCGGGCGCAAACGTCACCGCAAAAAATGGGCCATGGGTACTGGCTTCCCAAGTGGACCAATGCTTCTTCATTACCGACCCGTCAAAGCCCAGTCGTGTTGTCGTGAGGAGAGGCAAAAGGAAGATCATCGGAATGGATGGAGTAGCCAATGAGCAAGACTTCGACAAGTACGGCGACCCGAAGATCGAACATGACGATGACGATGAAGTAGCAGCACACACCACAAGAAGAAGCAGGACCACCCTACCTAAAGGACGTCCGTTCCACAGAAGAACTCCATTTGCAAAAAGAAGGGCAAGAAGATTGTGAACAGATAGCTAGCTAAGATCGATTGTATTTAAATCGTAGTCTTCATTTCTCGATTGTATTTCATGGGCACTTTTTGATATCATGAATATTTTTAAATTTCATGGGCACTTTTTGAATTCATGAGGACACTTGATCTCGATCCCCCTCCATCTCGATCTCGATTCCCTCTCCATCTCGATCTCGATCCCCCTCCATCTCGATCCCACCCGCACCCTCCCCCGCTAGCTCCACCGCCGCCGACGACCCACCGCAACCCTCCCCCGCTCCACCGCCGCCGACGAGCACCCGGCCCCCCGCACCCTCCCCCGCTCCACCGCCGCCAACGGGCACCCCCCGCACCCTCCCCCGCTCCACCGCCGCCGCCGATGATATTTTCAAGTAACAAATTTGAACATATTTTTTTAAAAATTATTACTGTTTTTATAAAAAATATTACTGTTATGATTTAAACAAGTTTGAACATATTTAAACACAAATAAATATAAAAAACAGCATTTAAAATGCATAAAAAAAATATTGGGGAGCCTGGGAATCAAACCCAGGACCTCCTGGTGTGTGTGCTGCGTGCTGACCAGTCGGGCTAGTGGGTGGGTTCTGTTATAGATAGGGTTAGGCTGTAGATATGGTTAGTGGGCTAGATTAAAAAAAATTCTAATGGCGCACCGAGGGGAGGTGCGCCATTAGAACCCTTCCCCCACTCCACCTACTGCCCTCGCCAGACACTTCGTCCTTCCTATCCCTCCACCGCGCCGCTCCTTCCCTCGTCCCTCCCTCCACTGCGCCGCCGCCGCTGCCCCGATCCACTGCGCCGCAGCCGCCCACGCACCCCCGCAGTCTCCCTCTCCCCTTCCTCCCCCTCGAGCGCCGCCTCCCCCTACGTGCGCCGCCTCCCGACCCACGACGCCGACGCCACGCCTCCTCATCGCGCACGGGGTGCTCTTCCTCGCGCTCTCCTCACCAACCACGACGCCGGCCACCTGCTCCGTCGTCTCCGGCAGAGGTTACTCCACCTAGCTGCAGCACTCGTGCGCTTGGCGGCTAGGGTTTGCCTCCAGCCCCTCCCCTCCCCCATCAACGAGAGGAGCATCCGGTGCCCCCGCCCTCTTGTTCGTCGACGACGCCGTCCTCCAGCCACAGCCGCCGCAGCCGCCGTCCTCCCGCCCAGGTACCTCTCCTCCTTCCTCCTTCCTCCCTCTCCTGTGTTCCTAGGTTCGTAGGTTCAGATTTGTGCACTGTAGATGAAGTTCCACTGTGAACTTACTGATGATGACAGATTTGTGAACTTACTGATGATGACAGGAGATTTGTGCACAAACTACAGTGCACAAATCTCCATGATGGATTAGGTAATGTTGCACTGTGTAGTAAGTTCCATAGATTGTATAATGCTAACACTAGTTTTAATATTACTGTAGCAGAGGTGATTGGGGGTTGTTGGGATAATGTCAAAATTAGGAGGAGGTTGGGTGATTTGGCTGAGCAGCAGTTGCAATATCTCTGTGAGGACGTGGTTCAAAGTGAGGAGAGAGATAAGTGCGTGTGGACTTTAACTACGTGTGGTGAATTTACCATTAGATCAATGTACCTGATGATCAAAGCTTTGCAAGTTAGATGTCATTTTAGAAAATTATGGTTTATTAAAGTACCTCTTAAGATTACAGTTATCTTGTGGTTGATGTTTAAGAATAGTATATTATTGACTAAGTTATTACTCAAGTCTCTCACTGGTTGGAACACTGGGATGGTTTGCAGAAGCGTGGGGGGCCTAATCAAATTACCTAATCAGATTTGTGAACTATAGTTTGTGAACTACACAGTGGAACATTACCTAATCAGATTTGTGAACTTACTGATGATGACAGGAGATTTGTGCACTGTAGTTTGTTAATCTGGACATCTTAGTAGCTAATGCATTCAGTTAACCAAAGTTTAGTTCTTGTGTAGTGTAGTTCCCTCCTCAAATTACTTGCAAGCATATTGTAACTATTTTCACTCTGTCCTGAAGGTTTTTGACTACACAATCTATGGTGACCCACACTCTGTTGGTTCACACTCATTGAGTTCGCTCGTGAAGGTATTATATGTTCACATGGTACATTATGTTTTTCAGCAGCTAATTGATGGTTTGATACATGATACATTTCATGCACAGGTGCTAGAGCTGCACTTAACTTGCTAAAATCATCCCCTTGTTCTTAGTGGTTATATAAATTCATTGATTGTCCTATGTTTTCTGTCAGGGTATTGTTCAGGAAGCTTGCTTGAGTTTGTGTCCTTTAATTTGTAAATATACAGTTCTAGCCACATTTAGGATAAGTTGTTGTATATACTGTCAGAAAGTTCAGCAAGAACAGGGCATCAACAGTGCTACTCTAGTATCTAGTTGGGGAGGGACAAATGGACAGGGACAACAAACTATTACTCTTAGGATTAACACTCCTCACATGAGATGAGAGGACTTTTTTAAATTGCTTCTTGCAGTTTTGAAAATTTAGTTTATTCGGTTACTAAAAATTCAGTTAGGTACACAAATTTCAGAACTTTTGTTTGCTGTAACATATTGATGTGCTTTGTAAAACTTGTTCATGTACTGAACTACTAATGCCTTGTGATGCTCTGAATTACTTGTGATGCCTCTGAATTACTTGTGAGACGCCGATGCTGCTTGAGGCCCTTGAGAGGCCCTTCGTGTCGTGATGATTTTGAAGGTACCCCGAGAGGCCCTTGAGTTTGCCGGAATGTCGATTAACTTCCGTTCTGGCAAATTCGGGTACTCCATATGTCCTATTTTCAGCAAAGGTCATGCTGAAATTTTCCGTGAATTTTAGCATGACTTTGCTAAAAATCGGACATATGAGGTACTTGCTACTAATTGTAACATCCCAAAATTCTAAATTTTGGAATGTTATAATAAATAGATAGATTTGATTGATTGTTTGATTGATTGTCTGAAAGTGAGTGAATTCGAAACTTTTGAAAGTTAAATGAGAGGGAATAAAAGGACTTTCCAAACTTTCATATTTGCTTTTATGATCTCCATGAATTCAAATTCTTTTCAACACAAAACCCTAGAGAGAAGATGACATGACTTCTTCCATTTAAAATGAAAAGGGTGTTTGAAAAATATTTGAATTCCATTGGGAAATATTTTCCACTTCAGAAACTTTATGCAACTCAATGATTTTCACGAGAGAAGATAAAATGACTTCTTCAAATTCTGAAATATGAGTTGGGAGTTTCAAAGGATCAATTTCAAGTCCTTTTGGAATTAATTTTCAATTTGGATTTATTTGAGTTTTATTCAAATTATTTTTCTCCAAAAATAAAATATATGGAAATTAGGGTAACATGATTCCCTACATTAGAAAATTGGAGAAAAATTAATTTGAAATCATTTTGGTATTTTTAAAATGATTTTTTGTTGGATTTTAATAGACCAGTAGCACTCTTTGAATTATTAGAATTTGTGTGTATTTTATTTAGTGCTAGAAAAATGTTCATGTCGTAGAAAATCTTTTTCTGAAAATTCTGATATATAATATGCCTATATAAAGTTTTATTTTTATTTTTGTTTTTTTTGTTTATCTCATTCTGTTTAAAAAAAAAACTGCGCGCGCGCCTGAAGCTAACTGTCGCCCACGTGCGCATCAAAGTACCAGCGGGCGCCCTAATTTTTTTTCTTTATCCTATATGGGCCAGGCCCAGCCAGCCTTTTCAGTTTTTTTTCTTTTTCTTTCTTAGGCCGAATTTTTTTTTAAAAAAAAACTGCACCGCGCACGCTGCGGCCGGTCGAAGGCCTTTAGGCCCATCGCCTCTTTTTCTTCTCTGTTTCGTATATTTTCATCTATGTTTAGTCCCACATTGCCTAGCCTTTGACCCCTAAGCCTCTTTTCCACCAATAAATATAGACTCATAGAGCGTTCAAAAATCATCCAATTCGGGTTAAATCAATATTTTGGTTTGACTAGATTTAGTTAAGAAAAATATATTTTTTCTCTCCGGCGCGACTTCTGGAAGTTGTCTCCACTCTCCAAAGTTGTCTTTTCTCTGCCTTATAAAGGTATCTTTCTTTATTTTTTTCTTCTTCTTATACTTCCGTAGTTTATTATTTTTAGACTAATACGATAGAATAATTAGATTATCAATTAGTCTACGTATTTATACATTAGACCCTAGCCTGTATCTATTTTTTTCTTCTTCCGTAAAACAGCTTGGCCCTGATTTTTCAAATAGCCAGAACTTTTTACTCGTTTGCCCAAATCCAACGAAACCAACGCCCACTTCTTCGTTATGATGTCCTCTATCCAGAATTCCAACCCAAACATGTTTTTGAAAATTTTAAAATTTGAATTAAATCAGATTTGAATTCAAACTTTTTTTGATCATATCTTTTTATCCGTAACTCCGTTTGAGTTGATTGTTTTTGCAAATCGAAGCTCTTGACCTAAACATACTAATAAGGCCAAATTCACATAATTTTGGTACTGTTAGAAATTGTTTTATGTTGCAAGAGTTATTTTCTTGGTTTTGATGTTTCCGAATCGTCTTCTTCGTTCTTACCGATCTTTTGAGTGATTGCTTATGTGTGGTTACTATTGTCTGCTTACGGTAGATTGACCGTAGTGTGACGAGTAGAACTATCAAGAGTTTTGAGTGCGAATCATCTTCATCAACATTGCAGGCAAGTTCACACTTTGATCATACCTTTTCTACAACCCAGTTTTATTGCATTAGATCAATCCTCACACATTGCATGCTTAGGATCTAATTAAACTGTGGGATGGGAAGTAGATGAGGTAGTGCCTATTACCTGTTTATTATCAAACCTTTGGGATTTACTTCTATGTTTGCTTATTATGCCATGCTATGCTAGTAGACGTGGATTGGGTGAGTGATATCCATGACAGATGTGAGATTGTTAATTAATGGTTTATCTAAGGTGGCAACTTAAACACACATCTGGGTGGATTGAGGCACCTGGGGTTTCCAGGACTTGCCTGTTTTTCTTTTGGGACCGCCACCCAGGCTCAAAGGGATCATGAGATTATTCATACTAGAAACTTCCGTGTGCAGCCACAAGCCATTATGGGCTCTGGCATAGTTGATTAAGTCGTGCGAACTCTTACGGGTAGACTAGCAGATGTAGGGGAAAGTAGGTGTACCGGTCTACCCACATGTAAGGTGCTAGCGCTTCTGAAAGACTATGTCTCGGTCATCCGTTTCTCAAACATCATGCAGTGCGAGAAATCCAACGGAGGCGATCGAGTCTTGTGGGGAAAAGTGCGCAAACCTCTGCAGAGTGTATAAACTAATCATGATTAGCCGTGTCCCCGGTTATGGACATCTTGAGTATCTAGTACTTGGATATCATGTGAATCTCATCACATTACATGAAATGAATATTGTTGGGTTTAATGATGTTACTTAATTGGGATTGAGAATGCTGTCAACCATTCTCAATGTTCAACAACCACCTTGATAGTTAAATAAATTTATTCCTTTGCAGTAGGGAAAAATTGGCTTTACGCAAAAACCTTATAACCATAGAGCTTTTCCACCAGCCAAATATGGATGTAGTGATAGCCTTTATTCATCATTCTCTATGGTGTGAATTTGCCAGTACATTCAATGTACTGAGCCGTTTCGGGCTGCAACGTCTCATGTTGCAGGATTATCTTACGACGAGTAAGTGATACGTTAGGGTTACGGATTCTACACTCAACTTTGCCGTTGGTGTTGATGGGAATCCACAACCTTGTTGCTTCCGCTATATGGATTGAGGTAATAGTATTTACGTTACTTTATACATGTGATTTACCTCTGTTATAAATCCTTCGAGTATTGTGTGTGTCAGCATACCGATCCAGGGATGACACTTAAGCACAGAGACTTGATCCATTCGGGTCAGGTCGCTACACTAATGCATGGGCCGGGGTATCTTAGTACTTAATTAAGTAGGATCAACTGCCCCTTTATTCTTGCTGTATTAAACCATAGGTGGCAATAGAGCCAAGTGATTAGTGCCAAGTGATTAGGCCCAACCTAGGGTGCCTCGGCATCGATAAACCCTAAATGATGAAAACTTAACTTGGCTGCCCCGAATGCCTCGGCGTCGACAAACCCTAAACGATGTACGCTTAGGCTTTTAGGGTGCCTCGGCGTCGACAAACCCTAAATGATGAAAGCTTAGGCTTTTAGGGTGCCTCGGTGTCGACAAACCCTAAATGATGAGACCATGATCTTGTTCCTTGACAATAACCAACTTTTTGACCAAACTTTTTTCCTATTTAGAGCGAAACATGGCTCACAACGATGAGGCCGGTGGTTCGGGCGGCAAGCAATTCTGGGAGCTGTCCGAGGAGATGGAGGAACAACCTCACCGCTATGAGGATGCCGCGGAAGACACGGATCCTGATTACACAACCCCTAGTGGCGTCGGGGATGACACCACTGATGGTGCCGCCGAGGATGCCACCACTGATGATGGCGGCACACACACAGATGGCAGCCAACCGAAGAAGCAAAAGAAGGACCGGCGCCCGAATGCGCTCCGCACTGTCAAGAAGGAATTCACTCAAGTGGACTCCGACGGGAATCCAACGGAGCCCAAACATATAGTCAAGGGGTACTCGGTTCAGCTCGGGTGCATTCTCCAGAGCACCATCTCGATCAACACCGAGAACCTTAGGCATAAGTACCGAGGGAATTTGCGCAACCTCCTCTTCACGAAGCTGCACGAACGATACAAGTTCCCCGCCGAATTTGAAAACACACGCCTCTGAGGGAATAAAGTGAACAGTGCCGCCCTCACGAAGATGAGCACGGCCCTGTCTACTTGGAAAAGCGCGGTGAAGAGAATGATTGATAAAGGTGATAGTTATGAGAAGATCAAGGCGAAATATCCTTTGATGAGCGAAGATGAGTACAAGGAGTTCAAGATCAAGAGCGAGAGCAGTGCAACCTCCGCATCAAGTCAGTGGGGGAAAGAAATGCGGGAGTTGAACTTAGGGGAACACAAACTCGGTCCCGGCGGTTACAGAGTGGCGGAGCCTATATGGGACAAGGAGGACGCGGAGCGTGCCGAGCAAGGCCTACCGCCCCGCTTCGAGAAATACAGCGGTGACAAGCAGACCAGGAACTATGTCAGGGCCCGGTACAAGGAGGACCCGATAACAAAGGAGCTTACCACGGATCCAAAGACCAGGGCGCTTGAGCTTCTTCTGGTAAGGAATACACCCCCGCGTAATTAGCTCCATATGGTTGCACTCTAATTAATCCCCAATATTTCTAAATGGTTCACGTTCCTTTCGCAGGACATTGAAAGCAGTAGCGCGGGGTCGTCTAAGACCTCCCCTTTCGACACCCCTTTAAATAGGGCGTTGAACGTAATGAAAAACAAGGATAAGCTCACTAAACCGACGTCAGCTGGTCGTGTGGCCGGCAAAGGCTTGTCCACAAAATGGGGGTCATACTATACCGCTAGTGTGCGGAAGGAGAAAAAGACCAGCTCGGAAAGCCAGACGCGCGAGGTTGAAGAACTCAAGGCACAAGTGGCGCGGATTCCGGAGCTTGTCCAAGAGCAAGTGCAACAACAACTTGGAACGACGCTCAACGCCATGGTGCCTACGTTGATTCATAGGCTGACGACGTGGATTGCGGGCGGCCAACAGGGGCCTCCACCGGTTCCCAGCTTCACGGCCAGCAACTCGCACAGCGCGCAGGCGGCTCCATTGGTGTCTCCGGCGGCGGCGCCATTGGTGTCTCCGGCGGAGGCGGTATTCGTGTCTCCGGCGCCGGCACGGGCATTGGAGCTTAATGCACCCGGGTGTACGCCGGCCGGCACCTCGCCAGCAAGCGCCCCCTCCGTCAGTTGCACGCCTGCCGTTGGCGGTGCCTCGACATTAGCCGAGCTCGACGGCATCACGGTAACTAAGCCTCTCGGCCGATGACTTCATCTCCTTGCCTTTGACTGGGCATCCCTGACGCCCTGTACATGTTTTCGCAGGGCACCGCCGACGTTCCTTGCACTCTTCTGCACTTCGTGGGCGCCGAGTTGGTCAATGTCGCCAAGGGCAGAATCGTTCAACCGGGCAACCCCATGTTCCATGGTAATCCGATGCCACCCACAATGTATAGGGTTCAAGTGGTTCGGGTGCTGCCAGGCTGGACGAGCTGTTACCTCCGATTCGACCCGCTGGGGCCGACGAAGAAGATGAGATGACCCTCAGCACCTGCGTAAACTGGCCCCTGCTTTGGCCGAAGAGCCAGATTCGTTTGGGGGCGGGGGACACCATACCACAGACAAGACCGCCAGTCGTGCCGGCGCCAAGCCATGGCAAGAACGCCGCAACGCTACCGGACCTGCCGGACATCCCTATGGCATAGGATCCGTACAGCCCTATGGCACAGGATCCGAACGGCGACGACAACGACGACGGTACATTTACCAAAGTTGATAAGTACTTTGCCGAACATGGGTACACTGATGAGTTCCGCGGGCCTCTTTCTCAAGAATCCAACCAAGATGACCGCGATCTAGCTGGTACGACGGAGAAATCCAATTGCAACAGGCGTCGTCTGGCGTTCAGTTCTCAGGACACGCCTCCAGCTCCCGCCTTCACCGAGCCTCAGATAGCTGAGGTGCGAAATATTATCAGCCCCAACACGCTCAAGAAGGCGGTCTGTGAGCAGAACTCGGTCCCATTACAGGAGATCAAGAAGAAGGGACGGAAACGAAATACTAACAAGGGCGCCGGTGCGAGCCAGCCGGCACCGAGTTCGATCCGTGCTCAGGACGGGCCACCTTCACCTAAGGATATCTCAAGGAGGGTGCATGTGGCGGGTAGGGCGATGCTACCGCCAAATATGCTGAATGCTGCAACCGGTGCTATGCGGAGTCTGCACGACAGTGTTCTTTCTTTGGAGAAGCGGCGTCTTAGAGAGAAGGATGTGGCATACCCGGTTTTCGTGGCCAAGGTGCCAGAGGGCAAGGGCTTTGTGGATGGCGACATCGGGGGTACGATCGTCCTGCGGTTTGATGACATCTTTGCTATGTTTAACCTTCATCCGCTGCACTACACCTTCGTTCGGCTGTTTTCGCTGAGTATGGAGATGCGGATCATTAGAGACAAGACCCCGGACATCGTGATAGTCGACCCCTTCTACATGCGTGCCAAGCACTTGAGCAGCGCTGGGGACCGCCAAGTTGAGAGTTCACGCCTCGAAGGCGTCATTCTAGCAAACCCAGATAAGGATAACTTCCTTGTGCCTTACTTTCCCGAGTAAGTCATCCCTTAACCGCCCCGTAACATATGATTTCTTAGATTTCGATCGTTCTTTTTTTTCTTCTAACATTCCGTGTTCTGTGCAGTGACACACATTGCACACTCATCCTCTTAAGACCGAAATATTCCATGGCCACGTATTTAGACCCGAACCGTAACTCCAAGATAGACTACACAAATGTCAAGAAAGTTCTTGATGATGTTCTCCCCGCCTACGCCAAATCTGGAGGCACCTTCACCAGGGCAGTTCATAAGTACGGCAAGCACATGTTCTCACACAATACGAAGTTCTGCTGCGTCAAGCAGCCGCCTGGCGGTCAGAAGGATGCCTACTACGCCCTCCATCACATGCGGGCGATCGTAAGGGACCATCATCAACTTCTGCTACCAGATAATCTCAAAGATTGGGCCGCGAGCTTGTCGGCAGTCCAGGACGCGGACCTCAGACAAGAATTCTTTCGTATCCAGTCGGAGTTTGCGGACATCATCCATCAAGATGTCCTTCATACCTCGGGGCAGTTCTTCCTCAGATATCAACCGTCCAACAGTGAAATAGATGAAATGCTACAAATGCAGGGTGACAACGACCGCGATTTCATGAGCATCACGACAGACGACAGCTTCATCCACGTTCCTGTCCGATGAGTCGAGTCGAAAGTAGTGATGTGTAGTTCTGAAACATTGATTGGCTCATGTTGTAATTATACTTTAATGAATTCGTATGTCTCTTTGGTTTGGACAGTCGTTCAACTTAGATGTAATCGATGCTATTTATTAGTAGGACCATGAATCGTTCTATTAATGTCTTGCTTTTCTCTTCCGATCCTTTTGTTGCATACTTACATATTGCTTATGTATTGTCTTTTGTTTGGCTTGTGCATAGATATGCCGTCGTATGTCGTGTACAAGGGTAAGGTTCCCAGAGTCTACGACGACTGGGAGGAGTGTCGGAGACAGGTTCACCATTTCAGGGGTAACAGTTACAAAGGGTACACCACTAGGGCGGAGGCCGAATGTAGATACACCCGCTATCTAGAGGGAGAGAGGAGGGAGCGTTGGAGGAACCGGATGAAGACCAGTTTGATCGCGATGATGCTCATCGTGATGACCACAACTCTCTTCTATGTGATGGTAGTTTAGATGATCGATATCGACTTGTAATGTGAAGGCAAAATCGATACTCGCGGTCTTGAGACTTGTAATGTTTTATCTTTGTTCGGTCTTTTGAATTCGGAGACTAATATGATGAATTGTATTCGGAGACTAATCTTCTATTGTATTCGATGAATCTGATGTTGCTGTGTGCTGCTGTCTATATTCTGTCCAATAATATATTTTGTAACCTGTGCAAAAATCAGAAAAGCAAAAAAAACCTAATATTCATACTAATGGCGCACCACACAAGACACTAATGGCGCACTGTGATCATCACACTAATGGCGCATTAACTGCTGGTGCACCATTAGAATGCCAAAGCACATGGGTACATATGGCCCCCTGGGAGGCATTCTAATGGCGCACTGCAGGCTATACTAATGGCGCACTATGCAGTGCGCCATTCGAACACCAGATACTAATGGCGCACCGGTGGTGTGCCATTAGAATTTAATTCTAATGGCGTGATGCCAGTGGCGCACCGGTAGTGCGCCATTAGAAGGCAAATTCGGTGCGCCACTAGCATGCCTTTTCCTAGTAGTGATAGTCCTCGATAATATTGTAGTGGTGCTTAGGTGAAGCCCTGCGATAGTAGAACATCAAGATCGTCACCACGCCGTCGTGCTGACGGAACTCTTCCCCGACACTTTGTTGGATCAGAGTCCGGGGATCGTCATCGAGCTGAATGTGTGCTAGAACTCGGAGGTGCTGTAGTTTCCGTGCTTGATCGGTCGGGCCGTGAAGACGTACGACTACATCAACCGCATTGTCATAACGCTTCCGCTGTCGGTCTACGAGGGTACGTAGATTACACTCTCCCCTCTCGTTGCTATGCATCACCATGATCTTGCGTGTGCGTAGGATTTTTTTTTGAAATTACTACGTTCCCCAACACAGGGGGGTGGACGTGCCCTGGACCCTCGTGGCCAGGTGCTTGCTTCCCCTGTTGTGTTCTCAGTGCCAGATATTCTCAAATATTCCAGAAAAAATCATATTTAAATTTCAGGGCATTTGGAGAAATTTTATTTTCGGGGTATTTTTTATTGCATGGATAATTCAGAAAACAAACAAAAAAAACTATTTTTGCCTTATTTCATATGAATAACAGAAAGTAGAAAGAGGGTATAGAGAGTTGTGTTTTCTAAGTTCATCCATCTCATGCTCATCAAAAGGAATCCACTAACAAGGTTGATCAGGTCTTGTTAACAAAATCATTCCGATTAACATGGAACCGGAGAATTTTTGAATGACACTAGGTTACCTCAACGGGGATATGCATGTCCCCAACAATAAGAATATCATATTTCTTCTTGATAGTAGGAAGAGGAAATTCAAAACCTCCAATAGTAATATTTGAAAATTTTCCAATAGAATTGATACTGTGGCCTTGAGGTTGTTTCCTCGGAAAGTGTACCATATGCTCATTACCATTAACATGAAAAGTGACATTTTCTTTGGTGCAATCAATAAAAGCCCCTGCAGTATTCAAAAAGGGTCTTCTGAGAATAATAGACATACTATCGTCCTCGGGAATATCAAGAATAACAAAGTCTGTTAAAATAGTAATGTTTGCAACCACAACAGGCACATCCTCACAAATACCGACAGGTATAGCAGTTGATTTATTAGCCATTTGCAAAGATATTTCAGTAGGTGTCAACTTATTCAAATCAAGTCTACGATTTAAAGAGAGAGGCATAACACTAACACTGGCTCCAAGATCACATAAAGCAGTTTTAACATAGTTTCTTTTAATGGAGCATGGTATAGTTGGTACTCCTGGATCTCCAAGTTTCTTTGGTATTCCACCCTTAAAAGTATAATTAGCAAGCATGGTGGAAATTTCAGCTTCTGGTATGTTTCTTTTATTAGTAACAATATCTTTCATGTACTTAGCATAAGGATTCATTTTAAGCATATCAGTCAAACGCATACGCAAAAAGATAGGTCTAATCATTTCAGCAAAGCGCTCAAAATCCTCATCATACTTTTTCTTGGATGGTTTAGGAGGAAAGGGCATGGGTTTCTGAACCCATGGTTCTCTTTCTTTACCGTGCTTCCTAGCAACAAAGTCTCTCTTATCATAACGTTGATTCTTTGATTGTGGGTTATCAAGATCAACAACAGGTTCAATCTCTACACCATTGTCATTGCTAGGTTGAGCATCAACATGAACATCATTATTAACATTATCACTAGTTTCATGCTTGATAATCCCCAAGTGCCAGGAATCATCGTAGCAATTTCCAAAGGTGGAAGTGATAAGTATGGAGTGTTGAACCCACAAGGAGCTAAAGGTAAGATCAATATTCTCTCAAACCCTATATGCCACTGATACGACTCTACGTACAACGAACGTTTGCTTCCAACTAGCAACGAGAAATAAAACTAGGTTGTGGGTATGAAGAGGATAACTTTGTATGATATCAAAGAGCTAAAATATAAAAGTAGGTGCTGTTATCATGAAGTTAGAATATATTACTAAATATTATAAATAGCGAGTGTGCAATAGTGGTTGATCGGTGTGCGGAATTGTCCTAGGAAATCGTTAACAAGACCGGTAATGACTATTGCAGTTTCATATGAGGGAGAGGCATAAGCTAACATACTTTCTCTACTTGGATCATATGCACATTATGATTGGAACTCTAGCAAGCATCCACAACTACTAAAGATCATTAAGGTAAAACCCAACCATAGCATTAAAGCATCAAGTCCTCTTTATTTCCATACGCAACAACCCCCTTACTCGGGTTTGTGTTTTACTCACTCACCAATCTACTATAAGCGAATCATGAACGTATTGCAACACCCTACAACGGGAACCCCTCACACTTGCGCGACACGGAGGGCACCATAGGACAGCATCAAAGTAAAACATACAACTCACACCAATCTAGATCATCAATCAACCCAAAGACAAAAGATATCTACTCAAAACATCATAGGATGGCAACACATCATTGGATCATAATATGTGGCATAAAGCACCATGTTCAAGTAGTAGGGATTAAAGCGGGGTGCGGGAGAGTGGACCGCGTAAAAGAGATGAGGGTGATGATGATGGTGATGTTGATGAAGACGATCACCGCAGCGATGATTCCCCTCCCGATGGCACTCTGGTGCCACCGAGAGAGAGGAGGAGAGGTTCTCCCCCTTGTGCTTCCTCCTCCATGGCCTCCCCCTAGATGGGGAGAGGTTCTCCCTCTGGTCCTTGGCCTTCATGGTGATGATGGCCCCTCCGGGATCCTCCTCCATGCCCACCAGTGATGACCGCCCCCTCCGGCAGGGTGCCAGAGAGGGCCTACAATGGTTTTCGGTGGCTATGGAGGCTTCTGGCGGCGGAACTCCCGATCTAGGTTAATTTTCCGAGGTTTCTGCATTTATAGGAATTTTTGGCGTCGGTCTCACGTGAAGGAGGTGCCCGAGGCGTCCACGAGGCAGGACCACACGCCTGGGGGGGGGGGGCGCCCCCACCCTCGTGGATGCCCCGGGACTCTCCTGGCCCAACTCTTTTACTCCGGGGTCTTTTTTTGGTCCATAAAAAATCTTCAAAAATTGGCACGTCAATTGGACTCCGTTTGATATTCCTTTTCTGTAAAACTCAAAAACAAGGAAAAAACAGAAACTGGCACTGGCACTAGGTTAATAGGTTAGTCCCAAAAATCATATAAAATATCATATAAATGCATATAAAACATCCAAGGTTGATAATATAATAGCATGAATACTTCATAAATTATAGATACGTTGGAGACGTATCAACATCCCCAAGCTTAATTCCTGCTCGTCCTCGAGTAGGTAAATGATAAAAGAAATAATTTATGAAGTGTGAATACTAGCAAGTGCATAAGTTTCATCAATGATAGTTTCAATCACTTTTTATAACATCATTATATATCATAACAGTAGCTCATCTTCATAAAACTTTTCATGATCAAGTAACAAGCTATTCACATGTCAAAGTATAGATCATAAACTTTCTTGAAACTAACAAACTATATTCTCAGTCATCAAACAATTGCAATTCATCTTATTTTCAGGAAGGGTCTAGGTCAAAGCTTTGGTTTAGCAAACTCCACATACTCAACTATCATTTAATCTTTCACAATTTCTAACACTCACGTGATATTTATGGGTTCAAAGTTTTAAATTGGACACAGAGAAAGATAGGGGCCTATAGATTCGCCTCCCAACCTTTTACCTCAAGGGTAATGTCAACAATAATAGTTCATGATAACTTACATCCAATTCGATATATATATATATATCAGAATCTTTCCAACACAATGTGCTTGCCAAAGGATAAAATGTAAAAAGGAAAGGCGAAGATCACCATGACTCTTGCATAAGGTAGAAGATAAAAGTAAAAGATAGGCCCTTCGCAGAGGGAAGCAGAGGTTGTCATGCGCTTTTATGGTTGGATGCACAAAATCTTAATGCAAAAGAACGTCACTTTATATTGCCACTTGTGATATGGACCTTTATTATGCAGTCCATCGCTTTTATTTCTTCCACATCACAAGATCGTATAAAGCTTATTTTCTCCACATTAATAGATCATACATATTTAGAGGGCAATTTTTATTGCATGCACCTATGACAACTTGAATGATCTTACTCAATCCATAGGTAGGTATGGTGGACTCTCATGGCAAAACTGGTTTAAGGAATGTTTGGAAGAACAAGTAGCATCTCTAATTGGTGCAAAGAATTTGGCTAGCATGAGGGGGAAAAGCAAGCTCAACATGTTGGATGACCCAAGACAATATACTTTATTTCGGATATAAGAAAACATAACCCATTGCGTTGTCTTCCTTGTCCGACATCAACCTTTTAGCATGTCATATTTTAATGAGTGCTCACAATTACAAAAGATGTCCAAGATAGTATATTTATATGTGAAATCTCTCTTCCTTCAATATTCTTTCATGAATTGTTCAAGTGACCAATTCTACGTTTGCTAACTTTCAATAAGTTTACTAACTATACTTATTCTATGTGAAGTCATTACTCCCCATGGTATAAGGATATGAAACATATATAAATTGAGATTTATGATATTCAATTCATTCAACCATTTACTCATAGGATATATGTGAAGCACGTGAGTAATGACAAACTACCCCAAAAAGATATGAGTGAAGGACACTGAGTAGTCAAATAATTAACTAGCCATGGGAGGATTCTTTTTCATTTAAGATTTCAGATCCAATGATTTTATTCAAACAGCAAGTAAAATTGAAAATACGCTCCAAGCAAAACACATATCATGTGACAAATAAAAATATAGCTTCGAGTAAGGTATACCGATAGTTTTGAAGACGAAAGAGGGGATGCCTTCCGGGGCATCCCCAAGCTTAGGCGCTTGAGTCTTCCTTGAATATTACCTTGGGGTGCCTTGGGCATCCCCAAGCTTAGGGTCTTTCCACTCCTTATTCTCCTCATATCGATATCTCACCCAAAGCTTGAAAACTTCAATCACACAAAACTTAACGGAACTTCGTGAGATAGGTTAGTATGATAAAGAGTAAACCATTCACCTTGGTACTGTAAAAGACAAAGATCATAATTGTTCTCACACAATGCCTACTGTACCATATCATTTCTATAATTTATATTGAGGAATATAAGTTATAGAAACTAGAAAACAAGCAAACTATGCAATGAAAACAGAATCTGTCAGAAACAGAACAGTCTGTAATGATCTGAACACTAACCATACTTCTGCTACTCAAAAAATTATGACATAAATTGTTGTACGTGAGGAATTTGTCTATTAATCTTCTGCAAAAAGAATCAACACCAAAGCACTCTTCTGTAAAAAATGGCAGCTAATCTCGTGAGCGCAAAGTTTCTGTTTTTTACAGCAAGATCACATTAACTTTCACCCAAGTCTTCCCAAAGGTCTTACTTGGCACTTTATTGAAACCAAAGCTATAAAACATGATTACTACAGTAGCTTATAATCATGTAAACACACAAAAACAGTAAGGGTAAATATTGGGTTGTCTCCCAACACGCACTTTTCTTTAATGCCTTTTAGCTAGGCATGATGATTTCAGTGATGCATACATGAAAGATAAGACTTGAACATAAAGATAGCATCATGAAGAATATGACTATCACATTTAAACCTAACCCACTTCCTATTCCTAGGGATTTTCTGAGCACACAATTTATGGGAACAAGAATCAACTAGCATAGGAAGGAAAAAACAAGTATAACTTCAAAACTTTAAGCACATAGAGAGAAAACTTGATATTATTGCACTCCTACAAGCATGTATTCCTCCCTCATAATAATTTTCAGTAGCATCATGAATGATTTCAAAAATATAACCATCACATAAAGCATTCTTTTCATGATCTACAAGCATAGAAATTTTTCTACTCTCCACATAAGCAAAGTTCTTCTCATTCGGAATAGCGGGATCACTAGTTCCTAGAGTTGACACTCTTCCAAACCCGCTTTAGATGATAGTATTATTCATACTCCAAAAGATATAAGTGAAGTTCATGGAGATTTCTACAATTAATATAAACTAACCAATGTCCAAGCTCAAAATGTATAAGTGAAGCACATGAAGCATTCTATAAAACCATACTCAAAAGATTTAAGTGAAGCACAAAGAGCAATTCTATAAGATCATACTTAAAAGATATAAGTTAAGCACATGAAGCATTCTATAAATCAATGAAGGTATATCTCATACTAGAATGGTTCATAAAGGAAGAACAAAAAAAACAAAGAACACAAATCATGTGAACAAAACAAAAACCGAGGTATACCGATAATTGTTGAAGAAGAAAGATGGGATACCAACCGGGGCATCCCCAAGCTTAGATGCTTGAGTATCCTTAGAATATTTAATTGGGGTGCCTTGGGAATCCCCAATCTTGAGCTCTTGCCTCTCTTTATTCTTCTCACATCGGTAACTCCTCGTTCTTCGAACACTTCATCCACAAAAAACTTAACAAAAACTTTGTGAGATCTATTAGTATAATAAAGCAAATCACTACCTGTAGGTACTGTTGCAAACTCATTCCAATTTCATATTAGAACTATATCTACTGTATTCCAACTTCACCATGGTTCATACCCCCCGATACTACCCATAGATTCATCAAAATAAGCAAACAACACACGGAAAACAAAATCTGTCTAAAACAGGACAGTCTTTAGTAATCTGAAGGTTTAATAAACTTATGTATCTCCAACAATTATGAAATAAATTTGAACAATTTGAACAATTTATACAGAAGTAATTTACAAAAAGTTTCAGGCCCATTTGACCTTCCAGTAAAAAAATGTAAAATCACGCGCTACAGCCAAAGTTTCTGTTTTTGTTCTGCACATAGTAAACAAGCAATCTAATCATCCTAAAACCAAATCTTGGCACATTATTTTAATAATACAATGGATATATATATATATATATATAAGGGGATAATTATTTACAGAGAAACTTCCATGAAAAATTCTACATTGTTTCCGTGAGCATGAACACGAGTGCTCAAGGTCGACCCTCACTTCTTCAATGCATAACTTTTCAATCACTTCTCTTTTTGAAAAACTTTTTAGGCATGAGAGGCAAGTAATTTTTTTTGGTATTTTCATTCTTTTAATTTTTTTTGTATGTTTCACCCACAAATAAACAGAAACAAAAAGGAAAAACAAAATCTACTTAGTAAAGAAAGCAAACAAGCACACACGAGAATATCAACCCCATCCTATTGCTCCCCGGCAACGGTGCCACAAAAGAGCTTGATAATCCCCAAGTGCAAGGAATCATCGTAGCAATTTACAAAGGTGGAAGTGATAAGTATGGAGTGTCGAACCCACAAGGAGCTAAAGGTAAGTTCAATATTCTCTCAAGCCCTATCTTCCACTGATACGACTCTACATACACCGAACGTTTGCTTCCAACTAGCAACGAGAAATAAAACTAGGTTGTGGGTATGAAGAGATAACTTTGTATGATATCAGAGAGCTAAAATATAAAAGTAGGTGCTATTATCATGAAGTTAGAATATATTACTAAATATTATAAATAGCGAGTGTGGAATAATGGTGGATCGGTGTGCGGAATTGTCCTAGACAACCGTTAACAAGACCGGTAATCACTTTTGCAGTTTCATATGAGGGAGAGGCATAAGCTAATATACTTTCTCTAGTTGGATCATATGCACTTATGATTGGAACTCTAGCAAGCATCCGCAACTACTAAAGATCATTAAGGTAAAACCCAACTATAGCATTAAAGCATCAAGTCCTCTTTATTTCCATACGCAACAACCCCCTTACTCGGGTTTGTGTTTTAGTCACTCACCAACCCACTATAAGCAAATCATGAACGTATTGCAACACCCTACAGCGGGAACCCCTCACGCTTGCGCGACACGGAGGGCACCATAGGACAGCATCAAAGTAAAACATACAACTCATACCAATCTAGATCATCAATCAACCCAAAGACAAAAGATATCTACTCAAAACATCATATGATGGCAACACATCATTGGATCATAATATGTGGCATAAAGCACCATGTTCAAGTAGGGATTACAGGTGGGTGCGGGAGAGTGGACCGCGTAAAAGAGATGAGGGTGATGATGATGATGGTGATGTTGATGAAGACGATCACCGCGGCGATGGTTCCCCTCCCGATGGCACTCCGGTGCCACCGAGAGAGAGGAGGAGAGGTTCTCCCCCTTGTGCTTCCTCCTCCATGGCCTCCCCCTAGATGGGGAGAGGTTCTCCCTCTGGTCCTTGGACTTCATGGTGATGATGGCCCCTCCGGGATCCTCCTCCATGCCCTCCGGTGATGACGGCCCCCTCCGGCAGGGTGCCAGAGAGGGCCGAGATTGGTTTTCGGTGGCTATGGAGGCTTCTGGCAGCGGAACTCCTGATCTAGGTTAATTTTCCAAGGTTTCTGTATTTATAGGAATTTTTGGAGTCGGTCTCACGTCAAGGAGGTGCCCGAGGCGTCCACGAGGCAGGACCACACGCCTGGGGGGGGGGGGGGGGGGTGGGCGCGCCCCACCCTCGTGGATGCCCCGGGACTCTCCTGGCCCAACTCTATTACTCCGGGGTCTTCTTTTGGTCCATAAAAAATCGTCAAAAATTGGCACGTCAATTGGACTCCGTTTGATATTCCTTTTCTGTAGAACTCAAAAACAAGGAAAAAAACAGAAACTGGCACTGGGCACTAGGTTAATAGGTTAGTCCCAAAAATCATATAAAATAGCATATAAATGCATATAAAACATCCAAGGTTGATAATATAATAGCATGAATACTTCATAAATTATAGATACATTGGAGACGTATCAATGCTCATTACCAGATTGTGTTTCAGCATCAGAATAGAAATATCATTGGGATTATCAGGTGTGTCATCAACAGGTTCACTAGAAGCATGCAAAGTCCTATCATTTTTCTTTTTCTTCCTCTTAGAAGGACTAGGTGCATCAATATTATTTCTCTGAGAATCTTAATTCTATTAGGATGGCCTTCACGATACAAAGGTTCCTTAGTCATTTTACCACATATAGTCATAACTCTAACAACATAGTCATTATTTTTACTATTCAATTCATTGAGCAAATCATTCTGAGATTTAAGTACTTGTTCTACTTGAGTGGTAACCATAGAAGCATGTTTACTAATAAGTTTTAGTTCACCTTTAACATTAGCCATATAATCACTCAAGTGTTCAATCATATAAGCATTATGTTTCAATTGTCTACCAACATAAGCATTAAAATCTTCTTGCTTAACCATAAAGTTATCAAACTCATCTAAGCATTGGCTAGCAAACTTAGTAGGAAGGGTTTCAGCTTTATCATATCTATAGAGAGAATTTACCTTTACTACCTGTGTCGGGTTATCAAGACCATGTATCTCTTCAACATGCCACTACTAGGAAAAGGCTTGCTAGTGGCACACCTGTTTTGGCTACTAATGGCACACTACAGGTCCGCCACTAGCATCACGCCTTTAGAATTTTTTACTAATGGCGCACCACAGGTGCGCCATTAGTATATACCACGGTGCGCCATTAGTATGCCTCCCAGGGGGCCATATTTACCCTTGTGCCCTGGCTTACTAATGGCGCACTAGTTGATGATGCGCCACTAGTGTGCTTTTTGCAGTGCGCCACTAAAGTGCTGAGTGGTGCGCCACTAGTATGAATATTAGGGATTTTTTTCTTTTCTGATATTTGCACCGGTTACAAAACATATTACTGCACAAAATATAGAGAGCACAACATATAAACAACAGATTTATCGAATACAATAGAAGATTAGTCTCCGAATACAATTCATCATATTAGTCTCCGAATTTAAAATACCGAATAAAGTTAGAACATTACAAGTCTCGAGACCGCGAGTAGCGAGTTTTTCTTCACATTACAAGTAGATATCAATCATCTAAACTACCATCACATAGAAGAGAGCTGCGGTCATCACGATGAGCATCATCGTGATGAAACTGGTCTTCATCCGGTTCCTCCAACGCTCCCTCCTCTCTCCCGCTAGATAGCACGCGTATCTAGCTTACGCCTCCGCCCTAGTGGTGTACCCTTTGTAACCGTTACCGCTGAAATGGTGAACCTGTCTCCGACACTCCTCCCAGTCGTCGTAGACTCCGGGAACCTTACCCTTGTATACGACATACGACGGCATCTCTATGCACTAGCCAAACAAAACGTTAGTAGCAATTCACAGACAATACATAAGCAATATATAAATATGCAACAAAAGGATCGGAAGAGAAAAGCAAGACATTAATAGCACGATCCATGGTCCTACTAATAAATAGCATCGATTACATATAAGTTGAACGACTGTCCAAACCAAAGAGACATACAAGTTAATTAAAGTTTAATTACAACATGAGCCAATCGATATTTCAGAACTACACATAGCATCACTACTTTCGAATCGACTCAGGGACCGGAGCGTGGATGAAGCCGCCGTCTATCGTGATGGTCATGAAATCGCGGGCGTTGTCAGCCTGCATTTGTAGCGTTGTTTCTATCTCACTGTTGGACGGTAGATATCTGAGGTATAACTACCCCGAGGTACGAAGGATATCTTGATGCATGATTTCCGCAAACTTCGACTGGATGCGAAAGAATTCTTGTCTGATGTCCACATCCTGGATTGCCGACAAGCTTGCTGCCCAATCTTTGAGATTATTTGGTAGCAGAAGGTGATTATGGTCCCGTACGATCGCCCGCATGTGATGGAGGGCGTAGTAGGCATCCTTCTGACCGCCAGGCGGCTGCTTGACACAGGTGACCGTCATATTGTGGGCGAACACGTGCTTGCCGTACCTACAAATTGGCCTGGTGAAGGTGCCTCCAGATCTGGCGTAGCCGGGGAGAACATCATCAAGAACTTTCTTAATATTTTTGTAGTCTTTCTTCGACTGATGGTCCGAGTCGAAATACGTGGCCATGGAATATTTCGGGCTTAAGAGGATGAGTGTGCAATGTGTGTCACTGCTCAAAACACGGAATGTTAGAAGAAAAAGAATGATCGAAATATAAGAAATCATATGTTACGGGGCGGTGAGGGGATGACTTACTCGGTAAAGTAAGGCACGAGGAAGTTATCCTTATCTGGGTTTGCCAGAATGATGCCTTCGAGGTATGAACTCGCGACTTGCCGGTCCCCAGCGCTGCCCAAGAGCTTGGCACGCATGTAGAAGGGGTCGACCATCACGATGTCCGGGGTCTTGTCTTGTGACACCCCAAATTTTTGGCCTTGTTTTATTAATTAAAATTTTGCCAGGAAATTAAAACTTTTATTTTCTGGGCTCCCTTTTTATTTTTGAACCTTTTTCTCCCTTGTTATTATGGAGTTTTTCCCCAAAGTGAAAACTTTTCAAATATGTTTTTGGACTTGTTTAACCTCTCAAGAAAAACTCTTCTTTTATTAGTAGAACTAATTACATAATCAATTTGCTTGATTTTTATTTTCCTGAGAAATGGTTTTTCCAAGGTTACATGGCCATATTTGAACTACAACCATTTGATAAATTCATTTAAAATTCCAACCAAAATTTGGAGTTGTCATGTGATGTTTTTAAATCACTTTTATGCAAAAATATCTTTTATTCTTGTAATATTTTGAGCTCTGCATCAATTTTTCTTCTCTGGTCCAGAGTGCAATTTTTGCACTACAACCCATTTGAATATTTCTTTCTGGCCTCCACCAAAATTATGGGATGTTGGTAGTAGAATATGATTCAACTTTATGCAAAAACCCAGTGTTGTTATTTGAAAGTTTTGAGTGAATCAACCTCTCTTTCATTCTGGTCCAACTTGAGGATTTGTACTGCAACCACAGTTTTAGTTGCTCCTTTTTCCATGATTCCTTTTTCTACTCTTAGTCCTCCCTACTAAACCCCAAAGTCCAGGAGCATGCACCCATTTGAATATTTTTGGTTCATGAAATAATGCCATTTATCTCCTATCCAGAATTGTAGTTTTGCAAAACTTGCACTAACAAGTTCGTGCTTTTCACAAACTAACCTCACCACCCTCTTATTCATCTAAAGAGACCCCACTCTGGAAGTTTTGGCCACTCCAAGAAAAGCCTAGGTGCCTGTGGCATTTTGTCAAACACCTGGAGAGCATGGCTAGATTTGACATGATCTTGAATTTGCATTGTGAACTTGGTCTCCTGACCTAACCACCTTCTCCCTTGATCGCCCCACTATCCCTAACCTAGCCCTGTTTCTCGCCAGCCTCTCCCGCGACCTCTAGCGTGCTCTGGCATTGTGTCGAACACATCCCGTGCGTGCTCTGGGCGCGAGCAGAGCACGCGTTTTGCACGTGCCGCGCCCGAGCCGCCGCGTCGCGCCCCTGGTTTTGCCCTCACTTCAGAGCTGCGCCACGCGCTCCCCTTCTCACCGCAACGCAGCAAGAGCCCCTCGCCACGGCTCCGGCAAGCCAGGAGCTAGCCGCCACGGCCGCCCGACAGCCCTACTCAGGTCGGCGCCGCCCAAGCCTCTCCCGCTCGCCAGCTCGCCCCTGGAGCAGTGCCCACTCGTCCGCTAGCTCCTGCCGCCATCCCCAGCCCCGCCATGTTGCCCTACAAGCTACAGAACATCGGTCGCCGACAGCCTTATCCACCGCCGCGGAACTGACCTCGTCGCGCTATAAAAGGAGGCCCCCGAGCTCATCCAAGCACTCAGGCGACCTCAGGCCACCCCCATGGCACCCCCACAGCCAGCAATCGTCAGGGAAAGCCGTCTTCCCCAACTCCGGCCGGTTCGGCCGCCGCCACGTCCCAGCTCCATTCACCGCAACCAGAGCCCCTCCCGTCCGTCCAATGCCACCAAATGACTCCACTTCGACTTGCGGAGCCGCCCAGCTACTCAAACCCGACCGGGAGCCATCGCAGTTCAAGCGCCCAAAACTCCCGAAGCCACCGGCCGCCGCGAAGCTCGCCACTGGCGACTCCCTTCATCCCCACCTGACTGACAACCATCGGAAGGACCGCCCTCGAACCGCGGATCCATCCCCACCCTCGGTGTCTCGAACGGTGCCGCCAATCGCCGGCGAGCGTCGCCGGAGCCCCGCATCGGCTCGGACAGAGGAAGAGGAGGGAGGAGAGACTGGTCAAACCTGACCAGTGGGCCAGGCGGGCCCACTGTCAGTGACCCACGCACGGTCCACGCTGGATAAGTGGAGGCGCGTTTCCAAAATACGCCTTCGATGTGGTCAGTAATTCAAACGTTTTTCTGTTTTTTCTGTTTTATTTTAAAAACAGATTTTGACCAGAACTTTGACTGGTTATATCTTTTTAAGTATAACTCCAAATGAGTTGATTCTTTTTCCTACATCTCTCAAATTCTGTCTAGTTTATTTTAAGATTTATTTGAAAATTTTCCAAACAAATTTTTTGTACTGTTTTTGAAATATGTGTTATTTGCATATTTTTGAAAATAGGATTATTTTTGAAGAGAAGAAAGCTTTCAAAAGATTTGGAGTGCACCCTGCCTTTCCACACCATGAAGGCAAGCATCTTGAACCCTGGCAAGAATATTTTTGATATGTTGGTTGACACGTTTATAACACCACCTCATTTCGGAGAACTCGTTATTTTATGTGGTGATACGATCATTTGCATGAATGCATATTAGTGATTTTCCTTGCTGTTGGGAATGAATATACTTATGATGGTAATCATCCTCATGTGCCTTGCATGCATGCCGGAAAGGAATCCGGGAAAGCCTCTGCCTTGGGTAGGAGTGAGCTTGTCGCCAGTCCCCGTCGGGACGGTTATGTCTGGTATGGCATAGTAAGGTATAATGGGTGGTGATTTCGTCGGTTGAAATATATTTGATATACATGTCATGCAGGGAACTCATAAGCCTCCTGAGTCGGCCATAGATCGAGTCTTGTTCCGGTAACCCCCATACTTGTTTCGTACTGCCACTGGTCCCTACCGTAGGTGGGGTATGGTTCAGTAAGTTGTTAACCCTTGTCTTGGCACACACCGTACAGAGAGGCCATGGTGGAAGATATCGGTTGTAGCCGGTAGGCATGCCACCTGGTCCGGGGGCATGGGTGTATCCGGTTGGGACCGAGAGGGGGGCACCCCTTAGAGCGCGCGATAGAAATTTGATCCCATGCTACGCGAGGTTGTAGCCTCCCCACTTAGAGTTTTGCTTAACAAGTGTCATGGGTGATTCCAGACACGAGTAAAAGCTGGTGTGTGCAAGTCAGGTGTGTTTCAATTAAAAGACCGTAGACGGAATTAGTCCGATGGACTAAAGGAATCCGTTACTCGTGGGTAAAGAGTACACTCTCTGCAGAGATATTAAACCTATTCGAATAGCCGTGTCCATGGTTAAGGATTACAGTTTGGGATGGGTCAAGTGTCGGTCTTAGTGTCGGTCTTCGGAGGAGAAACCACTAAACTCGAATATTGATGATGCCATGTGATATATGATGGTTATGATTGTTATCATTATGGACTAACCGTTTGCATTGTTTGAAATAAGGAATATCCATGGGACGGTACCACCTCCTGGATATTCACTATGATTATGTTTTCATATAAGCCCCTTATGTGGCGTCGCTCAGACGCCCGACTGTGGCATGTTTGTTATTTCACTTTCATATAAGCCCTTTATGTGGTGTCGCTCAGACGCCTGACTGTGGCATGTTCGTTATTTCATTTTCATATAAGCCCTTTATGTGGCGTCGCTCAGACACCCGACTGTGGCATGCTTGTTATTTTATTTACTTTATAAGCCCCTTACGTGGTGTCGCTAAGACGCCTGACTGAGGCATGCTCACTTTTACTATCCTTCGAGACGTCGCTTCAGACATCCGATCGGTGCATTTTATTTCTATTCTGTCATTGCATATTCCGGTTGCATATAAATAACCTGCTTGCATGCAACAATATTTTATTTATGACTGACGATGTGATCATAGAATATTTCAGTGCATGTTGATCAATTATATTATACCTGTGTTCTTAATGTTTGCGAGTACATTCAAAGTACTCACTGGCTTGTCCCTGGCTATTGTCTTGGCCAGATTGCTTGCTTGGAGAGGAGTGTGGCGATGACAGCCTCGGGACCTAAGCAACGGTGATAGCAGCCTCGCGAAGATAGGAGCTAACCTGGTCAGCTGTTCCTGTGGGAAATGGAGTCCCATAGTCCGTGGTGATCCACAAACCGCTTCCGCCCTCAACCACTAGAAACCATTTGATGTACTCATAGGCCACAATGGTCTTGTACTACATATTTTGCACTTTTGCTTGGTATTTTTGTAACAAGTTGGTGCCTCATCAGCTAACAGTAATCCTGGGGCTGGTGAGCACAACAGCCCTTTTCTGGAAATTAAAGCCCGAAAAACCGGTCGTGACATGTCTCTAATGATCCACATCTCCATACTCAACGAAAATAGCCGAACGAAGGTGTAGTGCAGCGGATGAAGGTTAAACATAGCGAAGATGTCATCAAACCGCAGGACGATCATACCCCAGATGGCGCTATCGACAAAGCTCTTACCCTCTGGCACCTTGGCCACGACAACCGGGTATGCCACATCATTCTCGGAGAGACGCCGCTTCTCCAAAGAAAGAACACTGTCATGCAGACTCCGCATAGCACTGGTTGCAGCATTGAGAAGATTAGTCGGTAGCATCGGCCTACCCGCCACATGCACCCTTCTCGAGATATCCTTAGGTGAAAGTGGCCCGTCCTGAGCACGAATCGTACTCGGTGCCGGCTGGCTCGCACCCTTGTTACTCTTTCTTTTCCGTCCCTTCTTCTTCTACTGTAATGGGATCGAGTTCTGCTCACAGACCGCCTTATCCAAGTAGACAAGGCCGTGCTCATCATCATGAGGGCGGCACTGTTCACTTTATTCCCTCGGAGGCGTGTGTTTGCAAAGTCAGTGGGTAACTTGTATCGTTCGTGCAGCTTTGTGAAGAGGAGGCTGCACAAATTCCCTCGGTCCTTATGCCTTAGGTTCTCGGTGTTGATCGAGACGGTGCTCCAGAGAATGCACCCGAGCTGAACTGAGTACCCCTTGACTAATTCTTTGGGCGCCGTTGGATGCCCATCGGAATTCACTTAAGTAAATTCCTCCTTGATGGCGCAGAGCACGGTCGGGCACCGGTCCTTCCGTTGCCTCTTTGGTTGGTTGCCATCTGTGCGTGCGCTGCCATTATCAGTGGTGGTATCCTTGGCGGCACCATCAGTGGTGTCATCCCCGACACCACTAGGGGTTGTGTAGTCAGGATCGGTGTCTTCCGCGGCGTCCTCATAGCGGTGAGGTTCTTCCTCCATCTCCTGGGACAGCTCCCAGAATTGCTTGCCCGAACCGCCGGCCTCATCGTTGTGGGCCATGTTTCACTCTAAATAGGAAAAAAGTTTGGTCAAAAAGTTGGTTATTGTCAAGGAACAAGATTATGGTCTCATAATTTAGTGTTTGTCGACACCGAGGCATCCTAAAAGCTAAGCTTTTATTATTTAGGGTTTGTCGACGCCGAGGCACCCTAAAAGCCAAGGTTTTATAATTTAGGGTTTGTCGACACCGAGGCATCCTAAAAGCTAAGTTTTTATCATTTAGGGTTTATCGATGCCGAGGCACCCTAGGTTGACTGATATATATGGGTATCTTCTAATAATATACCCTATCAAGAAAAAGGAAGGAGAATTCTAAGTTGGGCCTAATCACTTGGCTCTATTGCCACGTATGGTTTAATGCAGCAAGAATAAAGGGGCAATTGATCCTACTTAATTAAGTACAAAGATACCCCGGCCCATGCATTAGTTGCAAGTACCCCATATGTCCTATTTTTAGCAAAGTCATGCTAAAATTCACGGAAAATTTCAGCATGACCTTTGTTGAAAATAGGACATGTTGAGTACCCAAATTTGCCAGAACAGAAGTTAATCGACATTCCGGCACACTCAAGGGCCTCTCGGGGTACCTACAAAATCATCACAACGCGATGGTCGGAGACAAAACCCAACAAACTAGCACCACAATGTGCCTCTACTTTCATATGGATGAAAAGGCCATAGACCATATGGTCCTCTGCTTTCATATGGACAAAAATCAGCTCAACTTATGTGAGCTTCCATTCCAGATCTAATAGGTCACCCAATAAAAAATCATCAATAGTTGAGCAAGTCTGTACCCTCAAGAATGAACATATAGCAATATCTGTTGTGCCCCCATAACATACGGAAATCAAAATCAGCTCAACTTAGATGACAATGTATATACTTTATCACATTATATAGGTGTTGCAACAACGTATATACTTTATCACATTATAAGTCCTCACACCATTGATAACCCACAAGTATAGGGGATCGCAACAGTTTTCGAGGGTAGAGTATTCAACCCAAATTTATTGATTCAGCACAAGGGGAGCCAAAGAATATTCTCAAGTATTAGCAGCTGAGTTGTCAATTCAACCACACCTGGAAACTTAATATCTGCAGTAAAGTGTTTAGTAGCAAAGTAATATGATAGTAGTGATAATGATAGCAAAAGGTAATAGTAGTAAAAGTAATATTTTTGGTATTTTGTAGTGATGATAGCAATAGCAACGGAAAAGTAAATAAGAAGAGAACAATATATGGAAAGCTCGTAGGCAATGGATCGGTGATGGAGAATTATGCCGGATGCGGTTCATCATGTAACAGTCATAACCTAGGGTGACACAGAACTAGCTCCAGTTCATTGATATAATGTAGGCATGTATTCCGAACATAGTCATACGTTCTTATGGAAAAGAACTTGCATGACATGTTTTGTCCTACCCTCCCGTGGCAGCGGGGTCCTTACGGAAACTAAGGGATATTAAGGCCTCCTTTTAATAGAGAACCGGAACAAAGCATTAACACATAGTGAATACATGAACTCCTCAAACTACGGTCATCACCGGTAAGTATCCCGATTATTGTCACTTCGTGGTTAACGGATCATAACACATAATAGGTGACTATAGGCTTGCAAGATAGGATCAAGAACACTCATATATTGATGAAAACATAATAGGTTCAGATCTGAAATCATGGCACTCGGGCCCTAGTGACAAGCATTAAGCATAGCAAAGTCATAGCAACATCAATCTCAGAACATAGTTGTCACGACCGGTTTTTCCGGGTATATATTTCCAGAAAATGGCCGTCGTGCTCACCAGCCCCAGGATTACTGTTAGCTGATGAGGCACCAACTTGATACAGAAATTCCAAGAAAAAATACAAAATATGTAGTACAAGAACATTCTGGCCTGTGAGTACAACAATTGGGTTTCTAGTGGTCGATGGCGGAAGCAGTTTGTGAGTCGTCAGTGTCTATGGGACTCCATTTCCCATAGGAACAGCTGACCAGGTCAACTCCTATCTTCGCGAGGCTGCTATCACCGTCGCTTAGTTTCCGGGGCTATCACCGCAACGCTCCTCTCCATGCAGAAATCTGGCCAAGACAACAGCCAGGGACAAGCCAGTGAGTACTTTTGAATGTACTCGCAAACATTATGAACACGGGTATAATATAATTGATCAACATACACTGAAATATTCTATGATCACATCGTCAGTCATAAATAAAATCTTGATGCATGCAAGCAGGTTATTTGTATGCAACATGAATAAGAAATAATGGAGTGGGGAATAAAATGCGCAGTCGGGCGTCTGAACGACACCACCTAAAGGGCTTATAAAGTAAATAAGTAACAAGCAATGCCACAGTCGGGCGTCTCAGCGACACCACATAAAGGGCTTAAAAAATAAATAAATAACAAGCAATGCCACAGTCGGGCGTCTCAGCAACACCACATAAAGGGCTTATAAAATAAATAAATAATAAGCAATGCCACAGTCGGGCGTCTCAGCGACACCACATAAAGGGCTTATAAAATAAATAAATAACAAGCAATGCCATAGTCGGGCGTCTCAGCGACACCACATAAAGGGCTTATAAAATAAATAAATAACAAGCAATGCCACAGTCGAGCGTCTCAGCGACACCACATAAAGGGCTTATAAAATAAATAATCACAATGAATATCCAGGAGGTAGAACCGTCCCATACTCAATGATATAAAGGGTTAGTCCATAATAATAATAATCAAAATCTTCACAAGTCAGAAGTCGCAGCCCAAGTTCTGGTTTAACAATTTCTCCTCCGAAGACCGACACTAAGACCAACACTTGACCCATCCCAGACTGTAATCCTTAACCATGGACACGGCTATTCGAATAGGTTTAATCTCTGCAGAGGGTGTACTCTTTACCCACGAGTAACGGATTCCTTTAGTCCATCGGGACTAATTCCGTCTACGGCCTTTTAGTTGAAAACACGCCTAACTTGCACACACCAGCTTAACTCATCGGTGTCTGGAATCACCCATGACACTTGTTAAGAAAAACTCTAAGTGGGGAGGCTACAACCTCGGGTAGCATGGGATCAAATTTATATCGCGCGCTCTAAGGGGTGGCCTCCCCTCTCGGTCCCAACCAGAAACACCCATGCCCCCGGACCAGGTGGCCTGCCTACCGGCTACAACCGATATCTTCCACCAGGGCCTCTCTGTACGGTGTGTGCTTGAAAGGGGTTGACGACTTACTGAACCGTACCCTACCTGCGGCAGGGACAAGTGGTAGTACAAAACATGTATGGGGGTTACTGGAACAAGACTCGATCTACGGTCGACTCAGGAGGTTTATAAATTCCCTGCATGACATGTATAACAAATATATTTCAACCAACAAAATCACCACTCCATATACCTTACCATGCCATACCGGACATAACCGTCCCGACGAAGACCGGCGATAAGCTCATGCCTAACCAAGGCAGAGGCTTTCCCAGATTTCTTTCCGGCATGCATGCAAGGCACATGAGGATGATTACCATCACAAGTATATTCATTTCCAACAGCAAGGAAATCACTAATATGCATTCATGCAAATGATCATATCACATGAAATAACAAGTTCTCCGATATAAGGTGGTGTTATAAACGTGTCAACTAACACACCAAAAATATTATTCCGGGGTTCAGAATGCTTGCCTTCATGGTGTGGAAAGGCAAGGTGCACTCCAAAACATTTGAAAGCTTTCTCCTCTCTCCAAAAATCCTATTCAAAATATTTTTGAATCAATATGTAGTTTCAAAAACAGTACCAAAAAGTTGTCTGAATTTTTTTGAAATAAATCTTAAAATAAACTAGACAAGATTTGAGGAAGGTAGGAAAAAGAATCAACTCATTTGGAGTTATAATTAAAAAGTTATAGCCAGTCAAAGATTTGGTCAAAATCTGTTTTGAATAAAATCAGAAAAAGAAAACGGTTCAAACGAGATTACGCTTTCGGGCAGAGAAACGTACTACGGGTTTTACGCCTCCACTTATCCAGCGTGGACCGCGCGGGGAGTCACTGACAGTGGGTCCAGGGGGCCCACTAGTCAGGTTTGACTAGTCCCCACTCCCTCTTCTTCTCTGCCCGAGCAGAGGCGGGACATCCGGCGATCGTCGCTGGCGAACGGCGGTTCTTCGCGGGCATCTGAATGCAGGGATGGATCCGCCACTCCTAGGCGGTCCTCCCGGTGGTTGTAGGGTCGTCGGGGGTGGAGGGAATCGCCGGCGGCGAGCTTCGCGGCGGCCGGTGGCTTCGGGAGTTTTGGGCGCTTGAACTACGGTGGCTCCCGGTCGGGTTTGAGTAGCTGGGCGGCTCCGCAAGTCGAAGTGGAGTCATTTTGTGGCGTTGGACGGACGGGAGGGGCTCTGGTTGCGGTGAATGGAGCTGGGACGTGGCAGCGGCCGAACCGGCCGGAGTTGGGGAAGACGGCTTTCCCCCGATGATTGCTGGCTGTGGGGGTGCCATGGGGGTGGCCTGAGGTCGCCTGAGTGCTCGGACGAGCTCGGGGGCCTCCTTTTATAGCGCGACGAGGTCGGTTCCGCGGCGGTGGATAAAGCTGCCGGCGAACCGCCTCTCTGTAGTGTCAGGGCGTCGTGGCGACGACGGGAGCTAGCCGACGAGCGAGGGGATAAGCTTGCGCTGTTCCCAGGGGCAGGTGGCGAGCCGGGGTGGCTTTGGCGGCACCGACCGTGGCAGAGGCGCTGTGGACGCCGGTGTGCCGCCAAAAGCTCTGTCGGCGTCGCTGTAGGCTGCCAGGGCGGTTTGGCGCGTTGCTGTGAGGGGGGGAAGTGCGTGGCGTGGTGCTGCAGAGCGGGCCAAAACCAGGGGGCCAGCGTGTCAGCTCGGGCGCGGTTCGTGCAATACGCGCGCTCTGGGCGCGTCCAGTGCACGCACGGAAGGTGCTCGACGAAATGCCATGGCATGCTGGGGGGTTCCAAACCGCAAGAGGGTTAGCAGGGTGGGGCTATAGGCTAGGGAAACACCATTGGATAGGCTGGTTTGGTCAGGGGATCAAGTTCATAGAGCAAACACAAACCCATGTCAAAACTGATCATGCCCATAAGGTGTTTGACAAAATGCTAAGGGCACTTAGGCAGGTCTTGGAGTGGCCAAAAACTCCAGATGGTGGTCTCTTTAGATGCATGATAAGGTGGTGAAGTTAGTTTGCCAAAAGCAGATACTTGTTAGTGCAAGTTTTGCAAAACTTCAGTTTTTGGACAGAAAGAAAAGGGCATGATTTCAAGCACTTAGAGTCATCCAATGGGACCACTCTCCTGGACTTAAGGGTTTGGCAAGGCTGTCTACAAGTAGGAGAAGGCACAAGGTTACTGGAGCAAAAATAAATAGGGTTGCAGTAGAAATCATAAGGCTGGACCAGAATGGAAAAGAGGTTGATTCACTCAAAATTTTCAAAGAACAGCACTAGGTTTTTTCATAATGTTGAATCATAAGCTACTATCAGCATCCCATAATTTTGGTGGAGGCTAGAAAGAAATATTTAAAAGGGTTGTAGTGCAAAATTGCACTCTGGACCAGAGAAGAAAAATGATGCAGAGCTCAAAATATTACATGAATAAAACATATTTTTGTATAAAAGTGATTTAAAAACATCACATGACATCTCCAAATTTTGGTTGGAATTTTAGGTGAATTTATCAAATGGTTGTAGTTCAATTATGGCCATATAACCTTGAAAAACCATTTTTCAAGAAAATAAAGATCAAGCAAATTAATTATGTAATTAGTTATACTGATAAAATAAAAGTTTTTCTTGAGAGGTTAAACAAGTCCAATAACATATTTGAAAGGTTTTCACTTTAGGGAACAACTCCATGATAATAAGAAAGGAAATGTTTCAAAAAATCAAAAGGGAGTCCAAAAAAATCAAAGTTTTAATTCCTGGCAAATATTTTAATTAACAAACAAAGTTAAAATTTTGGGGTGTCACAATAGTGGATACTAGGGATCAAACCCTAACAAAACTAACTCGATTACATGATAGATCCCATCCAACCCATCACCGTCCAGCAAGCCTACGATGGAATTACTCATGCACGGCGGTGAGCATCATGAAATTGGTGATGGAGGATGGTTGATGATGACGATGGCGACGGATTCCCCTCTCCGGAGCCCCGAACGGACTCCAGATCAGCCCTCCCGAGAGGTTTTAAGGCTTGGCGGCGGCTTCGTATCGTAAAATGCGATGATTTCTTCTCTATGAGTTTTTCTCCCCGAAACACAATATATGGAGTTGGAGTTGGAGTCGGAGAGGCAACAGGGGGCCCACGAGGTAGGGGGCGCGCCCTAGGGGGGCAGGCGTGCCCCCACCCTCGTGGAGAGGTGGTGGGCCCCCTGGCCTTCATCTTTTGCAGGTATTTTTCATATTTTCTAAAAAGTCGCTCCATGAAGTTTCAGGTCATTCCGAGAATGTTTGTTTCTGCACATAAATAATACCATGGTAATTCTGCTGAAAACAGCGTCAGTCTGGGTTAGTTCATTCAGATCATGCAAGTTAGAGTCCAAAACAAGGGCAAAAGTGTTTGGAAAAGTAGATACGACGGAGACGTATCAACTCCCCCAAGCTTAAACCTTTGCTTGTCCTCAAGCAATTCAGTTGATAAACTGAAAGTGATAAAGAAAAACTTTTACAAACTCTGTTTTCTCTTGTTGTTATAAATATGTAAAGCCAGCATTCAAGTTTTTAGCAAAGATTATAACTAACCACATTCACAATAACGCATAGGTCTCAAGTTTACTCATATCAATAGCATAATCAACTAGCGAGCCATAATAATAAATCTTGGATGACAACACTTTCTCAAAACAATCATAATATGATATAACAAGATGGTATCTCGCTAGCCCTTTCTGAGACCGCAGAACATAAATGCAGAGCACCTTTATAGACCAAGGACTGACTAGACATTGTAATTCATGGTAAAAGAGATCCAGTCAAGTCATACTCAATGTAAACTAACAGTAATGAATGCAAATGACATCGATGCTCTCCAACTGGTGCATTTTAATAAGAGGATGATGACTCAGCATAAAAGTAAATAGATAGGCCCTTCGCAGAGGGAAGCAGGGATTTGTAGAGGTGCCAGAGCTCGGTTTTGAAATAGAGGTGGATAATATTTTGACCGGTATACTTTCATTGTCAACATAACAACCAAGAGATGGCGATATCTTCCATGCTACACACATTATAGGCGGTTCCCAAACAGAATGGTAAAGTTTAAACTCCCCCTTCCACCAACAAGCATCAATCCATGGCTTGCTCGAAACAACGAGTGCCTCCAACTAACAAGAGTCCCAGGGGGAGTTTTGTTTGCAATTATTTTAATTTAGTTTGCATAAAGCATGGGACTGGGCATCCCGGTGACCAGCCATTTATCTCGTGAGTGAGGAGCGGAGTCCACTCCTCTTGAGAATAACCCGCCTAACATGGAAGATACAGACATCCCTAGTTGATACATGAGCTATTCGAGCATACAAAACAGGATTTTTTTGAAGGTTTAGAGTTTGGCACATACAAATTTACTTGGAACGGCAGGTAGATATCGTATATAGGTAGGTATAGTGGACTCATGTGGAATAACTTTGGGGTTTAAGGAGTTTGGAAGCACACGCAGTATTCCCGCTTAGTAGAAGTGAAGGCTAGCAAAAGACTGGGAAGCGACCAGCTAGGGAGTGACAACAGTCATGAACATGCATTAAAATTAATCAACACCGAGTGCAAGCATGGGTAGGATATAATCCACCATGAACATAAATATCGTGAAGGCTATGTTGATTTTGTTTCAACTACATGCATGAACATGCGCCAAGTCAAGTCACTTAAATAATTCAGAGGAGGATACCACCCTATCATAACACATCATAACTATCTCAATAGCATGTTGGCACACAAGGTAAACCATTATAACTCATAGCACTACAAAAAAATACACTTCCGTGATGATACGTGTTTGTCACAGTAGGTCGCGTTTTTTGTCATGCATGTACATGCATGACAAATTTATGACAGAATCAAGATAGTCATACCTGTGCTGTCATAGAAGTGTTCCATGACATTACCAAAATTATCATCATGGAAGTGTCCACTTCCATGATGATAAATCGCGCGTCACAGAAGTGCTTTCGTCAAGGGTGACCGACATGTGGCATCCACCGTAACGGAACACCATTAAGCTATCGGGTCGGGTTTAGGATCCGATAACCCGTTAATAGCCCCGACCAATGGGAAATTTCCACGTGTAAAATTCTTATTGGCCGGACGAAACACGTGTCAGCTTGTTAGTGGGTCAGATAGGCTCCTATGATATGTCAACACGTGGCACGGCCCAACAGAGGCCCATTCCTGTGAAAAGGCCGGACCGTTTGACTTGGTCAAAAGGTGGCGGGCCGGCCCATGTAATGCATGTTAACGACCTGTTCGCATATAGCCCATTTACAGCCCGCTAACTCAAGGCCCGTTATGCCCTATCCGAATTAGGCCCAGTAGCGTCATCTGGGGCATCCAATATGTTCTAGCCCGTTTTCACTTCTGGCCCATGTATGGCCCATGACGTCTTTCGGCCTATATGAGGCCCTATGTAACTCTTGGCCTATTAATGGCCCATGGTGAAACTGGCCCGTAATTAACAGTGTATCACTTTACACCCATTAATGGCCCATGGTGAAACTGGCTCGTAATGAACAGTGTATCACTTTATACCCATTAACGGCCCATTATTCCGTTGGGCCGTTTCCAGCCCATGTTATCTTTCGGCCTTCTCAGAGCCCATTTATTCTTGGGCTCATTTCCAACATTCGTTTACTTACGGCCCATTACTGTCATTTTCGGCTTGTGGGCCAAATTCAGCCCGTGGTTACAGTCGGCCCGTTTGTGGTCCGTTAATACGTTGGGCCGTTTTCATAGCTCATCAAATACGGCCTATTAACGATGGCCCGTTACGGTCGGCCCATGAACGGACGATTCCAACTCTAGCCTGTTTACGGCCATAATACGGCCTGTTATTGGCCCATGTTTGGCCAATCGATCATACAACCCATTGATGCGGAGCATCCCACGACCATCCACATGGATGCCACCTCAACTATCCAAGCTCCAAGTGGACCAATGACAAGGGCTACGGCACGTGCTATTCAATCCGAGGTGACATCACTCCTACATGAGTTTTCCCCCTCTTCAAGAGAGACATGGCTACTGCCTAAGTCCGGGATACTATGTGTCACCAGGTACAACGCTCAAGACTCGGAGCTGAGGACTGTAGAAGAAGAGACAGGCGTCAACACTCTGGACAACACCGAACTTCCGGCAAGAGCCCGGAACTTCCGGCCCCCGGACCTTCCGGCCGACTCGGAGCTTCTGGCCGCCGATGACTTCGACCAGCCCAGGCGTGCCAACTCTCGGGTTAGCCCGGACCCCGTCCCGGACGTTCCGGCGCCCAGAACTTCCGGCCTGCCCGGACCTTCCGGCCCCCGGACGCCAGCACCTCTCCACCGCGCCAACTCTCTGGTTAGGCCGGAACCTCCGGCACCCGGAACTTCCGGCCTAGCCCAGAACTTCCGGCCTAGCCCGGAACTTCCGACCCTGCCTACGCGCAGCCACTTGGGCCGAGGCCCGTGTACCCTTTCGTCACCTAGACTATATATACTCTATCCCGTACAACTTTCTAGGGTTAGCAAAGTTGTAGCTCATATGTGAGTATAGCTTTTGCTCATCCATACGGATCATCTCCCCGAGAGTGACCGCGGCCCCTCTCTGGAGAAGATCCACTTTGGATTCAAGACCCCTTTACGGGAAGATCCCCTTGTGGATTCAAGACCTCCTCTCAGAGAAGAACCGGCTACCCTTATGTATCGTCCTTAGTTGTCCGTGGATTCGTGTATCATTCTATGTACCCGAGGATCTAGCACATGTGTGACTTGTTCTTGTTAGTTTGAGTGTTCCTCTTGTGTTTCCCCTTGTGTTTTCCCCCGTTTTTCCTCGTTCCCCTCTTCGCGTTCATCGTGTTCTTCGCGGGATCCGCTCCTTACGTGAAAGATCGGGCCACTAGGGTTCCTACCGTACATCATCTTGGTATCTAGAGACACGTTGATCACGATTTCGGAGCCTCCCCGTTGTGTTTCTAGCCTAATTTTGTTGTTTTTCGTCCTAATCCGAAAATCCCCACCAAAAATAGCCCCAATTTTTTTTGTGATTTGTTCTTGTGTTGAGATTTTGTTGGTTTTGATCCGTGATTTGTGTGTGGCTTGTAGATCTAGCTGCCCCACCTTCTTTTCCTCCAATTTCTTCTTTTTCCCATTCGGATTTGGGCTTTTCCCCAAGTTTTTCCGCCCAAGTCCACGATCCCCAAGTCTCTGTTCTTGGCAGATTCCCGACCACTGGAACTTCCGGTCCAGCCCGGACATTCCGGCCTCCCTGAACCTCCGGACCCCGGACCCTCCGTCTTGCCCGGAACTTCCGGCTTCGATAGAAAGTTTGCACTACTCCCACATCTCCGCCCAATTTCCACCAAATTTTGTTCTGGTGCTCCCCTTATACCATATATACTTCCGCATACCTCAACCATTTCCGCATAACCCAACTATTTTTGGACACTCTCTGACACAATTGCTACTTTGAGGTTTGAGAATTTGAGTTGCGGTACTATATCATTTTGTGTTTCAGCTATCTAGGTACGGTTCGACATCGACATCACCGCTGCTCATTTTCGCCATGGACGCATCATCAACAACGACCAAATCGACTACGACTTGGTATTCATGCCACCATTTTGACACCATACCGGAAGCAAGACCGGTAACCTCATCTTGGTATTGGACATATCACTCTTGCCATTACATTGATAGCCATCATAGCCTTACTCCTTTGCGTTGCCTACCCATCGAGACTAGCCATTGAGTATTGCCGGCAACAAGACTTGTGGACATTAGTGATCATACTTCCCATATCATACATACATCATTGTTGCCTATATTGGTATCATCCCTTGTGTCACAAAGTTGTCATCGCATACTCATTTGCTATCTTGGTTCGTCAAGCATTGCATGAGAAAAGAGCTCAAACATCAAAGAGCCAAACAAGCTTTTAAGCAAAGAGGAAGGATAAGCAAAGAGCTTTTAAGCAAGAACCATAGCATCATACAACATTAAGATTGTCATACTCGATCATCTTGGATCATATCATAACAACACCTTGCATACAAAGTATTTGGGATAGAAGTCGTTACAGTTTTGCTAAGTAGGTTGTGCACAAGTTCTTGTATCCGCCTATTGTGCAATCGTGCTAGCGTCTCTCTAGTGTTGTGCAACAAGAGCATTTTCGTGGATTCCACATTTTGGCTCACCCTTGGTTGCACAACCCCACTTATCTTTTTGCGTGTGTGTTTCCGTGTACCTTATATGCTTGGTCTACTTGTTACACTGCATCTTGCGAATCTTTTCCAACATTATTGAAGCTCACTTACAATTACATCAAATTTTGTGCCACCATCCTAACCAAGCTCCACCAAAAGCTTTTACTTGTGTAGGTGTGAGAAACCGACAAGAACTCGTACCAATTGTGCTATTTCCTTATCCTACATTGGAGTGATCCTCGATCCACTTTCAACTTCGGTCAAGGTACATTTGGTACTCGTTCTTCTCTTTCTACCACTCACATTTGTCTTGGAATGATGGATAGGCCAAGTACTTCTACCAACCCACTCTTCATGGAGTAAGACCACGACATGAACTCCTTCGTCACCAAGAGTCACCTCTTTGGTGCACAACGTGCTTTGCATCAAGAGCAACAAGCTATGAGTGAACGCATCGACAACCTTGCCGCCGACTTACGACTTTCCGAGCAACGTACAAGGGACTACTTTGACCACAAGCTCGACGATCACAAGCAAGAGAATGACGCAAGGATGGACGAGATTCGCGCTTTGTTGCTCAACCGCTCTTCTTCCACTTCAAGAAGGAGCCGTTCAAGTCACCATTCCGACTTTACCCTCTCTGGCTCAAGTACATCGACATCGAACACTCTTCGTCGAGCCACGTGCACCGACCATCAAGCTAACCGCAATCCTCTACACGACAGCGACTCTCAAGAGCACCGACGACGTCAAGCCGAAGAAGCCTTTGCACTAGCTCGAGAACGACAACTACAACGCCAACATGAAAAGGAAGAACGCGCGCATCTACACCAAAATGCACAAGATGCCGAGGCTCAACGTAAAGAACAACAACTCCGTGACGCTCAAGCACTTGAGGCGCAACAAGCTCTACGCGATGCGAGTCGAGCCATTGCTGACCGAGGCCGTCAAGCCCATGAAGAAGAGGAAGCACTTCGCGAAGAAATTCACGAACGACGACTTCAAGCTCGCATGCATTGTCTAATTCCTCCTCGAGCTCGACGTGCTCCTCCACAAGCTCGCCAAGACCATCAAGTTCATCAAGAGCATGAAAACAATGGGAATCCTCCGCGACAAGAGCAACACGTGGTTGACAACCCTCCGTGACAAGAGCAACACGAGGTTGACAACCCTCCGCGACAAGAGCAACACGAGGTTGACAACCCTCCGCGACAAGAGCAACACGAGGTTCACAACCCTCCGCGACAAGAGCACCATGAGTTGAACAATCATCTACAACATGGGCGTCATCATCCCCGACCTCAACACAATGAAGAGCAATGCTACGGCAAGCTCAAGTTCACCATGCCCAAGTTCAACGGAAGCAACGATCCCGAAGAATACCTTTCATGGGCATTGAAAGTTGACAAGATCTTCCGTTTGCACAATGAAGAAGAGAAGAAGATCGCGATGGCATCCCTTGAGTTCCAAGACTATGTCCTCATATGGTAGGAACAAATCATAGAGCACCGTGAGGCAAGAGGTGAACCACCCGTCACTAGGGCACAAATGAAGGATGTCATGAGAGCACGCTTCGTGCCTACCTACTACAACCGCGACCTCTTCAAGAAACTCCAACAACTCAAGCAAGGAACCAAGCAACTCAAGCAAACTCCAACTACAAGGAGATGGAGATTGCCAGGATATGAGCCAATGTCACGGAAGATGATGAGAAAACAATGGCACGTTTCTTGAATGGACTCAATCATCCTATCAAGAAGATTGCCGACTTCCAACCATACTCAAATCTCATCGAGCTAGTGCACCAAGCTACCAAAGCGGAACACCAAGTGCAAGATGATTTCAAGTACGCCAAGTTCTCATCCAAGTCCTACGGTTTCTCCAATAACCACGCTTCAACGACTCCAACACCGACTACAAGACATTCTACTTCCAACATCGACAAGTCGACTTCCAAGAAAGCTTCGCCAACTACAAGCAACCCTACTACGGGCAACTTCAAGCCCAACCGATGAGACCGTCAAGACGAGTTCCTTCAAGTGTTTCACTTGCGGAGGCCGAGGCCACAAGTCCTACGAGTGCACCAACAAGCGGACCATGGTCTTCAACTATGATGGCACTTATGAATCCATGAGTGAAGGTGAAATGGAAGCACTTGAGCAAGTCGCCATGCACCGCCAAGTGAACAATGAAGAAGAACAAGTCTTTTGTGATGAAGACTCAAGTCCCGCACTTGTTGTCTCAAAAGTCTTGACTCTCCAACATCACCAAGAAGAAGACCAACGATGCCACATATTCCACACCAAGGCCGGCATCAATGGACGATCCGTCAAGGTCATCATCGATGGAGGGAGTTGTCACAATCTCGCAAGTGAAGAACTTTGCTCCAAGCTCCAATATCCCAAGACGAAGCATCCACATCCATACAAAGTGCAATGGCTTAGTGTCTCCGGCACCATCCAAGTCGAGCACCGAGTACAAGTCTCCTTCAAGATCAGCGCCTACGAAGACACCTTGGAGTGCGATGTCGTTCCAATGACCGTTTGTCATCTTCTCCTTGGACGACCATGGCAATTCGATAGAGGAGTCGTCCACAACGGTCGAACGAACCACTACATCTTCAAAATGAAGGGCAAGTAGTATGTCCTCCATCCAATGTCGCCAAGTCAAGTGATTGCCGACAAGCATAATACCCATCATGGAGAGAATGGTGAGAGAGTGAGCCACCAAAAAGAGAGTGAACGCCACAAGACCAAATTGAGTGCCTCCACGATGAGCGAAAACAAGAACTTAGTAATATTTGCCACCAAACGTGAGATGAGAGAAGTGTGTGAGAACCCATCTAGTGTGCTACACTACATCGTTGTGTGCAAGGACAATGCACCACAAACTAACACCTCTCACACTCTTCCTCTAGTGTTGTCTTCTTTTTTGCAGGAATTTCAAGATGTTTTTCCCGATGAGCTACCTCCGGGACTACCTCCTCTACGAGGCATTGAGCACCGAATCAACCTCATCCCCGGAGCACCACTTCCAAACAAAGCTCCCTACCGCGTCAACCCCGAAGAAACCAGCGTGAAAGTTTGAGCCCTTGTGCTGTTTCGGTCATTCTTGTGCCAAAACGTGACGGTAGTTTTCGCATGTGCTCCGATTGTAGACCTATCAATGCTATCACCGTTCGTTATAGGTATCCCATTCCACGCCTAGATGATATGCTTGATGAGCTTAGCGGTGCCACTATATTTTCCAAAATTGATCTTAAGAGTGGTTACTATCAAATCCGCATACAAGAGGGTGATGAATGGAAAACCGCCTTCAAATCAAAGTTTGGTTTGTATGAGTGGTTAGTCATGCCTATGGGTCTTTCGGAAGCACCGGGCACTTTTATGCGCCTCATGAATCATGTCTTTCGCCCTTACATTGGTATATTTGTTGTGGTCTACTTTGATGATATTCTTGTGTTTAGCAAATCTATCCAAGAGCATGTCACCCATGTCCACACCGTTTTGCAAACTCTTAGGAAAGAGCGTCTCTATGCTAATATGGAGAAATGCCTTTTTGGTGTTGATAAGCTCGTTTTCTTAGGATTTGTTGTCTCTTCTAAGGGTGTTCATGTAGATGAGTCCAAGATCAATGCTATTAAGACATGGCCGCAACCAACCAACTTGCATCAAGTGCGTAGTTTCCTTGGCCTTGCGGGTTTCTATCGTCGCTTTGTAAAGGATTTTAGCACCATTGCTTTGCCTTTGCATGCTTTGAGCAAGAAGAATGCGCCTTTTGTTTGGGGACCATCCCAAGATACCGCATTCAATGAGCTTAAGAATTTTCTTACTCATGCTCCCGTGCTTGCTTTACCCAACTTTGACAAACCTTTTGAAATTCATTGCGATGCTAGTGGTAATGGCATAGGAGGTGTGTTAACGCAAGAGAAGCGCCCCATAGCTTACTTTAGTGAGAAACTTTCGGGAGCGCAACTCAACTACCCCATCTATGACAAAGAGCTATATGCTTTAGTTCGCGTTTTGCATGAATGGGAACACTACCTTCGTCCCCATGAGTTTATCATTCATACCGATCATGAGACTCTCAAGTATCTTAAGGGACAAACTAAGTTGAACAAGCGTCATGCTAAATGGAGTGAATTTATTGAGTATTTTCCTTATGTCATCAAGTACATCAAAGGTAAAGAAAACATAGTAGCGGATGCTCTTTCCCGCATTTGCATGCTTGTCACGCAACTTGAGTTAGATGTCATTGGCTTCGAGCATATCAAAGACTTATATGAGCATGATACAACTTTTGCCATTCCTTATGCCAAGTGTTTGTCGAATACATCTTGGGAATGATATTACATCAAAGATGGCTACCTTATGAGAGCTAACAAACTTTGCATTCCCGAGTCCTCGCTTCATTTGTTGCTTTTGCAGGAATCTCATGGAGGAGGCTTAATGGGACACTTCGGGCGCGACAAGACGTTCGCCACGCTCTCGAAGAGCTACTTTTGGCCAAAGATGTTTCGGGACGTCAATCGTTACACCAACCGGTGTTCTACATGTCGCAAAGCTAAGTCCAAAGCTCAATCTCATGGTCTATATATGCCTTTACCGATTCCATACCAACCTTGGGAAGACATTAGCATGGACTTTATACTTGGTTTGCCTAGGACTCGCAATGGAAAATATTCCATATTTGTCGTTGTGGACCGTTTCTCCAAAATGGCACACTTTATTCCTTGTAACAAGATAGACGATGCTTCACATGTGGCTAATCTCTTTTGTAGGGAAATATTGCGTCTACATGGTGTGCCAAAGACTATCGTCTCGGACCGCGACGTCAAGTTCCTTAGCTACTTTTGGAAGACCCTATGCGCCAAGCTCGGAATCAAGCTACTCTTCTCCACGGCGTACCATCCTTAAACCGACGACCAAACGGAGGTCACAAACCGCACACTCTCCGCTCTACTTCAAGTACTCATCAAGATGAACATCAAGGAGTGGGAGGAGTGTCTACCCATCGCCGAGTTCGCCTACAACCGATCAAGACACTCAACAACCGGCAAGTCCCCTTTCCAGGTCGTCTACGGATTCGACCATTTGTCACCATTGGATATTCTACCTCTACCACTCCAAGACCGAATCAATTTGGACGCAAGTGCACGAGCGACCCATATCAAGAAGGTGCATGAAGATACAAGAAACACCATCGAGCGCCAAGTACAATGCCTTGCGACCAAACTCAACGTCGACAAGCAACCTATGGTCTTCAACATTGGTGATCTCGTGTGGATACACCTTCGCAAGGAGCGCTTTCCACAAGAACGCAAGTCTAAGCTTCGACCTCGAGCCGATGGACCCTTCAAGGTGCTCGCACGCTACAACGACAACGCTTACAAGATCGACCTCCCACGGGACAAATACAACGTGAGCGACATCTTCAACATCAAAGATCTCTCTCCCGTCCATGGTGATGAAGAACTCGATCCGAGGATGGATCTTCCCCAAGGGAGGGGAGATGATGCAGAGCATCCCACGACCATCCACATGGACGCCACCTCAACTATCCAAGCTCCAAGTGGACCAATGACAAGGGCTAGGGCACGTGCTATTCAATCCGAGGTGACATCACTCCTACATGAGTTTTCCCCCTCTTTAAGTGAGACATGGCTACTGCCTAAGTCCGAGATACTATGTGTCACCAAGTACAACGCTCAAGACTCGGAGCTGAGGAATGTAGAAGAGACAGGCGTCAACACTCTGGACAGCCCCGAACTTCCGGCCAGAGCCCGGAACTTCCGGCCCCCGGACCTTCCGGCCGACCCGGAGCTTCCGGCCGCCGATGACTTCGACCAGCCCAGGCGTGCCAACTCTCGGGTTAGCTCGGACCCCGTCCCGGACCTTCCGGCGCCCGAAACTTCCGGCCTGCCCGGACCTTCCGGCCCCCAGACGCCAGCACCTCTCCACCATGCCAACTCTCTGGTTAGGCCGGACCCTCCTCAGAACCTCCGGCCTAGCCCGGAACTTCCGGCCCTGCCTGCGCGCAGCCACTTGGGCCGAGGCCCGTGTACCCTTTCGTCACCTAGACTATATATACTCTATCCCGTACAACTTTCTAGGGTTAGCAAAGTTGTAGCTCATATGTGAGGATAGCTTTTGCTCATCCATACGGATCATCTCCCCGAGAGTGACCGCGGCCCCTCTCCGGAGAAGATCCACCTTGGATTCAAGACCCCTTTATGGGAAGATCCCCTTGTGGATTCAAGACCTCCTCTCGGTGAAGAACCGGCTACCCTTATGTATCGTCCTTAGTTGTCCGTGGATTCGTGTATCGTTCTATGTACCCGAGGATCTAGCACATGTGTGACTTGTTCTTGTTAGTTTGAGTGTTCCTCTTGTGTTTCCCCTTGTGTTTTCCCCCGTTTTTCCTCGTTCCCCTCTTCGCGTTCATCGTGTTCTTCGCGGGATCCGCTCCTTACGTGAAAGATCGGGCCACTAGGGTTCCTACCCTACATCACCCATACAAGGCCCATTGATGATACGACCCGTAGAAGGCCCATTGTTTCTACGGCCCGTAGAAGGCCTACTGTTTCTATGGCCCGTAGGAGGCCCACTGTTTCTACGGCCCGTAGGAGGCCCAGTGTCACTACAGTGAATATTAGCCCAAGGTTATTGTGGCCTAGTTTTAAAAAAATAGGTTATTGCAGCCACTAGTTAACCGCAGAAAAAGAACTGCAATGACTACAAGCAAACAAATAAACAAGACAACAAGGAAATAAATAAGCAAGCAACTAACGCTAGGCTATCACGGCTATTACAAATATTACATCCACTGGGCATCAAAGTTCGCCACCAGTTCAAATATAGGGAACAAAGCAGCATATCATATACACTGGCCATCAAAATTGGCCACCAGTGCAAATAAACGCGGCAGCAAAACAAGAGCATAACTGAAACAACTTCAGAAGAGCTCAAGAAACGTTATCCTGGGTATCCACCATGTTGGCAATAAGCTTAGCAAGCTGATTAGCCTTGTCCTATTTGGCGCTAAAATCCTCCAACGCTTGCTATTGCACAAGAAAGTATGCATCTGAATGCTCCAGGGACTTCCGCAGTCCTTCCACTTCTTGTCGCAGCACAGTTGATCGATGTCTTTCAGCTTGTAGTTGAGACTCAAGAAACCGAACTGATTCAGAAAGTGAGTTTGAATAGCTTGTGCAAGCGGTAGTGGCCAGTAACTCCAATACTAAACCAAGACAGGATGTGTCACTATCCTAAACCTTATCTGCATTACTTCCTTTACCGTTGCTTAATAAGGCACTCTTCCCCAATATTCTGTCAGCATTCTAAAAGAAGAAACAAGCAGACACATAACAAGTTTAGCATGTACTAGTATATGAAACTCATTTCGGTGAACCAGTTCATTAGTAAGGTGGATAGGATTAAACTACCAAGTCTTCTATTGCCAAGTACTAGTACATAATAAAAGCATCAAACAAACATATATCTATGTCCTATGGTAGCAATGGAATCTTAAATTAGAATAGTTGTTCTTCAAGTTTAGGCACTTGTTCTACATGAACAGAGTACAATAAGACGCAAGAATATAATACTTAAAAATAGAAAATGAGCTCATAGACCTTACCACATTCTTGGTTCGGGACCAGTACGGAACAAGGCGTTCCCAGTCATCGTCCAGTAAATGTGTCTCAGGAGAACGTAAGGGAATTTGATGAGTTTCTTTGCCGGTGAAGTACGTTTTCTTCAGGTAATTCTGATACTGCCACCAAGCATTCTTGAAGATAGCAGAGGTATTAGCACAGGTTACCTCATCATGAGTTTCCAAATCGGTCCTTCTCTATAGAGAAAATGGGAAAATTTGCTGTATTATAACCATCATGGAGGTAGGATCGATGTATGGGACGAAGCAAAGTAATTGCCATGAATAACATTACTTACACATAACTCCTGGAAAAACACCTGCCACTGGCATTTTCCTTCATCTTCAGTATAATATTTCCAAGATGGGAAGATACGCACATACGATTTAACAACATCAAATGCGATAGATAATAAACTACGACTAGCTGCTTGTGCTTCCTCCATAGGAATAGGCGTACTAACTGGTGGAGTTGGGGTTCGCCGTGATAGTACTGACCCTTTGGGCACTGGGGCTGCCTTACTAACTGCTCTTGTTTGGGAGCTCTGTGGTAGAGATGGTGCTGTGTCAACAGGAACTGGGTTACTATCGGCTGGGGTTGGGGTAAGATTGGGTGAAGCTGGTTCTCTGTCCATCATAGTAGGGGTACAATCTGCGAGAGTTTGGGTTATGTGTGGTAGGGATGGTTCTTGTGCATGTACAACCGGGGTGCTATCTCCACCAAGAGGTAGCACTGTTTTATTTGAAGACCATGTTTTTAGTCCGCTAGATACTGGCATCACCCGCTCCAATTCAAATGGCTGATAAACAGGAAATATAGTTGAATGTACAGACATTGTATGAGAGACAGATGCAATAGATAGTGTGGAAAAAAGAGGGCATGAAATAGTTGACATGTATATTATTTAACTAAAACGGATAACATGACATAATTTCACATATATGATGTCTATCTAAACTGGATAGCATAGCACAACATAATTCAAAGATATGATGAATAACTAAACATGATCGCATGACATAATTCACCTACATGTTATCTAAGTAATCATGATCGCATCATTTAATTCACATATGTGATTTATATTCTAAACAGAGGACATTCGATATGATGTCTGAACTAAGAACATGGTGTTTAATATTGTGTATATGATGTCTAAACTATGCAATGCAAGACATCGTATGCATGATATGAGCAGTATAACCGTGCCAAGTTAGAGCATACACCTCAGTGGGGGAATAGGACTGGTCATCTGTCTCCGAATCCATCTCTGAGGAGCTATCGGGACCCAACAAGAGATCTGCTTCGACAGGTAGCACTGTCTGCTCTAAAGGCCTTGTTTTCACTCCATATTTTTCCATCTCCCACCCAAATGGCTAATTCACAGGAAGAGTAGTTTAATGTACAAACATTGTCGACAAATGGAAATGTAATGAAGAAAAGGATGGGCAAGATATCATTCAAATATATGATGCCTGGTTAAACGGGATGGCATTGCACATTTCACATATATTATGGCTGGCTAAAAGACATGAGACTGCATAATTCCCATATATGATATAGAAACTAAACAGGTGGCATTACAGAACATGTCTAAACTAAGAAGATGACATATATGATGTCAAAAGTAGGCACTGCAAGGCAACATATGCATGATATGACTAACATCATCATGCCAAGGTAGAGCAAACACCTTGGGGGGTAAATAGGAGTGGTCAGCGGCGTCCGATACGCCTCAGAACAGATATCTTCCTCTGGATTACAATCTGGAGAGGGGTGGGGAGGGTTTGCCATTGAACCCACCATGGAGCGATGTATGCATGACATTGTATTGCCGCGCAAAACTCTTCTCTTTTTCTCTACATGTTCAGCATGACTATGTACAATATCTGACATGCATACGAAAAAATATGGTGAGATTATGTAAGGAGAGCATGCAAAAATTTAGAGTGATGGTAACAACCAGTGGATCGATGTTTTTCCGTTGAACCAAAATAGCCCTAATGGATCGACGTGAATGTATAGTAATAAGTGATGCAACAAGTGTACAACCTCTTTGCCGTAGCCGTGTCGACCTCAGCATCATTGGGTTGGTCGCTGAAGCAGTTGAGGCAGAGGTGGCTGTCGGAGGTGCGGAGGAAGATCTGAGGAATCTGTAGACGGCATCTAGGGCACTGCTCTGTTGCGATGGATCGTTCTGTCGTTGGAGCAGCTCCGGTGAGCCGTAAGACGTCAAGGCTGAAGCAACACAAGACAGACATCGTCAATCTCAAGTGGGATTCTAATAGCAACTCCAATAGATGATGTAAAATGGATGTAAAATTAACATCACCAAAAACCACCTGACTACAACAGATGAGGTAAAAACTGTTGACTCTGAACTTAACTGTCGAAACTGAAATTTACTATGGAATCTGAATGCTACTGTCAAAACTGAATGCAATGGTAGCAGAGAGGCACTTGACAAGTAGTTTAGGGAGGGCCTGCATTTCATCTTCAACCTGCACCCCCCTGAGCTGCCAGCCACCACCGGCCGAACCGTCGGCCCCACCGCTGCCTCGCCGCCCCAAAACAACTAGCCACCGCCGCCCCGGCCAGCCCTCTAGGCCCCCCGCCCCCACCCTGAACCCTAAGATAGATAGTGGGGTACCTCTCCGGCGAGCCCCCGTTCTTCCTTAACTCCGGTGAGCCCCCCCAACCACTGAAAATCGACTGACCCAAAAGTCGATTCAGTCAACTGAAGTGTGGCTTAATCGGAGCAGAGCAGCAACATGAGCGAGGGGGAGAGCAGCAACAACAGCTGGGCAAGCGAGCGATCGAGCGAGAGCTGGAGCAGCAGCAGCAGATCCGGCTAGTATGGACGCCGCCGCCGAAGGGGCCTCGCACTGGGGGAGAGCCGCCAAGGAGATGTCGCCCGCGGCGCCGGCTTCAAGGTAGCCGCTCCACGGGTGTGCGGGATGGAGCACTGTCGGCGTTGGGAGGTCAAGTTAAGGAGAAGGTGCGATGCGATGAGTGTACAACCTCTTTGGTGGCGCCGAGTAGGCCTCGGCTTCGTCCGAGGAGTCGGTGAGGATGCTGCGGTTCCGGTGGAGCAGGTTAAGGCGGCGTTGTGGGGATGGAGCAGCCGCGATAGACGAGGCGATCGTCGGAGCAGCTCCTTGGAGGTGGAGGACGGGGCGGCTGAACCGGCGGGACGGCGAGATATATGACGGATCCTCATCCGAGGAGGTGGACGAGGGACGTCGAGCTGTTGCGGTGGACGACGTCATCGGGGAAGAGGCTCCAGCTGGGCTACGGTGACGTGGCGGACGGAGGAGGGTGGGGTTTCGCGGCTGGAGCGGAGAGGTTATGGCGGCCTGGGATTTCAAATGGCGAAAAGGGGGCGATGGGAGGGGGTGAAGCATGACTTAGGAACGCGCTTGTCCAAAATGTAGGGTATGTTACAAAAGTACCCCCACTAATTTGAACTAGCGGCCCTTTTGGCTCAGGGTTAGAAGGGGGATTTCACGTGTCGGGATTTGGCAGCTGGAGGGAGTTTTCGCGCACGTTGTAATTTCGGGATAGCAAGGCGCGTGTTGTGAAGGCGCCAGTTTTGGGAGCACGATATCTGAATTTTCGGGATATAACAAGACGCGGGTTGAATTTTAGGGACAAGCCTAACGTGTAGTAATATTGTACTTGTACGTACCAAATCAATTCTCACTTCCCTCAACCAAAAAGAAAACTAAAAAAATAAAACTATTCACACCACACAAAGAGAGAGTCTTGCCCCGTTTTACTATACAAATGCTATTCAAAGCTACTCCCTCCTAACATCTATATAGGGCCTAATGCGTTTTTCGATGCTAACTTTGACCAAATATTAGAGCAATGATATATGACATGAAACTTACACAAAGCACACCGTTAAATTCGTTTGTGAAAGGTTCTTTCAATGATATAATTTTCACATTGTGCATGTCATGTACTATTAATCTTGTCAATAGTCGAAGGCGGTCTTAAAAATCTCATTACGCCCTAAATAGATGGAAGGAGGGAGTATGAATCCATGTTATGTCCGATTAAAAAATTTCGCTTGCTGTATAATGCATGTAACCTACTCATACCAACATTTTAGTGTATTCCAAATGTCTATACTACCGCTGCAATTCAAACTAAATTTGAATTCGTTTCTCTATTTCAATAAGAATCTACAATCATGATTGTTGCCAACTTCAACCATCATAGTTTCCTTGCTATCCGCCAGATATAAATCAGACGGCCTATAATGCAGGATGGCAGGCGCACCATCATCAACAACTCCGTTTTTTATAAGAGTAGAGATAAAATATATTAAATGTAGTATACCATGTTCATAACCACACCATGTGTATCACCGTTATATATATTCACACATCCGTCGGTTTGAAACACTATGATAAATTCTTCAAATATTTGAATTCGCTTTTTATAATGAAGTATATATGATCTCTATTCGTCTTTTACACCCACACAACCCTCTTATCTTTGTAGCTAGCGCTAACTTTCTCTTGTGCATGCACACGCCCGCATCCCTCTCACCCTCCCTCAGCATTCTCTAACTCCATCGCGCAAATTCGTCTTTTCACTTTAGGTCGTTCAACCACGGTGTGTGTAGGCCCCCCAGCTCCTTCTTTATGGCACACATCGATTGATATGCCTCTCTAGCCAGGTGTGCCTAGCACAAACACAAGCTTCCCCTCTTCTCTTGTCACCGTCCATGCCTCACTCCCACCACTCTTTTCATCGTTCTCGTACTCGCACACTCCTCCCCCTCGATATAGTATGCCTCTCATACCACCTCCTACATGAATCCCTCTTTCTCTATCCATCTCCTCGTGCCTCATTTGCTTCTAACACACACATGCATGTATACCGATCGATCTCCCAACATATACCTAGATCGACTTTAACTACCCCCCCATCGATCGACGTACCTCACAAGTTATGTCTCTCCATTCTCTTACAAAGGGCGATTGATCTTCCTATGTAGTTACATCTGCTTACCACAGCCACATTGACGGTGTCCTGGACTAGGGGGTACTCACCACGTCGTCTCCCGATCTAATAGATTGGGCCGAGGCCACCCATGGCCGTATACTCATGGGCTAGTTCGGACAGCTGCCGCATACAAGGAAGATTCCACAAAGACTTGGCGATCAAGACAAGGACTTCTCCCCACCGGCGTATTCGGCTAGGACTCTTGTTAACCTAGGCCTCTGGTGCATTATATAAACCAGAGCCAGGCTAGTCGATAGAACATACACATCAACAATCATACCATAGGCTAGCTTCTAGGGTTTAGCCTCTCTGATCTCGTGGTAGATCTACTCTTGCAGAACGTAGGGTTTTACCTCCATCGAGAGGGCCCGAACCTGGGTAAAACTTCGTGTCCCTTGCCTCCTGTTACCATCCGACCTAGATGCATAGTTCGGGACCCCCTACCCGAGATCCGCCGGTTTTGACACCGACATTGGTGCTTTCATTGAGAGTTCTGCTGTGTGATTGACAAAAGGATCGATGGCTCGCTTGCAGATCAACTGCGACTTCGGCGTCTTCGGTACCAGTTCGACTGGTCACCTTGGTTCGACCAAGAATTGCGCCCCGTGTTCGGATCACCATGTTCGGACGAGGGCCTTCATCAAACATCAACTCCGATCTCTATTAAGATCACGGAGGAATCATCTATGGAGCTCGGAGGCTCAACCTCAACATTGCCCTGAAGCGACCGTGCTGTTTTTTTTGGACAGCGAACTCATATCTGCCGCCACCACCTCCTCGAGTATCACTTTGACGATTGCTTTGGTGGAATTGTGTGGAATTGAGTCTATAACAACCCTGGAAAATTTCGTCGAGTTTCGATGGAGGAATCTCTGGCAATCCACGATATACCGGAGCCCTGTCAAATCTGGATGGGAATTTGGATGAGTATAGGGCGTGGTGTCCAGCTTCTAGCTCGGACGTCCTTTGGAAGATCCAACTATTGATCGGCTGCGGAATTCCTATATCTACCACCTCTCAAAATTTCAGCTTGATCCGACCGTCCAAACTCCGGGAACCTTCCGATTAGTGCATCACTTTTCGGATCTGTTTTCTGCGCGAAAACGAATCCGACCCGAGTTCATCCTTTTTATGAACGGGATTTCGGACATCCCTTTTGAAGGAAATTTTGTATGGGGTATTTTGTTTTGTTCCCGAACACATCCCACTAACTTTAAGATCTTTTGAACATGATCTTCAACATCATGCTGGTGTCAAACCAGTCCGGCAATATTACTCCATGGCTGCCGACCTGCGCTAGACACGTCGTCACTTTAGCCGAGCTCAACTTCTTCGGATCATCATCTCGGCAAGCCGAACAAGAGTCCGGCATTGCGAAGGATAAATCATCATCAACATTGCCGCCCCACGGATTACACGGAGTGGGCATACCGGCATCGCCGCACGGTCGCTTCATCAAGCCGGCATCGACCACGTCACGACCTGCATCGACAGGGCCGCACTATTGCTTCTTCAAGCTGATGTCCGTCATGCCGACCTACTTCGACTCATCGGCTGACGTCGAGGCTTCGACATCTCGGCTGGACCGGGGGCTTCGCCATCTCTTCATCAACCTACTCCGGACACTTCGGCGTCACTAGCCGACCAGCTCCGTCACGTTAGCTGGGCCGAGGGCTTTGCCTCGGCGAGTCAACCTTTACCAGCTTGCCATGCCGTCGTTTTATCGCCCATCAGGCAATGGGTGTGCGGAGCGAGTCCCAATTTTGGGAATCACCTTCCTTCGGATTGCTACAACAAATAAACCAGGTGCTATTAATCCCAGTATTTTTTTGCTTGTTTGGGTTCATTTTTCCCAAGAAATTATTACTCTGGTTTGTCCATGATATGTACATAGGTCTATCAAATGGTGACCGCATTAACGACGGTCGCGTGGTGGTTCGATCAGTTTCCGTACATAGTCCGGCGAACGCCGCATCCGGAGCTCGGACCGACCTGTGAATTCAGGCTTTGCCACGCCTTTACTACATCACGCCGACGCCCTGCATCGACATTGACTTCGGTGCCAGGCCATATTTCTTCTATTCCTCACTTTGCATAAATTATTTGTTATGCAACAATTTATTTAATTATCATTATTACTATTATCTCCGGTTTGCACTATTTTCTGTGCACAGGAAAATGATCCGGGGATTTCGGCGTCACTCTGCCGGTCTGCATTGACCGTGCTATGTCACCACTTCGGCATGTCGAGCTCTCTGCTCCGCCACCTCGGGACCAGCTTATGGGATGGAACCTTGCCCCGCATCAAGCTCGGACCGCGTCATCAATACCGAACACATTAACCAGCTAAGTCGCTTTCATGCTCAAAGCTTTAATTTCTAACTTGTGTTCGGTTCGACCAAGCATTATACTTTTTTGGAAAAAAGTTGCTTGTAAAAAATTTCCTTGTCCAAACTTTGTTTGTGATGCATAAATTCAAATACCCAATTCATTTGGGGGCTTCCTTCATGAAGCTTTTCCACTTGCATATGATTATACTTGTACGGCTTCGTTCCTTGTCCATGTATTACGCCACAATATGCACCATATTGACTTAAGCGATTTGCAAGCTGGGTTGCCTCGCTCCTGTGTTTACCCCTATGTTCCCGATTGTTCGGCTAGGGAGTAAAGGGAGCACCTCTGCGATTGTCACGATCGGGTCGCCCAAGCCGGACCTCAGACTGGGTGAAACCGAAAGCTAGCGCTCTTATAGTTTTCAATGATGATCGGCACACAACTGAACTCATGAGTACAAAAAATCTATTGCACAAGTCTCATAATAACAATGAGCATCGAAGAAAGGTATCGGTGGGGGTACTATTTTCTTCGAAGATGCTTCTTACACCTCACGGTAATATAGCATAAGTTCCCTGAGCGCGCTTTGTCTGTGACAGCCTTATGGCCTGATTGCCTGGTTATTGGAAACACCGTCGATATTCTCGACCGATGGAGTACATAACACTTTTCGGTCCTTGACCGAAGAGGGAGAAGCCGGCGGTCGGTTAAGACGCGTTTAAAGTTCGGTTGAACATAGATATGATATAAGTACTTCGGTACATGCAATCATTCTTCTACCCAAGTCACTTGGGGGCTCTTAAGTTTATTTGAGCCGTTTTATAATAAGTGTTCTTCTTCTTAGTCATTGCAAAGTTTTATTATTATTATTTATCACTCCTTTTTTCGACACGAGTTTGCGGTCACTAGCCAGGGAGCCTAATTTCTCTCTCAAAGCCGCTAGAGTTTAGTTTGCTAAACTGGCCTGATGAGAAGTACTCCCCCCTCGGGATAGGAGGTTGAAGCCGTAGGCTGACCCGCTCGAAGTCTTGAGATAGGATGTATCATGTTAAAGCACGACAGAAGCACTTCTTTTTTCTAAGACCAACTTTCGGATTGGCACCGAACACTTGATATTGTTCGGACGTCATGTTTTTACTGATGTTTCTTGGTTTTCCAAGCTTTTTTGCACTTTTAAACTATTTGTGCTTTTCCAGCATTAGTCTCGCAGTGCAACACCGAACACCTTTAGGGAGTCGGCAAAAACATTCTCAGATATTGTTATATATGCATCGGTTTCGAATTGTGTCTTCGGTCAATAGTTGGGTTGCCCGGCTCCTGCACTTGCTTCCTACGTTCTGTTTTGTTCGGCTAGGCGTGCAAAGGGAGAACCACTGCGATTGTGCTTCCAGCTCACATGGTTAAGCACCTCAGTGGAGAAAGCCAAAAACTGACTTTCACAATAAGCGTAAACTGGTCAGCGATCCGATGACTATGTTAAAAGATGGGCCGTTCATAACATTGGCCAAAGTGTTTACGGCTTGACCCCGACTGTCGCCGAACACTACCGGGGCTATTAACTGGCCTCCGAAACTAAATCCTCAATAGTTTGCTCTTACATTAGAGCTGAGGTTTAATGATCATGCTTAGCATGACAACCCAAAGAAAGGAACCGATAGCGGGACTATTTTCTTTGGAAGACATTTCTTCTGTTAAACAGTAATATAACTCTCTGCGTACCTTTGTTTATAAAACTGTATGGCCAGATTGCCTTGTTTGTTGTAAATCTTTGCCCTCATAAAGGATTTATAAAGTAGGACAAACACTCCTCGGCTACTGGCCGAGGAGGTGGAAGCCGATGGTCGGTCAACAAAGTTTTGTACAATGCGGATCCGAGCATTAATGACGTAAAGTACTTGGATACATAGAGGCTACTGCATTAAGGCTCGGGGGCTACTGGGCTTCGGGGCACATTGATCCCCTGATCTGGTGTAACCACCCGACCAGTGTCTCGGGGGCTACTGCATTGCTTGTCCAATGCAGAAAATTTTATGTGAATTATAGTTTCGAGGAGATTTTGATCCTCAGGTTGGTCGGCCGCACCCAACCTGAGTCTCGAGGACTGAGCACGCCGCTTTTAGTGTCCCGAAGTATTCTGCCGAGCTTGGACTTGATCCTCAGGCCGATTTTGCAAATCAACCTGAGTCTCAGCGGCTACTGGGATCAGCGGTCTTACGTCATCCTTCAGGTGCATCTTGGGTTTTAGACCGATACACACCTTGAGGGCTACTGGCTATATATCTCGGCAGAGAATAAATTGCACCAATAAAAAATATTCACAAAAATCGGCCCACATTCGGGGTGGTGCACCACCTCGGAAGTAGCCCAGCATAAAGCTCGGGCGCTAGGGGCTGGCTCCATAGAGGGCATTTCCGGCATTAAGCTCGGCTAAACTCCTTCAAACTTCTTTGAACCAAGATGATTTACGACACCTCAGATATAGTCCGGCGTTGGAGCTCGGATATACAGTCCGGCGTTGGAGCTCGGATACATAGTCCGGCATTGGAGCTCGGATACATTCCGGCGTTAGAGCTAGGAAGCGGTCCGGCGTTGGTGCTCGGTTGCAAAAGATACCTCGAATACAGTCCGGCGTTGGAGCTCGGACGCAAGAGGACGGTGCCGCCCAGGAACAACTTCAAACCCGAGGTGTGGCATAAAAATAACAAGGCATTGCTAAAGGTCGGAAACTTAAAGGGGCTCCTCGGATACCCGACGTGTAAACTCGTCGAATGCATTTCGGCGATCCTCAAGATCGAAGATAAAGAAGATTTGTTGAACCAGTTTTCAAGACCGATGACCGAAGATGAAGAACAGTTCGGAAGAATCATGGAGCGTCCCTAACTTGAAGACCGGTTCAGGGGGCTACTGACGGTGTCCAGGACTAGGGGGTACTCACCACGTCGTCTCCCGATCTATTAGATTGGGCTGAGGCCACCCATGGCCGTATACTCATGGGCTAGTTCGGACAGCTGCCGCATACAAGGAAGATTCCACAAAGACTTGGCGATCAAGACAAGGACTTCTCCCCACCGGCGTATTCGGCTAGGAATCTTGTTAACCTAGGCCTCTGGTGCATTATATAAACTAGAGCCAGGCTAGTCGATAGAACATACACATCAACAATCATACCATAGGCTAGCTTCTAGGGTTTAGCCTCTCTGATCTCGTGGTAGATCTACTCTTGTACTACCCATATCATCAATATTAATCAAGCAGGATGTAGGGTTTTACCTCCATCGAGAGGGCCCGAACCTGGGTAAAACTTCGTGTCCCTTGCCTCCTGTTACCATCCGGCCTAGACGCACAGTTCGGGACCCCCTACCCGAGATCCGCCGGTTTTGACACCGACACACATCGTCCCCCCTCATCATTTGTGCATGCCTCCTGGCCCGTCTCTCACACGCACGTGCACAGACAACAAGCAACCATCTCCTCTCTTATTGATATTGCGGGCGTGCCCTCCGTTTGTCTAGCAAGCCTATCCCACCATTTGTTAGAAGCAACTCCACTACCACCCCCTCCAACACTCTAGCTCTGTCTCTCTCCCAACCTTATTCATCTCCTGCACATATGCATGTATGCCGATCGATCTCCCTTAATACACGAGGCAGATCGATCTCCTTAATACATGAGGTAGGCCTCTCTCCTCCTCCACACATATACCAGCCATTGTACCTCTATAGTTAATTGGGCCTCCCTCTTCCCCCACCACACATCTATAGTCGAGCGCTACAGGTAGGTATCCATGCCACAGAGACAAACTGCACATGTCCCATCTCATGTTCCAGTAGGCCAGCCACTCTATATCTTTGACGTGGGCACACACAAATTCGATGGCACTCTTTATCGACCGCGCGCGCGCACACACACACACATCATCATCCCTCTCTTCGATTCTATGGACACCTCAAGCCGATAATACCTCCACTCTCTTCTCGTGGATCGCCCCCTCTATATATATATGTTATATCCAGGACTCTATTTCACACACATTGCATATGTTAAATTTTTTGATTGACCCCCCCCCCCACAAAAAAACTCTCAAGAACCCACACACTATATCTCTCTAGGTTTGTATCTCTCTCACACAACCCCACGTAGGTGGTGTAGGTATACAAGAAGAGAATAGGTGCACCGTGCATGTACTCACGCTTCGTGCCCAGCCACACCCGCGCGGGTACACGGTGGAGCTCATTTCTCCGCAGAAGCTGAATTTGTTTTTGAAACATCAAGTGGCCAGAGACTCGAAAACTTATTTGCCCATTAGTGACTTGTCAGGGCGGTGGATTTTAGTTTGTATGATAATGCTGCATCCACCTAAAGTAACGAAAGTTCTTACGTAAACTTCCTAGTAATTCCCTCTTCGTAGGTGCAGCATTACTCATAACATTTGTAATATCAGTTTGAAACTTGTAATATTGCCATGTCCTATTCCTGCGTTTTCAAAATCCTGCGAATCAAACAGGTCCTGAGTTGGTGATGATGTTGTGCCTCCCATCTTTCACCAATAGCCGTCGGATCTAGATCTGACGCATACAAACCAAGCTTCTCCATTTTTGCAAAAAGATGCCCGCACTTGTTCCCTATTTACAAACAACTCCTTGTCTCTGAAAATCAGCCTCATCTCCTCCCCACCACATCTAGGAGTAGAAGGCCATGGAAAAATCTGGCGCGATGAGCGCTGCCGGAGCCGTCCACCCCCAATCTTGGTGTTCCGTGCAATGCACGGGCATCTACACATGGGAAATTATGTCGAACAGGGCTAGTTGTAAACAGGCTAGCTCTGCAGCCATGATGATAGTGACTGCAGACGGTGAGGCTGACTATGGTATGCCGAACACGGCGCCTATACTCAGGTGTCATCTCCGGCGCAGGGTCTTGTCACTTCACTATGAGGAGCAGCACGTAATAATTTGACCAACGGATAGTACAGTGCTAGTACTCCTACTACTACTCCTACATTGGTAGTACTACTACTAGTACTAGTAGCACCACCGTCTGGATTTAGGAGTACTACCATGTCCATCTGGATTTTAGTATTTGACTATCAATATCTAGTAATGCATGTCACCAAAAATGTACTACTCCCTCTGTAAATAAATACATGGTGTATTATTCCTATCGGCGAGAGAACTTAATGTTTTTTTCTACTCCTAACTAGAGTACTAATAGGATTACCTGCAATGAACTAAACACTTCATGTCATGTTTGGTAGTCTCAAGTCATTGAAAGCATGCACGGCCCAAATCTCTCATTGGTTGGTATGTCACGAAATAATCCCTCCGGTCCTTTTTAGTTCGCATATAAGATTTTACTGAAGTCAAGCCTCGTAAAGTTTGACCAACTTTGTAGAAAAAGTGCCAACATTCATAATCTGAAATCAATACCACTAGATGTGTCATTACTTAAAGTTTCATATTATATAATTTTAGCATGGCAGATGTTGATATTTTTTCATATAAATACGGTCAGACTTTGTGAAGTTTGACTCCAAAGAATTCTAATATGCAGAGTAAAAAGGACAGGAGGGAGTAAGAAACAAGGAGGGTGTTAATGCACCGTGCCTAAGTATTTTGGGATTATTTGGTTTTCATAAGGTGACTTACACAACATTTTTGTTTACATGCATTAACATTTTATTAGTTAAATAAAAGGTCAAAACTTGGCGCAAAATGCAAAGGGGACCAATAAACCAGTAAACATCAAACTTCTCTCGTTTGGTCCCAACTCAAGGTCCGGTGAGATGACTATACTGCACCGGCACGGAGGGGGACGCAACTTCATTGACTTACGACAACTGCCTTTGGGTGAATGACACGTGGCCCCAGGGGGTGGCTAGCCTACCTATCATACAGCCAAAGGCAGGTGCAGTAGAGGGCCGAGGAGTAGTACGAAATCCTACGCACCTACGCACACTAACCAAGGGCTGAGTGATCACTCGAATCGCAAGATCAGTTGACTAGAAGCTACGCTAGACCCATGGAGGCATTGAGCGCGAGCATCAGCTGGCTGTGCCAGATGGTCCACAACGCCGGCCTGCGGCCCGGCACTGAGGAACGTCTCCAGGTAGTATTGCCTGAGGCCGCTAGGGCGAGGGGCCGCCTGGACGACAGCTTTGTCTCCTTATTCGACGAGGTCCTCGTCGGTTTCCTCGACAAGTTCACCATCGTCAAGAAGCTTGCGGACGACTTTGACGTAAGCCTCCAGCCAACGCGCCCAGGCTCTGCGATGCCCGCCACCCTCAACGGACACTATGGTAACAACCTCTTCGACGCACTGGTGGCCCTGCGACTGCCCGCCGTCGTGCTGGAGAATGTCCACCTCGTGGTCGCGCTCGCCGCACAGCGCCTGGCGCAGCAAGACACCATCGACATAATCACCCATGTCTACGCACAAATCGTCCACAAGGACTACTACATGCAAGAGGAGGACGATAGGACGCTGGCCGTCTTGGAGCGCGGGGCAACCTTGGATGGCACTGTTCAGAAGCACGTTGAGATCGCCGCCAACGCCGCTGCTCCTCACACGTTGGTTGGTGACCCGACGCACTAGGGCGTGAGGATGTCGTTGAACGTTGATGGATCCGTATGTATTTTTATCTTTCCGTCAAATCCATGTAGTAGTATATGATACTACAGTAATTATCTTACCTTTCGCATCAACTTCATAATTTTCGTACGTACTCCATGCATGAACGGCGCCAGAACCAAACTTCTCATTACTCTAGGCAAAATCGTTATTTTCTATCTATCGGTCGCGCCATGGAGCAGAACCAAATTTTACAAGTTACGAGTTCAAAAGGAAAAGCCTGCCGTGTTCATGTCACACCCCCACACAGTTGGTCCGGCACGCCGCTCAAGCAGGAATGCGTGCGGTGTTGCATTTTCACTTACAAGTGGGACCGCAGTTGAGCAAACCGACTATCGGCAAACCCCCACCCCGCCCACCGCGCGATGGCTGAAAAAACAGGAGGGAGAAGAGATGGTTGTAGCACGGACTCCAAGAAAATTGGTGTCGGATGGGACTCGTGTGGGTGGCGTGTGCCGTACTACTAGACATGAATGCTAGTTATGGCCCATGCCACCCCACTATATCGAGCCTATATCGAGGTACGTAGAACAAATTTCCTGCAGTCCATGCTCAGCCCTCCTCTATCTCTCTTCTTAGCTAGCCAGCGGAAGCGCGGAGCCCATCGTCTGTTTGCTCACATGCGGCCTCACATGTTAGTGAAAACGCAAGAGGACTCACTGAACCTGCACATCTTTCACCTCGACGTGCTGGTGATGAAGAACAAATCCAATAAAGATCTTTGGTGGCCTCTTTTGGAGTTACTCAAGAGTAGTAAGATTCTATTTACAGTTTAACCCAAGATGCACATCTCGTGGCTTCAACTACCACTATATTTTCTTTCATGACACGACCTGGATGCTGGATGTCCCACGTGTCGGCAAAAGGAGGAAGAACCCGACCAAATCTTCGGTTCTGCTCTCGGATGAGATTAGTGCACTTGTTGATACTCCTACTAGAATAGAGGCTAGACATGAGACTAGATACGAGGAAGCAACGTCTACTTCTTTACACTCGAAGAAGAAAGAAGCACGCAAGATCGAGCCTCCGCAGATCAACAATGAATGCATCGAGAAGGCACTAATCCAACTTACAGGAGTAGTAAAATGTATTCTTGTGGTTCTTGTTTTCTTTGGTCTTGCTTTTCTAGTCAAAATTATCATTGGAATTTGTGCAAAACGGAGGTCCGTTTGGGGTCGTGCGTTGGAGTTGGCCTTACAAGTGGGACCGCAGTTAAGGAAACCGACTATCGGCAAACCCCCACCTCGCCCACCGCGCGATGGCTGAAGTTAGAGAAACAACAAGGTTGAAGAGATTGCTCTAGCACGGACTCCAAGAAATAATATGGTGTCAGCTGGATGTTGTGGTGGTGGCGTGTGCCGTACTCCTGGACGTGAATGCTTGTTCTGGCCCATGCCACCCTACTACTCCTACTACTTACTCCTACCAGTATATAGTATACTAGTATCGAGGATTCAAGGTGCTGGTTACGTACAACGAACACATTAACATATGGCTACAGTAAAAACACCCGCCCGACGCGCGAAGCATGTGAAGCTAGTACAAATTTACAGAAGCGACTCGAAAGCCATTCATAAATTTAGCAAGTTTATCACAGGCATATCATTTTATTAGATACAACAGGTCATCAACCCACATTGACAACGAGGATACATTATAAATACTAAAGTTTTCACCACACAACAAATAACAAGCCATGAAATGAACTTCAACTCAACCATTCCACGATGTTGGAAACGCTTGCTTTGAACCACAAGTGATTCTCTGGGACGGGCCATCCGTTGTCGATCTGGAGACCAACGCAGGACCGATCATCCAGGCTGAAGCGGCCTACACTAGTAGAAAACGGACCATTAGTACCGGTTTGTAAGGGCCTTTAGTGCCGGTTATGGAACCGGCACTAAGGTTTCGGCACTAAAGCCCCCCCCCCCTTTAGTACCGGTTCGACACGAACCCGCGCTAAAGTGCCACCACGTGGCGTGAGCTCGCGCCTTGGTACGGGGGACCTTTAGTACCGGTTGGTGTTACCAACCGGTACTAAAGGTTTTTTTTTGAATTTTTTTTTGAAAATTTTGGAATTTTTTTTGTTTTTTTATTTTTATTTTTTCTGAATTATTTGATGATTTAGTCTCTAATCACCTCTCTTAACTGCTCAAGTGTGGATCACTCATTCCAAATCATCTAACTTCTCGACCGGTCACCCATCCCTCTCACTACTCCAGCCCGAGCACGCTTAACTTTCAGGTTCTATTCTCCTTCGTTTCCGAGTCTGCACTTGTTGTTTTCCTAACAATAGTAAGATGTCAATCCTATTAACCTTCAGGAATTTTGCTTGAGCATGAAGTGACACATTTCACTGTTTGAGTTTGAAACTATTGTTTTAAAAAACAATAATTATTTAGTAACACTAATATTTCTTGAATAATTAGTTTGGCCATTGTTTGACCATAGTTTGACCACAGTTTGACCAGATTTGACCAAAATTGAAATAAATAAAATAATTATTTAGTAACACTAATATTCTAAAATAATTAGTTTGACCATTGTTTGACCACAGTTTGCCCACTGTTTGAATATTTTTCAATTTTTTCCACTCTAGATCTTAAAAGCCCCGTAGCTTTTTTTCTATTAGGTTTTTGAGGATTTTGCAAATGTTTAACGTGGTTCCCCGGTTAAATTTGGATGTAACTTTTTGAGTAGATGATTTTTCATATAAAAACTTTTTCATCCGAGTTAGTATGCAAAAGTTATGCCCATTTTTACAAATTTCAGAGAGATTTTGCAAATAAAGTCAAAATTCACATTTGCAAATTTTCCCAACAACTAGACCACATAGCACATGATAAACTTATTTTCTTTTATTTTTTTTGACATTTCCACTATTTTATTTTATTTTTTAAAAAACTGAAAAGGCGATCCACAGGGGGGGGGGTAGAGTTTGAAAATGGGACCTTTAGTACCGGTTCGTGGCACGAACCGGTACTATAGGTTAGACCCCTTTTGTACCGGTTCGTGGCACGAACCGGTACTAAAGGTTAGACCTTTAGTACCGGTTCGTGCCACGAACCGGTACTAGAGGTGATCGTGGGGCCCCGGCCTGACGCCAGCCTGCCACCACCCCTTTAGTGCCGGTTCGTGCCACGAACCGGTACTAAAGGTTCAACACGAACCGGCATTAATGCAAATCCGTTCGAACCGGCACTAATGGTACTATTAGTACCGGCTCAAATACAAACAGGCACTAATGTGCTTCACGTTTGACCCTTTTTCTACTAGTGCTACTATATCAGTACCAGGGTAGGGAACCACCCAAATGTCCGAGGTATAGACAAAGTTGCTTCTCATAAATGTGTCAACAACAGTTGGATCGCCTTTCACCATCATCGGATAGTTTTGTCCAAGGAAGAGCGAGATTTCTCCAAGACTATCAATTCTGTGCCAGGGAGAAGGAGTTGGCGCTAGCACACTAGTTTCGGTGGAAGACAAACGTACCGAAACTACAAGGATGCTATGCAAAAACAGTGCCACGAGTGGTGGCAGCAAACACAAGGCCCTCGTATTGAATTGCATCACAGTACTCATCCGTGTACAGAAACTGATTTTTGAGCAATATCCATCGAGTCGAACCACGAACGACGACAACAAGCTTGTCGAAGATAGCAACAACTTGATAGTTGTTGTAATTCCAAGAGTAGTTGGGAACTCGACAAATTGCTATCTTCCGTAGAAAACAGTCACCATGATCGTATTTGAACGTGCGTACATTACCGGTGTGCTCAACCTCTGGGCAGTGTGCTGAGATTTTTGGAAGTGGAACCCGGTGACGAGTGTACACATTCACAAGTTCCCACTCGTAGTTGGACCCAATGTAAACAACCCAATCTCCATTTTCGCCCGCCCAAGCCTTGCCCTCAAGCGATGGCATCTTAACATCATACGTATCATTATCAAGCGGCATCAACTGGCACAGGGCAAGGCCTCCGTCGTGCCGGCGCCAGTCATCAGGGTCACGGCGAAGAAGATAGGGGAGATCAAACTGCTCCTTGACTCTTGGGTTCTTTGTAATGATGTTATTAGTTGAGTCGATAATGGGCTTGAACGAACCTACCATGCTAGCCGAGGTGATGATGTCGCACCGATCAATGAGTTCCTCCACCATGTCATCTTTCAGAGGAGGGAGAGGAAGAGCGTGCGACAGCAGTTCCAAATCGAGAGGGAAAGGCGAAGAGTCGGTGGACGGTTGCATGTTTGCCACGGTTCACGAAGAGGCGCCCCGGCCTACATGTCCGTTCGGAAATACTCCTACTACTCGCCTCGTCTCACTGATATGTTGGAACGGGACCACATGTCAACGAAACATGGTGTGTAATTTGTCGTGCAAAATGCGATCTGGCCGCATTGGCCCGAGGTGCCACATTAGTTATCGACCTTTATTTTTTTAATGGTGTGCCAATCAGTTTTGAAGCACGACTAACTGGTACTGTACGTGGAGAGGATGACAGCAGGGACCCACCAAGGTCATGGCAGTACGCAAGCAAGTGCCTTCTTATTTCAAGCCAATAAAAAAAGGCTCCTCCTAGTGGATTTCTGACATCTGGGTCCCATGCCATTGTCAACGTAGTCAATAAATGAGAGAATTGCACGACGAGCAGCTGACACCAGGGACCCAGCAGCTCCAAATCTGGTGTATCCGAGAAATGCCACAGCAATTTCCAAACTTTGAAAAATGTCATTTCATGCCATTTCTAGTGGCATTTTTCGAAGTCTGGAGTGGCATTTTTCAAAGTTTGCAAACTGCAGTGGCGTTTTTCAAAGTTTGCAAAAATTGCAGTGGCATTTTTTAAAGTTTGGAAATTGGAGTGGAATTTTTATGAATCGCCATAATTGGAGTGGCATTTATCTAATTTGTTTTTGTGACGGAAGCAGGGTGTCAACTGGGCTGTGCGGGACACTCTGGCCTGTCTAGACAGCCTTTTCTTTTATGTTTACCACAGACCAGCCCAGTAGTTTTTTTCTTTCTGAAAATGGCTAGCCCAGTTCTTTTGTGATTTGTCAAGTAAGTCGCTTTATCAGGCCTGTTGGGCTGCAAATCTTTCAAGACGAGGAGATCTTCATTCGGCTGGCCGAGAAAATGGCCTATCAGTAATGAGAAATGGGCTGTACATTTTTAAAACACATCAAACAGGCAATTATTTTCAAATATATTTTTTTCATTTCGAGATTTTAAATTGCATTGATTTTTATGCGTGGACTATTTATTGGATTTTAGATTGATATACATTTATTTTTAAAATCAGTCTGAATGTGACTCGAAATTTCGGGATTAAAAACAGTTCAAACCGCACCAACAAATGCAAAATTTCGTATAATTTTTTAACCGTGGCCACAATATGGGCTGTAATGCTAACATAAAGAATATGGGCTCCAAAAAAACCCATAAGAATTAGCAAATGGGCTGTAAATTATTTGAAATAATGGCAGATGGGTTGTATGCTGTTTTCCACAAATTTGAGGTGTCAGGACCCCGATTCCAAGTCACATCGATCTAGCATGTAACACATCATATCACTTTGCGGCCTCACGCATGGTATTCCCACGGGTGGCACCTTACCTGGCCCGGGACCGTTTGTGCCTTTTGGCTCACGTATATGATAGTGTCGCTAGCATCCATATGACAAAGAACCCGGGCCGACATGGCTAGTCGTGAACCCAAAGCGGCACTAACCCATGGGGACAGGCATACATGAATCAACTTCGAGCATGTCAGTCAGCAGCGTGTGAATCTGGGCTGTAGCACCGGGCTAACAGGACTCCGGTAACCCGGGCTGTAGCAGGCTAGGCAGGACTCCGGATGTCACTGCGTGACATTTCCCCGAAGGAACAGACATAGGAACAAAGTGAAACAGATGCCAGCCAGTCAAGTGTCCTGAACAGTAGTGCTGGGCTAGCGGGACTCCGGTGAACCGGGCTGTAGCGGACTACTATGGCTCATGGAAGCACTAGACTACATTTCCCCATAAGAGAGGCTACCAAGGATAAACAACTAGATTGTCGGATCCCACACATATCAAGCATTTCAATCATATACACAATATGCTCAATATGTGCAAATACAACATGGCATCACAACATAACTCTATGACTCAAGTATTTATTCATTAGGCTCCGAGGAGCGAGATATTACAAACATGGGTCTCATGACCCAACATTCAGAGCATACAAGTCAAAGCACATGCGGAAGCTTAACATGTCTGGGTACAGACATCTACAAATGAAAAAGGCTGAGAAGCCTGACTATCTACCAGATCCTGCCGAGGCACGAGATCATAGCTGAGGTAACAAGCTAAACGTCGAAGTCCAAGCGGTACTACTAGCGAGACTGAAGTCTCTCTGCAAAAACATAAAATAGGCAAACGTGAGTACAAATGTACCCAGCAAGACTTACATCAGAACTAATTACATATGCATCGGTATCAACAAAGGGGGTAGTGGAGTTTAACTGCAGCAAGCCAGCTTTGACTCGCTGGCTATCCTGAACTACGACTGCAAGTAACTCTTTTGAGGTGGCGCACACGAGTCCACATATTCACCATATCAATACACCACTATGGATCCGCTTCTGTCTCCCTACGAGAAGGCCATCCATAGCACTCACGCTTATCTTGCGAGTTTTAGAGTATCCACTTTCACTTGTCTATGAACTATGCAAGGGGTCCAAGTTTCCATATCCGAGGAATCCGGCTATTCGAATAGATTATGATAACCCTGCAGGGGTGTACTTCTTCACACACGCTCCCACCACTTACCACCATATACACGTCATGTATCTCGGCAACCTTCAAGCGGAAGCCTGGCGAGGGTGTCGGCCATGGCCTACCTAAACACTTAAGTCTCTAGTCCAGGTTTTTGCCTATCCAGGTTCCATCCGTAGGGAGCCCGGCCGAGGTTTCCACATACGGCCCCGAATGATGTGAACAGGGTTCCCGAGACACCAAACGGGCGCCCGGTACACCGTGCCACGGTGTATCTACCGCAACATAGCCCACCCCTAGGGTCAGCACTACGCACGGCCGCCAACACATAACCTACAAACACCAGAAACTAGTTTCACCTCCTGGACAGAGTACTAGGGTGATTAAGAAGCCGCGAGGGTCAATTAAGGATCACAATGAGTGGTAGTAGCTGTTCATGGATCAGAGACACAGAACTCAGTTCCTGTGGACGGCTGCAATGAGACAACCCACCATGTACTCCTACATGGCCTCTCACCGCTACCTCTACCAAAAACGTGTTAACACACTTATCTCACACACAGTAGGACATGTTTACACACCTCCGATTCATTCCCGATGAATCAGACCCGAGTCAACTCTAAGCAGTAGCAGGCATGACAAACAAATATGAATGAGTAGGCACATCAGGCTCAAACAACTCCTACTCATGCTAGTGGGTTTCATCTATTTACTGTGGCAATGACAGGTCATGTAAAGGATAAAGGGGTTCAGCTACCGCAACAAGTAACAGATGAATCGTTGTTGTCCTAATGCAGTAAAAGAGAGCAGAAGCGAGAGAGTGGGATTGTATCGGAATGAACAAGGGGGTTTTGCTTGCCTGGCACTTCTAAAGATAACATTGAGTCTTCATCAGTGTCAACGATCACAGCGTCGGAGCAGCGTCAACCGAGAGGGGACATTTACCGGCAAACAAGGAAGAACACAATCATTGCGATGCAACAATATGATGCATGATCATGACATGTCAATATGCTGTGGTTTGAGCTAATGCAATTAGCCACATGTTAAATGGAGTTGGTTTGAACCCTAGGTTCAAATTCAAATTCAAACTATGAATTCAAATAGTGCATTATCATGTTTTGGACTAGACAGTGAGGTTAAGTTGTTCAAACATGCATGAAAATGCTATAAACAGATTCTTTGGATTTTTCTGATCATTTTTCATATATAACTTGTTTCATTTGGAGTTACGGTTAATTTTCTATGATTTTTAGTAGTTTGCAACATTTTCTGGAATTTCCTATATAAGAATAAATACAGAAAGTGAGTTACTGCGTCAGCATGACATAACTGTGATGTCAGCGGTCAACGGGCACGGTCCAGGTCAACCCTGACAGTGGGTCCCACATGTCACTGTAATTAGTTTAACTAAAATATTAATTAATACTAATCCTAATTAGTCAGCAGGGCTGGGCCCTACCTGTCATTGACCCAAGGGTCAAACTGGGCTGACCCGTGGTCAAACGGGGTCAGCGGGGTCAGCTCGCCGGCGTTTAGCCGCCGACGAGGCCAAACGCGGCGGTGCAGGTGCGGGTTTCACCTACAGGGCACCGTTCGAGGCGCCGTTGGGCTCTACGGATAGCTGGTGCAACGGCGCGTCCGTTGGTGGCCGTGGCTGGGCCTGGGGTGGCCGGAGTCAACAGCGGCGAGCTCGGTTGCGGCCGCCGGAGTTCGGGCACCTGCGGGTTTGGCGTTGTGGTGCATGGGAGGAGGAGCCGGTGGGTGAAACGTGCTCCTAGGGGTGCACTGAGTGCAGTGACGCGCTCGGTTTGGACGGAGCCGTACCAAAACGACGGCGGCGACAAGTCCGGCGCTGGTGAGGTCTCGGTCTTGACGGAAACGAGGGCTACGATGAGCTAGTGGGCATGGGAGTAGGGGGGATCGGTAGAGGAGCTCACCGTGAGTTTGGAGGTGGCCTTGGCGTGCTTGGGGAAGCACCGGAGCGAGCGGGGCGGCGAGAGGCATCTCCGGTGGCCGACGAGGGAAACGGCGACGGGGGCGGCATTGCGGCGCGTCGGGGCCTCGTGGGTCGTCGAAGAGGTCGGGGACGTCGAGGCGGAGCTCGCAGGCACGGCGAGGGGTCGAGGGGAAGGCGGTGGCCGCGGTGGTGCTTGTCGGCGGCAACGGACGCATTCGGTGAGATCGGGAACGACGAGGGAGATAGCAGGGGGAAGAATGAGCGAGCTAGAGGGATTGGGACGACGCCGAGGAGGGGATTCGCGGTGTCGCGCTGTCCTCGGACGCAGGCAGGCAGCCTGGTGGCGTGGCACTCGCGCGCGCCGTGCGTTGTCTCTACCTCTGCCTACTGGCAGAGGTGGGAGACGAGTGGCAACGGCCAGGTGGGCTGGGCCGGCTCATGGGCCGCACAGGTAAGTGGCCAGGTTGGCTTTTCTCTCTCTCTCTCTCTCTCTCTCTCTCTCTCTCTTTCTCTTTCTAATTCTTTCTGTTTTCTATTATCTGTAATTGTTTTGGATTTATTAAAAATGCCAGAGCATTTTCAAAAATCATGAGACTGCTTGTGGCCACTGTTTGGATTATTTCCAACAGCAAACATTTCAGTTCATGAATATTTGGACATTTAAAATATTTTATAGCATTTAAATGTCCAAATGCAAATAGAGTATGATTTAATTCAGAGCCCAAATAGGTCATGGAAAAATGTGCATCACCTCTGGTTACTGATTACAGCATTTTCCATAAATGATGAACATTTTTGAAAGCCATTTGGATTTACTGAAAATATTTTGGTTGAACCTAGTGAATTCCTTTAATGCTAGGGTTTAGGCAATCCCCATTTCAAGTTTCTTTCAAAGTTTAAACATGATGGCATGATGAGCAAGCAGAGTCAGGCAAGGGCTGAACTGGGGCTGTGACAGCTCACCCCCCACTAAACAAGAATCTCGTCCCGAGATTCAAGCGTAGGGTAAGGTGAAGGGGGAAACACAAGCTATCACAATCTTCACGATCCAGATGTCTTTCTCGAGGATGTTGATTCATTCCATCACCTTAATATCGATGTCTTGCTTTGAGAACTACATCCAACATGACAACGAGTGGAAGGGGAGAATTTAAGAAGAATCGACCTTCCTGAGGTTCGAGCAACTTAGGATCATCTTGATGATCACAGGATCAACTCATGGAATGAGACATAGTAACATATCTCGAGCTGAGACATGAAACACAGATCAGGAGTGATGGAAAAGAGGTAGATGACAAGGTTCTACTGGGTAGGCAAAAATTCCACGCTGAAAAGGATGGTGCATGTTTTCAAGATAGCGAGGAAATAATTGCCATGATTCCATAATGGGGCACCTTAGGGAAGATGACCTGTGGGATTTTCCCTTAGGTGGCAAAAAGAATTACTTTTGATACAAAGATCATTGAAACTCTCTATACCAGCCTAAGGCAATCACAACGATCGTTTGAAGAAGTTCGAAGAATGGCATACTCCGACTAGAATGGATGATGTGGACTATCTTGTTGAAGACAACGCAATGGATGATTTTTGCCTATCATTGGAAATGGATGGGACCCATGGTAGGACCACTTTTGAAGATGATCCTGACCAGAGGTTACCGGGAAGGGTAGTCCATGGAAAAAATGGCACAATGGTGGTGCAAGCTGGGAACAAAATGCAAATGTTGGGGATTTTTCCAACCATCATATCTGCCTGAGATTCAGATCTGGTTGGTAACAGGACACTTCAGGCATCGACATATCTGGAAAGAAAGTTTGCAACACAATTCGACGAGATGATATTTCGAGAATCTCGGGAGATGAACTACGATAGCATGCTCCAAAACATGAGCGGGTTCCGCTACAAACATGTCAACACGCTATTCCAGACAAGCATGACCACATGGTAGTCTTACAATGAAACACTACCGAGTTCTGGTTGGGAACCATCAACGAGGATATTGAAGTTCTTGTATAAGGCATGCTCTTAAGAAGGAACTTCTTCTCCTTGAACAATGCAATCAGTGGCTTGGTGTGCTAGGGATACATATAGAATGAAGGTTGCAAGTCTCCAGACCACAAAATACTTCGCACATATGCATGACTGACTTGGGATGATTCCAGGGGAAACAAAAACAATCTTTCTTGAACTCACGGCGGTAACTTGCACCAAATGTACATGAATTTGAGGAAGTCACTTCTTCCATCCAAGCATAAGCTTTCTGAACGGAACACGAAGGCATTGCTTATAAAATTTTCAACACTAGGTTGATGTTCAGCATGAATCATGGGGGAGACAAAATGTTGCTGATGGGCTCAACAACAACTCGTCGGAATTTCCATATCACTGGACTTCCACCATCATGTGAACACGGTGATAGCATTGGTCGGACCAAAAGATATGATGGTGTATGCCCGAGGGATCAACCACGGGTAAGACACCATTACGAACATCGTTGGTTCTGATTTGACTTGACGATAGCCCATACTCAAGTCAAAGTTTTGACAAGGCAATAGACCCAACAACTGATCACAAGGACCAATCGATCGAGATATCATCTTTCTTCAACACACACACACACAAAGATATCCCTTGACATGAACTAAGTCAGACAAGCTTTTATCTTCCAACTCTTCAAGTTGTTGTCTAGCTCAACCAACTAGCTCAGGGATATCCAACACAGATTCCTGGAGAAGGAGTGATTTATAAGAAAATCAACTTGATCACGAACTCAACATAGCGGTCAGGTGACAACCAGGTAATACTTCCGAGAAGATATTCGGAAAATCATGAACCACCGATATGTTACTAAGCTCGAGATCAACCTTGCTTTCAGGGCAAGATGATATGATCAAAAGAGTGAGGGATTGACACAATCCTAACTCATTGATCGAAGGGTGCCCCAAAAAAATGGACTAGGTAACACGATCAGTCCTAGGATGGTGATTCAATAACCAACACGCTAAGGATGATGTTAATGCCCATTAACTACCAAGCGACACGGTTGCTAGGAGTATTGATTTCACACATCATGGTTCACTTGTCGGTATTCAGGTTACAATAACACGGGAACCAAGGAATTAACAATGGTGGCAAGAAGTATTACTGTGTCAAGAATTCATAAGAGGTGGTTCAATTCTCATGACACTCTTGACATAAAGATGGTAACACTCCAAGGTAGAGCGGAGCAAAAGCTGGATTGGCATTTGATCCACGGAATACAATTGCTTTGACCCAATCCTAGATATGGTTGAGGTTCTGGAGTTTTTTTCTCCTACTCATTCCGGAATAGAATGGCTTGACGAACCACAAGAATAATAGGCATCGATGAACGTGAACGCACAACTATTCCTGACTATAAGTTGATAGACTAGGGTCGGAATACAGCTGAGGAGGGTCAACTCAAGGAACATATAACTTTCGGAGTTGTGGATGCATAGATTAGTATGTCGAACGAAGTTCAACAGGTTTCTTCCGGATAACCCATGCAGAGAGGTAGGACTAGCAGAATCACAATATAGAATGGGGAACTCATCGAGAGCACTCTTGTTGGGAGCTTCTGATCCAACAAACTTCTGCCATAAGTGGTTCATAGTATTTGGAAGAAGGAAATACCACGGACCTCGAGGACTAAGGCAAGGTTACTAATATCCTAAAGGAACTAGCAACACTATCAACATGAGGTAAGTAGGGTGAATCTCGGGTTCAAGAACCCATGAATAGAGTACCTACTACTACATGGCATCACGGGATGCTTTCAAGAATAATGACCAGAATCACACACTAGGGATAAAAACATGGCTAGATCACTAGGTGACTCCCTAAAACACCTAGGGTCATAGTAATAGCTCCAACATATATGTCGAGGCAACAGAGTACCTCAACTCACCGATTAGTGTGATTAACCTGGCCCAATTGGACATCAGGAACAGGAGGAAGGGGTTTGCAAATGCATCAGACTACTTAGAAACCTGGGATGACTCGGACAGCATAACGGCTGTAAATGCTCAAAAGGATTTGAGACATCCTGCAAAATGGTGGCATAACCACTCAACATCACAATATCAATATTCTAAGATCAACTAAGAACACCTGGAAGTAGTAGGAACCGAACTCGGTCTTAAACTCAACAATCCTAGGCAACTACGGTTTAGTAACACGTCATCCTGATAGATAGATGAGAAGGCCTAGTTCTTAATCCCCGTAGAAAAGAAGAGGTTCACTCAGATCAGAAGGACATAAGGTAAAGGAGAAAAAAGAGCCTTACATTCCCCTCCACAATCAATTCAATTACATAACTAAAGCATTTCTAGACTTGACTTCGACCAGTTGGCTTGGTAATCCTACAGGCAGTCAGGCTCTGATACCAAAGCTGTCAAGACCTCGATTCCAAGTCACACTGATCTAGCATGTAACACATCATATCACTTTGCGGCCTCACGCACGGTATTCCCACGGGTGCCACCTTACCTGGCCCGGGACCGTTTGTGCCTTTTGGCTCACGTATATGATAGTGTCGCTAGCATCCATATGACAGAGAACCCGGGCCGACATGGCTAGTTGTGAACCCAAAGCGGCACTAACCCATCAGGACAGGCATACATGAATCAACTTCGAGCATGTCGGACATCAGCGTGTGAATCCGGGCTGTAGCACTGAGCTAACAGGACTCCGGTAACCCAGGCTGTAGCACGCTAGGCAGGACTCCGGATGTCACCGCGTGACATTTCCCTGAAGGAACAGACATAGGAACGAAGTGAAACACATGCCGACCAGTCAAGTGTCCTGAACAGTAGTGCTGGGCTAGCAGGACTCCGGTGAACCGGGCTGTAGCGGACTACTATGGCTCATGAAAGCACTAGACTACATTTCCCCATAAGAGAGGCTGCCAAGGATAAACAACTAGATTGTCGGATCCCACACATATCAAGCATTTCAATCATACACACAATATGCTCAATATGTGCAAATACAACATGGCATCACAACATAACTCTACGACTCAAGTATTTATTCATTAGGCTTCGAGGAGCGAGATATTACAAACATGGGTCTCATGACCCAACATTCAGAGCATACAAGTCAAAGCACATGCGGAAGCTTAACATGTCTGGGTACAGACATCTACAAATGAAAAAGGCTGAGAAGCCTCACTATCTACCAGATCCTGCCAGGGCACAAGATCGTAGCTGAGGTAACAAGCTAAACGTCGAAGTCCAAGCGGTACTACTAGCGAGACTGAAGTCTCTCTGCAAAAACATAAAATAGGCAAACGTGAGTACAAATGTACCCAGCAAGACTTACATCAAAACTAATTACATATGCATCGGTATCAACAAAGGGGGTAGTGGAGTTTAACTGCAGCAAGCCAGATTTGACTCGCTGGCTATCCTGAACTACGACTGCAAGTAACTCTTTTGAGGTGGCGCACATGAGTCCACATATTCACCATATCAATACACCACTATGGATCTGCTTCCGTCTCCCTACGAGAAGGCCATCCATAGCACTCATGCTTATCTTGCGAGTTTTAGAGTATCCACTTTCACTTGTCTATGAACTATGCAAGGGGTCCAAGTTTCCATATCCGAGGAATCCGGTTATTCGAATAGATAATGATAACCCTGCAGGGGTGTACTTCTTCACACGCGCTCCCACCACTTACCACCATATACACGTCATGTATCTCGGCAACCTTCAAGCGGAAGCCTGGCGAGGGTGTCGGCCACGGCCTACCTAAACACTTAAGTATCTAGTCCAGGTTTATCGCATATCCAGGTTCCATCCGCAGGGAGTCCGACCGAGGTTTCCACATACGGCCCCGAACGATGTGAACAGGGTTCCCGAGACACCAAACGGGCGCCCGGTACACCGTGCCACGGTGTATCTACCGCAACATAGCCCACCCCTAGGGTCAGCGCTACGCACGGCCGCCAACACATAACCTACAAACACCAGAAACTAGTTGCAACTCCTGGACAGAGTACTAGAGTGATTAAGAAGCCGAGAGGGTCAATTAAGGATCCCAATGAGTGGTAGTAGCTGTTCATGGATCACAGACACAGAACTCAGTTCTTGAGGACGGCTGCAATGAGACAACCCACCATGTACTCCTACATGGCCTCTCACCGCTACCTTTACCAAAAACGTGTTCACACACTTAGCTCACACACAGTAGGACATGTTCACACACCTCCGATTCATTCCTGATGAATCAGACCCGACTCAACTCTAAGCAGTAGCAGGCATGACAAACAAATATGAATGAGTAGGCACATTAGGCTCAAACAACTCCTACTCATGCTAGTGGGTTTCATCTATTTACTGTGGCAATGACAGGTCATGCAAAGGATAAAGGGGTTCAGCTACCGCAGCAAGTAACAGATGAATCGTTGTTGTCCTAATGGAGTAAAAGAGAGCAGAAGCGAGAGAGTGGGATTGTATCGGAATGAACAAGGAGGTTTTGCTTGCCTGGCACTTCTGAAGATAACATTGAGTCTTCATCAGTGTCAACGATCACAGCGTCGGAGCAGCGTCTACCGAGAGGGGACATTTACCGGCAAACAAGGAAGAACACAATCATTGCGATGCAACAATATGATGCATGATCATGACATGTCAATATGCTGTGGTTTGAGCTAATGCAACTAGCAACATGTTAAATGGAGTTGGTTTGAACCCTAGGTTCAAATTCAAATTCAAACTATGAATTCAAATAGTGCATTATCATGTTTTGGACTAGACAGTGAGGTTAAGTTGTTCAAACATGCATGAAAATGCCATAAACAGATTCTTTGGATTTTTCTAATCATTTTTTATATATAACTTCTTCCATTTGGAGTTACGGTTAATTTTCTATGATTTTTAGAAGTTTGCAACACTTTCTGGAATTTCCTATATAAGAATAAATCCAGAAAGTGGGTTACTGCGTCAGCATGACATCAGTGTGATGTCAGCGGTCAACGGGCGCGGTTCAGGTCAACCCTGACAGTGGGTCCCGCGTGTCAGTGTAATTAGTTTAACTAAAATATTAATTAATACTAATCCTAATTAGTCAGCAGGGCTGGGCCCTACCTGTCATTGACCTAGGGGTCAAACTGGGCCCACCCGTGGTCAAACGGGGTCAGCGGGGTCAACTCGCCGGTGTTTAGCCGCTGGCGAGGCCAAACACGGCGGTGCAGGTGCGGGTTTCACCTACAGGGCACCGTTCGAGGCGCCGTTGGGCTCTACGGATAGCTGGCGCAATGGCGTGTCCGTTGGTGGCCGTGGCTGGGCCTCGGGTGGCCGGAGTCAACGGCGGCGAGCTCGGTTGCGGCTGCCGGAGTACGGGCACCTACGGGTTTGGCGTTGTGGTGCACGGGAGGAGCCGGTGGGTGAAACGTGCTCCTGGGGGTGCACTGAGTGCAGTGACGCGCTCGGTTTGGACGGAGGCGTACCAAAACGACGGCGGCGACTAGTCTGGCGCCGGTGAGGTCTCGGTCTCGACGGAAACGAGGGCTACGATGAGCTAGTGGGCATGGGAGTAGGGGGGATCGGTAGAGGAGCTCACCGCGAGTTTGGAGGTGGCCTCGGCGTGCTTGGGGAAGCTCCGGAGCGAGTGGGGCGACGAGAGGCATCTCCGGTGGCCGACGAGGGAAACGGCGACGGGGGCGGCGTTGCGGCGCGTCCGGGGCCTCGTGGGTCATCGAAGAGGTCGGGGACGTCGAGGCAGAGCTCGCAGGCATGGCGAGGGGTCGAGGGGAAGGCGGTGGCCGCGGTGGTGCTTGTCGGCGGCGACGGACGCGTTCGGTGAGATCGGGAACGACGAGGGAGATAGCAGGGGGAAGAATGAGCGAGCTAGAGGGATTGGGACAATGCCAAGGAGGGGATTCGCGGTGTCGCGCTGTCCTGGGACGCAGGCAGGCAACCTGGTGGCGTGGCGCTCGCGCGTGCCGTGCGTTGTCTCTGCCTCTGCCTACTGGAAGAGGTGGGAGACGACTGGCAATGGCCAGGTGGGCTGGGCCGACTCATGGGCCGCACAGGTAAGTGGCCAGGTTGGCTTTTCTCTCTCTCTCTCTCTCTCTCTTTCTAATTCTTTCTGTTTTCTATTATCTGTAATTGTTTTGGATTTATTAAAAATGCCAGAGCATTTTCAAAAATCATGAGACTGCTTGTGGCCACTGTTTGGATTATTTCCAACAGCAAACATTTCAGTTCATGAATATTTGGACATTTAAAATATTTTATAGCATTTAAATGTCCAAATGCAAATAGAGTATGATTTAATTCAGATCCCAAATAGGTCATGGAAAAATATTCTGGTTACTGATTACAGCATTTTCCATAAATGATGAACATTTTTGAAAGCCATTTGGATTTACTGAAAATATTTTGGTTGAACCTAGTGAATTCCTTTAATGCTAGGGTTTAGGCAATCCCCATTTCAAGTTTCTTTCAAAGTTTAAACATGATGGCATGATGAGCAAGCAGAGTCAGGCAAGGGCTGAACTGGGGCTGTGACATGAGGCTTTCCACAGATGGCCTGTATACTGTTGGATGTCCATCCAACGGCCGTCGTGCTTCTTCAATCTCTGCTCTTCTTGCTCCAGCCGCTCAAACAAGCGCCGGCGGGACTGCCTGCTCCCTCCTCCCCGCGGACGGCTGTGCTGCCACGCAGGCCTCACTGCCCCACCATACTCCCATCGCTGGCCTAGCCATCCCTCTACTCACCCACACCTGCTGTTATTCTCCGGCGACGGCAGACGAACCAGTAAACCCTCGTACAGTCGTACTCCCCTCCGCATGGGAAATAAAAACAATGGCTGAGTCTTCCCTGCCTCCGTGTCGTTCCCTTCCTAGGCCTCGCCGTCGTCCACCACCCTGGTGCTCTCGGCGTGGCGTGGTCAGCGACCAACATGCATCTGAAGTGGACTGTACGTGGAGAGGCTGACAGCTGGTTTCACGGCCGCAAGCAAGGAAATGCCTCCTTATTACGTGCAAAATAATGATTTCCTCTAGTTGACATCTGGGAACCACCGAAATGACCTCTGTATTTCGTGAAAAAAACGTTACCGCCGCTGACAGCTTGGACCCACCAGCTATATCTTCGCATGTAAGGAAGTGCCTCCTTATTACACACACAAAAAAAATGAATACTCCCCCTGCTAGCTGCGACCCAATATAGTGGGCCTACTAAGTTGACGGGGACGAAGGGCTTTGTCAACTTAGTCAATATGCACGATTCTAGGTCGACTGACCGTACGATGTCCATCCAACGGCCGTAGTGCTTCTTCAACCTCTGGTTTTCTTGCTCCAGCCGCCCAAAGCAGCGCCGGTCGTGCTGCCTGCTCCTGCCTCCCGTGGCCGGCTATGCTGCCGCGGAGGCCTCACCGCCCCCATACTACTCCCACCGCTGGCTAGGTCATCCCTCCATTCCACTCACCCACACCCCCTGTTATTCTGCGGCGACGACAGCGCAGCCGAATCAGTGAACCCTCGTACTCCTCTCCGCGTGGGCATCCACTGTCGTGTCTTCCCCGGCTCCGCGTCGTCCCGTTCCTAGGCCTCGCCGTCGTCCACCGCTGTGGTGCTGTCGGTGCGGCGTGGTCAATGTGGCCAACGACCGAATTCCATCGGAAGAATACTGTATGTGGAGAGGCTGACAACTGGGTCCACGGCAGCCGCAAGGAAGTGCCTCCTTATTACGTGGAAAATAATTATTCCTCCACCTCACAGCAGGGACCCACCGGACTCCCACCAGTATATCATGAAAAAATGTTTGCCCCTGACAGCTGGGACCCACCCGACGGGCCATCGTATTTCGCAAAAAAAACGTTCCCCCTGCTGTCAGCTCGGACCCACCGGAAGTGCCTCCTTATTACGCACAAAAAAATGAATACCCCCTGCTAGCTGGGACCCACCTTAGTGGCAGGCTGACTTGTGGGCCTACTAAGTTGACGGGGACGGAGGGCTTTGTCAACTTAGTCAATATGCACGATTCTAGCTCCAGTGACCGTACGATGTCCATCCAACGGCCGTAGTGCTTCTTCAACCTCTGGTCTTCTTGCTCCAGCCACCCAAACCAGCACCGGCCGTGCCTCGTGCTCCTGCCTCCCGTGGCCGGCTGCGATGCGGCGGAGGCCTCACCGCCCCCTACTACTCCCACCGATGGCCAAGCCATCCCTCTACTCACCCACACCCCCTGTTATTCTGCGGCGACGGCAGCCTCACACCGCATCGAACCAGTGAACCCTCGTACTCCTCTACGTGTGGGCATCCACTACCGCGTCTTCCCCGGCTCCGCGTCGTCCCCTTCCTAGGCCTCGCCTTCGTCCACCGCCCTGGTGCTCTCAGTGCGGCGTGGTCAATGTGGTCAAGGAACAGCTTCCATCGGACGTGGACTGTACGTGGAGAGGCTGACAGCTGGGTCCACGGCCGCAGCAAGGAAGTTCCTCCTTATTACGCGCAAAAATAATTATTCATCCACCTGACAGCGGGGACCCACCGGACGGGCCACTAGTATTTTGCGAAAAAAATCGTTTCCCCCTGACTGTTGGGACCCACCGGACGGGCCATCGTATTTCATGAAAAAACGCCCCCCCGCTGTCAGCTCGTACCCATCGGAAGTGCCTCCTTATTACGCACAAAAAACTAAATACTCCCCCGGCTAGCTGGGACCCACCTTGCTGGGAGGCTGACTTGTGGGCCTACTAAGTTGACGGGGACGAAGGGCTTTGTCAACTTAGTCAATATGAACGATTCTAGCTCCAGTGACCGTACAATGTCCATCCAACGGCCGTAGTGCTTCTTCAACCTCTGGTCTTCTTGCTCCAGCCGCCCAAAGCAGCGCCGGTCGTGCCGCATGCTCCTGCCTCCCGTGGTCGGCTGTGCTGCCGCAGAGGCCTCACCGCCCCCTACTATTCCCACCGCTGGCCAGGCCCTGCGGCAACGGCAGCCTCACACCGCAACCGAACCAGTGAACCCTCATAGTCCTCTCCGCGTGGGCTTCCACTACCGCGTCGTCCCCTTCCTAGGCCTCGCCGTCGTCCACCGCCGTGGCGCTCTCCGCGCGGCATGGTCAATGTGGTCAAGGAACGACTTCCATCGGAAGAGTACTGTACGTGGAGAGGCTGACAGCTGGGTCCACGGCCACAACCCAGTTTTTTTGTGATTTGCCAAGTAAGTCGCTTTGTCAGGCCTGTAGGGCTGCAAATCTTTCAAGACGAGGAGAGCTTTCATTCGGCTGGCCGAGAAAATGGCACATCAGTAATGAGAAATGGGTTGTACATTTTTAAAACACATCAAACCGACAATTATTTTCAAATATCTTTTTTTCATTTCAAGATTTTAAATTACAATAATTTTTATGCGTGGACAATTTGTTGGATTTTATATTGATATACATTTATTTTTAAAATCAGTTTAAATGTGAGTCGAAATTTCGGGATTAAAAACAGTTCGGACCGCACCAAATATGCAGAATTTCGTATAATTTTTTAACCGTTGCCACAATATGGGCTGTAATGCTAACAAAAAGAATATGGGCTCCAAAAAAACCTTAAGAATTACCAAATGGGCTGTAAATTATTAGAAATAATGGCAGATGGGCTGTATGCTATTTTCCACAGATTTGAGGCTTTCCTAAAAAAAGGTTGACACACAAGCACTGACTGTTGGATGTCCATCCAACGGCCGTCGTGCTTCTTCAATCTCTGCTCTTCCTGCTCCAGCCGCTCAAACAAGCGCCGGCGGGACTGCCTGCTCCCTCCTCCTCGCGGCCGGCTGTGCTGCCGCGCAGGCCTCACCGCCCGACCGTACTCCCATCGCTGGCCTAGCCATCCCTCTACTCACCCACACCTGTTGTTATTCTCTGGCGATGGCAGACGAACCAATAAACCCTCGTACAGTCGTACTCCCCTCCCCGTGGGAAAGAACTGCCAAGTCTTCCCTACCTCCGTGTCGTCCCCTTCCTAGGCCTCGCCGTCGTCCACCGCCCTGGTGCTCTCGGCGCGGCGTGGTCAACGTGGTCAAGGAACGACTTCCATCGGATGTGGACTATACGTGGAGAGGCTGACAGCTGGGTCCACGGCCGCAGCAAGGAAGTGCCTCCTTATTACACGGAAAATAATGATTCCTCCACCTGACAGCTGGGACCCACCAGAAGGGCCACTATATTTCGTGAAAAAACGTTTCCCCCTGACTGCTGTTGGGACCCACCAGCTACATCTTCGCACGCAAGGAAGTGCGTCCGGGCAAAAAAAAACGATTTGCCCCCTAACTGCTGGGACCCACCAGCTACATCTTCGCAGGCAAGGAAGTGCCTGACAGTCGGGACCCACCTGGTCGAAGCGTACGTAGCGTTGTCATTCTGGTCACGAACGTGTACGTACATACTAGTCGATGTAGAGGCGCGCACGTAGCATGTACACGTACGTACAGCGGCCAGGGTGCAAGAAAGAAAATACGGCCACGTATGTATACATACGGGCGGGGTCTCGAATGCCTACTCGCGCATACGTACAGCCAGGGCTCGTGTACATGGCTGGGTCGGAACGGAGAAACAGTGTCGTCGTCGTGTTCATGGGGAGGCAACGGAATGCGTCGTGTTCGTGGGGAGGCAAGGGAATGCGTCGTGTTCATGGGGAGGCAACGGAATGCGTCGTGTTCATGGGGAGGAAAGGGAATGCGTCGTGTTCATGGGGAGGCAACAGAAACGTGTGGGAGCCAACCGGCTGGGTCGGAACGAAATGTGTGGTCGTGTTCATCGGGAGGGCTTGGACGGAACAAGCGATGGAAACGAGGCCTGGCGTACCGCACAACGGAGGAAACGGACCTCCTACATTCGGAACGGGGTCCTGTTGATTGGGGGGGTCTGGCGTACCGCAAAACGGAGGAAACGGACCTCCTACGGTCGAAATGGGGGTCCTGTTCATCGGGAGGGGTGTGGCATACCGCAAAACGGAGGAAACAAACTTGTGTTGGAGCTCTACGGTCGAAACGGGGGTCATGTTCATCGGGAGGGGTGTGGCGTACCGCGAAACGGGACTCCACGGGATACTGTTCATCTCCACTGTCGAGCCCCTCCAGCCTCCACGAGTTACTGTTCATCCACCGTCGACTTCCTCCAGCCTCCACCTGCGACTGTTCATCCACGGGCTCCTGTTCATCTAGCCTCCACCGCGCGCTACTCCACTGGCTAATGTTCAACCCGCCCTCTCCACGGGCTCTTGTTCAACCACCCCTCCACGGGATACTGTTCATCCTGCCCTCCACCGTCTACTGTTCATCCTGCCCTCCATGGGGTGGTCCTATTCATCCAGCCCTCCACGGGGTCCTGTTCATCCAGCCCCCACCGGCTCGATCGATCGGGGTCCTGTTCATCCAGAGGCAACACCATGGGGTCTTGTTCATCCACCCCCACCGGGAACTGTTCATCCAACCCCCCCCCCCCCGCAACGCTCACTGTTCATCCAGAGGCAGCATCGATCGGCTTTAGTTAGCAGCAGTAGCGAAGGAATCGCTCGATCGGGTTCAGTTAACAGCCATCGATCGATCGCTCGGGTTCAGTAACGCGTAGCCTGCAGTGCAATCGCTCGGGTTCAGTTAGAGCCCAACACCTCGCTCAGGTTCAGTTAGAGCCAACGCCTCGCACACACGCGCGTACGTGTACGAGAGAAGCGCGCATCGCTCGGCCCCCGACCTCCCACCGTAACCGGGAACTCCCCGAAATTTTCCTCGCGCTTGCTTCTACCATGGTTTTTTTCGTCATGGACGGCCCAAAGAATGTCATGCAGCTGCGTCTCGGGCCTGCCCAGGACGAAAAGCCCATTTTCTATGATGATTTTTTGTCATAGAAGTAGGAGCCCACCACATCTATGATGATACCGGGTTTTGTCACAATAATCGTCATAGAAGTGTCATATGTATGACAGAAAAAAATTTCGTTCGGCCCAAAATGTCACGGATGTGTCTTTTTTTTGTAGTGTAGCTAATCAAGCATGGCACAAGAAACTATGGTCTCTAATTGTCATTGCAAACATGTTTATTCATAATAGGCTGAATCAGAAATGATGAACTAATCATATTTACAAAAACAAAATTGGTCGAGTTCATACCAGCTTTTCTCATCTCAGCTAGTCCATCATATATCATCATAATTGCCTTTCACTTGCATGATCGAACGATGTGAATAATAATAATAGTGCATGTGCATTGGACTAAGCTGGAATCTGCAGGCATTCAATAAACAGGAGAAGACAAGGCAATATGGGCTTTTTTATCAGATAAACAATAATGCATATAAGAGCCACTTCAACAATTTAATTATGGTCTTCTCCTATCGACCCCCAAAGAAAAGAAATAAAACTATTTACAAGGGAAAGCTCCCAACAATCTTTTTGGGTTTTCTATTTAATTACTACTAAAAGCATGGAAATTAAACTGATTAAAAGCTACAACTATTTTTTTGGTTTTTCTTAAGGTTTATTGAACACACAAGAAGAAAGCATAAAAAGGAAAATAAACTAGCATGGATGATACAATGAAAAAGTATGAGCACCGACATCTAGCAATGAGTGTGTGAGCATAAATGTAATGTCGGTGGGAAATACATACTCCCCCAAGCTTAGGATTTTGGCCTAAGTTGGACTATGGCCACGGCTGGCCTGGCGGATATACATAATAGTAGTTGGGGCCGTACTGCGATGCAGCGGCTATCGCCTGCTGAGCTGCAGCGTGGCGACGAGCGGCCTCCGCTCTCCTCTCATACTCATCTCCCTCCTCTTTGGTAATAGTATAGCTTCCTCTTGCCTGATAATCAAAGAAGGCAGGAGCAGGGAGACTAATACGGACATCACGACGTTCGTCAAAGATTAGTCGATACTGAAGAGGTGATTCGTTCCTCTCGACAAATTCATGGTGAACCATAGCATTAAAATCTAGATAAGCAGGAGGTAATTCAATATCATCTTCACGTATGGCTACACCAAGAAAATTAGCTATGCGAGTTGCATAAATTCCACCAAAGAAATCTCCATTAAATCTATTAAGATGCAACCTACGTGCAACAATGGCTCCCAAATTATAAGATTTTCTCCTAACGCAGCAGTCCTAAGAATACCGAGGTCAGGAACACACATGTGACATGCCTCATCTTTTTACCATTAATGCATCTACCTATGAAGAGAGCAAAATAATGTATAGCAGGAAAGTGAATGCTCCCTATGGTGGCTTGTGTTATATCTCTAGATTCTCCCACAGTTATACTAGCAAGAAAATCTCTAAATTCTGATTTGGGAGGATTCCTTATACTACCCCATTGTGGAAGTTTGTATGCAGTGGTAAAATCCTCTAAGTCCATAGTGTAAGAATTATCATAAAGATCAAACAGGACAGTTGGAGAATTACGTGAAGTTGAAAATTCAAACCTCCTCACAAAGGTACTGGTGAGGTTGTGATACTGGCTGCACTTCTCTTCCTCGAAGCTCACAAGATCAGCGTTACGCAAATATGCGTTGAATTCTTCCTTAATTCCCGCTCAATCCATAAAGTTCTCAGAAGGCCATTCACAAGGACGCACTGGAGCGTCTCTTGGTGGCTCGTCATTAGCATCACGCATTGCAAGCCTGGGTCCTTGCTTCCTTGAAGAACCACCTTGGAACATTTTCCAAAGCATATTTCTTCCTCTGAAAAATTCTGAAAGTTTTGAGTAACTTCAAAATAAAAGTAGACCAAACTCAATAAAACTGATAGCAACTACTCCTACAAGTGCCTAGGGCCTATATCATGCATCAAAACTACTTTTGACCATATAAATTTGACATGCAAGCTCAAGAACAGGGTCACCTAAGAAGCAAAAATTTGCAATGAATAAAGCACTAGAACAAAAACTAATTGGACCAATGGAGGAGTCACATACCAAGGAACAATCTCCCCAAGCAGTTTTGTGAGAGGTGCTTTGAGCAAGGAGATCGAAAATGGCAGCAAAACAAGCTTGGACTTGGGTTTGAGCTGGATATTCATGTTTGGGGGAGGAAGAAGGAGCGTGTGGGTGCAGGAATAAGAGGAGGAGGGCCACCATGGGCCCACGAGGCAGGGGGCGCGCCCAGGGGGGTAGGGCGCGCCCTCCACCCTCGTGGGAAGGTGGTTACCCCCCGATGTGTTCTTAGTGCCAAATATTCTCAAATATTCTGGAAAAATCATATTTAAATTTCAGGGCATTTGGAGAACTTTTATTTTCGGGGTATTTTTATATTACACAGATAATCGGATAACAGACAGAAAAATGCTATTTTTATTTTATTTAATATAAATAACAGAAAGTAAAACTGGGGCACAGAAGGTTGTGCCTTCTAGTTTCATCCATCTCATGATCATCAAAAGGAATCCAGTAACAAGGTTGATCAAGTCTTGTTAACGAACTCATTCCGAATAACATGGAACCAAAGAAATTTCGAATAACACTATATTACCTCAACGGGGATATGCACAGAATATCATATTTCTTCTTGATAGTAGGAAGAGGAAATTCAAAACCTCCAAATATAATCGATGGAATTTTTCCAATAGAGTTGATACTATGAACTTGAAGTTGTTTCCTTGGAAAGTGTACCATATGCTCATTACCATTAACATGAAAAGTGACATTGCCTTTAGTGCAATCAATAACAGCCCCTACAGTATTCAAAAAGGGTCTTCCAAGAATAATAGACATACTATCGTCCTCAGGAATATCAAGAATAAGAAAGTTCGTTAAAATAGTAACGTTTGCAACTACAACAGGCACATCCTCACAAATACCGACGGGTATAACAGTTGATTTATTAGCCATTTGCAAAGATATTTTAGTAGGTGTCAACTTATTCAAATCAAGTCTACGATATAAAGAGAGAGGCATAACACTAACACCGGCTCCAAGATCACAGAAAGCAGTTTTAACATAGTTTCTTTTAATAGAGCATGGTATAGTGGGTACTCTAGGATCTCCAAGTTTCTTTGGTATTCCACCCTTAAAAGTATAATTAGCAAGCATGGTGGAAATTTCAGCTTCCGGTATCTTTCTTTTATTTGTAATTATATCTTTCATGTACTTAGCATAAGGATTGGTTCTGAGCATATCAGTTAAATCGCATACGCAAAAAGATAGGTCTAATCATTTCAACAAAGCGCTCAAAATCCTCATCATCTTTTTTCTTGGATGGTTTGGGAGGAAAAGGCATGGGTTTCTGAACCCAAGGCTCTCTTTCTTTACCATGTTTCCTAGCAACAAAGTCTTTCTTATCATAACATTGGTTCTTTGGTTGTGGGTTACCAAGATCAGCAGCAGGTTCAATTTCTATGCCATTATCATTACTAGGTTGGGCATCATCATGAACATTATTATTAGAATTATCATTAGTTTCAGGTTCATTACCAGATTGAGTTTCAACATCAGAAATAGAAATATCATTTGGATTCTCAAGTGGTTCAATAACAGGTTCACTAGAAGCATGCAATGTCCTATCATTTTTCTTTTTCTTCTTTTTAGACGAACTAGGTGCATCTATATTATTTCTCTGAGAATCTTGCTCAATTCTCTTAGGGTAGCCTTCAGGATACAAAGGTTTCAGAGTCATTCTACCAGTTCTAGTAGCCACTCTAACAACATAATCATTGTCTTTACTATTCAATTCATTGAGCAAATCATTTTGAGCTTTAAGTACTTGTTCTACTTGAGTAGTAACCATAGAACATGTTTACTAATAAGTTTAAGTTCACCTTTAACATTAGCCATATAATGACCCAAGTGTTCAAGCATATTTGAATTGTATTTCAATTTTCTACCAAAATAAGCATTAAAATCTTCTTGCTTAGCCATAAATTTGTCAAATTCATCTAAGCATGGGCTAGGAAATTTAGTAAATGGAATTACAGCTTTATCATATCAATATAGAGAATTTACCTTTACTACCTGTGTCGGGTTATCAAGACCATGAATTTCTTCAATAGGAGAAGGATTTGGATTATATGTTTTTTCAACAGGCGGTAAATTAAGACCATGTATTTCTTCAATAGGAGGTAAATTCTTAACATCTTCAGCTTTAATACCTTTTTCTTTCATAGATTTCTTTGCCTCTTGCATATCTTCAGGATTGAGAAATAGAATACCCCTCTTCTTCGGAGTTGGTTTAGGAATAGGCTCAGGAATTAGCTCCGGAGGTGTCCAATTATTAGCTGAATGTGCCACAATAGTTTCAGATTCATAGCCATGAAAAGGATCAGATTCAACCAAAGTAATTATATCAGGATCAACAGAGAATTCATAATCCTTATCAGTAACAAAGATAGGTGAAGTAGCAAAAGTAGGGTCAGGTTTCATTCTAGCATTTAGAGATTGCTTACTCGATTCAGCTAATAACCTTTTGAGTTCATTTCTATTTTTGCAAACTAAAATAGCTAAAGAAGCTTCTTGATCAAAAACATAACCCTTAGGAATAACAAGTGATTCTTCATCATCACTTTCATCAGTATCATCAGATTCAATATTTTCAATTTCTCTAGCTCTAGCAAGTTGTTCATCAAGAAAATCACTAAGTGGCACAGTAGTATGAGGCATAGAAGTAGTTTCATCATAAGTATCATGCATAGCAGAAGTGGCATCATCAATAACATGCGACATATCAGAACGAATAGCAGAAGCAGGTGTAGGGGTCGCAAGCTTACTCAAAACAGAAGGTGAATCAAGTGCAGAGCTAGATGGCGGTTCCTTACCTCCCCTCATAGTTGAGGGATAGATCTCGGTTTTTGTATATCTCAAGTTCTTCATAATGATAAGCAGATATATATCCCAAGTGACTCAAAGAATAGAGCTATGCTCCCCGGCAACGGCGCCATAAAATAGTCTTGATAACCCACAAGTATAGGGGATCGCAACAGTTTTCGAGGGTAGACTATTCAACCCAAATTTATTGGTTTGACACAAGGGGAGCCAAAGAATATTCTCAAGTATTAGCAGCTGAGTTGTCAATTCAACCACACCTGGAAACTTAATATCTGCAGCAAAGTGTTTAGTAGCAAAGTAATATCATAGTAGTGATAACGGTAGCAAAAGGTAACAGTAGTAAAAGTAATGTTTTTGGTATTTTGTAGTGATGATAGCAATAGCAACGGAAAAGTAAATAACCAGAGAACAATATATGGAAAGCTCGTAGGAAATGTATCGGTGATGGAGAATTATGCCGGATGCGGTTCATCATGTAACAGCCATAACCTTGGGTGACACAGAACTAGCTCCAGTTCATTGATATAATGTGGGCATGTATTCCGAACATAATCATACGTGCTTATGGAAAAGAACTTGCATGACATCTTTTGTCCTACCCTCCCGTGGCAGCGGGGTCCTTACGGAAACTAAGGGATATTAAGGCCTCCTTTTAATAGAGAACCGGAACAAAGCATTAACACATAGTGAATACATGAACTCCTCAAACTACGGCCATCACCGGTAAGTATCTCAATTATTGTCACTTCGGGGTTAACGGATCATAACACATAATAGGTGACTATATACTTGCAAGATAGGATCAAGAACACTCATATATTGATGAAAACATAATAGGTTCAGATCTGAAATCATGGCACTCGGGCCCTAGTTATAAACATTAAGCATAGCAAAGTCATAGCAACATCAATCTTAGAACATAGTGGATACTAGGGATCAGACCCTAACAAAACTAACTCGATTACATGATAGATCCCATCCAACCCATCACTGTCCAGCAAGTCTACGATGGAATTACTCACGCACGGCGGTGAGCATCATGAAATTGGTGATGGAGGATGGTTGATGATGACGATGGCGACAAATTCCCCTCTCCGGAGCCCCGAACGGACTCCAGATCAGCCCTCCCGAGAGGTTTTATGGCTTGGCAGTGGCCTCGTATCATAAAACGCGATGATTTCTTCTCTCTGATTTTTTTCTCCCCGAAACACAATATATGGAGTTGGAGTTGGAGTCGGAGAGGCAACAGGGGGCCCACGAGGTAGGGGGTGCGCCCTAGGGGGGCAGGCGCGCCCCCCACCCTCATGGAGAGGTGGTGGGCCCCCTGGCCTTCATCTTTTGCAGGTAATTTTCATATTTTCTGAACAATCACTCTGTGAAGTTTCAGGTCATTCCGAGAACGTTTGTTTCTGCACATAAATAACACCATGGTAATTCTGCTGAAAACAGCGTCAGTCCAGGTTAGTTCCATTCATATCATGCATGTTAGAGTCCAAAACAAGGGCAAAAGTGTTTGGAAAAGTAGATACGATGGAGACGTATCAACCATCAACTATGACAGAATCTGGGAGTATAAGTCTGGTTACATTCACCCAAGTCCAAACATAAAATTCTGTCCAAATGACCATTGCCATGAAACTGGGTTTAAATCACCGAGTTCATGACTTGGAAAAGAACTTCCGCTTTTGTTTTACTTCATTAACACTCAGACCAGAGTTGGTTCCACACACATGCATGTATGACAGTCACTACCAAACAGTACTACGAACAAAACTTATGGCAAGCAACAGCAGAAACAGTTTCATCCAATTTGAATCTGATATCCCAGTGAAATTTAGGTAGCATTCTACAAGTTTCAACTACGAGTAGCGTCCTTGGGGCCAACTCTAATCAATTCAACTACGAGTTGCTGACTCGACAAACTACAAACCGATGACAAATTTATCTGCCATGACCACATCCAGGAACAGTTCTATTATAACACAATATTTCAGGGAAACACACAAAATAAAACAATTCTTGTAATACATTGTTAACAGGGCATGGATTTTACTCCTACACTATCAGCATGAGAGACGCGGAAAAAATAACAAATAGTTTCGTATAACTAGTCCATCAAGGCACCAACCGCCTAATATTTGGGAACTGAACACAAGTATACCAAGTCACTGTGAATATATCGACATTTTAGTTAAAGCACTCCGTATACAAGCTAAATCATGCTATTGGCTAGCCATATGCAGCAAGAACAACAACCCTGGGAGAAACACATGCTCAAAAATCAAAAGCTTCTGCAATAAATAAATAAATACAATTCCCAAAACTTGCTAGTAAAATAGTACTATGTGTACTAGAGGAGTCTTGTCAGGCACACAGATGCATATTCAAAAACCAAAACAATGATAAGTATAGGCAAGTGTAACTGGTCACTGAAGTAGCTCATGTCATTGCTTCTATCTGTCATGGACTGGTTTTTCAAGCAAAGCAGGATCATATTACAAGGATAGTAAATAAAAACCAGATCACCTTCCTCTTCCTCACAACATCACAACACATGGGCATAATCGCTACTGTCAAGCTTATGTATAATAGGAGGACGGTACTGTGGCTGGAGACCAAGTAGGACGACCAATATTGAGAGTTACAACTACTTAAGCAAACAAGAAACAGTTTCATCCAATTTGAATCTGATATCCCAGTGAAATTTAGGTAGCATTCTACAAGTTTCAAATACGAGTAGCGTCCTTGGGGCCAACTCCAATCAATTCTACTAGCGTATCCCCTACCATGCAAGAATGTATGTCTTGGATAAGCTTGGTTTCAGTACTATGGAAAGTATGGAGACAAAGAGAGTTCACTTGAGGACCGATCATGGTTATACTTTTGTCGTAAAATTATACAATGCAGACACCTACTCCTATTTTTAATGCAAAAAGTGGAGAGCACTATGCAAGGCTTATGCATTTGAGCCTAATATGATTATCACCTTTGATATTCGTCCAGAAGATGAAATTGAAGGTAATATCAACATCTGGGTCGATGTGCAGATGCCTCAAGTTCTACCATTACGTGAGTTTCTCAACCATATTAAGTAATTTATATTGTTTATTTAAAAATAGTTGACAACTACTTTGTATTGACAGCTTATTTCCATTCAAGCAAACATGTCCATCACTTGGTATACATCACCTACAACTGTCGCGGGGCTGACCTAAACTCTGAGGAGATAGGTCATTATGTTTCATGGCTAGAGGATCTTGATACTGTCAAGATAGGTTATTTTCCTGGACTTTGAGATATTAGTACTCAAACGTGCGACCACTAGTGTGCGTATTGAACTACGGTCACATCTATTTAGGAAAGATGGTTCGATTTTTACTATTTGTCCTTGGTGTATCTTTTGCATACATTATTTTTAAGCTAAACTTCATTGCTAAGTATGTTACTACGATGTTCTTCAACAGGGACTTCCGATGAGTGTTCTGCCTCGTTGGATCGAGCATAAAGGTCACATGATAATGGTTAGCTTACGGCAAAGATATCCTGCATTGCACATGAGTGCATTCATCATTTCTCGAAGCGAGCAAGTCTTAATAGTCAAAGACTGGAGCAAAATTGTGAAGGATCGCAGCAGAGAAGTACTAGGGGGCAGCAATCAGAAGCGCAACCAACAAATAGGAGAGAAGTTCATCTGCATGCTCCAATATGATGAAGCAGGAGTGCTACACATGTTTTATGCTATTTTACCTGATAGAGAGCAGCAGGAGTGATTAGCTAGCTTGAATGAGTTTGAAGATGATGATGTGCTACACTATGACTATGATGATTAAATAGCTAGTGTTGGTGGTAATGACTATGATGATTATTATTAGCTAGTGTTGGTGGTGATTAGATATCTACACAATCACTATGATGATTATTAGCTAGTGTTCTTCACTATTAAAAAACAGGGCTTTGGTTGGGGCCTGGCCAGCCCATTAGTCCCAGTTCAGTCATGAACCGGGACCCATGGGGGCATACGTCCCGGTTCGTGAGCCCAGGGGGCTGCCCGGGGCCTCCTGGGCATTGGTCCAGGTTCGTTTGGACCCATTTGTCCTGGTTCCTGGCACGAACCGGGACCAATGGGCTCGCTCCTGGCCCACATACATTGGTCCCGGTTCGTGGCTCGAACCAGGACAAAATGGGGAGCTTTAGTCCCGATTCCAGCCACGAACCGGGACAAATGAGTTGCCTATATATACCCCCTCGCCGCAGCAGAGCACTCCACAGTGCTCTATTTTTTCTGGCCGGTGAGGGGAGGGCATTTGGGTGCTCTAGCTCACCTCCTATGCACATGAGGTGTTCGATGAAATGCCCGAGCCACGCTAGTTAAGTTCTCTCCTCTCGAAGCTCGACCTCCAAGCTCCATTTTCCCCGAGATTTGCATAGGTTTAGCGGTCCGTCACGTCCCGTCCCCGTCTTCACCGCCGTCGATCGCCCGTGCTGATCTCGACGCCAGCACCACCATGGTGAGCCTCTTGTTCTTATCTTCTTTCTGAAATAAAAACAATTCTTACTTTAGATAGATACTTGTCTAATTTTCTTACTTTTGTCACACATAATTATATATAATGCACGCAAATGAACCAACAATGGATGTACGGTGACAGACACACCTCCGAGTACATTAAGGGCCTGCATAATTTTCTCGAAGTGGCTGAGGCAAACAAGCAGAATGGTTTTATGTGTTGTCCATGCCCTATATGTGGGAATACAAAGTCTTACTCTGACCGGAAAATCCTTCACACCCACCTGCTTTATAAGGGTTTCATGCCACACTATAATGTTTGGACGAAGCACGGAGAAATAGGGGTTATGATGGAAGACAACAAATAAGAAGAGGACAATGACAACTATGTGCCCCCTGAATACCGTGATGCTGCAACGGGGGAAGCTGCTGAAGATCAAGAGGAACCAGACGATGTGCCCGATGATGATGATCTCCGCCGGGTTATTGTTGATGCAAGGGCACATTGCGAAAGTCAAAAGGAGAAGCTGAAGTTCGATCGTATGTTAGAGGATCACGAAAAAGGGTTGTACCCCAATTGCGAAGATGACAACACAAAGCTCGGTACGGTACTAGAATTGCTGCAGTGGAAGGCAGAGAATGCTGTGTTTGACAAAGGATTTGAGAAGCTACTGAAAATATTGAAGAAGAAGCTTCCAAACGATAACGAATTGCCCGACAGTACGTATGCAGCAAAGAAGGTCGTATGCCCTCTAGGATTGGAGGTGCTGAAGATACATGGATGCCCTAATGACTGCATCCTCTACCATGGTGCATACGAGGATTTGAATGCATGCCCGGTATGCGATCCATTGCGGTATAAGATCAGACGAGATGACCCTGGTGATGTTGACGGCGAGCCCCCAGGAAGAGGGTTCCTGCGAAGGTGATATGGTGTGCTCCTATAATACCATGGTTGAAATGTGTGTTCAGAACGAGGAGCATGCCAAGTTGATGCGATGGCACAGAGAGGAACGTAAGAAAGACGGGAAGTTGAGAGCACCCGCCGACGGGTCGTAGTGGAGAAAAATAGAGAGAAAGTAGTGGGCTGAGTTTGCAGGTGACCCAAGGAACGTATGGTTTGGTTTAAGTGCGGATGGGATTAATCCTTTCGGGGAGCAGAGCAGCAATCATAGCACCTGGCCCGTGACTCTATGTATGTATAACCTTCCTCCTTGGATGTGCATGAAGCGGAAGTTCATTATGATGCCAGTTCTCATCCAAGGTCCTAAGCAACTCGCAATGACATTGATGTGTACCTAAGGCCATTAGTTGAAGAACTTTTATAGCCATGGAATGGAAACGGTGTACGTGTGTGGGATGAGCACAAACAGGAGGAATTTAACCTGCACGTGTTGCTGTTTGTAACCATCAACGATTGGCCCGCTCTCAGTAACCTTTCAGGACAAACAAAGAATGATTGGACCCGTATTTCTACAAAATATGTCCCCTTTGAGAGGTTCATGGGTGTCCTAAAGAAATATGTCTATAACCGCGCTATGCCAGAAGGAAGCATCTCAATGGGCCATCAAACAGAGGATGTCATTGGGTTTTGTGTTAACTTCATTCCTGGCCTTAAGAAGATAGGTCTCCCTATATCGCAGTATGAGGGGAGACTGACTAGAAAAGGCACGCTTGGAGGGGACTCAATAATATGCAGGGACATGCATTCTTGGTCTCAAGCACACTACAAAGTTCTACAGAACTCTACCTTGGTGACCCCTTATGTCGATGAACACAAGAACAGTCTGCGCTCCAAACACCCAGAGCAGTCTGACGACTGGATTACATGTGAACACATTAGGACTTTCGGCAGTTGGTTGGAAACACGTCTCAGAGGTGACAACACTGTTTGTGATGAGTTGTACTCGTTGTCCAAGGGACCATCTTTGACTGTATTGACTTACAAAGGATACGAGATAAATGGGAATAGATTTTACACGATCGCCCAAGATCAAAAGAGCACCAACCAAAACAGTGGTGTCCTCTTTGATGCAGCAACCAATAGGGGAAAGGACACATATTATGGTTACATAGTGGACATATGGGAACTTGACTACGGACATGATTTTAAGGTCCCTTTGTTTAAGTGCAAATGAGTCAATTTGTCAGGAGGCGGGGTACAGGTAGACCCACAGTATAGAATGACAACAGTGGATCTGAACAATCTTGGGTACACTGACGAACCGTTCATCCTAGCCAATGATGTGGCGCAGGTTTTCTATGTGAAGGACATGTCTACCAAACCGAGAAAAAGAAAAGATAAGGAAGCGAACACATCATACGATGAGCCAAGGCGCCACATAGTTCTTTCAGGAAGAAGAGACATCGTGGGAGTGGAGGGCAAGACTTTCAAAGTCAAGGCTGACCCAAGCACCCTGATAAACGATGAAGATTATCCATAGTTACGGCGCAATAAGCAAAGGACACAAGCGAAGAAAAAGTGAAGACTTTTCTCTCCACAACTATTATGATGATGCCTTTGATCTAGAATATCCATGTAACAGACGAGTTTCCGTATGAAATCCTGATACTTCGAAAGAGATTGTCCGTTTTGTACATGAAGTGCATCTAGTTTTTGCCGTAACCCTCTCTAATTTTTTGCACATGCTATGTGGGTGAAATGATGATGCCATGCCAACTTTCAACCTTTTCAGAGTTCATTTGAAATGCTTTTCAATTTCAGGGTCATTTAGCTCAACCAAATCAGTAAATGCATGAAAAATAACAAATGAAGTCAGAAATGGTTACTAATTGATGAGGTCCTGGTTGAATGGTCCATTTTGAACACAGAAAAAGTCTGGAGTTCAAATAAGTTCAAAAAAGGTTGAAAGTTTCTGTTCAAAACATTAAAAGCAAAAAGAATTTTCTAAGAATTTATGCAACTAAAAGCAAAAGGAATTAACTAAAAATCTTTTATAAACCTCTAGTATTTTTGAAACTAAAATTATATAAAATTTATGCAACTAAAATTATATAAGAATTTTCTATTCAAAATATTAAAAGCAAAAAAGAATTTTCATAAAGAAATTTTTTGTTAGAAACTTTAATAGCAAACTAAAATAACACAGTAATATTAAATAGTAGAAAAAAATCACTCAAAAATCAAACAGAATTAAAAAAATAATGCAAAAAACAAATAGAATTAAAAAATAGAAACTAATGGCACGAACAGAAAGTTTATAATTTTTGTGACCTAAAAGAAAATAGAATTAAAAAAATAAAGCAATAAAATAAAATAAATAATGCAAAAAACAAAACAAAAAAACTGGAAAAAATGCCGCCTACTGGGCCACCATGGCCTAAATACGACTAGAAACCCAACCAACCAGGTGGGCCACGATTCAGGCCCGCGGAAGGCCCAATAGGCCCACAGGCATGTACAAAGAGGTTAGGGTCGTAAGCCTGCTTTAGAGAGGAGCTTGACAGCTCAGGTGCAGCGCACCTTATAAACAGGTGCTGAAGCTCCTCAACTAGCGAGGTGGGACTAAACTTCTCACAGCATGGCGCCAGTACAAGGCTTTTGGTCCCGGTTAGTGGCACCAACCAGGACTAAAGGTGTGCATTGGTACCGGTTCGTGGCACCAACTGGGACCAATGCCCCCCCTCTGCTTCCCGCCCATTGGGCTGCTGAAAAGAGACCTTTGATCCCGGTTGGTGGCACGAACCGGGACTAAAGGAGGGGCATTGGTCCCGGTCGGTGCCACGAACCGGGACCAATGCTTCGTGTATCTAAGCAAGACTTGTGAAAATTTTAAGTTTCATCGCAGTTCCCCTCCCCGATGCTGCTAGGCTGCCCGACGTCGTCGCCGTTGCCCGCGCCCGTGCCCGCCCCCGATCCCACGCCAACGCCGTCCGCCGCCCACGCCTCGTCGCCATCGCCAACTCCCCCGCGCCCCGATGCTGCCCGCTCCTCGTCGCTGTCGCCGCCCCCGTCGCCGCCCGCTCCTTGTCGCCGTCGCCGACAGCCTCCCCGACCTCACCGTCGCCTCCCCGCGCTGGCCCCTGCCCTACCCCGCGCGTGCTGCCTCTGCCTTAGCCGGGCCCCGACCTCGCCGTCGCCGACGCCGCCCCCAGTGAGCCCCCACGCCCCTGCCCTGCCCCCCCCCGCCCCCGCCGCCGCCGTGGACATGGCCGCCGTGGCCCCCGCATATATGTTTTTTTTGCATATATATGATGTTTTTTTGCATATATGTTGATGTATGTTGCTGTAATGTTGATGTATGGATATATATGTATGCATATATGATGATTTTTTGTTCAGTGTCATATATGGTGTTTTTTCTGCATATATATATGATCATATGAATTTTTTTTGTTCATAGATGTGATTATTTTGTTCATATATCATATGATGTTTTTATTGTTCATAGATGATCGATCATATTTGTTCATATGTATGCTAGCGAAGTCGTTGTCGTTAGTTGTACTGTTTAGAGTTTGGGTCATCGAGGAAGGAAAATAAGGAAAAAAATAAAAGAGGAAAAAGGAAGAAGAAGAAAAATAAGAAGAGGAAGAAGAAGAAAAAAAGAGAAGAAGGAGAAGGAATAGAGGAGAAGAAGAAAGAAAAATACATATTCAATTTTTTCTTCTTCTCCTCTATTCCTTTCTTCTTCTCCTCTTTTTTTCTTTTTTTTCTTCGACATGAGGGGGGGGGTCGATAAATAATAGAACTAGGTAAACTATTTTATTTTTAGTAAGTGCTTAGTAGTTGAACTAGTTCATTTAATAAAACTACTTTATTTTACTATAGAAGTAGTTTATTTTTAGTAAGTACTACTTTATTTTATTTATAGTAAGTGCTTAGTAGTTGAACTAGTTGATTTAATAAAACTATATAAGTAATTATTAAATGAACTAGTTTACTTTACCATATAAGTAGTTTATTTTTAACAAGAAAATTAATAGAACTAGTTTATTTTTTTATTTGAAGCAATTATTCCCGCATCAACGTCGACGATGCCTATCCCGCATCCTCGTCGTCGACTCGGCGGAGGAGGCCTGCTTGATCAGAGGGGCCATGTCTGGGACTGGGCTCCGCCGGGCTGGTATTGGGAGGTGCTACATTCCGGAGGTCGTAGGTTGGTCAGGAGCCAGCCCGTCATTGACCCGAACCTTGTTTGGTGGCGGTCGCGTGGGCCAGTGACAGCGCCGAGGCTTCCGGACACCACGGAGATGGTACGTCACTGTGTCAGGAAGGAGGACAAGAACGTCCGTCGCTACATGGTTGCGTTGGAGGGCAGGTTCAACAATACCTGGCAGGTTCTTCAAAGATCTCACTAGAGCTATGATCCTGTGATGATTCATTCTCTTTGTGTGTCCACCGCCCGCGCCGATACCCGTCAGGCGCTACAATTCTAGCTATATTAGTGATGCTATATGTATGATACTATTCAAGGTGTATTAGTGATAATATTCGACGACGTACAGACGCAAGAGATGATGTAGTTTTGCTTATAATTGGATGCATGCTAATTTGAATACTACTTTATTTTACGATTTGGTTTTTCTTATTGAATGCTAAAATTGGAGAGCACTATGCAAGGTGTATGCATTTGATTAGTTGATAGCTTATAGGGTTTTTGTTTTTGCAGACCGGTAGTCAACCCGTGATGAATAATAATGATCTAATTTAATTTTTATAGTACATATATTGAATTGTACAAGTTTAATCTTTGAATTATGTGAAGGAAATATGCCCTAGAGGCAATAAGAATGTTATTATTTACTTCCTTATTTCATGATAAATGTTCATTATTCATGCTAGAATTGTATTAACCGGAAATTTAGTACATGTGTGGATACATAGACAAACAGAGTGTCACTAGTATGCCTCTACTTGACTAGCTCGTTGAATCAAAGATGGTTAAGTTTCCTAGCCATAGACATGAGTTGTCATTTGATTAACGGGATCACATCATCAGAAAATGATGTGATTGACTTGACCTATTCCGTTAGCTTAGCACTTGATCGTTTAGTATGTTGCTATTGCTTTCTTCATGACTTATACATGTTCCTATGACTATGAGATTATGCAACTCTCGGATACTGGAGGAACACTTTGTGTGCTACCAAACGTCACAATGTAACTGGGTGATTATAAAGGTTCTCTACAGGTGTCTCCGATAGTACTTGTTGATTTGGCATAGATCGAGATTAGGATTTTTCACTCCGATTGTCGGAGAGGTATCTCTAGGCCCTCTCGGTAATGCACATCGCTATAAGCCTTGCAAGCAATGTGACTAATGAGTTAGTTGCGGGATGATGCATTACGGAATGAGTAAAGAGACTTGTTGGTAACGAGATTAAACTAGGTATTGAGATACCGATGATCGAATCTCGGGCAAGTAACATACCGATGACAAAGGAAACAACATATGTTGTTATGTGGTTTGATCGATAAAGATCTTCATAGAATATGTAGGAACCAATATGAGCATCCAGGTTCCACTATTGGTTATTGACCTGAGATGAGTCTCGGTCATGTCTACATAGTTCTCAAACCCGTAGGCTCTGCACGCTTAACATTTTGTGACGATTTGTATTATGAGTTATGTGATTTGATGACCGAAGTTTGTTCGGAGTCCCGGATGAGATCGGGGACATGACGAGGAGTCTCGAAATGGTCGAGACATAAAGGGCCAATTCTTTTAGGCGATTCTCCGAGAATCACCCCCTCCCCAGCTTCTCCCAGAATCATCACTTCATATTTTTTTTACAATCCTAACTAATTAGACCTTAACTAGATAGGATTGTAAAAAATATATATAGTAACGATTCTGGGAGAAGCTATGGAGGGGGGTGATTCTCGGAGAATTTCCCAAAAGAACTGGCCCAAAGATCGATATATTGGAAGGCTATATTCAGACATCGGAAAGGTTCCGAGTGATTCGGGTATTTTTTTGGAGTACCGGAGAGTTACAGGAATTCGTATTGGACCTTAATGAGCCATACGGGAAAGGAGAGAAAGGCCTGAAGGGTGGCCGCGCCCCTTCCCCATGGACTGGTCTGAATTGGACTAGGGAAAGGGGGCGCCCCCTTCCTTCCTTCTCCTTCTCCCTTCCCTTTTTCCTATTCCATGTGGGAGGTGGAATCCTAGTAGGACTAGGGATTCCTAGTAGGACTCCACACTTTGGGCGCGCCCTATGAGGGCCGGCCTCCTCCCTCCATCCTTTATATACGTGGCCAGGGGCACCCCATAGACACACAAGTTGATCATTGATCTCTTAGCCGTGTGCGGTGCTCGCCTCCACCATAATCCATCTCGGTCATATCATAACGGTGCTTAGGCGAAGCCTTGTTCTGGTAGCATCATCATCACCGTCATCACGCTGTCGTGCTGACGAAGCTCTCCCTCGACACTCTGCTAGATCGTGAGTTCGTGGGACGTCACCGAGCCGAACGTGTGCAGACCGCGGAGGTGTCGTACTTTCAGTACTAGGATCGGTCGATCGTGAAGACATACGACTATAGCAACCACGTTGTCATAACGCTTCCGCTTACAGTCTACGAGGGTACGTGGACAACACTCTTCTCTTCTCGTTGCTATGCATCACCATCATCTTGCGTGTGCGTAGGAATTTTTTTTGAAATTACTACGTTCCCCAACAGTGGCATCCGAGCCAGGTTTATGAGTAGATGTCATATGCACGAGTAGAACACAAGTGAGTTGTGGGCGATACAAATACTGCTTACCAGCATGTCATACTTTGGTTCGACGATATTGTTGGATGAAGCGGCCCAGACCGACATTACGCGTATGCTTACGCGAGACTGGTTCTACCGACGTGCTTTGCACACAGGTGGCTGGCGGGTGTTCAGTTTCTCCAACTTTAGTTGAACCGAGTGTGACTACGCCCGGTCCTTGTTGAAGGTTAAAACAACACTAACTTGACGAAATATCGTTGTGGTTTTGATGCGTAGGTAAGAATAGTTCTTGCTCAGCCCATAGCAGCCACATAAAACTTGCAACAACAAACTAGAGGACATCTAACTTGTTTTTGCAGGGCATGTTGTGATGTGATATGTGATATGTCTCCAACGTATCTTTAATTTATGAAGTATTCATGCTATTATATTATCTGTTTTGGATGTTTATGGGCTTTACTAAACAGTTTTATATTATCTTTGGGACTAACCTATTAACCGGAGGCCCAGTCCAAATTGTTGTTTTCTTGCCTATTTCAGTGTTTCAAAGAAAAGGAATATCAAACGGAGTCCAAATGGAATGAAACCTTCGGGAGAGTTATTTTTGGAACGGAAGAAATCCAGGAGACTTGGAGTAGACGTAAGGGAAGCTTCGAGGAAGCCACGAGGCAGTGGCCCCACCCTCGTGGGCCCCTCGTGACTCCCACTACTAGGGAAAAGGCTAGCAGCAGCGCGGGTTTTAGTCCTATCAGCAGCGCGGGTACCCGCGCTACCAATAAGGCGCTATAGCTAACTCTTAGTAGTAGCGCTGCCTGTACCCGCGCTACCACTATTGACTATAGCATCAGCGCTTTTCAGGAACGCGCTGCTATTACTTAGCTGTAGCAATTTCCCAGTCCAGCGCTACTGTTATATCTTTCACCATTTCCCCATTCCGGCTTCGATAAACTGCAATTTCCAGATACTAAGTACTACAAGATATCAATTTCATAAAGCATTATAGGTACTAGGTAGTACTCCCTCGGTTCGAAATTACTCGTCGTGGTTTTAGTTCAAATTTGAACTCAAACCACGACGAGTAATTTGGAACCGAGGGAGTACTAGGTAACAATTTCATATATACTCAACATGCATCCTCGAGCACTACAAGGTGACATCGACGACAATCATCATATTTAGTTCTAGATGATATCGACGACGATCATCATATGTAGTTCTACATGATATCGATGACGATCATCATATGTAGTTCCAGATGATATAGCCACATACACATATGTAGTTCTCGATGATATCGACGACGATCATCATCCTCAAGCCTGGGCGGTGGCTGTTCCTGATAGTAATTAGGATGGCCTGTCCAGCACGAAGATTCTTGCCAACGAGGAATCTCTTCCACCCAACCGAGTTCAAGTGTGGGCGACCATCTGCGCCCATGCGATAAGTACATGTGGTGACGGAGCCCCTTGCGGTAAGGCGTAGTCCAACTGAGCCTTCTTCATCAGGCTCGATACCACAACTCACAGATAGGTTCTTTGGCTATCTCTGAATAAGAAAAACATATCAATTAATAAATAGCCTAAGCATGTGATCAGACTCTACACTAAAGTATATCATCGACTAGATTCCACAAAGCATATCATTGGACTCTACACTAAGCATATCATCGGATTCACTAAGCATATAATCGGATAATTTGCATTTGTAAGTATAACAATAAAGCATATATATATCATCAAATTACTACATGCAGTACGTATAACATACCATTTCATGCCGATCGACCATGGTACTTGTCAGGCGGGTCACATATTGCACCCCGACAAAGTCATCACGTGGCGGAATTATGTCCCATAGGTTGCACACCTCCTCCTCGCTCAGCCTCATTCTTTGAGCTATGATGGCTTCATGAAGTGGGTTCTCATCATCTTCATTGAGTGGGTCCTCATTATCTTCATCATCTTCGTCATCTTCATCATCTTCCCCCAGGTTGATATAAATGACAACCAGCTTGGGTCTTTCTGCTCTGAAGGAGAATCTGATCAACTCACCACCAGTAAGACGCATGCGAGCGAGGAAACGGGCCCATCCATCTCCTCCAATCTGTGACATATTGTGTCCTTTCTCGACCTCCATAGTATACGGCCCCCCAGGAGCCTCAAATGTCACAGTGTCTCCTGTCAGCTTGTTGAATTTCAACCTCACATTGCATGGGACGATCTGTGTAAGAAAAGCAAAATGACACAATGCAGTAATGCCAACACTAAAAATAAAATAGTTGTTACATTTCATCTAATTTCTTACCGCCGCATGATGAAAGCTCGGATGGAAGTAGATGCCGAACAGCTTGCCAGTTGCAAGGCTGCTGGCACACCTTGACTTGCACAGTCGACATAGTGGTGCTGGTGGTGGCGCCATTTTACTAAATCAACTAAATCAAAATGTTCTAAATCAACTAGCCTACTAAATCAACTAAATCAACTAGCCTACTAAATAAACTAAATCAAAATGTTCTAAATCAACTAGCCTACTAAATCAACTGAATCATATCAACTAAATTGACTAAATCAACTAGCATACTAAATCAACTAGCATACTAAATCCACTAGCATACTAAATCAACTAAATCAAAATGTTACATATGAAAGCCTACTAAATCAAAATGTATCAGGGAGGAGGGACAAGGAGGGGCGACTCGACGAGGGAGAAGATAGTAGGACGGAGGAGGAAGGCGGAGCGAGGAGGGGCCGGCCGGTGGCGAGTGGAGGGAGGACGGATCGAGGAGGAAGGCGGAGCGAGGAGGGGGCGGCCAGCGGCGAGTGGAGGGAGGATGGAGGAGGAGGCCGGTACCGAGTCCAGCGAGGAGGATGAGGCGACAGCGGCGCAGATCGGGGGAGGGGCGACGGGGGAAGACCGGCGGCGCGGGGGGTGAGGAGGAGACCGTGAGTGTGTGTGAGTGTGATCTGTGGATGAGGCTAGTGAGATCTGTAGTTAATTTAGCAGTAGCGATTATTGCCTGAATGCGCTGCTGCTATGTTACGTAGCAGTAGCGCTGTCTATTTTAATGCGTTGCTTCTATAACTGGCCCCGCGGCGGCGGCGTGGGAATTTTAGCAGTAGCGCCGCTTGGAGTGCACACGCTACTGATAAACTTGTTTCAGCAGCGAGTTTCCACAGACCGCGCTACTGCTACTAAGCAGCAGCGCCTGATTTTATAGCACGCTGCTGGTAAGATTCTATGTATAGGCTTTTCCCTAGTAGTGTCCCCTGACCGACTTCTTTCGCCTATATATGTCCATATACCCTAAAACATCGGGGATCAGAATAGATCAGGAGTTCCCCCGCCGCAAGCCTCTGTATCCACCAAAAACCAATCGGGACCCTGTTCTGGCACCTTGCCGGAGGGGGAATCCCTCACTGGTGACCATCTTCATCATCCCGGCGCTCTCCATGACGAGGAGGGATTAGTTCACCCTCGGGGCTGAGGGTATGTACCAGTAGCTATGTGTTTGATCTCTCTCTCTCTCATGTTCTTGAGGTGGTACGATCTTGATGTATCACGAGCTTTGCTATATTAGTTGGATCTTATGATGTTTCTCCCTCTCCAATCTCTTGTAATGGATTGAGTTTTCCCTTTGAAGTTATCTTATCGGATTGAGTCTTTATGGATTTGAGAACACTTGATGTATGTCTTGCATGTGCTTACCTGTGGTGAGAGTGGGATATCACGTAATCCACTTGATGTATTTTTGGTGATCAACTTGCGAGTTCCGTGACCTCGTGAACTTATGCATAGGGGTTGGCACACGTTTTCGTCTTGACTCTCCGGTAGAAACTTTGGGGCATTCTTTGAAGTTCTTTGTGTTGGTTGAATAGATGAATTTGAGATTGTGTGATGCATATCGTATAATCATACCCACAGATACTTGAGATGACATTGGAGTATCTAGGTGACATTAGGGTTTTGGTTGATTTGCGTCTTAAGGTGTTATTTTACTACGAACTCTAGGGCTGTTTGTGGCACTTATAGGAATAGCCCAACGGATTGATCAAAAAGAATAACTTTGAGGTGGTTTCGTACACTATAACAATCTCTTCGTTTGTTCTCCACCATTAGTGACTTTGGAGTGACTCTTTGTTGCATCTTGATGGATAGTTATATGATCCAATTATGTTATTATTGTTGAGAGAATTTGCACTAGTGAAAGTATGAACCCTAGGCCTTGGTTCAACGCATTGCAATATCGTTTGTGCTCACTTTTAGTTACCTTGTTGTTTTTATATTTTCGGACTACAAAAACCTTTATCTACCATCCACATTGCACTTGTATCACCATCTCTTCGCCGAACTAGTGCACCTATACAATTTATCATTGTATTGGGTGTGTTGGGGACACAAGAGACTCATTGTTATTTGGTTGCAGGGTTGTTTGAGAGAGACCATCTTCATCCTATGCCTCCCACGGATTGATAAACCTTAGGTCATCCACTTGAGGGAAATTTTCTACTGTCCTACAAACCTCTGCACTTGGAGGCCCAACAACTTCTACAATAAGAAGGTTGTGTAGTAGACATCAAGCTCTTTTCTGGCGCCGTTGTCGGGGAGGCGAGTGCTTGAAGGTATATCTTTTGATCTTCCAATCGAATCTTTTTGTTTCTTGTTTTATCACTAGTTTAGTTTATAAATAAAACTACAAAAAATGGAATTAAGGATGCCTCATATGCTTCATCTTTTTAATGTCTTTCATGAAAATAAGGATTCCGATAATTGTGCCAAAGTGTTAGAAGAGGAATGCATTAGAATGTTTGGCACTAAATCTTTGAATGATGAGAATGATTGCAATGTTGTTAGTATGAATTCTTTGAATACCCATGATGCTAACGATATGCAAAGCCACAAGCTTGGGGATGCTATGCTTGATGTATATGATATTTTTTGTCCCCCAAGTTTTGATGAGCAAATTTATTATGATGATAGCATGCCTCCTATTTATGATGATTATATTGATGACAGTGGGTTTGGAAGAGTGTCAACTTTAGGAAGTAATGATCCCACTATTTTGGAGGGTGTTGAATCTTATTGTGATAATTATGAAAGTCGATTTGGAGAGGTCATGACTATATTTAGCGATGAATCCACTATTTCGGAAGAGGTTCCAATTGATTATGAAAACAAAGTTGCTATATATGATGATTATTGTGAGGACATGTATGCTATAAAGAATAATGATAACCATGAAACTTGTCATCATGATTTTAGTTTTCAATTGGATTATGCCTCACATTATAGTTATTTTTTTGAGTTTGCTCCCACTATTATGAATGAGAAGAATTTTGCTTATGTGGTGAGTAGTAAATTTTCTATGCTTGTAGATCATGAAAATAATGCTTTATGTGATGGTTATATTGTTGAATTCATTCATGATGCTACTGAAAATTATTATGAGGGAGGAAAATATTCCTGTAGGAATTGCAATAATATCAAGTTTCCTCTCTATGTGTTGAAAATCTTGAAGTTATCCTTGTTTGACCTTCCTATGCAAGTTGATTCTTCTTCTCACAAGTTGTTTGCTCACAAAATCCCTATACATAGGAAGTGGGTTGGACTAAATGTGCTAGCCATATTCTTCATGATGCTCTCTTTATGTTAAAATTCTTATCTCTTATGTGAGCATCATTGAAATCATCATGCCTAGCTAGGGGCGTTAAACAATAGCGCTTGTTGGGAGGCAACCCAATTTCATTTTTTATTTGTTTTTTGATTCTTATTAGTAATACATAATTCATCTATCCTCTGTTTAGATGTGTTTTTATGCTTTTAATTAGTGTTTGTGCCAAGTAGAACCTTTGGGAAGACTTGGGGAAAGTCTTTGCGATCTTGCTGTAAAAAACAGAAATTTTAGCGCTCACGAGATTTTCTGCCATTTTTTAATGGAGAGTGATATTTAGTTAATTATTTCTGAACATGATTAATAGATAAATTGCTCACGTCCAACAATTTATTTTAGAAATTTTGGGGTTTCATAAGTATTCGAAACCTACAGATTACTACAGACTGTTCTGTTTTTGACAGATTCTGTTTTTCGTGTGTTGTTTGCTTATTTTGATCAATCTATGGCTAGTAATAGAGTTCATGAACCATAGAAAAGTTGGAATACAGTAGGTTTAACACCAATATAAATAAATAATGAGTTCATTACAGTGCCTTGAAGTGGTGGTTTGTTTTCTTTTACTAACGGAGCTCACGAGTTTTCTGTTAAGTTTTGTGTTGTGAAGTTTTCAAGTTTTGGGTAAAGATTCGATGGACTATGGAATAAGGAGTGGAAATAGCCTAAGGTTCCCAAGGCACCCAAAGGTAATATTCAAGGACAACCAAGAGCCTAAGCTTGGGGATGCCCCGGAAGGCATCCCCTCTTTCGTATTCGTTCATTGGTAACTTTACTTGGAGCTATATTTTTATTTACCACATGATATGTGTTTTGCTTGGAGCATCAATTTATTTTGTTAGGGTTTGCTTGCTGTTATTTAGAACAATGTTTTGCATCTTTTATTCTAATAAAAGTGGCATTGATGGCCTTTACTATGCCTATTTTACAAGTCTACATGTTGCTGTTTGAAAACAGAAAGTTTACCACTGTTGCAAAAATTCCCTAGAAAAGTCAGAATGTGATAAAATGTTGAAACCTTTTGAATAATAAGCTCTGATAAATTTACTACAGTGTGAATTTTCTTTCTTAATTTTTGGATCCAGGAAAGTATGGATCTTGCTGCATTCTTCATAGACTGTCCTGTTTAGGCAGATTGTTGTTATGTTTGCATTGTTTGATTATGTTTGCTTGTTTAATGATTCTATTTGAGGATATGACTATTAAATATGCGGAGGCATTTAGTATGCAATGTAGATTAATAATTTTAGTGATTTGCTACAGAAGAGTATGATAAGGTTTTTTGCATTGGTTTATACTAACTTATCTCACGAGTCCTTGTTGAGTTTTGTGTGGATGAAGCTTTTGAGATTTAGGGAGACCGTGATATGAGAGGAATTAACGAGACACAAAAGCTCAAGCTTGGCGATGCCCAAGGCGTCCCAAGATAATATTTCAAGAAGTCTCAAGCGTCTAAGCTTGGGGATGCCCCGGTTGGCATCCCACCTTTCTTCTTCAACAACTATCGGTTAGTATCGGTTGATCCTAAGTTTTTGCTTCTTCAAAAGATGTTTGCTCTTCTTAGATGTCATTTTTTTGCTTTCTATTTGAATAAATGATCAAGATATGAAATTATTAAATGGGAGAGTCTTCACATAGCTAAATAATTATTTAACTACTCATTGATCTTCACTTATATCTTTCGGAGTAGTTTGTTATTCATTCACGTGCTTCACATATATCCTATGAGTAAATGGTTGAATGAATTGAATATAATAAATTTGAAATTATATATGTTTCATATGCTTATCCCATGGGGAGTAATGACTTCACATATAAGAAGTAGAGGTGGTAAATTTATTGACGGTTAGCAAACATTGTATTGGTCACTTGAACAATTCATGAAAGAATATTGAGGGAAGAGAGAATTCACATATAAATATACTATCTTGGACATCTTTTGTAATTGTGAGCACTCATTAAAATATGACAAGTTAAAAGGTTGATATTGGACAAGGAAGACAACGTAATAGGTTATGTTTTCGTATATCTGAAATAAAGTATATTGTCATGGATTATTCAACATGCTGAGCTTGCCTTTCCCCATCATGCTAGCAAATTCTTTGCACCAAGTAGAGATACTACTTGTGCTTCCAAACACCCCTTAAACTAGTATTGCCATGAGAGTCCACCATACCTACCTATGGATTGAGTAAGATCCTTCAAGCAAGTTGTCATCGGTGCATGCAATAAAAATTGCTCTCTAAATATGTATGATATATTAGTGTGGAGAAAATAAGCTTTATACGATCTTGTGATGTGGAAGCAAAAAAAGCGAGGGACTGCATAATAAAGGTCCCTATCACAAGTGGCAATATAAAGTGACGTTCTTTCGCATTAAAATTGTGTGCATCCAACTATAAAAGCGCATGACAACCTCTGCTTCCCTCTGCGAAGGGCCTATCTTTTATTCTTGTCTTATACCTTATGCAAGAGTCATGGTGATCTTCACCTTTCCTTTTTACATTTTATCCTTTGGCAAGCACATTGTGTTGGAAAGATCCTGATATACATATATATATATATATATATATATATATAAACACTATTCTGATCACGGGATCAGAATAATATTCTGATCACAACATGAACTTCCCGAGTAATGCGCCTGACCTTCCCCGAATACTAGGTTGAACTTCAGCTAAAAGGTGTCCAAATGGGGCTTGCGATATACCGTTGGATAGCTATGGACATCAGTATCATGACCCAACTTAAATTTTTGGCAAAATGTAAGCGGTTTAAGAGCAGTTTTGAAAACCATTTTTTCTTCATATAAAAAACGTGAATCATACTTTCGATCGCATTTTTAAACCGTTTATCGGAATGAGGCAAATAATGTGGCGTTGGAAAGCTGCTGCAAAACCGCTCCTTCCACATGTTGAAAGTTTTCTCTAATTCCCTATGGTTAAAGAGTAATTTGGAAAATCGTAAAATTTCTCTAAACTGAACACCAGAGTTCGTATTTTCAATGCCATTTCTAAACGGCTAATCCAATTGAGGCAAATAATATGGCGTTGGAAAGCTTATGAAAATTCTCTACTTTTTATGTTAAAAGTTTTTTCTAATTTTGAATGGTTTAAAAGTAATTTAGAAAACGGTACAAGTTTCACCGAGTTCGTATTTTCGAGCTAATTTTTTAACCGTACGTCCAAATGCAGCAAATGATATGGCGTTGGAAAGCTTGAAGAAATGCGAAACTTTTTTGTATATATTGTTTCTCCTAATTCATTACGGTTTTATGTAAGTTTTGAAAATGGTTAAAAACGTATTTTTGCCGTAATTTCTACAAACTTTATCGGAATGGGGCAAATAATATACCGCTGAAAAGCTGCGGAAAATGTGAAACTTTTTCATGTTGACGGTTTTCTCTGATTCCTAGCCGTTTTCAAGTAATTTCGAAAATGGCGGGATCATGCGTTCTGCCCATATCGCGGAACAGATTCTTCGAAAATGCACCGCGTGAAGAACCTGAACTTCTCGGCGCGTGTACCTGAACTTCACTCGGTTTTTCACGTGATTTGTTTGCTCGTAGGTCTCCATTCACTGCCCGTAACTCTCCATCCACTCACCGGAATTGAGCAAGTGATATACCGGTGGAAAGCTGTTGTAAGCACTTAACTTTCCCGTGTTGATCGTTTTTTCATATTCGCGACAATTTTAAAAGTTTTTCATCTGAAATTCATCCACTATAGTAATGAACTTCCTGCTGCTTTCAGTTGAACTTCTGTGACGTATTTTCGTTTGTAATTTTCTCATCCATCGTCAGTGTTACACAAATGATATTCCTTTTGTACAAATCTCTCTCACAATATTTTTTTTAACTTTCTCGGATGAAGTGCTTGAACTTATAACAACAAAACTTTTAGCCTTTGATTTTTTATTCTTTTTTTCAATAAAAAATGCACACTGTGTAGTACATGAACTTCTGGCAGTTATCAACCTGGACCGCTCTCGGTTACGTGAAAATATTTAAGTTTTTTTATGAATTTTTTATTTGATTTTTCTTAATCTTTTTTATGAATTTTGAAGTGATCTCTTTTTAATTGTTGAACTTCTTATTATTTTATTTTTGAACTTCTTTGCTTTCGTTATTTAATAACGAGGAAAATCTGAGTTTTCTATAATCATCGAACTTCTCCATCTTTTTAATATGGACTTCCTGGTTTTATTTCTTAATCCTTTTTTATGAAATTTTGAAGCATTATATTTTTAAAAGTTGAACTTCTTGTTTTTTATTTTTTAACTTCTTGTTTCCATTATTTAATAACGAGGAAAATCTGAGTTTTCTATAATCATCGAACTTCTCCATCTTTTTAATATGGACTTCCTGGTTTTATTTCTTAATCCTTTTTTATGAAATTTTGAAGAATTATATTTTAAAAGTTGAACTTCTTGTTATTTGATTTTTGAACTTCTTGTTTCCATTCTTTAATAACGAGGAAAATTTGAGTTTTCTATAATCAACGAACTTCTCCATCTTTTTAATATGGATTTCCTGGTTTTTTATTAATCTTTTTTATGAAATTTTGAAGCGCTCTATTTTTAAAAGTTGAACTTCTTGTTATTTAATTTTTAACTTCTTGTTTCCATTCTTTAATAACGAAGAAAATCTGAGTTTCTATAATCGTCGAACTTCTCCATCTTTTTAATATGGACTTCGTGCTTTAATTTCTTTTAGCAACGGAAAAAATCCTACATTTTGATAGACATCGAGCCACCCCGTTTTTAAATTTGAATTTATAGGTTTATTTTAAGAGAGAAAATGTTTTTTATAAAATTATTTGAGATGCCTTTTTTAATGACCTTCTTTGGGTTTGTAACAAGCATTAAACCTATTGCGCCGCAAACATTATTTTTTGTAAATTGAACTTCATAGTTTTATTTTTCTTACAACGGTAATAATTTGAGTTTCCCGTATACATCAAACTACTCCTCTTTTTTAATTTGAAGTTCATCATTTTTATTCTTTAGTAACAAGGAAAATATGAGTTTCTTTATAAATATCGAACTTCTCTATTTTGTAATTTGGACTTCTTAGTTTATTTTCTTTCAGTGATGGCGAAATCCAAGTTTTGTAATAAATATTGAACAGATCTGTTTTTTAAATTTGAACTTCCAATGTTTTTCTAGAAATGGTGATAATCCCGTTTTTACGATTTTTTGAACTGCTCTATGTTTAAAATCTGAACTTCTTAATTTTTTATTAGAAACGATGAAATATCTGTTTCAAAGTGCTCTCTTGTTTTTGTACTATTGTATTATTTTTTGTGTGAACTTCTTATGTCTTTCCCATCAACAGATTCAGATTTTCCATTTTTTATACATCAAACTTTTGCATTACTTTATTTTGAACTTCTTGTTTTGCATTCTGAAATAATGAGAAAACTCGTAGTTTCTATAATCATCGAACTTCTCCATCTTTTTAATTTGGACTTCCTGGTTTATTTCTTAGTAGCAGAAAAAAAATCTACTCATGTAATATACATCAAACCACTTTTTGGAAAATAGTATGCTTGTTGGCAATATCAATGAACATGTATAGAGCGGAGAAGCACAATTGATTTAATGAAACATTTCTGAGGATTTTGTAAAGAGTAAACTACATTCCCTTTTCTATTAATTTTTGTTTCTATTCAAGAACAAAGAGAACATTCTTTTTCCTGTTAATGATTTGAAGTGAATTTTGTAGACTTAAATTTTGTTTATGCTCTTTTTAAATTTGTTTGTCACTTCAAGTTCTAAAAAATCGCAAATCTCCCATGTTTTTCTTTTGCATGTTTAAATTATTTGAACTTGCTGAGATACACATAACACACTTGACCTTCTCGAACACAACATTTTGACCTTCACAAATAAAAATTTAGGCATACAAGACAAACAGTGCATTCTCTTCATCCATTTTTTGGGATGGCAACATGGGTGCAAGGGCTCGTCGATGCGTTGTACATTTTTGCAGATGGCAACAAGAAAGAAATCAGTTTAACAAAACCAAAGAAACTAATTTTAGAACATGTGTAAACGAACCGAGGGGTACATTTATTTTTTCAACAAACAGAATAAGTGATACATGTAGCCAGACCCACACAAATTTCAATAGCAATAATAACATCTAAAAGGTATTTGTTGAAGATGATCATTGCATCGTGTTGTTGCAACTTCTCTGAGCAGAGTCTCCATGTGCTCATGTGAGTGTATAGGGGGAAGTTGGACTGCATGCATGCACTTTTTTGCAGACAACAGCCGCTGCAGTCAAACAACAGGATGTTGGTGTGATCCAGGCGCTACAGTGGCGAACGTCCTGGGGCCGCGTCGTTGAACGACCCAAGTCGATGGAGTTGAACGTCGTTTGTGCTACCGCAACCAATGGAAGGAGACTCCGTGGTGGCAGGGGAGCCTCGCCGGGGACCGAGAGTAGTTGCACGGTCCCGTCCGAGCTTTGTCGTTGGCATCAGCCGGGAGGTCGAGGAGCGGCATGGATCCGTCGGGGAAGCAACGCATCTGGCGATGGGTAGGATCCAGGGGAGCTCCCTGGAGGTAGAGAAGGAGAAGGGGGAGGCAGAAGGAGGCAGGGAGGAGGAGCGGCGCACATTGCCGGGGACCAAGCCGGGAGCAGGCGCTGGGCCGCGTGGCCGGCCATGACAGTGTTATTGGGGCAGAGCCAAGAGGAGGAACGAGAAAAAGGGGGCGCAGACCGGAGTTGGGTGGCGCGCTGGGGGAGGTGGCGGTGGCATCCGGTGGTTGGGGTCCTCGGTAGGAGGAGCAGGAGGGCACGTCGGAGCAGAGGGCAGGCCAAGCCATAGTTGAAGGAAGGCCGCGGCGGAGTAGAGGGAAGGTGGCGCCGCGGGGGAGGTTGGGGGCAGGGCGGAGGTGGTCAGGGCAGGTGTTGCGCCGTGGCGGGAAGAAGGTGTGGCGCGGCGGCCGGAAGCCGGTGCGGTGCTGCAGCCGGAAGTGGTGCGGCGCGGCGGCCGGAAGAAGGCGGGAGGCGGCCAGAACCAGGCGCGGGGGCGGTGCTAGCGTCAGATTCAGGCGAGGGGGTTCTGCAGGGCCAGATCCAGGTGGGGGCAGCTCCAGCGCGGGTGGGTTGGTCGGCCGGCAGGAGGAGGCGCGCGGGGCGGTGAGATCCCAGGAGGGTGGCGGCACTCGGGGAAGGGGATCGAGGGAGGTCGGGGTGGGGATCGGGCAACGGGTAGGGTGGGGTGGTTTTTTTTACCTGTAATCGGTCCGGTAGGGTTTTCGGGAGTTCAGGAACACCTCGTGGCTCCTATATAGGGCTGGCTGTGATCCAAATAGTTATTCTAATCCCAGGATCAGAATAGTGCTGTCCTATATATATATATCCAATTGGATGTAAGGCATCATGAACTATTATTGTGGACATTACCCTTGAGGTAAAAGGTTGGGAGGCGAATCTATAAGCCCCTATCTTTCTCTGTGTATGATTAAAACTTTGAACCCATAAATATCACGTGAGTGTTACCAATTGTGAAAGACTAAATGATAGTTGAGTTACTTGAGTATGTGAAGTTTGCTGAATCAAAGCTCTGACATAGACCCTTCCTGAAAATAAGATGAATTGTAATTGTTTGTTGACTAATAACACGGTTTGTTAGTTTCTAAGAAAGTTTATGATCTATACTTTAACATGTGAATAGCTTGTTACTTGATCATGAGAAGTACTATGAGTTGAGCTACTTTTATGATATATAATGATGCTAGAAAGGGCGATTGAAATTACCATTGATCAAACTTGTGCACCTGCTAGCATTCACACTTCGTAAATTCTTTCTTTTATCATTTACCTACTCGAGGACAAGCAGGAATTAAGCTTAGGGATGCTGATACGACTCCAACGTATCTATAATTTATGAAGTATTCATGCTACTATATTATCTGTTTTGGATGTTTATGGGCTTTACTAAACACTTTTATATTATTTTTGGGACTAACCTATTAACCGGAGGCCCAGCCCAAATTGTTGTTTTCTTGCCTATTTTAGTGTTTCGAAGAAAAGGAATATCAAACGGAGTCCAAACAGAATGAAACCTTCGGGAGAGTTGTTTTTGGAACGGAAGCAATCCAGGAGACTTGGAGTAGATGTCAGGGAAGCTTCGAGGAAGCCACGAGGCAGGGAGACGCGCCCTACCCCCTAGGCGCGCCCCCACCCTCGTGGGCCCCTCGTGGGCCCCTCGTGGCTCCCCTGACCGACTTCTTTCGCCTATATATGTCCATATACCCTAAAGCATCGGGGAGCATAATAGATCGGGAGTTCCGCCGCCGCAAGCCTCTATAGCCACCAAAAACCAATCGGGACCCTGTTCTGGCACCCTGCCGGAGGGGGAATCCCTCACCGGTGGCCATCTTCATCATCCCGGCGCTCTCCATGATGAGGAGGGAGTAGTTTACCCTCAGGGCCGAGGGTATGTACCAGTAGCTATGTGTTTGATCTCTCTCTCTCTCGTGTTCTTGAGGTGGTACGATCTTGATGTATCGCGAGCTTTGCTATTATAGTTGGATCTTATGATGTTTCTCCCTCTCCAATCTCTTGTAATGGATTGAGTTTTCCCTTTGAAGTTATCTTATCGGATTGAGTCTTTGAGGATTTGAGAACACTTGATGTATGTCTTGCATGTGCTTACCTGTGGTGACAATGAGATATCACGTGATCCACTTGATGTATGTTTTGGTGATCAACTTGCGAGTTCCGTGACCTCGTGAACTTATGCATAGGGGTTGGCACACGTTTTTGTCTTGACTCTCCGGTAGAAACTTTGGGGAACTCTTTGAAGTTCTTTGTGTTGGTTGAATAGATGAATCTGAGATTGTGTGATGCATATCGTATAATCATACCCACGGATTCTTGAGGTGACATTGGAGTATTGACAACCCACAAGTATAGGGGATCGCAACAGTTTTCGAGGGTAGAGTATTCAACCCAAATTTATTGATTCAACACAAGGGGAGCCAAAGAATATTCTCAAGTATTAGCAATTGAGTTGTCAATTCAACCACACCTGGATAACTTAATATCTGCAGCAAAGTATTTAGTAGCAAAATAATATGATAGTAGTGGTAACGGTGGTAAAATGTAACGGTAGCAAAACTAATATTTTTGGTGTTTTATAGTGATGATAACAATAGCAATGGAAAAGTAAATAAGCGAAGAACAATATATGGAAAGCTCGTAGGTAATGGATCAGTGATAGAAAATTATGCCGAATGTGATCGATCATGTAAGAGTCATAACCTAGGGTGACACAGAACTAGCTCCAGTTCATCAATGTAATGTAGGCACGTATTCCGAATATAGTCATACATGCTTATGGAAAAGAACTTGAATGACATCTTTTGTCCTACCCTCCCGTGGCAGCGGAGTCCTATTGGAAACTAAGGGATATTAAGGCCTCCTTTTAATAGAGTACCAGACCAAAGCATTAACATATAGTGAATACATGACCTCCTCATACTACGGTCATCACCGGGAGTGGTCCCGACTATTGTCACTTCGGGGTTGCCGGATCATAACACATAGTAGGTGACTATTGTCACTTCGGCGTTGGTTGCAAGGTTCTTATTTGTTTGTGTAGGTGCGTGGGACTTGAGCGTGATCTCCTATTGGATTGATACCTTGGTTCTCAAAAACTGAGGGAAATACTTACGCTACTTTGCTGCATCACCCTTTCCTCTTCAAGGGAAAACCAACGCAGTGCTCAAGAGGTAGCAAGAAGGATTTCTCGCGCCGTTGCCGGGGAGATTCGCGCCAAGTCAAGTCAAGATTTGATTCCCACGACAGGTCATTTCTAGCACCATTACCAAGTCAAAATATACCAAGTACCCATCACAAACTCTTAACCCTCACATTACATTATTTGCCATTTTCCTCTCGTTTTCCTGTCCCCCACTTCACCCTTGCCATTTTATTCGCCCTCTCTCCCTCTCTTTTCGTTCCCCTTCTTTTTTTTCTATTTGCCTCTTTTGCCCGTTTCTTGTTTGCTTGTGTGTTGGATTGCTTGCTTGTCACGATGGCTTAAGATAATACTAAATTGTGTGACTTTGCCAATACCAACAATAATGATTTTATTAGCACTCCGATTGCTCCTCTTACCGATGCTGAATCTTGTGAAATTAATACTGCTTTGTTGAATCTTGTCATGAAAGATCTGTTTTCTGGCCTTCATAGTGAAGATGCCGCTACCCATCTAAACAACTTTGGTGATTTGTGTGATATGCAAAAGAAGAAAGATGTGGATAATGATATTGTTAAATTGAAGCTATGTCCATTTTCTCTAAGAGATCGTGCTAAAGCTTGGTTTTCATCTTTGCCTAAAGATAGTATTGATTCATGGAATAAGTGCAAAGATGCTTTTATCTCTAAGTATTTTCCTCCCGCTAAGATCATCTCTCTTAGAAACAATATTATGAATTTTAAGCAACTTGATCATGAACATGTTGCACAATCTTGGGAGAGGATGAAATCAATGATACATAATTGCACATCACATGGTTTGAACCTTTGGATGATTATACAAAACTTTTATGCCGGATTGAACTTTGCTTCTAGAAATCTTTTAGATTTGGCCACGGGAGGCACTTTTATGGAAATTATCTATGATAAGCTACCAAACTCCTATATAATATTATGGTTAATTATTCTCAATGGCACACCGAAAGATCTACTAATAAGAAAGTGCATGCCATTGAAGAGATTAATGTTTTGAGTGGAAAGATGGATGAACTTATGAAATTGTTTGCTAATAAGAGTGCTCCTACCGATCCTAATGATATGCCTTTATCTACCTTGATTGAGAATAATAATGAATCTATGGATGTGAATTTTGTTGGTAGGAACAATTTTGGTAATAACGTGTATAGAGGCAATTTTAATTCTAGGCCGTTTCCTAGTAATTCCTCTAATAATTATGGTAATTCCTACAATAATTCTTATGGAAATTTTAATAAGATGCCCTCTGATTTTGAATCTAATATTAAAGAATTTATTACTTCGCAAAACAGTCTCAATGCTTTGATTGAACAAAAAATGCTTAAGATTGATGAGTTAGCTAGGAACGTTGATAGAATTTCTCTTGATGTTGATTCTTTGAAACTTAGATCTATTCCACCTAAGCATGATATCAATGAGTCTCTTAAAGCCATGAGAATTTCCATTGATGAGTGCAAAGAAAGAACCTCTAGGATGCGTACTAAGAAAGATTGCTTTATAAAAGCGTGTTCTTCTAGTTTTCATGATAATAAGGATGAAGATCTAAAAGTTATTGATGTGTCTCCTATTAAATATTTGTTTTGCAATATGAATCTTGATAATTATGGGGCTGAAGATGAGCCACCTTTACCTAGAAGGCGTTCCAAAAATTCGGAGTCTTTAGATCTTAATGCTAAAATTGTTAAAATGGGATTGAAGAGGTCAAAACATTAAATAGTAATGAACCCACTATCTTGGATTTCAAGGTATTTAATTATGATAATTTCTCTTTGATAGATTGTATTTCCTTGTTGCAATCCGTGCTAAATTCTCCTCATGCTTATAGTCAAAATAAAGCATTCAATAAACATATCGTTGATGCTTTGATGCAATCTTATGAAGAAAAACTTGAGTTGGAAGTTTCTATCCCTAGAAAACTTTATTATGAGTGGGAACCTACAATAAAAATTAAAATTAAAGATCATGAGTATTATGCTTTGTGTGATCTGGGTCCTAGTGTTTCCATGATTCCAAAAACTTTGTGTGATTTGCTAGGTTTCCGTGATTTTGATGATTGTTCTTTAAACTTGCACCTTGCGGATTCCACTATTAAGAAACCTATGGGAAGAATTAAAGATGTTCTTATTGTTGCAAATAGTAACTATGTGTCCATAGATTTCATTGTTCTTGATATAGATTGCAATCCTTCATGTCCTATCATTCTTGGTAGACCTTTCCTTAGAACGATTGGTGCAATTATTGATATGAAGGAAGGGAATATTAGATTCCAATTTCCGTTAGGGAAAGGAATGGAACACTTCCCTATAAATAAAATTAAATTACCTTATGAATCTATTATGAGAGCCACTTATGGATTGCCTACCAAAGATGGCAATACCTAGATCTATCTTCGCTTTTATGCCTAGCTAGGGGCGTTAAACGATAGCGCTTGTTGGGAGGCAACCCAATTTTATTTTTATTCCTTGCTTTTTGCTCCTGTTTAGTAATAAAAAATTTACCTAGCCTCTGTTTTGGTTGTGTTTTTTGTGTTTAATTAGTGTTTGTGCCAAGTAGAACCGTTGGGAAGACTTGGGGGAATTCTTTTTGATCTTGCTGTAGAAAACAGAAACTTTAGCGCTCACGAGAATTGCTGCCATTTTTATTTGGAAGGTGATATTTAGTTAATTCTTTTTGAAGATGATTAATAGATAAATTCCTCACGTCCAGAAATTTATTTTAGAATTTTTGGGGTTCCAGAACTTGCGTTAGCTACAGATTACTATAGACTGTTCTGTTTTTGACAGATTTTTTTTTCTTGTGTTGTTTGCTTATTTTGATGAATCTATGGCTGGTAAAAGATTTTATAAACCATAGAGAAGTTGGAATACAGTAGGTTTAACACCAATATAAATAAATAATGAGTTCATTACAATACCTTGAATTGGTGTTTTGTTTTCTTGCGCTAACGGAGCTCACGAGATTTTCTATTTTGAGTTTTGTGTTGTGAAGTTTTCAAGTTTTGGGTAAAGATTTGATGGATTATGGAACAAAGAGTGGGAAGAGCCTAAGCTTGGGGATGCCCATGGCACCCCAAGTTAAAATCCAAGGAAACCAAAAAGCCTAAGCTTGGGGATGCCCCGGAAGGCATCCCCTCTTTCGTCTTCGTTTATCGATAACTTTACTTGGAGCTATATTTTTATTCACCACATGATATGTGTTTTTCTTGGAGCATCTTTTATGATTTGAGTCTTTGCATTTTATTTTACCACACCTTTTGAGAGAGACTCACATGAATTGAAATTTATTAGAATAATCTATGTGCTTCACTTATATCTTTTGAGCTATATAGTTTTTGCTCTAGTGCTTCACTTATATCTTTTAGAGCACAGTGGTGGACTTGTTTTATAGAAACTATTGTTATCTCATGCTTCACTTATATTATTTTGAGATTCCTTTAGAACAACATGGCAATAATAAAAACTTCCATATAAGTGCATTGAATACTATGAGAAATTTGATACTTGATAATTGTTTTGAGATATGTTGATGGTGATATTAGAGTCATGCTAGTTGAGTAGTTGTGAATTTGAGAAATACTTGTGTTGAAGTTTGTGATTCCCATATCATGCACGTATGGTGAACCGTTATGTGATGAAGTCGGAGCATGATTTATTTATTGATTGTCTTCCTTATGAGTGGCGGTCGGGGACGAGCAATGGTCTTTTCCTACCAATCTATCCCCCTAGGAGCATGCGCGTAATACTTTGTTTCAATAACTAATAGATTTTTGCAATAAGTATGTGAGTTCTTTATGACTAATGTTGAGTCCATGGATTATACGCACCTCTCACCCTTCCACCATTGCTAGCCTCTCTAGTATCGCGCAACTTTCGCCAGTACCATAAACCCACCATATACCTTCCTCAAAACAGCCACCATACCTACCTATTATGGCATTTCCATAGTCACTCTGAGATATATTGCCGTGCAACTTTCCATCGTTCCGTTATTATGACACGCTTCATCATTGTCATATTGCTTGCATGATCATGTAGTTGACATCGTATTTGTGGCAAAACCACCGTTCATAATTCTTCATACATGTCACTCATGCATCATTGCACATCCCGGCCGGTACACCGCCGAGGCATTCACAAAGAGTCATATTTTGTTCTAAGTATTGAGTTGTAATTCTTGAGTTGTAAGTAAATAAAGTGTGATGATCATCATTATTAGAGCATTGTCCCAAGTGAGGAAAGGATGATGGACACTATGATTCCCCCACAAGTCGGGATGAGACTCCGAACAAAAAAAAGAAAAAAAGGAAAAAAAGGAGAAAGGCCATAAAAAGGGAAGGCCCCAAAAAAAGAGAGAAAAAGAGAGAAGGGACAATGTTACTATCCTTTCTCCACACTTGTGCTTCAAAGTAGCACCATGTTCTTCATCTAGAGAGTCTCCTATGATATCACTTCCATATACTAGTAGGAATTTTTCATTATAGAACTTGGCTCTTATATTCCAATGATGGGCTTCCTCAAAATGCCCTAGGTCTTCGTTAGCAAGCAAGTTGGATGCCCGCCCACTTAGTTTCTTTTGATGAGCTTTCATATACTTATAACTCTAGTGCATCCGTTGCATGGCAATCCCTACTCACTCACATTGATATCTATTAATGGGCATCTCCATAGCCCGTTGATACGCCTAGTCGATGTGAGACTATCTTCTCCTTTTTGTCTTCTCCACAACCACCATTCTATTCCACCATAGTGCTATATCCATGGCTCACGCTCATATATTGCGTGAAGATTGAAAAAGTTTGAGAACATCAAAAGTATGAAACAATTGCTTGGCTTGTCATCGGGGTTGTGCATGATTTAAATATTTTGTGTGGTGAAGATAGAGCATAGCCAGACTATATGATTTTGTAGGGATAAGTTTCTTTGGCCATGTTATTTTGAGAAGACATGATTGCTTAGTTAGTATGCTTGAAGTATTATTATTTTTATGTCAATATTAAACTTTTATCTTGAATCTCATGGATCTGAACATTCATGCCACAATAAAGAAAAATTACATTGAGAAATATGTTAGAAAGCATTCCACATCAAAAATTCTTCTTTTATCATTTACCTCCTCGAGGACGAGCAGGAATTAAGCTTGGGGATGCTTGATACGTCTCCAACGTATCTATAATTTTTTATTTCTCCATGATGTTATATTATCTATTTTGGATGTTAATGGGCTTTATTTTACACTTTTATATCATTTTTGGGACTAACCTACTAACCGAAGGCCCAACCCAAATTGCTGGTTTTTTTGCCTATTTTAGGGTTTCGAAGCAAAGGAATATCAAACGGAGTCCAAACGGAATGAAACCTTCGGGAACGTGATTTTCTCAACAAACGTGATCCAGGAGACTTGGAGTGGCCGTCAAGAAACAAGGGAGGAAGGCATAAGGCAGGGGGGGCGCGCCTACCCCCCTGGGCGCGCCCTCCACCCTCGTGGGCCCTCCGTTCCTCCACCGACGTACTTCTTCCTCCTATATATATCCACGTACCCCCCAAACATCCAGGAGCACCACGAAAACCTAATTCCACCACCGCAACCTTCTGTACTCAAGAGATCCCATCTCGGGGCCTTTTCCGGAGCTCCACTGGAGGGGGCATTGATCACGGAGGGCCTCTACATCAACTCCATGGCCTCTCCGGTGACGTGTGAGTAGTTTACTTCAGACCTACGGGTCCATAGTTATTAGCTAGATGGCTTCTTCTCTCTCTTTAGATCTCAATACAAAGTTCTCCTCGATTTTCTTGGAGATCTCACTACAAGAAACCTGTTAATCCATGACGGATTTTCGGTGACGTTCTGAGAATCCGTCATAGTCAATGACGGATTTTCGCCATCCGTCACAGAAATCGTCATCGATCAGCAAGATGTGAATGTGCCCAGAAACTTCGCGAAGCCCATATGACTTTTTTATGTAGACTATAGATTTTAATTTTCAATAAAAAGAAATGCACTCGGGGCTTGATCCAAATCCATCTTAGGTTAAAAGACTAGCGCGTGAAAACTATGCTACCATCCTGAGTAAAGGTGCATTCCCACATTTCCCTTTTGGTAATAAACTTAGAGTATAAGTTTTAGGTGAAAACTAAGACCGCACATCTCTCACCTACTTGAATAGTTTAATATGAGTTAGTCAAAAAATTATGGCGTGAAAGAGTGCAGACATAAAAAGTTACACTCGCATATAACAAGTATATATATAATATGTGATGTTTACTCGAAATAAATATAAATATAATTTGTTAACTTCATTTAGATGGGAATAAACATAGTCTTCACTATCATGGTTGGTGGGGAGAAGATGATAGAACACGTTTTTTTAGGGGTAGAAAGCTGATAAAACGAGTTGTTGATTTTAGCTTTGTTTTTTATAAGTCCTTCAAACTGTCACGTCCTGCGGCTATTTTATTTAGGAGAAACGAACTGCTCCTGCTGATGTGGCAATCCGCTGTAAGGGAATACTCACGCTCTGATTGGTTGACCATACCCTCCCACGGATCGCTATTACAAACCGTCCGATACTATGAGATCCTACGGCTACCAAACCTCCCCTTCTTTCTATTTTGTTTCTTCAGCCCACCCACGTGCTTCCTTCTTCCAGAGAAATCCTCTCTGATTCCCCCAAATCTCGCTGCTGCACAAGCCCCCCATGCCACCGGAACACGAACATCAGTACCCTCTCCAGCCCGCCGTAGCTACCTCCTCCACTCCTGGCTTCTCGCCGTGCACACATCCTCCTCTCCCGATGCCTCCCCGCCGTGCCCATCTTCCCATCAACCGACCACGCCCCTGCACACACACCGCGTCGCCGCAGGTCCTCACCCCCAGCCGGATCCTGCTAAGATCCGTGTGGGCCGATCACGGCGAGGCCATCCCCGGTGGATCACGGCAAGGCCATCCCCTTCCCTCACCTCTAGCTTCCCCTGCCCCTTTCCTACCCACCGGCCCGATCCAGGAGTCGGTGCTCTTGATGCAGGTCATCTCCATGTCACTGTATCAAGCGAGCGGGTCCGTTCGGGGGCGCGCCGAACTGTAGCTTGGACGACGAGATCCCAGGTACTGGTGCTCGAGGTTCCAGGGCAATGGATGGTGCGGCCACCTGCATGTAATCCCAATCCAGCGCCGCGCATCTGATGTGCAAAAGCAGCACCGAATTGAGCTAAAACGGCGAGGAGGGCCACCATCAAGGACACCGGATTCGCGCCATCCACCATGTAGACGGGATGTGGAGAATCTTCACCGAGCGATGGGGGGAGATGGAGTGGGGGTTGTGGCCTTCAATTGCAAATGTCCCTTTGTAATTTTTTGTTTTTAGCTGTCCGTTTTGCCTTTGCTCCTGTCTGTAATTTGTTTTTCCTTGTAATTTTTGTTTTTAGCGGTCTATTTTTCCTTTGCTTTGTGCTCTGGGATGTAATTTGCTTTTATTTGATGATATGAGCAGAAATCCAAAAACAACTTATGGGCTCAAAATCTGAATTGACACAAACTAATTGGTAGCTGATTTGGTATAAATAAATAAATAGTGAGCAAACCCTATTTGGGCTAATTACAACATGAGCCAAAACTTTATTTGGGCCATTTATCACAAGGTCCATAACAAAATTTTTGGGCCAAAATTCTGAACATATGGGCTGCCATGTCATATCCATGTTGGGATGTGGAATTCATGGCTAACGCCGTTATCTAATAGTAAGTTGTGACGGTCAAGAACCATCATGGATCCGTGACGGATTTGGCGATCCGTCAAGGAGTGCATTGTGGCTAAATTATGACGCGATATACATGACGAATTCAGAATCCGTCATGACTACCGTAGCATGACAAATGTGCACACATTTGTGACAGTCTGGATCCGTCATGTATTAACACATTTCTTGTAGTGTCTATTCGATGTAATCTTCTTTTGCGGTGTGTTTGTCGAGATCTGATGAATTGTGGGTTTATGATCCAGATTATCTATGAACAATATTTGATTCTCCTCTGAATTCTTTTATGTATAATTGGTTTATCTTTGCAAGTCTCTTCAAATTACCAGTTTGGTTTGGCCTACTAGATTGATCTTTCTTGCAATGGGAGAAGTGCTTAGCTTTGGGTTCAATCTTGCGGTGTTCGATCCTAGTGACAGAAAGGGAACCGATACGTATTGTATTGTTGTCATCGAGGATAAAAAGATGGGTTTTATATCATATTGCATGAGTTTATCCCTCTACATCATGTCATCTTCCTTAAAGGATTACTCTGTTCTCTTGAACTTAATAATCTAGATGCATGGTGGATAGCGGCCGATGTGTGGAGTAATAGTAGTAGATGCAGGAAGGAGTCGGTCTACTTGTCTCGGACGTGATGCCTATATACATGATCATACCTAGATATTCTCATAACTATGCTTAATTCTATCAATTGCTCGGCAGTAATTCGTTTACCCACCGTAATACTTATGCTCTTGAGAGGAGCCACTACTGAAACCTATGGCCCCGGGGTCTATCTTCCATCATATTAATCTTCCAATACTTAGTTATTTCCTTTGCTGTTATTTTACTTTGCATCTTTATTTCTCTTTATCATAAAAATACCAAAAATATCATCTTATCATATCTATCAGATCTCACTCTCGTAAGTGACCGAGAAGGGCTTGACAACCCCTTTATCACATTGGTTGCGAGGTTCTTATTTGTTTGTGTAGGTGCGTGGGACTTGAGCGTGATCTCCTATTGGATTGATACCTTGATTCTCAAAAAACCGAGGGAAATACTTACGCTACTTTGCTGCATCACCCTTTCCTCTTCAAGGGAAAACTAACGCAGTGCTCAAGAGGTAGCAATGACTTTGGAGTGACTCTTTGTTGCATGTTGAGGGATAGTTATATGATCCAATTATGTTATTATTGTTGAGAGAACTTTCACTAGTGAAAGTATGAACCCTAGGCCTTGTTTAAATGCATTGCAATACTGTTTGAGCTCACTTTTATTATTAGTTACCTTGCTGTTTTTATATTTTTCAGATTACAAAAACCTTTATCTACCATCCATATTGCACTTGTATCACCATCTCTTCGCCGAACTAGTGCACCTATACAATTTATCATTGTATTAGGTGTGTTGGGGACACAAGAGACTCTTTGTTATTTGGTTGTATGGTTGTTTGAGAGAGACCATCTTCATCCTACGCCTCCCACGGATTGATAAACTTTAGGTCATCTACTTGAGGGAAATTTGCTACTGTCCTACAAACGTCTGCACTTCGAGGCCCAACAACGTCTACAAGAAGAAGGTTGTGTAGTAGACATCAATATGGTCAAGGCATGATGCTATATTTTATTGTATGAGATGATCATGTTTTATAACGGAGTTATCGGCAACTGGCAGGAGCCATATGGTTGTCGCTTTATTGTATGCAATGCAATCGCCCTGTAATTGCTTTACTTTATCACTAAACGGTAGCGATAGTCATGGAAGCAATATTTGGCGAGACGACAATGATGCTACGATGGATATCAAGGTGTCACGCCGGTGACGATGGTGATCATGACGGTGCTTTGGAGATGGAGATCAAAGGCACAAGATGATGATGTCCATATCATATCACTTATATTGATTGCATGTGATGTTTATCCTTTATGCATCTTATTCTGCTTGTTTGATGGTAGCATTATAAGATGATATCTCACTAAATTTCAAGGTACAAGTGTTATCCCTGAGTATGCACCATTACCAAAGTTCGTCGTGCCGAGACACCACGTGATGATCGGGTGTGATAAGCTATACGTTCACATACAATGGGTGCAAGCTAGTTTTGCGCACACAGAAATACTCGGGTTAAACTTGACGAGCCTAGCATATGCAGATATGGCCTCGGAACAATGGAGACCGAAAGGTCGAGCGTGAATCATATAGTAGATATGATCAACATAGTGATGTTCACCACTGAAAACTACTCCATCTCACGTGATGATAGGACATGATTTAGTTGATTTTGGATCACATGATCATTTAGATGACTAGAGGGATGTCTATCTAAGTGGGAGTTCTTAAGTAATATGATTAATTGAACTTTAATTTATCATGAACTTAGTCCTGATAGTATTTGCATAACTATGTTGTAGATCAATAGCTCGCGGTGTAGCTCCCCGTTTATTTTGATATGTTCCTAGAGAAAAACTAAGTTGAAAGATGTTAGTAGCAATGATGCGGATTGGATCCGTGATCTAAGGATTATCCTCATTTCTGCACAGAAGAATTATGTCCTTGATGCACCGCTAGGTGACAGACCGATTGCAGGAGCAGATGTAGACATTATGAACATTTGGCGAGCTCGATATGATGACTACTTGATAGTTTAATGCACGATTCTTTACGGTTTAGAATCGGGGATTCAAAGACGTTTTAAACGCCATAGGGCATATGAGATGTTCCAAGAGTTGAAATTAGTATTTCAGACTCATGCCCATGTCGAAAGGTATGCGACCTTTGACAAGCACTTTGCCTACAAGCTGGAGGAGAATAGCTCAGCTAGTTAGCATGTGCTCAGAATGTCTGAGTACTACAATCACTTGAATCAAGTGGGAGTTAATCCTCCAGATAATATAGTGATTGACAGAGTTCTCTAGTCACTATCACCAAGTTACTGGAACTTCGTGATGAACTATAATATGAAAGGGATAACAGAAACGATTCCCAAGCTCTTCATGATGCTGAAATCGACGAAGGTAGAAATCAAGAAAAGCATCAAGTGTTGATGGTTGACAAGACCACTAGTTTCAAGAAAAGGGCAAAGGGAAGAAGGGGAACTTCAATAAGAACGGCAAGCAAGTTTCTGCTCAAGTGAAGAAGCCCAAATCTAGACCTAAGCCTGAGACTAAGTGCTTCTACTGCAAAGGGACTGGTCACTGGAAGCAGAACTGCCCCAAGTATTTGGCGGATAAGAAGGATGGCAAAGTGAACAAAAGTATATTTGATATACATGTTATTGATGTGTACTTTACTAGTGTTTATAGCAAACCCTCAGTATTTGATACTAGTTCAGCTGCTGAGATTAGTAACTCGAAACAGGAGTTGCAGAATGAACAGAGACTAGTTAAGGGTGAAGTGATGATGTGTGTTGAAAGTGGTTCCAAGATTGATATGATCATCATCATACACTCCCTATACTTTCGGGGTTAGTGTTGAACCTAAATAAATATTATTTGGTGTTTGCGTTAAGCATGAATATGATTGATCATGTTTATTGCAATACAATTATTCATTTAAAGACAGAGAATAATTGTTGTTTTGTTTACATGAACAAAACCTTCAATGGTCATACACCCAAGGTGAATGGTTTATTAAATCTCGATCATAGTGATACACATATTCATAATATTGAAGCCAAAAGATGCAAAGTTAATAATGATATTGCAACTTACTTGTGGCACTGCCATTTAGGTCATATTTGTGTAAAGCGCATGAAGAAAATCCATGCTGATGGGCTTTTGGAATCACTTGATTATGAATCAGTTGATGCTTGCGAACCATGCCTCATGAGCAAGATGATTAAGACTCCGTTCTCCGGAACAATGGAGCGAGCAAAAGACTTGTTGGAAATAATACATACTGATGTATGCAGTCCGATGAGTGCTGAGGCTCGCGGCGGATATCGTTATTTTCTGACCTTCACAGATGATTTGAGTAAGATATGGGTATATCTTCTTGATGAAACATAAATCTGAAACATTGGAAAAGTTCAAATAATTTCAGAGTGAAGTGGAAAATCATCGTAACAAGAAAATAAAGTTTCTATGATCTGATCGTGGAGGAGAATATTTGAGTTATGAGTTTGGTCTTCATTTGAAACAATGCGGAATAGTTTCGCAACTCACGCCACCTGGAACACCACAGCGTAATGGTGTGTCTAAACATCGTAACCGTACTTTATTAGATATGGTGCAATCTATGATGTCTCTTACCGATTTACCACCATCGTTTTGGGGTTATGCATTAGAGACAGCTGCATTCATGTTAAATAGGGAAACATCTAAATCTGTTGAGACGACACCATATGAACTGTGGTTTGGCAAGAAACAAAAGTTTTCATTTCTTAAAGTTTGGGGTTGCGATGCTTATGTGAAACAGTTTCATCCTAATAAGCTCAAACCCAAATCATAGAAATGTGTCTTCATAGGATACCCAAAGGAGACAGTTGGGTACACCTTCTATCACGTATCCGAAGGCAAGCCATTCGTTGCTAAGAATGGATCCTTTCTAGAGAAGGAGTTTCTCTCGAAAGAAGTGAGTGGGAGGAAAGTAGAACTTGATGAGGTAACTGTACCTGCTCCCTTATTGGAAACTAGTTCATCACAGAAATCTGTTCCTGTGACTCCTACACCAATTAGTGAGGAAGCTAATAATGATGATCATGTAACTTCAGATCAAGTTACAACTGAACCTCGTAGGTCAACCAGAGTGAGATCGGCACCAGAGTGGTACGGTAATCCTATTCTGGAGGTCATGTTACTTGACCATGACGAACCTACGAACTATGAGGAAGCGATGATGAGCCCAGATTCCACTAAATGGCTTGAGGCCATGAAATCTGAGATGGGATCCATGTATGAGAACAAAATGTGGACTTTGGTTGACTTGCCCAATGATCGGCAATCCATAGAAAATAAATGGATCTTCAAGAGGAAGACAAACGCTGATACTAATGTTACTATCTACAAAGCTAGACTTGTCGAAAAAGGTTTTTGACAAAAGTTCAAGGTGTTGACTACGATGAGATTTTCTCACTCGTAGCGATGCTTAAGTCTGTCTGAATCGTGTTAGCAAATTGCCACATTTTATGAAATCTGGCAAATGGATGTCAAAACTACATTCCTTAATGGATTTATTAAAGAAGAGTTGTATATTATGCAACCAGAAGGTTTTGTCGATCCTAAAGGTGATAACAAAAATTTGCAAGCTCCAGCGATCCATCTATGGACTGGTGCAAGCATCTCGGAGTTGGAATATACGCTTTGATGAGTTGATCAAAGCATATAGTTTTATACAGACTTGCAGTGAAGCTTGTATTTACAAGAAAGTGAGTGGGAGCACTACATCATTTCTAATAAGTATATGTGAATGACATATTGTTGATCGGAAATAATGTAGAATTATCTGGAAAGCATAAAGGAGTTTTTGAAAGGAGTTTTTTTTAAAAGACCTCGGTGAAGGTTCTTACATATTGAGCATCAAGATCTATAGAGATAGATCAAGACGCTTGATAAGTTCTTTTTTCAATGAGTACATACCTTGATAAGATTTTGAGGTAGTTCAAAATGGAACAGTCAAAGAAAGAGTTCTTTCCTGTGTTACAAGGTGTGGAATTGAGTAAGACTCAAAGCCCGACCACGACAGAAGATAGAAAGAGAATGAAAGTCATTCCCTATGCCTTAACCAAATATGTATTAGATCTATTGTATACCCTACACTGAGTTTGGCAAGGGAGTACAATAGTGATCTAGGAGTAGATCACTGGACATCAGTCAAAAATTATCCTTAGTGGAATAAGGATATGTTTCTCGATTATGGAGGTGACAAAAGGTTCGTCGTAAAGGGTTACGTCGATGCAAGTTTTGACACTGATCCAGATGACTCTAAGTCTCAATCTGGATACATATTGAAAGTGGGAGCAATTAGCTAGAGTAGCTCCGTGCAGAGCATTGTTGACATAGAAATTTTCAAAATACATACGGATCTGAATATGGCAGACCCGTTGACTAAACTTCTCTCACAAGCAAAACATGATCACACCTTAGTACTCTTCGGGTGTTAATCACATGGCGATGTGAACTAAGATTACTGACTCTAGTAAACCCTTTTAGTGTTAATCACATGGTGATGTGAACTATTGGTGTTAAATCACATGGCAATGTGAACTAGATTATTGACTCTAGTGCAAGTGGGAGACTGAAGGAAATATGCCCTAGAGGCAATAATAAAGTTATTATTCATTTCCTTATTTCATGATAAATGTTTATTATCCATGCTAGAATTGTATTAACCGTAAATGTAGTACATGTGTGGATACGTAGACAAACAGAGTGTCACTAGTATGCCTCTACTTGACTAGCTCGTTGAATCAAAGATGGTTAAGTTTCCTAGCCATAGACATGAGTTGTCATTTGATTAACGGGATCACATCATTAGAGAATGATGTGATTGACTTGACCCATTCCGTTAGCATAGCACTTGATCGTTTAGTATGTTGCTATTGCTTTCTTCATGACTTATACATGTTCCTATGACTATGAGATTATGCAACTCCCGGATACTGGAGGAACACTTTGTGTTCTACCAAACGTCACAACGTAACTGGGTGATTATAAAGGTTCTCTACAGGTGTCTCCGATGGTACTTGTTGAGTTGGCATAGATCGAGATTAGGATTTGTCACTCTGATTGTCGGAGAGGTATCTCTCGGTAATGCACATCACTATAAGCCTTGCAAGCAATGTGACCAGTGAGTTAGTTGCGGGATGATGCATTACGGAACGAGTAAAGAGACTTGCCGGTAACGAGATTAAACTAGGCATTGAGATACCGACGGTCGAATCTCGGGCAAGTAACATACCGATGAAAAAGGGAACAACATATGTTGTTATGCGGTTTGATCGATAAAAATCTTTGAGGGAGTCCTGGATTAGGGGGTCTCCGGACAGCCGGACTATATCCTTTGGTCGGACTGTTGGACTATGAAGATACAAGATTGAAGACTTTGTCTCGTGTCCGGATGGGACTCTACTTGGCGTGGAAGCCAAGCTTGGAAATATGGATATGTAGATCTCCTCCCTTGTAACTGACTCTTTGTAACCCTAGCCACCTCCGCTGTCTATATAAACCGAAGGGTTTTAGTCCGTAGGACAACAACAATCATACCATAGGCTAGCTTCTAGGGTTTAGCCTCTACGATCTCGTGGTAGATCAACTCTTGTAATACTCATATCATCAAGATCAATCAAGCAGGACGTAGGGTATTACCTCCATCAAAAGGGCCCGAACCTGGGTAAACATCGTGTCCCCCGCCTCCTGTTACCATCCGCCTTAGACGCATAGTTCGGGACCCCCTACCCGAGATCCGCCGGTTTTTACATTGACAATCTTCATAGAATATGTAGGAACCAATACGAGCATCCAGGTTCCACTATTTGTTATTGACCGGAGATGAGTCTCGTTCATTTCTACATAGTTCCCGAACCCGTAGGGTCCGCACGCTTAACATTCTGTGATGATTTGTATTATGAGTTATGTGATTTGATGACCAAAGTTTGTTCGGAGTCCTGGATGAGATCGGGGACATGACGAGGAGTCTCGAAATGGTCAAGACGTAAAGATCGATATATTGGAAAGCTATATTCAGACATCGTAAAGGTTCCGAGTGATTCAGGTATTTTTTGGAGTACCGGAGAGTTACGGGAATTCGTATTGGGCCTTAATGAGCCATACGGGAAAGGAGAGAAATGCCTCAAGGGTGGACGCGCCCCTTCCCCATGGACTGGTCTGAATTGGACTAGGGAAAGGGGGCGCCCCCTTCCTTCCTTCTCCTTCTCCTTCTCTCTTCCCTTTTTCCTATTCCATGTGGGAGGTGGAATCCTACTAGGACTACGGAGTCCTAGTAGGACTCCACACTTTGGGCGCGCCCTATGAGGGCCGGCCTTCCTCCTCCCTCCATCCTTTATATACGTGGCCAGGGGGCACCCCATAGACACACAAGTTGATCATTGATCTCTTAGCCATGTGCGGTGCCCCCCTCCACCATAATCCACATCGGTCATATCGTAACGGTGCTTAGGCGAAGCCTTGTTCCAGTAGCATCATCATCACCATCATCACGCCGTCGTGCTGACGAAGCACTCCCTCGACACTCTTCTGGATCATGAGTTCATGGGACGTCACCGAGCCGAACGTGTGCAGATTGCGGAGGTGCCGTACTTTCGGTACTAGGATCGGTCGATCGTGAAGACGTACGACTACATCAAACGCGTTGTCATAACGCTTCCGCTTACGGTCTACGAGGGTACGCGGACAACACTCTTCCCTTCTCCTTGCTATGCATCACCATGATCTTGCGTGTGCGTAGGAAATTTTCTAAAATTACTACGTTCCCCAACATTATGAACGTAGGAAATATCGTCATCGGACGACGAAAGTCTCCCGGGGGAGTGCAGCTGGTGCAACGACGACCGAGGTCTGTGCGACAGGCCTCACCTGGACGAAGATCGGCGCTTCAGCATTAAGCTCGAGGAGACCTTCGATGTTGAAACAGTTAGCAACGACGGAAAGTGTTTTTTTGTAATTAAGCATGACTTCAACTATTTCAACGTGTAATATTTATCTTTTACAATTTGAGTAGCTTATCCCATGCCATGCAAGACACTATGTCTTGGAGAGGATGGATTTTGAAGACCATGAAAATTTCGAAACAAAGAAAATTCACCTAAGGACCCATCATGATGTGGATTTTGAAGTAAATATGTATAATTCTGAGAGCGTAAACCATTTTGGTTGCAAAAATTGGGAAGCACTTTGCAAGATTTATGGTTTTTATGAGGGTATGCTTGTCACCATGGATCTTGGTGATCCTGACATCAACCAAGACAATATGGACATTTGGGTCCTTGTTGATACGCTTCCAATTCTACCGCTATGTGAGTTTCTCAAACATAGTTATTAACTAATTTATATTGTTCATTTCAAAATAGTTGACAACTTATTTCCATTGCCAGCTTATTTTCATTGTTCAAACAATGTGCGGAACATGGTAGATAGAACCTACTACATCGATGGATCTGAGTTAACTTATCAGGAGAAAAATCATCTGGTCGCATTTTGTACTGATCTTGAGAATTACAATATCTATAATAAAACTCCTCCACATTATGGTCAATACGTGCCACTAGTGCATGTGTTGAACTATGGTAATATCTATGGAGATGCCATGGTAAGATTTTTTACTATTACGACATCTGTGCATCTTTTGCATAAATTCTTTTAAAACTTAACTACATTGCTAACTACTAAGTTATTAGTATGTTTTTCAACAGAAAATCCTGGATGATTGTGTGCCTCATCTAATGTATCAAAATGGTCGCCTTGATGTTTTGAACATGCAGCCAGGTCATCCTACGAATCTCACCTGTCCATATCGGATTTCTAAAAGAAGTGGAGACATGAAAATCACAGAATGGAAAAAATTTATGGACAGTCGTAAGGATGTTCTTGGAAGCAAAAGGAAGCGAAGCGCAAGAATTGGAGACAGGATGATCTCCATTCTCGATAATGGAGAGTCAGGGCCTATATTTTTTTATGCTATTTTACCTTAAAGAGGGTATTTAGGTCCTCCCTTATACTGATGATCATGTGCTAAGAACAATTAAGTAGGGTTGGTTCGATGACTATGAGGATGAGGATCGTATGACTTGTTATTAATAACGAGTAGAAGTTGTATGATGATGATTAGTAGGACTTGTTATTATGATGATGCATGATGCGAGCATGAAGAGTTATTATATATCGGTGGGTGAAATGAACATGGATTGAATTGAAGTGAAGGCAACATGCATGTGGTGCATGTTGAAAGTAGTATTAATCCAAACTTGATCAAGTTAGGATTAGTATTACTTTCGACATGCGCCGCATATATGTTGCCTTCACTTCAATCTAAGCCATGCTTAGGCATATATAACAGTAGGCGTTGGTAAACCAGGCACGGAGATAAGAGAGGACACTTCTCTCTATTAGCTAGCTAACACCTAAATTAATCCCCAAAACCACCCCCTTTCAAAAAAAACAAAAACCTCAGCTCCTGCCAGCTGCTGACGCGTGGATGCCTTTTGTTCCCGGTTGGTGCCACCAACCGGGACCAAAGGCCCTCCTGCCTGGGCTCGCCGCAGCGGCCACATGGAGGCCCATATGTCCCGGTTGGTGTAAGAACCGGGACTAAAGGTGTAGGGCTTTAGTAACGACCCTTTAGTCCCGGTTCCCCAACCGGGACAAAATGGGCCTTACGAACCAGGACAAATGGCCGTTTTTCTACTAGTGGTTGGTGATAATATGATGCAAGAGTTTTTATATTAATATGATAATGATTTTGATCATTGATTATCATGATGATTTGTTATTATGATCATGATTAGTTATTATATCATTGGTGGAAGGAAGGTGGATTAGATTCATGTGGATGGATCAAAAGTGACCAAAAGTTGAATTAGTATGTTCGTCATCCTAATTCAACTTTTGATTCATCCAAATGAATATAATCCATGTTTATTCCTCACAATGATATATTAATTCATCATGGACATAATGATATAACAACCTCTTAATTGGTACTGTATCAAAATTTGTATAACGGCGCATAAATACACTAAAAATTAAAAAAATGAAAAACAGAATACTAGTAGTGCTGGACAGGAAGCACGCTACTACTAGTTAGGTTAGCAGTAGGCGGCTTTGTTAAAAGTGCTGCAGCTATTAGCAGTAGCGCGTTGCTCCAACGCTCGCTACTGCTAACCTTAGCTGTAGCGCCGTAGCAGTAGTAGGCCCAAAACCAGCGCTACTGCTAGGCTTTTCCCTAGTAGTGATGCCACCAAATTTGGAACTATTGCTGATCAATGGTAGTTGTACTTGCGCAGTGCTCTGTTCAGATCATACTAGTGATTGTTTGCAACTTCCATTCATCAGATGTGGTTGCCACAGATCAGAGCAATGGTCTGATTATGCTCTGTTATAACACACATCATCTTACCTGACAAGATCGTGAAGACAGAGTGGGATGTAGCCGGTGAAGGAGCGCATGTGGTGGTTGGCATCTAGGACTTGACCCTGACGACCCGGTAGAACAAAAGGGTGAACCTCCCTGCCTTGGTCACTACGATGTGCCAGCCGCTGGGCCATGGACGCAGGCCGAGGATCAGCCACGAGGAGGGGGCACGAGAGCCGCTACGCTTCTACATCCATATCAAGGATGAGGATGATATCACCATGCTCGTCATCTCGCCCAAAGTTCAGGGCGGTGATGAACCAGTGACTGGTGCTGAAGTTTCCTCGCGTCGTCAGGCTATCGACGAACAAGTGGTGCGAGTTTTGAGTGCAGGTGCATACCTTCTAGGACCAGATGGTCCTTGGGAGGGGCTAGAATTACTTCTGCCGCCACCACAAGATCGTCCCGATGACCTCCTCGTCTTGCGGATCTCCAACCTTGGCCTGAAGTGCATATCTACAACCAGAACAACTTCATCATGTGCAGGGTGCGCTGCCAAAGGCACATCCGCATCATGGAACATCGGTCTTAGCTTTTAGATCGTTAGTATGTTCGTCATTATGTCTAAACGTGTCGTGTTGTTAGTTTGAACCTGCCATTATGTTGATAGGATGCTGGTAAACTGTCCATGTTTTGCCCAGGGTTCAGCACCATGAGGTGGTGAGGGGCATGGGAATATGGGATGCCTGCTGCTTAAACTTATCTGCTAATGTGTTGTTCTTATCCCTACTTCAATGTTGTGTTTATGTCTATTTACTTTCTACTGTTATCTCTTGTGTTGCTTGCTATGAAGTGCTGCTAATATGGTGGTGGTAAGGTCACCACATTTGAAAGGGGTGTGCAGAACACATACGTGCACGCAGCCAAACGGCTGTGGTTTGCATCTGCTCACCTCTGAAGCACATAACAGACAACCAAATAGCCGATCCTAAAATGGTCACTGATGCAATGCGGGCAACCAAACAACTTGCATATATTGGTTTTTTTGCCAGTTTTTGCTTAGCCAGACTGAACTAGGTCCAGTATATAATGCAGGCAAATTGCATGCGACTAATCAAACACGCCCTATGTGTTTTTTTTTGCGAGAAACTTCCAATCTATGCATCTTCAATCATGTCAGTACAAAGAACATCAGAGGTAATAAAAATACAAACATATCTGTGGACCACCTAGCGACGACTATAAACACTAGTGTGAGCCGAAGGCGCACCATCATCATCGCCCTTCCTTTACCAAAGCAGACAAACCTTATTATAGTAGACAGTCGGAAAGTCCTATGTGTTGTTGTGGTGTACACAACTACCATGGACGAGGTAGCGGTGTGGCAGCAACCTGAAGCAGTGAGATGATGTCTTTTCTTCCAGCGAAATCTTCTTCTGATTGATCGGCTAGTTCTGTTTGCGCAGACAATCAGAGAGGTGGATAGCAATATTTATCGTTGACATCAAGGTTGTATTCTCGCTGGGGTGAAAGTGAAAATTCTTGAGTCAACCTTTTGGCTATGGTTGGTATCTACACTGCACTGCAAACCGATTTTTCTTGAAGGTGTTATCTTGGAGTTGTACAACCTTGGTTAACTCACATGTGGCTCTTTTTCCCTGATAAAGGGCTCTTTTATTATCTCAATGTACCATCAAGCAGATACAAAGTATTATGAGTAACATCCGGCCTCTGCATAATTAGAATACATATAACCAAACCCAAAAAGTCTGATAAAAAAGAAATGAAACAAAACTGACAAACCGGCAACAATAGTCCTATAGACCAATACTATGCCTATGTCAAAAGTTGCGCTCGATAAATCCATAAGTTATGCTGCCATCCATGTTGAGAAAACCTCCGTAGTCACCTGCTCCAACCGTGTACACACCACCTTGAACAACGGTTGGTACTCAGCAGTTGGTACTCCGTTCGTTGTAACTCACATTCTATTATTTAAAATCTAGACTATAGTTTGAAGAATCCGTAAAAGAAATATTAAAAAAATCAAAACCCTGCAGACACCATGGATACATTCCATTATTTTCAAAAGGTTCGACTGATGGATTATGATTAACTCACATATGGTTTTTCTTTCTTTTTTCATGAGCCGATTTATTTGACAAACATTGTTTTCAATAATTAATAATATATAACTATGTGCAACGATGCAGAGGTTAGGAGTTCATCCTACCTTTTGAAATAATAGAATGTATCCATGGTGTCTGCAAGAGTCACTACTGTACTACTCCAGTATATTGACATATGCTGGCCCAAGGATGAGCATTCCCAGTAATCTGAACAAGGTGACTTCCACATAATATTTACATGAGATTTCTTATAAGGGATTTTTTACAAAGTTTTAGAATTAAGGCAGAGCGAAAGAACAGATACTTGGCATGATTACCGCCAATGTAGCAGATTCCATTCTTGTGAAACGAAGAGCTGCTGCCGAGAGCCTGAGAGTCAGGGAAAGGAGTCATTCTGCACCTGCCTCATCTTCCGTCTTCAGTTCGGTTTCTGGCTTGAGGATCAACATCTTCTCCTGAAATCAATGGGCAAGGAGAACTGATTGGATCAAGAGTCAAGACGCTGGATAGAGCTTACCTGCAGTTCAATGTACTTGCAGCAAAACAAAAAAACAGACATTTTCGCCCGTTGGTTTACATGTGTCAAAAATAAATGTCAAGCATGTCTTACCTCCATAAGTTGTGAGTTGCAACTAGACACTGTCGACTGAACTGACCCACCGTGCTGCACTAGTGTCAACTCATTGTCGTTCAGGATCCACTTCACAACGAAGCTTGAGCTCCAGTCGTCCATGGCAACTTGGAAGGTGTGGGTCGAGCCGCGAAGATATGAGAATGCAGCTGGCACGGTGCACCCGCCATCACCGGTGATCTCTTTGAGAAGTTCTTCTGCCGTGACACCGATCAGTTGCTGCGCCTCCTCGGCAAAGATCACCAAGTTCATGGTTCCAGTGTCATCTTCCACCACTGCATTTAGCTTGTACCTTGCATGCCGAAAAACACCAGCATGGTAATTACTAACTACTCCCTCCGTAAAGAAATATAAGAGTGTTTAGATCACTACAAAGTACTGATGTCTGAACTAAGCAACAATGAGGCACTAGCAGCACATGAGTCTTCAAGATTCTCACCATAAAACCAGCCTCTTGCGCTTCTTGTTAACCGGATCGCATTGGCTGCACCAGAATTCACTTCCGTCCCTGCTGACCGACTTCCTGCGGTGAAAGCATCCACGATAACACCAATCTTTGGTGCAGTCTATCTCTTTCAGGATGGCTCTGCACAAAAATCGGCTATTCTCCTGCAGTAGACCCAGAACATAATTAGGCTGTCAGTGCACAAAGCCCATATGCAGTCAATGAGAGCAGCACCGTCTTACCGATAACTTGAATGGATCAAGGCTTTGCAGCTGTTTGATTGTTCTCCAGCTACTTTGTAACTCCTGAGTTGGATCAACAGGGCTTTCTGGCTGAGACTGGAGGTGCACTATGGGGATTTTTGGATGATGCCACCTGCACACAAACAAATAAGTAAGCCCTCACTAATGTGGATTAGAGTAGATCAATCACCAGTTCCAAGAATAAACCGTAGAGGCCACTCAATAAACGCGGAATTGCTGTCCCTCTGGTATTTCCAAATCTAGGTAGTACTTTGAAGCTGATAAAGAGCAAACTATATATCCTTTTCCTAAACCGAACAGTGTTACCATGTTTCATGTCAATGAAACAAAAACAGTAATATGGTAGAATCAGACGGTAGAAAATGATAAATAGATGAAAGGGTGAATCAGGGACTGACCCTTGTAGTGGCAAACACGCATCCCGGCAAACACGGCAGCGACAGGGTCTTGTCGGCATTTCTTGCGAATCTCCGCATAAAAATCATGACCCAGCTTTCCATATAGTGTGACATACAGTTCCTTTCCACTGTAAAATGATAATTGCAAAAGCTAAAGCGGTACCATAGAATGACAAAGATATGAAAGGATTAACCGAGTTATGTAACTTATGTTACCTGAAATCCTCAATCCGTAAGCTGCAAAATTCTATCATCCGCAATTTCTTTGGGGTCCTTTCTATGCCCCAAACTTCGACTACTTGGCCAACAATATCTGCAACGTTTATGTCAGCACATGTCAGACACAAATTCAGAATTTGCAGATATTGATGTGGCAAGGCTAACGATTGCACTTTCAGCTTCCCAAACATTTACCTGTCAATAAGCTAATCTTGCGGTCCCTAGAAGGAACATCAACAAAGTCAACAAAATCAAAGCAGTGGAGAGGTATCGCATCGACATCTCCATCGATCTCGTCGACCACCGTATCTGCTTCAATGTGCATCTTGAAGGGGTTCCTACAGGTCATATATTTCCCCTCGCTTGGCCAAACCACAAAATTTGACAGCGCATAGACCTTCCCTTCAGCTAGCCTCTCTTCGAAACGCTTTATATCTTTTGGTTTTACATGGGCTTGCATAGTTCCACCCTACAAGTGAAAGGAAAAGAAGGATCATTGTGTGGACAAATTTCAGAGGGTGCTACTCCCTCCGTCCGAAAAAACTTGTCCCAAGCTTGTTCCTCAAATGGATGTATCTAGCACTTGATGCTAGATACATCCATTTGAGGGACAAGCTTTTTCGGACGGATGGAGTACAACGGTAGCAGGTGTTGTCAAGCATCATCAAGTAGGAAATATTTCGTCACCTTGCTGTCAATGAGAAGGCTGTCAAGGCCGAACACAGTGCCGTTGTTTGGGTTGAAGGACACCCACATCCGTGAGACGCGCACCCGGACTCTGCGCCTGTAATCCGATGACAAGTTCAACTGAGACAGTGGGGTGAACCCATCCTCAACCTCACCCATTTTGGCCTTGAAGCTGAAGGTCTACATATGTGGAGACAAAAATAAATGAGCAGATCTGTGAGCAATCTTTTGTCCATTAGTCAACCCCAACGGCTGCACAACAGACTTCAGAATGTGCAGCAATAATTTTCACACTGAAGCAGAAAGCCTGAAGCCCTGTTGATTTAACATGGGCTCCTTACCTTATTTGGGGTGAAACTTGTTCCCCCTTTCATGCAAACATTGGTAAGTAGTGATTTTCAATCAATTGCTCAGTTCTGGTGTGTATGAAAAATGGTTAATCTGGATTCCAATACTACTCTGGTGTGTATGAAAAAGAAAATGATTCACATGATTTTTAATGAGCGAATATATGTAGTTATAAAATCAAAAGAAAAATATATGTAGATGTCAGGATGATACGGCGCGCAGCAAACAGAAGTACTTTCCAAGCGGTGGGAAAAAGACTATGATTTAAGGTGAAAAAACTGAACCCCGTGGAATCAATCTTGAACCTATCGAAGAACTGGAGAGTGGTATTCAAGCAAAACAGAATCCGGAGAAGGGCTACAAAAAGTAACGGAGACCTAAGCTTGCTTACCTCAGGATTCAGGAAGCTATGCTTTCCTCTGCTTTCCCAAGAACAAGGCTTGGACCAAATCAAAGAATGAGGAGCAGACGAGGAAAGAGGAGGAGGTGGTGAGAAGAATATGATGAGATGGGCGGTGCACAGTGCGCCACTGTGTAGACTGCAGAGTGATGTGAAGCTAGTGCAACGTGTAGAAGTTGTACTGATCTCTGCTCACTTTTTTTTTATCTCCAGCCTATACAATCGTACTACTCCTATATCTTAATCGGTATAAGTAATTTTTCTTTATAAAATTGTATGCAAACACAAAAGATATTCACCTCGTTGTAATTAATTATTCATCTGATATAAATAAAATGTAGTGTCTGTTTGTAGAGTTCAGACAAAATGTAAGATCTCCATGAAAAAAAGACAAAATGTGAGATCTAGGAAGTAAGAGCATCTGCAACTGGACTTTGCAAATCCAGCCCCTCAAACGCCCGCGGACGCGTCTGCGGACACTGACCGGGCACGCCTCAAATTAGTCACTTTGCATCCGCCTCTCTCAAGTTTCATTCCCTAGATCCATACAAAGCATGTAAAAGGAATCATACGTACTACATCTACTTACTACCTTAGTTACTCTTCGTCGTCGGAGATGCCCACGACGACGGTGCCAGATGCCAACTGGATGGGCGGGTAGGAGGGCTCCGGCTCATCCTCATCCTGCTCGACATCATCCATGTAGGCGAACATGTCCGTCTACTCCGCGGCCTCTTGCGCCTCCATCTCCTGCCGGCGACGGCGTCTTGCCTCCGCAGCCGACTCCGATTGGAGGGAATCAAGGATGGCCTGCTGCTCCGCCTGCAGATCCCCGTCGCCGGCGTCCCCCGCATCCCCTCCTCCTCCTCCGGATCCACTGCATCCGGAGGTAGCCCCACGGCGATTTAGGCTTCGCCTAGCCCGGATCTGCTCAAGGAGCACGAACCGGTGCTCCAGCGTCAAGAAGGCTCGCTCCTCATCTGGCAGCGTGGGGATATGGCTACTAGGCGGACGGGTGGAGTGAAAAGTGGCGGCGGCGGCGGACAGGAGAAGGAAAATATGGATGGATGGTAGGGTTTCGGTGCGTCGATCGACATAAATAGCATGGCAATGCACTACCGGCCCGCCGGAGCTGCGCCATGCGGCGCCACCAGTCTGACGAAGGAGACGAGCTTCGGAGCACCGGGTTTAAGGGCGTTTTTGGCTGGGACCCCTTTGTCAGTCCGACGTGGCTGGCGTCCCGGACACACCCATATCCGCCCCATATTTGGGCTGGATATGGAGGTGCCGGTCAGCTCAGGCGTTTGAGGGCTGTTTGAGAAGTCCGTTTGAATCAAAAAATCGTGACTGGGCAGTGACTGGGCGGCTCACCAGAGCGTATTAGCCGGGTTTGAGAGGTCCGATTGTAGATGCTCTAATGTCGGACCGATGGTTGTCAACTTTTAATGCAAACCAAGACATCATTAGAGATGGGTGAGAAATAACAAAACCGATAAAAAAAACTGTTAAACATATGGATATTTACCGTGCTATAACATGTAAATGCGGTATATTTCGTGCAAAAAAATATTAAGTCAAGTTCAGTACAAAAAAGAAACAAAAATGATCTTGTGCACCCTGTGCAAAATTGTGTTCAGAAAACACGGTTTCTATGTACCATGTGCGAATATATGATTTTATACGCTTACACAACACAATGTAAAAGGAGAACAAGTAACATAGGTACTACTAGTATTTTTACGTGAAAGAGAGGAAAATATATCTTGAGTAGGTGTACTCTTTATACAGGCAAGACGTGTAGGCAAAACCAGCTAGCGTGTCGATGTGACAAGACTAGATTGACACATCTTCTAGTACAGTGGTAAGTTATACTCTAGGCTAAGTAATGAATCCTGTTTGGTAGTACTTGTCGTACAGTGACTAGTACAGCCAGTTGAAGACGATAGTACAAGATGTGTTCATCCAAAACAAATATCTTCAAGCACTAGACTATGATGCACTAAATCAGACTTTCCAGGAGAAACTATTAGCACAGTCATTTAAACCTAACTATTGTCATTTAAGCCAAGAAAATTCATGACATTTTCTTGACATAAACAAAATTAATCAAGTTTAAATCTTCGCCGGCGTCCATGTCCAAGTCCTTATTGTTTCCCATGTCCGACATTTTCGCTGGCTGTGAGCTCTTGGAAGTGAAGCTGCGGATCAACGTCGAGGAAGAGTAAGACATGGGATATAGAAATGCCCACATGGGACACGAAAATCTCCGTCTCTCATATCCTACTCTTACTTGTTGGAGCCCGCCGCTTGGACATCGTTGGTGAAGGTGAGGTCCATGATGGATGTGGACCGGATGGCCTCGTGGTCGTAGCGGCTCGACACCAGTGTTCCCATCCTCAATCACCCACGCCACTAGCGGCGCTTCCGCGTCTAAGTGCGTCGTGACCACGTTGTAGTCGGCATGAGCACCGTTGCTCGGCGACGAAGTTCGGGTTCTCCGCGGCCATGGCCGCCAGGGCCTTCTCGCTCATGAACTCGTTGTAGATTTGACGAGGAAGGTGAGATTATAGTGTTACTCCTCCTGCGCGTGGCGCAATGCCGACACCGGATGCTCCTCCGTCATGATAGCGTTAAAGTTCTATTACGCCTGCCCCATGGCGAAGCCGACATGGACCAGTATAGGAGGAGGCGTCGGCTCGTCGTTGGACGCCTTCTCTATCGTCGCGTGGTCGTCACTCACCGACAAGCCGACCTCTATTCATTGGGCATGGCGGGCTTGCCAGAGCTAACTGCAAGGGTGGCCAATGCTTCTACTCTATCGAGATCCTCTCTCACATCGTTCTAGAGCTCCTGGCCGGTCATGGTGGCAGAGGAAGAAGGAATCATGTCCGATGTGGTGCAGATCATGTCGGGCATGTCCATGTATAAATAGCGGCACCAGCCCTGACCACGTGGGGCCTGTGCCAATGCGCGTGTCGGGGTTGGTTTCTCGGTCGCGTCGCCTGTTTCATGCCGGCAGACGGACGGATGGGGAGCCGGTTTAAATGCGGTAGATAATTTTTCTGTCCTGTCCAGCCACGTCTCTCCCACATTGAACATGCATGAAGACCAGGATGCACCGCGGGCGGTAGGTGCTCTCAGTTGACGCGTCACTTTAGTACCGGCTCCAGTGACCTGTCGTGCCCGCTTTGCGTATGAGATGTTTTGGGGGTGGACAGGGGTGTGAGACGCATGTGTGGCAGAAGTTCGGAGCTCGCAAAGTTGTCGATGGTTTGTAAAATTTTGAACTACCAAACGTTGTCCGCAGACTAATGGGTACCGTGTTAGAGCAAAGTGTATCCAGACAATTGACTCCAGTCATTTAGAGAAACTTTAATGGGGCGACCCATTTCGTCCATCACCGTTCATTTGGGTCGGTGCGGACAGAAAAAGCGGCCTAACGCGCCGATCCAAATGGACGTGCGTCTATTTTTCGTCCGCAGGCGACCTATTTCCGGCCTATTTTTGAGCTTGATTTACGTTGGCGCAGACAAGCGACGGACGCGCGCGCTCGCCTACTCCTGTCCCCGGGCCCACTGGTCTGTGGCACATTGGCCTCCCTTCCCCCGGCCAACAAGCAACCCTCGCCCCCCGCCTCCTCCGTCACCGACGCCGCGGCCCATTTTTGCCGGCGACTCTTCCAGCTGCCGCCGCCTCCACATCCGCCGAGCAACGCCGCCCCTGCTCCCAGTCGCCCGCTGTCGCCGTTTTGCCGCCAGGGAGCAAACTGGTTCCCGCCGCCGCTTCCCCCACCGCCCAGCCGCCCGCGACCAAGAAAACGCCTCGCCGCCCCCGCCACATACGACCGGCACGCTCGTCCGACGCCGTCACACTTGTCCGACTCCGGCAGGGCAGCTAGCTGGTCTGTGGGCGCCGCGTCTCCCCTCGCCGGCCGTCTCCTTCTTCGACGCCCGCAAGCTGTTCGACAGTCTGCAAATGTATGAAAATGGACATCGCCGACGAGTTCTTTTTCCACAATTTTATTTGCGACGCCGAGGAGATATTGACTGCCGTGTTGGTCCATCACCACCTCAACAACCAGCGACCGTTATTCCGTGGCTCCATTCCGGGCCACCTTCCGGCGTTGAATAGTAACCGGGAGAGCGGGCATTTCCTTCTCTGGAAGGACTACTTTGATACAACAAGCCCGTTGTTCAAACACCACAAATTCCACCGCCGGTTCCATATGAGTAGGCATGTTTTCAACCGTATTAGAGAGGGAGTGGTCGGCTATGATGACTACTTCGAGTGCAAAGAGGATGTCGTTGGCAAGATTGGTTTCTCCTCTTATCAGAAATGTACTGCCGCCATCCGAATGCTTGCATACGGAGTGGCCGGTGATCTCATTGACGAGTACGTCCGTATGAGCGAATCTACATGCCTAGAGTCCATGTATAAGTTCTGCAAGGCTCTGATTGCTATGTTTGGCCCTGAGTACTTGAGAGAGCCGACAGCTGAAGATACAACCCGTTTTGTTGGCGATAAATGCTAGCAGGGGCTTCCCGGGGATGCTTGGCAGCATAGACTGCATGCACTGGGAGTGGAAGAACTGCCCTTCTGCTTGGCAAGGGCAATAAGGGACATGTCAGGACTTGCACTGTCATACTAGGGGCCGCGGCGTCTCAAAATCTCTAGATCTGGCACTCTTTCTTTGGCATGGCTGGATCACACAATGATATCAACGTGCTTCAGTGCTCGCCGGTGTTTGCTAGGCTTGCCGAAGGCAACTACCCACCGGTGAACTTTACTGTCAACGACCACAACTACGACAAAGGGTATTATTTAGGTGACGGTATCTATCCTCAGTGGACCACTATTGTAAAGACAATACCCAACCCTGTCGGAGAGAAAAGGAAAAGATTTGCCCAAGAGCAAGAGAGTGCTAGAAAGGATGTTGAGTGTGCCTTTGGTGTTTTGTAATTTTGATGGGGCATCATTTGGTATCCTGCTAATACTTGGAGCACGCAGAAACTATGGGAGGTGATGACTACTTGTGTGATCATGCATAATATGATCGTAGAAGACGAGCGTCCGGAACGTCTGTACGATCAAGGCTTTCAGTTTCAGGGTGAGAATGTTGTGCCTGAGCATGAAGTAGCGGCAACATTTGAGCAGTTCACTCAGTTTCATAAAGACATGCGTGATTGGGAAACTCATGTGCAACTGTAAAATAATTTGGTTGAGCATATGTGGACTCATGTTGGCAACCAATAAATGTATTTTTTTTTATTCGTTTGTAAAACTATGTGAAACATTTTTATTTTTATTTGGCATGTAAAATTATACTATTTATTTGGGCGGCTAAACTATTTTTCTTGTTAAATTTTCATTTCACAAATATGTTGAATGCAATGTAAAATTAGGCGGTCAGCCGGCCACGCCTATACATATGGATCAGTGCGTTAAATAGCACTGTCAACTCATATAAAAACCAGAGCGGACGCCGGACGAATGGCCGATCCAAACAGGCCCGTTAGAGTTGTTCTTATGGGCGATTTGAAGAGTCCGCGTAAAGATGCCCTCGATCAGCACGACGACCGATGGCATCAGGGAGCAGTTAGTGGCGGTCTCAGTGATCATATCAACAGCCATTGCACAATCAGTTTCCAGTAGAAAAGCCTCCGAGCTCCATTCAGATGTCAACTGTTAAGACTGTATATCCGTAGCTCTCTGTATATATCCTATATTGTACATCTTGATACTTCTATCTATATGAGATAGCCACACTTATTCAGGATGTCGAGCAGCTTCCCAAAATATATCGTTTAACATGATATCAGTTTAGGTTACAATGCTTTCGCTGCATACTCCGCCGCCGCTGCGGCTCCGGCTGCCTCCGCCGGGCGCCAGCTCCTATCTCGCCCTTCCTCGCCTCCCACCCGCTTGCGACGGTGTGGCAGGCCCAGACCTCCGGAGCCGTCCTTCCTAGCTCCCCGATTGGATCTGAGGTGATGAGCGATCTGCCTCCATCTACTTCCTTCGGTGGCTCGACCAACCCCGCCGTGCCGTCGTCCTACGGTGGCACTGCGCCCACTACCCCGGCCGCGTACGCTGCCCCGCCCTACAGCGCCCCGGCCGCGTACGCTTCCCCGTCAGCGCCTGTGTATGGTGCCTCGTCCATGTACGGGCCTTCGGCTGCACCGATCCAGGGCATACCGCCCCAACCTGCTGCTCCTGCGGTGTCCCATGGTGCGGCTCAGCTCCAAGGCGTACAGCCCCAACCGGCTCCCGCAGCAATCTATGGTGCAGCGCCGCCGCCATCATCCGCGTGGCATGCGCCTTCCTACGGCGCGCTACCTCCGCAACCCTACACGGCTCCCGCGCAACCGATATCCTATGGAGCTGCGTCTACCGCGCCCTATGGGGGCCTCCCGCACCTCACTACGGTGCGCATACTGTTGCTCCGCCTGGCGCCTACCCGTCGCTGATGTATGACGGTGTCGTGCCCGCGTCGCATCCGTCCGTTCACGCAGATCATGCCGTGGCGTCATCGCCTTTCTACTTCTCGCATCTACTTCCGGTGAAGCTCTCGCCGGACAATTATTTGTCGTGGCATGCTCAGGTGCTGCCTCTCCTTCGAAGCCGCTACTTGGAGGGATACGTGGATGGATCCCTCCCGTGCCCGCCGCCGTATCATCCGGCGTATCACACATGGGTGGCTCAGGATCAGACCATCCTCTCCGCCATCCAGTCTTCGCTCACTCCGAGCGTCTCGTCGCTGGTTATCTTCGCCGCCACGTCTCGCGATGCATGGGCGGCGCTACACACCAGCTTCGCCTCTCAGTCTCAGGCGCGTGCTCATGCTATACGCACCGAGTTGGGCGAGACTAAGCTCCACGACCTCAGCATCACGGACTACTTCAACAAGATGACCGGCTTCGTTGACACAATGGCCTCGATCGGTCAGCCGCTTCTTCCCGAGGACTTCACCACCCATGTCCTTAACGGACTTGACGACGACTATGATAATCTCGTTGAGAGTGTTCATGGTCGCGACGCTCCACTTCAGCCTTGTGAGATCTATGCGCGCCTTCTCGGCCGCGAACAACGCATCAAGGCACGCCATGCCTCCCCAAGCTTCGCCTCTGCCAATGCCGCGACCCGCGGTAAACCGCAGAAGCCGTTCCCGCCTGGTGGCAAGCAGGCATCCTCGCCTCAGCAGGCTTCGCGATCTGCTCCGCTGCCGTCCATCACTGGCGGTGGCCGCCCATACGCCTGTTGTCCATGTTGTGGTGCCCCGCAGGCCTCCCAGCTTTGTGGCCTCGAGTGTCACAGCGCCTCTCGCTGTCATCGCCGCTACAAGAAGGATTTCCTTGGCCTTGGCAACAAAGGCAAGGGGAATGAGAAGCAGGCCGCTGCTGCAGTGGCAAGTCATGAGCACGAGCACACCCCGTCATACTCCATTTATCCGACATGGTACATGGACACGGGGGCTACCAACCACCTGATGAGCGAGATGGAGAAACTCTCCACTCAGGAGCCATATCACGGTCATGATCAGGTCCACACCGCCAATGGAGCAGGTATGCACATCTCACATGTTGGTCACGCCTCTCTTCTTACACACAACTCTAGAAAATTGCATCTTGCCAATGTTCTTAGAGTTCCTTCTGCTACACGTAGTTTGTTGTTCGTTCCTCAACTTACACGTGATAATAATGTCCTTGCTGAATTTCATCCTTTTCGTTTCTTTATCAAGGATCGGGACACGAGGGACGTTTTGCTTAGTGGTCGTTTGCGCCATGGTCTGTATGCGCTTGAGGTGCCGCGCCCACTTCCTACGCAGAGTTCTCCCCAGGCCTTCAGTGGTGTTCGTGTGTCGCCTACGCATTGGCATGCGCGCCTTGGTCATCCTGCTGCTCCGATAGTTCGTCATGTTCTGCAGCGTCATGAGCTTCCAGTTGTGTCCAATAAAAGTGCTGAAACTATCTGTGATGCCTGTCAGCAAGGTAAGAGTCATTAACTTCCGTTTTTAGAGTCAAGTCGTGTTGTTCAGCACCCTCTTGAGCTTGTTTTTTCTGATGTGTGGGGTCATACCCAAACGTCCATTAGTGGCCACAATTACTATATTAGCTTTATTGATGCTTATAGTCGATTTACCTGGCTTTATCTTATTAAGCGCAAGTCTGATGTATTTGATGTTTTTATCCAGTTTCAAGTGCATGTTGAGCGTCTCCTTAAGCATAAAATTCTTCATATTCAGTTCGACTGGGGGGGGGGGGTGAATATCAGAACCTCAATTCGTTTTTTAATAAGCTTGGGATCTCACACCGTGTGTCTTTTCCTCATACACATCAGCAGAATGGCACCCCTAAACGTAAGCATCGTCATCTCATAGAGACTGGCCTTACCCTACTGGCTCATGCGTTCGTTTCAGTTTTGGAGTGATGCTTTTTCAACAACTTGTTTCTTGATAAATAGGCTTCCCACACGACTTCTGAAAATGAAAACTCCTCTTGAACTGCTGCTCAATGAACTCCCAGATTACACCTTTCTCAAAGTCTTTGGATGTGCATGTTGGCCTCACCTTCGTCCACATAACAAGCGCAAGCTAGAGTTTCGGTCTAAAAAGTGTGTTTTTCTCAGGTATAGTTCCCTCCACAAAGGGTACAAATGCCTCCATATTCCCACCAATCGCGTTTACATATCTCGTGATGTCGTGTTTGATGAGAGTGTGTTTCCTTTCCGTGCACTTCCGAACAACTCTACTCCGACACCACATATGCACTCCACCATACCTTCGCCTGATCAATTTGTAGATGTTGCACATGCTCCTATGCTGCTTCCTAATCATACTGCAGGTATTGGACGTGGCGCCCGGCTTGAGCTCCTTACTGATCAGGTGTTGAATGATGATCATGGCGGAGGTATTGTTCGTGTGCATGGGCCATGCATAGCGGGTCAAACACGTCAACCCGACTCTGCCTCGCTCGGTACAGCCATGCATGCTGCGCCCACGGCAGCTCCACGGGTGGCCACTCCGCCTGGCTTGGTGGAGTCCACGCGAGCGACTGCTTCGCCTGGCTTGGTGGACTCCATGCGAGTGACTGCGTCGCCTGGACCGATGGCCACATCTGGTCTGGACGTTGGCCCAGTGGGCCGGTTTCGCCTGGCCTGACGCCGCTTGGCTCCCCATCGCCAGCAGCCTCTGCGTCTGGCTCAGCGTCGCTGGCTTCTGCAGGCTCGACATCATCTCTGCCGCCTGAGTCGAGCCAGGTTTCGCCAATACTGTCTGCAGCTGTTGCGCTTCGCCCCCGCACACGCAGTCAGAATGGGGTTTTTCGCCCAAAGGAGCACACAGACGGAACTGTTGCGTGGCTTGCCGCTTGTGTTGCTCATGATGCTGCTGATCCTACAGCTGAGCCATGCCATTTTGAGGCTGCTCTCAGGATTCCTCATTGGCGAGCTACGATGGAACAGGAGTTTCAGGCTTTATTGAAAAATGATACTTGGCGACTTGTTCCCCCTGTTTCTGGTGTTAATATCATTGACTCCAAATGGGTCTTCAAAGTTAAGAGACATGCAGACAGTTCCATTGAACGCTACAAGGCGCGGTTAGTAGCGAAGGGTTTCAAACCGAGGTATGGTCTTGACTATGAATTCACGTTCAGTCCAGTTATCAATCCTACTACTATCTGTTTGCTGCTCTCTCTGGCTGTTACTCGAGGACAGTTTCTTCGTCAGCTGGATGTGCAGAATGCTTTCCTCGATGGTGTCCTTGAGGAGGAGGTCTATATGCGCCAGCCCCCAGGTTTTATTGATCCTGCACGTCCTCGGCATCTCTGTCGCCTTGTTAAGGCGCTGTACGGACTCAAACAGGTTCCTCGTGCGTGGCATGCGCGTCTTGGCTCATTTCTTCAGGCTCTTGGGTTTGTTCCCTCCACATGTACAGCTGACACCTCTTTGTTTCTCCTTCAGCGTCCTGGGATTACGATGTATCTCCTGGTTTATGTTGATGATATCATATTGATCAGTTCCTCCGACGTTGCTGCTGATCGTCTTGTGACTGCACTCAGTGGTGATTTTGCCGTCAAGGACTTAGGTGCTCTGCACTACTTTCTTGGTCTGGAGGTTTTGCAGTCATCTGATGGGTTGACTCTTACTCAGAAGAAGTATTCTCTGGACTTGCTGCGCCGCGCGGGTATGTTGAAGTGTAAACCTACTGCCACTCCGATGTCTGCGACTAATCGGCTGTCTGCTCTTGATGGAGACCCTCTCTCACCTACTGCAGTCTCGTTGGAGGTCTGCAATACCTCACTATCACCAGGCCGGATGTCTCCTATGCAGTTAATCATGTGTCCCAGTATCTTCATGCACCCAGGACGTCTCATTGGTCAGCGGTGAAGCGTATTCTTCGCTACATCTGTCTCACTGCCTCGTGTGGATTGCTACTCCAACCGGCACTGTCTTGTGAGCTTTCGGCCTTCTCTGATGCGGATTGGGCCGGCAGTCCTGATGACAGGCGATCCACGGGGGGCTATGTGGTATTCTTTGGGCCTAACTTGATCGCCTGGAATGCTCGCAAGCAAGCTACAGTGTCTCGCAGCAGTACTGAAGCCGAGTACAAGGCAGTTGCCAATGCCACAGCTGAGCTCATATGGGTACAGTCCTTATTACGAGAGTTGAGAGTCTCTACGGCTCACCCTTCAGTCCTTTGGTGTGATAACATAGATGCCACATACCTTTCCTCTAATCTGGTATTTCATGCTCGGACGAAACACATCGAAGTTGACTATCACTTTGTTCGGGAACGTGTTGCACAGAAGCTACTTTGTATCAAGTTCATCCCTTTCAAGGATCAACTTGTTGACATCTTCACGAAGCCTCTTCCACAACCGCAGTTTGTAAGCTGTAGGCACAATCTTAACTTGCTTTGTACTTCAGGCCATAGTTAAGATTGAGAAAGGGTGTTAGACTGTATATCCGTAGCTCTATGTATATATCATGTATTGTACCTCTTGGTACTTCTATATATATGAGATAGCCACACCCGTTCAGGGTATTGAGCAGTTTCCCAAAACATATCGTTTAACATCAACGACACTCCCTCCATTCACGTACATGTAGCTACCTTTGTCTTCAACGCGCTGGAGCAGGTTGTGAGGAATCGAGCCGGATCCCGCGTAGATTTTCTTTTGGGGAGTCTGGATAGTTTGCTCTAGCCGCGCGTAATACTAGATTAGAATTAGCGGAGGATCAAGCAAGGTTCCATGCATATAAATTGATCTCGTACACGTCGATTGGTCTCATAGATATACTACCTACATATGGTAACTCTACCTACAGTTCTCTAAACCATGATATGACTACTGATCAGAAGATAAAGCAAAAAGAAAAGAACAATGTAAAAAAAAATTGTGGCACCACACTCAAGCTTAGAGCAACTCTAACAGATCGGCTATATTCGCCTGACCACTGTAATAACTGCCGATATAAGGGATGCAGAGGATTTTCCGTCCTGCACACATTCTCTATATCCAGGCATCTGCTTTTTTTGCAGGATCGTATAAATTTCGGTCCACGTCAAGCCATATCCACAGTTTTCAGCCCTTCTTTTGCCGGTTCCTCTATTCCATCTGCTCATGGCGCGAAGGCATTTTCAGCTCGCGGCAGCTTGCCCACCCCGCGCTATCGACTTGCCCCTCCCCCCCCCCCCCCCACCCCCACCGCACCTTCTCCACAAATATTGGAGGCCGGGGGTGCCCATTTTTACACTGAGGGTGAGCGGCCGGCGCCGGCGCCATGGATCTGCGTTGGAGCTTGCCACACGGCCTCCTAGCGCGTATCCGGTTGGTCCAGCCGCTAGTAAGCCGCGGAATCTCGGCCGAGGTTCGTCCAATGATTCAAAAATAGAGGAGATGATTTTGGAGGACGATGTCGACCATCCAATGTCGTTGCATCTCGTCGACAAATTTGAAGCCGGCCCGAAGAGAAAGTGCCGTGGATCGATGGTTGGCCGGCTTTGCATTCCACGCAACCGATCTCTCGGCCACAACATGCTCATGAAGGACTACTTCGCCAAGGTACCAACATATCCAGCTCATCTTTTTCGTAGGCGATATCGAATGTGTAGGTCTCTTTTTGTTCATGCTGTTGAAGCTTGCGAGCAAAATTTCCATCTCTTCACTCGCCGGAGGAATGCCGCCGGTTTGCTTGGGGTAATGAGAGTGATTACATGTGGCATTCTAGCCGATTATACTGTTGAGTATCCTCACATTGGAGAAGATACCACACTTAAATGCGTGCGGATGTTTGCGAAGACATTGATCTGGATTTTTGGTCCGGAGTATCTTCGAGGTCCAAATGAGGAGGACACAAAGAAGTTGATGGCACTGGATGAAGCAATACAATGGCTGCGCATGCTTGGAAGTGTGGATTTCATGCATTGGAGGTGGAAGAACTGCTTGGTGGCTTCGGTGGGGCAATACACGGGCCACAAATATAAACCCACTATTGTGCTCGAAGTTGTGGCTTCACATGACTTGTGTATTTGGCATTGCTTCTTTGGATTGCTGGGAATCTCAATGATATCAACCGTGTTGCAGAGATCTCATATTTTTTGCTTAGTTTGCTAGTGGAAAAGCTGTGGCTTGCAACTACACCGTCAATAATGGACATGACTATACCATGTGGTATTATCTTGCCTATTGTATTTATTCTCCATGGTCAACATTTATCAAGACCATAAGTGACCCCAAAACCAAGAAGCGTATTTTTTTGCCCAAGCACAAGAAGCATGCCGAAAGGATATCAAGAGAGCATTTGGTGTGTTGCAAGCTCGGTTTTCCATTGTTCGGGTTCCTGCTCACTACTGGGATAAGAAATCCCTCAGAAAAATCTTGTTTGCATGTGTAATTCTACACAATGTGATCCTTAGATGAGAGGATTTCAACTTAGAGTTTTACTATGATAATGTTGGTAGCGATGTGAAGCCTCCCAGGACCCAGATGAGATTGATGCATTTCTTGAGACCTATCGGAAGATTGAGAACAGCGCGACGCACTATTAGCTACGTGATGATCTTGTTGAACATTAGTGACGACTGTATGGGAGACAGTCTCCCATTTTATTTTAATAAATTTTATATGTATTCATGTGTGATTTGAACAATTATTTGCCTTCCGAACCATTTGTTGTCGTATTAATTATTTGAGTTTAAACATTTTTTATAATGAAGATGATTGTTGTATTGTGATCTGCCTTCTGGACCATTTATAAGTTTGATTTATATTGTGATTCTATTATGTTTATATTCTTAAAAATCATGAACTAGCAAAGCCCTTGATTTTTTTACGGTACCGTGTGGCCTCCAACGCGGAACAGATCCTGCAAAATTTTGCGGGGCAAGTTTACAGGATCTGTTCCGCCGAAGGCCTCATGGTACCGCAATTTTTTTATGGGCGGCTCTTATGTCAAATTTGTGGGACGAGAAAACAGCGGATCTGTTCAAGTTGCTCTTAGGAGGGTGCCATTACACATATACTCATGCTTGGTCCTTCGATGGTGATGTTGGTAGAGATTCAGGAGCAGGATCATCTTCGTGCTTCGATGGCATAGGCCCCCATCCACAAAAGATAAAGATGAAGTAGCATCTGTAATTTGAGGTTAAACCCATCATCTTCAATCTAGTTTCATACTCACATTTATGATTCTGAAAGTTACAGAGTTGCACTTGGAGGTTTTCGTTTTACATTGTTTTTCTTTGCGTACATATAAAGATTGCAGCAAGGCTCCATTAAAAAAACATGGTTGTTCCATTCAACAGATCCTCTTCGCGATTAAATGAAATAAAAGTTTTGTGGATTTTAAACAATGTAGGATGTTCATCTTACACTTTGCATTCCAATAATTTCCATGTTACCGCTTAATTCTCATTGGCTAAATGGTTCAGGGAATGTTTCCATAAAAAGGTATCATCTGATTGCCAAAACATATATGGCTCTATCATTATTTTTCATTATGCCATGTTTTGATTTTCCATTTATGTAATTTAAATGAAATTTCACTTCCATATATATCTCCTAGGGAAAGGAAAAATGTTGAGTAATTTTTTTTTCTGTCCAACAATTACCGTCTTCATAGGTACAACTTGTCTCCATTAATCCAATAAAATCTTCGATTTTAATGAACTCATATGTCGACTATAAGTACATGCATGACCAAGTAACTAGATAAGAAATCTCGAGAGTGCATCTGAGTCAGAATCATTTAGCTAATACTTGAAATCATTCAAATACGTAATGCACCATTTTCCCACCACAACTTTCATAACATATACTATATGTTTTTGCGATGCATCATGTAGTTAACCTGTATGTTCTTGATGTATATTAGATTTATATTTTAGGTGCCCCACAGAAAAGGTTATGTTTCAGGTGTAAAGACGATGATGCATTTGCAGCCAAGGTGGCTGATACATAAATAATTTTAGTTTATCAAGATGCTTCTTACACTTGCGATTCTATAAATGTACATTAATGTCATTATCAGGTATAGTCCATTATATAGTACTATACTCCCTCCGTCTCTAAAAATAAGGCAAATACATTTTGTCTGAAGTCAAATGGTGCATAGTTTGATCAAGTTCGTAGGAAAAATCATCAACAACTACAATACTACATAGATATAGCATGAAATTTTATTTAATCGAGTATCTAAAGATATTAATTTGGCATCATACTTCTTGATAGTTTTTCATGTAAACTTGTTGAAACTTTGCACTGGTTGACATCAAAAAAAATGTATAAGGCTTCTTTTCAGAGGCGTAGTATATACTGAATTTGTGTTTGCCTAATGCATAACTATTTTATGTTATAGTAAACGTGATTTTTCTCTTTTCTGATCTGAAAATATACACACAGATCACAACATGTTTTTATTTTTATTTTTGCAATTCATGTTGGGCAAAGCAGCAGCGGAACTGCTCTTCCTGGAGAGGATCATCGCCATGATGTTCCCATAAGCTGTCAAAGAAGAGGAGTAGAAGACCATAAGGAACAATCACCATCCAAATCAACAACCCGGTTCTCCACCAGCATGGCTAGCTTGAGACTGAATCGACAATGACTAGTGCTAGCTAAGAGCATCTCCAATAGATGATGTATATTTTGGTGCTCCAAACCGGTGATGTAAAAATTTACATCACCAAAAAGTGCTTTTTACATCTTCAAAAAAGGCTCAACTACAATAGATGGTCCAAAACGAAGATCTAAAAGAGCAACTCCAATAGATGGTTCAAAACGAAGATGTACAATTCTGAAAACGACCAACCACTACTTCATCTCAACATAGAATATCAAATTCAAACATAGTTCAAACATAGATGACATAAATTTAAACTAGCAGAACTACTCGTCGTCCGATGGCATCCAGTACGACTCTTCGGAGTCATCCGAGAGCCCCCAGAACTCCTCGTCCTCCTCCGACGATGACTCAATGGGGATCACCGTCGAGGGGCCGGCCTCGTCGTCCTCCTACTCCTCCTCCTCCTTCTTCTTCTCCTGGGCATCACATTTCTAGTAGAACTCCTGCTCGGCCTGGACGTACTCGGGATGCTCCCGCACAAACCGAGCCATCGCCGCCTCATCGCTCTCGACGGGAGTGACGAAAACCGCCGGTCTCTGCTTCTTCTTATTCACCGGCATCTCCTCCATCCGGATGTCATGTGGCTCGAGCCACTCCCCCACCACCCAGGTCTCGATCTCCAGGAAGTTGAGGTCCGTCTTCGGCCGTCCGGCACACTACACCGCCACGTCGTAGGCACGCGCGGCCTCATCGGCGGTGGGATACGTGCCGACCCACGAGCGAGTCGGGGCGGCGGCGGGTGGAGAGAGGTCAGGGCGGCGGCCGAGCAGGGAGCGGACACTAGTAGAAAAAGGGCCATTTGTCCCGGTTCATAGGGTCCACTTGTCCCGATTGGGGAACCGGGACTAAAGTGTCAGTACTAAAGCCCTATACGTTTAGTCCTGGTTCCTACACCAACCGGGACAGATGGGCCTGCACGTGGCCGCTGCGGCGAGCCCAAGTAGGAGGGCCTTTTGGTCCCGGTTGGTAAAGGCATCCACGCGTCAGCAGCTGGCAGGAGCTGAGGGTTTTTTTTTTGAGAGAGGGTGGTTTAGGGGATTTTGGGGCTTAATTTACGGTGTTAGCTAGCTAATAGAGAGAAGTGTTCTCTCTTATCTCCGTGCTTGATTTACCAATGCTACTGCTATGCCTAAACATGGCCTAAATTGAAGTGAAGGCAACATGTGTGGTGCATGTTGAAAGTAATACTAATATCCTAACTTGATCAAGTTTGCATTAGTACTACTTTCGACATGCACCACATGTAGACAAGACTGTAATTTATTTTTGCGTCAAGGATGATGTTGTTCATACTTGTTTTGTTCAGACTTTCCCGGATTCCGTAGTTCTATATTTTTCTTGCTTCATGGAAGTAGCCATCATATGTTTTGTTGTGATATTGGTTGGTCAATGCCTTAATACAGAGTTGTATTTATCGATATACCAGATTTGCATTTCGAGGATAAATCGCGATATATAGAACATATTTGTTACTTTACTAGAATTTTGAACTTAGAACAGACACTTGCCAATGGCAATAGTATTTTTGATGCCCAACGCCCTTGCAGCTATTCATATATCAAAAGCTCAACATGCACGTTCCTTCTATTAAGTTTAATTAAATATTTACAATAAAACATGTCTTGCTGTTTATTGTCAAGGGCTAATGTTGTTGTCCGGAAGCAACTCCAGGAACCAGCTTCGAATAGCTCTTGTATTCATCTGGAATTTGATATTTCAGGCACAGGTCTTGTGTAAGTTTCTTGATATTTATTACAGATCCAAAATATGTAAAGTTTCTCTATTGCTTGTCCATGTGGTTCCACTTCAAACTATTCAGAAGCATCGTGTGAGCCAAGTGCTATGTAGTGTTTAGTTTTCAAAACTTCAATTGTTGCATTTAGTTTTCCTGATGTAGTTTTGATCTTCTATTGCCAACTTAAATAAAAGAAAGTGTAGCAATTTATGCTTGCAATTCTTTTGCCATGAAGTTATACTAGATCTACTATCCCAATAATTTTTTGTTTCCTGAATCTACACCAAAGGCCTACATCTAGACATGTTGTAAAAAGAAAACTTTTTCAACACTGTACTCTGTTTTACTTATTAGAAACTGGTGTAGGGTTAGATATCTATACTGCCTGAAGCTTAGTCATCTTAAAATAGTTCAGCCATAGTTTGTATCTACACTTCTACCTAGCTGATAATTCTTTTCACTTATCCAGATTTGTCCACATGCTGGTTAACAGGTTTTTTTATGCCTTTGTTTAGTGCAGGTTCCAAGAAATCAGAGGCTCCTTTTTCAAACCGGATACACAGAGAAATACATGGAGAAATCAGGGGCTCCTTTTTCGGATCGGTTCCAAGAAAATGCAGAGTTATGTAGTAATTTTTGTTTAGAGGCTCCTTTTTCAGATCTCTTCCAAGAAAATGCAAAGTGATGTAGTAATAATGTTAGTAAATACTTGATGAGCTATCTATGTAAATATGTATTTTGGTATCTGAACATTGCCATGATTGTAATAAGTTTGGGCTGTTATGTGAAAATTAAATTTTATTTATGGCTTTGTTTGAATATTAGGCGTAAAATTTATAGATAACAAAAATATCTAACTGTTATCTCCACCTGCTGTGGGTTAAGAAGGAAAACACAAAAACAATTGTCCAATAGCGTCCACGTAGGATGCCACGTCATTCCAATTGGTCAAGCAAAAAATCCAACATGGCGTATGTCCATGACGGCTTGTTCTGTCACAGAAGATTGGGCTTGGGCGGGCCTAGCGCAGATCCATGATAGCCAAGAACTGTCATGGAAGCTACCATGTCAAATTATGACGCGATATACATGACGGATTTCAAATCCGTCATGGAAGGCCACCCATGATAGTTTTTCATTAATCAGTGACGGACTAGATCTGTCATGTATTAACAGGATTTTTTTAGTGCAACAGCTACTTCGGCCTGGTGAGGCGGCTTGTGAATGCCTGCCCACGGCTGGAAGTCATCAAGTGGTCCGTTTGCATCGAAGGTGCACGCCGGGCTTTCGCCCGTGCGAAGGTGCACTGGGCCAAGATGGACGCCGTGAAGCTGGTGAAGGAGGGGCCGCCACAGGGCAAGGAGCATTGCCACCCCGAGATGTACTATGACGGTGTCCTGAAGGGTGCCCGTCTTGTGGCGGACGAGTGTGCGAAAGATGTAATATTTGAATGAACTTTCTCGTGTGATCCTGTATGATGAAAACTTGTTCATATGCGCTATGCAATGCTTGTTTGAATTTAAAATATTACCTTCTGTTCTGATGTTTATCAAATCTGAGAGATGGCTAGTCGTCGGCTTCTGCCCCCATGACACGAGTGCTGGGGTGTTCGGGATAAACCTGAGCAATCTTGTTCCCATTTTTGGGTCCTTCAAGGGAGGTGCTCAGCACAACGAACAAGGCAATCGGACTATAATGCTTTATCACTCTCACTTAGCCATAGAATTCTATAATTTTAAATTTCGACGAAGCCCCTAGTATTCAGAAGGCCGAATTCGGGGCGCTATACACGCCTTAAGCCGGCCAGAGCAACTCCTCGCTCTAACCGGCATAAGTCTTTAGGGACTCGAAACCTCTCGAACAGCGACCAGTCTCTCGCCTTATCATGACAGTCAGTTTTAGCTTTCTCTAGTAAGGTGCTTAGCCCAGCAGAACCGGGGCACAATCGCAGTAGTTCTCCCAGTGCTACCTTAGCCGATATAGCGGAACGTAAGGTACCAAAACATGGGAGTCGGGCAAACCCAACTATTGAACGTAAGGTACCTTAGCTGATGCATATAATGCTATAAGTTCGGGGTGCCGCACTGTCGAAAGTGTTCGGACTTCTCACGCCGTATTATGGGGTATGCTTAAGCCCCTAGCGTATTGGCCGTACCAGAGTGTACGGATGTTGGATGTCATGAATGAACATATATATATATATATATGTATATATATATAAAGGAATGCAATAATAGTCTTTGTGCTATGCATTGCTTATTCAAAAAGGGTGTGTTAAAGCAGAATGATACAAGCAGTGTGATAAGCAAAAAGTAGGACTATTTGACATGTCCCCTCCAAGGGCGAGCTGATGAATGGTATTAAAGCAAGTATTTCACTCGTTATCGTAATCCAGCTGGGAGTTTCATGGTGCGATGTAGCTTTCTGCCTCCTTGGTTGCTGCATCATGTATCCGACAATCATGCTGCCGGGCAGGGTTTTTCAGAGATTAAAGTCCTGAAAGAGAAAACTAACAAAGCGGGAAGCCCCTAGTGCGGTTGAGCCGTGCCTTGGGGCGTGCCGTAGTCGTGCCCCCCTCCCCACCTGTGCCCATGGTATTTTTAATGTGTAATTATGTACGCGTGGCACAGATTTCGCCGTTTGGCTGGGACCGGGGTGGGGGCCGCATTGCTATGCGAGCTCGAAACGTGCCAGGCGGTCCTATTGCCGATTACTCCGGGCGCGCTTGAAGGTGTCCGAGTCCTTGATCGCCGAACTAGTGGATTGCCTTAAGAGGCTGCTTTGCGCTTCTGCTGCGAGGGTCGCAGTGTGCTCCTCCGTGCGGAGAGAGCGCTCTGTGTTTCCATTAACTGTGATGACCCCCCGAGGTCCTGACATTTTGAGTTTGAGGTATGCATAATGCGGTACCACATTGAATCTCGCGAATGCGGTTCGTCCGAGGAGTGCATGATAGCCACTGCGGAACGGGACTATATCGAAGATTAACTCCTCGCTTCGGAAGTTATCCTTCCAGTGTGACCATACTGTGTAATGAGCCTCTACACCTGGTATGATGCCTTTGAAGGTCGTTTTTGTGGGTTTGATCCTTGAGGGGTCTATACCCATTTTGCGCATTGTGTCCTGATAAAGCAGGTTCAGACTGCTGCTGACATCCATAAGGACTCGAGTGAGGTGAAATCCGTCAATAATTGGGTCTAGGACCAGTGCGGCGAATCCGCCATGACAGATACTAGTGGGGTGGTCCCTGCGATCGAAGGTGATCGGCTGGTCCCTGCCATGACGGACCATGGGTTGAACTTTGGGGCGACTGGCTCCAACGCATATATGTCCCTTAGTGCACGCTTCCGCTCCCTCTTGGGGATGTGGGTTGCGTATATCATGTTCACCGTCCGCACTTGTGGGGGGAACCTCTTCTGTCCTCCGGTGTTCGGCTGCCGGGGCTCCTCCTCCTCATCGCTATGTGACCCCTTATCTTTGTTTTCAGCATTCAACTTGCCGGCCTGCTTGAACACCCAACAATCCCTTTTGGTGTGGTTGGCTGGCTTGTCGGGGGTGCCGTGTATCTGACACGAGCGATCGAGTATACGGTCCAAACTGGACAGGCCCGGAGTGCTTCTTTTGAATGGCTTTTTCCGCTGACCGGGTTTAGAGCCTTTGAATCTGGCATTGACTGCCGTATCCTCGGTATTGTCGTTGTTAATGTGGCGCTTATGTTTGTTGTGACGTGACCTGCCATTGCCATCCTTGGTATCCGAAGTAACATGGTTCTTTGATATGTTGTTGCTGCGAGCCAGCCAGCTGTCCTCTCCCGCACAAAAGCGAGTCATGAGTGTTGTGAGGGCTGTCATAGATTTCGGCTTTTCCTGGCCGAGGTGCTGGGCGAGCCATTCATCACGGATTTCTTTGTTAGGAACCGTGTCCAGAATTGCTTGGACGATTCCTCCGGCTGCTGGATTATGTGGCTCAAGTCATCGGCATCTGGTGGTCACACATAAGTTCCCTGGAAGTTGTCGATAAATGCGGCTTCCAGATCTTCCCAACAGCCAATGGACTCTGCTGGCAAGCTGTTGAGCCAATGCCGAGCTGGTCCTTTGAGCTTGAGTGGGAGGTATTTGATGGCGTGTAGATCATCTCCGCGGGCCATGTGGATGTGCAGGAGGAAATCCTCGATCCATACCGCAGGATCTGTTGTGCAGTCATATGATTCTATATTTACGAGTTTGAAACCCTCTGGGATTTGATGATCCATTACTTCGTCTGTGAAGCATAGGGGGTGTGCGGCGCCTCTGTACTGGGCTATATCGCGATGCAGCTCAAATGAGTCTTGCCGGCTGTGTTCGGCCCGGCCGGACTTACTTTTACTGTATCCGGCATGACGATTATCGTCTCGCATAGTGGCGTGCCTTCGTGATCCGTAGATCGATCTTGCATGTTTTGCTTTGTCCTCCAATACGTTTCGCAGGTCTCGCGTATTCCCACATGCCTTGACATTTTTATTTGAGTGGCGTCGGAGTGCGGGCTGAGCTTTTGGCTGAAATGCCTCTCTGTCGTGGCCACGAGGTGGCCGGTGAGCCGCATCATATGTAGGAGATGCGGGTTTGAGTTCATCCTCCTCTAGTCGGGGTAGCAACCTACACTTTGGGTAACCCTTGGAGGGGCGTTCGAGTTTATATTCCTCGGCCGCAAGGACTTCGGTCCATCTGTCGGCTAGCAAATTTTTATCAGCTTGAAACAGCTTTTGCTTTTTCTTAAGGCTATTTGCCATGGCTATAAGCCGGCGCTTGAAGCGCTCTTGTTCAACGGGATCCTCAGGCATGACGAATTTGTCATCGTCGAGGCTTGCCTCGTCTTCGGAGGGAGGCATGTAATTGTCATCCTCCGCCTCTCCATCTGCCGCATTCTCGGGAGGACTGGCTTCTCCATCCTCCTGCCCTAAATCTTGCTGGAGGGGATTGTTGTCGTCTTCGGCACTGTTCGGAGTGCTATTGTCTCCTATGCTGGGGTCACCGCTTTTGCTTTGGCGAGACTTAGAGCGGTGCAACTGACGCCGGCGCTTGGGTTGCTTCTTGGAGGGGTCATCCTCCGCTGTCTCGTCGCCATTGCCTTCTTTGGGTGTGTCCACCATGTATATATCATATGATGAGGTGGCTGTCCAGTGCCCTGTGGGTAGTGGTTCCTCTTCGTCTCCCGCATCGTCGTCCATACCGTCGATGTCTTTAGAGTCGAACTCGAGCATGTCGGTTAAATCGTCGACAGTGGCTACTAAGTGGGTGGTGGGTGGGCGGCGAATTTCTTCGTCATCCACATCCCAATCCTGCCGAAAATAATTCGGCCAGGACTCTCCTGACAGGGAGAGAGACCTTAATGAGTTCAGTATGTCGCCAAAGGGCGAGTGCTAAAAGATATCCACGGAGGTAAACTCCATGATCGGTGCCCAGTTGGATTCGATAGGCACGGGCGCAGGCGGTTCGGAGTCCGTGGCCGGGGAAGAATCCAGTAGTTCGGCGTCACGGCTCCCATAAGGGGTAAGGTCGATCCTCGGCTCAATCGCCGCTGAGGGTACGGCCTCCATGGCGGGGTCTATCCATCCGTCCATGGATGGCGCGTTTGGCTCCGAATTAAGGGTCGGAGCAGTCGCCGGCGCGATCTCCAGAACGCTGCCCAATGGTAGAGCTAAATCCTGCTCATCAAGACCGTGTGGCGCACTTAGCAGGGGCTCGAATCCGTCGAAGATCAAGTCTCCGCGGATATCGGCAGTGTAGTTTAAGCTTCCAAACCTGACCTGGTGGCCAGGGGCGTAACTTTCGATCTGCTCCAGATGGCCAAGCGAGTTGGCCCGCAGTGCGAAGCCGCCGAATACAAAGATCTGTCTGGGGAGAAAAGTCTCACCCTGGACTGCATCGCCATCGATGATTGAAGGAGCCATCAAGCCTAATGGCGACGACGCAGAGGAACTCTCAATGAAAGCACCAATGTCGGTGTCAAAACCGGCGGATCTCGGGTAGGGGGTCCCGAACTGTGCGTCTAAGGCGGATGGTAACAGGAGGCAGGGGACACGATGTTTTACCCAGGTTCGGGCACTCTTGATGGATGTAAAACCCTACTTCCTGCTTGATTATTCTTGACAATATGAGTAGTACAAGAGTTGATCTACCACGACATCGAGGAGGCTAAACCCTAGAAGCTATCCTATTGTATGATTGTATGTTGTCCTACGGACTAAAACTCTCCGGTTTATATAGACACCGGAGGGGGCTAGGGTTACACAAGGTCGGTTACAAAGGAGGAGATATACATATCCGTATTGCCTAGCTTGCCTTCCACGCCAAGTAGAGTTCTATCCGGAGACGAGACGAAGTCTTCAATCTTGTATCTTCATAGTCCAACAGTCTGGCCAAAGGATATAATCCGGTTGTCCGGATACCCCCTAATCCAGGACTCCCTCAACCACAGATACGCACGGCAAGACATACATCAAGTGTTCTCAAATCATTAGAGACTCAATCCGATAAGATAACTTCAAAGGGGAAACTCAATCCATTACAAGAGAGAGAGGGGCAGGAGAAACATCATAGGATCCAAATATAATAGCAAAGCTCGCGATACATCAAGATCGTATCACCTCAAGAACACGAGAGAGAGATCAAACACATAGCTACTAGTACATACCCTTAGCCTCGAGGGAGAACTACTCCCTCCTCGTCATGGAGAGCACCGGGATGATGAAGCTGGCCACCGGAGAGGGATTGCCCCCTCCGGCAGGGTGCCAGAACGGGTCTAGATTGGTTTTCGGTGGCTACGGAGGCTTCTGGCGGCGGAACTCCTGATCTATTATGCTCCCCTATCGTTTTAGGTTATATGGAGATATATAGGCGGAAGAAGTACGTCAGGGGAGCCACGAGGGGCCCACGAGGGTGGAGGGCGAGCCCACCTGCCTCGTGGCCTCCTCGTTGCTTCCCTTACTTGGACTCCAAGTCTCCCGGGTTGCTTTCCTTCCAAAAATAAGTTCCGTGAAGTTTCAGGTCAATTGGACTCCGTTTGATTTTCCTTTTCTGCGATACTCTAAAACAAGGAAAAAACAGAAACTGGCATTGGGCTCTAGGTTAATAGGTTAGTCCCAAAAATAATATAAAAGTGTACAATAAAGCCCATAAACACCCAAAGTTGATAATATAATAGCATGGAACAATAAAAAATTATAGATACGTTGGAGACGTATCAGCATCCCCAAGCTTAATTCATGCTCGTCCTCGAGTAGGTAAATGATAAAAACAGAATTTTTGATGTGGAATGCTACCTAACATATTCATCATGTATTTCTCTTTATTGTAGCAAGAATATTCAGATCCATAAGATTCAATACAAAAGTTTAATATTGACATAAAAATAATAATACTTGAAGCATACTAACTAAACAATCATGTCTTCTCAAAATAACATGGCCAAAGAAAGCTATCCCTACAAAATCGTATAGTCTGGCTATGCTCCATCTTCACCACACAACATATTTAAATTATGCACAACCCCGATTACAAGCCAAGCAATTGTTTCATACTTTTGATGTTCTCAAACCTTTTCAATCTTCACGCAATACATGAGCGTGAGCCATGGACATAACACTATAGGTGGAATAGAATGGTGGTTGTGGAGAAGACAAAAAGGAGAAGATAGTCTCACATCAACTAGGCGTATCAATGGGCTATGGAGATGCCCATCAATAGATATCAATGTGAGTGAGTAGGGATTGCCATGCAACGGATGCACTAGAGCTATAAATGAAAGCTCAACAAAAGAAACTAGTGGGTGTGCATCCAACTCGCTTGCTCATGAAGACCTAGGGCATTTTGAGGAAGCCCATCATTGGAATATACAAGCCAAGTTCTATAATGAAATATTCCCACTAGTATATGAAAGTGACAACATCGGTGACTCTCTATCATGAAGATTATGGTGCTACTTTGAAGCACAAGTGTGGTAAAAGGATAGTAGCATTGTCCCTTCTCTCTTTTTCTCTCATTTGTTTTATTTTTTTATTTGGGCCTTCTCTTTTTTTATGGCCTCTTTTTTCATTCGGGCTTCTTTGGCCTCTTTTTTTTGTCCGGAGTCTCATCCCGACTTGTGGGGGAATCATAGTCTCCATCATCCTTTCCTCACTGGGACAATGCTCTAATAATGATGATCATCACACTTTTATTTACTTACAACTCAAGAATTACAACTCGATTCTTAGAACAAGATATGACTCTATATGAATGCCTCCGGCGGTGTACCGGGATGTGCAATGATGCATGAGTGACATGTATGAAGAGTTATGAACGGTGGCTTTGCCACAAATACGATGTCAACTACATGATCATGCAAAGCAATATGACAATGATGAAGCGTGTCATAATAAACGGAACGGTGGAAAGTTGCATGGCAATATATCTCGGAATGGCTATGGAAATGCCATAATAGGTAGGTATGGTGGCTGTTTTGAGGAAGGTATATGGTGTGTTTATGATACCAGCGAAAAGTGCACGGTATTAGAGAGGCTAGCAATGGTGGAAGGGTGAGAGTGCGTATAATCCATGGACTCAACATTAGTCATAAAGAAGTCACATACTTATTGCAAAAATATATGAGTTATCGAAACAAAGTACTACGCGCATGCTCCTAGGGGGATAGATTGGTAGGAAAAGACCATCACTCATCCCCGACCGCCACTCATAAGGAAGACAATTAATAAATAAATCATGCTCCGACTTCGTCACATAACGGTTCACAATACGTGCATGCTACGGGAATCACAAACTTCAACAGAAGTATTTCTCAAATTCACAACTACTCAACTAGCATGACTCTAATACTACCATCCTCATATCTCAAAACAATCATCAAGTATCAAACTTCTCATAGTATCCAATGCACTTTATATGAAATTTTTTATTATATCCCTCTTGGATGCCCATCATATTAGGACTAAATTCGTAACCAAAGCAAATTACCATATTGTTATAAAGACTCTCAAAATAATGTAAGTGAAGCACGAGAGTTCATCTATTTCTATAAAATAAAACCACCACCGTGCTCCAAAAAGATATAAGTGAAGCTCTAGAGCAACAACAAACTACTCCGAAAGATATAAGTGAAGATCAATGAGTAGTCGAATAATCATGCAACTATATGAAGACTCTCTAACATTTAAGGATTTCAGATCTTGATACTTTATTCAAACATCAAGCAAAATAAAATAAAATTACATCTAAGAATAGCAAACATCATGTGAAGAAGCAAAAACTTATGATCAACCGATACTAACCGATAGTTGTTGAAGAAGAAAGGTGGGATGCCAACCAGGGCATCCCCAAGCTTAGACGCTTGAGACTTATTGAAATATTATCTTGGGGTGCCTTGGGCATCCCCAAGCTTGAGCTTTTGTGTCTCCTTAATTCCTCTCATATCACGGTCTCCCTAAACCTCGAAAGCTTCATCCACACAAAACTCAACAAGGACTCCTGAGATAAGTTAGTATAAACCATTGCAAAAACCTTATCATACTCTACTGTAGCAAATCACTAAAATTATTATTCGACATTGCATACTAAATGCCTCTGCATATTTAATAGTCCAATCCTCAAATAGAATCATTAAAGAAGCAAACATATGCAAACAATGCAAACATAACAGTAATCTGGCTAAACAGGACAGTCTGTATAGAATGCGGCAACATCCATACTTCCCTAGCTCTAAAAATAATAAAAGAAAATTTGCACTGTAGTAAATTTATCAGAGCTCAATATGCAAAAGGTTTCAACATTTTATCACATTCTGACTTTTCGAGGGAATTATTGCAATAGTGGTAAACTTTCTGTTTTCAAACAGCAACATGTGGACTTCTAAAATAGGCATAGTAAATGCTATCAATGCCACTTTTATTGAAATAAAAGATGAAAAACATTGTTCTAAATAACAGCAAGAAAATCTTAACAAAATAAATTTACGCTCCAAGCAAAACACATATCATGTGGTGAATAAAAATATAGCTCCAAGTAAAGTTACCGATGAACGAGGACGAAAAAGGGGATGCCTTCCGGGGCATCCCCAAGTTTAGGCTCTTGGCTATCCTTGAATATTACCTTGGTGTGCCTTGGGCATCCCCAAGCTTAGGATCTTGCCACTCCTTATTCCATAGTCCATCGCATCCTTACCCAAAACTTGAAACTTCACAACACAAAACTTAACAGAAAACTCGTAAGCTCCGTGAGCGAAAGAAAACAAAACACCACTTCAAGGTACTCTAATGAACTCATTATTTATTTATATTGGTGTTAAACCTACTGTATTCCAACTTCTCTATGGTTTATAAACTATTTTACTAGACATAGATTCATCAAAATAAGTAAACAACACATGAAAAACAGAATCTGTGAAAAACAGAACAGTCTGTAGTAATCTGAATCAAATGTATACTTCTGGAACTCATAAAATTCTAAAATAAATTGCTGGACCTGAGGAATTTATCTATTAATAATCTTAAAAAAGAATTAACTAAATAGCACTCTCCAAATAAAAATGGCAGCAATTCTCGTGAGCGCTAAAGTTTCTGGTTTTTACAGCATGATCAACAAGACTTTCCCCAAGTCTTCCCAAAGGTTCTACTTGGCACAAACACTAATTAAAACATAAAAACTCAATAATAACTGATACGTCTCCAACGTATCTATAATTTTTGATTGCTCCATACTATATTATCTACTGTTTTGGACTATATTGGGCTTTATTTTCCACTTTTATATTATTTATGGGACTAACTTATTAACCGGAGGCCCAGCCTAGAATTGCTGTTTTTTTGCCTATTTCAGTGTTTCGGAGAAACAGAATAGCAAACGGAGTCCAAACGGAATGAAACCTTCAGAAACATGATTTTCTCATCAGATAAGATACAGGAGACTTGGACCCTCCGTCAAGAAAGCCACGAGGCAGTCACGAGGGTGGAGGGCGCGCTCCCCTGCCTCGTGGGCCCCTCGAAGCTCCACCGACATACTTCTTCCTCCTGTATATACCTACGTACCCCCAAACGATCGGGAACGGAGCCAAAAACCTAATTCCACCACCGCAACTTTCTGTATCCACGAGATCCCATCTTGGGGCCTGTTCCGGAGCTCCGCCAGAGGGGGCATCGATCACAGAGGGCTTCTACATCGTCATCCAAGCCCCTCCGATGAAGTGTGAGTAGTTTATTTCAGACCTACGGGTCCATAGTTAGTAGCTAGATGGCTTCTTCTCTCTTTTTGGATCTCAATACAATGTTCTCCCCCTCTCTCGTGGAGATTTATTCGATGTAATCTTCTTTTTGCAATGTGTTTGTTGAGACCGATGAATTGTGGGTTTATGATCCAGTCTATCTATGAATAATATTTGAATCTTCTCTGAACTCTTTTATGTATGATTGGTTATCTTTGAAAGTCTCTTCGAATTATCAATTTGGTTTGGCCTACTAGATTGGTTTTTCTTGCCATGGGAGAAGTGCTTAGCTTTGGGTTCGATTTTGCGGTGTCCTTTCCCAGTGACAGAAGGGGCATCAAGGCACGTATTGTATCGTTGCCATCGAGGATAACAAGATGGGTTTTTTTTATCATATTGCATGATCTATCCCTCTACATCATGTCATCTTGCTTAAGGCATTACTCTGTTTTTAACTTAATACTCTAGATGCATGCTCCATAGCGGTCGATGAGTGGAGTAATAGTAGTAGATGCAGGCATGAGTCGGTCTACTTGTCTCGAACGTGATGCATATATACATGATCATACCTAGATATTCTCATAACTATGTTCAATTCTGTCAATTGCTCAACAGTAATTTGTTCACCCACCGTAGAATACTTATGCTCTTGAGAGAAGCCACTAGTGAAACCAATGGCCCCCGGGTCTCTTTCTCATCATATCAATCTCCATCACTTTATTATTGCTTTTCTTTTACTTTGCTTTTACTTTTTACTTTGCATCTCTATACCAAAAATAGAAAAAAATATTATTTATCGTCTCTATCAGATCTCACTTTCGTAAGTGACCGTGAAGGGATTGACAACCCCTAAGCGCGTTGGTTGCGTTGAGCTATTGTTTTTGTGTAGGTACGAGGGACTCGCGTGTAGCCTCCTACTGGATTGATACCTTGGTTCTCAAAAACTGAGGGAAATACTTACGCTACTTTGCTACATCATCCTCTCCTCTTCGGGGAAATCCAACACAGTGCTCAAGAGGTAGCAAGAAGAATTTCTGGCGCCGTTGCCGGGGAGTCTACGTAAAAGTCAACATACCAAGTACCCATCACAATCCCTATCTCCCGCATTACATTATTTGCCATTTGCCTCTCGTTTTCCTCTCCCCCACTTCACCCTTGCCGTTTTATTCGCCCTCTCTCTCTCTCTATCCTCCCTCCCTCTCCCTATTTGTGTCTTTTTGCCTGTTTGCTTTTTGTTTGCTTGTGTGTTAGTTTGTTTGCTTGTCGTTATGGCTAGTCTCATATCTTCTCCGTTGTCTCCCGAGAATGAAGTTCTAAATTTTAAACAAAGGGAGGGAGAAAATCTAAAAGATGCTTGGTATAGAATTTGCAATGCTCAAAATAGATCTACCAGGAAGCAATCTACTTCACTTCTTCTCCGCAATTTTTATGTAGGTGCTAGTCCTTGCTATAGATATATTCTTGATACCATTACCGGAGGAAATTTCTTGGGTAGCCATACTTTTGATTCTTATAATGCTATGTTAGATTTATTTGGCTCACCACCTCATTTGGTTAATGGAACTATGTTAACTATGGAGCATGTTATGCAAAGACTTGAAATTATTGAAAATAAAGTTGCTACCGTTGAATTAATTGAAAATCTAGATAAAAGATCCACAATCAAATTACCCAATATGGATCTAAGGTAGGGATGACTTTGAAAAATATTAAGGAAAAGGAACCCATAGTTAATGAGAAAATAAATCTAGATTCCACTAGAATCGATAAACTTGAGGGTATCATTACAAACTTGGGAACCGCTTTTTCTTCCGTAAAGAATACTCCAAGTCCTCCTACTAAAATTGCCAAGCTTATGTTTGTTCCTAAAAATAAGGGTGAATCATCTAGTAAGGAAACCGCGGATCTTAAATCTGTAAGTATTCATCCCAATCTTTTTGCTATCATTAAGGAACCAATTGCTACAAATGAATTTTTCGATCTTGTGCCTAAGAGTTTGATAATCACTAGAAAGAAAGAAATTCCTAAGGGAGATAGATGCCTCATTGAAGAATTGCCTACCAAAGATGGCAATACCTAGATCTATTCTTGCTTGTTATGCCTAGCTAGGGGCGTTAAACAATAGCGCTTGTTGGGAGGCAACCCAATTTTATTTTTATTCCTTGCTTTTTGCTCCTGTTTAGTAATAATTCAATTATTTATCCTCTATTTTGGTTGTGTTTTTTGTGTTTAATTAGTGTTTGTGCCAAGTAGAACCATTGGGAAGACTTGGGGAAAGTCTTGTTGAACTTGCTGTAAAAAACAGAAACTTTAGCGCTCACGAGAACTGCTGTCATTTTTACTTGGAAAGTGCTATTTAGTTAATTATTTTTTCAGATGATTAAAAGATAAATTCCTCACGTCCAGCAATTTATTTTAGAATTTTTGGGGTTCCAGATCTTGCGCTAGCTACAGATTACTACAGACTGGGGAAGACTTGGGGAAAGTCTTGTTGAACTTGCTGTAAAAAACAGAAACTTTAGCGCTCACGAGAACTGCTGTCATTTTTACTTGGAAAGTGCTATTTAGTTAATTATTTTTTCAGATGATTAAAAGATAAATTCCTCACGTCCAGCAATTTATTTTAGAATTTTTGGGGTTCCAGATCTTGCGCTAGCTACAGATTACTACAGACTGTTCTGTTTTTGACAGATTCTGTTTTTCGTGTGTTGTTTGCTTATTTTGATGAATCTATGGCTAGTAAAATAATTTATAATCCATAGAGAAGTTGGAATACAGTAGGTTTAACACCAATATAAATAAAAAATAAACTAGTTCTATTAATTTTCTTACTAAAAATAAACAACTTCTATAGTAAAATAAAGTAGTTTTATTAAATCAACTAGTTCAACTAAGCACTTACTATAAATAAAATAAAGTACTACTTACTAAAAATAAACTAGTTTAACTAGTTCTATTATTTTTCTAACTAATTCTATTAAACACTTACTAAAAAACATCTAATTCAACTAATATAAAATGAACACTAACCTAACATCTAATGCACTAACCTAATATGTGACTATACATAATAATCTTTACTAATTACTAGTATATATACATGAAAAAAATACATATATATATATATGAAAAAAAATGGAAAAAAGAGAGCCGGGGCGGCGGCTCACAGCGGGGCCGGCGGGCGAGGGCCACGGCGGGGCGGCTAGAGCGTCGGCGGGGGCGGCGTGGGCGGGCGACGACGACACGGGCGACGGCGTGCGGGGGCGCGCAGGGGCAGGGGCACGGGCGACGGCGACGGAGTGGGCAGCGGACGGCGTCAGCGCGGGCGGCGGACAGCGTCGGCGTGGGCTCTGGGACGGGGGCGACGGCGACGGCGTCCGGCAGCCTGGAAGCGTCGAGGAGGCGCGTGCATCATCGGGGGCGAACTGCAAGATGAAAACCAAAATTTTCACAAGTGTTCCTTATATACATGAAGCTTTAGTCCCGGTTCTTGGCACGAACCGGAATGAATGTACCCCTTTGGTTCCGGTTCGTAACACCAACCGGCACCAAAGGCCTCTTTTCAGCAGCCCAACGGGCGGGAAACAAAGACCTTTGGTCCCGGTTGGTGGCACCAACCGGGACTAAAAGGGCGCGTTGGTCCCGGTTCGTGGCATCAACCGGGACCAATGCCCTTGCACAGCGGCGCGGTGGGAGTTTAGTCCCACCTCGCTAGTTGAGAGAGTGCCGCACCTGTTTATAAGGCGCGGTGCGCCTGAGCCTTCGAGCTCCTCTCCAAAGCAGGCTTACGGGCCTAACCACTCTGTATCTGCCTGTGGGCTGATACGTCTCCAACGTATCTATAATTTTTGATTGCTCCATGCTATATTATCTACTGTTTTGGACTATATTGGGCTTTATTTTCCACTTATATATTATTTTTGGGACTAACCTATTAACCGGAGGCCCAGCCCAGAATTGCTGTTTTTGCCTATTTCAGTGTTTCGGATAAACGGAATATCAAACGGAATAAAATCTTCAGGAACGTGATTTTCTCACTGAACGTGATCCAGGATACTTGGACCCTGCTCCAAGGAACAAAAGAGGCGGTCACGAGGGGGGCGCCCCCTGCCTCGTGGGCCCCTCGTTGCTCCTCCGGCGTACTTCTTCCTCCTATATATACACACACGTACCCCCAAATGATCAGAAGAGGAGCCAAAAACCTAATTCCACCGCCGCAACTTTCTGTATCCACGAGATCCCATCTTGGGGCCTGTTCCGGAGCTCCGCCGGAAGAGGGCCATCATCACAGAGGGCTTCTACATCATCATAGCCTCTCCGATGAAGTGTGAGTAGTTTACCTCAGACCTTCGGGTCCATAGTTAGTAGCTAGATGGCTTCTTCTCTCTCTTTGAATCTCAATACAAAGTTCTCCCCCTCTCTTGTGGAGATCTATTCGATCTAATCTTCTTTTTGCGGTGTGTTTGTTGAGACCGATGAATTGTGGGTTTATGATCAAGTCTATCTATGAATAATATTTGAATCTTCTCTGAATTCTTTTATGTATGATTGGTTATCTTTGCAAGTCTCTTCGAATTATCCGTTTGGTTTGGCCAACTAGATTGGTAGTTCTTGCCATGGGAGAAGTGCTTAGCTTTGGGTTCGATCTTGCGGTGTCCTTATCCAGTGACAGAAGGGGCAGCAAGGCACGTATTGTATCGTTGCCATCGAGGATAACAAGATGGGGTTTATTTCATATTGCATGAATTTATCTCTCTACATCATGTCATCTTGCTTAAGGCGTTACTCTGTTTTTTACTTAATACTCTAGATGCATGCTGGATAGCGGTCGATGAGTGGAGTAATAGTAGTAGATGCAAAATCTTTTCGATCTACTTGTCATGGACGTGATGCCTATATACATGATCATGCCTAGATATCATAACTATGCTCAATTCTATCAATTGCTCAACAATAATTTGTTCACCCACCGTAGAATACTTATGCTCTTGAGGGAAGCCACTAGTGAAACCTATGGCCCCCGGGTCTATTCTCATCATATCAATATCCATTACTTTATTCTTGCTTTGCTTTTTTACTTTGCTTTTACTTTTTACTTTGCATCTTTATACCAAAAATACCAAAAATATTATATCTATCAGATCTCACTCTCGTAAGTGACCGTGAAGGGCTTGACAACCCCTAATCGCGTTGGTTGCGAGTAGCTATCGCTTTGTGCAGGTACGAGGGACTTGAGCATGGGCTCCTACTAGATTGATACCTTGGTTCTTAAAAACTGAGGGAAATACTTACGCTACTCTGCTGCATCATTCCTTCCTCTCCGGGGAAAACCAACGCAAGCTTAAGACGTAGCAAGAAGGATTTCTGGCGCTGTTGCCGAGGAGTCTACGCAAAAAGTCAACATACCAAGTACCCATCACAATCCCTATCTCTCGCATTACATTATTTGCCATTTGCCTCTCGTTTTCCTCTCCCCCCAATTCACCCTTGCCGTTTTATTCGCTCTCTCTCTCTCTATCCTCCCTCTCTATTTGCCTCTTTTGCCCGTTCGCTTGCCATCATGACTAGTCTCATATCTTCTCCGTTGTCTCCCGAGAGTGAAGTTCTAAATTTTAAACAAAGGGAGGGAGAAAGTCTAAAAGATGCTTGATATAGAATTTGCAATGCTCAAAATAGATCTACCAGGAAGCAATCTACCTTAGTTCTTCTTCGCAATTTTTATGTAGGTGTTAATCCTTGGTATAGATATATCCTCGATACCATTACCGGAGGGGATTTCTTGGGTAGTCATACTTTTGATTCTTATAATGCTATGCTAAATTTATTTGGCTCACCACCTCTTTGGTTAATGGAACCACGTTAACTTTGGAGCATGTTATGCAAAGATTTGAAATTATCGAAAATAAAGTTGCTACTATTGAATCAATTGAAAATCTAGATAAAAAGATCCACAATCAAATAACTCAATATGGATCTAAGGTAGGAATGACTTTGAAAAATATTAAGGAAAAAGAACCCATAGTTAATGAGAAAATGAACTTAGATTCTACGAGAATTGATAAACTTGAGGGTATCATTACAAATTTGGGAACCTCTTTTTCTTCCGTAAAGAATACTCCAAGTCCTCCTACTAAAATTGCAAAGCTTATGTATATTCCTAAAAATAAGGGTGAATCAAATAGTAAGGAAACTGCAGATCTTAAATCTATAAGTGTTCATCCCGATCTTTTTGCTATCATTAAGGAACCATTTATTACAAATGAATTTTTCGATCTTGTGCCTAAAAGTTTGATAATCAATAAAAATAAATAAATTCCTAAAGATGGTAGATGCCTAATTGAAGAATTGCCTACCAAAGATGGCAATACCTAGATCTATCCCTGCTTTTAGGCCTAGCTAGGGGCGTTAAACGACAGCGCTTGTTGGGAGGCAACCCAATTTTATTTTTATCCCTTGACTTTTGCTCCAGTTTAGTAATAAATAAATTATTTAGACTCTGTTTTGGTTGTGTTTTTGTGTGTTTAATTAGTGTTTGTGCCAAGTAGAACCGTTGGGAAGACTAGGCGAAGTCTTGTTGAACTTGCTGTAAAAAACAGAAACTTTAGCGCTCACGAGAACTGCTGTCATTTTTATTTGAAGAGTGCTATTTAGTTAATTCTTTTGCAGATGATTAATAGATAAATTCCTTACGTACAACAATTTATGTTAGAATTTTGGGGTTCCAGATCTTGCGCTAGCTACAGATTACTACAGACTGTTCTGTTTTTGACATATTCTGTTTTTCGTGTGTTGTTTGCTTATTTTGATGAATCTATGGCTAGTAAAATAGTTTATAATCCATAGAGAAGTTGTATTACAGTAGGTTTAACACTAATATAAATAAAGAATGAGTTCATTACAGTACCTTGAAGTGGTCTTTTGTTTTCTTTCGCTAACGGAGCTCACGAGTTTTCTATTTTGAGTTTTGTGTTGTGAAGGTTTCATGTTTTGGGTGAATTCTTTTGATGGATCATGGAACAAGGAGTGGAAGAGCCTAAGCTTGGGGGTGCCCATGGCACCCCCAAGATAATCCAAGGACACCAAGAAGTCAAAGCTTGGGGATGCCCCGGAAGGCATCCCTTCTTTCGTCCACTTCCATCGGTAATTTACTTGGAACTATATTTTTATTCACCAACATTATATGTGTTTTGCTTGGAGCGTCTTGTATTATTTGTGTCTTTGTGTCTTAGTATGCCACAATCATCCTTGCTGTACACACCTTTTGAGAGAGCCATACATGAATTAAAATTTGATAGAATACTCTATGTGCTTCACTTATATCTTTTGAGCTAAGTAGTTTTGCTCTATGTGCTTCACTTATATCTTTTGAGCTAAGTAGTTTTGCTCTGTGTGCTTCACTTAGATCTTTTAGAGCATGGTAGTGGATTTGTTTTAAAGAAACTATTGGTCTCTCATGCTTCACTTAAATTATTTTGAGAGTCTCTTAATAGCATGGTAATTTGCTTAATAATAATATGCTTGGTATTCAAGATTTGTGAAACTTTCTTTTGAGTGTGTTGAATACTAAGAAAAGATTGAAGCATGATAATTGTTTTGAGATATGGAGGCGATAATATGCTTGGTATTCAAGATATGGAGGCATTTTTTTAATTTTTTCCAGTATTTTTGCTTTGTTTTTTCATTATTTATTTCTTTTCTTTTTTGCTTTTCTTTTTTAATTCTTTTGGCTTTTAGGTCAGAAAAATTATAAACTTCTTGTTAGTGCCATTAGTTTTCAAATTTTAATAATTTAAATTTGAATTCTTTGAAATTTGCGTGAATCACTAGTTTGTGATTAACTTTACTATAAAAATAGTTTTATATAATTTTAGTTTCAATACTACTACAAATGATTCTTTTTAGTTGCATAAATTTTATCTAATTTAAGTTGCATAAATTTTATTTTTTATTGATTCTTTTTTGTTGATTCCATTTCCTATTAGAGTTTTATTAAAGCTTTTTAGTTGATTCTTTTTGCTATTGTAGAATATTTTAGTTTTGTTTTAGTTTTGTTTGGGTAAAAAAATACCTTCGGTTCCGGTTCCAGACACCAACCGGGACTAAAGGTGGTGGGCCAGGAGCAAGATCCATTGGTCCCGGTTTGTGTCTGGAATCGGGACCAATGGTCTCAGACGAACTGGGACCAATGGCGCCTGAGGCCTGGCCCGCGCCCTGGCCTCATGAACCGGGACCTATGCCCCCATTGGTCCCGGTTCATGGGTGAACCGGGATTAATGGGCTTTCCCTGCCTGGAGCAAAGCCCTGTTTTCTACTAGTGGGGCGGCGGCATGCGGCACGGGGTGGAGGTGAACGGAGAGGGACGGCGGCGGCGGGCGAGGGCGGGCGAAGGCCCGAGCGGAGGCAGACGGACCGGGGCGGGGCCGAGGCTGGAGGGGCTGGGGCGGCGCGGAGGCAAACGCGGCCTGGTCGTGGCGAAGGCGGCCGGAGCGGAGGTGGACAGGGCCGGGGTGGTGCGGTGGCGGCCCAGGCAGGTGTAATCGGTGGCGGGGGTAGGGCGAGGCTGGAGCTGTGGTGGGGCGGCGTCAGGGAGCTGCGGCGGGGCGGCGGCCGAGCAGGGAGGTGCGGCGGGGCGGTGGCGGGCCGGAGGGTGAAAGGGAGAATGAACTAAAGGGCGGTTGGACGTTGGCGCGTGGCCGTGGGTTTTAGACCTCCTGCCTCTGGAGATGTAAATTTAAACCGTGAGGTGTTGTATTTTACATCTCCGGGAGGCGAAGATGTTTTTTTTACATATGGGCCATCTATTGAAGAGCTGCTTTTTGTTTCAGAAGATCTAAAAGTTGGTTATTTTTACATATGGACCGCCTATTGGAGATGCTCTAAAGGTAACATACCACATATGTTAGACGCTCAGCACTGGAACACCATACTAGAGTATGCAGCTGAGCAGGCCGATCTGTATGGGTATCTGTGGCAGCATACAATCATATGGGATACGGATCAAATAATCTAACTCGCCCTATATACAAAAGTACTAATAGGTTCACACACATGTTGCACATCGATTCTTAGCTAGGAGTACTTAATTAATAACGCTGGTACCAAACAATCTGGGTCTACTTAATATTGCTAGAAATAGTCGCACGTTTCTGTCAAACTCGTATATTTTTGTTCAAGATTTGCTTTATTATGGGTATTTCAGTGTATATTGTTTCCTCAATCCTCATCCTAAAATAAGGGGACCAACGGCAAGAGGGACTGAACCCCTTGGTGTATTCCTCCTTTTTTGAGAAAGGAAGCTTGGTGTATTCCAGGAAGAAAGAAAAATCAAGAATTTCTGACAAGTAAACAGACACCAAAGCTGAGTAAAACAGACTAGGAATATAATGTCTCACTTTTTTTGAAATTAAGAAAGTACAAACAACTGATCTCTGTCGAGAATGGATCTGAAAGAGCACGCGTCAAGAAGCGAATGCGCGAAATCTTTGAGAAATGACAGTTCATGATCGAAAGTAAATGCGAGACTTCATATCCTCTGCTACTGACTTTAGTCGTCACACATGGTCAGGTCGATCACTTGCTGTTCGTCGATAGCAGGGACAGGACCCTGTTCGTTGGTTTTGAAGATCTCTTGCACAGGCACTGAATTCACCGGGTTAGCAGCGCCTCTATTGGATGCCTGGCCGCTGCTTTCTGAAAACACTTAAGTAAAAGCAAATTAACCTCTCTCCACATATTGGCCTCACAAGACTAACACAAATTAAAGAAAACACATAAGTTAACCAAACACACAAAAGTAAAAGGAAAGAAAGGCATAAACCAGATCTAGCAAACTAGACACGATAGAACATAGGCCCCTCGATATCTAACAAGTTAATTACTTGTCGTCTTGACAAAAAAAAAAAGGAGTAGATCTATCTATCTAGTATTAGATTAGACAAAAGATATCCCAAGGATCCCTTCTCCTGGACGGAACAAAAACATGACGTAAGGGATAGTGGCGGAGATGCATAGTGAAAATTAATTCTAGCGGCCTGATCTAAAATCACCAGAAAAATTTCACCACTAGGACATGACTGGAAAAAAAAGGAACAGGCACACAAGATCTGTAAGGCTTATCGAATACCTGAGACGAGCGAGTTGAGCCAGTCGATGACCTCCTTCCTGGACTTCCAGCTGAGTTGGGTGATCTCCACCCGCACCGTCACCCCCATAGCCAACACTGAGTCACAGGTAATTCCCTCCTGGAGGAACCGCAGGAACTGTGGGTCCGCCGAGTACACCATGTTCCCGGGGGCTGGGTCCGGACAATACTTACCCACCACCGCCAGATCCCTCTCGCCCACACCGCCGCCCTGGGGTGGGGCGCGGCGGAGGTAGAAGCACTCCGTGTGGTGGTCGTCATCGTCCTCCAGCAAGATCTCCTCCTCCCATCGGACCCACTCCCTCGCTGCCATCTTGGGGGATGAAAGGAAAGATCACCGTCGGCCTTCACCTGCCGGTGGAAGATAGCAACACGGGGAGGTGGCGGAGGGTGCTTCAGACGGGTGGGGATTGCGTGGGTTTTATAGGAGGGACTGCAGGTAGTTTCGCAGTGAGTGACCTCCAGTTCTGAGAATTTCCACTTCCGAGTGAAGCTTGCCCAGAGGTGGAAAGTAGCAGTTTGGTCCTCCCTCGAAAAAAAGCTGTGGCAGTTTGGTCCTGATTCTATTGGGTAATCCTGTTCAAGGGCTGCGGCTGTTTTACATCCATGGTGAAAATGGTGAGCATGCTATGTGATTGGGAGGGGTGGGGGGGGGGGGGTGATATATTGGTACTCCAATGTCAAAAAACATTTTCTTTAATGTTTCAAAAAAATAAAAGAAATTGTGAATGTTCACAATGAATGTAACTACAAGCACTAAAAGTTTCAGATCCAAACTCGAAACACACATCGAGAAACGAAAATGTGAAATCTAGCATGAATAGTGTAAAGAAGAGACAAAAGCAACATTGACACTATTCAGATATGAATTTCTCTTTTTTGTTTCTCAATGTACATTTCGATTTTGGACATAAAATTTTTAGGGGAGGTGTAGTGACATTCATTGTGAACATTCTCATTTTTTCGAATTTTTTTGTAATATTTAAAAATATTTTTTGACATTGGAGCACTGGAAGTACCCAAAGACTGGGAGCACTGGATACTTTCCCGGAGGCAACAGCAACCATGGTATTTGAGCCGGGGGCTGATGCTGTATATGCATATGGCACACGTGCAAACAGTTTCAGACATGTCTTACCCCTTTGTAGGAACATGATGTCAGAGGCGACGGGAAATGGCGACCATGATATTTAAGTGGGAAGGGAAGGGGATGGTATACGAGCGGGAAGCTGCAAGCATGAAATCTGAGTTGGGACTGATTTATAGGCACACGTCGCACGTGCTAGTGGTTTCATGACCTGCCCCTTCCATCAGAGCAGTGGTACGTGAGGAGATGGGTGATGTTAATATATGGGAGGGAAATGACGAGCATGATAGATTTACGAGCGGGAAAGGGCTAGCAGGGGGGGGGGGGGGGGGGTTGATGACGCACGCATATGGGGTTTCAGAAAGGCATTGCCCCTTTCATTGGAACATTGATATGTGTCTTTTGTTGGAACATTGATATGGGAGAGGAAGGAAAATGCTGGTATTTGGCGGGAAATAGCCGGAACGATATGTGAATGGGGGAGGAGAAAGGGTTTATATGGGCCGGAAACAACAAGCATAATATTTTAGCTGGGCGATGAAGTATGCTGCACATGCATGCGGTTTCAAACAGGCCTTGCCATTTGTTGGAACATGATATGCAAGGGAGGGCCGAGATGGGCCTTGGGCACCCATGGCCACAGATCGGGCGTCAGGAAGTTCTCTTACCCATCATATGCATAGAGACTTGCCCTGGCATGCCGTGAGAAATACTAGCCTAACCATTAATAACCTACGAATCCCTCAATCTATGTGAGCAATCACCCTTTTACCCGGTCCAAACTCAGCCTGCTAACTCTAGCGCATAGAGGAGCAAGCAGTGCGGGCGATGAGCTGATCAGCCAATTTACTGGACCAGACACTCGAACGACCCATTTTGGCTTGCTCGTTATGCCATAGAAGCGCGGCCGGGTCACACACGACATCTGATGTGCATTTGCCTCCGCGATGCCCCCGCTGATGCCAGAAAGGCTTGCTACTCGTTGAAGTGGTGAGGCGCTCCCCACTGGCTGGTCTCACAGGTGTTGTTCCTTTGTATCCACTGATAGCGTGTCACAAACTATTCACATGTTTAAGGTGATTTCCTATTTCGCAAGACCTCAGGGCCATTAGTTCCCCTTTCGTATGTCTCGGACAATTAGTTGGTGCATTTTATTATCAGTTTCATATTTAAATTATATAATGTTTCTTCAATCAAGCCTTATTTTTATGCGTTGGCATAGGATACGCTCTATGGTAGATATAAATGCTTAGTTTTTGGCTCAGGTATTGCTTGAATGTTAGCTTTGCAACTATGCGAGCGGATGTGACATGTTGATATATGGGCGAGTCTTCAGAACATGGCGAGTGTGATGTGTGTATGTGTGGGGTGGTGGGGGGGGGGGGGGGGGGCACGGATATATGGGTCAGAAATGTTGTATATTCAAGAGTATTCAGACATGGTTAGATGCTTGTAAAAGGTTGTGCAACGAGTGAATAAATTTACATATGAAGGGTTATAGTATAAAACATGTGGGCAACATTCTTTTTGCCCTTGTCGAAAATAAAAAAAGGGCTAGGGTGGTATGGTAAAGTTGTTTGGAGGTATTAATTCAAAGAACAAAAGGGAGGGGAGACTGATGTGCATACTTTTAATACCATCTTAATTAGTTGCAATAAATACCGTACTAATTAGTTGCTTCTTTTAGTTCCTACTTTTTGAATGGCCTGACACTTGTCATAGCCACCGGTCTGTGTAGACCCCTTCGCTGCTCTACGGTGTAACACATGTAATGCTCCAGCTAAAAAAAAAAAACTGGATACAGCTTTTCCGTTTCTGTATGCTAGCTAATACATCCATTCTCCTTTGCGTGTTGCATTTACTTTGTGCCGGGTAATGCCTCTCTATCTTGTCTTCTTCCTTCATGCTACTCCAACGAAATAAAGACATTAAGGGTAAGCTTTCCAGCACCCATTTTTGTCCTCTACACTTCACCAAGTAATCTTGCACCGGATATATACTTCCAGCTGGTGCATGTAATTTCCCCTTTTGTCATCCTCTGGTGCGCATGGATTGCATGCTACTCGGTTCTACGCTGGTCTCTTCCAGAAACAAAACTCCACCGTCAAGTGTATTGCGTATGAGCTGTGCATTGCGTATGTACTTTTTCCCTTCATGCTTTAATTTGCTTCCGTTCAATCTTCTACTAGTGACTATGTGATGTCTAGTGTATAAAAACAAATACGGTTTTTTCCCTTTCATGCTTTAATTTGCTTCCGTTCAATCTTCTACTCGTGCCTGTGTGCTGTCTAGTGTATAAAAACAAATACGGTTTTTTCCCTTTCATGCTTTAATTTGCTTCCGTTCAATCTTCTACTTGTGCTTGTGTGCTGTCTAGTGTATAAAAACAAATACGGGTTTTCCCTTACATGCTTTAATTTCCTTCCGTTCAATCTTCTACTCATGCCTGTGTGCCGTCTAGTGTATAAAAACAAATACGGTTTTTTCCCCTTCATGCTTTAATTTGCTTCCGTTTAATCTTCTACTTGTGCCTGTGTGCTGTGGCTAGTGTATAAAAACTAATACGGATCCTTGCTGGACCTTGTCAGCATACTTGCAAGTCTTTTGCCATTTTAATCAAGCTGGCAGCCGCATGTTATGGACATGGGATGATTATTAGTGCTGGTTAATTAGATGGTCGACTGTTCAGTCGTTGCCTAGGCTTCGGCCACTAATCCTCCCTTATGTAATTATGAAGGGCTTTAGTCTTGCCAGTGAGCCTACTACTCCTAGAAGATTGGTTGTTATTGTCAATGTACTAAAAAAAGATGTTTTGTCAATGGAGTTTACATCGAATATTTCAATAGTGATGTGCTATATCTTTATTTTATATATGTCAGGTTCATATTATATTAGTGTGTGACATATTTGTTTTTTCATGTGGCGCATCGAAATTTCACGTGGTTGGCAGAATAATTATACTGTGGCCTAATAGTCTGGCAATATTAGCACCTCTGATCATAGCAAGAATTTAGTCAACATTATAAACGCCCCGTCGGTGATTGTGGACATGCATGCAAGCGTGTGTCCCATAATCATTATTTTGTTAGGACAAAGATTTTATTCATTTAATTATTTGATACCAACAATTATATATCAATGTTATGCTCATTTCCTTCGCTGTATTTTAGTGCCAGCTATTAATACCGAGCATCTGATATTAAACATGATTATTTAGATCATTTTTGGTTATTTAGCATTACAACAAAATTTTAGACATTTAAATTATTTTATTATTATTTTATTGTTTATTGTAAAATATTCTATTTTGGTCAAAATTGAGTCTACACTTGGGAACCCGGCGACACTTGTGAGCTTCACATGCTTGTTAGGCTAGAAGTGCCCACTTTGGTCTTCTGTCGGAGACAAAGATCAGGAGGGGAAAAGTGAGCAATTTAGCATCGAGGCTTTGTTTCGAAGGGTGCTATCATGTCAGTAGTGATGGGTTGAGTGGGGGGCTGGCCCTATTTTAGTCGAAAGAGGTGCATGTCACACCAACCACCTTTTCAGACCAGCTCATTGAGGTCAAAGATGGGAACATTAGCGAAGATAATAAGGTTTGGAGGTGCACTAGGTTTTATGCGAAAGCAAAAAAGAAGCGAGTGAGCTAGCAACTAGGAGCAGTTACGGTGGCTAAAAACTCAGAGTGATTTACTATGGCTATGCGGAAGAGATTTCAGGGAAATTTTAGATAACTATGAGTATTTTGCTGCTAAGACTGCCGTGAGTGGAAGATGGGGGATTTGGGAATGCACTGATTTATGTGAATTGCAAGATCTAGGTTTCAGTGTGTGCCTTTCACTTGTGATAACATGCAAGAACGGAATGCAAATGTCAAAGTTCAACTTCGATCGGTTTTGCAAATCAACCTATGAGTTTGTTGGGGAACGCATAGCTTAAGCCAGGGAAAATCAAAAAATTCAACTGCGTTCATCCTAGGAACCGTGCAATTAATCGACCATAGAACCATGAATTACCACTCAACGAGCAGTGTAGCAGAAGACTGTTGATGTTGCATCTCATTGCCGTTGTAGTCGTGCTACCCCTCGTCACCATCCCGCGTATAGCTCCTCGTAGATCCCATGAATGGTTCGTCCAAGCGCCTCAGGTGCAACGCCTCCTAAGTACCCACACGTCCAAGGACTAGAACATAACTCGTCGGGTTGCTAACTCTGAAGGCGCGATCTGGATGGAGAAAGTGTGGCAGCTAGGGTTTGTGTCTCACTGAACCATTTGCATAACCCTAATGTTCCCACCTCTCACATATATAGACATCTTAATATGCTTCTACCTTAGAGGCCCATTAGCACAATAGACCCGGTAGGAGACGGATCACATCCAAACTCCGTTCCAAGCCCCTTAAGTGTGGGACCCTATAGGCTCGCAGATACTTGGACATGATTGTATAGCTAATTGACCAATTATCTGTAGCAGCCTCTAGGAAGACGTTCCGAGCCCCCCCCCCCCCCCCCCCCATGATGGTGTCCTGTACGGGGGGTACTGTGAGCCACTGGAAATTGGCCCTGGTAGGCCGGCTATGGGCCTGTAGTGCTACCTGGTCCAAGCATGTCATCCGCTTGTTGGCCTTGATGGAGTCAAGTCTAATAGATCATGGGTATGGGGTCTCGAGCTGGTATTCTTGGCACAATGGTAATAGAGACACAGGTTTTAACCAGGTTTAGGTTCTGTCGAAGAGATAATACCATACGTCCTACTTTGTTTATATTGATATGATTGGGTATAGAGTACAGGAAGATCTACCTCGAGATCGTGTGTGTATGAGAGTTGTCGTCTATGGTCTTCACCTCTTAGCTTATATAGGCATTAGGGGGTGCCTAGGGTTTACAAATGTTAATTACATCTAAGGGTAAACATGACGATGACAACCTCTAAGTCTTGGAGTATGTGCCAAGTCTTCGGAATCCTCCATCTTGGTGCTCCTGGGCCCGACAATCATGGCCCATCGGTTAATGATCTTGGGGGCGGGGAGTTCTCGGCTAGAACCATATGGCTGGGAGTCAATGTGGCTAGCATCCCAAAGTCTAGGACATCATCATTAGCCCCTAAACCGGTCCTCAAGTCGAGGATGTTCCTTGTTCCTTCCGGGCTGCCCCTTGTCTTCGGTCATCGGTCTTGCAAGCTGGTTCAAGAAATCCTTGATCTATTTTTTCCAACATAGTCAAACTCTGGCCAAAGAGTGGTATACCTCAGGCATCCAAGGAGCCCCTCTCAATATTCATCTTTTAATGGGACTTTTATCTTCCACAAACAACACTTCGGATTTGAGGTCCATTCCCGCGCAGAGCTGCCTTGACAGTGAAGTCTTCCGGCATTCTAACAAGGATGGCGATCCAGACCTACTCTGATAGCCATGACCAACCCAAATCATCACCCGCGCCATGGAGCCATTTTGACACTTTAGATAAATAATAACATGCAAGCGCGATTCGAGATCGCTACCATTGGCATGTCTAGTCAATAAAGGGACTGTGCTCCGTATTTGTAGCAGAACTATTAAAAGACCTCTTGATTCATGCGGCGCTTAATGCACATCACATGGGGAACATGCAAAATTACTCCCATGTGACATGCTTAATCTATGTTCTTACTTGCCCATAAAAGGATGAAAAGTGAGTGAGACTTGGCTTTACTCTTCTAATCTCGCTCTCGCCTTCGTGATCCTTGAGCTCCGGTGCCCAAAAAACCAGAGCCTTAGAAAAGGCTTCCAGTTTCCTCTCCCCCCTTCCATCTTCAAGAGACGGCCGAAGAAGGTGCTCACGCTATGGTGGAGAAGTCTTCAAAGGGAGGCCGTCTAGCGGGTCGCCACATGGCAACCGGAGAAGGCCAAAAGGACATGAGCATGAGGGGGATATGTTACCCCTCCACCACCAAGGAGGACATCATCGCGCTCCAGGACGCCAGGAACATCCCGTCGCCCGAGGTCACCAAAGCCCGTTCTCCTCTCGTCAAAGTGTTGTTGGGTTGATCCTCCGTCAGGGTTCTCGAGCCCCACGCTGACGAGAGCGTCGTCTTCTTTTCTCTCACCTTCTCTGGGGTTTGGGATTTCCTATCAACCCCTTTCTCTAAGGCCTCGCCTGTTTTTGTGGTCTTCAACTACACCATCTTTCCCCCAACTCCATTCTTCACATCACCTACTACATTACGTTCTGCGAGTCATTTCTCTGCATCGAGCCCCACTTCGGACTGTAGCTCAAGCTTTTCCGCGTCAACATGCAGACCAATGGCAATAAGGCCACGAAGTGCGGGGCCACCATGATAAGTGATGACCTTCTAGTGCACAGGGCTATGTAGAAATTTCGTGATAGGTAAGATTTGTCAATCCCACAAGGAGAGAATAGGATGGCACCACAATCCCTACAATTGTGTTGTCACATAAAACAACTACACACACACACACACCCAAACCGGAGTTTGGAAATAGTTCACTTAAGTAGGTTGCTAGGAAATGGAAAAAGGGAGAACTAAACTAAGTAATAGAGAGAACGGAAAATAAATACCAAACTAAATAGAGGAAATAAACTATGAGAAGTATGTGATATTTTAGATGAGATTTATGGCATCTAGGTACGGCCTCATTTGGCTCCGACCACGGAATGGATTTCAGCTTTATGACTATGGCACGTGATGGCTAGGTCAGTACCTGCATTGAAGGATATAGTGGTCTAGATCCGGTGGGCGATCCCCCACATAATGTTATCTCAAGGCACACTACATTGATATAACTCATTCGTCCTACTTCTTGTCCCATACCCACATCGGCTAACATGAATATATTAAGGTCACGAGGACCGGACGAAGGAAATAATTTCTATGGACATCCGTGACTCCTAGAATAATTGTGTTCCCCTCAAGATATTTGCACCTGTCACATCACAGATCTATCAGTTTGCACAACCATCTATCTACTTCATGTTTGGCCTGCGGAGGTGGATGTCTCCAACTACGCCGGTGGAAAGAACATCTCGAATCACTAAATCACCAATGGTAAATAAGCAACACACATAATTAGACAGCACATATGAAATAACCACTTACTAATCCACTGCCCCATAGCCAAAATTTACTCAAATAACATCACATAAAAGGGGTTCAAGTGGTGTTACAACCCATCACGAAGACCGTGATGGAGGAGGAAGAAGGGAGGATGATGGTGGTGATGGCAGCAACGCGGTGGATGATGGTGATGGTGGCGCGGCGGTGGCGGCCCATGGGCGCACCCCGCCCACGGCGGCTCCCATTGATCTCCTTCAAGGTTGCAACTATGCTGGTGTATGGACGGTGACTGGATGTGGAGATGAGACGATGAATGACGGATGATGATTGCATCTAGTGTTGATGGTGTATATATAAGAGTTCTCCTGTAGTGCCCTTCGTTGATGTAGCATCTCTCCTTCGATGCAAGGGCTGTAAGTGAGCCTAGTCATCTCCCAAAATATCCCTTGAAGGCCAACGTAGTCATAGGTATGAACAGGGGACGAAATCCACGAAGAATCCCGTCACGAGATGCATCTTTCGGTGAAGTTTGGGCTTCAATCTGATACCCAGCCACAGTCGCATGGAACATCGTCGTTGGCTCTGTCCTCTTCCGGTAAAACGACCATCATTTATTCATACAAATTTGGAATTCGGTGTTCTTGGGTGTGGTGGATTCATATGAATGGCGCCGATCCATTTTTGACTTTATATCTTGGTTCGGAGTAATTTAGAAAAGTGTTTTTTCACTCTTTGAAATGGCTAAGTTTGGGGGTCCTGGACGTGCACTGTTTGTACTCCTTTCATCGTGCTAAGTGCATGGGAAGTCGACATCACCTACCAGACAAACAAAGACAGAGAAAACTAATGGAACCCAACTAAGAATAATCATTATGCATTGCTCGCGGTCAAAGAGTAAAATCTAGAAATCATTCCTATGGAGATGTAATTGGCTCAATGGGACATGAATTTGATGCATGAAGATAATGTGCAAAAAATGAGCTGCAAAATGCGTAAAATATGGACCATCAACCTCCCCAAGCTTAAACCTTGCTCATCTTCGAGCAAAAAGATTGACTACCTATGCTCATTGTCGCTAACTCTAAGGTGGGCATTGAAAACCATGGTCCAAAATTGCATCCATATTTTTCGTGCAAGCTTGCAAAAGTTAGCTAGCATGAGAGTAATACCTGCAATCCTCTTAGTTACATTTCCATGGAGGTCAAGAAAGAGAATTTTTTTTGTGGAGCATAAATTCCCATTGCCGAAGGTTTAGAGAGATGTCAATATTATGTAAGGAACACATCAATGTTGGTCATAAAAAACAAATTATGCATCAACGATCGCTTCAAAAACACCAATCCAAGGTATACAAGGTACAGTAGCAAGATCATATGTCTGCCTTAATCAACCACTCAGCTACCTATGCAGAGCTGACCGCAAGCCTATGCCTACAATTAAGGGGAAAATAGGGCGATGATTGGGCATTGAAAGTCAAAAACAAAGAAAGTCTTGCATCAACGCAGCTGACCATTAGGCAATGGAGAAGGCCCTATGATCGATGTCAACGCATGAAGTAGGGATCGCCATGCAACTAGGATGTACATAGAGCTATGAATATGTGAAAGCACTCATGTGGACTAAGTGTATGTGCATCCAACTTGCTTGCTCATGAAGACCTCCAGCTTTTGAGGATGCTCACCATTGGAATACACGAGCCATGTCTTGTGATGTCAATTCCCCACTAGTATGAAACATGAAACTCATGAAACTTTCTACTTTACGCATGACGTGGTGCTACTTTGAAGCACTAGTGTATACTAAAAAGAATACTGATGTTGCTCCTTCTCTCTTTCTCGCTTTTTATTTTTCTTTTTTCTTTTTTATGGCACCTGCATGGTGCGTCTTTATTTGATCTCTCTTTCTCTTTCTCTCTCTCTCTCTCTCTCCCTCTCTCTATCTCGTAGAAGTAACACCTTAATGAGGAATGATACACTTTCTACCGACACACTTCAACTGGAGTAATCATAAATCAGAAACTCTATATGATGAATGCCTCTAGCAGTGTACCAGCGTGTGCAATGATCCGACGTAGCATAGGTATCAAAAAATGGATAAGCCATGAAAATGTCGAGCTAGCCATATTATGAACACGCAAGGCAAATGAAAAGCATGCCTCTAGTCATGTAATGTAAAATGATGGTAGTGCGAGGCGATATACTCAGAATGGCTATGAAAATGCCATGGCAGGTAGGTATGGGGTAGTTTTGAAGAGATGTTGGGTTTATGTGCAGCAGAACAATATAAAGTCCTCCCATGGGGATGTACCAGTGAAGCATATATGCACCAAGTCTCAATGTGAGAGTGGGCAGTGCATGGTACCAAAGAGGCTAGCAAAATAAGATAAAGAAAAGTGTAAAGGCTTTGAACTCGCATTAGTCATGGAGAACTCAAACAATACACAAGATTATCATGGTGTCATATTGCATAAGACTCAAAAGCTAAGATTATCACGGTGTATACTAAGTCATTGGTTCATTAGCAACAAGCCACCACTAGAGTCCCCAACTTCAGTTGTTAGGTGAAAGAAAGGTAACAGTTCAAAAGACTCCTTTATTGGTTTTTGATAAAAGAACATGGCAATGTCCTTCAGAGGCTAACAAGATTTCATCATGCTAGGTGAAACTAAAGCAAAGCAAACATGTCAAGACAGTGGGACACACAATTGAACAAAAACCCTATGATAATGAACATTCCATAAGACCCTACACATGAAAATATAATCTCCATAAGCTTAGAACTTTGCAATACCAAACTCGAGAAAAGCACGAAAGAAAAGAGAAAATGTGATTTTTAAAGGAGATTGGGGGAAGTGGTTACCTCCCCAAACTTAAGTTTAAGCAAGGGTTATACACTTTTACTGTTGAGGTTCAAATAATCTCTCCTTGGATGGACATGGACCATGCTTCTATGCTTTCCTTGCTGTGGACCGGTGATTACCTCCAATAAAACCTGTTGAAAACAAACTAAAAAGAAAATGAAATATGTTTGTGCTTTTTGGGGTTATAGATATATATTGCATCACAAAGGATTGTCAATACAAGTGATAAGAACATTTTCCTCATAAAGGTCGGTTCACCTGCCTAAGCACCACGGTCAAGTTGATAAACTATGTCCAAGATGTCACTCTAGATTTGCATGAAGTGTACGCGAGACAAAGCGTGAAGCAAAAGGTGCAGCTCCTATGTGCCTAATTAAAAAGAGGGTTCTCACTAAAGGTGAGAAACTTATTACTAAACAAATTTTATTTGAGCAAGGATCAATTTGGAAAATATTACCAGACACTTGAAGTTGAAACTTATTGAATGGAAGGGACCAAGTGGCTTGTAAGGATCTTCATTCGCTTGGTACCATACCATACACATCACCACATAATGTCCAAGTCCCTGCAAAAATAACCCATAAAATGAAAGGATCGATTCACTATACGGACGGAGTTCATATACTCAATCGGAAAATAAAATAAAAGCAAACATAGATCACTAAAGATTTGTTGGTCAAGGAGCTTCGAAGGTAATTAAATCAAATAAGCCAACAAATAATCGATTAGAAAATACCCCATCGACCTCAGATGGCAAAAATGATTTAAACGGGGGTATTATTGCCCTCGTATGAGCGCACATAGGGCCGGGTGCGGTCGTACGATGCGCCTTCTTTCGCTCTGGAAGTCCATGACCTACGTCACACTATCATACGAGCGCGCATATGAGTGTGTACGCTCGTACGGAACGTCATCTTGCGTTCTAGAGTTTTTGTTAGTCAGGGTAGACATCGGCCTTCCGGTACGAATGCGCGTACGAGCGTGAGCGCTTGCATGAAACGCCGTCTTGCGCTCTGGAGATGCTCCTGCGTGGCCACCAAGTCATACGACCGTGCATACGAAATGTGGTTACTGTATGACCTGTTGAAGATGTGCTTATTATTTCACAGTGTTCGTAAGTTATGATATACGTCCTCTACAAACCCAAGGGATGTCCACGTGATCAAGATTCGAAGGTAATTTCAAAGGGGTGCCAAAGTGTTCAGTTTGAGAGAGAGAAATGGTATAGTGTCATTTTATTTGACTATATATGTTTGAATATATGTATTATGCACCGTTTTACATTTACATATCAAATTGTGGATTTATTTTGGGTAGTTTTTGAAATTGAAGATAACAGCACAAATTTTTTATGTTAGTAACGTTTACCATGGAAGTACAAGCTGCGAGGAACCATATTGGCCGTGTTTGTGCTGAACCAAATGCTGCTGGTATCATTTATGTATTTTAAGATTTTAAGCCCAACTCTTGGTCTTTTGCCTTCCAGTTTGTATAAAAAATAATTCTTAGTGTTTAGTTAAGTCTTCATGAACACAACACAACAACTGAAAAAACCTAATTTAACAGAATATTTCAAACACAACATTTTTTTTAATGATAGTTTCGAAGGAGGCGGTCATCCGGTATCAGATTTGTATAGGTTTATAATATGCACCATTTTTACATTTACCTATCTAATTCAAACACGACAACTATATATAAAAAGGTTCTTCAAATTTAATTAAGCAACACATATATATACATGAAATTATGTAGCAGCATCTTGCATGCTGCTATAATGCATACATCTAGCGACGTTCCCATGATCAAGTACCAAGTGTTCTCAGAAGTCCATCAGAATGAAGTTTCTTCACGCGCTTTACACCAATATGACCCAAACGGCAGTGCCACAAATAAGTTGCACTATCATTATCAACTGTACATCTTTTGGCTTCAATACTATGAATATGTGTATCACTACTATCAAGATTTAGTAAAAATAGACCACTCATCAAGGGTGCATGACCATAAAAGATATTATTCATATAAATAGAACAACTATTATTCTCTGATTTAAATGAATAACCGTCTCGCATCAAACAAGATCCAGATCTTAATGTTCATACTCAACACTGGCACCAAATAACAATTATTTAGGTCTAAAACTAATCCCGAAGGTAGATATAGAGGTAGCGTGCCCACTGCGATCACATCGACTTTGGAACCATTTCCCACATGTATCGTCACCTCATCCTTAGCCAATCTTCGCTTAATCCGTAGCCCCTGTTTCGAGTTGCAAATGTTAGCAACTGAACCAGTATCAAATACCCAGGCACTACTGCGAGCATTAGTAAGGTACACATCAATAACATGTATATCAAATATACCTTTCACATTGCCATCCTTCTTCTCCGCCAAATATTTGGGCAGTTCTGCTTCCAGTGACCAATCCCTTTACAGTAGAAGCACTCAGTCTCAGGCTTAGGTCTAGACTTGGGTTTCTTCACTTGAGCAGCAACTGGCTTGATGCTCTTCTGAAAGTTCCCCTTCTTCCTTTTACCCTTTTTCTTGAAACTGGTGGTCTTGTTGACCATCAACACTTGATGCTCCTTCTTGATTTCTACCTCCGTAGCTTTTAGCATTGCGAAGAGCTTAGGAATCGTCTTATCCATCCCTTGCATATTATCGTTCATCACGAAGCTCTTGTACCTTGGTGGCAGTGATTGAAGAACTCTGTCAATGACACTATCATCAGGAAGATTAACTCCCAGCTGAGTCAAGTGGTTGTGGTACCCAGACATTCTGAGTATATGTTCACTGACAGAACTATTCTCCTCCATTTTGCAGTTGTAGAACTTATTGGAGACTTCATATCTCTCAATCCGGGCATTTGCATGAAATATTAACTTCAATTCCTAGAACATCTCATATGCTCCATGACGTTCAAAATGTCGTTGAAGTCCCAGTTCTAAGTCGTAAAGCATGGCATACTGAACTATCGAGTAGTCATCCGCTTTGCTCTGCCAGTTGTTCACAACATCCACTACAAGAAATATGTCAACTTGCGACTGATGACCCACAAGTATAGGGGGTCTATCATAGTCCTTTCGAAAAGTAAGAGTGTCGAACCCAACGAGGAGCAGAGGGAAATGATAAGAGGTTTCCAGCAAGGTATTCTCTGCAAGTACTGAAATAAGTGGTAACAGATAGTTTTATGATAGGATAATTTGTAACGAGCAACAAGTAACAAAAGTAAATAAAGTGTAGCAAGGTGGCCCAATCCTTTTTGTAGCAAAGGACAAGCCTGAACAAACTCTTATATAGAGAAAAGCGCTCCCGAGGAAACATGGGAATATCATCAAGTTAGTTTTCATCACGTTCATATGATTCGTGTTCGGTACTTTGATAATTTGGTATGTGGGTGGACCGGTGCTTGGGTACTTGATACGTCTCCAACGTATCTATAATTTTTGATTGCTCCATGCTATATTATCTAATGTTTTGGACATTATTGGGCTTTATTATCCACTTTTACATTATTTTTGGGACTAACCTATTAACCGGAGGCCCAGCCCAGAATTGCTGTTTTTGCCTATTTTAGGGTTTCGAAGCAAAGGAATATCAAACGGATTCCAAACGGAATGAAACCTTCGGGACCGTGATTTTCTAAACGAACAAGACCCAGGAGACTTGGACCCTACGTCAGGAAACAAAGGAGGAGGCCACGAGGTAGGGGGCGCGCCTACCCTCCCCCGGCGCGCCCTCCACCCTCGTGGGCCCCCTGTTCCTCCTATATATATACATACGTACCCCAAACGATCAGATACGGAGCCAAACCCTAATTCCACTACCGCAACTTTCTGTATCCACGAGATCCCATCTTGGCGCCTGTTCTGGAGCTCCGCCGGAGAGGGCATCGATCACGGAGGGCTTCTACATCATCACCATAGCCCCTCTGATGAAGTGTGAGTAGTTCACCTCAGACCTACGGGTCCATAGTTATTAGCTAGATGGCTTCTTCTCTCTTTTTGGATCTCAATACAATGTTCTCCCCCTCTCTTGTGGAGATCTATTCGATGTAATCTTCTTTTTGCGGTGTGTTTGTTGAGACCAATGAATTGTGGGTTTATGATCAAGTCTATCTATGAACAATATTTGAATCTTCTCTGAATTCTTTTATGTATGATTGGTTATCTTTGCATGTCTCTTCGAATTATCAGTTTGGTTTGGCCTACTAGATTGATCTTTCTTGCAATGGGAGAAGTGCTTAGCTTTGGGTTCAATCTTGCGGTGTCCTTTCCCAGTGACAGTAGGGGCAGCAAGGCACGTATTGTATTGTTGCCATCGAGGATAACAAGATGGGGTTTTCATCATATTGCATGAGTTTATCCCTCTACATCATGTCATCTTGCTTAAGGTGTTACTCTGTTTCCATGAACTTAATACTCTAGATGCATGCTGGATAGCGGTCGATGAGTGGAGTAATAGTAGTAGATGCAGGCAGGAGTCGGTCTACTTGTCTCGGACATGATGCCTATATACATGATCATACCTAGATATTCTCATAACTATGCTAAATTCTGTCAATTATTCAACAGTAATTCGTTCACCCACCGTAGAATACCTATGCTCTTGAGAGAAGCCACTAGTAAAACCTATGGCCCCCGGGTCTATCTTCATCATATTAATCTCCCAATACTTAGTTATTTCCTTTGCTTTTTTACTTTGCTTTTATTTTACTTTGCATCTTTATCATAAAAATACCAAAAATATTATCTTATCATATTTATCAGATCTCACTCTCGTAAGTGGCCGTGTAGGGATTGACAACCCCTTATCGCGTTGGTTGCGAGGATTTATTTGTTTTGTGCAGGTACGAGGGACTCGCGTGTAGCCTCCTACTGGATTGATACCTTGGTTCTCAAAAACTGAGGGAAATACTTACGCTACTTTGCTGCATCATCCCTTCCTCTTCGGGGAAAACCAACGCAGTGCTCAAAAGGTAACAAGAAGGATTTCTGGCGCCGTTGCCGGAGAAGTTCGCGCAAGTCAAGATTTGACTCCCGACAACGAGCCATTTTTGGCGCCGTTGCCGGGGAGTCTACGCAAAAGTCAATATACCAAGTACCCATCACAATCCTTATCTCCCGCACTCCATTATTTGTCATTTGCCTCTTGTTTTCCTCTCCCCCACTTCACCCTTAATGTTTTATTCGCCCTCTCTCTCTCTCTATCCTCTCCCTCTCCTTCTCTATTTGCTTCTTTTTTCCCGCTTGCTTTTTGTTTGCTTGTGTGTTAGTTTGCTTGCTTGTCTCGATGGCTCTTCCCCGATTTGGTGATCTTCACCTTAAAAGGTTAGAATAAATTGAAAACAACTTTAGGAGTTTTATGGTCTTGCAATTCGAGCATAATAGTTTCTTTAGAAACGAGCTTAAGGAACAAAGAAGTTTTATGAGTTTTATGAATAATTAAAGAGCTCGATGATATGTCTAAAGAATTTGATGGTTTAAGATCCCAAATTGCTCGTCTTGAGAAATTGACTGCTGATATTTCAGGTAACTAGTCTACCTTAGTTAATAGGATGGCCGCTAAACCGGATTTCTATGAAAATAAATATGAAGATCTAAAAGTTATTGATGTGTCCCCTATTAAGTCTTTGTTTTGCAATATGAATCTTGATAATGATGGGACTCAATATGATCCACCTTTACCTAGAAGGCGTTCCAAGAATTCGGAGTTTTTAGATCTTGATGCTAAAATTGATAAAAGTGGGATTGAAGAAATTAAAACCCTAGATGTTGCTAAACCCATTATTTTGGATTCCAAGGAATTTAATTATGAAAATTGCTCTTTTATTGATTGTATTTCCTTGTTACAATCCGTGCTAAATTCTCCTCACGCTTATAGTCAAAATAAAGCGTTCACTAAACATAGCGTTGATGCCTTGATGCAATCTTATGAAGGAAAACTTGAATTGGAAGTTTCTATCCCTAGAAAACTTTATGATTAGTGTGAACCAACTATTAAAATTAAAATTAAAGATCATGAGTTTTATGCTTTATGTGATTTGGGTGCTGGTGTTTCCACGATTCCAAAGACTTTGTGTGATTTGTTAGGTTTCCGTGATTTTGATGATTGCTCTCTAAACTTGCACCTTGTGGATTCCACTATTAAGAAACATATGGGAAGAATTAATGATGTTCTTATTGTTGCAAATAGGAATTACGTACTCATAGATTTTATTGTTCTTGACATAGATTACAATCCTTCATGTCCTATTATTCTTGGTAGACCTTTCCTTAGAACGATTGGTGCAATTATTGATATGAAGGAAGGAAATATTAGATTCCAATTTCCATTAAGGAAAGGCATGGAACACTTTCCTAGAAATAAAATTAAATTAACTTATGAATCTATTATGAGAGCCACTTATGGATTGCCTACCAAATATGGCAATACCTAGATCTATCCTTGCTTTTTATGCCTAGCTAGGGGCGTTAAACGATAGCGCTTGTTGGGAGGCAACCCAATTTTATTTTTATTCCTTGCTTTTTGCTCCTTTTTAGTAATAAATAATTTATCTAGCCTCTATTTAGGTTGTGTTTTTTGTGTTTAATTAGTGTTTGTGCCAAGTAGAACCGTTGGGAAGACTTGGGGAAAGTCTTGATATCTTGCTGTAAAGAACAGAAACTTTAGCGCTCACGAGAACTGCTGCCGTTTTTATTTGGAAAGTGCTATTTAGGTAATTATTTTTTCATCTGATTAATACATAAATTACTCACGTCCGAAAATTTATTTTAGAATTTTTGGGGTTACAGATCTTCCGCTAGCTACAGATTACTACAGACTATTCTGTTTTTGACAGATTCTGTTTTTCATGTGTTGTTTGCTTATTTTGACAGGCTAGTAAAATAGTTTATAAACCATAGAGAAGTTGGAATACAGTAGTTTTAACACCAATATAAATAAATAATGAGTTCATTACAGTACCTTGAAGTGGTCTTTTGTTTGCTTTCGCTAACGGAGCTCACGAGATTTTCTACTTTGAGTTTTGTGTTGTGAAGTTTTCAAGTTTTGGGTAAAGATTTGATGGATTATGGAACAAGGAGTGGCAAGAACCTAAGCTTGGGGATTCCCATGGCACCCCCAAGATAATCTAAGGACACCTAAAAGCCAAAGCTTGGGGATGCCCCGGAAGGCATCCCCTCTTTTCGTCTACTTCTATCGGTAACTTTACTTGGAGTTATATTTTTATTCACCACATGATATGTGTTTTGCTTGGAGCGTCTTGTATGATTTAAGTCTTTGCTTTTTTAGTTTACCACAATAATCCTTTCTGTACACACCTTTTAAAAGAGCCATACATGATTTGGAATTTGTTAGAATACTCTTTGTTCTTCGCTTATATCTTTTGAGTTATATAGTTTTGCTCTAGCACTTCACTTATATCTTTTAGAGCACGGTGGTGGATTTGTTTTATAGAAACTATTGATCTCTCATGCTTCACTTAGATTATTTTGAGAGTCTTAAATAGCATGGTAGTTTGCTTAAATAATCCTAATATGCTAGGTATTCAAGATTAGTAAAAAAATTCCTATGAATGTTTTGAATACTAAGAGAAGTTTGATGCTTGATGATTGTTTTGAGATATGGAGGTAATAATATCAAAGTCGTGCTAGTTGAGTAGTTGTGAATTTGAGAAGTGCTTGTGATGAAGTCTGCAAGTCCCGTAGCATGCACGTATGGTAAACGTTATGTAACAAATTTGAAACATGACGTCTTATTTGATTGTCTTCCTTATGAGTGGCGGTCGGGGACGAGCGATGGTCTTTTCCTACCAATCTATACCCCTAGGAGCATGCGCGTAGTGCCGAGGTTTTTGATGACTTGTAGATTTTTGCAATAAGTATGTGAGTTCTTTATGACTAATGTTGAGTCCATGGATTATACGCACTCTCATGCTTCCATCAATGCTAGCCTCTTCGGTACCGTGCATTGCCCTTTCTCACATTGAGAGTTGGTGCAAACTTCGCCGGTGCATCCAAACCTGATGATATGATACGCTCTTTCACACATAAACCTCCTTATATCTTCCTCAAAACAGCCACCATACCTACCTATTATGGCATTTCCATAGCCATTCCGAGATATATTGCCATGCAACTTTCCACCATTCCGTTTATCATGACACATTCATCATTGTCATATTTCTTAACATGATCATGTAGTCGACATACTATTTGTGGCAAAGCCACCGTTCATAATTCTTTCATACATGTCACTCTTGGTTCATTGCATATCCCGGTACACCGCCGGAGGCATTCATATAGAGTCATCTTTTGTTCTAGCATCGAGTTGTAATCATTGAGTTGTAAATAAATAGAAGTGTGATGATCATCATTTTCTAGAGCATTGTCCCAAGTGAGGAAATAAAAAAATAAGAGAGGCCATATAAAAAAGAGAAAGGCCCAAAAAAATGAGAGAAAAAGAGAGAAGGGACAATGTTACTATCCTTTGCCACACTTGTGCTTCAAAGTAGCACCATAATCTTCATGATAGAGAGTCTTTTGTTTTGTCACTTTCATATACTAGTGGGAATTTTCGTTATAGAACTTGGCTTGTATATTCCAACAATGGGCCTCCTCAAGTGCACTAGGTCTTCGTGAGCAAGAAAGTTGGATGCACACCCACTTAGTTTCTTTTGTTGAGCTTTCATACATTTATAGCTCTAGTGCATCCATTGCATGGCAATCCCTACTCCTTGCATTAATATCAATCGGTGGGCATCTCCACAGCCCATTGATTAGCCTCGTTGATGTGAGACTTTCTCCCTTTTTGTCTTCTCCACATAACCCCCATCATCATATTCTATTCCACCCATAGTGCTATGTCCATGGCTCGCGCTCATATATTGCGTGAAAGTTTATAGGTTTGAGATTGCTAAGGTAAGAAACAATTGCTTGGCTCGTCATCGGGGTTGTGCATTATGAGAGCATTCTTGTGTTACAAAAATGGAGCATGACTAAACTATATGATTTTGTAGGGATGAACTTTCTTTGGCCATGTTATTTTGAGAAGACATAATTGCTTTGTTAGTATGCTTGAAGTATTATTATTTTTATGTCAATATGAACTTTGGTCTTGAATCTTTCAGATCTGAATATTCATGCCATTATTAAGAAGAATTACATTAAAATTATGCCAAGTAGCACTCTGCATCAAAAATTCTGTTTTTATCATTTACCAACTCGAGGACGAGCAGGAATTACGCTTTGGGATGCTTGATACGCCTCTAACGTATCTATAATTTTTGATTGCTCCATGCTATATTATCTACTGTTTTGGACATTATTGGGCTTTATTATCCACTTTTATATTAGTTTTGGGACTAACCTATTAACCGGAGGCCCATCCCAGAATTGTTGTTTTTGCCTATTTTAGGGTTTCGAAGAAAAGGAATATCAAACGGAGTCCAAACGGAATGAAACCTTTGGGAACGTGATTTTCTCAATGAACAAGACCCAGGAGACTTGGACCCTACGTCAAGAAACAAAGGAGGAGGCGACGAGGTAGGGGGCACGCCTACCCCCCCCCCCCCCAGGCACGCCCTCCACCCTCGTGGGCCCCCTGTTGCTCCACCGACATACTCCTTCCACCTATATATATACCTACGTACCCCCAAACGATCAGATACGGAGCCAAAACCCTAATTCCACTTCCGCAACTTTCTGTATCCACGAGATTCCATCTTGGGGCCTGTTCCGGAGCTCCGCCGGAGAGGGCATCGATCACGGAGGGCTTCTACATCATCACCATAGCCCCTCCGATGAAGTGTGAGTAGTTCACCTTAGACCTACGGGTCTATAGTTATTAGCTAGATGGCTTCTTCTCTCTTTTTGGATCTCAATACAATGTTCTCCCCCTCTCTTGTGGAGATCTATTCGATGTAATCTTCTTTTTGCAGTGTGTTTGTTGAGACCGATGAATTGTGGGTTTATGATCAAGTCTATCTATGAACAATATTTGAATCTTCTCTGAATTATTTTACGTATGATTGGTCATCTTTGAAAGTCTCTTCGAATTATCAGTTTGGTTTGGCCTACTAGATTGATCTTTCTTGCAATGGGTCAAGTGCTTAGCTTTGGGTTCAATATTGCGGTGTCCTTTCCCAGTGATAGTAGGGGCAGCAAGGCACGTATTGTATTGTTGCCATCGAGGATAACAAGATGGGGTTTTCATCATATTGCATGAGTTTGTCCCTCTACATCATGTCATCTTGCTTAAGGCGTTACTCTGTTTCCATGAACTTAATACTCTAGATGCATGCTGGATAGCGGTCGATGAGTGGAGTAATAGTAGTAGATGCAGGCAGGAGTCAGTCTACTTGTCTCGGATGTGATTCCTATATACATGATGATACCTGGATATTCTCATAACTATGCTCAGTTTTGTCAATTGCTCAACAGTAATTCGTTCACCCACCGTAGAATACCTATGCCCCCGGGTCTATCTTCATCATATTAATCTCCCAATACTTAGTTATTTCCTTTGCCTTTTACGTTGCTTTTATTTTACTTTGCATCTTTATCATAAAAATACCAAAAATATTATCTTATCATATCTATCAGATCTCACTCTTGTAAGTGGCCGTGTAGGGATTGACAACCCCTTATCGCGTTGGTTGCGAGGATTTATTTGTTTTGTGCAGGTACGAGGGACTCGGGCGTAGCCTCCTACTAGATTGATACCTTGGTTCTGAAAAACTGAGGGAAATACTTACGTTACTTTGCTGCATCATCCCTTCCACTTCGGGGAAAACCAACGCAGTGCTCAAGAGGTAGCAGTATTGCCCTTACTTGGACAAGCATCCCACTTATGATTAATCTCTATAGCAAGCATCCGCAACTTCAACAAAAGTATTAAGGTAAACCTAACCATAGCATGAAACATATGGATCCAAATCAGCCCCTTACGAAGCAACGCATAAACTAGGGTTTAAGCTTCTGTCACTCTAGCAACCCATCATCTACTTATTACTTCCCAATGCCTTCCTCTAGGCCCAAATAATGGTGAAGTGTTATGTAGTCAACGTTCACATAACACCACTAGAGGAGAGACAACATACATCTCATCAAAATATCGAACAGATACCAAATTCACATGACTACTAATAGCAAGACTTCTCCCATGTCCTCAGGAACAAACGTAACTACTCACAAAGCATAATCATGTAGATAATCAGAGGGGTATTAATATGCATATAGGATCTGAACATATGATCTTCCACCAAATAAACCAACTAGCATCAACTACAGGGAGTAATTAACACTACTAGAACCTACTAGTACCAATCCCGGACTTGGAGACAAGAATTGGATACAAGAGATGAACTAGGGTTTTGAGAGGAGATGGTGCTGGTGAAGTTGTTGATGGAGATTGCCCTCTCCCGATGAGAGGAGCGTTGGTGATGACGATGGCGATGATTTCCCCCTCCCGGAGGGAAGTTTTCCCAGTAGAACAACTCTGCCGGAGCCCTAGATTGGATCCACCTCGTGGCGGCGGAGTTTCGTCCGAGGAGATGGCTTATGATTTTTTCCTCATCGAAATACTCCATATAGCAGAAGATGGCCATCGGAGGGCCACCAGGGGGCCCATGATGTAGGGGGACGCGCCCAGGGGGGTAGGGAGCGCCCCTCACCCTCGTGGGCGGGGTGTGCCCCCCCTGGTGAACTTCTTGCGCTCAGTATTTTTATATATTATGAAAACATCTTCCGTGAAGTTTCAGGACTTTTGGAGCTGTGCAGAATAGGTCTCTAATATTTGCTCCTTTTCCAGCCCAGAATCCCAGCTGCCGGCATTCTCCCTCTTTATGTAAACCTTGTAAAATAAGAGAGAATAGGCATAAGTATTGTGACATAATGTGTAATAACAGACCATAATGCAATAAATATCGATATAAAAGCATGATGCAAAATGGACGTATCAACTCCCCCAAGCTTAGACCTCGCTTGTCCTCAAGCGAAAGCCGAAATCGAAAAATATGTCCACATGTTTAGAGATAGAGGTGTCGATAAAAATAAAATACGGACATATCATGATCGTTCTTAGAACAACAACTTATATAATTCTTGTCATATCATCTCTTATGCTAGAGTAATAATTCAGTCACAATTTCAAGTATGAATCGTAAACTTCATTGAAAACTAACAAACTATAATCTCAGTTATTGGAGCAATTGCAATTTATCATAACATAGGAAAGAGTCAATGTATAAGAGCTTTTCAGCAAGTCCACATACTCAACTATCATATAGTCTTTCACAATTGCTGACACTCACGCAATACTTATGGGTATGGAGTTTTAATCGGACACAGAGAAAGATAGGGGCTTATAGTTTTGCACTACTAGGAAAAGGCTTATACATAGAAGTTTACCAGTAGCGTGTATTATGGACCCCACGCTACTGATAGTTACCAGTAGCGTCTGTTACAAAGCGCACTACTGGTACAACATAGTAGCAGCGTTGGTTTTCGGAAGCCACGCTACTGGTAAGTTTGCCACAGCACACCACCCGACCAAAAAATATTAGCAGCGTTTGTTGTCTAACAGACGCTACTATTAAGAAAGTAGCGGTAGCGCCTGTGCACCTAGACACGCTACTGATATTTCTTATATGGGTAAACTTATACCAGTAGCGTTGTTTTTGTACAAGCGCTATAGCTAGTTTTACGTACCAGTAGATATTTTGGCTGGCACTGATAGCAGTAGCGTGCTTTGGCACCCCGCGCTACTGCTATGGTCTCCATCCACCTACCACCTTTCACCTCCCTCCTCCCCTTTCTTCTTCCTCTCCCCCTTCCTTTCTCCCCCTTTCCTTGCACCTTGCTTGTTCCATTCAATGCTCCCCCTCCACCACCCCTCCATTAGAGCCCTCCCTCCCCCTCTTCTTTGCCCTCCACCACCCCCCTCTTCTTTGCCCTCCACCACCCCCTCCATTAGAGCCATCTTCTTTGCCCTCCACCACCCCCTCTTCTTTGTGCCCTCCACCACCACCCCCTCCATTAATGCCCTCCACCCCCTTCCATTAATGCCTTCCCTCTCCTCTCCCACTATCTCCCTAGCTCTCTCTCTCTCTCTCTCTCCCTAGCTAGCTAGTTAGAGCTATATATCTAGAGATACTAAGGATATCCGTTTCAACACATAGGTGAGCAAAAAAAGGTGTTTGTGTGGATAGGATCGCAACTATATATATGGGCGATATGAGAATATATATATATATATATACCGATTTGTGTGTGGCATAATTTGAGTTTCCTACATTGTGTATTTGATGAAATAATGTGGGTGACATGAGTTGCCTATGTTTTGCCGAAATGTCGATTCAATTCCGTTTCGGCGAATTTTGGTCAAACTCAATATGTCCTATGTTTAGGGAAGGTCATGCTGAATTTTTGTATGAATTTGATCCATGCATGCATATATACGTGGTTATAATATTTGCTCCGCGCGCAGGTGATCATGAAGGTCAATGGAAGGATGGTGGAAAGATACTGGCAATCCGCTGTGGATGACATGTATGTAAAAATACTGAAGGATGTTTTATGTCTGTGTCAAAAATGCAAAGGAATTGTCAGGCTCGACCCCTTTGAGGGTGGCACATTCAAGGCGCACCTGCTCATGCATGGTTTCATGCATGGCCATACTCGGTGGATAAGTGAAGATGATGATGATGATGATGATGATGATGAGGACGTCGACAGGGCAGGAAATAACGACATGGGGCCACCAGATGAATAGATGACAGATTATGTGCCCGAAGAGGAAGACGGCCTCGGAAATGTCGATGGCGAAGAGGCAGTTCAAGGCGGAGAAGACGTGGACACGCCACCGTCTTCATCGCTACTAAGTTCAGCCATGCGGGACCCGCATGTTCGAGACCTGCTTCGCAAGAAGACGACTAGCGACAGAGCTGCTTCTAGAGAGGAGGCCAAACTGGCGCAACTGGAGGTAGACTCGATGACTCCTTTGTATGATGGTTGCAATAATCCCGAGGTGACCCGCTTGAGTTTCACACTAGAACTTCTAAAGATGAAGGCAAAAAACAAATGGACAGATACAAGCCTGGATGAGCTTCTGAAGTACCTAAAGAAGGTTCTTCCCGCGGGAAGCCTGTGTCCTACTAGTGTCGAGGAGGCAAAGAAAATCGTGTGCTGTCAGGACCCCGATTCCAAGTCACATCGATCTAGCCGGTAACACCTCATATCACTTTACGGCCTCACGCACGGTGTTCCCACGGGTGTCGCCTTACCATGGCCCGGGACCGTTTTTGCCTTTTGGCTCACGTATATGATAGTGTTGCTAGCATCCATATGACAGAGAACCCGGGCTGACATGACTAGTCGTGAACCCAAAGTGGCACGAACTTACGGGGATAGGCATACATGAATCAACATCGAGCATGTCGGTCAGCAGCGTGCGAATCCGGGCTGTAGCACTAGGCTAACAGGACTCCGGTGAACCGGGCTGTAGCAGGCTAGGCAGGACTCCGGATGTCACCGTGTGACATTTCCCCGACGGGACAGAAACAGGAACGAAGTGAATCACATGCCGGCCAGTCAACTGTTCCGGAGAAGTAGTGCTGGGCTAGCAGGACTCCGGTGAACCGGGCTGTAGCGGACTACTATGGCTCATGGATGCACAAGACTACATTTCCCCATAAGAGAGGCTACCAAGGATAAACAACTAGGTTGCCGGATCCCACACATACATTTCAATCATACACACAATATGCTCGATATGTGTAAATACAACATGGCATCACAACAAAACTCTACGACTCAAAGTATTTATTCATTAGGCTCCGAAGAGCCAGATAATACAAACATGGGTCTCTTGACCCAACATTCAGAGCATACAAGTCAAAGCACATGCAGAAGCTTAACATGTCTGAGTATAGACTTCTACAAATGAAAAAGGTTGAGAAGCTTGACTATCTACCAGATCCTGCCGAGGGCACAAGATCGTAGCTGAGGTATCAAGCTAAACGTCGAAGTCCACACGGAACTACTAGCGAGACTGACGTCTCTTTGCAAAAACATAAAATAAGAAAACGTGAGTACAAATGTACCCAGCAAGACTTACATCAGAACTAACTACATATGCATCGGTATCAATAAAGGGGTTGGTGGAGTTTGACTGCAGCTAGCCAGCTTTGACTCAGTGGCTATCCTGAACTACGACTGCAAGTAACTCTTTTGAGGTGGCGCACACGAGTCCACATATTCACCATACCAATACACCACTATGGATCCGCTCCCGTCTCCCTACGAGAGCGCCATCCATAGCACTCACGCTTATCTTGTGAGTTTTAGAGTATCCACTGTCACTTGTCTATGAACTATGCAAGGGGTCCAAGTTTCTATATCCGAGGAATCCAGCTATTCGAATAGATAATGATAACCCTGTGAGGGTGTACTTCACACATGCTCTCGCCACTTATCGCCCTGTACACGTCATGTACCTCGGCAACCTTCAAGCGGAAGCCGGGCGAGGGTGTCGGCCACGACCTGACTAACCGACAAGTCTCTAGTCTAGGTTTATCGCCTATTTGGGTTCCATCTGCAAGGAGATCCGGCCGGGGTGTCGCTCACGGCCCTAAACGATGTGAGCAGGGTTCCCAAGCCCACCATCCGGGTGCCACTTGAAACACCGTGCCACTGTGCCTAGTCTGTCCCAAGCCCACCTGTACCGGGTGCCACTTGGTAGACTACTAACACTACCTACAAACACCAGAAACTAATTGCAACTCATGGGCAAAGATCGAGTTGATTAATAAGCCGAGAGGGGCCGAGTTACCGGAACCCAATGTGTGGTAGTAACTGTTCATGGATCACAAACATAGAACTCAGTTCCTGAGGACGGCTGTAATGAGACGACCCACCATGTACTCCTACATGGCCTCTCACTGCTACCTTTACCAAATCGTGTTCACACATTTAGCTCACACACAGTAGGACATTCAGACCTGACTCAACTCTAAGCAGTAGTAGGCATGACAAACAAGCATGAATGAGTAGGCACATCAGGGCTCAAACAACTCCTACTCATGCTAGTGGGTTTCATCTATTTACTGTGGCAATGACAGGTCATGCAGAGGAAAGGGGTTCAGCTACCGCAGCATGTAACAATTGAAACGGTGTTATACTAATGCAGTAAAAGAGATCAGGAGCGAGAGAGTGGGATTGTATCGGAATGAACAAGGGGGTTTTGCTTGCCTGGCACTTCTAAAGATATTATAGCTCTTCATCGGTGTCACCGAACTCATCGTCGAGATACGCCTACCGAGAGGGGACAAGCACCGGCAATAGAGAAGAACACAATCAATGCAAATGCGACAATATGATGCATGATCATGGCATGTATATGTGATGTTGTTTGTGCTAATGCAAACAGCAACAAGTTCAATGGAGCTCATTTGAATCAAGGATTCAAATGCAGCTCCAAGCTTAAGCATTTTAAATGCCCTTTATGTGTTTTCATCTATACAGCAGGTTTAGGTTTGTTTGTCATGCATGAAACTAGTACAGATGGATAGATTGTATTTTTATGATAATTTTTCATATATAAATTATTCCATTTGGAGTTATGGTTGAATTTCTATGATTTTTTGAAGTTTTGGGCATTTTCTGAAAATAATAAATCGTTTAAGACTTATTTAAATTCCAGACAGGAATTATTGCATCAGCATGGCCTCACAGTGACGTCAGCAGGTCAACGGCTCGGTCCAGGTCAAACCTGACGTGTGGGGTCCACACGTCAGTGACACTGTTAACTAACAAGGTTAATTAAAATTAAACTAAACCTAATCTAGTTTAGTTAAGGCCTGGGCCCACATGTGAGAGGCTAATTAAACTAACTAAATAAATTAACAATAACCTGGGTTAATTAGCAGGGCTGGCCCACATGTCAGTGACCCAGGGTGGTCAAACCCTGTTCAGACGGGGTCAAACCTCCGGGTCAACTCGCCGGAGTTGACCCGCGACTCGTCGCCGGCGAAGCCCGAGACAGCGGAGGGGCTCGGGATTCCTCCTCCGGCGACCAAATGGCCGGCGGAGGGCATCTACGTGGAGCTGGGACTCGCCGCATCCATTTGTGCAAACGGCAGGGGCTGAGGTGGCCCGAGCTCGCCGGAGGAAAGCTCGCAGCGGTGGCCGGAGTTCGGGCGCAGACGGTGTCGATGCTACGGTGCACAAGAGGACCCTAAGGTATTCGGTCTTTATGGTGTAAACCGGGCCTAAATAGAGCCCTTTGTAAGAAGCCCCTGGTGTCCAGGTACGTGCATTGTTTTGACGTGGCCACATGCCAAGATGTCAGCATCCTTCTCAATTGTACTGAGAATCCGAGGGATGTGTATCAACAAGAGATAGTAAAAAAGGTTGACGCAGGGTCTTAATCTAAAAAGAATCCTTGGAACGGGTCCCTGCTGCACGTCTGCGCCTGTGTCTCCGTTGTGCCATATCCTAGATGGGTGTAACACGATTGTCATCTGTAAAAGAGAGGAACTCAGGTGAAAAGTTGTCGTGCAAAAAGGTGGGTTTAAAGAAACCATTTACAGTTCAAGATGAGTAAAAATTTCCACTTGTGTGCGCGCGTTGAGCCCCTTGTATTTGTAATAGGGGTGTGGCCATCAAACCTGTATGAATTACATATAGCTACGCCGGACTCGTCTAGCCATGTCCATGGTCTTGTTGACCTATCGAATGCTTTAGTTGGTGAGGCCGTTTCAGTGTGCGGCTGCCAAGGCAGCCGCACTCTCTTTGGCGCGCAGGGATCGCTCAATATTTCCATTTGCTTTAATGATGCCACGTGGACCGGGCATCTTAAGTGTGAGGGAAGCGTAATGCGGTATTGCATTAAAGCGAGCGAAAGCTTCACGTCCAAGTAGTGCTTGATAGCCACCTTGGAACGGAGCAATGTGGAAGGTTAAATTTTCACTACGGAAGTTATCGGGGAAGCCGAATATAACCTCTAGTAGCAGGGAGCCTGAGCAATGAGCCCTGGGCCTGGCGTTACTCCTCTAAAGGTAGTATTGCTGCGGCCAATTTTCGTTGGGTCTATCCCCATTTTGCGGATTGTGTCCTGATATATCAGGTTTAAGCTGCTGCCACCATCCATCAGGACTCATGTGAAGTGGTATCCATCAATTATTAGATCTAATACCAAGGCAGCCCATCCTGCACTTCGGATACTTGCTGAGTAATACTGATGGTCGAAGGTGATCGGTAGAGACGGCAAGTGGCAGAATTCCTTGGTGATAGGCCCTTGGGCATGTTTGTCTGGGAGTGCTGCTTTGCTTCTCCCCTTTATCACGTGTAACACGTTTACTATTTTGACTTCTGGTGGAAATTTCTTCTGTTCCCCAGTGTTTTGCTTGCGAGGCTCATCCTCGTCTTCTCTTGGTGTATCCTGCCCCTTATGTTCGGCGTTCAGCTTGCCGGACTGCTTGAAGACCCAACATTCTCTGTGGGTATGATTTGCAGGTTTATCGGGGGTGCTATGGATCTGACATATTTGGTCCAGAATTTTGTTTAAGCTGGACAGTTCATCTCTGATGCCTTTAGAGGGCGGCTTTTGCTGACCTGACCGAGAGCTTCTGAACCCGGCGTTTACCATCGTGCTCTTCGGGCTGTCTTCCTTATTCCGGTGCTTATTATTTTTGCTGCGTCATGATTTCCTGTTTCCATCTCTAACTTCGGATGTACTTGGGTCGCTGGTGCTGCATCGGGCTAGCCAACTATCCTCGCCCGCGCAAAAGCGGGTCATGAGGCTTGTTAATGCTGCCATTGTTCTCAGCTTTTCTTGGCCGAGGTGCCTGGCAAGCCATTCGTCTCGGACGCTGTGCTTAAAGGCTGCCAAGGCTTCGGCGTCTGGACAGTCGACTATTTGGTTCTTTTTAGTAAGAAACATGTTCCAAAGCTTTCGGGCTGACTCTCTGGGCTCTTGAGTTATCTGACTTAAATCGTCTGCATCCAGTGGTCGGACATATGTCCCTTGAAAATTTGCCCGAAAGGCGTCTTCGAGCTCTTCCCAGCTTCCAATGGAGCTTTCGGGGAGGCTTTTAAGCCAGTGCCAAGCTGGCCCTTTGAGCTTGAGGGGTAAGTACTTGATGGCGTGGAGATCATCTCCTCGAGCCATAAGGATATGGAGGATATAGTCCTCAATCCAGACCCCAGGGTCTGTTGTTCCGTCGTATGCCTCTACATTTACGGGGTTGAATCCCTCTGGAAATTCATGGTCCAGCACCTCATCGGTGAAACATAGGGGGTGTGCGGCACCCCTGTATCTGGGTGTACCGTGGTTTTCGGATGTTTGTTGTGTTGCATCATATGCTGGAGCGCGCTTGCGTGGTCCATAAATGGATCTGGTTGCGTCGTCCTTTTGATGCGAGCCCTCGCGTGGATCACGTATTGGCTTATGTGCAGCATTGTTTGCCGCTCTATGTTGGCCATGAGGTCGTCTATCCGGCTGGATGGCCATTTTAATTTTTGGTTGCGGGGGATCTAAGGCCTCCTCATCGAATTCAGGTAGCAACTTCCGCTTCGGGTAGCTCTTGGTGTGGCGATTACTATCGTACTTCCCTGCTGTGTTGAGTACTTCACTCCATTTGATTTTGAGTGTGTCTTGTGTAGACTTGAGCCTTTGCTTCTGTTTTTTCAGACTCCTCGCCGTGGCAACAAGCCTTTGGTGGGCATTATGTTGCTCCTGGCGCCTGTCCGGTGTGATGTCGTTCGGACTGTTATCTTTGATGGGGTTGGGTTGTTCGGCTTGATTTTCCGCGTTTCCGTGGTCGGGCAATGGTTCACCCTGCTCTAACGCTGGGTCTATGTGATCGTTATTTCTGCATAGGTGGGATTTGGGGCGGTGTTTATGCCGCCGCTTTGACTGCTGCTCGAGGGAACCACCCTTCGCTGTGTCCTTCCGTTCCTCGTCGTTATTTTCTTTCGGTGTGTCCACCATGTATACGTCATGTGATGAGGTGGCTATCCAGTGCCCTGTGGGCAGTGGTTCCTCTTTGACTCCCGCATCGTCGTCCATACCATCGATGTCTTCGGAGTCGAAGTTGAGCATGTCAGTTAAGTCATCGAAAGTGGCTACTAAGTGGGTGGTGGGTGAGCGGCGAATTTCTTCGTCATCCGCATCCCAATCCTACTGGACGTAGTTCAGCCAGGATCCTCCTGACAAGGAAAGAGACCTTAATGAGTTCAGTATGTCGCCAAAGGGCGAGTGCTGAAAAATATCCGCGGAGGTGAACTCCATGATCGGTGCCCAATCGTATACGATAGGAACGGGTGCAGGCGGTTTGGAGTCCGTGGCCGGAGAACGATCCGGCAGTTTAGCAACATAGCTCTCGTGAAGGGTAAGGTAGATATTCGGCTCGATCGCTGCAGAGGTTACGGCCTCTGTGATGGGGTCTATCCACCCGTCCACGGATGGCGAAACTGGCTTCGAATTGAGGGTCGGAGCGGCTACCGGTGCGATCTCCTGAATACGGTCCAATGGCAGAGCTAAATCGTACTCATCGTGGCCGCATGGCGCACAAGGCAGGGGCTCGAATCCGTCGAAGATCAAGTCTCCGCAGATATCGGCTGTGTAGTTTAAGCTTCCAAACCTGACCTGGTGGCCAGGGGCGTAACTTTTGATCTACTCCAAATGGCCAAGCGAGTTGGCCCGCAGTGCGAAGCCGCCGAACACAAAGATCTGTCCGTGGAGAAAAGTCTCACCCTAGACTGCATCGCTATCGATGATCGTAGGAGCCATCAAGCCTAACGGCGACCACACAGAGGAACTCTCAATGAAAGCACCAATGTCGGTGTCAAAACCGGCGGATCTTGGGTAGCGGGTCCCAAACTGTGCGTCTAAGGAGGATGGTAACAGGAAGCAGGGGACATGATGTTTTACCCAGGTTCGGGCCCTCTTGATGGAGGTAAAACCCTACGTCCTGCTTGATTTATTCTTGATGATATGAGTATTACAAGAGTTGATCTACCACGAGATCGGAGAGGCTAAACCCTAGAAGCTAGCCTATGGTATGATTGTATGTTGTCCTACGGACTAAAACCCTCCGGTTTACATAGACACCGGAGAGGGCTAAGGTTACACAAGGTCGGTTACAAAGGAGGAGATATACATATCCGTATTGCCTAGCTTGCCTTCCACGCCAAGTAGAGTCCCATCCGGACACGAGATGAAGTCTTCAATCTTATATCTTCATAGTCCAACAGTCCGGCCAAAGGATATAGTCTGGCTGTCCGGAGACCCCCTAATCCAGGACTCCCTCAACCACCTACACAAGTACAACCATCGTCTGTGCTGCTTGCTGAGATCGAGAGACATGAGGAAGGAGGGCCAACCGTTCCGTCGCCAGATGATGCCATCTGCCCCATGGAAGAGGATAGGGATCATGACATGGAGGAGGCCGACGATGACCCTAACTAGTATTTCAGTATTGCCTTTGACAAAGAAGTAACAATGAGTCAACCATATGAAGATGAGATGCATGTACCAGAGCCGGAACGTCCTCGGGAGTGCAAGAAGTCTTTGTTCATGCAATCCTCGCAGGACACACCTCCAGATGCCGGCTCCACCCAAGCTCAACTGATTAGCCAAAGTCGTCCAAAGCTGAGCCCGACAACACTAGGGGTGGTGCTCAAGGAGGGTCTAACAGACCCACCAGCACCTGAGCCCAAGAAGAAGCAGAGGAGGAGACCGGCGGCAAGAAAATCCAATAAAGCTGGCAATGTTGGTTCTGGTAGCCAGCCGCCTTCGACCAAGGTTGACCGTGTACCAATGAAACATGCGCCATTAATTCATGTCGCGGGACAGCCAATGGTACCGGTGAATGCACTAGCTTCCATAGAAGGGGATCTCAGGAGAGTCCATGACCATGTGCTTTCGACACAGAGAAGCCTCCTCGCCTTGGATGTTCCAGGATACCCACTTTATACGGTTCATGTGCCGAGAAGTTGCAAGATGTATGTCCACACATGCCCCGCGGACCTCTTCTTCCTGAGGTTTGATTACATCTTCAAGATGTTTCAAATGAGGACGCTCGATTTTACCTTCGTCCTCCTGTATGCGCTGCACATGAACTACATCGTCAGGAGAGAGCAAGTAACCGGTCTTGCGGTCGCGGACCCATACTACATGCATGAGGGCTTCTTGTCAATCAACGACGCCAACCGTCAATATGCGAGTCGGTACATCGAAGAATTCTTGCTCAGCAATACGGACAAAGAAACGACTCTCCTACCTTATCATCCCAGGTAAGTCAACCGCGGATAGCACTATAACACATAAATCCTTTCGTGCATTTCAATAGTTACTTTGCACGCATGGAGGCTAAAATTGATCGTGTATTTTGCGCAGCGGGGGGTGTCGTGCCGTTCTCATTGTTCTTTACCCGCGTTACTCTCGCGCCCTATATTTGGACCCGTCGAAGAACATACAGAAGAAAGATTACACACACATAAAGTATGTTCTGGACAGAGCTATGCTGGGCTTCAACATGTGGGGTGGCTACATCCAATGCAAAAAAAAAACAATAAGGCCGGGCTTTGTTTTAGCCACAGGACTGACTTCTGTTGCATCCAGCAATCGGCAGGAAGTGAGAATGATGGATTCTACGTCATCCATCTAATGATAGTGTACATAAGGGATGTGCAATCACTTTGCATGAAATCTTCATCCGATACCCATATCCAGATATGGGTCGAAGCCTTTGGAGCCATGCCGAATAATCGACTTCGAAATGATTTCTACCGGATCCAACAGGAAATTGCGTCCATCATCATCAAAGATGTCCTCGAATAGAATGGGATGTTCTACGGAGGCTCAATATCGCGAGCTGATGTCCGAACCCGCATTGCCCTACAGTGTCAGGACATGACGCCTTTCACTAAGCTTGGGTGCACCCTTCTGGATATGGACAGATGGGAAGAGTGCACTGCTTAAAAACATTGTGTCTGTTTAGTTACTTCTTACTTTCTGTACGACAAAACTTCGAATCTCTCAGTACGACGAAACTATTAGATGTATGGTGCCGGCTCTAGTTAATTACTTTCGGTACGATGAAATTTGTTAACTATGTTTACTATATATGTTGCTTCTATTTCATAACTGTTTTGTTGAATTCGCTTCATGCTATATATATGTGCATCTCTGACAGGTATATAGATCAACGATGGCGAGGAAGTGGTATGTCGTGTATGTAGGGCATGTTCCGGGTGTGTATGATGAGTGGCCAGACACTACTAGAAGAAGGGCTATAGATGGGATTGACACTAATGGCGCACCAGACAAGCGGTGCGCCATTAGTATATACTAATGGCGCACCACCTTTTGATACGCCATTAGAGTTGAAACTACTAATGGCGCACCAGGCCCAGGGTGCGCCATTAGTATCAATTTTTTTTGAACTAGTGCGCCCGTCCAAACATACTAATGGCGCATCCAGACACAATGCGCCATTACTAGTTGTAACTAGTAATGGCGCACCTGTCGGAAAGTGCGCCACTAATGTTGTTTTTTTTATTATATTTTTATTCCTTTTTTTTGCAAAACTACTAATGGCGCACTGTTCCACCGTGTGCCATTACTAGTTTAAACTAGTAATGGCGCACCGTGGGACAGTGCGCCATTAGTATATTTTTTTGCAAAACTACTAATGGCGCACCACCAGAAGGTGCGCCATTAGTAACCTGGATTACTAATGGCGCATTTAGAGTTGGTGCGCCATTAGTAAGTGGGCAGCAACAAGATATTTTGGACAGCCTCTCCTACCCACACTCACTTTCTCCCCACTTCATTCTCTCCACCTCCTCCTTGTCTTGGGTGCCTCCTCTTTTTCACCTCATTTCCACCATAGATTCATTCAATTTAAGTGGTTAAATTACCTTGTTTTGATATGTAAGTAAGGGGGGAAGCTATATTTATGTTGTTCTCCCTACAACAATGTGCACATGCACTTTTTATGGCCTAGCTAGATCTATGTATGTTCGTGGTGTTGCATATGTTTGTGGTGTTGCATATGTGTTTGTGTTTGGAGGTGTACCGGTATTTGAAATGCGATAGTTGCCAATATTTTGTCGGAATGTTGATTCATTTCCGTTTCGGCGAGAATTTTGCCATTAAGCATTCTTTTTGGTCCTATTTTTAGGGAAAGTCATGCCAAATTTTTTCTTGGTTCTAAAATATCGTTTTGCTCTATCCCGCAGGCGACCATGGTTCGCACGATGACCGAAGGCATCGTGAATAGGTTTTTGAGGTCCGCGAAGGCCGAGATGCTTCAAAAGAACGAGACGGAGATAAGATGTCCGTGTCGAAGATGCAAGCTGATGAGCCTTATTACGGACCCGGAATCCGGGAAGGTGCGGGACCACCTGCTCTTGCGTGGTTTCATGGATGGCTATCGGTGGCAAGGTGATGAAGATGACTACGAAGTCGTCCATGGGGGCCAGGCAAGAAATGAGGAAGGGCAGCAAGACAACCACCGCGGCTCGGGCGGGCGAGAAGACGAAGAATCCCCAGGAGATGATTACGATGGTGATGCTGTACACAGTCATCATGTAGAAGATGCAGGACATGATGATGAGGAAGATGCCGGAGCAGACGACGGGCATGATCATGAAGATGATGATGCCGGTGGAGCAGACGACGCTGGACCATCGATGGGCTGGGTGCAGGACCCTCATATTCAAGAGCTGCTTCTCAAGCAAACGGATAACGCAAGAGCTGTCGCCTGAGAGAAAGCCAAGATGGATCAACTTGAGTTAGACGCGGTTACTCCATTGTATGAAGGATGCAGGCCCGAGGATACCCGCCTGAAAGTAACGCTCATGGCTCTGGAGATGAAGGTAAAACACAAAATGACCAACGCATGCTTCGACGAGAACATGTCATTCTGGCACGAACGTCTTCCCAAGGGGAACAAGTGCCCGACCAGTTTGGAGGAGGCGAAGAAAATCGTGTGTCCTCTAGATTTACCGCACGTGAAATACCATGTGTGCATGAACAATTGCATCATTTATCGGGACGAGCACGCGGAGTCTACCATATGTCCGGCGTGCGGCGTCACTCGATACAAGAAGAGGAAGAAAGCTCCTCAAAAAGTGGTGTGGTACTTTCCGATCACTCCTCGTCTGCAGCGGTATTTCGCGGACCCTAAGGTAGCAAAGCTCCTGCGTTGGCATGCGGATAGGGAGGAGAAGAAGCGAGAAGATGACGCAAATGATCCGGAGATAGATAAAAAAGACAAGATGCTGAGTCACCCTAAGGATGCGAGCCAGTGGCAAGCGTTGAACTTCGAAGACCCAGAATTTGGGAACGATCCAAGGAACATCATGCTGGGCGCGAGCACCGATGGAGTCAATCCGTTTGGCAGCCAGAGAAGCACACATAGCACCTGGCCTGTGTTTGTGTGGATGTACAACCTTCCCCCCTGGTTGTGCATGAAGAGGAAGTACATTCACATGAGTATACTAATTGAAGGACCGAAACAACCAGGGAACGACATCAATCTGTATCTGGGGCTGCTGAAAGAGGAGCTTGACACGCTGTGGAAAACGCCAGCCAATACATGGGACGCCGCAGAGAAAGAATATTTCCCTATGAGATCCGCGCTGCTCACGACGGTGCACGACTATCTCGGTTACGGATATGTCGCGGGGCAGGTGGTCCACGGATTTTCTGGATGCGTCAGGTGCATGGATGACACAACGTATCGCCAGCTAGATAGAGATCCCGGGTCTTCGAAAACTGTGTTCATGGGACATCGAAGGTGGCTTCGCGACGATGACCCGTGGAGAGAACGCAAGGATCTGTTCGATGGTGAAACCGAACCCCGAGGATGCCCGCGTACGAGGAGCGGCGAGGAAATAGACGAGCTGTTGAAAAATTGGAAAGACTGCCCACTGCCGGGAAAGAAGCAAAAGGCGCCAGAGCCGGGAAAGAAGCGAAAGGCGCCAGAGCCGCTGCTGAAGGTATGGAAAACGAGGTCTGTTTTCTGGGACTTGCCGTACTGGAAGATCCACTGTGTGCCTCACAGCCTTGATGTCATGCATATCACGAAGAACGTGTGCGAGAGTCTGCTTGGTACCCTGCTCAACATGCCAGAGAGGACCAAAGATGGGCCGAAAGCAAGGGCAGACTTGAAATCCATGGGCATCAGGCAGGAGCTTCACGCTATATATGATGATGATGATGATGATGAGGCGAAGCAGGACACGGAAAGTCATCGCAAAGGCAAAAAGGCCAAGAAGACCGGAAATGACTACCCTCCCGCGTGCTTCACTCTAAGTCAGGAGGAGATCGAGCAGTTTTTCACCTGCCTCGTAGGAGTAAAACTTCCTTACGGTTACGCGGGGAAGATAAGCAGATACCTAGACCCAGCGAAGCTGAAGTTCAGCGGGATGAAGTCTCACGACTGTCACGTGCTGATGACGCAGATACTTCCAGTTGCAATCCGTGGGGTCATGGACGCGCACGTCCGTGAAACCCTATTTGGCCTATGCAACTTTGTCGACGTCATCTCTCGGAAGTCTGTTGGCGTGAGGCAACTCAGAAGGCTACAGGAAGAGATCGTGGTGATACTATGCGAGCTTGAGATGTACTTCCCACCCGCATTCTTCGACGTTATGGTGCATCTGCTGGTCCATATCGTGGACGATATCATCCAACTCGGGCCGACGTTCCTGCATAGCATGATGCCGTTCGAAAGGATGAACGGTGTCATCAAAGGATACGTTCGCAACATGTCATGTCCAGAGGGAAGCATAGCCAGGGGCTTTCTGACCGAAGAGTGCAACTCCTACTGCACGAATTATTTAGGCATCGAGAACCCCGTTGGTCTGCCCGTCAACAGGCACCTCGGCAGGCTCGCTGGATGGGGTCACCGTGAGGGTCGCCGCGAAATGCATGTCGACTTCGAGGGTCGACTCGCCGACTTTGAAAGAGCAAACCTAGTCGCGCTACAACACATAGACGTGGTCGATCCTTGGGTGGTAGAGCACAAAACCTTTATTAAGAAGACATACAATGACCAAGGCCAACAGAGGACGGACGGAGATATACTCAAAGAGCACAACTCATGTTTCATGCGTTGGTTCAAGCAGAAGCTTCTGTCGTACCCTTTACATGAGGATTCTTCCGCGGAAGAACAACTCATATTCGCCTTGTCACAGGGCGCCGAGCACAACCTGATGACCTATGAGGCGTACGATATCAACGGCTACACATTCTACACCGAGGCCAAGGACATGAAGAGCGATGGTTATCAGAACTCCGGGGCAACAATGGAATCCTACACCGGCAACGACAAGGACGGATACTACGGAAGGATCGAGGAGATCTGGGAGCTGAGCTACGCTGGAGAGAAGGTCCCGATGTTCCGTGTGAGATGGGCCAAGAGCGTCCTAAAAGAAGACCGGTATTTCACCACCATGGTTATACCCGAAGCCAAATCCAAGACCGCGGGCGCAAACGTCACCGCAAAAAATGAGCCATGGGTACTGGCTTCCCAAGTGGACCAATGCTTCTTCATTACCGACCTGTCAAAGCCCAGTCGTGTTGTCGTGAGGAGAGGCAAAAGGAAGATCATCGGAATGGATGGAGTAGCCAATGAGCAAGACTTCGACAAGTACGGCGACCCGAGGATCGAACATGACGACGATGATGAAGTAGCAGCATACACCACAAGAAGAAGCAGGACCACCCTACCTAAAGGACGTCCGTTCCACAGAAGAACACCATTTGCGAAAAAGAAGGGCAAGAAGATTGTGAACAGATAGCTAGCTAAGATCGATTGTATTCAAATTGTAGCCTTCATTTCTCGATTGTATTTCATGGGCACTTTTTGAACTATCATGAATATTTTTAAATTTCATGGACACTCGATCTCGATCCCCCTCCATCTCGATCGCTATCCCACCTCGCCAGATCCGGTCCCCCTCGCTGCCGAGCACCCCCCGGTCCACCGGCCGCCGCCGCCGACCCCCCGCACCCTCGATTCCCCTACTCAACCGCCGCCGCCGACCCCCCGCACCCCTCCCCTACTCAACCGCCGCCGCCGACCCCCCGCACCCCGCGCACCCTCCCCCGCTCCACCGGGATTACTGTTTGATGATATTTTTTAAAAAATTATTATTATCTTATAAAAAAATATTACTGTTATAATTTAAACAAGTTTGAACATATTTAAACACAAATAAGTATCAAACAGCATTTTAAATGCATAAAAAAAATTTGTGGAGCCTGGGAATCGAACCCAGGACCTCCTGGTGTGAGAACTGGCTGCTGACCAGTCGAGCTAGTAGAGGGAACTTGGTGTGGATCAGGTCAGGTGGAAGATAACCTGTTGGCTCGAGCAGAAAAAAAAAATACTAATGGCGCACCACGGTGAGGTGCGCCATTAGTATGGATGTACTTATGGCGCACCTAGGGGTGGTGCGCCATTAGTATTGTGCCATTAGTATTCGCCCGATCCCCCCTTCCCTCTCCCTCGATCCACCGCGTCGCTCCTTCCCTCGTCCCTCCCTCCACCGCGCCGCCGCCGCTGCCCCGACCCACTGCGCCGCAGCCACCCACGCGCCCCCGCCGCCTCCCTCTCCCCTTCCTCCCCCTCGAGCCCGCGACCTCCTCAGACGGACGGCAGCGCGAGCCTCCCCGCGCTCCCCGTGACCGCTCTCCACCGCCGCCGCCGACCCCCGCGCCCGCTCCACACCCGCTCCGGCTCCCCCGCGCCCGCTCCACACCTCCGCACCTCCCCACTTCCCCTCCCCTCGCGCTGCTTCACCCGACTAGGTCGTCCCCGTCGACACCGCATCGTCCCCGCGACCACCGTCGTCCCCGCGACCACCGGCCCTCCTCCGCCGCGACGACCAGGCGCCGCCGTCCGCGGACTGCCTCGAGCTCTGTCCCCGTCCGTGCGAAGATCCCCTCCACTCCGCGGGCAGGGGCTCTTCTCCTGCCGCTGCAGCTACAAGAGGAGAGGAGCACCGGCCAGCCACCACCGACGGACGCCTTAGTTTGGTACGACCCCTTCACTGTTTTCTGCTTCAAAAGTAAGTTTGTAGAGCCAACAGGCATAGTATCCATTAAGTGGAATTGAGCTAATTTTAATGGTATATTCGAAGTTAATATTTCGTTTAATCTAGTCTACGTGTTTGGTTTTTCTAACTGATATGAATGCCATGATTTCCAAGAACAAGATAGGATTGATGGGCCCCTGAAGCGGTTGCTATTAACCTTGCAGTGCATATTTGCAACAAGGTATTTTAGCATTTACACATTTAGTATAATTTTAGCATTGTTTCTCAGTTTGCCACACTACACATTATAGCAATGATTCTCTATTTGGCACACTACACATTTTAGCATACTACACATTTTAGCACTGTTTTGGCAATGCATTGATTTGGAGTGATATCATTGGCTCATTGCTGCCTTTGTGCAATGCAGAACTGTTAAGAGTGATCTGGAGCAGGAGGGCGACGCTGAGCTCGGTTGGGGCCTCCTCGGCGACCGCTGCAGCGAGGTCTGTGCACTCAGTCTCTGTGTCCACGCCGTGGAGAGTTGTACATACGCCAAGACCTTCTACGGTGAGCCCCTCACTCACTCAGCACCGAGTACTCTGCAATCTGGTCCTCTATCAGTAGCTTTTGTAGTAGTTCTTGCAGCGAATATGTCTTCCTGTTCAAATACAGAAGCAACACCCGGCGAATACAAAAGCAACACCCGGCGAGTACACCCGGCGAGAATCATGAAGCACTTTTCTTTTAATTAAACACCTGCAGTAGTATACTTGACTGAATTTAAACACTTGCAGTAGTACTTTGACGAGTCTGATTGATCAACTAAATTTAAACACTTACAGTCTTTCTACTGCTGCTTGATCAACTGGAGTACTCTGGTACTTGATCAGTAGCTATTTTGGTGTAGCAAGTGCAGCAGCTGTAGTACTCCATTTGGTACTCCATCTGGAGACTTTAACTGGATCAGATTAGGTACTCCATTTGCTGTAGTACTCTAGTTAACTGAAACTAGTGACATCACTTGAAGCAACTTAAGTCTGAATAATCAAATTCATCATACACTATTACTTGAATAAAAGATTATGTGCTTGCAGTGGAGTGCATGCGTTTTGGAGTAGCATCAGTAGCTACTGTTACTTTTCCACATGAAGTACAGTACTGGAGTAGCAAGTGTACCAGTATTATTGGAGTAAAAAATTCAGTTAAGTTGTGCAGTAGTGTGCTCCTGCTTGCTCTTCTCTGAATCTTTTAAGTTAAATGAAACCTTTTTACTCTAGTAGAATTAGATGAATTTTGTCAGTACTGTGTATTTAAATGAATCTTTTGCTGTGTATTTAAATGAAAGGGGAGTATAAATACTGTTTGGTTAAAACCAAGATTCAGTATCTTGAACTACTCCAGTTTTTTAAATTTGACTTGGTGTAGTAATCCAATACTCCAAACTGTTGATGGACAGATGGCCATTAGTTGGTGTAGTACTGCTTGGAGTAGCTTGCTGTAGAGATTTGTGTATTCTGCAGTTGAGTGCCAAAATAAACCTTGCTAGGTGAATCTTGTTTGCATTAGGAGTAATCGCTAGAAATTTACTGAATTTTGTTTCGAGTAGATGCACTATTAGAGTATTGGATTACTGCCTCTGTTTTTAATTAACCACTACTAGAAAAAGGGCTATAGATGGGAGCTCTGTCAGTAGCTAACTGCCTCATGTTCTGCTCTATGACCTGCTATGTGGTGCTGCTCATGGATGATGGTAGGAATTTATGCAAACTCAGTGATTGTTGCAGCCAAGAAATGCCTAACAACTATTCTGCTCATGATCTTATTTTTATTTCTTTGATGAAAGTTGGTTCTTTTCTTCCCAAGTTCACAAAAAATCTTTTACATTTCTAGTGGTTGCCAAAAGCATAATATGACCAGGACAAACATAAACTTTGAGGCTGAAAGGAAATCAAGTAATGAACCACATAGGAATAGAAGGTAAACAAACTATGCTAGTTGAGAATGTACCTCAGGAGTCGATCAGAAGTGCGACGTCTCAATATTTCCTGAAAACCCATATTGGCTAGGATAATTTGCTTTTATTACCTTATTTACACCAAGTTTTAGTTAAACAATGATACTTGAATAATTTTGTGCTATTTCTGTTATGGTTTTGTGGACAGTATTTGACCTTATGGTAATTAGTTGGGGTCAGGTTTTGGGGTTTTGATTATTGGTATGAAGTACTGACAGAGGATCTTATTCGCACCAAGTTTTAGTTAAACACTGGTACTAGAATGATTTTGTGCTACTTCTGTTGACAGAGAATGGCATGTTAATACCATATAGGTACCCAATGTATTTTCCATGTTGTGATGGAGGCCTTTTTTGCCTTGTCCACCCGAGAGGCCCTTGAGTTTGTTGGAATGTCGATTAACTTCCGTTCCGGCAAATTCGGGTACTCCATATGTCCTATTTTCAGCAAAGGTCATGCTGAAATTTTCCGTGAATTTTAGCATGACTTTGCTAAAAATAGGACATATATGGTACTTCTGACTAATGCATGGGCCGGGGTATCTTAGTAGTTAATTAAGTAGGATCAAGTGCCCCGACGTACTTGTGACTAATGCATGGCTTTTAGGGTGCCTCGGTGTCGATAAAAACCGAAATGATGAAAGCTTAGGCTTTTAGGGTGCCTCACCGTCGAAAAACCCTCAATGATAAAAGCTTAGCTTTTAGGATGCCTCGGTGTCAACAAACCCTAAATGATGAGACCATGATCTTGTTCCTTGACAATAACCAACTTTTTGAACAAACTTTGTTCCTATTTAGAGAGAAACATGGCCAACAACGATGAGGCCGGGGGTTCGGGCGTTAAGGCATTCTGGAAGCTGTCCCAGGAGATGGAGGAACAACCTCACTTGTATGTGGACGCCGCCTTCCCCACCGATCCTGAGACCACTGATGGTACCGCCGAGGATGACCCCACTGATGCCACCACTGATGGTGCCGCCGAGGATGCCACCACTGATGATGGCGGCGCACGCACAGATGGCAGCCAACCGAAGAGGCAACGGAAGGACCGGCGCCCGACCGTGCTCCGCACCCTCAAGGAGGAAGTTACTGAAGTGGACTCCGACGGGAATCCAACGGCGCACGAACGAATAGTCAAGGGGTACTCGCTCAGCTCGGGTGCATTCTCCGGAGCACCGTCTCGATCAACACCGAGAACCTGAGGCATCCTGACCGAGGGAATTTGCGCAACCTCCTCTTCACGAAGCTGCACGAACGATACAAGTTCCCCGCTGAATTTGAAAACACAAGCCTCAAAGGGAATAAAGTGAACAATGCTGCCCTCACAAAGATGAGAAAGGCCCTGTCTACTTGGAAAAGCAATGTGAAGAGAATGATCGAGAAAGGTGAGAGTTATGAGAAGATCAAGGAGAAAAATCCTTCGATCACCGAAGATGACTACAATGACTTCAAGATCAATTGCTCGAGCACCGCAAACTCTGAATCAAGTAAGTGGGGGGAAGAAATGCGAGAGCTGAACTTAGGGGAACACACACTCGGTCCCAGCGGTTACACAGTGGCAGAGCCTATATGGGAAAAGGAGGAGGCGGACCGTGCCGAGCAAGGCCTACCGCCCCTCTTCAATAAATACGGTGACAAGCAGACCAGGAACTTTGTCAGGGCCCGGTACAAGAAGGACCCGAAAACAAAGGAGCTTACCACGGATCCGAAGACTAGGGCGCTTGAGCTTGTTCTGGTAAGGAATACACCCCCGTGTAATTAGCTCCATATGGTTGCATTCTAATTAATGAAGCCAAATTTCTAAATGGTTCACATTCCTTCTGCAGGCGACTGAAAGCAGTAGCGCGGGGTCGACTAAGAGCAACCCTTGGGACACCACTCTAAATAGGGCGTTGAATGTAATGAAGAACAAGGATAAGCTCAGTAAGCCGACGTCAGCTGGTCGTGTGGCCGGCAAAGGCTTGTCGACAAAATGGTCGTCATACTATAACACTGGTGGGCGAAAGGAGAAAAAGACCAGCTCGGAAAGCCAGGCGCGCAAGGTTGAAGAACTCAGGGCACAGGTGGCGCGGATTCCGGAGATTGTCCAAGAGCAAGTGGAACAACAACTTGGAAGGACGATCACCGCCATTGTGCCTACCTTGATCCAGGGGATTAGTGCGTGGATTGCGGGCGGCCAACAGGGGCCGCCCCCGATTCCTAGCTTCACAGCCAGCAACTCGCAGAACGCGATAGCGGGGCCATTGGTGTCTCCGACGCCGGCACGAGAGCTTAATGCACCCGGGTGTACGCTGGCCGGCACCTCTGCAGCAAGCGGCCCCTCCGTCAACTGCACGCCCGCCGTTGGCGGTGCCTCGACATTAGCCGAACTCGACGCCGGTATCTCTCGGCCGGGGACTTCATCTCCTTGCCTTTGACGGGGCATCCCTGACGCCCTACATGTTTTCGCAGGGCGCCGCCGATGTTCCGTGCACTCTCCTGCACTTCGTGAACAACGAGTTGGTCGATGTCGCCAAGGGAAAAATCGTTCAACCAGGCAACCCCTTGTTCCACGGTACCCAGATGCCACCCAACTTGTTTAGGGTTCAACCAGTTCGGGTGCTTCTAGGCTGCGACGAGTTGTTACCTCCGATTCGACCCGTCGGTGCCGACGATGATGACGTGATGACCCTCAGCGCCTGCCTGAGCTGGCCCCTGCTTTAGCCGAAGAGCCAGATTCGTTTGGGGGCGGGGGACACCACCCCAAAGACAACACCGCCAGTCGTGCCAGCGCCAAGGTGGCCCCATGGCAAGACCGCCGCAACGGTGCCGGACATCCCTATGCCACTGGATCCAAACATGCATATGGCACAGGATCAGAACGACGACGACGACGATACATTTGCCAACGTCGATCAGTACTTTGCCGATCATGGGTACGGTGGCGACTTCATGGGGCCTCCTTCTCAAGAACCCAACCCAACAAAAGACGTGCGCGATCTAGCTGGTACCGCAGAGAAGCCAAGTTGCAACAGGCGTCGTCTGCAGTTCAGCTCTCAGGAGACGCCTCCAGCTGCCGACTTCACCGAGCCTCAGATAGGCGAGGTGCGAAATATTATCAGCCCCAACACACTCAGGAAGGCGGTCTGTGAGCAGAACTCAGTCCCATTACAGGAGAAGAAGAAAGCATGCAAAATAAAGACTAACAAGGGTGCGGGCCAGCCGGCACCGAGTACGATCCATGCTCAGGACGGGCCACCTTCACCTGAGGATTTAATGAGGAGGCTGCATGTGGCGGGTAGGCTGATGCTACCGAGAAATATGCTCGATGCTGCAACCGGTGCTATGTGGAGTCTACATGACAGTGTTCTTTCTTTGGAGAAGCGGCGTCTCAGAGAGAAGGATGTGGCATACCCGGTTTTCGCAGCCAAGGTGCCAGAGGGCAAGGGCTTTGTGGATAACTCCATCGGGGGTACGATCGTCCTGCGGTTTGATGACATCCACGCTATGTTGAACCTTCATCCGCTGCACTACACCTTCGTTTGGCTATTTTCGCTAAGTATGGAGATGCCGATCATTCGCGGCAAGACCCCGGACATTGTGATAGTCGACCCCTTCTACATGCATGCCAAGATCTTCGGCAGCGCTCGGGACCGGCAAGCCGCGAGTTCTTACCTCGAAGGCATCACTCTGGCAAACCAAGATAAGGATAACTTCCTTGTGCCTTACTTTCCCGAGTAAGTCCTCCCCTCAACCGCCCCGTAACATATGAATTCTTAGATTTCGATCGTTTTTCTTTTAACATTCCGTGTTTTCTGCAGTGACACACATTGCACGCTCATCCTCCTAAGCCCCAAATATTCCATGGCCACGTATTTCGACCCGGACCGTCATTCGAACGTAGACTACACAAATGTCAAGAAGGTTCTTGATGATGTTCTCCCCGGCTACGCCAAATCTGGAGGCACCTTCACCAGGCCTATTCGTAAGTACGGCAAGCACGTGTTCTCCCACAATACGACGTTCTGCTGCATCAAGCAGCCGCCTGGCGGTCAGAAGGGTGCCTACTACGCCATCCATCACATGAGGGCGATTGTACGGGACCAGCATCAACTTCTGCTACCGAGTAAACTCAAAGATTGGGCCGCGAGCATGTCGGCAATCCAGGACGCGGACATCAGACAAGAATTCTTTCGCATCCAGTTGGAGTTCGTGGAAATTATCTATCAAGATGTCCTTCGTACCTCGGGGCAGTTCTACCTCAGAAATCAACCGTCCAACAGTGACATCGACACAATGCTACAAATGCAGCCTGACAACGACCGTTATTTCATGACTCCCATGATAGACGGCGGCTTCATCCACGCTCCGGTCCCTTGAGTCGAGTCGAAAGCAGTGATGCTGTGTCTAGTTCTGAAACATCGATTGGCTCATGTTGTAATTAAACTTTAATGAACTTGTAGTATGTCTCTTTGGTTTCGAGAGTCATTCAACTTACATGTAATCGATGCTATTAATGTCTTGCTTTTCTCTTCCGATCGTTCTGTTGCATACTTATATATTGCTTATGTATTGTCTGTGAATTGGTACTAACGTTTCGTTTGGCTACTGCATAGCGATGCCGTCCTATGTCGTGTACAAGGGTAAGGTTCCCGGAGTCTACGACGACTGGGAGGAGTGTCGGAGACAGGTTCACCGATTCAGCGGTAACAGTTACAAAGGGTACACCACTAGGGCCGAGGCCGGATCTAGATACGCCCGCTATCTAGCGGGAGAGGGGAGGGAGCGCTGGAGGAACCGGATGAAGACGAGTTTCATCGTGATGATGCTCATCGTGATGACCGCAGCTCTCTTCTATGTGATCGTAGTTTAGATGATCGATATTGACTTGTAATGTGAAGACAAACTCGCTACTAGCGGTCTCGAGACTTGTAATATAATGTTCTATCTTTGTTCGGTCTTTTCAATTCGGAGACTAATATGATGAATTGTATTCGGAGACTAATATGATGAATTGTATTCAGAGACTAATCTTCTATTGTATTCGATGAATCTGTTGTTGATGTGTGCTGTCTATATTTTGTCCAATTATACATTTTGTAACCTGTGCAAAAAACAGAAAATAAAAAAATAAAAAAAACCTAATATTCATACTAATGGCGCATCACATCACAGTGCGCCATTAGTATGCCAAAGGATACTAATGGCGCATCAATAAACAGTGCGCCATTAGTATGCCGAAGTTACTAATGGCGCATCTTGTTGTTGTGCGCCATTAGTATGCCAAAGCACCTGGGTATACATGGCCCCCTGGGAGGCATACTAATGGCGCACTATTGTATATACTAATGGCGCATCTGAGGTGCGCCATTAGTGTCTGGTATACTAATGGTGCACCAGTGGTGCGCCATTAGTAAAATATACTAATGGCGTAGCACTAATGGCGCACCTCTAATGCGCCATTAATGGCCAAATTAGGTGCGCCATTAGTAGGCCTTTTCCTAGTAGTGAGAGTGTCAGGCCCAAGTCTCTGGCTTCTCCGGCAGAAGCCAGAAAGGGTTTGATAGCAGATCGGAAGCCGAAGCTAGTTACTTGAGATTCATAGCACAACAGGGGATTCAGAACCAGCGCCGCTGCAAAAAATACTACATCATACCGCTTTTGATCATCGTGATCGCTCTTATCATGTATGTATTAGTTTAGGTAGATAATGAAACATGTGTCTACGGTGACAATGTAAGATACATGTGATCATTAACTTGTATCGCTATTTCGAGATGATGATGAGATCGACATCATTTGTGTTGAGACTATGTTGATATGATGAGTCTATGTTGTACCACTTCGATGATGATGATGAGACATTCCTTTTTCATATACTTCCAGTGTATGTGTATGTTGTAACTGTATAAAACCTGAAAAAAATACAAACACAGCAACATAAAAAAATACTAGCAGTAGCGTGGGGCATTGGAGTAGTAGCAGCGCTGGTTACCATTAGCATTTTTTTAAGGGACACGCTACTAGTATTAGTAGTAGCGATGGACAGAGGCGCGCTACTGCTAGATACAGATAGCAATAGCGCTGGTTCAAACAAGCGCTACTGCTAGAAAATAGCTGTAGCGCCGGAGCAGTAGCGCGCCTGCCCGCGCTACTAATTGCCAAAAAACCAGCGCTACTGGTAAGGGTTTTCCTAGTAGTGTTGCCTCCCAACGTTTTACCTCAAGGTTAATGTCAACAATAATAGTTCATGAAAACTCACATCCAATTAGCCATATATACCAGGATCTTTCCAACATACTGTGCTTGCCAAAGGATAAATTGTAAAAAGGAAGGGTGAAGATCACCATGACTCTTATGCAAGGTAGTAGATAAAAGTAAAAGATAGGCCCTTCGTAGAGGGAAGCAGAGGTTGTCATGCGCTTTTATGGTTGGATGCACAAAATCTTAATGCGAAAGAACGTCACTTTATATTGCCACTTGTGATATGCACCTTTATTATGCAGTCTGTCGCTTTTATTTCTTCCATATCACACGATCGTATAAAGCTTATTTTCTCCCACACTAATAAGTCATACATATTTAGAGAGCAATTTTTATTGCTTGCATCGATGACAACTTACTTGGAGGATCTTACTCAATCCATAGGTAGGTATGCTGGACTCTCATGGCAAAACTGGTTTAAGGGCGTTTGGAAGTACAAGTGGTATCTCTACTTGGTGCGATGAATTTGGCTAGCATGAGGGGGAAAGGCAAGCTCAACCATGTTGGATGATCCATGACAATATAATTTATCTTAGATGTAAGAAAACATAACCCATTACGTTGTGTTCCTTGTCCAACGTCAACTCTTTAGCATGTCATATTTTAATGAGTGCTCACAATCATAAAAGATGTCCAAGATAGTATATTTATATGTGAAGACCTCTCTTTCTTTATTACTTCCTATTAATTGCAACGATGACCAAAACTATGTTTGTCAACTCTCAACAACTTTTATTCATCATACTTTTTCTATGTGAGCTCATTACTCTCCATAAGATCCATATGATCTCTTTGTTTCCTTTTTTATTTATTTCTCTTTTCTTTTATTCACTTAGGATCATGGCAAAATAATCAAGCCCTTGACTCAACACTAATCTTTATTATATATAGCTCACGGACTCGATTACATAGAAGGATCATAAAGTAAAACTCACAACTGGATCATGCCATAAACTTTATTCTACTAGATCAAGATATTACCAAAAGGATCGAACTAAGAAAAACGGTAAAGATAGAAGTGATGGTGATACAATACCGGGGCACTCCCCCAAGCTTGGCAGTTGCCAAGGGGAGTGCCCATACCAGATACTCAATTCTTCTTTGTTGGTGGAGAAGGTGATGGTTTTGTTGATGGCGTAGGCTTGTCGTCCTTCTTCCAAGGCATAGGCTCACCATCATAGAAGGATGATCGAGTCTCCTGAAACCTCAAATCTGTAGCCAAACTCATCCTCTTGAATCTATATTCATACTCACAGTTTTGATTTTGCAGGTCGTAGATCTAGGCTGGGAGGTGCTCGATTTTCTCATGAAGCTTGAAGATGGCCTCCCCAATGTCCTTGACGTCTAGCTTGTGGTTGTTGGTGAACTCCGTGATCATAATGTGATTGGAATCGAGTCCATGCTCCACCATCTCCTGACACTTGAAAACATCTTGCTCCAATGCCTCGAGCCTTGCCTCCGTGCTTCCGGTCTTCCTTGGTCCTTCAACATCACGGATGTGCAACAACCCCTCATGCATCTCAATGGTTTGAGGGTGTTGCAGCACCTCCGCGAGGTAGGGGTTGATGACCTTCTCGAAGAACTGGTCCTTGGGGGCACTTGAAGACGACATGACGTCCTGGATCTGTCAGAAAAACAGCTCGAAACACAAACAGAGGATAATTGCGTGATACGGGAGTCAAAACCCCCAGGAGATTATATAATGAATTTTTACCGACCAAAATACGTGTCGTGTAAGAAAGCGGAGTCCGGTGGGCACACGAGGTGCCCACGAGGTAGGGGGTGCGCCCAGTATTGTAGGACGCGCCCTCCACCCTCGTGGAGGCCTCGTGTCCTTCCCGGACTGCTTCTTATTTTTCTAGTTTTCTAAATATTCCAAAACGGAGAAATATTGCCTTAAAAACTGTTTTGGAGTCGGTTTACTTACCGTAGCACATACCTATTCCTTTTTGGAGTCTGAAACGTTCCGGAAAGTGTCCCTTATGTATTCTTCCGGGGTTACGATTTCAATAACATTGGTTTCAACATTTATGGGATTACCTGAGACATAATGTTTGATTCTTTGACTGTTCACCACCATCGGATTTGTGCCTTCGAAGTTGTTGATTTTTATGGCACCGGAACGATAGACCTCCTCGATAACGTAAGGACCTTCCCATTTAGAGAGAAGTTTTCCTGCAAAGAATCTTAAACGAGAGTTGTATAGCAATACATAATTACCTACATTAAACTCATGCTTTTGTATCCTTTTATCATGCCATCTTTTAACCTTTTCTTTAAATAATTTGGCATTTTCTTAGGCTTGGGTTCTCCATTCATCGAGTGAGCTAATATCAAATAACCTCTTCTCACCAGCAAGTTTAAAATCATAATTGAGCTCTTTAATAGCCCAATATGCCTTGTGTTCTAGTTCGAGAGGTAAGTGACATGCTTTTCCATAAACCATTTTATACAGAGACATACCCATAGGATTTTTATATGCGGTTCTATAGGCCCATAATGCACCATCAAGTTTCTTGGACCAATTCTTTCTAGACCTATTGACAGTCTTTTGCAAAATTAATTTGAGCTCTCTATTACTCAATTCTACTTGACCACTAGACTGAGGGTGATAAGGGGATGCAATTCTATGATTAACATCATACTTAGCAAGCATTTTACACAAAGCACCATGAATAAAATGTGAACCACCATCAGTCATTAAATATCTAGGGACTCCAAATCTTGGAAAAATAACTTCTTTAAGAATTTTAATAGAAGTGTTATGATCATCACTACTAGTTGGAATAGCTTCTACCCACTTAGTAACGTAATCAACAGCAACTAAAATATGTGTATAACCATTAGAGGCAGGAAAAGGTCCCATATAATCAAAGCCCCAAACATCAAATGGTTCAATAACAAGTGAATAATTCATAGGCATTTCTTGACGTCTACTAATATTACCAATTCTTTGACATTCATCACAAGATAAGACAAACTTACGGGCATCCTTGAAGAGAGTAGGCCAACAAAAACCGGATTGTAATACCTTATGTGCAGTTCTATCTCCAGTGTGGTGTCCTCCATAAGCCTCGGAGTGACACTTGCGTAGGATCTGTTCCTGTTCATGCTCAGGTACACAACGTCTAATAACACCATCTACTCCTTCTTTATAAAGATGGGGGTCATCCCAAAAGTAATGCCTCAAATCATAGAAGAACTTTTTCTTTTGCTGGTATGTGAAACTAGGTGGTATAAATTTAGCAACAATGTAATTAGCATAATCAGCATACCATGGAGCAGTGTGAGAAGCATTTATGACATTTGATTGTTCATCAGGAAAGCTATCATCAATAGGTAGTGGGTCATCAAGCACATTTTCTAACCTAGACAAGTTGTCTGCAACAGGGTTCTCAGCTCCCTTTCTATCAACAATATGTAAGTCAAATTCTTGTAACAAGAGAACCCATCTAATAATTCTAGGTTTAGCATCTTTCTTTTCCGTAAGATATTTAATAGCAGCATGATCACTGTGAATAGTTACTTTAGAATCAACAATATAAGGTCTGAACTTATCACAAGCAAATAGAACTGCTAAGAATTCTTTTTCAGTAGTAGCATAATTTCTTTGAGCATTGTCTAGGGTTTTACTAGCATATTGAATAACGTTTAATTTCTTATCAACTCTTTGACCGAGAACAGCACCTACAACATAATCACTAGCATCACACATAATTTCAAAGGGTAAATTCCAGTCAGGTGGCTGAACAATAGGTGCAAAGATCAATGCTTTCTTAAGTATTTCAAATCCTTCTACACAATCATCATCAAAGACAAATGGTATATCTTTTTGTAATAAATTAGTCAGAAGCCGAGAAATTTTTGAGAAGTCCTTAATGAACCTACTATAAAATCCGGCGTGACCAAGGAAACTTATTATACATTTGATGTCCTTGGGGCATGGCATCTTTTCAATAGCAATAACCTTGGTGTCAATGTCAAAACCGGCGGATCTCGGGTAGGGGGTCCCGAACTGTGCGTCTAGGCGGATGGTAACAGGAGGCAGGGGACATGATGTTTTACCCAGGTTCAGGCCCTCTTGATGGAGATAAAACCCTACATCCTGCTTGATTAATATTGATGATATGGGTAGTACAAGAGTAGATCTACCACGAGATCAGAGAGGCTAAACCCTAGAAGCTAGCCTATGGTATGATTGTATGATGTATATCCTTTATCGACTAGCCAGGCCTCGATTTATATAATGCACTAGAGGCCTAGGATAACAAGAGTCCTAGCCGAATACGCCGATGGGGAGGAGTCCTTGTCTTGATCGCCATGTCTTGTGGAATCTTCTATGTATGCGGCAGCTGTCCGAACTGGCCCATGAGTATACGGCCATGGGGGTCCTCGGCCCAATCTAGCTGACCGGGAGACGATGTGGTGAGTACCCCCTAGTCCAGGACACCGTCAGTAGCCCCCTGAACCGGTATTCAAGTTGGGGACGCTCCTCGATTCTTCCGAACTATTCTTCACCTTCGGTCGTCGGTCTTGAAAACGGGTTCAACAAATCTTCTCATCTTCGATCTTGAGGATCGCCGAAATGCATTCGGCGAGTTTACACGTCGGGTATCCGAGGAGCCCCTTTAAGTTTCCGGCCTTTATCAATGCCTTGTTATTTCTATGCCACACCTCGGGTTTGAAGTTGTTCCCGGGAGGCAGTGTCCTCTTGCATCCGAGCTCTAACGCCGGACTGCATTCGAGGTATCTTTTGCAGTCGAGCACCAATGTCGGACTGCTTCCGAGCTCCAACGCCGAAATGTATCCGAGCTCCAATGCCGGACTGTGTCCAAGCTCCAACGCCAGACTGTATCCGAGCTCCAACGCCGGACTATATCCGAAGTGTCATAAATCACCTTGGTTCAAAAAGGTTGAAGGAGTTTAGCCGAGCTTAATGCCGGAAATGCCTTCTATGGAGATAGCCACTAGCGCCCGAGCTTTATGCCGGACTGCTTCTGAGGTGGTGCACCACCCCGACTGTGGGCCAATTTTTGTCAATATTTTTGATTGGTGCAATTTATTCTCTGCCGAGATATATAGCTAGTAGCCCTCAAGGTGTGTATCGGTCTAAAACCCAAGATGCACCTGAAGGATGACATAAGACCGCTGATCCCAGTAGCCGCTGAGACTCAGGTTGATTTGCAAAATCGGTCTGAGGATCAACTCCTAGCTCAGCAGAATACTTCAGGACACAAAAAGCGGTGTGTAGAGTCCTCGAGACTCAGGTTGGGTGCGGCCGACCAACCTGAGGATCGTAATCACCTCGAAAACTATATTGCACCTCAATTTTCTGCACTGGATTGCCAATGCAGTAGCCCCCGAGACACTGGTCGGGTGGCAACACCAGATCAGGGGATCGATACACCCCTTTAAAATTAGTAAGTGATAAGCCTGAAGCCCAGTAGCCCCCGAGCCTTAATGCGGGCATAGGTAGCCGAATTAAGGATCGATATCCAGAGTAAAATCACAAATTATGTGTAATGATTCTATGTATCCAAGTACTTTACGTCATTAATGCTCGGATCCGCATTGTACAAAACTTTGTTGACCGACCATCGGCTTCCACCTCCTCGGCCAGTTGCCGAGGAGTGTTTGTCCTACTTTATAAAGCCTTAATGAGGGCAAAGATATGTTATATTACTTTTTAACAGAAGAAATGTCTTCCAAAGAAAATAGTCCCGCTATTGGTTCCTTTCTTTGGGTTTTCATGCTAAGCATGATCATGAAACCTCAGCTCGAATGTAAGAGCAAAATATCGAGGACTTAGTTTGGGAGGCCAGTTAATAGCCCCCGGTAGTGTTCAGCGACAGTCGAGGTCAAGCCGTAAACACTTTGGCCAATGTTATGAACGGCCCGTCATTTAACATAGTCATCGGATCGCTGACCAGTTTACGCCTATTGTGACAGTCAGTTTTCGGCTTACTCCACGGAGGTGCTTGACCATGCGAGCTGGAAGCACAATCGCAGTGGTTCTCCCTTTGCACACCTAGCCGAACAAAGCGGAACGTAGGAGGAAAGCACAGGAGTCGGGCAACCCAACTATTGACCGAAGACACAATTTGAAACCGATGCATATATAGCAATATCCGAGAATGTTTTTGCCGAATTCGTAAAGGTGTCTGGCGTTGCACTGCGAGACTAATGATGGAAAAGCACAAATAGTTCAAAAGTGCCATAGGCTCGAAAAGCCAAAAAACTTATTCAAAAGTTTAATGTCCGAACTAGATCAAGTGTTCGGTGCCAATCCGAAAATTGGACTTGAAAAAAAAAGTGCTTCTGCCGTGCTTTAACATGACACATCCTATCTCAAGACTTCAAGCGGGTCAGCCTACGGCTTCAACCTCCTATCCCGAAGGCGGAGTACTTCTCATTAGGCATGTTTAGCAAACTAAACTCTAGCGGTTTCGAGAGAGAAATTAGGCTCCTCAGCTAGTGACCACATACTTGTGTCGAAAAAAGGAATGATAAATAATAATAATAATAATAATAATAATAATAATAATAATAAAACTTTGCAACAGCTAAGAAGAACACTTATTATAAAACGGCTCATGTAAATTTAAGAGCCCCCAAGTGACTTGGGTAAAACAATGATTGCATGTACCGAAGTAGTTATATCATATCTATGTTCAACCGAACTTTAAACGCTTCTTAACAGACCATTGGCTTCTCCCTCTTCGGTCAAGAACCGAAAAGTGTTATGTACTCCATCTGTCGAGAATATCGATGGTGTTTCCAATAACCAGGCAATCAGGCCATAAGGCTGTAACAGACAAAGCGCGCTCAGGGAACTTGTGCTATATTACTGCGAAGTGTAAGAAGCATCTTCAAAGAAAATAGTACCCCCACCGATACCTTTCTTCGGTGCTCATTGTTATTATGAGACTTGTGCAATAGATTTTTTGTACTCATGAGTTCCATTGTGTGCCGACCATCATTGATAACTATAAGAGCGCTAGCTTTCGGCTTCACCCAATCAGAGGTCCGGCTCGGACGACCCGATCGTGACAATCGCAGTGGTGCTCCCTTTACTCCCTAGCCGAACAATCGGGAACGTAGGGGTAAACACAGGAGCGAGGCAACCCAACTTGCAAATCGCTTAAGTCAATATGGTGCATATTGTGGCGTAATACACGAACAAGGAACGAAGTCGTACAAGTATAATCATATGCAAGAGGAAAAGCTTCATGAAGGAAGCCCCCAAATGAATTGGGTATGTGAATTTATGCGTCACAAACAAAGTTTGGACAAGGAAAAAAATTTACAAGCAGCTTTTTTCCAAAAAAGTATAATGCTTGGTCGAACCGAACACAAGTTAAAAATTTAAAACTTTGAGCATGAAGGCAACTTAGCTGGTTAATGTGTTTGGTATTGATGACGCGGTCCGAGCTTGATGCGGGACAAGGTTCCATCCCCCAAGCCGGTCCCGAGGTGGCGGAGCAAAGAGCTTGGCACTCCAATGGGGTGACGTGGTATGTAAGTATGCCGAGTTGACGATACTTCCCAACCCGGATCATTTTCCTGTGCACAAAAAATAGTGCAAACCGGAGATAATAGTAATAATAATAATTAAAAAAATCGTTGCAGAATGAATAATTTATGCAAAGTGAGTAATAAAAGAAATATGGCCTGGTGCCGAAGTCGAGGTCGATGCAGGGCGTCGGCATGATGCGGTAAAGGCGTGGCAAAGCCTGAATTCACAGGTCGGTCCGAGTTCCGGATGCGGCATTCGCCGTACTATATACGGAAACTGACCGAACCACCATGCGACCGTCGTTAATGCGGCCACCATTTGATAGACCTGCGTACATATGATGGACAAACCAGAGTAATAATTCCTTGGGAAAAATGAACCCAAACAAGCAAAAAAATAATAGGATTAATAGCACCTGGTTTATTTGTTGTAGCAATCCGAAGAAAGATGATTCCCAAAATAGGGACTCGATCCGCACCCCCATTGCTTGATGGGCGATAAAACGACGGCATGGAAATGCTGGCAAAGGTTGGCTCACCGAGGCAAAGCCGTCGGTCCAGCTAACGTGACGAAGCTGGTCGGCTAGTGACGCCGAAGTGTCCGGAGTAGGTTGATGAAGAGATGGCTAAGCCCCCAGTCCAACCGAGATGTCGAAGCCTCGATGTCAGCCGATGAGTCGAAGTAGGTCGGCGTGATGGACACCAGCTTGAAGAAGCAATAGTGCGGCCCTGCCGATGCAGGTCGTGACGTGGTCGATGCTGACTTGATGAAGCGACCGTGCGGCGATGCCGGTATGCCCACTCCGTGTAATCCGCGGGGCGGCGATGTTGGTGATGATTTATCCTTCGTGATGCCGGACTCTTGTTTGGCTTGCCGAGATGATGATCCGAAGAGGTTGAGCTCGGCTCAACAAAGTGAAGACGTGTCTAGCGCAGGTCGGCAGCCGTGGAGCAATATTGCCGGACTGGTTTGACACCAGCATGATGTTAAAGATCATGTTCAAAAGATCTTAAAGTTAGTGGGATGTGTTCGGGAACAAAACACAATACCCCATACAAAACTTCCTTCAAAAGGGATGTTCGAAATCCCGTTCATAAAAAAGACGAACTCGGGTCGGATTCGTTTTCGCGCAGAAAATAGATCCGGAGAGTGATGCACTAATCGGAAGATTCCCGGAGTTTGGACGGTCGGATCGAGCTGAAATTTTGAGAGGTGGTAGATATAGGAATTCCGCAGCCGATCAACGGTCGGATCTTTCAAAGGACGTCCGAGCTAGACGCTGGACACCACACCCTAAACTCGTCTAGATTCCCTTCCAGATTTGACAGGGCTCCGGTATATCATAGTTTTCCAGAGATTCCTCCATCGGAACTCGACGAAATTTTCCAGGGTTGTTGTAGACTCGATTCTGCACAATTCCACTGAAGCAATCGTTAAAGCGACACTCGAGGAGGCGGTGGCGGCGGATACGCGTTCGCTGTCCGGAAAAACAGCACGGTCGCCTGAGGGCAATGTTGACGTTGAGCCCCCGAGCTCCATGGACGATTCCTCCATGATCTTGATAGAGATCAGAGTTGGTGTTGATGAAGGCCCTTGTCCGAACATGGTGATCCGAACACGGGGCGCAGTTCTTGGTCAAACCAAGGTGACCAGTCGAGCTGGTGACGAAGATGCCGAAGTCGCAGTTGATCTGCAAGCGAGCCATCGATCCTTTTGTCGATCACACAGTGGAACTCTCAATGAAAGCACCAATGTCGGTGTCAAAATCGGCAGATCTCGGGTAGGGGGTCCCGAACTGTGCGTCTAGGCGGATGGTAACAGGAGGCAGGGGACACGATGTTTTATTCAGGTTCGGGCCCTCTTGATGGAGGTAAAACCCTACGTCCTGCTTGATTAATATTGATGATATGGGTAGTACAAAAGTAGATCTACCACGAGATCAGAGGGGCTAAACCCTAGAAGCTAGCCTATGGTATGATTGTATGATGTATATCCTCTATCGACTAGCCTGGCGTCGGTTTATATAATGCACTAGAGGCCTAGGATAACAAGAGTCCTAGCCGAATACGCCGGTGGGGAGGAGTCCTTGTCTTGATCGACAAGTCTTGTCGAATCTTCCTTGTATGCGGCAGCTGTCCGAACTGGCCCATGAGTATATGGCCATGGGGGTCCTCGGCCAAATCTAACTGACCGGGAGATGATGTGGTGAGTACCCCCTAGTCCAGGACACTATCACTTGGCTTTATCAACTTCAATACCTCTTTCAGAAACTTTATGACCCAAGACAATACCTTCATTAAACATAAAGTGGCACTTTTCCCAATACAAGACAAGATTAGTTTCTTCACATCTCTGCAAAACTCGATCAAGGTTGCTCAAGCAATCATCAAAAGAAGATCCATAGACGGAGAAATCGTCCATGAAAACCTCACAAATCTTTTCACAAAAGTCAAACACTACAAGAAATATGTCAACTTATGACCTTCTGTCAGTGACCCTCGAAGAATTGGTCATAAATTTATGACCATTTTAGACCAATTGGTCAAAAGCTGTTTGGGGGGCTCTAAACCCTAAACCATAACGACCATTTTGGTCAGAAAGGTCATAATTTCATTAGAGGGAATGGTCATAAAGCAAACAGCGCTAGTCCGCTGCCTTATTTCTAGTTGTTAACGATCAATATAGATGGTCACAGCCTTGTAAATTGTGGTCGGTTGCTATGACTAGGCGCCATCTCATCTGTTTTGCCTATGTGTCATGTCCATGTGGCAGTTTTTGCCCTAGGTTGTGAAGCAACCTATATTTCTGTCATTCCCAAAATTCCCAAAACAATCTCATAAATTCTTTGGGCCATATCTTCGTCAAATATGTAAAAACCTTCCTTGCCTAGATCAAAATAATTCAAAAATATTCATTTTTCTATTCTGTTCAAAACAACAGTTTGTGAAGGAAGTACCACTTTGGCATGTCCAAATAGTATCCATTTTCTACAGTGCTTTCCTATGCCCAAATAACCATCCTCCACCAAATGCCAGCTCAATCCATTTATTATTTTGAGCCGAGCTACAACATTCGTAGTCATGTCCAGGGTGGTAGTTTGCAAAGCAAGTACCACCTAAGCTCCTCCTTTTGAGCTGAAAATTTGTGATGACGGTCTTCTTAGTAACTGATCATTCTCAGCCAAAACTCACGCCCATTAGCCATGTACATTTCCCGTACCGCTAATCAAACACTTGGCTGCTAATTCATGTTTGAGCATCGATCGGTCTCCTCGTGAGAATCTTATGTTGTAATTTTCTTCCTAGCACCTACCTGGGGAGTGCCCAACCCACTAGACATGCCTAGGCCGCCCAGAACACCTGGCAACACTACGGTCACGCGGTGACCACGCGGCGGACATGTGAGTTTACGCGCTCTAGAGTTGGGGCCCTCGGCCACCACCCAAACCTCGGCGTATCACCACCAAACCATGTATTTATGATTAAATACGTACTTATGTAACTAGAAACGATTTTTGGAAAAAATAAATAGCAAACTATGAGGCAGCTGCAGTTTAAATTTGACCCGCTTCCAACTAAATCGGCGGAAATTTGTCTTTTTCACGAGAGGTGGATAAAAACATTTTACACCCAATCATCTTGTCAATTGTACATTAAATATGTCCTAGTATTTTAGAAAATTGATTTGGTCAAATTTTGCAACAATTATTTGGTAGGTCCTTAACAAAAAAACCTCCTTTTGGGCACTCAAAAATGGAAAATGGTTTTTTCGTCCAAAGAAAATGAAAACTTCCTTAGGCAACATTGTTTGCCATTCCAATATGCACCCTTGTGCACAATATGAGATCATTTGAACAAACTATGCCATGGATGTGGCCATAAGATTGATCATTTGGCTTGAAAGCCATTGATCTCCACACGTGATAGCTCGTTTCTGAGAACACTTTTTTAAAATAATTGTCGTATTACAAGTTTGTTATTTTTCCTCGGAACTTGGCCATATATAATGACACAATGCGAAGGTTTCCCAATTTTTTGATTTTTTTTGAATTTTTTGTGCCCGTTTCAAAGTGCGGTCAAAACGACGGGAATGGCCATTCCTAGCTAGTGGTTGAATCTTGGAACCTTTTTGGTGTTTCTATGATTAAATAGATACTTATGTACCTAGAAATGATTTTTGAAAAAAATAAAGAGCAAACTACAAGGTAGCTACAGTTCAAATTTGACCCACTTCCAACTGAATCGGCGGAAATTTGTCTTTTTCAGGAGAGGTGGATCAAAACTTTTTACACCCAACCATTTGGTAAATTGTGCATTAAATATGGCCTAGTATTTAGAAAAATGATTTAGTCCAATTTTGCAACAATTATTTGGTAGGTCCTTCACAAAAAAACCTCCTTTTGGGCACTCAAAAAATGGAAAATGGTTTTTTCGTCCAAAGAAAGTGACAACTTCCTTAGGCAACATTTTTTGCCATTCCAATATGCCCCCTTGTGCACAATATGAGATCATTTGAACAAACTATGCCATGGATGTGGCCATAAGATTGATCATTTGGCTTGAAAGCCATTGATCTCCACACGTGATAGCTCGTTTCTGAGAACACTTTTTTAAAATAATTGCTGTATTACAAGTTTATTATTTTTCCTAGGATCTTGGCCACATATAATGACACAATGCGAAGGTTTCCCAATTTTTTTGATTTTTTTTGAATTTTTTATGCCCGTTTCAAAATGCAGCCAAAACGGCGGGAATGACCGTTCCTAGCTAGTGGTTGAATCTTGCAATTCTTTTGGTGTTTCTCTGATTAAATAGATACTTATGTACCTAGAAATGATTTTTGGAAAAAATAAAGAGAAAACTACGAGGTAGCTACAGTTCAAATTTGACCCGCTTCCAATTGAATCGGGAGGAATATGTCTTTTTCACCAGAGGTGGATAAAAACTTTTTACACCCAACCATTTATTCAATTGTGCATTAAATATGGCCTAGTATTTTAGAAAAATGATTTGGTCCAATTTTGCAACAATTATTTCGGAGGTCCTTCACAAAAAAACCTCCTTTTGGGCACTCGAAAAATGGAAAATGGTTCTTTCGTCCAAAGAAAAAGAAAACTTCCTTAGGCAACATTGTTTGCCATTCCAATATGCACCCTTGTGCACAATATGAGATCATTTGAACAAACTATGCCATGAATGTGGCCATAAGATTGATCATTTGGCTTGAAAGCCATTGATCTCCACACGTGATAGCTCGTTTCTGAGAACACTTTTTTAAAATAATTGTTGTATTACAAGTTTATTATTTTTCCTGGGAACTTGGCCACATATAATGACACAATGCGAAGGTTTCCCAATTAAATATGGCCTAGTATTTTGGAAAATTGATTTGGTACAATTTTGCAACAAATATATGGTAGGTCCTTCACAAAAAACCTATTTTCGGACACTCAAAAATTGGAAAATGAATTTTCCGTGCAAAGAAAATGAAAACACCCTTAGGCAACATTGTTTGGAATTCCAAGATGCACCATTATACACAATATGAGATCATTTGAACAAATATTTGATAGGACTTTCACAAAAAAAACTCATTTTGAGTACTGAAAAATGAAATGAATTTTTTTTATCTTGAATCGATCATGACCAATTTATATGGTCATAAGGTCATGAAATGGTTTGCTGCGTTTTGATTGGACCATGGGAAAATCACACGGATCACGCATCAACCACCGTCGGATGCTTCCGGATCCAATGGCCCAAACCCACCCGAGCCGAAACCCTAGGTCTGTCCTCATAGACATTTTCCACCCACCCCCGCCTCCATTCTTTCTCTCATTCCTCCCTCCCCCGCCTCCATTCTTTCGCTCCAGATCCGCCACCCACCCCAATCCCTCTCCCCGATCCAGATCGACGATGACGGCCCCCCGTCGCCGCCCCCCTCCTTCCCCATCCCGCCGCTGCCTCTCTCTCCCACCCACCCCGATCCATCCCCTCCCTTTGTCTCTCACATCACCTCCGCACCCATCCCCTCCCCCGGCGGGATTCACTGCTCCCCCTTCCCCCTCTTTCGCGCACTCTTTGGCGCCGTCATCATCCCTGCACTCCGCCGCCTCCATCACATCCCCATGCACTTCGCTCGGCAGATCAGCGCGCACTAGCCCCAAGCCTCCGGATCCTCCTTCGTCCTTCCTACCGCGCGCGCTTCAGGTAACCAACCGTCGGGCGCCTCCGTGGAGATCTCTCCTCCGCTATTTTTTCCTTAGTGTGCACGGCCGTGGTAGTTCGTGCTCGATGGATCTTCATCGTTGTAGGTTTCCCGTAGGTTTCCTATTCGTACACGCGTTTGAATTAGCAGATTTCTGTGTGTGCAGGTCGAAGCAGCCGCAGGCGGCGCTGCAGAAGACGATCGACTACACGTGCAGGGCGGGGGCGAACTGCAACTCGATCCACGAGCAGTGGCCGTGCTACAACCCCAACAACGTCGTTGCACACTGCTCCTGGGCGGCCAACAGCTACATCCAGGAGAAGAGGGCCATGGGTGCTATCTGCGACTTCGGCGGCATCACCCTCATCGTCTCCACCGACCCAAGTAAGGGATTAATTAATTGGCTCCTCGCATATATTTGCCCACCGTGTAGATTTTGGCCCTTCATTCCGGTTTGAGAATTCACTGTCTGACTGTCATTGAGCAACTGCATGCATGGACTGTGCAATGCTCTTTAATGTAGAAGCTTTGTCACTCTGGTCTATATTACTGTACTAGTCAGTGTCACATTTCCGTTGAGCCGTTAGGGCAAGAAAAGGAAATTGCCAGGCAACTACACACTCCATACTTGCGAAAACTTCTTGTATTTTGGTACAGAGGCAGTAGTTTCTAGTGCGTTTATCGAAGCTTTACTAGTGTTTATGAGTAAAACTGTCGTGTCTATTTCTCTAAACGTTCTGCAAATAATTTTAAAAACCTACAGTTTATGCAGTTTCGTTGTGGTTGATTGACATCCGTGTGAAGATAAAATTTAGGACCAACTGTTTGCTTTTTGTGAAGCAAAAACAGTTGGCAAAAAAATCATAGAAACCCCCAATAAGTCGATTTTTAGTTGACAGAAGAAGTATGATTTGGTGTTGGTGTGTGTGAACTTCGGACGTTTTGATCTCTGAATGCTAGTTGGACATTTTGCTAGTTTGACATTTTGATATCTGAATGCGACTTTGACATTTTGATATCTGAATCCCTTTCTCCTCCCCTCATCTTTTCTTCTTCTGCTCTCTGTCTGACCCCCTTCTCGTCTCCCATTTGAACCAGGACGTCATCATGGGAGAAGAAGGCGTGATGTGTTGTGCTGCTGCTTGGGAGGGACGCCATGGGCCTCCCTCCACTGCTTCTTCTCTTCCCCTAACTCCATCAAGGTGATGGATCGGTACAACGACCTACTCCCCTGCTTCCTATGTTAATTTGTTGTGCAATGTGGATGTGATGTATTTTAGGCATGATTAAATACACATTTTGGCTCAACTCTGACTGAAACAACTTGTTGGTTCAGTTTCTTGTATGAAGAACAAATATGACAAACATATTTTCTTTTCCTTTTTATTCAAGATTCATTTCTAATTATAAACCAAACTGAAATTGGAAATAGTTTAGAATGAATGAAGCAGAGAGTCCTTCCGTCTTTGGCAGCTGGCACAATTCCTTCTCAAGGTGCTCGTGTTTGTGGAGGTGATTGACCTCTTTTTTTTCATCTATGTATCAAGGTGCAACTGTTGAGCATTGATAGGTGTTGTTCGGTGTACCTCGACATGATTTCCAGGACATGAAATGTGAGCTATCTAAGCTGCTCCTTTGTTCCTGGAGATGATTTATCCTTCGATTTGATCAACATTATCTTGTTATGTATCTTGTCCATCATGTGTAAGATGGTGCACCACGTCGTGTGGCGGCCTATTCTGTCGTAGTGTTATTGTGTATAGTCTCATCTAGCACCGAGTATCAATATGTTGTTTTAATCCTGATGATGTTGTAGCATAAAGTGGTTACTTGTCTGATGCACATTGTTCTTTGCAGGGTTATGATGATATTTCCAAGGAAATATACAGACCCTGATGTGGCTAAGGTGCCCATTTGCCCTTTGTGAAACAATTTTACTCTGTTTTGTGTTCTTCCTGTATGTCCAGTTTCACATTGCTGGTGTTTCATGCCATATTCATCAATCCTGCTCACATTGCTGTTGTTTTTTTAGTAGCAAATAAATAAATAAAGTAAATGTACTATATCTTGGTATTCTAGAACATCAGTGCCTCACCGAAGTTGCTTTATGTCCTGCTTTAGCTTGCAAACCTGATGATTTGTTGTCTGTTCTCATTTCTTAAGTTTGAAATGTTTCAAACTCTCATGTGCCCCCATCCTCAACTAGACCTGTATGCACCTTAGTAGTAATAAATACATTGGTCATGTAAATATCATTGGGAACTATATCTACGTCCATATGTTTTTGCCATCATTAAATGTTGTAAGTAGAGGTTCAAAATGCAGAACTGTGATGTTGTGCTGGGAGCACCCTTGCTACAGTCATGGGTTAGGTTTCAGCTTCACATCTTCTCAGCTTTAACTGTTGGTTTACATTGAAACTGTAGCAAGTGTCAAATGAGTGCATAGTGTGCAATTTGTCTAGTAATCTAGGCGCACATAAGTATCAGGCCGTATGTTTTCTTATAAGTAAACTATACTGATGGTTGTAAGGTGAGTTAAAGTATACTAGTGCTATCGTGATTTTCATACTAAATGTCATTCATTTATTAATTTGATGTTCTATATGCTTCTAATGCGTGATCCTTTCAATGCTAGGTGATTTGATTTTCAGAAGTTGGAAGAGGAAGATGATGAAGCATGATGTTTTTTTATCAATCTGCCTCTTGTTCTGGTTGTACTCTGTAGCTAGTTATATTGTAATCGGTAGTAGTCAGCACATCTATTTCTATGAATACAATGTAAAGACTGTAATAGGCTGATTTTGCATATCATTTCAAGAATTTAGTTCTGTTCCATTTGAAATATTTGTCGTTGTACTGTGAAAACGTGAGAAATAGAAAGTTGGCAAGTTGGACCAACTTAATGAAAAAGGCGAAGTCCCGAAAAGTAAACGGACTATAAAATGGCCGAGGCCCAAATAAGAATTGGGCGAATTGCGCTAGAATTGGACAGTAAAAGGTTGAGGCCACAAACGGATTGCAAAAAAAACCCCGACTTTTAAAGGCTATATCCTGGAAAATAAAGGCTGAATTGTTGGGCTAGGCCCATGTAGCAAGCAAAAATTAATAGGAAAAAATACATTAAAAAGGCCGAATTGTTGGGCTAGGCCCATGTAGAAAACCGAATTGGACCAGGCTGAATCTTGTGCCACATCAGCTTGCCACGCTGGATGCCTATGTGGCCTGGGGATGTTGCTAGTGACCAAAACAGAACAATAGGCTTATTTTGGTCGTAAACGTCTTCGACCATTCCAGAAGAAAGGTCGCTATAGTCAGTTTATGACCGCCAGCTTTTGACCTTCTGTTTTTGGTCACAAAAAGGTCGCAAATGAAAAACTATGACCTTTCAGTGACCAATAGTGGTGGTCACAAGTTGAAATATTTCTTGTAGTGAAAGAATATAGCCATCATGCATCTATGAAAGGTAGCAGGTGCATTAAATAAACCAAAAGGCATACGTCTATAATAAAAAGTACCAAAAGGGCAAGTAAAAGTAGTCTTTGATTGATCCTTGGCTGACACAGCTATTTGAGAGAAAGCAGAATAACCATCTAGAAAGCAAAAATGTGTATGTTTGGATAATCTTTCTAGCATTTGATCGATAAAAAGGTAAGGGGTAATGATTCTTTTTAGTGGCCTTATTTAATGATCCTTTCTTACCACTTCTTTCATTTTAGGATTCAGCCGTCGTTGATGATCACGAACTGGTTTAGCATCTTCTTCCAAATTTATTTTATGTTGTCATTGAGTGGGACTAATGCCCTTAAGATCATCAATAGTATACCCAATAGCAGCACGATGCTTCTTCAGAGTTTTCAATAATCTCTCTTCCTCATGCTCTGAAAGGTTAGCACTAATAATAACATGATATATCTTTTTCTCATCAAGATAAGCATATTTAAGAGTATCAGGCAACGGTTTAAGATCAAACACGGGATCACCCTTGGGTGGAGGAGGATCCCCTAGGATTTCAACATGCAAATTGTGTTTTAGAATAAGTTCCTGTTTAAAGAATACTTCATCTATTTCCCTTCTTTCATTCATGAACATATCATTTTCATGGTCTAGCAAATATTGTTCTAAAGGATCACTAGGAGGTACGGCAATAGAAACAAGACCAATAAATTCATCCTTACTAGGTTATTCTTCTTCACGGTGTTGTCTACTAAATTTAGAGAAATTAAATTCATGAGACATATCATCTAAACCGATAGTAACAACATCCTTTTTGCAATCTATCTTAGCATTAACAGTGTTTAAGAAAGGTCTACCATATATAATGGGACAAAAGCTATCTTGTGGGGAACCAAGAAGAAAAAAATTAGCAGGATATTTAGTTTTCCCACACAAGACTTCAACATCTCTAACAATTCCCATTGGCGAAATAGTATCTCTATTGGCAAGTTTAATTGTGATATCAATATCTTGTAACTCAATAGGTGCAATATCATGCATAATTTATTTGTATAAGTCATGAGGTATAGCACTAGCACTGGCACCCATATCACATAAGCCATGATAACAATGATCCCCTATTTTAACAGAAATAACAGGCATGCCTACCACAGGTCTAGGTTTATCTTTAGCACAAGGTTTAGCAATTCTAGCAGTTTCATCACGGAAATAAATAACATGTCCATCAATATTATCAGCCAAAAGATCTTTAACAATAGCAATATTAGGTTCAACTTTAACTTGCTCAGGAGGTGTATATGTTCTAATATTGCTTTTACGAGCCATAGTTGAAGCTTTAGCATGATCCTTTATCCTAACAGGGAAAGGTGGTTTCTCATCATAAGAAGTAGAAACAATAGGTTCATTATAAGTGATAGTCTTTTCTTCAACTTTAATAGGTGCAGCTACTTTTACTTCTATGGGAGGATGATACTTAAACCACTTCTCCTTGGGGAGATCAACATAAGTAGCAAAAGATTCACAGAAAGAAGCTACTATCTCAGAGTCAAGTCCATATTTAGTGCTAAATTTACGAAAAACATCGGTATCTATAAAAGATTTAACACAATCAAACTTAGGTGTCATGCCTGACTCCTTACCTTCGTCGAGGTCCCAATCTTCAGAGTTGCGTTTCATTCTTTTCAATAAATCTCATTTGAATTCAATAGTCTTCGTCATAAAAGAGCCAGCACAGGAAGTATCGAGCATGGTGCGATTGTTATCAGAAAGCCGAGCATATAAATTTTGAATAATCATCTCTCTTGAGAGCTCATGACACTACTAGAAAAAGGGCTATAGATGATATGGACATTAATGGCGCACCGTGTATGTGGTGCTCCACTTCTATATAGCAGTGGCGCACCAGATACAGGTGCGCCATTAGTAATATATTACTAATGGCGCACCTGGTGTGTGGTGCGCCATTAGTAGTTTTGAAAAAAAATAAAAAAATTGTTAGTAATGGCGCACCACGGGATAGTGCGCCATTACTAGTTGACATAGTAATGGCGCACCACACCCACCGTGCGCCATTAGTAGTTTTAAAAAGAAATAAAAAAATGTTAGTAATGGCGCACCACGGGATAGTGCGCCATTACTAAGATTTTTTTAAATTTTTTAAAAACTACTAATGGCACACCACACATCAGGTGCGCCATTAGTAACCCTGGTGCTAAATGCACCCCCAGACCGCCTTTTCAGTTTAAAAAAAAGAAAATGATGGAAATGTCAAAAAAATAAAAGAAAATAAGTTTCCCATGTAATATGTGGTCTAGTTGTTGGAAAAATTTACAAAATTGAATTTCGACTTTATTTGCAAAATCTCTCTGGAATTTAGTAAAATGGGCATAACTTTTGCATACGAACTCGGATTAAAAAGTTTTTATATGAAAACTCATCTACTCGAAAAGTTACATACGAATTGAACCGGGGGAACTGTGTTTAACATCTTTAAAATCCCCAAAAACCTAACAGAATGGAAGATACGAGGCTTTTAAGATCTAGAGGGGGAAAATGGAAAAAAAAATTCAAACTAACTACTGGCGCACCATTTGCTAGGAGGTGCGCCACTAGTAGCAGAAAAAAATTGGATTTTATTTTCAAAATATGATACGTAATATGACCGAGAAGTTTGAAATATTTTTTCAAAATTTCATCACACTCATGAACATGAACAAAGTCCTAGACATCAACAAGGTTTAATAGGATTGATATGATAGATATATCAACAAGTGCCTGTGAAGTGAGCTTGTGCTGGGGTTGGATAGAACTGCGAGTGCGGGTGATATATCAACAAGTGCCTGTGAAGTGAGCTTGAGCTGGTGCTGGGGCCGGGCTCGGGCTGGAGTAGTGTGAGGATGGGTGACCTTTCGGGAAGTTTGACCATAGAGTGCAATTTGACTTGAGATTAAGCATATTGACCCGAGATTACGCCATAGTGACTCGAGATTAAGAAAAAATTTGAAAAAAAAATTATAAAAAAATTTGAAAAAAAAATTGTTAGTAATGGCGCACTTCTATGTGGTGCGCCATTACTAAGCTAGATAGTAATGGCGCACCGTGGGATATACTAATGGCGCACTGGGTGGTGCTCCATTAGTATACCAGATACTAATGCGCACCTGTGGTACGCCATTAGTAAAAAATTCTAATGGCGTGATGCTAGTGGCGCACGTGTAGTGCGCCATTAGTAGCCAAAATAGGTGCGCCACTAGCAGGCCTTTTCCTAGTAGTGTGCTTGGGCATAAATATAACATTGATTTAAGCCTCCCCCAAGCTATAGCGATGCTTTCTCCTTCGCAAGGCCAAAAATTATATACATATATATAATTGCGATCATGATGAACAAGATGCATAGGATAAAACATCTGATGAAATTCCAATTTCAATCGTTTGTAGTTCCATGACCCCGTATCATCACATAGCCTATACCATGTCAATGCATTTCCCTTCAAAGATAAAGGGAAGACCTTCTTCTTAATAACATCTCCGGGCACACCTGCAAGCTTAAATAATCCACAAACTTCATCCACATATATTTCGTGCTCATCAGGATGGGTTGTTCCATCTCCTGCAAAAGGATTAGCTAGCAGTTTTTCTAACATACCCAAAGGAATTTCAAAGCAGACATTTTCATTTTCATTTTCAGTAGGTGCAGTAGGTTGAGGAGAAACTCTTTGCTCTACTGGTCGGGGTGAAGACACCCCGAACAAGCCCCTCAGAGGATTACTTTCCATAGTAACAAGTGACAGCAAAATTTCAGCACACTATATAAAATTTTCCTTACAAATTTCCACCTACCAAAGGCGCTTCACTCCCCGGCAACGACGCCAGAAAAGAGTCTTGATGACCCACAAGTATAGGGGATCTATCGTAGTCCTTTCGATAAGTAAGAGTGTCGAACCCAACGAGGAGCAGAAGGAAATGATAAGCGGTTTCCAGCAAGGTATTCTCTGCAAGTACTGAAATAAGTGGTAACAGATAGTTTTATGATAGGATAATTTGTAACGAGCAACAAGTAACAATAGTAAATAAAGTGCAGCAAGGTGGCCCAATCCTTTTTGTAGCAAAGGACAAGCCTGAACAAACTCTTATATAGAGAAAAGCGCTCCCGACGACACATGGGAATATCGTCAAGCTAAGTTTTCATCACGTTCATATGATTCGCGTTCGGTACTTTGATAATTTGCTATGTGGGTGGACCGGTGCTTGGGTACTGCCCTTACTTGGACAAGCATCCCACTTGTGATTAACCTCTATTGCAAGCATCCGCAACTACAACAAAAGTATTAAGGTAAACCTAACCATAGCATGAAACATATGGATCCAAATCAGCCCTTACGAAGCAACGCATAAACTAGGGTTTAAGCTTCTGTCACTCTAGCAACCCATCATCTACTTATTATTTCCCAATGCCTTCCTCTAGGACCAAATAATGGTGAAGTGTTATGTAGTCGACATTGACATAACACCACTAGAGGAGAGACAACATACATCTCATCAAAATATCGAACGAATACCAAATTCACATGACTACTAATAGCAAGACTTCTCCCATGTCCTCAGGAACAAACATAACTACTCACAATGCATAATCATGTTCATAATCAGAGGGGTATTAATATGCATATAGGATCTGAACATATGATCTTCCACCAAATAAACCAACTAGCATCAACTACAAGGAGTAATTAACACTACTAGCAAGCTACTAGTACCAATCCCGGACTTGGAGACAAGAATTGGATACAAGAGATGAACTAGGGTTTTGAGAGGAGTGGTGCTGGTGAAGATTTTCATGGAGATTGCCCTCTCCCGATGAGAGGAGCGCTGGTGATGACGATGGGTATGATTTCCCCCTCCCGGAGGGAAGTTTCCCCGGCAAAACAGCTCTGCCGGAGCCCTAGATTGGATCCGCCAAGGTTCCGCCTCGTGGCGGCGGAGTTTCGTCCGAGGAGATGGCTTATGATTTTTTTTCTCATAGAAAGACTCCATATAGCAGAATATGGCCATCGGAGGGCCACCAGGGGGCCCACGAGGTAGGGGGCGCGCCCAGGGGGTAGGGCGCGCCCCCCACCCTCGTGGGTAGGGCGTGGCCCCCCTGGTGAACTTCTTGCTCTCAATATTTTTTAGATATTCTGAAAACGTCTTCCGTGAAGTTTCAGGACTTTTGGAGCTGTGCAGAATAGGTCTCTAATATTTGCTCCTTTTCTAGCCCAGAATCCGAGCTGCCGGCATTCTCCCTCTTTATGTAAACCTTGTAAAATAAGAGAGAATAGGCATAAGTACTGTGACATAATATGTAATAACAACTCATAATGCAATAAATATCGATATAAAAGCATGATGCAAAATGGACGTATCAGCGACCATCACTATTGGTCACTGAAAGGTCATTGTTTTTCATTTGCGACCTTTTTGTGACCAAAAATAGAAGGTCCAAAGCTGGCGGTCGTAAACTGAAATTAACGACCTTCTCTGTGATATGTAAAAGGTCGTTGGTTCTTCGACCAAAAGTTTGGTCACTAGCAGCATCCCCAAGCCACGTATGATTCCGGCGTGGCAAGCTAACGTGGATAAGAATCAGCCGGTCCGATTAGGTATCTATATGGGCCAAGCCCATTAATTCAGCCTATTTATTGTTTTTTCCATTCATTTCTTGTCAGCTACATGGGCCAAGCCCAACAGCTATTTTTTTTGGGTCAGCCTTTTACAGTATACATTTTTTGGGGCCTCAACGTTTTTCCAGCCCACTTCTTAGTTTTCTTTTATTTCTTTTTCATTTTAAAGTAGGTTGCCAGGATAACTCTTTCTGTACCACATGTTAGTTCTATATTTGTGCATAATATTTGATTCAAAAAGAGCCAATAAGGCATAATATTTCATACAACAGCCAAGCAAAGAAATTACAATGATACAAATATACAGATAACTAGTCAAGTGAGCTAAAACGCATTGCTGGTAACAGTACAAATCTGGTTTTCAGGTAAAATGCAAATCTGGTAACAGTGAGATAATGCTACAAATCTGGTATTTAGCTAAAATACAACTAGATAAACAGATAACTAGTCCAGTGAGCTAAAACGCATTGTTGGGTGTGGGTTTTCTTCAGGATTCTTCTTGCGAGAGCTCCAACTGCTGAAGACTGAAGGCCAGCATCTGCAAATAATAAATTATGACAAGTTAGAAACATAATCAAGTGAATTCATGAATATAAAATTCTCATAACAATGAAAAATTGCTGCAAAACTTTAGATTTAACAAGAAACAATGCATATGACATTCTCATAATAGCGAAAACAGAGATATATTTTGCAAATGATAAGTACCAGCACAGTGCAAGTTAACACAACAGATGGACAGTACAAGCTACAAGCAAATGATTTTCCACTTTAGAATAGGGCACATGCATCAATGTTTATAGTCAGGAACAAAGAAGACAATGCTGGAAGAGGCCAAAGAGATGAAGTACCCTGGAGCGGCCGAAGATGGTGAAATGATGGTCTGCTTGTTCTTAGACAGCTCAACGAGCACCTGATGTCAAAAAATAGGCGTTTAAAGGGGAAAATAGCCTGATTGTAGGATCCAATCAGTCTGCATACAACAAGTAATAAAACTGTTAGGAGAGAGTATACAGTTACCAGCAGCATGCATAAAACAACTTTGATGATGTAATATTTATTAAAAATGATAGGCCAGGTTTCAAGTATAAACGACTAATGGAGCATGCAACAAATATATTTGATACCAACTTAACTAATTCCACATGAATATTGTACATTCGAATATACACAATCACTCCAAGATTAAGCTTATTCAGCCAATAAAATAAAGAGGATCACCACCATAATGGACCAATGGGTACAAATCGACCCAAAAAATTCCAGAGATGCTAAAGCACAAAAATAATCAACACTCCCCAGAAGCATGCTGAATTAATCATTTAATCCGAACATCTAGGTACCACAGTACATTACATCACACAATTAAAGAATAATGTTCGACAGTTCAAGACATTCTGGAAAATAAATAAGAACGGGATTGCACAGCGAACTTGTACTATGCATAAATGGCAATCTAACTTGAAACAAGGAACAAATTTTCCCCATGCATGTCCCTATACAGCCTATACAGCAATTCTACATATGCTTCAAGAGGGCGGGCAAACCCAGCTTGATTTGGTACATCAACCCATATAGACACATATGATGTTGAATAAGAAAAGTATGCATGGTACACTCATCCTAATCAACGGGGTAGTAGCACATTCTCATATGAATGGAACAAGAAGTCGCACAGCTTGATGAATGGATTAAAACTGAGACGTTTAATTATTTGCAGAATTGAAATTGTTCAAAACATGCAGTTGTACTATCGGAAATGTATCTGCATCAGACCTTAGCAATCACAAATGATAAATGCAGAAGTAAAACGAAAGTAATATTCTTGGCCTTCATCTTAATTTTAATGAAAAGCATATTATATTCATATGAAATCACATAGATAAAGAAGAAGCAAAGGCATACAACTTCATTTATTAACTAGCACTGCCCTTTCTATTAGCAGAAAAGAGAGTTCATGAATGAAAGATAACCAACAAAAACAAAAACTCTACAGCTTAAATGACATCAGATGACACATCGCTAAACAATAAACAGTTGGAACTGGTGAAAAATATTGACAGTGCAAGCGCAATAGACTACAGAATGTAGATGATATGTCAGAACAAGTAAAATTAAATGCTCACAGCACATCAACATCACAAGTCATAACAGATAAGACAACAACACTGAACTTGCCCAAGTTGCAGGCTATACTGATCTTTACGGTGTAGATAAACTAAAGAACTGACAAAGATTTAACCAATCCTGAGTGTCAGATCCCTAATCCAACACCCCCGCTATGCTACGATACACCAAAATGCAGTCGCCAGGCCGATCAACAAATCGAAACTAGCGATCGGGACCAACATACAGATCGGGAGAGGGTGGGGTTGGGGCGTGCTCGTTGGATACCTTGGGAGTAGTGCTACTGGTGGTGGTGCTCCGGCGGCTGGTCCTCGTGGGCGTCGAGGGCGACGGCGGCATTGGCCTTGTACTTGGCGGCCTTCTTGCTGGCCCTGCCGACGACGGCACTGCCCATGACGAGGAGCTTCCCGAGGAGCCATCCAGCCTGCCGAACCATCGAATCAGACCATCAGCCACGCGATTAATAACAAAGGTCGAGTATGGATCAGATCGAGAAAAGGATCGAGAGGACAGCGCACGTACCATCTCACTCTGTCCTTCTACACTCCTCCCCTCCCCTCTCCGGCGGCGGCAGCGGAAACCCTAGGACGGAGTCCATGCCAGCGGGGGGCAGCCGCAAATCTGGGGCGGAGTGAGGAAGGCCGTACCCGTGGTCCTCGTGTCGGATCCGGGGCGCGGTAGACGCCGTCGGCCTTGGTTCGTGGCAGAGGGCCGCCGAGGCGGTGGCTGTTGGGGGCGGTGACTTGGCGAGGCACGCCCACACCGCCGCCGTCAGCGCCTGGGCGACCATGCGCGCCCGCATGGTCGCGCCGGCGCTGAGCAGCGCCATGGATCTGAGGGGAGAGGGCGCGGCTTGGCTGTCTTTGAGGAGGAAGGGTGTCGGCTGGGCTGGTTGGTTTGGTTGGGTGGGGGAAGGGGAGGGGCGAGGGGGAGGCCATGGACGACGGTGAGCTCCGCCAGAGGGAGGTGGCGGCGGCGATCTAGAAGGGAGGAGGTGAGCTCTCGCTCTCTCTCCATCGGTCGAGACAGCGAGGAGCAGGAAGGGGATCAATGGATGGATGTGGGAAAGAAAGGAGGCGGTGGGGTGGATGGAAAATGACCTAGGGTTTCGGAGTTAGTGTGGAATTGTTGAGGACGGCCATCGGATCCGCGAGCATCCGACGACGTATGATGCACGATCCGCGTGAGAGGTCCACAGACCAATCAGAATGCAGTATGATGTTGTGACCATCTAAATAGGTCATAGTTGCCTAAAAATAATGCATGAAAATCATGTCAGCTATTTTATGACTTGAGAAATTCAAAAAGAAAATGGAAAACCTTCTCATTGTGTCACCAAAATGTGAACAACTTTTTAGAAAAAAATAACAAACATGCAAAAAAATAAATATCTTTAAAAAAGTGTCGTGAGACATGAGTTTTTTGGCAAAAAAAGACATTTTCCATTTTTCGGATCCCTGAAATGAGTTTTTTTTGTGAAGGACCTATATTATATTTGTTGAAAAATTGGACCAAATCAATTTTTTAAAATATTGGGCCATATTTAATGCACAATTGGCCAAATGATTGGGGATCAGAAATTTTGATCCACCTCTGGTGAAAAAGACAAATTTCCGCCGATTCACTAAGAAGCGGGTCAAATTTGCACTGCAGCTGCCTTTTGGTTTGTTCTTTATTTTTTCCAAAAATCATTTCTAGGTACATAAGTATCTATCTAATCACAGAAACATCAAAAGTTTTCCAAGATTCATCCACTAGCTAGGAACGGTCAAGCCCGTCGTTTTGACCGCATTTTGAAACGGGCATAAAAAATTCAAAAAAAATTCAAATAATTGGAAAACCTTTGCATTATGTCAATATATGTGACCAAGTTTCCAGGAAAAATAATAAACTTGTAATATGGCAATTATTTTTGAAAAAGTGTTCTCAGAAATGAGCTATCATGCGTGAAGATTCATGGCTTTCAAGCCAAATGATCAATCTTATGGCCGCATTCATGGCATAGTTTGTTCAAATGATCTCATATTGTGCACAAGGGTGCATATTGGAATGGCAAACAGTGTTGCCTAAGTGAGTTTTCATTTTCTTTGGACGAAAAATCAATTTTCCAATTTCTGAGTGCCCAAAATGAGTTTTTTATGAAGGACCTACCATATATTTGTTGCAAAATTGTAAGAAATCAATTTTCTAAAATACTAGACCATATTTAATGCACAATTGAACAAATGGTTGGGTGTCAAAAGGTTCGATCCACCTCTGGTGAAAAACACAAATTCCTGCCGATTCAGTAGGAAGTGAGTCAAATTTGAACTTTGACTGCCTCATAGTTTACTATTTATATTTTCAAAAAATCATTTCTATGTACAAAATTATCTATTTAATCAGGGAAACAGCAAAAAAATCAAGATTCAACCACTAGCTAGGAACGGTCATTCCTAGACCCGGTCATGGACAACCCGGCCCGCCGGCCCGAACCCGAAGCCCGACATTCGGGCCGGGCTCGGGCTCCATTTTCTGACCCAAAGCCCCGCCCAAAAGCCCGAATAAAGCCCGAAGTATATATAAAAACATATTGTTTTCGAAATATAGGTATAATAAATTAATATAATATCCCGAAATTGACTAATTTAATTAAAAAATGTCACCGTTCATGTACTTCGAGCCGAGCTGGGCCGGGCTCAGGCTTGGGATTTTTTCTTCGGGCTTTGTCAAGCCCGGCCTAAACCCGACCCGGCCCGACGTTTGCCCGGGTTTAGTTGTTCCCGCTGTTTTGACCGCATTTTGAAACGGGCATAAAAAATTAAAAAAAAATCAAAAAATCGGAAAACCTTCGCATTGTATCATTATATGTGACCAAGTTTCCGGGAAAAATAATAAACTTGTAATACGGTAATTCTTTTAAAAAAATGTTCTTAGAAATGAGCTATCATGCGTGAAGATTCATGGCTTTCAAGCCAAATTATCAATCTTATGGCCACATTCATGGCATAGTTTCTTCAAATGATCTCATATTGTGCACAACGGTGCATATTGGAATGGCAAACAATGTTGCCTAACTGAGTTTTCATTTACTTTGGACGAACAATCAATTTTCCATTTTCCGAGTGCCCAAAATGAGTTTTTTTTGTGAAGGACATACCATATATTTGTTGCAAAATTGTACCAAATCAATTTTCTAAAATACTAGGCCATATTTAATGCACAATTGACCAAATGGTTGGGTGTCAAAAGTTTCGATCCACCTCTGGTGAAAAAGACAAATTCCTGCCGATTTAGTAGGAAGCGGGTCAAATTTGAACTTCGGCTGCCTCATAGTTTGCTATTTATTTTTTCAAAAAAATCATTTCTAGGTACAAAAGTATCTATTTAATATGAGAAATAACAAAAATATTCCAAGATTCAACCACTAGCTAGGAACGGTCATTCCCGTCGTTTTGACCGCATTTTGAAACAGGCATAAAAAAATAAAAAAAATCAAAAATTGGAAAACCTTCGCATTGTGTCATTATATGTGACCAAGTTACCAGGAAAAATAATAAACTTGTAATACGGCAATTCTTTTAAAAAAGTGTTCTCAGAAATGAGCTATCATCTCTAAAGATTCATGGCTTTCAAGCCAAATGATCAATTTTATGGCCACATTCATGGCATAGTTTTTTCAAATGATCTCATATTGTGCACAGGGGTGCATATTGGAATGTCAAACAATGTTGCTTAAGTGAGTTTTCATTTTCTTTGGACGGAAAATCAATTTTCCATTTTCCGAGTGCCCAAAATGAGTTTTTTTTGTGAAGGACCTACCATATATTTGTTGCAAAATTGGACCTAATAAATTTTATAAAATATTAGGTCATATTTAAGGAACAATTGACAAAATGGTTGAGTGTAAAAAAATTTGATCCACCTCTCGTGAAAAAGACAAAAGTTCGTCGATTCAATAGGAAATGGGTCAAATTTGAACTGCAGATGCCTTATAGTTTTCTCTTTATTTTTTTCAAAAATCATTTCTAGTTACATAAGTATCTATTTAATAATAAATACATGGTTTAGTGGCGATACATCGAGGTTTGAACGGTGGCCGAGGGCCCCAACTCTAAAGCGCATAAACTCGCATGCCCGCCACGTGGTCACCGCGTGACTGTGGCGTTGCCATGCGTTCTGGACGGCCTAGGCATGTCTATTGGGTTGGGCACTCCCCAGGTAGGTGCTAGCTAGGAATAAAATTACAACATAAGATTCTCATGAGGAGACCGAACTATGCCCGAAGATGAATTAACAGCCAAATGTTTGATTAGCGGTACGGGAAATGCACATGGCCAATGGGCGTGAGTTTTGGCTGAGGATGATCATCTACTAAGAATAGTGTCTTCACAAATTTTTAGCTCAAAAGTAGGATCCTATGTGGTACTTTCTTTGCAAAGTACCACACTGGACAAAAATAGGAATGTTGTATCTGGGGTCAAAATAATGAATGGATTGAGTTGAAATTTGGTGGAGGATGGTTATTTCGGCACAGGAAATCACTGTACAAAATTGATACCATTTGATCATGCCAAAGTGGTACTTCCTTCACATTGCTCTTTTCTGGACAGAAACTTGGGAAAATTAGTGAGAGAAATTGGATAAATGATATGAGCTCAAATTTGGTGTAGGTAAGTTACATAGGTATGGTCATGCCATGATAAATTTTCAGATCATTTGGGTAAGCCTGGGTAGTACTTACTTCAGAAAGCTTCTCTCGAGATAAAAACTTTGGAATTTTCTGAGAAAAATTTACCAGGAAAATGGAACTGAATATTATCATGTGGCAATGATTTGGGTATGGAAGAGTGCCCAAAAACTTTGAGGGTAATAGGAGGGGTCTTGAGAACACTTGCTTTGCAACGTGCCAATCTGGCCATAAAATATAAATTGAACCTGGGCTCACAAAGATGATTTGACTGAGCTGCAATTTGGAGGAGGGTGATAATTTGGGCATATGAAGGAACTGTATAAATTTCATGTCATTTGGATATATAAAAATGGTACTTCCTTCACAATGCTTCTAGGTGGACAAAAACTTTGGGAATTTTCCGACGAAGATTTGCTGAGAAAATAGAGCTGAATTTTTTCATGAGGCAATGATTTGGATAAGAAAAAGTGCCCAAAAATTTCATGGGCAATCAAGAATATATAAATAGCACTTCCTTCATATAGTGTTGTTGTGAACAGAATATGAAAATGAATATTGTTGTATTATTTTTGAACTAAGCAAGGAAGGAATTTTACATATTTGACGAAGATATGACCCAAAGAATTTATGAGATTTTTTTGGGAATTTTGAGAATGACAGAAATATAGGTTGCTTCACAACCTAGGGCAAAAACTGACATATTGACTTGCCACATAGGCAAAACCAATGAGGTGGCACCTCATCATACCAATCCACCACAATTTACAAGGTTATGACCATCTATATTGGTCATGATCAGCTAGAAATAAGGCAGCGAACCAATGATGTCTGCTTTATGACCATTTCGTGTAAGGAAATTACGACATTTCTAACCAAAATGGTCAATATAGTTTAGGGTTTGGAGCCCCCCGAACAGCTTTTGACCAATTGGTCTCAAATGGTCATAGATCTATGACCAATTCTTCCAGGGTCACTGACAGAAGGTCACTACTTGACATATTTCTTGAGGTGATCTGGCGTTGCTCCTGCAGCAAGTTTGTCACCTAACGGTGCTTCAGGACGTAATTCTTCTGTGCAGCAATGAGGATAATCCTCAAGTTACGGACCCAGTCTGTGTAGTTACTATCATCATCTTTCAACTTAGCTTTCTCTAGAAATGCACTAAAATTCAATGGAACAACAACACGGGCCATCTATCTACAACAACATAGACATGCAAAATACTATCAGGTATTAAGTTCATGATAAATTAAAGTTCAGTTAATCAAATTACTTAAGAACTCCCACTTAGATAGACATCTCTAATCATCTAAGTGATCACGTGATCCATATCAACTAAACCTTGTCCGATCAGCACGTGAGATGGAGTAGTTTTCAATGGTGAACATCACTATGTTGATCATATCTACTATATGATTCACGCTGGACCTTTCGGTCTCAGTGTTCCGAGGCCATATCTGCATATGCTAGGCTCGTCAAGTTTAACCCGAGTATTATGCTGCTAGAATGCATACATCTAGCGACGTTCCCATCATCAAATGCTACTAGTAGTTTTTGGCTGGAATGCGTGGATGGTGTACCTCTCTAGATGTGTTCATTTTCAGCGAACGCTTATAGTTTCAAAATATTCCGACATTTCCTCTTTGATCACTAGTAGAAAACAGGGCTATGGTCCAGGCCGGCTCAGCCCATTAGTCCCGGTTCAATGTAGAACCGGGACTAATGTGGGCATTGGTCCCGGTTCGTGAGCCCAGGGGGCCGGCCGTACCACGTGGGCCATTGGTCCCGGTTCGTCTGGACCTTTTGGTCCCGGTTGGTGGGACGAACCGGGACCAATGGGCCTCGCTGCTGGGCCACCACCATTGGTCCCGGTTGGTGGCCTGAACCGGGACCAAAGGCTCCCCTTTAGTCCCGGTTCTTGCCACAAACCGGGACCAATGAGGTGCTTATATATACCCTCGCCCGCGAGCAGAGCACTCCAGTGCTCTGTTTTTCTCTGGTCGGCGAGGGGAGGGGTTTGTGGTGCTCTAGCTCACCTCCTATGCACATGAGGTGTTCGATGGAATGCCCGAGCCACACTACTTAAACTTTCTCCTCTCGAAGCTCGACCTCCAAGCTCCATTTTCCTCGAGATTTGTCTAGATTTAGCGTTCCGTCACGCCCCGTCCCCGTCTTCACCGCCGTCGATCACCCGCGCTGATCTCATCACCGACACCACCGTGGTGAGCCTCTTGTTCTTATCTTCTTTCTAAAAGGAAAAATATTCTTACTTGTCTGTTTAGATATATACTTGTATCATTTTCTTACATTTATTATTGCATCTTATATAGTGCGATGGTTTTGGTATCCGCCCCCGTCGGCCCTCGTCCTGTTTATGATTCGGATTTGGTATGTATATTATCTTCATAACTATTGGTTCATTTATTGTTTATGAAAATTAGGCCGACCAACGTGACATAGATTTTATTTATCTAGGATGTATGTGAATCGGAAATGCCAACCGACCCTATTGTCGAGAGGTTAAATTTAGTTGAAGAAGAAAACAATTTGTTGAAGGAAAAAATAAAAAAAATTGAGGAGGAGAAGATGATATTGGAGTTGCATGTTGCGGATGTCGTCGATGATCACAAGATCAAGATGGATGCAATGCGCTTGAAGATTAGAAAATATGCCATTCATACCGAGGCTTGGTATCATTATGCCGTTGGATCAATTGTTACCTTGGTTGCGATTATGATCGCATTTGTTTTCGCATTGAAATGTTTTACATAGTTTCAATGTATGGTTTAATTAATTAGATGCTCTGGAGAGCTATATGTTGTTAGATGAGAACTATGTATGCACTTTGGTTTTAATGTGATGATGAACTTCTATTAATTTGGACACTTAATTATATATAATGCACGCAGATGAACCGGCAATGGATGTACGGTGACAGACACACCCGCGAGTACATTAAGGGCGTGCATGAGTTTCTCGATGCGGCTGAGGCAAACAAGCAGAATGGTTTTATGTGTTGTCCATGCACTGAATGTGGGAATACGAGGTCTTACTCTAACCGGAAAATCCTTCACTCCCACCTGCTTTACAAGGGTTTCATGCCACACTATAATGTTTGGACAAGGCACGGAGAAATAGGGGTTATGATGGAAGACGGCGAAGAAGAAGAGTACGATGACAACAATCTGCCCCCTGAATACGGTGATGCTACAACGGGGGGAGCTGGTGAAGATCAAGAGGAACCAGACGATGTGCCCAATGATGCTGCCACGGGTGAAGCTGCTGAAGATAAAGAGGAACCAGACGATGTGCCCGATGATGATGATCTCCGCCGGGTCATTGTCGATGCAAGGACGCAATGCATTAGACAAAAGGAGAAGCTGAAGTTCGATCGCATGTTAGAGGATCACAAAAAAGGGTTATACCCCAATTGCGAAGATGGCAACACAAAGCTCGGTACCGTACTGGAATTGCTGCAGTGGAAGGCAGAGAATGCTGTGGCTGAAAAGGATTTGAGAAGCTACTAAAAATATTGAAGAAGAAGCTTCCAAACGATAACGAATTACCCGACAGTACATACGCAGCAAAGAAGGTCGTATGCCCTCTAGGATTGGAGGTGGAGAAGATACATGCATGCCCTAATGACTGCATCCTCTACCGCGGTGCCTACAAGGATCTGAACGAATGCCCGGTATGCGGTGCGTTGCGGTATAAGATCAGACGAGATGACCCTGGTGATGTTGACGGCGAGCCCCTCAGGAAGAGGGTTCCTGCGAAGGTGATGTGGTATGCTCCTATAATACCACGGTTGAAACGTCTGTTCAGAAACGAAGAGCATGCCAAGTTGATGCGATGGCACAGTGAGAACCGAAAGAAAGATGGGAAGTTGAGAGCACCCGTTGACGGGTCGCAGTGGAGAAAAATCGAGAGAAAGTACTGGGATGAGTTTGCAAAGGACCCAAGGAATGTATGGTTTGCTTTAAGCGCGGATGGCATTAATCCTTTCGGCGAGCAGAGCAGCAATCACAACACCTGGCCCGTGACTCTATGTATGTATAACCTTCCTCCTTGGATGTGCATGAAGCGGAAGTTCATTATGATGCCAGTTCTCATCCAAGGCCCTAAGGAACCCGGCAACGAAATTGATGTGTACCTAAGGCCATTAGTTGAAGAACTTTTACAGCTGTGGAATGGAAACGGTGTACGTACGTGGGATGAGCACAGACAGGAGGAATTTAACCTTAAGGCGTTGCTGTTCGTGACCATCAACGATTGGCCCGCCCTCAGTAACCTTTCAGGACAGACAAACAAAGGATACCACGCATGCACGCACTGTTTAGATGATACTGAAAGTATATACCTGGACAAATGCAGGAAGAATGTGTACCTGGGCCATCGTCGATTTCTTCCGACCAACCATCAATGTCGAAAGAAAGGCAAGCATTTCAAAGGCGAGGCAGATCACCGGAAGAAGCCCGCCATGCGCACCGGTGATCACGTGCTTGCTATGGTCAATGATTTACACTACGTAATCTTTGGAAAGGGTCCCGGTGGACTAGCTGTTCCGAATGACGCTGAGGGACACGCACCCATGTGGAAGAAGAAATCTATATTTTGGGACCTACCCTACTGGAAAGACCTAGAGGTCCGCTCCTCAATCGACGTGAAGCACGTGACGAAGAACCTTTGCGTGAACCTGCTAGGCTTCTTGGGCGTGTATGGGAAGACAAAAGATACACCTGAGGCACGAGAGGACCTGCAACGTTTGCACGAAAGAGACGGCATGCCTCCGAAGCAGTATAAAGGTCCTGCCAGCTACGCTCTTACGAAAGAAGAGAAAGAAATCTTCTTTGAATGCCTGCTCAGTATGAAGGTCACGACTGGCTTCTCGTCGAATATAAAGGGAATAATAAATATGCCAGAGAAAAAGTTTCAGAACCTAAAGTCTCATGACTGCCACGTGATTATGACGCAACTGCTTCTGGTTGCATTGAGGGGGCTTCTACCGGAAAACGTCCGATTAGCCATTGTGAAGCTATGTGCATTCCTCAATGCAATCTCTCAGAAGGTGATCGATCCAGAAATCGTACCAAGGCTAAGGAGTGATGTGGCGCAATGTCTTGTCAGTTTCGAGCTGGTGTTCCCACCATCCTTCTTCAATATCATGACGCACGTCCTAGTTCATCTAGTCGACGAGATTGTCATCCTAGGGCCCGTATTTCTACACAATATGTTCCCATTTGAGAGGTTCATGGGAGTCCTAAAGAAATATGTCCGTAACCGTTCTAGGCCAGAAGGAAGCATCTCCATGGGCCATCAAACAGAGGATGTTATCGGGTTTTGTGTTGACTTCATTCCTGGCCTTAACAAGATAGGTCTCCCTAAATCGCGGTATGAGGGGAGACTGACTGGAAAAGGCACTCTGGGAAGAGACTCAATAATATGCAGGGACGGATATTCTTGGTCTCAAGCACACTACACAGTTCTACAGAACTCTACCTTGGTGACCCCGTATGTCGATGAACACAAGAACAGTCTGCGCTCCAAACACCCGGAGCAGTGCGACGACTGGATTACATGTGAACACATCAGGACTTTCAGCAGTTGGTTGGAAACACGTCTCAGAGGTGACAACACTGTTTGTGATGAGTTGTACTTGTTGTCCAGGGGACCATCTTTGACTGTATTGACTTACAAAGGATACGAGATAAATGGTAATACATTTTACACGATCGCCCAAGATCAAAAGAGCACCGACCAAAACAGCGGTGTCCGCTTTGATGCAGCAACCGAGAGCGGAAAGGACACATATTATGGTTACATAGTGGACATATGGGAACTTGACTACGGACCTGATTTTAAGGTCCCTTTGTTTAAGTGCAAATGGGTCAATCTGTTAGGCGGCGGGGTATAGGTAGACCCACAGTACGGAATGACAACAGTGGATCTGAAAAATCTTGGGTACACTGACGAACCGTTCGTCCTAGCCAATGATGTGGCACAGGTTATCTATGTGAAGGACATGTCTACCAAACCGAGAAAAAGAAAAGATAAGGAAGCGAATACATCATACGATGAGCCAAAGCGCCACATAGTTCTTTCAGGAAAAAGGGACATCCTGGGAGTGGACGGCAAGACAGACATGTCTGAAGATTATGAAAAGTTTCATGAAATTCCTCCCTTCAATGTCAAGGCTGACCCAAGCATCCTGATAAACAATGAAGATTATCCATGGTTACGGCGCAATAAGCAAATGACACAAGCAAAGAAAAAGTGAAGACTTTCTCCCGCAATAAGCAAATGCTATGTGGGTGAAATTATGATACCATCCCAACTTTCAACTTTTTCAGAGTTCATTTGAAATGCTTTCATGTCTTATGGTTCGAAACTTTGATACTTCGAAAGTGATTGTCCATTTTGTACACGAAGTGCATCAAGTTTTTGTCGTAACCCTCTCTACTTTTTGGAACATGCTATGTGGGTGAAATGATGATACCATGCCAACTTTCAACCTTTTCAGAGTTCATTTTGAAATGCTTTCCAATTTCAGAGTCATTTAGCTCAAAGAATGAATTAATAGCAAACAGAATGAACTACAAAACTTTTATGAAAATAAAAACAATCAATTAAAATATTATGTTATGATCAACTAAAATAAAACTATAATATTCTTCAATAGCAAAAAGAATATAATTTGTGTGACCTAAAATCAAACTATAAGTATTTAATTGTAAGTATAAATAAAAAATAAATAGCAAAGAAGAAAAAAATTCTAATTTTATAGTAAAGTTATTCATAAACTAGTGATTCACACAAATTTTTAAAAATTCAAATTTAAACTATTTAAAATTTAAAACTAATGGCACTAACAGAAAGTTTATAATTTTTGTGACCTAAAAGAAAAAAGAAATCACTAAAAAAACTGTAATTATTTAGTTTTAAGTAGAAACAAAAAATAAATAGAAAAAAATCCTAATTTTATAGTAAAGTTATTCATAAACTAGTGATTCACACAAATTTTTAAAAATTCAAATTTAAACTATTTAAAATTTAAAACTAATGGCACTAACAGAAAGTTTATAATTTTTGTGACCTAAAAGCAAAAACAAATCACTAAAAAAACTGTAATTATTTAGTTTTAAGTAGAAACGAAAAAATAAAAAACCAAAAAAATGTAGAAATAGAAAAGAAAAAACAAAAACACCGAAGTCTGATTCGCCGAAAGGAAACTATGACCGCATTATTGGAAAGGAATTTGCCGAAGCGGAGCGGTCGGGAAGTACTGTCAGTGATCAAAGGCTGAAACAACGACGAGCTGGGAAACAAATTGCCCAGCTCGGCGAACAAGCGAAGCAATCGTGCCCCCCGCTCAAGGTGCCTAGCCACAACGTCGATAATGATCCGAGGATGGTGCCCGGTTATAGCAATCCTGCAGATTACCTGCCCGACGAAGTACATTATGACCCCATGGACGTGCAGATACAAAGATACGAGTACGGGAAGCCTCTCGTCAAAGATGAAAGATCTCTATCAACGATGATGCGAAGATTGCATGATTGGTACTTGAAAATCTGCAGAGACTCTGGGGGGAGGAGTACTTTGTATGCGAGAGTTAAACCGGAGCATGACCTCGTTGGAATTGATCTGTTGCATGTTCCATTTGAGGAGTTCTATCAGTTCTTCAATCAATTGGCCCTCGATAAAGCAAGTGTCACCTGCTACTGTCTGTAAGTAGTACTACTTCTGTCATTAAGTTTCTCTATATAGCTTAGCTCTTTCATTGCATGTATTTATAATCATCCTCACTATATTATGCAGATTGAAGATCATCGAATTGAAGAAAAGACAAGTCGGTGATATTGGGTTCATTAACACAAATCTCATAGATGCAACTCAGGTTAAATTTCATGCCGCAGAAACCGAGGCCAGCATGCTAGAATCGTTGATAATAAATCAAAACAAAGATATAATACTCTTTCCTTACAACTTCAAGTGAGTGTTACTGTCTTGTGCGTATTCGGTTTCCCTTATATATTAGTCAAGGTTATAGTAATGTAATTGATGAGTTATGCATGCGTGTGCAGTTTCCACTATATTCTCCTACATATTAAGCTTGAGCAGGGACTAGTAACCGTCTTAGACTCAAGACGAAAAGATCCCAAGGACTATGCAGACATGACTCAAATACTCGAGAAGTAAGTTAAATCGATCATTATCCACCATATCAGCAACTTTGTTCATTTCCTGATATATCAAGTAATTGTTTTCTTTGTCCGGCAGGGTTTGGAGAAAATTCACCAGAAAAACTCCGGGACTGCCGAAGGAGCTGCAATTTAGACACCCGAAAGTAAGTACTAGCTATAGTAGCATTTTAAGCGCATCTACTAGTCATTCAAGCGCTAGTTTCATCAATACCATTTGGCATTCTTGCTTATTAGTTTGATTAACCTCTATTTCTTGTAAAGTGGTTGTGGCAGCAACAAGGGAATGATTTCTGTGGTTACTATGTTTGCGAGTCCATCCGCCACACGACCTGTGAGCGGGACTACACTGACGAACAATATGAAGTACGTAAATAACAACATTCACAATTTTATTTTATTACCATCATTTGTGTTGAGTTTCATTCATTCATATATATATGTATTGACCCCCTTCTTTAAATTAGATGTTTCGGAAGCGGGATGAACTCCTGGCACCAGCTCGCATGCGAGGAATTCAAGAGGAATTGGCGGCATTCTTTCTTGACCATGTGATCCCTGAAGACGGAGAATTCTATGTTAACCCTGAGTCCGTATGATTATATTTGTAAGAGATAATTACTGTATATATGTAGCCGGTAGTGTCAGATAGATATACGAGAACTTGTTGTTCGACCAATATCTCGGAGAAGGAGAGGTGGTCGATATCACTTCTCTCTGTATATATGCATATATGTTCATGACGATCTTCTGTTTCCTTCGTTTGCTTACTAGGTAGCTAGCTTGTCTAGTCCTCTCTATATACGTATGTATAGTACGTAGCGTCGACCAAGAACAGACATAACAGAGGACACTTCTCTCTATTAATTATAACTAGCTAACACAATATATGAAACACCTAAATTAACCCCCTAAAACCCCCAACCCCCCCCCCCTTTAAAAAAAAACAAAAACCCCAGCCACAGAAGTGCTGACGCGTGGATGCCTATTGGTCCCGGTTGGTGGCACCAACCGGGACCAAAGGGTCTCCTGACTGGGCTCTGCGCACTGCCCACGTGGAGGGCCTTTAGTCCCGGTTCTTGATTGAACCGGGACTAAAGGGTGGAGGTATTAGTACCGACACTTTAGTCCCGGTTCCTGAACCGGGACTAAAGGCCCTTACGAACCGGGACTATAGGCCCTTTTTCTACCAGTGGATCAAACGCTTCTGTTAGTTTGAGAGATGGCATTCTCTCATAATGGCGTGCTGCTAATAGCAAAATCCTATAAGTGGTATCTGCACTAGTGATCAACCTCCCTTCCCTCCCTTATTGTCTCTGAGTTAATAGCTCCAAACAACTTTGCTATCTCCGCCCTAATAACATACTTTGGTCATAATAAATACCCGTGTTAATTAGTAACTTATTTTTCTCCATGCCTTTTTGACTCGCATGACACTTGTCGTAGTCATCGGTGTGTGTACAACCCTTCACTGCTCTCCAATGCGACACTTGTAACGAGCTAAGAAAAAGCCTAGAAGCAGCTTTTCCGACCGTTCCTGTCTCCTTATCCATCTGTTCTCCTTAGAGTATTGTATTTATTTTCTGCCAGGTATTGCCTGCTACTCTGAAGAAAGAAAGAAGCTTTCCTCCACTGCTTTATGTGTCTGGTTCCTCTACACTTCACGAAGTAATCTTCCATCGGATACTTCTAGTTGGTGCATGCAATTTCCATTTTTGCCATCCTCTGGTCGCCAAGTAATCAAATTGGCAGCCGGCATGTATCATTGTGCCTTGCCCTTGGATTGTGTTAGGGTATGTTATTGTGACATGTCAAACCAACATTGGGCACAGGGCTACACAAGATTCACTCCTGTCCGCTTTGAGTGCAGGACTCCCACCCTTAGTTTGGAACCTTTGTTTCATGCAAGTGCCACACCAAAGTTAAGTGTTGGATATGTAAACATCACACCCACCATTCATACATATATTAGGGACACATGCAAGTGGAGGAGGTTCTCCGACCCTCCTGTGTGTTTTCGGACGAAAAGCTATGTGATTGATATTTCTGGAATTACTACCGGCCAAGAAAGGGATTCATCAAATAGCATGAATAACGGTCGGAACAATTTATCCTTTTGCATGTGATCCTAACATGGGTACACTAGGATGTCTGAAGAGTACAAGGTCATCAAAATATTAAAGTAGCAAAGTGCCAGAAAATAGAGAGAAATAGGGAAATTGAGGGCATCGATAATATGGGTAATGAATACTTGTCGGGAGAGAGTGGGTGAGAAAGAGGGGAAAGAAATAATATGCAATTAGTAAACATAAATCCAATGAAAATCATTTAGAAGCCATTTGAGCATTAAAAAATAGGCTGGCAAAAAATCTGTAAAAAGTAAGCCAAGCACATATACAGGAAGCACTTGGCTTATATAGTGTATAAGCCGAAACCTATGTCACGGTGCACAGCTTATATTTCATGTGAGCAAAAAAAAAAGAAATTATAGGGAAATATAAGCTGAGATCATCCTGCCGGACACTCGGCTTATAGACTGTTCCATGACGATGCCATCATCCACCCCCATTGTTGGCACGTGGTATATATCTTTGCCGAGGACACGCTGTAAGCTGAGACCTTTATTTTTTATATACCTAGTGTCCTGCATAAGCCAAGAACATTTTCAAACCACTCGAAAGACATGATACTATAAGCAAAGGTCTCTGTTATTGCCGATGTATTTTCTTGCTACTCGGTTTAGAGGAATGTAAGCCAAGTGACCAAAAAATTGCATTCGGCTTACAACCCCACACACGGCGACACGTTATTTTCCTGGAGCGTTCTTTTTGATATTTGCACTCCGTGTTGAGCAAATCAGAAGCAAACCAGCTCTTCCTGGAGAGGCTCATCTCCATGTGGTTCTCTTATGCTGTCAAAGAAGAGTGGGTACAAGTTCCTGCAAAAAAAAGAAGAAAAAAAGAGGGGTACAAGACCATAGCCCATAGGGAACAACACCGCTGCTAGTCCATGACAGACTCGTAGGCCTTCCCTCTCAAGTGGTTCGACGATTAATTCCTAGAGTACAAGGGCCACGCTACGTAATTCGGACACTACTCGAGCACTCTATCACAACCGAAATCAATTAACCCAGTTCTCCACCAACAGAGTACTGAGTACTAACCAATCAAAACCAACATACCTAGCTTGAGACTGAATTGACATTGACTGGTGCTAGCTATGAAGAGGCCGGGTGTGTGCTCGTTATGTTTGTATCCTCTTGATGATGCTCAATTCTAAGCAAATAAGGTCCACCTTTTGTCGAAAAATACTAGTGTATGTAGATGAGCAGGCCGGCCCGTACGGCTATCTGTAGAAGCACACATTCTAGAAGTACTTTTTTAAGCACCAACACTGCTAAAAGACTCAAGACTTGATAATTAAGTGTCAAATACTTAAGACTTGGGGATGCCGTTATCAAATAAATTTATTAGTGGCATGATTTTATCTTTATCTTATAATAACGTATATGTATAATTTGGTTAGTTACGCATATAAGATGTTTTTAAAACAACCTTGGAAATCTATATGAATATGGCACTTATCAAAGAGCAATATGAAAAAGTCTTGGACTGAACCAAGAATCTTATACAAGGGGACAAATAATGAAAAGAGGGACTGAACCGCTTGGTGTGTTTTTTTTTTTTTGAGAAAGGGAGCTTGGTGTATTTCCAGAAAGAAAGAACAAACGAGAATTTCTGACAAGTAAACAGGAACGCGACGGCGGGGACGGGCGGCCGTCGGCATAGATTACACGTCATCGATCCGCACCGCGCAGGCCATTTGCCCTGGCCGCAACTATGCCGACGGCTTTTTTACATATATTGCTTTTTTTCATCGCTATATTTTATGTTTTCTTACATATTATTATTTGACTAACTTACATATAGCATGTGTTAATATAAGCATACATACATTATTTTCGGTTCAATACGGAGGGGTGTGACCCCCCTCACGGACGGCGCCGCCGCCGGCCGGCACCTGGAGTGGGGAACAGCCGCATCCGGTCTATAGGAAGGGGACTTTGCTCCCAAGTGTTTATATATATCGGATGACCTACCACAACCGGGTGGTGTTGTGGCATGTCCGAAGAGAACGCACGGGTCTCCGGGACGTGGCCCCCCTCACGGACAGCGCCGCCGCCGGCACCTGAAGGGGGGAATCGGACGCGTCGGGTCTACACGGAGGGGATGTAGCTGTCGGTTTGGCCCGGATGTTGCTTCCAGGTGTCCCTCTGAGCTGACCTGACACAACCAGGTGGAGAGGTCCACTGTTCAAAGCCCGTACGTGGAAAGTCAAAGGGCTAGATCTCGTGGTCAACCGCTCTAGGGTTAGGCGGGACGGGGGCCCTGGGGGTAGCAATGCCACCAGAGCGTCGCACCAGCCCCTCATACATGCGGGGTGGTGTTGTGGCATGTCCGAAGAGGCGGCACGCGTCTCCGGGACGTGGCCCCCCTCACGGACGGCGCCGCCGCCGGCACCTGGAGGGGGGAAACGGACGCGTCGGGTCTACAAGGAGGGGATGTAGCTGTGGGTTTGGCCCGTATGTTGCTCCCAGGTGTCCCTTTGTGCTGACCTGACACAACCGCGTGGAGAGGTCCACTGTTCAAAGCCCGTCCATGGGAAGTCAAAGGGCTAGATATCGTGGTCAACCGCTCCAGAGTTAGGCGGGACGGGGGCCCTGGGGGTAGCAATGCCACCGGAGCGTCGCACCGGCCCCTCATACATGCGGGGTGGTGTTTTGGCATGTCCGAAGAGGCGGCACGCGTCTCCGGGACATGGCCCCCCGCACGGACGGCGCCGCCGCCGGCACCTGGAGGGGGGAAACGGACGCGTCGGGTCTACACGGAGGGGATGTAGCTGTCGGTTTGGCCCGGATGTTGCTTCCCGGTGTCCCTCTGAGCTGACCTGACACAACCGGGTGGAGAGGTCCACTGTTCAAAGCCCGTACGTGGAAAGTCAAAGGGCTAGATCTCGTGGTCAACCGCTCCAGGGTTAGGCGGGACGGGGGCCCTGGGGGGTAGCAATGCCACTGGAGCATCGCACCGGCCCATCATGCATGCGGGGTGGTGTGGTGGCATGTCCGAAGAGGCGGCACGCATCTCCGGGACGTGGCCCCCCTCACGAACGGCGCCACCGCCGGCACCTGGAGGGGGGAAACGGACGCGTTGGGTCTACACGGAGGGGATCTTGCTGTGGGTCTGGCCCGGATGTTGCTCCAAAGTGTTCCTATGGGCTGACCTAACACAACCGGGTGGAGAGGTACACTGGTCAAAGCCCGTCCGTGCAAAGTCAAAGCCCGCCCGCCGCCGGCACCTGGAGGGGGGAAACGGACGCGTCGGGTCTACACGGAGAGGATGTAGCTGTCGGTTTGGCCCGGATGTTGCTCCCAGGTGTCCCTCTGAGCTGACCTGACACAACCGGGTGGAGAGGTCCACTGTTCAAAGCCCGTACGTGGAAAGTCAAAGGGCTAGATCTCTTGGTCTACCGCTCCTTGGTTAGGCGGGACGGGGGCCCTGGGGGGTAGCAATGCCACCGGAGCATCGTACCGGCCCCTCATACATGCGGGGTGGTGCGGTGGCATGTCCGAAGAGGCGGCACGCATCTCCGAGGTTTGGCCTCCCTCACGAACGGCGCCACCGCCGGCACCTGGAGGGGGGAAACGGACGCGTTGGGTCTACACAGAGGGGATCTTGCTGTGGGTCTGGCCCGGATGTTGCTCCAAAGTGTTCCTATGGGCTGACCTAACACAACCGGGTGGAGAGGTACACTGGTCAAAGCCCGTCCGTGCAATGTCAAAGCCCGCCCGCCGCCGGCACCTGGAGGGGGGAAACGGACGCGTCGGGTCTACACGGAGAGGATGTAGCTGTCGGTTTGGCCCGGATGTTGCTCCCAGGTGTCCCTCTGAGCTGACCTGACACAACCGGGTTGAGAGGTCCACTGTTCAAAGCCCGTACGTGGAAAGTCAAAGGGCTAGATCTCATGGTCAACCGCTCCTGGGTTAGGCGGGACGGGGGCCCTGGGGGGTAGCAATGCCACCAGAGCGTCGTACCGGCCCCTCATACATGCGGGGTGGTGCGGTGGCATGTCCGAAGAGGCGGCACGCATCTCCGAGGTTTGGCCTCCCTCACGAACGGCGCCACCGCCGGCACCTGGAGGTGGGAAACGAACGCGTCGGGTCTACACGTAGGGGATCTTGATGTGGGTCTGGCCCGGATGTTGCTCCCAGGTGTTCCTATGGGCTGACCTAACACAACCAGGTGGAGAGGTCCACTAGTCAAAGCCCGTCCGTGCAAAGCCAAGGCCCGCCCGCCGCCGGCACCTGGAGGGGGGAAACGGACGCGCCGGGTCTACACGGAGGGCATGTAGCTGTCGGTTTGGCCCGGATGTTGCTTCTAGGTGTCCCTCTGAGCTGACCTGACACAACCGCGTGGAGAGGTCCACTGTTCAAAGCCCGTCCGTGGAAAGTCAAAGGGCTAGATATCGTGGTCAACCGCTCCAGGGTTAGGCGGGACGGGGGCCCTGGGGGGTAGCAATGCCACCGGAGCATCGCACCGGCCCCACATACATGTGGGGTGGTGTTGTGGCATGTCCGAAGAGGCGGCACGCATCTCTGGGGTTTGGCCCCCCTCACGGACGGCGACACCGCCGACACCTCGAGGAGGAAACGGACGCATCTCCGGGGTTAAAAAAATATAAAATCTGTATGTAATTATAATACATAAAAAATAAAAAAGGAAAAATATAACTATAAAAAATTAAAAATCTAGATGAAATAAAAAAGGATAGATATAAATATGAGAAAACTTTAAAAAATTTATATAAAATAAGAAAATGAAAAATAATAATATGTACGGATGGGGCTACGCGGATCGGTGACGTGGATAATTAAAAAAATATGCCTACGGCTAAGCCGTCGGCATAGGTGCCACGTGGCGCCCTCACCTATGCCGACGGCTTAGCCGTCGGCATACTTTGCCTTATCCCTTCGCGGTGCGACCCCGTCCACCCATTCTCTCCCCCACCCGACCTGCGCCGCCGCCGCAACACCCGACCCCGACCTGCCCCGCCGCCGCACCCCCCACCCTGACCTGCCGCCGCCGCCGCACCTCCCACTCCACCACGCCCCTGCCGCCGCACACCCCACCCCTGCCGCCGCCCTCCCCAGCCTCCACACACGCGCCGCCGCCCCCCCCCCCCTACACACCCGCCGTCGCCGCCCCCGCCTCCACACCCGCTGTCGCCGCCGTCTCCACCCGTCGTCGCCCCGGCCTCCCCCGACCCCGCCCTGCCCCAGCCTTCCCCAACCCCGCCGCTGCCCTGGCCTCTCCCGACCCCGCCGCTGCTCCTTGAGCCGGGCGCGGCTCCTGCATCCAGGCGCGGCTCCGTCCGGCCCCGTCCCAACCGTCCCCGACCGCCCCTGCCTCAGCATCCCCTCCATGCCGCGCCCCCTGCCACGCCCATCTCGGTGAGCTACATTTTTTTTGCATTTTTTGCTATTCTTGGATTGATGAATGAATGCATGGATGGATGTTGGATGTTAGATTGTTAGGTTAGATGTTAGATGCTAGGTTGTTAGGATGATATATAGGTGAATGTTGGATGTTAGGATGTTAGGTTGTTAGGTTGCATTATTTTTATCATCATGATCTTGTTATTTGAGATGTGCTCCAAAATTGGTATAAGATGAGTGGTTATTTTTATCATGATGATCTTGTCGAAAAAATTGAACCGGACAAAATTTGACACTTGACAAAATATGATTTTTTTTCATAGTAAGGGGGTCGATGCTTAATGTTAAGTAGCTATGTGAGATGTGCTACAAAATTATGATATGATGAGTGGTTATTTAATCATGATGATCTTGCTAAATAAATTGAAGGACAAAATTTGACACTTGACGAAACATGATTTTTTTTCATAGTTAAAAGTATCAATGCTTAATGTGAGGTGATGACCAATTTTTTTCACTCGGTGTAATTAACAGGATTTGTGGTGTTCCATCTTTGTGGAGTGATTGTCGACGTTGGAGGTGTTGGTCCACGATCGTCCCTCTCCTTTGATCGACTACATCGGACGGTGAGGAACAATTCCATGACCTCGTCAACTTTTTTTCCATGTCACTAGATTAAATTTTCACATCAAGTTGCGTAACCTAGGTCTCCCGTCCGAAAGGGTTGCATCGATAAATATGCATTCAATTGCATATTTATCACCGCAGCTCTTTCGGATTGTCCATCGCTTTCCACGGACAGCCCGAGGATGTGTAGATTGGGTACGTTGTTCATGCTCTACCCCGTTCCGAGAAAGGATTTCGGCGGCGCCTCCCTGTTGTTCTTCGGATGCACATTCTCTCGGCATTTTGCCGAGAAATGTATTTGGAGAACAGCGGGGAGGTGCTGCCGAAATTTTGTCTCGGAATGGGGTAGAGCATGGACAACGTACTCAATCTACACATTCTCGGGTGGGATTAGGACCCATGTTTACCTATTAGACATGTAGGTGGATTAAATGTCGTTTCTCGTCAACCTTGTAAAAAATAAAATATTGATGTGAGTAATTTAAATGAATCCTTAATTTTGTTATGTGGCTTCCAATAAAGCAGAGATGACAGATAATCAGTGGATGTATAGCGGGTTTTTCCATCGGAATCAAGTAACAACAGAGTGGGTCAAGAAAACTGATGTGTTTTTGAAAGAGATATTCCGTAGTACAATGAGGATGGTGCCAGAATGCCCGTGTGCCAAATGTATGAGACGTATCCGCAGAGATAAGAGTGAGATGACTAAGCACCTTCGCACGCATGGATTTATGCCCAACTTTAATATGCCGATAAACTTTGCCCAGCGGGACCATGGTAGAGAGGATGTGATACGACAACGCATCACTGGTTATGCGGACGATGGGGTTAGAGACATGCTAGATGATGTCTTTGCTGCACAGCCGACACCTCCGTCACATTTAGCAAACGAACCGGAGGAGCCGGAGGAAACCGCAAAGGCCTTCCTGGAAATCTTGCCCTCGTCAAAGAAACCTCTCTATGCGGGTGCCAAGCTGTCTGTGCTGGATGCCATCTCGCAACTGATGGCAGTTAAGGCTGAGTACGGCTGTAGCCGAGGTTGCTTCGAAGCATTTCTAGGAGTATGGGCTAACAGCCTGCCTGGGGGCCATGAACTGCCGAAAACCATGTATGCTACAAAGAAAATCATGAAGGCGCTCTCCATGGACTATGAGAAAATACATGTTTGTCCAAAGAATTGCCTTTTGTTTAGGCATGAGTATGCGGATGACAAGTACTGTAGGAAGTGCGGTTCCTCTCGGTATATTGAGGTGGTCGATAAGCATGGTCAAAAGCAGCAGCTAAAAATCCCTGTGAAGGTTCTTCGGTATCTTGATTTTATAAAAAGACTGCGGCGCCTTTTCGTCACCGAGGAGTCTGCCAAAATGATGAAGTGGCAAAAAAGGGAAAAGGTACAATCCAAAAAAATTGTACATCCATCAGAAGGTGAAGCATGGAAGTCATTCGATATAGAGTACCCGGAGGAAGCAGCCGAGGCTGGGAATGTCAGAATTGCTATAACAGGTGATGGGTTCAATCCATATGGTATGTCGTCAAATCCATACAGCTGTTGGCCCGTATTTGTTATTGCACTCAATCTCCCTCCCAGCGCCATAATGCAACGCAAGACCATGTTCCTGTCGCTTATAATTCAGGGGCCTGAATATCCAGGGAAGAATTTGAGTGTGTTTATGCAGCCGTTGGTGGATGATTTGCGCCATTCTTGGTACTTCCCGAGGATGAAATACGACCGGCATCTGCAGAAAAATTTCTTGATGAAAGTTTGGCTACAATATTGCATGCATGACTTTCTCGGCTATGCCCTGTTCCGTGGATGGTGTACAAGTGGAAAGATGCCTTGCCCAGTGTGCATGCTGGCCTTGATTTTCATTTGGCTGAAGAAGGGTGGCAAGTATGTTGCCTTTGACCTGCACCGACAGTTCCTCCCTCCAGACCATCCTGATAGGGAAGATAAGAAGAACTTCACAAAAGGCAAAGTTGTCCATGAAGTAAACGAGATTCCAACTTTTTGTGGTGCGGATGTGCTTGTTCAGCTGAAAGCTCTTAAGCCTGCCGGTGAAGGGAAAGGCAAAGGCAAAGGCAAAGCCATAGGCGAAGACGAGGGCGAGGGCAAAGGAAAAGGTAAAGGGAAAAAATGTTTTGAAGGATATGGTGAGACGCACAGCTGGACTCACACTACCCCCTTCATGCAGCTTCCCTATTTTAAGGACCTCAAACTTCCATACAACATCGACATGATGCACACCGAAAAGAATGTCGCAGAGTCCCTTTTTCACATGATCCTCAACATTCCTGATAAGACAAAGGATAATGTTAATGCTAGAGTAGATCAACAGAATATTTGTGATAGACCACGTCTACACATGCAGCCTCCCATAGGCAGTCGAAAATCTTGGTTCAAGCCAGATGCTGACTTCGTACTTAAAAAGGATCATAAGATGGAGGCATTCAAGTGGCTGAAACACGTCGTGAAGTTCACTGATGGTTATGCGTCGAATATAAGTAAGGGAGTCAATCTTTCAGCGGGCAGAGTGGCCGGGCTCAAGAGTCACGACTATCATGTATGGATTGAGCGGATTATGCCGGTGATGGTTCGGGGCTATGTTCCCAAGCATGTCTGGCGTGTGCTTGCGGAGTTAAGCCATTTCTTCTGCATGCTTTGTGCTAAAGAAGTATGTCCTGAGAAGATAAAAGAAATGCATAAGAATGCGCTTGAGTTGCTATGCAAGCTAGAGAAGATCTTCCCGCCAGGCTTCTTTACTCTGATGACACATCTCATTTTGCACCTCATGAACGAGGTATTGTTGGGGGGCCCTGTGCAGAATCGTTGGCAGTACGGCCCTGAGAGACAGAACAAGCATCTGAGACAGAAATATGTAAACAAAGCTAAGATTGAAGCTTCCATAGCTGAGGCAGTTATCCTAGAGGAGGTGGCAGACCTCAGGACAGTCTACTATCCGGACCATGTTCTCATGTTGCACAATAAGGTGTCTCGATACAATACAGACGATCCCAAGTATAATCCCAAGTTGCCTCTATTCATCGGGCAAGGTGGCAGGGCTGGATGCTCGACACCTTATCTCATGCCATGAGACGAGTGGGAGGATGTCATGTTCTATATCTTGCACAACATCAAGGAAGTTGAGGATGAGTGGATGAGGTAATACCTTTGCACCATTCTTTTAGTCAATTCATTATGTTCACTTTTCCTAGTTCTTATACCGCTTTTCTTATTGTAGTCGATTCGTTGAAGAAGAGTGGATGGGAATGCTACCTCCGAATGAAGCGGAGGCACTTGCTCTTGTCCAAAAGGGTGCTGATGGAAGGAAAAATTTCGTTGCGTGGTTCATGGAGAAAGTAATTTTTCACACTTCACTATTACCTATTTCAATTAAACTCATGCACCCTATAATTTCAATTAAACTTGTAGGGAAATGACCCGACCGAATCAATGGATGAAGAATTGAGATCGGTTTCCATGGGTTTTGACCCTGCCGTCATGACATGCCAAAAGTATGATGTGAATGGGTATCGCTTCCATCCAGAGGAGCACCAGAACAGTCGGCCTGATCCCAAAACCATAAATACTGGAGTCTTCACTAAAGGAGATAATAAAGTAGATTATGACGGAAGGGTAGGAAAAATATACGAGCTTACAGTCAAACGTGGCCGCGAACACCTAAGTCTCACTGTGTTCAAATGCCGATGGTTCGACCCCAAAAGGGGTCTGAGACATACGCCTTCTGTTGGTTTTGTAGAAAAAACCATCAACCGTCTATGCCGGAGCTGATCTTTTTATCGCCGCTACCCAGGCCACACAAGTATATTATCTGCCTTACCCATGCTAGAAAGAGTACCTAAAGGGTTGGGAAGTTGTGTTCAAGGTGTCGCCACATGGTAAGCTACCGGACCCGAACGATGATGATTACTACAACATAAACCCCATGACATACGAGGGAATGTTCTATCAAGAGGAACATGATGATGTGGTCGGAAACAACGAGGATGATGACTTGGGTTATGTTGACCTGGACCCAAACGACGACGACGCACGGATTGATGGTGAGGCAGTTGTGAATCAAAGATACATAATTAATTATGCTTGAAAAGTTAAATGAAGACGCTGACGATGAGGAAGAGCCTCCACCTCTGTCAGACAACGAAGAAGATATGTGTGATAGTGATGATGAGACCGGTCTACAAATAGATTACAATAGTGATGATTCATATGGGTTCTAGAAAATGTAAGTTCTTTTAATGATCATTACAATAGTATGCTTAATGTGCTCTTCTGTTATTAATGGTTTTCCTGTATGCTTGTTTATTTGATATCCTTACTAATTGTTTATTCTCTTCTCAATGCAGGTTTGCTAATCATGGGCAAGTCCAGCGGCGCCAGTTTCCTCAGTAAATTCAAAGGACTTACTCGGAGTGGACGAGCCCACAAGGTTCCCTCCCAACTACGCGAGGATGACACCTCACAGGGAGGTGGAGGGGTCGGGGGAGGAGACCCTAGAGGAGGAGGCGGTGGGGGAGAGCCCCTAGAGGAGGAGGCGGTGCGGGGAGAGGCAGCTGGGGCAAAAAACTCCGGGCAGTGTCCGAAATAGGAGGGTCTTCTTCGATGCCCTCCTATACAGAGGCACCTTCTGAGTCTGAGGAGGAGGAGTATGTTCCTGATGGTGAGGTGGAGGAGGTCGAGGAGGAGGAGGTCGAGGAGGAGGAGGTCGAGGAGGAGGGTGAGGAGGAGGGCGAGGAGGGTGGTGGAGGGGAGGTTGATCCCGAGTTGTTGGGTGACTTGCCACCTGGTGCTCCACAAGGGTGGCTGCGTGGTAATGCCGAACTACCTACACCACCTTCTATCGAGGCGCACAAGTGGCTCATTGAACCTGCGGGGACAGAGTAAGTGCCTCTCAATCATATTTTCAACACATGACAACATTTTCTTATTGTACACATGGCAATCCTTTGATTCTTTTGCAGAAACTGGATCCTTCGCGGAAAGGGCCGTAAACCGAACGGCCTTATCACTGTCGTGTTGAAGGAGTTTTGGCCTGGCCTGTTCTGCCCGCGGCCAGACAGGGACCCGCAGCTACGGGTTTTGGCCACAAGCTGGGCCCACTACGAGGCTTGCTGCAACGCGGAGTACGGGACGACCGCTAAGGCCGTGATCACCAAATTTTGGGTAAGTTCTCTTCTGAATCACTTGTCTTCAGTTTCGTCCATAGTTTATCATTGAATCACTCAACTCATGCCTTGTTTGCTTCTGGTTTATGCATGATTGCAGCAACTCTATAGAGTTCTTGACGAGCACAATGCCAGAGCCGACGTAGTCTTGCTTGCGGCTGCGAAGAAGAAAGCTCGTCAGTTGCAGTACGAGGTGCGCTGGGTTGCCGTCTCGCAGTACTACCACATCTACCTGCAACAAAAGATGACCAAAACTCAAGCGCAAAAGCAACGACTTACCTTGAACAGGGAGCAGTTCATGATGGTAACTATTACTAACTTTTCATTGTTTCAAGCAGTCAACTATATGTTTCGTGCTCACATGTCATGCTTCCAAAATTTTCATAGGTTGTTCCTCGTTGGTGCTATGGAAGGCATGACGGATGGGCGAGTTTGGTGGATAGGTGGCTCGGCGATGATGCAGAGTTTGCCGCCAAGAGCATAAAGGCCCGAGCTAACCGTGGAAAAGAGGGGACACACGGCCAAGGAAACAGGAACCATTTGGGGTTCAAGGCCATGGAGGTATATCTATATGCAAGATGCATTTTTGTTCTTCTTTACCGTCATGTTCTTATGTATGGCTAACTTCTGTTTGACGTTGCAGGAGGACAAGTTGAAGAGGCCGCTCTCAGACATTGAGTCGTGGAAGCTGGCCCGCGAGCGGAATCATCCCAAGGAGGGCGAGAGCCAGTACTACGGCAAGACCGAGGAGCACCTGGAGTCTTACACTCAGCACTATCAGAAGTTGCATCCGGATATTCCTGTTCCTGAGGTCGCCCAGTCTCAGATCGACGACACGGCGGTGGTGGCCATCCTGGGGAAGTCACATGGCCGGTATCTGTGTTTCGATGGCTTGATCACTCCTTCGATCTCGTACACACGGCTTCGGTCTACCAACCGGGCCAGTTAGAGAGTACAGGGCGTTCACAGACTCCCTTAGCCCGCCAGCATGCTGTAAGTACTTCCACTTTATCTTTTTCTCTCTAGCATTCTCAGTTTATTTTCAACATTGCTCACTTAGAAACAACCTAAATTATGTAGGCATATAAGGCCTTTGTCGAGCATAGGAATCTCGAGGTGCGAGAGTACTTGCAACGAGTGAAGGCAAATGATGATTACAACCGTCAGATGATGGCGGTTAGTTTTGCCCTCTTAAAACCAAGCTAAATTTTTGCACTTTCATTCCTTCTGACCTTCTAGTTTGCTTGTTTAACTAACATCCATGCTATGTTGGCGTCTTGGAGTAACCGCACGGATCCACCACAAATGGGACCCCCACCACCACCTGCGGGAGAACCCCCACACGTGCCCACGTTCGATGAATGGGTTGCACTAGGCAGTGATAGTCCGGTTAGTACATTTGCCTAACTACTGACAAACTAGTTCTCGTTCATTCAACACTATCATATCATATTTACCGTTAGAATCTTCTCTCAAACATGTAGGGGACCGGTGGCTCGACTCCTGCTCCGTCGACCCCAGTCACTCTGATCTTCCAGAGTGATGGTGGTCGCGGTGGCGGTTTTGGCGGAGGTGGTGCTTTTGGCGGAGGTGGTCTTGGTGGTGGTGGTTTTGGCGGAGGTGGTCTTGTTTTGATGTCGATGATGATTCCGTGCATGTGGCCATCGTGCCATGCCTTTCATGTTCCTACTTTTATTATGTTCCATGTCATGCACTAGTTTTATGTTCATGAACATTCGCCGGTGATGATCTTTAGATGATGATGATGAACTTGAGTATGTTTAGATGATGAACTGTCATATTTCTGCATAATTCTATATTATTCTGCTTTGAAATGCTGTCAAATGAATTGAAAAAGAGAAAACAGAGAAAATAATAATAATAAACTATGCCTAACGCAAAGCCGTCGGCATATATAAGCCCAGGAGATACCAGGAGGCGCCACGTGGCAGAGATATGCCTACGGCAAAGCCGTCGGCATAGTTTTCAATCTATGCCGACGGCTTTGCCGTAGGCATATCTCTGTCGCCAGGAGAAACCAGGGGCCGACACGTGGCAGAACTATGCCTACGACAAAGCCGTCGGCATAGATTCTGTCTATGCCTACGGCTTTGTCGTAGGCATAGACCTGCCACCAGGAGGCACCACGGGATGCCACGTGGCATTCCATGATTCGTCGGCGCTTTTGACGGCGCCGTCCGTTGCCGTCAGACGAAAAACAATGCCGACGGCTAAACTATGCCGTCGACATAGGCCCCTATGCCGACGGCTATACTACGCTGACGGTCTGACAAGACTACGCTGACGTGATCTATGCCGACGGGTCTATGCCGACGGCAGCCGTAGGCATAGATCTATGCCGACGGCAAAGGACCAATGCCGACGGCCCTGGACCGTAGGCATAGACCGCGAGTCCGGTAGTGCTCTATCTAGAATGGACCTAAAGATCACGCATGAAGAGGCGAATTGGCGAAATCTTTGAGAAATAACAGTTCATGAATCGAAAGTTCATGCCAGACTTCATACCCTGCTGCTAAATTTAGTCATATATGGTCAGGTCGACCACTTGCTGTTCGTCGATAGGGGGAGCAGGAACAAGAGCCTCTTCATCGGAAAAGGAAAGAAACGCATGCACCAGATCTAGCAAACCAAATATATATCAGAAGGAAACAAGCCAAGATAGAACATAGGGCGAAGCATCATGCCGGCCCCTTGATATCTAGACTAGAGTAACAAATTAATTAATAGTACAATTGTTGCCTTGACAAAAAGGAGTAGATCTATCTATTACGATTAGACAAACGATATCCCAAATAATGCTGCTAATAGAGGATCGTAGAGGACACATAGATCCATTGTCCTGAATCGTGGCACGGAACAAGAACTTGACAAACAGAAACTGACCTGGTTGGCCATCAATCAATGCTAAAAAGCTGCCAAACCTTCAGATGCTACGTATTCAAACATTAGAAACACAAGAAAAAGGATCAGATCTACTACTAAACTCATCCTAAACACTAACCAAACCTTCAGATCGATCTCGGAGATGCATAGTGAAGATTCTAGTGGCCTGATTACACTCTTACGTACTAAAACCACCAAAAAAATCACCACTAGGGCATGAATGGAAAAAAGGCCAACAAGGCTGATCGAGTACCTGAGATGAGCGAGTCGAGCCAATCCATGACCTGCTTCCTGGAATTCCACCTGAGCTGGGTGATCTCCGCCGCCACCGTCACCGCCCTAGCCGACGCTGACCCACAGATAATAGACTCCTCGAGGGACCGAAGAAACTGCACGTCCGCCGAGTACACTATGTTCCCAGCGGGCAACGGCCAATACTTACCCACCACCGCCAGATCCCTCTCACTCACACCGCCGCCCTGGGGTGGGGCGCAGCGGAGGTAGAAGCACTCCTTGTGGTGCTCATCATCGTCCGCCAGCAAGATCTCCTCCCACCGCACCCACTCCCTCGCTACCATCTTGGAGCTGTCAACTGGCGCAGGTTGTGCATGCCACTCGGCCTCGGCGGCCTGGGCGTGCATGATCTCTTTCATGTGGGCATCGCCCTCCGGGTCTGTTGGCTCAGGCTCCAGCACACTGACCACAACCGGCCGTGGAAACACCTCCAGCTCCCCCATGACGCGGAGGTCCGCGCGATCTTCAGGGCATCTACCACTTGGATCATTAGCGATGGCCATACCTGCCGCTTCTGGACCGATCACTGGATCCAGCGACAGTGCGTGGCCGAGTTTGCACCGGCGATCCTTGCCCTCGTGCCCAAACGACCCCGGAAAGCCCGCTCTGTGGCGGACGGCCTGCATCTTCGCTCTTGGACCCAGGACATCCAAGGGGCACTTGGCCCCCTGGCGGCTCTTCAGTACTTGGAGCTCTGGCGTCGCGTCCGCGACATCCCCCCCTCCTCCGCTCCTGACGCCATCCGCTGGCGGTGGACGGCTTCGGGCATATATTCTGTCAAGTCCTGCTATGATGCCCTCTTTCTTGGTTCCACCTCGGCGCCGCACGCCAAGCTGATCTGGAAAACGTGGGATCCGCTATGCTACAAGGTCTTCATTGGGCTAGTCACCCTTGACTGTTGCTCGACCACAGAGCGCCGCGCCCGCCATGGGCTTTCCCACAGCCCTACCTGCGTCCTCTGCGACCAGACCCTCGAGACGATCGACCATCTCTTGGTCGGCTGCCCGTTCTCCCGCGAGGTATGGCACCGCGTGCTCTCGAGCTTCAGGCTCACTGTGGCGATTCCGACGGCACAGGACAGTTCATCGACCGGTGGAGCGCCGCCACCCTCAACACCCTGCACTCGCTTCGTAAAGGCTTTGCCTCCCTTGCCGTCCTTACTGCTTGGAGCATTTGGATACACCGTAATGCCGTGCTTTTCGACTCCGCCCGCCCATCTGCCGACCTAGTGACGCAAAGTATCCTCGACGAGTCACGGACCTGGGCCTTGGCTGGGGCTAGAGGACTAGCCGCGATCACCCAATTCGGGCCGCCCTAGGCGCGCCTATGCTCTATTTTCCGGGCTGAGCATCCCGGTCTCTTCCTAATCCTAGTTGCACGCTCTCCCGCTGGTGTTGGAGTTTGTAATTGAGCCTCTGTAACTCTTGCTTTCTACCTATCAATGAAATGATACGTAACTTGCGTATTCGTGAAAAAAAAACTACCGTCGGCCTTCGCCTGGCGGTGGACGATGGCAAAACGGGGAAGCGGCGGAGGGTGTGTTTCAGACGGGTGGGGGTTGGGTGGTTTTTATAGATGGCAGTTCGAGTAAAGCTCGCCGAGAGGTGGAGGAAGTTGCAGTTTGGTCCTCCCTCAAAAATACAAGTGGCAGCTTCTGATCATGTCTAAGGGCTGCAGGCGTTACATCATCAATGGTGAAAATGGTGAGCATGCTATGTGATTGGGATGGGGGGTGCTATATATATGGGTGGGGGCGGCGAGAATGATATTTGAGCGGGGACTCATGTATATGCATATGGTGCACGATTCAGGCGGTTTTCGGACAAGCCTTACCCCCTTCGTTGGAACATGATGTGCGAGGCGAGGGAAAATGTTGATGCATGGGTGGGAAACGGCGAGCATGACATTTAAGTGCGGAGGGAAGGGGAGGATATGTGAGCGGGAAACTGCGAGCATGATATTTTGAGTGGGGATCGATGTAAAGGCGCACATCGCACGTGCAAGTGGTTTCATATATGACTTGCCCCTTCCGCCGGAACATTGATATGTGACGAGAGGGGAGACGTTGATATATGCCCACGAGGCTCAAGCAATACAACGAACTATTCCACCAAATCCCTCTCTTCCTTCTAACATGGTATCAGCTTAATCACGATCCAAACCCTAGCCGCCGCCGCTTCCACAACCGCGCGCCACCCTCAGGGCGGTCGGCCTCCATGACCGCCGCCGGGGCCGCGCCGCCCGTACCTAGGGTTCGTCCCCCGGCCGTGTTGGCCGGTTGCCCTAGAGAGTCTTTTTTCCCAATCATTTGATCTGGGTTTTCTCTCTCGCCGGTCGCTTTGATCGGCGTCTTCTTTTTTGTTTTCTGGTCTACGTGATCCGGTTTGCGTCGCCCATCACCGTCGTCGACCCCGTGCGCCTCTACTCCACCATCGGCGCGATCGGCCGGCTTCTTCACCGACCCGGCGGCCTCGCGCGTCGTCCGTGCGTCTGCCCGTCGGTCGCCCCGATCCGGCGGCCTCGCGCGGTGTCCGCGCGTAGGCCCGCCGGTCGCCCTGACCCGGACTGGGACTCCTGCATCACCGCCCTGCTCCGACCGGGACTCCCGCATCACCCCGACCCGGCGGCCTCGCGCCATGCTGCGGCCAATCATAGCCGCCCTGCCGCCCAGCGCCGCCAGCTTCATCTCGGACTCCGCCGCCACCGCGCCTCCACCGAGCGGCGTCCCCGACCTCGTGCGCGATCGGATTGATCATCCGCCTGCCGCCGCGATCCGCCTCATCTATGCCGTGCGACCGACCTGCCCCGTCGGTTGCGCGCGCCTCCGCAGGCCCCATGAAGACCGTCTCGAGTTCAGCGCGCCCCTCTATAGATCGAGCAATGGGCTACCGCTGCGTCGCCCCGTCGGGCCGCAGCGCTGCCGCCCCATGGTTCTTCTCCCAGCTGCACCGACCCGCGTCACCGCTGCATCACCCCTTCGCGCCATAGTACGGCGGCCCGCGGTCCACCGCCGCCTAGAGGCCGTCCGCTCCAGGTCGTCCCCGTGGCAGCACCGACCCTCGCGCCGCCACTGCGTCGCCCCGTCGGGCCGTAGCGAGCGTGACACGCGGTCCACGCCGCCATCCAAAGGCCGTCCCCGCGGCTGCACTGACCCGCACTCCTCCATCGCGCCACCCCTTCGGGCTGTCGCGCCGCGGCCCGCGGTCCCTGCAGCCGCCCCGAGGTCTTCCCGCCGTCACCCCGACCTTCCTGCCGCCGTTGCGTCGCCCCTTCGGGCCGTAGCGCAGCGGCCCACGGTCCACTTAGTCGTCCACGTGCGTTGACTTCCCGTGGTACGTCGCGCCACCTTCCTTGGCGCGGGAACGCCACCGTCCGAGTCGGTCTCCGTCATGTTGTCGGGTTCTTCGCCTACTTCGAGCACCGCAGCCGCGCTCCTAACCTAGCCGCCGCCGTCAGGCCGCCGCCGCCGCTCTTCTTTGGTCGTTGCCGCCACTACCCACATAGCAGCCGCCGCCCGTCCACCTCCTTCGTCTTCATCCAGCACCAGCCCGTCGCCGGCCTCGCCGTCATCGACCCCGACCACTTCGTCTACTCCGACCACCGCAGGCGATGTTCTTGCCAAAACCGAACCACCGGAGCACGGCGATCACCGGAGACATGACCGGAGTGGAGGAGGGAGAACACAGAAGGATTGCCGGCGCACAAACACCCCCCCGCACGTACGGGACTTTCTGTTATTCACCACGAGCACGAACTCGTCCTCCTAAGTGATTACACAGGCGTGGAGTGGGTCTTATACCCGCGAGCTCTGACATGCCAGGCCTCGCCTACACGCCACTCCCCCCGCGCCCCGCGCACTCCGGCTCGCGCCCGCGCACCGTGCCTGCCCATGATCGCCACGGCCGTCTCGCGCGCCCGACACGGTCCTCCCCTGGATCCTCGCTAACCAACTAACGTGGCTACCCGTGCACACTGGTTCACGTACACACACGTACGCACGTACGCATGCACACATGGTTCGAGCCCGACACGGCCACCATGCGCACACACGCGCTCGCCGTGTCCGCAGCCTAGCCGAGGCTTATATGCCCTACATTTCTCCCTCTAAGCCGAGGCTCAGAGGAGGCCGTAGTCCCCGACGTCGACGTCCTCCAGCAGCGCCTGCCGCGCCGTCATCATCGTAGCCGCCATCGCCCGCTGCCGCTGCCGAAGCCCACAGCTCCATGCGCCGCCGCGCCACATCTGCGTGCCACACCCCACGTCCCCACGCTCTCGGCGCGTGCTCCCGCCGCGCACGTACGCGATCTGCGCACCAGGTCCAGCGCCTCGACGTGGTCCGCACCCGCGGTCCCGGCGTGCCCGACGCGTCCGGTGCGCGCCCATACATGCACCAGCCACGACCGACTCGCCGCCGCGCCTCACCCGCAGCGCCGCGCCTCCATGCCGTCGAGCTGCTGTGTGTCGTCGCCGCGCCTCTGCATCCACCGCACGAACGGCGTCACAGCGAGCCATAGCCGCGCCCGTCTCCGTGCTCACCACGGACTCCCGCGCCACAGCCCCGAGCCGCGAGGCTATGATACCAAATGTTGTTGCCAAAACTGAACCACCGGAGCACGGCGATCACCGGAGAGATGACCGGAGTGGAGGAGGGAGAACACAGAAGGATTGCCGGCGCACAAACGCCCCCCCGCACGTACGGGACTTTCTATTATTCACCACGAGCACGAACTCGTCCTCCTCAGCGATTACACAGGCGTGGAGCAGGTCTTATACCCGCGAGCTCTGACATGCTAAGCCTCGCCTACACGCCACTCCCCCCGCGCCCCGCGCGCTCTGGCTCGCGCCCACGCACCGTGCCTGCCCACGATCGCCACGGCCGTCTCGCGCGCCCGACGCGGTCCTCCCCTGGATCCTCGCTAACCAACTCCCGTGGCTACCCGTGCACACTGGTTCACGTACACACACATACGCACATACGCACGCACACCTGGTTCGAGCCCGACACGGCCACCACGCGCACACACGCGCTCGCCGTGTCCGCAGCCTAGCCGAGGCTTATATGCCCTACAGGCGACATCGGCCCCGCGCTGATTGACGCCGCAACCGTCGTCGAGTCCTTCTCTGCTGGCCTCTTTGACTCCTCCGACATGGCGTACAGCTTGTGCAGGTCCTCGTCTATGCATGCTCGGTGCTGGCAACACCGATGCGTGCCTTCGTCCACGACGTTTCCCCGGGCCTGGCAAGCCTGGTGCGGTGCTTCGTCAACTTTGTCTTCGTCTGTCTAACGCATGCCCGGTGCTGGCAACACCGATGCGTGCCTTCGTCTATGATGTGTCCCCGGGCTTGGCAAACACGCCACGACACGTCGTCAACAACTTCTTCCCGGCACACCACTACTTCGACACCACTGCGTCGATGCTAACTCGGCGCCCCCTTACGCCCGCGGCTCCACGGTGACTTCCTCAACACCGGCTACCCCAACTCGACATCGGCCACGGCATACTTCGCACGGCTACCTCGACCACGGCTACACCACCCTACGCTCTCGGCTACATCGACAAACGGCACAAAGGGCTACCGCCTTGCTTGAGCAACCTCGTCGGTTTTCACTCCAGCCATGACTCCGCGATGCGTCGACCGTTCCGACTGTGGCGGGGGGGGGGGTGTCCGTCGTCTTGCCATCGGATTCTTCTCCGGTCTCACCATCTGCGTCGCTACCGTTGTGACTGCGGGGAGATGTTGAGTAACGTGATTGTATTAGGAAACATAAGTTAGACTAGGAAATATTCTGGCTTGCCTTGTACTCATGTAGATCATGTACTCCTATATATATGCCCACGAGGCTCAAGCAATACAATGAACTATTCCACCAAATCCCTCTCTCCCTTCTAACACCATATGTGAATGGGAAGGAGTGAGGGTTTATATCACTGGTAGAAAAAGGGCCTATAGTCCCGGTTCGTAAGGGCCTTTAGTCCCGGTTCAGGAACCGGGACTAAAGTGTCGGTACTAATACCTCCACCCTTTAGTCCCGGTTCAATCCAGAACCGGGACTAAAGGCCCTCCACGTGGGCAGTGCGCAGAGCCCAGTCAGGAGACCCTTTGGTCCCGGTTGGTGCCACCAACCGGGACCAAAGGGTCTCCTGACTGGGCTCTGCGCACTGCCCACGTGGAGACCCTTTGGTCCCGGTTGGTGGCACCAACCGGGACCAATAGGCATCCACGCGTCAGCACTTCTGTGGCTGGGGGTTTTTTTTTTTTGAAAGGGGGGGTGTTGGGGGTTTTAGGGGGTTAATTTAGGTGTTTCATATATTGTGTTAGCTAGTTATAATTAATAGAGAGAAGTGTCCTCTGTTATGTCTGTGCTTGGTCGACGCTACGTACTATACATACGTATATAGAGAGGACTAGACACGCTAGCTAGCTAGTAAGCAAACGAAGGAAACAGAAGATCGTCATGAACATATATGCATATATACAGAGAGAAGTGATATCGACCACCTCTCCTTCTCTGAGAGGTTGGTCGAACAACAAGTTCTCGTATATCTATCTGACACTACCGGCTACATATATACAGTAATTATCTCTTACAAATATAATCATACGGACTCAGGGTTAACATAGAATTCTCCGTCTTCAGGGATCACGTGGTCAAGAAAGAATGCCGCCAATTCCTCTTGAATTCCTCGCATGTGAGCTGGTGCTAGGAGTTCATCCCGCTTCCGAAACATCTAATTTAAAGAAGGGGGTCAATACATATATATATGAATGAATGAAACTCAACACAAATGATGGTAATAAAATAAAATTGTGAATGTTGTTATTTACGTACTTCATATTGTTCGTCAGTGTAGCCCCGCTCACAGGTCGTGTGGCGGATGGACTCGCAAACATAGTAACCACAGAAATCATTCCCTTGTTGCTGCCACAACCACTTTACAAGAAATAGAGGTTAATCAAACTGATAAGCAAGAATGCCAAATGGTATTGATGAAACTAGCGCTTGAATGACTAGTAGATGCGCTTAAAATGCTACTATAGCTAGTACTTACTTTCGGGTGTCTAAATTGCAGCTCCTTCGGCAGTCCCGGAGCTTTTCTGGTGAATTTTCTCCAAACCCTGCCGGACAAAGAAAACAATTACTTGATATATCAGGAAATGAACAAAGTTGCTGATATGGTGGATAATGATCGATTTAACTTACTTCTCGAGTATTTGAGTCATGTCTGCATAGTCCTTGGGATCTTTTCGTCTTGACTCTAAGACGGTTACTAGTCCCTGCTCAAGCTTAATATGTAGGAGAATATAGTGGAAACTGCACACGCATGCATAACTCATCAATTACATTACTATAACCTTGACTAATATATAAGGGAAACCGAATACGCACAAGACAGTAACACTCACTTGAAGTTGTAAGGAAAGAGTATTATATCTTTGTTTTGATTTATTATCAACGATTCTAGCATGCTGGCCTCGGTTTCTGCGGCATGAAATTTAACCTGAGTTGCATCTATGAGATTTGTGTTAATGAACCCAATATCACCGACTTGTCTTTTCTTCAATTCGATGATCTTCAATCTGCATAATATAGTGAGGATGATTATAAATACATGCAATGAAAGAGCTAAGCTATATAGAGAAACTTAATGACAGAAGTAGTACTACTTACAGACAGTAGCAGGTGACAGTTGCTTTATCGAGGGCCAATTGATTGAAGAACTGATAGAACTCCTCAAATGGAATAGGCAACAGATCAATTCCAACGAGGTCATGCTCCGGTTTAACTCTCGCATACAAAGTACTCCTCCCCCCAGAGTCTCTGCAGATTTTCAAGTACCAATCATGCAATCTTCGCATCATCGTTGATAGAGATCTTTCATCTTTGACGAGAGGCTTCCCGTACTCGTATCTTTGTATCTGCACGTCCATGGGGTCATAATGTACTTCGTCGGGCAGGTAATCTGCAGGATTGCTATAACCGTGCACCATCCTCGGATCATTATCGACGTTGTGGCTAGGCACCTTGAGCGGGGGGCACGATTGCTTCGCTTGTTCGCTGAGCTGGGCAATTTGTTTCCCAGCTCGTCGTTGTTTCAGCCTTTGATCACTGACAGTACTTCCCGACCGCTCCGCTTCGGCAAATTCCTTTCCAATAATGCGGTCATAGTTTCCTTTCGGCGAATCAGACTTCAGTGTTTTTTTCAGGGCAGCCAGAGTGCGCTTCACTTTCACCCGATCTACCTTCTCCTCCGGAGGTGGATGTTTCTTTGCCTTCACCCCTTCAAAGAATTTCTTCACTTCTTCTCGCGCGATCTTGGCGTTCTCCTCCTGGGTCCTCTCGTATGGTAACTTCTCTGGAGTCTTCAGAGAAGGACCGAATCTGTATGTCCTCCCGCCTCTGGTTGTACTGCTAGATGCCGACCGAGCAGACGTAGCGGTTGTCTTCTTTACTTGCTTAAGCGGCGGAGGAGAAGGACTACGACGCGCCGGAGCAGCTGGAGTGGCGGCAGGTCTCTTCCGCCCTTGCTGACGAGGCGGAGAAGGAGGAGGCGGGCTGCTCGGGCGTGTCGGCGCAGGCGGAGAAGGAGGCGGAGTGCCGCCGCGCGCCGGAGAAGGAGCCGGCCGAGGGCCCTGATCGTCACTCGCCGGAGTAGGAGGAGGCGGTGGAGGCGGAGTGCCCTGACTCGCCGGAGGAGGAGGAGGAGGCGGTGGCGTCCAGTTCGGAAGGTTGATGCGGTCCTTCCGCCATAGGCATGGAGTCTTCAGAGTAGACCCCAGCCGAGTCTCCCCTTCACCGGTAGGGTGGTCAAGCTGGAGGTCCTCAAATCCCTCCGTTATCTCATCCACCATCACCCTAGCATATCCTTCTGGAATCGGTCGGCAGTGAAAAGTTGCGTCGGGTTCAGTAGGATAAACAGAGCCAACAGCCGCCTTGACCTTCAAATTCATCCATTGCGTCATAAGGTGGCAATTTTGAGACTCCGTGATAGCATCCACGGGATAGCTGGCAGGAGCCGTCAAGGCATGCTCTAGCTGAAGCAGCTCGGTGGAAGCCACGCTGCTTCTGCGCTGAGATGGCGGGGTAGCTTCGGGGGAGGCTTCGGCAGTACGTTTGCTGCGATTTGCTTATCGTTCCTCTATCGCGTCCACCCTTGCTTGCAGCGCCTGCATTTGGGTCTGCTGCACTTTTTTCCTCCTCTCATGGGATTTGTAACCGCCTGCGTCTGGAAACCCAACCTTCCACGGAACGGAGCCTGGCGTGCCTCGTGTCCGTCCAGGGTGCTCAGGATTCCCGAGGGCCATTGTGAGCTCGTCGTTCTCTCTGTCTGGAAAGAACGTCCCTTCCTGCGCTGCTTCGATATACTGCTTAAGCTTACTGACTGGTATGTCCATTTGATCGTTCGTCCAAATGCACTTCCCTGTTTCAGGGACCAGGGTTCCGCCAGCCCCGAAGAACCAAGTCCGGCAATGGTCTGGCCAGTTAATTGTCTCTGGTTCGATCCCTTTATGAACCAGATCATTCTCAGTCTTGGACCACTTAGGCCGGGCTACGAGGTAGCCACCTGACCCCGTGCGATGGTGAAGCTTCTTCTTCACAGCATTTTGCTTGTTTGTCGCCGACATCTTCTTACTCTTTTCCGATGTCTTGTGGGCCACAAATGCGGGCCAGTGATCTCTGATATTCTCATATCTGCCCTTGAATTCTGGTGTCTCATTATTTTCGACAAACTTATTCAGCTCTTTCTTCCACCTCCTGAATAGTTCTGCCATCCTCTTCAGAGCAAAAGACTTGATTAATTTCTCTTTAACTGGGTTCTCTGGATTATCCTCAGGCGGTAGGGTGAAATTTGACTTCAGCTCAGTCCAAAGATCATTTTTCTGCATATCATTGACATAAGAGACCTCAGGGTCTTCTGTAGCTGGCTTAAACCATTGCTGGATGCTTATCGGGATCTTGTCCCTAACCAGAACCCCGCACTGAGCAACAAATGCGCTCTTTGTCCGGAGGGGTTCAATAGGTTGGCCGTCGGGCGCGATTGCTATGATCTCAAACTTTTCATCCGAGCTCAACTTTTTCTTCGGGCCTCGTCTCTTTAGCGAAGTTGTGCTCGATCCGGAGGGCTAGAAAAAAGAACAAAGACTTAATTAACATGTGTACATACCAAAACAATGAATGCATCAATCAGCTAGTCAGCATAGGCTTAACTAATATATATACCTGGCCGGACACGGTTCGGTCACCGGAGCCGTCCTCATGTTCTTCTTCTTGCACCGGCATTAGGTCACCGTAGCCAGCTTGTTCACCCTGTCCTTCCAGACCATCGGTTTCGTTGAGAAACAACGAGATGGCATCACTTCCTTCTACGATTATGTCCCTCAACAACGCTTCTTTTGTTGCTTCGTCTAGGGCGGTGTCCATAGTTTCTACAAATATTTACAACATGGCAATTATTATTCAAACATGATAGATGGATATATTAGTGCCAAACGTAGAACTAGCTACCTAATCATAGTAAGCTATCGGGAGGGGGTATATATCGACAACGACGACACTACATCTATGTCCCTCGACGACCCTCGTTCCCGATAAAAAAAAGAGGAAGAAGAAGAAAAATAAGAGGAGAAGAAAGAATAGAGGAGATCTCCTCTATTCTTTCTTCTCCTCTTATTTTTCTTCTTCCTCTTCTTTTTTTATCCTCTTCTTCCTCTCATGTTCGATAGGATCGCCGAGGGGTCGGGAGGTTGCGTAGTGTCTCAGGATTCAACAAAACCATGTCTTCATCATTAGGCGAAAGTAACATGTGCATGATGGTACGAAGCTCTTCAAAGTTGTTCTGGAACGGATTCCCAGATAGGATAATCCTCCTTTTGGTACAAAGTTCAGCAAGAGCCTTCCGAACATCGCTATTTGGAAGGCCTTTGCTGAATTGGTACCAAAAGGCGGATTATTCTATCCGGGACTCCATTCCAAAACAACTTTGCAGAACTTCGTACCAACATGCCCTGGTTACTTCCGGCTAATGATGAAGGCATGGATTTCTTCAATACTTTGACACTAGGAAACCTCTCTCGACCCCTCGGCGATCCTCGACCCCTCGAACCCTCGACGACCCTGGAACCCTCGACCCCTAGACGACCCTCTTCTTCCTCTCATGTTTGAGAGGATCGCCGAGGGGTCGGGAGGTTGCCTAGTGTCAAAGGATTCAACAAAACCATGTCTTCATCATTAGGCGAAAGTAACATGTGCATGATGGTACGAAGCTCTTCAAAGTTGTTCTGGAACGGAGTCCCAGATAGGATAATTCGCTTTTTGGTACAAAGTTCAGCAAGAGCCTTCCGAATATCGCTATTTGGAAGGCCTTTGCTGAATTCGTACCAAAAAGCGGATTATTCTATCCGGGACTCCATTCCAGAATAACTTTGCAGAACTTCGTACCAACATGCCCTGGTTACTTCCGGCTAATGATGAAGGCATGGATTTCTTCAATACTTTGACACTAGGAAACCTCTCTCTACTTCCGGCTAATAAGAAGAAGAAGAAGAAGAAGAAAAGAAGAAAAAAAAGAGGAGAAGAAGAAAGGAATAGTGGAGAAAAGAGAAAATAGAATATATTCTATTTTCTCTTCTTCTCCACTATTCCTTTCTTCTTCTCCTCTTCTTTTTCTTCTTTTTTCTTCTTCTTATTTATTTCTCCTCTTCTTTTCGGTAGAGGAAACCCTAAATAGCTAGCAAGTTTCGTGGGTGTGAGATACATGTGGCCTTCGGTGTCGGACACTACATCCACGTCCCACAAGTGACGTGGGCGTCGAAGCCCGCGCCACTTGTGGGATGTGGGTGTAGTGTCCGACACCGACGGTACATGTATCTCACGCCGACGAGACTTTCTATTTAGGGTTTCTCCTTTACCGCTCCTCGACCTCTCGACGACCCTCGTTCCCGATAAAATAAAGAGGAAGAAGAAGAAGAAAAAAGAAGAAAAGAAAGAATAGAGGAGAAGACTTCCTCTTCTTCCTCTCCTCTTCTTCTCCCTCTTCTTCCCCTTCTTCCTTGCCTCTCTCATGAATGTCCGACGTTCTCGACGCTCCCCCACGTGTCGAAGAAAAAAAAGAAGAAAAAAAGAGGAGAAGAAGAAAGGAATGGTGGAGAAGAAGAGAAAATAGAATCTCCACTATTCCTTTCTTCTTCTCCTCTTCTTTTTCTTCTTTTTTCTTCTTCTTATTTATTTCTCCTCGTCTTCCTCTCCCCTCTCGGCGACCCTAGACCCCCTCTCGACCCTCAACCCCTAGGCGACCGTCGACCCCTCTCTTTTTTTCTTTCTCTTCTATTTTATCCTCTTCTTCCTCTACCGCTCGGCGACCCTTGTTCCCGATAAAAAAAAGAGGAAGAAGAAGAAAAAAAGAGGAGAAGATCTTCTCCTCTATTCTTTCTTCTCCTCTTTTTTCTTTTCTTATTCCTCTTCATTTTTTATCCTCTTCCTCCTCTCATGTTCGACGACCCTCGACCCCCTCTTCTTCTCCCTCTTCTAATTCATTTGTTCATATGAATATACAAACATTTTCATATTTACAATAATTAATATCACCAAAAAAAATCTATGAACAGAAAAAAATCCTAATTTTTCTAATCCTAATCTTTTGCATATATAACATAGCTAGATATATATATACACAGAGAACATATGTATACATATATATAAAAAATCCTAATATTCTTCTCCCTCTTCTAATCCTAATCTTTTGCATATATACATGAACATAGATATATACACAGAGAACATATGTATACATATATATAAAAAACAAGCATATATATATGAAAAACAAGCATATATATATGAAAAAAATCTAGGGCGCCGGCCGGACCAGAGGAGGACCGCGGAGTCGACGGCGAGGATGGCGATGGGGCAGTGGGCGCGCGCTTGGGGTAGGAGACGCGGGCGACGGCGACGGCGGGCCGGGGCGGCGGGCGTTGGGCAAGGGGCCGGCCGGCGCGGCGACGGGGGCAGGGACGAGGGCGACGGCGACGGGGGCGACGGGGGCGCGGCGACGGGGGCAGGGACGAGGGCGACGGCGACGGGGGCGGGCCGGGGCGGCGCGCGTCGCGGGCGACGGCAACGATGGGCGCGGGCGACGGCGACGATGGGGGCGGGCGGCGTCGGGGCAGCCTGGCGGCGTCGGCAACTGCAACTCCAAGATGAGAATGAAAAATTCCAAAGTGTGGCCTTATATAGCAGAGGCTTTAGTCCCGGTTCGTGGCAGCAACCGGGACTAAAGGTGGGCATTGGTCCCGGTTGCTGCCACGAACCGGGACCAATGACCTCTTTTCGGCAGCCCAAAGGGCGGGAAGCGAAGCCCATTGGTCCCGGTTGGTGGCACCAACCGGGACTAAAGGGGAGCATTGGTCACGGTTGGTGCCACGAACCGTGACCAATGCCCCCTTTAGTCCCGGTTGGTGCCACCAACCGGGACCAATGCCCTTGTGCTGCCCGCGCCCATAAGTTTAGTCCCACATCGCTAGTTGAGAGCGCCCGGCACTGGTTTATAAGCTCTGCTGCCTCCTCCCTCTTGAACTCCTCTGAATAGCAGGCCTATGGGCCTAATTTGACACTGCTTTGCCTGTGGGCCTATTGGGCCTTCTGCGGGCCTGAATCCTGGCCCATGTAGGGTTTCTAGTCGTATTCAGGCCATGGAGGCCCAGTTGGTGGCATTTTTTTTGGTTTTTTCTTTTTTATTTCTATATTTTTTTGGTTTTTTATTTTTTATTTCTACTTAAAACTAAATACTTACAGTTTTTTAGTGATTTCTTTTTGCTTTTAGGTCACAAAAATTATAAACTTTCTGTTAGTGCCATTAGTTTTAAATTTTAAATAGTTTAAATTTGAATTTTTAAAAATTTGTGTGAATCACTAGTTTATGAATAACTTTACTATAAAATTAGAATTTTTTTCTTCTTTGCTATTTATTTTTTATTTATACTTACAATTAAATACTTATAGTTTGATTTTAGGTCACACAAATTATATTCTTTTTGCTATTGAAGAATATTATAGTTTTATTTTAGTTGATCATAACATAATATTTTAATTGATTGTTTTTATTTTCATAAAAGTTTTGTAGTTCATTCTATTTGCTATTAATTCATTCTTTGAGCTAAATGACTCTGAAATTGGAAAGCATTTCAAAATGAACTCTGAAAAGGTTGAAAGTTGGCATGGTATCATCATTTCACCCACATAGCATGTTCCAAAAAGTAGAGAGGGTTACGACAAAAACTTGATGCACTTCGTGTACAAAATGGACAATCACTTTCGAAGTATCAAAGTTTCGAACCATAAGACATGAAAGCATTTCAAATGAACTCTGAAAAAGTTGAAAGTTGGGATGGTATCATAATTTCACCCACATAGCATTTGCTTATTGCGGGAGAAAGTATTCACTTTTTCTTTGCTTGTGTCATTTGCTTATTGCGCCGTAACCATGGATAATCTTCATTGTTTATCAGGATGCTTGGGTCAGCCTTGACATTGAAGGGAGGAATTTCATGAAACTTTTCATAATCTTCAGACATGTCTGTCTTGCCGTCCACTCCCAGGATGTCCCTTTTTCCTGAAAGAACTATGTGGCGCTTTGGCTCATCGTATGATGTATTCGCTTCCTTATCTTTTCTTTTTCTCGGTTTGGTAGACATGTCCTTCACATAGATAACCTGTGCCACATCATTGGCTAGGACGAACGGTTCGTCAGTGTACCCAAGATTTTTCAGATCCACTGTTGTCATTCCGTACTGTGGGTCTACCTGTACCCCACCGCCTAACAGATTGACCCATTTGCACTTAAACAAAGGGACCTTAAAATCAGGTCCGTAGTCAAGTTCCCATATGTCCACTATGTAACCATAATATGTGTCCTTTCCGCTCTCGGTTGCTGCATCAAAGCGGACACCGCTTTTTTGGTTGGTGCTCTTTTGATCTTGGGCGATCGTGTAAAATGTATTCCCATTTATCTCGTATCCTTTGTAAGTCAATACAGTCAAAGATGGTCCCCTGGACAACAAGTACAACTCATCACAAACAGTGTTGTCACCTCTGAGACGTGTTTCCAACCAACTGCTGAAAGTCCTGATGTGTTCACATGTAATCCAGTCGTCGCACTGCTCCGGGTGTTTGGAGCGCAGACTGTTCTTGTGTTCATCGACATACGGGGTCACCAAGGTAGAGTTCTGTAGAACTGTGTAGTGTGCTTGAGACCAAGAATATCCGTCCCTGCATATTATTGAGTCTCTTCTCAGAGTGCCTTTTCCAGTCAGTCTCCCCTCATACCGCGATTTAGGGAGACCTATCTTGTTAAGGCCAGGAATGAAGTCAACACAAAACCCGATAACATCCTCTGTTTGATGGCCCATGGAGATGCTTCCTTCTGGCCTAGCGCGGTTACGGACATATTTCTTTAGGACTCCCATGAACCTCTCAAAGGGGAACATATTGTGTAGAAATACGGGCCCTAGGATGACAATCTCGTCGACTAGATGAACTAGGACGTGCGTCATGATATTGAAGAAGGATGGTGGCAACACCAGCTCGAAACTGACAAGACATTGCGCCACATCACTCCTTAGCCTTGGTACGATTTCTGGATCGATCACCTTCTGAGAGATTGCATTGAGGAATGCACATAGCTTCACAATGGCTAATCGGACGTTTTCCGGTAGAAGCCCCCTCAATGCAACCGGAAGCAGTTGCGTCATAATCACGTGGCAGTCATGAGACTTTAGGTTCTGAAACTTTTTCTCTGGCATATTTATTATTCCCTTTATATTCGACGAGAAGCCAGTCATGACCTTCATACTGAGCAGGCATTCAAAGAAGATTTCTTTCTCTTCTTTCGTAAGAGCGTAGCTGGCAGGACCTTTATACTGCTTCGGAGGCATGCCGTCTCTTTCGTGCAAACGTTGCAGGTCCTCTCGTGCCTCAGGTGTATCTTTTGTCTTCCCATACACGCCCAAGAAGCCTAGCAGGTTCACGCAAAGGTTCTTCGTCACATGCATCACGTCGATTGAGGAGCGGACCTCTAGGTCTTTCCAGTAGGGTAGGTCCCAAAATATAGATTTCTTCTTCCACATGGGTGCGTGTCCCTCAGCGTCATTCGGAACAGCTAGTCTACCGGGACCCTTTCCAAAGATTACGTAGTGTAAATCATTGACCATAGCAAGCACGTGATCACCGGTGCGCATGGCGGGCTTCTTCCGTTGATCTGCCTCGCCTTTGAAATGCTTGCCTTTCTTTCGACATTGATGGTTGGTCGGAAGAAATCGACGATGGCCCAGGTACACATTCTTCCTGCATTTGTCCAGGTATATACTTTCAGTGTCATCTAAACAGTGCGTGCATGCGTGGTATCCTTTGTTTGTCTGTCCTGAAAGGTTACTGAGAGCAGGCCAATCGTTGATGGTCATGAACAGCAACGCCTTAAGGTTAAATTCCTCCTGTCTGTGCTCATCCCACGTACGTACACCGTTTCCATTCCACAGCTGTAAAAGTTCTTCAACTAACGGCCTTAGGTACACATCAATTTCGTTGCCGGGTTGCTTAGGGCCTTGGATGAGAACTGGCATCATAATGAACTTCCGCTTCATGCACATCCAAGGAGGAAGGTTATACATACATAGAGTCACGGGCCAGGTGCTGTGATTGTTGCTCTGCTCCCCGAAAGGATTAATGCCATCCGCGCTTAAAGCAAACCATACATTCCTTGGGTCCTTTGCAAACTCATCGCAGCACCATCTCTCGATTTTTCTCCACTGCGACCCGTCAGCGGGTGCTCTCAACTTCCCATCTTTCTTTCGGTTCTCACTGTGCCATCGCATCAACTTGGCATGCTCTTCGTTTCTGAACAGATGTTTCAACCGTGGTATTATAGGAGCATACCACATCACCTTCGCAGGAACCCTCTTCCTGAGGGGCTCGCCGTCAACATCACCAGGGTCATCTCGTCTGATCTTATACCGCAACGCACCGCATACCGGGCATTCGTTTAGATCCTTGTAGGCACCGCGGTAGAGGATGCAGTCATTAGGGCATGCATGTATCTTCTCCACCTCCAATCCTAGAGGGCATACGACCTTCTTTGCTGCGTATGTACTGTCGGGCAATTCGTTATCGTTTGGAAGCTTCTTCTTCAATATTTTCAGTAGCTTCTCAAATCCTTTGTCAGCCACATCATTCTCTGCCTTCCACTACAGCAATTCCAGTACGGTACCGAGCTTTGTGTTGCCATCTTCGCAATTGGAGTATAACCTTTTTTTGTGATCCTCTAACATGCGATCGAACTTCAGCTTCTCCTTTTGACTAATGCATTGCGTCCTTGCATCGACAATGACCCGGCGGAGATCATCATCATCGGGCCCATCGTCTGGTTCCTCTTTATCTTCAGCAGCTTCACCCGTGGCAGCATCATTGGGCACATAATCTGGTTCCTCTTGATCTTCACCAGCTCCCCCCGTTGCAGCATCACCGTATTCAGGGGGCACATAGTTGTCATCGTACTCTTCTTCTTCGCCGTCTTCCATCATAACCCCTATTTCTCCGTGCCTCGTCCAAACATTATAGTGTGGCATGAAACCCTTGTAAAGCAGGTGGGAGTGAAGGATTTTCTGGTTAGAGTAAGACCTCGTATTCCCACATTCAGTGCATGGACAACACATAAAACCATTCTGCTTGTTTGCCTCAGCCGCATCGAGAAACTCATGCACGCCCTTAATGTACTCGCGGGTGTGTCTGTCACCGTACATCCATTGCCGGTTCATCTGCGTGCATTATATATAAGTAAGTGTCCAAATTAATAGAAGTTCATCATCACATTAAAACCAAAGTGCATACATAGTTCTCATCTAACAACATATAGCTCTCCAGAGCATCTAATTAATTAAACCATACATTGAAACTATGTAAAACATTTCAATGCGAAAACAAATGCGATCATAATCGCAACCAAGGTAACAATTGATCCAACGGCATAATGATACCAAGCCTCGGTATGAATGGCATATTTTCTAATCTTTCTAATCTTCAAGCGCATTGCATCCATCTTGATCTTGTGATCATCGACGACATCCGCAACATGCAACTCCAATATCATCTTCTCCTCCTCAATTTTTTTTTATTTTTTCCTTCAACAAATTGTTTTCTTCTTCAACTAAATTTAACCTCTCGACAATAGGCTCGGTTGGCATTTCCGATTCACATACATCCTAGATAAATAAAATCTATGTCACGTTGGTCGGCATAATTTTCATAAACAATAAATGAACCAATAGTTATGAAGATAATATACATACCAAATCCGAATCATAGACAGGACGAGGGCCGACGGGGGCGGATACCAAAACCATCGCACTATATAAGATGCAATAATAAATGTAAGAAAATGATACAAGTATCTATCTAAACAGACAAGTAAGAATATTTTTCCTTTCAGAAAGAAGATAAGAACAAGAGGCTCACCACGGTGGTGTCGGTGATGAGATCAGCGCGGGTGATCGACGGCGGTGAAGACGGGGACGGGGCGTGACGGACCGCTAAATCTAGACAAATCTCGAGGAAAATGGAGCTTGGAGGTCGAGCTTCGAGAGGAGAAAGTTTAAGTAGTGTGGCTCGGGCATTCCATCGAACACCTCATGTGCATAGGAGGTGAGCTAGAGCACCACAAACCCCTCCCCTCGCCGGCCAGAGAAAAACAGAGCACTGGAGTGCTCTGCTCGCGGGCGAGGGTATATATAGGCACCTCATTGGTCCCGGTTTGTGGCAAGAACCGGGACTAAAGGGGAGCCTTTGGTCCTGGTTCAGGCCACCAACCGGGACCAATGGTGGTGGGCCAGGAGCGAGGCCCATTGGTCCCGGTTCGTCCCACCAACCGGGACCAAAAGGTCCAGACGAACCGGGACCAATGGCCCACGTGGTACGGCCGGCCCCCTGGGCTCACGAACCGGGACCAATACCCACATTAGTCCCGGTTCTACACTGCACCGGGACTAATGGGCTGAGCCGGCCTGGACCATAGCCCTGTTTTCTACTAGTGTATGGGTCAGGAATGACGAGCATGATATTTGAGTTGGGGATCGAAGTATGAGGCACGTGCATGTTGTTTCAAACAGGCCTTCCCTTTGTTGGAAAATGATATGCAAGGGCGGGCGGAGATGGGCCCTGCGCATCCAGGCGACAGATCAGGGCATCGGGAGGCTTTCTTGCCCCCCCCCCCCCCCCCCCTATCCGAGACACTTGAGTTGGTATGCGGTGTGAAATATCTAGCCATACCATTATTAAGGTACCAATCCCTCAATCTATGTGAGCACTCACTCTTTTACCGAGTCCAAAGTCAGCCAGCTAATTCTAGCCCATAGAGGAGCAAGCAGTCGGGGCGATGCATGAATTGAGCAACCGATTTAATGGACCAGATGCTCGAAAGATCCATCTTGGCCTGCTTGTTGTGCCATAGAACCATGCCAGTTCACACACGCGACCTACATGTGATGTGCATTTGCCGCCGTGACGCCCTTGCTGATGATAGACGGGCTCGCTACTCATTGAAGAGGTGAGGCGTTCCCACTAGTTGGTCCCACAAGTATTGCTTCTTGCATCAATGGATAGCACACCACCGACGATCAACATGCGTAAGGTGATTTACTATTTTCGTAAGACCGTAGTGCCATTAATTTCCCTTTCGTATGCCCTCAAACCATTAGTTGATGCATTTTATATTATATAATATTTCTTCATTCAAGCCTTATTTTTATGTGTTGGCATGGGATATGCTCTACAGTAGATATAAAAGCTTAGTTTTTGGCATGTGTCTTGCTTGAATGCTAGCTCTGCCACTATGCAAGGCGTTGGGAGATGCTGATATATGGGACGTCGTGAGAACATGGGAAGTGGCAATATGTGAAGGTGGCCCGGTGTGGGGGGTGGAGGTGCACTAGTATATGGGTGAGAGGTGTTGTATATTCAGGAATATCGAAAGAGGGCTAAATGCTTGTATAAGGTAATAGAAGGAGTGAATAAATTTATATATGAAGGGCTATAGTGTAAAACATATGAACGGCAACATTCTTGTTGTTCTAGTGGAAAATAAAAAGTACCTAGGGTGATTGTATCAAAGTTTTTTGGAGCTAATATTTGGTCCAATTTATCACAAAATTTATAGTAATAAATACTCGTATTAATTATTCCCTTATTTTACTTCCTACCTTTTTACTAGAGGACAGTTGTCATAGCCACGGTGACAATTGTAATAACAAGCTAAAAAAAGCCAGGATACAGCTTTTCAGTTTCTTTCTCCAATCCATCTGTTCTCCATATCGTATTGCATTTATTTTCTGCCGGTAAATGCCTCTCTATCTCATCATTCTTCCTTCACTCCAAAGAAAGAAAGAGTAAAGATTTTCTTATCATATTGCATTTATTTTCTGCCAGTAAATGCCTCTCTATCTCGTCATTCTTCCTTCACTCCAAAGAAAGAAAGAAAAGGCTGAAGCTTTCCTTATCATATTGCATTTATTTTCTGCCAGTTCTAAATGCCTCTCTATCTCGTCATTCTTCCTCTAATCCAAAGAAAGAAAGAAAGGGTAAAGCTTTCCTCCACCATTTTTTGTCTCGTCATTCTTCCTCCACTCCACAATTCATCAAGTAATCTTGCACCGGATCGAGCCTTGCAAGTGGTGCATGCAATTTCCCTTTTTGACATCCTCTGGTGCTCATGCAATGCATGCTACTCGGTTCTGCACTGGTCTTTTCCTGAAACAAAACTCCATCATCGATCTCCACAAGTCCACATTAATTCCTGTGAGCTGTGCATTGCAGATGTATTTTTTCCCCTTCGTGCGTTAATTTGCTTCCGTTCAATCTTCTACTCCTTCCTATGTGATATCCACTCTACCAAAAAAATAGGGACCCTCCATGTATATCTCCTCCCTCTAGGCTTTATTCTGCCTCCAACCCGAAAGTGTTCTTCTAATCTGAACTCGATGCAAATGCCAGTAAACTTTCGAAATGAAATATCAAATAGTTCTGATTTTTTTCTTACAACAAACATTGCTTATTTTTCTTCCTGTGTGCCAACAAATCATCAATCCAAAAGACTTCCAAAAATAGTCTTTTTGGAGCATCAAATATGATATTTTTTTCACCTAGAGCATTGGAAATGTTTTTTCTTCACGCAAAATTTCCCGTATAGAAAATTCAACAATTTTTGATTCCAAAAAAACATTTTTTTTATTTTTTTCAATTTTATTAGAGTTCATAGTTCATGATGATGCATCTGAGCTCGAGTGTGCAAACACCATGAATCTTCTACTGGTCCTTAATTTTCTGATGTTATGTTTTCCATATCATCATCGATCATACATGTGGTGAGTGGGCGGGTTGTTTTGGCACAGGGCACCCCTTTGAGATGGCTCAAACCACATGATGGTGTGAAAAAAAGAAAATAGGATGACGTGAAGCACGTATGTACAACTATTCGTGACCAAAGATCCCCCCAAAAAAAACTTGGGTTTCGGAGTGGAGAGGTGGTACACAGGCAATGTTGGATCTCTTGTGACGCAAAGTCTATGGTTGACGGTTGCTACCTCAATTGACCCTTCCTAGGGTTCTGTTCTACTGGTTGTTTTGTTGGGGGTGACCAAGGGGAGACCTTGTGTCTCTACCCACCCTTGGTGGATGCCGGCGGGCGAGTGCTTTTGAAGGATGGGAGGTGGCGACCATGGCAAGTTGGAGTGTGTCAAATCAGAACACTGGGAAATAGAAGGAGACGGTGGAGAAAATGATGGAAAAGTTTAATCTGGGGGAGAAGGAGAAGGCAAAGCTGATGATTGATGAGGATATCAACGTGGAAGATGAGAATCTTTGGGCTCTATTTGTTGAAGTTTTGTATCACAAGGTTTCACATACACTAGTAGAAAAAGGTGTAGGGGATCGTAGCAGAAATTTAAAATTTTCTACGCATCACCAAGATCAATCTATGGAGTAATCTAGCAACGAGGGGAAGGGGCGTGCATCTACATACCCGTGTAGATCGCTAAGCGGAAGCGTTGCAAGAACGCGGATGAAGGAGTCATACTCGCAGCGATTCAGATCGCGATTGATTCCGATCTAAGCGCCGAACAACGGCGCCTCCGCGTTCAACACAGGTGCAGCCCGGTGATGTCTCCCACGCCTTGATCCAGCAAGGGGAGAAGGAGAGGTTGGGAAGACTCCGCCCAGCAGCAGCACGACGACATGGTGGTGGTGGAGGAGCGCGGGACTCCAGCAGGGCTTCGCCAAGCACTACGAAAGACGAGGAGGGAGAGGGGTAGGGTTGCGCCAACAGGGGAAGAACTTCGTGTCTTGGGCTGCCCCTTTGCCTCCACTATATATAGGGGGAGAGGGAGGGTTGCGCCCCCACCTAGGGTTCCCACCCCAAGGGGTGCGGCAGCCCTAGATCCCATCTAGGGTGGTGGCCACAAGGGGGAGAGGGGGAGGCGCACCTGGGGTGGGCCTTAGGGCCCATCTGCCCTAGGGTTTGCCCCCTTCCCCTCTACGAGGCGCCTTGGGCCTTGGTGGGAGGCGCCCCAGCCCACCTAGGGGCTGGTCCCTTCCCACTATTGGCCCATGTAGGCCTCCGGGGCCCATGGCCCCTCCCGGTGGACCCCCGAACCCCTCCGGTGGTCCCGGTACACTACCGGTGATGCCCGGAACACTTCCGGTGGCCAAAATCATACTTCCTATATATCAACCTTTACCTCCGGACCATTCCGGAACTCCTCGTGACGTCCAGGATCTCATCCGGGACTCGGAACAACATTCGGTAACCGTGTACATACTTTCCCTATAACCCTAGCGTCATCGAACCTTAAGTGTGTAGACCCTACGGGTTCGGGAGTCATGCAGACATGGCCGAGACAACTCTCTGGTCAATAACCAACAACGGGATCTGGATACCCATATTGGCTCCCACATGCTCCACGATGATCTCATCAGATGAACCACGATGTCAAGGATTCAATCAATCCCGTATACAATTCCCTTTGTCTATCGGTACGATACTTGCCCGAGATTCGATCATCGGTATCCCGATACCTTGTTCAATCTCGTTACCGGAAAGTCTCTTTACTCGTTCCGTAACACATCATCCCGTGATCAACTCCTTGGTCACATTGTGCACATTATGATGATGTCCTACCGAGTGGGCCCGGAGATACCTCTCCGTTACACGGAGTGACAAATCCCAGTCTCGATTCGTGCCAACCCAACAAACACTTTCGGAGATACCCGTAGTGTACCTTTATAGCCACCCAGTTACGTTGTGACGTTTGGCACACCCAAAGCACTCCTACGGTATCTGGGAGTTGCACAATCTCATGGTCTAAGGAAATGATACTTGACAATGGAAAAGCTTTAGCATACGAACTACACGATCTTGTGCTAGGCTTAGGATTGGGTCTTGTCCATCACATCATTCTCCTAATGATGTGATCCCGTTATCAACGACATCCAATGTCCATGGTGAGGAAACCATAACCATCTATTGGTCAACGAGCTAGTCAACTAGAGGCTTACTAGGGACATGGTGTTGTCTATGTATCCACACATGTATCTGAGTTTCCTATCAATACAATTCTAGCATGGATAATAAACGATTATCATGAACAAGGAAATATAATAATAACCAATTTATTATTGCCTCTAGGGCATATTTCCAACAGTCTCCCACTTGCACTAGAGTCAATAATCTAGTTTACATCGCCATGTGATTAACACTCACAAGTCACATCGCCATGTGACCAACATCCAAGAGTCTACTAGACTCAATGATCTAGTTCACATCACTATGTGATAAACACTCAAAGAGTTCTGGGTTTGATCATGTTATGCTTGTGAGAGAGGTTGTAGTCAACGGGTCTTGACATATTCAGATCCCTATGTATTTCGAAAAACTTTATGTTATGTCGTAGAGGTTGCTACCACGTTCCACTTGGAGCTATTCCACATTGTTGCTCCATTACACGTATCCGGTATCTCTACTCAGAGCTATCCGGATAGGTGTTAAGCTTGCATCGACGTAACTCTTTACATCGAACTCTTTATCACCTCCATAACCGAGAAACATTTCCTTATTCCTTTAAGGATAATTTTGACCGCTATCTGGTGATCCACTCCTAGATCACCTTTGTACCCTCTTGCCAGACATGTGGCAAGGCACACATCAGGTGCGGCACTCAACATGGCATATTGTACAGAGCCTATGACAAAAGCACAGGGGACGAGCTTCGTCCTTCCTCTTTCTTTTACCATGGTCATTCTTCGAGTCTTACTCAACTTCACACCTTACAAATCAGGTAAGAACCCCTTCTTTGACTGATCTATTTTGAACTCCTTCAAAAACATGTCAAGGTGTGCGTTCTTTGAAAGTATCATTAGGCGTCTTGATCTATCTCTATAGATCTTGATGCCCAATATGTAAGCAGCTTTATCCAGGTCTTCCTTTGAAAAACACTCTTCAAACAACCATTTATGCTTTCCAGAAATTCTACATTATGTCGTATCTACAATATGTCATCCACATATACTTATCAGAAATGTTGTAGTGCTCCCACTCACTTTCTTGTAAATATAAGTTTCTAGCAAACATTGTATAAACCTAAAAGCTTTGATCACTCTATCAAAGCATGTATTCTGACTCCGAGATGCTTGCTCTAGTCCATAGAAGGATTGCTGGAGCTAGCATACCTTTTAGCATCCTTAGGATCGACAAAACCTTTTATTGTATCACATACAACCTTTCTTACGAAAACTGGTAAGAAAACTTGTTTTGACATCCATCTGTCAGATTTCATAATCGAAAAATACAGCTAATGCTAACATGATTCCGACGGACTTAAGCATCGCTACGGGTGAAAAATTCTCATCGTAGTCAACTCCTTGAACTTGTGAAAAACCTTTTTGCCACAAGTCGAGCTTCATAGACGGTAACATTATCGCCCACGTCTGTCTTCTTCTTAAAGATCCATTTATCTCAATGGCTTGCCGATCATCTGGCAAGTTCACCAAAGTCCATACTTTGTTCTGATACATGGATCCTATCTCGGATTTCATGGCTTCTAACCATTTGTCGGAATACGGGCCCACCATCGCTTCTCCATAGCTCGTAGGTTCATTGTTGTTTAACAATATGATATCTAAGACAGGATTACCGTACCACTCAGGAGTAGTACATATCCTTGTCGACCTATGAGGTTCGATAGCAACTTGATCTGAAGCTTCATGATCACTATCATTAACTTCCTATTCAACAGACGTAGGTGCCACAGAAAACATCTTTCTGTGTTGCGTCACTTTCTGGTTGAAATAAAGGTTCGAAAACCTCATCAAGTTCTATCTATCTCCCACTCAATTCTTTCGAGAGAAACTCCTTCTCGAGAAAGGACTCGTTCTTAGCGACAAACAATTTTCCCTCAGATCTGAGATAGAAGGTATACCCAACTGTCACCTTTGGGTATCCTATGAAGATATGCTTGTCCGCTTTTGGGTTCGAGCTTCCCCGGCTGAAGCCTTAAGCATCGCAGCCCCAAACATTAAGAAACGACAACTTTGGTTTCTTGCCAAACCAATGTTCATACGACGTTGTCTCAACGGACTTAGATGGTGTCCTATCTAAAGTGAATGCAGCTGTCTCTAATGCATATCCTCAAAATGAAAACGGTAGATTGGTAAGAGACATCATAGATCGCACCATATATCATAAGGTTCGATTACGACGTCCGGACACACCATTACCCTGTGGTGTTCCAGGTGGCTTCAACTGTGAAACAATTCCACAATGTCTTAAATGTTTGCCAAACTCATAACTCAGAAATTCTCATTGATCAGATCGTAGGAATTTGATCTTCTTGTTATGATGATTCTTAACTTCACTCTGAAATCGCTTGAACTTTTCAAACGTTCCAGACTTGTGCTTCATTGAGTAAATATACCTACATCTACTCAAATCATCAGTGAAGATGAGAAAATAGCGATATCCACCGCACGCTTCAATTCTCATTAGATCACACGTATCAGCATGTATGATTTCCAACAAGTCACTTGCCCGTTTCATTGTACCTGAAAACGGGGTCTTAGTCATCCTGCCCATGAGGCATGGATCGCATGTGTCAAGCGATTCAAAACCAAGTGACTCCAAACATCCATCGACATGGAGTTTCTTCATGCATCTTATGCCAATATGACCTAAGCGGCAGTGCCACAAGAAAGTGGTACTATCATTATTAACTCTACATCTTTTGGTGTGAACATGTGTATTACCATGACCGAGATTCAATGAACCATTCACATAGGGTGCATGACCATGAAAGGTATTATTCATGTAAACAACCATTATTCTCTAACTTAAATGAATAACCGTATTGCAATGAACATGATCTAATCATATTCATGCTCAATGTAGACACCTGATAGCATTTATCTAGGTTCAATACTAATCCCGAAGGCAGATGGAGCGTGCGATGGTGATCTCATCAACTTTGGAAACACTTCCAACACACATCGTCACCTCGCCCTTAGCCAGTCTCCGTTTAGTCTGTAGCTTTTGCTTCAAGTCACCAATAATAGCAACTGAACCGGTATCCAATACCCAGGTGCTACGAGGAGTACTAGTGAGGTACACATTAATAACACGTATATACTTTGTTGAAGTTGCCAGCCTTCTTATCTACCATGCATTTGGGGTAATTCCGCTACCAGTGACCGTTCCCCTTACAATAGAAGCACTTAGTCTCGGGTTTGGGTTCAACCTTGGGTTCCTTCACTGGAGCGGCAACTGGTTTGCCATCCATGAAGTTTCCCTTCTAGCCCTTGCCCTTCTTGAAACCAGTGGTCTTGTTAAACCATCAACACTTGATGCTCCTTCTTGATTTCTACCTTTTGCGGTCTTAAGCACCGCGAACAGCTCCGGGATCAACTATATCCCTTGCATGGCATAGTTCATCACGAAGATCTAGTAGCTTAGTGATAGTGGCTAGAGAACTCTATCAATCACTATCTTATCTGGAAGTTTAACTCCCACTTGATTTAAGTGATTGTAGCACCCAGACATTCTGAGCACATGCTCACTAGCTGAGCTATTCTCCTCCATCTTGTTGGCAAAAGAACTTGTCAGAGGTCTCATACCTCTCAACACGGGCATGAGCCTGAAATCCCAATTTCAGCTCTTGGAACATCTCATATGTCTTATGGCGTTCAAAACATCATTGGAATCCCGATTCTAAGCCGTAAAGTATGGTTCACTAAACTATCAAGTATTCATCAGGATGTGTCTGTCAGGTGTTCACAACATCCACAGACGACGTTTTAGGGGTTTGCACATCGAGCGGTGCATCAAAGACGTAAGCCTTCTGTGTAGCAGTGAGGACACTCCTCGGACTACGGACCCAGTCCGCATCATTGCTTACAATATCTTTCAACTTAGTCTTTCTCTAGGAACGTATTGAAACAGGGAGCTACAACGTGAGCTATTTATCTACAACATATTTGCAAAGACAATTTAGACTATGTTCATGATAATTAAGTTCATCTAATCAAATTATTTAATGAACTCCCACTCAGATAGACATCCCTCTAGTCATCTAAGTGAAACATGATCCGAGTCAACTAGGCCGTGTCCAATCATCATGTGAGACGGACTAGTCAACATCGGTGAACATCTTCATGTTGATCGTATCTTCTATACGACTCATGATCGACCTTTCGGTCTTCCGTGTTCCGAGGCCATGTCTGTACATGCTAGGCTCATCAAGTCAACCTAAGTGTTCCACATGTGTTCCGAGGCCATGTCTGTACATGCTAGGCTCGTCAACACCCATTGTATTCGAACGTTAGAATCTATCACACCCTATCATCACGTGGTTCTTCGAAACAATGAACCTTCGCAACGGTGCACAGTTAGGGGGAACACTTTTCTTGAAATTATTGCCAGGGATCATCTTATTTAAGCTACCGTCGTTCTAAGCAAATAAGATGTAAAACATGATAAACATCACATGCAATCAAATAGTGACATGATATGGCCAATATCATTTTGCTCCTTATGATCTCCATCTTTGGGGCTCCATGATCATCGTTGTCACTGGCATGACACCATGATCTCCATCGTCATGATCTCCATCATCGTGTCTTCTTGAAGTTGTCTCGTCATCTATTACTTCTACTGCTATGGCTAACGCTTTAGCAATAAAGTAAAGTAGTTACATGACGTTTATGTTGACACGCAGGTCATAAATAAATTAAGAAAACTCCTATGGCTCCTGCCGGTTATCATACTCATCGACATGCAAGTCGTGATTCCTATTACAAGAACATGATTAATCTCATACATCACATATATCATTCATCACATCCTTTTGGCCATATCACATCACATGGCACATGCTGCAAAAACAAGTTAGATGTCCTCTAATTGTTGTTGCAAGTTTTTACATGGCTGCTATAGGTTTCTAGCAAGAACGTTTCTTACCTACGCCAAAACCACAACGTGATATGGCAATTTCTATTTACCCTTCGTAAGGACCCTTTTCATCGAATCCGATCCGACTAAAGTGGGAGAGACAGACACCCGCTAGCCACCTTATGCAACTAGTGCGTGTCAGTCAGTGGAACCAGTCTCACGTAAGCGTACGTGTAAGGTCGGTCCGGGCCGCTTCATCCCACGATGCCGCCGAATCAAGATAAGACTAGTAACGGCAAGTAAATTGACAAAATCGACGCCCACAACAACTTGTGTTCTACCCGTGCATAGAAACTACGCATTGACCTACCTCATGATGCCACTATTGGGGATCGTAGCAGAAATTTAAAATTTTCTACGCATCACCAAGATCAATCTATGGAGTAATCTAGCAACGAGGGGAAGGGGAGTGCATCTACATACCCTTGTAGATCGCTAAGCGGAAGCGTTGCAAGAATGTGGATGAAGGAGTCGTACTCGCAGCGATTCAGATCGCGGTTGATTCCGATCTAAGCGCCGAACAACAGCGCCTCCACGCTCAACACACGTGCAGCCCGGTGATGTCTCCCACACCTTGATCCAGCAAGGGGAGAAGAAGAGGTTGGGAAGACTCCGTCCAGCAGCATCACGACAGCGTGGTGGTGGTGGAGGAGCGCGGGACTCCAGCAGGGCTTCGCCAAGCACTACGAGAGACGAGAAGGGAGAGGGGTGGGGCTGTGCCAACAGGGGAAGAACTTCATGTCTTGGGCTGCCCCTTTGCCTCCACTATATATAGGGGGAGAGGGAGGGCTGCGCCCCCACCTAGGGTTCCCACCCCAAGGGGTGCGGCAGCCCTAGATCCCATCTAGGGTGGCGGCCACAAGGGCGAGAGGGGGAGGCGCACCTGGGGTGGACCTTAGGGCCCATCTGCCATAGGGTTTGCCCCCTTCCCCTCTAGGAGGCGCCTTGGGCCTTGGTGGGAGGCGCCCCGGCCCACCTAGGGGCTGGTACCTTCCCATTATTGGCCCATGTAGGCCTCCGGGGCCCATGGCCCCTCCCGGTGGACCCCCGGACCCCTCCGGTGGTCCCGGTACACTGCTGGTGATGCCCGGAACACTTCCGGTGGCCAAAACCATACTTCCTATATATCAATCTTTACCTCCGGACCATTCCGGAACTCCTCGTGACGTCCGGGATCTCATCCGGGACTCCGAATAATATTCGGTAACCGCGTACATACTTTCCCTATAACCCTAGCGTCATCGAACCTTAAGTGTGTAGACCCTATGGGTTCGGGAGTCATGCAGACATGGCCGAGAGAACTCTCCGGTCAATAACCAACAGCGGGATCTGGATACCCATATTGGCTCCCACATGCTCCACAATGATCTCATAGGATGAATCACGATGTCAAGGATTCAATCAATCCCGTATACAATTCCCTTTGTCTATCGGTACGATACTTGCCCGGGATTCGATCGTCGGTATCCCGATACCTTGTTCAATCTCCTTACCGGCTAGTCTCTTTACTCGTTCCGTAACACATCATCCCATGATCAACTCCTTGGTCACATTGTGCACATTGTGATGATGTCCTACTGAGTGGGCCCAGAGATACCTCTCCGTTACACGGAGTGACAAATCCCAGTCTCGATTCGTGCCAACCCAACAAACACTTTCGGAGATACCCGTAGTGTACCTTTATAGCCACCCAGTTACGTTGTGATGTTTGGCACACCCAAAGCACTCCTACGATATCCGGGAGTTGCACAATCTCATGGTCTAAGGAAATGATACTTGACATTAGAAAAGTTTTAGCATACGAACTACACGATCTTGTGCTAAGCTTAGGATTGGGTCTTGTCCATCACATCATTCTCCTAATGATGTGATCCCGTTATCAACGACATCCAATGTCCATGGTCAGGAAACCGTAACCATCTATTGATCAACGAGCTAGTCAACTAGAGGCTTACTAGGGACATGGTGTTGTCTATGTATCCACACATGTATCTGAGTTTCCTATCAATACAATTCTAGCATGGAAAATAAACGATTATCATGAACAAGGAAATATAATAATAACCAATTTATTATTGCCTCTAGGGCATATTTCCATCAAAAGGGCCATTTGTCCCAGTTCGTAAGGGCCTTCTGTCCCGGTTTTGGAACCGGGACTAAAAGATCGTTACTAATGCCCTTGGCCTTTAGTCCTGGTTCTTACACGAACCGGGACAGAGGGGCCTCCACATGGCCGGTGCAGCGAGCCCGGGCAGGAGGCCCTTTGGTCCCGGTTGGTGGCACCAACCGGGACCAATAGGCATCCACGCCTCAACTGTTCAGGGGCTAGGTTTTTTGTTTTTTTCTGAAGGGGGGGGATTTGGGGGTTTTGTATGGTTAATTAAGGTGTTTCATATATTGTGTTAGGTAGCTAATTAATTAATAGAGAAAAGTGTCCTCTCTTATCTTCGTGCTTGGTCGACGCTACGTACTATACATATAGAGAGCATTCGACATGCTAGCTAGTAAGCAAAAATGAAGGAAACAGAAGATCGTCATGAACATATGCATACAGAGAGAAGTGATATCGACCTCTCCTTCACCGAGAGATTGTTCGAACAACAAGTTTTCGTATATCTATCCGATGCTACTGGCTACATATATACAATATAGGATCTCTTACAATATAATCCCGTAATTATATATGAACACAGGGTCCACATAGTATTCTCCGTCTTTATCGATCATGTGGTCAAGAAAGAATGCCGCCAATTCCTCTTGAATTCCTCGCATGCGATCTGGTGCTAGGAGTTCATCCCGCATCCGAAACATCTAATTTGAAGAAGGGCGTCAATACATATATATGAATATTATTGCTTACGCACTTCATATTGTTTTTAATGTAGCCCCGCTCACACGTCGTGTGGCGAATGGACTCGCAAATGTAGTATCCACAGTAATTATTCCCGGCTTCCAGCCACAACCACTTTACAAGAAATAGAGGTCAATCAAACTGATAAGCAAGCATGCTAAAATGGTATTGATGAAACTAGCACTTGAATCACTAGGAGATGCGCGGAACATGCTAGTAGTACTTACTTTCGGGTGTTTAAATTCCATCTTCTTCGGCAGTCTCGGAGCTTTTGAGGTGAATTTTTTCCAAACCGTGCCAGACAAAGAAAACAATTACTTGATATCAGGAAGTGAACAAAGTTGCCGATATGGTGCGATAATGATCGATTTAACTTACTTCTCGAGAACTTTACTCATGTCTGCATACTCCTTGGGATCTTTTTGTCTCGAGTCTAAGACAGTTACTAGTCCCTGCTCGAGCTTAATCTCTAGGAGAATATAGTGGAACCTGCGCACGCATGTATAAGTTATCACGGTCGAGAGGGGGTATATCGACAACGACGACATACGACGACCCCAAGACCCTCGAACCCTCGGCGACCCTCGACCCCTCGGTGACCCTTGACCCTCTACCCTAGCTAGTTCCCGACCCTCGCCCCTCGAACCCTCGGCGACCCCTTGATACGTCTCCAACGTATCTATAATTTTTGATTGTTCCATGCTATTATATTATCTGTTTTGGATGTTTATGGGATTTATTATACACTTTTACATTATTTTTGGGACTAACCTATTAACCCAGAGCCCAATGCCAGTTTCTGTTTTTTTCCTTGTTTTAGAGTATCACAGAAAAGGAAAATCAAACGGAGTCCAATTGACCTGAAACTTCACTTAACTTATTTTTGGACCAGAAGAAGCCCATCGAGTATCGGAGTTGGACCAGGAGAGTCCCGGGCTGCCCACGATGGTGGGGGGCGCGCCCACGCCCTGGGCACGCCCCCTGCCTCGTGGACAGCCCGGAGGTCCACCGACGTATTTTGTCCTCCCATATATACCCATATACCCTAAAAACTTCGAGGAACACAATAGATCGGGAGTTCCACCGCCAGAAGCCTCCGTAGCCACCGAAAGCCAATCTAGACCCGTTCCAGCACCCTGCCGAAGGGGGCATCCCTCTCCGGTGGCCATCTTCATCATCCCGGCGCTCTCCATGACGAGGAGGGAGTAGTTCTCCCTCGGGGCTGAGGGTATGTACTAGTAGCTATGTGTTTGATCTCTCTCTCTCTCTCGTGTTCTTGAGGTGATACGATCTTGATTTATCGCGAGCTTTGCTATTATAGTTGGATCTTATGATGTTTCTCCCCCTCTACTCTCTTGTAATGGATTGAGTTTTCCCATTGAAGTTATCTTATCGGGTTGAGTCTTTAAAGATTTGAGAACACTCGATGTATGTCTTGCGTGGGATACCCGTGGTGACAGTGGGTTATTCTATTGATCCACTTGATGTATGTTTTGGTGATCAACTTGCGGGTTCCGCCCATGAACCTATGCATGGGGGTTGGCACACGTTTTTGTCTTGACTCTCCGGTAGAAACTTTGGGGCACTCTTTGAAGTTCTTTGTGTTGGTTGAATAGATGAATCTGAGATTGTGTGATGCATATCGTATAATCATACCCACGGATACTTGAGGTGACATTGGAGTATCTAGGTGACATTAGGGTGTTGGTTGATTTGTGTCTTAAGGTGTTACTCTAGTACGAACTATAGGGCTGTTTGTGACACTTATAGGAATAGACCAACGGATTGATTGTAAATAATAACTTTGAGGTGGTTTCGTACCCTACCATAATCTCTTCATTTGTTCTCTGCTATTAGTGACTTTGGAGTGACTCTTTGTTGCATGTTGAGGGATAGTTATGAGATCCAATTATATTATTATTGTTGAGAGGACTTGCACTAGTGAAAGTATGAACCCTAGGCCTTGTTTCAACGCATTGCAATACCGTTTCTGCTCACTTTTATCATTAGTTACCTTGCTGTTTTATATTTTCATATTACAAAAACCTATATCTACTATCCATATTGCACTTGTATCGCCATCTCTTCACCGAACTAGTGTACAATTTACCATTGTATTGGGTGTATTGGGGACACAAGAGACTCTTTGTTATTTGGTTGCAGGATTGCTTGAGAGAGACCATCTTCATCCTACGCCACCTATGGATTGATAAACCTTAGGTCATCCATTTGAGGGAAATTTGCTACTGTCCTACAAACCTCTGCACTTGGAGGCCCAACAACGTCTACAAGAAGAAGGTTGTGTAGTAGACATCAAGCTCTTTTCTGGCGCCGTTGCCGGGGAGGGTAGCGCTTGAAGGTATATCTTTAGATCTTGCAATTGAATCTTTTTGTTTCTTGTTTTAGCAGTAGTTTAGTTTATAAAAGAAAACTAAAAAATATGGAATTGAGTTTGCCTCATACGCTTCATCTTTTTAATATCTTCCCTAAGTATGATGGGAAGGAAAATTGTGCTCAAGTGCTAGAAGAAGAATGCATAAGAATGTTTGGCACTAAATATTTGAACGATGAGCATGATTGCACTGTTGTTACTATGAATTCTTTGAATATCCATGATGCTAATGATATTCAAAGCCACAAGCTTGGGGAAGCTATGTTTGATGAAGATGATATTTTTTTTGTCCCCCGAGTTTTGATGAGAAAATTTATTATGATGAAAGCATGCCTCCTATTTATGATGATTATATTGATAAAAGTGGATTTGGAGAGGTCATGAATTTATTTTGTGATGAATCCACTACTCCGGAAGAGGTTCCAATTGATTATGAGAACAAAGTTGTTATATATGATGATTATTGTGATGACTTGTATGCTATAAAGAATAATGATATCGATGAAACTTGTCATCATGATTTTAGTTTTCAATTGGATTATGCCTAACATGATAATTATTTTGTTGAGTTTGCTCCCACTAATATTCATGAGAAGAAATTTGCTTATGTGGAGCGTAATAAAAATTCTATGCTTGTAGATCATGAAAAGAATGCTTTATGTGATGGTTAAATTGTTGAATTAATTCAGGATGCTAACGAAAATTATTATGAGAGAGGAACATATGCTTGTAGGAATTGCAATAATATCAAGTTTCCTCTCTATGTGCTTAAAGTTTTGAAGTTATACTTGTTTTACCTTCTTATGCAAGTTGATTCTTGTTCCCATAAGTTGTTTGCTCACAAAATCCCTATGCATTGGAAGTGGGTTAGACTTAAATGTGCTAGTCATATTCTTCATGATGCTCTCTTTACGTTACAATTCTTATGTTTTATGTGAGCATCATTGAAATCATCATGCCTAGCTAGGGGCATTAAACGATAGCGCCTGTTGGGAGGCAACCAAACTTTATTTTTGTTCCTTGCTTCTTGTTCCTGTTTAGTAATAAATAATTTATCTAGCCTCTGTTATGATTTATTTTTATGTTTTCATTAGTGTTTGTCCCAAGTAGAACCGTTGGGAAGACTTGGGGAAAGTCTTGTTGATCTTGCTGTAAAAAAACAGAAACTTTAGCGCTCACGAGAATTGCTACCATTTTTTATTGGAGAGAGCTATTTAGTTAATTAGTTTTGCAGGTGATTAATAGTCAAATTACTCAGGTCCACCAATTTAGTTGAGAATTTTATGAGTTCGAGAAGTATACGTTTGATCCAGATTACTACAGACTGTTCTGTTTTTGACAGATTCTGTTTTCTATGTGTTGTTTGCTTATTTTGATGAATCTATGAGTAGTATCGGAGGGTATGAACCATAGATAAGTTGGAATACAGTATATATTACACCAATATGAATTTAGAATGAGTTCACAACAGTACCAAAAGTGGTGTTCTATTTTCTTTCGCTAATGGAGCTTACGAGTTTTCTGTTAAGTTTTGTGTTGTGAAGTTTTCAAGTTTTGGGTAAAGATTCGATGGACTATGGAATAAGGAGTGGCAAGAGCCTAAGCTTGGGGATGCCTGAGGCACCCCAAGGTAATATTCAAGGACAACCAAAAGCCTAAGCTTGGGGATGCCCCGAAAGGCATCCCCTCTTTCGTCTTCGTTCATCGGTAACTTTACTTGGAGCTATATTTTTTTTCACCACATGATATGTGTTTTGCTTGGAGCGTCAATTTATTTTATTTTGTTTTTCTTTCTGTTTGAATAAAGTAACAAGATCTGAAATTCTTAAATGTTAGAGATTCTTCATATAGTTGCATAATTATTCGACTACTCATTGATCTTCACTTATATCTTTCGGAGTACTTTGTTGTTGCTCTAGTGCTTCACTTATATCTTTTTAGAGCACGGTGATGGTTTTATTCTATAAAAATAATTGATCTCTCATGCTTCACTTATATTATTTTGAGAGTCCTAAACAGCATGGTAATTTGCTTTGGTTATGAAACTAGTCCTAATATGATGGGCATCCAAGAGGGATATAATAAAAACTTTCATATTTTGAGAGATACTTGTGTTAAAGTTTGTGATTCCCGTAGCATGAACGTATGGTGAACCGTTATGTGACGAAGTCGGAGCATGATTTATTTATTGATTGTCTTCCTTATGAGTGGTACTCGGGGATGAGCGACGGTCTTTTCCTACCAATCTATCCCCCTAGGAGCATGCGTGTAGTACTTTGTTTTGATAACTAATAGATTTTTGCAATAAGTATGTGAGTTCTTTATGACTAATGTTGAGTCCATGGATTATACGCACTCTCACCCTTCCACCATTGCTAGCCTCTCTTGTGCCGTGCAATTTTCGCCGGTACCATATCACCCACCATTACCTTCCTCAAAACAGCCACCATATCTACCTATTATGGCATTTCCATAGCCATTCCGAGATTTATTGCCATGCAACTTTCCACCGTTCCGTTATTATGACATGCTTCATCATTGTCATATTGCTTTGCATGATCATGTAGTTGACATCGTATTTATGGGAAAGTCACCGTTCATAATTCTTCCATGCATGTCACTCTTGAGTCATTGCACATCCCGGTACACCGCCGGAAGCATTCATATAGAGTCATATTTTGTTCTAAGTATCGAGTTGTAATTCTTGAGTTGTAAGTAAATAAAAGTGTGATGATCATCATTATTAGAGCATTGTCCCAGTGAGGAAAGGATGATGGAGACTATGATTCCCCCATAAGTCGGGATGAGACTCTGGACGAAAAATAAAAAAAGAGAAAAAAAGAGGCCATAAAAAAGGCCCAAATAAAAAAATAAAGAATAAAAAATGATAGAAAAAGAGAGAAGGGGCAATGCTACTATCCTTTTACCACACTTGTGCTTCAAAGTAGCACCATGATCTTCATGATAGAGAGTCTCCTATGTTGTCACTTTCATATACTAGTGGGAATATTTCATTATAGAACTTGGCTTGTATATTCCAATGATGGGCTTCCTCAAAATGCCCTAGGTCTTCGTGAGCAGGAGAGTTGGATGCAAACCCACTAGTTTATTTTGTTGACCTTTCATACATTTATAGCTCTAGTGCATCCGTTGCATGGCAATCCCTACTCACTCACATTGATATCTATTAATGGGCATCTCCATAGCCCGTTGATACGCCTAGTTGATGTGAGACTATCTTTTCCCTTTTTTCTTCTCCACAACCACCATTCTATTCCACCTATAGTGTTATGTCCATGGCTCACGCTCATGTATTGCGTGAAGATTGAAAAAGTTTGAGAACATCAAACGTATGAAACAATTGCTTGGCTTGTCATCGGGGTTGTGCGTGATTTAAATATTTTGTGTGGTGAAGATGTTGCATAGCCAGACTATATGATTTTGTAGGGATAGCTTTCTTTAGCCATGTTATTTTGAGAAGACATGGTTACTTGGTTAGTATGCATGAAGTATTATTATTTCTATGTCAACATTAAACTTTTGTCTTGAATCTTATGGATCTGAATATTCTTGCCACAATAAAGAAGAATTACTTAGAGAAATATGTTAGGTAGCATTCCACATCAAAAATTCTATTTTTATCATTTACCTACTCGAGGAAGAGCGGGAATTAAGCTTGGAGATCCTGATACGTCTCCAACATATCTATAACTTTTGATTGTTCCATGCTATTATATTATCTGATTTGGATGTTTATGGGCTTTATTATAAAATTTTATATTATTTTTGGGACTAACCTATTAACTCAAAGCCCAGTGCTAGTTTCTGTTTTTTCCTTGTTTTAGAGTATCGCAGAAAAGGAAAATCAAACGGAGTCCAATTGACCTGAAACTTCACGGAACTTATTTTTGGACCAGACGAAGCCCACAGAGTATCGGAGTTGGACCAGGAGAGTCCCGGGCTGCCCACGAGGGTGGGGGCGCGCCCACCCACCCCCCCTGGGCGCGCCCCCTGCCTCGTGGATAGCCCGGAGGTCCACCGACGTACTTCTTCCACTCATATATACCCATATACCCTAAAAACTTGGAGGAACACAATAGATCGGGAGTTCCGCTGTCAGAAGCCTCCGTAGCCACTGAAAGCCAATCTAGACCCGTTCCGGCACCCTGCCGGAGGGGGCATCCCTCTCCGGTGGCCATCTTCATCATCCCGGCGCTCCATGACGAGGAGGGAGTAGTTCTCCCTCGGGGCTGAGGGTATGTACCAGTAGCTATGTGTTTGATCTCTCTCTCTCTCTCTCGTGTTCTTGAGGTGATGCGATCTTGATGTATCGCGAGCTTTGCTATTATTGTTGGATCTTATGATGTTTCTCTCCCTCTACTCTCTTGTAATGGATTGAGTTTTCCCATTGAAGTTATCTTATCGGATTGAGTCTTTAAGGATTTGAGAACACTTGATGTATGTCTTGCGTGGGATACCCGTGGTGATAGTGGTGTATTCTATGATCCACTTGATGTATGTTTTGGTGATCAGCTTGCGGGTTTCTCCCATGAACCTATGCATGGGGGTTGGCACACGTTTTCGTCTTGACTCTCCGGTAGAAACTTTGGGGCACTCTTTGAAGTTCTTTGTGTTGGTTGAATAGATGAATCTGAGATTGTGTGATGCATATCGTATAATCATACCCACGGATACTTGACGTGACATTGTAGTATCTAGGTGACATTAGGGTTTTGGTTGATTTGTGTCTTAAGGTGTTATTCTAGTACGAACTCTAGGGCTGTTTGTGACACTTATAGGAATAGCCCAACGGATTGATTGGAAAGAATAACTTGGAGGTGGTTAATTTCGTACCCTACCATAATCTCTTCATTTGTTCTCCGCTATTAGTGACTTTGGAGTGACTCTTTGTTGCATGTTGAGGGATAGTTACGTGATCCAATTATGTTATTATTGTTGAGAGGACTTGCACTAGTGAAAGTATGAACCCATGGCCTTGCTTCAACGCATTGCAATACCGTTTGTGCTCACTTTTATCATTAGTTACCTTGCTGTTTTTATATTTTTAGATTACAAAAACCTATATATACTATCCATACTTTACTTGTATCACCATCTCCTCGCCGAACTAGTGCACCTATACAATTTACCATTGTATTGGGTGTGTTGGGGACACAAGAGACTCTTTGTTATTTGGTTGTAGGGTTGCTTGAGAGAGACCATCTTCATCCTACGCCTCCTACGGATTGATAAACCTTAGGTCATCCACTTGAGGGAAATTTGCTACTGTCCTACAAACCTCTGCACTTGGAGACCCAACAACGTCTACAAGAAGAAGGTTGTGTAGTAGACATCAAGCTCTTTTCTGGTGCCATTGCCAGGGAGGTTAGTGCTTGAAGGTATATCTTTAGATCTTGCAATCGAATCTTTTTGTTTCTTGTTTTAGGACTAGTTTAGTTTATAAAAGAAAACTAAAAAAATATACGGCATTGAGTTTGCCTCATACGCTTCATCTTTTTAATACCTTTCGTGAGTATGATGGGAAGGAAGAAGAAGAATGCATTACAATGTTTGGCACTAAATATTTTAATGATGAGCATGATTGTAATGTTGTTAGTATGAATTCTTTGAATATCCATAATGCTAAGATATGCAAAGCCACAAGCTTGGGGAAGCTATGTTTGATGAAGATGATATTTTTTCCCCAAGTTTTGATGAGAAAATTTATTATGATGAAAGCATGCCTCCTATTTATGATGATTATATTGATAAAAGTGGATTTGGAGAGGTCATGACTTTACTTTGTGATGAATCCACTATTCCGGAAGAGGTTCCAATTGATTATGAGAACAAAGTTGCTATATACGATGATTATTGTGATGACTTGTATGCTATAAAGAATAATGATATCGATGAAACTTTTCATCATGATTTTAGTTTTCAATTGGATTATGCCTCACATGATAGTTATTTTGTTGAGTTTGCTCCCACTACTATTCATGAGAAGAAATTTGCTTATGTGGAGCGTAATAAAAATTCTATGCTTGTAGATCATGAAAAGAATACTTTATGTGATGGTTATATTTTTGAATTCATTCATGATGATACTGAAAATTATTATGTGAGAGGAACATATGCTTGTAGGAATTGCAATAATATCAAGTTTCCTCTCTATGTGCTTAAAGTTTTGAAGTTATGCTTGTTTTACCTTCCTGTGCAAGTTGATTCTTGTTACCATAAGTTGTTTGCTCACAAAATCCCTATGCATAGGAAGTGGGTTAGACTTAAATGTGCTAGTCATATTCTTCATGATGCTCTCTTTATGTTACAATTCTTATCTTTTATGTGAGCATCATTGAAATCATCATGCCTAGCTAGGGGCATTAAACGATAGCGCTTGTTGAGAGGCAACCCAATTTTATTTTTGTTCCTTGCTTTTTGTTCCTGTTTAGTAATAAATAATTTATCTAGACTCTGTTATGATTGAGTTTTATGTTTTAATTAGTGTTTGTGCCAAGTAGAACCATTGGGAAGACATGGGGAAAGTCTTGTTGATCTTGCTGTAAAAAACAGAAACTTTAGCACTCACGAGAATTGCTGCCATTTTTTATTGGAGAGTTATATTTAGTTAATTATTTTTGAAGATGATTAATAGACAAATTACTCAGGTCCACCAATTTATTTGAGAATTTTATGAGTTCCAGAAGTATACGTTTGATCCAGATTATTACAGACTGTTCTGTTTTTGACAGATTCTGTTTTCTATGTGTTGTTTGCTTATTTTGATGAATCTATGAGTAGTATCGGAGGGAATGAACCATAGATAAGTTGGAATACAGTATATATTACACCAATATAAATTTATAATGAGTTCACAACAGTACCAACAGTGGTGTTTTGTTTTCTTTCGCTAACGGAGCTTACGAGTTTTCTGGTAAGTTTTGTGTTGTGAAGTTTTCAAGTTTTGGGTAAAGATTCGATGGACTATGGAATAAGGAGTGGCAAGAGCCTAAGATTGGGGATGCCCAAGGCACCCCAAGGTAATATTCAAGGAAAACCAAAAGCCTAAGCTTGGGGATGCCCCGAAAGGCATCCCCTCTTTCGTCTTCGTTCATCGGTAACTTTACTTGGAGCTATATTGTTATTCACCACATGATATGTGTTTTGCTTGGAGAGTCAATTTATTTTATTTTGTTTTTATTGCTCTTTGAATAAAGTATCAAGATCTGAAATTCTTAAATGTTAGAGAGTCTTCATATAGTTGCATAATTATTCGACTACTCATTGATCTTCACTTATATCTTTCGGAGTAGTTTGTTTTGCTCTAGTGCTTCACTTATATCTTTTTAGAGCACGGTGATGGTTTTATTCTATAGAAATAATTGATCTCTCATGCTTCACTTATATTATTTTGAGAGTCCTAAACAGCATGGTAATTTGCTTTGGTTATGAAACTAGTCCTAATATGATGGGCATCCAAGAGGGATATAATAAAAACTTTCATATAAAGTGCATTGAATACTATGAGAAGTTTGATGCTTGATAATTGTTTTGAGATATGAAGATGATGATATTAGAGTCATGCTAGTTGAGTAGTTGTGAATTTGAGAGATACTTGTGTTAAAGTTTGTGATTCCCGTAGCATGCACGTATGGTGAACCGTTATGTGATGAAGTCGGAGCATGATTTATTTATTGATTGTCTTCCTTATGAGTGGCGGTCAGGGACGAGCGATGGTCTTTTCCTACCAATCTATCCCCCTAGGAGCATGCGTTTAGTACTTTGTTTCGATAACTAATAGATTTTTGCAATAAGTATGTGAGTTCTTTATGACTAATGTTGAGTCCATGGATTATACGCACTCTCACCTTCCACCATTGCTAGCCTCTCTTGTGTCGTGCAATTTTCGCCGGTACCATATCACCCACCATTACCTTCCTCAAAACAGCCACCATATCTACCTATTATGGCATTTCCATAGCCATTCCGAGATATTGCCATGCAACTTTCCACCGTTCCTTTATTATGACACGCTTCATCATTGGCATATTGCTTTGCATGATCATGTAGTTGACATCGTATTTGTGGCAAAGACACCGTTCATAATTCTTCCATACATGTCACTCTTGAGTCATTGCACATCCCAGTACACCGTCAGAGGCATTCATATAGAGTCATATTTTGTTCTAAGTATCGAGTTGTAATTCTTGAGTTGTAAGTAAATAAATGTGTGATGATCATCATTATTAGAGCATTGTCCCAGTGAGGAAAGGATGATGGAGACTATGATTCCCCCATAAGTCGGGATGAGACTCCGGACGAAAAAAAGAGGCCATAAAAAAAGAGAAAAGGCCCAAATAAAGAAATAAAAAATAAAAAATGAGAGAAAAAGAGAGAAGGGGCAATGCTACAATCCTTTTACCACACTTGTGCTTCAAAGTAGCACCATGATCTTCATGATAGAGAGTCTCATATGTTGTCACTTTCATATACTAGTGGGAATCTTTCATTATAGAACTTGGCTTGTATATTCCAATGATGGGCTTCCTCAAAATGCCCTAGGTCTTCGTGAGCAAGCGAGTTGGATGCACACCCACTAGTTTCTTTTGTTGAGCTTCCATACATTTATAGCTCTAGTGCATCCGTTGCATGGCAATCCCTACTCACTCACATTGATATCTATTAATGGGCATCTCCATAGCCTATTGATACGCCTAGTTGATGTGAGACTATCTTTTCCCTTTTTGTCTTCTCCACAACCACCATTCTATTCCACCTATAGTGCTATGTCCACGGCGCACGCTCATGTATTGCGTGAAGATTGAAAAAGTTTGAGAACATCAAAAGTATGTAACAATTGCTTTGCTTGTCATCGGGGTTGTGCATGATTTAAATATTTTGTGTGGTGAAGATGGAGCATAGCCAGACTATATGATTTTGTAGGGATAGCTTTCTTTAGCCATGTTATTTTGAGAAGACATGATTGCTTGGTTAGAATGCTTGAAGTATTATTATTTCTATGTCAACATTAAACTTTTGTCTTGAATCTTATGGATCTGAATATTCTTTCCACAATAAAGAAGAATTACTTAGAGAAATATGTTAGGTAGCATTCCACATCAAAAATTCTGTTTTTATCATTTAGCTACACGAGGACGAGCAGGAATTAAGCTTGGGGAAGTTGATACGTCTCCAACGTATCTATAATTTTTTATTGTTCCATGCTATTATATTATATGTTTTGGATGTTTATGGGATTTATTATACACTTATATATTATTTTTGGGACTAACCTATTAACCCAGAGCCCAGTGCTGGTTTCTGTTTTTTCCTTGATTTAGAGTATCGCAGAAAAGGAAAATCAAACGGAGTCCAATTGACCTAAAACTTCACGGAACTTATTTTTGGACCAGAAGAAGCCCATGGAGTATCGGAGTTGGACCATGAGAGTCCCGGGCGGGGGCGCGTCCACCCCCCCCCCCCCTGGGCGCGCCCCCTGCCTCGTGGATAGCCCGGAGGTCCACCGACGTACTTCTTCCTCCCATATATACCCATATACCCTAAAAACTTCGAGGAACACAATAGATCGGGAGTTCCGCCGCCAGAAGCCTCCGTAGCCACCGAAAGCCAATCTAGATCCGTTCCGGCACCCTGCCGGAGGGGGCATCCCTCTGCGGTGGCTATCTTCATCATCCCGGCGCTCTCCATGACGAGGAGGGAGTGGTTCGCCCTCGGGGCTGAGGGTATGTACCAGTAGCTATGTGCTTGATCTCTCTCTCTCTCTCATGTTCTTGAGGTGATACGATCTTGATGTATCGCGAGCTTTGCTATTATAGTTGGAGCATATGATGTTTCTCCCCCTCTACTCTCTTGTAGTGGATTGAGTTTTCCCATTGAAGTTATCTTATCGGATTGAGTCTGTAAGGATTTGAGAAGACTTGATGTATGTCTTGCGTGGGACACCCATGGTGACAGTGGGGTATTCTATTGATCCACTTGATGTATGTTTTGGTGATCAATTTGCGGGTTCCGCCCATGAACCTATGCATGTGGGTTGGCACACGTTTTCATCTTGACTCTCTGGTAGAAACTTTGGGGCACTCTTTGAAGTTCTTTGTGTTGGTTGAATAGATGAATCTGAGATTGTGTGATGCATATCGTATAATCATACCCACGGATAATCGAGGTGACATTGGAGTATCTAGGTGACATTAGGGTTTTGGTTGATTTGTGTCTTAAGGTGTTATTCCAGTACGAACTCTAGGGCTGTTTGTGACACTTATAAGAATAGCCCAACGGATTGATTGGAAATAATAACTTTGAGGTGGTTTCGTACCCTACCATAATCTCTTCATTTGTTCTCTGCTATTAGTGACTTTGGAGTGACTCTTTGTTGCGTGTTGAGGGATAGTTATGTGATCCAATTATGTTATTATTGTTGAGAGGACTTGCACTAGTGAAAGTATGAACCCTAGGCCTTGTTTCAACGCATTGCAATACCGTTTGTGCTCACTTTTATCATTAGTTACCTTGCTGTTTTTATATTTTCAGATTACAAAAACCTATATCTACTATCCATATTGCACTTGTATCACCATCTCTTCGCCGAACTAGTGCACATATACAATTTACCATTGTATTGGGTGTGGTGGGGACACAAGAGGCTCTTTGTTATTTGGTTGCAGGGTTGCTTGAGAGAGACCATCTTCATCCTACGCCTCCAACGGATTGATAAACCTTAGGTCATCCACCTGAGGGAAATTTGCTACTGTCCTACAAACCTCTGCACTTGGAGGCCCGACAACGTCTACAAGAAGAAGGTTGTGTAGTAGACAACACCCCTCCCCCATCCCCCCCATCATGTCGAAGTTATCGGGGACGGGGTATGTCGTGGAATTGTCACAGCAGATGTCCTTAGTGTCAGGACTTAGTCGCGAGGCCAACGCATCTATGTGGTAGCTTGAGAGGGGTTGAGTGGCACGAGAGACGCGAGGTTTTACCCAGGTTCGGCCAATCACGGTGGAGGTAAAAGCCTACGTCCTACTTCATTTATATTGATGATGATGATCACGATTACAAGGGAGCTCTATCTCGAGAGCTATTGAGTTGTCTGTCTAAACCTAACTTATCAAAACCTATCCTCTTGGGGTGCCCTGCCCCTCCTTATATAAGTTAGAGGGGCGGGTTACATGTGGAGTCCTATTAGGATTAGGACTAGTCTGCCTTCTAATACAAACCGGATACAAGTCCGGGTCTTAACTCCTTGTAAGGTAAATATTCCTCACGCCTTTCCTCTTAAACCAGCCCACTATTAACATAAACCGGCCTTCTGGGCCTTGGGCCTTGTCATCCGTCTGCCCCGCCTGCCAGGTTACCAGTGAGTCATAATGTTCAGGCAGGTTGCTTGTAAACCGTCTGATCAGGGCGGGTCGCCAGTGAATCGCCAAGTGTAAACCGGGTCTCAAGTAAACCGCCAAGTCTAGCCGGGTCATATTTCCGGCTGGGTCATACCGCGGGGTAGATCCCCGACATTAGCCCCCAGTTTAGCTTGGATTTATCCATGGTAAACTTATGCTGCAAAAAACACAAGAACAAATTTGACAGGTTGTGCCCTGGGTTAAGAAATTCTTGTAAACCGGCACCTAAACATCCTTAAGTCCTTGTCATTTCCTTCTTCTAGAAAATCCGGGTCAACAGACCAGCTTCATAATCAACTTGCTTGCATAAGAAATATTGTAAATCAAGAATCCATTTGAGTCGGCCTTCAATGCTCTGACTTGACAAAAATATTGGTCTTTGAAATATTCAACTGATATCCAGCCGGCTTGAAGATGTAGAACTTTCCGTTTTATGATTACCACCATTGTCGGGTTATAAAAACTGATAATTCCGGGTCATGACTGTTATAGACACCGGGTCATGATTGTTACCAACACCAGGTCACACAATTAATCTTCCTGCTTTGCTCGAAAATGAGAATTTGAAGATGTTCCTCCTTTATATGCATATTACCTGTAGCCCCCAAGTCTTAAGAGGAGAACATAGTGATAGCTTAAGACTTGCTTTAATATAAATGTTACAACCTTTGAAGAAATCCAGATTGTTCATCTCAGTCACTAGTCAAAACTGAATATTTCACATATGTAGCCCCCAAGTGCCGGGTTGTCATGCTTGCAGCAGCCTAGGACTTATAATTTCATTTATGCTCATAAAAACTTCAACCAGTGTAGCCCCCAAGGGCCGGGTCATTATGCAATAATGAGCAGGGACTTTATATATATAGTACATTGAAAATAACGTCATATGATGTAACCTCATCAGGGGGCTAGAACCCATGTCCACAAGGTTAAGAGCTTTGTGATTTACCAACTGAGCAGTGGATCCTTCAATATAATGGATTAAGACTTGTGTACCTTGAATCATTCATAGGAGCAATTGGTAGCCCCCAAGGGCCGGCTCATTACGATGTGATGAGTCAGGTCTTCAATAAGGCCAATAAAAATGACTTTGCATTAGCCCCCAAGTGTCATGGTACATGCTTGCAGCGACATGAGACTTGCATATTTGATATAATCTCAATTTGAATAATGTAGCCCCCAAGTGTCGGGTCATAAGCCTGCAACGACTCGGGACTATTGCTTCAATTGTAGAATAGATCATATCCATTGATAATATAATAGCCATTGCGCTAAAGCGACTTTGAAAACCTTAATCAAAATACTGGTTATTAATAACCATAATAAAATCCCGCCATGTTGGCTATTGGAATATTTGAATAATATAATCCAATGATTTACGAGCGCATGATTCCAATGGCGCAATCCAAATATATACTGGCGACTTATAATCCCAAGCCAGTCTGGGTTAATAAACACTAGATAATTTATCATCATACTGGCGACTTATAGTCGAAAGCCAGGCCAGGTTAATAAACGCTGGTGATTTATAATCATGTTTTATTCAACCTGTTTCTGCATACAACAAGTTTAAAGTGTCCTGGCGGTTTACCGCCGGACGGGTCATAATGCCCAACATATAACCCGGGTTTATAACCAAGGCTTGCACTTAAGAATAATCAAATATGAAATATATCATACTTGTGACATTGAATCACATCGTTGGTTTACAAACTTTTTGTAGTAAAGGTGATAACCCAAATTTTGAGTACTGATAACTCTTCCCATGTCTTGCTGGTTTATAGTAAAACCGTACCGGGTTGTAATAAACACCGGATTATCCATATATAATACTGGCGACTTATAGTCGAAACCAGACCGGGTCAATAAGCACCGGATTATAACTGATCATGTACTGACAACTTGTAGTTGAAAGCCAAGCCGGGCCAATAAACGCCCGTTTATTGGCAGATAATATGAACCTCATCAAAGGGGAAAAAACTTGGCAAATAAAAGCATAAAAAGAATATGCGAGGCTTTTCATGGGCTGCCAGGCCCAAAATCGAGGCTTTTTCATGGGCTGCCAGGCCACTGAGTTAAACCATTTTACAAAGCCTTTTAAGATGGACCTCACATTAACCAATCGTCATTTTAACTTTGACAAGTTCAGGGTCTATGAGATTGACTTGTCAAACATTTGACGGGTCATACCAGAATTACCTGGATGGAGTGGCTTACTTAAAGAGGCAGGATAACCAGGGGTTTTAGGTGAATACACCTGGCTTCCAAGCCTAGCTTGATGGCCTATTACAAGGGTGTAGACTCTTTGTTCTTTGAGAAGTAAAGAGCCCCGAAGCAATATTTTGAGCTGTGCTCAGTGGGTGCCTATGTTTGAGGTGTGCTTTTACAACACTCTCCTAGGCCCCCAAATAATTTCCCTGGTGGCCTTACGCCGATCAAGAGGTGTAGCTATGGTTTGAATACGACCAAGCCCCCAAGTGATTTCCCTGGTGGCCTTACACTGATCAAGAGGTGTAGCTATGGTTCGAATACGACCAAGCCCCCAAGTGATTTTATATATATATATGGCTTTATAAGCCAGATCAATGGGTAATCTGAACTCCGCTTTATAAACAGAAGCCCCCAAGTGTTTTTGAGAATCGAACTTTGCGAGAAATATTTCTTCTTGAATTGGATGTTAAACCGAATATTGAGAGCTTTAAATCTGTGTGGGAGATATGTTTCCCTTGAACCGGATTTTAAACCGGCATTCTTCATTTTGAACCGGAAATTTTCTGACGGCCTTTAAATTTTCATCAATATGGTAGTAGCCTCCAGGACTGTGTTATCTTTCCCTCCAACGTCCTGGAGTTTTTGACTTCACTGAAAACCGGCAACATTTGCTGAGTCATATCATTGTAGCCCCCGAGTCTCAAGGTGACTCGACGAGTTGGCTTGAGATTCTCCATATTTGACCATGATATAAAACGGCATAAGTTGTATATCATTGGTGTTGATAGCACGATGTGAATCCACGGAAGGTTGAGGTGACTGCGGAAAGTTATAAATGATCACGTATGAGCCGTGTCAGCAACTCGGCCAATGGTTCCTGTCACACCCTAGCTAGTTCAAGCATTAGAGTGTTGCATCATGTTTAAATTCCCAGAAAACTGAAATGGGGATGACAGAACCCCCAACACCCCCTCCTGGAACAACTAGGGTTTACTATGAACTTTTTCAATGAACCTGAAATGCCCTTCTAAAAATCCCACCCTTTTGTTTTGGGCTAAAACCTTTGGCCAAAATGGTGCACATTTCTTTAGGACATCTTAAGGTCATTTGGATTAATTCATATTGTATTTGCATTTGGGCCTTTAAATGCTATAAAATATTTTAAATGCTCAAATAATCATAAACTAAAATGTTTGCTATTGGATATATTCTAAGAAGTAGCCATGATTAATTTTACGATTTTTGAAAATGCCCTGGCATTTTTAATAAAGCCCTGAAGTTACAGAAATAATAGAATAAATAAAAAACAGAAAAAGAGAGAGAAAGGAACTTACCTGGCGCAGCCCACCTGGCCCACTGGCTGGCCCAGCACTGTGCTGGCCCGTGCCAGTCATCGCCTACCTCTGCCAGTAGGCAGAGGAGGGACACGGCGCGCGCGCCCGAGCTCGCCACGCCACTTACCTGCTCCTCTGGTTCACCTGGCCATCGCCTCGACGCCGCGAACGCCTCCTCGGTGTCGCTCCGACCTGCCCGACACCTCACACTCCCCCCCTGCTCTCTCCCTCGCTCCCTCGACGCCATGGCCGACGCAGCCGCGCCCACGCCGCCGTGAAACCCGCAGCCACCGCCATCCACTCGTCGCCTCGCCGTGCCAAAAAGCTCCGCCGTCGTCCACTGCTTCGCCTCGACCCATCCCCGAGCACTCGCTCGCCCCGGAGACGCTGCACCGAGCTCGGCCCGATCCGCCATCGCCGGAGATCCCCCTCGCCGCCCTGCTCACTCCAGCTCTTCCCCGAGCTCGCCATTCGCTCCCCAGCAACCGCAGTGAGCCACTGACCCTTCTCCCCCTCTCCGTTCTAGCTCTCGTGCACCGTACGCGCCGCCTCGAGTTCGCCCGCACATACCGCCGCCTGTGCTCGCTGCTGACGAGTCTCCGGCCATCTAATGGTCCGACCGTCGTGCCCAGCTTACTCCCCACGCCGCGTAGAGCACGTACGTGCCCCGCATGAGCCACCATGACAGTCATAACGACAACCCCGACCTCACCCGAGCCCCGGCGACCGCCAAGGTCGACGCCGGCGACGACTCCGGCCACCCCAGACCTAACCACCTACACCACTCGACGTGGACGAGTGCCCGCGTCACGTAGATGCCCTCCGTCGACCATTTGGTCGCCGGAGGAGGAAACCCGCACCCCTCCGCCGTCCCTGACCTTGCCGGCGACGAGCCCCGGGTCAACTCCGGCGAGTTTGACCCGGGTTGACCCTAATTTGACTTTCCCCTGACTCACTAACGTGTGGGCCCCAGGCCACTAATTAAACTAGGTTAGTATTAGTTTAACACTAACTAAACTTAGTTAGTTAGTTGACACTAACACACGGGACCCACAGGTCAGGGTTGACCTAGACCGTCTCAGTTGACCGCTGACGTCACACTGACGCCAAGCTGACGCAGTAAATCCTTTTCTGGATTTATTCTTTAATAGGAAATTCCAGAAAATAACCAAAACTTCTAAAATTCATAACTTTTAATCTATAACTCCAAATGCAAAGATTTATATATGAAATTTGATCAGAAAAATTCAATCTTTCCATCTGTAATGGTTTCGTGCATGACAAAACACTTTAACCTTGCTGTTTAGGTGGAACAAGATAATACACTTATAATGCTTAATAACATAAGCTCCCATTTGAATCTTTGATTCAAATGGACCCAATTCAACTTGTTTCACATTGTAGTAGGCAGGACACCCCATTTTGCCATGTCATAGCATGCATCATATTGTTGCATATTGCCATGTGATGATTGTATTATGTGGTATCTTTCGTGGTAGGTTCTGCCTCCGAGGATATCTCCGAGTATCCAACTGAAGGGCAGTACCCTACTACTACTCCATCAGGCAAGCAGCCCCATTGATCATATCGATACAATCCCATGTTCTCGCTTCTGCTCTCACTTACTGCATTAAGACAACAACGTTTCAAACTGTTGTGTGATGTGGTAGTTGAACACTTATCCTCTGCATGACCTGTCATTGCCACAGTAACTAGATGAAACCCACTAGCATGTGTAGGAGTTGATTGAGCCATGTATGTGTTTCCTACCTTGCTATGCCTGCTATGCTTAGAGTTGTGTCAGGTCTGGTTCATCTGGGCGATGGGTTAGAGTGAAATGATTATGTCGGTAATGTGAGGGATGTGTTGAACATGTTTTGGTAAAGGTATCGATGAGAGGCCATGTAGGAGTACATGGTGGCTTGTTTCATTGAGGCCGTCCATAAGAACTGAGATCTGTATGCGTGATTTAAGATTCAGCTACGACCACACTTTGGGCCCTAAAATATGACCCCGCTCGACTTATTGACACCTCTCGTCCTCTGTCCAGGAGTTGCAACTAGTTTCTAGTGTTTGTAGGTTATGTGTTGGCGGGCATGCGTAGCACTGACCCTAGGGGTGGGCTATGATGTGGTAGATACACCGTGGCACGGTGTACCGAGTCGCCCGTTTGGTGTCTCGGGAACCCTGCACACATCGTTTGGGGCCGTTGAGGACACCCCGGCCGGATTTCCTTGTGGATGGAACCTGAATAGGCGATAAACCTGGACTAGAGACTTGTGTGGTTAGTCAGGTCGTGGTCTACACCCACGTCGGCTTTCGCTTGAAGTCTGCCGAGCACATGTCGTGTGCAGACACTAAGTGGTGGAAACATGTGTGACGAAGTACACCCCTGCAGGGTATAAAACTATTCGAATAGCCGCGTCTGCGGTAAAGGACTACTTGGTTGCCTATACAATTCATAGACAAGTTAATGGTTAGTACTAAAAGACTCAAGATAAGTGTGAGTACCGAGGATGGCCCTCTCTTAGGATGACGAGGGAGGATCCCTGGTGGAGTATTGTGTTGGTGATTAGTGAACTCGTGTGTGGAAACTATTTTACAGTGGTGTCTCATAGGATAGCTTAGCTAAGAGTCAAAGCTGGCTTGCTACAATAAATCCACCACCTTCTTGAGAATGAGCATGTATAGTAGGTTCTGTTGTAAGACTTGCTGAGTACCTTTGTACTCATGTTGCTTTAATTACTGTTTCAGACAACAACACCGCCCCCTCTGATGGGTTTTATGTAGACCTCGACGTCAATGAGTAATTTGCCACCCAGGTGGTGATTCTGGGCATGGAGGGCCCTATGTAGATAGTCAGGCTTCGACAAGCCTTCTTTCTTTCTAGTGTCTGTACTCAGACTATTTGCTTCCCCATGTGCTTGTATGCTTGTATGCTTGTATGACTTGAGTGTCGGGTCATGTGACCCCTACCTGTATGAACATGTTATGTATGGCTCTCTGGAGCCTTTAAATAAAGTACTTGAGTTGTAGAGTTTTGTTGTGATGCCATGTTGTATTTGCACATATCGAGCATATTGTGTGTATGATTGAAATGCTTGGTATGTGTGGGATCCGACAATCTAGTTGTTTGTCCTTGGCAGCCTCTCTTATGGGGAAATGTAGTCTAGTGCCCCTTGAGCCATAATAGTCCGCTATAGCCCGGTTCACCGGAGTCCTGCTAGCCCAGCACTACTGCTCAGGACACTTGACTGGCCGGCATATGTTTCACTTTGTTCCTATGTCTGTCCCTTCGGGGAAATGTCACGCGGTGACATCCAGAGTCCTGCCTAGCCTGCTATAGCCCGGGTTCCCCGGAGTCCTATTAGCCCAGTGCTACAGCCCGGATTCACTCGCTGATGACCGACATGCTCGATGTGATTCATGTATGCATGTTCCCATAGGTTAGTGCCGCTTTGGGTTCACGACTAGCCATGTCGGCCCGGGTTCTCTGTCATATGGATGCTAGCGACACTATAATATACGTGAGCTAAAAGGCGAAAACGGTCCCGGGCCATGGTAAGGCGACACCCATGGGGATACCGTGCGTGAGGCCGCAAAGTGATATGAGGTGTTACCGGCTAGATCGTTGTGACTTGGAATCGGGGTCCTGACAGCGTTGGCATCAGAGCCGGACTGCCTGTAGGTTTGCTGAGCCAAACTGGTCGATGTCAAGTCTATAAATGCTTTACTTATATGTAGGGGAATTGATTGTGGGAGGGAACGTAAGGCTATTTTACTCCTTTACCTTATGCCCTCTGATTTGAGTCATTCTCTTCTCATTCAATGTGGGTTAAGGACTAGGCTCTCTTCTTCTATCAGGTTCACGTGTTACTAATCCGTAGTAGCTTATAGGATTGTTGTTACAAGCCTCAGTACAGTTTCTACTACTTCTAGTATGTTGTCAGTTGAACCAGAACCTTGATATGATGTTGTTGCGTGGTATTGCAAACTGTTGTGGATGTCTCAAATCTTTTTTCTGAGCATTTACAGCCGTTATGCTGTCCGATTTCTCCTAAGAAATTCTAATGCCTTTGCATTATTCTATGCTTTCAAATGGCCACCCGTTCCCAGAACCAAGTGGTTCGTCTGACCCGGTGCCTCGATGTACCCGGTCATACGGCCATGTTGGTTCGAGTGATGGTCGAGTCAGGCTATCGGTGGTATCCAGAATATACCGTCGAGGAGCAGTTCCGAGACTTCAACCAGAGCCAGTACCTTTGTACCGTTAGGATATATCCCTCTTATCCTGGAGCCACTGAGCCCTTTCACTGCTCCTATGGACTTGGGGTCACTATTGAGATGTTTTTGCAGGATGCAGCTTACTCAATGATGACTATCATTCGATCCAGGACTACCTTGCTTCAGAACACCGATTTCCGCTACATGCCAGCCTCACTTCCTGGAGCACAGGGGTACTATCAGGCTTTGTACTATGACTCTACACATGAGGAGTCACTACTCCGCACCACTGCCGAGATGCTCGAGGATAAGGACCGCGAAAATCAAGCCTTGCGTATGGAGCTTTTCAACTCTCGTGCTGATCACTGGGCCACTTTGACTCGGTTTGCACCTGCGGTGCAGGCAGGATACATGGATCTGAGGGACCTGTACCCTGTACAGTCTGGATTGCCAGATTGTATGGAGCGGCGTGATGTAGGAGGCATCACCCCTCCTTATGATCCCCGTCTGCCACCATCTGTGGGACCAAGGCCACATCCGAGTCCCTATGGTCCGCAGGCTCCGCAGGACCGTCTGTTCCCAGATGATCATGTTCCACTTCCAGGCTTTGGTGGTGACTTTTATGAGGATTACTACGGAGCCGTCTGAGCTAGTAGTAGTTTCACTAGTACTATAATAGTTGTATTCTCCATAGTCCTGCGTGACCCTGGGATACGACTTGGTGTGTATCACGCTCCAGAGGTGTAGAAAAATAATGTATAGGAGCTTGGAATGCCTCCGATGAGATGTAATGTCTTTCACCGTAGTTGTACTCTAGCCTGGGCTTGTACTAAACTATGTACAGTGTGTATGACCAATGGTATATATATATATGGCAGTTTCTATATTACCATGTCGTGCAATGAACATCTTAGCATTCCATGTTATCCATTACATTCTGCACTTCCTTGCCAAGTTTGTGCCATCCTTGTCTAAACCGTTGTCTTGTTTTTCCTAGGATGGTCAACATCCGCAGCAACCCTACTGCCCCGGAGCAGGGGGGAGCCAGTGCAGCTAGGGGTGAAAATCTGCCTCACCCACCTTCTCTGGCCAAAGTTATGCTGGAGGCGGAAAGAAACAAGCGTGAGACTAACCGCTTGCTGGAGCGGATTGAGCAGAACACTGCACGCCATCAGCGAAATGACTTGGTGTCAATCAATGACTTTATCAAGTTGTACCCACCAAAGTTTAATCATTCCGTCGAACCCCTCGACGCGGATGACTGGCTTCGTAGCATCACCCACAAGCTACGTTCTGCCAACGTAGCCGAAGCTGATAAGGTTACCTATGTTGCCTATCACCTCGAAGGCCCTGCTAGCCTTTGGTGGGAAAACTGTGAGGCTATGCGCCCGGTCGGCCAAATCACTACTTGGGCTAAATTCAGTGAGGCTTTCCGTGAGCATCACATCCCGGAAGGTCTCATAGATCGCAAGAGGGAAGAGTTCTGCAATTTTACCCAAGGAAAACTGACTGTAGATGCATATAGTCGTGAGTTTGGGAATCTGGCACGATATGCTCCTGAAGAGGTATCCACCGATGCTAAGAAGCAGGCAAGGTTCCGCAAGGGACTTAGCCCCGAGCTTCGCCGCGATCTTCGTCTGCACGAGTGCACCTCCTTCCAGAAGTTGGTCAATAAAGCCATCAGTGCTGAGACAGGCCAGTCTGACTATGACGCTTCATGCAAGCACTCACGTGATTATTTCTTCATCCGGCTCTGGATCTCAGAAGCGCTGGGTGTGGATTCCAAGCACAGCGTTGCCACCCAGGTTCATTCCGAGGACATCCTTTGAGGCGCCTTGCCCCAATTAGCAGTTTGCACTACCTAAACCCTATGGTGGCCCCGCTGCTAATGCTGCTCCATGCCCCAATGTTGTGACATGTTTCAAGTGTGGAGAGCCGGGTCACTACAATAGAGAGTGTCCCCAGAACAACAACCCCAATCAGTCTGGGGAGTCCGTTGGCCGTGGTAAGCTAGCGGGAAAGACATTCTACGCCAAGCTAGCCACCACTGCACGTGGCCATGTCAACTATGTCTCAGCTGAGGAGGCTCATGAGGATCCTAACGTCGTCCTTGGTACGCTCCTTGTTAATTGCCATCCGGCATATGTTCTTTTCGATACTGGAGCATCTCATTCATTCATATATGAGAACTATGCTCGATTGCATAACACGACATTCTGTGACATGCCCACTTCCATGGTAATTCAAACCCCTGGCTCTAGATGGCAAACCTCCATAGTAAGCCATGGGAATGAAATTCTTGTCGATAGACTTGTCTTCCTTGCATCTTTAATAGCTCTCAAGTCCTCGTACATAAACATCATCTTGGGTATGGACTGGATGTCAGCTCATTATGATAAGATTGATTGTGCCACTAGAACCGTTCAACTTACTCACCCATCGGGCAAGACAGTCAATGTCTTAACTCGAGTGGCCAAGTGCCAGCTTTACCCCCTAAATGACAACCCCCATCCAGACCTTGAAGATATTTCGGTAGTCCGAGACTTCCCGGATGTCTTTCCAGAAGAACTGCCAGGTGTTCCACCTAACAGGGATGCCGAGTTTGTGATAGACCTTGTTCCAGGAACCGTCCCAATTTCTAGAAGACCCTATAAGATGGCACCCTTAGAACTAGCCGAGCTTAAGAACCAACTCGATGAGTCCTTGGGCTTGCCCCGTCCTCTTCGTCAAGAAGAAGGATGGAACGGATCGGATGGTTGTAGATTACCGACCTGTCAACTTGGTCACTATCAAGAACAAGTATCCGCTCCCCAGGATCAACGATCTGTATGACCAGCTTGCTGGATCCTCAGTCTTTTCCAAGATGGATTTGAGGTTGGGCTACCATCAAATCAAAATCAGAAACGGGGACATTCCAAAACGGCCTTTGTTACTCGCTATGGCCAATACGAGTACACCGTCATGTCCTTTGGTTTAACCAATGCCCCAGCCACCTTCTCTCGGTTAATGAACTCGGTCTTCATGGAGTATTTGGATAAATTCGTCGTAGTATACCTCGATGATATACTCATCTACTCCAAGAGTGAGGAGGAACATGCCGAACATCTAAGGCTGGTATTGATGAAACTTCGAGAGCATCGCCTTTATGCCAAATTCTCCAAGTGTGAATTTTGGTTGCCAGAAGTGACCTATCTAGGCCATGTAATCTCTGGTAAGGGTATTGCTGTCAATCCCGAGCGAGTTCAAGCCGTCCTTGATTGGAATCCACCGGAGATGGTCAAGCAAGTTCGGAGCTTCTTTGGCTTAGCGAGTTATTGTCGTCGCTTCATCGAGAATTTCTCCATGGTTGCTAAACCTCTAACTGAACTCCTCAAGAAAGATAAAAGGTTCGAGTGGACCCCACAGTGCGAGTTCAGCTTTCAGGAACTGAAAAGACACCTGACATCTGCTCCCGTACTGGTACCACCAGATTTCTCCAAGGACTTTATTATCTATTGTGACGCCTCGCGACAAGGACTAGGTTGCATACTCATGCAAGATCGTCAGGTAATTGCCTATGCCTCACTAGAATTACATCCACATGAGGAAAACTATCCCACACATGATCCAGAGCTTGCAGTTGTAGTCCATGCACTTAAAACTTGGCGACATTACCTTCTCGGTAATTGTTGCGAGATCTTCACCGATCACCAAAGTTTGAAATATATCTTCACCCAACCGGATTTGAATCTCAGGCAAAGACGTTGGGTCGAGTTGATCTCGTATTACAACATAGGAATAACTTACACCCCGGGCAAAGCCAATGTCATGGCTGATGCGCTAAGTCGTAAATCTTATTGTAACAACCTGATGTTACAACAAAGTCAACCACTTCTCCATGAGGAATTTTGTAAGCTTAATCTTCACATTGTTCCTCGAGGATTCCTATCTACCCTGGTGGCGAAGCCTAACCTTACGGATCAAATAATAGCTGCCCAAAAGCGTGATAAGGGCATATCCTGGATTAAGGAAAACATCGCTAGCGGAGTTGCTAAATGTTTTTCCATGGATGAGCGAGGTGTTGTTTTCTTTGAGAACCGCTTGGTGATTCCCAAGAAACAACATTTAAGCCAGTTGATTCTTAAGGAAGCTCATGATTCCCCTCTCACCATTCATCCTGGTAGTACTAAAACGTATCAAGACCTACGCCAGAGGTTTTGGTGGACTAGGATGAAGAGAGAAATTGCTCAATACATTGCTAGTTGCGACGTCTGTCGTCGTGTTAAAGCAGAGCATCAACAGCCTGCTGGCACCCTTCAATCTTTGGCTATTCCTGAGTGGAAATGGGATAAAATCAGTATGGATTTCATTACTGGGTTTCCCAGGACCAAGAGAGGGAATAATGCCATCTTCGTCATGATCGATCGTCTTTCCAAGGTGGCCCACTTTCTACCTGTTCGTGAGAGTATCACTGCTAGCCAGCTAGCTGACTTATACATCTCCCGAATAGTGTCTCTTCATGGTGTCCCATTGGAAATTAACTGAGACCGTGGGAGTCTCTTCACCTCTCGATTTTGGGAAAGTTTCCAAAATGCTATGGGAACTCGTCTCTCTTTTAGCACCGCCTTCCACCCCCAATCAAGTGGTCAAGTAGAGCGAGATCAAATTCTGGAAGATATGCTCCGAGCTTCTGTCATCTCATTCGGAATGGATTGGGAGAAATGCCTTCCATTCACGGAGTTCGCTTATAACAATAGTTATCAAGCTAGCTTGGGCAAATCTCCTTTCGAAGTTCTCTATGGACGAAAATGTCGAACACCTCTTAACTGGTCAGAAACTGGGGAAAGACAACTCTTTGGCCCGGATATGATTCAGGAAGCAGAAGAGCAGGTTCGCGTTATTCGTGAGAAATTGAAAACAGCCCAATCTCGTCAAAAGAGCCAATATGATCGTAAACATAAGCTCATGGCTTATGAAGTCGGCGAGAAGGCTTACCTTCGGGTTACTCCGTTAAAGGGAACCCATCGTTTCGATATCAAAGGCAAATTGTCTCCTCGTTACATTGGACCCTTTCGCATTCTTGCCAAACGAGGAGAAGTTGCCAACCAATTGGAACTACCTCTGCATCTTTCCAGAGTTCATGATGCCTTCCACGTTTCTCAACTCAGGCGTTGCTTCGCGGATCCTATCCGTGGAGTGGACCACGAAACGCTTGACCTACAAGATAATCTTTCATATCGGGAATATCCCGTTCGTATCCTTCATCAAGCCGAGCGTACCACTCGACGCCATAACATCAAGTTTCTCAAGGTTCAATGGTTACACCACTTTGAGAAAGAAGCCACTTGGGAAAGGGAGGATCGTCTTCGACTCGAGTACCCCACCTTCTTCCCAACGGATCCTAAATCATGGGACGAGATTCTTTTGAGTGGGGGTGAGTTGTCACACCCTAGCTAGTTCAAGCATTAGAGTGTTGCATCATGTTTAAATTCCCAGAAAACTGAAATGGGGATGACAGAACCCCCAGCACCCCCCCCCTAGAACAACTAGGGTTTACTAAAAACTTTTTCAATGAACCTGAAATGCCCTTCTAAAAAGCCCACCCTTTCTGTTTTGGGTTAAAACCTTTGACAAAAATGGTGCACATTTTTCTAGGACATCTTAAGGTCATTGGATTAATTCATATAGTATTTACATTTGGGCCTTTAAATGATATAAAATATTTTAAATGCTCAAATAATCATAAACTAAAATGTTTGCTGTTGGATATATTCTAAGCAGTAGCCATGATTAATTTTATGATTTTTGGAAATGCCCTGGCATTTTTAATAAAGCCCTAAAGTTACAGAAATAATAGAATAAATAAAAAAACAGAAAAAGAGAGAGAAAGGAACTTACCTGGCGCAGCCCACCTAGCCCACTGGCCGGCCCAGCACAGTGCTGGCCCGTGCCAGTCATCGCCTACCTCTGCCAGTAGGCAGAGGAGGGACACGGCGCGCGCGCCCGAGCTCGCCACGCCACCTACCTGCTCCTCTGCTTCACCTGGCCACCGCCTCGACGCCGCGAACGCCTCCTCGGTGTCGCCCCGACCTGCCCGACACATCACACTCCCCCCTGCTCTCTCCCTCGTTCCCTCGACGCCATGGCCGACACAGCCGCGCCCGCGCCGCCGTGAAACCCGCAGCCACCGCCGTCCACTCATCGCCTTGCCGTGCCAAAAAGCTCCGCCGTCATCCACTGCTTCCCCTCGACCCATCCCCGAGCGCTCGCTCGCCCCGGAGATGCTGCACCGAGCTCGTCCCGATCCGCCATCGCCGGAGATCCCCCTCGCCGCCATGCTCGCTCCAGCTCTTCCCCGAGCTCGCCGTTCGCTCCCCTACAACCACAGTGAGCCACTGACCCTTCTCCCCCTCTCCGTTCTAGCTCTCGTGCACCGTACGCGCCACCTCGAGTTCGCGCGCACGCACCGCCGCCTGTGCTCGCCGCCGACGAGTCTCCGGCCATCTAATGGTCCGGCCGTCGTGCCCAGCTTCCTCCCCGTGCCGCGTAGAGCACGTACGTGCCCCGCATGAGCCACCATGACCGTCACAAGGACAACCCCGACCTCACCCGAGCCCCGGCGACCGCCAAGGTCGACGCCAGCGACGACTCCGGCCACCCCAGACCCAACCACCTACACCACTCGACGCGGACGAGTGCCCGTGTCATGTAGATGCCCTCCGCCGGCCATTTGGTCGCCGGAGAAGGAAACCCGCACCCCTCCGCCGTCCCTGGCCTTGCAGGCGACGAGCCCCGGGTCAACTTCGGCGAGTTTGACCCAGGTTGACCCCAATTTGACTTTCCCCTGACTCACTGACGTGTGAGCCCCAGGCCACTAATTAAACTAGGTTAGTATTAGTTTAACACTAACTAAACTTAGTTAGTTAGTTGACACTGACAGACGGGACCCACAGGTTAGGGTTGACCTAGACCATCTCAGTTGACCGCTGACATCGCACTGACGAGAGGCTGACGCAGTAAATCATTTTTTGGATTTATTTTTTAATAGGAAATTCCAGAAAATAACCAAAACTTCTAAAATTCATAACTTTTAATCTATAACTCCAAATGCAAAGATTTATATATGAAATTTGATCAGAAAAATTCAATCTTTCCATCTGTAATGGTTTCATGCATGACCAAACACTTTAACCTTGCAGTTTAGGTGGAACAAGATAATACACTTATAATGCTTAATAACATAAGCTCCCATTCAAATGGACCCAATTCAACTTGTTTCACATTGCATTAGGCAGGACACCCCATTTTTCAATGTCATAGCATGCATCATATTGTTGCATATTGCCATGTGATGATTGTATTATGTGGTGTCTTTCGTGGTAGGTTCTGCCTCCGATGATATCTCCGAGTATCCAACTGAAGGGCAGTACCCTACTACTACTCCATCAGGCAAGCAGCCCCATTGATCATATCGATACAATCCCAGGTTCTCGCTTCTGCTCTCACTTACTGCATTAAGACAACAACATTTCAAACTGCTGTGTGCTGCGGTAGTTGAACACTTATCCTCTGCATGACCTGTCATTGCCATAGTAACTAGATGAAACCCACTAGCATGTGTAGGAGTTGATTGAGCCATGTATGTGTTTCCTACCTTGCTATGCCTGCTATGCTTAGAGTTGTGTTAGGTCTGGTTCATCTGGGCGATGGGCTAGAGTGAAATGATTATGTCGGTAATGTGAGGGATGTGTTGAACATGTTTTGGTAAAGGTATCGATGAGAGGCCATGTAGGAGTACATGGTGGGTTGTTTCATTGAGGCCGTCCATAAGAACTGAGATCTGTATGCGTGATTTAAGATTCAGCTACTACCACACTTTGGGTCCTGAAATATAACTCCGCTCGACTTATTGACCCCTCTCGTCCTCTGTCCAGGAGTTGCAACTAGTTTTTGGTGTTTGTAGGTTATGTGTTGGCGGCCGTGCGTAGCGCTGACCCTAGGGGTGGGCTATGATGCGGTAGATACACCGTGGCACGGTGTACCGAGTCGCTCGTTTGGTGTCTCGGGAACCCTGCACACATCGTTTGGGGCCGTTGAGGACACCTCGGCCGGATTTCCTTGCGGATGGAACCCGAATAGGCGATAAACCTGGACTAGAGACTTGTGCGGTTAGTCAGGTCGTGGTCTACACCCACGTAGGCTTTCGCTTGAAGTCTGCCGAGCACATGTCGTGTGTAGACGCTAAGTGGTGGAAACATGTGTGACGAAGTACACCCCTGCAGGGTATAAAACTATTCGAATAGCCGCGTCCGCGGTAAAGGACTAGTTGGTTGCCTATACAGTTCATAGACAAGTTAATGGTTACTACTAAAAGACTCAAGATAAGTGTGAGTACCGAGGATGGCCCTCTCGTAGGATGACGAGGGAGGATCCCTGGTGGAGTATTGTGTTGGTGATTAGTGGACTCGTGTGCGGAAACTATTTTACAGTGGTGTCTCATAGGATAGCTTAGCCAAGAGTCAAAGCTGGCTTGCTGCAATAATTCCACCACCTTCTTGAGAATGAGCATGTATAGTAGGTTCTGTTGTAAGACTTGCCGAGTACCTTTGTACTCATGTTGCTTTAATTACTGTTTCAGACGACAACACCGCCCCCTCCGATGGGTTTTATGTAGACCTCGACGTCGATGAGTAACTTGCCACCCAGGTGGTGATTCTGGCCATGGAGGGCCCTATGTAGATAGTCAGGCTTCGACAAGCTTTCTTTCTTTCTAGTGTCTGTACTCAGACTATTTGCTTCCGCATGTGCTTGTATGCTTGTATGCTTGTATGACTTGAGTGTCGGGTCATGTGACCCCTACCTGTATGAACAATTTATGTATGGCTCTCTGGAGCCTTTAAATAAAGTACTTGAGTTGTAGAGTTTTGTTGTGATGCCATGTTATATTTGCACATATCGAGCATATTGTGTGTATGATTGAAATGCTTGGTATGTGTGGGATCCGACAATCTAGTTGTTTATCCTTGGCAGCCTCTCTTATGGGGAAATGTAGTCTAGTGCCACTTGAGCCATAGTAGTCCGCTACAGCCCGGTTCACCGGAGTCCTGCTAGCCCAGCACTACTTTTCAGGACACTTGACTGGCCGGCATGTGTTTCACTTCGTTCCTATGTTTGTCCCTTCGGGGAAATGTCACGCGGTGACATCCGGAGTCCTGCCTAGCTTGCTACAGCCCGGGCTCCCCGGAGTCCTGTTAGCCCAGTGCTGCAGCCCGGATTCACTCGCTGATGACCGACATGCTCGATGTGATTCATGTATGCCTGTCCCCATAGGTTAGTGCCGTTTTGGGTTCACGACTAGCCATGTCGGCCCAGGTTCTCTGTCATATGGATGCTAGCGACACTATCATATACGTGAGCCAAAAGGCGCAAACGGTCCCGGGCCATGGTAAGGCGACACCCGTGGGGATAGCGTGCGTGAGGCCGCAAAGTGATATGACGTGTTACCGGCTAGATCGACGTGACTTGGAATTGGGGTCCTGACAGCTCCTTCCAACTGGCAATTTGAAGTTAACCAAATTGTAGTGGCGGTGACTTGTGCACCTGCCCATTAAGCCACCCAGTGCAAACGGCGGTTGATAGTATATGATAATTTGCCTCCATTATGTTGAAAGAAAAACGGGCTATCCAAGCTGTGACTTGCTCATACTCAATAAACAGCTCATGCAGACAGGTGCGGCCCGGTATGTTGATGTAGACCTGGCCGCGAGAGACAGGCGGTCAAGACGACCGCAACATCAGACGCAGCTCAGACAGATGAATCGGCCACGGTGTTGTAAGCCGGCGCGGACGGGCGAGTGGATCACGCGCGGTAAACCGTGTGGACGGGCGAGTCCACCACGTCGTGTTGATATAGTGAATAATTGTCCTGTATCAAAAACATCGCAGGCCAGAGTAATTGTTTTTAAAAGCATAAATATGTTTATAAAATTAGATTAGACGGATATCAGCTGGTGCATTGGGATGACAGATGATCTTTGCGTGTCCATAGTTTAACTGGGATACGGAGGGACAGCAGCAATGTGAACGTGCTAATCTGCGGATCTAGCCCTCTGTCTGGTCTGATATCTGATGAGTCAGTAGTGTTGATTTCTCCACCACGTGATGTCAATCAGCCTAGTCCTTCACGTGAGATGAACTTTTAGGCAGTAATTAGCCTGAGAACTTATGCCTTTGCAGGTTTGCTTCTCCTTGTAGTAAATGGATATTTAAAAAGTGCAAATTGACTTGCACGACTTGGCCTTTACGCCAGGGAGTAGTACTCCATCTAGTCTGATTGAACAAATTTGTCTTCACATAGAAAAATACCAACACAAAAACGCCTTGGTTTTGCCTGCTGCCGCCGCTGGGAATTTACTCTGGACTTGTGCATATACACAGCCACACGTAGTTTGAATGAGCCTAGCAGATGATCATAGAACGGTGAGGTGACTTGAGGTGACAGTTGTGACTTGCTCAAAGCGCAAATGGAAGATGGCGGCCAGCAAGGCGAAAAAGGCCTGAAGGTGCAGGGGCGAGACCGCGAAACGGACGCCCTCTTGGCGACTCAAACCGAACGCCAGACCGGCTCAACGCGCAGCAGGCGCGGCTCAGTGTTGCCACGGTGGCTCGGATGTGAAGGTGACTGCGGCAGAGGCACGACCGTGGCCAGCGAGAAGGCAACAGCGAGCTAGCGCCGTCTTACAAGAAAGAGCAGGACGGGTTGTGGACACGGCGGCCTTGACGCGTGGGCGAAGAAGCAGGGCAATAAAGCGAAGGTAAGGCCGCTCGGCGGTGACCCGGCGGCGACTCTCGGCGGAGCGAGGCCGTGGCCATGGCGGCCGAATCATGGGCGCGGAAGGCCTGGGGCAGGTCAAGGCGCGAGCTCGTGCTGACAGAGGCGGCGGCTCGGCGCGAGGCTGCGGCAGAGGCGGCTGAACGAGGCCCCCAGTGAGATGGAGCACGGCGGCTTGGCCAAGGTGGCAGGACTGCGGCGACGACAGCGTCCAGCAGTTCAACAAGGCCGAACAAAGGACCGCTCAAGGCCACGCAAGCAGAAGTGAAATCCGGCGGAGCACAGGTGGGTCGTGGTGGTCGGCCGCTCGATCCTCGGCTGCAACCATGCAGCAGTAGTAGAGGTGTCCGAGCTCTACGCCACGACTGCATCCGTCTCCGGGTCGTGGTCGCCACGTCCGCGTATCCTGCTCTTTTTTTTAATAATGATTGCCCTTTGAATGCCTTTAGGAGTGCTGTTGACGGGCTTGTTGCACATAAATACTACTTGATGCATGTAGACTGCGTTGCTGCCATCGCCACTGAATAATGTTTTTCCTTAGACAATCAGTGTAGCAAAACTGGAAATATGAGTCACTTGTCCGGGCGCAGGCAAAATCGATCAAGTATCTGCCCCATCATGGATGTTTTGGCGTGATAAATACTTTCGCCTGTACATGGACTTTGATGCGTGGCCGCAGTTGCCTGTATTAGTCTGACCTTGGTCCATGATTGCATCGGCCTGTGTTGCACCGAATAGTTTGATTTTGGTAAATAAGACAACAGCAATGGCTGGCTAAATTGTATAGGGACTCGGTCCCCTTCCTTTCTTTTCTTTGTTTTTCCTCCTCTCTCCGCCTGCGACCCGATGAGTCTACAGGACTGCAACTTTTGCTTCTGCACGGAATTTGATTTGACGGGAACAGATGCAACAGTTTGCATCAGGCACATCTGTCCCAATATATGCGGCTGTGCTGCGTCCGGTCGTCCTTTTTTTTTTCTTCACGCGCCACCGTTTGGTCCTCTAATTCTTTTCGATCTTGACTAAGAAAGACTTAGGTTGATGTGTTCCGATCATAGCGTACGGCATGCTTTCCGTTGAATAATTGGATTTAGCAGATTCCCTGTTGCGGCATAGGGAGTGAACACGAAAAAATTCTTTCGATACTTTTTTTTCAAAACCGAGGAAAAAGATTTGCCTCATCAATTAATTAAGAAGAAGAGAATTGCCTAGTTAATTAATGAAAAACCGGGCGAAAACCGATACATATAGACCACATACGGACTACTCGCTAAGAAAGAAATTTCATGACACCACGGTCGACCAAACAAACATACATAATATGCAACAACCACAAACCCTCGCAAAATGACATCGCAACGAAACCCTCAACGAAACCACCGAACGCCACCAAATCCACAGAGGCGAGTCAATCGAAGATGGATGACAAAAAGACTGAGCATCCTCCATGAGGGAGTCCTGGGTTAGGGGGTGTTCGGATAGCCGGACTATACCTTCAGCCGGACTCCTGGACTATGAAGATACAAGATTGAAGACTACGTCCCGTATCCGGATGGGGCTTTCCTTGGCGTGGAAGGCAAGCTTGGCGATGCGGATATTCAAGATCTCCTACCATTGTAACCGACTCTATGTAACCCTAACCCTATCCGGTGTCTATATAAACCGGAGGGTTTTAGTCCGTAGGACAACTTCATCAACTCCATAGAGAACAATCATACCATAGGCTAGCTTCTAGGGTTTAGCCTCCTTGATCTCGTGGTAGATCTACTCTTGTACTACCCATATCATCAATATTAATCAAGCAGGACGTAGAGTTTTACCTCCATCGAGAGGGCCCGAACCTGGGTAAAACATCGTGTTCCCTGCCTCCTGTTACCATCTGGCCTAGACGCACAGTTCGGGACCCCCTACCCGAGATCCGCCGGTTTTGACACCGACATTGGTGCTTTCATTGAGAGTTCCTCTGTGTCATCGCCTTTAGGCCCGATGGCTCCTTTGATCATCAACAATGATGCGGTCCAGGGTGAGACTTTTCTCCCCGGACAGATCTTCGTCTTCGGCGGCTTCGCTCTGCGGGCCAATTCTCTTGGCCACTTGGAGAAGATCGAAAGCTACGCCCCTGGCCATCAAGTCAGGTCTGGAAGCTTAAACTATAAGGCGGACATCCGCGGAGACTTGATCTTTGATGGGTTCGAGCCACGGCCAAGCGCGCCACACTATCTCGAGGGGCACGATCTAGCTCTGCCTCCGGGTAGTGTCCTGGAGGCCGCACACGCATCGGTTCCGACCTCTAACTCGGATCCTATTGCGCCAATCGAGGACAAGCGGTTGGACGCCACCTCGGGGGCTGCGATCTAAAAGGCGATCGAGCCGAACGCTAGCCCCGCACTCTGCATGATCCGTGACTCCGAGGATCCGGACTCCTCCCCGGACTCCGAACCCCCCGCGCCCCTGCCAATCGAATCCGATTGGGCGCCGATAATGGAGTTCACCGCCGCAGACATCTTTCAGCACTCTCCTCTTGGCGTCATCCTAAATTCTCTTAAGTCTCTCTCTTTATCAGGAGAGCCCTGGCCGGATTACGGTCAGCGAGGATGGGATACGGACAACGAAGAAATTCAAAGCCCACCCACCACCCACTTTGTAGCCACTGTCGGCGATTTAACCGACATGCTTGACTTCGGCTCCGAAGACATCGACGGTATGGACGACGATGTAGGAGACGAACAGGAACCAGCACCTGTAGGGCGCTGGAAGGCCACCTCGTCATATGACGATGGAACAGTGGGGGAGGAAACCCCCAAGAAACAGCCAAAGCGCCGGCGTCAGCGGCGCCGCTCTAAATCCCGCCAAAGCAAAAACAGTGATTCCGGCATGGGAGATAATACTACCCCGGACAGCGCCGAAGAACAACCACCTCAGCAAGATTCGGCACAGGAAGATGGAGAAGCCAGCCCTCAGGAGAGAGCGGCAGACCAAGAGGTTGAGGATGATAACTATATGCCTCCCTCCGAAGACGAGGCAAGCCTCGATGATGACGAATTCGTCATACCATCAGACCCCGCCGAACAAGAGCGTTTTAGACGCAGGCTTTTAGCCACGGCAAGCAGCCTCAAGAAAAAGCAGCAGCAGCTTAGAGCTGCCCAAGATTTGCTAGCTGACAAATGGACTGAAGTCCTTGCGGCCGAAGAGTACGAACTCGAACGCCCCTCCAAGAGTTATCCAAATCGCAGGCCGCTACCCCGATCAGAGGAGGAAGCACCTACATCACCAGCACATGACATGGCAGACCGGCCACCTCGCGGCCGCGACAGAGAGGTCTCTCGACCCTCCACCCAAGCCATGCCCCGACACCACTCAACCAAGGCACGGGAAAATGCGCCAGACCTGCGAGATGTACTGGAGGACAAGGCAAGACAAACAAGATCGATCTACGGATCGCGCAGGCGCCCTACGGCACGTGACGATGATCTTCACTCTGGATACAACAAATCCGGCCGGGCCGAACACAACAGACATAGCTCTTCCGAGCTACGTCGTGATATAGCCCAGTACAGAGGCGCCGCACACCCGCTATGCTTCACGAATGAAGTAATGGAGCAAGGACTGGCCCGGCATTGGCTTAACAGCTTGCCAGCAGACTCAATCGGTTCTTGGGAGGACCTGGAAGCCGCATTCCTCGACAACTTCCAGGGCATTTACGTGCGACCACCGGATGCCGACGACTTAAGCCACATAATTCAGCAGTCAGAGGAATCGGCTAGACAATTCTGGACACGGTTCCTAACAAAGAAAAACCAGATAGTCGACTGTCCGGATGCAGAGGCCCTAGCAGCCTTCAAGCATAACATCCGGGACGAGTGGCTTGCCCGGCACCTGGGACAGGAAAAGCCGAAATCTATGGCAGCCCTCACGACACTCATGACCCGCTTTTGTGCGGGAGAAGACAGCTGGCTAGCTCGCAGTAACAACTTATCAAAGAACCCTGGTAATTCGGATACCAAGGACAAAAGTGGCAGGACACGTCGGAATAAGCAAAAACGCCGCGTTAGCAGCGACAGCAATGAAGACACGGCAGTCAATGCCGGATTCAAAGGCTACAAATCTGGTCAGTGGAAAAAGCCACTCAAAAAGAATACTCAGGGCCCGTCCACTTTGGACCGAATACTCGACCGCTTGTGCCAGATACATGGCACCCCCGAAAGGCCAGCCAATCACACTAACAGAGATTGTTGGGTGTTCAAGCAGGCAGGCAAGTTAAGAGCTGAAAACAAAGACAAGGGGCTGCACAGCGACGACGAGGAGGAGCCCAAGCCGCCGAACAACAATGGACAGAAGGGTTTTCCCCCACAAGTGCGGACGGTGAACATGATATACGCAACCCACATTCCCAAGAGGGAGCGGAAGCGTGCGCTACGAGACGTATACGCGATGGAGCCAGTCGCCCCGAAGTTCAACCCATGGTCCTCCTGCCCGATCACTTTTGATCGAAGGGACCATCCCACTAGCATCCGTCATGGCGGCTTCGCCGCATTGGTTCTCGATCCAATCATCGACGGATTTCATCTCACAAGAGTCCTCATGGACGGCGGCAGCAGCCTGAACCTGCTTTATCAGGATACAGTGCGGAAAATGGTCATAGATCCCTCAAGGATTAAGCCCACAAAAACGACCTTTAAAGGCATTATACCAGGTGTAGAAGCCAACTGTACAGGCTCAGTAACACTTGACGTGGTCTTCGGATCCCCGGACAACTTCCGAAGCGAAGACTTAATCTTCGATATAGTCCCGTTTCGCAGTGGCTATCACGCCCTGCTCGAACGAACCGCATTCGCAAAGTTCAATGCGGTGCCGCACTACGCATATCTCAAGCTCAAGATGCCAGGCCCTTGAGGAGTAATCACGGTCAACGGAAACACCGAACGCTCCCTCCGTACGGAGGAGCACACGGCGGCTCTCGCAGCGGAAGTGCAAAGTAGCCTTCTTAGGCAATTCTCCAGTCCGGCCGTTAAAAAGCCAGACACTGCCAAGCGCGCCCGGAGTAACCGATAGCAGGACCGCCTGGCACACCATGAGAAAGTGTAGCAATGCGGCCCCAACCCCAGCTCTCGCGACATAGCGAAACCAGTATCTCGCGTACATAACTACGCCCTTCACTACTAGGAAAAGGGCTATAGATGGAATTGACACTAATGGCGCACCATACATGTGGTGCGCCATTACTATATACTAATGGCGCATCATGTGTTGGTGCGCCATTAGTGTTCAAATATTAATGGCGCACCACATCCACGGTACGCCATTAGTAAAAAAAAATTAAAAAAATTTCATCAAAACTACTAATGGCGCACCGTGGGAGTGGTGCGCCACTACTAGTTGAACTATTAATGGCGCACCACTCCCACGGTGCGCCATTAGTAATTTTTTTTCAAAACTACTAATGGCGCACCGTGGGAGTGGTGCGCCATTACTAGTTCTAGTTGAACTACTAATGGCGCACCACCCCCACGGTGCGCCATTAGTAACTTGGCCACCACTTCCACCGAATGCACACCCCCCTGGACCGCCTTTTCAGTTTAAAAAAAACAAAAATGATGGAAATATCAAAAAAATAAAAGAAAATAAGTTTCCTATGTGATATGTGGTCTAGTTGTTGTGAAAATTTACAAATATGAATTTCGACTTTATTTGCAAAATCTCTCGAGAATTTGTAAAATGGGCATAACTTTTGCGTACGAACTCGGATGAAAAAGTTTTTTATATGAAAAATCATCTACTCGAAAAGTTACATCCGAATTTAACTGGGGGAACCCCGTTAAACATTTTCAAAATCCTCAAAAACCTAACAGAAAAAAAGATACGGGGCTTTTAAGATCTGGAGAGGCAAAAAAATTCAAAAAAATTCAAACTTACTAATGGCACACCTGCCCATGGTGCGCCATTAGTATCTTCCCGCCTTCAAAATTCAAAATAAGTCAACAAAATAAAAAAAAGTTACTAATGGCGCACCTGCCCATGGTGCGCCATTAGTATCTTCCCACCTTCAAAATTCAAAATAAGTCAAAAAAATAAAATAAAAAAGTTACTAATGGCGCACCTGCGCATGGTGCGCCATTAGTATCTTCCCGTCTTCAAAATTCAAAATAAATCAAAAAAATAAAATAAAAAAGTTAGTAATGGCGCACCTGCCCACGGTGCGCCATTACTATGTCGTATATATGGCTGGGCGCACCTCCTCCACTCCACCTCTCCTCCACTCCACCTCTCCTCCACTCCATCTCCTCCTCTCCTCTCCTCCACTCCATCTCCTCCTCTCCTCCACTCCATCTTCCCTTCTCACCTCCACCATACTACCCTCCTCCTCTCCGGCGACCTCCTCCTCCTCCTCTCCGGCGACCTCCTTCTCCTCTCCAGCGACCTCCTCCTCCTCTCTGGCGACCTCCTCCTCCTCTCCGGGAACCTCCTCCCTCCTCTCCTCCCCTCCCCTCCCCTCCCCTCACGGTTTCTCCTCCCTCCTCTCTGGTGAGCTCCTCCTCCCTCCTCTCCTCCCATTCCCTCATGGTTTCTCCTTCCTCCTCTCCGATGCTTCGGTGAACTCCTCTCCGGCGACCTCCTCCTCCTCTCCGGCGATGTAGGCGAGCGCCTCTCCGGTGACCTCCTCCTCCTCTCCGGCGAACTCCTCTCCGGCAAAAGAACACGGCAAAAGAACGTACAAGATCCAAAAACAGGAACAAAGTTTGAAATAATATCGTGCCAAAAAACGAGCAAAAAAAACTAGCAAAAAATGGGCAAAAAAATCACGATCCAGATCCAAATTCAAAAATCAAAAATAGCAATGGAACACGGTGGGGGTTAGACGGTGCGCCACTACTATTTTCCCGCCTTCAAAATTCAAAAATACTAATGGCGCACCGTGGCCTATACTAATGGCGCACCAGTGGCCTATACTAATGGCGCACCGTGGCCTATACTAGTGGTGCGCCATTAGTATACCAGATACTAATGGCGCACCAGTGGTGCGCCATTAGTAAAAAATACTAGTGGCGTGCTAGTAATGGCACACCAGTGACGCGCCATTAGTAGGCAAAACTGGTGCGCCATTAGTAGGCCTTTTCCTAGTAGTGCTTGAAATACCATGGGCACAGGGGAAGGGGCACAATAACGGCATGCCCAAATACGGCTTAAAAAGTACAAGGGGCTGCCGGATTCTTTTATTTATTTATTTTTTCTTACTTTCAGGACTCCATACTTCGGACGACCTGTTCGGCAATTCGACTGCCGCACAAACGATGCAAGATCCAGGGAGGCAGACAAACCATGCCGCATTATGGAACTCCCAGGTGGTCTCTGTTACGAGCGGTATACCTGTTTTAAATACAATTCCGCGGCCTGCCCCTGGTCAGGACATACCAAATAGTCCAATATCTTTTGCTTACTGCACTATTTATATCGTTCGGCTTTGATAAATAGCCTCTCTATAAACAATGCATAGCTTTCTGTCTATTTTTTGCATTATCACATTTTTATATATATGTTTATGACATGTTGCACCCGTACACTGTGGTACGGCAAAATACGCCAGGGGCTTTAGTACCCATTAATATGACGTGAGAAGTCCGTACACTTTCACAAGTGTGGCACCCCGAACTTATAGCACTATATGCATCGGCTCCGAATTATGATTTGGGTCAATAGTTGGGTTTGCCCGGCTCCTATGTTTTGGTGCCTTACGTTCTGCTATATCGGCTAAGATAGCACTAGGAGAACCACTACGATTGTGCCCCGGTTGAGCTGGGCTAAGCACCTCAGTGGAGAAAGCTAAAACTGACTGTCATGATGTGGCGAGAGATCGGTCGCTGTTCGAGAGGTTTTTTGAGTCCCTAAAGGCTTATGCCGCTTCGAGCGAGGAGCAGGCTTTGTCCGGCCAAGGCGTGGATAGCACCCCGAACTCGGTCTTCCGAACTAGGGGCTTCGCCGAAATTTAAAATTATAGAGTTCTATGGCTAAGTGAGAGTGTTCAAGTATTATAGTCCGATTGCCTGGTTCGTTGTGCTGAGCGCCTCCCTCGAAGGACCCAACTATGGGAAAAAGAGTGCTCAGGTTTATCCCGAACACCCCAGCACTAGTGGCACGGGGGCAGAAGCCGACGACTGGCCATCTCTCAATTTTTGATAAACGGCCGCACAGAAAGTAATTTTTAAATTCAATAAGCATTGCTTAGCGCATATGAACAAGTTTTCAGCGCACAGGATAAACACGAGCGAGTTCATTCAAAAATTACATCCTTGGTACATTCATCTGCCACTAGGCGGGCACCCGCAAGAACATCCTTATAGTAGTTCTCGGGCTTGCGATGCTCCTTCCCCGGCGGCGGCCCGTCCCTCACAAGCTTCTCACCATCCAGCTTACCCCAGTACACCTTTGCACGGGCAAGGGCCCTATGGGCACCTTCGATGCAGACGGAGCGCTTGATGACCTCGAGCCTCGGACAGGCCTCCACCAGTCGCCGCACCAGCCCGAAGTAGCTCCCAGGCAGGGCCTCTCTGGGCCACAGCCGAACTATGAAGCCCTTCATGGCTTGTTCGGCCACCTTGTGGAGCTCGACCAGCTGTTTCAGCTGGTCGCTTAAGGGCACAGGGTGTCCGGCCTCAACATACTGAGACCAGAACACCTTCTCCATCGAGCTGCCCTCTTCGGCTTGGTAGAATGCGGGGGCGGCGGATACGCTGCGGGGAAGATCTGCGAATGCCCCTGGAGAGCTCTGGATTCGGGTAAGTAACAAATATTTTACTTTTATACTTCTGCTTTGCATAAAGAATGCTTTACCCACCGCTATCTTTTTCATCTCCTCCAACTCTTGGAGGGCCTTTTGGGCTTCGGCCTTGGCGGACTTGGCAGTCTCAAGGGCCGCCGCGAGCTCGGACACTTGCGTCTTGGACTCAAGCTCCAAACTCTCATGTTTTTTCATGAGAGCCTGAAGCTCCTGCTGCACCTCGCCAACCTGGCCCTCAAGTTTCTCTCGCTTGGAGCACTCCGCGGCCGTTTTCTTTTCGGCCTCGGACAGCGCCTGCTTGAGGGTCGCCACCTCAGTCGTGGCCCCTACAATAAGCAGTACAATCCTGTTATTTTTTGCAATCAAGCCTTTCTGTAGGCACTCTTTCTGTAAGGTATTTCTTACCTTCTTTCTCCTCGAGCTGCCGTTTGGCAAGGCCAAGCTCTTGCTCGGTCCACTCGAGGCCCTGTTTCAGGGCACCCACCTCCGCAGTGAGTGCGGCGGTGGCTAGCAGCGAAGCCTGCATACGCATATTGACTCTTTATTGTTAGACTCCTGCGAAATTTAATAGATCCTCTATTCGGCTTTTCTTTCTGAACGCCAAACAGAGCATCAGGGGCTACTGTCTATGTGGTTATATCTTTACATATTTTTTACTTACCTCGAAGCCTGTTAGAAGGCTAGCGCAAGCTTCACTCAGTCCGCTCTTGGCGGACTGAACCTTCTGGATCACCGTACTCATAATAGTACGGTGCTCCTCGTCGATGGAGGCGCCGTCAAGCACCTCCAGCAGATTGTCCGGCACCTCTGGTTGGACGGAAGCTGCCGGCTCAGAAGGCTTACTCCTCTTGGAAGGAGTTCGCCTACCGCGGACCGGAACTGTTGTAGATTCCGGTGCGGTGTCCGGCTCAAAGCCGGACTTGGAGCCCTGGGGGGCCTTGTCCCCTTCACTCCTGGAGTCCGGGAGGTTGCCTTGCGGCTCCTCCGGGACCACCTCCTCCTGCCCCGGAGCTCGTCGCGATGCCACTTCGGCGTCGTCCGTGGTGCGTGGTGAGACAGCGGGCGGAACTGAGTTCATGTCCGATGAATTCAGGGAGCCGCTCGATGACTCGTCGAGTCCGGTCCGGGGCGGGCTGCATGATTATATTCGACATTAGGGAAAGCTGTGCAACAAAGGAATGTCATGAGTTACTCTGATATCCGAACTTACGATTTCGCCGGGCCCTTGGCCCTGTCCGGCCACTCCTCTTCGTCCTCTTCGGCGTCAGGGAGGTAGTCCGGCGGAGGGGTCTTCCTCTTCTTGGACCCTTCGGCCTCCCCCGTTGGGGCGGCCTCCCTTTTCTTTCCTTCCCCCGCTGGAGGGGGAGAGGTTTCTTCTTCCTCCTCCTCATTTTCACGGGAGGAGTGCATCTCGGACTCGTCAGATGACGAGTCCGACACCACCATATTAGGGCACTCTTTCGAGTCCCCGTGGTCTTCTTCTTCTTGGCCTTCTTCTTCGGCACCACATAAGGCGCCGGAACCAGCAGCTTCGTTAGGAGAGCTGGGGCTGGGTCTTCGGGCAGTGGAGCCGGACAGTTAATCGGTCGGATATCGCACGCCAAGCCTGTCAAAGGTAAGGGAGTTTAGATCCCGCATAGAGTCAAACTATGGAAAAAGCTTAAAACATTCTGTAAAAGGTGTAGATGGCTTACCTCGTTAGCATGACGCTACGAGCTGTATCCGCGATCCTCGGAAGCAGATGCAAGAGCCTCGGCGCCCTTAAATAGCAGCTTCCAGGTGTCTTCGTACGTCGTGTCGAAGAGCCTGCTGAGGGTTTGATGCTGCGCCGGGTTGAACTCCCACAGATTAAAATCCCGTTGTTGACATGGGAGGATCCGGCGGACGAGCATAACCTGGATTACATTGACAAGCCGGACTGGCTTGTTCACCAGGGACTGGATGCATGTTTGCAATCCGGTCACCTCTTTTTCGTTACCCCACGACAGGCCCGTCTCTTTCCAGGACATAAGCCGCATGGGGGGTCCGGATCGGAACTCAGGGGCTGCGGTCCATTTTGGATCGCGCGGCTCGGTGATATAAAACCACCCGGCTTGCCATCCCTTTAGGGTCTCCACAAAAGAGCCCTCGAACCATGTTGGCCATCTTGCCCGCCATGGCGCCTCCGCACTCCGCCTGGTTGCCGCGCACCACCTTGGGCTTGACGTTGAAGGTCTTGAGCCAAAGGCCGATGTGGGGGCGGACGCGGAGAAAAGCCTCGCACACGACGATAAACGCCGAGATGTTGAGGATGAAGTTCGGGGCCAGATCGTGGAAATCCAGGCCGTAGTAGAACATGAGCCCCCGGACAAATGGGTGAAGTGGAAAACCCAGTCCGCGGAGGAAGTGGGGAAGGAATACTACCCTCTCATGGGGCCTTGGGGTGGGGATAAGCTGCCCCTCCTCGGGAAGCCTGTGCGCGATGTCCTTGGACAAGTATCCGGCCTTCCTTAGCTTTTTTACTTGGCCCTCCATAACGGTGGAGACCATCCACTTGCCTCCCGCTCTGGACATTGCTGGAGGAGGTTGAGGTGGGAAGTGCGGGCTTGGGCGCTGGAGCTCGAGTGCGCAGGAGATGGATAGGCAGAGGAGGAAGAAGGCGTAGGTAAAAAGGTGGATCCTTATCCCCTTATATGGGCGGATGCGGTTATGCGTCCCCATCTGCCTAGTAAAACTCACTTGCCTCCCAAGCGCCGTGATAAGTGGCGCGGTTGGATTACCCACGTCCATATTGATGAGAATCCCATAAAGGGGGGGTACACGATCTCTGCTTTGACAAGACGTGCCAAGGAAACCGCCTCGCAAAACACGCTGAGGTGAAAAAATAAAAACGATTCGTAAAGGACTTGGCCGTAGTGTGATGGCGCACTGCGGAATACGTCAGCAGATTGGATTTGTGTTAATATTATTCTCTCTATGGCAATATGTGGAAACTTATTTTGCAGAGCCGGACACTATTCTTGGTGTTTACAATCTTCTATGAAGGACTTGGAGGAGGAACCCACCTTGCAATGCCGAAGACAATTTGCGCGCCGGACTCGTCATCATTGAAGCCTGGTTCAGGGGCTACTGAGGGAGTCCTGGGTTAGGGGGTGTTCGGATAGCCGGACTATACCTTCAGCCGGACTCCTGGACTATGAAGATACAAGATTGAAGACTACGTCCCGTGTCCGGATGGGACTTTCCTTGGCGTGGAAGGCAAGCTTGGCGATGCGGATATTCAAGATCTCCTACCATTGTAACCGACTCTATGTAACCCTAACCCTATCCGGTGTCTATATAAACTGGAGGGTTTTAGTCCATAGGACAACTTCATCAACTCCATAGACAACAATCATACCATAGGCTAGCTTCTAGGGTTTAGCCTCCTTGATCTCGTGGTAGATCTACTCTTGTACTACCCATATCATCAATATTAATCAAGCATGACATAGGATTTTAGCTCCATCGAGAGGGACCGAACCTGGGTAAAACATCGTGTTCCCTGCCTCTTGTTACCATCTGGCCTAGACGCACAGTTCGGGACCCCCTACCCGAGATCCACCGATTTTGACACCGACACTCCATTAAGCAGCCGCGGACGCCTTCCTAATGACGTCAGTCTTCTTGCCTATGCTCCTGATAGCCTTCTTCACCTTCTTCATTTTGCCCGTAGAAACCTCCTCCGCTAGGAGGCAAGCAATCGTCTTGGTAGACCCAGGACAAGCTGGATCCAAGCCGGTGAGCAAGCGGCCAAGCTTTTTCGCGAAGACCACCTCGTCAATACGTGCCAACATAGCGTCGCGGTCAAAGATGAGAGACTGGACGGGCTTTGGCGCCTTAGAAACAGGTCTCAAAGCACCTACCTCATCAAACTCAGCACCAACAGACGCCACCGGGCCAACAACCTTAGGTGAGAGAGCAGCAGCAGCCGCCAAACCTCCAAGGTCCACAAAGGCAAGCGGCTGACTCGGCTCCAATGAAAACGATGAGGTCGCAGTTGGCATCGCCAAGTCCCCTCCAAGAGACCCTATCTCCTCAAAAAGCACCATCGAAATAGGCAAAGTGGGCTCCCCACAAAGCTTCTGAAGCTCAGGCATAATCCGCAGCACCGGAGTCACGACCTCAACAATGACTTCGCTCCCGGAAGGAATCGGCATGACAGTCAGCGGCAACTGACAAGCTGTAGCACGAGGGGAGAGATCTCCATACATGCCACATTCCCCATCGACAGAGTCAACCTGGATCTCGGGTAGTAGGGACACATCAGGCACAACCACAATCTGAAGCTCAGGCAGCGAAGACACATCCGGCACCACATCTAGTTTGGCAAGAGCGGCCTCCGCCCTCCCCAAAACACTATCGGCACGCGCAAGGCAGTCGTGAAGCTCAGTGCGAAGCATCTTGGTCTCCTCCACCAACCCGACATGCTCAGCCGAGATAGACCGGAACTGCACATCTATCATGGAGACATCACCGGTGGAAGCAGGCGATGGAGCATGACATTGGAGCGGCGAAGCTTGATGGACAAGCTTCTTAGCATGACAGAAGCGAGCGATGTGTCCAGATCGAAGGCAGTCAGTGCATCGGATTGGATCCCTGCAGGAGTGTGCACGATGACCTCGACAGAGACACCGGAAACACCTGTCTCTCAGCCACGCCGGAGGGAAACGCCGCACATTGATGGAAGGGTGACAAAAATCTGCAGGAGGCGGCGAGCGGCGCCCCTTCGAGACAGTCTGCCACCCCCCTTGCTCACACTCGAGAACATCAGTCGCCTCATCACAATGGAAGCATCCACGCCAATCCCCACAACCAGGAGCAGCGAGTGCAGGAGGTTGGCCGTCGGGCAGGCAAGGGCGTCCAGCAGGCGGTGAAGCAAAGGTATCCAGGCCCTCCTGGGAACGAGGCTTCTGCCCTCTGATGGCCGGGTCCGATCTACGGCAAGCAAGTGCAGCTGCGGCTAGTGCGGCGGCGGCGAACAATGGAGCGGGAGGGACCACGGGCGCTAGCTCGGAGGGGACGAGCTCGGTGGTGATGGACGCGAGCTCCCGGGCGCGGCAGGCAGGAGGAGGGACGGGGCCGCCATGGGGACAAGGATGTCGACAGCAGCAGCCGTCGTCGACGGAGCGGGGCAGCCACCAGCCACGGGCATGGGTGGCGTCGGTGTCGCGGTGGCCGGCGCCCGAGCTGGGCAGTTGCCGGTAGCGGCGGGCTTTGGTGACGCGGGCGCTACGAGCTCGCACGGAGGCATCACCAGCACCGCCATGGGCATGGAACGAAGCTGGGTGGGCAGGTCCAGCGTCGTCGTCGGCGGCGGCGGAAGCAGGAGGTCCTGATCCAGATCTGACCGGGAAGACGATAGGGATGGCGGCGGGACGACAACCGGCTTGAAGCCCACAGGCAACGAGGGTGGAGGCGGCGGCAGCATGGCGGCTGCGCTGCGAGCCAGCGGTGGGGTGGCCGACGGGGCCGGAGTGGCCGCCGCCGGTGCGCGCTAGCAGGAGAGCTCGGGGTCGGGTCTGAGTGCTCGCAAGCACCACAGGGTTGGGTTTGGTTTCGACCCACTTCTTTCGAGACTGATCTTAGCTTAAACTGGCGCAAGTCGCCGTCGAAACAATTCCTTGCCTCCATAGTTGATGTAGATCATTCTAGGACGGCTCTTTAGATCCTTCTGTGACGGCTCTTTTTCATCCGGACAAACGCGAGCTTCTCGATCATTGGGAGAAATCCCTCCAAGAACTCAATACCACCGTGCGTAGGCCCCACGGTGGGGGCCAACTGTCGTGGAATTGTCACGGCAGATGTCCTTAGTGTCAGGACTTAGTCGGGAGGCCAACGCATCTATGTGGTAGCTTGAGAGGGGTTGAGTGGAACGAGAGACGCGAGGTTTTACCCAGGTTCGGCCCCTCGCGGTGGAGGTAAAGCCTACGTTCTGCTTCATTGATATTGATGATGATGATCACGATTACAAGGGAGCGCTATTTCGAGAGCTATTGAGTTGTCTGTCTAAACCTAACTTATCAAAACTTGTCCTCTTGGGGTGCCCTGCCCCTCCTTATATAAGTTAGAGGGGCGGGTTACATTTGAAGTCCTATTAGGATTAGGACTACTCTACCTTCTAATACAAACCGGATACAAGTTCGGGTCTTAACTCCTTGTAAGGTAAATATTCCTGACGACTTTCTTCTTAAACCGACCCACCATTAACATAAACCCGCCTTCTGGGCCTTGGGCCTTGTCATCCGTCTGTCCCGCCTGCCAGGTTACCAGTGAGTCATAATGTTCAGGCAGGGTGCTTGTAAATCGTCTGATCAGGGCGGGTCGGCAGTGAATCGCCAAGTATAAACCGGGTCTCAAGTAAACTGCCAAGTCTGGCCGGGTCATATTTCCGGCCGGGTCATACCGCGCGGTATATCCCCGACAGGGTATATCAACAACGAGGACATACGACGATCCCTCGACCCTCGAACCCTCGCCGACCCTCGACCCTCTACCCTAGCTAGTTCCCGACCCTCGCCCCTCGAACCCTCGGCGACCCCTCCCCCCCCTTTTCTTCTCCTTTCTTCCTCTTCTTATTTTCCTTTTTCCTCTCATTCTTTTTCTTCTTCTTCCTTTCCTAGCTAGATATATAAAACTTTTCTAAAAATGTAACTTTTGCATATATAAAAATTTTCTAAAAATGTAACTTTTGCATATATAAAACTTTTTTTTCTTCTAACTTTTGCATACATAGATAAAACTTTTCTAAAAATCTAACTTTTGCATATATGAACATATATACACAGAGAACATACATACATATATACATTTTTATAAAAATGCAAAAAACAAATAATCATATATATGAACAAAAAATCTGGAAAAAAACAGGGCATATAATCATATATACACACATACATGTAATCACACATATACATATAATCTGAAAAAAAAAACATCATATATATGAAAAAACAGAGAGGAAGGCCGGCTGCCAGACCGAACATGGCGGCGGTGTGTGGTCAAGGCAGGCCGGGGGCGTGGGTTGGCGTCGGGGCAGGGGCACGGGCGCGGCCGGGGCGGTGCGTCGGGTGATACGTCTCCAACATATCTATAATTTTTGATTCCTCCATGCTATATTATTTTCTGTTTTGGACATTATTGGGCTTTATTATATATTCACTTTTATATTATTTTTGGGACTAACCTATTAACCGGAGGCCCAGCCCAGAATTGCTGTTTTTTGCCTATTTTAGGTTTTCGAAGAAAAAGAATATCAAATGGAGTCCAAACGGAATGAAACCTTCGGGAACCTGATTTTCGGAACGAACATGATCCACGAGACTTGGACCCTAAGTCAACCAACCAATAGGGAAGCCACGAGGTAGGGGGCATGTCTACCCCCCCCCCAGGTGCGCCCTCCACCCTCGTGTGCCCCCTGTTGCTCCACCGACGTACTCCTTCCTCCTATATATACCTATGTACCCCCAAACGATCAGATACGGAGCAAAAACCCTAATTCCACCGTTGTAACTTTCTCTATTCACGAGATCCCATCTTGGGGCCTGTTCCGGAGCTCCGCCGGAGGGGGCATCGATCACGGAGGGCTTCTACATCAACACCATAGCCTCTCTGATGAAGTGTGAGTAGTTTACCTCTGACCTTCGGGTCCATATTATTAGCTAGATAGCTTCTTCTCTCTTTTTGGATCTCAATACAATGTTCTCCCCCTCTCTTGTGGAGATCTATTCGATGTAATCTTCTTTTGCGGTGTGTTTGTTGAGAACGATGAATTGTGGGTTTATGATCAAATTTATCTATGAACAATATTTGAATCTTCTCTGAATTCTTTTATGTATGATTGGTTATCTTTGCAATTCTCTTCGAATTATCAGTTTGGTTTGGCCTACTAGATTGATCTTTCTTGCAATGGGAGAAGTGCTTAGCTTTGGGTTGAATCTTGCGGTGTCCTTTCCCAGTGATAGTAGGGGCAGCAAGGCACGTATTGTATTGTTATCATCGAGGATAACAAGATGGGTTTTTTATCATATTGCATGAATTTATCCCTCTACATCATGTCATCTTGCTTAAGGCGTTACTTTGTTCTTATGAACTTAATACTCTAGATGCATGCTAGATAGCGGTCGATGTGTGGAGTAATAGTAGTAGATGCAGGCAGGAGTCGGTCTACTTGTCTCGGACATGATGCATATATACATGATCATACCTAGATATTCTCATAACTATGCTCAATTCTGTCAATTGCTCAACAGTAATTTGTTCACCCACCGTAAAATACTTATGCTCTTGAGATAAGCCACTAGTGAAACCTATGGCCCCCGGGTCTATTTTCCATCATATTAATCTTCCAACACTTAGTTATTTCCGTTGATTTTTACTTTGCTTTTATTTTACTTTGCATCTTTATCATAAAAATACCAAAAATATAATCTTACCATATCTATCAGATCTCACACTCGTAAGTGACCGTGTAGGGATTGACAACCCCTTATCGCGTTGGTCGCGAGGATTTATTTGTTTTGTGTAGGTGCGAGGTACTCGCGTGTAGCCTCCTACTGGATTGATACCTTGGTTCTCAAAAACTGAGGGAAATACTTACGCTACTTTGCTGCACCACCCTTTTCTCTTCAAGGGAAAACCAACGCAAGTGCTCAATAGGTAGCAAGAAGGATTTCTGGCGCCGTTGCCGGGGAGGTCTACGCAAAAGTCAACATACCAAGTACCCATCACAAACCTTATCTCCCGCATTACATTATTTGCCATTTGCCTCTCGTTTTCCTCTCCCCCACTTCACCCTTACTGTTTTATTCGCCCTCTCTCTCTCTCTATCCTCCCTCTCTTTCTCTATTTGCCTCTTTTTCGCTTGCTCCTCGTTTGCTTGTGTGTTGGATTGCTTGTTTGTCATGATGGCTCAAGATAACACTAAATTGTGTGAATTTACCAATACCAACAACAATGATTTTATTAGCACTCCGATTGCTCCTCTTACCGACGCTGAATCTTGTGAAATTAATGCTGCCTTGCTGAATCTTGTCATGAAAGATCCGTTTTTCGGCCTTCCTAGTGAAGATGCCGCTACCCATCTAAATAGCTTCCTTGATTTGTCTGATATGCAAAAGAAGAAAGATGTGGACAATTATATAGTTAAATTGAATCTATTTCTCTTTTCGCTTAGAGATCGTGCTAAAGCTTGGTTTTCGTCTTTGCATAAAAATAGTATTGGTTCTTGGAATAAGTGCAAAGATGCTTTTATCTCTAAGTATTTTCCTCCCGCTAAGATCATCTCTCTTAGAAATGATATTATGAATTTTAAGCAACTTGATCATGAACATGTTGCACAAGCTTGGGAGAGGATGAAATTAATGAAACGTAATTGCCCAACACATGGTTTGGATTTGTGGATGATTATACAAAAAAATTATGCCAGATTGAATTTTTCTTCTAGAAATCTTTTAGATTCGGCCGCGGGAGGCACTTTTATGGAAATTGCTTTAGGGGAAGCTACTAAACTCCTAGATAATATTATGGTTAATTATTCTCAATCGCACACTGAAAGATCTACTAATAAAAAAGTGAATGTGATAGAAGAAATTAATGTTTCGAGTGGAAAGTTGGATGAACTTATGAAATTATTTGCTACTAAGAGTGTTTGTTCTGATCCTAATGATATGCCTTTGTATACTTTGATTGAGAATAATAATGAATCTATGGATGTGAATTTTGTTGGTAGGAATAATTTTGGTAACAACGCGTATAGAGGAAACTTTAATCATAGGCCTTATCCCAGTAATTCCTCTAATAATTATGGTAATTCATACAACAATTCTTATGGAAAGTTTAAGAAGATGCCCTCTGAATTTGAGACTAGTGTTAAGGAATTTATGAATTCACAAAAGAATTTGAGACTAGTGTTAAGGAATTTATGAATTCACAAGAGATATTGCTTAAAGTTGATGATTTGGATAGGAACGTTGATAGAATTTCTCTTGATGTTGATTCTTTAAAACTTAGATCTATTCCTCCTAAGCATGATATCAATGAGTCTCTCAAAGCCATGAGAATTTCCATTGATGAGTGCAAAGAAAGAACCGCTAGGATGCGTGCTAAGAAAGATTCCTTTATAAGAGCGTGTTCTTCTAGTTTCCATGATAATAAAGATGAAGATCTAAAAGTTATTGATGTGTCCCCTATTAAATCTTTGTTTTGCAATATGAATCTTGATAATGATGGGACTGAATATGATCCACCTTTACCTAGAAGGCGTTCCAAAAATTTGGAGTTTTTAGATCTTGATGCTAAATTTGATAAAAGTGGGATTGAAGAGATCAAAACTCTAGATGTTAATGAACCTACTATTTTGGATTTCAAGGAATTTAATTATGATATATGCTCTTTGATAGATTGTATTTTCTTGTTGCAATCCATGCTAAATTCTCCTCATGCTTATAGTCAAAATAAAGCTTTTACCAAACATATCGTTGATGCTTTGATGCAATCTTATGAAGAAAAACTTGAGTTGGAAGTCTCTATCCCTAGAAAACTTTATGATGAGTGGGAACCTACTATTAAAATTAAAATTAAATATCATGAATGCTATGCTTTGTGTGATTTGGGTGCTAGTGTTTCCACGATTCCAAAAACTTTGTGTGATTTGTTAGGTTTCCGTGATTTTGATGATTGCTCTTTAAACTTGCACCTTGCGGATTCCACTATTAAGAAACCTATGGGAAGAATTAATGATGTTCTTATTGTTGAAAATAGGAACTATGTGCCCGTAGTTTTATTGTTCTTGACATAGATTGCAATCCTTCATGTCCTATTATTCTTGGTAGACCTTTCCTTAGAACGATTGGTGCAATTATTGATATGAAGGAAGGAAATATTAGATTCCACTTGACGTTAAGGAAAGGCATGGAACACTTTCCTAGAAAAAAAATTAAATTACCTTATGAATCTATTATGAGAGCCACTTGTGGATTGCCTACCAAAGATGGCAATACCTAGATCTATCCTTGCTTTTTATGCCTAGCTAGGGGCGTTAAACGATGGCGCTTGTTGGGAGGCAACCCAATTTTATTTTTATTCCTTGCTTTTTGCTCCTGTTTAGTAATAAATAATTTATCTAGCCTCTGTTTTGGTTGTGTTTTTTGTGTTTAATTAGTGTTTGTGCCAAGTAGAACCGTTGGGAAGACTTGGAGAAAGTCTTGTTAATCTTGCTGTAAAAAACAGAAACTTTAGCGCTCACGAGAACTGCTGCCATTTTTATTTGGATAGTGCTATTTAGTTAATTATTTTTGAAGATGATTAATAGATAAATTCCTCACGTCCAGCAATTTATTTTAGAATTTTTGGGGTTCCATATTTTACGTTAGCTACATATTACTACAGACTGTTCTGTTTTTGACAGATTCTGTTTTTCGTGTGTTGTTTGCTTATTTTAATGAATCTATGGCTAGTAAAATAGTTTATAAACCATAGAGAGGTTGGAATACAGTAGGTTTAACACCAATATAAATAAATAATGAGTTCATTACAGTACCTTGAAGTGGTGTTTTGTTTTTTTCGCTAACGGAGCTCACGAGATTTTCTACTTTAAGTTTTGTGTTGTGAAGTTTTCAAGTTTTGGATAAGGATTGGATGGATTATGGAACAAGGAATGGGAAGAGCCTAAGCTTGGGGATGCCCATGGAACCCCCAATATAATCTAAGGACACCTAAAAGCCAAAGCTTGGGGATGCCCCGGAAGGCATCCCCTCTTTCGTCTACTTCCATCGGTAACTTTACTTGGAGCTATATTTTTATTCGCCACATGATATGTGTTTTGCTTGGAGCATCTTGTATGATTTGAGTCTTTGCTTTTTAGTTTATCACAATAATCTTTGTTGTACACACCTTTTGAGAGAGACACATGATTCGGAAATTATTAGAATACTCTATGTGCTTCACTTATATCTTTTGAGTTATATAGTTTTGCTCTAATACTTCACTTATATCTTTTAATAGCACGGTGGTGGATTTGTTTTATAGAAACTATTGATCTCTCATGCTTCACTTAGATTATTTTGAGAGTCTTAAATAGCATGGTAATTTGCTTAAATAATCCTAATATGCTAGGTATACAAGATTAATAATAAAATTCTCTTATGAATGTGTTGAATACTATGAGAAGTTTGATACTTGATAATTGTTTTGAGATATGAAGATGGTGATATTAGAGTCATGCTAGTTGAGTAATTGTGAATTTGAGAGATACTTGTGTTAAAGTTTGTGATTCCCGTAGCATGAACGTATGGTGAACCGTTATGTCATGGAGTCGGGGCATGATTTATTTATTGATTGTCTTCCTTATGAGTGGCGGTCGGGGACGAGCGATGGTATTTTCCTACCAATCTATCCCCCTAGTAGCGTGCGCGTAATACTTTGCTTTGATAACTTGTAGATTTTTGCAATAAGTATATGATTTCTTTATGACTAATGTTGAGTCCATGGATCATACGCACTTTTCTTCCTTCCACCATTGCTAGCCTCTCTAAATACCGCGCACCTTTCGCCGGTATCATACACCCACCATATACCTTCCTCAAAACATCCACCATACCTACCTATTATGGCATTTCCATAGTCATTCCGAGATATATTGCCATGCAACTTTCTACCGTTCCGTTTATTATGACACACTCCATCATTGTCATATTGCTTGGCATGATCATGTAGTTGACATCGTATTGGTGGCAAAGCCACCATTCATAATTCTTTCATACATGTCACTCTTGATTCATTGCATATCCCGGTACACCGCCGGAGGCATTCACATAGAGTCATATTTTGTTCTAAGTATCGAGTTGTAATTGTTGAGTTGTAAGTAAATAAAAGTGTGATTATCATCGTTTTTAGAGCATTGTCCCAAGTGAGGAAAGGATGATGGAGACTATGATTCCCCCACAAGTCGGGATGAGACTCCGGACGAAAAAAAGAGAGGCCAAAGAAGCCCAAATAAAAAAAGAGGCCATAAAAAAAGGGAAAAGGCCCAAATAAAAAAATATGAGAGAAAAAGAGAGAAGGGACAATGCTACTATCCTTTTACCACACTTGTGCTGCAAAGTAGCACCATGATCTTCATGATAGAGAGTCTCCTATGTTATCACTTTCATATACTAGTGGGAATTTTTCATTATAGAACTTGGATTGCATATTCCAATGATGGGCTTCCTCAAAATGCCCTAGGTCTTCGTGAGCAAGCAAGTTGGATGCACACCCACTTAGTTTATTTTTGATCTTTCATATACTTATAGCTCTAGTGCATCCATTGCATGGCAATCCCTACTCACTCACATTGATACCTATTGATGGGCATCTCCATAGCCCGTTGATAAGCCTAGTTGATGTGAGACTATCTTCTCCGTTTTGTCTTCTCCACAACCACCATTCTATTCCACCTATAGTGTTGTGTCCATGGCTCATGCTCATGTATTGCGTGAAAATTGAAAAAGTTTAAGAACATTAAAAGTATGAAACAATTGCTTGGCTTGTCGTCGGGGTTGTGCATGATTTAAATACTTTGTGTGGTGAAGATGGAGCATAGCCAGACTATATGATTTTGTAGGGATAACTTCCTTTGGCCATGTTATTTTGAAGAGACATAATTGCTTAGTTAGTATGCTTGAAGTATTATTATTTCTATGTCGATATTAAACTTTTGTCTTGAATCTTTTGAATCTGAATATTCATGCCACAATTAAGAAGAATTACATTGAAATTATGTCAAATAGCATTCCACATCAAATATTCTATTTTTATCATTTACCTACTCAAGGACGAGCAGGAATTAAGCTTGGGGATGCTTGATACGTCTCCAAAGTATCTATAATTTTTGATTACTTCATGCTATATTATCTTTTGTTTTGGACATTATTGGGCTTTATTATTCACTTTTATATTATTTTTGGGACTAACCTATTAACCGGAGGCCCAGCCCAGAATTGCTGTTTTTTTGCCTATTTTAGGGTTTCAAAGAAAAAGAATATCAAACGGAGTCCAAACGGAATGAAACCTTCGGGAACGTGATTTTCGGAACGAACATGATCCAGGAGACTTGGACCCTACATCAAGCAACCAACAGGGAAGCCACGAGGTAGGGGGGCACGCCTACCCCCCCAGGCGCGCCCTCCACCCTCGTGGGCCCCCTGTTGCTCCACCGACGTACTCCTTCCTCTATATATACCTACGTACCCCCAAACGATTAGATACGGAGCAAAAACACTAATTCCAGTGCCGTAACTATCTGTATCCACGAGATCCCATCTTGGGGCCTGTTCCGGAGCTCCGCCGGAGGGGGCATCAATCACGGAGGGCTTCTACATCAACACCATAGCCTCTCTGATGAAGTGAGAGTAGTTTACCTCAGACCTTTGGGTCCATATTATTAGCTAGATGGCTTCTTCTCTCTTTTTGGATCTCAATACAAAGTTCTCCCCCTCTCTTGTGGAGATCTATTCCATGTAATCTTCTTTTGCGGTGTGTGTGTTGAGATCGATGAATTGTGGGTTTATGGTCAAGTTTATCTATGAACAATATTTGAATCTTCTCTGAATTATTTTATGTATGATTGGTTATCTTTGCAAGTCTCTTCGAATTATCAGTTTGGTTTGGCCTACTAGATTGATCTTTCTTGCAATGGGAGAAGTGCTTAGCTTTGGGTTGAATCTTGTGGTGTCCTTTCCATGTGACAGTAGGGGCAGCAAGGCACGTATTGTATTGTTGCCATCGAGGATAACAAGATGGGATTTTTATCATATTGCATGAATTTATCCCTCTACATCATGTCATCTTGCTTAAGGCGTTACTTTGTTCTTATGAACTTAATACTCTAGATGCATACTGGATAGCGGTCGATGTGTGGAGTAATAGTAGTAGATGCAGGAAGGAGTCGGTCTACTTGTCTCGGACGTGATCCCTATATACATGATCATACCTAGATATTCTCATAACTATGCTCAATTCTGTCAATTGCTCAACAGTAATTTGTTCACCCACCGTAAAATACTTATGCTCTTGAGAAAAGCCACTAGTGAAACCTATGGCCCCCGGGTGTATCTTCTATCATACTAATCTTCCAACACTTAGTTATTTCCGTTGCTTTTTACTTTGCTTTTATTTTACTTTGCATCTTTATCAACAAAATACCAAAAATATTATCTTATCATATCTATCAGATCTCACTCTCGTAAGTGATCGTGTAGGGATTGACAACCCCTTATCACGTTGGTTGCGGGGATTTATTTGTTTTGTATAGGTGCGAGGGACTCGCGCGTAGCCTCCTACTGGATTGGTACCTTGGTTCTCAAAAACTGAGGGAAATACTTACGCTACTTTGCTGCACCACCCTTTCCTCTTCAAGGGAAAACCAACGCAAGTGCTCAAGAGGTAGCATCGGGGCAGGGGCGCACGAGCGCACGGGCCGGGGGCGGCGCGTCGGGGCAGGGGCGCACGGGCCGGGGGCGGCGCATCGGGGCAGGGGCGCGGGGAGCGGTGCCGGCGTCGGGGAGGGGCGCGGGGAGCGGCGTCGAGGGCGTCGGCGGCGGTGAGGTGGACCAGCCTGACGATGTCGGGGCAGGGCTCGATGGCGATGGCAACGAGGAGTAGGGGGCGTCGGGCGGAGAAGAAAGTGATGGATTTTGGAGAAACTGCTAAATCTTGCTTATATACACAGCGCATTGATCCCGGTTCGTGGCACAAACCGGGACGAATGCCCCCCTTTGGTCCCAATTCGTGCCACCGACCGGGACCAAAGGTCTCTTTTCAGCAGCCCAAAGGGTGGGAAGCGGAGGCCTTTGGTCCCGGTTGGTGGCACCAACCGATACCAAAGGGGGGCATTCGTACCGGTTGGTGCCACCAACCGGGACCAAAGGCCTCGTGCTCCCCGTGGCCAAAACTTTAGTCCCACCTTGCTAGTTGAGAGGGGCGCGGAGTGGTTTATAAGCCCCACTGCCGCACCCCTCTCGAGCTCCTCTCGATTGCAGGCTTACGGGCCTAATTGTCACTGCTATGCCTGATGGGCCTACTGGGCCTTCTGTGGGCCTGAATCCTGGCCCATGGTAGGGTTTCTAGTCGTATTCAGGCCGTGGTGGCTCAGTAGTTGGCACTTTTTTTGTTTTTTTGTTGCTTTATTTATTTTATTTTGTTTCTACTTACAACAAAAAACTTACTGTTGCTATTTTTATTTTTTATTAAAGTTTATTTATTTTATTAAAGTTTATTTATTTTACTTTTATAAAGTTTATTTTGTTTCTACTTCTTTATTTTATAAAGGTTTATTCTATTTTATTTTGTTTTGTTTCTAGTTATTTATTGTATTAAATTTTAACTTGTTTTATTTTGTTTCTAATTATTTATTTTATTAAAGCTTATTTTATTTTGTTTTTGTTTCTACTTATTATTTTATTAAATTTTAATTTATTTAATTTTGTTTCTACTTTTTATTAAAGTTTATTTTGTTTCTTTCTGCTTTTCATGTTTTGAACAGAAAATAATTTGATAATTTCAGTGGCATGAATTTTATATAATTTTATTATAAAAAATACTAGCGGTTTATAAAAGCTTTTTAGTTCATTCCTTTTGCTATTAGAGTTTATAAAAGTTTTTTAGTTAATTTTATTTTTGCATGGTATCATCATTTCATCCACATAGCATGTGCAAGAAAGTAGAGAGGGTTACGGCAAAACTGGATGCACTTCGTGTACAAAACGGACAATCTCTTTCGAAGTATGAGGGTTTCATACGGAAACTCGTCTGTAACAAAGGGATTTTATTTATTTTTAACTTATTTGAACTCCAGAGTTTTTCTGTGTTCAAAATGCACCATTCAAAGCAACATCGTCAATTTTTAACCCTTTCTGACTTCATTTGTTATTTTTCATGCATTTACTGATTATTTTGAGCTATAAGACCCTGAAATTGAAAAGCATTTCAAATGAACTCTGAAAAAGTTGAAAGTTGGCATGGTATCATCATTTCATTCACATAGCATGTGCAAGAAAGTAGAGAGGGTTACGGCAAAAACTGGATGCACTTCATGTACAAAACGGACAATCTCTTTTCGAAGTATGAGGGTTTCATACGAAAACTCGTCTGTTACAAATGGATTTCATTTTTTAACTTGTTTGAACTTCAGAGTTTTTCTGTGTTCAAAATGCACCATTCAAAGCCACATCATCAATTTTCAACCATTTCTGACTTCATTTGTTATTTTTCATATATTTACTGATTATTTTGAGCTATAAGACCCTAAAATTGAAAAGCATTTCAAATGAACTCTGAAAAGGTTGAAAGTTGACATGGTATCATCATTTCACCCACATAACATGTGCAAGAAAGTAGAGAGGGTTACGGCAAAAACTGGATGCACTCCGTGTACAAAAACGGACAATCTCTTTCGAAGTATGAGGGTTTCATACGGAAACTCGTCTGTTACAAAGGGATTTCATTTTTTTTAACTTGTTTGAACTCCATAATTTTTCTGTGTTCAAAATGCACCATTCAAATCCACGTCATCAATTTAGTACATATAGCTCTCATGAATAGATAAGTGACCAAATTAATAGAAGTTCATCATCACATTAAAAACAAAGTACATACATAGTTCTCATTAAACAACATATAGCTCTCCAGAGCATCTAGTTAAACCATACATTGAAACTATGTAAAACCTTTCAATGCAACAACAAATGCGATCATAATCATAACCAAGGTAAAAATTGATCCAACGGCATAATGATACCAAGCCTCGGTATGAATTGCATATTTTCTAATCTTTCTAATCTTCAACCGCATTGCATTCATCTTGATCTTGTGATCATCGACGACATCCGCAACATGCAACTCCAATATCATCTTCTCCTCTTCAATTTTTTTATTTTTTCCTTCAAGTAATTGTTTTCTTCTTCAACTAAATTTAACCTCTCGACAATATGGTCGGTTGGAATTTCCGGTTCAACTACCTCCTACATAAATAAAATCTATGTCAACTTGATGGGCATAATTGTCATAAATAATAAATGAACCAAATAGTTATAAAAGATAATATATATACCACATCCGAATCATAGCCAGGACGAGGGCCGACGGGGGCGGATACCAAAACCATCGCACTATATAATAACAAGCAATAATAAAAGTAAGAAAATTAGACAAGTATCTATCTAAAGTAAGAATTTTTTTCTTTCAGAAGAAGATAAGAATAAGAGGCTCACCACGGTGGTGCAGGCGACGAGATCGGCACGGGCGATCGACGGTGGCGAAGACGGGGACGGGACGTGATGGACCGCTAAACCTAGACAAATCTCGAGGAAAATGAAGCTTGGAGGTCGAGCTTCGAGAGGAGAAAGCTTAACTAGCGTGGCTCGGGCATTTCATCGAACACCTCATGTGCATAAGAGGTGAGTTAGAGCACCCAAATGCCCTCTCCTCGCCGGCCAAAAAAAACAGAGCACTGTGGAGTGCTCTGCTGCGACGACGGGGTCTATATAGGCAACTCATTTGTCCCAGTTCGTGGCTGGAACTGGGACTAAAGCCCATCCTTCTGTGCCGATTCGAGCCAAGATGCGGGACCAATGTTTGTGGGCCAGGAGCGAGGCCTATTGATCCCGGTTCGTGCCTAAAACTGGAACAAATGGGTCCATATGAACCGGGTGTCAGGGAATTCAGCCCCTGGATCACTCAAATGCACGCGATCTCGTGGACACGAAGAACACGAACGCACGCGAGACACAGGAGGCGAGCATACAGGTTTTGGCGACGCGCCCTAATTTGCATCTTTTCTATTTCTTTCCTTATTCTCTTATAGGCAGCACGTACAACAGATCGTGGCCTATTCAATCGCTAAGTCTCCGCTCGATCCTATTCACCCGTGCCATCCCACGGAAGATCGCTCGGAAGCTGACCAGGACTACTACGAGTCAAAATAATCATGTGTGTGCGCATGCACACGTGACAGGCCCTATCTTATTTGCAACAAGCAAACTATAAACTGGAACGCTAGAGACACATGCTACATCACAGCAACGTGCCATCCTACAGGAACGTGAAAACGAATGTAACAGAAACCAAGAAATGCAACGAGGTTAATTTCATGACATTCTTTCCCTTAACCTTGTTGCTCTTTCTCCAGCGCCTTCATCCCCATCTTCTCCTTCATCTCATGGAATTTCACTCTTCCCAAAGACTTTGTAAGGATATCAGCAAGCTGGTTTTCAGTTCTCACGTGCTCAACATTGACCTTGCCCGATTCAACACAATCCCGTATGAAATGATAGCGAAGATCAATATGTTTACTTCTATCATGGTGGACAGGGTTCTTACTCAGAGATATCGCAGATTGGTTGTCCACCTTGAGCACAACTTGAACTGAATCTTCGCCAAGTAAATAAGCAAGTAAATGCCCCAGCCATATGCCCTGACATGCTGCGGATGCTGCTGCTATATACTCAGCTTCACATGAGGAGATGGCCACAATTTTTTGCATATGTGACACCCAGCTGATTGGGTTTGAACCAATGTAGAAGATGGCACCCGAGGTACTCTTTCTGTCATTGATGTCACCCGCATGATCACTATCACTGAACCCAACAAAATTCAACTGGTTCCTCTCCTCTCTCTTATGGAAACACCCATGATTCAGAGTGCCTCGCACCAGTGGCGGAGCGAGTGCCCAGCGACCCTGGGCAGTTGCCCGGGCTCGCTGGCACTCCGACGGCAACAGTGGTCGTACCACAATACGTGAAACTTCTCGATACGGAGTGTATTTACCCGGGAAAAATTGGATTAGGCCTCCTTCACAGCCCAGCCCAGTTATTTACTAGAACGTCCCGATCACTCCAGCCCACTAGAAAAAAAAAGAATACCATCGATCGCTTCGCTCCAGCCCATGAGGCAACAGGGAATACCATCGATCACTCTAGAGTCCAGACAGTTCTCGGCTTCTCGCGTACTCGCGTCTCTTCGGTTTCTCCCAGGTGCGGCAGGGGCTTGGCGGCGAGGCGGCGATCTGGGGCTGGGCGAGTGGCAGGCCGACGGCGAGCTGGCAGTGACCACGGTCGTCCCTTCCTTTGTCCCTTCCTCTCCTGAAGGCTGGGGCAGTTCCTTTCCTTCGACTTCCGGTAAGATCGCGTACTTAATAAATGATTCGGGTTGAGATATTGATGTACTTAGGGCTTATTTAGGAACTTTTGATTGGGGACGATTATGACCAAAGTCCAAAGAGAAAATCTATTTGTTAGCTGTTGGAAACTACAGAAACTGCAAGTTCATTAGACTGACAAACTAGTATGCAGGTTGCAGACTCTTTCCTCTAGTAATTTTAAGAAATATTTCACCGATTTCACTTTGGCAACATCAAGAAATACTTGATAATCTGATACATGTAATTGATGCAGGTAGCTTTGTTATTGTACTGTACTATGAACTTGTGATTAACCCATATTCTTATTTGTGTAAAAACTAACTTCAGATTTTTTACTCACTAAATTTCAGAGATGAGGAGGTTTTTGGTTAAGAGAGCAAGGACTGAAAATATGAATGATGTGCAACCTGAAGTAGAAGTAGAGCAAAGGACTGAAAATGTGAATGATGCGCAGCCTGAAATAGAAGTAGAGCCACCAGCGCCTAACGTTGCCAATGAATTTAATCCAAATGCGATTGAGCACGATCCGGGAAAGAGGAAACAAATTTGTGAGTATCCTCCTGATATTCAAGACCAAGTGAGGAGAGCATATATATTGAAGGGTCCAATGCAAACAGATTTGAATAAATACCATCGTACTGAATTTGGAAGTTCGCGTTCCTCAAGAGCATTTTCAAAATCTTGGTATAAAAGGTACGACTGGATAGAATACAGTGAGTGGAAGAATGCAGCTTATTGTTTTTATTGTTTTCTCTTTAAGCAATCCAGAAGGGCTGAGCACTTTGGTTATGAAATCTTCACCAAAGAAGGATTTACAGATTGGAAGCATGCATCTAAAGGCTTCAAAGATCATATTGGTGGTCATGGTAGTAGGCACAACTCTTGCGTCAAGCATTATGATGATTATAATAATCAAAGACAAAGTGTGGCAAGTAACTTTGCTAGATCAAGCAAGGAATCAGAAGAAATGTATAAGATTCGTTTAACTTGTTCTGTAAGTTGTTCAAGATATCTCATTGCACAAGGCTTGGCATTCCGTGGACATGATGAATCAGCTACTTCTCTAAACAAGGGAAACTTTAGAGAGATGATAGATTTGGAAAAAACTAAGAATGAACAAGTCAGAGATGCTTTTAACCGTGGTGGCAGAAATTGCACAATGACATCTGGTGACATTCGAAAGGAGCTTGCAATGTGTTGTGCACATGAAGTTAGAAATAAGATCATGGAAGAGCTTGGTGACAAACAATTCTCGGTGCTTATTGATGAATCACGTGATATATCTGTGAAAGAGCAAATGGCTGTGATGTTGAGGTTAGTAGTTTCACTTTTATTTTGTTGTTTGTTTGTCATTTATTCTCTATGCAACCAACTTACATTATTGTGTTTTCCTATAGGTTTTTGAATGACAAAGGGAGGGTTGTGGAAAGATTCCTTGCTTTGCATCATGTCAAAGATACGACGTCCGAGTCACTAAAGGATGCTCTTTATGGCATTCTTGATCATTATAAGTTATCAATTTCAAGGATACGGGGTCAAGGATATGATGGGGCTTCAAATATGAGAGGTGAATTTAATGGTTTGCAGAAAAAGATCATAGATGAAAACCCCTATGCTTTCTATGTTCATTGCTATGCTCACCGTCTGCAATTGGTGGTCGTGTCTGTTGCTAGTAGTTGCTCATCTATTCATGATTTCTTTGAGTACATCTCCTTGATTGTGACTACAACAACAACATCTTGCAAGAGAAGGGATGCATTGACCGAGGCACAACACCAAGATATTCTGGATAGACTTGAGAGTGGTGAGATATCTACTGGAAGGGGCTTGCACCAATCATCTACTCTTTCTAGACCGGGGGATACTAGATGGGGTTCACATCATACTACCTTACTGCGTTTGGATCAAATGTGGTCCTCCGTGTTAAAGGTGCTTAGTACAGTTGATGAATATGGATGTGGACCATCTCAAGCAGCAGGTTTGATAGAAAAAATGGAGAGCTTTAAATTTGTTTTCATTCTGAAGCTTATGTTGAAGTTATTTGGCATCACAAATGAGCTTTCAAAATTTTTGCAAAGAAAAGATCTCAATATTGTTCTTGCCATGGAATTAGTTAATGATGTCAAGGCTCGGTTGGCAACGTTCAGAGAGAGTGGTTGGGATAATTTATTTGGTGATGTCCAAGATTTTTGTGGTGCTAATAGTATTCTAGTACCAAATATGGATGAAGTAATACCAGTTCGTGGTCGTTCAAGGAGAGAAGGGAGAACTGTTACTAATCTTCACCATTACCGTGCAGAGATTTTTTATGTTGCTATTGACAAAATTTGTGTGGAGATGGATCACCGCTTTAGTGAAGAAGCAAATTGTGTGCTTGATTGCTTCTCATGTCTTGACCCCAAGGACTCTTTCTCCAAGTTCAATGTTGATAAACTTGCTCATCTTGCTGAAATTTATCATGAAGACTTCTCTAATGATGATCGTGGAACAATAAGAGAGTAGCTCCTCACTTATATAAGTCAAGTGAAAAGGCATGCTTCTTTTTCTACTTGTGATGATGTTCAAAGTTTGGCCGTGAAGATCGTTGAAACTAAGAAAAATCTGGTATTTCCATTGGTATACAAACTTATTGAGTTGGCTTTGATATTGCCGGTGTCAACTGCATCTGTTGAGAGAGCATTTTCAGCAATGAAGATTATCAAGAATAAATTGCGTAGCAAGATCACAACAACGAATGGTTCAACGACTTGATGATATGTTACACCGAGCGGGAGTTATTCAAGTCAGTTGATGATAAAGATATTATTCGAACATTTACAGCAATGAAGTCTCGGAAAGGACATTTGCCTCGTGATTTTCTTTAGCACACTATTGGTACGTTCCATCTAACCTTTTCTATTGTTACAAGCTCTCTGTTTTGAATAAATAAACAAATCACAACACTGAATTTTTGTGAATAACAAATCCATTTTCTTATCCTGTAGTGTCTTCTAGGATATATTGATGGTGTCATGGTGAGGATATATTGATGGTGTCATGGTGATTTAGACGGCTACACTTTTGTTAGCAAGATGGCTAGTTTGGCTGATTGGCTCTATGCCATTTGCTATCTGAAATGGAATATTGATATATTAGTTCGCTTAAATATTACATTTGTCCAGGGCCGTACCCGAGAAAATGGGGGCCCTATTCAACATCCAAAATTAGGCCCTTGATATAACCATTGGCAATTAGGAAAACAAAAAATTATACTCAAGAAGCGATCTCAAAACTCAAAATTAGTACATTATTTGCAAACTCAAAATTTGTTTTTCATAAGCAATCTTCTCCAAAATGCCATTTGATTATTTTGCAAAAAACTAGCGCATTTTTTAGATGAATGATTAGTATATTATGTGTTAGAAATAGGACATAACACCCGCAAAAAAAGAAATAGGACATAACAACAGGGAATGAAACGAACTTTGGTTTATGAGTTCTGGTAGCCTGGTTAAAACTTTAGTCGGGCAGCGTAGGTAGAAGCAGTAACAGAATCTAAGAAGCAGAGGAGACACCTGCTAAATAGATGTTGGATTGACCCGCAAAAAAATAGATGTTGGATTGAGGATGGAGCATACATATACATTGGGTTTATTTCGGAGAAACCGCCAAGGAATGAAGCCATGAGCCCTGTGATGGAGCAAGGGATTTGCATGGGTCACTGGAAGTGAAAGAGAATACAGAGAAAGAGAATAGGAAGGAGGAGAGGTGTGCGTGAGATGGAGTGCTGGGAGTTATTACGGTGCATGTTCCCAAGGAATACTAGTAGTATTAGTACTGCATATACTCAAAAAATGCATTGATTGGTCATTCATATTTGCATAAAGTGTTCAGAAAAAATAGTGTACAGAAAAAACTGGGGCCCCTGGTCACTTGGGGGCCCTGTGCAGTTGAACATGCTGCGCATGTGTCCCGTACGGGCCTGCATTTGTCTGACTGTTATGTTCGTATTTTCACTTCAATATTAATATGGATTTATGCTTTGCAAGTTTGATGCATAGTATATATTATCTACCCGGTACGAAATTTTTTATTTGCATGTTAGACATTCAGGCTTAAGTTTGCCCGGGCTTCACAAAAGTTTTGGCTCCGCCCCTGCTCTTGTCGAACTTTCGGTGCTTCTTGGGCTTGTTCTCAGAGTGCTCACCACGCTCTCCACGCCGTCCGCCGCTGCGTCCGGACTGCCCTCGCCCACGGCCACCACGGCCACCGGCGCCGCTGCCGCTGCTGCTAGAACCCTCACCACTCAGCTTCTGTTTGCCAAGCAGGTTCTCCAATGCCTTGGTCATGAGCATCAGCTGCTCATTCTTGTCGCCGCGATCACCACGGCGCCCGATCTCATTCTCCTCGAACGCGCGCAACCGGTCAACTGCCTCAGCCACGGACATGGTCTTCATGTCACCCCACTGTTCGACTGTCCCGATGATCTGCGAGAAATGATCAGGAACAGCAGCAAACAGCCGCTTGACGACCGTCTTCTCCTGGAGATCCTCTCCTAGGGCACGGATCTCGCTGACGAGTGCATTCAGCCGGCGAGAGAATGCGGAAATCGTCTCGCCGTCATCCATTAGCATGCGGTAAACTTCCGCATCAGCTGATTTATGCGCGCCTCTGTGACACGCGCCTCGCCGATCCGCATCGTACGAATCACAGCCCAGGCCTCTTTCGCCATCTTGTACTCGACGAGCGCCATCATCACATCATCAGGAACGGACTGGGAGATCGCTGCCATCACGCCCATATCTCGTTCCTCGTCGTACTCGGCGTCAGCCTCGACCGCCGACCACACGCCCAATGGACGCATGATGATCTTCATCTTGGCCGCCCAGAGATGGTAGTTCGATTCCGTGAGCTGTGGGTACTGCATGGGGACGTTGGGGATCCTCGCCGTGCTCCGAACGACCATGGCGCCCTCCTCCGAGGAGCCGTCGCCCGTGCGCTTCCCCGGCGGCTGGTACTTCCCCGCCGCCAGCACCTCCTTCGGCACCTCATCGCCCGCCATCACCTCTGAACACCGCCGCCACTCTTCACCACTCTCGCCGCCGCAAGATCGCCTCCCTCAAACCGAGGCTCTGATGCCAATTGACAGGGAATTCAGCCCCTGGATCACTCAAACGCACGCGATCTGGTGGACACGAAGAACACGAACGCACGCGAGACACAGGAGGCGAGCACACAGGTTTTGGCGACGCGCCCTAATTTGCTCTTTTCTGTTTCTTTCCTTATTCTCTTAGGCAGCACGTACAACAGATCGTGGCCTATTCAATCGCTAAGTTTCTGCTCGATCCTATTTACCCGTGCCATCCCACGGAAGATCGCTCGGAAGCTGACCAGGACTACTACGACTCAAACTAATCCTGTGTGTGCGCATGCACACGTGACAAGCCCTATCTTATTTGCAACAAGCAAACTATAAACTAGAACGCTACGGACACATGCTACATCACAGCAACGTGCCATCCTACAGGAACGTGAAAACCAATGTAACACAAACCAAGAAATGCAACGAGGTTAATTTCATGACACCGGGACCAATGCCCACGAGGCCCCGACCGGCCCTCTGAGCTAAAGAACCGGGACGAATGCCCCCATCGGTCTCGGTTCGTGACTGAACCGGGACTAATGGGCTTGCCCTGCCCGAACCAAAACCTTGTTTTCTACTAGTGATATGAGAACAATCTCACATGCCCTATGCCTGGTATGGTGTAATCCGAAAGGACTGAACTTATGATCCATGGGAGAGAATGTGTTCGTGGCGAGCTTTGAGAATAAGCGAGATCGAGATTGCATATGGGATGGAGGTCCTGGGGCGGTATGAAAGCACTATTTGTGTTGGAAATATTCAACATCCGATCATGCCTGTCTAAACTCAAATTTGATCGAATAAAGATCAGGGTGTTGGTGATGAACCAGCGTTTAAGTTTGGTGTCTCACATGGCCTATTAAGATCGCTGACATGGTGGGAGATCTGATCCAACTAGATGCTGATGCGCGTTGATATGTGTGGGGAGATTTCCCAAAGAAAAATAGTGTGGATTAACTAGAGCCGCTGGCGCGTTGGGTGCAGTTGGAGTCGCAAAGACGAAGGAGGTTGATTTTTTATATATATTCAGTATGAGGACCCTTCATTATTTGTGTTTCTCTTGTGGCTTAGGGCATCTCCAGCCACGCCCCCGGAAAGGCCTTCTCAGACGATTTTTTTGCGCCGGCGTAAAAAAAAGACCTAGTCGCACCCTCAGGAGCCCGATTTTCGTCGGCCTGGGCCGAAAACAGCGTCGGCGGACCCAGGCCGAACCCGGCGCGCTGGGGGCGTCAGGGGGCGCCGGGGCGAGCTGTTTTGGCGCGAAAAGCCGCGGGTCAGCCGCGTCAGTGACACGGCGCCTCGTCTTTCCCCAACGGCCTCGGTTCCCGCGGGGAATCAATGCCAAGGCTGCCGCCGGTCAGCCTTGCCATTGATTCCTCACGGGCGGCGCGTCACGGGACGGCGCGCCGACGCCTCCCCTTCTTCGCACGCGTACACACGGGTGCGGCGCGGCTATATAGCCGGTGGCCTGCACTTGCCTGTGCCCACACCAGCCCTGCCCCTCGCCGCCGCCCAGCCCCTCCCTCTCCCTACCTCTCCCGAGCGCCGCCGCCCAGCCCCTTCCTCTATCTCTCTACCTCTCCCGAGCCCGTCGGCATGGTGGAACGCTTCCCCGGAGACAAGGCGGCGGCCAACGGCTTTGGCCGCCGTTCGCTCCGCGAACAGGAGTCCTGGCTCCTGTTCCAGGCGAACATCCCGGCGTCGCCGGACATGCGCGCCGGGCCGACGGGGTGGAGACTCAGCGCCGGGGGAGTGCCCATTCCCCCGTTGCCCGACGCCGTGGCGAAGCCGACGTACTTCGCCGAGGAAGTTGAGGTCGTGCGCGCCTCCCTCACCGCCGCCCAACTCTCCCTCCCCCAGTACGCCGCCGACAACCACGCGGCTTGGGCGCCGTATTTCGAGCGCCGCCAGCAGCAGCGCTTGGCGTCCATCAACGGCGCGCCGGTGGTCGGCGGCCGGCAGAACAGCGAGGGGCGCCACCTGTGGTGGGGCGTCCCCGGCCGCACACTCGAGGGCGTGCCGACGTACCTCGAGGGCGGCAACGACCCGCCGTTGGCGTATCCGGCGAGGGCGGCCGCCCCGGCGCAGCACCGACGCGCCAGGCCATGGGCGCCAAGGAGGTTCGGGTCCTCCTCCTCTTCTTCCTCCTCCCGGTCTTCATCGCACTCCTCCGGCACTCCGGCCCTGCTCGGCGTCAAGGCTGAGCCCGCGGCGGAGACGCCGCTCGGCCGGCGCACTCGCAGCGCCGGCATTGTCATCAACGAGGGCGGCCGGCGCGCCTACTCGTCGGCTCCTCCTCCGCGCTTCGTCAAGTCAAAGACGGAGCTGGGGCTCGCGCGGTGAAGAAGGAGCCGGCCGCGCCGGTGAAGACGGAGCTCGACAACGACGACGCGGCCCTGGAATGGGCGCGCAGGGACTCCATAGCGATGGAGAAGGAGCGCCAGCGCGCCGCCCTGCTTCGCTTCGCGGAGCGTCGACGCGGCCGCGACGAAGGCGGAGTCGTCGTCATCTGCGACAGCGACGACGACGACGACGATGCGCCGGCACCAGTCCGCCATGGCGACGCCGGGCAGGGGTCCAGCAGGGGCGCCCGCGTCAAGGAGGAGAAGGCCGACGACGACGATGGCGGCGACGGCGGCGACTTCAGCCAGTTTTTCCTTTAGATTAGTTTATGTATATGTGCTATGTAATGAAAATCCACGAACTTCACCAAAATTTATCGTGTTTGGCCGAAATTCATCGTGTTTGGCCGAAATTTATCGTGTTTAAGCCGAACTTTGCCGAACTTCTTTTATTTTAAAACGTGCCTGGGGCGGCCCTTGGGCCGGCGGCTAGGGACCAACTCGCCCCCAGGCCCAATTTTTGCACCGGCTCACCCCCAGGCGGCGATTTTAGGCGTCCCCTGGAAGGCCAACGACTGGAAATGCCCTTATTTGGGCATGTTGAGCTGATGGGCCCTACACCGGCGGGGAGAGATGAGTTCGACAGGCCGTCATACCGTGAGCCACTCCGATTCACGTCGTATATAAACAGAAGTTTGGTTAATGCAAAGACGACAGGCAAAGTTGAAGGACCTAGTGGTACTTTCAAGAGCATGATCTAGTGGTACTTTCAAGAGCAAAGACAGCCTTCACTCTGGTCAGACAAATATCTCTCAGAATGGCAACCAAACAGCCCCTTAATCCGGAGAGGGAGAGGTCGAATCGGGAGATGAGATGACCTCGCCACATAAGCCAAGTGATAGGAATGCTACTTTCTCCGATCCATATTATTTGTCTTAGATTTGTCTAATATGAGTGTATCTAGATTCGAGGGAGTAAAAAAAATTATATAGAAGTTTGTTGCCTGAAGCCAAGGGGACTTTGAATGTAGAGGTTTCAAGGGCAATGGTCAAGGCCACATGCATATGTATCGCGGAATTAACTTGGACAAACAAAAGGACCAGGATGGTTACTATTATAACTAGATGATGCTGCGTGAATTGCTGCGGTAATTTTGTTGAAAAATGCTTAAATAGTTGCTAAAAATGCCTAAATCTAATGAAAAGAAAATATAAGCTTGAGCCTCGATAAAAAAATGTCTAAAAAAGAGGGGGGGGGGGGGGGGGCTTTTGAGTTGCAGTTAGAAATGTCATTTCGAACAAAAATGTGAAGAATGACTAACATGCATAGACTAATACAAAGAACATTATAATTTATACATTAAATGTATTGTTTGCTTATGTGGTAGACTTAAAATAGATGGCTTAATGGAAGAAAAGACTAAATGCATGACTTAGTGGGGATGTTGAGGTGGACACTTTGCATGTTGAGAAATTGGGATCAACTTTTTTAAGAATAGAAGATATTAAAAAATAGAGTGGGGGGAGCAGCGTTCGGCAAAATTTGTTGACAACAGGGATTCAATTAAAGAAGAAGGCCCATAATGCTAAAATTGCATTGGCAGGAAATGAGAACTAGCCCCGCCTGCCCTAGTGAGTTGTTTAGCCTGGAACTTTCGCGGGCTTGGTGATGATGAATAAATTTAAATGTGTAATGCATAAAATAAAGGTCCACCTCGTTGTTATAATGAATAAATTTAAATGTGTAATGCATAAAATAAAAAGAGGATCAAACATTGAAGTTACTTTATTTTCAGAACTCTTATATTTACATAAAAGAATTGTTAATTATGATCTTCAAAGAGAAACCCCCTTATTAAAAATTCCAACATTTCACCCGGAAAAAAATCAACATTTCTAAAACATAAAATTACAATATGTTGGGAAAGGCCCAAACATACTCAATAAAGGCTTTGCCGAGTGTCACTCTTGGCAAAGACGGTTCAGCTTACCCCATGTTGGGAATGTGCGGTATGCCAATTGTCGGCACTGGTGAGATTTTCTTTATTGAAAAAAAAACAGATTTTGAAGTTCCATTTAATCTGAAAAATAAAAGGATGTATTATGTATTTCTGTAAATTTTCACAATAAAATACATTTTGGTGTGAACTGCAAAAAAATATAAATTCATGTATTTCTAGGAGATGCACTATTGACCATTTTGTTGTTTTGTGTATACATATATGTATGCCGTGTCCCCCTCAAAAAATTATGTATGCCGTGTCAATATGGCTGGTTGCTGTCTGTATTGCATAGGACAATTGGGTGGGGATGGGGTAACTAAAGGTGGAATGTACAATGGTAAGGTTTTTATATGGCACAACAGATTTTGAGGAAATCAAACTTCATAAAGTTTGACCAACAAATAGTCAAATTATATGCATATTGAATGATACTTTGTATTTCATTGATTGAAATGTAAAGAAAAAAATTGTGGCATCGGCACAGCAAGGCACGCCTATTCTTCTAGTTGATGCTGATGAAGCTTTCTTTGCCTTCTTTTTTATAGGCTGACGATGGACAATGGTTTATACAGATCCAACAATCTGGTATGCCATTTTGTGCTAGCATCTTCTCTAATAACAAGGCTCTCAAGCTGTCTTCATGGCAACAAGGGGCCAAATGGTCAGAGGTGTTAGTTAAAATCAATTTGCATCTCCATCCAACCAGCGAACTACTTTGGAGCATTCCTCTAACAAATCTATTCTTTGGTAACAAACACACCGAAGAATGATCTCACTCACTAATAGGTGAATTATGATGAAAGAAGAGAGGAAGAAGGCCAACTGCGCACGGAGCACCTTCCCCTGCACCTGCAGTGATTACTGGATGTTATCTTCGATCCACTTGGATAGCCTGCGGATTTTGGTCATGACAGCGCTCTTTGAAAAGTAAGACTCTGCATTGACAAGCATCACAGCAGCATCATTTTGGACAGACTCCAGAGTTCTGTAGTAATCATTTTGCAGTCTTGCCCTGATCACCTCGATGGAAAACTGGACAGGAAACCTAAAATTGTGCAGACAAAAATCTTTTTAGAGGAATGTTACTCCCTCTGTAAACATGTAAGGCGTTTTAGGTCACTATACATTTGTTTACAGAGGGAGTACTTCATAGATATTCTAGATACTCATCCTACTAGCACATATACTCCGTGTTAAATAGTTTTCCAAACCAACAACCCTTCAAAGAGAGGTACTATGAAGGATTCAGTATAAAATAAACATGTATACAAATTATACAAGGTCTTCTGATATTCTAGATACTCATTCTACTAGCACACATGGACGAAAAAAGTAAATAATCACCTTGATTAAAAATATCATCAATTAAAAAAGAGAATGCATCGCCTTGTCTAAAACATTATCACCAAAATGTATTCTAACAGCTATGCCTCATCATTGAAATGGAAAATGGGCCATGTTGAGGCACAACCAGCATACCAAAGGCATTTCATTGACTTCAACGACGGAGATTGAATTAGCAAAATCTATGTTTCATGCATGCCACAAGATTTGTCAATCATAAGAAGGTAGTTTTGTAGAAGTGTCCACATTTTCTAAAAAGTACTCTATGGCACACCTAAAAATAATTGGAAAAAAATCTACTCTTTGTGTCCCATAAATCGTAAGTCTGGTAAACTCACACAAATATAGGCGTAAAGATAACCCCAACCAGAGTGGAGTGATTTTACAATACGTTTTTTTTTAGAAAAGGAGGTTAAACCCCCGGCCTCTACATCAGTCGATGCATGCAGCCATCTTTATTAATTATCCCACAAAGGTCTGACAAGAACATACATAAATTCACCCGAAGCCACCACTTGTGATTTTACAATGCGTACATGATACAATGTGTTATCCTTAAATTCTTTACCTTGTGATGATTATTTCACAGTAGTCATTATTCTTACTTGTGTTGCTAAATAATATTGGCAAATATAGAAATTTATCAGCACTGAATGCACTTATAAAGGAGTTACCTGTTTATGAAATCTGATGTTTGTGCAACAGTATCCAATTTCAGCACACCATAGTAGTCCTGAAGATCCATAATGAAATACCATCAGATCAACAAGAGAGTAATCAATGAGTGTAAAAAAATGAAGAATAGATTGACTTTACCTTGTTTTTGTGAGACCTTTTCTGTAAACTGGTCACCGCTGATAACAATTTATTCCTGATACTGGAACCAATATGCGGATGTTTCCATGGAACCCCATCAGCATCTTGGAGGTCCCAAGGGCTATGCACATGATCAGAACCATCAACCTTGTAATGTATGACATATTTATCCCATGGACTCTCAGAAAAATCCAGTGACTTAGGTATTATTGCCAACACCTCTCCCTCCAACGAACTTCCTCCATCCTCTCCATCATCCGCCCACCAAACTTTGCACTTATCTCTGATAGTCCAGGTCTGCACAATAGCATTTTCAAACCGTGTTCTTTCAACAAGAAAATCAGGGAAGTCAACCAACTCAAGCAATGTGACTATAAACTGTTTGCCAAACCCACTTGAAGTGTCATCAATGCATTTAAGTGCTAATTTACAGCAGCTTTCAGCAGACCCTTTATAAGTTGTATAACCAAGACCCTCAATTTTGCAAAGCTCTACATCTTTAAGGTCTTTGTTCTGATCCCTTTGGCAAATATCAGATAATCGCATTCTATTGAGATATTCTTCATGGCCCTGAATGGAACAAGCACAAAGAAAGTATGATAAGAACAACTTCATAAATACCATCATAGGAGCCACAATGGTCCGTTTGTTTGTAATTAATTTGTTTATTTTTTTAGTTTTTTGCTGGTAAAGTTGTTTGCACCGAAGTCATCCACATCCCAAAATTAAACTGAAATTAACATTACCTGTCGCAAGTACATAACCTCATCACCACATTGAGGAATATAACGGTGCATATCTTCACGCTCTAGCAACATCAACCAACAATCCAAGGACATTTGCTTCTTTTTCTCCAATGAATGTGTATCAGGAAAGTTGCAACCCTCGCTTTTGCTTGTAGTCTTTTTGAAACAGCACACAGGACAATTGCATCTTAGACAAATAACTTCCATCAAAGCCACCAAATGAAGATGAAAAGAACAGTACCAATTCTAACAGATAGAAAAACCAAAATAGAAACCAACACAGAAACCGCAACTAATCAATCAATCGACTCCTGGGTGATAACAGTTTGTGTTGCGTGGGGTAATTCAACTTGTTCAGATCAGAAAAAATTAGGAAATTAGTGATAAATATAAACATCAGGACTATATTTGGGCTATGTTGTCTGTCCTTCACAGATATAGAACATTTTATTTTTTGACAAAACCAAGATCTTACATAAAGTTGACAGATAATGAGATAGAGACACTGCTCGAGAACCCTACAGATTAGTCTGTCCTTTGTTTAGATAATGAATCAAGAAGTCTGAACAAGTTTGATGCTCCCAGTATTCACAATCTAACCAGTGCTAAGATTTGACAAATCTTATGAGACCAACCCCATATATGATGCATCATCGCTTGAAATTAATCTTTTTTTGCAGGGACCCCTCCAAACTAATCCATTGATTGTAAATACAAAAACTAAAATAAAACCTAACAAATACATTCAAGACCACCCACTACACATATGGTGGACTCTACAAGAGACTGAGACCAACAGATGTATTATAATTTAGAATATTGTCACTTAAATTTCATCTTTGACCAACAAAGTGTCGACAATTTGTAAATCACACGAGGGACCAGCCAGAAACGAGTTTGGGGCAATGTTAAGTGCTGAATAGGAGCATGGAGATTTTCAGATGTTATAATCATAGAAGGCTCATCATGGCCACGATTCTCGTGTACAAGGTTAAGCAATCAGTGAGTCCAGCAGCAATTGTTGGATCAACACGGATGACAAAAAGAGAAAGAAACGGACTCTTGTAAGGAACCTGACAGTTAGATCTACTAAATTTCTAGAAAGATGGGACTGCAAAATTGGTTAGCAGCAAACTAACCAATAGAATCAACTAGATCTTGAGGAAGTTAGTAACACGAACGCTGGATCTGGGACGCATCAAGCAACAATGGAGCAGGGAGTGAGAAAAGGCAAGTGAGAGGAAGACTCACCATGCACTGTTCAAGATGCATCTCGTTGGTAAGCTTCCTGCGCTTTTGACTAGTCTCCTGTTACAGAACAGACTCTGGTCTAAGCACTCCAAACAAGCAAATCATTCTATATAGAGATATCAGATATCATGGAAAGTAAATGTAATTCCTAACTCTATTACTGGGTTGTGTTTCCAGCAGCACAAGACTCATGTGCGGCCTATCGAGAATCATGATGCTTACATGGTTATACCTTCTGAGCAAGAAAGTTATACAGAGGTGCACAGGGAAATACATGATTCTAGACCGATGAAAAAAACTAGACTATTCGCCTATGCATATCAGTAAAAGCCCATGATCACACATCATGAGGTGATCAATTAAACTGTGAGTAGTGAATTTGGATAAACAATGCATTTAGTTATTGCTGCAATTGATCAAGGAGGTTTACTTATAAACACAACATTGCACATTGACTATATATGTACGCATGGCAGGGCACAAGGCAGGGTCAATAAACATACACTACGGAAAGGAAACCAGGGTTTAGTATGTGCTGGCCATATACATGTAAATGAAATACTTACATTTGATACAGAAGAGGCGCATTTGCACTTCAGACTCTTAGGTTGGCCACTTTTGAGTTTTTGTATTTCATCGTTCTTCTCATTAACCAAGGATTGCATTTCCAGCAGCTTACCCTCAAGAACCAGTACCCTTGTTTTTGCATTAGCAGCCTCTGCTCTCAATCTGTCAATCTCAGCATCCTTATTTCGGGCTGCCACCTGCAGCTCCTCTACATTCTGCTGAACCTTTTGGGCTGCTTCAGTAGCTTGAGCTGCCTCCATTTCTTTCATCTTAAGGAGCGCCGTGTTGTCCTTGTCCATTGTCCTCAATTGGTTCCACAGGAAATTCTGCACTGCAAGTAATTCAGAAACTTCCCTATCCATTTTTGAGCTCATTGTCCCTTAAACTTGCTTCAGTTTATTTAGTTCTGCTCTCAAGTCTCTTGTGGTGTCCTCATGATCCTCGTTGTTCTGACTGAACTGTTGGTCATTTCTGGAGCCCCCCTATTGTATCTAGCATTTATAACAAAGCATGTGTGGATGCGAAACAAATGGTTAAGAAAATGACCACTATCATGCACGAGCTGGACTGAATGAATGATTTTCAGTTCCGAAACTGGTGTTAAGTACCTCTGGATCAGAGCTACCGGCATAAATAATCCCTTCGCGGGCTTTGGAATCCACGAAGTCATTTTCTTGAAGTTCTACATTGAACACAAACACAATGGTAGTATGAATAGCAAATAAAAATTCTACCAAAAATCATCAAGGAGAAAAATGGTGCAAAGTTTTCCACCCAAATTTATTCACGGGGAGGGGAAGACATAGATCCCCTTTTCTGCCGAAATATCCGCAGAAGAAGAGGAGGGATTACTTACCGGCGAGCCTGGGATTGGCACCGGGAGGCAGCTCCGTGTAGGCCGCCTTCCACCTCCTCCTGCTCGCCTCCGCCTTCCCGCGGCAACACAATAGCCAGCATCAGGCATCAGACAAGGAGCAATGCCAGGTAAATATAAATGGAAACCCTAGGTAGGAACGAGGTCGTGGGTCACCTGGAGGAGGCGGGCATGGAGGGAGTTCTCGCGGGCTTCCGACGACTCCTGGCGGGTCCTGCTGCGCGCGCGGTCGGCAGCGAGCTCCTCGACCCGGTCGAAGATGCGCGGCCACTCGTCGGCGCTCCCGCCCTCCGGCGAGGCCGCGCCCGAGCCTCCGCCGCTCATGGGGACGGCAGTTGGGTTTTTTCGTCGGTCGCTCCGGTGAGCTAGCAGTCAGCGACCCTAGAGCTGAGTAGGGCAGAGGAGCTCAATGCAATGCGTGCTGACGGGAAGCTAGCGGAGCGGGGGGTCTGATGGTGTGGTGCGCGTGAGCGGATTTGGGTTTGTCGGACACAGGAGAAGCAAGCTCATCCATCCATGGCGATGGCGGGCTGGCGGCGGGAGCGAGAGGAGGGTGGCGGAGTGGCGCGAGGAGTTGGGAGGAGAAGATTCTGACTTGCTTGAACTCTTTGACCGTCGCTCTCCCCATCAGAGACGTGGCGGAGTGGCGGAGTGGCGTCAGGTTAGAGCATCTCCAGCCGTTGGCCCTTCAGAGACGTCTAAAATCTCCGCCTGGTGGTGAGCCGTCGCAAAAAATCGGTCTGAGGGTGAGTTGGTCCCCAGCCGCCGGCCCCAGGGCCGCCCCCAGGCGCGTTCAAAAAATAAAAGTATGTAGGAAATTTCGGCAAAGTCTTGCGAAGTTCGGCTAAACACGACAAATTTCTTTCAACTTAGGCATATATTTCGACAAAGTTCGCGGATTTTCGTTACATAGCAAATATATAAACTAATCTAAAAAAGAAACTGACTGAACGCTGAGTAGTCGTCGTCGTCGCTGCCATCGTCATCGTCGGCCTTCTCCTCCTTGACGCAGGCGCCCCTGCTGGACCCGGCGTCCCCAAGGCGGACTAGCAGCGGCGGCGGCGCGTCATCGTCGTCGTTGTCGTCGATGGTGACGACGACTCCTTCGTCGCGGCCCCGGCGGCGCTCCGCGAAGCGCCGCAAGGCAGCGCACTGGCGCTCCCTCACCATCTTCAGGGAGTCCTGGCGTGCCCATTCAAGAGCCGCGTCGTCGTCGAGCTCGACCTCGCCTTGCTCCGTCTTCACGGCGGGGAGACTCGGCACCGCCTTCACCGGCGCGAGCCCTGGCTTCGTCTTTGGATTGACGAAGCGCGGAGGAGGAGCCGACGAGGAGGCGCGTCGGCCGCCCTCGTCGATGACGATGCCGGCGCTGCGAGTGCGTCGGCCGAGCGGCGTCTCCGCCGCGGGCTCGGCCTTGACGCCGAGCAGCGCCGGAGTGCCGGAGGAGTGCGAGGAAGAGCGCGAGGAGGAAGAAGAGGAAGAGACGAACCTCCTTGGCGCCCATGGCCCGTCGCGTCGGCGGTGCGCCGCGGCGGCCGACCTCGCCGAGGGGGTATGCCAATGGCGGGTTGTTGCCACCCTCGAGGTGCGTCAGTGATGTCTACTACACAACCTTCTTCTTGTAGACGTTGTTGGTTCTCCAAGTGCAGAGGTTTGTAGGACAGTAGCAAATTTCCCTCAAGTGGATGACCTAAGGTTTATCAATCCGTAGGAGGCGTAGGATGAAGATGGTCTCTCTCAAGCAACCCTGCAACCAAATAACAAAGAGTCTCTTGTGTCCCCAACACACCCAATACAATGGTAAATTATATAGGTGAACTAGTTCGGCGAAGAGATGGTGATACAAGTGGTATATGGATAGTAGATAATAGTTTTTGTAATCTGAAAATATAAAAACAGCAAGGTAGCAAGTGATAACAGTGAGCGTAAACGGTATTGCAATGCGTGGAAATAAGGCCTAGGGTTCATACTTTCGCTAGTCTAAGTTCCCTCAACAATGATAACATAATTGGATCACATAACTATCCCTCAACATGCAACAAAGAGTCAGTCCAAAGTCACTAATAGCGTAGAACGAACGAAGAGATTATGGTAGGGTACGAAACCACCTCAAAGTTATTCTTTCCAATCAATCCATTGGGCTATTCCTATAAGTGTCACAAACAGCCCTAGAGTTCGTACTAGAATAACACCTTAAGACACAAATCAACCAAAACCCTAATGTCACCTAGATACTCCAATGTCACCTCAAGTATCCGTGGGTATGATTATACGATATGCATCACACAATCTCAGATTCATCTATTCAACCAACACATAGAACCTCAAAGAGTGCCCCGAAGTTTCTACCGAAGAATCACAACGAAAACGTGTGCCAACCCCTATGCATAGGTTCATGGGCGGAACCTACAAGTTGATCACCAAAACATACATCAAGTGAATCACGTGATATCCCATTGTCACCACAGATATGCACGGCAAGACATACATCAAGTGTTCTCAAATCTTTAAAGACTCAATCCGATAAGATAACTTCAAAGGGGAAACTCAATTCATTACAAGAGAGTAGAGGGGGGAGAAAACATCATAGGATCCAAATATAATAGCAAAGCTCGCGATACATCAAGATCGTATCACCTCAAGAACACGAGAGAGAGAGAGGGAGAGAGATCAAACACATAGCTACTGGTACATACCCGCAGCCCCGAGGGAGAACTACTCCCTCCTCGTCATGGAGAGCACCGGGATGATGAAGATGGACACCGGAGAGGGATTGCCCCCTCCGACAGGGTGTCGGAACAGGTCTAGATTGGATTTCGGTGGCTACGGAGGCTTCTGGCGGCGGAACTTCCGATCTATTGTGTCCTCCAATGTTTTTAGGGTATATGGAGATATATAGGCGGAAGAAGTACGTCAGGGGGCCATGAGGGGCTCACGAGGGTGGAGGGCGCGCCCAGGGGGGTGGGCGCGCCCCCCTGCCTCGTGGCCTCCTCGTAGAGCCCCCGGCGTGCACTCCAAGTCTTCTGGGCTTCTTTCCTTCCAAAAATGAGTTCCGTGAAGTTTCAGGTCAATTGGACTCCGTTTGATTTTCCTTTTCTTCGAAACCCTAAAACAGGGTAAAAACAGAAACTGACACTGGGCTCTGGGTTAATAGGTTAGTCCCAAAAATGATATAAAAGTGTATAATAAAGCCCATAAACATTCAAAACAGTAGATAATATAGCATGGAGCAATCAAAAATTATAGATATGTTGGAGACGTATCAAGCATCCCCAAGCTTAATTCCTGCTCGTCCTCGAGTAGGTAAATGATAAAAATAGAATTTTTGATGCGAAGTGCTACTTGGCATAATTTCAATGTAATTCTTCTTAATTGTGGTATGAATATTCAGATCCGAAAGATTCAAGACAAAAGTTTAATATTGACATAAAGAATAATAATACTTCAAGCAAACCAACAAAGTAATTATGTTTTTTTAAAGTAATATGGCCAAAGAAAGTTCATCCCTACAAAATCATATAGTTTAGTCATGCTCCATTTTCGTCACACAAGAATGCTCTCATCATGCACAACCCCGATGACAAGACAAGCAATTGTTTCATACCTTAATAATTTCAAACTCACAAACTTTCACGCAATACATGAGCATGAGCCATGGATATAGCACTATGGGTGGAATAGAATATAATGATGGAGGTTATGTGGAGAATACAAAAAGGAGAAAGTCTCACATCAACGAGGCTAATCAATGGGCTATGGAGATGCCCATCGATTGATGTTAATGCAAGGAGTAGGGATTGCCATGCAACGGATGCACTAGAGCTATAAATGTATGAAAGCTCAACAAAAAACTAGGTGGGTGTGCATCCAACTTGCTTGCTCACGAAGACCTAGGGCACTTGAGGAGGCCCATTGTTGGAATATACAAGCCAAGTTCTATAATGAAAATTTCCACTAGTATATGAAAGTGATAACTCAAGAAACTCTCTATATGAAGAACATGGTGCTACTTTGAAGCACAAGTGTGGAGAAAGGATAGTAGCATTGCCCCTTTTTATTTACTAGCAAATATGCCCGTGCGTTGCAATGGGAGACAAAAAATCATGGCTAACCAAATAAGTATGACTCAATATCCTGACACATGAGCGTACTCTATTTTAACACTGTGGCTCACCATGTTGCTATTTTTTTTCTCACCCTACCCGATGGTAGTTGCGATGTCCACGTGATCACAATGCATTCGACGTGGTAAATCCCAAGCCTATGAGTTTGCCAGTACATGCCACATTTGTCATTATGTTGCGCAAGGGAACGTTTAAAACTTTAAAAACAAATCTCATTAACTACGTACTACTCCCAACACCAAGACATATAAAGACTTTCAAAAAACTAATCGAATCCTAAACATAAAATACTTTTGAATCAGTGAACAGTTTTTCGAATCGACAAACATGTTTTTTAAAAAAACTTAAAAAAGTAATGAACATTACTTTTGTTTACAAACTTTTTAAATGTATGAAACGGATTCAAATTCATTAACATTTTTTGACTCAACAAACATTTTTTGAATCGATGATTTTTTTTAAATTGGTGAACAAATTTTAAAAATCATTTTTTTGTGAACATTTTTAAAATGTTATGGTCATTTTTTTTCAGATTTCCGAATATGTTTTGACTACATGATCATTTTTTCAAAATCATGCACTTCATTTTATTTCCCGACCATTTTTCCAAATTGTGATTTTTTTTATAATATTGCGAACAATTTTGCAAAACGACCAACATTTTTTGAATCTGCAATTTTTTTATGATTTTCTAAACATTTTTGAATTCACATATATTGTATGATTTCTCAAACATTTTGTTTGAAAACTCGTAACTTTAGAATATTAGATCCCGAATTAATTTAAAGAAGAAAGAAAACAGAAAAAACAAAAAAGTAAAATCAGAAGAAACAAGGGAGTAAAGCCCCGCACATGGGCCGGCCCATGAATGCATAGATGGGTCATGCGTGAGAAAAGAAAGATAAAAAATTGTTGACGCTGGGGATCGAACCTGAGTCTCGTCGCTAGAGGAGCAATAGGCCAACTACCCTGCTACTCATCGTTCATTTACTACTGCTCGTCTCGCAGCTATAAAACAGCGTGGGAGGCGGCGATTTTTAGTCCGAAAAACGAATCGTTTTCCACTTATGGGTGGCATTGGTGGGTAATTTTTACCAACATGGAGGGTAATTTTAACGACGGACGACCAGAAGCGATAGCCGCTTTATTAGTAGGTTAAGATGTTGCGCAAGGGAACATTTAAAACTTTAAAAACAAATCTCATTAACTACGTACTACTCCCAACGCCAAGACTTATAAAGACTTTCAAAAAACTAATCGAATCCTAAACATAAAATACTTTTGAATCAGTGAACAGTTTTTCGAATTGACAAACATGTTTTTTGAAATTTTTTATTTTCTTAAAAAAGTAATGAACATTACTTTTGTTTACAAACTTTTTAAATGTATGAAATGGTTTCAAATTCATTAACATTTTTTGACTCAACAAACATTTTTTCAATCGATGATTTTTTTAAAATTGGGGAACAAATTTTAAAAATCATTTTTTGTGAACATTTTCTAAAATGTTATGGCCATTTTTTCAGATTTCCGAATATGTTTTGACTACATGATCATTTTTTCAAAATCATGCACTTGATTTTATTTCCCGACCATTTTTCCAAATTGTGTTTTTTTATAATATTGCGAACAATTTTGCAAAACGACCAACATTTTTTGAATATGCAATTTTCTTATGATTTTCTAAACATTTTTGAATTCACATATATTGTATGATTTCTCAAACATTTTGTTTGAAAACTCGTAACTTTAGAATATTAGATCCCGAATTAATTTAAATAAGAAAGAAAACAGAAAAAACAAAAAAGTAAAATCGGAAGAAACAGGGGAGTAAAGCCCCGCACATGGGCCGGCCCATGAATGCATAGATGGGTCATGCGTGAGAAAAGAAAGATAAAAAATTGTTGATGCTGGGGATCGAACCAGAGTCTCGTCGCTAGAGGAGCAATAGGCCAACCACCCTGCTACTCATCGCTCCTTAACTACTGCTCGTCTCGTAGCTATAAAACAGCGTGGGAGGCGGCGATTTTTAGTCCAAAAAACGAATCGTTTTCCACTTACGGGTGGCATTGGTGGGTAATTTTTACCAACATAAAGGGTAATTTTAATGACGGACGACCAGAAGCGATAGCCGCTTTATTAGTAGGTAAAGATTTTCTCTTTTTTTGGGCCTTCTTTTTTTTTGGCCTTTCTCTTTTTTTGGGACAATGCTCTATTGAATGATGATCATCACACTTCTATTTATTTACAACTCAATGATTACAACTCGATACTAGAACAAAGTATGACTCTATATGGATGCCTCCGGCGGTGTACCGGGATATGCAATGAATCAAGGGGGACAAGTATGAAAAAATTATGAACGGTGGCTTTGCCACAAATACTATGTCAACTACATGATCATGCTAAGCAATATGACAATGATGAATGTGTCATGATAAACTGGATGGTGGAAAGTTGCATGGAAATATATCTCGGAATGGCTATGGAAATGCCATAATAGGTAGGTATGGTGGCTGTTTTGAGGAAGATATAAGGAGGTTTATGTGTGAAAAAGCGTATCACATCATGGGGTTTGGATGCACCGGCGAAGTTTGCACCAACTCTCGATGTGAGAAAGGGCAATGCACGGTACCGTAGAGGCTAGCAATGATGGAAGTGTGAGAGTGCGTATAATTCATGGACTCAACATTAGTCATAAAGAATTCATATACTTATTGCAAAAATCTACAAGCCATCAAAAACCAAAGTATTACGCGCATACTCCTAGGGGGATAGATTGGTAGGAAAAGACCATCGCTCGTCCCCGACCGCTACTCATAAGGAGGACAATCAAATAACACCTCATGTTTCAAATTTGTTGCATAACGTTTACCATACGTGCATGCTACGGGACTTCCAAACTTTAACTCAAGCACTTCTCAAATTCACAATTACTCTACTAGCATGGCTTTGATATTACTACCTCCATATCTCAAAACAATTATCAAGCATCCAACTTTTTTTAGTATTCAACACACTCTATATGAAAGTTTTTACTATTCTTGGATGCCTAGCATGTTATGATTTTAAGCAAATTACCATGCTATTAAGACTCTCAAAATAATCTAAGTGAAGCATGAGAGTTCATCTATTTCTTCAAAATAAAACTACCACCATGCTCTAAAATATATAAGTGAAGCACTAGAACAATCGACAAACTACTCCGAAAGATATAAGTGAAGATCAATGAGTAGTGGAATAATTATGCAACTATGTGAAGACTCTCTAACATTTAATAATATCAGATCTTGGTATTCTATTCAAACAGCAAGCAAAGAAAAATAAAATGACATCTAAGAATAGCAAACATCATGTGAACAAGCAAAAACTTAGGATCAACCGATACTAACCGATAGTTGTTGAAGAAGAAAGGTGGGATGCCATCTGGGCCATCCCCAAGCTTAGATGCTTGAGACTTCTTGAAATATTATATTGGGGTGCCTTGGGCATCCCAAGCTTGAGCTTTTGTGTCTCCTTAATTCCTCTCATATCACAGTCTCCCTAAATCTCAAAAGCTTCATCCACACAAAACTCAACAAGGACTCGTGAGATAAGTTAGTATAAACCATTGCCAAAACCTTATCATACTCTACTGTAGCAAATAACTAAAATTATTATTCAACATTTCATACTAAATGCCTCTGCATATTTAATATTCCTATCCTCAAATAGAATCATTAAAGAAGCAAACATATGCAAACAATGCAAACATAACAGCAATCTGCCTAAACAGGACAGTCTGTAAAGAATGCAGCAACATCCATACTTACCTAGCTCCAAAAATTATGAAATAAAATTCCCACTGTAGTAAATTTATCAGAGCTTAATATGCAAAAGGTTTCAACATTTTATCACATTCTGACTTTTCTAGGGAATTATTGCAACAGCGGTAAACTTTCTGTTTTCAAACAGCAACATGTGGACTTCTAAAATAGGCATAGTAAAGGCTATCAATGCCACTTTTATTGAAATAAAAGATGAAAAATATGGTTCTAAATAACAGCAAGCAAATCCTAACAAAATAAATTGACGCTCCAAGCAAAACACATATCATGTGGTGAATAAAAATATAGCTCCAAGTAAAGTTACCGATGAACGAAGACGAAAGAGGGGATGCCTTCCGGGGCATCCCCAAGCTTAGGCTCTTGGCTATCCTTGAATATTACCTTGGGGTGACTTGGGAATCCCCAAGCTTAGGCTCTTTCCACTCCTTATTCCATAGTCCATCGAATCCTTACCCAAAACTTAACAGAAAACTCGTAAGCTCCGTTAGTATAAGAAAATAAATCACCACTCCAAGGTACTGTAATGAAATCATTCTTTATTTATATTTGTGTTAAACCTACTATATTCTAACTTCTCTATGGTTTATAAACTATTTTACTAGCCATAGATTCATCAAAATAAGTAAACAACACACAAAAAACAGAATCTGTCAAAGACAGAACAGTGTGTAGTAATCTGGATCAAACGTGTACTTATGGAACTCATAAAATTCTCAAATAAATTGCATGAGCTGAGGAATTTATCTATTAATCATCTGCAAAAAGAATTAACTAAATATCACTCTCCAAATAAAAATGTCAGCAATTCTCGTGAGCGCTAAAGTTTCTGTTTTTTTTACAGCATGATCAACAAGACTTTCCCAAAGTCTTCCCAAAGGTTCTACTTGGCACAAACACTAATTAAAAGCATAAAACCACATCTAAGCAGAGTCTAGATGAATTATTTATTACTAAACAGGAGAAAAAAGCAAGGAACAAAAATAATATTGGGTTGCCTCCCAACAAGCGCTATCGTTTAACGCCCCTAGCTAGGCATGATGATTTCAATGATGCTCACATAAAGGATAACAATTGTAACATAAAGAGAACATCATGAAGAATATGACTAGCACATTTAAGTCTAACATACTTCCTATGCATAGGGATTTTGTGAGCAAACAACTTGTGGGAAGAAGAATCAACTTGCATAGGAAGGTAAAACAAGCATAACTTCAAAACTTTAAGCACATAGAGAGGAAACTTGATATTATTGCAATTCCTACAAGCATATATTCCTCCCTCATAATTTTTAGTAGCATCATGAATGAATTTAACAATATAACCAGCACCTAAAGCCCTCCCTCATAATAATTTTTAGTAGATCATGAATGAATTTAACAATATAACCAGCACCTAAAGCATTCTTTTCATGATCTACAAGCATAGAAAATTTACTACTCTCCATATAAGCAAAATTCTTCTCATTCTGAATAGTGGGAGTATCATAAGAGACTCGAATACTATAAATTGTTTCCACATTAAAAGAGTAATGTTCAAAAAAGGGATAACCATAATCATGACAAGTTTTATAAATATAATCACTACTTTTTATAGCATAAGTATCATCACAATAATCATCATAAGTAGGAGGCATGCTATCATCATTATAAATTTGCATATCAAAACTTGGGAGACTAAAAATGTCATCTTCATTAATCATAGCTTCCCCAAGCTTGGGACAAACATTAATTGCAGCAAATACATTCTCAAAAACATCATATTCATCAAACATATCATCCCCAAGCTTGGGCCTTTTCATATCATAAGCATAATCACTCTAATCATTAATAGTATGGATAGCACCAATAGTATAGCAATTATCATATTCTTCCAAGCAAGTGCCAAAAATATTTTCAAGATCATAAGAAGTATCATTATCTTCCACAATTATATTTTCATGAGGCACAATAGTAATAGGAGCAACATTATTTGGGAGATATATATTTTTACCTCTCTTCCTTTTTCTTTTCTTCTTCTTCACCACATCATGTGTGGGTTCAATCCTCTTTTTGGAGCTCCTTATTAATGAGATTGGTTGAATAGGAGGCTCCTCCTTGTTACCTGATTCATCATAAGAAATAATAGGAGGATATTGGGAAGTCTCTTCCCTTTCATTAGTATTCTCTTCATCTTCTATTTGTTTTCTTTTCTTTATGTAGTTGGCAATATAAGGATTTTCAATGCAATTAACGGCACAATACATATAAATTTTCTCTAGATCAAAATGAAGAACTTTATCAAGGGAAAATTTTGGAATATCCTTAGTTATACGTTTAATTTCTTCATAACCCAAGAGCAAACTAAGTTCATTATGATGTGCAAGGGAAATCAAGTCATCACAATTTTTGGACACGATTAGATCATGAAACAATTTGCATCGGATAATTAAATGACCACGTTCATTACAAAGCTCACAAGTATGGCCAAGAAAACTTAAATTTTCAACACAATCATCTAGCTCTTCTTGCAACAATTTAGTTTCTAAGTACTTATGCTTCTTGCAATATCTATCTTCTCTATTTGGTGTGTATTTACAAACCCAATGCACTCCACAAAAATTGACATGTTTATAGGAGACATTTTCATCATAACTAGTGCAATCATCATTGGTGTCATGGATATTCAAAGAATTCGTACTAACAACATTGCAATCATGCTCATCATTCAAATATTTAGTTCCAAACATTCTAATGCATTCTTCTTCTAGCACTTGAGCACAATTTTCCTTTCCATCATACTCACGAAAGATATTAAAAAGATGAAGCGTATGAGGCAAACTTAATTCCATTTTTTGTAGTTTTCTTTTATAAACTAAACTAGTGCTAAAACAAGAAACTAAAAGACTCGATTGCAAGATCTAAAGATATACCTTCAAGCACTCCCCTCCCCGGCAATGGCGCCAGAAAAGAGCTTGATGTCTCCTACACAACCTTCTTCTTGTAGACGTTGTTGGGCCTCCAAGTGCAGAGGTTTGTAGGACAGTAGAAAATTTCCCTCAAGTGGATGACCTAAGGTTTATCAATCCGTAGGAGGCGTAGGATGAAGATGGTCTCTCTCAAGCAACCCTGCAACCAAATAACAAAGAGTCTCTTGTGTCCCCAACACACCCAATACAATGGTAAATTGTATAGGTGCACTAGTTCGGTGAAGAGATGGTGATACGTACAAGTGGTATATGGATAGTAGATAATAGTTTTTGTAATCTGAAAATATAAAAACAGCAAGGTAGCAAGTGATAACAGTGAGCGTAAACGGTATTGCAATGCGTGGAAATAAGGCCTAGGGTTCATACTTTCGCTAGTCTAAGTTCCCTCAACAATGATAACATAATTGGATCACATAACTATCCCTCAACATGCAACAAAGAGTCAGTCCAAAGTCACCAATAGCGTAGAACGAACGAAGAGATTATGGTAGGGTACGAAACCACCTCAAAGTTATTCTTTCCAATCAATCCATTGGGCTATTTCTATAAGTGTCACAAACAGCCCTAGAGTTCGTACTAGAATAACACCTTAAGACACAAATCAACCAAAACCCTAATGTCACCTAGATACTCCAATGTCACCTCAAGTATCCGTGGGTATGATTATACGATATGCATCACACAATCTCAGATTCATCTATTCAACCAACACATAGAACCTCAAAGAGTGCCCCGAAGTTTCTACTGGAGAATCACGACGAAAACGTGTGCCAACCCCTATGCATAGGTTCATGGGCGGTACCTGCAAGTTGATCACCAAAACATACATCAAGTGAATCACGTGATATCCCATTGTCACCACAGATATGCACGGCAAGACATACATCAAGTGTTCTCAAATCTTTAAAGACTCAATCCGATAAGATAACTTCAAAGGGGAAACTCAATTCATTACAAGAGAGTAGAGGGGGGAGAAAACATCATAGGATCCAAATATAATAGCAAAGCTCGCGATACATCAAGATCGTATCACCTCAAGAACACGAGAGAGAGAGGGAGAGAGATCAAACACATAGCTACTGGTACATACCCGCAGCCCCGAGGGAGAACTACTCCCTCCTCATCATGGAGAGCACCGGGATGATGAAGATGGACACCGGAGAGGGATTGCCCCCTCCGGCAGGGTGCCGAAACGGGTCTAGACTGGCTTTCGGTGGCTACGGAGGCTTCTGGCGGCGGAACTCCCGATCTATTGTGTCCTCCAATGTTTTTAGGGTATATGGAGATATATAGGCGGAAAAAGTACGTCAGGGGGGCCACGAGGGGCTCACGAGGGTGGAGGGCGCGCCCAGGGGGGTGGGCGCGCCCCCTGCCTCGTGGCCTCCTCGTAGAGCCCCCGATGTGCACTCCAAGTCTTCTGGGCTTCTTTCCTTCCAAAAATGAGTTCCGTGAAGTTTCAGGTCAATTGGACTCCGTTTGATTTTCGTTTTCTTCGAAACTCTAAAACAGGGTAAAAACAGAAACTGGCACTGGTCTCTGGGTTAATAGGTTAGTCCCAAAAATGATATAAAAGTGTATAATAAAGCCCATAAACATTCAAAACAGTAGATAATATAGCATGGAGCAATCAAAAATTATAGATACGTTGGAGAAGTATCAGTCAGCACGCCCTCGAGTGTGCGGCCGGGGACGCCCCACCACATGTGGCGCCCCTTACTGTTCTTCAGGCCGCCGACCACCGCCGCGCCGTTGGTGGACGCCAGCCGCTGCTGCTGATGGCATTGGAAGTACGCCGCCCAAGCCGCGTGGTTGTCGGCGGCGTACTGGGGGATGATACGTCTCCAACGTATCTATAATTTTTGATTGCTCCATGCTATATTATCTACTGTTTTGGACTATATTGGGCTTTATTTTCCACTTTTATATTATTTTTGGGACTAACCTATTAACCGGAGGCCCAGCCCAGAATTGCTGTTTTTTGCCTATTTCAGTGTTTCAAAGAAACGGAATATCAAACGGAGTCCAAACGGAATAAAACCTTCAGAAACGTGATTTTCTCACCGAACGTGATCCAGGAGACTTGGACCCTACTCCAAGGAACAGAAGAGGCGGTCACGAGGGTGGGGGGCGCCCCCCACCCAAGGGCGCACCCCTGCCTCGTGGGCCCCTCGGAGCTCCACCGACGTACTCCTTCCTCCTATATATACACACGTATCCCCAAATGATCATAACAGGAGCCAAAAAGCTAATTCCACCGCCGCAACTTTCTGTATCCATGAGATCCCATCTTGGGGCCTGTTCTAGAGCTCCGCCGGAGAGGGCCGTCATCACGGAGGGCTTCTACATCATCATAGCCTTTTCGATGAAATGTGAGTAGTTTACCTCAGACCTTCGGGTCCACAGTTAGTAGCTAGATGGCTTCTTCTCTCTCTTTGAATTTCAATACAAAGTTCTCCCCCTCTCTTGTGGAGATCTATTCAATGTAATCTTCTTTTTGCGGTGTGTTTGTTGAGACCGATGAATTGTGGGTTTATGATCAAGTCTATCTATGAATAATATTTGAATCTTCTCTGAATTATTTTATGTATGATTGGTTATCTTTGCAAGTCTCTTCGAATTATCCGTTTGGTTTGGCCAACTAGATTTGTAGTTCTTGCCATGGGAGAAGTGCTTAGCTTTGGGTTCGATCTTGCGGTGTCCTTTCCTAGTGACAGAAGGGGCAGCAAGGCACGTATTGCATCGTTGCCATCGAGGATAACAAGATGGGGTTTATTTCATATTGCATGGATTTATCTCTCTACATCATGTCATCTTGCTTAAAGCATTACTCTGTTTTTAACTTAATACTCTAGATGCATGCTGGATAGCGGTCGATGAGTGGAGTAATAGTAGTAGATGCAGAATCCTTTCGGTCTACTTGTCACGGGCGTGATGCCTATATACATGATCATGCCTAGATATTCTCAGAACTATGCTCAATTCTGTCAATTGCTCAACAGTAATTTGTTCACCCACCGTAGAATATTTATGCTCTTGAGAGAAGCCACTAGTGAAGCCTATGGCCCCCGGTTCTATTCTCATCATATAAATCTCCATCAATTTAATCTTGCTTTGCTTTTACTTTTACTTTGCATCTTTATACCAAAAATACCAAAAATATTATATCTATCAGATCTCACTCTCGTAAGTGACCGTGAAGGGATTGACAACCCTTAATCGCGTTGGTTGCGAGTAGCTATCGTTTTGTGCAGGTACGAGGGACTTGAGCGTAGCCTCCTACTGGATTGATACCTTGGTTCTCAAAAACTGAGGGAAATACTTACGCTACTCTGCTGCATCATCCCTTCCTCTTCGGGGAAATCCAACACAAGCTCAAGAGGTAGCAAGAAGAATTTCTGGCGCCGTTGCCGGGGAGTCTACGCAAAAAGTCAACATACCAAGTACCCATCACAATCCCTATCTCTCGCATTACATTATTTGCCATTTGCCTCTCATTTTCCTCTCCCCCACTTCACCCTTGCCATTTTATTCGCCCTCTCTCTCTCTATCCTCCCTCTCTATTTGCCTCTTTTGCCCGTTTGCTCTTGTTTGCTCGTGTGCTAGTTTGCTTGTTTGTCGCGATGGCTCAAGATACTACCAAATTGTGTGACTTCACCAATACCAATAATAATGATTTCCTTAGCACTCCGATTGCTTCTCTTGCTAATACCGAATCTTGTGAAATCAATACTGCTTTGTTGAATCTTGTTATGAAAGATCAATTCGTCGGCCTTCCTAGTGAAGATGCCGCTACTCATCTGAATAGCTTCGTTGATTTATGTGATATGCAAAAGAAAAGAGATGTCGATAATGATGTCGTTAAATTGAAGCTATTTCCTTTTTTGCTTAGAGATCGCTCTAAAGCTTGGTTTTCGTGTTTGCCTAAAAATAGTATTGATTCTTGGAACAAGTGCAAAGATGCTTTTATCTCTAAGTATTTCCCTCCCGCTAAGATCATCTCTCTTAGAAAAGATATTATGAATTTTAAGCAACTTGATCATGAACATGTTGCACAAGCTTGGGAGAGAATGAAATTAATGATACGTAATTGCCCTACTCATGGGTTGAATTTGTGGATGATTATACAAAAATTTTATGCCGGATTGAATTTTGCTTCTAGAAATCTTTTGGATTCGGCCGTGGGAGGCACTTTTATGGAAATCACTTTAGGAGATGCTACTAAACTCCTAGATAATATTATGGTTAATTATTCTCAATGGCATACTGAAAGAACTTCTAATAAAAAAGTGCATGCGATAGAAGAAATTAATGTGTTGAGTGGAAAGATGGATGAACTTATGAAATTATTTTCTACTAAGAGTGTTTCTTCTAATCCTAATGATATGCCTTTGTGTAGTTTGATTGAGAATAACAATGAATCTATGGATGTGAATTTTGTTGGTAGGATTAATTTTGGTAACAACGCTTATAGAGGGAATTTTAATCCTAGGCCATATCCTATTAATCCTTCTAATAATTATGGGAATTCCTACAATAACTCTTATGGAAATTATAATAAGATACCCTCTGATTTTGAATCTAATATTAAAGAATTTATTTCTTCGCAAAAGAATTTTAATGCTATGATTGAAGAAAAATTGCTTAAGATTGATGATTTGGCTAGGAACGTTGATAGAATTGCTCTTGATGTTGATTCTTTAAAGCTTAGATCTATTCCACCTAAGCATGATATCAATGAGTCTCTCAAAGCCATGAGAGTTTCAGTTGATGAGTGTAAGGAAAGAACCGCTAGGATGCGTGCTTCCAAAGATTCCTTTATTAAAGCGTGTTCTTCCAATTCCTATGAAAATCAAGATGAAGATCTAAAAGTTATTGATGTGTATCCTATTAAATCTTTGTTTTGTTATATGAATCTTGATGAAACTGATTATGATCTTCCTTTACCTAGAAGGCGTTCTAAAAATACGGAGTATTTAGATCTTTATGCTAAATTTGATGAAAGTGGGATTGAAAGAAATAAAAATCTAGATGTTGCTAAACCCACTATATTGGATTTCAAGGAATCTAATTATGAAAGTTGCTCTTTAATTGATTGTATTTCCTTGTTGCAATCCGTGCTAAATTCTCCACATGCTTATAGTCAAAAGAAAGCCTTCACCGAACATATTGTTGATGTCTTGATGCAATCTTATGAAGAAAAACTTGAGTTGAGAGTTTATATCCCTAGAAAACTCTATGATGAGTGGGAACCAACTATTAAAATTAAAATTAAAGATCATGAGTTTTATGCTTTGTGTGATTCGGGTGCTAGTGTCTCCACTATCCCCAAAACTTTGTGTGACTTGCTAGATTTCCGCGATTTTGATGATTGCTCTCTAAATTTGCATCTTGCGGATTCTACCATTAAGAAACCTATGGGAAGGATTAATGATTTTCTTATTATTGAAAATAGGAATTATGTGCCCGTAGATTTCATTGTTCTTGATATAGATTGTAATCCTTCTTGCCCTATTATTCTTGGTAGACCTTTCCTTAGAACGGTTGGTGCGATTATTGATATGAAGGAAGGGAATATTAGATTTCAATTTCCATTAAAAAAGGGCATGGAACACTTTCCAAGAAAGAAAATAAAATTACCATATGAAACTATCATGAGAGCCACTTATGGATTGCCTACCAAAGATGGCAATACCTAGATCTATTCTTGATTGTTATGCCTAGCTAGGGGCGTTAAACGATAGCGCTTGTTGGGAGGCAACCCAATTTTATTTTTATTCCTTGCTTTTTGCTCCTGTTTAGTAATAAATAAATTATCTAGCCTCTGTTTTGGTTGTGTTTTTTGTGTTTAATTAGTGTTTGTGCCAAGTAGAACTGTTGGGAAGACTTGGGGAAAGTCTTGTTGAACTTGCTGTAAAAAACAGAAACTTTAGCGGTCACGAGAACTGCTGCCATTTTTATTTGGAGAGTGCTATTTAGTTAATTCTTTTTGAAGATGATTAATAGATAAATTCCTAACGTCCAGAAATTTATTTTAGAATTTTTGGGGTTCCAGATATTGCGCTAGATACAGATTACTACAGACTGTTCTGTTTTTGACAGATTCTGTTTTTCGTGTGTTGTTTGCTTATTTTGATGAATCTATGGCTAGTAAAATAGTTTATAATCCATAGAGAAGTTGGAATACAGTAGGTTTAACACCAATATAAATAAAGAATGAGTTCATTACAGTACCTTGAAGTGGTCTTTTGTTTTCTTTCGCTAACGGAGCTCACGAGTTTTCTTCTTTAAGTTTTGTGTTGTGAAGTTTTCAAGTTTTGGGTAAGGATTTGATGGATTATGGAACAAGGAGTGGAAAGAGCCTAAGCTTGGGGATGCCCATGGCACCCCCAAGATAATCGAAGGACACATAAAAGCCAAAGCTTGGGGATGCCCCGGAAGGCATCCCCTCTTTCGTCTACTTCTATCGGTAACTTTACTTGGAGCTATATTTTTATTCACCAACATGATATGTGTTTTGCTTGGAGCGTCTTGTATTATTTGTGTCTTTGTTTGTTAGTATGCCACAATCATCCTTGCTGAACACACCTTTTGAGAGAGCCATACATGAATTAGAATTTGATAGAATACTCTATGTGCTTCACTTATATCTTTTGAGCTAAGTAGTTTTGCTCTATGTGCTTCACTTATATCTTTTGAGCTATGTAATTTTTCTCTATGTGCTTCACTTAGATCTTTTAGAGCACGGCGGTGGATTTGTTTTAAAGAAACTATTGATCTCTCATGCTTCACTTAAATTATTTTGAGAGTCTCCTAATAGCATGGTAATTTGCTTAATAATAATATGCTTGGTATTCAAGATTTGTGAAACTTTCTTTTGAGTGTGTTGAATACTAAGAAAAGATTGAAGCATGATAATTGTTTTGAGATATGGAGGTGATAATATTAAAGTCATGCTAGTTGAGTAGTTGTGAATTTAAAGAATACTTGTGCTGAAGCTTGTGATTCCCGTAGCATGCACGTATGGTGAACCGTTATGTGATGAAGTCGGAGCATGATTTATTTATTGATTGTCTTCCTTATGAGTGGCAGTCGGGGACGAACGATGGCGTTTTCCTACCAATCTATCCCCCTAGGAGCATGCGCGTAATACTTTGCTTTGATAACTTCTAGATTTTTGCAATAAGTATATGAGTTCTTTATGACTAATGTTGAGCCCATGGATTATACGCACTCTCACCCTTCCACCTTTGCTAGCCTCTCTAATACCGCGCAACTGTCGCCTGTATCATACACCCACCATATACCTTCCTCAAAACAGCCACCATACCTACCTATTATGGCATTTCCATAGCCATTCCGAGATATATTGCCATGCAACTTTCCACCGTTCCGTTCATGACACACTCCATCATTGTCATATTGCATATCCAGGTACACCGCCGGAGGCATTCATATAGAGTCATATTTTGTTCTAAGTATCGAGTTGTAATTGTTGAGTTCTAAGAAAAATAAAAGTGTGATGATCATCATTATTAGAGCATTGTCCCAGTGAGGAAAGGATGATGGAGACTATGATTCCCCCACAAGTCGGGATGAGACTCCGGACGAAAAATAAAAATAAAAAAATAGAAAGAAAGGCCATAAAAAAGGAGAAGGCCCAAAAAAAGAAAGAGAAAGGCCATAAAAAAGAGAAAGGCCATAAAAATGAGAGAAAAAGAGAGAAGGGACAATGTTACTATCCTTTTACCACACTTGTGCTTCAAAGTAGCACCATGATCTTCATAGTAGAGAGTCTCTCATGTTATCACTTTCATATACTAGTGGGAATCTTTCATTATAGAACTTGGCTTGTATATTCCAATGATGGGCTTCCTCAAATTGCCCTAGGTCTTCATGAGCAAGCAAGTTGGATGCACACCCACTTAGTTTCTTTTTGAGCCTTCATATACTTATAGCTCTAGTGCATCCGTTGCATGGCAATCCCTACTCACTCACATTGATATATATTGATGGGCATCTCCATAGCCCGTTGATACGCCTAGTTCATGTGAGACTATCTTCTCCCTTTTTGTCTTCTCCACAACCACCATTCTATTCCACCTATAGTGCTATGTCCATGGCTCACGATCATGTATTGCGTGAAGATTGAAAAAGTTTTGAAAAAGTTAGAGTATGAAACAATTGCTTGGCTTGTCATTGGGGTGGTGCATGATTTAAATATTTTGTGTGGTGAAGATAGAGCATAGCCAGATTATATGATCTTGTAGGGATAACTTTCTTTGGCCATGTTATTTTGAGAAGACATAATTGCTTTGTTAGTATGCTTGAAGTATTATTATTTTTATGTCAATATAAACTTTTGTCTTGAATCTTTCGAATCTGAATATTCATACCACAATTAAGAAGATTTGCATTGAAATTATGCCAAGTAGCACTCCGTATCAAAAATTCTCTTTTTATCATTTACCTACTCGAGGACGAGCAGGAATTAAGCTTGGGGATGCCTGATACGTCTCCAACGTATCTATAATATTTGATTGCTCCATGCTATATTATCTACTATTTTGGACTATATTGGGCTTTATTTTCCACTTTTATATTATTTTTGGGACTAACCTATTAACCGGAGGCCCAGCCCAGAATTGCTGTTTTTTGCCTATTTCAGTGTTTCGAAGAAAAGGAGTCCAAACGGAATAAAACCTTCGGAAACGTGATTTTCACACCGAACGTGATCCAGGAGACTTGGACCCTAATCCAAGGAACAAAAGAGGCGGTCACGAGGGTGGGGGGCGCCCCCCCAGGGCGCGCCCCTGCCTCGTGGGCCCCTCGGAGCTCCACCGACGTACTCCTTCCTCCTATATATACACACGTATCCCCAAACGATCATAACAGGAGCCAAAAACCTAATTCCACCGCCGCAACTTTCTGTATCCATGAGATCCCATCTTGGGGCCTGTTCCGGAGCTCCGCCGGAGAGGGCCGTCATCACGGAGGGCTTCTACATCATCATAGCCTTTCCGATGAAGTGTGAGTAGTTTACCTCAGACCTTCGGGTCCATAGTTAGTAGCTAGATGGCTTCTTCTCTCTCTTTGAATCTCAATACAAAGTTCTCCCCCTCTCTTGTGGAGATCTATTCGATGTAATCTTCTTTTTGCGGTGTGTTTGTTGAGACCGATGAATTGTGTGTTTATGATCAAGTCTATCCATGAATAACATTTGAATCTTCTCTGAATTCTTTTATGTATGATTGGTTATCTTTGCAAGTCTCTTCGAATTATCCGTTTGGTTTGGCCAACTAGATTGGTAGTTCTTGCCATGGGAGAAGTGCTTAGCTTTGGGTTCGATCTTGCGGTGTCCTTTCCCAGTGACAGAAGGGGCAGCAAGGCACGTATTGCATCGTTGCCATCGAGGATAACAAGATGGGGTTTATTTCATATTGCATGAATTTATCTCTCTACATCATGTCATCTTGCTTAAAGCGTTACTCTGTTTTTAACTTAATACTCTAGATGCATGCTGGATAGCGGTCGATGAGTGGAGTAATAGTAGTAGATGCAGAATCGTTTCGGTCTACTTGTCACGGACATGATGCCTATATACATGATCATGCCTAGATATTCTCATAACCATGCTCAATTCTGTCAATTGCTCAACAGTAATTTGTTCACCCACCGTAGAATACTTATGCTCTTGAGAGAAGCCACTAGTGAAACCTATGGCCCGCGGGTCTATTCTCATGATATAAATCTCCATCAATTTAATCTTGCTTTGCTTTTTACTTTGCTTTTACTTTTACTTTGCATCTTTATACCAAAAATACCAAAAATATTATATCTATCAGATCTCACTCTCGTAAGTGACCGTGAAGGGATTGACAACCCCTAATCGCGTTGGTTGCGAGTAGCTATCATTTTGTGCAGGTACGAGGGACTTGAGCGTAGCCTCCTACTGGATTGATACCTTGGTTCTCAAAAACTGAGGGAAATACTTACGCTACTCTGTTGCATCATCCCTTCCTCTTCGGGGAAATCCAACGCAAGCTTAAGAGGTAGCAGGGGAGGGAGAGCTGGGCGTCGGTGAGGGAGGCGTGCACGACCTCGACCTCGTTGCTGAAGTAGGAAGGTTTAGCCACGGCGTCGGGCAACGGGGGAATGGACACTCCCCCGTTGCTGGAGGATCGGCATTCTTAACTTTTGAGGACATCTTGTAGGCTAAAACTTGGTTGGCCATAACAATGGATCCAATATGCGGCACCGAGCAAAAGGGGAACAAGTATCAGAACAAGATTTGGAAGGAGTATCACGAACAAAAGGAATATGTGGAGCTGCATCCTATCATCACCAACCACGATGTGCCATCTCTCCAACATCGATGGAGGATCATTCAAGGGGAAATGAACAAGTATGTCTGGTACAACTCACAAGTGACCAACTGCCCTTAAATTGGGATGGAGTGGCAACTCACGTAAGCTCAATTGCTTCATCTTATCATCATTTGCATATGCTTCTTGTGTTTGCATTCTCGTGATCATACATATGTTGTTTACTAGACGGCGGTGGTGGACACTTTGTATCATGAAACAGAGAAGAAACCATTTCCTTTTAGCCATTGTTGGATCATATTGAATGTCAAAGTCAAAGTGGACACAACTTGTGGCCGATCTCAAGTTCGGCAAGAAGAGAAATGATGACTCAAGTTCCCACCAATCAAATGGGTTGGACGATGAAAAGGACGATATTATCGTCGAGAATGGAAAAGCCACCGTGCGGAAGGATAACCGACGAGTCATGGGAAACAAGCGGGAGAAGGCAAGGGCCTCCTGCGACGTCGCGGCTACGAAAATGCCCTCCACATGGACATGCATTTTATCGGCAAGGGAGAACAAGAAAGAGGAGAGGTACAAGCTCATGTTGGATGCGCAAAAAGGAAATGATGGATTGGGACCGAAAGAGGGCGGAGGAGAAGCTGGAAATTGAAAGGGAGAAGATCGAGTTGGAGAAGCAAAAGGTGGTGATCAAATGGGAGCTTGAGAAGCCCAAGAGATTTGGAGAGAATTGAGGTTGAGAAGGAGAGGTTGCGATTCGCACGGGACGCATAGGATGCGAAGATCATGTTGGTGGAGAAAACCCTCTTGGATGAAAATACAAAGAAGTATCTTGCCAAAAATAAGGAGATCAACGACCGTAGGGAGTATGAGGCGGCGAGGGCAGCAGCAAGAACAATGGAGCGTACGACAAGAATGCAGGCGGAGCATACCGCCCGGATGCAGGCGGAGCAGGACGCAAGGATGGCCTTGGAGTAGACGGCATGGATGGCGTCCCGCAAGTGATCCTGTCAGCCGGTGAGGCATCTGGCGCGCTCGGACATTGATTTCATTTTGGCATGTCAGGATTGTTGTTGAATTATGATTTGCTTTGCTTTGTTTTGAACCATTGATTCAAACATTTGTATCATATGATTGATGTGTATGGATTAAAGGCTCCGCTTTGAGATGTGTGAATGTGCGGTAGTCCATATAAGGCGACATTCGGCGCTGTTCGCGGACGTGCCATACAGGGGGCGGATTTGCAAAGTCCGGCCTTAGATGCTCTAAGGCTTTAAGCTGCTGTTTTTTGAGAAGAAGAAGACTAAATCAGTGCAGCCTGGCCCATTTTTTAACTCGCTTAAAACTCTAGCCAAACAAAACCCCTCTTTTGCAGCGTCTCTTCACTTTTCCCTGTTTCTTCCCAAACCAGCAGCACCTTCTCCGCCGCGTCCGCACCCTGCGGCTGCGGGCACCCACAGGGAGTGCCTCCAGACGTCTCGGCTCCCGGATCGCCGCCAACAGCCAACCCTGACTCCTTACTTCTCGTTGATTGCCCTAGGTTTTGCTTCTCATCTTCATCCCATCATCGCGTTTTCTTCTGTCCCTTTCCTGCTAACAATTTGGGCCTAAATTCCTCCTTCCGCAATCATATCAAGCGGAACCCTAGGTACCTATGGTGTTTTTCCTTGGATTGGTCAGAAATACTGAAATTGCTGAGTGGAAAATTGGCGTCTTGAAACCTAATGGGATACAAATTGTTTGGAAAATAATGAAATTAAGTCGTTACTTTTCGTTTGATTTGGGACCGTTAATGGGGACCTGACTCTTGGCATCAACTCCCTACTCAAATATGTTGGAAACAACCTAATTTTGTGTTGGCCTCTAAAATAGTCAAATATGTTGGAACAACCTAATTTTGTGCTGGCATTCTTCTTGTTGAACAAACATTGGACTGATGTATTAAGAAATTAAGATATACTCCCTCCGTTTCCTAAATATTTGTCTTTCTAGAGATTTCGACATGTGACTATATACGGAGCAAAATGAGTGAATCTACACTCTAAAATATGTCTATATACATCCGTATGTGATAGTCCATTTGAAATCTCTAAAAAACAAATATTTAGGAACGGAGGAAGTATGTTTCTGTGCAGCGGTCAGAGCCATGTCAACACAAGAAAGCGAGACCGACTATCAGGTTCTCCTTGGTGATGAGGCGGAGGAGGTTGAAGAGGATGATGAGTGGGGAGAGGAGGAGGAGGAGGACGAATATGAGTCAGCTGGGTCTGAACCAATTCGAAGGCGTCAGAAAGCATCTGACATTTGGGAAGGCTTCATGATTCTTAAGCGCACAAGCACTGGGGAATCAGCTAGATGTTCTACTTGTGGCAAAACAGGCATGACTTCTCTCTTGACATCAGCACGTTCAGTTGACAAGCCCTAGGTCGGTCCTGATTATGATGCTGCTAGAAGAGCATTAGCCATGTTTATTATCAACAGTGGGCAGTCATTATCAACTGTTGAAGAACCCAGTCTTCACATGTTTATTAGAGCTGTTAGGCAACTCCAGCGCATGACCCTAAACGGACGCTCGTTTTGCCAGGATTCTGTCCGTTTGGGTAGGGCAATGAGGTCATGTCCATGCCTGTCCTAGGATGTGGTGGCCGTGCACCCAGTGCGCAGACGTATCCTTTGGCCCCATCCTGTTCGTCACGGCAAAAAATGCCCATATATTCATATTTCAATATTCAAAACAAGTTTGCACGTCCAAATATTAATTGTCTGAAAATTAAAATAGTTTTACAACCCAATCAAAATTGTCACAAATAAAATAGTTTTACAACCAAATCGAAATTGTCTTGAATGAACATAATGAACCAATACATCTATTGGTTGCCAATGTGAGTCCACACGTGCTCAACCAAGTCATTTTAAAGATCCAAATGAGTGTGCCAATCACGCATTTCACTATGAAATTGGGCAAACTATTCAAACATGGTCGGTTCTTGGTGTAGAGGCTCAACACTTTCACCTTGAGAATCAAATCCTTGGTCGAAGATGTTGTCATCACGCTCGTCCTGACGATCATGTTGTGCATGATCACACAAGCAGTCATCACCTCCCAAAGCTTCCCTTCATCCCATGTCAGTGCAGGGATTCGAACGATACCCCATTGGGATTGAAGCACATCAAAAGCATGTTCCACATCCTTTCCAGCACTCTCTTGTATTTGGGCAAATCTCTTTCTCTTCTCACCTTGGGGGTTCGAGATTGTCTTCACAAAAGTTGACCACTGAGGATATATACCATCAGCATGGCAGTATCCCTTGTTGTACTGGTGGCCGTTGATCCCAAAGTTGACAGGTGGGGAGTGACCTTCTGCAAGCCTTGCAAAGACTGGAACGCTGCAGCACGTTGATATCATTGTGAGAACCTGCCATGCCGAAAAAAGAATGCCATATCCAAAGATCCTGCGAAGCCACGGCTTCTAATATGATAGTGCATGCTTTAACATTCCCCTTGTACTGGCCCTGCCAAGGAAATGGATAGTTCTTCCACTCCCGGTGCATACAATCTATGCTGCCAAGCATGCCTGGATAGCCTCTAGCTGCGTTGGTCGCCAACAATCTCTCTGTATCAGCGGCATTTGTCTCCCTCAAGTACTCAGGGCCAAACACTGCCACCACGGCCTTGCAGAAGCTGTACAGTGACAACAGACATGTGGACTCGCTCATACACACATACTCATCCACCAGATCGCCTGGAATTCCATATGCAAGCATGCGGATGCCCGCGGTGCATTTCTGGTAAGAGGAGAATCCAAGCTTGCCAAGGGCATCCGTCTTGCACTCGAAGTATGGGTCATGAGCAACCACTCCCTCTCAGATACGATTGAACACATGCCTTGCCATACGAAAACGGCGACGGAATTTATCCGGCTTGAAGAGAGGGGTGTTCGCTAAGTAATCGGCATAGAGCAGGGCGTGGCCTCTCTCCATGTTGCGGTTTAGGTTGGGAGCACGGCCAGGGTGTGACCCCTTGTACCGAGGAAGCTGCCGTTCAATGTGGTCGTGAACGACCAGTGCAGCCACCACAAGATCTTCATCATGCGAGGACGAAACGTCCGATGAATAGATGAAGTGGTGGGAGAAAAATTCATCTCCACTGTCCATACCTTTGTGGGCAAAGTGTCAAACACCTTGCGGTCGTGGTGGCAAAGAGGCCGCGATGATCACATTGATGCAGCAGGGGTGGTTGGCAGCCGGCTACTGGCCACTCTGGAGCACTCGTCGGAAGCTGCCGTGGCCCATAAACGTCGCCGACGGTCATATCCCCTCTGGCACCGGCTATGACGGCGACGGCCAATTCTCCTCCAAGCGACGGCCAAAACTCCTATGAAAGCGCGGGCGTGGTGGCGGCCATGTCGAGACGTGGTTTGGTATGGAAGGCCGGGGGGTGAGCAGTGAGGAGGCGGCTAGAGAATAGTGGCGGCGCCGGCGGCCGGCTGGGGCGACGGAGAGCGGGTGGAGGCGTTGGAGAGGAATGGACTGCTAGTGTCCCCGACAGGCGGGCCACGGAGGGACAAGGGCATGCGTCGAGCCCGTCCACGCGATGTCTGTTTCACCCCAAACTCGGCACAAGTTTGGGTCGGGAATGGGTCGAAAACAGACGAAATCCGGACATTTGTGTGTTTGGGGCCGCGCTATTCATCCGTTCTACCCCAAACTGATGCACCCGGACAAGATGGGGTCGCGCGCTGGAGTTGGCCTTAATCCGCTGTTTGAAAATATAAACTCTTGTCGCTGTTCTGTTTTAGACAGAGATGTCACGGCTCTTTATGGAAGGGAAAATGATTCTTTGAAATTTATCTTGTCTGAAGTACCTGGGAGAATCAGTTTCGCTATTGATCGCTGGAAGGGCAAAGAAACCGGAGAAAACTACAATGATGATATCTATATGTGCATCGTGGCTTGCTTTATTGATGTTGATTGGAATTTGCAGAGAAGAGTAGTGGCTTTCAAACACTTGTCTTTTCCTGATGATGTCGTGTTTGTCGCTGATACTGTAGCATCCTGTTTTACTGAATTTGAGGTTGATCAGAAGCTAATGTGCATAACTCTGGATAATGCATTAGATGATGCTTCTGTGGATAATTCAGTTAAGACGATTGTGCTAGATAAGGACAAATTGTTGTGTGATGGTGAATTATGTCAAATGCATTGTTTCACAGAAATCTTGAATTCAGTTGTGCAAGCTGGTCTAGAGCTGATTCATGATGTTGTTGCCAAGATTCGTCATGGAATTCACTATATCACTTACTCTAAAAAGAGAGAGGATGAGTTTTATCAGGGTGCTAAAGAAATTTGTCATCTTGATGTTGCAATGAAGTTACGTGCTGATCTGGTTATTACTTGGGACTCAACTTACAAAATGCTTTGCTGTGCGCTTTATTACAAGGATGCTCTGAAGCATTTTGCACCAAAACATCAGACCTTCTTGTCTAATTTCCATCTTTGTGATGAAGAATGGAACAGGGTGGCAACAATGGAAAAGTTCATAAAGCCACTCTATGACATCACATGCACTTTCTTAACCACAAAGCACAAAACTGCCAGTTTATACTTTCTTGGTCTATACAAGGTTTACCGATTGCTTGGAGTGACAAAAGGGCAAGAAAACTTCATGGCTGGTATGGTGAAAGACATGACGGCTAAGTTCGACAAGTATTAGTCAGAGTACAGCCTCGTTTTGGCTTGTGCGGCTGTTCTTGATCCTCGCTACAAGCTCAACCTAGTCAGCTTTTGTTTTAAGAAGATCTATGGTGATGTTGGTGCTAGCCAGTATACTGACAGAGTTGTCGCATTGCTCCAGACTGTTCGGTGAATATGAAAAGTCGCCATCTTCTTGTTCAGCTGCAGTTGGGGGTGGTGTTACTGAATACCACACCAAGGATGATCTGTTTGATGGTTATACTCTGCCAGAACAAAAATCGGAACTGGGTTGGTATTTGGAATCACCAGTTATGCATCTAAACACTGATCTGGATATCTTGGAATTTTGGAGCGGCATGTCTAAGTGTTACCCCAACCTTGCAAACTTAGCTCGTGATATCCTCGCCATTCCTATCTCCACCGTTCCTTCTAAGTCTATATTTACCATGGGCGAGAAAGTTGTGAACCCTTGTCGGAGTACGCTCAAGCCCGATCTACTCGAGATGCTGATCTCTCTCCACGACTGGACATGTCCACATGACAAAAAGGGTACTACATTTTACTTAAACATTTAATTACTTCTTCTTGGATGATTTCATATGGTTGGTAGTTCTTGTCATACGGATAGATATAGCAACTTTTTTGCTTCTATTGTAATACGCAGATATTACTGTCTCTGCTATAAAAGAGGATATCGATGATGAGGAAGACGAGGAGGATGGTGCAGACGAATCTGATGAAGTAGAAGATAGCACGGAGGAATCTGATGACAATGATGCTTATTGCTGTGGGTGATTAGGATGTCGGGCTGCAACTCCAAGCTCTTTTGTTTCATGTGTCGTGGCAGTCAGTCTCTTTTGTGGGCTGTGTTGCACATACTGTGATGTTTAACTTGTTGGAGAGTTTCATTTACACATACTGTTATGTTGTTGACAAGTGCTGCTCGTTAAGTTGCTTTTGTTACATTTCCTTGGACTGGCCAAGAAGATGCATCACTATTTCTAGGCAGAGCCTTAAGCCTTTATGAGGCCTGGAGCTCCTAAATTCCACATGTATGATTAATTGCAAAGTGTGATCCCCTGAGTTCTTTTTTTGTTTAACCAGATGGAGCGACTAGGTCATGCCAAAGTGAAATTCTGATGGTGACCTGTAGACATGGTAGCTTTGCTTGGAACTGCATTGTCTCAGCTATTTATATTCTATTTCTGTGACGGTCTATCAATTCCAGTTGGTCTCTGCAAACTGATCTCCTTTTACAAGTAGAAGCATGACTTCTCAAACTTTAAGCACTAATAGTTACAAAATAATTTAGAGGTCAAGCAAAATTAGTGCCTAATAGACTTGTCATTATAATTTTTTCACAGTAGAGAAGTTCATTGTTTCTACTACCATTTGCCATGGTGAAAGCTTGAATGAATTCCTTGAGAAAGATGGAATATAAGGTGAATAAGTGAAATGCTCTCTATCTGTTTCTCCTCGGATCTCGATCTGGTTGGGAGGCGGCGCTCCTCTCCGGCCAGATCGGCGACGGTTGCGCAGATCGGCGGCGACATGGAAGTGGTGCAGCGGCGGCGGGGGACGGCACCAGCAACGGCGGATCTGGCCTTGACTCATGTCGGGCTAATTCGTTGTGCTACCGATCTCAATCGCCGTCGGCGGGGCACTGCTCCTGGACTTGATCTGCAACACGAGGATGTCTGGGGCGCCGGCCCTAGGCTTGGTGGTGGTGGCCTTCTTCTTTGTCAGAGTTGGTCAGCCGGCTGGCTGTGCTCGCATGGTCATGCAATGACCGGCGGCTTGGCCGGTCGGCGGCGGCAGAACTTGGCTGGTGGCAGCGGCAAAGTTCTGTCTGGATCCCGGGGCGGCGGCCCTGGAGGGTGGAGGCCGGTGAAGGTCGGGCTTCCCGTGGCGGTATGGCGTGGTGCAGTCCCTGTCCAAGGCGGATCTGTGACGGCGATCTGCTATGGATTGGTTCGGATCAGAGACGGCGACGAGCGCGCGGGATCCTTCTCGGCGGCTTTCGCGGCTTGGCGAGGCGGAGTGGGAGCCCTCCTCCTGGGCTCCAATGGTGGCACACTCAGGAAGTGGCCGGTGCGCCAGGGGTCCCACGGTGGCACTGTTGCTGCGGTTGGTCGCCGGATCTAGGTGGCTGGATCTGGGGCTTCGAAGGCGGTCGAGATGGTGCACAGGTTGTTGGGTGGATTTCTTGGGACGGATCCGGGTGAAAACCTGATCTTCGGTCGATAGTCGGAGACAGTGATGACGATGCCCTTATCATCGTTTCCTTCATGAAGGAATCATCAAGGTGAAGCCCCCGACTCCACTCAATACCTCCGGGGAAACCCTAGATCAGCTGATCGGATGTTGGCGGCAATCATGTGTCGTAACCCCCTTGGTGGCGACATTCTTGGAGGTGCACTCGTCGCGAGACCAGCGGACGACTTCTTTGGTGGAGCGGTGCTTCATCCATACATTGATGGCGACGGATCTGGACGGCGTGGCGCAGTGCAGATTCGGAGTTCGATGTGGGAGGATGGACTGGCGCAGGAGGACGACGCTGTCTGGCATCGTGGTGGCGTCGATGACTGAGAGACCTGACACGGTAGATCAGGGGCGGAGCCAGAAAATCAAGCCAATGGGTTCATGACTGATTTATTGTGAAAATTTTGTCTGGCATAATTAAGTACACTGTCCAATTCCACACTACCATATAACGAGAGGCTAGCACCCAAATACAAATATAATAGCACTTATATTTTATATATTGAAAACAAAACAGTATAACATTTGCAAAGAAAAACAGCAAGACATACCAGTTGGATGATATTATAAAAATCTCTTGTTTACATATTGTGAATAGAGTAATTTCAAAAATAAGTTCATAGCTTCAGGTGCAGCTTCTCCTTCCCGAAAACATCGGCAAAATAGTCAAGTTACATTGAAAGTGTATAATACCATAAATCAAATGAAGCATGTACAATCACTCACATTACAGTGTGCTCCCTTTCGACCATTCCAGTCAATTAATTACCAATGCATCACTCACAACTTGCCCCTAGTTATGATCTGTGAAAAAGGCGGCAACACAAATAATAGATGGATCGTCTTAATATCAGTACTCTGTATAGATGGATTTTTCTCTTTTCGAAATCTGTAATAGTACTTACATCAACGACGTTTGATGCATTTTACCTGCATCCAACAGATGGCCTTGAAGTGCCTACATCATAATCTGAATCTGGTGATTGGTTTCTATTTGACAAATATTGCTCCACCGCCAAGATCAATCAAAGTTCAGGAAAAGTTAATTAGAAAATTAGGGCAAAGGCTAGGCTAAATAGAACATGCATCAGAAGAAGAATATGTGGTGATCTACTAGTATCTTGAATTTGTACTGCACGCTGACCTGCTGTTGCTTCCTTGGGGCTGGCTGGCGAAGACTAGGCGATGCGCTGTCGCCGCGATGGGCGAACAAGATGGGGAGAGGCGGAGTAGAGGAAAGACCCCGGTAAGTCTTGGCGAGCGAGAGTCGTCGATTCACAACACATCTGACCTGATGCGTTACGAGTCATCTAACGCACGCACGGGACAATAGCAGTTTACTTATGGGCCTTAGCTGGGCTACTCCCGTGAAGATTTCTGGACTAAAGGCTTTCGCTTGTGAATTCCAAATCCCGATGGGTGCAGCCTCGATTTTCCAATGGGTTCACGCACACCATAACCTACATATGCATACGTGGCAGCAGAAAATCGTTGGGTTCACTTGAACCCAACGCCACAACGCTGGCTCCGCCCCTGCGGTAGATGCAACAGTACAGCTCTGAAGATGGACTCGTGGCAGGTGGCTGCGGCGGCCCCATACCCGGCAGGCGTCCTGGTTGAGGAGTGCGCCGGACTGGTAGGTGCCCCATACCAGACAGGCGTCCTGGTTGGGACCTCTGGTCTTAGATGTTTAGGTTTGGCTGCTATGTCTATTTGGTATTAGGCCCAGACTATCAGCGCTCCTTCATCAACTGGATAGGTGTAGCGACAGTTGTTGCTTAGGCGGTGGCTTCAGTCTTACTGTTGTATGACTTTATAAGGTCATGTGAGAATAATTAATAAAGTGACCGCATGCATCGCCCAGATGCAGAGGCCGAGGGTCATCCTCCTTTTCTAAAAAAAAAAAATCTGTTTATGTTGTTACCTGGCCTATGTATTTGGCCGTCATCACTGAGAATGTGAAGGAAAAAAAGTGTCACATGCATCCAGTGTTTATGATTACATTACAACCGCAGTACATGTGTGTCGTGCGTCCATATTTACATACGCAAAGCAATGAATGAAGTTTCAAAAAAAGAAGGGAATTAAAGGGTTTAACCAAATGGTAGTCACCCAATCGTCTAGGGAACTGGGAGCCCCAAGTTACCTCAGGAACCAGGAACCTAGGCAATGCTTCAATGTGGAAGCTGCGAAGTTGGCTACACTGCAGTTCAAGACCGAAGGATAACTATACAGTTCCTCAAAGTTCATGGAAATAATCCACACATAATACTGGCATAGCACATTGACATACTAGCCCAAAGATGAGCATTCCCAGCAATATGTAGTACTAGAAGGTAACTTGCAAATAATATATACATAATACTCCGTATTTCTTAATTACAAGGGATATTTACATAGGTGTAGAACTAAGGGAGAACAAAAGAAGGGGGTACGTGATCTGAAAATCCCACACATGTAGCACATATTGTTCTTGTGACATGAAGAGTTGCTGAGAGTGTGTGAGAGAGAGCATTCTGCCTCTGCCTACACAGCCTCATCTTCGGTCTTCAGCTCAGCTTCTAGCTTGATGATCAACATCTTCTCCTGAAATCAATGGGCAAGGATAACTTATTGGACCAACATGCTAGGGAGAGCTTCTCTGGAGTTCTTTGCTAGTAAAATTTCAGAATAGAAAAGAGAAAAGTTAACCTTTTCACCCATCGGTCTACATGCGTCCAAAAATCTTGAGCATGTCTTGTCTCCATAAGTTGTGAGCTCTCTTCCTTCAGCAAAGGAGTGTCACCTCCTACCGTCATCTGAACCGAGGCACCGTCCCGCAGCAGCGCCGACTCGTCGGCATTCAGGACCCACCTCATGACGAAGGTTGACCACCGGTGGTCAAAGGCAACTTGGAAATCAAAGTTGCGTGTCGAGTCAATAACACGCAGGATTGCATCTTGCATGCTGCACCTGTTCTCATCGGTGATCTCTGCAACAAGTTCTTCTGCTGCAACACCAACCAGTTGTTGCGCCTGATCACCAAAGATCACGACGTTCATGGTGCCAGTGGAATCTTTCACCACTGCAGTCACCTTATACCTAATGCGTTGAGTTACCAGCAACGTAACTATTTTGGGTGATGTATGAACTGAACAAACAATTGAGGCAATCTTACCTGCGTGCTAGACTTCCATTCTCTTACCTTGGAACAGGTGACTGGTCATTTTGCGAGCATCGGTTGCATCAGAATTTCTTTCCATAGCTGCTGATTGAACAGCTACAGTGGGAGCATGAAAGATACCACCAACCTCTGGTGCAATCTATGTCATTAAGGGAGGCTCTGCACAAATATGTAGTACCCCCTCTGTAAAGTAATGTAAGATTGTTCAGAACACTACTTTAGTGATCTAAACATTTTATATTAGTAGTGATCTAAAAGATCTTATATTACTTTAGAGAGGGAGTTATGCAAGTAACAGATAAAGTGTGAATGAAAGAGATACGCTTTCAACTCATGAGAGCAGTAGCAACTTAAAATTACCTGTAACTCCAGTTTATTAAGTTTCTTTAGCTGTTCGATTGTTCGAATACTCTCGATCAAATCCTGAGCTATGCTAGTTGAATCTAGTGGATTAAGGTTCTCTTCAGAGCTTTCTTCCTGACATGGGAGGTCAGCAGTTGGGGTTTGCGGATTGCACAACCTGCATAAAATAAACATCTTAAGGCCTGGATCATAGTGTCCTCTCAGTTCTCACTTTGCACGGAGTTCTTGCACCTCTGGTATTTCCAAATCCAGGTAGTACTTTGAAGGTGGTGAAGAGCAAACTACATGTCTTTTGCCTAAATGGAATGATAAGGAGATGAATAATTCTTCGGTATTATGCAGCGGAATCCAGCAAATGAAAGGCCAGACGAAGAATTAACCAGTGAAGAATTGAACACGCATCCCTGCAAAGACAGCAACAACAGGGGATTCTTTGCCTTTTTTGACAACCAAGATGTGACACACAGCTTCCTTCCACTGTAAATTTGTAAATGCAGAAAATGAGATTTGTGAGTGTCTGTGTTTCACAAAAAAGAAGGGTGATATTCCATCACGGAGAGATGATAAACCAAAAGGAAGAACTGAACCCCGTTTACCTCAAACCCAAAATTTCTATGTTGCGTAACGGCATACGGCGAAATTGTTTCCTGACCTGCTGTACGCCCCCCCCCCCCCCCGACATGTACTATTTGGCCCACAAATCTGTACAATTTATATCAGTACATGCCAATAAAAATATTGATATATATATCACATGAAATGGGTAACTCTGGTCAAACTGTAAGTTTCAAAAATAAAAATCTACCTGTCAATAAGCTATTTTTGCGGTTCCTGTGAGAAACATTGCCGAGATCAACAAAATGGAAGAGGTGGAGAGGAATCGCATAGGCATCTTCATCAATCTCATCCACCACTGTCTGTGCTCCAATGCGCATCATGTAGCAGTTCCTACAGGTCATGAAGCTTTTCTGACTTGGACGAACTGTAAAATCTGACAATGCATAACCGCTCTTTGAGTTGCTTACTATCATTGGGTTGTACACGCGCTTGCATAATTCCACCCTACAAGTGAAAGGCCAGAAGAAGGATCATTGTGTTGAGAAAACTCAGATGGTGCTAATTGGACAGTAGTGGTGGGCAGGGAATATGCCGTCACCTCGTGATCGATCAGAAGGCTGTCGAAGCCAAACGTCGTGCCGTTGGTTGGGTTGAAGGAGTGCCACATGCGTGAGATGCGCACCTGAACTCTGCACCTGTGCGCCATTGACGGGTTCAACTGAGACAATGGGATGAACCCATCCTCAGCTTCACCGATTTTGGCCTTGCTGGCTTCAAGCTTAAGCTCTACATACATGTGGAGACAAATGAATAAATACAGTGATCAATCTTTTGTGTTGTCACTGTGCCAGGCCCAACATTGCACAGAAAGCTTAAGAATGTGCAGCAAATTTTTTGGACCAAATGTTCGGACCACACGGTTCGAACACTTTTAGTCATCCAACGTCTGTCACCAAATGTCCATGGACAGTGGGCCATGCTGTCTGGAAGTCCGAATTTTATCAAACCGGCACAAAACCGGAGGAGGTTGGGAGGAGGGAGGGGGCAATCTTATACGACGACCACGTGCGTGTGTCATATAGTCGAGGCTTCACTGTAGACTCCTCCAGATGGGCGGGACCACATAGCATCTTGTCTGTTTCGGTTTTTTTTCTTCGCTTATTTTTATTACTATTAATTTTGGACATTTTATTTTTTATAGCTTTTGCAATATATGGTGAGCTTTTTTCCCAATATACAGTGATTTTTTTTTAAAATACATACTGAACATTTCTTTAGCATACGATGAATATTTTTGTTATATACTCTCCAGAAACACAGCAGGTCAACATCGTCATATATATACTTAGACTGACCATCGGTAGTAATGGAATCATGCTGCTAAAGGTGTATCAACCACATGGAAATTGGAATACACGACAGGTTTTCATCCCTTCTATGAAGTTTAGAGCCAATAGATGGACTGCGGATATCACTTACAACAGGTGATGTGCCAGCACTCAAACAACTCCGTCTTAAGTCAGGCCCAATGGAGGTGACGGCTGATTTTTTTTTTTGCACTCTTAAGAGTTGAGCATTTTCCAGACCGTGCACACCTCCAAGTCGAAATTGATTGTTACAGAGCAACTTCAGGTCGGCTGGTGGCTCTGAGGTCTTCTGTTGAAAAAGAGAAATCGACTTGCGCCACAGTGGGACTGAACGTGCTGCTCTTGTGCACTAATACTGAATGCAAACCAAAATGCTGCCAGGAAATGCACACCGCATGATTCATCATCACTTGCTATTAAGAATTGATAGGAACAACAGTACGTACATGCTTGAAAAGAAAATGCACAGCTAGACAATTACTGAAAAAAAAAGGTATCAACTTCTATCAAATTATCAGTGCGTAACTTGTATATAGTTCTGCAACTAGCAAAAATATGCATGTGCGTGTGCTTCAAATATCTGAGAGGAGCAAGTAGCCCAACATACAATGATAAGCAATCTAACTAAAATCCCTAGAATCCTAGAAATTTCAGAGGTTCAGATAGAGTGACTTACAGAATTCAACACCAAGGGATGAACAATTTCTCACGGAAACTTGCCACTTTGTTTCAGCATTTCTATCTTCCTCTTTGTTGAGTATATGTGTTACGTAAATATTATATATTGGGCCTGCCTTATAGTTCCTTATATAGTTGAGATCCGTAACCCACCTTTGTACATCATATATACGTGCCTATGCACAAACAGCAATACATCATGCAATTCACATAATTCAAATGATATCAGTTTTTAGGTTCTAAACCCAGTCTTCCGCTGCCGCCGCCGCGCGCCTCCTCACGCGCCACCGCCACGACGCCACCGCCGCCGGTGCGCACCTCCTGCGCCAGCCGCCGCCGCGCATCCCCTTCCTCCCGCGCCGCCGCATCCATCCGCAGGCTGCGCTCCCTTCGAGCCGCCCGCCTGCTTCCCTCCCGCGCCGCCGCACCCGTACTGTCGCCGCGCCTCACACTTGCTAGCCGCGCCTTGCATCGCTAGGCAATCCCCGCATCGCCCCGCATCGCCAGCTCCACGTGAAGACCTAGTCAAACCATTGGGCATTAGTAGTACTAGTACGTGAGCAATTCCACAAATCAACTCATTCTTTGAGATCCGATTGCTTTCTCAAGTCCTCCGTGTAGCATCGCGTCGCCCGCTTGCTAGCTTCGCCTCGCCCGCCATACGGCTCGTCACCCGCCATGCAGCAAGGCGCGTCGCCAGCAGGGCCATACGGCGCGTCGCCCACGGGGCCAGCAGCGCCTACAGCTTTATACAGTGCCATCTACGGCTACGTGTATGGCGCCATGCAGCCCGCGATGCAATCAGGCGCGTCGCCCACAGGGCCATACGCCTCACCACTCGCCATGCAGCAAGGCACGTCGTCAGCAATGGCGTCAACCGAACCGTCCGCCGCCGCTACTGCCGTCCCGCCGCCGGCGCCCTCTGTCGCGGCTCCGCGGCCGGCGCTCTTCAGCCAGTCCGTCGTCGCCCCACCGCCTGCGCCCTCTGGTGCAGCTCCCCACGCGCCCGTTCTCACGTACGAGGCGTACGGAGCTTCGCCCGTGTACGGGTCTTCCGAGTATTGGTGGGGGTCATCAGCGGGCCTCTTCCGAGTATTGATGGGGGTCGTCAGCGGGCCATCAGGTTTTTTCGACGAATCATTCGGCCTACCCGGCACCGCAATTGCCGCCGGGGCTACTATCCACACCGTACGGGCCTCCAGCCCCTCCTGCACCTCATGCATACTACGCGGCTCCGCAGCCGTATGGAGAGTACCCACCGCCGCAGCTAAGCGGCGATTATGGCTTCCCCATGGCGCCTCCGTCTCCCTCACCGACCCTGTCGCCGGCGCCCTCTGTCGCGGCTCCGCGGCCGGCGCTCTTCAGCCAGTCCGTCGTCGCCCCGCCGCCGGCGCCCTCCAGTGCGGCTCCCCACGCGCCCGTTCTCACGTACGGGATTTTTTTTCAAAACTATGTTATTTTTTGTAGCAATTTCGGAAACTATAGAACGTAATGCAAAAAAACCAAAACTAATAGCCCGTCAGCCATTCTTTGGCCGAAGTAGTACTTTTCGGCCACAGCTAGGCCGAAATAGTACTTTTCGGCCACAGGTACGCCGAAGTAGTACTTTTCGGCCACAGCTAGGCCGAAGTAGTACTTTTCGGCCACACTTAGACCGAAATAGACTTTTTGGTCAAGTCTAGGCCGAAAAGTCACTTTTTGGTCAACCCTAGGCCGAAGTTGCATGGCTCATGCTGAATTGTATTTTGTCGCCACCCGTTTCCCGCCCACCCCTTCCCGCCACCCGTTTTCCGTCAACCCCTTCCCGCCATATGTTTCCGCCACCCATTTCTCGCCAACCCCTCCCGGCCAATCCCTTCCCGCCTTATTTTTCCGCCAATCCGTTCCCGCCTTATTTTCCTGCCAATCCCTTCCCGCCTTATTTGCCCGCCAATCCCTTCCCGCCAACCCTTTCCCGCCATACCGCAGTTATTCTTTCCCGCCATTTTCTCCTCTGTATCTATAAAACCCCCTTCAGGCGGAGGTGGATAAGCATTCCAGTGTAGTGTAGTCGAGATGTCCCATTATCCATTCGATCGTAGTTTTCACCCTGAGATGAGCAGCACTCTGCTGAGTCTAGCTACCGATTTCAGGATGGACAATAGGATAGTTCCATGGGACGAACTCACCGGTAGTGACACCATAATGAATGAGTTGGCTCACCAACTACGTAGGTCTGGGTGGCCTGAAAGGACCTATGAGGAGGTACGTCAAGAACTTCTTAGGTTGCATGAAAGGTGGAAGAAAGTGGTGGAGCCGAAGAGTGAAACTTTCAGAAGGACTGCAGAAAAGCATCCATTTCTATGGACTGAGGAGAGCGAGGACGACGATGATATCTTCATGCCGCCGCTTCCGGGTTCTGCATCGTCGAAGGGCAAGAGTTCTGCATCGTCCAAAGGAAAGAGTTATGCATCCGCGAAGGGCAAGAATTCTGTATCGACCAAGGGCAAGAGTTTTGCATCGACGAAGGGCAAGAGGAGCGCATCGTCGAAGGGCAAGAGGGCTACATCAACGGAGGATGACGATGATGACTTCATGTAGTATGTAAGATGTATTCCAGTTGTACCGTTTCATTCAGATGTATTTGCATTATTAGTTTGTATTGTATTATTGTAGGGCATTATGTTCTATCTGAATTTCATTTTGTAGTATGTAAGATGTATTGCACAAGTTCAGCCGCACCGTTTAATTCAGATGTACTTGTATCTTAATTATCGGTTGTAGTCTATTTGGAAATGTAACTGAAATAAGAATGCGAATTAATAGTAATATGTGTCTCGCATACATAAAAAAATATATGTCTCCTCATCACATAGAAGCAAGTGCGATAGTAACACATACATGAAGCATGTCTCATACATAAATACTGACACACAGCTGCGAATAGTCTGAAACTAACATAGATAATGAGTCATACATAGATAGATAAGCATATCACTGCGGGGGACGACGACGAGTCTGGGTCTTCCTCGGGCGAGGACCCGAAGGCGGTGGACGAGGCTCGCGATAACCACGACCATAGTTAACCTCGTCTGTCACGGTCTGTGTCTCCTGCGTCGGTGGTGGTGGTGGAGTGTGAAACACTGTCTGCGAGAAGCCATAAATGTTTGTAGCTTGGTCATCATCCTCGCGGTTGCCCTCAAAGTACGAAGCACCACCACTAAGGATCGGTGACTGCTCTGAATGCATGAACGGTTGCGACTGGTTGCCGCCTGCGGTAAAGTAAGCATCAGTGACGGATGAGAATGCAAGAACGATTACTACACTGTTCAAAAGAATGTAGTGAGTAGTGTTACCTAGATTCATCTGCTGATGCCAGTAATCGCTCCCTAGCTGTGAAGGAGGTGGCTCATGCCAGGAAGAGCTCCCTGGCTGTGAAGGAGGTGGCTCATGCCAGGAAGATCTCCCTGGCTGTGTGCCGGGGTTTCTGATCCACGGACACCTATGGGACCGGCGGACCGGGTCCCTTTTGGTTCGGCGGGGGGCGGAGGTCACGCAAAGAGCAGATCGAGGCGAAGCCCGCGGGCGGTCGGTCGTGCGAGGAGTAAATCGAGGCGAAGCACGCGAACGATTTACACAGGTTCGGGCCGCACGGATGCGTAAAACCCTACTCCTGCTTTGTGGATTGGTATTGATTTCTAACTCGGGAGCGCGGAGTGCTGCAGTACACACCGGCGGCGAGCAGGACCGAGCGTGAGTGTGTGGAATTGCTGAACCCCCTTCTACGTTGCCCCGGGCCTCCTTTTATATGCTAAAGGGGTTACCGACATAGGGCAACGGAGGGCAAAAGTGGAAAAGTGGTGGTAGGCACAGCTAGGGGCAGTAGTAGGCACAGCTAGCTGCTACAGTGTTATCATACCTAACCCTGACGGCAGGGGACAAGGGCATTAAATGTCCGTCTGTGTCGCCTAGACAGCACCGAAAGGGACCGCTAGGGACGCCACCGTCTTGCCACGATGGTTGTCTTGTCAGCGCCTGCGTGCCACCGCACGCCCCTAGCTGCACAGCCTCCTGCCACGTGCGCTTGGGAGGGGCCCCAGAGCGACACGTGGGTGGATGTGCTGGAGCGCGGGCGTGGAGTGGGGGCTTGCCGCGGCAAGCGCCTTGCCGCGGCCGTCGACTTGTCGCTTCCGAGAGCTTGTCGCTCACCGGGCCCTGTCGGGGCGCGTAGCGCGCCGCAGCAAGTTCCTTGGAATGCCTTGGATGGCCTTCCCGGCAAGCGCCTCTTGCCGGGGCCTTGGGACGCTTCTGATGGCCTTCCCTGCAAGCTCCTCTTGCCGGGGTCTTGCCTTCTTCCCGGCAAGCTCCTCTTGCCGGGGTCTTGTCTTGAGTACTTTGTTCTTGAATGGTCTTCAGAGGAACCACGGAGGATCTTGGCGGCCACCTGGCAGGCCTTGCCGTGAGATGCTGCGACTGCCCGTGCACAAGTTCGGGGTACTAAGGGTACCCCTACTTTAGTACACCGACGCTGTGAAGGAGGTCGCTCATGCCAGGAAGATCTCCCTGGCTGTGAAGGATGAGGTTCTGCACGGTGCACAGAGGGTCGTGGTTCTGAACGGTGCACAGAGGGTCGTGGCGGACGATGTGCTGGAGGAGGAAGTGCAACATCCGAAGTCCGTCTACACGTAACAGCTGCGTAAATCCCGCGTAGCTTGTCATCAAGACGCCTCAACCATGAGACGCCCTCTCGCGGTGGGATAGTTTCTCCCCTCTGAAAGCGCCGCATTAAAGCGGAAACCTCCTCTCGCGCCTGTAGTGTCAAGTCACCCTGTACACAAAGAATGAACCAATTATATGCTCGTTGTATGATAGACACCATGAATAGACAACCAAGCGAATATGTCCAGATTAACAAAAGACTTAACATATGAGAACCAAGGCATTTACCGCGTGGTGTCTGGTTCCCACAACAGAGGCAGTTGGGTACATATCGCTGGTGAGAGGGGCTTCGATCTGATCAGTAGCAGCTGATGGAACCAAGTAGATCCTCGTTGTATGCCGGTAACGCTGCAGATACAACCCGAACATTTCCCAGTTAAAGGGCCGAACCTCACCCCAGATATTTGTCGCAGTGGTAGTCCATTCGTCAACGTAAGGGGTAATGCTCTCTCGCCAATAAGCCATGGACTTGTTTCCTCCTAGGCGACTGTCCCTGAGATTGACATGCGCGATACATGATTAGGTATATTATGAATGCAGAGCTGCCAACTAAAATAGTATTAGTACTTACTTGCGCATGTGGTCTGGCAAGTGTGGAATATCTGGAATCGCAGGCTGTTGATATAGACCGAACTGTCTCATCACCCTATGAAGAGACATCTCCTCAACCGTCACGTCGAACACCAACTTGGCCTTGGTCATCCAAAAGTGCCGATCTCTAGTGCACAATCCAGAAATCCCAACTGGGTACCTCGATGATATAGCCTGAGGCGAGTATGGCTCCCAAATAACTTGATCCTCGTGCAAACTATCAAACTGCGCCATGAAGGACGGGTAGCATCCCCTAACCTGAGTATGCGCAAACTGTCTCTGTGCATGACAACAAATAAGCATTAGTAATACTATTGAATGGCAAGAAATAATTGAATTAATTGTTACTTAATATAAAAGTACCTCTCGCCATGTCCAAACAGATCCCATAGTAGGTAAGTCGCCGATAGCAGGCACATAAGTCCCAGCTAAGTCCTCCAAACCAAAAGGTTTATCAATGTAGACATAGGGTCGTCCAATAGGGAACCTCTCGTATGACCAAAGCTGCAACAATAATGGACATCCAACAAGACTAGATTTTCTAGACTTCAACAAGCAAGCTTTGCACAGGCCTCTGTACGTAGCCGCTAACACAGCAGAACCAAAACTCCTCTGTAGAATATCCGCAGGGCAACGTGCGTCAGCTATCTCTCGTGCAATACCGATGAGTCATGCATCGACAGTGGTCACGTGGTTCTCCGTAAACATTGTCTTGCCGAATAGCCAAAGAATATATGCCTCTAGGGACCGGTCAATCTGAGCCTCCGACAACTGAACGTCGGGATGTCCTAACGAGACAATCTACATAGAAACGTAATAATTGTATGAACATCAGACAACTAAAAAGCAACATTTGTTTAAGTGGCCATGATGGTTACCTGAAACTGGCTCAACCATCTAAAAAGAGGTCCATGAGGATCGTTGTCTATAGCCCTAGCAGTCGGGACTGCAGCCAAAAAACGGGTCTGCATCGCTGCTTGCCACCCAGATTCTGCCTCTAAGGGACCTATGGCAGCACCGGCCAGAGGTAATCCCAACAAGTAAGACACATCCTGTAAAGTAGGCGCCATCTCTCCCCAAGGAAAGTGAAACGTATGTGTTTCTGGTCTCCATCTATCTACTAAGCAGGTAAGGAGTGACTTGTCGTAAGAGAAACGTCTCACTTGCCTCTTGTGTAACTGCAATGGTTCACCTGCCTCATCTAAGTCCGGACCATCAATCCACTCATCCAATGTACCCTCAACCAGCCGTGCCAAGGGTAGAAGTCCAGCCCAACTTAACCTACAAAATAAAGAGATTGTTAGCGGTTATGAAAAGTATGTCAAACATAGTAAGTCATTATATGGTCTCCATTATATGCACACATACCTATCAACCCATGAATCGTGTATCAGCCAGTTAGTCTTTGGGGTACGAATGACCAACACGTCTAAGTTGTTGCCCGCTTCCATAAGAGGGCCCCGGTGCTTTCTATCGATGTTACCATTAAGCAACGGATACGAAGACATATCTGCAATTCAAACAACAAATCTCAGGTGCAAATAAAACATAGTATGACATATTACAAATTATAACATAGTCCTGACATATTACAAATTAAAACATAGTCCTGACATATTACATATTAAAACATAGTCCTCACATATTACAAATTAAAACATAGTCTTGACATATTACATATTAAAACATAGTCTTGACATATTACAGATTATAACATAGTCCTGACATATTACAAATTAAAACATAGTCCTGACATATTACATATTAAAACATAGTCTTCACATATTACAAATTAAAACATAGTCCTGACATATTACATATTAAAACATAGTCTTGACATATTAAAAATTAAAACATAGTCCTCACATATTACAAATTAAAACATAGTCCTGACATATTACATATTAAAACCCACTACGGCACGTTATATAGCTTGTGAGTTATTTCTTCCTCGTCCGCCCCTTCGGCCTCGACTGCCACGACCACGTCCGCCTCTTGCTCCTGTTGTCGCAGCCGTCGATGTGGAAGCACTCGTCGATGCGGAAGCACCATCTTTGTTCAGGTCAGGACAATATTTCATCCTATGCCCATAAGCCGCGCATAACAAACATTGTCTGGTTGCTCCACCAGCTTCAGACTGGTCCATATCGTTCCGGATGCGACGGGCCTTTCGTCTGCCCCTACTTGTTCGCCGAAGGTCTGGATGCGGGATGTATACTCTCTCACCGTCGTTTACCTTGTTGAAATTGCCGACGACTCTAAACCCTGTCATCTCGCCTGTCCAGGTGTTGAGCACTGCCTCTTTTAAATAGTATGGGGACACGAAGGATATAGCATCCAACTGAATCTGGCCACAGGCAGCCAACACATGAGAGCAAGGTAGGTGCAGCAACTTCGGTTTGTTGCATGTACACTCACACGTTGGATAAAATTCCGTTCCAATTTTTACCTCGTGTGTCTTCACCTCATTTCCAGAACCAAAACCATCGGTAGGAAGCTGAACCTCATACCTCCTTTCTTGATTCCCTATGAGTCTGACACTGTGCTTCTTTGCTTTCTCTATCTTCTTTGCCATGTATTCCATGACACGGCTACAATAAGGTGTGTTCTGATTATCTTCAATATGCTTCTTTTCTAACTCGTGCCTTTCTTTGAAATATCTCAAAGTGCCATGGAATACAGCCTCCACAATAGCTGTGAGTGGCAATGCTCTATTCCCTCTCAGCACAAAGTTATACACCTCTGCAAGATTGGTTGTCATGTGGCCATACCTAGCTCCATGTGTGTCATGCAGCAAAGACCAATTCATTGGAGGCTCTTTCTCTATCCACTCAGAAAAATTCTTTATTGCCCTTCCCTTCTTTCTCTTAGTATTAGGAGGGTCAATTGCTGGCAAGTCACAAAGACCAACTGGCTCCTCTAGCTCCGCGACTAGTGCTGCTAATTTAACCTGATCTTCTTCTATTTTCTTCCTTGCACGGACCTGCTTCTTAGTAAACTCATCTAGTTTTGACCAAATAAATTCGTATTTCCGCTGCTGGCTCTGCTTGCATAATTTTTTGAACAAGTTCATCAACCGCTTGTTCTTGAACTGTGAGAAAAAATTAGCCCCAAGATGGCGCATGCACCACCGGCTCTGCAAGTCCCTCCAAGGTGTTGGTTCGTCATCTGCTGGATTACGAAGTGTCTTCACGGCCTTCAATATACCAGCATGTCTGTCATGAATGACACACACGTTTGGTCGGTCCTTCACGATGGCAATTTTCACTTGGCGGAAGAACCATACCCAGCTGAGAAAGTTCTCACCCACCACAAATGCCATGGCAAGTGGGATGATTTGATTGTTCCCGTCCACACCAATAGCAGTCAGGATTTGCCCTCTATACTGACCGGTCAGGAATGTACATCCACAAATATAACAGGAGGACAATGCCGGAAAGCTTCGATGCACATAGCAAAAGAGAAGAACACTCGTTTCAACACCTTGAAATCTGGTATACTCAGCAACCTCATGTGTTGTACGTTCACATAAGTGCCGGGATTCCTCTCGTTCAGTATGCCCAGGAGACGGACAATATTATCATATGAGTCGAAGAACGTCCCAAACCTTTCCTCCATAGCCTTCTGCTTAGCCCTCCAAGCCTTCCCATAAGGAATGACATAATTCCATCTGACCTTCACTGCTGTCTGGATGTGTTTTGCTTCCGTATCTTTCTTCTCTACTATCTCAGTATACATGAGTTGCGCAATGAGACTTGAAGTCAGGTTCGGATGCTTCACCAGCAGGTTCTTCCTCACACAATTATGTGGGACGACAATGGTGACAACCCAGTGGATGTCATACTTCGGCACGTGCCCGTGCACCTTCCCAGGACAACTTGTTTCAACACATTTCACGGTATAGTTTGTTGGACTTGATATGTGTGTCCGGAAAACCCTCTGTGTAGACATAGCCCACTTTATCACCGCATACTTCAATTTTTTCTTTGTATCAAACATAGCCCCTATCTGTACTTGGTTCAGATTATACTGCCATGGATTCTCATGGCCATCGTTCACCGTAAGGCCGGTGGATATGTCCTGGTCCCATGCATAAGGAATCGGTACCTCCACTTCATCCTCAGAATTTTCAGAATCCAGTTCCTCCACCAATCCATCCTCGTCCTCTTCCTCCATCACCCTCTGCATTTCATCCCCTTCCTCATCCCCATCAGCAAAACCAGAACCAGCTAATATTATTGACTGGCTACTCTGCCCAGTATCAGGACCACGAACATTGTGTGGCACGTAGTCTGACTCTTTCTCGGGTTGGCTAGCATCCACATCTTGTGGCTGTGACCCGGATAAAACAATCTCGTTAGCCACTTCACTGCCTTGGTCGGGTTCATACCCCCTGTGGAGTTGTACGGCATTCTCCTCCTTCGGTACAGGTTGCACAAGTGCATATGGGTGGATTCTTCGGTCTCGGCAGCGTCTTAACAGGGACAACCAATGTTGGCTCCTATCTACTGGCATCAACTCCCACTTGGCATTTTTACAAGATTTGGTCCACAATGCGTGAATACTGACGGAACATACTTCGGGATCCAGCCCGAAACTAGTTGTCAACCAGTACTTCAATTGTCTAATGTCCAGTCTGTCCGGGTCTGCTAGTGTCATGACGCCATTTTTAAACTCGCTAAGATCAACTCCCAACTCATTATATCGAACGTTACCAGCGCCGTAGTAAACATTCAAATTTACTGATTCAGACATTTTCACCTGTCAGACATTGTCATCTTCTCATTAATCACAACGAACACTAATATTACCCGCTACACTAACTACGCGCTAAAATGCCACCACAAACATATTAACTCTAACTAATAAACTATACAATTTAGAGAAAATTTGTGACGCCATGGTTATACCTTCGAAGCGTGCGTCTCTTCCGGTCACCGGCACCGGCCACCGGACAACGGCAGCACCGCCCACTCGACGGCCGGAGGTTTAACTCCGGTCACCCCACAAGCTGCTGCTCCTCCTCACCACCTCCTCCTCCACAGCTGCTGCTCCTCCTCACCACCACCTCCTTACCAACCGGACCTCCTCCACCCCACCATGGCTCCTCCCCCAAGCGCACAAAAAACTAACCCATAACGAAAAAAAACCATAGGCCGGTGGAGAATGCTATGATCTATCTATTATGTGCCTTGGTTGTGTAAATGAGTGCAAATTGGAGGAGATCAGGGAGGAGAGGCGAGCTCTAGAGAGAAGAACGAGAAAGAACAGAGGCGACCGAGCAAGAGGAGGAAGGCGACGACGGGATCGGCCTTATCCAGACCTTTTCGGTCTAGGCCTGGCCGAAAAGGTTTTCGGCTGTGGGCTGGCCGAAAACGGCCCATTTTGGTCTAGGCCTGGCCGAAGCTACTATTTTCGGCCCACCCCACCCCTCTTCGGCCCAACTGAGGCTCATTTCGGCCTAATGCTGGACGAAAAGTCCTTTTCGGCCTAGTTCCGGCCGAAAACTACCACTTCGGCCACCACAAGGCCGACAGGATCATATTTTTGATATTTTGGCAATGGGTACTATAGTTTCAGAATTAGCTATAAAAAAGGTCATAGTTTTGAAAAAAAAATCCACGTACGGGGCGTACGGAGCTTCGCCTGTGTATGGGTCTTCCGGGTATTGGTGGGGGTCGTCAGCGGGCCAGCAGATTTTTTCGACGAATCATCCGGCCTACCCGGCACCGCAATTGCCGCCGGGGCTACTATCCACACCGTACGGGCCTCCCGCCCCTCCCGCACCTCATGCATACTACGCGGCTCCGCAGCCGTATGGAGAGTACCCACCGCCGCAGCTAAGCGGTGATTACGGCTTCCCCATGGCACCTCCGTCTCCCTCACCGACCCTGTCGCCGGCGCCCTGGGACCCGGTGCTCCTCATCGGGCTGCATGCCGCTCCTACGCCGAATAACTACACTGGAGGTGGTGATTGGTACATGGACACTGGTGCTACGGCTCACATGTTTGCTCATCTTGGTAATCTTGCCTCCTTCACTTCTTTCTCCACCGACCGCCGCATCATTGTCGGCGACGGTTCCACACTTCCTATCACACATGTTGGGCACACTTCTTTTCCTTCTACTTCTACGTCTTTATCTTTGTCTAACCTACTTGTGTCTCCTCATCTTATTAAGAATCTTATCTCCGTTCGTTATTTCACTCATGAAAACCCTGTCACTGTTGAATTTGACGAGTTTGGTTTTAGTGTCAAGGACGCTCGAACCAGGATGGTACTTCACCGATGTGACAGCCCCGGCGAGCTATATCCGGTGCATTTGCCCTCATCCACCACCACCGCACCGGTCGCTCTCTCCACTGGAGTTGATCTCTGGCACGCTCGCTTAGGTCACCCCAACCCCGTCACACTTCGTCATATTTTTAGGAGTTTCAGTTTCACTTGCAATAAGATCGAGGATCACACTTGTCATGCCTGTCGAGTCGGCAAACACGTTCGCCTGTCATTTAATAATTCCACCACCATTGCTTCTTTTCCTTTTCAGTTGATTCATAGCGATGTGTGGACCTCTCCGGTTCCTAGTAACTCGGGCTATTTGTATTATCTGGTCATTCTTGATGATTATTCTCACTAGGTGTGGACTTTTCCTTTGCGCAGAAAGTCGGATGCACTCTCTACCTTGACGGCTTTTTACTCATATGTCCGCACGCAGTTTGAGCGTCCCATCCTTGCGCTTCAGACAGACAACGTAAAAGAGTTCGACAACCTCACTTCCCGCACTTTTTTGGCGCATCACAGCACCGTTTTCTGCCTCACATGTCCGTACACTTCACAGCAGAACGGTCGAGCTGAATGCGTCCTTCGCACTCTGAATGACTGTGTTCGCACGCTCCTGTTTCATGCCAACGTGCCACCTCGTTTCTGGCCGGACGCACTCGCCACTGCATCACTTCTTCTTAACCTTAGACCCTGCCGCCGACGGTGGAACTACGCACCTCACCATCTTCTCTTTGGTACGCCTCCGTCTTATGACGACTTGCGTATTTTTAGGTGCCTTTGCTATCCCAACACTGCCGACACTGCTTCTCACAAGCTTGCACCTCGATCCGTCGCTTGCATCTTTATCGGCTACCCTTCTAATTCCAAGTGATATCGGTGCTATGATCCCGTCTCCCACCGTGTGTTCACCTCCCGGCACGTTTACTTTGATGAGCATGTGTTTCCGCTTCAGCAGGTACCCCCGACTATTCCTCCCGCCACCGGTGACGCGGGCTCCTCGACGCCTCTCCTAGGGCCCTCGCGCGCCTCCCTTGGCCCGCCCCCCGGCTTTGAGGCGCGCCCCCCGCAAGCGGCGCCTCCTATAGCCGCGGCGCGTACTGGGCCCCCCGCGGCCCCTCGGCGCCCCCGGCCTCCTCGGCGCCCTCGGCGCCCCCAGCGCCCCTAGCCTCCTCGGCGCCCGCGGCCCCCATGGCGCCTGTGGCCAGTCCGGTCACCCGCGCTCATACAGGCGTTTTTCGCCCGAGCTCGCGCTACTCCTCGGATGACTACGTCCATGCGGCGTCCACCTCTGAGCCATCGCCATTGCCGTCCTCCGCGTCCACCTCTGAGCCATCGCCATTGCCGTCCTCCGTTCGAGCCGCTCTTCGTGACCCGCTCTGGATGGCTGCGATGCAAGAGGAGTTTGACACCCTGTTGCGCAACCGGACGTGGCAACTTGTTCCCCGTCCCCGCCACGCCAACATGATTACCGGGAAGTGGGTCTTTAAACACAAGCTCCATCCTGATGGTACCCTTGATCGCTATAAAGCGCGTTGGGTCGTTCGTGGCTTCCGACAGCGTGCTGGCATCGACTTCACCGACACCTTCGCTCCGGTCGTCAAGCCCGGCATGATACGCATGGTTCTCCACCTTGCGGTCTCCCATGCTTGGCCGGTGCACCAGATGGACGTCTCCAACGCCTTCCTCCATGGTCACCTCGAGGAGCAGGTCTTCTGCCAGCAGCCCACCAGGTTTGTTGACCCGGCGCTTCCAGACCACGTGTGCCTGCTTTCGTGGTCCTTGTACGGGCTCAAGCAGGCTCCACGCGCTTGGTACCAGCGCATCGCGGCGTTTCTCCATCAGCTTGGGTTCCGCCCTACCCGGTCGGACGCCTTGCTCTTCGTCTATCATCAGGGCTCTGACACGGCCTACTTGCTGCTCTATGTCGATGACATCATCCTGACGGCATGTACGGATGGTCTCCTCAGTCAGCTCACAGCTCGTCTTCGCGCTGAGTTCGCCATCAAGGACTTGGGTCCTTTGTACTACTTCCTCGGTGTCGAGGTGGTGCGCCGTCCTGATGGCTTCTTCCTTCATCAGCGGAAGTATGCTCACGAGCTCCTGGAGCGCGCCGGCATGCTTAACTGCAAGCCCGCCGCTACGCATGTTGATACGAAGGCCAAGCTTTCTGCCACAAATGGTTCTCCTGCTTCGGATGCCGCTTTCTATCGGTCTATCGTTGGTGCTCTCCAGTACCTCACTCTGACTCGACCGGAGATCCAGTATGCCGTGCTGCAGGTGTGTATTCATACCCATGCTCCTCGAGACGTTCACTGGGCTGCCGTTAAGCGGATTCTCCGCTATATCTGTGGCACTATGGATCTTGGCGTTACGCTTTACGCCTCCGCCGACACCGCCCTCACCGCCTACTCCGACGCAGACTTGGCGGGCTGCCTGACACTCGTCGCTCCACTTCGGGCTATTGTGTCTACCTTGGACCCTCACTTATCTCGTGGTCGTCCAAGCGGCAGCCTACGGTCTCTTGTTCCCAGTGCTGCGGCTGAGTATCGTGCGGTGGCCAATGCCGTCGCTGAGTGTTTGTGGCTTCGCCAGCTACTTCAGGAGCTCTCTTGCCCCGTCGATCGTGCCACGGTGGTCTACTGCGACAATGTCTCGGCGGTCTACCTCTCCGCTAACCCGGTGCATCATCGACGGACCAAGCATATTGAGTTGGATATTCATTTTGTTCAGGAACAGGTGGCCCTTGGCCATATTCGTGTTTTACACGTCCCTACTTCCCAACAATTTGCCGATATCATGACCAAGGGCTTGCCTACGACGTCATTTGAGGAGTTCCGGTCCAGTCTTTGCGTCAGCCGCGGTGCTTCTTCGACTGCGGGGGGGTGTTGAGTATATGTGTTACGTGCATATTATGTATTGGGCCCGCCTTATAGTTCCTTGTATAGTTGAGGTCCATGGCCCACCTTTGTACATCATATATACGTGCCTATGCACGAACAGCAATACATCATGCAATTCACATAATCCACACTCTTTGTTTTTTGTACACAAACTGCTTCTTTAGCCATCTTTAAAATATAAATATCTTTAGAAGACTCTGAAGGAGGATTGCTCTTCTTTTTCCTCCAAAAAAACGGTTCTTTAGCCATGGAATCCTGGAACACCCTGTCTCCATACAATTTTTCATTCAACACTTTATCTAGTGAATTGCCTAACCAGAAACCAAGAAACATGTGTGCAATCTCCAAATGAGATGTCATGAAATAAATGGATGTGGATACAAAATAACAGCCGTCATAATCGTCAAAAGACAATAAGAAAATACCCCGCAAAAGAAAACACAATAAGAAATTCCTCCATGGTATTATTTGAACCTATGTTCAATACAGCAATTTGTGACAGAATGAAGTCAGGAAAACCATTAAAAGCAGAGAAGAATACATTTTAATGCCACATGAATGTAAACACAAAACAACGTTCAAACTTTAATTTTCTTTATAAGAGTGAGATTTACGGAAGAGCTTGGACATGTAACAAAACTGAGAAAACTGCATATATTCTTCACTGCAAACAGGAACATCGGAGTCTAGCAAAATAAGGTTGTTATGCTTATCTGCAACCTGCAGGTGGTCCCAGCTTACAATAGGACTTTGAGCAGGAGAATAATAAGTACTTATTGAAGGTAGCACACAAAAACTAGTAACATTTAACCATCTTGTTCCCCTCCTAAATCCTGGTTTGCTCCAGCATGGGAACAAAGCAATCTTTGGAAAGGCTTATCTAACACCCTTGGAGCATCCACACAAGGATGAGTCAAAGGGATCAGCCATTTACAAATCATAGATATGCATAAGGTGAGGGGAGTTCTGCCAAATATCTAAGTTCAATTTGTGCATCTTGAGAAGCTCTATTCTCCACTTGTAGCAGCGTACGTTGCCAATGCATCCACTTGTCGTTGCAGTTGTAAAGGACTCTGATTTCCATCTTCTTTAGATATGCATAAGGTGAGGGGAGTTCTGCCAAATATCTAAGTTCGATTTGTGCATCTTGAGAAGCTCTATACACTTGTAAGTTCGATTTGTGCATCTTGGGAAACCCTTGATCAATTGATCGGATGATGGCGCCGCTCTCGTGTCGTTCCCTCCTTGGGGCGTCATTCTTGGAGGTGTGCATTAGATCGAGGGACCAGTGAACGGTTTTACTGTTTTACTAGTGGAGCGGCGTTTCTTGTTCGCATTGGCGATGTGGAGTCTCGGCGGCGTGGTGCAACAGGGTCTCGGCAATGGATGTGTGATGATGGATGCGCGTAGGGAGGTGGCGTTGTCTGACGTCATGGTGGCATTGACTGCAGGCCTGGTAATTGATGCGTCGGTACATGCTCTGAAGATGGATCAGTGGAAGATGGCAGCGACAGTCTCTGAGAGGGCGCCGAACCGATGAGTGCCGGCCGGAGTCGCTCTGGAGGACGTCATCGCTTTTGGGGGTATCCAGACCCTATGTCCGGTGACAGACTGTCCTGTCACCGGATCCAGGGTCAGCCAGACGCGGATGACATACAGATGGGTCGAGCCATGAGGGCCGCCAAGCTTCGAGACATCAAGCTCATACAGGTATGTCAGTTAATACAAGTTGTTCAATTCTGCACTTTTCTGAGCATGATATTATTGATAAATCCAATAACTTAGGGATCTCTCTTAGTAGTAATGACATAGAAACCGCAAAGTCAATTAATGATCTACTAGGCTTAGAGACAGATAGAGCTGTGGATTTAATACGACATCTAGCAGCGGTAAAACCCATGAATGAAGCAGATATCAATGATCTTGGAGTAACTGCGCTTCAGAGTCTGTGTGAGGATTTGGTCCCCATGGAGGGCTTAGAGGTGGAGGAGAAGGATATGGTTTCAGAGGGGTATGTGGCCCCTCTACAGCTAGAGGCCACTCATGACACAGATGCTCAACATGTTGAGCAGATGAAGGATAAACCAAAAAAACCTAGAAGAGGAAGGTTTATCCTACATCGGCGGTGTGCCGGAGTGCGAGAGTTAAACAAAAGAAAAAATTTCATGATGAAATATGAAAGGGATATTCTGGAATAGCAGAGGTCTAGCGGACTTGGCTAAAAGGAGATTCCTTAGCGATACATCAGCAGAACAAAAATTAGATTTTATGGCTTTATTGGAGACGGGTAGAGATAATTTCACCTCCCAGTTTCTCAACACCATTTCAAGGGGGTTGATTTTGACTGGCACTGTTTACCTCCAAGGGGGAGATCCGGAGGGATACTACTTGGGGTGAAGTGCGAAACTTTAGAGCTGCTGAATGTGGTCCATGGTGATTTTGCTGTCAAATTTCGTGTAAGGTCAAAAATTGACAGCTTCGGATGGGCTTTGGTGGCCGTATATGGTGCGGCACAACCAGAGCTTAAACCGGAATTCCTAGCAGATCTGGTGAGAATTTGTGGGGATGAAAGGTTGCCCATTCTGGTGGGGGAGATTTCAATATCATTGGAAGAAAAGAGGAAAAAAATAATGACAACTTTGATGGAAGATGGTCATTCATGTTTAATATGATAATTGAAAGTCTCGATTTGAGGGAGATTGACCTCACTGGTAGGCAATTCACGTGGGCCAATTCTTTTCCAATTCCTACTTATGAGAAATTGGACAGGGTTCTCACTAGTGTTGAGTGGGAAGAAAAAATTCCGCTGTTTACGGTTCAAGCCCTACAGAGGGTCATCTCTGATCATACCCCACTACTGGTTGATTCCGGGGAAGCGACCCACGTGGGAAACAAAAATACTTTCTCTTTCGAACTAGGATGGTTTGAGAGGAAGGGCTTCATGGAGCGCATTGCAGCTGAATGGGCTAGAGACATGCGAGGGTCTTCTAGTGTGGAGAGATGGCAAAACAAAATCAGACATATGCGCCAGTTTTTGAGAGGCTGGGACAAACACCAAAGTGGTATCTATAAAGTGGAAAAGGAAAGATTGGCACGAATTATTAATGAACTTGATGTGAAAGCGGAATCCATACCTCTTAATACTTCTAAGAGAGATATTAAGAATGAGGCCGAGAATAAGTTACAAGCCCTTATGAGAGAGGAGGAGATGAAATGGGCGCTTAGAGCAAAGGTTTCTAAGATTGTCCAAGGGGATGATAATACACAATTCTTCCACCTGATTGCTAATGGGAATCATAGAAAGAAAAAGATAATACAGCTAGAACAAGATGAGGGTACAATTGTAGGACATGAGAACCTAAAGCTATACATTTCTGAATATTATAAGAAACTTTTCGGAGCACCCAAAGAAAGTTTCGTTTCTATTGGTGAGAATGTGATCGGGGACATACCGCAACTCAACTTAGAAGAGAATGAGGTGTTGTTTGCCCCTTTCACTGAGAAAGAGGTGTTCGATGCTATAACGCAAATGAAGCATAATAAAGCGCCTAGGCCAGATGGGTTCCCGACAGAATTTTAGCAAAATTGATGGAATATCATAACGAGTGATTTTATGCCTATGTTCCATGATTTGTTCGAAGGCCACTTAAATTTGTTTCACCTCAATTTTGGAACAATAACGTTGTTGCCAAAGAAGGTGGATGTTGTTCGCATTGAGCAGTTTAGACCGATATGTCTTCTCAATATAAGCTTTAAGATCTTTACAAAGGATGGCACGAATAGGTTGACACAGATAGCCCATTCGGTCGTGCAACCCACTCAAACTGCTTTCATGTCAGGACGACAAATCCTAGAAGGGGTGGTAGTTCTACATGAACCATTGCACGAAATCCATTCGAAGAAACTAGATGGGGTTGTCTTCAAAGTGGATTTTCAAAAAGCGTATGATAAGGTCAAATGGCCCTTCCTTCAGCAAGCCTTACGTATGAAGGGGTTCAACGAAGCCTGGAGATCTCAGGTGGATTCATTCATACAGAAAGGCAGTGTCGGGATAAAGGTCAATGATGACACATGTCATTATTTCCAGACACGTAAGGGGTTACGACATGGAGACTGCATGTCTCCTGTGCTGTTCAACATTGTAGCGGATATGTTGGTAGTACTTATTAGCGGATATGTCTCGTTCCCCATCTCGTAGATGGGGGCATCTCCGTCCTACTTTGGGAGAGCTAAAGAAGAACAAGATAATTATAGAAACTTGTTTGGTTGTGAAATGGGATCCTTACCTTTTAGTTATCTCGGGATCCAATCCATCATAGACGGTTGATGAAGGGCAAGCTAATGTCTTACGGAGGGCGGCTGGTGTTGATTAACTTGGTTTTGGTAAGTTTGCCGATGTTCCTCCTATCTTTCTTTGAAGTACCGGTAGGGGTATGGAAAATATTAGACTTTTACATATCCCGATTCTTCTGGCAAAGCGATGAGGCCAAGAAAAAAATATAGACTATCTAGATGGGATATCATGTGTAGACCAAAAGACCAGGGTGGCTTAGGGATCGAGAATTTAGAGGTAAAGAATAGATGTTTGCTTAGCAAATGGCTATACAGACAATCTACGAAGACCGAAGGCATGTTGGTGCAAATCTTACGGAATAAATACCTACATACTAAGACTTTGGCCCAGGTGAATGCAAGGCCAACGGACTCACCGTCTTGGAAAGGGTTAACGAAGACAAAATTAACTTTCTTCCGGCGGGTGAAGTTCCTAATTGGTAGTGGTACGTATCTCTACTAGATTCTGGGAGGACACATGGCTAAGGGAGACACCTCTGGGTTTACAATACCCTTCCCTATATAATATTGTGCAACGTAAGGAGGATTATGTCGCCATAGTGTTAAATTTAGTACCACTTAACATCCAATCTAGGAGATCTCTTGTAGGGGAACGTTGGAATGCTTGATTACACCTGGTCCATAGGTTGATGTATGTTCAACTTTGAGACCAGGCGGATAAAATTAGTTGGAAATTAACCAAAAATGGATTATTCTCTGTGAAATCCATGTATTTGGACTTAATTGACTCCGGGCCATTGTCGAGGTCTTTGCACATATGAAAGATTAAAGTTCCACTCCGCATCAAGATCTTTATGTGGTTCATCCACAAAGGAGTCATCTTGACCAAAGATAATCCGATGAAAAGGAATTGGGTTGGTAACCCCAGGTGTTGTTTTTGTGATCAAAACGAAACGATTAAACACCTCTTTCTCGAGTGTCCACTTGCAAAATTTTTATGGCGATCTATTCATATAGCTTTTAACATCCAACCACCAATGAGCTTAAACACGTTATTTGGGACGTGACTCTACGGAGTAGACATACACATAGCTAAACATATTCGGATAGGGATGTGTGCTTTATTGTGGGCTATATGAAACACTAGAAATGATATGTCTTTTAATGGTACAACATTCACCATTTTTTTTGCAGGTTATCTACAGAGTTACAGGCTGGATCCGTATGTGGTCGTTACTCACTCATGCGGACTACAGGGGGCCTATGGTTATTGGGTAGCACGGGATATCTTCAGCCGATTTGGATGGCGAGTTAATAATAGGCTGGGTGTGTAGACATCGTAGCCTGTTATTTATCGCCGGATGTGGCGCTTTATTGCCGGTTGTGGCACTTTACATATTAATTTTCTTTTTTTTCTCGGATTTTGAGCTTTCTTGGATGTTAAGACTCTATTGTGGTTTCTAATAATATGGCTGCATGCATCGACTGATGCATAGGCCAGAGATATTCCTCCTTTGCAAAGAAAAAGAGCAGGTGGCTTAGTTGGGGCCTCGGGTTTTAGATGTTAGGCATTGGTGCAAGGTCTGTTTGGTATTTGGCCTGGACTCTCGGCACCCCCTTCATCAGTTAGATAGGAGTAGCGACAGATGTTGCAAAGATGGTGGCTTCAGACTTATTAATGTATTTCTTTGTAAGGTTTTTGTGAATAATAAATAAAATGGCCGCATGCATCTTCTAGATGTGCAGAGGCCGGGGGTCATCCTCATTTTCAAAAAAAAGAAAAAACTTGTAGCTACCTACGTTGCCGATGCATCCACTTGTCGTTGCAGTTGTAAAGGACTCTGATTTCCATCTTCTTTAGCACTTTCACGTTCAAAATAAAGAATTTCACAAAGTCAACGAACAGCCTTTCATCGCCGTTGTAGTTCAGCAACACTAGCACTTTTAATTAGGTGGAGCTCAAGGCGTTCAACCGGATCCAATGGGCCATAGTCCAGCGCATTATTCAAATCCTCTTGTTGATGATGCAACTGGGGATAGGGAAAAGAAACGATATGAAGGCAGTTGCTAACAAGTTAGCAGCAAAATACTAATACTAGTTTACTTGTCATAACTCTGACCCAATGGAAAATGGTTAATTTGAAGTTTAGAGCAACAGCTATAAACACCCACAATGACATAAAGCTTCTCGAAGAAAGGGAAGCACTTGAGGAAGTCAATAGCCACACCCAGATTAGGACCAACAGAGTGAAGAACCAAAATCTTCATTGTGTGCATTTTGGTTGCCAAGCTGACGGCAACCATTTTCTGGAGAAAAATGTAAGCAGTGTGGTATAAGAAAATAGTCTGCATATAGGAATAGGAATGCTGAATTTGTGACTGTTCAGGATGCTACCTGAAAGACTGTGGTTCCACTGTAGAGTGTGGATATGTCTTCAGAGAACAAACCCAGTATTTCCCCGGATGGCCTCCGGATCATTGTGTGGACAAATTACTAGCAACTTCTCAAGGAAAGGGGCGTCCTCTATGACCAGCTCCTCGAAACCTTGTTAATAATGAGCATAGCAGCCCATGGACCTGATAGTCAGCGAGCTGATACAAAGGCGGGCCAATGCCATTTTGTACAGTGAGACGTTTTCCAAAACGGTGCATCTGGAGATGATGCCTTGGAGGCAGTCCTCCGAGATACTGACATTGTGCAAGAGGAGCCTTTTGAGGTGCGGAAAAGTGGGCGGCGCGACCAGGTCGGAGAATCGGCGGTCGCAAAGCCTGAGCACGCGGAGCGTGGGCGTGAAGCGGATCAGCGCGTGCGATGGCAGCGGCAGCGGGCAGTGCCGGCGCCACTGCAAGTTGGAGATCTGGAGGTCCGGGAGGCCAGCGAGGGACCCGGAGCGGAACCAGCCGTCAACACGCCTAGGATGTCAGGCTGGAGGGAGATGAGGAGCAAGAAGTGGCGGGCCGGGCCGGGCGAAGAGGATTCTGGAGACTAGCGCGACGTGGGAGTCGCTGTCTGAGAGACTCCAGTCTGCCCCGAGGTTGAGCGGGGCATTAGGTGAGAGCCAGAGGGGACGCTAGCGGCGGGAGGAGGCCTGCATGTGCGCACCGTCCTTGGTGAGGAGGAGGGAGATGACGGTGCCTAGCAAGGCATCGGTGAGACGGCTGATGAAGTCCAGGTCATCGAGCCTTCCCTGTTCCTCGCCGCTCAAGTTGCCGTTCCCGGTGGTTCTCCATCAGATCTACGCCTCTTGCGAGCGCGCGTTTCCGACGCCTCCTCCACGGCCGGCGGCTTGCGCACGGGTGGGTTCTGGTTTGGCTGGGAGGGATATAGGAATGGGGAACCAAAGTTTGGTTTTAATTATGTATTTAAAAAATGTTAAATATGTATATGAAAAAAGTTCCTGATGTATACAAAAAATGTAGTATGATTGTTTATGTTTATACAAAACAAGTAGGCATAAAAAATACATGTGTTAAAAATGTTAATCATATATTTAAAAAAATATTAAACATGTATATGAAAATATTACTTATGTATAAAAAATATACAATGTGTATACAAAATGATAAATTGATAAAAAAAGGCCAGGACAGGCCAAATGGGTTGCTCCATTGGGTGCACTAGCCATGGAATGGCGGACATGGGGCGAACACCTGTTCGTTTGACCACCCAAACAGACAATAGGCAGGCGTAGTTTTCTTCCGTTTGGGTCGGCCAATGGGTAGCGCAACCTGCTACTCCACAATCTCCCTAAGACTATGGCCAATGGGTAACCCAACCTGCTACTCCACAATCTCTACTTCTAACTAGTAAAACGCCCGTGCGTTGCCAACGGGCTCCTCAAAATTTATATCAGTATCTTTCATTTATCATCCTCTCATTTTGGGTGAATCTTGGGTGCTCTAATTAGCAGCGCAACAATCAAGTATTAGGAAATTTCACCGAACCAACAATAACAAAGAATATGACATCTATCCTACTAATAAAGGGAGGTCATATTTTTTGTTCGGCATGCACTTCTGCAGAAAAGCCCCTATCCATTTTAGAATCAACTTGGCACGTGAAAAAATACATCTCTAAGGGTGCGTTTGGTTCACAGGAAATATGTAGGACTTTTAAAGGAACTGTCGTTCATAGGAAATTTTGCCTTGGTGGTGTTCGGTTCACAGAAAGCATGAAGAATACTTCAAATGAAACAAGGCCTTCTCGTATTGATTTTGCTTGAAAGATAGAATCCATTCAGATCTCATGTTTTGACGAAAGCCTGAGGCGAGCCGGTGACCAGTTCAATAAAAAAACTTCATGCATGCATTGTACTCCACTCAGAAAGACATAAAATATTGTGGTCATGTACTGCTTCATAGGCATATCTTCCTGCAACACGAACAGTCTAATTTTTTTGGTTCCCGTGTTTCTAGACTCCATGGCAATCCGGTAGCCATCAGCCATATCCCTACAAAGTTTTCTTTCCTTAGTTCTCTCTCCCTGCAAACCGAACGGAGCCTAAAGTGGGAACCATCCGGGGCCAACAAGAACTCAAACTCCTATCCAATCTCGACTTCATGCTCTTCCACCTCCATTGATACAGACGGGTCATCAAGGCTTTCATCACGATGACCTCAAGAAGATGCCGACATCCCTCCCCGCATCTACCCCTAACCCCTGCTGCCGCCTGCACTATCCTTGCTCCTCGGGGAAGGGCGACAATGTCCTCTGTGATGGCCACGACCAGATCCACGGGGAGGCCACATTCTTCCATGGGAACCCAACCAAGCACACCACCCCCCACAACCATTCAATCCAAACTCTAACAACGTCAAGACCTGCCATCGATCCACGAATCAGGCTCACTGCATCCAGGTTCACTACGAGTCCGCGATGAGTCTGTAGTCAATGTATTGTCGTTGGCTATCCCCACAATAGGACCATCGTCTCTCCCCAAAGCAGCAACACCACCCAGCAAATCACCACCACCGCTTGCGGCTTGTCTACATAAAATCACGAGAAATCCCCACGGCGTTGCTGTAAGACCACCTTGGCGACCTTGACAGCGACCAACTGGTCTAAGTTCTAAGCTAGACGCTCTATGTAGAAACCAATAGAAGCAGGGGCGTGGTTCAGATTTGTTCTTCGTGCGCGTGCATGCCCTGCTGCCCACCAGCTCTTGGTCTACAACTCACCTCTGACTGACCTCCCATAGAAGATTCGGGAAAAAAACTCATCACTTACATTATCATAGCCGCACATTCCAAGTCAAAGTAGAACATATCACAAGGATTCTGTGACAACCAGCCATGGCCAGGTCAGTTGGATTTTAATTTCGTTCCATCTCATAATCCATCACCCACTCTCTCTCAATGGAAATTAAACTTAGGGATGTCACAAGTTGTCATTGTTGTTAACATTTAGAAATTTAAATCAAAGGAAATCTGTAACTAATCACAATGCTTGCATTAAGCTGTAAGTACATGAACTGTAAATGCTACAGATGTAGAAGTACCACACAGCTATGTCACAGCCCCAAGAAATATTTCTCTGCTATCCTTCTTGAAACTCTGGAAGAATGCATATATACTATCCCCAATTTCACTCAAGTGTATTCATGAGGTATGATAAGCACGAAAAATGAACTATGGCAGTAACAACAAATAACGGCAAAGAAGTAACTGCAATCAGTGCAACCCACTACATCCGCCGGCATGGAGATCCTAATACTTTTGTACCCTCGACTTTATATTTTTTCCGCGCCACCAACATTTTTATATCATTCATTATGCTTTTCTTCAAGGTTTCATGTGAGAAGTATGAGGGCACTGACACAAACTACAGATAAAATTCTCAATAAATAAGTCTCATTTCTATTTATATCTAGTAAGTAAAACTCTAGGATACCAACATTAAGTATCTTCTATCTGGTAAGAAAAAAGAACATAAAACCAAATGAGAGCCCCCAAAAGGGAAGCCTATCATAAATTAGTTAAGAATCCAAATCACCGACATTATTCCACAACGAACTGATCAAAGTTTCGACATACAACTCATAAAGTATTTCATTTCTCTCATACATAAATTAAAATAGCTCAACAAATCAAGTCCGAACCTGAACAATGGAAATTTGTGAAGAAATAAGTGACAAGAACTTATCTTATTAGTGGCATGATTTAATAATCAAACGATCACTTTCATTTGCATTATCAATATTATAGCGCATGTTCTTCCCATACATAACAGTAGACTTGGTACAAAATTTAGTAACCTTTTAAAATCTTCAAGTATCAATCCTTAAATTCAATAGTACTGCCTAATAACCTGAACTTGTATTCGGAAGTGATATACAAATGGAGGGGGTACTGCCTAATAAATTCGAAGTACTATACAAATTCAGCCTATGTGCTAAGATTTTTTTCTGCACATCGCTCCCGTTCACTTTCAGTTAGACTCATGGTTAGGCCCCCATCAACCGGCAGCACCTGCACATGCGGAATTAAACAAGTTGGTAGTCATTTCCGATGAATTAGCAGTATAGTTTGTAGAATTAATCATCTTCACGACATATCCTTCCGGTAAAATGAATAAATTGTCAGTTTAATATAGCCAAATAGATACCAGTCATAGATGTATATATGTTATGGTTCCCAACTCAATTAATTTTATGAAGGTAGAGTTTCATCAACTAAATGAGGGACATTTGTACCAAAGAGAATCAATCGGCTTAAATAGATTGTGTAATATGTTGCTGGAAGAGGACGACCCAATAAACCTTATTTCATCGGCACCAACATGTCCTTGTCTTAGCCCTTGTGCTCCTGGCGCGGCATCATGGTCGATGATGGCTCCAGCCGCCGGAGCCTAACCAGCCGCCACGTGAGTACGTCACGTGACATCAGCTCATCAATCCATCATGGTCCGCTACTCTAGGCACATGCCTCCGCTTCTCGCCATCCACGCCCCAAGGCTGAATCGCAATTTCACAAGAGAATCTATTGTTTACATTACCTCTTGTTTCCTAAGCATGCAGAGTTCTTTGTATTAAGCAAGATAGATCCATAGCAGACACAGTTCTAACTAAAAAAGGTGTACATGGTCATCAAGCCCACAACATGCATCCATTAAGTTTAATAACTGATGGGCAACATTTTATGAGGAAACAAAAAGGCTTTTCCTATCAGCATCTCGGCAAATGTTCACCCAGTGCTTCAAGAAAATGTCAATGGCAGATCTATACTGCATTTTCGGGTGAACAAAAATCTAAAATAGATTATGAACATGCATCTATGTTACTATGCATAGAGAATATATAAACTTGAAAAAAATATGGAACCACAATAAAAAGAACATGTGCATAATGCATTTCAATTGTTATAGAAAATATGTCATCAAAGAAGATGAAACCAGAGACTATTTTTATACAATATAACAAGTACACTAGTAGAAAACAGGGCTATGGTCCAGGCCGGCTCAGCCCATTAGTCCCGGTTCAGTGTAGAACCGGGACTAATGTGGGCATTGGTCCCGGTTCGTGAGCCCAGGGGGCCGGCCGTACCACGTGGGCCATTGGTCCTGGTTCGTCTGGACCTTTTGGTCCCGGTTGGTGGGACGAACCGGGACCAATGGGCCTCGCTCCTGGCCCACCACCATTGGTCCCGGTTGGTGGCCTGAACCGGGACCAAAGGCTCCCCTTTAGTCCCGGTTCTTGCCACAAACCGGGACCAATGAGGTGCCTATATATACCCCCTCGCGCAAGAGCAGAGCACAGTGCTCTGTTTTTTCTGGCCGAGGGGGAGAGGCTTTGTGGTGCTCTAGCTCACCTCCTATGCACATGAGGTGTTCGATGGAATGCCCGAGCCACACTACTTAAACTTTCTCCTCTCGAAGCTCGACCTCCAAGCTCCATTTTCCTCGAGATTTGTCTAGATTTAGCGGTCCGTCACGCCCCATCCCCGTCTTCACCGCCGTCGATCACCCGCGCTGATCTCATCACTGACACCACCGTGGTGAGCCTCTTGTTCTTATCTTCTTTCTGAAAGGAAAAATATTCTTACTTGTCTGTTTAGATAGATACTTGTATCATTTTCTTACATTTATTATTGCATCTTATATAGTGCGATGGTTTTGGTATCCGCCCCCGTCGGCCCTCGTCCTGTCTATGATTCGGATTTGGTATGTATATTATCTTCATAACTATTGGTTCATTTATTGTTTATGAAAATTATGCCGACCAACGTGACATAGATTTTATTTATCTAGGATGTATGTGAATCGGAAATGCCAACCGACCCTATTGTCGAGAGGTTAAATTTAGTTGAAGAAGAAAACAATTTGTTGAAGAAAAAAATAAAAAAAATTGAGGAAGAGAAGATGATATTGGAGTTGCATGTTGCGGATGTCGTCGATGATCACAAGATCAAGATGGATGCAATGCGCTTGAAGATTAGAAAGATTAGAAAATATGCCATTCATACCGAGGCTTGGTATCATTATGCCGTTGGATCAATTGTTACCTTGGTTGCGATTATGATCGCATTTGTTTTCGCATTGAAATGTTTTACATAGTTTCAATGTATGGTTTAATTAATTAGATGCTTTGGAGAGCTATATGTTGTTAGATGAGAACTGTGTATGCACTTTGGTTTTAATGTGATGATGAACTTCTATTAATTTGGACACTTAATTATATATAATGCACGCAGATGAACCAGCAATGGATGTACGGTGACAGACACACCCGCGAGTACATTAAGGGCGTGCATGAGTTTCTCGATGCGGCTGAGGCAAACAAGCAGAATGGTTTTATGTGTTGTCCATGCACTGAATGTGGGAATACGAGGTCTTACTCTAACCGGAAAATCCTTCACTCCCACCTGCTTTACAAGGGTTTCATGCCACACTATAATGTTTGGACGAGGCACGGAGAAATAGGGGTTATGATGGAAGACGGCGAAGAAGAAGAGTACGATGACAACTATGTGCCCCCTGAATACGGTGATGCTGCAACGGGGGGAGCTGGTGAAGATCAAGAGGAACCAGACGATGTGCCCAATGATGCTGCCACGGGTGAAGCTGCTGAAGATCAAGAGGAACCAGACGATGTGCCCGATGATGATGATCTCCGCTGGGTCATTGTCGATGCAAGGACGCAATGCATTAGTCAAAAGGAGAAGCTGAAGTTCGATCGCATGTTAGAGGATCACAAAAAAGGGTTATACCCCAATTGCGAAGATGGCAACACAAAGCTCGGTACCGTACTGGAATTGCTGCAGTGGAAGGCAGAGAATGCTGTGGCTGACAAAGGATTTGAGAAGCTACTGAAAATATTGAAGAAGAAGCTTCCAAACGATAACGAATTGCCCGACAGTACATACGCAGCAAAGAAGGTCGTATGCCCTCTAGGATTGGAGGTGGAGAAGATACATGCATGCCCTAATGACTGCATCCTCTACCGCGGTGCATACAAGGATCTGAACGCATGCCCGGTATGCGGTGCGTTGCGGTATAAGATCAGACGAGATGACCCTGATGATGTTGACGGCGAGCCCCTCAGGAAGAGGGTTCCTGCGAAGGTGATGTGGTATGCTCCTATAATACCACGGTTGAAACATCTGTTCAGAAACGAAGAGCATGCCAAGTTGATGCGATGGCACAGTGAGAACCGAAAGAAAGATGGGAAGTTGAGAGCACCCGCTGACGGGTCGCAGTGGAGAAAAATCGAGAGAAAGTACTGGGATGAGTTTGCAAAGGACCCAAGGAATGTATGGTTTGCTTTAAGCGCGGATGGCATTAATCCTTTCGGGGAGCAGAGCAGCAATCACAGCACCTGGCCCGTGACTCTATGTATGTATAACCTTCCTCCTTGGATGTGCATGAAGCGGAAGTTCATTATGATGCCAGTTCTCATCCAAGGCCCTAAGCAACCCGGCAACGAAATTGATGTGTACCTAAGGACATTAGTTGAAGAACTTTTACAGCTGTGGAATGGAAACGGTGTACGTACGTGGGATGAGCACAGACTGGAGGAATTTCACCTTAAGGCGTTGCTGTTCGTGACCATCAACGATTGGCCCGCTCTCAGTAACCTTTCAGGACAGACAAACAAAGGATACCACGCATGCACGCACTGTTTAGATGACACTGAAAGTATATACCTGGACAAATGCAGGAAGAATGTGTACCCGGGCCATCGTCGATTTCTTCCGACCAACCATCAATGCCGAAAGAAAGGCAAGCATTTCAAAGGCGAGGCAGATCACCGGAAGAAGCCCGCCATGCGCACCGGTGTTCACGTGCTTGCTATGGTCAATGATTTACACTACGTAATCTTTGGAAAGGGTCCCGGTGGACTAGCTGTTCCGAATGACGCTGAGGGACACACACCCATGTGGAAGAAGAAATCTATATTTTGGGACCTACCCTACTGGAAAGACCTAGAGGTCCGCTCCTCAATCGACGTGATGCACGTGACGAAGAACCTTTGCGTGAACCTGCTAGGCTTCTTGGGCGTGTATGGGAAGACAAAAGATACACCCGAGGCACGAGAGGACCTGCAACGTTTGCACGAAAAAGACGGCATGCCTCCGAAGCAGTATAAAGGTCCTGCCAGCTACGCTCTTACGAAAGAAGAGAAAGAAATCTTCTTTGAATGCCTGCTCAGTATGAAGGTCACGACTGGCTTCTCGTCGAATATAAAGGGAATAATAAATATGCCAGAGAAAAAGTTTCAGAACCTAAAGTCTCATGACTGCCACGTGATTATGACACAACTGCTTCCGGTTGCATTGAGGGGGCTTCTACCGGAAAACGTTCGATTAGCCATTGTGAAGCTATGTGCATTCCTCAATGGAATCTCTCAGAAGGTGATCGATCCAGAAATCGTACCAAGGCTAAGGAGTGATGTGGCGCAATGTCTTGTCAGTTTTGAGCTGGTGTTCCCACCATCCTTCTTCAATATCATGACACACGTCCTAGTTCATCTAGTCGACGAGATTGTCATCCTGGGGCCCGTATTTCTACACAATATGTTCCCTTTTGAGAGGTTCATGGGAGTCCTAAAGAAATATGTCCGTAACCGCGCTAGGCCAGAAGGAAGCATCTCCATGGGCCATCAAACAGAGGATGTTATCGGGTTTTGTGTTGACTTCATTCCTGGCCTTAACAAGATAGGTCTCCCTAAATCGCGGTATGAGGGGAGACTGACTGGAAAAGGCACTCTGGGAAGAGACTCAATAATATGCAGGGACGGATATTCTTGGTCTCAAGCACACTACACAGTTCTACAGAACTCTACCTTGGTGACCCCGTATGTCGATGAACACAAGATCAGTCTGCGCTCCAAACACCCGGAGCAGTGCGACGACTGGATTACATGTGAACACATCAGGACTTTCAGCAGTTGGTTGGAAACACGTCTCAGAGGTGACAACACTGTTTGTGATGAGTTGTACTTGTTGTCCAGGGGACCATCTTTGACTGTACTGACTTAAAAAGGATACGAGATAAATGGGAATACATTTTACACGATCGCCCAAGATCAAAAGAGCACCAACCAAAACAGCGGTGTCCGCTTTGATGCAGCAACCGAGAGCGGAAAGGACACATATTATGGTTACATAGTGGACATATGGGAACTTGACTACGGACCTGATTTTAAGGTCCCTTTGTTTAAGTGCAAATGGGTCAATCTGTTAGGCGGCGGGGTACAGGTAGACCCACAGTACGGAATGACAACAGTGGATCTGAAAAATCTTGGGTACAGTGACGAACCGTTCGTCCTAGCCAATGATGTGGCACAGGTTATCTATGTGAAGGACATGTCTACCAAACCGAGAAAAAGAAAAGATAAGGAAGCGAATACATCATACGATGTGCCAAAGCGCCACATAGTTCTTTCAGGAAAAAGGGATATCCTGGGAGTGGACGGCAAGACAGACATGTCTGAAGATTATGAAAAGTTTCATGAAATTCCTCCCTTCAATGTCAAGGCTGACCCAAGCATCCTGATAAACAATGAAGATTATCCATGGTTACGGTGCAATAAGCAAATGACACAAGCGAAGAAAAAGTGAAGACTTTCTCCCGCAATAAGCAAATGCTATGTGGGTGAAATTATGATACCATCCCAACTTTCAACTTTTTCAGAGTTCATTTGAAATGCTTTCATGTCTTATGGTTCGAAACTTTGATACTTCGAAAGTGATTGTCCATTTTGTACACGAAGTGCATCAAGTTTTTGTCGTAACCCTCTCTACTTTTTGGAACATGCTATGTGGGTGAAATGATGAGACCATGCCAACTTTTAACCTTTTTAGAGTTCATTTTGAAATGCTTTCCAATTTCAGAGTCATTTAGCTCAAAGAATGAATTAATAGCAAACAGAATGAACTACAAAACTTTTATGAAAATAAAAACAATCAATTAAAATATTATGTTATGATCAATTAAAATAAAACTATAATATTCTTCAATAGCAAAAAGAATATAATTTATGTGACCTAAAATCAAACTATAATTTGTGTGACCTAAAATAAAAAATAAATAGCAAAGAAGAAAAAAATAAATAGAAAAAAATTCTAATTTTATAGTAAAGTTATTCATAAACTAGTGATTCACACAAATTTTTAAAAATTCAAATTTAAACTATTTAAAATTTAAAACTAATGGCACTAATAGAAATTTATAATTTTGGTGACCTAAAAGCAAAAAGAAATCACTAAAAAACTGTAAGTATTTAGTTGTAAGTAGAAATAAAAAATAAATAGAAAAAAATTCTAATTTTATAGTAAAGTTATTCATAAACTAGTGATTCACACAAATTTTTAAAAATTCAAATTTAAACTATTTAAAATTTAAAACTAATGGCACTAACAGAAAGTTTATAATTTTTGTGACCTAAAAGCAAAAGGAAATAAAAAACAAAAAACCAAAAAAATGTAGAAATAAAAAAGAAAAAACCAAAAAAAATGCCACCTACTGGGCCTCCACGGCCTGAATACGACTAGAAACCCTACATGGGCCAGGATTCAGGCCCGCAGAAGGCCCAATAGGCCCACAGGCAAAGCAGTGTCAAATTAGGCCCATAGGCCTGCAGTTCAGAGGAGTTCGAGAGGGAGGAGACAGCAGGGCTTATAAACCGGTGCCGGCGCCCTTCAGTTAGTGATGTGGGACTAAACTTTTGGGCGCTAGTAGCAAAAGGGCATTGGTCCCGGTTGGTGGAACCAACCGGGACTAAAGGTGTCATTGGTCCCGGTTGGTGGCACCAACCGTGACCATTGCCCCCCTTTAGTCCCGGTTGGAGCCACCAACCGGGACCAAAGGCCGCCGCTTCCTGCCCTTTGGGCTGCCAAAAAGAGGCCTTTGGTCCCGGTTGGTGGCACCAACCGGGACTAAAGGGGGGCAATGGTCACGGTTGGTGCCACCAACCGGGACCAATGCTCTGGCTATATAAGCCGACACTTGCGAAAATTTTGGATCAGTTCTTCAACCCGCCCCGACGACGCCGCCAGGCTGCCCCTCTGCTCACCTCGCCGTCGCTGCCGTTGCCCCTGCCCCGCCCCCGAGCGCGCCCTGCCTCGCCGTCGTCCGCGGCCGCCCGTCCACCACCCCTGATCACCCCCTGCGCCGCCGAGCACCCTCTGCGCCTCGCCCTCGACGCCGTTGTCCCTGCCCCGCCCCCGAGCGCGCCGACCCCAAGCCCGTCCCCGAGCCCGTCCTCGTCCACCGTCTGCCGTCGCCCTCGCCGACCCCGAGCCCGTCCGCCCTCGCCGACCCCGAGCCCGTCCGCCCTCGCCGTCGCCCTCGCCGACCCTGACCCCGAGCCCGTCCGCCGTCGCCCTCGCCCTCGCCGACCCCGAGCCCGTCCGCCGTCGCCCTCGCCCTCGCCGACCCCGAGCCCGTCCTCGTCGCCGTCGCCCCCGACGCCGGCCGCCCGCGTCTCCTCCCCGATCCCTCCGGGAGAGGTAGCTACCGCCTCCTCCCCCCTTCCTTCCTTCCCTGCTCTTGAATTTGCAGATGTATGTATGTATGTATGTATGATGAATTTTGATTTTTGTTCATATATATATACTGTAGATGTATGTATGTATGATGAATTTTGATATTTTTTTGTTCATATATACTGTTCATATATACTGTAGATGTATGTATGATGAATTTTGATTTTTTTTTGTTCATATATACTGTTCATATATACTGTAGATGTATGTATGATGAATTTTGATATTTTTTTGTTCATATATAATGTAGATGTATATGTATGTATGGAATGATATCGATGGATGTATGTATATAGAACATTCGTAGAAAATATAATGAGAGGAAGAAGAGGATAAAAAAGAAGAGGAATAAGAAAAGAAAAAAGAGGAGAAGAAAGAATAGAGGAGAAGATCTCCTCTATTCTTTCTTCTCCTCTTTTTTTTCTTCTTCTTCCTCTTTTTTTTATCGGGAACGAGGGTCGTCGAGGGTCGCCGAGCGGTAGAGGAAGAAGAGGATAAAAAAGAAGAGGAAGAAAAAAAAAGAGAGGGGTCGACGGTCGCCTAGGGGTCGAGGGTCGAGAGGGGGTCTAGGGTCGCCGAGAGGGGAGAGGAAGACGAGGAGAAATAAATAAGAAGAAGAAAAAAGAAGAAAAAGAAGAGGAGAAGAAGAAAGGAATAGAGGAGAAGAGAAAAATAGAATATATATTCTATTTTCTCTTTTCTCCTCTATTCCTTTTTTCTTCTCCTATTTTTTTCTTCTTTTTTTTCTTCGACACATGGGGGAGGGGGTCGAGAACGTCGGACATTCATGAGAGAGGCGAGGAAGAAGGGGAAGAAGAGGGAGAAGAAGAGGAGAGGAAGAAGAGGAAGTCTTCTCCTCTATTCTTTCTTCTCTTCTTTTTTCTTCTTCTTCTTCCTCTTTATTTTATCGGGAACGAGGGTCGTCGAGAGGGTCGCCGAGCGGTAGAGGAGAAACCCTAAATAGAAAGTATCGTCGGTGTGAGATACATGTACCGTCGGTGTCGGACACTACACCCACATCCCACAAGTGGCGCGGGCTTCGACGCCCACGTCACTTGTGGGACGTGGATGTAGTGTCCGACACCGAAGGCCACATGTATCTCACACCCACGATACTTGCTAGCTATTTAGGGTTTCCTCTACCGAAGAGAAGAGGAGAAATAAATAAGAAGAAGAAAAAAGAAGAAAAAGAAGAGGAGAAGAAGAAAGGAATAGTGGAGAAGAAGAGAAAATAGATATTCTATTTTCTCTTTTCTCCACTATTCCTTTCTTCTTCTCCTCTTTTTTTTCTTCTTTTCTTCTTCTTCTTCTTCTTCTTCTTATTAGCCGGAAGTAGAGAGAGGTTTCCTAGTGTCAAAGTATTGAAGAAATCCATGCCTTCATCATTAGCCGGAAGTAACCAGGGCATGTTGGTACGAAGTTCTGCAAAGTTATTCTGGAATGGAGTCCCGGATAGAATAATCCGCTTTTTGGTATGAATTCAGCAAAGGCCTTCCAAATAGCGATATTCGGAAGGCTCTTGCTGAACTTTGTACCAAAAAGCGAATTATCCTATCTGGGACTCCATTCCAGAACAACTTTGAAGAGCTTCATACCATCATGCACATGTTACTTTCGCCTAATGATGAAGACATGGTTTTGTTGAATCCTGAGACACTACGCAACCTCCCGACCCCTCGGCGATCCTCTTGAACATGAGAGGAAGAAGAGGGTCATCTAGGGGTCGAGGGTTCCAGGGTCGTCGAGGGTTCGAGGGGTCGAGGATCGCCAAGGGGTCGAGAGAGGTTTCCTAGTGTCAAAGTATTGAAGAAATCCATGCCTTCATCATTAGCCGGAAGTAACCAGGGTATGTTGGTACGAAGTTCTGCAAAGTTGTTTTGGAATGGAGTCCCGGATAGAATAATCCGCCTTTTGGTACCAATTCAGCAAAGGCCTTCCAAATAGCGATATTCGAAAGGCTCTTGCTGAACTTTGTACCAAAAGGCGGATTATCCTATCTGGGAGTCCGTTCCAGAACAACTTTGAAGAGCTTCGTACCATCATGCACATGTTACTTTCGCCTAATGATGAAGACATGGTTTTGTTGAATCCTGAGACACTACGCAACCTCCCGACCCCTCGGCGATCCTATCGAACATGAGAGGAAGAAGAGGATAAAAAAAGAAGAGGAAGAAGAAAAAAAGAGGAGAAGAAAGAATAGAGGAGATCTTCTCCTCTATTCTTTCTTCTCCTCTTATTTTTCTTCTTCTTCCTCTTTTTTTTATCGGGAACGAGGGTCGTCGAGGGACATAGATGTAGTGTCGTCGTTGTCGATATATACCCCCTCCCGATAGCTTACTATGATTAGGTAGCTAGTTCTACGTTTGGCACTAATATATCCATCTGTCATGTTTGAATAATAATTGCCATGTTGTAAATATTTGTAGAAACTATGGACACCGCCCTAGACGAAGCAACAAAAGAAGCGTTGTTGAGGGACATAATCACAGAAGGAAGTGATGCCATCTCGTTGTTTCTCAACGAAACCGATGGTCTGGAAGGAGAGGGTGAACAAGCTGGCTACGGTGACCTAATGCCGGTGCAAGAAGAAGAACATGAGGACGGCTCCGGTGACCCAATGCCGGTGCAAGAAGGAGACCGTGATGACGGCTCCGGTGACCGAACCGAGTCCGGCTAGGTATATATATTAGTTAAGCCTATGCTGACTAGCTGATTGATGCATTCATTGTTTTGGTATGTACACATATTAATTAAGTCTTTGTTCTTTTTTCTAGCCCTCCAAATCGAGCACAACTTCGGTAAAGAGACGAGGCCCGAAGAAAAAGTTGAGCTCGGATGAAAAGTTTGAGAACATAGCAATCGCGCCCGACGGCCAACCTATTGAACCCCTCCGGACAAAGAGTGCATTTGTTGCTCAGTGCGGGGTTCTGGTTAGGGACAAGATCCCGATAAGCATCCAGCAATGGTTTAAGCCAGCTACAGAAGACCCTGAGATGTCTTATGTCAATGATATGCAGAAAAATGATCTTTGGACTGAGCTGAAGTCAAATTTCACCCTACCGCCTGAGGATAATCCAGAGAACCCAGTTAAAGAGAAATTAATCAAGTCTTTTGCTCTCAAGAGGATGGCAGAACTATTCAGGAGGTGGAAGAAAGAGCTGAATAAGTTTGTCGAAAAAAATGAGACACCAGAATTCAAGGGCAGATATGAGAAGATCAGAGATCACTGGCCCGCATTTGTGGCCCACAAGACATCAGAAAAGAATAAGAAGATGTCGGCGACAAACAAGAAAAATGCTGCGAAGAAGAAGCTTCACCATCGCACGGGGTCAGGTGGCTACCTCGTAGCCCGGCCTAAGTGGTCCTAGAGTGAGAATGATCTGGTTCATAAAGGGATCGAACCAGAGACAAATAACTGGCCAGACCATTGCCGGACTTGGTTCTTCGGGGCTGGCGGAACCCTGGACCCTGAAACAGGGAAGTGCATTTGGACGAGCGATCAAATGGACATACCAGTCAGTAAGCTTAAGCAGTATATCGAAGCAGCGCAGGAAGGGACGTTCTTTCCAGACAGAGAGAACGACGAGCTCACAATGGCCCTCGGGAATCCTGAGCACCCTGGACGGACACGAGGCACGCCAGGCTCCGTTCCGTGGAAGGTTGGGTTTCCGGACGCAGGCGGTTACAAATCCCATGAGAGGAGGAAAAAAGTGCAGCAGACCCAAATGCAGGCGCTGCAAGCAAGGGTGGACGCTATAGAGGAACGAGAAGCAAATCGCAGCAAACGTACTACCGAAGCCTCCCCCGAAGCTACCCCGCCATCTCAGCGCAGAAGCAGCGTGGCTTCCACCGAGCTGCTTCAGCTAGAGCATGCCTTGACGGCTCCTGCCAGCTATCCCGTGGATGCTATCACGGAGTCTCAAAATTGCCACCTTATGACGCAATGGATGAATTTGAAGGTCAAGGCGGCTGTTGGCTCTGTTTATCCTACTGAAGCCGGCGCAACTTTTCACTGCCGGCCGATTCCAGAAGGATATGCTAGGGTGATGGTGGATGAGATAACGGAGGGATTTGAGGACCTCCACCTTGACCACCCTACCGGTGAAGGGGAGACTCGGCTGGGGTCTGCTCTAAAGACTCCATGCCTATGGCGGAAGGAGCTCATCAACCTTCCGAACTGGACGCCACCGCCTCCTCCTCCTCCTCCGGCGAGTCAGGGCACTCCGCCTCCACCGCCTCCTCCTCCTCCGGCGAGTGACGATCAGGGCCCTCGGCAGGCTCCTTCTCCGGCGCGCGGCGGCACTCCGCCTCCTTCTCCGCCTGCGCCGACGCGCCCGAGCAGCCAGCCTCCTCCTTCTCCGCCTCGTCAGCAAGGGCAGAAGAGACCTGCCGCCGCTCCAGCTGCTCCGCCGCGTCTTAGTCCTTCTCCTCCGCCGCTTAAGCAAGTAAAGAAGACAACCGCTACGTCTGCTCGGTCGGCGTCTAGCAGTACAACCAGAGGCGGGAGGACATACAGTTTCGGTCCTTCTCTGAAGACTCCAGAGAAGTTACCATACGAGAGGACCCAGGAGGAGAACACCGAGATCGCGCGAGAAGAAGTGAAGAAATTCTTTGAAGGGGTGAAAGCAAAGAAACATCCACCTCCGGAGGAGAAGGTAGATCGGGTGAAAGTGAAGCGCACTCTGGCTGCCCTGACAAAACCACCGAAGTCTGATTCGCCGAAAGGAAACTATGACCGCATTATTGGAAAGGAATTTGCCGAAGCGGAGCGGTCGGGAAGTACTGTCAGTGATCAAAGGCTGAAACAACGACGAGCTGGGAAACAAATTGCCCAGCTCGGCGAACAAGCGAAGCAATCGTGCCCCCGGCTCAAGGTGCCTAGCCACAACGTCGATAATGATCCGAGGATGGTGCCCGGTTATAGCAATCTTGCAGATTACCTGCCCGACGAAGTACATTATGAACCCATGGACGTGCAGATACAAAGATACAAGTACGGGAAGCCTCTCGTCAAAGATGAAAGATCTCTATCAACGATGATGCGAAGATTGCATGATTGGTACTTGAAAATCTGTAGAGACTCTGGGGGGAGGAGTACTTTGTATGCGAGGGTTAAACCGGAGCATGACCTCGTTGGAATTGATCTGTTGCCTGTTCCATTTGAGGAGTTCTATCAGTTCTTCAATCAATTGGCCCTCGATAAAGCAACTGTCACCTGCTACTGTCTGTAAGTAGTACTACTTCTGTCATTAAGTTTCTCTATATAGCTTAGCTCTTTCATTGCATGTATTTATAATCATCCTCACTATATTATGCAGATTGAAGATCATCGAATTGAAGAAAAGACAAGTCGGTGATATTGGGTTCATTAACACAAATCTCATAGATGCAACTCAGGTTAAATTTCATGCCGCAGAAACCGAGGCCAGCATGCTAGAATCGTTGATAATAAATCAAAACAAAGATATAATACTCTTTCCTTACAACTTCAAGTGAGTGTTACTGTCTTGTGCGTATTCGGTTTCCCTTATATATTAGTCAAGGTTATAGTAATGTAATTGATGAGTTATGCATGCGTGTGCAGTTTCCACTATATTCTCCTACATATTAAGCTTGAGCAGGGACTAGTAACCGTCTTAGACTCAAGACGAAAAGATCCCAAGGACTATGCAGACATGACTCAAATACTCGAGAAGTAAATTAAATCGATCATTATCCACCATATCAGCAACTTTGTTCATTTCCTGATATATCAAGTAATTGTTTTCTTTGTCCGGCAGGGTTTGGAGAAAATTCACCAGAAAAGCTCCGGGACTGCCGAAGGAGCTGCAATTTAGACACCCAAAAGTAAGTACTATAGTAGCATGTTCCGCGCATCTACTAGTCATTCAAGCGCTAGTTTCATCAATACCATTTGTCATTTTTGCTTATCAGTTTGATTGACCTCTATTTCTTGTAAAGTGGTTGTGGCAGGAACAAGGGAATGATTTCTGTGGATACTACGTTTGCGAGTCCATCCGCCACACGACCTGTGAGCGGGGCTACACTGACGAACAATATGAAGTACGTAAATAACAACATTCACAATTTTATTTTATTACCATCATTTGTGTTGAGTTTCATTCATTCATATATATATATATATATATGTATTGACCCCCTTCTTTAAATTAGATGTTTCGGAAGCGGGATGAACTCCTAGCACCAGCTCGCATGCGAGGAATTCAAGAGGAATTGGCGGCATTCTTTCTTGACCACGTGATCCCTGAAGACGGAGAATTCTATGTTAACCCTGAGTCCGTATGATTATATTTGTAAGAGATAATTACTGTATATATGTAGCCGGTAGTGTCAGATAGATATACGAGAACTTGTTGTTCGACCAATCTCTCGGAGAAGGAGAGGTGGTCGATATCACTTCTCTCTGTATATATGCATATATGTTCATGACGATCTTCTGTTTCCTTCGTTTGCTTACTAGCTAGCTAGCGTGTCTAGTCCTCTCTATATACGTATGTATAGTACGTAGCGTCGACCAAGCACAGACATAACAGAGGACAATTCTCTCTATTAATTATAACTAGCTAACACAATATATGAAACACCTAAATTAACCCCCAAAACCCCCAACCCCCCCCCCTTTCAAAAAAAAAACAAAAACCCCAGCCACAGAAGTGCTGACGCGTGGATGCCTATTGGTCCCGGTTGGTGCCACCAACCGGGACTAAAGGCCCTCCACGTGGGCAGTGCGCAGAGCCCAGTCAGGAGACCCTTTGGTCCCGGACCTTTAGTCCCGGTTCTGGATTGAACCGGGACTAAAGGGTGGAGGTATTAGTACCGACACTTTAGTCCCGGTTCCAGAACCGGGACTAAAGGCCCTTATCGAACCGGGACTATAGGCCCTTTTTCTACCAGTGGTAGTACAGAATTATCAACCATAAAATACTTGCATGTCACAACTCCCAAGTCAATCAAATTCATGTTAGAACTATAAGCGTGTTTTTGTTACACTATATACCTGTCAATATATCAAGCAACTCGTCTCTTTCTTTGTTTTTCAATAAGCACAAACATGAACTTTAAACCTCACCTTTTGTGAAGAGAAGGATCCACAGAGCTCTGCAGCTCTATACATTCTTGTTGCGACGTAATATTATGTCATCAGTTGCAACGGGTTTTCCTTCAAGGTTGCAGACTTGTGCTCATTGTGATTCCGTAAGAAGGCAATCGAAACACTCCATGATTAGCTTCCAAATCCATAATTTCAATAGGAAAAACCGGGATCAAAAAGCTACAAAATTTATCCATCTCTACCTATCGCTAGGTGCAGGGATATACAGATTAATGCAATAAATTTATACTCTCTATGTATTAGTTTGTTTCTTGCATCAATTTGATAAACAAACTGGGTTGCAGCGGTGCTTCAATAGAATAATTATATAGGACACAATGGCACACACGACAACATTTAAATCACGGCTCACAAAATTCAGGGATATGCATACAAATAAAACAAAAGAAAAAGTAAAGAATCAAACCTGCATTAGTGCATGGTCCTGACTCCAGAGCACGATACCAAAGTAGATGAACACCCTTGAGGATAGGGCAGAGCAAGGAACCTCCCAGGCTCAAAATCAGGGTGCATACCGGCACCTCCAGGAGCGCGTCCGTGCGGCCACCACTCCATCCACTCTGGCAACTGGCCGTGACGATGCAACCCCCGCTCCATCCCCTCTCGCAAACGCTCGGGCCGTCACGGACAACGGGTTGTTGTTGCCTCTCCTCTCAGCCGCCACTCCACGCAACCGCGGAGCCGTCTCTCGATCTCATCGGTCCATGGCGACTTGTTCCTCTTGAGAATCACCTTAAATCCATAGTACAAGAAAACAAGACCTCTCTGGAGCTCTAAGTGGGTTTTGGGCATTTAGATAAACTATTCACAAATGGCTGCAACATGAAAATATTACATATTTTTTTAGAACACACATCAGAGCTAATACACACACGCTAATATCAGTAAAATTTAGACAAGGAAAAGTCAGTCTTTGTATTTTGAGCTCTGTCCTTGCGAAAAATATATTGTTTTTTGAGCTGGGAAAAGTTGATAGATACTAAGACCAAATTACACTCATAGCATTGTAACATGGGAATGAAAAGATAAGAACCCCAAAGCATCAATACCTTAATTTCAGACCCCTGAATCTCAGCAACTTTGATAAATTTTTCGCCAGTCAGAGGATCAACTATCCAGAGTTCCAGTTACAGACTTATCCATTTTGCCTGCACTGAACTTAACTTCGTCAATGTTTGTGGTGAAATAGCACATTTCACTTGGTGGGGAACGTGATAGTCATACATTAACCTACAAATAAGCAGAATAATTCCATGTTTTAGCAATTCAATTCCAGGTTTCTTATTTTTTTAAACAATTGCTTGGCCATTGTACACTAATAAATGTTCCTGAAGATGGAGGACAAATGCATGACATTGCTCTGTACTACAAAGGGGTGTCATCAAGTTATCATAGCCATAGCCTAAAAAACAAAGCACCACTTTTTTTTGAGATGGAACACTACGATTCCATAGATTAACCAGGTCCAGCCAAGTTGCTGGCCGATCGCACATTTACATCATTTGGCAGGTCCTCCGACCAAACCTCCTGGATTATTTGACGCCTAGCACCAAAGGCAGCTAAAGCATGAGCGAGATGATTACACGCCCTCGGGGCAAAAGAGAAATTAATTCTGTTGAAGTTCAGCTGAGCGAAGGTCCGTATCTCCCGAAACAGGATTCCTTCCCAGGCGAGATCAGCTTCAGGGCTTCTTAGAGCGTTGACAAGCACCTGACAGTCCAGTTCCACCTCCACATTGGTCATTCCCCAGCTTGATGCAGCCTCAAGTGCTCTAGCGCATGCTTCCGCTTCAGCCTGCACCGGAGAGGCCACATGGTGCAGGTAGCCTGCTCCAGACCCTCGTACATCTCCGACATGGTCCCTGATGACGAAGCCCCAGCCGCCTGTGCATGATGTCGCTGAAAATGCGCCGTCGCAGTTAATTTTCAGGCAGTCCTCCTTGGGCCTTTGCCATTCCTGAGCCATGCGCTTATAGTTCGCATTACTAGGTTATCAGCATAGGGCAAGGGAATCCGTTGCCCAATGATTGATCTCCCTAGCAAGATTGTCTATTGGTCCAGCAGCTTCGCTCGCATTTGTTTTGTTCCTCCAGTTCCACCATTCGCCATAGCAGGCAGACCACCAGAATCCTTTTCTCTTCTGGTAGCTGAAATACAGTATTCACCATTGCATGTGCATCGATACATGTACACATCTGCATTCGAATATGCTCCAGTTGCAAAGAACGCCACACTATCTTCACTTGTTTGCACTTCAGAAACATTTAAGCTCCATCCTCATCAAGCCGTTTACAACAAACACACACAGTGTCACAGTTGATGCCCCGGCGTTTCATATTCAGTTTCAGTGGTAGGCTGTTGTGAGCTAGACGCCACACGAACTGTTGGATTTTTGGTTGGCACGGTAACTTCCAGATGTCAGACCACTCCCATCGGTTTGGCAAGACGGTCGAGGTCCCCGGTAGTGTTGCATCCCTCATCTTGATGTAAATTTGGTAAGCCGATTTAACTGAGAAAACTCCCTTGCTATCATGATACCAGGCATAGCAGTCCTCCCAATCATCCCGGACCGGAGTTGCCAAGATGATGCTAGCCTCTTCCGGACTGAAAATGTCACACACCAAAGCTTCATCCCAAGTCTGTGTGTCCGGATCCACTAGTTCACAAACTCTAGTGAGGAGGCAGCCTCCCCTGGGGGTGGATGGAGTTCTTGGTCCGTCTCTATTCAGCCATGGATCCATCCAGATTTTGACCGAGCTTCCATCTCCAACTCTATGTATCAGACCCTCCTTCAAAAGTGACACCCCCTTCAGAATACTTCTCCACGTATATGATATACCCGGATGAGCCTCTGCCTCAAGAATTGATGTGCGCGGAAAGTATCTGGCTTTCAAGACCCTAGCGCACAGGGAGTCAGGTGCAGTTAGCAGCCGACATGCCTGCTGTGACAACATAGCGATATTGAAGCCATATATATCTCTGAATCCCATCCCCCCATCCTTCTTTGGTCTTGTCAATAACTCCCAGCTCACCAGTGCATTGTGTTATTCTTGTCCTGTTTTGCCCACCAAAATCGACATATCATCGTGCCAATCTCCTCGCACAAAGTCTTGGTCAAATCGAAACATGACATAGCAAAAGTAGGGATAGCTTGGGCACATGCTTTGATCAACACGTCCTTCCCCATTTTGGACAGCAACCTCTCCTGCCACCCCTGTATCTGCTGCCATATCCTCTCCTTGAGATACTCAAAGGTCTGCTTTCTAGCTTGGCCAACATAGACGGGTAGTCCCAGGTACTTCTCATTACGCGCTTCAGCTCTAATATTCAGCAGTCCAAGCACTTCATGTTTCCTCGGATTCCTTGTATTCTTACTGAACATAACACATGATTTATCATAGTTTACAACTTGCCCCGAGCAATCCTCACACAGTTGTAGCACATTTTGCAAAGCCATAGCACTCTCGCTTGTAGCTTTAATGAGTACTAGTGAGTCATACGCAAATAATAGATGATTAAAGCTCGGTGCATTGTTGCAAATGCGTATCCCACTCAATGTTCCATCCTCCTCAGCAACATTCAGCAGAGAAGAAAATCCTTCTGCACATATGAGGAAAATATACGGTGATAAAGGGTCGCCTTGCCGTAGACCCCGTGTGGTATGATCACATCCGTATAATCTCTGTTCACTTTCACCCTATAGGATACTGAGGATACACATAGCATAATTCTGTCAATCCACTCTTCGCCAAACCCCAGTTTCTGCATCATCTTTTCCAGGAAGATCCATTCAATGCGATCATAGGCTTTACTCATATCGAGTTTGACCGCCGCAAGCCCCTCCCCCCCTTGCCTCACCTTTTGTTCTGCATAAGATGTGTGCACTCATATGCTAGCAGGATATTGTCCGTAATTAACCGACCGGGTACAAAGGCACTCTGATTGGGGGATATAATATCAGGAAGGATTTGTTTGAGACGGTTTGCCAATACTTTCGAGACCAGTTTATAGACGACGTTGCAGAGGCTGATTGGTCTAAGATATTTCATATTATCTAGATTCTTTACCTTAGGTATCAACACAACACAGGTCTCGTTCCAACCCTCCGGCATCGGCCCCCCATTGAGTACTGCAAGGGCCTCCGTAGCAATATCATCACCCACAAAGTCCCAACATTTCTTATAAATACGGCTGGCATGCCATCCGGGCCGGAGCTTTGAGGTCACCGATACTTTGCAGCGCTTCATATACCTCACGCGTGTACTCCTTCTGCAAGAGGCCGTTCATATCGGGAGTGACACGAGAGTTCACTCGTGCAAGTAGTTCTTCATGCCGGCCACCTGCATGAGAAGTGAACAGATTCATAAAGTAATTAGTTACAACTTCCTTCAGCTCCTCCTCCCTCTCCACCACAGCCCATCATCCCTTCTTAGCTTCTTGATCCTATTCTTCCTCCTCCTCTCCGACGCGGCCGCATGAAAAAAATTCGTATTTCGGTCTCCCCACTTCATCCAATTGATGTGCGCCCGTTGTTTCCAGTATGTTTCTAGCTGGTCCTCCAGCTGACTCAATTTAAATCGCAGCATATGCTCCCTCTGAACCTGCTCGTCATCAATACTCTTCCTTCTTACAGCCTCGAGCTCCTTCTTCAGTCTATGAATTCTTTTCTCAAGGTCGCCGAGAACGTTCTTGCTCCAATCAAAAACTTCCTTCAGCACTCCCTTAGCTGCTCCTGCTACTTCCTTCCCTTCTATATTCTTCTCCCTCCCCCACGCATTTTGCACTATCTCCCTACATCCTTCTTCATCTAGCCATCTTGCCTCAAACCTGGGCATACGATTCTGCGGGTCTCCTTTCCTGATTGCTGCAGCCCCGGTCGTATCTATGATGATTGGTCTGTGGTCCGAGTGGAACGGATCACCATTGATCACCTTGTAAGCAGGAAAACGGTTACGCCATGATTGCGTAGCAACAGCCCTATCCAGCCGCTCCTTGACATAATCGCACGCAGCCTGGTTGTTATTCCTCCAAGTAAACGCATCTCCAGTAAAGCCAAGGTCATCTAATTCACACTCTTCGAGGGCTGATTTAAACCGATCCATACATGCCTGGCTGCGTGGAACCCCCCTTCCTTCTCCCAGCTATGTAATACCTCATTGAAGTCGCCTGCACAAAGCCATGGTTTATTATTGTGGTGTTTCAGATTCCTCATGAGGCGCCAGGTTTTAACTTTCTCACTCATCTTCGGATCACCATAAACATCCGTAAACCTCCACTTGAACCCATCCTCCTCAGTAATCTCCGCATCAATATGATATTTGGACATAAAACCCACAATGCGCAGGTTCACTTCTTTCTTCCATAACATGGCCAACCCCCCACTCTGACCCTCACAGTTCTTCACCATCAAACAAGTCATATTCATCTTCCACCTTAACCATTCCAGTCTACGTTGCTCCATCTTCGTCTCCGACAGAAACAGAACATCGGGGTCCTCCTTCTTCTGGAGATCCAGAAGACCACGAATCGCCGGGCCGTTCCCCAACCCCCGGGAATTCCAGGAGATAAGCTTCATTGGGGCACGCAGGGCTGTTCCGACAGCCCCACTTTAGCATTGTTTGTGACCTCCACACCATCTGCACCGTGCCCTTCTAACTTGCTCTTCCTACTCTCTGGGTTCAGCTCCTCAACCACCATGTCATCCCCACCTCTCTTCTTCTCCAGGAGCACATTATCTGCATGCCCCAAAACCCTTCCCTCCCTTCCTTTCTTCTTGTACCTCCCCCCTTTCCCCATTGAATTCTGCTTCTCACCTGCATTATGTACAACGGCCAGCCCACTTGTATCTGCTGATTGACCTCGTACCCCCTCCCCCACCTTACCGGCCTCCGATTTTGCTTCATCGGTACTAACTTCGTTCTCCCCTCCTTTTACCTGACCCACTCCTTTGATCAAGCCCCCTCCTTCTTTTGGACCCCCCTCCACTACCTCCACAGTTAAGGCTCCCTTTTGTATGATTTGGGGTCCTTTAACCTGTCCGCCACTTCTTGTATCGCTCTGGAACCCCAGCTGCTTTGCCACATCAGTTCTCCTGCTTGGGGCTACCCCGGTCGTGTTTTTGATCTTTAATGGGCTGGTAACCTCCTCCCCATCAGTCCTCTGGCGTTCATTCCCACTGCCTCTCTCAGACCCTTCTGTATTCTTCCTCCAAGAAGGACCATCGCTTCCTGACCTGCCGCTGCTATTGGTCCATCCGTACCTCCTTCTGTTGGCTCCACCACTGTATTCCATAGCCTGCCTCCCCCTCTCCTCACCGCCCTGATATGCTTCTGGCAAGTAACGTAGCCATCTCCCATACTCAGCCACCTCCCCCCTTTTCAACTTTGTCTTGCATTCACGGTCAATATGCCCCATGATGCCGCATGTGTAGCATAAGTCCGGGAGGAACTCGTATTGAAAGTGGCACCAGATTTTTGGTTCTTCCTCCTCCTCTCCCCCCTTTGCCTTGACCACTATGTCCCCATCGGCATCCTCCTCATCGTCTAGGAACATTCCCCTCATAAGAGGTTCCTTCACCATGATCCGCACTTTGACCCTCAAGCATTGCGCAACCGCTGTCCCATCCTCTCCTGTGTCCACCTCTATCAGATCACCAATATTCTCACCCATATCTTCTGCCAATTCTTTGCACATCAGACCCAGCGGCACGTTAAAGATCCTAATCCAGATCGGCACTTTATCAAACTTATAATCATCTATGGTCTTTGCCGGATCGAACTCCTCCATGACTAGTAATTCTTTCCCAAAGGTCCAAGGTCCATTCTCTACCGCTTTCCTCCTCCCTGCCTCTCTCTCAAAAACAAACAAGAATCTATTCCCTCCCATATCCTTAACCTCTCAAAAACAAAGCACCACTGACCAAACACATCTTGCCCATTTTCCCAATAGGAACTTCAGAGGAATGAGATTGCTCTGTACTACAAATCGGACACAGTGGAACGATCCTTCTCAACAGAGGCCGAGGGTCGAGGGTCCTGTCTCGCCGGCCATGGATGCTCATGGAGTGCGAGTCTAGGCTTTACGTTTAAATCAATTCTTACTACTCCGCACAGTAATTCCCTGTAGCGCGTGGACACCCAAATACAACCTATGCAACAAAAATTAGACCAATATTAAGTGCGCAAACAAGACACAAAGACGAATATTAAGTGCCACACACACGGTCCCTACAAAAATTCCTAAAAAAATAAATTTGAACTACTCAACCCTAAATAAAACTGAATAAAAACATAAAAACCTAAGAATTTCTTTTAGAGGCAATCAATATTCATTGAGCTCATATTTGGATTTCAGATTTCAGTGAGCTGAGCTGCTTGGAATGATAACAAGTTCAAATCATCGATCTTGACACATCTAACCCATAACATAAAGTTGCACGTAATTCAGGACCTACAAGAATCGAGTCTATGCGCACATATGCATGAAACATAATGCAAAACCCTGTCGAATTGATGCCCATATGCTTTTATGGTACCTCAAGCATAGCGCAGAAACTGATTAGAAGACCTTGTATCACAGAGAAGAATTTTATGCACAAAAATCAATTTGATCTCTGCATAAAAAAGACTGAACTGGTTTGTTGTTTCATGCACAAAAATCATTTTCATCATTGCCTCTAAAAGGACAGTTTACAAAAAATCATTGCAAGTTATGCATCAGGGACAAAATATAGTACCTTGGCCTCTTACAGAACATGGCATCAAGCATTGAGGCACCTGCATCACCCAGACCATTTTTCGAGACTTCAAAGGTAAAGGGCGCTGCCTGTCCACACGAAGTGCGGAACGAGGGCATTTTCAGCGAGATCTTTTATGATTCTTCTCCATGTTTTTAATTTCAGTTGCATGGGCCACATCAGTTGCATTTTTAAGCTCACAGAGAACTAAAGAAAAATTGCACTCAGACCTGCATATATCTGAACTCAGTAACATAGAATTTTAAAAGACGATTGCACCTATCATACATAGATTGAATGGACGTGAAGGATCATATGATGCTTACCTTCAAGGTGTTCCTGAAGATTTCCATTGGAACATACTCCACATTAATGCTTTATTTTCCCCTTCTACTATTTCAGATTGTGTACCACATACGTACAGGTATCGTAAATGAATAACATGGTTAGATTTCACAAGAGTTGGATAGCAACTTCTACAGTCAATGTCTGGTAAGTTACTCATAGTACTTACTATACCTTATAGGATGTACCAATGATGGTCAATAGTAACTTTTAGAGACCAAACATGTCAAAGTTGATCTTGATGGTTAGCACATCAAATTGTTATCTCAAATGTTACCGTCCATAAAAGATGCAGAAAATCTCCAACAAAAAGAAAATACATCAATCTTGCAGTAGTTATTATTACTCTAGTATTCTTCAATTGTTATCTCAAGTGTTGTATTCTTCAATTGCAGGCCCTCAAAATGTGGCAGCTCAGTAGCAAATTCAGCCAAATGAGCTCCATCTGCAAAAATTTATGAGGATCAAAAGAATATATTATCTCTCTTATGATGATAAACGTATGTACAACAACGGTTATTACAAGACTTCCAGCGCCCATAAACAGTCCAACTTATAAAGGTTATCACTAAAAAAACATAGTTTCAAAAGATCAGAATTTATCCTTGGAACAAATCTTTCAATAAACTGAAAGCATCATACGCATAACGAAAGCACTGCCCTATAACAGAATGAACAAGCTAAAGTGAATGCAAGCATGCTTTTAGTGCTTAGTCTATAACAGGCGGGTAAAGTTCCTCCTTGTTCCCATGTTGTTCATCATCCCCTTTTGAAGAAGAAACATCGTCTCGATGTAAAATCATGGTGATTGACTCAAGGGAACAGAGAGCAAACACACCTCCTTCAAGCGAATTCAACAATTGACAGCTCCTTCAAACGAATTCAACAATTGATGTGCTGCAGCGAGCGATGGTTTATGATCTCCCTCGCCAAATTTTCATCAATCCGCAAACACACCAGGACACCAAAAAATTTGCCCCGTTACTAAATTTGCAGCATGAGAATCCTGACGAGTTAAGAAAAACTCGACTGAGCGTCCCATGTTCGTAGTCCTACGCGAGGCGGCGTCTTCAAAACCCAAAGTGCCACCATTTTCTTTATGTCCTGGAGAAAGGCTTATCATAAAATTTTGCCAAAAAATTATTAATCAGAAATAACATCACAGTATATCCATCCTCTTGCTAAAAACTATCTGAATCAAACAAAGATGTAATTTTTCAATATCAGTATACAAGAATGTTTACCTGTTGTGTGATGTTCTCCATCCGATTTGATTGCTGTAAGAGAAGGTAAATAAAATAAAACTATAAAAACGAGCAAATAAGCATCACAAAAGAAATCACATGGCAAATGTATAGTACATAAAAAGGTGCATGTGTGCTGCCACAGGACAACTTGTTTCATGAATTGTTACTTTAAAGAACTATACTGTTTTGCGGAAGATTAGCATATACTTCAGATACTATTTGAAAAAATGTAAAAGGAATATAAAAGCACCTAAACATTTGTGTGGTTAGAATTCCAGAGCAAGAAATATACCATTACGTTCTTATGCTGCAAAGGAAATATGGAAAGATTTAAAAAGGGGAGTAGTAAGGAAATAGTACAACACGGTCTTCTCCACTAAAACAAATGGCTATAATATCTTGTTCATTGTATTTATGAGAATAAGACATATTCACCACTTATTTGAAATCGGCTTCAAACTCCATGCGGTGTTTGATGTAAAATAGGTCACAAAGAAACAAAATTTTCATCTCACAATTTGATATGAAAAACAAGTTCATTTATTACGACGACTGGAAAGAAAATGTATAAAAACTAACCAGTGACTGTTTGTGAAAAGAAAACATATAGCACCTCTCAAAAATAGAATCTCTAATTGTGATTTATTTACAGTACAGTATTTTGATTCGGGATAATAACAAAATCACAACCATAATAGATTAGTATGATATAATTTTTAACTTGATCACTATGGTTAATTATCAGAAAACGATGGTGTATGTGCATGCCAGCTACAAAGGTAAGCAACTAATGCATGTCATATAATCTAATCTATAGTATTATAGTCAGAGATTGGGATGGGGATGAGGATGCGAGCCCTCACATGCATTGCCGTCTGCACAGGCTTGTTTGCTGGCATCCATAGCTCCTGCTCGACCCTTCGACTGCAGCATGCCGGAGAGCACACCGAACGGCTGCTGGTGCCTGGCGGGAGAGCACGTGAGGGACGCATCGACACACACACATCAGCAAGCAAGCACAGACGTGTGTATGTGTTAGGTGGGATGGAGAACGAAAATAAACCAGTGAAGGTGGGACGAAAATTAACCGTAGAACGGAGACTACCAAATGAGACATTAGGAGTAGAGATACTAACAATAAGACATACGGCTCGTCTACACGGACTGTAAATCTTACCCAATAGCTGTAGGATTATTGCTCCAAAAAACACAATGGCACACCCAACAAAAAATACCTTGCATGGCCACTGCTGAACGTGGAGTCTACACCAAATTTGACACTACTTTCAGACTCGGTTTTAGTCTGCTACGTACTAAAAGATCATACCACGAAATTAAAGAGGAATCTAGTTATCAGAGTAGCATGATTTCCTTTCAACTTATTTACATGACTGATGGCAGCTGATCTGTAACACTTTAAAGTCAAACAATTTCAGTTAACCTATCTAGCTCGCAGCTTCCTAGCTAGTTAGCCTATCTAGCAACATACCAATTTATTTCAACATTTTTGTAGGGTAAATTTCTTGTAACCTATCCACACAAAATAGAGATGAACAATCCCAGTGATGGATCAAGACTAAAATTTCTTGCATAACAAAAGTGCAGTTAGAGACATGCGCCCAAGGAGGCTCTCACCAGTGGTGCCGGCCGTGATGGCGTTAGCACTCGTGCTGGGCATAGCGTCATATCCATCGTCTGCCGACCGGAAGCAGTAAACCTCCCAGTCCAGCTTCCCTATGCGGATGAGGACGACGATGACCCCGACGCTGCCGTAGTCCCCACGGCGGCGCTGCACCAAGTACTGCTACCGCCCCTGCATTTGGTCGCAAACAATCGTTTAGAAACCGCAGATTCAGAAAGAAGGGGAGAAGAATTGCTCTCAATCTCACACCCATGAACAAACCAAGTCGCACAAGGAAGGAACTCACCAAGATCCCGCCAGCACGAGACCCGCCCGTGGCGGCGAGGTTGCCGCTGTACACGTCGCTGGCGTACGTCCCGTCATCCTCGTCGTCTGTCAGGAGCTCGCGGCTCCGCGGCCGCACGTGCTGCCCGTCGCCGTCCACCGGTGCCCGCGGGGATCGCTGAGTCGGAAAGAAGCAGGCGCCAAGGTAAACGACGTCGCCGCCGTGGAAGTCGGCCGCGAGAGGCGCGCCCAGTTGGTGTCCCGCCTCTCGCTGTCCGTTGCGCCACCAGTTGGTGTCCCGCATCTGTTGCCACTCGCCGACCCCTGCCATGGGAGAGGAGAACCTGGGGGCGCGTGAGTACAGGCTACGGGGAGAAGATGGGTTGGGGCATCGGCAGGGAGATAGCGTTACCTGGGTCGTCGCTCATCGCTGTCGCGGACGCGGCGCTCCTGCTCGTCTACCTCCCACTTCGATCTCCTCCTGAAATCGGTGAAGAAAAGAAGAGACGGCAAGGGCGCAGATCCACCGCTCCAATCAGATCCCTTCCATTCTCTTCCCTCCCTTGGGAGAGGGAGAGAAGGTGAGGGGGAGGAGGAGGCCACCGGCGGTGTCGCCATGGCCGGGCAGGGCTCCTCCCACCTGCCCGCGACGGGAGGTGGCGAGGGCGGCAATGACGGGCGGCGGCGTTTGAGGGAGGGGATCGGTGGCGGCTGCGAGGGCGAAGGGTCTGGTGTGGCGTCGCTCGAGGGCAAAGGCTTCGCTCGCACGTTCGCAACGCACGGAAACGTCTGGCTAATTCTTCGTAGGTTAACCGTCGTAGATTACTTTCAGGCGCGAGATTTTTTCGATGAACCGGAGGGTTTAGCACTGGACATAATGGGAGCATACCGATTTTTATTTCCTGGTCAAGGGTGGAGGTGGGAACCGAGGGGACGCGGGAGGTGGGATTGAGGACAAAAAAAACCGTTTTTACTGGGACAAAAATTGATCAGCGGAGAGTACCAACTGCTCCATTAAGAATAGAGATATGAGTTGATTGAATAATGTCCATGGTTTATTTTCGTCCCACCACTTTCAACCATTTTATTTTGCTGGTTTTTTTCCCCTCCGCCACCTCATCGGTTTAGTTTCGCATCACCCTCTTACACAACGAGAAAAATTTGTACGGATCGGAACTTTCCATACTGACGCAAGTTATTTAGTAATACATTTATGTAAAAGAATCAATCACGATCAATCTTTAAAGATCAAATCTATATTAATTACCTTAAATCGCTCAATACATTAATTAGGAAACAAATAACCAATTTTAAGAAATCTCATTATTAAAGCATTTATGTACCTACTTAATTTTTATGGAATATTATCTCATTATTGAAGTATTTATGTACCTATTTAATTTGTAATCGAATATTATCCAATGGCAGCAACAAAAAAATGCGGACGCCTCATCTCACTTCTGTCGTCCAGCCCTACCGCTCGAAAAGTCCGAGCGCCGCCGCCACCACGTAGTCTCGTGTCCTATCCCATCCTGGATTCCTCCCTCTCCCTCACTCTATGTCTCTCGTGCACGCTCACGCAGGGGATGGGCCGCTCGGCCTCTCCTTGCAGGCTGCCACCATCCTCCTTGGCATCGTGTCGTCGGCACCTTCGCTAGGTATCGAGGGTTCCAAGAGCTCGGTCTGATCCGGCGTTGTTCGGTTAAGAGTCGTGGTCGCCTTTGCCTCTGTCACATCGAGCATCTCTGTGGCCATGGCCGCATAGATCGTGTAGACCGCCGTCGATGGTGGCCTCTCTATCACTATGGTGCAACGATTCCTCATGTATCTGCCGCATCTAAGAACCTCCTCTGGCAAGGACACAGGAGTCGACTCATTGTTGAGGACGGACGGCCGCTGCCACGAGGTGAGAGCTGCCTCATCCTGTAAGGAGGTGGGCAACGTCGCCGCCATTCGTCACGAACATACATGGATGCTGCTTTCGCTGTGTTGGCATGCTTCTCCTGGATTGACAACGAATATCAGCTCTGCCGAGGTCAATTAGATCGACTTATTAGATTGTCCAATGGACATAGCATGGAGTAGTGATGTACATCAGGTTTGTGGGCGACGATGGTTTATATCTGCTGGATTCCTATAATCGCTTACCTGCAGACCTTGCGCTATATTTTACACCAGGCACACAAGCTAGAAGTGGATGAGAATTTCTGCATGATCCTCGGATTCGTTGAGATTGCACTGACGTACCTACTCTCCATGACAATGAAGGAGAGAACGTCGTTTAATTAATAGTAATAAGACACGAATCATCAACTGTGCAAAATAGCAGGTGTAAGATATATATTCACCGCTTTGCTAGCTCCAATAAATCTATTGATTACTCATGCTGCTTCAATTGGGTTGTTACGAAAACATGAAAAGTACTTTAAAATTATTCTAAGTTTTATGGCAACCAATAAATATATTGATTAGTCATGCTGCTTCAGTTGGGCTGTTGTGGACATTGACATTGAAAATTCTACTTCCACGGTTCGTACCCAAGTCTGCATCAGATGATCAGAATATTAACTATTATAGGTGATGCTATTTGTTCCCAATTTTCACTTTTCATTAGGGCCTTATATAAGGTTGATTGACTGGCGCTATGCTTGCTTTGGTCCTGAGAAAGAGGATGAACAGAGAATGATGATCGATTGCTGCTACTGCACTATATATCTTGTGAATTGGCTAGTGGTACAGAGTACAAATTGCATAATGTTTGCCTCAAAATAAAAGATTGTACAACCTATACAATTTATCATATATAAATTATGCTATTTCGTGCTAAATTTTATTGCTGCTATTTGCAGATGAAGTGGATACTACCGGTGTGTTACTGTACGATACTGTGGGCATACGATAAAAAAGAAAGTATCATTGCAGTAACCATATTGCAGACATTTTTGTTGCTTACCACCAATCGTTGGGCTTCTCTATTAGCAAGAAGTCAATTTGTCAGTGGAGACATAGCTGCAAGGATGCAGTATTTCATCTTTGAGATTTAAGATTATAGTTGCCATCAACAAACAGGTATGCTCTTGTACTAATGTCTGTCAGTTATCTTTAATCTGTAGAACTTTGTATTTAAATTTGTTTGATATTCTGATTTGGACAATTGGATTTAGGGAGAACCCACTTTGATTACTTTTCACCATTGGATTTACGTCGTATCGCCATAGGACCATACGAGAAGACCACAGTGGAGACAAACTAGGTCTCGTCGCCCTCCTCTAACCATCGCTTGTCTTATGCATCAACGCGTTTATAATTTTTTGTTTCCGATTACATGGAGTGACAAAGATGAATTTACAATGAAGTTTCACATTTATTTATTAATTTTATGTATATAATTAATAATTTTTTCGGTTTTATAACCCATGATAAGAACGGTTAAATTATAACCCATAATCATATAAGAACCGGAACATACCTCTCTGATTGTGAATACATTCTTCTTCATTAAATGCCAAAAGTCGCACTTATGTGATCTTCAGTAAGTAAGTACTTCCCGGTCAGTACACCACGGCAGTTATCATGTTGAAAATTGTTAACATTTTTGTTCGCACATTAATACTGAACATTAATTACACAAAGCTTGTCCAAATTTCTGTACGGAATGGTATGTCCTTTCTCTCTACCATTCCCTTTTCCGTAGAACAGGGCTACTAGGTTTCACGCCCTCCCTTATCCCATCCTGCCTTCGTCCTGTGCTCCTGGGTTCCACCCCATGGCGATGCAAACCATTATAGGTAATGCGGAATTTCCTTGCGGTTAGTAATAGGTGCGACAAGGCGCAAAAAAGAAAAATAAGTAATGGGTGCGGCAACTACCTTTGAGTGTTTACCATTCTTCAGTCTACACATATGGCATTTGCTAATTAACTGTATTCTTTTTCTTCCTTGAATAGTGCCCGTGAGAATGTTTCATTTTAAAAGCAGACAATATGCCATCTTTCACAGTACATGAGGACCATTTCATTGATTTCCTAAAGTTGAAAATAAAAACGTCAAATGATGCTAAAGAGAGAAGATAAAGTTTGGGATTTGACAATAATACTAGACTAAGGACGGATGAAGAGATAGAGGTAAAATTTGGTACCATAGAGAAAAGACCCCGCTCGAGTGCCGCTCCTGGCGGCACCAAGTGATACGTCTCCAACGTATCTATAATTTTTTATTGTTCCATGCTATTATATTATATGTTTTGGATGTTTAATGGGCTTTAATATGCACTTTTGTATTATTTTTGAGACTAACCTATTAACCGAAGGCCCAGTGCAAATTGTTATTTTTTTGCCTATTTCAGTGTTTCGCAGAAAAAATATCAAACGGAATCCAAACGGAATGAAACCTTCGCGAGGATCTTTTTTGGAACAAACGCAATTCAGGAGACTTGGAGTGGGGGTCAAGTAAGCAACGAGGCGGCCACGAGGTAGGGCGGCGCGCCCAGAGGGCAGGCACGCCCCCCACCCTCGTGGGTCCCTCGTAGCTCCACCGACCTATTTCCTTCGCCTATATATACTCTTATACACTGAAAACATACAGGGGAGCCACGAAACCACTTTTCCACTGCCGCAACCTTCTGTACCGGTGAGATCCCATTTGGGGACCTTTTCCGGTGATCTGCCGGAGGGGGATTCGATCACGGAGGGCTTCTACATCAACACCATAGCCTCTCCGATGATCTGTGAGTAGTTTACCACAGTGCTACCTCTTGAGCTTGCGTTGGTTTTTCCCTTGAAGAGAAAAGGGTGATGCATCAAAGCAGCGTAAGTATTTCCCTCTGTTTTGAGAACCAAGGTATCAATCCAGTAGGAGGTAACACGCAGGTCACCTAGTACCTGCACAAGCAAACAAGAACTTCGCAACCAACACGATAAAGGGGTTGTCAATCCCTTCACGGTCACTTACGGAAGTGAGATCTAATAGAGATAATAAGATAAATATTTTTGGTATTTTTATGGTGTAGATTGGAAAATAAAAATTGCAAAGTAAACAACTATGGAAATAGATAGTAAAATAATATGATGAAATATAGACCCGGGGGCCATAGGTTTCACTAGAGGCTTCTCTCAAGATAGCATATTCTACGGTGGGTGAACAAATTACCGTCGAGCAATTGATAGAAAAGCGAATAATTATGAGAATATCTAGGCATGATCATGTATATAGGCATCACGTCCGAGACAAGTAGACCGAAATGATTCTGCATCTACTACTATTACTCCACACATCGACTGCTATCCAGCATGCATCTAGAGTATTAAGTTCATAAGAACAGAGTAACACATTAGGCAAAATGACATGATGTAGAGGGATAAACTCAAGCAATATGATATAAACAACATCTTTTTATCCTCGATGGCAACAATACAATACGTGCCTTGCTGCCCCTACTGTCACTGGGAAAGGACACCGCAAGATTGAACCAAAAGCTAAGCATTTCTCCCATTGCAAGAAAGATCAATCTAGTAGGCCAAACCAAACTGATAATTCGAAGAGACTTACAAAGATATTAAATTATGCATAAGAGATTTCAGAGGAGAATCAAATATTTTTCATAGATAATCTTGATCATAAACTCACAATTCATCGGATCTCGACAAACACACCGCAAAAAAGAGTTACATCGAATAGATCTCTAAGAGAATCGAGGAGAACTTTGTATTGAGATCCAAAGAGAGAGAAGAAGCCATCTAGCTAATAACTATGGACCCGAAGGTCTGTGGTAAACTACTCACACATCATCGGAGAGGCTATGGTGTTGATGTAGAAGCCCTCTGTGATCGATTCCCCCTCCGGCGGAGCACCGGAAAAGGCCCCAAGATGGGATCTCACGGGTACAGAAGGTTGTGGCGGTGGAAATAGGATTTCGTGGTGCTCTTGGATGTTTTAGGGGTATATGGGTATATATAGGAGGAAGAAGTACGTCAGTGGAGCTACGAGGGGCCCACGAGGGTGGGGGGCGCGCCTACCCCCCTGGGTGCACCCTCCTGCCTCGTGGCTACCTCGTTTCTTTCTTGACGTCGACTCCAATTCTCTTGGATCACGTTTGTTCCAAAAATAACTCTCCCGAAGGTTTCATTTCATTTGGATTACGTTTGATATTACCTTTCTGCGAAACACTGAAATAGGCAAAAAAACAACAATTTGCACTGGGCCTTTGGTTAGTAGGTTAGTGCCAAAAATAATAAAAAGGTATATTAAATCCCATTAAACATCCAAAACAGATAATATAATAGCATGGAACAATCAAAAATTATAGATATGTTGGAGACGTATCACACAGACCTTCGGGTCCATAGTTATTAGCTAGATGGCTTCTTCTCTCTCTTTGGTTCTCAATACAAAGTTATCCTCGATGTTCTTGGAGATCTATTCGATCTAATACTTTTTGCAGTTTGTTTGCCGAGATCCGATGTATTGTGGGTTTATGATTAAGATTATCTATGAACAATATATGAATTCTTATATGCATGATTTGATATCTTTGCAAGTCTCTTCGAATTATCAGTTTGGTTTGGCCTACTAGATTGATCTTTCTTGCAATGGGAGAAGTGCTTAGCTTTGGGTCCAATCTTGTGGTGTCCTTTCCCAGTGACAGTAGGGGCAGCAAGACACGTATTGTATTGTTTCCATCGAGGATAAAAAGATGGGGTTTATATCATATTGCATGAGTTTATGCCTCTACATCATGTCATCTTGCCTAATGTGTTACTTTGTTATTATGAACTTAACACTCTAGATGCATGCTGGATAGCGGTCGATGTGTGGGGTAATAGTAGTAGATGCAGAATCCTTTCGGTCTACTTGACACGGACGTGATGCCTATGTTCATGATCATGCCTAGATAGCATCATAACTATGCGCTTTCCTATCAATTGCTCGGCAATAATTTGTTCACCCACCGTAATATATGCTATCTTGAGAGAAGCCACTAGTGAAACCTATGGCCCCCGGGTCTACTTTACATCATATTTGTTTCCCGTCAACTAGCCATTTCTGCCACCGTTTATTTTGCAATCTTTATTTTCCAATCTACACAAAAAATACAAAAAATATTTATCTTATTATATTTATCAGATCTCACTTTTTCAAGTGGCCGTGAAGGGATTGTCAACCCCTTTATCGCCTTGGTTGCAAGGTTCTTATTTGTTTGTGCAGGTACTAGGCGATTTGTGTGTAGTCTCCTACTGGATTGATACCTTGGTTCTCAAAAACTGAGGGAAATACTTACGCTACTTTGCTGCATCACCCTTTCCTCTTCAAGGAAAAACCAACGCATGCTCAAGAGGTAGCAAGAAGGATTTCTTGCGCCGTTGCGGGGGATATTTGCACCAAGTCAAGTCAAGATTTGATCTCCCGTCAACTAGCCATTTCTGGCGCCGTTGCCGGGGAGATCTACGCTGAAGTCAAGACATACCAAGTACCCATGACAAACTCTTATCCCTCACATTACATTATCGCCATTTGCCTCTCGTTTTCCTCTCCCCCACTTCACCCTTGCCGTTTTATTCGCCTCTTTTTCGTTCCCCCTTTTTCCGTTCGCTTCTCTTCGCTTGCCTCTTGTGTGCCCGTGTGTTAGGTCGTTTATTTGCCCTCATGGCCAGTTCTCCTATCATTGTTAACACTCCCGATAGTGAAGTTCTTAATTTTAAACAAAGGGTGGGAGAAAACCTAAAAGATGCTTGGTATAGAATTTGCAATGCTCAAAATAGATCTATTAAAAAGCAATCTACTTCTGTTCTTCTTCGCAATTTTTACGTAGGCATCACTCCTTGGTACAATATGTTCTTGACACCATCATCGGAAGCCATACTTTTGATTCTTATAATGCTATGATAGATTTGTTAGGCCCACCACCTCTTTTGGTCAATGGAACTATTTTAACTTTGGAACATGTGATGCAAAGGCTTGATATTATTGAAAATAAAATTGCCACCATGGAGTTAATTGAAAATTTGGATAAAAAGATCCACAACCAAATTACTCAATATGGATCTAAGGTAGGAGTTACTCTGAAAAATCTCAAGGAAAAGGAACCCATAGTCAATGAAAAGATAGATCAAGATTCCACTAGAATTGATAAACTCGAAGAAATTATTACCAACTTGGGGTCCGCTTTTTCTGCCATTAAAAACACCTCAAATCCTCCTCCTACCAAAGTTGCCAAATTTATCTATGTTCCTAAAAATAAGGGTGAATTTTCTAGTAAGAAAAATGAAGATCTCGAATCAATAAGTGTTCACCCCAACTTTTTAGATATCATTAAGGAACCTTTTGCTACAAATGAATTTCTTGATTTCCTACCTAGGAGTTTGATCATTTGCAAAAATAAAGATCCTCCTAAGGGTTATAAGTGTTCAATTGAAGAATTGCCTACCAAAGATGACAATACCTAAATCTATTCTTGTTTTTACGCCTAGCTAGGGGCGTTAAACGATAGCGCTTGTTGGGAGGCAACCCAATTTTATTTTTCCTTGCTTTTGTTCCTGTTTAGTAATGAATAAATCATCTATCCTCTGTTATGATTGTGTTTTTTGTGTTTAATTACTGTTTGTGCCAAGTAAAGCCTTTAGGATCTTCTTGGATGATTCTTATGCTTGCTGGAAAAAAAGTATGCGCTAACGATAATAATTTTCATTTTTTACTAGAGAGCGATAAAATACCAATTCTAACTGCAGTAGATCAATATACAAATTATTTAGGACGTCCTAATTTCTCAGGATTTTTGAAGTTACAGAAGTATTCGGAACCTACAGACTACTACAAATTGTTCTGTTTTTGACAGATTCTGTTTTTCGTGTGTTGTTTTCTTATTTTGATGAATCTATGGGTAGTATCGGGGGTTATGAACCATAGAGAAGATGGAATACAGTAGGTTTGACACCAATATAAATAAAGAATGAGTTAATTACAGTACCTTAAAGTGGTGGTTCGTTTTCTTATACTAATGGAGCTCATGAGATTTTCTTTTGAGTTTTGTGTTGTGAAGTTTTCAAGGTTTTGGGTAAAGATTTGATGGATTTTCGAATAAGAAATGGCAAGAGCCTAAGCTTGGGGATGCCCAAGGCACCCCAAGGTAAAATTCAAGGACAACCAAAAGCCTAATCTTGGGGATGCCCCGGAAGGCATCCCCTCTTTCGTCTTCATCTATCGGTAACTTTACTTGAGGCTATAATTTTATTCACCACATGATATGTGTTTTGCTTGGAGCGTCTTGTATGATTTGAGTCTTTGCTTTTTTGTTTACCACAATCATCTTTGCTGTACACACCCTTTTGGAGAGACACACATGCATCAGAATTTATCAGAATACTCTATGTGCTTCACTTATATCTTTTGAGCTATATAATTTTGCTCTAGTGCTTCACTTATTTCTCTTTAGAACACGGTGGTGGTTTTATTTTATAGAAATTATTGATCTCCCATGCTTCACTTATATTATTTTGAGAGTCTTTAGAATAGCATGGTAGTTTTCTTTGGTTATGAAACCAGTCCTAACATGATGGGCATCCAAGACGGGTATAATAAAAAATTCATATAAAGTGCATTGAATACTATGAGATGTTTGATACTTGATGATTGCTTTGAGATGTGAAGATGGTGATATTAGAGTCATGCTAGTGAGTAGTTGTGAATTTGAGAAATACTTGTGTTAAAGTTTGTGATTCTCGTAGCATGCACGTTTTGTGAACCGTTATGTGATGAAGTCGGAGCATGATTTATTTATTGATTATCTTCCTTATGAGTGGCGGTCGGGGACGAGTGATGGTCTTTTCCTACCAATCTATCCCCTAGGAGCATGCGCATAGTACTTTGTTTCGATAACTAATAGATTTTTGCAATAAGTATGTGAGTTCTTTATGACTAATGTTGAGTCCATGGATTATACACACTCTCCCCCTTCCACCATTGCTAGCCTCTCTAGTACCGCCCAACTTTCTCCGGTACCATAAACCCACCATTTATTACCTTCCTCAAAACAGCCACCATACCTACCTATTATGGCATTTCCATAGCCATTCCGAGATATATTGCCATGCAACTTTCCACCGTTCCGTTTATTATGACACGCTTCATCATTGTCATATTGCTTTGCATGATCATGTAGTTGACATCGTATTTGTGGCAAAGCCACTGTTCATAATTTCATACATATCACTCTTGATTCATCGCACATCCCGGTACACCGCCGGAGGCATTCACATAGAGTCATATTTTATTCTAAGTATCGAGTTGTAATTCTTGAGTTGTAAGTAAGTAAAAGTGTGATGATTTTCATTATTAGAGCATTGTCCCATGTGAGGAAAAGATGATGGAGACTATGAGTCCCCCACAAGTCGGGATGAGACTCCGAACGAGAAAAAAGAGGCCATAAAAAGAGAAAAAGGCCCAAATAAAAAATGAGAGAAAAAGAGAGAAGGGGCAATGCTACTATCATTTTTCCACACTTGTGCTTCAAAGTAGCACCATGATCTTCATGATAGAGAGTCTCCTATTTTGTCACTTTCATATACTAGTGCGGATTTTTCATTATAGAACTTGGCTTGTATATTCCAATGACGGTCTCCGTGAGCAAGCGAGTTGGATGCACACCCACTTAGTTCTTCTATAGAGCTTTCATACACTTATAGCTCGAGTGCATCCATTGAATGGAAATCCCTACTCACTCACATTGATGTCTATTGATGGGCATCTCCGTAGCCCGTTGATACGCCTAGTTGATGTGAGACTATCTTCTCCTTTTTGTCTTCTCCACAACCACCATTCTATTCCACCTATAGTGCTATGTCCATGGCTCACGCTCATGTATTGCGTGAAGATTGAACAAGTTTGAGAACATCAAAAGTATGAAACAATTGCTTGGCTTGTCATCGGGGTTGTGCATGATTTAAATATTTTGTGTGATGAAGATAGAGCATAGCTAGACTATATGATTTTGTAGGGATAGCTTTCTTTGGCCATGTTATTTTGAGAAGACATAATTGCTTTATTAGTATGCTTGAAGTATTATTATTTTTATGTAAATATTAAATTTTTGTCTTGAATCTTTTGGCTCTGAATATTCATGCCACAATAAACAAAATTACATTGAAAATTATGTTAGGTAGCATTCCGCATCAAAAATTTTGTTTTTATCATTTACCTACTCAAGGACGAGCAGGAACTAAGCTTGGGGATGCTTGATACGTCTCCAACATATCTATAATTTTTTATTGTTCCATGCTATTATATTATCTGTTTTGGATGTTTAATGGGCTTTAATATGCACTTTTATATTATTTTTGGGACTAACCTATTAACCGAAGGCCCAGTGCAAATTGTTGTTTTTTTTTGCTTATTGCAGTGTTTCGCAGAAAAGGAATATCAAAGGAAATCCAAACGGAATGAAACCTTCACGAGGATCTTTTTTGGAACAAATGCAATCCAGGAGATTTGGAATGGAGGTCAAGGAAGCAACGAGGCGGCCACGAGGTAGGGCAGCGCGCCTAGGGGGCAGGCGCGCCCCCACCCTCGTGGGCCCCTCGTAGCTCCACCGACCTACTTCCTTCACCTATATATACTCTTATACCCTGAAAATATCCAGGGGAGCCACGAAACCACTTTTCCACCACTTCAACCTTCTGTACCCGTGAGATCCCATCTGGGGACCTTTTCCAGTGATCTGCCAGAGGGGGATTCGATCATGGAGGGCTTCTACATCAACACCATAGCCTCTCCGATGATGTGTGAGTAGTTTACCACAGACCATCGGGTCCATAGTTATTAGCTAGATGGCTTCTTCTCTCTCTTTGGTTCTCAATACAATGTTCTCCTCGATGTTCTTGGAGATCTATTCGATGTAATACTTTTTGTGGTGTGTTTGCCGAGATCCGATGAATTGTGGGTTTATGATCAAGATTATCTATCAACAATATTTGATTCTTCTCTGAATTCTTATATGCATGATTTGATACCTTTGCAAGTCTCTTTGAATTATCAGTTTGGTTTGGCCTACTAGATTGATCTTTGTTGCAATGAGAGAAGTGCTTAGCTTTGGGTTCAATCTTGCGGTGTCCTTTCCCAGTGATAGTAGGGGCAGCAAGCACTAGTAGAAAACAGGCTTTGGTTGGAGCCTGCCAAGCCCATTAGTCCCGGTTCAGTCAAGAACCTGAACCGGGACCCATGGGGGGCATATGTCCCGGTTCATGCGCCCAGGGGCCCGGCCAGGCCTCGAGAGGCATTTGTCCCGGTTTATGTGGACCCATTTGTCCCGGTTCTAGGCATGAACCGGGACCAATGGGCCTCGCTCCTGGCCCACAGCCATTGGTCCCGGTTCGTTCCTAGAACTGGGACAGAAGGGCGGCCTTTAGTCCTGGTTCCAGCCACGAACCGGGGCAAATGATTTGCCTATATATACCCCCTCGCCGGCGAGTAGAGCAGTCCACACTACTTTGTTTTTTTGGCCGGCGAGGGGAGGGCATTTGGGTGATCTAGATCACCTCCTATGCACATGCGGTGTTTGATGAAATGCCCGAGCCACGCTAGTTAAGTTTTCTCCTCTCGAAGCTCGACCTCCAAGCTCCATTTTCCCTGAGATTTGCATAGGTTTAGCGGGTTGTCCCGTCCTGTCCCCGTCTTCACCGCCGTCGATCGCCCACGCTGATCTCGTCGCCAACGCCACCGTGGTGAGCCTCTTGTTCTTATCTTCTTTCTGAAAGAAAAACAATTCTTACTTTTGATAGATACTTGTCTAATTTTGTTATTTCTGACACACATAATTATATATAATGCACGCAGATGAACCGACAATGGATGTAAGGTGACAGACACACCTCCGACTACATTAAGGGCCTGCATAATTTTCTTGAAGTGGCTGAGGCAAACAAGCAGAATGGTTTTATGTGTTGTCCATGCCCTATATGTGGGAATACGAAGTCTTACTCTGACCAGAAAATCCTTCACACCCACCGACTTTATAAGGGTTTCATGCCACACTATAATGTTTGGACGAAGCACGGAGAAATAGGGGTTATGATGGAAGACAACGAAGAAGAAGAGGACGATGACAACTATGTGCCCCCTGAATACCGTGATGCTGCAACGGAGGAAGCTGCTGAAGATCAAGAGGAACCACACGATGTGCACGATGATGATGATCTCCGCCGGGTCATTGTCGATGCAAGGACATAGTGCGAAAGTCAAAAGGAGAAGCTGAAGTTCGATCGCATGTTAGAGGATAACAAAAAAGGGTTGTACCCCAATTGCGAAGATGGCAACACAAAGCTCGGTACCGTACTGGAATTGCTGCAGTGGAAGGTAGAGAATGTTGTGCCTAACAAAGGATTTGAGAAGCTACTGAAAATATTGAAGAAGAAGCTTCCAAAGGATAACTAATTGCCCGACAGTACGTACGCAGCAAAGAAGGTCGTATGCCCTCTAGCATTGGAGGTGTAGAAGATACATGCATGCCCTAATGACTACATCATCTACCGCGGTGCATCCGCGGATTTGAACACATGCCGGTATGCGGTGCATTGCGGTATAAGATCAGACGAGATGAACCTGGTGATGTTGACGGCGAGCCCCCCAGGAAGAGGGTTCCTGGGAAGGTGATGTGGTATGCTCCTATAATACCATGGTTGAAATGTCTGTTCAGAAACGAAGTGCATGCCAAGTTGATGCGATGGCACATAGAGGGTCGTAAGAAAGACGGGAAGTTGAGAGCACCCGCTGAAGGGTCGAAGTGGAGAAAAATAGAGAGAAAGTACTGGGATGAGTTTGCAGGTGACCCAAGGAACGTATGGTTTGGTTTAAGCACGGATGGCATTAATCCTTTCGGGGAGCAGAGCAGCAATCCCAGCACCTAGCCCATGACTCTATGTATGTATTGTTAGAGTATATATATAGCCATGTAGCCTTTCGTATTTACCCTATTGTATAAGAGGTTTCCTGCATATATTCCACACTTGTACATGTATATATACTGGCCTATGGCCTCCTGGAAATACAAGTTGCATATTTCCTAACATGGTATTAGATCTAGGTCAATTTTTTGCACGCCGCAACTCGTGCCATTGATCCGCTCCTACTGTCGGTATCCTCTCTGGTTCTCTGGATTACTTTCGATCCAGCCGCCGGCCGCTTGCCCCTCCCGATCGATTAGATCGAGTCGAGCTACCGTCTTCCGTTCACTCCGCCCCGTCCCGCAGTTGGGCTTTGGGCCTCTCCCTATCTAGTCGTCGTCGCCCCGCAGTCGGCCTCTCCGATCGATCGCTCTCACCCCGTAGAATGGGCCTCTCTCGATCGATCCCCCGCCCCCGCAGTCTTTGTTCGAGGTAGCAGATCGCCCCGCCACCAACCCAGCCGCCGGATTCCTGCTGCTGGCTCGATCCATCTGCGGGTGTTCTCCCGTTCTCACGAAGTCAGCACAGTAGCCGGTGGTGATTGCCACCCTCATGGGATTTGGTCCCTACTGCTGTTCTCGTCCCATCCATCTGCTGCCGCCGCGAGCGCTGACTACGGCTTCTCGTCAGGATCCTGCTGTCTGCCCGGTGATTGCAAAAACGTCTACACCATCAGGCTAGGTCGCAGTTCCTCGCTGCCCGGTGATCTTTGATGGCACTAACTACATCGAGTTTGCTGGCTTCATGCACATTCATATGCGTGGCATTCGTCTTTCGGGCGTTCTTTCTGGCGAGGTCCATTGTCCGCCGTGTCCGGTTCCACCTGTGGCTCCTACTCCGCCGAAGCCACCGGTTCTTGCTGCTGATGCTGATCAAGCTACGAAGGATGCAGCTAAGCTTGCAGATGATGCTGCCGTCCATGCCTATGATGCCCAGGTTTCGACTTATGAGGAGGCTCTTCAGACTTATCACGAGGCTCTTTCTGCTTACACTCAGTGGCTTGATGAGGATGCCCGTGGCGCACCTGTTCTCACTGCTAGTGTTCTTCCTCAGTTTGCCTCTGAGTTCTTGGGGCTCCCTACCATATTTGACATGTGGACCCATCTCCGTCAGCGCTTTCAACCCTCTGGTGATGCCTTATATCTATCTGTGGTCCGACAGGAACATGCTCTTCAGCAGGGTGACTCCAGTGTTAACGGTTTCTTTGCTCAGGGTTCTGCTATCTAGCGTCAGCTTAATTCTCTCCGCACTGCTGGTTGCTGTACTTGTCTGTGTTGCCAGGTTGTGCGAGCTGATTTGGAGTTTCATCGTGTCTACGTGTTCTTATCTCGGCTCCGTAAGGAGTTTGAGCCCCGGCATGCTCAGTTGTTTGCTCATGGTCATATCTCCCTCATGGAGGCGCTTTCTGAGATTCGTGCTGAGGAGACTCGCCTATGTGGTGCTGGTCTACTTGAGGTTCCCTCTGTGCTTGCTGCTCGAGTTCCTGTTATGTCGCCTGTTGCACCGACTCCATCCAGCTCCAGTGCTCCTCCGCTCTTGCCTACTCCTACGGGCGGCCAGGGTCGGTCTCGTCCTCACTGTGGCTATTGCAATATGGATGGTCATGTTGAGTATCAGTGCTTCCAGAAGAAGAAACACCTGCGTAAGGCGCGATCATCAGCTTCAGGGACTTCTTCTTCTACTTCGACATCTTCCACCACCGCCTTGACTGAGCAGGATATTCTGCGACTTAAGCGTCTGCTTGCCGCGTCAGGTTCTCCTTCGACCGGTACTGCAACTTCTGTAACTGATGCTTCCCGCACTGAGCTACCACCCTCTACACAGTCAGGTACATCCTCGTGGGTTCTGGACTCTGGAGCTTCTTTTCATATGTCTTCTCATTCTTCAAATTTGTCCTCTCTTAAATCGCTTGATTTTCCTGTTCATGTACTCACTGCTGATGGTACTCCTCTTTCTGTTGCTAGTCGAGGCAATCTTACCATGCCCTCTTACTCCGTTCCTGATGTTGCTCATGTTCCTTGACTCACCATCAATCTTTTTTCTGCTGGTCAACTTACTGATTCTGGTTATCGTGTCATCCTTGACGTTAACTCTTGTTCTGTTCAGGATCGTTGAACACACACTTTGGTTGGGGCTGGCCCTTGCCGCCGTGACTCTCAGGGTCTTTGGGAGCTAGATTGGCATCATGTTCCTTCCCCTGCCACCACTATTGCTAGTCCATCCGCTTCTGTCGCTTCAGCTACCGGCTCCTTCCAGCTGTGGCATCATCGACTTGGTCATCTTTGTGGGTCTCGCTTGTCATCATTAGTTCGTCGAGGTCTTCTGGGGTCTGTCTCAGGAGATGTCTCTTTAGAGTGTCAGGGTTATAGACTAGGAAAACAGATTCAGTTACCTTATCCTACTAGTGAGCCGGTGTCTCAACGTCCTTTTGATTTAGTCCATTCTGATGTATGGGGTCCAGCTCCATTCGCTTCGAAAGGGGGCCATTGATACTATATTATTTTTATAGATCATTTCTCTCGTTGCACTTGGCTTTATTTTATGACTTCTCGCAGTGAGGTTCTCTCCATGTATAAGTGTTTTGCTGCCATGGTTCACACTCAGTTCTCTTCGCCTATTCTTGTGTTCCGTGCTGACTCCGCTGGCAAATATATTTCCAAGATGTTGCGTGGCGTTCTTGCTGAGCAGGGCACTCTTCCTCGGTTCTCTTGTCCTGGTGCTCATGCTCAGAATGGCGTGGCTGAGCGAAAGCATCGCCACCTTCTTGAGGCGGCTCGTGCGTTGATGATCGCCTCTTCTCTTCCACCTCATTTTTTGGCCGAGGCTATCTTCACCTCCACCTATCTCATCAACCTTCAGCCGCCTGCTGCTCTCCAGGGTGGTGTTCCTTTTGAGCATCTCTTTGATCGTTCTCCTGATTATTCGATGCTTCGCTTGTTTGGTTGTGTTTGCTATGTTCTTCTTGCCCCTCGCGAACGCACCAAACTGACCGCTCAGTCTGTTGAGTGTGTTTTCTTAGGCTTTAGTGATGAGCATAAGGGCTATCGTTGTTGGGATTCTATCGGTCGTCGGATGCATATTTCTCAGGATGTGACTTTGATGAGTCTCGTCCCTTCTACCCGCGTCCATCTTCCTCGACCTTTTCAGTGGAGGATATCTCTTTCCTCAATTTTCCCGACACACCTATCACCCTAGTTGAGCCCTTGTCTTTCCGTCCTGTTCACTCTACTTCTCCACATCTTGTCGATTTGCCGCCACAATCTCCCACGGTTTCCTCACCTCGCATGTCACCGGATTCTGCACCTTCATCCCCGGTGATTTCTTCGTCTCCACCTCCTGATTCTACCTTGGCTACTTCTCCTCGTATTCTTCCATCTTTTCCTCAGCATTACACTCGTCACTCATGTAATGTGGACGCGTCTGCTGATGTGTCGTCCTCCTCGTCTCAGCCTACCTATGGCTTGCGTCTTCGTCCGCTTCCGCCTGTTGATCGCCTTGGTTTTTCAACTACTGGTGCTACTGTTCTTGAGCCGACTTCTTATCGTGAGGCTGTTGTCCATCCTGAATGGTAGTTCGCGATGGCAGAGGAGATTGCTGCTCTTGAACGCACTGGTACATGGGATCTTGTTTCTCTTCCTCCAGGTGTCCGTCCCATCACTTGTAAGTGGGTCTATTAAGGTTAAGACTCGCTCTGATGGTTTTGTTGAGCGTTACAAAGCTCGTCTTGTGGCTCGTGGTTTTCATCAGGAGCATGGTCGTGATTACGACGAGACTTTTGCTCTTGTGGCCCATATGACCACTATTCGTACAATTCTTGTTGTGGCCTCTGCACGCCAGTGGTCTGTATCTCAGCTTGATGTTCAGAATGCCTTTCTTAACGGTGAGCTGCGTGAGGAGGTTTACATGCAGCCACCACCTGGGTATTATGTTCCTGATGGCATGGTATGTTGCCTTCGTCGGTCTCTCTATGGCCTTAAGCAAGCCCCCCGCGCCTGGTTTGAGCGTTTTGCCTCTGTGGTAACTGCCGCTGTTTTTTCAGCGAGTGGTCATGATCCAGCATTATTTGTCCACCTTTCTTCTCGTGGTCAAACTCTACTTCTTCTCTATGTTGATGACATGGTCATCACTGGTGACTATCCCGAGTATATTGCCTTTGTAAATGCCCGTCTTAGTGAGCAGATTCTTATGTCCGATCTTGGACCTCTTCGCTACTTTCTTGGGATTGAAGTCTCTTCTACCTTTGATGGCTTTTTTATATCCCAGGAAAAGTATATACAGGATCTTCTTGCTCGTGCTGCTCTTACCGATGAGCGCATCGTTGAGACTCCCATGGAGCTCAATGTTCACCTTCGTCATACTGATGGTGACCCCTTTGCCTGACTCGACACGTTATCTTCATCTTGTTGGGAGTCTTGTCTATCTAGCTATCACTCGTCCGGATATCTCTTATCCGTTTCATATTCTGAGTCAGTTTGTCTCTGCTCCCACTTCGGTTCACTATAGTCACCTCCTTCGTGTTCTCTGATACCTTCGGGGCACGATCTCTCACTGTCTATTCTTTCCTCGCTCCAGTTCTCTACAGCTTCAGGCCTATTCGTATGCTACGTGGCCTAGTGATCCCTCCGATCGCCATTCACTTTCTGCTTACTGTGTTTTTCTTGGTGGTTCTCTCATTGCCTGGAAGACGAAGAAACAGACTGCGGTTTCCCGTTCGAGTGCAGAGGCTGAGTTACGAGCTATGGCTCTTTTGATGGTAGAGGTGACTTGGTTATGGTGGTTACTTCAGGATTTTGGTGTTTTTGTTACTACACCTACTCTGCTCTTGTCTGGCAGTACAGGTGCTATCAGCATTGCGCGCGATCCTGTGAAGCATGAGCTCACCAAGCATATTGGTGTTGATGCTTTCTATGTGCGCGCTGGTGTGCAGGATCAGGTTATTGCTCTTCAGTATGTGCCTTCCGTGTTACAGTTGGTGGATTTTCTGACGAAGGCCCAGATTAGAGCGCAGCATGGCTTCTATCTCTACAAACTCAGTGTTGTTAATCCACCATGAGTTTGAGGGGGGTGTTATAGTATATATATAGCCATGTAACCTTTCATATTTACCCTATTGTATAAGGGGTTTCCTGCATATATTCCACACCCATACATGTATATATACTGGATTATGGCCTCCTGGAAATACAAGTTGCATATTTCCTAACATGTATAACCTTCCTCCTTGGATGTGCATGAAGCGGAAGTTCATTATGATGCCAATTCTCATCCAAGGCCCTAAGCAACCCGGCAAGGACATTGATGTGTACCTAAGGCCATTAGTTGAAGAACTTTTACAGCTGTGGAATGGAAACGGTGTACGTGTGTGGGATGAGCACAAACAAGAGGAATTTAACCTGCACACGTTGCTGTTTGTAACCATCAACGATTGGCCCGCTCTCAGTAACCTTTTAGGACAGACAAACAAGGGATACCACGCATGCACGCACTGTTTAGCTGACACCGAAAGTATATACCTGGACAAATGCAGGAAGAATGTGTACCTGGGCCATCGTCGATTTCTTTTGAGCAACCATCAATGTCGAAAGAAAGGCAAGCATTTCAAAGGCGATGCAGATCACCAGAAGAAGCCCGCCATGCGTACTGGTGATCACGTACTTGCTATGGTCAATAATTTACACGTAATCTTTGGAAAGGGTCCCAGCGGACTAGCCGTTCTGAATGACGCTGAGGGACGCGCACCCATGTGGAAGAAGAAATCTATATTTTGGGACCTACCCTACTGGAAAGTCCTAGAGGTCCGCTCTTCAATCGACATGATGCACGTGACGAAGAACCTTTGTGTGAACCTGCTAGGCTTCTTGGGCGTGTATGGGAAGACAAAAGATACACCTGAGGCACGGGAGGACCTGCAAGGTTTGCACGAAAAAGATGGCATGCATATCCAAAGCAGTATGAAGGTCCTGCCAGCTACGCTCTTACCAAAGAAGAGAAGGAAATCTTCTTTGAATGCCTGCTCAGTATGAAGGTCCCGACCGGCTCAAATATAAAGGGAATAATAAATATGCTAGAGAAAAAGTTTCAGAACCTAAAGTCTCATGACTGCCACATGATTATGATGCAACTGCTTCCGGTTGCATTGAGGGGGCTTCTACCGGAAAACGTCCGATTAGCCATTGTGAAGCTATGTGCATTCCTCAATGCAATCTCTTAGAAGGTGATCGATCCAGAAATCATACCAAGACTAAGGAGTGATGTGGCGCAATGTCTTGTTAGTTTCGAGCTGGTGTTCCCACCATCCTTATTAGATATCATGACGCACATCCTAGTTCATCTAGTCGACGAGATTGTCATTCTGAGGCCCGTATTTATACACAATATGTTCCCCTTTGAGAGGTTCATGGGAGTCCTAAAGAAATATGTCCATAACCGCGCTTGGCCAGAAGGAAGCACCTCCATGGGCCATCAAACAGAGGATGTCATTGGGTTTTGTGTTGACTTCATTCCTGTCCTTAAGAAGATAGGTCTCCCTAAATCACGGTATGAGGGGAGAATGACTGGAAATGGCACACTTGGAGGGGACTCAATAATATGCAGGGACGGGCATTCTTGGTCTCAAACACACTACACAGTCCTACAGAACTCTACCTTGGTGACCCTGTATGTCGATGAACACAAGAACAGTCTGTGCTCCAAACACCCGGAGCAGTGCGACGACTGGATTACATGTGAACACATCAGGACTTTCAGCAGTTGGTTGGAAACACGTCTCAAAGGTGACAACACTGTTTGTGATGAGCTGTACTCGTTGTCCAGGGGACCATCTTCGACTGTATTGACTTACAAAGGATACGAGATAAATGGGAATACATTTTACATGATCGCCCAAGATCAAAAGAGCACCAACCAAAGCAACGGTGTCCGCTTTGATGTAGCAACCGAGAGGGGAAAGGACACATATTATGGTTACATAGTGGACATATGGGAACTTGACTACGTACATGATTTTAAGGTCCCTTTGTTTAAGTGCAAATGGGTCAATCTATCAGGAGGGGGGGTACCGGTAGACCCACAGTACAGAATGACAACAGTGGATCTGAACAATCTTGGGTACAGTGACGAACCGTTCGTCCTAGCCAACGATGTGGCACAGGTTATCTATGTGAAGAACATGTCTACCAAACCAAGAAAAAAAAGATAAGGAAGCAAATACATCATAAGATGAGCCAAAGCGCCACATAGTTCTTTCAGGAAAAAGGGACATCGTGGGAGTGGAGGGCAAGACAGACATGTCCGAAGATTATGAAAAGTTTCATGAAATTCCTCCCTTCAAAGTCAAGGTTGACCCAAGCATCCTGATAAACGATGAAGATTATCCATGGTTACGGCACAATAAGCAAAGGACACAATCGAAATAAGTGAAGACTTTCTCTCCACAACTATTATGATGATACCATGCCAACTTTCAACCTTTTCGTAGTTCATTTGAAATGCCTGTTGTAACAGACAAGTTTCCGTATGAAACCGTGATATCTCGAATGTTGCATTTTGAACACATAAGAAGTCCGGAGTTGTAATAAGTTATTAAAAATATAAGAGAGCTATGTGTAGACTGCACGGAGCTATGTGTAGTTTTCGTCCGAAAACCTGATTGTCCGTTTTGTACACGAAGTGCATCCAGTTTTTACCGTAGCCCTCTCAACTTTTTAGCACATGCTATATGGGTGAAATGATGCTACCATGCCAACTTTCAACCTTTTCAGAGTTCATTTGTAGTGCTTTTCATTTTCAGGGTCCTATAGCTCAAAAAAATCAGTAAATGCATGAAAAATAATAAATGAAGTCAGAAAGGATTGAAAATTGATGATGTGGCTTTGAATGGTGCATTTTGAACACACAAAAAGTCTGGAGTTCAAAAAAGTTCAAAAAATGAAATCCCTTTGTAACAAATGAGCTTTCATCCGAAACCCTGATACTTTGAAAGAGATTATCCATTTTGTACATGAAGTGCATCCAATTTTTGCTGTAACCCTCTCAACTTTTAGCACATGCTACGTGGGTGAAATGATGATACCATGCCAATTTTCAACCCATTCAAAGTTCATATGAAGTGCTTTTCAATTTTTTAGTCATTTAGCTCAAATAATGAACTAATATAAAAAAGAATGATCTGGAAAACTTTTATGAAACTCTAATAGCAAAAATAATAAACTAAAAGAATGAACTAGAAAACTTTAATGAAACTCTAATAGAAAAAAGAATGAACAAGAAAACTTTAATGAAACTCTAATAGCAAAAGGAATCAACTGAAAGCTTTTATAAACCTCTACTATTATTGAAACTAAAATTATATAAAATTTATGCAACTAAAATTATCAAAGTATTTTGTGCTCAAAACATTATAAGCAAAATGAATTTTCATAAAATTAATAAAAAAGCATAAAATAAAATAAATAAGTAGAAACAAAATAAAATAAATAAGTAGAAACAAAATAAACTTTAATAAATAATTAGAAAAAATAAAACAATATAAACCTTAATAAAACAAATAAAAATAGCAACAGTAAGTATTTTGTTGTAAGTAGAAACAAAATAAAATAAATAATGCAAAAATAAATAAGACAAAAAAAGCCACCTAGTGGGCCACCACGACCTGAATACGACTAGAAACCCAGCATGGGCCAGGATTCAGGCCCGCAGAAGGCCCAGTAGGCCCACATGCAGCATAGTGTGTGATTTGGCCCAGTAAGCCTGCATTTCAGAGGAGCTCGAGAGGGCAGTGGGAGTGGGGCTTATAAACCACTCCGAGCCCCTCTCAACTAGCGAGGTTGGACTAAAGTTTTGGCCGCAAAAGCAGCACCACCCTTTCGTCCCGGTTGGTGGCACCAACCGGGACCAATACCTACCTTTGGTCCCAGGTCGTGCCACCAACCGGGATCAATGCCCCCATTTAGTCCCGGTTGGTGCCCCCAACCGGGACCAAAAGGTCTATGCTTCCCGCCCTTTGGGCTGCTGAAAAGAGACCTTTGGTCCCGGTTGGTGGCACCAGCCGGGACTAAATGGGGCATTGGTCCCGGTTGGTGTCACAAACCGGGACCAATGCTTCGTCTATATAAGCAGCACTTGTGAAAATTTTCATTCAGTTCGTCTTCCCTACCCCGACGATGCCGCCAGGCTGCCCCTCTGCCTCGCCGTCGCCGTCGTCGCCCCTGCCTCCGACACCGTCCCGCGCCGCCCTCTGCCCCGACCTCGCGCGTTGACGTCCTCTGCTCCGGTCTCCTCGTGGCCGCCCTCTGCCCGGACCTCGCCGTGGACGCCCTCTGCCCCGACCTCGTCGTCGCCACCCTCTGTCGCACCTCATCGTCGCGGACCAGTGAGCCCGCCCTTCCCCTGCGCCGCTGCCCCTACCTGCTCTGCTTGCCGTGCGCCGCCGCCACCGCCGCCACCGCCCCAGCCTGCTCTGCTTTGCCGCGCGCCGCCGCCGCCCCAGCCTGCTCTCTGCTGCTTTTTTTCATACACTTCTTTGTTCATTGATGTATGTATATATGGATGTTGTATGTATATGTATATATATGCAGATGTATGTATGATCCATGGATATGTATGCATTGATCTATGATTTTTTTATTCATAGATTTTTTGTCAGTTTATGTATATGTTTATATATATGTGTGCATATTTAGAAAAGAATTGTGTTGCAAAATATACATTTAAGGTTAGTTGATTTAGTGCATTTTAGGTTATTAGTTCTACTGTTAATGCATTTTAGGATAGTAGATTCTAGGTTAGTGGATCGGAGAGGAAAAAGTAAAATAATGAAAAGGAAGAAAAGAGGAAGAAGGAAGAAGGAAGAAGAAGAAAAAGAAGGAGAGGAAAAAGGAAAATAAGAAGAGGAAGAAGGAGAAGAAGAAGGAGAAGAAGAGGAGAGGAAGAAGTGGAGAAAAAAATAAGAAGAGGAAAAAGAAGAAAAAAGAGGAGAAGAAGAAAGGAATAAAGGAAAAGACTCTATTCCTTTCTTCTTCTCCTTTTTTTCTTTTTTTTCTTCGATCTTCTCCTCTATTCCTTTCTTCTTCTCCTCTATTTTTAGTAAGTACTACTTTATTTTATTTATAGTAAGTGCTTAGTAGTTGAACTAGTTGATTTAATATAACTACTTTATTTTACTATAGAAGTAGTTTATTTTTAGTAAGAACTAATTTATTTTATTTATAGTAAGTGATTAGTAGTTGAAGTAGTTGATTTAATAAAACTACTTTATTTTACTATAGAAGTAGTTTATTTTTAGTAAGTACTACTTTATTTTATTTATAGGAAGTGCTTAGTAGTTGAATTAGTTGATTTAATAAAACTACTTCATTTTACTATAGTAGTATTTTATTTTTAGCAAGAAAATTAATAGAACTAGTTTATTTTTTAGTTCAAGCAATTATTCCTGCATCCTCGTCATCGACTCGGCGGTAGAGGCTAGCTTGATCAGAGGGGCCATGTCCGGGACTGCGCTCCGCCGGGCTAGTATTGGGAGGTGTTACCTTCCGGGGGGCGTAGGTTGGTGTGGAGCCAGCCCGTTGTTGACCCGATCCTTGTTTGGTGGTGGTCGCATGGGCCAATGACGGTGTCGAGGCTTCCGGACACCATGTAGGTGGTACGTCGCCCTGTTAGCGAGGAGGACGAGCATGTCAGTTGCTACATGGTTGCGTTGGAGGGAAGGTTTGACAATACCTGGCAGGTTCTTCAGGGATCTCACTGGAGCTATGATCCTGTGATGGTTCCTTCTCTTTGGGTGTCCACCGCCCGCACCTATACCCGTCGTGCGCTATGGTTCTAGTTGTATTAGCGATGCTATATGTATGATAGTATTCAAGGTGTATTAGTGATAATATTCGACGATGTATAGACGTAAGAGATGATGTAGTTTTGCTTATAATTGAATGCATGCTAATTTGAATACTACTTTATTTTACGATTTGATTTTGCTTATTGAATGCTCAAATTGTAAAACTACTCCTACTTTGAATGCTAAAATTGGAAAGCATTATGCAAGGTGTATGCATTTGATTAATTGTAAAAGTTTAATATTTGAATTACAAACATAGGAAATGTCGTACTCGGACGATGAAAGTCTCCCGAGGGAGTGCGACTGGTGCCACGACGATCAAGGTCTGTGCGACATGCTTCACCTAGACGAAGATCGATGCTTCAGCATTAAGCTCGAGGAGACCTTCGATGTTGAAATGGTATGCAACGACGACAAGTGTTTTTTCGTAATTAAGCACGACTTCAACTATTTCAACGTGTAATTTTCATCTTTTACAATTCGACTAGCTTATCCCATGCCATGAAGACACTATGTCTTGGAAAGGATGGGTTTTGAAGACCATGAAAGGATGGAAACAAAGAAAATTCACCTAAGGACCCATCATGGTATGGATTTCAAAGTAAAACTATACAATTCTGAGAGCGTAACCCATTTTGGTTGCAAAAAATGGGAAGCACTTTGCAAGATGTATGGTTTTCATGATGATATGCTTGTCACCATGGATCTTGGTGATCCTGAAATCGAGCAAGACAATATGGACATTTGGCTCCTTGTTGATATGCCTCCAATTCTACCACTATGTGAGTTTCTCTAACATAGTTATTAACTAATTTATATTGTTTATTTCAAAATAATTAATAGCTTATTTTCATTCTTCAATGAATGTGCGGAAGATGGTAGACAAAACCCACTACACCGATGGCTCCGAATTAACTTATCAGGAGAAAAATCATCTGATCGCATTTTCTACTGATATTGAGAATTACAATATCTATAATCAAACTCCTCAACATTATGGTCAATACGTGCCACTAGTGCACGTGTTGAACCACGGTAACTACCGTGGAGATACCCTAGTAAGATTTTTTACTATTACGACATCTGCGCATCTTTTGCATACTTCTAATACTAGTACATCATTGCTAACTATGAAGTTATTACTATATTTTTCAACAGAGAATCCCGATGGATTGTGTGCCTCATTTGATGTATCAGAATGGTCACCTTGATGTTTTGAACATATATCCAGGTCATCCTACGAATCTGAACTGTCCATACCGGATTTCTAAAGGAAGTGGAGACATGCTAATCAAACAACGAAAAAAATGTATGTAAAGTCGTAAGGAGGTTCTTGGAAGCAAAAGTAAGCGAAGCGCAAGAATTGGAGACAGGATGATCTCCATTCTCCATAATGGAGAGTCAGGGTCTATATTGTTTTATGCTATTTTACCTTAAAGAGGGTATTTAGGTCCTACATAATGCTGATGATCATGTGCTAAGAACAATTAAGTAGGGTTGGTTCGATGACTATGAGGATGATGATCGTATGACTTGTTATTAATAACGAGTAGAAGTTGTATGATGATGATTAGTAGGACTTGTTATTATGATGATGCATGATGCGAGCATGAAGAGTTATTATATATCAGTGGGTGAAATGAACATGGATTGGATTGAAGTGAAGGCAACATGCATGTGGTGCATGTCGAAAGTGGTACAATCCAAACTTGATCAAGTTAGGATTAGTATTGCTTTCGACATGCACCACATATTGCCTTCACTTCAATCTAAACCATGTTTAGGCATAGCAGTAGCATTGGTAAACCAAGCACGGAGATAAGATAGGACACTTCTCTCTATTAGCCAGCTAACAACCTGAATTAACCCCCAAAACCCCTAAACCACCCCCTATTAAAAAAACAAAAACCATAGCTCCTGCTAGTTGCTGACGCGTGGATGCCTTTTGGTCCCGGCTGGTGCCACCAACCTGGACCAAAGGCCCTCCTGCCTGGGCTAGCTGCAGCGGCCACGTGGAGGGCCATCTGTCCCGGTTCGTGTAAGAACCGGGACTAAAGGCCTAGGGCATTAGTAACTACCCTTTAGTCCCGGTTCGCCAACCGGGATAAATGGGCCTTACCAACCGGGACAAATGGCCCTTTTTCTACTAGTGAAGGCACATATTGTATTGTTGCCATTGAGGATAAAAAGATGGGGTTCATATCATATTGCTTGAGTTTATCCCTCTACATCATGTCATCTTGTCTAATGCGTTACTCTGTTCTTATGAACTTAATACTCTAGATGCATGCTGGATAGCGGTCGATGTGTGGAGTATTAGTAGTAGATGCAGAATCATTTCGGTCTACTTGACACGGACGTGATGCCTATGTTTATGATCATGCCTGGATATTCTCATAACTATGCTCTTTTCTATCAATTGCTCGGAGTAATTTGTTCACCCACCATAATATATGCTAACTTGAGAGAAGCCACTAGTGAAACCCATGGCCCCGGGTCTATTTTACATCATATAAGTTTCCGATCTACAATTCTAGTTTACTATTTATTTTGGAATCTTTATTTTCCAATCTATACAACAAAAATACCAAAAATATTTATCTTATTGTCTTTATCAGATCTCACTTTTGCAAGTGGCCGTGAAGGGATTGACAACCCCTTTATCGTGTTGGTTGCAAGGTTCTTATTTGTTTGTGCCGGTACTAGGCGTTTTGCGTGTAGTCTCCTACTGGATTGATACCTTGGTTCTCAAAAACTGAGGGAAATACTTACGCTACTTTGTTGCATCACCCTTTCCTCTTCAAGGGAAAACCAACGCATTCTCAAGAGGTAGCACCATGGGGCCAAACCTAGCCACCAGAGGATAGGCCAAATCAAGCGGCCTACCGCCACTGCCGTTGGCGATTGCGTGGTGGCGGTGGGGCACCCAATTGTCGTTCTGACAACGATGCTGAGAGCTCACGGCGGCGGCCCCGAGGTTGGTCACGACACGTGTCTGGTCGGTGTGACAACAGATGCGGCGGTCCCCTTCGGCTGCCTAGGCAACGACGAGGCAACCGAGAGATGGGTGTCCTTCTCCATGTTGCTTGGGGAGCAGCCTTGGGGCGCCTCGACGACATCTGGCAGGGACGGCATGGTGGTTGGCGGCGCTCCGGCGGCTACTGCGTGTGGATCCGACGGTTGGCTACTTGCCACCCACACCAAGGGCGAGGTTGCGGTTGTTGCGGGTTGCTCAGGATTCGGCCCAGCAGCTCAGCTCTGCGGGATGGGGCGGGGTGGCGGCCCCCCTCCTGGCTTGGTGCGATGAATCTGGCCATCTTGCTTGCCCATCATGGTTGTGGCATGGTGGAGGCTGCTGGAGCGGTGGCCCCGGCTTTGGTGTTAGCGGCTTTGGCTGGGGGAAGAGGGGTGTTGCGCGCGTCTGGACGTGGTGCATCGTGGGACCCCATGACAAGTTCATCGTCGGCCTCGACAGGATGGGTTTTGTTTCTTGTGCTGGTGCGAGCAGTTGATGGTTGAGTATCTCCGGGAGAAATGTAGGAAATATGCCCTAGAGGCAATAATAAAGTTGTTATTTATATTCCCTTATATCATGATAAATGTTTATTATTCATGCTAGAATTGTATTAACCGGAAACTTAGTACATGTGTGAATACATAGACAAAACAGAGTGTGTCCCTAGTATGCCTCTACCTGACTAGCTTGTTAATCAAAGATGGTTAAAGCTTCCTGACCAAAGACATGTGTTGTCATTTGATGAACGGTATCATCATTAGAGAATGATGTGATGGACAAGACCCATCCGTTAGCTTAGCATAATGATCGTTAAGTTTTATTGCTATTGCTTTCTTCATGACATATACATATTCCTCTCACTATGAGATTATGCAACTCTCGAATACCGGAGGAACACCTTGTGTGTTATCAAACGTCACAACGTAATTGGGTGATTATAAATATGCTCTAAAGGTGTCTCCGAAGGTTTTTGTTGGGTTCTCATAGATCGAGATTAGGATTTGTCACTCGAATATCCTAAAGGTATCTCTGGGCCCTCTCAGTAATGCACATCACTACAAGCCTTGCAAGCAATGTGACTAATGAGTTAGTTGCCGGATGATGCATTACGGAAAAAGTAAAGAGACTTGCCGGTAACGAGATTGAACTAGGTATGATGATACCGATGATAAAATCTCGGCAAGTAACATACTGATGACAAGGGGAATAACGTATGTTGTTAGTGCATTTTGACCGATAAAGATCTTCGCAGAATATGTAGGAACCAATATGAGCATCCAGGTTCCGTTGTTGGTTATTGATTGGAGATGTGTCTTAGTCATGTCTACACGCTTAACGTTCGATGAAGATTTGTATTATGAGTTATGTGTTTTGGTGTCCAAAGATTGTTCGGAGTCCCAGATGAGATCATGGACATGACGAGGAGTCTCGAAATGGTCGAGAGGTAAATATTAATATATTGGACGATAGTATTTGGACACCGGAATGGTTTTGGGACATTTCAGATATTTATCGGAGTACCGAGGGGTTACCGAAACCCCCTGGGGAAGTAATGGGCCTTCATGGGCCATAGGGGAGAAAGAGAGGGGAGCCCGCAGGGTGGCGCCCCCCCAAGGGAGTCCGAATTGGATAAGGGGGAGGGGTGTGCGTCCCCCTTTCCTCTTTCCCTCTCCCTCTCCCACTGCTTTCCTTTTCCCCTCTGACAAGAAAGGAAAAAAGGGGGGCGAATCCTACTAGGAGTGGAGTCCTAGTAGGACTCCCCCCTTGGCGCGCCCCCTTGGTGGCCGGCCTCCTCCTCCCCTCCTTTACATACGGGGGCAGGGGGCACCCCAAAGCACAACAGTTATTCTCTTAGCCATGTGTGGTGCCCCCCTCCACAGTTTACTCCTCCGGTCATAGTGTCCTAGTGCTTAGTGTCGGTATCGAAACCGACTGATCTCGTGTAGGGGGTCCCGAACTGTGTGTCCGAGGATCGAAGGTAACAGGAAGTAGGGGACATGATGTTTTACCCAGGTTCAGGCCCTCTAAATGGAGGTAATACCCTACTTCCTGCTTGATTGACTTTGATGAGTATAGGGGTTACAAGAGTTGATCTACCTCGAGATCATAATGGCTAAACCCTAGAAGTCTGGCCTATATGATTATGATCGCCTCCACAGACTAAACCCTCCAGTTTATATAGACACCGGAGGGGCCTAGGGTTGTACAAAGTCGGTTTACAGAGAAAGGAATCTTCACATCCTAACGCCAAGCTTGCCATCCATGCAAAGTAGAGTCCCATCCGGACACGGGGGAAGGCCTCCTATCTTATATCTTCTTGGCCCATTACTCCGCCCATATCACATAGCCCGGACGCTCGGGGACCCCTATTCCAGGACTCCTCAGTAGCCCCTGAACCAGGCTTCAATGATGATGTGTCCGGCGCACAGATTGTCTTCGGCAATGCAAGGCGGGTTCCATAGTAAAATAAAATCAAAGTAAATAACTAAGTATTGGAAGATTAATATGATGAAGATAGACCCGGGGGCCATAGGTTTCACTAGTGGCTTCTCTCAAGAGCATAAGTATTTTACGGTGGGTGAACGAATTACTGTTGAGCAATTGATAGAATTGAGCATAGTTATGAGAATATCTAGGTATGATCATGTATATAGGCATCACGTCCGAGACAAGTAGACCGACTCCTGCCTGCATCTACTATTATTACTCCACTCATCGACCGCCATCCAAAATGCATCTAGAGTACTAAGTTCATGAAAACAGAGTAACACCTTAAGCAAGATGACATGATGTAGAGGGATAAACTCATGCAATATGATGAAAACCCCATCTTGTTATCCTCGATGGCAACAATACAATACGTGCCTTGCTGCCCCTACTGTCACTGGGAAAGGACACCGCAAGATTGAACCCAAAGCTAAGCACTTCTCCCATTGCAAGAAAGATCAATCTAGTTGGCCAAACCAAACTGATGATTCGAAGAGACTTGCAAAGATAACCAATCATACATAAAAGAATTCAGAGAAGATTCAAATATTGTTCATAGATAATCTTGATCATAAATCCACAATTCAACGGTCTTAACAAACACACCGCAAAAAGAAGATTACATCGAATATATCTCCACAAGAGAGGGGGAGAACATTGTATTGAGATCCAAAAAGAGAGAAGAAGCAATCTAGCTAATAACTATGGACCGGAAGGTCTGAGGTAAACTACTCACACTTCATTGGAGAGGCTATGGTGTTGATGTAGAAGCCCTCTGTGATGGATGCCCCCTCCGGCGGAGCTCCGGAACAGGCCCCAAGATGGGATCTCGTGGATACAGGAAGTTACAGTGGTGGAATTAGGGTTTTGGCTCCATATCTGATCATTTGGGGGTACATAGGTATACATAGGAGGAAGGAGTACGTCGGTGGAGCAACAGGGGGCCCACGAGGGTGGAAGGCGCGCCTGGGGGGGGGGGGTAGGCACGCCCCCTACCTCGTGGCCTCCTCCTTTATTTCTTGACGTAGGGTCGAAGTCTCCTGGATCATGTTCGGTGAGAAAATCACGTTCCCGAAGGTTTCATTCCGTTTGGACTCCGGTTGATATTCCTTTTCTTCGAAACCCTAAAATAGGAAAAAAAAACAGCAATTCTGGGTTGGGCCTCCGGTTAATAGGTTAGTCCCAAAAATAATATAAAAGTGGATAATAAAGCCCAATAATGTCCAAAACAGTAGATAATATAGCATGGAGCAATAAAAAATTATAGATACGTTGGAGACGTATCAAGCATCCCCAAGCTTAATTCATGCTCGTCCTCGAGTAGGTAAATGATAAAAACAGAATTTTTGATGCGGAGTTCTACTTGGCATAATTCTAATGTAATTCTTCTTAATTGTGGTATGAATATTCAGATCTGAAAAATTCAAGATAAAAGTTTAATATTGACATAAAAATAATAATACTTCAAGCATACTAACAAAGCAATCATGTCTTCTCAAAATAACAAGGCCAAAGAAAGTTATCCCTACAAAATCATATAGTCTGGCTATGCTCTATCTTCATCACACAAAGTATTTAAATCATGCACAACCCCGATGACAAACCAAGCAATTGTTTCATACTTTTCACATTCTCAAACTTTTTCAATCTTCATGGAATACATGAGCGTGGGCCATGGATATAGCACTATAAGTGGAATAGAATGGTGGTTGTGGAGAAGACAAAAACGGAGAAGATAGTCTCACATCAACTAGGCGTATCAACGGGCCATGGAGATGCCCATCAATAGATATCAATGTGAGTGAGTAGGGATTGCCATCCAACGGATGCACTAGAGCTATAAGTATATGAAAGCTCAACAAAAGAAACTAAGTTGGTGTGCATCCAACTTGCTTGCTCATGAAGACCTAGGGCATTTTGAGGAAGCCCATCATTGGAATATACAAGCCAAGTTCTATAATGAAAAATTCCCACTAGTATATGAAAGTGACAAAATGAGAGACTCTCTAATATGAATATCATGGTGCTACTTTGAAGCACAAGTGTGGTAAAGGATAGTAACATTGTCCCTTCTCTCTTTTTCTCTCATTTTTTATTTGGGCCTTTTTCCCTTTTTTATGGCCACTTTTCTTCCTTTTTTTATTTTTCGTCCGGAGTCTCATCCCGACTTGTTGGGGAATCATAGTCTCCATCATCCTTTCCTCACTGGGACAATGCTCTAATAATGATGATCATCACACTTTTATTTTCTTACAACTCAACAATTACAACTCGATAATTAGAACAAAATATGACTCTATATGAATGCCTCCGGCAGTGTACCAGGATATGCAATGAATCAAGAGTGACATGTATGAAAGAATTATAAATGGTGGCTTTGCCACAAATACGATGTCAACTACATGATCATGCTAAGCAATATAATAATGATGGAGTGTGTCATAATAAACGGAACGGTGGAAAGTTGCATGGCAATATATCTCGGAATGGCTATGGAAATGCCATAATAGGTTGGTATGGTGGCTGTTTTGAGGAAGGGTATATGGTGGGTGTATGATACCGGCGAAAGGTGCGCGGTATTTTAGAGAGGCTAGCAATGGTGGAAGGAAGAAAAGTGCGTATAATCCATGGACTCAACATTAGTCATAAAGAACTCATGTACTTATTGCAAAAATCTACAAGTTATGAAAGAAAAGTATTACGCGCATGCTCCTTGGGGGATAGATTGGTAGGAAAAGACCATCGCTCGTCCCCGACCGCCACTCATAAGGAAGACAATCAAAAAATAAATCATGCTCCGACTTCATCACATAATGGTTCACCATACGTGCATGCTACGGGAATCACAAACTTTAACAAAAGTATTTCTCAAATTCACAACTACTCAACTAGCACAACTTTAATATCACCATCATTATATCTCAAAACAATTATCAAGCATCAAACTTCTCATAGCATTCAACACACTCATTAGAAAGTTTTTACTATTCTTGAATACCAAGCGTATTAGGATTATTTAAGCAAATTACCATGCTATTTAAGACTCTCAAAATAATCTAAGTGAAGCATGAGAGATCAATAGTTTCTATAAAACAATTCCACCACAGTGCTCTAAAAGATATAAGTGAAGTACTAGAGCAAAACTATATAACTCAAATGATATAAGCGAAGCACATAGAGTATTCTAACAAATTCCAAATCATGTATGGCTCTCTCAAAAGGTGTGTACAGAAAGGATGATTGTGGTAAATTAACAAATAAAGACTCAAATAATACAAGATATAGCTCCAAGTAAAGTTACCGATAGAAGTAGACGAAAGTGGGGATGCCCTCCGGGGCATCACCAAGCTTTGGCTTTTAGGTGTCCTTATATTATCTTGGGGGTGCCATGGGCATCCCCAAGCTTAGGCTCTTTCCACTCCTTGTTCCATAGTCCATCAAATCTTTACCCAAAACTTGAAAACTTCACAACACAAAACTTAAAGTAGAAAATCTCGTGAGCTCCGTTAGCAAAAGAAAACAAAATACCACTTCAAGGTACTGTAATGAAATCATTCTTTATTGATATTGGTGTTAAACCTACTTAATTTCAACTTCTCTATGATTTTTAAACTATTTTATTAGCCATAGATTCATCAAAATAAGCAAACAACACACGAAAAACAGAATCTGTCAAAAACAGAAGAGTCTGTAGTAATCTGTAGCTAGCGCAAGATCTGGAACCCCAAAAATTCTAAAATAAATTGCTGGACGTGAAAAATTTGTCTATTAATCATATGAAAAAAGAATTAACTAAATAGAACTGTCCAAATAAAAATGGCAGCAGTTCTCGTGAGCGCTAAAGTTTCTGTTTTTTACAGAAAGATTAACAAGACTTTCCCCAAGTCTTCCCAATGGTTCTACTAGGCACAAACACTAATTAAACACAAAGAACACAACAAAAACAGAGTCTAGGAAAATTATTTATTACTAAACAGGAGCAAAAAGAAAGGAATGAAAATAAAATTGGGTTGCCTCCCAACAAGCGCTATCGTTTAACGCCCCTAGCTAGGCATAAAGAGCAAGGATAGATCTAGGTATTGCCATCTTTGGTAGGCAATCCATAAGTGGCTCTCATGATAGTTTCATAAGGAAATTTAACTTTCTTTCTAGGAAAGTGTTCCATGCCTTTCCTTAACGGAAATTGGAATCTAATATTTCCTTCCTTCATATCAAATATTGCACCAATCGTTCTAAGGAAAGGTCTACCAAGAATAATAGGACACGAAGGATTGCAATCTATGTCAAGAACAATAAAATCTACGGGCACATAATTCCTATTTGCGACAATAAGAACATCATTAATTCTTCCCATAGGTTTCTTAATAGTGGAATCCGCAAGGTGCAAGTTTAAAGAGCAATCATCAAAATCACGGAAACCTAACAAATCACACAAAGTCTTTGGAATCGTGGAAACACTAGCACCCAAATCACACAAAGCATAGCATTCATGATCTTTAATTTTAATTTTAATAGTTGGTTCCCACTCATCATAAAGTTTTCTAGGGATAGAAACTTCCAACTCAAGTTTTTCTTCATAAGATTGCATCAAGGCATCAACGACATGTTTAGTAAACGCTTTATTTTGACTATAAGCATGAGGAGAATTTAGCACGGATTGCAAAAAGGAAATGCAATGAATCAAAGAGCAATTTTCATAATTAAATTCCTTGAAATCAAAAATAGTGGGTTTAGAAACATCTAGGGTTTTAATTTCTTCAATCCGACTTTTATCAAATTTAGCATCAAGATCTAAAAACTCCGAATTTTTTGAACGCCTTCTAGGTAAAGGTGGATCATATTCAGTCCCATCATTATCAAGATTTATATTGCAAAACAAAGATTTAATAGGTGACACATCAATAACTTTTATATCTTCATCTTTATTTTCATAGGAACTAGAAGAACACGCTCTTATAAAGGCATCTTTCTTAGCACGGATCCTAGCGGTTCTTTCTTTGCACTCATCAATGGAAATTCTCATGGCTTTGAGAGACTCGTTGATATCATGCTTAGGAGGAATAGATCTAAGTTTCAAAGAATCAACATCAAGAGAAATTCTATCAACGTTCCTAGCCAACTCATCAATCTTAAGCAATTTTTCTTCAATCAAAGCATTGAAATTCTTTTGCGAAGTAATAAATTCTTTAATATTAGATTCAAAATTAGAGGGCATCTTATTATAATTTCCATAAGAATTGTTGTAGGAATTACCATAATTATTAGAGGGATTAGTAGGATAAGGCCTAGGATTAAAATTTCCTCCATACGCGTTGTTACCAAAATTGTTCCTACCAACAAAATTCACATCCATAGATTCATTATTATTCTCAATCAAAGTAGACAGGGGCATATCATTAGGATCAGAAGAAACACTTTTACTAGCAAATAATTTCATAACTTCATCCATCTTTCCACTCAAAACATTAATTTCTTCTATCGCATGCACCATTAGTAGATCTTTCAGTATGCCATTAAGAATAGTTAACCATAACATTATCTAGGAGTTTAGTAGCTTCTCCTACGGTGATTTCCATAAAGTGCCTCCCGCGGCCGAATCTAAAAGATTTCTAGAAGCAAAATTTAATCCGGCATAAAATTTTTGTATAATCATCCACAAATTCAAACCATGAGTAGGGCAATTACGTATCATTAATTTCATCCTTTCCCAAGCTTGTGCAACATGTTCATGATCAAGTTTCTTAAAATTCATAATATCTTTTCTAAGGGAGATGAGCTTAGTGGGAGGAAAATACTTAGAGATAAAAGCATACTTGCACTTGTTCCAAGAATCAATACTATTTTTAGGCAAAGAGGAAAACCAAGCTTTAGCACGGTCTCTAAGCGAAAAAGGAAATAGCTTCAATTTAACAACATCATTATCCACATCTTTCTTCTTTTGCATATCACACAAATCAACGAAGCTACTTAGATGGGTAGCGGCATCTTCACTATGAAGGCTGGAAAATAGATCTTTCATGACAAGATTCAGCAAGGCAACATTAATTTCACAAGATACATCATCGGTAAGAGGAGCAATCGGAGTGCTAATAAAATCATTGTTGTTGGTATTGGTAAAGTCACACAATTTAGTGTTATCTTGAGCTATCGTGACAAGCAAGAAATCCAACACACAAGCAAACAAAAAGCAAGCGGGCAAAAAGAGGCAAATAGAGAAAGAGAGGGAGGATAGAGAGAGAGGGCGAATAAAACGGAAAGGGTGAAGTGGGGGAGAGGAAAACGAGAGGAAAATGGCAAATAGTGTAATGTGGGAGACAAGGATATGTGATGGGTACTTGGTATATTGACTTTTGCGTAGACCTCCCCGGCAACGGCGCCAGAAATCTTCTTGCTACCTCTTGAGCACTGCGTTGGATTTCGTTGAAGAGGAAAGGATGATGCAGCAAAGTAGCGTAAGTATTTCCCTCAGTTTTTGAGAACCAAGGTATCAATCCAGTAGGAGGCTATGCACGAGAACCTCGCACCTGCACAAAGCAAATAACTCCTCGCAACCAAGGCGATAAGGGGTTGTCAATCCCTTCATGGTCACTTACGAGAGTGAGATCTGATAGATATGATAAGATAATATTTTTGGTATTTTTGTGATAAAGATGCAAAGTAAAATAAAAGCAAATTAAAAAGAAAGGAAATAACTAAGTATTGGAAGATTAATATGATGAATATAGACCCGGGGGCCATAGCTTTCACTAATGGCTTCTCTCAAGAGCATAAGTATTTTACGGTGGTTGAACGAATTACTGTTGAGCAATTGACAGAATTGAGCATAGTTATGAGAATATCTAGGTATGATTATGTATATAGGCATCATGTCCGAGACAAGTAGACTGACTCCTGCCTGCATCTACTACTATTACTCCACTCATCGTCCGCTATCCAGCATGCATCTAGAGTATTAAGTTCATGAAAACAGAGTAATGCCTTAAGCAAGATGACATGATGTAGAGGGATAAACTCATGCAATATGATGAAAACCCCATCTTGTTATCCTCGATGGCAACAATACAACACGTGCCTTGCTGCCCCTACTGTCACTGGGAAAGGACACCGCAAGATTGAACCCAAAGCTAAGCACTTCTCCCATTGCAAGAAAGATCAATCTAGTAGGCCAAACCAAACTGATAATTCGAAGAGACTTGCAAAGATAAGCAATCATACATAAAAGAATTCAGAGAAGATTCAAATATTGTTCATAGATAATCTTGATCATAAAGCCACAATTCATCGGTCTCAACAAACACACCGCAAAAGGAAGATTACATCGAATATATCTCCACAAGAGTGGGGGAGAACATTGTATTGAGATCCAAAAAGAGAGAAGAAGCCATCTAGCTAATAACTATGGACCCGAATGTCGGAGGTAAACTACTCACACTTCATCGGAGAGGCTGTAGTGTTGATGTAGAAGCCCTCCGTGATGGATGCCCCCTCCGGCAGAGCTCCGAAACAGGCCCCAAGATGGGATCTCGTGGATACAGGAAGTTACGGCGGTGGAATTAGTGTTTTGGCTCCGTATCTGATCGTTTGGGCGTACATAGGTATATATAGGAGGAAGGAGTACGTCGGTGGAGCAACAGGGGGCCCACAAGGGTGGAGGGCGTGCTTGGGGGGGGGGGGTAGGCGCGCCCCTACCTCGTGGCCTCCTCCTTTATTTCTTGACGTAGGGTCCAAGTCTCCTGGATCATGTTCGGTGAGAAAATCACGTTCCTGAAGGTTTCATTCCGTTTGGACTCCCTTTGATATTCCTTTTCTTCGAAACCCTAAAATAGGAAAAAAACCAGCAATTCTGGGCTGGGCCTTCGGTTAATAGGTTAGTCCCAAAAATAATATAAAAGTGGATAATAAAGCCCAATAATGTCCAAAACAGTAGATATTATAGCATGGAGCAATCAAAAATAATAGATATGATGGAGACGTATCACTAGACTTTGATGATCTAGCCCCAAATTCCTTCCTCCACATCTCGGCGTTCATCATCGTGTGCGAGGCATTCCTCCGCATCCCTCCCCACTTCGGATTATGGCTCAAGGTCTTCAATGTGAACACGAAAGTGGTGGACCGTCAACATGTGGAGTGCGACGGCGCCATGGTGAGCAAGCTCCCCAACGTCACTTGGCCCTAGGGGGCCTTCATGGAGATCGTGAAGGGATGGCAACAGGAGTGGTTCTATGTCACAGAACCTCGCGACGCCACATGGGCTGCCACTCCTGAGTTCAAATCTGGGCCTCCAATGCAGCTCACATCGTGGGTTAAAAAGGGCCTGGACTGGGCATCGTCCAACAAGGTGATGACGCTGCAGAAGCGCGTCAAGGGCATGATAGAGAAGAACACCAGCCTCGCCGATGTGATCCAGGTGATGCTTTTTCGCCGGATTCTCCCCTGCCAGCGCCGGACTCTCCATATGTGGGAGTTCAATCCGGCAGGACCTCGGACCCTGCAGCAATTCTTCGGCACGATGCATGAAGAAATCTGGAAGCTACTTTTCAAGGCCCAGAAGTCGTGGCCGGGAACGACTGAAGACCTCGGCCTCGAATGCGCTCACCCGGCCACTCCAGTAAGTTTTTCAGATTTCCAAACATAACCTCTACTTGTAGATTCGAGGAGTATGCTAAGCCTTCCTTTTCTTCTTCAGGTCTGGATGAAGAAAGCGGAGTGGATCAAATGTCCGGCTTCGCTGCCCTAAGACCCAGCTATCCCTGTGCTAACGAAGATGCTAGTTCCGATGCCGTACCAGGCGCCGAAGAAGAACGCCAAGAAGAAGGGCAAGGAGGCTAGAAGTGGCCTCTGCCGTAAAGGTACTTCGGACACCATGTCTGAAGACACCGAGGTTCTCTCCTCCCACGAGGGAGATGAAGATGAAGAGGAAGAGGAGGAGAGCAATTATCCCCTCAACGAAGAGAAGAAAAGGGCGGCGTCCGTGGACCTAGAAGCGGAGGCGTCCAAGAAGGGGAAGATTTCCCTTTCGGATGATTCGGATTCGGACGCCGAAGTCATCCCCGAGTGGCGCCTCAGGCCGAAGCCCCCGGCCGAATCATAAGTATTTAAAGATACTATACATACATCTAGACTTTTACAGATCGTAGGATAACATTTGATTCATGTATTTTCAGTCCGGCGCGTGATCTCCCCCAACAATCGTCGTCTTCGGGAAGCTGGGGCCGCAGATGATGGAGAGTGAAACGCCTTTGCGAGCCTCTCTGCCCCGAGCCATGGATGACACCGAGGTGTTGTCCCAAAGGACTTCTCCAGGCCAGGGGAGATGCGGACGGCCGCTGAAACAGTGCCAGAGGGTAATGCCTCAGCTGCCGAAAACATGGGGGATACTACCCCCATGGAAACTGACGATGGGGGCTTGGATCAGTCCAGCCCCCACATGGCTCCGGAGTCGAGCGAGCACCCCCCTTCATGGGAGGGGGGAGTTCCGACTCCACCGGTGACCTCTATCAATCCGGAGGCGCCGGATATGTTGAGGGAAGAACTTCAACGTGCTTCCGTCGTGGAAGAGCATCGTACCCTGATGGGTATGGTGGTTGAGAAGGTTCAGTTCACCAAAAGCGGTCTGAGCGAAGTTTTCACTAGCATGTTAACAGGTTTTGAGGTAAGTGATATAACATGCTTTAGCTGCTTTTCATATTGGAAGAATATGCCTATATATAGATAGTAGCCCCTGAGACTCTGTTTGGGTCTTTGGAAAAAAAGAGCCGAATAGAGGATCAAATAGTCGCCGGAGATAACACGTTCATCTATTTTGATAAACAGGCTTCACTGTTGGCGGCTTCAACTAAGGATGTTGAAGTGTCCGAACTCTAGCGGAAACTGAAGCTGGTTGATGATGAGATCGACCGTATCAACAAGCGGTTCGATGAGGCCCAAGGTACACTTTAAAAAAAATACCCCCTTTACAAGCCTAAATTATAATGCAAACTTAGAGTTTGAGCTCATGCGCTGCTATGTAAATGATTGTAGGCAACATGAACAAAGTCGAGGCCCTCAAAAGTGCCCTTGCCGAAGCCAAGGAGGAGGTGAGGGCAAGCAAAGTAGCCGCAGAGAAAGCGGTTGCGGATGTAGAGGCCGAAAAGGCAGCCCGCCTTCAATATGAGGCGAGGGTGACCGAAGTAGAGCGGGCGCTCCAGGAGGCCGCCAACAAGTGTGAGTCCTTGGAGGAGAGTAACAAGGCCCAAGCGGCTGATCTCACCACGGCTCTTCAAGCTGCGAAGGAGGCGCGGTACGAGTCCCAGGCGGCTCGCAAGGAGATCAAGCAAGCCGAACAGATAGTGGCCGGTAAGCCTTTTCTTTTACAGAGTATATTCGACGGTCGAAGATATGCTTTGCTAAATCAACTGTGGAGTGCTCCAAACGCTTTTGTGGATCTCCCAAGGAGTGCTCCCAACGCCGCCCAGTATTTCCGAGCCCAAGAAGGGAACGTGGCGGAGAAGCTCTTCTTGTCGCAGTACTTAGCGCCGGGGCGACCAGCGCTGTTGAACAATCAGATGATGTAGCTAGCGGAGCTGCACAGGATGTCCGGTTTGGCCATGAAGGACATCATAGTCCGGATATGGCCAGCCGGACCCATTCTGAGCAGCTACTTCGGCTTGGTAAAGTGGCTTGGCGACACCTTGCCCCTTGTAGAGGCCGTGAAGCACTCGACGTGTATAGAAGGTGCACAGATGGCCTTTGCCCATGTTAAGATGCACTGGGCAAAGAAGGCCGCCGACATGGCAGTTGAGGGTCCACCTGGAGGCAAGGACCACCGCAAGCCGGAGCGCTAATTTGAAGACATCCTCGAGGGTGCCTGTTTGATAGAGTGTCATTGCTCGAAGGATATCATGTTCGAGTAAATGTATCCGGGCTACTCGAACAATGTATTATAAACCCAAGTTGTGTAATATATTGTATGCATTTACCTTAAAGTGTTATTCCCCCTGTGCGGCCGTTTTTAATTCTTGAGAATTTACCAGTTGTTGGCTTCAGCCCCCACGTAGATACTACGGGGGTGTTCGGAATAGCGCGTGACCACACTTGACCCAACGTCTTGGTCCGTAAAGGAGGTGGCAGTGTGGCGAACCAGGCAATCGAACTATACGGTTTTATCATTCTCACTTAGCCATAGGAGTTTGACAATGGGACTGTAGGTTAGCCCCTGGTGCGTATGCGTCTATTGAACTTGGATGCCTTAAATGCTTGACTGGAAAAAGGCAGCTGAGGGAGTCCTGGATTAGGGGGTCCTTGGACAGCCGGACTATATCCTTCGGCCGGAATGTTGGACTATGAAGTTACAAGATTAAAGACTTCGTCCCGTCTCCGGGTGGGACTCTCCTTTGCATGGAAGGCAAGCTTGAAAGTTCAGATATGTAGATCTCCTCCCATGTAACCGACTCTGTGTAAACCTAGCCCCCTCCGGTGTATATATAAACCGGAGGGTTTAGTCCGTAGGACAACAACAATCATAATCATAGGCTAGCTTCTAGGGTCTAGCCTCTACGATCTCGTGGTAGATCAACTCTTGTAATACTCATATCATCAAGATCAATCAAGCAGGATGTAGGGTATTACCTCCATCGAGAGGGCCCGAACCTGGGTAAACATTGTGTCCCCTGCCTCCTGTTACCATCCGCCTTAGACGCACAGTTCGGGACCCCCTACCCGAGATCCGCCGGTTTTGACACCGACATTGGTGCTTTCATTGAGAGTTCCACTGTGTCGTCACCATAAGGCTTGATGGCTCCTTCGATCATCAGCAATGATGCCATCCAGGGTGAGGTTCTTCTCCCCGGATAGATCTTCGTATTCGGCGGCTTCGTACTGCGGGCCAACTCGCTTGGCCATCTGGAGCAGATCGAGAGCTACGCCCCTAGCCGTCAGTTCAGGTTTGGAAACTTAAACTATGCTGCCGACATCCGTGGAGACTTGATCTTCGACGGATTCGAGCCCGTGTCAGGTGCGCCACATAGTCACGACGAGCATGACTTAGCTCGGCCGCTGGACGGTGTTCGGGAGATTACACCTGGGGCTACTCCGGCCCTCAATCCGGAGCAGCTCATGCCGTTCGAGGACGGGTGGATGGACCCCGCCACCGAGGCCGCACACCCAGCGACGATAGAGCCGAATACTGACTTCACCCCCTATGAGACCTGTGTTGCCGGACACTTGGATTCGTCCCCGGTCACAGGCTCCGAACCGCCTGCGGCCGTGCCTATCGAATCTGATTGGGCACCGATCATGGAGTTTACCTCCGCGGGTATCTTTTAGCACTTGCCCTTGGGCGACGTACTAAATTCATTGAGGTCTCTCTCCTTGTCAGGAGACCCTTGGCCGAACTATGTCCGGCTCGAGCGGGAAGCGGATGACGAAGAAATTTGTCCCCTACCCACCACCCACTTAATAGCCATTGTCGACGACTTAACCGACATGCTTGATTTCAGCTCCGAAGACATCGATGGTATGGACGGCGATGCAGGAGAAGAACAGGAACCACCGCCCACAGGGCGCTGGACAACCACCTCATCATATGATATATACATGGTGGACACCCCCAAAGAAAGTGATGGCAATAAGGCAATGGAGGAGAATCCCCTCGAGAAGCAATTTAAGCATCGACGTCATCGGCGCCGCTCTAAGCCCCGCCATAGCGAAAGCAGCGCTACCGGCACAAGAGACAATAACGCTGCAGACAGTGCCGAAGACGAAGACAATCCCCTCCAGCCAGACTTCGAGCGGGAGGCTGGGCAAGCTAGCCCCAAGGAACAGGTGGCAGACGGAGAATCAGAGGATGACAATTACAAGCCCCTCTTCGATGACGAGGTGAGCCTTGGCGACGAAGAATTTATCGTGCCTGAGGATCCCATCAAACAGGAGCGCTTCAAGCGCCGGCTTATAGCCACAACAAAAAGGCTGAAGAAAAAGCAACAGCAGCTTCAAGCTAATCAAGATTTGCTAGAGGATAGATGGACAGAGGTATTGGCAGCCGAGGAATACGGACTCGAGCGCCCAACCAAAAGTTACCCAAAGTGCAGGTTTCTACCCCAACTTGAGGAGGAAGCATTAAAGCCTACACCACCAGCGTATGATGTGGCTGACTGGCCACCTCGTGGCCGAGACAAAGCGGCATATCAGCCCGAAGTCCAGACCGCACCCCGTCGCCTGTCAAACAAAAATACCAAGGCCCGGGGTAATGCGCAGGACCTGCGAGATGTATTGGAAAACAAATCGGGACATAAAAGATCGATCTACGGATCACGGGGGCGCGCCCCAAAGCGTGACGACAACCGTCATACCGGATATACTAAAAGCAAATCCGGCCGGGCCGAACATAGCAGACAAGACTCGTATAAACTGCGTCGTGATATAGCCCGGCACAGAGGCGCCGCACACCCCCTATGCTTCACTGATGAAGTAATGAATCATGAATTCCCAGAAGGGTTTAAACTGGTAAACATTGAATCATATGACGGCACCACAGACACCGCAATATGGATAGAGGATTTCTTCCTCCACATTCACATGGCCCGCGGGGATGATCTACACGCCATCATGTATCTCCCGCTAAAGCTCAAACGGCCGGCTCGGCATTGGCTGAATAGCTTGCCGGCAAACTCCATCGGAAGCTGGGAGAACCTGGCAGACGCATTCCTGGACAACTTCCAGGGCACTTATGTGCGGCCACCGGATGCTGACGATTTAAGTCACATAACACAGCAGCCCGGAGAGTCAGCCAGGAAATTCTGGACTCGGTTCCTAATTAAAAAGAACCAAATTGTCGACTGTCCGGATGCCGAAGCCCTAGCAGCCTTCAAACATAACATCCGTGACGAGTGGCTCACCCGACATCCCGACCAAGAGAAGCCAAAATCCATGGCAGCCGTCACGACACTCATGACCCGCTTTTGCGCGAGCGAAGATAGCTGGTTGGCCCGTAGCAACAACACAAAAAGCAACCCTGGCACATCAGAAGCCAGAGATAGCAACGGCAAACCACGACGCAACAAACACAAGCGCCACAAAAATGGTGGAAACACCGAAGAGCCCAGATCACCGAGTACAGGAGGGCAAAAGAAATTTTCCCCGCAAATCCAAACAGTGAACGTGGTAAACAGCACCTACACTCCCAACCTGGACCGGACACACACCCTTAGGGATGTCGTCTTAACGGAACCACTCGCCCCCACAATTTAAACTAGGGCCGATCACCTTCAACTGCATGGATCGTCCGGTTAATACTAATCAGGGCAATCCAGCCGCACTAGTCCTCGACCCAATAATTGACGGGTTCCACCTCACGCGAGTCCTTATGGACGGAGGTAGCAGTCTAAACCTGCTTTACCAGGACACAGTGCGCAAGATGGGCATCAATCATTCGATGATCAAGCCCACTAAAACCACCTTTAGCGGTATTATACGAGGTGTGGAGGCCTGCTGTACAGGCTCCATCGCCCTTGAGGTAGTTTTCGGATCACAAGACAATTACCATGCCGAAGAGTTAATCTTCGACATCGTCCCCTTTCGCAGTGATTATCAGGCACTGCTCGGACGAACCGCATTCGCTCGATTCAACGCAGTACCACATTATGCCTACCATAAGCTCAAGATGCCCCGCGTGGCGTCATCACGGTTAATGGCAAGGCCGAATTTTCCCTCGGCACCAAGGAGTATACCGCTGCTTTAACAACAGAAGCTACAAGTAGCACCTTCCAACCGAACCTCGAGTCAATGGCTCGAATCCCGGACACCGCTAAAGGACTTCGAAATACTTCGCGACAGGATAGCCCGGCTCGTCTAGAGCTCAATTAAATACTCCGGTGAAAGCCAGGACAGGCCACATACCGTGGCTCAACCGCTCTGCGGCACACAAACATTACTTACATTTTGTTTGCAGGTTTAACTTTGCGTAAACCAGGACTGGCGATATGGAAGCAGCTCGAATGCGCAAGGGAATCCTTAGATATTCCCCGCGATGACCATCCGACTATACTCCGGATCCGCACACAGCTTCTTCCCCCTGGTCTCAGCAGGTTCCACAGTCATATGTTTTTTACCACATTACCCGTACTCACATGCATCGACGTACTATTCAGATACAACATGTGGATTTACATAACGTTTATCTGCTGTTATTTCTTCTTGAAATTCTTTTATCAAGTGGCATCCGTACACTACAATATGCTTTAAATATGCCAGGGGCTTCGTTTTACCCATAATGCGGCAATAAAGTCCGAACACCTTCATGGAAGTTCGGCACCCCGAACTTATAGCATTATATGCATCAGCTCCGAATCATGTCTTGGGTCAAATGTTGGGTTTGCCCGGCTCCCATGTTTTGCTGCCTTACATTCCGCTATATTGGCGAAGGCGGCACAGGGAGAACTACTGCGACTGTGTCCCAGTTCTTCTGGACGAGCACCTTAGTAGAGAAAGCCGAAAACTGACTATCATGATACGGCGAGAGCTGGTCAGCTGTTCGAGAGGTTGTAAAATCTTTAAGGATTTCTCCCGCATAATGCCATAACCAATGCAACGTGTGATGGATCGGCTTTTCTTCCAATCAGGTGCTTATATAGCCCCTCGTACGGTCTTCTGAACACCAGGGGCTGCGCCTACCTTCATTTTATAAAGCTCCTATGGCTAAGCGAGAGTGATAAAGCCCTATAGTCTGATTTCCTGGTTCGTTGTGCTGAACACCTCCTTCGAAGGACCCAAAAATGGGATAAAGAGTGATCAGGTTTATCCCGAACACCCCCGTACTTCCTACGTGGGGGCAGAAGCCGACGACTGGCCAACTCTCAGGTTTAATATATAAAACGGCCGAGCAAGAGGATAAACTTTTATATAACAGGCAGTAAATAATAGAAATGACCTTGTTCAACATTACAAAGGACAACATGATTGTATTCATGGAAATATAATATCCTTCATGCATTGCTCCGCTGCTAGGCAGGATCCTTTTAGGATACTTTCATAATATAATTCGGGCTTGCGGTGCTCCTTCCCCTCTAGCGGTCCCTCGGTCATCAGCTTTTCAGGATCCATCTTCCCACCAGTGCACCTTTGCACGGGCGAAGGCCATTCGCGCACCCTCTATACAGACCGACCGCTTGATGACGTCAAGTCGAGGGCAGACACTCACAAGCCGCTTCCCGAGCCCGAAGTAGCTGCCCGGAATCGGCTCGGCAGGCCATAGCTGGATAATCAAATCCTTCATGGCTAGTTCGGCCGCCCTATGCAATTCGGTGCCAGATACTGCGACCAGAAGAGCTTATCCGCAGTGTTCCCTCCTTCGGCCCGGTAGAATTGGGCGGCATCCGAGATGCTGCGGGGCAGTTCCGCAAATACCCCTGGAGAAATCCGAACTCAAAATTAGATACATGATTTTCTCCTCAAATACTTGCTTTACATGGAAGAAAGCCTTACCGCCGCGATTGTCCTCGCCTCTTGGATCTCCTGCATGGCGCCTTGGGTTTCCCCTTGTGCATCGCGCGCAGCCTGATGAGCCCTGACGAGTTCGGATTCTTTCTCCGTTAAACTCTGCTCCAAGCTCTTGCATTTCTTCACGGACTCTTGAAGCTCCTGCTCAGCTTCAATAACCCCGGCCTCATGCTTCTCACGAAGAGCCTGCTCTGAGGCTGCCTTTTCCTCGGCCTCGGCAACAACCCTCCTCAGAGCCTCGACTTCGGTCATCGCCCCTGGTGCAAATAATGAAATATATGTTATGATACCGAGAATTTGTTCGCACTGAACGCGAACAAGGTTCACACATACCTTGTTTATCCTCCAACTGGCTTTTCAACTGGCCAAGTTCTTCTTCGGCCCGCTCCAAACTTTGATTCAGTCCGGAGACCTCCGCAGCATGAGAGGCAGCAGCCGCTACAGACGCCTGCTTATAAAGGAAGAGAGATGGATGTCATCAAGTGAGTCTTCCTGCGAAAATAAAATTGATCCTCTATCCGGTCCTTTCTTCAACGAACAGTGTATCAGGGGCTACTATCCATACTATGACACTCTTCAAAACCTCATAAAACATACCTCAAAGCCTCTTATAAGGCTGATACAGGCTTCATATAGTCCACTCTCAGTAGACTGAATCTCCTTAATCACCGCACCCATCAGGGCATGGTGTTCATCGACGATGGAGGCGCTCTTCAGCGCCGCCAACAAGACATCCGGCACCTCTGGCTGGACAGAGATTGCCAGTGGAACAGGCACGCCCCCTCTAGCCGAGGGAGGCTACCTGCTTGATTCGGGAGCCGTATTGGTCTCCGGAATTGCGTCCGGCTGGGAGCCGAATTCAAGATGGCTCCCACCGTCGACTCAAATGGGAATCTTCTCCCCCATGTCTCCGGCCCCCGAAGTTTGACCTCCAGGCGCCACTTTCACGATCTCTTCCCCCCCTCCTTGGCCGGGGTCCCTCTGGGACGAAGGCTCGGTGTTATGCACATATTTGGGGGAAGGGGTCTTCACGGGCGTCCCGCTCTCTACATCATCCGAGCTCAGCGAATCCTCTGATGAGGATCGTTCGGTGCGGTACCTCGCCGGACTACAGAAAATATAGCTTAGGTTAAAATATTATGCCATGACGAGTCTGGACGCTTAAGCGTGTTCGGATCTTATACTCACGAATTCACCAGGGGCTGGGTCCTGGGATCCCACTCCGGGCTGCTGTCGGCGGCAGCAGTGGATTCTTCCGGAAGAGGAGCTTTTCCCCTTTTAGGCGACTCGGCCTCCAAGTGTATGGAGGCCGCCCTCTCCTTTCTTCCCCCTGTTGGGATTCGTCTTCCTCCTCCTCCTCGTCCTCTTCTGTAACGCCCCCGATTTGACCGTACACTAATCATACACGCAAATGTGTACGATCAAGATCAAGGACTCACGGGAAGATATCACAACACAACTCTAGACAGAAATTAAAATAATACAAGCTTTATATTACAAGCCAGGGGCCTCGAGTGCTCGAATACATAATCTTGAATACACAAGAGTCAGCGGAAGCAACATTATCTGAGTACAGACATGAGTTAAACAATTTTTTGCCTCAAGAAGGCTACCACAAAAGCAACATCGATCGAAAAGGCAAGGCCGCCTGCCTGGGAGCCTCCTAACTAATCCAAGTCGTCAGCGGTCATCACGTAGTAGTAGGCACCCTCGGGGTAGCAGTAGTCATCTGTGGTGTCGTCTGGCTCCTGGGATCCGTCATCTGGTCGCAACAATCGGGTATGGGGGAAAAGAGGTAGCAAAGCAGCCATGAGTACTCATCCAAAGTACTCCCAAGACTTACATCAGATCTAAACTAAGTATGCATCTGTATCAAAGGAATAGGTTGTATCTGTGGACTAAACTGCAGAATGCCAGAAGGGAAGAGGAAATCCTAGCCTATCAAAGACTAGCATCTTCTGGAAACCACCATCTTGCAGCAACAGCAGGGAGTAGAGTAGCATAAAGTAAAGTAGTAGAAGTGTTATCAACCTCGACCCGAGATCCTTTCTCGACTCCCTGCGAGAAAGCAATCCCAGAACCATACTATCCAGTTATCATCATAATCCAATTCTCATCACAAGTATCCAGTTCTAGTTGTATCGATCGGGATACAAGTCCAAGTGTCCGTTACCGTAGGACAGGCTATCGATAGATGTTTTCTTCCCTGCAGGGGTGCACCAACTTACCCACCACGCTCGATTAACTCCGGCCGGACACACTTTCCTGGGTCATGCCCGGCCTCGGCCAAACAATACGCCGCAACCCGATCTAGGCTTAATAGAGAGGCCAGCACGCCGGACTAAACCTATGCCCCCAGGGGTCATGGGCCATCTCCCTGGGAACTCCTGCACGTTGCGTGGGCGGCCGGTGAGCAGACCTAGCTACCTCCTTCAACAAGGCAGGTGCTTACGCAGTCCAACCCGGCGCCCGCCGCTCAGTCGCTGACGTCTATTAAGCTTCGGCTGATGTATACGACGCAGAACGCCCATACTATGCCCACATGATGGTTAGTGCTATCAGGCCAGAGGCCCCTCGGATCAAATATCCAAATCGTAGTGTATTAGGAACGCGCGGTAACAAGCAGAGACTCACGAAAGATGTGACCCCGTTGCCCCGTCTCGAGGACTTGCGGCAAGGGCTAGGAATGCCCGGCCACGCCTCGTAATTATCTCGCGGGCACCCTCCCGGTCAACCCGTCTCCACATCACTCGCAATTAAGCTCGCGCGGGTACCCCTCAGGGCCGACCCGTCTATAGTAACATGGTTCAGTGTAAATTCATAGTAACCAAAGTATCTGTGTGTCCAAACATCAAGGAGAAAACCCGAGGAATCACCCCCGGTGAATTCCACTCGATGTAATCATCAAGGTGAACATAAGAGGAATCACCCTGAGGTTTACACTTGAGGGGTTGCACGCCAGAGTCGTATCGGAAGTGGTTAAGGTGGAATCACCCTCGATGACCACGACCGAATAGCTACACTACAGGATTAACATCAGAAGTGTTGTAGAGGTCTCACCCTCGGCACTCGATAGTAACCCAGTAGTGACGAGCAACTAAGGGGAAAGTGATGTGCGGTGCCGGGGCCTGGTCTTCGGTCCCGTTGATCGGGTCTTCAATGATGAAGCAGGGGCAACAAGGACAAGGTGGAGGTCACTAATGGATCACTAACCAACCTATACTAAGTAGTTTAGGATAAGCAGGTAAGGTATGAAAGGAGGTAACAACAACAGGCTATGCATCAGAGTAGGATCATACAGAAAGCAGTAGCAGTTCTAATGCAAGCATGAGAGGGAAAGAAATGGGCGATATTGGAATGCTCAAGGGGGGTTTGCTTGCCTGGTTGCTCTGGCAAGGAGGGGGGTCGTCGTCGACGTGGTCAATCACAAGGGCAGCATCGGTCTCAGGTTCTACCGAAAAGAAGTAACGGAACGGAACACAATAAATAACAGAGCAATCGAAGAATCACGAAGCATAACTTGGCAATACGCGGTGCTAGGGGTGACTTAACGCGGTATGAGGTGGTACCGGTGAAGGGGGGAAACATCCGGGAAAAAAATCCCAGGTGTTTTGTGTTTTCGGACAGATGAATCGGAGGGGGAAAGTTAAGTGTTCGCTATGCCAGGGACGTATTGCGGACAAACGGGTTGCGTATCCGGATTCATCTCGTCGTTCTGAGCAACATTCATATATAAAGTTTTTTGATCCGAGCTACGGTTAATTTTCTATGAATTTTCAAAGATTTAAACAATTTCTGAAATTATTATTAATTCGAAAATAATGATTAAAACGCTAAGTGCACCCAGATCTGCGCACACCAAAGTGTACCAAAGGGTGACATGTGGGTCCAGGGGGTCCCAGTTGACCAGTCAACGTTGACTGGTCAACAGGGGGTGGGGTCCCCGGTCATACTCACAGTAGTTAATTAGCATTTTAATTAAACTTAATTAGCTATTTAAACATGATTAATTTAATTAACTATATTGTTAACTATTTATAATTTTAATTAACTTTTCTCTTGTTCTCAGAAAAGAGGGCGTGGGGCCCATAGGCCAGTGGCCCGGGGGGGCACGCAGTTAACGGGCGAAGGGGGTTATCGGGCGCGGGCGCCCGTTGGGGCTGACCTGATGGAGCGTAGATCGTCGGGCGTGGGAGGCGAGGCCGTGACCCGGCGAGGCGCCGGTGGCCAGGGTCAGCAGGCCGTGCGGGAGGCCGGGGAAAGCAGGTGGCGCGGGCGGAGCGGCAGAGGAGCAGGTCGTCGACGCGGGGCCAGCAACAGGCGCACGGGTGCAAGCAGGCAACTATAGACGCATCAAACAACAACGATGGCGGCCGAAGCAACAAGCAGCAGCAGCGGATCCTAGAGCGGCCAGAAGCGGCCGCGGACGTACCCGGGGCATAGCCAGAGGCGGTCAGCGCAGAGCAGGGCACGCACAGGAGCGAGCTCTGGGCGCGGCCAAGGAGTGCATTGAGCGCAGCTCCGGGCAAGAAAACGGGTGGCGGCCTACGGCGTCAATTCGAAAAAAAGGGGGAGAGGGGAATCGTTGCGGTTGCTCACATGGAGCGCGGGGCGAGCTCGGAGCGTGTCGAGGAAGCGCTCGGGGAGGCCGGCGGTGCCATGGCGGCGAGCAGTAGGTGGAGACGAGGCGGAGGACAAGCAGCTCGGGCGCCGCGGCGGTGCCAAGGCGTTGGCGTGCGCCTGCAACATGGAGGGCGACGGTGCTGAAGGAGCGCGAGGGGAAAGGAGGTTGGGCGTCAAGGACGGGCGCTCGTGCCAGGGAGCCCGCCATCCGGAGCGGCAGCGTGGCGCGGCCGGGGGAATCGCCCCTCGATCCAGAAACAATGCGGGGAGAGGGAGGAGGAGTGGGGAGTGGGGAACGAGGGGCGTGGGGGGGGGGGGGGGGGGGGGGGGTGGGGGTGGGGGTCGGTCGTTTAGGGTTAGGTCGGGCGTGGGCTAATAGGCCAGGGAGTGCGGCTGGGCCGGCCAGTTGGCTAGCTGGGCCAGTTGGTCCAGCGTGGGGGGGGGGGGGGGGGGTGTTTCTTTTCCCTTTCTCACATTTTATTTTCTGTTCCAAATTTAGCTATTGTTTTCTATTAAGCTGCAAAACTAAAAAAGTTTTGTTAGATATGAGACTTGTCACATAAAACAAGCACATTAATTCTAAGAGTCACAAAAAGTTTAAGGCCGAAAGTAGTTATCCAACTATTTTATAAATTTTAGAGGCCAAATTTAAATGCTGCTGGATCACTAAATAATTTCCGGGGCACTTTCGAAATCCAAACGAGGTTTGTTCCAACATGACAAATATCACGGGATTATTTGCCACACTTTGAACATTTTAGTTTTCATATTTGAGCAGTTTGAATTTTGACTTTAATTTGAATTTGAGACCTGGGATGGATTAGAATCAAAGTGAGATTAGCAACAGTAACAATGATGACAAGGAATCATTAGAAGGGGATTACTGTAGCATGATTCTCGGGGTGTTACATCTTCAGAGGCAGAACGTACGTTGGATCCTTCGGATATTGTGTCCGAAGTGCCACGGCGATGAAGGCCGCCCCGGGTCTTTTTGGCCTCCTTCTCGGCCTTCTTCTTCGGCGCCTTGTACGGCGCCGGGATCAGCATCTTCGTCAGAAGTGGGCCGGCCGGTTCTTCGGGCAATGGGGCCGGATAGTGGATCCGCCCCGCCTTCTTCGTCCAGCCCTAGGGGAGTTGAGGAAAACACATTGAGCATTTCCCTTGGGTTATGCGGGTAAAACGCGTAAAAATTTGCCGAGCTTGCAGGGCGGGACAGTTGATACCCGCGGTCCTCGGCCGAGTCTGGCCATGATTTGCCGGACTTGAAAAGCACCTTCCAGATGTCTTTGTGCAAGGAGCCAAAGAGCTTTCACAGGGTCTGGTGCTTGGCTAGATCGAATTCCCAGAGATTGCAAGTCTGGTGCTGACAAGGCAGGATCCGGTGAACTAACATCACCTGGACTACATTGACAAGTTCGATTTTCTTGTCTTCCATATCTTTAACGCGCGTCTGGAGCATAGACAGTTCGTTGGACGAAGACCAGTTCAGGACCTTCTTGGGCCAGGACGTAAGCCGCAGAGGGGCTCCGGATCGGAACTCTAGAGCAGCGGGCCATTCCGTGCCGCGCGGCACAGTAATGTAAAACCACTGCTATTACAACTCTTTGACGGAATCATTAAAGGCACCTATTGGCCATGTGACATTGGGCATCTTGCTCACTATGGCGCCCCCGCACTCGGCGTCCTCGCCGCTCACCACCTTGGGCTTCACATCAAATCTTCAGCCATAAGCCGAAGTGTGGCGAGATGCGGAGAAAATCCTCGCACACGATGATGAATGTCGAGATGTTGAGGAAGGAATTGGGGGATAGATCATGAAAATCGATCTCGTAATAATACATGATGCCGCGGACGAACGGGTGGAGGGGAAAAGCTAGCCCGCGGACAAAGTGAGGGAGGAATACAACCCTCTATTGGGGTTCCGGAGTGGGAACGATCTGTCCCGCCATCGGGAGACAGTGGCCGATTTTTTGGCCAAATACCCGGCCTCTCCCGAAGCTTTTTGATATGCTTCTCCTGGACGGTAGAGGCCATCCACTTGCCTCCTGCTCCGGATCCAGACATTTTCAGAAGGCCTGTAACGCCCCGAGACCGATGTGCCCGGTGTCGTCCAATTATTCGTTGTTGTTGCCTTGTCATTTCTTGCATGTCATGCATCTCATATCATGTCAGCATGCACATCACATTTGCATACATGTCCGTCTCATGCATCCGAGCTTTTTTCCCGTTGTCTGTTTCTCAATCCGGCGCTCCTATGTCACCTGGTGTCCCTTTCTACCTCTTTTCGTGTGCGGGTGTTAAACGTTACTGGATTGGACTGAGACTTGTCATGCAGCCTTGGTTTACTACCGGTAGACCGCCTGTCAAGTTTCGTACCATTTGGACTTCGTTTGATACTCCAACGGTTAACCGAGGGACCGAAAAGGCCTCGTGTGTGTTGCAGCCCAACACCCCTCCATACTGGCCCAAAACCCACCTAAACCTGTTCCATCATCTAGAGCGTTCGATCATGATCGCGTGGCCGCAAACCGCACCTCATTTGGAGCCTCCTAGCTCCTCCTACCTATAAAAAGGCACTCCTCCCCGAAATTTCGGTTCTCTTCCTACCCTAACCCTAGTCTCCTTCCTCCTCCAGCCGCCGGACGTGTCCGACCGGACCGGACAACGCCCGCCGCTGCCTCCCGGCCAATCAGATCGCGCCACGCATCCTCTCCGCGCCCTCCGCCGCCGCCGGCCCGCGTGGCCCGCAGCCGGCCCGCGGGGCCCATCCGCCGCCGCCCGAGCCCGCGGGAGACGGGATCCACGCCGCCCGGTCCTCCCTCGCGCCGCCGCCTCATGCCTCGTCATCGGCCGTCCCTGCCGCCGCGCGCATCGCCGCCTCGCCACCGGACCTCGCTGGCCGCCGCTTTGCTCCGCCCAAGCTCGTCGGAGGAGCTCCGGAGCCGCCCAACGCCGCGCCCTCGCCACCCCTCGGGTTCCCCGGCTTCCCCGCGCCGGAGAACCTCGCCGGCCGCCGTCTCCTCTCCGTTTTTGGCGAGCTCCGCCGCCACCTTGTTGACCGTGCCAATCTGGATCCGGATTTGAAACCCTAGCGGTTGACTTTCACTCCTAACTCCCGTAATTTTTTAGCATTTTTCGTCATGCCATAACTTCCTTATCGTAGATCCGATTTGTGCGTGTAGTATGTCAAAATGTTCGTCTCGACGAGTACATCATTTCATCTCATTGCATCATTTCCATTTGAGCTCATCTTGATGCCCGAAATGCTGCTGGAAGAGGGCTATGTGATGATAGTTTCAGATTTGTTTCAGCAAGTGCACTTTTGTCATTTTTGCCATGATTAATGTGTGCATGCTATGATCCTGAGCTCTACATGTGTTTTGAAGAATGCCATGCCATCTTTACAAGGGTGTATGCCATGTATTTTTGTGATCTTTGTGGTGACTAGCACAAGCATGCAATGTAGCTTACTCAATGATGCTGATTTCAGGGACTTAAAATTTCACTAAGTCCTTGCCCTGTCATTATTTTTATGCCATATGTTCATGTTGTTTCCTAGTGATCCGTGCCTCTTTTGAGCATGATCAGTAAGGATGTTTTGTAGATGATGTTGTTCTCTATCCATCCATGTCTTTGTTTTCATTTATGGAGCAACGTAGCTTGAGTCAATCAAGCTCTATTTTTGCTATAAAATGTTCCTGGCAGATTGTTATCATGTTTAGCAATTTTGCCGAGCTTGTTGTTGTTGATCAGTGCATGCTATGTTGTTGTTCTTGCCATGTCTAGCTTCTATGCCATGTCTATTTTCTGGGTGTATGCTTAGTTTGTCATGCAATGCCTCGTAGTGAGTGCATCGAGCCCGTAAACATGCCTACTCGTTATCTGTTTTGCCATGCTCCAGTTTTTCACTAAGTCTGAATCTATTTATGTTTTTGCTATGTTCACATGCTTGCAATTGTGTTTTCTTATCTCTTTTGGCTCATGGTCACTAAGGGACTTTTATTATATGCTTTGAGTAGCTTCATTCCATGGCTTGCTTTGCCATGATATGTTCCTGTAGCATATAGTTATCGTGCTCTAAACATTGCTTCCTGATGTTAAATTCCTGACATGCTGTTAATTTCACTAAGTCTGTAACCTGTTATCTTTTGCACTTTCGCCATGCTTGTTTGAAACTGTTAATGAGTGACTTAGCCATAGCTCAGTGTTCATATTTTGTCAAACATTATGAGTGGATGCCTGCCATGTATTTTGTTGCTATGTTAGAATGCTGTAGCATGTTGTTCTTGATGCATTTAGATGGTCTCTTGTTGTTTATCGCAGACCGGTGCCATATTTGTTTTGCTTGCCATTTCCAAACCGTGCATCCGATTCCGGTGATCTTTATATCGATTTCGACCGAAATCACCTCACCTTTCCAGTGGCACTCTTGGATTTCCATGTTGAGTCCAGGTTCAATCATTCCTTTGCAAATCATGCATATGCATCACATACTGCATCCCGCATATCATACCATGTTTGCATCATGTTGCTTGAGCATTTCACGTGGTTGATTGTGTTCCGTTTGCTTGTGTTCTTGCTTGGGTAGAGCCGGGAGACGAGTTCGTGTTCGAGGAGCCCGTTGAGTTCATTTTCGAGGATCAAGCCTTTTGTCTTCCCGGAGAACTTTGCAGGCAAGATGACCATACCCTCGAAATCACTTCTATCTTTGCTTGCTAGATGCTCGCTCTTTTACTATGCCTATGCTTCGATACCTACCACTTGCTTATCATGCCTCCCATATTGTTAAGCCAAGCCTCTAACCCACCTTGTCCTAGCAAACCGTTGTTTGGCTATGTTACCGCTTTGCTCAGCCCCTCTTATAGCGTTGTTAATTGCAGGTGAAGATTGGAGTTTGTTCCATGTTGGAACATGGATATTTTGTTGGGATATCACAATATCTCTTATTTAATTAATGCATCTATACACTTGGTAAAGGGTGGAAGGCTCGGCCTTATGCCTGGTGTTTTGTTCCACTCTTGCCGCCCTAGTTTCCGTCATATCGGTGTTATGTTCCCGGATTTTGCGTTCCTTACACGGTTGGGTTATAATGGGAACCCCTTGACAGTTCGCCTTGAATAAAACTCCTCCAGCAATGCCCAACATTGGTTTTACCATTCGCCACCTAGCCTTTTTTCCCTTGGGTTCCGCGGACTCAAGGGTCATCTTTATTTAAACCCCCCGGGACAGTGCTCCTCTGAGTGTTGGTACAAACTAGAGCCCTGTGCAGCGCCCCCTCGGGGAAACTCGAGGTTTGGTTTTAGTTGTATGGAGCGCTCATCTGAGTGTGCCCTGAGAACGAGATATGTGCAGATCCTATCGGGATTTGTCGGCACATTCGGGCGGTGTTGCTGGACTTGTTTTACCATTGTCGAGGATGCCTTGTAACCGGGATGCCGAGTCTGATCGGATTGTCTTGGGAGAAGGAATATTCTTCGTTGATCGTGAGAGCTTGTGATGGGCTAAGTCGGGACACCCCTGCAGGGTTATGAACTTTCGAAAGCCATGCCCGCGGTTATGGGCAGATGGGAATTTGTTAATGTCCGGATGTAGAAAACCTAAAACTTAACTTAATTAAAATGCATCAACCGCGTGTGTAACCGTGATGGTCTCTTCTCGGTGGAGTCCGGGAAGTGAACACGGTGTTGGAGTTATGCCTGATGTAGGTTGTTCTAGGATCACTTCTTGATCATAGGTGTTCGACCGTGCCTTTGCCTTCTCTTCTCGCTCTCATTTGCGTATGTTAGCCACCAAATATGCTAGTCGCATGCTGCAGCTCAACCTCATACTTTTACCCTTCCTATAAGCTTAAATAGTCTTGATCGCGAGGGTGTGAGATTGCTGAGTCCCCGTGACTCACATATACTTCCAAAACCAGTTTGCATGTGCCGATGAAACCGTGCAGGTGATGCAACCGAGCTCAAGGAGGAGCTCGATTAAGACCCTATTCATAGTATTGTTTCATTTCAGTTGATCAGTAGTGGAGCCCAGTTGGGACGATCGGGGATCTGTGTAGCAATTGGGGTAGTCTTCTTTTATCTTGGGTTCCGTAGTCGGACCTTGTGTGTATCTGGATGATGTAATGTTATATTCATGTATTGTGTGAAGTGGCGAGTGTAAGCCAACTATGTATCTCTTTCCCTTATGTATTACATGGGTTGTGTCAAGATTACCTCACTTCCGACATTGCTTTCAATGCGTTTATGCCTCTAAGTCGTGCTTCGACACGTGGGAGATATAGCCGCATCGAGGGCATTACAAGGCCTTTGTGGGCGGAGAAGACGAACGCTCGGGTGCTGGAGCTCGGGCGAGGGGGAATGGGCAGGGAAGAAGAAGGCGTGGGTGAAAAGGAGGAGTCCTTGTCCCTTTATAAGGGCGGAAGAAACTATGTGCCTCCCCACTTGCCTGGTAAACTCGCTTATTCCCCAAGCGTCGTAATTGATGGCGCGGTTGGGTTACCCACACCCGTATTGATGAGAATCCCGTGATAAGGGGACACAATCTCTGCTTAGACAAGACGTGCCAAGAAAACCGCCTCGCAATACGTGTAGTAGCTGGTTGAGAAAAATGGTTCGAATAATGACCGAGCCATGGCGTGATGTCACGTTATGAAAAGTTGTCAGCAGATTAGATTTGTGGAAATATTATACTCTCTACAATGGTATGTGGAATTTGTTTTGCAGAGCCGGACACGATCCTTGTGTTCGAAAATCTTCTGTGGAGTATTCGGAGGAGGAACCCGCCTTGCAATGCCGAAGACAATCTGCGCGCCGGACTCATCGTCATTGAAGCCAGGTTCAGGGGCTATTGAGGGAGTCCTGGATTATGGGGTCCTCGGACAGCCAGACTATATCCTTCGGCTGGACTGTTGGACTATGAAGATACAAGATTGAAGACTTCGTCCCATGTCCGGGTGGGACTCTCCTTTGCGTGGAAGGCAAGCTTGGCAGTTCGGATATGTAGATATCCTCACTTGTAACCAACCCCGTGTAACCCTAGCCCCCTCCGGTGTCTTTATAAACCGAAGGGTTTAGTCCGTAGGGCAACAACAATCATAATCATAGGCTAGCTTCTAGGTTTTAGCCTCTACGATCTCGTGGTAGATCAACTCTTGTAATACTCATATCATCAAGATCAATCAAGAAGGATCTAGGGTATTACCTCCATCGAGAGGGCCCGAACCTGGGTAAACATTGTGTCCCCTGCCTCCTGTTACCATCCGCCTTAGATGCACAGTTTGGGACCCCCTAGCCAAGATCCACCGGTTTTGACACCGACAATAGCCCTTTGTGTAATACGGAAGAAATCATTAGAGATTTAGTAAGTCACGAAATTGCTGACCAGCTCTCGTCGCATGATGACAGATAGTTTTCGGCTTTCTCTACTGAGGTGTTTGACCGGGCCAGCCGGAAACACAATCGCAGTAGTTCTCCCTTTACCACCTTAGCCAAAAAACGGATCGTAAGGTGTCAAGCACAGGAGGCGGGCAACCCAACTATTTACCAAAGACAGTATTCGGGACGCCGAGGTATACTCTGAGAGTGTTCGGACTTTCTATATGGCTTGAAATAGAGCCCCTGGCGATTTTAGTCGTACCAAGGTGTATATGCAAATTCAGATATAGACTGGGAAAACAGATTAAGAAATAAGCCAATACCGAACAAGGTTCGGCGAAACTGTTTCCATTATAGTCTAATTGATACGTCGAAACGTATTTTTACCAAACATGCCATAAGCATCAAGGCCGTTTTACATGCCAAGAACAATGGAAAGCTGTGTACAGGTCCTAAATTGGAAAAGATGATCTTGAAGATCCTTTGGACACTCTGCCGCACGTCTGCGCCGCCTTTCCCCATAGTGTATGGTCCTTTGAGTGGATCAACGATCGAGTGTATATAAGGGGCCTGGAAAAGGACCCTAAGTACCTGAAAAATAAATTTGAGAAGAAAAAGGTGGAAGGATATAAAGGTTCGGATAGGGTCGAGTCGTGCCGTGGACTGTGTTTTTCCGTATGCCTCCGTCCATGCCCATGGTATCTTTAGTGCGTAGTTATGTACGCGTGGTACATATGCTGCCATCCAGTTGGGGTTGTGATGGAGGCCGGATTTCTAATCTAGCTCTAGACGAGCCGGGTTGTCGTTTTGTGGGGTAGACCGCACTCGTTTGATAGTAGTCCACCCTTGGGGCTGAGGGTATGTACCAGTAGCTATGTGTTTGATATCTCTCTCTCGTGTTATTGACGTGGTACGATCTTGATGTATCGGGAGCTTTGCTATTATAGTCGGATCTTATGATATTTCTCCCCCTCTACTCTCTTGTAATGGATTGAGTTTTCCCTTTGAAGTTATCTTATCAGATTGAGTCTTTAAGGATTTGAGAACACTTGATGTATGTCTTGCATGTGCTTATCTGTGGTGACAATGGGATATCACGTGATCCACTTGATGTATGTTTTGGTGATCAACTTGCAAGTTCCGTGACCTCGTGAAATTATGCATAGGGGTTGGCTTATGTTTTCGTCTTGACTCTCCGGTATAAACTTTGGGGCACTCTTTGACGATCTTTGTGTTGGTTGAATAGATGAATCTGGAATTGTGTGATACATATCGTATAATCATACCCACGGATAGTTGAGGTGACATTGGAGTATCTAGGTGACATTAGGGTTTTGGTTGATTTGCGTGTTAAGGTGTTATTCTAGTACGACCTCCAGGATAGATTGAATGGAAAGAATAGATTCATGTTATTTTACTACGGACTCTTGAATAGATCGACCAGAAAGGATAACTTTGAGGTGGTTTCGTACCCAACAATAATCTCTTCGTTCATTCTCCGCTATTAGTGACTTTGGAATGCCTCTTTGTTGCATGTTGAGGGATAGTTATATGATCCAATTAGGTTATTATTGTTGAGAGAACCTGCACTAGTGAAAGTATGAACCCTAGGCCTTGTTTCCTAGCATTGCAATACCGTTTTCGCTCACTTTTATCATTAGTTACCTTGCTGTTTTTATATTTTCAGATTACAAAAACCTATATCTATCATCCATATTGCACTTGTATCACCATCTCTTCGCCGAACTAGTGCACCTATACAATTTACCATTGTATTGGGTGTGTTGGGGACACAAGAGAATCTTTGTTATTTGGTTGCAAGGTTGTTTGAGAGAGACCATCTTCATCCTATGCCTCCCACGGATTGATAAACCTTAGATCATCTACTTGAGGGAAATTTGCTACTGCCCTACAAACCTCTTCACTTGGAGGCCCAACAACGTCTACAAGAAGAAGGTTGTGTAGTAGACATTAAGCTCTTTTCTGGCGTCGTTGCCGGGGAGGTGAGTGCTTGAAGGTATATCTTTAGATCTTGCAATCGAATCTTTTAGTTTCTTGTTTTATCACTAGTTTAGTTTAGAAAAGAAGATTACAAAAAATGGAATTGAGTTTGCCTCATATACTTCATATTTTTAATATTTTTCATGGGAATGGTGGAAAGGAAAACTGTGCCAAAGTGTTAGAAGAAGAATGCATTAGAATGTTTGGCACTAAATCTTTGAATGATGAGCATGATTGCAATGTTGTTAGTATGAACTCCTTGAATATCCATAGTACTAAGCATGTCAATTTTTGTGGAGTGCATAGAGTTTGCAAGTACACACAAAATAGGGAAGATAGATTTTGCAAGAGGCATAAGTATTTATAAACTAAATGGTAGCAAGAAAGGCTAGATGGTTGTGCTGAAAATTTAAAATTTCTTCACCATACTTGTGAACTTTGCAATGAACATGGTCATTTAAATCTCAAATGGAAATTGTTTCATGATCGTATTGTGTCCAAAAATTGTGATGATTTGATTTCCCTTGCACATCATAATGATCTTAGTTTGCTTTTGGGTTATGAAGAAATGAAACATATAACTAAGCATATTCCAGAATATAACTTTGAGAAATTCCTTGATATCGATCTAGAAGAAATACTTATATTGCTTTGAAAATCCTTACATTGCCAATTACATAAAGAAAAGAAAACAAATAGAGGATGAAGAGAATACTAATGAAAGGGAAGAGGCTTCCCAGTACCCTCCTATTATTTCTTATGATGAATCAGGTAACGTGGAGGAACCTTCTATTCAACCAATCTCATTAATAAGGAGATCCAAAAAGAGGACTGAACCCACACATGTTGTGAAGAAGAAAAAGAAAAGACAAAGAAGCAAAGGTAGAAAGGTATCCCTCCCAAATGGTGTTGCTCCTATTGCTCATTGCGATGATGATAATTGCTACTATTGGTGCTATCCATACTATTAATGATGAGTGTGATTATGCTTATGATATGAAAGTGGATGCTATGTTTGATGAGAATGACATGTTTGAGAATATATTTGCTGCAATTAATGTTTGTCCCAATCTTGGGGATGCTATGTTTAATGAAGATGATATTTCTAGCCTCCCGAGTTTTGATATGCAAATTTGTTATGATGATAGCATGCCTCCTACTTATGATGATTATATTGATGAAAGTGGTTTGGAAGAGTGTCAACTTTAGGAAGTAATGATCCCACTATTTCGGAGGATGTTGAATCTTATTGCGATAATTATGAAAGTGGATTTGGAGAGGTCATGACTTTATTTAGTAATGATTCCACTATCTTGGAAGAGGTTTCAATTGATTATGATGATAACAAATTTGCTACCTATGATGATTATTGTGATGACACTTTTGCTATAAAAAGTAGTGATGATTATATTCATAATACTTGTCATGATTATGATTACCCTTTTTATGAACATTACTAGTTTAATGTGGAAACAATTTATAGTATTCGAGTTTCTTATGGTACTCCCACTATTCCGAACGAGAAGAATTTTGCTTATGTGGAGAGTAATAAAATTTATATGCTTGTAGATCATGAAAAGAATGCTTTACGTGATAGTTACATTGTTGAATTCATTCATGATGCTACTTAAAATTATTATGAGGGAAGAACATATGCTTGTAGGAATTGCAATAATATCAAGTTTCCTCTCTATGTGCTTAAAGTTTCGAAGTTATGTTTGTTTTGCCTTCATATGCTAGTTGATTATGGTTCCCATAAGTTGTTTTATCACAAAATCCCTATGCATAGGAAGTGGGTTAGACTTAAATGTGCTAGTCATATTCTTCATGATGCTCTCTTTATGTTTGAATTCTTATCTTTTATGTGAGCATCATTGAAATCATCATGCCTAGCTAGGGGCGTTAAACTATAGCGCTTGTTGGGAGGCAACCCAAATTTATTTTTGTTCCTTGCTTTTTGCTCCTGTTTAGCAATAAATAATCTATATAGCCTCTGTTCAGATGTGGTTTATGTTTTAATTAGTGTTTGTGCCAAGTAGAACCTTTGGGAAGACTTGGGGAAAGTCTTTGCGATCTTCCTGTAAAAAGCAGAAACTTTAGTGCTCACGAGATTTGCTGCCATTTTTTACTGGAGAGTGATATTTAGTTAATTCTTTTTGCAGATGATTAATAGATAAATTCCTCACATCCAGAAATTTATTTTAGAATTTTTGGGGTTACACAAGTATATGTTTGATACAGATTACTACAGACTGTTCTGTTTTTGACAGATTATGTTTTCATTGTGTTGCTTGCTTATTTTGATGAATCAATGAGTAGTATCGGAGGGTATGAACCATAGAGAAGTTGGAATACAGTAGATATTACACCAATATGAATTTAGAAAGAGCTCACAACAGTACCAAAAGTGGTGGTTTGTTTTCTTATACTAACGGAGCTTACAAGTTTTCCGTTAAGTTTTGTGTTGTGAAGTTTTCAAGTTTTGGGTGAAGATTCGATGGACTATGGAATAAGGAGTGGAAAGAGCCTAAGCTTGGGGATGTACAAGGCACCCCAAGGTAGTATTCAAGGACAACCAAAATCCTAAGCTTGGGATGCCCCGGAAGGCATCCCCTCTTTCGTCTTCGTTCATCGGTAACTTTACTTGGAGGTATGTTTTTATTCACCACATGATATGTGTTTTACTTGGAGCGTCATTTTATTTTATTTTTTTCCTGTTGTTCGAATAAAATACCGAGATCTGTAATTATTAAATATTAGAGATTCTTCACATAGTTGCATAATTATTCGATTACTCATCGATCTTCACTTGTATCTTTCGGAGTAGTTTGTCATTTGCTCTAGTGCTTCACTTATATCCTTTTAGAGCACGGCGGTGGTTTTATTTTGAAGAAATAGATGAACTATCGTTCTTCACTTATATTATTTTGAGAGTCTTTTATAACAACATGGTAATTTTCTTTTAGGCATAATAGAAACATTCATATAAGTGCATTGAATACTATGAGAAGTTTGATACTTGATAATTGTTTTGAGATATGGAGATGGTGATATTAGAGTCATGCTAGTTGAGTAGTTGTGAATTTGAGTTTGTGATTCCCTTAGCATGCATGTATGGTGAACTGTTGTGTGATGAAGTCGGAGCATGATTTGTTTATTGATTGCCTTCCTTATGAGTGGCGGTCGGGGACGAGCGATGGTCTTTTCCTACCAATCTATCCCCTAGGAGCATGCGTGTAGTACTTCGTTTGGATAACTAATAGATTTTTGCAATAAGTATGTGAGTTCTTTATGACTAATGTTGAGTCCATGGATTATACGCACTCTCACCCTTCCACCATTACTAGCCTCTCTTGTGCCGCGCAACTTTCGCCACTACCATAAACCCACCATTTACCTTCCTCAAAACAGCCACCACACCTACCTATTATGGCATTTCCATAGCCATTACGAGATATATTCACTACAAAAAAATACACTTCCATGATGATATGTGTTTGTCACAGTAGGTCGCTTTTTTTGTCATGCATGTACATCCATGACAAATTTATGATAGAATCAAGATAGTCATACCCGTGCTGTCGTAGAAGTGTTCCATGACATTACCAAAATTATCATCACGGAAGTGTCCACTTCCATGACGATAAATCGCGCGTCACAGAAGTGCTTTCATCAAGGGTGACCGACACGTGGCATCCATCGTAACGGAACGCTGTTAAGCTATCGGGTTGGGTTTTGGATCCGATAACCCATTAACAGCCCCAACCAATGGGGATTTTCCCCGTGTAAAATCATCGTTGGCTGGAGGAAACACGTGTCGGCTCATCGTTGGGACAGATATCAACCACTCATTGGACGGAAGGCGCCTATGATACGTCGACACGTGGCACGACCCAACAGAGGCCCATTCCTATGAAAAGGCCGGCCCATTTGACTTGGTCAAAAGCTGGCAGGCCGGCCCATGGAAAGCCTGTTAACGACATGTTCGAATATAGCCCATTTACAGCCCGCTAACCCAAGGCCCGTTACTCCCTATCCGAATTAGGCCCAGTAGCGTCATCTGGGCCATCCAATATGATTCAAGACCATTTTCACTTCTGGCCCATGTATGGCCCATGACGTCTTTCGGCCCATATGAGGCCCTATGTAACTCTTGGCCTACTAACGGCCCGTGGTGAAGCTGGCCCGTAATGAACAGTGTATCACTTTACACCCATTAACGGCCGTGGTGAAGCTGGCCCGTAATGAACAGTGTATCACTTTATACCCATTAACGGCCCGTTATTCCGTTGGGCCGTTTCTAGCCCATGTTATCTTTCGGCCTTCTCAGAGCCCGTTTATTCTTGGGCTCATTTCCAGCATTCGTTTACTTACGGCCCGTTACTGTCATTTTCTGCTTGTGGGCCAAATTCAGCCCGTGGTTACAGTCAGCCCGTTTGTGGTCCGTTAATACGTTGGGCCGTTTTCATAGCGTCATCAAATACGGCCTATTAACGATGGCCCATTATGGTCGGCTGATGAACGGACGATTCCAACTCTAGCCCGTTTACGGCCATAATGCGGCCTGTTATTGGCCCATGTTTGGAGGCCCATTGATGATACGGCCTGTAGAAGGCCCATTTTCTACGGCCCGTAGAAGGCCCACTGTTTCTACGGCCCGTAGAAGGCCCACTGTTTCTACGGCCCGTAGGAGGCCCAGTGTCACTACAGTAAATATTAGGCCATGGTTATTGTGGCCTAGTTTTAAAAAATAGGTTATTGCAGCCACTAGCAAACCACGGAAAAAGAACTGCAATGACTATAAGCAAACAAATAAACAAGACAACAAGGAAATAAATAAGCAAGCAACTTACGCTAGGCTATCACGGCTATCACACATATTACATCCACTGGGCATCAAAGTTCACCACGAGTGCAAATAAACGTGCTGATAAAAGAATATACAAAACTGAGGGCACTTCAGAAGGCACTAGACCTAGCCAGGTCGGGCCCCCCCAAACATCTGAAGAAGCTGAGTAGACCTCAGTTGTGTCAATGATAGATGCATCAACACTAGATTTAAGGCATGATGGTGCGCACGGCAGTCCTCTGACATCTTCATTGCATCTTTGACTTCAAGTCGGAGCTGAGCTGAAGCAAACATTTCTGCTTTATGTCGAGACTGAAGGAGTCGAACTGATTGAGGCAGCGACTGCACAGAGGTTGTCTCACACCTGCTGGTGAGTAGCTTCAACTCACTGTCTTCATCAAGACAGGACCTTGGGGTCATCTCGCTGTCCTCAAGATGGTTTGGCTCATTATCTTCCCTAAAGTTTTGCCTGGCATAAGAGATACGAGTTTGAAAGATAAACAAGGAGACACGTAACTGGTTTCACAATTATATAAGCAAAAAAATTGATTTGTTCTGCATAAGGAACATGTTTTTACAACTACAATTTGAAACTGGTAGTTATTGCAAACATCCAATCAGATGTAAACAGCAAAGCAAACAACAGTGGAGGAAATGATGCCTACCCAAATCTATACTAGAACAAAGTTTGAAGGCTTGAGAAGGATGAACTTACATTACATGTTAACACGGGCTAGACAAAGCCCTTCTCCATGTTGATGGAAGGATAATTCAATAAATTCCCCAAAGAAAATTCTTTATAAGCGTTGCCATTATTCTACATTTTGCAAAGAGTAAATATAGATCAAATAATATTGGAAGAAATAGAGGATAATGAAGCTCAGGTGCAGACTGATGATACATAATCAAATAGCAATTAATTAAGTACAACGTTACAAGGCAAAAGGGAGAGAGGTACTGACAAAAGCAATGCAGAGCCCATTATTATTTTGAGATCGTATGATCCTTTGAGCAAGGAGATTCATCTGAAATTAGTTTTCATACAAGAGAGAAGGTAAGGAACAAGCAGAAATTAAGGAGTTCAAATTTTGAATTGATATCATAGACAGTACCTGACGCTGGGCACCCAGCAGTTCTAATAGGGGTTTGGCCACTCTAGTAGGGGTAAAGTGTGGTACAGTTGGGCCTGTGTTTTCTGTGGCTGCTGATCTATCTGATTTAACAGGTATCACTACCTTTTCCAAATACCTAGTTTGTACTCCTTGACGACCTGCACTCACCCTCTTCCTTTTGGGCACCTATTACGAAAGAACAACATTTGACTGGAAAAACATAGTGTGACGACACATGGAATAGGTACAGAAAATGGATAGTTATGGCATATACTCATATATGATGCTTAAACTAAGCAGATGGTGTAACAAAGTAGAAGTAATGCAAGAGGTCAGAAGCAAAATATGTGCGACCAATACAACTTTGCAAAGTTAGAGCAAGCACCTTGATGGGTGAATAAGATAGGCCATCCTCCGCCATGCCAAGTTTGTTAGGCAGTGGATCATTTCGCAATATTCCTCTCGTGCACCCATTCTCATATTCATTTTGATAATGTTCAATATCTGACATGCATGAAAACATAAAAACAAGTGAGATTTTCTTTGTAATGCAGAAGTGATTCTAATCCAATACTGCCTCCCTGTAAACCCCTTTGTGCTATCTCTGCAATTCTTTTAAAAGATGCCATGCATGCTGTAATTTGTTGTGTGCATTAATATAATGTGGCCTACTACTCAAAATATGAGAGCTCCAGAAGTGATGACACTTCGCAGATGATTGCTTCAACATATAGTAAAGAAGAACAAGTCGACCTGACCTGGCAGATTCAAAATATACTAAGGGAGAACAACTCGACCTGACGAGTCGACCGCAAGATAAGAGTATCATCTTAAAGAAGAGCAGATTGAAGATATTACAAGACTTTTAATACAATGTCGGTTGGCCACCCAGAACTAGAGCGCACAGAGAAATACTATTCTTTCCGGTCTCTCCATATGTGGCTCACATGCATTTCGAAACTAAAGTAGGAACATTTAGCTAACCAATTAAACATCTCTCAGTTTTACTAATATCAGCAATAATATCAGATATGAATTTGTACAACTAAGCTTGTTTAGCTCGATGGGTGGATCAGTGCTATTACGACACGAACCACGTAGGCTGATTGTGGTCATCATAAAATGGGGAAAACATAAGCATGATGAGTACAGTGGTGACCGTGGCAGTGGGATGGCAGATCTGAAGCTGCAAACCGCGCAAAGGGTAGTTAGCAACCGATGTTTGCTTTGAAATAACAACTAAGATTTGGTATGGACAAGAAAGTACGGTCAACAAGTGACAAAGAAATGTAATTATGTTGTCTCTCTATATGTCGCGACATGCATTTGGAAACTCAAGTGGGACCTTTAGCTAACCAATTAAATGTGTCGGTTAACTAATATCAGTATCATATCACAATCATATTTGAACAACTAAGCTTTCGAATTCTGAGTGTTGTGTTGTTTAGCTTGAAGGGTGGAGTAATGCTAGTACGACAGAAAGCACCTACGCAGATCATAGTAGAGTAGATAAAAGGGGAAAACCCTAAGCATCAAGAGAAAAATCAGGAAAGTGGAACTAGCTGGACCAGTGGGTGGCGCACATGCTTTTCGAAACGAATATAGGAACATTAGGTGACCAATTAAACGTTCTATGTTTATTGATATGAGCATCATATCAGATTGTATTTCAACACATAAGCTTTGGGTTGAGGTCTTGAGGAGCAGTGCTAGCACGACACGAAGCACCTACGATGATGGTAGTGAATATAAAGGGGGGAAACCATAAGCTTTACGAGTATAGTGCCCGTGCCATGGCGGATCTGAAGGTGCAAAGCGGACAAAGCTACTTCGCAACCAATGTTTGCTTTCAACTAGCCACTACGATTTGGTACGGAAAAGAAAAGTACAGTAAACAAATTACGATCTATTTTCCGGGTGAGATCAATAACTTAAGCACATATGGAAGTGTACCACCTCTCTTGCGACGCCGTGTAGGCCTCTGCTGACACGTTGAGGGTGCTGCGGGTGCGATGGCTGTCGGCAGCGGGGAAGAATACTTTAGACGGCAGACGGCCGGGTCGGAGGATATATCTTGTTGCCGTGGACGAGGCAGTCGTAGGAGCGGCAACGGCAAGGTGGACGACGGCGCCGATGAAGCGATAGGAGGCGATGAAAGGATGTTGGTCCAGCATCGTGGATGAGAGACGTCCATCTCTTGTAGTGGACGACGGGGTTGGGGTAGCGGCTCCAGCAAGGTGGAGGATGGGGTGGCAGACGGAGGAGGCTGGACGAAAGTGCGGAGGTTGTCGTGCCGCCGACGGTGTATGAATGGGGAAATGGAGGGGAGGGGGGATCTCAAACTTTGGGACGTGCTTCTCTGAAATGGGGGAAAGTTACGAACTTATCCCCCGTTTAAAATTTCGGACATTGCGTCGGTTGGGGATAGGACGGTAATCTCGCATCTCCCAAATATTTGCCGGTAACTATTTCGGGCGAGGAGAGGGTGTTTTGCCGCCCACGATTGGCGCCCATGGTGTGTGAACGGGGCTGACAGGTAGGGCGGTTGTGTCACGTCTAATGGAAGTTACACGTCTGCCCCTATTTAAAATATAAGCCTACATCGATTTCAGACGAGGAGAGTTTGTTTTGCCGCCCACCGTGTGTGAATGGGGAAATGGAGGAAGAGGCACATGTCTTTCGGACGAGCTTGAATCAAATGTGTTTTGCCGCCCACGTTTGGCGCCCGCCGTGTCTACATGGGCTCAGAGGTCGTCGTGTCACGTCTGATTGAAGTTACTAGTCTACCCCTATTGACAGAAGTGTAAATCCTGTCGATAAGGATGTCAAGTGTCAGGGTAGACAGTAATTTCCATCTCGCAAACACTTGCTTCGAGCAGCCCACAAATTATAGTCGGTGTTTAGCCGCTTCGTTCCAAACTTGGGAGAATTAGCATTCATGTTTGCCCTGGGACCTGGGAAACTAAATTCAAATCCAATTTGTATTCAATTACGAATATCCACAGATAATTATACATTTTGTTATTTATTTCTTCAAAACCACAACAAAGATTTATTCCACCTTTATATATGATTATGATTTAGAAATGCCATGATCTTCGAATTCAGTAGGTTGGATACACTCTGAGTCAAACAGTTATTTCATCCAATACAATTTGCTCACATGACAAACAGTTCACCTTATGTCAATAATACAAGTTCTGAGGATTACCTCACCTAAAAAATTCGGATCATTACAACACATGGAAAACATAGGGGGTCTTGCAACATAATCCATTTAGAGACATGACACAACATGCAAGTACAATAATCTAATGAAAATTTGAACTAGTATCTAAAGAAGAACCGGGATTATCTTGGGCTTCAGATAGCAGAAACAGCAGGACCTCCTCCGTCTTCAAATGCAACATTCTTACTTCCTCCAATTCTTGGGTTGCTTGCATAATGTGTGCCGCTAATTCCGTAATTTCCAGCCTCAAGATAAATATTACCTCATTCATGGCAGCCACACCATCTCTTTCTGCCTCTAGTAGAGCCTCAAGCACTATAATATCTGTGCTCAGAATGCTCTCCGGTGGTGTTGCCTCTGAACTGCTACCATCTGGTAACATGGATGGCGCACTGCTTCCACAAATAGATTCTGGGGTTGTACATTGTGTCCTAGTGTGAACGGCATCCTGAAAGGTTTCCGCTGGAAATCAGTAAGAGATAGTTATCGTATGATCCAGGCAGTAAGCTTACATGGTAAACGACGGACGAATTATTGCCGAGCATGGCAAACTATATTTAAATGTTTCAAAGCAGCATCAACCGAAAAAAATTTAAAATGGTAAGATGAAACTAGGGATGTAAGTGGCAAATAAACGAAATCCGCCAGTCCCATCTAGTTAGTTTTGCTACCTCCCTAGTTAAGTTTCCTCAAAAAAACAAAAACTCTTTTGAACTATCATAACACTAGTGGAATTTAATCGGGATTAAACTGGACCCAGCTGACATCCCTAGTTGAAAGGGAGTGTACAACCGCTATATTTAAGTTGCCAAGGCATCTAAACAGTTGAAATAATCTGAGAAAGCACTTAATAGTGTGGCCTCATATAAACTACGAAGACAGTCATGTGATGAAGTTGAGAGGAAAAGTTAAGGACTCAAATGAAATAGGCATGCATTTCTTTATGATAGTATAGCAGGCACTGCTGACATATTGGCCAAGTCAGGTATAGCGTAACAACAAATAAGCATTCAAATCAAGCAATACAGCAAAGCAGACAACTGAACTATTTGTAATTCGGTAGGATTACACGTTGAGGGCACAAGCCAAGAAAGCAGCCCACTCGCATTACATTTCACATGTACTAAAACACACTGGCTTACCATATGTTGTTGTGAAGCCTAGCTGCTGTTGCAATGTTCTTTGAAGATATCGTCAGCATCCCGTGGTTGCAAATCTAGTTGTTGTAGTTTATTCTGCACCATCTATTTAGGTAGAATTAATTTTAATCACATGCACTGGTCCGAATTGATCATCAATGGTTAATCCAAACTAATGAAAGAAAGGTGTGTGCATACACGACAATACTCCCTCCGATTCTTTTTTACTTTGTGTATAACTTTTTCTCACTTTTCTCGTATTAGTCTGCGTGTTGCCGATTCCTAGCACTGGTTTCCTTTTGTGCCCCGCCCCATCCGCCTCTGCCCTAATTAATTGGCAAATTAGTCCAGAAAAATTAAACCAGTGCCCTCCTTGGTATGCGGGTCAAGAGTTATGGGCAGAGTAAATAGAATCGGAGGGAGTATATCTGCTTCCCTCTATTTTTATGCTTGTTCGAGGTGCCAGCCCCAAAAGAACAAATATTTTGCTTGATGGGGCTGGCAGCTCCATAATTAATAGAAGCATCAAATTAGTCATGCAACTTGGGAAGATCAAGAACACACAAACAAGTAATGAACAGAGCCTCGGAGTAGTGATGTAATAGCTAGCATCAGAAAATATAGGGTAAAACAAACAAAAAGCAGCGGAACCACATGCTAGTTTGCTGATGTGTAATTAAGCATAGAGAACATTACGCAGTCTGATGGAACCAACAGGTGGCATCAGAACAAAACTATAGCATATTAACTATATGTGCACTGGTATGTAATTTAGCACATGTAACATGTTCACTACCAGAAGTATGGCCCTACAGGTGCAAGCAGAATAACGCGTCTCATGAAAAACTGAATGATTCCTTGAAGAAATTCAAAGGTGTAGTGCTGATGCTAGGAAAGTGAACGTAGGCGCCGGCCGTTGGATAATAGTACCTGATTCTTGATGGCGTATGGGTATCGTTTTCATACTTGATAGCTAAGGATCGTCGATGGTGCTCGTGTTGCGGTTGAGTTTGGGCCGGCTGTCGCCATCGCTGAAGCGGCTCCGGTGCTACGGTTGCGGCTCCTGTCGACATACAAGAAAGCTCATCTGTGGTAAGTGAACAGTTGCACGATAAAGAGAAAAACCAAAGGAGTACAAATTGAAATAACCTGATGAGGCTGCGGCGTCGGTAAAGCGGGGCCGGTGGAGTTGAATATGGCGTCCGTGGAGCGTGTCCGGTGTAGTGGACGAAGGATTCGGCGAGCACGTTGTACAGTGCTTTCGGTGAGGTGGATCTGTCGCGATGGACAAGGGCTTGTATGAAGGGCCAACGAAGGGGCGGACGAGGGAGTCGGTGAAGGCCCTACGCTGTGGTGGACGAGGGAGCCGGTTAAGCAGATCCGGTGTGGTGGACCATGATGGCTGTCAAGGAGATCTAGAGCGGTGGACAAGCCAGTCGCTGAAGCGGCTCCGGTGAAGTGGTGAGTTGGCAGTTGGGGGTTCCAAGGTGCGGAAGGTAGATCCGGCGGGGTGTGAGGTCCACCGCTGCGGCGAGGGACTAGATTCGGCGGTTTGTCGTGGTTTGGGGGGGGTCGGGGAGGGGAAGGGGAGGGGCTCTGGGGAAGAATGTTGGGGGCAAAGAGGGGAAAACAATGGAGTTACCAAAGCAGCCCTTTTCTGTTCAGGTGGCAGGGGTAAAACAGGAATATTATAGGGCTAAACTTTCGGGCGCGTGATATTTCGATGTGAACGGGAAGTTTGAAAGCTTTTGGCACCTAAAATTATAAGTATTCTGCTCTCGTACGACCGAGTATGATATCATGCCCGACAATTTGTTTGTTTTGCACGCAAAAAAATGTGCAAGTTCTGAAAATCAATGTCTCCAACTCGAAACTTAGATTGTCCATTCAATTCAAATATGGATCATTGAGCTACTACAAGCAAATACCATCATACGGTCCAATTCAAATGAAATTCCAAATGTGTTTATCCTAAATATGATGACAAAAGCAAAAATGTGTTTGTGTATGAATAAAGCGGATGATTATAAAGTTTGAACATGCCCGTATGTGTATATCTCTTGGTTTGATATATGAATTTGAAATCACGAAATCCCGGCTTAAAAAATGTACCTCCATTTAAATGAATTACAAAAGCTAATGATGGAGTCGAATTCCAAAATTTCAATATTAGGTTTGTAATTCTGGTACATCAAGGTATATCACGCATGTTCAAAAGTATCGTTATCTCATAGTACAAACTGTGAAACAAATTGATCAACCATGAGTGCACAATATCTCAACTACGCTAAAGTCCCTCAAATATAGACACCTCACTCATTATCTGAAGTGAACCCCCCCCACCACACACACACACACACACAGAAGTCGTTCTCTCCCCCAAACACCAACACACGAGCACATTAACACCCCTCTCTCTTGTAAAGTCCGTACCCCAACATAGGTCTCTATCACTTTGAGTCTCGGGCATGCACACATCTCTTCCCTCACTCTCTAGGTCTCCCGCTATCTCTCTTACCCAAGCACACGCACTATGTAGAGTGTATATTTCCCATACACACAAAACGTCGCCCCCAAACACTACTAGGAAAAGGCCTACTAGTGGCGCACCAGTTTTGCCTACTAATGGCGCACTACTGGTGCGCCACTAGTACCACACCACTAGTATTTTTTACTAATGGAGCACTAGTAGTGCGCCATTAGTATGCCTAGAGGTCCGCCATTACTATCTGACTTAGTAATGGCGCACCACATAGAAGTGCGCCATTAGTAATAAATTTTTTTCAAATTTTTCAATTTTTTTTTAAAATTCAAAAAATTTTAAAAAAAATTCAATTTTTTATTTTTTTCTTAATCTCGGGTCAGTATGGCTTAATCTTGGGTCAATATGCTTAATCTCAGGTCAAATCACACTCCGTGGTCAAACTTTCCGAAAGGTCACCCATCCTCACACTACTCCAGCCCAAGCACGCTTAACTTCAGAGTTCTATCCAACCCAGCACCAGCTCACTTCACAGGCACTTGTTGATATATCTAGCATATCAATCCTATTAAACCTTGTTGATGTTTAGGAGTTTGTTCATGTTCATGAGTGTGATGAAATTTTGAAATAATATTTCAAACTTCCGTTCATATTACGTATCATATTTTGAAAAAAATTCTGAAAAAAATCGAAACTAATTTTTTTCTGTTACCAGTGGCGCACCTAGCATACGGTGCGCCACTAGTAAGTTTGAATTTTTTTCCTCCAGATCTTAAAAGCCCCGTAACTTTTTTTCTGTTAGGTTTTTGAGTATTTTGAAAATGTTTAATGGGTAGATGATTTTTCATATAGAAAACTTTTTAATCCGAGTTCGTATGCAAAAGTTATGCCCATTTTACAAATTCCAGAGAGATTTTGCAGATAAAGTTGAAATTCATATTTGTAAATTTTCCCAACAACTAGACCACATATCACAGGGGAAACTTATTTTCTTTTATTTTTTTGACATTTTCATCATTTTCTTTTATTTTTTTAAAACTGAATAGGCGGTCCACAGGGGGGGTGTGCATGCGAGGGAATTTTTGGGCCAAGTTAGTAATGGCGCACCACTCCCACGGTACGCCATTACTAGTTTTCAAAAAAATTTAAAAAATTGAAAAAAAAAACTTGAAAAAAATTACTAGTGGCACACCGTGGATGTGGTGCACCATTACTAGTTTTGAAAAAAAATTGATTTTTTTACTAATGGCGCACCGTAGATGTGGTGCGCCATTACTAGTTTAACTAGTAATGGCGCACTATCCACTGGTGCGCCATTACTAGTTTTGAAAAAAAATCTTGTTACTAATGGCGCACCATGGATGTGGTGCGCCATTAGTATTTGGACACTAATGGCACACCAATACATGGTGCGCCATTAGTATATAGTAGTGGCGCACCACATGTCTGGTGCGCCATTAGTGTCAATTCCATCTATAGCCCTTTTCCTAGTAGTGAAACGTCTTATCTCCCTAGTTATGTGGTTCTCGCGCACTCACCTCACACACCACCCCCACTGCAAACAAGCACACTTTGTCTGCTTGTGCACCACTCTCCTCTTTCTATCTCTCCCACATGCAGACCCGCCCCAGCTCCTTCCCTGTATACATATATGTCGTGACTCTTTGCATAGCTCCCTAATGTATAATCGTTCTCGATTTTGCACATTGTTCTCTACACCATCTATTCTAGCTCTCTCATGAAGTCCCTATCACACACACGATGACTCGCTTCCCTTGCGTCTCCGTTCATAGGCCAATTTCGAACAACATCAACATTATCTCCCTATCTAAACGCCATTTATGGACACAAAAGACCCCTCTCGCCCCCTCTCCTCTCTCTTCTCTCTCCAGCACTAGCTCTCTCTTTCTCTCGCTCTCACACCCCTCTCCCCCACACACACTCGATGTCTCTTCCAAATAGTCTGCTCCCCCTGCCCGCACCTGTGCTATCTCGCTACTACACATGTCACACCATTTCCCCTTCCCTTATACTAGGTTTACATCATCAGTGGTCTCTCTACTCCACATACACTCGCTCCCTCTCAGACACAAACGCGTGCACAAACACACACAGACACGCACAAACACCCATTTACCTGGATCCTCATCTCTCCTCATGTCTGCATGTGTATCTCACACACTCACTCTCTAATTATGTATATGTGTCTCCACGTTACACAACACAAAGCCCCATGTACATGTCTCTCTCTATCCTCCACACACATAGATACAAAGAATCTGTTCTCATTGCCTCAGTCTCTAACATATCACACACGCTCTCTCTCTCTCTCTCTCTCTCTCGCAAACACGCTCAACAAGGGTTTCCCCGTGAATAACTTACCGTCTATTCATGAACAGTCGTGGCAGTACGGCGAACACGAGACGTGAAAAAGAATAAATATACACGTGCTTAGACCACCTAGTATGACTACTAGCACTAGAGCAAGCCAAAAAGCGCGCCGCCGTCACCCCCTCCTTGTCGGTGAAGGGAAAATCTTCGTTTTACACAGTCGAGAAGTCATTGTGCTAAGGGCCCACATGCCGAGGCGTTGAATAGAATGTAGATGCTAGTTTACGGAAGCAAGTATCAATAATACGTTTGTATCTTCATACTTATATTTCTTCTCTTATAAAAAACCGAGTTGGTGATGATGGTACGTGTGCCATCTTGCAATATAGACCGTCCGATCTATATCTGACGGATGGAAATTAAACTAAAAGATACCCGCACCCCTCTCCACATTTGCAGACAAGGCCTTCCCTCGTTCATCCTTATCTCCAACAAACCTCATTGTTGAGCAATTAAGAAAGGAAGCCTCTCGAACAAACTGGCCTGGTGGCCGCTGCCAGCGTCGTCAATCCCCATGCCTCCACTCAGTTCGACCACCAACCACCACCACACCCCACTCCTCTTCACCTTATCTCATATTTCTCGAGATATCATTAGTTTTTACACATGGGATTACTCCCGCAAGGGTCAATCACAACAAGTGTTTTATAAAAAAATGCATCTTGATGTTCCGTGCAATGCACGGATCTTGCTAGTACTCCTACACAAGACTAAGTTGATGATGCTGATGTGTCTGCCATCCGTCGTTTCTGACCATTAGATCTACATCTAATGATTGTGAGGTATGTTGTTGCCTTTTCTCACCGACATCCCACTTCTCTACCAATTTACAGAAAAACTCATAATTAGTATCTTAAGACCAACCACATCCCTCCCTGACCTCACCAAAACAGCCCAAGGAATATATTCTAATTGAAACATAATATATCTCTAGTAACATATGTATATCAAAATTAGAGTGTTTTGTACCACGTTTGTGAATAAGTATTATTCTAATTATGATTCGTTGCAACGGACATGAACATTGCTAGTATTTCCAACCATGCATTTCTTTTCCTAGTATTCCATAGTTTCGAGTTTTCCATCAAGATATTAGTCACTCATGGTTTTTATTTACTTTCAATCATGTACACATATGCACTATGTAACTAGCCTTGCTTATTGGGTTCCAAAGCTTAACTTTCACTCCTACTTACAATATCCAGAGTATTTAACAAAAAACTACCACTTTCAACCAGCCCTAGGAGGAATCTATTGTACAAAAAATAGCAAAAACATACCCAAAATTTCTTAATCCACGCCAAAAACTACCTAGTACTCCTACCGATTAGGTTCATTTAAACCCATTTATGACAGGGTTGGCCCACATGTCCGTGCTGACGAGGCAGCTTAAACCAACACATTTTGTTTGACCGTTGACACGAGGGTCCCACATTTGACCTTCTATCCTGTTATTCCCCCTCAAATCATTATTTTTCTGAACATTACTTCAAACAGTATTGATGCATGTTCGTCGGTGGCGCCGGTGATGAGCGAGTTGGCCACCACCCCGCCGGACGGGCCGGACGCCGCGCTGGCCTCCGCACGGGTTGGCAGGCTGGCCCGAGCATGACTCACGAGCGAGCAAGCCGCCGCGCTGGCCTTCACTTGAGCCAGATGGCTGGCCTTAGCGCGGCGCGCGCGAGCAAGCCACCGCGCTGCCTTGCCAATCTAGCTAGCAAACCTTGCAGACAAGCAGCTGGACGGAGCTATCTTGGCGAGCTAGCAGCCGCGAGCGCCGGACGGAGCTAGCATCCGGGCTGCCGCAACATGGGCTCCGCACCGCCAGCGGTTTTGACCTCGCCTTCTTCCGGCGGCGGTAGCTGCGTCCTATGGCCAAGGATGACTAGGTGGACGGGCCGGAGGTAGGAGGTTACTCGAGGATTTTTGTTTGTAAGAGCATGTACAATGGTTGATAAGGTAGTCTTATCTTAAGTCTCCCACGTATGCAAGTGGTAGTAGTTTCTTGGCATTTTAGTGATTTCTTGCATTATTAGAGCAAGTACAATAGAGCTGAGTAAGCAGGCTATAAGAAATAAACTACTACTACATGTTGGCTATAAGATGGGCTGTAGATGACATGGCACTGGCTTATAGCCAGCAGCTGGCTATACTATTAGGGGTTTCTTGTAAGGAACAATGTACGTACTACTAGCGACAAAACGCGATTCTAGGTTGCGTTGTACTCCAACGAGTACTACTAGTGGTCGCGGGAGTGTATACCTCGTTTTGTGGGTTTGATCCCGGCCAAACGCACGGTGGCCTTTTAAAAAAAAATAGTATTACTACACTTCGCTGCGAGCCAATATTTTACACGGGTAGTTTGAGTTTTGAAGTCAAAGGATGTGCGGCCCCACAATCTAGGTGCACTCGACAGCCTAGCCACGTGAAGGGGTTTTCCTTCCCATCATCCCGTGGCTCGCGTGCTCGCCCTAGCCGCACCTCGCTTGCAGCTTCCAGCTAGTAGCATATTTAAACTAGCGCCTCCCAATTAAGCCTGAGGAGCCGGAAAAGCCTGGCAGGGCATTGGGAACTGTGCAATATGGCTCTGTACGTAAAGTGCTCTACTACTACTCTGTAGCTTGTGGCGTTGCATGCATGGACTTTACTCCATTATCGGCTCTAGTATAAAAGAAATTCCTCTTGCCGTGTTTTTTTTGAAACAGAGGCAAAAGCTTTGCTTCATCTCATTCATAAAGAAGGAACTACTAACAAAGTTCGACGAGATCCATTACACCTCCACAAATGGAAGCGAAAAGCCTAGTCTCGCTGTATCAAATAACTCAAATGTTCTGCCCCCGCAGTAACTGTCACTGATAAACAGGCTACTACTATGTGCGTGAGAGGAGCGGTTGAGTAGGCCCGCTACGTGAGAGGAGCGGCTGAATAGAGCACCGAGAGTACCCACTAGGCCACTACGCAGGTGTACTTCCCCTGCATTGATAGTACAGCGATGGTTCTAGAGAACAGTAGTACCCTCCATTTCCAACTGTAGCTCCTTGGCCCTGAGATTCAAGAGTTCAAAACTGGTGCACTATACTAGACTAGACTAGAAGTACAGTACATCGCACTACTAGTTGAGAAAAGTAGTACTAGTACTGATACAGTACAAGTACGTACTCCTCCATCACATAATGTAAGACGTTTTTTGACACTAGTTGGCGTGTACGAAAAATGGCAAAAACATACCCAAAATTTCTTAATCCACGCCAAAAACTACTACCTAGTGCCAAAAATTTCTTACTAGTGCTATAATTTACAGTATAATGCAATCCCATAACGTTGCATAATTCCTTTCTTTCAAAAAATCAATTCTGGAGAGAAGATTGCTATCTCCACGCAAGCTTCTCATAGGCCAGCGCCACCGCATGCAGTCATGTGAGAGAGAGGGAGACATACATGCAGCATGCAGAGAGAGGAGAACGCGGGTGGACAGCCAATCGGCTGCATGGGGCATTTATAGCTGCTAACTCCTCCCATCCATGCACCAGGGGTATTTCCGTCCAGAAAGCATGCAGCGAGCCCCTGCCTTGGTATCCGGGTATGCTCTTATGCACAGAGTAAAAAGAATCAGAGGGATTACTAGTAAATAATAGCCTCACCCCTTCGCTGAGGAACGATCTACAGTTGGTAGGGACGAGGCCCTGCGGTTACTACGCTCTTATCTCCTCCTCGCCAGTTCCCCTCCCCCCGAAGAGAAGGTAGTTCGTCGCTGCTCCCATGGATTCGCCAGGTGGTTCTCCTCCTCGTCGGGGCTGGGAGACCTTGGACGATGATCCTGTGGGAGAAATCACACGCCGCTCCGACGTCCTCACCGCCGCAAGACTCGGTGCTTCCTGCACCAACTTTTTCTAGACGCTGCTTAAACATGCCATGCTTGTTGGTCTTCCATGCATCCTCGAGGAGAAGGTTCTTCTATGGGACAATCCTTCGAACAGTCCACCGCTCCCTGGCCATGGTTACACGTTGACTCCGTTAGAGTTGCCGACGTTGAGAGGTAGTCGGATTTTGCCCGATGAGCTGGTCAGTAATGGAGTTTGATCATGTAGTACATAGTTATTCCATTTCCATCCCGTAGTTTCTCCGCTGCCCACCGTCTTATATATAGGTCTGGGTCAGTTCCAACGAAGATTGGCTTGCATACCTCCGGCCGGATACCACCATCATTTTGCACAACATCCACAGCAGTGCGGCCGTTCCGGTAGACCCCTTCTCCACCATTGGGATCGGCCTTCCGGACTGGCTGGGCAAGAATACGTATGATGATGCCTACATGAGATTGAAGAAGATAGCAATTGCGGACCCGCCGACAAAGAGACGCGGCTATGACGATTACTATCTCATCGCGGTGTTCGACATAAGGATTGCCATCAATGCAGGAGGCAGTAACGGCAGAGGCTGGCGCATGTTGGCGGCGGCAGATTTGTAGCCCTACATGTTCGAACACGCCATGCGCCATCTAGGCCGCATCTTCGCGGTGACAAGCGAGGGGACCTGTTTCATCTGGTTGACATCCTACGGTACGGGAGATTACAAACGGAATGCACAAACCATCATTTGCATCCCTAACGGTACTCCATTGTTTTGCAGGGACCAGTAATCCCCCGATCAAAATAAGATCGCCGATCCTGGATGAGCATTTGCATCCGCGATTCGGTCTAACCTGGAACCTTGTAGCTGACTTTGGCATGTTGGGATCAACTATCTTAGCAGTCGTTACCCATGGTACCACTGATGTGCAACATGGTCACATAATCTACCACGATCGGACTGTCACCATCTACCCACGTATTCCATTTTTAACCCTCTTGCCTTCTCTTTCATTGTTGTACTAGTAGTACACTTTGTAGTACTAGTAGGAGTACTTTTTACCTTGGAGGACGTGCATAGCTAGCGAGGCCCTTGAAGACTTGAACCCACTAGCTGCCACCATTTTTGTTTTTCCATGTCTTACTATCTCATCCATGTAGCCAAGAGTGGCTATATATAATAAGCCGGTTATATTACTTCCAATATACCAAAGTAGTACTATTTGCTGCACAGTATTACTGACCGCCACATTTGAGCGCAACATTATTATGCATGGACCTTGACTATGTATGTCACCATGTGTGAAGATCTGGGATGCCGTGTGTACCAGATGAACGGCGCCGAGTTCGACCCCCGTGATGCTACGTGGGTGCCGAGGAACACTCTTGGAGAGTACTCGCTTTTCATCGGGGGCAGCTATCCCATTGTGAAGCGGATGCCACCTTCCGTGCACGACACGGAAGGCCTGCCGTTCATGAAGCATGGATGTGTCTTCAGTGCGCACCGCCGGATGAACGACATGCTGGGACACGCCATCCCTGATTTATGCCGCTTCAGCTTGGATGAGTCTCCATCGTGTGGAACCGGACTAGAAAGCTGCGACAATGATTCCCGTTGCCCACTGCTATGGATCGTGCCATCCATGAAGAACACCTGCGACTGGAACCTGGAGGAGGACAAGTAGCCCATCTATAACTTGTATGTGGAGTACGGTAATTGTGAACGGTAGTGCTGTGAATATATGTAGACTAGTCATGCACAAATTTATCACATGCGTTGGAGATGAACTTGTGTGGCATACTGGCATTTGTCCTTTAGAATTTATTACTAGTAAATGTGTTACGTGTACGTGCAACTTGTGTGGTTGTTGCACGGGCTCCAACACGCTCTTTGAGAAAAAAAGGTGGCACAGCTTTGGATATACGTGACGTGGCGGCATCATACAGTAGCATCGTTCGCTATAGTTGTACTAGTACACTCCTACTAGGACGACAACTCCTATAAAACCTTGTGCTTGGCTCTTTGCCTCTTCGGGAGGTTCAACAGTTCGTACTCGTCTGAACCTTGCACTTGGCTCTTCGCCTCTTCGGAAGGTCCAACAATGATGATACTACAGTACAATATGCTTCTGGCAATCTGACACCGATTGAACTGTTGCACGTCCACCGCGAGGGCGAGGGCGAGGGAGAGGGAGAGGGAGAGGGCGATGTAGTCAAAACCCTCTCCTCGTCTTGCGAACCATCGCGCGCGTGGGCAAGGGAGAGGTGTAGTGAGCAAGCTTCCCCTCGTTCGGCGAGTTGATGGGACACATCAAAGCAGTACTAGTACTAGTAGTAGTAGTCCATACTGCGTCCTTTCCGATTAATATGTCTTAATTTGAAACGAGAAAAATACACTAGCGGTCAACGTATGTAACAGTACGCTCTTTACGGTCACTATATATAGTTTTGCGGCGATTATGCAATCACTAGCTCATCGTAGAGCACCGTATTGCACCCTACTGATTGGCCACATAGTCGACGTGGCACTTTGTTGACTGGTTAAATTGTCACCTGGTTTCTGGGTCCCACCTGTCAATTGGCAGAGCAAAGAAATCAGTTAAACAAAACTTTACGCAGGCGCGACATGAGTCCAACCCTTGCGCGCGAACCGTCCTGGCTGTGTATGTGAGTGCATGCACGTGTCCCCCTTAGTGTTCCAACAAAGAGTGTACTACATGATGTACATCTACACTTCCAATGTGTTTAGCCTTTAAACTAAATCGATATTGATTGACTAATGCACCAACTTGTGCTGTAGGTATAGGATACATGTCTATCCTTAATTACAGCATGCAACGGCCTTCATTTAATCTTCTTATCTCAATGGTCACATGCACACATAAGTCTGCTACTTTTGGGCGTTAATTATGCCCTAGTCAATGTGTAAATCTCTAAATGTACAGTCTTTCACGGACGTAGGGCGTAGGTTGAGCACTTGAGCGTGAGCGTGTGTGTTGCGTCGTGTGCTGTGTGCCGCATGGGTGCGTGAGTGTTTCGTGCGTCCATGTGTACGTGTGAGTGTTGCATGTTGCACGCATGCATGCATGCATGGGGCTTACTCCCTCCCATTGACATGGCCATTTGGCTATAGATTTCTGCAAGTGACTAGGTACGGAGCAAAATGAGTGAAGTGAGCGTAGAGGCATAGGGATACTATAGAAAGGAAGTCCTCGCGATCCATTTATTCCCCATCTCGGTCAGAGAGAACTATTCAACTAGTCTTTGCAGTGAAGTGACAATACACACTCCAATAGATGGGACATGTAATTAATAAGCTGAACCAGCATGTCGGTTATGTTTGGTAGTCTCAACTCATTGAAAGCATGCACAACCCACATATCTTATTGGTTGATATGCCACAAAACAAAAAACGAGAAGGGAGTTAATGTACGGTGCCTAAGTGTTTTGGGATTATTTGGTTTTCGTAAGGTGATTTACACACCTAGACGGAGGGAGTAGTAGAATTGAGATTGAATGCACTTTCTTCCCCGTCTTCCACTCTTCTTCCTCCTCTCTTCCCCATCGTCGGCCGCACACCATTTACCCCCGCTCACTGCTCGCCCGCCCACGCCATATTCCTTGGTAGCTCGCGCGTACCATATCCCCCCACTCACTGCTCGGCCACACGAGGAGAAGCTTCTTCGCTCGCCCGCTCGAATCCACTTCCCTGCTGGCTCGCAGGCACCGAAAACCCCCATGGCAGAACCAACTGACACGCAGAGCCGCGATTGGAATTCCCTCCCCGATGTTCTCTTGGAGCAGATCTGTAGTCGTATGGACCTACTCAGCACCGTCCGTCTGGCCGCATGCTAGGTGTCTTTGTACCGTCTACTCGTCTGCAACCGGTCGAATCTTTTCAAGACACCCTGCTTGCTGATGCCCAATCCTCGCAGGTGGCCCAGACACCGACTTGACGATCCTACGGAGGTTGCCGTGGTGCCCCTCGACATGCTACCACTACCCGTCCACCTGTCCTTCATGCGCGGCCACTACTGGGCGGGCATGAAGGCCAACTGGATCGTCCTCATCCACCACACCGGTAGTCTGTGGCGTCTTGTGGATATCTACACCCAGCGAGAGATCACCCTTCCATCGTTGGATACCACCGCCACCGAGCCTCGCGGCCTGCCGGACACTCCTACCTACTATGCACGAGATGCGTCAAGCTTTTGGCTCGACCTCTACTTGCAGAAAGTTGTAATCTGCGAAGTGCCCACACCATCAGAAGACTACATGGATTACAAGCACATTGCCTTGTTCAACAAGGGATTAGTCTATCTGGAATCCGGTCGCCATACATGGTTATGGCTCATCATCAATCCTCTTGAGGAAACACTTCTGTCTGATGCTATAGTGCATGATGGCATCGTTCATGCGGTTGACGCACAGATTGGTTACCTATATTGGTGGAATCTATCGTCGTGTAATTGTTCTATCTCATCTCATCTTTACCTTATGAATACGACTGCCTGTTCATTTGTTACAAATTTAGAATGCATAGCATTTCTATAACCACATCATTGCTATATGTTCCTCTCATTTCATTGATTTTTATGACCACACATGTTATTGTTAGAATTGATATGAGAACAATTGGCATCTAATGATTGTTAGAATACATATTATGAGCATAACATCATGATTGCTATATGTTACACTCATTTACAAGATTTTTATAACAACGCATGTTATTGCTTAGAGTTGATATGAGAACACCAGTAGTAAGTGCTATGGTAGAATATGAGTAGGCGCTGTCATAGCTGTTTTCCTCTCATTGTTACATGATGTGTGAACCATGACATATTGCTAGAATATGAAAGCCATTGGCTTATTTTTTTAACTTGGGGTATGATTATGACCACGGCATTGCAATTCTCTATCTATGATATGTGTCACTGTTATAATAATCTTAATTCCACACATACTCTGAACGTGATTGTTTATTTTTGTCCTTTTGGTCTCCAATATGAATTGTTGCAGCAGACGCAAATGTGCTGGCCTTCATGATTCCAGGACCTGGAATCATACCAGCCGATGGGTGGTGGTTTATCGCTCGTTCAGCTGACGGCGGTCATTTGATGCTCATTCGCACGTACCAAATTGACCAAACCATTACATCAAACCACATGCAGTACAATGTGTGGGGCGTTCGTGACATTGATGGCTATGGCTGCTTCGTGTTCGAGAAAGATCCCAGCTCCATTGGGCCAGGCGTATTCAACTGGAGGCGGGTTTATAGCCTTGGCAACCACTCCTTGTTCCTCGGGCTCAATTATCCGATCATCCAACCAATCATCAATCATATCACCGGCGATGATTACTATGCTATGCAACTTCCATTCACGAGGGGGGCTGTGTTTACACATCATACCATGGGTTTCATGAATCACTATATCCAGAGATTCGTCGACGCATCTTGTTGCTAGATAATCTTCAGTGTGTGAAAGGCATCAAGCTTTCATGCGATGGATGGTTTTGCAAACCCGACATGCGGCGATGTAGTTCATGCCAACAGCAAATATGCACAACTTGATTCGTGCTGATATCTAGACTGGGCCATGTATTCTGCTACTGTAGCACGACCGTCTTTTGTTGGATATTATGTACTGTTGTTAGTTTGAAGCACTCCTCTGGTTTGAAGGATAGATACCTTCCTGGGATCAAGTGCATCCTAACTCACCTGCGTAGGATGTACTGATAATGATGATGGAGATGCTGTGCAGAAGCCATATATATATATATCAGTTAGGCTTCAAGTGCGTACTTGTTAGTTAAACCTATGTATAAATCGTGACACTAAATACGACTAGTAAGTAGTACAGTAGCAGTACTAGTATACGTCGGTCAAATTATTCCTCATGTCCACATATTGAATTGACGTGACAACACGCTGCGCGTGAGGTGACACAAGAATCCCGGCGGCGTGTTCGGGTATTCTGGACTTCAGATTTGGAGTACCACTTACCTGTAGAAATCTTTCATCATTCACTTAAAACAGTCGATTGATCATACATTGAGTACCATATAACTGGAGTTACCGATGCAAGTCGAAGAAGGATTGGCCCGTGCTCCCGGCTGGCGTCAAGTTCGATCCCACGGATCAGGAGCTGATCGAGCACCTTGAGGCCAAAGTGAGTGCTGACAGCGCGAGATTTCAGTCTCTCATCGATTTGTTTATACCAACCATCGACAGCGAGCACGACATATGTTACACCCAACCTGAGAAACTTCCAGGTAAGACACCGATCGGCCGTCTACTTGCACAAACAACTTCCTTTGTTTATAGCTCTATTTTTCTTTTTAGACGCAGACCTGGTGAAGCAATTACAATTTGACAGTTAATAAAAAGTGAAACAAGTGACTGCAACATGCCAAAGTGTTATGAAAATGCCAACTAGGTACACTAAAACCTGTATTCCACAATACTGCAGGTATCACACTGAGTGGCCTAAGGAAGCATTTCTTCCAGCGCAATTCCAGGGCGTTCAAAAGGGGCGCGTGGACGCGTCGCAAGATACAGTCGGAGTGCGGCATGCACGCGATGTGGCACAAGACCGGCAATACCTTGTCGGTGATGGTCAACGGCCGGCAGACGGGTAGCAAAAAAGGTTCTGGTGCTGCAGACCAACAAGAACTTCGACCAGCAGAGGACCAACTGGGTGATGCGCCAGTACCACCTCGGGGACCTGGAGCAAGAGAAGGAGTGGGAGCTGGTCCTCTACAAGATTTTCTACCAGACGAACACTAGGGCCAGGAGTAAAAAGATTTTCTACCAGACGAACACGAGGGTATTGGTAGTTGTACTACCTTGTCGTCCGCAAGTTGGTATTGTTGTTAACGATCTTTTGGTATGAACTTGCATTTGCTTCCAACCATCATGCTGAGGGTCGACGTGGATATAAAGCTGAATCATTTGTTTCGAAACGAATTTTCTGGCACCTGATTTTTATTTGAGGGGTAGCATAAGCACCCACCGTTCGAATTCCTAGTTCTCCAATATTTCCGAAACAAGTGCATGCACTTATTATCACGATAAAAAAACAATATCCGTGCTACATCCCAGTTATCAGTTTGTACTTGCAGAATTCTCTCGTTTATTGAGCACGTATATTGTTTTTTCAGGTCGAGCAAGTTTCAACTGGGCTGTAGATTGCCCAGGGTTGTTTTGTTTTTAACAGGCCCAGCCCATGACGACAACGGGGCACAAAGATCCAGCAGGTATTTACTGGCCTCTGGCCCGCCAGCGTTAGTTATATTTTGTCTTACAACATCCGCAGGCAGTTTTTTTACTGAATCAAACACATAGCCCAGTTCTATTTTCCTCTTGAAACGCATGTCCTACATCCGTTTTCTAATCTCTACCTATAGTTTTACTAGTTCATATACACGTATCATTATATTGAAAACACATAAAATTCCCTTTTCATATTTACATCCTTATTTTTGTTGTTTTTTCCCACCCAGCGCTGATTTTTTTTACCACTGGTTTTCCCTTAAACCAACTAAATTGTCCCACATCTTATTTGCTTACAAAAGAAAAACGATTTTTTTTCAAATCAGTAAGTGCTTAAAAAATGTTTATCATTTCGGGATTACAACAGTTCGGACTCCACCGAAATATGCAAAATAAGGCTGGACTTTTTGACCGTGGTCCTAGGCAGAAAATGGGCTGTAATATATTACTTAAGAATTAGCAAATGGGCTGCAAATTATAAAAAAATAGCAAATGGGCTTTATGTTGTCTGCCACAGATTTGGAGGCTGACTTGTTGGCCTACTAAGTTCATGCGTACACAAGGTTTCTCAAAAAAGAAACTTAGTCAACAATCGACTCTACCAGCGTCAGACCGTTAGATGTCAATCTAACGGCAATCGTGCTTCTTCAGTCTCTGATCTTCCTGCCCAAGCCGCCCAAACCAGCGCCGTCCGAACCGCCTGCTCCCTCCTCCCGTGGCCGGCAGTGCTACCGGGAAGGCCTCATGGCCCCATCATACTCGCATCCCTAGCCTGTCTATCCCTCTACTCACCCACACCTCCTGTTATTTTCCGGTGACGGCAGCCGAACCAGTCAACCCTCGTACTCTCCACCGCGTGGGCAGCCACTGCCGTGTCTTCCCCGGCTCCGTGTCGTTCCCTTCATAGGCCTCGCCGTCGTCCACCACCTTGGTGCTCTCGGCGTGGCGTGGTCAACGATGTCCATCCAACGGCCATAGTGCTTCTTCAACCTCTAGTCTTCTTGCCCCAGCCGCCCAAAGCAGCGCCGGTCGTGCCGCATGCTCCTGACTCACGTGGCCGGCTATGCTGCCGCGGAGGCCTCACCGTCCCCATATTACTCCCACAGCTGGCCAGGCCATCCCTCCACTCACCCACTCCCCCTGTTATTCTGCGGCGACGGCAGCCTCACACCGCAGCTGAACAAGTGAACCCTCGTACTCCTCTCCGCGTGGGCATCCACTGCCGCGTCTTCCCCGGCTCCGCGTCGTCCCCTTCCTAGGCCTCGCCGTCGTCCACTGCCGTGGTGCTCTCAGCGCGGCGTGGTCAATGTGGTCAGCGACCGACTTCCGTCGGAAGAGTACTGTACGTGGAGAGGCTGACAGCTGGGTCCACGGCAGCCGCAAGGAAGTGCCTCCTTATTACGCGCAAAATAAGTATTCCTCCACCTGACAGCAGGGACCCACCGGACGGGCCACCAGTATTTCACGGAAAAAACGTTTCCCCCCTGACTGCTGGGACCCACCGGACGGGCCACCGTATTTCACGAAAAAAACATTTGCCCTGACTGCTGGGACCCACCGGACGGACCACAGTATTTCGTGAAAAAAACGTTCCCCCCGCTGTCAGCTCGGACCCACCGGAAGTGCCTCCTTATTACGCACAGAAAAATGAATACTCCCCCTGCTTGCTGGGACCCAACCTGGTGGGAGGCTGACTTGTGGGCCTACTAAGTTGACGAGGATGGAGGGCTTTGTCAACTTAGTAAATATGAACGATTCTAGCTCCAGTGACCGTACGATGTCCATCCAACGGCCGTAGTGCTTCTTCAACCTCTGGTCTTCTTGCTCCATCCGCCCAAAGCTGCGCCGGTCGTGCCGCGTGCTCCTGCCTCTCGTGGCCGGCTGTGATGCCGTGGAGGCCTCACCGCCACCTACTACTCCCACCGCTGGCCCATGCTATCCCTCTACTCACCCACACCCCCTGTTATTTTGCGGCGACGGCAGCCTCACGCCGCAGCCGAACCAGTGAACCCTCATGCTCTTCTCTGCATGGGAATCCTCTGCCGCGTCTTCCCCGGCTCCGCGTCGTCCCCTTCCTAGGCCTCGCCGTCATCCACCGCCTTGGTGCTCTCGGCGCGACGTGGTCAATGTGGTCAACGACCGACTTCCATCGGAAGAGTACTGTACGTGGAGAGGCTGACAGCTGGGTCCATGGCCACAGCCCAGTTTTTTTGTGATTTGCCAAGTAAGTCGCTTTGTCAAGCCTGTTGGGCTGCAAATCTTTCAAGACGAGGAGAGCTTCATTCGGCTGGCCGAGAAAATGGCCCATCAGTAATGTGAAATGGGCTGTACATTTTTAAAACACATCAAACCGACAATTAGTTTCAAATATCTTTTTTTTCATTTCGAGATTTTAAATTACATTAATTTTTATGCGTGGAGAATTTGTTGGATTTTATATTGATATACATTTATTTTTAAAATCAGTTTGAATGTGAGTCGAAACTTCAGGATTAAAAACAGTTCGGACCGGACCGAAATATGCAAAATTTCGTTAATTTTTTAACCGTGGCCACAATATGGGCTGTAAGGCTAACAAAAAAAGTATGGGCTCCAAAAAACCTTCAGAATTAGCAAATGGGCTGTAAATTATTAGAAATAATGGCAGATGGGTTGTATGCTGTTTTCCACAGATTTGAGGCTTTCCTAAAAAAAAGGTTGACGCACAAGCACTGACTGTTGGATGTCCATCCAACGGCCGTCGTGCTTCTTCAATCTCTGCTCTTCCTGCTCCAGCCGCTCAAACAAGCGCCGGGGGACTGCCTGCTCCCTCCTCTTCGCGGCCGGTTGTGTTGCCGCGCAGGCCTCACCGCCCGACCGTACTCCCATTGCTGGCCTAGCCATCCCTCTAATCACCCACACCTGCTGTTATTCTCCGGCGACGGTAGACGAACCAGTAAACCCTCATACAGTCGTACTCCCCTCCACATGGGAAACAATTGCCGAGTCTTCCCTACCTCCGTGTCGTCCCCTTCCTAGGCCTCACCGTCGTCCACCGCCCAGGTGCTCTCGGCGCGGCGTGGTCAACATGGTCAACGACCACATGCATCTGAAGTGGACTGTACGTGGACAGGCCGACAGCTGGGTCCACGGCTGCACGCAAGGAAGTGCCTCCTTATTACGCGCAAAATAATGATTCCTCCCCTGCCATCAGGGACCCACCGAAAGGGCCTCTGTATTTCGCGAAAAAACGTTACCGCCGCTGACAGCTCGGACCCACCAGCTATATCTTCGCACGCAAGTGCCTCCTTATTACGCTCAAAAAAATGAATACCCCCCTGCTAGCTGGGACCCACCTTGGTGGGAGGCTGACTTTTGGGACTACTAAGTTGAGGGGGGCGGAGGGCTTTGTCAACTTAGTCAATATGCACGATTCTAGCTCAAGTGACTGTACGATGTCCATCCAATGGCCGTAGTGCTTCTTCAACCTCTGGTCTTCTTGCTCCAGCCACCCAAACCAACACCCGTCGTGCCTCATGCTCCTGCCTCACGTGGCCGGCTGCGATGCGGCGGAGGCCTCACCGCCCCCTACTACTCCCACCGCTGGCCAGGCTGTCCCTCTACTCACCCACACCCCCTGTTATTCTGCGGTGACGGCAGCCTCACAACGTAGCGAACCAGTGAACCCTCGTACTGCTCTACGCGTGGGCATACACTGCCGCGTCTTCCCCGGCTCTGCGTCGTCCCCTTCCTAGGCCTCGCCGTCGTCCACCGCCCTGGTGCTCTCGACGCGGCGTGGTCAACGTGGTCAAGGAATGGCTTCCATCAGACGTGGACTGTACGTGGAGAGGCTGACAGCTGGGTCCACGGCCACAGCAAGGAAGTGCCTCCTTATTACATGCAAAATAATTATTCATCCACCTGACAGCGGGACCCACCGGATGGGCCACCGTATTTCATGAAAAAAACGTTTCCCCCTGACTGCCGGGACCCACCAACTACATCTTCGCACGCAAGGAAGTGCGTCCGGGCAAAAAAAACTATTCGCCCCCTGACTGCTCGGACCAACCAGCTACATCTTTGCAGGCAAGGAAGTTCCTGACAGTCGGGACCCACCTGGTCGAAGCATACGTAGTGTTGTCATTCTGGTCGCGAACGTGTACGTACATATTGGTCGATGTAGAGGCGCGCACGTGTCGTAGTAGAGGCACACATGTAGCATTTACACGTACGTACAGCGGCCAGGGTGCAAGAAAGAAAATATGGCCACGTATGTGTAAATACGGGCATGGTCTCGAACGCCTACATGCGCATACGTACGACGACGGCTCGTGTACATGGCTGGGTCGGAACGGAGAAACAGCGTCGTCGTCGTGTTCATGGGGAGGCAACGGAATGCGTCGTGTTCATCGGGAGGGCTTGGATGGAACAGGCAATGGAAACGAGGCCTGGCGTACCGCAGAATGGAGGAAACGGCCTTGTGTTTGACCAGCCACGTTCGAAACGGGATCCTGTTCATCGGGAGGGGTCTGGCGTACCGCAAAATGGAGGAAACGGACCTCCTACGTTCCAAACGGGGGTCCTGTTGATCGGGGGGGGGGGGGGTGTGGCGTACCGCAAAACAGACGAAACAGACTTGTGTTGGAGCGCTACGGTCGAAACGGGGGTCCTGTTCATCGGGAGGGGTGTGGCGTACCGCAAAACGGGACTCCACGGGATACTGTTCATCTCCACCGTCGACCCCCTCCACCCTCCACGAGCTACTGTTCATCCACCGTCGACCTCCTCCAGCCTCCACCTGCGACTGTTCATCCACGAGCTCCTGTTCATCCAGCCTCCACCGCGCGCTACTCCATGGGGTCCTGTTCAACCACCCCTCCACCGTCTACTGTTCATCCCGCCCTCCACACCATGGGGTCCTGTTCAACCACCCCTCCACGGGCACCCCTCCACCGTCTACTGTTCACCCAGCCCTCCACACCACGGGGTCCTGTTCAACCACCCCTCCACCGTCTACTGTTCATCCAGCCCTCCACACCACGGGGTCCTGTTCATCCACCCCTCCACGGGCACCCCTCCACCGTCTACTGTTCATACAACCCTCCACCACATCACGGGGTCCTGTTCATCCAGAGGCAACGCCACCATTCACTGTTCATCCAAACCCCCGCAACACTCACTGTTCATCCCATCGATCGGCTTCAGTTAGCAGCAGTAGCGAAGGAATCGCTCGATCGGGTTCAGTTAACAGCCATCGATCGATCGCTCGGGTTCAGTAACGCGTAGCCTGCAGTGCAATCACTCGGGTTGAGTTAGAGCCCAACGCCTCGCTCGGGTTCAGTTAGAGCCAACGCCTCGCACACACGCGCGTACGTGTATGAGAGAAACGCGCATCGCTTGGCCCCGACCTCCCACCGTAACCGGGAACTCCCCGAAATTTTCCTCCCCCTCGCTTCTACCATGGTTTTTTCCTTCATGGACGGCCCAAAGAATGTCATGCAGCTGCGTCTCCGGCCCGCCCAGGATGAAATGCCCATTTTCTGTCATGATTTTTTGTCATAGAAGTAGGAGCCCACTACATCTATGATGATACCGGGTTTTGTCACAATTATCGTCATAGAAGTGTCATATGTATGATAGAAAAAAATTCGTTCGGCCCAAAATGTCACGGATGTGTCTTTTTTTTGTAGTGATTGCCATGCAACTTTCCACCGTTCCGTCTATTATGACACGCTCCATCATTGTCATATTGCTTTGCATGATCATGTAGTTGACATCGTATTTGTGGCAAAGCCACCATTCATAATTCTTTCATACATGTCACTCTTGAGTCATTGCACATCCCGGTACACCGCCGGAGGCATTCATATAGAGTCATATTTTGTTCTAAGGATCGAGTTGTAATCATTGAGTTGTAAGTAAATAAAAGTGTGATGATCATCATTATTAGAGCATTGTCCCAGTGAGGAAAGAATGATGGATACTATGATTTCCCCACAAGTCGGGATGAGACTGCAGATGAAAATAAAAATAAAAAAAGAGGCCATAAAAAAGAGAAAAGGCCCAAATGAAAAAAATAAAAAATAAAAACAAAAAAAATGAGAGAAAAAGAGAGAAGGGGCAATGCTACTATCCTTTTACCACACTTGTGCTTCAAAGTAGCACCATCATCTTCATGATAGAGAGTCTCCTATGTTGTCACTATCGTATACTAGTGGGAATTTTTCATTATAGAACTTGGCTTGTATATTCTAATGATGGGCTTCCGCAAAATGCCCTAGGTCTTCGTGAGCAAGCGAGTTGGATGCACACCCACTTAGTTTCTTTTTGAGCTTTCATACACTTATAGCGCTAGTGCATCCGTTGCATGGAAATCCCTACTCGGTCACATTGATATCTATTGATGGGCATCTCCATAGCCCGTTGATACGCCTAGTTGATGTGAGACTATCTTCTCCTTTTTTTCTTCTCCACAACCACCATTCTATTCCACCTATAGTGATATGTCCATGGCTCACGCTCATGTATTGCGTGAAGATTGAAAAAGTTTGAGAACATCAAAAGTATGAAACAATTGCTTGGCTTGTCATCGGGGTTGTGCATGATTTAAATATTTTGTGTGATGAAGATAGAGCATAGCCAGACTATATGATTTTGTAGAGATAGCTTTCTTTGGCGATGTTATTTTGAGAAGACATGATTACTTTGTTAGTATGCTTGAAGTATTATTATTTTTATTTTAATATTAAACTTTTGTCTTGAATCTTATGGATCTGAATAGTCTTGCCACAATAAAGAGAATTACATGGATAAATATGTTAGGTAGCATTGCACATCAAAAATTCTGTTTTTATCATTTTACCTACTCGAGGACGAGCAGAAATTAAGCTTGGGGATGCTTGATACGTCTCCAACGTATCTATAATTTTTTATTGTTCCATGCTATTATATTATCAACCTTGGATGTTTTATATGCATTTATATGCTATTTTATATGATTTTTGGGACTAACCTATTAACCTAGAGCCCAGTGCCAGTTTCTATTTCTTCCTTGTTTTTAAATATCGCAGAAAAGGAAAATCAAATGGAGTCCGATTGACCTGAAACTTCAGGAAGATCATTTTTGGACCAGAAGAAGCCCACGGAGTACCGGAGGTGGGCCAGAAGAGTGCTGAGGCCACCATGAGGGTGGGGGTGTGCCCTACCCCCCTGGGCGCGCCCCCTGCCTCGTGGCCGCCTCGGGAACCCCCCTGACTTGTCCCCTACTCCAACACCTCTTATATAACCTAAAACTTCCAAAAAGAAACTTAGATCCAGAGTTCCGCCGCCAAAAGCCACTGTAGCCACCAAATACCAATCTAGACCCGTTCCGGGATCCTGCTGGAGGGGGGAATCCCTCTCCGGTGGCCATCTTCATCATCCCGGCACTCTTCATGATGAGGAGGGAGTAGTCCAACCTCGGGGTTGAGGGTATGTACCAGTAGCTATGTGTTCGATCTCTCACTCTCTTGTGTTCTTGAGGTGGTACGATCTTGATGTATCGCGACCTTTGCTATTATAGTTGGATCTTATGATGTTTCTCCCCCTCTACTCTCTTGTAATGGATTGAGTTTTCCCTTCGAAGTTATCTTATCGGATTGGGTCTTTAAGGATTTGAGAACACTTGATGTACGTCTTGCATGTGGTTATCTGTGGTGGCAATGGGAAATCACGTGATCCACTTGATGTATGTTTTGGTGATCAACTTGCGAGTTCCGTGACCTCATGAACTTATGCATAGGGGTTGGCACACGTTTTCGTCTTGACTCTCCGGTAGATACTTTGGGGCACTCTTTGAAGTTCTTTGTGTTGGTTGAATAGATGAATCTGAGATTGTGTGATGCATATCGTATAATCATACCCACAGATACTTGAGTGACATTGGAGTATCTAGGTGACATTAGGGTTTTGGTTGATTTGCGTCTTAAGGTGTTATTCTAGTATGAACTCTAGGATAGATTGAACGGAAAGAATAGCTTCATGTTATTTTACTACGGACTCTTGAATAGATCGATCAGAAAGGATAACTTTGAGGTGGTTTTGTACCCTACAATAATCTCTTTGTTTGTTCTCCGCTATTAGTGACTTTGGAGTGACTCTTTGTTGCATGTGGAGGGATAGTTATATGCTCCAATTATGTTATTATTGTTGAGAGAACTTGCTCTAGTGAAAGTATGAACCCTAGGCCTTGTTTCCTAGCATTGCAATACCGTTTTCACTCACTTTTATCATTAGTTACCTTGCTGTTTTTATATTTTCAGATTACAAAAACCTATATCTATCATCCATATTGCACTTTTATCACCATCTCTTCACCGAACTAGTGCACCAATACAATTTACCATTGTATTGGGTGTGTTGAGGACACAAGAGACTCTTTGTTATTTGGTTGCAGGGTTGTTTGAGAGAGACCATCTTCATCCTCTACGCCTCCCATGGATTGATAAACCTTAGGTCATCCACTTGATGGAAATTTGCTACTGTCTTACAAACCTCTGCACTTGGAGGCCCAACAACGTCTACAAGGATAAGGTTGTGTAGTAGACATCAGTATGCTCCTCAGTACGGAGGGAGCGCTCCATGTTCCCAATGACCGTAATAACGCTGCGAGGTCCAGGCATTTTGAGCTTTAGGTAAGAATAATGCGGGACCGAGTTGAAGCGGGTGAAGGCGGTTCTTCTGAGCAGTGCGTGGTAACCGCTACGGAAAGGGACGACATTGAAGATCAACTCTTCACCTAGGAAGTTGTCTGGCGAACCGAAGACCACTTCCAGTGTTACTGAGCCCGTGCAGCGGGCTTCAACGCCAGGTATTACTCCTTTAAAGTTAGTTTTGGTGGGCTTGATTCTTGATGAATCGATGCCCATTTTGTGGACAGTGTCCTGATAAAGCAGGTTAAGGCTGCTGCCGTAAGGACTCGCATGAGATGGAATCCGTCGATAATTTGGGTCGAGGACCAATGCCGCCGAACCTCCATGACAGATACTGGTCGGATGGTCTCTGCGATCAAAAGTGATCGGATCGGCTGACCATGGATTGAATTTTGGGGCGAATGGATCTATGGCATAGACGTCCCTTAGTGCGCACTTGCGCTCCCTTTTGGGGATATCTGTAGCGTATATCATATTCACCGTTTTTACCTCGGGGGGAAATTTTTCTGTCCCCCTGTGTTCGGTGGGCGAGGCTCTTCATCATCGTCCTCGCTGGGCGGCCCCTTCCCCTTATGTTTGGCGTTTAGCTTGCCGACCTATTTAAAGACCCAACAATTCATGTTGGTATGATTAGCGGGCTTATCAGGGGTGCCATGAATCTGGCAAGGCCGATCGAGTATTCTGTCCAAACTAGATGGACCATCCTTGTTTCCTTTTAATGGCTTCTTCCGCTGACCGGGTTTAGAGCCACTGAATCCGGTGTTGACCACCATGTCTTCGATATCTTCGTTATTGCTTCGACGCTTGTATTTGTTGCGTCATGGCTTGCCGTTGCCATCCCTGGCTTCGGAGGTGCCAGGGTCGTTGGTGCTATTGCTTCTTCGAGCTAGCCAGCTATCTTCTCATCTGCAAAAGCAGGTCATAAGTGCTGACAGGGGTGCCATGGACTTCGGTTTTTCTTGGCCGAGGTGTCGGGCGAGCCACTCGTCTCGGACGCTGTGTTTAAAGGCCGCGAGAGCTTCTGCGTCTAGACAATCCACAATTTGGTTCTTTTGAATTAAGAACCTGGTCCATAGCTTTTCGGCTGATTCTTGTTGGGGAACGTAGTAATTTCAAATATTTCCTACGCACACGCAAGATCCATCTAGGTGATGCATAGCAAGCAGAGGGGAGAGTGTTGTCCATGTACCCTCGTAGACCAAAAGTGGAAGCATTATGACAACGCGGTTGATGTAGTCATACATCTTCACGATCCGACCGATCCTAGTACCGAAGGTACGACACCTCCGCGATCTGCACACGTTCAGCTCGGTGACGTCCCACAAACTCTAGATCCAGCTGAGGTCGAGGGAGAGTTTCGTCAGCACGACCGCGTGATGACTGTGATGACGAAGTTACCGACGCAGGGCTTCGCCTAAGCTCTACAATGATATGATCGAGGTGGAAATCTGTGGAGGGGGCACTGCACACGGCTAAACAATCAACTTGTGTGTCGATGGGGTGCCCCCCTCCCCTGTATATAAAGGAGTGGACGAGGGGGAGGGCCGGCCCTCTCATGGCGCGCCCAAGGGGGGGAGTCCTACTCCCGGTGGGAGTAGGATTCCCCTTTTCCCTAGTTGGAGTAGGAGAAGGGTGAAGCAGGAGAGAGGGAGAAGGAAAGGGGGGCGCCGCCCCCCTTCCCTAGTCCAATTCGGACCCAAGGGGGAGGGGCGCCCGACTGATACGTCTCCAACGTATCTACAATTTTTGATTGTTCCATGCTATTATATTATCTATTTTGGATGTTTAATGGGCTTTAATATGCACTTTTATATTATTTTTGGGACTAACCTATTAACCGAAGGCCCAGTGCAAATTGCTGTTTTTTTGCCTATTTCAGTGTTTCATAGAAAAGGAATATCAAATGGAATGAAACCTTCGCGAGGATATTTTTTTGGAACAAACGCAATCCAGGAGACTTGGAGTGGAAGTCAAGGAAGCAACGAGGCGGACATGAGGTATGGCGGCAAGCCCAGGGGAGCCACCGACCTACTTCCTTCGCCTATATATACTCTTATACCCGGAAAACATCCAGGGGAGCCACGAAACCACTTTTCCACCACCGCAACCTTCTGTACCCGTGAGATCCCATTTGGGGACCTTTTCCGGCGATCTACCGGAGGGGGATTCGATCACGGAGGGCTTCTACACCAACACCATAGCATCTCTGATGATGTGTGAGTAGTTTCCCACAGACCTTCGGGTCCATAGTTATTAGCTAGATGGCTTCTTCTTCTCTCTCTTTGGTTCTCAATACGAAGTTTTCCTCGATGTTTTTGGATATCTATTCAGTGTAATACTTTTTCCGGTGTGTTTGCTGAGATCCGATGAATTGTGTGTTCATGATCAAGATTATCTATGAACAATATTTGATTCTTCTCTGAATTCTTATATGCATGATTTGATATCTTTGCAAGTGTCTTCGAATTATCAGTTTGGTTTGGCCTACTAGATTGATCTTTCTTGCAATGGGAGAAGTGCTTAGCTTTGGGTTCAATCTTGCGGTGTCCTTTCCCAGTGACTGTAGGGGCAGCAAGGCACGTATTGTATTGTTGCCATCGAGGATAAAAAGATGGGGTTTATTTCATATTGCTTGAGTTTATCCCTCTACATCATGTCATCTTGCCTGATGTGTTACTCTGTTCTTATGAACTTAATACTCTAGATGCATGATGGATAGCGATCGATGTGTGGATTAATAGTAGTAGATGCAGAATCGTTTCGGTCTAATGGACACGGACATGATGCCTATGTTTATGATCATGCTTAGATATTCTCATAACTATGTGCTTTTCTATCAATTGCTCGGCAGTAATTTGTTCACCCACCGTAATATATGCTATCTTGAGAGAAGCCACTAGTGAAACCTATGTCCCCGGGTCTACTTTACATCATATAGTTTCCGATCTACAATTCTAGTTTACTATTTATTTTGAAATCTTTACTTTCCAATCTATACAACAAAAATACCAAAAAATATTTATCTTATTATCTTTACCATATCTCACTTTTGCAAGTGGCCATGAAGGGATTGACAACCCATTTATCGTGCTGGTTGCAAGGTTCTTATTTGTTTGTGCGTGTAGTCTCCTACTGTATTGATACCTTGGTTCTCAAAAACTAAAGGAATACTTACGCTACTTTGCGGCATCACCCTTTCCTCTTCAAGGGAAAACCAACGCATGCTCAAGAGGTAGCAAGAAGGATTTCTGGCGCCATTGCCGGGGAGATGTACGCTCAAGTCAAGACATACCAAGTTCCCATCACAAACTCTTATCCCTCGCATTACATTATTCGCCATTTGCCTCTCGTTTTCCTCTCCCCAACTTCACCCTTGCCATTTTATTCGCCTCTTCTCCGTTCACTTCTCTTCGCTTGCCTCTTGTGTGTTTGTGTGTTAGATCGTTTATTCACGACTAGGGAAAACCCTAGTAGTAGCACGGGTTTTGAGGCTATTGATACTTCTCCAACGTATCTATAATTTTTGATTGCTCCATGCTATATTATCTACTATTTTGGACTATATTGGGCTTTATTTTCCACTTTTATATTATTTTTGGGACTAACCTATTAACCGGGGGCCCAGCGCAGAATTGATGTTTTTTGCCTATTTCAGTGTTTCGGAGAAACAAAATATCAAACGGAGTCCAAACGGAATGAAACCTTCGGAAACGTGATTTTCTCATCAGATAAGATCTAGGAGACTTGGACCCTCCGTCCAGAAAGCCACGAGGCGGTCACAAGGGTGGAGGGCGCACCCCCCTAGGGCGCGCACCCCTACCTCGTGGTCGCCTCGAAGCTCCACCGACGTACTTCTTCCTCCAATATATACCTACGTACCCCCAAATGATCGGGGACGGAGCCAAAAACCTAATTCCATCGCCGCAACTTTTTGTATCCACGAGATCCCATCTTAGGGCCTATTCCGGAGCTCCGCCGAAGGGGGCATCGATCACGGAGGGCTTCTACATCATCATCCAAGCCCCTCCGATGAAGTGTGAGTAGTTTACTTCAGACCTACGGGTCCATAGTTAGTAGCTAGATGGCTTCTTCTCTGTTTTTGGATCTCAATACAATGTTCTCCCCCTCTCTCGTGGAGATCTATTCGATGTAATCTTCTTTTTGCGGTGTGTTTGTTGAGACCGATGAATTGTGGGTTTATGATCAAGTCTATCTATGAATAATATTTGAATCTTCTCTGAATTCTTTTATGTATGATTGGTTATCTTTGCAAGTTTCTTCGAATTATCAGTTTGGTTTGGCCTACTAGATTGGTTTTTCTTGCCATGCGAGAAGTGCTTAGCTTTGGGTTCGATCTTGCGGTGTCCATTCCCAGTGACAGAAGGGGCAGCAAGGCACGTATTCTATCGTTGCCATCGAGGATAACAAGATGGGGTTTTTATCATATTGCATGAAACTATCCCTCTACATCATGTCATCTTGCTTAAGGCGTTACTCTGTTTTTAACTCAATACTCTAGATGCATGTTGGATAGCGGTCGATGAGTGGAGTAATAGTAGTAGATGCAGGCAGGAATCGGTCTAGTTGTCTCGAACCTGATGCCTATATGCATGATCATACCTAGATATTCTCATAACCATGCTCAATTCTGTCAATTGCTCAACAGTAATTTGTTCACCCACCGCAGAATACTTATGCTCTTGAGAGAAGCCACTAGTGAAACCTATGGCCCCCGGGTCTCTTTCTCATCATATCAATCTCCATAACTTTATTATTGCTTTGCTTTTACTTTGCTTTTACTTTTTACTTTGCATCTCTATACCAAAAATATTATTTATCATCTCTATCAGATCTCACTTTCGTAAGTGACCGTGAAGGGACTGACAAACCCTAAGCGCGTTGGTTGCATTGAGCTATTGTTTTTGTGTAGGTACGAGGGACTTGCGCGTAGCCTCCTACTGGATTGATATCTTGGTTCTCAAAAACTGAGGGGAATACTTACGCTACTTTGATGCATCATCCTCTCCTCTTCGGGGAAATCCAACGCAGTGCTCAAGAGGTAGCAAGAAGAATTTCTGGCGCCGTTGCCGGGGAGGTTCACGCAAGTCAAGATTTGACTCCCGACAACGAGCCATTTCTGGCGCTGTTGCCCGCGAGTCTGCGCAAAACTCAACATACCAAGTACCCATCACAATCCCTATCTCCCGCATTACATTATTTGCCATTTGCCTCTCGGTTTCCTCTCCCCCACTTCACCCTTGCCGTTTTATTCGCCCTCTCTCTCTCTACCCTCCCTCTCTATTTGCCTCATTTTGCCTGTTTGCTTTTTGTTTGCTCGTGTGTTGGATTGCTTGTTTGTCGCGATGGCCCAAGATAATACTAAATTGTGTGACTTCACAGTACCAACAATAATGATTTCCTTAGCACTCCGAGTGCTCCTCTTACCAATGTTGAATCTTGTGAAATTAATGCTGCTTTGCTGAATCTTGTCATGAAAGATCCATTTTCCAGCCTTCCTAGTGAAGATGCCGCTACCCACCTTAATAGCTTCGTTGATTTGTGTGACATGAAAAAGAAGAAAGATGTCGATAATGATATTGTTAAATTGAAGCTATTTCCTTTTTCGCTTAGAGATCGTGCTAAAACTTGGTTTTCATCTTTGCCTAAAAATAGTATTGATTCATGGAACAAGTGCAAAGATGCTTTTATCTCTAAGTATTTTCCTCCTACTAAGATCATCTCTCTTAGAAACGATATTATGAATTTTAAGCAACTTGATCATGAACATGTTGCACAAGCTTGGGAGATAATGAAATTAATGATACGTAATTGCCCTACTCATGGTTTGAATTTGGGGATGATTATACAAAATTTTTATGCCGGATTGAATTTTGCTTCTAGAAATCTTTTAGATTCGGCCGCGGGAGGCACTTTTATGGAAATCACTTTAGGAGATGCTACTAAACTCCTAGATAATATTATGGTTAATTATTCTCAATGGCACACTGAAAGATCCACTAATAAAAAGGTGCATGCGATAGAAGAAATTAATGTTTTGAGTGGAAAGATGGATGAACTTATTAAATTATTTTCTACTAAGAGTGTTTCTTCTGATCCTAATGATATGCCTTTGTCTACTTTGATTGAGAATAATAATGAATCTATGGATGTGAATTTTGTTGGTAGGAATAATTTTGGTAACAATGCATATAGAGGAAATTTCAATCCTAGGCCTTATCCTAGTAATCCCTCTAATAATTATGGTAATTCCTACAACAATTCTTATGGAAATTATAATAAGATGCCCTCTGATTTTTAATCTAATATTAAAGAATTTATTTCTTCGCAAAAGAATTTTAATGCTATGATTGAAGAAAAATTGCTTAAGATTGATGATTTGGCTAGGAACGTTGGTAGAATTTCTCTTGATGTTGATTCTTTAAAGCTTAGATCTATTACTCCTAAGCATGATATCAATGAGTCTCTCAAATCCATGAGAATTTCCATTGATGAGTGCAAGGAAAGAACCACTAGGACGCGTGCTATGAAAGATGCCTTTATTAAAGCGTGTTCTTCTAGTTCCTATGAAAATAATGATGAAGATCTAAAAGTTATTGATGTGTCCCCTATTAAATCTTTGTTTTGCAATATGAATCTTGATAATGATGGGACTGAATATGATCCACCTTTACCTAGAAGGCGTTCCAAAAATTTGGAGTTTTTAGATCTTGATGCTAAATTTGATAAAAGTGGGATTGAAGAGATCAAAACTCTAGATGTTAATGAACCTACTATTTTGGATTTCAAGGAATTTAATTATGATATATGCTCTTTGATAGATTGTATTTTCTTGTTGCAATCCATGCTAAATTCTCCTCATGCTTATAGTCAAAATAAAGCTTTTACCAAACATATCGTTGATGCTTTGATGCAATCTTATGAAGAAAAACTTGAGTTGAAAGTTTCTATCCCTAGAAAACTTTATGATGAGTGGGAACCTACTATAAAAATTAAAATTAAAGATTATGAGTTTTATGCTTTGTGTGATTTGGGTGCTATTGTCTCTACTATTCCCAAAACCTTGTGTGATTTGCTAGATTTCCGTGATTTTGATGATTGCTCTCTAAACTTGCATCTTGCGGATTCCACTATTAAGAAACATATGGGAAGAATTAATGATGTTCTTATTGTTGCAAATAGGAATTACGTGCCCATAGATTTTATCGTTCTTGATATAGATTGCAATCCTTCTTGCCCTATTAATCTCGGTAGACCTTTCCTTAGAACGGTTGGTGCAATTATTGATATGAAGGAAGGGAATATTAGATTTCAATTCACATTAAAAAAGGGCATGGAACACTTCCCTAGAAATAAAATAAAATTATCATATGAATCTATCATGAGAGCCACTTATGGATTGCCTACCAAAGATGGCAATACCTAGATCTATCCTTGCTTGTTATGCCTAGCTAGGGGTGTTAAATGATAGCGCTTGTTGGGTGGCAATCCAATTTTATTTTTATTCCTTGATTTTTGCTCCTGTTTAGTAATAAATAATTTATTTATCCTCTGTTTTGGTTGTGTTTTTTGTGTTTAATTAGTGTTTGTGCCAAGTAGAAGCGTTGGGAAGACTTGGGGAAGGTCTTGTTGAACTTCCTGTATAAAACAGAAACTTTAGCGCTCACGAAAACTGCTGTCATTTTTATTTTGAAAGTGCTATTTAGTTAATTATTTTTGCAGATGATTAATAGATAAATTCCTCACGTCCAGCAATGTATTTTAGAATTTTTGGGGTTCCAGATCTTGCGCTAGTTACAGATTACTACAGACTGTTCTGTTTTTGACAGATTCTGTTTTTTCGTGTGTTGTTTGCTTATTTTGATGAATCTATGGCTAGTAAAATAGTTTATAATCCATAGACAAGTTGGAATAAAGTATGTTTAACACCAATATAAATAAAGAATGAGTTCATTACAGTACCTTGAAGTGGTCTTTTGTTTTCTCTCGCTAACGGAGCTCACGAGATTTTCTACTTTAAGTTTTGTGTTGTGAAGTTTTCAAGTTTTGGGTAAAGATTTGATGGATTATGTTACAAGGAGTGGAAAGAGCCTAATCTTGGGGATGCCCATGGCACCCCCAAGATAATCTAAGGACACCTAAAAGCCAAAGCTTGGGGATGCCCCGGAAGGCATCCCCTCTTTCGTCTACTTCTATCGGTAACTTTACTTGGAGCCATATTTTTATTCACCACATGATATGTGTTTTGCTTGGAGCGTCTTTTATGATTTGAGTCTTTGCTTGTTAGTCTACCAAAATCATCCTTGTTTTACACACCTTTTGAAGAGCCATACATGATTTGGAATTTGATAGAATACTCTATGTGCTGCACTTATATCTTTTGAGCTTTATAGTTTTGCTCTAGTGCTTCACTTATATCTTTTGGAGCACGGTGGTGGATTTGTTTTATAGAAACTATTGATATCTCATGCTTCACTTAGATTATTTTGAGAGTCTTAATAGCATGGTAATTTGCTTAAAATCCTAATATGCTTTGTATGCAAGATTAATAATAAAACTTTCTTATGAGTGTGTTGAATACTAAGAAAAGTTTGATGCTTGATGATTGTTTTGAGATATGGAGGTAATAATATCGAAGTCATGCTATTTGAGTAGTTGTGAAATTGAGAAATACTTGTGTCGAAGTTTGCAAGTCCCGTAGCATGCACGTATGGTAAACGTTATGCAACAAATTTGAAACATGAGGTGTTATTTGATTGTCCTCCTTATGAGTGGCGGTCGGGGACGAGCGATGGTCTTTTCCTACCAATCTATCCCCCTGGGAGAATGCGTGTAGTGCCGAGGTTTTTGATGACTTGTAGATTTTTGCAATAAGTATGTGAGTTCTTTATGACTAATGTTGAGTCCATGGGTTATACGCACTCTCACCCTTCCATCCTTGCTAGCCTCTTCGGTACCGTGCATTAACCTTTCTCACATTGAGAGTTGGCGCAAACTTCGCTGGTGCATCCAAACCCCGTGATATGATACGCTCTTTCACACATAAACCTCCTTATATCTTCCTCAAAACAGCCACCATACCTACCTATTATGGCATTTCCATAGCCATTCCGAGATATATTGCCATGCAACTTTCCATCATTCCATTCATCATGACACATTCATCATTTTCATATTGCTTAGCATGATCATGTAGTTGACAGAGTATTTGTGGCAAAGCCACCGTTCATAATTCTTTCATACATGTCACTCTTGGTTCATTGCATATCCGGGTACACCGCCGGAGGCATTCATATAGAGTCATCTTTGTTCTAGTATCAAGTTGTAATCATTGAGTTGTAAATAAATAGAAGTGTGATGATCATCATTATTAGAGCATTGTCCCAAGTGAGGAATTAAAAAAGGCCATAGAAAAGAGATTGCCCAAAAAATGAGAGAAAAAGAGAGAAGGGACAATGTTACTATCCTTTTACCACACTTGTGCTTCAAAGTAGCACCATGATCTTCATAGTAGAGAGTATCTCATGTTATATCTTTCATATACTAGTGGGAATTTTTCATTATAGAACTTGGCTTGTATATTCCAACAATGGGCCTCCTCAAGTGCCCTAGGTCTTCGTGAGAAAGCAAGTTGGATGCACACCCACTAGTTTCTTTTGTTGAGCTTTCATACATTTATAGCTCTAGTGCATCCGATGCATGGCAATCCCTACTCCTTGCATTAACATCAATCGGTGGGCATCTCCATAGCCCATTGATTAGCCTCGTTGATGTGAGACTTTCTCTTTTTTTGTCTTCTCCACATAACCCCCCTCATTATATTCTATTCCACCCATAGTGCTATGTCCATGGCTCGCGCTCATATATTGCGTGAAATTTTATAGGTTTGACATTACTAAAGTATGAAACAATTGCTTGGCTTGTCATCGGGGGTGTGCATGATGAGAGCATTCTTGTGTGACGAAAATGAAACATGACTAAACTATATGATTTTGTAGGGATGAACTTTCTTTGGCCATGTTATTTTGAGAAGACATAATTGCTTAGTTAGTTTGCTTGAAGTATTATCATTTTTATGTCAGTATGAACTATTGTCTTGAATCTTTTGGATCTGAATATTCATACCACAATTAAGAAGAATTACATTAAAATTATGCCAAGTAGCACTCCGCATCAAAAATTCTCTTTTTATCATTTACCTACCCGAGGACGAGCAGGAATTAAGCTTGGGGATGCTTGATACGTATCCAACGTATCTATAATTTTTGATTGCTCCATGCTATATTATCTACTGTTTTGGACTATATTGGGCTTTATTTTCCAATTTTATATTATTTTTGGGACTAACCTATTAAACGGAGGCCCAGCCCAGAATTGCAGTTTTTTGCCTATTTCAGTGTTTCGGAGAAACTTAATATCAAACGGAGTCCAAACGGAATGAAACCTTCGGAAACGTGATTTTCTCATCAGATACGATCTAGGAGACTTGGACCCTCTGTCAAGAAAGCCACGAGGCGGTCACAAGGGTGGAGGGCGCCCCCTAGGGTGCGCCCCTGCCTCATGGGCCCCTCAAAGCTCCACCGACGTACTTCTTCCTCCTATATATACCTACGTACCACCAAACGATCGGGGACGGAGCCAAAAACCAAATTCCACCGCTGCAACTTTCTGTATCCACGAGATCCCATCTTGGGGCCGGTTCCGGAGCTCCGCCGGAGGAGGCATCGATCACGGAGGGCTTCTACATCATCATCCAAGCCCCTCCGATGAAGTGTGAGTAGTTTACTTCAGACCTACGGGTCCATAGTTAGTAGCTAGATGGCTTCTTCTCTCTTTTTGGATCTCAATACAATGTTCTCCCCCTCTCTCGTGGAGATCTATTCGATGTAATCTTCTTTTTGCGGTGTGTTTGTTGAGACCGATGAATTGTGGGTTTATGATCAAGTTTATGTATGAATAATATTTGAATCTTCTCTGAATTCTTTTATGTATGATTGGTTATCTTTTCAAGTCTCTTCGAATTATCAGTTTTGTTTGGCCTACTAGATTGGTTTTTCTTGCCATGGGAGAAGTGCTTAGCTTTGGGTTCGATCTTGCGGTGTCCATTCCCAGTGACAGAAGGGACAGCAAGGCATGTATTCTATTGTTGCCATTGACGATAACAAGATGGGGTTTTTATCATATTGCATGAAACTATCCCTCTACATCATGTCATCTTGCTTAAGGCGTTACTCTGTTTTTAACTTAATACTCTAGATGCATGCTGGATAGCGGTCGATGAGTGGAGTAATAGTAGTAGATGCAGGCATGAGTCGGTCTACTTGTCTCGAACGTGATGCCTATATACATGATCGTACCTAGATATTCTCCTAACTATGCTCAATTCTGTCAATTGCTCAATAGTAATTTGTTCACCCACCGCAGAATACTTAAGCTCTTGAGAGAAGCCACTAGTGAAACCTATGGCCCCCGGGTTTCTTTCTCATTATATCAATCTCCATCACTTTATTATTGCTTTGCTTTTACTTTTCTTTTACTTTTTTACTTTGCATCTCTATACCAAAAATATTATTTATCATCTCTATTAGATCTCACTTTCGTAAGTGACCGTGAAGGGATCGACAACCCCTAAGCGCGTTGGTTGCGTTGAGCTATTGTTTTTGTGTAGGTACGAGGGACTTGCGCGTAGCCTCCTACTGGATTGATACCTTAGTTCTCAAAAACTGAGGGAAATACTTACGCTACTTTGCTGCATCATCCTCTCCTCTTCGGGGAAATCCAACGCAGTGCTCAAGAGGTAGCAGCTATCAGCAGCGCGGTCAGCCGCGCTACTACTACGGCAATACAACTAACTTTTATTAGTAGTGCGGTCTGTACCCGCGCTACTAATACTGACTATAACAGCAGCGCTTTTCCAGAACGCGCTACTAATTGTTAGTTGTAGCACTTGCCTAGCCCCGTTCTAATGTTATATCTTTCATCACTTTCCCCCGCTTCCTACCCTGATTCAGTGTCAATAAACTACAATTTCCAGATACTAGGTAGTACTAGATATCAATTTCATAAAGCATTATGTGTATTGGGTAGTATTCCCTCCGTTCCAAATTACTCGTCGTGGTTTTAGTTCAAATTTGAACTAAAACCACGACGAGTAATTTGGAACGGAGGGAGTAGTAGATAACAATTTCATATATAGTCAACATGCATCCTCAAGCAGTACAAGGTGATATCGACAACGATCATCATATGTAGTTCTTGACATATCGACGACGATCATCATATGTAGTTCTAGATGATATAGCCAGACACACACATATGCAGTTCTAGATGATATCAATGATGATCATCATCCGCAAGACTGGGCGTTGGGTGTTCCTGATAGTAATTGGATGGCCTATCCAACACGAAAATTCTTGCCAACGAGGAATCTCTTCCACCCATCCGAGTTTAAGTGTGTGCGACCGTCCGTGTCCATGCGGTAAGTACAGGTGGTGATGGAGCCCGTTGCGGTAAGGCGTAGTCCAGCTGAGCCTGCTTCATCAGGCTCGATACCACAACTCACAGATAGGCTCTTTGGAAATTTCTGAATAAGAAAAACATATCAATTAATAAATAGCCTCAGACATACTTTTGCAAATATATTTCTATTAAGTATAGATTTCTACACTATCAAAAGACACAGTACTACACATTTGTACTAAGCATGAATTCTGCTGATAAGTATATATGGATTATCTACACTATTAATAGTTCCTTGGACTCTACACTAATAAGCATGTGATCGGACTCTACACTAAAGCATATCATCGACTAGATTCCACACAGCATATCATTGGACTCTACACTAAGCATATCATCGGTAATTTGCATTTGTAAGTACAACATACCATATTATGCCGATCGACCATGGTACTTGTCAGGTGGTTCACGAATGGCACCCCGACAAAGTCATCACATGGCGGAATTATGTCCCATAGGTTGCACACCTCCTCCTCGCTCAGCCTCATTCTTTGAGCTATGATGGCTTCATGAAGTGGGTCCTCATCATCTTCATCGAGTGGGTCCTCATTATATTCATCATCTTCATCATCTTCCACTAGGTTGATATAAATGACAGCCATCTTGGGTCTTTCTGCTCTGAAGGAGAAGCTGATCAACTCACGACCAGTAAGACGCATGCGGGCGAGGAAACGGCCCCATTCATCTCCTCCAATTTGCGACATATTGCGTCCTTTCTCGACCTCCATAGTGTACGCCCCCCAGGAGCCTCAAATTTCATAGTGTCTCCTGTTAGCTTGTTGAGTTTCAAACTCACATTGCATGGGACGATCTGTGTAAAAAAGCAAAATGACACAATGCAGTAATTCCAACACTAAAAATAAAATAGTTGTTACATTTCATATAATTTCATACCGCCGCATGACGAAAACTCGGCTGGAAGTAGATGCCGAACAACTTGCCAGTTGCAAGGCTGCTGGCGCACCTTTACTTGCACGGTTGACATGGTGGTGGTGGTGGTGGCGCCATTTTCCTAAAGCAATATGAGCAAAGGACTAACGATCCACTTAACAAGAAAGAAAAACAGTAGCATGTGATATTTTTGGTTCTTCTTTAGTTATATTTTCATAGTGAAACCCGATCCCAAAAAGTAAACAACAAGCTCTCAATTAACTTACTAACACCTTCTATAATAGAACCAATAGCTAGCAGGCAAATGCCAAATCATCCAACAAGACTCACACACAAAAAGTTCTTAATTAGCTTACTAACACCTTCTAGAATATCTCTAGATGAAGAGATTCTTCCACAAGAAGAAATTTGATGGACAATTATAATCCTAAAATCTAGTAACATATAAGAAGACAAGGTATGACCTACGAAAGCATTTCAGGGGCACCTATTGCCGAAAAAACTATTTGGCCCCTACCAAAGGTATAATCCTAAGATCTGTAATAAGTTATCTACCAAATCAAGGTACCACCTACCAAGACACATTTCATCTAATTTGGCCCCTATTGCCTAAGATAACTGATAAAAAAACAAGTGGAAAATTTAATTGGGATTAACTTAGCACTTGCAAACTAATTACTTGTACCACCTACCAAAGCATTTCAACTAAATTGGCACCTACATTTCGCAAAAAATAACTTATTACAGAATACAAAAGCATCTAGTTATCCATATGTAATTCGTAAGCCCTCGCTGCATCTAGGTTGGGCAGCCCACGGGGGGTGCTGACGAGGAGGGGGATGGCATGGTGACCTCGGTCAGGGGTGCTGACGAGGGGAAGGCCGGTGACTTTCCTACGAGAGGGGGCGACGATAGCGCCGGCGAGGGGATCGAGGGCGGTCGGCCAAAGGCGCCCGGCCAGAGCTCGTGCGCGGTGATAGAGTGGGCAGCGAGAGGGTGGAGGAGCAGCTAGCAGAGGGGCGGCGAGAGGGGGAGGAGCATTACCTGCGGTGGCTGTGGCGGTGGCGCGCGGTGGTGGAGGAGAAACCCTAACTGCAGCTGCCGGCGTCGGGCGGAGGGGGACGATTGAGAGATGAGCGTGCGGGGCGCCGGGGCTCGTGTTTTGTTTTGCTATAGCAGTAGCGCGGGTACAGAGAGCGCACTATTGCTAAGTTGAATATCAGTAGCGCTTATTCCTGAAAAAACGCTACGACTAAGGCTAAGCATGTAAAAACATCAAAAATATACATTGGTCATCATTGATTTTTTGGTGTAGAATCTAAATAGTCAACATAAATCCTCACCGTACCTGTATAGGAACAGGTGAAGATTAATATTGCAGCCACAAATCCTACACATACAGTACAATGAAGACCAAGTCCTCGAGACAGTTTGAGAAGTAACATATTTAAGGTGGTAAACACCTTGTTCGCTAGTAGTATGGGACTAAACTTAATTAGTTGCAAGAGGGGATGAGACTTAGCAGCAGCGAGTTTTAAAGAAAAACACTGCTACTAAGTACTTTAGCAGTAGCGCGTCCAGGAGAAGGGCGCTACTACTATATCTAGCCTGGAGGCAACACCGTGGCAATTGTAGTAGTAGCGTTCATTTCACCTAGAGTTCTACTACTACTAGGCTATTAGTAGTGCGGTCTTCTGAAGCTCGCTACTGCTAATTCGCAGTAGCGTTTGTTTTTAAACCTCGCTGCTGCTAAGATTCTGTGTATAAGGTTTTCCCTAGTAGTCTCCGACTGAGGCTATGGAAATGCCATAGTAGGTAGGTATGGTGGCTGTTTTGAGGAAGGTATCTGGTAGGTTTATGGTACCGGTGAAAGTTGTGCGGTACTAGAGAGGCTAGCAATGGTGGAAGGGTGAGAGTGCGTATAATCCATGGACTCAACACTAGTCATAAAGAACTCACATACTTATTGCAAAAATCTATTAGTTATCGAAAAAAGTACTACGCGCATGCTCCTAGGGGGATAGATTGGTAGGAAAAGACCATCGCTTGTCCCCGACCACCACTCATAAGGAAGACAATCAATAAATAAATCATGCTCTAACTTCATCACATAACGGTTCACCAAACGTGCATGCTACGGGAATCACAAACTTTAACACAAGTATCTCTCAAATTCACAACTACTCAACTAGCATGACTCTAATATCACCATCTTCATATCTCAAAACAATCATAAAGTATCAAACTCCTCATAGTATTGAATGCACTTTATATGAAAGTTTTTATTATACCCATCTTGGATGCCTATCATGTTAGGACTAATTTCATAACCAAAGAAAATTAACATGCTGTTCTAAAAGACTCTCAAAATAATATAAGTGAAGCACGAGAGATCAATAATTTCAATAAAATAAAACCACCACCGTGCTCTAGGAAGATATAAGTGAAGCACTAGAGCAACATTATCTAGCTCAAAATATATAAGTGAAGCACATAGAGTATTCTAATAAATCCTGATTCATGTGTGTCTCTCCAAAAGGGTGTGTACAGCAAGCATGATTGTGGTAAAATAAAAATCAAAGACTCAAATCATACAAGACGCCCCAAGCAAAACACATATCATGTGGTGAATAAAAATATAGCCTCAAGTAAAGTTACCGATAGACGAAGACGAAAGAGGGGATGCTTTCCGGGGCATCCCCAAGCTTAGGCTTTTGGTTGTACTTGAATTTTACCTTGGGGTGCCTTGGGCATCCCCAAGCTTAGGCTCTTGCCACTCCTTATTCCAAAATACATCAAATCTTTACCCAAAAACATGAAAACTTCACAACACAAAACTCAACAGAAAATCTCATGAGCTCCGTTAGTATAAGAAAACAAACCACCACTTTAAGCTACTGTAATGAACTAATTCTTTTTTAATATTGGTGGTAAACCTACTGTATTCCAACTTCTCTATGGTTCATACCCCCCGATACTAGCCATAGATTCATCAAAATAAGCAAACAACACACGAAAAACAGAATCTGTAAATAACAGAACAGTCTGTAGCAATCTGTAGGTTTCGAATACTTCTGTAACTTCAAAAATCCTGAGTAATTAGGACATCCTAAATAATTTTTATATTGATATAACACAGTTTGAATTGGTATTTTATCGCTCTCTGGTAAAAAAATGAAAATTATTCTTGCGAACGTATACTTTCTGTTTTTTTCAGCAAGATCAAATAGCAATCACCCAAGAACATCCTAAACACTTTACTTGGCACAAACACTAATTAAAACATAAAAGACACAATCATAACAGAGGATTGATGATTTATTTATTACTAAACAAGAACAAAAAGGAAGGAACGAAAATAAAATTGGGTTGCCTCCCAACAAGCGCTATCGTTTAGCGCCCCTAGCTAGGCATTGAAAATTTGAATGATGCTCACATGAAAGACAAGAATTGAAGCACAAAGAGAGCATCATGCAACACATGACAAACACATCTATGTCTAACATACTTCCTATGCATAGGCATCTTATATAGGCAAACAAATTATCATATCAAGCAAAAACTAGCATATGCAAGGAAGCGGAAAGAAACAATAGCAATCTCAACATAACAAGAGGTAATTTAGTAACATGAAAATTTCTACAACCATATTTTCCTCTCTCATAATAATTACATGTAGGATCATAAGCAAATTCAACAATATAGCTATCACCAAACATATTCTTAACAAGATCCACATGTATGCAAAGTTGACACTCTTCCAAAATAGTGGGATTAACATTAACTAAATCATGACCTCTCCAAACCCACTTTTATCTTCATAAGATTGAACATTCTCCAAATATGTGGGATCTAAAGTTGACACTCTTCCAAACCCACTTTCCATATTTCAATCATTATTATCAATCTTATATTCATCATGGGGCTTAAATAAATTTTCAAGATCATAAGAAGAATCACCCCAATCATGATCATCGGACCAAGTAGTGGACATAGAAAAACTAGCATCCCCAAGCTTAGGGTTTTGCATATTATTAGCACAATTGACATTCATAGAATTAATAATAACATCATGGCAATCATTCTTTTTATTCAAAGATCTATCGTGAATCACTTTATAAAGCACTTCATCACAATTTTCAGATTCATAGATTTCAAGCAAAACTCCATAAAGATAATCTAGTGCACTTAACTCACTAGCAATTGGTTCATCATAATTGCATATCTTAAAAAGATTAGCAAGAGGATGAGGATCCATAACAATAGAAATTTAGCAAGTGAAGATGCAAGCTAATATAATGCACATGGTAACGCGAGCAAAGAGAAGGACGAACGGAAGAGGGCGAATAAAACGGCAAAGGTGAAGTGGGGGAGAGGAAAACGAGAGGCAAATGGCAAATAATGTAATGCGACGGATAAGAGTTTGTGATGGGTACTTGGTATGTCTTGACTTGAGCGTAGATCTCCCCGGCAACGGCGCCAGAAATCCTTCTTGCTACCTCTTGAGCATGCGTTGGTTTTCCCTTGAAGAGGAAAGGGTGATGCAGCAAAGTAGCGTAAGTATTTCCCATAGTTTTTGAGAACCAAGGTATCAATCCAGTAGGAGAGTACATGCAAGTCGCCTAGTACCTGCACAAAGAAATAAGAACCTTGCAACCAGCGCGATAAAGGGGTTGTCAATCCCTTCACGACCACTTGCAAAAGTAAGATCTGATAAAGATAATAAGATAAATATTTTTGGTATTTTTGTTGTGTAGATTGGAAAATAAAGGTTGCAAAATAAACGCCGACAGAAATGGCTAGTTGACGGGAAAGAAATATGATGTAAAGTAGACCCGAGGGCCATAGGTTTCACTAGTGGCTTCTCTCAAGATAGCATATATTATGGTGGGTGAACAAATTACTGCCGAGCAATTGATAGAAAAGCGCATAGTTATGATGATATCTAGGCATGATCATGAACATAGGCATCACGTCCGTGTCAAGTAGACCGAAACGATTCTGCATCTACTACTATTAATCCACACATCGATCGCTATCCATCATGCATCTAGAGTATTAAGTTCATAAGAACAGAGTAACACATCAGGCAAGATGACATGATGTAGAGGGATAAACTCAAGCAATATGAAATAAACCCCATCTTTTTATCCTCGCTGGCAACAATACAATGCGTGCCTTGCTGCCCCTACTATCACTAGGAAAGGACACCGCAAGATTGAACCCAAAGCTAAGCACTTCTCCATTGCAAGAAAGATCAATCTAGTAGGCCAAATCAAACTGATAATTCGAAGAGACTTGCAAAGATATCAAATCATGCATATAAGAATTCAGAGAATAATCAAATAATGTTCATAGATAATCTTAATAATAAACCCACAATTCATCAGATCTCAGCAAACACACCGCAAAAAGAATTACATCGAATAGATCTCCAAGAACATCGAGGAGAACTTTGTATTGAGATCCACAGAAAGAGAAGAAGCCATCTAGCTAATAACTATGGACCTGAAGGTCTGTGGTAAACTACTCACACATCATCAGAGATGCTATGGTGTTGGTGTAGAAGCCCTCCATGATTGTATCCCCCTCCGGCAGATCACCGGAAAAGGTCCCCAGATGGGATCTCACGGGTACAGAAGGTTTCGGCGATGGAAAAGTGGTTTCATGGCTCCCTTGGATGTTTTCAGGGTATAAGAGTATATATAGGCGAAGGAAGTAGGTCGGTAGAGCTACGAGGGGCCCACGAGGGTGGGGGCGTGCCGCCTCGTTGCTTCCTTGACCTCCACTCCAAGTCTCTTGGATTGCGTTTTTCCAAAAAAGATCCTCGCGAAGGTTTCATTCCGTTTGGATCCCATTTGATATTCCTTTTCTGCAAAACACTGAAATAGGCAAAAAACAGCAATTGGCACTGGGCCTCCGATTAATAGGTTACTCCCAAAAATAATATAAAAGTGCATATTAAGGCCAATTAAACATCCGAAACTGATAATACAATAGCGTGGAACAATCAAAAATTATAGATACATTGGAGATATATCAGTGCTTTTTTATCAATTGCTCTCGCAGTAATTTGTTCACCCATCATAATATATGCTATCTTGAGAGAAGCCACTAGTGAAACCTATGGCCCCCGGGTCTTCTTTACATCATATAAGTTTCCGATCTATAATTCTAGTTAACTATTTATTTTGCAATCTTTACTTTCCAATCTATACAACAAAAATACCAAAAATATTTATCTTATTATCTTGATCAGATCTCAATTTTGCAAGTGGCCATGAAGGGATTGACAACCCCTTTATCACGTTGGTTGCAAGGTTCTTATTTGTTTGTGCGGGTACTAGGCGATTTGCGTGTAGTCTCCTACTGGATTGATACCTTGGTTCTCAAAAACTGAGGGAAATACTTACGCTACTTTGCTGCATCACCCTTTCCTCTTCAAGGGAAAAATAACACATGCTCAAGAGGTAGCAGCGGCCTGCCCTAGCCTCTCTCTCTCTCTCTCTCTCCACTAAGGCCCATTAAGGCCCAACAACTCTCTGGGGGGTTCCAGTAACCCCTCGATACTCCGGTAAATGCCCGAACTCACCCGGAACCATTCCAATGTCCAAACATAGCCTTCCAATATATCGATCTTTATGTCTCGACTATTTTGAGACTCCCCGTCATGTCCGTGATCATATCCGAGACTCCAAACTACCTTCGGTACATCAAAACACATAAACTCATAATACCGAATGTTAAGCGTGCGGGCCCTACGGGTTTGAGAACTATGTAGACATGACCGAGACTCACTTCCAGTCAATAACTAACAGCGGAACCTGGATGCTCATATTGGTTCCTACATATTCTACAAAGATCTTTATCGGTCAAACTGCGTAACAACATACGTTGTTCCCTTTGTCATCGATATGTTACTTGCCCGAGATTCGATCGTCGGTATCTCAATACCTAGTTCAATCTCGTTACCGGAAAGTCTCTTTACTCGTTCCATAATGCATCATCCCGCAACTAACTCAGTAGTCACACTGCTTGCAAGGCTTATAGTAATGTGCATTACCGAGAGGACCCAGAGTTACCTCTCCGACAATCTGAGTGACAAATCCTAATCTCGATCTATGCCAACTCAACAAACACCATCGTAGACACTTGTAGAGCATCTTTATAATCACGCAATTACGTTGTGATGTTTGATAGCACACGCAATCATGCAATTACGTTCCTCCGGTATTCGGGAGTTGCATAATCTCATAGTCATAGGAGCATGTGTAAGTTTGAAGAAAGTAATAGTAACAAACTAACGATCGTTGTGCTAAGCTAACGGATGGGTCAAGTCAATCACATCATTCTCTGATGATGTGTTCATGTTAATCAAATGACAACTCATGTCCATTGCTAGGATACTTAACCATCTATGATTAACGAGCTACTGAAGTAGAGGCTTACTAGTGACACTCAGTTTGTCTATGTATTCACACATGTACTAAGTTTCTAGTTAATACAATTGTAGCATGAATAATAAACATTTATCATGATATAAGGAAATGTAAATAACATCTATATTATAGCATCTAGGGCATATTTCCTTCAGTCTCCCACTTGCACTAGAGTCAATAATCTAGATTACATTGTAATGATTCTAACACCCATGGAGTCTTGGTGCTGAACATGTTTTGCTCGTGAGAGAAGCTTAATCAACGGCTCTGCAACATTCAGATCTGTATGTATCTTGCAAATCTCTATGTCTCCCTCCTTGACTTGATCGCGGATGGAATTAAAGCGTCTCTTGATGTGCTTGGTTCTCTTGTGAAATCTGGATTCCTTTGCCAAGGCAATTGCACCAGTATTGTCACAAAAAAATTCATTGGACCCGATGCACTAGGTATGAAACCTAGATCGGATATGAACTCCTTCTTCCAGACTCCTTCATTTGTTGCTTCCGAAGCAGCTATGTACTCTGCTTCACAAGTAGATCCCGCCATGACGCTCTGCTTGGAACTGCACCAACTGACAGCTCCACCATTCAATAAAAATACGTGTCCGGTTTGTGACTTAGAGTCATCCGGGTTAGTGTCAAAGCTCGCATCGACGTAACCGTTTAAGACGAGCTCTTTGTCACCTCCATAAACAAGAAAGATATCCTAAGTCCTTTTCAGGTATTTCAGGATGTTCTTGACTACTGCCAAGTGATCCACTCCTGGATTACTTTGGTACCTCCCTGCTAAACTAATAGCAATCCACACATCAAGTCTGGTACACAACATTGCATACATGATAGAACCTATGGCTGAAGCATAGGGAATGACTTTCATTTTCTCTCTATCTTCTGCATTTGTCGAGCATTGACTCTGACTCAATTTCACACCTTGTAACACAGGAAAGAACCCTTTCTTTGCTTGATACATTTTGAACTTCTTCAAAACTTTATCAAGGTATGTGCTTTGTGAAAGTCCAATTAAGTGTATTGATCTATCTCTACAGATTTTGAAGCATAATATATAAGCAGCTTCACCGAGGTCTTTCATTGAAAAATTCTTATTCAAGTATCCTTTTATGCTATTCAGAAAATCAGTATCATTTCCAGTCAACAATAGTTCGTAGGTTCGTCATGGTCAAGTAACATGACCTCCAGAACAGGATTACCGTACCACTCTGGTGTGGATATTACTCTGGTTGACCTACCAGGTTCGGTAGTAACTTTATCAGAAGTTTCATGATCATCATCATTAACTTCCTCACTTACCGGTGTAGGAATCATTGGAACTAATTTATGTGATGAACTACTTTCCAATAAGGGAGTAGGTACAATTACCACGTCAAGTTCTACTTTCCTCCCACTCACTTCTTTCGAGAGAAACTCCTTCTCTAGAAAGGATCCATTCTTAGCAACGAATATCTTGCCTTTGGATCTGTGATAGAAGGTGTACCCAACAGTCTCCTTTGGGTATCCTATGAAGACACATTTCTCCGATTTGGGTTCGAGCTTATCCGGTTGAAGCCTTTTAACATAAGCATCACAGCCCCAAACTTTAAGAAAGGACAACTTGGGTTTCTTGCCAAACCACAGTTCATAAGGTGTCGTCTCAACGGATTTCGATGGTGTCCCATTTAACGTGAATGCAGCCATCTCTAAAGCATAACCCCAAAACGATAGCGGTAAATCTATAAGAGACATCATAGATCGCACCATATCTAAAAGAGTGCGGTTATGACATTCGGACACACCATTACACTATGTTGTTCCAGGTGGCGTGAGTTGCAGAACTATTCCACATTGTTTCAAATGAAAACCAAACTCATAACTCAAATATTCACCTCCATGATCAGATCGTAGAAACTTAATTTTCTTGTTATGATGATTTTCCACTTCACTCTGAAATTCTTTGAACTTTTCAAATGTTTCAGACTTATGTTTCATCAAGTAGATATACCCATATTTGCTCAAATCATCAGTGAAGGTCAGAAAATAACGATACCCGCCACGAGCATCAACACTCATCGGACGCATACATCAGTATGCATACATCACTATGGAAATAATACATATTGATGTATGCGGTCCGATGAGTGTTGAGGCTCACGGTGGGTGTTGTTATTTTCTGACCTTCACAGATGATTTGAGCAGATATAGGTATATCTACTTAATGAAATATAAGTCTGAAACATTTGAAAAGTTCAAAGAATTTCATAGTGAAGTGGAAAATCATCGTAACAAGAAAATAAAGTTTCTATGATCTGATCGCGGACGCGAATATTTGAGTTACGAGTTTGGTCTTCATTTGAAACAATGTGGAATAGTTTTGCAACTCACGCCACCTAGAACACCACAGCGTAATGGTATGTCTGAACGTCATAACCATACTTTATTAGATATGGTGCGAACTATGATGTCTCTTACTGATTGACCACTATCGTTTTGGGGTTATGCTTTAGAGACGGCTGCATTCACGTTAAATATGGCACCATTTAAATCCGTTGAGACGGCACCATATGAACTGTGGTTTGGCAAGAAACCTAAGCTGTCATTTCTTAAAGTTTGGGGCTGCGATGCTTATGTGAAAAAGCTTCAACCTGATAAGCTTGAACCCAAATCGGAGAAATGTGTCTTCATAGGATACCCAAAAGAAACTGTTGGGTACACCTTCTATCACAGATCCGAAGGCAAGATATTCGTTGCTAAAAATAGATCCTTTCTAGAGAAGGAGTTTCTCTCAAAAGAATTCAGTGGGAGGAAAGTAGAACTAGATGAGATAGTTGTACCTTCCCTCGAATTGGAAAATGGTTCATCACATAAATCAGTTCCAGTGATGCCTACACCAATTAGTGAGGAAGTTAATGATGATGATCATGAAACTTCAGATCAAGTTACTAGCGAACCTCGTAGGTCAACCAGAGTACGGTTCGCACCAGAGTGGTACAGTAATCCTGTTTTGGAAGTCATGTTACTAGACCATGACGAACCTATGAACTATGAGGAAGCGATGATGAGCCCAGATTCCGCGAAATGGCTTGAGGCCATGAAATCTGAGATGGGATCCATGTATGAGAACAAAGTGTGGACTTTGGTTGACTTGCCCAATGATCGGCAAGCCATAGAGAATAAATGGATCTTCAAGAAGAAGACTGACGCTGACGGTAATATTACTGTCTACAAAGCTCGACTTGTTGTGAAAGGTTTTCGACAAGTTCAAGGAGTTGACTACAATAAGACCTTCTCACCCGTAGCGATGCTTAAGTATGTCCGAATCATGTTAGCTATTCCCGCATTTTATGATTATGAAATTTAGCAAATGGATGGCAAAACTGCATTCCTTAATGGATTTATTAAAGAAGAGTTGTATATGATGCTACCAGAAGGTTTGGTCGATCCTAAAGGCGCTAACAAAGTGTGCAAGCTCCTACGATCCATTTATGGACTGGTGCAAGCCTCTCGGAGTTGGAATATACAATTTGGTAATGTGATCAAAGCATATGGTTTTATACAAACTTTTGGAGAAGCCTGTATTTATAAGAAAGTGAGTGGGAGCTATGTAGCATTTCTAATATTATATGTGGATGACATATCGTTGATTGGAAATAATACAAAATTTCTGGATAACTTAAAAGGATACATGAATAAGAATTTTTCAATGAAAGACCTCGGTGAAGCTGCTTATATATTGGGTATCAAGATCTATAGAGATATATCAAGACGCTTAATTGGACTTTCACAGAGCACATACCTTGATAAAGTTTTGAAGATGTTCAAAATGGATCAGTCAAAGAAAGGTTCTTGTCTGTGTTAGAAGGTGTGAACTTGAGTCAGACTCAATACCCGACCACTGTGGTAGATAGAGAGAAAATGAAAGTCATTCCCTATGCCTCAGCCATAGGTTTTATCATGTATGCGATGTTGTGTACCAGACCTGATGTGTGCCTTGCTATAAGTTTAGCAGGGAGGTACCAAAGTAATCCAGGAGTCAGTCACTGCACAATGGTCAAGAACATCCTGAAATACCTAAAAAGGACTAAGGATATGTTTCTCGTTTATGGAGGTGACAAAGAGCTTGTCATAAATGGTTACGTCGATGCAAGCTTTGACACTGATCCGGATGACTCTAAGTCGCAAACCGGATACGTATTTATATTGAATGGTGGAGCTGTCAGTTGGTGCAGTTCGAAGCAGAGCGTCGTAGCGGGATCTACGTGTTAAGCGGAGTACATAGCTGCTTCGCAAGCAGCAAATGAAGGAGTCTCGATGAAGGAGTTCATACCCGATCTAGGTGTAATACCTAGTACATCAGGTCCAATGAAAATATTTTGTTACAATACTAGAGCAATTTACTTAGCGAAGGAATCCAGATTTCACAAGAGAACCAAACACATCAAGGGACGCTTCAACTCCATCCACGGTCAAGTCATGGAGGGAGACATAGAGATTTGCAAAATACATAGAGATCTGAATGTTGCAGACCCATTGACTGATATGTCTCCATCGTATCTACTTTTCCAAACACTTTTGCCCTTGTTTTTGACTCTAACTTGCAAGATTTGAATGGAACTAACCCGGACTGACGATGTTTTCAGCAGAATTGCCATGGTGTTATTTTTGTGCAGAAATAAAAGTTCTCGGATTGAACCGAAAATCAACAAAGATTATTTTTGGAATATATAAAAAATACTAGCGAAAAGATACATGTCAGGGGGCCCACACCTTATCCACGAGGGTGGGGGGCGCGCCCCCCGCCTCGTGGGCCCCCTGACGCTCCACCGACCTCAACTCCAACTCCATATATTCGTGTTCGGGGAGAAAAAAATCAGAGAGAAGGATCCATCGCGTTTTATGATACGGAGCCGCCGCCAAGCCCTAAACTCTCTCGGGAGAGCTGATCTGGAGTCCGTTCGGGGCTCCGGAGAGGGGAATACGTTGCCATCATCATCATCAACCTTCCTCCATCACCAATTTCATGATGCTCACCGCCGTGCATGAGTAATTCCATCGTAGGCTTGCTGGATGGTGATGTGTTGGATGAGATTTATCATGTAATCGAGTTAGTTTTGTTAGGATTTGATCCCTAGTATCCACTATGTTCTGAGATCGATGTTGCTATGACTTTGCTATGCTTAATGCTTGTCACTAGGGCCCGAGTGCCATGATTTCAGATCTAAACCTATTATGTTTTCATGAATATATGTGAGTTCTTGATCCTATCTTGCAAGTCTATAGTCACCTATTATATGTTATGATCCATTAACCACGAAGTGACAATAATCGGGACCATTACCGGTGATGACCGTAGTTTGAGGAGTTCATGTATTCACTATGTGTTAATGCTTTGGTCTGGTACTCTATTAAAAGGACGCCTTAATATCCCTTAGTTTCCAATAGGACCTCGCTGCCACGGTGTGACGCCCCCGATTTAATCATACACTAATCATACACGCAAACATGTACGATCAAGATCAGGGACTCACGGGAAGATATCACAACACAACTCTACAAGTAAAATAAGTCATACAAGCATCATATTACAAGCCAGGGGCCTCGAGGGCTCGAATACAAGAGCTCGATCATAGACGAGTTAGCGGAAGCAACAATATCTGAGTACAGACATAAGTTAAACAAGTTTGCCTTAAGAAGGCTAGCACAAACTGGGGTACAGATCGAAAGAGGCGCAGGCCTCCTGCCTGGGATCCTCCTAAACTACGCCTGGTCGTCGTCAGCGGGCATCACGTAGTAGTAGGCACCTCCGGTGTAGTAGGAGTCGTCATCGACGGTGGCGTCTGGATCCTGGGCTCCAACATCTGGTTGCGACAACCAGGTAGAAGGGATAGGGAAAAAGTGGGAGAAAGCAACCGTGAGTACTCATCCAAAGTACTCGCAAGCAAGGAGCTAAACTACATATGCATGGGTAAATGTGAAACGGGCCATATCGGTGGACTGAACTGCAGAAAGCCAGGATAGGAGGGGGGGTAGCTAATCCTGTCAAAGACTACGCTTCTGGCAGCCTCCGCCTTGCAGCAAGTAGAAGAGAGTAGAATGAAGACCTCCAAGTAGCATCGTATAGCATAATCCTAACCGATGATCCTCTCCTCGTCGCCCTGTGAGAGAGCGATCACCGGTTGTATCTGGCACTTGGAAGGGTGTGTTTTATTAAGTATCCGGTTCTGGTTGTCATAAGGTCAAGGTACAACTCCAAATCGTCCTGTTACCGAAGATCACGGCTATTCGAATAGATTAACTTCCCTGCAGGGGTGCACCACATACCCCAACACGCTCGATCCCATTTGGCCGGACACACTTTCCTGGGTCATGCCCGGCCTCGGAAGATCAACACGTCGCAGCCCCACCTAGACACAACAGAGAGGTCAGCACGCCGGTCTAAACCTAAGCGCACAGGGGTCTGGGCCCATCGCCCTTAGCACACCTGCACGTTGCGAACGCGGCCGGAAGCAGAACTAGCCGCCTTAATACAAGAGCAGGCTTACGTTCCAATCCGGCGCGCGCCCCTCAGTCGCGGACGTCACGAAGGCTTCGGCTGATACCACGACGCCGGGATACCCATAACTACTCCCACGTAGATGGTTAGTGCGTATAGACCAAATGGCCAAACTCAGATCAAATACCCAGATCTCGTTAAGCGTGTTAAGTATCCGCGAACGCCGACCAGGGCTAGGCCCACCTCTCTCCTAGGTGGTCTGAACCTGCCCTGTCGCTCCGCCTCAAAGATCCACTCGCGGGTGCTCCTACGAGCCGACCCGTCTTTAATCACCACATGTATCATGTATAAAGTATATAGTATGTACCCGTGATCACCTCCCGAGTGATCACGGCCCGATAGTATAGCATGGCAGACGGACAAGAATGTAGGGCCACTGATGATAAACTAGCATCCTATACTAAGCATTAGGATTGCAGGTAAAGGTAACAACAGTAGTAGCAAGGATAGGCTATGCATCAGGATAGGATTAACGGGAAGCAGTAACATGCTACACTACTCTAATGCAAGCAGTATAGAGAAGAGTAGGCGATATCTGGTGATCAAAGGGGGGGCTTGCCTGGTTGCTCTGGCAAGAGAGAGGGGTCGTCAACTCTGTAGTCGTACTGGGTAGCAGTGGCGTCGGTCTCGGTGTCTAGCGAGAGAAGAGGGGGAAGAAACAATAAATATAATGCAAGCAAAAGCATGATGATGCATGACATGACAAGTAACGGCGTTAGAGGTGCCCTAACGCGGTAGTAGGTGATACCGGTGAAGGGGGATGACATCCGGGAAAGTATCCCCGGTGTTTCGCGTTTTCGAGCAGAGGAGCCGGAGGGGGAAGTTGCGTGTTCACTATGCTAGGGATGTGTGACGAACGAACGGGCCGCGTATCTGAGTTCGTCTCGTCGTTTTGAGCAACTTTCATGTACAAAGTTTTTCCATCCGAGCTACGGTTTATTTTATATTAATTTTAAAAGATTAAAATCATTTTTAGCATTTATTTAATTATTTTAATCCAACATTATCCAGAATAGTGTACGCTGACGTCAGCAGTCAACAAAGGCGTTGACTGGTCAACTGACATGTTGGTCCCGCTCGTCATGGACTGTTTAGTCTAATTAGGATTAACTAATCTAATTACTGTTTAATTAAACTAACTAGTTAATTAGATTAATTAAATAGGATTAATTAACTTAATTAATTTAGTTAATTAATTAATTAATTAATTAAGTTTATTTTTAGTTATTATTTATTTTCTATTATTCCTTTTTAAAACCCTTTTTTTGGAAACGTTCTCTGGGCAGTGGCCCACTTGTCATAGGCCCAAGGCCTAATGGGTTCGGGCGCGGGGCGCAGCCCGAGCGGGCGCACGGGCGTTATCGGGTGCGGGCGCCGCGCACCCGCACGGAGGCGACGGAGGGCGTCGGCGGGGTCGTGCCCACGATGCGTCCAGGGGAGGGCGTGTGGGCGTGCGGGGAGGGGAACCACGGCAGCGGCTCGTCGGAGTTGCATTCCGGTGACCACTTGGTCACCCACGAGAATCAGAAGAACGAGCGCGTTGGCGCGCATCGAGTTGGGCTAGTGGTTGGTGCTGGAGGTGGCCGAAAACAAGGCCGGTGACGAGGTTCGGCGGCGGCGGGCGTGCAGCAGCAAGGGGGGGTGGGGACCGTCCATGGCCGGGCTCGGTCAGAGGGGCCGTGGGCGTGAGCGCCTGCTGTCGGCCACGGTCGGGCGTGGCCAAGCGCGGTCCAGGGCGTGCGGGAGCTCGACGGTGGTCCCGTGCGGAGGCAGGTGGCCGCGGGCGGCTCCGGGGTGGGGTCGGGCGTATGCACGATGCGGCGAGCGCAGCGGTCGATGGCAGCGGGCGGGAGTCGCGGTGCGCGGCAGCGTGCGCGTGTGGAACGGCGCGGCGAGCGCAGGACGAGGACGCGAGGCATGCGTGCGTGCGCGTGGAAGACAGGGGAGGAGATGGGGAAGCTCACGGGGTGGAGTAAGGACGGGGCAACGTGCTCGGTGGAGGTTGGGGAGGCCGACGGGGACGAGTGGCGGAGAGGAGTAGTCCGGTGGGGAAGGGGAAGCAGGCCGGCGAGGGAGAAGGGTGAGGGGATCGGGATTCCCCGATCCAGATCCAGCGGGGGCGGAGGAGTGGTGCGAGTGGGGGGGTTGGGTAAGTTAGGGTTTGGGTTCGTGGGGGGATAAGGAGAAGTGGGGGAGGCCGGTTGGGCCTGCGGCCGAAAGGGCCGGCCTGCTGGGCCGAAGCCCAGTGGGGCCTTTCTCTCCTTCCATTTTTTTGTTTGTTTTCTGTTTTCTTTTATTGTTTCTTTTATGTTTAAATCATTTTAAACCATTTAGTCATTTTATAAAAATGTGTTTGTTGTACCATAATTACCCTTGTAATATTAGTCACACACCGAACATTTTTGTTTAATATTTTGAAAACTTTTGTCGTTTGACTTATTTAGGATTTAAATTTGAAACGGTTTCGAATTAACACAAGGTTAATTACAGTGACAGAGGTGACGTTTCACCATTAATGTAAGATCACTGTAGCGTGATTATCCGGGCGTTACAAATCTCCTCCACTACATGAAATCTCGTCCCGAGATTTAGGAGGTAGAAGGAAACAGTGCGGGGTATTCATCACGCAGGCGGTCCTCGCGTTCCCAGGTGGCTTCGTCTTCAGAGTGATTCGACCACTGGACCTTGAGGAACTTGATCGCCTTTTGACGTGTGCGGCGTTCAGCTTGGTCGAGAATGCGGACCGGATGCTCTTTATAGGAGAGGTCCTGTTGCAACTCAAGCATCTCATGATCCACTGCTCGGACTGGGTCCTTGAAGCAGCGTCGGAGTTGTGACACGTGGAACACATCGTGAACCTGAGAAAGGTTCGGCGGAAGCTCCAGTTGATATGCCACCTTTCCACGCCTTTCGAGAATAGTGAAAGGACCAATATAGCTGGGAGCTAGCTTTCCTTTGATCCCGAAGCGGTGTGCACCCTTCATTGGTGTAACTCGAAGATAAGCCTTTTCGCCAGGTTGATAGATCATGTCTTGGTGATGACGGTCATACTGACTTTTCTGACGTGACTGAGCAGTCTTGAGATTCTCGCGAATAATGCGAACTTGTTCTTCGGCCTATTGGATAATATCCGGACCGAAGAGTGGACGTTCCCCAGTTTTTGACCAGTTCAGAGGGGTTCGACACTTTCGTCCATATAGCACTTCGAAGGGGGACATCTTTAGACTAGCTTGATAGCTATTATTATAAGAGAACTCGGCATATGGAAGAGATTCCTCCCATTTCTTGCCGAATGATATTACACAAGCTCGAAGCATGTCTTCGAGAACTTGATTGACATGCTCAACCTGTTCTTGCGACTGAGGATGAAACGCAGTACTGAACGACAGATGAGTTCCCATAGCTTCTTGGAAACTCGCCCAAAACCTTGAAGTGAATAAACTGCCACGGTCTGAACTGATAACCAGTGGGATACCATGAAGTGAAACAATTCTGGCCATGTAGAGAGTAGCAAGCTGACTAGCAGTGATTATCTCTTTGACCGCCAGAAAATGGGCAACTTTGGAAAGCCGGTCAATGACGACAAGAATAGCATCATTACCTTTCAGAGATTTGGGAAATCCAGTGACGAAGTCCATTTCAACATGGTCCCATTTCCATTCAGGAATAGAGATAGGTTGCAGAGTTCCGGCAGGCCTTTGATGCTCTGCTTTGATTCGGCGTCAAACGTCACACTCAGCAACATAACGAGCAATGTCCTGCTTCATATTAGACCACCAGAATCTTTGACGAATATCCTGGTACATCTTCGTACTACCAGGATGGATGGACAGAGGCGTATCATGAGCTTCTTGCATAACCCTTTTAGTCTTATCCAGGTTTTTCTTCGAACATGGTACCACTAGGCGGCCTTTGAAATACAAGGCGCCATCGTCAGCAACAGTGAAGAATGAGGGCTTTCTTTTTTTGAGGTCGCGCTTAATCTTGAGGACTTCATCGTCACATTTCTGTATCCATTTGATGGTGTCCACAAGGTCTGGTTTCGCAACCAGGGTATCGAGAGAACCCTTGGAAACAACATGGAGGTTCCGTTTGGGGAAACCTTCGGGAGGGGGAGCGAGTGATCTCGGAGGAACAATATGGAGGTTCAGCCTTCTAAATTCTTCGGCAAGCGAGGGCTGAACTTTGTGGACCTAGAGGTGGTTGCAGTAAGACTTGCGGCTCAAGGCATTAGCCATTACATTAGCCTTGCCGGGGGTATAGGATATACCCACGTCAAAGTCTGCAATAGTCTCCATCTATCTTTGCTGGCGTAGGTTCAAATCTGGCTGAGTAAACAGATACTTCAGACTTTGATGGTCGGTGAAGATCTCGCAACGATTACCGAGAAGGTAATGTCGCCACTGCTTCAGTGCATGAATGACAGCAGCAAGCTCGAGGTCGTGAACTGGGTAGTTTTCTTTGTGAGGGCGCAATTGACGAGAGGCATAAGCAATCACTCTGCGCTCTTGCATTAGGACACAGCCTAATCCTTGACGGGAAGCGTCGCAGTAAATGACGAAGTCCTTCTTAGTATCAGGTGGAGCAAGTACGGGGGCAGAAGTCAACTTGTCTTTGAGCGCCTGGAAACTTTCCTGACACTTGTCTGTCCATTCGAACTTGACACCCTTATGCAACAAATTAGTCAGAGGCCTGGCAATCTTGGAGAAGTTCTCGACGAATCGACGGCAATAGCTGGCGAGGCCGAGAAAACTTCGGAATTGCTTCACATTCTTCGGAGGACTCCAATCGAGAATAGCCTGAACTCGTTCAGGGTTGACGGCAATACCATCCTTGGAGATGACATGCCCGAGATAGGTTACTTCGGGGAGCCAGAATTCACACTTGGAATACTTAGCATACAGCTGATGTTCTTGAAGCTTCTCCAGCACAAGACGCAAATGTCCAGCATGTTCTTCCTCGTTCTTGGAAAATACAAGGATATCGTCCACATAAACCACGACGAACTTGTCGAGGTAATCCATGAAATGAGAGAAGGTGGCGGGAGCATTCGTTAAGCTGAGTGACATGACGGTGTATTCGTATGACCCATACAGAGTCACGAAGGCGGTTTTTGGGATGTCCTCCTCACGAACACGGATCTGGTGGTAACCCAACCTCAAGTCGAGTTTGGAGAACACTGATGAGCCAGCCAGTTGATCATAAAGGTCATTGATCCGAGGGAGAGGATATTTATTCTGAATGGTAGCTTGGTTTATAGGACGGTAGTCTTGGACTAATTGGTTTGTCCCATCCTTTTTCTTAACAAAGAGAGAAGGTGCTCCCCAAGGAGAGCAACTTGGACGAATGAAACCTTTGACAAGAGATTTGTCGATTTCCTCCTTAAGCTCAATGAGTTCATGCGGCGGCATCTTGTAGGGTCGTTTAGCTATAGGGGTAGTGCCGGGTTTCAAGTCGATGATGAATTCGACAGCTCTAGCAGGAGGAATCCCTGGAAGTTCTTCTGGGAAGACGTCTTGGAATTCATGAACGACGGGAATGTTTTCAATGCCCTCGAGTGGTGCAGCTTTCAACGCATTCAAGGCATAAAGACGTGCCTCGGCGTTCTGAACTAGATGAGCTTGGTAAGCAATTATTTCATCAGAAGGGTGTAGCAGATGGACGACCTTAGTGGCGCAAACTATAGAAGCAGTATGCGCTTTCAACCAATCCATTCCGAGAATGAGGTCGATGCTACAGGACTTTAGTATGATGGGGGAGGCAAGGAATTCCAGTCCTTCAATTTCAACGGGAACGTTGTGACTAACCATAGAGGTTTGACACTGGCCCGCAGGAGTGTGTACCACAATCGCAGTGTTCATCTCTTCGTATTTAATGCCATGCATGAATGCAAACTCAGCTGATATGAATGAATGTGATGCTCCTGTATCAAATAAAACAGATGCTGGTACTGAATTTACGAGGAGTGTACCCATCACGGTAGCAGGCTGGTCTAGAACTTCATTGAGATCAACATGGTTGGCATGAACACGACCATAAGTCTTGTCACTGTTGTTGCGAGGCTGGTTGCTTCCACGGCCAGATGCTGTGAGGGCCAGTTGATTCTGGTTCTGATTGCAATCCCTAGCACGGTGACCTGGCTGACCACACTTGTAGCAGAGACCATTATTGGGAGTGGGAACAGGAGCTTGTGGTGGTGGAGCTGGAAGTCTTGGCTGCCTAGTTGGAGGAGCAGGCAGACGAGGTGCAGCATAGGTCTGCCTTGGGGCAGGTGCATCCGGCTGGTACAAGCTATTGGGAATCCATATCTTGCGCTTCTGCGAGGACGGGCCCGAAGATGAGCCCGTGTCACGGTTGCGCCTGTGAGAGCTCTGGTATTCCTGCAGACCAGTTTCGACATTGATGGCTTTGTCACCAGAGTGGTGAAATCAGCAAAGTCATGCACTAGAAGTGCGAGCTTGATGTCAGCTTGAAGGCCATCCCGGAACTTCTCCTGTCTGCGTGCATCAGTTGCAATGTCTTCTTCAGCATAGCGGGACAAGTCAAGAAACTCCCGCTGGTAAGCTTCCACAGTTTTGTTGCCTTGGGTGAGGTTGCGGAACTCACGCTTCTTCCGGTCCATGACTCCCTAAGGAATGAAGCGAGCACGGAAGGCAGCTTGGAAGTCTGGCCAGGTGATGATTGTTCCAGCTGGCAGAGTACGCCTGTGGCTGTCCCACCATTGAGCTGCGGGTCCCTTCAGGAAGAAGGAAGCAAAGGTGACATAGCTGGCAGGGGCTACATCAGCAGACTCCATCTCATAGGTGATGTCACGGAGCCAGTCATCAGCATCCAGAGGCTGAGTTGAGCTGCGGTACACAGTTGGGTTCAGGCGCATGAAATCCTGCAGAGTTACTGGGGTTGGCTGCTGGTTCATATTGGGGCGAGGAAACTGAGCCATCATATTCTCCATGAACTGGCGATTCATCTCAAGCTGTTGGATCATACCAGCCATGTACTCAGGTGGTGGTGGGGCGTTGCCACCACGACCACGACCACCTGGTCTAAACATCCTGCTAATATTTAACAGGGGTAGTTCAGCATTGAGAAATTTGCAAAAAACAAGAGTCATTCATGATGAAACATGCACAACGAAAGCAGCACGATAGATACTACATAGTAGTCGGCATATCTTACAAAAGAGATCATGCATAGAGTTCGTTACACAATGTTCAGTACATAGGCTAAGACATCATAGGCGGCACACAGGCTCGCGGCGAATGCATCTAACACTAATAAGCAAGTCTACGTCAGTCCCATGCGGTACTGCGGAGGTAGGTGTAGCCCGACAGCTGGTAGTGACGCGAAGGGAAGACCTCCACGCGAGTAGCCTGGGGTCCGCGGATACTCTGGTGCGGAACCCGATGCGCAGGTGGCAGGAGAGGACCCAATGCAGGAGAGTAGCCTCCCACATCTGGCCAGCCGACGCCCTGGGGCATCACGGTCCGGCCAGGGTAGATCACAGAACGCGACAGATCACCAGAGCGGACAGAGGGGTGCAACAGCGTCAGAGCACGATACAGGTGCTGACGGGTGGTGTACAACTCGTGGCGAAGAGCTCGGTTAGCATGTAGAACCAGGTTCTGATGGTAGAATGGCTCTCGGGTGACAGTGGAGTAGGCAGTAGTGCAGTAACCCTCCGCACCAACATCGGATGCGATAGCAATGTGCCTGAAGGGGGAGGTGTCCAACTCCTGATACTCTCCACGAAGACGTGTCAGAGCAGCATAAGCAGCATCGTGGACCGCCATATCAATAGTCACTCCAACTCCATGAGTAGTGTGCAGCACGGTAGTGGAGTCATACTCTCGAGAGTAGAGGTGGACGATGGCACGGTACTGCTCCTGGTTGAAGTCCTGGTACTCCTCATAGACGGTGTATTCAGGGTGCCAGCGATAACCCAGATAGGTCATCATCTCAACCAACACAGCAGGTGATCCTGAGGCACCAATGGCCGTCGTGTGGCGCACGACCTGCCTCGTGGGTTCCATCTGAAAAGAAAGATGTTTTCATAGGAGTCAAATAACAGTGTGGATAATGTTCAAGTACTACTCTAAAGAATAACTAGGGCTTATCCAACTTTGGGGTGAATGTTGTAACGGGATCCTAGTGTCAGAGTTAGTAAATTCGTTTAACCCGAGTAGAAGAGAGTTCAGAGTCCCAGAGTAAAGGTCGAGGAGTAAAAGATCCTAGTACCACCCGATGGCGACGTGGGCCGTAAGGCACACAGCCAAGTTAGTAAAAGTTTTTGCAATGCATAGACTCGACTTCGGCCAAGGAGTGTGGAAGGGGGGTTCCTACAGGCAGTCGGCTCTGATACCAACTTGTGACGCCCCCGATTTAATCGTACACTAATCATACACGCAAACGTGTACGATCAAGATCAGGGACTCACAGGAAGATATCACAACACAACTCTACAAGTAAAATAAGTCATACAAGCATCATATTACAAGCCAGGGGCCTCGAGGGCTCGAATACAAGAGCTCGATCATAGACGAGTCAGCGGAAGCAACAATATCTGAGTACAGACATAAGTTAAACAAGTTTGCCTTAAGAAGGCTAGCCCAAACTGGGGTACAGATCGAAAGAGGCGCAGGCCTCCTGCCTGGGATCCTCCTAAACTACTCCTGGTCGTCGTCAGCGGGCATCACGTAGTAGTAGGCACCTCCGGTGTAGTAGGAGTCGTCGTCGACGGTGGCGTCTGGATCCTGGGCTCCAACATCTGGTTGCGACAACCAGGTAGAAGGGATAGGGAAAAAGAGGGAGAAAGCAATCGTGAGTACTCATGCAAAGTACTCGCAAGCAAGGAGCTAAACTACATATGCATGGGTAAATGTGAAACGGGCCATATCGGTGGACTGAACTGCAGAAAGCCAGGATAGGAGGGGGGTAGCTAATCCTGTCGAAGACTACGCTTCTGGCAGCCTCCGCCTTGCAGCAAGTAGAAGAGAGTAGAATGAAGACCTCCAAGTAGCATCGTATAGCATAATCCTAACCGATGATCCTCTCCTCGTCACCCTGTGAGAGAGCGATCACCGGTTGTATCTGGCACTTGGAAGGGTGTGTTTTATTAAGTATCCGGTTCTGGTTGTCATAAGGTCAAGGTACAACTCCAAATCGTCCTGTTACCCAAGATCACGGCTATTCGAATAGATTAACTTCCCTGCAGGGGTGCACCACATACCACAACACGCTCGATCCCATTTGGCCGGACACACTTTCCTGGGTCATGCCCGGCCTCGGAAGATCAACACGTCGCAGCCCCACCTAGGCACAACAGAGAGGTCAGCACGCCGGTCTAAACCTAAGCGCACAGGGGTCTGGGCCCATCGCCCTTAGCACACCTGCACGTTGTGAACGCGGCCGGAAGCAGAACTAGCCCCCTTAATACAAGAGCAGGCTTACGTTCCAATCCGGCGCGCGCCGCTCAGTCGCTGACGTCACGAAGGCTTCGGCTGATACCACGACGCCGGGATACCCATAACTACTCCCACGTAGATGGTTAGTGCATATAGACCAAATGGCCAGACTCAGATCAAATACCCAGATCTCGTTAAGCGTGTTAAGTATCCGCGAACGCCGACCAGGGCTAGGCCCACCTCTCTCCTAGGTGGTCTGAACCTGCCCTGTCGCTCCGCCTCAAAGATCCACTCGCGGGTGCTCCTACGAGCCGACCCGTCTTTAATCACCACATGTATCATGTATAAAGTATATAGTATGTACCCGTGATCACCTCCCGAGTGATCACGGCCCGATAGTATAGCATGGCAGACGGACAAGAATGTAGGGCCACTGATGATAAACTAGCATCCTATACTAAGCATTAGGATTGCAGGTAAAGGTAACAACAGTAGTAGCAAGGATTGGCTATGCATCAGGATAGGATTAACGGGAAGCAGTAACATGCTACACTACTCTAATGCAAGCAGTATAGAGAAGAGTAGGCGATATCTGGTGATCAAAGGGGGGGCTTGCCTGGTTGCTCTGGCAAGAGAGAGGGGTCGTCAACTCCGTAGTCGTACTGGGTAGCAGCGGCGTCGGTCTCGGTGTCTAGCGAGAGAAGAGGGGGAAGAAACAATAAATATAATGCAAGAAAAAGCATGACGATGCATGACATGACAAGTAATGGCGTAAGAGGTGCCCTAACGCGGTAGTAGGTGATACCGGTGAAGGGGGATGACATCCAGGAAAGTATCCCCGGTGTTTCGCGTTTTCGGCCAGAGGAGCCGGAGGGGGAAGTTGCGTGTTCACTATGCTAGGGATGCGTGACGAACGAACAGGCCGCGGATCTGAGTTCGTCTCGTCATTCTGAGCAACTTTCATGTACAAAGTTTTTCCATCCGAGCTACGGTTTATTTTATATTAATTTTAAAAGATTAAAATCATTTTTAGCATTTATTTAATTATTTTAATCCAACATTATCCAGAACAGTGTACGCTGACGTCAGCATGACGTCAGCAGTCAACAGAGACGTTGACTGGTCAACTGACATGTGGGTCCCGTTCGTCATGGACTATTTAGTCTAATTAGGATTAACTAATCTAATTACTGTTTAATTAAACTAACAAGTTAATTAGATTAATTAAATAGGATTAATTAACTTAATTAATTTAGTTAATTAATTAATTAATTGATTAAGTTTATTTTTAGTTATTATTTATTTTCTATTATTCCTTTTTAAAACCTTTTTTTGGAAACGTTCTCTGGGCAGTGGCCCAGTTGTCATAGGCCCAAGGCCTAATGGGTTCGGGCACGGGGCGCAGCCCGAGCGGGCGCACGGGCGTTATCGGGTGTGGGTGCCGCGCACCCGCACGGAGGCGACAGAGGGCGTCGGCGGGGTCGCGCCCACGATGCGTCCAGGGGAGGGCGTGTGGGCGTGCGGGGAGGGGAACCACGGCAGCGGCTCGCCGAAGTTGCATTCCGGTGACCACTTGGTCACCCACGAGCATCAGAAGGACGAGCGCGTTGGCGCGCATCGAGTTGGGCTAGTGGTTGGTGCTGGAGGTGGCCGAAAATAAGGCCGGTGACGAGGTTCGGCGGCGGCGGGCGTGCAGCAGCAAGGGGGGTGGGGACCGTCCATGGCCGGGCTCGGTCAGAGGGGGCGTGGGCGTGAGCGCGCGCTGTCGGCCACGGTCGGGCGCGGCCAAGCGCGGTCCAGGGCGTGCGGGAGCTCGACGGTGGTCCCGTGCGGAGGCAGGTGGCCGCGGGCGGCTCCGGGGTGGGGCCGGGCGCATCCACTATGCGGCGAGCGCAGCGGTCGATGGGAGCGGACGGGAGTCGCGGTGCGCGGCAGCGGGCGCGTGTGGAACGGCGCGGCGAGCGCAGGACGAGGACGCGAGGCATGCGCGCGTGCGCGTGGAAGACAGGGGAGGAGATGGGGAAGCTCACGGGGTGGAGTAAGGACGGGGCAACGTGCTCGGTGGAGGTTGGGGAGGCCGACGGGGACGAGCGGCGGAGAGGAGTAGTCCAGTGGGGAAGGGGAAGCAGGCCGGTGAGGGAGAAGGGTGAGGGGATCGGGATTCCCCGATCCAGATCCAGCGGGGGCGGAGGAGTGGTGCGAGTGGGGGGGTTGGGTAAGTTAGGGTTTGGGTTCGTGGGGGAGGCCGGTTGGGCCTGCGGCCGAAAGGGCCGGCCTGCTGGGCCGAAGCCCAGTGGGGCCTTTCTCTCCTTCCATTTTTTGTTTGTTTTCTATTTTATTTTATTGTTTCTTTTATGTTTAAATCATTTTAAACCATTTAGTCATTTTATAAAAATGTGTTTGTTGTACCATAATTACCCTTGTAATATTAGTCACACACCGAACATTTTTGTTTAATATTTTGAAAACTTTTGTCGTTTGACTTATTTAGGATTTAAATATGAAACGGTTTCGAATTAACCCGAGGTTAATTACAGTGACAGAGGTGACGTGTCACCATTAACGTAAGATCACTGTAGCGTGATTATCCGGGCGTTACACACGGGAGGGTACGACAAAAGATGTCATGCAAGTTCTTTTCCATATATGACTATATTCGGAATACATGCCTACATTACATTGATGAACTGGAGCTAGTTCGGTGTCACCCTATGTTATAACTGTTGAATGATTGATCGCATCCGACATAATTCTCCATCACCGATCCAATGCCTACGAGCTTTTCATATATTGTTCTTCGCTTATTTACTTTTCCGTTGCTACTATTACAATCACTATAAAACCAAAAATATTACTTTTGCCGCCATTACCACTACTATCATATTACTTTGTACTAAATACTTTGCTGCAGATATTAAGTTTCCAGGTGTGGTTGAGTTGACAACTCAGCTACTAATACTTGAGAATATTCTTTGGCTCCCCTTGTGTCGAATCAATAAATTTGGGTTGAATACTCTACCCTCGAAAACTGTTGCGATCCCCTATACTTGTGGGTTATCAAGACTATTTTCTGGCGCCGTTGCCGGGGAGCATAGCTCTGTTCTTTGAGTCACTTGGGATTTATATCTGCTGGTCACTATGAAGAACTTGAAAGATCAAAGAACCAAGATTTTTCCCGCAACTACGAGGGGAGTTAAGGAACTGCCATCTAGCTCTGCACTTGATTCACCTTCTAGTTGAGTAAACTTGCGACACTTACACCTGCTATTCATTCTGATATGTCGCATGTTTATTGATGATGCCACTTCTGCTTTGCGAGATACTTATGATGAAACTACTTCTATGCTTGGTAATACTGTGCCATTAGGTGAATTTCTTGATGGACAACTTGCTAGGGTTAGAGAGAATGAAGTTATTGAAACTGATAATATTGATGATAGTGATGATGAAGATTCTCCCCCTAGATATGAATTGCCTGTTGTGCCTGAGGGTTATGTTATGGATGAAGATACTGCTAGAGACTTTCTTGCTTGCAATGATAGATCTGATCTTAAGAAATTATTTGCTAAGCTTAAAGAAAAGTCTTTGAATGCTAGAATGAAATATGACCCTGCTTTTGCTACTTCACCTATCTTTATTACTCATAAGTATTATGATTTATCTGTCGATCCTGAGTTAATTACTTTGGTTGAATCTGATCCTTTTTATGGCTATAAATCTGAAACTGTTGTGGCACATCTTACTGAATTAAATGATATAGCCACCTTGTTTACTCATGACGAGAAAACTCACTATTACTTTATCATTAGGTTGTTCTCATTCTCATTAAAGGGTGATGCTAAGACATGGTTTAATTCTCTTGATCCTGGTTGTGTGCGTAGTCCCCAGGATAAGATTTATTACTTCTCTGCTAAATATTTCCCAGCTCATAAGAAACAAGCTGCTTTAAGGGAAATATATAATTTTGTGCAAATCAAAGAAGAGAGTCTCCCACAAGCTTGGGGGAGGCTTCTCCGATTACTTAATGCTTTGCCTGATCATCCTCTAAAGAAAAATGAAATACTTGATATCTTTTATAATGGACTAACTGATGCTTCTAGAGACCACCTGGATAGTTGTGTTGGTTGTGTTTTCAGGGAAAGAACTATTGATCAAGCTGAATTGCTATTGAATAATATGTTTACTAATGAAAATAATTAGACACTTCCTGAACCAACTCTTAAGCCAACTCCGAAGAAAAGGGGTATTCTATTTCTCAGTCTTGAGGATATGCAAAAGGCAAAGAAATCTATGAAAGAAAATGGTATTAAAGCTGAAGATGTTAAGAATTTACCACCTATTGAAGAAATACATGGTCTTGATAACCCGACACAGGTAGTAAAGGTAAAATCGATAAATGCGAAATCCCATTTACTAAGTTTTCTAGCGAATGCTTGGATGACTTTGATGACTTTATGGTTAAACAACAAAATTTCAGTGCTTATGTTGGTACACAATTGAAACACAATGCTGATATATGCTTGAACACTTGAGTGATTACATGGCTAGTGTTAAAGGTGAACTTAAAATTATTAGTAAACATGCTTCCATGGTTACCACTCAAGTAGAACAAGTGCTTAAACCTCATAATGATTTGCTCAATGAATTAAATAATAAGAAAAATGATAACGTTGTTAGAGTTATGACTAGAGGGGGTAAAATGACTTAGGAACCTTTGTATCCTGAGGGCCATCCTAAGATAATTGAGCAAGATTCTTATAGAACTAATGTTGATGCACCTAGTCCTTCTAAGAAGAAGAAAAATAAAAATGATAGGACTTTGCATGCTTCTAGTGAACCTATTGTTGACATACCTGAGAACACCAATGATATTTCTATTTCTGATGCTGAAACACAATCTGGTAATGAACATGGACCTAGTGATAATGTTAATGATGATGTTCATGTTGATGCTCAACCTAGCAATCATAATGATGTAGATATTGAACCTGTTGTTGATCTTGATAACCCACAATCAAAGAATCAATGTTATGATAAGAGATACTTCGTTGCTAGGAAGCATGGTAAAGAAAGAGAACCATGGGTTCAGAAACCCATGCCTTTTCCTCCTAAACCATCCAAGAAAAAAGATGATGAGGATTCTGAGCGCTTTGCTGAAATGATTAGACCTATCTTTTTGCGTATGCGTTTGACTGATATTCTTAAAATAAATCCTTATGCTAAGTATATGAAGGATATTGTTACTAATAAAAGAAAGATACCGGAAGCTGAAATTTCCACCATGCTTGCTAATTACACTTTTAAGGGTGGAATACCAAAGAAACTTGGAGATCCCGGAGTACCAACTATACCATGCTCCATTAAAAGAAACTATGTTAAAACTGCTTTATGTGATCTTGGAGCCGGTGTTAGTGTTATGCCTCTCTATTTATATCGTAGACTTGATTTGAATAAGTTGACACCTACTGAAATATCTTTGCAAATGGCTAATAAATCAATTGCTATACCTGTCGGTATTTGTGAGGATGTGCCTGTTGTGGTTGCAAACGTTACTACTTTAACAGACTTTGTTATTCTTGATATTCCCGAGGACGATAGTATGTCTATTATTCTTGGAAGACCCTTTTTGAATACTGCAGGGGCTGTTATTGATTGCAACAAAGGCAATGTCACTTTTCACGTTAATGGTAATGAGCATATGGTACACTTTCCGAGGAAACAACCTCAAGTCCATAATATCAATTCTATTGGAAAATTTTCAACAATTACTATTGGAGGTTTTGAATTTCCTCTTCCTACTGTCAAGAAGAAATATGATATTCTTATTGTTGGGGATGTGCATATCCCCGTTGAGGCAACCTAGTGTTATTCGAAAATTCTTCGGTTTCATGTTATTCGAAATGAGTTTGTTAACAAGACCTGATCAACCTTGTTAGTGGATTCCTTTTGATGTGCATGAGATGGATGAAGTTGGAAAACACAACTCTCTGTACCCTCTTTTTACTTTCTGTTATTTATATTAAATAAAGTAAAAAAATAGTACTTTATGTCTGTTTTCTGAATTATCCTTGCAATAAAAAATACCCCAAAAATAGAAGTTCTCCAAATGCCCTGAAATTTAAATATGATTTTTCCTAGAATATTTGAGCATATCTGGCACTGAGAACACAGCAGGGGGAGCAGCCACGTGCCCATGAGGGTGGAGGGCGCCCCCACCCCCCCCCCCCCCCGGGCGCGCCCCCTGCCTCGTGGACCCCACGTGGGTCCCCTCCACTTATTCCAGCCACCACACACTCCTTCTTCCTCCCAAAAAAATAACTAGCCAGCTCAAACCCGAGTTCTTGCTCATCTTGCTCCCAGTTTCGATCTCGTTGCTCAAAGCTCCATTCACAAAACTGCTTTGGGGGATTGTTCTTTGCTATGTGACTCCTACAATGGTCCAATTAGTTTTTCTTCTAGTGCTTTATTCGTTGCAAATTTTTGCTGCTTAGGTGACCCTGTTCTTGAGTAGTTTTAATGCATAATATAGCCTCTAGACACTTGTAGGATTAGTTGCTATCAATTTTGTTGAGTTTGGTTCACTTTTATTTTTGAGTTACTAAAAATTTCAGAAATTTTTCAGAGGAAGAAATATGTTTAGGAAAATGTACCAAGGTGGTTCCTCAAGGAAACAAGGACCCAGGCCCGCAATATGCGAGCCGGACAATGAACTACCAAGGGATGCTCAAGTGCGGCCTTGTGAATGGCCGTCAGAGGACTACATGGTTCAAGCAGTAATCAAGGAGGAATTTGAAGCATATGTGCGTAACGCTGATCTTGAGAGCCTCGTGGAAGATAAGTGTCATCAGTACCTCTATTTAACTGATTCATTTCTATGAAGGATTAAATTTACATCATCACGCAATTCTCAAACTGTCCTATTTGATCTTTATGATAAATCTTATACCATGGACTTAGAAGATTTTAATACTGCTTGTAAACTCCCACAGTGGGGTAATGTTAGTGAACCTCGCAAATGTGAATATAAAGACTTTCTTGCTAGTATAACTGTGGGGGAATCTAGGGAAATCTCGCAAGCTACCATAGGGAGCATTCATTTTCCTACAATACATTATTTTGCTCTCTTCATAGGTAGATGCATAAATGGTAAGGATGAGGCATGTCACATGTGTGTCCCAGATCTTAGTGTTCTCAAGAGTGCTGTATTAGGAGATAAACAATATACTTGGGGGCCATTGTTGCACGTAGGTTGCATAATAATAGTATTGATGGAGATTTCTTTGGTGGAATTTATGCAACCCGTTTAGCTGATTTTCTTGAGATACCCATACATGGAGATGATATTGAGTTGCCTCCTGCTTATTTAGATTATAATGCCATGGTTCTTCATCAGTTTGTTGAGAGGAACAATCAGTTCCTCCAGTATCGACTAATCTTTGACAGACGACGCACCTATCACGTCGCTCTCCCTGATCCTACTTTCTTTGACTTTCAGGAAAAAGGGAGATATGTTATAACCAGGGAGGAGGCGACCGAGTACGAGAGGAGGGCGGAGGCAGCTCGCCTCCAAGCTACAGCTCATCAGGCAATTGCTGCTGCATCTCAGTACGACCCGACCTACAACTTTGATCCATGGGCATAGACCAACTTAGGCCAAAAGCATAAGCTTGGGGGAGTACGTATCTCTCACCGACATTACATTCATGTTCACACACTCATGCCAGTTGTCGGTGCTCATACTTTTTCATTGTATCATCCATGCTAGTTTATTTTCTTTTCTCGCTTTCTTCTTTTGTGTTTGAAAAACCTTAAGAAAAACCAAAAAAATAGTTGTAGCTTTCAGCTAGTTTACTTTCCATGCCTGTAGTAGTAGTAATTAAAAAGAAAACCCAAAAAGATTTCTCGTTCTTCTTTTTCTTGTTTAGAGCTTTCCCGTGTAAATAGTTTTATTTCTTTTCTTTCCTTTGGGGGTCGAGAGGAGAAGAGCATGTTGAAAATGTTGAGTGGCTCTTTTATGCATTATTGTTGATCTAACAAAGAGCCTATATTACCTTGTCTTCTCTCTTGAATTGAATGCTTGCAGATTCCAGCATAGTCCAATGCACGTGCACTATTATTATTTTTCACACCCTTCGATCGTGCAGGTCAAAGGCAATAATGACGATATATGATGAACTTATTGAGTTGAGAAAAGGTGGTATGAACTCGACCTCTCTTGTTTTTGTAAATATGATTAGTTCATCCTTCCTGATTCAGCCTATTATGAAAGAAACATATTTGCAATGACAATTAGATTTAATAGTTGCTTATGACATGCTTAATTAGCAAGGAGTTTATAATGGTTTACCTTGTGTGCCAACATGCTATTAAAATGTTTGTGATGTGGTATGATAGGGTGGTATCCTCCTTTGAACGATTCGAGTGGCTTGACTTGGCACATGTTCACGCATGTAGTTGAAACAAAATCAACATAGCCTCTACGATATTTAAGTTCATGGTGAATTATATCCTACTCATGCTTCCATTCGGTGTTGGTTAATTTTAATGCATGTTCATGACTGTTGTCGCTCTCTAGCTGGTCGCTTCCCAGTCTTTTTCTAGCCTTCACTTTTACTAAGTGGGAATACTGCTTCTGCATACAATTCCATAAACCCCAAAGTTATTCCATATGAGTCCACCATACCTTCCTATATACGGTATCTACCTGCTGTTCCAAGTAAATTTGTATGTGCCAAACTCTAAACCTTCAAATAAACATTCTGTTTTGTATGCTCGAGTAGCTCATGTATCAACTAGGGATGTCTGTATCCTCCATGCTAGGCGGGTTATTCTCAAGAGGAGTGGACTCCGCTCCTCATTCATGAGAAAATGGCTAGTCACTGGGATGCCCAGTCCCATGCTCAAATCAAATCAAAATAATTGCAAACAAAACTCCCCCATGATTGTTGTTAGTTGGAGGCACCCGTTGTTTCGGGCAAGCCATGGATTGATGCTTGTTGGTTGTGGGGGAGTATAAACTTTACCATTCTGCTTGGGAACCGCCTATAATGTGTGTAGCATGGAAGATATCGAGATCTCTCGGTTGTTATGTTGACAATGAAAGTATACCACTCAAAATATTGTTCATCTCTATTTCAAAACCGAGCTCTGGCACCTCTACAAATCCTTGCTTCCCTCTGCGAAGGGTTTATCCATTTACTTTTATGCTGAGTCATCATCCTCTTATTAAAAAGCACCGGTTAGAGAGCACCGCTGTCATTTGCATCCATTAATGTTAGTTTACATTGAGTATGACTTGACTGGATCTCTTTTACCATGAATTACAATGTCTAGTCACTCCTTGTTCTTTAAAGGTGCTCTGCATTTATGTTTTGCGGTCTCAGAAAGGGCTAGCGAGATACCATCTTGTTATATCATATTATGATTGTTTTGAGAAAGTGTTGTCATCTGAGATTTATTATTATTGCTCGCTAGGTGATTATGCCATTGATATGAGTAAACATGAGACCTGAATGTTATTGTGAATATGGTTAGTTCATAATCTTTGCTGAAAACTTGAATCCTGTCTTTACATATTTACAACAACAAGAGCAAACAGAGTTTGTAAAAGTTTTTCTTTATCACTTTCAGTTTATCAACTGAATTGCTTGAGGACAAGCAAAGGTTTAAGCTTGGGGGAGTTGATACGTCTCCGTCGTATCTACTTTTCCAAACACTTTTGCCCTTGTTTTGGACTCTAACTTGCATGATTTGAATGGAACTAACCCGGACTGACTCTATATTCAGCAGAATTGCCATGGTGTTATTTTTGTGCAGAAATAGAGTTCTCCGAATGACCTGAAAATCAACGGAGATTATTTTTGGAATATATAAAAAATACTGGCGAAAAGATCCACGTTAGGGGGCCACACCCTGTCCACGAGGGTGGGGGAGCGCCTCCTCCTGGGCGCCCCCTGCCACTCCACCGACCTCAACTCCAACTCCATATATTCGTGTTCGGGGAGAAAAAAATCAGAGAGAAGGATTCATCACGTTTTATGATATGGAGCCGCCGCCTAGCCCTAAACTCTCTCGGGAGGGCTGATCTGGAGTCTGTTCGGGGCTCCGAGAGGGGAATCCGTTGCCATCGTCATCATCAACCTTCCTCCATCACCAATTTCATGATGCTCACCGCCGTGCGTGAGTAATTCCATCGTAGGCTTGCAGGACGGTGATGGGTTGGATCAGATTTATCATGTAATCGAGTTAGTTTTGTTAGGGTTTGATCCCTAGTATCCACTATGTTCTGAGATTGATGTTGCTATGACTTTTCTATGCTTAATGCTTGTCAGTAGGGCCCGAGTGCCATGATTTCAGATCTGAACCTATTATGTTTTCATGAATATATGTGAGTTCTTGATCCTATCTTGCAAGTCTATAGTCACCTACTATGTGTTATGATCCGTTAACCCTGAAGTGACAATAATCGTGACCATTACTGGTGATGACTGTAGTTTGAGGAGTTCATGTATTCACTAAGTGTTAATGCTTTGGTCCGGTACTCTATTAAAAGGACGCCTTCATATCACTTAGTTTCCAATAGGACCCCGCTGCCACGGGAGGGTAGGACAAAAGATGTCATGCAAGTTCTTTCCCATAAGCACGTATGACTATATTCGGAATACATGCCTACATTATATTGATGAACTGGAGCTAGTTCTATGTCACCCTATGTTATAACTGGTCAATGATCGATCGCATCCAACATAATTCTCCATCACCGATCCAATGCCTACGAGCTTTTCATATATTGTTCTTTGCTTATTTACTTTTTCGTTGCTACTGTTACAATCACTATATAATCAAAAATATTACTTTTGCCACCGTTACCACTACTATCATATTACTTTGCTGCTAGATACTTTGCTGCAGATATTAAGTTTCTAGGTGTGGTTGAATTGACAACTCAGCTTCTAATACTTGAGAATATTCTTTGGCTCCCCTTTTGTCGAATCAATAAATTTGGGTTGAATACTCTACCCTCGAAAACTGTTGCAATCTCATATACTTGTGGGTTATCATTGACTAAGCCTCTTCCACGAGCAAAACAAGATCAGCACCAAGACTCCATGAGTGCTAGAAACATTACTATGTAATCTAGATTATTAACTCTAGTGCAAGTGGGAGACTGACACTGGTAGAAAAAGGGCCTGTTGTCCTGGTTCGTAAGGGCCTTTTGTCCCGGTTCTTGAACCGGGACTAAAGGGTCGGTACTAATGCCCTGTCCCTTTAGTCCCGGTTCAATCCAGAACCGAGACTGATGGGCCTCCACGTGGCCTGTGCGCGGAGCCCAGGCAGGAGACCCTTTGGTCCCGGTTGGTGGCACCAACCAGGACCAATAGGCATCCACGCGTCAGCATTTCTGTGGCTGGGGTTTTTTGTTTTTTTTTGAAAGGGGGTGGGGGGTTGGGGGGTTTTGGGGGGTTAATTTAGGTGTTTCATATATTGTGTTAGCTAGCTATAATTAATAGAGAGAAGTGTCCTCTCTTGTGTCCATGCTTGGTCGACGCTATGTACTATACATACGTATAGAGAGGACTAGACACGCTAGCTAGCTAGTAAGCAAACGAAGGAAACAGAAGATCGTCATGAACATATATGCATACAGAGAGAAGTGATATCGACCACCTCTCCTTCTCCGAGAGATTGGTCGAACAACAAGTTCTCGTATATCTATCCGACACTACCGGCTACATATATACAATAATTATCTCTTACAAATATAATCATACGGACTCATGGTCCACATAGTATTCTCCGTCTTCCGTGATCATGTGGTCAAGAAAGAATGCCGCCAATTCCTCTTGAATTGCTCGCATGCGAGCTGGTGCTAGGAGTTCATCCCGCTTCCGAAACATCTAATTTGAAGAAGGGGGTCAATACATATATATATATGAATGAATGAAACTCAACACAAATGATGGTAATAAAATAAAATTGTGAATGTTGTTATTTACGTACTTCATATTGTTCGTCAGAGTACCCGCCCCGCTCACAGGTCGTGTGGCGGATGGACTCGCAGACATAGTATCCACAGAAATCATTCCCCTGTTCCTGCCACAACCACTTTACAAGAAATAGAGGTCAGTCAAACTGATAAGCAAGAATGCTAAATGGTATTGATGAAACTAGCGCTTGAATCACTAGGAAATGCGCGTAACATGCTACTATAGTACTTACTTTCGGGTGTCTAAATTCCAGCTCCTTCGGCAGTCCCGGAACTTTTCTGGTGAATTTTCTCCAAACCCTACCGGACAAAGAAAAAAATTACTTGATATCAGGAAATGAACAAAGTTGCTGATATAGTGGATAATGATCCATTTAACTTACTTCTTGAGGATTTCAGTCATGTCCGCATACTCCTGTGGATCTTTTCGTTTAGAGTCCAAGAGAGTTACTACTCCCTGCTCAAACCTAATCTCTAGGAGAATATAGTGGTACCTGCGCACGCATGCATAACTCATCAATTACATTACTATAACCTGGACTAATATATAAGGGAAACCAAATATGCACAAGACAGTAACACTCACTTGAAGTTGTAAGGAAAGAGTATTATATCTTTGTTTTCATTTTTTTGAATGATCGTAGCAAGTTGGCCTCGGTATCTTCAGGACGATGTTCAACCTCAGTTGCATCTATGAGATATTTGTTAACGAACCCAATATCACTGATTTGTCTTTTCTTCAATTCGGCGATCTTCAATCTTGCATAATATAGTGAGGATAATTATAAATACATGCAATGAAAGAGATGAGCTATATAGAGAGACTTAATGACAGAAATAGTAGTACTTACAGACAGTAGCAGGTGACCGTTGTTTTATCGAGGGCCAATTGATTGAAAAACTCATAGAACTCCTCAAATAGAATAGGCAACAGTTCAATTCCAACGAGGTCATGCTCCGGTTTAACTCTCGCATACAAAGTACTCCTCCCCCAGACTCTCTGCAGATTTTCAAGTACCAATCATGCAATCTTCGCATCATCGTTGTTAAAGATTTTTCATCTTTGATGAGAGGCTTCCCGTACTCGTATCTGTGTATCTGCACCTCCATGGGATCATAATGTACACCGTCGGGCAGGTAATCGTCAACATTGCAATAACCGGGCACCATCCTCGGATCGACGATGTCGCTAGGCGCCTTGAGCGGGGGGCATGATTGCTTCGCTTGTTCGCCGAGCTGGGCAATTTGTTTCCCAGCTGCTCGTCGTTCTTTCAGCCTTTGATCACTGACTGTACTTCCCGACCGCTCCGCTCCGGCCCATGTCTTTGCAATAATGCGCTCATAGTTGCCTTTCGGCGGAGATTTGGGTGGTTTTGCTAGGGCAGCCAGAGTGCGCTTCACTTTCACCGGATCTACCTTGTCCTCCGGAGGTGGATGTCTCTTTGCTTTCAACCCTTGAAACCAGTCATCCACTTCGGTTCGCGCGATCTTCGCGTTCTCCTCCGGGTTCCTCTCGTATGGTAACTTCTGTGGACTCTTCAGAGAAGGACCGAATCTGTATGTCCTCCCGCCTCTGGCTGTACTGCTAGACGCCGGCCGAACAGACGGAGCGGCTGTCTTCTTTACTTGCTTACAAGGCAGAGGAGAAGGACTACGAAGCGCCGGAGCAGCTGCCGGAGCGGCGGCGGGTCTCTTCCACCCTTGCTGACGAGGCAGAGAAGGAGGAGGCTGGCTTCTCGGGCGCGCCTGCGCAGGCGGAGAAGGAGGCGGAGTGCCGCCATGCGCCGGAGAAGGAGCCGGCCCAGGGCCCTGATCGTCACTCTCTGGAGGAGGAGGCGGTGGAGGAGGCGGCGTGCCCTGACTCGCCGGAGGAGGAGGAGGAGGCGGAGGCGTCCAGTTCGGAAGGTTGATGAGCTCCTTCCGCCATAGGCATGGAGTCTTCAGAGCAGAACCCAGCCGAGTCTCCCCTTCACCGGTAGGGTTGTCAAGCTGGAGGTCCTCAAATCCCTCCGTTATTTCATCCACCATCACCCTAGCATATCCTTCTGGAATCGGCCGGCAGTGAAAAGTTGCGCCGGGTTCAGTAGGATAAACAGAGCCAACAACCGCCTTGACCTTCACATTCATCCATTGCGTCATAAGGTGGCAATTTTGAGACTCCGTGATAGCATCCACGGGATAGCTGGCAGGAGCCGTCAAGGCATGCTCCGGCTGAAGCAGCTCGGTGGAAGCCACGCTGCTTCTCCGCTGAGATGGCGGGGTAGCTTCGGTAGTACGTTTGCTGCGATTTGCTTCTCGTTCCTCTATCGCTTGTACCCTTGCTTGCAGCGCCTGCATTTGGGTCTGCTGCACTTTTTTCCTTCTCTCATGGGATTTGTAACCGCCTGCGTCCGGAAACCCAACCTTCCACGGAATGGAGCCTGGCGTGCCTCGTGTCCGTCCAGGGTGCTCAGGATTCCCGAGGGCCATTGTGAGCTCGTCGTTCTCTCTGTCTGGAAGGAACGTCCCTTGCTGCGCTGCTTTGATATAGTGCTGAAGCTTCCTGCTGGTATGTCCATTTGATCATTCGTCCAAATGCACATCCCTGTTACAGGGTCCAAGGTTCCGCCAGCCCCGAAGAACCAAGTCCGACAACGGTCTGGCCAGTTAATTGTCTCTGGTTCGATCCCTTTATCAACCAGATCATTCTCAGTCTTGGCCCACTGTAGGATCTAGAAGTAGATGTGTCTAGAGGGGGGGGGGTGATTAGACACTTAATGCTAGAGTTGCAATTTTTAAGCTTTTTCGGTTTAAGTGGAGTTTAGGCACAATTTCAACACACACAATACATATCAAGCAAGCATGCAAAGAGTATATGAGCAGCGGAATGTAAAGCATGCAACTTGCAAGAATGTAAAGAGAAGGGTTTGGAGAATTCAAACGCAATTGGAGACACGGATGTTTTTCCCGTGGTCCCGATAGGTGGTGCTATCCTACATCCACGTTGATGGAGACTTCAACCCACGAAGGGTAACGGTTGCGCGAGTCCACACAAGGCTCCACCCAAGGGTAACGGTTGCGCGAGTCCACACAGGGCTCCACCCACGAAGGGTCCACGAAGAAGCAACCACCCACAAAGGGTCCACTAAGAAGCAACCTTGTCTATCCCACCATGGCCATCGCCCACACAGGACTTGCCTCACTAGCGGTAGATCTTCACGAAGTAGGCGATCTCCTTGCCCTTACAAACTCCTTGGTTCAACTCCACAATCTTGTCGGAGGCTCCCAAGTGACACCTAGCCAATCTAGGAGACACCACTCTCCAAGAAGTAACAAATGGTGTGTAGGTAATGAACTCCTTGCTCTTGTGCTTCAAATGATAGTCTCCCCAACACTCAACTCTCTCTCATAGGATTTGGATTTAGTGGAAAGAAGATTTGAGTGGAAAGCAACTTGGGAAGGCTAGAGATCAAGATTCATATGGTAGGAATGGAATATCTTGGTCTCAACACATGAGTAGGTGGTTCTCTCTCAGAACATATGGCTTGGAATGGTGTATGTGTTCTGATGGCTCTCTCTCCGAGTGAAGAGGAGGTGGAGGGGTATATATAGCCTCCACACAAAATCCAACCGTTACACACAGTTTTCCAATCTCGGTGGGACCAAATCAATAAACTCGGTCGGACCGAAAATGTAAACCTAGTGACCGTTAGAGATTTCGGTGGGACCGACTGGATCAACTCGGTGGGACAGATGTGCTAGGGTTAGGGTAAATCCAAAACTCGGTTTGACCGATTACTCAAACTCGGTGGGACCGATTTGGGTAATAAGTGAAATTGAGATTTCGTTAAGCAAACTCGGTGGGACCGATTGCATATCTCGGTGGGACCGAGAATATTGCAATGGGTAACAGAGAGTTTGCAAGCCCATCTCGGTGAGACCGAGATCCCATCGGTGAGACCGAACTGATTAGGGTTTGGCAGTGGCTTATGACAAGTGAAACTCGGTGGCGCCGGATAGGAAGAATCAGTAGGACCGAGTTTGGCTTAGGGTTTAGGTCATATGTGGAAGTGGGAAAGTAGCTGAGGATTTTGGAGCATATCATTAAGCACATGAAGCAACAGGCTCATTAAGCAACACCTCATCCCTCCTTGATAGTATTGGCTTTTCCTAAAGACCCAATGTGATCTTGGATCACTAAAATATAAAATGAAGAGTCTTGAGCTTGAAGCTTTAGCCAATCCTTTGTCCTTAGCATCTTGAAGGAGTTCCCACAACCTTTAGTCCATGCCACTCCATTGTTGAACTTATCTGAAACATGCTAGATCGAAATGTTAGTCCAACAAGAGATATGTTGTCATCAATTATCAAAACCACCTAGGGAGCACTTGTGCTTTGAATCTTCCCCTTTTTGGTAATTGATGGCAACATACATCAAAGCTTTAGATAAAGATATAAAGAACAGCAAGTGAAGCTTTGGAAGAACATGTAACAAGCATAGACTCCCCCTACATGTATGCACTCATGTAAATATGAAATATAGAGACATGTGAGAGAGCATAACCATTTATTTAGGGTTTCTCCTCTACCGCTCGGCCACCCTCGACGACCCTCGTTCCTGATAAAAAAAAGAGGAAGAAGAAAAAAAAGAGGAGAAGAAAGAATATAGGAGTCTTCTCCTCTATTCTTTCTTCTCCTCTTTTTTTTCTTCTTCCTCTTCTTTTTTTATCCTCTTCTTCCTCTCATGTTCGAGAGGATCGCCGAGGGGTCGGGAGGTTGCCTAGTTTCAAAGGATTCAACAAAACCATGTCTTCATCATTAGGCGAAAGTAACAGGTGCATGATGGTACGAAGCTCTCCAAAGTTATTTTGGAACGGAGTCCCGGATAAGATAATTCGCTGTTTGGTACAAAGTTCAGCAAGAACCGTCCAAATATCGTTATTTGGAAGGCCTTTGCTGAAATTAATACAAAAAGGCAAATTATCCTATCTGGGACACCATTCCAAAATAACTTTGGAGGACTGCGTCATGCCCTGGTTACTTCCGGCTAATGATGAAGCCATGGATTTCATCAATACTTTGACACTAGGAAACCTCTCTCGACCCCTCGGCGATCCTCGACCCCTCGAACCCTCGACGACCCTGGAACCCTCGACCCCTAGACGACCCTGGAACCCTCGACCCTCGATCCCTCGACCCTATAGAACCCTCGAAGAATGGAATAGCTAGAGGAGAAGATCGAAGAAAAAGAAGAAGAAAAAAATAGGAGAAGAAGAAAGGAATAGTGGAGAAGAAGAGAAAATAGAATATTCTATTTTCTCTTCTTCTCCACTATTCCTTTCTTCTTCTCCTCTTCTTTTCCTTCTTTTTTCTTCTTCTTATTTATTTCTCCTCTTCTTTTCCTCTCCTCTTCTTCGTTCTTTCCTCTTCTTATTTTCTTCTTTCCTATCCTCTACGACCCTGGAACCCTCGACCCCTAGACGACCCTGGAACCCTCGACCCTCAATCCCTCGACCCTATAGAACCCTCGAACCCTCGACCCTGAAACCCTCGACCCTTGACCCCTTAACGACCCTCGACCCTCTACCCTAGTTCCCAACCCTCGACCCCTCGGCGATCCTCGACACCCTCGTTCCCGATAAAAATTAAGAAGAAGAAGAAGAAGAAGAAGAAGAAGAAGAAGAAGAAGAAGAAAGAGGAGAAGAAGAAAGGAATAGCTAGAGGAGAAGATCGAAGAAAAAAAGAAGAAAAAAATGAGGAGAAGAAGAAAGGAATAGTGGAGAAGAAGAGAAAATAGAATATTCTATTTTCTCTTCTATTTTCTCTTCTTCTCCTCTATTCCTTTCTTCTTTTCCTCTTTTTTTCTTTTTTTCTTCTTCTTATTTATTTCTCCTCTTCTTCCTCTCCTCTTCTTCTCCTTTCTTCCTCTTCTTATTTTCCTTTTTCCTCTCATTCTTTTTCTTCTTCTTCCTTCTTAATACCACTTAGCAACTTTCTGACAAAATACATGAAGTAGCATTGCTTGTTTTTATAAAAAAAATGTTCAAATAGAAAATTTAGAAAAAAGTAAAGGTTTTGCCTAATGCATTTTTCATATGAATATACAAACATTTGCATATTCTACAATAATTAATATCACCAAAACAATCTATTAACAGAAAAAAAATCCTAACTTTTCTAAAAATCTATCTTTTGCATACATGAACATATATATACAGAGAGAACATACATACATATATACATTTTTATAAAAATGCAAAAAACAAAAAATCTAAAAAAAGGGCATATACACGCTCCTTCTTTTCCTTCTTCTTCCTTCTTCTTCCTTCTTCCTCCTTCCTCTTTTCTTCTCCAACACAACACTTTTTTTCTTAAATGTTACATATGAACATATAAAGAGCATTATACAACATATACAGAGCATTATATATACATTGAACATACATACATACATCTTAACATAAAAAATGAAAAATAGGCCGCGGTGGTCAGCGACGACGACGATGGTTGGCGGTGGCGCTTACGGATGGCATGCGGGGACGACAATGAGAAGGAAAGGGGAGGAGGCAGGGGCTCACAGCGCGGGGAGGGGTCGAGGTCGCCGGCCGGAATCGGTGTGGCGGCGGACGAACGGCCTCGGGGATGAACGGGTCGCGGGAGCCGGCGTGGTGCTTCCCCGGAGCGATACCGACGTCGGGCGCGGGGAGGGGTCGGGTCCGGCCTGAGGCAAAGGCGGTGGCGCATGGGGCAGGGACGGCGTCAGGGCGACGCGGGGCAGCGGTGGCGTCGAGGCAGCGAGGTCGGGGCAGCGGTGGAGCGGGGCGGCGCGGTGAGGCGGACGGCGACGGCGCGGGGTGGTGCGCGGCGACGACGGCGGCGGCGACTGGGCAGAGGGCGGCGGGGCAGCGGGAGAATGAGGAACTTAATGAAAATTTCACAAGTTTTTTCTTATATAGTGAGAGCATTGGTCACGGTTCGTGACACAAACCGTGCCCAATGCCCCCCTTTAGTCCCAGTTGGTGCTACCAACTGGGACCAGAGGCCTCTTTTCAGCAGCCCAAAGGGGGGAATTGGTCACGGTTGGTGCCACGAACCGTGACCAATGCCCCCTTTAGTCCCGGTTGGTGCCACCAACCGGGACCAAAGGCCTTGTGCTGCCCCGCGCCCAAATGTTTAGTCCCACCTCGCTAGTTGAGAGGGAGCCGCACCTGTTTATAAGGTGCGGTGCGCCCACCCTCTCGAGCTCCTCTCTAAAGCAGGCTTTCGGGCCTAACCGTGAAATGTGTGCCTGTGGGCCTACTGGGCCTCCCGCGGGCCTGAATCCTGGCACATGGTAGGGTTTCTAGTCGTATTCAGGCCGTGGGTGCCCAGTAGGTGGCACTTTTTTTGTTTTTTTGTTTTTTTGTTGCTTTATTTATTTTATTTTGTTTGTACTTACAACAAAATACTTATTGTTGCTATTTTTATTTTTTTCCAGTTTTTTTGTTTTGTTTTCTGTATTATTTATTTTTTATTTTTTTGCTTTATTTTTTATTTCCTTTTGCTTTTAGGTCAGCAAAATTATAAACTTTTTGTTGCTTTATTTATTTTATTTTGTTTCTACTTACAACAAAATACTTATTGTTGTTATTTTTTTCCAGTTCTTTTTGTTTTGTTTTCTGCATTATTTATTTTCTTTCGTTTTTTGATTTATTTTTTTATTCTTTTTGCTTTTAGTTTTAGAAAAATTATAAACTTTCTGTTAGTGCCATTAGTTTTCAAATTTGAAAACACTTTTTTAGTTTTTTTGTTTTCTTTGTTGCTTTATTTATTTTATTTTGTGATTAACTTTACTATAAAAATAGTTTTTTTCCTGTTTTTTTGATTTGTTTTTTGCATTATTTATTTTCTTTTGTTTTTTTCTTTAATTTTTAATTCTGTTTGCTTTTATGTTAGCAAAATTATAAACTTTCTGTTAGTGCCATTAGTTTTAAAAAAATTATAAACTTTTTGTTAATGCCATTAGTTTTCAAATTTGAATTCTTTGAAAATTGTTTGAATCACAAGTTTGTGATTAACTTACTAAAAAATGACAATAGATGCGCTTATAGAGAAAATTCAACCTAAATTCCTAGCAAATTTCTATGAATTTCAGAAAAATTCACTATGAATTTAGGTTAAACTTTTCTCTATTAGGGCATCTATTTTCACTTTGAGAGGAGCTCAACAAGGCAGAGAGGGAAGGGCTTATAAACCGGTGTGAGCCCCCTTCGGTTGGCGAGGTGGGACTAAACTCTGCCCGCAACAAGGAACAACCCTTTAGTCCCGGTTTGTGGCACAAACCGGGACTAATGGTCATGGGCCAGGGGCGAGGAGCAAAATTATAAACTTTCTGTTAGTGCCATTAGTTTTAGAAAGTTGAAAGTTGAAAGTTGGCATGGGCCAGGGACTAAAAAGTTGAAAGTTGGGATGGTATCATAATTTCACCCACATAGCATGTGCATGTACAAAACGGACAATGGTAGCATGTTCGTGTGTTACAAAGTTGGCATGGTATCATCCTAATAGTTGCGGGAGAAAGTCTTCACTTTTTCTTCGCTTGTGTCATTTGCTTATTGCGCCGTAACCATGGATAATCTTCATTGTTTATCAGGATGCTTGGGTCAGCCTTGACATTGAAGGGAGGAATTTCATGAAACTTTTCATAATCTTCAGACATGTCTGTCTTGCCGTCCACTCCCAGGATTTCCCTTTTTCTTGAAAGAACTATGTGGCGCTTTGGCTCATCGTATGATGTATTCGCTTCCTTATCTTTTCTTTTTCTCGGTTTGGTAGACATGTCCTTCACATAGATAACCTGTGCCACATCATTGGCTAGGACGAACGGTTCGTCAGTGTACCCAAGATTTTTCAGATCCACTATTGTCAATCCGTACTGTGGGTCTACCTGTACCCCGCCGCGTAACAGATTGACCCATTTGCACTTAAACAAAGGGACCTTAAAATCAGGTCCGTAGTCAAGTTCCCATATGTCCACTATGTAACCATAATATGTGTCCTTTCCGCTCTCGGTTGCTGCATCAAAGCGGACACCGCTGTTTTGGTTGGTGCTCTTTTGATCTTGGGAGATCATGTAAAATGTATTCCCATTTATCTCGTATCCTTTGTAAGTCAATACAGTCAAAGATGGTCCCCTGGACAACAAGTACAACTCATCACAAACAGTGTTGTCACCTCTGAGACGTGTTTCCAACCAACTGCTGAAAGTCCTGATGTGTTCACATGTAATCCAGTCGTCGCACTGCTCCGGGTGTTTGGAGCGCAGACTGTTCTTGTTTTCATCGACATACGGGGTCACCAAGGTAGAGTTCTATAGAACTGTGTAGTGTGCTTGAGACCAGGAATATCCGTCCCTGCATATTATTGAGTCTCTTCCAAGAGTGCCTTTTCCAGTCAGTCTCTCCTCATACCGCGATTTAGGGAGACCTATCTTCTTAAGGCCAGGAATGAAGTCAACACAAAACCCGATAACATCCTCTGTTTGATGGCCCATGGAGATGCTTCCTTCTGGCCTAGCGCGGTTACGGACATATTTCTTTAGGACTCCCATGAACCTCTCAAAGGGGAACATATTGTGTAGAAATAGGGGCCCCGGGATGACAATCTCGTCGACTAGATGAACTAGGACGTGCATCATGATATTGAAGAAGGATGGTGGGAACACCAGCTCGAAACTGACAAGACATTGAACCACATCACCTTCTGAGAGATTGCATTGAGGAATGCACATAGCTTCACAATGGCTAATCGGATGTTTTCCGGTAGAAGCCCCCTCAATGCAACTGGAAACAGTTGCGTCATAATCACGTGGCAGTCATGAGACTTTAGGTTCTGAAACTTTTTCTCTGGCATATTTATTATTCCCTTTATATTCGACGAGAAGCCAGTCGTGACCTTCATACTAAGCAGGCATTCAAAGAAGATTTCTTTCTCTTCTTTCGTAAGAGCGTAGCTGGCAGGACCTTTATACTGCTTCGGAGGCATGCCGTCTTTTTCATGCAAACGTTGCAGGTCCTCCCGTGCCTTAGGTGTATCTTTTGTCTTCCCATACACGCCCAAGCAGCCTAGCAGGTTCACGCAAAGGTTCTTCGTCACGTGCATCACGTCGATTGAGGAGCGGACCTCTAAGTCTTTCCAGTAGGGTAGGTCCCAAAATATAGATTTCTTCTTCCACATGGGTGCGTGTCCCTCAGCGTCATTCGGAATAGCTAGTCCACTGGAACCCTTTCCAAAGATTACGTAGTGTAAATCATTGACCATAGCAAGCACGTGATCACCGGGGCTCATGGCGGGCTTCTTCCGGTGATCTACCTCGCCTTTGAAATGCTTGCCTTTCTTTCGACATTGATGGTTGGTCGGAAGAAATCGACGATGGCCCAGACACACATTCTTCCTGCATTTGTCCAGGTATATACTTTCAGTGTCCTCTAAACAGTGCTTGCATGCGTGGTATCCTTTGTTTGTCTGTCCTGAAAGGTTACTGAGAGCGGGCCAATCGTTGATGGTCACGAACAGCAACGCCTTAAGGTTAAATTCCTCCTGTCTGTGCTCATCCCATGTACGTACACCGTTTCCATTCCACAGCTGTAAATGTTCTTCAACTAATGGCCTTAGGTACACATCAATTTTGTTGCCGGGTTGCTTAGGGCCTTGGATGAGAACTGGCATCATAATGAACTTCCACTTCATGCACATCCAAGGAGGAAGGTTATACATACATAGAGTCACGGGCCAGGTGCTGTGATTGCTGCTCTGCTCCCCGAAAGGATTAATGCCATCCACGCTTAAAGCAAACCATACATTCCTTGGGTCCTTTGCAAACTCATCCCAGTACTTTCTCTCGATTTTTCTCCACTGCGACCCGTCAGCGGGTGCTCTCAACTTCCCATCTTTCTTTCGGTTCTCACTGTGCCATCGCATCAACTTGGCATGCTCTTCGTTTCTGAACAGACGTTTCAACCGTGGTATTATAGGAGCATACCACATCACCTTCGCAGGAACCCTCTTCCTGGGGGGCTCGCCGTCAACATCACCAGGGTCATCTCGTCTGATCTTATACTGCAATGCATCGCATACCAGGCATGCGTTCAGATCCTTGTATGCACCGCGGTAGAGGATGCAGTCATTAGGGCATGCATATATCTTCTCCACCTCCAATCCTAGAGGGCATACGACCTTCTTTGCTGCATATGTATTGTCGGGCAATTCGTTATCCTTTGGAATCTTCTTCTTCAATATTTTCAGTAGCTTCTCAAATCCTTTGTCAACCACAGCATTCTCTGCCTTCCACTGCAGCAATTCCAGTACGGTACCGAGCTTTGTGTTGCCATCTTTGCAATTGGCGTATAACCCTTTTTTGTGATCCTCTAACATGCGATCGAACTTCAGCTTCTCCTTTTGACTTTCGCATTGCGTCCTTGCATCGACAATGACCCGGCGAAGATCATCATCATTGGGCACATCGTCTGGTTCCTCTTGATACTCAACAACTTCACCCGTTGCAGCATCATTGGGCACATCGTCTGGTTCCTCTTGATCTTCACCAGCTCCCCCCGTTGCAGCATCACCGTACTCAGGTGGCACATAGTTGTCATCGTACTCTTCTTCTTCGCCATCTTCCATCATAACCCCTATTTCTCCGTGCCTCGTCCAAACATTATAGTGTGGCATGAAACCCTTGTAAAGCAGGTGGGAGTGCAGGATTTTCCGGTTAGAGTAAGACCTTGTATTCCCACATTCAGTGCATGGACAACACATAAAACCATTCTGCTTGTTTGCCTCAGCCGCATCGAGAAACTCATGCACACCCTTAATGTACTCGCGGGTGTGTCTGTCACCGTACATCCATTGCCGGTTCATCTGCGTGCATTATATATAATTAAGTGTCCAAATTAATAGAAGTTCATCATCACATTAAAACCAAAGTGCATACATAGTTCTCATCTAACAACATATAGCTCTCCAGAGCATCTAATTAATTAAACCATAAATTGAAACTATGTAAAACATTTCAATGCGAAAACAAAATGCGATCATAATCGCAACCAAGGTAACAATTGATCCAACAGCATAATGATACCAAGCCTCGGTATGAATGGCATATTTTCTAATCTTTCTAATCTTCAAGCGCATTGCATCCATCTTGATCTTGTGATCATCGACGACATCCGCAACATGCAACTCCAATATCATCTTCTCCTCCTCAATTTTTTTTATTTTTTCCTTCAACAAATTGTTTTCTTCTTCAACTAAATTTAACCTCTCGACAATAGGGTTGGTTGGCATTTCCGATTCACATACATCCTACATAAACAAAATCTATGTCATGTTGGTCGGCATAATTTTCATAAACAATAAATGAACCAATAGTTATAAAGATAATATATATACCACATCCGAATCATAGACAGGACGAGGGCCGACGGGGGCGGATACCAAAACCATCGCACTATATAAGATGCAATAATAAAAGTAAGAAAATAATACAAGTATCTATGTAAACATACAAGTAAGAATATTTTTCCTTTCAGATAGAACATAAGAACAAGAGGCTCACCACGGTGGTGCCGGCGATGAGCTCAGCGCGGGTGATCGACGGCGGTGAAGACGGGGACGGGGCGTGACGGACCGCTAAACCTAGACAAATATTATGGAAAATGGAGCATGGAGGTCGAGCTTGGAGAGGAGAAAGCTTAAGTAATGTGGCTCGGGCATTCCATCAAACACCTTGTGTGCATAAGAGGTGAGCTAGAGCACCACCAAGCCCTCTCCCCCTTGGCCAGAGAAAAACAGAGCACTGGGGTGCTCTGCTCGCGAGCGACGGGTATATATAGGCACCTCATTGGTCCCGGTTGGTGACACGAGCCGGGACTAAAGGGGAGCCTTTGGTCCCGGTTCAAGCCACCAACCGGGACCAATGGTGGTGGGCCAGGAGCGAGGCCCATTGGTCCCGGTTCATCCCACCAACCGGGACCAAAAGGTCCAGATGAACCGGGACCAATGCCCACATTGGTCCCTGTTCTGGACTGACCCGGGACTAATGGGCTGATCCGGCCTGGACCAAAGCCCTGTTTTTTACTAGTGTGAAGGAAATATGCCCTAGAGGCAATAATAAAGTTGTTATTTATATTTCCTTATATCATGATAAATATTTATTATTCATGCTAGAATTGTATTTAACAGAAACTCGGTGCATGTGTGAATACATAGACAAAACGGAGTGTGTCCCTAGTATGCCTCTATCTGACTAGCTCGTTAATCAAAGATGGTTAAAGTTTCCTAGCCATAGACATGTGTTGTCATTTGATGAACGGGATCACATCATTAGAGAATGATGTGATGGACAAGACCCATCCGTTAGCTTAGCATAATGATCGTTATGTTTTCGTGCTATTGCTTTCTTCATGACTTATACATATTCCTCTGACTATGAGATTATGCAACTCCAGAATACCGGCGGAACACCTTGTATGTTATCAAATGTCACAATGTAACTAGGTGATTATAAAGATGCACTACTAGAGAAAACCTTATACAAAGAACTTTAGCAGTAGCGCTTGTTAAAAAAGGGCGCTAGTGCTACATAGTAGTAGCACGTGTAGGATAACCATGCTATAGATACAAATATAGCAGTAGCGTGTCTCCTTGTAAAAGCCCTACTACTAAAATTCCCACTACTAAGCCGATAGGCTACACATAGTAGTAGCAGTCTTATAAAAACCACGCTACCGCTAAGACTATTGTAGCAGCGCGTTTACTGTGAAAGGCGCTACTGCTAATGAAAAGAACATAAAATGAAAAAAATAGAAAAGTAAATGAAAATGAAAGAAATAGAAATAGAAAAAGGAGAAAGGAAAAAATAAAATGTAAAGAAAAATAAAAGAAAAAGGAAAAAAGGAGAAAGGCATAGCAGTAGTGTCTATCATAAGAGGCGCTATAGATAATATAGCAGCAGCGCGGTTTTTAGACCCCCGCTATAGAAAGAGAAAAGGAAATAAGAAAAGGAAAGGAAAATACATAGTGATAGCAGTAGCGCATTTAGTAAAAATCGCTATAGCTAACTTAGCTATAGCGCGTTTTCACTAAATGCGCTACTGGTAAGTTTGACTTAACCCAAAAGTGGTTTCCCTCCTCCTGGCCACCACTTCTCTCCCAAATTCCTCACCCCAATTCGTCGTCACCCCCTTCGTCGCCGTCTCCTGTCGACATCACCGCCCCCGGAGCCACCAGAGCCGCGCGCCATCAACGCCGCCGGAGCCGACCCCAACGCCACTGGACCCACCCTCGACGCCCCTGCCTCCCTTGCCACATCTGCCTCCCTCGGCGTCACCGGAGACGCCCCTGCCTCCCTCACCACCACTGCCTACCTCGCCACCACCGGAGCCACCCTCTGTAAGGCCCCACCCCTCCTCTCTCTCATGCATAGCACCAACATTGGACAGGGAACCAGCTAGCTAGGTTAACTAGTTTAATTAGGTTAATTATCTAGGTTAGTGCAAAAATTTAGTTAGGGCTTTCACAGAGAACTAGTTAGGTTAACTAGTTTAATTAGGTTAACTATCTAGGTTAGTGCAAAAAATTTATTTAGGGCTTTGATAGAGAACTAGCTAGGTTAACTAGTTTAATTAGGTTAATTATCTAGGTAAACTAGGTTAACTAGCTAGGTTAACTAGCTAGGTTAATTAGGTTCGTTAGGTTAACAAGCTAGGTTAACTAGGTTCGCTAGGTTAGAGCAAAAATTTATTTTAGACCATTAGGTCAGAAGGGTTAGAGAAATGGAGTACCTTTGCGATTTAATTGGGTTCTGTCCTAGGCAGAGAAGGGTTAGAGAACATAATATGTGTGTGTGTGTGTGTTGATACGTCTCCAACGTATCTATAATTTTCGATTGCTCCATGCTATATTATCTACTGTTTTGAATGTTTATGGGCTTTATTATGCACTTTTATAACATTTTTTGGGACTAATGTATTAACTCAGAGCCTAGTGTCAGTTTCTGTTTTTACCCTGTTTTAGGGTTTCGAAGAAAAGGAAAATCAAACGGATTCCAATTGACCTGAAATTTCATGGAACTCATTTTTGGAAGGAAAGAAGCCCAGAAGACTTGGAGTGCACGTCGGGGGACCTGCGAGGAGGCCACAAGGCAGGGGGCGCGCCCACCCCCTGGGCGCGCCCTCCACCCTCGTGGGCCCCTCGTGCCCCCCCTGACGTACTTCTTCCGCCTATATATCTCCATATAACCTAAAAACATCCATGAGCACATTAGATCGGGAGTTCCACCGCCAGAAGCCTCCTTAGCCACCGAAAGCCAATCTAGACCCGTTTCGGCACCCTGCCGGAGGGGGCAATCCTTCTCCGGTGGCCATCTTCATCATCCCGGTGCTCTCAATGACGAGGAGGGAGTAGTTCTCCCTCGGGGCTGAGGGTATGTACCAGTAGCTATGTGTTTGATCTCTCTCTCTCTCTCTCGTGTTCTTGAGGTGATACAATCTTGATGTATCGCGAGCTTTGCTATTATATTTGGATCCTATGATGTTTCTTCCCCCCTCTACTCTCTTGTAATGGATTGAGTTTCCCCTTTGAAGTTATCTTATCGGATTGAGTCTTTAAAGATTTGAGAACACTTGATGTATGTCTTGCCGTGGATATCTGTGGTGACAATGGGATATCACGTCATTCACTTGATATATGTTTTGGTGACCAACTTGCGGGTTCCGCTCATGAACCTATGCATAGGGGTTGGCACACGTTTTCGTCGTGATTCTCCGGTAGAAACTTTGGGGCACTCTTTGAGGTTCTATGTGTTGGTTGAATAGATGAATCTGAGATTGTGTGATGCATATCGTATAATCATACCCACGGATACTTGAGGTGACATTGGAGTATCTAGGTGACATTAGGGTTTTGGTTGATTTGTGCCTTAAGGTGTTATTCTAGTACGAACTCTAGGGCTGTTTGTGACACTTATAGGAATAGCCCAACAGATTGATTGGAAAGAATAACTTTGAGGTGGTTTCGTAACCTACCATAATCTCTTCGTTCGTTCTCCGCTATTAGTGACTTTGGAGTGACTCTTTGTTGCATGTTGAGGGAAAGTTATGTGATCCAATTATGTTATTATTGTTGAGAGGACTTGCACTAGCAAAAGTATGAACCCTAGGCCTTGTTTCAATGCATTGCAATACTGTTTACGCTCACTTTTACCATTAGTTACCTTGCTGTTTTTATAATTTGAGATTACAAATACCTTTATCTACCTTCCATATTGCACTTGTATCACCATCTCTTCGCCGAACTAGTGCACCTATACAATTTACCATTGTATTGGGTGTGTTGGGGACACAAGAGACTCTTTGTTATTTGGTTGCAGTGTTGCTTGAGAGAGACCATCTTCATCCTACGCCTCCTACGGATTGATAAACCTTAGGTCATCCACTTGAGGGAAATTTGCTACTGTCCTACAAACCTCCGCACTTGGAGGCCCAACAACGTCTACAAGAAGAAGGTTGTGTGGTAGACATCATGTGTGTGTGCGTGTGTGTGTGTTTGTGAGAGAGAGAGAGAGGAATAGCTAGAAGAATTTGGGTTCTGTCCTAGCCAGAGAAGTGTTTAGTGAGGTCTTTTTGCAAATGTTTTTGACTTTTGAAAAGACCACTATTTTTCTAGGAAAAGAATTTAGGCAAGTTTTATTTTAAAGATGATCCCTTCCTAGACTTTTATTGTTGATTATATCTTTTCATTGAAGTGGTTCGATTATGCCCAAGTGGCCTTTTGTTGTTTCCAGGGAATGAAGCCGAGTGGCCTATGTTTTGCCAGAATGTTGATCCATTTCCGTTTCGGCAAATTGCAGGTGCTCGATTTGTCCACTTTTTAGCAAAGTTCATGCCAAAAATTCCATGAATTTCGGCATGACTTGTGCTACAAACTAGGACATATCAAGTGCCCGGGATTTAACGCAGCGGGAAGGAGTCAATGTTCTTGCAAAACATAGACATTTTTTATGTCATTATATATTTTATTATGTCTAGAATTAATTGACTAGATTTAATCGTAGGAAACATGGCTAGCAACAATGAAGGACATGGTTCTGGTGATTGCGTCGATGTCTACCGGACGGCAGATGAATTTTTGAACCTAGCCGACGATCAATGGTTGTTCTTGAAGGGCCCACCTGTCGCATCGAAGACTGGGACCGACATCGAGACCGGCGTTGAGACTGAGACCGGCGCCGAGACTAGCGGAGCCAGTATGGAATCAAAAGCAAAGAGGCAACGGCGCCCAAACCATCTCATGACTACTAGACTGGTGGTCACGGAGGTGGACGACGACATTTTTGAGCAAAAAGAGCCCGTGGAAGCGCGCGCGTGCTGCGGCAATCAAATAGGCTACATCGTATGGATAACCGCCACCATCAACGATGAGAAACTAAAGAAGATAGATAATATGAGGCCCTCCCTCCTAAAGAAGTTGCACCAGATATTCTTGTTCCCATGCCGGGATGAAAAGGAATACAGAAATCCAGATAAATACCCGGCAATGAAGAAGATAAACAAACACACCATGACCAAGTTTAGCGATGCGCTGGCCGCCTGGAAAGCAAGAGTGAAACATCGGATCGTCAAGAAAAAGGAACCCTACTCCGAGATTGTAAAGGATAATCCGAGAATCATAGAAGAGCAGTTTGAATACTCAAGGCGGCTTCCGAGGCCGAAGCTACCAAAGAAAAGTCGAAGTACATGAAGGGGCTTCAACAGAGGAACATGGGGTGCCACCACCTTGGAAGCCATGGTTACAGCGGGAAGAGGTCCATATGGGCCAAGGAGGATGCAGAACACGAAAGTCAGGGCACCCCAGACCCCTTGGCGGACTTCACCGTCCCGCAGGAGCATGACGTCCTCAGGGCCCCGTACCATTGGGACCCAGTCAAGAAGGTTTTCGAGACAGACCCGGTCACGACGGACTTCATGAGACTGCTGGTAATTTTAGTTTCTGATCAATTTGACTGCACATTTAGTCATATTTGTAAACGATCCTTGTTCCTTTTGCAAAGAGAGCAGCACATTATTGCGGCCGAAAGCGACTCGCCGTCTGAGGCGTTGGCGAGGCCCAAGTGGGACACCCCATTCAACTAGGCGTTGAACATATTGAAAGGACTCCCGGTGGACACTCGGCCGTCGTATGGACACGTGCACGGTTTTGAAGACGGCGCCACATGGAAGAAGTACTACCGTGAGACCACGAAGGAGAGAAAGGAAAGACAGAGGTTAACTGAAGAAAACATCGACAAGAAGGTTAAGATTGCGGTTAAGAATAAATCATCCGAGACATTCGCAACAGCGGTAGTTGCCACAAAATAGGGGCTTGCAGATATGTCTGGTGTATTGGTTCCGGCCGTTGTTATTTGGAGTAGGCAAAATCCAAAAAAAATTACAGCGGACTTTCCCCTTTCCTACTTCTTCGGGAGAAGCTCGACTAGTGTTGCACCAGCACCTGCACCGGCTCCCGCACCAGCTCCTGCACCGGCTCCCGCACCTACTCATAGCAGCATGTCCTCCGTCTTAGACGTGCTCGGCGGTGCTTCGTCTTTGGCTGATCTCGACGCCCTCACGGTATCTGTCACACCGGCCCTCCTCAATAAATGTATAATTTCCCATTTCCGTTGCCTTTCAGATGTCTCACGTCGCAGACATGTCTTTGCAGGCCCACGTCACCCCGTGCACCATATTGTACACCATCGGCGACCAGAAGGTGGACGTGGGGAAGGTGACGATAATGAAGCCGAAGGAACCATTGTTCCATAGTCGGCAGATTCCCCCTGGCGTTTTCAAGGTTTTTGTGGCCAATGTCAAACCAGGCCACAAGATTTTGGCTCCTCCGGTACTAGGAGGATGACGACGAGACCCCGCGGCGGCTTGGCGGTTGCAATGGGTGGGTCCTGTTGTGGCCAAAGAGTCTGCTTCGTCTGGGAGGCGGCCGGGAGCACACCCACGAGCACGCATCCTTAGCAAGGTATGGACATCAACACCCCATCTACCCAATTAGCGTCGGCTGTCGTGGTGGTTGATAGCGTATGGGATGAGGAAGAGGCTCCATTAGTCATCGATAACATCTCCATGGATGAGGATGAGGATGACACTCAACAGTATCTCAATACTGGCGCCTATGATGAGTACTCAGGGTTTGAGCGTCATGAGTCGGTGCCTGAATTGCCGCCTCCGGAGGCTGAACGTATTATAGACGACCTTCCGGTAGTAAAGAAGCATAGGAAGAGATCGAGCAAAGGCAACAAAGCTGTGTCTATGATCCAGCCGGCTTAGCAGCCTCGAGTTCATGACCGTATTCCTATCCCTGGTGCGGCCAAATGGCATATCCCCGATGAACCAATCCTACCTAAGGCAGCGGTAGAGGCCACACACGGCGATCTAAGGAGACTTCATGACGATGTGCCGCGGAGAGAGAAAAGCCTCATCGCCTCAGAAAATCCAGGATACCCACTCTATGTGGTTAAAGTGTCGCGGCAAAGGTCGTACATCCACACATGCCCCGCAGACAAGTTCTTCCTTCAATTCGATTACATCTTCGACATGTTTCACTTGAAGAAGCTGGATTTTACGTTTGTCCACCTTTTTTCCTTGTACATGAATTACATCACCGAGATTAAGCAGATACCTTATATCTGTGTCGCTGACCCGTACTTCATGCACGAGGGCTTCTTGGCAGTCTGCGCACATCACCGTGAATATGCGAGGGACTACATCATCGATTTCATGGTCGCCAATAAGGGCACGGAGGCGATTCTCGTGCCTTATCATCCCCTGTAAGTCATCCGCGCGGATATCCTTCCTTCGATTTCAATCATTCATTTACAAGGTGGAGGCTAATTAATTTGAGGTGTACTTATTTTTACATAGCGGCGGGCGCATCGTCCTCATCATCCTTTACCCCCGATACTCCCACGCTCTTTACTTGGACTCGTCGAAGAACATGAACAAAAAGGATTACACCCACATCAAGTCTGTTCTCGACAGTGCTATCTTTTACTATAAGGTACGGGGTGGAGAGATCAAGGACAAGAAGAAAAGGGATGGCAGACCCGCCTTTGGCCATAAGACCGACTTCTGCTACATCCAGCAACCGAGTGATACTCTTAGTGATGGATTCTATGTCGTACACCACATGCTGGAGTACAGACGGGATCAGCAGAACCTTCGCATGTCACCTAAATCCGGTGATGCCATATTCTGCAATGGGCAAAGAACGTAGGAGATATCCCGGATCATCGACTTCGAGCTGAGTTCTATCACATTCAGCGTGAACTTGCCCAAGTAATTGTGAAGGAGGTCCTCGGCAAAACAGGTCTGTTCTACGAGTAAGGGCAAATATCGTGGGAAGACGTCCGAACACACGTAGCCGCTCAGCGTCTCGACCTGAAGCCTTTCACTAAGCTCGGGGACTATCTCCCTGACTTGGATGGATGGAACGACATGTTGGAGTGATTGTCGATATATGACAATGTGTCAGTTTAGTCCATACTTTCTGAATGACGAAACTTTGAGTTATGCACGACGAAACTTTATTTGTGATGTAATTAAACCGCCCTCCTCAACTAGCGAAGATCACTCTGGTTAGGCCATTTTGGGTATGATGAACTTTGTTATTTATGCTTATGATATGTTGCTTCTATTTTTGCCAAGTCTGTCTCTTTATGTTGCTCAACTATGTATGTTTCATATCATCGACTCATGTGATGATGCAGGTGCATAGATCATCAATGACCAAGAAGTGCAACGCCAGGAGTATACGACGAGTGGCCGGAGTGTTAGGCCCAGGTGTACCGGTTTCCGGTTTCCGAGCAACGGCCAGTAGTTAGTTTAAGTTCACGCTAGTGCGAGAGAGGGATACGAACTCATGTACTGCATAGTTACGCTCTCACTCAAAAATGATAGCTCTTCTAGCGTATATCATTCTTTAGATGGATGACGATGTAGTTGCAAGTTATCGAGACTTGTATCGCTATTTTCGAGATGATGACGAGAGGCCACTTTGTGTAGGATGATGATTATGATGATGACATGATTTGATGAGACTATTTGTATGTATATGCTATGATTACATTTGTATGTGTTTGATATGCTAAAGATTATTGTATAAAGCATGTTCAAATACAAAACAAATATGCCAAAAAAATAGAAACTAATAAAACTAGCAGTAGCGAGGAGAATAAAGTTAGCAGTAGCACTCTCTTACCAGTAGCGCATCCTAGTTAAAAGCATTGCAGCTATTACCAGCAGTGTGATACGTCTCCAACGTATCTATAATTTGTGATTGTTCCATGCTATTATATTATCAACCTTGGATGTTTTATATGCATTTATATGCTATTTTATATGATTTTTGGGACTAACCTATTAACCCAAAGCCCAGTGCCAGTTTCTTCCCTTGTTTTAGTGTTTCGCAGAAAAGGAATTTCAAACGGAGTCCAAACGGAATGAAACCTTCGGAAAAGTTATTTTTGGAAATAAAGTAATACAGGAGACTTGGAGTGCACGTCAGGGGATCAACGAGGAAGCCACGAGCCAGGGGGGCGCGCTCTCCACCCTCGTGGCTCCCCTGATGTATTTCTTCCTCCTATATATACCCATATACCCTAAAAACTTCGGGGAGCACAATAGATCGGGAGTTCCGCCGCCAGAAGCCTTCGTAGCCACCGAAAACCATTCTAGACACGTTCCGGTACCCTGTCGGAGGGGGCAATCCCTCTCCGGTGGCCATCTTCATCATCTCGGCGCTCTCCATGACAAGGAGGGAGTAGTTCTCCCTCGGGGCTGAGGGTATGTACCAGTAGCTATGTGTTTGATCTCTCTCTCTCTCTCTCGTGTTCTTGAGGTGATACGATCTTGATGTATCGCGAGCTTTGCTATTATATTTGGATCCTATGATGTTTCTTCCCCCCTCTACTCTCTTGTAATGGATTGAGTTTCCCCTTTGAAGTTATCTTATCGGATTGAGTCTTTAAAGATTTGAGAACACTTGATGTATGTCTTGCCGTGGATATCTGTGGTGACAATGGGATATCACGTCATTCACTTGATATATGTTTTGGTGACCAACTTGCGGGTTCCACTCATGAACCTATGCATAGGGGTTGGCACACGTTTTCGTCGTGATTCTCCGGTAGAAACTTTGGGGCACTCTTTGAGGTTCTATGTGTTGGTTGAATAGATGAATCTGAGATTGTGTGATGCATATCGTATAATCATACCCACGGATACTTGAGGTGACATTGGAGTATCTAGGTGACATTAGGGTTTTGGTTGATTTGTGTCTTAAGGTGTTATTCTAGTACGAACTCTAGGGCTGTTTGTGACACTTATAGGAATAGCCCAACAGATTGATTGGAAAGAATAACTTTGAGGTGGTTTCATAACCTACCATAATCTCTTCGTTCGTTCTCCGCTATTAGTGACTTTGGAGTGACTCTTTGTTGCATGTTGAGGGAAAGTTATGTGGTCCAATTATGTTATTATTGTTGAGAGGACTTGCACTAGCAAAAGTATGAACCCTAGGCCTTGTTTCAATGCATTGCAATACTGTTTACGCTCACTTTTACCATTAGTTACCTTGCTGTTTTTATAATTTGAGATTACAAATACCTTTATCTACCTTCCATATTGCACTTGTATCACCATCTCTTCGCCGAACTAGTGCACCTATACAATTTACCATTGTATTGGGTGTGTTCGGGACACAAGAGACTCTTTGTTATTTGGTTGCAGTGTTGCTTGAGAGAGACCATCTTCATCCTACGCCTCCTACGGATTGATAAACCTTAGGTCATCCACTTGAGGGAAATTTGCTACTGTCCTACAAACCTCTGCACTTGGAGGCCCAACAACGTCTACAAGAAGAAGGTTGTGTAGTAGACATCAAGCTCTTTTCTGGCGCCGTTGCTGGGGAGGCAAGGAAAGCGGCACTAACACCCCGTCAACCAAGCTCTTTTCTGGCGTCGTTGTCGGGGAGGTGAGTGCTTGAACGTATATCTTTAGATCTTGCAATCAAGTCTTTTAGTTTCTTGTTTTATCACTAGTTTAGTTTATAAAAGAAAATTACAAAAAATGGAATTGATTCTACCTCCTACGCTTCATCTTTTTAATATCTTTTGTGAGTATGATGGAAAGGAAAATTGTGCCAGCGTGTTAGAAGAAGAATGCATTAAAATGTTTGGCACTAAATCTTTGAATGATGAGCATGATTGCAATGTTGTTAGTATGAACTCCTTGAATATCCATGGTACTAATGATGATTGCACTAGTTATGATGAAAATGTCTCCTATAAACATGTCAATTTTTATGGAGTGCATTGGGTTTGTAAGTACACACAAAATAGGGAAGATAGATATTGCAAGAGGCATAAGTACTTAGAAACTAAATTGTTGCAAGAAAGGCTAGATGATTGCTACCTCTTGAGCATTGCGTTGGATTTCCCTGAAGAGGAGAGGATGATGCAGCATAGTAGCGTAAGTATTTCCCTCAGTTTTTGAGAACCAAGGTATCAATCCAGTAGGAGGCTACGCTCGAGTCCCTCGTACCTACACAAAAACAATAGCTCAACGCAACCAACGCGCTTAGGGGTTGTCAATCCCTTCACGGTCACTTATGAAAGTGAGATCTGATAGAGATGATAAATAATATTTTTAGTATTTTTGGTATAGAGATGCAAAGTAAAAAGTAAAAGGCAAAGTAAAAGCAAAGCAATAATAAAGTTATGGAGATTGATATGATGAGAAAGGGACCCCGGGGCCATAGGTTTCACTAGTGGCTTCTCTCAAGAGCATAAGTATTCTATGGTGGGTGAACAAATTACCGTTGAGCAATTGACAGAATTGAGCATAGTTATGAGAATATCAAGGTATCATCATGTATATAGGCATCACGTCTGAGACAAGTAGATCGACTCCTGCCTGCATCTACTACTATTACTCCACTCATCGATCGCTATCCAGCATGCATCTAGAGTATTAAGTTAAAAACAGAGTAACGCCTTAAGCAAGATGACATGATGTAGAGGGATAGTTTCATGCAATTTGATAAAAACCCCATCTTGTTATCCTCGATGGCAACGATACAATACGTGCCTTGCTTCCCCTTCTGTCACTGGGAAAGGACACCGCAAGATCGAACCCAAAGCTAAGCACTTCTCCCATGGCAAGAACAACCAATCTAGTAGGCCAAACCAAACTGATAATTCGAAGAGACTTGCAAAGATAACCAATCATACATAAAAGAATTCAGAGAAGATTCAAATATTATTCATAGATAGACTTGATCATAAACCCACAATTCATTGGTCTCAACAAACACACCTCAAAAAAGAAGATTACATCAAATAGATCTCCATGAGAGAGGGGGAGAACATTGTATTGAGATCCAAAAAGAGAGAAGAAGTCATCTAGCTACTAACTATGGACCCGTAGGTCTGAAGTAAACTACTCACACTTCATCGGACGGGCTTGGATGATGATGTAGAAGCCCTCCGTGATCGATGCCCCCTCTGGCGGAGCTCCGGAACAGGCCCCAAGATGGTATCTCGTGGATACAGAAAGTTGTGGCGGTGGAATTAGGTTTTTGGCTCCGTATCTGACTGTTTGGGGGTACGTGGATATATATATAGGAGGAAGAAGTACGTCGGTGGAGCAACAGGGGGCCCACGAGGAAGGGGGGCGCCCTAGGGGGGGCGCCCTCCACCCTCGTGACCGCCTCGTGGCTTTCTTGACGGAGGGTCCAAGCCTCATGGATCTTATCTGATGGGAAAATCATGTTTTCGAAGGTTTCATTCCGTTTGGACTCCATTTGATATTCCTTCTCTTCGAAACCCTAAAACAGGCAAAAAAGCAGCAATTCTGGGTTGGGCCTCCGGTTAATAGGCTAGTCCCAAAAATAATATAAAAGTGGATAATAATTCCCAATAATGTCCAAAATAGTATATAATATAGCATGGAGCAATCAAAAATTATAGATACGTTGGAGACGTATCAATGATTGTGCTGAAAATTTAAATTTTCTTGGTTGTACTTGTGGACTTTGCAATGAACAGGATCATTTAGCTATCTGATGCAAATTGTTTCATAATCTAATTGTGTCCAAAAATTGTGATGACTTGATTTCCCTTGCGCATTATATATAATGAACTCAGTTTTCTTATGGGTTACGAAGAAATGAAACGTATAACCAAGTATCTTCCAGAATTTGCCCGTTATAAACTTCTTGGTTTTGATCTAGGGGAAATTTATATGTATTGTGCGGTGAATTGCATTGAAAATCCTTATATTGCCAATTATATAAAGAAAAGAAAGCTAACAGAAGATGAAGAGAACACTAATGAAAGGGAAGAGACTTCCCAATATTCTCCTATTATTTATTATGATGAATCAAGTAACGAGGAGGATCCTCCTATTCAACCAATCTCATTAATAAGGAGCTCCAAAAAGAGGATTGAACCCACACATGATGTGTTGAAGAAGAAGAAAAGAAAAAGGAAGAGAGGTAAAAAGATATCTCTCCCAAATAATGTGGCTCCTATTACTGTTGTGCCTCATGAAAATATAATTGTGGAAGATGATGAACTTGATGATGATCTCATTATGCCTATTGCTTGTTGTGATGATTATGATTGGGAAGATAATAATACTTATTATGATCTTGAAAATCTTTTTGGCACTTGCTTGAAATAATATGATAATTGCTATACTATTGGTGCTACCATACTATTGATGATGAAAGTGATTATGCTTATGATATGAAAAGGCCCAAGCTTGGGGATGCTATGTTTGAAGAAGATGATGTTTTTGAGAATATATTTGCTGAAATTAATGTTTGTCCCAAGCTTTGGGATGCTATGTTTAATGAAGATGATATTTTTAGTCTCCCAAGTTTTGATATGCAAATTTATAATGATGAAAGCATGCCTCCTATTTATGATTATTATATTTATGAAAGTGGATTTGGAGAAGTCATGACTTTATTTTGTGATGATTCCACTATCTTGGAAGAGGTTTCAATCGATTATGATGAGAACAAAGTTGTTACTTATGATAATTATTGTGATGATACATATGCTATAAAAAGTAGTGTGTATTATATTTATAAAAATTGTCATGATTATGATTACCCTTTTTCTGAACATTACTCTTTTAATGTGGAAACAATTTATAGTATTCGAGTTTCTTATGATACTCCCACTATTTCGAACGAGAAGAATTTTGCTTATGTGGAGAGTAATAAATTTTCTATGCTTGTAGATCATGAAAAGAATGCTTTAGGTGCTGGTTATATTGTTGAATTTATTCATGATGCTACTGAAAATTATTATGAGAGAGGAACATATGCTAGTAGGAATTGCAATAATATCAAGTTTCCTGTCTATGTGCTTAAAGTTTTAAAGTTATGCTTGTTTTGCCTTCCTATGCTAGTTGATTATTGTTCCCATAAGTTGTTTGCTCACAAAATCCCTATGCATAGGAAGAGGGTTAGACTTAAATGTGCTAGTCATATTATTCATGATGCTCTCTTTATATTTCAATTCTTATCTTTTATGTGAGCATCATTGAAATCATCATGCCTAGCTAGGGGCGTTAAACGATAGCGCTTGTTGGGAGGCAACCCAATTTTATTATTATTCCTTGCTTTTTGCTCCTGTTTAGTAATAAATAATTCATCTAGACTCTATTATGGTTGTGTTTTTTGTGTTTAATTAGTGTTTGTGCTAAGTAGAACCTTTGGGAAGGCTTGGGGAAAGTCTTTGTGATCATGCTGTAAAAAACAGAAACTTTAGCGCTCACAAGAATTGCTGCCAGTTTTTATTGGAGAGTGATATTTAGTTAATTCTTTTTGCATATGATTAATAGATAAATTACTCACGTGAAGAAATTTATTTTAGAATTTTTGGGGTTCCAGATGTTTGCGTTAGTTACAGATTACTACAGACTGTTCTGTTTTTGACAGATTCTGTTTTTCATGTGTTGTTTACTTATTTTGATGAATCTATGGCTAGTAAAAGAGTTTATAAACCATAGAGAAGTTGGTATACGGTCGGTTTAACACTAATATAAATAAAGAATGAGTTCATTACAGTACCTTGAAGTGGTGTTTTGTTTTCTTTCGCTAACGGAGCATACGAGTTTTCTGTTAAGTTTTGTGTTGTGAAGTTTTCAAGTTTTGGGTAAAGATTCGATGGACTATGGAATAAGGAGTGGGAAGAGCCTAAGCTTGGGGATGCCCAAGGCACCCCAAGGCCATATTGAAGGACAACCAAGAGCCTAAGCTTGGTTATGCCCCGGAAGGCATCCCCTCTTTCATCTTCATTCATCCGTAACTCTACTTGGAGCTATATTTTTATTCACCACATGATATGTGTTTTGCTTGGAGCGTCATTTCATTTTATTTTGTTTTGCTTGCTGTTCGAATAAAATACCAAGATCTGAAATTATTAAATGTTAGAGAGTCTTCACATAGTTGCATAATTATTCGACTACTCATTGAGCTTCACTTATATCTTTTGGAGTAGTTTGTCATTTGCTCTAGTGCTTCACTTATATCTTTTTAGAGCACGGTGGTGGTTTTATTTTATAGAAATAGATGAAATCTCATGCGTCACTTATATTATTTTGAGAGTCCTAAACAGCATGGTAATTTGCTTTGGTTATGAATTTAGTCCTAATATGATGGGCATCCAAGATGGGTATAATAAAAACTTTCATATAAAGTGCATTGAATACTATGAGAAGTTTGATACTTGATGATTGTTTTGAGATATGGAGATGGTGATATTAGAGTCATGATAGTTGAGTAGTTGTGAATTTAAGAGATACTTGTGTTGAAGTTTGTGATTCCCGTAGCATGCACGTATGGTGAACCGTTATGTGATGAAGTCGGAGCATGATTTATTTATTGATTGTCTTCCTTATGAGTGGCGGTCGGGGACGAGTGATGGTCTTTTCCTACCAATCTATCCCCCTAGGAGCATGCGCATAGTACTTTGTTTCGGTAACTAATAGATTTTTGCAATAAGTATGTGAGTTCTTTATGACTAATGTTGAGTCCATGGATTATACTGAAGGAAATATGCCCTAGAGGCAATAATAAAGTTATTATTTATTTCCTTGTATCATGATAAATGTTTATTATTCATGCTAGAATTGTATTAACCGGAAACATAATACATGTGTGAATACATAGACAAACAGAGTGTCACTAGTATGCCTCTACTTGACTAGCTCGTTGATCAAAGATGGTTATGTTTCCTAACCATAGACATGAGTTGTCATTTGATTAATGGGATCACATCATTAGGAGAATGATGTGATTGACTTGACCCATTCCGTTAGCTTAGCACTTGATCGTTTAGTTTGTTGCTATTGCTTTCTTCATGACTTATACATGTTCCTATGACTATGAGTTTATGCAACTCCCGTTTGCCGGAGGAACACTTTGTGTGCTACCAAACATCACAACGTAACTGGGTGATTATAAAGGTGCTCTATAGGTGTCTCCCAAGGTACTTGTTGGGTTGGCGTATTTCGAGAATAGGATTTGTCACTCCGATTGTCGGAGAGGTATCTCTGGGCCCTCTTGGTAATGCACATCACCTAAGCCTTGCAAGCATTGCAACTGATGAGTTAGTTGCGAGATGATGTATTAAGGAACGAGTAAAGAGACTTGCCGGTAACGAGATTGAACTAGGTATTGAGATTCCGACGATCGAATCTCGGGCAAGTAACATACCGACGACAAAGGGAACAACGTATGTTGTTATGCGGTCTGACCGATAAAGATCTTCGTAGAATATATAGGAGCCAATATGAGCATCTAGGTTCCGCTATTTGTTATTGACCGGAGACGTGTCTCGGTCATGTCTACATAGTTCTCGAACCCGTAGGGTCCGCACGCTTAACGCTACGATGACAGTTATATTATGAGTTTATATGTTTTGATTTACCAAAGGAGTTCGGAGTCCCAGATAAGATCGGGGACATGACGAGGAGTGTCGAAATGGTCGAGACATAAAGATCATATATTGGACGACTATATTCGGACTTCGGAAAGGTTCCGAGCAATTCGGGTATTTTTCGGAGTACCGGAGAGTTACGGGAATTCGCTGGGGAGTATATGGGCCTTATTGGGCCATACGGGAATAGAGGAGATATGCCAAAAGGAAGGAGGCCTGCGCCCCCCTCTGGTTCGAATTGGACAAGGGGTGCAACCCCCTTTTCCTTCTCCCTCTCCTCCTCTTTCCTTCACTCCTACTCCAACAAGGAAAGGAGGAGTCCTACTCCCGGTGGGAGTAGGACTCCCCCCTTGGCGCGCCCTCCTCCTAGGCCGGCCGCCTCCCCCCTTGCTCCTTTATATACAGGGGCGGGGGGCACCTCTAGACAAACAAGTTGATCAAGTTGATCGTCTCTTAGCCATGTGCGGTGCCCCCCTCCACCATAGTCCACCTCGATAATACTGTAGCAGTGCTTAGGCGAAGCGCTGCGTCGGTACAACATCAACATCGTCACCACGCCCTCATGCTGACGAAACTCTCCCTCAACACTCGGCTGGATCGGAGTTAGAGGGACGTCATCGGGCTGAACGTGTGCTGAACTCGGAGGTGCCGTGCGTTCGGTACTTGATCGGTCGGATCGTGAAGATGTACGACTACATCAACCGCGTTGTGTTAACGCCTCCGCTTTCGGTCTATGAGGGTACGTGGACAACACTCTCCCCTCTCGTTGCTATGCATCACCATGATCTTACGTGTGCATAGGGAATTTTTTTGAAATTACTACGTTCCCCAACAGTGGTATCAGAGCCAGGTTTTATGCGTTGATGTTATGCACGAGTAGAACACAAGTGAGGTGTGGGCGATATAAGTCATACTGCTTACCAGCATGTCATACTTTGGTTCGGCGGTATTGTTGGATGAAGCGGCCAGGACCGACATTACGCGTACGCTTACGCGAGACTGGTTCTACCGACGTGCTTTGCACACAGGTGGCTGGTGGGTGTCCGTTTCTCCAACTTTAGTTGAACCGACTGTGGCTACGCCCGGTCCTTGCGAAGGTTAAAACAGCACCAACTTGACAAACTATCATTGTGGTTTTGATGCGTAGGTAAGAACGGTTCTTGCTAAGCCCGTAGCAGCCACGTAAAACTTGCAACAACAAAGTAGAGGACGTCTAACTTGTTTTTCCAGGGCATGTTGTGATGTGATATGGTCAAGACATGATGCTAAATTTTATTGTATGAGATGATCATGTTTTGTAACCGAGTTATCGGCAACTGGCAGGAGCCATATGGTTGTCGCTTTATTGTATGCAATGCAATCGCGCTGTAATGCTTTACTTTATCACTAAGCGGTAGCGATAGTCATGGAAGCATAAGATTGGCGAGACGACAACGGTGCTACGATGGAGATCAAGGTGTCGTGCCGGTGACGATGGTGATCATGACGGTACTTCGGAGATGGAGATCACAAGTACAAGATGATGATGGCCATATCATATCACTTATATTGATTGCATGTGATGTTTATCTTTTATGCATCTTATCTTGCTTTGATTGACGGTAGCATTATAAGATGATCCCTCACTAAATTATCAAAGTATAAGTGTTCTCCCTGAGTATGCACCGTTGCAAAAGTTCTTCGTACTGAGACACCACGTGATGATCGGGTGTGATAGGCTCTACGTTAAATACAACGGGTGCAAAACAGTTGCACACGCGGAATACTCAGGTTAAACTTGACGAGCCTAGCATATAACAGATATGGCCTCAGAACACGGAGACCGAAAGGTCGAGCGTGAATCATATAGTAGATATGATCAACATAGTGATGTTCACCATTGATACTACTCCATCTCACGTGATGATCGGACATGGTTTAGTTGATATGGATCACGTGATCACTTAGAAGATTAGAGGGATGTCTGTCTAAGTGGGAGTTCTTAAGTAATATGATTAATTGAACTTTAATTTATCATGAACTTAGTCCTGGTAGTATTAGCATATCTATGTTGTAGATCAATAGCTCGCGTTTAGCTCCCCTGTTTTATTTTTTATATGTTCCGAGAGAAAATTAAGTTGAAAGATGTTAGTAGCAATGATGCAGATTGGATCCGTGATCTGAGGATTATCCTCATTGCTGCACAGAAGAATTATGTCCTTAATGCACCGCTAGATGACAGGCCTATTGCAGGAGCAGATGCAGACGTTATGAACGTTTGGCTAGCTCAATATGATGACTACTTGATAGTTTAGTGCACCATGCTTAAACGGCTTAGAATCGGGACTTCAAAGACGTTTCGAACGTCATGGACCATATGAGATGTTCCAGGAGTTGAAGTCAATATTTCAAGCAAATACCCGAGTTGAGAGATATGAAGTCTCCAACAAGTTCTATAGCTAAAAGATGGAGGAGAATAGCTCAAGCAGTGAGCATGTGCTCAGATTGTCTGGGTACTACAATCGCTTCATTGAAGTGGGAGTTAATCTTCCAGATAAGATAGTGATTGACAAAATTCTCTAGTCACCATCACCAAGTTAGTAGAACTTCGTGATGAACTATGATATGCAAGGGATAACGGAAACGATTCCCAAGCTCTTCGTAATGCTGAAATCAACGAAGGTAGAAATCAAGAAAAATATCAAGTGTTGATGGTAGACAAGACCACTAGTTTCAAGAAAAGGGCAAAGGGAAGAAGGGGAACTTCAAGAAGAACGGCAAGCAAGTTGCTGCTCAAGTGAAGAAGCCCAAGTTTGGTCCCAAGCCTGAGACTAAGTGTCGGTGTCAAAACCGGCGGATCTCGGGTAGGGGGTCCCGAACTGTGCGTCTAGGCCGGATGGTAACAGGAGGCAGGGGACACGAAGTTTTACCCAGGTTCGGGCCCTCTCGATGGAGGTAAAACCCTACGTCCTGCTTGATTAATATTGATGGTATGGGTATTACAAGAGTTGATCTACCACGAGATCAGAGAGGCTAAACCCTAGAAGCTAGCCTATGGTATGATTGTTGATGTGTATGTTGTCCTACGGACTAAAACCCTCCGGTTTATATAGACACCGGATAGGGTTAGGGTTTCATAGAGTCGGTTACAATGGTAGGAGATCTGAATATCCGTATCGCCAAGCTTGCCTTCCACGCCAAGGAAAGTCCCTTCCGGACACGGGACGAAGTCTTCAATCTTGTATCTTCATAGTCCTGGAGTCTGGCTGAAGGTATAGTCCGGCCATCCGGACATCCCCTAATCCAGGACTCCCTCACTAAGTGCTTCTACTGCAAAGGGACTGGTCACTGGAAGTGGAACTGCCCCAAGTATTTAGCGGATAAGAAGGATGGCAAAGTGAACAAAGGTATATTTGATATACGGATTATTGATGTGTATTTTACTAGTGTTCGTAGCAACCCCCCGGTATTTGATACTAGTTCAGTTGCTAAGAGTAGTAACTCGAAACAGGAGTTGCAGAATGAACAGAGACTAGTTAAGGGTGAAGTGACGATGTGTGTTGGAAGTGGTTCCAAGATTGATATGATCATCATCGCACACTCCCTATACTTTCGGGATTAGTGTTGAACCTAAATAAGTGTTATTTGGTGTTTGCATTGAGCATGAATATGATTTGATCATGTTTATTGCAATACGGTTATTCATTTAAGTAAGAGAATAAATTGTCGTTCTGTTTACATATATGGTTACACACACAATGAAAATGGTTCGTTGGATCTCGATCGTAGTGATACACATATTCATAATATTGAAACCAAAAGATACAAAGTTAATAATGATAGTGCAACTTATTTGTGGCACTGCCGTTTAGGTCATATTGGTGTAAAGCGCATGAGGAAACTCCATGCTGATGGACTATTGGAATCACTTGATTATGAATCAGTTGATGCTTGCGAACCATGCCTCATGGGCAAGATGACTAAGACTCCGTTCTCCGGAACAATGCAGCAAGCAACAGATTTGTTGGAAATCATGCATACTGATATATGTGGTCCGATGAATAATGAAGCTCGCGGCAGGTATCATTATTTTCTGATCTTCACAGATGATTTGAGCAGATATGAGTATATCTACTTGATGAAACACAAGTCTGAAACATTTGAAAAGTTCGAAGAATTTCAGAGTGAAGTGGGGAATCATCGTAACAAAATAAAAGTTTCTACGATATGATCACAGAAGTAACATATTTGAGTTACGAGTTTGGCCTTCAGTTAAAACAATGTGAAATAGTTTCACTACTCACACCACCTGGAACACCACAGTGTAATGGTGTGTCTGAACATCGTAGCCGTGCTTTATTAGATATGGTGCGATCTATGACGTCTCTTACTGATTTACCGCTATTGTTTTGGGGTTATGCATTAGAGACAACTACATTCACGTTAAATAGGGCACCATCTAAATCCATTGAGACGACACCGTATGAACTATGGTTTGGCAAGAAACCTAAGCTGTCGTTTCTTAAAGTTTGAGGTTGCAATGCTTATGTGAAAAAGTTTCAACCTGATAAGCTCAAACCCAAATCGGAGAAGTGTGTCTTCATAGGATACCCAAAAGAAAATGTTGGGTACACCTTCTATCACAGATCCGAAGGCAAGATATTTGTTGCTGAGAATGGATCCTTTCTAGAGAAGGAGTTTCTCTCGAAAGAAGTGAGTGGGAGGAAAGTAGAACTTGATGAGGTAACTATACCTGCTCCCTTATTGGAAAGTAGTTCATCACAGAAATCTGTTCCTGTGACTACTACACCAATTAGTGAGGAAGCTAATGATGATGATCATGTAACTTCAGATCAAATTACTACCGAACCTCGTAGGTAAACCAGAGTGATATCCGCACCAGAGTGGTACGGTAATCCTGTTCTAGAGGTCATGTTACTTGACCATGACGAGCCTACGAACTATGAGGAAGCGATGATGAGCCCAGATTCCGCGAAATGGCTTGAGGCCGTGAAATCTGAGATGAGATCCATGTATGAGAACAAAGTATGGACTTTGATTGACTTGCCCATTGATCGGCGAGCCATTGATATTAAATGGATCTTCAAGAGGAAGACGGACGCTGATAGTAGTGTCACTATCTAAAAAGCTAGAATTGTCGCAAAATGTGTTGACTACGATGAGAGTTTCTCACTCGTATCTATGCTTAAGTCTGTCTGAATCATGTTAGCAATTGCCGCATTTTATGAAATGTGGCAAGTGGATAAACAAAACTGCATTCCTTAATGGATTTATTAAAGAAGAGTTGTATATGATGCAACCAGAAGGTTTTGTCAATCCTAAAGGTACTAACAAAATATGCAAGCTCCAGCGATCCATCTATGGACTGGTGCAAGCATCTCGGAGTTGGAATATACGCTTTGATAAGTTGATCAAAGCATATAGTTTTATACAGACTTGCGGTGAAGCCTGTATTTACAAGAAAGTGAGTGGGAGCATTACAGCATTTCTGATAAGTATATGTGAATGACATATTGTTGATCGGACATAATGTAGAATTATTCTGCAAAGCATAAAGGAATGTTTGAAAGGAGTTTTTCAAAGAAAGACCTCGGTGAAGCTGCTTACATATTGAGCATCAAGATCTATAGAGATAGATCAAGACGCTTGATAATTTTTTCAATGTGTACATACCTTGACAAGATTTTGAAGTAGTTCAAAATGGAACAATCAAAAAGGAGTTATTGCCTGTGTTACAAGGTGTGAAGTTGAGTAAGACTCAAAACCTGACCAAGCAGAAGATAGAGAGAGAATGAAAGTCATTCCCTATGCCTCAGCCATAGGTTCTATAAAGAATGTCATGCTGTGTACCAGACCTATTGTATACCCTGCCTTGAGTTTGGCAAGGGAGTACAATAGTGATCTAGGAGTAGATCACTAGATATTGGTCAAAATTATCCTTAGTGGAATAAGGATATGCTTCTCGATTATGGAGGTGACAAAAGGTTCGTCGTAAAGGGTTATGTCGATGCAAGTTTTGACACTGATCCAGATGACTCTAAGTCTCAATCTGGATACATATTGGAAGTGGGAGCAATTATCTAGAGTAGCTCCGTGCAGAGCATTGTTGACATAGAAATTTGCAAAATACGTACGGATCTGAATGTGGCAGACCCGTTGACTAAACTTCTCTCACAAGCAAAACATGATCACGCCTTAGTACTCTTTGGGTGTTAATCACATAGCGATGTGAACTAGATTATTGACTCTAGTAAAACCCTTTGGGTGTTGGTCACATGTCGATGTGAACTATGGGTGTTAATAACATGGTGATGTGAACTATTTGTATTAAATCATATGGTGATGTGAACTAGATTATTGACTCTAGTGCAAGTGGGAGACTGAAGGAAATATGCCCTAGAGGCAATAATAAAGTTATTATTTATTTCCTTATTTCATGATAAATGTTTATTATTCATGCTAGAATTGTATTAACAGGAAACATAATACATGTGTGAATACATAGACAAACAGAGTGTCACTATTATGCCTCTACTTGACTAGCATGTTGATCAAAGATGGTTATGTTTCCTAGCCATAGACATGAGTTGTCATTTGATTAACGGGATCACATCATTAGGAGAATGATGTGATTGACATGACCCATTCCATTAGCTTAGCACCCGATCGTTTAGTATGTTGCTATTGCTTTCTTCATGACTTATACATGTTCCTATGACTATGAGATTATGCAACTCCCGTTTACCGGAGGAACACTTTGTGTGCTACCAAACGTCACAATGTAACTTGGTGATTATAAAGGAGCTCTACAGGTGTCTCCGAAGGTACTTCTTGGGTTGGCGTATTTCGAGATTAGGATTTGTCACTCCGATTGTCGGAGAGGTATCTCTGGGCCCTCTCGGTAATGCACATCACCTAAGCCTTGCAAGCATTGCAACTAATGAGTTAGTTGCGAGATGATGTATTACGGAATGAGTAAAGAGATTTGCCGGTAACGAGATTGAACTAGGTATTGAGATACCGACGATCAAATCTCGGGCAAGTAACATACCGATGACAAAGGGAACAACGTATGTTGTTATGCGGTCTGACCGATAAAGATCTTCGTAGAATATGTAGGAGCCAATATGAGCATCCAGGTTCCGCTATTGGTTATTGACCGGAGACGTGTCATCGTAATAGACATGACCGAGACAATCTCTAGTTCAATCTCGTTACCGGCAAATCTCTTTACTCATTCCGTAATACATCATCTCGCAACTAACTCATTAGTTGCAATGCTTGCAGGGCTTAGGTGATGTGCATTACCGAGAGGGCCCAGAGATACCTCTCCGACAATCGGAGTGACAAATCCTAATCTCGAAATACGCCAACCCAAGAAGTACCTTCGGAGACACCTGTAGAGCTCCTTTATAATCACCCAGTTACGTTGTGACGTTTGGTAGCACACAAAGTGTTCCTCCGGTAAACGGGAGTTGCATAATATCATAGTCATAGGAACATGTATAAGTCCTGAAGAAAGCAATAGCAACATACTAAACAATTGGGTGCTAAGCTAATGGAATGGGTCATGTCAATCACATCATTCTTCTAATGATGTGATCCCGTTAATCAAATGACAACTCATGTCTATGGTTAGGAAACATAACCATCTTTGATCAACGAGCTAGTCAAGTAGAGGCATACTAGTGACACTATGTTTGTCTATGTATTCACACATGTATTTTGTTTCCGGTTAATAAAATTCTAGCATGAATAATAAACATTCATCATGATATAAGGAACTAAATAATAACTTTATTATTGCCTCTAGGGCATATTTCCTTCAGTCTCCCACTAGCACTAGAGTCAATAATCTAGATTACACAGTAATGATTCTAACACCCATGGAGCCTTGGTGCTGATCATGTTTTGCTCGTGGAAGAGGCTTAGTCAGCGGGTCTGCAACATTCAGATCCGTATGTATCTTGCAAATTTCTATGTCTCCCACTTGGACTAAATCCCGAATGGAATTGAAGCGTCTCTTGATGTGCTTGGTTCTCTTGTGAAATCTGGATTCCTTTGCCAACGCAATTGCACCAGTATTGTCACAAAAGATTTTCATTGGACCCGATGCACTAGGTATGACACCTAGATCGGATATGAACTCATTCATCCAGACTCCTTCATTTGCTTCTTCCGAAGTAGCTATGTACTCTACTTCACATGTAGATCCCGTCACGATGCTTTGTTTAGAACTGCACCAACCGACAGCTCCACCGTTCAGTAAAAACACGTATCCGGTTTGTGATTTAGAATCGTCCGGATCAGTGTCAAAGCTTGCATCAACGTAACCATTTGCGATGAGCTCTTTGTCACCTCCATATACGAGAAACATATTCTTAGTCCTTTTCAGGTATTTCAGGATGTTCTTGACCGTTGTCCAGTGACCCCCTCCTGGATTACTTTGGTACCTCCCTGCTAGACTTATAGCAAGGCACACATCAGGTCTGGTACACAGCATTGCATACATGATAGAGCCTATGGCTGAAGCATAGGGAACATCTTTCATTTTCTCTCTATCTTCTGCGGTGGTCGGACATTGAGTCTTACTCAACTTAACACCTTGTAACACAGGCAAGAACCCTTTATTTGCTTGATCCATTTTGAACTTCTTCAAAACCTTGTTAAGGTATGTGCTTTGTGAAAGTCCAATTAAGCATCTTGATCTATCTCTATAGATCTTAATACCCAATATGTAAGAAGCTTCACCGAGGTCTTTCATTGAAAAACTCTTATTCAAGTATCCCTTTATGCTATCCAGAAATTCTATATCATTTCCAATCAATAATATGTCATCCACATATAATATCAGAAATGCTACAGAGCTCCCACTCACTTTCTTGTAAATACAGGCTTCTCCAAAAGTCTGTACAAAACCAAATGGTTTGATCACACTATCAAAGCGTTTATTCCAACTCCGAGAGGCTTGCACCAGTCCATAAATGGATCGTTGGAGCTTGCACACTTTGTTAGCTCCCTTTGGATCGACAAAACCTTCTGGTTGCATCATATACAACTCTTCTTCCAGAAATCCATTCAGGAATGCAGTTTTTACTTCCATTTGCCAAATTTCATAATCATAAAATGCGGCAATTGCTAACATGATTCGGACAGACTTAAGCATCGCTACGGGTGAGAAGGTCTCATCGTAGTCAATCCCTTGAACTTGTCGAAAACCTTTTGCAACAAGTCGAGCTTTATAGACAGTAACATTACCGTCAGCGTCAGTCTTCTTCTTGAAGATCCATTTATTCTCAATTGCTTGTCGATCAACGGGCAAGTAAACCAAAGTCCACACTTTGTTCTCATACATGGATCCCGTCTCAGATTTCATGGCTTCTAGCCATTTTGCGGAATCTGGGCTCACCATCGCTTCTTCATAGTTCGTAGGTTCATCATGATCTAGTAGCATGACTTCCAGAACAGGATTACCATACCACTCTGGTGCGGATCATACTCTGGTTGATCTACGAGGTTCGGTAGTAACTTGATCTGAAGTTTCATTATCATTATCATTAGCTTCCTCACTAATTGGTGTAGGTGTCACAGAAACCGGTTTCTGTGATGTACTACTTTCCAATAAGGGAGTAGGTACAGTTACCTCATCAAGTTCTACTTCTCTCCCACTCACTTCTTTCGAGAGAAACTCCTTCTCTAGAAAAACTCCGAATTTAGCAACAAAAAGTCTTGCCTTCGGATCTGTGATAGAAGGTGTACCCAACAGTCTCCTTTGGGTATCCTATGAAGACACATTTCTCCGATTTGGGTTCGAGCTTATCAGGTTGAAGCTTTTTCACATAAGCATCGCAGCCCCAAACTTTCAGAAACGACAACTTTGGTTACTTGCCAAACCACAGTTCATAAGGCATCGTCTCAACGGATTTCGATGATGTCCTATTTAACGTGAAAGCAGCCGTCTCTAAAGCATAACCCCAAAACGATAACGGTAAATCAGTAAGAGACATCATAGATCGCACCATATCTAATAAACTACGATTACGATGTTCGGACACACCATTACGCTATGGTGTTCCGGGTGGCGTGAGTTGCGAAACTATTCCGCATTGTTTCAAATGCAGACCAAACTCGTAACTCAAATATTCTCCTCCACGATCAGATCGTAGAAACTTTATTTTCTTGTTACGATGATTTTCCACTTCACTCTAAAATTCCTTGAACTTTTCAAATGTTTCAGACTTATGTTTCATTAAGTAGATATACCCATATATGCTTAAATCATCTGTGAAGGTGAGAAAATAACGATATCTGCCACGAGCCTCAACATTCATTGGACCACATACATCTGTATGTATGATTTCCAACAAATCCGTTGCTCTCTCCATAGTATCGGAGAACGGCGTTTTAGTCATCTTACCCATGAGGCACGGTTCGCAAGTACCAAGTGATTCATAATCAAGTGGTTCCAAAAGTCCATCAGTATGGAGTTTCTTCATGCGCTTTACACCAATATGACCTAAACGGTAGTGCCACAAATAAGTTGCACTATCATTATGAACTCTGCATCTTTCGATTTAAACATTATGAATATGTGTATCACTACTATCGAGATTCATCAAAAATAGACCACTCTTCAAGGGTTCATGACCATAAAAGATATTACTCATATAAATAGAATAGCCATTATTCTCTAATTTAAATGAATAACCATCTCGCATCAAACAAGATCCAGATATAATGTTCATGCTCAACGCTGGCACCAAATAACAATTATTTAGGTCTAATACTAATCCCGAAGGTGGATGTAGAGGTAGCGTGCCGACCGCGATCACATCGACTTTGGAACCATTTCCCACGTGCATCGTCACCTCGTCCTTAGCCAATCTTCGCTTAATCCGTAGCCCGTATTTCGAGTTGCAAATGTTAGCAACAGAACCAGTATCAAATACCCAGGTGCTACTGTGAGCATTAGTAAGGTACACATCAATAACATGTATATCACATATACCTTTGTTCACTTTGCCATCCTTCTTATCCGCCAAATACTTGGGGCAATTCCGCTTCCAGTGACCAGTCTGCTTGCAGTAGAAGCACTCAGTCTCAGGCTTAGGTCCAGACTTGGGTTTCTTCTCCTAAGCAGCAACTTGTTTGCTGTTCTTCTTGAAGTTCCCTTTCTTCTTCCCTTTCCCCTTTTTCTTGAAACTGGTGGTCTTATTGGCCACCAACACTTGATGCTCCTTCTTGATTTCTATCTCCGCGGCTTTTAGCATTGCGAAGAGCTCAGGAATAGTCTTATTCATCCCTTGCATATTATAGTTCATCACAAAGCTTTTCTAGCTTGGTGGCAGTGATTGAAGAACTCTGTCGATGACACTATCAACAGGAAGATTAACCCCCAGTTGAGTCAAGTGATTCTGATACCCAGACATTTTGAGTATATGTTCAGTGACAGAACTATTCTCCTCCATCTTGCAGCTATAAACTTATTGGAGACTTCATATCTCTCAATCCAGGCATTTGCTTGAAATATTAACTTCAACTCCTGGAACATCTCATATGCTCCATGACGTTCAAAACGTCGTTGAAGACCCGGTTCTAAGCCGTAAAGCATGGCACACTGAACTATCGAGTAGTCATCAGCTTTGCTCTGCCAGACGTTCATAACATCTGGTGTTGCTCCTGCAGCAGGCTTGGCACTTAGCGGTGCTTCCAGGACGTAATTCTTCTGTGCAGCAATGAGGATAATCCTCAAGTTACGGTCCCAGTCCGTGTAATTTCTACTTTCAACTTTGCTTTCTCAAGGAACGCATTAAAATTCAACGGAACAACAGCACGAGCCATCTCTCTACAATCAAACATAGACAAGCAAGATACTATCAGGTACTAAGTTCATGATAAATTTAAGTTCAATTAATCATATTACTTAAGAACTCCCACTTATAAAGATATCCCTCTAATCCTCTAAGTCATCACGTGATCCAAATCAACTAAACCATGTCCGATCATCACGTGAGATGGAGTAGTATCAATGGTGAACATCAATATGTTGATCATATCTACTATATGATTCACCGTCGACCTTTCGGTCTCCGTGTTCCGAGGCCATATCTGTTATATGCTAGGCTCGTCTAGTTAAACCTGAGTATTCCGCGTGGGCAACTGTTTTGCACCCGTTGTATTTGAACGCAGAGCCTATCACACCCGATCATCACGTGGTGTCTTAGCACGAAGAACTTTCGCAACGGTGCATACTCATGGAGAACACTTATACTTTGATAATTTAGTGAGGGATCATCTTATAATGCTACCGTCAATCAAAGCAAGATAAGATGCATAAAAGATAAACATCACATGCAATCAATATAAGTGATATGATATGGCCATCATCATCTTGTGCTTGTGACCTCCATCTTCGAAGCACCGTCATGATCACCATCGTCACCGGCGCGACACCTTGATCACCATCGTAGCATCGTTGTCGTCTCGCCAATTTTATGCTTCCACGACTATCGCTACCGCTTAGTGATAAAGTAAAGCATTACAGCGCAATTGCATTGCATACAATAAAGCGACAACCATATGGCTCCTGCCAGTTGCCGATAACTCGGTTACAAAACATGATCATCTCATACAATAAAATTCAGCATCATGTCTTGACCATATCACATCACAACATGCCCTGCAAAAACAAGTTAGACGTCTTCTACTTCGTTGTTGCAAGTTTTACGTGGCTGCTACAGGCTTAGCAAGAACCGTTCTTACCTACGCATGAAAACCACAACAATAGTTTGTCAAGTTGGTGCTGTTTTAACCTTCGCAATGACCGGGCGTAGCCACACTTGGTTCAACTAAAGTTGGAGAAACTAACACCCGCCAGCCACTTGTGTGCAAAGCATGTGGGTAGAACCAGTCTCGCGTAAGCGTACGCGTAATGTCGGTCCGGGCCGCTTCAGCCAACAATACTGCCAAACAAAAGTATGACATGTTGGTAAGCAGTATGACTTATATCGCCCACAACTCACTTGTGTTCTACTCGTGCACAACATCAACGCATAAAACCTAGGCTCGGATGCCACTGTTGGGGAACGTAGTAATTTCAAAATTTTCCTATGCACATGCAAGATCATGGTGATGCATAGCAACGAGAGGGGAGAGTGTTGTCTACGTACCCTCGTAGACCGGAAGCGGAAACGTTAGCACAACGCGGTTGATGTAGTCGTACGTCTTCATGGCCTGACCGATCAAGCACCGAAACTACGGCACCTCCGTGTTCTAGCACGCGTTCAGCTCGATGACGATCCTCGGACTCCGATCCAGCAGAATGTCGGGGAAGAGTTTCATCAGCACGATGGCGTGGTGACGATCTTGATGTTCTACCGTCGCAGGGCTTTTCCTAAGCACCGCTACAATATTATCGAGGATTATGGTGGAGGAGGGCACCGCACACGGCTAATAGATCTCAAGGATTAAGTATTGTGTCTAGAGGTGCCCCCCTGCCCCCGTATATAAAGGAGCAAGGGGGAGGGGCGGCCGGCCAGGAGGAGGCGCGCCAGGGAGGAGTCCTACTCCTACCGGGAGTAGGACTCCCTCCTTTCCTTGTCCAACAAGGAGAGGGGGAAGGAAGGGAGAGAGGAGAGAAAGGAAAGGGGGCGCCGCCCCTCCCTCCTTGTCTAATTCGGACTAGAGGGGGAGGGGGCGTGCAGCCTGCCCTGGCCGCCCCTCCTCTGCTCCACTTTGGGCCCATGAGGCCCATTAACCCCCGGGGGGTTCCGGTAACCCCCTGTACTCCGTTTTATATCCGATAACTCCCGGAACCATTCCTGTGCCCGAATATAGTCGTCCAATATATCAATCTTTATGTCTCGACTATTTCGAGACTCCTTGTTATGTCCGTGATCACATCCGGGACTCCGAACAACCTTCGGTACATCAAAATATATAAACTCATAATGAAACTGTCATCGTAACGTTAAGCGTGCGGACCCTACGGGTTTGAGAACAATGTAGACATGACCGAGACACGTCTCCGGACAATAACCAATAGCGGAGCCTGGATGCTCATATTGGCTCCTACATATTCTACGAAGATCTTTTATCGGTCAGACCGCATAACAACATACGTTGTTCCCTTTACCATCGGTACGTTACTTGCCCGATATTTGATCGTCGGTATCTCAATACCTAGTTCAATCTCGTTACCGGAAAGTCTCTTTACTCGTTCCGTAATACATCATCCCGCAACTAACTTATTAGTTGCAATGCTTGCAAGTCTTATATGATGTGCATTACTGAGAGGGCCTAGAGATACCTCTCCGACAATCAGAGTGACAAATCCTAATCTCGAAATACGCCAACCCAACAAGTACCTTCGGAGACACCTGTAGAGCACCTTTATAATCACCCAGTTACGTTGTGATGTTTGGTAGCACATAAAGTGTTCCTCCGGTAAACGGGAGTTGCATAATCTCATAGTCATAGGAACATGTATAAGTCATGAAGAAAGCAATAGCAACAAACTAAACGATCAAGTGCTAAGCTAACGAAATGGGTCAAGTCAATCACATCATTCTTCTAATGATGTGATCCCGTTAATCAAATGACAACTCATGTCTATGGTTAGGAAACATAACCATCTTTGATCAACGAGCTAGTCAAGTAGAGGCATACTAGTGACACTATGTTTGTCTATGTATTCACACATGTATTATTTTTCCGGTTAATACAATTCTAGCATGAATAATAAACATTTATCATGATATAAGGAAATAAATAATAACTTTATTATTGCCTCTAGGGCATATTTCCTTTAGCGAGGCCCCTTCATGGGCGGTGCGAGAGGGAGGGAGGAAGAGGACGAGAAGCTTTGAGGAAGTGGGGTGGGATCTGCCACGGGAAGAGCGAGAGAAAAATGTGTTTTTTAGTGGTCCCGAGAAGAACTAACTCAAATAAGCACCTCTTGGGTGGGTTAGTTTTTGGGGTGGGTTAGATGGATCTAACCCAAACTAACCCTCCTATTTCGATATTTTTGGGTTAGTTGAGTCCAAACAAACCCAAACTAACTCTAACCCATATCCAAACAGGGCCACGATCTTTGAGCACGATTCGTAGTCGTTCCATGCTCGGGAATTGAAGTTTGTAACTATTTTAGATTAGAATATACTACTCCTCTAGTGCTAGTAGTAGAGCAGAGTCCTACTCTACTACTCTACTCAAGCAAGTTAGTGCATAGCACTATAGGGAGTACCAGTACTGTGATCACTCAAGCAAGTTGTCTAGCATCGACATGACCCTACGCTGCTGGTATGTGTCTCGTAAGTCAAGCGGCGTGTTGTAGTCATCATCACCTGTCCACTTCCCGCAGCACATATTCGCTTCTCCATCTTTGTCCTCACATAATCTCGTCCAATCTTCCATCCCCGCTAAGGCGCCTCCCCCCCCCTCGTCTGAAACCGAAGCACTAACAATGGCAGAACCGAGCAGCGTCCGCCGAAAGAGTGGCTGGAATTCACTCCCCACAGAGGTAATTAAGCTCATTGTTTCGTGTGTGGACAATCTCAGTACCATGCAAGGACCATGATGGCAGCGCGGTTTAGTTCATCAGGCAAAACTTGTGTGTACACAACGTACCATGCGTTTCTGCATGCACCATACCATGATATGTGCCGCCATGCTCTGCAGCCCAAAGTAGGAGAGAGGGTCGCAAGTATCAGACTTCGACCTGCTGGCTGGAGTTTCCCCCGTCAGGCACCCATCTGGTTCAAGCCGTCAGCCAATCTCCACAGCTTAATAAATAGTAACGTCTAACTGAGCAAGTTAGTTAGATGCGTACACTTGGTGTAGTAGGACCTTTATTTAGTTTGATGCATACACTTGTTCTTTTTGGTAGCCCTTTTGTAATGATGGCTGATGTTTGGTTTGGAAGAGAGAGCTGCGTCTTCACTCTTCTGGCCTGCTTACTGCTTCTATTGCACCCCCAGCCCTGGTGTTGCTGATGCTGCTCTTTTCAATGTACAATCAGTAGTATATTTCATCTCTTGGTTGAATAAATGTGTTGTTAGAACGACAAACACAATGTTTTGGAAGTCGTTGCACAGTTCGATCCTTTAGTGCCCCATACCGTACGTAGCGCATACTATTTTTCGTATGGAACACATTTTCCACTTGTTGATAACATGCAGCCCACTGATGAAGGCCCAATAGAGAAGCCCATAATTAACTGGAAGGGAGGCTCTCACATGAATCCGGCCCAGGTACATGCTCATGGTCCCCTAAACATAAATAAGTAAATAAATAAATAAAGCTAAATGCTCATGCACCAGTTATTTGGGAAAATAGGTAGCCCAGTATTTCTTTTTGAAGAATACCGAAGCTAGGCCTATTTGTTTTCTCCAAATTACTGGGCTGCAAATATTTGATGATGAGGAGGGATGCATTCCGGCCTGGCTTAAGAGTATGGTCAATGTCTGTTAAAAGTAATATCAAAAGGGGTTGAAAATTCCAAAAAAAATATAGCAAATGGGATATAAGTTTCTTTTTTTGTTTTTGTTCTTCACTAATATCTTATACGTATTTCATTGGATTTAACATGACATAGTACTAATTTATTTTTAAATTTTTTTAGTATGGCTATTAATTTTTTGATTAAGAATATATTTCGTTCCCCAGCAAAAATTTGCGAATTTTCAAAATTTCCCACAGATTTAGTTAATTTTTTAACCCTGGTACTGACCAGAAAATGGCCAGCAATTATAAAAATGGAAAATGGGTTGCAATAAATTCCATATGAATTACAAAATGAGTAAAACTTATAAAAATAATAGCAAATGGGCTGTACAAGCCACATATTTCGAGGCTAACTTGTTTACGCAAGGCTTTGTCAGTGAACACACGATTCTAGCAATAGTGACTGTTGGATGTGAAGGAAATATGCCCTAGAGGCAATAATAAAGTTATTATTTATTTCCTTATCTCATGATAAATGTTTATTATTCATGCTAGAATTGTATTAACCGGAAACATAATACATGTGTGAATACATAGACAAACAGAGTGTCACTAGTATGCCTCTACTTGACTAGCTCGTTGATCAAAGATGGTTAAGTTTCCTAACCATTGACATGGGTTGTCATTTGATTAACGGGATCACATCATTAGGAGAATGATGTGATTGACTTGACCCATTCCGTTAGGTTAGCAGTTGATCGTTTAGTTTGTTGCTATTGCTTTCTTCATGACTTATACATGTTCCAATGACTATGAGATTATGCAACTCCCGTTTACCGAAGGAATACTTTGTGTGCTACCAAATGTCACAACGTAACTGGGTGATTATAAAGGTGCTCTACAGGTGTCTCCAAAGGTACTTGTTGGGTTGGCGTATTTCGAGATTAGGATTTGTTAGTCCGATTGTCGGAGAGGTATCTCTGGGCCCTCTCGGTAATGCACATCACTTAAGCCTTGCAAGCATTGCAACTAATGAGTTAGTTGCGGGATGATGTATTATGGAACTAGTAAAGAGACTTGCCGGTAACGAGATTGAACTAGCTATTGAGATACCGACGATCGAATCTCGGGCAAGTAACATACCGATGACAAAGGGAACAATGTATGTTGTTATGCGGTTTAACCGATAAATATCTTCGTAGAATATGTAGGAGCCAATATGAGCATCCAGGTTCCGCTATTGGTTATTGACCGGAGACGTGTCTCGGTCATGTCTACATAGTTCTCGAACCCGTAGGGTCCGCACGCTTAACGTTTCGATGACGGTTATATTATGAGTTTATGAGTTTTGATGAACCGAAGGTTGTTCCGAGACCCAGATGTGATCACGGAGATGACGAGGAGTCTCGAAATGGTCGAGACATGAAGATTGATATATTGGATGACTATATTCGGATACCGAAATGGTTCCGGGGGTTATCGGATATATACCCGAGTACCGGGGGGTTACCGGAACCCTCCCGGGGGTTATTGAGCCTGATGGGCCCAAAGTGGTGGAAGAGGAGAGGCAGCAGGAGGTGGCGCGCGGCCCCCCTTGCCCCAATCCGAATTGGGAAAGGGGAGGGGGCGCGGCCCCCCTTCTCCTTCCTTCTCTCCACTTCCTCCTTCCCCCTTCTCCTAGTTGGAATAGGAAAGGGGGGCAAAACCTACTTGGAGTAGGATTGCCCCCCCTTGGGCGCGCCTCCTCCTCTTGGCCGGCCCCCTCCTCCTTCCCCCCTTTATATACGGAGGAGGGGGGCACCCCATAGACACAACAATTGATCAAGTTGATCTTTTAGCCATGTGCGATGCCCCCCTCCACCATAGTCCACCTCGACAATACTATAGCAGTGCTTAGGCGAAGCCCTGGGTTGGTAGAACATCAACATCGTCACCACGTCGTCGTGCTGACGAAACTCTCCCTCAACACTCAGCTGGATCGGAGTTCGAGGGATGTCATCGGGCTGAACGTGTGCTGAACTCGCAGGTGCCGTGCGTTCGGTACTTGATCGGTCGGATCGTGAAGACATACCACTACATCAACTGCGTTGTGCTAATGCTTCCGCTTTCGGTCTATGAGGGTACGTAGACAACACTCTCCCCTCTCGTTGCTACGCATCACCATGATCTTGCGTGTGCGTAGGAATTTTATTGAAATTACTACGTTCCCCAATAGTGGCATCCGAGCCAAGTTTTATGCGTAGATGTCATATGCACGAGTAGAACACAAGTGAGTTGTGGGCGATATAAGTCATACTGCTTACCAGCATGTCATACTTTGGTTCGGCAGTATTGTTGGATGAAGCGGCCCGGACCGACATTACGCGTACTCTTATGTGAGACTGGTTCTACCGACGTGCTTTGCACACAGGTGGCTGGCGGGTGTCAGTGTTTCCAACTTTAGCTGAACCAAGTGTGGCTACGCCCGGTCCTTGCGAAGGTTAAAACAGCACCAACTTGACAAACTATCGTTGTGGTTTTGATGCGTAGGTAAGAACGGTTCTTGCTAAGCCCGTAGCAGCCACATAAAACTTGCAACAACAAAGTAGAGGACGTCTAACTTGTTTTTGCAGGGCATGTTGTGATGTGATATGTTCAAGACATGATGCTAAATTTTATTGTATGAGATGATCATGTTTTGTAACCGAGTTATCGGCAACTGGCAGCAGCCATATGGTTGTCACTTTATTGTATGCAATGCAATTGCCCTATAATGCTTTACTTTATCACTAAGCGGTAGCGATAGTCGTGGAAGCTTAAGATTGGCGAGAAGACAACGATGCTACGATGGAGATCAAGGTGTCGCGCCTGTGATGATGGTGATCATGAAGGTGCTTCGGAGATGGAGATCACAAGCACAAGATGATGATGGCCATATCATATCACTTATGTTGATTGCATGTGATGTTTATCTTTTATACATCTTATCTTGCTTTGATTGACGGTAGCATTATAAGATGATCCCTCACTAAATTATCAAAGTATAAGTCTTCTCCCTGAGTATGCACCGTTGCGAAAGTTCTTCGTGCTGAGACACCACGTGATGATCGGGTGTGATAGGCTCTACGTTAAAATACAACGGGTGCAAAACAGTTGCACATGCGGAATACTCGGGTTAAACTTGACGAGCCTAGCATATAACAGATATGGCCTTGGTACACGGAGACCGAAAGGTCGAGCGTGAATCATATAGTAGATATGATCAACATAGTGATGTTCACCGTTGATACTACTCCATCTCACGTGAGGATCGGACATGGTTTAGTTGATATGGATCACGTGATCACTTAGAGGATTAGAGGGATGTCTATCTAAGTGGGAGTTCTTAAATAATATGATTAATTGAACTTAAATTTATCATGAACTTAGTACATGATAGTATCTTGCTTGTCTATGTTGATTGTAGATAGATGGCCCGTGTTGTTGTTCCGTTGAATTTTAATGCGTTCCTTGAGAAAGCAAAGTTGAAAGATGATGGTAGCAATTACACGGACTGGGTCCGTAACTTGAGGATTATCCTCATTGCTGCATAGAAGAATTACGTTCTGGAAGCACCGCTAAGTGCCAAGCCTGCTGCAGGAGCAACACCAGATGTTATGAGCGTCTGGTAGAGAAAAGCTGATGACTACTCGATAGTTCAGTGTGCCATGCTTTACGGCTTAGAACCGGGTCTTCAACGACGTTTTGAACGTCATGGAGCATATGAGATGTTCCAGGAGTTGAAGTTAATATTTCAAGCAAATGCCCGGATTGAGAGATATGAAGTCTCCAATAAGTTATATAGCTGCAAGATGGAGGAGAATAGTTCTGTCAGTGAACATATACTCAAAATGTATGGGTATCATAATCACTTGACTCAACTAGGAGTTAATATTCCTATTGATAGTGTCATTGACAGAGTTCTTCAATCATTGCCACCAAGCTATAAAAGCTTTGTGATGAACTATAATATGCAAGGGATGAATAAGACTATTCCCGAGCTCTTCACGATGCTAAAGGCCACGGAGGTAGATATCAAGAAGGAGCATCAAGTGTTGATGGTCAATAAGACCACCAGTTTCAAGAAAAAGGGCAAAGGGAAGAAGAAGGGGAACTTCAAGAAGAACAGCAAACAAGTTGATGCTCAGGAGAAGAAACCCAAGTCTGGACCTAAGCCTGAGACTGAGTGCTTCTACTGCAAGCAGACTGGTCACTGGAAGTGGAACTGCCCCAAGTATTTGGCGGATAAGAAGGATGGCAAGGTGAACAAAGGTATATGTGATATACATGTTATTGATGTGTACCTTACTAATGCTCGCAGTAGCACCTGGGTATTTGATACTGCTTCTGTTGCTATTATTTGCAACTCGAAACAGGGGCTACGGATTAAGCGAAGATTGGCTAAGGATGAGGTGACGATGCGCGTGGGAAATGGTTCCAAAGTCGATGTGATCGCGGTCGGCACGCTACCTCTACATCTACCTTCAGGATTAGTATTAGACCTAAATAATTGTTATTTGGTGCCAGCGTTGAGCATGAACATTATATCTGGATCTTGTTTGATGCGAGACGGTTATTCATTTAAATCAGAGAATAATGGTTGTTCTATTTATATGAGTAATATCTTTTATGGTCATGCACCCTTGAAGAGTGGTCTATTTTTGCTAAATCTTGATAGTGGTGATACACATATTCATAATATTGAAACCAAAAGATGCAGAGTTGGTAATGATAGTGCAACTTATTTGTGGCACTGCCACTTAGGTCATATCGGTGTAAAGCGCATGAAGAAACTCCATACTGATGGAATTTTGGAACCACTTGATTATGAATCACTTGGTACTTGCGAACCGTGCCTCATGGGCAAGATGACTAAAACGCCGTTCTCCGGAACTATGGAGAGAGCAACAGATTTGTTGGAGATCATACATACAGATGTATGTGATCTGATGAATACTGAAGCTCATGGCGGATATCGTTATTTTCTCACCTTCACAGATGATTTAAGCAGATATGGGTATATCTACTTAATGAAACATAAGTCTGAAACATTTGAAAAGTTCAAAGAATTTCAGAGCGAAGTTGAAAATCATCATAACAAGAAAATAAAGTTTCTACGATCAGATCGTGGAGGAGAATATTTGATTTATGAGTTTGGTCTTCATTTGAAACAATGCGGAATAGTTTCGCAACTCACGCCATCCGGAACACCACAATGTAATGGTGTGTCCAAACATCGTAATCGTACTTTACTAGATATGGTGCGATCTATGATGTCTTTTACTGATTTACCACTATCGTTTTGGGGTTATGCTTTAGAGACGATCGCATTCATGTCAAATAGGGCACCATCGAAATCCGTTGAGACAACACCTTATGAACTGTGGTTTGGCAAGAAACCAAAGTTGTCATTTCTTAAAGTTTGGGGCTGTGATGCTTATGTGAAAAATCTTCAACCTGATAAGCTCGAACCCAAATCGGAGAAATGTGTCTTCATAGGATACCCAAAGGAGACTATTGGGTACACATTCTATCACAGATCCGAAGGCAAGACTTTTCTCGCTAAATTCGGAACATTTCTGGAGAAGGCGTTTCACTCGGAAGAAGTGAGTGGGAGGAAAGTAGAACTTGATGAGGTAACCGTAACTTCTCCCTTATTGGAAAGTAGTTCATCGCAGAAAACTGTTTCTACGACACCTACACCAATTAGTGAGGAAGTTAATGATGATGATCATGAAACTTCAGATCAAGTTGTTACTGAACCTCGTAGATCAACCAGAGTAAGATCCGCACCAAAGTGGTACGGTAATCCTGTTCTGGAAGTCATGCTACTAGATCATGATGAACCTATGAACTATGAAGAAGCGATGGTGAGCCCAGATTCCGCAAAATGGCTTGAAGCCATGAAATCTAAGATGGGATCCATGTATGAGAACAAAGTCTAGACTTTGGTTGACTTGCCTAATGATCGGCAAGCAATTGAGAATAAATGGATCTTCAAGAAGAAGACTGACACCGACGGTAATATTACTGTCTACAAAGCTCGACTTGTCGCAAAAGGTTTTCGGCAAGTTCAAGGGATTGACTACGATGAGACCTTCTCACCCGTAGCGATGCTTAAGTCCGTCCGAATCATGTTAGCAATTGCCGCATTTTATGATTATGAACTTTGGCAAATGGATGCCAAAACTGCATTCCTTAATGGATTTCTAGAAGAATAGTTGTATATGATGCAACCAGGAGGTTTTGTCGATCCAAAGGAAGCTAACAAAGTATGCAAGCTCCAGCAATCCATTTATGGACTGGTGCAAGCCTCTCGGAGTTGGAATAAACGCTTTGATAGTGTGATCAAAGCATTTGGTTTTATACAGACTTTTGGAGAAGCCTGTATTTACAAAAAGTGAGTGGGAGCTCTGTAGCTTTTCTAATATACTATGTGGATGACATATTGTTGATTGGAAATGATATAGAATTTCTGGATAGCATAAAGGGATACTCGAATAAGAGTTTTTCAATGAAAGACCTCGGTGAAGCTGCTTATATATTGGGCATCAAAATCTATAGAGATAGATCAAGATGCTTAATTACACTTTCACAAAGCACATACCTTGACGAAGTTTTGAAGAAGTTCAAAATGGATCAAGCAAAGAAAGGGTTCTTGCCTGTGTTACAAGGTGTGAAGTTGAGTCAGACTCAATGCCCGACCACTGCAGAAGATAGTGAGAAAATGAAAGATGTTCCCTATGCTTCGGCCATAGGCTCTATCATGTATGCAATGCTGTGTACCAGACCTGATGTGTGCCTTGCTATAAGTCTAGCAGGGAGGTACCAAAGTAATCCAGGAGTGGATCACTGGACAGCGGTCAAGAACATCCTGAAATACCTGAAAAGGACTAAGGATATGTTTCTCATTTATGGAGGTGACAAAGAGCTCATCGTAAACGGTTACGTTGATGCAAGCTTTGACATTGATCCGGACGATTCTAAATTGCAAACCGGATACGTGTTTACATTGAACGGTGGAGCTGTCAGTTGGTGTAGTTCTAAACAAAGCATTGTGGCGGGATCTACATGTGAAGCGGAGTACATAGCTACTTCGGAAGCAGAAAATGAAGGAGTCTGGATGAAGGAGTTCATATCCGATGTAGGTGTCATACCTAGTGCATCAGGTCCAATGAAAATCTTTTTTGACAATACTGGAGCTATTGCCTTGGCGAAGGAATCCAGATTTCACAAGAGAACCAAGCACATCAAGAGACGCTTCAATTCCATCCGGGATTTAGTCCAGGTGAGAGACATAGAAATTTGCAAGATACATACGGATCTGAATGTTGCAGACCCGTTGACTAAGCCTCTTCCACGAGCAAAACATGATCAGCACCAAGGCTCCATGGGTGTTAGAATCATTACTGTGAAATCTAGATTATTGACTCTAGTGCAAGTGGGAGACTGAAGGAAATATGACCTAGAGGCAATAATAAAGTTATTATTTATTTCCTTATATCATGATAAATGTTTATTATTCACGCTAGAATTGTATTAACCGGAAACATAATACATGTGTGAATGCATAGACAAACAGAGTGTCACTAGTATGCCTCTACTTGACTAGCTCGTTGATCAAAGATGGTTAAGTTTCCTAACCATTGACATGGGTTGTCATTTGATTAACGGGATCACATCATTAGGAGAATGATGTGACTGACTTGACCCATTCCGTTAGCTTAGCACTTGATCGTTTAGTTTGTTGCTATTGCTTTCTTCATGACTTATACATGTTCCTATGACTATGAGATTATGCAACTCACGTTTACCGGAGGAACACTTTGTGTGCTACCAAACATCACAACGTAACTGGGTGATTACAAAGGTGCTCTACAGGTGTCTCCAAAGGTACTTGTTGGGTTGGCGTATTTCGAGATTAGGATTTGTCACTCCGATTGTTGGAGAGGTATCTCTGGGCCCTCTCGGTAATGCACATCACTTAAGCCTTGCAAGCATTGCAACTAATGAGTTAGTTGCGGGATGATGTATTATGGAACGAGTAAAGAGACTTGCCGGTAACGAGATTGAACTAGGTATTGAGATACCGACGATAGTATCTTGGGCAAGTAACATACCGATGATAAAGGGAACAACGTATGTTGTTATGCGGTTTGACCGATAAAGATCTTCGTAGAGTATGTAGGAGCCAATATGAGCATCCAAGTTCCGCTATTGGTTACTGACCGGTCATGTCTACATAGTTCTCGAACCCGTAGGGTCCGCATGCTTAATGTTTCGATGACGGTTATATTATGAGTTTATGAGTTTTAATGTACCGAAGGTTGTTCGGAGTCCCGGATGTGATCACGGACATGACGAGGAGTCTCGAAATGGTTGAGACATGAGGATTGATATATTGGACGACTACATTCGGACATCGGAATGGTTTCGGGGGTTATCGGATATATACCGGAGTACCAGGGGGTTACCGGAACCCTCCCGGGGGTTATTGGGCCTCATGGGCCCAAAGTGGTGGAAGAGGAGAGGCAGCAGGAGGTGGCGCGCGGCCCCCCTTGCCCCAGTCCGAATTGGGAAAGGGGAGGGGACGCGGCCCCCCTTCTCCTTCCTTCTTTCCACCTCCTCCTTCCCCCTTCTCCTAGTTGGAATAGGAAAGGGGGCAAAACCTACTTGGGGTAGGATTGCCCCACCCTGGGCGCACCTCCTCCTCTTGGCCAGCCCCCTCCTCCTTCCCCCCTTTATATACGGAGGAGGGGGCACCCCATAGACACAACAATTGATCAAGTTGATCTTTTAGCCGTGTGCGGTGCCCCCTCCACCATAGTCCAACTCGACAATACTATAGCAGTGCTTAAGCGAAGCCCTGCGCTGGTATAACATCAACATCTTCACCACGCCGTCGTGCTGACGAAACTCTCCCTCAACACTCGGCTGGATCGGAGTTCGAGGGACGTCATCGGGCTGAACGTGTGCTGAACTCGGGGGTGTCGTGCGTTCGGTACTTGATCGGTCGGATCGTGAAGATGTACGACTACATCAACCGCGTTGTGCTAACGCTTCCGCTTTCGGTCTACGAGGGCACGTAGACAACACTCTCCCCTCTCGTTGCTATGCATCACCATGATCTTGCGTGTGCGTAGGAATTTTTTTGAAATTACTACGTTCCCCAACAGGATGTCCATCCAATGGCCGACGTGCGTCTTCAATCTCTTATCTTCCTGCTCCAGCCACCTAAACTAGCGCCGGCGGGACTGCCTACTCCCTCCTCTTGTGGCCCGCTGTGATGCCGCGCAGGCTTCCCCGGCCCACCCTACTCCCTTTGCTGGCCTGGCCACACGCAATCATCTGCCTCCTTATTACGCGAAAAAAATATTCCTCCCACTGACATGTGGGGTGCACCGGTTGGGAGGCTGACCTGTGGGCCTACTAAGTTGATGCGTACGCAGGGCTTGTCAACTTAGTCAACAAACGATTCTAGCAGCAGTAACCGTTGGATTTGAATCGAACGATCCTGCTGCTTCTTCAATCGCTGCTCTTCTTGCACCAGCCGCCCAAACCAGTGCTGGGGAGACCGCCTGCTCCTGCCTCCAGTGGCCGGCTATGCTGCCGTTGAGGCCTCATCGCCCCCTACTACTCCCACCGCTAGCCAGGCCCTGCAGCGACGGCAGCCTCACACATCAGCCGAACCAGTGAACCCTCGTACTCCTCTCCGCGTGGGCATCCACTGCCGCGTCTTCCCCGGCTCCGCGCTATCCCCTTCCTAGGCCTCGCCGTCGTCCACCGCCTTGGTGCTCTCGGCGCGGCGTGGTCAACTTTGTTAACGACATTCCATCGGAAGAGTACTGTAAGTGGAGAGGCTGACAGCTGGGTCCACGGCCACAGCCCAGTTTTTTTGTGATTTGCCAAGTAAGTCGCTTTGTTAGGCCTGTTGGGCTGCAAATCTTTCAAGACGAGGAGAGCTTTCATTCAGCTGGCCGAGAAAATGGCCCATCAGTAATGAGAAATTGGCTGTACATTTTTAAAACACATCAAACCGGCAATTAGTTTCAAATATCTTTTTTTTCATTTTGAGATTTTAAATTACATTAATTTTTATGCGTGGAGAATTTGTTGGATTTTATATTGATATACATTTATTCTTAAAATCAGTTTGAATGTGAGTCGAAATTTCGGGATTAAAAACAGTTCCGACCGCACCGAAATATGCAAAATTTCGTATAATTTTTTAACCGTGGCCACAATATGGGTTGTAATGCTAACAAAAAGAATATGGGCTCCAAAAAAAACTTAATAATTAGCAAATGGGCTGTAAATTATTAGAAATAATGGCAGATGGGTTGTATGCAGTTTTCCACATATTTGAGACTTTCCTAAAAAAAGGTTGACGCACAAGCAGTGACTGTTGGATGGCCATCCAACGGCCGTCTTGCTTCTTCAATCTCTGCTCTTCCTGCTCCAGCCGCTCAAACAAGCGCCGGCGGGACTGCCTGCTCCCTCCTCCCCGCAGCCGGCTCTGCTACCGCGCAGGCCTCACCGCCCCACCGTACTCCCATCGCTGGCCTAGACATCCCTCTACTCACCCACACCTGCTGTTAGTCTCCGGCGACGACAGACGAACCAGTAAACCCTCGTACAGTCGTACTCCCCTCCGTGTGGGAAATAACTGCCGAGTCTTCCCTATCTCCGTGTCGTTCCCTTCCTAGGCCTCGCCGTCGTCCACCGCCCTGGTGCTCTCGGCGCGGCCTGGTCAACGTGGTCAACGACTGACATGCATCTGAAGTGGACTGTACGTGGAGAGGCCGACAGTTGGGTCCACGACCGCACGCAAGGAAATGCCTCCTTATTACGCGGAAAATAATGATTCCTCCACCTGACATCAGGGACCCACCGAAAGGGTCTCTGTATTTCGCGAAAAAAATGTTACCGCCGCTGACAGCTTGGACCCACCGGCTATATCTTCGCACGCAAGGAAGTGCCTCCTTATTACGCACAAAAAATGAATACTCCCCCTGTTAGCTGGGACCCAGTATAGTGGCAGGCTAACTTGTGGGCCTACTAAGTTGACGGGGACGGAAGGCGTTGTCAACTTAGTCAATATGCACGATGCTAGCTCCAGTGACCGTACGATGTCCATCCAATGGCCGTAGTGCTTCTTCAACCTCTGGTCTTCTTGCTCCAGCCGCCCAAACCACCGCCGGTCGTGCCTCCTGCCCCTGCCTCCCGTGGCCGGCTGCGATGCGGCGGAGGCTTCACCGCCCCCTACTACTCCCACCGCTGGCCAGGCCATCCCTCTACTCACCCACACCCCCTGTTATTCTGCGGCGACAGCAGCCTCACACCGCAGCGAATCAATGAACCCTCGTACTCCTCTACGCGTGGGCATCCACTGTCGCGTCTTCCCCGGCTCCGCGTCGTCCCCTTCCTAGGCCTCGCCGTCATCCACCGCCCTGGTGCTCTCGGCGTGGCGTGGTCAACGTGGTCAAGGAACGGCTTCCGTCGGACGTGGACTGTACGTGGAGAGGCTGACAGCTGGGTCCACGGCCGCAGCAAGGAAGTGCCTCCTTATTACGTGCAAAATAATTATTCCTCCACCTGACAGCGGGGACCTACCGGACAGGCCACCGTATTTCACAAAAAAACGTTTGCCCCTGACTGCGCGAACCCACCAGCTACATCTTCGCACGCAAGGAAGTGCGTCCGGGAAAAACAAAAACGATTTGCCCCCCTGACTGCTGGGACCCACCAGCTACATCTTCGCAGGCAAGGAAGTGCCTGACAGTCGGGACCCACCTGGTCGAAGCGTACGTAGCGTTGGCATTCTAGTCGCGGACGTGTACGTACATATATACTGGTGGATGTAAAGGCACGCACCTGTCGTAGTAGAGGCGTGTACGTGTCGTAGTAGAGGCGTGCACATAGCATGTACACGTACATACAGCGGCCAGGGTGCAAGAAAGAAAATACGGCCACGTATGTGTACATATGGGCGGGGTCTCGAACGCCTAGTCGCGCATACGTACGGCCAGGGCTCGTGTACATGACTGGGTCGGAAAGGAGAAACAGCGTCGTCATCGAGTTCATGGGGAGGCAACGGAATGCATCGTGTTCATGGGGAGGCAACGGAACGCGTCGTGTTCATCGGGAGGGAAGGGAACGCGTTGGAGCCAACCGGCTGGGTCGGAACGGAATGCGTGGTCGTGTTCATCGGGAGGGCTTGGACGGAACAGGCAATGGAAACAAGGCCTGAACGGGGTCCTGTTGATCGGGAGGTGTCTGGCATACCGCAAAACGGAGGAAACGGGCCTCCTACGGTCAAAACGGGGGTCCTGTTGATCGGGAGGGGTGTGACGTACCGCAAAACGGACGAAACGGACCTCCTACGGTCTCAACAGGGGCCCTGTTGATCGGGAGGGGTGTGCCGTACCGCAAAACGGACGAAACGGACCTCCTACGGTCGAAACGTGGGTCCTGTTGATCGGGAGGGGTGTGCCGTACCGCAAAACGGACAAAACGGACCTCCTACGATCGAAACGGGGGTCCTGTTCATCGGGAGGGGTGTGGCGTACCGCAAAACGGGACTCCACGCGACACTGTTCATCTCCACCGTCAACCTCCTCCAGCTTCCACGGGCTACCGTCGACCTCTTCCAGCCTCCACGGGCTCCTGTTCATCCAGCCTCCACCGCGCGCTACTCAACTGGCTACTGTTCAACCACCCCTCCACGGGCACCCCTCCACCGTCTACTGTTCATCCAGCCCTCCACACCACGGGGTCCTGTTCAACCACCCCTCCACGGGCACCCCTCCACCGTCTACTGTTCATCCAGCCCTCCACCACACCACGGGGTCCTGTTCATCTAGAGGCAACGCCACCGCTCACTGTTCATCCAAACCCCCCCGCAATGCTTACTGTTCATCCTAGAGGTAGCATCGATCAGCTTCAGTTAGCAGCAGTAGCGAAGGAATCGCTCGATCGGGTTCAGTTAACAGCCATCGATCGATTGCTCGGGTTCAGCAACGCGTAGCCTGCAGTGCAATCGCTTGGGTTCAGTTAGAACCCAACGCCTCGCTCGGGTTCAGTTAGAGCCAACGCCTCGCACACACGCGCGTACGTGTACGAGAGAAACGCGCATCGCTCGGCCCCCGACCTCCCACCGTAACCGAGAACTCCCCGAAATTTTCCTCGCCCTCGCTTCTACCACGGTTTTTTCCGTCATGGACGGCCCAAAGAATGTCATGCAGCTGCGTCTCCGGCCCGCCCAGGACGAAAAGCCCATTTTCTGTCATGAGTTTTTGTCATAGAAGTAGGAGCCCACCACATCTATGATGATACCGGGTTTTGTCACAATAATTGTGATAGAAGTGTCATATGTATGATAGAAAAAAAAATTCGTTCGGCCCGAAATGTCACGGATGTGTCTTTTTTCGTAGTGAAGAAAGTAGTCCGGACGAGGATGCACGCATCATCCCAGAAACACTCTTGGATCAAGAGAGCCTCCGCAGAAGGCTTATTACCACAGCGAGGAGCCTGAAGAAACAGAAGCAAAGGCTCAAGGTAGCACAAGATACGCTCAACAGCAGGTGGAACAAAGTAATAAAGTATGGTGGAAGCTACCATAAAAATAGCTATCCAAAGCGCAAGCTATTACCGGAATTCGACGATGAGGCCTTAGAGCCCACACAACCAAAGAATGATAGGGCCAACCGGCTGGATCCACCACCTTGTGAGCGTGATAGAGTGGCTAACAAGGTCGCACATAAGTCAATACACGATCTACATGAGAACTTGCGCCAAAAATCCGGCGCGACCAGATCCATCTACGGATCTAGGAAGCGCGCTCCGCTACAAAACCAAAACCGGATACTACAACCTTCCGAACATCATGGCACATCCCAATACAGGGGTGCCGCACACCCCCTATGTTTCACCGATGAAGTGTTGGATCATGAATTCCCAGAGGGATTCAAACCGGTGAACATAGAGGCGTACGACGGGACCACAGACCCTAGAGTCTGGATAGAGGACTTCATCGTCCATATTCATATGGCTCGTGGAGACGATATCCATGCCATTAAATACTTGCCCCTCAAGCTTAAAGCGCCAGCACAGCACTGGCTGAAAAGCCTCCCCGAAAACTCAATTGGAAGTTGGGAGGAGCTCAAGGACGCTTTTCGGGCCAATTTTCAAGGGACTTATGTCCGACCTCCAGATGCAGACGATTTAAGTCATATAGTCCAACAGTCCGGAGAGTCCGCCCGAAAGCTTTGGAACAGGTTCCTCAACAAGAAGAACCAAATCGTCGACTGTCCGGACGCCGAAGCCTTAGCAGCTTTTAAACACAGCGTCCGAGAAGAATGGCTCGCCAGACACCTCGGCCAAGAAAAACCGAGAACGATGGCAGCCCTAACAGGCCTCATGACCCGCTTTTGTGCGGGTGAGGACAGCTGGTTGGCCCGTAGCAGCACCAGCGACCCAAGCACATCCGAAGTTAGGGATGGCAATGGTAAACCATGATGCAACAAAAACAAGCGTCGAAATAAAGAAGGTAGCCCAGATAACACGGCGGTAAACACCGGATTCAGGGGCTCCCAACCAGGTCAGCGGAAAAAGCCTTTCAAAGGCAGCAGAGAAGGACAATCTGGCCTAAACAAAATTCTTGACAAACTCTGTCAGATTCACGGCACCCCAGACAAACCTCCAAATCATACCCACTGGTAAGCTAAACGCCGAACACAAAGGGGAAGAGACACCAAGCGAAGACAAGGATGAACCTCGCTAGCAAAACGCCGGAGGATAGAAAAAGTTCCCACCAGAGGTTAAAACAGTAAACATGACCCATGTGACGAAGAGGAGAAGCAATCATGCACTCCTACGCACACGCGCCATAGAGCCCGTCACCCCTAGGTTCAACCCCTGGTTGGCCTGCCCGATCAATTTTGATCATAGGGATCACGATAGAAATATCCAGCGCGAAGGACTGACGGCTTTGGTGTTAGACCCAATAATAAATGGGTACCATTTCACACGGGTCCTCATGGACGGCGGCAGTGATCTAAATCTAATATATCAGGACACAGTCCGCAAAATGGGGATAGACCCGACACAAATAAGCCACAGTAATACTACCTTCAAGGGAGTAATACCAGGCCAAGAGGCCCGTTGTACGGGCACTCTACTACTAGAGGTAGTATTCAGTTCTCCTGATAACTTCCGAAGCGAAAGGTTAACTTTTCACATTGCCTCATTACGAAGTGTCTATCAAGCACTACTCGGAAGAATGGCTTTCGCTCGTTTTAACGCAATACCGCATTATGCTTTTCTCAAGCTCAAGATGCCCGGTCCACGTGGCATCATCACAGTTAGCGGAAATACCGAACGTTTTTTACGTACGGAAGAGGACGCGGCGGCTCTAACAGCCGCGAACTAGACGGCCTCACCAACCAGAAAAAATGGCAGGTCGTCAAGACCACGGACACGGTTAGACGAATCCGGCATTCCATCATATATACATGAGATTGGTTTTTCAACCCTCATAAAACGATACCAGGGGCTCCCCGCGTGTAATCAGGGCCAGCCCGGCTCAACTTGACTTCTCCTGAATTTTGATAGTTCACTGATAATAACCTATTCTTCCTTTTTTGGCACGGCAACTTTCACCTAAGTTCTTTCCTTTTACAAATTATAATCATGCTACACCCGTGCAGGACACGGCAAAATGGAGACACAGGCGCAGACGTGCAGTAGGGACCCGCCCAAAGGTTTCTTTTTATATTAAGACCCTGCGTAAACCTTTTTTACTGTCTCTTATTGCTCATATCCTTCGGATACTCCGCACAACCGAGAAGGATGCTGGCGTTATTGCCATGTTGCCATGCTAGGATTTTGCACGTACCTGGACACATGGGGTTTCTTATTAAGGGCATTGTTTAGCCCGGTATATGTTATAAAGACCGAACACCTTAGGGAGTGTTCGGCGTCACGAGTTTGGCCCTATATGCATCAGCTCTGAATCATGTCTTTGGTCAAATGTTGGGTTTGCCCGGCTCCCATGTTTTGGTACCTTACGTTCCATTATATCGACTAAGGTAGCACTGGGAGAACTACTGCGATTGTGCCCTGGTTCATCCGGATGAGCACCTCAGTAGAGAAAGCCGAAAACTGACTGTCATGATATAGCGAGAGACTGGTCAACCACTCGATGACTCATCCGAATCTTCGGGATTCCCCCGCATTAACGAAGGGCCGTTTCCCGGTCATGTACATACGCGCCCCGTATTCGGACGAGCGCAGAAGTACCAGGGGCTATATAGTAGCCCCACTGTCAAATTCCTATGGCTAAGTGAAAGTGTTAAAGAAATATAGTCTGATTGCCTCGTTCGCTGCGCTATCACCTCCTTAACGGACCAAGACGTTGGATCAAGTGTGGACATGCATCTTTTGCGAACACCCCCGCATTATATGCGTGGGGGCGGAAGCCGACGACTGCAAACTTTCAGATTATACACATATATACATAAACGGCCGCACAGTAGGCACCTTAGTACTTACGGGCAAAAGTATAAATACAGCCTTGATAATTCAATAAAAACATTGTTTTTACAATGGGAATACATGTCACTTGAACATAACATTCTTCGAGCACTGAGCCTCTATTGAACGAGCGCCTTCAAGAACTTCTTCAAAGTAGTGCTCGGCAGCCACTCGGCCTACGGCCGAATCCTGTGTCGCAATAGTGGTGGCCTCCATCTCCGCCCAGTATGTCTTGACACGGGCAAAGGCCATCCGCGCACCCTCTATGCACGCCGATCTCTTTACAACATCGATGCATGGCACAGCACTAAGTAATTGTTGCACTAAGCTAAAGTAGCTATTCGGCCTTGGCCCTCCCGGCCACAGGTGATCCACAACGGACCTCACGGAAAGTCCGGACAACCTATGGAGCTCGGCCCACTCGGCTAATCGCTCATTCAACAGCAGCGGATGGACTGGAGCGTGAAACTGTGACCAGAACAGCTTCTCCACTTTGGGACCTTTCTGATCCTTGAAGTACTCGGCCGCGTCAGCAGCACTCGCAGCCAAATCCATGTACGCGTCTGCAGAACTCCATAGCCGGTCCAGAGGAGCATACTTCGGATCTCCGAACTTGGTCCGCAACAAGAAGGGCTTCCAGACACGATATCTGCAGCTTGATTCAGCTCCTCCTTCGTCGCTCTAATTTTGGAGCGGGCTTCCTTGGCAGCCACCAGGGCCTTCTCCAGGTCCGTCGCCTTCGCCCAGTTTTTTTCTTCAAGAAGCTGGTAACGGTCAGCGGCATCTTTTAACTCTACAACCATCTTGGCTATTTTTTTCCTGCTATCGCAATGCGCGGCTTGTTCGGTCCTTAACTCTTTGGCCGCCTTTAAAGCGACCGCATTGCTACTCCTTGCTTGCTCCTTGGCTCGGGCAAGCTCCGCCCGAAGGGACTCCACGGTGGCAGCTCCATCTGCAGTCATAACATATTGAAGATACTGGCATCACGCTCCTCTCATTATGTGACGATTACCAGAAAAAATCACTCACCCTGTACCTTGTCAAGCCGCTTGTTGACAAGCATGATGTCGGCATTTGCCGCATCAAGTTGCCGCTTTAGCTCGGCAAACCCGTTAGTCTGGCTAGCCACCGGAGCTTCAGCCACCTGCACATAAAGGCGGTCTGGTTGTTACCTGGGACTATGATCCTCTATTTGCCGCCGTTTTCGACGACAACCAGAGTCTCAGGGGCTACTATCTGCATAGGGCATACCTAACGTATGCAGTACTGTTAAAAACATACATTATTTCACGTACCTCGAAGCCTTTCAGCAGACTCATAAAGGCTTCATGTAAATCGCTTTCAGCGGATCAAATACTTTCAATTAACGTACCCATTAGCGTACGATGCACTTCCGAGACGGCCGCTTGCCCCAGAAGATCCTTCAGTGTGTCCGACCGCACACTATACGGACCCTTGCTGTCGCTCTCTTTAAGAGCTGGATACTGGGAATCCCGGGTAGCCAAAGGGTTATCCTCCGGCCTTAGTGGATTCGGTGATACCCTTCGCGACGACACTTCAAGGTCGCTCGCTTCGTGAGGCGGGGTGTGGGGGGAGGCGTTTCGCTCTCCATCATCTCCGGAAGAAGATCCCCCGAAGACGAACTCTGTCGAGACGGGCTACGATCCGGACTGCAATTTATAAAGCAATGGTTATTGTCTTCGGAAGTAAGGTAGGACATTTCCACTATTAAAGTGCTTTTCGATTACTTACAGCTCGGTAGAGGGCTGATCTCCACGCGGACACTGTGCGGCAAGAATACCCTCCGAGGCAGGACACTCTGATGAAGATTTCTTCTCCTGCTTGGAAACCTTAGTTTCCGGATCTTCAGAGGTAGTCCTCTTCCTTCCCCGGGGAGAGAGAATGTCAGATTCTTCCCTTTGATTGTCCTCCCTCGAGGAGGTGCTTATCCCCCCGGCTGGAATAAGTAGCGAGTGAGGGCCTCTTTCGCCCTGTTTATTCCCCCCATCATCTTCCTTTGAGGACACTGGATAAGGTACCGGCTCGAGCATCTTGTCCAGTACCGGATTGTCAAAGCCCTCAGGAAGGGGGGGCGAACACCTGATCATCATCGCCTTTGTTATCCGGTCCTGGTCAAAAGGCGGCTCTTTAGAATGATGCCATGATAAATAAAAGGACAGCAGGTTCGGCATGGGATTACTTACTTGGGCGGCGGGGCGGTTGCAGCTCAGGCCCACGTCCTCACTGGTGTCCGGACACTCTATTTGGGGTCCGAAGAACGATTTGTACATCTCTTCGTGCGTCATGCCGAGGAAATGCTGAATAGCACTCGGTCCTTCTGGGTTGAACTCCCACATACGGAGGGGCCGGCATTTTCAAGGTTGGACTCGACGAACCAGCATAACTTGCATTACCATAACCAGACTGAAATCTCCCTCTAAAAGATCTCGGATACGGCTCTGCAGTATTGGCACGTCCTTGGCTGGACCCCAGCTCAGCTCCCTGCTGATCCATGACATCAGTTATGGTGGGGGCCCGAGCGAAAGGTAGGGGCGGCTACCCACTTGGCACTTCGGGGAGCTGTGATGTAAAACCACTCCCGCTGCCACAATCCGGACACCTCTGAAAAGGAACCCTCTGGCCATGGAGCGTCAGCAATTTTTCTTATTAAAGCACCTCTGCACGCTGTGTGCTGCCCCTCGACCATCTTCGGCTTCACATCGAAGGTATTGAGCCACAGGCCGAAGTGAGGGATAATGCGGAGGAAGGCCTCACATACGACAATAAATGACGAGATGTGAAGAAGGGAATATGGGGCCAGATCATGAAAATCCAGCCCGTAATAGAACATGAGACCCCTAACAAAGTGATCCAGAGCGAGGCCTAGTCCTCGGAGGAAGTGGGAGATGAACACAACGCTCTCGTTGTGTTCGGGAGTAGGGACGACCTGCCCTCAGCCGGGCAGCCTATGCAAAATTTCGGCGGTCAGATATCTGGCCTCTCTCAACTTCTTGATGTCCTCCTCTGTGACAGAGGAAGGCATCCACCGACCTTGAAGGTTGGATCCGGACATAGTTGAAGGTCCGAAGCACCTGACCTGAGCTTTGGATGTTAGAACTCGAGGCGGGGGAAGGATTCGATTGAGCGCGGGAGGGAAAAAAGAAAAAGCCTTGTCCCCTTTATAAAGAGGGTGAATATCAGGCGTCCTCCTCGTGGCCATTTGAGACTTACCTAAGATCTAGGAGTCATACCAACAGACACGGTTGGGTTACCCACGTTTGTATTGATGAGAATCCCGTGATAAGGGGAACACGGTCTCTTCTTTGACAAGACGTGTCAAGAAAACTGCCTCGCGTTATGTGCGGAGCTGGTTGAGAGAAATGGTTCGAATAATGACCGGGTCATGGCGTGATGTCATGCTGTCAAAAGGTGTCAGCAGATTAGATTTGTGGAAATATTATTCTCTCTACAGTGGTATATGGAACTTATTTTGCAGGGTTGGACACTGTCCTTGTATTCAAACTCTTCCATGGTGTATTCGGAGGAGGAACCCGCCTTGCAATGCCGAAGACAACACTGCGCGCCGGACTCATCGTCATTGAAGCCTGGTTCAGGGGCTACTGAGGGAGTCCTGGATTAGGGGGTCTCCGGACAGCCGGACTATATCCTTTGGCCGGACTGTCGGATTATGAAGATGCAAGATTGAAGACTTCGTCCCGTGTCCGGGTGGGAATCTACTTGGCGTGGAAGGCAAGCTAGGCAATACGGATATGTATATCTCATCCTTTGTAACTGACCCTGTGCAACCCTAGCCTCCTCCGGTGTATATATACACCGGAGGGTTTTTAGTCCGTAGGACAACATACAATCATACCATAGGCTAGCTTCTAGGGTTTAGCCTCTTTGATCTCGTGGTAGATCAACTCTTGTACTACTCATATCATCAAGAACAATCAAGCAGGACATAGGGTATTGCCTCCATCAAGAGGGCCTGAACCTGGGTAAACATCGTGTCCCCTGCCTCCTGTTACCATCCGCCTTAGACGCACAATTCGGAACCCCCTACCCGAGATCCGCCGGTTTTGACACCAACACCCCCCCCCCTTGGCGCGCCCCCTTGGTGGCCGGCCTCCTCCTCCCCTCCTTTATATACGGGGACAGGGGCACCCCAAAGCACAACAGTTATTCTCTTAGCCATGTGCGTTGCCCCCCTCCATAGTTTACTCCTCTGGTCATAGCATAGTAGTGCTTAGGCGAAGCCCTACGCGGATCACATCACCAACACCGTCACCACGCCGTCGTGCTGATGAAACTCTCCCTCGACCCTCTGCAGGATCACGAGTTCGAGAGACGTCATCGAGCTGAACGTGTGCTGAACTCGGAGGTGCCGTACATTCGGTACTAGATCGATTGGATCATGAAGACGTTCGACTACATCAACCGCGTTAACCTAACGCTTCCGCTTTCGGTCTACGATGGTACGTGGACACACTCTCCCCCTCTCGTTGCTATGCATCTCCTAGATAGATCTTGCGTGATCGTAGGAATTTTTTTGAAATTGCATGCTACGTTTCCCAACGAGAAATCATATGTTTGGCCTTTGCCGGGTCTAGCGACGGCGATGCCCGTGGGCGTCGTGCTCTTTCTTGGAAGCGTTGTTGCTGTGTGGTGCTCCTCTCGGCCCGTCCCCGCGGTCTTGTCTCCGGAGGGAAAGCTCAGATCCTCAGGATCGGACGACAAAGGGGCCTTCACGTCTTCTTCCTTCTTTGGGGTATTGTCTCAGAGTCGGCCACTACCCGGAGACTGGTGGATGGCGGCATGTTCACTGCATGCTTTGCAGCATCTCACCGTGTAGTTTGTTGAGGCAGCCATTTCAGGGGGCGATGGTGTCTGTTTGGCAACGATGATGGAGTCAAGAGGAGCTTCGTTCGTGGCTCGGGCTTCGGTAGTCAGATCTTCTCGACATGTCTGAGATGCTCTTTCGCTGGTTGTTTGGTTGCTTTGAAGTCAAAGCTGCAGCGCCGCAAGTCCTTCACATTTCCCTTGTGATGCTCGTCGTCAGAGTCGGAGTTGTCGGTTGTCTGCGCGTGTGGCCTTCTGTTGACATCTGTCGTCATGGTTTTGGTGCAGCTACTTGCGGGGTTGGCTTCAACGAAGGACTATGCTGAAGTCGGAGTTGCTCGTTCGGAGGTAACCGGTGATGACGATGACGCTTGCGACTACTCGCCAGATGTCTTTTCCTCTTTGTAGCTTTATGATCTATGTCGATAGCCAGGTTGGCCGGTGTACCGATGTTACGTGGGTTGGATATGTCGGTTTTAGCCTGGTTTCTCATCAATTAATGGGCAATTCTCACTCTCTAATCAATGAAAATGGCAAGTCTTTTGCCTCATTTCAAAAAAAGAGATAAAGGTGAATGTGGAGGAGGGACGACAAGAGATAGGCTGCTTTGTTTTTCACTGATGGTTAAGAAGATGCTGCCTCCGCGAGAAGAAAGACAAGGATAGAAAGAATTGGGCTGCGTTCGATCTGGAGGTATCCAAAACATAGGATTGGAAGCATGTGTCGGAATAGAAGATGATTGCAGCAATAAAATGGAGGAGCAAGAAACCAAAAAAAAGCTTACAACGAGGCCCGCGGCAACGTTTACAACGGAAGATGATTGTAGCTATAAATTGAGCATTGTTTACATATTCATTTTCGGCCCATGGCAACGCACGGGCAGTCTACTAGTTCATGTAGGTTCAGACGAAGGGCATCTCCAACATGGATCAGCAAACGGACTTCATCAAATGACAACATACACGTCCGGGCGTGTCTGTGAATAGGCCGTCCATCCAACCATGTCTCTCAAATCCAGAACGTGGGCTATGACTTAAAGTGGGCCAGGCGAGCCGATAGGAGAAAGAGATGAGTGGGAGACATGTTGTGGGGTGACGTGATCCAACCGATGTTGGAGCGAAGGGATGTCCGAACTTGTCCATAGCTTCTCCAATTTGAGAACGATTTGTGGGATTTTGGGTGCTCTTTCCAATCCAGACCAAATTTGATGATCCGTGTTGGAGGCCTAATAAGTGTCCAGACCCTTTCGGCCCGACATTTGGGACGTTTTGAAGATTCGCATCCGAGATGCTCTAAAATCTAGAGCCCAGTAGGTGAGCATGTAGAATAATCGATTTTTTGGTGTGTGAAAGGTGTGAGAAAGGAAAAAGTAAAAAGTACGATACTATGCATGTGAAGAAATTAAGAGGTTTTTTTTGTGGCGAAGAAATTAAGAGGTTTCTGAAGTGGTGTCCGCTAGAGTGTAGTCTTTGTTGGCCAGAAAACTTCACAAAGGCTTAGCTCTTTTGGCCGATTCTCCCATAAACTTGAGAATCGATCCTCCACCCAGCTTCTTTCAGAATCTTGTACCCATTTTTTCTTACAATCCTAATTGTTCACATCCTAACTAGTTCGAATTGTAAAAAAAATATTTGGGTTCAAAATTAGGATGGTGCCGATTTGTGATGTCATCCGTGACATCAGCAACTATGTGTTCTCATTGATACAGGCTCTCTTTGCAAGCACAAAACTGTATTCTATCGAGCGAGCGCGTGAAATACCTTTTTCTCGGGGGTGAGCGCGTGAAGCCAACCACAACGTCGAGGTTATAAAAAACTAAAAAGCTGATGGCGCCAATAATAAATTATAAAGCCGACATGCTTTATTTTAAGCTGGCTTTTGGCATGTGGGTTCAACCAATAAAGCTCTAATCGAATATATTCCTAGTACTACTAGTACTACTATAATACCTAAAGTTCATGTAAAGTAGCACTCACATCGAAGCTGCTAGCACTCACATCGAAGCTGCCGAGCTGGTCACAGGCGTGCAGCCATTCGGGACCCAGCCTCTAGCTATAAGAGACAACTAACAGAGTTGGCAAGCCGTTCTTGTACATCAGCAAACCTTATTTTTACCACCATCTCATCCTCCTTAATTAGCAAGCCTTATTTTCCCTACTATCACCAACATCTCATCCTCCGATTGAGATGCAGATCTTGGCCTCTTCACTCATCCATGTGCTTCCTTACTTTAACGTCGACGCCGGCCGTTGCGGGACACGGGGGCTGAAGAGCTAGAGTAGCAAGTCACCGGGGTACGTGCTGTGGCTGGCCGGACGTCCGGCGAGGGAGGCAACCAGAGGGATGCATGTTCTCTCTGCCGGCACGCGCACGAAAGCAGCAACACCTAATTTCGGATTACCATCGAGGGGGGCGACAATCAATTTGTAGCCCATTTATGTGAGTATTTCTTTTCCCTTTCGGTCCACTGGTTATACGATATATATTTTTCTTCTTCATTCTGTTGGGGGATATGAGGCTAGCTGTACGCCGGGTGATGCAAGTTTTTTGAATTAAAATTCTTTTGTGTCTGTATGTGTTCTCTATGCCTGACAAATTTTTTGGTGACGATAGTTTACCATATTAATATTTGGGCCAGCTTAATTAATTTGTCAGATCTATCAAACTATTGAACCAGTAAAACACCTGCACACCATGCATGGTTCTCCGATTTGCTGTTACATCCACAGAATTACCAAAATATATTACTCCCTCAGATCCATATTATTTGTCGCTCAAACAGATGTGTCCAGACGTAGATACATCTGTTTGAGCGGCAAGTGATATGGATCAGAGGGAGTACATCCGTTAGATTTTCATAATATACATATTTAAACAGATCAAATATACTATATTTACGTAAAGTTACTTAAACGGAACACCTCGGTTGGATCTAAATGACCATACCTAAACAGTACTTAACTATATACGATAGACATAATTATACATAAATAGAAGCATCAATCTTCATAAATGTATTTGAAGTTCTGAGAAATTCATAACCAGTTCTTCTTAATTGTTACGAGATAAATCATGACAAATATATCATAAGACTCCTAGTTGCAGTTAGACATATCTTCATACCTGTACTTGGGCACATCATAACCTGTAAATGTCCCTAAATCTTCATTACTGGAGCTAGATAAACCACAACCAAAATATCATTATAGTTGCAGTTAGAGTTATATCATATAACACATGAAAATGTTTGAAGTATACATATCAGCTATTATTATTCTGAATGCAGAAAGTTGATTATTAGTTGAACTATAAATAAAATGTGCTTGTAATTTCATGCCAGATTTAAACATATTATTCCTCAACGCATAGGCAAATGTTAATTATTGTAACGGATACATGCACACAATGGGGGCCGCAATAAAAATATTATAGCCAATGGTATCTTTTGTTATGCCATCTAGTGTTCTACAGATAGTTTCTATATGGGTTATATCCAAATTCCCTACGGGTGATAAGCAAAAACTTATTATTAGGAATAATACGCAAGAAAAAACAAATCAGGAGTGATTAGGAAGTAACATGAGCATCCGGCAGCGGCGCATGTAAATAAGCATTGATTACTAGAACCGGAGTTTATTAAAAAATCACTTAATTTATAAAAGATGCTCCAATTGGATATGCAAACAAGAATTTGAACACAAGCCAGCCATTTTTGAGAGAAGTGACAAGGATACGATACCCCGAGCAAGGTGTCAAGTCATCCACTCTACCCAGAGGAGACAAGGATGCAAGTAGCTATATGCGCATGACATGGTTCGGTTCGACCAAGGGGCGCGAGCCCACCAGTAGTCTGCCCCAAGCCATGTAACTCTAGCCTGGCCAAGTATATAAGCAAACTAGGGGCCCTATCAAGCCGGACAAATCATTCTAGAGACATCTAGCTAGGGTTTCTGTTGCGCAATCTCAGGTCCGCCAACACCAGTATTTCGGACCCACTTGCGTCACCAGGCCCAACCGGAGAATAACACCGACTTATGAGAGGCCTTGGGCCTTCTCGCCCCAAAAGACTAGCCTATTAGGAGGGGACACCCTGGCCCTTATAAGTCGTGTTATGTCTCCTTCACAACCGATGTGGTACTAAACCCAACAGTTTTCACCTACCCTCATCTTCTTCCCCGGTCGCCGCCGTAGCTCTGAGCTTGTAACACAAGAAAGACATCCCTTGGGAAATCTTCCCGATCACCAGTGAGCACTCGAGTAGGGTATTACCTCTCTAGGGGGGGCCTAAACATGGGTAGAACGTGTATCGCGTGCAACCATCTCAATCCGCCGCTCGCATCCCCTCCGAACAAATACAACTTCACTCGACAAACCACAGGTCTGAAGACACCAAGAGTTGATGTGCCAGGAAGTGGTTGTACAGATCCATTTGATCAGATCGAGGTCGCTTCCCCAACTTTGAAGATAGGTGGTGTTGCCTCCTGTTGAGATCTTCTCCTCGGCTACATGCACATGGTCTCCAAGAAGGGGGGAGTCTGATCCACGCCACCTCCTTTAGCCAGGCAAAGGCCTTGCTGCCCGGGCTTCATCTATTACAATCTTGGCATGTCACGCTCAAACAGCCCCGCCACGAGCCGTCTGAGCAAGCCTCTTCATCTTGTTCGTCCATGGATCTGGGTTTTCATCTAGTTGGCAAGATTGACTCATTCTTGCCTATCCTTGTTTCCGGTGCAGACAGAAGTGAAGGACCAACCAGCTATGATGCCTCTCATGAGGTCATCATGACAGGGGTTGTAGCCAGCGCGGCCGCCAACTTCGACACCTTGATGACCCCCATCACCGACTAATATCCTGAAGGGGTGAAACATGAGGCATTGTGCCTTTGACCTCCCTGTCAAGCGGGAAGAGCTCGAGTGCCCAAAGAACAAGCTCGCCACCTAGCGCGGTGGTCGTGTTTAGGAGATGTGCAATCAAGGATGTCAAGTCAACGTCGAGTTTGGCTTGCTGAAGAAGAAGGGTGTCCCCGTCTTCGACTCTCCGGTCAAGAACCTCGTCGCCGCCACGATGGCATCCCACGCGATCGAGATCTCGAAAGGTGCGGAAGGCCATGACAAGATCCACCAAATCCCCTTCCAACTTGAGGAAGCCGTTGTTCAGCACGCGGCCATCTCTGGGGCTCAGGTCATCTCGGTCACAGCAAGCTCCAAGATCAAGCGCACAAAGGGCACGCAAAATTCGGGCTCCTCTCTCATCTCCCGGAGGCTTTAGCCAGTCCAGGATTGGCTAGCCAAGAGATGGGCATGAGCTCGTCATCGCTCAACGGTCTCAAGACCAGGAGGGGGAGGAGAGGCGCCTTGCCACCTCAATCCATTAGCAGCTCAGGCCTTCCCGAGACAATGGGTGTCATGATGGCCATGTTAGTGGCCATCGAGTTGAGGACCCTGACCCTCAAGATCAAGACGATCATCCTCAAGACGATGACATCGCCTACATGGGATCGAGAGCTTATGGCACCTGCATCCGCAATGTCAAGTTCCTGGAACGCTTTCGGCCCTATGGTGTGGACAAGTACACTGACGAGGCCAGACCCAACATCTGGCTCGCGAACTGTACCACACCACATGCGTCATTGTCGGGGGGCAACGATTTGCATGGCTGTGAGATACCTTCCTCTTCATCTGGTCGTGATAAGAACGGCTAGAATAGAAGAAGTCAAACGGTTGCAAACGCAGCCTATGGGTCACATGCAAGCAGGAAAATATCCAAACCTCGGCCGATAGGAGGAGCAAACAGTACGTCGCCAACGACAAACACCACCACCGGCGACAAAGCTGGATGAACCAGAAGCTGCAAAGCGAAGTGAGAGACAGGTGGATGTGCGCGGCATCTGACGTTGCGCCCCACTCGGCACATAAAACAACAAACTTAAAGAAAAACGAAACCAACTTAAGAAAATTCCCAAAAGCCCACGAAGCATCTCAATTCGCACAAAGCCGAGCACCATTCATGCCTTCATGGGACAGCCTTGGCGGTGCGGCCGGTCCGTCGCTCACGCCCTGAGCCGGGTCACCTGAACAAAATAGCCTAGCAGAGAGCGAACGTGTCGCGCCCGCTCGTACCGCGGGTCAGGCGAATGAAACAGCCCAGCTGGTGACGGACGACACTCGGCCCTAGCCGGACACACTTCCGGGCCCGGCTTGCGCGAACGACGCAGCCAGGCCGGTCTTTGCCCGGGCTGATATAATAATGCGTACATATGTATGATGGTCTCCTGTATCAACAACCATCAGTCTTCTATACTTCAAAGTATAATGTGCTCTACTAATTAAATCTTCAAATATAATGACATAGGATGGTAGGAGTATAAGATAGAACTGACCTATCGGTACAAAATGACACATCTGATAATGATATAAGGTTCGTGTATCGAATTTCTGAAACCCATTCTGGATAATTTCAGTCAAATAATTTATCCAGAACATAGAACACTAAGCTACTAGATTTCCTACCTCAGCAATGGTAGTTCAGCAAATATAAACAGTGTCTTTGTGACTTCTATTAGTGTTATTAAGCATGTCTATATTTCTACTGAATTGGAACCTATGTGCAATTTTATAGCTTCATGAAATGATTATGCAGGAGATCAAAGGAGAATTCCCTCAAGAAGACACGCCTAAAACTGAAGATTTCATGCAAAGGACAAAGGATAAAAAGCAGAGAATTAACCAGTTGCAGAATTTACTTGGTCACTGGACAATGATGGCTAATTTTATCAATACTGAAAACAGACAGAAATTTTACTGCCGCGGACAATGATTATGGAGACATACTCAAAGCAAACGAACCTATGCATGAAGAGCTCTTAACGGTATATATGCTTTGCTTGATCCCTCTGCACACGAACGTGAGAAACTGTGCACATGCACGGAGTAACAGATTACACAATATAAACAAGCATTGTAATGAAACACTGATAGTAAAAGACTTGGGCCGGGTCAGGTTAGCACGGCACAGGCCCGTCATGCCTCGGACCGCCTCGTCCTCAGGCCAGTCGGCCCGGCCAGTCCGCACGGCACGCCGGGCTGCCGTTGGGTCCTGCCGTGCTGCGGCCCACCATGGACGACGACGGCGCTGACCTGCGCTGGGAGCTTGCTGTGGGACAAGGATTGACACGACGGATTCCCGCCATGTACCCCGACTCCCCGTTTGGCTACGCACCATTCATTCGGCTCGGCCAGATCGCGGCGAGGAGAGGGGATGCGGGGGACAGAGCTCCGACCACGGGCTGATGAGAGCGGCGAGGTGCGGTGAGCACGGCGTGGACCGCCCGCGAAAGGCGGGGCCGTAAGCGCGGCCCAGAGGAGCGCCGCGGGGCGAGGGGATCCGCAAGACGGAGCTCCAAACGCGGGGGAGGGTGGGCGACGCGGGAGGCCGTGCACGCCTGCGCGGCCATGGGACAAAACTCGGAGCGTCGGAGCGCAGGCGGCTGCTATGGCTGCGGGCTGTTCGTTGACCTCGAGAGGCATACACGGGCTTTTCCCATGCCGTCCTGGCGTCCTGTGTGGGTGCCGGCTCTCATGTCGTGCCCATTTTCTCGGCCCGGCACGGCGTGGCACGCCAGCCACCGGATCAGGCCATCCCGTGAGGTCAGGCCCAAAAAAGCACAGCCCAACACTCCCAGGCTGTCCCAGGCTCCCAGCACAGAACCAGCGTGAAGAAACTCTCGCCGTTTCACCCCCATGCATGTGGTCGCTCCGGCAAATTGGCTTCATTCTCCCCTCTGTGATACCGAGGGGCGAGGGCTCCATATCCACCAGACCTAGCAGATACCAGCAACTCCTCAGCTCCCGTGTTGTTATTGTATGGGCTGCCAATCTAGGTAGGCTTGGTCCAGTTAGTTATAGGAACTTTATGATGCTGGACGATTACATGGCTAATGGCCTAGACCAGTTAGTTAGGCTTGGTCCAGCAGTTAGGATGCCAACCTGCACCCTGGACCTGGAGGCATCCGGCGGCGAGAGTGTGAGGAACGTGCCACCAGGTCGGTGCAAGTAGTTACATGAGAGTAGCTATTGGGGTGCAGCCGTGCAGGTGGAGTAGCGCACGCTCGGGCTCGTCCAGGATTAATGGTAGACCATTGCAGCAGAAAATGCTATGGGCTCTAGCCGAGGAGCAGGAGCTTAGGGCGACATGGCCAGCATGGCGTGTAGCTATCAAAGAGGGAGCTCAGCGGTAAGCATAGAGTTTTTATTTTTGTTTTTTCTTGGCAATGACGGTAAGCATAGAGGTTAACGTGTACGCCGTCAGGTACGAGTGCAAGAGATTAATTTGTTTATATGCTAGTATTAGAGGTTATAATTGCGCAACTAATCTGGAGTTTGCATTGGTCCAAGAAAATATATGGCCCATTAATTCGATTAGAAGTACATAGATGAAAAGGCCGAGATCATTTGCTTTCCAACTCATTTGGATTTTTTATATTGATATAGATATAGGTGTGTTCACGCCCGCGCGATGCATCAAGGATGCGGGCACTGGCTAACTGGCTGGCCGACCGTAGAGAAGAGGTCCATGGTGCATCTGATGGCTGAGGAGGCCGCCCTGCGCTCACATCAGAGGAACTAAAAAAATAAGGTGCTCTTTCTTTATCTAGAAAATATTTTTTCACTCTGAGTATATTATAGTTGCCACGGCGAAATTATCCTGCATTATGTGACGGAGAGTAGGCTCCCAACTGAGGAGATCAAGAGGCCATGCGAGGAGAAAAGAGAATCAAAACTAATTGTGTAAGGTGAACATTGGCCTTCTCGGAATGAATATACTCCTCCCACTCAGTTAAATTAAGTGGTAACAGAAATTCGCTCTTTCGACCGACAACTCACGAACTAGCTCAGGTAAGCGACCCCCCCCCCCCCCCCCCCCAACACACACACACACCACACACACACCCACACACAGAGTAGCAACATGAGACTAAACTCGTTGCCCACCACATGCAAATTGAATGTGACTTTTGAATTATTGAGCTTTTTTAATTACACGGGTTCGTGCCCATAATATCTAGCTCTTTTTATAACTAAATTATTAAAAATATTTTTTCATAAAATCAAACATCTGTTAGCATAAAAAAATGACGAGAGCACTAATTTTTCTTGATTCGGCATCAGCATTCATAAGAAATGGCAAAACAAAGTTATTCAACAACATAACAGAAGCCCAAATATTAAAGTGTCCGCAATAGAACAAGCAAGAAAAGCCGCATATCCAACTCTTATGCCTTGTTTGGACCGGTTGTATGTTCTGTACAGGCTACATCTTGGTTCTTCTGCTTGCTTGATGGAGTGTATAGGAGATTAGAAGATAGATGCAACTCACGATATATTGATCGGGTGCATATGCACGTATATATATAGGTACAAGGGTAGCCACGTCCTCAACTATACAAGGGAGGAGGACGGCTTGTGGTACAAGAAATATACATGCAATATACATATCTCAACACCCCCCGGCAGTCGAAGCATCGGGACGTCCGACGCAGAGACTGGAGCGAAAATCCTCGAAAGACGCCGTAGGCAACCCTTTGGTCATGATGTCCGCAAACTGTTGGGAAGTAGGGACATGGAGAACCCGGATGTGTCCAAGAGCCACCTGTTCCCGAACAAAATGGATATCGAGCTCAATATGTTTGGTGCGGCGGTGATGAACTGGGTTGGCGGAGAGGTACACAGCGGAGACATTGTCGCAGTAGACAATGGTGGCCTTGGCGACAGGACAAGAGAGCTCAAGAAGAAGCTGACGAAGCCAAGAGCACTCTGCAACAACATTAGCCACTGCTCGATACTCGGCTTCAGCACTGGAGCGAGAAACAGTGGGCTGCCGCTTAGACGACCAAGAGATCAATGACGGTCCAAGATAAACACAATAGCCCGAGGTGGAACGTCTCGTGTCAGGGCAGCCAGCCCAGTCAGCATCCGAGTAAGCGGTGATGTCCAGAGCCGGAGAGGCATGAAGAGACAAACCGAAATCCAAGGTGCCGCGGATGTAGTGGAGGATCCGCTTGACCGCAGTCCAATGAGCATCACGAGGAGCATGCATGTGTAAGCAGACCTTCTGAACGGCGTACTGAAGCTCCGGGCGTGTCAGAGTGAGATACTGAAGAGCGCCCACAATAGACCGATAAAACGAAGCATCCGGAGCAGGTGATCCGTCGGTGGCAGAGAGCTTGGCCTTCGTGTCGACAGGAGTAGACGCGTGTTTGCAATTAAGCATCCCAGCGCGATCAAGAAGCTCATGAGCATACTTCCGCTGATGAAGAAAGAAGCCATCCGCACGTCGAACAACCTCGATGCCGAGGAAATAGTGCAGAGGACTCAGGTCCTTAATGGCAAACTCAGCGCGAAGACGATCGGTAAGCTGTCGAAGAAGAGCACTAGAGCAAGCTGTCATGATGATGTCGTCGACATAAAGTAGTAAGTAGGCAGTAGCATCCCCGTGTTGGTAAATGAACAGCGAAGCATCGGAGCAAGCGGAGCGGAAGCCGAGTTGATGAAGAAACGCTGCAATGCGCTGGTACCAAGCGCGGGGAGCCTGCTTGAGCCCGTACAAGGAGCGAGAAAGCAGGCAAACATGCTCCGGACGAGTGTCGTCGACGAACCCCGTAGGCTGCTGGCAATAGACCTGTTCCTCAAGATGGCCATGAAGAAAGGCGTTGGAGACGTCCATCTGGTGCACTGGCCAGGCACGAGATACCGCGAGCTGAAGAACAGTGCGAATCGTTCCGGGCTTGACAACCGGTGCGAATGTATCTGTGAAGTCAACGCCAGCACGCTGTCGAAAACCTCGGACCACCCAACGTGCTTTATAGCGGTCGAGGGTGCCATCGGGATGAAACTTGTGCTTGAACACCCACTTCCCGGTAATGATGTTGGCGTGCCGGGGGTGGGGAACAAGCTGCCAAGTCACATTGCGCTGTAGAGCCTCAAATTCCTCCTTCATCGCTGCATACCAAAGCGGGTCGCGAAGAGCCATACGAGCGGAGGTCGGGAGAGGCGACAGTGGCACCGTAGACGCCGGACAAGCATACTCATCAGCGGAGTAACGGAGACTCGGCCGATGAACGCCCATGCGTGCACGAGTGATAGGACCAGCAGGTGGTGGTGCAGTAGCCGTAGAAGCAGCAGGTGCCGGGGGAGCGCCATGCACGGCCGGGCTGGGCGACTGCCCCGAAGAAGCTGGTGAAGCCGCCAGCGTTGCCAGCGAAGAGGCCGGGGTGGCCGGCGAGCCCGGCGAAGAGGCCGGCGTGGCTGGCGAGGCTGGCGTGGCCGGTGAGGCCGCCGAGACCGGTGAGGCCGCCGAGACCGGCGTGGCCGGCGAGCCAGGCGAGACCGGCAAAGACGCTGACGAAGCCAGCAAAGGGGCTGGCGAGGCCAACGGCGCACGACCCAAAGAAAAAGGTCCCAGTGCAACACGTTGGTGTGTAGAGCCAGCCAAGTGGTGATCATCGCCAGCAGGTGGCACCTCCATTTGTTCCTGTGCAAAAGGAAAAGAGCACTCGTCGAAATAAACATGCCTAGAGGTGATGACACGGTGAGACACCGAATCATAACATCGGTAGCCTTTAGTGTTAGCCGGGTAACCGAGGAAGACACAAGGCAAGGAGCGAGGGGCAAGTTTATGAGGGGCGGTGGCTGCGACACTAGGATAACAGAGGCATCCGAAAATGCGAAGACCGTCGTAGGATGGAGGAGACCCAAATAGAAGATGATGTGGGGTGTAGTGCCAACGGACACGACACGGACGTAGGTTAACGAGGAGGGTGGCGGTGGCAAGGGCATCCGGCCAAAACCGGGGTGGCATGTAGGCGTGAAACAAAAGAGTGCGGACGCAGTCATTAAGGGTGCGAAGAACGCGTTCGGCCCGGCCGTTTTGCTGGGAGGTGTATGGACAGGTTAACCGAAAGATGGTGCCGTGGTTGGAGAGAAGTGTACGGATGGTGAGGTTATCGAATTCCTTCCCGTTGTCAGTTTGTAGAGCATGGATGGGACGACCGAACTGTGTAGACACATAAGAGAAAAAGGCGAGGAGGGTGGCGGGAACGTCAGATTTCCGACGAAGCGGAAAGGTCCACACAAAATGAGAGTAGTCATCGAGAATAACAAGATAGTATAGAAAACCAGAATTACTTGTGATAGGTGACGTCCAGACATCGCTATGAATTAATTCAAAAGGATAATAAGCAACTGTCGAAGAAGAACGAAACGGGAGTCTAACATGTTTGCCCATGCGGCATGCTTGACAAGAATGAGCATCCGCTTTATTACATGAAAAAGAAAAACCCTTGACTATTTGACGAAGTGCGGTGGTGCTAGGATGACCGAGACGGGCGTGCCAAAGATCAATGCCGGCGGAAAGAGCGAGAGGTCGAGTGTGTGATGATGATGAAGGCTGGACGGGGTACATGTCGCCGGGACTGTCACATCGGTGAAGAACCATCCGAGTGCGGGCGTCCTTAACAGAGAAACCAACTTCGTCAAATTCAACAGTTACAAAATTATCACGGGAAAGATTACGAACAGAGACTAAGTTCTGAATAAGTTGAGGAGACACGAGCACATTATTAAGAGACAATGGCCTAGACGTAGATGGAAAAGGAGTAGAACCGACATGAGTAATGGGAAGACCAGCGCCGTTACCGACGATGATACGAGAAGATGTGTGAACAGGAGACGCGGAGGAGAGGTTACCCGGGTAGGCTGCCATATGAGATGATGCACCGGTGTCCATGAACCAGTCGCCACCGCCGGTGTAAGAACCGGGCTGAGGCGTGTATTGCAGCGCCGAGAGCAGAGCCGGGTCGTAGGAGACCGGCGGCGTGGGGTAGCCAGCAAACCCCGTCACCCCCCCACTGGGGTTTGGCGCGCCATAGCCAAACTGTGCAGGGTAGGGGGGAGGCGGTGGTGTCGGAGCGCCGAGCTGGGGGGCCGCGTAGAAGGCCTGGTGTGCCGCTGGTCGAGGCCCGAGAAGTCCTGGAAGTGGAGCGCGGGGAACCGGCATTGTATAAGTGTGTACAACCCCGGTCCGGGGATTGTGGCCAGTGCCCCATGGTGGCGAGGGAAGTTGCTGTTGCTGGCCACCACCACGCTGCTGTCCACCGCCGTTGTTGCTGCGGTTTCCACGGCCACGGCGACCACCACGGCCGCGCCGGTCACCCTGGTTCTGCTGTTGTTGTTGGGGCTGGGGCACCGGCGCCGGAGGCCGAGGCGGAAGGGCGCCGTAGGAGGCGCCGTAGGGTGTTCCATAGCCACCCGCACCAGCGGCTGCTGGAGGCACCGGTGGGCGAGGCTGCGGAGGCAGCGAGGCGCCGTGGCCCCCGGTGGGAGGTGTTGATGTAGACCCGCCGTGGGAGTAGCCGGCGGCGAAGGCGGTATGAACCGCACGAGCCCGCAGGTTCTTCAGGCGACGCTCCTCAAGACGTAGATAGGCCACCACCCGTTCATAAGTAGGGTTAGCCATAAGAGTAAGATTGGACGCGGCATTACCGAGATCTTCGTTGAGGCCGGCGGTGAGGGTGGAGAGGAGGAGCTCGTCCCCAACCTTGAAGCCAACGTCGTTGAGCTCGTCGGAGAGAGTCTTGAGGCGCATGCAGTAGGCGTCGATGGAGGAGTCGTTTTGGTGGCAACCAAAAAACTCTTGCTGCAAGAAGACGATCCGTTGGAGCTTGTTGTCGGTGAAGAGGCCGACGATCTTCGTCCACACCGTGTAGGCATCATCACCGTCGCGAACAACAGTGTGAAAGATGTCCTTGGACACGGTGAGGAAGAGCCACCGGATGATGGTGGCGTCAACCGCCAGCCAATCCTCATCGCGACGCATGGCGAGGAAGTCGGTGGTGCCGTCGATGTGGTCACGGAGGTTGTACTCACGGAAGAGGAGGTTGAAATAGGTTTTCCATGCATAGAAGTTGGCCTCCGTGTGGGATAGCTTGATCGGAACGCGATCGAAGATCGGAACGTCACGGATGTACGCCGGGTTGGGGAGAGAGCCGGCCTCGGAGGAAGAGGCGAACGGGTTGCTGCGGTGGGAGAGGCTCGAGTGAGACATGGCAGCGATGGATGAGCGGCGCGGCTGGGAGGCGAAAGCGGCGCAGCTGGGTGCTAGGGCAGAAGCGACGCACGGCTTGAGGAAAACGGCGACGCGGCTGGAGATGCGAAAGCAGCGCTGGGCGTGGCTGGAGGCAAGGGAGCAGCGCAGCTGATTGGGACGTGAGGTGCAGCGGCGACTAGGGCGCGCTGGGGAGAGGCGCAGCAGCAGCTAGAGCGGCGGCGGAAAGAGGCAAGGCGCGGCGGCAGCTAGGGTTGCAAGGCGCGCGAGGTTAGACCGAGTTAGGCTGATACCATAGAAGAGATTAGAAGATAGATGCAACTCACGATATATTGATCGGGTGCATATGCACGTATATATATAGGTACAAGGGTAGCCACGTCCTCAACTATACAAGGGAGGAGGACGGCTTGTGGTACAAGAAATATACATGCAATATACATATCTCAACAGAGTGCACTGTTTAAAAAAAGATCAAAAAAGCATCGTTAGTCAAACAAAATTAAGACTTCAAAGTGCGACTTCAAATAATTTCATTGCTAACCCCGTATGATTAGTAGCCCATGATGACACGGCAGCCGCCGATGCCAAGTACAAAGATAAGCGACACAACGGAAGCCCACCAAACAGCCTTGCCGACGGCGAAATGGCGCCCATTGGCGTTGCGGGAGCACGACAACCAATATGCAGTAAGAGTTTCTCCGACTCCTGCGACGAAAATAGCAGCGAGAGCACAGTAATATGCGAGCGGGTGGTGACGGAAAAGAACACCGCTCGCCGGCTTGTACAAGGCCGTGATTATTGCAATAACCAGGGTTGAGAGCTGATCCTCCATATGCCCCGGGAGAGCTGTTGCATCGGATGATCCATGCTAACAGACACCTGATCCGGAGGCATCTGAATAATGTGGTCGTCGTTGCTGTCACCCTGTCCAAGTAGATTTGTTTTTAGCTTCGCTTTCTTTTTTAGATTATTTTAATATTTAATTTTTTTTGTGTGTGTTATTTTGGGAGGAAGTTTTTTGTGTGTTTTAAGAAGCTATTTTCCCTAAGTGGCCTTTTTTGATAAAGGGTGGATTTTATTACGCAAAATGAAGTATCAAGAGAATATGACTAGAATGAGCATACACACGGCCTCTGCATAGCTAAGATGTGCACAGCCAAACATCAACACACACATAAAAAATCGCCAGCAAATAACAAAGTCATATAAGACCAAAGCTATGCCTAAGTGAGAAAAAAAAAAGCTCCGAAGTGATCAAATCCACAACCAACAAACTACAACAATGACCATATCCAGACCAGTCAACTCATGACACCACAAGGACCACAAGGTTCTTCAACAGTAACTTCTTCAAGAAGGGAACGACGCTCGAGCGTCACCGTCACCGGATCCAACCACCAAAGGTTAGAGTCTAGGTTTCACCTTAAAGAATCAATCCGAGTATATCCAAGCAATGCCTTCACCACAACATTTTATAGACTGGTCGATTAGCTAGTTTTTTGTCACCTAAAAAAAGGGTAGTTTTTTGTTCCTAAAAGGAAACTAGTTAGGGAAGCCTTCATGATTCACGATGATTTGTATTAGTAATTTGGGCAAAATAGGTATATCATCTGCTATTACCGAAAGAAGACAGTTTATCTCACGTTTCTCCAGGAAAAAGAAATGCTAGCGCTGGGGTAATAGATAATCACATACAAGATTCACCTGCAACTGCAGGACGGAATTGTTGTTGGCGACCTGTAGTTGTAGGCCGCTGGTCAGCTGATTTGCCACCTGTCCAAAAACCTGCAGCATGGAGCGAAACCAAATTCACGAATGTAAGCGAGCTTCATGGCCCGTCCACAACAAAATATATGTCTGATTCAACATACCACAAATTAAGTGGTCCATCAATGAATAACACTCTTTTAATGTATACATGCAGCGGCGCAGGTCAGTGTGTATTATAATCCAACAAAAAAAGCACAAAATCTAAAATGCCCAATCTAATCATCGACTGTTAGATTTTGCTACTCACCTATGCAGTAGCCAGTAAAATTAAGGTACATGCGCCAAGAAAATGTAAAATTAAGGTACCATGAAAAAATCTCCATAATTAGAGCTAATACGGTCCTAAACTAGCAAACTGTAAAATTTAAGAAGTGAAGACTCGCAAGGTGTGTCACCTGCGTGCTCAAGTCGTTGAAGATGTTAGAGAACCCCAACCCCATCCCTGGCCCGGCCGTGAATTGTCCGGCAAAGTGCCGAACAACCTGCAGCAACAAGGAAGTTAAGCAACACCTAACGCAGTCGAGGATATAAGGACCGACTAGTATTCAGTCGCCCGAAATTTAATTTGGGCCAGTCATTTTTTTAGCTGTGTCCAATAAATGGTTTAACCTTTGATCAAAAGAAGTGACTGAAAACAAAAGCCACTTGAGTTGATTTTGAGTTGGAGACCCAAATAAAAGAAGAAACAAGCCCAACTAATTAAGTCGGTGTTGATCTGGTCTAATGCAGCTATATTAACCGTACTGAAGCCCAAGCCCAAAGAATATAGTCCATGTTAGCCAATGACATAAGATGGATACGCGCCACATTGTATGCATAATTATACGAGGTTTTTTAACATGCTCCCTCTTACCTGCCCTTTTCATATGAAGGTAAGAGTACAAAGTAGATCTGAGCCGTTGATTGCAATAAATAGTGGGTCTGATTAACTCTTACCTTCTTATCGTCCATGTGAAAAGAGGGAGTAAGAGGAAGCATGTTAAAATTGCTTAAATCTAATACTTGTGGTGGTATGATCTTAAATAATAAATGAAGGAAAATATAAATAAATAAGAACAAGTTTCCTTAAAAAAAATAAAGAACTCTATGAGTGGTGTTAGCTGACAAAAAAAGAGAACAAAGGAAAACAAGAAAAACAAATTTCTTTAAGAGAAAATGAATCAAGGAAGCAGATTAGCCCTAAATTAAGCAAAGTAAACTTAAAAAATAAAATAATGGGATGAATCTATGTGTAACACAATACATCTTCTAGCCTTCTTATTCCTCCCTTTATTAATATACTCAAACAAAAACTAAAACAATGACAAAAATTAAGTTTTCTAGAAAAGAATAAGTTAGTGGCATTTGTATTACCCTTAAATAAGAAAATAAATAAAACAAATAGTGACAAAATATGCACATAATTTGCCCTTTTATAATATGCAAGAATAAGCCTATATTAGTGGAATTTGCGCAAAAATGAAGTTTTCTAAGAAGCAATGAATTAGTGGCAGTGGCATTACCCTTGAAGAATAAACAAAACGAAATAAAAGCTAAACAAAAAATTCAAGGAAAGAATGAATTACTGACATGGACAGAACATGAAACAAAACTAAACAAACTTGCACTGAAATTGCACTTTTATTAAATGCAAAGAATAAGCATATGCTAGTGCAGTTTTTGCACTTAGTGCAATTTACACACATATTGTATAATACTTGAGTGTTTACTAATAAACATAATAAATAATTAACTATTACCATTAGGATTACCCTTGAAAAAGAAATAAAATGACAAGAAAAATTTTAAACTAAAACTTGCACACAATTTGTAAAAAAATGTAATTTTTATAATATGCAAGAATAAACATATACTCTAATGAATGTTTCACACTCTAGTATAATTTATACACATGTTGTATAGTATTTGTGTGTATACTTGCAAACACACAAAAAAATATTTTTGTAAGAAAAAATGAATTAGTGACATTGATATTACCCGTAAACAAGAAATAAAATAAAATAAAATAAAAAATAAAAAGCTGCACAGAATTATACCTTCTATAATATGGTAGAAAGAATGAACATATAGTAGTAAATCTTCACACTATAGTATACGTAAGACACATGTTGTATAATACTTGTGCATATACTTTTAAACTAAACCAACATCCAAAATAATCATAAAATAAAATGAGACAACACAAATTTTGACAGAAAGAATGGACGAGCAAAGATTCATCTGACTCAAATTTCAGAAAACAGGCAACTTACATATAAAGTGAGGATATTTATATATATAGGTATATGTTTCTTTTGGACTTTGTCTAGCTGATCATGCGAGACTAAGAAAAGAGCACGTACGCTGGTCCACCCATGTTAGTGGTCTCAAGGAAGACCTAAACCATACTTAAATCAAAAAACTAGTCCCTTCATCCCAAACAGTGTAAGAATTCCGTTCATCAAATCCAAGCCAAACGAATCAGTAGAGGGAAAACTGGTGTTGGTGTGCTGTACGGTGTACATAGCGGGTGAGATTTCATGAAAATAACATATACAGTACTGTAATAGGAAAAAAAAACTAGGCCAAGAAGAAAGGAACTGCAAGTGGTCGCCCTCAATTATTGTTGCATGTGCAAGAGGAGCCTGCTTCGGTTAGCAGATGGGCTGGGAAGCTCTGGTTGGAGAAGCTCGACCGGTGCTGTGCACCATGCTCGCCGTACCGTGTCTACCTCCTTGAGCGGCCGCCCAGCTCGCGCTCCAAGCCGGCGAGCTAGACTAGCAGAGGCCGATGATGTTGGAAGAGAAGCAGCTCATCTTCGATCACCTTTGTGTTTGTACTACATGCAATCATGTAGTAGTACATCGCGTGAACGAGCGAGCACGTCAAGCAGTACATGCTGCCCGCCTCCGTTCCGGAGGCAGCTTTGTTTGATGCATGCCCAACGCGACGAGCTTGCATTGGAGGCGCGGTTGTATGAAAAAACCAGGGCAAACACGGACGGCCGAGGAAAGGATCGCAAAACAAGATTCACCTGCATTGGCACGATGGAGATGATGTTGGGGAACTGAGCTAGGCCGCTTGTCAGATGACCTGTGATCCGTAGCACAGTCTGCAACAAACATATTCGAGAAATTAATAACTAATCAAATGGGGAGAATATAGTACGTACTCCCAGCTTAGTGGATCGAATCGAAGATGTATGTACATTTCTTTCGGATAGATTTTAAACCTGTGAGATCGTGTCAACGTAGCCGGCCAAGTACCTAGGCAGGACGACTCCGATGCGATCCTCCTGGTCAAGTAGATAGATTAGTAATAACAAATGGATGGAACGTAAGTCTGCGCAGACACCCTTGATAAGCAAAAGAACCAGTAGCCAGCTCGCGATGGGCCGGTAGCCGGAAGACGAACATATGTAACCTAGCTAGCCACCGCCGGACATGGTTTTTCTCGATCATGCCCTCCTCATCGGCGGCCGGCCGTCATCTCCAAAGGACCTGGCACGTAGGTGTAGTGCTGCTCTAACCCTGGAAGGTTGATGGCGCGGCCAATGCTCCAGTTTCTGCTGCTTGGAATCGAAGAGAAACCCCTAATTCACATCTCAAATATATTCTCTCCTTAACCCCAAACCATGCAGCCTAAAAAATCCCCACCCAACCAAACACAGCCTTGATCTTTGGATGAAACATGCATATGGGGAAAAAAACAGCTAAAATTGACATTCTCCCAGCGCACAGTCATTTCAAATTCAGTTCCATACACCCGGGAGTCCGGGACGGTCTCATCACAGCGGCCAACACAAGCCAGCACCAAAACATCAACATCGGAGAAAAAGCTCAGTCGAAAATATGCAACCATGCATACATAGTTTGAGTTACCTCGGGTATCATGTTATTGTCGTTGTTGTTCTCCGCCATGAAGCTAGCCCGCCGCCTGGAACGGCACGGTACGTACGCGGCTCTCACTCCGGCCCGGCTGCCTCCTGAAGACGCGCTTGGCAGGGGATTTGAGAGGAGGGGGAGGCAGGGAGGAGGGATTTGAGAGCGTAGTTTGTGTGTTTGGTGGACTCAGGAGTGCCGGCTTAAAAGACGAAGGGAATCTGCATGCCACTATGTTTGCTTTGACGCGTCCACCAATCAGCAATTTCGCTGCAATTTGGTGTAATTGCGCTAGGCAGCTGGCTAGTGCCGGGGTACGGCCCTGGTGTCGTACTTTTTCCATTAGATTGATGGCCTTGAGGAGCATGCATGCCATGTCTTTTCTGCACTACTCCAAAAATGGCGCCATACAAATAGGTTGATTTTAGCATCGGACAATTAATAAAATATGGGATCATTGCTTCTTTTCTACGTACATATAAGATTTCGCCGTAAATTTTCGATCAGCTTTCTAGTGGTTCCCCTTGTATTTGTACTTCATGTGCAGAGTGTGATGTGGCAGCTATATATTAATGGACCGGGTGAGAGAGAGGCGGTGGCCGGCCGGGAACACATTGCAAATAATGTAGCAATGCATGTGGTGGACAGGTCACAGGTGCACGTGAAATGTACGTTAAATCTGACAGTTTGGGGCATACTTTTAGATAGAACCATTATACTGGGCCAAAGTAATGATGTACACCACTGTTGGTTTGTAGTACTTACATATTGAGACGAAATAAGGCACAATTAATTAGCTAATAATCCTTTTTTGACGGAGCAGTAATTAGCCAATCTGAAATTTTACCATCATACTACAGTTATAGAGTATGTGCAAATAGCGAGTAATTAAGGTCTCAGGTATTGAATTGTTTGCTACTCGTATGAATAACATGCATTGATCATAAAAGAAAATGATTGCAATCCTTTTTCTTCCCGGAGTCACCCTTGGCATGACGTACCCGGCCCTAGCTTCCAGTACGTCATCTTGTTCCATAATGCCAACCGATCTGTCTTTCTTTCCTTTTACGTGTTCACTGCCAGTGCGCCCGTTTTCCCGAGAGTGTGGTGTGGTAGTGAGTAGTAGCTACTACAAGTACTGGTTTTGATTTGATTGATCGCCGGTGAGGTTTGGAGGTGGGGCCAGCTGGGGCGTGGGTGGTTTGCGCCAATATATTTTTGGGGCCTGTCTGCCGCTGGCTAAACATACATCCTGCCGCTGCATTTTCTATCGATCTATCGCTACCTCGGCCCCACAAACTGTGCTCCCATGCTCACGCGATCCGGCACTACAGTGAACGACTTCTAAGTAGTCCACGTCCCCCCGCCGCGCGCGTCTGGAAAGCAGGTCCCCTGACGAGCGGATCATGCCCTTTTTATTTCTTTATTACCATGCGCGTGTTTGATTAACACTTGCATTGATTTTAACCTCCTTGTATCTCTGTCTCTGGTCTGACAAAACCTGGCCGACTAGATGCATGTTCTGAGTGATGTTTGTGTACTGCGTTTGGTTGTCCGCAAAGTTTCATAATGCATGAGAGCAAAAACACAAAGACGACGCCTGATTGCATGTATGCACTCTCCAGACGCAACGCGCGACTGTTTTGGTTATGTGTGTGTCGATGGTTTAATCTCCTCTTTTGCGCACGTGATGAACTAATCTCACGCCATAACTTTTTTTTTCACGCCACTTACAAGGTCATGTACGCATGCGGCATGAATGAAAGCGTCGGGGCAGAACAGAGAATGGAGTTGCTCAGACCCAAAAATAGTGGGCTAACTAAGCGCCGGGATGATGTTTTGTAGCCAAGCAGCGTCTGCCTTTGCCCACCCAAAGGCATGCCTCGTCTTTGATGTGTCGGAGAGGAGGGATATCTCACACCATAACACTTCAACAATTTTATTTATGAGCGTTGAAATAAAAAACTCACAACATGAGAGTTGTTCAGGACAAAGAGATGACGCTACTGTGTTCAAAGTAAAATTTCAAATGATCAACTAAGTGCGATAAATTTGCCAAAAAAATTCTAAACTAACATGCACACGTGAACAGGTTTAGTACCATAAAAAAGGCCAAAACAACAAACGGTCAACAAGCGTTGAAACAACAAACCGGCAACATGAAAATTGTGTGAAATAACGAGATGAAGCTACTCCTCAAAGAAAAATTTCAAACGGTCAACTGTGAGCGATGAGATTGATAAAATTCAGTACCATCCCTCAAACCAACATAGCCACTCTGCACTGAAAGAATAAGTGATTTACTTTGCAGAGTTTCAAGTTCACTCAAAAGGACCAACTGGCCAATTCATTTTAACCTTGTTACTGGTTATAAGTACAACTTCTTGAGCTAGTAGCTATAAAATAATCTTGATTTTGGCAAGAAGCTTATTAATTGCTTTTTGAAATGAACAACTAGTTAGAACTTACCAAGGAATTGGACAACTGAGTAACCGAAGACCTAATAATTTAAAGGTATACATCTCAGATTGTTTTTTCCAAGCACAGCGAACCTTATAAATATTGGTTAGGGAAGGAACTGGAGCCACATTCGTCAAGATTACCAGGATTGAAAAATCTCATAAACTTAGGATATTAATACCTTATCCTCACTGATATCATACAACCCAGGGTGTACAAAAGCAAGGAAAAGGAAGACTCCCTTTACAATGCCATCGTATGCACTGAGTGGGTTGAGTTGGGTGGGATCAGGTATGTAAAGGAATAGGGAGAACATCCTGATCCAATTCTCTATTTACTTTGCATATTCATGACTACTGGCATTAGCTGCTTGAAATGTTAGTTGAAGTTGTGTGCAAATTTTCATGTCTTATTTGGCCATCTCGCAGCATTTATTTATATTCTTGGACATGTTTTTGATAAATTATTTCTGGACAAGAGGTACGAATTAAGCCGGCTGTGCTGTATACAAAGCATGTTGGCAGTGGTTGGCGGCCATCGGACACCGGCCACTACGTCCTAAACCATGACGCGCGCCATCACCCGAGCGCGTCGCCGCCGTGAAACAAACCTTCTGTTGTAGTACTACGTAATAAAAATTTACCTCATCCCTGCATGCGTGCAGTTAATTAAGCGCTAGGAAATTAGTCGGGCGCAATGATTAGAGAAACAGACCTGGTATTAGAAACTAGCCTTGCGCCCTCTTGTTCGGAATTTTGGCCAAAACAATCTACTGCCACATTCTTTTCGGGAAATGATGGATGGAGTATTTCCTAGCTCATTCCCTGCTCCTTAATTTCAGGGGAAAGGAGTTGTCTTCTTGTTCGTCGTTCTAGCCAGCCATTCCAAAGCTTTATCAGAACGAAGCTTCCATTCCACCGAGTTAAAAGCAGAGCAGATTGTGGCCCACACCCACCATGTATGCTCATTCATTCACGCGCGCGCGCGCACACACACACACAGAGAGAGGTGGGAGTTCGGGTCGATTTGAATTTGGAAGCTATTGAAGAAAATGTAAAATGAGTTCAGCTTTTTGGGAGTAGACGCTATTGCAGGTAATAGACCTCATGCAGTGGTGTATCATAGCAAGTATCATAATATGAAAGTAGGCAATTTTTCTGAGGTGTCATACAATTAAATGAAGAAAGAGACGGTTCAGGATCATATCATGATACTTCCTCCATTCCTTTTTACTTTGAGTATAACATCTGTATCAAGCCAAACTTTGCAAAGTTTGATCATATACCTTAATAAATGATGTGTTACTGTGTGTCATGCATGATAACATATATATGAAGTTATCTATGATACCAACTTATAATATTATACACTATGAAGGTAATATTGTATACTAGTAGCATATGCATTATCCAGTGTATGATACTCCCCACTACAAGTAGCCTGAAACATTTCATATTACGTGATTACAAGATACGAGACTCAATTCACCATGTCAGCATTTAATCATCTTGTTGCTCTACATTTAATAAAGCATTTTTTTAACCGAGATATCCATGTTTCCACTACTTTACATAACAGGAGTATGGGAAGTACAGAACCAGTATTGCGAGTCCAACCTCTACCAAGACATTAGTAGGCCATGAGACGAAAACCTCGCGGAATGATAGCTGGTCATAACAGATTGCTCAAACACGAGAAAAGCAACAACCGGCATCCTAACAAAAAAACAAGTCCAAAAGCACAAAGCAGCTACAACTTAGCAATATCAGGCTCAGCAGAGAGACTGCAAGACGAAGCAGTGGCCTGAGTATCCTTCATCGCGTGACAAATCTTCATGGGGGGTCATACATTAATTTGGGCAATTGGAAATTAAGGTAATCATTTTCTTTCTCCAGAGAACATTATATTTCCCTTTGAATATAGTAAATGGTGCGACACAATGATCTTGCAATGTGCGATGGAGAGTAGCTTACATTTCCCCTTATATAGCCTCCCAGTTGGCAAAACATCAAGAGGTCACGCAAGGACAAAAAGGAATCAAAACTAATGGCAAATGATGAACTGTTGGTTTTCTTGGAATGAATTAAGCTCCCACTCAATTAAATTAAATGGTAACAAAAAATTCAGCATTCCAACGGACAACTCATGCACTAGCTAGGGTTAGCACGATCATGAAATAGGAGGGCGTCAGTGTGGTGGTGTCCCCCCCCCCCCCCCCCCCCTACCCACACCCACCCAACCAGTGGCAATGCGAGACTAAACTCTTTGCACACCCCTTAAGTTTTTTTAATTACATTGGTTGGTGCCCGTAAAATTTAACTCTCTTTAGAACTAAATTATAAGAAGTGTATTGATAGAACACACCATGTCTTGGCATCAAACAAATGGCAAGATTGATTGGGCATCAGTGTTCGTAACAAGCAACAAAAAAATGGTTAATATAAAATTGTTCAATTATTTGCTGGGGCAACAGCATAACAAGAGCGCGAGTATTAAGAAGTCCGCAATGGAACAAGCAGGAAAAGCCGCATATCCAACTCCCATGTCCTGTTTGGACCGGTTGTATGGTCTGTACATGCATCATCTTTGCTCTTCTGCTTGCTCGATCAATGGAGTGCACTGTTTTAGAAAGATGGCAAAAAAGCATCATTAGCCAAACGAGTTTGAGACTTCGAAATGTGGCTTCAAGGAATTTTGGTACTAACCCTGTACGATTAGTAGCCAACGATGACATGGCAGCCTCCTATGCCAAGTACGAAGATCAGCGGCACAATGGAAGCCCACCAAACAGCCTTGCCGATGGTGAAATGGCGCCCATTGGCGTCACGCGAGCACGCCAACCAATAAGCAGCAAGAGTTTCTCCAACTCCTGCGACAAAAATGACGGCGAGGCCACAGTAATATGCGAGCGGGTGGTGGCGGAAAAGAACACCGCTCGCCGACTTGTACAAGGCCGCTCCAATAGCGATGACCAAGGTCGGGACGCTGATCTTCCATATGTCCCGGGCGAGCTGCTGCGTCCGTTGGTCCATGCTAGCAGACTCCTGGTCTGGAGGCATCTGGATGGTGTGGTCGTCGTTGCCGGTGCCCTGTCCAAGTTAAAAAAAAAAGCTTAGTTATATAGAGGAGAAGAAAACAACAATATGGAAGAAGAGGTCTGGCTGGTGAGCGAGTCTTTTTTTTTTTTTGCTCGTGAGCTCCATGTAGCCTATTTTTTTTCATTTTAAAGTTCAAAAAAGTTCTGAAATATACACACCTGCATATAAATGTTTACTACGTTGCTGTAAATTTTCATGTTGAAATATATTTTTATCTGATATGCAGACAAAAAAGTCATTAACTTGTATAGTAAATAGTGTCTGACCTATAAATACATGTTTTTCATTGTGTCCCTCACATAAAAACCTATTTCAACATGAAACTCTGCAGCAATGTAGTATACATCCTTATATATGTGTGTATTTATGTCTGGCGTTTTTTTAAACATAAAAAAAATGAATTTTGAATTGTTCAAAATTCGGGATCCAAGGAGCTGGCTACTTGCCTACGTAGGCTTAAATGGCCGATTTAATAGACCGATCGATTAGCTAGCTTGTTTTTTCCTCAATTTTTTTCTTGCGGGCAATGGTTAGAATTTCAGTAAAACAATGCTAATACTGGACGTAAAAATAGAGAATCGCAAACAAATTTCACCTGCAATTGCAGGACGGAGTTGTTGTTGGCAATCTGTAGTTGTAGGCCGCTCGCCAGCTCATTTGCCACTTGCCCAAAAACCTGCAGCTAGCAGCGAAACCAAAATGATGAATATAGGCGAGTTTCATGACCCGTTTACACCAAAATATATGTCTGATCCTACATATCAACAAACCAAATGGTCCATCACTGTACCCTGCTTCTTGTGAAAAGATAGCGTTGCATTCGATTATTTTTGTCAAAAAAACGGTGCACATTTTTTGCTAATGACGGCACACTTATGATAGTTTTATGCATTTCATCACTCCCTTAAACCTATAGAAAATCGCAAACGAGTGTCACCTGCGCGCCAGAGGTGAAGATGTTGGAGAACCCCACCCCCAATCCCAACCCCGGCCCCGGCGCGGTCGTGAACTGTCCTGCAAATTGCCCAACAACCTGTAGCAACAGAAAGGAAGTTAAGCTACCCCCTACGCAGTGGAGGATATAAAATATATGTTTCTTTTGGACATTGCCTAGCAGATCATTGAAAGAGCACGTACATACATATAAAGCTAGCGTCCGCCACCATGTTATATTACTGGTCTCCGAGCAAACTTAGACCAAAACGTAATGAGTAGCCAGACCAAATCAAGTAAATTGTCCTTTAACCTAAACAGTGTAAGAATTCCGTTCATCCAAATCCAAACCAAACGAATCCGTCGAGGGAGAACTGCTACTTATGAACTTGGTGTACTGTACCATGTACGTAGCGGGTGAGATTTCATGAAGAAAATATACTCCTACTAGAGCAGAGAAGAGGCTAGGCCAAGAAGACAGGAACTGAGTGGTCGCCTTCAAGTAGAGTAAATTGCAAAAAACCACCACAATTATGCAAATGTCATCAAACACCCACCAAAATGCATGTTTTCTGGTGGTTTTTTTCTGAAGCATTGGAAACTTCGCCCCAATTGTGGTGGTTTTTTGCAATTTACTCCTTCAAGTAGCGTTGGCACAAGCGCGAGGAGCCTGCTTCTCCAACCAAAGGGGCCGGCCGAGCAGCTCGATCGGTGCAGCCATGCTCGCCGTACTGAGTCTACTTCCTTGAGCTGCTCCAGCGAATGAAACGTACGTGGAGGCTGCCAGCCTCGCGCTCCAAACCGGCAGGCTCGGCCAGCAATGGCTGAGGACGTTGGAGTAGTCGGAGACATAGCTCATCGTTGGCCAGAGCCGGAGGTCACCACGTAGTTCGCCCACCAGATACACGCATGGAAGGCACGGGAAGGAGGATCCGGTGACGGGTCTGCCGGAGAGACAGCCGCCGGAGGGGCAACCCACCAGCACATACGCACGTTGTTGAAGCCAGCAGCCTTTGTTCTGTGCTACATGACATGCAATCATGTAGTAGACCGCGTGAACGAGAGCGTACCTTATGCCGCGTGCATTCCTGAGGCAGTTTTGATGCGTCCCAACGGGACCCGCTCTATGAAAAGACTAGGGCAAACACGGACCGTGGGGAGGATCGCAAAACAAGATTCACCTGCAGTGGCACAACGGAGATGATGTTGGGGAACTGAGCTAGGCCAATTGTTATGTGACCTGCGATTCGTTGCACAGCCTGCAGCAACATACTAGTATTATTTAAATGAACTAATTAAATGAGAAGAATACTACATATGTGTGCCTCTCTTTGTTGATCGAATCGAGGATGTATGGATATTTCTTTTGGATAGAATTTAGACCTGTGAGATCGTGTCAACGTAGCCGGCCAAGTACCTGGGCAGGACGACTCCGAGGCGATCCTCCTGTTCAAGTAGATAGATTAGTACTCCTGTTCCGCCGTTGTTGCCCTTGACAGACAAAAGAGCAAGAAGCCTGCTCGCGATCGAGTCTCTCCCCCTAATCTCATCAGACCGGGAACCGGGAGACGAACATAGGTCCGCCGTACAAGACTTTCTCGATCGTTTTCTCGTCTAGTCAGGGGCTGCGGCTGCACTCGTCTCCAAAGGAGCTGGCACGTTGGTGAGCTGTTCTAGGACTTGGCCAGTTGGAGGGCGTGGCCAATGCTCGATTTTCGGCTGCTTGGAAGAGCAGCCTGTAATCACAAATCAAATAGTAGAAGATATTGTCTCCTTAACCTCAAAAATCCCAACCCAAACAAAACAGACTGCTAATTGTGTATAATAACCATACCGAGGCACGAGATGATCCTAGCTAGATAGCTCTACGACTAACTCTAAATAAAAGAAAAGAGCTGCAATTGCCATTCTCCCAGGGTCTGATTGTGTAATTGGCTACGATCCATCGATCTCCATCGAAGATATGCAACCATGCATAGATGTTGTGAGTTACCTCGGGTATCATGGTGCTGTTGTTGCCGTTGTTGCCGTTGTTGTCTGCCATCGCCATGAAGCTAGCCCAGTCGCAGTACGCCTCTCGCTCCGGCCGGGCAGCCTTTTGGCAGACGCGCTTACACGGGGATATGAAATGAGGAAGAAGGTAGCTAGCTAGCTAGCTAGCTGGGCAGCAGCAGCGTGTGATTCAATGGCGTACTGTGTGTTTGCTTGGTCGGAGGAGTCGAGCGGGGATGTGTACTTATGATGTGTACATTTTTACAAATGACTCCTCGAGAATTATTCCGCGCCTTTTCCCTCCATACTTTTAGCTTTTCAATTGCGTTTTCCAGGGGCAGTCTGGTCTTTTCCTCCTGGAGGTACTTTTCTATTTCCTGTGGCACCATCAGGCCTGGTATTTGCGCCATTTAATTTCCTCTTCTCCATGTGACCTAGGAGATGACCTGGAGGAGGGGGACAGAAGATGCAATTTTTTTTGTGAACTCTGAGCGCTGCCTTCCGGTCCGCACCCAAAAGTAGAAAAAGTGGCATTCGTTTGCCCCATGATAGAGCTAGTGCATTATTGTTGATGCATGATAGGCAGGCATGCAGCGCAATCATGCGCACCTCCGTCGTCGCGAGTCGACCTGGCCGAGACCTCCTTGTCTTGCGCCATTCCTTAGTTGACGCGTCCATGAATTCGGAACCGGTGGTAGAGGCTAGTAGTAATTCGTCATAGCTCTAGTTGTAGTACATTCTGAAAGAGCGAACCGACGATCGGCGGATGCGACGCGCTAGTACATTAATTCTGAAAGGGCGCAGCTGACGTTTGATGCTGACGCACCATGGCTTACGTCGGAGTCGCGCTAAGCCCCCTGGCGCCACGTACGCGCCGTTATGTTTTGCACTTCAGTTTGACGCTAGTTATGGGATAGACGCGTCGTCGTATCAAAGCTACATATCAAAGCTTAGTTCGTCCCACTGCACTCTTCCATGACGGGTGTGTTTAAGTCTTAATTTTAGAGCAATGCATGCATGCACTTCTGTGAGACTGTGACAGTACGTACGTGTAAGCATTGGGGTAGCTTGCATAGTTCTAACTTGCAACAGCTCATGAACATTTCTCGTTCCATCTTCTTATATCAATGAAAAGATACACAAGGTTTGTGTATTCGTGAAAAAAAGCTCTTGGACATTTTTCATGGAAAAGTGCTATGTTCTGCTCCCTCGAGCATGCCTCGTCTAATCTTAACGGTTCGTGATAAGCTCGATGGCCTTGTGTTCGTTCGGTGCCACTGCCCGGCAAGCTTTGTGGCGAGCTACTAGTAAAGGCATCTCCAACACGTGCCTTCAAACAGTCCGCATACATTTAGACTGTGTGGTCTGGACGTGTTTTACCGTCCAATGCGGTTCTGTATCCGCCCGCTGGCTTGGTCTGGCGTCCTTTTTTTCGCAAATCGAAAAGCAAAATCAGGGGGGGCTTTTCGGGCGTTTGGGCCGCTGCTAGAGGCATCCGACAACCATGGCCCACCCGAAACCATCTCACTCACCCGTGGAGGTGGAGATGGAGGCCAAGCAGGACGCGGTGCCGAAGGAGGAGGACGAAGATGATGCGGGCGAGGCGGATCCAGCCTTCGGCTGCTGGCTTCGCCGTGGCGGAGTGGGAGCTGGTCCAAGTAGAGGAGGCGACAGAGCAATAGGCCATCCTTGAGTGCATCTAGGTGGAGGCCAACAACCGCTTCCTCCACTAGTGGGAGGCGAAGATCGACGAGATGTTCACCGATCTGGAGCAGGAGGAGGAGGAGCCAGAGTTGCGGCAGGCGACCATCTACCTGAAGCCCAGCAGAAGATCGTTGACATCTCCGAGCTTAGGTTATCTACGTAGTACGTAGATTTTATTTTGCATGCTCTGTATGGATTTGAAATTTCTAATTTGAGATAGTTGGATGTGGTGAAGGAAATATGAGGGATGACCCGACACTGCCGGCAGACACACCTGTTACTTCGACGGACGTATAGGATGTCGAATTTGCCAAGTCTAGGCTAGCATCCGGCTTTGCACAACGGTTATGCGTTAGTTTTCGGGGAAAGTACCTAGTACTGTATACAACATGCACTGGTAGAAAAAGGGCCTGTAGTCCCGGTTCGTAAGCGCCTTTAGTCCCGGTTCTGGAACCGGGACTAAAGTGTCGGTACTGATGCCTCTCCCCTTTAGTCCCGGTTCAATCCAAAACCGGGATAGATGGGCCTTCACGTGGCCTGTGCGTGGAGCCCAGGCAGGAGACCCTTTGGTCCCAGTTGGTGGCACCAACCGGGACCAATAGGCATCCACGCGTCAGCATTTCTGTGGCTGGGGTTTTTGTTTTTTTTAAAGGGGGGGGGGGGGGGTTGGGGGTTTTGGGGGGTTAATTTAGGTGTTTCATATATTGTGTTAGGTAGCTATAATTAATAGAGAGAAGTGTCCTCTCTTATGTCCGTGCTTGGTCGACGCTACGTACTATACATACGTATAGAGAGGACTAGACACGCTAGCTAGCTAGTAAGCAAACGAAGGAAACAGAAGATCGTCATGAACATATATGCATACAGAGAGAAGTGATATCGACCACCTCTCCTTCTCCGAGAGATTGGTCGAACAACAAGTTCTCGTATATCTATCCGACACTACCGGCTACATATATACAATAATTATCTCTTAAAAATATAATCATACGGACTCATGGTCCACATAGTATTCTCCGTCTTCAGCGATCACGTGGTCAAGAAAGAATGCCGCCAATTCCTCTTGAATTGCTCGCATGCGAGCTGGTGCTAGGAGTTCATCCCGCTTCCGAAACATCTAATTTGAAGAAGGGGGTCAATACATATATATATATATATATATATATATGAATGAATGAAACTCAACACAGATGATGGTAATAAAATAAAATTATGAATGTTGTTATTTACGTACTTCATATTGTTCGTCAGAGTACCCGCCCCGCTCACAGGTCGTGTGGCGGATGGACTCGCAGACGTAGTATCCACAGAAATCATTCCCTTATTCCTGCCACAACCACTTTACAAGAAATAGAGGTCAATCAAACTGATAAGCAAGAATGCTAAATGGTATTGATGAAACTAGCGCTTGAATCACTAGCTAGGAGATGCGCGGAACATGCTACTATAGTACTTACTTTCGGGTGTCTAAATTCCAGCTCCTTCGGCAGTCCCGGAACTTTTCTGGTGAATTTTCTCCAAACCCTGCCGGACAAAGAAAACAATTACTTGATATCAGGAAATGAACAAAGTTGCTGATATGGTGGATAATGATCGATTTAACTTACTTCTTGAGGATTTCAGTCATGTCCGCATACTCCTGGGGATCTTTTCGTTTAGAGTCCAAGACAGTTACTACTCCCCGCTCAAGCCTAATCTCTAGGAGAATATAGTGGTACCTGCGCACGCATGCATAACTCATCAATTACATTACTATAACCTGGACTAATATATTATGGGAATCGAATATGCACAAGACAGTAACACTCACTTGAAGTTGTAAGGAAAGAGTATTATATCTTTGTTTTCATTTTTTTGAATGATCGTAGCAAGTTGGCCTCGGTATCTTCAGGACGATGTTCAACCTCAGTTGCATCTATGAGATATGTGTTAACGAACCCAATATCACCGATTTATCTTTTCTTCAATTCGGCGATCTTCAATCTGCATAATATAGTGAGAATAATTATAAATACATGCAATGAAAGAGATGAGCTATATAGAGAGACTTAATGACAGAAGTAGTAGTACTTACAGACAATAGCAGGTGACCATTGTTTTATCGAGGGCCAATTGATTGAAAAACTGATAGAACTCCTCAAATGGAATAGACAATAGTTCAATTCCAACGAGGTCATGCTCCGGTTTAACTCTCGCATACAAAGTACTCCTCCCCCCAGACTATCTGCAAATTTTCAAGTACCAATCATGTAATCTTCGCATCATCGTTGTTAAAGATTTTTCATCTTTGACGAGAGGCTTCCCGTACTCGTATTTGTGTATCTGCACCTCCATGGGATCATAATGTACATCGTCGGGCAGGTAATCATCAACATTGCAATAACCGGGCACCATCCTCGGATCGACGATGTCGCTAGGCACCTTGAGCGGGGGGCACGATTGCTTCGCTTGTTCGCCGAGCTGGGCAATTTGTTTCCCAGCTACTCGTCGTTCTTTCAGCCTTTGATCACTGACTATACTTCCCGACCGCTCCGCTTCGGCCCATGTCTTTGCAATAATGCGCTCATAGTTGCCTTTCGGTGGAGACTTGGGTGGTTTTGCCAGGGCAGCCAGAGTGCGCTTCACTTTCACCGGATCTACCTTCTTCTCCGGAGGTGGATGTCTCTTTGCTTTCAACCCTTTAAACCAGTCATCCACTTCGGTTCGCGCGATCTTCGCGTTCTCCTCCGGGGTCCTCTCGTATGGTAACTTCTGTGGACTCTTCAGAGAAGGACCGAATCTGTATGTCCTCCAGCCTCTGGTTGTACTGCTAGACGCCGGCCGAGCAGACGGAGCGGTTGTCTTCTTTACTTGCTTACGAGACGGAGGAGAAGGACTACGACGCGCCGGAGCAGCTGCCGGAGCGGCGGCGGGTCTCTTCCGCCCTTGCTGACGAGGCGAAGAAGGAGGAGGCTGGCTGCTCGGGCGCGCCGACGCAGGCGGAGAAGGAGGCGGAGTGCCGCCACGCGCCGGAGAAGGAGCCGGCCGAGGGCCCTGATCGTCACTCGCCAGAGGATGAGGCGGTGGAGGAGGCGGAGTGCTCTGACTCGCCGGAGGAGGAGGAGGAGGCGGAGGCGTCCAGTTCGGAAGGTTGACGAGCTCCTTCCGCCATAGGCATGGAGTCTTCAGAGCAAACCCCACCCGAGTCTCCCCTTCACCGGTAGGGTGGTCAAGCTGGAGGTCCTCAAATCCCTCCGTTATTTCATCCACCATCACCCTAGCATATCCTTCTGGAATCAGCCGGCATTGAAAAGTTGCGCCGGGTTCAGTAGGATAAACAGAGCCAACAGCAGCCTTGACCTTCAAATTCATCCGTTGCGTCATAAGGTGGCAATTTTGAGACTCCGTGATAGAATCCACGGGATAGCTGGCAGGATCCGTCAAGGCATGCTCCGGCTGAAGCAGCTCGGTGGAAGCCACGCTGCTTCTGCGCTGAGATGGCGGGGTAGCTTCGGGGGAAGCTTCGGCAGTACGTTTGCTGCGATTTGCTTCTCGTTCCTCTATCGCGTCTACCCTTGCTTGCAGCGCCTGCATTTGGGTCTGCTGCACTTTTTTCCTCCTCTCATGGGATTTGTAACCGCCTGCGTCCGGAAACCCAACCTTCCACGGAATGGAGCCTGGCGTGCCTCGTGTCCGTCCAGGGTGCTCAGGATTCCCGAGGGCCATTGTGAGCTCGTCGTTCTCTCTGTTTGAAAAGAACGTCCCTTCCTGCGCTGCTTCGATATACTACTTAAGCTTCCTGACTGGTATGTCCATTTGATCATTCGTCCAAATGCACTTCCCTGTTACAGGGTCCAAGGTTCCGCCAGCCCCGAAGAACCAAGTCCGGCAACGGTCTGGCCAGTTAATTGTCTCTGGTTCGATCCCTTTATCAACCAGATCATTCTCAGTCTTGGCCCACTTAGGCCGGGCTACGAGGTAGCCACCTGACCCCGTGCGATGGTGAAGCTTCTTCTTCGCAACATTTTGCTTGTTTGTCGCTGACATCTTGTTACTCTTTTCCGATGTCTTGTGGGCCACAAATGCGGGCCAGTGATCTCTGATCTTCTCATATCTGCCCTTGAATTCTGGTGTCTCATTATTTTCGACAAACTTATTCAGCTCTTTCTTCCACCTCCTGAATAGTTCTGCCATCCTCTTAAGAGCAAAAGACTTGATTAATTGCTCTTTAACTGGGTTCTGTGGATTATCCTCTGGCGGTAGGGTGAAATTTGACTTCAGCTCAGTCCAAAGATCATTTTTTGCATATCATTGACATAAGACACCTCAGGGTCTTCTGTACCCGGCTTAAACCATTGCTGGATGCTTATCGGGATCTTGTCCCTAACCAGAACCCCGCACTGAGCAACAAATGCGTTCTTTGTTCGGATGGGTTCAATCGGTTGGCCGTCGGGCGCGATTGCTATGATCTCAAACCTTTCATCCGAGCTCAACTTTTTCTTCACGCCTCGTCTCTTTACCGAAGTTGTGCTCGATCCGGAGGGCTAGAAAAAAGAACAAAGACTTAATTAACATGTGTACATACCAAAACAATGAATGCATCAATCAGCTAGTCAGCACAGGCTTAACTAATATATATACCTGGCCGGACTCGGTTCGGTCACCGGAGCCGTCATCACGGTCTCCTTCTTGCACCGGCATTGGGTCACCGGAGCCGTCCTCATGTTCTTCTTCTTGCACCGGCATTAGGTCACCGTAGCCAGCTTCTTCACCCTCTCCTTCCAGACCATCGGTGTCGTTGAGAAACAACGAGACGGCATCACTTCCTTCTGCGATTATGTCCCTCAACAACGCTTCTTTTGCTTCATCTCGGGCGGTGTCCATAGTTTCTACAAATATTTACAACATGGCAATTATTATTCAAACATGACAGATGGATATATTAGTGGCAAACGTAGAACTAGCTACCTAATCATAGTAAGGAATCATATATATTAATTAGTGGCCTCGACGCTGCTTCTCTAGGGTTTGGGGTGGCCTCGACAACGCTTCAAGGGTTTGGGGTGGCCTCGAGAACGCTTCAAGGAGGGGGTAATATCGACCCCCCCCCCCCCCGTGTTGAAGCTATCGGGAGGGGGTATATATCGACAACGACAACACTACATCTATGTCCCTCGACGACCCTCATTCCCGATAAAAAAAAGAGGAAGAAGAAGAAAAAAAAAGAGGAGAAGAAAGAATAAAGGAGAAGATCTCCTCTATTCTTTCTTCTCCTCTTTTTTTTTCTTCTTCCTCTTCTTTTTTTATCCTCTTCTTCCTCTCATGTTCGAGAGGATCGCCGAGGGGTCGGGAGGTTGCCTAGTGTCAAAGGATTCAACAAAACCATGTCTTCATCATTAGGCGAAAGTAACATGTGCATGATGGTACGAAGCTCTCCAAGGTTATTTTGGAACGGAGTCTAAGATAGGATAATTCGCTTTTTGGTACAAAGTTCAGCAAGAACCTTCCAAATATCGTTATTTGGAAGGCCTTTGCTGAAATTCATACAGGAAGGCAAATTATCCTATCCAGGACACCATTCCAAAATAATTTTGGAGGACTTCGTCATGCCCTGGTTACTTCCGGCTAATGATGAAGCCATGGATTTCTTCAATACTTTGACACTAGGAAACCTCTCTCGACCCCTCTGCGATCCTCGACACCTCGAACCCTCGACGACCCTGGAACCCTCGACCCCTAGACGACCCTGAAATAAAAAGAGGAGAAGAAGAAAGGAATATCTAGAGGAGAAGATCGAAGAAAAAAAAGAAGAAAAAAAGAGGAGAAGAAGAAAGGAATACATTCTATTTTCTCTTCTTCTCCTCTATTCCTTTCTTCTTCTCCTCTTCTTTTTTTTCTTTTTCTTATTTATTTTTCCCCTTCTTCCTCTCCTCTTCTTCTCCTTTATTCCTCTTCTTATTTTCCTTTTTCCTCTCCTTCTTTTTCTTCTTTTTCCTTCTTTCTAGCTAGATATATAAAACTTTTCTAAAAATGTAACTTTTGCATATATACATGGAAAAAATTGTTATCGGGGTGGGAGTATATCGACCCCCCCCCCTCGACCCTCTTTTACTTCTTCTTCCTTCTTCCTTCTTCCTCTTTTCTTCTCCAACACAAAACACATCTCATCTCATCTCATTTCATCCAAAAATAATTCTTTGCATATGAACATACATACATTTACTTTTTTTCTTAAATGTTACCTATGAACATTTTCTTAAATGAGCATATGAACATTTTTTGCATATGAACATACATACATTTCTTGGTAACAAAAAAAATGCAAAAACGAGCATTATATATACAGCATATACAGAGCATTATACAGTGAACATACATACATACATACATACAATGAGCATATACATGAGCATTATACGGTGACGGCAACGATGGTTGGCGGTGGCGCGCGCTTACGGATGACGTGCGGGGACGGCAATGAGAAGGAAAAGGGGAGGAGGCAGGGGCTCACAGCGCGGGGAGGGGTCGAGGTCGCCGGCCGGAATCGGTGCGGGCGACGATGACAGCGTCGGTGGGGGCGGCGGGCGGCTTCGGGGCGGCCTGGCGAGCAGGGGAGTTCGAGGCGACGGCGGGGGCGGCGAGGGAGCCGGCGCGCGGGGGCGGGACGGGGCAGGGGCAGGGCGACGGCGACGAGGAGCGGGCGGCGATGGCGAGCACGGGGCAGGGGCGCGGGGCGACGGCGACGGCGAGCATGGGCAGCCTGGCGGCGTCGGGGGCAAATGGTCGATGAGAAACTGAAAATTTCCTAAGTCCTGCTTATATACACAGAGTATTGGTCCCGGTTCGTGGCATCAACCGGGACCAATGCCACCTTTAGTCCCGGTTGGTGCCACCAACCGGGACCATAGGTCTCTTTTCAGCAGCCGAAAGGGCGGGAAGGAGAGGCCTATGGTCCCGGTTGGTGGCACCAACCGGGACTAAAGGGTGGTATTGGTCACGGTTGGCCCTGCTGCCCCGCGCCCAAAAGTTTAGTCCCACCTCGCTAGTTGAGAGGGCTTGGAAGTGGTTTATAAGCGCTGCTGCGCCCACCCTCCCGAGCTCCTCTTAACTGTAGGCTTTCGGGCCTAATCTGTCACTGCAATGCCTGTGGGCCTACTGGGCCTGCTGCGGGCCTGAATCCTGGCCCATGGTAGGGTTTCTAGTCGTATTTAGGCCGTGGTGGCCCAGTAGGTGGCATTTTTTTTGTTTTTTTGTTGCTTTATTTATTTTCTTTTGTTTTTTGCTTTATTTTTTAATCCTTTATGCTTTTAGTTTTAGAAAAATTATAAACTTCTTGTTAATGCCATTAGTTTTCAAATTTGAAAACACTTTTTTAGTTTTTTTGTTTTCTTTGTTGCTTTATTTATTTTATTTTGTGATTAACTTTACTATAAAAATAATTTTTTCCTGTTTTTTTATTTGTTTTTTGCATTATTTTTTTTGTTTTTTGCTTTAATTTTTAATTTTGTTTGCTTTTAGGTTAGCAAAATTATAAACTTTCTGTTAGTGCCATTAGTTTTAGAAAAATTATAAACTTTCTGTTAGTGCCATTAGTTTTCAAATTTGAAAACACTTTTTCAGTTATTTTGTTTTCTTTGTTGCTTTATTTATTTTATTTTCTGATTAACTTTACTATAAAAATAGTTTTTTCTTGTTTTTTTGATTTGTTTTTTGCATTATTTATTTTCTGTTAGTGCCATTAGTTTTAGAAAGTTGAAAGTTGGCATGGGCGAGGGACTAATGGTCATGGTATTACGAGGGCCGAACCATAAGACATGAAAGCATTTCAAATGAACTCTGAAAAAGTTGAAAGTTGGGATGGTATCATAATTTCACCCACATAGCATGTGCATGTACAAAACGGACAATGGTAGCATGTTCATGTATTACAAAGTTGCGGGAGAAAGTCTTCACTTTTTCTTCGCTTGTGTCATTTGCTTATTGCACCGTAACCATGGATAATCTTCATTGTTTATCAGGATGCTTGGGTCAGCCTTGACATTGAAGGGAGGAATTTCATGAAACTTTTCATAATGTTCAGACATGTCTGTCTTGCCGTCCACTCCCAGGATGTCCCTTTTTCCTGAAAGAACTATGTGGCGCTTTGGCTCATCGTATGATGTATTCGCTTCCTTCTCTTTTCTTTTTCTCGGTTTGATAGACATGTCCTTCACATAGATAACCTATGCCACATCATTGGCTAGGACGAATGGTTCGTCAGTGTACCCATGATTTTTCATATCCACTGTTGTCATTCCATACTGTGGGTCTACTTGTACCCCGCCGCCTAACAGATTGACCCATTTGCACTTAAACAAAGGGACCTTAAAATCAGGTTCGTAGTCAAGTTCCCATATGTCCACTATGTAACCATAATATGTGTCCTTTCCGCTCTCGGTTGCTGCATCAAAGCGGACACCGCTGTTTTGGTTGGTGCTCTTTTAATCTTGGGCGATCGTGTAAAATGTATTCCCATTTATCTCGTATCCTTTGTAAGTCAATACAGTCAAAGATGGTCCCCTGGACAACAAGTACAACTCATCACAAACAGTGTTGTCACCTCTGAGACGTGTTTCCAACCAACTGCTGAAAGTCCTGATGTGTTCACATGTAATCCAGTCGTCGCACTGCTCCGGGTGTTTGGAGCGCAGACTACTCTTGTGTTCATTGACATACGGGGTCACCAAGGTAGAGTTCTGTAGAACTGTGTAGTGTGCTTGAGACCAAGAATATCCGTCCCTGCATATTATTGAGTCTCTTCCAAGAGTGCCTTTTCCAGTCAGTCTCCCCTCCTACCGCGATTTAGGGAGACCTATCTTGTTAAGGCCAGGAATGAAGTCAACACAAAACCCGATAACATCCTCAGTTTGATGGCCCATGGTGATGCTTCCTTCTAGCCTAGCGCGGTTACGGACATATTTCTTTAGGACTCCCATGAACCTCTCAAAGGGGAACATATTGTGTAGAAATACGGGCCCCAGGATGACAATCTCGTCGACTAGATGAACTAGGACGTGCGTCATGATATTGAAGAAGGATGGTGGGAACACCAGCTCGAAACTGACAAGACATTGCGCCACATCACTCCTTAGCCTTGGTACGATTTCTGGATCGATCACCTTTTGAGAGATTGCATTGAGGAATGCACATAGCTTCACAATGGCTAATCGGACGTTTTCTGGTAGAAGCCCCCTCAATGCAACCGGAAGCAGTTGCGTCATAATCACGTGGCAGTCATGAGACTTTAGGTTCTGAAACTTTTTCTCTGGCATATTTATTATTCCCTTTATATCCGACGAGAAGCCAGTAGAGACCTTCATACTGAGCAGGCATTCAAAGAAGATTTTTTTCTCTTCTTTCGTAAGAGCGTAGCTGGCAGGACCTTTATACTGCTTCGGAGGCATGCCGTCTTTTTCGTACAAACGTTGCAGGTCCTCCCGTGCCTCAGGTGTATCTTTTGTCTTCCCATACACACCCAAGAAGCCTAGCAGGTTCACGCAAAGGTTCTTCGTCACGTGCATCACGTCGATTGAGGAGCAGGGCCGGTCCATACATATTCGGGGCCCTGGGGCGAGACGACAAAATGGGGCCCTTGTGGACAAATAAAAATTTAGAATATATTGTATTTCGAAAGCAATTTAGTAGATAACATAGATTGATGGTCTTTGAACTAAAAAGCACATGCCACAAATTATTTATTTGTAACGATCCATAGAACTACTATATCATAATAGTATGGAAACAATATAATTCTACAAAAGATTGCTCTTGTAAGCGGCACAAAGAGACCATCATCTTGCTCTTCTAAGTGTGAAAACCTTGTCAAAACTAATAGAAACTTGAAGCGTTTGTGTTATCATGAGATATAATGTTAATGCATGAGAACTTACATCAGTTTCTATTCTCTTCAATCTGTTCGTCAATCGATGTCTTCACCCAAAGAAAATGTCTCCAAAGCTTCCTGAATATGATAATCAGATCTTGTTGTTTCTCCTAACACTTCTGGAAGAAAAGTCATCAATAACCACTTCAATATTTATTTCATCCAACTTTTCTTTCTCAATGCATAATGTAGCAAGACCATTCAACCTTTCCTGTGACATTGATGATTTCAAATAGTTTCCCAATAACTTGAACTTTTGAGAAACTGTGTTAAGCTTATGCTACAATGACTGACCAGTGCAGGAAATAAAATTCGATAAGCTATAAATATATTTGGACAAGAGTCTATGTCTCTAACAAACAAACCACCGTAACACGCAATGGCACAAACGATTCTGGTAGAACTACCTGTTCTAAAAAAATGTCAATCGAACCTTTCTGGGTTCTACCAGTTCATCTCTCTATTTTTTTCACTTCCTTTTGTCACTGATAAACATTTTCGAGAAGATATGTCACCAAAAAATTGGAGAAAAACAGTCAATACATGGAACAAAAGCACCTGAATATCAGCATATGGCTTGATGTCGAATTGTTGATGTAGCATCCCAGATCTACAAGGCTGCAACACTCATTCCCCGCCCCCCCTTCTCATCCCTGGATCCAATGAAGTTTTGAAGAAAAGGCCAACAGAAGAGTGGGAACTAGGAAGAGAAGAATTGGAGATGTCAGATGGAGCAATCAGAGGCGGAGCACCGGGCTATTTAACAGCAAATCAAAAGAATACTTGATTAAGGGAAGGAGGTAGATGTACCATCTCTGATATGATGATCCCTCAAACGTCTACTTGATGGGGAATTGTGAGGATGCAAAGAGAGATGATTGGGAAGGGAATAGCACTGTTGATCTCCACTAATGGATGCAAGGAGCGGCGCCTCGAATTTGGAAGTGCACGGGAGCGGTGGCGCTGTTGTCTAGGGTTTGGAGAAATTTGGGGGAGGAGCCGAGGAGGCGAGGAGACTAGAGCCGAGGAGGTCGATGAATGCTGCAACAGCGTAGCGAACCCATCGATTATTTTGGTCCCTGAGTGCTAGCTACGTGGTGGGCTTGGGCCTTGTTTTTTCCTCTTATTTTTCTAGATCTAAAGAAGAAACATCATAATATGTGTATACTGTACTACTACTTGGGCCGGGGCCCCTACCTCCCAGGGGCCCAGGGCGGTCGCCCCGTTGCCCCGGCCTATGGGCCGGCCTTGTTGAGGAGCGGACCTCTTGGTCTTTCCAGTAGGGTAGGTCCCAAAATATAGATTTCTTCTTCCACATGGGTGCGTGTCCCTCAGCGTCATTCGGAACAGCTAGTCCACCGGGACCCTTTCCAAAGATTACATAGTGTAAATCATTGACCATAGCAAGCGCGTGATCACCGATGCGCATGGCGGGCTTCTTCCGGTGATCTGCCTCGCCTTTGAAATGCTTGCCTTTCTTTCGACATTGATGGTTGGTCGGAAGAAATCGACGATGGCCCAGGTACACATTCTTCCTGCATTTGTCCAGGTATATACTTTCAGTGACATCTAAACAGTGCGTGCATGCGTGGTATCCTTTGTTTGTCTGTCCTGAAAGGTTACTGAGAGCGGGCCAATCGTTAATGGTCACGAATAGCAATGCCTTAAGGTTAAATTCCTCCTGTCTGTGCTCATCCCACGTACGTACACCGTTTTCATTCCACAGTTGTAAAAGTTCTTCAACTAATGGCCTTAGGTACACATCAATTTCGTTGCCGGGTTGCTTAGGGCCTTGGATGAGAACAGGCATCATAATGAACTTCCGCTTCATGCACATCCAAGGAGGAAGATTATACATACATAGAGTCATGGGCCAGGTGCTGTGATTGCTGCTCTGCTCCCCGAAAGGATTAATGTCATCCGCGCTTAAAGCAAATCATATATTCCTTGGGTCCTTTGCAAACTCATCCCAGTACTTTCTCTCGATTTTTCTACACTGCGTCCCGTCAGCGGGTGCTCTCAACTTCCCATCTTTCTTTCGGTTCTCACTGTGCCATCGCATGAACTTGGCATGCTCTTCGTTTCTGAACAGACGTTTCAACCGTGGTATTATAGGAGCATACCACATCACCTTCGCAGGAACCCTCTTCCTGGGGGGCTCGCCGTCAACATCACCAGGGTCATCTCGTCTGATCTTATACCGCAATGCACCGCATACCGGGCATGCGTTCAGATCCTTGTATGCACCGCGGTAGAGGATGCAGTCATTAGGGCATGCATGTATCTTCTCCACCTCCAATCCTAGAGGGCATACGACCTTCTTTGCTGCGTATGTACTGTCGGGCAATTCGTTATCCTTTGGAAGCTTCTTCTTCAATATTTTCAGTAGCTTCTCAAATCCTTTGTCAGCCACAGCATTCTCTGCCTTCCACTGCAGCAATTCCAGTACGGTACCGAGCTTTGTGTTGCCATCTTCGCAATTGGGGTACAACCCTTTTTTGTGATCCTCTAACATGCGATCGAACTTCAGCTTCTTCTTTTCACTTTCGCATTGCGTCCTTGCATCGACAATGACCCGGGGGAGATCACAATCATCAGGCATATCGTCTGGTTCCTTGTGATCTTCAGCAGCTTCACCCGTTGCAGCATCATTGGGCACATCGTCTGGTTCCTCTTGATCTTCACCAGCTCCCCCCGTTGCAGCATCACCGTATTCAGGGGGCACATAGTTGTCATCGTACTCTTCTTCTTCGCCGTCTTCCATCATAACCCCTATTTCTCCGTGCCTCGTCCAAACATTATAGTGTGGCATGAAACCCTTGTAAAGCAGGTGGGAGTGAAGGATTTTCCGGTTAGAATAAGACCTCGTATTCCCACATTCAGTGCATGGACAACACATAAAACCATTCTGCTTGTTTGCCTCAGCCGCTTCGAGAAACTCATGCACGCCATTAATGTACTCGCGGGTGTGTCTGTCACCGTACATCTATTGCCGGTTCATCTGCGTGCATTATATATAATTAAGTGTCCAAATTAATAGAAGTTCATCATCACATTAAAACCAAAGTGTATACATAGTTCTCATCTAACAACATATAGCTCTCCAGAGCATCTAATTAATTAAACCACACATTGAAACTATGTAAAACATTTCAATGCGAAAACAAATGCGATCATAATCGCAACCAAGGTAACAATTGATCCAACGGCATAATGATACCAAGCCTCTGTATCAATGGCATATTTTCTAATCTTTCTAATATTCAAGCGCATTGCATCCATCTTGATCTTGTGATCATCGACGACATCCGCAACATGCAACTCCAATATCATCTTCTCCTCCTCAATTTTTTTTATTTTTTCCTTCAACAAATTGTTTTCTTCTTCAACTAAATTTAACCTCTCGACAATAGGGTCGGTTGGCATTTTCGATTCACATACATCCTACATAAATAATATCTATGTCACGTTGGTCGGCATAATTTTCATAAACAATAAATGAACCAATAGTTATAAAGATAATATATATACCACATCCAAATCATAGACATGACGAGGGCCGACGGGGGGGGGGGGGGGGAAACCAAAACCATCGCACTATATAAGATGCAATAATAAAAGTAAGCAAATAATACAAGTATCTATGTAAACATGCAAGAATATTTTTCCTTTCAGAAAGAAGATAAAACAAGAGGCTCGCCACGGTGGTGCCGGCGATGAGCTCGGCGCGGGTGATCGACGGCGATGAAGATGGGGACGGGGCGTGACGGACCACTAAACCTAGACAAATATTATGGAAAATGGAGTTTGGAGGTCGAGCTTGGAGAGGAGAAAGCTTAAGTAGTGTGGCTCGGGCATTCCATCGAACACCTTGTGTGCATAGGAGGTGAGCTAGAACACCACCAAGCCCTCTCCCCCTCGGCCAGAGAAAAACAGAGCACTGGGGTGCTCTGCTCGCGAGCGAGGGGTATATATAGGCACCTCATTGGTCCCATGAGCCGGGACTAAAGGGGAGTCTTTGGTCCCGGTTCAAGCCACCAACCGGGATCAATGGTGGTGGGCCAGGAGCGAGGCCCATTGGTCCCGGTTCATCCCACCAACCGGGACCAAAAGGTCCAGATGAACCGGGACCAATGGCCCACGTGGCCCGGCCGGCCTCCTGGACTCACGAACCGGGACCAATGCCCACATTGATCCCGGTTCTGGATTGAACCGGGACTAATGGGCTGAGCCGGCCTGGACCAAAGCCCTGTTTTCTACTAGTGATGGAACGTAAACTTGTACTTTTCCATTTATATTGAGATACTAAAATCTGCAAGGTGAAATTAATTAGCTAATCCTAAATAGTATTGCTGCCACTGCTTAGAGAGAGATTAAGGTATCAGGTATGCATCAATAACTGAGAGGCGTTGACAGAGTGAAGTAAACGGAGGACTGTATTCAATTTAATAGTATATTATTACACCGTATAAAAGAGGTATGAGGTAAGGGCATTTCTAACCGATTCCCAATAAATACTGGAGTATCCGGTGGAGTAAACCTTTAATAGAGTAAATTTATTCCGGTAAGTTTTGACCGGACATAGCCGAACTCCTAAATTTAATGGAGTAAACTTACATTTTGGTTTATGCATTACGTCGAACATCTACTATGCATGTCCACGATGATGGTGACCGCACCAGATAAAACCTCAATGCGCAGGCTGCAAAGTTCCTTTATGGAGTGGAGGAGCTGCTCTAGGAGCTCATCGACGCCGCGGAGACCATCTACACAACTTGCTCGAGGCTGTGTCATGTGGCATGGATTTACTCCTCCTTGGCCCCGCCGCCAAGATCGTCAACAGCCTCTTCAACGGCCCTGGGCCGCTCGCGGGCGCCATCGACGTTGCCTTCTACTAGCCAAGGCTAGAGGCGGGCCACTCCAGGGGGGCCATCACGAGCGCGGGTACCTCGTCGATGCCGTCCACACCGACGTCGGGCACCACTTCAACCTCTACGTCACGACTCTCGGTCTCGATGCCCTCCCCGGTGGCCAATGCGCTTTCGAGCTATGGGTCGCCATCCACAACCCAACCGACGTGCAGGCAAGGGTGGTGCTGCAGAGGCTGAACGTCGCCGTCGAGAGGAGCCTTACGGCTGACCTCTCCGTCCGTCTTTGCGGGATCAAGCCCACGTCACGGGTGCGAGCCGGGGCCGTGCCGCTCGTGCCGTTGGTGGGGATGATGCTGCAGTTGACCATCCGCGCAGTCGACGACATGCTGGTGGTGCTGCACAGAGCGCTGGAGCAGGGGAGAGGCGAGCAGGAGCAGCACGGGCTCGTGGGGGCGGCTATGGGGGCACGCGGAAGTATGGTGTGTCGTCGGAGCTCGTCCATGGCAGTTGCTGCACCAGCATGGGTGCGGGGGGAGGGGGGGGGAGGGAGTGAGGATGGGGGTGGCGTGGGAGGGGGCAGGTGGGAAGGAGAGCGGACGGGCAGATAAATTTTACTCCCGACCATTTCGATGGAGTATATTTAGGGAAATGGTTGGGACCGAAGTATACTTTTTACTCCCTTAATTAAGGTGGACTGGGGATCGGTTAGGTGCGTGTTAGAGGAGTAAAATCAAAATTTTATTCCTCTACCGCCGGATAAGGGATCGGTTAGAAATACCTTAAGTGCTCCCTTTGTAAAGAAATATACAACCTTTAAGATCATTAAAAGTGATCTTAAAGGTCTTATGTATTTTTTACAGAGGGAAGTAATAATATAAGCTATAGAAGTTGTGCATACACCTCAGAAGTAGTTCCATCAAAAGAAGCTTAATTAGAACAATTTGTTACCTCTACGGTACTAATGTGCATCACAACACCAAAATGCATTTCAGTTTGTTGTGCTAGCATACAGGTTGCTTAAGAGCCATTTATGCATGTGCAGTGCAACGGTTTAAGCCCCCGAAGTGTAAACATAGGGGGAGGCAAGAGACAATTATAATAAGCTTAAACACTTCGTGCTAGCTACATGGTCAGCTGTCTGTCTTGTGCGTGCAGGGCCGGCCCATAGGCCGGGGCAACGGGGCGACCGCCCTGGGCCCCTGGGAAGTAGGGGCCCGGGCCCAGGTAGTAGTACAGTATACACATATTATGATGTTTCTTCTTTAGATCCAAAAAAATAAGAGGGAAAAACAAGGCCCAAGCCCACCACGTAGCTAGCACTCAGCGACCAAAATAATCGATGGGTTCGCTACGCTGTTGCAGCATTCATCGACCTCCTCGGCTCTAGTCTCCTCGCCTCCTCGGCTTCTCCCCCAAATTTCTCCAAACCCTAGACAACAGCGCCACCGCTCCCGTGCACTTCCAAATTCGAGGCGCTGCTCCTTGCATCCATTAGTGGAGATCAACAGTGCTATTCCCTTCCCAATCATCTCTCTTTGCATCCTCACAATTCCCCATCAAGTAGACGTTTGAGGGATCATCATATCAGAGATGGTACGTCTACCTCCTTCCCTTAATCAAGTATTCTTTTGATTTGCTGTTAAATAGCCCGGTGCTCCGCCTCCGATTGCTCCATCTGACATCTCCAATTCTTCTCTTCCTAGTTCCCACTCTTCTGTTGGCCTTTTCTTCAAAACTTCATTGGATCCAGGGATGAGAAGGGGGGGCAGGGAATGAGTGTTGCAGCCTTGTAGATCTGGGATGCTACATCAACAATTTGACATCAAGCCATATGCTGATATTCAGGTGCTTTTGTTCCATGTATTGACTGTTTTTCTCCAATTTTTTGGTGACATATCTTCTCGAAAATGTTTATCAGTGACAAAAGGAAGTGAAAAAAATAGAGAGATGAACTGGTAGAACCCAGAAAGGTTCGATTGACATTTTTTTAGAACAGGTAGTTCTACCAGAATCGTTTGTGCCATTGCGTGTTACGGTGGTTCGTTTGTTAGAGACATAGACTCTTGTCCAAATATATTTATAGCTTATCGAATTTTATTTCCTGCACTGGTCAGTCATTGTAGCATAAGCTTAACACAGTTTCTCAAAAGTTCAAGTTATTGGGAAACTATTTGAAATCATCAATGTCACAGGAAAGGTTGAATGGTCTTGCTACATTATGCATTGAGAAAGAAAAGTTGGATGAAATAAATATTGAAGTGGTTATTGATGACTTTTCTTCCAGAAGTGTTAGGAGAAACAACAAGATTTGATCATCATATTCAGGAAGCTTTGGAGACATTTTCTTTGGGTGAAGACATCGATTGACGAACAGATTGAAGAGAATAGAAACTGATGTAAGTTCTCATGCATTAACATTATATCTCATGATAACACAAACGCTTCAAGTTTCTATCAGTTTTGACAAGGTTTTCACACTTAGAAGAGCAAGATGATGGTCTCTTTGTGCCACTTACAAGAGCAATCTTTTGTAGAATTATATTGTTTCCATACTATTATGATATAGTAGTTCTATGGACCGTTACAAATAAATAATTTGTGGCATGTGCTTTTTAGTTCAAAGACCATCAATCTATGTTATCTACTAAATTGCTTTCGAAATACAATATATTCTAAATTTTTATTTGTCCACAAGGGCCTCATTTTGTCGTCTGGCCCCAGGCCCCGAATATGTATGGACCGGCCCTGTGTGCGTGACACGGAATAACTAACAACTCCAACTATGAGCAATCTTTTTCTTCCCCCTCGTGGCCCACGCTTCTTGTCCTGTTTCATGCATGATGCCGATCGGCCTGCTTTTCCCTTCCTTATACGCGTTAGAATTACACACTCACTCATATCGCTATCGAACGTCGACTCCATGGGTAGCCAGCCAGTGCATGCGCCCTTTTTCCGTAGATCCCGGCATTCCTCCGCGGACCATGCATGTGATGTGGTCAGGCGCAGACGCGTTGCCATGCTCGAAAAGGGAACAATATGTGGGTAGTAAACTGTGGAACGAAATCACCTGTACGTCGATCGGGTGGAGTTGCCTCTGCATGACTAGGCTGGGGAGGTCACGGTCATCGGTCGTCCTGATGCTGACAGTTGTTTCTTTGAGGGGCCGTGTCGGCGAGCCAGGGAGCCGTCAGGGTCGCGCGCCAATATTCTAGGGCGTATCTGTCGTGCCGGTTAGCCTGGTGGGGTATAATTATTATACTCCTTTTTGCCACTGATTTCTTCCGATAGATCTATGGTGCTCCAGGTCACATGTTAACGCACTCCCAAGTACTGTACTATTTCACTACAGTGCACGGCTCCCAAGTATAGTTCTCCATGGGCCACGGCACGGTTTTACACTTTTAATTAAGCACCAATTTTCCCCGCCGGGGCCGATCGATTATTGGCTTCCTTCTTGTTTTTCCGCTACCAAACACCCCGGCACTATGATATTGTTGTTTTTCCTCATCTACCAAAAGCCCCGGCAGTTGTATATGCTTTTTGCTCCTCTGCCAAACAGCACCGGCACTTGTATATTGGGTACCTCCTCAATCAAACATCCTCATCACTTGTATATTGTTCTTTTCTAAATAAGATCAATCTACCATAATCTAATGCGTACGTATCTAAGGATTGACGTTTCAATAACAACTCAATGGCATGCCATGTGGACGTGATGCTTATAAAAACTTTGCACTTCAGTTGGGATAGACGCATATCAATCTGCCTCGCAAAGCAAAGTGCCGCCAGAATTTGAAGAACTGACACAAAGACCAAGGAATAATAAGATAAGTTCCAAAACATGCCGCTACAATCGACCAAACCACCTTAGCGACAGTGCACTGAAAGAATAAGTTAATTTTTTTTATTGTAGAGGAATAAGTGATTTGTATTTTCATTTCATTGCAGAAGGATCACCCAGCAACTTTCTTTAGTTATGTATAATATTTCGTCTGTACAGCTTCTTGTGCCAATAGTCACAAAAATAATCTTGATTTTGGCACGCAACTTGTGACAAGGTTTTACTTCCCACCAAGTAGGCCATAATGACATAAGAACCAACTAGGCCCAGGCAAACCCAACCCTGTAACCATTATGGCCCGTGGAAACATCAGTAATGAGGGTGGCTTAGCAGTCGGTGTGCACACCAGTCAGGAAAAATTCTTCAGTTGGTTATGAGTGAAGTCTAATTTAAACCCTGAGGTTGTAGAGCTTGTGGAAAACGAACCCTCACCTCTGAATTCCTGAAGTCTGTACCCTGTACTCTCTAATCCCGATCGTTTTTAACCTTGCGGTCACATCCAAACAGGGATTTCATATTTGGCATCGGGAATGGCCGGGATCGGTGGGTTAGGCAGCACACGTGTTGAAGTGCGGAAAATGCGCACCAACCGAGCTAACGAGTTTTCGTCTCAAGTGAACAGAGATAGCTCTTCTATAGGAAACACACACAAGAAAAGGCATCGTCTACGGGTTTGCTTCAGTCTGATCTGCTGCGGCATGAAGGCATCGTAGGAAGAATACACGGCCCCGAGTAGCTGCATCAGGGGTAGCGAGGAAGGAAGAAGGTGCCTAGTGCAGCTTCGATGGCTGCAGCGCTGCGGCCGCCTCGCGCGCTCATAGATGTGCTATGGCGAATGGGTGTGCTGCAGTATGGAGAGTTGGAGACCCACCCAGCGACGTGCGTTGCGTACATGATGCAGTCATGCAGAAGAAGTAGGTGGAGGGCAGCGCGGAAGCCCCGGCGGAGAGGTATGCTCGCTCGCCGGTGGCCAAGCCGACGTTGTACGTGGCTGACCTGACGTCCATGGAGTCCTTCAGGTCCCCAACAACGGTGAGGGACGGCGTGATGTGATGGCCAGTAGGCACGCGACAACCCCGGCGATGCATGAGCATGAGCCGGCGAGACGGCTGTCAGCTCGCCAGTGTATGAAGCCGTGTATAAACAGTCGGAAGTCGGCGAGCAAAACGATGTTGCCAGCAGTGCACATGTAGGTACACAATCCTCGGGTGCGTGTGCGAGTATGCGTACACACGTATTTTATTTTGCGCTGCTCGTACATGCATACCCTTGTGTTCAAGTAGCTAGCGTAGATACGCTGCGTATGATCGACCGGCGCCCCTGTGCCAAAAGAAAAAAAGAAAAAAGAGAGAGAACAGGAAAGAACGACCAACCGACACGGTATGTACTCACGCTGCCACGCACTAAGACATGCATGCATGCACTCGTTTAAACAAACCCACTCTTAAAGAAGCATCATGGTTAAAAATGATCAGGATTAGAGAATACAGGATACAGACTTCAGGGATTCGGAGATGAAGGTTCAAGCTCCACAATCTCAAGGTTTAAATCAGACTTCACTCGCTATCAGTCAGTCAGGTTAATTACCAGTCGGTTTAACTATCGAACGACGCACCGTCAGTCGGTTTATACTCACTCGGTTTAAGTGAAGACCAGCAGCCAGAGGAATCAATGGAAGCGTTACCCGAAGCACTCCAACAAATATTGAAGCCTGGCGTTACCTGACACTACCATTGACGATTATGAGCGTCCGTTACCACTAGTAAGGACACGAATTAATCCATATTATTACACCATGTAACGTAGCTAGCTCAGGGTACGGCACACTCTATATAAGCCTGCCTCTGGAGTCCGGCTACTCTCATGTCATACGCAAGAAAACGGTTACCTCCGCCGCCATGGGGCCCGGACCTGTATATATTTTTGTGTCCCTCATCCCATCTCGATAGATCAAACTTATTTCTTCTATCTCTCGTCAGATTTAGAACCACGATGTTGCGCATCTGTCGATCTACACAAATAGTTCTTCTTTGACTTTCAGCATTGAGCTGATCCCAGGAAGGTCATCTTCTTCAAGAAGATTCCGCTGATGAGTCGGCGTGGGTTCCCTTGGTAGTTATCTCCGCTGATGATCTAGCTCACTCTGCACGCCTTAATTTCCTGGCAAAACTAGTTGTCTCCTTGCCAGTCGTTCCAGCATGCCTTATAGAGCAATTTTAATATGGTCCTTCTTACCTCCCCTTTTCACATGAAAGGTAAGAAGATAAGGGTTACACAGACTGAAAATACATGTGAGCACTCGGGTGCATCACCCTCCGATATTCAAAAATAATTTAGTAATTCAAAAGAAGTCAAAAAATACCAAAACTTTTTATGAAAGAAAACATGACCAAGTATTACACTCTTATAAAAAGATTAAATAGAGAATGACATTCATTTTATCCGGGGTTAAAGATTTGCTGAAAAAAAGGCTAGATAGAAGTAGTATTCATGCTATATTGTCTGTCATTATTTTTTTTTGCCCTGAAGTCAATGGGAATCATTCCTTGGCCAAACATTTTATACGAGTACAATACCTAGTCATATTTGATTCCAAAAAAGTTGCGTGATTTTTGAACTTTTTGAATTACTAAATTCTTTTGAATATAGGGGGGTGGGGCACCCTAATCCACTTCCTTACTCATGCCCACTAGTTAATGAAATCAACGGTTTAGATCTATTATATTCTCTTACCTCTCGTGTGAAAAGAAGGAAGATTACATTCCACCGAGTGACAAGCAGAGAATATTCTCTCCGGGCTCCAATTCTCGTGGCCACCCACATGCACTCTCGTCTGCCATGTGGTAACTGAAACACATTCATTCATGCATGAAAGAGAGAAATAGGGACAAAAGCAAAGATACAGGGGGAGAAAAGCAGCAAAGTGAGGAGGTAAAGAGAATGGGAGAGGGAGAAAGGAAGGAGAGAATGCATGCAAGATGAGACACAATTCACCGTGTCTTCATTTAATCATCTTATTGCTTACTTTTATATATCTATAATACCTAAATAGTTCATCCCCACTATCCTATTTCTCTAGACATGCAGCCTATCCACCTCATCATTGTGCCACATCAGCGTATTTGTCTTCCACATCAGAGTTTTTCTTTCCGCTGCTGTCCGCACGGTGGAGGAGTAATCCCGGCTTAGTTCTCCCCAATTATTCCCCCACCCATCTCCAAATTAACTCTCCCACCCATTGATGCCCATAACTAGATCGTATTCATCTTCCCCACCGAATAGTAGATGGAGCGACTCCCCCCTTTAAGCTTCCATCTTCATCAGAGTTCTCCCTTTAAGCTTCTGCCTTCACCACATCGACTAGCGCTTTTGTTGGAGTGGAAGTCCTGACGGTCCATGCCCTTCGTCTGATGGCAAATCACGAGGAGGAGGCGGGGTGTGGAAGCTTCTAGACCCAGATGACCGTCCATGGGAGATGCCCGCCGCCTCCATCACTTAGCCACAGCCCGCAGGGTCGCCATCCTTCTCCTACCTGAGTACCTGACCATGTTCAACAACTGTCCAGTCGTCGCCATTGTTCTTGATTCGCGATCACCGATCCATCAAGATCTGCACCACATGGTATGCCTCATCCACCCTATACCTCGGGATCTGCCGCCAACTGTACCTGATACGTGCTTGCGTACACTGATCCCAGCCCTTGGAGCCACAAGTAATGACCAAATTTATGCTGCCACAACTCCCCACGAGCAATGACTACCTAAGTAGCTACCGTTCATGTACTGATGTTTGGGTATTGTATTCTCAAATCTTTGTGTGCGTGCATACCCTTCCTTGCAGGTTGATTCTCCCAATTGATTACTTTATGTTTTATCAAAAGTTCTGAGTGGAAGCTTTGCTTTCTTGTAGATTGTAAACTCATTTGCAGATTCGCTACTGATCTCATTTGCTCAAGCAGGTTGCGTCAGTTAGAGTTACTGAATCCCTTTGAGATTGGCAATGCTACCATCCACTTGAGGCAACTCTTGCTCCGCCATTCTGTAAGTAGGATTGCATCGCACAGATTGTAGTATTGTACATCGCTAAAGAAGACCTCTGAAGAAATTACCTTCCAAAAATGCGCAATTTTTTTATGGTATCACGCCCATAATCTTCTTTGTGGTTCAACACATCTTCTATTTGTAATTACTGCTGTGTGCTTAATGTATTTCTGAATAATCAAAATATCTTGATGTTTGCAGGTTACTTTTGTTAGAGTTTTGCAACTGTCTTCTAGTCATTTTCATGTGTTAATGTCATGAGTTACTCAGGATATATGCGCACCTAAGAATAACAAGTATAGGTCTGAACAGTTGAAGGAAGGTGAAAAAAAAACAATTGAGGAATATCAACATATCTTTTCTGTCCATTCTCATTAGTCTTGCGTGAACCTAAAAATTGTATTGTGAAACAGGATACAGATTGTTTGAAACATGCCAAAACTCCAATGGAGAAGCATCAGTAGTGATCACTCCTTATTTTCCTTTCTAATCTCTATCTTCGGTATTTTTCATATGATTTTTTATTTGTTATATATGACAACAAATTTGGTGGATGTGCTCTCAAATGCTCATTTCCCTATCTGTCAAAGTAAGAACATGTCCTTATATGACAACAAATTCTTTGATTGCTATTGAATTTCTTCAGTTCGACTTTGCGGAATTTGTAAGATTCATTTTACTATCTCTCTTCTTTGTGGGTAGATGTTTTGGATGCAAAGATGGATGTTTTCTTAGCTTATAAAGGGTCACTATATATTTAGTCATTGTAAACTGAAGCATGCACCGATCGACTTATGTTCATATTTCTTTAGTAGCCAGTCATAAGTCTACGCAGTAGTACACCATTTTAGTGAAAGAAAGAAAAAAGTTGCACAACTGCATCTCGTGGGTCTTACCTCAACTTCTCACCACGCGTTTTTACCCCACAATTTATGAATAACTTTGACGTATTCTGAAGTACTTTCAATGATTTTTTTAAGGGTAATCGAGCTCTCTTTATTATTTAATGTCATGAGGTACAGCCGAAGTACCAGGGGAGTTCAAAAGCCACACATGGCGACAATTTATACTGTATAATTAAAAGAAAATTGCAAGCTAGATTAGGAGCATGAGAGTTCGACGCCCTTCCTTCATGGACGTAGACAACTTCAGGGAAGTATTTTCTGCGGTGATTGATGCCCATACAAGGACGGGACGGTGCAGTAGCTGGAGCGGCACTTGATGTCGATTGCTTTCACGACTTCCAGGCAGTCCGAAGTGACAACGCATCTTAGACTTGCAAATCGGCAGCTAATGCAATAGCTTAGTGGTAGGCTAGCGCTTCCAGTGTAGCAGGGTCTGAAATACCTGAAAATGTTAGTACAGACGGTCCCATGTACGTAGCTTCTGCATTCGGAGAGATAGCAGCGACCACACCCTGGTAATTCTCTGACTTTAGCACAACAACATCAACATTTATCTTCACATAATCATCTGGAGGAGGAATCCAACTGGGCATACTTGGGCGGGAAACCAAGCATCGGGGTCGTGTTTGAACAATAACCAGTGGCCCCTTTACATCACATGGACCATAATCAGCTCATGGATTCGAGGCCCATCGAGAAGCATTAACGTGTGCATCATGAGTGATCTCGTGCGCTAGCCACGTCGGCACAGATACGACAAAAGAAAAATCGAGCTGGCGAACAGGATGGGCAGGAGCGCCTCGCTTTGATTGGAGAAAATATTCTTTGTGTGTCAGTGGCAAGATAACACCCTCCCGATTTGCCTTACTCACGAAGGAAAACCTCACATCTTCCCTTCCCTCGCCGCAGCCACTCCCTCCTCTTCTCCGCCGCCGCCCCGCCCCGCCCCTCCCGTCATCTCTACGCCATGGTGAAGCAACGCGGACCTCATCTCGTTTCACACGTCAACACAGCCGCCGCCTCTTATCCTCCTCTCTCTCACCGTCGTTGGATCTAGGGAGCCACCGGGAGGAGATCAGAGAGGCCGCGACCTCGCACAAGCAGCATCCTTTACTAGATCCGGCGCTCAGCGCTGCCTTCGCCCTTTTCTCTTGTTTATGGCTGGTAAGGTGAGACGTCGTCCCCACGATCACCGACGGCAACCGCGTCACCAGCGAGGAGGCGGCAACATCAACACGCATCGCCCGGCCAGGTCTTCTCCCGCACACCTCCTTCCAAGCCGTTCTGCTATGCTCGGGCCCTCGTGGAATCGCTCTTCCTCCCCCATGACCTCGTCCAGGACCTCACACAGGCATCTGCGGTACAAGATCGACATGGACTTCTGCAAAGAGCCGCGCCATGCCATCTTTCAGGACATGGGCTCAGGTAGCACCTAGCCGCGTTCGTCTACCACTCGTCCCCTACAGCGTCAAGGAATTCAAGAAGACTATGTCTTTCAACCAGTTGCAGGTAAAAATTCTCACCCCATGTCCTTTAGCTGTTCAATTTTGATTCTCTCAAGTATATGCCTGCTTGTAAGAACTCTGAAGAAAAATGTGTCACTTCTGCTTGTTTTGCAGAATATACAGTGCTACTGATGTTGGTTTTGTTGCAAAGATTAGTTCTGCAAAGCTCTGGATTATCTTTGCAACTCCAGTTGAGTCATTTGTTATGATTTTTCCCCATTAGTATCGAATATTTTGGCCTTCACTTTTTAAGTGTAATTTGCAGGATGATGGTAAAAGAAATGAAAGGTATCGGCTGTAATACCATCGAAGTGTGGTTTCTACACTATGGCCTTACTCGAAAGACTGACTCGACCATATCTATGAGGTGAGTGGCAAACTCATGCACCTAAGTGATGATGATATTGCCGTGTAAGAGCATAATGGTCATACTATATTTGTTGCCAGCTGCAACTATCATGTAAATCACAGTTCTTTCAGGTTGGTTTGGCAAGTTGGAACCGCCTGTGAATTTTCTGTTCGGTCTTTACATATGAAGGGATTTAATTGGGTAACCACTATACTTTGTTTAGTTATCCCATGGATAAAGCAGATATATGTTCTCTTAGAGATCAGAGATTGACATTGCTAACAAATATGAGGTGGCCACTGAGATTACAAATATGTAATCACTCAGACACAACACATCGTTTCCCTTGCCATTGATGGGCACTCAAATCAGTGTACCTTATAGTTTTATTTCTATCTCGGCACCATGAGTGTTATACAGCAGCCATATAAACAGTGGTGCGCCTCAGCCTGAGAAGGTTCATGTCTGTGCACTGCTATAATGCTGAAAGCTCATGGTGTACATGCTGAAAAACTAACGGTTCATCCTAAATGATGATGATATTGTTGTATCCTCTTTGGAAATAGCTCAAAATTGGTAACCATGGTACTACTGTAACTGTAATAGATGCTTAACGTAAGCTGTGACTTTTTTTTTTGCGCAAACGTAAGATGTGACTTTAATAGGCAGTGCAACAAAAGTACCATAATTTATATACCTTCTGAATAGAGAAGATATTCACCCCATGGTTTATTGGTTATATCTTTAAGATCATAAATACTTCATCTATTTTAGGAAGAAACTTCATTCGCTGCTGAGGAACAAATCGTACATAATCGATCTATTTACTTGGTGGGAAGAAATTTACAAGGGAAGCAGATTAGCCAATATCTGACTCTTTGTGCTTCTATTTGTATTCAGCATATCAAAAATAGTACGTAAGTATTATCTGAGTGATGCTAACAGTTTGGGTCCGGCGCTGAACTCCTTTAGCTATAGCTCAGATATCCAATCTGTTTGCTTCATTTCACTCGACCTCTTGCCATGTTTGCAAGATTTTGTGGGCGTATTTTGTTTTGCTGGTGCACACAATATGTTTGTTCGAACGCCAGTTTACAAAGTATTTGGTACTATGAAGAAGTTAGCACTCTCATATTTTCATATCCATTTTTCAGACGTGCAAAACTCCAGCCTATGCACTCTGACTTCATTTATTTGCACATTACAGATTGCTCAAAAGAAGCAGAGACAATATACTGCTATACCCAATTCCTCTTGCATTGTCATGTAGCTTTAAAGGATCTTGACACGGAATGTTTACTAGTTACATTTAGCATTCAATGGTAATTTCAGTTCAGTCTACCTGGACGCTTTTGGGTTCATGTTGTCAAGTTGATTCCTCCTAAGCAAGTTCTGAATGCTATTTGTCATCCTTAGGTGAAAACAGTAAAGCTGATGTTGATCTAGAAAGTTTTTCTGATATTGATGAGATGGAGGTACCTTTATCCGTCCATCTTTGAACGTGTTTGATGATATTGTTCAACTTAAATAGTGAATTGATAGTTTTCTGGAAAGCACTAGGGGGGCCTATCCCCACCTGAGAAACCGATATCCACTTCTGCTCACTTCGTCTCTGCATCAGTTACCATATTCACATATGTTTATTAGAAAGGGAACATATTCTTCCATATTTTGTTTCAGAGGTCAGAATTTGTTATGACCGGCCAGGTCTATGGCCGCAGGAGGCCCAACAGGCAGGCTTAGGCCCGCAAGTTATCTTAGTTTTATTTTCAGATTATGGTTATATATACGAGTTGTAAGACTATTTTGAAAATTAAGCAATAAGAGTATTTCTATTGCTCGGCTCCCAGAGGAGCCGGAAACCCTAAACCCTAGCCGCCTCCTTCTCTCGCCGCCGCCGCACCGCGCCAGGACGGCGCCTTGCCGCCGGCCGCCGCGCTCAAGCCCTCTGCCCTTCCCCCTCCTTTCCCTACTGTCTCCGGCCAAGACCGGGCAGAACCCTAGCCGCTAACACCTTGGTATCAGGTACCCGGGTTTCGACCATGTCTTCCCCGCCAATCCCACCACCGCCGCCGCCGATCCCCCACGCCTCCCCCACCGCCGCTGCCACTGATTCCTCCACCACCGCCACCGCGTCGCCGGGTACTACGGCCTCCCTATCAGCGTCGCTCTCCTCCGCCCCCGGCACCACGCCGGGCCAGGGCCAGCCGCACCTTCCCATCCAGCAACCATCGCCGTCGCCTTCCCCAGCGCCGCCGCAATTCACACCGGAGGCTATGGCCGGCGTGCTCAATGACCTAGTCGTGGTGGTCTAGGGCATCCGCCTCTACTTGGCCAGCCCGTATGGATCGCCTCCACCGCTGCATCAGGCCGCGGTCGCGGGACAGCAGGCGCTGCCGTGGTACTCAGTATCGGCGGCCCTCACCGGTGGCTTCCCGGCGCTTCCCGCCCCGGCGGCTTCGACGCCGCCTTGGGCGCAGTGGCCGACGCCGTTCTCGGCGCCAACCGCGCCCCCCGCCACCGTCCAGGGACCGCAGTGGCCGACCTGGACCCCGTCGTCCGCGCCACCCTCCACCGCGCCGTCCCTTCCGGTGGCCACGGTGCCAATTCCACTACCGCCACCGCCCAACCCTGGCCCGGGCGGGTCCTCGCCGAGCGGCCTTCCGATCCAGGAGGTCCGCTTTCCTTCGTCACCATCGCCGCTTCCCGACTGGCTCCACGGGCCGCCGTCGGCTCCCACGGAGGCTCGGCCGCCGTCAGGGGTCCAGTGGCAGCCCGAGGCGTCGGGCATCACAGGGCACTACGCCGAGCCTTCCATCCTGGACCGGGCGCCGTCATTCGCCCTCCGTACCGCCGAGGCAGTGGGCCCGGGCGCGCCACACCAGCAACCGCCCCGGTTCGCAAAAATCGACGTCGCCACGTACGACGGTTCGGACGACCCGCTTAACTGGCTCAACCAATGTGACCAGTTCTTCCGTGGACAGCGCACGCCCGCGTCCGAGCGCACGTGGCTGGCTTCCTACCATCTCCGCGGGGCCGCCCAGACATGGTACTACGCCCTCAAGCAGGACGAGGGCGGCATGCCACCGTGGGATCGCTTCCGCGAGCTCTGTCCTCTTAGATTCGGACCACCGGTACGCGGGAGCCGCTTGGCCAAGTTGGGCCGCCTACCGTTCACCTCCATGGTGCAGGATTTCGCCGACCGCTTCCAGGCTCTAGCGTGCCACGCGCTGGGTGTGACAGCCTTACAGTGGGCGGAGCTCTTCGTCGGCGGCCTTCCCGACCACATCCGCGTGGACGTCGAGATGAAGGGACCACAAGACCTTGAGACGGCCATGTACTATGCGCGGGCGTTCGAGCAGCGTGCCCTGGCTTTGACATCGACGTGGCCATCCGCGCCACGTGGGGGCCGTCCGCCTCCGGCAGCGCCGGCGTCCTCGACCACCGCCCCGGCCGCTACCCCGGCCCCGACGCGGCCGTTTCGGCACCTCACTCAGGCGGAGCAGCTGGAACGCAGGCGCTTGGGCCTGTGCTTCAACTGCGATGCGCCCTATGCGCCGGGCCATGTTTGCCCGCGCCTCTTCTACATGGAGACGATGGACGAGACCGAGGATGACACCCCGGAGGCTGACCTCGGCGCCCCGACTCTTGCGGAGCCCGCAGCGGCACCCGCACCGGCCCCGGCTACTGCCCTCGTGGTGTCCCTTCACGCGCTGGCCGGCATCCGTGATGCACGGACGATGCTTTTACCGGTCATGATCCATGGCGAGCGCCTGGTGGCCCTCCTGGACACAGGTTCCACGCATAATTTCCTGCCGGAGGCCACCATGCGGCGTCTTGCGCTCCAGCAGGCCGGAGGGGAGCAGTTGCGGGTCACTGTCGCTAATGGCGACTGCCTACGCTGCCACGGGCTCGCCTGCGACGTGCCCATCACTATCGGCGACGAGCACTTCACCATCACCTGCGCCGGCATCGATTTGGGCTGCTTCGACTTCATCCTCGGCGTCGACTTCTTGCGCATGTTGGGTCCTATTCTTTGGGACTTCGACGCGCTGACGATGACCTTCTGGCGTTTGGGTCGTCACATTCGGTGGGAGGGCATTAGGGGGCCGCACCCGCACCCCCTCTTCAGCTGGCCGCGATAACCACGGAGGCCGAGCATCCGCTCTTGGACGGGCTCCTGCAGCACCGGGATCTCTTTGAGGAGCCACAGGGTCTGCCACCGTCCCGGATCTACGACCACCGTATTCACCTCCTTCCGGGATCGGCCCCTGTGGCCGTACGGCCTTACCGGTATCCACAGCTGCAGAAGGACGAGTTGGAGCGGCAGTGTGCACTCATGCTTGCCCCCGGCATCATCCGCATCTCCACGTCCCCGTTTACAGCACCGGTCCTCCTTGTTCGTAAGTCGGATGGCATGTGGCGTTTCTGCATCGACTACCGCGCCCTTAATGCTCTCACATTGAAGGACAAGTTTCCTATTCTGGTTGTCGATGAGCTTCTCGACGAGCTACACGGGGTGCGCTTCTTCACCAAGCTGGACCTCCGGTCGGGGTATCATGAGGTGCGCATGCATCCAGACATCATCACCAAGACGGCGTTCCGGACTCATCACGGCCACTTCGAGTTCTTGGTGATGCCCTTTGGCCTCTCCAACGCCCCGGCGACATTTCAGGCCTTGATGAACGATGTCCTCCGGCCCTACTTACGTCGGTTTGTGCTCGTTTTCTTTGATGACATTCTTATCTACAACGCCTCTTGGGCAGAGCACCTCCAGCATGTGGCCATCGTCTTCAATGAGCTTCGGGCGCATCATCTTCAGCTTAAGCGTTCGAAGTGCTCGTTCGGGACACCTTCGGTCGCTTACCTCGGCCACGTCATCTCGGCCGAGGGAGTGGCCATGGACACCGACAAGGTGGCGGCCGTCGCCGCCTGGCCGATCCCGCAGTCTCCGCGGGCTCTTCGCGGGTTCCTTGGCCTCGCGGGGTACTACCGGAAGTTCATGCGGGAATTTGGCCTCATCGCGGCCCCGCTCACGCGTCTCCTCCGTCGCGACGCCTTCTCTTGGGATGCGGAGGCCACTTCAGCATTCGAGGCCCTCAAGAGGGCCCTCACGACGGGACCCGTACTGTAGATGCCGGATTTCGACCTTCCCTTCACCGTCGACTGCGACGCTTCCGGTGCGGGGTTCGGTGCGGTCCTACACCAGGGCGAGGGACCCCTCGCTTTCTTCAACCGCTCCATTGCCGCACGCCATCTCAAGTTGGCGGCGTATGAGCGTGAGCTCATTGGGTTGGTGCAGGCAGTACGCCATTGGTGGCCCTATCTTTGGGGCCGCTCTTTCTGGATCCGCACGGACCATTACAGCCTCAAGTTCATGCTGGATCAGAGGCTCTCGACGGTGCCCCAGCACCAATGGATCAGTAAACTCTTTGGCTTTGACTTCACCGTCGAGTACCGGCCGGGTCGCCTTAACACCGTCGCCGACGCCCTGTCTCGGCGTGACGCCGATGTGGATGACGGTGCGGCGGAGGGGGCGGCCTTCTGCATCATCACCGGGCCCTCCTTCGCCCTCTACGCCGACATCCACCGGGCGACCGCTGCTGCGGCCGACTCCCTCCTCCTGCAGCAGCAGCTAGCGGCGGGAGAGCTGGAGGAGCCGTGGCGCCTCGCCGATGGCCTGCTTCTCCATGGGCGCCGGGTCTTTGTTCCGGCGCACGACGATCTTCGCCAGCAGGTGCTGCGCCTCGCTCACTCGGCGGGCCATGAGGGAGTGCAGAAGAGGCTCCATCGTCTCCGCGCCAACTTCTACATTCCTGGGGATCGGGCCCTGGTCCGTGATTGGGTTCGGTCGTGTGTGACGTGCCAGCGCAACAAGACGGAGACTCTACGGCCGGCTCGCATGCTTCAGCCCTTGGAGGTCCCATCTCAGGTTTGGGCGGACATCTCCATGGACTTCATCGAGGGCCTCCCCAAGGTGGGCGTCAAGTCCGTCATTCTCATGGTGGTCGACCGCTTCTCGAAGTATGCTCATTTCATCACGCTTGGCCATCCGTATTCAGCGGCATCTGTCGCACGGGCCTTCTTCGATGGCATTGTCCGTCTCCACGGGTTCCCTTCTTCGATCGTCAGTGATCGGGACCCCGTGTTCATGGGACACGTGTGGCGTGACCTTTTCCGGCTGGCGGACGTGAAGCTACACCTGAGCACTACCTTCCACCCTCAGACGGACGACCAGTCTGAGATCGTTAACAAGGTGATTGCCATGTATTTGCGTTGTGTTACAGGTGATCGCCCTCGCGCATGGGTGGACTGGCTTTCGTGGGCGGAGTACTGCTACAACACCTCTTATCACTGCGCCCTCCGTGCTACGCCCTTTGAGGTGGTGTATGGCCGGCCACCCCCGCCGATCCTTCCGGTTGATCCGATGTCGGCACGGACCGAGGTAGCCGGGGCTCTTCTGAGGAGCCATGATGAGATGCTCGCGGAGGTCCAGCAACGACTCATGCAGGCCCAGCAGTTGGCCAAACGTTACTATGATGGCCACCATCGCGAGGCGGAGTACGCGGTGGGTGATTGGGTATGGCTGCGTCTACTTCACCGCTCTACGCAGTCCTTGGACCCACGCGCGAGGAAGAAGCTCGGTCCTCGCTATGCCGGTCCCTTTGCGATCCTGGAACGCATTGGGAAAGTGGCTTACCGTCTGCAGCTTCCGACAGGCGCGCGGATCCATGATGTCTTCCATGTCGGGCTGCTCAAGCCATTCCGCGGCGAGCCACCCGCGGCGCCGCCGGCCCTTCCACCGATCACGGACGGGCGTCTCCTTCCTGAGCCAGAGAAGGCGCTGAAGGCTCAGCTGCGCCGAGGCTCCTGGTACGTGTTGATCCGGTGGACTGGACTACCAGAGGAGGACGCTACTTGGGAGCAGCGCGAGGAGTTCCGCCAGCACTACCCCGACTTTCAGCTCGAGGACGAGCTGTTTGCGCAGGCGGGGAGAGATGTTATGACCGGACAGGTCTATGGCCGCAGGAGGCCCAACAGGCAGGCTTAGGCTCGCAAGTTATCTTAGTTTTATTTTCAGATTATGGTTATATATACGAGCCGTAAGACTATTTTGGGAATTAAGCAATAAGACTATTTCTATTGCCCGGCTGCCAGAGGAGCCGGAAACCCTAAACCCTAGCCGCCTCCTTCTCTCGCCGCCGCCGCACCGCGCCAGGACGGCGCCTCGCCGCCGGCCGCCGCGCTCAAGCCCTCGCCCTTCCCCCTCCTTTCCCTACTGTCTCCGGCCAAGACCGGGCAGAACCCTAGCCGCTAACAGAATTGTTGTAGTAAAATGCTAATTGCACAAAGCTGATTATGAGATATTTCACGCTATATTCCCACGAAACTTTTCTTGTAGGAACTGCCCAAGCCAAATGCTTCTCCCAGTTCTTCAGCCAGTGTTTTCCTTTCCTATTTATAATATCATCATATAGTGAGAAGAAAATTTCTTTATTCACATGTGTCAGTGTCAAGGCTTTGACGTCCATGGCGATTATTTTTCTCGATGTAACTAGCTACGGATAGCTGTACAGTGGCGTAGTTGTGGTGGAGATAAGAAAGGTCACTGGGAGGAAAAATAATGTCCTGGGTAAAAACTTAGTTAACTCGCTACTCATGTCGCCATCACTATGTTCAGGGACGACAATTAGTTGCCTTAAATGTAGTCTGAAGACCTAGCGTTGTATCCAATTCACTTGGGTGAGAAAGAAACAACAGAAGTATGCCCACCACATGTGCAGATGTCCATTAAGTTGTACTGCTTGCTATACCATTAATTACTTTCGCCTTGAGGAACATAATTAATAAGAGGACAAAGCTCAGGCAGTAGTGTAAATCACTCTTCTGGATCGCTATATAATTTTGTATTATTATAAAACAAATATGAATTTCTTAAAAAAAACCTTCATATATTAAACAAACTGTCCTAACTTTTACTAAGGTCCCTATAGTCCCAGTGATGATAGCATAGTCTGAACCTAGCTGAATGTTTTGCGTCTCCTGGTGATTATTTACCTAAATCATTGTTATCATTGGTTTGATCGTTTTCTACCATTCATTGGATTACTGTTGCCAGGAAATTGAAGGGGGTGGGGGAGGGAGGTGTTGAACCTAATTTCCTTAATAACAGTTATACCTTACATAGTGGAGAAAACATTCGCTCATCGGCGGTGGAAGTATTTGGGCGCATAATCACTTCTGGGCAGATGCTGTATGTGATAGGTTATTTGTTATCTCTAATTCTCTATTTTTTTGCGGGGAATCTCTAATTCTCTATTAATTTTGTAGGTGGACGGGTATCTTCACTATAAGGAAGAGACACGATACAAAAAGATAGTTTGGGAGGAAATGAACAAAGAATACCTAGGGGTAGGTATTGTAACTCTAGCAACATGAGGCGCTCGCTATTCTCACAAGAGCATGTAGTGTTACTGACTGCTGCTTTTTTTTGCCGGAAAACAACTCAAGTCAGCATCGCGTGCCACAATTAGTCAAGTATTCTGACTGTGCTTGCATATTTCCCATGACACAAACAAGAAAGTCAAAGGGGCGCATTTCTACCTGGCACCGTCCTAATTTCCCCTCTCAAGAGGCCCGCAATAGCGGTCCCCAACCACTAGTGGGAAACCAAGCCGGGAGCCCATCCACCAAGTCTCCGCACTCACTCATAGCAATAGGGCATCGGATTCCTCAAAAAAAAACCATAGGGCATCGAATTTGCTCAAAAAATAAAAAAACCTCATAGGGCAACGAAGATCAATCAAGGTAATGAATGCATGTACACAGAGACCCTATCTCTATGAGCGCCTCCAAGAGATTGAGCCGATGGGTCTAAAGATTCACGAAGTCTTTATAAACGTCTCGCTACCGATAAAAACATTGCCTCTCATTGAAAGAATATTCCACCACAATAAGGCACAAATCAAATTTGCCATGTTTTGATCCCTAATGAGCTAGGGCATGATCCACACAAAAAAATACACCGCCCTAATCATCCAATCAATGGTTGGTTCTCATGCCCCGTTTCAACTAGCACACGCCCCCTCCATTTTTTCAACAACAAAACAAAACACACTTAACCTACATTAAGTGATTGACCAATAAGATTAGTGATATTGCACAGCAGCATCAGGCCCTCCTGCGCACAACTGTGTCATGCAGATTCCAAAAAAGAGATGCTTGGATAGAGTTTCAACTAATTGCAAAAATCGGTACCGATCTGCAAAAAATTGAAAACCAGTACCAATTCATTGACCTAGCCCCAATTGTTGGTACTATCTTTCCAAACTGGTTCATATGAGTAGCATTTGGTTAATTAATAGAAAATACCCTCCGATTCATATTAATTGTCGCTAATTTGGAATCAGCGACAATTACTATGGATCAGAGGGAGTAGAACAATTCATGCTAAAAAAAGCATTTTAGTTCCTGCTTTTGGTTGCAGCTGCGTGTATGCTATCTCCTGTTGTTGCTGCGTTTGATCCCACCTGATGTTTGTGGGGATGGGGTCATTGTATTTTGGCTTTGTGCCTGCTGCCTATCCACCTGAAGCTGATGGCGTTATTGCTGCTGAACCAGACCAGAGCCTGGTGTCACTGTCACTGCTTGTGCTGCTACTGCTGAATCTCATTCTCTCGTAGTATGTGCTAAGTCTGATGCTACCATTCTATGCTGAACCAACTGTGAACTTAATGTATGTTCGACGTGCTGTTGATTTTTATACCTATGATGCATGTTGAGACGTCGCCGGTAGCTCGTAGCTCCTCCTGGGCTCGTGGCGAGTTAATTGCAAGGCAGTACCATACTTCGGCACGTTGTGACGAATCAGTACCACTAGTCAATTTTTTGGCCATGCAGTACCAACTCTAAGCCTAAGTGTTGCAAAACGGTCTGACAACCGTATAAGCGCGTATTGACTACGTATCTGACCTACCGTCCCCACGTGTCAGCTGCCACGGCGGCTTACCCGCGCGCACCCGCTCGGTAACTCTCGCATCCGCGCGGTCGCTCCATGTAGCCGGGTCCGGTCGAACCCAACCAGAGCCAGCCGCACTCTGTCCCTCTCCTCGCCTCATCACGCTCGTCTCTCCAGCCGCCGCCGCTTGCCGCGCAGACCGCCGCGTCCGCCACCGCCGCCGCGCCATGGTCTTCGAGGATGAGAGCAGCGACGACTTGTCCGGCCTGCAGATCTCCTCCTCCGACGACGGGATGCATTATTAGGTCAGTGGTAGAGCTAGGGTTAGGGTTAGGTGATTTGGGGATTTGGGGATTTGATGATCTGGTTTTCTGATTTGAGGATTTGCTCCCTGTAGATACCTGCTAGCATTGAAGACCAAGACTACAATGGCTTAGAGAATGCACCAGAGGGGCTCTGCGTGGAGCATAGGCTGCCAACTAAGCGCCGTGTAGCTTTTCAATCATTTGAGACGGGCAGGAGGTTTCTAGTTTGTGCTCAGCCTGTAAGATTGATGCTCTCTCATGTTCACTGTAATATAGTTACTACTATTGATGATGAAGCACATTGTTTACCATTTAGTAGTTTTGATGCTTCTAGTACTGATGCTCACTGGAATGGCTTAGTGGGCTATGTTCACTGTAATATATTTATGGGTTACTTATTTATTAGTAGTTCTGATGATTATGGTTTTGAAGCATATGTTCACTGTAATATATGGGCAACAGCTTAGTTGGCAGTGGAGAAGCTAATAGTTTAGTTATTTATTAGTACTGAAGCTCACCGAAACATGTTCTGTAGGCATGTGCTGTTAGTTGATTGAGGCGGTGTAGTTGCTAATGTTTAATTGAGGCAGTATAGGTTGTAGTTGAAGTAGCATTGTTTAGTTGGCCACATGTATAGGTTGTAGTTCTGCAGTTGTTAGTTGATTTTTTAAAAGTGCCCTTTCATAATGGTAATTCTAGAGTAACAATATAAGTGTTGGCTATATTGCAGGAAGCTGTCAATTGTGGTTTCCTTTCTTGGGTTGACCCGGAGTGGCCTCCCACAATGCAAAATGCATTGTTGAAGCTTTGGGAAATGTTTGAAGACAGCAGGACTGCTAGGAGGAAGGATAACCTGGAAAGTTCACTTACTATCCACCACCTTAAAGAAGAGAAAAGGAATGTGGATGCCAACTATGACAAACTAGTTGAAGATGTCCATCAACTTCTCAGTGCCCAGGAGGATAGGGTGTTGGATTTCAGCTCTCTTCAAGCTAAGGAGAAGAGAGATGAGAGAGCGAGTGCATCAGTTGTGGCTGCCATGAATAATGAGATGGAGAAGAAAGAGGCAGAGAACTTCAGCATGAAAGAGAAGTACAAAGTGCTGACGAACCTGGTAGAAGCTCAAGGCAGTGTCATTACGAACCTGAAGATGAATCATTTGGAAGAGAAGGAAAAGCTAGCTGAAGGAAACGACAATTTAAAGATCTAGGTTGATGAGCTCACCAAGTCTGTGAAAAAAGTCACAGAAGAGAATGTGCAGTTGAACCTTCATATGTCTGATCTCAAGAGATGACATGAGAATCTGATAAAACGCATGGATGAGGTAAAGCTCCAGCTTGCTGTTCAGTTGAAGTCACTGGAGAAGAGCAAGGAGAAGTGGAAGTTGATCCATGACATCCTGAAGGAATGAGGTAGATGAAGATGATCTAGGTAGATGAAGCAAAACATACCTATCACGATATAAGTTGCTTTGATAGAAGGCTTTGCTAATCTTTTGTGAAGGTTGATCCTTGTTAAGTGTAATGTATGGATGTAGTAGTTGTGAACAATGTTGAACTCCACTATGCTATGGTCTTTAGCTAATGTTGTAAGAATCTAGTAATTATGGCTGTAAGAATCTATGGTTATGTTGAACTCCAGTATGTATGCTATGTTATTTAGCTAATGCTCAAATTATATCTCCTCTTGAACCTCTGGCCAAATGCTCAAGTTAGATGACCAAATGCTAAAAAAACATACATTAGAGCAACAAAAACGCTGACGTGGCCACTGTCAACAGGGATTGCCCTGAGTGGTGGCCCTAGTTATTAAAGCAATGCGCGGGGGTGAACAGGAAACAGTTGAGTGAAACAGTTTGTGCATTTGGGGAGAAAACTAGGGTTACACGACGGCGGAGGCGATTCCTGAGCGGGCCTGTGGTGGAGGCGATCTCGCAGGCGGCGGTGATTTCGCAGGCGGCGGCTGCGTCCAAGTGAATGTCAATGTCGTGGTCTTCGGGTCGTTCTCAGGCTCCCAGCTTCCATCGAGCCTCTGGAAGGAGAGGGGATGAATCGAGGTCGCCGGTGCCCTATCGTGAGAGCCCGATGGCGTATGAGCCGGTGAAGCTCTGCTGGTGCAGGCCGCATAGGAAGGCGCCGAGATGGATCTCATGGAGCTGCCAGAACCCAGGCAGGAGGTACTACGCCTGCGTGGATGCCATGGTAAGTTTCATTTTTGTTCTACTTTTTTGTTCATTAGATCTTATCCCCTCTCAAACCGTGATTTCTGTTGGTACAGCATGGTGGTTGTGGCTTCCTTGAATGGCATGATGATCCTCTGCCTAAGTTTTTGAGTGATTTGATTGGAGATTTGCAAGATGAAGTGCGTAGGCTGAGAGGTGAATCAAGTGTTGGTGTGTTTGAAGATGACGGTGCAGTTGTGGCTCTGCCTGAAGCTCAAAGAGGAAGAGAGGTGGTGGCTTTGGAAGATCAGCTCAGGGAGAAAAATGCAGAGCTAGATGAACTGAAGGCCAAATATCAGAATGTTGTCTTTCTTTTTCTTATCTTTCTAGTAGGTTTGGTGATAGCCAAGATGCTGCTGCAGAGCTAGATGCTGGTGTAGTAAGATGCTGCTGCAGTTAGTGTCAGTGGTTTAGACTCAAGCTTGTTTTGGCACTGAAGATGCAAGTAGTGGTCAGGTTGATCCTTGTAAGTTAGTGTCAGGTTGATCCTTGTTAAGGAGAGATGCAAGTTAGTGTCAGTTGTGGTCAGGTTAATCTTTGCAAGTTAGTGTCAGTTGTGGTCAGGTTAATCTTTGCAAGTTAGTGTCAGGTCTTACTAGTTAGTGTCTTTGTAAACAATATTTGGTATGTTCATCCTAGTAATGAAGTATGTGGCCATTGTGGCAGTATCATCCAGTACATGCATGGTTTCTTGACACATGTGCATTGTGTTGTTTCTTGACACATGTGCATTGTGTTGTTTCACAAAAGTCACATGAGCATGGTTTCTTGACATAATATTTACAGGAGCATTGAGTTGTTCACAAGTGCCAAATGAGCATTGAGTTGTTTCAGAAATGCCAAATGAACAACACAAAAAGCATTGAGTTGTTCACAAGTGCCAAATGACCAAATATTGCAGTTCACATAAGACTCAACTTAGTTCACATCAGACTCAACTAAGGACACCAGTTATAACATACATCAGTTTTGTAGCATCACTCAGACTAAAGTAGCAACATTCTATCACTCAGAAGTTACCACTGGCAGTAAAGAATGACATCAAATGAGTATAATTCCCTGTGGCACTTGAAGGAGCACCAGAAGTAGAAGGACCAGAAGATGAAGATCCTTCAGCAAATCTTGGGGCGGTGAAAGGCCTTGCAAATCTTGCACTTGCACTTACTGACCCTCTAGCAGTTCTTGAAGCAGATCTAGCAGTAGCACTTGCACTAGCTGACCCTCTAGCAGTTCTTGAAGCAGATCCAGCAGATCTTGCAGTAGAAGATCTTGCAGAAGCAGACCTTGCTGGTGGCTGCTATGATCCTGATAGAGTATCTTCATTCCTTGATCTTGCATGTGCCTTGCAAACATACAAGGAAACATGATAGTTTAGGGTTTAGGTTTAGCACAAAAAACATAGAAGGAAAGAAGACCAAATAGCAAGTACGATTCACAAGGGTTTACCACATGCTTGTTTTTCCTCAAAGCCAACTCTGGTCTCAACTGTTGCTTGCAGTTGGTGTACCTATGGCCTTGGAGCCCACAGTTGCTGCATGTTATAGTGGCCATTCTTGAACTATCCTTGGGTTTTGGAACCTCAAATTTGCCCTTTATTCTCTTCTCTTTCCTTCTTCCCTTCTTCACATGAAATTTGGGTGGCTCTATGTCTGGTCCACTTGTCCTTGTCCAATCATGTTCACCAGGAATTGGATATATCATTGGTTCATATGCACCAAGGTAAAAAGGTTTTTTGAAGAAATTGCAGACATAGTTCTCTGGAAATCTTTTTGCCTTGTTAATTGCTGATATTGCATGGTTACATGGTATGCCAGACAGGTCCCACTTTCTGTAGCCACATGTATAAAGTTCCAAGTTTACAGCATGTGTTTGCTGCCCACTGGTCACTTGCCAAAGATTTACACCAGCTTGAATAGGTTTGCAGAATCTGGCCCTTTCCTTTTCCACCTCAAGCTTCTCAGCATAATGTGGTGTGATCTCCCACAAAGATGCCTTTCCCCTCTCTTTGTTATTATGCGACCTCACCATCTGCTTGTACTTAATACCATCAGTCATAGTCCTAATAGGTTTTTTTTCCTAAAATCTAGGATGTACTTGTTGAACACCTCAGACAGGTTGTTAACAACCAAGTCTGTCTTGCAGTTAGTGTCAAAAGCATGCCTAGCCCATGTGTGCTTAGGTATTCCACTTATCCACTTCCAAGCTTCCTCACTCTCATTTTCATGTCATTCATGGCAATGTTAAACTTGTGCTGGTTATAAGCATAGCTGGCATTATCCATGCATTTCTTAAGATCTTTCCCCCTAAATCCAGCATTCTGTAAATTTGCGTAGAGGTGTCTAAGGCAAAATCTTTGATGACAGTTTGCAAAAACTTGGTTTACTGCATTTAGTAGCCCCTGTTCACATAGCATGCTAGACTTAGCTGCTGTACTATTATATCTAGAACATAACATGCTAATACAGAAGAACACAAAAGCAATAACATAACAGAAAGATGCATGCATACCTTCTGCCTATCAGACATGATAGTATAAGGCCCAAATTTGCCAACTTCTCCTCCTAGACATATCTTCAGTTAGTGTAGAAACCAACACCGGTTAGCTGTGTCCTCTTGTCCAAGAACAGTAAATGCAAGTGGGAAAATATTATTATTCCCATCTCTTCTAGTGGCAGCTAGGATTTGAGCACCAGTGGTGAGTTTAATAAAGCATCCATCAACACCTGTTGTTGCAACCAAAGAACAATTTAAACTTCTACAAAGCATTACTAAACTATATATTTAAGTATAAAGAACTATAAAGCACCACTACATCCATTGAGAAAGAACTATAAAGCATTACTAACCAATGAATGGTATGCATCCATTGAGAAATCCCTCCCTTGCTCCATTTATGCAGAAGAACATAGCATGAAACCTTGGTCCTGGATGTGGTATTTTTGTAGTTGGTCTTGGAGTAACTGTTGCAACTATAACTCTACTACCAGGGTTTGTATCCATGATGGTTTGAGCATAATCCCTAAGTCTGGGATACTGAATCTTGTGCTCTCCTAGCACAGCTTCTACAGCAAGGTTGTTGGCCCTATAGGCCATGTGCCTTGGCACATCAACACCATACTTCTCATTGCAGTTGTCAATTAGAGTGTGTATGCTGGTGGTTGGATTAGACCTGAACAATGACTCATAGGTCTTTGCAAGCCACTTGGCACTGATCCTTGATGACTCAGTGCTTCTAGGGCAAGTGTGCTCCAGCCTCATTTTCTTAATAGCAAAAGTCTTCTCCCCTTTGATAACCGCAACAACTATGCAAAACTGGCAGTGCTCTTGCTTACAACAGGGCAATGATCCTTTGGTCTGAATTCCTGTGATACCTGAAGTCTCTGGCCCGTGTGATGTGCAAGCTCAACAAAGCATCTCTGAATTGCTGCTGATTCTTGAAGCACATGTACAGACATAACTGCTGATGTGGTTGCTAAAGTTTGTCATTGTACCTGATCCATGGTTTCCTTTTCTTGACCCTACTATTCCTCCCTTTAGGTAGAACAAAGGACATTGGCTCATGTCCATCATCATCCTCAAACAGCAACCCATCATCTTCTTCATCTGATGAAGGAATGAAATCAGGTTGCACCTCCTCCAACACACTTGAATGTGTCCTAGTAGTAGGGCCTCTCCTAACTACCAGCTTCTTCCTCTTTTTTGGAGGTTTTTGCATTGGTGCTTCTTCTGTTGCAACAACATTGACCTCATCCTCTTTCTCCTTCTCCTGCTCCTCCTCCTCCATCTCAAACAAGTCCTCAACCTCAGTGTCACCCTCATAATGTAATTGTTCCTCTTCTGAATCCTCATTATCTTCATCTGAATCTCCATCTTCAACTTCTTGCTCTGCTAGTCCATTCCCCTCAATTATCTCTGTGTCTTCAATTATCCTGTACTTCTCCATGCATAAGAGATTATTATCACTGTCATATACAACATCCTCAGAGTTATCACTATCATCACTATTATGTCCCTCCTCTTCCTCCATTACAGCTTTGAGCTTCCCCTTACTCAAATTTCTGCTCTCTTGTGTGCACTGACTAGGAAAAACAACACCTAGTTGATCAACAGCTAAAACTGCAGGCTCACTGAGATCAGACACAATAGATGGTTTATACAATATAGTTGCTAAATTTTCTTCTCTCCTCTGACAGACATTGCTGTAGTTTGATCTCACTAAATCTTCTTCTATCTGACATACAAAAGGTGCTATTGCCCTCACTAGCAAATTCAGAACTAAACTATGCTCATATTCCTTCTTAAGTTGTTGCAGTTTGATGTTTGTGCCAATTAACTCTAACCCATGCTCTCTTTCCTCTCCTCTGCCCAAATTCTTCATGTGATACAATTCATCAAAGAAAGAATAACCTTGTGTGTGCATCAGTGCATATAAGTTCAGAAATGTAACATCTGAACTGCATATCTTCCTATCCAGATTGTGTTGTGCATCAAAATGAATCCAAACGTCCCAAACAGCATCATCCAAACTATAATTGACAACACAAATTTATACTGTCATGAGCAACACTAACCCTAGCCCCCTGTTTTGGAATATATAGAAAGAAGCAGAAGCAGAGAAGAGAACGACTTACAGCACGCCGCCAGCAGCTCCACTGGTCTACTGATGGCTACTGGTAGGGTGGGCCACCCATATCTCTGCTAGCTTCACCTTGTCCTCCATGGACAGCGCGTCCTCCTCCTCCAAATCCTCGTCTCCTGCGCTGGAGTAGTATGAACTGGAGCCGTCAACGTTGTCCCGACCTAAGTGCTCATCGGGGCCTAGGCCAGGAAGGTCCCCGTACCCGCCCGCGCCATCGACGCCGTCGAGAGTCGCTGTCGCCATCGCCTGAGATGGGAGAGGGAGACGAGGGAGGGGGAGAGGAAACTAGGGTTCATCGCATACGAGTTCGATTGGACCGGACCAAGCTACTTGGTGCGACCGAGCAGGCTGGGACGAGTGACCGCGCAGGTGCGAGTGCGCGCGGGTAAGCCACCGTGGCAGCTGACACGTGGGGCCGGTAGGTCAGATTGTTGGGTTTCGTAGTAATTTAAAAAAATTTCCTACGCACACGCAAGATCATGGTGATGCATAGCAACGAGAGGGGGAGAGTGTGATCTACGTACCCTTGTAGATCGACAACGGAAGCGTTAACTTGGTTGATGTAGTCGTACGTCACCTCGGAGTTCTAGCCCACGTTCAGCTCGATGACGATCCCCGGACTCCGATCCAGCAAAGTGTCGGGGAAGAGTTCCATCAGCATGACGGCGTGGTGACGATCTTGATGTACTACCATCGCAGGGCTTCGCCTAAGCACCACTACAATATTATCGAAGACTATGGTGGAAGGGGGCACCGCACACGGCTAAGAATATGATTACGTGGATCAACTTGTGTCTCTAGGGGTGCCCCGTGCCTCCGTATATAAAGGCTCAAAGGGGGGGGGGCTGGCCGGCCAAGAGGTGGCGCGCCAGGAGGAGTCCTACTCCTTCCGGGAGTAGGACTCCCCCCTTTCCTAGTTGGAATAGGATTCGCGGAGGGGGGAAAAGAGGAGAGAGAGGAGGAAGGTGGGCCGGCCCCCTCTCCTTGTCCTATTCGGACCAAAGGGGGGGAGGGGCGCGCGGCCCATCTCTGGCCACCTCTCCTCTCTTCCACTAAGGCCCACTAAGGCCCATATACCTCCCGGGGGGTTCCGGTAACCTCCCGGTAATCTGGTAAAATCCCGATTTCACCCGGAACGCTTCCGATATCCAAATATAGGCTTCCAATATATCAATCTTTATGTCTCGACCATTTCGAGACTCCTCATCATGTCCGTGATCACATGCGGGACTCCTAACAAACTTCGGTACATCAAAATGCATAAACTCATAATATAACTGTCATCGTAACCTTAAGTGTGCGGACCCTACGGGTTCGAGAACAATGTAGACATGACCGAGACACGTCTCCGGTCAATAAACAATAGCGGAACCTGGATGCTCATATTGGGTCCTACATATTCTACGAAGATCTTTTATCGGTCAGACCGCATAACAACATACGTTGTTCCCTTTGTCATCGGTATGTTACTTGCCCGAGATTCGATCGTCGGTATCCAATACCTAGTTCAATCTCGTTACCGGCAAGTCTCTTTACTCGCTCCGTAATACATCATCCCGCAACTAACTCATTAGTTGCAATGCTTGCAAGGCTTCATGATGTGCATTACCGAGAGGGCCCAGAGATACCTCTCCGACAATCGGAGTGACAAATCCTAATCTCGAAATACGCCAACCCAACATGTACCTTTGGAGACACCTGTAGAGCTCCTTTATAATCACCCAGTTACGTTGTGACGTTTGGTAGCACACAAAGTGTTCCTCCGGCAAATGGGAGTTGCATAATCTCATAGTCATAGGAACATGTATAAGTCATGAAGAAAGCAATAGCAACATACTAAACGATCGGGTGCTAAGCTAATGGAATGGGTCATGTCAATCAGATCATTCAACTAATGATGTGATCCCGTTAATCAAATGACAACTCTTTGTCCATGGTTAGGAAACATAACCATCTTTGATTAACGAGCTAGTCAAGTAGAGGCATACTAGTGACACTCTGTTTGTCTATGTATTCACACATGTATTATGTTTCTGTTAATACAATTCTAGCATGAATAATAAACTTTTATCATGATATAAGGAAATAAATAATAACTTTATTATTGCCTCTAGGGCATATTTCCTTCACAGATACGTGGTCAATACGCGCTTATACGGCTGTCAGACCGTTTTGCAACACTTAGGCTTAGAGTTGGTACTGCATGGCCAAAATATTGAGTAGTGGTACTGACTCGTCACAACGTGCCGAAGTGTGGTACTGCCTTGCAATTAACTCGCTCCTGGCCACTTGGCTTCTGTTCAAGCTGCCTATGTTTGTCAAGTTGTTGGTCTGGTCTAGTTTTCCACTGACGCACACTGACCACAAGCCCACTGTCAACATTCGCCTTTCTACAGAAGGAGGCTTTTGCCCCTCAGTTGGTCATGCATGTATAGATAGACATCCTATTTTACAGTAATCTATCAATTTTTTGGTGACATACTACATAAGGCGCAAAAAGTTTCTTTTCAGATGTCGTTTTAAAATGGACAAAACAAGATATAAAAATAAAGTTTTGAACCTAATGTCAAATAAAGTGCTGAAATTTTCTAGGCCGCAGATGGAAGCCTTCATTTTAACTTTTTTTGCGGGTGTTAAATAGGAAATTCCTTTAGGCGGATCGAACCATAATGGAAACTAAATATGACTTTTTTACCATAATAGCTGGCGAATGTTTGCTGGGAGGGGTTTGCAAACGATTTAGATGGCGGTTTAGTTCTGTAGGTTGGTAGTTTCTTTACAAATGCATGGCAATTTTTCTTAGAAGAAGAGATATTTTGCTGCAAAAAAGGTGTCATCTCTTCATGCGGAGAAAATCACTTCTTCCCTTCATCATCCAGAAGGTTGATGTCCTGCAACATGATCCTCGACTCCTCCGCCTCTCTCGCAAGTCGCAACTTCTCTTTCTCAAGCTCAAGACCATGCATTGTCACCGTTTGTTCAAGCTCTCATTTTGCAACCTTCTCTTGCCTCTCCAATTCAACTTTGTTTTTCTCCAAGATCAACCTCTCCCAGTCGAACTCCATCTTATCCTTTTGCACATCGATGAATATCTTGTACCTTTCCGCCTTCACCTCCTTGGCAGAAAAATGCCCATTCAAGTGGCAGCCATTTTGCATGTCGCTCTTTCATGCGCCACCCTATCATTATCCCACTTGTTCCCCAACATTTGTCGATTTCTGCTAGGCATGGTTGCTTGGATGTCCGCGCCCTCATTTTCTTTTTTCTTCCTTGTGCAATCCAATTTATTGAGCAGAGCTAGACTCATCATTTTTCTTTATCATCTTCATGCAGTTTCAATATCCTTGAGCATGAACAACATATCAGCCCTAAGGATAGAGATCATCATCAAGTCCACTCTCTTTCGGGCTCTCGTGCCGCTCCCGCGGGCGGCTCAGGAGCAAACCCTAGGCACCGCCGCCGCCAGAAGCCCACCCACCATCCTCTCCTTACCTCACTGCCGCTGGCGAGCCACGTGGGCTTTGCCCGGCGACCGCTGCCGGCGGCGAGGCCCCTTTCCCCCTTCCGTCCAGAGGTGGCTGGCGCGGGCCGGTGGCCTCGGCGGGAGCCCGAGCTGCTGCACATGCTCGAGGCGGCATGGCCGGCCGGTGGAGTGGCGCATGGAGGCGCGAGCGTGCATTGGCGTGGGCATGCGGGCACGGATCTGGCGTGCGGCGGGGATCCGGTGGTGGGCTGCGACACTGGAGCTCCTCTGTTAGGGTGCCGCGAGCGCGGACCTGGCGTGTGCTGTTGAGCGGTGCGGGCGGTGAGGCGTGGCTAGAGGCGGCGCGTCGATATGCGGGCTATGAGCGCACTAGTCGCACGGGACACGGGCTGGCCGTGCGCCGGTCGCACGGGACGCTGGCTGGCCGTGCGCCGGTCGTACGGGACACGGGCGCGCCGCGTCGAGCAAGCACCAGCTGGAGCTACGGAGGGAGGGCTTGCCACCGGGCGGGCTCGCGGTCAGTGCTGCAGCGGAGGAGAGGGGTCTGGTGGGAGGGAGGTCTTCGGCAACGCATGAGATCTACATGCGCGTCGTTGGTCGTTGGCTCGATTGGCTCCAGTGGGCGGTGCGTGGCAGATCGGGCCCTAGCGTCCTGTTTTACATGGTGGCTGTGATGACCGTCGGGCACAGGGGGCTGGCGGTTATCCGGTGAGGCCCAGTGGCAGCGATGGAGACCTGGGCCCTGGCATCCAGATCTGGTGGCTCCGACGAACTTGGGAGCATGGGGGCAGCGGTCGCCGGGCGTGTGTGTATGTGGTGGTGGCCTGGCTCGGGTTTGGTGGTTGGAGGTGCAATGCCGGGTGAAGACCTTTATGCCGGTCTTTGGGTCGGGGCAGGCTACGGCGCTGCCTGCGAGTGCCGCTTCCTTCTTGAAGGCGTCGCTGAGGCGTTTCCTATGCGCTCCATGACGCAAGGTTGCTTGGGGGAAACCCTTGATCCCCTGGGATCAGACGATGAAGGCGATGTGCGTCGCACCTCTTGGGGAATCGTTCCAGGAGCTCCTGACCAGCCAGAGGGACCAGTGATAGATGGTGGCTGCTGATCGTGTTGTTTGGTCGTGCCCGCCCAAAGATGTGGGTGGTCTGGCTTCTGTGGCAACGATGACGGCGGTGAGCATTGTCGAAGGCGTGGCATTGCTCGTGGTAGTGGGCTCTTCTCCGGCGTGTCCGTGAGATTACCTTGGCTGCTTGTTCCTATGAACTCAAAGCTGCGGTGTGGGGCCCCGATGGCGTACGATGATGGGTGACATGTGGTCCGTTCGACGATCTCCCATGATGCCAACCTGTTGCTTTGTTTCTTCATAGTTTCTCCACCGGAGTCGGAGTTGCGTTGTCTTGTTGTGGGTGGATGGTGTTCCACCTTGTAAGGGTAGTGATACGTCCATTTTGCATCATGTTTTCCTACTGTTATTTATGATCTTTTATGCATAATAATAATTTTTGGGGCAATTCTAATGTTTTTTCTCTCATAGTATGCAAGGTACACACAAAGAGGGAGAATTCCGATAGCTGGAAATATGGACCTGGAAAAGCTACGTCAGGCTACCTATTATGCACACAACTCCAAACAAGCTGAAACTTTATGAAGAATTTTTTGAAATATATGAAGAATATTGGAGCAAATAAGTACCAGAGGGGGCCACCCTGATGAGCACAAGACCTGGTGGGTTGTGCTCACCCAGGCCCACCTCCGGTGCCCATCTTCTGGTATATAGGTCACTTTGACCTAGAAAAAATAAGGAGAGCACTTTCGGGACGGAGCACCGCCGCCTAGAGGCGGAACTGTTGGGGAACGTAGTAATTTCAAAAATATTCCTACGCACACGCAAGATCATGGTGATGCATAGCAACGAGAGGGGAGAGTGTTGTCCACGTACCCTCGTAGACCGAAAGCGGAAGCGTTATAACAACGTGGTTGATGTAGTCGTACGTCTTCACAGCCCGACTGATCAAGCACCGAAACTACGGCACCTCCGAGTTCTAGCACACGTTCAGCTCGATGACGATCCCCGGACTCCGATCCAACAAACTGTCAGGGAAGAGTTCCGTCAGCACGATTGCGTGGTGACGATCTTGATGTTCTACCGTCGCAGGCCTTTGCCTAAGCACCGCTACAATATTATCGAGGATTATGGTGGAGGGGGGCACCGCACACGGCTAAGAGATCTCAAGGATCAATTGTTGTGTCTAGAGGTGCCCCCTGCCCCCGTATATAAAGGAGCAAGGGGGAGGGGCGGCTGGCCATGATGAGGCATGCCAGGGAGGAGTCCTACTCCTACCGGGAGTAGGACTCCCTCCTTTTCCTTGTCCAAGTAGGAGAGTGGGAAGGAAGGGAGAGAGGAGAGGAAGGAAAGAGGGGGCGCCGCCCCTCCCTCCTTGTCCAATTCAGACTAGAGGGGGTGGGGGCGCGCGGCCTGCCCTGGCCGCCCCTCCTCTTCTCCACTTTAGGCCCATGAGGCCCATTAACTCCCCGGGGGGTTCCGGTAACCCCCCGGTACTCCGGTTTTATCCGAAACTTCCCCTGAACACTTTCGGTGTCTGAATATAGTCGTCCAATATATCAATCTTTATGTCTCGACCATTTCAAGACTCCTCGTTATGTCCGTGATCATTTCCAGGACTCTGAACTCCTTCGGCACATCAAAACTCATAAACTCATAATATAACTATCATCGAATCCTTAAGCGTGCGGACCCTATGGGTTCGAGAACAATGTAGACATGACCGAGACACGTCTCCGGTCAATAACCAATAGCAGAACCTGGATGCTCATATTGGCTCCTACATATTCTAAGAAGATCTTTATCGGTCAGACCACATAACAACATACGTTGTTCCCATTGTCATCGGTATGTTACTTGCCCGAGATTCGATCGTCGGTATCTTAATACCTAGTTCAATCTCGTTACCGGAAAGTCTCTTTACTCGTTCCATTATACATCATCTCGCAACTAACTCATTAGTTGCAATGCTTGCAAGGCTTATGTGATGTGCATTACCAAGAGGGCCCAGAGATACCTCTCCGACAATCGGAGTGACAAATCCTAATCTCGAAATACGCCAACCCAACATGTACCTTTGGAGACACCTGTAGAGCTCCTTTAGAATCACCCAGTTACGTTGTGACGTTTGGTAGCACACAAAGTGTTCCTCCGGTAAACGGGAGTTGCATAATCTCATAGTCATAGGAACATGTATAAGTCATGAAGAAAGCAATAGCAACATACTAAACGATCAAGTGCTAAGCTAACGGAATGGGTCAAGTCAATCACATCATTCTCCTAATGATGTGATCCCGTTAATCAAATGACAACTCATGTCTATGGTTAGGAAACATAACCATCTTTAATTAACGAGCTAGTCAAGTAGAGGCATACTAGTGACACTCTGTTTGTCTATGTATTCACACATGTATCATGTTTCGGGTTAATACAATTCTAGCATGAATAATAAACATTTATCATGAAATAAGGAAATAAATAATTACTTTATTATTGCCTCTAGGGCATATTTCCTTCAGTCTCCCACTTGCACTAGAGTCAATAATCTAGTTCACATCACCATGTGATTTAACACTAATAGTTCACATCATCATGTGATTAACACCCATAGTTCACATCGTTATGTGACCAACACTCAAAGGGTTTACTAGAGTTAATAATCTAGTTCACATCGCTATGTGATTAACACCCAAAGAGTACTGAGGTGTGATCATGTTTTGCTTGTGAGAGAAGTTTAGTCAACGGGTCTGCCACATTCAGATCCGTAAGTATTTTGCAAATTTCTATGTCAACAATGCTCTGCATGGAGCTACTCTAGACAATTGCTACCACTTTCAATATGTATCTAGATTGAGACTTAGAGTCATCTGGATCAGTGTCAAAACTTGCATCGACGTAACCCTTTACGATGAACCTTTTCTCACCTCCATAATCGAGAAACATATCCTTATTCCACTAAGGATAATTTTGACCAATGTCCAATGATCTACTCCTAGATCACTTTTGTACTCCCTTGCTAAACTCAGGGCAGGGTATACAATAGGTCTGATACACAGCATGGCATACTTTACAGAACCTATGGCTGAGGCATAGGGAATGACTTTCATTCTCTCTCTATCTTCTGCAGTGGTCGGGTTTTGAGTCTTACTCAACTACATACCTTGTAACACAGGCAAGAACTCTTTCTTTAACTGTTCCATTTTGAACTACTTCAAAATCTTGTCAAGGTATGTATTCATTGAAAAACTTATCAATCGTCTTGATCTATCTCTATAGATCTTGATGCTCAATATGTAAGCAGCTTCACCGAGGTTTTCTTTGAAAAAATTCTTTCAAACACTCCTTTATGCTTTGCAGAATAATTCTACATTATTTCCGATCAACAATATGTCATTCACATATACTTATCAGGAATGCTGTAGTGCTCCCACTCACTTTCTTGTAAATACAGGCTTCACCACAAGTCTGTATAAAACTATATGCTTTGATCAACTTATCAAAGCGTATATTCCAACTCCGAGATGCTTGCACCAGTTCATAGATGGATCGATGGAGCTTGCATATTTAGTTAACACCTTTAGGATCGACAAAACCTTCTAGTTGCATCGTATACAACTCTTCTTTAATAAATCCATTAAGGAATGCAGTTTTGTTTATCCATTTGCCAGATTTCATAAAATGTGGCAATTGCTAACATGATGCGGACAGACTTAAGCATAGATACGAGTGAGAAACTCTCATCGTAGTCAACACCTTGAACTTGTCGAAAACCTTTTGCGACAATTCTAGCTTTGTAGATAGTAACACTACTGTCAGCGTCCGTCTTCCTCTTGAAGATCCATTTATTTTCCATGGCTTGCCGATCATTGGGCAAATCCATCAAAGTCCATACTTTGTTCTCAAACAAGGATCATATCTCAGATTTCATGGCCTCAAACCATTTTGTGGAATCTGGGCTCATCATCGCTTCCTCATAGTTCGCAAGTTCGTCATGGTCTAGTAACATGACTTCTAGAACATTACCGTACCACTCTGGTGCGGATCTCACTCTGGTTTATCTATGAGATTCGGTAGTAACTTGATCTGAAGTTACATGATCATCATCATTAGCTTCCTCACTAATTGGTGTAGTAGTCAGAAGAACAGATTTCTGTGAGGAACTACTTTCCAATAAGGGAGAAGGTACAATTACCTTATCAAGTTTTCTACTTTCCTCCCACTCACTTCTTTCGAGAGAAACTCCTCTAGAAAGGATCCATTCTCAGCAATGAATAACTTGCCTTTAGATCTGTGATAGAAGGTGTACCCAACAGTTTCTTTTGGGTATCCTATGAAGATTTACTTCTCCGATTTGGGTTCAAGCTTATCATGTTGAAACTTTTTCACATAAGCATCGCAGTCCCAAACTTTAAGAAACGATAGCTTAGGTTTCTTGCCAAACCATAGTTCATATGGTGTCGTCTCAACGGATTTAGATGGTGCCCTATTAAACGTGAATGCAGCTGTCTCTAATGCATAACCCCAAAACGATAGTGGTAGATTGGTAAGAGACATCATAGATCGCACCATATCAAATAAAGTACGGTTATGACGTTCGGACACACCATTACACTGTGGTGTTTCAGGTGGCGTGAGTAGTGAAACTATTTCACATTGTTTTTAACTGAAGGCCAAACTCGTAACTCAAATATTTTACTTCTGTGATCATATCGTAGAAACTTTTATTTTTGTTACGATGATTCTCCACTTCACTATGGAATTCTTTGAACTTTTCAAATGTTTCAGACTTGTGTTTCATCAAGTAGATATACTCATATCTGCTCAAATCATCTGTGAAGATCAGAAAATAATGATACCTGCCATGAGCCTCAATATTCATCGGACCTCATACATCAGTATGTATGATTTGCAACAAATCTGTTGCTCGCTCCATTGTTCCGGAGAACAGAGTCTTAGTCATCTTGCCCATGAGGCATGGTTCGCAAGCATCAAGTGATTCATAATCAAGTGATTCCAAAAACCCATCAGCATGGAGTTTCTTCATGCGCTTTACACCAATATGACCTAAACAGCAGTGCCACAAATAAGTTGCACTATCATTATTAACTTTGCATCTTTTTGTTTCAATATTATGAATATGTGTATCACTACGATCGAGATCCAACGAACCATTTTCATTGGGTGTGTAACCATATAAGGTTTTATTCATGTAAACAAAACAACAATTTATTCTCTTACTTAAATGAATAACCGTATTGCAATAAACATGATCAAATCATATTTATGCTCAACGCAAACACCAAATAACACTTATTTAGATTTAACACTAATCCCGAAAGTATAGGGAGTGTGCGATGATGATCATATCAATCTTGGAACTACTTCAAACACACATCGTCACCTTACCCTTAACTAGTCTCTGTTCATTCTGCAACTCCCGATTCAAGTTACTAATCTTAGCAACTGAACTAGTACCAAATGCTGAGGGGTTGCTATGAACACTAGTAAAGTACACATCAATAACATGTATATCAAATATACCTTTGTTTACTTTGCCATCCTTTCTTATCCGCCAAATACTTGGGTAGTTCCACTTCCAGTGACCAGTCCCTTTGCAGTAGAAGCACTTAGTCTCAGGCTTAGGACCAGACTTGGGCTTCTTCACTTGAGCAGCAACTTGCTTGCTGTTCTTCTTGAAGTTCCCCTTTTTTCTTTGCCCTTTTCTTGAAACTAGTGGTCTCGTCAACCATCAACACTTGATGTTTTTCTTGATTTCTACCTTCGTCAATTTCAGCATTACAAAGAGCTTGGGAATCGTTTCCGTTATCCCTTGCATATCATAGTTCATCACGAAGTTCTACTAACTTGGTGATGGTGACTAGAGAATTCTGTCAATCACTATTTTATCTGGAAGATTAACTCCCACTTGATTCAAGCGATTGTAGTACCTAGACAATCTGAGCACATGCTCACTAGTTGAGCGATTCTCCTCCATCTTTTAGCTATAGAACTTGTTGGAGACTTCATATCTCTCAACTCGGGTATTTACTTGTAATATTAACTTCAACTCCTGGAACATCTCATATGGTCCATGACGTTCAAAACGTCTTTGAAGTCCCGATTCTAGGCCATTAAGCATGGTGCACCAAACTATCAAGTAGTCATCATATTGAGCTAGCCAAATGTTCATAACATCTGCATCTGCTCCTGCAATAGGTTTGTCACCTAGCGGTGCATCAAAGACATAATTCTTCTGTGCAGCAATGAGGATAAACCTCATATCACGGATCCAATCCGCATCATTGCTACTAACATCTTTCAACTTAGTTTTCTCTAGGAACATATCAAAAATAAAACAGGGGAGCTAAACGCGAGCTATTGATCTACACCATAGATATGCTAATACTATCAGGACTAAGTGATCACGTGATCCAAATCAACTAAACCATGTCCGATCATCACGTGAGATGGAGTAGTTTCAATGGTGAACATCACTATGTTGATCATATCTACTATATGATTCACGCTCGACCTTTCGGTCTCCAGTGTTCTGAGGCCATATCTGTATATGCTAGGCTCGTCAAGTTTAACTTGAGTATTCCACGTGTGCAACTGTTTTGCACCCGTTGTATTTGAACGTAGAGCCTATCACACCCGATCATCACGTGGTGTCTCGGCACGAAGAACTTTCGCAACGGTGCATACTCAGGGAGAACACTTATACCTTGAAATTTAGTGAGAGATCATCTTATAAAGCTACTGTCGAACTAAGCAAAATAAGATGTATAAAAGATAAACATCATATGCAATCAAAATATGTGACATGATATGGCCATGATTATCTTGCGCCTTTGATCTCCATCTCCAAAGTACTGTCGTGATCTCTATCGTCACCGGCATGACACCATGATCTCCATCATCTTGATCTATATCAATGTGTCGTTACAAGGTCGTCTCGCCACCAATTGCTCTTGCAACTATTGCTATCGCATAGCAATAAAGTAAAGCAATTATTTGGTGCTTGCATCTTATGCAATAGAGAGACAACCATAAGTATTTTGCCAGTTGCCGATAACTTCAACAAAACATGATCATCTCATACAACAACTTATATCTCATCACGTCTTGACCATATCACATCACAACATGCCCTGCAAAAACAAGTTAGACGCCCTCTACTTTGTTGTTGTAAGTTTTACGTGGCTGCTACGGGCTTAGCAAGAACCAATCTTACCTACGCATCAAAACCACAACGATAGTTTGTCAAGTTGGTGCTGTTTTAACCTTCGCAAGGACCGGGCGTAGCCACACTTGGTTCAACTAAAGTTGGAGAAACTGACACCCGCCAGCCACCTGTGTGCAAAGCACGTCGGTAGAACTAGTCTCGTGTAAGCGTACGCGTAATGTCGGTCCGGGCCGCTTCATCCAAGAATACCGCCGAACCAAAGTATGACATGCTGGTAAGCAGTATGACTTATATCGCCCACAACTCACTTATGTTCTACTCGTGCATATAACATCAACACATAAAACCTAGGCTCTGATACCACTGTTGGGGAACGTAGTAATTTCAAAAATATTCGTACGCACACGCAAGATCATGGTGATGCATAGCAACGAGAGGGGAGAGTGTTGTCCACGTACCCTCGTAGACCGAAAGCGGAATTGTTATAACAACGCAGTTGATGTAGGCGTACGTCTTCATGGCCCGACCGATCAAGCACCGAAACTACGGTACCTCCGAGTTCTAGCACACGTTCAGCTCAATGACGATCCCCGGACTCCGATCCAGCAAAGTGTCGGGGAAGAGTTCCGTCAGCACGACGGCGTGGTGAAGATCTTGATGTTCTACCGTCGCAGGGCTTCGCCTAAGCACCGCTACAATATTATCGAGGATTATGGTGGAGGGGGGCACCGCACACGGCTAAGAGATCTCAAGGATCAATTGTTGTGTCTAGAGGTGCCCCCTGCCCCCGTATATAAAGGAGCAAGGGGGAGGGGCGGCCGACCATGATGAGGCGCGCCAGGGAGGAGTCCTACTCCTACCGGGAGTAGGACTCCCTCCTTTTCCTTGTCCAAGTAGGAGACGGGGAAGGAAGGGAGAGAGGAGAGGAAGGAAAGGGGGGGGGGCGCCGCCCCTCCCTCCTTGTCCAATTCAAACTAGAGGGGGAGGAGCGCGCGGCCTTCCCTGGCCACCCCTCCTCTTCTCCACTTTAGGCCCATGAGGCCCATTAACCCCCCGGGGGGTTCCGGTAACCCCCCGGTACTCCGGTTTTATCCAAAACTTCCCCGGAACACTTCCGGTGTCCGACTATAGTCGTCCAATATATCAGTCTTTATGTCTCGACCATTTCGAGGCTCCTCGTTATGTCCGTGATCATATCTGGGACTCCGAACTCCTTCGATACATCAAAACTCATAAACTCATAATATAACTGTCATCGAAACCTTAAGCGTGCGGACCCTACAGGTTCGAGAACAATGTAGACATGACCGAGACACGTCTCCGGTCAATAACCAATAGCGGAACCTGGATGCTCATATTGGCTCCTACATATTCTACGAAGATCTTTATCGGTCAGACCGCATAACAACATACGTTGTTCCCTTTTTCATCGGTATGTTACTTGCCCGAGATTCGATCGTCGGTATCTCAATACCTAGTTCAATCTCGTTACCGGAAAGTCTCTTTACTCGTTCCATAATACATCATCTCGCAACTAACTCATTAGTTGAAATGCTTGCAAGGCTTATGTGATGTGCATTACCGAGAGGGCCCAGAGATACCTCTCCGACAATCGGAGTGACAAATCCTGATCTCGAAATACGCCAACCTAACATGTACCTTTGGAGACACCTGTAGAGCTCCTTTATAATCACCCAGTTACGTTGTGACGTTTGGTAGCACACAAAGTGTTCCTCCGGTAAACGGGAGTTGCATAATCTCATAGTCATAGGAACATGTATAAGTCATGAAGAAAGCAATAGCAACATACTAAACGGTCAAGTGCTAAGCTAACGGAATGGGTGAAGTCAATCACATCATTCTCCTAATGATGTGATCCCGTTAATCAAATGACAACTCATGTCTATGGTTAGGAAACATAACCATCTTTAATTAACGAGCTAATCAAGTAGAGGCATACTAGTGACACTTTCATGTTTCCGGTTAATACAATTCTAGCATGAATAATAAACATTTATCATGAAATAAGGAAATAAATAATAACTTTATTATTGCATCTAGGGCATATTTCCTTCAGGAACTTGGGCAGGAGCACTTTTGCCCTCTGGCAAAGCGATTCGTCATCAACAACTCTCCGATCTTGGGGAGGGCAATCTCCATCAAGATCTTCAACATCACCATCTCATCTCAAATCCTAATTCATCTGTTGTGTTCAATCTTGTTGCTGGAACTATAGATTGGTGCTTGTGAGTGACTAGTAGTGTTGATTACATCTTGTAGTTGATTACTATATGGTTTACTTGGTGGAAGATTATATGTTTAGATCCAATATGCTATTTAATACCCCTCTGATATCGAGCATCATTATCATTTGTGAATAGTTATTTTTGTTCTTGAGGTCACGGGAGAAATCATGTTGCAAGTAATCATGTGAACTTGATGTGTGTTTGATATTTTGATAGTATGTGTTTTGTGATTCCCTTAGTGGTGTCATGTGAACGTCGACCACATGACACTTCATCATACTTGGGCCTAAGGGAATGCATTGTGGAGTAGGTATTATATGATGGGTTGCGAGAGTGACAGAAGCTTAAACCCTAGTTTATGCGCTATTCCATAAGAGACCGATTGGATCCAAAAGTTTAATGCTATGATTAAAATTTATTCTTAATACTTTTCTCATAATTGCGGATGCTTGCGAGGGGGTTAATCATAAGTAGGAGGTTTGTTCAAGTAAGAACAACACCTAAGCACTGGTCCATCCACATATCAAACTATCAAAATAGCGAACACGAATTGAATCAACATGATGAAAGTGACTAGATGAAATTCCCGTTTACCCTCAAGAACGTTTTGCCTATTATATGAGACCATTTTGGCCTGTCCTTTGCCTCAAAAGGATTGGGCTACCTTGCTGCACTTTTGCTATTATTGTCGTTACTTACTCGTTACAAATTATCTTGCTATCAAACTACTCTGATATTTACAATTTCAGCACTTGCATACATTACCTTGTTGAAAACCACTTGCCAGTTCCTTCAGCTCCTCGTTGGGTTCGTCACTCTTACTTATCGAAAAGAGCTACAATTGATCCCCTATACTTGTGGGTCATCAGGTAGTGTTGTGCGGCAACCAATAGGGTTGCCTTTTCTTTTTCTTTGATCTTCGGATCCTCTCCATGTTGTTTTTCCGCTGCTTTCTGCTAAATCTAATTGAAGCCAACAATTGCTGGATCTTTCAAAAAAAATATCCTTGACCATGGTTTGCCACTTGGGTTTCCCATTCGATTTCACCCAACAATGTGAAAAAGTGAATGTATTCTTCTACACTTGATGGTACAGTGCCACCGCCAAAGTTGAATGGGTTTGAACGCCAATGTCGCTTTAGTTTTGGCTAACAACTTGTTGGGGAACGTAGCATAAATTCAAAATTTTCCTACGTGTCACCAAGATCTATCTATGGAGTCATCTAGCAACGAGGGAGGAGTGGATCTACATACCCTTGTAGATCACGCGCGGAAGCGTTCAAGAGAACGGGGTTGATGGAGTCGTACTCGTCGTGATCCAAATCACCGATGATCCTAGCGCCAAACGGACGGCACCTCCGCGTTCAACACACGTACGGAGCAGTGACGTCTCCTCCTTCTTGATCCAGCAAGGGGGGAGGAGAGGTTGATGGAGATCCAGCAGCACGACGGCGTGGTGGTGGAAGTAGCGGGATTCCAACAGGGCTTCGCCAAGCGCTGCGGGAGGAGGGAGATGTGTCATGGGAGGGAGAGGGAGGCACCAGGGCTTAGGTGTTGCTGCCCTCCCTTCCCCCCACTATATATAGGGCCAAGGGAGAGGGGGGGCGCAGCCTTGGCCCTTCCTCCAAGGAAGGGTGCCGCCAGGGAGGAGTCCATCCTCCCCAAGGCACCTCGGAGGTGCCTTCCCCCTTTAGGACTCTTCCTTTCCCTTATGTCTTGGCGCATGGGCCTCTTGGGGCTGGTGCCCTTGGCCCATACAGGCCAAGGCGCATCCCTACAGCCCATGTGGCCCCCCGGGGCAGGTGGCCCCACCCGGTGGACCCCCGGGACCCTTCCGGTGGTCCCGGTACAATACCGGTGACCCCGAAACTTGTCCCGATGCCCGAAATAGCACTTCCTATATATAATTCTTTACCTCCGGACCATCCCGGAACTCCTCGTGACGTCCGGGATCTCATCCGGGACTCCAAACAACTTTCGGGTTACCGCATACTAATATCTCTATAACCCTAGCGTCACCGAACCTTAAGTGTGTAGACCCTACGGGTTCGGGAGACATGCAGACATGACCGAGATGACTCTCCGGTCAATAACCAACAGCGGGATCTGGATACCCATGTTGGCTCTCACATGTTCCACGATGATCTCATCTGATGAACCACGATGTCAAGGACTTAATCAATCCCGTATACAATTCCCTTTGTCTAGCGGTACGATACTTGCCCAAGATTCGATCGTCGGTATCCCGATACCTTGTTCAATCTCGTTACCAGCAAGTCTCTTTACTCGTTCCGTAACACATCATCCCGTGATCAACTCCTTGGTCACATTGTGCACATTATGATGATGTCCTACCGAGTGGGCCCAGAGATACCTCTCCATTTACACGGAGTGACAAATCCCAGTCTCGATTCGTGCCAACCCAACAGACACTTTCGGAGATACCTGTAGTGTACCTTTATAGCCACCCAGTTACGTTGTGACGTTTGGCACACCCAAAGCACTCCTACGGTATCCGGGAGTTGCACAATCTCATGGTCTAAGGAAATGACACTTGACATTAGAAAAGCTTTAGCATACGAACTACATGATCTTGTGCTAGGCTTAGGATTGGGTCTTTGTCCATCACATCATTCTCCTAATGATGTGATCCCGTTATCAATGACATCCAATGTCCATGGTCAGGAAACCGTAACCATCTATTGATCAACGAGCTAGTCAACTAGAGGCTTACTAGGGACATGGCGTTGTCTATGTATCCACAAATGTATCTGAGTTTCCTATCAATACAATTCTAGCATGGATAATAAACGATTATCATGAATAAGGAAATATAATAATAACTAATTTATTATTGCCTCTAGGGCATATTTCCAACACAACTTGCTTAACATAAAAAATAATTGCTCACAAGCTCTTGGATGTGTGACCATCTATGTTGGAGAGAACATGGGAAACGGTTCGTAATGATTGGGTGTGGCTTCACATAGTGTATTTGCTCATGGTAAAGTTTGTGAATTTCTTTTTCCAATATTTCTCGCTTGTTTGCTTGGTTCCATATATTGGGTCAATGCTTGTGTTACACTAACTTCCACACAACAAAATATCTTCAAATTGTGTGCATGCCGGGCCTTTAGGCTTCACTACTTTCGCACCAGCTTTCTTCTGCGTTTTAATGTGTGATGTTTGCCCAAATTCGAACACCAAGGAATTGATATCCTCATTAGTAAATTGCATAGACTCTTGACCATTATTTACCATGTCATGAATATTTGTTCCTACAATATGCATCGCAATTTAACTATCGTCCTACAAGTTGATCCGATGGTATGTGCAAGAAAAGAATTAACAAATGCAAGTAGGAAAGGGCAAAGATTGTACTGAGTCTTGGTCGGGTGTTCCATCGAACAAGTTGTGGGCATGTTTGAAGCCTGCACTACCCGACGTCGCTCGATGCATTTGGAGCTGCGGTGAGTCCGCTATCGTGGACGCATCTGGGGTGTATTACGGGAAACTCAAATCCGGGATGCCCGTCCACTGGGGGGGCAGAACGGAGTCGGGCTCTGCCGACGGTGGTTTGTCCCCACGGCCATGACCTTCGTATTGGTGGTTGGCGTGACAAAGTCCATGTCCTCGGAAGCGGACACAAAGGGCACCTCAGGATCAGACACCTTCACAGCTGCCTTCGCCACTGCCTCATGCTCGCGCTGCCGCCACCGGCGCTCCTACTGGGCAAGGTTCTCACCTTCCAAGGAGCCGCCAGGCTAGGGAACCCAACCGATTCCGCTGAGGCATCATCCATAGTCATGGTGGCCGACTGGGTTGTCGGTGACTAAATCTGGCGACGGCAAATGAGGACGACGAGCAAGGGAGGGGTTGGGTGGTTTGCGTGGAGGGGGGAAATGGAGGAAAGGGGCGGGAGGGTTTCGGTCGAGGAGGAGGAGGATAAGTCTATTTTGGGAGGATTTGGGATGGGTCCGACTCATCGGAGCCAACATGGCAGGCATGTCTGGGTGCGCCCGGGCGTCCCCATATCCGCCCCAGATATGGGCCGAATATGAGGACTGTTGGCCAGTTCGAGCGTTTGGACCGGATTTATGAGGTCGGTTGGGTACGTTTTTTTTCGATCACTGACCGGATTGCCTGGCTAGACGTTTGAGGAAGATCTGAGGGTCTGTTTGTAGATGCTCTTACAACTCCTACCTATTTTTCTATGGGGACCATTCCCAATTGTTTAAAAGACAAGGGTGGTCGGCGGTGGTTAGCAATGATAATGCAACGGGGGCATGAGCACGGACATTTGCTACTTTTGCTAATTCTTTTTGGACTGCAATATTGATTTTGTGCCGAATCAACTACATGTTGAAACGATAATTTCCTTTTTCGACAGGGTACCGAAACAGAGCTACAAAATAAATCACCTCGTGTCACAAAGTGATGGCGGCAGAAAAGTTACATATTTATTATTTCTATTGGATCAAATAGCTGCCGGACCAAGACCCTCAACAACTATTGTTGGAACAAAATACCGACACTAACCCTAATTGGATTCTTAATGTTTAATCAGGTTATGTCTTAATTATTTTGAAACAAAGGAAAAAACTTTGATTGTTTTCATTTATTAACAAGAAGATGATTTTCATGTTAATTATGAAAAACCAAGCTAAAATCGATATAAACACGGCCAAGCCCTCTCAAAATCACAACCCACCCAAAGCCACGTTCACTCTCACAAACATAGCAAACACAAATACAAGATGTCCAACACCACACACCACAACAACCATCCCACAAACCTTAAGCGGACTACTCGCAAAATAAGAAGTGCCGGAGTGAGAAACATATCTTTGAGACTAACATCTTGTAAGGCTTGTCACATTGCTCAAGGCGGCATTGATTACCTGAATTCAAGCCTTGGGTGCACAACATGGAGTCTTTTGATCAATGGAATCAACTAGCATAGCCCGCGCGGCGGCACGCCACACCCTCGATACGGTGTATCCATATGAAATATGTTTACTATTTACAACAAATGTTATTGGTTTAAAATAAGAGAACACCCAACGTAGGAAGATAAACTATGAAGAGATACATTATTAGCATCATGCATGCTGCATGTTGCTAAACAGAGAAATACACGTCAATACATCTGTAATAAGTTTCATTTATTCACATCATGCCATTCTATAAAACAAAGGGTATACTACGATGATAACTTCCTTCCCCAATGAGCTTTTAGCCTGGTCATTATCTTATAACATTCAGAGAAAAAACAAATATACAACACAGAGAAACATAGCTAGTGGCATTTTTTCACCCTTAAGAATTGTATTATGCAAGTTAATAGTGTGTCATCCAAATTCACCGCAACTTGATGCCTGCATACAACAAATATGAGAAGAGGGTAAAATATCTTCTTTATTGATGCATGCATACAATAAATATGAGAAGGGGTAAACCCATATTGTTTAGTCTTGGTGCCCACATACAACAAATTTGAGAAGGGGGTTAAACCATACTGTTTAGCAAGTATACAGAATTGGTGAAAGATGAGTTACAATATAAATCTTGAAAATAATGAGTTTTGACTGGAATTGGTGCATACACCTTGAACCACCAACTTTTTTGACTGTTTGATTGGTTGCTAATTTGGATATCATTTCTTTGCTTGAGCGTCCGAGAATCGTTGATGTATAATTAGGTTGTTCGGTCATTGGAGAACATAGCTTTGTGTTTTTACACGTTGTGGGCGATAGCTTGCTTCGACCATGGAGTCGCGAGCCATAGCTTGCAGCGCATGGGAATGCGTCGTCTCACGTGCTCCTCGCCGGCGACAGCGTCGTGCATAAAGTTGCCATGTATAATCAGAAGCAGACTTCCCCGAAAAAAAAGAGGCAGAGTGAAGAACTGATCTAACTAGTTGCCACGTGAGCCTACTACCGGTGATTTGCAAGCTAATTTACCAAACTCATGTCACGAACGCTAGTTGCAGGTGTATCCATGGAGGAGTTCATCGCTGTTGTGCGTCAACTGCACTGAATCGTTCTTCTTATCTTTTATGTATATGATCGCTTGTGTCTGTACTGATGCTTAAAAAAAAACACCCCGCGTGGAAGATCAAAACGACACGTTAGACTGGATAAATCACGTGTCAACAACTCAATCAGCCAACGCTACAACCGCCCGAGCAGATCGAAGCAAATCAAAGAAAAAAAAAATAAAAGAAAGACATGCACGTAGTCAAATCGTGATCTGCATGGCACAAAACTGGGGATCTGCATGCAACCCCGCCGCTCTACAAAAGCAGATCGCATGCAACATAAAAGGAATGTCCAACGACCACAACCACCAACAATCGGTAGGCACACCCAGAATCGTACCCGCACCACTAACTGGCGTGGCAGCACCCAATTGGTCCGATTTTGGCTGAAAAAAAAGCATATCATTTCTTTAGCACATCTAGATAATCTGAATTAATTATAAAAAATATATCATTCTATGCTTTAGTGAATCCAGGAGGAAAGGCTTGTGTAAAAGCAGAAGCTTATAGTTGTGATGTTCTGGCACTGAAAGGCCTAAAGAAAACAGATTTGGACAGGTTTCTATCTGGGTAAAAAGAACACAAAAGAAGAGCTTTTGCATGATATTTGTTTCTCATGGAGTTTCTTCTTGTCAAATAATTCAAATCTAACGTGCAGTGTTGGTCTGATTCTAGAAAAACAAAGCAGATCCCTGAACCCTAATGCTGATTATGTACTTTTTCAGATAAAAGTGAAGTTCTAACATTCAGTCAACCCTAAGGCCGATTATGTATTTTTTCAAAGAAAACTAAAGTTCTAACTTTTAATTAAGCTGATGTGCAAAAGAACGATGCATCTAAAATAAACAAAACTAAGAAACATACTACAGAAATGAATACTTCCATCCTCTTAACCTTCAGGGGAAAATGTAGATGATCAGGATGTCAGAATAGTAACAATGGCTTTTCACAATTATATAAATTTGTAATTTTTCCCTATCCAAATTTCCATGATTAATTTATCTGGCTTGGTTACGAATTCTTCAATAGCCGAGCTCTATCACGCAGACGAAACCCTTTTAATCCGTCTTCTTTAGCAATTATTAGAGTGATCCAACTATGCATTTTGAAAGAAAAAAAAGAATGATCCAACTACGAAGCATGACTTGAGTCAGGATCTTCTTCAGCAATTAGGATGATCCAACTACTATGCATGACTAAGGATTTTGGTGATGCGGTAGCCAGCCCTAGCCTCTCATGGACTCTTGCTTCCGATCTTTAGTGGCCATGAGTATAGAAGGCAAGTATTAGGGAGAAAATAGAGAGTGTAAAAGAGAACATCCATGGAATATTTTGGATAGGGCAAAAATTACATATATAAACTGTACTATGGAATATTTGCCCTATGATTTGCATATGAGTAGTTGGAATAAACCAGAGCGGCTACTGTACTATGTTGAGCGACAGTAACACTAACACAGCTTGATTTTTCTCGGGCTAACTTCCGAACCTCCATGGATTTAAGCACAAAAGGACAAGGCTCGCATCAGATTCTGGAGGACAAAAAAATCAAGTTCATATACAAATCATCAAGGAGAAAACGGCTCGTTCTCCGAGCGGAGAAAAAGGGAAGGAAACTGACAGATCCAACATATCAACTTCGATGGATCACCATTTGCATAGACACTTCAAAAAGTAAGCCCTTGAATCAAATAACAACATAAAACTGAACGTTTTTAAAGGAAGGGAACAAAGAAGCCGCTCAACTTACCCTGCACACATTGCTCCTACTCCTGTGATTCGTAAACATATCTCTGAACCTGAGCAGGATCATCAGTCGAAAAATCACAGGCTACTAACAAAGTTCTTTTTTTAAAGAACTGGCCATCAATCTATTGATAAACTGTTAGGCAATAAGCCACGGCCCAGGACGGGTCAGGCGCGGTGCGTATACGTGCGTGCGGTGGCCGCGTCGAGTCCGACCGTGATGGGCTCGGGCGAGGGTGTGTGCGCGCAGTCTCGTGTGTTACTGCAAGTTTGTTAGATCCATGCATGCATCGGTTTGTTAGCCCGCATGATCAGGCTGGGTGGCCGTTGAGGAGAGCTGCACTAGCGGCGGACGTAGTGCGCGTAGTTAGCGCGGCCGGCCGAGCATGCAGGTCGTGCACGCACGAGTAGGAGGGGTAGGAGTGGTGGGCAGTGCCCTGTGTGAGTGTGCCGGGGACTTAAATGCTTCTGTGCTGCTGTATGTTGTAATTTGAGTCGTGTGTAGCCACGTAGCCACTGTAAGGAAGAAAAGGATTGAGGCGTTCATGCGCCCGTGACGGCGTTCGTGCGCCGGCCGGAAAATCTTGTGTCCATGTTCTTCTTCTTCCACCTCCGTTCGAGTGAGAGGAGAGGAATCTAAAGGGCTGCGGTTCCAACAATTGGTATCAGAGCTGGTTCATCTTGGGTGTCGTCTTTTCGCCGGAGGCGTGCCGGCGGTGGCGGCGTTCACCGGCGGCTGCGCGGTGAAGCTCCGGGCCGTGTGTCGGTCTATGGAGGTGCGCGGCGTGGTGAGGAGGCCGCGGTGGCACAGTGAGAAGGCCGTGGAGGTGCTGCGTGGTGGCGCGGCGGCGCAGCACGGCGTGGCGACGTGAAGGTCTTGGCGGCGCGGCTGCGGTGCGGCGGCGAGCCGGGCGCGACCGGTGCGTGTTATGGATGCGCACTGGACGCGTCGGGCGCGCCGGAACCGCGGGAACGCGTACGGGTATGCGGTTGACATTGGGAGGAGGCGTATGTCGCCGTTGTACTCGAGTCCGTGCTCGAGTTCGGCTACATCCTTCCGGCGTTTGTTGCTGGCGGCTGCCATGACGGACGCGGAGGTGGTGAGCGGTGAGCGTCTGATGCGGTCGGGCTCGTCGGGCGCATCGGGTGCGTGCGGGACGTGCGGGACGCATTGATGTGGTCGGGCGCGTCGAGTGCGCGCGGACGGGGCGCAAAGGGACGCTCGGTGTGTGTCGTCGGCGGAGAAGGAGCTCGGCGTATGTCACCGGGTCGTGACGGAGCACGGTGCGACCGGCGTCAATGTGTCAGATCGGGTCCGTGGCGGTGCGACCGGCGTCGATGCACCGGGCCTGGTCCGCGGGCTGGGTCACAGTCATGACGACGATAATGACAGGAACTGCAACAACTCTGACGACAACGAGATCGTGGCTTAGAAAGAAGAATATTAGGCAATAAGCCACGGCTCATGACGGGTCAAGCGCGGTGCGTGTACGTGCGTGCGGTGGCCGCGTTGGGTCCGACCGTGGTGGGCTCGGGCGAGGGTGTGTGCGTGCAGTCTCGTGTGTTAGTGCAAGTTTGTTAGATCCATGCATGCATGGGTTTTGTTAGCCCGCATGACCAGGCTGGGTGGCCGTTGAGGAGAGCTGCACTAGCGGCGGACGTAGTGCGCGTAGTTAGCGCGGCTGGCCGAGCATGCAGGTCGTGCACGCGTGAGTAGATGGGGTGGGCAGTGTCCTGTGTGAGTGTGCCGGGACTTAAATACTTCTGTATTGCTGTAGGTTGTAATTTGAGTCGTGTGTAGCCATGTAGCCACTGTAAGAAAAAAAGGAATTAAGGCGTTCGTGCGCCCGTGTCGGCGTTCGTGCGCCGGCGGAAAAATCTTGTGTCCGTGTTCTTCTCTTCTTCTTCCATCTCCGTTCGAGTGAGAGAAGAGGAATCTAGAGGGCTGCGGTTCCCACATAAACTACCAGGACAACGCTAGCTAGTGCGGGTGCGAGTGCAGCCGCCACAGTTATGCTAGCCAAGCTGCTCGATGCCAAGGAGCGCACGGCCGTGGCGCCGTTGTCTGTCTTCTCCTTGCTCGTCGCCGGCGAGATGCCCTTGAAGCTTGGGCTGCCCACAGCCGGGTGCAGCAGATCATGTGCACTCCTGCCGGCATCACGTACCCGCGCGCGCACACCCGCCTACTTCTTCATCTTCCTCCATGCACCTCCTCCTTCATGAGCGTACGCCCTGTAAGCATCAGAACCTACACGATCAGCAGCAACCGTCTAAACAAAAATACACCAACATGGCAGCGCCCAACGCTTGTGAAATCACGTGAAAAAAGCCACGAGATCAGGAAACAAAACACACCTTCTATTCCTTCGTTCTTGATCCAATCTTGACGGCGTCGTTGTTTTCCAGCTCCAATTCTTCCTGCGCATCGTTATAGCGTCCAGGTCGAGCCCGCCATGCGTGGTTAGACTATGGCGCCTCCACCGAGAAGTTGCCGAACCCAAGCAGGTGGCCGATCTGACGCACTGCCACCGACGCCTCCAGGTCGGTACGTGGTCTACACGTTGCCACCGACCGCCGACGCCTCTGATGCGCATGTATGGAACCACCTCGCCCTCGTGCCCAGGGGACCGTGTTGAACACCTCGCCGTCCCCTCGGTGGCCGTGTCGACAACAACATGGTAGCGATGACGGTGATGCACTTGCTCGCTCGGCAGAGTAGCAGCGATGGCGTCTGGACGCAGCTCCCCTCTGGCAAAGCCCCCTAGTGGCAGTTTGGAGGTGCAGCGTGGGGGAGAGCCCAGAGAAGGGGAGAGCACCGCGGTAGTTCCTCCATGGTTTCTGAATTTCTCGGTGGTGCCTTGATGAGATGCGAACGCGAGAGATGGGCACAGAGAAGGAAGGGAAGCAACCTATTTATAGCCTCGCACCACACAGAAGGAACTACAACAGTAAAGGGAAGATCTCCAGAAAACGCGAGAGAAGCGGCACCGATCAGAAGGGGTAGCACGTAGCAGGCTCCCGAACCAACGTTGAAAGCGGCAGCGGCAGCGCCAGCACCATCTAGATGGAACGACGGAGGCGACACCGCTCTCTCAGAAGTAAACACGCCATCGCGTAACCAAAGAACGCCGACTGGGCCAACAGCGGCATGCACGCAGCCCGATGGACAAGAGAAAGCGACAGAACAATTGGGCCAACAGCGGCAGGAAACACATCCCGACGACCAACAGAAATCGAGAGAACACAACCCGATGACCAATAGAGATCGAGAGAAGCATCGAGGGAGCACCGATCCCGCTGCATGATGGCAATTGGTAGACCGTCTACCACGCGGCGACGCACAATTAGCCTGCATGCATGCAACGCAAACACGTACATATAAAGTCTGTAGCACATGATGACCTATTCCATACTAGAACGCTGCAGACAAAGGAAGGCAAAATTTTAAAACCTGCACGGTAAAGAGAAAGCGATCACGTTCAAACAGCCGAAAGCGACACCACATACGAAAACAGGGGCACAAACGAATTGGGACGACCCATATAAGGAAAATAACCACATCAGCCTGCCCCACACGCAATGGAAAAATGCTAAGCCAACCAAACCGAATGCCACACCAGTTCAAAAAATTCCAATGAAATAAGTGAATCCACAAAGCAATTCTACACCGCCAGGTACCAAAATAATACCACGTGCCACATGCAAGATTCACCATGGGTCTTTTTCATACAAATGGCTGAATCTCACGGCGAAAACCTTGCCTGGAATAGAGGCTTGGGTATGAAAATTGGTATCACATTGTGTCGCCAATATACAAACCTTTCCAACTGCCCAGTATTATTAGAGCCAATAGTAGCAAGGTTGAACTCATCGACCACCTTGCCTATGGAGACCATCTTGTGATGAACTGCAGGCGCCAAAAGCACAAGGCTCCATATAACTAACTCCAGTGGCATCAACCGAACACAAACAATGTCCACAACATCTGGGTGCCCATCTTCTGCCACCAGTGGTGCCTACACCGTCGTCAATGGGCCATGAATGACGGTTTCCGTGGAGCAAGGTCTTGTGAGGCTGATCTCAGCCCTCGCACACCATTGGACACCTTCGCTCGCTCCAACAAGAGAGTCCTCTAACATATCTAATGTCATCTCCAACATGCCTTGCAGTTCAACACCAAATGATAAAAATAGGGTGTCAGAAGAACCTGAAGCGGAGTCATGCCCAGGACAACTTTTACTAGTAGCATCAGACGCCCTCGCGGAATCAGGAGCTTGGGGCGTGCATAGCTGTACAAACAATGAAATCCCAAGAGCGTCAATCCATGGAAGGGCATGGTGGGGCCGAAGGGGTAGGCACACAATGACTAGGAACTCTGTTGGTGGGATGATGAAGATGATAGTCCCGTTCGCGGTGCCCAAAATGGAGGCGATAGAGACATCTTACTGGGTCACGGCCAGAGGCAACCCAGTGGTCCAGAGCCAAACAACGTAGCACCGACCACATGTTCTTCTTCAAAAGGTAGCGGCTTGAACGAGCCTCACATCATGCATGCCAGATGATTCGAAAGCCTGGCTGCAAGGGTCATGGCGGCGTGGATGATGTCTTTGGCCTACGAAAACCCAAGGCATTCATTGTAACATCTTATTTCTCTGGCGGAGATTGTAACATCTAATTACTGTTATTATTTTCTGAGGGGATTCACTAGTAGAAAAAGAGCCATTTGTCTCGATTCGTAAGGGCCTTCTGTCACGGTTTGGGAACCGGGACTAAAAGGTCGTTACTAATGCCCTTGGCCTTTAGTCCCGGTTCTTACACGAACCGGGACAGATGGGCCTCCACGTGGCCGGTGCAGCGAGCCCAGGCAGGAGGCCCTTTGGTCCCGGTTGGTGGCACCAACCGGGACCAATAGGCATCCACGCGTCAGTTGTTCAGGGGTTAGGGTTTTTGTTTTTTTTCTGTGGGGGGGGGGGGAGTTGGGGTTTTTGTATGGTTAATTAAGGTGTTTCATATATTGTGTTAGGTAGCTAATTAATTAATAGAGAGAAGTGTCCTCTCTTATCTCCGTGCTTGGCCGACGCTACATACTATACGTATAGAGAGCACTCGACACGCTAGCTTGTAAGCAAAAATGAAGGAAACAGAAGATCATCATGAACATATGCATACAGAGAGAAGTGATATCGACCTCTCCTTCTCCGAGAGATTGGTCGAACAACAAGTTTGCGTATATCTATCCGACGCTACTGGCTACATATATACAATATAAGATCTCTTACAATATAATCCCCTAATTATATATGAACAGAGGGTCCACATAGTATTCTCCGTCTTTATCGATCACGTGAATGCCGTCAATTCCTCTTGAATTTCTCGCATGCGATATGGTGCTAGGAGTTCATCCCGCATCCGAAACATCTAATTTGAAGAAGGGGGTCAATACATATATATGAATGAATGAAATCAACACAAAAGATGGTAAATAAAGTTAAATTCTGAATATTATTGCTTATGCACTTCATATTGTTTTTTAATGTAGCTCCGCTCACAGGTCGTGTGGCGGATGGACTCGCAAATGTAGTATCCACAGTAATTATTCCCGGCTTCCTGCCACAACCATTTTAGTAGAAATAGAGGTCAATCAAACTGATAAGCAAGCATGCTAAAATGGTATGGATGAAATTAGCACTTGAATCACTAGGAGATGCATGGAACATGCTAGTAGTACTTACTTTCGGGTGTTTAAATTCTAGCTTCTTCGGCAGTTCCGGAGCTTTTGAGGTGAATTTTTTCCAAACCCTGCCAGACAAAGAAAACAATTACTTGATATCAGGAAGTGAACAAAGTTGCCGATATGGTGCGATAATGATCGATTTAACTTACTTCTCGAGAATTTCGGTCATGTCCGCATACTCCTTTGGATCTTTTCGTCTCGAGTCTAAGACGGTTACTAGTCCCTGCTCGAGCTTAATGTCTAGGAGAATATAATGCAACCTGCGCAAGCATGCATAACTCATCAATTACATTACTATAACCTCGACTAATAAGGAAAACCAAATATGCACAAGAAAGCAACACTCACTTGAAGTTGTAAGGGAAGAGTATTATAGCTTTGTTTTGATTTAATACCAACAATCGTTGCAAGTTGGCCTTGGTATATTTTTTCTTAAATTCAACCGAATATGCATCTATGATATTTGGGTTAATGAACCCAATATCACCGATCTGTCTTTTCTTCAATTCGGCGATCTTCAATTTGCATAATATAGTGAGGATAATTATAAATACATGCAATGAAAGAGCTGACCTATATATAGAGACTTAATGACAGAAGTAGTACTTACAGACAGTAGCAAGTGACCGTTAATTTATCGAGGGCCCTCTGATTGAAAAACTGGAAGAACTCCTCAAATGGAACATTCAACAGATCAGTTCCAACGAGGTCATGCTCCTCTTTAACTCTCAGCGTCAAAGTATTCCTCCCCCAGACTCTCTGCATGTTTTCATATACCAATCATGGAATCTTCACATCATCGTTGTTAGAGACCTTTCATCTTTGAAGAGAGGCTTCCCGTACTCGTATCTGTGTTCTTCCACCTCCAAGAATTCATAATGTACATCGTTGGGAAGGTAATCATCAAGATTGTTATAACCGGGCACCATCCTCGAATCGTTAGCGACGATATCGCTAGACACCTTGAGGGGGGGGGGAACGATTGGTTTGCTTGTTTGCCGAACTGGGCAATTTTTTTCCCAGCTCGTCGTTCCGCTAACCTTTGATCACTGATAGTACTTCCTGACCGCTCCGCTTTGATAAATGACCTTTCAATAATGCGCTCATAGTTGCCTTTTAGCGAAGAATTTGGTGGTTTCTTCAGGGCTTCCAGAGTGCGCTTCGCTTTCACCGGATCTACCTTCTCCTCCGGAGGTGGATGTTTCTTTGCTTTCACCCCTTCAAAGAAGTTCCTCACTTCGTCTCGCATGATCTTCTCATTTTCCTCCGGGGTCATCTCGTATGGTAACTTCTCTGGAGTCTTCAGAGAAGGACCGAATATGTATTGCCTCCTGCCTCTGGATGTACTGCTAGATGCCGGAGTAGACGGAGCGGCTGCGACTATCTTCTTTCCTTGCTTACGAGGAGGAGGACTATGACGCGCCGGAGCAGCCGGCGCGGTGGCGGGTCTCTTCCTCCCTTGCTGACGACGCGGAGAACGAGTAGGCTGGCTCCTCGGGCGCGCCGGCGCAGGCGGAGAAGGAGGCGGAGTGCCGCCAGCGCCGGAGAAGGAGGCTGAGTGCCCTGATCACTCGCCGGAGGAGGAGGCGGAGGAGGAGGCGGAGTGCCCTGACTCGCCGAAGGAGGAGGAGGAGGCGGAGGCGTCAGGTTCGGAAGGTTGATAAGCTCCTTCCGCCATAGGCATGGAGTGTTTAGAGCAGAACCCAGCCGAGTCTCCCCTTCACCGGTAGGGTGGTCAAACTCGAGCTCCTCAAATCCCTCCGTTATTTCGTCCACCATCACCCTAGCATATCCTTCTGGAATTGGCCGGTAGTGAAAAGTTACGCCAGGTTCAGGACGTGCAACAGAGCTAACAGCTGCCTTGACTTTCATTTTCATCCATTGCGTCATAAGGTGGCAATTTTGAGACTCCGTGATTAAGTCCACGGGGTAGCTAGTAGGAGCCGTGAAGACAGGCTCCAGCTGCTGCAGCTCGGTGGAAGCCACACTGCTTCTCCGCTGAGATGGTGGAGTAGCTTGAGGGGTGATGACCCACAAGTATAGTGGATCTATCGTAGTCCTTTCAATAAGTAAGAGTGTTGAACCCAACGAGGAGCAGAAGGAAATGATAAGCAGTTTTCAGCAAGGTATTCTCTGCAAGCACTGAAATTATAGGTAACAGATAGTTTTGTGATAAGATAATTGGTAACGAGCAACAAGTAACAAAAGTAAATAAAGTGCAGCAAGGTGGCCCAATCCTTTTTGTAGCAAAGGACAAGCCTGGACAAATTCTTATATAGAGAAAAGCACTCCCGAGGACACATGGAATTATCGTCAAGCTAGTTTTCATCACGTTCATATGATTCACATTCGGTACTTGATAATTTGGTATGTGGGTGGACCGGTGCTTGGGTACTGTCCTTACTTGGACAAGCATCCCACTTATGATTAACCTCTATTGCAAGCATCCGCAACTACAACAAAAGTATTAAGGTAAACCTAACCATAGCATGAAACATATGGATCCAAATCAGCCCCTTACGAAGCAACGCATAAACTAGGGTCTAAGCTTCTGTCACTCTAGCAACCCATCATCTACTTATTACTTCCCAATGCCTTCCTCAAGGCCCAAATAATGGTGAAGTGTCATGTAGTCGACGTTCACATAACACCACTAGAGGAGAGACAACATACATCTCATCAAAATATCGAACGAATACCAAATTCACATGACTACTAATAGCAAGACTTCTCCCATGTCCTCGGGAACAAACGTAACTACTCACAAAGCATATCCATGTTCATAATCAGAGGGGTATTAATATGCATATAGGATGTGAACATATGATCTTCCACCAAATAAACCAACTAGCATCAACTACAACGAGTAATTAACACTACTAGCAACCCACAGGTACCAATCCCTGACTTAGAGACAAGAATTGGATACAAGAGATGAACTAGGGTTTGAGAGGAGATGGTGCTGGTGAAGATGTTGATGGAGATTGACCCCCTCCCGATGAGAGGATCGTTGGTGATGACGATGGCGACGATTTCCCCCTCCCGGAGGGAAGTTTCCCTGGCAGAACAGCTCCGCCAGAGCCCTAGATTGGTTCCGCCAAGGTTCCACCTCGTGGCGGCGGAGTCTCGTCCGGAAAGCTGGCTTATGATTTTTTTCCTCATCGAAAGACTCCATATAGCAGAAGATGGGCATCAGAGGGCCACCAGGGGGCCCACGAGGCAGGGGGCCGCGCCCAGGGGGGTAGGGCGCGCCCCCACCCTCTCGTGGGCAGGGTGTGGCCCCCTCCGGAACTTCTTGCGCTCAATATTTTTTATATATTCTGAAAATGACTTCCGTGAAGTTTCAGGACTTTTGGAGCTGTGCAGAATAGGTCTCTGATATTTGCTCCTTTTCCAGCCCAGAATCCCAGCTGCCAGCATTCTCCCTCTTTATGCAAACCTTGTAAAATAAGAGAGAATAGGCATAAGTATTGTGACATAATGTGTAATAACATCCCATAATGCAATAAATATCGATATAAAAGCATGATGCAAAATGGACGTATCAACTCCCCCAAGCTTAGACCTCGCTTGTCCTTAAGCGAAAGCCGAAATCGAAAAATATGTCCACATGTTTAGAGATAGAGGTGTCGATAAAAATAAAATACGGACATGAGGGCATCATGATCATTCTTAGAACAACAACTTATATAATTCTTGTCATATGATCTCTTATGCTAGAGTAACAATTAAATCACAATTTCAAGTATGAATCATAAACTTCATTGAAAACTAACAAACTATAACCTCAGTCATTGGAGCAATTGCAATTTATCATAACATAGGAAAGAGTCAATATAAGAGCTTTTCAGAAAGTCCACATACTCAACTATCATATAGTCTTTCACAATTGCTAACACTCACGCAATAGTTATGGGTATGGAGTTTTAATCGGACACAGAGAAAGATAGGGGCTTATAGTTTTTCCTCCCAACGGTTTACCTCAAGGGTAATGTCAACAATAATAGTTCATGAAAACTCACATCCAATTAGCCATATATACCAGGATCTTTCCAACATGTTGTGCTTGCCAAAAGATAAAATTTAAAAAGGAAGGGTGAAGATCACCATGACTCTTATGCAAGGTAGGAGATAAAAGTAAAAGATAGGCCCTTCGCAAAGGGAAGCAGAGGTTGTCATGCGCTTTTGTGGTTGGATGCACAAAATCTTAATGTAAAAGAACGTCACTTTATATTGCCACTTGTGATATGGACCTTTATTATGCAGTCTGTCGCTTTTATTTCTTCCATATCACACGATCGTATAAAGCTTATTTTCTCCCACACTAATAAGTCATACATGTTTAGAGAGTAATTTTTATTGCTTGCACCGATGACAACTTACTTGAGGGATCTTACTCAATCCATAGATAGGTATGGTGGACACTCATGGCAAAACTGGTTTAAGGGTGTTTGGAAGCACAAGTAGTATCTCTACTTGGTGCAAAGAATTTGGCTATCATGAGGGGGAAAGGCAAGCTCAATCATGTTGGATGATCCATGACAATATAATTTATCTCAGATGTAAGAAAACATAACCCATTATGTTGTCTTCCTTGTCCAACGTCAACTCTTTAGCATGTCATATTTTAATGAGTGCTCTCAATCATAAAATATGTCCAAGATAGTGTATTTATATGTGAAGACCTCTCTTTCTTTATTACTTCTTATTAATTGCAACGATGACCAAAACTATGTTTGTCAACTCTCAACAACTTTTAATCATCATACTCTTTATATGTGAGCTCATTACTCTCCATAAGATCCATATGATCTCTTTTATTTCTTTTTATTCTTTCTCTTTTCTTTTATTCACTCAAGATCATGGCAAAATAATCAAGCCCTTGACTCAACACTAATCTTTATTATAGATAGCTCATGGACTCGATTAAATAGAAGGATCATAAAGCAAAACTCACAACTAGATCATACTAAGAACTTTTATTCTACTAGATCAAAATATTATCAAAAGGATCGAACTAATAAAAGCGGTAAAGATAAAAGTGATGGTGATATGATACCGGGGCACTCCCCCAAGCTTGGCAGTTGCCAAGGTGAGTGCCCTTACCAGATGCTCAGTTCTTCTTTGTTGGTGAAGAAGGTGGAGTTGTTGATGATGGATAGTCGCACATCGAGCGTAGGAGGTCTTCTAACTTGTGGATAATGCCTTTGAGTGCGATGATATGCTCCTTCAACAAAATATTTTCACATGTGAGATACTTATTTTGTATACAAGCTAACTCAATCATCTTGAAAGTTTCGATCTCAGTTGGGGTAAGAAGATTGTGATCAAGTTGAAGGATGTCTTCTGTTGCCGGAACTTGGTCCTCCGTGGCCTTCTTGATCCCTTCATCCTTGTTGATCTCCATGGGTTCTTCTCTCTTCAACTCTATCTTCATTAGCCAAGCATTGTTGCCCTCATTGTTGGAGGAGGAGGGAGATGACATGATGTTTGGCTTTGACAACCCTGGCAGAAAACAGCTCAAAACAAGAACAAGAGATTTTTGCGTGATACGGTAGTCAAAACCTTCAGGAGGTTATATAATGATTTTTTACTGACCAAAATACGTGACGTGTAAGAAAACGGAGTCCGGAGAGCACACGAGGTGCCCACGAGGTAGGGGGTGCGCCCAGGGGGTAGGGCGCGCCCTCCACCCTCGTGGAGACCTCGTGTCCTTCTCGGACTGCTTCTTATTTTTCTATTTTTCTATATATTCCAAAACGGAAGAAAATTGCCATTAGAACTGTTTTGGAGTCGGTTTACTTACCGTACCACATACCTATTCCTTTTCGGAGTCTGAAACGTTTCGGAAAGTGTCCCTTATGTATTCCTCCGGGGTTACGGCTTCAATTACATTGGTTTCAACATTTATAGGATTACCTGAGATATAATGTTTAATTCTTTGACCGTTCACCACCTTCGGATTTGTGCCTTCGAAGTTGTTGATTTTTATGGCACCGGAACGATAGACCTCCTCGATAACATAAGGACCTTCCCATTTAAAGAGAAGTTTTCCTGCAAAAAATCTTAAACGAGAGTTGTATAGCAATACATAGTCACCTACATTAAACTCACGCTTTTGTATCCTTTTGTCATGCCATCTTTTAATTTTTTCTTTAAGTAATTTGGCATTCTCATAGGCTTGGGTTCTCCATTCATCGAGTGAGCTAATGTCAAATAATGTCTTCTCACCGGCAAGTTTGAAATCATAATTGAGTTCTTTAATAGCCCAATAAGCCTTATGTTCTAGTTCGAGAGGTAAGTGACATGCTTTTCCATAAACCATTTTATACGGAGACATAATTGTCGGTGTCAAAACCGGCGGATCTCGGGTAGGGGGGCCCGAACTGTGCGTCTAGGCTGGATGGTAACAGGAGGCAGGGGACACGATGTTTTACCCAGGTTCGGGCCCTCTTGATGGAGGTAAAACCCTACGTCCTGCTTGATTAATATTGATGATATAGGTAGTACAAGAGTAGATCTACCACGAGAACAGAGAGGCTAAACCCTAGAAGCTAGCCTATGGTATGATTGTATGTTGTGATTGTTGTCCTACGGACTAAAACCCTTCGGTTTATATAGACACCGGAGAGGGTTAGGGTTACACAAGGTCGGTTACAAAGGAGGAGATATCCATATCCGTATTGCCTAGCTTGCCTTCCACGCCAAGTAGAGTCTCACCCGGACACGAGACGAAGTCTTCAATCTTGTATCTTCATAGTCTAACAGTCCGGCCAATGGAGATAGTCAGGCTGTCCCGAGACCCCCTAATCCAGGACTCCCTCAGTAGCCCCTGAACCAGGCTTCAATGACGATGAGTCCGGCACGCAGTATTGTCTTCGGCATTGCAAGGCGGGTTCCTTCTCCGAATACATCACAGAAGAATTTGAATACGAGGATAGTGTCCGACCCTGCAAAATAAGTTCCACGTACCGCCGTAGAGAGAATAACATTTTCGCAAATCCAATTTGCTGACTCGTTTTGGCAGCATGACGTTGTGTCATGGCCCGGTGATTATTCGAACCGTTTTTCTTCAACCAGCTCCACACATAACGCGAGGCGGTTTCTTGACACGTCTTGTCAAAGCGGAGATCGTGTTCCCCCAATTACGGGATTCTCATTAATGTGGTCGTGGGTAACCCAACCGTGTCTAGGACTCCTAGATTATAGGCAAGTCCTAAACGGCTACGGAGAGGACGCTTGATATTCACCCTCTTTATAAAGGGACAAGGCTTTCGCTTTTTCCCTCTCATGCTCAATCGAACCCTTCCCCCGCCTCGAGTTATAACACACAAAGCCCAGGTTAGGTGCTCCGGATCTTCAATCATGTCTGGATCCAGCCTTCAAGGCCGATGGATTCCCTCCCCTATGACGGAAGAGGACATCAAGAAGTTGAGGGAGGCCAGATACCTGACCGCCGAGGTTTCGCATCGGCTTCCTGCTCGAGGGCATGTCGTCCCTACCCCCAAACCTAACAAGAACATCGTGTTCGTCTCCCACTTCCACCGAGGCCTAGGCCTCACTCTGGGTCCCTTCGTCAGGGGTTTGATGTTCTATTACGGGCTAGATTTCCATGATGTAGCTCCGGACTCCTTTCTCCACATCTCGACATTTATTGTCGTGTGTGAGGCCTTCCACCGCATTACCCCTCACTTAGGCTTGTGGCTCAAGACCTTTGAAATGAAGCCGAAAGTGATCGAGGGGCAACATGCAGCGTGCGGTGGTGCATCAATAGGCAAGATGGTAGGAGCTCCATGGCCGAAAGGTTCCTTTCCAGAGGTGTCCGAATTATGGCAGCGGGAGTGGTTTTACGTCACAGCTCCCAGAAGTGCCAAGTGGGCGGCTGCCTCCGCTTTCCGTTCGGGCCCCCCACCACAACTGATGTCATGGATTAGCAGAGGTCTGAGCTGGGGTCCAGCCAAGGACATGCCTATACTGCAAAGCCGCATCCGATATCTCTTCGAGGAAGATTTTAATCTGGTTGCGGTAATACAAGTTATGCTGGTTCGTCAAGTCCAGCCGTGCAAACGCCGGTCCCTTCGCTTGTGGGAGTTCAACCCAGAGGGACCGCGTGCCATTCAAAGTTTCCTCGGCCTGACGCACGAGGAGATGTACAAGTCATTCTTCGGACCTCAAGTAGAGTGTCCGGATATTACCGAGGACGTGGGCCTGAGCAGTAACCGCGCCGCCGAACAAGTAAGAAATCCTCTGGCCAAACACACTGTCTTTTATTCGTCATGAAGTTATTTCTGAGAGTTTGCTTTTTGACCAGGACTGGCTAACAAAGGCGAAGATGATTCGGTGTTTGGCCCCCCTCCCCGAGGGTTTGGAAAATCCATTATTGGAAAAGATGCTCGAGGTCGCACCTCGCCCGGAGCCCTTGAAGGAAGATACGGGGGGGGGGGGGGGGGAGGGGGGATAATACGGGCAGACGCGGCCCCCCATCGCTGCCCGTTCCAACCGAGGGAATGAGCGTCTCCATGAAGGAGGATAACCGAGGAAGGAAAAGGACCGCTTCCGAGGATCCTCAAGCCGAAGCCTCCAAACGGGAGAAGAAGTCTCCCACAGAGGGTCCTGCCTCGGGGGTGCTTTTGCCGCACAAAGTCCGCGGGGGGATCAGCCCTCCAACGAGTCGTAAGTGATCCAAAATACTTTAATAGTAAAGGTATGCTATCTTTTTTCTTAGAAATAACCACCGCATATATCTTGCAGTTCGGGCCTTAGCCCCTCTCAGCTGAGCTCGTCTTCGGGGGATCTTCTTCCAGAGATGATGGAGAGCGAAACGCCTCCCCCGGACTCCTCTGTCAAGAAGCGGGCGACCCCGAAGTGTTGTCACGGAGGGCCTCTCTGGATCAGGTGAGGCCAGAAGATAATCCCATAGACCCCCCGAAGTCCCCAGCATCCGGCTCCCGAAGAGAACAGACAAAAGAGTCCAGCACCGTCTGGCATGCGGTCGGACGTTCTGAGGGAGTTGGTGGGGCGAGCGGCCATCTCAGAAGAACACCGTACGCTGATGGGTACGGTGATGGAGAGAATTTCATCCGTCGAAAGCGGATTACATGAAGCCTTTATGAGTCTACTGACAGGCTTTGTGGTACGTGAGATAATATGTGATAGTACTGCACATGTTAGGTGTGCCCTATGTAGATAGTAGCCCCTGAGACTCTGGTGGTCGTCGAGAATGGCGGCGAACAGAGGATCATATTCCCAGGTAATAACCAGACTGCCCCTATGTGCAGGTGGTGGAAGCTTCGGTGGCTAGCCGGACTAGTGAGTTTGCCAAATTAAAACGGCAACTGGATGTGGCGGACGCCGACATGGAGCTTGTTAACAAGAGGCTTGACGAGGCACAGGGTAAGTGTTATTATCTGGTGAACGCCACATAGTAAGAGCAGCATGATGCCAGTATCTTTAATATGTTGTGACTGCAGATGGAGCTGCCACCGTGGAAACCTTGTGGGCAGAACTTGCCCGAGCCAAGGAACAAGCGAGGATTAGTAACACTGCTGCTTTGAAGGCGACCGAAGAGTTGAAAGCCGAGAAGGCCGCACATTGCGAGAGCCAAGAGAAGATGGCCAAGATGGCCGTACAATTAAAAGACACTGCCGACCATTGCCAGGTCCTTGAAAAAGAAAACTGGGCGAAGGCAACGGACCTTGAGAAGGCCATGATGGCGGACAAAGACACCCGTTCTACTATGGGAGCGAAGAAGGAGGAGCTGCAAGAAGCCGGGGATATTGCGGCTGGGAAACCCTTCATGTTACGGAGGAAGTTCGGAGATCCACGGTATGCGCCTCTAGATCGGCTGTGGAGTTTGGCAGATGCGTATATGGATTTGGCGGCGAGTGCTGCCGATGCAGCCAAGTACTTCCAAGGTCAGATAGATCGTGAAGTGGACAAGCTGTTCTGGTCGAAATTCAACGTTCCAGAGCGTCCGCTGTCATTGATTGACCAGCTAGCCGAATGGGCCGAACTGAATAGGTTGTCCGGACTCGCCATGAGGTCTGTTGTGGATCAGCTATGGCCGGAAAAGCCAAAGCCGAACAGCTATTTCAGCTTAGTGCAGCAGTTCCTTGGTGCGGTGCCGCTCATTAATGCGATGAAGAGGTCGGCGTGCATAGAAGGCTCGCGGATGGCCCTTGCCCGTGTTAAAGCATACTGGGCGGAGATGGACGCTACCACTGTTGCGGCGCAGGGTTCGGCCATAGGCCGAGTGGCTGCCGAGCACTATTTCGAGGAGGTTCTCGAGGGTGCTCGTTTGATAGAGGCCCAGTGCTCAAAGAATATTATGTTTGAGTGATGTGTATTCTCATTGTAAACACAATGCTTTTATGAAGTTTTATAAGGCTATGTTTATACTTTTGCCTGAAAGTAGTATGATGCCTCCTGTGCGGACGTTTATGTATACATGTGTATAACCTGAAAGATTGCAGCCGTCGGCTTCAACCCCCACGCATATAATGCGGAGGTGCTCGCGAAAAACGCGTGTTCACACTTAACCCAACGTCTTGGTCCTATTAAGGAGGTGATAGCGTAGCGAACGAGGCAACCAGACTATAATGCTTTAACACTTTCACTTAGCCATAGGAGTTTGACAGTGGGGCTACTAGATAGCCCCTGGTGGCTCTGCACTCTCCCGATCGCGGGGTGCGTACATGCGTGGCCGGAAAACGGCCCTTCGTTAAGGCGGAGGAATTCTAACATTCCGATAGGTCATCGAGTGGTTGACCAGTCTCACGCTATATCATGACAGTCAGTTTTCGGCTTTCTCTACTGAGGTGCTCGTCCGGATGAACCAGGGCACAATCGCAGTAGTTCTCTTGGTGCTACCTTAGCCGATAAAGCGGAACGTAAGGCACCAAAACATAGGAGCCGGGCAAACCCAACATTTGACCAAAGACAATGATTCGGAGCTGTTGCATACAAGGCCAAACTCGTGACGCCAAACACTCCCTAAGTTATTCGGTCTTTATGGTATAAACCGGGCCTAAATAGTGCCCTTTGTAAGAAGCCCCTTGTGTCCAGGTACGTGCATTATTCTGACATGGCCACATGCCAAGACGTCAGCATCCTTCTCAACTGTGCTGAGAATTCGGTGGATGTGTATCAACAAGGGACAGTAAAAAAGGTTTACGCAAGGTCTTAATCTAAAAAGAATCCTTGGAGCGGGTCCCTGCTGCACGTCTGCGCCCGTGCCTCCGTTGTGTCGTATCCTGAACGGGTGTAGCACGATGATCATCTGTAAAAGAGAGGAACTTAGGTGAAAAAGTTGTCGTGTAAAAAGATAGTTTTTAAAGAAACCATGTATAATTCAAGAAGAGTAAAAATTGCCACTTGTCTGCGCGTGTTGAGCCCCTTGTATTTGTAATAGGGGTGCGACCATTGATCCGGTATGAATTACATATAGCTGCGCCGGACTCGTCTAACCGTGTCTGAGGTCTTGGCGACCTGATAAATGCTTTAGTTGGTCAGGCCATTTTTAGTGTGCGGCTGCCAAGGCAGCCGCACTCTCATCGGCGTGCAAATATCGCTTAATACTTCCATTCGCTGTAATCATGCCACGTGGGCCGGGCATCTTGAGTGTGAGGGAAGCATAGTGCGGTATTGCATTAAAGCGAACGAAAGCTTCGCGTCCAAGTAGTGCTTGATAGCCACTTTGGAACGGAGCGATGTGGAAGGTTAAATGTTCGCTACGGAAGTTATCGGGGAAGCCGAATATAACCTTTAGTAGCAGGGAGCCCGTGCAATGAGCCCTTGGGCCTGGCGTTACTCCTTTAAAGGTAGTATTGCTTTGGCAAATTTTTGTTGGGTCTATCCCCATTTCGCGGATTGTATCCTGGTATATCAGGTTTAGACTACTGCCACCGTCCATCAGGACTCGTGTGAAGTGGTATCCGTCAATTATTGGGTCTAATACCAGGGCAGCCCATTCCTACACGCCGGATACTTGCTGAGTAATCACGATGGTCGAAAGTGATCGGTTGAGACGACCAGTGGCAGGACTCTGCGGTGATAGGCCCTTGGGCATATTTTTCTGGGAGTGCCGTTTTGTTTCTTCCCTTGATCACGTGTAACACGTTTAATGTTTTGACTTCTGGTGGAAATTTCTTTTGTTCCCCAGTGTCTTGCTTGAGAGGCTCATCCTCGTCTTCGCTTGGTGTATCCTCCCCTTGTGTACGGCGTTGAGCTTGCCGGACTGCTTGAAGACCCAACATTCTCTGTGGGTATGATTAGCGGGTTTACAAGGGGTGCTATGGATCTGACATATTTGGTCCAGAATTTTGTTTAGGCTGGATAGTTCGTCTCTGGCGCCTTTAGAGGGCGGCTTTTGCTGACCTGGCCGAGAGCTTCTGAATCCGGCGTTTACTGTCGTGCTCTTCGTGCTGTCTTCTTTATTCCGGCGTTTGTTATTGCTGTTGCGCTGTGTTTTCCCGTTTCCATCTCTAACTTCAGATGTACTGGGGTCGCTGGTGCTGCCTCTGGCTAGCCAGCTGTCCTCACCTGCGCAAAAGCGGGTCATGAGGCTTGTTAATGCTGCCATTGTTCTCGACTTTTCTTGGCCGAGGTGTCTGGCAAGCCATTTGTCACAGACGCTATGCTTAAAAGCTGCCAAGGCTTCGACGTCCAGACAGTCGACAATTTGGTTCTTTTTAGTAAGAAACTTGTTCCAAAGTTTTCGGGCTGACTCTCCGGGCTGTTCAGTTATATGACTCAAATCGACCGCGTCTGGAGGTCGGGCATAAGTCCCTTGAAAATTTGCCCGAAAAGCGTCTTCGAGCTCTTCCCAGCTTCCAATGGAGTTTTCGGGGAGGCTTTTAAGCCAGTGATGAGCTGGTCCTTTGAGCTTGAGGGGTAAGTACTTGATGGCGTGGAGATCATCTCCTCGAGCCATATGGATATGGAGATATAGTCCTCAATCCAGACCCCAGGGTCTGTTGTTCCATCGTGTGCCTCTATGTTTACGGGTTTGAATCCCTCTGGAAATTCATGGTCCAGCACCTCGTCGGTGAAACATAGGGGGTGTGCGGCACCCCTGTATCTGGGTGTACTGCGTTGTTCAGATGTTTGTTGTGTTACATCGTATGCTGGGGCGCGCTTGCGTGGTCCATAGATGGATCTGGTTGCGCCGTCCTTTCGGTGCCAGCCCTCGCGTGGATCGCGTATTGGCTTGTGGGTGGCGTTGTTTGCCGCTCTATGTTGGCCGTGAGGTCGTCTATCCGGCCAGGTGGCCGTTTTTATTTTTGGTTGTGGGGGGTCTGAGGCCTCCTCATCGAATTCGGGTAGCAACTTCCGCTTTGGGTAGCTCTTGGTGGGGCGATTGCCGCCGTACTTCGCTGCTGTGTTGAGTACTTTGCTCCATCTGATTTGGAGTGTGTCCTGCGCAGCCTTGAGCCTTTGCTTCTGCTTTTTCAGCCTCCTCACGGTGGCAACAAGCCTTTGACGGGCATTCTACTGCTCCGGGTGCCTGTCCGGCGTTATGTCGTCCGGACTATTATCTTTGATAGAATTGGTTTGTTCGGTTTGATTCTCCGTATTGCCGTGGTCCGGCAGTGTTTCGCCCTACTCCAACGCTGGGTCTGTATGATCGTTATTTCTGCCAAGGTGGGATTTGGGGCGGCGCTTGCGCCACCGCTTTGACTGATTCTCGAGGGAACAAGCCTTCGGTGCGTCCTTCCGTTCCTCGTCGTCATCTTCTTTTGGTGTATCCACCATGTATACGTCATATGATGAGGTGGTCATCCAGCGCTCTGTGGGCAGTGGTTCCCCTTCGCCTCTCGCATCGTCGTCCATACCGTTGATGTCTTTAGAGTCGAAGTCGAGCATGTCGGTTGAGTCGTCGACAGTGGCTATTAAGTGGGTGGTGGGTGGGCATCAAATTTCTTCGTCGTCCGCATCCCAATCCTGTTGGCCATAATCCGGCCAGGGCTCTCCTGACAAAGAGAGAGACCTTAGTGAATTCAGAATGTCGCTGAAGGGCGAGTGCTGAAAGATATCCGCGGCAGTGAATTCCATGATCAGCGCCCAATCGTATTCGATTGGCAGGGGCGCGGATGGTTTGGAGTCCGGAAAAGAGTCCGGCACCTTGGAGTCTCGGGCTGCGCAGAGGGTTAGGCTGGTGTTCGGCTTGATCGCCGTTGAGACTGCAGCCCCTAAGGCGGTGTCTAACCACCCGTCCTCGACTGGCGCAGTTGCCTCCAAGCTAAGGGTCGGAGCTGATGCGGGCGCAGCCTCTGGGGTACTGTTCGGCGGCAGAGCTAGGTCATACCCATCGCGACAGTGCGACGCGCCCGGCTATGCCCCGAATCCGTCGAAGATCAAGTTTCCGCGGATGTCGGCCATGTAGTTCAAACTTCCAAATCTGACCTGATGGCCAGGGGCGTAGCTTTCAATCTGCTCCAGATGGCCAAGCGAATTGGCCCGCAGTGCAAAGCTGCCGAATACAAAGATCTATCCGAGGAGAAAAGTCTCACCCTGGACCGCATCGCTATCGATGATAGTAGGAGCCATCAAGACTAACGACGACGACACAGAGGAACTCTCAACGAAAGCACCAATGTCGGTGTCAAAACCGGCGGATCTTGGGTAGGGGGTCCCAAATTGTGCGTCTAGGCCGGATGGTAACAGGAGGCAGGGGACACGATGTTTTACCCAGGTTCGGGCCCTCTTGATGGAGGTAAAACCCTACGTCCTTCTTGATTAATATTGATGATATAGGTAGTACAAGAGTAGATCTACCACGAGATCAGTGAGGCTAAACCCTAGAAGCTAGCCTATGGTACGAATGTATGTTGTGATTGTTGTCCTACGGAGTAAAACCCTTCGGTTTATATAGACACCGGAGAGGGTTAGGGTTACACAAGGTCGGTTACAAAGGAGGAGATATCCATATCCATATTGCCTAGCTTGCCTTCCACGCCAAGTAGAGTCCCACCCGGACACGAGACGAAGTCTTCAATCTTGTATCTTCATAGTCTAACAGTCCGGCCAATGGAGATAGTCCGGCTGTCCGGAGACCCCCTAATCCAGGAGTCCCTCAATACCCATAGGATTTTTATATGAAGTTCTATAGGCCCATAATGCATCATCAAGTTTCTTGGGCCAATTCTTTTTAGATCTATTATCAGTCTTTTGCAAAATTAATTTGAGTTCCCTATTGCTCAATTCTACTTGACCACTAGAATGTGGGTGATAAGGAGATGCAATTCTATGATTACCATCATATTTAGCAAGCATTTTACGGAAAGCACCATGAATAAAATGTGAAACACCATCAGTCATTAAATATCTAGGGACTCCAAACCTTGGAAAAATGACTTCTTTAAGCATCTTAATAGAGGTGTTATGATCAGCACTACTAGTTGGAATAGCTTCTACCCACTTAGTAACGTAATCAACAGCCACTAGAATATGTGTGTATCCATTGGAGGCAGGAAAAGGTCCCATATAATCAAAGCCCCAAACATCAAATGGTTCAATAACAAGTGAATAATTCATAGGCATTTCTTGACGTCTACTAATATTACCAATTCTTTGACATTCATCACAAGATACAACAAACTTACGGGCATCCTTGAAGAGAGTAGGCCAATAAAAACCGGATTGCAATACCTTATGTGCAGTTCTATCTCCAGCGTGGTGTCCTCCATAAGCTTCGGACTGACACTTGCGTAGGATCTATTCCTGTTCATGCTCAGGTACACAACGTCCAATAACACCATCTACTCCTTCTTTATAAAGATGTGGGTCATCCCAAAAGTAATGTCTCAAATCATAAAAGAACTTTTTCTTTTGCTGGTATGTGAAACTAGGTGGTATAAATTTAGCAACAATATAATTAGCATAATCAGCATACCATGGAGCAGTACAAGAAGCATTTATGACATTTAATTGTTCATCAGGAAAGCTATCATCAATAGGTAGTGGGTCATCAAGAACATTCTCTAGCCTAGACAAGTTGTCTGCAACGGGGTTCTCAGCTCCCTTTCTATCAATAATATGAAAATCAAATTCTTGTAGCAAGAGGACCCATCTAATGAGTCTAGGTTTAGCATCTTTATTTTCCATAAGATATTTAATAGCAGCATGATCCGTGTGAATAGTTACTTTAGAATCAACAATATAAGGTTTAACTTATCACAAGCAAATACAACTGCTAAGAATTCTTTTTCAATAGTAGCATAATTTCTCTGGGCATTGTCTAGAGTTTTACTAGCATATTGAATAACATTTAATTTCTTATCAACTCTTTGCCCTAGAACAGCACCTACAGCATAATCACTAGCATCACACATAATTTCAAAGGGTAAATTCCAATCAGGTGGCTGAACAATAGGTGCAGAGATCAATGCTTTCTTAAGTATTTCAAATGCTTCTACACAATCATCGTCAAAGACGAATGGTATATCTTTTTGTAATAAATTAGTTAGAGGCCGAGAAATTTTTGATAAGTCCTTAATGAACCTCCTATAAAAGCCGACATGACCAAGGAAACTTCTTATACCTTTGATGTCCTTGGGACATGGCATCTTTTCAATAGCATCAACCTTAGCTCTATCAACTTCAATACCTCTTTCGGGAACTTTATGCCCCATGACAATATCTTCGTTAACCATAAAGTGGCACTTCTCCCAATTCAAGACAAGGTTAGTTTCTTCACATCTCTGCAAAACTCGATCATGGTTGCTTAAGCAATCATCAAAAGAGGATCCATAGACGGAGAAATCGTCCATGAAAACCTCACAAATCTTTTCACAAAAATCAGAGAATATAGCCATCATGCATCTTTGGAAGGTAGCAGGTGCATTACATAAACCAAAAGGCATATGTCTATAAGAAAAACTACCGAATGGGCAAGTAAAAGTGGTCTTAGATTGATCATCAGCTGACACAGGTATTTGAGAGAAACCAGAATAACCATCTAGAAAGCAAAAATGTGTATGTTTGGATAATATTTCTAGCATTGGATCAATAAAAGGTAAGGGGTAATGATCTTTTTTTGTAGCCTTATCTAATTTGCGGAAATCAATTACCATCCTATAACCTGTAATAATTCTTTGCGGAAACAATTCATCTTTATCATTAGGAACGACAGTAATACCTCCCTTTTTAGGGACACAATGGACAGGACTTACCAACTGACTATCAGCAACGGGATAAATTATACCTGCCTCAAGGAGCTTTAGTATTTTCTTTCTTACCACTTCTTTCATCTTAGGATTCAGCCGTCATTGGTGATCACGAACTGGTTTGGCATCTTTCTCCAACTTTATTTTGTGTTGACATAGTGTGGTACTAATGCCCTTAAGATCATCGAGAGTATATCCAATAGCAGCACGGTGCTTCTTCAGAGTTTTCAATAATCTCTCTTCTTCATGCTCTGAAAGGTTAGCACTAATAATAACAGGATATATCTTTTTCTCATCAAGATAAGCATATTTAAGAGTATCAGGTAACGGTTTGAGCTCAAACACGGGATCACCCTTGGGTGGAGGAGGATCCCCTAGGATTTCGGCAGGCAAATTGTGTTTCAGGATGGGTTCCTGTTTAAAGAATACTTCATCTATTTCCCTTCTTTCATTCATAAACATATCATTTTCATGGTCTAGCAAATATTGTTCTAAAGGATCACTAGGAGGCATGACAATAGAAGCAAGACCAATAATTTCATCTTTACTAGGCCATTCCTCTTCACGGTGTTGTCTATGAAATTTAGAGAAATTAAATTCATGAGACATATAACCTAAACCAATAGTAACACCATCCTTTTCGCAATCTATCTTAGCATTAACTGTGTTCAAGAAGGGTCTACCAAATATAATGGGACAAAATCTATCTTGTGGGGAACCAAGAACAAGAAAATCAGCAGGATATTTAGTTTTCCCACACAAGACTTCAACATCTCTAACAAGCCCAAATGTTGAAATAGTATCTCTATTGGCAAGTTTAATTGTGACATCAATATCTTCTAACTCAGCAGGTGCAATATCATGCATAATTTCTCTGTATAAGTCCATAGGTATAGCACTAGCACTGGCACCCATATCACATAAGCCATGATAACAATGATCTCTTATTTTAATAGAAATAACAGGCATGCCTACCACGGGTCTATGTTTATCTTTAGCACAAGGTTTAGCAATTCTAGCAGTCTCATCACAGAAATGAATAACATGTCCATCAATATTATCAGACAAGAGATCTTTAAAAATAGCAATATTAGGTTCAACTTTAATTTGCTCAGGAGGTGTATAAGTTCTAATATTGCTTTTACGAACCACGATTGAAGCTTTAGCATGATCTTTTATCCTAACATGAAAAGGTGGTTTCTCAACATAAACAGTAGGAACAATAGGATCATTATAAGTGACAGTCTTTTCTTCAACTTTAATAGGTGCAGCTACTTTTACTTCTATGGGAGGATGATATTTGAACCACTTCTCCCTAGGGAGATCAACATGAGTAGCAAAAGATTCACAGAAAGAAGCTACTATTTCAGAGTCAAGTCCATATTTAGTGCTAAATTTACGGAAAACTCGGTATCCATAAAAGATTTAACACAATCAAACTTAGGTGTCATACCTGACTCCTTACCTTCGTCGAGGTCCCAATCTTCAGAGTTGCATTTAATTCTTTCCAATAAATCCCATTTGAATTCAATAGTCTTCATCATAAAAGAGCCAGCACAAGAAGTATCGAGCATGGTGCGATTGTTATCAGAAAGCCGAGCATATAAATTTTGAATAAACATTTCTCTTGAGAGCTCATCATTGGGGCATGAATATAACATCGATTTAAGCCTCCCCCAAGCTTGAGAGATGCTTTATCCTTTGCGAGGCCAAAAATTATATATATAATTGCGATCACGATGAACAAGATGCATAGGATAAAACTTCTGATGAAATTCCAATTTCAATCGTTTGTAGTTCCATGATCCCATATCATCACATAGCCTATACCATGTCAATGCATCTCCCTTCAAAGATAAAGGGAAGACCTTCTTCTTAATAACATCATCGAGCACACCTGCAAGCTTAAATAATCCACAAACTTCATCCACATATATTAGGTGCTCATCAGGATGCATTGTTCCATCTCCTACAAAAGGGTTAGCTAGTAGTTTTTCTATCATACCCAAAGGAATCTCAAAGTAGACATTTTCGTTTTCAGTAGGTTCAATAGGTTGAGGAGCAACTCTTTGATCTACTGGTCGGGGTGAAGATACCCCGAACAAGGCCCTCAGAGGATTACTTTCCATAGTAACAAGTGACAGTAAATTTCAGCACACTATATAAATTTTTCCTTACCAAATTCCACCTACCAAAGGCGCTTCACTCCTCGGCAATGGCGCCAGAAAAGAGTCTTGATGACCCACAAGTATAGGGGATCTATCGTAGTCCTTTCTATAAGTAAGAGTGTCGAATCCAACGAGGAGCAGAAGGAAATGATAAGCAGTTTTCAGCAAGGTATTCTCTGCAAGCACTAAAATTATAGGTAACAGATAGTTTTGTGATAAGATAATTGGTAACGAGCAACAAGTAACAAAAGTAAATAAAGTGCAGCAAGGTGGCCCACTCCTTTTTGTAGCAAAGGACAAGCCTGGACAAATTCTTATATAGAGAAAAGCACTCCCGAGGACACATGGGAATTATCGTCAAGCTAGTTTTCATCGCGTTCATATGATTCGCGTTCGGTACTTTGATAATTTGGTATGTGGGTGGACCGGTGCTTGGGTATTGTCCTTACTTGGACAAGCATCCCACTTATGATTAACCTCTATTGCAAGCATCCGCAACTACAAAAAAAGTATTAAGGTAAACCTAACCATAGCATGAAACATATGGATCCAAATCAGCCCCTTACGAAGAAACGCATAAACTAGGGTTTAAGCTTCTGTCACTCCAGCAACCCATCATCTATTACTTCCCAATGCCTGCCTCTAGGCCCAAATAATGGTGAAGTGTCATGTAGTCGACGTTCCATGACACCAATAGAGTAGAGACGACATACATCTCATCAAAATATCGAACGAATACCAAATTCACATGACTACTAATAGCAAGACTTCTCCCATGTCCTTAGGAACAAACGTAACTACTCACAAAGAATATCCATGTTCATAATCAGAGGGGTATTAATATGCATATAGGATGTGAACATATGATCTTCCACCAAATAAACCAACTAGCGTCAACTACAACGAGTAATTAACACTACTAGCAACCCATAGGTACCAATCCCTGACATAGAGACAAGAATTGGATACAAGAGATGAACTAGGGTTTGAGAGGAGATGGTGCTGGTGAAGATGTTGATGGAGATTGACCCCCTCCCGATGAGAGGATCGTTGGTGATGACGATGGCGATGATTTCCCCCTCCCGGAGGGAAGTTTCCCTGGCAGAACAGCTCCGCCAGAGCCCTAGATTGGTTCCGCCTCGTGGCGGCGGAGTCTCGTCCCGAAAGTTGGCTTAAGATTTTTTCCTCATCAAAAGACTCCATATAGCAGAAGATGGGCATCGGAAGCCCACCAGGGGGCCCACGAGGCAGGGGGCGCGCCCAGGAGGGGGGGGGGGTAGGGTGTGCCCCCCACCCTCGTGGGCAGGGTGTGGCCCCCCTCTGGAACTTCTTGCGCTCAGTATTTTTTATATATTCTGAAAATGACTTCCGTGAAGTTTTAGGACTTTTGGAGCTGTGCAGAATAGGTCTCTAATATTTGCTCCTTTTCTAGCCCAGAATCCCAGCTGTCGGCATTTTCCCTCTTTATATAAACCTTGTAAAATAAGAGAGAATAGGCATAAGTATTGTGACATAATGTGTTATAACAGCCCATAATGCAATAAATATCGATATAAAAGCATGATGCAAAATGGACATATCAGGGGGGAAGCTTCGGCGGGTTGGTTGTTGCGATCTGCTTCTCGTTGATCTATCGCTTATACCCTTGCGTGCAGCGCCTGAATTTGGATCTGCTCCACTTTCTTCCTCCTCTCCTGGGATTTGTAACCGCCTGCGTCCGGAAACCCAGCCCTCCACGGAATGGATCCTGGCGTGACTCGTGTCCGTCCAGGGTGCTCAGGATTCCCGAGGGCCATTGTGAGCTCGTCATTGTCTCTGTCTGGAACGAACGTCTAGTCCTGCACTGCGGCGATATAGTACTTAAGCTTCATGATGGGTATTCTCATTTGCTCGTCGGTCCAAACGAACTTCCCTGATATAGGGGCGAAGGTTCCACCAGCCCCGAAGAACCAAGTCCGGCAACGGTCTGGCCACCTCAATGTCTCTGGTTCGACCCCTTTATCAAGCAGGTCATTCTCAGCCTTGTCCCACAACGGCCGGGCTGAGCAGCAAATGCTTCCTTTGTACGGATGGGTTCAATCGGCATGCCATCGTGCGCGATTTCTACGATCTCAAACTTTTCATCCGAGCGCAACTTTTTCTTCGGGCCTTGTCTCTTTACTGAAGTTGTGCTCGATCCGGAGGGATAGAAAAAATAAGAAAGACGAGAGTTCATTAATATATGTGTACATACCAAAAACAATTAATGCATCAATTAGCTAGCTGTAGTCAGCACACGCTTAATTAATATATATATACCTGGCCGGACTCCGTTCGGTCACCGGAGCCGTCATCACGGTGTCCTTCTTGCACCGACATTGGGTCACTGGAGCCATCATGAGCATGTCGTTCCTCCTCCATTGTTCGATCACCGTAGTATGCTTCTTCACCCTCTCCTTCTAGACCATCGGTGTCCTTGAGAAACGAGAAGACGGCATCAGTTCCGTGTGCGATTATGTCCCCCAAAATCGCTTTTGTTGCTTCGTCTCGGGGGTGCTCCATAGTTTCTGCAAATTTTTACAACATGGCAATTATTATTCAAACATGACAGATGGATATATTAGTGGCAAATGTAGAACTAGCTAGCTAATCACAATAAGGAATTATATTAATTAGTGGCCTTGACGCTGCTTCTCTTGGGTTTGGGGTGGCCTCGATCGGCAATGCTTCAAGGGTTTGGGGTGGCCTTGGAAACGCTTCAAGGGTTTGGGGTGGTCTTGACGACAACACTCTTTTAACTTGGTAAATTTGGGTGGCCTCGAGAGAGTTTGTCGGGTAGGGGCGCGGCGGGAGGGGGTAGGAGACCGACATCGTTTTTTTCAACGGTTTGGGTGTCCTCGAGAGTTTTGGTCGAGTGAAAGGGCCGGGGGGGTGCTCCTATGGTATAAGTTATCACGGTCGAGAGGGGGTATATCGACAACGACAACATATGACAACCCCTCGACCCTCGAACCCTCGGCGACCCTCAACCCCTTGGTGACCCTTGACCCTCTACCCTAGCTAGTTCCCGACCCTCGCCCCTCGAACCCTCGGTGACCCCTCCCCCCTCCCCCTCATGTCGAAGTTATCGGGGACGGGCTATATCCGATAAAAAAAAAGAAGACGAAGAAAAAATAAAAAGAGGAGAAGAAGAAAGGAATAGAGGAGATGATCAAAGAAAAAAAGAAGAAGAAAAAAGAGGAGAAGAAGAAAGGAATAGAGAAGAGAATAGAAAATTTTCTATTTTCTCTTCTCCTCTATTCCTTTCTTCTCCTTTTTTCCCTTTTTCCTCTTCTTATTTATTTCTCCTCCTCTTCCACTCCTCTTCTTCTTCTTCTCCTTTTTCCTTTCCTTCTTCCTAAACTAAACATAAACTAAAATAATCCTAAAACCAAACGAAGTTATCAGGACGGGGTATATCGACAACGAAGAAAAAAAAGAAAAAAAGAGGAGAAGAAGAAAGGAATAGAGGAGGAATAGAGGAGAAGAAAAGAAAATAGAAAATATTCTATTTTCTCTTCTTCTCCATTCCTTTATTCTTCTTCTCTTCTTTTTCTTCTTTTCCCTGTTATTATTTATTTCTCCTCTTCTTCCTCTCCTCTTCTTCTCCTTTCTTCCTCTTCTTTTTTTTCCTTTTTCCTCTCATTCTTTTTCTTCTTATTTCCTTTCCTATCTAGATATATAAAACTTTTCTAAAAATGTAACTTTTGCATATATAAAACTTTTCACTCTACATTTTCGTACATATGAAAAAAATAAAGTTTATATACAAAAGTGCACAATTTTTATGAACAAATTACAACATCTAAATTAACTAGACATCTAAATAAATATAAGTACACATCCGAAATTTTCCTAATCTTAAAACTAAACTAAAATAATCTAAAAAACATGTAAAAACATCTAAGAATAGCATCTAAAAACATCTACAAATATAATAGCACCGCGCAGGGGCGGATCCAGGGGCATGATGGAGGGGCCGGCGCCGGCGGGGCAGGGTAGGGGCACGGGACATGGTAGGGGCGCAGGGGCGTGGGACAGGGGAGGGCGCGGGAGCAGGCTGGTGCTCACAGGGGGTGGTGCGTCGGGGCCGGCAGGGGCGCGAGGGTCGACGTCGTCGTCGGGGCAGATGGCTTCAGCTATGGCGGCGGCGACGTTGAGCAGCCTGACGGCGTCGGTGGCGGCGGCGACGGCGACGTTGAGCAGCCTGCCTGGTCGGTGGCGGCGACGGTAAGGTGGAGCAGGGGCGTCGGGGGAGAAGAAGTGATGGATTTCATCAAAACTGCTAAGTGTTTTCTTATATACCCAGGGCATTGGTACCGGTTTGTGGCAAACCGGTACCAATGCCACCTTTAGTCCTGGTTGGTGCCACCAACCGGGACCAAAGGTCTCTTTTCAGGAGCGGAGGCCTTTGGTCCTGGTTGGTGGCACCAACCGGTACCAAAGGGGGGCATTCATATCGGTTGGTGGCCTTTGGTCCCGGTTGGTGGCACCAACCGGTACCAAAGGGGGGCATTCGTACCGATTGGTGCACCAAAGGGGCATTGGTACCGGTTGGCGGCACCAACCGGTACGAATGCCCCCTTTGGTACCGGTTGGTGCCACCAACCGGGACCAAAGGCCTCGTGCTCCCCGTGGCCAAAACTTTAGTCCCACCTCACTAGTTGAGAGGGGCGCAGAGTGGTTTATAAGCCCCACTGCCGCACCCCTCTCAAGCTCCTCTCGATTGCAGGCTTATAGGCCTAATTGTCACTTCTATGCCTGATGGGCCAATTGGGCCTTCTGCGAGCCTGAATCCTGGCCCATGGTAGGGTTTCTAGTCGTATTCATGCCATGGTGGCCCAGTAGTTGGCACTTTTTTATTTTTTTGTTGTTTTATTTATTTTATTTTGTTTCTACTTACAACAAAAAAACTTACTGTTGCTATTTTTATTTATTTTATGAAAGTTTATTTATTTTATGAAAGTTTATTTATTTTACTTTTATAAAGTTTATTTTGTTTCTATTTCTTTATTTTATAAAAGTTTATTTTATTTTATTTTATTTCTACTTATTTATTATATTAAATTTTAATTTGTTTTATTTTGTTTCTACTTATTTATTTTATTAAATTTTATTTTATTTTATTTTGTTTCTACTTATTTATTTTATTGAATTTTAATTTATCTAATTTTGTTTCTACTTTTTATTAAAGTTTATCTTGTTTCTTTTTGCTTTTCATGTTTTGAATAGAAAATACTTTGATAATTTCAGTGGCATGAATTTTATATAATTTTAGTTTAAAAAATACTAGAGGTTTATAAAAGCTTTTTAGTTCATTCCTTTTGCTATTAGAGTTTTATAAAAGTTTTTTAGTTAATTTTATTTTTGGATGGTATCATCATTTCATCCACATAGCATGTGCAAGAAATTAGAGAGGGTTACGGCAAAAACTGGATGCAATTCGTGTACAAAACGGACAATCCCTTTCGAAGTATGAGGGTTTCATACGAGAGCTCGTTTGTTACAAAGGGATTACTTTTTTTTGAACTTATTTGAACTCCAGTGTTTTTCTTTGTTCAAAATGCACCATTGAAAGCCACATCATGAATTTTCAACCCTTTTTGACTTCATTTGTTATTTTTCATGCATTTACTGATTATTTTGAGCTATAAGACCCTGAAATTGAAAAGCATTTCAAATGAACTCTGAAAAGGTTGAAAGTTGGCATGGTATCATCATTTCATCCACATAGCATGTGCTAGAAACTAGAGAGGGTTACGGCAAAAACTGGATGCACTTCGTGTACAAAACGTACAATCTCTTTCGAAGTATGTGGGTTTCATACGGAAACTCGTCTGTTATAAAGGGATTTTTTTTGAACATATTTGAACTCCAGAGTTTTTCTATGTTCAAAATGCACCATTCAAAGCCACGTCATCAATTTTTAACCCTTTTTGACTTCATTTGTTATTTTTCATGCATTTACTGATTATTTTGAGCTATAAGACCCTGAAATTGAAAAGCATTTCAAATGAACTCTAAAAAGGTTGAAAGCTGGCATGGTATTATCATTTCATCCACATAGCATGTGCAAGAAATTAGAGAGGGTTACGGCAAAAACTGGATGCACTTCGTGTACAAAACGTACAATCTCTTCCGAAGTATGAGGGTTTCATACGGAAACTCGTCTGTTACAAAGGGATTTTTTTAAGTTATTTGAACTCCAGAGTTTTTCTATGTTCAAAATGCACCATTAAAAGCCACGTCATCAATTTTCAACCCTTTCCGACTTCATTTGTTATTTTTCATGCATTTACTGATTATTTTGAGCTATAAGACCCTGAAATTGAAAAGCATTTCAAATGAACTCTGAAAAGGTTGAAAGCTGGCATGGTATTATCATTTCATCCACATAGCATGTGCAAGAAATTAGAGAGGGTTACGGCAAAAACTGGATGCACTTCGTGTACAAAACGTACAATCTCTTTCGAAGTATGTGGGTTTCATACAGAAACTCGTGTGTTACAAAGGGATTTAATTTTTTTGAACTTATTTGAACTCCAGAGTTTTTCTATGTTCAAAATGCACCATTCAAAGCGACATCATCAATTTTCAACCCTTTCTGACTTCATTTGTTATTTTTCATGCATTACTGATTACTTTGAGCTATAAGACCCTGAAATTGAAAAGCATTTCAAATGAACTCTAAAAAGGTTGAATGTTGGCATGGTATCATAATTTCATCCACATAGCATGTGCAAGAAAGTAGAGAGGGTTACGGCAAAAACTGGATGCACTTCATGTACAAAACGGACAATCTCTTTCGAAGTATGAGGGTTTCTTTTGGAAACTCGTCTGTTACAAAGGGATTTCATTTTTTTGAACTTATTTGAACTCCAGAGTTTTTCTGTGTTCAAAATGCACCATTCAAAGCCACATCATCAAAATTCAACCCTTTCTGACTTCATTTGTTATTTTGCATGCATTTACTGATTTTTTTGAACTATAAGACCCTGAAATTGAAAAGCATTTCAAATGAACTCTGAAAAGGTTGAAAGTTGGCATGGTATCATCATTTCATCCACATAGCATGTGCAAGAAAGTAGAGAGGGTTACGGCAAAAACTGGATGCACTTCGTGTACAAAATGGACAATCTCTTTCGAAGTTACAAAGGGATTTCATTTTTTAAACTTATTTGAACTCCAGAGTTTTTCTGTGTTCAAAATGTACTACTAGGAAAATTCTTGTAGATAGAAGTTTACCGGTAGCGCCTGTTTATGACCCCATGCTACTAGTATTTAGGAGTAGCGCTGGGCAGAAAACACGTTACTACTGATATATAACAACAGCGTTTGTTTGCTTGGGCCACGCTACTGTTACATGGGCCACATGGAAAAAGAAGTAGCCCACTTAGCTGTAGCGTTTGTTTTGAATGGGCTCTACATCTAGTGGGCTTAGCAGTAGCGCCGGCCTCTAAACAGCGCTACTACTAGAGCAAAAGAAAACCGGCCCGAGCGCCCCCGCACCCCCTCACACTCTCACAATCGATCCCCTCCGCTCGACGCCGTCGCCACAGTTAGGGTTCGTCCCCGGCCGCCTCACCCCCATCGACGGTGTCGTGCGCCGCCACCACGCGCGGTCGCCTCTCGCCTACTCCGATGCTCCAGCCCTGTAAGTCCCCCTCGATCTCCTCCTCCCTGCGCACGCCACACTAGCTAGGCTCCAATTAATTTGCCGCGGCGGTTCACCATGTTTTGGGATTTAGGGATTGCACAGTGGCTCCATGCTTCGATGTGACATGCTCCTCGCGTGATTGGGGAGAGAGTAGAGAGAGGGGTTAGGTGAGAAGTAGAGGCTTTTTATTGCTCACCGAAACTTAGGAGAGAGTAGAGAGAAGTAGCTAGAGAAGTAGAGGCTTTTAGCCCATATAATTGAAACTTGGGTTTCAATTCTTGGCTGCTGCCCCTGGAGGAGTGGTGGCGGCGTCGGTGCCTAGTGTTCTAGGGTTTAGAGAGGGGGAGTCCATGTCGTGACTATTGTTTCCGACATTTAGGATCATTGATGTAGTACTTGTAACTACTTGTCATTCCTTCACTGGAACAACCATAGTGCTCGACCGTAGAATCGTGAGCATTTTTTTAGCTCTGATATGAAAGCAACGGTTGAGGGTTTCAATTCTTGGCTACTGCCACTAGCTTCTTTGTTGATGCACATAAAGATATGACCAAGAAGCCCTCACTGTTATGTGGTTTCATGGAAAAATCAATGCTTGATTCGATACTCTCTTTCAGGTTGAAGAGAGTATCTATATGTGGTGATGCTCAAATTGCTAAGTTCTTATGATGCCGTTAGTGAGCGCATTTTTGGTAAATTTCAGAAAAAGAAAACACAGATAGACAGAGAGTTGTATCTGATCGAAAAGGGGGGTGTTTTCCTTTTATAGTTTTAATTATTGTGCATCTGATGGCAAAGGTGGAAATGATGTTTACTTATTGTGTTCTGGAAGATTCTAAGCTGGTTCAACTTTTGGATGTGGGAATAGATAAAGTGTTCCCCTGGACTGAACTTTATGTTTACTTTTTAGTTGTTATTTTGCTTGCCATGTGAACTCTAGCTATGAAAACTTTATGTTTACCTTTTGGATCGTTAATCCTTTAATCATATTGCTTTAGGGAAATGGCGCGACCACCACCACCACCACCACATCGACGGTGCAAGTCAAGGTGCGCCAGCAGCCTTGCAACTGGCACGCTGTTTGGCATCTACTTCGAGTCTAGTTTTCTTCATGCGGCTATAATAAATTATATGAAACTAGTAACTACTATTTTGTTTTTAGTGTTATTGGCATTAATGCATCGTGTATATATCATTTTTGTTTTTGTACATAGATCATCCCATGCAATGTGAGGTCAGAATTCAACAATCTGACTGGAGACTCTGTGACCTTTGAGGCTCCTAGGGCCCCCTACACTATGGAGATCGAGAAAGGACAAAAGATGACGCGGGTGGGAGGAGATGGATGGGTCCGTTTCATCGACCACATGCGTATCACCGGTGGTGAGTTGATTAGGTTCTCCTTCAGAGCTGAAAGACCCAAGCTGGCTGTGATTTATGTTAACAAAGCAGAAGATTATGAGGATGATGAGGATGATGACGACCCACATGGTGATGCCATCGTAGCTCAAAGAATGAAGTTGAGTGAGGAGGAGGTGTGCAACCTATGGGACATCATTCCGCCACGTGCTGACTTCGTCGGGGTGCCATTCGTGACCTGCCTGACAAGTACCATGGTTGATCGGCATATCATGGTATGTTGCATTTACTTTAGTTTTTAGAGTAATTTGATGATATGCTTTATTGTTATACTTAGTTTAGAGTCCGATGATATATATGCTTAGTGAATCTTATATGCTTTATTGTTATACTTAGTGTAGAGTCCGATGATATATATGCTTAGTGAATCTTATATGCTTAGTTAATCTTATATGCTTTATTGTTATACTTAGTGTAGAGTCCAATGATATATATGCTTAGTGAATCTTACATGCTTAGTGAATCTTATGTGCTTAGTTAATATTATATGCTTTATTGTTATACTTAGTGTAGAATGTGTGAGGCTACTTATTAATTGATATGTTTTTCTTATTCAGAAATTGCCAAAGAGCCTATCTGAGAGTTGTGGTATCAAGCCTGATGAAGAAGGCTCTGCTGGAATACGCCTTACCGCAAGGGGCTCTGTGACCACTTGTGCATATGGCGTGGACACAGACGGTCGCACACACTTCAAATCAGTTGGGTGGAAGAGCTTCCTCGTCGGCAAGAATCTTCATGTTGGACAGGCAATCCTAATTACTATCAGGAACACCCACCGCCCAGGCTTGAGGATGATTGTCGTCATCGATATCATCTAGAACTTCATATGCATGCGTGTGGCTGTTGAACCATATATATGCTAGTATGACTACCTAGTAGACTTATCAACTATGATCTATCCATTCATTGTTGACTACTATATGAGTTTGTGAGATTGTGTGGTTATATTAAATGTGGTACTGTCGTTAATGTTTGTGGGATGGTTCTATGAACTTAGTTTATTTGCACTGGACTTGTCTTGATTTCCATGAATATTGCACCTGACTACTTTTTTTAATTTCTATTTGCCTAGTTGTAGCGTGGGGAGAAAATAAGGCGCTACTACTACGTGATGATAGTAGTAGCGTTGGTCGAGAAATCGGCGCTACTAATGAGTATTTTAGCTACAGCGCTTGTTTAGAAATGCGCTACTGTTAAATAATAGCTGTAGCGCCCTAGCAGTAGCATGGGTGCCCGCACTACTGGTATGTAAAAAACCAGCGCCACTAGTAAGCTTTTCTCTAGTAGTGATGCACCATTCAAAACCACATCATCAATTTAGTACATATAGCTCTCATGAATAGATAAGTGACCAAATTAATAGAAGTTCATCATCACATTAAAAACAAAGTACATATATAGTTCTCATTGCACAACATATAGCTCTCCAGAGCATCTAGTTAAACCATACATTGAAACTATGTGAAACCTTTCAATGCAACAACAAATGCGATCATAATCACAACCAAGGTAAAAATTGACCCAAGATCATAATGATACCAAGCCTCGGTATGAATGGCATATTTTCTAATCTTTCTCATCTTCAACCGCATTGCATCCATCTTGATCTTGTGATCATCGATGACATCCGCAACATGCAACTCCAATATCATCTTCTCCTCCTCAATTTTTTTTATTTTTTCCTTCAAGTAATTGTTTTCTTCTTCAACTAAATTTAACCTCTCGACAATAGGGTCGGTTGGAATTTCTGGTTCAACTACCTCCTACATAAATAAAATATATGTCACATTGGTCGGCATAATTGTCAAAAACAATAAATAAAGCAAATAGTTATAAAAAGATAATATATACCACATCCGAATCATAGCCAGGACGAGGGCCGACGAGGGCGGATACCAAAACCATCGCACTATATAATAACAAGCAATAATAAAAGTTAGAAAATTAGGCAAGTATCTATCTAAAGTAAGAATTATTTTCTTTCAGAAAGAAGATAAGAACAAGAGGCTCACCACGGTGGTGCCGGCGACGAGATCGGCGCGGGCGATCGACGGCGGTGAAGACGGGGACGGGACATGACGGACCGCTAAACCTATGCAAATCTCGGGGAAAATGGAGCTTGGAGGTCGAGCTTCGAGAGGAGAAAGCTTAACTAGCGTGGCTCGGGCATTTCATCGAACACCTAATGTGCATAAGAGGTGAGCTAGAGCACCCAAATGCCCTCTCCTTGTCGGACAGAAAAAACAAAGAACTATAGAGTGCTCTGCTGCGGGGACGGGGTATATATAGGCAACTCATTTGTCCCGGTTCGTGGCTAGAACCGGGACTAAAGCTCCCCCTTCTGTCCCGGTTCTTGCCACGAACCGGGACCAATGTATGAGGGCCAGGAGCGAGGCCCATTGGTCCCGGTTCGTGCCTAGAACCGGGACAAATGGGTCCATGCGAACCGGGACCAATGCCCACGAGGCCACGGCCGGCCCCCTGGGCTAAAGAACCGGTACGAATGCCCTCATGTGTCCCGGTTCGTGACTGAACCGGGGCTAATGGGCTTGCCCTGCCCGAACCAAAGCGCTATTTTCTACTAGTGATTGTAACACCTTATTAGCTTACCAAATCTGAGTGCCTATTCAATTGGCTGCAAAACTCTATTTCTTCCATACGCAATTATGTTAGTGAACAAATGACAAGTAAAACACCGTAATTGGGTACAAATGCTCACAATATTAGCGGCACGATGTACATATTATAGGATGTTACGATGCATAAACAATTACCTTTTTTGTGAAACAAATAGTTACCTCTTTTTTGAGTCAAAACAAACACTTGCCTGGCCCATTTTAGTTGTTTGAGGCTTTGAGCTACTGTTCAAAAAAACATAAGCCAGTGCAGCCTGGCCCATTTTATAACTCGCTTAAAACCCTAGCCAAACAAAACCCCTCTTTTGCAGCGCCTCTTCATGTTTCCCCCATTTCTTCCCAAACCGGCGGCACCTGCTCCGCCGCGGGCGCGTCCGCGCCCTGCGGGCACCCACAGCGAGCGCCTCCGGACGTCTCGGCTCCCAGATCGCCGCCGACGGCCAACCCCGACTGCTTACTTCACGTCGATTGCCCCAGGTTTTTCTTCTAACCTTCATCCCATTGTTGCATTTTCTTCCTACCCTTTTCCCGCTAACTTTTTGGGCGTAAATTCCTCCTTCCGCAATTATATCAGGCGGTACCCTAGGTGTCTACGGTGTTTTTTCTTGTATTGATCAGAAATACTGAAATTGTTGAGTGGAAAATTGGCGTCTTGGAAACTAACGGGATACGAATTGTTTCGAAAATAATAAAATAAAATCATCACTTTTCCTTTGATTTGGAACAACCTAATTTTGTGTTGGCCTCTCAATATATTGGAACAACCTAATTTTGTGTTGGCATTCTTCTTGTTGAACAAACATTGAACTGATGTATATATTGAGAAATATGTTTCTGTGCAGCGGGCAGAGCCATGTCAACACAAGAAAGCGAGGCTGACTATGAGGTTCTCCTTGGTGATGAGGTGGAGGAGGTTGAAGAGGATGATGAGTGGGGAGAGGAGGAGGAATGTGAGTCAAGTGGGTCTGAACCAATTCGAAAGCGTCAGAAAGCATCTGACATTTGGGAAGGCTTCATAATTCTTAAGCGCACAAGCACTGGGGAATCAGCTAGATGTTCTACTTGTGGCAAAACAAGCATGACTTCTCTCTTGACATTCGCACGTTTAGTTGAAAAGCCCCAGGTTGTTCCTGATTATGCTGCTGCTAGAAGATCATTAGCCATGTTTATTATCACCAGTGGGCTGTCATTATCAATTGTTGAAGAACCCAGTCTTCAGACGTTTATTAGAGTTGTTAACCCGCTATCTGAAAATATAAACTCTTGACGCCGGTCCGTTTTAGATAGAGTGTCATGGTTCTTTATGGAAGGGAAAAGGATTCTTTGAAATTTATCTTGTCTGAAGCACCTGGGAGAATCAGTTTCGCTGTTGATCGCTGGAAGGGCAAAAAACCCGGAGAAAACTACAATGATGATATCTATATGTGCATCGTGGCTTGCTTTATTGATGTTGATTGGAATTTGCAGAGAAGAGTAGTGGCTTTCAAACACTTGGCTTTTCCTGATGATGTTGTGTCTGTCGCTGATACTGTAGCATCCTGTTTTGCTGAATTTGAGGTTGATCAGAAGCTAATGTGCATAACTCTGGGTAATGCATTAGATGATGCTTCTATGGATAATTCAGTTAAGACGATTGTGCTAGATAAGGACAATTGTTGTGTGATGGTGCATTATGTCAAATGCATTGTTGCACGAAAATCATGAATTCAGTTGTCCAAGCTGGTCTAGAGCTGATTGATGATGTTATCGACAAGATTCATCATGGAATTCACTATATCACTTACTCTAAAAAGAGAGAGGATGAGTTTTATCAGGGTGCTAAAGAAATTTGTCATCTTTATGTTGCAATGAAGTTCCATGCTGATCTGGTTATTACTTGGGACTCAACTTACAAAATGCTTTGCTGTGCGCTATATTACAAGGATGCTCTGAAGCATTTTGCATCAAAACATCAGACCTTCTTATCTAATTTCCATCTTTGTGATGAAGAATGGAACAGGGTGGCAACAAAGGAAAAGTTCATAAAGCCACTCTATGACATCACATGCACTTTCTTAACCACAAAGCACAAATCTGCTAGTTTATACTTTCTTGGACTATACAAGGTTTACCGATTGCTTGGAGTGACAAAAGGGCAAGATAACTTCATGGCTAGTATGGTCAAAGACATGACGGCTAAGTTCAACAAGTATTGGTCAGAGTACAACCTCGTTTTGGCTTGTGCGGCTGTTCTTGATCCTCGTTACAAGATCAATCTAGTCAGCTTTTGTTTTAAGAAGATCTATGGTGATGTTGGTGCTAGCCAGTATAGTGACAGAGTTGTCGCATTGCTCCACAGACTGTTCGATGAATATGAAAAGTCGTCGTCTTCTTGTTCAGCCGCAGTTGGGAGTGGTGTTACTGAATACCAAATCAAGGATGATCTGTTTTATGGTTATGCACTGCCAGAACATAAATCGGAACTGGATTGGTATCTGGAATCACCAGCTATGCATCCGTAAGTGCATCTAGTGCCCCTTAGTGATTTTGGTGTAATGAAGAGTTATAGGTTAAGGGACTAATGTGTTTTTGAGTGTACACAGGTCTATAAGTCTATGAGGAGTTTGATATTTACAGAGAAAGTCGACCCCTAAAAATGAAGTTCTTCGACTGAAGACTTTGAATTTCTGAAGACTTTCTCAAGACTTTGAAAGGGAAGAAATTGGTGTGACCTTGAAGACTTGGTATTCATTTGAGGAACATGAAGCGTGAAGACTTTTGTTTTTGTAGTTTCATTTTCTCTTTCTTGAGTCTTAGGAAACACCGTACTGTTAAAGGGGGTCGAGGAAATACTAAGGAAAAATTTCCATGTGATGCTCAACTCAAAATCCTACACCTATCAATCCCTTCGAGTGAAGCCATTGGAAATCTCATACAGTGCAGTCATATTCTTCAGTGACAGAGACGGAGTTCTTCTGTTCTCTAAGGAATTTGTTCTGGCTGAGGAGTTAGGAATTCGCCAGTGTGGATTGCCTACATAGTGAGGAACATGATAGCCTTGAGGATTTTTCTACTCAAAATTCCGACCGTTGCTGTGCTATGCGCCAGCTGTCCCAAAATATCTACCCACCTAATGGTCATATCATTGAAGGGCATTTATGTCTTATCATGTTGGACTGCTCCCTAGGCTATAAATAGTCGCCCCCTACAACCACTAGCTGGTTGGCTGCTCTAAGAGAAACTGACACTTGTCATTTGAGAGCATCCCATCCTCCGAGGACTTTGAGCGAAAATCATCAAGTGAGGAAAAGCCAAACCTAAACACCTACAAACCCCCAGTGATTGAGCATCACTGAAGAGATTGATCATGCGTGGATCCGACGCTTGTTACCTTTGAAGAATGTGCTTCTTCCAGACGGTTAGGCGTCAAGGTCTGGAGCATCCAAGAGGAATTGTGGATCGTCGAGTTACCAAGTTTGTGAAGGTTTGGAAGTCACCTGAAGAGTTACCATGAGTGATTGGGCGAGGTCTGTGTGACCTTAGCTCAAGGGGAATACGGGAGGACTGAGTGTCATGAGCTGCGTGTTCAGGACTGGGTGTCCAGGACTGTGTGTCCCTAGGTTTAAATACCTAGCCGCCCTAACCACACGTACAACTGTCACAGCAGTTGGAACTGGTCTACCAAATCGTTGTCTTCACCAAGCTACCTGGTTCTATTTCCTCAACTGTTTCATTTCCTCATAACTGTGTTGAGTGCTTGTTCGTATTTGTGTTTGAAGACTTTGACTGAAGACTTTCTCAATTTCCTCAATTCAATTTCTTCAGTCGGTTTGTCTTCATCTTGTGTTATCCTGTTATTATGCTTTCTGTACTCTGTGACTGTCTTCATTTCATCATGATGACTATGCTTGTGTTCTGTTATGTTTACTTTTGAGTACTTATTCCACTGCTAGTAGTTCTTCGCTAAGGAATTTCCTCACCTGCAAATTCCTCAGTGAAGAATTCATAAAAATTGCCTATTCACCCCCCCTCTAGTCGATATAACGCACTATCAATTGGTATCAGAGCAAGGTACTCCCTTGTTCTGTGTGATTTTGGTTTAACCGCCTGGAGTTTTAGTTATGTCAACTGCAGGTATGATCAAGGTCTCTGCTGGGTGTCCTACCTTCGATGGGATGGACTACCCCTACTGGAGGAATAAGATGTGAATGCATCATGAGGCAATTGTTATCGATCTCTGGTATGTTGTGGAAAATGGTGTTCCCTTAGTCACACCTTCTCTAAATGCTGCTGATGTGAAGAGATTCAAGCAACTCGATTCTCAAGTGAATAATATCATATGTGGCCATCTGAGCAAAAGGTAGTATGGAAGAGTGAGTTCTTTGGAAACTGCTAAGCTTATTTGGGATAGGCTGTCCAAGGTGAATGAAGGAGTCTCAACACAGCGTGACTCTCGAGTTGATGTTCTTCGCAATCTCTTCAACCACTTCAAAAGACTCGACAATGAAAATGTTCAACAAACCTTCGATCGCCTCACTAACATCTCAAATGAGCTTCAAGCACTTGGTGCCACTGACATCACCGACCATGAGGTGGTGAAGAAATTGCTGAGATCGCTTGATTCCTAATTTGATACTCTGGCATTGATGATACAAGAACGTGCTGATTACAAGTCACTTGATCCCACTAATATCCTCGAGAGGCTAAATACTCATGAGTTCCAGCTTGCTGAAAAGAGAGATCTCTATGGTTCGAGCTATGGCAGATCACGTGCACTGAAGGCCAAGGCAGTATCTGAGTCCGAAGATGAAGACTCTGGTAGCAGCCTTGGTGATCCTGAAGAACTAAGCCATGATCTAGCACTGCTCGTGAAGAAATTCCAGAAGTTCTCAAGACGTGGTCGCTTTGGAAGACCCTCAAGGAGCAATGATTCCTCATCTAGTGACTACAAGAAGAGGCTTTGTCACAAATGCAAGAAACCTGGACATTACATTCAAGATTTTCCTCAGTGGGAAAAGGAATCAAAGAAGAAGAAATACAAGGATTACAGTTCTGATGATGCGAAGAAAAAGAAGAAATCCTCAAAATCTTCATCATCAAAATCCTCAAAGTCTTCATCTCACAATAAGAGCAGCTCCAAGAAGGCTCGGGCATTCATTGGCAAGGAAATGGACTCTGAGGCTGAATCTGAAGAAAATGAGGAATAGGAGGCATCTGAGGAGTCCGAATCTGGTGTGGCAAGCCTAGCCCTCACTACTGCATTCGTCAGCAAGTCTATCTTCAACACTGAAGAAAATGACCTCACCAACAAGGCTGATGAAGGCAATGATGACTATGCTCCCACCTATTGCTTCATGGCAAAGGGTGCCAAGGTACTCAAATATACCTCCTCTGAATCAAGTGAGAAGGAATCTGATGAAAACCTCAAGCCCAGCTATTCTAAACTTGCTAAGATTGCTGTAAAACAACAAAGGGCTTCTGAAAAGGTTCAAAACATGCTAGACAAAAGTGATGATATGTTGGGTGAAGAAATGGATCGCACTAAAACCTTGACTAAAAATCTTCAGAGACTTCAGACTAGGTTTGACAACCTTCAAGGTCATCATAACACTCTCTTATCTGATCATGAGATGCTTTCTTCTGAATTTCTTCAAAGAAAGCAATATCTTGAAAAGCTAAGAGTGAGTTATGAAGCGTGTTTCATCACTTGCTCAACAGATCAGCACTTCTCAGGAAGATTTGTTCCTCCTTGTTTGAAATGCATTGAATGTGAATCTGCTAATTCTTCACCTGAATGTTCAAATGCTTCTAATGCTACAAATTCTTCACCTGCCTCTGCTATCACTAATTCCTCATCTGACGAAACTGCAAGTATCACTGACGATGCAGGGCTGAAAGAATTGTACATGACAGGCATGTACAAAAGCCTCAAAGGGCATTAGACTCTTTGTGATGTGCTTAAAAAGCAGATCCTCAACAGGAACCCTAGGAAAGTGGGTATTGCCTTTGAGAGGAAACTCAATGCTGATGGTACATATTGGAAGTCTGAGCAGTACCCCAAAACCTCATGGGTTGCTCCAAGGGGACCTCCAGTTGATCCATCTAACTTATCTGGATTTGCACGTGAATATCCTTGTTCTGATGATGAGTCATTTGACTCCAACTATAAACTGTTCAAAAATCAGAATGGTGAAGTATTTGCTAGATATGTTGGCACTAACTGCAGGAACAGTTCCCCTATGAAGAAAATCTGGGTTCCCATAAGGTGCCTTGAAAGTCTTCAGGTGAATGTCCTCAGGACACCACCTGTGAAGAATAGGAACCCCAGATCAAATTCTTCATATGGACCAAATTCCTCAAAAGGATCAAAGTCCTCACATGAATATCATCGTGCTAACAACTCTGTTTCACAGGGAAGAGCTAAGGGCTATGAATATGAGCATTATTCTTCTAATCATCATGTTCATAAGTCCTCGAAGAATTTCTATGCTTATCCTAACTCCTCTTATGTGAAATAAAATGGACTGGCTTCTATGCCACCTTTCTCGTATGGAGCTCGCAGAGTGATGAACTCTTTGCCACCCCTTCAGATGTGGATGGTGAAGAAAAAGAACTAATCTCTTCTGCAGGGTCAGGTCTCCAGACATACGTAATCGTCTGAAGAATTTGCTGGAGACCTGAGTGTGCCTGATAGGACGCAGGCTAACCATGAAGAAATGAACTTTCATTTCTCACGTCCTCATACTGCTTTATCTGTTCTATTGCTTGATGAAATTGATCTGATGAATTGATGTCATATTCTTCACTTATGAAGTATATGAGTTCGTAAGCTGCACTAATTCATCAACAGAGTATATCTTCACAATCTTCAAGAAGACTGCCTATGAACTCCTCACTGATAAGAAACCTAATGTAAGTCTTCTGTGCTAAATGTTGGATTAGAGATCCTCATCACAACTCAAAATTTGCACCGAAAGCACATGAAGGTTTTATGCTTGTTTACGGAAAGGACTCGCACACCTGCAGAGTCTTCAACAACGTTCTTCACAAGGTTGTTGAAACTGTAGATGTGCGGTTCGATGAAACTAATGGCTCGCAAAGAGAGCACCTACCTACTGTGATAGACGAAACAACACCTGAGGAAACTATCAAGTTCAAGGCTACTGAGGATGTCATTCCAACTAAAGAATCTGCTAAAGAATTCATTCGTGAACATGAAGAACGTCGAGCTAATGCACCTGAAGAAAATACTGAAGAAAATGGTGCTGAAGAAAATGTTGATCAAATTCATTAACGACAACCAGCTCATCCTCGCATTGCAAAAGAAGTGCAAGTTGAAAAGATCATCAATGACATTAAAGCGCCAGGTCCTCTCACACGCTCAAAAGCTTCCCATTATTCTAACTATTGTGGGCACTATGCTTTTGTCTCTATCACAGAGCCCACCAAGGTAGATGAAGCATTTCTGGAGCCTGAGTAGATTCAGGCCATGCAAGAAGAATTACATCAGTTCGAGCTTAACAACGTCTTGGAACTAATCAAACGTCCAGATCCTCACAAGCACAATATCATTGGCACAAAGTGGATCTATCGCGACAAGCAAGATGAAAATGGCCTTGTGGTAAGGAATAAGGCACAACTTGTAGCTCAAGGCTACACACAGGTTGAAGGAATTGATTTCGATGAAACTTTTGCACCTGTTGCTAGACTTGAGTCTATTCGCATATTACTTGCTTATGCTAACCATCATGATATCACTTTATATCAAATGGATGTGAAAAGTGCATTCCTCAATGGTAAGCTTGAGGAAGAAGTATATGTTGCTCAACCCCCAGGTTTTGAAGATCCAAAGCATCCTGACAAAGTCTTCAGACTCAATAAGGCCCTCTATGGCCTCAAGCAGGCCCCACGTGCGTGGTATGATACTTTAAAGGAATTCCTTATGAAGAAAGGCTTCAAACCCGATTCACTCGACCCTACTCTTTTCACTAAATCTTATGATGGTGAATTGTTTGTGTGCCAAATATATGTTGATGATATTATCTTTGGCTATACTGACCAACGTTATAGTGATGAATTTGCCTATATGATGAGTGAAGAATATCAAATGTCTATGATGGGAGAATTGAAATTCTTCTTAGGTCTTCAAATTCGTCAACAATGCAATGGCATATTCATATCTCAGGAGAAATACCTCAAGGATGTACTGAGGAAATTCGGCATGCAAGATTGCAAAGGTGTCAAAATTCCTATGCCCACAAATGGCCATCTATGCACTGATGAAAATGGTATTGACTTTGATCATAAGGTATACTGCTCCATGATTGGTTCTTTATTGTACTTATGTGCATCTAGGCCAGATATAATGCTTAGTGTTTGCATGTGTGCCCGATTTCAAGCTACACCGAAGGGATCACACCATAAGGATGTAAAGCATATTCTTCGATATCTAGCTCACACACCAACACTTGGATTATGGTACCCCAAGGGCTCGGCTTTTGATCTCATTGGATATTCTGACTCTGACTATGCTGGTGATCGTGTGGACCGCAAGTCAACATCTGGTACATGTCATTTCCTCAGACGATCTTTGGTCTGTTGGTCGTTGAAGAAACAAAACTGCGTATCACTATCTACTACTGAAGCTGAGTACACTACCGCTGGTTCTTGCTGTGCTCAATTGCTATGGATGAAGCAAACTCTCAAGGACTACGGCGTCAACATGAAGAATGTGCCTCTCTTCTGCGACAATGAGAGTGCCAACGAGATTGCTTACAACCCAGTTCAGCACTCGGAGACAAAGCACATTCAGATTCGTCATCATTTTCTTCATGATCATGTGTTGAAGGGTGACATTTCTATTGAGCATGTGAAGACTGAAAAACAGCTAGCCAATATCTTCACAAAGCCCTTGGATGAGAAGAGATTTAGCAAGTTGCGGTGTGAGCTAAATATCCTAGAATCTTTGAATGTTCTCTGAAAAGGACACTCATCCTAACACTTATGCAAAATTGATGACTTAGGTATGTAACACATGAAGAAACGTTTTTCTTCAATCAATGAAGAATAACACTCTAAGTGTGAAGAAATTAATGAAGAATGTTATTCTCAGAACTCTACGACAATTGTACGTGGTGTCTGAAATCATCATTCTTATCACTACAAAAAAAGACACATCCGTGACATTTTGGGCCGAACGAATTTTTTTCTGTCATACATATGACACTTCTATGACGATAATTGTGACAAAACCCGGTATCATCATAGATGTGGTGGGATCCTACTTCTATGACAAAAAATCATGACAGAAAATGGGCTTTTCGTCCCGGGCGGGCCGGAGACGCAGCTGCATGACATTCTTTGGGCCGTCCATGACAGAAAAAACCATGGTAGAAGCGAGGCCGAGGAAAATTTTCGGGGAGTTCCCGGTTACGGTGGGAGGTCGGGGGCCGAGCGATGCATGTTTCTCTCGTACACGTACGCGCATGTGTGCGAGGCGTTGGCTCTAACTGAACCCGAGCGAGGCGTTGGGCTCTAACTCAACCCGAGCGATTCGCTGCAGGCTACACGTTACTGAACCCGAGCGATCGATCGATGGCTGTTAACTGAACCCGATCGAGCGATTCCTTCGCTACTGCTGCTGATTGAAGCCGATCGATTGGATGAACAGTGAGTGTTGCGGGGGGGGGGGGTGGTTGAACAGTGACCGGTGGCGTTGCCTCTGGATGAACAAGACCCCGTGGTGTGGTGGAGGGCTAGATGAACAGTAGACGGTATAGGGGTGCCCGTGGAGGGGTGGTTGAACATGACCCCGTGGTGTGGAGGGCTGGATGAACAGTAGACGGTGGAGGGGTAGTTGAATAGTAGCCGGTGGTGTAGCGCACGGTGGAGGCTGGATGAACAGGAGCCCGTGGAGGCTGGAGGAGGTCGACGGTGGAGATGAACAGTATCCCGTGGAGTCCCGTTTTGCGGTATGCCACACCCCTCCCGATGAACAGGACCCCCGTTTCGAACGTAGGAGGTCTGTTTCGTCCGTTTTGCGGTACGCCACACCCCTCGCGATCAACAGGACCCCCGTTTCAACCATAGGAGGTCCGTTTCCTCCGTTTTGCAGTACGCCACACCCCTCCCGATCAACAGGACCCCCGTTTCGACCGTAGGAGGTCCATTTCCTCCGTTTTGCAGTACGCCAGGCCTCGTTTCCATCGCCTGTTCCGTCCAAGCCCTCCCGATGAACAAGACCACGCATTCCGTTCTGACCCAGCTGGTTGGCTCCCACGCGTTCCGTTGCCTCCCGATAAACACGATGCATTCTGTTGCCTCCCGATGAACATGACGCTTTCCGTTGCCTCCCCATGAACACAACGCATTCCGTTGCCTCCCCATGGACACGACGCATTCCGTTGCCTCCCCATGAACACGATGACGATGTTGTTTCTCCGTTCCGAACCAGCCATGTACACGAGCCCTGGCCGTACGTATGAGCGAATAGGCATTCGAGACCCTGCCCGTATGTACACATACGTGGCCGTATTTTCTTTCTTGCACCCTGGCCGCTGTACGTACGTGTACATGCTACGTGCGCGCCTCTACATCGACCAGTATGTACGTACATGTTCGCGACCAGAATGACAATGCTACGTACGCTTCGACCAGGTGGGTCCCGACTGTCAGGCACTTCCTTGCCTACGAAGATGTAGCTGGTGGGTCCCAGCAGTCAGGGGGGCGAATCGTTTTATTTTTGCTCGGACGCACTTCCTTGCGTGCGAAGGTGTAGCTGCTGGGTCCCAGCAGTCAGGGGGGCGAATTGTTTTTTTGCCCGGACGCACTTCCTTGCGTGCGAAGGTGTAGCTGGTGGGTCCCAGCAGTCGTGGGGCGAATCGTTTTTTTCGGACGCAGTTCCTTGCGTGCGAAGATGTAGCTGGTGGGTCCCAGCAGTCAAGGGGCGAATCGTTCTTTTTTCGGACGCACTTCCTTGCGTGCGAGGATGTAGCTCGTGGGTCCCAGCAGTCAGGGGGCGAATCATTTTTTACACGAAATACGGTGGCCCATCCAGTGGGTCCTGATACGTCTCCAACGTATCTATAATTTTTGATTGCTCCATGCTATATTATCTACTGTTTTGGACTATATTGGGCTTTATTTTCCACTTTTATATTATTTTTGGGACTAACCTATTGACCGGAGGCCGAGCCCAGAATTGCTGTTTTTTGCCTATTTCAGTGTTTCGGATAAATAGAATATCAAACGGAGTCCAAACGGAATAAAATCTTCGGAAACGTGATTTTCTCACCGAACGTGATCCAGGAGACTTGGACTCTACTGCAAGGGTACAAAGAGGTGGTCACGAGGGTGGGGGGCGGCCCCCCTAGGGCGCGCCCCCTGCCTCGTGGGCCCCTCGGTGCTCCACCGACGTACTCCTTCCACCTATATATACACATGTACTCCTAAACGATCAGAATAGGAGCCAAAAACCTAATTCCACCGCCGCAACTTACTGTATCCACGAGATCCCATCTTGGGGCCGGTTCCGGAGCTCCACCGGAAGAGGGCCGTCATCACGGAGGGCTTCTACATCATCATAGCCCCTCCGATGAAGTGTGAGTAGTTTACCTCAGACCTTCGGGACCATAGTTAGTAGCTAGATGGCTTCTTCTCTCTCTTTGAATCTCAATAAAAAGTTCTCCCCCTCTCTTGTGGAGATCTATTCGATGTAATCTTCTTTTTACGATGTGTTTGTTGAGACCGATGAATTGTGGGTTTATGCTCAAGTCTATCTATGAATAATATTTGAATCTTCTCTGAATTCTTTTATGCATGATTGGTTATCTTTGCAAGTCTCTTCCAATTATCCGTTTGGTTTGGCCAACTAGATTGGTAGTTCTTGCCATGGGAGAAGTGCTTAGCTTTGGGTTCGATCTTGTGGTGTCCTTACCCAGTGACAGAAGGGGCAGCAAGGCACGTATTGTATCGTTGCCATCAAGGATAACAAGATGGGGTTTATTTCATATTGCATGAATTTATCTCTCTACATCATGTCATCTTGCTTAAGGCGTTAGTCTGTTTTTAACTTAATACTCTAGATGCATGCTAGATAGCGGTCGATGAGTGGAGTAATAGTAGTAGATGCAGAATCGTTTCGGTCTACTTGTCACGGACATGATGCCTATATACATGATCATGCCTAGATATTCTCATAATTATGCTCAATTCTATCAATTGCTCAACAGTAATTTGTTCACCCATCGTAGAATACTTATGCTCTTGAGAGAACCCACTAGTGAAACCTATGGCCCCCGGGTCTATTCTCATCATATCAATCTCCATCACTTTTATATTGTTTTGCTATTTACTTTGCTATTTACTTTTTACTTTGCATCTTTATATCAAAAATACCAAAAAATATTCTATCTATCAGATCTCACTCTCGTAAGTGACCGTGAAGGGCTTGAAAACCCCCAATCGCGTTGGTTGCGAGTAGCTATTGCTTTGTGCAGGTACGAGGGACTTGAGCGTGGGCTCCTACTGGATTGGTACCTTGGTTCTCAAAAACTGAGGGAAATACTTACGCTACTCTGCAGCATCATCCCTTCCTCTTCAGGGAAAACCAACGCAAGCTCAAGACGTAGCAAGAAGGATTTCTGGCGCCGTTGCCGGGGAGTCTACGCAAAAAGTAAACATACCAAGTACCCATCAGAATCCCTATCTCTTGCATTACATTATTTGCCATTTGCCTCTCGTTTTCCTCTCCCCCAATTCACCCTTGCCGTTTTATTCACCCTCTCTCTATCCTCTTTCTCTATTTGCCTCTTATGGTCCGTTTGCTTTTTTTTGCTCATATGGTTGGAATAGTCATTTAAGATTTATGGATCCTCATCTTCTTTCTAATCTTTTTAAGAGATCCAGTTATGTTGAACCAATTTCTAGTGAGTTTTGTGCACTAGATTATCTTTATGATGTTTTGCTTGAAATTCGTGAATCTGAAAATTGCGATGAAGTATGTTATGAAGTGATTCACGATAGATCTTTGAATAAAAAACATGATTGCAATGATGTTATTATAAATTCTATTAATGACAATTGTGCTAATAATACGCAAAACCCTAAGCTTGGGGATGCTAGTTTTGTTATGTCCTCTACTTGTTGCAATGATCATGATTGGGGTGATTCTTCTTTTGATCTTGAAAATTTATTTAAACCCCATGATGAATATGAGATTTGTTATAATGTTTGCAATAATATTGAAAGTGGGTTTGGAAGAATGTCAACTTTAGATCCCACATATTTAGAGAATGTTCAATCTTATGAAGTTTTTGATAAAAGTGCGTTTGGGAAGGTCATGAGTTTAGTTAATGTTAATCCCACTATTTCGGAAAAGTGCCAACTTTGCATGCATATGGATCATGTTGAGAATATTTTATGTGATAGCTATATTGTTGAATTTGCTTATGATCCTACATGTAATTACTATGAGAGAGGAAAATATGGTTGTAGAAATTTTCATGTTACTAAATTACCTCTTGTTATGTTGAGATTGCTATTCTTTCTTTCCTCTTCCTTGCATATGCTAGTTTTTGCTTGCCTCTATAATTTGTTTGCCTATAAGATGCCTATGCATAGGAAGTATGTTAGACTTAGATGTGTTTGTCACATGCTTTATGATGCTCCTTTTGTGCTTCAATTCTTGTCTTTCATGTAAGCATCATTAAAATTATCAATGCCTAGCTATAAGGCTTTAAAGAAAAGCGCTTGTTGGGAAACAACCCAATATTTTTCCTTGCTGTTATTTAATAAATAAATTATTTAGCCTCTGCTTTGGTTGTGTTTTTTGTGTTTAATTAGTGTTTGTGCCAAGTAGAACCATTGGGAAGACTTGGGGAAAGTGTTGTTGAACTTGCTGTAAAAAAACAGAAACTTTAGCGCTCACGAGAACTGCTGTCATTCTTATTTGAAGAGTGATATTTAGTTAATTCTTTTTCAATATGATTAATAGATAAATTCCTCACGTCCAGAAATTTATTTTAGAATTTTTGTGGTAACAGATCTTGCGCTAGCTACAGATTACTACAGACTGTTCTGTTTTTGACAGATTCTGTTTTTCGTGTGTTGTTTGCTTATTTTGATGAATCTATGGCTAGTAAAATACTTTATAATCCATAGAGAAGTTGGAATACAGTAGATTTAACACCAATATAAATAAAGAATGATTTCATTACAGTACCTTGAAGTGGTCTTTGTTTTCTTTCGCTAACAGAGCTCGCGAGTTTTCTATTTTGAGTTTTGTGTTGTGAAGTTTTCAAGTTTTGGGTAAGAATTTGATGGATTATGGAACAAGTAGTGGCAAGAGCCTAAGCTTGGGGATGCCCATGGCACCCACAAGATAATCCAAGGACACGAAAAAGTCAAAGCTTGGGGATGCCCCGGAACGCATCCCCTCTTTCGTCCACTTCCATCGGTAATTTACTTGGAGCTATATTTTTATTCACCAACATGATATGTGTTTTGCTTGGAGCGTCTTGTATTATTTGTGTCTTTGTTTGTTAGTATGCCACAATCATCCTTGCTGTAAAAACCTTTTGAGAGAGCCATACATGAATTAAAATTTTATAGAATACTCTATGTGCTTCACTTATATCCTTTGAGCTAGATAATTTTGCTCTATGTGCTTTACTTAGATCTTTTAGAGCACGGTGGTGGATTCGTTTGAAAGAAACTATTGATCTCTCATGCTTCACTTAAATTAATTTTAGAGTCTCTTAATATCATGGTAATTTTCCTAATAATAATATGCTTGGTATTCAAGATTTTTAAAACTTTCTTTTGAGTGTGTTGAATACTAAGAAAAGATTGAAGCATTATAATTGTTTTGAGATATGGAGGTGATAATATTAAAGTCATGCTAGTTGAGTAGTTGTGAATTTAAAGAATACTTGTGTTGAAGTGTGTGATTCCCGTAGCATGCACGTATGGTGAACCGTTATGTGATGAAGTCGGAGCATGATTTATTTATTGATTGTCTTCCTTACGAGTGGCGGTCGGGGACGAGCGATGGTCTTTTCCAACCAATCTATCCCCCTAGGAGCATGCGCGTAATACTTTGCTTTGATAACTTCTAAATTTTTGCAATAAGTATATGAGTTCTTTATGACTAATGTTGAGTCCATGGATTATACGCACTCCCACCCTTCCACCCTTGCTAGCCTCTCTAATACCGCGCAAATTTCGCCGGTATCATACACCTACCATATACCTTCCTCAAAATAGCCACCATAGCTTCCTATTATGGCATTTCCATAGCCATTCCGAGATATATTGCCATGCAACTTTCCACCATCTAGTTCATCATGACACATCCATCATTGTCATATTGCTTAGCATGATCACATAGTTAACATAGTATTTGTGGCAAAGCCACCATTCATAAATTCTTTCATACTTGTCACTCATGATTCATTGCATATCCCGGTACACCGCCGGAGGCATTCATATAGAGTCATAATTTTTTTTACTATCGAGTTCTAATCATTGAGTTGTAAATAAATAGAAGTGTGATGATCATCATTCAATAGAGCATTGTCCCCCCCAAAAAAGGGGGAAAGGCCAAAGAAAAAAAGCCGCAAAAAAATTATAAATAAAAAAGGGGCAATACTACTATCCTTTTTTCCACACTTGTGCTTCAAAGTAGCACCATGATATAGCAAGTCTCATATATTGTGCTTCAAAGTAGCACCATGTGTTGGGTTTCGTAGTAATTTCAAACAATTTCCTACGCACACGCAAGATCATGGTGATGCATAGCAATGAGAGGGGGAGAGTGTGATCTACGTACCCTTGTAGATCGACAACGGAAGCGTTAACTTAGTTGATGTAGTCGTACGTCTCCACGGCCCGACCGATCAAGCACCGAAATTACGGCACCTCCGAGTTCTAGCACACGTTCAGCTCGATGACGATCCCCGGACTCCGATCCAGCAAAGTGTTGGGGAAGAGTTCCCTCAGCACGACGGCATGGTGACGATCTTGATGTTCTACTGTCGCAGGGCTTCGCCTAAGCACCGCTACAATATTATCAAGGACTATGGTGGAAGGGGGCACTGCACACGGCTAAGAATATGATCACGTGGATCAACTTGTGTCCATGGGGTGCCTCTTGCCTCCGTATATAAAGGATCCAATGGGGGGGGGTCGGCCGACTCTAGTAGGAAGCACGCAGGAGGAGTCCTACTCCTACCGGGAGTAGGACTCCCCTCCCTTTCCTTGTCCAATTAGGAGAGGTGGAAGGAAGGGAGAGAGGAGAGGGGGGCGCCGCCCCTCCCTCCTTGTACAATTCGGACTAGGGGGAGAGGGGGCGCGCGGCCTGCCCTGGCAGCCCCTCCTCTTCTCCACTTTAGGCCCATGAGGCCCATTAACCCCCCCGGGGGGTTCCGGTAGCCCCCCGGTGCTCCGGTTTTATCCGAAACATCCCCGGAACACTTCCGGTGTCCGAATATAGCCGTCCAATATATCAATCTTTATGTCTCGACCATTTCAAGACTCCTCGTCATGTCCGTGATCACATCCAGGACTCCGAACTAACTTCGGTACGTCAAAACTCATAAACTCATAATATAACTGTCATCGAAACCTTAAGCGTGCGGACCCTACGGGTTCGAGAATAATGTAGACATGACCGAGACACATCTCCGGTCAATAACCAATAGTGGAACCTGGATGCTCATATTGGCTCCTACATATTCTACGAAGATCTTTACCGGTCAGACCGCATAACAACATACGTTGTTCCCTTTGTCATCGGTATGTTACTTGCCCGAGATTCGATCGTCGGTATCTCAATACCTAGTTCAATCTCGTTACCCGCAAGTCTCTTTACTCGTTCCATAATACATCATCTCACAACTAACTCATTAGTTGCAATGCATGCAAGGCTTATGTGATGTGCATTACCGAGAGGGCCCAGAGATACCTCTTCGACAATCGGAGTGACAAATCCTAATCTCGAAATACGCCAACCCAACATGTACCTTTGGAGACACCTGTAGAGTACCTTTATAATCACCCATTTACGTTGTGACATTTGGTAGCACACAAAGTGTTCCTCCGGCAAACGGGAGTTGCATAATCTCATAGTCATAGGAACATGTATAAGTCATGAAGAAAGCAATAGCAACATACTAAACGATCGGGTGCTAAGCTAATGGAATGGGTCATGTCAATCAGATCATTCAACTAATGATGTGATCCCGTTAATCAAATGACAACTCTTTGTCCATGGTTAGGAAACATAACCATCTTTGATTAATGAGCTAGTCAAGTAGAGGCATACTAGTGACACTCTGTTTGTCTATGTATTCACACATGTATTATGTTTCCGGTTAATACAATTCTAGCATGAATAATAAACATTTATCATGATATAAGGAAATAAATAATAACTTTATTATTGCCTCTAGGGCATATTTCCTTCAGTCTCCCACTTGCACTAGAGTTAATAATCTAGATTACACAGTAATGATTCTAACACCCATGGAGCCTTGGTGCTGATCATGTTTTGCTCGTGGAAGAGGCTTAGTCAACGGGTCTGCAACATTCAGATCCGTATGTATCTTGCAAATCTCTATGTCTCCCACCTGGACTAGATCCCGGATGGAATTGAAGCATCTCTTGATGTGCTTGGTTCTCTTGTGAAATCAAGATACCTTTGCCAAGGCAATTGCACCAGTATTGTCACAAATGATTTTCATTGGACCGGATGCACTAGGTATGACACCTAGATCGGATATGAACTCCTTCATGCAGACTCCTTCATTTGCTGCTTCCGAAGCAGCTATGTACTCCGCTTCACATGTAGATCCCGCCACAACGCTTTGTTTAGAATGGCACCAACTGACAGCTCCACTGTTTAATGTAAATACGTATCTGGTTTGCGATTTAGAATCGTCCGGATCAGTGTCAAAGCTTGCATCAACGTAACCTTTTACGATGAGCTCTTTGTCACCTCCATATATGAGAAACATATCCTTAGTCCTTTTTAGGTATTTCAGGATGTTCTTGACCGCTGTCCAGTGATCCACTCCTGGATCACTTTGGTACCTCCCTGCTAGACTTATAGCAAGGCACACATCAGGTCTGGTACACAGCATTGCATACATGATAGAGCCTATGGCTGAAGCATAGGGAACATCTTTCATTTTCTCTCTATCTTCTGCAGTGGTCGGGCATTGAGTCTTACTCAACTTCACACCTTGTAACACAGGCAAGAACCCTTTCTTTGCTTGATCCATTTTGAACTTCTTCAAAACTTTGTCAAGGTATGTGCTTTGTGAAAGTCCAATTAAGCGTCTTGATCTATCCCTATAGATCTTAATGCCTAATAGGTAAGCAGCTTCACCGAGGTCTTTCATCGAAAAACTCTTATTCAAGTATCCCTTTATGCTATCCAGAAATTCTATATCATTTCCAATTAGTAATATGTCATCCACATATAATATCAGAAATGCTACAGAGCTCCCACTCACTTTCTTGTAAATACAGGCTTCTCCAAAAGTCTGTATAAAACCAAATGCTTTGATCACACTACCAAAGCGTTTATTCCAACTACGAGAGGCTTGCACCAGTCCATAAATGGATCGCTGGAGCTTGCACACTTTGTTAGCTCCCTTTGGATCGACAAAACCTTCTGGTTGCATCATATACAACTCTTCTTCCAGAAATCCATTCACGAATGCAGTTTTGACATCCATCTGCCAAATTTCATAATCATAAAATGCGGCAATTGCTAACATGATTCGGACAGACTTAAGCATCGCTACGGGCGAGAAGGTCTCATCGTAGTCAATCCCTTGAACTTGTCGAAAACCTTTTGCGACAAGTCGAGCTTTGTAGACAGTAATATTACCGTCAGCGTCAGTCTTCTTCTTGAAGATCCATTTATTATCAATTGCTTGCCGATCATTGGGCAAGTCAACCAAAGTCCATACTTTGTTCTCATACATGGATCCCATCTCAGATTTCATGGCTTCAAGCCATTTTGCGGAATCTGGGCTCACCATCGCTTCTTCATAGTTCGTAGGTTCATCATGATCTAGTAGCATGACTTCGAGAACAGGATTACCGTACCACTCTGGCGCAGATCTCACTCTGGTTGATCTACGAGGTTCAGTAGTATCTTGTTCTGAAGTTTCATGATCATCATCATTAGCTTCCTCACTAACTGGTGTAGGTGTCACAGAAACAGTTTTCTGTGATGCACTACTTTCCAATAAGGGAGCAGGTACAGTTACGTCGTCAAGTTCTACTTTCCTCCCACTCACTTCTTTCGAGAGAAACTCCTTCTCCAGAAAGTTTCCGAACTTGGCAACAAAAGTCTTGCCTTCGGATCTGTGATAGAAGGTGTATCCAATAGTCTCCTTTGGATATCCTATGAAGACACATTTCTCCGATTTGGGTTCGAGCTTATCAGGTTGAAGCTTTTTCACATAAGCATCGCAGCCCCAAACTTTTAGAAACGACAACTTTGGTTTCTTGCCAAACCATAGTTCATAAGGCGTCGTCTCAACGGATTTTGATGGTGCCCTATTTAACGTGAATGCAGCCGTCTCCAAAGCATAACCCCAAAACAATAGCGGTAAATCAGTAAGAGACATCATAGATCGCACCATATCTAGTAAAGTACGATTACGACGTTCGGACACACCATTACGCTGTGGTGTTCCGGGTGGCGTGAGTTGCGAAACTATTCCGTATTGTTTCAAATGTACACCAAACTCGTAACTCAAATATTCTCCTCCACGATCAGATCGTAGAAACTTTATTTTCTTGTTACGATGATTTTTCTACTTCACTCTGAAATTCTTTGAACTTTTCAAACGTTTCAGACTTATGTTTCATTAAGTAGATATACCCATATCTGCTTAAGTCATCTGTGAAGGTGAGAAAATAACGATATCCGCCACGAGCCTCAATATTCATCGGACCACATACATCTGTATGTATGATTTCCAACAAATCTGTTGCTCTCTCCATAGTACCGGAGAACGGTGTTTTAGTCATCTTGCCCATGAGGCACGGTTCGCAAGTACCAAGTGATTCATAATCAGGTGGTTCCAAAAGTCCATCAGTATGGAGTTTCTTCATGCGCTTTACACCGATATGACCTAAATGGCAGTGCCACAAATAAGTTGCACTATCATTATCAACTCTGCATCTTTTGGCTTCAACACTATGAATATGTGTGTCACTACTATCGAGATTCAATAAAAATAGACCACTCTTTAAGGGTGCATGACCATAAAAGATACTACTCATATAAATAGAACAACCATTATTCTCAGATTTAAATGAATAACCGTCTCGCATCAAACAAGATCCAGATATAATGTTCATGCTTAACACTGGCACCAAATAACAATCATTTAGGTCTAATATTTATCCCGAAGGTAGATGTAGAGGTAGCGTGCCGACTGCGATCACATAGACTTTGGAACCGTTTCCCACGCGCATCGTCACCTCGTCCTTAGCCAATCTTCGCTTAATCCATAGTCCCTGTTTCGAGTTGCAAATATTAGCAACAGAACCAGTATCAAATACCCAGGTGCTACTGCGAGCATTAGTAAGGTACACATCAATAACATGTATATCACATATACCTTTGTTCACCTTGCCATCCTTCTTATCCGCCAAATACTTGGGGCAGTTCCGCTTCCAGTGACCAGTCTGCTTGCAGTAGAAGCACTCAATTTCAGGCTTAGGTCCAGGTTTGGGTTTCTTCTCTTGAGTAGCAACTTGCTTGCTGTTCTTTTTGAAGTTCCCCTTCTTCTTCCCTTTGCCCTTTTTCTTGAAACTAGTGGTCTTGTTGACCATCAACACTTGATGCTCCTTCTTGATTTCTACCTCCGCAGCTTTCAGCATTGCGAAGAGCTCGGGAATAGTCTTATTCATCCCTTGCATATTATAGTTCATCACGAAGCTCTTGTAGCTTGGTGGCAGTGATTGGAGAATTCTGTCAATGACGCAATCATCTGGAAGATTAACTCCCAATTGAATCAAGTGATTATTATACCCAGACATTTTGAGTATATGCTCACTGACAGAACTGTTCTCCTCCATCTTGCAGCTATAGAACTTATTGGAAACTTCATATCTCTCAATCTGGGCATTTGCTTGAAATATTAACTTCAACTCCTGGAACATCTCATATGCTCCATGATGTTCAAAACGTCGTTGAAGTCCCGATTCTAAGCCGTAAAGCATGGCACACTGAACTATCGAGTAGTCATCAGCTTTGCTCTACCAGATGTTCATAACATCATGTGTTGCTCTAGCAGCAGGCCTGGCACCCAGCGGTGCTTCCAGGACGTAATTCTTCTGTGCAGCAATGAGGATAATCCTCAAGTTACGGACCCAGTCCGTGTAATTGCTACCATCATCTTTCAACTTTGCTTTCTCAAGGAACGCATTAAAATTCAACGGAACAATAGCACAGGCCATCTATCTACAATCAAGCATAAACAAGCAAGATACTATCAGGTACTAAGTTTCATGATAAATTTAGGTTCAAATAATTTACTTAAAGAACTCCCACTTAGATAGACATCCCTCTAATCCTCTAAGTGATTACGTGATCCAAATCAACTAAACCATGTCCGATCATCACGTGAGATGGAGTAGTTTCATTGGTGAACATCACTATGTTGATCATATCTACTATATGATTCACGCTCGACCTTTCGGTCTCCGTGTTCCGAGGCCATATCTGTATATGCTTGGCTCGTCAAGTATAACCTGAGTATTCCGCGTGTGCAACTGTTTTGCACCAATTGTATTTGAACGTAGAGCCTATCACACCCGATCATCACGTGGTGTCTCAGCACGAAGAACTTTTGCAACGGTGCATACTCAGGGAGAACACTTCTTGATAATTAGTGAGAGATCATCTTATAATGCTACCGTCAATCAAAGCAAGATAAGATGCATAAAAGATAAACATCACATGCAATCAATATAAGTGATATGATATGGCCATCATCATCTTGTGCTTGTGATCTCCATCTTCGAAGCACCGTCGTGATCACCATCGTCACCGGCGCGACACCTTGATCTCCATCATAGCATCGTTGTCGTCTCACCAATCTTATGCTTCCACGACTATCGCTACCGCTTAGTGATAAAGTAAAGCATTACAGCGCGATTGCATTGCATACAATAAAGCGACAACCATATGGCTCCTGCCAGTTCCCGATAACTCGGTTACAAAACATGATCATCTCATACAATAAAATTTATCATCATGTCTTGACCATATCACATCACAACATGCCCTGCAAAAACAAGTTAGACGTCCTCTACTTTGTTGTTGCAAGTTTTACGTGGCTGCTACGGGCTTAAGCAAGAACCAATCTTACCTATGCATCAAAACCACAACGATAGTTTGTCAAGTTGGTGCTGTTTTAACCTTCGCAAGGACCGGGCGTAGCCACACTCGGTTCAACTAAAGTTGGAGAAACTATCACCCGCAAGCCACCTATGTGCAAAGCACGTCGGGAGAACCGGTCTCACGTAAGCGTACGCGTAATGTCGGTCCGGGCCGCTTCGTCCAACAATACCGCCGAACCAAAGTATGACATGCTGGTAAGCAGTATGACTTATATCACCCACAACTCACTTGTGTTCTACTCGTGCATATAACATCAACATATAAAACATAGGCTCTGATACCACTGTTGGGTTTCATACTAATTTCAAAAAATTTCCCTATGCACACGCAAGATCATGGTGATGCATAGCAACGAGAGGGGGAGAGTGTGATCTACGTACTCTTGTAGATCGACAACGGAAGCGTTAACTTAGTTGATGTAGTCGTACGTCTCCACGGCCCGATCGATCAAGCACCGAAATTATGGCACCTCCGAGTTCTAGCACACGTTCAGCTCAATGACGATCCCCGGACTCCGATCCAGCAAAGTGTCGGGGAAGAGTTCCGTCAGCATGACGGCGTGGTGACGATCTTGATGTTCTACTGTCGCAGGGCTTCGCCTAAGGACCGCTACAATATTATCGAGGACTATGGTGGAAGGGGGCACCGCACACGGCTAAGAATATGATCACGTGGATCAACTTGTGTCCATGGGGTGCCTCTTGCCTCCGTATATAAAAGATCCAATGGGGGGTGCGGCCAGCTCTAGTAGGAGGCGCGCAGGAGGAGTCCTACTCCTACCGGGAGTAGGACTCCCCTCCCTTTCCTTGTCCAATTAGGAGAGGGGGAAGGAAGGGAGAGAGGAGAGGGGGGCGCCGCCCCTTCCTCCTTGTCTAATTCGGACTAGGGGGAGAGGGGGCGCGCGGGCTGCCCTGGCAGCCCCTCCTCTTCTCCACTTTAGGCCCATGAGGCCCATTAACCCCCCGGGGGGTTCCGGTAACCCCCCGGTGCTCCGGTTTTATCCGAAACTTCCCCAGAGCACTTCCGGTGTCCGAATATAGCGGTCCAATATATCAATCTTTATGTCTCGACCATTTCAAGACTCCTCGTCATGTCTGTGATCACATCCGGGACTCCGAACTAACTTTGGTACATCAAAACTCATAAACTCATAATATAACTGTCATCAAAAACTTAAGCGTGCGGACCCTATGGATTCGAGAATAACGTAGACATGACCGAGACACGTCTCCGGTCAATAACCAATAGCGGAACCTGGATGCTCATATTGGCTCCTACATATTCTATGAAGATCTTTATCGGTCAGACCGCATAACAACATACGTTGTTCCCTTTGTCATCGGTATGTTACTTGCCCGAGATTCGATCGTCGGTATCTCAATACCTAGTTCAATCTCGTTACCAGCAAGTCTCTTTACTCGTTCTGTAATACATCATCTCGCAACTAACTTATTAGTTGCAATGCTTGCAAGGCTTATGTGATGTGCATTACCGAGAGGGCCCAGAGATACCTCTTCGACAATCGGAGTGACAAATCCTAATCTCGAAATACGCCAAACCAACATGTACCTTTGGAGACACCTGTAGAGTACCTTTATAATCACCCATTTACGCTGTGACGTTTGGTAGCACACAAAGTGTTCCTCCGGCAAACGGGAGTTGCATAATCTCATAGTCATAGGAACATGTATAAGTCATGAAGAAAGCAATAGCAACATACTAAACGATCGGGTGCTAAGCTAATGGAATGGGTCATGTCAATCAGATCATTCAACTAATGATGTGATCCCGTTAATCAAATGACAACTCTTTGTCCATGGTTAGGAAACATAACCATCTTTGATTAATGAGCTAGTCAAGTAGAGGCATACTAGTGACACTCTGTTTGTCTATTTATTCACACATGTATTATGTTTCCAGTTAATACAATTCTAGCATGAATAATAAACATTTATCATGATATGAGGAAATAAATAATAACTTTATTATTGCCTCTAGGGCATATTTCCTTCACCATGTTCTTCATATAGAGAGTCTCATATGTTCTCACTTTCATATACTAGTGGGAATTTTACGTTATAGAACTTGGCTTGTATATTCCAATGATGGGCTTCCTCAAATTGCTCTAGGTCTCCGTGAGCAAGCAAGTTGGATGCACACCCACTAGTTTCTTTTGTTGAGCTTTCATACATTTATAGCTCTAGTGCATCCGTTGCATGGCAAGCCCTACTCACTCACATTGATATCTTTGATGGGCATCTCCATAGCTTGTTGATACGCCTAGTCGATGTGAGACTATCGTCTCCTTTTTTGTCTTCTCCACAACCATCATTCTATTCCACATATAGTGCTATATCCATGGCGCACACTCATGTATTGCGTGAAGATTGAAAAAGTTTTGAAAAAGGTAGAGTATGAAACAATTGCTTGGCTTGTCATCGGGGTTGTCCATGATTTAAATACTTTGTGTGGGGAAGATGGAGCATAGCCAGACTATATGATTTGGTAGGGATAACTTTCTTTGGCCATGTTATTTTGAGAAGACATAATTGCTTTGTTAGTATGCCTGAAGTATTATTATTTTCTATGTCAATATAAACCTTTGTCTTGAATCTTTCTAATCTGAATATTCATACCACAATTAAGAAGATTTACATTGAAATTATGCCAAGTAGCACTCCGCATCAAAAATTCTTTTTTTATCATTTACCTACTCGAGGACGAGCAGGAATTAAGCTTGGGGATGCCTGATACGTCTCCAACGTATCTATAATTTTTGATTGCTCCATGCTATATTATCTACTATTTGGGACTATATTGGGCTTTATTTTCCACTTTTATATTATATTTGGGACTAACCTATTAACCGGAGGCCCCGCCCAGAATTGTTGATTTTTGCCTATTTCAGTGTTTCGGACAAACAGAATATCAAATGGAGTCCAAACAGAATAAAATCTTCGGAAACGTGATTTTCTCACCGAACGTGATCCAGGAGACTTGGACCCTACTGCAAGGTATCAAAGAGGTGGTCACGAGGGTGGGGGCGCCCCCTTCCCCTAGGCCGCGACCCCTACCTCGTGGGCCCCTCGGTGCTCCACCGATGTACTCCTTCCTCCTATATATACACACGTACCCCCAAACGATCAGAACAGGAGCCAAAAACCTAATTCCACCGCCGCAACTTTCTGTATCCACGAGATCCCATCTTGGGGCCTGTTCCGGAGCTCCGCCGGAAGAGGGCCGTCATCACGGAGGGCTTCTACATCATCATAGCCCCTCTGATGAAGTGTGAGTAGTTTACCTCAGACCTTCGGGTCCATAGTTAGTAGCTAGATGGCTTCTTCTCGCTCTTTGAATCTCAATACAAAGTTCTCCCCCTCTCTTGTGGAGATCTATTCGATGTAATCTTCTTTTTGTGGTGTCCTTACCCAGTGACAGAAGGGGCAGCAAGGCACGTATTGTATCGTTGCCATCGAGGATAACAAGATGGGGTTTATTTCATATTGCATGAATTTATTTCTCTACATCATGTCATCTTGCTTAAGGCGTTACTTTGTTTTTAACTTAATACTCTAGATGCATGCTGGATAGCGGTCGATGAGTGGAGTAATAGTAGTAGATGCGGAATCGTTTCGGTCTACTTGTCACGGACGTGATGCCTATATACATGATCATGCCTAGATATTCTCATAATTATGCTCAATTCTATCAATTGCTCAACAGTAATTTGTTCACCCACCGTAGAATACTTATGCTCTTGGAGAAGCCACTAGTGAAACCTATGGCCCCCGGGTCTATTCTCATCATATCAATCTCCATCACTTTTATATTGTTTTGCTATTTACTTTGCTTTTACTTTTTACTTTGCATCTTTATATCAAAAATACCAAAAAATATTCTATCTATCAGATCTCACTCTCGTAAGTGACCGTGAAGGGCTTGACAACCCCTAATCGTGTTGGTTGCGAGTAGCTATCGCTTTGTGCAGGTACAAGGGACTTGAGCATGGGCTCCTACTGGATTGATACCTTGGTTATCAAAAACTGAGGGAAATACTTACGCTACTCTGCTGCATCATCCCTTCCTCTTCGGGGAAAACCAACGCAAGCTCAAGACATAGAAGGTCCCCGCTGTCAGGTGGATGAATAACTATTTTGCGCGTAATAAGGAGGCACTTCCTTGCGGCTGCCATGGACCCAGCTGTCAGCCTCTCCATGTAAAGTCCATGTCCGATGGAAGTCGTTACTTGACCATGTTGACCACGCTGCGCCGAGAGCACCAGGGCGGTGGACGATGGCGAGGCCTAGGAAGGGGACGACACAGAGCCGGGGAAGACGCGACAGTGGATGCACACACGGAGAGGAGTACGAGGGTTCACTGGTTCGGCTGCACTGTCATCACCACAGAATAACAAGGGGTGTGGGTGAGTGGAGGGATGGCCTGGCCAGCGGTGGGAGTAGTAGGGGGCGGTGAGGCCTCCGCGGCAGAACAGCCGGCCGCGGGAGGCTGGAGCAGGCGGCACAATCGGCGCTGGTTTGGGCGGCTGGAGCAAGAAGACCAGAGGTTGAAGAAGCACGACAGCCGTTGGATGGAAATCGTACGGTCGCTGCAGCTAGAATCGTTTATATTGACTAAGTTGACAAAGCCCTTGGTATGTCAACTTAGTAGCCCCATAGGTCAACTTTCGAAACGGTGCATCCCAGATGTCAGGGGGAGGAATCATTTTTTGGGCGGGTGAAGCTAGAATATCTGAGATTGAAGAAGAAGCACGGCATCCGTTGGATGGGCATCCAACGGCCAGTGCTGCTAGAACCGTGTGTTGACTATAAGTTGACAGAGCCTTGCATACGCGTCAACTCTGTTTTTTAGGGGACGCGTCAACTTGTAAGGCCAGAAGTGTGTGGCGGAGAACTTATAGCCCATTTGAGATTTGTAAGAATGTGTAGCCCATTTTTGAATTCTAATGGAATTTACTACAGCCCATTTACAGTTTGTTAAAAGTACAGCCCATTTCAACCAACCGTTCAAAACAGAATTCAATAAAATTTCCCACATTTTGATGGGATCCGAAATATTTTTATCCCGAAATTTCTAGTCAGATTAAATACAATTTGAATATAAATTTATATTACGTAAAAATCCAACGAAACATTGCGCTCACAACAATTAATGAAATTAAAATTTTCAATATCAAAAAATAATATTTTATAAAGTAATCACGTGTTTGGTGCATTTTTTATAGTTACTGCCCAGTTTTTATAATTACATCCCATTTATTATTTCTTAAAGCCCATTTTCTTGTTAAGTCTAATGCATCCCTCCTAGGAAAGATTTGCAGCCCAGCGGGGCGGAGAATAACAACTTGACCTTGCTTGGGTATTCCTAAAAAAAGTATAGTTGGGCTAGCCATTTTCAGCTTGAAAAAAAATTAATATTTGGGCTGGATATCTGGCCTGGGCTAGACGGGCCACAACTCGCCCAGTTAATACCTGCAGTGATGTTTTCGTTGTTGTTTAGAGGAGAAAAATTAATATCTGGGCTAAACATCGAAAAACTCTGCAGTGCTCACACCTCAAAAACACAAATACTGCTCGAGCTGCTTGGTCCCAACTGTCGGCCGCTTCTTGTGCAATTCTCTCGTTTATTGACTACTCCCTCCTTTCCGGTTTATAAGGCTTAATTCAAAAATCTCACCAACCAAGGTAGATGATGAGTGGTGGAATATTTTTTGTAGTTTGCAAAAGCACCCAATTAATGCTCTTGTTTTCCTCAAAAAATTATGTTTATGAATGCATTAATTGCAATGCATGCATGCATAAAGTGCATGCATTGGTCAATTTTCTATTAATACTTGCATGCAATGACTTAATGCACCTTGAAGTCTGAACATGTGATGGGGTACAACCAAATTGAGCCTTATAAAATGGAAAAACTAAAATTTTGAGATAAGCCCTATAAACCGGAAAGAAGGGAGTACTACATAGGTTGACAATGGTGTGGGACTTTGATGTCAGGAAAATAGGAGGAAGCAAAATAAATTAATTATATATATATATATATATATATATATAATAAGGAGGCACTTGCGTACGTGAGGCTATGGACCAAGTGGGTCCCCATTGTCATCCTCTCCAAGTAAAGTCATCTCCTCGCCCGCGCGCGCTTTCCGCCCGAAACAGTCAGCGCCGCCCTCCCCGCTTCCCAGTGTAGGCGATTGCTCCGCCTTCAAACAACACAAGTGCCATCTGTCCGTCCATCTATCGCCCACATTAGTGATACGCGGTTGCCGAGGCAGCTACTCCAGCGCTACACGTCCGTCCCTCCGCCCGCCCACCATTGCTATATAAACTGCTGCGCCGGCCATAGCTGCAGTCATCCGCATCCGTTCCCTTTCTCCTGTCCACACCACTACTGCCCACCATGGCTTCCTCACGCTCCAGCGCTGTTCGGGACGGGCGGACGACAGACCGCAAGGAGATGGCAGCCATTGCTGCCGACCGGCTGGCCGGCAGGCAGCCGAAGGATGACGACTTCCCAATGGAGAACATGGTAGTCGACGATCCGGCGCCAACCCCCTCCTTCGCGCTATACTCGCCGGTGCATTGCACCATGACCAGCGGCGAGGCCCGTGCCTAATATATGAACAGGGTGCAGGTGTGTGAGGAGCAGTTCCGGGAGGCACAGGCCGACGCCGCCTATAACCACCATCTCCTTGAGGAGCACCTGCAGGCGGAGGAGCAGATCGCTGCGGAGCAGGAGGCGCTGCTCGACTCGTACCACTCCGCCCGCAAGGGCCGCCTCGAGTGCTGGCGGTACCGTATGCAGGGGAGGCTCCAGCCGCCTACAAAGAGGCTAGCAAAGAGGGCGATGAAGAGGGCGAGGCGCTGTTTGGCGAGACCGAGGACGAGGCAGAGGACAATGTCGGCTCTGACGAGTCCCCGCTCCGTTGGCGTCGACGACGCCCTACTCCGCCGAGGCCCCGCGGCGCCAACAACGAGGCAGAGGACACCGCCGGCTCCGCCGTGGCCCCGCCCCGCCAACAACGAGGCAGAGGACACCACCGGCTCCACCAAGGCCCCGCCCCGCCAACAACGAGGCAGAGGACATCACCGGCTCCGCCAAGGCCCATCCCCGCTACCAACGAGGCCGCGCCACACAGAAAACGAGGAAGAGTAGAACACGGTAGGTCACCACCGCTCGGGTCCAAGTAAGGCCACCGCTGCTACCCTCCGGTTGAAGCCAAGCTAGGTGGGTTGACCATTGACGGCCGGTTAGCTTCTTGGCAGTGATGTGGAGTCGGAGAGCTGCGCTGGAGAAGAACGCTGCTTCTACTTAACTGCTGGTGCAGTTGGCTGGCTGACACGTGGCCCCAACAGGCCACATGTCAGTTACGCAACTGCACCTGCAGTTAAGTCATTGAAGCTTCTGTTTGGCTCAGCGGGACACAGGTGGGTAGCTTTGGTTAATTAATTATACCTCTAGCGCACCCCTTTTTAGTTGAAGAATGTATTAAATGTAATGAAATCCGGCATGTTTATATGAAATCCGACCATGTATGAATGAATTTATTTCGATTAGATCAAATTCCTGTATCACTGGCATTGGATGAACATGCAAAACAATACGTACTAGCATTATTCCTAGGGTGATCACCTCGTTTGCAACAGTTTCACATGTACTCCCTCCGGTCCTTTCTAGTCTGCATACAAGTTTTGTCTGCAGTCAAAGTATCTCTACTTTGACCAATCTTATACAAAAAAGTATGCACTTTCACAATGTGCAAAACAAAAAGGAACAGAAGGAGTACAAAGAGTTTGAGCAGCTTTTTAGCGTTTCTGTACATTGCAATCAAACACACAGGCCTGGCAATTCATAGAGAACATTCAAAACAATCGATGATTATGCATCTCAGCGACTCACATGTCAGAGGCAATATTTACTCCAGAACTAAAGAATATAGAAAATATTGATCAACGCTGCTGACAGCAAAGGGCGTCCCATTCGAAAATATCAAACGCATGTCTTGCTAAAACTAATGAGCAAAATTTGACAAGGTTGTCCCATTCCAAAATATGAAATGCCTACGATTGTGGAATGGGCAGGGTTTGCCATCAGTTCGGACATTGGCATAGCACCTCGTGCTAAATAAACCAGTTGTTCTTTTTGTGCAGTTCCACCAAAATCAACCAAACTCGCGCGTAGCTTGTATGATTTCGCCCTTATTTGTTGCAACACCTTTAACTTATCGGAACCTCCTTTCTTGTGGTGGAAATGAATGATTCGATGTATTCATGAACATTTTGTGCAGTTCCCATTGAAATCAAGATGAGCACCCCTGTTTGCATAAATACAAAAAAGTGATTAGTATAAAGCAAATTATACTATGAATTGACAGTTTCAACAGGCACATACATGGTCCATGTAGAGCACACTTTTATAAAAATGGAACTCACCAGAAAGAATCCTAGAACAACATTGTACTCGCGCATAACAGCAAAAAGATGGAGATTTGTCAGTCCTTCTGAGCTGAAGTTAGTTTGGTCTTGTGGGGAGTAATGTAACCATCCTTCAACTGCTCCTTGTGATGAGAAGATAGACAGGGCTTCTTCATCTAGGCATAATCGGAACTAGTCACTTCACGTACTCCATATTCTTCTTCAGAGGAAGATGATCCTGTTGTGCAAAGACAAGAGGACTACTAAATGCTAGCATCCCTGTTTGCTCGAAAAAAAGGAAAGGAAATATTTAAAACAACATAGATGAAGCATTTCTCAAGGACAATACCACTTTTTCATGACAGTATCTAAACAGTAGCACAACACCAATAGAGATGACAAAGCTCAATCATATGGATGAAATTAGTGGGCGAGTACCAACCTTTTTCAGGAGGCTTATTGTGTATAGAATACATATGAAGCACTTCTTCGGAACCATCTGTTGCTATCTACGGCGGTGGCCATGCTTACTATATACTCCTCGATTAGTTTAATGTTTCCAACATCTTCTTGTGCAGTTCCACTAAAATATATAGTATCTTCAAAGAAGATCCCTGTTTGTAGAAGTTGAGATAATTACATATTACATTAAGAGTGGCATCAAATCAGTGCTAAAACAATTGCTCGTTCCAGCCATAGCAATAAATTAAGATGCAAAACTATATCATTCCTTGTGTCATCACAGTTCCAGTGCTTCATTACAGCACCGGGAGTTGATTTTTGTTTTTCTTCCGCTTGTTCTTCCCCTTCATCACTTGGTTCAATAACAGACAAGCTTCGCCTTCAATGTAAGATTTGGCATGTCAATTAGGGAGCATAAGTATAGTACTAAACTTAATTTTCTGATGAAAGTGGCAAAATACAGGCCAGCAGTTGTGAAATATCCTTATCTTACCTCAATGGGATATTACGGTGCACATACAGATTGGAAGTCTTGTCTCCATTTGTGCAGTTCACTAAAATCAAGCAACATTATCGTACAAGTAGCACAACATATGAAAGCACACTACATAATCATGTGAAAGAAGGCTAGTACTGACCTCTCATGATGCGGAATTCAAACAACTCACAAGAAGAAGATCTGAACCAAATTCGCCTTAACGGATAGGAAGTAAGATCTCCTCTTGTGCAGTTCCACTAAGATCAAGCAATCAAGCAACGTTGTCGGTGTGAAATTTTGGTTGAACTGCACAAAACACTCTTAAAACAAAAGTGTTTTGTGCAGTGCAACAAAAGGTCACAATGGCAATGAGGTGAACTAGATAACTCTGTTTACACAGAGGTGCAAAGGAAACAATTAGTGGTCAATAACGGTGGATGACACAGAAGCCAACAAAAAGAAGCATCTACCTTATCTAAATGGGAAAGAAAGCAAGATAGTAGAATTTCTCAAACAGTGGCATTGATTAATATTAACATAGAGATTATATTAACAATAAAATTCATTAAACATGTAATTTGCTTTTAACTGTGGCATTGCATCAATTTTCCAGCGGCATTATTAGAGGGTGTTTGTTTACAGAGACATTTTGGTGTAGGGACTAAAAAAAACTCCGTGTCAGTCCCATCTAAACCAAACATGAGGGACTTTTAGGGACTAAAAGTGTGCATTTGGGACTAAAGAAAGAAGACCCCGAGGGAGTCTTTTTGGGACTTTTTCCAACAGTTGCCCTGCCACGCATCGCACCTTGCCTCTATTAGTTCATTACTAGGGGTAACATGGTCTTTTAACATGTCATTTAATAACCTCTAGTGCATGTTTAGTCCCTGGAACCAAGCAGGTAGGGACTAGGGAGTTTTTAACCAAACAGGGCCTTAGATTAACAATAGGTAATGAGTTGCACGGGACAGTGGACGCACCAGCACCATGTGCATCTACCGATGTACTGTGGTCATGCACAGTCTGTTGCAACAAAGAACAAACAACCAAGGAGCATATTTGTGTTGGTCCTAGTTTTGTTATCTTTAGACACCTTTCCCTATGTGAGCGCAGCAAATCTAGTCCTGCTCAAACTCTACAGCCTTGTCCCTTCCTTTCCTTTTTGAACTAGTACTTTCGCCCCTTCCTTTCCTCTTCGAACCATGTCCTAGATTTATGCGATACAGCTTTCCCCACTACTTTCCCCCATTCCTTTCCTCTTTGAACCATGTCCTAGATTCATGCTATACAACTTTCCCCCTTCATTTCCTCTTTGAACCACGTCCTTGATTCATGCTATATACAACTTTTCCCACTACTTTCCCCCACTCCTTTCCTCTTTGAACCACGTCCTAGATTCATGGTATACATGCAACTAGAGCAATGCATGTGGAGTAAGTAAATTATACCTTAAGGTTCTTGGGGCGTGGTTCGGTGGGCGACGGGACGACGGCGAAGAAGAAGGGGTCGGAGGCCCTCCCGCGCCGCCGCTGGGTGGAAAGTGAACAGCTGCGCCGGTAGTCCCTCGCCGACGGCGACAGCGTTAAGCCTCCTTCCCTTCCCAGCGGATGGATCCTATTGGCTCTTTGAGCAGCAGTGAGGGGAGAGAGAGGCCAACGAAGTCTTGTTTAGATTTGGAGAGGGCGAGAGAGTGTGAAGAGAGCAACTACTCCCTCCGTTCCAAATTACTCATCGAAGAAATGGATGTATCTAGAACTAAAATACATCTAGATACATCCATACCTGCGACAAGTAATTCAGAATAGAGGGAGTACAAGCGCTGAGGCTCCAGCGGGAGAGGGAGAGAGAGTGTGAAGAGAGCAACTACAAGCGCTGAGGCTCCAGCGTGTATATATATACTGGAGAGAGAGTGTGAAGCATGCAAACCCTAGAAAACATTTTGACCAGCCAAAGAATCCTCCTATCACAAATTATGCTCAAGTGTAGTTATCAAACCCGAGACCTCAAGTTAGAAGGTGCAACGGGACCAAGGTGCGTGCGTGTGTGTGTGTATGTTTAACAGCATGTGTGTGTGTTAGAGAGAGCGACCGATCGACCTACTCCGACCTACTCCGCGAGAGTCGGTGCATCCTCTCGTTTCCGGGCGTGTCCTGTAGGGACATGCGGACAGCTGCCATGCCCGCTCCTGACCAGCCTGGCCCACCCAAAGCCCTTCCATCGCCCGCACGCGCTTCCAGCCCGAAACGGTCAGCGCCGCTCCAAAGAATCGGTGCTGCATTCATGCCAGGGAAAAGCGGACGTGACCTCTCACTGTCGCAAGAGTGATGGTTACTGCCGGGTCTATGTGATTTGACGGCTCATTGGTCTTTATTACTGAGGTGGTAGGACTGCTGGATGTCCCACGCTTTCGGCGAGAGGAGGTACTACTACTAGATTACAATTTTCTCCATTCTTACAGTGGAGGCGTGCAAGAGCAGTGAAAACACGCAGGCTCAGTGATTACATGGCCCACCTCACACTATCATCGTGCGACACCTAACTCTTTACATAGTACTCCCTCTGTTCCTAAATATTACTAGATGAGTCCCCGCGTGTTGCCGCGGAACAGCGGTATATCTCTCTGCGCAAAATTGTCGATTTCATAGAACTAAAAAAACTCAATAACCGCATGACAAATGTGGTAGCCAAACTAAACAAACTCCCATCATCATTTAGATCATCCCACGTAAGGAAAAAAGATAAGCCAACTCCTACTGCATAATGGGATTATATTTTTTTTTCTTTTTGACATGTTAATGGGACTTAAAAGCTCACTTACATGCATGCTACCGGTGCATGCTTACATGCAGAGATGTTGATGTGATTTAAAACCCACTCACATGCATGTGCCACGGTATTTCTGCATGCTTGCATGTGGCTTAGTGCGGAGCCTCTCAACATCTAGATCATACGGCTATTATGGACTGATTTACTTCATCTAAGGGCTACATCAATTTTGATGATGTGGCTCAAGGAGAGGATAGACAATTCCTAGTAGTGGAGGCTAGCTATTACTAGTAGATAAGTCTTTTTAGAGATTCCACTGCATACGGAACAAAATGAATGAATCTACACTTAAAATGCATCTATATACATCCGCATGTGGTTCATGGTGAAATCTCTACAAAGACTTATATTTAGGAACGGGGGAGATGGCGTACTAAGCAAGCTTCTCCTCATTCTGTGAGTCGACGGGACACATCAAAAGTACTCCAGTGTATAGAGCCTAGCCTCTAAGGTAGGCCCCACATGGTTTGCCTCTTTTTTTAACATAAAATGTCAAGTTGCAATTTTTTTGTTCACCTGTGGTAGACGATCCTCCCTCCACCAAGTGGACAACTAGTACACGTGTCAAATTACCATGTGGGCTGCCTTTTTCATACAGAAATGATCTCCACAGTGTACCCGCGCGGGTGTGGTTGGGAAAGAGACGGGAGTACGTGCACCGTGCATGCACCTCTTCTCTTCGTGCACGTCCCCCACCTACATGGGTGTGTGTGAGAGATACAAACCACGTTCGTGAGTGTTTTTTGTTTTGGGGTGGGGGTGTGGTGGGGGTTGATTTCATGAATTATTTGTGGGAATATGTGTCGATGACATCTCAAACAAAATTTTGCATACAATGTGTGTGAAATGGAGGCCTATCCATATCATACATAGAGGGTCGGGCAATCCACGAGAAGAGAGGGAGGGGTCATAGCTATCGATAGAGTCGAAGAGAGGATCAAGTGGGTGGGTGCGAGATCGATGAAGAGAGCCATCGAAATTGTGTGTGTGTGCAAGTCAAAGATATAGGGCGACTGGCCTAGCAGAACGTTATAGGGCACATGTCAAGTTTGTGTGTGGCAGGGAGACATGACTAGAGCGCTTGATGTATTGGTGTGTGTGGGGAGGAGGGAGGTGGGGGGAGGGGTAGGCAGAGGCCCGACTATAGAGGTAGAATGACTCGTATATGTGTTGAGAAGGAGAGACCTAGCTATGTTTTGAGGGAGATCGGTCGACATCCATACATAACTGAAGGACGGGAAATATGATGGGACAGAGAGAGAGAGAGAGGGAGGGAGAGGGGTAGAGTGCTGGATGGGTGATGGAGTTGCTTCTCGAAGATAGATCTGTGTAGAGTGCTGGATGGGTGATGGGTAGAGTGCTGGAGGGGTAGAGGCCTACTCGACAAACTGAGGGTGGAACTGCAATGTTGTCAATAAGAGTGGGGATGTGTTTCTGTGTGTGCCTGTGCGTGATAGATCTGTCGGGACGCATCCATGGATGATGAAGGGGAACCATGTGTTTGGTAAGCAAACCTAACTAGATAGGTAGGCCAATTGTTGTTTGTTGGAGGAAGGGAGAGACACAACTAATGAGGTAGATCGATTGACGTGTGGGTAAAAACAAGTTATAAGGACCTAGCTAGCTATATGTATAGCGAGAGATCGGTCGGTGTACGTCCATTTGTTAGAGGCAAATAAGGCCCAGCGAGACGGATAGACGGAGAGAATGGAGCTAGGAGGTGGTGTGAGAGGCCCAACTATTAGCTAGATACGAGGAGGAGTGTGCGGTTGTGAGATCGATGAAAAGAGGGGCGAGAGTTTACACGTGTGTCTGGCTGTATGAGAGACACGAGGCAAGGACACATAAAGGAGGAGATTAAAGGTGTGTGTGTACGTTGTAGGCAGGCATCGCTGGAGATGTTTATCGATCGGTGTGTGTCGGAAAGGAGTTGTGGAGACTCTGGGAGAACGACCTAAAGAAAAAAATAAATGTGCCCGGTGTATAGAATGCCGAGGGAGGGGGAGGGCGAGGAGGGCGTGTGCATGCACGAGAGAAAGTTAGTGGTAGCTACAAAGGTTAGAAGATTGTGTGGGTGTAAGAGACTAACAAAGATCATAATTTGATACGAAAGCGGATTCATATATTTGAATAGGAGATCATAGTGTTTTAAACATTGCATGCATGAATATAGTGGTGATACACGTGTTGTGCACATGTTATACAATAATGTGATAATGCATGGCATTTGCAACTCACAGCTAAATGCCGAACAATCTAAACTATACTATACATCAAACAATCTCACATTTTATTTGAATTTGTGATAATGTGTGGCATTTGTAGCTTACAACTAAATATCGAACAATCTAAACAAGACTATATATCAAACATTCTCACATTTTATTTGAATTTGTGGTAATGTGTGGTGTTTGCAACTCACATCTGAATACTTGTATGCGTAGGGGGTGGACCACCATACATAATGTGATAAACACATTATACATATGAGACATGGTTTAGATTATGAAGATCTAGCTAGAGCTAGAAATGTAATGTGACTTGAAATCAAAATAAAGTGGATTCAAAAAATCTAGTTCGAGTTCATATAGTACACATAGTTCATATGTAACTCGAGACTAATCATGTGGTGTGTTGTGAAGATAATACACAAACGATGGTTTAACTTGACAATAATGATGATTGTAGATCTTATTAAAACAAAGAAACGAATTCAAATGCTTTGACTTCACAACAATCATTACTGTAGATCTTATTCAAATAGAGAAACGAATTCAAATTTAGTTCATATTGAACTGGTAGTATATACGTTTGGAATGCACTAAAACGTTCATTTGAGTAGTAGGTTGCATGCATTATACACGTAGCGAAATATTTTAACTGAACATAACATGAATTCAAAGTTATGAATAAGATTTGTAGTGCGCATTGATTGGGTCCAGTACACGTTAGGCTTGTCCGGAAATTTCAACCCGCACCTTGTTAGCCCGAAATATTTAAGATATATCTTTGCCTTGTTGTGCTCCGACAACTCCCTCCATCTCAACCCGCGCCTTGCTATTCCGAAATTACAACGCACGCGAAAACTCCCAGGTCCTGTGAAATCCCGACCCGCGAAATGCCCGTGGTACCCCTGAACCAAAAGAACCACCTCAAATCGGTGGGGGTACTTTCGTAACTTACCCCACATTTCGGACAAGCACGTCTCTAAGACATGGTTCCCCATTGCCATCCCATCCGCCCACCCATTCGTACACCGAGGCCACGAAAACCCGCGATGAAACACCACACCCTGCTCCGTCCGCCATGCAGCCGGAGCCTCTTCCCCGACGACGTCGTCCACAGCAACACCTCAACGTCCCTCATCCACTGTAGCGGATGAGAATCCATTGTCGATCTCATCGTCCCGCCGGTTCATCCACCCCATCCTCCACCTCTAAGGAGCTGCCCCGACGTTCCCCTCGTCTTTAGCGCCATCTCCATTCCCACACCACCGTCTTCACCTGCACCACTGGAAGAGCATCATCATCACCGTTTCCTTGTCTTTAGCACCAAAGAGGTTGTACACTAATCGCCGCATTTTCTTCTTGATTCGATCTCACGGTGCTGCTGGCGCTCAGTCCTGAGCCGACACGGCGCGGCTCCATCCACGGCGGCGTCGCCGGCCACTTCCTCCACGGCGTCGCTCCCTCGGCGGCGACGTCCACATCAGTAGGAGCTGCTGATGCTTTAGCTCTCGCTCCCGATGTTGCTCTGCTCTTGCTCTCGGTCCCCTGCCTGGTCTGCTCTTGCTATTGCTCTTGCTCGCACTACTTCTCTCGCTCTTGCTCTTGCTTGCGATGCTGCTGCGATTTAGCTAAACTTGAGTCGACTGAATCGACTTTTGGGTCAATCGATTTTCAGGGGGTGGGGGGCTCGCCGGGGTGAAGGAAGAACCAGCCGCAACGGGGCGGGGGGCTCGCCGTAGAGGTACCCCACTATCTATCTTAGGGCTCAAGATGGGAGTGGTGGTCGCCGGTGGTGGCGGGGCGTTGGCGAGACGGTGGCGTGGGGATCGCCGGAGAAAAAGCTCGGCATGGGGGGGGGGGCTAGAGGGATGGCCGGGGCAGCGGTGGACCGGCGGTGGGGAGTGTTTTCGGGGTGGGCGGGGCGGCGCACCGCCAGCCGCGGGCGGCGTGGGGCTGCTATTTGGCCGGTGGTGGCTAGCGGCTCAGGGGGTGGAGGTTGAAGATGAACCGCAGGCCCTTGATTTCGTATCCAACGGCTGCAAAATCGACTGACCAGAGATGAAAATGTCAGTCGACCAACGTGCGTTCAGTTTCGACAGTTAAGTTTAGTTTCGACAGTTAAGTTCAGAGATGAGCGGCTGATGTATTTTACATCTAGCACTTTGTGGTTATGTATTTTACGTCATGTATTGGAGAAGCTATTAGAATTCCACTCAGGTTAACGTTGTTCGTTGTCTCTCTTGTCCTGCTTCAGCCTCGGCGTCGCATAACTCACCGGAGCTGCTCCAACGACGAAACCCTCCATCACAGCGGAGCAGTACCTCGGGCTCCATCTCCAGACGCCTAAGATCTTCTTCCCCTCCTCTGAAATCAAAGTCAGCCGGAGCATCCTCACCGGCCAACCCAATCACGCTGAGATCGACATGGCTTCGCCAAAGAGGTTGTACACTTGTTGCATCTCTTTTTTACTCTACATGTTATATATATTGTCCACTGAGCACACGGATTTGTTCCTTTATTGTCTCCTTGAAAGAAAAAACATAGGAATTTTAATTTTCACTTGTCCTCCTTTTCAAATTCCTATTCATGAAGCACAAGACTAAGAGATAGTAGCATAATAGCATTATAACCATACATTTTCTTATGGTTTGACTTAATCTCACCATGCTTCTTTGCATCCTGTGATCTTCCAATTGTTGTGAATCAAACACCTAGATTGGCAGAAATCCTGTGTTTTTAAATTATCTATTTTGCACATGCATTCCTATCCTATTCCTGTCTATTTCCTATCCATGCATTGTTGGAATCCTCCAATTCAAACGAGCCCTTACAGAATTACTTCTCTTATAGATAGTTGTCAAAGAAAACCTTGCGTGGTTTGTCCCGCTCCTACTGCGCCATCGTCCACCCCAGCTCAGCTGCTCCAACGACAGAAGGGTCCAGCACAGCAGGGATCCGGCCTCCAGACTGTCTTTCGCCACCTTAGATTTTCTTCCCCGCCGCTGGTAGCCATGAAAACTGCATTACCATCATCAACCGAGCAGATGACCTCGAGGACTACACGGGTCCGCAAGAGAGGTCGCACTCTTTCGTGTCGGCTTACGTTATGCATCGTTTAATATTACATGCTTATAACATCCCAAATTTTCAATTTGGAATGTTATACACTAGATCATCATTGCATATTATATTTATTGCATTTTGGCTGATCCTAGAAATTTTTCGCAACTCAAGGACCCTCGGAGAGAGTTGGGGATTTCGTTATTTTTTATATTTGAGTTGTCTCAAATTTTGAAAATGGGATCTTTTGATTTTATTTATTTTATCTTCAATTATTTCTATTACAAAAATATGAGAGAGGGAATAAAATTAATTTCCCAAAATAAAGAAATATTGAGGATTTAATAAAAAAATCAAATAAGATTTTATTTGGTTTTATTTCCTATTTTATTTGAATTTAGGAAAAATGTGTGTTTTTCAAAATTGCATTTAGGCCCCAAATAAATGTTCACTTCGTCCGGCTTGATTTTAGAAGCCGGGGAAAATTTATTTCGGGATTTTTGGAGTCCGTTTAGTATTTCTTTCGTTAGTTTTTCCGCGCGGGCTGTACCCTAGCGGGACTCCGCCCGGGGGGCCTCTATAAGCCGCCCGCCCGAGCCGCCGAAGCCCACCAGCGCCTCAGCCCCGCAGCCCGCCCGCGCGCCCCAAACCCTAGAGCCGCCGCCGCCCGCGCTGCCGCTGCCGCCCCGCCGTGCCGCCTCGCCGCCAACCACGCCGTCCCACCGCCCGAGGTAGCCGCCGTCGCCGGCGGTTTTCTGAGGAAAATCGGCCGGTTTTTTTTAAACTGCATTTTTTTAGATCCGTTTTTTTATTAGAACGGTTTTTTCGGTTTACTTATTTAGCGAGCGTTCGCTCGTTCATTCCTTTTAACGAATGTGTTCGTCATTTAGATCCAGATAACAAACGTTCGTTCGTTAATCTGTTCGTCAATTTTTCTTTTTCTCTGATTTTCTGCGATTATTTCTGATCGTGATTTCTGATCCGATTTTCGTTTTAGTATAACTTTTCGCTTGTTTATCGGAATCAGGTGATTCAAGCGCCTGGAGTTTCGTCTTGAAACCCTCTTTCCGTTTAACCAACTTAAACAAGGTTTTTGCTTTTGTAAAAATTGCCTTAGATACAGAATAGTAAACGAAGCTTGTTTCTTTTGCTGTTTGTCTTTCGTTGCTTCGTTCGATTGGATTCTTTTTGCCAACCGGAGTTCTTAAGTTGAACTTTTTGGTTAGATATCTTATTTGAGTTTTACCTGTGAATTAGTTGAATACTTATTGTGTGCTTGTTGTTTGCGATAGAGTACCCGGAGTGCGCCGCTTGTTACTTCGAATCGCTAGGTTTCCCGAATCATCTGCAAGGCAAGTAACACTTTGATCATACCTCCTACTACCTAGTTTTATTGCATTAGATCAATCCTTACACATTGCATGATTAGGATCTAACTAAATTGTGGGTTTGGGAAGTAGTTGAGGTAGTACCTATTACCTGTTTATTATTAAACCTTTGGCAGTTATTTCTTCGTTGCTTATTATGCCATGCTATGCTAGTAGACGTGGATTGGGTGAGTGTATCCATGACAGATGTGAGTTTGTTAATTAATGGTTTATTTAAGGTGGCAACTTAAACACACATCTGGGTGGATTGAGGTACTTGGGTATTCCAGGATTGCCTATTTTCTTTTGGACCGCCACCCAGGTTCAAAGGGATCATGAGATTATTCATGCTAGAAACTTTCGTGTGCAACCACAAGCTATTATGGGCTCTAGCATAGTTGACTAAGTCGTGCGAACTCTTACAGTGGTAGACTAGAAGATGTAGGGGATGTAGGTGGTACGCTCTACCCATCGTAAGGTGCTAGCGCTTCTGAAAGACTATGTCTCGGTCATCCGTTTCTCAAACAGCATGTAGTGCGAGAAATCCAACGGAGGAGATCGAGTCTTGTGGGGAAAAGTGCGCAAACCTCTATAGAGTGTATAAACTAATCATGGTAAGCCGTGCCCCCGGTTATGGACATCTTGAGTATCTAGTACCTGGATTATCATGTGAATCTCAACATGTTACTATAAAATTTAATTTTGATGGGTTTGTTTAATGATGATGTTTAATTGGGATTGAGGATGCTGTCAACCATTCTCAATGTTTAACAACCACCATGATAGTTAAATAAATTTATTCCTTTGAAGTAGGGAAAAATTAGCTTTTCGCAAAACTGTAACCATAGAGCTTTCCACCAGCCAAATATGCATGTAGAATAGCTGTTTATTTCCATTACTCTCTATGTGTTACATTGCCAGCATATTCCATGTGCTGACCCGTTTCGGGCTGCAACGTTAATGTTGCAGACTTTTCAGACGACAATTAAGGAGTTTTAGGTCGTGGTTCTTTACTCAGTGATGCCGTTGGAGTTGATGGACTCACTTATCTTCCAAGCCTTCCGCTGTTATCGTTATTAGATGGCCTTAAGCCATATTTATAGTAATAAGTTCTCTTTTGAGACACTCAATGTAATAAGTTTGTGATTGCTACTCTGTTATAAATCCTTCAAGTACTGTGTGGTGTCAGCATTACTGATCCAGGGATGACACCGGAGCACAGAGATTGGACCGTTTGAGGTCTGGTCGCTACAAGATGGTATCAGAGCACACGCTGACTGTAGGACACGACCACTAAGATAAAGACCTAGATCAATACTCACTCTCTTCTCTTTCTGACTCCTCATCTTCTCTACTCTTTTAGGATGGCGGATGCAAGGTACAAGTTCACTCAACCGGATGAAGATACACCCTTTGGACGTCATTTGAAGGAAGTCACTAGATATCTGAACATAGGAGTACCAAGCTTCACCGGAACCTACAACGCCACTTTACCTGAAGAAGGGCGCTGGATGATTCAAGTTCAAGTTCCAGGAAGGACGTTCATGCCAGTCACTGAGCCCATAGAGTTTTCTTTTGATGCACCAACTTGGAGTCTAGGAAAGAGCATGGCAGCTCACATCGCCATGGGACGCATTGGAGAAGTCTACCGAAATGATCTCAAGGATACTATCTACCAGATTTGTGGGCGCCGAGATGAGCACTGGGAGATGATCAGCCCCAGAAAGGATAGATCAATTGCAGCTTTTATCCAGGAGTTAAACCAGCACATTCGACGTCAGGAGAACCAGATGTGCGCCGACATGATAGACCTGAAGAAGGCAAAAACAAGAATCAAGGAACTAGAGGAAGAACGCTAGGCTACACGTGAAGTTTATGAAGAAGAATTTGAAGTATTAGTGGATAAGAATGCCGACCAAACAATGAAGATTGGAATATTTATGGGAGGCCCTACACCAGTAGAAGAAGACGAAGAACCCAAGGAGATTCACCCAGAAGACTACATCATCATCGACGACACCGACTCGGATCCCGACGATAGCGATGATGACTATGTTGATGAAGCTGGAGCAGATATAATGGAGTCTGCAACCGAAGAATATTTCTAGTAGACCCCCTCATCAGTAGTAGTAGTCCACCATGTAAATATTATAGTCCGAGCACTTTCGCGATAGTTAGATCGATTGTATGCCCTTGTTTGATTGAATGAATGAAGTGAATTGTTTGCTTTTGCCTCATGTGCATATGGGTAGTGTTTTCTCTTTAGACCCCCTCTATTCTTAAATCTCATCTTTTCTAAACCCTCAGATGCCTCCGAGACGTGACCCCAGATTTACCTTTCCACCAGAGCTCACCCAGTTGATCCAGCAGCAGAACACATTGATGCAGTTGCTAGTCCAGAATCAGAATCAAGGGAACAACAACAACAACCCACCACCACCACCACCACATGTTGATCACTTAGCCCGTTTTCTTAGGCTGAATCCACCGGTGTTTTCCAGTAGCACCGAGCCGATAGTAGCAGATGATTGGCTCTGCAAGACAGCTCGAGAGTTGACCACAGCAGGATGCACGGATGTGGAGAAGGTGAAATTTGCCGCACATCAGCTTGAAGGACCCGCAGCATCATGGTGGGAGAACTTCACAACCACTTTCCCTGTCGATACTATCACATGGGACCAGTTTCATCAGGCTTTTCAAACTGCCCATGTTTCAACAGGAGCTATGGCCATGAAGAAGCGAGAGTTTCACAACTTGCGCCAAGGAGGACGGACAGTTGGCCAGTATGTGGAGGACTTTAGTAAGCTAGCACGTTATGCCCCAGATGACGTTGCTACGGACGCAACTAAGCAGGAGAACTTTCTGGAAGGACTGAATGATGAGTTGAGCATGCGGTTGATGGTAGCAACCTTCAAAAACTACCAGGAGTTGGTAGATCATGCTCTCATGATTGAAGGGAAGCAGCAGCAAATTGAGAATCGCAAGAGGAAGTATGCACAAGGAAAGTACAATTCAGGAGCTCAGCAGAAGCCACGATTTACCCCTAGGTCGGGAGGACATTTTCAGCATACCCATGGAGGAGGAAGCTTGCACAATCACAATGGCCCCAAGAATGATAATTGGAATGGAGGAAGCCACGGCCAGAACCGCACCAACCCATCAACCCCAGTCAAGAAAGACCTGAGCCAAGTCACTTGCTTTAAGTGCTAGAAGACCGGACATTATGCCAATGAATATCCTGAATCATAGAATGGAAATGGCAATGGAAGCTCTGGGAAGAAGCCAAACCCTTTCAATAGGGGAGAGGTGAACCATGTTAACATGGAGGAGGTTGAAGAGCAGCCGGATGCAGTAATCGGTAAGTTTTGGGTTAAGTCATTTACTGCACTCGTTCTTTTCGATACTGGTGCATCGCATTCATACATATCAAGGGGATTTGTGGATAAGTATAAACTACCAACCCAAGCCCTTAGGTCACCCATGTTAGTAACCTCGCCTGGAGCAGAATATATGGCTAGTCTATGGTTTGATCGATTACCATTAAGGATTGGTAACTACGTATTTCCATTAGACCTCATCAATCCCATCACAACTAGACGTCGGCTTTTACCTTCATCGAAGGGGCCGAACTAGTATAAACCCTCTTGCGTCCCTGTGTCCGCTTTAACCCCTTCGATCTAACCCGTTGCGATGGCCTCACGACTAAGTCCTTTCTCTAGGACATCTGTCGTGACAAAACCACGACAGTGTTGGAATCTCAAGGATTGGATGTGATATTAGGCATGGATTAGTTGTCAAATTATAAAGGGAATATTGAATGTGCCAGTAAGTCAATTTTGCTTACCACCCCAGAAGGGATAAGGATCAAGTATGTATCCCGACATGTGCCAGAGAGGACTCAAGCAAATTGTTTAACAGGAGTTGTGCAGGAGGAAGTACCAGTAGTGAAGGATTTCGCCGAAGTATTTCCATAAGAGTTGCCAGGCATGCCACCGGATAGAGATATTGAGTTTTTGATTGAGCTTTTGCCAGGCACAGGGCCAATATCAAAGAGACCATATAGGATGCCTGCAAAGGATTTGGTGGAAATTAAGAAGCAAATTAAGGAGTTACTGGATAAAGGATATACTCACCCAAGTTCTTCACCTTGGGGATCGCCAGTACTTCTAGTAGAAAAGAAGGATGGATCGTTAAGGATGGTTGTAGATTATCGAGGATTGAATGAAGTAACCATCAAGAACAAGTACCCACTACCGATGATCAATGATCTGTTTGATCGATTGCAAGGAGCTAAGGTATTTTCCAAGATCGATTTGCGATTGGGATACCACCAGTTGAAGATTCGGGAACAGGATATACCCAAGACGGCTTTTACCACCAGGTATGGGCTCTACGAGTATACCGTTATGTCATTTGGTCTGACTAATGCACCTGCATATTTTATGAACATGATGAACAAAGTGTTTATGGAGTTCTTGGATAAGTTCGTCGTAGTGTTCATTGATGATATCCTGGTTTACTCAAAGAATGAAGAGGAGCATAAGGAACAATTGCGTTTGGTTCTTGGAAAGCTCAGAGAACATCAATTATATGCCAAGTTCAACAAATGTGAGTTTTGGTTGAAGGAAGTTGGATTTCCAGGACACGTTATATCCGGAGAAGGTATAGCAGTAGATCCCACTAAAGTTGACACCGTGACCAAGTGGGAAGCACCAACCACCGTGGGAGAGATCCGGAGTTTTCTTGGACTCGCAGGATACTACCAGAGGTTTATTGAGAATTTCTCAAAGATTGTGAAGCCTATGACGGTGTTGTTGAAGAAGGATACCAAGTTCATATGGACGGAGGAATGTGAGGCTAGTTTTCAGGAGTTGAAGAAACGTTTGGTTACCTCACCAGTGTTGATTTTGCCAGACCAGACCAAGGATTATGAGGTGTATTGCGACGCTTCACGTTGAGGACTTGGAGCAGTACTTATGCAGGAAGGGAGAGTTGTTTCATATGCCTCACGACAGCTTAAGCCTCATGAGTTGAATTATGCTACGCATGATTTGGAGTTAGCAGCCGTAGTGCATGCACTGAAGACTTGGAGACATTTTCTGATTGGAAACCATTGCGAAGTGTATATGGATCATAAGAGTCTGAAGTATATTTTCACACAAAAGGAGTTGAATCTCAGACAAAGGAGATGGTTGGAGCTCATCAAGGATTATGATATGAGATTGCAATATCACCCTGGAAAGGCTAACGTAGTAGCTGACGCATTGAGACGTAAGAGCCACGTCAACACCTTAATGACGGGAGATTTACCATGGGAGTTAGCCGAAAATCTTCGAGAGCTATGTTTGGAAATAGTCCCGAGAGGCTATGTAGCAGCATTGGAGATTCAGTCTACATTGATGGATAAAATCAGAGAAGCCCAAAAGACTAACAAGGAGATTGCTTCTATTAAGGAGAAAATTAACAAAGGAAAAGCTAAGGGATTTCGTGAGGATGAGCACGATACCATATGGTTTGAAGACCGTGTTTATGTGCCAAATGATTCGGAGATCAGGAAGTTAATTTTACAAGAGGCCCATGATTCACCATATTCGATTCACCCAGGAAATACCAAGATGTATTCGGATTTGAAGGATATTTTCTGGTGGACCGGAATGAAGAAGGACATTGTGGAGTACGTAGCAGTTTGTGATGTATGTCAGAGAGTGAAGGCAGAGCATTAGAAGCCAGCAGGATTGCTACAACCATTGCCAATACCCGAATGGAAGTGGGATAAGCTAGGCATGGATTTCATTACAGGATTGCCCAGAACACGTTCAGGCTTTGACTCGATATGGGTTGTAGTCGATCGTTTGACAAAGGTGGCTCATTTCATTCCAGCGAAGACTACCTATACCAGTGCAAAGTTGGCAAAGATATACATGACCAGGATCGTATGTCTGCATGGAGTTCCAAGGAGCATTGTATTAGATAGAGGGACCCAGTTTACTTCAAAGTTTTGGAATCAGTTGCATGAGACTTTGGGAACCAGACTAGAGTTTAGCACAGCTTTCCACCCGCAGACAGATGGACAGACTGAGAGAGTCAACCAGATCTTGGAGGATATGCTAAGAGCTTGTGCGCTAGATTATGGATCTAGTTGGGACGAGAATTTGCCATATGCAGAATTCTCTTACAACAACAGCTATCAATCCAGTTTGAAGATGGCCCCTTTCGAAGCCTTGTACGAAAGGACGTGCAGGACCCCACTGTCCTGGGATGAAGTTGGAGATCGCCAGTTGTTTTAACCGGATCTGATAAAGGAATCTGAACAAAAAGTGAAATTAATTTGCGACAAGCTAAAGGTAGCTCAATCCAGGCAGAAGAGTTATGCAGATTCTAAACGCAAGGAGACAGTTTACGAAGTTGAAGACCGAGTTTATCTTCGAGTATCACCACTTCGAGGAGTTAAGCGCTTTGGAGTTAAGGGAAAACTAGCACCACGTTTTGTAGGCCCATACAAAGTTTTGGAATGTATGGGAGAAGTAGCCTACAAGTTGGAATTACCCGAAGGACTGTCAGGAGTTCACGACGTGTTTCATGTATCCCAGATGAAGAAGTGCCACGCAGAGATGGCCACTGGTAGAAAAAGGGCCTATAGTCCCGGTTCGTAAGGGCCTTTAGTCCCGGTTCCGGAACCGGGACTAAAGTGTCGGTACTAATACCTCCCCCCTTTAGTCCCGGTTCAATCCAGAACCGGGACTAAAGGGCCTCCACGTGGGCATTGCGCAGAGCCCAGTCAGGAGACCCTTTGGTCCCGGTTGGTGGCACCAACCGGGACCAATAGGCATCCACGCATCAGCACTTCTGTGGCTGGGGTTTTTGTTTTTTTTTGAAAGGGGGGGGGGGTTGGGGGTTTTGCGCGGTTAATTTAGGTGTTTCATATATTGTGTTAGCTAGTTATAATTAATAGAGAGAAGTGTCCTCTCTTATGTCCGTGCTTGGTCGACGCTACGTACTATACATACGTATATAGAGAGGACTAGACACGCTAGCTAGCTAGTAAGCAAACGAAGGAAACAGAAGATCGTCATGAACATATATGCATATATACAGAGAGAAGTGATATCGACCACCTCTCCTTCTCCGAGAGATTGGTCGAACAACAAGTTCTCGTATATCTATCTGACACTACCGGCTACATATATACAATAATTATCTCTTACAAATGTAATCATACGGACTCAGCGTCCACATAGAATTCTCCGTCTTCAGGGATCACGTGGTCAAGAAAGAATGCCGCCAATTCCTCTTGAATTGCTCGCATGCGAGCTGGTGCTAGGAGTTCATCCCGCTTTCGAAACATCTAATTTGAAGAAGGGGGTCAATACATATATATATATATATATAAATGAATAAAACTCAACACAAATGATGGTAATAAAATAAAATTGTGAATGTTGTTATTTACATACTTCATATTGTTCGTTAGAGTACCCGCCCCGCTCACAGGTCGTGTGGCGGATGGACTCGCAGATGTAGTATCCACAGAAATCATTCCCTTGTTCCTGCCACAACCACTTTACAAGAAATAGAGGTCAATCAAACTGATAAGCAAGAATGCTAAATGGTATTGATGAAACTAGCGCTTGAATCACTAGGAGATGCGCGGAACATGCTACTATAGTACTTACTTTCGGGTGTCTAAATTCCAGCTCCTTCGGCAGTCCCGGAACTGTTTTGGTGAATTTTCTCCAAACCCTGCCGGACAAAGAAAACAATTACTTGATATCAGGAAATGAACAAAGTTGCTGATATGGTAGATAATGATCGATTTAACTTACTTCTTGAGGATTTCAATCATGTCCGCACACTCCTTGGGATCTTTTCGTTTAGAGTCCAAGACGGTTACTACTCCCTGCTCAAGCTTAATCTCTAGGAGAATATAGTGGTAAATGCACACACATGCATAACTCATCAATTACATTATAGTGGGAAACCGAATACGCACAAGACAGTAACACTCACCTGAAGTTGTAAGGAAAGAGTATTATATCTTTGTTTTGATTTATTACGAACGATCGTAGCAAGCTGGCCTCGGTAGCTGCGGCATGAAGTTTAACCTGAGTTGCATCTATGAGATATGTGTTAATGAACCCAATATCACCGACTTGTCTTTTCTTCAATTCGACGATCTTCAATCTGCATAATATAGTGAGGATGATTATAAATACATGCAATGAAAGAGCTAAGCTATATAGAGAAACTTAATGACAGAAGTAGTACTACTTACAGACAGTAGCAGGCGACCGTTGTTTTATCGAGGGCCAATTGATTGAAGAACTGATAGAACTCCTCAAATGGAACAGGCAACAGATCAATTCCAACGAGGTCATGCTCCGGTTTAACTCTCGCATACAAAGTACTCCTCCCCCCAGAGTCTCTGCAGACTTTTCATGTACCAATCATGCAATCTTCGCATCATCGTTGATAGAGATCTTTCATCTTTGACGAGAGGCTTCCCGTACTCGTATCTTTGTATCTGCACGTCCATGGGTTCATAATGTACTTCGTCGGGCAGGTAATCTGCAAGATTGCTATAACTGGGCACCATCCTCGGATCATTATCGACGTTGTGGCTAGGCACCTTGAGCGGGGGGCACGATTGCTTCGCTTGTTCGCCGAGCTGGGCAATTTGTTTCCCAGCTCGTCGTTCTTTCAGCCTTTGATCACTGATAGTACTTCCCGACCGCTCCGCTTCGGCAAATTCCTTTCCAATAATGCGGTCATAGTTTCCTTTCGGCGAATCAGACTTCGGTGGTTTTGTCAGGGCAGCCAGAGTGCGCTTCACTTTCACCCGATCTACCTTCTCCTCCGGAGGTGGATGTTTCTTTGCTTTCACCCCTTCAAAGAATTTCTTCACTTCTTCTCGCGCGATCTCGGCATTCTCCTCCTGGGTCCTCTCGTATGGTAACTTCTCTGGAGTCTTCAGAGAAGGACCGAATCTGTATGTCCTCCCGCCTCTGGTTGTACTGCTAGACGCCGACCGAGCAGACGTAGGGGTTGTCTTCTTTACTTGCTTAAGAGGCGGAGGAGAAGGACTACGACGCGCCGGAGCAGCTGGAGCGGCGGCAGGTCTCTTCCACCCTTGCTGACGAGGCGGAGAAGGAGGAGGCTGGCTGCTCGGGCGCGTCAGCACAGGCGGAGAAGGAGGCGGAGTGCCGCCGTGCGCCGGAGAAGGAGCCGGCCTAGGGCCCTGATCGTCACTCGCCGGAGGAGGAGGCGGTGGAGGCGGAGTGCCCTGACTCGCCGGAGGAGGAGGAGGAGGCGGTGGCGTCCAGTTCGGAAGGTTGATGAGCTCCTTCCGCCATAGGCATGGAGTCTTCAGAGCAGACCCCAGCCGAGTCTCCCCTTCCCCGGTAGGGTGGTCAAGCTGGAGGTCCTCAAATCCCTCTGTTATCTCATCCACCATCACCCTAGCATATCCTTCTGGAATCGGCCGGCAGTGAAAAGTTGCGCCGGGTTCAGTAGGAAAAACAGAGCCAACAGCCGCCTTGACCTTCAAATTCATCCATTGCGTCATAAGGTGGCAATTTTGAGACTCTGTTATAGCATCCACGGGATAGCTGACAGGAGCCGTCAAGTCATGCTCCGGCTGAAGCAGCTCGGTGGAGGCCACGCTGCTTCTGCGCTGAGATGGCGGGGTAGCTTCGGGGGAGGCTTCGGCAGTACGTTTGCTGCGATTTGCTTCTCGTTCCTCTATCGTGTCTACCCTTGCTTGCAGCGCCTGCATTTGGGTCTGCTACACTTTTTTCCTCCTCTCATGGGATTTGTAACCGCCTGCATCCGGAAACCCAACCTTCCACGGAATGGAGCCTGGCGTGCCTCGTGTCCGTCCAGGGTGCTCAGGATTCCCGAGGGCCATTGTGAGCTCGTCGTTCTCTCTGTCTGGAAAGAACGTCCCTTCCTGCGCTGCTTTGATATACTGCTTAAGCTTACTGACTGGTATGTCCATTTGATCGTTCGTCCAAATGCACTTCCCTGTTACAGGGTCCAGTGTTCCGCCAGCCCCGAAGAACCAAGTCCGGCAACGGTCTGGCCAGTTAATTGTCTCTCGTTCGATCCCTTTATGAACCAGATCATTCTCAGTCTTGGACCACTTAGGCCGGGCTACGAGGTAGCCACCTGACCCCGTGCGATGGTGAAGCTTCTTCTTCGCAGCATTTTGCTTGTTTGTCGCCGACATCTTCTTACTCTTTTCCGATGTCTTGTGGGCCACAAATGCGGCCAGTGATCTCTGATATTCTCATATCTGCCCTTAAATTCTGGTGTCTCATTATTTTCGACAAACTTATTCAGCTCTTTCTTCCACCCCCTGAATAGTTCTGCCATCCTCTTCAGAGCAAAAGACTTGATTAATTTCTCTTTAACTGGGTTCTCTGGATTATCCTCAGGCGGTAGGGTGAAATTTGACTTCAGCTCAGTCCAAAGATCATTTTTCTGCATATCATTGACATAAGAGACCTCAGGGTCTTCTGTAGCCGGCTTAAACCATTGCTGGATGCTTATCGGGATCTTGTCCCTAACCAGAACCCCGCACTGAGCAACAAATGCGCTCTTTGTCCGGAGGGGTTCAATAGGTTGGCCGTCGGGCGCGATTGCTATGATCTCAAACTTTTCATCCGAGCTCAACTTTTTCTTCGGGCCTCGTCTCTTTACCAAAGTTGTGCTCGATCCGGAGGGCTAGAAAAAAGAATAAAGACTTAATTAATATGTGTACATACCAAAACAATGAATGCATCAATCAGCTAGTCACCATAGGCTTAACTAATATATATACCTGGCCGGACTCGGTTCGTTCACCGGAGCCGTCCTCATGTTCTTCTTCTTGCACCGGCATTAGGTCACCGTAGCCAGCTTGTTCACCCTCTCCTTCCAGACCACCGGTTTCGTTGAGAAACAACGAGATGGCATCACTTCCTTCTGCGATTATGTCCCTCAACAACGCTTCTTTTGTTGCTTCGTCCAGGGCGGTGTCCATAGTTTCTACAAATATTTACAACATGGCAATTATTATTCAAACATGATAGATGGATATATTAGTGCCAAACGTAGAACTAGCTACCTAATCATAGTAAGCTATCGGGAGGGGGTATATATCGACAACGACGACACTACATCTATGTCCCTCGACGACCCTCGTTCCCGATAAAAAAAAGAGGAAGAAGAAGAAAAATAAGAGGAGAAGAAAGAATAGAGGAGAAGATCTCCTCTATTCTTTCTTCTCCTCTTTCTTTCTTCTTCCTCTTCTTTTTTTATCCTCTTCTTCCTCTCATGTTCGATAGGATCGCCGAGGGGTCGGGAGGTTGCGTAGTGTCTCAGGATTCAACAAAACCATGTCTTCATCATTAGGCGAAAGTAACATGTGCATGATGGTACGAAGCTCTTCAAAGTTGTTCTGGAACGGACTCCCAGATAGGATAATCCGCCTTTTGGTACAAAGTTCAGGAAGAGCCTTCCGAATATCGCTATTTGGAAGGCCTTTGCTGAATTGGTACCAAAAGGCGGATTATTCTATCCGGGACTCCATTCCAAAACAACTTCGCAGAACTTCGTACCAACATGCCCTGGTTACTTCCGGCTAATGATGAAGGCATGGATTTCTTCAATACTTTGACACTAGGAAACCTCTCTCTACTTCCGACTAATAAGAATAAGAAGAAGAAGAAGAATAAGAAGAAGAAAAGAAGAAAAAAAAAGAAGAGAAGAAGAAAGGAATAGTGGAGAAAAGAGAAAATAGAATATATTCTATTTTCTCTTCTTCTCCACTATTCCTTTCTTCTTCTCCTCTTCTTTTTCTTCTTTTTTCTTCTTCTTATTTATTTCTCCTCTTCTTTTCGGTAGAGGAAACCCTAAATAGCTAGCAAGTTTCGTGGGTGTGAGATACATGTGGCCTTCGGTGTCGGACACTACATCCACGTCCCACAAGTGACGTGGGCGTCGAAGCCCGCGCCACTTGTGGGATGTGGGTGTAGTGTCCGACACCGACGGTACATGTATCTCACACCGACGATACATTCTATTTAGGGTTTCTCCTCTACCGCTCCTCGACCTCTCGACGACCCTCGTTCCCGATAAAATAAAGAGGAAGAAGAAGAAGAAAAAAGAAGAAAAGAAAGAATAGAGGAGAAGACTTCCTCTTCTTCCTCTCCTCTTCTTCTCCCTCTTCTTCCCCTTCTTTTTTCTTCTTCTTATTTATTTCTCCTCTTCTTCCTCTCCTCCTCTTCTTCTTATTTAGTTCTCTCGACCCCTCATCCCTCTCTCGACCCCTCGACGACCCTCGTCCCTGATAACATATTTTTTCTCCCCTCGACACCTCTCGACCTCTCGTCCCACTCTCGACCCCTCATCATCATCTATCGCCCCCCTCGTTTTCTTTAGCATATATCCATGAACAAAATAGAGGAGAAGATCGAAGAAAAAAAAAGAAGCCTTCCTCTTCTTCTTTTCCTTTCCAAACTCCTTCCTTTTCTTCTTCTTCTTCTTCCTTCTTCCTCTTTTCTTCCTTTTCCTTATTTTACTTTTTCTTCTACAATAACCTAAAATCGATATCTACTAATTAACAACCTAAATAAAAAATGAATACATATATGAAAAAAAACATCATATAAAAAAACATTTTTGACATATTTAGCATATGCTGATCCATAGTTCAAAATTTTCAAATTTCATTCAAATAGCCCAAAATGAAAATAACCTAAAATTCACTAAAGTTATCGATGACCCTCTCGACACACCCACGAATAAGAAAATATATCATCTTCTTCATCTCCTCTTCTTTGCATATTCACATAGCCACATACACATACATAGCCACATACATATAGAACTTTTCTGAACATATATATATAGCCACATTCATATAGAACTTTTCTGAACATATATAGATGATTTTCTAAAAAAGTAACTTTTGCATATATATATATGAACAGAGAGCAGCGGCGGCAATGGGTGGCATCGTCGGAGATGGGGATGGGAAAGGGGGAGCTCACTGGGGGCGGGCGGCGACGGGGAGAGGAGGTCAGCGACGGGAAAGGAGCTACGAGGGGCTCGGGGATGCCGGTGACGGGGACGGCGTGCGCGGGGCGATGGGGAGACGGGGACGGCCGCGGGCTCGGGGCGGCACACGGCGACGGGGACGATCGAGGAGGCGGGGCTCGGGGTAGGGCGGATGGCAGCGAGCTCGGGGCGGGGTGGCACACGGCGACGGGGACGGCCGCGGGCTCGGGGCGGCACACGGCGGCAACGGGGACGATCGAGGAGGCGGGGCTCGGGGCAGGGCGGATGACGGCGACGAGGAGGACGATCGAGGAGGCGGGGCTCGGGGCGCGGCGACGGCGACGGCGATGGGGCAGGGCTCAGCGACGGCGACGAGGAGGACGAGCAGCCTGGCGGCGTCGGCGATGGGGAATGGAGCAGTTGGCAAAAATTTCGCAAGGGTTGTATATATAGCCAGAGCAATGGTCCCGGTTCGTGGCACGAACCGTGACCAATGCCCCCCTTTGGTCCCGGTATGTGCCACCAACCGGGACCAAAGGCCAATTTTCAGCAGCCCAAAGGGCAGGAAGCGGCGGCCTTTGGTCCCGGTTGGTGGCACCAACCGGGACTAAAGGGGTGCATTGGTCACGGTTGGTGCCACCAACCGAGACCAATGCCCCCTGTAGTCCCGGTTGGTGCCACCAACCGGGACCAATGCCCTTGTGCTGCCAGCGCCCAAAAGTTTAGTCCCACATCGCTAGCTGAAGGGCGTCGGCACTGGTTTATAAGCCCTGCTGTGCCTCCCCATTCGAGCTCCTCTCTAATGCAGGCTTTCGGGCCTAAACTTGCTACTGCCAGTGGGCCTATTGGGCCTCTGCGGGCCTGAATCCTGGCCCATGTAGGGTTTCTAGTCGTATTCAGGCCGTGGAGGCCCAGTAGGAGGCATTTTTTTGGTTTTTTCTTTTTTATTTCTACATTTTTTTGGTTTTTTATTTTTTTATTTCTACTTAAAACTAAATACTTATAGTTTTTTAGTGATTTCTTTTTGCTTTTAGGTCACAAAAATTATAAACTTTCTGTTAGTGCCATTAGTTTTAAATTTTGAATAGTTTAAATTTGAATTTTTAAAAATTTGTGTGAATCACTAGTTTATGAATAACTTTACTATAAAAATAGAATTTTTTTTCTATTTATTTTTTATTTATACTTACAACTAAATACTTATAGTTTTTTAGTGATTTCTTTTTGCTTTTAGGTCACAAAAATTATAAACTTTCTTTTAGTGCCATTAGTTTTAAAATTTTGAATAGTTAAAATTGGAATTTTATAAAATTTGTGTGAATCACCAGTTTATGAATAACTTTACTATAAAAATAGAATTTTTTTTATTCTTTTCTATTTATTTTTTATTTATACTTACAATTAAATACTTATAGTTTGATTTTAGGTCACAAAAATTATATTCTTTTTGCTATTGAAGAATATTATAGATTTATTTTAGTTGATCATAACATAATACTTTAATTGATTGTTTTTATTTTCATAAAAGTTTTGTAGTTCATTCTGTTTGCTATTAATTCATTCTTTGAGCTAAATGACTCTGAAATTGGAAAGCATTTCAAAATGAACTCTGAAAAGGTTGAAAGTTGGCATGGTATCATCATTTCACCCACATAGCATGTTCCAAAAAGTAGAGAGGGTTACGACAAAAACTTGATGCACTTCGTGTACAAAATGGACAATCACTTTCGAAGTATCAATGTTTCGAACCGTAAGACATGAAAGCATTTCAAATGAACTCTGAAAAAGTTGAAAGTTGGGATGGTATCATAATTTCGCCCACATAGCATTTGCTTATTGCGGGAGAAAGTCTTCACTTTTTCTTCGCTTGTGTCATTTGCTTATTGCGCCGTAACCATGGATAATCTTCATTGTTTATCAGGATGCTTGGGTCAGCCTTGACATTGAAGGGAGGAATTTCATGAAACTTTTCATAATCTTCAGACATGTCTGTCTTGCCGTCCACTCCCAGGATGTCCCTTTTTCCTGAAAGAACTATGTGGCGCTTTGGCTCATCGTATGATGTATTCGCTTCCTTATCTTTTCTTTTTCTCGGTTTGGTAGACATGTCCTTCACATAGATAACCTGTGCCACATCATTGGCTAGGACGAATGGTTCATCAGTGTACCCAAGATTTTTCAGATCCACTGTTGTCATTCCGTACTGTGGGTCTACCTGTACCCCGCCGCCTAACAGATTGACCCATTTGCACTTAAACAAAGGGACCTTAAAATCAGGTCCGTAGTCAAGTTCCCATATGTCCACTATGTAACCATAATATGTGTCCTTTCCGCTCTCGGTTGCTGCATCAAAGCGGACACCACTGTTTTGGTTGGTGCTCTTTTGATCTTGGGCGATCGTGTAAAATGTATTCCCATTTATCTCGTATCCTTTGTAAGTCAATACAGTCAAAGATGGTCCCCTGGACAACAAGTACAACTCATCACAAACAGTGTTGTCACCTCTGAGACGTGTTTCCAACCAACTGCTGAAAGTCCTGATGTGTTCACATGTAATCCAGTCGTCGCACTGCTCCGGGTGTTTGGAGCGCAGACTGTTCTTGTGTTCATCGACATACGGGGTCACCAAGGTAGAGTTCTGTAGAACTGTGTAGTGTGCTTGAGACCAAGAATATCCGTCCCTGCATATTATTGAGTCTCTTCCCAGAGTGCCTTTTCCAGTCAGTCTCCCCTCATACCGCGATTTAGGGAGACCTATCTTGTTAAGGCCAGGAATGAAGTCAACACAAAACCCGATAACATCCTCTGTTTGATGGCCCATGGAGATGCTTCCTTCTGGCCTAGCGCGGTTACGGACATATTTCTTTAGGACTCCCATGAACCTCTCAAAAGGGAACATATTGTGTAGAAATACGGGCCCCAGGATGACAATCTCGTCGACTAGATGAACTAGGACGTGCGTCATGATATTGAAGAAGGATGGTGGGAACACCAGCTCGAAACTGACAAGACATTGCGCCACATCACTCCTTAGCGTTGGTACGATTTCTGGATCGATCACCTTCTGAGAGATTGCATTGAGGAATGCACATAGCTTCACAATGGCTAATCGAACGTTTTCCGGTAGAAGCCCCCTCAATGCAACCGGAAGCAGTTGTGTCATAATCACGTGGCAGTCATGAGACTTTAGGTTCTGAAACTTTTTCTCTGGCATATTTATTATTCCCTTTATATTCGACGAGAAGCCAGTCATGACCTTCATACTGAGCAGGCATTCAAAGAAGATTTCTTTCTCTTCTTTCGTAAGAGCTTAGCTGGCAGGACCTTTATACTGCTTCGGAGGCATGCCGTCTTTTTCGTGCAAACGTTGCAGGTCCTCTCGTGCCTCGGGTGTATCTTTTGTCTTCCCATACACGCCCAAGAAGCCTAGCAGGTTCACGCAAAGGTTCTTCGTCACGTGCATCACGTCGATTGAGGAGCGGACCTCTAGGTCTTTCCAGTAGGGTAGGTCCCAAAATATAGATTTCTTCTTCCACATGGGTGCGTGTCCCTCAGCGTCATTCGGAACAGCTAGTCCACCGGGACCCTTTCCAAAGATTACGTAGTGTAAATCATTGACCATAGCAAGCACGTGAACACCGGTGCACATGGCGGGCTTGTTCCGGTGATCTGCCTCGCCTTTGAAATGCTTGCCTTTCTTTCAACATTGATGGTTGGTCGGAAGAAATCGACGATGGCCCAGGTACACATTCTTCCTGCATTTGTCCAGGTATATACTTTCAGTGTCATCTAAATAGTGCGTGCATGCGTGGTATCCTTTGTTTGTCTGTCCTGAAAGGTTACTGAGAGCGGGCCAATCGTTGATGGTCACGAACAGCAACGCCTTAAGGTTAAATTCCTCCTGTCTGTGCTCATCCCACGTACGTACACCGTTTCCATTGCACAGCTGTAAAAGTTCTTCAACTAATGGCCTTAGGTACACATCAATTTCGTTGCCGGGTTGCTTAGGGCCTTGGATGAGAACTGGCATCACAATGAACTTCCGCTTCATGCACATCCAAGGAGGAAGGTTATACATACATAGCGTCACGGGCCAGGTGCTGTGATTGCTGCTCTGCTCCCCGAAAGGATTAATGCCATCTGCGCTTAAAGCAAACCATACATTCCTTGGGTCCTTTGCAAACTCATCCCAATACTTTCTCTCGATTTTTCTCCACTGCGACCCGTCAGCGGGTGCTCTCAACTTCCCATCTTTCTTTCGGTTCTCACTGTGCCATCGCATCAACTTGGCATGCTCTTCGTTTCTGAACAGACGTTTCAACCGTGGTATTATAGGAGCATACCACATCACCTTCGCAGGAACCCTCTTCCTGAGGGGCTCGCCGTCAACATCACCAGGGTCATCTCGTCTGATCTTATACCTCAACGCACCGCATACCGGGCATGCGTTCAGATCCTTGTATGCACCGCGGTAGAGGATGCAGTCATTAGGGCATGCATGTATCTTCTCCACCTCCAATCCTAGAGGGCATACGACCTTCTTTGCTGCGTATGTACTGTCGGGCAATTCGTTATCGTTTGGAAGCTTCTTCTTCAATATTTTCAGTAGCTTCTCAAATCCTTTGTCAGCCACAGCATTCTCTGCCTTCCACTGCAGCAATTCCAGTACGGTACCGAGCTTTGTGTTGCCATCTTCGCAATTGGGGTATAACCCTTTTTTGTGATCCTCTAACATGCGATCGAACTTCAGCTTCTCCTTTTGACTAATGCATTGCGTCCTTGAATCGACAATGACCCGGCGGAGATCATCATCATCGGGCACATCGTCTGGTTCCTCTTGATCTTCAGCAGCTTCACCTGTGGCAGCACCATTGGGCACATCATCTGGTTCCTCTTGATCTTCACCAGCTCCCCCCGTTGCAGCATCAGCGTATTTAGGGGGCACATAGTTGTCATCGTACTCTTCTTCTTCGCCGTCTTCCATCATAACCCCTATTTCTCCGTGCCTCGTCCAAACATTATAGTGTGGCATGAAACCCTTGTAAAGTAGGTGGGAGTGAAGGATTTTCCGGTTAGAGTAAGACCTCGTATTCCCACATTCAGTGCATGGACAACACATAAAACCATTCTGCTTGTTTGCCTCAGCCGCATCGAGAAACTCATGCACGCCCTTAATGTACTCGCGGGTGTGTCTGTCACCGTACATCCATTGCCGGTTCATCTGCGTGCATTATATATAATTAAGTGTCCAAATTAATAGAAGTTCATCATCACATTAAAACCAAAGTGCATACATAGTTCTCATCTAACAACATATAGCTCTCTAGAGCATCTAATTAATTAAACCATACATTGAAACTATGTAAAACATTTCAATGCGAAAGCAAATGCGATCATAATCGCAACCAAGGTAACAATTGATCCAACGGCATAATGATACCAAGCCTCGGTATGAATGGCATATTTTCTAATCTTTCTAATCTTCAAGCGCATTGCATCCATCTTGATCTTGTGATCATCGACGACATCCGCAACATGCAACTCCAATATCATCTTCTCCTCCTCAATTTTTTTTATTTTTTCCTTCAACAAATTGTTTTCTTCTTCAACTAAATTTAACCTCTCGACAATAGGGTCCGTTGGCATTTCCGATTCACATACATCCTAGATAAATAAAATCTATGTCACGTTGGTCGGCATAATTTTCATAAACAATAAATGAACCAATAGTTATGAAGATAATATACATACCAAATCCGAATCATAGACAGGACGAGGGCCGACGGGGGCGGATACCAAAACCATCGCACTATATAAGATGTAATAATAAATGTAAGAAAATGATACAAGTATCTATCTAAACAGACAAGTAAGAATATTTTTCCTTTCAGAAAGAAGATAAGAACAAGAGGCTCACCACGGTGGAATCGGTGATGAGATCAGCGCGGGTGATCAACAGCGGTGAAGACGGGGACGGGGCGTGACTGACCGCTAAATCTAGACAAATCTCGAGGAAAATGGAGCTTGGAGGTCGAGCTTCGAGAGGAGAAATTTTAAGTAGTGTGGCTCGGGCATTCCATCGAACACCTCATGTGCATAGGAGGTGAGCTAGAGCACCACAAACCCCTCCCCTCGCCGGCCAGAGAAAAACAGAGCACTGGAGTGCTCTGCTCGCGGGCGAGGGTATATATAGGCACCTCATTGGTCCCGGTTTGTGGCAAGAACCGGGACTAAAGGGGAGCCTTTGGTCCCGGTTCAGGCCACCAACCGGGACCAATGGTGGTGGGCCAGGAGCGAGGCCCATTGGTCCCGGTTCGTCCCACCAACCGGGACCAAAAGGTCCAGATGAACCGGGACCAATGGCCCACGTGGCCCGGCCGGCCCCATGGGCTCACGAACCGGGACCAATGCCCACATTAGTCCCGGTTCTACACTGAACCGGGACTAATGGGCTGAGCCGGCCTGGACCATAGCCCTGTTTTCTACTAGTGGGCTGACATACCGCTGAGAGATACGGTACAACTAGAAGCAATTCAGTTGGACAGTGATTTGACCTATGAGGAGAAACCAGTTAAGATTCTAGAGTATGCCAGTCGAGTCACCCGCAGCAAGGTTATCAAGTTTTGCAAGGTTCAGTGGAGCCACCACACGGAGGATGAAGCCACCTGGGAACGAGAGGAAGAATTGCTGAAAGACCACCCTCACCTATTTTCTAGCCAACCTGAATCTTGAGGGCGAGATTCATCTTAAGGGGGGTAGGTTTGTAACATCCCAAATTGAACCTATCCCCAAATTTTCAATTTGGAATGTTATACACTAGATCATCATTGCATATCATATTTATTGCATTTCGGCTGATCCTAGAAATTTTTCGCAACTCAAGGACCCTCGGAGAGAGTTGGGGATTTCGTTATTTTTCATATTTGAGTTGTCTCAAATTTTGAAAATAGGATCTTTTGATTTTATTTATTTTATCTTCAATTATTTCTATTACAAAAATATGAGAGAGGGAATAAAATTAATTTCCCAAAATAAAGAAATATTGAGGATTTAATTAAAAAATCAAATAAGGTTTTATTTGGTTTCATTTGCTATTTTATTTGAATTTAGGAAAAATGTGCGTTTTTCAAAATTGCATTTAGGCCCCAAATAAATGTTCACTTCGTCCGTCTTGATTTTAGAAGCCAGGGAAAATTTATTTCGGGATTTTTGGATTCCGTTTATTATTTCTTTCGTTAGTTTTTCTACGCAGAATTAATTTAAAAAAAATCCGAACCGACTCCGGGCCGTACCCGAGTGGGACTCCGCCCGGGGGGCCTTTATAAGCCGCCCGCCCGAGCCGCCGAAGCCCACCAGCGCCTCAGCCCCGCAGCCCGCCTGCGCGCCCCAAACCCTAGTGCCGCCGCCGCCCGCGCCGCCGCCGCCTCGCTGCTGCTGCCGCGTCGCCTTGCCGCCGACCCCGCCGCCCCGCCGCGGCGCCTCGCCGCCGACCACGCCGTCCCGCCGCCCGAGGTAGCCGCCATCGCCGGCGGTTTTCTTAGAAACCGCCCGGTTTTTTTTAAACCGCGTTTTTTTAGATCCGTTTTTTTATTAGAACGGTTTTTTTTGGTTTAGTTATTTAGTGAGCGTTCGCTCGTTCGTTCGTTTTAACGAACGTGTTCGTCGTTTAGATCCAGATAACAAACGTTCGTTCGTTAATCTGTTCGTCATTTTTTCTTTTTCTCGGATTTTCCGCGATTATTTCTGATCGTGATTTCTTATCTGATTTTCGTTTTATTATAACTTTTCGCTCGTTTATCGGAATCAGGCGATTCAAGCGCCTGGATTTTTGTCTCGAAACCCTCTTTCCGTTTAACCAACTTAAACAAGTTTTTGCTTCTGTAAAAATTGCCTTCGATCCAGAATTGTAAATGAAGCCTGTTTCTTTTGCTGTTTGTCTTTCGTTGCTTGGTTCGATTGGATTCTTTTTCCCAACCGGAGTTCTTAAGTTGAACTTTCTGGTTAGATCTCTTATTTGAGTTTTACCTGTGCATCAGTTGAGTACTTATTATGTGCTTGTTGTTTGCGATAGAGTACCCGGAGTGCGCCGCTTGTTACTTCGAATCGCTAGGTTTCCCGGATCATCAGCAAGGCAAGTAACACTTTGATCATACCTCCTACTACCTAGTTTTATTGCATTAGATCAACCCTTACACATTGCATGATTAGGATCTAACTAAATTGTGGGTTTGGGAAGTAGTTGAGGTAGTACCTATTACCTTTTTATTATCAAACCTTTGGGAGTTACTTCTTCGTTGCTTATTATGCCATGCTATGCTAGTAGACATGGATTGGGTGAGTGTATCCATGACAGATGTGAGTTTGTTAATTAATGGTTTATTTAAGGTGGCAACTTAAACACACATCTGGGTGGATTGAGGTACCTGGCTATTCCAGGATTGCCTATTTTCTTTTGGACCGCCACCCAGGTTCAAAGGGATCATGAGATTATTCATGCTAGAAACTTCCGTGTGCAGCCACAAGCTATGATGGGATCTAGCATAGTTGACTAAGTCGTGCGAACTCTTAGAGTGGTAGACTAGCAGATGTAGGGGATGTAGGTGGTACGCTCTACCCATCGTAAGGTGCTAGCGCTTCTGAAAGACCATGTCTCGGTCATCCGTTTCTCAAACACCATGTAGTGCAAGAAATCCAACGGAGGAGATCGAGTCTTGTGGGAAAAGTGTGCAAACCTCTGCAGAGTGTATAAACTAATCATGGTTAGCCGTCTCCCCGGTTATGGACATATTGAGTATCTAGTACCTGGATTATCATGTGAATCTCAACATGTTACTATAAAATTTAATTTTGATGGGTTTGTTTAATGATGATGTTTAATTGGGATTGAGGATGTTGTCAACCATTCTCAATGTTTAATAACCACCATGATAGTTAAATAAATTTATTCCTTTGAAGTAGGGAAAATTTAGCTTTTCGCAAAACTGTAACCATAGAGCTTTCCACCAGCCAAATATGCATGTAGAATAGATGTTTCTTTCCATTACTCTCTATGTGTTACATTGCCAGCATATTCCATGTGCTGACCCGTTTCGGGCTGCAACGTTAATGTTGCAGACTTTTCAGATGATGATTAAGGAGTTTTAGATCGTGGTTCTATACTCAGTGATGTCGTTGGAGTTGATGGACTCACTTATCTTCCAAGCCTTCCGATGTTATCGTTATTAGATGGCCTTAAGCCATATTTATTGTAGTAAGTTCTCTATTGAGACACTCGATGTAATAAGTGTGTGATTGCTACTCTATTTTAAATCCTTCAAGTACTATGTTGTGTCAGCATTACTAATCCAGGGGTGACACCGGAGCACAGAGATTGGACCGTTTGAGGTCTGGTCGCTACAATGCTACTTTATCATCCTGTTCACCGATTAGACTCTGAGTCAGCTCCAAACGAATGGTCAAACTTGAGTTTTTAAATGGTTGTGGGGTACATATTGGGGCCGCTATCAATAGTATCTATCTACTATCTGGTTAATCTCCGGTGTCTACTATGAGTTTCATGTTGGGTGGGAAACAAATAGTAAAGAAGCCATTATCTGTATTTTTTAACTGAAGCCATTATCTGCCTGCTATTATTGGTTTTGGGTCTATCCACAGGTTGCTGCCATCACTCTAGATTTCTGCATGCAATCCTTACATAATCTCACTATGTTTTATTCCTATGCATGACACTTATTGTAAACAATGGAACTGAACATGTAGAGCAAAAGAGATGAGCGTTGCATGGCAATAAAATTTCATGCAGACGTCGCTCCATGGTAGGCGCAAAGGCAGCCCCCCTCCACGCATTTCGGATTGTAATCGAGAGGAAGATATCTGTTCTGAGGGGGATTCGGAAGGAGAAGACAACTCCTATTTACCACCTAAGGTCTTCGCTCTAACTTGGCATGCTGATGTTGATTATATCATGCATATGGTGTCTTGCATTGCTTACTTTATACATCAAATATGTCATCTGCTTAGTTTAGTCATCCTTTGTGCGAATGCCATCTGTTTAGTTTATTCACCATTTATGTGAATTATGCAACGCCATCTTGTTTAGCCAGGCATCATATATGTGAATTTTGCAATGCCATCCTTGTCGGCGTTCTGGGAACGGGGGTCCCCAGACTTGCCTGCCTGCGGCGTGGCTCAAAGGGGGGCCCAGCACGGCCCGTCTTCACCAACACAAACCCAAGACACTCGCGAGGGGCCAAGCCTCGCGGGGCGGACGACACAGAGCTTCCTCAGGCACGCCTCGTCAGGCTGGCTCACGAGGAGGCGGCGAGATCAAGGCGGGGTACCTCACGAGGTGCCTGTGACGCAAGCCATGACGACCGGGGCGCCAGGCGTGTGCCAGCCCGCGCAGCGTCCTCCTTTCCTCTTTGGTGCAAAGGGGGCAAGCGCAGCCGCGGAGTACCGAGGCATCAGGCAAAGGTTGCCATTTCGGTGCAACGAGACCAAGACCAGGAGGACTACGAGATGGAGGTCACCGTGGAGCCCAAGACGGCGTCATCACCAGGGCTTTGCGCAGGCGAAGACTACTTTTGTCAGGATAGCTTGTACTAGCTGTCCCCCTTCAAATTAGCCCGCCAATGTTGGCTCCCTTCCTGCTCGATATTTGGGAAGAGGACCAGGGCCTCTATAAATAGGACCAGCCACCCACATAGCAAGGGGCGGAGGAGAAGAGGTCGGAAATATGAGAGAGAGAGAGAGGAAGAGATAGAGAGGAAAAGGTGACTGAACTCTTCTCAGTAGTTCATCCCCCCAGCCAAGAACAGACCCTCGCAAGGCTGTTCTTCCTTGTATTGTTCATCATCATCAGCCCAAGAGGCAATCCACCACACCACACACTGGAGTAGGGTATTACACCACAACGGTGGCCCGAACCAGTATAAACCCTGTGTCTCTGGTGTTGTTCTTTCCTCAGTTTTAGATCCTAGCATGGCGGAGGGGTGCAGGTAGGTAGGAGGCGAAATCTCCATGCGTACCCCAGTGTTCGAACCTCAAGGGTTTGCCTGAACCCGAAATCCGACATTTGGCACGCCAGGTAGGGGTGCGCCGGGATTCGTCTTCCACCACCCCGTTCTCCTCCGACCATCACACCCATGTCTGACGCTCGTCGGGCCCGCGCCGAGCGCCCGGCCGCACTCGCTTCCCGCGTCGCCCAGACGGCCCCTGTCGGCGGGCATCCACGCCGTTCCCCGTCACCTGCCGTCAACGCCGCCACCGGCCCGGCGGGGGACGAGCGGCAAGCATCGTCCCAGCATCCGTCCGTGCGGCAAGGTGGCCGCACCGCAACTCCCTCGCTCACCCCAGCTGGTTCTTCGTCTCGCGCGCTCCGCGCGCCCATGGAGGCTCGAGCTGCACTCATTGCGGCAAACGAGCTCCTGCGCTACCATCCCGTCGACGACGTCTACGAAGAATGGCTCGACCGCGTTGCCGAGCTCATCCGCACCGCGGGGGGCTCTCCTGCGTCGTCCGTTCCACTGCACCGCACCCCGCCCCGCGCGGGTGACGAGGCTCTGGCGGTGCCCCGGCCGCCTCCTCCTCAAGAAGACGCCATGGCTCCAAGGCGCGTGGCCCCTGGGCGGAACTTGCTCCGTCAGGCGCTAGCGCAGCAAGAGCAGAGCTGTCGAGAAGTCCCTCGCCCGCAAGAAGCTGCCCGGGCGCTCCCTGCTCCAGCACGTCGCGACCATGCTCCTGCTCCCGCGCGTCAAGACCCCGCGCTACTCCTAGCTGCAGCGCGTGGGGACATGCAAGACCAAGCTCCCCGTCACCCAAGGCCTCCCATGGCCACAGCAGGCTGCCGCGCCTTCACCACCGAGCTACGCAGCGTCGCGTGGCCCGGCAAGTTCAAGCCAGACTTGCCTCCTTGCTATGACGGCAAGGCTGACCATGCAGAGTTCCTCCAGCTCTACGAGCTGGGCATCGAAGCTGCCAACGGAGACGAGAAGGTCATGGCGAACTGGTTCCCCATGGCACTCAAGGACGGGGCCGGCACCTGGCTCCTGAACCTGGCTCCAGGCACAATCTCCTCCTGGGACGACATGCGCACCCGCTTCATCGCCAACTTCCAAGGCACTCGCGACCGGCCACCCGCCGTGAGCGACATGCGCCGCATCAAGCAACAGCCCGGGGAGACCCTACAGAAGTACATATAGCGCTTCAACAACGCGTGCCTCAAGATTCCCAAGGTGACCAAGGAGGCCATCATCTCGGCCTTCTCCGACGGCGTGCGCGGCATCAAGATGATGGAGGAGCTAGCGATGCATGAAGACCTGTGCACTTTCTTGGAGCTGTTCAACTTGGCAAACAAGTGCGCTAGGGCTGAGGAAGGGTGAGGGAGTCCTGGATTATGGGGTGTTCGGGTAGCCGGACTATACCTTCAGCCGGACTCCTGGACTATGAAGATACAAGATTGAAGACTTCGTCCCGTGTCCGGATGAGACTTTCCTTGGCGTGGAAGGCAAGCTTGGTGATGCGGATATTCAAGATCTCCTACCATTGTAACTGACTCTGTGTAACCCTAGCCCTATCCGGTGTCTATATAAACCGGAGGGTTGTAGTCCGTAGGACATCAACTCCATATACAACAATCATACCATAGGCTAGCTTTAGGGTTTAGCCTCCTTGATCTCATGGTAGATCTACTCTTGTACTACCCATATCATCAATATTAATCAAGCAGGAGTAGGGTATTACCTCCATCGAGAGGGTCCGAACCTGGGTAAACATCGTGTCCCTTGTCTCCTGTTACCATCCGTCCTTGATGCATAGTTCGGGACCCCCACCTGTGATCCGCCGGTTTTGACACCGACATTGGTGCTTTCATTGAGAGTTCCTCTGTGTCGTCGCCTTTAGGCCCGATGGCTCCCTTGATCATCAACGACGATGAGGTCCAGGGTGAGACTTTTCTCCCCGGACAGATCTTCGTCTTTGGCGGCTTCGCACTGCGGGCCAATTCGCTTGGCCACCTGGAGCAGATCGAAAGCTATGCCCCTGGCCATCAAGTCAGGTTTGGAAGCTTAAACTACACGGCTGACATCCGCGGAGACTTGATCTTCGATGGGTTCGAGCCACGGCCAAGCGCGCCGCACTATCTCGAGGGGCATGATCTAGCTCTGCCTCTGGACAGTGTCCTGGAGGCCGCACACGCACCGGTTCCGACCCCTAACTCGGAGCCTATTGCACCAATCGAGGATGAGCGGTTGGACGTCACCTCGGGGGCTGCGATCTCAAAGGCGATCGAGCCGAACGCCAGCCCCGTACTCTGCAGGACCCGTGACTCCGAGGATCCGGACTCCTCCCCGGACTCCGAACCCCCCGCGCCCCTGCCAATCGAATCCGATTGGGCGCCAATAGTGGAGTTCACCGCCGCGGACATCTTTCAGCACTCTCCTTTTGGCGACATCCTGAATTCTCTCAAGTCTCTCTCTTTATCAAGAGAGCCCTGGCCGGATTACGGTCAGTGAGGATGGGATACGGACAATGAAGAAGTTCAAAGCCCACGCACCACCCACTTGTAGCCACTGTCGACAATTTAACTGACATGCTTGACTTTGGCTCCGAAAACATCAATGGTATGGACGACGATGTAGGAGACGAACAGGAACCAGCACCTGTAGGGCGCTGGAAGGCCACCTCATCATATGACATATATATGGTGGATACTCCAAAAGATGGAGATGGCGATGGAACAGCGGGGGATGACACCTCCAAGAAACAGCCAAAGCACCGGCGTCAGCGGCGCCGCTCTAAATCCCGCCAAAGCAAAAACGATGATTCCGGCACGGGAGATAATACTACCCCGGATAGCGCCGAAGAACACCCACCCCAGCAAGATTCGGCACAGGAAGATGGAGAAGCTAGCCCTCATGAGAGAGCGGCAGACCGAGATGTCGAGGATGATAACTATATGCCTCCCTCCGAAGACGAGGCAAGCCTCGATGACAACGAATTCGTCGTACCATCAGACCCCGCCGAACAATAGCGTTTCAAACACAGGCTTTTAGCCACGGCAAGCAGCCTCAAGAAAAAGCAGCAACAGCTTAGAGCTGACCAAGATTTGCTAGCTGACAGATGGACTGAAGTCCTTGCAGCCGAAGAGTATGAACTCGAACACCCCTCCAAGAGTTACCCAAAGCGCGGGCCGCTACCCCGATCAGAGGAGGAAGCACCTACATTACCAGCGCATGACATGGCAGACCGGCCACCTCGCGGCCGTGACAGAGAGGCCTCTCGGCCCTCAACAGAAGCCATGCCCCGACGCCGCTCAACTAAGGCACGGGAAAATGCGCCAGACCTGCGAGACTTACTGGAGGATAAGGCAAGACAAACAAGATCGATCTACGGATCGCGCAGGCGCCCTACGGCACGTGACGATGATCTTCACTCCGGATACAACAAATCCGGCCGGGCCGAACACAACAGACATAGCTCTTCCGAGCTGTGTCATGATGTAGCCCAGTACAGAGGCGCCGCACACCCGCTATGCTTCACGGATGAAGTAATGGATCATAAAATCCCAGAGGGTTTCAAACCCGTAAACATCGAATCATACGATGGCACAACAGATCCAGCGGTATGGATCGAGGATTATCTCCTTCACATCCACATGGCACGCGGCGATGATCTACACGTCATCAAATACCTCCCGCTCAAACTTAAAGGACCGGCCCGGCATTGGCTTAACAGCTTGCCAGCAGACTCAATCGGTTCTTGGGAGGACCTGGAAGCCGCATTCCTCGACAACTTCCAGGGCACTTATGTGCGACCACCGGATGCCGACGACTTAAGCCACATAATCTAGCAGCCAGAGGAATCGGCCAGGCAATTCTGGACACGGTTCCTAACAAAGAAAAACCAGATAGTCGACTGTCCAGACGCAGAGGCCCTAGCAGCCTTCAAGCATAACATCTGCGACGAGTGGCTTGCCCGGCACCTGGGACAGGAAAAGCCGAAATCTATGGCAGCCCTCACGACACTCATGACCCGCTTTTGCGTGGGTGAAGACAGCTGGCTAGCTCGCAGTACCAACTCATCAAAGAACACCGATAATTCGGATACCAAGGACAAAAGTGGCAGGACACGTCGGAATAAGCAAAAACGCCGCGTTAGCAGCGACAGCAATGAAGACACGGCAGTCAATGCCGGATTCAGAGGCTATAAATCCGGTCAGTGGAAAAAGCCATTCAAAAAGAATCTTAGGGCCCGTCCAGTTTGGACCGAATACTCGACCGCTTGTGCCAGATACATGGCACCCCCGAAAGGCCAGCCAATCACACTAACAGGATTGTTGGGTGTTCAAGCAGGCAGGCAAGTTAAGAGCCGAAAACAAAGACAAGGGGCTGCACAGCGACGACGAGGAGGAGCCCAGGACGCTGAACAACAATGGACAGAAGGGCTTTCCCCCACAAGTGCGGACGGTGAACATGATATACGCAACCCACATTCCCAAGAGGGAGCGGAAGCGTGCGCTACGGGACGTATACACGTTGGAGCCAGTCGCCCCAAAGTTCAACCCATGGTCCTCCTGCCTGATCACTTTTGATCGAAGGGACCATCCCACTAGCATCCGTCATGGCGGCTTCGCCGCATTGGTTCTCGACCCAATCATCGACGGATTTCATCTCACAAGAGTCCTCGTGGACGGCGGCAGTAGCCTGAACCTACTTTACCAGGATACAGTGCGGAAAATGGGCATAGATCCCTCAAGGATTAAGCCCACAAAAACGACCTTTAAAGGCATTATACCAGGTGTAGAAGCCAACTGTACAGGCTCACTAACACTTGACGTGGTCTTCGGATCCCCGGACAATTTCCGAAGCGAAGAGTTAATCTTCGATATAGTCCCGTTTCGCAGTGGCTATCACGCCCTGCTCGGACGAACCGCATTCGCAAAGTTCAATGCGGTGCCGCACTACGCATATCTCAAGCTCAAGATGCCAGGCCCTCGAGGAGTAATCACGGTCAACGGAAACACCGAACGCTCCCTCCGTACGGAAGAGCACACGGCGGCTCTCGTAGCGGAAGTGCAAAGCAGCCTTCTTAGGCAATTCTCCAGTCCGGCCATTAAAAAGCCAGACACTGCCAAGCGCGCCCGGAGTAACCTACAACAAGACCGCCTGGCACGTTCTCAGCAGGCGTAGCAATGCGGCCCCAACCCCATCTCTCGCGACATAGCGAAACCAGTGCCTCACGTACATAACTATGCCCTTGAAATACAATGGGCACAGGGGAAGGGGCACAATAACGGCACGCCCAAAATACGGCTTAAAATGTACCAGGTGCTGTCGGATTCTTTTTTTAATTTTTTCTTACTTTCAGGACTCCATACTTCGGACGACCTGTTCGGCAATTCGACTGCCACACAAACGATGCAAGATCCAGGGAGGCAGACAAGCCATGCCTGTTTTGAGCGGTATACCTATTTTGAATACAATTCCGCGGCCTGCCCCTGGTCAGGACATGTTAAATAGTCCAATATCTTTTTGCTTATCACACTATTTGTATCGTTCGGCTTTGATAAATAGCCCCTCTATAAACAATGCATAGCTTTTTGTCTATTTTTTGCATTATCCTCTTTTCACATATATGTTTATTAAATGACATGATGGCACCCGTACACCATGGTACGGCGAACACGCCAAGGGCTTCAGTACCCCTCATTATGGTGTGAGAAGTCCGTACACTTTCACAAGTGCGGCACCCCGAACTTATAGCACTATATGCATCGACTCCGAATCATGATTTGGGTCAATAGTTGGGTTTGCCCGGCTCCTATGTTTTGGTGCCTTACGTTCTGCTATATCGGCTAAGGTAGCACTAGGAGAACCACTGCGATTGTGCCCTGGTTCAGCTGGGTTAAGCACCTCAGTGGAGAAAGCTAAAACTGACTGTCATGATGAGGCGAGAGACCGGTCGCTGTTCTAGAGGTTTTTCGAGTCCCTAAAGACTTATGCCGCTTCGAGCGAGGAGCTGGCTTTGTCCGGCCAAGGCGTGGATAGCGCCCCGAACTCGGTCTTCCGAACTAGGGGCTTCGCCGAAATTTAAAATTATAGAGTTCTATGGCTAAGTGAGAGTGTTCAAGGATTATAGTCCGATTGCCTGGTTCGTTGTGCTGAGCGCCTCCCTCGAAGGACCCAACTATGGGAAAAAGAGCGCTCAGGTTTATCCCGAACACTCCAGCAGTAGTGACATGGGGGCAGAAGCCGACGACTGGCCATCTCTCAACTTTTTGATAAACGGCCGCACATAAAGTAATATTTTAAATTCAATAAGCATTGCTTAGCGCATATGAACAAGTTTTCAGCGCACAGGATAAACACAAGCGAGTTCATTCAAAAATCACATCCTTGGTACATTCATCTGCCACAAGGCGGGCACCTGCAAGAACATCCTTGTATTAGTTCTCGGGCTTGCGATGCTCCTTCCCCGGCGGCGCCCCGTCCTTCACAAGCTTCTCACCGTCCAGCTTACCCCAGTGCACCTTTGCACGGGCAAGGGCCCGACGGGCACCTTCGATACAGACGGAGCACCTGATGACCTCGAGCCTCGGACAGGCCTCCACCAGCCGCCGCACCAGCCCAAAATAGCTCCCAGGCAGGGCCTCTCCGGGCCACAGCCGAACTATGAAGCCCTTCATGGCCTGTTCGGCCGCCTTGTGGAGCTCGACCAGCTGTTTCAGCTGGTTGCTCAAGAGCACAGGGTGTCCTGCCTCAGAATACTGAGACCAGAACACCTTCTCCATCAAGCTGCCCTCTTCAGCTCAATAGAATGCGGCGGCGTCGGATACGCTGCGGGGAAGATCTGCGAATGCCCCTGGACAGCTTCGGATTCGGGTAAGTAACAAGTAGTTTACTTTTATATTTCTGCTTTGCATAAAGAATGCCTTACCCGCTGCTATCTTCCTCATCTCCTCCAACTCTTGGAGGGCCTTTTGGGCTTCGGCCTTGGCAGACTTGGCAGTCTCAAGGGCCGCTGCGAGCTCGGATGCTTGCACCATTGACTCAAGCTCCAAACTCTCATGTTTTTTCATGAGAGCTTGAAGCTCTTGCTGCACCTCGCCGACCTGAGCCCCAAGTCTGTCTCGCTCGGTGCACTCCGTGGCCGTTTTATTTTCGGCCTCCAACAGCGCCTGCTTAAGGGTCGCCACCTCAGTCGTGGCCCCTACAATAAGCAGTACAATCCTATTTTTTTTGCAATCACGCCTTTTTATAGGCACTTTTTCTGTAAGGTATTTCTTACCTTCTTTCTCCTCGAGCTGCCGATGGCAAGGCCGAGCTCTTGCTCGGTCCGCTCGAGGTCTTGCTTCAGGAAACCCACCTCCGCATTCAGTGCGGCGGTGGATAGCAGCGAAGCCTGCATACGCATATTGACTCTTTTTTATTAGACTCCTGCGATATTTAATAGATCCTCTATTCGGCTTTTCTTTCCGAACGCCAAACAAAGCATCAGGGGCTACTGTCTATGCGGTAATATTTTTACATATTTTTATTTACCTCGAAGCCTGTTAGAAGGCTAGCACAAGCTTCAGTCAGTCCGCTCTTGGCGGACTGAACCTTCTGGATCACCGTACTCATAATAGTACGGTGCCCCTCGTCGATGGAGGAGCCGTCAAGCACCTCCAGCAGATTGTCCGGCACCTCCCGTTGGACGGAGGCCGCCATCTCAGAAGGCTTGCTCCTCTTGGAAGGAGTTCGCCTACCGCGGTCAAGAACTGTGGAAGATTCCGGCGCGGTGTTCGGCACAAAGCCGGACTTGGAGCCCTGGGGGGCCTTATCCCCTTCACTCCTGGAGTCCGGGAGGTTGCCTTGCAGCTCCTCCGGGACCACCTCCTACTGCCCCGGAGCTTGTCGCGACGCCACTTCAGCGTCGTCTGCAGTGCGGGGGAAGACAGCGGGCGGAACTGAGTTCACGTCCGATGAGTCCAGGGAGCCGCCCGATGATTCATTGAATTCGGCCCGGGGCGGGCTGCATAATTACGTTTGACATTAGGGAAAGCTGTGCAACAAAGGAACATCATAAGTTACTCTGATATGCGAACTTATGATTTCGCCGGACGCTTGGCCCTGTTTGGCCACTCCTCTTCGCCCTCTCCGGCGTCGGGGGAGTAGTCCGGCGGAGGGGTCTTCCTTTTCCTAGACCCCTCGGCCTCCCCCGTTGGGGCGGCCTTCCTCTTCTCTCCTCCCTCCGCTGGGGGGGGAGAGTTTTCTTCTTCCTCCTCCTCGTTTCCACGGGAAGAGGGCATCTCGGACTCGTCGGATGACAAGTCCGACACCACCACATTACGGGCACTCTTTCGAGTCCCCTGGTCTTCTTCTTCTTGGCCTTCTTCTCCGGCACCACATAAGGCGTCGGAACCAGCAGCTTCACTAGTAGAGCTGGGGCTGGGTCTTCACACAGCGGAGCCGGACAGTTAATCGGTCCGGATATCGCCCGTCAAGCCTGTCAAAGGAAAGGGAGTTTAGATCCCGCATAGAGTCAAACTATGAAAAAAGCTTAACATCCTGTAAAAGGTGAAGATAGCTTACCTTGCTAGCGTGACGCTGCGAGCTGTATCCGCGGTCCTCGGAAGCGGATGCGGGAGCCTCGGCACCCTTGAATAGCACCTTCCAGGCATCTTCGTACATCGTGTCGAAGAGCCTGCTAAGGGTTTGGTGCTGCGGCGGGTCGAACTCCCACAGATTAAAATCCCGTTGTTGGCACGGGAGGATCCGGCGGACGAGCATAACCTGGATTACATTAACAAGCCGGATTGGCTTGTTCACCAGGGACTGGATGCATGTTTGCAATCCGGTCACCTCTTTTTCATCGCCCCACGACAGGCCCGTCTCTTTCCAGGACATAAGCCGCGTGGGGGGTCCGGATCAAAACTCGGGGGCTGCGATCCAGTTCGGATCGCGTGGCTCGGTGATGTAAAACCACCCGGATTGCCACCCCTTTAGGGTCTCCACAAAAGAGCCCTCGAACCATAGGACGTTGGCCATCTTGCCTGCCATGGCGCCTCCGCACTCCACCTGGCTGCCGCGCACCACCTTGGGCTTGACGTTGAAGGTCTTGAGCCAGAGGCCAATATGAGGGCGGACGCGGAGGAAAGCCTCGCAAACGACGATAAACGCCGAGATGTTGAGGATGAAGTTCGGGGCCAGATCGTGGAAATCCAGGCCGTAGTAGAACATGAGCCCCCGGACAAATGGGTGGAGTGGAAAACCCAGTCCGCGGAGGAAGTGGGGAAGAAATACTACCCTCTCATGGGGCCTTTTGGTGGGGAGAAGCTGCCCCTTTTCGGGAAGCCAGTGCGCAATGTCGTTAGACAGGTATCCGGCCTTCCTTAGCTTCTTGACTTGGCCCTCTGTAGCGAAGGAGACCATCCACTTGCCTCCCGCTCCGGACATTGCTGGAGAAGGTTGAGGTGGGAAGTGCGGGCTTGGGCGCTGGAGCTCGAGTGCGCAGGAGATGGATAGGCAAAGGAGGAAGAAGGCATAGGTAAAAAGGTGGATCCTTATCCCCTTATATGGGCGGATGCGGTTGTGCGTCCCCCACCAGCCTAGTAAAACTCGCTTGCCTCCCAAGCGCCGTGATAAATGGCGCGGTTGGGTTACCCACATCCGTATTGATGAGAATCCCGTAAAAGGGGTACACGATCTCTGCTTTGACAAGACGTGCCAAGGAAACCGCCTCGCAAAACATGCTGAGGTGGAAAAGTAAAAACGATTCGACTAAAGGACTTGGCCGTAGTGTGATGACGCACTGCGGAATATGTCAGCAGATTTGATTTGTGTTAATATTTTTCTCTCTATGGCAATATGTGGAAACTTATTTTGCAGAGCCGGACACTACTCTTGGTGTTTACAATCTTCTATGAAGGACTTGGAGGAGGAACCCGCCTTGCAATGCCGAAGACAATCTGCGCGCCGGACTCGTCGTCATTGAAGCCTGGTTCAGGGGCTACTGAGGGAGTCCTGGATTAGGGGGTGTTCGGGTAGCCGGACTATACCTTCAGCCGGACTCCTGGACTATGAAGATACAAGATTGAAGACTTTCCCGTGTCCGGATGGGACTTTCCTTGGCGTGGAAGGCAAGCTTGGCGATGCGGATATTCAAGATCTCCTACCATTGTAACCGACTCTGTGTAACCCTAACCCTATCCGGTGTCTATATAAACCAGAGGGTTGTAGTCCGTAGGACATCAACTCCATATACAACAATCATACCATAGGCTAGCTTTAGGGTTTAGCCTCCTTGATCTCGTGGTAGATCTACTCTTGTACTACCCATATCATCAATATTAATCAAGTAGGAGTAGGGTATTACCTCCATCGAGAGGGCCCGAACCTGGGTAATAACATTGTGTCCCTTGTCTCTTGTTACCACCCAGCCTTAACGCACAGTTCGGGACCCCCTATCCGAGATCCGCCGGTTTTGACACCGACAAAGGGCGTCTCTCCCTCCTCGAGCTGCCTGCCGCACACCTAGAAGAGAAGAAGCTCAAGGCCAAGGATGTGAAGCGCAATGGGGCTGCCGTGCTCGCGGCGGAACTACACACAAAGCGGGGCAGAGATCAGCCCGAACCTTCCAAGGGCAGCCGGTACTGTGTGTACCTTGACCTCCACACCCACAACAATAACGAATGTCGAGAACTCCGAGCTGTGCGAGAAGGAAGGATCGGCCGTCGCCCCGACTGCGGTGACCGGGGCTACGATCGAGGAGGAGGAAGGAACGCAGGACGCTGGGAAGACCGTGGCCCGCGCCAAGGGTGGCGCGACCAACCTCGCGAGGATCGCTGGCAAGACCCGCCTCGCGAGAGAGGATGGAGGGATCAGCCTCGCGAGGGAGACTGGAGGGATCAGCCTCGCGAGGATCGCCCGCATGGCAACGCGGGCCTCCCACCGCTGCCGCCGCTGCCAAGGAGAAACGAGGACCGCCACCAGGACGAGGAGGCTGGGGGCTTCCAGGAGCCGCGCGCGATCGCCTGCATCTTGGGCGGAGCACAAGCCCCCGCCTCTCAGCGCATCTTCAAGCAGTTCGCCCGCGAAGTGAACGCAGTCCTCCCCAGGCTCGAAGCCATGCCCTCTCAGGTGGTCGGCGTGCGCCATCACGTTCAGCTCAGCAGATCAGCTCAAGTGTGCGGCTACAGCCGGAGTTCTCCCGATGCTTTGCTCCCCAATCATCAGCAATGTGGTGGTCACCAAGACCCTCATCGATGGTGGGGCAGGGCTCAACGTCCTGTCAGTGGAGACATTCAACAACCTCCAAGTGCCCTACAGCCAGTTTCAGCCAACCAAGCCTTTCTCTGGTATCACCGACAGCTCCACGGTCTCGATTGGGCAGGTCCGCCTCCCTGTCACCTTCGGGGCACGCGGCAACTACCGCACCGAGCTCATCGCCTTCGACATCGCCCAGATTCGCCTACCGTACAACGCCATCCTTGGGTACCCAGCGCTGGCCAAGTTCATGGCCGTAACTCACCCCGGCTACAACGTCCTCAAGATGCCAGGAAGCGGCGGAGTCATCACGGTGCCGTGTGAAGAGAAGGACGCGGTGTGTTCCCTGGAACGAGTCTTTCAGGCTGCATCACTGGAAGACCCGGATCGTGGAAGCAGGAGGCCTCCCGAGACCCCCCCTAAGAAGAAGAAGACATCGTCCGGCCCGACCACTCAGGAGGCAGGCCCCTCTGGGCCCGCGCCTGCCCAAGGGGAACCTCCCTCCATCGCATAGGAAAGCGTGCCCGGTGCCCTCCTCAGGCAGGGCTCGAGGGCTCTCCCCTAGAGGGCCACCGACCTAGCTAGGGTCACGAGGGAGGCGCTTGGGCACCACATGGAGGCGTGTTTTGAAGCACGTTTCCCTCAAGAAGGAGCAAGGCAAGGAGATCCAGACCCTCAGGAGTTCGTCAGCAAGGCCATTCAGGAGCTACAGGAGTCAAGAGTCATGAAAGGCGGCCGCCGCCTACCAGCTATGGCTCCCCATCCAGGCGAGGATGGTGGGCTGCGCGTCTGCATCGACATACCAGGGCTCAACTGAGTCGCCTCTCTGGAGCGCCTCTGGCCCTCGCGAGTGGGGCGCTGCGGAGGCCCACCCCACAGCTACGTTCGCATGCCTTACGGCTTGCCGAGCACGGCTGACGCATACCAGCGCCTCATGAGGGGCATCACGGAGGCATGAGAGGCCGGGTGTTCCGCTGCCCTGGCAGGGATGGAGATGGCCCGCGAGGAGCCGCCAGCGCCTCCGGAGCCTCCCGAGGCCCCTGGGCCTGGGGGCTCGTGAGGATAGGCTCCCGCAGCCCACCGAGCCTGCTACATCAACGCTCCTTCGTCCTCAATATCATCAGGTGACACCTTTCTAGTTTTACTTCTAGCTGGGAGTGCCCCCCCAGGGCTGCATTATTCCCAGGTCGCGTGGGTCCATCCCTGCGGCGTGTATCCCTTTTTTATTCCATGTTGTTAGCTTACCTTGTTGGGGGGCGCCCCTCAGGCTGCATGATCCCCAAGCCGCTTGGGCCAGGCCTAGTGGCATGTATCCCATTTGCGTTTATTTCCGATTATGCGTTAGACCCACCATGCTTGATTATTTGATGCCGGTCCACGGTACCTCTTCTTCTCCATGCCGACCACTTGCACGTTAAAGGGGGGGTACCTGAGCATCGCGACTCAGGGCTCTTGCTGGCTCTCCAGCTCTCACCCTCTTGCCTTGTCCATGGCATCGCGACCTGGCATACTAGCGACGGCTGAGACCAGCTCGAGGGCCGGGACCCGATGACGTAGAGTGCCGACATCTAACCAAATTTGCAGGAACGCATCACAAGATAAGGCTCAGTGCCAGGCACAACCCGCCTAGAGGTAGGGCCCCGTGAGTCCCGCGCTGGCTCACGGGTGCCCAGATACACCTCGCCAGGCCCTACCGTGCCAGCCACGTGTCAGGGCGGGGCTGTACATGCCCCGGGGGCTCCTCCCGGAGGGGGGCCCCCTCCCACGTACCAGTGGAAGCACCATGCTCCGCGCTGGCTGACGACACTGCCGAGGAGCGGCTATGCCCGTACACATACGTAGCACTATGCTCGGCGCTGGTGACAAACAACTGAGGGTGGCCCCCGGGCCGCATCAACCTCAGGGAGCCCAGAGCTCAGTGTCTAGCCTCATCATAACGCCTCCCCTCGGGAGTGCCGCGCAAGGGGGCTGGGCACGGGGGCTGCGCCTGGGTCACACCCAGATGCACGCCGCCCAGCCAGGTCCCCCCGGGCCTGGTTCGTCGCACGTCTCTCCCTGAGCGGAGCCAAGGTACGAAGGCCGTTTGAGCGTCAAGGGGGACTCCTGAGCATCGCGACTCAGGATCCTAACTGGTCACGTAGCCCCTCACTCCGTGGCCCCGTCCTGGTTTCCGGTCGGGACCATCACTGGGTGAGGCACGCGCGCGGCCGGGCTCTGCAGACGTAGAACGGTAGATCCACCCGCATCAGACCTCCCTACTTGTTGTTCATGCGCCAAGGGGGAATCCTGAGCATCGCGACTCAGGAGCCTAACTTGTCACGTGGCCCCTCACTCCTTGGCCCCGTCCTGGTTTCCGGTCGGGACCAACGCTGGGTGAGGCATGAGCGGTGCCGGGCTCTGCCGGCGTAGAACATAAGCAAGTAGGAAGGAAAGACGCAAATTTCAAGGAATTCAAAAGCAAATATTACAGTCCACGCTGTTATCTGAAGCCAAATGCAAGTTTCAACGCCTCCTCGAGGCATGATACATGTGCAGGAATTAAAAGTAGGACAGGAGCCGCGACGGAGTCACTTGTCGGCGGTGGAGCAGCGCGGATCGGGCACGCCTCATGGGGCGATGGAGTCGGCGGCGCCTTGCTTCGGCTTGGTGCTGAAGGCCCGGAACTTCCCCAGCAGGGCCTCTACGCGACCATTCACGGCCTCGGCAGCGGCAGCGGCACGCTCACCACTCACTGGCTCCAGCAGGCTGTCGAGGTCGACACCGGGATCGCGAAGGTAGATGTGGGTGAGGACCCGCGTCAGTGATGCATAAGACAGGACACGCGCCTCGGCCTCGGCCGTGGGGCCAAGGCCAAGGGCGACATCTTCAAGAGCGTGAACCAGGAAGGGAAGCAGCTTGGCGGGGCCGTCCTCGGCGCCAGCCAGCGGGCTCTCCAGGCCGCTGTCGTAAAGCGTCCTCAGCGAGGAGCGAGCCTTCGCCTCCAACTCTGTGAAGGCCGCGCGGTCCTCGGCAAGAACCAGGGCCTTGCCGTCCAGCTCGGCCTTCCTCGCCCCCAACTCCTGCTCCAGCGCGCCTAGGCGGTCACGGCGCTTCCTGAGCTTGACCTCCCGGCCCTCGACGGCCACCTCGTGAGCCTTCACGCCTTCTTCCTGCTCTTGGCGAAGGCGGACCTCTTTCGCGAGCTGATCCCGCAGGTCTTGCAGCTCGTCCTCCAGCGCCTTGCAGCGACCACGGACGTCGACCACCTTCCCCAGGGCTGCATCACGCGCAGCCTTCGCCTCCAGGACGGCCTGCTTCTCCTTGTCACATGTCGTCGAGGCCTGGACCAGTGCCGCCCGAATCGAGGCGTCGGAGCGAACCCATCCTGAAGCCAGCTCCAAGCGCCCGGCCACCAAGCGGGGGTCGGCGCCAAGAAGATCCTGACGCAGTCGGTCTAGCTCAGCAACAGCACGATCCAGAACGGCAGAAGGAGTCGGAGAGACAGCGGCCGGTGGAGTAGGAGGAGAAGGCGGCAGCGCAGCCGCGGCATCCTGAGGCGGAGTCTGCCGCGCCTCGACAGCTGTAGTGGCGGTGGCAGGCAAGATCACCTCGGGAGCACTTGGGCCGTGGGGGCTGAGCTCGCCCCAGCCGACTCAGCCAAACCTCGCGAGGACGACCGGGCAGGAGAAGACTATGCGTCGTGGTCACCTTCCTTCGCGGGCAGAAGCGCCGCCACAGATGGAACCTCGGGAGCCCCCTTCGGCTTCTTTCTGCGGGCGCCAGCCTATCCAAAAGATGCAGACGTCAAGCCTCAAAAGCAGAGCAAGAGATAAGGACAAGAATCGAATGCTTACGGGTCGTCGCCAATGAGCTCAAGCGGCCTCCAGCCAAATTTGAAGCCTGAAAGATGGCTGGAAGGGTCAACCTCGGGAAGCTTGGAGGCAGAAGGTGCGTCTGCGGTTCGCCCCAGGGCTGGGGGAGACCCGCGGGAGATCAGCCCGGTCCTGTCCTTCTTTGGGATCGGGGGCGAGCTCCCGCCGTCCTGCTCATCGTTGTCCTCGTCGTCGTCTTGGTCATCATCCTCATCGTCATTGCTCGGAGAGAGGCGGAGAACATGGGACCTGCACCGGGGGAGGGGAGCCCTCGACTCTCCGTCAGTCGCCTCGGAGTCAGGCCCTTTTCCCTGCTCCCCTCCTTCCTCCTCTTCGCTGGAGTCGCTGGAGGGCACGTCCACCTGTTCCTCGGGAGTTTCCATGGGCACGGGCCCATCCCCATTGAAGACGGGCATGGACTTCACCACCCGCTCCCAGTCGTTGCGGAGGAACAAGGGCGTAGGAGCGCCCTCCAGTCTCGCCACGTTGCCCCTGACCAGAGACTGGAGAACCGCAGCCAGGTCTCCGTCGGCCCAGGCCGCGGGGCTCGGACGGGGCCTCCACATTGGAAGTGAGTACTACCGAAGCGGAGCCAGCTGGTGCTCCAGGAACTCCCTCAGCAGTGACGCGCCGGTCAGCTTCGCCGCCGCCATGTCGGTCGGCCTCAGATCCGCGTCCATCTTCTCCAACACCATCTTCGCGCGGGGATCCGCGAGCTCCGCTCGAACCCAGTCGCTGGAGCTCGTGGGTTGCTCCGTGGGCAGGATCAGCCGAGGGTGGATGCGCCCAGCATCCACCAAGATCCACTTGCTCCTGAAGCCCTCAATCCTCCTCCCAGGGTTCGAGATGGAAATGGCGCCGCCGTACGCGACGAAGCTCGCGCACGCGGAAGCAGTACCACGAGAGGTCCGGAGGTAGAAGTAGTGGCGCAGTAAGGCCACTGAGGGCTGCACCCCAACGTGGGTCTCGCAATAATAAGCAAAGATTGCCAGGAGAAGGACGGAGTTGGGATGGAGATGCAGAGCCTATAGCTTGTAGTGGCGGAGGATGGAGAAGAAGAACTCGGAGAAGGGAGGCACCAGGCCAGCAACAATGGCACTTACGAAGAGCGGATAGAAGGTGCTCCTTTGACCCTCAGGGGTGGCGGAGCCGGCCTTGAATACCTTCGCCCCGTCGATGCCCCACGCCGTCGCCATCCGGTGCAACCGGGCAAGGCTCGCCTCCGACACATTCGGCGAGTCCAGGCAGACGAGTACCAAGCTGCGGCCGGGGGCTGGCGAGGCGCCATGGCTCCCTAGGTCGCACGGTCAGAGCAGATCTGGAAATTTCGGAGGAAGGAAGGAGAGGCGCAAGAAAGGGGATCTGAGCCGCAATCGGGGAAAGCAAGAAGCAGGGCCTAGGCGTATGCCACTCCTTTACCAACTCGCGTGGTTGCTAAGGCGCCCACGTCCAATCAACCGCCATGCGGCACCCAAGGCCGCAGGCTGTTAGGGCCCACGGCGCTTCGTTCTTGCCCTTCCGCCTCCCTGCACGGCCATGTCCGGGCGCGCCTTGGGCCCGGGGGCTACTGTCGGCGTTCTGGGAACGGGGTCCCCAGACTTGCCTGCCTGCGGCCTGTGGCGTGGCTCAAAGGGGGGCCCAGCACAGCCCGTCTTCACCAACACAAACCCAAGACCCTCGCGAGGGGCCAAGCCTCGCGGGGCGGACGACGCAGAGCTTCCTCAGGCACGGCCTCGTCAGGCTTGCTCACGAGGAGGTGGAGAGATCAAGGCGGGGTACCTCACGAGGTGCCCGTGACGCAAGCCATGACGACCAGGGGCGCCAGGCGGGTGCCAGCCCGTGCAGCGTCCTCCTTTCCTCTTTGGGGCAAAGGGGGCAAGCGCAGCCGCGGAGTACCGAGGCATCAGGCAAAGGTTGCCATTTCAGTGCAATGAGACCAAGACCAGGAGGACTACGAGACGGAGGTCACCGTGGAGCCCAAGACAGCGTCATCACCAGGGCTTTGCGCAGGCGAATACTACTTTTTTCAGGATAGCTGGTACTAGCTGCCCCCCTTCAAATTAGCCCGCCAATGTTGGCTCCCTTCCCGCTCGATATTTGGGAAGAGGACCAGGGTCTCTATAAATAGGACCAGCCACCCACATAGCAAGGGGGGCAGAGGAGAAGAGGTCGGAAGTGACACGGAGAGAGAGGAAGAGATAGAGAGGAAAAGGTGACTGAACTCTTCTCAGTAGTTCATCCCCCCAGCCAAGAACAGACCCTCGCGAGGCTGTTCTTCCTTGTATTGTTCATCATCATCAGCCCAAGAGGCAATCCACCACACCACACACTGGAGTAGGGTATTACACCACAACGGTGGACTGAACCAGTATAAACCCTGTGTCTCTTGTGTTGTTCTTTCCTTAGTTTTAGATCCTAGCATGGCGGAGGGGTGCAGGTAGGTAGGAGGCGAAATCTCCGTGCGCACCCCAGTGTTCGAACCTCAAGGGTCTGCCGGAACCCGAAATTCGACAATCCTGCTTAGCGAGTCATCTTATATGTAAATTATATCAGGCCATCCTTTTTTTCATTACATATTACATTTGTCAACAATGTTAGTACATTCAACTGCTCTTCGTGTGCATCAGCCATTTGGCACAGTGATGGCAAATTCTGGAGTGAAAATAAGGTCTTCAGAGCAGACTATGCTATTTGACGAAGCGCATATCTCGCTGGTCATGGATAGCTCCTCAGAGGACGATACAGAGACAGATGACCAGTCCTATTCCCCCCTCCCCCCGAGGTGTATGCTCTAACTTGGCAGGTTTATGTTGCTCATATCGTGCGTATGGTGTCTCGCATTGCTATGTCATTTGATTAGTTTAGACATGTTTTGTGTGAATACCCCCTGTTCAGTGTCTAATTACCATATATGTGAATTATGCATTGCCATCTTGTTGCAAGACATTATATATGTGAATTATACAATGCTATCTTGTTGCAAAGGCATTATATATGTGAATTATGCAATGCCATGCTGTTTAGCCAATCATCATGTATGTGAATTATATCATGCTATCATTTTTTTGTATTACGTGTTCCATTTGTCGACAACGTTTGTATATTCAACTACTCTTCCTATGCATCAGCCATTTGAAGTGGTGATGGAAGTATCTGGAGTGAAAACAAGGTATTCAGAGTAGACAATGCTACCTGCTGAAGCAGACATCTTGCTGGTTACAGAGAGCTCCTCAGAGGAGGATTCAGAGACTGATGACTAGTCCTATTTCCCCCTGAGGTCTATGCTCAAACTTGGCAGGGTTATATTACCCATGTCATGCATGTTGTCTTGCATTGCTTAGTTTTTACATCATATATGGATTGCCATCTGCTTACTTGCTTATTATATAAATCATATATTTGCATTATATCATGCCATCATGTTTACATAGTACATACACATCATCTATCTGAATTATGGCATGGCAACCCATTTAATAAAGACATCATATAGTTATATCATCTCATCTTGTTTAGTGTTTATAGTCATCACATTTTGAATTATGGCATTCTATCCATGAATGTATGTGAATTATGGCATGCCAACCTATTTAATAAACACATTATATAGTTATGTCATGTCATCCTGTATACATAGTCTCATATTTTGAACTACGTCTTTCCATCTTTTTTAGTTATCCATCATAATGTGAAATTGTGTCATGCTATCATGTTTAGTTAGCCATCATATATGTGAAATTGTGTCATGCTATCATGTTTGGTTAGACAACATAAATATGAATTATTTCATGCCCTCTTTTATTCCCCACTATCCATTGCACCTGTCTATCATACAATGTCTATACTTTCAATTACTTTTCTTGTTTACCAGCCATTTGAATTGGAGAGCGTGATGGCATTATCTAAGGGAGTAACAACATGGTCTTCAGAAAAGATAGTGCTACCAGTTGATGCAGATAGAACCACGGTTGTACTTGCCCAAGGACAAGATCCACCACACATAACACAGACTCTCGCAGATTGTACCCCTACCCAGTTGGACAGAGAACCAGCTACACCCCTTCTAACCCCAACCCCGGCAGATAGTAACCCAGTTCTAGTTGACAGAGCACCGTCTCCACCACAGAGCACCCAAACACGAGCAGTTAGTAAGGGAACTGCAGTGCCCAAAGCAAGAGGACCACCACTCCGAATCCCAAATCAACGCTTAAAGGAGAAGAAGATTTGTTCTCAGGTCAGGTTTTGTAGCTATGGTTCATACTTCTTTACTCTTACATTACTGTATTTACTCATACCAATTATTTTCAAATTTGGAGGATGGAATTGAAACTCCAATGGCGCAACAGGTATGTTTTAAACCTGTTTCTTTAACTGGTTTGCTGTTGTAACCTGCTCTATGTTGAATTTCCTCGAACTGAGTGAGGTGACACCTTTTTTACTATTTCGATGTAGTGAGATTGCGATTGAACAAACAAGAGGGTCTGGGAAAGTCTGTTGTGGCTTGTTCGAATAGCAACTTGCGCTCTTTGGACTTTTCGAACTTAGCAAACTGAAACATCTGAGTAGGTAAAGGAAGGAAAATCAACCGAGACCCCGTTAGTAGCGGCGAGCGAGAGCGGAACAAGGGTTTTCATCAAAAGAAATCCGAAGCGGTTTCATTCGACTTGTTGTGGATTGGATGATGGAAAAACCAGCAAGCAGCAAGCGTAGTTAGAAAAGTTGCCGTGCCAGCTAGGCCAGCCATTAGTACCATAGCTTTCCCAAGAAGGATAGGAGATGGATCAGACTCTTCAGCGGGAAAGAATGCGATCAAAGGACCCTATGAATACTACTAGCCGTAGCTGTGGTTGTTCCCCCAAGAAAACTTTGTCAAAAAAGGTTGTCATCGTAATAGGGATTGCACCTCAACATGGCAGCCCTCAATTCTGCCAATTGTGTGTGACTTGTACTCTTCTAGGCTTCCTCTTTGCCTCAAGTGATTAAACTCATCAACTACACCAACCACATTTCTTACCTCAAACCTCTCTACAATCTCTTGAATTCACTCTTGCCAGGCATTTTTGAGTTCATATTTCATAGGTCACCATAAAAATTCCTACCTTTCAAATTAGCATATTTTTAGGAACATATCGAACTTCCATCCCGCATTATCTGTGCAAAATTTTATCATTGTTTGTAAGAAAAGATAGTAGGTTGAGGGGCTTCATTGATTAGTAAACCTACGGTGCTGGTAAGGTTGGGACCGTGGTCATCCGTCTCTGCTTTGCCGGCCGATAAGATCACTGAGATTGACCAGCCAGCTGGGTAGGTTTCGCTATTCCCTTACTGAACTCTTAAGAGTAGGTGTTTTAAGAACCTAAGTCCTTACAAAAAAAAGAAGCTGCTAAAGTAGTAGTTTTTGTCAAATCATACTTCTGACCAATAGTATCAGTGGCTTTATGCGTCCGCAACCTAGTTTTGTATCTGCATAGTGAAGGAAAGAAAGAAGCATGTTAAGGTGACTTGAGGGAAAGACTGATCCTGATCATTCTATCACTCCACTGGGCCCTTGGCCTTTCTCCCTATGTGGATGGATGATAAGAAAAATGCCAATCGAACCAAGTAAGGGCTCCGCGTGAAGCATATTATGTATGCTGGAATCGGAATAGTTGAGAACAAAGTGGCGAACGGGTGCGTAACGCGTGGGAATCTGTCGAACAGTTCGGGCCAAATCCTGAAGAAAGCTCCACCTCTAGAATACACTAGAGCCTAGTAGTAGTCGTACTCTGTTTGCTAATTGCAGCACCCGTCTATCAACGGAACATTGAGAAATTCATTCTCTTTTCATTTCATATACGTCTATTCATTTGGCAGAACATACTTCTTAGGTGCTATATTTAGGTCGTGGTGTAAATATCCTATAGTTTCAATTGAATAAACAGTTATGTTCTCATATCATGCACATTACAAGTGTTGTTATTGCTCTATAGTTACCCACACTTATATTCTGTCTATTCTGCTTTGTCTTGAACAAATATTATTTGAACTGTGTCTCTATCTTGATTTGGCAACAAAAACTAGAATGATATAGACCATAAAGTGACCATGGTACATAGATATATGTTTGTTTCATGATGTTGCCTGTTCACTTTACTACTGAATTCATTTACCAAAATGAGTTTCATATACAACATGGTAAACATGTGATGTGTCTACTTGTTTCTCTTTTAGAATGCGGAAAAAATATTGGAGAACAGTACCGCGTTATCCAATGGTAAAGGAAGTAATGCAGATAAGGTTCAAGATAGTGAGTGATACGTCTCCAACGTATCTATAATTTTTGATTGCTCCATGCTATATTATCTCCTGTTTTGGACATTATTGGGCTTTATTATCCACTTTTTATATTATTTTTTGGACTAACCTATTAACCGGAGGCCCAGCCCAGAATTGCTGTTTTTTGCCTGTTTTAGGGTTTCGAAGAAAAGGAATATCAAACGGAGTCCAAACGGAATGAAACCTTCGGAAACCTGATTTTCTCATCAGATAAGATCCAGGAGACTTGGACCCTCCGTCAAGAAAGATATGAGGCGGTCACGAGGGTGGAGGGCACCCCCCCCCCCTAGGGCGCGCCCCCTGCCTCGTGGGCCCCTCGAAGCTCCACCGACGAACTTCTTCCTCCTATACATATCCACGTACCCCCAAACGATCAGATACGGAGCCAAAAACCTAATTCCACCGCCGCAACTTTCTGTATCCACAAGATCCCATCTCGGGGCCTGTTCCGGAGCTCCGCCAGAGGGGGCATCGATCACGGAGGGCTTCTACGTCATCATCCAAGCCTCTCCGATGAAGTGTGAGTAGTTTACTTCAAACCTACGGGTCCATAGTTAGTAGCTAGATGGCTTCTTCTCTCTTTTTGGATCTCAATACAATGTTCTCCCCCTCTCTCATGGAGATCAATTCGATCTAATCTTCTTTTTGCGGTGTGTTTGTTGAGATCAATGAATTGTGGGTTTACTATCAACTCTATCTATGAATAATATTTGAATCTTCTCTGAATTCTTTTATGTGTGATTGGTTATCTTTGCAAGTCTCTTCGAATTATCAGTTTGGTTTAGCCTACTAGATTGGTTGTTCTTGCCATGGGAGAAGTGCTTAGCTTTGGGTTCGATCTTTCGGTGTCCTTTCCCAGTGACAGAAGGGGCAGCAAGGCACGTATTGTATCGTTGCCATCGAGGATAACAAGATGGGGGTTTTATCATATTGCATGAAACTATCCCTCTACATCATGTCATCTTGCTTAAGGCGTTACTCTATTTTTAACTTAATACTATAGATGCATGCTGGATAGCGGTCGATGAGTGGAGTAATAGTAGTAGATGCAGAATCGTTTCGGTCTACTTGTCTCGGACGTGATGCCTATATACATGATCATACCAAGATATTCTCATAACTATGCTCAATTCTGTCAATTGCTCAATAGTAATTTGTTCACCCACCGTAGAATATTTATGCTCTTGAGAGAAGCCACTAGTGAAACCTATGGCCCCCGGGTCTCTTTCTCATCATATCAATCTCCATCACCTTATTATTGCTTTGCTTTTACTTTTTACTTTGCATCTCTATACCAAAAATACCAAAAATATTATTTATCATCTCTATCAGATCTCACTTTCGTAAGTGACTGTGAAGGGCTTGACAACCCCTAAGCGCGTTGGTTGTGTTGAGCTATTGTTTTTGTGTAGGTACGACGGACTTGTGCATGGCCTCCTACTGGATTGATACCTTGGTTCTCAAAAACTGAGGGAAATACGTACGCTACTTTGCTGCATCATCCTCTCCTCTTCGGGGAAATCCAACGCAGTACTCAAGAGGTAGCAAGAAGAATTTCTGGCGCCGTTGTCGGGGAGTCTGCGCTAAAGTTAACATACCAAATACCCATCACAATCCCTATCTCCCGCATTACATTATTTGCCATTTGCCTCTCATTTTCCTCTCCCCCCAATTCACCCTTGCCGTTTTATTCACCCTGTCTCTCTCTATCCTCCCTCTCTCTCTCTCTATTTTCCTCTTTTGCTCGTTTGCTTTTTCTTTTCTTGTGTGTCAGTTTGCTTGTTTGTCGCGATGGCTCAAGATAATACTAAATTGTGTGACTTCACCAATACCAACAACAATGATTTCCTTAGCACTCCGATTGCTCCTCTTACCGATGCTGAATCTTGTGAAATTAATACTGCTTTGTTGAATCTTGTCATGAAAGATCTGTTCTCCGGCCTTCCTAGTGAAGCTGTCGTTACCCATCTTCATAGCTTCGTTGATTTGTGTGACATGCAAAAGAAGAATGATGTCGATAATGATATTGTTAAATTGAAGCTATTTCCTTTTTCGCTTTGAGATCATGCTAAAGCTTGGTTTTCATCTTTGCCTAAAAATAGTATTGATTCTTGGAACAAGTGCAAAGGTGCTTTTATCTCTAAATATTTTCCTTCCGCTAAGATCATCTCTCTTAGAAACGATATTATGAATTTTAAGAAACTTGATAATGAACATGTTGCACAAGCTTGGCAGAGAATGAAATTAATGATACGTAATTTTCCTACTCATGGTTTAAATTTGTGGATGATTGTTCAGAATTTTTATGCCGGATTGAATTTTGCTTCTAGAAATCTTTTAGATTCGGCCGTGGGAGGCACTTTTATGGAAATCACTTTAGGAGATGCTACTAAACTCCTAGATAATATTATGGTTAATTATTCTCAATGGCACACTGAAAGATCTACTGATAAAAAGGTGCATGCGATTGAAGAAATTAATATTTTGAGTGGAAAGATGGATGAACTTATGAAATTATTTGCTACTAAGAGTGTTTCTTCTGATCCTAATGATGTGCCCTTGTCTACTTTGATTGAGAATAATAATGAATCTATGGAGGTGAATTTTGTTGGTAGGAACAATTTTGGTAACAACGCGTATAGAGGAAATTTCAATCCTAGGCCTTATCCTAGTAATCGCTCTAATAATTATGGTAACTCCTACAACAATTCTTATGGAAATTATAATAAGATTCCCTCTGATTTTGAATCCAATATTAAAGAATTTATTTCTTCGCAAAAAGAATTTTAATGCTATGATTGAAGAAAAAATGCTTAAGATTGATGATTTGGCTAGGAACGTGGATAGAATTGCTCTTGATGTTGATTCTTTGAAACTTAGATCTATTCCACCTAAGCATGATATCAATGAGTCTCTCAAAGCCATGAGAATTTCCATTGATGAGTGCAAAGAAAGAACCGCTAGGATGCGTGCTAAGAAAGATGCCTTTATAAGAGCGTGTTCTTCTAGTTCCTATGAAAATAACGATGAAGATCTAAAAGTTATTGATGTGTCCCCTATTAAATCTTTGTTTTGCAATATGAATCTTGATAATGATGGGACTGAATATGATCCACCTTTACCTAGAAGTCGTTCTAAGAATACGGAATTTGTTGATCTTGATGCTAAATTTGATAAAAGTGGGATTGAAGAAATTAAAACCCTAGATATTGCTAAACCCACTATTATGGATTTCAAGGAATTTAACTATGAAAATTGCTCTTTAATTGATTGTATTTCCTTGTTGCAATTCATGCTAAAATCTGATCACACTTATAGTCAAAATAAAGCGTTTACTAAACATATCGTTGATGCCTTGATGCAATCTTATGAAGAAAAACTTGAATTGGAAGTTTCTATCCCAAGAAAACTTTATGATGAGTGGGAACCTACTATTAAAATTAAAATTAAAAATTATGAGTTTTATGCTTTTTGTGATTTGGGTGCTAGTGTCTCTACTATTCCCAAAACTTTGTGTGATTTGCTAGATTTCCGTGATTTTGATGATTGCTCTCTAAACATGCATCTTGCGGATTCCACTATTAAGAAACCTATGGGAAGAATTAATGATGTTCTTATTGTTGCAAATAGGAATTATGTGCCCGTAGATTTTATTGTTCTTGATATAGATTGCAATCCTTCTTTCCCTATTATTCTTGCTAGACCTTTCCTTAGAACGGTTGGTGCAATTATTGATATGAAGGAAGGGAATATTATATTTCAATTTCCATTAAAAAATGGCATGGAACACTTCCCTAGAAAGAAAATAAAATTACCATATGAATCTATTATGAGAGCCACTTATGTATTGCCTACCAAAGATGGCAATACCTAGATCAATTCTTGCTTGTTATGCCTAGCTAGGGGCGTTAGACGATAGCGCTTGTTGGGAGGCAACCCAATTTTATTTTTATTCCTTGCTTTTTGCTCCTGTTTAGTAATAAATAAATTATTTAGCCTCTGTTTTGGTTGTGTTTTTTGTGTTTAATCAGTGTTTGTGCCAAGTAGAAACGTTGGGAAGACTTGGGGAAAGTCTTGTTGAACTTGCTGTAAAAAACAGAAACTTTAGCGCTCACGAGAACTACTGTCATTTGTATTTGGAAAGTGCTATTCAGTTAATTCTTTTTGCAGATGAATAATAGATAAATTCCTCACGTCCAGCAATTTATTTTAGAATTTTTGGGGTTCCAGATCTTGCGCTAGCTACAGATCTTTGCAAGTCTCTTCGAATTATTAGTTTGGTTTGGCCTACTAGATTGGTTGTTCTTGCCATGGGAGAAGTGCTTAGCTTGGGGTTCAATCTTGCGGTGTCTTTTCCTAGTGATAGAAGGGGCAGAAAGGCACGTATTCTATCGTTGCCATCGAGGATAACAACATGGGGTTTTTATCATATTGCATGAAACTATCCCTCTACATCATGTCATCTTGCTTAAGGCGTTACTCTGTTTTTAACTTAATACTCTAGATGCATGCTGGATAGCGGTCGATGAGTGGAGTAATAGTAGTAGATGCAGAATCGTTTCGGTCTACTTGTCTCGGACATGATGCCTATATACATGATCATACCTAGATATTCTCATAACTATGCTCTATTTTGTCAATTGCTCAACAGTAATTTGTTCACCCACCGTAGAATATTTATGCTCTTGCGAGAAGCCACTAGTGAAACCTATGGCCCCCGAGTTTCTTTCTCATCATATCAATCTCCATCACTTTATTATTGCTTTGCTTTTTCTTTTTACTTTGCATCTCTATACCAAAAATACCAAAAATATTATTTATCATCTCTATCAGATCTCACTTTCGTAAGTGACCGTGAAGGGATTGACAACCCCTAAGCGCGTTGGTTGCGTTGAGCTATTGTTTTTGTGTAGGTACGAGGGACTTGTCTGTGGCCTCCTACTGGATTGATACCTTGGTTCTGAAAAACTGAGGGAAATACTTGCGCTACTTTGGTACATCATCCTCTCCTCTTTGGGGAAATCCAACGAAGTGCTCAAGAGGTAGCAGTGAGACATCCCTGTTGGTCTCCAAGAAAGCTGATAAAAAATATCTTGACAAGAGTGAGGGAACCCAAAAGTCCTGTGTTGATGTAGTGTTCGAGTTACTGGCCACTACTGCAGGCACAAGCTCTTCGAACTCGCTGCCTGAATCAGTTCGTCTTCTTGAGTCTCAACTTCAAGTTGAAAGACATTGCTCAGATGTGCTACGACAGGAAGCTGAAGGACTGAGGAAGTCCCTGCAGAATTCAGATGCATATTTTCTGGTGCAACAGCAAGCGCTGGAGGATTTAAGCGCCAAACAAGAGAAAGTTAATAAGCTTGCTAAGCATCTTGCCACCATTATGGGTACCCAGGATATTGTTTCTTGAGATCTTCTGAAGTGGTTTCAGTTCTGGATTTGTTTTGTTACGGCGTTTATTTGCACTGGTCGCCAACTTTGAAAACCAGTGTATATGATATGCTGCTTTGTTCCCTATATTTGCACTGGTGGCGAACTTTGATGCCCAGTGGATGTAATATGTGTAATAGCCGTGATAGCCTAGCGTTAGTTGCTTGCTTATTTATTAACTTGTTGTCTTGTTTATTTGTTTGCTTGTAGTCATTGCAGTTCTTTTTCCGCGGTTAGCTAGTGGCTGCAATAAGCTATTTTTTAAAACTAGGCCACAATAACCATGGGCTAATATTTACTATAGTGACACTAGGCCTCCTACTGGCCGTAGAAATAGTAGGCCTTCTACGGGCCGTAGAAACAATGGGCCTTCTGCAGGCCGTATCATCAATGGGCCTTATACAGGCCGTATGATCGATTGGCCAAACATGGGCCAATGTCACATCCCTAGTTCTGGTATGACCTAGGCTAGCTAGTCATGTGTGCATCATGTTTAAATTTCATTTAACTTTGAAATGGGGATTGTGAAACCCTCAGAAATCATTTCTGGAAATGACCCAGATAAAAATTTCTCCAAAAAGGTCCAAGAAAATGTTCATGTTGCTCTCTGAAAATATTGGATAGAGATAAAAATCAAACCAATATCTTTAGGAGCTCATAAGTATTTATTTTGGGCATTTGGAATTAATCCAGTAATTATTTGCGTTGAATAAATATTTTATTATATATAAAATATTGTCCAATAATTCTGAATTTTGGTGAGGGGCTTTGAAGTGGTCCAACTAGTCCCTACTAAAATTTACAGAATAAAATAAAATGATTTGGTATTTTTATCAAATCAAAACAAATGGTAGATAAATAGAAAAGAAACAGAAATGGTAAAAAAAACCACCTGCGCTTACCCACAGCCCCGAGGCCCAGCACTATGCAGCCCACCTGGCCTAGCCCTGTGCCAGCCCAGCCCACCTGCCCCCTCCCCTGTCGTCTTCCTCCCGCCAGGAGGACGTGCGCGTGGCCGCCGTGCGCGAGCACGCGCTCGGCCAGCTCCTGCTTGCCGCTGCTGCTGGAGGCCGCTGCGAGCGCCACGCAACCCAGGACCGCTCTCACTTTCCCCTCCGAATCGATCCGCTCCTCTGCTCCCTCCCCCTCGCTCTTTCTCTCACCACCGAGCGGCTGCCATCGCCGCAACTCACCGCCGACGCGCTCCCCGCCGTCCCCTCGCCCTTCCGACGAGTCCACGAGCATCTCCACGACTCCCTCGTCCTCTCCACCGAGTTACGCAACGCCGGACGCTCTGCATCGCCACCGCCATCGCCGTCTTCTACCTTCGGCTGCGCAGATCTCCGGTGACCTCACGCTGCTCTCGACGCGCCCCCAGCCTCGTCCCCGCCTCTGTTGTCCCCATGGTGAGCTTCTGCACTCTTCCCCACTCTTCCTTTCGCCTTTCCTGAGCCGTAGCCTGCGCCCGCACGCCACCGAACTCCGGCCGCCGCCGCGAGCTCTGCTCCGGCGAGCTCCGGCGCCCCCACAGCCTCCTACCAGCTCCGCTGGATGCGGACGACGACGGGCTACGCCCCGGTGGTCCGCACGCGTCCAGACGCCGCTCGTAGCGCAAATCCGGCGAGTCACCGCCGCCGTTTTGGTCATCGCCGGCCGAACTCCGGCGACTGCTGACGTGGCCTCTAGTTAGGCACTAATTACCCCTAGAGACACTGACAGTGGGCCCCAGCGCCACTAATCTAAATTAGATTAGGAATAACCCCTCTGTTAACTAACTGAGTCACTAACGTGTGGACCCCACACGTCAGGTTTGACCTGGTCGGCTCCGTTGACCTGCTGACGCAGGCAGGACGCAATTGTGACGCAATATTTCATTTTCTGGTTTAAAATTAATCAGGAAATTCTAGAAAATGTTCAAAACTTCTAAAAATCATAGAAAATAATCTATAACTCAGAATGAAATAATTTATATATGAAAAATTATCATAAAAATTCAAGGAATCTGTTTACGGCATTTTCATGCATGTTTGAACAATGTTTGTCCTCTGTTTTGGACAAAACAAATAAATGGCATTTAACTAATCATATATGGAGTTTGAATTTGAATCCTGTATTCAAACCAACTTCATTTAATTGTGTTGCTAGTTGCATTAGCTCATACAACATCACATACTCATGCCATGTTCATGCATCATAATGTTGCATATGCTTGTGTTTGATTTCCGACACCGTTCCTTCTCGATAGGTCCTGCTCCGGAAAGTGTTTGAGAGTACCTATCAGTGGAGCAGTGCCCCCCTATTGATCTACCAGGCAAGCAAACCCCCTTGTTCATTCCGATACAATCCTACTCTCTCGCTCCTGCTCTCTTTTATTGCATTAGGACAACAACGATTCAACTGCTACTTTATGCTGCGGTAGTTGAACCCATTCCTCTGCATGACCTGTCATTGCCACAGTAAATAGTTGAAACCCACTAGCACCTGTAGGAGTTGCTTGAGCCATGTTGTGTTCTTTCCATGCCTTGCCTGCTATTGCTTAGAGTTGTGTCAGGTCTGATTCATTGTGAATGGATTGGAGTGTTATGCTATGTTCTGATGCTGAGAATTAAGCGTGTGAACACGATTTGGTAAAGGTAGCGGTGACAGGCCATGTAGGAGTACATGGTGGGTTGTCTCATTGGAACCGTCCTTAAGAACTGAGTTCTGTGTAAGTTGTCCAATGACTAGCTACTACCACACATTGGGCTCCGGGCGCTCCAAGCTCTCTCGACTTATTAGTCAACTTGATCTCTGTCCAGGAGTCGCAACTAGTTTTTGATGTTTGTAGGTAGTGCTATTTTTCTACCGAGTGGCACCCGGCAGGGTGGGCTCGGGACAGACTAGGCACAGGTGGCACGGTGTACCAAGTGGCACCCGGATAGTGGGCTTGGGAACCCTGCCCACATCGTTTGGGTTCGTGAGCGACACCCCGGCCGGATCTCCTTGCGGATGGAACCCAAATAGGCGATAAACCTGGATTAGAGTCTTGTGTGGTTAGTCAGGTCGTGGCCGACACCCTCGCCAGGCTTCCGCTTGAAGGTTGCCAAGGTACATGACGTGTACATGGTGATAAGTGGTGAGAGCGTGTGTGAAGAAGTACACCCCTGCAGGGTTATCATGATCTATTCGAATAGCCGTGTCCTCGGTTATGGACTTCTTGGATGCTTACGTGGTACCTAGACAACTTAAAGTGGATACTCTAAAATGCTCAAGACAAGTGTGAGTGCTATGGATGGCCTTCTCGTAGGAGAGACAGGGATGAATCCATAGTAGTGTATTGATGTGGTGATTAGTGGACTCGTGTGCGCTGCCTCACCTCAAAGAAGTTTCTTATTGTCGTAGAACAGGATAGCCACTGAGTCAAAGCTGGCTTGCTGCAACTAAACCCCACATTACCTTCTTGATACAAATGCATGTATGATAGGATCTGACGTAAGTCTTGCTGAGTACCTTTGTACTCACGTTTGCTTTATTTATGTTTTGTAGATGAGACATCTGTCTCACTAGTAGTACCGCTTGGACTTCGATGAATAGCATTGTTACCTCAGCTACGATCTTGTACCTTGGAGAGACTTGTAGATAGTCAGGCTTCTCGGCATTTTTCTTTTATAGTTGTCTGTACTCAGACATGTAATGCTTCCGTTGCTTGTATGCTCTAAATGATGGGTCATGTGACCCCTGTTTGTATTTATGCTATGCGGCTCTTCTGAGCCTTTATCTATATGAGTTGCGTTATGTTGTGATGCCATGTTGTATATCACATACTTGCATGTTATGCATACGTGTGACGTGTATTGCTATGTGTGGGATCCGACAATCTAGTTGTTTGTCCTTGGCACCTCTCTTATGGGGAAATGTAGTCTAGTGCTTCCTTGAGCCATAGTAGTCCGCTACAGCCCGGTTCACCGGAGTCCTGCTAGCCCAGCACTACTACTCAGAACACTTGACTGGCCGGCATGTGTTCCACTTCGTTCCTATGTCTGTCCCTTCGGGGAAATGTCACGCGGTGACTTCCAGAGTCCTGTTCGCCCAGTGCTACAGCCCGGATTCATACGCTGTTGACCGACATGCTCGATGTGATTCATGTATGCATGTCTCCATAGGTCTGTGCCGCTTTGGGTTCACGACTAGCCATGTCGGCCCGGGTTCTCTGTCATATGGATGCTAGCGACACTATCATATACGTGAGCCAAAAGGCGCAAACGGTTCCGGGCCATGGTAACGCGACACCCATGGGGATATCGTGCGTGAGGCCGCAAAGTGATATGAGGTGTTACATGCTAGATCGGTGTGACTTAGAATCAGGATCCCGACAGCTTTGGTATCAAAGCCTGACTGCCTGTAGGATTACCAAGCCAACCTAGTCGAAGTTGAGTCTAGAAATTCTTTAGCTATATAGGGGAATTGATTGTGGAAGGGAACGTAAGGCTCTTTTTACTCCTTATACCTCATGCCTTCTGCTCTGAGTCATCCTATCTTTCCTACGGGGTTAAGGAACTAGGCTTTCTCTTCCGTCTATCAGGATCACGTGTTACTCCTCCATAGTCTCTTAGGATTGGTTGATCAGAGTCATATCCTAGTTCGAGTACCTCCGGTGTAGTCTGTTTAGTAATATCTCAGAACCTTGAGTAATGATGTTGAGTATGGTGCTACCCCGTATTTTGCAGAATGTCTCATTTTGAGCATTTTACTGTCGTTATGCTGCCGGAATTGTCCTAGGAGTTCAAGAGATAGTATTTTTTTCTCGTACTATAATCTACATCCTTATGATGATGCTGAATCCATCCTTGTTTCCTTGGTTGGTTCTTCAGGATGTCGTCAGTTAACCGAAGTTCTGTTGCTCATAGCCGGAACCACGGAGATGGTAGGGATGAGGATCCTCCCGACCAGTCTTCGTTGGCCGAGTTCATGTTAGAGGTTGAGAAGAACAAGCGAGAGTCTAACCGCTTGTTAGCACGTATTGAGGAGAACACCTCCCGTCAGCACAAAGAGTCAGCGTCCATCTATGATCTCATTGGTCTGAAACCACCGACCTTCCATCATTCCATTGAACCACTCGATGCAAATGACTGGCTACATAGTATCACACACAAGCTGCGCTCTGCGAACGTAGCTGAAAGTGACAAGGTCACCTATGTTGCATATCACCTGGAAGGTCCTGCTAGTATTTGGTGGCAGAACTATGAGGCTATGCTTCCAGCTGGCCAGAAAACCAGCTGGAGAGATTTCACTGAGGCTTTTCGCGAGCATCACATTACTCAGGCTCTCATTGATCGCAAGAGAGAAGAGTTTTGTAGTTTCACCTAGAGTAAGATGGCTGTTAATGTTTACAGCAAAGAGTTTGAGAACCTCGCCCGCTATGCTACAGAAGAAGTGTCCACGGACGCCAAGAAGCAGGCTAGGTTCCAGAAGGGTCTCAACCCCAAGTTACATCGTGATCTCCACCTGCACCATTGCAATACATTCCAGGCTCTTGTGAACAAGGCCATTAACGCAGAAACAGCTCAACTCACTTACGAGGAGTCTCGTAAGCACAACCGTGATTTGGTTTCTTCCTCCGGTTCTACTTCGCAGAAGCGCCGGATTTGGATTCCAAACTCTGCTCTTCCACCCGGTTATACACCGAGGCCCTTTTCTGTGGCGCCTCACCCAGTTCAGTCATATGCTCCACCCAGACCTATTGGTAGACCGCTTGTCAATGTGGGCCCACGTTCTACTTCAGGGACTTGCTTCACATGCGGAGAGCCAGGACACTATGCACGTGACTGCTCTCAAACCAACTATGCTCCACCCCAGCCCGAGAAGTCTGTTGACCGTGATAAGCCATCACGCAAGATGATCAATGTCAAGTCAGCTCCCACTCAACATGGACGTGTGCATCACGTCTCAGCCAAAGACGCTCATGATGATCCGGATGTTGTTCTTGGTACCCTCCTTGTCAACTGTCATCCAGCCTCGGTTCTATTTGATACCGGAGCATCTCATTCCTTCATTTTCGAAAGTTATGCCAGCTTGCACAACATATCCTTTTGTGATATGCCCTCTCCACTAGTAATTCAAACTCCTGGATCCAAATGGCAAACTTCTAGTGTAAGCCATGGTAATGAAATCCTTGTTGACAGACTTGTATTCCTTGCATCACTTATAGCCCTCTAGTCTACGGATATTAACAGCATCTTGGGTATGGACTAGATGAAATCTCATTATGCCAAGATTGATTGTTACACTAGGTCTGTTCAGCTTACACACCCATCTGGCAAGATAGTCACTGTCTCCACCAGAGTTGCAAAGTGTCAGCTCTATTCTCTTCAACCCTCTTCCTGACCTTGAAGATATCCCGGTAGTCCGTGACTTTCCGGATGTTTTTCCAGAGGAACTGCCAGGTATTCCACCTGACAGAGATGTAGAATATGTCATAGATCTTATCCCAGGAACCGCTCCAATCTCTAGGAGACCTTACAAGATGGCACCCTTAGAACTAGCTGAGCTTAAGAAACAACTCGATGAATCCTTGCAAAAGGGTTTCATCCGTCCTAGTTCTTCTCCCTGGGCTTGCCCCGTTCTCTTCGTCAAGAAGAAGGATGGTATGGACCGGATGGTTGTAGATTATCGTCCCATTAATTTGGTCACGATAAAGAACAAGTATCCGCTCCCCAGGATCAACGACCTGTATGATCAGCTTGCTGGATCCTTAGTCTTCTCCAAGATGGATTTGAGGTTAGGCTACCACCAAATCAAGATCAGAAATGGGGACATTCCTAAGACGGCTTTTGTCACTCGTTATGGTCAGTACGAGTACACCGTCATGTCCTTTCGTCTAACCAACGCTCCAGCTACTTTCTCTCGCTTGATGAACTCGATCTTCATGGAGTACTTAGATAAGTTCGTCGTGGTTTACCTCGATGATATCCTTATTTACTCGAAGAACGAGGAAGAGCATGCCGAACATCTTAGACTTGTGCTAGGAAAACTCAGAGAGCACCGCCTTTATGCCAAGTTGTCCAAGTGCGAATTTTGGTTGCCAGAAGTGACCTATCTCGGCCACGTAATCTCTGGTAAGGGCATTGCTGTCAATCCCGAAAGAGTTCAGGCCGTTCTTGATTGGACTCCGCCTGAAACAGTTAAGCAAGTTAGGAGTTTCCTTGGTCTAGCCAGTTATTGTCGCCGATTCGTTGAGAACTTCTCCAAAGTGGCCAAACCTCTCACGGAACTTCTCAAGAAAGATAAAAGGTTTGAGTGGTCCCCACAGTGTGAGCACAGTTTTCAGGAACTGAAAAGACGCCTGACTTCTGCTCCCATACTTGTGCCACCGGATTTCACTAAGGACTTTGTTTTCTACTACGACGCCTCACGACAGGGACTAGGTTGCATTCTTATGCAAGATCGCCATGTGATTGCCTATGCATCTCGACAGTTGCATCCACATGAGGAGAATTATCCTACACATGATCTAGAGCTTGCAGCCGTGGTCTATGCACTTAAGACATGGCGACATTACCTTCTCGGTAAACGTTGCGAGATTTACACCGATCACCAGAGTCTCAAGTATATCTTCACCCAACCAGATTTGAACCTTAGGCAAAGACGTTGGTTGGAGTTGATCTCAGATTACGACTTAGGGATTACCTACACCCCAGGAAAGGGCAATGTCATGGCTGATGCGCTAAGTCGTAAGTCCTATTGCAATAGTCTCATGTTGCAGCCGGGCCAACCACTTCTCCATGAGGAATTATGTAAACTTAATCTTCACATTGCTCCTCATGGATTCCTTTCTACCTTGGTGGCGAAACCTACTCTTGTGGATCAAATCATCTCTGCTCAGAAGCAGGATACGGGAATTTCCCGGATCAAGAGAAACATTAACAAAGGAGTTGGTGGTAGTTTCTCTATAGATGATCGTGGTGTTGTTTTCTTTGAGAGTCGCTTGGTGGTTCCCAAGAATCAACATCTTTGACAATTAATCCTTAAGGAGGCGCCTGAATCTCCTCTCACGATTCATCCTGGTAGTACTAAGATGTATCAGGACGTACGCCAGAGGTTCTGATGGACTAGGATGAAGAGAGAAATTGCTCAACTTATTGCTAACTGTGACGTTTGTCGTCACGTGAAGGCAGAGCATCAGAGACCTGCTGGAACCCTTCAACCTTTAGCTATTCCTGAGTGGAAATGGGATAAAGTTGGTATGGACTTCATCACCGGCTTTCCCAGGACCAAGAGAGGGAATAATGCTATCTTCGTGGTCATTGATCGTCTTTCCAAAGTGGCTCACTTCCTACCTGTTCGAGAGAGTATCACCGCTAGTCAGCTCGCTGACTTATATATTTCTCGAATAGTGTCACTTCATGGTGTTCCACTAGAGATCAATTCAGACCGTGGTAGTCTTTTCACTTCTCATTTCTGGGAGAGTTTCCAGACTACCATGGGCACCCATCTTTCCTTCAGTACCGCTTTCCACCCTCAATCAAGTGGTCAGCTGGAAAGGGTCAACCAGATTCTTGAAGACATGCTTAGAGCTTGTGTTATCTCATTTGGTATGGATTGGGAGAAGTGTCTTCCCATCGCCAAGTTTGCTTATAACAACAGCTACCAATCCAGCCTCAAGAAAGCTCCTTTTGAGGTTCTGTATGGACGAAGATGTCGAACACCTTTGAACTGGTCAGAAACCGGGGAAAGACAATTCTTCAGACCGAATATGATCCAGAAGGCAGAAGAACAAGGTCGCATCATTCGTGAGAATTTGAAAACAGCCCAATCTCATCAAAAGAGCCAGTATGACCGTAGTCATAAGGAAGTGGCTTATGAAATTGGCGACAAAGCTTACCTTCGGGTTACCCCTTTGAAGGGTACCCATCGATTCGGTATCAAGGGCAAGTTGGCTCCTCGTTACATTGGTCACTTTCTCATTCTCGCTAAACGAGGAGAGGTTGCCTACCAGTTGGAACTACCCCCACATCTTTCTCGAGTTCATGATGTCTTCCACGTCTCTCAATTCAGGCGTTGCTTCTCGGATCCCATCTGCGGAGTGGACCACGAAACACTTGATCTCCAAGATAACCTCACTTATCGAGAGTACCATGTCTGCATCCTTGATCAAGCAGAGCGTGTCACCCGACGTCATAACATCAAGTTTCTCAAGGTTCAGTGGTCTCATCATTCCGAGAGAGAAGCTACTTGGGAGCGTGAAGATCGTCTTCGACTTGAGTACCCCGCTTTCTTCCCGCCGACTCCTGAATCTCGGGACGAGATTTCTTTGAGTGGGGGCGAGTTGTCACATCCCTAGTTCTGGTATGACCTAGGCTAGCTAGTCATGTGTGCATCATGTTTAAATTTCATTTAACTTTGAAATGGGGATTGTGAAACCCTCAGAAATCATTTCTGGAAATGACCCAGATAAAAATTTCTCCAAAAAGGTCCAAGAAAATGTTCATGTTGCTCTCTGAAAATATTGGACAGAGATAAAAATCAAACCAATATCTTTAGGAGCTCATAAGTATTTATTTTGGGCATTTGGAATTAATGCAGTAATTATTTGCGTTGGATAAATATTTTATTATATATCAAATATTGTCCAATAATTCTGAATTTTGGTGAGGGGCTTTGGAGTGGTCCAACTAGTCCCTACTAAAATTTACAGAATAAAATAAAATGATTTGGTATTTTTATCAAATCAAAACAAATGGCAGATAAATAGAAAAGAAACAGAAATGGTAAAAAACCCACCTGTGCTTACCCACAGCCCCGAGGCCCAGCACTATGCAGCCCACCTGGCCTGTCCCTGTGCCAGCTAGCCCACCTGCCCCCTAACCTGTCGTCTTCCTCCCGCCAGGAAGACGCGCGCGTGGTCGCCGCACGCGAGCACGCGCTCGGCCAGCTCCTGCTTACCGCTGCTGCTGGAGGCCGCTGCGAGCGCCACGCGACCCCAGACCGCTCTCACTTTCCCCTCCGAATCGATCCGCTCCTCTGCTCCCTCCCCCTCGCTCCTTCTCTCACCGCCGAGCGGCTGCCGTCGCCGCAACTCACCGCCGACGCGCTCCCCGTCGTCCCCTCGCCCCTCCGACGAGTCCACGAGCATCTCCGTGACTCCCTCATCCTCTCCACCAAGTCACGCGACGCCGGACACTCTGCATCGCCGCCGCCATCACCGTCTTCTACCTTTGGCTGCGCAGATCTCCGGCGACCTCACGCTGCTCTCGACGCGCCCCCAGCCTCATCCCGGCCTCTGCTGTCCCCGTGGTGAGCTGCTGCACCCTTCCCCGCTCTTCCTTTTGCCTTTCCCGAGCCGTAGCCTGCACCCGCACGCCACCGAACTCCAGCCGCCACCGCGAGCTCTGCTCCGGCGAGCTCCAGCGCCCTCGCAGCCTCCTACCAGCTCCACTGGATGCGGACGACGACGAGCTACGCCCCGGTGGTCCTCGCGCGTCCAGACGGTGCTCGTAGCGCAAGTCCGGCGAGTCGCCGCCGCCGTTTTGGTCATCGTCGGCCGAACTCCGGCGACTACTGACGTGGCCTCTAGTTAGGCACTAATTACCCCTAGAGACACTGATAGTGGGCCCCAGCGCTACTAATCTAAATTAGATTAGGAATAACCCCTTTGTTAACTAACTGAGTCACTAACGTGTGGACCCCACACGTCAGGTTTGACCTGGTCGGCTCCGTTGACCTGCTGATGCAGGCAAGACGCAATGCTGACGCAATATTTCATTTTCTGGTTTAAAATTAATCAGGAAATTCTAGAAAATGTTCAAAACTTCTAAAAATCATAGAAAATAATCTATAACTCAGAATGAAATAATTTATATATGAAAAATTATCAGAAAAATTCAAGGAATCTGTTTATGGCATTTTCATGCATGTTTGAACAATGTTTGTCCTCTGTTTTGGACAAAACAAATAAATGGCATTTAACTAATCATATATGGAGTTTGAATTTGAATCCTGTATTCAAAACAACTTCATTTAATTATATTGCTAGTTGCATTAGCTCATACAACATCACATACTCATGCCATGTTCATGCATCATAATGTTGCATATGCTTGTGTTTGATTTCCGACACCGTTCCTTCTCGATAGGTCCTGCTCCGGAAAGTGTTCGAGAGTACCTATTAGTGGAGCAGTGCCCCCCTGGTTATCTACCAGGCAAGCAAACCCCCTTGTTCATTCCGATACAATCCTACTCTCTCGCTCCTGCTCTCTTTCATTGCATTAGGACAACAACGATTCAACTGCTACTTTATGCTGCGGTAGTTGAACCCATTCCTCTGCATGACCTGTCATTGCCACAGTAAATAGTTGAAACCCACTAGCATGTGTAGGAGTTGCTTGAGCCATGTTGTGTTCTTTCCATGCCTTGCCTGCTATTGCTTAGAGTTGTGTCAGGTCTGATTCATTGTGAATGGATTGGAGTGTTATGCTATGTTCTGATGCTGAGAATTAAGCGTGTGAACACGATTTGGTAAAAGTAGCGGTGAGAGGCCATGTAGGAGTACATGGTGGGTTGTCTCAGTGGAACCGTCCTTAAGAACTGAGTTCTGTGTAAGTTGTCCAATGACTAGCTACTACCACACATTGGGCTCCGGGCGCTCCAAGCTCTCTTGACTTATTAATCAACTTGATCTCTGTCTAGGAGCCGCAACTAGTTTCTGATGTTTGTAGGTAGTGCTATTTTTCTACCGAGTGGCACCCGACAGGGTGGGCTCGGGACAGACTAGGCACAGGTGGCACGGTGTACCATGTGGCACCCGGATGGTGGGCTTGGGAACCCTGCTCACATCGTTTGGGGCCGTGAGCGACACCCCGGCCGGATCTCCTTGCGGATGGAACCCGAATAGGCGATAAACCTGGATTAGAGTCTTGTGTGGTTAGTCAGGTCGTGGCCGACACCCTCGCGAGGATTCCGCTTGAAGGTTGCCGAGGTACATGACGTGTACATGGTGATAAGTGGTGAGAGCATTTGTGAAGAAGTACACCCCTGCAGGGTTATCATGATCTATTCGAATAGCCGTGTCCTCGGTTATGGACTTCTTGGATGCTTATGTGGTACCTAGACAACTTAACGTGGATACTCTAAAATGCTCAAGACAAGTGTGAGTGCTATGGATGGCCTTCTCGTAGGAGAGACGGGGATGAATCCATAGTAGTGTATTGATGTGGTCATTAGTGGACTCGTGTGCGCTGCCTCACCTCAAAGAAGTTTCTCATTGTCGTAGAACAGGATAGCCACTGAGTCAAAGCTGGCTTGCTGCAACTAAACCCCACATTACCTTCTTGATACAAATGCATGTATGATAGGATCTGACGTAAGTCTTGCTGAGTACCTTTGTACTCACGTTTGCTTTATTTATGTTTTGCAGATGAGACATCTGTCTCACTAGTAGTACCGCTTGGACTTCGACGAATAGCATTGTTACCTCAGCTACGATCTTGTACCTTGGAGAGACTTGTAGATAGTCAGGCTTCTCAGCATTTTTCTTTTATAGTTGTCTGTACTCAGACATGTAATGCTTCCGTTGCTTGTATGCTCTGAATGATGGGTCATGTGACCCCTGTTGTATTTATGCTATGCGGCTCTTCTGAGCCTTTATCTATATGAGTTGCGTTATGTTGTGATGCCATGTTGTACATCACATACTTGCATGTTATGCGTACGTGTGACGTGTATTGCTATGTGTGGGATCTGACAATCTAGTTGTTTGTCCTTGGAAGCCTCTCTTATGGGGAAATGTAGTCTAGTGCTTCCTTGAGCCATAGTAGTGCACTACAGCCCGGTTCACCGGAGTCCTGCTAGCCAAGCTCTACTACTCAGAACACTTGATGGGCCGGCATGTGTTCCACTTCGTTCCTATGTTTGTCCCTTCGGGGAAATGTCACGCGGTGACTTCCAGAGTCCTGTTAGCCCAGTGCTAGAGCCCGGATTCATACGTTGTTGACCGACATGCTCGATGTGATTCATGTATGCATGTCTCCATAGGTCTGTGCCGCTTTGGGTTCACGACTAGCCATGTCGGCCCGGGTTCTCTGTCATATGGATGCTAGCGACACTATCATATACGTGAGGCAAAAGGCGCAAACGGTTCTGGGCCATGGTAAGGCGACACCCGTGGGGATACCGTGCGTGAGGCCGCAAAGTGATATGAGGTGTTACATGCTAGATCGGTGTGACTTAGAATCGGGGTACCGACAGCCAAACAGACCACATTATGGCCGTAAACGGGCTAGAGTTGGAATCGTCTGTTCATGGGCCGACCATAACGGGCCATCGTTAATAGGCCGTATTTGATGACGCTATGAAAATGGCCCAATGTATTAATGGACCACAAATGGGCCGACTGTAACCACGGGCAGAATTTGGCCGACAAGCAGAAAATGACAGTAACGGGCCGTACGTAAACGAATGCTGGAAATGAGCCAAAGAATAAATGGGCTCTGAGAAGGCCGAAAGATAACATGGGCTGGAAACGGCCCAATGGAATAACGGGCCGTTAATGGGTATAAAGTGATACATTGTTCATTACGAGACAGTTTTACCACGGGCCGTTAATGCGTGCAAAGTGATACACTGTTCATTACGTGCCAGTTTCACCACGGGCCGTTAATAGGCCAAGAGTTACATAGGGCCTCATATGGGCCGAAAGACGTCATGGGCCATACATGGGCCAGAAGTGAAAACGGGCTGGAATCATATTGGGTGGCCCATATGACGCTACTGGGCCTAATTCGGATAGGGCGTAACGGGCCTTGGGTTAGCGGGATGTAAATGGGCTATATGGGAACAGGTCGTTAATAGGCTTTACATGGGCCGGCCCGCCACCTTTTGACCAAGTCAAACGGGCCGGCCTTTTCACGGGAATGGGCCTCTGTTGGGCCGTGCCACGTGTCGACGTATCATAGGCGCCTTCTGTCCAATGAGTGGATGACATCTGTCCCAACGATGAGCCGACACGTGTTTCCTCCAGCCAATGATGATTTTACACGTGGAAAATCCCCATTGGTCGGGGCTGTTAACGGGTTATCGGATCCAAAACCTGACCCGATAGCTTAACGGCATTCCGTTACGGTGGATGCCACGTGTCGGTCACCCTTGACGAAAGCACTTCTATGCACTACAAGAAATATGTCAACTTGTGACCACCACTATTGGTCACTGAAAGGTCATGGTTTTTCATTTGCGACCTTTTTGTGACCAAAAACAGAAGGTCAAAAGCTGGCGGTCATAAACTGACTATAGTGACCTTTCTTCTGGAATGGTCGAAGACGTTTATGACCAAAATACGTCTACTGTGGCGTTTTGGTCACTAGCAACCTCCCCAGGCCACGTAGGCATCCAGTGTGGCAATCTGATGTGGCACAAGATTCAGCCTGGTCCAATTCGATTTTCTACAAGGGCCTAGCCCAACAATTCGACCTATTTGTGTTTTTTTCTCATATTAATTTTGGCTAGGTAGATGGGCCAAGCCCAACAATTAAGCCTTCTCATTTTGGGGCCATGGCCTTTTCTGCTAGAAAGTTTTAGTTTTTTTCAAATGGGTCTCATTTTGGGGCCGTGGCCTTTTCTGCTAGCAAGTTCATATTCTTCATATTTCAATTTAACAGTAAATAAATAACCAGTATTTAAATTGGCACAAACAAAAAACACACATAATACTCCAAATATTATCAGCCAGATTCAGTACAGAGCTCCTATTGTACAAATAACATATACTTTACAAGCTCGACACGTGATACTCCAAACATTCTCTAGAAGCTCCTTCGATAACAATCACAAACAGAACAGTGATAGGCCCTGTTCCTACTCCTGTCAGGACTGGGCCAACAGAACGGTGATAGGCCCTGTTCCAACAGCACGCATGCTTCTCCTCCACGCGCCCAGGTCAGGTCCAGCAGCAGTAGCGATCCAGGGGCGTTTCCAGCAGCATCGAGGCGGTTGTGGGCGCATCCTGCGGGAATCAACAGCAGGTCCTTCTTCTCCTGAAACAGCATCAACAACAGGTCAACAACAGCATCAACAACCGGTCAATAACAACATTAACAGCAGGTCAACAACAACATCATAAACTACAATAGTTTGACGGTAGCATCAGTTTGACAGAGGCAACAACAGAGAACGACCTTCCATGGCATCATGTACTAAACCTACAACATTTTGATTGTCCCATTGGAAACAAAAATTCCAATGGATTAAGCCACGTTTGTACTAAACCTACCATATATTCCCATCTAATTTATTCCAATGGATTATGCCACGTTTGTACTGAATCTACAACATTCTAATTACCTGCAACAAATCAGTAGCATACATGACATCAAAGGGATGCAAACTAGATAATTTAGTAGTCTTCTACACCACAAAACAGTAGGCATTCTAACTTGCAGCAGCAAATCCGTAGCTAGATGACCACTAACAACACAAATCAGCTCGAACACTCGATCCTCGACACGACGGCCAGCAAGTAATCAACCATGGAACCGAGGCCAAACTCTAGCATCACAGAAAGCAGAGGGGAACAAAGGGGTGGAGGGCTCACCATGGGGGTGTTGCTGTTGCTCATCCATGGTCGGTCATCCTACATCCATCCGGCTACAGCTGCTCATTCATGGCAGGAAACCACATCACATCTCAGTCAAGGGAATGGAGGGTAAGGGAAGAAGAAGAAGAAGAAGAAGAAACTGAAGGTAAGAAGACCTGGGTGGCGTCGGAGCAGTGGTGGAGGGGTATCCTCCATGGCATCAGGGCAGGAGGATGAAGACGGCGTCGTCCATGGCGTCGGGGCAGGGGGATGAAGACGGTGTCCTCCATGGTCCACCACAGGGAACCCCTGCATGCACCAGATCAGGTCATGACGCGGTGTCGAAGCTAGAGATCGATGCATCTTCAATTCAAAACTGGATATCAAAGAACAATGTACAGAAGAACTTGTCATTTAGTTCTGCATGATCATCACGGTCTACAATAATAATACATCATGGCCTTCTGGTTCTATAGGTAATTGCAGTGCCTTGCAATGTCCCTAAATGCGACAAAGAAGAGCTTGTTATAGTATTTTTATATTCATTCAGGACAGCTTCTTTTCTTTTTCTTGCACAAGGACAATAGTTAACAAATACAATTACTCCCAAGAGAAGGTTTGAAAAACCCAACATGTCTAGGAAACAACTGTTCAGTAAAGTGCAGCGGTTGGATAAATCTGTCATGAACATCATTTAAGCGAAAAGTGTTCCAACTAGTATGGAACCACATTTTTGTTATCTGTTTATCTACACACATTTTTCTGTCCTTGAATTTTTTCTTCATTCGACTAAACAGGATGGGCTAAATGTTCAGAAAAAATGCAAGTGTATGTGGGCTCTTATTTTGTTTACACTCCATAAACAGAAAGAGGTTACTTGCAATATGTGATGCTGCTGAAATAGTTGACACTCCACACTTTAGAATAAGGTATGCATAGATAACTAGTTAATAGAGAAGAAAAACACTACTAGTAGATGCCAGTGTTCGATGCCCCACAAAAGAATTAGTCAAGCTGAACACAATCGCCATAATTGAAGTTTGCCAAAAATAGACGTTTCATCAACTAATTGCTCTTGAATTACTAGTAGATAGTAATAGATAATCTCATCAACAGAGAAAAACTTCAGTGCAAGACAAACTACATAATATCTAGAGTGTGTAGTTTTAGTCAAGAGAATAAACTCTGTAGATTTGGAAATATTGTGATCTCTAAGTTGTAGTGAATGGTACCTACCAACCTAAATTACTTTTTTCTATCTTTATTCTTTTAGGGAATAAGGTACACCTGCCAAATTATATGTCAGACTGAAATTCACTAATGTGGCAATACCTAATTACTAATTCACGTGCATATCTACTGAGTACAGATCATGCCAAGTACCAAAAATGAACTGTGACTCAATTAGTAACTAGTGAAAATTACAACTGATGTACCAGAGTACTTTGCAGAAATTGGTGCTGTGACGTGAAGTACAACAGTACTCTGCTCCAATTGTTACTGCAAACTCAAGTACAAGAGTACTTGGAATAAATTCACCAACAACACAAGTACAGGAACACTAGACATACAAGAGAGGGATTGATGGAGAAAAAGATTAGCCTGAGCGTTAGCTGTTTGGTGGGTCTAGCTTACTGCTGCTACTCCACATATCTTTGACTATGTACAGAGCAAGATGGAGGGTCTAGCTTACTGCTGCTACTCCACATATCTTATTTTACTTAACAGAGCAAGATGGTGTAACCAAAAAAAAATAACAGAGCAAGCAAATGTACACTAAATGGCGTTCCTAAAACTTTCTATGTTTGTTATCAACATGGAGTACCTAAAACTTTCTGGAATCAACTAATTTATAGAATTAGTTTCAGAACATCAATAGATCCCATGGAGACGCAATTCTCCTTGGAGGACAGGAAGATCTGCACATCGCCGGTGACGAGCTCCTCCATTTCCCCGGTCTCGCCAGCGACCTTACACCTAAGGCTGGTGAGAACCTCTAACCCAACCGTCTCAAACTGCAGAAACCCACCACACGAAGTGTTAAACACAGCTCTGAATCAACAGATAAAAGACAGACATGACATAGTTTCAGATAGCCCGTCAGACAAAAAAAAGACAGTTCAAAGAGGGCAATGCACCAGCGGCAGGTAATTCGTGGGTGCCTTGAGGATCCTGTCAGCGAGCTCGGCATCGAAGGCGTCGAGGTCCTCAATGGCGACGATGACATGGTCACGGTTGTGCACGAGGCTCTCACTGGAAATAGAGAAACGCGCCCACGGGTTAGCCTAGACCGATTCGACCAGATCTGGCGAGGAAAGAGGGGCCCGGAGGGGGTACCGGTAGGGGAAGTCGCCGGTGGGGTCGGTGAAGCCGCAGAGGAACTCCTTGAACTTGCGGAGGGAGGAGTGGCGGGTGATGTCGGCGGCGGCGGGGTCGCCCTGCGGGAACTGCGCCTGGTCGCTGTAGAAGACCGCGCCCTCGTCCCAGCCTAACATGGCGGCAGCGGCGCGGCGGCGAGGAGGAGGTGGATGAGGATGAGCGGGCGCCGGCGCCGGCGACGGCGTGCAAAACCACAGGCGGAGCTCCTCTCGTCGGGCTCGGGTGCGGGGAATCGTGGGAGGAGGCTTCGAGGACGGGCGCGCTCGGGCGCTCGCTCGATCTCCTCGGGAAAGGGGAGGCCGTCGGCGGCGAGTTGTGGGAGAGAGGAGGCGGTGGGAGGGTGGCGGCGTGAGGAGGGAACGAGGCATGGCTCAGGTGCGGCGCAAGGGAAGCTAGGGTTTGGACGAGTGGGTGAGACGGACGAGGGGTGAGAGAGTGAGGGGGACGAGGGCTGCCGGCGAGGGGTTGTCGGCGACCGGGGTTGGGGAGAGGACGGAGGACGGCGGGGGCGGCGGCGGCTGGGTGGTTGGGGATCGAGAGATTGAGACGGAGGAGGAGTGAGAGGGTTGGGGGTGGCGGCTGTGGGACGAGAGGGGGAGAGTGGATCGGGGGAGAGGAGTGGATCGGGGAAGTTAGGGTTTTGGTGAGAGGGTGAGGGGGTGAGGGCTGCCGTTGGATCCAGAAGCATCCGACGATAGTTGATGCATGATCCGCGTGATATGCTCAATGCACAAAATGAGTTTTTTTAAGACCTATCAAATATTTTTTCAAATGATGTCATATTTTGCCCAAGTTTACATCTTAGATTGGCAAACAACATTGACAAAGGGAGTTTTTATTTCTTTTGCATGAAAAAACAATTTTCCATTTTTTGAGTGCCCAAAATAAGTTTTTTTGTGAAGAGCTTACCATATATTTGTTGCAAAATTGTACTAAATCAATTTTCTAAAATACTAGGCCATATATAATGCACAATTTACCAAGTGGTTGGGTGTAAAAAGTTTTGATCCACCTCTCGTGAAAAAGACAAATTTCTGTAGATTTAGCAGGAAGCGGGTAAAATTTCAACTGCAGCTGCCTCGTAGTTTGCTCATTATATTTTCAAAAATCATTTCTAGGTACATAAGTATCTATTTAATCAGAGAAACACCAAAAAAAATCCAAGATTCAACCACTAGCTAGGAACGGTCATTCCCGCCGTTTTGACCGCATTTTGAAACGGGCATAAAAAATTCAAAAAATCTAAAAATTGGAAAACCTTCGGATTGTGTCATCATATGTGACCAAGTTTACAGGAAAAATAATAAACTTGTAATACGGAAATTATTTTTAAAAAGTGTTCTAAAAAGATTCATGGCTTTCAAGCCAAATGATCAATCTTACGGCCACATTCATGGCATAGTTTGTTCAAATGATCTCATATTGTGCACAATGGTGCATCTTGGAATTTCAAACAATGTTTCCTAAGGGAGTTTTCATTTTCTTTGCACGGAAAGTTCATTTTCCATTTTTCGAGTGCCCGAAAAGAGGTTTTTTGTGAATGACCTACCATATATTTGTTGCAAAATTGTACCAAATCAATTTTCTAAAATACTAGGACATATTTAATGCACAATTGACCAAGTGGTTGGGTGTAAACAGTTTTGATCCACCTCTCGTGAAAAAGACAAATTTCCGCTGATTCAGCTAGAAGTGGGTCAAATTTGAACTGCAGCTGCCTCATAGTTTGCTATTTATTTTTTACAAAAAACACTTCTAGGTACATAAGTATCTATTTTATCATAGAAACACCAAAAAATTTCCAAGATTCAACCACTAGCTAGGAACGGTCAAGCCCGCCGTTTTGACCGCATTTTGAAACGGGCATAAAAAATTTAAAAAAAATCAAAAAATTGGAAACCTTCGCATTGTGTCATTATATGTGACCAAGTTTCCAATAAAAATAATAAACTTGTAATACGGTAATTATTTTAAAAAAGTGTTCTCAGAAATGAGCTATCATGCGTGAAGATTCATGGCATTCAAGCCAAATGATCTATAATATGGCCACATTCATAGCATAGTTTGTTCAAATGATCTCATATTGTGCACAAGGATTCATCTTGGAATTCCAAACAATGTTGCCTAAGGGAGTTTTCATTTTCTTTGCACGGAAATTCATTTTCCATTTTCCGAGTGCCCGAAATGAGGTTTTCTTGTGAAGGAACTACCAAATAATTATTGCAAAAATGGTCCAAATCAATTTTATAAAATACTAGGACATGTTTAATGCACAATTGACAAAAATTTTGGGTGTAAAAAGTTTTGATCCACCTCTGGTGAAAAAGACAAATTTTCGCCGATTTAGTTGGAAGCGGGTCAAATTTGAACTACAGCTGCCTCATAGTTTGCTATTTATTTTTTACAAAAATCATTTCTAGGTACATAAGTATCTATTTTATCATATAAACACCAAAAGTTTTCCAAGATTCAACCACTAGCTAGGAACGGTCAAGCCCGCCGTTTTGACCGCATTTTGAAACGGGCATAAAAAATTCAAAAAAAATCAAAAAATTGGAAAACCATCGCATTGTGTCATTATATGTGACCAAGTTTCCAGGAAAAATAATAAACTTGTAATACGGTAATTATTTTAAAAAAGTGTTCTCAGAAATGAGCTATCATGCGTGAAGATTCGTGGCTTTCAAGCCAAATGATCAATAATATGGCCACATTCATGGCATAGTTTGTTCAAATGATCTCATATTGTGCGCAAGGGTGCATCTTGGAATTCCAGAAAATGTTGCCTAAGGGAGTTTTCATTTTCTTTGCATGGAAAATTCATTTTCCATTTTCCGAGTGCCCGAAATGAGGTTTTTTTGTGAAGGAACTACCAAATAATTGTTGCAAAAATGGACCAAATCAATTTTGTAAAATACTAGGCCATGTTTAATGCACAATTGACAAAATGGTTGGGTGTAAAAAGTTTTGATCCACCTCTGGTAAAAAAGACAAATTGTCGCCGATTCAGTTGGAAGCGGGTCAAATTTGAACTGCAGCTGCCTCATAGTTTGCTATTTATTTTTTAGAAAAATCATTTCTAGGTACATAAGTATCTATTTTATCATAGAAACACCAAAAGTTTTCCAAGATTCAACCACTAGCTAGGAACGATCAAGCCCGCCGTTTTGACCGCATTTTGAAACGGGCATAAAAAATTCAAAAAAATCAAAAAATTGGAAAACCTTCGCATTGTGTCATTATATGTGACCAAGTTTCCATGAAAAATAATAAACTTGTAATATGGTAATTATTTTTAAAAAGTGTTCTCAGAAATGAGCTATCATGCGTGAAGATTCATGGCTTTCAAGCCAAATGATCAATCTTATGGCCACATTCATGGCATAGTTTGTTCAAATGATCTCATATTGTGCACAAGGGTGCATCTTGGAATTCCAAACAATGTTTCCTAAGGGAGTTTTCATTTTCTTTGAACGGAAAATTCATTTTCCATTTTCCGAGTGGCCGAAATGATGTTTTTTTGTGAAGGAACTACCAAATAATTGTTGCAAAAATGGACCAAATCAATTTTATAAAATACTAGGCCATGCTTAATGCATAATTGACAAAATGGTTGGGTGTAAAAAGTTTTGATCCACCTCTGGTGAAAAAGACAAATTGTCGCCGATTCAGCTGGAAGCGGGTCAAATTTGAACTGCAGCTGCCTCATAGTTTGCTATTTATTTTTTACAAAAATCATTTCTAGGTAAATAAGTAACTATTTAATCAGAAATACATGGTTTTATGGCGAGACATCGACGTTTGGACGGTAGCCGAGGGCCCCAACTCTAGAGCGTGTAAGTTCGCATGCCCACCGCATAACCGTGGCATTGCCATGTGTTCTGGGCGGCCTAGGCATGTCGAGTGGGTTGGGCTCTCCCCATTTAGGTGCTAGGAAGAAAATCACAACATAAGATTCTCACGAGGAGACCGATCGATGCTCAAACATGAATAATCAGCCAAGTGTTTGATTTGCGGTACGGGAAATGCACATGGCTAATGGGCGTGAGTTTTGGCTGAGGATGATCAGTTACTAAGAAGACCATCTTCACAAATTTTCACCTCAAAAGGAGGAGCCTAGGTGGTACTTGCTTTACAAATTACCACACTAGACATAAATACAAATGTTGAAGCTGGGCTCAAAATAATGAATGGATTAAGCTGGCATTTGGTGGAGGATGGTTATTTGAGCATAGGAAAGCACTGTAGAAAATGGATACCATTTGGACATGCCAAAGTGGTACTTCCTTCACAAAGTGCTGCTCTGAACAGAATAGGAAAATTAATATTTTCGAATTATTTTTGAACTAGGCAAGGAATGTTTTTGACACATTTGATGAAGATATGATCCAACACATTTATGAGAATTTTTTGGGAATTTTTGGAATAACAGAAATATAGGTTGCTTCACAACCTAGGGCAAAAACTGCCACATGGATATGACACATAGGCAAAACTGATGAGATGGCGCCTAGTCATCACAACCCACCACAATCTACAAGGCTATGACCATCTATATTGGTCATTATCGACTAGAAATAAGGCAGCGGACTAGCACTGTTTGCTTTGTGACCATTTCGTGCAAGGAAATTACGACCTTTTTGACCAAAATGGTCGCAATGGTTTAGGGTTTGGAGCCCCCTGAACAGCTTTTGACCAATTGGTCTGAAATGGTCATAGATCTATGACCAATTCTTCTAGGGTCACTGACAGAAGGTCACTAGTTTACATATTTCTTGTAGTGATGACGCGGGATTTATCGTCATGGAAGTGGACACTTCCGTGATGATAATTTTGGTAATGTCATGGAACACTTCTACGACAGCACAGGTATGACTATCTTGATTCTGTCATAAAATCGTCATGGATGTACATGCATGATAGAAAATGCGACCTACTGTGACAAACATGTATCATCACAGAAGTGTATTTTTTTGTAGTGCACGGTGGGTCACGTCACCACCAAAAGTTGAAATTCCTCACTTGTTCAAATTCTTCAACTTTGCATTGTCTTCACTGTGTCCGTCATTTTTCTTCATTCACTTATGGCTATTTCTTCAAGTTGGTTTTTCTATCTTCATTCACTCATTCATTTATATATATATATATGAGTTTATGTCTTCTACGGCATTCACTTATGGCTATTTCTTCAAGTTGGTTTTTCTGCTAAGTGAATGTGATCGGACCCTTCCCCCTTTATGCTATAGTCAACCCAATCTGTTCACAAATTCTTCATGTGCATTCTATTTGAAACTCATTCAAAATCTTCACTGTGTCCTTGTCAGCTAAAGAATTTGCGAACGGAACGTCAAAACTTATCTTATCCAAAATTTTCGGCTTTGCCGCTCAAACCATTCCGCATCCCACGATATACTTATCTATTCACCCACGATCTAACACGATCTCCACTTCTCAGTACGTGGGTGACACATGTCATGCGAATGAGAAGGGTCAGGGGCACGTTCGTCCAAATTCTTCGGGCAAACAGTTGTTCACCGTGGCTATAAATACCCCATCTCCCCTTCCTCACTTTCTTTACTCCGCTCGACCTCCTTCTCCAGCTCGAGCTTCTCAAACCCTAGCGCCGACGCTACTTCATCGTCGCCGGTGAGGAAGAGCTTCACTGCCTCGACCTTGTTGCCGCCGTACTTGTGCCGGCCGCGGAAATCTTCACTCTGCCGCCGCCGTATCCGTCTTCCTCCGCCGAGTTAGGGCGTGGAAGATCTGCACAGACGAACTTCACTTCTACACCTCACAATTCGTCGTGTTCTTCATTCAGGGTAATTAAAAGATACTTTTACTACCCTCTGTGATTCAAATGACTATCTACAAAATCTTCAAAGGTGTTTTTCTTCAAATCTTCACACACTAAACACCTCACATGTCATCTGTTCTTGATTCATTTCTCTAAGCTGCAAATTTCTCTTCAAGATTCCTCAATTGTGCGGATTTCTGATCTGTACAACTCTGGAACCTAAGACTAAGAATGCTCAGTGAAATTCTTCAAGACTCATCTAGTCAAATTCCTCAAACTTGTTCATTTTACAAAACCTTCTGAGAACGCATATGACCTCACCAAATTCCTCGCAACTATACTCTGTTCACAGGTACTCATGCCTGCTGCTGAATCACTAGGTTCTCATCAACTTAACTCATTTGCAGCATTCCTCGAAGAAAACTTGCATACTTCTTCAGAGAATTTGATTGTTCAAATTCCTCAACTGAAGAAAATGGCTGACGATAAGAAGCCACAGAAAGGAGGAAAGAAGCCAGAGGTCAACACTGTTGGGGAACGTAGTAATTTCAAAAATTTCCTATGCACACGCAAGATCATGGTGATGCATAGCAACGAGAGCAGAGAGTGTGTCCACGTACCATCGTAGACCGAAAGCGGAAGCATTAGTACGACGCGGTTGATGTAGTCGTACGTCTTCACGATCTGACCGATCAAGTACCGAACGCACGGCACCTCCGAGTTCTGCACATGTTCAACTCGATGACGTCCCTCGAACTCCGATCCAGCCAAGTGTTGAGGGAGAGTTTCGTCAGCACGACGGTGTAGTGATGATCTTGATGTTCTACCATCGCAGGGCTTCGCCTAAGCACCGCTACAATATTATCGAGGATTATGGTGGAGGGGGGCACCGCACATGGCTAAGAGATCAATGATCAATTTTTGTGTCTTTGGGGTGTCCCCTGCCCCCGTATCTAAAGGAGTGGAGGAGGGGAGGGCCGGCCCTCTCTATGGCGCGCACTAGGGGAGTCCTACTCCCACCGGGAGTAGGATTCCCCCTTTCCTACACGGGTAGAAAAAGGGCCTGTTGTCCCGGTTCGTAAGGGCCTTTTGTCCCGGTTCCTGAACCGGGACTAAATGGTCGGTACTAATACCATGTCCCTTTAGTCCCGGTTCAATCCAGAACCGGGACTGATGGGCCTCCACGTGGCCTGTGCGCGGAGCCCAGGCTGGAGACCCTTTGGTCCCGGTTGGTGGCACCAACCGGGACCAATAGGCATCCACGCGTCAACATTTCTGTGGCTGGGGTTTTTGTTTTTTTTTAAAGGGGGGGGGGGTTCGGGGTTTTGGGGGGTTAATTTAGGTGTTTCATATATTGTGTTAGCTAGCTATAATTAATAGAGAGAAGTGTCCTCTCTTATGTCCGTGATTGGTCGACGCTACGTACTATACATACGTATAGAGAGGACTAAACACGCTAGCTAGCTAGTAAGCAAAAGAAGGAAACAGAAGATCGTCATGAACATATATGCATACAGAGAGAAGTGATATCGACCACCTCTCCTTCTCCGAGAGATTGGTCGAACAACAAGTTCTCGTATATCTATCCGACACTACCGGCTACATATATAAAATAATTATCTCTTACAAATATAATCATACGGACTCATGGTCCACATAGTATTCTCCGTCTTCAGCGATCACGTGGTCAAGAAAGAATGGCGCCAATTCCTCGTGAATTGCTCGCATGCAAGCTGGTGCTAGGAGTTCATCCCGCTTCCGAAACATCTAATTTGAAGAAGGGGGTCAATACATATATATATATATATATTTGAATGAATGAAACTCAACACAAATGATGGTAATAAAATAAAATTGTGAATGTTGTTATTTACGTACTTCATATTGTTCGTCAGTGTAGCCCCGCTCATAGGTCGTGTGGCGGATGGACTCGCAAACGTAGTATCCACAGAAATCATTCCCTTGTTCCTGCCACAACAGCTTTACAAGAAATAGAGGTCAATCAAACTGATAAGCAAGAATGCCAAATCAATAGGAGATGCGCGGAACATGCTACTATAGTACGTACTTTCGGGTGTCTAAATTGCAGCTTCTTTGGGAGTCCTGGAGCTTTTTTGGAGAATTTTTTCCAAACCCTGCCAGACAAAGAAAACAATTACTTGATATATCAGGAAATGAACAAAGTTGTTGATATGGTGGATAATGATCGATTTAACTTACTTCTCGAGCATTTGAGTCATGTCCGCATAGTCCTGGGGATCTTTTCGTCTTGAGTCTAAGACGGTTACTAGTCCCTGCTCAAGCTTAATCTCTAGGAGAATATAGTGGTAACTACACACGCATGCATAACTCATCAATTACATTACTATAACCTTGACTAATATATAAGGGAAACCAAATACGCACAAGACAGTAACACTCACTTGAAGTTGTAAGGAAAGAGTATTATATCTTTGTTTTCATTTATTACCAACGATCGTAGCAAGTTGGCCTCGGTATCTGCGGCATGAAATTTAACCTGAGTTGCATCTATGAGATATGTGTTAATGAACCCAATATCACTGACTTGTCTTTTTTTCAGTTTGGCGATCTTGAATCTGCATAATATAGCGAGGATGATTATAAATACATGCAATGAAAGAGCTGAGCTATATAGAGAGACTTAATGACAGAAGTAGTACTACTTACAGACAGTAGCAGGTGACCGTTGTTTTATCGAGGGCCAATTGATTGAAAAACTGAGAGAACTCCTCAAATGGAACAGGCAACAGTTCAATTCCAACGAGGTCATGCTCCTTTTTAACTTTCACATACAAAGTACTCCTCCCCTAGAGTCTCTGCAGATTCTCAAGTACCAATCATGCAATCTTCGCATCATCGTTGATAGAGATCTTTCATCTTTGACAAGAGGCTTCCCGTACTCGTATCTTTGTATCTGCACCTTCATGAAATCATAATGTACATCGTCGGGCAGGTAATCGTCAAGATTTCTATAACCGGGCACCATCCTCGGATCATTAGCGACGTTGTCGCTAGGCACCTTGAGAGGGGGGCATGATTGCTTCGCTTGTTCGCCGAGCTGGGCAATTTGGTTCCCAGCTCGTTGTTCTTTCAGCCTTTGATCACTGACAGTACTTCCCGACCGCTCCGCCTTGGCAAATTCCTTTCCAATAATGCGCTCATAGTTTCCTTTCGGCGGAGACTTGGGTGGTTTTGTCAGGGCAGCCAGAGTGTGCTTCGCTTTCACCGGATCTACCTTCTCCTCCGGAGGTGGATGTTTCTTTGCTTTCACCCCTTCAAAGTAGTTCCTCACTTCTTCTCGTACGATCTCGGCGTTCTCCTCCAGGGTTCTCTCGTATGGTAACTTCTCTGGAGTCTTCAGAGAAGGACCGAATCTGTATTTCCTCCCGCCTCTGGTTGTACTGCTAGATACCGGCAGAGCAGACGGAGCGGTTGTCTTCTTTACTTGCTTACGAGGCGGAGGAGAAGGACTACGACGCGCCGGAGCAGCCGGAGCGGCGGCAGGTCTCTTCCGCCCTTGCTGACAAGGCGGAGAAGGAGGAGGCTGGCTGCTCAGGCGCGTCGGCGCAGGCGGAGAAGGAGGCGGAGTGCCGCCACGCGCCAGAGAAAGAGCTGGTCGAGTGCCCTGATCGTCACTCGCCGGAGGAGGAGGCGGTGGAGGAGGCGGGGTGCCCTGACTCGCCGGAGGAGGAGGCGGTGGAGGAGGCAGAGTGCCCTGACTTGCTGGAGGAGGAGGAGGAGGCGGAGGCGTCCAGTTCGGAAGGTTGATGAGCTCCTTCCGCCATAGGCATGGAGTCTTCAGAGTAGACCCCAGCCTAGTCTCCCCTTCACCGGTAGGGTGGTCAAGCTGGAGGTCCTCAAATCCCTCCGTTATTTCATCCACCATCACCCTAGCATATCCTTTTGGAATCGGCCGGCAGTGAAAAGTTGCGCCGGGTTCAGTAGGATAAACAGAGCCAACAGCCGCCTTGACCTTCAAATTCATCCATTGCGTCATAAGGTGGAAATTTTGAGACTCCGTGATAGCATCCACGGGATAGCTGGCAGGTGCCGTCAAGGGATGCTCCGGTTGAAGCAGCTCGGTGGAAGCCACACTGCTTCTCGGCTGAGATGGCGGGGTAGCTTCGGGGGAAGCTTCGGCAGTACGTTTGCTGTGATTTGCTTCTCGTTCCTCTATCGCTTGTACCCTTGCTTGCAGCACCCGCATTTCGGTCTGCTGCAATATTTTCCTCCTCTCCTGGGATTTGTAACCGCCTGCGTCCGGAAACCCAACCTTCCACGAAATGGAGCCTGGTGTGCCTCGTGTCCGTCCAGGGAGCTCAGGATTCCTGAGGGCCATTGTGAGCTCGTCGTTCTCTCTATCTGGAAAGAATGTCCCTTGCTGCGCTGCTTCAATATACTGGTGAAGCTTCCTGACTGGTATGTCCATTTGATCATTCGTCCAAATGCACTTCCTTGTTACAGGGTCCAAGGTTCCGCCAGCCCCGAAGAACCAAGTCCGGCAACGGTCTGGCCAGTTAATTGTCTCTGTTCGATCCCTTTATCAACCAGATCATTCTCAGTCTTGGCCCACATAGGCCGGGCTACGAGGTAGCCACCTAACCCTGTGCGATGGTGATGCTTCTTCTTCGCAGCATCTTGCTTGTTTGTCACCGACAACTTCTTACTCTTTTCCGATGTCTTGTGGGCCACAAATGCGGGCCAGTGATCTCTGATCTTCTCATATCTGTCCTTGAATTGTGGTGTCTCTTTATTTTCGACAAACTTATTCAGCTCTTTCTTCCACCTCCTGAACAGTTCTGCCATCCTCTTAAGAGCAAAAGACTTCATTAATTGCTCTTTAACTGGCTTCTCTGGATCATCCTCTGGCGGTAGGGTGAAATTTGACTTCAGCTCAGTCCAAAGATCATTTTTCTGCATATCATTGACATAAGACACCTCAGGGTCTTCTGTAGCCGGCTTTAACCATTGCTGGATGCTGATCGGGATCTTGTCCTTAACCAAAACCCCGCACTGAGCAACAAATGCACTCTTTGTCCAGAGGGGTTCAATCGGTTGGCCGTCGGGCACAATTGCTATGATCTCAAACTTTTCATCCGAGCTCAACTTTTTCTTCGGGCCTCGTCTCTTTACCGAAGTTGTGCTCGATCCGGAGGGCTAGAAAAAAGAACAAAGACTTAATTAATATGTGTACATACCAAAACAATGAATGCATCAATTAGCTAGTCAGTAGAAGCTTAACTAATATATATACCTGGCCGGACTCGGTTCGGTCACCGGAGGCGTCATCACGGTCTCCTTCTTGCACCGGCATTGGGTCACCGGAGCCGTCCTCACGGTCTCCTTCTTGCACCGACATTAGGTCACCGGAGCCATCATAATCATAGCCAGCTGCTTCCAGACCATCGGTGTCATTGAGAAACAACGAGACGACGGCATCACTTCCTCGTGCGATTATGTCCCCCAACAACTCTTCTTGTACTTCGTCTCGGGCGGTGTCCATAGTTTCTACAAATATTGACAACATGGCAATTATTATTCAAACATGACAGATGGATATATTAGTGGCAAACGTAGAACTAATATTAATTAGTCGCCTCGACGCTGCTTCTCTAGGGTTTGGGGTGGCCTCGACGCTGCTTCTCTAGGGTTTGGGGTGGCCTCGACAACGCTTCAAGGATAAAAAAAGAAGAGGAAGAAGAAAAAAAAGAGGAGAAGAAAGAATAGAGGAGTAAGAACTCCTCTATTCTTTCTTCTCCTCTTTTTTTCTTCTTCTTCCTCTTTTTTATCGGGAACGAGGGTCGTCGAGGGTCACCAAGCGGTAGAGGAAACCCTAAATAGCAAGTATCGTGGGTGTGAGATACATGTGGCCGTTGGTGTCGGACACTACATCCACGTCCCACAAGTGACGTGGGCGTCAAAGCCCGCGCCACTTGTGGGACGTGGATGTAGTGTCCGACACCGACGGCCACATGTATCTCACACCGACGATACTTTCTATTTAGGGTTTCCTCTACCGCTCGGCGACCCTGACCCTCGACAACCCTCGTTCCCGATAAAATAAAGAGGAAGAAAAAAAAAGAAGATAAGAAGAGGAAGAAGAAGAAAAAAAAAGAGAAGAACTCTTCTCTTTTTTTCTTCTTCTTCCTCTTTATTTTATCGGAAACGAGGGTCGTCGAGGGTCAGGATCGCCGAACGGTAGAGGAAACCCTAAATAGCAAGTATCGTGGGTGTGAGATACATGTGGCCGTCAGGGTCGGACACTACATCCACATCCCACAAGTGACGTGGGCATCGAAGCCCGCGCCACTTGTGGGACGTGGATGTAGTGTCCGACACCGACGGTACATGTATCTCACACCGACGATTCTTTCTATTTAGGGTTTCCTCTACTGCTCGACGACCCTCGACGACCCTCGTTCCCGATAAAAAAAGAGGAAGAAGAAAAAAAAGAGAGGAGAAGAAAGAATAGAGGAGAACTCCTCTATTCTTTCTTCTCCTCTCTTTTTTTCTTCTTCCTCTTCTTTTTTATCCTCTTCTTCCTCTCATGTTCGACGACCCTCGACCCCTCGGCGACCCTAGACCCCCTCTCGACCCCCTCATGTCGAAGTTATTGGGTAGGGGGTATATCGACAACGACATACCCGATACATACATACATACATATCATATGCATCCATACATATATGAACAAAATTAATATCTACTAATTAACAACCTAAATAAAAAAACTAATGCATATAGGAAGAAGAAGAAAAAAGAAGAGAAGAAAGAATAGAGGAGAAGACTTCCTCTTCTTCCTCTCCTCTTCTTCTCCCTCTTCTTCCCCTTCTTCCTCGCCTCTCTCATGAATGTCCGACGTTCTCGACCCCCCCACGCGTCGAAGAAAAAAAAGAAGAAAAAAAAGAGGAGAAGAAGAAAGGAAAAGAGGAGAAAAGAGAAAATAAAATATATATTCTATTTTTCTCTTCTTCTCCTCTATTCCTTTCTTCTTCTCCTCTTCTTTTTCTTCTTTTTTCTTCTTCTTATTTATTTCTCCTCGTCTTCCTCTCCCCTCTTCTTCTCCTTTCTTCCTCTTCTTATTTCCTTTTTTCTCTCATTCTTTTTCTTCTTCTTCCTTCTTAAAAATACATGAAGTAGTATTGCCTAATTCATTGTTCATATGAATATACAAAAATTTGCATATTTACAATAATTAATATCACCAAAAAAATCTATGAACAGAAAAAAAATCCTAATTTTTCTAAAAAACTATTGCATATATACATGAACATATATATACATAGAGTACATATATACATATATATAAGAAACAAGCGTATATAAGAAAACAAAAGGCATATATATGAAAAAAAATGATAGCTAGGGAGGGCGCCGGCCGGACCAGGAGGACCGCGGGGTCGGCGGCGAGGATGGCGACGGGGCAGTGGGCGCGCGCCACGGCGACGGCGGGCCGGGGCGGCGCGCGTCGGGGAAGGGGCCGGCGCGGGCGACAGCGAGGGCGGGCCGGGGCGGCGCGCGTCGGGGCAGGGACGCGGGCGACGGCAACGGGGGGGCCGGGGCGGCGCGCGTCGGGGTAGGGGCGCGGGCGACGGCGATGACGGGGGCGGGCCGGGGCGGGCGGCGTTGGGGCAGCCTGGCGGCGTCGGCGTTGTCGGGGGCGGCAACTGCAAGATGAGAGTGAAAATTTCCTAAGTGTGGACTTATATAGCAGAGCCTTTAGTCCCGGTTCGTGGCAGCAACCGGGACTAAAGGTGGGCATTAGTCCCAGTTGGTGCTACCAACCGGGACCAAAGGCCTCTTTTCAGCAGCCCAAAGGGCGGGAAGCGGCGGCCTTTGGTCCCGGTTGGTGCCACCAACTGGGACCAAAGGCCTTGTGCTGCTGCGGCGTCGAAAGTTTAGTCCCACCTCGCTAGTTGAGAGGGGTGCGCAGTGGTTTATAAGCCCCACTGCCGCACCCCTCTCAAGCTTCTCTCCATTGCAGGCTTACGGCCCTAATTGTCTCTGCTACGCCTGTGGCCCTACTGGGCCTCCTGCGGGCCTGAATCCTGGACCTTGGATGGGTTTTTAGTCGTATTCAGGCCGTGGGGGCTCAATAGGTGGCATTTTTTGTTTTTTTGTTGCTTTATTTTATTTTCTTTTGTTTTTTGCTTTATTTTTTAATTCTTTATGCTTTTAGTTTTAGAAAAATTATAAACTTTTTGTTAATGCCATTAGTTTTCAAATTTGAAAACACTTTTTTTGTTTTTTGTTTTCTTTGTTGCTTTATTTATTTTATTTTGTTTCTACTTACAACAAAGTACTTATTGTTGCTATTTTTTTCCAGTTTTTTTGTTTTGTTTTCTGCATTATTTATTTTCTTTTGTTTTTTGCTTTATTTTTTTATTCTTTTTGGTTTTAGTTTTAGAAAAATTATAAACTTTCTGTTAGTGCCATTAGTTTTCAAATTTAAAAACACTTTTTTTGTTTTTTTGTTTTCTGCTTTATTTATTTTATTTTGTTTCTAATTACAACAAAATACTTATTGTTGCTATTTTTCCAGTTTTTTGTTTTGTTTTTGCATTATTTATTTTCTTTTGTTTTTTGCTTTAATTTTTAATTTTGTTTGCTTTTAGATTAGCAAAATTATAAACTTTCTGTTAGTGCCATTAGTTTTAGGAAAATTATAAACTCTCTGTTAGTGCCATTATTTTACAAATTTGAATAGTTAAAATTTGAATTCTTTGAAATTTGTGTGAATCACAAGTTTGTGATTAACTTACTAAAAAATGAGAATAGATGCGCTTATAGAGAAAATTCAACGTAAATTCATACTAAATTTCTATGAATTTCAGAGAAATTCACTATGAATTTAGGTTAAACTTTTCTCTATTAGGGCATCTATTTTCACTTTGAGAGGAGCTCAACAAGGCAGAGAGGGAAGGGCTTATAAACCAGTGTGAGCCCCCTTCGGTTGGCGAGGTGGGACTAAACTCTGCCCGCAACGAGGACCAACCCTTTAGTCCTGGTTTGTGGCACAAACCGGGACTAATGGTCATGGGCCAGCGGCGAGGAGCAAAATTATAAACTTTCTGTTAGTGCCATTAGTTTTAGAAAAATTATAAACTTTCTGTTAGTGCCATTAGTTTTCAAATTTGAATAGTTAAAATTTGAATTCTTTGATATTTGTTTGAATCACAAGTTTGTGATTAACTTTACTTTTTCCAGTTTTTTTGTTTTTTGCATTATTTATTTTCTTTTGTTTTTTGCATTTTTTAATTCTTTTTGCTTTTAGGTCAGAAAAATTATAAACTTTCTGTTAGTGCCATCAGTTTTAAAAAGAATTATAAACTTTCTGTTAGTGCCATTAGTTTTCAAATTAGACTAGTTAAAATTTGAATAATGGTATTACGAGGGCCGAACCATAAGACATGAAAGCATTTCAAATGAACTCTGAAAAATTTGAAAGTTGGCATGGTATCATAATTTCACCCACATAGCATGTGCATGTACAAAACGGACAATGGTAGCATGTTCGTGTGTTACAAAGTTGGCATGGTATCATCATAATAGTTGCGGGAGAAAGTCTACACTTTTTCTTCGCTTGTATCATTTGCTTATTGCGCCGTAACCATGGATAATCTTCATTGTTTATCAGGATGCTTGGGTCAGCCTTGACATTGAAGGGAGGAATTTCATGAAACTTTTCATAATCTTCAGACATGTCTGTCTTGCCGTCCACTCCCAGGATGTCCCTTTTTCCTGAAAGAACTATGTGGCGCTTTGGCTCATCATATGATGTATTCGCTTCCTTATCTTTTCTTTTTCTCGGTTTGGTAGACATGTCCTTCACATAGATAACATGTGCCACATCATTGGCTAGGACAAACGGTCCGTCAGTGTACCCAAGATTTTTCAAATCCACTGTTGTCATTCCGTACTGTGGGTCTACCTGTACCCCGCCGCCTGACAGATTGACCCATTTGCACTTAAACAAAGGGACCTTAAAATCAGGTCCGTAGTCAAGTTCCCATATGTCCACTATGTAACCATAATATGTGTCCTTTCCGCTCTCGGTTGCTGCATCAAAGCGGACACCGCTGTTTTGGTTGGTGCTCTTTTGATCTTGGGAGATCGTGTAAAATGTATTCCCATTTATCTCATATCCTTTGTAAGTCAATACAGTCAAAGATGGTCCCCTGGACAACAAGTACAACTCATCACAAACAGTGTTGTCACCTCTGAGATGTGTTTCCAACCAACTGCTGAAAGTCCTGATGTGTTCACATGTAATCCAGTCGTCGCACTACTCCGGGTGTTTGGAGCGCAGACTGTTCTTGTGTTCATCGACATACGGGGTCACCAAGGTAGAGTTCTGTAGAACTGTGTAGTGTGCTTGAGACCAAGAATATCCGTCCCTGCATATTATTGAGTCTCTTCCAAGAGTGCCTTTTCCAGTCAGTCTCCCCTCATACCGCGATTTAGGGAGACCTATCTTCTTAAGGCCAGGAATGAAGTCAACATAAAACTCGATAACATCCTCTGTTTGATGGCCCATGGAGATGCTTCCTTCTGGCCTAGCGCGGTTACGGACATATTTCTTTAGGACTCCCATGAATCTCTCAAAGGGGAACATATTGTGTAGAAATACGGGCCCCAGGATGACAATCTCGTCGACTAGATGAACTAGGACGTGCGTCATGATATTGAAGAAGGATGGTGGGATCACCAGCTCGAAACTGACAAGACATTGCGCCACATCACTCCTTAGCCTTGGTAGGATTTCTGGATCGATCACCTTCTGAGAGATTGCATTGAGGAATGCACATAGCTTCACAATGGCTAATCGAACGTTTTCCGGTAGAAGCCCCCTCAATGCAACCAGAAGCAGTTGTGTCATAATCACATGGCAGTCATGAGACTTTAGGTTCTGAAACTTTTTCTCTGGCATATTTATTATTCCCTTTATATTCGACGAGAAGCCAGTCGTGACCTTCATACTGAGCAGGCATTCAAAGAAGATTTCTTTCTCTTCTTTCGTAAGAGCGTAGCTGGCAGGACCTTTATACTGCTTCGGAGGCATGCCGTCTTTTTCGTGCAAACGTTGCAGGTCCTCTCGTGCCTCGGGTGTATCTTTTGTCTTCCCATACACGCCTAAGAAGCCTAGCAGGTTCACGCAAAGGTTCTTCGTCACGTGCATCACGTCGATTGAGGAGCGGACCTCTAGGTCTTTCCAGTAGGGTAGGTCCCAAAATATAGATTTCTTCTTCCACATGGGTGCGTGTCCCTCAGACCCTTTCCAAAGATTACGTAGTGTAAATCATTGACCATAGCAAGTATGTGATCACCGGTACGCATGGCGGGCTTCTTCCGGTGATCTGCCTCGCCTTTGAAATGCGTGCCTTTCTTTCGACATTGATGGTTGGTCGGAAGAAGTCGACGATGGCCCAGGTACACATTCTTCCTGCATTTGTCCAAGTATATACTTTTAGTGTCATCTAAACAGTGCGTGCATGCATGGTATCCTTTGTTTGTCTATCCTGAAAGGTTATTGAGAGCGGGCCAATCGTTGATGGTCACGAACAGCAACGCCTTAAGGTTAAATTCCTCCTGTCTGTGCTCATCCCACGTACGTACACCATTTCCATTCCACAGCTGTAAAAGTTCTTCAACTAATGGCCTTAGGTACACATCAATGTCATTGCCGGGTTGCTTAGGGCCTTGGATGAGAACTGGCATCATAATGAACTTCTGCTTCATGCACATCCAAGGAGGAAGGTTATACATACATAGAGTCACGGGCCAGGTGCTGTGATTGCTGCTCTGCTCCCTGAAAGGATTAATGCCATCCGCTCTTAAAGCAAACCATACATTCCTTGGGTCCTTTGCAAACTCATCCCAGTACTTTCTCTCGATTTTTCTCCACTGCGACCCGTCAGCGGGTGCTCTCAACTTCCCATCTTTCTTTCGGTTCTCACTGTGCCATCGCATCAACTTGGCATGCTCTTCGGTTCTGAACAGACGTTTCAACCGTGGTATTATTGGAGCATACCACATCACCTTCGCAGGAACCCTCTTCCTGGGGGGCTCGCCGTCAACATCACCAGGGTCATCTCGTCTGATCTTATACCGCAATGCACCGCATACCGGGCATGCGTTCAGATCCTTGTATGCACCGCGGTAGAGGATGCAGTCATTAGGGCATGCATGTATCTTCTCCACCTCCAATCCTAGAGGGCATACGACCTTCTTTGTTGCGTATGTACTGTCGGGCAATTCGTTATCCTTTGGAAGCTTCTTCTTCAATATTTTCAGTAGCTTCTCAAATCCTTTGTCAGCCATAGCATTCTCTGCCTTCCATTGCAGCAATTCCAGTACGGTACCGAGCTTTGTGTTGCCATCTTCGCAATTGGGGTATAACCCTTTTTTGTGATCCTCTAACATGCGATCGAACTTCAGCTTCTCCTTTTGACTTCCGCATTGCGTCCTTGCATCGACAATGACCCGGCGGAGATCATCATCATCGAGCACATCGTCTGGTTCCTCTTGATCTTCAGCAGCTTCACCCGTTGCAGCATCATTGGGCACATCGTCTGGTTCCTCTTGATTTTCACCAGCTCCCCCCGTTGCAGCATCACCATATTCAGGGGGCACATAGTTGTCATCGTACTCTTCTTCTTCGCCGTCTTCCATCATAACCCCTATTTCTCCGTGCCTCGTCCAAACATTATAGTGTGGCATGAAACCCTTGTAAAGCAGGTGGGAGTGAAGGATTTTCCGGTTAGAGTAAGACCTCGTATTCCCACATTCAGTGCATGGACAACACATAAAACCATTCTGCTTGTTTGCCTCAGCCGCATCGAGAAACTCATGCACGCCCTTAATGTACTCGCAGGTGTGTCTGTCACCGTACATCCATTGCCGGTTCATCTGCCTGCATTATATATAATTAAGTGTCCAAATTAATAGAAGTTCATCATCACATTAAACCCAAAGTGCATACGTAGTTCTCATCTAACAACATATAGCTCTCCAGAGCATCTAATTAATTAAACCATACATTGAAACTATGTAAAACATTTCAATGCAAAAACAAATGCGATCATAATCGCAACCAAGGTAACAATTGATCCAACGGCATAATGATACCAAGCCTCGGTATGGATGGCATATTTTCTTATCTTTCTAATCTTCAAGCGCATTGCATCCATCTCTATCTTGTGATCATCGACGACATCCGCAACATGCAAATCCAATATCATCTTCTCCTCCTCAATTTTTTTTATTTTTTCCTTCAACAAATTGTTTTCTTCTTCAACTAAATTTAACCTCTCGACAATAGGGTCGGTTGGCATTTCCGATTCACATACATCCTACATAAATAAAATGTATGTCACGTTGGTCGGCATAATTTTCATAAACAATAAATGAACCAATAGTTATAAAGATAATATATATACCACATCCGAATCATAGACAGGATGAGGGCCGACGGGGGCGGATACCAAAACCATCGCACTATATAAGATGCAATAATAAAAGTAAGAAAATAATACAAGTATCTATGTAAACATACAAGTAAGAATATTTTTCCTTTCAGAAAGAAGATAAGAACAAGAGGCTCACCACGGTGGTGCCGGCGATGAGCTCGGCGCGGGTGATCGACGGCGGTGAAGACGGGGACGGGGCGTGACGGACCGCTAAACCTAGACAAATATTATGGAAAATGGAGCTTGGAGGTCGAGCTTGGAGAGGAGAAAGCTTAAGTAGTGTGGCTCGGGCATTCCATCGAACACCTTGTGTGCATAGGAGGTGAGCTAGAGCACCACCAAGCCCTCTCCCCCTCGGCCAGAGAAAAACAGAGCACTGGGGTGCTCTACTGGCGAGCGAGGGGTATATATAGGCACCTCATTGGTCCCGGTTGGTGACATGAACCGGGACTAAAGGGGAGCCTTTGGTCCCGGTTCAAGCCACCAACCGGGACCAATGGTGGTGGGCCAGGAGCGAGGCCCATTGGTCCCGGTTCATCCCACCAACCAGGACCACAAGGTCCAGATGAACCGGGACCAATGGCCCACGTGGCCCGGCCGGCCCCCTGGGCTCACGAACCGGGACTGAACCGGGACTAATGGGCTGACCCAGCCTGGACCAAAGCCCTGTTTTCTACTAGTGCTAGTAGAACTAGGAACCCTTCCAAGTAGTAGGAGTAGGAGGGAAGGGAAGGGAAGGGAAAAGGAGAAGGAAGGAAGGGGGCGCCCCCCCTCCCTAGTCCAATTCGGACCAGCCCATGGGGAGGGGTGCGGCCACCCTTTGAGGCCTTTCTCTCCTTTCCCGTATGGCCCATTAAGGCCCAATACGAATTCCCGTAACTCCCCGGTACTCCCGAAAATACCAGAATCATTCGGAACCTTTCTGATGTCTGAATATAGTCGTCCAATATATCGATCTTTATGTCTCGACCATTTCGAGACTCCTCGTCATGTCCCCGATCTCATCCGGCACTCCGAACTCCTCCGGTACATCAAAACACATAAATTCATAATATAACCGTCATCGAACTTTAAGCGTGCGGACCCTACGGGTTCGAGAACTATGTAGACATGACCGAGACACGTCTCCGGTCAATAACCAATAGCGGAACCTAGATGTTCATATTGGCTCCTACATATTCTACGAAGATCTTTATCGGTCAAACCGCATAACAACATACGTTGTTCCCTTTGTCATTGGTATGTTACTTGCCTGAGATTCGATCGTCGGTATCTCAATACCTAGTTCAATCTCGTTACTGGCAAGTCTCTTTACTCGTTCCGTAATACATCATCCCGCAACTAACTCATTAGTTGTAATGCTTGCAAGGCTTATAGTGATGTGCATTACCGAGTGGGCCCAAAGATACCTCTCCGACAATCGGAGTGACAAATCCTAATCTCGAAATACGCCAACCCAACAAGTACCTTCGGAGACACCTGTAGAGAACCTTTATAATCACCCAGTTATGTTGTGACGTTTGGTGGCACACAAAGTGTTCCTCCGGTAAACGGGAGTTGCATAATCTCATAGTCATAGGAACATGTATAAGTCATGAAGAAAGCAATAACAACAAACTAAACGATCGTGTGCTAAGCTAACGGAATGGGTCAAGTCAATCACATCATTCTCCTAATGACGTGATCCCGTTAATCAAATGACAACTCATGTCTATGATTAGGAAACATAACCATCTTTGATCAACGAGCTAGTCAAGTAGAGGCATACTAGTGACACTCTGTTTGTCTATGTATTCACACACATGTATTATGTTTCCGGTTAATAAAATTCTAGCATGAATAATAAACATTTATCGTGATATAAGGAAATAAATAATAACTTTATTATTGCCTCTAGGGCATATTTCCTTTAGTCTCCCACTTGCACTAGAGTCAATAATCTAGTTCACATCGCCATGTGATTTAATACCAATAGTTCACAACACCATGTGATTAACACCCATAGTTCACATCGACATGTGACCAACACCCAAAGGGTTTACTAGAGTCAATAATCTAGTTCACATCGCTATGTGATTAACACCCAAAGAGTACTAAGGTGTGATCATGTTTTTCTTGTGAGAGAAGTTTAGTCAACGGGTCTGCCACATTCAGATCCGTAAGTATTTTGCAAATTTCTATGTCAACAATGCTCTGCACGGAACTACTCTAGCTAATTGCTCCCACTTTCAATATGTATCTAGATTGAGATTTAGAGTCATCTGGATCAGTGTCAAAATTTGCATCGACGTAACCCTTTACGACGAACCTTTTTGTCACCTCCATAATCGAGAAACATATCCTTATTCCACTAAGGATAATTTTGACCGATGTCTAGTGATCTACTCCTAGATCACTATTGTACTCCCTTGCCAAAAACAGTGTAGGGTATACAATAGATTTGGTACACAACATGGCATACTTTATAGAACCTATGGCCAAGGCATAGGGAATGACTTTCATTCTCTTTCTATCTTCTGCCGTGGTCGGGCTTTGAGTCTTACTCAATTTCACACCTTGTAACACAGGCAAGAACTCTTTCTTTGACTGTTCCATTTTGAACTACTTCAAAAACTTGTCAAGGTATCTACTCATTGAAAACTTATCAAGCGTCTTGATCTATCTCTATAGATCTTGATGCTCAATATGTAAGCAGCTTCACCGAGGTCTTTCTTTGAAAAACTCCTTTCAAACACTCCTTTATGCTTTGCAGAATAATTCTACATTATTTCTGATCAACAATATGTCATACACATATACTTATCAGAAATGATGTAGTGCTCCCACTCACTTTCTTGTAAATACAGGCTTCACCGCAAGTCTGTATAAAACTATATGCTTTGATCAACTTATTAAAGTGTTTATTCCAACTCCGAGACGCTTGCACCAGTCCATAAATGGATCGCTGGAGCTTGCACACTTTGTTAGCTCCCTTTGGATCGACAAAACCTTCCGGTTGCATCATATACAACTCTTCTTCCAGAAATCCATTTAGGAATGCAGTTTTGACATCCATCTGCCAAATTTCATAATCATAAAAAGCGGCAATTGCTAACATGATTCGGATAGACTTAAGCATAGATACGAGTGAGAAACTCTCATCGTAGTCAACACCTTGAACTTGTCGAAAACCTTTTTGCGACAATCCTAGCTTTGTAGATGGTAACACTACTATCAGCGTCCGTCTACCTCTTGAAGATCCATTTAATCTCAATGGCTCGCCGATCATTGGGCAAGTCAATCAAAGTCCATACTTTGCTCTCATACATGGATCTCATCTCAGATTTCACGGCCTCAAGCCATTTCGCGGAATCTGGGCTCATCATCGCTTCCTTATAGTTCGTAGGTTCGTCATCGTCAAGTAACATGACCTCCAGAACAGGATTACCGTACCACTCTAGTGCAGATCTCACTCTGGTTTACCTACGAGGTTCGGTAGTAACTTGATCTGAAGTTACATGATCATCATCATTAGCTTCCTCACTAATTGGTGTAGTAGTCACAGGAACAGATTTCTATGATGAACTACTTTCCAATAAGGGAGCAGGTACAGTTACCTCATCAAGTTCTACTTTCCTCCCACTCACTTCTTTCGAGAGAAACTCCTTCTCTAGAAAGGATCCATTCTCAGCAATGAATATCTTGCCTTCGGATCTGTGATAGAAGGTGTACCCAACATTTTCTTTTGGGTATCCTATGAAGATTTACTTCTCCGATTTGGGTTCGAGCTTATCAAGTTGAAACTTTTTCACATAAGCATCGCAGTCCCAAACTTTAAGAAACGATAGCTTAGGTTTCTCGCCAAACCACAGTTCATACAGTGTCATCTCAACGGATTTAGATGGTGCCCTATTTAACATGAATGTAGCTGTCTCTAATGCATAACCCCAAAACGATAGTGGTAATCGGTAAGAGACATCATAGATCGCACCATATCTAATAAAGCATGGATACGACGTTCGGACACACCATTACACTGTGGTGTTCGAGGTGGCGTGAGTAGTGAAACTATTTCACATTGTTTTAACTGAAGGCCAAACTCGTAACTCAAATATTTTACTTCTGCGATCATATCGTAGAAACTTTTATTTTTGTTACGATGATTCTCCACTTCACTCTGAAATTCTTTGAACTTTTCAAATATTTCAGACTTGTGTTTCATCAAGTAGATATACTCATATCTGCTCAAATCATCTGTGAAGATCAGAAAATAATGATACCTGCCGCGAGCCTCAATATTCATCGGACCACATACATCAGTATGTATGATTTCCAACAAATCTGTTGCTCGCTCCATTGTTCCAGAGAACGGAGTCTTAGTCATCTTGCCCATGAGCCATGGTTCGCAAGCATCAACTGATTCATAATCAAGTTATTCCAAAAGCCCATCAGCATGGATTTTCTTCATGCGCTTTACACCAATATGACCTAAACGGCAGTGCCACAAATAAGTTGCACTATCATTATTAACTTTGCATCTTTTGGCTTCAATATTATGAAAATGTTTATCACCACGATCGAGATCCAACAAACCATTTTCATTGGGTGTATGACCATAGAAGGTTTTATTCATGTAAACAAAACAACAATTATTCTCTAACTTACATGAATAACCGCATTGCAATAAACATGATCCAATCATATTTATGCTCAACGCAAACACCAAATAACATTTATTTAGGTTCAACACTAATCCCAAAAGTATAGGGAGTGTGCAATGATGATCATATCAATCTTGGAACCACTTCCAACACACATCATCACTTCAACCTTAACTAGTCTCTGTTTATTTTGCAACTCACATTTCAAGTTACTACTCTTAGCAACTGAACTAGTATCAAATACCGAGGGGTTTCTATAAGCACAAGTAAAGTACACATCAATAACATGTATATCAAATATAGCTTTGTTCACTTTGCCATCCTTCTTATCCACCAAATACTTGGGGTAGTTCCGCTTCTAGTGACCAGTCCCTTTGCAGTAGAAGCACTTAGTCTCAGGCTTAGGTCCAGACTTGGGTTTCTTCACTTGAGAAGAAAATTGTTTGCCATTCTTCTTGAAGTTCCCCTTCTTCCATTTGCCCTTTCTCTTGAAACTAGTGGTCTTGTCAACCATCAACACTTGATGTTTTTATTGATTTCTACCTTCGTCGATTTCAGCATCACGAAGAGCTTGGGAATTGTTTCCGTTATCCCTTGCATATTATAGTTCATCACAAAGTTCTACTAACTTGGTGATGGTGACAAGAGAATTTTGCCAATCACTATCTTATCTGGAAGATTAACTCCCACTTGATTCAAGCGATTGTAGTACCCAGACAATCTGAGCACATGCTCACTGCTTGAGCTATTCTCCTCCATCTTTTAGCTATAGAACTTGTTGGAGACTTCATATCTCTCAACTCGGGTATTTACTTGAAATATTAACTTCAACTCCTAGAACATCTCATATGTTCCATGACGTTCAAAACGTCTTTGAAGTCCCGATTCTAAGTCGTTAAGCATGGTGCACTAAACTATCAAGTAGTCATCATATTGAGCTAGCCAAACGTTCAGAACGTCTGCATCTGCTCCTGCAATAGGTCTGTCACCTAGTGGTGCATCAAGGACATAATTCTTCTGTGCAGCAATGAGGATAAACCTCAGATCATGGACCCAGTCCACATCATTGCTACTATCATCTTTCAACTTAGTTTTCTCTAGGAACACATATAAAACATAGGGAAGCAATAACGCGAGCTATTGATCTACAACATAGATATGCAAATACTATCAGGACTAAGTTCGTGATAAATTAAAGTTCAATTAATCATATTACTTAAGAACTCCCACTTAGATTGACATCCCTCTAATTATCTAAGTGATCACGTGATCCAAATCAACTAAACCATAACCGATCATCACGTGAAATGGAGTAGTTTTCAATGGTGAACATCATTATGTTGATCATATCTACTATATGATTCACGCTCGACCTTTCGGTCTCAGTGTTCCGAGGCCATATCTGCATATGCTAGGCTCGTCAAGTTTAACCTGAGTATTCTGCGTGTGCAAAACTGGCTTGCACCCGTTGTAGATGGACGTAGAGCTTATCACACCCGATCATCACGTGGTGTCTGGGCACGACGAACTTTGGCAACGGTGCATACTCAGGGAGGAACACTTTTATCTTGAAATTTAGTGAGAGATCATCTTATAATGCTACCATCATAACTAAGCAAAGTAAGATGTATAAAAGATAAACATCACATGCAATCATAATATGTGACATGATATGGCCATCATCATCTTGTGCCTTTGATCTCCATCTCCAAAGCATCGTCATGATTTCCATCATCACCGGCATGACACCATGATCTCCATCATCTTGATCTATATCAATGTGTCGTCACATGGTCGTCTCACCAACTATTGCTCTTGCAACTATTGCTATCGCATAGCGATAAAGTAAAGCAATTATTTGGCGCTTGCATCTTATGCAATAAAGAGACAACCATAAGGCTTCTGTCAGTTGCCGATAACTTCAACAAAACATGATCATCTTATACAACAACTTATATCTCATCATGTCTTGACCATATCACATCACAACATGCCCTGCAAAAACAAGTTAGACATCCTCTACTTTGTTGTTGCAAATTTTACGTGGCTGCTATGGGCTTAGCAAGAACCGTTCTTACCTATGCATCAAAACCACAACGATAGTTTGTCAAGTTGGTGTTGTTTTAACCTTCGCAAGGACCGGGCGTAGCCACACTCGGTTCAACTAAAGTTGGAGAAACTGACACCCGCCAGCCACCTGTGTGCAAAGCACGTCGGTAGAACCAGTCTCGCATAAGCGTACGCATAATGTCGGTCTGGGCCGCTTCATCCAACAATACCGCCGAACCAAAGTATGACATGCTGGTAAGCAGTATGACTTATATCGCCCACAACTCACTTATGTTCTACTCGTGCATATGACATCTACGCATAAAACCAGGCTTGGATGCCACTGTTGGGTAACGTAGTAATTTCAAAAATTTCCTATGCACACGCAAGATCATGGTGATGCATAGCAACGAGAGGGGAGAGTGTGTCCACGTACCCTCGTAGACCGGAAGCGGAAGCGTTAGTACAACGCGGTTGATGTAGTCGTATGTCTTCACGATCCGACCGATCAAGTACCGAACACACGGCACCTCCGAGTTCTGCACACGTTCAACTCGATGACGTCCCTCGAACTCCGATCCAGCCGAGTGTTGAGGGAGAGTTTCGTCAGCACGACGACATGGTGATGATCTTGATGTTCTACCGTCGCAGGGCTTCGCCTAAGCACTGCTACAATATTATCGAGGATTATGGTGGAGGGGGCACCGCACATGGCTAAGAGATCAATGATCAATTGTTGTGTCTTTGGGGTGTCCCCTGCCCCCGTATCTAAAGGAGTGGAGGAGGGGGAGGGCCGGCCCTCTCTATGGCGCGCCCTAGGGGAGTCCTACTCCCACCGGGAGAAGGATTCCCCCTTTCCTAGTAGAACTAGGAACTCTTCCAAGTAGTAGGAGTAGGAGGGAAGGAAAGGGAAGGGAAAAGGAGAAGGAAGGAAGGGGGCGCCCCCCCTCCCTAGTCCAATTCGGACCAGCCCATGGGGAGGGGTGCGGCTACCCTTTGAGGCCTTTCTCTCCTTTCCCGTATGGCCCATTAAGGCCCAATACGAATTCCCCTAACTCCCTAGTACTCCCGAAAATACCCGAATCACTCGGAACCTTTCCGATGTCCGAATATAGTCGTCCAATATATCGATCTTTACGTCTCGACCATTTCGAGACTCCTCGTCATGTCCCCAATCTCATCCGGGACTCTGAACTCCTTCGGTACATCAAAACACATAAACTCATAATATAACCGTCATCGAACTTTAAGCGTGCGGACCCTACGGGTTCGATAACTATGTAGACATGACTGAGACACGTATCCAATCAATAACCAATAGCGGAACCTGGATGTTCATATTGGCTCCTACATATTATACGAAGATCTTTATCGGTCAAACCGCATAACAACATATGTTGTTCCCTTTGTCATTGGTATGTTACTTGCCCGAGATTCGATCATCGGTATCTCAATACCTAGTTCAATCTCGTTACCGGTAAGTCTCTTTACTCGTTCCGTAATACATCATCCCGCAACTAACTCATTAGTTGCAATGCTTGCAAGGCTTATAGTGATGTGCATTACCGAGTGGGCCCAGAGATACCTCTCCGACAATCGGAGTGACAAATCCTAATCTCGAAATATGCCAACCCAACAAGTACCTTCGGAGACACCTGTAGAGCACCTTTATAATCACCCAGTTATGTTGTGACGATTGGTGGCACACAAAGTGTTCCTACGGTAAACAAGAGTTGCATAATCTCATAGTCATAGGAACATGTATAAGTCATGAAGAAAGCAATAGCAACAAACTAAACGATTGTGTGCTAAGCTAACGGAATGGGTCAAGTCAATCACATCATTCTCCTAATGATGTGATCCCATTAATCAAATGACAACTCATTACTTTGGTTAGGAAACATAACCATCTTTGATCAACAAGCTAGTCAAGTAGAGGCATACTAGTGACACTCTGTTTGTTTATGTATTCACACACATGTATTATGTTTCCGGTTAATACAATTCTAGCATGAATAATAAACATTTATCATGATATAAGGAAATAAATAATAACTTTATTATTGCCTCTAGGGCATATTTCCTTCAAACACAGCGTTTGAAATCCCTGATGACATCTATGCTGGGTACTGCACACCTCTTGAGGAAGATAAAAATCAGAGCAAGGTGCACATTCAGAAGATAGAGAGGAGATGGGCTAGAGAGTAGAAGGAGTACAGATATGTTACTCCCAAATACATGAAGAAATTCGTTGTTACTCCTCCATGCACAAGACCTCCATTGGCACCTGGCCAAAAAGCGGATCCCACCAGCGTCAAGCGCGGTGAGGACCTTCCTGAAGAATGCGCCAAGCGCCAGGCCAAGTTGGCCAAACAAGCAAAAGAAGAAGTGAGGAAATTCAATGAAGACTCTGCTGCTGCTGCTGCTGCCACTAAGGCCTCTGTCAAGCCGAAGAAATCTACAGCAAAGAAGCCTGCACGTAAGCCAAGTGCTTCACCTTCAGTGCCCTGCAAGGCCAAGTTCCTCAGCAATGCCCTCACAGCTAGAATCTTCAAAGCCCTCAAGGCCAATTCCTCATGCTGCTCCTGCTCCTCCAAAATCCTCAGCTCCTCAAAAGTCCTCAGCAGCTCCTCCAAAGTCCTCAGCTGCTCCGACAAAGTCCTCTGCACCTGTGCATCTATCCACATGCCAAAGGACTACAGGCATCTCTATTGCCTCAGGAGCTTCAGCTAGTTCCTCAGCTGCACCCAATTCTTCAACAAGACCCTCTCTGTTGATGACAAAGGCCACTGCTGGACGAGGTCCTCGCCCTAGTCCTCAGAAGAAGCAGGTCGCCTTCCAAGTGTCGTCTGAAGAAGACGAAGCTGATGATGAAGAACTTGCTGAGATCATCAGAGATAGGCAAGTCAGGGCCGCTAGAGCCAAAGGCTCAAATGTGCCACTGCTTTTGGATCCAAGGTTGATCCTCGACTATATTGATCTCTGGCACAAGGACCCAAACACTCCTATGCCTGATTTCAAGTTGACTCCTGGCCAAAGTCACATACTGACCCATTTCATCCAAGAAGAAAAATGGAAATATGAGAAGGCCAGGCAGATCAAGAAAGTGGAATATAAGAAGGAAAAATTTCTGAAGAACAATGTTGTCACTATGACAACTGATGAACTTGTAAAAATCTAGTCTGAAATCAAAACCCTCAGCGATGACTTCAAAGCCTACTATGCTGATTGGCGAGGAGCCAAGGTCAGTTTTGTTAAACTGATTGAGAAGTTCATCTCAAATATTGCAGCTCCATCGCAACAGGAAATTCCTCAGGCTGAAGCACCTGCTCAGCCAACTGAAGAACATGCCAGCACCGCTGATGACTTTCAGGCTGCTGAAGAAAATGTGAGTTCCAGGGATGATGACTGCATTCCAGCCGCTGAAGAAATTGCCAGGGCATCCACTAGTGGTGCGCCTGAAGAAAATGAAGAAGTCAGGGCAACTGCATCAGTTGTGCCTGAAGAAAATCAACCAGATTCCTCTGCTCCTCCTACGCCTACACCAACTCCGATCCTCCCATCTGCATTAGATGTGAAGAAGACTAAGGCTGCAGAGCGTGCAGCTGTGAAGAAAAGGAAAGCATCAGCTACTTCAAATTCTTCAGCTTCGAAGAAAATGAAGTCTATGACAAGTTCGTTCGCAAATCCCGTTGATGTTGTTCTCATCTCAACCATGCCATCAAAGGACCTTGTTCCTTTTGATGAATAATATGTGATCCCTAGCGGATCTGATGAAGAAAATCCTTCTACTGCTTCGCCAGAGCAGATGGATGAAGAAATTGAAGCGGATCAAATCCCTTCAACACCAGTTGTTTCCTCGCCTATGCCTCAGTTCACAGCTGAAGAGGCTGGCGTTGAAGAAATGGAAGATGAAGATGTGGACATTGGCTGCACCACACCAGTGATGAATGATGACTTTTGGGAAAGTCAGCATCCCAACTCTCCACTGTTCACACCTTTACAACAAATACCTCAGTCCCCTGCACAAACTGTTCAAATGGGCTCTGAAGAAACTCACCCCACTTCGTCTGTACGTGAAGAAATTCCAGCCACTAGTGCTGAAGAAACTACTGCTGCTGAACATCTGAAGACGCGGACTGTCACTGAAGAGGAACCAGAAATTCCTTAGCCTGAAGAACCTGAGATTGCGATTCCTGAGGTTGTGATGCAACTCACTGACACTCCTCTACCCAAGCCAAAGGATCCATTCTCCAGGAAGCAAAAATTCAAGGCTGATGATTTCTTCGGCGAGCACATATTCTTCACAGACTACAACCCCTATGACTCTGCTCGCATTAGGAAAAAGCGTTTCTGGACTGCTAGCCAGGCTAATTTCTATTCCTCAGTATTGTTCAACAAAGACAAAATCTTCTACCATGAGCACATTCCTCACGTGGATATGGAATCTCTGCCATGCTTCGTGCCAGTCCTCAGTGTTCTTCACGGCGCTGGACTGTTAAATTTCTGCACTGACATCGGTGATTGGAATGAAGAACTCATTCTTCAACTTTATGCGATGCTGCACATCACAGGAGATTTTGAAGATGTGAATTAATGGGTGCTGGAGTGGATGTCTGAAAACACTCACTACACGGCACCAGCTACTTAATTGCTTCATGCTTTACCACTCAGTCCTCCCCTTGAAGCTGCTCGTTGCATCTACAGTGAACCTGAGCTTGCAAATCACTACATGCAAGTTCTGATGAAGCCTTTGAAGCCAGGTCAGGCCCCACGAACAAAATTCCTCGTGAAGGAATTACTATATGTGCCTCGGACTGTCTATCGCATTCTGACGAGGACAATGAGTCCCATCAAAGGCCATGACTCATCTTATGAGGAAATAGTTGGCATCATGAAGAATCTGCTATTCAACATCATACATAGCATTCCTATCAACTATCGCGATTTCTTCATGAGGACTCTGGCAAATGCTGCACTTTCTCCGTTTGAGCTGAAACCTTATGCACCTTGGATTATGAGATTCCTCAGGACAAGGTCTTCACTCAACTACAAGGCTGATTTTCAGAATCACCTTAGCTATCTGCCCCCGATTGAAGTCCTCAAGCAGGCTTTTGCTTCAACTGGTGAAAAGGGCAAGGCTCCTGCTATCATTAATGAAGGCATTCCTCCATTGGATGGTCAGTTTCGCAAAGCTGCATCTTATTCCACCAATGATGACTCTGCAACACATGACTCTGCTGCCAATGCACCCAAGTCTACTCCCCAAGCCACTGCTCCTCGTGTGATGACTGACCGTGAGCTTCTGCTTAGTCTTCACCAGAAGGTGGATCGAAACCATAAATGGGTTAAGCGTCAGTTTGGTTCATTTCTTCACAACATGACTGCTACACACAATGCAGTGAAGAAAAACCATTACTACCTCCATGAAGTTTTCGGTCGCACCTGGGCCATTCTGTCACATCTGTATGGTGAAGAAGATCTCAAGAAAATGGGTCTCAAGGAAGATTTTGACTGGTCTGCACCTCCACCGAAGAAATACAAGAAGGTCAAGGTTCCTCCTTTGGTGTCCAGCTCCTATTCTTCATCGCACGACACCGATGAGCATGAAGACTTGGACGACACTACAGCAGGCCCTTCCACGACAAACGACCCCAACAACGCTGGCGGCTCCTTCATCAACTTGATATTCTTCAGGGGCGTTAGTCCTCATTTTTCGATCCTTTTGGTCATTCGATGACAAAGGGGGAGAATTTTGAGTTAGTCTTCAAGCGGGTCTGTCTATTTGGGCATTTTTTCCTAAGTTACAACTCTCGTTCTTCTGAAACTTTATTGGATCGAGTTGTAAACTTTAACTCGATGGTGCTCTAATACTTTTGATGTGTTTTTCTGCATGCTTATTTCTCATATATGTTAATGCACGCATGCTAAATTACATCAGTCACCATATTTCATCATGCATTCCAAATTCTTCATTATGATATGTCAAATGCGTGTATGAATTACAAGATATAGGGGGAGATCTCCATGATATGTCAAGTGGGCATTGCTTCAAAAGCAAATTCCTCACCATGCACATCTTCAGGGGGGGTTCTTCTATATCTTGTAATTCATACACGCATTTGACAAATCATAATGAAGAATTTGGAATGCATGATGAAATATGGTGACTGATGTAATTCAGCATGCGTGCATTAACATATATGAGAAATAAGCATGTATAAAAACACATCAAAAGTATCAGAGCACCATCGAGTTTAAGTTTACAACTCGATCCAATACATGCATTTGACATATCATAATGAAGATCGAGAGTTTAAACTCGATGGTGCTCTGATACTTTTGATGTGTTTTTCTGCATGCTTATTTCTCATATATGTTAATGCACACATGATGAATTACATCAGTCACCATATTTCATCATGCATTCCAAATTCTTCATTATGATATGTCAAATGCATGTATGAATTACAAGATATAGGGGGAGATCTCCATGATATGTCAAGTGTGCATTGCTTCAAAAGCAAATTCCTCACCATGCACATCTTTAGGGGGAGTTCTTATATATCTTGTAATCAAATTCCTCAATATCAGTATTTACACTTCATATGTTTATCCCTGTTGAAAACTTAACCTATATTGTCATCAGTTGCCAAAAGGGGGACATTGTAAGTGCATCTAGTGCCCCTTGGTGATTTTGGTGTATTGAAGACTTATAGGTTAAGGAACTAATGTGTTTTTGAGTGTACACAGGTCTATAAGTCTATGAGGAGTTTGATATTTACAGAGAAAGTCGACCCCTAAAAATGAAGTTCTTTGACTGAAGACTTTGAATTTCTGAAGACTTTCTGAAGACTTTGAAAGTGAAGAAATTGGTGTGACCTTGAAGACTTGGTATTCATTTGAGGAACATGAAGCGTGAAGACTTTTATTTTTGTAGTTTCATTTTCTCTTTCTTGAGTCGTAGGAAACACCGTACTATTAAAGGGGGTCGAGGAAATACTAAGGAAAAATTTCCATGTGATGCTCAACTCAAAATCCTACACCTATCAATCCCTTCGAGTGAAGCCATTGGAAATCTCATACAGTTCAGTCATATTCTTCAGTGACAAAGACGGAGTTCTTCTGTTCTCTGAGGAATTTGTTCTGACCGTGGAGTTAGGAATTCGCCAGTGCGGATTGCCTACATAGTGAGGAACATGATAGCCTTGAGGATTTTGCTACTCAAAATTCCGACCGTTGTTGTGCTATGTGCCAGCTGTCCTAAAATATCTACCCACCTAACAGTCATATCATTGAAGGGCATTTATGTCTTATCAAGTTGGGCTGCTCCCTAGGCTATAAATAGCCGCCCCCTACAACCACTAGCTAGTTGGCTGCTCCGAGAGAAACTGACACTTGTCATTTGAGAGCATCCCATCCTCCGAGGACTTTGAGCGAAAATCATCAAGTGAGGAAAACCCAAACACCTACAAACCCCAAGTGATTGAGCATCACTGAAGAGATTGATCCTGCGTGGATCCGACGCTTGTTACCTTTGAAGACTGTGCTTCTTCCAGACGGTTAGGCGTCAAGGTCTAGAGTATCCAAGAGGAATTGTGGATCGCCAAGTGACCAAGTTTGTGAAGGTTCAGAAGTCACCTGAAGACTTACCACGAGTGATTAGGCGAGGTCTGTGTGACCTTAGCTCAAGGGGAATACGGTGAGGACTAAGTGTCCTGAGCTGCGTGTTCAGGACTGGGTGTCCGGGACTATGTGTCCTCAGGTTTAAATACCTAGACGCCCTAACCAGACATACAACTGTCACAGCAGTTGGAACTGGTCTACCAAATCATTGTCTTCACCAAGCTACCTGGTTCTATTTCCTCAACTCTTTCATTTCCTCATAACTGTGTTGAGTGCTTGTTCGTATCTGTGTTTGAAGACTTTGACTGAAGACTTTCTCAATTTCCTCAGTTCAATTTCTTCAGTCGGTTTGTCTTCATCCTGTGTTATCCTGTGCTTACACTTTCTGTACTCTGTGCCTGTCTTCATTTCATCATGATGACTATGCTTGTGTTCTGTTATGTTTACTTTTGAGTACTTATTCTGCTGCTAGTAGTTCTTCGCTAAGGAATTTCCTCACCTGCAAATTCCTAAGTGAAAAATTCATAAAAATCACCTATTCACCCCCCCCCCCTCTAGTCGATATAACGCACTTTCATCATCTAAACACTAATTTGGATATCTTGGAGTTTTGGAGCGGCATGTCTAAGTGTTACCCCAACCTTGCAAACTTAGCTCATGATATCCTCACCATTGCTATCTCCACCGTTCCTTCTGAGTCTGTATTTACCGTGGGCGAGAAAGTTGTGAACCCTCGTTGGAGTATGCTCAAGTCCGATCTACTCGAGATGCTGATTTCGCTCCATGACTGGACATGTCCACATGAAAAAAAGGGTACTACATTTTACTGAAACATTTAATCATTTCTTCTTGGATGGTTTCATATGATTGGTAGTTCTTGTCATACGGCTAGATATAACATATTTTTGCTTCTATTATAATTCACAGGTATTACTGTCTCTGCTATAGAAGAGTGCATCGATGATGAGGAAGACGAGGAGGATGGTGCAGACTAATCTGATGAAGAAGAAGAGAGCATGGAAGAATCTGATGACGATGTTGCTTATTGCTGCGGGTGATTAAGATGTCAGGCTGCAACTCCAAGCTCTTTTGCAGGCTGTGTGGTGGTAGTCAGTCTCTTTTGCGGCTGTGTTGCACATACTATGATGTTTAACTTGTTGGGGAGTTTGATTTACACATGATGTTATGTTGTTGACGAGTGTTGCTCGTCAAGTTGCTTTTGTTACATTTTCCTTGGACTGGCCAAGAAGATGCATCATTATTTCCAGGCAGAGCTTTAAGCCTTTATAAGGCCTGGAGCTCCTAGATTCCACTTGTATGATTAATTGCAAAGTGTGATCCCTTGAGTTCTTTTTTTGTTTAACCAGATGGAGCGACTAGGTCATGGTAAAGTTAAATTCTGATGGTGACCTGAAGACATGGTAGCTTTGCTTGGAACTGCAGTGTCCCAGCTATTTACTCTCTCCGTTCCTAAATATTTTTCTTTCTAGAGATTTTAACAAGTGACTATATACGAAGCAAATGAGTGAATCTACACTCTAAAATATGTCTATATACATTTGTACGTGATAGTCCATTTGAAATCTCTAAAAAGACAAATATTTAGGAACAGAGGGTATATTTTATTTCTGTGTGGGTCTATCAATTCCAGTTGTTCTTTACAAACTGCTCTCCTTTTACAAGTAGAAGCACGGCTTCTCAAACTTTAAGCACTAACAGTTACAAAATTATTTAGAGGTCAAGTAAAATTAGTGCCTAATAGACTTGTCATGAAAATATTTTCACAATATAAAAGTCCATTGTTTCTACTAGCATTTCCCATGGTGAAAGCTTGAACGAATTTCCCTAAGAAAGACCGAAAATAAGCTGAAGAACTGAAATGATCTCTTATCTGTTTCTATTGTTGGTTGGCCTATTTATTTGGCAGTCATCCAGATGGCATCAATGACAATGTGAAATAAAAAAAGTGTCACATGCATCCACTATTTATGATCACATTACAAACGGCAGTATATGATCTCTTATCTGTTCCTATTGTTTCCATATTTACGCAAAGCTATGAACAAAGTATGATCATGATAAGAAAAAAAAGCATTTTTCTCTGTAAATTAATAATACCTCTGTAAGACGTTCTGTCAGTTCAAATTGAACTGACAAAATGTCATATATTTATGAACAAACCCAGTAAAGAAGCTGTCCATGCTGAATTGGTGACTGTCCGTCCTGCTTCCTGAAAGACTATGGTTATAGTGTAGAGTGTGGATATGCCTTCAGACAACAAACCTGGTATCTCCAGTTTAGGAGCTTGCATCACCTGGATGGCCTCCAGACCAGAGTGTAGACAAATTACTAGCAATCTCTCGTCATATTCCGTGCTGCTGACGTATGGTCAATGTGAAGAAGCGGAGAACGTCGTACCTCTCTCGAGGCGACGGTTTCGTGTTAATATAGGTAGGTACATATCCCTGATGAGCATACAAGTTTGTTGAGATTACATCTTGGGGTTTAAGGAAAGTAGAGATAGGATAAAGATAAAAAGATTACAATCATATACTCTAACAAACCTAGACCGACTCATCTCAATGTAACCGGTGCGTGGTGCGCCCCTGACCATCATGTTGTTTAACACCCTCCCATAATCACAACTTGGACAAGTTGAGATTACGCTTAAATTCTTCAAAACTTCTAGTAGACAAGGCTTCAGTGAAGCCATCTGCAACTTGATCTTGAGATCGAATGAACCGAATGTCTAGCTTCTTTTCTAAAACTCTTTCTCTGAAAAAATGAAAGTCTATTTTGATGTGTTTTGTTCTTGCATGAAATATTGGGTTAGCAGAAAGATAAGTGGCACCCAGATTGTCACACCATAAGCATGGGGCTTGTTTACAGTATATCCCAAGCTCTTTCAGCAATGACTGAACCCAGATAATTTCTGCAGTAGAATTTGCTAGTGCTTTATATTCTGCTTCTGTGCTAGATCTAGACTCAGTAGCTTGTTTTGGACCAAAGAACACTGCAAAACTGCCTATTGAGCATCTGTCATCGAGACAACCTGCCCAATCAGAATCGGACAAGTGTTGATGGTGACTTGGTGAAGGTGAGTCCAACACTGAAAGTGTTCTTGATATATCTAAGTATGCGTTTTGCAGATGTCAAATGTACTGTAGTGGGTGCATGAAGGAACTGACATACTTTGTTCACAGGAAAGGAAATATCAGGCCTAGTCAAAGTTAAATATTGCAGTGCACCAACCATACTTCTATATCTGGTGTTGTCCTCTTGATTCAAGAGTTTTCCTTCTATTAGGGATAATTTTCCGGGGCTGGACAGAGGTGTTGGGGCTGGCTTGCAACCTTGCAGCCCTGCTCTTGTTACAAGATCTGTTGCATACTTCTCTTGGGATAAATGAAGCTCATCTCCATTCCTCTTTACTTCAATTCCAAGAAATTGGTGCAAGTATCCTAGATCCTTAAGAGCAAACTCAGAGTTCAAATCCTTGAGCAATGCTGAAATAGCTTCATCACATGAGTTTGTGACAATAATATCATCAACATATATGAGTACAAATATAGAGATATTTGACTTGTTGAAAATAAACAATGAGGTGTCAGACTTGGAGGGGGCAAACCCAAGTTCTTGAAGCTTTGAACTCAACCGAGAATACCATGCTCTAGGAGCTTGCTTTAGTCCATACAAAGCCTTGTCAAGCTTGCATATGTGAAGAGGTTTTTGTCTGTTTTCAAACCCAGGAGGTTGTTTCATGAACACTTCCTCTTCTAGAACACCATGAAGGAACACGTGTCGTGGTTCTAAGTCTGATAGTAGAATTGGGGGGTAGATATGTAGAGGCAAGATCCTAGCTATGGAGGAGTTTTACACACGAGTTTTACGAGTTCAGGCCCTTCTTGGAGGAAGTAACAGCCCTACATCTCGGAGCCCAGAGGCGGTCAACTGTATTATATGTGTGTGTTACAGGGGGTGCGAACCCTTGTCCCTGAGGAGGGGGTGGCTTATATAGAGTTCGCCAGACCCCTCCCGCCCTCAGTTACAAAGGGTTTAAGGTACATAAAGATGGAGAAGTTACTGGTAACGCCCATAATAAAAGTACATAATGACCATTAATACTATGACTTAAATCCCGACCGTTGCAGAGTGCAGTGGCTCTAGATCTTCTGGTAGTCGAGAGGTTGTTCGTACGGTCGAGTGTCTTCAAGACTGTCAAGTGGAACATGGCTTCAAGGTCGAGTGGATGATGATTTTTCTTCGACTGCTTCTGGTTCTTTTAGGGATGTCCATGGGGAGGGTATCTTAAACAGATCTATGACCCTACCCTAGGTACATAGCTTCATCATTAGCCCCCGAATGGATCAGGGTTTGAGTGAGGAAGGAGTTGAGAACACTTCCGACTCATTTTTCGTGCTATGAGTATATCTTGCTCTGGATCAATGAACTGAGAGGATGACACCAAATTCTTTTTCAGTCGCCTTGGTCCATTCTTAGTTTTTGTCGAGTGAACTTTTACGGTAGAGTTCCGAATGACGATGCGGAGGATGTTTTCCGTCTGACAAGTTGTTCTGCTGTCCGCGGATTTCACGGGATTCGAATTTCGGGAAGCGCGCCAGACGGGCAAGGTCATGATAATCGAGGCGGATTAGGCAGGTCGCCTCGATTCCCGCGCCACCTTTTTCGCCACGTATCACGCGCGCGACTGTTGCGGGATTTGTTTAGATCGTCCGGGCCTACAAGTCAGTCACTCGGAAGTGACCTTATAAAAGGCACCGGACCGGGCTTTTGAACAGTGCGCCCTCATTCTCTTTCTTCTTCCTCAGACTTCTCCGCCGCGCCCGCTTCCGCTCTCGGCGCCGTAGCCTCACTCGAACTTGATCCGCCACCATGGGAAAGGAGAAGACGGTGGCGTTGGAGCGCACGAAGAAGGCGACCGCGGAGGCGAAAGGCAAGAGGACCAGCCGGGGTGGATCCTCATCGAGATCCGGCCTGCCGCCGGGCTGGATCCAGGGCGACTGGATCCGCTCAACGATCAGCCAGGACGACCTCGATGACCTGGTGGAGGGGGGACTGATCCCCCATGAATCAGCGTGGCTCCTGAGGAACGAGACCAAGCCGCGGCCGCTGGAGGGTGAGTGTGTTCTCCTCGCCACTCATGTCAACCGTGGATTCTCTTTGCCTCCCCACCCTTTCTTTCGTGGCTTTTTGAACTTCTTTGGGGCTCAACTCCACCACTTTACTCCAAACACCATAGTGTATCTGGCTGCCTTTGTGTCAATGTGTGAAAATTTCTTGGGTTGTCGACCGCACTGGGGTGTCTTCAAACACATATTCACCTGCCGCTCCCAGTCGGTCAAGAAAGACAACCCGAGTGACGAGAGGACGCACGTGATACAGATGTGCGGGGGCCTTGGAATCCAAATGAGGAACAAGAGTACCTTCCCAGCGATGATCCTTCCTGACTCGGTCCAGGGCTGGCAGTCAACCTGGTTTTACTGTAAGGACCAGCCGACCCCGGGCCAGTCGACTGGACTTCCCCCCTTTTCTCTAGCTCGAGTGGAGAAGCCCTCCTCCTTGAAGGTGATCCCAGACGAGAAGGCGCAGATCAAGGCGTTGGTCGAGCGGGTTGTCCAACTTGTCCACGACGGGGTGACTGGGATGGACGTGCTGGTGGTCTTTCTCAGTCGACGCATTCAACCGCTCCAAGCCCGTGACAATTCAATGTGGATGTCTTCGGGTCTCGAGGACTCCACTCGGATCCACCCGCAGGACGTTAGCGAAGACACGGTGGAGAAGTGGCTGAGAGGAATCACCAGCAACAAAGATAATCCCCTGGGGTCTAGGAGGGTGATTCCATTCGACCATTCGCGCCAGCCGGAACAAGTGTGATTCTGCATTGTCAAGTATCTTGTCGATTCATTGTGTAGCACTTTGTTGATCGTCGACTGTATTTCTTTTGCTCGTTGTCCTTTCAGGCTCTCATTGAATGTACTCGATGCCCAATGGAGTGCAGGAGCAAGACATCGAGGAAGGGGCGAGCGGGGGCGAGAGCGGCGAGTGGCACTCGGATGCATAGGAGGATGAGGAGAGCGACGACTCGAGTGATGACAAAGAGGTCGATTTGCCTCCTCGCAGAGAGAGGAGATCCAAGCACGCTCACGATCCGGCAAGCGCCCCGGTCCTGGCGACCGCGCCGACTGGGCAAACTTCGAAGCGCCCCCGGACGTCTTCCCTAGCACCGACTGAGAAGGCATCGAAGCAGCTCAAGGTTGTGCCACCTCTTGCGCCAAAAGCATCGAAAGCCACCTCCTCTAAACCACCGAAGACTTTGCCCAGAATCAAAGTGATCGTCCCTACCATCTCCGGGTAATCATCTGATCCATTCTTTTCGTCGACTCGAGCAACAGAACATAACCCACTGAGTGTGGACATTTGCAGTGCTGCTACATCGGGAACCTCTTCCTACCAATATCGAGACGAGGAGATGGAAGACGCGGTCAGTTCCAACCCAGGTAAAAAACTCTTATGATCTTGTTCTTGATTATTCGGTTGATTGAATTCTAGCGATTCACTTGGGGTCGACTGATCTCTCTGCAGCTCCACCCAACGTCATCGATCTTCCAGATGATGATGAAGATGTGGCCCCTAGGCCTAGAAAGAACAAAAAAGTAGCAGCCGGTAAGACGTCTTGCTACTCTTGCAAGCTGCGACTGTCCGTTTGCGCAAGCTCGATGCCATGCCCGTGCTGCCGCCGCTGCCTCCCATGCAGGCTACACCCAGGGTTGGATCTTCATCTTCTTGTCCTTCCGTTCGCTTGAAGCCCGGCGACCGCCCTCCAACAAGGGTGCGAGGAAGTGTTGTGTCGGTCTGTCCAGCGGCGGCTAGGTTAGGAGTGAACCAGACTGGAGGCTAGAGCGAATGAATTGGGATTTTCCTGCTGTCAATCAATATGGGAGGTGCTCGTTTGGGCTGCGAGCCTGCTATAGGGCTTGCCTTGCACTTATGTTATTGGCCCATCCAAATCGAAACATTTTTCTTCATTTTTTACATTGCCTGCTCATGCGTTGGGACGAACAAAACTAGCGTGGGCCAACCTGGACGACTCAAACTAGGTGCACACTTTCCAGCCACCTGAGGCGGCCGCCCATACCAGCCCCTATGGTGGCGTCGCCCCTTTTTGCGTGTATGGTTGGATAGTGAAAAATATTCCAGTGGCGCTTTTGATTTACCCACAGAATGGTTGAATTGCTTGTTTCTATGAACTGAGTTCGCCAATAATGTGAAGGATGCGAGTCTTTTCATCCTATTGTAGATTGCTTAGATCTCGATATGCCAAAAGTAATCGCATGAAATATACAGTAAAAGCCAGTGTGATGTGTTTGGCTACAACTAGTCTGACTACACGTCCTCATATAACATATCAAGGACGCACCATCTTACCAGATTAACCATTCGACTTACCCATGCAGTGTGGGAAGAAAGAAGTATTGGGACTGCGTATCCAATCAATTGATGCCATGGACTCCTTCATACAACCTTGTAAGCAAAAAATAAGTTGCAGTGTGCCTGTACAAAGAACTAGTGTAAGTTCAGTTACCTGCTTCTCGGAATTTTAGTTAGCCACTTATTGCAAAATTGTTCAATTACGTTGCTTGGCTTAATTTAGTTTGCTATTGATTACATAATGGCACAGCTTGTTAATCATATTGTAGACTGCGACTATATATGTGTTTGATACTTACTGTTAAAAATTACCTGTTTGCCTTAACTTAAATATCTACTTGTTTGTTTAACTGCTTTGCTGCTGCAACAGTGGGTTACAATGATGTTAATAACTACTTTGCAGCATCCAATTGAAACTCTTTAATTCCTTGTTTGTTTAACTGGTTTGCTGTTATAACTCCCAGTTGAGATGTTTTGCTAACTTCAACTTTTCTGAATCCAATCGGAACTTTAATGGAAAAACAGCTTAGCCCAAGATCAAAGAGCGAGGTCTCCATGGACGTTGCATCATCCCACGGCAGTGGCACCGGCCCAATCGTGCATTATGAATTGCCAACTGCTGATGCTCTAGAGGCTAAACTAGTGGTAGAAAGAGATTATGCTTCTGCACTTAGAGATGAAGTTGACATGTTGAGGAAGCAAACAACACAATCACAAGCAGTACTCAAGACAACCATTAAATATTTGGTGGATTGCAAAACGAAGCAAGTTGAGACTGACCAGATTGTTAAGGTCCTGAAGGAAAAAAGGAAATTAAATTCCTACTTGGTAAATCATAGGTGAAATGTTATTTCCATAGTTGAATAACCTTTGTGTTGTCTATTCATGTAATCAATCAAACCATTTGTTTTAGAGATCATGTAATAATTGCTTTTTTTGTTTTTTTGTTTGTAATTTTATTTGAGCACAAGTCTGTATTAATTGATAAGACTCGGAGACATTTCATTTGGATTGCTGTGCCAGACCTACAAATATGCTAATCGGGCTGAATGTGCATTTAGCAATAGTAGTATAGATGGACCATAAGTGGCACGCATCGGAAAGGGCCAAGATGTTGGCTAAAAAAAGGATGTTGTTGTAGCCAAAAAAAGTACAGCAGCCTGGCTTATGTATGTTAGTTGATATTATTGATCCATATACTCTATAAGTGTTTATATGTCTGTTAGTTCCGTACATTCTTGGTTGATTGACTCGGTATTTGAATCTTGATACATCGCTTGTGTACATATCTAAATGGGAGTACACATTATGCTGCGTGTGACATTTGAGTTGGACATGAAGTGTTCCAAATATTCGAATTCACCTTAAATTGGATTCTAGTTTCTGAATTTGAGTATCGGCATTTGTAAACCATATTCATATATGACAGTGGAATACATCTTTGTCGTCCTTTTGAAGATATATAAAAACACATAGAATGATTTATAAAGATTCATATAGGAATACAAAATGGATTCGAATTTAGTTGCCAGGGTAAACGTGGATGCTTATTGTCCCAAAATTCGAAAGAAACAGCAAAATGTCCACTCCCACATCGGCTGCCCAAAGCCAAGTGTTTGGGAGATGGAAACTACTATCTACCCATTACACGGACAATCCATCGGCCCGATTTCCACTGCTCTAAATAGGGGTAGGTTAGTAGCTTCAATTAGACGTGACACGACCGCATCTGAGCCCATTCCGACACGGTGGGCGTCAAACATGGGCGGCAAAACTCATTTCATTCAAGCTCGTCCGAAAGACCTTTGTTTCTCCCTCCATTCCCCATTCATACATGGTGGGCGGCAAAACAAACTCTCCTCATCCGAAATAGATGTAGGCTAATATTTTAAATAGGGGAAGATGTGTAACTTCCATCAGACGTGACACAACCGCCCTACCTGTCAGCCCCGTTCATACACCGTGGGTGCCAACCGTGGGCGGCAAAACACCCTCTCCTCGCCCGAAATAGTTACCGGCAAATATTTGGGAGATGCGAGATTACCGTCCTATCCCCAACCGCCGAGACATCCAAATTTGAAATGGGGGATAAGTTCGTAACTTTCCCATATTTCAGACAGGCGTGTCCCAAAAACATGGTTCCCCGTACCTCTCCCTCCATTTTCCCATTCATACACCGTCTGCGCTAGAACACCCCATTCCCACACCAGCCTCCGTCCGCCACCCCATCCATCGCCGTCGTCCTCCACCACATCCATCGCCACCGTCCTCCACCATGCCGGAGCGTCTACCAAGACCGCGTCGTCCACTGCTAGAGATGGACGTTTCTCATCCACGGCGACGGACCAATAGCCTTGCATCGCGTCCTCTCGCTTCATCGGCGCTGTCGTCCTCTTTGCCGGGGCCGCTCACACGACCTTCTCTTCCACCGCAACGGGACTTATCCCCCGATGCACCCGTCTATCGTCGCAGATCTGCTTCAACGCCACCGACAGCCATCGCACCCCCGATGCCTACAAGGCGCCGAAAGAGAGGTGGTACTTCATATCTCCTCAACCTTTTGATCTCAACCAGAAAATAGATCTTAACTTGGTTACTCTACTTTCTTTTCAGCTCTTAGAATTTAGTTCTTAGTTCAAAGCAAACAATGGATGCTAAATATCATTTCTCCGGTTTGCAGCTTCAAATCTGCCATGGCACCGCCATAATACGGTTTAATTGATCATGCTTAGGGTTTAATTGATCATGTTGGTTCCGTGGTGGTTTCTTTAATAGAAATCAGAGGGGAAACCCTCTTTTGCTAAAAAATATATGCTTAGAGTTTCCCCCTTTTATGATCACTATACGATTAGAATACGTGCTTCGTGTCATAATAACACTGCTCCACCCATCAAGCTAAACAAGCTTAGTTGTTCAAATACATATCTGATATTATTAAAACAGAGTTGTTTAATTGGTCAGCTAAATGTTCCTAAATTAGTTTCGAAAATGCATGTTCGCCGCTCGGGTGTGTATCTCTGTGTGTGGTCTAGTCAGCACGGTTGGGGAGGTGAACTTTGCATATGCAAGGGTTTATAGGGAGGCACTCTCCGAGTTGAAACCGCAATGCATTCCATAGATAATCTGACTACTTTTTATGTTTTCATGAATCTCAGATTCTGAACAGCATCATAATGATTATGAGCTTGCGCGCATGAAAAGAATAAAGCAGAACAATGCCATGGCTGTCAAACTTGGCATTAAGGGACTGAAATCAAGTCTGGATGCAATGCAATGCAATGCAAACACTCTCCACCTATAGATTCATGCTGAGAATATGATCCTAATAGTGATTCTGAGCTAGAGGGAGACCTAAGTCAATGTAGCTCCCTAGTGGAGGAGTCAGAGGAAGATGCCCTATCTTATTTACCCATCAAGGTACTTGCTCTAACTTTCCAAGGTTACATTGCTCGCACATATCTTGCAACTGATGCTTTGCATTGCTTCTACTTTGTTGAACTTCCATTAGCTTAGTTTACACATCGTGTATGTGAATACGCCCTGCCTATCCATTTTCAGTACATATTCCATCTGTCATCATACCATATTTATCCATTCAAATGTTGTTCTTGTGTATCAGACGTTCAAAAGGAAGAGGGTGATTGCTGATCATGGAGGAGCACAAGCAAAGTATTTGGAAAAGGTAGTGGCACCTGATAAATCAAATAGCCCATTAGGTGTAGTTGCAATATCACCTGACCCACAAAATACCCCAACTCTAGCAAACTCTAGCCCTACTACACTGGTCATTTCTGATGCCCCAACTCAGCAGACCCCAACTACAGCAAACAGTATGATTATGCCAGTTGACATAGCACCAGCTGTACGACACAAAACCCCCATTCTAGCAAAGAGTACACCAAATCCAGTTGCCAAATCCCTTTTCGAACTAGAGAGAGCCCCAATTGCAGCAAATAGGACCCCTGTTCCATTTCTTCCCAGTTTATAAGACGAAGCTTATGTTGTTGTCAGGAACTTTGTGCGCATCTTTCCTTCATAGAAAGATTATACCGCAGACACAGAACAATTTCCAGTCTTCCTCCGCAACTTATGCGTAAGTAATGTACTAATGTTATTCATGGTCATTACTGCATATGTTTCTGCTGACAGAAGACACAAGATTTCATTCTTTTAAATAGGCGAGGCGCAAACTGGATTGTGATGACGAGCAAAGGTTGGTTGCGCTTTTCAAGCACTCGTTGATGAAGTATCGTTCCTACCTGAGGCAAGCGCACTTCGATGGAAAGCCTCTGAACGAAATTTCTGTAAAGTCACCGGTGCTACATTTATCCGACGGTGACTGGAATAATCTTGTTACACATTGGTCTCGGCTGCAGCGTAAGGTACTGTCTATGATATCACATCACAATTTGAACTACATTTCTGCATTTGCCTTAATGTCTCACTTGTACGAAAACTGTTAGCAGAAGAACATTCGTTCTCAAGGGACCACAGAATCTCGCAACTATACTGCACACTACATTGCTCTTGTGAGTACCTCTTGCGCTGTATGACCATACTTACTTTAATAGCTGTTTGATTATGTAGCATCACTTCACATGTTAGCCTCGTAATCGTCCATTTGGTGGACATTATAAGATCCGTATGGACTCTTACATAAATTTAGAATCAACCCAATGCTTTTGAAGAGGTTTAGCTCTACAGTCCTCTTGTAAGGACTGAACGTGGTCTATCACTGTACTTACATTAACAGCTACTCCCTCCGTCCCATAATATAAGAACGTTTTGTACAGTACACCAGTGTTCAAAACACTCTTGTATTATGGGAAGAGGGATTGGTTCATTTTGTAGCATTTTGCATCTTATCTCCCTCGCCCACCATTTACTAAAAAAGATCAGATCTATATTTAATCTTACCAATAAGTAGAATACACAGACAATGCCAGTGCAGAAGTGTAGCCCATTGCTCTTGTCAGTACATTTTGTCCTGTAACGCTTGTACTTCCAGGGATTGGTAGTTGATTATGTAGCATCAATCTGCATCTTATCTTCATTATCCTCTATCCCTTCCAGTATTATCATATCTATAATTACTCTCTACAATATGTGCTGAAATTCTTGAGTTATCCTTCCCTTGCCATGGAAAAGGGCATTATAAAGCCGGTGTTAATTGTTAATGTAAGTCAGTCCTTTTAAAACCTTTATCCTCAACTGCTGTTTAATTTGCTCATACTCCCTATCGTTTACTGCTGTTCAGTTTGCTGTTTCTACCAAAATGCATGTTCATAAGAACCGTAAGTTCTAAGTTTTACTTGTAAAACCAAATTCCTTATTCATACCATGCACATTACTTAATACTCCCTATATGTATGCTTATTTTTGTGGATCTATAATCCAGTGTGTGGTGAAGCCGCCCACGTTTGCACCTTGTCATCTCCTGTTTTATCTTACTGATGTGGCTGATGATATGAACAACATGCCATGCACATTATCCAAAATAGATACAATGATTTTCTTTGCCCTTCATCTATGCTTGTTATGTTGACATGGTAATCCAGTAGTGTGGTGAAGCTCCCCGCATATGAACAATGCCAAATTATGCTATTGATATTTTGAACATACTCTTTATTTTCTAATTTGAAATTGGATAGAATTGACAGAACAGTTATCATCTTTGTTTATACACATGCAAAACCTGTCATCTCTCTACTTTGTTTCAGGGTGATATGCCTGATGGCATGCACAAGTCTGCTGAAGGCTGTGAGACAAACCCAACATATATTGCAGCAAAGAAGGCAAAACATCTTGAAGATAGTGAGACAACCCCAAAGTCTTGTCTTGATGCAGTGTTCAAGTTACTTGAGACTAACAGTCAGACAAGCTCACATAATTCGTTGTCTGAATCAGTTCGACTTCTTCAGTCCCAAGTTCTAGCAGAAAGGCATTCTGCAACTCAACTTCGACTTGAAGTCCTATCTCTAAGAAAGATTGTGGAGAACACCAATGAGAACCTCATCGCTAAACAGCTACACCTGGAATCTATGACCGACATGCTAGGCCGGTCTCACAGCCTTGCTCAGCAGCTTGCGCAGCAGTTCCCCCGCAAGGCTAACCTTTCTTGAACTGTCTTGGAAGTGGTCTCGGTTCAGTATTATTTTGTTACGCTGCAATGGTGCCCAGTCTTTGTAATCTGCTTCTTCGTTGCGCTTTATGATCACTGGTGGCGAACTTCGATGCCCAATGGATGTAATATACCTTAAATCCTTTATTGTGTAGTGTAGGTTTATTCTTAGTTACTATGTCGTAATTTCTTTATTGTATAGAGTAGGTTTGTTCTTAATTCCTACTAGTTACGCAGCATCCCGAAATGAACCCCGACCCATGATTGTGCGAATCAAATCACGGGCTTTTAACAGGCCAAAATTGTCTGGGTCCTTGTTTGGCCCAATCAGATATTGGCTGCGAGCAGGCCGGATGCAAACCGGGCCGTAGTTAGGCCCAACTATATGACTGGCTTTTAACAGGCCGTAATAAATATAGGGCCAAAATGTTAAACGGGCCCTTAACAGGCCAAAACTAATATTAGGCCGAATTACTAAGTGGGCCTTTAGCAAGTGGGCCCAAAAGCATAGTGTCCAGTTGACGGGCCGAATCTGATATGGGCCATAATTGAGCCCAAAGCCTCTTAAAGGGTCGGACGTGATCTGAGCCGTAATTTGGCCCAGAACATGGTAGGCTTTTAACGGGCAGGATCTCATATGGGCCACTATTAGGCCCGGAGCGTGGCAGGCCATTAATGGACCGGATCAAATATGGGCCGGCATTTGGCCCAAAACATGGTAGCCAGTCAATGGGCCGGCCTACTAGGGTCCTCAAAATCTTGTGGGCCTACAGCTGGGCCAGCCCATTATGACCCGCAAGAATCTTGTGGGCCTTTACCTGGGCCGGCCCATTATGGCACACAAAAATCTTGTGGGCCTTTACTTGGGCCGGCCCATTATGGCCCGCAAAATCTTGTGGGCCTTTAGCTGGGCCAGCCCATTATGGTCCGCAAAATCTCGTGGGCCTTTAGCTGGGCCGGCCCATTATGGTCCACAAAATCTTGTGGGCCTTTAGTTGGGCCGGCCCATTTAAACTTGTTGGGCCATGCCATGTGTCGACGTATCATACGCGCCTTCTGTCCAGTGAGTGGATGACATCTGTCCCGACGATGAGCTGACACATGTTTCCTCTAGCCAATGATGATTTTACACGTGGAAAATCCCCATTGGTCGGGGCTATTAACGGGTTATCGGATCCAAAACCTGACCCGATAGCTTAACGGCGTTCCGTTACGGTGGATGCCACATGTCGGTCACCCTTGATGAAAGCACTTCTGTGACGCGCGATTTATCGTCATGGAAGTGGACACTTCCATGATGATAATTTTGGTAATGTCATGGAACACTTCTACGACAGCACAGGTATGACTATCTTGATTCTGTCATAAATTTGTCATGGATGTACATGCATGACAAAAAAAGCGACCTACTGTGACAAACAGGTATCATCACGAAAGTGTATTTTTTTGTAGTGACGCCCGTTGGTGTTCGCCCTCATGCCAACTCCGAGTCAGCTAGCAAGAACAAGCTCCAGCATTATTATGTTCAGAAGACTCTTCCCAGTGGCAATAAGGTGTGGGTGCTGAACCCTTTCCTTGACATTATGCACCGGATTTTCCGCAACTCTCTCTTTCCACGCATTGGGGACAAGGACAAGGTGCATGCCTATCTTGTGGACATGATGCTCATTTGTGAGGAGGCGCGTCTCACTCAGACTCAACCACTTGACGTCTCCCGCATCATGTGGTGCGAGCTTCGGTTTGCGGTGTTCAACCGTAAGGTTCCCATCTATGGACCTTACATGTTTCTCTTGATCTCGAGGATGTGGGAGAAGCTCTACCCAGAGGATGAGTTTTTGGCCCCTGACTGGATCCGTCATGACCCCATCAGACTCCGCATCAAGCCCCAGTGGGCTAACACTACTACTCGTGCTGAGGCTGAGGCTGCTAGAATGGAAGTTGACGAGGATGAGATTGAGGAGGAGGGCGCAGATGAGGACAGTTCTGCTGGGTATGCTCCTCCCTCTACTGAGCTCTCATGGGCTAAGAAGCTGAAGGCCAAGATGAAGGCCTTGCTCTGCATGCAAGCAAAGGGGCAGTACCGGACTCACGTTGCCTCCAAGGAGAGTCGCCGCCGCGACAAGAGGATCTTGAGGACTTTTGGAGAGGACATTACCAGCGGCTCCGAGAAGCACATCAATCCAGAGGCTGAATGGATGGCAAAATAGGGCTACAAGTGGACCGATTCTGAGGAGGAGCCCTTCCCCGCTGCTGAGACCGACGAGGAGGATGACGAGTGATCACTCTAGCTTGAGCCACCACTTGTGTAGTAGGTGTCCTCTCTGCCTTTTTGGTGTCTCGGTGCCAAAGGGGGAGAGTGTGTAGGATTTGCGAATTTGTGAGTCGTGTGTCGTGTTTCGTCTTGTCGCTTTTCTTTCGTTCCGTTGAACTTCGTTTGCTTTGGTTTGGTTTGGTTTGTGCTTGTGAGACCTTTCTTTCATATGGTGTAAGACATATGCACTCTAGGGTACCTTATTGAGCCTATGCTATCTTGTGATCTTTACTTTATGCTCTTAGTTATTATCTTGCTCAGTGTTAGCCTTTTTATTGCAAAATATGCTTTGTCTATAAAATATAGGGGGGTTGTTGATCCTAGTATGTGTGTCGTGCGGTCCAAAGCACTTATCTAGATAGCACACATCTAGGGGGAGCCCGTCTATATTTTAGAGATGTGGGGTTTGCTCATGTTCTATGTTATCTCCCTTTGTGCAAATCACGTATTGTCATCAATCCACCAAAAAGGGGGAGATTGTAAGGGCAATTTTTATCCCTTAGTTGTTTTGGTGATTGATGACAATGCTTTTGCGAACTAACCGTGTGCATTCACATATATCATGACTAGGCACAAGACGATTTGGTGCCCCTCGAGGACTGTTGAAGACGGTGTTTCCTTACGTTTCTTTTTGGTGGATTTGAGTCGTAGGAAAGTCGTACTATTAAGAGGGGGTCTGCTTTGGAAAGGTTTGGGTGGAATCATCACGTACACGTCTACTCAATTTGTACCACCTTTCCTTTGGCACTTTGGAGCATCCTCCGTCTTTTCTTGTCTATGCAAAATGTCATGATTGTTGCTGAACTGGGGCATGCGGTAGTACTGCTCCTAGGAGCGGTAGTATCGCAGGCCCTTGCAGTACTACCAGCCTCTGGCGCGGTAGTACCGGCCTCTAGCGTGGTAGTACCGCTTCCTTGGAGCGGTAGTACTGTGGCCTCAGGCTAGGCGCTGCTGCTTTTGCGGTAGTAGGGGCGGATGTAATTTTTTACATCCGCGCCCTACGCAGTAGTACCACGCTAGGGGCGCGGTAGTACCGTGCGCTCTGGCCAGGCTCAGCAGCATGCGCGGCAGTAGGGGCGGATGTAATTTTTTACATCCGCGCCCTGCGCGGTAGTACCGCTCCTGGCTTACGGTACTACCATGTCGGATTTTTGCATAGATCCCAACTCAGCGGAAGTTGCCACAGATGTATTTTTATACGTCCGTGCCTTCCCAAATCTAGTCTATCCCTGCCTTGTGGTAGTACCGCGCCAGCGGTTCTACCGCCCTCTGCCTCATCGCTTCAGGGCTAGTTTAGATACTGCTGCATGGGCGGTACTACCGCAGTGCCTTGCGGTAGTACCGTGTGCCCTTGCGGTAGTACCGCGTCCCCGGCACGGTAGTACCGTGCTTCGCAGGCTGAGTTGGTGGATAACGGTTGGATTTGTTCTTCCACTATATAAGGGGTGTCTTCTTTTCGGAGTTGACCACCTCTTCCATCCCTAAGCTCCATTGTTGCTCCAAGCTCCATTTTCGCCCGATCTCTCTCCCTAGCCAATCAAACTTGTTGATTTTCTAGGGATTGGTTGAGAATGCCATGATCTACACTTCCACCAGGAGAAATTTGATTCCCCCCACTAATCCCTTGCGGATCTTGTTACTCTTGGGTGTATGAGCACCCTAGACGATTGAGGTCACCGCGGAGCCATATTCCATTATGGTGAAGCTTCGTGCTGTCGTTGGGAGCCTCCAATTAAGTTGTGGAGATTGCCCCAACCTTGTTTGTAAAGGTCCGGTCGCCGCCTCCAAGGTCCCCAATAGTAGAATCACGGCATCCCGCATTGTGTGAGGGCGTGAGGATAATACGGTGGCCCTAGTGGTTTCTTGGGGAGCATTGTGCCTCCACACCGCTCCAACGGAGACGTACTTCCCCTCAAAAGGAAGGAACTTCGGTAACACATCCTCGTCTTCACCGGCTCCACTCTTGGTTATCTCGTGCCTTTACTTGTGCAAGCTTATTTATGTTATATCCCTTGCTTGCTTGCGTGCTTGTTGTTGTTGCATCATATAGGTTGCTGACCTAGTTGCATATCTAGACAACCTACTTTGATGCAAAGTTTAAATTGGTAAAGAAAGCTAAAAATTGTTAGTTGCCTATTCACCCCCCCCCCTCTAGTCAACTATATCGATCCTTTCACCGTTGAATATCACCAATGACCTGCTTCGAGGTCGAGGCCACAATAAAATTGCTTAGCTGCAAATCCTCGGCAAGTGATAGGGCTACCCGACAGGAAATAACTTCCAAGGTGGCGACATATGGTATACCATGAACTACCAGAGACGAGCTGCTCATATAGTTCCCTTGGCCATCCCGCCAAACGGCCCGCTGCCGCTCCTTTAGCTTGACTCCTCGCTAGGCCAATATCTATATGAATTTTGAAATATCTTGGGGTGGTGCCTTAGGCCGAGCTGCTCTAATCACCCTCTCCGTCGGGGCCCAGGGTAAGTTCTTCGGCATTAGCTCAAGATCCTCAATGAACTTGCATATAAATGATGTGTGGCCGAAGGACTTTTAAAGATCTACTCGTGGATGGCTTTCCTCCCATCATATCTCCCGCAATGTCACAGCAAGCCTAGAAAACACAGCATGCGATAACATGTCAGTCATCGTAAAGATCCACTGTTTGGCACTAGGCTCCATGGTTTCGCAAAGGTGTTCTGCAAGTTCTCCGTCGACAAGGACCCAGATGCATCCTAGCCATGGAGCACTCAAGTAATGAGTGGTGCCAAGAATTTGCAGCTCCACATAGACCACACGCAATTGTATGAGACATATTTATGTGCTCTCTGGACATTCTCTATAGGAAGAGGATATTTTGCCAGTCGCCATAAGAACATCCGTTTTTTTGCCAGCAAGTGTATTCCAAAGTAATTTCCAGGATTTACCATCATGATCCATGCTTGATGAACCCGCCGTGTCATTTAGCCATGCTCCATGCCTCATTTTAGTGTCTACCATCATTCTATATGTTGATCTCACCGTGAAGGTTCCGCTTTTCTCAAAGTTCCAGGCCCAAGTGTTTGCATATCAGTAGTGCATAACAGGATGCTTATTATAGCTGGAATGTCAATCGAGAGATACACTTCCTCAAGCTTCATCATATTCCATGTTGCTGACGTATGATCAATAAGGTCGATTACTAACTCTGTAGTGGAATTGACACGCCTCCCATAAGGCCTCATCATAACATTTCTCGGTATCCAGTTATCAACCCATATGTTCGTTGTTCTCCCTGTTACCAATCCTTCTGATAAGACCCAACTTCAAAATGTCCCGGCCTTCTATGATTTCTCACCATATTTGCCTAGGATGATTCCCAAGACCAGTGCTGATGGACCTGATAGTCGAGGAGCTGATGCAAAGGCGGCCCAATCCCATTTTTTGGAGTGAAACAGTGTATCTAGAGATGATGCCTTGGAGGCAATCCTCCGAGATACTGACATTGTGCATGAGGAGCTTTTTGAGGCGCGGAAAAGCGGGCGGCGCGACCATGTCGGGGAACTGGCTGTCCCAAAGCGTGAGCGTGCGGAGCATCCGCGCGAAGCGGATCAGCGCATGTGATGGCAGGAGCAGCGGACAGTGCTCCCACTATAGATTGGAGACCTCAAGGTTTTGGAGGCCCACGAAGGACCTGGAGCGGAACCAGCCGTCAACCACACCCAGGATGTCAGACTAGAGGGAAATGAGGAGCGAGAAGCGGTGGCTAGAGGGAAATGAGGAGCGAGAAGCGGTGGGCTGGGCCGGGATGGCCGGAGAGGATTTTGGAGACCAGCACGTCGCAGGTGTCATTGTTGGAGAGACTCCGGTCTGCCCCGAGGTTGAGCAACGCATTGGATGAGAGCCAGAGGGGATGCCAACAGAGGGAGAGCGCCTGAGGCGCGCGCCGTCCTTGGTGGGGAGGAGGAAGACAATGGTTCCTAGCATGGCGTCGAGGAGGCGACTGATGAAGTCCAGGCCATCGAGCCTTCCCCACACATCACCGCTGAAGTTGCCGCCCTTGCCCCTGGTGGTTCTCCAACAAATCTACACCTCTTGGGAGCACGCGTTTCCGACGCATCCTCCATGGCCCGCGGCTTGCGCACAAGTGGGTTTTGGTCTGGCTAGGAGGGATATGGGAATGGAGAACCAGGGTTTGGTTTTAATCATGTATTTGAAAAATGTTAAATGTGTATATGAAAAAAAATCCTAGTGTATAAAAAAATGTACAATTGTTTATAAAAAAGTAGACATAAAAAAGACAGTTCTAAAAAAGTAATCATATATTGAAAAATGTTAAACATGAATATAAAAATATTCCTGATGTATATAAAATGTACAATGTATATGCAAAAAGCAGACATAAAATGATATGCGTTAAAAAATCGTAATCATGTAATTGAAAAGTGTTAAATATGTGTATACAATGTTCCCGGTGTATAAAAGAAATGTCAATACGTATGAAAAATATTGATATAAAAATATATGTTTGAAAAGAATGTTAAACATATATTTAAAAAAATGTTCAACATGTATATAAAAAATGTTTTGTGTATTTGAACAAAATATTGAACATTTTTAAAGAAATATTCCTGCTATATATGAAAAGAGAAAGAAATAAATGATGGAAACCAAAAAGAGAAACAAAGGAAACTGAATGAAGAAAATAAGAAACCAAAAAAGGAACAAAGGAAATGGATGAAAAATAAAATAATAAGGACACCAAAGAAACCAGTGCAAAATAATAGAAACAATGAAAATCAAGAAAGAAACAAAAGAAAAATTAAGAAAACTGATGAAAACGAAGAAATAAAAAAAGAAAAAAATCAGTGAAAACCAAGAAAAAAGAGAAAACATACATAAAAAACCGATAAAAACCATGTAAGAAACAAAGAAATTTGATGAAAAGACAAAGAAAGAAACCGGTGAAGAAACAGAGAAAACCAAAAGGAAAAATAAATAAAAGAAAAGAAAAAGAAAAAACTCAGAAGAAATGAGTGAGCGAACACACGCGAACGTCTCAATAGCTCAAACATAGAAAAAAGGACCGTAAAGGAGTACGAGCTCGGACCACCGGTTCGTATGCGCAAGAGATATATATCTTGCTAGTAGCGAGACATATGCCCCTCTCGGCATTTTTCTGTCGCTACGGTACTGGGCCTGGCATTATTTTTTTTACCGTGTTCACTCTTCTGCATCATTTTCTCGGCCTTTTCCGGTTTTTCCTTTTTCATTTCCCTTTTTCTTTATCCTTTTCCTTTTTTCCTAGGTTTATTTGTTTCTTTCATATTTTTTTCATTTTTCACTATGTTTCCCTGTTTTGCATTGGTTTCTTTGGTTTTACTTTTTCTTGGTTATTTTGTTTGTTTCTCATTTTCATTGGCTTTTTTGCCATTTTAATACATTTTGTACATTGTCCATATACAATAGGAACATTTTTATTCGTGTTCAGCATTTTTTAAAATACATGATCAACAATTTTAAAAATATATATGTTTTGAGGTCTAACTTATTTTTCATACAGATTTTACACTTTCTGTATACAGTAGGAACTTTCTATACTTGTTTATCATTTCTCAAATACATGATTTACTTTTTTCAGATATATATTTTGATGTGTACTTTTTTATATAAATTGTACATTTTTCATATATATATAAGAAATAATTTTCTTATACACGTTTAACGTTTTAAAAATACATTAACATTTTTTTGATATATGTTTTGATGTCTATTTTTTCATACATATTGTAAATTTTTTCGCGTAAACATAAGAAACAATTTTCTTATGCACATTTAACATTTTTAAAATACATTACATTTTTTCAGATAAATGTTTTGATGACTGTTTTTCATACATATTGTACATTGTTTTGCTTATACATAAGAAACATTTTTGTTACACATGCTTAACACTTTTCATGTACATGATTAAAAAATTTAAAATAAATGACTAACATTTTTTAAATATACATTTAATTTTTTTAAATACATAATTGGCATTTTTTTAATACTCCCTTTGATCGATATTCCTTGTCGCTCAAACGGACGTATATAGCACTGAAATACATCTAGATACATCTGTTTGAGCGACAAGTAATATGGATTGGAGTGAGTACATGGTTTAACATTGTTTTAGATACAGCGATTGCCATTTTTTGAATACATGTTTTGGAGTCTACCTTTTTTCATACACATTTCTAATTTTTCATATACATGTGAAACATTTATTTGATATACGTTTGATATTTTTCAAATACATGTTAACACTTTTTTAAACACATTTGAAAAAAATTGAATACATGTTAAAAATTCAAATACATTTTGAAACATTTTTTAAATACTATCAACATTTTCTAACACTGCTAATTGTTTCTTCTGAAGTGATTCTTTATGAAATATATGTATTCTAGAGCTTATTAGAGAGAGAGAGAGGAGGGGGAGGGAGTGAGAGAGAGGAGGGAGGGAGGGAGAGAGAGAGGGAGGGAGAGAGTGAGTGGGGGTGAGCAGAACTGGTCAATGGGCCGACATGTCCCTGGCATGGCACGTCGAACCTGTATGTAAGCTGGTTGTACCAATTCGGAACCTGTGCGTCGCCTCATGACCCAGGCACAGGAGGTGACGAGGAGGAGAGGAAGGGGTGGGGAAGCCATCGAGGATGGCTATGTTTGGCTGCCCGTGTCGCTCCTGTTGAAGTGACGTGGGGGCAAGAGGGGAGGTGTCCACAGTATGCATCCTCTGTGTCCAACAGCATCGACTAATGGTGCCCAGTGCAGGACAAACAAGCCGAACATGCGTCAGATCAGGTGCTAGCCCACCACAAAGTCACGCTCCAGGGAGCTGACAACAAGCAAGGGGTACCAACACGCAAGCTCGAGGTCGTCTAGGTCCATGGGGACACGAAAGTTGTCAGGGAAGTTGCGAACGTAGTCCCAAAATGCCAGGGAGGGCAAACACCGTGCGACGGTGGTGGAGCGCAAGGAGGCGGGTAAGGAGTACCCGGTGGGCGCCAACTGTTGTGGTTTTGTCACGGCAGATGCCCCAGTGAAAGGACTTAGGTGTGGAGCCATCGCTTGATGATTAGCTGGAAGGGGTCGTATGGGATGAAGGACACAAGGTTTACCCAGGTTTGGCCCCTCACGGAGGAGGTAAAAGCCTACTCTTGTTTTCGTTGATATTACTTGAGTATCGATTACAAGGGAGCGGACACGCTTGGCCTAGCTATCGATCAGTTGTTTCTTTGGTTAACTCGCCCCAGGGTCTCACCTTTATATACATAGGTCGATGCTCTAGGCTTACAAGAGTCCAAGCCGGATCACACAACGTGACCGACTTGGTTTCTAAGTCGCCCTGCCTTGCCAGGCAAGTCGCCATCATGGCGGCTCACACCTTCCGGGTCATGATTCCACCGTCGGGTCTTGGGCCTTCAGCAGGCCCACCTTGTAAGCCGCCACCGGTCTTCATGTTTCATCTTCTTGGACCTACTTGGGCTTTCTCTTGCTGAGTCGCCAATGGTGTAACCCGGCCCCTTCTAGGCGGGTCACACCACAGGGTTATATCCCCAACATTAGGCCTAGATTGATTTGAACTTGTTCATGTCAATCTTCATCTTCAGTTGGCAAGTCTTCATTAATCTTTTCAAAACTTTATTTTCTGAACAGTCCTTGTAACTCGCCATGACGTCATATGAAACAAATCTAGAAAAAACAAATGACATCACAATGGATCTTCTTGCTTTAGCTAGCCATATAAATCCACCTCGATTTCCATAAGAATCGAGGCGCCTCCACTGTTAAGATAATCATATCGTCTCCTCGACTTCCGCGCATTCCCTTTACTATTTCACATTTTCCTTATAAATAAGGATGGGGGTCCCCTTTTCACTTTTACCCCCTCCGCCTCCACTTCTTCCTCTTCCTCGCGACCTCTTGTATGCAAGCGCTCCGCCTCTCCAACCATTCTTCACCGGCGACTCCATAATGTCTGCTGCATCAACCTGACCGGACCAGAGAATAGCGGCACACTCCCGCTCTTCATCAACACTTCTAGGTACTCATTTCCCCCTTCTTAGATCCACATTAGATCAACCTTGTTCATATGGTTTGTCGGAGTTCTTCGCAGTTCGACCTAGTTCATGCATATGTTACTGAGAACATGTAGTCCAATCCAAAAACTAAGAAAAAGTAGCACGGAGGTAGTTTTTAGCCCTTTACTCATATCCCTGATAGATCCCATCTTATGAGAAATCAATACTCAGTTCTCTAGTTCTTCCACTGCCATGCTTTAGGTTTAGCATTTATTCTTCATTTTTTGAGTTGTCGTAGATCCAAATTTGCAGCCATGATCCGTGAAACTTGTTTATCCCATAATTACATTTTTTTTGCCAATCCCAGATCTGTAGATAATTGTCTCGCCAATGTTACTTGGGCGGCTTAAATAATGACTTTGTAACCCGCCAGCCTCTGTTCGACTTATTCGGTATAACTTGACTTGCCATACTTCAATTTTTAACCTGAGAGTTGCCGTTCCTTCCTTACCAGGGCGGCTTAGAATCCCTTCATACTCTCATCATAATGATTAATCTCTTATCCTAAACCACCTCACTGCCACTGATTTATCTTTGGTAATGCTCAAACGGTTTCTCACTGTAATTTTAACCCGCCATACCTTAAATTTCCAGATTGCAGCTCTTTTAACCCGCCAACAATGACTAAGGCCCCCACTTCTTGTGACTAGGCCACCTCCCAAGTCTCTGAACTTCGTTAAAGGAGTATGTAGACATGGGGGTTTTACCATCTAAGGAGATCATACACTGGCGGCTCCCTGGCTCCGAGACAACTCCACAACCCCAAGAGGGTGAAGTTGTGATCTTTGCAGATCACCTTCTTTGTGGTTTTTCACCGCCTGGGTCATAGTTTTTTCGTGACTCTCTGAATTTTTATCAGCTTCATCCTCAAGATATTGGTCCCAACTCTGTCTCCAACCTATGCAATTTTCAAACATTCTGTGAAGTATATCTTGAAGAGGAGCCCACTGTTGACCTCTTTAGGGAGTATTTTTATATCAATCGTCAAACCGAGATGACTGATGGACCCAACTTGGAACTTGGAGGGATTTTTATTCAATGGCAAAGAGACATAATTTTTCCTGAAGCCAGACTGCCTAGTCACCCCAAAGATTGGAACTTAACTTGGTTTTATTGCAAAGATACTTCTCCGGCTGACGAGAATCACTTGCCGGGTTACCGCCCCTTCCGGCTCAACACCCATAGCAAACTTCCAGACCTATCAACCGCCGCAGAGCGCGTTAAAAATAATATGCCCCTACCTTCTCAAAAATAAGAGCATTGGTGGCTAATGGTTTAACCGGAGTAGATCTGACCCGCTGCTGGGTTGCTTGGAGGATACTACCATTAAGTCGAGGCAGCGGTTTGATGTGTGAATACACTGGAGATACCAAGGATCCATAGCGTTTCAATCAGTCATCCTTGAGTGACAAACATATTACTGATATGGTCAAGTCACTGCTTGGGGAACCCATGGACAATTGCCGCAAAGTGGGATTGAACCCCTTCTGCAAACTTAACCCATATCCACATGTAAGTACTTTAAACAATCCTTTATTTGTCTATCTCTTTGCCAAACAGACTCTTTATTTTTTTTCTGCTCATATTAAAACAGACCGACTCTCCCTTTTGGTGAAAGAAACTTCCAGCCACCGCTCCAACCAAGAAACCCAAAACAAAGACTAAGGGCCCATGTCGACAAGAAATCATCAGCCGAAGACCTGTTCAAGCTTGATGATGAGTCAGAGGTAGAACTTTACTCCTTTTGTCATTTATTTATACAACTTATTGATGTTGATTCATCTCAGGGAGAGGCAGCAACCAGTCATGCCGACGCAGCTGAGGAAACTATAATTTCCTCTGCTCAGAACCCTTACCAAGACAGAAAGCTCGGTGGGTTATCCGGAAAGTAAAATTCTCAAATCCTCTCCCTATTTGGACCCCAATTTTTTGAAGAAGCAGCAGCATGATTCAAGACGTATGACCCGGAGTGATGGTACTGAGACCTCGTGGCCGGCTTACCCAACACGCCTGCCCCTCGCAAGCGTCGAAATGAGGTGCCTCATAGCCCAACTCTTTCTCTTCCAAAGGCTGGTCTTATACGTCAACCTCTTAATCCTTCCGACTCGAATTATCAGGGGACACCTCCGTCATCCGGCGACTCTACTGGAACTCAAATGTTTGCCTTCAAGGTTGCCCATGGGTAAGTATTTCCACTTGTTCATAAATGGATTATATCAACACACACTCACAAGCCCTTGTATCTTTTGCATAGAGGCGTAGCAAAGGCGGGTAAAAAACAGAAGGTGGGTCGCTCTTCCAAAGACCCCCACAGCTACTGAGCCAGAGAGGCAGGTGCCAGAAGCCCCTGAAGCCTCGATCCAAAGTCCTGAAGACCTCACCAATGACCTGCCACCATAGACTGATGTTGTAGCCTTTGATCCCATGCACACTAAGATTGACCCGGTTGCCAGTCATGATCCGCCAAGCCCTAAACCGCCTAGCCCTACCAAGCTGGCTGAGGAGACCAGATATGTCTCCGTCGTATCTACTTTTCCAAACACTTTTGCCCTTGTTTTGGACTCTAACTTGCATGATTTGAATGTAGCTAACCCGGACTGACGTTGTTTTCAGCAGAATTGTCATGGTGTTATTTATGTGCAGAAACAAAAGTTCTCGGAATGACCCGAAACTTCACGGAGATTATTTTTGGAAAATATAAAAAATATTGGTGAAAGAATCAAGGCCAAGGGGCCCACACCCTTGCCACACGAGGGTGGGGGGCGCGCCTGCCCCCTGGGCGCGCCCCCTGCCTCATGGGCCCCCTGGAGCTCCACCGATCTCAACTCCAACTCCATATATTCATGTTCGGGGAGAAAAAAAAACAGAGAAAAAGATTCATCGTGTTTTATGATACGGAGCCGCCGCCAAGCCCTAAACTCTCTCGGGAGGGCTGGTCTGGAGTCCGTTCGGGGCTCCGGAGAGGGGAATCCGTTGCCATCGTCATCATCAACCGTCCTCCATCACCAATTTCATGATGCTCACCGCCGTGCGTGAGTAATTCCATCATAGGCTTGCTGGACGGTGATGGGTTGGATGAGATTTACCATGTAATCGAGTTAGTTTTGTTAGGGTTTGATCCCTAGTATCCACTATGTTCTGAGATTGATGTTGCTATGACTTTGCTATGCTTAATGCTTGTCACTAAGGCCCGAGTGCCATGATTTCAGATATGAACCTATTATGTTTTCATGAATATATATGTGTTCTTCATCCTATCTTGCAAGTCTATAGTCACCTACTAAGCGTTATGATCCGGCAACCCCGAAGTGACAATAATCGGGACCACTCCCGGTGATTACCGTAGTTTGAGGAGTTCATGTATTCACTATGTGTTAATGCTTTGGTCCGGTACTCTATTAAAAGGAGGCCTTAATATCCCTTAGTTTCCGCTAGGACCCCACTGCCACGGGAGGGTAGGACAAAAGATGTCATGCAAGTTCTTTTCCATAAGCACGTATGACTATATTCGGAATACATGCCTACATTACATTGATGAATTGGAGCTAGTTCTGTGTCACCCTATGTTGTAATTGTTGCATGAATGATCGCATCCGGCATAATTCTCCATCACCGATCCAATGCCTACGAGCTTTTCACATATTGTTCTTCGCTTATTTACTTTTCCATTGCTACTGTTACAATCACTACAAAACCCAAAAATATTAATTTGCTACTGTTACCGTTACTTCCATATTACTTTGCTACTAAATACTTTGCTGCAGATACTAAGTTATCCAGGTGTGGTCGAATTGACAACTCAACTGCTAATACTTGAGAATATTCCTTGGCTCCCCTTATGTCGAATCAATAAATTTGGGTTGAATACTCTACCCTCAAAAACTGTTGCGATCCCCTATACTTGTGGGTTATCAAGACTATTTTCTAGCGCCGTTGTCGGGGAGCATAGCTCAATTCTTTGAGACACTTGGGATTTATATCTGCTAGTCACTATGAGGAACTTGAAAGACGAGAAAACAAAAATTTATCCCTCAACTACGAGGGAAGGTAAGGAACTGCCATCTAGCTCTGCACTTCATTCACCTTCTGTTTTGAGTAAGCTTGCGACACCTAAACCTGCTTCTGCTATTAATTCTGATATGTCGCATGTTATTGATGATGCCACTTCTGCTATGCATGATACTTATGATGAAACTACTTCTATGCTTGATACTACTGTGCCACTTGGTGAATTTCTTGATGAACAACTTGCTAGGGCTAGAGAGAATGAAATTATTGAAACTGATAATATTGATGAAAGTGATGATGAAGATTCTCCCAATAAATCTGAATTGCCTGTTGTGCCTGAGGGCTATGTTATGGATGAAGAAACTGCTAGATACTTTCTTGCTTGTAATGATAGAAGTGATCTTAAGAAATTATTAGCTAAGCTTAAACAAAAAACTTTGAATGCTAGAATGAAATATGATCCTGCTTATGCTGCTTCACCTATCTTTGTTACTGATAAGGATTACGAATTCTCTATTGATCCTGATATAATTACTTTGGTTGAATCTGATCCTTTTTATGGCTATGAATCTGAAACTGTTGTGGCACATTTCCGTTCTCATTAAAGGGTGATGCTAAGATATGGTTTAATTCTCTTGATCCTGGTTGTGTGCGTAGTCCCCAGGATATGATTTATTACTTCTCTGCTAAATATTTCCCTGCTCATAAGAAACAATCTGCTTTGAGGGATATATATAATTTTGTGCATATTGAAGAAGAGAGTCTCCCACAAGCTTGGGGGAGGCTTCTCCAATTACTTAATGTTTTGCCCGATCATCCTCTCAAGAAAAATGAAATACTTGATATCATTTATAATGGACTAACCGATGCTTCCAGAGACCACCTGGATAGTTGTGATGGTTCTGTTTTCAGGGAAAGAACACCGGATGAAGCTGAAATTCTATTGAATAATATGTTGACAAATGAAAATAATTGGACACTTCCGGAACCAACTCCTAGGCCAACTCCGAAGAAGATGGGTGTTCTATTTCTCAGTCCTGAAGATATGCAAGAGGCAAAGAAATCTATGAAAGAAAAAGGTATAAAAGCTGAAGATGTTAAGAATTTACCTCCTATTGAAAAATACATGGTCTTAATTTACGGCCTGTTGAAGAAATACATGGTTTTAATTCATCACCTATTGAAGAAACACATGGTCTTGATAACCCGACACAGGTAGTAAAGGTAAATTCTCTCTATAGATATGATAAAGCTGAAATTCCTCCTACTAAGTTTGCTAGCCAATGTTTGGATGAGTTCGATAACTTTATGGTTAAGCAAGAAGATTTTAATGCTTATTTTGGTAGACAATTAAAACAAAATGCTTATTTGATTGAACACTTGGGTCATTATATGTCTAGAGTTAAAGGTGAACTTAAACTCATTAGTAAACATGCTTCTATGGTTACCACTCAAGTAGAACAAGTACTTAAAGCTCAGAATGATTTGCTCAATGAATTGAATAATAAGAATAATGACTATGCTGTTAGAGTGGCTACTAGAACTGGTAAAATAACTCAGGAACCTTTGTATCCTGAAGGCCATCCTAAGAGAATTGAGCAAGATTCTCAGAGAAATAATTTAGATGCACCTAGTCCTTCTAAAAAGAAGAAAAATAAAAATGATAGGACTTTGCATGCTTCTAGTGAACCTGTTGTTGACACACCTGAGAATCCAAATGATATTTCTATTTCTGATGCTGAAACACAATCTGATAATGAACATGAACCTAGTGATAATGTTAATGATGATGTTCATGATGATGCTCAACCTAGCAATGATAATGATGTAGAAATTGAACCTGCTGTTGATCTTGATAACCCGCAATCAAAGAATCAACATTATGATAAGGGAGACTTTGTTGCTAGGAAGCACAGTAAAGAAAGGGAACCATGGGTTTAGAAACCCATGCCTTTTCCTCCTAAACCATCCAAGAAAAAAGATGATGAGGATTTTGAGCGCTTTGCTGAAATGATTAGACCTATCTTTTTGCATATGCAATTAACTGATATCCTCAAAATGAATCCTTATGCTAAGTATATGAAAGATATTGTCACAAATAAAAGAAAGATTCCGGAAGCTGAAATTTCCACCATGCTTGCTAATTATACTTTTGAGGGTGGAATACCAAAGGAACTTGGAGATCCAGGAGTACCAACTATACCATGCTCCATTAAAAGAAACTATGTTAGAACTCCTTTATGTGATCTTGGAGCCGGTGTTAGTGTTATGCCTCTCTCTTTATATCGTAGACTTGATTTGAATAAGTTGACACCTGCTGAAATATTGTGACGCCCGGATAATTAGGCTACAGTACTCCCACGTTAAATGATGCCACGTCACCACGGTTACTGTTGTTAATCTCGTGTTAGTTCAAAATCGATTCGAAATTCAAACTTAAAATAAAGTCAAATGGTAAAGATTTTCAAATATTAAAACTAAAATGTTGGGGTGTTGGCAAATAATGCATAGGTAATTATTGTGGAGAAACCACACTTTTATAAAACGGTTAAAGGCTCTAAAGTAATAAAAACACACCTATGACAATTAATTAAATGCTCTTTTAAAAATAATAATAACGCAAACTATTTTAATTAGGTGTCATACTTATTGGGGTAGTAGAATAAATTATAACATTAACTTAGGAGTTGTGTTTATATTTTCTAAAACAACAATTAAAATAATAAAATAGAAAAGAAAAATAAATAAAAAGAAAAGGAAAAACAAAACTAACAAAAAAAGGAAAGAGAAAACCCCCTGCCCCCCGACTTCGGCCCAGCAGGCTGCAGGCCCAGCCGGCCGACCCCCCCCCCCCCCCCCACTCCACTTAACCCCCCACCCCGATCAAACCCTAGGGCAACCACCCCCACTTCCCCCATCGATCCAGATCTGGATCAGGATCCCCCCCCCACTCCTCCTGACCGAAACCCCCCAACCGCTCTCGCTCTCTAGCATCGCCAAGCACCACGTGCCCGGCCCCTTGCCGCGTCGAAGACCCACCTCGCCGGCGAGCCCGTGCCCAAGGATGGCCGCCTCCGCCCTGCACCTCTACTTCGCCTCGCCGGCGCCCCGTTACCTAAGGCCGACCACCCCGCCTCGCGACCGGACGTCGCCGCCGCCGGAGCTCCTCGCCGTACGGCCTCCCCGGAGCACTCCCTCGCCTGTCTGCTTCGTCTACGTCGACGCCGACGTCTCCGACCACCACCCCGACCCCCGCTGCCCCGTTCCCAACGAATCACGGTGAGGCCAATCCCGACCTCTTTTTCCCTCCCCGCCGTGCTCGCCATCTCTGCCGCTATCGCAGTCGCCGCCGCCCGGGCTCCTGCTCGCGGCCATCGCGGCCCCGGCCGAGCCCGCTCGACCCCACGCGCGCGCGCCCGGCACAGCCCCTGCCCCTGCAGCGCCATCGCGCGCCCGCTCCCGCAGACTGCTGCTGCACTACGCCCGCGCGCGCTCGCCCATGTCGCCGTTTCGGCCCGCCTCCGCTCGCTGCTAGCGCGCCGGGCCCGCCTTCGGCTTGCCGCGTCGCGCCCACCTGCCGCTCCGCTTCCCTGCCGCCCTGCCCTGCACCGCCTGTTCCCCTGCCCGCAGTTGCCGGCGGCCACTCGCCCTGAGGCTGCCACCGGCGATGGCCGTGGCCTCGTCCCCTTCCGGGCGGATGCCCAACCGGCCCGAACCACGATGGCCCCCTAGGGCCTATGACGAACGGGGCCCGCCCAGAACAAAAAAAAGAGTTAAAAATAAATATAAATAGATAAATAATAAGTAAATAGAAATGTTAACTAATTAATTAATTAACTAACTAAATTAATTAAGTTAATTAATCATGTTTAACTAAACTAATTAAATGGGTTAACCTAATCTAGTAATTAAGCTAATTAACACTGATTAGTTAGTCTGAGCCTATGACGAATGGGGCCCACACGTCAATTTGTCCTAGTCCACCTTTGACCCTGCTGACCTCATGATGACATCACGCTGACATCATAATAGCTTTTCTAATTAAATTAATAAAATAATTCCAATAATGATTAAATCTTTATAAATTAATATAAAATAATCCGTAGCTCGGATGAAAAAACTTTGTACATGAAAGTTGCTCAGAACGACGAGACGAACCCGGATACGCAGCATGTTCGTCCGCCACGCATCCCTAGCATAGAGAACTCGCAACTTTCCCCCTCCGGCTCCTCTGCCCGAAAACGTGAAACACTGGGAATACTTTCCTGGATGTTTCCCCCCTTCACCGGTATCACCTCATACCGCGTTAGAACACGTCTAGCTCTGCCTGTTGTCCTGTTATGCACTTGCTTGCTATGTATTTATTGTTTCTTCCCCCTCTTCTCTCGCTAGACACCGAGACCGACGCCGCTGCTACCCAGTACGACTACGGTGTTGACGACCCCTCTCTCTTGCCAGAGCAACCAGGCAAGCCCCCCCCCCTTTTGATCACCAGATATCGCCTACTCTTCTCTATACTGCTTGCATTAGAGTAGTGTAGCATGTTACTGCTTTCCGTTATTCCTATCCTGATGCATAGCCTGTCCTTGCTACTACTGTTGTTACCATTACCTGCTATCCCACTGCTTAGTATAGGATGCTAGTGTTCCATCAGTGGCCCTACACTCTTGTCCGTCTGCCACGCTATACTACTGGGCCATGATCACTTCGGGAGGTGATCACGGGCATATACAATATACTTTACAGAGTTACATTACCTGTGATACTGTTCGGAGATGGGGGCTGAAGGGACAGGTGGTTCCACCCAGGTAGTGGTGGGCCTGGGTTCCCGACGGCCCCCGACTGTTACTTTGTGGCGGAGCGACAGGGCAGGTTGAGACCACCTAGGAGAGAGGTGGGCCTGCCCCTGGTCGGTGTTCGCGGATACTTAACACGTTTAACGAGATCTTGGTATTTGATCTGAGTCTGGCTACTAGGCTATACGCACTAACCATCTACGCGGGGACAGTTATGGGCACTCGACGTCGTGGTATCAGCCGAAGCCTTCGTGACGTCAGCGACTGAGTGGCGCGCGCCGGATTGGACCGTAAGCCTGCTCTTGTATTAAGGGGGCTAGTTCTGCTTCCGGCCGCGTATGCAACGTGCAGGTGTGCAATGGGCGATGGGTCCAGAACCCCGCGCCATAGGATTTAGACCGCCGTGCTGACCTCTCTGTTGTGCCTAGGTAGGGCTGCGACGTGTTGATCTTCCGAGGCCGGGCATGACCCAGGAAAGTGTGTCCGGCCAAATGGGATCGAGCGTGTTGGGATATGTGGTGCACCCCTGCAGGGAAGTTAATCTATTCGAATAGCCGTGATCTTCGGTAACAGGACGACTTGGAGTTGTCCCTTGACCTTATGACAACTAGAACTGGATACTTAATAAAACACACCCTTCCAAGTGCCAGATACAACCGGTGATCGCTCTCTCACAGGGCGACGAGGGGAGGATCATCGGTTAGGATTATGCTATACGATGCTACTTGGAGGTCTTTAGTCTACTCTCTTCTACATGCTGCAAGACGGAGGCTGCCAGAAGCGTAGTCTTCGAAAGGACTAGCTATCCCCCCTTATCCCGGCTTTCTGCAGTTCAGTCCACATATAATAGCCTTATTCAAGTTGATACCAATGCATACACATGTAGTGTAGCTCCTTGCTTGCGAGTACTTTGGATGAGTACTCACGGTTGCTTTCTCCCTCTTTTCCTCCTATCCCTTCTACCTGGTTGTCGCAACCAGATGTTGGAGCCCAGGAGCCAGACGCCACCTTCGACGACGACTACTACTACTCGAGAGGTGCCTACTACTACGTGCAGTCCGCTGACGGCGACCAGGAGTAGTTTAGGAGGATCCCAGGCAGGAGGCCTGCACCTCTTTCGATCTGTATCCCAGTTTGTGCTAGCCTTCTTAAGGCAAACTTGTTTAACTTATGTCTGCACTCAGATATTGCTGCTTCCGCTGACTCGTCTATGATCGAGCTCTTGTATTCGAGCCCTCGAGGCCCCTGGCTTGTAATATGATGCTTGTATGACTTATTTTATTTGTAGAGTTGTGTTGTGATATCTTCCCGTGAGTCCCTGATCTTGATCGTACACGTTTGCGTGTATGATTAGTGTACGATTAAATCAGGGGCGTCACAAGTTGGTATCAGAGTCGACTGCCTGTAGGAATCCCCCTTCCACACTCCTTGGCTGAAGTCGAGTCTAGACTTTACAAAACTTTTACTAACATGGCTGTGCGGCCCATGAGCCCACGTCGCCATTGGGTGGTATTAGGATCTTTTATTCCTCGTCTATACTCTGGGATTCTAATCTCTCTTCTATTCGGGTTAAAAGATTTTCTAAAAAACTAACTTTAGGTTCTCGAAAACACTTTCTCCCGGAGAGCCCCTCACTTCAGATAATCGCCGACTGCACCAGAAGATTTCGAAGTTACTCTCTGATACTCTTTTGAGACTTTGTGCCCGTTGCTTTTACAGTTCTTTGCCACCTGAATACCCATGTCGGTAATTTATTCCACTTATCGAGTATCCGCTTATTCCCAGTTGTTCAGGTGTTTCACATAAGCCTTTGAAATACTATTTGATCTTTCGAAAATCCTCAACAGCCTGTTGTTCTTGAAATTCTTGCTTGCTTGCATTATGGTTGATCCCATAAGCATAATAATCTTATTGGCATCCTTGGTCACTATCATTTTTGAGTCCATTGATTCAATAAGTTGTGAATGTTCACAATCATTAGTCGAATCCTAGGATTATCCTTTCGGCTCAGACATCATTTGGATATGAGCTGGTTCTTCACCAATCAATGCCTTGATCGGTTGTGCTTCTAAGTCTATTGAACTTATTCATTTTCGATCAGAACGATTGCTTCTGATCCCTTAATTTGGAAATCATAAAATTCTTTGCATTAAGCTTTGAGTTAGTCAGTTGTTTCTATAATCTGATGCCTTGGCATTCCTTCTTCCTCTGATTGAGTACCGATACTCATATCAACCCCGTTCTGGACCGCCATACCCACTGCCAGGTTATTATCCGACAGTGTCCTTCACGACCAAAATTCTTGTGAGTTCTTTACCTGATACATAATGCCTTTGGTAAATTGTATCCACTACTTTTGTCAAACATGCTCTGCTTTCGAGCTTGTGTTATTTACTCCTGAAGTTTGTGGTATAGGTTCCTAAGAGACCCTGATGGGTTGAACCTATGCCTTTTCCTAATCTATGTGAGCCCGAAAGATTTCACGGGTCATACTCATCTAGTATTTCACCAGGCAAAAATTTCAACACTACAACTTCATCGAACGCAAGAAGTAAATGAAAGGTTATGCATTGGAGAAGTGGGAGTCGACCTTGAGCCTTTGCGTTCATGCCCATGGACCCGATGTGGAACTTATCATCGGAGCTTCTTGTAAATGATATTAATCCCCTTGTTATAAGTTCGTACTGTATCTATGTTTGGTCCTTTGCAATCATGGTTCTGACCATATGTTCTTCTTGGATCCCATTTCTCGGACAAGTTGAAGTACTTGTCTTCTGCAAACCAATACCCCAGTCCGACCTCATCTTTGATCTGTCTTCGAGTATTACCCTCTGGTATCTCGAGATTATCTTGGAACTGCATAACTTCCCATGAGTTCTTCATCAAGTACTACATTCTCACTGATTACAATTTTTTCATGGGCTCTGAGTTATTAAACACTCAAGGACACCGATAACTGAACCGAGTCCACACTTCAATTCAATAACTCTAAGTAATTTCGTTGCTTACGAGTTTAATAATCCTTCAAGTCATTCCTAGCCTGACCGGCTATATCATTATTGTGCTAAAAATTTAACTGTGCTACATGGTCCTTTTTCCCGGAGCACAAATTTCGATGGTGAGCTAATCTTACATTGGTCTTCCTCGTCATATCATTTTTCCCTGAACAACAAACTTGATTTCGAGTTTGTGTCATACCCATGGTTCCAATAACCTTTCGCTTCATCATTCCTTTGACTTGATGTCATCGCCGATCGATTACATCTTCATGGAGCCTCTCGACAAAATTTGTCGTGGTCGTCAAACAACATTTTGATTCCTTCCAGAATATCAACCAAATGGATGATGACAAGTAACCATCCTTGTCCCTCGATGATTTGTGTTATCACCAACAACATTATTGCTTTCCCTCCAACACAAATTTGTTCGTGTTTGGTGTTATACCTGGAGACCCGTGCTATCCAGCAATTATTCTCTGATACCTTGGAGTATTACCATCTTTTATGTCAAGAATGTCATGAGAATTTCACCACCTCCTAAGAATTCTTGATACAGGTAATACTTATCACCATCACCTTTATTTCTTGGTCCCCGTGTTGGGTCTAACCGGGATACCAACAGGTGAACGGTGCTGATTGGATTCTGCCCTTCTAGCAACCCTATTGCTTTGAAGTTAATGGTCGAACGTTCATTCTTAGACTATTGATCACTGAATCACCATTCCAACATTTGATCATGCTACCTAAGGCCCTACTTTGGGCACCCTTTTTCCACTAATGTTAAATTGTGTATGTTTTTGCTTGAGCATACATCATTATAGTATTTGATCCGACAAATCTTATCTCCTTGTTCAATAACGGTGGAAATCCATCTTTTTGGATACCTCGATGTATTATCGCTGAGTCCATCAGCCACCTCCTCATCCTCTCCTTGGCTTAATGATGAATCCCTTCGTGTATCCAGAGTCCGACCTTTGCTTGAAGACCATGTCAATGCTATCTCGAAGCATGTCGCTGGTGCTCCGATTTTCAACAAGAACATTTGAAGCCCAATGCTAAATGTTACTTGCTCAATTATCCAAACACCGTTGTACGGGTAATGTCATGAAATTTCTCTCCCCTACCTAAGGAGTTTTCTACATAATATCCTGTCATGCATATCATGCTCTGCTTCTCCTTGGGAAGGATATAACCCTGAACATGTGTTTAAACACATTTTTCCTTTCCATTGTTCTGTTTAACCTGATGATCACATTTTCCTTTCCATTGGTTTGTTTGACCTTTCTTGTGATCTATATAATCTAAGCAGCAATAATTCACTTCTTATGTAAACACCTCATTGTACAACTCTGCCAGTGAGACCATGTTTCTACTGTTGATGACATTTCGATAACCGCCGATGGATGAGAACTTTGCCTCTTGGCCCGCCTCGTTCAACGAGCGGGAAAATGGTTCTCTTCATCCCTCGCCCTTGGTACCGACGTCGATGCCGACATAACTGACAGGCTAATCCCTGACATGCCTTGTTTACATGATCACGCAAGATGTCTCCGCCCTTCATACTTTTAACCCACATGGTGGGCCCATAACCCACAGTTCCACATGATTGAAACCTGACTCTCCTGTACACCTTGTTGACACTTTTATCCCTTGCTCTTGGTTTCGTAGGTAATTCGCGAGCCACCTTCCTAGTGATCTATTCTGGTATCAGACGCAATACTTATTCTCGTTGCTCTGAACCCCTTTTCACACTCCGTTTCAGGCATCGAACGATTGCCTACCCGTTTGAAACTTTGGTACCATCATATATTGCACTCAGCGAATTCACTGAAATGCAACTCGTGGGGTACCTTATGTATTTCCCATTGAGTTCACCGTCAGATGCGCAGCTTCGTGGAGATGCGTCCTTCCGGAGTTTTTCCCCTTGGTCGCGTTCGTAGGCCGATGGAGATCCTGAAGAAAGGATGACGACTTGATCATGATAAGCTGGAGCAAAGAAATAAAGACTTCAACGTAATGGATCGACCTCTTCGAGAAGAGCAACCAAGATCGAGAAGACCCGTTAGAAATCCGTAACCAGATCTTTCCCCCTTACTCCCCCTCTTAAATCTCGGGACAAGATTTCTTGTAGTGGAGGAGAATTGTGATGCCCGGATAATTAGGCTACAGTAATCCCACGTTAAATGATGCCATGTCACCACGGTTACTGTTGTTAATCTCGTGTTAGTTCAAAATTGATTCGAAATTCAAACTTAAAATAAAGTCAAATGGTAAAGATTTTCAAATATAAAAACTAAAATGTTGGGGTGTTGCCAAATAATGCATAGGTAATTATTGTGGAGAAACCACACTTTTATAAAACGGTTAAAGGCTCTAAAGTAATAAAAACACACCTATGACAATTAATTAAATGCTCTTTTAAAAATAATAATAATGCAAACTATTTTAATTAGGTGTCATACTTATTGGGGTAGTAGAATAAATTATAACATTAATTTAGGAGTTGTGTTTATATTTTCTAAAACAACAATTAAAAGAATAAAATAGAAAAGAAAAATAAATAAAAAGAAAAGGAAAAACAAAACTAACAAAAAAAGGAAAGAGAAAACCCCCTGCCCCCCGGCTTCGGCCCAGCAGGCTGCAGGCCCAGCCGGCCGACCCCCCCCCCCCCCACTCCACTTAACCCCCCACCCCGATCAAACCCTAGGGCAACCACCCCCACTTCCCCCATCGATCCAGATCTGGATCAAGATCCCCCCCCCCCACTCCTCCTGACCGAAACCCCCCAACCGCTCTCGCTCTCTAGCATCGCCAAGCACCACGTGCCCGGCCCCTTGCCGCGTCGAAGACCCACCTCGCCGGCGAGCCCGCGCCCAAGGATGGCCGCCTCCGCCCTGCACCTCTACTTCGCCTCGCCGGCACCCCGTTACCTGAGGCCGACCACCCCGCCTCGCGACCGGACGTCGCCGCCGCCGGAGCTCCTCGCCGTACGGCCTCCCCGGAGCGCTCCCTCGCCTGTCTGCTTCATCTACGTCGACGCCGACGTCTCCGACCACCACCCCGACCCCCGCTGCCCCGTTCCCAATGAATCACGGTGAGGCCAACCCCGGCCTCTTTTTCCCTCCCGCCGTGCTCGCCGTCTCTGCCGCTATCGCAGTCGCCGCCGCCCGGGCTCCTGCTCGCGGCCATCGCGGCCCCGGCCGAGCCTGCTCTACCCCCGCGCGCGCGCCCCCGGCACAGCCCCTGCCCCTGCAGCGCCATCGCGCGCCCGCTCCCGCAGACTGCTGCTGCTGCACTACGCCCGCGCGCGCTCGCCCACGTCGCCGTTTCGCCCCGCCTCCGCTTGCTGCTAGCGCGCCCGGCCCGCCTTCTGCTCGCCGCGTCGCGCCCACCTGCCGCTCCGCTTCCCTGCCGCCCTGCCCTGCACCGCCCGTTCCCCTGCCTGCAGTTGCCGGCGGCAACTCGCCCTGAGGCTGCCACCAGCGATGGCCGTGGCCTCGTCCCCTTCCGGGCGGATGCCCAACCGGTCTCCCCACGCCGCTTCGCCCGTTAGCCCGAACCACGATGGCCCCCTGGGGCCTATGACGAACGGGGCCTGCCCAGAACAAAAAAAAGAGTTAAAAATAAATATAAATAGATAAATAATAAGTAAATAAAAATGTTAACTAATTAATTAACTTAATTAACTAAATTAATTAAGTTAATTAATCATGTTTAACTAAACTAATTAAATGGGTTAACCTAATCTAGTAATTAAGCTAATTAACACTGATTAGTTAGTCTGAGCCTATGACGAATGGGGCCCACACGTCAATTTGACCTAGTCCACCTTTGACCCTGCTGACTTCATGATGACATCATGCTGACATCATAATAGCTTTTCTAATTAAATTAATAAAATAATTCCAATAATGATTAAATCTTTATAAATTAATATAAAATAATCCGTAGCTCGGATGAAAAAACTTTGTACATGAAAGTTGCTCAGAACGACGAGACGAACCCGGACACGCAGCATGTTCGTCCGCCACGCATCCCTAGCATAGAGAACTCGCAACTTTCCCCCTCCGGCTCCTCTGCCCGAAAACGTGAAACACTGGGAATACTTTCCCGGATGTTTCCCCCCTTCACCGGTATCACCTCATACCGCGTTAGAACACGTCTAGCTCTGCCTGTTGTCCTGTTATGCACTTGCTTGCTATGTATTTATTGTTTCTTCCCCCTCTTCTCTCGCTAGACACCGAGACCGACGCCGCTGCTACCCAGTACGACTACGGTGTTGACGACCCCTCTCTCTTGCCAGAGCAACCAGGCAAGCCCCCCCCCCTTTTGATCACCAGATATCGCCTACTCTTCTCTATACTGCTTGCATTAGAGTAGTGTAGCATGTTACTGCTTTCCGTTATTCCTATCCTGATGCATAGCCTGTCCTTGCTACTACTGTTGTTACCATTACCTGCTATCCCACTGCTTAGTATAGGATGCTAGTGTTCCATCAGTGGCCCTACACTCTTGTCCGTCTGCCACGCTATACTACTGGGCCATGATCACTTCGGGAGGTGATCACGGGCATATACAATATACTTTACAGAGTTACATTACCTGTGATACTGTTCGGAGATGGGGGCTGAAGGGACAGGTGGTTCCACCCAGGTAGTGGTGGGCCTGGGTTCCCGACGGCCCCCGACTGTTACTTTGTGGCGGAGCGACAGGGCAGGTTGAGACCACCTAGGAGAGAGGTGGGCCTGCCCCTGGTCGGTGTTCGCGGATACTTAACACGTTTAACGAGATCTTGGTATTTGATCTGAGTCTGGCTACTACGCTATACGCACTAACCATCTACGCGGGGACAGTTATGGGCACTCGACGTCGTGGTATCAGCCGAAGCCTTCGTGACGTCAGCGACTGAGTGGCGCGCGCCGGATTGGACCGTAAGCCTGCTCTTGTATTAAGGGGGCTAGTTCTGCTTCCGGCCGCGTACGCAACGTGCAGGTGTGCAATGGGCGATGGGTCCAGAACCCCGCGCCATAGGATTTAGACCGCCGTGCTGACCTCTCTGTTGTGCCTAGGTAGGGCTGCGACGTGTTGATCTTCCCAGGAAAGTGTGTCCGGCCAAATGAGATCGAGCGTGTTGGGATATGTGGTGCACCCCTGCAGGGAAGTTAATCTATTCGAATAGCCGTGATCTTCGGTAACAGGACGACTTGGAGTTGTACCTTGACCTTATGACAACTAGAACTGGATACTTAATAAAACACACCCTTCCAAGTGCCAGATACAACCGGTGATCGCTCTCTCACAGGGCGACGAGGGGAGGATCATCGGTTAGGATTATGCTATACGATGCTACTTGGAGGTCTTCAGTCTACTCTCTTCTACATGCTGCAAGACGGAGGCTGCCAGAAGCGTAGTCTTCGAAAGGACTAGCTATCCCCCCTTATCCCGGCTTTCTGCAGTTCAGTCCACATATAATAGCCTTATTCCAGTTGATACCAATGCATACACATGTAGTGTAGCTCCTTGCTTGCGAGTACTTTGGATGAGTACTCACGGTTGCTTTCTCCCTCTTTTCCTCCTATCCCTTCTACCTGGTTGTCGCAACCAGATGTTGGAGCCCAGGAGCCAGACACCACCTTCGACGACGACTACTACTACTTGAGAGGTGCCTACTACTACGTGCAGCCCGCTGACGGCGACCAGGAGTAGTTTAGGAGGATCCCAGGCAGGAGGCCTACGCCTCTTTCGATCTGTATCCCAGTTTGTGCTAGCCTTCTTAAGGCAAACTTGTTTAACTTATGTCTGTACTCAGATATTGTTGCTTCCGCTGACTCGTCTATGATCGAGCTCTTGTATTCGAGCCCTCGAGGCCCCTGGCTTGTAATATGATGCTTGTATGACTTATTTTATTTGTAGAGTTGTGTTATGATATCTTCCCGTGAGTCCCTGATCTTGATCGTACACGTTTGCGTGTATGATTAGTGTATGATTAAATCGGGGGCGTCACAAATATCTTCGCAAATGGCTGATAAATCAACTACTATATATGTCGGTATTTGTGAGGATGTGCCTGTTGTGGTTGCAAACATTACTATTTTAACGGACTTTGATATTCTTGATATTCCCGAGGACGATAGTATGTCTATTATTCTTGGAAGACCCTTTTTAAATACTGCAGGGTCTGTTATTGATTGAAACAAAGGCAATGTTACTTTTCATGTTAATGGTAATGAGCATACGGTACACTTTCCGAGGAAACAACCTCAAGTCCACAGTATCAATTCCGCTGGAAAAATTCCATCGATTATTATTGGAGGTTTTAAATTTCCTCTTCCTACTGACAAAAAGAGATATGATATTCTTATTATTGGGGATGTGCATATCCCATTTGAGGTAACATATGTCATTCAAAATTTCTCCGGTTTCATGCGATTCGGAATGAGTTTGTTAACAAGACCTGATCAACCTTGCTAGTGGATTCCTTTTGATGAGTATGAGATGGATGAAGTTAGAAAGCACAACCTTCTGCACCCTCTCTCTACTTTCTGTTATTTAGTTGAAATAAAGCAAAAATAGTATTTTATGTCTGTTTTCTGAATTATCTGTGCAATATAAAAATACCCCGAAAATAAAAGTTCTCCAAATGCCCTGAAATTGAAATATGATTTTTTCTAGAATATTTGAGAATATTTGGCACTGAGAACACGGCAGGGGGAGCAAGCACCTGGGCACGAGGGTCCAGGGCGCGCCCACCCCCCTGGGCGCGCCCCCTGCCTTGTGGGCCCACGGTGGCTCCTCTCCACTTATTCCTGCACCCACACACTTCTTCTTCCCCAAAAAAATTCACCATCCAGCTCAAGCATGAGTTCTAGCTCATTTTGCTGCGATTTTCGATCTCCTTGCTCAAAGCACCTCTCACAAAACTGCTTTGGGGGATTGTTCCTTGGTATGTGACTCCTCCATTGGTCCAATTAGTTTTGGTTCTAGTGCTTTATTCATTGCAAATTTGTGCTGCCTAGGTGACCATGTTCTTTAGCTTGCATGTCAAATTTATATGGTTCCAAGTAGTTCTAATGCATGATATAGGCTCTAGGCACTTGTGGGAGTAGTTGCTACCAATTTTGTTGAGCTTGGTTCACTTTTATTTGAAGTTACTAAAAATTTTAGAAATTTTTTAGAGGAAGAAATATGTTTAGGAAAATGTACCAAGGTGGTCCTTCAAGGAAGCAAGGACCCAGGCTTGCAATGCGCGATGCTGATGATGAACCACCAAGGGACGCTCCAATGCGGCCTTGTGAATGGCCTTCAGAGGACTTCATGGATCAATCAGGAATTAAGGAAGAATTTTAACGCATATTTGCATAACGCTGATCTTGTGAGCTTCGAGGTAGAAAAGTGCCGTGAGTACCACTATCTCACTAGTTCCTTTGTGAGGAGGTTTGAATTTTCATCTACACGCAATTCTCAAACTGTCCTGTTAAATCTTTATGAAAATTCTTACACTATGGACTTAGAGGAATTTACCACTGCTTGCAAACTTCCACAATGGGGTAGTACTAGTGAACCTCGCAAATCTGAATTTAGAGATTTTCTTGCTAGTATAACTGTGGGGGAATCTAGAGACATAGCACAAGCTACCATAGGGAGCATTCATTTTCCTGCTATACATTATTTTGCTCTCTTCACAGGTAGGTGCATAAATGGTAAGGATGAAGCATGTCACATGTGTGTCCCTGACCTCAGTATTCTCAAGAGTGCTGTGTTAGGAGATAAACATTATAATTTGGGAGCCATTGTTGCACGTAGGTTGCATCATAATAGATTTAATGGAGATTTCTTTGGTGGAATTTATGCCACCCGTATAGCTAATTTTCTTGGTATAACTATACGTGAGGATGATATTGAGTTGCCTCCTGCTCATTTAGATTATGAGGCTATGGTGCGTCATCGTTTTGTTGAGAGGAACGATCAGTTCCTCCAGTACTGACTAATCTTTGACAGACGACGCACCTATCACGTCGCTCTCCCTGCTTCTACTTTCTTTGACTTTCAGGCAAAGGGGAGATATTACATAACCAGAGAGGAGGCGGAGGAGTATAAGAGGAGGGCTGAGATAGCTCGCCTCCAAGCTGTGGCCCATGATGCAATGACTGCTACATCTCAGTACGACCCCAACGACAACTATGGATATCCGCCAGGCCAGCCGTGGGCATAAACCAACTTAGGACAAAAGCCTAAGCTTGGGGGAGTACGTATTTCTCACCGACATTACATTTATGTTCACACACTCATTGCTAGTTGTCGGTGCTCATACTCTTTCATTGTACTATCCATGCTAGTTTATTTCCTTTTTATGCTTTCTTCTTGTGTGTTTGATAAACCTTAAGAAAACCAAAAAAATAGTAGTAGCTTTGGCTAGTTTACTTTTCTTGCTGTAGTAGTAATAACTAAAAGAAAACGCAAAAAGATTTCCCGTGCTTCTTTTTCTTGTTGGGAGCTTTCCCGTGTAAATAGTTTTATTTCTTTTCTTTTCTTTGGGGGTCGATAGGAGAAGACCGTAATAAAATTGTTGAAGTGGCTCTTATATGCATTATTGTTGATTTAACCAATAGCCTTGTCTTCTCCTGTTTATTGAATGCTTGCAGATTCCAGCTTATTCCAATGCACGTGCACTATTATTATTATTCACATCGTTCGGTCGTGCAAGTGAAAGGCAATTATGACGATATACGATGAATTGATTGAGATGAGAGAAGCTGGTATGAACTCGACCTCTCTTGTTTTTGTAAATATGATTAGTTCATCGTTCCTGATTCAGCCTATTATGAATAAACATGTTTGCAATGACAATTAGAGATTATAGTTACTTATGCCATGCTTAATTAGCTAGGAGCTTATAATGGTTTACCTTGCATGTCAACATGCTATTAAAATGGTTGCGATGTGGTATGATGGGGTGGTATCCTCCTTTTAATGATTTAAGTGACTTGACTTGGCACATGTTCACGCATGTAGTTGAAACAAAATCAACATAGCATTCACGATATTTATGTTCATGGTGGATTATATCCTACTCATGCTTGCACTCAATGTTCATTAATTTTAATGCATGTTCATGACTGTTGTTGCTCTCTAGTTGGTCGCTTCCCAGTCTTTTGCTAGCCTTCACTTGTACTAAGCAGGAATACTGCTTGTGCATCCAATCCCTTAAACCCCAAAGTTATTCCATATGAGTCCACTATACCTTCCTATATGCGGTATCTACCTGCCGTTCCAAGTAAATTTGTATGTGCCAAATTCTAAACCTTCAAATGAAATTATATTTTGTATGCTCGAATAGCTCATGTATCAACTAGGGCTGTCCGTATCTTCCATGTTAGGCAGGTTATTCTCAAGAGGAGTGGACTCCGCTCCTCACTCACGAGAAAATGGCTGGTCACCGGGATGCCCAGTCCCATGCTTTATGCAAATCAAATCAAAATAATTGCAAACAAAATCCCCCAGGATTGTTGTTAGTTGGAGGCACTCGTTGTTTCGAGCAAGCCATGGATTGATGCTTGTTGGTGGAGGGGGGGTATTAACTTTACCATTTTGTTTGGGAACCTCCTATAATGTGTGTAGCATGGAAGATATCGCCATCTCTCGGTTGTTATGTTGACAATGAAAGTATACCGCTCAAAATATTATTTATCTCTGCTTTAAAATCGAGCTCTGGCACCTCTACAAATCCCTACTTCCCTCTGCGAAGGGCCTATCTATTTACTTTTATGTTGAGTCATCACCCTCTTATTAAAAAGCACTAGCTGGAGAGCACCGCTGTCATTTGCAATCCATTACTATTAATTTATATTGGGTATGACTATGATTGGATCTCTTTTACCATGAATTACAATGTTTAGTCAGTCCTTGATCTTTAAAGGTGCTTTGCATTTATGTTTTGCGGTCTCAGAAAGGGCTAGCAAGATACCATCTTGTTATATCATATTATGATTGTTTTGAGAAGGTGTTGTCATCTGAGATTTATTATTATTGCTCGCTAGTTGATTATGCCATTGATATGAGTAAACATGAGACCTAAATGTTACTGTGAATATGGTTAGTTCATAATCTTTGCTGAAAACTTGAATGCTGGCTTTACATATTTACAACAACAAGAGAAAACAGAGTTTGTAAAAGTTTTTCTTTATCACTTTCAGTTTATCAACTGAATTGCTTGAGGACAAGCAAAGGTTTAAGCTTGGGGGAGTTGATACGTCTCCATCGTATCTACTTTTCCAAACACTTTTGCCCTTGTTTTGGACTCTAACTTGCATGATTTGAATGGAACTAACCCGGACTGACGCTGTTTTTAGCAGAATTGCCATGGTATTTATGTGCAGAAACAAAAGTTCTCGGAATGACCTGAAACTTCACAGAGATTATTTTTGGAAAATATAAAAAATATTGGCGAAAGAATCAAGGCGAGGGACCCACACCCTTGCCACGAGGGTGGGGGCGCGCCTGCCCCCCTGGGCGTGCCCCCCTGCCTCGTGCCCCCCTGGAGCTCCACCGACCTCAACTCCAACTCCATATATTCGTGTTCGGGGAGAAAAAAATCATAGAAAAAGATTCATCACGTTTTACGATACGGAGCCACCACCAAGCCCTAAACTCTCTCGGGAGGGCTGATCTGGAGTCCGTTCGGGGCTCCGGAGAGGGAATCCGTCGCCATCGTCATCATCAACCATCCTCCATCATCAACCATCCTCCATCACCAATTTCATGATGCTCACCGCCGTGCGTGAGTAATTCCATCGTAGGCTTGCTGGACGGTGATGGGTTGGATGAGATTTATCATGTAATCGAGTTACTTTTGTTAGGGTTTGATCCCTAGTATCCACTATGTTCTGAGATTGATGTTGCTATGACTTTGCTATGCTTAATGCTTGTCACTAGGGCCCGAGTGCCATGATTTAAGATCTGAACCTATTATGTTTTCATGAATATATATGTGTTCTTGATCCTATCTTGCAAGTCTATAGTCACCTACTATGCGTTATGATCCGGCAACCCCGAAGTGACAATAATCGGGATCACTCCCGGTGATGACTGTAGTTTGAGGAGTTCATGTATTCACTATGTGTTAATGCTTTGGTCCGGTACTCTATTAAAAGGGGACCTTAATATCCCTTAGTTTCCGCTAGGACCCCGCTGCCACGGGAGGGTAGGGCAAAAGATGTCATGCAAGTTCTTTTCCATAAGCACGTATGACTATATTCGGAATACATGCCTACATTACATTGATGAATTGGAGCTAGTTCTGTGTCACCCTATGTTATAACTGTTGCTTGAATGATCGCATCCGGCATAATTCTCCATCACCGATCCAATGCCTACGAGCTTTTCACATATTGTTCTTCACTTATTTACTTTTCCATAGCTACTATTACAATCACTACAAAACCCAAAAATATTACTTTGCTACCGTTACAGTTACTTCCATATTACTTTGCTACTAAATACTTTGTTGCAGATACTAAGTTATCCGGGTGTTGTTGAATTGACAACTCAACTGCTAATACTTGAGAATATTCTTTGGCTCCCCTTGTGTCGAATCAATAAATTTGGGTTGAATACTCTACCCTCGAAAACTGTTGCGATACCCTATACTTGTGGGTTATCAAGACCCTCCTTAATAAGAATTATGATGACGTGACTATCACTGTGATGGATTACACAACACCAAGAGCCTCAACTGTGCTAACCAAGCATAGCCCTAAGGAAGAATCTCCTTCCTTGGAAAAAGGCAAGGCCAAGCTGGACCTAGAGAGCTACTCCTCCTTCAGTGCAGGTGACGTATATGCGGGCTATTTGAATAGCCTCAACATATATACATAACCATGTAGCCCCCAAGGGCCGGCTTATCCTAACAAGGATGAACCGGGTCATGAAATTATTAACTGTGAACAAAACCATGTGTAGCCCTCCAAGGCCGGCTTATCCTGACAAGATGAGTTGGGTCTCAATGAGCATAATAAAATCAAACATGCAACCCCCAAGGGGCGGCTTAATCTGACAAGACAAGCAGGTTCTTCATTGACCTTAATAAAATTAAACATGTAGCCCCCAAGGGCCGGCTTAATTTGACAAGATAAGCCGGGTTGCAATCAGAAATTGAAACGACCTACATTATCCCCCAAGTGCCAAGTATATTGCTTGCAATGTGCTTGGGACTTCAATTAACTGCATCACAAAAAACTTGCTCCTTATGCTGTAACCATTGTCTCACTGTTATCTTTCAGGAAATGTTGAAGGAGGAGGAGTCACAGCTTGGCGACTTGAAGAAAAACACTGAGCTACAATAGGCTGAAACTTCCAAGGCCGAGTCAAAACTAAAGACTTGATTGGAAGAGTTTGAAAAGACCAAGGAAGGTTTTGGTGCTGAGAGAACCGCCTGGGAGGCTGACAAGACTGCACTGCTGAAGAAAGCCAAAGAGGCTGAAAATAAACTTAAGCCGGTAAGAGACGAGCTTGCCGGCTTAAAGCAACACATAATCCACATGACAACCGCCATCTTTTGTACGTTAAAAATTTACACTTCATCATATGGTTTAATACCTTTTTGACCTGCCTGGCAATTCATAATAGTTGATATTTAACCCTCCTAACGACTCTTATGCAAATGATTGAACATGCTCTAGAAGCGCCAACCTTGGTCAAAACATGCTGCTTAAGTTGAAGGCGGTATACTCTTTAACTGAACAATTATACAGTGGAACATTGCACAGTCTTGTGGCTTTAGGAGGAAACCGGAAGTCGCCAAGTCAAATCAAGACTGTTCTGGATCATCTGTCAACGTTCCTAGGCCAAATTGAAGAAATAAATTATCAACCGCCCGAGCCGGAGCCATCGTTGCTCTTGGCCGGGCTAAAGCATGGCAATCTGAGCTTGAACCGGAGGAAATAGCCACAGGGTGCCCAGAGTTCAAGGATGATAAATCAGTCTTTGAAGAAAAAGACTTCAACCAATGCGTCAGAGAGATGCATCTCGTGGCTTACAAGCTTGTTGAGGAGCTGAACTTCAACAATTATACGCCGGTTATGATGACAACAACAACAAATTCAAGTCGCCCGCCCATGACATCGTAGATCTTACTCCGCCTCGGCGTAAGCATATCTTCATCTCCGATGTTGATCATTCCATTATACTAAATGATGAAGCCACATTCAAAGCTTTAACCGGCATTGACTGGACAACAACTGATCTTCAGATGATCGACGAGGAAGAGCCGGCACAGGATGACCCACAAGCTTCAAGGCGTCAGGAAGACAACTGATCATAGCAATGATGAGCCAGGCGGCTCTCAGGCCGGGTTATGGGAGTGCAGCTCCAGAAACACTTGATTCAAAATTATTTTGGGCTTAATGTAAATCCTTGTAATAGGGTAGTGTAAAACAATGATCCGACATGTCATGCCTTCGTGCCTGTTGATCTTGACTTTTGATTTGCCAGTTTGACCCTTGCATAAGCCTTTACCGTGATTATGCTCTTCAACTGTGGTCTTGTACACTTTGCAGAAAACTCACCAACATATATGCTGGCGACTTAAAGTCAGAAACCAGGGCGGGTGACAACCCAAAGCCTTGTAGCCTCGTAACCACGACTATTCAAATCAAAAACATACTGGCGACTTGAAGTCCAAAGCCAGGGAGGGTGACAACCCAACAGTACTCAAACATGAGTAACGTAATCCAGAGGCTCACGGCCCGAGTAGTCAAAAATTGCACAAAAAGCAAAAACTTAAAAAATCCAAAAAAGAGAGAGATAAAAAATCCCAAATTTCTGTTAGGCTGCCTTTCAAGACACGGCCGAACAAGTTGGCACACAGGCCTTTTGCTTTCAAGGCCGCATAACTGTTGAGTTTATCCTAGCTCATTGTAAGCCGGCCCTCATGTGACACAAGCCGTTGTTTTAACCTTAACAAGTTTAGGGTCTTAAAAAAGTTTGACCGCTAAGGGTTCAGCGGGTCACCTGGTGGAGTAGCAAGTTGCAAACAGGCAGGATAACCCATAATTTGGCGTCTCATGCCTGGTCAAAAGGGTATGAAAGCTAAATCCGGTGGGTTGGAAGCCCCCAAGTGACCTTATGATCCATAAATAAAGACTCATATACACAGAAATGAAACGATAGAGGCCTCGAATTTTTCAGGGATGCCGGCTTTATTATATTTGATCATAAAAGATATATACACATCATCAAAAATATGTATAATGAGAAGAGCCGGTGGCTCAGGTGTAATAAGGCCGAAGATGAGCAATGTTCCAAGGCTTGTTGGTCCTGCTCAGAGGTGCGTGACTTCTTGTGCTCACGTATATCACTAAGATAATATGTGCCATTGTGGAGATTTTTGCTAACCACAAAGGGTCCTTCCCAAGGCGGGGATAGCTTATGCATGTCAGTTTGATCTTGAATCAGTCGGAGCACTAAGTTACCCTCTTGAAACGCCCGAGTTTTAACTCTGCGGCTATGATATCGACGCAGGTTTTATTGATAAATCGCCGACCGGGCCACTACATGGTCACATTCTTCATCCAAAACATCAAGCACATTCTGTTGTGTCGTCTCATTATTAGTTTCAACATAAGCCACCACCCTAGGCGAGTCATGATGGATATCACTTGGGAGAACCGCCTCTACACCATAGACCATGAAGAAACGCGTATAGTATGTTGACCTATTGGGGGTGGTATTAATACTCCAAACCACTGAAGGCAACTCCTCCACCCAACAACCCGGTGCTCGCTCCAAGGGAACCATAAGCCGGGGCTTAATACCTCTCAAGATTTCTTGATTGGCTCATTCAGCTTAACCATTAGACTGTGGATGAGCGACTGAAGAAACATCGAGCCGAATATGCTCTCTTTGACGAAATTCTTTCATGGCTCCTTTGGACAGATTAGTACCATTATCCGTGATGATACTATGAGGATAACCAAAGCGAAAAATCAGCTTTTTAACAAACTGAACTGCAGTCGCTGCATCACACTTGCTGACCGGCTCTACCTCAACCACTTGGTAAATTTGTCAACCGCCACCAAAAGATGGGTCTTCTTATCTTTGGACCTCTTGAACGGTCCAACCATGTCAAGCCCCCAAACCGCAAACGGCCAGGTTATAGGAATCATCCGCAACTCCTGAGCCGGCACATGAGCTCGCCTTGCAAATTTCTAACATCCATCACATTTGCTAACAATATCCTATGCATCAGCATGAGCCGTCAACCAGTAAAATCCGTGACAAAAAGCTTTAGCAACCAAAGATTTCGAGCTAGCATGATGACCACAATCACCTTCATGAACCTCTCTTAGGATCTCACGACCCTCCTTAGGAGAGACACATCGCAGGAACACACCTGTCACACTGCATCTGTGTAACTCGCCATTGATGATAGTCATAGATTTAGACCTCCTGGTTATCTGTCCTTCCAGAGTTTCATCCTCAGGTAACTCACCTCGGGTCATATAAGCCAAGTAGGGGAGTGTCCAATCAAGAATAGCATGGAGAGCCGCCACTAGTTGAGCCTCCAGGTCAGGGACCGCAAGGTCTTCTTCAGATGGTAATTTGACCGAAGGATTGTGTAACACATCAAGAAACACATTAGGGGGCACCGGCTTACGCTGAGACCCAAGCCGTCTTAAGGCATCAGCCGCCTCATTCTTTCTTCGATCAAGGTGATCCACCTCATAACCCTGGAAATGACCACAATGTTGTCAACCGCCCGGCGATAAGTCGCCATGAGCGGATCCTTGGAGTCCCACGTGCCTGAGACTTGTTGAGCCACAAGATCTGAGTCGCCCAGACACCTGTCCCGGCTTAAATTCATCTCCTTGGCTATACGAAGGCCATGGAGTAAAGCCTCATACTCATCTAGAGCCTCATACTCATCTGCATTGTTAGTACAAGGGAACATTAACCTTAAAACATTACAAAATTTGTCACCTCGTGGGGAAGTTAAAATAACTCCAGCCCCCGAGCCTTCCAATTGCCTGGACCCATCAAAGTGAATTGTCCAATAAGTGTTGTCAAGTTTCTCCTCAGGTGCCTGCAACTCTGTCCAGTCATTGATAAAATCCATCAAAGCTTGAGACTTAATAGTTGTCCTTGGCACATACTTCAAACCATGAGGTCCAAGTTCAATTTCCCACTTAACAACCCGGCCGGTGGCCTCCCTGTTCTGAATAATATCTCCTAAGGGAGTAGAACTGACCACAGTAATAGGATGACCAAGAAAATAATGATTTATTTTGCGACTTGCCATGAACACCCCATACACCAGCTTTTGCCAATGTGGATATCGTTGCTTGGACTCAATCAGCACTTCACTGACATAGTAAGCCGGCCGCTGAACCGGGTACTCCTTACCCGCCTCCTTGCACTCCACCACAACTGCCACACTGACAGCCTTGCTATTAGCCGCCACATATAGGAGCAAAGGCTCTTTCTCAATAGGAGCAGCCAGGACGGGCGACTCAGCTAACTCTTTTTTAGTGCCTCAAACGCCTTATCAGCAGCACCACTCCAAACAAAGTGATATGTCTTTTTCATCATCTGGTATAAGGGAATTGCCTTCTCTCCCAGTAGACTTATAAACTGGCTCAAAGCCGCAATACGAGGCACTCGACATCATTGACACACGTCGGTTTAGCCAGTGAAGTGATAGCCTTGATCTTCTCCGGGTTAGCTTCAATACCCCTCTCTGAGACCAGAAAACCCAATAGCTTGCCTGCAGGCACACCAAAAACACACTTGGTCGGGTTAAGCATCATTTTATAGACCCGGAGATTGTCAAAAGTCTCTTTTAGATCGTCCAGGAGAGTCTTCTTGTTTCTGGATTTAACCACAATATCATCCAAATAAGCATGCACATTGTGCCCAATCTGATTGTGAAAACAGTTCTAAACACAGCGTTGATAATTCGCCTGAGCACTCTTAAGACCAAAAGGCATAGAAACATAACAGAAAGCTCCAAAAGGGGTGATAAAAGACGTCTTCTCTTGGTCTTTAACTGCCATCTTGACCTGATGATATCAAGAGTAAGCATCCAGGAAACATAAACTCTCACAACCCATCATGGCACCAATAATTTGGTCAATGCGAGGGAGAGCAAACGTCTCCGCTGGGCAAGCCTTGTTAAGATCTGTGTAATCAACACACATACGCCATGTGTCGTTCTTCTTAAGAACCAGCACAGGGTTAGCCAACCACTCAGGGTGAAAAACTTCCACAATGAACCCAGCTGCTAAGAGCTGGGCAACCTCTTCTCCAATAGCTTTACGTGTCACTCTTCATTGAAGCGATGGAGGAACTTCTTGACCGGCTTAAACTTTGGATCTATGTTAAGAGTGTTCTCAGCGAATTCTCTCGGTACACCTGGCATGTCAGAAGGTTTCCATGCAAAGATGTCTCGATTCTCACAGATGAACTCGATGAGCGCGCTGTCCTATTTAGGGTCCATATTAGCCCCCACTGTGAACTGCTGAGATGAGTCGCCAGGGACAAAGTCAAGTTGTTTGGTGTCATCCACCGACTTAAATTTCAATAAGGGGTCTTGCTTAGTGGTGGGCTTTTTCAGAGGGGTCATATCAGCCGGGTCAACATTATCCTTATAGAATTTGAGCTCCTCTGTGGCACAAGCCAACTCAGCATAAGCAGCATCTTCTTCCTCACACTCTAAAGCGATTTTCCGATCACCACGGATTGTGACCGTACCCTTTCTCCCTGGCACCTTGAGCTGTAAATAAACATAACAAGGGCAAGCCATGAACTTGGCATAAGCCGGCCGTCCAAACAGGGCATGGTACAGGCTCTTGATCTAGACTACTTCAAACCATAGTGTTTCTGCTCTGAAATCATAGTCATCACCGAAAGCTACTTCCAGGGCAATTTTTCCAACAGGATAAGCCGACTTGCCAGTACCACATCATGGAAAACTGTGGAAAACGGCTTAAGATCCTTGTCAGTAAGATTCATCCGAGGGAAAGTGTCGTAATATAAGATGTTGATACTGCTGCCACCATCCATAAGCACTTTAGTGAACTTATAACCACCCACCTGAGGGGATACTACCAACGCTAGATGACCCGGATTCTCAACCCGAGGCGGGTGATCCTCCCGACTCCATTGGATTGGATACTCTGACCATCGCAAGTATTGGGGAACTGCCGGCTCAACAGTATAAACTGCACACTTATGGACCTTCTGATCTCTCTTGCAAAGGCTGGTAGTAAAAACATGATACTAACCTCCATTAAGCTGCAATGGGTTACTCTGATACCCTGATTGATTACCTTGTTGCTGATTACCCTGACCGGACTGTTGGTTATAACCGCCATGACTGCCCTGGCCCTGATAACCAGAATTTGAGCCGCCGCCGCCAAAACCGGGCCCTTGTGAGCCGGATTCTGACCCGCCAGGTGGGCCATTATTGTTACCATGATTCTGACTAAAGCTGGAATTCATGTAATCTCGCATGATAAACAATCCTTCCAAGCAGGAGTAGCTGGCTTATTAGGCAAACTGTGTTTTGGTCAAGGCTCATTCATCATTGCCTCAATATTAAAAAATATCCCTCCAAAGTACGACTTACCATTACCATTGCGGCGCTGGTTTTTAGACCCAGCGTTGGTATTAGTGATACGTCTCCAACGTATCTATAATTTTTGATTGCTCCATGCTATATTATCTACTGTTTTAGACAATATTGGGCTTTATTATCCACTTTTATATTATTTTTGGGACTAACCTATTAACTGGAGGCCCAGCCCAGAATTGTTGTTTTTTGCCTATTTCAGTGTTTTGAAGAAAAGGAATATCAAACGAAGTCGAAACGGAATGAAATCAACTGGAGAAGTTATTTTTGGAAGGAAAGCTATCGGAAAAGCTTGGAGTGCACGCCAGGGGAGTCCCGGGCTGCCCACGAGGGTGGGGGGCGCACCCACCCCCCTAGGGCGCGCCCCCTGCCTCGTGGACAACCCGGAGGTCCACCGACGTACTTCTTTCACCCATATATACCCACGTACCCTAAAAACTTCGAAGAGCAGAATAGATCTGGAGTTCCGCCGCCGCAAGCCTCTGTAGCCACCAAAAGTCAATCGGGACCCTGTTCTGGCACCCTGTCGGAGGGGGGAACCCTCACCGGTGGCCATCTTCATCATCCCGGCGCTCTCCAGGACGAGGAGGGAGTAGTTCACCCTCGGGGTTGAGGGTATGTACCAGTAGCTATGTGTTTGATCTCTCTCTCTCTCTCGTGTTCTTGATTTGGCACGATCATGATGTATCGCGAGCTTTGCTATTATAGTTGGATCTTATGTTGCTTCTCCCCCTCTACTCTCTTGTAATGGATTGAGTTTTCCCTTTGAAGTAATCTTATCGGATTGAGTCTTTAATTGTTTGAGAACACTTGATGTATGTCTTGCCGTGTGTATCTGTGGTGACAATGGGATATCACGTGATTCACTTGATGTATGTTTTGGTGATCAACTTGCGGGTTCCGCCCATGAACTTATGCATAGGGGTTGGCACACGTTTTCGTCTTGATTCTCCGGTAGAAACTTTAGGGCACTCTTTGAGGTTCTATGTGTTGGTTGAATAGATGAATCTGAGCCATTGCTACTCTTCTTGCCTTTATTGGATTTCTCCTCATCACACCCAAGGTCCTTGGTAGTGTCAAAGTCGGCATACTTAAAGAGAGCCTCCATTAACTCACCCATGTCATTGCAATAGTGCTTGAGCCGCCCAAGCTTCTGTTTAAGGGGGGTGAAGTGACAGTTCTTCTCCAAGACCAGAACCACTTGATTCGCCGCAATACTGTCCGATGAATGAATGATCCCCGAGACCTGCCAGACCCAATGGTGGTCCGACTCATCCTCATGCTATACACAGTTGTCAAGATCAATGATCGTCAACGGCTGCTTGCACGTACCTTTAAAGTTCTGAATGAACCGTGCTTTCAACTCTGCCCATGAGTTAATAGAGTTTGGAGGCAATCCTTTTAACCATGTATGGGCTGGCCCATCCAACATCATGGTAAAATATTTGGCACACACAGCATCATTGACATCCAACATCTCCATTGCTAACTCGTAACTCTCATTCCAAGCCTCAGGGGGAGTTCTGGGTATAGTTAGGCACCTTGCGAGGGCCCTTAAAATCTTTGGGCAGACGTTCATTACGCAGAGCCGGCACTAGACACGGTACCCCCACTGTCCTGGAAATTGCCCCGGCTCCCATTGAGTTTGAAGGGGTTGCCGGGGGCTACTGATAAGCCCCCAGTTGAGTCGGCGCAATCTGAGCCGACACTGCTACTTCCGCCTCTCGACGACCTCTGGCTTCGTCCACGATCGCCTGAGAATTATTTGATATGTTATTATCATGAGGCGGGTTATCAGTATGGGGTGGGTTATCCTGAAGCGGCCGACATCGTCATTCACTGCTGGAAACTGCGGGCGATTCAATACGCCAGTTGTAGCTTTCACTCTGACGAGGGGTGAGTGAACACAATCACGACTATATGAGTAAGCCGCCTGCTGCACAACAGCTGTCCGGAGGAACTCAACAGTGTTCTGAATCGGCGACTCTCCTTCGATCGGGATCCCCACTAGACTGGTTGCTGCTGCTAACATGTTGTCCATCGGGTTAGAATAATGACCCGACAGTGTTAAGAACTGCTGGGGAGGGGTCTGATCCCTACGGGGCAGGTCTGGCAGCTGAGTTTGAACCGCCCCCCGCCTCCTGGCACCTCCGCAGCCCGTGCTGTGCCATGCGGGTTACCCGTTCCTGCCCCAGCCGTGTTAAAAAGGTTTCGCCCCTCATACTGTAAAGGCAGGCAGGTTTGGTGTCTCCTCCGAAGAACTACATTGGAGGCATCTTGATCCAAACTTAAGCGAAAAGCTTCTGCCCTTATATGTTGTGACTCAGCATCCATCTGAGCCCTCTTCATCGCCATCCTGGCATTCTCTGCATTGAGCTCCTCCTGGGCTTTGGCTACCTCATCTCGCATCTTTGCAACCTCTGAGTTGTGTTGTACTTGATTTGTTGTAGTAACCTCAGTTGCCAACAGGGTTGTTAAGGTGCCTAAAAGCTCAGACAAAACCTGAGCCGGCGACCGACTTGACCCACCGGCACCAGCCGTCGCTGCAGCAGTTCAGCCAGATATCATAGCCGATGTTGTCGATGAGTTGAGACCTGGTGTAGTACTAGCCATGGAGACAGCAGCCCTACACGGTGGCTCATAGGGGTCCGGAATACTGTCACCATCGGAATAGCCCCAAGCCCGTCATCCTGAAGCTGGTAAATCGACTCTGTTTCCTCGATTGAAGACTCATCGCCTGAATAGACGGCCGTCTCTCCACAAGATGCAGAATCTTCCTCATGACCCGCCCCATGCACAAAACCGACGAAGGCATGCTTCCGTCCGGGTTGAGCCTGGGCGGGTTGCGCGCGCCGAGCCGACTCGACGATATCGGTGCAGATGTCCGACTCAGGCTCTGATCCGCCAACTTTGCCGATGAAGACGTGAATTCCACCGAAGGGGACCCAGTACCCGTACTCGATTGAGTCGGCCTTGGGGCCCCAGCCAGCGTCATCGATGTAAAGCTTGTCGTGGTGACTCTTAGTCATCCTGCCAACGGCGTATGCCTCGATCCCTGGGAAAGAGCCCTTCAAGAACTCGAAACCACTGTGCGCTGGCCCCATGGTGGGCGCCAACTGTCGTGGTTTTGTCGCGACAGATGCCCTAGTGAAAGGACTTAGGTGTGGAGCCATCACTTGATGTTAGCTTGAAGGGGTTGGACGGGATGAAGGACACAAGGTTTACCCAGGTTTGGCCCCTCACAGAGGAGGTAAAAGCCTACTCCTACTTTCGTTGATATTACTTGAGTATCGATTACAAGGGAGCGGACACGCTTGGCCTAGCTATCGATCAGTTGTTTCTTAGGTTAACTCGCCCCAGGGTTTCGCCTTTATATACACAGGTCGATGCCATGGGCTTACAAAAATGATAGAACTGTGCAAACTTCTAGTGAACCTATTGCAGAACCACCTGATAATCCAAATGATATTTCTATGTGTGATGCTGAAACACAATCTGGTAATGAACATGAACCTAGTGATAATGTTAATGATGATGTTCATGATGATGCTCAACCTAGCAATGATAATGATGTAGAAATTGAACCTGCTGTTGATCTTGATAACCCGCAATCAAAGAATCAACGTTATGATAAGAGAGACTTTGTTTCTAGGAAGCACAGTAAAGAAAGGGAACCATGGGTTTAGAAACCCATGCCTTTTCCTCCTAAACCATCCAAGAAAAAAGATGATGAGGATTTTGAGCGCTTTGCTGAAATGATTAGACCTATCTTTTTGCATATGCAATTAACTGATATGCTCAAAATGAATCCTTATGCTAAGTATATGAAAGATATTGTCACAAATAAAAGAAAGATTCCGGAAGCTGAAATTTCCACCATGCTTGCTAATTATACTTTTGAGGGTGGAATACCAAAGGAACTTGGAGATCCAGGAGTACCAACTATACCATGCTCCATTAAAAGAAACTATGTTAGAACTGCTTTATGTGATCTTGGAGCCGGTGTTAGTGTTATGCCTCTCTCTTTATATCGTAGACTTGATTTGAATAAGTTGACACCTGCTGAAATATCTTCGCAAATGGCTGATAAATCAACTACTATACATGTCTTTATTTGTGAGGATGTGCCTGTTGTGGTTGCAAACGTTACTATTTTAACGGACTTTGTTATTCTTGATATTCCCGAGGACGATAGTATGTCTATTATTCTTGGAAGACCCTTTTTAAATAATGCAGGGTCTGTTATTGATTGAAACAAAGGCAATGTTACTTTTCATGTTAATGGTAATGAGCATACGGTACACTTTCCGAGGAAACAACCTCAAGTCCACAGTATCAATTCCGTTGGGAAAATTCCATCGATTATTATTGGAGGTTTTGAATTTCCTCTTCCTACTGTCAAAAAGAGATATGATATTCTTATTATTGGGGATGTACATATCCCCTTTGAGGTAACATAGTGTTATTCAAAATTTCTCCGGTTTCATGCGATTCGGAATGAGTTTGTTAACAAGACCTGATCAACCTTGCTAGTGGATTCCTTTTGATGAGTATGAGATGGATGAAGTTAGAAAGCACAACCTTCTGCACCCTCTCTCTACTTTCTGTTATTTAGTTGAAATAAAGCAAAAATAGTATTTTCTGTCTGTTTTCTGAATTATCTGTGTAATATAAAAATACCCCGAAAATAAAAGTTCTCCAAATGCCCTGAAATTGAAATATGATTTTTTTTCTAGAATATTTGAGAATATTTGGCACTGAGAACATGGCAGGGGGAGCAAGCACCTGGGCACGAGGGTCCAGGGCGCGCCCACCCCCCTGGGCGCGCCCCCTGCCTTGTGGGCCCATGGTGGCTCCCCTCCACTTATTCCTGCACCCACACACTTCTTCTTCCGCAAAAAAATTCACCATCCAGCTCAAGCATGAGTTCTAGTTCATTTTGCTGCGATTTTCGATCTCCTTGCTCAAAGCACCTCTCACAAAACTGCTTTGGGGGATTGTTCCTTGCTATGTGACTCCTCCATTGGTCCAATTAGTTTTTGTTCTAGTGCTTTATTCATTGCAAATTTGTGCTGCCTAGGTGACCATGTTCTTGAGCTTGCATGTCAAATTTATATGGTTCCAAGTAGTTCTAATGCATGATATAGGCTCTAGGCACTTGTGGGAGTAGTTGCTACCAACTTTGTTGAGCTTGGTTCACTTTTATTTGAAGTTACTAAAAATTTCAGAAATTTTTTAGAGGAAGAAATATGTTTAGGAAAATGTACCAAGGTGGTCCTTCAAGGAAGCAAGGACCCAGGCTTGCAATGCGCGATGCTGATGATGAACCACCAAGGGACACTCCAATGTGGCCTTGTGAATGGCCTTCAGAGGACTTCATGGATCAATCAGGAATTAAGGAAGAATTTTAACGCATATTTGCATAACGCTGATCTTGTGAGCTTCGAGGCAGAAAAGTGCCGTGAGTACCACTATCTCACTAGTTCCTTTGTGAGGAGGTTTGAATTTTCATCTACACGCAATTCTCAAACTGTCCTGTTTAATCTTTATGAAAATTCATACACTATGGACTTAGAGGAACTTACCACTGCTTGCAAACTTCCACAATGGGGTAGTACTAGTGAACCTCGCAAATCTGAATTTAGAGATTTTCTTGCTAGTATAACTGTGGGGGAATCTAGAGACATAGCACAAGCTACCATAGGGAGCATTCATTTTCCTGCTATACATTATTTTGCTCTCTTCACAGGTAGGTGCATAAATGGTAAGGATGAAGCATGTCACATGTGTGTCCCTGACCTCAGTATTCTCAGGAGTGCTGTGTTAGGAGATAAACATTATAATTTGGGAGCCATTGTTGCACGTAGGTTGCATCATAATAGATTTAATGGAAATTTCTTTGGTGGAATTTATGCCACCCGTATAGCTAATTTTCTTCGTATAACTATACGTGAGAATGATATTGAGTTGCCTCCTGCTCATTTAGATTATGAGGCTATGGTGCGTCATCGTTTTGTTGAGAGGAACGATCAGTTCCTCCAGTACCGACTAATCTTTGACAGACGATGCACCTATCACGTCGCTCTCCCTGCTTCTACTTTCTTTGACTTTCAGGCAAAGGGGAGATATTACATAACCAGAGAGGAGGCGGAGGAGTATAAGAGGAGGGCTGAGATAGCTCGCCTCCAAGCTGTGGCCCATGATGCAATGACTGCTACATCTCAGTACGACCCCAACGACAACTATGGATATCCGCCAGGCCAGCCGTGGGCATAAACCAACTTAGGACAAAAGCCTAAGCTTGGGGGAGTACGTATTTCTCACCGACATTACATTTATGTTCACACACTCATTGCTAGTTGTCGGTGCTCATACTCTTTCATTGTACTATCCATGCTAGTTTATTTCCTTTTTATGCTTTCTTCTTGTGTGTTTGATAAACCTTAAGAAAACCAAAAAAATAGTAGTAGCTTTGGCTAGTTTACTTTTCTTGCTGTAGTAGTAATAATTAAAAGAAAACGCAAAAAGATTTCCCGTGCTTCTTTTTCTTGTTGGGAGCTTTCCCGTGTAAATAGTTTTATTTCTTTTCTTTTCTTTGGGGGTCGATAGGAGAAGACCATAATAAAATTGTTGAAGTGGCTCTTATATGCATTATTGTTGATTTAACCAATAGCCTTGTCTTCTCCTGTTTATTGAATGCTTGCAGATTCCAGCTTAGTCCAATGCACGTGCACTATTATTATTATTCACATCGTTCGGTCGTGCAAGTGAAAGGCAATTATGACGATATACGATGAATTGATTGAGATGAGAGAAGCTGGTATGAACTCGACCTCTCTTGTTTTTGTAAATATGATTAGTTCATCGTTCCTGATTCAGCCTATTATGAATAAACATGTTTGCAATGACAATTAGAGATTATAGTTACTTATGCCATGCTTAATTAGCTAGGAGCTTATAATGGTTTACCTTGCATGTCAACATGCTATTAAAATGGTTGCGATGTGGTTGATGGGGTGGTATCCTCCTTTTAATGATTTAAGTGACTTGACTTGGCACATGTTCACGCATGTAGTTGAAACAAAATCAACATAGCATTCACGATATTTATGTTCATGGTGGATTATATCCTACTCATGCTTGCACTCAATGTTCATTAATTTTAATGCATGTTCATGACTGTTGTTGCTCTCTAGTTGGTCGCTTCCCAGTCTTTTGCTAGCCTTCACTTGTACTAAGCAGGAATACTGCTTGTGCATCCAATCCCTTAAACCCCAAAGTTATTCCATATGAGTCCACTATACCTTCCTATATGCGGTATCTACCTGCCGTTCCAAGTAAATTTGTATGTGCCAAATTCTAAACCTTCAAATGAAATTATATTTTGTATGCTCGAATAGCTCATGTATCAACTAGGGCTGTCCGTATCTTCCATGTTAGGCAGGTTATTCTCAAGAGGAGTGGACTCCGCTCCTCACTCACGAGAAAATGGCTGGTCACCGGGATGCCCAGTCCCATGCTTTATGCAAATCAAATCAAAATAATTGCAAACAAAATCCCCCGGGATTGTTGTTAGTTGGAGGCACTCGTTGTTTCGAGCAAGCCATGGATTGATGCTTGTTGGTGGAGGGGGGGTATTAACTTTACCATTTTGTTTGGGAACCTCCTATAATGTGTGTAGCATGGAAGATATCGCCATCTCTCGGTTGTTATGTTGACAATGAAAGTATACCGCTCAAAATATTATTTATCTCTGCTTTAAAATCGAGCTCTGGCACCTCTACAAATCCCTACTTCCCTCTGCGAAGGGCCTATCTATTTACTTTTATGTTGAGTCATCACCCTCTTATTAAAAAGCACCAGCTGGAGAGCACCGCTGTCATTTGCAATCCATTACTATTAATTTATATTGGGTATGACTATGATTGGATCTCTTTTACCATGAATTACAATGTTTAGTCAGTCCTTGATCTTTAAAGGTGCTTTGCATTTATGTTTTGCGGTCTCAGAAAGGGCTAGCAAGATACCATCTTGTTATATCATATTATGATTGTTTTGAGAAGGTGTTGTCATCCGAGATTTATTATTATTGCTCGCTAGTTGATTATGCCATTGATATGAGTAAACATGAGACCTAAATGTTACTGTGAATATGGTTAGTTCATAATCTTTGCTGAAAACTTGAATGCTGGCTTTACATATTTACAACAACAAGAGAAAACAGAGTTTGTAAAAGTTTTTCTTTATCACTTTCAGTTTATCAACTGAATTGCTTGAGGACAAGCAAAGGTTTAAGCTTGGGGGAGTTGATACGTCTCCATCGTATCTACTTTTCCAAACACTTTTGCCCTTGTTTTGGACTCTAACTTGCATGATTTGAATGGAACTAACCCGGACTGACGCTGTTTTTAGCAGAATTGCCATGGTGTTATTTATGTGCAGAAACAAAAGTTCTCGGAATGACCTGAAACTTCACAGAGATTATTTTTGGAAAATATAAAAAATATTGGCGAAAGAATCAAGGCGAGGGACCCACACCCTTGCCACGAGGGTGGGGGCGCGCCTGCCCCCCCTGGGCGTGCCCCCCTGCCTCGTGCCCCCCTGGAGCTCCACCGACCTCAACTCCAACTCCATATATTCGTGTTCGGGGAGAAAAAAATCATAGAAAAAGATTCATCACGTTTTACGATACGGAGCCACCGCCAAGCCCTAAACTCTCTCGGGAGGGCTGATCTGGAGTCCGTTCGGGGCTCCGGAGAGGGAATCCGTCGCCATCGTCATCATCAACCATCCTCCATCATCAACCATCCTCCATCACCAATTTCATGATGCTCACCGCCGTGCGTGAGTAATTCCATCATAGGCTTGCTGGACGGTGATGGGTTGGATGAGATTTATCATGTAATCGAGTTACTTTTGTTAGGGTTTGATCCCTAGTATCCACTATGTTCTGAGATTGATGTTGCTATGACTTTGCCATGCTTAATGCTTGTCACTAGGGCCCGAGTGCCATGATTTAAGATCTGAACCTATTATGTTTTCATGAATATATATGTGTTCTTGATCCTATCTTGCAAGTCTATAGTCACCTACTATGCGTTATGATCCGGCAACCCCGAAGTGACAATAATCGGGATCACTCCCGGTGATGACTGTAGTTTGAGGAGTTCATGTATTCACTATGTGTTAATGCTTTGGTCCGGTACTCTATTAAAAGGGGGCCTTAATATCCCTTAGTTTCCGCTAGGACCCCGCTGCCACGGGAGGGTAGGGCAAAAGATGTCATGCAAGTTCTCTTCCATAAGCACGTATGACTATATTCGGAATACATGCCTACATTACATTGATGAATTAGAGCTAGTTCTGTGTCACCCTATGTTATAACTGTTGCATGAATGATCGCATCCGGCATAATTCTCCATCACCGATCCAATGCCTACGAGCTTTTCACATATTGTTCTTCACTTATTTACTTTTCCGTTGCTACTATTACAATCACTACAAAACCCAAAAATATTACTTTACTACCGTTACCATTACTTCCATATTACTTTGAATACTTTGTTGCAGATACTAAGTTATCCGGGAGTGGTTGAATTGACAACTCAACTGCTAATACTTGAGAATATTCTTTGGCTCCCCTTGTGTCGAATCAATAAATTTGGGTTGAATACTCTACCCTCGAAAACTGTTGCGATCCCCTATACTTGTGGGTTATCAAGACCCTCCTTAATAAGAATTATGATGACGTGACTATCATTGTGATGGATTACACAACACCAAGAGCCTCAACTGTGCTAACCAAGCATAGCCCTAAGGAAGAATCTCCTTCCTTGGAAAAAGGCAAGGCTAAGCTGGACCTAGAGAGCTCTCCTCCTTCAGTGCAGGCGACGTATATGCGGGCTATTTGAACAGCCTCAACATATATACATAACCATGTAGCCCCCAAGGGCCGGCTTATCCTAACAAGGATGAACCGGGTCATGAAATTATTAACTGTGAACAAAACCATGTGTAGCCCTCCAAGGCCGGCTTATCCTGACAAGATGAGTTGGGTCTCAATGAGCATAACAAAATCAAACATGCAACCCCCAAGGGCCGGCTTAATCTGACAAGACAAGCAGGTTCTTCATTGACCTTAATAAAATTAAACATGTAGCCCCCAAGGGCCGGCTTAATTTGACAAGATAAGCCGGGTTGCAATCAGAAATTGAAACGACCTACATTATCCCCCAAGTGCCAAGTATATTGCTTGCAATGTGCTTGGGACTTCAATTAACTGCATCACAAAAAACTTGCTCCTTATGCTGTAACCATTGTCTCACTGTTATCTTTCAGGAAATGTTGAAGGAGGAGGAGTCACAGCTTGGCGACTTGAAGAAAAACACTGAGCTACAATAGGCTGAAACTTCCAAGGCCGAGTCAAAACTAAAGACTTGATTGGAAGAGTTTGAAAAGACCAAGGAAGGTTTTGGTGTTGAGAGAACCGCCTGGGAGGCTGACAAGACTGCACTGCTGAAGAAAGCCGAAGAGGCTGAAAATAAACTTAAGCCGGTAAGAGACGAGCTTGCCGGCTTAAAGCAACACATAATCCACATGACAACCGCCATCTTCTGTACGTTAAAAATTTACACTTCATCATATGGTTTAATACCTTTTTGACCTACCTGGCAATTCATAATAGTTGATATTTAACCCTCCTAACGACTCTTATGCAAATGATTGAACAGGCTCTAGAAGCGCCAACCTTGGTCAAAACATGCTGCTTAAGTTGAAGGCGGTATACTCTTAAACTGAACAATTATACAGTGGAACATTGCACAGTCTTGTGGCTTTAGGAGGAAACCGGAAGTCGCCAAGTCAAATCAAGACTGTTCTGGATCATCTGTCAACGTTCCTAGGCCAAATTGAAGAAATAAATTATCAACCGCCCGAGCCGGAGCCATCGTTGCTCTTGGCCGGGCTAAAGCATGGCAATCTGAGCTTGAACCGGAGGAAATAGCCACAGGGTGCCCAGAGTTCAAGGATGATAAATCAGTCTTTGAAGAAAAAGACTTCAACCAATGCGTCAGAGAGATGCATCTCGTGGCTTACAAGCTTGTTGAGGAGCTGAACTTCAACAATTATACGCCGGTTATGATGACAACAACAACAAATTCAAGTCGCCCGCCCATGACATCGTAGATCTTACTCCGCCTCGGCGTAAGCATATCTTCATCTCCGATGTTGATCATTCCATTATACTAAATGATGAAGCCACATTCAAAGCTTTAACCGGCATTGACTGGACAACAACTGATCTTCAGATGATTGACGAGGAAGAGCCGGCACAGGATGACCCACAAGCTTCAAGGCGTCAGGAAGACAACTGATCATAGCAATGATGAGCCAGGCGGCTCTCAGGCCGGGTTATGGGAGTGCAGCTCCAAAAACACTTGATTCAAAATTATTTTGGGCTTAATGTAAATCCTTGTAATAGGGTAGTGTAAAACAATGATCCGACATGTCATGCCTTCGTGCCTGTTGATCTTGACTTTTGATTTGCCAGTTTGACCCTTGTATAAGCCTTTACCGTGATTATGCTCTTCAACTGTGGTCTTGTACACTTTGCAGAAAACTCACCAACATATATGCTGGCGACTTAAAGTCAGAAACCAGGGCGGGTGACAACCCAAAGCCTTGTAGCCTCGTAACCACGACTATTCAAATCAAAAACATACTGGCGACTTGAAGTCCAAAGCCAGGGCGGGTGACAACCCAACAGTACTCAAACATGAGTAACGTAATCCAGAGGCTCACGGCCCGAGTAGTCAAAATTTGCACAAAAAGAAAAAACTTAAAAAATCCCAAAAGGAGAGAGATAAAAAATCCCAAATTTCTGTTAGGCTGCCTTTCAAGACATGGCCGAACAAGTTGGCACACAGGCCTTTTGCTTTCAAGGCCGCATAACTGTTGAGTTTATCCTAGCTCATTGTAAGCCGGCCCTCATGTGACACAAGCCGTTGTTTTAACCTTAACAAGTTTAGGGTCTTAAAAAAGTTTGACCGCTAAGGGTTCAGTGGGTCACCTGGTGGAGTAGCAAGTTGCAAACAGGCAGGATAACCCATAATTTGGCGTCTCATGCCTGGTCAAAAGGGTATGAAAGCTAAATCCGGTGGGTTCGAAGCCCCCAAGTGACCTTATGATCCATAAATAGAGACTCATATACACAGAAATGAAACGACAGAGGCCTCGAATTTTTCAGGGATGCCGGCTTTATTATATTTGATCATAAAATATATATATACACATCATCAAAAATATGTATAATGAGAAGAGCCGGTGGCTCAGGTGTAATAAGGCCGAAGATGAGCAATGTTCCAAGGCTTGTTGGTCCTGCTCAGAGGTGCGTGACTTCTTGTGCTCACGTATATCAATAAGATAATATGTGCCATTGTGGAGATTTTTGCTAACCACAAAGGGTCCTTCCCAAGGCGGGGATAGCTTATGCATGTCAGTTTGATCTTGAATCAGCCGGAGCACTAAGTTACCCTCTTGAAACGCCCGAGTTTTAACTCTGCGGCTATGATATCGACGCAGGTCTTATTGATAAATCGCCGACTAGGCCACTACATGGTCACATTCTTCATCCAAAACATCAAGCGCATTCTGTCGTGTTGTCTCATTATTAGTTTCAACATAAGCCACCACCCTAGGCGAGTCATGATGGATATCACTTGGGAGAACCGCCTCTGCACCATAGACCATGAAGAAACGCGTATAGTATGTTGACCTGTTGGGGTGGTATTAATACTCCAAACCACTGAAGGCAACTCCTCCACCCAACAACCCGGTGTTCGCTCCAAGGGAACCATAAGCCGGGGCTTAATACCTCTCAAGATTTCCTGATTGGCTCGTTCAGCTTGACCATTAGACTGTGGATGAGAGACTAAAGAAACATCGAGACAAATATGCTCTCTTTGACGAAATTCTTTCATGGCTCCTTTGGACAGATTAGTACCATTATCCGTGATGATACTATGAGGATAACCAAAGCGAAAAATCAGCTTTTTAACAAACTGAACTGCAGTCGCTGCATCACACTTGCTGACCGGCTCTACCTCAACCACTTGGTAAATTTGTCAACCGCCACCAAAAGATGGGTCTTCTTATCTTTGGACCTCTTGAACGGTCCAACCATGTCAAGCCCCCAAACCGCAAACGGCCAGGTTATAGGAATCATCCGCAACTCCTGAGCCAGCACATGAGCTCGCCTTGCAAATTTCTAACATCCATCACATTTGCTAACAATATCCTCTGCATCAGCATGAGCCGTCAACCAGTAAAATCCGTGACAAAAAGCTTTAGCAACCAAAGATTTAGAGCTAGCATGATGACCACAATCACCTTCATGAACCTCTCTTAGGATCTCACGACCCTCCTTAGGAGAGACACATCGCTGGAACACACCTGTCACACTGCATCTGTGTAACTCGCCATTGATGATAGTCATAGATTTAGACCTCCTGGTTATCTGTCCTGCCAGAGTTTCATCCGCAGGTAACTCACCTCGGGTCATATAAGCCAAGTAGGGGAGTGTCCAATCAGGAATAGCATGGAGAGCCGCCACTAGTTGAGCCTCCAGGTTAGGGACCGCAAGGTCTTCTTCAGATGGTAATTTGACCGAAGGATTGTGTAACACATCAAGAAACACATTAGGGGGCACCGGCTTACGCTGAGACCCAAGCCGTCTTAAGGCATCAGTCGCCTCATTCTTTCTTGGATCAAGGTGATCCACCTGATAACCCTGGAAATGACCACAATGTTGTCAACCGCCCGGCGATAAGTCGCCATGAGCGGATCCTTGGAGTCCCACGTGCCTGAGACTTGTTGAGCCACAAGATCTGAGTCGCCCAGACACCTGTCCCGGCTTAAATTCATCTCCTTGGCTATACGAAGGCCATGGAGTAAAGCCTCATACTCATCTATAGCCTCATACTCATCTGCATTGTTAGTACAAGGGAACATTAACCTTAAAACATTACAAAATTTGTCACCTCGTGGGGAAGTTAAAATAACTCCAGCCCCCGAGCCTTCCAATTGCCTGGACCCATCAAAGTGAATTGTCCAATAAGTGTTGTCAAGTTTCTCCTCAGGTGCCTGCAACTCTGTCCAGTCATTGATAAAATCCATCAAAGCTTGAGACTTAATAGTTGTCCTTGGCACATACTTCAAACCATGAGGTCCAAGTTCAATTTCCCACTTAACAACCCGGCCGGTGGCCTCCCTGTTCTGAATAATATCTCCTAAGGGAGTAGAACTGACCATAGTAATAGGATGACCAAGAAAATAATGATTTATTTTGCGACTTGCCATGAACACCCCATACACCAGCTTTTGCCAATGTGGATATCGTTGCTTGGACTCAATCAGCACTTCACTGACATAGTAAGCCGGCCGCTGAACCGGGTACTCCTTACCCGCCTCCTTGCACTCCACCACAACTGCCACACTAACAGCCTTGCTATTAGCCGCCACATATAGGAGCAAAGGCTCTTTCTCAATAGGAGCAGCCAGGACGGGCGACTCAGCTAACTCTTTTTTAGTGCCTCAAACGCCTTATCAGCAGCACCACTCCAAACAAAGTGATATGTCTTTTTCATCATCTGGTATAAGGGAATTGCCTTCTCTCCCAGTAGACTTATAAACTGGCTCAAAGCCGCAATACGAGGCACTCGACATCATTGACACACGTCGGTTTAGCCAGTGAAGTGATAGCCTTGATCTTCTCCGGGTTAGCTTCAATACCCCTCTCTGAGACCAGAAAACCCAATAGCTTGCCTGCAGGCACACCAAAAACACACTTGGTTGGGTTAAGCATCATTTTATAGACTCGGAGATTGTCAAAAGTCTCTTTTAGATCGTCCAGGAGAGTCTTCTTGTTTCTGGATTTAACCACAATATCATCCAAATAAGCATGCACATTGTGCCCAATCTGATTGTGAAAACAGTTCTAAACACAGCGTTGATAATTCGCCTGAGCACTCTTAAGACCAAAAGGCATAGAAACATAACAGAAAGCTCCAAAAGGGGTGATAAAAGACGTCTTCTATTGGTCTTTAACTGCCATCTTGACCTGATGATATCAAGAGTAAGCATCCAGGAAACATAAACTCTCACAACCCATCATGGGACCAATAATTTGGTCAATGCGAGGGAGAGCAAACGTCTCGGCTGGGCAAGCCTTGTTAAGATCTGTGTAATCAACACACATATGCCATGTGTCGTTCTTCTTAAGAACCAGCACAGGGTTAGCCAACCACTCAGGGTGAAAAACTTCCACAATGAACCCAGCTGCTAAGAGCTGGGCAACCTCTTCTCCAATAGCTTTACGTGTCGCTCTTCATTGAAGCGATGGAGGAACTTCTTGACCGGCTTAAACTTTGGATCTATGTTAAGAGTGTTCTCAGCGAATTCTCTCGGTACACCTGGCATGTCAGAAGGTTTCCATGCAAAGATGTCTCGATTCTCACAGATGAACTCGATGAGCGCGCTGTCCTATTTAGGGTCCATATTAGCCCCCACTGTGAACTGCTGAGATGAGTCGCCAGGGACAAAGTCAAGTTGTTTGGTGTCATCCACCGACTTAAATTTCAATAAGGGGTCTTGCTTAGTGGTGGGCTTTTTCAGAGGGGTCATATCAGCCGGGTCAACATTATCCTTATAGAATTTGAGCTCCTCTGTGGCACAGGCCAACTCAGCATAAGCAGCATCTTCTTCCTCACACTCTAAAGCGATTTTTCGATCACCACGGATTGTGACCGTACCCTTTCTCCCTGGCACCTTGAGCTGTAAATAAACATAACAAGGGCAAGCCATGAACTTGGCATAAGCCGGCCGTCCAAACAGGGCATGGTATAGGCTCTTGATCTAGACTACTTCAAACCATAGTGTTTCTGCTCTGAAATCATAGTCATCACCGAAAGCTACTTCCAGGGCAATTTTTCCAACAGGATAAGCCGACTTGCCAGTACCACATCATGGAAAACTGTGGAAAACGGCTTAAGATCCTTGTCAGTAAGATTCATCCGACGGAAAGTGTCGTAATATAAGATGTTGATACTGCTGCCACCATCCATAAGCACTTTAGTGAACTTATAACCACCCACCTGAGGTGATACTACCAACGCTAGATGACCCGGATTCTCAACCCGAGGCGGGTGATCCTCCCGACTCCATTGGATTGGATACTCTGACCATCGCAAGTATTGGGGAACTGCCGGCTCAACAGTATAAACTCCACACTTATGGACCTTCTGATCTCTCTTGCAAAGGCTGGTAGTAAAAACATGATACTAACCTCCATTAAGCTGCATTGAGTTACTCTGATACCCTGATTGATTACCTTGTTGCTGATTACCCTGACCGGACTGTTGGTTATAACCGCCATGACTGCTCTGGCCCTGATAACCAGAACTTGAGCCGCCGCCAAAACCGGGCCCTTGTGAGCCGAATTCTGACCCGCCAGGTGGGCCATTATTGTTACCATGATTCTGACTAAAGCTGGAATTCATGTACTCTCACATGATAAACAATCCTTCCAAGCAGGAGTAGCTGGCTTATTAGGTAAACTGTGTTTTGGGCAAGGCTCATTCATCATTGCCTCAATATTAAAAATTATCCCTCCAAAGTACGACTTACCATTACCATTGCCGCTGGTTTTTAGACCCAGCATTGGTATTAGTGATACGTCTCCAACGTATCTATAATTTTTGATTGCTCCATGCTATATTATCTACTGTTTTAGACAATATTGGGCTTTATTATCCACTTTTATATTATTTTTGGGACTAACCTATTAACCGGAGGCCCAGCCCAGAATTGCTGTTTTTTGCCTATTTCAGTGTTTTGAAGAAAAGGAATATCAAACGAAGTCGAAACGGAATGAAATCAACTGGAGAAGTTATTTTTGGAAGGAAAGCTACCGGAAAAGCTTGGAGTGCATGCCAGGGGAGTCCCGGGCTGCCCACGAGGGTGGGGGGCGCACCCACCCCCCTAGGGAGCGCCCCCTGCCTCGTGGACAACCCGGAGGTCCACCGACGTACTTCTTTCACCCATATATACCCACGTACCCTAAAAACTTCAAAGAGCAGAATAGATCTGGAGTTCCGCCACCGCAAGCCTCTGTAGCCACCAAAATTCAATCGGGACCCTGTTTGGCAACTTGTTTAACTTATGTCTGTACTCAGATATTGTTGCTTCCGCTGACTCGTCTCTTATCGAGCACTTGTATTCGAGCCCTCGAGGCCCCTGGCTTGTATTATGATGCTTGTATGACTTATTTTATTTTTAGAGTTGTGTTGTGATATCTTCCTGTGAGTCCCTTTCTTGATCGTACACGTTTGTGTGTATGATTAGTGTACGATTAAATCGGGGGCGTCACATAAATTGTAGTTGTAAAAACATGTTCCTCATGCAGAACAGATCCATTTATTTGCTTATATAATTGAGAAACATGTTACGTGTCTCCTTGTTTCTCTTTCAGAGTCGTATCTCTTATGCCAGGCAGAACTTTAGGAAAGATAGTGAGCCAAACCATCTTGAGGATAGCGAGATGACCCCAAGGTCCTGTCTTGATGAAGACAGTGAGTTGAAGCTACTCACCAGCAGGTGTGAGACAACCTCTGTGCAGTCGCTGCCTCAATCAGTTCGACTTCTTCAGTCTCAACTTAAAGCGGAAAGGCTTGCTTCAGCTCAGCTCCGACTTGAAGTCAAAGATGTAATGAAGATGTCAGGGGACTGCCTTGCGCACTATGGTGCCATACAGCTAGGGATGTGTTGGGGAATGTTGCAGAAAACAAAAAATTTCCTACGGTTTCACCAAGATCCATCTAGGAGTTCATCTAGCAACGAGTGATCGGATTGCATCTACATACCTTTGTAGATCACGCGCGGAAGCGTTCAAAGAACGGGGATGAGGAAGGCGTACTCGACGTGATCCAAATCACCGGAGATCCTAGCGCCGAACGGACGGCACCTCCGTGTTCAACACACATACAGTCAGCGTGACGTCTCCTCCTTCTTGATCCAGCAAGGGGGAAGGAGAAGTTGAGGAAGATGGCTCCAGCAGCAGCATGACGGCGTGGTGGTGGTGGAGCTGCAGTACTCCGTCAGGGCTTCGCCAAGCTCTATGGAGGAGGAGGATGTGTTGGAGAGGGAGAGGGAGGCACCAAAGGCAAAAGTAAGAGGTCCTTCATCCCCCCCACTATATATAGGGGGGCCTAGGGGGCGCCGGCCCTAGGAGATGCAATCTCCTAGGGGGGCGGCGGCCAAGGGGTGGGGGGCTTGCCCCCCAAGCAAGAGGGCGCCCCCCTTTAGGGTTTCCCCACCCTATGCGCATGGGCCCTAGGGGAAGTGGTGCCCCAGCCCACTTTGGGCCGGATCCCTTCCCACTTCAGCCCATGGGGCCCTCCGGGATAGGTGGCCCCACCCGGTGGACCCCCGGGACCCTTCCGGTGGTCCCGGTACAATACCGGTGACCCCGAAACTTGTCCCGACGGCCGAAATAGCACTTCCTATATATAATTCTTTACCTCCGTACCATTCCGGAACTCCTCGTGACGTCCGGGATCTCATCTAGGACTCCGAACAACATTCAGGTTACTGCATATACATATCCCTACAACCCTAGCGTCACCGAACCTTAAGTGTGTAGACCCTACGGGTTCGGGAGACATGCAGACATGACCGAGATCGCTCCCCGGTCAATAACCAACAGCGGGATCTGGATACCCATGTTGGCTCCCACATGCTCCTCGATAATCTCATCGGATGAACCACGATGTCGAGGATTCAAGCAACCCCGTATACAATTCCCTTCGTCAATCGGTATGTTACTTGCCCGAGATTCGATCGTCGATATCCCAATACCTCGTTCAATCTCATTACCGGCAAGTCACTTTACTCGTACCGTAATGCATGATCCCGTGACCAGACACTTGGTCACTTTGAGCTCATTATGATGATGCATTACCGAGTGGGCCCAGTGATACCTCTCCGTCATACGGAGTGACAAATCCCAGTCTTGATCCATGTCAACTCAACAGACACTTTCGGAGATACCCGTAGTATACCTTTATAGTCACCCAGTTACGTTGTAACGTTTGGTACACCCAAAGCACTCCTACGGTATCCGGGAGTTACACGATCTCATGGTCTAAGGAAAAGATACTTGACATTGGAAAACTCTAGCAAACGAACTATACGATCTTGTGCTATGTTTAGGATTGGGTCTTGTCCATCACATCATTCTCCTAATGATGTGATATCATTATCAATGACATCCAATGCCCAGAGTCAGGAAATCATGACTATCTATTGATCAACGAGCTAGTCAACTAGAGGCTTACTAGGGACATGTTGGTGTCTATTATTCACGCATGTATTACGATTTCCGGATAACACAATTATAGCATGAATAAAGACAATTATCATGAACAAGGAAATATAATAATAATGCTTTCATTATTGCCTCTAGGGCATATTTCCAACAGTCTCCCACTTGCACTAGAGTCAATAATCTAGTTACATTGTGATGAATCGAACACCCATGGAATTCTGGTGTTGATCATGTTTTGCTCTAGGGAGAGGTTTAGTCAATGGATCTGCTACATTCAGGTCCGTATGTACTTTACAAATATCTATGTCTCCATCTTGAACATTTTCACGAATGGAGTTGAAGCGGCGCTTGATGTGCCTGGTCTTCTTGTGAAACCTGGGCTCCTTGGCAAGTGCAATAGCTCCAGTGTTGTCACAGAAGAGCCTGATCGGCCCCGACGCATTGGGTATGACTCCTAGGTCGGTGATGAACTCCTTCACCCAAATTGCTTCATGCGCTGCCTCCGAGGCTGCCATGTACTCCGCTTCACATGTAGATCCCGCCACGACGCTCTGCTCGCAACTGCACCAGCTTACTGCCCCACCATTCAAAATATACACGTATCCGGTTTGTGACTTAGAGTCATCCAGATCTGTGTCGAAGCTAGCGTCGACGTAACCTTTTATGACGAGCTCTTCATCACCTCCATAAACGAGAAACATTTCCTTAGTCCTTTTCAGGTACTTCAGGATATTCTTGACCGCTGTCCAGTGTTCCTTGCCGGGATTACTTTGGTACCTACCTACCAAACTTACGGCAAGGTTTACATCAGGTCTGGTACACAGCATGGCATACATAATAGAACCTATGGCTAAGGCATAGGGGATGACACTCATCTCTTCTATATCTTCTGCCGTGGTCGGACATTGAGCTGAGCTCAATTTCACACCTTGCAACACAGGCAAGAACCCCTTCTTAGACTGGTCCATATTGAACTTCTTCAATATCTTATCAAGGTATGTGCTTTGTGAAAGACCTATGAGGCGTCTTGATCTATCTCTATAGATCTTGATGCCTAATATATAAGCAGCTTCTCCAAGGTCCTTCATTGAAAAACTCTTATTCAAGTAGGCCTTAATGCTGTCCAAAAGTTCTATATCATTTCCCATCAAAAGTATGTCATCTACATATAATATGAGAAATGCTACAGAGCTCCCACTCACTTTCTTGTAAACACAGGCTTCTCCATAATTCTGCGTAAACCCAAACGCTTTGATCATCTCATCAAAGAGAATGTTCCAACTCCGAGATGCTTGCACCAGCCCATAAATCGAGCGTTGGAGCTTGCACACCTTGTCAGCATTCTTAGGATCGACAAAACCTTCCGGCTGCATCATATACAATTCTTCCTTAAGGAAACCATTAAGGAATGCCGTTTTGACATCCATTTGCCATATCTCATAATCATAGAATGCGGCAATTGCTAACATGATTCGGACGGACTTTAGCTTTGCTACCGGTGAGAAAGTCTCATCGTAGTCAACCCCTTGAACTTGTTGATAACCCTTAGCGACAAGCCGAGCTTTATAGATGGTCACATTATCATCCGCGTCTGTCTTCTTCTTAAAGATCCATTTATTTTCTATGGCTCGCCTCTCAACAGGCAAGTCAGTCAAAGTCCATACTTCGTTATCATACATGGATCCTATCTCGGATTTCATGGCTTCTAGCCATTTGTCGGAATCCGGGCCCGCCATCGCTTCTTCATAGTTCGAAGGTTCGCCGTTGTCTAACAACATGATTTCCAAGACAGGGTTGCCGTACCAATCTGGTGCGGAACGTGTCCTTGTGGACCTTCGAATTTCAGTAGGAGCTTGATCAGAAGTATCTTGATCAGCATCATTAACTTCCTCTCTAGTCGGTGCAGGCACCTCAGGAACATTTTCTTGAGTTGCGCCATTTTCCGGTTCAAGAGGTAATACTTCATCAAGTTCTACTTTCCTCCCACTTACTTCTTTCGAGAGAAACTCTTTCTCTAGAAAGGATCCATTCTTGGCAACAAAGATCTTGCCTTCGGATCTGAGGTAGAAGGTATACCCAATAGTTTCTTTAGGGTATCCTATGAAGACGCATTTTTCTGACTTGGGTTCGAGCTTTTCAGGTTGAAGTTTCTTGACATAAGCATCGCATCCCCAAACTTTTAGAAACGACAGCTTAAGTTTCTTCCCAAACCATAATTCATACGGTGTCGTCTCAACGGATTTTGACGGAGCCCTATTTAAAGTGAATGTGGCAGTCTCTAAAGCATAGCCCCAAAAAGATAGCGGTAAATCGGTAAGAGACATCATAGATCGCACCATATCTAATAGAGTGCGATTACGACGTTCGGACACACCATTACGCTGAGGTGTTCCAGGCGGCATGAGTTGTGAAACTATTCCACATTTTCTTAAGTGTGTGCCAAACTCGTGACTCAAGTATTCTCCTCCACGATCTGATCGCAGGAACTTGATTTTCCTGTCACGTTGATTCTCAACCTCACTCTGAAATTCCTTGAACTTTTCAAAGGTCTCGGACTTGTGTTCATTAAGTAGACATACCCATATCAACTCAAGTCATCAGTGAGGGTGAGAACATAACGATAGCCACCGCGAGCCTCAACACTCATTGGACCGCACACATCAATATGTATGATTTCCAATAAGTTGGTTGCTCGCTCCATTGTTCCTGAGAACGGAGTCTTGGTCATTTTACCCATGAGGCATGGTTCGCACGTGTCAAATGATTCATAATCAAGAGACTCTAAAAGTCCATCAGCATGGAGCTTCTTCATGCGTTTGACACCTATGTGACCAAGGCGGCAGTGCCACAAGTATGTGGGACTATCATTATCAATCTTACATCTTTTGGTACTCACACTATGAACATGTGTAGCATTACGCTCAAGATTCATTAAGAATAAACCATTCACCATCGGAGCATGACCATAAAACATATCTCTCATATAAATAGAACAACCATTATTCTCGGATTTAAATGAGTAGCCATCTCGAATTAAACGAGATCCTGATACAATGTTCATGCTCAAAGTTGGCACTAAATAACAATTATTAAGGTTTAAAACTAATCCCGAAGGCAAATGTAGAGGTAGCATGCCGACGGCGATCACATTGACCTTGGAACCATTCCCGACGCGCATCATCACCTTGTCCTTCGCCAGTCTCCGCTTATTCCGCAGCTCCTGTTTTGAGTTACAAATGTGAGGAACCGCACCAGTATCAAATACCCAGGAGCTACTATGAGTACTGGTAAGGTACACATCAATTACATGTATATCACATATACCTTTCGCGATGCCGGCCTTCTTGTCCGCTAAGTATTTGGGGCAGTTCCGCTTCCAGTGACCACTTCCCTTGCAATAAAAGCACTCAGTCTCGGGCTTGGGTCCATTCTTTGGCTTCTTCCCAGCAGCTTGCTTGCCGGGCGCGGCAACTCCCTTGACGTCCTTCTTGAAGGCTTTCTTACCCTTGCCCTTCTTGAACTTAGTGGTTTTATTCACCATCAACACTTGATGTTCCTTTTTGACTTCTACCTCTGCTGATTTCAGCATTGCAAGTACTTCAGGAATGGTCTTTTCCATCCCCTGCATATTGAAGTTCATCACAAAGCTCTTGTAGCTCGGTGGAAGCGACTGAAGGATTCTGTCAATGACCGCGTCATCCGGGAGATTAACTCCCAGCTGAGTCAAGCGGTTATGCAACCCAGACATAGTGAGTATGTGCTCACTGACAGAATTGTTTTCCTCCATCTTACAGCTGAAGAACTTGTCGGAGACTTGATATCTCTCGACCCGGGCATGAGCTTGGAAAACCATTTTCAGCTCTTCGAACATCTCATATGCTCCGTGTCTCTCAAAATGCTTTTGGAGCCCCGGCTCTAAGCTGTAAAGCATGCCGCACTAAACGAGGGAGTAGTCATCGGTACGTGCCTGCCAAGCGTTCATAACGTCTTGTTCTGCAGGGAGAACAGGTGCGTCACCTAGCAGTGCTTGTAGGACATAATCTTTCTTGGCAGCTATGAGGATGATCCTCAGGTTCCGGACCCAGTCCGTGTAGTTGCTGCCATCGTCTTTCAGCTTGGTTTTCTCTAGGAACGCGTTGAAGTTGAGGACTACCTTGGCCATTTGATCTACAAGACATATTGTAAAAAATTTAGACTAAGTTCATGATAATTAAGTTCATCTAATCAAATTATTCAATGAACTCCCACTTAGATAGACATCCCTCCAGTAATCTAATTATAACATGATCCGAGTTAACTAGGCCGTGTCCGATCATCACGTGAGACGGACTAGTCAACATCGGTGAACATCTTCATGTTGATCGTATGTTCTATACGACTCATGCTCGACCTTTCGGTCTTCTGTGTTCCGAGGCCATGTCTGTACATGCTAGGCTCGTCAAGTCAACCTAAGTGTTTGCATGTGTAAATCTGTCTTACACCCGTTGTATGTGAACGTTGGAATCTAACACCCGATCATCACGTGGTGCTTCGAAACAATGAACTGTCGCAACGGTGCACAGTTAGGGGGAACACTTTCTTGAAATTATTATGAGGGGTCATCTTATTTACTACCGTCGTTCTAAGTAAACAAGATGCAGAAACATGATAAACATCACATGCAATCAAATAATAATAGTGACATGATATGGCCAATATCACATAGCTCCTTTGATCTCCATCTTGGGGCTACATGATCATCTTGTCACCGGCATGACACCATGATCTCCATCATCATGATCTCCATCATCGTGTCTCCATGAAGTTGCTCGCCAACTATTACTTCTACTACTACGGCTAACGCGTTTAGCAATAAAGTAAAGTAATTTACATGGCGTTTCTTAATGACACGCAGGTCATACAAAAAATAAAGACAACTCCTATGGCTCCTGCCGGTTGTCATACTCATCGACATGCAAGTCGTGATTCCTATCACAATAGCATGAACATCTCATACATCACATATATATCATTCATCATTCATCACAACTTTGGCCATATCACATCGCAGAACACTTGCTGCAAAAACAAGTTAGACGTCCTCTAATTGTTGTTGCAAGTTTTACGTGGCTGCAATAGGGTTCTAGCAAGAACGTTTTCTTACCTATGTTAAAGCCACAACGTGATTTGTCAATTTCTATTTACCCTTCATAAGGACCCTTTTCATCGAATCCGCTCCAACTAAAGTGGGAGAGACGGACACCCGCCAGCCACCTTATGCAACTTGTGCATGTTAGTCGGTGGAACCGGTCTCACGTAAGCATACGTGTAAGGTTGGTCCGGGCCGCTTCATCCCACAATACCGCTGAAGCAAGATAAGACTAGTAGCGGCAAGAAAGTTGACAACATCTACGCCCATAACAAATTGTGTTCTACTCGTGCAAAAGAACTACGCATAGACCTGGCTCTGATCCCACTATTGGGGAACGTTGCAGACAACAAAAAATTTCCTACGGTTTCACCAAGATCCATCTAGGAGTTCATCTAGCAACGAGTGATCGGATTGAATCTACATACCTTTGTAAATCACGCGCGGAAGCGTTCAAAGAACGGGGATGAGGAAGGCGTACTCGACGTGATCCAAATCACCGGAGATCCTAGCGCCGAACGGACGGCACCTCCATGTTCAACACACGTACAGTCAGCGTGACGTCTCCTCCTTCTTGATCCAGCAAGGGAGAAGGAGAAGTTGAGGAAGATGGCTCCAGCAGCAGCACGACGGCATGGTGGTGGTGGAGCTGCAGTACTCCGTCAGGGCTTCGCCAAGCTCTATGGAGGAGGAGGATGTGTTGGAGAGGGAGAGGGAGGCACCAAAGGCAAAAGTAAGAGGTCCTTCATCCCCCCCACTATATATAGGGGGGCCTAGGGGGGCGCCGGCCCTAGGAGATGCAATCTCCTAGGGGGGCGGCGGCCAAGGGGTGGGGGGCTTGCCCCCCCAAGCAAGGGGGCGCCCCCCCTTTAGGGTTTCCCCACCCTAGGCGCATGGGCCCTAGGGGAAGTGGCGCCCCAGCCCACTTTGGGCTGGATCCCTTCCCACTTCAGCCCATGGGGCCCTTCGGGATAGGTGGCCCCACCCGGTGGACCCTCGGGACCCTTCCGGTGGTCCCGGTACAATACCGGTGACCCCGAAACTTGTCCCGACGGCCGAAATAGCACTTCCTATATATAATTCTTTACCTCCGAACCATTCCGGAACTCCTCGTGACGTCCGGGATCTCATCTGGGACTCCGAACAACATTTGGGTTACTGCATATACATATCCCTACAACCCTAGCGTCACCGAACCTTAAGTGTGTAGACCCTATGGGTTCGGGAGACATGCAGACATGACCGAGATCGCTCTCCGGTCAATAACCAACAGCGGGATCTAGATACCCATGTTGGCTCCCACATGCTCCTCGATGATCTCATCCGATGAACCACGATGTCGAGGATTCAAGCAACCCCGTATACAATTCCCTTCGTCAATCGGTATGTTACTTGCCCGAGATTCGATCGTCGGTATCCCAATACCTCGTTCAATCTCGTTACCGGCAAGTCACTTTACTCGTACCGTAATGCATGATCCCGTGACCAGACACTTGGTCACTTTGAGCTCATTATGATGATGCATTACCGAGTGGGCCCAGTGATACCTCTCCGTCATACGGAGTGACAAATCCCAGTCTTGATCCGTGTCAACTCAACAGACACTTTCGGAGATACCCATAGTATACCTTTATAGTCACCCAGTTACGTTGTTACGTTTGGTACACCCAAAGCACTCCTACGGTATCTGGGAGTTACACGATCTCATGGTCTAAGGAAAAGATACTTGACATTGGAAAACTCTAGCAAACGAACTATACGATCTTGTGCTATGTTTAGGATTGGGTCTTGTCCATCACATCATTCTTCTAATGATGTGATCTCGTTATCAATGACATCCAATGCCCATAGTCAGGAAATCATGACTATCTATTGATCAACGAGCTAGTCAACTAGAGGCTTACTAGGGACATGTTGGTGTCTATTATTCACACATGTATTACGATTTCCGGATAACACAATTATAGCATGAATAAAGACAATTATCATGAACAAGGAAATATAATAATAATTCTTTTATTATTGCCTCTAGGGCATATTTCCAACAGGATGAAGCATCTATCATTGACACAACTAAGGTCTCATCAGCTTGTTCGGCTGCTTGCGGGGCCCGAGCTTGCCAGGTCTAGTGCCTTCTGAAGTGCTCTCAGTTTTGTATATTCTTTTGTCGGCGCGTTTATATGCACTGGTGGCGACCTTTGATGCCCAGTGTATGTAATCCGCGGTCATGTTGCGCTTTATTATCACCGGTAGCGAACTTTGATTCCCAGTGGATGTAATATGTCGTAATTTCTTTGTTGTATAGTCTAGGTTTATTCTTTGGTCGGTATGCTGTAATTTAGGCCGGAAGGTTCAGTGGATCTCAGTGTTGTCGGTCTTCAGGCCGGCCCGTTACTCATATGACCCAAAACGTGGGCCTATAATCATCTTGGGCCATTAGCAGGTCTAAACCTATAGTAGTTTCCCGCCTTTAACAAGCAATGGGCTACATATTTACTATAGTGACACTAGGCTTCCTACGGGTCGTAGAAACAATGGGCCTTCTACGGTCCGTAGAAACAATGGGCCTTCTACGGGCCGTATCATCAATGGGCCTTAGACGGGCCGTATGATCGATTGGCCAAACACGGGCCAAAAACAGACCGCATTATGGCCGTAAACGGGCTAGAGTTGGAGTCGTCCGTTCATGGGCCGACCATAACGGGCCGTTGTTAATAGGTCGTATTTGATGATGCTATGAAAACGGCCCAACCTATTAACGGACCGACTGTAACCACGGGCTGAATTTGGCCCGCAAGCAGAAAATGGCAGTAACGGGTCGTGAGTAACCGAATGCTGGAAATGAGCCCAAGAATAAATGGGCCCTGAGAAGGCCGAAATATAACATGGGCTGGAAACGGCCCAATGGAATAATGGGCCATTAATGGGTATAAAGTGATACACTGTTCATTACGGGCGAGTTTCAGCACGGGCAGTTAATGGGCCAAGAGTTACAAAGGGCCTCATATGGGCCGAAAGACGTCATGGGCCATACATGGGCCGGAACTTAAAATGGGCTGGAATTATATTGGACGGCCCAGATGACGCTACTGGGCCTAATTCGGATAGGCCGTAAACGGACCCTGGGTTAGCGAGCTGTAAATGGGCTATATGCGAACAGGCCGTTAACAGGCTTTCCGTGGGCCGTCCCACCACCTTTTAACCAAGTCAAACGGGCCGGCCTTTTCACAGGAATGGGCATCTGTTGGGCCGTGCCACGTGTCGACGTATCATAGGCGCTTTTGGTCTAATGAGTGGATGACATCTGTCCCAACGGTGAGCCGACACGTGTTTCCTCCAGCCAATGATGATTTTACACGTGGAAAATCCCCATTGGTCAGTGTTGTTAACGGGTTATCGGATCCAAAACCGGACCTGGTAGCTTAACGGTGTTCCGTTACGGTGGATGCCATGTGTCGTTCACCCTTGACGAAAGCACTTCTGTGACGCGCGATTTATCGTCATGGAAGTGGACACTTCCGTGATGATAATTTTGGTAATGTCATGGAACACTTCTATGACAGCACAGGTGTCCGTGTCAAAACCAGCGGATCTCAGGTAGGGGGTCCCGAACTGTGCGTCTAGGCCAGATGGTAACAGGAGGTAAGGGACATTAAGTTTTACCCAGGTTCGGGCCCTCTTGATGGAGGTAAAACCCTACGTCTTGCTTGATTAATATTGATGATAGGGGTAGTACAAGAGTAGATCTACCACGAGATCAGAGAGGCTAAACCCTAGAAGCTAGCCTATGGTATGATTGTTGTTCTGTATGTTGTCCTACGGACTAAAACCCTCCGGTTTATATAGACACCGGATAGGGTTAGGGTTACACAAAGTCGGTTACAATGGTAGGAGATCTACATATCCGTATCGCCAAGCTTGCCTTCCACACCAAGGAAAGTCCCTTCCGGACACGGGACGAAGTCTTCAATCTTGTATCTTCATAGTCCAGGAGTCCGGCTGAAGGTATAGTCTGGCTATCCGAACACCCCCTAATCCAGGACTCCCTCAGTAGCCCCCGAACCAGGCTTCAATGACGATGAGTCCGGCGCCTAGATTGTCTTCGGCATTGCAAGGCGGGTTCTCTTCTGAATTCCATGTACCTGTCGAATAAAGTCTGGTTTCTTGTAAATGTTGCGCTCCTTGGCTTCTACGCCCAATAATGGCCATCTCCCACGTGTCAAACGAATATGAAAAGTCCGAGTGTTTTTACATCCACACCCCTAGCCGCGTAAATGAGCCGCCCATTTAAGGGGACGAGGATTTAGATCCATACCACACCTTCTCCCCTTCGCGAGTGTTCATCAGAGCGCATCCGACAAAGGTCCATTCCACCATGGCCAGCCATCGCAACTCCTCCCTTCGCCCTTCCAGCCCTAAGCCTGGATATTGGGAGAGATGCTCCGTCCCGCATAGCGAGCTAGTGACGCTCCAGACCAAGGGATTTCTCCCCCCGGCCTATATGGTCCTGGTTCGAGCCGGTCTTGCCATTTATAATGGCGGAGAGCAAACGGAGAGTGCCCCTAATCCCTCCAAAGGAGAGCGGGTATGCCTTGTCCCTTATTTAATAAGAGGGATCAAATTTCCAATCCATCCGTTTCTCCGGGGGCTCCTGGAGTTCTATGGCCTCCAGCTACACAATCTTACGCCTGCCTCCGTATTGCATATCGCGGGCTTCGTAGCCTTCTGCGAGCTATTTTTGGGTGTTGAGACTCATTTCGGGCTATGGAAAGAGCTATTCTGCCTCGTGCCCCGTTCTAAGAAGGGGTCAATATATCAAGTGGGCGGAGCCGAAGTGTGGCGCATCACCGGGACGGGATATCTATCCGGAACCCCAAAGAAGGCATCCGAGGACTGGCCTTCGGAATGGTTTTACATAGAGGACGTCCCGCTGCCGGATCCTGTCCGGATCGGCCTCCCTGAGTTCGACAGCACTCCACTAAAGAAGCGCCTAAGTTGGCGTCCATGGAGCCCTCAGAGGGAAAGTGACAAGGACATTATTTACCTGATGGGCCGGATAAGATTGTTAGCTCATTCCGGACTGACCATGATCGGGGTCATGGCCGCATGCATCATGCGAGGGGTGCAGCCGCTACAGTATAGAGGCCACCCCATGTGGGACTTCAACGGGGAGGACGATGCCACCCGCTACGGCCGTAAGGGGCCGGATTCGGCTGCGGCTCTAACAAAGACCTTGTCCGCTTTGTACAAGGGAGAAGAGGAGGATTTTCTCCGCGTCGACCCGAAGGGTGGATTTTCTATGTACAATCCTCCAAGTTGGGTAAGTGGTCGCATCTTGCCCATCCGTTTTATATCCCCATCATTAAATATTCAGTCTAGCGACTTCAACGCAGGAACTGCGCCAGGCTGTTAAAGAAATAAACAGCCCTCCTCCACAACCCGAGGACCCAGGACAGTCCCTCGACCCGGCCTCTCAAGAGGATCCGGACATATCTATGGAGCTGATTGATGGAGTGTTCCATCAATTGAGCAAGGACAACGCCTTGGTGGCCATTACGGCCGATTACCCAGGGCTAATCCCGGCCTCCCAGGTAACTGAGATCGAAGTCCCAGTACCCCGAATAGGGGTCCGCCCTCTAGTGTTTTCAGTTTCCTGATCACAACTGAGCTTTGCAGGGGAGGTTTCTGAGACGGGAGGCCGAACCTGCGGCGACAAGCCAACGAGGGGCCGCAGGGCCCCGTGGGCAGAAAAGAGGTGCAGTCCGGACCGAGGCGTCAGCGCAAAGGTATGGCGCGCCTCCTTATCCCAGGTGTTATACCTTTAAGGCATATTAATACTCGTGCTCTCTTCAGGACAAAGAGACCTCGCCGAACTATATTTGGAGAGGCTGCCAATCGCGCATCCACCAGCCAGGCTCCAAAGCCTGGTCCGGAGGCGGAGGCGAACACAAGGCGCGCACCGGACGCTCCTCCGACGGAGGATGTGGACAGGTTGTCTGCCAGCAACTCTGAGGTGGAGAGTGCCATGAACCACAGGCGTCGCCGGACAATTTTTCGCGACGCTTGTTTCTCCCAAGAGGCATTAGATGCCTTCAAGTCGGGAGATGCATACCTCCGTGCCGCTCAAAATGGTCTAGCCAGAGCCACGGAGCAATATGTAAAAGACATACGGGTAAGAAAATTTTGGTAATTATATATATATATATACCAGTAGCCCCCGAGACTTGAAACAGTTAGAATAACTGATTTAAGGATCATTTGTTATGCAGGTTCTTACAGAAAAGAATTCCCTACTGTCCCAGGAGCTGGAAGAGTGCAAAGCCCAACTTGAGGCCGCACTAGCCGCGGCAGGGGAGCCCAAGGAGACCCCCTCTGGTAATATACACTTTAAAATATAAGCATTTTACGAAGCGCGGCATGGGTGCGAATCTGACAAATGAAATTACAGATGGCGCCGGATTGAATCCGAAAAGGCAACACCTCCTACGCCAGCTGAAGGCTGGTGAGAAGGTGCTGACAAAGGTGAGGCGGGAGAAGAACGATCTCCAAGATGCCAACACCAAGTTGGGCGTTGAACTGAAGGATGTTTGTGCCCAGCTGTTGGACTCCGTTAAGGAGAATCAGCGGCTTCGGCGCGGCATATTTAGTAAGTGCTTGAACGAACCTTTGAAAAAAGTTCGGCGGGGAAGTCGACTAACAGAGTAATGTCTGTAGGTGTGCTAACAGGTCGTCCTGCAGAGGAGATGCCCGGTTCTACGGGTGACCTTCTTCCCGAGCTCTCGCAACTGCTCGAGCGAGTTCGGCAGGTGATGCAAGGCATCGCCCAGGCCTTGTGGCCATCCATCTCCATGCCCGAAGGTCATGGAGAGCTTGCGGAGAAGCTAAAGGGAGCACGGTGGCGCTTCCGATTGTGGAAGATATCGGCCTGCCGTCAAGGCGCTAGGGAGGCCTGGGCCATGGTAAAGACGCGGTACACAAAGGCTGACCCCAACCACATGGCCGAGGTCGGTCCTATGGGGCCCGATGGGAAGGAGATCCCTGTAAGCTTAGTATACGGCCAAGTAGAATTGGCCGCAAAGTATTCCCAGCAGGACTATAAATTAGACAGTCTGTTAGATGGTATTGAAGAGGAATACAATCAGTCAGAATGACTATGTAATTTAATTGACATTTATAATGCCTTCTAGCCGAATTGTAGATCGTTTGTCATGGCCGACCTTTTCGCTTCAGCCTCGGGACCTGACGGTCCGGAGTGTGTCCGAATTCCCATGCGGTTATATAAGAACCGGGGAATGCATGGAGACCAGGCGTAGGGGCCATTAGTGCGTGAACAGACAAGTGCCTGACTAGTTATGTTATATTACATGGTTAGTAAGAAACATCTTCCAGGGAGAATAGTTCCGTTAAGGGTTCCTTTCCCTGGGAGGCATGCCCTAAAGTGCATGCCCATTCTACGAAAAAGACGCGGGAAAAAGCATCTGGGGGCGTATAAATAGTTAAAAGATCATCTTTTAGGTCACCGACCGAATATTCCCTTAAGAACGCTAGCTTTCGGCTTCACCCAGTCTGAGGTACACATCCGGCTGATCCGGCAGTAACAATCGCAGAGGTGCTCCCTTTACCGCCTAGCCGAATAATCGGGAACGTAGGGGTAAGCACAGGAGCCAGGCGACCCAGCTTGGCCAAAACTTAAGTCATATCGATGCATATAATGGTGAAATAAAAGGTACATGCGGAAGTGTAACACATGTGTTGGGCATGAAGCCCGTATAAATAAGCTTCTGTTAAAAGAAGCCCCCAGGTTTAATGAGTGCGAATAGCACATCATTGGATGAGCCTTTAAAGGCTATAAGAGAAAGGAAGGGGAGAAGGAGAGAAATGTAAGACACACAGTATATAAAAAATGGACAGAGGAAGGAGACGAACACAGAGTCCGGCGCTAGGCATAGAATCTTCGGAGACGGGCTGCGTTCCATGGGTTCGGCTCGAGTTGGTTATCCGATGCATCTCGCAGGCGGTACGCTCCACCAGTCAGGACTTGGTCAATTATGAAGGGACCTTCCCACTTGGGCTTGAGTTTGTCCTTTTTCTTGTCCGGCAGGCGTAGAACTAATTCGCCAACATTGTAATTTTTGGCCCGTACTTCTCTGCTTTGGTATCTTCGAGCCTGCTGTTGATAGAATGCGGAACGGGCTTTTGCCACGTCACGCTCCTCCTCCAATGCGTCCAAACTGTCCTGCCGATCGAGCTCGGCTTCTCTTTCTTCATACATGCGCACTCGAGGTGAGTCATGAATTATGTCGCAAGGCAAAACTGCCTCTACGCCGTACACCATAAAGAATGGTGTGTATCCGGTGGTGCGATTCGGCGTGGTCCGCAGCCCCCAGAGTATGGAGTCGAGCTCCTCTACCCAGTGCGTGTTAGATTCCTTGAGGGACCGCACTAATCTGGGTTTGATGCCGCTCATGATAAGACCATTTGCACATTCGACCTGGCCATTAGTTTGTGGGTGATAGACAAAAGCATAATCGAGCTTGATGCCCATGTTTTTGCACCATAGTTTTACCTCGTCGGCCGTAAAGTTCGTGCCATTATCAGTGATGATGTTGTGGGGGATGCCGTAACGGTGTACAACCCCGGATATAAAGTCTATCACCGGTCCGGATTCGGCCGTCTTAACAGGCTTGGCTTCTATCCATTTGGTGAACTTATCCACCATGACCAGTAAGTATTTTTGCTTGTGGGTTCCGCCTTTAAGGGGTCCAACCCTGTCAAGCCCCCAGACCGCGAAGGGCCAAGTGATGGGGATAGTTCGGAGGGCGGTGGGTGGCATATGGCTTTGGTTTGCAAAGAGCTGGCAACCGACGCATCGTTGGACTAAGTCCTGGGCGTCTGCCCGGGCCGTCGGCCAATAAAAGCCTGTACAGAAGGCCTTGCTTACAAGGGACCGAGCTGCAGCGTGATGACCGCCAAGTCCGGCATGAATTTCAGCCAGGAGGTTCCGCCCTTCCTCTTCGGAGATGCACCTTTTAAGGACTCCGGTAGTGCTTTTCTTATAAAGCTCTCCCTCGTGGACTTTGTAGGCTTTGGATCGCCGCACTATGCAGCGTGCCTCATTTTGGTCCTTGAGGAGTTCCTGCCTAGTAAGGTAGGCGAGGAATGGTTCTGTCCACGGGGCGATGACGGCCATTATTATGTGGGCTCAAGGTGTTATTTCATTGGCAGAGCCTCCGATTGTGTCAGAATGTTCGGTGTCGGGCAGTGCGGTTGGGTCCGGGCTGTTATTGTTCGGCTCCCCTTCCCATACTACGGATGGTTTGAACAGCCTTTCCAAGAAGATGTTGGGGGGACTACATCGTGTTTTGCGCCAATGCGTGCCAGGACATCTGCCGCCTGATTATTTTCCCGGGCTCTATGGTGAAATTCAAGCCCTTCGAACCAAGCTGACATTTTTAGGACGGCGTTGCGGTAGGATGCCATTTTTGGATCCTTGGCATCGAAGTCTCCATTTATTTGGGATATTGCGAGGTTCGAGTCCCCACGCACCTCTAGGCGTTGAATACCCATGGATACTGCCATCCGGAGACCATGTAAAAGGGCCTCATATTCGGCTGCATTGTTGGAGTCTGTGTACATAATCTGGAGTATGTATTGAACTGTGTGTCCTGTGGGGGACGTCAAAACGACGCCAGCCCCTAGTCCGGCCAACATCTTGGAGCCGTCTAAATGCATGATCCAATTTGAATATGTGTCATACTCTTTAGGGAGTTCGGCCTCCGTCCATTCTGTGACGAAGTCGGCCAAAACTTGCGACTTGATGGCTCGCCGTGGCTTATAAGTTATGTCGAACGGGAGGAGCTCAATGGCCCATTTTGCAATCCGGCCCGTAGCGTCACGGTTGTTTATAATATCGTTAAGTGGTACTTCCGAGGCTAATGTTATTGAACACTCTTGAAAGTAGTGTCGTAGCTTCCGGGATGCCATGAATACCGCGTACGCAATCTTTTGATAATGCGGGTACCGTGATTTGCACAGAGTGAGGACAGTGGACACATAATAGACCGGCTTTTGAAGGGGGAATTTGTGTCTGTCCGTTTCTCGTTCGACGACGAGCACTGCGCTTACAACCTGATGTGTTGCTGCAATGTACAATAGCATTGGTTCGCCAATGTTTGGTGCAGCCAGGACTGGGTTTGTTGCCAATATGGCTTTTATTTCGTCAAGTCCGGCCGTGGTTGCATCCGTCCATTCGAAGTGTTCGGTGCGCCGAAGGAGGCGGTAAAGGGGTAGGGCCTTTTCTCCCAAGCGAGAGATAAAGTGGCTTAGAGCCGCTACGCATCCGGTTAACTTTTGTATTTGTTTGAGGTCCTTTGGGATATCCAATTGTGACAGAGCTCGGATCTTGGCTGGATTTGCTTCAATTCCTCTACCGGATACAATGAAGCCCATGAGCTTTCCGGCGGGAACGCCGAAAACGCATTTTTCCGGGTTGAGCTTGATGTCGTATGTTCGGAGGTTATCAAATGTGAGCCTCAAGTCATCTACTAGAGATTCGACATGTCTTGTTTTGATGACCACATCATCTACATATGCCTCCACTGTTTTGCCGATCTGGTTTGTCAGACATGTCTGAATCATGCGCTGATATGTTGCGCCGGCGTTTTTGAGCCCGAAGGGCATTGTGTTGAAGCAGAATGGGCCGTATGGTATGATAAATGCTATTGCGGCTTGGTCTGATTCTGCCATCTTGATTTGGTGGTAGCCGGAATATGCGTCGAGGAAACACAACGAATCGTGTCCTGCGGTAGCGTCGATAATTTGATCGATGCGGGGGAGGGGGAAGGGATCCTTTGGGCAAGCCTTGTTAAGGTCTTTAAAATCAACGCACAGGCGCCAGGATTTGTCCTTCTTTGGTACCATCACCAGGTTTGCTAGCCAGTCCAGATGTTTTATATCTCTGATGAATCCGGCCTCCAATAGCTTTGCTAGCTCTTCTCCCACGGCCTGTCTCTTAGGTTCAGAAAAACGCCGAAGAGCTTGTTTGACAGGTTTGAATCCTTTTAGGATATTTAAGCTGTGCTCGGCCAGCCTGCGTGGGATTCCTGGCATGTCTGAAGGGTGCCAGGCGAAAATGTCCCAGTTCTCTCATAGGAACTCTCGCAGTGCAGCGTCTACATCAGGGTTTAACTGTGCCCGATGGAAGCTGTTTTATTGGGGTCCATTGGATGGACCTAGAATTTGACTATTTCGTCCGCCGGTTTAAAGGAGGTGGACTTGGATCTTTTGTCGAGTACCACATCATCCCTATTCACTGTGGAGCGCAGCGCAGTCAGTTCCTCAGCCGCTAGGGCTTCGGATAGTGCCTCGAGGGCCAGTGCGGCTGTCTTGTTTTCGGCGCGGAGTGCTATGTCCGGATCACTAGCGAGAGTGATGATCCTGTTAGGCCCGGGCATCTTGAGCTTCATGTACTCGTAATGGGGTATTGCTTGGAAGATTATAAACGCTTCCCGCCCTAGCAGAGCGTGATAACCGCTGCTGAACGGAGCCACATGGAATGTGACCTCTTCGGACCTGTAATTATCCGATGTGTCGAACACCACATCTAGTGTGATTTTTCCTGTACAGCGTGCTTCCTGACTGGGGATTATTCCTCTAAAGGTTGTGTTGCTTCGCTCAATGCGGTTCCAGTCTATTTCCATTTTTTGAAGGGTTTCCTCGTAAATGAGGTTCAATCCGCTGCCGCCGTCCATGAGTACCTTGGTAAGACGAAAGCCGTCCACTATTAGACTGAGGACCAATGCGGCTGGTGCTCGGGCTATTCGGAATTTAGGTTCATCACTGGCGTTAAAGGTAATAGCCATGTCACTCCATGGGTTTATTGTTGCTACTTGGTAGACTTCGGCAAGGCTGCGGAGTGTCCTTTTTCGCATATTATTTGATGCGAAAGTCTCGAAGACTGTTAATACCGTATTGGTGTCTCTGGGGTGGCTTTCTGTGGCCTCCGGAATTAGGAGATCTTCGCCAATTTTGGCCACCTGCCGGAGTATCCAACATGCTCTAAGGATGTGAGTTGGTGTGGCGTCCTCTGTACTATGAATTTTACAGGGTCCATTGAGCCATCCTTCCAGTACGGTTTTATGCCCTGTAGAGGGTTTCTGTTTTTTGGTGTTTGACCCGGGTGTCTGGCGATGATGCACCCTTTTATTTCGGACTGGGTTTGTATTCAGGGTCGGATCGTCCCAAAATTTTATTTCGGTTTTCCAGGCGCTTTCCATCGCACAGTACTTTCGTACGATGGACGCCAAGTCAGCGAAGCATGTAATATCACGGCGACTTATGGCGTTGAGGATTCCCTTGTTCGTGCAATTATTGCAGAAGATTGAGATTGTGTCTTCCTCGCGGCAGTCCCTTATCCTGTTCCTAACCAGGAGGAATCTGTCCCAGTAATGATGTACTGTTTCTTCGGGCTCTTGCCTGATTTGGGATAGATCGCTTATGTTCGGGTGGGTGGGTGGAATTAAATCCGAAGCCTCACCCAATCTGAGGCTCAGAGGCCAAGGAGTTTCCGAACTCGAAAATTTGGATTCCTGGATGTTGTCCAATGAATCCAGCCCGTCGCCTGACTCTAAGTTCAGGTCTTGAGCGATATCCTCCCCTCCACGGGTATCTGGCTTGGAGGGATCGGGAATCTGGACGTAGCTAGTCCTTAAGATAGATGAAGGGTCGCCGCACTGTCCCTCTACCACGGCAATGTGATGGGTGACTTGGGGAGAGTTAACCTCTCTCAGATTGGGTTTAGGCCCAATCTGGTCGTAATCCGTAGCGACTCCCAGCACAGCGATGCGATCCAAGAGCTCGTTTATGGAGGAGAGCTCCATTGGATCTAACTGCTCGGCAAGTTCCGAGCTGACATGAAGATTGTTTTCGATGGCTCGATAGGTCATCATCGGCGTAGAAGACGAACAGGCGGTCATAAGAAAACCACCTAGCCGGAGGGTTTGGCCGACAGCCAAAGCTCCCTTAGCAATGGTGTCGTCTTTAAAGACGGGGCGAGGCATCCTTCCTGATGGCGACGACACAGAGGAACTCTCAATGAAAGCACCAATGTCGGTGTCAAAACCGGCGGATCTCGGGTAGGGGGTCCCGAACTGTGCGTCTAGGCCGGATGGCAACAGGAGGTAAGGGACACGAAATTTTACCCAGGTTTGGGCCCTCTTGATGGAGGTAAAACCCTACGTCCTGCTTGATTAATATTGATGATAGGGGTAGTACAAGAGTAGATCTACCACGAGATCAGAGAGGCTAAACCCTAGAAGCTAGCCTATGGTATGATTGTTGTTCTGTATGTTGTCCTACGGACTAAAACCCTCCGGTTTATATAGACACCGGATAGGGTTAGGGTTACACAAAGTCGGTTACATGGTAGGAGATCTACATATCCGTATCGCCAAGCTTGCCTTCCACGCCAAGGAAAGTCCCTTCCGGACACGGGACGAAGTCTTCAATCTTGTATCTTCATATTCCAGGAGTCCGGCTGAAGGTATAGTCTGGCTATCCGAACACCCCCTAATCCAGGACTCCCTCAACAGGTATGACTATCTTGATTCTGTCATAAATTTGTCATGGATGTACATGCATGACAGAAAACGTGACCTACTGTGACAAACACGTATCATCACGGAAGTGTATTTTTTTGTAGTGGATGGTGATACAAGTGCAACATGGATGGTAGATATAGGTATTTGTAATCTGAAAATATAAAAACAGCAAGGTAGCAAGCGATAAAAGTGAGTGTAAACGGTATTGCAATGCTAGGAAAAAAGGCCTAGGGTTCATACTTTAACTAGTGCAAGTTCTCTCAACAATAATAACATAATTGGATCATATAACTATCCCTCAACATGCAACAAAGAGTCACCCCAAAGTCACTAATAGCGGAGAACAAACGAAGAGATTATTGTAGGGTATGAAACCACCGCAAAGTTATTCTTTCGGATCGATCTATCATAGAGTTCGTACTACAATAACACCTTAAGACACATATCAACTAAAACCCTAATGTCACCTAGATACTCCAATGTCACCTCAAGTATCCGTGGGTATGATTATACGATATGCATCACACAATCTCAGATTCATCTATTCAACCAACACAAAGAACTTCAAAGAGTGCCCCAAAGTTTCTACCGGAGAATCAAGACAAAAACGTGTGCCAACCCCTATGCATAAGTTCACAATGTTACGGAACCCGCAAGTTGATCACCAAAACATACATCAAGTAGATCACGTGAATATCCCATTGTCACCATAGATAAGCACATGCAAGACATACATCAAGTATTCTCAAATCCTTAAAGACTCAATCCGATAAGATAACTTCAAAGGGAAAACTCAATCCATTACAAGAGAGTAGAGGGGGAGAAACATCATAAGATCTGACTATAATAGCAAAGCTCGCGATACATCAAGATCGTATCACCTCAAGAACACGAGAGAGAGATCAAACACATAGCTACTAGTACATACCCTCAGCCCCGAGGGTGAACTACTCCCTCCTCGTCATGGAGAGCGTCGGGGTGATGAAGATGGACACCGGTGAGGGATCCCCCCTCCGGTAGGGTGCCGGAACAGGGCCCCGATTGGTTTTTGGTGGCTACAGAGGCTGGCGGCGGCGAAACTCCCGAGGACATATATAGGCGAAAGAAGTCGGTCAGGGGAGCCACGAGGTGCCCACGAGGGTGGGGGCGCGCCCAGGGGGGCAGACGCGCCTCCCTGCCTCGTGGCCACCTCGAAGCTTCCCCGACGTCTACTCCAAGTCTCCTCGATTGCTTCCGTTCCAAAAATAACTCTCCCGAAGGTTTCATTCTATTTGGACTCCGTTTGATATTCCTTTTCTTCGAAACACTGAAATAGGCAAGAAAACAACAATTTGGGCTAGGCCTCCCGTTAATAGGTTAGTCCCAAAAATAATATAGAAGTGTCTAGTAAAGCCCATAAACATCCAAAACAGATAATATAATAGCATGAATACTTCATAAATTATAGATACGTTGGAGAGGTATCATACCTTCTCCCATTATCCAATATCAGATTCAGGGGGAGAAAGAGCTCATATCTAAGGGAAGAAAATCTTTGGAATTCATTGCATATCTTTAATCTTTGGGGACATGTCTATATCCAAATAGAGTACTTAGTACTCACTCTCTACATGTTATCCCAGTCTTGGTACTCTTGTGGTTTCCTGAAATTGCTTTAATTAGAGTGTTCTTGTGTTAATTATCTAACCCTGTTTTCTCAAGTTCACCTCTTCCAAAGCCAGCTCAAGACCACAAGGTAAGTATATGCATCACACTCATGTACATGATGATCTCTTGCTGATGTACATATTGTTTGCAAGAAGGACTCATGAACATGAAGGTACACTTAATTATCTACATCATTTACTCTGATGCATATAGCCAAGACACGTGTAGCTCATTGCTTGCTCTGACATGTTTATGCATTTCACATGCTTTCACATTCTATCTTTACATGATTGCATACATGTAGGGGGAGCCAATGCATGTTACATATCTTTCCAAAGCTTTACTTGTTACTCTTCTTATCTTTATCTAAAGCTATGATGTATGTTGTCATCAATTACCAAAAAGGGGGAGATTGAAAGCACAAGTGCTCCCTAGGTGATTTTGGTAATTAATGTCAACATATCTCTTGTTGGACTAATATTTTCATCTAGTATATTTCAGAAAGTTCAACAAAGGCGTGGCATGGACAAGAGGATGTGGAACCCTTTCAAGATGCTAAGGACGAAGATTGGAAAAAGCTCAAGACTCTACATTTCTATTTTAGTGATCCAAGATCACATTGAGTCCATAGGAAAAGCCAATACTATTAAAAGGGGATGAGGTGTTGCTTAATGATCTACTTGCTCAAAGTGCTTAGTGATATGCTCCAAAGCCCTCAACCACTTTCTCAATTCCAAATATTTCCTAAACCTAAAGTCAAACTCGGCCCCACCGATTTGATCTATCCGGCGCCACCGAGTTCCTTTGAGATAGCCAGTGCCAGAAACCCTAATCAATACGGTCTCACCGATAGGTATCTCGGTCCCACCGAGATGGCAATGCAAACTCTCTGCTTCCCTTCGTAACATTTCGGTCCCACCGAAATGAGCGATCGGTCTCACCAAGTTCTCCTTCCAAACTCTCTGTTGCATGTTGCAATTATTTCAGTCTCACCGGAATGTGCAATCGGTCACACCGAGTTTGCCTGACCAACTCTCTGTTTTCTCATTGCTGAAATCGGTCCCATCGAGTTCACACAATTGGTCACACCGAGATGAGGTTTTGCCCTAACCCTAGCACATCGGTTGCACCGAGTTGATCATGTCGGTCCCACTGAGAATCCTAACGTTGACATTTTGAACTTAATCTCTCTCACCGAGTTCGCCTATTCGGTCTGACCGAGTTGGGTCAAATGTGTGTAACGGTTAGATTTTGTGTGGAGGCTATATATACCCCTCCACCCCTTTCTCTACTCAAGAGAGAGCCATCAGAATGTGCCTACACTTCCACTAGTCATTTTCTGAGAGAGAGAACCACCTACTCATGTGTTGAGACCAAGACATTCCAATCCAACCACAAGAATCTTGATCTCTAGCCTTCCCCAAGTTGCTTTCCACTCAAATCATCTTTCCACTATAGCCAAATCTGTGAGAGAGAGTTGAGTGTTGGGGAGACTATCATTTGAAGCACAAGAGCAAGGAGTTCATCATCAACACACCATCTATTACCTTTGGGAGAGTGGTGTCTCCTAGATTGGTTAGGTGTCACTTGGGAGCCTCCGACAAGATTGTGGAGTTGAACCAAGGAGTTTGTAAGGGCAAGGAGATCGCCTACTTCATGAAGATCTACCCAAGTGAGGCAAGTCTTTCGTGGGTGATGGCCATGGTGGGATAGACAAGGTTGCTTCTTCGTGGACCCTTTGTGGGTGGAGCCCTCCGTGGACTCGCGCAACCGTTACCCTTCATGGGTTGAAGTCTCCACCAACGTGGACGTACGATAGCCCCACCTATCGGAACCACGCTAAAAAATCTCCGTGTCTCCAATTGCGTTTGCACACTCCAATCCCAGCCCTTTACTTTCTTGCAACTTGCATGCTTTACTTTTCGCTGCTCATATACTCTTGCCATGCTTGCTTGAAATGTATTATGAATGCTTAAACTTGTGCTAAAACTCCACCTCAACTTGAAGAATTTAAAATTTTCTACTTTTGCTTGTTGAGGGTCTAATCAACCCCCCCCCCCTCTAAACACCTCTTCTGGATCCTTTCACCAAGCCCGTTGTCCTGAAGCTGGTAAATCGACTTTGTTTCCCTGGTTGAAGACGCATCAGCTGAATAGACGGTCGTCTCTCCACCAGATGCAAAATCTTCCTCAAGACCCGCCCCATGCACAAAACCGACAAAGCATGCTTCTGTCCAGGTTGAGCCTGGACGGGTTGCACGTGCCAAGCCGGCTCGACGATAATGGTGCAGATGTCCGGCTCGGGATCTAATCCGCCAATTTTGCCGATGAAGACATGAATTCCGCCGAAGGGGACCTGGTACCCGTACTCGGTTGAGTCGGCCTCGGGGCCCTAGCCAGCATCATCGATGTAAAGCTTGCCGTGGTGACTCTTAGTCATCCTGCCAACGGCATATCCCTCGATCCCTGGGAAAGAGCCATTCAAGAACTCGAAACCACCGTGCGCTGGCCCCATGGTGGGCGCCAACTGTCGCGGTTTTGTCACGGTAGATGCCCTAGTGAAAGGACTTAGGTGTGGAGCCATCACTTGATGATTAGCTTGAAGGGGTTGGAGGGGACGAAGGACACAAGGTTTACCCAGGTTCGGCCCCTCACAAAGGAGGTAAAATCCTACTCCTGCTTTCATTGATATTACTTGAGTATCGATTACAAGGGAGCGGACACGCATGGCCTAGCTATCAATCAGTTGTTTCTTAGGTCTCGCCTTTATATACACAGATCGATGCCCTGGGCTTACAAGAGTCCAAGCCGGATCACAAAACATGACCACTTGGTTTCTAAGTCACCCCGCCTTGCCAGGCAAGTCGCCATCATGGCAGCTCACACCTTCCGGGCCATGGTTCCACCGTTAGGTCTTGGGCCTTCAGCAGTCCCACCTTGTAGGCCGCCACCGGTCTTCATGTTTCATCTTCTTGGACCTACTTGGGCTTTTTCTTGCCGAGTCGCCAACGGTGTAACCCGGCCCCTTCTGGGTGGGTCACATCGCGGTTGTATCCCCAATATACCTGGCCATGGGCCGGGCCAGGCCTAAAAAGCCCATGGCAGAAAACTGAGGCCGAGGCCCTACCATCGGGCCTACTTTTCAAGCCCAAGCCCGGCCCATCTAGCCAAAAGCCCTGAAAAGCCCTTAGGGCTTAGGGCCGTGGGCCGGGTCTCTTCCTTAAAATGCCAATATGCCAAGCTGAAGCCCGTCTAGGCCCTGCTGGTGGGCTCACAACTCAAGCCCAAGCCCGGCCCACGGGCAAGCCCATCGGGCCTAGGCCTTGAATTTATGGTCGGGCCTGGGTGGGCCGACAGGGCCGGGCCGGAGATGGCCAGGACTAATCCCCAACAACCAGGGAGCTTGCAATGGCATCGAGATCGGCCACCGCCATGGACTCTGTGTCACGGTAGGAGAGCTCCAACATTGCCTCCTACAACTTGCGGTGTTGTCTTCGTCTTCACCTCCGTTGGCACGAAATCCACTGCCGATGGCAGCGACTACAGGCTCCTTCACACACACCCCACGATGCTAAATGCACCATCATGATGGTGATCAAGCGTGGAAGACATTATTCCTATTCGGGGACATCGCCAGTGCCATGCAGCACTAACCAAGATGTTGAATCTAAAAAGAACGAGTGTGGGGTCCTTCTTGCCGGCAGAGGAGATCCTTTCCACCTCCATGGGTCGAAGGCCATCGGAGGTGGGGCGGAACGGTGACGGAGCTGATGGTGGGAGTCTTTCCGTACATATCTAAATACTTCCTGTTGGTGCCATTTTAGAAGAAGAAAGCTTTATTTTATCTGTAGAAGAAGGAAAGTTGAACAGGCGTGGTGGTGTTGTTTATTAAAAAAAACTGTATGATTTTTCTAATCTATATTACATTTTTTAAAATTTTCTTTTACATATATGTCGGCTCGGTCTCTCACAAGTGCTCATAGGGGTAGAGTGTGAGTGGGTGGGTTCATAAAGGTGAGTGTATGTGAGCGACTTTGATTGGTACAATTTGAGAACAAGAAACATTGAGTTGAGGCGTGGCAGTGTTGTTTACAAAAAGAATTGTATAAAAAGACTTTATCTATGTTATATTTTTTTAAGAACATGGGCAATTTATTTTACATTGAGTTGAGGTGACGCGCTCTACATGAGGATATAGTTCAGAAAACTTTGTTTGATGTAGAGCATCTTTATGTACCAAAGTAAAATTTTGAAGTTACACAACCATTTTTAGTTGATATAAGCATGACAATTTCATTTGAAATAAACCTATGGTGTAAAATATTTTAAAGGAAGTTTTTCCGTTCAAACATGTTTTTGAAATTTAAAATTAAAATACTGATGGGGCTGATGTAACCATGAATGTTTTAATCAATTAATAAAGCTTAGAGGGTTGTCTAAAAAGAATCTATTGGTGACATTATTTGCATATCTAAATTTGGTACCATTTTAGAAGAAGAAAAGTTGAACTGAGGAGGGCAGTGTTGTTAATCAAACAAATTCATATGAATTCTTTTATATGCATTAAAAAATTAATAGTAATGGACAGTGTCTTTTACATACATGAACAATTACATGAGAATACAGTTCAAAAAAATCGTTGTTTGATGCAGAGCATTTTTATGTACCAAAATAAAAATTTGAATTTATTCAACCATTTCTAGTTGACAAGCACGGCCTTTTTTATTTGAAATAAATTTATAGTGTAGAATTTTTTCCCACCCATACAAATCTCAAGTGTTGGTATAAACAAATAAAAACAAATTATAAAAAAAATTACACAAAGTGAGAATTTGCAACGGGCCGCGGTTCCCCCCCAATAAAACAGAGTCGCCCCCTCCCCTCCGCCTTCTTCCCCCAAAACAGAGTCCCGCAAGCTCCTCCCCGCCGGCTTCCTCCTCCCCAAGCTCGCACCACCCAACCCAACCACCGAAGCAACAGTCTCGCGGCCGTCCACCACCACCGCATCACCGCCCCTCTCTCCGTGCTTTCTCCTTCCGCTCCACCTCGCCGTGCGGGCGAAGACAAAAGACGACCAAGAAACCAAGAAAAGCTTCTTGGGGACAGCCCTCCAATGGAGCAGGGCGCCGGGAAGAAGCTCGGCAAGACGAAGGCGTCCAAGTGCGAGGTGTCCGCACCTCCTCGGAGCGAGGTTTCCGCTCTGGAGCTCCCTGGCGCGCCGACTGGGTCCGGGGTGGCCGCGCTGCAGCTCCCGGGCGCGCCACCACCACCGACCCAGCCCGAGGTCGACACGACTCGGCGGCTCCATGGAGACGTTCCGCCATCTCAGGCGACCGCGTTGCAGCTCGCAGGCGCGCCAGCCCAGCCGCCTCAGGCGGAGGTGTCTCCTCGCCGGCTTGCGATCGTCCCCGCCCCCGCTCACGTGCCGCCTCAGGCCGACGCGTCCTGGCTCAGGAGCTTGCTGGAGGCCCTCCGACTCCGGTTTCCGGGGCCGGTTGTGGCGAGGATCTTCGAGGCCTTCCAGGGCGCGTGGGCGTCCGTGCACGGGTGGTGGAGCGGGCCGCCGCTCGCTGTCGCTGCGCCGGAGTTGAAGAAGAAGAAGAAGAAGAAGAAGAAGAGCAAGAAGAACAAGAAGCCTGTCCTCCCCGCTGTACGGCGTCATAAGGCATTCTTGTTCACGAAGACGAAGAACGATGATCTGCAGACGAAGAAGGATGATCTGCACACGAAGAAGGATGATCGGCAGACGAAGAAGGATGTGCCAGTGGTATGAATTATTCCTCTCATTCCCCAAATCTCTTTAGCCATGGCCTTTGTTGGTATTCTGAAGTACCCAAATTGTTCAGATTTTAGAGAATTATCTCCTTCTCTACAACTTTGCCTTTGACTTCTGAAAATTGAAATCGAACATAAAATTCAGTGATAGCATCCAGAGTCACAAACCAGAAAATGGACTTTGCTGGAATTCGTTGATAGTTGCATGAGAACTGAATTTATGTTAATTAGTTAAAATTTATAGCATTATGCAAAGAATCTTTGCTGGAACTGCAGCAGCTCTCTTTTGATGAAGGGCAGCAAAAACTTTGCACTCAGTTAAAATTCAGTGATAGGAAAACATAGTTATCCACAAAGTGTTCTTCTGTTAATTTTGCAAACGAAGATACCAGAGGATTGTGCCTTAGTTTGCTTGTATCCATTGGATTAACTTATGTTCAGAACCCTACATTTGTCATCAGAAAATTGAAAAAAAAAATACAATCCATGTAGTCAAAGTTTCATCCTTGAGTCTGATATATCCAAAGAAATGAGAGAACTGAACTAATTTCTTTCCCTTGTAATCTATTAATCAGTGATAGTTCATGTGAGTCATTTAACAAAATTCAGATTGAATTATGCTCTCTTCTGATGAAAGGCAGCAGGAACTGCCTCGGTTGTAATGACCAGGAATTATTTTGCTGCTTATCTTACTAGGTGCCAGAACCATTATATATACCTGAATGAGTGCGTACATTTCTCGAATGCGTGATATATTCGAAATAAAAAGATTTCTGGAATTGTTTCTAGCCTCACTTTTCTTTGGTGACTCTCATTACATTAGATCTTATAATGCATAACATATCTGAAATAAAATGATTTGTATTGCTCCACAAAGATGGCATGAATTGATTCAGTTGATATTCAAAGAAATGACAATATGTCAATCAGTTTCCCTTGTAATCAGGATACTTATTGTCATTTCTTTGGATATATTGTGTGCAATTATTTGTTTCAGTAATTCCAGGAAATAAGTATCCTGCACAGCAATTGTAAGCACTGGTTCAGGTATATTCTGGAATATTGTCTTGCCTTTGCCTTCAGATAATTGAAAATAACACTGATTTCCAAGTTTCACCCTTGAGTCAAAGCTTCACACTTGAGTCTGATATCCAAGTTTTGGAAATTGAAAAGATACAGAAGGAACACTGATTTCCTGGAGTTACTGAAACAAATAATTCGGAAACCAAGTTTTGCTGTTTATCTTACTCTAAAACAAACAATTATACCTGAACCAGTGCTTACAATTCTGGAACGCTTTCTATCAGATCTTTCTGGTGTTTTCCTGAACATAAATACTTGGGTGGTAAACTATGTTTGCTATGCTTGGATACAATTGTGTTTGTGTTTTCCATCTTAATCCTCTCCATTTCTTTTGTTGACAGAATGGTACTGTTAAATATTCCATTTATTGCTCGTAATTTTCAAGCTTCACTTTTCTTTGGTGACTCACTCATTACATCAGATCTTATAATGCATCATATATCTGAAAGCGAATCTGAAATAAAAAGATTTTGCATTGTTTTATCATTCCATCTCATATCTGCACAAATGATAAAGAATCGTTTCAATAGCACATAAGTTGCGTATATTTGTTAATGCAGTTCAGCTTTTTAATCTTGTATCATACCTATGCTCAGATTGTCGATGGAGAGACCGTCCCCGCTGAGATTGTGGAGGGATATAAGAGGTACTGCAGAATAGCTGCATCCTCTCCGGCGACAACAACAGTGTGTCACCTTTGCATATTTGAGGTGGAGCTTCACCCAAATGGGATTGTGCGCACCTCTGATGTGAGAAATTGAAACGAGCATCATTTTACCCCCAAACACATCTCTCCATTTGATTCTGAGCTAACTTTCGTTCGCTTTTGTAGCTGATCGCGCATTACAACAAGCATCATTCGGTAGTTGTTCGGTGCGGCAGGTTTGGCTGTGCTGCTAAGGTTCCTCCAGGGCGCGACCTACACAGGCACACCCATATTTGCCACGACTTGCCTGCTGATTGGTGGCTATCATAGAGACCCGGTGGTACTAGGAAACAAAATATTGGTAGCATAAATGATATGGATTGCTGTATAAACTTGTAAATCGTGTGGTTCAGTATGCTATACGCTTATGGTTCTAAAACTACAACCAGATCCTTGTGGTTCATTCATGAACAACAGTGGAAAATATTAAACAGGAACAATATTTCCTTGTGTGCAATGATACAACAAAGAGCTCTTATATTTTATTTCATTTCTGTAGGAAACAACACTGTTATATTGCTGTAACAACACTGAACTAGCATATATTTATTTAACCTCTCGCAATAAACTATGAAAAAAATCTGTACAGTATTTGAGCAAACTATTACAAACTATTTGAAACATAAAAACTGTCAGATTGCTGTAACTACAAGATGATTCCGTCTTCTCCATGATGTTCTGAAAACACCTGCATATATTATCTCTGATTACCACACCAGCAGCATCATCAAAAGACTGAGCAGAAAAGGATGTTGATGTTGAGCACTCCCTCAACAGGCCATTTTTACAGCACAGACAGGACCTCTGTCGAGTTAATTGTAACTGTACCAGATCACTTCACAGTTGTTGGCTCATTGAGCCCATCGCCACATCTTTGTAAGATCAGGAGTAATCCACATTGGAGCCGGACAGTTGGACCAAAGCTGAGGCACAAGTTCCTCCCTGCTGTTATCATCCAAGTTAAGAATTCCCATGTCACGATGATTATTCTTATGGCCCATTGTCCATAGAAAATTATCATCGGTAAAATAGGAATGATTTGCCTTGAGAGCAGGATACTCATCAGCACTGAGGCATAGTGATAGGTTATGACCAAGAAATAACACATGGTCACGCAAGCAATTGGTTAGCTCAATTTTATTCCACAGAGCATCAATCTCGCATATTTTAGTTTCTGTAGTCTTCCAGTACTCATATTCTAAATCATGGTCATGAACTATTCTAAACACAAGTAGCAGACTGCCCCATGGAGCTTGAACGATATACCTGCTATCACAATCATAATGCTCAGGTGCCCTTATAATCGTCTTTACAGTGACCACAGGGCCACTAAGATCGAACGCGTGGATTTCTCCCATTGTATTGACTGCATACAATATGCCATCCTTGTAAGTGCAGTCCTCGAAAAGCAAATGAGACGGTAACCAGGTCCACTTATCATCCCCTGCCTTTGCAAATGAGAGCTGAGCTTGTGGATTGTGGATGAGCACCACAATGTAGCCTCCTGAGGATGTATCAGGAAATACAAATGCCTTCCACTGGAGTCTATCCCTCAGCTCGGCAAGAGCAAAGATGGTTGGATTACGGCTACTGCACAGTCCAGTGTGCGATGACATCTCATACTTGCAGACATCACCATGCTCATCAAATATGGGCTTCAAATGCTCAATGGTAGCCACTGAAGGGAGAGCAATCTGTTCACAGGTGATTGGATTCAGAAGGTGCATCTCAGACCTCTCGTCGACAGTAACGAGCCAGCCATGTGAGGACCCAATCAAATATCTGCTGCGGATAGGTGGCTGCGGCAGAGTTAACTTGTAGGACCTCTTCTCGGCGAGGCTGTAGAGGGACAAAGCATCATCAGGATCGGATTCAGAGGTGTAGACCAGGCAAGGCGTCTGACCTCGGCGTATGCGGAGTGCCAGGATGAACAGACCGAGCCAGCGCGCACGAGGTCAGGGATCTCGAGAGTGGCAAAGATAAGTATCAAGATGTCCTTCGGCAGCTCTGGCAATGTGGACACCATTTTGGTCTCTGTCAGTGCCACATGAACATGTTGGTCTCTGAAGAATTTCCTGATTGAGCTGGGAGGGAAGCCTAGCAGCAGCCTGGGCAAAGATCTGAAGACTAGAGAACACAACTTCTGCCGGTACATATATAACAAAAATGTACAATATGTATGGAAAAGGTAAAGAAAATGTAGCTTTTCAAAAAAAAATGTTAATCATATATTTTTGAAATGATGGATATGTATATAGAAAATGTTTATTATGTAGACAAAAATGGTGAATGTCTACTGAAAAATGTTAACATGTGTTAAAAAAATAAAACCGATGAAACTAGAGAAAAATAATAATAGTAAACCCAATAAAAAGAAAAAATAAAAACAAAGAGAACAAATTAAATGAAAAACCAAAGAAAATAACGCAAAAGGAAGAAAACAGGGAAAAGAAAGAAAGAAACAAATAAAACTGATAGAAACCAAGAAAGAAATAAAGAAAACAAAGAAAGAAAGAAAAGAAAAAAACTGAAACCAAGAAGGAAGAGAATAAAAACGAAGAAAAACAAAAAAATGATCAAAACCGAGAAAGAAACGAAGAAAACAAAAGAAAACCAATAAAATGAAGAAAAATGCAAGAAATAAAAGAAAAAACCTTAAAAACCAATGAAGAAAACAAGAAAGTCGGTAAAAAAAATCCCAAAAAAAGCAAATGAAAAATAGAAAACAAAGAAAACCGATGAAGAAACAAACAACCAAGGTATAAGGAAAAAGAAAAGGAAAAACGGAAGAAAACCCATGAAGAAATGAAAATCCAAAGAAAAACCATAAAGAAAAAACTAGAAAACCTTATCTAAAAAAGTGAAAAACCAAATGAAAAACACAGGAAAAAAACAAAAAAAATAGAGAGCGAAAAAATGAACGCACTACTATAGTGATGAGTCGGCCCGCTCGCGCGTCGCTTTACACGAGAGAAGCTACCATCTCGCATGAAGCAAGATATAGCTCATGCGCTCCTCATCTCACTCTAGATGAACTAAACCAACATGACCAGTTCGGCCTAAACATGGTTGTATAGGCCGTGTTGCGCAGGCATGGATTTTTGGCTCGACACAGGAATAAAAGTGCCAGGTTGCCCCAAAGGCTGGCCAGCGTGCCAGGCCAATCCTCGAATTCAAGCCCTAAGGCTGGCCATGCATGACGCGGCTCGTGGGCCATTCGAGAAGCATCCAACACACAATAAGGAGCGGGGAGGAGGGTGTCAACACGAGAGGCACGGCCTGTTGGTGTTCTGGGAATGGGGTCCCTAGATTTACCTGCCTGCGGCCTACGGCGTGGCTCAAGCGGGGGCCCAGCGCGGCCCATCTTCATCAGCTCAAGCTCAAGACCCTCGCGAGGGGCCAAGCCTCGCGGGGCGGACGACAGGAAGCTTCCTCAGAGACAGCCTCATCAGGCAAGCTCGCGAGGAGGCGGAGAGATCAAGGCAGGGGTACCTCGCGAGGAACCCGTGACGCAAGCCATGACAATCGAGACCAGGCGGGCGCTAGGTGGGCGCCGGCCTAAGTAGTGTCCTTGTTTCTCCTTTGGTGCAAAGGGGGCAAGCACAGGCCAAGGCATCAGGCAAAGGTTGCCATTCCGGTGCAACGAGACCAAGACCAGCAGAGCGGCATGACGGAGGTCACCGTGGAGCCCAAGAGGGCGTCATCACCAGTACCTTTGGCAGCCGAAGACCACCTTTGGTCAAGATAACTTGTACTACATGTTCCCCTTCAAAATGGCCAATTGTTGGCGCCCTTCCCGCTCATTATTTTGGGAAGAAGTCCAGGGCCTCTATAAATAAAGCTAGCCACCACAGAGTAGAGGGAGACACCCCGAAGAGATCAAGACACCCAGACATCTGGAAATCTGGTAGAACCCTAGCAGAGAGAGAGGAAGAGGCGACTAAACTCACCTTAGCAGTTCATCGCACCAGCTCAAGAACACCTCTCGCGAGGCTGTTCTTCCCTTGTACTATTCATCATCAACCCCTGAGGCAATCCACCACACCACACACTAGAGTAGGGTATTACACCACAACGGTGGCCCGAACCAGTATAAACCTCGTGTCTCTTGTGTTGTTCATTATTTTCATCTTAGTTCGCACGAGAGGATCGGACGTAGATCGGTAGGGGAGAGATCTTCGAGCGCACCCCAGTGTTCGAACCTCAAGGGTCTGCGGAACCTGAAATCTGACATTTGGTGCGCCAGGTAGGGGGTGCGCTGGAGTCCTCCCTCCTGATGACCCGCTCTCCCCTGACATCACATCCCGCCCTCATGGCGGACAACGCTCCGCCCGCTCCAGCAACGGATGCCGACACTTGGGCCAGGGGGCTCCGGGCCTTGGCCCCCGCCTTGCGGCAAGTGCAGTGGCCGCGCAAGTTCAGGCCCGAGATGCCGCCGCGCTACGACGGCGCGACGGACCCGATGATTTTCCTGCTGGCGTACGAGGAGGCCGTCCTCGGAGCCGGGGGCGACGATCGGGTGTTGGCCAACTGGTTACCCATGGCCCTCACTGGCATACCGCGCGCGTGGCTCCTCCACCTGCCGACGGCCTCTTTCACCTCCTGGGAGAAGCCGCGCGACCTCTTCGTCGCCTGTTTCACTGCACCAGCGCCGCCTGTCGTCGCAGCTCTCCTGGGTGGCTCCTAGGCACCACCCTCGAGTCATCACGTCAAGTCGTTCGCCCGCCGGATCAGCATCGCCTCCAAGCGCCAAGAAGCCCTCCCGGGCTGGGTGGCGCCCGAGGCTGATCTAACCTTTGACTCGGAGGACCACCCCTTCAACCCTATTGGTTCGGGCGCGCTCCCGATGCTGTGCACCCCAACCATCTGCCAGGTGGCCGTCACCAGGACCCTCATCGACGGTGGTGCCGGCCTCAACGTGCTCTCGGTGGAGGCCTTTAGCCTACTCCACGTGCCGCTGGAGCGGCTCCAACCCAGCAGGCCTTTCTCGGGCATCGGAGCCGGTTCCACCGCCTCCTTGGGACAGATCCGCCTCCCAGTGACCTTCGGCACCTGCGACAACTTCCGCACGGAGCTGATTGACTTCGACATCGCCCCCATCGGCCTCCCCTACAACGCCATCCTCGGCTATCCGGCCTTGGCTCGGTTCATGGCAACAACTCACCCGGCGTACAACCTCATGAAGATGCCCGGGAGCAGCGGCGTCCTCACCGTGTCAGGAGACACAAGGGATGCGCTGCAGGTGCTCCGGCTTGTTTTCAGGGCGGCCGCGGTGGCGCGGCCCACTAGCACCGACGCCCTTGAGCCCAAGGGGGCTGCGCCGGCTAAAAAGAAGCAGTTGTTCACCCAAGACAAGGCGGAAACCAAGCAGGTACCAGTCGACGAGGACGGGTCCACTGGCGCCACCTTCACCATAGGGGCCAACCTCGAGCCCGAGCAGGAGAAGGCCCTGATCAGGTTCCTGTGTGCGAACAAGAAGGTGTTCGCGTGGGAACCAGATCAGTTAGCGGGGGTCCCAAGGGAAGTGATTGAGCATCACCTCAACGTGTGCCCCAATGTACGCCTCGTGAAGCAGAAGGCAAGGCGGCAGTCTACTGAGAAACAGGCTTTCATCGTTCAAGAGACCCGGAACCTAGAGGCGGCAGGGGTTATCCGTGAGGTCCGCTACCCCGATTGGCTGGCTAATCCTGTTGTCGTGCCAAAGAAGGGGGGAAGAGCGCATGTGCGTCGACTTCACCAACCTCAACAAGGCCTGCCACAGGATCCATTTTCGCTCCCCCGCATTGACCAGATAGTCGACTCCACCGCAGAGTGTGACCTATTGTGCTTCCTAGATGCCTTCCTGGGCTATCACCAGATCAAGATGGCGGTAGAAGACGTGGGGAAGACGGCCTTCCTGACCCCGTGTGGAGTGTACTGCTATACGTGCATGCCGTTTGGGTTGCGCAACGCTGGCGCGGCCTTTCAGCGACTGATGCACATCGCCTTAGGCCGGCAGCTCGGGAGGAACGCTGAAGTTTACGTTGATGACATTGTGGTGAAGTCTCTTGAGGCAAGGACCCTGATACAGGACCTGGAAGAAACCTTTGGAGCTTCAACAAAGTGGACCTACGGCTCAACCTGGAGAAGTGCGTGTTTGGAGTCCCCTCAGGCAAGCTCCTGGGTTTCCTCGTATCCCACAGGGGCATCGAGGCCAACCCGGAAAAGGTCAAGGTAGTCGAAGACATGAGCCCGCCAAGGACCCTCAGAGAAATGCAGAAGCTCACCGGGCATGTAACTGCGCTGGGGCGTTTCATCTCCAAGCAGGGGGAACGAGCGCTGCCCTTCTTCAAGCTGATGAAGAAAAAGGGCCCCTTTGAATGGACTGAAGAGGCCGATAAGGCATTCCAAGACCTCAAGAGGTACCTTACCAGTCCACCAGTGATGGTAGCTCCGCGTCCTCGGGAGCCCCTGGTGCTCTACCTTGCGGCCACCCCCTACTCCGCTAGCGCAGTCATGGTAGCGGTCAGGGAGGAGCGCTGTGCCAAGGCCGCATCGACCGTCCGAACTGAAGCAAAGCAGAGCCAGGAGGGCCTCGCGAAGGCCGCAACCGCAGCCGGAAAGGAACAGCCGCAGCAGGAGAACGCACCCGGAGCAAGAGAGGCCCCTTCAGGCGACCAAGCACTGGGAGCTCCGTCGTCTCAAGAGACGCCTCGACCTCTGGAGGACGCAAGCAGTGCCAGCACCCTCAACCTCTGGAGGACGCAAGCGGATGCACCAGGCTGAGGTTCTAAATCATGGTCATGAACTATTCTAAAAACAAGTAGCAGCCTGCCCCATGGAGCTTGAACGACGTACCTGCTACAACAATCATAATGCTCAGGTATCATTATAATCGTCTTCATAGTGACCACAGGGCCACTAAGATCGAATGCGTGGAGTTCCCCTTTTACATTCACCGCATACAATATGCCGTCCTTGTAAATGCAGCCGTCGTGAAGATAATGAGGTGGTAGCCAGGTCCACTTATCATCCCCTGCCTTTGCAAATGAGAGCTGAGCTTGTGGATTGTGGATGAGCACCACAATGTAGCCTCCTGAGGATGTATCAGGAAATACAAACGCCTTCCAATAGAGTCTACCCCTCAGCTCGGCAAGAGCAAAGATGGTTGGATTGCGGCTATTGCACGCTCCAGTGTGCCATGACATCTCATACTCGCAGACATCACCATACTCATCAAATATGGGCTTCACATGCTCAATGGTGGTCACTGAAGGAAGAGCAATCTGTTCACAGGTGATTGGATTCAGAAGGTGCATCTCAGACCTCTCGTCGACGGTAACAAGCCAGCCATGTGAGGACCCAATCAAATACCTGCTGCGGATAGGTGGCTGCGGCAGAGATAACTTGTAGGACCTCTTCTCGGCGAGGCTGTAGAGGGACAAAACATCATAAGGATCAGATTCAGAGGTGTAAACCAGGCAAGGCGTCTGACCCTTCTTGTACTTCCCAAGAGTGCGTAGCTCGGCGTATGCGGAGTGCCAGGATGAACAGACCGAGCCAGCGCGCACGAGGTCAGGGATCTCGAGAACGGCAAAGATAACCATCAAGATGTCCTGCGGCAGCTCCGGCAATGTGGCCGCCATCTTGGTCTCTGACAGTGCCACATGAACATGTTCATCTTTGCAGAATTTCTTGAGTGGAGGGAAGCCTAGCAGCCTGGGCAAAAGTCTGAAGACTAGAGAGCACAACTTGTGCCGGTACATAGCTAGGTCTTGCAAACTGATTATCCTGGCTACTATGCTACAGGTCTCCATGGCTTAAAGCAGAGCAGAGCCTCTGTTGGAAAGTCGCAGTCTTGATGAGAGAACAGGCAGGTCCTGCCAATACATATAGATCGCCGGCCGAGGCCTCACCCCGACTCCGAGGAGGTGAAGCAAATCCGAATCCAGACTGGAACAGGAATCGCTGTGTTGATTGGTGAAGGAATTTCGGATCCGGACCCAAGGAGAGAATGGTAGCTAGAGCCTAGGCGCCGCTCGTGGCGGTCCGAGGTCGCCGGAGTGGACGCGCCCGTGCTCGCTGGAGTCACCGCACCGCCGCTCGATTGGCTGACCTGCACTAGTTGCGGCGCCGCCCGTGGTGCTCCTCTTATCCCTCTGGATGAACTGAACGAGCAGGGGATTTTGATCTTCAATCGACCCATGGACAGGTAGAGAGAAATTGCCAATATGCCACAGGGGTAAATGGGTAATTTCACCATATTTTCGGCGCAAAAAGTTCCTACCCCCTCTGTAAACAAATATAAGAGCGTTTAGATAAGTACTTTAGTGATCTAAACGCTCTTATAAAAGTTTACAGAAGGAATATAAAACACGAAATAGATAGCCAAATGATCAATATTTTTTGGCCGACCCTACGCGTCACTTCGATGAGCCGAGGAGGAACCAAGAACACGGTTAGCTTGAAGAAGGAGGAGCCGAGGAAGAAGCAGTGAAGGGTACGAGAAGCTGTTGTAGCACGGGAAGAATGTCAGGAGAGAGTTGTGCAGTGAAGAGCAAAGCAGAAGCCACTGTAGGTACCGACAACGTCTGTCGACACATGAAATAGCTGCTTTTCATCTTGCCTTTGTTTCGGCGGTGCTTCTTCGTATTGCTGGGAGGTGTGTGAAGGATGGTGTGTCTTCGGATCTGGTTTTCTGGGTCCGTCCTTTTCTTCGATAAGTTTATCTCGACGGCATTGTCCTGCAGAGCGGACAACATGGTAGTGCGTCTTTATCCTTCCGCTCTGGTTCTCACTGAAGGTTGGACAACCTCGGCCTCCTCAGGGAGCATGCGAGGTTTGTATTCCTCGACTCCGTCTGACCGGACATCGGCCATTCTACATGCACTCTCCAATATTTTCTTCTTCGGGACGATGAAGTTGCTCAGAGGTGCAGGCATTACCTTGTTCGCCTCGACAACCTAGCTGGCGCCTACACATTTATTTACACTACTTCACCTCAATTTAGTTGAACACTACGCCATATAAGATGATAGGCAGGCAGGCAGGCAAACGTTAAGCATATGCTTCAAACTTCACCCAGGCGAAACACCGTCGAAACCTTCACGCATACAGAGCATAATTATTTTTTTCAGATGACGTCATGGCGGGTTTCCGTAATTTCAGGAGATGACGTCATGGCGGGTTACAATATCTTACAAGAGCAAGTGAAGGAGGATTTTTTTAAGTGTTGAAGATTGACATGAACAAGTTCAAATCAACCTGGTGCCTAATGTTGGGGATATGGCTATTGGGTATGAACGGCCTAGAAGGGGCTGGGTTATCCCCAATGGTGGTTCATCAAGACAAAGCTCATGAAGATGTTGAAGATGGCGGTTCATGAAGCACACTTACTAAAAGGCCCAAAGCCCAGAGGCGACTTAAGGCCCAACAAAGTGTAAACCGCCATATAGGTATACACTAGTAGAAAAAGGGTCATTTTTCCCAAGCCAGGACTAACGGGTCGTTACTAAAGCCTCCCCCCTTTAGTCTCGTTTCTTACACAAATCGGGACTAAAGGCCGTCCACGTGGCCGCTGTCTGGAGCTCCACCTTTAGTCCCGGTTGGTAGCTAAAGGTATTTTTACGAAAAAAAATTGAATTTTTCGTAAATTGAATACAACGGTCCCTGGCAATATTTTTTTTAAAAAATGATTTTATTTTTATTTTTCAAATTTCTGAATTATTTTCCAATTTAATCTCTAATCACCCCTCATCACTGCTCAATTTAACCTCTAATCTCTAATCATCCCTCGTCATTTCAAATCATCTAACTTCCCGGCCGGTCACCCATCCTCAGCATGCTTAACTTCCGGGTTATATTCCCCCTCGTTTCCAAGTCTGCACTTGTTGTTTTCCTGCAATAGTAAGATGTCAATCCTATTAACCCTCAGGAGTTTAGCTTGAGCATGAAGTCACACGTTTCACTTTTTGAGTTTGAAACTATTAGCTGCAAATCCTCGGCAAGTGATAGGGCTACCCGACAGGCAATAGCTTCCAAGGTGGCAGCATATGGTATACCATGAATTACCAGAGACGAGCTGCTCATATAGTTCCCTTGGTCATCCCGCCAAACGGCCCGCTGCCGCTCCTTTAGTTTGACTCCTCGCTAGGCCAACATCTACATGAATTTTGAAATATCCTCGGGGTGGTGCCTTAGGCCGAGCTGCTCTAATCACCCTCTCCGCCGGGGCCCAGGGTAAGTTCTTCGGCATTAGCTCAAGATCCTAAATGAACCTGCATATAAATGATGTGTGGCCAAAGGAGTTTGAAAGATCTCCTCGTGGATGGCTTTCCTCCTAGCCCACCATATCGCCCACAATGTCACAGCAAGCCTAGCAAACACAGCATGCAATAGCATGTCAATCATCATAAAGATCTACTGTTTGGCACTAGGCTCCATGGTTTCGCAAAGGTGTTGTGCAAGTTTTCTGTCAATAAGGGCCCAGATGCATCCTAGCCATGGAGCACTCAAGTAGTGAGCGGCGCCAAGAATCTGCAGCTCCACATAGACCACGCGGTTGTATGAGACATATTTATGTGCTCTCTGGACATTCTCTGTCTGTAGGAAGAGGATATTTTGCCAATCGCCATAAGAACATCTATTTTTTTTGCCAGGGACCGTTGTATTCCAAAGTAATTTCTAGGATTTACCATCACGATCCATGCTTGATGAACCCTCTGTGTCATCTAGCCATGCTTCCACGCCTCATTTTAGTGTCTACCATCATTCTATATGTTGATCTCACCATGAAGGTTTCGCTTTTCTCAAAGTTCCAGGCCCAAGTGTTTGACATATCGCTAGTGCATAAAAGGATGCTTATTATAGCTGGAATGTCAATTGGGAGATACACTTCCTCAAGCTTCGTCATATTCCATGTTGCTGACGTATGGTCAATAAGGTCGATTACTAACTCTATAGTGGAACTGTCACGCCTCCCATAAGGCATCATCATAACATTTCTCGGTATCTAGTTACCAACCCATATGTTCATTGTCGCCCCATTAATTACCAATCCTTCCGATAAGACCCAACTTCAAAATGTCCCGGCCTTCTATGATTGCTCACCATATTTGGCTAGGATGATTCCCAAGACCAGTTCTGATGGACTTATAGTCGGGGAGCTGATGCAAAGACGGCCCAATCCCATTTTGTGCAGTGAAACGGTGCATCTAGAGATATTGCCTTGGAGGCAGTCCTTCGAGATACTGGCATTGTGCATGAGGAGCTTTTTCAGGCGCGGAAAAGCGGGCGGCACTACCATGTCAGGGAATTGGCAGTCCCAAAGCATGATCACGGAGCATCGGTGCGAAGCAGATCAACACAGGCGATGGCACGAGCAGCAAACAGTGCTCCCACTATAGGTTGGAGACCTCGAGGTCCTGGAGGCCCACGAGGGACCTAGAGCGAAACCATCTGTCAACCACGCCCAAGATGTCGGGCTAGAGGGAAATAAGGAGCGAGAAGAGGTGGGCTAGGCCGGGATGGCCGGAGAGGATTCTAGAGACCATCACGGCGCGTGAGTCACTGTCGGAGAGACTCTGGTCTGCCGCGAGGTTGAGCGATGCATTGGATGAGAGCTAGAGGGGACGCCAACGGTGAGAGAGGGCTTGAGTGTGCGCGCCGTCCTTGGTGGGAGAGGAGGGAGACGATGGTTCCTAGCAAGGCGTCAGGGAGGTGGCTGATGATGTCCAAAAATAGAGCCTTCACCACACCACGCTTCTGAAGTTGCTGCACCTGCCCCCGGTGGTTCTCCAACAGATCTACGCCTCTTGGGAGCACGCGTTTCGGGCGCCTCCTCCATGGCCGGCAGCTTGAGCGCAAGTGGGTTTTGGTCTGTCTAGGAGGGATTTGGAAGTGGGGAACCAGGGTTTGGTTTTAATCATGTATCTGAAAAATGATAAATGTGTATATTAAAAAAATCCTAGTGTATAAAAAAAATGTACAATTGTTTATACAAAAAAAGTAGACATAAAAAAGACACGTCTAAAAAAGTAATCATATATTTAAAAATGTTAAACATGAATATAAAAATATTCCTGATGTATATAAAATGTATAGTGTGTATGCAAAAAGTAGACATAAAATAATATGCGTTAAAAAATCTTAATCATGTAATTGAAAAGTGCTAAATGTGTGTATACAATGTTCCCGGTGTATAAAAGGAATGTCAATACGTATGAAAAAATGTTGATATAAAAATATATGTTTGAAAAGAATGTTAAACATGTATTTTTTTAAAATTCAACATGTATATAAAAATATATTATGTATTTGAACAAAATGTTGAACATGTTTAAAGAAATATTCCTGTTATATATGAAAAGAGAAAGAAAAAATGATGGACACCAAAAAGAGAAACAAACGAAAACGAAGGAAAAAAGGAAACCAAAGAAGGAACAAAGAAAATGAAAGAAACATAAAAATAATAAGGAAACCAAAGGAACCAGTGCAAAATAATAGAAACAATGAAAATCACGAAAGAAACCAGTGCAAAATAATAGAAACAATGAAAATTAAGAAAGAAACAAAAGGAAAACGAAGAAAACCGATGAATGAAGAAAAAAAAGCAAATAATAATTGAAAACCAAGAAAAAGGGGAGAAAATACATAAAAACCAATAAAAACATAAAGAAACAAATAAAATTGTTGAAAAAACAAAAATAAATAAAGAAACCGGTGAAGAAACAGAGAAAACCAAAATAAAAATTAAATAAAAGAAACTGAAAAGAAAACGAAAAGGAAAAAACTCAGAAGAAATGAGTGAGCGAACAGACGCGAGCATCTCCCATGGATCAAACAGAGAAAAAGGACGGCAATGGGCTGGCTTGGTAACTACGGCGGGAGGAAACCCCTTGAGGTGAGCGGGCGATTCATCTTGCTATAAACGAGAGATAGGGTTGTGTTTTTTTAGAACGAAGGCTTAAGGGGAGCCCGTCTTTGAATTAACGAAGCCATTAACCGGTCAGGATTACACAAGGCCACCAAGCGATAGCGACCGAAAGATACAATGAAGCTTAGTAAACAGCTAACAATGCAACATACACTAGAGCATAAAGAAAATACATGAAGAGCCTTGCTAGTAGTGTCGAAGCCTACTGCACATAGTCAACAGAGAGAGGAGCAGCAGAGAAGCCTCGATGACCAGCCAAAGGCCAGAGAAAGGTGTGAACTGTCTGAACCCCAGGGCAAGGGAAGAACATCGCTCCCAACGCCGAAGAGGAACCCTTTCCTCTCGCCTAGGCTCGAAGGCGCCGCACCGTCGGATCGTTGGCACTCACCCGAGAACTAGAGCAGACGCCAGCCGGATCCCCATCGCAGACAGATTGCACAGCCCTCGCCGCGCCGCAGGCACACACCGCAGCTGCACTGCCACCTCTCCTGAACAACCAAGAGCAGAAGGATAGCCGTCGGGAGGTCACCGAAGAAGAAAGCTGCCGAGGCCAAGAGGCGGAGCAGGGGAGCACCAGGTCCCGTTCCATGGCCGCAAGAAGGACTCTTGCAGGAACGAGCACCCTTCATGGAAAAATGCAAACTTGGCCTCGCAGCCGCCGGACGCCCACCAACCACCTCATCCCTCTTCCGAAGAACCAGACACCTAAGACGCCGGCTCCAACAAGGACGCGACGCACTAGGTGCCGCCGTCGGCCAACCCGAGACGGGTTTTGGGTTTTCACCCGGGGTCTGGGACGGGGGTGAAGAGGAGAGCCCTCGACGGCGCCTCCAACGAAGAACACAACGCGCACACACGTCGTCGCCGTCGTGACCGGAGGACCGGCCAAGGCTTTCCCCCGGGCTCGAACCTGAGCACCCGCACCCCACCAGCACCGGATCTGGCGAGCAGAGTCGCAGAAGGGTACGACCGGCGGGAAGGAGAGAGCAGGGGAGGAGGGCGCCTGACCTTCAGATCTGGGGCAGAGGGACTCCGCGCCGCGACCGCCCGCCGTATCCTCGCTGCCCGGGCAGCCGAGGATGCCGGCCACCTCTTCCTGCGCGCGCCACCAGTCGTTGAGGCAGCGCCGCCTCGCCGTCCAAGGCCGCCGCCCCGGCTTCCAGGTCCTTCGCGGGGGCACGAAGCAACGCAGCACCTCACCGCCACCTTCATCGACGACCCAGCAAGCTTGCCTGTCGATCCCCTCAGGTGGCGACGAGGAGGGGCTGGGATTGAAGGGGTGGCGGCGCGGGGGAAACCCTAGTCGCCCCCGAGTCGCCCTCCGGAGGACGACGCGAGGGCCGGGGAGGGGGGGGGGGGAGCCGATTGCTCTTCCGCGAGAGCTTAGATAGGGTTGTGTTGGTTTGCGCCAGCCTTGGTTTGCTGCTGCGAACCGGAAAGGCACCGGTTCGTTTGCACAAGAGCTATATATCTTGCTTGTAGCGAGACGTATGCTTCTCTCGGCATTTTTCTGTCGCTACAGTACTGGGCCTGGCAACATTTTTTACTACGTTCACTCTTTTGCATCGTTTTCTTGGCCTTTTATTTTTTTATTTTTTATCCCTTTTTATTTATCCTTTTCTTTTTTGCTTTGGTTTTATTTGTTTCTTTCATGTTTTTTTTTTCATTTTTCACTATGTTCCACTGTTTTGCATTGGTTTCTCTGGTTTTCTATTTTCTTGGTTATTTTTTCTGTTTCTAGTTTTCATTGGCTTTTTTTCATTTTCGTACATTTTGTACATTGTCCATATATAACATGAACATTTTTATACTTGGTTAACATTTTTAAAATACATGATGAACAATTTTAAAATATATAAATGTTTTGAGGTCTACCTTTTCTTTTCATACCGATTTTACACTTTCCGTATACAGTAGGAACTTTCGATACTTGTTTATCATTTCTCAAATACTTGATTTACTTTTTTAGATATATGTTTTGATGTCTATTGTTCTTCATATAAAATTCCGCATTTTCCGTATACATAAGAAACATTTGTCTTATACATGTTTCATATTTTTAAAATACATTAATATTTTTTAGATATATGTTTTGATGTCTATTTTTTCATACATATTGTACATTTTTTACCTAAACAAAAGGAACAATTTTCTTATGCATGTTTAACCTTTTTTCAGATAAATGTTTTGATGACTGTTTTTCATACATATTGTATATTTTTTTGCGTATACATAAGAAAAAAATTGTTACACATGCTTAACAATTTTCAAGTACACGATTAACTTTTTTAAAATTCATGACTTCGATTTTTGAAATATATGCTTAATTTTTTAAATACATAGGTGACATTTTTTAAATACCCCCTCCGATCGATATTACTTGTCGCTCAAACGGATGTATCTAGCACTCAAATGCATGTAGATACATCCATTTGATCGATAAGTAATATGTATCGGATGGAGTACATGATTTAACATTGTTTTAAATACAATGATTGACACTTTTTTGAATACATGTTTTGGAGTCTACCTTTTTTCATACACATTTCTAATTTTCCATATACATTTGAAACATTTATTTGATATACGTTTGATATTTTTCAAATACATGTTAACACTTTTTTAAAACACATGCTTTTGAAAAAAAAAATATGTGTTAAAAAATTCAAATACGCTGTGAAACATTTTTTGCATACTATCAACATTTTCTAACACTGCTAATTTTTTTTTCAAAATTGAAGTAATTCTTTATGAAATATATGTATTCTAGAGCTTTTTGAAAATATTACAGAAGGTATAGAAGTAAAAATAAAAATGAGACGAAACGACGAAGACAAATCGAACAAACAACATTACTGGCCCATGAGCATGGCCTTGGCATGGCACGTCGAGCCGGTATATAAGCTGGTTGTGCCATTCCGGCACCTGTGTGTCACCTCACACCCCAGGCACTGGTGGTGACGAGGAGGAGAGGAAGGGTGCGGAAGCCGTCGGGGGTGGATATGTTTGGTCGCCCGTGTCGCTCCCTTTGAAGTGACGTGGGGGCAAGGGGAGTCCGCGGTATGCATCCTATGTGTCCAGCAGCATGTACCGACGGTGCCCCAGTGCCGGACAAAGAAGCCGAACATGCGTCGGATCAGGCGCTAGCCCACCACAAAGTCACACTTCAAGGAGCTGACAATGAGCAACAGGTACTAGCATGCGAGCTCGAGGTCTTCTGGGTCCATGGTGACACGGAAGTTGTTCGAGAAGTTGCGAATGCAATCCCAAAATGCCAGGGAGGACAAACACCGTGCGACGGTGGGGGAGCTTCACCAGGGAGTATGCAATGGCATTGAGATCGCCCACCGCCATGGACTCTGTGTCACGGTAGGAGAGCTCCAACATCGCCTCCTGCAACTCGCAGTGTTGTCTTCGTATTCACCTCCGTTGGCACGAAATCCGCTGCCAATGGCAGCCACTGCAGGCTCCCTTCACACGCCCTCTGACGACGCTAAATACACCATCAGGATGGCGATCAAGCATGGAAGACATTATTCCTATTCAGGGACATCGCCACCGCCATGCAACACTAACCAAGATGTTGAATCTAACAAGAACGAGAGTGGGGTCCTTCGTGCCGGTGGGGGAGATCCTGTTGGAAATATGCCCTAGAGGCAATAATAAATTGGTTATTATTATATTTCCTTGTTCATGATAATCGTTTATTATCCATGCTAGAATTGTATTGATAGGAAACTCAGATACATGTGTGGATACATAGACAACACCATGTCCCTAGTAAGCCTCTAGTTGACTAGCTTGTTGATCAATAGATGGCTACGGTTTCCTGACCATGGACATTGGATGTCGTTGATAATGGGATCACATCATTAGGAGAATGATGTGATGGACAAGAACCAATCCTAAGCCTAGCACAAGATCATGTAGTTCGTATGCTAAAGCTTTTCTAATGTCAAGTATCATTTCCTTAGACCATGAGATTGTGCAACTCCCGGATACCGTAGGAATACTTTGGGTGTGCCAAACGTCACAACGTAACTGGGTGGCTATAAAGGTGCACTACGGGTATCTCCAAAAGTGTCTGTTGGGTTGGCACGAATCGAGACTAGGATTTGTCACTCCGTGTGACGGAGAGGTATCTCTGGGCCCACTCGGTAGGACATCATCATAATGTGCACAAATATGATCAAGGAGTTGATCACGGGATGATGTGTTACGGAACGAGTAAAGAGACTTGCCGGTAACGAGATTGAACAAGGTATCGGGATACCGACGATCGAATCTCGGGCAAGTACAATACCGCAAGACAAAGGGAATTGCATACGGGATTGATCGAATCCTTGACATCGTGGTTCATCCGATGAGATCATCATGGAACATGTGGGAGCCAACATGGGTATCCAGATCCCGCTGTTGGTTATTGACCGGAGAACGTCTCGGTCATGTCTGCATGCTTCCCGAACCCGTAGGGTCTACACACTTAAGGTTCGATGACGCTAGGGTTATAAGGAATAGATATACGTGGTTACCGAATGTTGTTCGGAGTCCCGGATGAGATCCCGGACGTCACGAGGAGTTCCGGAATGGTCCGGAGGTAAAGATTTATATATGGGAAGTCATCATACGGTCACCGGAATAATTCGGGGGGATGCCGGTATTGTACTGGGACCACTGAAGGGGTTCCGGGGGTCCACCGGGAGGGTCCACCTGCCCCGGAGGGCCCTATGGGCTGTATGTGGAGAGGGACCAGCCCCTTAGTGGGCTGGGCGCCTCCCCCCCTAAGGCCCATGCGCCTAGGGTTTGGGGAACCCTAAAGGGGGGCGCCCCCTTGCCTTGGGGGGCAAGGCAACCGCCCTTGGCCGCCGCCCCCTCCTCAGATGGAATCTGAGGGGGCCGGCTCCCCTCTCCCTTGCCCCTATATATATGTGGGGGGTGGGAGGGAAGCCGCACCAATGTTCTGGCGCAGCCCTCCCCCTCTCCCAAGTCCTTCTCCTCTCCCGTGGTGCTTGGCGAAGCCCTGCAGGATTGCCACGCTCCTCCACCACCACCACGCCATTGTGCTGCTGCTGGATGGAGTCTTCCTCAACCTCTCCCTCTGTCCTTGCTGGATCAAGGCATGGGAGACGTCACCGGGCTGTACGTGTGTTGAACACGGAGGTGCCGTCCGTTCGGCACTAGGATCATCGGTGATTTGGATCACGACGAGTACGACTCCATCAACCCCGTTCACTTGAACGCTTCCGCTTAGCGATCTACAAGGGTATGTAGATGCACTCTCCTTCCCTCGTTGCTAGATTACTCCATAGATTGATCTTGGTGATGCGTAGAAAATTTTGAATTTATGCTACGTTCCCCAACAGTGGCATCATGAGCTAGGTCTATGCGTAGTTTCTATGCACGAGTAGAACACAAAGTAGTTGTGGGCGTTGATTTTGTTCAATATGCTTACCGTTACTAGTCCAATCTTGATTCCGCGGCATTGTGGGATGAAGCGGCCCGGACCGACCTTACATGTACTCTTACGTTAGACTGGTTCCACCGACTGATATGCACTAGTTGCATAAGGTGGCTAGCGGGTGTCTGTCTCTCCCACTTTAGTCGGATCGGATTCGATGAAAAGGGTCCTTATGAAGGGTAAATAGCAATTGGCATATCACGTTGTGGTTTTTGCGTAGGTAAGAAACGTTCTTGCTAGAAACCCATAGCAGCCACGTAAAACATGCAAACAACAATTAGAGGACGTCTAACTTGTTTTTGCAGGGTATGCTATGTGATGTGATATGGCCAAGAAGAATGTGATGAATGATATGTGATGTATGAGATTGATCATGTTCTTGTAATAGGAATCACGACTTGCATGTCGATGAGTATGACAACCGGCAGGAGCCATAGGAGTTGTCTTAATTTATTTATGACCTGCGTGTCAACATAAACGTCATGTAATTACTTTACTTTATTGCTAACCGTTAGCTGTAGTAGTAGAAGTAATAGTTGGCGAGACAACTTCATGAAGACACGATGATGGAGATCATGGTGTCATGCCGGTGACAAGATGATCATGGAGCCCCAAGATGGAGATCAAAGGAGCTATATGATATTGGTCATATCATGTCACTATTATTTGATTGCATGTGATGTTTATCATGTTTTTGCATCTTGTTTACTTAGAACGACGGTAGTAAATAAGATGATCCCTCATTAAAATTTCAAGAAAGTGTTCTCCCTAACTGTGCACCGTTGCGAAAGTTCGTCGTTTCGAAGCACCACGTGATGATCGGATGTGATAGATTCTTATGTTCACATACAACGGGTGTAAGCCAGATTTACACACGCGAAACACTTAGGTTGACTTGACGAGCCTAGCATGTACAGACATGGCCTCGGAACACAAGAGACCGAAAGGTCGAGCATGAGTCGTATGGTAGATACGATCAACATGAAGATGTTCACCGATAATGACTAGTCCGTCTCACGTGATGATCGGACACGGCTTAGTTGACTCGGATCATGTAATCACTTAGATGACTAGAGGGATGTCTATCTGAGTGGGAGTTCATAAGATGAACTTAATTATCCTGAACATAGTCAAAAGGTCTTCGCAAATTATGTCGTAGCTCGCGCTTTAGTTCTACCATTTTAGATATGTTCCTAGAGAAAATTTAGTTGAAAGATGATAGTAGCAATTATGCGGACTAGGTCCGTAAACTGAGGATTGTCCTCATTGCTTCATAGAAGGCTTATGTCCTTAATGCACCGCTCAGTGTGCTGAACCTCGAACGTCGTCTGTGGATGTTGCGAACATCTGACATACACGTTTTGATGACTACATGATAGTTCAGTGCGTAATGCTAAATGGTTTAGAATTGAGGCACCAAAGACGTTTTTGAAACATCGCAGAACATATGAGATGTTCCAAGGACTGAAATTGGGATTTCAGGCTCGTGCCCACGTCAGGAAGTATGAGACCTCCGATGATTTTCTTAGCCTGCAAACTAAGGGAGAAAAGCTCAATTGTTGAGCTTGTGCTCAGATTGTCTGAGTACAACAATCACTTGAATCGAGTGGGAGTTGATCTTCCAGATAAGATAGTGATGTTTTTCCAAAGTCATTGCCACCAAGCTGCTAGAGCTTCGTGATGAACTATAACATATCAGGGATAGATATGATGATTCTTGAGATATTCGCGATGCTTGACATCGCGAAAGTAGAAGTCAAGTAGGAGCATCAATTGTTGATGGTTAGTTAAAAACCACTAGTTTCAAGAAGGGCAAGGACAAGAAGGGATACTTCATGAAACGGCAAATCAGTTGCTGCTCTAGTGAAGAAACCCAAGGTTGAACCCAAACCCGAGACTAAGTGCTTCTGTAATAAGGGGAACAGCCACTGGAGCAGAATTACCCTAGATACTTGGTAGATAAGAAGGCTGGCAAGGTCGATAGAAGTATATTAGATATACATTGTGTTAATGTGTACTTTACTAGTACTCCTAGTAGCACCATGGTATTACATACCGGTTCGGTTGCTAAGTGTTAGTAACTCGAAACAAAAGGCTACGGAATAAACAGAGACTAGCTAAAAGGTGAGATGACGATATGTGTTGGAAGTATTTCCAAGGTTGATCAAATATCGTACGCTCCCTCTACCATCGAGATTGGTATTAAAACCTGAATAATTGTTATTTGGTGTTTGCGTTGAGCATAGACATGATTGGATTATGTCTATCGCGATACGGTTATTCATTTAAGGAGAATAATGGTTACTCTGTTTATTTGAATAATACCATCCCGATCGTAGTGATACACATTTTCATGCCAAAGGTATAATATAGTAATGATAGTACCACACAAATGTGGCACTGCATTTTGAGTCATATTGGTATAAAACGCATGAAGAAGCTCCATGTTGATGGATCTTTGGACTCACTCATTTTTGAAAAGTTTGAGACATGCGAACCATGTCTATTGGTATATATGCATGAAGAAACTCCATGCAAATGGACCGTTTGGACTCACTTGATTTTGAATCACTTGAGACATGCAAATCATACCACATGGGCAAGATGACTGAAAGCCTCGTTTTCAGTAAAATGGAACTAGAAAGCAACTTGTTGGAAGTAATACATTTTGATGTGTGCAGTCCAATGAGTGCTGAGGCGTGTAGTGGATATCGTTATGTTCTTACTTCACAGATGATTTGAGTAGATGTTGAGTATATTTACTTGATGAATCACGAGTCTGAATTATTGAAAGGTTCAAGTAATTTCAGGGTGAAGGTGAGAGATCATCGTGACAAGAGGATAAAATATCTATGATATGATCATAGAGATGAATATCTACATTACGAGTTTGGCACAGAATTAAGACATTGTGGAAATCGTTTCACAACTAATACAGCCTGGAACACCATAGTGTGATGGTGTGTCCGAACATCATAACTGCACCCTATTGGATATGATGCATACCATGATGTCTCTTATCGAATTACCACGATAGTTTATGGGTTGGGCATTAGAGACAACCACATTCACTTTAAATAGGGCACCACGTAATTCCGATGAGATGACACTGCATGAACTATGGTTTAGAGAAACCTAAGCTGTCATTTCTTAAAAGTTTGGGGCTGCAACGCTTATGTGAAAAAGTTTCAGACTGATAAGCTCGAACCCAAAGTGGATAAATGCATCTTCATAGGACACCCAAAAACCAGTTGGGTATACCTCCTGTCTCAGATCCGAAAGCAATAAGGGATTGTTTCTAGTATCGGGTCCTTTCTCGAGGAAAAGTTTCTCTTGAAAGAATTGAGTGGGAGGATGGTGGAGACTTGATGAGGTTATTGAACCGTCACTTCAACTAGTGTATAGCAGGGCACAAAGAGTTGTTCCTGTGGCACCTACACCAATTGAAGTGGAAGCTTATGATATTGATCATGAGACTTCGGATCAAGTCACTCCCAAATCTCGTAGGATGACAAGGATGCGTACTACTTCAGAGTGGTACGTAATCCTATCTTGGAAGTCATGTTGCTAGACAACAATGAACCTACGAGCTATGGAGAAGCGATGGTGGGCCTGGATTCCAAAATGGCTCGAGGCCATATAATCCGAGAGAGGATCCATATATGAAAACAAAGTGTAGACTTCGGAAGAACTACTTGATGGTCGTAAGGCTGTTAGGTACATATGGATTTTAAAAGGAAGACGGACAATGATGGTAAGTATCACCATTAAGAAAGCTCGACTTGTCGTTAAGATGTTTTTTCCGACAAGTTCAAGGAGTTGACTACGATGAGACTTTCTCACTCGTAGCGATGCTAAGAGTCTGTTGGAATTATATTAGCGATTACTGCATTATTTATGAAATCTTGCAGATAGGATGTCAAAACATTGTTTCCTCGATGATTTTTGAGGAAAGGTTGTATGTGATACAACCGGAAGGTTTTGTCAATCCTGAAAGATGCTAATAAGTATGCAAAGCTTCAGCAATCCTTCTAAGGACTAGAGTAAGCATCTCGGAGTTGGAATGTATGCTTTGATGAAATGATCAAAGATTTTGGGTGTATACAAAGTTTATGAGAAACTTGTATTTCCAAAGAAGTGAGTGGGAGCACTATAGAATTTCTGATGAGTATATGTTGTTGACATATTGTTGATCAGAAATGACGTAGAATTTCTGGAAAGCATATAGGGTTATTTGGAAAGTGTTTTTCAATGGAAAGCCTGGATTAAGCTACTTGAACATTGAGCATCAAGATCTATAAGGATAGATCAAAACGCTTAATGGTACTTTCAAATGAGCACATACCTTGACATGATCTTGAAGGTGTTCAAGATGGATCAGTCAAAGAAGGAGTTCTTGCCTGAGTTGTAAGGTATGAAGTTAAGACTTAAAGCTCGACCACGGCAGAAGAAAGAGGAAGGACGAAGGTCGTCCCCTATGCCCTAGAGGCAATAATAAAGTTATTATTTATTTCCTTATATCATGATAAATGTTTATTATTCATGCTAGAATTGTATTAACCGGAAACATAATACATGTGTGAATACATAGACAAACAGAGTGTCACTAGTATGCCTCTACTTGACTAGCTCGTTAATCAAAGATGGTTATGTTTCCTAACCATGAACAAAGAGTTGTTATTTGATTAACGGGATCACATCATTAGGTGAATGATCTGATTGACATGACCCATTCCATTAGCTTAGCACCCGATCGTTTAGTATGTTGCTATTGCTTTCTTCATGACTTATACATGTTCCTATGACTATGAGATTATACAACTCCCGTTTACCGGAGGAACACTTTGTGTGCTACCAAACGTCACAACGTAACTGGGTGATTATAAAGGAGCTCTACAGGTGTCTCCGAAGGTACATGTTGGGTTGGCGTATTTCGAGATTAGGATTTGTCACTCCGATCGTCGGAGAGGTATCTCTGGGCCCTCTCGGTAATGCACATCACTTAAGCCTTGCAAGCATTGCAACTAATGAGTTAGTTGCGGGATGATGTATTACGGAACGAGTAAAGAGACTTGCCGGTAACGAGATTGAACTAGGTATTGGATACCGACGATCGAATCTCGGGCAAGTAACATACCGATGACAAAGGGAACAACGTATGTTGTTATGCGGTCTGACCGATAAAGATCTTCGTAGAATATGTAGGAACCAATATGGGCATCCAGGTCCCGCTATTGGTTATTGACCGGAGACATGTCTCGGTCATGTCTACATTGTTCTCGAACCCGTAGGGTCCGCACGCTTAAGGTTTCGATGACAGTTATATTATGAGTTTATATGTTTTGATGTACCGAAGGTTGTTCGGAGTCCCGGATGTGATCACGGACATGACGAGGAGTCTCGAAATGGTCGAGACATAAAGATTGATATATTGGAAGCCTATGTTTGGATATCAGAAGTGTTCCGGGTGAAATCGGGATTTTACCGAAGTACCGGGAGGTTACCGGAACCCCCCGGGAGCTATATGGGCCTTAGTGGGCCTTAGTGGAAAAGAGAAGAGGCAGCCTGAGATGGGCCGCACGCCCCTCCCCTCCCTTGGTCCGAATAGGACAAGGAGAGGGGGCCGGCCCCCCTTTCTCTTTTCCCCCCTCCGTGAATCCTATTCCAACCAGGATTGGGGGGGGGGGGGAATCCTACTCCCGGAGGGAGTAGGACTCCTCCTGGCGCGCCACCTCTAGGCCGGCCACACCCCCCCCTTGAGCCTTTATATACGGAGGCAGGGGCACCCCAGAGAAACACAAGTTGATCCACGTGATCATATTCTTAGCCGTGTGCGGCGCCCCCTGCCACCATAGTCCTCGATAATATTGTAGCGGTGCTTAGGCGAAGCCCTGCGACAGTTGTACATCAAGATCGTCACCACGCCGTCGTGCTGACGGAACTCTTCCCCGACACTTTGCTGGATCGGAGTCCGGGGATCGTCATCGAGCTGAACGTGTGCTAGAACTCAGAGGTGCCGTAGTTTCGGTGCTTGATCGGTCGGGCCGTGGAGACGTACGACTACATCAACCAAACGCTTCCGTTGTCGATCTACAAGGGTACGTAGATCACACTCTCCCCTCTCGTTGCTATGCATCACCATGATCTTGCGTGTGCGTAGGAAATTTTTTGAAATTACTACGTTCCCCAACAATCATTTCCTTAGACCATGAGATTGTGCAACTCCCGGATACCGTAGGAATACTTTGGGTGTGCCAAACGTCACAACGTAACTGGGTGGCTATAAAGGTGCACTACGGGTATCTCCGAAAGCGTTTGTTGGGTTGGCACGAATCGAGACTAGGATTTGTCACTCCGTGTGACGGAGAGGTATCTCTGGGCCCACTCGGTAGGACATCATCATAATGTGCACAAATGTGATCAAGGAGTTGATCACGAGATGATGTGTTACGAAACGAGTAAAGAGACTTGCCGGTAACGAGATTGAACAAGGTATCGGGATACCGATGATCGAATCTCGGGCAAGTACAATACCGCAAGACAAAGGGAATTGCGTACGGGATTGATCGAATCCTCGACATCGTGGTTCATCCGATGAGATCATCGTGGAACATGTGGGAGCCAACATGGGTATCCAGATCCCGCTGTTGGTTATTGACCGGAGAACGTCACGGTCATGTCTGCATGCTTCCCGAACCCGTAGGGTCTACACACTTAAGGTTCGATGACACTAGGGTTATAAGGAATAAATATACGTGGTTACCGAATGTTGTTCGGAGTCCCGGATGAGATCCCGGACGTCACGAGGAGTTCCGGAATGGTCCGGAGGTAAAGATTTATATATGGGAAGTCATCATACGGTCACCGGAATAATTCGGGGGGATGCCGGTATTGTACCGGGACCACCGAAGGGGTTCCGGGGGTCCACCGGGAGGGTCCACCTGCCCCGGAGGACCCTATGGGCTGTATGTGGAGAGGGACTAGCCCCTTAGTGGGCTGGGCGCCTCCCCCCCTAAGGCCCATGCGCCTAGGGTTTGGGGAACCCTAAAGGGGGGGCGCCCCCTTGCCTTGGGTGGCAAGGCAACCCCCCTTGGCCGCCGCCCCCTCCTCAGATGGGATCTGAGGGGGCCGTCCCCCTCTCCCTTGCCCCTATATATATGTGGGGGGTGGGAGGGCAGCCGCACCAATGTTCTGGCGCAGCCCTCCCCCTCTCCCAAGTCCTTCTCCTCTCCCGTGGTGCTTGGCGAAGCCCTACAGGATTGCCACGCTCCTCCACCACCACCACGCCGTTGTGCTGCTGCTGGATGGAGTCTTCCTCAACCTCTCCCTCTCTCCTTGCTGAATCAAGGCTTGGGAGACGTCACCGAGCTGTACGTGTGTTGAACACGGAGGTGCCGTCCGTTCGGCACTAGGATCATTGGTGATTTGGATCACGACGAGTACGACTCCATCAACCCCGTTCACTTGAACGCTTCCGCTTAGCGATCTACAAGGGTATGTAGATGCACTCTCCTTCCCTCGTTGCTAGATTACTCCATAGATTGATCTTGGTGATGCGTAGAAAATTTTGAATTTATGCTACGTTCCCCAACAGATCCTTCGCACCTCCATGGCCCAAACAAAGGCCATCGAAGGTGGGGCGGAACGGCGGCGGAGCTGACGGTCAGAATCTTTCCGTACATACCTAAATACTTTGTTTTGGTGCCATTTTAGAAGAAGAAAGTTTTATTTTATCTGTAGAAGAAGGAAAGTTGAACATAGGCGTGGTAGTGTTGTTTATAAAAAAATTGTATGATTTTTTATCTATATTACATCTTTTTTAAATAGAACATGGACAGTTTCTTTTACATATATGCCGGCTCGGTCTCTCGCAGGTGCTCATAGGGGTAGGGTGTGAGTGCGTGGGTTCATAAGGGTGCGATTTAAAAAAACTTTAATTTGGTACAATTTTAGAACGAGAAACCTTGAGCTGAGGCGCCGCAGTGTTGTTTACGAAACAAATTGTATGAATTTTTTTATCTATGTTACAATTTGTTTAAAGAACATGGGCAATTTCTTTTACATACGTGAACATTTACATGAGGATATAGTTTAAAAAACTTTGTTTGATGTAGAGCATCTTTATGTACCAAAGTAAAAAACTGAAGTTACGCAACCATTTTTAGTTGAGAAACGTGACCATTTTTATTTGAAATAATTCTATGGTGTAAAGATATTCAAAGGAAGTTTTTCTGTTCAAACATGTTTTTGAAATTAAAAATTAAAATACTGATGGGGCTTATGTAACCATGAATGTTTTAATCAATCAATAAAGCTTAGAGGGTTCTCTAAAGAATCTATTGGTGACATTATTTGCATATCTGACTATACTTTGGTACCACTTTAAAAGAAGAAAAGTTGAACTGAGGAGTGGCAGTGTCGTTAATCAAACAAATTCATATGAAGTATTTTATCTATATTAAAAATAGTAATGGAAAGTGTCTTTTACATACTGTTCAAAAAAACTGTTGTTAGATGCAGAGCATTTTTATGTACCAAAATAAGAATTTGAATTTATTCAACCATTTTTAGTTGAGAAGCACGTCCTTTATTTATTTGAAATAAATTTATAGTGTAAAACATATTTTAAAGGAATATTTTTCCCACCCATACAAATTTCAGGTGTTGGTATAAAAAAATAAACCAATTTATAAAAATATTAATTTACACAAGAAATAGATTGTAACGGGCCGGCCTTTGCCCCCTTCGCCCCCAATAAAACAGAGTCGCCCACTCCCCTCCGTCTTCTTCCCCCCAAAACAGAGTCCCGCGAGCTCTCTCCCCGCCGGCTTCCTCCTCCTCAAGCTTGCACCACCGAAGCTAGCGTCTCGCCGCCGTCCACCACCACTACCGCTGAACCGCCCCTCTCTCCGTGCTCTCTCCTCCCGCTCCACCTCGCCGTACGGGCGAAGACAAAAGACAACCAAGAAGCCAAGAAACGCTTCCTGGAGGCCCTCCAATGGAGCAGGGCGCCGGGAAGAAGCGCGGCAAGGCGAATGTGTACGCTCTGGAGCTCCCTGGCGCGCCGACTGGGGCCGAGGTGGCCGTGCTGCAGCTCCCGGGCGCGCCACCACCGCCGACCCAGCCCGAGGTCGACACGACGCGGCGGCTCCATGGAGACGTCGCGCCATCTCAGGCGACCGCGTTGCAGCTCGCAGGCGCGCCAGCCCAGCCGCCTCAGGCCGAGGTGTCTCCTCGCCGGCTTGCGATCGTCCCCGCCCCCGCTCACGTGCCGCCTCAGGCCGACGCGTCCTGGCTCAGGAGCTTGCTGGAGGCCCTCCGACTCCGGTTTCCGGGGCCGGTTGTGGCGAGGATCTTCGAGGCCTTCCAGGGCGCGTGGGCGTCCGTGCACGGGTGGTGGAGCGGGCCGCCGCTCGCTGTCGCTGCGCCGGAGTTGAAGGAGAAGAAGAAGAAGAACAGCAAGAAGAACAAGAAGCCTGTCCTCCCCGCTGTACGGCGTCATAAGGCATTCTTGTTCACGAAGACGAAGAACGATGATCGGCAGACGAAGAAGGATGATCAGCAGACGAAGAAGGAAGATCGGCAGACCAACAAGGATGATCGGCAGACGAAGAAGGATGTGCCAGTGGTATGAATTATTCCTCTCGTTCCCCAAAATCTCTTTAGCCATGGCCTTTGTTGGTATTCTACAGTACCCAAATTGTTCAGATTTTAGAGAATTATCTCCTTCTCTACAACTTTGCCCTTGACTTCAGAAAATTGAAATCGAACATAAAATTCAGTGATAGTTTCAGAGCATCCAAAGTCAAAAACCATAAAATGGACTTTGCTGGAATTCGTTGATAGTTACATGAGAACTGAATTTATGTTAATTAGTTAAAATTTATAGCATTATGCAAAGAATCTTTTCTGGAGTTGCAGCAGCTCTCTTCTGATGAAGGGCAGCAAAAAACTTTACATTCAGTTAAAATCCAAGATGTTCTTCTGTGAATTTTGCAATTACAAGAGGATTGTATCCACTGGATTAACTTATGTTCAGACCCCTGCCTTTTGCAACAGAAAATTGAAAAAGTATATACAATCCTTGTAGTCAAAGTTTTACCCTTGAGTCTGATATCCCAAGAAATGAGAAAAGTGAACTGATTTCTTTCCCTCGTAATCAGTTGATCAGTGATAGTTCATGTTAATCAGTTAACAAAATTCAGATTGAATTATTTGCTGTTTATCTTTCTGATGAAGTGCGAAAAGAACTGCCTCGGTTGTGATGATCAGGAATTATTTGCTGTTTACCTTACTATGTGCCCAGAACCATTTTACCTGAATGATATAGTTTCAGAATACAAAACTGAAAAGAAATGACAAACTGAACACAAAATTCAGTTATAGTTTCCGAACACAAAACTGAGTCACAAACCATAAAATGGACTCTGTTGGAATTCATGGATAGTTGCATGAGAACTGAATTTATGTTAATTAGTCAGAAGTCATAGCATTATGCAAAGAAACTTTGCTGGAATTGCAGCAGCTCTCTTCTGATGAAGGGCAGCAAAAACTTTACCTTCCATTCATTTTGTTCCATTGCTTCATTTTTTTACCGGTCAGGAAGAATTGACAGAATGATACCATTGTTTGCTATGCTTGGATACACTAGTGTTTGTGTTTTCCATCTTAATCCTCTCCATTCCATGTACTGCTGAATATTCATTTTGTAGCTCGTAATTGTCAAGCATCACTTTCTTTAGTGACTCTTTCAATACATCACATCTTATAATGCATCTTATCTGAAATAAAAAGATATGCATTGTTTTATCATTCCATCCATATCTGCACAAATGGTAGCCAGAATTGGTTCATTTGTACACAAGTTGTATCATTTACTACTCCAAATTTGCTTTATTTGCTAATGCACTTCTGTTTTTTAATCTTGTATCTCGCCTATGTTCAGATTATCGATGGAGAGACCGTCCCCGCTGAGATTGTGGAGGGATATAAGAGGTACTGCAGAATAGCTAGATCCTCTCCGGCGACAACAACAGTGTGTCACCTATGCATTTTTGAGGTGGAGCTTCACCCAAATGGGATTGTGCGCACCTCTGATGTGAGAAATTGAACTAGCATCGTTCTACTCCTTACACGGCTCTCCATTTGATTTTGAGCTAACTTTCGTTTGCTTTTGTAGATGATCGCGCATTACAGCAAGCATCCTTCAGTAGCTGTTCGCTGTGGCAGGTTTGGCTGTGCTGCGAAAGTTCCTCCAGGCCGCGACCTACGTGAGCACACCTACTTCTGCCACGACCTGCCTGCTGATTGGTGGTTACCATAGACCTGGTGGTACTAGGAAACAAAATGTTGGTAGCATAAAAGATATGACTTGCTGTATAAACTTGTAAATCGTGTGGGTTTATATGCTTATGGTTCTCAAACTACAACCAGATCCTTGTGGTTCATTCATGAACGACAGTGGAAAATATTAAACGGGAACAATATTTCCTTTTGTGCAATGATACAACGGAGAGCTCTTATATTTTATTTCCATTGTTGTAGGAAACAACACTGTTATAATGCTATAACAACACCAAACTATAATAAATTATGAACAAAATATGTACAGTATTTGAGCAAACTATTACAAACTATTTGGAACATAAAAACTGTCACATTGTTGTAACTACAAGATGATTCCATCTTCTCCATGATTTTCTGAAAACACCCGCATATATTATCTCTGATTACCACACCAGCAGCGTCATCAAAAGACTGAGCAGAAAAGGATGTTGATGTTGAGCACTCCCTCGACCCGCCATTTTTGCAGCACAGACAAGACCTCTCTCGAGACTCGAGTAGTGCCGCCTTGCTGCACTGCACGTATGTTAATTGAGACTGTAGCAGTTCACTTCAGAGTTGTTGGCTCATTGAGCCCATCGCGTTGATCTTTCTAAGATCAGGAGTAATCCACATTGGAGCCGGACAGTTGGACCAAAGCTGAGGAGACACAAGTTCTTCCCTGCTCTTATCATTCAATTTAAGAATTCCCACATCACGATGATTATTCTTATATCCCACTGTCCACAGAAAATTATCGTCCGTAAAATAGGAATGATTTGCCTTGAGAGCAGGATACTCATCAGCACTGAGGCATAGTGATAGGTTATGACCAAGAAATAACACATGGTCACGCAAGCAATTGGTTAGCTCAATTTTATTCCAAAGAGCATCAATCTCGCATATTTTAGTTTCTGTAGTCTTCCAGTACTCATATTCTAAATCATGGTCATGAACTATTCTAAACACAAGTAGCAGACTGCCCCATGGAGCTTGAACGATATACCTGCTATCACAATCATAATGCTCAGGTGCCCTTATAATCGTCTTTACAGTGACCACAGGGCCACTAAGATCGAACACGTGGATTTCTCCTTTTGTATTCACTGCATACAATATGCCATCCTTGTACATGCAGTCCTCATGAAGATAATGAGGCGGTAGCCAGGTCCACTTATCATCCCCTGCCTTTGCAAATGAGAGCTGAGCTTGTGGGTTGTGGATGAGCACCACAATGTAGCTTCCTGTGGATGTATCAGGAAATACAAACGCCTTCCACTGGAGTCTATCCCTCAGCTCGGCAAGAGCAAGGATGAATGGCGGATTATAACTGCTGTACGATCCAGTGTGCCCTGATATCTCATACTTGCAGACATCACCATACTCATCAAATATGGGCTTCAGATGCTCAATGGTGGACACTGAAGGAAGAGCAATCTGTTCACATGTGATTGGATTCAGAAGGTGCATCTCAGATCTCTCGTCGACGGTAACAAGCCAGCCATGCGAGGACCCAATCAAATACCTGCTGCGGATAGCTGGCTGCGGCAGAGTTAACTTGTAGGACCTCTTCTCGGCGAGGCTGTAGAGGGACAAAACATCATCAGGATCAGATTCAGAGGTGTAGACCAGGCAAGGCGTCTGGCCCTGCTTGTACTTCCCAAGGGTGCGTAGCTCGGCGTATGCGGAGTGCCAGGATGAACAGACCGAGCCAGCGCGCACGAGGTCGGGGATCTCGAGAGCGGCAAAGATAACCATCAAGATGTCCTGCGGCAGCTCCGGCAATGTGGCCGCCATCTTGGTCTCTGACAGTGCCACATGAACATGTTGGTCTCTGAAGAATTTCCTGATTGAGCTGGGAGGGAAGCCTAGCAGCAGCCTGGGCAAAGATCTGAAGATTCTGCCGTACATAGCTAGGTCTTGCAATCTCATTATCCTTGCTAAGCTACAGGTCTCCATTGGAACAGAGCAGAGCCTCTCTGTTGGGCAGGAAAACTGCAATCTTGGTTAGAGCAGAGCCTCTATGTTGGGCAGATCCGGGCTATACTTATAGATCGCCGTCCAAGGCATCACCCCCACTCCGAGTAGATGAAGCAAATCCGAATCCAGACTGGAACACTGAAAATATTCGGACCTTTTGTTGATTGGCGAAAGAATTCCGAGTCCCGCTCTGCTTTACTTGTACGAACTCTGGATTCCCAGCAAGAGCAGAAGACAGATTACTAACCGGAGGCCGGCGAGATGCTGGGACGAAGAAGAGCAGAGCCTTGGCGCCACTCGCGCCGGAGTGCTGCGTAGTTGCGGCGCCGCCCGTGGTCCGGTTGGTGTCGCCGGTGGGGCCGCAGACAGAAAGTAACCAGCCGGGCCACGCCAGACCACAAAGGCTTCGCAAGCCCAGCTCCAGAGTGCCCGGGCGCAACTGGGTCCAGTGAAGCCCAAGTCCACTCCGCTACTTAAGCCAACTCCACCTACCGTCTCGGCGTCCAGAGGATAAAAAAAAAACCCTACGGTGTACTGGCCAGAACGTAACTTTTTCCCTCTCGTTAGGGTTCCTCTCCTCTCGGTGGCGATCTAAACCGACGTAGAGATTCTTTTCCCTCCCCGATCCAATCCAGTGATCTCCCTCTTCTCGGATCGACTAAGGGGCAGTCCTGGCACTGCTACCCAATCTTGGTCGTGGGGTTTACCGCCTGGAGCTACGAACAAAGCATGATCATGATAAGAAAAAAAATGCATTTTTCTCTGTAAATTAATAATACCTCTATAAGACGTTCTATCAGTTCAAATTGAACTCACAAAATGTCATATATTTATGAATAAACCCAGTAAAGAAGCTGTCCATGCTGAATTGGTGACTGTCCATCCTGCTTCCTGGAAGACTGTGGTTCTAGTGTAGAGTGTGGATATACCTTCAGACAACAAACCTAGTATCTCCAGTTTAGGAGCCTGCGTCACCTGGATGGCCTCCAGACCAGAGTGTGGACAAATTGCTAGCAATCTCTCAAGGCAAGGGGCATCCTCAATGACCAGTTCCTCGAAGCATTGTTCGTAATGAGAAAGCAGCTTTTTTTAAGGGTATCACCAAGTTTTATTACTCAAACTCCATATAGAGAGGAATACAAAAGGGGTCATGTGGTTGCATCAAGCAAACATGTCTTCCCTGATCAAGGGAATTCGAAAACTTGGCTAACCTATCAACATCTATATTTGAAGCACGTCCTTCAAAAGTAAAGGTACAATTAAACATTACCACTCTCTTCTTAATTTCACTAATGATAGTACCATAGCCGCCTTTGCTTCCCCGTTTGTAAGGGCATTTTTATCCCTTAGTTGTTTTGGTGATTAATGACAATATTTTGGCAGACTAATCGTGTGCATTGAGTATTTCAGATATATCATGACTAGGCATAAGACGATTTGGTGCCCCTCGAAGACTATTGAACACGACGTTTCCCTACGTTTCTTTTTGGTGGATTTGAGTCGTAGGGAAGCCGTACTATTAAGAGGGGTCTGCTTTGGTAAGGTTTGGGTGGAATCATCACGTACACGTACACTCCATTTGCACCACCTTTCCTTTGGCACTTTGGAGCATCGTCCGTCTTTTCTTGTCTATGCAAAATGTCGTGATTGTTGCTGAACTGGGGCATGCGGTCGTACTGCTCCTAGGAGCGGTAGTACCACAGGCCCTTGCGGTAGTACTGGCCTATGGCGCGGTAGTACCGCAAGTGCCCATGGTAGTACCGCTTCCTTGGAGCAGTAGTACTGTGGCCTCAGGCCAGGCGCTGCTGCTTTTGCAATAGTAGGGGCGGATGTAATTTTTTACATCCGCGCCCTACGCGGTAGTACCGCGCTAGGGGCGCGGTAGTACCGTGCGCTCTGGCCAGGCTCAGCAGCATGCGCAGCAATAGGGGCGGATGTAATTTTTTACATCCGTGCCCCACGCGGTAGTACCGCTCCTGGCTTACGGTACTAACGTGTCAGATTTTTGCATAGATCCCAACTCAGCGGAAGTTGCCATGGATGTATTTTTATACGTCCGTGCCTTCCCAAATCTAGTCTATCCCTGCCTTGCGGTAGTACCGCAAGGGGGAGCGGTAATACCGCGCCAGCGGTTCTACCGCCCTCTGCCTCATCGCTTCAGGGCTAGTTTAGATACTACTGCATGGGCGGTACTACCGCAGTGGCTTGCGGTAGTACCGTGTGCCCTTGCGGTAGTACCGCGTCCTGGCGCGGTAGTACCGTGCTTCGCAGGCTGAGTTGGTGGATAACGGTTGGATTTGTTCTTCCACTATATAAGGGGTGTCTTCTTCTCCGAGTTGACCACCTCTTCCATCCCTAAGCTCCATTGTTGCTCCAAGCTCCATTTTCGCCCGATCTCTCTCCCTAGCCAATCAAACTTGTTGATTTTCTAGGGATTGGTTGAGAAGGCCCCGATCTACACTTCCACCAAGAGAAATTTGACTCCCCCCACTAATCCCTTGCGGATCTTGTTACTCTTGGGTGTTTGAGCACCCTAGACGGTTGAGGTCACCGCGGAGCCATATTCCATTGTGGTGAAGCTTCGTGGTGTCGTTGGGAGCCTCCAATCACTAGTAGAAAAAGGGCCTATTATCCCGGTTCGTAAGGCCCATTTTGTCCCGGTTTTTGAACCGGGACTAAAGGGTCGTTACCAATGCCCTAGGCCTTTAGTGCTGGTTCTTACACAAACTGGGACAGATGGGCCTCCACGTGGCCGGTGCAGCGAGCCCAGGCAGGAGGGCCTTTAGTCCCGGTTGGTGGCACCAACCGGGACCAATAGGCATCCACGCGTCAGCAGCTGGCAGGAGTTGAGGTTTTTGTTTTTTTCCCGAAAGGGGGTGGTTTAGGGGGTAATTTAGGGTGTGTTAGCTAGCTAACAAAGAGAAGTGTCCTCTCTTATTTCCGTGCTTGGTTTACCAACGCTACTGCTATGCCTAAACATGGCTTAGATTAAAGTGAAGGCAACATGTGGTGCATGTCGAAAGTAATACTAATCCTAACTTGATCAAGTTTGGATTAGTACTACTTTTGACATGCACCACATGCTTGTTGCCTTAACTTCAATCCAATCCATATTCATTTCACCCATTGATATATAATAACTCTTCATGTCCGCATCATGCATCATCATACTAATAAGTCCTACTAATCATCATCATACAACTTCTACTCGTTATTAATAACAAGTCATACGATCATCATCCTCATAGTCATCGAACCAACCCTACTTAATTGTTCTAGGCACATGATCATGAGTATTAGGTAGGACATAAATACCCTCTTTAAGGTAAAATAGCATAAAACAATATAGACCCCGACTCTCCATTATGGAGAATGAAGATCATCCTGTCTCCAATTCTTGCGCTTCGCTTCCTTTTGCTTCCAAGAACCTCTTTACGACTGTCCATACATTTTTCATTCCTTGATTTTCATGTCTCCACTTCTTTTAGAAATACGGTATGGACAGTTGAGATTCGTAGGATGACCTGGACGTATGTTCAAAACATCAAGGCGACCACTCTGATACATCAGATGAGGCACACAATCATTCAGGATTTCCTGTTGAAAAACATATAGTAATAACTTCATAGTTAGCAATGTAGTTAAGTTTTAAAAGAATTTATGCAAAAGATGCACGAATGTCGTAATACTAAAAAAAATCTTACCATGGCATCTCCATGGATGTTACCGTAGTTCAACACATGCCCTAGTGGCACGTATTGACCATAATGTGGAGGAGTTTTACAATAGATATTGTAATTCTCAAGATAAGTACAAAATGCGACCAGATGATTTTCTCCTTATAAGTTAACTCAGAGCCATCTGTGTAGTAGGTTCTGTCTATCATGTTCCACACATTGTTTGAACAATCAAAATAAGCTGTTAATGGAAATAAGCTATCAACTATTTTGAAATGAACAATGTAAATTAGTTAATAACCATGTTTGAGAAACTCACATACCGGTAGAATTGGAGGCGTATCAACAAGGACCCAAATGTCCATATTGTCTTGGTCGATGTCAGGATCACCAAGACACATGGTGACAAGCATACCCTCATCAAAATCATACATCTTGCAAAATGCTTCCCAATTTTTGCAACCAAAATGGGTTACACTCTCAGAATTATATAGATTTACTTCAAAATCCATATCATGATGGGTCCTTAGGTGAATTTTCTTTGTTTCCATACTTTCATGGTCTTCAAAACCCATCCTCTCCAAGACATAGCGTCTTGCATGGCATGGGATAAGCTAGTCGAATTGTAAAAGATGAAAATTACACGTTGAAATAGTTGAAGTCGTGCTTAATTACGAAAAAATAACACTTGTCGTTGTTGCATACCATTTCAACATCGAAGGTCTCCTCCAGCTGAATGCTGAAGCACCGACCTTCGTCCAGGTGAGGCCTGTCGCACAGACCTCGGTCGTCGTGGCACTAGTCGCACTCCCCCAGGAGACTTTTGTCGTACGAGTACGACATTTCCTATGTTCATAATTCAAATATTAAACTTGTACAATTAAATATATGTACTAAAAAACCTAAATTAGATCATTATTATTCAACACGGGTTGACTATCGGTCTGTCGAGTATTTTCTTGAAAACTCTCAGCTCACGTGGTGTACATATTCGACCGTTGGTGATGGTAGCTCCTCCTTTCATCCCCGAGTGCATTACACCAAGTTGTCTAGCACACGGGAATGAAGGAGAAGCTACCCCCACAACAATAGTCGGGATTCTTCGTCCTCTCATATATGGTGGAGACTCGACAGACTTAAAGTCAACCTTAATTATCTTTCTAAAAAAGGACATATCGTCCTCTCATATATAGGGCTCATATTGACATGGAGATTTGGCTGGTCTCACCTCGAGGTCGGAGGGGGGGTCGGTGACGGGGACGATGGCGGGGATAATGGAGGGGCTCCTAGATTTCTGCAAAAACAAAAACCCTATAAGCTATCAACTAATCAAATGCATACACCTTGCATAGTGCTCTGCAATTTTAGAGTAGGAGTACTTTTCCAATTTGAGCATTCAATAAGCAAGACCAAATCGTAAAATAAAGTAGTATTCAAATTAGCATGCATTCAATTATAAGCAAAACTACATCATCTCTTGCGTCTGTACATCGTCGAATATTATCACTAATACACCTCGAATACTATCATACATATAGCATCGCTAATACAGCTAGAACCGTAGCGCCCAACGGGTATTGGCGCGGGCGGTGGACACCCAAAGAGAAGGAACCATCACATGATCACTGCAGTGAGATCCCTGAAGAACCTGCCAGGTATTGTCGAATCTGCCCTCCAACGCAACCATATAGCGATGGACGTGCTCGTCCTCCTCGCTGACACGGTGACGTACCACCTCCGCGGTGTCCGGAAGCCTCGGCACCATCACTAGCCCACGTGGCCGCCACCAAACAAGGATCTGGTCAATGACGGGCTGGCTCCTCACCAACCTACGCCCCCCGGAAGGTAGCACCTCCCAATACCAGCCCAGCGGAGCCCAGTCCCAGACATGACCCCTCTGATTAAGCCGGCCTCCTATATATAGGTATCGTCGACGTTGATGCGGGAATAATTGCTTGAACTAAAAAAATAAACTAGTTCTATTAATTTTCTTGCTAAAAATAAACTACTTATATATATATATAGTAAAATAAAGTAGTTTTCTTAAATCAACTAGTTCAACTACTACTAAGCACTTAATTACTATAAATAAAAATAAAGTAGTACTTACTAAAAATAAACTACTTCTATATATAGTAAAATAAAGTAGTTTTATTAAATCAACTAGTTCAACTACTAAGCACTTACTATAAATAAAATAAAGTAGTACTTACTAAAAATAAAGTACTTCTATATATAGTAAAATAAAGTAGTTTTATTAAATCAACTAGTTCAACTACTAATTAAGCACTTACTATAAATAAAATAAAGTTGTACTTACTAAAAATAAACTACTTCTATAGTGAAATAAAGTAGTTTTATTAAATCAACTAGTTCAACTACTAAGCACTTACTATAAATAAAATAAAGTAGTACTTACTAAAAATAAACTAGTTTAACTAGTTTTATTATTTATCGACCCCCCCCTCATGTCAAAATTATCAGGGAGGGGGTATATCGAGAACGACATACCCGATTAAAAATAAGAAGAGGAAGAAGAAGAAAAAAAGAGGAGAAGAAGAAAGGAATAGAGGAGAATATCGAAGAAAAAAAGGAGAAAAAAGAGGAGAAGAAGAAAGGAATAGAGGAGAAGAAGAACAAATAGGAGAGAAGAAGGAGAAGAAGAGGAGAGGAAGAAGAGGAAAAAAGAGGAAGAGGGGCAGCCTGGCGGCGGCGTCGAAGCGGGGAAGACGAACTGAATGAAAATTTTGACAAGTGTTGTATATATAGCCAGAGCTTTGGTCCCGGTTCGTGGTACCAACCGGGACCAATGCACCCCATTAGTCCCGGTTGGTGGCACCAACCGGGACCAAAGGTCTCTTTTCAGCAGCCCAAAGGGCGGGAAGCAGAGGCCTTTCGTCCCGGTTGGTGGCACCAACCGGGACTAAAGGGGGGGGGCATTGGTACCGGTTGGTGGCATGAACCGGTACCAATGCATACCTTTAGTCCCGGTTGGTGGCACCAACCGGGACTAAAGGCCTTGTGCTACCCGCGTCGTGGCACAAAACTTAAGTCCCACCTCGCTAGTTGAGGGAGCTCGAGAGTGGTTTATAAGCCCCACTCCCGCTGCCCTCTCGAGCTCCTCTCGAATGCAGGCTTTCGGGCCTAAACACACTGTATCTGCCTGTGGGCCTGCTGGGCCTTCTGCGGGCTTGAATCCTGGCCCAACTAGCTGGGTTTCTAGTTGTATTCAGGCCGTGGTGGCCCAGTAGGTGGCATTTTTCTTATTTTTTCCAGTTTTTTTGTTTTCTTTGTTGCTTTATTTTTTTATAGTTTATTTTATTTTGTTTCTACTTATTTATTTTATAAAAGTTTATTTTATTTCTACTTATTTATAAAAGTTTATTTTGTTTATACTTACTTATTTTATTTTATTTTTTGCTTTTTGTATTTATTTTATGAAAATTCTTTTTTGCTTTTAATGTTTTTCACAGAAAATACTTTGATAATTCTTTCTACTTATTTATAAAAGTTTATTTTGTTTCTACTTATATATTTTATTAAAGTTTATTTTATTTTATTTGGTTTCTACTTACATCATCAATTTTCAACCCTTTTTGACTTTATTTGTTATTTTTCATGCATTTACTGATTATTTTGAGCTATAAGACCCTGAAATTGAAAAGCATTTCAAATTAACTCTGAAAAGGTTGAAAGTTGGCATGGTATCATCATTTTACCCACATAGCATGTCCAAGAAAATTGATAGGGTTACCGAAAAAACTGGATGCACTTCATGTACAAAACGAACAATCTCTTTCGAAGTATCAGGATTTCATACAGAAACTCGTTTGTTACAAAGGAATTTCATTTTTAAAACTTATTTGAACTCCTAACTTTTTGTGTGTTCAAAATGCACCATTCAAAGCCACATCATCAATTTTCAACCCTTTCTGAATTCATTTGTTATTTTTTCATGCATTTACTTATTATTTTGAGCTATAAGACCATGAAATTGAAAAGCATTTCAAATGAACTTTGAAAAGGTTGAAAGTTGGCATGGTATATTAATTTCACCCACATAGAATGTGCAAGAAAGTTGAGAGGGTTACGGCAAAAACTGGATGCACTTCGTGTACAAAACAGACAATCTCTTTCGAAGTATCAGGATTTCATACGGAAACTCGTCTGTTACAAAGGGATTTAATTTTTTAAAACTTATTTCAACTCCTGACTTTTTGTGTGTTCAAAATGCACCATTCAAAGCACAATCATCAATTTTCAACCCTTTCTGACTTCATTTGTTATTCTTCATGCATTTACTAATTATTTTGAGCTATAAGACCCTGAAATTGAAAAGCATTTCAAACGAACTCTGAAAAGGTTGAAAGTTGGCATGGTATCATCATTTCACCCACATAGCATGTGCAAAAAAGTTGAGAGGGTTACAGCAAAAAACTAGATGCACTTCGTGTACAAAACGGACAATCTGTTTCGAGATATCAGGGTTTCATACGGAAACTCGTCTGTTACAATAGGCATTTCAAATGAACTATGAAAAGGTTGAAAGTTGGCGTGGTATCATCATAATAGTTGTGGAGAGAAAGCCTTCACTTTTTCTTCGCTTGTGTCCTTTGCTTATTGCGCCGTAACCATGGATAATCTTCATCGTTTATCAGGATGCTTGGGTCAGCCTTGACTTTGAAGGGAGGAATTTCATGAAACTTTTCATTATCTTCAGACATGTCTGTCTTGCCCTCCACTCCCATGATGTCCCTTTTTCCTGAAAGAACTATGTGGCGCTTTGGCTCATCGTATGATGTATTCGCTTCCTTATCTTTTCTTTTTCTCGGTTTGGTAGACATGTCCTTCACATAGATAACCTGTGCCACATCATTGGCTAGGACGAACGGTTCGTCAATGTACCCAAGATTGTTCAGATCCACTGTTGTCACTCCGTACTGTGGGTCTACCTGTACCCCGCCTCCTGACAGATTGACCCATTTGCACTTAAACAAAGGGACCTTAAAATCATGTCCGTAGTCAAGTTCCCATATGTCCACTATGTAACCATAATATGTGTCCTTTCCCCTCTTGGTTGCTGCATCAAAGCAGACACCGCTATTTTGGTTGGTGCTCTTTTGATCTTGGGCGATCATGTAAAATGTATTCCCATTTATCTTGTATCCTTTGTAAGTCAATACAGTCGAAGATGGTCCCCTGGACAACGAGTACAACTCATCACAAATAGTGTTGTCACCTCTGAGACATGTTTCCAACCAACTGCTGAAAGTCCTGATGTGTTCACATGTAATCCAGCCGTCGCACTGCTCCGGGTGCTTGGATCGCAGACTGTTCTTGTGTTCACCGACATATGGGGTCACCAAGGTAGAGTTCTGTAGAACTGTGTAGGGTGCTTGAGACCAAGAATATCTGTCCATGTATATTATTGAGTCCCCTCCAAGCGTGCCTTTTCCAGTCAGTCTCCCCTCATACCGCGATTTAGGGAGACCTATCTTCTTAAGGCCAGGAATGAAGTCAACACAAAACCCAATGACATCCTCTGTTTGATGGCCCATGAAGATGCTTCCTTCTGGCCTTGCGCGGTTACAGACATATTTCTTTAGGACTCCCATGAACCTCTCAAAGGGGTACATATTATGTATAAATACGGGGCCTAGAATGACAATCTCGTGAACTAGATGAACTAGGACGTGCGTCATGATATTGAAGAAGGATGGTGGGAACACCAGCTCGAAACTGACAAGACATTGCGCCACATCACTCCTTAGCCTTGGTACGATTTCTGGATCGATCACCTTCTAAGAGATTGCATTGAGGAATGCACATAGCTTCACAATGGCTAATCGGATGTTTTCCGGTAGAAGCCCCCTCAATGCAACCGGAAGCAGTTGCGTCATAATCACGTGGCAGTCATGAGACTTTAGGTTCTGGAACTTTTTCTCTGGCATATTTATTATTCCCTTTATATTCGACGAGAAGCCAGTCGGTCCCTTCATACTAAGCAGGCATTCAAAGAAGATTTCCTTCTCTTCTTTGGTAAGAGCGTAGCTAGCAGGACCTTCATACTGCTTTGGAGGCATGCCGTCTTTTTCGTGCAAATGTTGCAGGTCCTCCCATGCCTCAGCTGTATCTTTTGTCTTCCCATACACGCCCAAGAAGCCTAGCAGGTTCACGTAAAGGTTCTTCGTCACGTGCATCACGTCGATCGAAGAGCGGACCTCTAGGTCTTTCCAGTAGGGTAGGTCCCAAAATATAGATTTCTTCTTCCACATGGGTGCGCGTCCCTCAGCATCATTTGGAATAGCTAGTCCGCCGGGACCCTTTCCGAAGATTACGTGTAAATCATTGACCATAGCAAGTACGCGATCACTGGTACACATGGCGGGCTTCTTCCGGTGATCTGCCTTGCCTTTGAAATGCTTTCCTTTCTTTCGACATTAATGGTTGGTCGGAAGAAATCGACGATGGCCAGGTACACATTCTTCCTGCATTTGTCTAGGTATATACTTTCGGTGTCAGCTAAACAGTGTGTGCATGCGTGGTATCCCTTGTTTGTCTATCCTGAAAGATTACTGAGAGCGGGCCAATCGTTGATGGTTACAAACAGCAACGTGTGCAGGTTAAATTCCTCCTATTTGTGCTCATCCCACGTACGTACACCATTTCCATTCCACAGCTATAAATTTCTTCAACTAATGGCGTTAGGTACACATCAATGTCGTTGCCCGGTTGCTTAGGGCCTTGGAAGAGAACTGGCATCATAATGAACTTCCGCTTCATGTACATCCAAGGAGGAAGGTTATACATACATAGAGTCACGGGACAGGTGCTGTGATTGCTACTCTGCTCCCCGAAAGGATTAATGCCATCCGCGCTTAAACCAAACCATACGTTCCTTGGGTCACCTGCAAACTCAACCCAGTACTGTCTCTCGATTTTTCTCCACTGTGACCCGTCAGCGGGCGCTCTCAACTTCCCGTCTTTCTTACGGTCCTCACTATGCCATCGCATCAACTTGGCATGCTCTTTGTTTCCGAACAGTCGTTTCAACCGTGGTATTATAGGAGCATACCACATCACCTTCGCAGGAACCCTCTTCCCGCGGGGCTCGCCGTCAACATCACCAGGGTCATCTCCTCTGATCTTATACCGCAATGCACCGCATACCGGGCATGCGTTCAAATCCATGTACGCACCGCGGTAGAGGATGCAGTTATTAGGGCATGCATGTATCTTCTGCACATCCAATCCTAGAGGGCATACGACCTTCTTTGTTGTGTACATACTGTCGGACAATTCGTTATCCTTTGGAAGCTTCTTCTTCAATATTTTCAGTAGCTTCTCAAATCCTTTGTCAGGCACAACATTCTCTGCCTTCCACTGCAGCAATTCCAGTATGGTACCGAGCTTTGTGTTGCCATCTTCGCAATTGGGGTACAACCCTTTTTTGTGATCCTCTAACATGCGATCGAACTTCAGCTTCTCCTTTTGACTTTCGCATTGCGTCCTTGCGTCGACAATGACCCGGCGGAGATCCTAATCATTGGGCACATCGTCTGGTTCCTCTTGATCTTCAGCAGCTTCCCCCGTTGTAGCCTCATCAGGCACATCGTCTGGTTCCTCTCGATCTTCAGCAGCTTCCCCCGTTGCAGCATGACCGTATTCAGGGGGCACATTTTTGTCATCGTCCTCTTCTTCTTCGCCGTCTTCCATCATAACCCCTATTTCTCCGTGCCTCGTCCAAACATTATAGTGTGGCATGAAACCCTTGTAAAACAGGTGGGTGTGAAGGATTTTCCGGTCAGAGTAAGACTTCATATTCCCACATTTAGGGCATGGACAACACATAAAACCATTATGCTTGTTTTCCTCAGCCACTTCGACAAAATCATGCACGCCCTTAATGTACTCGGAGGTGTGTCTGTCATCGTACATCCATTGCCGGTTCATCTGCGTGCATTATATATAATTATGTGTGTCAAAAGTAAGAAAATTAGACAAGTATCTATGTAAAGTAAGAATTTTTTCTTTCAGAAAGAAGATAAGAACAAGAGGCTCACCACGGTGGTGCCGGCGACGAGATTGGCGCGGGCGATGGACGGCGGTTGAAGACGGGGACGGGTCGTGACGGACCGCTAATATAAACCTAGACAAATCTCAGGAAAAATGGAGCTCAGAGGTCGAGCTTCGAGAGGAGAAAGATTAACTAGTGTGGCTCGGGCATTTCATCGAACACCTCATGTGCATAGGAGGTGAGCTAGAGCACCCAATGCCCTCCCCCTCACCGTCCAGCAAAAAACAGAGCACTGTAGAGTGCTCTGCTGTGGTGATGGGGTATATATAGGCAACTCATTTGTCCCGGTTCGTGCCTGGAACCGGGACCAAAGCTCCCCCTTCTGTCCCGGTTCGAGCCACGAACCGGGACCAATGGTTGTGGGCCAGGAGCGAGGCCCATTGGTCCCGGTTCATGCCTAGAACCGGACAAATGGGTCCAAACGAACTGGGACAAATGCCCACGAGGCCCCGGCCGGCCCCCTGGGCTCATGAACCGGGACTAATGCCCCCCACGGGTCCCGATTCATACAGAACCGGGACTAATGGGCTGGCTAGGCCCGAACGAAAGCCCTATTTTCTACTAGTGAATTAAGTTGTGGAGATTGCCCCAACCTTGTTTCTAAAGGTCCGGTTGCCGGCTCCAAGGGCACCAATAGTGGAATCATGGCATCTCGCATTGTGTGAGGGCGTGAGGAGAATACGGTGGCCCTAGTGGCTTCTTGGGGAGCATTGTGCCTCCACACCGCTCCAACAGAGACGTACTTCCCCTCAACAGGAAGGAACTTTGGTAGCACATCCTCGTCTTCACCGGCTCCACTCTTGGTTATCTCGTGCCTTTACTTGTACAAGCTTATTTGTGTTATATCCCTTGCTTTCTTGTGTGCTTGTTGTTGTTGCATCATATAGGTTGCTCACCTAGTTGCATATCTAGACAACCTACTTTGATGCAAAGTTTAAATTGGTAAAGAAAAGCTAAAAAAATTTAGTTGTCTATTCCCCCACCCCCTCTAGTCAACTATATCGATCCTTTCAATTAGTATCAGAGCCTCGTCTCTTTATTAAGGACTTTGCTGTCCGAAGAGTATAGTTGACACTGTAGACGAGGAGCACTCCGGTGTGAATTCGGTCTCGTCTACGGTTGATGGGGGAACCGCGGTCTCTCGTGAGGAATTAAATGTGGCTTTGGACACATTGAAAACCTCCACGATGACCGACGTTGAAAGCATGTTTAACAAATTCTTAGAAGTGCTTAAACTATCCACCGCGCTGATGAAAGTGGGTGATCCCAGTAACAAGGTGACGGATGCTAACTCCGACAAGGGGGAAGCTACTAGTGAAAAGGCTCCTTCTACTAGTGGTAAAAATGGCAATGACATCTTTGCCCATGTGGAACCTCCACTTACTTATGGTGGACCGATTCCTTCCACTCATTTGAATCATGCCGGTCCTCCCCCTAATATTGTGAAAAATGAGGACTTTGATTCTTGGGTTTATCGCTTTAAGCGTCATTTAAACCATGTTAATACTAATCTTTGGAGAATCATTGAAGAAGGTTTTTATCCGCATGACCGAAGCAACTTCACCCCTAGAGAAGCCGCGTTCAATCAATTCAATGAGAATGCTCTCTTCATCATCCAAGATGCAATTCCACCCAAGATCTTGCTCACCTCCGGCCATTCACCATGGCCAAGGATGCATGGCGCCATGTTGTGTCTCTCTACAGGGGAAGTGCAAGCATTCAACGCTCCAACTATGAAGTGGTGCAAGATGAAGCTGATGAGTTTGCAATGAAAGAAGATGGAGAACCCCGTGAACTTTATCGGAGATTAACTACTCTCGCGGTCTCACTCTGAGATCATGGGAGCAAGGATACAGATGACAATTGGATCAAGCGCAAATTCCTCAAGGCCATGATGCCTTACCACAAGGCCATGTCCTCCATCATTCGTCAAAGGCCGGACTTCCACACCTTGTCCTCAAGTGAAGTGTTGGATGAGTTTGTGGCTATGAGCATCTTGGACAAGACTGCCGACAATGCGGTCTTATGCTCTCAAAGAGCAAAGAAGCCCAACCTTGCCTTGAAGGCCAAGGTTAGTGTGGAAGAAGAGGAAGAAGAGGAGAGCAATCCCGAAGATACAAAGTATGCTTATCATGAACACATGGCTCTTGCTTCAAGGCAATTTTGGAGCAAGAAGAACACAAGGCCCAACTTCAACAAGAACAACTCAAGTGGCGCAAAGTCAAGCAACGAGTGAGGACTTGCTATAATTGTGGCAATGTGAGCCACTTTGTTGCGGAATGTCCTTATGAGAAGAGGGAAGACAATGGTGGCAAGCTCATCCGAAAGGACAAGGCCAAGTCTTTCCCCAACAAGAGAAACTTCATCAAGAAGAATCCTCCCAAGGGGTTGGTGGCACACGAAGAGCACCATGAGGATGATGATGATGATGAAGACGGTGAGTCGATTGCCATTGCGACAACTCCACGGGTGTCTCTCTTCGACTCACCCGATGGGAACATCACCGCCAAGTGCCTCATGGCTAAAGCCACCAACAAGGTAACTCCCAACATCAAAACTACCATCATTAATAATCCTTCTTTGACGGATTGCATTGATGAACATGAGGGGTCTAATGTGGACGAGAATGAATTTGAGTCTTTTATGAGTAAACTCAAGGGTAAATCCAAGAAGCACTTTGTTGCTCTATTGGAACAACTTGGTGAAGCCAATGACATGATCGAGGCTCACGAAGATACCATCTCTAAGATGGAGGGGCATAGTCGTGACTATGCTGATGAGATTTCAGATCTTTCCAATGCTCTTGAGGAAGAGTGGGGTCTTCGTTTGGCTCTTGAGGAGTCATACAATGATGACCATGCTAAATTAAATAAAGATCTTGATCATGCTCTTGTTGTATCTCGTGTGCTAAACTCCAAGAAGGCCAAGCTTGGGGTTGATCTTGCTAGACTCAAAGAGGAGTTTTACTTACTTGACAAGGCTCACAAGGTCTTGACGGGTGCTCATGCTAGCCTCAAAGAGTCTCATGATCAACTCCGAGTAAAGCTAACCAAGGAGAAAGCCAGTTTTCCTCACATGGTTTTAATTGATAATGCAAATGCTACTAACCCATGTTGTGAGCATGTGCATCTTGTTGAGGAGAATGCAAAGTTGAAGAAGCAACTTGAGAAAGGCCTTGTGTCGTGCATACGAGGTGAGAAGAACCTCAACAACCTTTTGAGCAATCAAAAGGAAGTTGTGGCCAAGGAAGGGATTGGGTTCGCACCCGTGTCCAAGAACAAGAAGAAGAATGACAAGACCAAACAACCTCCTCCTCTCAAGCAAAATTTTGTGAAGGAGGGAGAGGGTGCTTCCAAGGAGAAGAAGAACAATGTGAAGGGTGGTGGTGTCAAGAAGGGCAATGCCACCCCTTCCAACAAAGTCGGCGGCTTTAACCCTTCTTATGTGTTGTGCCGTGCTAGTGATGGGCATGTTTATGCCAAATTTGTTGGTTCTCCTTATGAGTACATTGAATGGTCTATTTGGGTTCCTAAGACCCTTGTCACTGACATCAAAGGACCCATTACAAAATGGGTACCTAAAACCAAGCATTGATCTCTTGTAGGTGTTTGCTTCCGGTGGGGATCATGGTTGCTCGATAGTGGAGCTACAAATCATATGACCGGAAGCAAGGACTTGGTGGTGGACGTGCACAAGATTCCATCTATGCCCACCAATGTCGAGTGGGGTGATGCCTCGTCCTCTAAGGTATTGGGACTCGACAAGGTTGTCATTTCTCATGATCTCATGATCGAGAAGGTCATGCTTGTTGAGTCCCTTGCATACAATTTACTTTTCGTTCGTCAACTTGCACTCATGGGCTTTGCCACTTTCTTTGACATTGATACCGTGGCCCTCTTGTGGAGCAAGACTCTTAAAGTAGCCTTTGTTGGGCATGTCGAGAACGGTCTCTATGTGATTAACTTTTCGGAGCGACCCACTAAGACCGCGACATGCCTAATGGCTAAAGTTGATGTGGGATGGCTTTGGCATCGCCGTTTAGCCCATGTAAATATGAGATCTTTGCAAATTCCTCTCAAGGGGGACCACGTCCGTGGACTAACAAATGTTAGTTTTGCTAAAGATCGTGCTTGCAGTGCTTGTATCGAAGGAAAGCTACATGAAAAGGCTCACCCTCCCATGACTATCATTTACTCGAAGAGGCCTTTGGAGCTCCTTCACTTGGATCTCTTTGGGCCTCCATTCTTTGATAGCCTTGGGGGTAGAAAGTATTGCTTGGTGATTGTGGATGATTATTCAAGATACACTTGGGTATATTTCTTCAAGAGGAAGAGCGAGACCCAAGAAACCGTCATTGACTTTGCAAATGAAGCCCAACGTCAACACAATGCAAAGATCTTGACAATAAGAAGTGACAATGGCACCGAGTTCAAGAACTACACCTTGGATGAGTTTCTTAGTGATGAGGGGATCAAACATCAATATTCCGCACCATACACCCCTCAAAAAAATGGTGTAGCGGAGAGGAAGAACCGGACGTTGATGGATGCAGCAAGGACCATGATGGCGGAGCTCAAGTCTCCATACAACTTTTGGGCCGAAGCCATCAACACCGCGTGTCATGCATCAAATCGGCTCTATCTATGCAAAGGCTTGAACAAGACTCCATATGAGATACTCACCGGTAACAAGCCCAACCTCAAGTACCTTCGGGTGTTCGGGTGTAAGTGTTTCATTCTCAAGAAAGGTGTTCGTTTGTCTAAATTTGAGGCTAGAGCTCAAGAGGGCATATTTGTTGGTTATGCTACAAAATCTCATGCTTACTGTGTCCTCAATAAATCCACGGGCCTTATTGAGGAGACGTGTAACGTGGAGTTTGATGAGAATAACGACTCCCAAGTGGAGCAAAGTGGCACTTGTGATGTAGGTGATGAAATTCCTCCCCAAGCCATAAGAAGAATGGGAGTTGGTTTTATCCTACCCATTGAGGAACCCCTTGTGGCCGAAGGAGAAGGACAATGCTCCAGTCATGTGGAGCCATCACCAACCCAAGGCCCACACGCTTCCGAAGAACAAAGTGAAGGCCCTCAACATCATGAACAAGACCAAGGGCAAGATCAATCTCAAGATGGTGATGAATCACCAAGTGATGACCAAGGTCAAGTTCTCTCCTCCGAGCAAGTTCAAGATCAAGAGCAAGCTCAAGATCAAGAACAAGCTCAAGACGGCGCTCAAGATGATCAAGTGACCGCTCCTCAACTCACCCTCGAGGAGGAATTGGAACGTCGTGCCGCCAAGATTGCATCCAAGCTCTCTACCAAGGGTAATCTCATGAAGAATGTGCTTGGAAGCATTCAAAGGGGGGTCTATGAGGTGCTCGAAGATCTGTATTGGCTTAATGCCATGCATGAAGAACTCGACAACTTCGAGTACAACAAAGTGTGGAGATTGGTGCCAAGGCCAACGGGGAACCACAATGTCATTGGAACCAAGTAGATATTCAAGAACAAGCAAGATGCTCATGGGACCATCGTTCGCAACAAGGCAAGATTGGTAGCACAAGGCTACTCCCAAGTCGAGGGTATCAACTACGGTGAAACCTTTGCTCCCGTTGCTCGCCTTGAATCCATTCGTTTGTTGATTGCTTATGCTTCTCACCATAACTTTAAGTTGCAACAAATGGATGTGAATAGTGCTTTTCTTAATGGTCCTATTAATGAGTTGGTATATGTCAAACAACCCCCCGGGTTCGAGGATCCCTACTTCCCCGATCATGTGTATCAACTCGATAAGGCACTCTATGGCCTTAAACAAGCCCCACGTGCGTGGTATGACCACCTTACCGAGTTGTTGCAAGATCGTGGATTTGAAGTTGGGAAAATCGACCCCACTCTTTTTACTAAGAAGGTCAAAGGGGAGTTGTTTGTGTGCCAACTATATGTTGATGATATTATCTTTGGTTCCCCTAACAAAGCTTACAATGAGGAATTTTCCACTCTCATGACCTCAAAGTTCAAGATGTCTTCGATGGGAGAGTTGAAGTTCTTTCTCGGGTTCGAAGTCAAGCAAAGAAGAGAAGGAACCTTCATCAACCAAGCCGAATATACTCAAGACATGCTCAAGAGATTCAAGCTAAGTGATGTCAAGCCGGCCTCCACTCCAATGCCCGTCAAATGCCAACTTGACATAGATCCCAATGGTAAAGCGGTGGATCAAAAGGTATATCGCTCCAAGATTGGCAACTTGCTTTACCTTTGTGCATCTACACCGGATATCATGTTGAGTGTGGGAATTTGTGCACGGTTTCGAGCCGCACCTAAGGAAAGCCACTTTGTGGCGGTCAAGCGAATCTTTCGACATTTGGCTCATACCCCAAACTTTGGCTTGTGGTACCCAAGAGGAGAAAACTTCAAGCTTGTAGGTTATTTGGACTCAGATTTGGTGGGAGACAAAGTGGATAGGAAGTCCACTTCTGGAGGGTGCCAATTCCTTGGTTGCTCTTTGGTGAGTTGGTGTTCTAAGAAGCAAAGTTGTGTGTCTCTCTCGTCCACCGAAGCAGAGTACGTGGCGGCTGGTAGTTGTTGTGCATAGCTTCTTTGGATGAGGCAAACTTTAAAGGATTACAGTGTCATTTGTGACAAAGTGCCTCTTTGGTGTGACAATGAAAGTGCCATCAAGATTTCTCTCAACCCGGTTCAACACTTCAAGACGAAGCATATTGAGATTCGGTATCACTTCATCCGGGATCACATTAGGCGAGGGGAGATCGAGCTCAACTATGTCAACACTCATGATAACCTTGCAGATATTTTCACGAAGCCTTTGGATGAAGCAAGATTTCGTGAGTTAAGGCATGAGCTAAATATCATTGATTCGAGCAATGTTGCTTGGACCCTTGCACACCCCACCATACTCAACTTGTTGTCTTGTTTAGGTGTAGGCATGGACATAGGGGGAGTGTTGTTATCTCAATGAACTCTCCCTCCCCCCATTATGCATAAATTGATCAACTCTTTCACATTAGCCATTGTTAATGGTACTTGTGCTTCAAAGATGAGTTTTGGTCATGGGCCCAAGGATAATTCTTCGCAGTGCCATACCAATTGACTCAAACATAGGTGGCTCTGGCCACCTCCCTCTCTTTGGAGAGGTTGTGTTGCGTGATTAGTCCTTGTTGTCTCTTGTCTCTCTTTCTTCGTGCCGAGCTTGTGTGTGTTGTCTCATGTGTCAGCGTTTTGGTGCGTCCGTTCGCTTGAAGGTTGCTTTGCAAAGGCCCTTTGGTCTTCTTTGTTTTTGAAACCTGCATTTTCTTGGGCACACGGTACTACCACGGCTTGCCACGGTACTACCGCAGGAGCTGCGCACGGTACTACCGCACCCAGCACGACAGTAATTTTTTACTGCCGCCTGGGGGAGCGGTACTACCACCCTCGGTGCGGTACTTACGCTCAGGCGGTACTACCACAATGACACGCGGTACTACCGCGCAGTCGAGAGCACGTGGGGGTTAAGAGCGGGCAGGGGGAGTTCCAATTCCCCATACCCATTCACTCTTTCTCCCCATGCCGTCTCTCTCACTCTCCTGCCCAAGAACGGCGCCGGAGACCCTTGCCGGATCTCCGTCTGCAGCCGCTCTCCTCGGATTCCATCCGGTGGGATCGTTCCCCACCACTTCCTCTTGCCATGGAACAAGGTTTCTCCCCAAATCCCTCTCTCTTTGGTTCGTTCTTTCGTTTCTAGGTTTTTGGGGAGATGCATGTAGTTCTTGAGATTTTAGGCCAAATCTTTGCAAGAGTAGGATGTAGGAGAGTAGTAATGCGTAGAGATGGTACTTGATATGTTGCCCCATGGTAGATTTGATCAACCGTAGTACCGCTTTGTTGTCACGGTTGTGCTCAGATCCAGTTGAGGATTCGGATCTGACACTGTGCGGTACTACCGCATCTCCGGTGCGGTACTACCGCTCCTCAGGAGCGGTACTACCGCGCGAGGCGCGGCACCAAAATTCTACTACCGCTCTGAGACATGGTACTACCGTGCCACTCTGGCGCGGTACTACCGTGGCTAGGAGCAGCACTAAAATTTTAGTACCACGCAGACATGTGGTACTACCGTTGTTGTCAAATCTCCCAAGTGGCAATTACCAAGTGCGAGTTCTACTTGTTTCACCTGTTTTGTTGTGGTCTTTGCATTGATCCTTCTCGCTTCTCGTGCGTGTTTTTGTGTTTTGTGTCTTAGGTCGTGGCTCCGGTGCACCTGCTCACCGTTCCAATCCCAGTCGTGACACGGGCTCCAAGCATCTGCGCAACCAAGACGAAGCTCTAGAGGGCTCTAATGTCCCCAACGCAGGACCAAGACCACTGCCACCAAGAACAAGGAGCCCTCCATGGGCATGGATGAGATACCACTAGCTGAGTTTGTCACTCGAAGGAGGATCAACCCTTATGTGAATCCTCGTGCCAACTTCAGAATGATCTGTTCTAGACCAAGCAGTATAATCTCATTTATCTGGATGTGATCATGGCCAAGCAGAACATCTATGTGGACGTGCACTGGATTGACATGAATCACATGAAGGAAGATAAGCACCATGCCTACTTTGGTGAGGCTTTGGACCTGGTAGAGCAGTTTGGCATTGAGGACGTGATCTCTTTCCACCTGGACTTTGATCCCGAGATTGTGGCCCAGTTCTTTGCTTTGGTTCACTTTCATACTGATGAGGAACGGAGGATGACCTAGATGACCAATGGACAACAAATGACTGCTACGTGGAAGGACTTCATGGATTTGCTCCACGTACCTGATGAGGGGCTCAACACGCACTACAAAAAAAGACACATCCGTGACATTTTGGGCCGAACGAATTTTTTTCTGTCATACATATGACACTTCTATGACGATAATTGTGACAAAACCCGGTATCATCATAGATGTGGTGGGCTCCTACTTCTGTGACAAAAAATCATGACAGAAAATGGGCTTTTCGTCCTGGGCGGGCCGGATACGCAGCTGCATGACATTCTTTGGGCCGTCCATGAAGGAAAAAACCGTGGTAGAAGCGAGGGCGAGGAAAATTTCGGGGAGTTCCCGATTACCGTGGGAGGTCGGGGGCCGAGCGATGCGCGTTTCTCTCATACACGTACGAGCGTGTGTGCGAGGCGTTGGCTCTAACTGAACCCGAGCGAGGCGTTGGGTTCTAACTGAACCCGAGCGATTGCACTGCAGGCTACGCGTTACTGAACCTGAGCGATCGACCGATGGCTGTTAACTGAACCCGATCGAGCGATTCCTTCGCTACTGCTGCTAACTGAAGCCGATCGATGCTGCCTCTGGATGAACAGTGAGCATTGCAGGGGGGGTTGGATGAACAGTTCTCGGTGGGGGTGGATGAACAGGACCCCGTGGTGTTGCCTCTGGATGAACAGGACCCCGATCGATCGAGCCGGTTGGGGCTGGATGAACAGGACCCCGTGGAGGGCTGGATGAACAGGACCACCCCGTGGAGGGCAGGATGAACAGTAGATGGTGGAGGGCAGGATGAACAGTAGCCCGTGGAGGGGTGGTTGAACAGGAGCCCATGGAGAGGGCTGGTTGAACAGTAGTCGGTGGAGTAGCGCGCAGTGGAGGCTGGATGAACAGGATGAACAGTCGCAGGTGGAGGCTGGAGGAGGTCGACGGTGGATGAACAGTAGCTCGTGGAGGCTGGAGGGGGTCGACGGTGGAGATGAACAGTATCCCGTGGAGTCCCGTTTTGCGGTACGCCACACCCCTCCCAATGAACAGGACCCCCGTTTCGACCGTAGGAGGTCCGTTTCCTTCGTTTTGCGGTACGCCACACCCCTCCCGATGAACATGACCCCCGTTTCGACCGTAGGAGGTCCGTTTCCTCCATTTTGCGGTACGCCACACCCCTCCCGATGAACAGGACCCCCGTTTCGACCGTAGGAGGTCCGTTTCCTCCATTTTGCGGTACGCCACACCCCTCCCGATCAACAGGACCCCCGTTTCGACCATAGGAGGTCCGTTTCCTCCGTTGTGCGGTACGCCAGGCCTCGTTTCCATCGCCCCTTCCGTCCAAGCCCTCCCGATGAACACGACCACGCATTCCGTTCTGACCCAGCCGGTTGGCTCCCACGCGTTCTGTTGCCTCCCGATGAACACGACGCATTCCATTGCCTCCCCATGAACACAACGCATTCCGTTGCCTCCCCATGAACACGACGACGACGCTGTTTCTCCGTTTCGACCCAGCCATGTCAACGAGCCCTCGCCCTACGTACGCGCGTGTAGGCGTTCGAGACCCTGCCCGTATGTACACATACGTGGCCGTATTTTCTTTCTTGCACCCTGGCCGCCTCTACTACGACACGTGCGCGCCTCTACATCCACCAGTATATATGTACGTACACGTTCGCGACCAGAATGACAACGCTACGTACGCTTCGACCAGGTGGGTCCTGACTGTCAGGCACTTCCTTGCGTGCGAAGATGTAGCTGGTGGGTCCCAGCAGTCAGGGGCAAACGTTTTTTTCGCGAAATACGGTGCCCGTCCTGTGGGTCCCCGCTGTCAGGAGGAGGAATAATTATTTTGCGTGTAATAAGGAGGCACTTCCTTGTTGCGGCCGTGGACCCAGCTGTCAGCGTCTCCACGCACAGTACTCTTCCGATGGAAGTTGGTCGTTGACCACATTGACCACGCCGCACCGAGAGCACCACGACGGCGGACGACGGCGAGGCCTAGGAAGGGGACGACACGGAGCCGGGGAAGACGCGGCAGTCGAAGCCCGCGCGGAGAGGAGTACGAGGGTTCACTGGTTCGGCTGCGGTGTGAGGCTGCCGTCGCCACAGGGCCTGGCCAGCGGTGGGAATAGTAGGGGGCGGTGAGGCCTCCGCGGCAGCACAGCCAGCCACGGGAGGCAGGAGCATGCGGCACGACCGGTGCTGCTTTGGGCGGCCGGAGCAAGAAGACCAGAGGTTGAAGAAGCACTACGGCCGTTGGATAGACATCGTACGGTCACTGGAGCTAGAATCGTTCATATTGACTAAGTTGACAAAGCCTTTCATCCCCGTCAACTTAGTAGTCCCACAAGTCAGCCTCCCACCAAGGTGGGTCCCAGCTAGCCGGGGGAGTATTCATTCTTTTGTGCGTAATAAGGAGGCACTTCCGGTGGGTCCGAGCTGACAGCGGGGGGAACATATTTTTCGCGAAATACGATGGCCCGTCCAGTGGGTCCCAGCAGTCAGCGGGAAACGATTTTTTTCGCAAAATACTGGTGGCCCGTCCGATGGGTCCCCACTGTCAGGTGGAGGAATAATTATTTTCCGCGTAATAAGGAGGCACTTCCTTGCGGCTGCCGTGGACCCACCTGTCAGCCTCTCCACGTACAGTACTCTTCCGATGGAAGTCGGTCGTTGACCACATTAACCACGCCGCGCCGAGAGCACCACGGCGGTGGACGACGGCGAGGCATAGGAAGGGGACGACGCGGAGCTGGGGAAGACGCATCAGTGGATGCCCACGCGGAGAGGAGTACGAGCGTTCACCGGTTTGGCTGCGGTGTGAGGCTACCGTCGCCGCAGAATAACAGGGGGTGTGGGTGAGTAGAGGGATGCCCTGGCCAGCGGTGGGAGTAGTAGGGGGCTCTGAGGCCTGCACGGCAGCACAGCCGGCCACGGGAGGCGGGAGTAGGCGGTCCCGCCGGCGCTGCTTTGGTGGCTGGAGCAAGAAGATCAGAGAATGAAGAAACACGATAGCCGTTGGATTGACATCCAACGGCTACGTCTGCTAGAATCGTTTGTTGACGTATATAATAACTAAAAAAATCTTGCATACGCGTCAACTAAACAGGCCCACAAGTCAGACCACTCCCTCTTTTTTTATAATTTATATATAGCTCATGTCAACTTCTTATGCAATTTATTGCAGTCGTTTTTTTGGTTGGCTAGGGCCAATTTCGCATATTTCTGTGGGTTCCAAACTATTTTTAATACCGAAATGTCCAGCCAGATTTAAAGTACTTTGAAGATATATTTAAATTAGGTTAATGCCCAGTGAAATAGGAATCTGAAAATGTGATAAAATTCAGAAATTATAAAGTAATTGCCAATTTGTCATCTGTTTTTATATTTACAACCCATTTCATATTACTTTCAAGATTTGCAGGCGTCTTGAAAGAGTTGCAGTCCATCAGGGCGTAGAAAAATAAGTAGGCCTGGATTGGGTATTCTTCAGAAAAAATAAACTGGGCTCATTTTCACAAAGAAAAAAATAGCTGGGCTGGTCACATGGTGAACATAAAATATAAGCCTGGGCTAGAAGGGCCACAACCCAGTTCAAACCCTGCTCCGTCTCAACAATACCAAACAAAAAAATACTGCTCGAGTAGCTACGTCCCAGGTGTCAGCCGATCTTGTGTTGTTCTCTTGTCTATTGACTATATACGCTCACAATGTCGTGGGTCCCAGATGTCAGGAAAACACTAGGAGGAAGCATTTTATTTTTCCATACGCTGGCGTGGTGGGCCCCTACTGTCATCCTCTCCACGTACTTCTGCCGATTCCTGTTGTTTGTTGACCATGTTGACAACGCGAGAGGGCGGCGCCGCGGCGAGCGCACCAAAGCGCGCGGAGGACGTCGGCGTTAACGATTTAGGAGACGGTGGGGCGGCGATGCGTGTGCTGAGGCGCAGCCAGCCGTGGAAGGCGGAAGCAGGCGGCCCCGCCGGCGCTGGTTTGGTTTTGGCAGCTGGAGGAAGACAGGACTGAAGAAACACGACAGACTGTAAAAGCAGCAGGAGTACTTAACAACCTTAACTGAAACCAGCAGGGGCACTTAACAACCAAAGCTGAAAGCAGTATGAGTACTTATACAGGTTTAACCATACAAAGCACGCCTCGAACAGTGCTACTTTGCCTATTGTTAACCAAGGGTGAGGCCGCCAAGCCCCAGGACAAGGCCCAGGCGCCACCCCGCGCATCCACAACCTTCTGAAAGTGGCTTCATCTCGCAACGTGGTCAATAAACAGGATATTCGCTCTAGAGCCATGGAAAAGCATGAACATAATCTTCTGTCCTATTCTCCAAGATGAACGGGCCTTCATTATTTGAGACCACCCATGAATAAGTATCTTTTCACCTCCAAGGGGAATTGAGTAGGTCGACATAAACATCATGTTGTGACCAAGCGCAAGTCTGACCCGACCATGGTCAGGCATCTGTATAGGAACAATAGAAATTGGCAGTTCCTGTTTCAAGAAGATCACATCTGTAAAACTGTGTATAAGCAATAGTTTATGAACAACATATATAACAGAAAACAGCTCGTACCATAAGTTTCTCGACACAGTTGGACCTGTTCAACGAGTGCAACAGTGGCACACATATCCCACGTGGCCTTCCACCATTGAAACGCCCCACAAGGACCTCAAGACGATCAATAAAGTGTAGGAACTTGTGGATGTCGATCCAGTCAACTTCAGTGCCATTAGTAACAGCCGAGTTATTACAGAGTAACAAACGAGCAGACTGCTTAACTCTGAAAAAACCTACACATGCCACCAATTATAAGAAAATATTAGTTAGAAGTAGCATCTTCGTGAGAGATTCGTTGCTACTTCTAAAGTTAAATTGTGATTGGTTAGACATAATAGGTGGATTAAGAAGTAATCGAGGCAACAAGCATGAACCAGATACAAAACTAACATGGATGAACAATTGGAACGACGTGGGGGTGGAAGATCGCAGTGAAGATGAAACCAGGTTCTGCTATTTCCATCAACATTCGTGCGCCAACTTTCAGTCCGTAACACTTGAGAAATTTTATCCAAGTTCGGCCATAAAAAAGCAGCGATCTTCTTGGTTCATGAACCCAACTCGGAACTTATATCCATGGCTTGTCTTCACTGTGACCATTAAACTAGTGTATTCAGTTATGGCAAGGCCGAGCATCTCAAGTACATGTGTTCTGGTAAAGCAAATAATACACTGCAAGAAAAATAATATGAGAACACAGCATGTTCAAAAAACCCCCACCCTCCCGGATAGAAAAGAGGATTCTAGGAACATACTGTGCGCGTTTCAAAATGCTATGTTAGGATGAGAAGGAACAAGTGTGGCGTCTCGCCGAGGGCGCAGAAACCTATAGGGTACTCGCACTTTGGGCACTGCAAATGAAACACACTAGATTCAGTAGGAAGAAAAATGCATCAACGGCGGCGGCTGCCATCCTAGGATTACCTGCGACCAAGGGACTTGGGTTTATCGGGGATGGATGAAGAATTCGTACTTGGTTCTCCAAGAGAAAACCCTATGCAATCACCGAGAGGGGGTTTTCTCTGAACAAGCAGACGAGGGAGAAGGGGATTCAGGCCCAGTGAAATATTGCCGCTTCGTCCGTCCAGCTTACTGCTAAAGATGGAAGGGGGGTTGTGATTTAACGGCTCATTGGGCATTACTGCGGTGCTACGACCGGGCTGTGTCTACCGTGAAGTTGTGCACTCTAATTTGTGCATATGGCACGTGGACCCCGTTGCCGGTTGCCCCACATATCAGCGAAAGGAAGTAGAAAGACAGGAGTAACTAGTTACACATAAATATATTTTTGACAGAGAGATACTCCCTCTGTAAAGAAATATACAAATATTTTATATCACAGGCTCACCTTGTCGAGAAATATACTCCCTCTGCAACGCACGGGCATTATGGGGGTTCAGCTTTTTTTTATGGGGGTTCAGCTAAGAATATAATACGTACTCAGATAGGCTCATGGTTCTGGACTTTGGGCCGCAGGCCGACCCTGCATGTTTGGGGGCCCATGTGTTCTACCTCAGCGCTTTTCATATTGCAAGCGATCGGTACGGCGCTGGTTTTAGATGCCGTCGCAAGGCGAATGTACAAAATTGAATAAAGCACGGCAGCTGTTGGAATGAAATCGAATGACAGTTCCTAACCAGCAATCAGTGTTGCAATTCTATCAATGATATACCATGTGATAAATAATACTGTCGTACTACTTATACACACAGGACACTTGTTTCACCATGCCAGATTATTACATCAAAATCTCTCAGAGGATAGATCAGTTCGGCAGTTGCGTGCTGCTAATTTCAAAGTTGATTTGGACCAGCTCTCCTTGCCGAGAAAGTTCGATTTTGACATCATCCTCTACCGCAAGATATGATTTAGATTTGAACCTTGACCATCCTTTAGCATCAATCATCATGCGACCATCCTTTGTACTTACGGTATATTGAGCAGGTTCATTCACACCAAGGCTGCGCATGGTAAGAGAAACTTGGTCGCGGTTGCCCGGATTGTTGAACGACTCCCTCGTTGCTCTAGGAATTCTCTGTTTGCAAACAAGAAGACATACCCAAACAGTTAGATCAACATAATGAATCATGTGAAACAACATGGAAAGAAAAAAGAACGAAGCACTTGGGCGGCCAATGCTTACTAAGAAGGTGGACATGTCGGTTTTTGTAAGGACTTTGGTATATGAAGTGCGAACTGCAACCCAGTCTGTTGCCGGTGCAACTGCATGGGCCGGAGCAGATGCAAGTGCAAGTGTTGGTGCAGGTGCTAAAGCTGCTGCTGCTGCCAGAGATGGTGCTCCTTGTAGAGCTGGTGCCGGTGTAGGAGCAGGTGCCGGTGTCGATGCCCGATCCTCCGGTAGATCAGACTGATCCGCTGACGCGGTCGGTGCCCAATCCTCAGCTGGATCAGACTGAGCTGGTGTCGCTGTCAGTGCTAGAGCAACTGCCGGTGCTCGATCTGTGCGAGACAGCGGCGATCATGTCTGGTCTGCTATGATCAGCTTTCTAACTTGACTAGGATCCGTGACCGTGATCCGGTTTTTTTCTTCATTTCTTTTAAACGCAAGAAGGACTAATTGTGGCATTTTTGTTAAACCAAACTGCAGTTCATCATAGGGATTCAGCTTGTACTCAGACAATAGACTGATCCAATTTTTTCCAGTAATATAAGTGATGGACAGTGCCTTTGTTACTGACACGACATAAGAAGTGAAACCTGCAAAAATAGCCATCGTAGAGCAAACCAAACGGTTTATTCTGTGATGAATGTCACATGGCAAAACCTGCATCGTAAAATTGCAGGAAAAGAAATAAAACATGACATTAAATCAATAAGATTTAGATAGTAAATCAATAAGATTTAGTTGATGTGACACGAGTGAATCCTTACTAGGAAATCACTATGTTGAAGTACTAAACAGATGATTGATCGTCCAACTACGCGTGGCATGCAGGGCCCCTGCCTACTCCCACAAGCAGGTGTTGGGGAACGTAGTAATTTCAAAAAATTTCCTACGCACACGCAAGATCATGGTGATGCATAGCAACGAGAGGGGAGAGTGTTGTCTACGTACCCTCGCAGACTGAAGCGGAAGCGTTGACGCAACATAGAGGAAGTAGTCGTACGTCTTCCCGGTCCAACCGATCCAAGCACCGTTACTCCGGCACCTCCGAGTTCTTGACACACGTACAGCTCGATGACGCACCCCGGGCTCCGATCCAGCAAAGCTTCGGGGAGGAGTTTCGTCAGCACGATGGCGTGGTGACGATCTTGATGTTTAACCGTCGCAGGGCTTCGCCTAAGCACCACTACAATATGATCGAGGTGTAATATCGTGGAGGGGGGCACCGCACATGGCTAAGGAACGATCACGAAGATCAACTTGTGTGTTCTAGGGTGCCCCCTGCCCCCGTATATAAAGGAGCAAGGGGGAGGCCGGCCGGCCCTTGGGGCGCGCCAAGGAGAGGGGGGAGTCCTTCTCCTAGTGGGAGTAGGACTCCCCTTTCCTAGTCCAACTAGGAATAGAGAGGGGGAAGGAAAGAGAGGGAGAGGGAGAGGGAAAGGGGGGCCGCGCCCCCCCTCCTAGTCCTATTCGGACTCCCCATGAGGGGGGGCGCGCCACCTCCTGGGCTTCTGCCCTCTCTCTCCCCTCAGGCCCAATAAGGCCCATCACTTCCCCGGGGGGTTCCGGTAACCCCTCCCGCACTCCAGTTTTATCCGAAATCACCCAGAACAATTCCGGTGTCCGAATATAGTCGTCCAATATATCGATCTTTATGTCTCGACCATTTCAAGACTCCTCGTCATGTCCATGATCACATCCGGGACTCCGAACAACCTTCGGTACATCAAAATACATAAACTCATAATAACTGTCATCGTAACGTTAAGCGTGCGGACCCTACGGTTCGAGAACAATGTAGACATGACCGAGATACGTCTCTGGTCAATAACCAATAGCGGGACCTGGATGCCCATATTGGCTCCTACATATTCTACAAAGATCTTTATCGGTCAGACCGCATAACAACATACGTTGTTCCCTTTGTCATCGGTATGTTACTTGCCCGAGATTCGATCGTCGGTATCCAATACCTAGTTCAATCTCGTCATTGGCAAGTCTCTTTACTCGTTCCGTAATACATCATCTCACAACTAACACATTAGTTGTAATGCTTGCAAGGCTTATGTGATGTGCATTACCGAGAGGGCCCAGAGATACCTCTCCGACGATCGGAGTGACAAATCCTAATCTCAAAATACGTCAACCCAACATGTACCTTTGGAGACACCTGTAGAGCACCTTTATAATCACCCAGTTACGTTGTGACGTTTGGTAGCACACAAAGTGTTCCTCCGGCACACGGGAGTTACATAATCTCATATCATAGGAACATGTATAAGTCATGAAGAAAGCAATAGCAACATACTAAACGATCGAGTGCTAAGCTAATGGAATGGGTCATGTCAATCAGATCATTCAACTAATGATGTGATCTCGTTTAATCAAATAACAACTCTTTGTCCATGGTTAGGAAATATAACCATCTTTGATTAACGAGCTAGTCAAGTAGAGGCATACTAGTGACACTCTGTTTGTCTATGTATTCACACATGTATTATGTTTCCGGTTAATACAATTCTAGCATGAATAATAAACTTTTATCATGATATAAGGAAATAAATAATAACTTTATTATTGCCTCTAGGGCATATTTCCTTCAGTCTCCCACTTGCACTAGAGTCAATAATCTAGTTCACATCGCTATGTGATTAACACCAATAGTTCACATCTTTATGTGATTGGTTCACATCTCCATGTGACTAACACCCAAAGGGTTTACTAGATTCAATAATCTAGTTCACATCACTATGTGATTAATGTTGGAAATATGCCCTAGAGGCAATAATAAAAGCATTATTATTATATTTCCTTGTTCATGATAATTGTCTTTATTCATGCTATAATTGTGTTATCCGGAAATCGTAATACATGTGTGAATAATAGACACCAACATGTCCCTAGTAAGCCTCTAGTTGACTAGCTCGTTGATCAACAGATAGTCATGGTTTCCTGACTATGGACATTGGATGTCATTGATAACGAGATCACATCATTAGGAGAATGATGTGATGGACAAGACCCAATCCTAAACATAGCATAAGATCGTATAGTTCGTTTGCTAGAGTTTTCCAATGTCAAGTATCCTTTCCTTAGACCATGAGATCGTGTAACTCCCGGATACCGTAGGAGTGCTTTGGGTATACCAAACGTCACAATGTAACTGGGTGACTATAAAGGTATACTACGGGTATCTCTGAAAGTGTCTGTTGGGTTGACATGGATCAAGACTGGGATTTGTCACTCCGTATGACGGAGAGGTATCACTGGGCCCACTCTGTAATGCATCATCATAATGAGCTCAAAGTGACCAAGTGTCTGGTCACGGGATCATGCATTATGGTACGAGTAAAGTGACTTGCCGGTAATGAGATTGAACGAGGTATTGGGATACCGACGATCGAATCTCGGGCAAGTAACATACCGATTGACAAAGGGAATTATATACGGGGTTGCTTGAATCCTCGACATCGTGGTTCATTCGATGAGATAATCGAGGAACATGTGGGAGCCAACATGGGTATCCAGATCCCTCTGTTGGTTATTGACCGGAGATTCGTCTCGGTCATGTCTACATGTCTCCGGAACCCGTAGGGTCTACACACTTAAGGTTCGGTGACGCTAGGGTTGTTGGGATATGTATATGCAGTAACCCGAATGTTGTTCAAAGTCCTGGATGAGATCCCGGACGTCACGAGGAGTTCCGGAATGGTCCGGAGGTAAAGAATTATATATAGGAAGTACTATTTCGGGCATCGGGACAAGTTTCGGGGTCACCGGTATTGTACCGAGACCACCGGAAGGGTCCCGGGGGTCCACCGGGTGGGGCCACCTGTCCCGGGGGGCCACATGGGCTGTAGGGGGTGCGCCTTGGCCTACATGGGCCAAGGGCAGCAGCCCCTAGAGGCCCATGCGCCTAGGGTTTCAAGGAGGGAAGAGTCCTAGGAGGGGAAGGCACCTCCTAGGTGCCTTGGGGAGGAGGGATTCCTCCCCTTGGCCGCACCCCCCTAGGAGATTAGATCTCCTAGGGCCGGCGCCCCCCCCCTTGGCCCTCCTATATATAGTGGGGATATGGAGGACTTCTTACCCTTGCCTTTGGTGCCTCCCTCTCCCTCTCCAACACCTCCTCCTCCTCCATAGCGCTTGGCGAAGCCCTGTCGGAGTACTGCAGCTCCATCACCACCACGCCGTCGTGCTGCTGCTGGAGCCATCTTCCTCAACCTCTCCTTCCCCCTTGCTGGATCAAGAAGAAGGAGACGTTACGCTGACCGTACGTGTGTTGAACGCGGAGGTGCCGTCCGTTCGGCGCTAGGTCTACGGTGATTTGGATCACGTCGTGTATGACTTCCTCATCCCCATTCTTTGAACGCTTCCGCGCGTGATCTACAAAGGTATGTAGATGCAATCCAATCACTCGTTGCTAGATGAACTCATAGATGGATCTTGGTGAAACCGTAGGAAAATTTTTGTTTTCTGCAACGTTCCCCAACAATTAACACCCAAAGAGTGATCATGTTTTGCTTGTGAAAGAAATTTAGTCAACGGGCCTGCCAAATTCAGATCCGTATGTATTTTGCAAAATTCTATGTCTACAATGCTCTGCACGGAGCTACTCTAGCTAATTGCTCCCACTTTCAATATGTATCTAGATTGAGACTTAGAATCATCTGGATCAGTGTCAAAAACTTGCATCAACGTAACCCTTTACGACGAACCTTTTTGTCACGTCCATAATCGAGAAACATATCCTTATTTCACTAAGGATAATTCTGACCGCTGTCCAGTGATCTACTCCTAGATCACTATTGTACTCCCTTGCCAAATCAGTGCAGGGTATACAATAGATCTGGTACACAGCATGACATACTTTATAGAACCTATGGCCAAGGCATAGGGAATGACTTTCATTCTCTTTCTATCTTCTGCCGTGGTCGGGCTTTGAGTCTTACTCAACTTCACACCTTGTAATACAGGCAAGAACTCTTTCTTTGACTGCTCCATTTTGAACTACTTCAAAATCTTGTCAAGGTATGTACTCATTGAAAAAAACTTATCAAGCGTCTTGATCTATCTCTATAGATCTTGAAGCTCAATATGTAAGCAGCTTCACCGAAGTCTTTCTTTGAAAAACTCCTTTCAAACACTCCTTTATGCTTTACAGAATAATTCTACATTATTTCCGATCAACAATATGTCATTCACATATACTTATCAGAAATGCTGTAGTGCTCCCACTCACTTTCTTGTAAATACAGGCTTCACCGCAAGTCTGTATAAAACTATATGCTTTGATCAACTTATCAAAGCGTATATTCCAACTCCGAGATGCTTGCACCAGTCCATAAATGGATCACTGGAGCTTGCATATTTTGTTAGCACCTTTAGGATTGACAAAACCATCTTGTTGCATCACATACAACTCTTCTTTAATAAATCCATTAAGGAATGCGGTTTTGTTTATCCATTTGCCAGATTTCATAAAATGCGGCAATTGCTAACATGATTCGGACAGACTTAAGCATAGATACGAGTGAGAAACTCTCATCGTATTCAACACCTTGAACTTGTCAAAAACCTTTTGCGACAATTCTAGCTTTGTAGATAGTAACACTACTATTAGCGTCCGTCTTCCTCTTGAAGATCCATTTAATCTCAATGACTCGCCGATCATTGGGCAAGTCAATCAAAGTCCATACTTTGTTCTCATACATGGATCTTATCTCAGATTTCATGGCCTCAAGCCATTTCACGGAATCTGGGCTCATCATCGCTTCCTCATAGTTCGCAAGTTCGTCATGGTCTAGTAACATGACTTCTAGAACAGGATTACCGTACCACTCTGGTGCGGATCTCACTCTGGTTTACCTACGAGATTCGGTAGTAACTTGATATGAAGTTACATGATCATCATCATTAGCTTCCTCACTAATTGGTGTAGTAGTCACAAGAACAGATTTCTGTGATGAACTACTTTCCAATAAGGGAGAAGGTACAATTACCTTATCAAGTTTTCTACTTTCCTCCCACTCACTTCTTTCGAGAGAAACTCCTTCTCTAGAAAAACTCCGAATTTAGCAACAAAAGTCTTGCCTTCGGATTTGTGATAGAAGGTGTACCCAAAAGTCTCCTTTGGATATCCTATGAAGACATATTTCTCCGATTTGGGTTTGAGCTTATTAGGATGAAACTTTTTCATATAAGTATCACAACCCCAAACTTTAAGAAACGACAACTTTGGTTTCTTGCCAAACCACAGTTCAGATTGTGTTGTCTCAATGGACTTAGATGGTGCCCCTTTTTAATGTGAATGCAGCTGTCTCTAATGCATGATCCCAAAACGATATTGGTAAATCGGTAAGAAACATCATAGATTGCACTATATCCAATAAAGTACGGTTATGACGATCGGACACACCATTATGCTGTGGTGTTCTAGGTGGCATGAGTTTGTGAAACTATTCAACAATGTTTTAATTGAAGACCAAACTCGTAACTCAAATATTTGTCTCCGCGATCAGATCGTAGAAACCTTATTTTCTTGTCACGATGATTTTCCACTTCACCCTGAATTTATTTGAACTTTTCAAATGTTTCAGACTTATGTTTCATCAAGTAGATATACTCATATCTGCTCAAATCATCTGTGAAGGTCAGAAAATAACGATACCCGCCGCGAGCCTCAACACTCATTGGACTGCATACATCAGTATGTATTATTTCCAATCAAGTTTGTTGCTCGCTCCATTGTTCCGGAGAACGGAGTCTTAGTCATCTTGCCCATGAGGCATGGTTCGCAAGTACCAAGTGATTCATAATCAAGTGGTTCCAAAAGTCCATCAGTATGGAGTTTCTTCATGCGCTTTACACCGATATGACCTAAACGGCAGTGCCACAAATAAGTTGCACTATCATTATCAACTCTGCATCTTTTGGCTTCAACATTATGAATATGTGTATCACTACTATCGAGATCCAACGAACTATTTTCATTGGGTGTATGACCATCGAAGGTTTTATTCATGTAAACAGAACAACAATTATTCTCTGACTTTAATGAATAACCGTATTGCAATAAACATGATCAAATCACATTCATGCTCAACGCAAACACCAAATAACACTTATTTAGTTTCAACACTAATCCCGAAAGTATAGGGAGTGTGCGATGATGATCATATCAATCTTGGAACTACTTCCAATACACATCGTTACTTCACCCTTAACTATTTTCTGTTCATTCTGCAACTCCCGTTTTGAGTTACTACTCTTAGCAACTGAACCAGTATCAAATACCGAGGGGTTGCTATGAACACTAGTAAAATACACATCAATAATCTGTATATCAAATATACCTTTGTTCACTTTGCCATCCTTCTTATCCGCCAATCACTTGGGGTAGTTCCGCTTCCAGTGACCAGTCCCTTTGCAGTAGAAGCACTTAGTCTCAGGCTTAGGACCAAACTTGGGCTTCTTCACTTGAGCAGCAACTTGCTTGCTGTTCTTCTTGAAGTTCTCCTTCTTCCTTTTGCCCTTTTCTTGAAACTAGTGGTCTTATCTACCATCAACACTTGATGTTTTTCTTGATTTCTACCTTCGTCGATTTTAACATCACGAAGAGCTTGGGAATCGTTTCTGTTATCCCTTGCATATTATAGTTCATCACGAAGTTCTACTAACTTGGTGATGGTGACTAGAGAATTCTGTCAATCACTATCTTATCTGGAAGATTAACTCCCACTTGATTCAAGCGATTGTAGTACCCAGACAATCTGAGCACATGCTCACTAGTTGAGCGATTCTCCTCCATCTTTTTAGCTATAGAACTTGTTGGAGACTTCATATCTCACAACTCGGGTATTTGCTTGAAATATTAACTTCAACTCCTGGAACATCTCATATGGTCCTTGACGTTCAAAACATCTTTGAAGTCCCGATTCTAAGCCGTTAAGCATGGTGCACTAAACTATCAAGTAGTCATCCTATTGAGCTTAGCCAAACGTTCATAACGTCTGCATCTGCTCCTGCAATAGGTCTGTCACCTAGCGGTGCATCAAGGACATAATTCTTCTGTGCAGCAATGAGGATAAACCTCAGATCATGGATCCAATCCGCATCATTGCTACTAATATCTTTTAACACAATTTTCTCTAGGAACATATCAAAATAAACACAAGGAAGCAACAACGCGAGCTATTGATCTACAACATAATTTGCAAAATACTACCAGGACTAAGTTCATGATAAATTTAAGTTCAATTAATCATATTACTTAAGAACTCCCACTTAGATAGACATCCCTCTAATCCTCTAAGTGATCACGTGATCCAAATCAACTAAACCATGTCCGATCATCACGTGAGATGGAGCAGTTTCATTGGTGAACATCACTATGTTGATCATATCTACTATATGATTCATGCTCGACCTTTCGGTCTCCGTGTTCCGAGGCCATATCTGTATATGCTTGGCTCGTCAAGTATAACCTGAGTATTCCGCGTGTGCAACTGTTTTGCACCCGTTGTATTTGAACGTAGAGCCTATCACACCCGATCATCACGTGGTGTCTCAGCACGAAGAACTTTCGCAATGGTGCATACTCAGGGAGAACACTTCTTGATAATTAGTGAGAGATCATCTTAAAATGCTACCGTCAAACTAAGCAAAATAAGATGTATAAAAGATAAACATCATATGCAATCAAAATATGTGACATGATATGGTCATCATCATCTTGCGCCTTTGATTTCCATCTCCAAAGTACTGTCATGATCTCTATCGTCACCGGCATGACACCATGATCTCCATCATCTTGATCTATATCAATGTGTCGTCACGTGGTCGTCTCGCCAACAATTGCTCTTGCAACTATTGCTATCGCATAGCGATAAAGTAAAGCAATTATTGGACGCTTGCATCTTATGCAATAGAGAGACAACCATAAGGATTTTGCCAGTTGTCGATAACTTCAACAAAACATGATTATCTCATACAACAACTTATATCTCATCACGTCTTGACCATATCACATCACAACATGCCCTGCAAAAACAAGTTAGATGTCCTCTACTTTGTTGTTTCAAGTTTTACGTGGCTGCTACGGGCTTAAGCAAGAACCAATCTTACCTACGCATCAAAACCACAACGATAGTTTGTCAAGTTGATGCCGTTTTAACCTTCGCAAGGACCGGGCGTAGCCACACTCGGTTCAACTAAAGTTGGAGAAACTGACACCCGCCAGCCACCTGTGTGCAAAGCACGGCGGTAGAACCAGTCTCGCGTAAGCGTACGCATAATGTCGGTCCGGGCCGCTTCATCCAACAATACCGCCGAACCAAAGTATGACATTCTGGTAGGAAGTATGACTTATATCGCCCACAACTCACTTGTGTTCTACTCGTGCATATAACATCAAACCATAAAACCTAGGCTCGGATGCCACTGTTGGGGAACGTAGTAATTTCAAAAAATTTCCTACGCACATGCAAGATCATGGTGATGCATAGCAACGAGAGGGGAGAGTGTTGTCTACGTACCCTCGTAGACTGAAGCGGAAGCGTTGATGCAACATAGAGGAAGTAGTCGTACGTCTTCCCGGTCCAACTGATCCAAGCACCATTACTCCGGCACCTCCGAGTTCTTGACACACGTACAGCTCGATGACGCACCCCAGGCTCTGATCCAGCAAAGCTTCGGGGAGGAGTTTCGTCAGCACGACGGCGTGGTGACGATCTTGATGTTTAAGCATTGCAGGGCTTCGCCTAAGCACCACTACAATATGATCGAGGTGTAATATCGTGGAGGGGGGCACCGCACACGGCTAAGGAACGATCACGAAGATCAACTTGTGTGTTCTAGGGTGCCCCCTGCCCCCGTATATAAAGGAGCAAGGGGGAGGCCGGCCGGCCCTTGGGTCGCGCCAAGGAGAGGGGGGAGTCCTTCTCCTAGTGGGAGTAGGACTCCCCTTTCCTAGTCCAACTAGGAATAGAGAGGGGGAAGGAAAGAGAGGGAGAGGGAGAGGGAAAGGGGGGCCGCGCCCCCCTCCTAGTCCTATTCGGACTCCCCATGAGGGGGGGCGCGCCACCTCCTGGGCTTCTGCCCTCTCTCTCCCCTCAGGACCAATAAGGCCCATCACTTCCCCGGGGGGTTCCGGTAACCCCTCCGACACTCCAGTTTTATTCGAAATCACCCGGAACAATTCCGGTGTCCGAATATAGTCGTCCAATATATCGATCTTTATGTCTCGACCATTTCGAGACTCCTCGTCATGTCCATGATCACATCCGGGACTCCGAACAACCTTCGGTACATCAAAATACATAAACTCATAATAACTGTCATCGTAACGTTAAGCGTGCGGACCCTACGGTTCGAGAACAATGTAGACATGACCGAGATACGTCTCTGGTCAATAACCAATAGCGGGACCTGGATGCCCATATTGGCTCCTACATATTCTACGAAGATCTTTATCGGTCAGACCGCATAACAACATACGTTGTTCCCTTTGTCATCGGTATGTTACTTGCCCGAGATTCGATCGTCGGTATCCAATACCTAGTTCAATCTCGTTATCGGCAAGTCTCTTTACTCGTTCCATAATACATCATCTCACAACTAACACATTAGTTGTAATTCTTGCAAGGCTTATGTGATGTGCATTACTGAGAGGGCCCAGAGATACCTCTCCGACGATCGGAGTGACAAATCCTAATCTCGAAATACGTCAACCCAACATGTACCTTTGGAGACACCTGTAGAGCACCTTTATAATCACCCAGTTACGTTGTGACGTTTGGTAGCACACAAAGTGTTCCTCCGGCACACGGGAGTTACATAATCTCATAGTCATAGGAACATGTATAAGTCATGGAGAAAGCAATAGCAACATACTAAACGATCGAGTGCTAAGCTAATGGAATGGGTCATGTCAATCAGATCATTCAACTAATGATGTGATCTTGTTTAATCAAATAACAACTCTTTGTCCATGGTTAGGAAACATAACCATCTTTGATTAACGAGCTAGTCAAGTAGAGGCATACTAGTGACACTCTGTTTGTCTATGTATTCACATATGTATTATGTTTCCAATTAATACAATTCTAGCATGAATAATAAACATTTATCATGAAATAAGGAAATAAATAATAACTTTATTATTGCCTCTAGGGCATATTTCCTTCAGCAAGACAGTCCAAAGGTCATGACAAATCGTATGGACCAAACATCCATGGGACTGGAAATCCTGGTGGGTGCGATAAACCCTGCAATGCATACAGATATTGGAGTGTAACCATAATTGACAAACCGTCCTCACAAAAATATGATCTAGATACTTCGAAATATACAGAATGAATTGAGTGGACAGGCATTAACATAGACCGTTCTCAGGACTGACCACACACCAAAAGCGGCAGTACTAATAAACAATACAGGGTTCACAAACACAAATCAAGTACTGAACAATAGTACTTACTACAGACAAGCAAAGTTGCACTAACTAAACTCTGCAGACTATTTCTTTCCACCGACCTACGGGATGAACCCCGCATAACTGACTAGGCCATGGACTTCGTGTGAGATGTCTACATGCACCATCACCATCTTGTCAACCTTGGAGAACCTAACAGAGTGGTCTTTCCACTCATAAACATGATGATGAAGACATGCCGCATCAGATTTGTTGGGAAGCTTTACAAGAACCACACCCTTCGTAATCGAAGGCACAACCAGGAAATTGTTGTGGTCAAGTACAGCCTTGAGAACACGCCTGACAACAATGCTACAGGAAAACACTAGTTCAGGACACGTGGCGACAAGGACACAACAGCTGGATAGTTCAGCAGTAGAACTCATCATCAGGTCTTCCAGTTCACATGGCATGACTTTGAGAACTTCATCTCCACCGCGGACCTGGTTCTAATTCAAACAGAAACCATATTTTATTACTACCTCCGTTCAGAAATATATGATGATTTTTGATATTATACTCCATATATGACTACATATACGCACATAAATGAGTGAACAAAGACACGAGAACATGTCTTCAAAGGCATGAGAGCAGAGGGATTACATGCAATATCCATAACACAAGTTACTGAGGCAAATATACCCTCTTAAAAGGTAGCATTGATGTTCGTAAAGTACTCCCTCCGTCCCAAAATTCTTGTCTTAGATTTGTCTAGATACGGATGTATCAAGTCACATTTTAGTATTAGATACATCCGCATCTAGACAAATCTAAGACAAGAAATTTGGGACAGAGGGAGTAGTTGAAAGTAATCTATAAGAAATCAGTGTCAACCTCTCGCATGTTTTGGTCAAAAGAGGAATTTAGAACCGTCATTTGGCACACAAAAATCACATGCAAGATCACCCAGAAAGTTGTACTACTAGTACTAGTACTGCGTGTTAGATGAAAAAACACGATCAAGATCGAGAAAAAGATCGTCAAGAAGAGATATTACCTGGACTTTCTTAATGAGGGATCCCGGAGAGGGGGGCTTGGACAGGGCGATGGCTTTGAGCTTGTCTGTGGTAGTCTCGGTGGGGTGCTTGCGCTTCTTCGTACCGTGAGCCTCGACGATTCTGGCCGGAGCCATAGACATCACTTTGGCCGGTGCTCCAGCGTCCATCAAGAAACTGTCAAATAGAAATAAAAGAAAAGAAACCATAATCACAAACCCAAAAGAAGAAAAGAGAGGGAGTTATAGGATCAGTCTCGGGGTTGGAAGACCGGGCCTTGGCCAGAATCAACACCATTGATGCGCTCACCTTTCCTTCTTTGGGAGAGAAGAACAATGGCAGAAGCAGGTCGGGGTTTTCTTGAAGAAATGAGGAACAAGATGAGGCAGAAGCGAGGGTTGGGTAGAGAGGAAGCTGAGAGAGAAGAGTGAAATGATGGTTGCTTCGTCCGTCCAACTTATTGCTGGAAAGGAGGGGGTTTTGTGATTTGACGGCTCATTGGGCATTACTGCGGCGCTTCGATCGGGGTAGTCTACCGTCACTCTACTATGGAGTAATTTAGTGCATGGCTGGTGGACCCCGATGCTGGCTGTCCCACACGTCGGCGAAAGTGAGTAATTTAGTGCATGGCTGGAGGAGGATCCGCATGGTAGAGCGTGTCCACTGTTTTTCAAAAGAAAAAATGATTACAACAAGCGTTTCCACTCTTACGACGGAGGAGTGCGAAACACGGCAACCACTTGAACATACACAGTGCTCCTACTACTAGGCATGTGCAGTGGTTCATACGTCAGTACTACACAATCTTGTTGCTAGTGTAGTAAGATATGACGATAACAAATGATGTTGTGCGCATGTCAACTACTCCTATATGTAACATAGTACCACTTTTTCGACTGTCCGATCGAGAATGAACGGTGAGATCAATGTTAACAGAACTAGGTCCACAGCGCACGGAGAGTATGGTGCTACACTACTCCACGAAACATGAACCATATGAAGCACGGATAGTGTTAGGCAGGGTGTATGAAGGGTGCACGGGATGGGAGCAAAAGTTCCCTTCTCGCGCCACTTTTGGGTGTTTGGCAGAGTGCATGAAGGGTGCATGAGTCCACACTAGTAGGTTGACAAAAATACACGAAGAGGAAACAACTATATTGAGATGAGAATGCAACCAAACACACCCACACGCTTTGTGCTACAGTGACTGATCGGCATCGTCTGAGTTTGACCCAACGGTCATGTTGCGTCGAGACATGGACATGCCCATGCAGAGGGCGCCTAAACACCATAGAAGTCCCCCTGCTTCTCGAGGCGCACGACGTTGGTGATGCAGGGTGCAACCACCCGCAGAGCCCGCTCCCGGTCGGCGGGAGCCAGCTCGTCAAAGATGGCATCCAATGGCACGAATGGATTCCGGTGACGGAGCCCTGAAAGGATTCGCCCGGCAATGGCGACGGCAGCCCGCAACCCCTCCTTGTCCAGCTCAGCCCCCACTATCGTGCGGAGACGGCTCAACTCCTCGGAGATATAGGTGAAGAAGGAGACCAGGTCAGGAAGCCGCAGCTCATTGAAGTCGACCGGGTGGTCGAACGGGTTTAGCCCGACGGCCAGCATAGTCGCGCTGGCACGACGGTAGGCATCGCGCAGCCGCAACATGTGCGTGGCAACTTGGTTCACCAAGTGGCTGAGGCGATCCTGGACCTCGTCACGATCGGCCCGCTCGTGCTCCAGCCGGCTCCCCTGACGGCCTATCGTATCTCCCACTTTCTGCAACAACGCCGCCGACGCCTCGAGCATCTTTGTGGTGGACGCCTGCCGCTTTTGAAGCTCCGTGAACTCCCGCGCATAACGGAGGAGCATGGCACTCCTCTCCTCCTTGAGCTCACGGAGCTCCACGTCCTTGGCCCTGAGCTCCGCATCCTTGGCATGGAGCTCCTATGTCAGGCGCCTCACCTCGGACTCTGTGATCTGCTGGGCCGCCATGGCACCAGGTAGAAGCAATGGGGAGAGGAAGCAAAGGGGGCGAAACGGCTAAAATGCAATGCAATCTACGGGAAGGCGGAGGGAGCGGGGAATCTTTTGGTTTTCACCATGGTAAAACACCAGTCGACGAATTCTCACATCAGGGAGTAGTGGGTTTTTACAGGCGGAGTCATCATGACTAATTGCTGCCACGCCTGCTCCCGTCAATCAAAAAATAAAAAATCCTGCCGCACCTGCTCCCGTTAATCAAAAAATTAAAAATCCTGCCACACCCAAACACCAGAGCAATGCCGCGGTGGATATTTAAATTTACCCGCCGGCAAGTAGATAAAAAAAGGGGTGAAAAAACAAATGTGGCGGCGGCCTAGCTAATCGGTCGAACTAGCCCAACTAGCTAGCCACCGTGCTTCACTGATGTACTTGGCAGGAAAGGTGGTCTTTCGTGATTTGACAACTCATTTACTTGCTTTGGCTCTACGACCGAGGAGGACCCAGAACACGCGCGGTAGGGCGTCCCACGCCAGGAAGAATATATGCGTGCACCACCCGGGAGGACCCCGAAATCGCGTGGTAGGGTGTGCCACGTCTCGGCACGGAGGAAAAATGTGCATGTAAAAATATACTGTATCAGACGTAGTACCTATGGTCCGACCTCGGGACCCAGCCAGTCGGTCAAAAACACCCCACTAGCCACACAGCTTCTTCATGCAAACGTGCCAAGGAGGATAGATGTGATTAGCTCCATCTCGACCAGCCACAACGTCTCTTGTTCTAGGCGATTCTTCTATTTCCAAGCTTTTTTAGTTGTAATAACACCACGGCAAGCTAGCACCGCTCTTCGTGTGTGCCCATGCAAAGGTTAGACGATGGAGAGAAGAGAGATTGAGATCGCAGACCTGGGACCCACCAGTAAGTGAGACAACGGTCATGCACGTGTTGACGAGGCACTCCCTCTACTCTACTCAACGCAAGTACTGTATAAATAAAATCAAGTTATGGGACAAAGCCAACAACCGTTCGTTTTTTCAGGCTATCGACTTACGCTTTGTAGTCCAGGTTGCCAGTTCGAATCTCGTCTTTCAGATTTGTTAGTTTTAGGTCCAAATTTGATTAATGACAAGTGGGACCCCCGTGTGTTGTTATGATATTTCAGTGTAGGATGGTTTTTTGAACAAACACTTTGCGCGGTTAGACAAGTAATGGCACGAGTTACACGTACTTTGCAAGTTTACGAACAAAAATGACAGCGGCATAGAATATCACATCCACCCCGCAGCTTAGATACTATGGTGATACGAGTTTTTACACCGTTGGAAGTGAGATCCAATGGCTTGGGAGTAGTCTTTGTAATTATGCAAAATTTCCAAATTCCAAAGGTTTTTTTGCAAATAAAATATTCAGGCCTCGTGTGTGCTGCTGCATCTTTGATCCAACGGCTCCCCGGTGCTCATATTAGGTGCTCCCCGTAGCTTAATTACCCGCTACGGTGATATGAGCATCTAGGTCGTATGATCAGTGATCAGATGGCACAGGCGTAGTGAAGGAAATATGCCCTAGAGGCAATAATAAAGTTATTATTTATTTCCTTATATCATGATAAATGTTTATTATTCATGCTAGAATTGTATTAACCGGAAACATAATACATGTGTTAATACATAGACAAACAGAGTGTCACTAGTATGCCTCTACTTGCCTAGCTCATTAATCAAAGATGGTTATGTTTCCTAACCATGAACAAAGAGTTGTTATTTGATTAATGGGATCACATCATTAGGTGAATGATTTGATTGACATGACCCATTCTATTAGCTTAGCACCCGATCGTTTAGTATGTTGCTATTGCTTTCTTCATGACTTATACATGTTCCTATGACTATGAGATTATGTAACTCCTGTTTGCCGGAGGAACACTTTCTGTGCTACCAAACGTCACAACGTAAATGGGTGATTATAAAGGAGCTCTATAGGTGTCTCCAAAGGTAGATGTTGGGTTGGCGTATTTTGAGATTAGGATTTGTCACTCCGATTGTCAGAGAGGTATCTCTGGGCCCTCTCGGTAATGCACATCACATAAGCCTTGCAAGCATTGCAACTAATAAGTTAGTTGCGAGATGATGTATTACGGAACGAGTAAAGAGACTTGCCGGTAACGAGATTGAACTAGGTATTGGATACCGACGATCGAATCTCGGGCAAGTAACATACCGATGACAAAGGGAACAACGTATGTTGTTATGCGGTCTGACCGATAAAGATCTTCGTAGAATATGTGGGAGCCAATATGGGCATCCAGGTCCCGCTATTGGTTATTGGCCGGAGATTTGTCTCAGTCATGTCTACATTGTTCTCGAACCGTAGGGTCCGCACGCTTAACGTTACGATGACAGTTATTATGAGTTTATGCATTTTGATGTACCGAAGTTAGTTCGGAGTCCCGGATGTGATCACGGACATGACGAGGAGTCTCGAAATGGTCGAGACATAAAGATCGATATATTGGAAGACTATATTTGGACATCGGAATCGTTCCGGGTGAAATCGGCATTTTTCCGGAGTACCGGGGGGTTACCGGAACCCCCCCGGGGGTTATTGGGCCTACATGGGCCTTAAGGGAAAAGAGGAGAGGAGGCAAGAGGTGGCCGCGTGCCCCTCCCCTTCCTAGTTTGAATAGGACAAGGGAAGGGGGCGGCGCCCCCCCTTTCCTTCCTCTCTTCCTCCTCTTTCCCCTCTCTCTCCTTGTCGAACTAGGAAAAGAAAGGAGTCCTACTCCCGGTGGGAGTAGGACTCCCCCTTGGCGCGCCACACCTGGCCGGCCGCCCCCTCCCCCTTGGCTCCTTTATATACGGGGGCAGGGGGGCACCCCTAGAGACAGAAGTTGATCCCGGTGATCGTTCCTTAGCCGTGTGCGGTGCCCCCTGCCACTATATTCCACCTCGATCATATCATTGTAGTGCTTAGGCGAAGCCCTGCGTCGGTAGAACATCATCATCGTCACCACGCCGTTGTGCTGATGGAACTCATCCCCGAAGCTTTGCTGGATCGGAGCCCGGGGAGCGTCATCGAGCTGTACGTGTGCTAAGAACTCGGAGGTGCCGGAGTAACGGTGCTTGGATCGGTCGGATCGGGAAGACGTACGACTACTTCCTCTACGTTGCGTCAACACTTCCGTTGCGGTCTACGAGGGTACGTAGACAACACTCTCCCCTCTCATTGCTATGCATCACCATGATCTTGCGTGTGCGTAGGGAAATTTTGAAATTACTACGAAACCCAACAGTGGCATCCGAGCCTAGGTTTTATGGTTTGATGTTATATGCACGAGTAGAACACAAGTGAGTTGTGGGCGATATAAGTCATACTGCCTACCAGCATGTCATACTTTGGTTCGGCGGTATTGTTGGACGAAGGGATCCGGACCAACATTACGCGTACGCTTACGCGAGACCGGTTCTCCCGATGCGCTTTGCACAGAGGTGGCTTGCGAGCGACAGTTTCTTGAACTTTAGTTGAACCGAGTGTGGCTACGCCCGGTCCTTGCGAAGGTTAAAACGGCATCAACTTGACAAACTATCATTGTGGTTTTGATGCGTAGGTGACATTGGTTCTTGCTTAAAGCCCGTAGCAGCCACGTAAAACTTGCAACAACAAAGTAGAGGACGTCTAACTTGTTTTTGCAGGGCATGTTCTGATGTGATATGGTCAAGGCATGATGCTGAATTTTATTGTATGAGATGATCATGTTTTGTAACCGAGTTATCAGCAACTGGCAGGAGCCATATGGTTGTCGCTTTATTGTATGCAATGCAATCGCGCTCTTATGCTTTACTTTATCACTAAGCGGTAGCGATAGTCGTAGAAGCATAAGATTGGCGAGACGACAACGATGCTACGATGGAGATCAAGGTGTCGAGTCGGTGACGATGGTGATCATGACGGTGCTTTGGAGATGGAGATCACAAGCACAAGATGATGATGGCCATATCATATCACTTATATTGATTGCATGTGATGTTTATCTTTTATGCATCTTATCTTGCTTTGATTGACGGTAGCATCATAAGATGATCTCTCACTGAAATTATCAAGAAGTGTTCTCCCTGAGTATGCACCGTTGCGAAAGTTCTTCGTGCTGAGACACCACGTGATGATCGGGTGTGATAGGCTCTACGTTCAAATACAACAGGTGCAAAACAGTTGCGCACGCGGAATACTCAGGTTATACTTGACGAGCCAAGCATATACAGATATGGCCTCGGAACACGGAGACCGAAAGGTCGAACGTGAATCATATAGTAGATATGATCAACATAATGATGTTCACCAATGAAACTACTCCATCTCACGTGATGATCGGACATGGTTTAGTTGATTTGGATCACGTGATCACTTAGAGGATTAGAGGGATGTCTATCTAAGTGGGAGTTCTTAAGTAATATGATTAATTGAACTTAAATTTATCATGAACTTAGTACCTGATAGTATCTTGCTTGTTTATGTTTGATTGTAGATAGATGGCTCGTGTTGTTGTTCCGTTGAATTTTAATGCGTTCCTTGAGAAAGCAAAGTTGAAAGATGATGGTAGCAATTACACGGACTGGGTCCGTAACTTGAGGATTATCCTCATTGCTGCACAGAAGAATTACGTCCTGGAAGCACCGCTGGGTGCCAGGCCTGCTGCTGGAGCAACACCAGATGTTATGAACGTCTGGCAGAGCAAAGCTGATGACTACTCGATAGTTCAGTGTGCCATGCTTTACGGCTTAGAATCGGGACTTCAACGATGTTTTGAACGTCATGGAGCATATGAGATGTTCCAGGAGTTGAAGTTAATATTTCAAGCAAATGCCCGGATTGAGAGATATGAAGTCTCCAATAAGTTCTATAGCTGCAAGATGGAGGAGAACAGTTCTGTCAGTGAGCATATACTCAAAATGTCTGGGTATAATAATCACTTGATTCAATTGGGAGTTAATCTTCCAGACGATTGCGTCATTGACAGAATTCTCCAATCACTGCCACCAAGCTACAAGAGCTTTGTGATGAACTATAATATGCAAGGGATGAATAAGACTATTCCCGAGCTCTTCGCAATGCTGAAAGCTGCGGAGGTAGAAATCAAGAAGGAGCATCAAGTGTTGATGGTCAACAAGACCACTAGTTTCAAGAAAAAGGGCAAAGGGAAGAAGAAGGGGAACTTCAAGAAGAACGGCAAGCAAGTTGCTGCTCAAGAGAAGAAACCCAAGTCTGGACCTAAGCCTGAAACTGAGTGCTTCTACTGCAAGCAGACTGGTCACTGGAAGCGGAACTGCCCCAAGTATTTGGCGGATAAGAAGGATGGCAAGGTGAACAAAGGTATATGTGATATACATGTTATTGATGTGTACCTTACTAATGCTCGCAGTAGCACCTGGGTATTTGATACTAGTTCTGTTGCTATTATTTACAACTCGAAACAGGGACTACGGATTAAGCGAAGATTGGCTAAGGACGAGGTGACGATGCGCGTGGGAAACGGTTCCAAAGTCGATGTGATCGCGGTCGGCACGCTACCTCTACATCTACCTTCGGGATTAGTATTAGACCTGAATAATTGTTATTTGGTGCCAGCGTTGAGCATGAACATTATATCTGGATCTTGTTTAATGCGAGACGGTTATTCATTTAAATCAGAGAATAATGGTTGTTCTATTTATATGAGTAATATCTTTTATGGTCATGCACCCTTGAAGAGTGGTCTATTCTTATTGAATCTCGATAGTAGTGATACACATATTCATAATGTTGAAGCCAAAAGATGCAGAGTTGATAATGATGGTGCAACTTATTTGTGGCACTGCCGTTTAGGTCATATCGGTGTAAAGCGCATGAAGAAACTCCATACTGATGGACTTTTGGAACCTCTTGATTGTGAATCACTTGGTACTTGCGAACTGTGCCTCATGGGCAAGATGACTAAAACACCGTTCTCCGGTACTATGGAGAGAGCAACAGATTTTTTGAAATCATACATACAGATGTATGTGGTCCGATGAATGTTGAGGCTCGTGGCGGATATCGTTATTTTCTCACCTTCACAGATGACTTAAGCAGATATGGGTATATCTACTTAATGAAACATAAGTCTGAAACATTTGAAAAGTTCAAAGAATTTCAGAGTGAAGTTGAAAATCATCGTAACAAGAAAATAAAGTTTCTACAATCTGATCGTGGAGGAGAATATTTGAGTTACGAGTTTGGTGTACATTTGAAAAATTGTGGAATAGTTTCGCAACTCACGCCACCCGGAACACCACAGCGTAATGGTGTGTCCGAACGTCGTAATCGTACTTTACTAGATATGGTGCGATCTATGATGTCTCTTACTGATTTACCGCTATCGTTTTGGGGATACGCTCTAGAGATGGCCACATTCACGTTAAATAGGGCACCATCAAATCCGTTGAGACGACGCCTTATGAACTGTGGTTTGGCAAGAAACCAAAGTTGTCGTTTCTGAAAGTTTGGGGCTGCGATGCTTATGTGATAAGGCTTCAACCTGATAAGCTTGAACCCAAATCGGAGAAATGTGTCTTCATAGGATATCCAAAGGAAACTATTAGATACACCTTCTATCACAGATCCGAAGGCAAGACTTTTGTTGCTAAATTCGAAAACTTTCTGGAGAAGGAGTTTCTCTCGAAAGAAGTGAGTGGGAGGAAAGTAGAACTTGACGAGGTAACTGTACCTGCTCCATTATTGGAAAGTAGTACATCACAGAAAATTGTTTCAGTGACACCTACACTAGTTAGTGAGGAAGCTAATGATAATGATCATGAAACTTCAGATCAAGATATTACTGAACCTCGTAGATCAACCAGAGTGAGATCCACGCCAGAATGGTACGGTAATCCTGTTCTGGAAGTCATGCTGCTAGATCATGATGAACCTACGAACTATGAAGAAGCGATGGTGAGCCCAAATTCCGCAAAATGGCTTGAAGCCATGAAATCTGAGATGGGATCCATGTATGAGAACAAAGTATGGACTTTGGTTGACTTGCCCGATGATCGGCAAGCAATTGAGAATAAAAGGATCTTCAAGAAGAAGATTGACGCTGACGGTAATGTTACTGTCTACAAAGCTCGACTTGTCGCAAAAGGTTTTCGACAAGTTCAAGGGGTTGACTATGATGAGACTTTCTCACCCGTAGCGATGCTTAAGTCTGTCCAAATCATGTTAGCAATTGCCGCATTTTATAATTATGAAATTTGGCAGATGGATGTCAAAACTGCATTCCTGAATGGATTTCTGGAAGAAGAGTTGTATATGATGCAACCGGAAGGTTTTGTCGATCCAAAGGGAGCTAACAAAGTGTGCAAGCTCCAGCGATCCATTTATGGACTGGTGCAAGCCTCTCGGAGTTGGAATAAACGCTTTGATAGTGTGATCAAAGCATTTGGTTTTATACAGACTTTCGGAGAAGCCTGTATTTACAAGAAAGTGAGTGGGAGCTCTATAGCATTTCTGATATTATATGTGGATGACATATTACTGATTGGAAATGATATAGAATTTCTGGATAGCATAAAGGGATACTTGAATAAGAGTTTTTCAATAAAGGACCTCGGTGAAGCTGCTTACATATTAGGCATAAAGATCTATAGAGATAGATCAAGACGCTTAATTGGACTTTCACAAAGCACATACCTTGACAAGATTCTGAAAAAGTTCAAAATGGATCAAGCAAAGAAAGGGTTCTTGCCTGTGTTACAAGGTGTGAAGTTGAGTCAGACTCAATGCCCGACCACTGCAGAAGATAGAGAGAAAATGAAAGATGTTCCCTATGCTTCAGCCATAGGCTCTATCATGTATGCAATGCTGTGTACCAGACCTGATGTGTGCCTTGCTATAAGTTTAGCAGGGAGGTACCAAAGTAATCCAGGAGTGGATCACTGGACATCGGTCAAGAACATCCTGAAATACCTGAAAAGGACTAAGGATATGTTTCTCGTATATGGAGGTGACAAAGAGCTCATTGTAAACGGTTACGTTGATGCAAGCTTTGACACTGATCCGGACGATTCTAAATCGCAAACCGGATACGTGTTTACATTAAACGGTGGAGCTGTCAGTTGGTGCAGTTCTAAACAAAGCGTCGTAGCGGGATCTACATGTGAAGCGGAGTACATAGCTGCTTCGGAAGCAGCAAATGAAGGAGTTTGGATGAAGGAGTTCATATCCGATCTAGGTGTCATACCTATTGCATCGGGTCTAATGAAAATCTTTTGTGACAATACTGGTGCAATTGCCTTGGCAAAGGAATCCAGATTTCACAAGAGAACCAAGCACATCAAGAGACGCTTCAATTCCATCCGGGATCTAGTCCAGGTGGGAGACATAGAGATTTGCAAGATACATACGGATCTGAATGTTGCAGACCCGTTGACTAAGCCTCTTCCACGAGCAAAACATGATCAGCACCAAGGCTCCATGGGTGTTAGAATCATTACTATGTAATCTAGATTATTGACTCTAGTGCAAGTGGGAGACTGAAGGAAATATGCCCTAGAGGCAATAATAAAGTTATTATTTATTTCCTTATATCATGATAAATGTTTATTATTCATGCTAGAATTGTATTAACCGGAAACATAATACATGTGTGAATACATAGACAAACAGAGTGTCACTAGTATGCCTCTACTTGACTAGCTCATTAATCAAAGATGGTTATGTTTCCTAACCATGAACAAAGAGTTGTTATTTGATTAATGGGATCACATCATTAGGTGAATGATCTGATTGACATGACCCATTCTATTAGCTTAGCACCCGATCGTTTAGTATGTTGCTATTGCTTTCTTCATGACTTATACATGTTCCTATGACTATGAGATTATGCAACTCCCGTTTGCCGGAGGAACACTTTGTGTGCTACCAAACGTCACAACGTAAATGGGTGATTATAAAGGAGCTCTACAGGTGTCTCCAAAGGTAGATGTTGGGTTGGCGTATTTCGAGATTAGGATTTGTCACTCCGATTGTCGGAGAGGTATCTCTGGGCCCTCTCGGTAATGCACATTACATAAGCCTTGCAAGCATTGCAACTAATAAGTTATTTGCGAGATGATGTATTACGGAACGAGTAAAGAGACTTGCCGGTAGCGAGATTGAACTAGGTATTGGATACCGACGATCGAATCTCGGGCAAGTAACATACCGATGACAAAGGGAACAACGTATGTTGTTATGCGGTCTGACCGATAAAGATCTTCGTAGAATATGTGGGAGCCAATATGGGCATCCAGGTCCCGCTATTGGTTATTGGCCAGAGATTTGTCTCAGTCATGTCTACATTGTTCTCCAACCGTAGGGTCCGCACGCTTAACGTTACGATGACAGTTATTATGAGTTTATGCATTTTGATGTACCGAAGTTAGTTCGGAGTCCCGGATGTGATCACGGACATGACGAGGAGTCTTGAAATGGTCGAGACATAAAGATCGATATATTGGAAGCCTATCACTAAAAGAAATATGTCAACTTGTGACCACCACTATTGGTCACTGAATGGTCACAAATTTCCATTTATGACCTTTTTGTGACCAAAAACATAAGGTCAAAAGCTGGCCGTCGTAAACTGACTATAGCGACCTTTCTTCTGGAATGGTCGTAGACGTTTATGACCAAAATATTCCTACTGTGGCGTTTTGGTCACTAGCAACCTCCCCAGGCCACGTAGGCATCCGGCGTGGCAAGCTGATGTGGCACAAGATTCAGCCTGGTCCAATTCAGTTTTCTACATGAGCCTAGCCCAACAATTCGGCCCATTTGTTGTTTTTTCCTGTGCTTTTATTAGCTACATGGGTCTGACCCAGTAATTCGGCCCATGTATTTTTTAGGCAAGCCCTTTTAATATATGTATTTTATGCTGATTTTGGTTAGCTACATGGGCCTGGCTTACAATTTGGCCTTTTTATTTTCTAGCACACAACATTTTGCAGTCAATTTATTTTTTATTTCCAGCTTTTTTTCCCAGCTCCAGTTTACAGATGGGTCCCAAATGTCAGATTTTTCACAGCTTATTAATAAGCAATATATATGTATATATCAAACAGTTAGAAGAGAGAAATCATATGAAAATCTTCAAATAATAGCTAAAATAAGTTTATTACAATATGCTATACAGAACAGAACACGTGAAACTACATACACTCATTCACATTACACAACCAGTTTCCATACACTCATTCACATCACATCAACCAATTTAACCATCGAATCTTGTATACCCAGGAACTTCCGCTTATGTGCAGACCTACAGGAAGGGCATCTCTCCAGCATCATCTCTCTCCAGCATTCACTGCTTCGCACTTGGCTTCACGGCTTCACACTCAGAAAAATTAGGACTGGAGCTCCTGTAAAAGAGCGAACATAAAGGAAAAAAATTAGGCTAGGAGCTCCTGAAAAAGAGTGAACGCATAAAGGAAAACAAGTAAGAAAACTATACAGGAAAACAAGTAGAGTGTATTGAGCATATATATGTTGTCCCTGGAAGGCGATGAAACCAGATTATCATAATTCACGCTTTAAACATCAAACCAAATTTACAAGTGAGCATGGCTAGAGTTCACAGAAACGATTCAAATCCAAAACTTAGGGGTGGCTGGGAGAACAGAGAGGGGATGCACCGCTCTAGCAGAGGGCGGCACCGAGGACTGAGTCGCCGTCAATGCTTCTGGTGCGCTCCAGTCGCCTACATGTCAGGAGTTTTGTGACTCGTGAAGATACATCTATGCACCAAAGCAGCAGTTCATTTACCAAAAGAAAATAACAGTTCAAGCATCATGGTACCAACACCAATTTATCGACAGCTCAACACCAAAAAAGTAAGTTAAATTGAAAATGCCATACTCAGACCATTTCATCCTCAGTACACGTAATGTGTTGTGCACTCTACACATAACAAGCAGGCTACTAGAAATTACTACAAGGAGAACACACCTCATATACAGAATTCACACTTGACAATTACAATAGGCGCTGCACATATATGGAGAGGTGTTTAAAAATAAAACTCGGGATTTAGGCATGCACTGGGCATGTATGGATACTAATTGGTCAACTACACGAGGGTAGCCAGTTCGCTGTCACATAGAGAAAAGCATGATTCAGATCAACACCATAACAGAGATTGCTAAACCTCAACAGTGGCGTACTTACATACAAACAGAGATGATAGCGACACCGTACAACTACTACTTGAAAGATTGGCAGTGAGGCTTACCCATTGGCGAAATAGTCAGATGAGGACACCTCATTGTACTTCATGAGCATGCCTGGGGGCCAAACAGGAATATCAAAGCAATTGCATCCAGATTCTATCTTCTGCAAATCACAATAAACTCCAGTCACATTGTGTAGTATCAAATATAAGCAACAATGCAGCAGCTGAAACCACTACCTTACTAATTTGTAGAAAACCTCATGATGTAATCAAATATTTAGTTAAGGACTGGGTTATTGATTACGAGCTAAGTAAAATGCAAACATACTCATATTGTAGTGATGAATCCCAACTCATTTAAATTAGAGTAGTTCGTCATTAGCTCATTCGCATTGTAGAAGTAAAAGCATCTGGCACACACATGATGAAATGAAATGAAAAAAAGAATGCTTCAGTTTACTTGAAAAAAAATGTGTGTGACACAGTTCTTTTGGGTTGAGCTGACCCAGCAAAAACAAAATTCAATTCTGAAGCTCACTCACCATGTGCACGTGAGGCTTGGCCATGTCAATGTGTGCTCGTGAACATGTGTATGTGAACAGGAACAAGTTAAAAGGGATTCCTTCATATTTTTACCAGGAACAGGATGCGGCAGTGGAGCTTCAAGAAAAATATTTAGGACGTAAATAGCAATACACATAAATGAATGAACAGGGGCATATTCTACAGCAAGATGAACCAACAGAGATATATCTTGTATCCTACAGTAATCAAGTTAGAAATCACATCCATTTTCTAATTAACCAGCACCTAAATATATTACATGCACTACTTCAGGAAATTTATGAATAGGAGATGTATTAATAGCAGATTACGAACTAATGCACTTGTACTTGATCTAGTTGAATAAATGCAGATTAAGTTCCTGGTACAGCCAGCTCCAACTTATGCTACTAGCTATTGACAGAAAAACACACAGAGAGAGGGGGGAGGAGATCCGGCGACAGTGTGGCTACATCAGGCGACCCCGAGGGAAGATCTGGCGCCCCGTGGATTGGTCAACCCCAGGATCTCACGCGTGCCTCCATTGCCGAGGCCGTCCATCTCGCCCGCGAGCTTGATGGTCCAGGCCCCCACAACGACCAAGTCATGATCCATGCGGAGCTCCACCTCTACACGGCTGATCCATGCTCCAGTGGAGGCTCGGGCTCCACCCTCGAATCCGGCGGCGCCTATAGAAAGATAATGTAAGCTCTGCTAACAAGAAAAGAAACTTAGGAAAGTCAAACTAGTACAAATCAAATTCAGAAGAGAGTTTACATTATACCTAGCATAGCAAATGAGGATGGCCAAAACTGAATAAGTTTTTTTAGGAACTATGGACAGTGGGGGAAAGCCCCCCACTGACTTTAAATTAGCAAGATTGTAGAGTGAAAGCTGAATAAGTTAAGTGGCTCGAATGGTCGGCATCTCTCGGATCTCATAGCTACTGGACATCACGGATGAACTACAACAAACTAGTTATAGCCACAGGCCACATGCACAAAGAATATACTAAAATGGCTTGAAGCTAAAACTAATCGACCATTCATCTTCGGTACAATTTTTTATTATGCAGTACAAAGATTATTATGCAGCATCTAAAATTGGCCACAGCCTTAAAGGTTATTATGCAGCATCTAAAATTAGCCAACTCTACAAAACAGTGGAGGAAGCATAGGTCTGAACCCAAACAAATTTACATCAACTAATACACTATATTCCTCCCATAAAGAAAACAATAATATTCCAGTAGAGAGTTAAATCAGTTCATCATGAACTAGCTTCCAACAACATAATATAGGTGAAGCCACTAAACTGATGCAAACTTTATGGAAAGTTCCCAGAATTCTGAAGTTGCAACATTTCAAACAGAACTCAAACTGAAACAACTCTTCTGCATTTGATTAGTTTCCATGTTCTATCAAAGCACATAATTTCCAGGTTCAGTGATTAGTTTACATAGCTGATCAGATGATTAATGGAGCTGGTTACTAAAGTATGTGTGTTTACAGATCTAGTTGATAGTACCTCGGCATCTTAATTAATGAGTTAACTGTTGCCTAAAGTATATAGCACAAAACAACATCAAAACTATTGGCATACAGATGCTTTTGACCTAAACTCAACCAATGATTCAGGCCCAAAAGATTCTACATAGTGAGAATATAATTTTTGGAGAAATATATATGAACTCTAACTGCATCGGCTTGGAAAAGCTGCTGCTCAAGGAGAGGTTGCCGAAGGCCGTGAAGACGTCCGTGCACGCCATCACGGAGGTCTTGAGCACGGCGCTGCACGGGTTCTTCACCGTCTTCAAGATCCCCAGCACCACCTTCTCCCTGCCAATCAGCACCTGCGGACGGACAAACGATTCTCGGGTCAGATTCCCAACGGAATTCGCCAAAACAGAAGCCAAGAGCAGAAACGACAGAGGGGATCAAAGAACTTACAGGATGGGGACGAGGAGGGCAGGGTGGTGGATGGCGAGGCGGCGCGCGTCGTTGAGGGCCTCGCAGACCAGTCCCTGGAGTCGAGCCCGTGGACAACGCGCAGAGCAAGTGTGGCAGATCTGGTCGCGCCATGGCGGCCGCCTGATCCGCCTAACCCTCTTCTCTTCCTCTTCTGATGAGGGCAGGGGAGGGGAGGGGACTGGAGAGGGTACGGGATGTGAGGGGATCAGCAGTGTGTGGCGGCGGCGGTGACGTGGGAGGGAGGAGCAAGGGAGGGAGGTCGCCGGTGGTGATGGGGTTAGGGGAGGTCGCCGGTGGGGGTGGGGTTGGGTGTCGGCGGCGGGATTGGAGATGAATCAGGGGTGGGGACGACGAGATCGCCGCCGTCGTCACCGCGGAGGAAGTCATCCGCGAGGGCGGCCAGCAGGCTTGGCCTGGACGTGCTTGGCCTTGGAGAGGATCTCCCGCGGCCGCCATCGCTAATGCTGCTGCTGGATCCGAGCTTCGGGGATTGGGGATCGGGGAAACGAAACCCTAGCTGCAGCGGAGGAGGAAGAAGAGCTGGGAGCGGGAGCGAGGTTCGGGTGCAGCGCGAGGGAAGGAGGGCGTCGCCGGTGACAGAAAGGAATGAGGGTGCCGCCGGTGACAGCGCGAGGGAAGGAGGGTGCGGCGCGAGGGGTGAGGGAGAGGCTGATCTGGATCGGGGACAGAGAGAGGGAGGCGGCGGGCGGAAGGAAGGGAGGAGAGGTAGGGTTTGGTGCGGTGGTTTTTTTTTCCTTTCTTTGCATGGACGGATGGATGGACGTTGGATTGCTAGTAATGGATGGTAGGATGTCTGCCATCTCATCGATCCGTGCCATAAACGGTTCCACCAATCACAATGTAGTACACACTTTGACGATTTTATAACCATCTAAATTGGTCGTAATCGATTAAATAATATGCTAAATCATGTCACCTATTTTATAACATCATAGAATTAGAAAAAAAAGAACAATAGCATCGTGTTAAAAGTGAGACTTGTTTTTCAGAAAAATAACAAACCTAGAATAAATCAAATATCTTTAAAAATTGATCTCAAAAATGAGTTTTATTTGCAAAAAAACATTTTCTATCTTTGGAGTGTCGAAAATGGTATATATTTTTTGAAGCACCCACCAATATTTGTTGCAAAATGGCACCACTCTATTTTTCAATAATATTAGATCATATTTTAGGTACAATTGACCAAATGCTTGTGTCTCAATAGTTGTCTATCCACCTCTCGTCAATAATTGAGGAGGTTTTTCAAGTGCCCGTTTTCCATTTTTCGAGTGCCCGAAAGGAGGTTTTTTTGTGAAGGAACCACCAAATAATTGTTGCAAAATTGGACCAAATCATTTTTCTAAAATACTAGGCCATATTTAATGCACAATTGACCAAATGGTTGGGTGTAAAAAGTTTTGATCCACCCCTGGTGAAAAAGACAAATTTCCGCCGATTCAGTTGGAAGCGGGTCAAATTTGAACTGTAGCTGCCTCGTAGTTTGCTCTTTATTTTTTCCAAAAATCATTTCTAGATACATAAGTATCTTTTTAATCAGAGAAACACCAACAAAATTCCAAGATTCAACCACTAGCTAGGAACGGTCATTCCCGCCGTTTTGACCGTATTTTGAAACGGGCATAAAAAATTCAAAAGAAAATCAAAAAATTGGGAAACCTTCGCATTGTGTCATCATATGTGGCCAAGTTCCTAGGAAAAATAACAAACTTGTAATACGGCAATTATTTTAAAAAAGTGTTCTCAGAAACGAGCTATCATGTGTGGAGATCAATGGCTTTCAAGCCAAATGATCAATCTTATGGCCACATCCATGGCATAGTTTGTTCAAATGATCTCATATTGTGCACAAGGGTGCATATTGGAATGGCAAACAATGTTGCCTAAGGAAGTATTCATTTTCGTTGGACGAAAAAACCATTTTCCATTTTTCGAGTGCTCGAAAGGAGGTTTTTTTGTGAAGGAACTACCAAATAATTGTTGCAAAATTGGACCAAATCATTTTTGTAAAATACTAGGCCATATTTAATGAAAAATTGACCAAATGGTTGGGTGTAAAAAGTTTTGATCCACCTCTGGTGAAAAAGACAAAATTCCGCCGATTCAGATGGAAGCGGGTCAAATTTGAACTGTAGCTGCCTCGTAGTTTGCTCTTTATTTTTTCCAAAAATCATTTCTAGGTACATAAGTATCTTTTTAATCAGAGAAACACCAACAAAATTCCAAGATTCAACCACTAGCTAGGAACGGTCATTCCCGCCGTTTTGACCGCATTTTGAAACGGGCATAAAAAATTCAAAAAAAATCTAAAAATTGGGAAACCTTCGCATTGTGTCATCATATGTGGCCAAGTTCCTAGGAAAAATAACAAACTTGTAATACGGCATTTATTTTAAAAAAGTGTTCTCAGAAACGAGCTATCATGTGTGGAGATCAATGGCTTTCAAGCCAAATGATCAATCTTATGGCCACATCCATGGCATAGTTTGTTCAGATGATCTCATATTGTGCACAAGGGTGCATATTGGAATGGCAAACAATGTTGCCTAAGGAAGTTTTCATTTTCGTTGGACGAAAAAACCATTTTCCATTTTTCGAGTGCCCGAAAGGAGGTTTTTTTGTGAAGGAACTACCAAATAATTGTTGCAAAATTGGACCAAATCATTTTTCTAAAATACTAGGCCATATTTAATGCACAATTGACAAAATGGTTGGGTGTAAAAAGTTTTGATCCACCTCTGGTGAAAAAGACAAAATTCCTCCGATTCAGATGGAAGCGGGTCAAATTTGAACTGTAGCTGCCTCGTAGTTTGCTCTTTATTTTTTCCAAAAATCATTTCTAGGTACATAAGTATCTTTTTAATCAGAGAAACACCAACAAAATTCCAAGATTCAACCACTAGCTAGGAACGGTCATTCCCGCCGTTTTGACCGCATTTTGAAACGGGCATAAAAAATTCAAAAAAAATCTAAAAATTGGGAAACCTTCGCATTGTGTCATCATATGTGGCCAAGTTCCTAGGAAAAATAACAAACTTGTAATACGGCATTTATTTTAAAAAAGTGTTCTCAGAAACGAGCTATCATGTGTGGAGATCAATGGCTTTCAAGCCAAATGATCAATCTTATGGCCACATCCATGGCATAGTTTGTTCAAATGATCTCATATTGTGCACAAGGGTGCATATTGGAATGGCAAACAATGTTGCCTAAGAAAGTTTTCATTTTCGTTGGACGAAAAAACCATTTTCCATTTTTCGAGTGCCCGAAAGGAGGTTTTTTTGTGAAGGAACTACCAAATAATTGTTGCAAAATTGGACCAAATCATTTTTCTAAAATACTAGGCCATATTTAATGCACAATTGACAAAATGGTTGGGTGTAAAAAGTTTTGATCCACCTCTGGTGAAAAAGACAAAATTCCTCCGATTCAGATGGAAGCGGGTCAAATTTGAACTGTAGCTGCCTCGTAGTTTGCTCTTTATTTTTTCCAAAAATCATTTCTAGGTACATAAGTATCTTTTTAATCAGAGAAACACCAACAAAATTCCAAGATTCAACCACTAGCTAGGAACGGTCATTCCCGCCGTTTTGACCGCATTTTGAAACGGGCATAAAAAGTTCAAAAAAATCAAAAAATTGGGAAACCTTCGCATTGTGTCATCATATGTGGCCAAGTTCCTAGGAAAAATAACAAACTTGTAATACGGCAATTATTTTAAAAAAGTGTTCTCAGAAACGAGCTATCATGTGTGGAGATCAATGGCTTTCAAGCCAAATGATCAATCTTATGGCCACATCCATGGCATAGTTTGTTCAAATGATCTCATATTGTGCACAAGGGTGCATATTGGAATGGCAAACAATGTTGCCTAAGGAAGTTTTCATTTTCGTTGGACGAAAAAACCATTTTCCATTTTTCGAGTGCCCGAAAGGAGGTTTTTTTGTGAAGGAACTACCAAATAATTGTTGCAAAATTGGACCAAATCATTTTTATAAAATACTAGGCCATATTTAATGCACAATTGACCAAATGGTTGGGTGTAAAAAGTTTTGATCCACCTCTGGTGAAAAAGACAAATTCCCGCCGATTCAGCTGGAAGCGGGTCAAATTTGAACTGTAGCTGCCTCGTAGTTTGCTCTTTATTTTTTCCAAAAATCATTTCTAGGTACATAAGTATCTTTTTAATCAGAGAAACACCAACAAAATTCCATGATTCAACCACTAGCTAGGAACGGTCATTCCCGCCGTTTTGACCGCATTTTGAAACGGGCATAAAAAATTCAAAAAAAATCAAAAAATTGGGAAACCTTCGCATTGTGTCATCATATGTGGCCAAGTTCCTAGGAAAAATAACAAACTTGTAATACAGCAATTATTTTAAAAAAGTGTTCTCAGAAACGAGCTATCATGTGTGGAGATCAATGGCTTTCAAGCCAAATGATCAATCTTATGGCCACATCCATGGCATAGTTTGTTCAAATGATCTCATATTTGTGCACAAGGGTGCATATTGGAATGGCAAACAATGTTGCCTAAGTAAGTTTTCATTTTCTTTGAACGAAAAAACCATTTTCCATTTTGAGTGCCCGAAAGGAGGTTTTTTTGTGAAAGAACTACCAAATAATTGTTGCAAAATTGGACCAAATAATTTTTATAAAATACTAGGCCATATTTAATGCACAATTGACAAAATTGTTGGGTGTAAAAAGTTTTGATCCACCTCTCGTGAAAAAGATAAATTTCCGCCGATTCAGATGGAAGCGGGTCAAATTTGAACTACAGCTGCCTCATAGTTTGCTATTTATTTTTTCCAAAAATCATTTCTAGTTCCATAAGTACCTATTTAATAATAAATACATGGTTTGGTGGCGATACATTGAGGTTTGGGTGGTGGCCGAGGGCCCCAACTCTAGAGCTCGTAAACTCGCATGCCCGCCGCGTGGTCACCGCGTGACCTTGGTGTTGCCATGTGTTCTAGGCGGCCTAGGCATTTCTACTTGGTTGGGCACTCCCCAGGTAGGTGCTAGGAAGAAAATTACAACATAAGATTCTCACGAGGAGACCGATCGATGCTCAAACATGAATTAGCAGCCAAGTGTTTGATTAGCGGTACGGGAAATGTACATGGCTAATGGGCGTGAGTTTTGGCTGAGGATGATCAGTTACTAAGGAGACCGTCTTCACAAATTTTCAGCTCAAAAGGAGGAGCCTAGGTGGTACTTGCTTTGCAAACTACCACGCTGGACATGACTACGAATGTTGAAGCTCAGCTCAAAATAATAAATGGATTGAGGTGGCATTTGGTGGAGGATGGTTATTTGGGCATAGGAAAGCACTGTAGAAAATGGATACTATTTGGACATGCCAAAGTAGTACTTCCTTCACAATGCTCTTCTATGGACAGAAACTTGGGAAAACTAGTGAGAGAGATTGGATGAATGAAATGATCTCAAAATTGGTGTAGGTAAGTTACTTAGGTATGGTCATGCGCTGGTAAATTTTCAGATCATTTCGGTAAGCCTAGCTAGTACTTACTTCACAAAGCTTCTCTCGAGGTAGAAACTTTGGAAATTTCCCGAGAAAGATTTACTAGGAAAATTGAGCTGAATATTATCATGTGGCAATGATTTGGGTATGGAAGAGTGCCCGAAAAGTTTGAGGGTAATAGGAGGGGTCTATATAACACTTACTTTGCAACGTGCCAATTTGGCCATAAAATATAAATTGAACCTGGGCTCACATAGATGATTTGACTGAGCTGCAATTTGGAGGAGGGTGATAATTTGGGCATATGAAGGAACTGTATAAATTTCATGTCATTTAGAGATATAAAAAAGGTACTTCCTTCACAATGCTTCTAGGTGGACAAAAACTTTGGAAATTTGCCGAAGAAGATTTGCTAGGAAAATGGACCTGAATTTTGTCATGCGGTAATGATTTGGATAGAAAAGAGTGCCAAAAAATTCCGAGGGCAATCAAGAATATATAAATAGCACTTCCTTCATAAAGTGTTGTTGTGAACAGAATAGGAAAATGAATATTGTTGAATTAGTTTTGAACTAGGCAAGGAAGGATTTTTATATATTTGATGAAGATATGCCCCAAAGAATTTATGAGATTATTTTGGGAATTTTGGGAATGATAGAAATATAGGTTGCTTCACAACCTAGGGCAAAAACTGCGACATGGACATGACACATAGGCAAAACTGATGAGATGGCGCCTAGTCATCACAACCCACCACAATCTACAAGGCTATGACCATCTATATTGGTCATTAACAACTAGAAATAAGGCAGCGGACTAGCACTGTTTGCTTTGTGACCATTTCGTGTAAGGAAATTACGACCTTTCTGATCAAAATGGTCGCAATGGTTTAGGGTTTGGAGCCCCCTGAACAGCTTTTGACCAATTGGTCTAAAATGGTCATAAATTTATGACCAATTCTTCGAGGGTCACTGACAGAAGGTCATAAGTTGACATATTTCTTGTAGTGTATATTTGGACATCGGAATCGTTCCGGGTGAAATCGGCATTTTTCCGGAGTACCGGGGGGTTACCGGAACCCCCCCCCCCCTCGGGGGGGGGGGGGGTTATTGGGCCTACATGGGCCTTAAGGGAAAAGAGGAGAGGAGGCAAGAGGTGGCCGCGCGCCCCTCCCCTTCCTAGTCCGAATAGGACAAGGGAAGGGGGGCGGCGCCCCCCCTTTCCTTCCTCTCTTCCTCCGCTTTCCCCTCTCTCTCCTTGTCCAGCTAGGAAAAGAAAGGAGTCCTACTCCCGGTGGGAGTAGGACTCCCCCTTGGCGCGCCACACCTGGCCGGCCGCCCCCTCCCCCTTGGCTCCTTTATATACGGGGGTAGGGGGCACCCCTAGAGACAGAAGTTGATCCCGGTGATCGTTCCTTAGCCGTGTGCGGTGCCCCCTGCCACTATATTCCACCTCGATCATATCGTTGTAGTGCTTAGGCGAAGCCCTGCGTCGGTAGAACATCATCATCGTCACCATGCCGTTGTTCTGACGGAACACATCCCCGAAGCTTTGCTGGATCGGAGCCCGGGGAGCGTCATCGAGCTGTACGTGTGCTAAGAACTCGGAGGTGCCGGAGTAACGGTGCTTGGATCGGTCGGATCGGGAAGACGTACGACTACTTCCTCTACGTTGCGTCAACGCTTCCGTTGCGGTCTACAAGGGTACGTAGACAACACTCTCCCCTCTCGTTGCTATGCATCACCATGATCTTGCGTGTGCGTAGGGAAAATTTGAAATTACTACGAAACCCAACACGTAGTACTTGTACTTTCTGCGCATTTCTCAAACTCTATCAGCCATATATTGCAAAACCATTCAAACCTCCTATTGTGGGCCGTTAGATCTCAGTGAACTCGTATCACCATAGAATCTATGGTGCGGGAGCACCTCATACTCTCCCGTGCGAGAAAACATAAGGTGCTATCGCACCTTGGATGCTACGGTGATACGAGCTTGGAGGTCGTTTGATCTGAGATCCAATGGCATCTGAGCAGTCTTTGTGCTTGTAAGCAGTTGCCGAACTCTTTTGGGGCTTTTCTGCAAAAAAACCATTCGAACCACCGAGGAGGTGTTGGGTCACAAATCCAACGCCTCCGAAGAGCTTGTATCACCAAAGCATCTAAGGTGTGGTAGCACATGATATTCTTACATACAGGAGAATATGATGTCCTCCTTCATCTTAGATGCTACAGTGATACGAGCTTCGAGGTCATTGGATATGGGATCAAAGGGCATCTAAGTAGTTTTTGTACAAATTGTGTGCAATTCTCAAACTCATCGAGGTTTCCTGCAGAAATATTAAGACACATCATGTGAGCTGCTATATCTCAGATCTACAAGCTCCAAGCAACTCGTATCGGCATATAGCATCTAAGGTATGGGGGCACATGATATTCTCCCGGGGAGGAGGGGTGGGGGTGCACAACCAATCGGTGGCTGGGAGGGTGGGGACAAATATAATCTAAACAACCCTAAACAGAGCTCCACAATTTTATCTAAGGTCGAGGGGTTGACCCCCGACAATCATAGCTCCGCCTAAACACAACATTTGCATGTATTGTAGTACTAGACTTAATATTCATGTTTCAGTTTCATGTTCATTTTAAATATTGAACTGAGGACCATGGATGTCTTACATTTTACTCCCTTCGTTCCTAAATATTAGTCTTTTTAGAGGCTTCAAATGGATGGGCACATACGGATGTATATAGACATATTTTAGAGTCTAGATTCACTCATTTTGCTCCGTATGTAGTCACTTGTTGAACTCTCTAAAAGACTAATATTTAGGAATAGAAGGAGTATTTTTGAATTCGTGTCATACATGCATGGTTTGGAAAAATAGATGCACTATACTTATTGGATGTGTGTCTCTGTGTGTGTGTGTGTGGTCATATGCTTGATACATACAAACTTTTCTCACCTCCATATTGTTCATCTTTTAAATTTGAATTTGCATTGTAAAACTTACTAGGGATACCATGAAATGTGAAATCCACGTTGAGATCACTATATCACAAACTCACTCTAATTCAACAACTCGTCATAAATCAATTACCACGTTGAGATTAGTATTTGGAAGGAAAATACGGGTATTGTAATACACATAGATTCGTTCGGCAATTTAAAAGGTTCCTCTCGTATTCTCGAATGGTAGGATCCAACGGTGTACCAGCCAGACCTTGGCTCGTGTCAATCCTAAAAAAACCGGGCTCGTGTCCTTCGGTGGCGTGCGTGGTACGCACATTAGGCAACCCCAACCAGTCGAGCCTCAGCGTTTCAAGTCGAAATATCTGGCGGCCAGAATTCCAGCCCTAGGAAATTCCCCTCATGTGCCCGGTCCATAATGACTACCGATGAACAATGGAGGGATGCTTGAGTAACTAGACAACGTTACCTACCGTGCCGAGCACGGCTCAATTCCCTCGGTCGCCGCTCGTCAAGGTCACCCGTCAACTTACTACTACACCAGGATGAGCACAGTATTGAGCCCGTTTGTTTGTGCCTAGTACTTGAGTTAATATATCAGGCAATGCAGTGGTACGGAGGGATTATCCTTTTACTCTGCATATATAACTTGTCTGAAGTCTAACTAAGCAAAATGTTTGACCAAATCCTTTTTTAAGAAATACAACAGGACACATGTACGGCTTGAAAATTTATTGCATGATGCAGGTTATGATATTGTTTCGAATCCTGGATCTTAAATTTTAGAAAATCCAAAAGTGAGCATAAATTCTTGAAACTAAGCATGGTCACGTGATATGGCACAAATATTACTTTGTAAGTTTTTTCTTCCATTTGAGACAAGCTGCTTATGACAAGTTGCACAAATGAAGAGCCAAGGTATTTTGGAACAAAGACCTGTCATGTTAAGGCGAACACTTTCACTATTGAAACCGTGGGTGTTTACGTGCCGCCACGAGTCCCCGCTTCTCATCGGCAGGTGCCGTCCGAGCAAGCGTGTGAGTCGACGGGAGGCGTGCGAGCAGACCGTTGCACCGACTGTCAGGGAGGTGTGCGAGCAGACCGCTGTGCAGGCTCACCGGGAGGCGAGCCCTTTGACCAGGCTCCGCTGCCTACCGTCATCCCAACTGCTCCTACTTTTAATGTCGCCGGCGCCGCAGTTTAGAATCAACCCCGCACTACCCGGTATCGCTACAATCCTCTCTCTTCCTCTCTGATTCTCCTGTCGTCTACCTCCAACTAGCCTGACCTAAATGTATGCCATGCCGCATCATGATGGTTTGCCCTTTGTGTTCCAGTTTCCTGAGGAAGACACCCAGCCGGAGTCTCAAGAACATAAGGCGCTTTGGGACGAGCTTGAACTGGCCTTGCGGGAAGACGACGCGCCTGTCCCCGCTCCCGTTCCGGCTCCCGTCGCCCCGACTGCGCCAGCGCCCATCCCCATGGCATTGATGGGCTGGGAGCCGCACATTGTCGTCGAGCTTGATCCCACGGGGTTCCACGAGGTCCCGCCGACTTTCACGTGCCCGTGCCCGTGCACCTGCCAGCGCATGCGCCTGCGCGTGCATTGACGTGTGCTCCCATGCCGGTGCTCGTGCACACGAATGTCTCTGCCGCGCCGTTGACAGCGCCTGTCCCCGCGCGGGTGCCAGTGCCCCCCTCAGCGGCATGGATGGCCGCGGTCGACCGCTTCCTTGCACCAACTCCAGTCGCCTCCTCCCGCTAGTCAACTCGCTCTGAAGTCCAGAATATTTTGGCCTTCCTTGAAGCTAGGCCAACGTCCAAGAGTACGCCAACAACGGCGCAAGACGCCGCCGTTGCCGTCGGTCAGTGGCCCGACGATACACAGAGCACGGCAGAGGAGCCGCTTCCCATCGCGAGATGCCCCCGCCGCCGCCGCGTAATCTAAATTTGCCATGAAAAACGTTCGGATTGCCATGCTTAAAATCCGAACGTTTATCATTTCCGTTTATTTTATATCGATCGTCATATAATTTAAAGTCGGAGTCAGACTGAACGAAATGTATGGTTTGATCGATTGAGTGTTCTGCTAGAGCCGTATCAAATTAAATATAAAACGTCATCAAGCCACATGTATTCCTTGTCATCCAACGACCTAGACTGCTTCAATGTCGAGCGCTCAACACGTTTAGCGTGCAGTTAATTTCATGCCAAAAATAGTGCTAATCACATGACAACACGCAAATAATATCCTAGTAGTTAATATCTGCATGCACTTAATATACTTCCAAATTAACGTGCATTGCACGTACACACTGACTAGTGCTGCTAGTACGTGAAACTGGTGCCGCGACTTGTGAACGCGTCCAGATATGGTCAACGGCAACATCGCCCGCGAGTTCTTCCTGTTTGCCCGTGCGTCTAAACGCAGAAGGGGAGGAGAGAGAGAGAGAGCACACATGGAACCCACCAGTAAGTGAAGGCGAATAGTACTAAAAATAATATTACATGTTATCCATTAATTAGGCTATGGTAATATAAAAACATTATGTGAACAAAGGGGGTACAACAAACATTGCTATTCTACGTATGTTGCCTACTCTTAATGTGCGGCTTAAAGTCCCCTTCACATGTTCCATCCTCGTCCTTTATTTTTTAATTTGTATATGGGTCCAAATTTGTTTCATGACATGTGGGCCCCTCGGTGTGTAGTTTGTACCACTTTAATTTGTGGGTCGAAATTTGTTCCATTCCAAGTGGACTATCGGTGTGTAGTTTTGTAGCTTATTTATAATAATTAAAGAGAACAACGTAGTTTTTTCAATAATACCATGGTGCGACGTTGAAGGCGATAAAGGACGTGCGAGAGAGCGATGACCGAGCCAGAGGGAAATCAACTAGGGCAGTTGCGTGGGTTGCAACGGTGTTTGGAGTAGTTGTGGGCCGAATGCTACAAAATATAATCTAAACCAACCGGAATAAATGCCTACACAAATTAATCCAAGGTTGGAGTGCCCCTCGCAATGTAAATAGCTCCGGCTTTGCGAGGGATGGAGAGGTAGTAGCTTCAACGCGTGGAAGATACGGTGTGAGAAAGCGAGGTCAATCGAGAGACATATAGATAGAGGGACAAAGTGAGTGTGGTCCGACATTCATTGAACAAATATATATGCTCTGGAGAGATATTGTCCGATTGAGCTTTTTGGCAAGGTTGAGGGATGTAAGATAGAGCTTGAGAGATGATCCAGTCACAGACGTGTAGATATATTTTGTGCGTGGGAGGAAGCAAGGTCAATCGATCACATAGGGTCGCCGTGCGATCGAAAGAGTGAGACGGGTTGGAGAGAGTGACCTAGATAGACGATGTGCGTGAAAGAGTATACAATGCGAATAGGTCGAATTGGGCTCAAACATGGTGATATATTGTTTTTGTCCGAGAAAGAGCGAGGTCAATCGAGTCATACGGAGAGAGAGAGAGAGATTTAGTGAGCATGGCCCACCATGAGGTCGAAAGAGTGGTGGCGGCTTGGATGGACTGACCTAGATAGACAATCTGCGTGAGAGAGTATAGAGTGTGTCGATCGAGGCCCGAATAGGGAGATATATCATTTGTGTGTGAAAGAAAATGAGGTTAAACAAGACTCAGATAAAGAGAGCGAGATTGAGCGAGTGTAGCCCGCCGTGCGGAAGAAAGAGTGAGACAGTCTCGAGGGAGTGACCTAGATATACAACGTGCGTGCGTGCGCATGCACGGGAGGTTGGGGGGCTAGATAGGCAATGCATGTATTTAGCGCGAGATGGTGAGAGGGAGAGGGGGAGAGAGAGAGAGCTCGGCATGGGGTGCAATGGCGGGTGTGTGAGGTAAATACATTTGGTAACAGAGTGGAAAAAGGGGTTGTGTAGTTGAGAGACTTAGAGATCGAAACATGGAGAGAAAGAATGAACGTGTGTTGGAAACCGATAGCTTCCTAAGGTGGTTAGGAGAGGAAGATTGACCGATACAAGAAGTATGTAGCGTTTGTGCGGGGGGGGGGGATAAAACCAACATTTGAATGTACATAGTACGAGACTTAATATTGATGTTTCAATTTGGTGTACATTGTAAGATTTGAACCGAGGACCAGGCATACGGGTAATTATTTCGAATTCGTGCCATACTAAGTTTCGAAAAGTTGACATTGACTCAGTTTGTTGTGCTATTTTGTAGGTCATATGTTTGAATCCATCCAAAAGTTTTCTCACTACCATGGTGTTCATCATGTACATATGAATTTGTATTAAAAAAAGTAGCGTGGATACAGTGAAATGCGAAATCCACATTAGAATTGGAGATCGCTACATGACACACACTCTAATTCAAATAACTAACTACGTGACACACACTCTAATTCAAATAACTAATTATGTGACACACACTCTAATCCACGTTAGCGTGGGTACCATTTCGATTTTTTTTCAAATAACTCCTCATTAATTAATTTATAGTACTCCCTCTATTCACTTTTATAAGACCTTGAAGACATTTCAGACAATGTGCAAAATAGTTCATTTTAAGTTGTCTGAAACGACTTACAAAAGTGAAGGGATGGAGTATCTCATTTCGAATGACTAATTATTGGAAGGAAAACACGGGCATGGTAATACATACAGATTCATTTGCAAATGAAAGAAGATTCATTTGCATTCTCAAATGTAGGCGCACCAGGTAAACCAGGGTCGTGTCGGGGTGGACGCTGCTTCGGTGCCTTAAAGGCAACTGCCTTTGGGTCACTGACATGTGGGCCAGCCACCTGTTGGGCCCATATGTCATGGACACAAAGGCAGGTGCCTTAAGGCACCGAAGCATAGTCCTGTCGGGGTGGTCGTGTGTGTCGGACGGACGCATAGCACCCAGCCACCCACCCCCCTCCCCCCCCCCAAAAAAGGACGACGATAATATAAGTTTGTGCTTCCACATTTCGGATTGAAATATCTAGCGGCCCCAATTCCAGCCCTGCAAAATCTCTCTTCTCCACCGTCCCCTTCCGCGCCTAGATTGCTCAAATCCCTAATTCGCCGCCAACCCTTGAATCGCCCCTCGTCTCGTCTCTTTCCCCACCGTTCCCCACCTTTGTGCCGGATGACGACGACGAAGACGACGGTCGCGCTTCACCACCACACCGGAGCTACCTCATCTACGCCCTTGTCCACCGCACCGGGTGGTCCACCGACAACGTCGACCGCCGCAACCGATGTGCCTCACAGACACCGAGTTCCACCGCATCAGGTGCGCTTCACCGACGCCGTCTCCCAGCTCACCGGGGCTACTTCACCGAGCACATCGTCGCACCTCCGCCCCCCGAGGCCGTTGGGGCTTCACCAACGGTCTCGTCCACCGCATCGTAGCGCTCCGCTGCCACTCAAGATTTGCATCCGTGCGTGGCCAGCCAACGCCAGCGCATCACCCTCAACAGCTCTGAAGTGACCCGCACTCTAGCTAGGCGAGCATGCCCAAATGCCGACCCGAACTAGGTATCCACACATCACTCCCTTGTGCACTGTTCCGACGATGTTTGGATATCCTTTCACTGCTCTCTTAGCTTACACGCCTATGCAACTCTGACCTTAACTCTTATTTCTTCTGGAGATATCATCTGAAACAAGCAAATACATATTTTAGCGAAGCATGACGGCGCTACGGGATCTGGTACACATCCTGCACACCCGTATAACCTTGTAAGTATCTGTCCTCCGGTACAACATCAAGGTCGATTCCTCTTATTTGATCAACCATTCGCCGTGTCAAAAATGCAGAGGGGGATGCAAGGAGCACAAGGCCTGCACATCCAAGCAAGTGGTAACATGGACTTGTACATGGAACATCCCAAGCGCAAGCAGAGCTGAAGTGAGCCTGTACAACGAGCTAGCGTAAGTCCCTGCATTTCATTTAATTCGTACTGGCATTCATGTATGATTTGTGTGTAGTGGCTGATCCACGAATTCAAGTTACCAGGGGTGAACATTTAACTTAAAAAATACGAAGGCACTTGCACTTCGGAAATCAACATAACTTGAGAAATGTGAAGCTACATGCACTTTGAAAACCAGCTAATGATCCAAAGTAGTTCAGATTATAAACACTAAATGATGCAAGCACCAAAAAACACAAAATGCAACATGGTGTACAAGGACTACAAACATGGTCTGTACCTGCTTGAATTATTCGTTCTCTAGCTGAAAATATCGAAGTGTAATTGCACATATAACCAGTGCGCAAAATGCATATCAATATATCTATCCTGCACAAGTATGCCAATAGTTTCAAACAACTGATTATAAAAGTATTTATGCTATGTTGTCATGATGCGGGGACTTTCTGGTAGATGGCCTCGACGTTTCCTCAAGCTATGGAAATGCACTATAATTTTCTTGTCATCAGTGCCTGCAAATCTCTGTCTCTCTCAACATAGTAGATCATCATTAGACACTAAATCCTTCAATGAGCTTGCAAAATGCTTGCATTAGATGCCTCATTAGACACTATATGTTTATCGCCAGGAGCATGTAAAATGTCTGCATCAAATCCTTCATTAGCAGTCTGTTCATTAGACACTTCAGGCTCAAGAACAACATGAGCTTGTATGTTTGCACCGGAAACTTGATTAGATACATCAGATTCAGTCAGTTCAGTATTGATTGGGGGAGTTATAAAATAAGTAGTTTTACAACACTGTCATAGATTCCCTACATATATACAAGCAGTTTTACAACACTGTCAGGTTTAACTATTGGCCAGAAATTGAAGAGTTGAATTAGATATAATCAGGGATGTGATGTACCTGCTCGTTGCGCATGCTACTCTTGCAAGCTGCGACTGTCCGTTTGCGCAAGCTCGATGCCATGCCCATGCTGCCACCGCTGCCTCCCACGCAGGCTACACCCAGGGTTGGATCTTCATCTTCTTGTCCTTCCGTTCGCTTCAAGCCCGGCGACTGCCCTCCAACGAGGGCGCGAGGAAGTGTTGTGTCGGTCTGCCCAGCGGTGGTTAGGTTAGGAGCGAAGCAGACTGGAGGCTGGAGCGAATGAATTGGGATTTTTCCTACTGTCGATCGATATGGGAGGCACTCGTTTGGGCTGCGAGCCTGCTATAGGGCCTGCCTTGCACTTATGTTATTGGCCCATCCAAATCGAAACATTTTTCTTCATCTTTTACATCGCCTGCTCGTGCGTTGGGACGAACAAAACTAGCGTGGGCCAACCTGGACGACTCAAACTAGGTGCACACTTTCCAGCCACCTGAGGCGGCCGCCCATACCAGCCCCTATGGTGGCATCGCCCCTTTTTGCGTGTATGATTGGATAGTGAAAAATATTCCAATGGCGCTTTTGATTTACCCACAGAATGGTTGAATTGCTTGTTTCTATGAACTGAGTTCGCCAATAATGTGAAGGATGCGAGTCTTTTCATCCTATTGTAGATTTCTTAGATCTCGATATGCCAAAAGTAATCCCATGAAATATACAGTAAAAGCTAGTGTGATGTGTTTGGCTACAACTAGTCTGACTACACGTCCTCATATAACATATCAAGGACGCACCATCTTACCAGATTAATCATTCGACTTACCCATGCAGTGTGGGAAGAAAGAAGTATTGGGACTGCGTATCCAAGCAATTGATGCCATGGACTCCTTCGTACAACCTTGTAAGCGAAAAAGAAGTTGTAGTGTGCCTGTACAAAGAACTAGCGTAAGTTCAGTTACTTGCTTCTCGGAATTTTAGTTAGCCACTTATTGCAAAATTGTTCAATTACGTTGCTTGGCTTAATTTAGTTTGCTACTGATTACATAATGGCACAGCCTGTTAATCATATTGTAGACTACGCCTATCTATGTGTTTGATACTTACTGTTAAGAATTACCTGTTTGCCTTAACTTAAATATCTACTTGTTTGTTTAACTGCTTTGCTGCTGCAACAGCGGGTTACAATGATGTTAATAACTACTTTGCAGCATCCAATTGAAACTCTTTAATTCCTTGTTTGTTTAACTGGTTTGCTGTTATAACTCGCAGTTGAGATGTTTTGCTAACTTCAACTTTTCTGAATCCAATCGGAACTTTAATGGCAAAACAGGTTAGCCCAAGATCAAAGAGCGAGGTCCCCATGGACGTTGCATCATCCCACAGCAGTGGCACCAGCCCAATCATGCATTATGAATTGCCAACTGCTGATGCTCTAGAGGCTAAACTAGTGGTAGAAAGAGATTCTGCTTCTGCACTTAGAGATGAAGTTGACATGTTGAGGAAGCAAACAACACAATCACAAGCAGTACTCAAGACAACCATTAAATATTTGGTGGATTTCAAAACAAAGCAAGCTGAGACTGACCAGAATGTTAAGGTCCTGAAGGAAAAAAGGAAATTAAATTCCTACTTGGTAAATCATAGGTGAAATGTTCTTTCCATAGTTGAATAACCTTTGTGTTGTCTGTTCATGTAATCAATCAAACCATTTGTTTTAGAGATCATGTAATAATTGTTTTTTTGTTTGTATTTTTATTTGAGCACAAGTCTGTATTAATTGATAAGACTCAGAGACATTTCATTTGGATTGCTGTGCCAGACCTACAAATATGCCAATCGGGCTGAATGTGCATTCAGAAATAGTAGTATAGATGGACCATAAGTGGCACGCATCGAAAAGGGTCAAGATGCTGGCTAAAAAGGGATGTTGTTGTAGCCAAAAAAAGTACAGCGGCCTGGCTTATGTATGTTAGTTGATATTATTGATCCATATACTCTATAAGTGTTTATATGTCTGTTAGTTCCGTACATTCTTGGTTGATTGACTCGGTATTTGAATATTGATACATCGCTTGTGTACATATATAAATGGGAGTACACATTATGCTGCGTGTGACATTTGAGTTGGACATGAAGTGTTCCAAATATTCGAATTCACCTTAAACTGGATTCTAGTTTCTGAATTTGAGTATCGGCATTTGTAAACCATATTCATATATGACAGTGGAATACATCTTTGTCGTCCTTTTGAAGATATATAAAAACACATAGAATGATTTATAAAGATTCATATAGGAATACAAAATGGATTCGAATTTAGTTGCCAGGGTAAACGTGGATGCTTATTGTCCCAAAATTCGAAAGAAACAGCAAAATGTCCACTCCCACATCGGTTGCCCGAAGCCAAGTGTTTGGGAGATGGAAACTACTGTCTACCCATTACACAGACAATCCATCGGCCCGATTTCCACTGCTCTAAATAGGGATAGGTTAGTAACTTCAATTAGATGTGACACGACCGCCTCTGAGTCCATTCCGACACGGTGGGCGTCAAACATGGGCGGCAAAACTCATTTGATTCAAGCTCGTCCGAAAGACCTCTGTTTCTCCCTCCATTCCCCATTCATACATGGTGGGCGGCAAAACAAACTCCCCTCGTCCGAAATAGATGTAGGCTAATATTTTAAATAGGGGCAGATGTGTAACTTCCATCAGACGTGGCACAACCGCCCTACCTGTCAGCCCCATTCATACACCATGCGCGCCAACCGTGGGTGGAAAAACACCCTCTCCTCGCCCGAAATAGTTACCGACAAATATTTGGGAGATGCGAGATTACCGTCCTATCCCCAACCGCCGAGACGTCCAAATTTGAAATGGGGGATAAGTTCGTAACTTTCCCATATTTCAGACAGGCGCATCCCAAAAACATGGTTCCCCGTACCTCTCCCTCCATTTTCCCATTCATACACCGTCTGCGCTAGAACACCCCATTCCCACACCAGCCTCCATCCGCCACCCCATCCATTGCCGTCGTCCTCCACCACATCCATCGTCACCATCCTCCACCATGCCGGAGCGTCTACCAAGACCGCGTCGTCCACTGCTAGAGATGGACGTTTCTCATCCACGGCGACGGACCAATAGCCTTGCATCGCGTCCTCTCGCTTCATCGGCGCCGTCGTCCTCTTTGCCGGGGCCGCTCACACGACCTTCTCTTCCACCGCAACGGGACTTATCCCCCGATGCACCCGTCTACCGTCACAGATCTGCTTCAACGCCACCGACAGCCATCGCACCCCCGATGCCTACAAGGCGCCGAAAGAGAGGTGGTACTTCATATCTCCTCAACCTTTTGATCTCAACCAGAAAATAGATCTTAACTTGGTTACTCTACTTTCTTTTCAGCTCTTAGAATTTAGTTCTTAGTTCGAAGTAAACAATGGATGCTAAATATCATTTCTCCGGTTTGGAGCTTCAAATCTGCCATGGCACATCCATAATACGGTTTAATTGATCATGCTTAGGGTTTAATTGATCATGTTGGTTCCGTGGTGGTTTCCTTAATAGAAATCAGAGGGGAAACCCTCTTTTGCTAAAAAATATAGGCTTAGAGTTTCCCCCTTTTATGATCACTATATGATCAGAATACGTGCTTCGTGTCATAATAACCCTGCTCCACCCATCAAGCTAAACAAGCTTAGTTGTTCAAATACGAATCTGATATTATTAAAACAGAGTTGTTTAATTGGTCAGCTAAATGTTCCTAAATTAGTTTCAAAAATGCATGTTCGCCACTCGGGTGTGTATCTCTGTGTGTGGTCTGGTCAGCACGGTTGGGGAGGTGAACTTTGCATATGCAGGGGTTTATAGGGAGACACTCTCCGAGTTGAAACCGCAATGCATTCCATAGATAATCTGACTACTTTTTATGTTTTCATGAATCTCAGATTCTGAACAGCATCATAATGATTATGAGCATGCGCGCATGAAAAGAATAAAGCAGAACAATGCCATGGCTGTCAAACTTGGCATTAAGGGACTGAAATCAAGTCTGGATGCAATGCAATGCAAACACTCTCCACCTACAGATTCATGCTCAGAATATGATCCTAATAGTGATTCTGAGCTAGAGGGAGACCTAAGTCAATGTAGCTCCCTAGTGGAGGAGTCAGAGGAAGATGCCCTATCTTATTTACCCATCAAGTTACTTGCTCTAACTTTCCAAGGTTACATTGCTCGCACATATCTTGCAACTGATGCTTTGCATTGCTTCTACTTTGTTGAACTGCCATTAGCTTAGTTTACACATCATGTATGTGAATACGCCCTGCCTATCCATTTTCAGTACATATTCCATCTGTCATCATACCATATTTATCCATTCAAATGTTGTTCTTGTGTATCAGACGTTCAAAAGGAAGAGGGCGATTGCTGATCGTGGAGGAGCACAAGCAAAGTATTTGGAAAAGGTAGTGGCACCTGATAAATCAAATAGCCCATTAGGTGTAGTTGCAATATCACCTGACCCACAAAATACCCCTACTCTAGCAGACTCTAGCCCTACTACACTAGTCATTTCTGATGCCCCAACTCAGCAGACCCCAACTGCAGCAAACAGTATGATTATGCCAGTTGACATAGCACCAGCTGTACGACGCAAAACCCCCATTCCAGGAAAGAGTACACCAAATCCAGTTTCCAAATCCCTTTTCGAACCAGAGAGAGCCCCAATTGCAGCAAATAGGACCCCTGTTCCATTTCTTCCCAGTTTAGAAGACGAAGCTTATGTTGTTGTCAGGAACTTTGTGCGCATCTTTCCTTCATAGAAATATTATACCGCAGACACAGAACAATTTCCAGTCTTCCTCCACAACTTATGCGTAAGTAATGTACTAATGTTATTCATGGTCATTACTGCATATGTTTCTGCTGACAGAAGACACAAGATTTCATTCTTTTAAATAGGCGAGGCGCAAACTGGATTGTGATGACGAGCAAGGGTTGGTTGCGCTTTTCAAGCACTTGTTGATGAAGTATCGTTCCTACCTGAGGCAAGCGCACTTCGATGGCAAGCCTCTGAACGAAATTTCTGTAAAGTCTCCGGTGCTACATTTATCTGACGGTGACTGGAATAATCTTGTTACACATTGGTCTCGGCTGCAGCGTAAGGTACTGTCTATGATATCACATCATAATTTGAACTACATTTCTGCATTTGCCTTAATGTCTCACTTGTACGAAAACTGTTAGGAGAAGAACATTCGTTCTCAAGGGACCACAGAATCTCGCAACTATACTACACACTGCATTGCTCTTGTGAGTACCTCTTGCCCTGTATGACCATACTTACTTTCATAGCTGTTTGATTATGCAGCATCACTGCACATGTTAGCCTCGTAATCGTCCATTTGGTGGACATTATAAGATCCGTATGGACTCTTACATAAATTTAGAATCAACCCAATTCTTTTGAAGAGGTTTAGCTCTGCAGTCCTCTTGTAAGGACTGAACGTGGTCTATCATTGTACTTACATTAACAGCTACTCCCTCCGTCCCATAATATTGAAGGAAATATGCCCTAGAGGCAATAATAAAGTTATTATTTATTTCCTTATATCATGATAAAGGTTTATTATTCATGCTAGAATTGTATTAACCGGAAACATAATACATGTGTGAATACATAGACAAACAGAGTGTCACTGGTATGCCTCTACTTGACTAGCTCGTTAATCAAAGATGGTTATGTTTCCTAACCATGGACAAAGAGTTGTCATTTGATTAACGGGATCACATCATTAGTTGAATGATCTGATTGACATGACCCATTCCATTAGCTTAGCACCCGATCGTTTAGTATGTTGCTATTGCTTTCTTCATGACTTATACATGTTCCTATGACTATGAGATTATGTAACTCCCGTGTGTCGGAGGAACACTTTGTGTGCTACCAAACATCACAACATAACTGGGTGATTATAAAGGTGCTCTACAGGTGTCTCCAAAGGTACATGTTGGGTTGACGTATTTCAAGATTAGGATTTGTCACTCCGATCGTCGGAGAGGTACTCTCTGGGCCCTCTCGGTAATGCACATCACTTAAGCCTTGCAAGCATTGCAACTGATGAGTTAGTTGCGGGATGATGTATTATGGAACGAGTAAAGAGACTTGCTGGCAACGAGATTGAACTAGGTATTTGATACCGACGATCAAATCTCGGGCAAGTAACATACCGATGGCAAAGGGAACAACGTATGTTGTTATGCGGTCTGACCGATAAAGATCTTCATAGAATATGTAGGAGCCAATATGGGCATCCAGGTCCCGCTATTGGTTATTGACCGGAGACGTATCTCGGTCATGTCTACATTGTTCTCGAACCCGCAGGGTCCGCACGCTTAAGGTTTCGATGACAGTTATATTATGAGTTTATATGTTTTGATGTACCGAAGGTTTTTCGGAGTCCCGGATGTGATCACGGACATGACGAGGAGTCTCGAAATGGTCGAGAAATAAAGATTGATATATTGGAAGCCTATGTTTGGATATCGGAAGTGTTCCGGGTGAAATTGGGATTTCCCGGAGTACCGGGAGGTTACCGGAACCCCCCGGGAGGTATATGGGCCTTAGTGGGCCTTAGTGGAAAAGAGAAGAGGCAGCCGGAGATGGGCCGCGCGCCCCTCCCCTCCCTTGGTCCGAATAGGACAAGGAGAGGGGGCCGGCCCCCCTTCCTCTTTTCCCCCCTCCGCGAATCCTATTCCAACTAGGATTGGGGGGGGGATCCTACTCCCGGAGGGAGTAGGACTCCTCCTGGCGCGCCTCTCCTAGGCCGGCCGCACCCCCCCCCTTGAGCCTTTATATACGGAGGCAGGGGCACCCCAGAGAAACACAAGTTGATCCACGCGATCATATTCTTAGCCGTGTGCGGCGCCCCCTGCCACCATAGTCCTCGATAATATTGTAGCGGTGCTTAGGCGAAGCCCTGCGACAGTAGTACATCAAGATCGTCACCACGCCGTCGTGCTGACGGAACTCTTCCCCGACACTTTGCTGGATCGGAGTCCGGGGATCGTCATCGAGCTGAACGTGTGCTAGAACTCGGAGGTGCCGTAGTTTCGGTGCTTGATCGGTCGGGCCGTGGAGACGTACGACTACATCAACCAAACGCTTCCGTTGTCGATCTACAAGGGTACGTAGATCACACTCTCCCCTCTCGTTGCTATGCATCACCATGATCTTGCGTGTGCGTAGGAAATTTTTTGAAATTACTACGTTCCCCAACAAATATAAGAACGTTTTGTACAGTACACCAGTGTTCAAAACACTCTTGTATTATGGGAAGAGGGATTGGTTCATTTTGTAGCATTCTGCATCTTATCTCCCTCGCCCACCATTTACTAAAAAAGATCATATCTATTTTTAATCTTACCAACAAGTAGAATACACAGACAATGCCAGTGTAGAAGTGTAGCCCATTGCTCTTGTCAGTACATTTTTTCCTGTAACGCTTGTACTTCCAGGGATTGGTAGTTGATTATGTAGCATCAATCTGCATCTTATCTTCATTATCCTCTATCCCTTCCAGTATTATCATATCTATAATTACTCTCTATAATCTGTGCTGAAATTCTTGAGTTATCCTTCCCTTGCCATGGAGAAGGGAATTATAAAGCCGGTGTTAACTGTTAATGTAAGTCAGTCCTTCTAAAGCCTTTATCCTCAACTGCTGTTTAATTTGCTCATACTCCCTATCGTTTACTGCTGTTTAGTTTACTATTTCTACCAAAATGCATGTTCGTAAGAACCGTAAGTTCTAAGTTTTACATGTAAAACCAAATTCCTTATTCATACCATGCACATTACTTAATACTCCCTATATGTATGCTTATTTTCGTGGATCTATAATCCAGTGTGTCGTGGAATTGTCACGGCAGATGTCCTTAGTGTCAGGACTTAGTCGCGAGGCCAACGCATCTATGTGGTAGCTTGAAAGGGGTTGAGCGGGACGAGAGACGCGATGTTTTTACCCAGGTTCGGCCCCTCACGGTGGAGGTAAAAGCCTACATCCTGCTTCATTGATATTGATGATGATGATCACGGTTACAAGAGTGCTCTATCTCGAGAGCTATTGTCTAAACCTAACTTGTCCAACTTGTGGAACTTGTCAATCTTGTCCCCTTTTGGGGAGCCCTGCCCCTCCTTATATATGTTGGAGGGGCGGGTTACATGTAGAGTCCTATTAGGATTAGGACTAGTCTATCTCTAATACAAACCGGATACAAGTCCGGGTCTTGACTCCTTGTAAGGGAAATATTATTCACACCCTTTTCTCTTAAACCGGCCCACCATAGTATGAACCAACCTTCATGAACCGCCCGTTGGGCCACCGGGTCTTGTCGCTCCTCTGACCCGCCTGCCGGATTACCAATGAATCATAAACCGCCAGGTCCAAACGGGTCACCAGTGAATGGTCAAGTCTCAGCCGGGCCTCAAATAAACCGCCAAGTCCGGCTGGGTTATGCTTGCGGCCGATTTACGCCGCGGGGTATATCCCCGACATTAGCCCCCAAGTTTAGCTTGGATTTATTCGTGGTAAACTTATGCTGCAAAATAAACACAAGAACAAATTTGACAGGTTATGCTCCGGGTTAAGAATTTTTGTAAACCGGTACCTGATCATCCTTAAGTCCTTGTTATTTCCTCCTTCTGGGAAATCCGGGTCAACAGACCAGCTTCATAATCAATTTGCCGACATTGGTTTGTCACCGAGAAATATTGTGAAGAATAACTCCTTTGACTCAGCTCCCAAAGCACCGGTTTAAGAAATATGGGTCTGAAAATACTTATGTGATATTCAGCCGGTTTGAAGATGTAAAACTTGCCGATTTAATATTACCAAAATGGCCGGTTTATAAATATTGATGGCGCCGGGTCATAATTGTTGTCGACATCGGGTCATGTAATTGATCTTCCTGATTTGCTCAAAACTGATAAAATGAAGATGTTCCTCCTTTATATGCATAATACCTGTAGCCCCCAAGTCTTAAGAGGAGAACATAGTGATAACTTAAGAGTTGCTCCAATAAGTGTTTCAACCTTGAAGAAATCCGATTAGTTCATCTCAATCATATAAACTGAATACTCCATATATGTAGCCCCCAAGTGTCGGGTTGTCATGCTTGCAACAACCTGGGACTTGTAATTGCTTATAAAACTTCAATCAGTGTAGCCCCCAAGGGCCGACTCAATAAGATAATATTGAGCTGGGACTTGATATATTCTTCAATGAAAATAACATCATATGATGTAACCCCCGTCATGGGGCTTGAACCCACGTCCACAAGGTTAAGAGCCTTGTGCTTTACCAACTGAGCTGTGGATCCTTCGATAATAGATGAAAATCTGTGTACCTTGAATTGTTGACATGAGCAATTGGTAGCCCCCAAGGGCCGGCTCATTATAATATGATGAGTCGGATCTTCAATAAGACTAGTAAAAATGACTTTGCATTATCCCCCAAGTGTCATGATGCATGCTTGCAGCGACATGAGACTTGCATGTAATCTTGATTTGAATAATGTAGCCCCCAAGTGCCGGGTTGTAAGCCTGCAGCGACTCGGGACTATTTCCTCCATTGTAAAATAAATCATGCCCATTGATAAAGACAATAGCCATTGCGCTAAAGCAATTTTGAAAACTCAATAATACCGGTTATTAATAACCATAAAAATCCAGCCATGTTGGCTATTCAAGATAATATAATCCGGTGAAAACCTTATTCATTCAATATCATAATGAAAATTCAGCCAAGTTTGGCTATTTGAATAATATAACCCAATGATTTATAAGCACATGATTCCAATGGCGCAATCCAAATATATATATACTGGCGACTTATAGTCCAAAGCCAGGCCGGTTTAATAAACACCGGATAATTTATCGTCATACTTTATTCAACCCGTTTCTGCATACAACAAGTTTAAAGTGTCCTGGCGGTTTACCGTCGGACGGGTCATAATGCCTGACATATAACCTGGGTTTATAACCGAGGCTGCACTTAAGAATAATCAAATATGAAATACATCATACCTGTGACATTGAATCACATTGTTGGTTTTAACAACTTTTGTAGTAAGAGTGATAACCCCAATCTTGAGTAATGATAATTCCTTTCATATTGTGTCGGTTTATGATAAAACCGTACCGGGTTGTGAAAAACACCAGTTTAACCATATATAATACTGGTGACTCGTAGTCAAACCAGACCGGGCTGATAGACTCCGGATTATAACTTGATCGTGTACTGACAACTTGTAGTTGAAAGCCGAGCCGGTTTGATAAACACCGGTTTACTCCATAATAGGATGGTAACCGAAAATCAAACCGGGCAGATAGTCTCCGGATTAAGATTTGACCGTGTCCCGTCCATTTGTAATTGACAGTCAAACCGGTTTAAGAAATGTCGGTTTAAAAACGCAACAAAAAGAAAGAAATATCTATCAAAGAAAATTGTGAAGCAAAGGCAATGATAAAACCGTTTGCAAAAGGAGGCTTATTTGAGCTGATCAGATGGCGTTACCATGGTCGGACACGACCAAGCTCCCGATAGGTGTAGCTATGGTTCAAGTTAGCCAGGTCACCAAATGAAACCGTGGCATTTATGCCGATCAAGTGGCATGGCAATGGTTCGGGTTCGACCAAGCCCCCAAGTGATTCTGTGGCCTTAGGCCGATCAAGAGGCATGACTGGTTCAGACGTGACCAAGTCCCCAAGTGATCTGGTGGCTCTCGCCCATCAAGAGGCGTGACTATGGTTCAGACATGACCACAAGTCCCCAAGTGATGCTGTGGCTTTACGCCTATCAAAAGGTGTTGCTATGGTTCGGATACGACCAAGCCCCCAAGTGATCAATAATATGATAAGCCAATAAGGTAGGATACCCATGTTTGAACCGGGCATCATAGCAGCAGGTCCTCTATGGCAATTTTTAACTTTTTGCAAGAGATAAATTCTTCTTGAACCGGGATCTTGAACCGGATATTGAGAGCTTCAAAACTTTGTGGGAGACATCTTTCCCTTGAACCAGATTTTAAATCGGAATCTTCATTTTCAGCCGGAAATTTTCTGACGGCCTTTAAACTCGAACTTGTGAAAGGTTAATTCCTTTTTGAACCGGACATTGTTAAACCGGATTTGAGCGCTTCAGAGCTTTGTGGGAGAACAGATTTCCCTTGAACCGGACTGTAAACCGGATATTTGAGAGCTGCAGTCAGACTGACTTCCCTTGAGCCAGATTTTAAACCGGAATCCTTTCTGATGACCTGGATCTTCATCATTGAACCGGGATTTTGTAACTGTCATATACTTTCTAAACCGGAAATTTTCTGACGGCCTTTAAACTTTCATCAACATAACAGTAGCCTCCGGGACCAGGTTATCCTTTCCTCCATCGTCCTGGGGTTCTTAAATTTGCTGAAACTGGTAAGATTCACTGAGTCATGTCATCGTAGCCCCCGAGTCTCAAAGGTGACTCGAGGAGTTGGCTTGAGACTCTCCATATTTGACCGTGATATAAACCGGCATAACTTGTATATCATTGGTGTTGATAGCACGATGTGAATCCATAGAAGGTTGATGTGACTGCGGTGGGTTGTAAATGATCCCATATGAACCGTGTCAGCAACTCGGCCAATGGTTCCTTCCAACTGGCGATTTGAAGTTAATCAAAACTGTAGTGGTGGCGACTTGTGCGCCTGCCCATTGAGCCACCCAGTGCAGACGACGGTTGATAGTATATGATAATTTGCCTTCATTTTGTTGAAAGAAAACCGGGCTACCTAAGCTGTGACTTGCTCATGCTCAATAAATAACTCATGCAAACAGGTGCGGCCCGGTATGTTGATGTAGACCAGGCCGCGAGAGACGATCGACAAAATGACTGCAGCTTCAGAGGTAGCTCGGACAAATGAGTCGGCCGCGGCATTGTAAGCCAGTGCGGACGGGGAAGACCGACACCGGTGTCGTAAACCGGCACAGACGGGCGAGTTAATCGCAAGCGTGGTCCCATAAAGCTTATGTAAACCGGGCCACAGAGACGGTGACTTGCTCACGTTCATTCACCGGGTGGTATGACACGGATGAAATGTCAGTGCAGAACGTTGCTAGCGCGTGCTCCGTACCCATGGTATAAACCACGTTTATAATGAATAATTGTCCTGCATATCCAAATGTACAGTCCAAAGTAATTGTTCTTTTGACAAAAACAATATGTGTCAAAAATAGACTTAGATAGATGTCACCTGATATGTTAGGCCGGAATTTATCCACCGCGGTGAAGCTAAAATCAACCACAGATGAGTCACCCGCAGGAACAAACGGATGAACCGGCCGCAGCGTTGTAAGCCGATACGGACGGACGAGCTGGCTGTGGCGTTGTAAGCCGGCACGGACGGGCGAGTTAGTCCCGTGTGTTGACGAAGCAGGGGACGGCGACTTACCCATGTAGCCATCCAGCAGCATGGCACGGACCAGCCCTAGTGCAATAATCTTGGCGCGCGTCCCTTTGCGGCACCTTTGTAACAAATAATGATCCTGCCCAAAAATAGCAAAGACCAGAGTAATTGTTCTTGGAAAAAACTTTATTTGTGCTGATAAAATATGCAGGAAGGATAGCACCTCGTAGTATTGTCCAGCGCCGGTAGGCCGGCTTGTCGCGGGTACCCCGGATTGCATCCATGGTTACAACAGTGGCAGCAGGGCGGAGACGTGGAGCAGTGTAAAATTAGGTACAACTGCTGCACTCACATACAACACCACTCCGGTGGAATATGCCTTCTTCGGCAACTTGTGATCTGACGGTCCACGAGTCTTCATGACTTGATTGATCTGACTCCGAATCACAGGCTGTGAGCGGTGGTTTGACCCTTTGTTAATTGTTCTTCGCCTATGGAACTACTCCATCACCAGCGACTTGGCAGGCCGCGGCTATGCAGCAGAGGCGGCAACGAGGCCCGCAGGTAGAGACAACTGGTTTCAATGGCGATTTGGGAACGCACAGGCAGGAGCAGTGAGGCGGATTACGATAGCGGCGGAACGCTCGGTCGCGAAGGCTGTAGCGGTGGCTGAAACAGACAGCAACTCGCCGCGGGGCCGCTTCAGGAACAGTACGAAACCAGCGGGCCGGCAGATTGACTTTAACCCGAGGACGGCTCGTAGCTGCTGCAGAATTGACCCGGTGAAGCGGGCTGGCAGCCCAGAGCAGCAGAAGAGGCCGTCCATTGGAACTGTAGCCATAGGCAGGCGGCGGGGTAAGGCCAGCCAGCCACCCAGGCGGGCGACTCAAGACTGCGGCAACGTGCGGCAGGAGTGGAGGTGAGGCCGGTGCGGTAGTCCTTTGTCCAAACATGCATGCTCACGTGAAGCGGTCTCCACCAATAATATCTCCTCAAAATCTAAGCTTTAACATAGACAATACTCAAGTACTAGATGGATCACTTGATGCGAATAGCAGCCACGTAGCATTGCCTTTAAGCAACAGTAGCATAATTTGTTTATTTAGAAGTAGTCCTCCTCCGTGCAACAGTAGCAACAAAGCAGCTCAATGTATGAAACCGCCTCAGGTTTGACCCTTGTCTCTACAGGCGTGTTTTTACTGATCTAACCCGGCGTTCGGTAGTATTGATCTCCAACTCGGATTCGACAGATCGCGTTGCCCCGGCGATGCGCAGATAAAACGCCAAACTCTTGTATCCTTCAAATCTCATCGATTGTAAATCCGGATTAACGAATATGACTCTGACGTAGACCTTTCCAAGTAGGTTCCATTGTTAATTGCTGACCACACTTTCCATTGTCTAACTTGACCATTGCCAGGGCGATTTGTCTTGGTTTGGCAACTTGCAGAACCTTGACTCATCTAGATCGAATTTAAACATGTTGTTTTGACTGCTCGTCAACAACGTAGATCCTTCTGAAACCGACTTTCATCTGGTAAATTATGAAATTCTTGATCTCCTGGGAGGATCCCTCCAAGAACTCATCACCATCGTGCGCAGGCCCCACGGTGGGCGCCAACTGTCGTGGGATTGTCACGGCAGATGTCCTTAGTGACAGGACTTAGTTGCGAGGCCAACGCATCTATGTGGTAGCTTGAAAGGGGTTGAGCGGGACGAGAGACGCGATGTTTTTACCCAGGTTCGGCCCCTCACGGTGGAGGTAAAAGCCTACATCCTGCTTCATTGATATTGATGATGATGATCACGGTTACAAGAGTGCTCTATCTCGAGAGCTATTGTCTAAACCTAACTTGTCCAACTTGTGGAACTTGTCAATCTTGTCCCCTTTTGGGGAGCCCTGCCCCTCCTTATATATATTGGAGGGGCAGGTTACATGTAGAGTCTTATTAGGATTATGACTAGTCTATCTCTAATACAAACCGGATACAAGTCCGGGTCTTGACTCCTTGTAAGGGAAATATTATTCACACCCTTTTCTCTTAAACCGGCCCACCATAGTATGAACCGGCCTTCATGAACCGCCCGTTGGGCCACCGGGTCTTGTCGCTCCTCTGACCCGCCTGCCGGATTACCAATGAATCATAAACCGCCAGGTCCAAATGGGTCACCGGTGAATGGTCAAGTCTCAGTCGGGCCTCAAGTAAACCGCCAAGTCCGGCCAGGTTATGCTTGCGGCCGGTTTACGCCGCGGGGTATATCCCCGACACAGTGTGTGGTGAAGCAGCTCATGTTTGCACCTTGTCATCTCCTGTTTTATCTTACTGATGTGGCTGATGATATGAACAACATGCCATGCACATTATCCAAAATAGATACAATGATTTTCCTTGCCCTTCATCTATGCTTGTTATGTTGACATGGTAATCCAGTAGTGTGGTGAAGCTCCCCGCATTATGAACAATGCCAAATTATGCTATTGATATTTTGAACATACTCTTTATTTTCTAATTTGAAATTGGATAGAATTGACAGAACAATTATCATCTTTGTTTATACACATGCAAAACCTGTCATCTCTCTGGTTTGTTTCAGGGTGATATGCCTGATGGCATGCACAAGTCTGCTGAAGGCTGTAAGACAAACCCAACATATATTGCAGCAAAGAAGGCAAAACATCTTGAAGATAGCGAGACAACCCCAAAGTCTTGTCTTGATGTATTGTTCAAGTTACTTGAGACTAACAGTCAGACAAGCTCACAGAATTCGTTGTCTGAATCAGTTCGACTTCTTCAGTCCCAAGTTCTAGCAGAAAGGCATTCTGCAACTCAACTTTGACTTGAAGTCCTATCTCTAAGAAAGATTGCGGAGAACACCAATGAGAACCTCTTCGCTAAACAGCTACACCTGGAATCTATGACCGACATGCTAGGACGGTCTCACAGCCTTGCTCAGCAGCTTGCGCAGCAGTTCCCCCGCAAGGCTAACCTTTCTTGAACTGTCTTGGAAGTGGTCTCGGTTCAGTATTATTTTTTTACGCTGCAATGGTGCCCAGTTTTTGTAATCGGCTTCTTCGTTGCGCTTTATGATCACTGGTGGCGAACTTCGATGCCCAGTGGATGTAATATACCTTAAATCCTTTATTGTGTAGTGTAGGTTTATTCTTAGTTACTATGCCGTAATTTCTTTATTGTATAGAGTAGGTTTGTTCTTAATTCCTACTAGTTACGCAGCAGCCCGAAATGAACCCCGACCCATGATTGTGCGAATCAAATCACGGGCTTTTAACAGGACAAAATTGTCTGGGTCCTTGTTTGGCCCAATCAGATATCGGCTGCGAGCAGGCTGGATGCAAACCGGGCCATAGTTAGGCCCAACTATATGACGGGCTTTTAACAGGCCGAAATTAATATAGGGCCGAAATGTTAAACGGGCCCTTAACAGGCCAAAACTAATATTAGGCCGAATTACTAAGTGGGCCTTTAGCAAGTGGGCCCAAAAGCATAGTGTCCAGTTAACGGGCCGAATCTGATATGGGCCATAATTGAGCCCAAAGCCTCTTAAAGGGTCGGACCTGATCTGGGCAGTAATTTGGCCCAGAACATGGTATGCTTTTAACGGGCCGGATCTCATATGGGCCACAATTAGGCCCGGAGCATGGCAGGCCATTAATGGACCGAATCAAATATGGGCCAGCATTTAGCCCAAAACATGGCAGCCAGTCAGTGGGCCGGCCTACTAGGGTCCTCAAAATCTTGTGGGCCTACAGCTGGGCCGGCCCATTAATGTCGGCGAAATCTCGTGGGCCTTTAGCTGGGCCAGCCCATTATGACCCGCAAGAATCTTGTGGGCCTTTACCTGGGCCGGCCCATTATGGCACACAAAAATCTTGTGGGCCTTTACCTAGGCCGGCCCATTATGGCCTGCAAAATCTTGTGGGCCTTTAGCTGGGCCAGCCCATTATGGTCCACAAAATCTCGTGGGCCTTTAGATGGGCCGGCCCATTATGGTCCGCAAAATCTTGTGGGCCTTTAGTTGGGCCGGCCCATTTAAACTTGTTGGGCCGTGCCACGTGTCGACGTATCATACGTGCCTTCTGTCCAGTGAGTGGATGACATCTGTCCCGACGATGAGCCGACACGTGTTTCCTCTAGCCAATGATGATTTTACACGTGGAAAATCCCCATTGGTCGGGGCTGTTAACGGGTTATCGGATCCAAAACCTGACCCGATAGCTTAACGGCGTTCCGTTACGGTGGATGCCACATGTCGGTCACCCTTGACGAAAGCACTTCTGTGAGGCGCGATTTATCATCATGGAAGTGGACACTTCCGTGATGATAATTTTGGTAATGTCATGGAACACTTCTACGACAGCAAATGTATGACTATCTTGATTCTGTCATAAATTTGTCATGGATGTACATGCATGACAAAAAAAAGCGACCTACTGTGACAAACACGTATCATCACGGAAGTGTATTTTTTTGTAGTGACGTCCGTTTGTGTTCGCCCTCATGCCAACTCCGAGTCAGCTAGCAAGAACAAGCTCCAGCATTGTTATGTTGAGAAGACTCTTCCCAGTGGCAAGAAGGCGTGGGTGTTGAACCCTTTCCTTGACATTATGCACCGGATTTTCCGCAACTCTCTCTTTCCACGCATTGGGGACAAGGACAAGGTGCATGCCTATCTTGTGGACATGATGCTCATTTGTGAGGAGGCGCGTCTCACTCAGACTCAACCACTTGACGTCTCCCACATCATGTGGTGCGAGCTTCGGTTTGCGGTGTTCAACCGTAAGGTTCCCATCTATGGACCTTACATGTTTCTCTTGATCTTGAGGATGTGGGAGAAGCTCTACCCAGAGGATGAGTTTTTGGCCCCTGACTGGATCCGTCATGACCCCATCAGACTCCGCATCAAGCCCCAGTGGGCTAACACTACTACTTGTGCTGAGGCTGAGGCTGCTAGAATGGAAGTTGACGAGGATGAGATTGAGGAGGAGGGCGCAGATGAGGACAGTTCTGTTGGGTATGCTCCTCCCTCTACTGAGTTCTCATGGGCTAAGAAGCTGAAGGCCAAGATGAAGGCCTTGTTCTGCATGCAAGCAAAGGGGCAGTACCGGACTCACGTTGCCTCCAAGGAGAGTCGCCGCCGCGACAAGAGGATCTTGAGGACTTTTGGAGAGGACATTACCAGCGGCTCCGAGAAGCACATCACTCTAGAGGCTGAATGGATGGCAAAATAGGGCTACAAGTGGACCGATTCTGAGGAGGAGCCCTTCCCCGCTACTAAGACTGACGAGGAGAATGAGGAGTGATCACTCTAGCTTGAGCCACCACTTGTGTAGTAGGCGTCCGGTGTCTCGGTGCCAAAGGGGGAGAGAGTGTACGATTTGCGAGTTTGCGAGTCGTGTGTCGTGTTTCGTCTTGTCGCTTTGCTTTCGTTCCATTGAACTTCGTTTGCTTTGGTTTGGTTTGGTTTGTGCTTGTGAGACCTTTCTTTCATATGGTGTAATACATATGCACTCTAGGGTACCTTATTGAGCCTATGCTATCTTGTGATCTTTACTTTATGCTCTTAGTTATTATCTTGCTCAGTGTTAGCCTTTTTATTACAAGATATGCTTTGTCTATAAATTATAGGGGGGGTGTTGATCCTAGTATGTGTGCCGTGCAGTCCAAAGCACTTATTTAGATAGCACACATCTAGGGGGAGCCTGTCTATATTTTAGAGATGTGGGGTTTGCTCATGTTCTATGTTATCTCCCTTTGTGCAAATCCCGTATTGTCATCAATCCACCAAAAAGGGGGAGATTGTAAGGGCATTTTTATCCCTTAGTTGTTTTGGTGATTGATGACAATGCTTTTGCGAACTAATCGTGTGCATTCACATATATCATGACTAGGCACAAGACGATTTGGTGCCCCTCGAGGACTATTGAAGACGGCGTTTCCTTACGTTTCTTTTTGGTGAATTTGAGTCGTAGGAAAGCCATACTATTAAGAGGGGGTCCGCTTTGGAAAGGTTTGGGTGGAATCATCACGTACACGTCTACTCCATTTGCACCACCTTTCCTTTGGCACTTTGGAGCATCCTCCTTCTTTTCTTGTCTATGCAAAATGTCATGATTGTTGCTGAACTGGGGCATGCGGTAGTACTGCTCCTAGGAGCGGTAGTACCGCAGGCCCTTGCGGTAGTACCGGCCTCTGGCACGGTAGTACCGGCCTCTGGCGCGGTAGTACCGGCCTCTGGCGTAGTAGTACCGCTTCCTTGGAGCGGTAGTACTGTGGCCTCAGGCCAGGCGCTGCTGCTTTTGCGGTAGTAGGGGCGGATGTAATTTTTTACATCCGCGCCCTACGCGGTAGTACCGCGCTAGGGGCGCGGTAGTACCGTGCGCTCTGGCCAGGCTCAGCAGCATGCGCGGCAGTAGGGGCGGATGTAATTTTTTACATCCGCGCCCCGCGCAGTAGTACCGCTCCTGGCTTACGGTACTACCGTGTCGGATTTTTGCATAGATCCCAACTCAGCGGAAGTTGCCACAGATGTATTTTTATACGTCCGTGCCTTCCCAAATCTAGTCTATCCCTGCCTTGTGGTAGTACCGCGCCAGCGGTTCTACCGTTCTCTGCCTCATCGCTTCAGGGCTAGTTTAGATACTGCTACATGGGCGGTACTACCGCAGTGCCTTGCGGTCGTACGGTGTGCCCTTGCGGTAGTACCACGTCCCCGGCACGGTAGTACCGTGCTTCACAGGCTGAGTTGGTGGATAACGGTTGGATTTGTTCTTCCACTATATAAGGGGTGTCTTCTTTTCGGAGTTGACCACCTCTTCCATCCCTAAGCTCCATTGTTGCTCCAAGCTCCATTTTCGCCCGATCTCTCTCCCGAGCCAATCAAACTTGTTGATTTTCTAGGGATTGGTTGAGAAGGCCGCGATCTACACTTCCAGTAGGAGAAATTTGATTCCCCCCACTAATCCCTTGCGGATCTTGTTACTCTTGGGTGTTTGAGCACCCTAGATGATTGAGGTCGCCGCGGAGCCATATTCCATTGTGGTGAAGCTTCGTGCTGTCGTTGGGAGCCTCCAATTAAGTTGTGGTGATTGCCCCAACCTTGTTTGTAAAGGTACGGTCGCCGCCTCCAAGGGCCCCAATAGTGGAATCACGGCATCTCGCATTGTGTGAGGGCGTGAGGGTAATACGGTGGCCCTAGTGGTTTCTTGGGGAGCATTATGCCTCCACACCGCTCCAACGGAGACGTACTTCCCCTCAAAAGGAAGGAACTTCGGTAACACATCCTCGTCTTCACCGGCTCCACTCTTGGTTATCTCGTGCCTTTACTTGTGCAAGCTTATTTGTGTTATATCCCTTGCTTGCTTGTGTGCTTGTTGTTGTTGCATCATATAGGTTGCTGACCTAGTTGCATATCTAGACAACCTACTTTGATGCAAAGTTCAAATTGGTAAAGAAAAGCTAAAAATTGTTAGTTGCCTATTCACCCCCCTCTAGTCAACTATATCGATCATTTCACCGTTGAATATCACCAATGACCTGCTTCGAGGTCGAGGCCACAATAAAATTGCTTAGCTGCAAATCCTCAGCAAGTGATAGGGCTACCCGACAGGCAATAGCTTCCAAGGTGGCGACATATGGTATACGATGAACTACCAGAGACGAGCTGCTCATATAGTTCCCTTGGCCATCCCGCCAAACGGCCCGCTGGCGCTCCTTTATCTTGACTCCTCGCTAGGCCAATATCTATATGAATTTTGAAATATCTTGGGGTGGTGCCTTAGGCCGAGCTGCTCTAATCACCCTCTCCGTCGGGGCCCAGGGTAAGTTCTTCGGCATTAGCTCAAGATCCTCAATAAACCTGCATATAAATGATGTGTGGCCGAAGGACTTTTAAAGATCTACTCGTGGATGGCTTTCCTCCCATCATATCGCCCGCAATGTCACAGCAAGCCTAGCAAACACAGCATGCGATAACATGTCAATCATCATAAAGATCCACTGTTTGGCACTAGGCTCCATGGTTTCGCAAAGGTGTTCTGCAAGTTCTCCATCGACAAGGGTCCAGATGCATCCTAGCCATGGAGCACTCAAGTAATGAGTGGTGCCAAGAATCTGCAGCTCCACATAGACCACACGCAATTGTATGAGACATATTTATGTGCTCTGTGGACATTCTCTATAGGAAGAGGATATTTTTCCAGTCGCCATAAGAACATCCGTTTTTTTGCCAGCAAGTGTATTCCAAAGTAATTTCCAGGATTTACCATCATGATCCATGCTTGATGAACCCGTCGTGTCATTTAGCCATGCTCCACGCCTCATTTTAGTGTCTACCATCATTCTATATGTTGATCTCACCGTGAAGGTTCTGCTTTTCTCAAAGTTCCATGCCCAAGTGTTTGCATATCAGTAGTGCATAACAGGATGCTTATTATAGCTGGAATGTCAATCAAGAGATACACTTCCTCAAGCTTCATCATATTCCATGTTACTGACGTATGATCAATAAGGTCGATTACTAACTCTGTAGTGGAATTGACACGCCTCCCATAAGGCCTCATCATAACATTTCTCGGTATCCAGTTATCAACCCATATGTTTGTTGTTCGCCCTGTTACCAATCCTTCTGATAAGACCCAACTTCAAAATGTCCCGGCCTTCTATGATTGCTCACCATATTTGCCTAGGATGATTCCCAAGACCAGTGCTGATGGACCTGATAGTCGGGGAGCTGATGCAAAGGCGGCACAATCCCATTTTGTGCAGTGAAACAGTGCATCTAGAGATGATGCCTTGGAGGCAATCCTCCGAGATCTTGACATTGTGCATGAGGAGCTTTTTGAGGCGCGGAAAAGCGGGCGACGCGACCATGTCGGGGAACTGGCTGTCCCAAAGCGTGAGCGTGCGGAGCATCGGCGCGAAGCGGATCAGCGCATGTGATGGCAGGAGCAGCGGACAGTGCTCCCACTATAGGTTGGAGACCTCAAGGTTTTGGAGGCCCACGAAGGACCTGGAGCGGAACCAGCCGTCAACCACACCCAGGATGTCGGACTAGAGGGAAATGAGGAGCGAGAAGCGGTGGCTAGAGGGAAATGAGGAGCGAGAAGCGGTGGGCTGGGCCGGGATGGCCGGAGAGGATTTTGGAGACCAGCACCTCGCAGGAGTCATTGTTGGAGAGACTTCGGTCTGCCCCGAGGTTGAGCAACGCATTGGATGAGAGCCAGAGGGGATGCCAACAGAGGGAGAGCGCCTGAGGCGCGCACCATCCTTGGTGGGTAGGAGGAAGACAATGGTTCCTAGCATGGCGTCGAGGAGGCGACTGATGAAGTCCAGGCCATCGAGCCTTCCCCGCACATCACCGTTGAAGTTGCCGCCCTTACCCCCGGTGGTTCTCCAACAGATCTACGCCTCTTGGGAGCACGCGTTTCCGACGCATCCTCCATGACCCGTGGCTTGCGCACAAGTGGGTTTTGGTCTGGCTGGGAGGGATATGGGAATGGAGAACCAGGGTTTGGTTTTAATAATGTATTTGAAAAATGTTAAATGTGTATATGAAAAAAATTCCTACTGTATAAAAAAATGTACAATTGTTTATAAAAAAAAGTAGACATAAAAAAGACAGTTCTACAAAAGTAATCATATATTGAAAAATGTTAAACATGAATATAAAAATATTCCTGATGTATATAAAATGTACAATGTATATGCAAAAAGAAGACATAAAATGATATGCGTTAAAAAATCGTAATCGTGTAATTGAAAAGTGTTAAATATGTGTATACAATGTTCCCGGTGTATAAAAGAAATGTCAATACGTATGAAAAAATATTGATATAAAAATATATGTTTGAAAAGAATGTTAAACATGTATTTAAAAAAATGTTCAACATGTATATAAAAAATGTTTTGTGTATTTGAACAAAATATTGAACATGTTTAAAGAAATATTCCTGTTATATATGAAAAGAGAAAGAAATAAATGATGGAAACCAAAAAGAGAAACAAAGGAAACCGAATGAAGAAAATAAGAAACCAAAAAAGGAACAAAGGAAATGGATGAAAAATAAAATAATAAGGAAACCAAAAGTGCAAAATAATAGAAACAATGAAAATCAAGAAAGAAACAAAAGAAAAATTAAGAAAACCGATGAAAACGAAGAAATAAAAAAAGCAAAAAATCAGTGAAAACCAAGAAAAAAGAGAAAACATACATAAAAACCGATAAAAACCATGTAAGAAACAAAGAAATTTGATGAAAAGACAAAAAAAGAAACCGGTGAAGAAACAGAGAAAACCAAAGGAAAAAATAAATAAAAGAAAAGAAAACGAAAAAACTCAGAAGAAATGAGTGAGCGAACCCCTTCAGGTGAACGGGCAATGGGCTGGCTTGGTAACTACGGCGGGAGGAAACCCCTTCAGGTGAACGGGCGATTCATCTTGCTATAAACGAGATATAGGGTTGTGTTGGTTTGCTACTGTGGACCGTAAAGGAGTACGAGCTCGGACCACCGGTTCGTATGCGCAAGAGATATATATCTTGCTTGTAGCGAGACATATGCCCCTCTCGGCATTTTTCTGTCGCTACGGTACTGGGCCTGGCATTATTTTTTTTACCGTGTTCACTCTTCTGCATCATTTTCTCGGCCTTTTCCGGTTTTTCCTTTTTCATTTCCCTTTTTCTTTATCCTTTTCCTTTTTTCCTAGGTTTATTTGTTTCTTTCATATTTTTTTTCATTTTTCACTATGTTTCCCTGTTTTGCATTGGTTTCTTTGGTTTTACTTTTTCTTGGTTATTTTGTTTGTTTCTCATTTTCATTGGCTTTTTTGCCATTTTAATACATTTTGTACATTGTCCATATACAATAGGAACATTTTTATTCGTGTTCAGCATTTTTTAAAATACATGATGAACAATTTTAAAAATATATATGTTTTGAGGTCTACCTTTTTTTTCATACAGATTTTACACTTTCTGTATACAGTAGGAACTTTCTATACTTGTTTATCATTTCTCAAATACATGATTTACTTTTTTCAGATATATATTTTGATATGTACTTTTTTATATAAATTGTACATTTTTCATATATATAAGAAATAATTTTCTTATACACGTTTAACGTTTTAAAAATACATTAACATTTTTTTGATATATGTTTTGATGTCTATTTTTTCATACATATTGTACATTTTTTCGCGTAAACATAAGAAACAATTTTCTTATGCACGTTTAACATTTTTAAAATACATTACATTTTTTCAGATAAATGTTTTGATGACTGTTTTTCATACATATTGTACATTGTTTTGCTTATACATAAGAAACATTTTTGTTACACATGCTTAACACTTTTCATGTACATGATTAAAAAATTTAAAATACATGACTAACATTTTTTAAATATATATTTAATTGTTTAAAATACATAATTGACTTTTTTTTAATACTCCCTTTGATCGATATTCCTTGTCGCTCAAACGGGCGTATATAGCACTGAAATACATCTAGATACATCTGTTTGAGCGACAAGTAATAAGGATTGGAGTGAGTACATGGTTTAACATTGTTTTAGATACAACGATTGCCATTTTTTTAATACATGTTTTGGAGTCTACCTTTTTTCATACACATTTCTAATTTTTCATATACATGTGAAACATTTATTTGATATACGTTTGATATTTTTCAAATACATGTTAACACTTTTTTAAACACATTTGAAAAAAATTGAATACATGTTAAAAATTCAAATACATTTTGAAACATTTTTTAAATACTATCAACATTTTCTAACACTGCTAATTGTTTCTTCTGAAGTGATTCTTTATGAAATATATGTATTCTAGAGCTTATTAGAGAGAGAGGAGAGGGAGGGAGTGAGAGAGAGGAGGGAGGGAGGGAGGGAGAGAGAGAGAGAGGGAGGGAGAGAGTGAGTGGGGGTGAGCAGAACTGGTCAATGGGCCGACATGTCCCTGGCATGGCACGTCGAAGCTGTATGTAAGCTGGTTGTACCAATTCGGAACCTGTGCGTCGCCTCACAACCCTGGCACAGGAGGCGATGAGGAGGAGAGGAAGGGGTGGGGAAGCCATCGGGGATGGCTATGTTTGGCTGCCCGTGTCGCTCCTGTTGAAGTGACGTGGGGGCAAGAGGGGAGGTGTCCATAGTATGCATCCTCTGTGTCCAACAACATCAACTAACGGTGCCCAGTGCGGGACAAACAAGCCAAACATGCGTCGGATCAGGTCCTAGCCCACCACAAAGTCATGCTCCAGGGAGCTGACAACAAGCAAGGGGTACCAACACGCAAGCTCGAGGTCGTCTAGGTCCATGGGGACACGAAAGTTGTCAGGGAAGTTGCGAACGTAGTCCCAAAATGCCAGGGAGGGCAAACACCGTGCGACGGTGGTGGAGCGCAAGGAGGCGGGTAAGGAGTACCCGGTGGGCGCCAACTGTTGTGGTTTTGTCACGGCAGATGCCCCAGTGAAAGGACTTAGGTGTGGAGCCATCGCTTGATGATTAGCTGGAAGGGGTCGGACGGGATGAAGGACACAAGGTTTACCCAGGTTTGGCCCCTCACGGAGGAGGTAAAAGCCTACTCTTGCTTTCGTTGATATTACTTGAGTATCGATTACAAGGGAGCGGACACGCTTGGCCTAGCTATCGATCAGTTGTTTCTTTGGTTAACTCGCCCCAGGGTCTCACCTTTATATACATAGGTCGATGATCTAAGCTTACAAGAGTCCAAGCCGGATCACACAACGCGACCGACTTGGTTTCTAAGTCGCCCTGCCTTGCCAGGCAAGTCGCCATCGTGGCGGCTCACACCTTCCGGGTCATGATTCCACCGTCGGGTCTTGGGCCTTCAGCAGGCCCACCTTGTAAGCCGCCACCGCTCTTCATGTTTCATCTTCTTGGACCTACTTGGGCTTTCTCTTGCTGAGTCGCCAATGGTGTAACCCGGCCCCTTCTGGGCGGGTCACACCACAGGGCCTAGATTGATTTGAACTTGTTCATGTCAATCTTCATCTTCAGTTGGCGAGTCTTCATTAATATTTTCAAAACTTTATTTTCTGAACAGTCCTTGTAACTCGCCATGACGTCATATGAAACAAATCCAGAAAAAACAAATGAAATCACAATGGATCTTCTTGCATTAACTAGCCATCCAAGAATCGAGGCGCCTCCACTGTTAAGATAATCATATCGTCTCCTCGATTTTCGCGCATTCCCTTTACTATTTCACCTTTTCCTTATAAATAAGGACGGGGGGGGTCCCGTTTTCACTTTTACCCCCTCCGCCTCCACTTCTTCCTCTTCCTCGCGACCTCCTGTACGCAAGCGCTCCGCCTCTCCGACCATTCTTCACCGGCGACTCCATAATGTCTGCTGCATCAACCTGACCGGACCAGAGAATAGCGGCGCACTCCCGCTCTTCATCAACACTTCTAGGTACTCATTTCCCCCTTCTTAGATCCACATTAGATCAACCTTGTTCATATGGTTTGTCGGAGTTCTTCGCAGTTCGACCTAGTTCATGCATATGTTACTGAGAACATGTAGTCCAATCCAAAAACTAAGAAAAAGTAGCACGGCGGTAGTTTTTAGCCCTTTACTCATATCCCGGATAGATCCCATCTTATGACAAATCAATACTCAGTTCTCTAGTTCTTCCACTGCCATGCTTTAGGTTTAGCATTTATTCTTCATTTTTTGAGTTGTCGTAGATCCAAATTTGCAGGCATGATCCGTGAAACTTGTTTATCCCATAATTAGAATTTTTTTTGCCAATCCCAGATCTGTAGATAATTGTCTCTCCAATGTTTCTTGGGCGGCTTAAATAATGACTTTGTAACCCGCCAACCTCTGTTCGACTTATTAGGTATAACTTGACTTGCCATACTTCAATTTTTAACCTGAGAGTCGCCGTTCCTTCCTTACCAGGGCGGCTTAGAATCCCTTCATACTCTCATCATAATGATTAATCTCTTATCCTAAACCACCTCACTGCCACTGATTTATCTTTGGTAATGCTCAAACGGTTTCTCACTGTAATTTTAACCCGCCATACCTTAAATTTCCAGATTGCAGCTCTTTTAACCCGCCAACAATGACTAAGGCCCCCACTTCTTGTGACTGGGCCGCCTCCCAAGTCTCTGAACTTCGTTAAAGGAGTATGTACACATGGGGGTTTTACCATCTAAGGAGATCGTACACTGGCGGGTCCCTGGCTCCGAGACAACTCCACAACCCCAAGAGGGTGAAGTTGTGATCTTTGCAGATCACCTTCTTTGTGGTTTTTCACCGCCCGGGGCACAGTTTTTTCGTGACGCTCTGAATTTTTATCAGCTTCATCCTCAAGATATTGGTCCCAACTCTGTCTCCAACCTATGCAATTTTCAAACATTCTGTGAAGTATATCTTGAAGAGGAGCCCACTGTTGACCTCTTTAGAGAGTATTTTTATATCAATCGTCAAACCGAGATGACTGATGGACCCAACTTGGAACTTGGAGGGATTTTTATTCAATAGCAAAGAGACATAATTTTTCCTGAAGCCAGACTGCCTAGTCACCCCAAAGATTGGAACTTAACTTGGTTTTATTGCAAAGATACTTCTCCGGCTGACGAGAATCACTTGCCGGGTTACCGCCCCTTCCGGCTCAACACCCATAGAAAACTTCCAGACCTATCAACCGCCGCAGAGCGCGTTAAAAATAATATGCCCCTACCTTCTCAAAAATAAGAGCATTGGTGGCTAATGGTTTAACCGGAGTAGATCTGACCCGCTGCTGGGTTGCTTGGAGGATACTACCATTAAGTCGAGGCAGCGGTTTGATGTGTGAATACACTGGCGATACCAAGGATCCATAGCGTTTCAATCAGTCATCCTTGAGTGACAAACATATTACTGATATGGTCAAGTCACTGCTTGGGGAACCCATGGACAATTGCCGCAAAGTGGGATTGAACCCCTTGTGCAAACTTAACCCATCTCCACCTGTAAGTACTTTAAACAATCCTTTATTTGTCTATCTCTTTGCCCAACAGAATCTTTATTTTTTTCTGCTCATATTGAAACAGACCGACTCTCCCTTTTGGAGAAAGAAACTTCCAGCCGCCGCTCCAACCAAGAAACCCAAAACAAAGACTAAGGGCCCATGTTGTCACAAGAAATCATCAGCCGAAGACCTGTTCAAGTTTGATGATGAGTCAGAGGTAGAACTTGACTCCCTTTGTCATTTATTTATACAACTTATTGATGCTGATTCATCTCAGGGAGAGGCAGCAACCAGTCATGCCGACGCAGCTGAGGAAACTATAATTTCCTCCGGCTCAGAACCCTTACCAAGACAGAAAGCTCGATGGGTTATCCGAAAAGTAAAATTCTCAAATCCTCTCCCTATTTGGACCCCAATTTTTTGAAGAAGCAGCAGCATGATTCAAGACGTATGACCCGGAGTGATGGTACTGAAGACCTCGTGGCCGGCTTACCCAACACGCCCGCCCCTCGCAAACGTCGAAATGAGGTGCCTCATAGCCCAACTCTTTCTCTTCCAAAGGCTGGTCTTATACGTCAACCTCTTAATCCTTCCAACTCGAATTATCAGGGGACACCTCCGTCATCCGGCGACTCTACTGGAACTCAAATGGCTGCCTTCAAGGTTGCCCATGGGAAAGTATTTCCACTTGTTCATAAATGGCTTATATCAACACACACTCACAAGCCCTTGTATCTTTTGCATAGAGGCATAGCAAAGGCGGGTAAAAACCAGAAGGTGGGCGGCTCTTCCAAAGACCCCCACAGCTACTAAGCCAGAGAGGCAGGTGCCAGAAGCCCCTGAAGCCTCGATCCAAAGTCCTGAAGACCTCACCAATGACCTGCCACCACAGACTGATGTTGCGGCCTTTAATCCCATGCACACTAAGATTGACCCGGTTGCCAGTCATGATCCGCCGAGCCCTAAACCGCCTAGCCCTACCAAGCTGGCTGAGGAGACCAGATACGTCTCCGTCGTATCTACTTTTCCAAACACTTTTGCCCTTATTTTGGACTCTAACTTGCATGATTTGAATGTAGCTAACCCGGACTGACGTTGTTTTCAGCAGAATTGCCATGGTGTTATTTATGTGCAGAAACAAAAGTTCTCGGAATGACCCGAAACTTCACGGAGATTATTTTTGGAAAATATAAAAAATATTGGTGAAAGAATCAAGGCCAGGGGGCCCACACCCTTGCCACGAGGGTGGGGGCGTGCCTGCCCCCCTGGGCGCGCCCCCTGCCTCGTGGGCCCCCTGGAGCTCCACCGATCTCAACTCCAACTCCATATATTCATGTTCGGGGAGAAAAAAATCAGAGAAAAAGATTCATCGCGTTTTACGATACGGAGCCGCCGCCAAGCCCTAAACTCTCTCAGGAGGGCTGGTCTGGAGTCCGTTCGGGGCTCTGGAGAGGGGAATCCGTCGCCATCGTCATCATCAACCGTCCTCCATCACCATTTTCATGATGCTCACCGTCGTGCGTGAGTAATTCCATCGTAGGCTTGCTGGACGGTGATGGGTTGGATGAGATTTATCATGTAATCGAGTTAGTTTTGTTCGGGCTTGATCCCTAGTATCCACTATGTTCTGAGATTGATGTTGCTATGACTTTGCTATGCGTAATGCTTGTCACTAGGGCCCGAGTGCCATGATTTCATATATGAACCTATTATGTTTTCATGAATATATATGTGTTCTTCATCCTATCTTGCAAGTCTATAGTCACCTACTATGCGTTATGATCCGGCAACTCCGAAGTGACAATAATCGGGACCACTCCCGGTGATGACCGTAGTTTGAGGAGTTCATGTATTCACTATGTGTTAATGCTTTGGTCCGGTACTCTATTAAAAGGAGGCCTTAATATCCCTTAGTTTCCGCTAGGACCCCGCTGCCACGGGAGGGTAGGACAAAAGATGTCATGCAAGTTCTTTTCCATAAGCACGTATGACTATATTCGGAATACATGCCTACATTACATTGATGAATTGGAGCTAGTTCTGTGTCACCCTATGTTATAACTGTTGCATGAATGATCGCATCCGGCATAATTCTCCATCACCGATCGAATGCCTACGAGCTTTTCACATATTGTTCTTCGCTTATTTACTTTTTCGTTGCTACTGTTACAATCACTACAAAACCCAAAAATATTACTTTGCTACCGTTACCGTTACTTCCATATTACTTTGCTACTAAATACTTTGCTGTAGATACTAAGTTATCCAGGTGTGGTCGAATTGACAACTCAACTGCTAATACTTGAGAATATTCTTTGGCTCCCCTTGTGTCGAATCAATAAATTTGGGTTGAATACTCTACCCTCAAAAACTGTTGCGATCCCCTATACTTGTGCGTTATCAAGACTATTTTCTGGCGCCGTTGTCGGGGAGCATAGCTCAATTCTTTGAGTCACTTGGGATTTATATCTGCTGGTCACTATGGGGAACTTGAAAGACAAGAAAACAAAAATTTATCCCTCAACTACGAGGGGAGGTAAGGAACTGCCATCTAGCTCTACACTTCATTCACCTTCTGTTTTGAGTAAGCTTGCGACACCTAAACCTGCTTATGCTATTAATTCTGATATGTCGCATGTTATTGATGATGCCACTTCTGCTATGCATGATACTTATGATGAAACTACTTCTATGCTTGATACTACTGTGCCACTTGGTGAATTTCTTGATGAACAACTTGCTAGGGCTAGAGAGAATGAAATTATTGAAACTGATAATATTGATGAAAGTGATGATGAAGATTCTCCCAATAAATCTGAATTTCCTGTTGTGCCTGAGGGCTATGTTATGGATGAAGAAACTGCTAGATACTTTCTTGCTTGTAATGATAGAAGTGATCTTAAGAAATTATTAGCTAAGCTTAAACAAAAAACTTTGAATGCTAGAATGAAATATGATCATGCTTATGCTACTTCACCTATCTTTGTTACTGATAAGGATTATGAATTCTCTATTGATCCTGATATAATTACTTTGGTTGAATCTGATCCTTTTTATGGCTATGAATCTGAAACTGTTGTGGCACATTTCCGTTCTCATTAAAGGGTGATGCTAAGATATGGTTTAATTCTCTTGATCCTGGTTGTGTGCGTAGTCCCCAGGATATGATTTATTACTTCTCTACTAAATATTTCCCTGCTCATAAGAAACAAGCTGCTTTAAGGGATATATATAATTTTGTGCAAATTGAAGAAGAGAGTCTCCCACAAGCTTGGGGGAGGCTTCTCCAATTACTTAATGCTTTGCCCGATCATCCTCTCGAGAAAAATGAAATACTTGATATCTTTTATAATGGACTAACCGATGCTTCCAGAGACCACCTGGATAGTTGTGATGGTTCTGTTTTCAGGGAAAGAACACCGGATGAAGCTGAAATTCTATTGAATAATATGTTGACAAATGAAAATAATTGGATGATACGTCTCCAACGTATCTATAATTTTTGATTGCTCCATGCTACTTTATCTACTGTTTTGGACTATATTGGGCTTTATTTTCCACTTTTATATTATTTTTGGGACTAACCTATTAACCGGAGGCCCAGCCCAGAATTGCTGTTTTTTGCCTATTTCAGTATTTCGAGGAAACAGAATATCAAACGGAGTCCAAACGGAATGAAACTTTCGGGAACGTGATCTTCTCACCGAACGTGATCCAGGAGACTTGGACCCTACTCCAAGAAGTTTTCGGGGAGGTCACGAGGGTGGAGGGCGCCCCCCTGGGCGTGCCCCCTGCATCGTGGGCCCCTCGGAGCTCCACCGACGTGCTTCTTCCGCCTATATATCTCCATATACGCTAAAAACATCAGAGAGCACAATAGATCGGGAGTTCCGCCGCCGCAAGCCTCCAGAACCACCAAAAACCAATCGGGACCCCTTTCTGGTACCCTGCCGGAGGGGGGATCCATCTCCGGTGGCCATCTTCATCATCCCGGCGCTATCCATGACGAGGAGGGAGTAGTTTTCCCTCGGGGCTGAGGGTATGTACCAGTACCTATGTGTTTGATCTCTCTCTCTCTCTCTCTCTTGTGTTCTCTCTCGTGTTCCCTCTATGGCACGATCTTGATGTATCCCGAGCTTTGCTATTGTAGTTGGATCTTATGATGTTTCTCCCCCTCTACTCTCTTGTGATGAATTGAGTTTCCCCTTTGAATTTATCTTACCGGATTGAGTCTTTTATTAGAACACTTGATGTATGTCTTGGTGATCAACTTGCGGGTTTCGTGACATTGGGAACCTATGCATAGGGGTTGGCACACGTTCTTGACTCTCCGGTAGAAACTTTGGGGCACTCTTTGAAGTACTTTTATGTTGGTTGGATGAATCTGAGATTGTGTGATGCATATCGTATAATCATGCCCATGGATACTTGAGGTGACAATGGAGTATCTAGGTGACATTAGGGTTTTGGTTGATTTGTATCTTAAGGTGTTATTCTAGTACGAACTCTTTTATAGATTGATCTAAAAGAATAGCTTTGTGGTGGTTTCGTACCCGACCATAATCTCTACGTTTTTTCTCCGCCATTAGTGGCTTTGGAGTGACTCTTTGTCGCATGTTGAGGGCTTGTCATATGTTCTATCTATGTTATTATTGTTGAGAGAACTTGCACTAGTGAAAGTATGAACCCTAGGCCTTATTTCCTATCATTGCAATACCGTTTACGCTCACTTTATCATTAGTTATCTTGCTGTTTTTATATTTTCAGATTACAAATACCTTTATCTACCATCCATATACCACTTGTATCACCATCTCTTCGCCGAACTAGTGCACCTATACAATTTACCATTGTATTGGGTGTGTTGGGGACACAAGAGACTCTTTGTTATTTGGTTGTAGGGTTGATTGAGAGAGACCATCTTCATCCTACGCCTCCTACGGATTGATAAACCTTAGTTCATCCACTTGAGGGAAATTTGCTACTGTCCTACAAACCTCTGCACTTGGAGGCCCAACAACGTCTACAAGAAGAAGGTTGTGTAGTAGACATCAAGCTCTTTTCTGGCGTCGTTGCCAGGGAGGTTAGCGCTTGAAGGTATATCTTTAGATCTTGCAACCGAGTCTTTTAGTTTCTTGTTTTATCACTAGTTTAGTCTATAAAAGAAAACTACAAAAAAATGGAATTGAGTTTATCTCATATGCTTCATCTTTTTAATATCTTTCGTGAGTATGATGGAAAGGATAATTGTGCTCAAGTGCTAGAAGAAGAAATCTATAAAATGTTTGGAACTAAATATTTGAATGATGAGCATGATTGCAATGTTGTTAGTATGAATTCCTTGAATATTCATGATGCTAATGATATGCAAAGCCACAAGCTTGGGGAAGCTATCTTTGATGAAGATGATATTTTTTGTCCCCCAAGTTTCGATGAGCAAATTTATTACGATGAATGCATGCCTCCTATCTATGATGATTATTGTGATGACATGTATGCTTTAAAGAATAATGATAACAATGAAACTTGTCATCTTGATTTCATTTTTCAATCCCATGATAATTATTTTGTTGAGTTTGCTCCCACTACTATTCAAGAGAAGAATTTTGCTTATGTGGAGAGTAGTAAATTTTCTATGCTTGTAGGTAATGAAAAGAATGCTTTAGGTGCTGGTTATATTGTTGAATTCATTCACGATGCTACTGAAAATTATTATGAGGGAGGAACATATGCTTGTAGGAATTGCAATAATATCAAATTTCCTCTCTATGTGCTTAAAATCTTGAAGTTATGCTTGTTTTGCCTTCCTATGCTAGTTGATTATTGTTCCCATAAGTTGTTTTCTCACAAAATCCCTATGCATAGGAAGTGGGTTAGACTTAAATGTGCTAGTCATATTCTTCATGATGCTCTCTTTATGTTTCAATTCTTATCTTTTATGTGAGCATCATTGAAATCATCATGCCTAGCTAGGGGCGTTAAACGATAGCGCTTGTTGGGAGGCAACCCAATTTTATTTTGTGTTTTTTGTTTTTGGTTCTGTTTAGGAATAAATAATCCATCTAGATTCTGTTTAGATGTGGTTTTATCTCTTAATTAGTGTTTTTGCCAAGTTAAACCTATTAGATCTTCTTGGAAGATAGTTATTTGATCTTGCTGTAATTTCCAGAATCTTTGCGCTCAGTGCCCGAATTGTCAAAAATCACCAGAACGTGATAAAATAGTGATTCCAATTGATGCTGATCAATAAACAAATTTCCCAGGTCGTCTAATTTTGGTAGAATTTTTTGGGTTCCAGAAGTTTGCGTTAGTAACAGATTACTACAGACTGTTCTGTTTTCGACAGATTCTGTTTTGCATGTGTTGTTTGCTTATTTTGATGAATCTATGGCTAGTAAAATAGTTTATAAACCATAGAGAAGTTGTAATACAGTAGGTTTAACACCAATATAAATAAAGAACAAGTTCACTACAGTACCTTAAAGTAGTCTTTTGTTTTCTTTCTCTAACGGAGCTCACGAGATTTCTATTGAGTTTTGTGTTGTGAAGTTTTCAAGTTTTGGGTGAATTCTTTTGATGGATTATGGAACAAGGAGTGGCAAGAGCCTAAGCTTGGGGATGCCCATGGCACCCCCAAGATAATCCAAGGACACCAAAAAGTCAAAGCTTGGGGATGCCCCGGAAGGCATCCCCTCTTTTGTCCACTTCCATCGGTAATTTACTTGGAACTATATTTTTATTCACCACATGATATGTGTTTTGCTTGGAGCGTCTTGTATTATTTGTGTCTTTGCTTGTTAGTCTACCACAATCATCCTTGCTGTACACACCTTTTGAGAGAGCCATGTATGAATTGAAATTTGTTAGAATACTCTATGTGCTTCACTTATATCTTTTGAGCTTGATAGTTTACTCTATGTGCTTCACTTATATCTTTTGAGCGTGATAATTTTTGCTCTAGTGCTTCACTTAGATCTTTTAGAGCACGGTGGTGGTTTGTTTTAAAGAAACTTGATCTCTCATGCTTCACTTAGATTATTTTGAGAGTCGTTAATAGCATGGTAATTTGCTTAATGTTAATATACTTGGTATTCAAGATATGTGAAACTTTCTTCTTAGTGGGTTGAATACTAAGATAAGTTTGATGCTTGATAATTGTTTTGAGATATGGAGGTGATAATATCATAGTCGTGCTAGTTGAGTAGTTCTGAATTTGAGAAATACTTGTGTTGAAGTTAGCAAGTCCCGTAGCATGCAGGTATGGTTAAAGTTGTGTAACAAATTTGAAGCATGAAGTGTACCTGGCTTGTGCATCCTTATGAGTGGCGGTCGGGGACGAGCGATGGTCTTTTCCTACCAATCTATCCCCCTAGGAGCATGCGTGTAGTACTTGATTTTTGATGACTTCTAAATTTTTGCAATAAGTATATGAGTTCTTTTGACTAATGTTGAGTCCATGGATTATACGCACTTTTACCTTTCCGCCATTTGCTAGCCTCTTCGGTACCGCGCATTGCCCTTTCTCACGTTGAGAGTTGGTGCAAACTTCGCCGTTGCATCCAAACCCCGTGATATGATACGCTCTTTCACACATAAACCTCCCTATATCTTCCTCAAAATAGCCACCATACCTACCTATCATGGCATTTCCATAGCCATTCCGAGATATATTGCCATGCAACTTCCATCATCATCATCATCATCATCATCATCATCATGACATGCTTTACTTTTGTCATATTGCCATTGCATGATCTTGTAGTTGACATCATATTTGTGGCAAAGCCACCATGCATTATTTTTTCATACATGTCACTCTTGATTCATTGCACCATCCCGGTACACCGCCGGAGGCATTCATATAGAGTCATATCTTGTTCTAGTATCGAGTTGTAATCATTATGTTGTAATCAATAGAAGTGTGATGATCATCATTATTAGAGCATTGCCCAATCAAAAAAAGGAAGAGAAAGGCCAAAAATAAAAAAAGAAAGGCCCAAAAAAAGGAGAGAAAATAAAAAGGGCAATGCTACTATCTCTTTTTCCACACTTGTGCTTCAAAGTAACACCTTGTTCTTCATGTAGTGAGTCTCATATATTGTGCTTCAAAGTAGCACCATGATTTCATATAGTGAGTCTCATAAGTTGTCTTGTTCATACTAGTGGGAATTTTTCATTATAGAACTTGGCTTGTATATTCCAACGATGGGCTTCCTCAAAATGCCCTAGGTCTTCATGAGCAAGCAAGTTAGATGCACACCCACTAGTTTTCTTTTGTTGAGCATTCTTAGCTCTAGTGCATCCGTTGCATAGCAATCCCTACTCCTTGCATTAACATCAATTGATGGGCATCTCCATAGCTCATTGATTAGCCTCGTTGATGTGAGACTTTCTCCTTTTTTGTCTTCTCCACACAATCCCCATCATCATATTCTATACCACCCATAGTGCTATGTCCATGGCTCGCGCTCATGTATTGCGTGAAGGTTGAAAAAGTTTGAGATTATTTGAGTATGAAACAATTGCTTGGCTTGTCATCGGGGGTATAGAAGTTGGGAACATCTTTGTGTGACGAAAATGAAGCATAGCCTAACTATATGATTTTGTAGGGATGAACTTCCTTTGGCCATGTTATTTTGAGACGACATAATTGTTTGATTAGTATGCTTGAAGTATTATCATTTTTATGTCAATATGAACTTTTGTCTTGAACCTTTCGGATCTGAATATTCATACCATGATTAAGAAGAATTACATTGAAATTATGCCAAGTAGCACTCCGCATCAAAAATTCTGTTTTTATCATTTACCTACTCGAGGACGAGCAGGAATTAAGCTTGGGGATGCCTGATACGTCTCCAACGTATCTATAATTTTTTTATTGCTCCATGTTACTTTATCTACTGCTTTGTACTATATTGGGCTTTATTTTCCACTTTTATATTATTTTTGGGACTAACCTATTAACCGAAGGCCCAGCCCAGAATTGTTGTTTTTTTGCCTATTTTGGTATTTCGAGGAAACAGAATATCAAACGGAGTCCAAACGGAATGAAACCTTCGGGAACGTGATCTTCTCACCGAATGTAATCCAGGAGACTTGGACCCTACTCCAAGAAGTTTCCGGGGAGGTCACGAGGGTGGAGGGCGCCCCCCCTGGGCGCGCCCCTGCCTCATGGGCCCCTCGGAGCTCCACCGACGTGCTTCTTCCGCCTATATATCTCCATATACCCTAAAAACATCAGAGAGCACAATAGATCGGGAGTTCCACCGCCGCAAGCCTCCAAAACCACCAAAAACCAATCGGGACCCCTTTCCGGTACCCTGCCAGAGGGGGGATCCATCAATCTAATGGCCATCTTCATCATCCCGGCGCTATCCATGATGAGCAGGGAGTAGTTTTCCCTCGGGGCTGAGGGTATGTACCAGTAGCTATGTGTTTGATCTCTCTCTCTCATGTTCTCTCTCGTGTTCCCTCTATGGCACGATCTTGATGTATCCCGAGCTTTGCTATTGTAGTTGGATCTTATGATGTTTCTCCCCCTCTACTCTCTTGTGATGAATTGAGTTTCCCCTTTGAAGTTATCTTATCGGATTGAGTCTTTTATGAGAACACTTGATGTATGTCTTGGTGATCAGCTTGCGGGTTTCGTGACATTGGGAACCTATGCATAGGGGTTGGCACACGTTCTTGACTCTCCGGTAGAAACTTTGGGGCACTCTTTGAAGTACTTTTATGTTGGTTGGATGAATCTGAGATTGTGTGATGCATATCGTATAATCATGCCCACGGATACTTGAGGTGACAATGGAGTATCTAGGTGACATTAGGGTTTTGGTTGATTTGTATCTTAAGGCTAGTACGAACTCTTTTATAGATTGATCCGAAAGAATAGCTTTGTGGTGGTTTCGTACCCGACCATAATCTCTACGTTTGTTCTCCGCTATTAGTGGCTTTGGAGTGACTCTTTGTCGCATGTTGAGGGCTTGTCATATGTTCTATCTATGTTATTATTGTTGAGAGAACTTGCACTAGTGAAAGTATGAACCCTAGGCCTTATTTCCTATCATTGCAATACCGTTTACGCTCACTTTTATCATTAGTTATCTTGCTGTTTTTATATTTTTCAGATTACAAATACCTTTATCTACCATCCATATACCACTTGTATCACCATCTCTTCGCCGAACTAGTGCACCTATACAATTTACCATTGTATTGGGTGTGTTGGGGACACAAGAGACTCTTTGTTATTTGGTTGTAGGGTTGCTTGAGAGAGACCATCTTCATCCTACACCTCCTACGGATTGATAAACCTTAGGTCATCCACTTGAGGGAAATTTGCTACTGTCCTACAAACCTCTGCACTTGGAGGCCCAACAACATCTACAAGAAGAAGGTTGTGTGGTAGACATCATTGGACACTTCCCAAACCAACTCCTAAGCCAACTCCGAAGAAGATGGGTGTTCTATTTCTCAGTCCTGAAGATATGCCAGAGGCAAAGAAATCTATGAAAGAAAAAGGTATAAAAGCTGAAGATGTTAAGAATTTACCTCCTATTGAAGAAATACATGGTCTTAGTTTACTGCCTGTTGAAGAAATACATTGTTTTAATTCATCACCTATTGAGGAAACACATGGTCTTGATAACCCGACACAGGTAGTAAAGGTAAATTCTCTCTATAGATATGATAAAGCTGAAATTCCTCCTACTAAGTTTGCTAGCCAATGTTTGGATGAGTTCGATAACTTTATGGTTAAGCGATTTTAATGCTTATTTTGGTAGACAATTAAAACAAAATGCTTATATGATTGAACACTTGGGTGATTATATGTCTAGAGTTAAAGGTGAACTTAAACTCATTAGTAAACATGCTTCTATGGTTACCACTCAAGTAGAACAAGTACTTAAAGCTCAAAATGATTTGCTCAATGAATTGAATAATAAGAATAATGACTATGCTGTTAGAGTGGCTACTAGAACTAGTAAAATAACTCAGGAACCTTTGTATCCTGAAGGCCATCCTAAGAGAATTGAGCAAGATTCTCAAAGAAATAATTTAGATGCACCTAGTCCTTCTAAAAAGAAGAAAAAGAAAAATGATAGAACTTTGCATGCTTCTAGTGAACCTGTTGTTGACACACCTGAGAATCCAAATGATATTTCTATTTCTGATGCTGAAACACAATCTGGTAATGAACATGAACCTAGTGATAATGTTAATGATGATGTTCATGATGATGCGCAACCTAGCAATGATAATGATGTAGAAATTGAACCTGCTGTTGATCTTGATAACCCGCAATCAAAGAATCAACGTTATGATAAGAGAGACTTTGTTGCTAGGAAGTACGGTAAAGAAAGGGAACCATGGGTTCAGAAACCCATGCCTTTTCCTCCTAAACCATCCATGAAAAAGGATGATGAGGATTTTGAGCGCTTTGCTGAAATGATTAGACCTATCTTTTTGCGTATGCGATTAGCTGATATGCTCAAAATGAATCCTTATGCTAAGTATATGAAGATATTGTCACAAATAAAAGAAGGATTCCGGAAGCTGAAATTTCCACCATGCTTGCTAATTATACTTTTGTGGGTGGAATACGAAAGGAACTTGGAGATCCAGGAGTACCAACTATATCATGCTCCATTAAAAGAAACTATGTTAGAACTGCTTTATGTGATCTTGGAGCCGGTGTTAGTGTTATGCCTCTCTCTTTATATCGTAGACTTGATTTGAATAAGTTGACACCTGCTGAAATATCTTCGCAAATGGCTGATAAATCAACTACTATACATGTCGGTATTTGTGAGGATGTGCCTGTTGTGGTTGCAAACGTTACTATTTTAACGGACTTTGTTATTCTTGATATTCCCGAGGACAATAGTATGTCTATTATTCTTGGAAGACCCTTTTTAAATACTGCAGGCTCTGTTATTGATTGAAACAAAGGCAATGTTACTTTTCATGTTAATGGTAATGAGCATATGGTACACTTTCCGAGGAAACAACCTCAAGTCCACAGTATCAATTCCGTTGGGAAAATTCCATCGATTATTATTGGAGGTTTTGAATTTCCTCTTCCTACCGTCAAAAAGAGATATGATATTCTTATTATTGGGGATGTGCATATCCCCTTTGAGGTAACATAGTGTTATTCGAAATTTCTCCGGTTTCATGCGATTCAAAATGAGTTTGTTAACAAGACCTGATCAACCTTGTTAGTGGATTCCTTTTGATGAGTATGAGATGGATGAAGTTAGAAAGCACAACCTTCTGCACCCTCTCTCTACTTTCTGTTATTTAGTTGAAATAAAGCAAAAAATAGTATTTTTGTCTGTTTTCTGAATTATTTGTGCAATATAAAAATACCCCGAAAATAAAAGTTCTCCAAATGCCCTGAAATTGAAATATGATTTTTTCTAGAATATTTGAGAATATTTGGCACTGAGAACACGGCAAGGGGAGCAAGCACCTGGGCACGAGGGTCCAGGGCGCGCCCACCCCCCTGGGCGCGCCCCCTGCCTTGTGGGCCCATGGTGGCTCCCCCCCACTTATTCCTACACCCACACACTTCTTCTTCCCCAAAAAAATTCACCATCCAGCTCAAGCACGAGTTCTAGCTCATTTTGCTGCGATTTTCGATCTCCTTGCTCAAAGCACCTCTCACAAAACTGCTTTGGGGGATTGTTCCTTGGTATGTGACTACTCCATTGGTCCAATTAGTTTTTGTTCTAGTGCTTTATTCATTGCAAATTTGTGCTGCCTAGGTGACCATGTTCTTGAGCTTGCATGTCCAATTTATATGGTTCCAAGTAGTTCTAATGCATGATATAGGCTCTAGGCACTTGTGGGAGTAGTTGCTACCAATTTTGTTGAGCTTGGTTCACTTTTATTTGAAGTTACTAAAAATTTCAGAAATTTTTCAGAGGAAAAAATATGTTTAGGAAAATGTACCAAGGTGGTCCTTCAAGGAAGCAAGGACCCAGGATTGCAATGCGCGATGCTGATGATGAACCACCAAGGGACGCTCCAATGCGGCCTTGTGAATGGCCTTCAGAGGACTTCATGGATCAATCAGGAATTAAGGAAGAATTTTAATGCATATTTGCGTAACACTGATCTTGTGAGCTTCGAGGCAGAAAAGTGCCGTGAGTACCACTATCTCACTAGTTCCTTTGTGAGGAGGTTTGAATTTTCATCTACACGCAATTCTCAAACTGTCCTGTTTAATCTTTATGAAAATTCTTACACTATGGACTTAGAGGAATTTACCACTGCTTGCAAACTTCCACAATGGGGTAGTACTAGTGAACCTCGCAAATCTGAATTTAGAGATTTTCTTGCTAGTATAACTGTGGAGGAATCTAGAGACATAGCACAAGCTACCATAGGGAGCATTCATTTTCCTGCTATACATTATTTTGCTCTCTTCACAAGTAGGTGCATAAATGGTAAGGATGAAGCATGTCACATGTGTGTCCCTGACCTCAGTATTCTCAGGAGTGTTGTGTTAGGAGATAAACATTATAATTTGGGAGCCATTGTTGCACGTAGGTTGCATCATAATAGATTTAATGGAGATTTCTTTGGTGGAATTTATGCAACCCGTATAGCTAATTTTCTTGGTATAACTATACGTGAGGATGATATTGAGTTGCCTCCTGCTCATTTAGATTATGAGGCTATGGTGCGTCATCGTTTTTTTGAGAGGAACGATCAGTTCCTCCAGTACCGACTAATCTTTGACAGACGACGCACCTATCACGTTGCTCTCCCTGCTTCTACTTCCTTTGACTTTTAGGAAAAGGGGAGATATTACATAACCAGAGAGGAGGCGGAGGAGTATAAGAGGAGGGTTGAGATAGCTCGCCTCCAAGCTGCAGCCCACGATGCAATGACTGCTACATCTCAGTACGACCCCAATGACAACTATGGATATCCGCCAGGCCAGACGTGGGCATAAACCAACTTAGGACAAAAGCCTAAGCTTGGGGGAGTACATATTTCTCACCGACATTACATTTATGTTCACACACTCATTGCTAGTTGTCGGTGCTCATACTCTTTCATTGTACTATCCATGCTAGTTTATTTCCTTTTTATGCTTTCTTCTTGTGTGTTTGATAAACCTTAAGAAAACCAAAAAAATAGTAGTAGCTTTGGCTAGTTTACTTTTCTTGTTGTGGTAGTAATAATTAAAAGAAAACCCAAAAAGATTTCCCATGCTTCTTTTGCTTGTTGGGAGCTTTCCCGTGTAAATAGTTTTATTTCTTTTCTTTGGGGGTCGATAGGAGAAGACCATAATAAAATTGTTGAAGTGGCTCTTATATGCATTATTGTTGATTTAACCAATAGCCTTGTCTTCTCCTGTTTATTGAATGCTTGCAGATTCTAGCTTAGTCCAATGCACGTGCACTATTATTATTCACATCGTTCGGTCGTGCAAGTGAAAGGCAATTATGACGATATATGATGAATTGATTGAGATGAGAGAAGCTGGTATGAACTCGACCTCTCTTGTTTTTGTAAATATGATTAGTTCATCGTTCCTGATTCAGCCTATTATGAATAAACATGTTTGCAATGACAATTAGAGATTATAGTTACTTATGCCATGCTTAATTAGCTAGGAGCTTATAATGGTTTACCTTGCGTGTCAACATGCTATTAAAATGGTTGTGATGTGGTATGATGGGGTGGTATCCTCCTTTGAATGATTTAAGTGACTTGACTTGGCACATGTTCACGCATGTAGTTGAAACAAAATCAACATAGCCTTCACGATATTTATGTTCATGGTGGATTATATCCTACTCATGCTTGCACTCAATGTTCGTTAATTTCAATGCATGTTCATGACTGTTGTCGCTCTCTAGTTGGTCGCTTCTCAGTCTTTTGCTAGCCTTCACTTGTACTAAGCAGGAATATTGCTTGTGCATCCAATCCCTTAAACCCCAAAGTTATTCCATATGAGTCCACTATACCTTCCTATATGCGGTATCTACCTGCCTTTCCAAGTAAATTTGTATGTGCCAAACTCTAAACCTTCAAATGAAATTATGTTTTGTATGCTCGAATAGCTCATGTATCAACTAGGGCTGTCCATATCTTCCATGTTAGGCAGGTTATTCTCAAGAGGAGTGGACTGCGCTCCTCACTCACGAGAAAATGGCTGGTCACCGGGATGCCCAGTCCCATGCTTTATGCAAATCAAATCAAAATAATTGCAAACAAAACTCCCCCGGGACTGTTGTTAGTTGGAGGCACTCGTTGTTTCGAGCAAGCCATGGATTGATGCTTGTTGGTGGAGGGGGAGTATTAACTTTACCATTCTGTTTGGGAACCGCCTATAATGTGTGTAGCATGGAAGATATCGCCATCTCTCTGTTGTTATGTTGACAATGAAAGTATACCGCTCAAAATATTATTTATCTCTGCTTTAAAATCGAGCTCTGGCACCTCTACAAATCCCTGCTTCCCTCTGCGAAGGGCCTATCTATTTACTTTTATGTTGAGTCATCACCCTCTTATTAAAAAGCACCAGCTGGAGAGCACCGCTGTCATTTGCAATCCATTACTATTAATTTATATTGGGTATGACTATGATTGGATCTCTTTTACCATGAATTACAATGTTTAGTCAGTCCTTGATCTTTAAAGGTGCTCTGCATTTATGTTTTGCGGTCTCATAAAGGGCTAGCAAGATACCATCTTGTTATATCATATTATGATTGTTTTGAGAAGGTGTTGTCATCCGAGATTTATTATTATTGCTCGCTAGTTGATTATTCCATTGATATGAGTAAACATGAGACCTAAATGTTACTGTGAATATGGTTAGTTCATCCAAGCCCTAAACTCTCTCAGGAGGGCTGATCTGGAGTCCGTTTGGGGCTCCAGAGAGGGAATCCGTCGCCATCGTCATCATCAACCATCCTCCATCACCAATTTCATGATGCTCACCACCGTGCGTGAGTAATTCCATCGTAGGCTTGCTGGACGGTGATGGGTTGGATGAGATTTATCATGTAATTGAGTTACTTTTGTTAGGGTTTGATCCCTAGTATCCACTATGTTATGAGATTGATGTTGCTATGACTTTGCTATGCTTAATGCTTGTCACTAGGGCCCGAGTGCCATGATTTCAGATATGAACCTATTATGTTTTCATGAATATATATGTGTTCTTCATCCTATCTTGCAAGTCTATAGTCACCTACTATGTGTTATGATCCCGCAACCCCGAAGTGACAATAATCGGGATCACTCCCGGTGATGACTGTAGTTTGAGGAGTTCATGTATTCACTATGTGTTAATGCTTTGGTCCGGTACTCTATTAAAAGGGGGCCTTAATATCCCTTAGTTTCCACTAGGACCCCGCTGCCACGGGAGGGTAGGGCAAAAGATGTCATGCAAGTTCTTTTCCATAAGCACGTATGACTATATTCGGAATACATGCCTACATTACATTGATGAATTGGAGCTAGTTCTGTGTCACCCTATGTTATAACTGTTGCATGAATGATCGCATCCGGCATAATTCTCCATCACCGATCCAATGCCTACGAGCTTTTCACATATTGTTCTTCGCTTATTTACTTTTCCGTTGCTACTGTTACAATCACTACAAAACCCAAAAATATTACTTTGCTACCGTTACCGTTACTTCCATATTACTTTGCTACTAAATACTTTGCTGCAGATACTAAGTTATCCAGGTGTGGTTGAATTGACAACTCAACTACTAATACTTGAGAATATTCTTTGGCTCCCCTTGTGTCAAATCAATAAATTTGGGTTGAATACTCTACCCTCGAAAACTGTTGTGATCCCCTATACTTGTGGGTTATCAAGACCCTCCTTAATAAGAATTATGATGACGTGACTATCACTGCGATGGATTACACAACACCAAGAGCCTCAACTGTTCTAACCAATCATAGCCCTAAGGAAGAATCTCCTTCCTTGGAAAAAGGCAAGGCCAAGCTGGACCTAGAGATCTACTCCTCCTTCAGTGCAGGCGACGTATATGCGGGCTATTTGAACAGCCTCAACATATATACATAACCATGTAGCCCCCAAGGGCCGGCTTATCCTAACAAGGATGAACCGGGTCATGAAATTATTAACTGTGAACAAAACCATGTGTAGCCCTCCAAGGCCGGCTTATCCTGACATGATGAGTCGGGTCTCAATGAGCATAATAAAATCAAACATGCAACCCCCAAGGGCCGGCTTAATCTGACAAGACAAGCAGGTTCTTCATTGACCTTAATAAAATTAAACATGTAGCCCCCAAGGTCCGGCTTAATTGGACAAGATAAGCCGGGTCGCAATCAGAAATTGAAACGACCTACATTATCCCCCAAGTGCCAAGTATATTGCTTGCAATGTGCTTGGGACTTCAATTAACTGCATCACAAAAAACTTGCTCTTTATGCTGTAACCATTGTCTCACTGTTATCTTTCAGGAAATGTTGAAGGAGGAGGAGTCACAGCTTGGCGACTTGAAGAAAAACACTGAGCTACAATAGGCTGAAACTTCCAAGGCCGAGTCAAAACTAAAGACTTGATTGGAAGAGTTTGAAAAGACCAAGGAAGGTTTTGGTGCTGAGAGAACCGCCTGGGAGGCTGACAAGACTGCACTGCTAAAGAAAGCTGAAGAGGCTGAAAATAAACTTAAGACGGTAAGAGACGAGCTTGCCGGCTTAAAGCAACACATAATTCACATGACAACCGCCATCTTCTGTACGTTAAAAATTTACACTTCATCATATGGTTTAATACCTTTTTGACCTGCCTGGCGATTCATAATAGTTGATATTTAACCCGCCTAACGACTCTTACGCAAATGATTGAACAGGCTCTAGAAGCGCCAACCTTGGTCAAAACATGCTGCTTAAGTTGAAGGCGGTATACTCTTTAACTGAACAATTATACAGTGGAACATTGCGCAGTCTTGTGGTTTTAGGAGGAAACCGGAAGCCACCAAGTCAAATCAAGACTGTTCTGGATCATCTGTCAACGTTCCTAGGCCAAATTGAAGAAATAAATTATCAACCGCCCGAGCCGGAGCCATCGTTGCTCTTGGCCGGGCTAAAGCGTGGCAATCTGAGCTTGAACCGGAGGAAATAGCCACTGGGTGCCCAGAGTTCAAGGATGATAAATCAGTCTTTGAAGAAAAAGACTTCAACCAATGCGTTAGAGAGATGCATCTCGTGGCTTGCAAGCTTGTTGGGGAGCTGAACTTAAACAATTATACGCTGGTTATGATGACAACAACAACAAATTCAAGCCGCCTGCCCATGACATCGTAGATCTTACTCCGCCTCGGCGTAAGCATATCTTCATCTCCGATGTTGATCAGTCCATTATACTAAATGACGAAGCCACATTCAAAGCTTTAACCGGCATTGACTGGACAACAACTGATCTTCAGATGATCGACGAGGAAGAGCCAGCACAGGATGACCCACAAGCTTCAAGGCGTCAGGAAGACAACTGATCATAGCAATGATGAGCTAGGCGGCTCTCAGGCCAGGTTATGGGAGTGCAGCTCCAGAAACACTTGATTCAAAATTATTTTGGGCTTAATGTAAATCCTTGTAATAGGGTACTGTAAAACAATGATCTGACATGTCATGCCTTCGTGCCTGTTGATCTTGACTTTTGTTTTGCCAGTTTGACCCTTTTATAAGCCTTTACCGTGATTATGCTCTTCAACTGTGGTCTTGTACACTTTGCAGAAAACTCACCAACATATATGCTGGCGACTTAAAGTCAGAAACCAGGGCGGGTGACAACCCAAAGCCTTGTAGCCTCATAACCACGACTATTCAAATCAAAAACATACTGGCGACTTGAAGTCCAAAGCTAGGGCGGGTGACAACCCAACAATACTCAAACATGAGTAACGTAATCCAGAGGCTCACGGCCCGAGTAGTCAAAATTTGCACAAAAAGCAAAAACTTAAAAAATCCAAAAAAGAGAGATAAAAAATCCCAAATTTCTGTTAGGCCGGCTTTCAAGACACGGCCGAACAAATTGGCACACAGGCCTTTTGCTTTCAAGGCCGCATAACTGTTGAGTTTATCCTAGCTCATTGTAAGCCGGCCCTCATGTGACACAAGCCGTTGTTTTAACCTTAACAAGTTTAGGGTCTTAAAAAAAGTTTGACTGTTAAGGGTTCAGCGGGTCACCTGGTGGAGTAGCAAGTTGCAAACAGGCAGGATAACCCATAATTTGGCATCTCATGCCTGGTCAAAAGGGTATGAAAGCTAAATCCGGTGGGTTGGAAGCCCCCAAGTGACCTTATGATCCATAAATAAAGACTCATATACACAGAAATGAAACGACAGAGGCCCCGAATTTTTCAGGGATGTCGGCTTTATTATATTTGATCATAAAAGATATATACACATCATCAAAAATATGTATAATGAGAAGAGCCGGTGGCTCAGGTGTAATAAGGCCGAAGATGAGCAATGTTCCAAGGCTTGTTGGTCCTGCTCAGAAGTGCGTGACTTCTTGTGCTCACGTATATCAATAAGATAATACGTGCCATTGTGGAGATTTTTGCTAACCACAAAGGGTCCTTCCCAAGGCGGGGATAGCTTATGCATGTCAGTTTGATCTTGAATCAGCCGGAGCACTAAGTTACCCTCTTGAAACGCCCGAGTTTTAACTCTGCGGCTATGATATCGACGCAGGTCTTATTGATAAATCATCGACCGGGCCACTGCATGGTCACATTCTTCATCCAAAACATCAAGCGCATTCTGTCGTGTCGTCTCATTATCAGTTTCAACATAAGCCACCACCCTAGGCAAGTCATGATGGATATCACTTGGGAGAACCGCCTCTGCACCATAGACCATGAAGAAACGCGTATAGTATGTTGGCCTGTTGGGGTGGTATTAATACTCCAAACCACTGAAGGCAACTCCTCCACCCAACAACCCGGTGTTCGCTCCAAGGGAACCATAAGCCGGGGCTTAATACCTCTCAAGATTTCCTGATTCGCTCGTTCAGCTTAACCATTAGACTGTGGATGAGCGACTGAAGAAACATCGAGCCGAATATGCTCTCTTTGACGAAATTCTTTCATGGCTCCTTTGGACAGATTAGTACCATTATCCGTGATGATACTATGAGGATAACCAAAGCGAAAAATCAGCTTTTTAACAAACTGAACTGCAGTCGCTGCATCACACTTGCTGACCGGCTCTACCTCAACCACTTGGTAAATTTGTCAACCGCCACCAAAAGATGGGTCTTCTTATCTTTGGACCTCTTGAACGGTCCAACCATGTTAAGCCCCCAAACCGCAAACGGCCAGGTTATAGGAATCATCCGCAACTCCTGAGCCGGCACATGAGCTCGCCTTGCAAATTTCTAACATCCATCACATTTGCTAACAATATCCTCTGCATAAGCATGAGCCGTCAACCAATAAAATCCGTGACAAAAAGCTATAGCAACCAAAGATTTAGAGCTAGCATGATGACCACAATCACCTTCATGAACCTCTCTTAGGATCTCACGACCCTCCTTAGGAGAGACACATCGCTAGAACACACCTGTCACACTGCATCTGTGTAACTCGCCATTGATGATAGTCATAGATTTAGACCTCCTGGTTATCTGTCGTGCCAGAGTTTCATCCTCAGGTAACTCACCTCGGGTCATATAAGCCAAGTAGGGGAGTGTCCAATCAGGAATAGCATGGAGAGCCGCCACTAGTTGAGCCTCCTGGTCAGGGACCGCAAGGTCTTCTTCAGATGGTAATTTGACCGAAGGATTGTGTAACACATCAAGAAACACATTAGGGGGCACTGGCTTACGCTGAGACCCAAGCCGTCTTAAGGCATCAGCCGCCTCATTCTTTCTTCGATCAAGGTGATCCACCTGATAACCCTGGAAATGACCCGCAATGTTGTCAACTGCCCGGCGATAAGTCGCCATGAGCGGATCCTTGGAGTCCCACGTGCCTGAGACTTGTTGAGCCACAAGATCTGAGTCGCCCAGACACCTGTCCCAGCTTAAATTCATCTCCTTGGCTATATGAAGGCCATGGAGTAAAGCCTCATACTCATCTGCATTGTTAGTACAAGGGAACATTAGCCTTAAAACATTAAAAAATTTGTCACCTCGTGGGGAAGTTAAAATAACTCCAGCCCCCGAGCCTTCCAATTGCCTGGACCCATCAAAGTGAATTGTCCAATAAGTGTTGTCAAGTTTCTCCTCAGGTGCCTGCAACTCTGTCCAGTCATTGATAAAATCCATCAAAGCTTGAGACTTAATAGTTGTCCTTGGCACATACTTCAAACCATGAGGTCCAAGTTCAATTTCCAACTTAACAACCCGACCCGTGGCTTCCCTGTTCTGAATAATGTCTCCTAAGGGAGTAGAACTGACCACAGTAATAGGATGACCAAGAAAATAATGATTTAGTTTGCGACTTGCCATGAACACCCCATACACCAGCTTTTGCCAATGTGGATATCGTTGCTTGGACTCAATCAGCACTTCACTGACATAGTAAGCCGGCCGCTAAACCGGGTACTCCTTACCCGCCTCCTTGCCCTCCACCACAACTGCCACACTAACAGCCTTGCTATTAGCCGCCACATATAGGAGCAAAGGCTCTTTCTCAATAGGAGCAGCCAGGACGGGCGACTCAGCTAACTCTTTTTTTAGTGCCTCAAACGCCTTATCAGCAGCACCACTCCAAACAAAGTGATATGTCTTTTTCATCAACTGGTATAAGGGAATTGTCTTCTCTCCCTGTAGACTTATAAACCGGCTCAAAGCCACAATACGAGGCACTCGATATCATTGACACACATCGGTTTAGCCAGTGAAGTGATAGCCTTGATCTTCTCCGGGTTAGCTTCAATACCCCTCTCTGAGACCAGAAAACCCAATAGCTTGCCTGCAGGCACACCAAAAACACACTTGGTCGGGTTAAGCATCATTTTATAGACCCGGAGATTGTCAAAAGTCTCTTTTATATCGTCCAGGAGAGTCTCCTTGTTTCTGGATTTAACCACAATATCATCCACATAAGCATGCACATTCTGCCCAATCTGATTGTGAAAATAGTTCTAAACACAGCGTTGATAATTCGCCTGAGCACTCTTAAGCCCAAAAGGCATAGAAACATAATTGAAAGCTCCAAAAGGGGTGATAAAAGACGTCTTCTCTTGGTCTTTAACTGCCATCTTGATCTGATGATATCAAGAGTAAGCATCCAGGAAACATAAACTCTCACAACCCATCGTGGCACCAATAATTTGGTCAATGCGAGGGAGAGCAAACGGCTCGGCTGGGCAAGCCTTGTTAAGATCTATGTAATCAACACACATACGCCATGTGTCGTTCTTCTTAAGCACCAGCATAGGGTTAGCCAACCACTCAGGGTGAAAAATTTCCACAATGAACCCAGCTGCTAAGAGCCGGGTAACCTCTTCCCCAATAGCTTTACGTCGGTCATTGAAGCGATGGAGGAACTTCTTGACCGGCTTAAACTTTGGATCTATGTTAAGAGTGTTCTCAGCGAATTCTCTCGGTACACCTGGCATGTCAGAATGTTTCCATGCAAAGATGTCTCGATTCTCACAGATGAACTCGATGAGCGTGCTTTCCTATTTAGGGTCCATATTAGCCCCCACCGTGAACTGCTGAGATGAGTCGCCAGGGACAAAGTCAAGTTGTTTGGTGTCATCCACCGACTTAAATTTCAATAAGGGGTCTTGCTTAGTTGTGGGCTTTTTCAGAGGGGTCATATCAACCGGGTCAACAATATCCTTATAGAATTTGAACTCCTCTATGGCACAGGCCAACTCAGCATAGGCAGCATCTTCTTCCTCACACTCTAAAGCGATTTTCCGATCACCATGGATTGTGACCGTACCCTTTCTCCCTGGCACCTTGAGCTGTAAATAAACATAACAAGGGCAAGCCATGAACTTGGCATAAGCCGTCCATCCAAACAGGGCATGGTACAGGCTCTTGATCTAGACTACTTCAAACCATAGTGTTTCTGCTCTGAAATCATAGTCATCACCGAAAGCTACTTCCAGGGCAATTTTTCCAACAAGATAAGCCGACTTGCCAGTACCACACCATGGAAAACTGTGGAAAACGACTTAAGATCCTTGTCAGTAAGATTCATCCGACGGAAAGTGTCGTAATATAAGATGTTGATACTGCTGCCACCATCCATAAGCACTTTAGTGAACTTATAACCACCCACCTGAGGGGATACTACCAACGCTAGATGACCCAGATTCTCAACCCGAGGCAGGTGATCCTCTCGACTCCATTGGATTGGATACTCTGACCATCGCAAGTATTGGGGAACTGCCGGCTCAACAGTATAAACTACATGCTTATGGACCTTCTGATCTCTCTTGCAAAGGCTGGTAGTAAAAACATGATACTAACCTCCATTAAGCTGCATTGGGTTACTCTGATACCCTGATTGATTACCTTGTTGCTGATTACCCTGACCTGACTGTTGGTTATAACCGCCATGACTGCCCTAGCCCTGATAACCAGAATTTGAGCCGCTGCCGCCAAAACCGGGCCCTTGTGAGCCGGATTCTGACCCGCCAGGTGGGCCATTATTGTTACCATGATTCTGACTAAAGCTAGAATTCATGTACTCTCGCATGATAAACAATCCTTCCAAGCAGGAGTAGCCGGCTTATTAGGCAAACTGTGTTTCGGGCAAGGCTCATTCATCATTGCCTCAATATTAAAAAATATCCCTCCAAAGTACGACTTACCATTACCATTGCGGCGCTGGTTTTTAGACCCAGCGTTAGTATTAATGATACATCTCCAACGTATCTATAATTTTTGATTGCTCCATGCTATATTATCTACTGTTTTAGACAATATTGGGCTTTATTATCCACTTTTATATTATTTTTGGGACTAACCTATTAACCGGAGGCCCAGCCCAGAATTGCTGTTTTTTGCCTATTTCAGTGTTTTGAAGAAAAGGGATATCAAACGAAGTCGAAACGGAATGAAATCAACTGGAGAAGTTATTTTTGGAAGGAAAGCTACCGGAAAAGCTTGGAGTGCACGCTAGGGGAGTCCCGGGCTGCCCACGAGGGTGGGGGCGTGCCCACCCCCCTAGGGCGCACCCCCTGCCTCGTGGACAACCCGGAGGTCCACCGACGTACTTCTCTCACCCATATATACCCACGTACCCTAAAAACTTTGAAGAGCAGAATAGATCTGGAGTTACGCCGCCGCAAGCCTCTGTAGCCACCAAAAGTCAATCGGGACCCTGTTCCGGCACCCTGCCGGAGGGGGGAACCCTCACCGGTGGCCATCTTCATCATCCCGGCGCTCTCGATGACGAGGAGGGAGTAGTTCACCCTCGGGGCTGAGGGTATGTACCAGTAGCTATGTGTTTGATCTCTCTCTCTCTCTCGTATTCTTGATTTGGCACGATCTCGCGAGCTTTGCTATTATAGTTGGATCTTATGTTGCTTCTCCCCCTCTACTCTCTTGTAATGGATTGAGTTTTCCCTTTGAAGTAATCTTATTGGATTGAGTCTTTAATTGTTTGAGAACACTTGATGTATGTCTTGCCGTGCGTATCTGTGGTGACAATGGGATATCACGTGATTCACTTGATGTATGTTTTGGTGATAAACTTGCGGGTTCCGCCCATGAACTTATGCATAGGGGTTGGCACACGTTTTCATCTTGATTCTTCGGTAGAAACTTTAGGGCACTCTTTGAGGTTCTATGTGTTGGTTGAATAGATGAATCTGAGCCATTGCTACTCTTCTTGCCTTTATTGGATTTCTCCTCATCACACCCAAGGTCCTTGGTAGTGTCAAAGTCGGCATACTTAAAGAGAGCCGCCATTAACTCACCCATGTCATTGCAATAGTGCTTGAGCCGCCCAAGCTTCTGTTTAAGGGGGGGGTGAAGTGACAGTTCTTCTCCAAGACCAGAACCACTTGATTCGCCGCAATACTGTCCGATGAATGAATGATCCCCGAGACCTGCCAAACCCAATGGTGGGTCGACTCATCCTCATGCTATACACAGTTGTCAAGATCAATGATTGTCAACAGATGCTTGCACGTACCTTTAAAGTTCTGAATGAACCATGCTTTCAACTCTGCCCATGAGTTAATAGAGTTTGGAGGCAATCCTTTTAATCATGTACAGGCTGGCCCATCCAACATCAGGGTAAAATATTTGGCACACACAGCATCATTGACATCCAACATCTCCATTGCTAACTCGTAACTCTCATTCCAAGCCTCAGGGGGAGTTCTGGGTATAGTTAGGCAGCTTGCGAGGGCCCTTAAAATCTTTGGGCAAATGTTCATTACACAAAGCCGGCACTAGACACGGTACCCCCACTGTCCTGGAAATTGCCCCGGCTCCCATTGAGTTTGAAGGGGTTGCCGGGGGCTACTGATAAGCCCCCAGTTGAGTCGCCGCAATCTGAGCCGACACTGCTGCTTCCGCCTCTCGACGACCTCTGGCTTCGTCCACGATCGCCTAAGAATTAATCAATATGTTATTATCACGAGGCGGGTTATCAGTATGGGGCGGGTTATCCTGAAGCGGCCGACGTCTTCATTCACTGCTGGAAACTGCGGGCGATTCAATACGCTTGTTGTAGCTTTCACTCTGACGAGGGGTGAGTGAACACAATCACGACTGTATGAGTAAGCCGCTTGCTGCGCAACAGCTGTCCGAAGGAACTCAACGGCGTTCTGAGTCGGCGACTCTCCTTCGATCGGGATCCCCGCCAGACGGGTTGCTGTTGCTAACATGTTGTCCATCGGGTTGGAATAATGACCCGACAGTGTTAAGAACTGCTAGGGAGGGATCTGATCCCTACGGGGCGGGTCTGGCAGCTGAGTTTGAACCGCCCCCGCCTCCTGGCACCTCCGCAGCCCGTGCTATGCCAGGCGGGTTACCCGTTCCTGCCCCAGCCGTGTTAAAAAGGTTCTGCCCCTCATACTGTAAAGGCAGGCGGGTTTGGTGTCTCCTCCGAAGAACTACATTGGAGGCATCTTGATCAAAACTTAAGTGAAAAGCTTCTGCCCTTATATGTTGTGACTCAGCATCCATCTGAGCCCTCTTCGTCGCCATCCTGGCATTCTCTGCATTGAGCTCCTCCTGGGCTTTGGCTACCTCATCTCGCATCTTTGCAACCTCTGAGTTGTGCTGTACTTGATTTGTTGTAGTAACCTCAGTTGCCAACAGGGTTGTTAAGGTGCCGGTGGGTCAACAGGGTTGTCGACGAGTTGAGACCCGGTGTAGTACAAGCCATGAAGATAGCAGCCCTACACGGCGGCTCATAGGGGTCCGGAATACTGTCACCATCGGAATAGCCCCAAGCCCGCCGTCTTGAAGCTGGTAAATCGACTCTGTTTCCCCGATTGAAGACTCATCGCCTGAATAGACGGTCGTCTCTCCACAAGATGCAGAATCTTCCTCATGACCCTCCCCATGCACAAAACCGACGAAGGCATGCTTCCGTCCGGGTTGAGCCTGGGCGGGTTGCGCGCACCGAGCCGACTCGACGATATCAGTGCAGATGTCCGGCTCAGGCTCTGATCCGCCAACTTTGCCGCTGAAGACGTGAATTCCACCGAAGGGGACCGAGTACCCGTACTCGATTGAGTCGGCCTTGGGGCCCCAGCCAGCGTCATCGATGTAAAGCTTGTCGTGGCGACTCTGAGTCATCCTGCCAACGGCGTATGCCTCGATCCCGGGGAAAGAGCCCTTCAAGAACTCGAAACCACCGTGCGCTGGCCCCATGGTGGGCGCCAACTGTCGTGGTTTTGTCGCGACAGATGCCCTAGTGAAAGGACTTAGGTGTGGAGCCATCGCTTGATGTTAGCTTGAAGGGGTTGGACGGGACGAAGGACACAAGGTTTACCCAGGTTCGGCCCCTCACGGAGGAGGTAAAAGCCTACTCCTACTTTCGTTGATATTACTTGAGTATCGACTACAAGGGAGCAGACACGCTTGTCCTAGCTATCGATCAGTTGTCTCTTAGGTTAACTCGCCCCAGGGTCTCGCCTTTATATACACAGGTCGATGCCATGGGCTTACAAGAGTCCAAGCCGGATCACACAACGTGACCAACTTGGTTTCTAAGTCGCCCTGCCTTGCCAGGCAAGTCGCCATCGTGGCAGCTCACACCTTCCGGGTCATCATTCCACCGTCAGGTCTTGGGCCTTCAGCAGGTCCACCTTGTAAGCCGCCACCGGTCTTCATGTTACATCTTCTTGGACCTACTTGGGCTTTCTCTTGCCGAGTCGCCAACGGTGTAACCCGGCCCCTTCAGCGCGAGTCACACCGCGGGGTTATATCCCCAACAACCAGGGAGCTTGCAATGGCATCGAGCTCAGCCACCGCCATGGACTTTGTGTCACGGTAGGAGAGCTCCAACATTGCCTCCTACAACTCGCGGTGTTGTCTTCGGCTTCACCTCCGTTGGCACGAAATCTGCTGCCAATGGCAGCCACTGCAGGCTCCCTCACACGCCCTCCGACGACGCTAAATGCACCATCATGATGGTGATCAAGCGTGGAAGACATTATTCCTATTCGGGGACATCATCAGCGCCATGCAGCACAAACCAAGATGTTGAATCTAAAAAGAACGAGTGTGGGGTCCTTCGTGCCACAGAGGAGATCCTTCACACCTCCATGGGCCGAAGGCCATAGGAGGTGGGGCGGAACGGTGACGGAGCTGATGGTGGGAGTCTTTCCGTACATATCTAAATACTTCGTGTTGGTGCCATTTTAGAAGAAGAAAGCTTTATTTTATCTGTAGAAGAAGGAAAGTTGAACAGGCGTGGCAGTGTTGTTCATAAAAAAAATTGTATGATTTTTTAATCTATATTACATTTTTTTTATTTTTTTACATATATGTCGGCTCGGTCTCTCACAAGTGGTCATAGGGGTAGAGTGTGAGTGGTTGGGTTCATAAGGGTGAGTGTATGTGAGCGACTTTGATTGGTACAATTTTAGAACAAGAAACATTGAGTTGAGGCGTGGCAGTGTTGTTTACAAAAAGAATTGTATGAAAAGATTTTATCCATGTTACAATTTTTTTAAAGAACATGGGCAATTTATTTTACATTGAGTTGAGGTGACGATCTACATGAGGATATATTTCAAAAAACTTTGTTTGATGTAGAGCATCTTTATGTACCAAAGTAAAAATTTGAAGTTACGCAACCATTTTTAGTTGATAAGCCTCACCATTTTTATTTGAAATAATTCTATGGTGTAAAAATATTCAAAGGAAGTTTTTCCGTTCAAACATGTTTTTGAAATTAAAAATTAAAATACTGATGGGGCTGATGTAACCATGAATGTTTTAATCAATTAATAAAGCTTAGAGGGTTGTCTAAGAAGAATCTAGTGGTGACATTATTTGCATATCCAAATATACTTTGGTACCATTTTAGAAGAAGAAAAGATGAACCAAGGAGGGCAGTGTTGTTAATCAAACAAACTCATATGAATTCTTTTATATGTATTAAAAATCTAATACTAATGGACAGTGTCTTTTACATACATGAACAATTACATGAGAATACCGTTCAAAAAAATCATGGTTTAGTGCAGAGCATTTTTATGCACTAAAATAAAAATTTGAATTTATTCAACCATTTTTAGTTGAAAAGCACGACCTTTTTTATTTGAAATAAATTTATAGTGTAGAATTTTTTTCCCACCCATACAAATCTCAGGTGTTGGTATATGAACAAATAAGACAAATTATGAAAAAAACACAAAGTGAGAATTTGCAATGGCCCTCTGGGTGGACCTTTGTGGCGGAGCGACAGGGCAGGTTGAGACCGCCTAGGTGAGAGGTGGGCCTGGCCCTGGTCGGCGTCCGCGGTTACTTCAAAATAACACGATTAACGAGTTCTTGGTATTTGATCTGAGTCAGGCCATTTGGTCTATACGCACTAACCAACTACGTGGGAAAGTTATGGGCACTCGACGTCGTGGTATCAGCCGAAGCCTTCGTGACGTCAACGACTGAGCGGCGCGCGCCGGATTGGACTGGAACGCCTGCTAGGCTAGGTCTACTTCTGGCCGCCCACGCAACGTGCAGGTGTGCAATGGGCGATGGGCCCAGACCCCTGTGCCATAGGATTTAGACCGGCGTGCTGACCTCTCTGTTGTGCCTAGGTGGGGCTGCGACGTGTTGATCTTCCGCGGCCGTGTCCCTCGGTAAAAGGATGACCCAGAGTTGTACCTTGACCTTATGACAACTAGGACCGGATACTTAATAAAACACACCCTTCCAAGTGCCAGATACAACCCGGTGATCGCTCTCTAACAGGGCGACGAGGAGGGGATCACCGGGTAGGATTATGCTACACGATGCTACTTGGTGGACTTCAATCTACTCTCTTCTACATGCTGCAAGACGGAGGTGGCCAGAAGCATAGTCTTCGACAGGATTAGCTATCCCCCTCTTATTTTGGCGTTCTGCAGTTCAGTCCACTGATATGGCCCTTTACACATATACCCATGCATATGTAGTGTAGCTCCTTGCTTGCGAGTACTTTGGATGAGTACTCACGGTTGCTTTTCTCCCTCTTTTCTCCCTTTCCCTTCTACATGGTTGTCGCAACCAGATGCCGGAGCCCAGGAGCCAGACGCCACCATCGACGATGACTCCTACTACACTGGAGGTGCCTACTACTACGTTCAGGCCGCTGACAATGACCAGGAGTAGTTTAGGAGGACCCCAGGCAGGAGGCCTGCGCCTCTTTCGATCTGTATCTTAGTTTGTGCTAGACATCTTATGGCAACTTGTTTAACTTATGTCTGTACTCAGATATTGTTGGTTCCGCTGACTCGTCTATGATCGAGCACTTGTATTCGAGCCCTCGAGGCCCCTGGCTTGTATTATGATGCTTGTATGACTTATTTTATTTTTAGAGTTGTGTTGTGATATCTTCCTGTGAGTCCCTATTCTTGATCGTACACGTTTGCGTGTATGATTAGTGTATGATTAAATCGGGGGCGTCACATAAATTGTAGTTGTAAAAACATGTTCCTTATGCAGAACAGATCCATTTATTTGCTTATATAATTGAGAAACCTGTTACGTGTCTCCTTGTTTCTCTTTCAGAGTCGTATCTCTTATGCCAGGCAGAACTTTAGGAAAGATAGTGAGCCAAACCATCTTGAGGACAGCGAGATGACCCCAAGGTCCTGTCTTGATGAAGACAGTGAGTTGAAGCTACTCACCAGTAGGTGTGAGACAACCTCTGTGCAGTCGCTGCCTCAATCAGTTCGACTTCTTCAGTCTCAACTTAAAGCAGAAAGGCTTGCTTCAGCTCAGCTCCGACTTGAAGTCAAAGATGTAATGAAGATGTCAGGGGATTGCCTTGCGCACTATGGTGCCATACAGCTAGGGATGAAGCATCTATCATTGACACAACTGAGGTCTCATCAGCTTGTCCGGCTGCTTGCGGGGCCCGAGCTTGCCAGGTCTAGTGCCTTCTGAAGTGCTCTCAGTTTTGTATATTCTTTTGTCGGCACGTTTATATGCACTGGTGGCGACCTTTGATGCCCAGTGTATGTAATCCGTGGTCATGTTGCGCTTTATTATCACCGGTAGCAAACTTTGATTCCCAGTGGATGTAATATGTCGTAATTTCTTTGTTGTATAGTCTAGGTTTATTCTTTGGTCGGTATGCTGTAATTTAGGCCGGAAGGTTCAGTGGATCTCAGTGTTGTCGGTCTTCAGGCCGGCCCGTTACTCATATGACCCAAAACGTGGGCCTATAATCATCTTGGGCCATTAGCAGGTCTAAACCTATAGTAGTTTCCCGCCTTTAACAAGCAATGGGCTACATATTTACTGTAGTGACACTAGGCTTCCTACGGGTCGTAGAAACAATGGGCCTTCTACGGTCCGTAGAAACAATGGGCCTTCTACGGGCCGTATCATCAATGGGCCTTAGACGGGTCGTATGATCGATTGGCCAAACATGGGCCAAAAACAGACCGCATTATGGCTGTAAATGGGCTAGAGTTGGAGTAGTCCGTTCATGGGCCGACCATAATGGGCCGTTGTTAATAGGCCATATTTGATGACGCTATGAAAACGGCCCAACCTATTAACGGGCCACAAACGGGCCGACTATAACCACGGGCTGAATTTGGCCCACAAGCAGAAAATGGCAGTAACGGGTCGTAAGTAACCGAATGCTGGAAATGAGCCCAAGAATAAATGGGCCCTGAGAAGGCCGAAAGATAACATGGGCTGGAAACGGCCCAATGGAATACTGGGTCGTTAATGGGTATAAAGTGATACACTGTTCATTACGGGCGAGTTTCAGCACGGGCAGTTAATGGGCCAAGAGTTACAAAGGGCCTCATATGGGCCGAAAGACGTCATGGGCCATACATGGGCCGGAACTTAAAACGGGCTGGAATTATATTGGACGGCCCAGATGACGCTACTGGGCCTAATTCGGATAGGCCGTAAACGGACCCTGGGTTAGCGGGCTGTAAATGGGCTATATGCGAACAGGCCGTTAACAGGCTTTCCATGGGCCGGCCCGCCACCTCTTGACCAAGTCAAACGGGCCGGCCTTTTCATAGGAATGGGCATCTGTTGGGCCATGCCACGTGTCGACGTATCATAGGCGCTTTTGGTCCAATGAGTGGATGACATCTGTCCCAACGGTGAGCCGACACGTGTTTCCTCCAGCCAATGATGATTTTACACGTGGAAAATCCCCATTGGTCGGGGTTGTTAACGGGTTATCGGATCCAAAACCGGACCTGATAGCTTAACGGTGTTCCGTTACGATGGATGCCACGTGTCGGTCACCCTTGACGAAAGCACTTCTGTGACGCGCGATTTATCATCATGGAAGTGGACACTTCCATGATGATAATTTTGGTAATGTCATGGATGTTGGGGAACGTAGTAATTTCAAAAATTTCCATACGCACACGCAAGATCATGGTGACGCATAGCAACGAGAGGGGAGAGTGTTGTCTACGTACCCTTGTAGACCGACAGCGGAAGCGTTATGACAACACGGTTGATGTAGTCGTACGTCTTCACGGCCCGACCGATCAAGCACCGAAACTACGGCACCTCCGAGTTCTAGCACACGTTCAACTCGATGATGATCCCCGGACTCCGATCCAGCAAAGTGTCGGGGAAGAGTTCCGTCAGCACGACGGCGTGGTGACGATCTTGATGGTCTACCGTCGCAGGGCTTCGCCTAAGCACCGCTACAATATTATCGAGGAGTATGGTGGAGGGGGGCACCGCACACGGCTAAGAGAACGATCACGAAGATCAACTTGTGTGTCTTTGGGTGCCCCCCTGCACCCGTATATAAAGGAGCAAGGGGGGAGGAGGCCGGCCCTAGGAGGGGCGCACCAGGGGAGTAGGATTCCTACTCCTAGTTGGAGTAGGTTTCCTCCTTTCCTAGTCCAACTAGGAGAAGGGGAAAAAGGGGGAAGAGGGGAAGGAAGGGAGAGAGGGGCCGCACCCCAAACCCCTTGTCCAATTCGGACTGGGCTTGGGAGGGGCGCGCGCCACCTCCTGGTCCTTCCCACTAAGGCCCATTAAGGCCCGTTGCTTCTTCCTCGTATTCCCGTAACTCCCCGGTACCTCCGAAAATACCCGAATCACTCGGAACCTTTCCGATGTCCGAATATAGTCGTCCAATATATCGATCTTTACGTCTCGACCATTTCGAGACTCCTCGTCATGTCCCCAATCTCATCCGGGACTCCGAACTCCTTTGGTACATCAAAACATATAAACTCATAATGAAAATGTCATCGAAACCTTAAGCGTGCGGACCCTACGGGTTCGAGAACAATGTACACATAACCGAGACACGTCTCCGGTCAATAACCAATAGCGGAACCTGGATGCTCATATTTGCTCCCACATATTCTACGAAGATCTTTATCGGTCAGACCGCATAACAACATACGTTGTTCCCTTTGTCATCGGTATGTTACTTGCCCGAGATTCGATCGTCGGTATCTCAATACCTAGTTCAATCTCGTTACCGGCAAGTCTCTTTACTCGTTTCGTAATACATCATCTCGCAACTAACTCATTAGTTGCAATGCTTGCAAGGCTTATGTGATGTGCATTACCGAGAGGGCCCAGAGATACCTCTCCGACAATCGGAGTGACAAATCCTAATCTCGAAATACGCCAACCCAATACGTACCTTTGGAGACACCTGTAGAGCTCCTTTATAATCACCCAGTTACGTTGTGACGTTTGGTAGCACATAAAGTGTTCCTCCGGCAAACGGGAGTTGCATAATCTCATAGTCATAGGAACATGTATAAGTCATGAAGAAAGCAATAGCAACATACTAAACGATCGGGTGCTAAGCTAATGGAATGGTGAAGGAAATATGCCCTAGAGGCAATAATAAAGTTATTATTTATTTCCTTATATCATGATAAATGTTTATTATTCATGCTAGAATTGTATTAACCGGAAACATAATACATGTGTGAATACATAGACAAACAGAGTGTCACTAGTATGCCTCTACTTGACTAGCTCGTTAATCAAAGATGGTTATGTTTCCTAACCATGAACAAAGAGTTGTTATTTGATTAACGAGGTCACATCATTAGTTGAATGATCTGATTGACATGACCCATTCCATTAGCTTAGCACCCAATCGTTTAGTATGTTGCTATTGCTTTCTTCATGACTTATACATGTTCCTATGACTATGAGATTATGCAACTCCCATTTGCCGGAGGAACACTTTGTGTGCTACCAAACGTCACAACGTAAATGGGTGATTATAAAGGAGCTCTACAGGTGTCTCCAAAGGTAGATGTTGGGTTGGCGTATTTCGAGATTAGGATTTGTCACTCCGATTGTCGGAGAGGTATCTCTGGGCCCTCTCGGTAATGCACATCACATAAGCCTTGCAAGCATTGCAACTAATAAGTTAGTTGCAAGATGATGTATTACGGAACGAGTAAAGAGACTTGCCGGTAACGAGATTGAACTAGGTATTGGATACCGACGATCGAATCTCGGGCAAGTAACATACCAATGACAAAGGGAACAACGTATGTTGTTATGCGGTCTGACCGATAAAGATCTTCGTAGAATATGTAGGAGCCAATATGGGCATCCAGGTCCCGCTATTGGTTATTGACCGGAGATTTGTCTCAGTCATGTCTACATTGTTCTCGAACCGTAGGGTCCGCACGCTTAACGTTATGATGACAGTTATTATGAGTTTATGCATTTTGATGTACCGAAGTTAGTTCGGAGTCCCGGATGTGATCACGTACATGACGAGGAGTCTTGAAATGGTCGAGACATAAAGATTGATATATTGGACGGCTATATTCGGACACCGGAAGTGTTCCGGGTGATTTCGGAGAAAACCGGAGAGCCGGAGGGTTACCTGAACCCCCCCCCCCCGGGAGAAGTAATGGGCCATATGGGCCTTAGTGGAGAGAGAGAGAGGGGCTGCCAGAGGTGGGCCGCGCGCCTCCTCCCCCCTGGTCCGAATTTGACTAGGAGAGGGGGGCGCCCCCCCCCCCCTTTCCCTCTCCCTCTCCACCTCTTTCCCCCTCCTAGTAGGAGTCCTACTCCTACTAGGAGGAGGACTCCTCCTGGCGCGCCTATAGGGGCCGGCCGGCCTCCCCCCTTGCTCCTTTATATACGGGGGCAGGGGGCACCCCTAGACACACAATTGATCCTCGTGATTGTTCCTTAGCCGTGTGCGGTGCCCCCCTCCACCATATTCCACCTCGGTCATATCGTTGCAGTGCTTAGGCGAAGCCCTGCGTCGGTAGAACATCATCATCGTCACCACGCCATTGTGCTGACAGAACTCATCCCCGAAGCTTTGCTGGATCGGAGCCCGGGGAGCGTCATCTAGCTGTACGTGTGCTAAGAACTCGGAGGTGCCGGAGTAACGGTGCTTGGATCGGTCGGATCGGGAAGACGTACGACTACTTCCTCTACGTTGCGTCAACGCTTCCATTGCGGTCTACGAGGGTACGTAGACAACACTCTCCCCTCTCGTTGCTATGCATCACCATGATCTTGCGTGTGTGTAGGAAATTTTTTTGAAATTACTACGTTCCCCAACAGTGGCATCCGAGCCTAGGTTTTATGGTTTGATGTTATATGCACGAGTAGAACACAAGTGAGTTGTGGGCGATATAAGTCATACTGCCTACCAGCATGTCATACTTTGGTTCGGCGGTATTGTTGGACGAGGCGACCCGGACCGACATTACGCGTACGCTTACGCGAGACCGGTTCCCCCGACGTGCTTTGCACATAGGTGGCTTGCGGGCGACAGTCTCTCCAACTTTAGTTGAACCGAGTGTGGCTACGCCCGGTCCTTGCGAAGGTTAAAACGGCATCAACTTGACAAACTATCGTTGTGGTTTTGATGCGTAGGTGAGATTGGTTCTTGCTTAAGCCCGTAGCAGCCACGTAAAACTTGTAACAACAAAGTAGAGGACGTCTAACTTGTTTTTGCAGGGCATGTTGTGATGTGATATGGTCAAGGCATGATGCTGAATTTTATTCTATGAGATGATCATGTTTTGTAACCGAGTTATCGGCAACTGGCAGGAGCCATATGGTTGTCGCTTTATTGTATGCAATGCAATCGCGCTGTAATGCTTTACTTTATCACTAAGCGGTAGCGATAGTCGTAGAAGCATAAGATTGACGAGACGACAACGATGCTACGATGGAGATCAAGGTGTCGCGCCGGTGACGATGGTGATCATGACGGTGCTTCGGAGATGGAGATCACAGGCACAAGATGATGATGGCCATATCATATCACTTATATTTATTGCATGTGATGTTTATCTTTTATGCATCTTATCTTGCTTTGATTGACGGTAGTATTATAAGATGATCTCTCACTAAAATTATTAAGAAGTGTTCTCCCTGACTATGCACCGTTGCAAAAGTTCTTCGTGCTGAGACACCACGTGATGATCGGGTGTGATAGGCTCTACGTTCAAATACAACGGGTGCAAAACAGTTGCACACGCGGAATACTCAGGTTATACTTGACGAGCCAAGCATATACAGATATGGCCTCGGAACACGGAGACCGAAAGGTCGAGCGTGAATCATATAGTAGATATGATCAACATAATGATGTTCACCAATGAAACTACTCCATCTCACGTGATGATCGGACATGGTTTAGTTGATTTGGATCATGTGATCACTTAGAGGATTAGAGGGATGTCTATCTAAGTGGGAGTTCTTAAGTAATATGATTAATTGAACTCAAATTTATCATGAACTTAGTACCTGATAGTATCTTGCTTGTTTATGTATGATTGTAGATAGATGGCTCGTGCTGTTGTTCCGTTGAATTTTAATGCGTTCCTTGAGAAAGCGAAGTTGAAAGATGATGGTAGAAATTACACGGACTGGGTCCGTAACTTGAGGATTATCCTCATTGCTGCACAGAAGAATTACGTCCTGGAAGCACCGCTGGGTGCCAGGCCTGCTGCTGGAGCAACACCAGATGTTATGAACGTCTGGCAGAGCAAAGCTGATGACTACTCGATAGTTCAGTGCGCCATGCTTTACGGCTTAGAATCGGGACTTCAACGACGTTTTGAACGTCATGGAGCATATGAGATGTTCCAGGAGTTGAAGTTAATATTTCAAGAAAATGCCCGGATTGAGAGATATGAAGTCTCCAATAAGTTCTATAGCTGCAAGATGGAGGAGAACAGTTCTGTCAGTGAGCATATACTCAAAATGTCTGGGTATAATAATCACTTGATTCAATTGGGAGTTAATCTTCCAGATGATTGCGTCATTGACAGAATTCTCCAATCACTGCCACCAAGCTACAAGAGCTTCATGATGAACTATAATATGCAAGGGATGAATAAGACTATTCCCGAGCTCTTCGCAATGCTGAAAGCTGCGGAGGTAGAAATCAAGAAGGAGCATCAAGTGTTGATGGTCAACAAGACCACTAGTTTCAAGAAAAAGGGCAAAGGGAAGAAGAAGGGGAACTTCAAGAAGAATGGCAAGCAAGTTGCTGCTCAAGAGAAGAAACCCAAGTCTGGACCTAAGCCTGAAACTGAGTGCTTCTACTGCAAGCAGACTGGTCACTGGAAGCGGAACTGCCCCAAGTATTTGGCGGATAAGAAGGATGGCAAGGTGAACAAAGGTATATGCGATATACATGTTATTGATGTGTACCTTACTAATGCTCGCAGTAGCACCTGGGTATTTGATACTGGTTCTATTGCTAATATTTGCAACTCGAAACAGGGACTACGGATTAAGCGAAGATTGGCTAAGGACGAGGTGACGATGCGCGTGGGAAACGGTTCCAAAGTCGATGTGATCGCGGTCGGCACGCTACCTCTACATCTACCTTCGGGATTAGTATTAGACCTAAATAATTGTTATTTGGTGCCAGCGTTGAGCATGAACATTATATCTGGATCTTGTTTAATGCGAGACGGTTATTCATTTAAATCAGAGAATAATGGTTGTTCTATTTATATGAGTAATATCTTTTATGGTCATGCACCCTTGAAGAGTGGTCTATTCTTATTGAATCTCGATAGTAGTGATACACATATTCATAATGTTGAATCCAAAAGATGCAGAGTTGATAATGATGGTGCAACTTATTTGTGGCACTGCCGTTTAGGTCATATCGGTGTAAAGCGCATGAAGAAACTCCATACTGATGGACTTTTGGAACCACTTGATTATGAATCACTTGGTACTTGCGAACCGTGCCTCATGGGCAAGATGACTAAAACACCGTTCTCCGGTACTATGGAGAGAGCAACAGATTTGTTGGAAATCATACATATGGATGTATGTGGTCCGATGAATATTGAGGCTCGTGGCGGATATCGTTATTTTCTCACCTTCACAGATGACTTAAGCAGATATGGGTATATCTACTTAATGAAACATAAGTCTGAAACATTTGAAAAATTCAAAGAATTTCAGAGTGAAGTTGAAAATCATCGTAACAAGAAAATAAAGTTTCTACGATCTGATCGTGGAGGAGAATATTTGAGTTACGAGTTTGGTGTACATTTGAAAAATTGTGGAATAGTTTCGCAACTCACGCCACCCGGAACACCACAGCGTAGTGGTGTGTCCGAACGTCGTAATCGTACTTTACTAGATATGGTGCGACCTATGATGTCTCTTACTGATTTACCGCTATCGTTTTGGGGATACGCTCTAGAGACGGCCGCATTCACGTTAAATAGGGCACCATCAAAATCCGTTGAGACGACGCCTTATGAACTGTGGTTTGGCAAGAAACCAAAGTTGTCGTTTCTGAAAGTTTGGGGCTGCGACGCTTATGTGAAAAGGCTTCAACCTGATAAGCTCGAACCCAAATCGGAGAAATGTGTCTTCATAGGATATCCAAAGGAAACTATTGGATACACCTTCTATCACAAATCCGAAGGCAAGACTTTTGTTGCTGAATTCGGAAACTTTCTGGAGAAGGAGTTTCTCTCGAAAGAAGTGAGTGGGAGGAAAGTAGAACTTGACGAGGTAACTGTACCTGCTCCATTATTGGAAAGTAGTACATCACAGAAAACTATTTCAGTGACACCTACACCAGTTAGTGAGGAAGCTAATGATAATGATCATGAAACTTCAGATCAAGGTACTACTGAACCTCGTTGATCAACCAGAGTGAGATCCGCGCCAGAGTGGTACGGTAATCCTGTTCTGGAATTCATGCTACTAGATCATGATGAACCTACGAACTATGAAGAAGCGATGGTGAGCCCAGATTCCGCAAAATAGCTTGAAGCCATGAAATCTGAGATGGGATCCATGTATGAGAACAAAGTATGGACTTTGGTTGACTTGCCCGATGATCGGCAAGCAATTGAGAATAAATGGATCTTCAAGAAGAAGACTGATGCTGATGTAATGTTACTGTCTACAAAGCTCGACTTGTCGCAAAAGGTTTTCGACAAGTTCAAGGGGTTGACTGCGATGAGACCTTCTCACCCGTAGCGATGCTTAAGTCTGTCCGAATCATGTTAGCAATTGCCGCATTTTATAATTATGAAATTTGGCAGATGGATGTCAAAACTGCATTCCTGAATGGATTTCTGGAAGAAGAGTTGTATATGATGCAACCGAAAGGTTTTGTCGATCCAAAGGGAGCTAACAAAGTGTGCAAGCTCCAGCGATCCATTTATGGACTGGTGCAAGCCTCTCGGAGTTGGAATAAACTTTTTGATAGTGTGATCAAAGCATTTGGTTTTATACAGACTTTCGGAGAAGCCTGTATTTACAAGAAAGTGAGTGGGAGCTCTATAGCATTTTTGATATTATATGTGGATGACATATTACTGATTGGAAATGATATAGAATTTCTGGATAGCATAAAGGGATACTTTAATAAGAGTTTTTCGATGAAGGACCTCGGTGAAGCTGCTTACATATTAGGCATAAAGATCTATAGAGATAGATCAAGATGCTTAATTGGACTTTCACAAAGCACATACCTTGACAAGATTTTGAAAAAGTTCAAAATGGATCAAGCAAAGAAAGGGTTCTTGCCTGTGTTACAAGGTGCGAAGTTGAGTCAGACTCAATGCCTGACCACTGCAGAAGATAGAGAGAAAATGAAAGATGTTCCCTATGCTTCAGCCATAGGCTCTATCATGTATGCAATGCTGTGTACCAGACCTGATGTGTGCCTTGCTATAAGTTTAGCAGGGAGGTACCAAAGTAATCCAGGAGTGGATCACTGGACAGTGGTCAAGAACATCCTGAAATACCTGAAAAGGACTAAGGATATGTTTCTCGTATATGGAGGTGACAAAGAGCTCATCGTAAAAGGTTACGTTGATGCAAGCTTTGACACTGATCCGGACGATTCTAAATCGCAAACCGGATACGTGTTTACATTAAACGGTGGAGCTGTCAGTTGGTGCAGTTCTAAACAAAGCGTCGTAGCGGGATATACATGTGAAGCGGAGTACATAGCTGCTTCGTAAGTAGCAAACGAAGGAGTCTGGATGAAGGAATTCATATCCGATTTAGGTGTCATACCTAGTGCATCGGGTCCAATGAAAATCTTTTGTGACAATACTGGTGCAATTGCCATGGCAAAGGAATCCAGATTTCACAAGAGAACCAAGCACATCAAGAGACACTTCAATTCCATCCGGGATCTAGTCCAGGTGGGAGACATAGAGATTTGCAAGATACATACGGATCTGAATGTTGCAGACCCGTTGACTAAGCCTCTTCCACGAGCAAAACATGATCAGCACCAAGGCTCCATGGGTGTTAGAACCATTACTGTGTAATCTAGATTATTGACTCTAGTGCAAGTGGGAGACTGAAGGAAATATGCCCTAGAGGCAATAATAAAGTTATTATTTATTTCCTTATATCATGATAAATGTTTATTATTCATGCTAGAATTGTATTAACCGGAAACATAATACATGTGTGAATACATAGACAAACAGAGTGTCACTAGTATGCCTCTACTTGACTAGCTCGTTAATCAAAGATGGTTATGTTTCCTAACCATGAACAAAGAGTTGTTATTTGATTAACGAGGTCACATCATTAGTTGAATGATCTGATTGACATGACCCATTCCATTAGCTTAGCACCTGATCGTTTAGTATGTTGCTATTGCTTTCTTCATGACTTATACATGTTCCTATGACTATGAGATTATGCAACTCCCGTTTTCCGGAGGAACACTTTGTGTGCTACCAAACGTCACAACGTAAATGGGTGATTATAAAGGAGCTCTACAGGTGTCTCCAAAGGTAGATGTTGGGTTGGCGTATTTCGAGATTAGGATTTGTCACTCCGATTGTCGGAGAGGTATCTCTGGGCCCTCTCGTTAATGCACATCACATAAGCCTTGCAAGCATTGCAACTAATAAGTTAGTTGCAAGATGATGTATTACGGAACGAGTAAAGAGACTTGCCGGTAACGAGATTGAACTAGGTATTGGATACCGACGATCGAATCTCGGGCAAGTAACATACCAATGACAAAGGGAACAACGTATGTTGTTATGCGGTCTGACCGATAAAGATCTTTGTAGAATATGTAGGAGCCAATATGGGCATCCAGGTCCCGCTATTGGTTATTGACCGGAGATTTGTCTCAGTCATGTCTACATTGTTCTCGAACCGTAGGGTCCGCACGCTTAACGTTACGATGACAGTTATTATGAGTTTATGCATTTTGATGTACCGAAGTTAGTTCGGAGTCCCAGATGTGATCACGGACATGACGAGGAGTCTCGAAATGGTCGATACATAAAGATTGATATATTGGACGGCTATATTCGGAAAACGGAAGTGTTCCGGGTGATTTCGGAGAAAACCGGAGAGCCGGAGGGTTACCGGAACCCCCCCGGGAGAAGTAATGGGCCATATGGGCCTTAGTGGAGAGAGAGGGGCTGCCAGAGGTGGGCCGCGCGCCTCCTCCCCCTGGTCCGAATTGGACTAGGAGAGGGGGGCGGCGCCCCCCCCCTTTCCCTCTCCCTCTCCACCTCTTTCCCCCTCCCAGTAGGAGTCCTACTCCTACTAGGAGGACTCCTCCTGGCGCGCCTATAGGGGCCGGCCGGCCTCCCCCCCTTGCTCCTTTATATACGGGGGCAGGGGGGCACCCCTAGACACACAATTGATCCTCGTGATCGTTCCTTAGCGTGTGCGGTGCCCCCCTCCACCATATTCCACCTCGGTCATATCGTTGCAGCGCTTAGGCGAAGCCCTGCGTCGGTAGAACATCATCATCGTCACCACGCCGTTGTGCTGACGGAACTCATCCCCGAAGCTTTGCTGGATCGGAGCCCGGGGAGCATCATCGAGCTGTACATGTGCTAAGAACTCAGAGGTGCCGGAGTAACGGTGCTTGGATCGGTCGGATCGGGAAGACGTACGACTACTTCCTCTACGTTGCGTCAACGCTTCCGTTGCGGTCTACGAGGGTACTGTTGGGTTTCGTAGTAATTTCAAAAAAATTCCTACGCACACGCAAGATCATGTGATGCATAGCAACGAGGGGAGAGTGTGATCTACATACCTAGTAGATCGATAACGGAAGTGTTTGGTTGATGTAGTCGTACGTCTTCACGATCCAACCGATCAAGCACCGAAACTACGGCACCTCCGAGTTCGAGCACACGTTCATCTCGATGACGATCCCTGGACTCCGATCCAGCAAAGTGTCGGGGAAGAGTTCCGTCAGCACGACGGCGTGGTGACGATCTTGATGCACTACAGCAGCAGGGCTTCGCCTAAACTCCGCTACAGTATTATCGAGGACTATGGTGGCTGGGGGCGCCACACACGGCTAAGGAATAGATCATGTGGATCAACTTGTGTGTCTCTAGGGTGCCTCTGCCTCAGTATATAAAGGACCAAAGGGGGGAGGCTGGCCGGCCACATAGGGCGCGCCAGGAGAGTCCTACTCCCTCTGGGAGTAGGATTCCCCCCCCCCCCAATCCTAGTTGGAATAGGATTCGCGGAGGGGGAAAAGAGAGAGGGGGGCCGGCCACCTCTCCTTGTCCTAATAGGACTAGGGGAGGGAGGGAGGCGCGCAGCCCATCTTGGGCAGCCTCTTCTCTTTTCCACTAAGGCCCACAAAGGCCCATATAGCTCCCGGGGGGGTTTCGGTAACCTCCCGGTACTCCGGTAAAATCCCGATTTCACCCGGAACACTTACGATATCCAAACATAGGCTTCCAATATATCAATCTTTATGTCTCGACCATTTCGAGACTCCTCGTCATGTCTGTGATCACATCCGGGACTCCGAACAACCTTCGGTACATCAAAATGCATAAACTCATAATATAACTGTCATCGTAACCTTAAGCGTGCGGACCCTACGGGTTCGAGAACAATGTAGACATGACCGAGACATGTCTCCGGTCAATAACCAATAGCGGGACCTGGATGCCCATATTGGCTCCTACATATTCTACGAAGATCTTTATCGGTCAGACCGCATAACAACATACATTGTTCCCTTTGTCATCGGTATGTTACTTGCCCGAGATTCGATCGTCGGTATTCCAATACCTAGTTCAATCTAGATTACATAGTAATGATTCTAACACCCATAGTTCACATCGATATGTGATAAACACCCAAAGGGTTTACTAGAGTCAATAATCTAGTTCACATCGCTATGTGATTAACACCCAAAGAGTACTAAGGTGTGATCATGTTTTGCTTGTGAGATAATTTTAGTCAACGAGTCTGTCACATTCAGATCCGTAAGTATTTTGCGAATTTCTATTTCAACAATGCTCTGCATGGAGCTACTCTAGCTTATTGCTCCCACTTTCAATATGTATCTAGATCGAGACTTAGAGTCATCCAGATCTGTGTCAAAACTTGCATCGACGTAACTTTTTACGACGAACCTTTTTGTCACCTCCATAATTGAGAAATATTTCCTTATTCCACTAAGGATAATTTTGACCGCTGTCCAGTGATCTACTCTTAGATCACTATTGTACTCCCTTGCTTAACACAGTGTAGGGTATACAATAGATCTGGTACACAGCATGACATACTTTATAGAACCTATAGCTAAGGCATAGGGAATGACTTTCATTCTATTTCTATCTTCTGCCGTGGTCGGGCTTTGAGTCTTGCTCAATTTCACACCTTGCAACACAGGCAAGAACTCTTTCTTTGACTGTTCCATTTTGAACTACTTCAAAATCTTGTCAAGGTATGTACTCATTGAAAAACTTATCAAGCGTCTTGATCTATCTCTATAGATCTTGATGCTCAATATGTAAGTAGCTTTACCGAGGTCTTTCTTTGAAAAACTCCTTTCAAACACTCCTTTATGCTTTGCAGAATAATTCTACATTATTTCCGATCTTACAATATGTCATACACATATACTTATCAGAAATGATGTAGTGCTCCCACTCACTTTCTTGTAAATACAGGCTTTACCGCAAGTCTGTATAAAACTTATATGCTTTGATAAACTTATCAAAGCGTATATTCCAACTCCGAGATGCTTGCACCAGTCCATAGATGGATTGCTGGAGCTTGCATATTTTGTTAGCACCTTTAGGATTGACAAAACCTTCTGGTTGTATCATATACAACTCTTCTTTAATAAATCTATTAAGGAATGCAGTTTTGTTTATCCATTTGCCAGATTTCATAAAATGCGGCAATTGCTAACATGATTCGGACAGACTTAAGCATAGATACGAGTGAGAAACTCTCATCGTAGTCAACACCTTGAACTTTGTCGAAAACCTTTTGCGACAATTCTAGCTTTGTAGATAGTAACACTACTATCAGTGTCCGTCTTCCTCTTGAAGATCCATTTATTTTCTATGGCTTGCCGATCATCGGGCAAGTCAACCAAAGTCCATACTTTGTTCTCATACATGGATCCCATCTCAGATTTCATGGCTTCAAGCCACTTTGCGGAATCTGCGCTCACCATTGCTTCTTCATAGTTCGTAGGTTCATCATGATCTAGCATCATGACTTCCAGAACGGGATTACCGTACCACTCTGGCGCGGATCTTACTCTAGTTGATCTACGAGGTTCAGTAGTATCTTGTTCTAAAGTTTCATGATCATTATCATTGACTTCCTCACTAACTGGTGTAGGTGTCACAGAAACAGTTTTCTGTGATGTACTACTTTCCAATAAGGGAGTAGGTACAGTTACCTCGTCAAGTTCTACTTTCCTCCCACTCACTTCTTTCGAGAGAAACTCCTTCTCCAGAAAGTTTCCGAATTTAGCAACAAAAGTCTTGCCTTCGGATCTGTGATAGAAGGTGTATCCAATAGTTTCCTTTGGATATCCTATGAAGACACATTTCTCTGATTTGGGTTCGAGCTTATCAGGTTGAAGCTTTTTCATATAAGCATCGCAGCCCCAAACTTTCAGAAACGACAACTTTGGTTTCTTGCCAAACCATAGTTCATAAGGCGTCGTCTCAACGGATTTTGATGGTGCCCTATTTAACATGAATGCGGCCGTCTCTAGAGCGTATCCCCAAAACGATAGTGGTAGATCGGTAAGAGACATCATAGATTGCACTATATCCAATAAAGTACGGTTATGACGTTCGAACACACCATTATGCTGTGGTGTTCCATGTGGCATGACTTTGTGAAACTATTCCACATTGTTTTAATTGAAGACCAAACTCGTAACTCAAATATTTGTCTCCGCAATCAGATCGTAGAAACTTTATTTTCTTGTCACGATGATTTTCCACTTCACTCTGAAATTCTTTGAACTTTTCAAATGTTTCAGACTTATGTTTCATCAAGTAGATATACCCATATCTGCTCAAATCATCTGTGAAGTTCAGAAAATAACGATACTTGTCGTGAGACTTAACACTCATCGGACCGCATACATCAGTATGTATTATTTCCAATAAGTCAGTTGCTCGCTCCGGAGAACGGAGTCTTAGTCATCTTGCCCATGAGGCATGGTTCGCAAGCATCAAGTGATTCGTAATCAAGTGATTCCAAAATCCCATTAGCATGGAGTTTCTTCATGCGCTTTACACCAATATGACCTAAACGGCAGTGCTACAAATAAGTTGCACTATCATTATTAACTTTGCATCTTTTGGTTTCAATATTATGATTATGTGTATCACTACGATCGAGATCCAACGAACTATTTTCATTGGGTGTGTAACCATATAAGGTTTTATTCATGTAAACAGAACAACAATTTATTCTCTTACTTAAATGAATAACCTTATTACAATAAACATGATCAAATCATATTCATGCTTAACGAAAACACCAAATAACACTTATTCAGGTTCAACACTAATCCCGAAAGTATAGGGAGTGTGTGATGATGATCATATCAATCTTGGAACCACTTCCAACACACATCGTCACTTCACCCTTAACTAGTCTCTGTTTATTCTGCAACTCCCGTTTCGAGTTACTAATCTTAGCAACTGAACTAGTATCAAATACTGAGGGGTTGCTATAAACACTAGTAAAGTACACATCAATAACATGTATATCAAATATACTTATGTTCACTTTGCCATCCTTCTTATCTGCCAATCACTTGGGGTAGTTCCGCTTCCAGTGACCAGTCCCTTTGCAGTAGAAACACTTAGTCTCAGGCTTAGGACCAGACTTGGGCTTCTTCACTTGAGCAGCAACTTGCTTGCTGTTCTTCTTGAAGTTCCCCTTCTTCCCTCTGCCCTTTTCTTGAAACTAGTGGTCTTGTCTACCATCAACACTTGATGTTTTTCTCGATTTTTACCTTCGTCAAATTCCGCATTATGAAGAGCTTGGGAATCGTTTCCGTTATCCCTTGCATATCATAGTTCATCACAAAGTTCTGCTAACTTGGTGATGGTGACTAGAGAATTCTGTCAATCACTATCTTATCTGGAAGATTAACTCCCACTTGATTCAAGCGATTGTTGTACTCAGACAATCTGGGCACATGCTCACTAGTTGAGCGATTCTCCTCCATCTTTTAGTTATAGAACTTGTTGGAGACTTTCATATCTCTCAACTCGGGTATTTGCTTGAAATATTAACTTCAACTCCTGGAACATCTCATATGCTCCATGACGTTCAAAACGTCTTTGAAGTCCCGATTCTAAGCCATTAAGCATGGTGCACTAAACTATTAAGTAGTCATCATATTGAGCTAGCCAAACGTTCATAACGTCTGCATCTGCTCCTGCAATAGGTCCGTCACCTAGCGGTGCATCAAGGACATAATTCTTCTGTGCAGCAATGAGGATAAACCTCAGACCATGGATCCAATCCACATCTTTGCTACTAACATCTTTCAACACAATTTTCTCTAGGAACATATCAAAATAAACACAGGGAAGCAACAACGCGAGCTATTGATCTACAACATGATTTGCAAAATACTACCAGGACTAAGTTCATGATAAATTTAAGTTCAATTTAATCATATTACTTAAGAACTCCCACTTAGATAGACATCCCTCTAATCCTCTAAGTGATCACGTGATCCAAATCAACTAAACCATGTCCGATCATCACATGAGATGGAGTAGTTTCATTGGTGAACATCACTATGTTTATCATATCTACTATATGATTCACGCTCGACCTTTCGGTCTCCGTGTTCCGAGGCCATATCTGTATATGCTTGGCTCGTCAAGTATAACCTGAGTATTCCGCGTGTGCAACTGTTTTGCACCCGTTGTATTTGAACGTAGAACCTATCACACCCGATCATCACGTGGTGTCTCAGCACGAAGAACTTTCGCAACGGTGCATACTCAGGGAGAACACTTCTTGATAATTTAGTGAGAGATCATCTTATAATGCTACCGTCAATCAAAGCAAGATAAGATGCATAAAAGATAAACATCACATGCAATCAATATAAGTGATATGATATGGCCATCATCATCTTGTGCTTGTGATCTCCATCTCCGAAGCACCGTCGTGATCACCATCGTCACCGGCGTGACACCTTGATCTCCATCGTAGCATCGTTGTCATCTGCCAAGCTTGTGCTTCTACGACTAGCGCTACCGTTTAGTGATAAAGTAAAGCATTACATCGCGATTGCATTGCATACAATAAAGCGACAACCATATGGCTCCTGCCGGTTGCCGATAACTCAGTTACAAAACATGATCATCTCATACAATAAAATTCAGCATCATGTCTTGACCATATCACATCACAACATGCCCTGCAAAAAAAGTTAGACGTCCTCTACTTTGTTGTTGCAAGTTTTACGTGGCTGCTACGGGCTTAAGTAAGAACCAATCTCACCTACGCATCAAAACCACAATGATAGTTTGTCAATTTGACTCCGTTTTAACCTTCGCAAGGACCGGGCGTAGCCACACTTGGTTCAACTAAAGTTGGAGAAACTGTCACCCACAAGCCACCTCTGTGCAAAGCACGTCGGGAGAACCGGTCTCGCGTAAGCGTACGCGTAATGTCGGTCTGGGCCGCTTCATCCAACAATACCGCCGAACCAAAGTATGACACGCTGGTAGGCAGTATGACTTATATCGCCCCCAACTCACTTGTGTTCTACTCGTGCATATAACATCAACATATAAAACCTAGGCTCGGATGCCACTGTTGGGTTTCGTAGTAATTTCAAAACGCACACGCAAGATCATGTGATGCATAGCAACGAGGGGAGAGTGTGATCTACATACCTAGTAGATCGACAACGGAAGCGTTTGGTTGATGTAGTCGTACGTCTTCACGATCCAACCGATCAAGCACCGAAACTACGGCACCTCCGAGTTCGAGCACACGTTCAGCTCGATGACGATCCCCGGACTCCGATCCAGCAAAGTGTCGGGGAAGAGTTCCGTCAGCATGATGGTGTGGTGACGATCTTGATGCACTATAGCAGCAGGGCTTCGCCTAAACTCCGCTACAGTATTATCGAGGACTATGGTGGCTGGGGGCGCCGCACACGGCTAAGGAATAGATCACGTGGATCAACTTGTGTGTCTCTAGGGTGCCTCTGCCTCAGTATATAAAGGACCAAAGGGGGGAGGCTGGCCGGCCACATAGGGCGCGCCATGAGAGTCCTACTCCCTCTGGGAGTAGGATTCCCCCCCCCCAATCCTAGTTGGAATAGGATTCGCGGAGGGGGAAAAGAGAGAGGGGGGGCGGCCACCTCTCCTTGTCCTAATAGGACTAGGGGAGGGAGGGAGGCGCGCAGCCCATCTTGGGCAGCCCCTTCTCTTTTCCACTAAGGCCCACTAAGGCCCATATAGCTCCCGGGGGGTTCCGGTAACCTCCCGGTACTCCGGTAAAATCCCGATTTCACCCGGAACACTTCCGATATCCAAACATAGGCTTCCAATATATCAATCTTTATGTCTCGACCATTTCGAGACTCCTTGTCATGTCCATGATCACATCCGGGACTCCGAACAACCTTCGGTACATCAAAATGCATAAACTCATAATATAACTGTCATCGTAACCTTAAGCGTGCGGACCCTACGGGTTCGAGAACAATGTAGACATGACCGAGACACGTCTCCGGTCAATAACCAATAGCGGGACCTGGATGCCCATATTGGCTCCTACATATTCTATGAAGATCTTTATCGGTCAGACCGCATAACAACATACGTTGTTCCCTTTGTCATCGGTATGTTACTTGCCCGAGATTCGATCGTCGGTAATCCAATACCTAGTTCAATCTCGTTACCGGCAAGTCTCTTTACTCGTTCTGTAATACATCATCCCGCAACTAACTCATTTAGTTGCAATACTTGCAAGGCTTAAGTGATGTGCATTACTGAGAGGGCCCAGAGATACCTCTCCAACAATCGGAGTGACAAAACCTAATCTCGAAATACGCCAACCCAACATGTACCTTTGGAGACACCTGTAGTACTCCTTTATAATCACCCAGTTACGTTGTGACGTTTGGTAGTACCCAAAGTGTTCCTCCGGTAAACGGGAGTTGCATAATCTCATAGTTATAGGAACATGTATAAGTCATGAAGAAAGCAATAGCAACATACTAAATGATCGGGTGCTAAGCTAATGGAATGGGTCATGTCAATCAGATCATTCTCTCAATGATGTGACCCCGTTAATCAAATAACAACTCATTGTTCATGGTTAGGAAACATAACCATCTTTGATTAACGAGCTAGTCAAGTAGAGGCATACTAGTGACACTTTGTTTGTCTATGTATTCACACATGTATTATGTTTCCGGTTAATACAATTCTAGCATAAATAATAAACATTTATCATGATTATAAGGAAATAAATAATAACTTTATTATTGCCTCTAGGGCATATTTCCTTCAGGTACGTAGACAACACTCTCCCCTCTCGTTGCATGCATCACCATGATCTTGCGTGTGCGTAGGAATTTTTTTTGAAATTACTACGTTCCCCAACAAATGGGTCATGTCAATCACATCATTCTCCTAATGATGTGATCCCGTTAATCAAATGGCAACACATGTCTATGGTTAGGAAACATAACCATCTTCGATTAACGAGCTAGTCAAGTAGAGGCATACTAGTGACACTTTGTTTGTCTATGTATTCACACATGTATTATGTTTCCGGTTAATACAATTCTAGCATGAATAATAAACATTTATCATGAAATAAGGAAATAAATAATAACTCTATTATTGCCTCTAGGGCATATTTCCTTCAGTCTCCCACTTGCACTAGAGTCAATAATCTAGATCACATCGCCATGTGATTTAACATCAATAGTTCACATCACCATGTGATTAACACCCATAGTTCACATCGTCATGTGACCAACACTCAAAGGGTTTGCTAGAGTCAGTAATCTAGTTCACATCTATATGTGATTAACACCCAAGGAGTACTAAGGTGTGATCATGTTTTGCTTGTGAGAGAAGCTTAGTCAACGAGTCTGCCAAAATTCAGATCCGTATGTATTTTGCAAATTTCTATGTCTACAATGCTCTGCACGGAGCTCCTTTAGCTAATTGCTCCCACTTTCAATATGTATCCAGATGAAGACTTAGAGTCATCCGGATCAGTGCCAAAAACTTGTATCGACGTAATCCTTTTACGATGAACCTTTTGTCACCTCCATAATCGAGAAACATATCCTTATTCCACTAAGGATAATTTTGACCAATGTCCAGTGATCTACTCCTAGATCACTATTGTACTCCCTTGCCAAAATCAGTGTAGGGTATACGATAGATCTGGTATATAGCATGGCATACTTTATAGAACCTATGGCCGAGGCATAGGGAATGACTTTCATTCTCTTTCTATCTTCTGCCGTTGTCGGGCTTTGAGTCTTACTCAATTTCACACCTTGTAACACAGGGAAGAACTCTTCTTTTGACTGTTCCATTTTGAACTACTTCAAAATCTTGTCAAGGTATGTACTCATTGGAAAAACTTATCAAGCGTCTTGATCTATCTCTATAGATCTTGATGCTCAATATCTAAGCAGCTTCACCAAGGTCTTTCTTTTAAAAACTCCTTTCAAACACTTCTTTATGCTTTACAGAATAATTCTACATTATTTCCGATCAATAATATGTCACTCACATATACTTATCAGAAATGATGTAGTGCTCCCACTCACTTTCTTGTAAATACAGGCTTCACCGCAAGTCTGTATAAAACTATATGCTTTGATCAACTCATCAAAGCGTATATTCCAACTCCGAGATGCTTGTACTAGTCCATAGATGGATTGCTGGAGCTTGCACATTTTTGTTAACACCTTTAGGATTGACAAAACCTTCTGATTGCATCATATACAACTCTTCTTTAAGAAATCCATTAAGGATTGCAGTTTTGTTATCCATTTGCCAGATTTCATAAAATGCGGCAATTGCTAACATGATTCGGACTGACTTTAAGCATCGATACGAGTGAGAAAATCTCATCGTAGTCAACACCTTGAACTTTTTCAAAAACCTTTTTTTGATAAGTCTAGCTTTGTAGATAGTAACACTACTATCAGTGTCCGTCTTCCTCTTGAAGATCCATTTAATCTCAATGGCTTGCCGATCATCGGGCAAGTCAACCAAAGTCCATACTTTGTTCTCATACATGGATCCCATCTTAGATTTCATGGCCTCAAGCCATTTTGCGGAATTTGGGCTCATCATCGCTTCCTCATAGTTCGTAGGTTCGTCATGGTCAAGTAACATGACCTCTAGAATAGGATTACCGTACCACTCTGGTGCGGATCTCACTCTGCTTTACCTACGAGGTTCGGTAGTAACTTGATTTGAAGTTACATGATCATTATCATTAGCTTCCTCACTAATTGGTGTAGTAGTCACAGGAACAGATTTCTGTGATGAACTACTCTCCAATAAGGGAGAAGGTACAATTACCTTATCAAGTTCTACTTTCCTCCCACTCACTTCTTTCAAGAGAAACTCCTTCTCTAGAAAGGATCCATTCTTAGCAACGAATGTCTTGCCTTCGGATCTGTGATAGAAGGTGTACCCAACAGTCTCCTTTGGGTATCCTATGAAGACATATTTCTCCAATTTGGGTTTGAGCTTATCAGGATGAAACTTTTTCATATAAGCATCACAATCCCAAACTTTAAGAAACGACAACTTTGGTTTCTTGCCAAACCACAGTTCAGATTGTGTTGTCTCAACGGACTTAGATGGTGCCCCTTTTTAACGTGCATGCGGCTGTCTCTAATGCATGATCCCAAAACGATATTGGTAAATCGGTAAGAAACATCATAGATTGTACTATATCCAATAAAGTACGGTTATGACGTTCGGACACACCATTATGCTGTGGTGTTCCAGGTGGCATGAGTTTGTGAAACTATTCCACATTGTTTTAATTGAAGACCAAACTCATAACTCAAATATTCGTCTCTGTGATCAGATCGTAGAAACTTTATTTTCTTGTCACGATGATTTTCCACTTCACTTTGAACTTTTCAAACTTATGTTTCATCAAGTAGATATACTCATATCTGCTTAAATTATCTGTGAAGGTCAGAAAATAATGATACTTGTCGCGAGCTTTAATATTCATCGGACCACATACATCAGTATGTATGATTTCCAACAAATCTGTTACTCGCTCCATTGTTCCGGAGAACGGAGTCTTTAGTCATCTTGCCCATAAGGCATGGTTCACAAGCACCAAGTGATTCATAATCAAGTGATTCCAAAATCCCATCAGCATGGAGTTTCTTCATGTGCTTTACACCAATATTACCTAAACGGCAGTGCCACAAATAAGTTGCACTATCATTATTAACTTTGCATATTTTGGCTTCAATATTATGAATATGTGTATCACTACGATCGAGATCCAATGAACCATTTTCATTGGGTGTGTAACCATATAAGGTTTCATTCATGTAAACAGAACAACAATTGTTCTCCAACTTAAATGAATAACCATATTGCAATAAACATGATCATATCATATTTATGCTCAACGCAAACACCAAATAACACTTATTTAGGTTCAACACTAATCCCGAAAGTATAGGGAGTGTGCGATGATGATCATATCAATCTTGGAACTACTTCCAACACACATCATCATCTCACCCTTAACTAGTCTTTGTTCATTCTGCAACTCCCGATTCAAGTTACTAATCATAGTAACTGAACTAGTATCAAATACTGAGGGGTTGCTATAAACACTAGTAAAGTACACATCAATAACATGTATATCAAATATTCTTATGTTCACTTTGCCATCCTTCTTATCCGCCAAATACTTGGGGCAGTTCCACTTCCAGTGACCAATCCCTTTGCAGTAGAAGCACTTAGTCTCAGGCTTAGGATCAGACTTGGGCTTCTTCACTTGAGTAGCAACTTGCTTGCCGTTCTTCTTGAAGTACCACTTCTTGCCTTTGCCCTTTTCTTGAAACTAGTGGTCTTGTCAACCATCAACACTTGATGCTCTTTCTTGATTTCTACCTTCATCGATTTTATCATCATGAAAAGCTTGGGAGTCGTTTTCGTCATCCCTTGCATACTATAGTTCATCACGAAGTTCTACTAACTTGGTGATGGTGACTAGAGAATTCTGTCAATCACTATCTTATCTGGAAGATTAACTCCCACTTGATTCAAGCGATTGTAGTACCCAGACAATCTGAGCACATGCTCACTAGTTGAGCGATTCTCCTCCATCTTTTAGCTATAGAACTTGTTGGAGACTTCATATCTCTCAACTCGGGTATTTGCTTGAAATATTAACTTCAACTCCTGGAACATCTCATATGGTCCATGATGTTCAAAACATATTTGAAGTCCCGATTCTAAGCCGTTAAGCATGGTGCACTAAACTATCAAGTAGTCATCATATTTAGCTAGCCAAACATTCATAACGTCTGCATCTGCTCCTGCAATAGATCTATCACCTAGCGGTGCATCAAGGACATAATTCTTCTGTGCAGCAATGAGGATAAACCTCAGGTCACGGATCCAATCCGCATCATTGCTACTAACATCTTTCAACACAATTTTCTCTAGGAACATATCAAAATAAACATATGAAAGCAACAACGCGAGCTATTGATTTACAACATAAATATGCTAATACTACCAGGATTAAGTTCATGATAAATTTAAGTTCAATTAATCATATTACTAAAGAACTCCCACTTAGATAGACATCCCTCTAATCATCTAAGTGATCACGTGATCCAAATCAACTAAACCATAACCGATCATCATGTGAAATGGAGTAGCTTTCAATGGTGAACATCATTATGTTGATCATATCTACTATATGATTCATGCTCGACCTTTCGGTCTCAGTGTTCCGAGGCCATATCTGCATATGCTAGGCTCATCAAGTTTAACCTGAGTATTCTGCGTGTGCAAAACTGTCTTGCACCCGTTGTAGATGGACGTAGAGCTTATCACACCCGATCATCACGTGGTGTCTGGGCACGACGAACTTTGGCAACGGTGCATACTCAGGGAGAACACTTATACCTTGAAATTTTAGTAAGGGATCATCTTATAAAGCTACCGTCGAACTAAGCAAAATAAGATGCATAAAAGATAAACATCATATGCAATCATAATATGTGAAATGATATGGCCATGATCATCTTGCGCCTTTGATCTCCATCTCCAAAGTACTGTCATGATCTCCATCATCACCGGCATGACACCATGATCTCCATCATCTTGATCTATATCAATGTGTCGTCACATGGTCGTCTCGCCAACTATTGCTCTTGCAACTATTGCTATCTCATAGCGATAAAGTAAAGCAATTATTTGGCGCTTGCATCTTATGCAATAAAGAGACAACCATAAGGATTCTGCCAGTTGTCGATAACTTCAACAAAACATGATCATCTCATACAACAACTTATATCTCATCACGTCTTGACCATATCACATCACAACATTCCCTGCAAAAACAAGTTAGACGTCCTCTACTTTGTTGTTGCAAGTTTTACGTGGCTGCTACGGGCTTAGCAAGAACCGTTCTTACCTACGCATAAAAAACACAACGATAGTTTGTCAAGTTGGTGCTGTTTTAACCTTCGCAAGGACCGGGCGTAGCCACACTCGGTTCAACTAAAGTTGGAGAAACTGACACCCGCCAGCCACCTGTGTGCAAAGCACGTCGGTAGAACCAGTCTCGCGTAAGCGTACGCGTAATGTCGGTCCGGGCCGCTTCATCCAACAAGACCGCCGAACCAAAGTATGACATGCTGGAAAGCAGTATGACTTATATCGCCCACAACTCACTTGTGTTCTACTCGTGCAAATAACATCAACGCACACGCAAGATCATGTTGGGGAACGTAGTAATTTCAAAAATTTCCCTACGCACACGCAAGATCATGGTGATGCATAGCAACGAGAGGGGAGAGTGTTGTCTACGTACCCTTGTAGACCGACATCGGAAGCGTTATGACAACGCGGTTGATGTAGTCGTACGTCTTCATGGCCCGACCGATCAAGCACCGAAACTACAGAACCTCCGAGTTCTAGCACACGTTCAGCTCGATGACGATCCCCGGACTCCGATCCAGCAAAGTGTCGGGGAAGAGTTCCGTCAGCACGACGGCGTGGTGACGATCTTGATGTTCTACCATCGCAGGGCTTCGCCTAAGCACCGCTACAATATTATCGAGGAGTATGGTGGAGGGGGGCACCGCACACGGCTAAGAGAACGATTACGAAGATCAACCTGTGTGTCTTTGGGTGCCCCCCTGCCCCCGTATATAAAGGAGCAAGGGGGGAGGAGGCCGGCCCTAGGAGGGGCGCGCCAGGGGAGTAGGATTCCTACTCCTAGTTGGAGTAGGTTTCCTCCTTTCCTAGTCCAACTAGGAGAAGGGGGGAAAGGGGGGAAGAGGGGAAGGAAGGGAGAGAGGGGCCGCGCCCCAAACCCCTTGTCCAATTCGGACTGGGCTTGGGAGGGGCGCGTGCCACCTCCTGGTCCTTCCCACTAAGGCCCATTAAGGCCCGTTGCTTCTTCCTCGTATTCCCGTAACTCCCCGGTACCTCCGAAAATACCCGAATCACTCGGAACCTTTCCGATGTCCGAATATAGTCGTCCAATATATCGATCTTTACTTCTCGACCATTTCGAGACTCCTCGTCATGTCCCCGATCTCATCCGGGACTCCGAACTCCTTCGATACATCAAAACATATAAACTCATAATGAAAATGTCATCGAAACCTTAAGCGTGCGGACCCTACGGGTTCGAGAACAATGTAGACATGACCGGGACACGTCTCCGGTCAATAACCAATAGCGGAACCTGGATGCTCATATTGGCTCCCACATATTCTACGAAGATCTTTATCGGCCAAACCGCATAACAACATACGTTGTTCCCTTTGTCATCGGTATGTTACTTGCCCGAGATTCGATCGTCGGTATCTCAATACCTAGTTCAATCTCGTTACCGGCAAGTCTCTTTACTCGTTTCGTAATACATCATCTCGCAACTAACTCATTAGTTGCAATGCTTGCAAGGCTTATGTGATGTGCATTACCGAGAGGGCCCAGAGATACCTCTCCGACAATCGGAGTGACAAATCCTAATCTCGAAATACGCCAACCCAACATGTACCTTTGGAGACACCTGTAGAGCTCCTTTATAATCACCCAGTTACGTTGTGACGTTTGGTAGCACACAAAGTGTTCCTCCGACAAACGGGAGTTGTATAATCTCATAGTCATAGGAACATGTATAAGTCATGAAGAAAGCAATAGCAACATACTAAACGATCGGGTGCTAAGCTAATGGAATGGGTCATGTCAATCACATCATTCTCCTAATGATGTGATCCCGTTAATCAAATGACAACACATGTCTATGGTTAGGAAACATAACCATCTTCGATTAACGAGCTAGTCAAGTAGAGGCATACTAGTGACACTTTGTTTGTCTATGTATTCACACATTTATTATGTTTCCGGTTAATACAATTCTAGCATGAATAATAAACATTTATCATGAAATAAGGAAATAAATAATAACTTTATTATTGCCTCTAGGGCATATTTCCTTCAATGGAACACTTCTATGATAGCACAGGTATGACTATGTTGATTCTGTCATAAATTTGTCATGGATGTACATGCATGAAAGAAAACGTGACCTACTGTGACAAACACGTATCATCATGGAAGTTTATTTTTTTGTAGTGGATGGTGATACAAGTGCAACATGGATGGTAGATATAGGTATTTGTAATCTGAAAATATAAAAACAGCAAGGTAGCAAGCGATAAAAGTGAGCGCAAACGGTATTGCAATGCTAGGAAACAAGGCCTAGGGTTCATACTTTCACTAGTGCAAGTTCTCTTAACAATAATAACATAATTGGATCATATAACTATCCCTCAACATGCAACAAAGAGTCACCCCAAAGTCACTAATAGCGGAGAACAAACGAAGAGATTATTGTAGGGTATGAAACCACCTCAAAGTTATTCTTTCGGATCGATCTATCATAGAGTTCGTACTAGAATAACACCTTAAGACACATATCAACTAAAACCCTAATGTCACCTAGATACTCCAATGTCACCTCAAGTATCCGTGGGTATGATTATACGATATGCATCACACAATCTCATATTCATCTATTCAACCAACACAAAGAACTTCAAAGAGTGCCCCAAAGTTTCTACCGGAGAATCAAGACGAAAACGTGTGCCAACCCCTATGCATAAGTTCACAATGTTATGGAACCCGCAAGTTGATCACCAAAACATACATCAAGTAGATCACGTGAGTATCCCGTTGTCACCACAGATAAGCACATGCAAGACATACATCAAGTGTTCTCAAATCCTTAAAGACTCAATCCGATAAGATAACTTCAAAGGGAAAACTCAATCCATTACAAGAGAGTAGAGGGGGAGAAACATCATAAGATCTGACTATAATAGCAAAGCTCGCGATACATCAAGATCGTATCACCTCAAGAACACGAGAGAGAGAGAGAGAGAGATCAAACACATAGCTACTAGTACATACCCTCAGCCCCGAGGGTGAACTACTCCCTCCTCGTCATGGAGAGCGCCAGGGTGATGAAGATGGCCACCGGTGAGGGATCCCCCCTCCGGTAGGGTGCCGGAACAGGGCCCCGATTGGTTTTTGGTGGCTATAGAGGCTGGCGGCAGCGAAACTCCCGATCTATTATGTTCCTCGATGTTTTTAGGGTATATGGACATATATAGGTGAAAGAAGTCGGTCAGGGGAGCCACGAGGGGCCCACGAGGGTGGGGGCGCGCCCAGGGGGCAGACGCGCCTCCCTGCCTCGTGGCCACCTCGAAGCTTCCCCGACATCTACTCCAAGTCTCCTCGATTGCTTCCGTTCCAAAAATAACTCTCCCGAAGGTTTCATTCCATTTGGACTCCGTTTGATATTCCTTTTCTTCGAAACACTAAAATAGGCAAGAAAACAACAATTTGGGTTGGGCCTCCGGTTAATAGGTTAGTCCCAAAAATAATATAAAAGTGTTTAGTAAAGCCCATAAACATCCAAAACAGATAATATAATAGCATGAATACTTCATAAATTATAGATACGTTGGAGAGGTATCATACCTTCTCCCATTATCCAATATCAGATTCAGGGGTAGAAAGAGCTCATATCTAAGGGAAGAAAATCTTTGGAATTCATTGCATATCTTTAATCTTTGGTGACATGTCTATATCCAAATAGAGTACTTAGTACTCACTCTCTACATGTTATCCCAGTCTTGGTACTCTTGTGGTTTCCTGAAATTGCTTTAATTAGAGTGTTCTTGTGTTAATTATCTAACCCTGTTTTCTCAAGTTCACCTCTTCCAAAGCCAGCTCAAGACCACAAGGTAAGTATATGCATCACACTCACGTACATGATGATCTCTTGCTGATGTACATATTGTTTGCAAGAAGGACTCATGAACATGAAGGTACACTTAATTATCTACATCATTTACTCTGATGCATATAGCCAAGACACGTGTAGCTCATTGCTTGCTATGACATGTTTATGCATTTCACATGCTTTCACATTCTATCTTTACATGATTGCATACATGTAGGGGGAGCCAATGCATGTTACATATCTTTCCAAAGCTTTACTTGTTACTCTTCTTATCTTTATCTAAAGCTTTGATGTATGTTGTCATCAATTACCAAAAAGGGGGAGATTGAAAGCACAAGTGCTCCCTAGGTGATTTTGGTAATTAATGCCAACATATCTCTTGTTGGACTAATATTTTCATCTAGTATATTTCAGAAAGTTCAACAAAGGCGTGGCATGGACAAGAGGATGTGGAACCCTTTCAAGATGCTAAGGACGAAGATTGGAAAAAGCTCAAGACTCTACATTTCTATTTTAGTGATCCAAGATCACATTGAGTCCATAGGAAAAGCCAATACTATTAAAAGGGGATGAGGTGTTGCTTAATGATCTACTTGCTCAAAGTGCTTAGTGATATGCTCCAAAGCCCTCAACCACTTTCTCAATTCCAAATATTTCCTAAACCTAAAGTCAAACTCGGCCCCACCGATTTGATCTATCCGGCGCCACCGAGTTCCTTTGACATAGCCAGTGCCAGAAACCCTAATCAATATGGTCTCACCGATAGGTATATCGGTCCCACCGAGATGGCAATGCAAACTCTCGGTTTCCCTTCATAACATTTCGGTCCCACCGAAATGAGCGATCGGTCTCACCAAGTTCGCCTTCCAAACTCTCTGTTGCATGTTGCAATTATTTCGGTCTCACTGGAATGTGCAATCGGTCACACCGAGTTTGCCTGACCAACTCTCTGTTTTCTCATTGCTGAAATCGGTCCCATCGACTTCACACAATCGGTCACACCGAGATGAGGTTTTGCCCTAACCCTAGCACATCAGTCGCACCGAGTTGATCATGTCGGTCCCACTGAGAATCCTAACGTTGACATTTTGAACTTAATCGCTCTCACCGAGTTCGCCTATTTGGTCTGACCGAGTTTGGTCAAATGTGTGTAACGGTTAGATTTTGTGTGGAGGCTATATATACCCATCCACCCCTTTCTCTATTCAAGAGAGAGCCATCAGAATGTGCCTACACTTCCACTAGTCATTTTCTGAGAGAGAACCACCTACTCATGTGTTGAGACCAAGACATTCCAATCCAACCACAAGAATCTTGATCTCTAGCCTTCCCCAAGTTGCTTTCCACTCAAATCATCTTTCCACTATAGCCAAATCAGTGAGAGAGAGTTGAGTGTTGGGGAGACTATCATTTGAAGCACAAGAGCAAGGAGTTCATCATCAACACACCATCTATTACCTTTGGGAGAGTGGTGTCTCCTAGATTGGTTAGGTGTCACTTGGGAGCCTCCGACAAGATTGTGGAGTTGAACCAAGGAGTTTGTAAGGGCAAGGAGATCGCCTACTTCGTGAAGATCTACCCAAGTGAGGCAAGTCTTCCGTGGGTGATGGCCATGGTGGGATAGACAAGGTTGCTTCTTCGTGGACCCTTTGTGAGTGGAGCCCTCCGTGGACTCGCGCAACCTTACCCTTCATGGGTTGAAGTCTCCACCAACGTGGACGTACAATAGCCCCACCTATCGGAACCACGCCAAAAAATCTCCGTGTCTCCAATTGCGTTTGCACACTCCAATCCCAGCCCTTTACTTTCTTGCTATTTGCATGCTTTACTTTTCGCTGCTCATATACTCTTGCCATGCTTGCTTGAAATGTATTATGAATGCTTAAACTTGTGCTAAAACTCCACCTCAACTTGAAGAATTTAAAATTTGCTACTTTTTCTTGTTGAGGGTCTAATCAACCCCCCCCCCCTCTAAACACCTCTTCTCGATCCTTTCACCAAGCCTGTTGTCCTGAAGCTGGTAAATCGACTCTGTTTCCTTGGTTGAAGACACATCACCTGAATAGACGGTCGTCTCTCCACCAGATGCAAAATCTTCCTCAAGACCCGCCCCATGCACAAAACCGACAAAGCATGCTTCCGTCCAGGTTGAGCCTGGACGGGTTGCGCGTGCCGAGCCGGCTCGACGATAATGGTGCAGATGTCCGGCTCGGGCTCTAATCCGCCAATTTTGCCGATGAAGACGTGAATTCCGCCGAAGGGGACCTGGTACCCGTACTCGATTGAGTTCGCCTCGGGGCCCTAGCCAGCATCATCGATGTAAAGCTTGCCGCGGTGACTCTTAGTCATCCTGCCAACGGCGTATCCCTCGATCCCTGGGAAAGAGCCATTCAAGAACTCGAAACCACCGTGCGCTGGCCCCATGGTGGGCGCCAACTGTCGCGGTTTTGTCACGGTAGATGCCCTGGTGAAAGGACTTAGGTGTGGAGCCATCACTTGATGATTAGCTTGAAGGGGTTGGACGGGACGAAGGACACAAGGTTTACCCAGGTTCGGCCCCTCACAGAGGAGGTAAAATCCTACTCCTGCTTTCGTTGATACTACTTGAGTATCGATTACAAGGGAGCGGACACGCATGGCCTAGCTATCAATCAGTTGTTTCTTAGGTCTCGCCTTTATATACACAGATCGATGCCCTGGGCTTACAAGAGTCCAAGCTGGATCACAAAACATGACCACTTGGTTTCTAAGTCGCCCTGCCTTGCCAGGCAAGTCGCCATCATGGCAGCTCACACCTTCCGGGTCATGATTCCACCGTTAGGTCTTGGGCCTTCAGCAGTCCCACCTTGTAGGCCGCCACCGGTCTTCATGTTTCATCTTCTTGGACCTACTTGGGCTTTTTCTTGCCGAGTCGCCAACGGTGTGACCCAGCCCCTTCTGGGCGGGTCACATCGCGGTTGTATCCCCAATATACCTGGCCATGGGCCGGGCCGGGCCGGGCCTAAAAAGCCCATGGCAGAAAACTAAGGCCGAGGCCCTACCATCGGGCCTACTTTTCAAGCCCAAGCCCGGCCCATCTGGCAAAAAGCCCTGAAAAGCCCTTAGGGCTTAGGGCCGTGGGTCAGGTCTCTTCCTTAAAATGCCAATATGCCAAGTTGAAGCCCGTCCAGGCCCTGCTGTTGGGCTCACAACTCAGGCCCAAGCCCGGCCCACGGGCAAGCCCATCGGGCCTAGGCCCTGGATTTTAGAGCCGGGCCTGGGTGGGCCGACAGGGGCGGGCCGGAGATGGCCAGGACTAATCCCCAACAACCAGGGAGCTTGCAATGGCATCGAGATCGGCCACCGCCATGGACTCTGTGTCACGGTAGGAGAGCTCCAACATTGCCTCCTATAACTTGCGGTGTTGTCTTCGTCTTCACCTCCGTTGGCACGAAATCCACTGCCGATGGCAGCGACTACAGGCTCCTTCACACACCTCCGACGATGCTAAATGCACCATCATGATGGTGATCAAGCATGGAAGACATTATTCCTATTCGGGGACATCGCCAGTGCCATGCAGCACTAACCAAGATGTTGAATCTAAAAAGAACGAGTGTGGAGTCCTTCTTGCCGGCAGAGGAGATCCTTTCCACCTCCATGGGTCGAAGGCCATCGGAGGTGGGGCGGAACGGTGACGGAGCTGATGGTGGGAGTCTTTCCGTACATATCTAAATACTTCCTGTTGGTGCCATTTTAGAAGAAGAAAGCTTTATTTTATCTGTAGAAGAAGGAAAGTTGAACAGGCGTGGTGGTGTTGTTTATTAAAAAAACTGTATGATTTTTCTAATCTATATTACATTTTTTAAAATTTTCTTTTACATATATGTCGGCTCGGTCTCTCACAAGTGCTCATAGGGGTAGAGTGTGAGTGGGTGGGTTCATAAAGGTGAGTGTATGTGAGCGACTTTGATTGGTACAATTTGAGAACAAGAAACATTGAGTTGAGGCGTGGCAGTGTTGTTTACAAAAAGAATTGTATAAAAAGATTTTATCTATGTTATATTTTTTTAAGAACATGGGCAATTTATTTTACATTGAGTTGAGGTGACGCGCTCTACATGAGGATATAGTTCAGAAAACTTTGTTTGATGTAGAGCATCTTTATGTACCAAAGTAAAAATTTGAAGTTACACAACCATTTTTAGTTGATATAAGCATGACAATTTCATTTGAAATAAACCTATGGTGTAAAATATTTTAAAGGAAGTTTTTCCGTTCAAACATGTTTTTGAAATTTAAAATTAAAATACTGATGGGGCTGATGTAACCATGAATGTTTTAATCAATTAATAAAGCTTAGAGGGTTGTCTAAAAAGAATCTATTGGTGACATTATTTGCATATCTAAATTTGGTACCATTTTAGAAGAAGAAAAGTTGAACTGAGGAGGGCAGTGTTGTTAATCAAACAAATTCATATGAATTCTTTTATATGCATTAAAAAATTAATAGTAATGGACAGTGTCTTTTACATACATGAACAATTACATGAGAATACAGTTCAAAAAAATCGTTGTTTGATGCAGAGCATTTTTATGTACCAAAATAAAAATTTGAATTTATTCAACCATTTCTAGTTGACAAGCACGGCCTTTTTTATTTGAAATAAATTTATAGTGTAGAATTTTTTCCCACCCATACAAATCTCAAGTGTTGGTATAAACAAATAAAAACAAATTATAAAAAAAATTACACAAAGTGAGAATTTGCAACGGGCCGCGGTTCCCCCCCAATAAAACAGAGTCGCCCCCTCCCCTCCGCCTTCTTCCCCCAAAACAGAGTCCCGCAAGCTCCTCCCCGCCGGCTTCCTCCTCCCCAAGCTCGCACCACCCAACCCAACCACCGAAGCAACAGTCTCGCGGCCGTCCACCACCACCGCATCACCGCCCCTCTCTCCGTGCTTTCTCCTTCCGCTCCACCTCGCCGTGCGGGCGAAGACAAAAGACGACCAAGAAACCAAGAAAAGCTTCTTGGGGACAGCCCTCCAATGGAGCAGGGCGCCGGGAAGAAGCTCGGCAAGACGAAGGCGTCCAAGTGCGAGGTGTCCGCACCTCCTCGGAGCGAGGTTTCCGCTCTGGAGCTCCCTGGCGCGCCGACTGGGTCCGGGGTGGCCGCGCTGCAGCTCCCGGGCGCGCCACCACCACCGACCCAGCCCGAGGTCGACACGACTCGGCGGCTCCATGGAGACGTTCCGCCATCTCAGGCGACCGCGTTGCAGCTCGCAGGCGCGCCAGCCCAGCCGCCTCAGGCGGAGGTGTCTCCTCGCCGGCTTGCGATCGTCCCCGCCCCCGCTCACGTGCCGCCTCAGGCCGACGCGTCCTGGCTCAGGAGCTTGCTGGAGGCCCTCCGACTCCGGTTTCCGGGGCCGGTTGTGGCGAGGATCTTCGAGGCCTTCCAGGGCGCGTGGGCGTCCGTGCACGGGTGGTGGAGCGGGCCGCCGCTCGCTGTCGCTGCGCCGGAGTTGAAGAAGAAGAAGAAGAAGAAGAAGAAGAGCAAGAAGAACAAGAAGCCTGTCCTCCCCGCTGTACGGCGTCATAAGGCATTCTTGTTCACGAAGACGAAGAACGATGATCTGCAGACGAAGAAGGATGATCTGCACACGAAGAAGGATGATCGGCAGACGAAGAAGGATGTGCCAGTGGTATGAATTATTCCTCTCATTCCCCAAATCTCTTTAGCCATGGCCTTTGTTGGTATTCTGAAGTACCCAAATTGTTCAGATTTTAGAGAATTATCTCCTTCTCTACAACTTTGCCTTTGACTTCTGAAAATTGAAATCGAACATAAAATTCAGTGATAGCATCCAGAGTCACAAACCAGAAAATGGACTTTGCTGGAATTCGTTGATAGTTGCATGAGAACTGAATTTATGTTAATTAGTTAAAATTTATAGCATTATGCAAAGAATCTTTGCTGGAACTGCAGCAGCTCTCTTTTGATGAAGGGCAGCAAAAACTTTGCACTCAGTTAAAATTCAGTGATAGGAAAACATAGTTATCCACAAAGTGTTCTTCTGTTAATTTTGCAAACGAAGATACCAGAGGATTGTGCCTTAGTTTGCTTGTATCCATTGGATTAACTTATGTTCAGAACCCTACATTTGTCATCAGAAAATTGAAAAAAAAAATACAATCCATGTAGTCAAAGTTTCATCCTTGAGTCTGATATATCCAAAGAAATGAGAGAACTGAACTAATTTCTTTCCCTTGTAATCTATTAATCAGTGATAGTTCATGTGAGTCATTTAACAAAATTCAGATTGAATTATGCTCTCTTCTGATGAAAGGCAGCAGGAACTGCCTCGGTTGTAATGACCAGGAATTATTTTGCTGCTTATCTTACTAGGTGCCAGAACCATTATATATACCTGAATGAGTGCGTACATTTCTCGAATGCGTGATATATTCGAAATAAAAAGATTTCTGGAATTGTTTCTAGCCTCACTTTTCTTTGGTGACTCTCATTACATTAGATCTTATAATGCATAACATATCTGAAATAAAATGATTTGTATTGCTCCACAAAGATGGCATGAATTGATTCAGTTGATATTCAAAGAAATGACAATATGTCAATCAGTTTCCCTTGTAATCAGGATACTTATTGTCATTTCTTTGGATATATTGTGTGCAATTATTTGTTTCAGTAATTCCAGGAAATAAGTATCCTGCACAGCAATTGTAAGCACTGGTTCAGGTATATTCTGGAATATTGTCTTGCCTTTGCCTTCAGATAATTGAAAATAACACTGATTTCCAAGTTTCACCCTTGAGTCAAAGCTTCACACTTGAGTCTGATATCCAAGTTTTGGAAATTGAAAAGATACAGAAGGAACACTGATTTCCTGGAGTTGCTGAAACAAATAATTCGGAAACCAAGTTTTGCTGTTTATCTTACTCTAAAACAAACAATTATACCTGAACCAGTGCTTACAATTCTGGAACGCTTTCTATCAGATCTTTCTGGTGTTTTCCTGAACATAAATACTTGGGTGGTAAACTATGTTTGCTATGCTTGGATACAATTGTGTTTGTGTTTTCCATCTTAATCCTCTCCATTTCTTTTGTTGACAGAATGGTACTGTTAAATATTCCATTTATTGCTCGTAATTTTCAAGCTTCACTTTTCTTTGGTGACTCACTCATTACATCAGATCTTATAATGCATCATATATCTGAAAGCGAATCTGAAATAAAAAGATTTTGCATTGTTTTATCATTCCATCTCATATCTGCACAAATGATAAAGAATCGTTTCAATAGCACATAAGTTGCGTATATTTGTTAATGCAGTTCAGCTTTTTAATCTTGTATCATACCTATGCTCAGATTGTCGATGGAGAGACCGTCCCTGCTGAGATTGTGGAGGGATATAAGAGGTACTGCAGAATAGCTGCATCCTCTCCGGCGACAACAACAGTGTGTCACCTTTGCATATTTGAGGTGGAGCTTCACCCAAATGGGATTGTGCACACCTCTGATGTGAGAAATTGAAACGAGCATCATTTTACCCCCAAACACATCTCTCCATTTGATTCTGAGCTAACTTTCGTTCGCTTTTGTAGCTGATCGCGCATTACAACAAGCATCATTCGGTAGTTGTTCGGTGCGGCAGGTTTGGCTGTGCTGCTAAGGTTCCTCCTGGGCGCGACCTACACAGGCACACCCATATTTGCCACGACTTGCCTGCTGATTGGTGGCTATCATAGAGACCCGGTGGTACTAGGAAACAAAATGTTGGTAGCATAAATGATATGGATTGCTGTATAAACTTGTAAATCGTGTGGTTCAGTATGCTATACGCTTATGGTTCTAAAACTACAACCAGATCCTTGTGGTTCATTCATGAACAACAGTGGAAAATATTAAACAGGAACAATATTTCCTTGTGTGCAATGATACAACAAAGAGCTCTTATATTTTATTTCATTTCTGTAGGAAACAACACTGTTATATTGCTGTAACAACACTGAACTAGCATATATTTATTTAACCTCTCGCAATAAATTATGAAAAAAATCTGTACAGTATTTGAGCAAACTATTACAAACTATTTGAAACATAAAAACTGTCAGATTGCTGTAACTACAAGATGATTCCGTCTTCTCCATGATGTTCTGAAAACACCTGCATATATTATCTCTGATTACCACACCAGCAGCATCATCAAAAGACTGAGCAGAAAAGGATGTTGATGTTGAGCACTCCCTCAACAGGCCATTTTTACAGCACAGACAGGACCTCTGTCGAGTTAATTGTAACTGTACCAGATCACTTCACAGTTGTTGGCTCATTGAGCCCATCGCCACATCTTTGTAAGATCAGGAGTAATCCACATTGGAGCCGGACAGTTGGACCAAAGCTGAGGCACAAGTTCCTCCCTGCTGTTATCATCCAAGTTAAGAATTCCCATGTCACGATGATTATTCTTATGGCCCATTGTCCATAGAAAATTATCATCGGTAAAATAGGAATGATTTGCCTTGAGAGCAGGATACTCATCAGCAATGAGGCATAGTGATAGGTTATGACCAAGAAATAACACATGGTCACGCAAGCAATTGGTTAGCTCAATTTTATTCCACAGAGCATCAATCTCGCATATTTTAGTTTCTGTAGTCTTCCAGTACTCATATTCTAAATCATGGTCATGAACTATTCTAAACACAAGTAGCAGACTGCCCCATGGAGCTTGAACGATATACCTGCTATCACAATCATAATGCTCAGGTGCCCTTATAATCGTCTTTACAGTGACCACAGGGCCACTAAGATCGAACGCGTGGATTTCTCCCATTGTATTGACTGCATACAATATGCCATCCTTGTAAGTGCAGTCCTCGAAAAGCAAATGAGACGGTAACCAGGTCCACTTATCATCCCCTGCCTTTGCAAATGAGAGCTGAGCTTGTGGATTGTGGATGAGCACCACAATGTAGCCTCCTGAGGATGTATCAGGAAATACAAATGCCTTCCACTGGAGTCTATCCCTCAGCTCGGCAAGAGCAAAGATGGTTGGATTACGGCTACTGCACAGTCCAGTGTGCGATGACATCTCATACTTGCAGACATCACCATGCTCATCAAATATGGGCTTCAAATGCTCAATGGTAGCCACTGAAGGGAGAGCAATCTGTTCACAGGTGATTGGATTCAGAAGGTGCATCTCAGACCTCTCGTCGACAGTAACGAGCCAGCCATGTGAGGACCCAATCAAATATCTGCTGCGGATAGGTGGCTGCGGCAGAGTTAACTTGTAGGACCTCTTCTCGGCGAGGCTGTAGAGGGACAAAGCATCATCAGGATCGGATTCAGAGGTGTAGACCAGGCAAGGCGTCTGACCTCGGCGTATGCGGAGTGCCAGGATGAACAGACCGAGCCAGCGCGCACGAGGTCAGGGATCTCGAGAGTGGCAAAGATAAGTATCAAGATGTCCTTCGGCAGCTCTGGCAATGTGGACACCATTTTGGTCTCTGTCAGTGCCACATGAACATGTTGGTCTCTGAAGAATTTCCTGATTGAGCTGGGAGGGAAGCCTAGCAGCAGCCTGGGCAAAGATCTGAAGACTAGAGAACACAACTTCTGCCGGTACATAGGTAGGCCTTGCAATCCCATTATCCTGGCTACTATGCTACAGTTCTCCATGGCTTAAAGCAGAGCAAAGCCTATCTGTTGGGCAAGAAAATTGCAATCTTGGTTAGAGCGGACGGAGGGCAGGCCGGGGTCCCGGTTATACTTATAGATCGCCGGCCGAGGGCTCACCCCGACTCCGAGTAGGTGAAGCAAATCCGAATCCAGACTGGAACAGGAACACTGAAATTATTCGGACCCTCTGTTGATTGGTGAAGGAATTCCGAGTCCCCCCGCTCTGATTTGCTTTCCACGAACTCTGATTGCCAGCGGCAGTGAGGGCCCAAGCCAAAGTACCAACCGGCCGCCGACCGAGATGCGCCGAGGACGAAGAAGAGAATGGTGGCCGGCACCTTGGGGAGGTCCGTGGTCGCCGGAGTGGCCGCGCTCCTGTGTACCCCCGCCTCTCGATTGGATAGCCGGCAGTGCCGCTCGTGGCGGACCGAGACTCCGAGGTCGCCGGAGTAGACGCGCCCGTGCTCGCTGGAGTCACCGCACCGCCGCTCGATTGGCTGACCGGCACTAGTTGCGGCGCCGCCCGTGGTCCGGTTGGTGTCGGCGGGGGCGCTCCAACGGTCCAACCCCCTCTTCGGGCGCCTCTATGGGAGGAGATGGGCAGCACGGGAGATAGACCTGGCCTTGGGCTGCCCGGCCTGACCCGGCCCGGCCCGACGCTGCTCCCAGGCCGGGCTTGGGCCTAGATTTTGAGCCCGATGGCCTGGTCGGGCCGGGCCCGGGCCCGTCATTTTTGCAGTTTTCTGTAGGGGCCCGGCCCGAGGCCCGGCGGGTTTTTGCATGTTTGGGTCAGGCTTGGGCCCAAAAACTAGGCCCGATGGCCGGGCCGGGCCGGGCTCGGGCTTGGCTAGGGCCGGCCCGAAGCCCGGCCCGGCCCGAGGTTTGGCCAGGTATAACGGGAGACTACAACCTCGGACCCCCCCTTTTTTTTACGTTTTTGTTTTTTGCTTTTTTATACACTTCCAGATATTCTAAATAAATATATTTAAAAAAATGTTAACCAAGCATTTGAAAAACTTTTGAGTATAGATAAATGTTTCTCATGTATGCAAAAATATACATTGTGTATGAAAAAAGTTGATCATGTAATTAAAAATATTGATAAAGCATTTGAAAAAAATGTTAAAGAAGTATTTTTAAAATGTTACTCATGCATTTGAAAAATGTCAAATTTCTATAGGATTTTTTTGACCATGTATGTAAAACATATTAATCTTGTATTTGAAAAATGTTAATCAGGCATTTGAAAAATAAAATGTGTATAGAAAAAATGTTTACCTTGTAGTATTCGACAAATGTTAATATTGTACTTGGAAAATATTAAAAAGCATTTGAAAATGTAAATGTGTTTATAAAACGTTGACCATGCATTAAAAAATGTTAATCTTCTATTTCAAAAATGTAAATCAAGCATTTGAGAAAATGTAAAAAATGTGTATAGAACAAATGTTGACCATGTATTTGAAAAATAAATGCTTATTAGAAAATTTTAATAGATATATAAGAAAAATATAACATGTGTATGGAAAAAGTACAGATAAAAAATATATGATTTCAAAAAATGTTAACCATGTATTTCAAAAAAACATTAAATGTGTATTAAAAATTGAATATGATGTGTACAAAAAACGTTGAATGTGTACTAAAAAAGTTAACATGTGCTGAACAAAAAATAAAACCATTGAAAATCAACAGAAAAGGGGGGAAACAGAAACTAGAAACACAATAAAAGCTAAAGCGAAAACAAAGAACAAAGCAAAAGAAAATGAAAAACCTAAGAAAATTGTGCAAAAGAATGGAAATAGAGAAAACCGGGAGAGAAACAAATAAAACAGATGAAAATCATGGAAAAAAAACAAAGAAATGAAGAAAGAAAGAAAAGCAAAAAAACAATGAAACTGAGAAAGAAAAATAAAGGAAACGATGAAAATCGAGAAAGAAACGAAGAAAACCAAAAAAAGGAAGAAAAGAAAAAAAACTGAAAACAAAAAAGAACAAGAAAACAAAAGAAAAAATGGGACGGGACGACGCGAAGAAATTTTTGAACTATCTTGGCGTTGTCAAAAGTATTACCAAGGGAGCAGAGTGCGGTTGCAAGGCCGGTGATCCTCATGGCGAAGTCATCGACCCGCTCATCATCCTTGAAGATGATAGTCTTGAACTCTGCCCACACCCACTGCATGGTCGGCTTGCGCACACGATCACAAACGAGGCACTGGGTTTTGATCGAAGCCTTGATGTATCGGGCGCCTCTATGTCTCGCCTGAAGGGGGTGAGATGGGCCGGCCCAGGCACACGGGAGGCCACAACCTCGTTTTTATTTTCACATTTTTTGTTTTTTGCTTACTTTCTTTCACTTTTATTTATATTCTAAATAAATACTCAAGAGTTTGAGAAAAAAATAACCAGGCATTTGAAAAAGGTTAAATGGGTATAGATAAATGTTTCTCATGTGTACAAAAAAATACAATGTAAGTCAATCTTGTATTCGAAAAATATTAGATGTGCATCAGAAAAATGTATTAGATATATAACAAAAATGTACAATATGTATGGAAAAGGTAAAGAAAATGTAGCTTTTCAAAAAAAAATGTTAATCATCTATTTTTGAAATGATGGATATGTATATAGAAAATGTTTATTATGTAGACAAAAATGGTGAATGTCTACTGAAAAATGTTAACATGTGTTAAAAAAATAAAACCGATGAAACTAGAGAAAAATAATAATAGTAAACCCAATAAAAAGAAAAAAGAAAAACAAAGAGAACAAATTGAATGAAAAACCAAAGAAAATAACGCAAAAGGAAGAAAACGGGGAAAAGAAAGAAAGAAACAAATAAAACTGATAGAAACCAAGAAAGAAATAAAGAAAACAAAGAAAGAAAGAAAAGAAAAAAACTGAAACCAAGAAGGAAGAGAATAAAAACGAAGAAAAACAAAAAAATGATCAAAACCGAGAAAGAAACGAAGAAAACAAAAGAAAACCAATAAAATGAAGAAAAATGAAAGAAATAAAAGAAAAAACCTTAAAAACCAATGAAGAAAACAAGAAAGTTGGTAAAAAAATCCCAAAAAAAGCAAATGAAAAACAGAAAACAAAGAAAACCGATGAAGAAACAAACAACCAAGGTATAAGGAAAAAGAAAAGGAAAAACGGAAGAAAACCCATGAAGAAATGAAAATCCAAAGAAAAACCATAAAGAAAAAACTAGAAAACCTTATCTAAAAAAAGTGAAAAACCAAATGAAAAACACAGAAAAAAACAAAAAAAATAGAGAGCGAAAAAATGAACGCACTACTATAGTGATGAGTCGGCCCGCTCGTGCGTCGCTTTACACGAGAGAAGCTACCATCTCGCATGAAGCAAGATATAGCTCATGCGCTCCTCATCTCACTCTAGATGAACTAAACCAACATGACCAGTTCGGCCCAAACATGGTTGTATAGGCCGTGTTGCGCAGGCATGGATTTTTGGCTCGACACAGGAATAAAAGTGCCAGGTTGCCCCAAAGGCTGGCCAGCGTGCCAGGCCAATCCTCGAAGTCAAGCCCTAAGGCTGGCCATGCATGACGCGGCTCGTGGGCCATTCGAGAAGCATCCAACACACAATAAGGAGCGGGGAGGAGGGTGTCAACACGAGAGGCACGGCCTGTTGGTGTTCTGGGAACGGGGGTCCCTAGACTTACCTGCCTGCGGCCTACGGCGTGGCTCAAGCGGGGGCCCAGCACGGCCCATCTTCATCAGCTCAAGCTCAAGACCCTCGCGAGGGGCCAAGCCTCGCGGGGCGGACGACAGGAAGCTTCCTCAGAGACAGCCTCATCAGGCAAGCTCGCGAGGAGGCGGAGAGATCAAGGCAGGGGTACCTCGCGAGGAACCCGTGACGCAAGCCATGACGATCGAGACCAGGCGGGCGCTAGGTGGGCGCCGGCCTGAGCAGTGTCCTTGTTTCTCCTTTGGTGCAAAGGGGGCAAGCACAGGCCAAGGCATCAGGCAAAGGTTGCCATTCCGGTGCAACGAGACCAAGACCAGCAGAGCGGCATGATGGAGGTCACCGTGGAGCCCAAGAGGGCGTCATCACCAGTACCTTTGGCAGCTGAAGACCACCTTTGGTCAGGATAACTTGTACTACATGTTCCCCTTCAAAATGGCTAATTGTTGGCGCCCTTCCCGCTCATTATTTTGGAAAGAAGCCCAGGGCCTCTATAAATAGAGCTAGCCACCACAGAGTAGAGGGAGACACCCCGAAGAGATCAAGACACCCAGACATCTGGAAATCTGGTAGAACCCTAGCAGAGAGAGAGGAAGAGGCGACTAAACTCACCTTAGCAGTTCATCGCACCAGCTCAAGAACACCTCTCGCGAGGCTGTTCTTCCCTTGTACTATTCATCATCAACCCCTGAGGCAATCCACCACACCACACACTAGAGTAGGGTATTACACCACAACGGTGGCCCGAACCAGTATAAACCTCGTGTCTCTTGTGTTGTTCATTATTTTCATCTTAGTTCGCACGAGAGGATCGGACGTAGATCGGTAGGGGAGAGATCTCCGAGCGCACCCCAGTGTTCGAACCTCAAGGGTCTGCGGAACCCGAAATCTGACATTTGGTGCGCCAGGTAGGGGGTGCGCCGGAGTCCTCCCTCTTGACGACCCGCTCTCCCCTGACATCACACCCCGCCCTCATGGCGGACAACGCTCCGCCCGCTCCAGCAACGGATGTCGACACTTGGGCCAGGGGGCTCCGGGCCTTGGCCCCCGCCTTGCGGCAAGTGCAGTGGCCGCGCAAGTTCAGGCCCGAGATGCCGCCGCGCTATGACGGCGCGACGGACCCGATGATTTTCCTGCTGGCGTACAAGGAGGCCGTCCTCGGAGCCGGGGCGACGATCGGGTGTTGGCCAACTGGTTACCCATGGCCCTCACTGGCATACCGCGCGCGTGGCTCCTCCACCTGCCGACGGCCTCTTTCACCTCCTGGGAGAAGCCGCGCGACCTCTTCCTCGCCTGTTTCACTGCACCAGCGCCGCCCGTCGTCGCAGCTCTCCTGGGTGGCTCCTAGGCACCACCCTCGAGTCATCACGTCAAGTCGTTCGCCCGCCGGATCAGCATCGCCTCCAAGCGCCAAGAAGCCCCCCCGGGATGGGTGGCGCCCGAGGCTGATCTAACCTTCGACTCGGAGGACCACCCCTTCAACCCTATTGGTTCGGGCGCGCTCCCGATGCTGTGCACCCCCACCATCTGCCAGGTGGCCGTCACCAGGACCCTCATCGACGGTGGTGCCGGCCTCAACGTGCTCTCGGTGGAGGCCTTTAGCCTACTCCACGTGCCGCTGGAGCGGCTCCAACCCAGCAGGCCTTTCTCGGGCATCAGAGCCGGTTCCACCGCCTCCTTGGGACAGATCCGCCTCCTAGTGACCTTCAGCACCTGCGACAACTTCCGCACGGAGCTGATTGACTTCGACATCGCCCCCATCGGCCTCCCCTACAACGCCATCCTCGGCTATCCGGCCTTGGCTCGGTTCATGGCAACAACTCACCCGGCGTACAACCTCATGAAGATGCCCGGGAGCAGCGGCGTCCTCACCGTGTCAGGAGACACAAGGGATGCGCTGCAGGTGCTCCGGCTTGTTTTCAGGGCGGCCGCGGTGGCGCGGCCCACTAGCACCGACGCCCTTGAGCCCAAGGGGGCTGCGCCGGCTAAAAAGAAGCAGTTGTTCACCCAAGACAAGGCGGAAACCAAGCAGGTACCAGTCGACGAGGACGGGTCCACTGGCGCCACCTTCACCATAGGGGCCAACCTCGAGCCCGAGCAGGAGAAGGCCCTGATCAGGTTCCTGCGTGCGAACAAGAAGGTGTTCGCGTGGGAACCAGATCAGTTAGCGGGGGTCCCAAGGGAAGTGATTGAGCATCACCTCAACGTGTGCCCCAATGTACGCCTCGTGAAGCAGAAGGCAAGGCGGCGGTCTACTGAGAAACAGGCTTTCATCGTTCAAGAGACCCGGAACCTAGAGGCGGCAGGGGTTATCCGTGAGGTCCGCTACCCCGATTGGCTGGCTAATCCTGTTGTCGTGCCAAAGAAGGGGGGGAAGAGCGCATGTGCGTCGACTTCACCAACCTCAACAAGGCCTGCCGCAGGATCCATTTTTGCTCCCCCGCATTGACCAGATAGTCGACTCCACCGCAGAGTGTGACCTATTGTGCTTCCTAGATGCCTTCTCGGGCTATCACCAGATCAAGATGGCGGTAGAAGACGTGGGGAAGACAGCCTTCCTGACCCCGTGTGGAGTGTACTGCTATATGTGCATGCCGTTTGGGTTGCGCAATGCTGGCGCGGCCTTTCAGCGACTGATGCACATCGCCTTAGGCCGGCAGCTCGGGAGGAACGCTGAAGTTTACGTTGATGACATTGTGGTGAAGTCTCGTGAGGCAAGGACCCTGATACAGGACCTGGAAGAAACCTTTGGAGCTTCAACAAAGTGGACCTACGGCTCAACCTGGAGAAGTGCGTGTTTGGAGTCCCCTCAGGCAAGCTCCTGGGTTTCCTCGTATCCCACAGGGGCATCGAGGCCAACCCAGAAAAGGTCAAGGTAGTCGAAGACATGAGCCCGCCAAGGACCCTCAGAGAAATGCAGAAGCTCACCGGGCATGTAACTGCGCTGGGGCGTTTCATCTCCAAGCTGGGGGAACGAGCGCTGCCCTTCTTCAAGCTGATGAAGAAAAAGGGCCCCTTTGAATGGACTGAAGAGGCCGACAAGGCATTCCAAGACCTCAAGAGGTACCTTACCAGTCCACCAGTGATGGTAGCTCCGCGTCCTCGGGAGCCCCTGGTGCTCTACCTTGCGGCCACCCCCTACTCCGCTAGCGCAGTCATGGTAGCGGTCAGGGAGGAGCGCTGTGCCAAGGCCGCATCGACCGCCCGAACTGAAGCAAAGCAGAGCCAGGAGGGCCTCGCGAAGGCCGCAACCGCAGCCGGAAAGGAACAGCCGCAGTAGGAGAACGCACCCGGAGCAGGAGAGGCCCCTTCAGGCGACCAAGCACTGGGAGCTCCGTCGTCTCAAGAGACGCCTCGACCTCTGGAGGACGCAAGCAGTGCCAGCACCCTCAACCTCGTCGAGCACCCCGTGTATTTTGTCAGCACAGTGCTACGGGACGTGAGGGCGCGGTACCCCATGCCTCAAAAGCTCCCCCTCGCGCTATTGGTGGCCTCACGCAAGCTGCGGCACTACTTCCAAGGCCACCCCATCAAGGTCGTCTCGGCATACCCCTTGGAGAGGGTACTCAGGAGCCCCAACTCAGCTGGATGGGTTGCTGAATGGAACATCGAGCTACAGGCATTTCAGCTAGAATTCAGTACGACCAGAGTCATCAAGGGAGCCGCGCTAGCGGATTTCGTGGCAGAATGGGCAGAAGCACCGGGTCTCGAGGCAGGCGAAGACCGGTCACTTTCCCCGGGAAGTGAAGCACCGGATGGCTGGGTCATGTACTGTGATGGGGCGTTCTCCCGACACGGTGCGGGAGCTGGCGCAGTGCTCGTATCCCCTACCCAGGACAAACTCTACTATGCCGTGCAACTTTGCTTCCAGCACAGAGAAAAGGTCTCCAACAACATAGCGGAGTACGAAGGCCTAATAGCAGGCTTGAAGGCCGCAACTGCCTTAGGGGTGAAGCGCCTCACCATCAAGGGCGATTCGCAGCTCCTCGTCAACTTCTCCAACAAGATATACGAGCCAAAGGACGAGCGCATGGAAGCCTACCTCGCTGAGGTTCGCAAGATGGAGAAACAGTTCTGGGGACTGGAGTTGCAGCATGTGCCTTGCGGCACCAATCAGGAGGCTGATGACATTGCCAAGAGGGCATCTAGATGGCTGCCTCAGGAGCCTGGCGTCTTTGAGGAGCGGCTCTTCAAACCCTCGGCGATGCCGTCGCTGTCGAGCACAGCACAACCAAGGGAGGAGCTTCCTCAGCCGCCTGCCTCAGGAGCCCTGGTCTGCGGCCCAACCTCAGGGGCACGCCTTCTCCTGGCGTTAGAGCCTCAGGAAGGGTGTTGGATCCCGGAGCTCAAGAACTACCTGATGCAAGGGACTCTGCCGGAGAATGAGGAGGAAGTGGAGCGTGTGGCGTGGCAGGCCACAGCTTATTGCATCAGGGATAGAGAGCTCTACAGAAAGCGACCGAATGACGTGTCCCTACGTCGCATCTCCCGAGAGCAAGGGAAGGAGCTACTGGCAGACATACACGGCGGAGACTGCGGGCACCACTCGTCGTCACGAACCCTCGTCGGCAAGGCATTCTGTAGTGGATTCTATTGGCCCACAGCACCCAACGACGCCGTTGAGCTTGTGAAGGCTTGCAAGGCCTGCCAGTTTCACGCTAAGCAGATCCATCAGCCTGCGGGGGGTCTACAGACTATACCTGTTGGGGAACGTAGTAATTTCAAAAAATTTCCTACGCACACGCAAGATCATGGTGATGCATAGCAACGAGAGGGGAGAGTGTTGTCTACGTACCCTCATAGACCAACAGCGGAAGCGTTATGACAACGCGGTTGATGTAGTCGTACGTCTTCACGGCCCGACCGATCAAGCACCGAAACTACGACACCTCCGAGTTCTAGCACACGTTCAGCTCGATGACGATCCCCGGACTCCGATCCAGCAAAGTGTCGGGGAAGAGTTTCGTCAGCACGACGGCATGGTGATGATCTTGATGTACTACTGTCGCAGGGCTTCGCCTAAGCACCGCTACAATATTATCGAGGACTATGGTGGAAGGGGCACCGCACACGGCTAAGAATATGATCACATGGATCAACTTGCGTGTCTATGGGGTGCCCCCTGCCCCCGTATATAAAGGAGCAAGGGGGAGGCCGGCCGGCCCTTGTGGGCGCACCAAGGAGGAGTAGGATTCCTACTCCTAGTTGGAGTAGGTTTCCACCTTTCCTAGTCCAACTAGGAGAAGGGGGGAAAGGGGGGAGAGGGGAAGGAAGGGAGAGAGGGGCCGCGCCCCAAACCCCTTGTCCAATTCGGACTGGGCTTGGGAGGGGCGCGCGCCACCTCCTGCTCCTTTCCACTAAGGACAATTAAGGCCCATTGCTTCTTCCTCGTATTCCCGTAACTCCCCGATACCTCCGAAAATACCCGAATCACTCGGAACCTTTCCGATGTCCGAATATAGTCGTCCAATATATCGATCTTCACGTCTCGACCATTTCGAGACTACTCGTCATGTCCCCGATCTCATCCGGGACTCCGAACTCCTTCGGTACATCAAAACTCATAAACTCATAATATAACTGTCATCGAAACCTTAAGCATGCAGACCCTACGGGTTCGAGAACAATGTAGACATGACAGAGACACGTCTCCGGTCAATAACCAATAGCGGAACCTGGATGTTCATATTGGCTCCCACATATTCTACGAAGATCTTTATCTGTCAGACCGCATAACAACATACGTTGTTACCTTTGTCATCGGTATGTTACTTGCCCGAGATTCGATCGTTGGTATCTCAATACCTAGTTCAATCTCGTTACCGGAAAGTCTCTTTACTCGTTCCGTAATATATCATCCCGCAACTAACTCATTAGTTGCAATGCTTGCAAGGCTTAAGTGATGTGCATTACCGAGAGGGCCCAGAGATACCTCTCTGACGATCAGAGTGACAAATCCTAATCTCGAAATACGTCAACCCAACATGTACCTTTGGAGACACCTGTAGAGCACCTTTATAATCACCCAGTTACGTTGTGACGTTTGGTAGCACAGAAAGTGTTCCTCCGGCACACGGGAGTTACATAATCTCATAGTCATAGGAACATGTATAAGTCATGAAGAAAGCAATAGCAACATACTAAACGATCGGGTGCTAAGCTAATGGAATGGGTCATGTCAATCAGATCATTCAACTAATGATGTGATCCCGTTAATCAAATAACAACTCTTTGTCCATGGTTAGGAAACATAACCATCTTTGATTAACGAGCTAGTCAAGTAGAGGCATACTAGTGACACTCTGTTTGTCTATGTATTCATACATGTATTATGTTTCCGGTTAATACAATTCTAGCATGAATAATAAACTTTTATCATGATATAAGGAAATAAATAATAACTTTATTATTGCCTCTAGGGCATATTTCCTTCAGTCTCCCACTTGCACTAGAGTCAATAATCTAGTTCACATCGCCATGTGATTCAACACTAATAGTTCACATCACCATGTGATTAACACCCATAGTTCACATCGTCATGTGACCTATACCCATAGGGTTTACTAGAGTCAGTAATCTAGTTCACATCGTTTATGTGATTAACACCCAAAGAGTACTAAGGTGTGATCATGTTTTGCTTGTGAGATAATTTTAGTCAACGGGTCTGTCACATACAGATCCGTAAGTATTTTGCAAATTTCTATGTCAACAATGCTCTGCACGGAGCTACTCTTAGCTAATTGCTCCCACTTTCAATATGTATCCAGATCGAGACTTAGAGTCATCCAGATCAGTATCAAAACTTGCATCGACGTAACCCTTTACGGCGAACCTTTTTGTCACGTCCATAATCGAGAAACATATCCTTATTCCACTAAGGATAATTTTGACCGCTGTCCAGTGATCTACTCCTAGATCATTATTGTACTCCCTTGCCAAAATCAGTGTAGGTTATACAATAGATCTGGTACATAGCATGGCATACTTTATAGAACCTATGGCTGAGGCATAGGGAATGACTTTCATTCTCTTTCTATCTTCTGCCGTGGTCGGGCTTTGAGTCTTACTCAATTTCACACCTTGTTACACAGGCAAGAACTCTTTCTTTGACTGTTCCATTTTGAACTACTTCAAAATCTTGTCAAGGTATGTACTCATTGAAAAAACTTATCAAGCATTTTGATCTATCTCTATAGATCTTGATGCTCAATATGTAAGCAGATTCACCGAGGTTTTTCTTTGAAAAAAAAAACTCCTTTCAAACACTCCTTTGTGCTTTGCAGAATAATTCTACATTATTTCCGACCAACAATATGTCATTCACATATACTTATCAGAAATGTTGTAGTGCTCCCACTCACTTTCTTGTAAATACAGGCTTCACCGCAAGTTTGTATAAAACTATATGCTTTGATCAACTTATCAAAGCGCATATTCCAACTCCGAGATGCTTGCATCAGTCCATAGATGGATCGCTGGAGCTTGCATATTTTTTTAACACTTTTAGGATTGACAAAACCTTCTGGTAGCATCATATACAACTCTTCTTTAAGAAATCCATTAAGAAATTCAGTTTTGTTTATCCATTTGCCAGATTTCATAAAATGCGGCAATTGTAACATGATTCTGACAGACTTAAGCATAGATACGAGTGAGAAACTCTCATCATAGTCAACACCTTGAACTTGTTGAAAACCTTTTGCGACAATTCTAGCTTTGTATATAGTAACACTACTATCATCGTCCGTCTTCCTCTTGAAGATCCATTTATTTTCTATGGCTTGCCGATCATCGGGCAAGTCAACCAAAGTCTACACTTTGTTCTCATACATGGATCCCATCTCAGATTTCATGGCCTCAAGCCATTTTGCGGAATCTAGGCTCATCATCGCTTCCTCATAGTTCGCAAGTTCGTCATGGTCTAGTAACATGACTTCCAGAACAGGATTACCGTACCACTCTGGTGCGGATCTCACTCTAGTTTACCTACGAGGTTCGATAGTAACTTGATCTGAAGTTACATGATCATCATCATTAGCTTCCTCACTAATTGGCGTAGTAGTCACAAGAACAGATTTCTGTGATGAACTACTTTCCAATAAGGGAGAAGGTACAATTACCTTATCAAGTTTTCTACTTTCCTCCCACTCACTTCTTTCGAGAGAAACTCCTTCTCTAGAAAGGATCCATTCTTAGCAATGAATGTCTTGCCTTCGGATCTGTGATAGAAGGTGTACCCAACAGTCTCCTTTGGGTATCCTATGAAGACATATTTCTCCGATTTGGGTTTGAGCTTATCAGGATGAAACTTTTTCACATAAGCATCACAACCCAAAACTTTAAGAAACGACAACTTTGGTTTCTTGCCAAACCACAGTTCAGATTGTGTCGTCTCAACGGACTTAGATGGTGCCCCTCTTTAACATGAATGCAGCTGTCTTTAATGCATAACCTCAAAAACGATAGTGGTAAATCGGTAAGAAACATCATAGATTTGCACTATATCTAATAAAGTACGGCTATGATGTTCGGACACACCATTATGCTGTGGTGTTCAAGGTGGCACGAATTTGTGAAACTATTCCACATTGTTTTAATTGAAGACCAAACTCGTAACTCAAATATTTGTCTCCGCGATCAGATCGTAGAAACCTTATTTTCTTGTCACGATGATTTTCCACTTCACTCTGAAATTCTTTGAACTTTTCAAATGTTTCAGACTTATGTTTCATCAAGTAGATATACTCATATCTGCTCAAATCATCTGTGAAGGTCAGAAAATAACGATACCCGCCGCGAGCCTCAACACTCATTGGACTGCATACATCAGTATGTATTATTTCCAATCAAGTTTGTTGCTCTCTCCATTGTTCCGGAGAACGGATTCTTAGTCATCTTGCCCATGAGGCATGGTTCGCAAGTACCAAGTGATTCATAATCAAGTGGTTCCAAAAGTCCATCAGTATGGAGTTTCTTCATGTGCTTTACACCGATATGACCTAAACGGCAGTGCCACAAACAAGTTGCACTATCATTATTAACTTTGCATCTTTTGGCTTCAATATTATGAATATGTGTATCATTACAATCGAGATCCAACAAACCATTTTCGTTGGTGCGTATGACCATAGAAGGTTTTATTCATGTAAACAGAACAACAATTGTTCTCTAACTTAAATGAATAACCGTATTGCAATAAACATGATCAAATCATATTCATGCTCAACGCAAACACCAAATAACACTTATTTAGTTTCAACACTAATCCCGAAATTATAGGGAGTGTGCGATGATGATCATATCAATCTTGGAACCACTTCCAATACACATCGTCACTTCACCCTTAAATAGTCTCTGTTTATTCTGCAACTCCCGTTTCAAGTTACTAATCTTAGCAACTGAACCAGTATCAAATACCGAGGGGATGCTATGAACACTAGTAAAATACACATCAATAATCTGTATATCAAATATACCTTTGTTCACTTTGCCATCCTTCTTATCCGCCAATCACTTGGGGTAGTTCCGCTTCCAGTGACCAGTCCCTTTGCAGTAGAAGCACTTAGTCTCAGGCTTAGGACCAAACTTGGGTTTCTTCACTTGAGCAGCAACTTGCTTGCCGTTCTTCTTGAAGTTCCCCTTCTTCCTTTTGCCCTTTTCTTGAAACTAGTGGTCTTGTCTACCATCAACACTTGATGTTTTTCTTGATTTCTACCTTCGTCGATTTTAGCATCACGAAGAGCTTGGGAATCGTTTCCGTTATCCCTTGCATACTATAGTTCATCACGAAGTTTTACTAACTTGGTGATGGTGACTAGAGAATTCTGTCAATCACTATCTTATCTGGAAGATTAACTCCCACTTGATTCAAGCGATTGTAGTACCCAGACAATCTGAGCACATGTTCACTAGTTGAGCGATTCTCCTCCATCTTTTAGCTATAGAACTTGTTGGAGACTTCATATCTCTCAACTCGGGTATTTGCTTGAAATATTAACTTCAACTCCTGGAACATCTCGTATGGTCCATGACGTTCAAAACGTCTTTGAAGTCCCGATTCTAAGCCGTTAAGCATGGTGCACTTAAACTATCAAGTAGTCATCATATTGAGCTAGCCAAGCATTCATAACGTCTGCATCTGCTCCTGCAATAGGTCTGTCACCTAGCGGTGCATCAAGGACATAATTCTTCTATGCAGCAACGAGGATAAACCTTAGATCACGGATCCAATCCGCATCATTGGTACTATCATCTTTCAACACAATTTTCTCTAGGAACATATCAAAATAAACATATGAAAGCAACAACACGAGCTATTGATCTACAACATAGATATGCTAATACTACCAGCACTGAGTTCATGATAAATTTAAGTTCAATTAATCATATTACTTAAGAACTCCCACTTAGATAGACATCCCTCTAATCATCTAAGTGATCACGTGATCCAAATCAACTAAACCATGTCCGATCATCACGTGAGATGGAGTAGTTTCCAATGGTGAACATCACTATGTTGATCATATCTACTATATGATTCATGCTCGACCTTTCGGTCTCCAGTGTTCCGAGGCCATATCTGCATATGCTAGGCTTGTCAAGTTTAACCTGAGTATTCCGCGTGTGAAAAACTGTCTTGCACCCGTTGTAGATGGACGTAGAGCTTATCACACCCGATCATGACGTGGTGTCTGGGCACGACGAACTTTGGCAACGGTGCATACTCAGGGAGAACACTTTTATCTTGAAATTTAGTGAGAGATCATCTTATAAAGCTACCGTCAAAATAAGCAAAATAAGATGTATACAAGATAAACATCACATGCAATCAAAATATGTGACATGATATGGCCATGATCATCTTGTGCCTTTGATCTCCATCTCCAAAGTACCGTCATGATCTCTATCGTCACCGACATGACACCAAGATCTCCATCATCTTGATCTATATCAATGTGTCGTCACGTGGACGTCTCGCCAACTATTTCTCTTGCAACTATTGCTATCGCATAGCGATAAAGTAAAGCAATTGTTTGGCGCTTGCATCTTATGCAATAGAGAGACGACCATAAGGCGTTTGCCAGTTGCCGATAACTTCCACAAAACATGATCATCTCATACAACAACTTATATCTCATCACGTCTTGACCATATCACATCACAACATGCCCTGCAAAAACAAGTTAGACGTCCTCTACTTTGTTTGTTGCAAGTTTTACGTGGCTGCTACGGGCTTAAGCAAGAACCAATCTTACCTACGCATCAAAACCACAACGATAGTTTGTCAAGTTGGTGCTGTTTTAACCTTCGCAAGGACCGGGCGTAGCCACACTCGGTTCAACTAAAGTTGGAGAAACTGACACCCGCTAGTCACCTGTGTGCATAGCACGGCGGTAAAACCAGTCTCGCGTAAGCGTACGCGTAATGTCGGTCCGGGCCGCTTCATCCAACAATACCGCCGAACCAAAGTATGACATGCTGGTAAGCAGTATGACTTATATCGCCCACAACTCACTTGTGTTCTACTCGTGCATATAACATCAACACATAAAACCTAGGCTATGATACCACTGTTGGGGAACGTAGTAATTTCAAAAAATTTCCTACGCACACGCAAGATCATGGTGATGCATAGCAACGAGAGGGGAGAGTGTTGTCTACATACCCTCATAGACCGACAGCGGAAGCGTTATGACAACGCGGTTGATGTAGTCGTACGTCTTCACGGCCCGACCGATCAAGCACCGAAACTACGACACCTCCGAGTTCTAGCACACGTTCAGCTCGATGACGATCCCCAGACTCCGATCCACCAAAGTGTCGGGGAAGAGTTTCGTCAGCACGACGGCGTGCTGACGATCTTGATGTACTACTGTCGCAGGGCTTCGCCTAAGCACCGCTACAATATTATCGAGGACTATGGTGGAAGGGGCACCGCACACGGCTAAGAATATGATCACATGGATCAACTTGCGTGTCTATGGGGTGCCCCCTGCCCCCGTATATAAAGGAGCAAGGGGGAGGCCGGCCGGCCCTTGTGGGCGCACCAAGGAGGAGTAGGATTCCTACTCCTAGTTGGAGTAGGTTTCCACCTTTCCTAGTCCAACTAGGAGAAGGGGGGAAAGGGGGGAGAGGGGAAGGAAGGGAGAGAGGGGCCGCGCCCCAAACCCCTTGTCCAATTCGGACTGGGCTTGGGAGGGGCGCGCGCCACCTCCTGCTCCTTTCCACTAAGGCCCATTAAGGCCCATTGCTTCTTCCTCGTATTCCCGTAACTCCCCGGTACCTCCGAAAATACCCGAATCACTCGGAACCTTTCCGATGTCCGAATATAGTAGTCCAATATATCGATCTTTACGTCTCGACCATTTCGAGACTCCTCGTCATGTCCCCGATCTCATCCGGGACTCCGAACTCCTTCGGTACATCAAAACTCATAAACTCATAATATAACTGTCATCGAAACCTTAAGTGTGCGGACCCTACGGGTTCGAGAACAATGTAGACATGACAGAGACACGTCTCCGGTCAATAACCAATAGCGGAACCTGGATGCTCATATTGGCTCCCACATATTCTACGAAGATCTTTATCTGTCAGACCGCATAACAACATACGTTGTTACCTTTGTCATCGGTATGTTACTTGCCCGAGATTCGATCGTTGGTATCTCAATACCTAGTTCAATCTCGTTACCGGAAAGTCTCTTTACTCGTTCCGTAATATATCATCCCGCAACTAACTCATTAGTTGCAATGCTTGCAAGGCTTAAGTGATGTGCATTACCGAGAGGGCCCAGAGATACCTCTCCGACGATCGGAGTGACAAATCCTAATCTCGAAATACGTCAACCCAACATGTACCTTTGGAGACACCTGTAGAGCACCTTTATAATCACCCAGTTACGTTGTGACGTTTGGTAGCACAGAAAGTGTTCCTCCGGCACACGGGAGTTACATAATCTCATAGTCATAGGAACATGTATAAGTCATGAAGAAAGCAATAGCAACATACTAAACGATCGGGTGCTAAGCTAATGGAATGGGTCATGTCAATCAGATCATTCAACTAATGATGTGATCCCATTAATCAAATGACAACTCTTTGTCCATGGTTAGGAAACATAACCATCTTTGATTAACGAGCTAGTCAAGTAGAGGCATACTAGTGACACTCTGTTTGTCTATGTATTCATACATGTATTATGTTTCCGGTTAATACAATTCTAGCATGAATAATAAACTTTTATCATGATATAAGGAAATAAATAATAACTTTATTATTGCCTCTAGGGCATATTTCCTTCAATACCCCTCTCATGGCCGTTCGCAGTTTGGGGGTTCGACATTCTGGGCCCGTTTCCTCGGGCGCCAGGGGGCTATCGCTACCTCTACGTCGCCGTGGACAAGTTCACCAAGTGGGCCGAGGTGGAAGCTGTCCGCACAATCCCGGCTGGCTCGGCAGTCAAGTTCATCAAGGGCCTCGTGAGCCGGTTTGGGGTGCCTAACCTCATCATCACTGACAACGGTTCGCAATTCAGCAGTAATCTCTTCAAAATGTACTGTGCTAACCTTGGAACGCAGATATGCTACGCTTCGGTAGCACACCCCCGGAGCAATGGCCAGGCTGAATGAGCCAATGCCGAGGTCCTGAGGGGCCTCAAGGCCAGGACCTTCAAGAAGAAGCTGGAGGCCTGTGGCAGGGGCTGGTACAACGAGCTCCAGTCCGTGCTGTGGTCAATCCGCACGACAGCAACCAAGCTGACTAGCGAGACCCCGTTCTTCCTCGTCTATGGAGCAGAGGCTGTTCTCTCTCACGAGGTCAGGTGTCACTCCGCGTGGGTCCTGGCATTCGACAAGGCTCAGCAGGAAGCCATGCGGGGGACGAATCTTGTGCTAGGGGAGGAACGCCATCGGGAAGCCGCACTGCGAGCGGCAAGGTATCAACAAGCGCTATGACGATACCACTGCCGGAACATTCGCCCCAGGACCCTTGAGGTAGGGGATCTCGTGCTCAGACGGGTTCTCTCTAGGGAGGGGCTGCACAAGCTCTCTCCCATGTGGGAGGGACCATTCAAGGTTGTTCATGTTTCCAGGCCTGGCTCCGCGTGCTTGGAGACTCCGAAGGGAGTACCCATCCAGAACGCATGGAACATTCAACATCTCCGGAGGTTCTACCCCTTAGCGAGGCCTAGCGCCTAGGAAAGGCCCGGTGCCTGTGAAGAAGGCCAATGCCTGTGAAGCTATCGCGTTTTGGGAAAGGCCCGGTGCCTGTGAAGAAGGCCAATGCCTGTGAAGCTATCGCGTTTTGGGAAAGGCCCGGTGCCTGTGAAGAAGACCAATGCCTGTGAAGCTACCGCATTTTGGGAAAGGCCCGGTGCCTGTGAAGAAGGCCAATGCCTGTGAAGCTATCGCGTTTTGGGAAAGGCCCGGTGCCTGTGAAGAAGGCCAATGCCTGTGAAACTATCGCGTTTTGGAAAAGGCCCGGTGCCTGTGAAGAAGGCAAATGCCTGTGAAGCTCACCGCCCATGACACTCTCACGTAATAATGAGTGGGGCTGTACACGCCCCGGATCTCCGGAGCGCCGCCCTCGGGCCTCGGGGGCTCCCGCCCATGCCCAGTGGCAGCACTTAGCTCCGCGCCGGTGAGAAGACGTCGAAGACTAGAATAGGTGCCGGACGCGGCTTTCCCATTTGCTTTCTGCAGTTAGCTTGTTTATTCCCGTTTGAAGTTTTATTGGAGCTGCTGACGTTCCTGGCTTGTGACTCTTTGTCTTTCTCGCTCGCTTGCCTCATTTTATCTCGCACGAGTCTCGCGAGGGAGTCGCGGGCGCCCTCGCGAGTGTTTCCTGCCCCGATCGTCTGGAGCTTTCCTGTCCGAGTCCTCTGCGGGAGCACCCCTCCCAGTTCGTGCCCCACGGGCATCGCGACACGAGCGCAGGACCTAGGCTGATCGCCCCCACAACCAAGACCGTAAGCTACCCCTCTAACTAATCCTTGCAGGGCATGAAGCGCACGACGATGCCTTAGCCTCCGGAGGCGAGGGCCGCGTCAAGCTCCACCAAGCTCAAATGACTCCCGCACATGGACACGCAGCACGGAAACATAGCGCAGAAATGGCAAAAGCAACACGACACTTGACAGCAACCGTTCTCACACGCCCCCACAGGGCCCTGTACTACCTTCTTCTTACGCAGGGAAGGAAGGAAACAAAATGGACACGACCTGTCCAACACCAACCTACAGCAAAAGCTCGAGCTGCTCCTGGGGTTCAGGCGGATGCCTCCTCCCGCTTCACCAGGGCGCGGCGGCCGGTGGACCCGCTGCCTTCACCAAGGCGGGCGCGACGGCGCGGGGGCTGGTCGCGGCCACCGCTGGAGGAGCTGCTGCCTGAGGGAGAGTCGCCGAAACTTGGCGAACCCCGAGCACCGCCGCCTGTACGCCAGTCGCCATCTTCATCCTGGTCAATGCCGGGGCTGGGCAGGCGGCCGCGGTCGTCGTCTTCAGGGCAGCACCCAGCACGGCGACCATCTTCCCCAAACACCCTCACGTAGAGGGTGGTGTCGCCATCGAACTTGAAGTACAGGGTACACCACCGGCCCAGGCCGCGTGCGCGGGCAAACGTTTGCCAGCCGCGCGTCAGGGCCCCGTTCCTAGAGACGGAGACCTCCAGCGAAGCCCAGGAGGCCCTACTGCTGCAGCTGTCTTCCTGGAGCCAGAAGCCGCACTGAGCGCTGGCTGCAGTTCATCTACGAAGAAACGTGGGAGCTGGAGCCGGGTGCTGGATGGGTCCGCCGACCACACGACGAACTCCGGCAGCACCTTCGCAGAGCGGAAGCGTGGTCTAGGGGACGTACACCCACGGCGTGCCCCTCGTCGGCAACCGGGTGCTCACCACCGCGCAGGGATTCGCCTCCACGACCGCGGGAGGCTACCACGGGGACCGTGGTGTACTTGTGAGGGCGGCCTCGGCCGCGCTTGGCCGGGGGGAGTCAGGCCCAGCCTGAGGGGCCTTTCCTTTCTCCGCAGCCGAGAATCTCTTTGGAGCCATGGGAGCAGCGAGTAATCGAGAAGAAGGAAAGGAGCAGCAAGAAGGGACGGGCCGAAGGGGGTCGCCCAGCCCCGTACTTATAGCCGGAGGAGGCCAACCGTCGAGCACCACGATCGCAGGTAATCATCACCGGTTTCTCTGCATGTAGGGACTTATCAAGTCGTGCGGTCGCCGAGGCATCGTGGGGAAGCGAAGTCGCCCACATCCAATCAATCACCACGCGGCGCCCAAGGCCGCAGGCTGTTAGGGCCCGCGGTGCTTCGCGCTTGCCCTTTCGCTTTTCTGCTAGGCCAAGCCCGGGCGCGCCTTGGGCCCGGGGGGCTACTTTCGGCGTTCTGGGAACGGGGGTCCCCAGACTTGCCTGCCTACAGCCTGCGGTGTGGCTCAAGCGGGGGCCCAGCTGTAACACCCTCGATGCGACTATAGCTCCCACGTGTCGAGGCACGACTTAGAGACATAATCGCATTGAAGGCATATTTCGCAAGTGAGGTAATCTTCACACAACCCATGTAATACATAAGGGAAAGAGATACATAGTTGGTTTACACCGCCACTTCACGCAATTACATGAATAAAGCATTACATCATACAAATACAATCAAGGTCCGACTACAGAACCAAAATAAAAGAAGAACCCCAAATGCAACGAAGGTTCCCGATCGACCCCAACTTGGCTCCACTACTGATCAACTAGAACGGAACAACACAAAGGCCAAGATCTTCATCGAGCTCCTCCTTGAGCTTGGTTACGTCATCTGCACGGACTCATCGGCACCTGCAAGCTGGTTTTGGAAGTATCTGTGAGCCACGGGGACTCAGCAATCTCGCACCCTCGCGATCAAGACTATTTAAGCTTATGGGTAAGGTAAAGGTATGAGGTGGAGCTGCAGCAAGCGACTAGCATATATGGTGGCTAACATACGCAAATGAGAGCGAGAAGAGAAGGCAAAGCACGGTCGATAAAAGTATGATCAAGAAGTGATCCTAAAACAACCTACGACAAGCATAACTCCAACAACCGTGTTCACTTCCCGGACTCCGCCGGAAAGAGACCATCACGGTTACACACGCTGTTGATATATTTTAATTAAGGTCAACTTGAGGTTTTCTACAACCGGACGTTAACAAATTCCCATCTGCCCATAACCGCAGGCACGGCTTTCGAAAGTTCAAATCCCTGCAGGGGTGTCCCAACTTAGCCCATCACAAGCTCTCACGGTCAATGAAGGAATAGACCTCCTCCCGAGACGTTCCGATCAGACTCGGTATCCTGGTACAACAAGACATTTCGACAGGGTAAAACTAAACCAGCAACATCGCCCGAATGTGCCGACAAATCCCGATAGGAGCTGCACATATCTCTTTCTCAGGGCACACTCAGATTGTCCTAGGTACGGGTAAGCCAGCCCAGAGTTGCCCCTGGTGGCCACCGGTAGCTGACAGGTGGACCAACACTCAGAGGAGCACTAGCCCGGGGGGGTAAAATAATGATGACCCTTGAGTCTGCAGAACCCAAGGGAAAGAAAAGGATAGGTGGCAAATGGTAAAGCCAATGTTGGGCATTGCTGGAAGAGGTTTACTTAAGGCGAACTGTCAAGGGGTTCCCATTATAGCCCAACCGCGTAAGGACCGCAAAATCCGGGAACATAACACCGATATGACGGAAACTAGGGCGGCAAGAGTGGAACAAAACACCAGGCATAAGGCCGAGCCTTCCACCCTTTACCAAATATATAGATGCATTAAGATAACATAGCAATATAATGATATCCCAACAAGTAAATAAATGTTCCAACAAGGAACGCCTCCAATCTTCACCTGCAACTAGCAACGCTATAAGAGGGGCTGAGCAAAGCGGTAACATAGCCAATCAACGGTTTGCTAGGACATAGGGGGGTTAGAGGTTTGACATGGCAATTTGGGAGGCTGACAAGCAAATGGTAGGCATCATAGCATTGGCATAGCAAAGAGCGAGCAAACTAGCATAGCAAAGATAGTAGTGATTTCGAGGGTGTGATCATCTTGCCTGCAAAGCTGTCAGAGTTGACTGGATCCTCGAAAGCAAACTCAACGGGCTCCTCGTTAGTGAACTCGTCTCCCGGCTCTATCCAAACAAGACAAACAAGCAACAAAAATACAATCAACCACGTGCAAACTCAAACAACACAATGCAAAGATGATATGCTATGCGGGATGTGATGCGGGATGCAAAATGTAAGATATGACAGGAAATGCATGAACCTGGCCTCAACTTGGAAAACCAAGTGTGCCACTGGAAAGATGGGATGAAAACGCTTGAAAACGATATAAAGATCATCGGAATCGGAGTTACGGTTTGGAAATGGCAAGCGATTCAAAATTAGCACCGGTCTGCGATTTACAGCAAGTAGGCATCTAAATGCAATGAAATGAACATGCTACAGCACTCAAACATGGCATCAAAATACATGGCAGGGAAGCATTCAAGATGCTTAACAAAAGTCTAGCACTGAGCTACGGCCAATTCATCCATTAACAGGTTCAAACAAGCATGGCAAAAACGCAAATGGTAAACAGATCTCAGACTTAGTGAAATAAGCACTTGTCTGAAATTTCAGATCATATAGCCCTCTTCGGAGCAACAAAACAACATCCTACAGGACCTGAATATGACAAAGAAGAACGTGGCATGGAGCTACTCAACAAGCTTAACAAAAGTCCCTTAGTGACCTTGAGCCAAAAGGGATCGGAAAATATACTAACAAGCACACGAACATAGCAAAAACATAATCAGTTTTCAGACTTAGTGAAAACTGACACATGCTGAAACATAACTCAAGTAGGCATGTTTACGAGCTCGATGCACTCACTACGGAGCAATTCATGGCAAAGCAAGCATACATCCATTAAGAAGGCACAAAATGCAAGCTAGACATGGCAAGAACAATGGCATAGCATGCACGGATCAACTACAACATCATCGGCAAAATCGCAAACAAGTTGACGATCTGCCCAGATTCACAGCGAAGCAAAAGTAGAGCTCGATTGACTCAAGCTAGGGTGCTCCATAATTGCAAACAAAGACATGGATGGATAGAGCAACACAATATTAACAAAACTCCTTTACTGATCATCCTCAAAAGAGGCACGGATCACTAGGAAACAACACGAACATATGGCATCATGAACTAAACAAACCCAGGACTTGGTGAAATTACTAAGTCCCTGAAAACAGAGTTACCGGGTGCCTCTCTTTGCAAGCTTGCACTAGTCACCACACACATCACAAAAATACATGGGTTGCACCTCTCGAAAGATGACAAAACCCTTAACAAAACATATGTAGAACTCATGGGCATATCATGCACACCTTAATCATGGCAAAAATGACAAATGTCTAAGATGGAGTAACAGATCTGACAATTAACTCAAGTAGCCCTCTTCTAACAGCATTTAGGGCATCAAGATGAGCTCAAATGAAAATGATGCAATGTAATGAAATGATGTACTCTCTGAGATGAACATTTTGATATGCTATATGCATGAATCGGAGCTACGGATGCAAAGTTACGGAGCCGCGAACATGTGCACATGGACTGAAATTTCAAGGACCTGGGAAAAAAACAACCTCCCAGATCTGGATCTAGGGTTTCACGGCACGCAACCCGAGGCGGCCGGATCTCCGCCGGAGTTCGTCGTCGGAGGTGACCGGAGCGGGAGGAGGAGGCCGGGACGGCGGAGAGGAGGCGAGGCCGAGGCGCGACCGGGGCGGCACGGCGGCCGGCGACCGCGGGCGGCGAGCGGCCGGGCGGCGGGCGGCGGCGGGGAGCGGCCGGGCGGCGGGCGGCGGCAAGCGGCGTAGAGGCGGCGGCGAGCTTCGGCCGGGCGGCGGCGGCGGGGCGAGGGAGCGGTGAGGCGGCGCGGGCCCGGGAGGGCCTCCCGCGGGCCGCGGTGGCTGGGGCGCTGGCGGCGCCACGTGTCGCCCTTCCAGTGGCCGCGGGCGGCGGCGCGGCGTGTCCGGCGCCGGCGGACAATGTCCGGCGCGCGCGATGTGTGGATTTAGGGTTTCGGGGAGAGGGGATCCGGGATTTTTCGAGGGGTGCCTATTTATAGGCACAGAGAGAGCTAGGAGAGTCCAAATGAGGTGCGGTTTTCAGCCACGCGATCGTGATCGAACGACTGAGATGATGGAAGAGGTTTAGGTGGGTTTTGGGCCAAATTGGGAGGGTGTTGGGCTGCATCACACACAAGGCCTTTTCGGTCCCTCGGTTAACCGTTGGAGTATCAAATGAAGTCCAAATGATACGAAACTTGACAGGCGGTCTACCGGTAGTAAACCAAGGCTGCATGACAAGTCTTGGTCCAATCCGGAAATGTTTAATCCTGAAACACGAGAGAAAGGTAGGATTGGCCACCGGGGAAGAACGAAGCGCCAGATTGCAAAACGGACAACGGGGAAAATGCTCGGATGCATGAGACGAGCACGTATGCAAATGAAATGCACATGATGACATGATATGCAATGCATGACACGCAAGCAATGACATGGCAACAACAGTGAATAACTGGATGACACCTGGCACATCGGTCTTGGGGCGTTACAACACTCCACCACTACGAGAGGATCTCGTCCCGAGATCTAGAATGGCACCGGGGAAACAAAACGGAAGAGAAAGAGAAGGGGTAAAACTAAGTTGCTTCTTTGACAAATGAGTGAAACCAAAGAACCTTGAAAAGGTTAAACCATATCGAGAAAAGTATACAACGGAGATACACAAAGTATAAAGCACTCCGTTGGGAAAGAGGAACGAGGAAGAACAAGGTTGACAGCACTCCGGTAGGGAAGAGTAATAAGGAAGAACAAATTTGGACAGCACTCCGATTGAGAAGTGATGCAAGACTTGATAAGGCGAAAAGATCTTGCGCAGAGGACACGACACTCCGGTTAAATGGATTAGCCAAGAAAAGAACATGATCTTAGATGAAACGAGATGATCGTTGAAGAAAACAACACGCAATGCCTCCGGAACAAAAGTAAGAATGGAATGGGATGAACGAAGGACAGCAAGATCTCGAGGTAGCATGCTTACAACAAAAGCTAGAATGGAGTTGTTGGAAAACCAACAACGAAGGAATAAGCTTGATACGGTCTTGTGGAGTACATCTCAAATTATGAGGTGACAAACTGCCACTCACGGGAAAAGAATTGGATTGATACGAACAAATTGACGAGAAAGTATATCGCACCGGAAAAGATAAATGAAGAACTTGGATCCTTTATAAGCACCATAATAGCAACGAACCTTAGGGAAGGCTTAAGGTGAAATATAATCCAAGATAGCTCCAATGACGAGATTGATGGATTTAAAATATCCCAATCTTGACAACATGTGAATCATGAAAACATGACCTCAAATTATCAAGAATGACATAATACCACTTCGAATGATACGGTTGAACAAATTACACTTTAAAATGCAAGATAAAGAATACTTGAGCTCCTTTGAAAAGAATCTCGATGAACACTTCGAGAATTAATCAAATCCTTGATGAACCATCATGTAGAACCTCCATGAAGAACTCCGGTAGTAAAAGAATGATCAAACGGACAGAAAGAGAAGTTGAAAACACAAGGTGAATCCTTGCAATGATTAGATAGATCTTTGGAATGATAATTAGAGCTTGGAACTCCGGGAAAGAAAAGATAAGGCATCTCAAACTGCGAATATGATATGATGAACCACTCCGGAAAAAAGAAATTACTCATTCGGATGAAACAAGAATAAGAATTACATTATGCTCATCCTTCATCAATTAAATTGATGACAATCAACGGATTTGACATACTACTTATTCTCGTAGAAAGGATTAAGAGAGATATAACGCAAACTTGGGAAGGTCTTCAACGAACCACCAGTAGAATTAAAATGACCAAAGGAAGGATAAGGACAACACCGGGACGAATTAGCAAATGAAAGAAGATGCTTGAGAGAATTTAGACCCATGAGAACGAAGAGATCACGAGCTGATTAGAGATCTCTTGAACGATGCACCGGTAGGATTGGAGAATGATAGCTGAAATCTAAGAATGAATAAACTCTGAGATGATGGGCTCCGGAGAAGCAAACTGAAAAGAATCTTGAAATGCTCCGGATAGGTGAAATGAATTCTCACGATCAAAAACAATTACGAGAGGATGGCAACAAGCTAGAATCACGAATCTTGAAGAGAATGGAGCAAGATTGAGAGGAAAATCTTCTTTGGTCTTCCAATGTTGAGAATGACGACGAGAAAAACCACCAAGAATTATTTAGACACTCCGGAAGAATCAAAACGAAGAGGTTGAGCCAACGATGAAAGAATTTGAAAGATCTTGGAGAAAGACATTTGACTGGAGACAAATCATTCTTACGTCAAACTTTGACAAGAACTTTAAGGATATCTCCGGATAATAAGAAGAGTCAGGTAAGATCCTGGAAAAGGACCTGTGGGTTAGGGCCCACTCAAGAGAAACACCGTTGAAATGATTAAAAAGAGAGGTTGCACCGGTTGAAATAAATGGCTTGAATGAGATAACAACCTCAAAAAAATCTTGAACGAATGCAGAGTGGAAAACATGAATCTTCGAGATAGCTTGAGCACTCCGGAACAAATGAATAGCGAAGAGTGGATGATTAAGAATTGCACCGGCATGAGAAAACATTGAAAACGAGGGAAAGGACATGATCAACACCGAAAGCTTGAATTGGTTCCACCGGAGAAGAAAACGAGTGACGAACTTGAAACTCCATTAGCATCTTCATGACAATCACCAGATACGAACATGAAGGAAAAGAATGGAGAGACTTCCGTCGATAAAATGAATAGTGAAAAAGAACTCTGAGTCCTTGAAGAAAAGGGTGGGTGGGCGGGAAAAACAAAGGCACCTTGGAGACGAATGAAACAAGCACCGTTGAGAAGAACTGATAATTGATCTTGCGAAAATTGAAGTGATCGGATCCACTTGAAGAGAAAACACACCAGTTGAAAAAAAAGGATTGGCATAACAAACTCGATTAACAAGGAGGATTAGTATTCACATCGGAATATGAGAACACCATTTGGGGAAGGTATGGGATCAACACTTGACTTCGAAGCAACTCGAATACCACAACTCAAAACAAAACAAAGGATTGGCTTGCAGAATAAGCTAGAACAAACATATGATAGAGATTTCGTCCGAAGTTTTCGTGGCGGGGCCTACACGGGCTCGATCGTACAACACCATCATGTACAAGGCAGTGCACATGACATACGAAGCGTCCCCGAGTCGGCATAGCCAAGGACTCTTTAAGACACAACGAGACCACTGTAAAATCGACCGTGAATAGGCGGACCACTAGACGTCGAACCCCAATTTCATATCATACATCTGTCGGAAAGATATCCTAAGAGCTACTTGAATTCCCACTTATAAACTCCCGAAATTTTCCGGTTATGCAATCAGGTGTTGGGGATACAGGGGAAGCATAAAATCTCACCCAAAACTAGCAAATCCTACATCCAGCTGTATCCATCCTTCAACACATAACCAAGAAACCTTCGGAAATCATCTACCTCAACCTTCGAAAAGCATCCGTTATACAAGTTATGGCAATACTCCCGAACTCCCGCCCCAGTACTGGGTGGCGTCGAGGTTATCTCACCAACGAACTGCATAAAAGAGATTTTCGATGTCGGCGTACTAAACTCAGGTATTCCAGAACTGCAACGATAAAATTATGACGACAACACCTCAGAGCTCAACTTCCCGGGACACTTCCACAAAACCCCTGACAGGAGGCACCAAGACAATGTTCTCATCATAAAACCATCGGAACGATTCCAAGATACCCACGTGATCCTAAAAAAAATTTAGTGAAATTTGAGAAGAGAAGAGTCAAAACTCTACGCTAGGATGCCTTACCAGAGCGATGAGGAGACTGGGAAGTAAAAAGAATTCCTAAGCTCTCCGATATATAATCCCTAAATGACTCAAAACATTTTTTTCTAGACACAACTCGGCTGCTAAAAACGATCAAGCAATGGGGCTCCTAAGGTCGGGGAAGGCTCTGATTACCAACTTGTAACACCCTCGATGCGACTATAGCTCCCACGTGTCGAGGCACGACTTAGAGACATAATCGCATTGAAGGCATATGTCACAAGTGAGGTAATCTTCACACAACCCATGTAATACATAAGGGAAAGAGATACATAGTTGGCTTACACTCGCCACTTCACACAATTACATGAATAAAGCATTACATCATACAAATACAATCAAGGTCCGACTACGGAACCAAAATAAAAGAAGAACCCCAAATGCGACGAAGGTTCCCGATCGACCCCAACTGGGCTCCACTACTGATCAACTAGAACGGAACAACACAAAGGCCAAGATCTTCATCGAGCTCCTCCTTGAGCTTGGTTACATCATCTGCACGGACTCATCGGCACCTGCAAGCTGGTTTTGGAAGTATCTGTGAGCCACGGGGACTCAGCAATCTCGCACCCTCGCGATCAAGACTATTTAAGCTTATGGGTAAGGTAAAGGTATGAGGTGGAGCTGCAGCAAGCGACTAGCATATATGGTGGCTAACATACGCAAATGAGAGCGCGAAGAGAAGGCAAAGCACGGTCGATAAAAGTATGATCAAGAAGTGATCCTAAAACAACCTACGACAAGCATAACTCCAACAACCGTGTTCACTTCCCGGACTCCGCCGGAAAGAGACCATCACGGTTACACACGCTGTTGATATATTTTAATTAAGGTCAACTTCAGGTTTTCTACAACCGGACGTTAACAAATTCCCATCTGCCCATAACCGCGGGCACGGCTTTCGAAAGTTCAAATCCCTGCAGGGGTGTCCCAACTTAGCCCATCACAAGCTCTCACGGTCAATGAAGGAATAGACCTCCTCCCGAGACGTTCCGATCAGACTCGGTATCCCGGTACAACAAGACATTTCGACAGGGTAAAACTAAACCAGCAACACCGCCCGAATGTGCCGACAAATCCCGATAGGAGCTGCACATATCTCTTTCTCAGGGCACACTCAGATTGTCCTAGGTACGGGTAGGCCAGCCCAGAGTTGCCCCTGGTGGCCACCGGTAGCTGACAGGTGGACCAACACTCAGAGGAGCACTGGCTCGGGGGGGGGGGTAAAATAATGATGACCCTTGAGTCTGCAGAACCCAAGGGAAAGAAAAGGCTAGGTGGCAAATGGTAAAGCCAATGTTGGGCATTGCTGGAAGAGGTTTACTTAAGGCGAACTGTCAAGGGGTTCCCATTATAGCCCAACCGCGTAAGGACCGCAAAATCCGGGAACATAACACCGATATGACGGAAACTAGGGCGGCAAGAGTGGAACAAAACACCAGGCATAAGGCCGAGCCTTCCACCCTTTACCAAATATATAGATGCATTAAGATAACATAGCAATATAATGATATCCCAACAAGTAAATAAATGTTCCAACAAGGAACGCCTCCAATCTTCACCTGCAACTAGCAACGCTATAAGAGGGGCTGAGCAAAGCGGTAACATAGCCAATCAACGGTTTGCTAGGACATGGGGGGTTAGAGGTTTGACATGGCAATTTGGGAGGCTGACAAGCAAATGGTAGGCATCATAGCATTGACATAGCAAAGAACGAGCAAACTAGCATAGCAAAGATAGTAGTGATTTCGAGGGTGTGATCATCTTGCCTGCAAAGCTGTCAGAGTTGACTGGATCCTTGAAAGCAAACTCAACGGGCTCCTCGTTAGTGAACTCGTCTCCCGGCTCTATCCAAACAAGACAAACAAGCAACAAAAATACAATCAACCACGTGCAAACTCAAACAACACAATGCAAAGATGATATGCTATGCGGGATGTGATGCGGGATGCAAAATGTAAGATATGACAGGAAATGCATGAACCTGGCCTCAACTTGGAAAACCAAGTGTGCCACTGGAAAGATGGGATGAAAACGCTTGAAAACGATATAAAGATCATCGGAATAGGAGTTACGGTTTGGAAATGGCAAGCGATTCAAAATTGGCACCGGTCTGCGATTTAAAGCAAGTAGGCATCTAAATGCAATGAAATGAACATGCTACAACACTCAAACATGGCATCAAAATACATGGCAGGGAAGCATTCAAGATGCTTAACAAAAGTCTAGCACTGAGCTACGGCCAATTCATCCATTAACAGGTTCAAACAAGCATGGCAAAAACGCAAATGGTAAACAGATCTCAGACTTAGTGAAATAAGCACTTGTCTGAAATTTCAGATCATATAGCCCTCTTCGGAGCAACAAAACAACATCCTACAGGACCTGAATATGACAAAGAAGAACATGGCATGGAGCTACTCAACAAGCTTAACAAAAGTCCCTTAGTGACCTTGAGCCAAAAGGGATCGGAAAATATACTAACAAGCACACGAACATAGCAAAAACATAATCAGTTTTCAGACTTAGTGAAAACTGACACATGCTGAAACATAACTCAAGTAGGCATGTTTACGAGCTCGATGCACTCACTACGGAGCAATTCATGGCAAAGCAAGCATACATCCATTAAGAAGGCACAAAATGCAAGCTAGACATGGCAAGAACAATGGCATAGCATGCACGGATCAACTACAACATCATCGGCAAAATCGCAAACAAGTTGACGATCTGCCCAGATTCACAGCGAAGCAAAAGTAGAGCTCGATTGACTCAAGCTAGGGTGCTCCATAATTGCAAACAAAGACATGGATGGATAGAGCAACACAATATTAACAAAACTCCTTTACTGATCATCCTCAAAAGAGGCACGGATCACTAGGAAACAACACGAACATATGGCATCATGAACTAAACAAACCCAGGACTTGGTGAAATTACTAAGTCCCTGAAAACAGAGTTACCGGGTGCCTCTCTTTGCAAGCTTGCACTAGTCACCACACACATCACAAAAATACATGGGTTGCACCTCTCGAAAGATGACAAAACCCTTAACAAAACATATGTAGAACTCATGGGCATATCATGCACACCTTAATCATGGCAAAAATGACAAATGTCTAAGATGGAGTAACAGATCTGACAATTAACTCAAGTAGCCCTCTTCTAACAGCATTTCGGGCATCAAGATGAGCTCAAATGAAAATGATGCAATGTAATGAAGTGATGTACTCTCTGAGATGAACATTTTGATATGCTATATGCATGAATCGGAGCTACGGATGCAAAGTTACGGAGCCGCGAACATGTGCACATGGACTGAAATTTCAAGGACTTGGGAAAAAAAACAACCTCCCAGATCTGGATCTAGGGTTTCACGGCACGCAACCCGAGGCGGCCGGATCTCCGCCGGAGTTCGTCGTCGGAGGTGACCGGAGCGGGAGGAGGAGGCCGGGACGGCGGAGAGGAGGCGAGGCCGAGGCGCGACCGGGGCGGCACGGCGGCCGGCGACCGCGGGCGGCGCGGGCGGCGCCGGGGAGCGGCCGGGCGGCGGGCGGCGGCGAGCGGCGTGGAGGCGGCGGCGAGCTTCGGCCGGGCGGCGGCGGCGGGGCGAGGGAGCGGGGAGGCGGCGCGGGCCCGGGAGGGCCTCCCGCGGGCTGGGCGGGCCGCGGCGGCTGGGGCGCTGGCGGCGCCACGTGTCGCCCTTCCAGTGGCCGCGGGCGGCGACGCGGCGTGTCCGGCGCGCGCGATGTGTGGATTTAGGGTTTCGGGGAGAGGGGATCCGGGATTTTTTGAGGGGTGCCTATTTATAGGCATAGAGGGAGCTAGGAGAGTCCAAATGAGGTGCAGTTTTCGGCCACGCGATCGTGATCGAACGACCGAGATGATGGAAGAGGTTTAGGTGGGTTTTGGGCCAAATTGGAAGGGTGTTGGGCTGCAACACACACAAGGCCTTTTCGGTCCCTCGGTTAACCGTTGGAGTATCAAACGAAGTCCAAATGATACGAAACTTGACAGGCGGTCTACCGGTAGTAAACCAAGGCCGCATGACAAGTCTCGGTCCAATCCGGAAATGTTTAATCCCCACACACGAGAGAAAGGTAGGATTGGCCACCGGGGAAGAACGAAGCGCCGGATTACAAAACGGACAACGGGGAAAATGCTCGGATGCATGAGACAAGCACGTATGCAAATGAAATGCACATGATGACATGATATGCAATGCATGACACGCAAGCAATGACAAGGAAACAACAGCGAATAACTGGACGACACCTGGCACATCGGTCTCGGGGCGTTACACCAGCGCGGCCCATCTTCATCAGCTCAATCTCAAGACCCTTGTGAGGAGCCAAGCCTCGCGGGGCGGACGACAGGAAGCTTCCTCAGAGGAAGCATCATCAGGCAGGCTCGCAAGGAGGCGGAGAGATCAAGGCAGGGGTACCTCGCGAGGAACCCGTGACGCAAGCCATGACGATCGAGACCAGGCGGGCGTCAGGTGGGCGCCGGCCTGCGCAGTGTCCTTGTTTCCCCTTTGGTGCAAAGGGGGCAAGCACAGGCCAAGGCATCAGGCAAAGGTTGACATTCCGGTGCAACGAGACCAAGACCAGCAGAGCGGCATGACGGAGGTCACCGTGGAGCCCAAGACGGCGTCATCACCAGTACCTTTGGCAGTCGAAGACCACCTTTTGTCAGGATAACTTGTACTACATGTTTCCCTTCAAAATGGCCAATTGTTGGCGCCCTTCCCGCTCATTATTTTGGGAAGAGGCCCAGGGCCTCTATAAATAGAGCTAACCACCACAGAGTAGAGGGAGACACCCCGGAGAGATCAAGACACCCAGACATCTGGAAATCTGGTAGAACCCTAGCAGAGAGAGAGGAAGAGGCGACTAAACTCACCCTAGCAGTTCATCGCACCAGCTCAAGAACACCTCTCGCGAGGCTGTTCTTCCCTTGTACTATTCATCATCAGCCACTGAGGCAATCCACCACACCACACACTGGAGTAGGGTATTACACCACAACGGTGGCCCAAACCAGTATAAACCTCGTGTCTCTTGTGTTGTTCATCATTTTCATCTTAGTTCGCACAAGAGGATCGGACGTAGATCGGTAGGGGAGAGATCTCCGCGCGCACCCCAGTGTTCGAACCTCAAGGGTCTGCCGGAACCCGAAATCCGACACGGCCAAGTGCGCGCGACACTTGAGCTATAAGTGCATCATGCAGGCTAGAATGGGTGGGGCAATGGTGTCGTGCCCGACACGTGATTAGCACACGGGCTAGAGAGGGGGCCACACGAGCGGGAGCGTGGGGCTGGCGTGTCGGGTCGGACATGCGATGCACACGTCATGCGACCTAATAAGCCGGCCCTTTTAGGGTTGTTATGTCTTTTTAGCTGCATTCTGGCGTTTTAACTTAAAATTTTAAATTAAAAGGGGTAAGATGGTCTAAAAATTAATGATTTTTTCCTATAAATAGGGTACCCCCTATCATTTCCCACACTCAAATACCACATCTCATCTATCATTCGCTACCCTTCTCATGGGTGATCTCAATCCCAACTAGTTCACCACCTTCGAGGCACACGAATTCAAGACTAACATACCGAGCAACCTCAATCTTTTTCCCCCTGAGCCACAACCACCACCTTCGCAACCTTCTTATACATAACCTTCTCATACACAATCCCATTCAAGTAGCCGACACTACCTCCACCATCGATGCAAAAAGGTTTCGTCGGTAGTCCTCCGTTCTGTGGAATTAGTTTGACGAAGAAGCATATGTGGTGGAAGGCTATGTGCAAAATATGAAAGAACGAGCTCATCGGGGAGGTGGGAAAAGGAATCGGCCACTGGAAGAGGCACTATGAGAGCCACTTGAAGAAGGAGGGGAGATGGCGGTGAGACAGACCTAGCTCCATTACAACTCGACGGTTCGTAAGTCATTGGGACTATGATTCTGAAAGTGCTCTAGAAGCTCTTTGTTGTTTAATTGATTCTTAATATTTGCCATTGGATTTTGGTGACACTCCCACTTTTACTGAATATATTCAAACTACTCATAATCCTAGATTCGTTCTAGTTTCTAGACAAACTACATCTAGGGATATGAAAAAGTTATGCACAACTGTCTTTAGAAAATAAAAGAAGACTATACTACGTGCATCTTTTATGTTTCTTTAACATCTAATATCTGGAGTGGTCGGGCTAAGAAAGACTACATTAGTGTGGGTGTTCATTAAGTTGACAAAAATGAGACCAATAAAAAAGAATAATAGGATTCAAAAGTGACATATCAAATTGCCAGTGACATGATTGGTCATTCTATAGTTAAAGTTCTGGAAAGTTTTGGTCTCCCGAACAAGATCTTTGCAATAACTTCCATTGCCTGTGCACTCTGACAATGTTATCATAACATAGAATATCTAGGGACCTATCGTCAAATAGGGCATGTATATCGCGAGCTAGCGGGCAACCCATTAATTTCCTCCCATACATGATGGAGACGGCTATTGTTAGCTAGCGCTCAGTGTCCAGCAGGACGAGCAGTGGCGGAGCTTGAAAAGCCCATTTGTCGGGTGGGCTGAGCGGGCCAAGTAGAAGGAAACAACCTGTGGCTGGTGTTCCAAGGCCCAGAAGTAAAAAAAATAGAGAATAAGCTACAAAAAGTTGTGTGGGCCACGACCCATTCGGCCTTGTCGTGGCTCTGCAAGTGAGGACCAGCACTGATGCACCGCCGTGGCCTGAGCAGGTTCAAGCAACGGGTGCGGCGCCCTATGTAGGGGCTATGGAGAAATTGCCCACAAATTGGATGAGCATCAGCTGCAACAATGTCTAAAGCGGCGGCGCCATAAGGAGCGCGAAGGGTACACTGGCCCCTAGGAAGGGAAGATGATATTAAAAGCGAAACTTAGAAGACAACATGATGGCCTAATTGCTTTGAGATTCGTTTTGCCACGTGTCAACCGTGAGGGCTGGTCTCACAATAGAAGGTGTACGGCGTTTGTCGTATATTATTTTTTCCATTGCCATATGGATGCATCGATGAGTGTGCCCATGCGGGCTGAATATTAAATAGCGTTGTTTAATTATGCCACATATTAAATAACAACATATACAATGTATGACCTGAGCTAGGCCCCCGAGCTGTGGGGTCTTTCTGCAACCGCACTGGCTGCACATACTCAAGGCCGGTCCTAAAAATACTTTGAATTACGAGCTGCACAAAGGAAAAATAATCGTGGACTTTGATAATGAATAGTGCGTGTGTTAAAAAGCCATACATTTTTGTAGCTCTCGCTTAACGTATTTTATCATAAAATTTCCACACATATGCACTTTATATATCCAGATATATGTGTGTGTTCTTTGCAAAATTTTGTGAAACGTGAAAGTATGAATTTTTAATTTTTCAAAATTTCACCCCTTTGAAGCTCGAGCTGCGGGCCTGTTCGGAGACTCGCTAGCTTCTCCAAAACTTCTCGTATCCAGCTTCTAACCTGACTTCTCACTTCACGTGGAGTGCACCAAACCGTTCTGGAGCCTCGATAGCTTCTCCGAGCGCCTGAGTGAGCTGGCAGCCCAGCTGGGGCGGTGAAGCCCAGTTTCTTGCCACCTTGGGCCGGCTGGAAGCAGCCCATTTTGGGCTCAAGTGCACACACGCAAAAGAAAAGAGAGAAATGAGTTGGGCTTATTTTTTCACCGGAGGTAAATTATGCGAGTTCTGGCTGAAAAGAGTGGTGTACAGAGAACATTTCTGTAGTAAAGTAGTGTTCCAAATATAGCCGAAACGTATTTTTGAACTTGCCACAAATATTTCGAGTTAAGACAAGTCATAATAATGACAAATAACTAGTTTTGTTATATGTCATACAACAAAAGTTCCTGTAGCAAAGGAGTTTCATTTGCATAAGTTTGCAAATCAAAATGGTCTCACATCTAAAGACATGAACATGATTACTTCCCCAACTAAGAGCAATGGCGATAGCTAGTTCATGTCTATACAACGGCAATTTTGCGGTCCTCCACAGCGTGTGCCCCCAACCTTGGCTCCACGTGCTCCTCTACAGCCCCTCGCCGCCGGCTGCTCCGTGCTAGGGATGCAAGGAATGTGGGAGGGGAGCACGCGCAGACGCTAGGATGATCCTCTCCACGGCAACGAAGGGAGGTAGGAGTGAACCAAAAATCCCACTTCTTTGAATCCGCCGTCGTCACACGGAAGGAATCCATCTGTTTACCTGGTACGCATGTTGCCCATTGTTGTTGTGCTTCACTTCTTTTCGAACAAAGCAACTTGAGCTTTGGTTACTCTGGATTTCCGCCAAAGTGGTAGAGTAATTGCCAGGGCCTTGAGACCTTGTCTGCATGGCGTTGGTACCTGCATTGTGCTGTCACATAACATTGGATGGAAGCAAAGTTTTCTAGTGTTGGAAACTTGATAGAAAATATATGTAGGACTCGAAGTTTTGATATGGAAACAAATTCTTAGATGCAAAATTATGTTACATGGAAGGACACATATTTTTGTTATGTTAAAAAGAAACAATTCTGATGGAAGAAAATTATCTGGTCTGATATACTGCTAGGATCGGTAGTCTATCCTTAGCAGTGCCCCTTAACCATTCAGCGGGAATTCAGCGTGCAATAACAACAAATACAGCAGCTAAAAAATTTCAGCATGTAATAACAGCAACAATGCCGCCTCATGTAATATCTGAACTTTGAAGCTGGACACATATCTGAATCTTTTTGCACTTTACATGAACAGTACATACAGTACACCATAGGAAAGAAGACAGAGGAGCTCACATTGCGCTTTGGGCGACGGGGTTTGGTCGTCGGGATGCTCCTCCTTGCTCACCAGCGCTGCTCCTCGCTGAGCTCCTCCTTCCCCCACCGGCGCTGCTCCTCGCTGGCGTCAATGGCGTGGGGGCGAGCTCCTCCTTCCCCCACGGCGTTGTTCCTCGCTGACGGCGGTATTCGCGGCTGTGAGGACGGGAATCGGTGAGGAACTAGCTGGGACGGCCGGATCTGGAGTCGGTGGAGAGAATCCGGCCGGCGACCGAGGGGGCGGGCGTGGCGGCGGGGCGGCGGCGCTGAGGGTTTCCAGAGGGAGGACGCGAGGGGGGGATATGACCGAGCGGTTCGTGCGTGTCTGTTTGAGCGAGCGAATCGTTTTCCTTAGCGGTGGCAATCTGTTTGTAAATAAGGGGAACTCCAGATTCTTCAAAACGTGGAGCTGGGTTTCCTTTGCTTCACAAATTTGCACTATCGGCTCATCTAGCTTCGGGAATTTAACTTTTAGAAGCTAAAGCGTTCGGGTCAACTTCAAACGAGAAGTTTGTGGAGTTGAGAGTCTGAACAGGCCCAGTTTGTAGAGTTAGCATCTTCGAGATCGTGAAGGTTTGGACAGTTTTTTTTCCTTGGTAAGAGTCGAGTGGCCTATAAACCCTGTCCCACCTCCATTCCCCACAACCCCAAACCCCTCGACCACGAAAACCCTAAACCCTCTCCACCGCCGCCGCCATGGCCCTCTTCGCCGCCGCCCGCCGCGCGGCCTCCTCCTCGATTCCCCTCATCCGCGCCTCCGCCTCCGCCTCCCGCGGCGCGGCCTCCCGTGGCGCGGCCCTTCTCCGCCCCCTGGCCGCCGCCGCGGCCCGGCCGATGCCCTTCTCCTCGGCGACCGCGCTCAAGCCGAGCTCCGACGACGAGCTCCTCCGCATCGTCAAGGCCGAGATCAAGTTCGCCGAGGACTGCGACGACCACGACCGGGTTCGTTCGTCCGCCGTCCCGCTCCCCGAAACCTTTAGTGCTGCTGCTGCTAATTTAGATCTGTCGTTGGCTTGCCGCCCGAGTGGTCTGATGTTCCCGGAGGGAATTAATTGGGTAATCTGTCGCCGTGAGGCAGTTTAGATTTCGATTAGTGTTAGCCTGCGGCGGTAGGATTGGAAATGGCGATAGTTATTGATACCCCACATTCAAAAGTGAGGGATTTTTCTTATGTAATTTAGGAATTTCGTTACTCTGGCCATGCTCGCATCTTCCTGCTGCAATTGATAGGTGCAGTTCGACTTTCAGAGTAGTCTCTGGTAGTACGACCCGAGGGTTTTCTTCGCTAAATTAGGCTTATGCTCGTTTTGTGTCAGTTCCTTGCTGTCCATGTGAACTTCTTTTCATGGCGCCACGGATTTGACTTTCAGTGTTGGTGATTCTGCAGTTGCTGTATACTACTATAGTGATGAGTGTCTAGTTTTTGTAATCTACACTTCTTGCACAAGGATTTGCATGCGCCTTGTACCATGAGTAATTTTGGACTTGCAAATTGGTTCTTTCTTACTACAGTCTTGCTGCTATAGTATGGCTCTGTTCTTGGTGGAGGTTTCATTACTTGTTTTGTGTGGCTTAGGTTATATTTCAGTGGAATTTGTGTGATATGTTTGGCTGGACTCTGCTCTTTTCACAGTTATAGTGTTGTCACTTTACAGCTTGCATGCTTGCCATACCAGACCATCAGTGTTCCGCTGTTATGATAAACTGTTCAATTCTTTGTATGGTTCTGTCTTTTTTCTATGATGGCAAGGGACACTGCTTGCTTATGCACTGAGTTGGGTTTTATGCGTCAAACAATCCATTTTGACAAGGCTCATTGATGGGTACTTTTTTATTGGGTGCATTTATTTATATTATATCATATTGCTTCATGTTTTTTTTTCAACTTAGTGTTGAATGTTGAGTCTGAGGTTGCAACATAAAAGCATATATGCTTTTGCAGTCATGCTCGAGTATTTCTAGCCGGCTGGAGTGAGATCGAACCCGAACAGAAAGTAGTAGTTGCTAACATACTGACTCAATATTGTAATGATTTACTCATACCTTAACTCATGCTTGAGAAACCTAGCTGGGGTCTTTGGATGTAGTAGGACAGAAGGTAGAAGTTCTGATGGCGTGTGAAATGCAATGGTTTTGTCTGCTACGTAGAGTTATTATGATTCAGCAATATAATCTTCCAGGCCTTTTAGAAGGTTTAGGAATTCAAGTAATTTGTTCTGGCTTGGCATCTAATCCATGAATTGGCATTTTTAGAGGGAAAGCATGAGTGTTGGAAAAGAGTTGAGTTATCACGGTTCAGCAGTGTAATCTTCCAGGCCTTCTGGAAGGTGTAGGAATTCAAGCAATTTGTTCTGGCTCGGCATCTAATCCATGAATTGGCATTTTTTGAGGGGAAACATGAGTGTTGGAGAAGAGTTGAGTTATCATGGTTGTAATCTTCAAGGCCTTCTCAAAGGTGTAGGAATTAAAGCAAATTTGTTCTGGCTTGGTATGTAAAATCCATAATTAGCATTTCGGGAGAGAAAACATGAGGGTTGGAAAAGAATTGAATTACCCTATTTGTCTTACAGCGGCACTTTTTAACTTTCAGGTCTAGTGTGAACAAGTTTGCTGTTCATTTTATCAGTGTTGGGTTGGTATTCTGATCCTCATCCTTTCCATGTTAAGCAGGTTGAGGAGATCCCAGATAGCTTCCCCTTCAAAATCACCGACAACAAGGGGCTTAATGACATCACTCTTACAAGAACTTACCAGGGTGAGAAGATCGAGGTTCTGGTTTCCATGCCCAACCTAGTCACTGGAGACGAGCCGGAGCATGACCAGGACGAGGATGACAAGGAGAAAGACGATGATCAGGATGACGGCGAGAAGCCCCCGAAATCCAGCCTTCCCCTCACAGTCACCATCACCAAGAGCGACGGCCCAAGCCTCGAGTTCACCTGCACCGCCTATCCTGATGAGATCCTCATCGATACCTTGTCTGTAAAGCAGCCCTCTGAGAAATTGGAAGAGGACTACATTGCATACGAGGGTCCTGACTTCAAGTAAGAACACAAACCATAGCTTGGCCATTTTAATTTCTTGGGTAACTGAATGCGCTTATCCGTCGCTGCTTGCTGATGTTGTATGCTTGGTCTTTGTGACGTGCAGTGACCTGGACGAGAACCTGCAGAGGGCATTCCACAAGTACCTGGAGCTGCGCGGGATCACGCCCATGACGACAAACTTCCTGCATGAGTACATGATCAACAAGGACAGCCGGGAGTACCTGTTTTGGCTCAACAAGCTCAAGGATTTCGTCAAGCAGTAATCTAGAGATTGCAAGTTATGATCCCTAGCATAAAGACGAGCCAATGTGCTTTGCACATCCTGTTCTGAGACCTTCGGGCTTCGGAACTCAAAACTGCTCCGTGTTTAGTATATGATGACGATGTGTATGCTTACCATCGTGTTTTAGATTGCTTTTTTGGCAGCGTGGAAACGACCGGTGGAAAACCTTGGGTAGGGCTTCAGATAGAATACTTCGTTCGGTAGTGTGCTATTCTTTTCTGAAAAAAATAATTATGCTCTGTATGCGTGAAGGTTTCAACGGTGTTTCGTCTGGGTGAAGTTTGAAGCATATGCTTAATGTTTGCCTGCCTGCCTGCCTATGATCTTATCTGACGTAGTGTTTCACTGAATTGAGGTGAAGTAGTGTAAATAAATGTGTAGGCTCCAGCTAGGCTGTCGAGGCGAACAAGGTAGTGCCTGCACTTCTGAGCAAGTTCATCGTCACGAAGAAGAAAATATTAGGGAGTGCATGTAGAACAGCCGATGTCCGGTCAGACGGAGTCGAGGAATACAAACCTTGCATGCTCCCTGAAGAGGTTGAGGCTGGCCAACCTTTGGCCATGAGAACCAGAGCAAAAGGATAAAGACGCACTACCATGTTATCCGTTCGGCAGAACAATGCCGTTGAGACAAACTTATTAAAGAAAAGGCCGGGCCCAGAAAACCAGATTCGAAGACACACCATCCTTAACACACCTTCCAGCAACACGAAGAAGCACCGCCGAAACAAAGGCAAGATGGAAAGCCGCTATTTCATGTGTTGACAGACGTTATTGGTATCTACAGTGGCTTCTGCTTTGCTCTTCACTGCACAACTCTCTCCTAACATTTGTCCCCTACTACAGCAGCTTATGGTACCCTTCACTGCTTCCTCCTCGGCCAGGGTGGCGGTTGCCCCGGGCCCCGCAAATCTAGGGGGCCCCTCCGGCCATGTACACATGTGAGATTACCTAGCTACACGGTGACAACGCCGTCCCTCGCAGCAGATTTTTTTCAGGGAAATCGCACGCAGCAGGAGGTAGCGGACGACGATCACACGAGTATCTTCATCGTATTTTCTTCCTTGCACAATCGCAGACCCCTAGTAATTTTGTTTGAGAATGAATCACAGGGGCCCTAGTAGCGTACATCCACACGACATCATCCACCGTGAGATACTGGGCCTGGCCCAGCTCGTGGGCAGCATGACCATCGGCCCCCGACTAGCGCACAACGCCCACGTTCCCCTTTTCCCATCGTGGATGCCTACAGTTAACATGAAAATTTAGAGCATCTCCAGCCCGCGCCCTCAGGAAGGCCTCCCCAGGCAATTTTCTCGCGCTGACGTAAAAAAAGGCCCAGTCGCGCCCCCAGAAGCTTGATTTTGGCCGACCTGGGCCGAAAACAGCGCCGGCGGATCCAGGCCAAACCCGGCGCGCTGGGGGGCGCCGGGGCGAGCTGTTTTGACGCGAAAAAGCCACGGGCCAGCCGCGTCAGCGACACGGCGCCTCGTCTTCCCCAACGGCCTCGGTTCCCGCGGGGAATCAATGGCAAGGCTGCCGCCGGTCAGCCTTGCCTGATTCCTCACGGGCGGCGCGTCACAGGACGGCGCGCCGACGCCTCCCCTCCCTCGCACGCGTTCACACGGGCATGGCGCGGCTATATAGCCGGTGGCCTCACTCGCCTGTGCCCACACCAGCCCCGCCCCTCGCTGCCGCCCAGCCCCTCCCTCTACCTCTCCCGAGCGCCGCCGCCCAGCCCCTCCCTCTCCCTCTCTACCTCTCCCGAGCCCGTCGCCATGGCAGAGCGTTTCCCCGGAGACGAGGCGGCGGCCAACGGCTTCGGTCGCCGTTCGCTGCGCGAACAGAAGTCCTGGCTCCTGTTCCAGGCGAATATCCCGGCGCCGCCGGACATGCCCGCCGGGTCTACGGGGTGGAGGCTCAGCGACGGGGGAGTGCCCGTTCCCCCGTTGCCCGACGCCGTGGCCAAGCCAAATTACTTCACCGAGGAGGTCGAGGTCGTCCGCGCCTCCCTCACCGACGCCCAGCTCTCCCTCCCCCAATACGCCGCCGACAACCACGCGGCTTGGGCGGCATACTTCGAGCGCCGCCAGCGGCAGCGGTTGGCGTCCACCAACGACGCGCCGGTGGTCGGCGACCAGAAGAACAGCGAGGGGCACCACCTGTGGTGGGGCATCCCCGGCCGCACACTTGAGGGCGTGCTGACGTACCTCGAGGGCGGCAACGACCCGCCGTTGGCGTACCCGGCGAGGGTGGCCGCCCCGGCGCACCACCGACGCGCCGGGCCATGGGCGCCAAGGAGGTTCGGGTCCTCCTCCTCTTCTTCCTCCTCGCGATCTTCCTCGCACTCCTCCGGTGCTCCGGCCCTGCTCGGCGTCAAGGCCGAGCCCGCGGCGGAGACGCCGCTCGGCCGGCGCACTCGCAGCGCCGGCATCGTCATCAACGAGGGCCGCCGGCGCGCCTCCTCGTCGGCTCCTCCTCCGCGCTTCGTCAAGCCAAAGACGGAGCCGGGGCTCGCGCCAGTGAAGAAGGAGCCGGCCGCGCCGGTGAAGACGGAGCTCGACAACGACGACGCGGCCCTGGAATGGGCGCGCAGGGACTCCATGGCGATGGAGAAGGAGCGCTTGGAGAAGGCGAAGGAGCGCCAGTGCGCCGCCCTGCGCCGCTTCGCGGAGCGCCGACGCGGCCGCGATGAAGGCGGGGTCGTCGTCATCTGCGACAGCGACAGCGACGACGCGTCACCGCCACCAGCCCGCGTTGGCGACGCCGGTCAGGGGTCCACCAGGGACGGCCGCGTCAAGGAGGAGAAGTCCGACGACGGCGGCGACGATGGCGACTACTCGGCGTTCAGCCAGTTTCTCTTTTAGTTTAGTTATCTATTTTGCTATGTAATAAAAACCGGCGAACATGTCTAATATATGCCCAAGTTTGCCGAAATTTATCGTGTTTCGCCGAACTTCGCCGAACTGTGCCGAAATTTGCTATACAAATTTTATTTTTAAACGCGCCTGGGGGCGGCTCTGGGGCCGGCGGCTGGGGACCAACTCACCCCAGGCCCAATTTTTGCGCCGGCTCACCCCCAGACGGCGATTTTAGGCGCCCTTTGGGGGGCCAACGGCTGGAGATGCTCTTAGTCGCCAATCGCGGCAACGCCATCGCCGTCATCAGGATATCGCCCATGGCGGCCGCGAAGGGGAAGGAGCACACCGGCAGGCTCGTCATCAGGTTCCGGTAAGGATCGCTTCGCTCTTGAATTCTTGATAGAATCATGTGCGCTTGTATGAATTCTTGATAGAATCATGTGCCCTTCCTTGCTCGCGACGGGAAAGTTTATAGTCGCTGTGAGCGAGATTTTTATTTGGCATTTGAAAATTAGGAGCCATGATGCTACTGTTCGATTTAGGAAAAAAATAGGAGTATAGGATGTTGTCTACTAAAGCAGGATTAACCACGAAGTTCCGTCAAATTCTATATGAATTTGTATGTTTAATTAATTAACTCGATGATCGATTTTATGATTTTGTGGTGATGCTGGAAAAGCGCTATCTCAAAGACATTCAGACGGTTCCTTCTTTGTAGAATATTTCAACTTATATCTTCAGGATCAAAGTTGACAGAAAATAATGCTTTCTGGATTTGGAGATGATAGCAAGAAATATATTGAATCTTCTGTTCAACAGTTTTCTCGTATAGTTTATGACATTAACTCACTATCTGTGTTATCTATAGGGCTTAGAAAATGGTTCTAATGCTTCATCACAGAACAATATTTTTTATCAAGGACATGTATAAGAAGGCGCTGGATGTGTTGATGGTGGCTGAGGTATGCAACCTTCTGTGATCATTGTTGTCATACTGTAAAAAGCATATACATCTTTTAAATAGCTATATAGTGATGAAAAACAAAAATGTGAGGTTTGTAAGTTTAGAAAAATTATTGAATGGGATTGATACCATACCTTAATTAATGTTATTGAATCTAGGGAAGTTAGAATAATTTTTTTTAAGTTAACTATAATTATTTGATTTTGGATGCACTTGTTTTACTAAAAATTTTATCATATACATATATTAAATATTATGTTGTTGTTTATAACAAGGGCCCCCGGTTCTAGTCTCGCCCCGGGCCTTAGAAATCTCAGGACCGGCCCTGTCCTCGGCTCCTCCTTCTTCAAGCTAACCGTGTTCTTGGTTCCTCCTCGGCTCATCGAAGTGACGCGTAGGGTCGGCCAAAAAATATTGATCATTTGGCTATCTATTTCGTGTTTTATATTCCTTCTGTAAACTTTTATAAGAGCGTTTAGATCACTAAAGTACTTATCTAAACGCTCTTATATTTGTTTACAGAGGGGTAGGAACTTTTTGCGCCGAAAATATGGTGAAATTACCCATTTACCCCTGTGGCATATTGGCAATTTCTCTCTACCTGTCCATGGGTCGATTGAAGATCAAAATCCCCTGCTCGTTCAGTTCATCCAGAGGGATAAGAGGAGCACCACGGGCGGCGCCGCAACTAGTGCAGGTCAGCCAATCGAGCGGCGGTGCGGTGACTCCAGCGAGCACGGGCGCGTCCACTCCGGCGACCTCGGACCGCCACGAGCGGCGCCTAGGCTCTAGCTACCATTCTCTCCTTGGGTCCGGATCCGAAATTCCTTCACCAATCAACACAGCGATTCCTGTTCCAGTCTGGATTCGGATTTGCTTCACCTCCTCGGAGTCGGGGTGAGGCCTCGGCCGGCGATCTATATGTATTGGCAGGACCTGCCTGTTCTCTCATCAAGACTGCGACTTTCCAACAGAGGCTCTGCTCTGCTTTAAGCCATGGAGACCTGTAGCATAGTAGCCAGGATAATCAGTTTGCAAGACCTAGCTATGTACCGGCACAAGTTGTGCTCTCTAGTCTTCAGACTTTTGCCCAGGCTGCTAGGCTTCCCTCCACTCAAGAAATTCTGCAAAGATGAACATGTTCATGTGGCACTGTCAGAGACCAAGATGGCGGCCACATTGCCGGAGCTGCCGCAGGACATCTTGATGGTTATCTTTGCCGTTCTCGAGATCCCTGACCTCGTGCGCGCTGGCTCGGTCTGTTCATCCTGGCACTCCGCATACGCCGAGCTACGCACTCTTGGGAAGTACAAGAAGGGTCAGACGCCTTGCCTGGTTTACACCTCTGAATCTGATCCTTATGATGTTTTGTCCCTCTACAGCCTCGCCGAGAAGAGGTCCTACAAGTTATCTCTGCCGCAGCCACCTATCCGCAGCAGGTATTTGATTGGGTCCTCACATGGCTGGCTTGTTACCGTCGACGAGAGGTCTGAGATGCACCTTCTGAATCCAATCACCTGTGAACAGATTGCTCTTCCTTCAGTGACCACCATTGAGCATGTGAAGCCCATATTTGATGAGTATGGTGATGTCTGCGAGTATGAGATGTCATGGCACACTGGAGCGTGCAATAGCCGCAATCCAACCATCTTTGCTCTTGCCGAGCTGAGGGGTAGACTCTATTGGAAGGCGTTTGTATTTCCTGATACATCCTCAGGAGGCTACATTGTGGTGCTCATCCACAATCCACAAGCTCAGCTCTCATTTGCAAAGGCAGGGGATGATAAGTGGACCTGGCTACCGCCTGATTATCTCTATGATGACTGCACTTATAAGGATGGCATATTGTATACAGTGAATGTAAAAGGAGAATTCCACGCATTCGATCTTAGTGGCCCTGTGGTCACTGTGAAGACGGTTATAAGGGTACCCGAGCATTATGATTGCGATACCAGGTACATTGTTCAAGCTCCATGGGGCAGTCTGCTACTTGTGTATAGAATAGTTGGTGAGCATGATTTAGAACCTGAGCCTGGTGCATCTGAATACTGGAACACTAAGGAGATTCAAATATTTGAGATTGATGCTCTTTGGAGCGAAATTAAGGTGATCCATTGCCTGCGTGACCATGTGTTATTTCTTGGTCATAATCTATCGCTCTGCCTCACTGCTGATGAATATCCCGCACTCAAGGCAAATCGTTCCTATTTTACCGACGATAATTTTCTATGGACACTGGGACATAAGAACAGTCATCGTGATATGGGAATGCTTAAATTGGATGATAACAGCAGGGAGGAGCTTGTATCTCCTCAGCTTTGGTCCAACTGTCCAGCTCCAATGTGGATTACTCCTGATCTTAGAAAGATCAACGCGATAATGAGCCAACAACTGTGAAGTGAACTGCTACAGTCACAATTAACATAACGTGCAGTGTAGCAAGGCGGCACTACTCGAGTCTCGAGAGAGAGGTCCTGTCTATGCTGCAAAAATGGCCGGCCGAGGGAGTGCTCAACATCAACATCCTTTTCTGCTCAGTCTTTTGATGACGCTGCTGGTGTGGGTAATCAGAGATAATATATGCAGGTGTTTTCAGAAAACCATGGAGAAGACGGAATCATCTTGTAGTTACAACAATCTGATAGTTTTTATGTTTCAAATAGTTTGCTCAAATATTGTACATATTTTCTACATAGTTTATTGCGAGAGATAAAATAAATATATGCTAGTTCGGCGTTGTTACAGCAATATAACAGTGTTGTTTCCTACAGAAATAAAAATAAAATATAAGAGCTCTCTTTGTTGTATCATTGCACACAAGGAAATATTGTTCCCCAATAATATTTTCCACTGTTGTTCATGAATGAACCACAAGGATCTGGTTGTGGTTTCAGAACCATAAGCATATAAACCCACACGATTTACAAGTTTATACAACAATTCATATCATTTATGGTACCAACATTTTGTTTCCTAGTACAACCAGGTCTCTATGATAGCCACCAATCAGCAGGCAAGTCGTGGCAAATATGGGTGTGCCAGCGTAGGTCGCGCCCTGGAGGAACCTTAGCAGCACAGCCAAACCTGCCGCACCGAACAACTACCGAACAATGCTTGTTGTAATGCGCGATCAGCTACAAAAGCGAACGAAAGTTAGCTCAGAATCAAATGGAGAGATGTGTTTGGGGGTAAAATGATGCTCGTTTCAATTTCTCACATCAGAGGTGCGCACAATCCCATTTGGGTGAAGCTCCACCTCAAATATGCAAAGGTGACACACTGTTGTTGTCGCTGGAGAGGATGTAGCTATTCTGCAGTACCTCTTATATCCCTCCACAATCTCAGCGGGGACGGTCTCTCCATCGACAATCTGAGCATAGGTACGATACAAGATTAAAAAGCTGAACTGCATTAACAAATATACGCAACTTATGTGCTATTGAAACGATTCTTTATCATTTGTGCAGATATGAGATGGAATGATAAAACAATGCAAAATCTTTTTATTTCAGATTCGCTTTCAGATATATGATGCATTATAAGATCTGATGTAATGAGTGAGTCACCAAAGAAAAGTGAAGCTTGAAAATTACGAGCAATAAATGGAATATTTAACAGTACCATTCTGTCAACAAAAGAAATGGAGAGGATTAAGATGGAAAACACAAACACAATTGTATCCAAGCATAGCAAACATAGTTTACCACCCGAGTATTTATGTTCAGGAAAACACCAAAAAGATCTGATAGAAAGCGTTCCAGAATTGTAAGCACTGGTTCAGGTATAATTGTTTGTTTTAGAGTAAGATAAACAACAAAACTTGGTTTCCGAATTATTTGTTTCAGCAACTCCAGGAAATCAGTGTTCCTTCTGTATCTTTTCAATTTTCAAAACTTGGATATCAGACTCAAGTGTGAAGCTTTGACTCAAGGGTGGAACTTGGAAATCAGTGTTATTTTCAATTATCTGAAGGCAAAGGCAAGACAATATTTCAGAATATACCTGAACCAGTGCTTACAATTGCTGTGCAGGATACTTATTTCCTGGAATTACTGAAACAAATAATTGCACACAATATATCCAAAGAAATGACAATAAGTATCCTGATTACAAGGGAAACTGATTGACATATTGTCATTTCTTTGAATATCAACTGAATCAATTCAGGCCATCTTTGTGGAGCAATACAAATCATTTTATTTCAGATATGTTATGCATTATAAGATCTAATGTAATGAACGAGTCACCAAAGAAAAGTGAGGCTAGAAACAATTCCAGAAATCTTTCTTTCGAATATATCACGCATTCCAGAAATGTACGCACTCATTCAGGTATATATAATGGTTCTGGCCACCTAGTAAGATAAACAGAAAAATAATTCCTGGTCATCACAACCGAGGCAGTTCTTTCTGCACTTCATCAGAAAGATAAACAGCAAATAATTCATTCTGAATTTTGTTAACTGATTAACATGAACTATCACTGACTAACTGATTACGAGGGAAAGAAATCAGTTCAGTTTTCTCATTTCTTTCTGATTGTATATATTTTTCAATTTTCTAATTACAAAAGGCAGGGGTCTGAACATAAGTTAATCCAGTGGATACATGCAAACTAAGGAACAGTCCTCTTGTAACTTTGTTTGCAAAATTCACAGAAGAACACCTTGTTGGTAACTTTGTTTTCCTATCACTGGATTTTAACTGAATGCAAAGTTTTTGGTGCCCTTCATCAGAAGAGAGCTTCTGCAATTCCAGCAAATATTCTTTGCATAATGCTATAAATTCTAACCGATTAACATAAATTCAGTTGTCATGCAACTATCGACAAATTCCAGCAAAGTCCATTTTATGGTTTGTGACTCAGTTTTGTGTTCTGAAACTATCACTGAAATTTCTGAAGGAAAGGCAACCGTCTGAAACTCTGAATTCGGGGAAGGAGAGGAATTGGATCATACCAGTGGCACTGGTGCGGGCTGCGGCTCATCAAGAAGAGGAGCAGGAGGAGGGGGGATCACCCGGCGGCGGCGGCGCTTCTCCCAGTACAACCATGCCTTACTACGCCGCGGCACGGGGAGCAAGGTATTCTTCTTCTTGTCCTTCTTCTTCTTGTTGATCACCGGCGCTGCTGCTGGCGGCGGCCGGCTCAACCACCCGTGCACGGACGCCCACGCGCCCTGAAAGGCCGCGGAAACCGGAGTCGGAGGGCCTCCAGCAAGCTCCTGAACCAGGCCGCGTCGGCCTGAGGCGGCACGTGAGCGGGGGCGGGGACGATCGCACGCCGGCGAGGGGCCACCTCGACCTGAGGCGGCTGGGCTGGCGCGCCTGCGAGCTGCAACGCGGTAGCCTGAGATGGCGCGCCCGGGAGCTGCAGCGCGGCCACCCCGGACCCAGTCGGCGCGCCAGGGAGCTCCAGAGCGGACACCTTCACATCGTACTTGGACGCCTTGGCCTTGCCGAGCTTCTTCCCGGCGCCCTGCTCCATTGGAGGGCTTCTTGGTTTCTTGGTCGTCTTTTGTCTTCGCCCGTACGGCCAGGTGGAGCCGAAGGAGAAAGCACGGAGAGAGGGGCGGTGAGGCGGTGGTGATGGACGGCGGCGATACGGTTGCTTCGGTAGTTGGCTGGTGCGAGCTTGGGGAGGAGGAAGCCGGCGGGGAGGAGCTCGCGGGATTCAGAGCACTCTGTTTTGTTTTGGGGGGAAGGAAGGAGACGGAGGGGAGGGGCGGCCTCTGTTTAAGCGAGACGGGGAGAAGTCTCGCGTCGGGGAGCCCCAGATGGGCCGGCCCGGCCGCGCGGGAAGCCACGGCCTGCTTTGTTTTGCTTTTTTTTTTCTGTTTTCTGTTTTCTGTTATCAGTTTTTGCTTTATTTTTGTAATTTTATTTATACTTTAAAAATATTCTCTCTCTATATAAAAACACTATTAAAAAACACATCTGAAAAATGTGGAAAAAACTATTTTTTAGATAGGTACTAAAAATATTGAAAAAGTATTTGAAAAATGTTGAACATGTATTTGAAAATGGTGAATAAGTATTAAAAATGTTGAAAAAGTATTTTAATTTTTTTTCAATAAGTCTTAAAAATGTTGAACAAGTATTTTAATTTTTTTGAAAAAGTATTTGTAAATGGTAAATGAGTATTAAAAATGTTGAACAAGTATTTGAATTTTTATTGGTGGAAGGCCGGCCCGTTGCAACTTCTCATTTTTTGTAAATTATTTTTGCTAATTTGTTTTATTTCTTTACCAACACCTTAATTTGTCTAGGTGGATCTACATGGTTGTGTGAAAAAAATTCTTTAAAATATGTTACACTATGGATTTATTCCTAATAAAAAATGGTTATGCTTGTCAACAAAAATAGTTGCGTAACTTAAAAAAATTGGTACTCCCTCCGTCCCATAATATAAGAACGTTTTGTACAGTAGTGTAGTGTGAAAAACGTTCTTATATTATGGGACAGAGGGAGTACATAACAATGCTTTGCAAAAATTCTGTGACTCCAAAAATGTAATTTATTTTGTGACTTCAAAAATTCTGTGACTTCATTTTGGTAATATTTTTAATCATACTTCTTTTTTTAACAACCGGAAAGAGCAATGTCTATTCATAGAAGGGAAGAGGTTTAAAAACCAAATATGTACAAGGGGGCACAGGTTTTGAAGGGGCCGTGGCAAACACTATAGTAGGCACAGACATCAAGTAATGCATGTGTGCGCAAGATGTCCTTGGAGCCAACAATGCAACCTCGTAGTGAGTCATACGGTGGCTCGTAAAAATACGCCTGTTCCTCTTACTTCCAAATGTTCCATATGGTATAGAGGAGCCTAGCACTTTGATGCTTGCATCCGTGCTTCAACTCCATGGTGATCAGCTCGTCCCACCAATTAGAGACATTGCTAGGTTCCGGCAGAAAGCCCCAAACCGACAAATCCTCGTGTGTCCAGGCAGATAGGTGGTTCCATACAGCCACACAGAAGGGATAGTCCTTACATAGGTGGGTCACAGTTTCTGGGGCCTGGAGGCACAGTTGGCATCTCGGGTCGTGCAACCATCCATGAGCTGCCAACATATCCGTCGTTAGAATCCTCCCATGAGAAACAAGCCAGGCGAAGATCTTGCATTTGGGCTCAGCATCTGTCTGCAGTCAAACTTGGGGGGGGGGGGGGGGGGGGGGCGATCAATGAAATTGTACCGCATAAGCGGACACCGAGGAGCAATGCCTGTATGTTGTCAGGTTCCAAGTAATGGAGTCATCCCAATCCGGCATGAGCTGCAGATTGCTAATCCAAGCCCAAAGTGAGACATAATCGCCAAGTTGAGGCGATCGATGAAATTGTACCGCATAAGCGGACACCGAGGAGCAACGCTTGTATGTTGTCAAGTTCCAAGTAATGGAGTCATCCCAATCCGGCATGAGCTGCAGATTGCTAATCCAAGCCCAAAGGGAGACATACTCGCCAAGTTGAGGCCAAGACTGGATCCTTGCCAGAGTGCGAATCCATTTATTGCCACTCAACTCATGGTTCATCGTCTTGTTCGTCCTCGAAGCAATCTTGAAGAGATCTAGAGCGAGAAGCTTCAGGGGTCCCCTACCACTCCGGTCATCATGCCAAAACAACGCCCGATGGAGTGGTGCAAGCCCAGAAAAGAGCCATATCTGCTTGATCACACAGGAGTTCTGAACCCACCCAAGGCCGGCCTGGGTTAGTCCACTAGATCCACAACCATCGAAGACGCAAAGTCCGCCCAAATCTCTCAAGGTCGGTAACCCAAGGCCACCCAATTGCCTTGGTTGGCACATCGTCTTCAAGTTGATCAAAGAAATGCCTCCGGACGGTTGCCCATTGTTATCCTTCTGCCATACGAATCCGCGTGAGATCTGATACGTCTCCAACGTATCTACTTTTCCAAACACTTTTGCCCTTGTTTTAGACTCTAACTTGCATGATTTGAATGGAACTAACCCGGACTGACGCTGTTTTCAGCAGAATTGCCATGGTGTTATTTTTGTGTAGAAATAAAAGTTCTTGGAATGACCTAAAAATCAACGAAGAATATTTTTGGAATATATAAAAAATACTGGCGAAAGAATCAAGGCCAGGGGCCCCACACCCTGTCCACGAGGGTGGGAGGCACGCCTACCCCCCTGGGCGCGCCCCCCTGCCTCGTGGCCCCCCTGACGCTCCATCGACCTCAACTCCAACTCCATATATTCACGTTCAGGGAGAAGGATTCATCGCGTTTTACGATACGGAGCCGCTGCCAAGCCCTAATCTCTCCCGGGAGGGCTGATCTGGAGTCCGTTTGAGGCTCCAGAGAGGGGAATCCGTTGCCATCGTCATCATCAACCTTCCTCCATCACCAATTTCACGATGCTCACCACCATGCGTGAGTAATTCCATCGTAGGCTTGCTGGACGGTGATGGGTTGGATGAGATTTATCATGTAATCGAGTTAGTTTTGTTAGGGTTTGATCCCTAGTATCCATTATGTTCTGAGATTGATGTTGCTATGACTTTGCTATGCTTAATGCTTGTCGCTAGGGCCCGAGTGCCATGATTTCAGATCTGAACCTATTATGTTTTCATGAATATATATGAGTTCTTGATCCTATCTTGAAAGTCTATAGTCACCTATTATGTGTTATGATCCGTTAACCCCGAAGTGACAATAATCGGGATACTTACCGGTGATGACCGTAGTTTGAGGAGTTCATGTATTCACTAAGTGTTAATGCTTTGGTCCGGTACTCTATTAAAAGGAGGCCTTAATATTCCTTAGTTTTCAATAGGACCCCGCTGCCACGGGAGGGTAGGACAAAAGATGTCATGCAAGTTCTTTTCCATAAGCACGTATGACTATATTCAGAATACATGCCTACATTACATTGATGAACTGGAGCTAGTTCTGTGTCACCCTATGTTATAACTATTGCATGGGTTATGAAGACTATTTTCTGGCGCCATTGCCGGGGAGCATAGCTCTATTCTTTGAGTCACATGGGATTTATATCTGTTGATCACTATGAAGAACTTGAAAGATAAAAGAACCAAGATTTTTCCCTCAACTACGAGGGGAGGTAAGGAATTGCCATCTAGATCTGCACTTGATTCACCTTCTGTTTTGAGTAAACTTGCGACACCTACTCCTGCTATTCATTCTGATATGTCACATGTTATTGATGATGCCACTTCTTCTTTGCATGATACTTATGATGAAACTACTTCTATGCTTGATAATACTGTGCCACTAGGTGAATTTCTTGATGAACAACTTGCTAGGGTTAGAGAGAATGAAAATATTGAAACTGATAATATTGATGAAAGTGATGATGAAGATTCTCCCCCTAGATATGAATTTCCTGTTGTGCCTGAGGGCTATGTTATGGATGAACAAACTGCTAGTGACTTCTTAGCTTGCAATGATAGATCTGATCTTAAGAAATTATTAGCTAAGCTTAAAGAAAAATCTTTGAATGCTAGAATGAAATATGATCCTGCTTTTGCTACTTCACCTATCTTTATTACTGATAAGGATTATGATTTCTCTATCGATCCTAAGTTAATTACTTTGGTTGAATCCGATCCTTTTTAGGGCTATGAATCTGAAACTGTTGTGGCACATCTTACTAAATTAAATGATATAGCCACCCTATTCACTAATGATGAGAAAACTCGCTATTAATTTATCCTTAAGTTGTTTTCGTTCTCATTAAAGGGTGATGCTAAAACATGGTTTAATTCTCTTTATCCTAGTTGTGTGCGTAGTCCCCAGGATATGATTTATTACTTCTCTGCTAAATATTCCCCTGCTCATAAGAAGCAAGCTGCCTTAAGGGAAATATATAATTTTGTGCAAATTGAAGAAGAGAGTCTCCCACAAGCTTGGGGGAGGCTTCTCCAATTACTTAATGCTTTGCCCGATTATCCTCTTAAGAAAAATGAAATACTTGATATCTTTTATAATGGACTAATCGATGCTTCCAGAGACCACCTGGATAGTTGTGCTGGTTGTGTTTTCAGGGAAAGAACTGTTGATCAAGCTAAATTGCTATTGAATAATATGTTTACTAATGAAAATAATCGGACACTTCCTGAACCAACTCCTAAGACAACTCCGAAGAAAAGGGGTATTCTATTTCCCAGTCCTGAAGATATGCAAGAGGCAAAGAAATCTATGAAAGAAAAAGGTACTAAAGCTGAAGATGTTAAGAATTTACCACCTATTGAAGAATACATGTTCTTGATAACCCTACACAGGTAGTAAAGGTAAATTCTCTCTATAGATTTGATGAAGGTGACATCCCTCATTATAAGTCTGCTAGCCAATGCTTTGATGAGTTTGGTAATTTTATTATTAAACAAGAAAACTTCAATGCTTATGTTGGTAGACAATTGAAACGCAATGCTGATATGCTTGAGCACTTGAGTGATTATATGTCTAGAGTTAAAGGTGAACTTAAACTTATTAGTAAACATGCTTCTATGGTTACCACTCAAGTAGAACAAGTACTTAAGGCTCAGAATGATTTGCTCAATGAATTAAATAATAAGAAAAATTATAATGCCGTTAGAGTTATGACTAGAGGGGGTAAAATAACTAAGGATCCTTTGTATCCTGAGGGTCACCCCAAGATAATTGAGCAAGATTCTCAGAGAACTAATGTTGATGCACCTAGTTCTTCTAAAAGAAAGAAAAAGAAAAATGATAGGACTATGCATGCTTCTAGTGAACCTATTGTTGACACACCTGAGAATCCCAATGATATTTCTATTTCTGATGCTGAAACATGATACATTTTCGTCGTATCTATAATTTTTGATTTTTCCATGCCAATATTATACAACTTTCATATACTTTTGGCAACATTTTATACTATTTTGGGACTAACATATTGATCAAGTGCCCAGTGCCAGTTCCTGTTTGTTGCATATTTTTTGTTTCGCAGAAAATCCATATCAAATGGAGTCCAAACAGGATAAAAGACTGACGGAGATTTTTTTGGAATATATGTGAATTTTGGGAAGTGAAATCAACACGAGACGATGCTCGAGGGGCCCATGAGGCAGGGGGGCGCCCCAGGGGGGCAGGCGCGCCCCTGACCCTCGTGGCCACCCCGTAAGGCGGTTGGTGCCATTCTTTCGCCGCAAGAAAGCTAATATCTGTATAAAAATCGTGTCCAAAATTCAGCCCAATCGGAGTTATGGATCTCCGACAATATAAGAAACGGCGAAAGGGCAGAATCTAGAACACAGAAACACAGAGAGACAGAGAGACAGATCCAATCTCGGAGGGGGTCTCGCCGCTCCGCCGCCATGGAGGCCATGGACCAGAGGGGAAACCCTTCTCCCATGTAGGGAGAAGGTCAAGGAAGAAGAAGAAGAAGATTGGTTTGAGTTGCATGTTTTATTATTGGTGCTGTCCTATGGTGCTCTCCGTGTCGCGCAAGCGTGAGGGATCCCCGCTGTAGGGTGTTGCAATACGTTCATGGTTCGCTTATAGTGGGTTGTGTGAGTGACTGAAACACAAACCTGAGTAAGGGGGTTGTTGTGTATGGTAATAAAGAGGACTTGATACTTTAATGCTATGGTTGGGTTTTACCTTAATGATCTTTAGTAGTTGCAGATGCTTGCTAGAGTTCCAATCATAAGTGCATATGATCCAAGTAGAGAAAGTATGTTAGCTTATGCCTCTCCCCCAAATAAAATTGCAATAATGATTACCGGTCTAGTTATTGATTGCCTAGGGACAAATAACTTTCTTGTGTGACAACAAGCTCTCTACTAAAACTAACTTAGTTGTGTCTTCATCTAAATAGCCCCTACTTTTTATTTACGCGCTCTTTATTATCTTGCAAACCTATCCAAAAACACCTACAAAGTACTTCTAGTTTCATACTTGTTCTAGGTAAAGAAAACGTTAAGCGTGCGTAGAGTTGTATCGGTGGTCGATAGAACTTGAGGGAATATTTGTTCTACCTTTAGCTCCTCGTTGGGTTTGACACTCTTACTTATCGAAAGAGGCTACAATTGATCCCCTATACTTGTGGGTTATCAAGACCTTTTTCTAGCACCGTTGCCGGGGAGTTATAGCGTGGGGTGATTATTCTCGTGTGTGCTTGTTTGCTTTATCACTAAGTAGTTTTTATTTTCTGTTCAAAGTTGTTCTCTATCTTTAGTTATGGATATGGAACACAAAATACCAAAACAAATTAGGTTTACTTGCTACTCATGGAGACGGGGAACCTCCTAAAACCGTCGATGCTCATTATGTGAAAGATATTATGCACTACTTTAATAATCCTGAGAAAAACCCATTCAATTATATAATGGGAGACACGTTGGATCAACGTGAATACTTTAGGGATTATTGCTTGACTCAAAAAGGGAAACTATTATGGGATCAAATTTATATGTTGCATTGGTATGCTCGGCAACTATGCTTGAGATATGATTATACTTGTTGCTCTAGGATGAAGGCTCCACACCTTCTCTTTTCTTGCGAATTTAATGATAATGAAACCTTAGCTTCTTATGCTAATGGTATATATGATTACTATGATGTGGAACGAATAGAAGAATTTGTTGCTTTTAAGGGTGCTTGTGAAATTGAATCTTTGTTTAAAGAGTTTGAAGATTTTGATGATTCAGTTTATAGACCTGAAAATTTAGCTATCCTTAATATTGCTATGAGAATTATAAATACAATTATGATATTGATGAATTTATTGAGAAAGTCTCCGCTGTCCAAGAAGAGACTAATATTTTGCAGGGGTCTACGGAAGAAGAAATTGATGAAACTGTGAGCTCATTGGATGAAAAGGATGATGAGGAGAGCGAAGAACAAAAGGAGGAAGAGCGGATTACCTACCCGTGCCCACCTTCTAATGAGAGTAACTCTTCAACTCGTACATTGTTTAATTTCCCTTCGTGCTTACCGAAGGATGATTGCTATGATGATTGTTATGATCCCATTGATTCTTTTGAAATATCCCTTTTTGATGATGCTTGCTATGCTTGTGGCCAAGATGCCAATATGAATTATGCTTATGGAGATGAACTTGCTATAGTTCCTTATGTTAAACATGAAATTGTTGCTATTGCACCCACGCATGATAGTCCTATTATCTTTTTGAAATCTCCCGACTACACTATATCGAAGAAGTTTGCCCTTATTAAGGATTATATTGATGGGTTGCGTTTTACTACTACACATGATGGTTTTGATAGATATAATATGCATGTGTTGCTCCTACTTGCAATTATTATGAGAGAGGAACTACATCTCCGCCTTTCCATGTTTCCAATATGATAAAATTGCAAGAAACTGTTTATACTATGCATTGGCCTTTACTATGTGTGCATGAATTGTTCTTTTATGACATGCCGATGCATACGAAGAGAGTTAGACTTCATTGTTGCATGATATATATTACTTTGTGCTCACTACTAAATCACAAATCATTGTTAATTAAAATTGGCTTTGATATACTTTGGGATCCGGGTGGATTCATTACTTGAGCACTATATGCCTAACTTAATGGCTTTAAAGAAAGCGCTGCCAGGGAGACAACCCGGAAGTTTTAGAGAGTCATTTATTTCTGTTGAGTGCTTTTATATAGTTTAAAAACAACACAAATAAAGAGGGAAACCCAAAATTTTTCAAAAAGGGAAGTGAAAGTGAAAGGGACAAGCATTGTTGAAGTGGGGGAGCTCCTTGAACTTTGTTCATGCTCACAGAAACTTTGTGAATCTTGATTACAGAAACTTAAAAAAAAATTATCCACTTTTACAATTCCATTGTATTATAAAAATAATGTGCCAAGATTTTCCTTTAGGATGTTTACATTGCTTGTTGGTTTGTGCGGTGCAGAACAGAAACTTTGGCTGTAGTGCGCAATTTTACATTTTTACTGGAACGTCAAAAGGTTCTGAAACTTTTTGCACTGTCTTTCCATAAAAATTGTTTATTTTTCCTAATTTTTTCAGAATTTTTGGAGTACCAGAAGTATGGTGAATGTTCAGATTACTATAGACTGTCCTGTTTAAGATAGATTCTGTTTTTGATGCATAGTTTGCTTGTTTTGATGAAACTATCAATTTCTGTTAGTGGATTAAGCCATGGAAAAGTTATATTACAGTAGCTACAGTGCAAAAACAAAATATGAATTGGTTTGCAACAGTACTTAGAGTAGTGATTTGCTTTATTATACTAACAGATCTTACCGAACTTTCTGTTAAGTTTTGTGTGATTGAAGTTTTCAAGTTTTGGGAGAGATCACGATGGATGAAGGAATAAGGAGTGGCAAGAGCCTAAGCTTGGGGATGCCCGAGGAACCCCAAGGAAATATTCAAGGACTCCCAAGCAACCAAGCTTGGGGATGCCCCGGAAGGCATCCCCTCTTTCTTCTAGCAATCATTGGTAATTTTACTTGGAGCTATATTTTTATTCGTCACATGATATGTGTAAATCTTGGAGTGTCATTTGCATTTAGTTTTCACTTTTACTTGATGCACCATGATGGTATGAGATATTCCTTGGTTGATTTATAGAATGCTCATTGCACTTCACTTATATCTTTTGAGTATGGCTTTATAGCTTCACTTATATCTTTTGAAGTTTGGATTGCTTGTTTCTCTTCACATAGAAAACCGCCATTTGTAGAATGCTCTTTTGCTTCACTTATATTTGTTAGAGCGTGGGCATATATTTTTTAGAAAGAATTAAACTCTCTTGCTTCACTTATATCTATTTAGAGAGATGACAGGAACTGGTCATTCACATGGTTAGTCATAAAGTCCTACATAAAACTTGTAGATCACTGAATATGATATGTTTGATTCCTTGCAATAGTTTTGCGATATAAAGATGGTGATATTAGAGTCATGCTAGTTGGTAGTTGTGGATTGTAGAAATACTTGTGTTGAAGTTTGTGATTCCCGTAGCATGCACGTATGGTGAACCGTCATGTAACGAAGTTGGAGCATGAGGTATTTATTGATTGTCTTCCTTATGAGTGGCGGGTCGGGGACGAGCGATGGTCTTTTCCTACCAATCTATCCCCCTAGGAGCATGCGTGTAGTACTTTGTTTCGACGACTAATAGATTTTTGCAATAAGTATGTGAGTTCTTTATGACTAATGTTGAGTCCATGGATTATACGCACTCTCACCCTTCCATCATTGCTAGCCTCTTCGGTACCGTGCATTGCCCTTTCTCACCTTGAGAGTTGGTGCAAACTTTGCCGGTGCATCCAAACCCCGTGATATGATATGCTCTATCACACATAAGCCTCCTTATATCTTCCTCAAAACAGCCATCATACCTACCTATCATGGCATTTCCATAGCCATTCCGAGATATATTGCCATACAACTTCCATCATCATCATATACATGACTTGAGCATTCATTGTTATATTGCTTTGCATGATCGTAAGATAGCTAGCATGATGTTTTCATGGCTTGTCCGTTTTTTGACGTCGTTGCTATGCTAGATCAATGCACATCCCGGTACACCACCGGAGGCATTCATATAGAGTCATATATTTGTTCTAGTATCGAGTTGTAATATTGAGTAGTAAGTAAATAGAAGTGTGATGATCATCATTATTTGAGCATTTCCCCAAGAAAAAAGAGAGAGGACAAAGAAGCCTAAATAAAAAAGGGGGCCAAAGAAGCCCGCCAAAAGGGGGGGGGGCAATGTTACTATCCTTTTACCACACTTGTGCTTCAAAGTAGCACCATATTCTTCATATAGAGAGTCTCTTGAGTTATCACTTTTATATACTAGTGGGAATTTTCATTATAGAACTTGGCTTGTATATTCCGATGATGGGCTTCCTCAAATGCCCGAGGTCTTCATGAGCAAGCAAGTTGGATGCACACCCACTTAGTTTTAGTTTGAGCTTTCATACACTTATAGCTCTTAGTGCATCCGTTGCATGGAAATCCCTACTCCTCACACTGACATCAATTGATGGGCATCTCCATAGCCCGTTGATTAGCCGCGTCGATGTGAGACTTTCTTCCTTTTTGTCTTCTCTGACAACCTCCACCATCATATTCGATTCCACCTATAGTGCTATGTCCATGGCTCATGCCCATGTATTGCGTGAAAGTTGAAAAGGTTTGAGAACGTCAAAAGTATGAAACAATTGCTTGGCTTGTCATCGGGGTTGTGCATGATTTGAATGCTTTGTGTGGTGAAGATGGAGCATAGCCAGACCATATGATTTTGTAGGGATAACTTTCTTTGGCCATGTTATTTTGAAAAGACATGATTGCTTTATTAGTATGCTTGAAGTATTATTGTCTTAATGTCAAAAGATAGACTATTGCTTTGAATCACTCATGTCTTAATATTCATGCCATGATTAGATTACATGATCAAGATTATGCTAGGTATCATTCCACATCAAAATTTATCTTTTTTATCATTTACCTACTCGAGGAGGAGCAAGAATTAAGCTTGGGGATGCTAATACGTCTCTGTCATATCTATAATTTTTGATTGTTCCATGCCAATATTATACAACTTTCATATACTTTTGGCAACTTTTTATACTATTTTCGGGACTAACATATTGATCAAGTGCCCAGTGCCAGTTCCTGTTTGTTGCATGTTTTTTGTTTAGCAGAAAATCCATATCGTACGGAGTCCAAACGGGATAAAAACTGACGGAGATTTTTTTTTTGGAATATATGTGAATTTTGGGAAGTGAAATCAACGCGAGACGACGCTCGAGGGGACCATGAGGCAGGGGCGCGCCACAGGGGGATAGGCGCGCCCCTGACCCTCGTGGCCACCCCGTAAGGCGGTTGGTGCCCTTCTTTCTCCACAAGAAAGCTAATATCATAATAAAAATCATGTCCAAAATTCAGCCCATTCGGAGTTACGGATCTCCGGGAATATAAGAAACGGTGAAAGGGCAGAATCTGGAACGCAGAAACAGAGAGAGACAGAGAGACAAATCCAATCTCGGAGGGACTCTCGCCCCTCCGCCACCATGGAGGCCATGGACCAGAGGGGAAACCCTTCTCCCATCTAGGGAGAAGGTCAAGGAATAAGAAGAAGAAGGGGGGCTCTCTCCCCCTCTCTTCCGGTGGCGCCGGAACGCCACCGGGGCCATCATCATCACCGCAATCTACACCAACAACTTCACCGCCATCACCACCAACTCTTCCCCCTCTATGCAGCAGTGTAACCCCTCTTTTACCCGCTGTAATCTCTACTTAAACATGGTGCTCAACGCTATATATTATTTCCCAATGATGTATGGCTATCCTATGATGTTTGAGTAGATCCGTTTTGTCCTATGGGTTAATTGATGATCGTCATTGGTTTGAGTTGCATGTTTTATTATTGGTGCTGTCCTATGGTGCTCTCCATGTCGCGCAAGCGTGAGGGATCCCCAATGTAGGGTTTGCAATATGTTCATGATTTGCTTATGGTGGGTGGCGTGAGTGATAGAAACACAGACCCGAGTAAGTAGGTCGTTTGCGTATGGGAATAAAGAGGACTTGATACTTTAATGCTATGGTTGGGTTTTACCTTAATGATCTTTAGTAGTTGCGGATGCTTGCTAGATTTTCAATCATAAGTGCATATGATCCAAGAAGAGAAAGTATGTTAGCTTATGCCTCTCCCTTAAATAAAATTGCAATAATGATTACCGGTCTAGTTATCGATTGCCTAGGGACAAATAACTTTCTTGTGTGACAACAAGCTCTCTACTAAAACTAACTTAGTTGTGTCTTCATCTAAACAGCCCCTACTTTTTATTTACATGCTCTTTATTATCTTGCAAACCTATCCAACAACACCTACAAAGTACTTCTAGTTTCATACTTGTTCTAGGTAAAGCGAACGTTAAGCGTGCGTAGAGTTGTATCGGTGGTCGATAGAACTTGAGGGACTATTTGTTCTACCTTTAGCTCCTCGTTGGGTTCGACAGTCTTACTTATCGAAAGAGGCTACAATTGATCCCCTATACTTGTGGGTTTTCAAAACACAATCTGGTAATGAACATGAACCTAGTGATAATGTTAATGATGATGTTCATATTGATGCTCAACCTAGCAATGATAATGATGTAAAGATTGAACCTGCTGTTGATCTTGATAACCCACAATCAAAGAATCAACATTATGATACGAGAGACTTTGTTGCTAGGAAGCACGGTAAAGAAAGAGAACCATGGGTTCAGAAACCCATGCCTTTTCCTCCTTAACCATCCAAGAAAAAGGATGTTGAGGATTTTGAGCGCTTTGCTGAAATGATTAGACCTATATTTTTGCGTATGCGTTTGACTGATATGCTTAAAATGAACCCTTATGCAAAGTATATGAAGGATATTGTTACTAATAAAAGAAAGATACCAGAAGCTGAAATTTCCACCATGCTTGCTAATTATACTTTTAAGGGTGGAATGCCAAAGAAACTAGGAGATCCAGGAGTACCAACTATACCATGCTCCATTAAAACAAACTATGTTAGAACAACTTTATGTGATCTTGGAGCCGGTGTTAGTGTTATGCCTCTCTCTTTATATCATAGACTTGATTTGAATAAGTTGACACCTACTGAAATATCTTTGCAAATGGACGATAAATCAAATGCTATACTGATATCCCACAAGTATAGGGGATCAATTGTAGCCTCTTTCGATAAGTAAGAGTGTCGAACCCAACGAGGAGCTAAAGGTAGAACAAATATTCCCTCAAGTTCTATCGACCACCGATACAACTCTACGCACACTTGACGTTCGCTTTACCGAAAACAAGTATGAAACTAGAAGTACTTTGTAGGTGTTGTTGGATAGGTATGCAAGATAATAAAGAACAAGTAAATATAAAGTAGGGGCTGTTTAGATGAAGACACAACTAAATTAGTTTTAGTAAAGAGCTTTTGTCAACAAGAAGGTTATTTATCCCTAGGCAATCGATAACTAGACCGGTAATCATTACTGCAATTTTATTTGAGGGAGAGGCATAAGCTAACATACTTTCTCTACTTGGATCATATGCACTTATGATTGGAACTCTAGCAAGCATCCGCAACTACTAAAGATTCATTAAGGTAAAACCCAACCATAGCATTAAAGTATCAAGTCCCCTTTATCCCATACGCAAACAACCTACTTACTCGGGTCTGTGCTTCTGTCACTCACGCCACCCACCATAAGCAAATCATAAGCATATTGCAAACCCTACAACGGGAATCCCTCACGCTTGCGCGACACGGAGAGCACCATATGACAGCACCAATAATAAAACATACAACTCAAACCGATCACGATCATCAAATAGCCATTAGGAGTAAACAGATCTACTCAAACATCATAGGATATCCATACATCATTGGGAAATAATATATAGCGTTACACCGCTGCATAGAGGGGGGAAGAGTTGGTGATGATGGCGGTGAAGTTTTTTTTGGTGAAGATCGCGGTGATGATGATGGCCCCCGATGGCACTCCGGTGCCACCGGAAGCGAGGGGGATAGAGCCCCCCTCCTTCTTCTTCTTCCTTGACCTCCTCCCTAGATGGGAGAAGGGTTTCCCCTCTGGTCCATGGCCTCCATGGCGTGGGAGGGGCGAGAGCCCCTCCGAGATTGGATCTATCTCTCTGTCTCTCTCTGGTTCTGCGTTTTAATCTGGCTCTGTTTCACCGTTTCATATATATATATATATATATATATATATATGGAGATCCATAACTCTGATTGGCCTGAAACCTTCGCCGTGATTTTTTTTCCGAATATTAGCTTTCTTGCGGCAAAAGAAGAGCGTCAACCGCCTTACGGTGGGCTCACGAGGGTAGGGGGCGCGCCCTGGGGGGGGGGGGCGCCCCCTGCCTCGTGACCACCTCGGGCACTGGGTCGCGTTGATTTTCCTTCCGAATTTTCCATATTTTCCAAAAATAAGCTCCGTCCGTTTTTATCCCGTTTGGACTCCGTTTGATATGGATATTCTGCGAAACCAAAAACACGCAACAGACAGGAACTGGCACTGGGCACTGGATCAATATGTTAGTCCCAAAAATAATATAAAAAGTTGCAAAAAAGTATATGAAAGTTGAATAATATTGGCATGGAACAATCAAAAATTATAGATACGACGGAGACTTATTAGCATCCCCAAGCTTAATTCCTGCTCGTCCTCAAGTAGGTAAATGATAAAAAAAGATAATTTTTGATGTGGAATGCTACCTAGCATAATCTTGATCATATGTCTAATCATGGCATGAATATTAAGACACGAGTGATTCAAAGCAATAATCTATCTTTTGACATAAAGACAATAATATTTCAAGCATACCAACCAAGCAATTATGTCTTATTGAAATAACATAGCCAAAGAAAGCTCATCCCTACAAAATCATATAGTCTGGCTATGCTCCATCTTCACCACACAAAGTATTCAAATCATGCACAACCCCGATGAAAAGCCAAGCAATTGTTTCATACTTTTGATGTTCTCAAACCTTTTCAACTTTCACGCAATACATGAGCGTGAGCCATGGACATAACACTATAGGTGGAATAGAAATATGATGGTGGAGAAGAAAAAAGCAGAAGATAGTCTCACATCAACTAGGCATATCAACGGGCTATGGAGATGCCCATCAATAGATATCAATGTGAGTGAGTAGGGATTGCCATGCAACGGATGCACTAGAGCTATAAGTGTATGGAAGCTCCAACTAAAACTAAGTGGGTGTGCATCCAACTTGCTTGCTCATGAAGACCTCAGGCATTTGAGGAAGCCCATCATCGAAATATAAAAGCCAAGTTCTATAATGAAAATTCCCACTAGTATATGAAAGTGTTAACTCAAGAGACTCTCTATATGAAGAACATGGTGCTACTTTGAAGCACAAGTGTGGAAAAAAGGAATAGTAGCATTGCCCCTTTTTATTTTATTTTTATTTTTTTGCGGGCTTCTTTGGCCCCCCTTTTTTATTTACGCTTCTTTGGCCTCTCTTTTTTTGGGCAATGCTCTAATAATGATGATCATCTCACTGTTATTTACTTACAACTCAATATTACAACTCGATACTAGAACAAAGATATGACTCTATATGAATGCCTCCGGCGGTGTACCGGGATGTGCAATGATCTAGCGTAGCAATGACATCAAAAAACGGACAAGCCATGAAAACATCATGATAGCTATCTTACAATCATGCAAAGCAATATGACAATGAATGCTCAAGTCATGTATATGATGATGATGGAAGTTGCATGGCAATATATCTCGGAATGGCTATGGAAATGCCATGATAGGTCGATATGGTGGCTATTTTGAGGAAGGTATATGGTGGGTTTATGGTACCAGCGAAAGTTGCGCGATACTAGAGAGGCTAGCAATGATGGAAGGGTGAGAGTGCGTATAATCCATGGACTCAACATTAGTCATAAAGAACTCACATACTTATTGCAAAAATCTATTAGTCATCGAAACAAACTACTATGTGCATGCTCCTTGGGGGATAGATTGGTAGGAAAAGACCATCGCTCGTCCCCGACCGCCACTCATAAGGAAGACAATCAATAAACACCTCATGCTCCGACTTCGTTACATAACGGTTCACCATACGTGCATGCTACGAGACTTGCAAACCTCAACACAAGTATTTCTCAATTTCACAATTACTCAACTAGCACAACTCTAATATCACCATCTTTATATCGCAAAACTATTGCAAGGAATCAAACATATCATATTCAGCGATCTACAAGTTTTATGTAGGATTTATGACTAACCATGTGAATGACCAATTCCTGTCATCTCTCTAAATAGATATAAGAGAAGCAAGAGAGTTTAATTCTTTCTACAAAAGATATGCCCATGCTCTAACAAATATAAGTGAGGCAAAAGAGCATTCTACAAATGGCGGTTGTCTAAGTGAAGAGAAACAGGCAATCCAAACTTCAAATGATATAAGTGAAGCACATGAAGCATTCTATAAAGCCATACTCAAAAGATATAAGTGAAGTGTAAAGAGAATTCTATAAATAAACCAAGGACTATCTCATACCAGCATGGTGCATAAAAAGAAAAAGAAAAACCTAAATGCAAAAGATGCTCCAAGACTTGCACATATCGCATGAACGAAACGAATCCGAAAACATACCGATACTTGTTGAAGAAAGAGGGGATGCCTCCCCAGCATCCCCAAGCTTAGACGCTTGAGTCTCCTTGAATATTTACTTGGGGTGCCTCGGGCATCCCCAAGATTGAGCTCTTGCCTCTCTTCCTTCTTCTCACATCGAAACCTTCTCAATCATCGAACACTTCATCCACACAAAACTTCAACAGAAAACTCGGTAAGATCTGTTAGTATAATAAAGCAAATCACTACTCTAAGTACTGTTGCAAACCAATTCATATTTTGTTTTTGCATTGTTTCTACTGTAATATAACTTATTCATGGCTTAATCCACTGATATGAATTGATAGTTTCATCAAAACAAGCAAACTATGCATCAAAAACAGAATCTGTCTAAAACAGAACAGTCTGTAATAATTTGAACATTCACCATAATTATGATACTTGAAAAATTCTAACAAAATTATGAAAAATAAAAAATTTGTATAGTAAGATAGTTCAAAAAGAATCAGAACCATTTGACGTTTCAGCTAAAAATGTAAAATCACGCACTACAGCCAAAGTTTCTGTCCTGCACCGTACAAACCATCAAGCAAATGTAAACATCCTAAAGGCAAACCTTGGCACATTATTTTTATAACAAAATGGAATTGTACAAGGGGATAATTATTTTTATTGAGAAGTTTCTGTAATCAAGATTCACAAAGTTTCCGTGAGCATGAACAAAGTTCAAGGCTAGCTCCCACTTCAACAATGCTTGTCTTTCTCACTTTCGCTTTCCTTTTTGAAAAAGTTTTGGGTTCCCCTCTTTATTTTTGTTGTTTTTAAACTATATGAAAGCACTCAACAGAAGTAAATGACTGTCTAAAACTTCCGGGTTGTCTCCCTGGCAGCGCTTTCTTTAAAGCCATTAAGCTAGGCATGTAGTGCTCAAGTAGTGAATCCACCCGGATCCCAAGGTATATCAAAGCCAATTTGAATCAACAATGATTTGTAATTTAGTAGTGAGCACAAAGCAAAATATATCATGTAATGACGAAGTCTAACTCTCTTCCTATGCATCGACATGTCATAAAAGAACAATTCATGCACACATAGTAAAGGCCAATGCATAGTATAAACAGTTTCTTGCAATTTTATCGTGTTGGAGACATAGAGAGGTGGAGATATAGTTCCTCTCTCATAATAATTGCAAGTAGGAGCAGCAAGCACATGCATATTATATTCATCAAAATCATCATGTGTAACAGTAAAAGGCAACCCATCAATATAATCCTTAATAAGGGCAAACTTCTCCGATATAGTGTAGTCGGGAGAATTCAAAAAGATAATAGGACTATCATGTGTGGGTGCAATAGCAACAATTTCATGTTTAACATAAGGAACTATAGCAAGTTCATCTCCATAAGCATAATTCATATTGGCATCTTGGCCACAAGCATAGCAAGCATCATCAAAAAGGGATATTTCAAAAGAATCATAGGGATCATAACAGTCATCATAGCAATCATCCTTCGGTAAGCACGAAGGGGAATTAAACAATGTATGAGTTGAAGAGTTACTCTCATTAGAAGGTGGGCACGGGTGATCAATCCACTCTTCCTCCTTTTGTTCTTCGCTCTCCTCATCTTTTTCATCCAATGAGCTCACAGTGTCATCAACTTCTTCTTCCATAGATTCCTGCAAAATATTAGTCTCTTCTTGGACAGCGGAGACTTTCTTAATAAGTGCATTAATTTCATAATTGTATTCATAATTCTCATAGCAATATTTGAGGATAGCTAAATTTTCAGATCTATAACAAGCATCATCAATATCATCAAACTCTTTAAACATAGATTCAATTTCATAAGCACCCATAAAAGCAACAAATTCTTCTATTTGTTGCACATTATAGTAATAATATATACCTCTAGCATAAGAAGCCAAGGTTTCATTATCATTAAATTTGCATGAAAAGGGGAGGTGTGGAGAATTCATCCTAGAGCAACAAGTATAATCATATTCCGAGCATAGTTGTCTAGCATACCACTTCAATATATAAATTTGATCCCATAATAGTTTCCTTTTTTGTGTCAAGCGATAATCCCTAAAGTATTCAGTTTGATCCAACATTACTCCCATTACATAATTGAATGGGGTTTTCTCAGGATTATTAAAGTAGTACATAATATTTTTCACATAACCAGCATCGAGGGTTTTAGGAGGTTCCCCATCTCCATGAGCAGAAAGTACACCTAATTTTTTTGGTATTTCGTGTTCCATATCCATAACTAAAGATAAAGAACAACTAAGAATAGCAAATAAAAATTACTTAGTGATAAAGCAAACAAGCACACACGAGAATATTCACCCCACGCTATTGCTCCCCGGCAACGGTGCCAGAAAAAGGTCTTGATATCCCACAAGTATAGGGGATCAATTGTAGCCTCTTTCGATAAGTAAGAGTGTCGAACCCAACGAGGAGCTAAAGGTAGAACAAATATTCCCTCAAGTTCTATCGATCACCGATACAACTCTACACACACTTGACGTTCGCTTTACCGGAAACAAGTATGAAACTAGAAGTACTTTGTAGGTGTTGTTGGATAGGTATGCAAGATAATAAAGAACAAGTAAATATAAAGTAGGGGCTGTTCAGATGAAGACACAACTAAATTAGTTTTAGTAAAGAGCTTTTGTCAACAAGAAGGTTATTTGTCCCTAGGCAATCGATAACTAGACCGGTAATCATTATTGCAATTTTATTTGAGGGAGAGGCATAAGCTAACATACTTTCTCTACTTGGATCATATGCACTTATGATTGGAACTCTAGCAAGCATCCGCAACTACTAAAGATTCATTAAGGTTAAACCCAACCATAGCATTAAAGTATCAAGTCCCCTTTATCCCATACGCAAACAACCTACTTACTCGGGTCTATGCTTCTGTCACTCACGCCACCCACCATAAGCAAATCAGAAGCATATTGCAAACCCTACAGCGGGAATCCCTCACACTTGTGCGACACGGAGAGCACCATAGGACAGCACCAATAATAAAACATACAACTCATACCGATCACGATCATCAAATAGCCATTAGGACTAAACAGATCTACTCAAACATCATAGGATAGCCATACATCATTGGGAAATAATATATAGCGTTGAGCACCATGTTTAAGTAGAGATTACAGCGGGTAAGAGAGAGGTTACACCGCTGCATAGAGGGGGGAAGAGTTGGTGATGATGGCGGTGAAGTAGTTGGTGAAGATCGCGGTGATGATGATGGCCCCCGGTGGCACTCCGGTGCCACCGGAAGCGAGGGGGAGAGAGCCCCCCTCCTTCTTCTTCTTCCTTGACCTCCTCTCTAGATGGGAGAAGGGTTTCCCCTCTGGTCCATGGCCTCCATGGCGTGGGAGGGGCAAGAGCCCCTCCGAGATTGGATCTATCTCTCTGTCTCTCTCTGGTTCTGCGTTCTAATCTGGCTCTGTTTCACCGTTTTGTATATATATGGAGATCCGTAACTCCGATTGGCTTGAAACCTTCGCCGTGATTTTTTTCCGAATATTAGCTTTCTTGCGGCAAAAGAAGAGCGTCAACCGCCTTACGGTAGGCTCACGAGGGTAGGGGGCGCGCCCTAGGGGGGGCACCCCCTGCCTCATGACCACCTCGGGCACTGGTTCGTGTTGATTTTCCTTCTGAATTTTCCATATTTTCCAAAAATAAGCTCCGTCCGTTTTTATCCCGTTTGGACTCCGTTTGATATGGATATTCTGCGAAACCAAAAACACGCAACAGACATGAACTGGCACTGGGCACTGGATCAATATATTACTCCCAAAAATAATATAAAAAGTTGCCAAAAAGTATATGAAAGTTGAATAATATTGGCATGGAACAATCAAAAATTATAGATACGACGGAGACGTATCATATACCTGTCGGTATTTGTGAGGATGTGTCTGTTGTGGTTGCAAACGTTACTATTTTAAAGGACTTTGTTATTCTTGATATTCCCGAGGACGATAGTATGTCGGTTATCCTTGTTAGACCCTTTTTGAATACTGCAGGGGCTGTTATTGATTGCAACAAAGGCAATGTCACTTTTCATGTTAATGGTAATGATCATACGGTACACTTTCCGAGGAAACAACCTCAAGTCCACAGTATCAATTCTATTGGAAAAATTTCAATGATCATTATTGGAGGTTTTGAATTTCCTCTTCCTACTGTCAAGAAGAAATATGATACTCTTATTGTTGGGGATGTGCATATCCCCGTTGAGGCAACCTAGTGTTATTCGAAATTTCTCCGCTTTCATGCGGTTCGGAATGAGTTTGTTAACAAGACTTGATCAACCTTGTTAGTGGATTCCTTTTGATGAGCATGAGATGGATGAAGTTAGAAAGCACAACCTTCTCTACCCTCTTTTTACTTTCTGTTATTTAGTTTAAATAAAGTAAAAATAGTATTTTCTGTCTATTTTCTGAATTATCCTTGCAATAAAAAAATACCCCGAAACTAAAAGTTCTCCAAACACCCTGAAAATGAAATATGATTTTTTCCCGAATATTTAAGAATTATGGGCACTGAGAACACATCAGGGGGACCCACCGTGTGCCCATGAGGGTGGAGGGCGCGCCCTACCCCCTGAGTGCGCCCCGTGGACCCCACGTGGGTCCCCTCCACTTATTCTTGCACCCACACACTTCGTCTTCCTCCAGAAAAAATCATCCACCAGCTCAAACCCGTGTTCTAGCTTATCTTGCTGCCATTTTCAATCTCCTTGCTCAAAGCTCCATTCACAAAACTGCTTTGGGGGATTGTTCTTTGGTATGTGACTCCTCCAATGGTCCAATTAGTTTTTGTTCTAGTGCCTTATTTATTGCAAATTTTTGCTGCTTAGGTGACCCTGTTCTTGAGCTTGCATGTCAAATTTATGTGGTCAAAAGTAGTTTTAAATTCATGATAGTTTGGTTCACTTTTATTTTTAAGTTACTAAAATTTTCAGAAAAAGATGAAGATATTCTTGAGGGGCTCATCGAGCCGAAGCTCTAAGGATAAGCAAAGTGAAGAAAATAAGAAGCTCAAGTATAATCTCCCTCGTACTGCGGAGGTTCGGCCGTGCGAATGGCCTTGTGATGAGTTCTTGAGAGAAGCCGAGATTTATGAAGATTTTTATTATTTGGCTGAGAATGCAGGCCTCACCGACTTCCTCCACGACCAGCGTGAACAGTATCTCTTACTCACCAATATTTTTGTGCAAAATTTTCATTTCCATGTCAGGAGATCACCACCTTCGGTGGAATTTTATTTATATGATGAGCATAAGGAGATGCCACTTTATGATTTTTGCCAGGTTTGTAGGATACCCTTTGAGGGTGATACGTCTCCGTCGTATCTATAATTTTTGATTGTTCCATGCCAATATTCTACAACTTTCATATACTTTTGGCAACTTTTTATATTATTTTTGGGACTAACATATTGATCGAGTGCCCAGTGCCATTTCCTGTTTGTTGCATGTTTTATGTTTCACAGAATATCCATATCAAACGGAGTACAAACGGAATAAAAACGGACGGAGCTTATTTTTGGAATATTTGGAAAATCTGGGAGAAAGATCAACGCGTAACGGTGTCCGAGGTGGGCACGAGGTAGGGGGGCGCACCCCTGACCCTCCATCCGTAAGGCGGTTGATGCCCATCTACGGCCGCAAGAAAGATAATTTTTGGTAAAAAATCACGGCGAAGGTTTCGGTCCAATCGGAGTTATGGATCTCCATATATATACGAAAAGGTGAAAGGGCAGCAGAACAGAACGCAGAAACAGAGAGAGACAGAGAGACAGATCCAATCTCGGAGGGGCTCTCGCCCCTCCCACGCCATGGAGGCCAAGGACCATAGGGGAAACCCTTCTCCCATCTAGGGAGGAGGTCAAGGAAGAAGAAGACGAAGGGGACCCCTCTCCCCTTCTCTTCCGGTGGCGCCGGAACGCTGCCGTGGCAATCATCATCACCGCAATCTTCATCAAGAACTTCACCGCCATCATCACCAACTCTTCCCCCCTCTATGCAGCGGTGTAACCTCTCTCTTACCGGCTGTAATCTCTACTTAAACATGGTGCTCAATGCTATATATTATTTCCCAATGATGTATGGCTATCCTATGATGTTTGAGTAGATCTGTTTTGTCCTATGGGCTATTTGATGATCAAGATTGGTTTGAGTTGCATATTTTATTATTGGTGCTGTCCTATGGTGCTCTCCCTGTCGCGCAAGCATGAGGGATCCCCGCTGTAGGGTGTTGCAATACGTTCATGATTTTCTTATGGTGGGTGGCCTGAGTGACAGAAGCACAGACCCGAGTAAGTAGGTTGTTTACGTATGGGATAAAGAGGACTTGATACTTTAATGCTATGGTTGGGTTTTACCTTAATGATCTTTAGTAGTTGCGGATGCTTGCTAGAGTTCCAATCATAAGTGCATATGATCCAAGTAGAGAAAGTATGTTAGCTTATTCCTCTCCCTCATATAAAATTGCAATAATGATTACCGGTCTAGTTATCGATTGCCTAGGGACAAATAACTTTCTCGTAACAAAAAGCTCTCTACTAAAACTAACTTAGTTGTGTATTTATCTAAACAGCCCCTACTCTTTATTTACGCTCTCTTTATATTCTTGCAAACCTATCCAAAAACACCTACAAAGCACTTCTAGTTTCATACTTGTTCTAGGTAAAGCGAACGTCAAGCGTGCGTAGAGTTGTATCGGTGGTCGATAGAACTTGAGGGAATATTTGTTCTGCCTTTAGCTCCTCGTTGGGTTCGACACTCTTACTTATTGAAAACTGTTGCGATCCCCTATACTTGTGGGTTATCAAGACCTTTTTCTGGCGTCGTTGTCGGGGAGCAATAGCGTGGGGTGAATATTCTCGTGTGTGCTTGTTTGCTTTATCACTAAGTAATTTTTATTTGCTGTTCTTAGTTGTTATTTATCTTTAGTTATGGATATGGAACACGAAATATCAAAAAAATTAGGTGTACTTGTTGCTCATGGAGATGGGGAACCTCCTAAAACCCTCGATGCTCGTTATGTGACAGAAATTATGTACTACTTTGATAATCATGAGAAAACCCCATTCAATCTGGTAATGGGAGTAACATTGGATCAACGTGAATACTTTAGGGATTATCGCTTGACACAAAAAGGGAAACTATTATGGGATCAAATTTATATATTGAAGTGGTATGGTTGGCAAGTACGCTTGAGTTATGATTATACTTGTTGCTCTCGGATGAAGGCTCCACACCTTCCCTTTTCATGCAAATTTAATGATAATGAAACCTTAGCTTCTTATGCTAATGGTATATATGATTACTATGATGTGGAACAAATAGAAGAATTTGTTGCTTTTAAGGGTGCTTATGAAATTGAATCTTTGTTTGAAAAGTATGAAGCTTTTGATGATGATGTTTATAGGCCTAAAAATTTGGCTATATTGAAATATTGCTATGATAATTATGAATATAATTCCTATATTAATGTGCTTATTGGGAAAGTCTCTGCTGTCCAAGAAGAGACTAATATTTTGCAGGAGTCTATGGAAGAAGAAATTGATGAAACTGTGAGCTCATTGGATGAAAAAGATGAGGAGGAGAGCGAAGAACAAAAGGAGGAAGAGCGGATTGATCACCCGTGCCCACCTTCTAATGAGAGTAACTCTTCAACTCATACATTGTTTAATTTCCCTTCATGCTTACCGAAGGATGAATGCTATGGTAATTGCTATGATCCCGTTAATTCTTTTGAAATATCCGTTTTTGATGATGCTTGCTATGCTTGTGGCCAAGATGCCAATATGAATTATGCTTATGGAGATGAACTTGCTATAGTTCCCTATGTTAAACATGAAATTGTTGCTATTGCATCCACGCATGATAGTCCTATTATCTTTTTGAATTCTCTCGACTACACTATATCGGAGAATTTTGCACTTATTAAGGATTATATTGATGGGTTGCGTCTTACTATTACACATGATGATTTTGATGAATATAATATGCATGTGCTTGCTGCTCCTACTTGCAATTATTATGAGAGAGGAACTATATCTCCACCTCTCTATGTTTCCAATACGATAAAATTGCAAGAAACTGTTTATACTATGCATTGGCCTTTACTATGTGTCCATGAATTGTTCTTTTATGACATGCCGATGCATAGGAATAGAGTTAGACTTCGTTGTTTCATGATATATGTTACTTTGTGCTCACTACTAAATTACAAATCATTGTTAATTAAAATTGGCTTTGATATACCTTGGGATCCGGGTGGATTCATTACTTGAGCACTATATGCCTAGCTTAATGGCTTTAAAGAAAGCGCTGCCAGGGAGACAACCCGAAAGTTTTAGAGAGTTATTTATTTCTGTCGAGTTCTTTCATATAGTTTAAAAACAACACAAATAAAGAGGGGAACCCAAAACTTTTTCAAAAAGGAAAGTGAAAGTGAGAGAGACAAGCATTGTTGAAGTGGGAGCTAGCCTTGAACTTTGTTCATGCTCACGGAAACTTTGTGAATCTTGATTACAGAAACTTTTAAACAAAAATAATTATCCCCTTGTACAATTCCATTATATTATAAAAATAATGTGCCAAGGTTTGCCTTTAGGATGTTTACATTTGCTTGATGGTTTGTACGGTGCAGGACAGAAACTTTGGCTGTAGTGCGTGATTTTACATTTTTACTGGAATGTCAAATGGTTCTGATTATTTTTGCACTGTATTTCTATACAAATTGTTTATTTTTCCTAATTTTGGTAGAAAATTTTTGGAGTATCAGAAGTATGGTGAATGTTCAAATTATTACAGACTGTTCTGTTTTAGACAGATTCTGTTTTTGATGCATAGTTTGCTTGTTTTGATGAAACTATCGATTTATATCAGTGGATTAAGCCATGGAAAAGTTATATTACAGTATACACAATGCAAACAAATATGAATTGGTTTGCAACAGTACTTAGAGTAGTGATTTGCTTTATTATACTAACGGATCTTACCGAGTTTTCTGTTGAAGTTTTGTGTGGATAAAGTGTTCGATGATCGAGAAGGTCTCGATGTGAGAAGAAGGAAGAGAGGCAAGAGCTCAAGCTTGGGGATGCCCGAGGCACCCCAAGTAAACATTCAAGGAGACTCAAGCGTCTAAGCTTGGGGATGCCCCGGAAAGCATCCCCTCTTTCTTCAACAAGTATCAATATGTTTTCGGATTCGTTTTGTTCATGCGATATGTGCAATCTTGGAGCGTCTTTTGCATTTAGTTTTCATCTTTCTTTTATGCACCATGCTGGTATGAGATAGTCCTTGGTTGATTTATAGAATGCTCTATGCACTTCACTTATATCTTTTGAGTATGGCTTTATAGAATGCTTCATGTGCTTCACTTATATCATATGAAGTTTGGATTGCCTGTTTCCCTTTACATAGAAAACCGCCATTTGTAGAATGCTCTTTTGCTTCACTTATATTTGTTAGAGCGTGGGCACATCTTTTGTAGAAAGAATTAAACTCTCTTGCTTCACTTATATCTATTTAGAGAGATGACAGGAACTGGTCATTCACATGGTTAGTCATAAAATCCTACATAAAACTTGTAGATCACTGAATATGATATGTTTGATTCCTTGCAATAGTTTTGCGATATAAAGATGGTGATATTAGAGTCATGCTAGTGGGTAGTTGTGGATTAGTATAAATACTTGTGTTGAGGTTTGTGATTCCCGTAGCATGCATGTATGGTGAACCCTTATGTAACGAAGTCGGAGCATGAGGTATTTATTGATTGTCTTCCTTATGAGTGGCGGTCGGGGACGAGCGATGGTCTTTTCCTACCAATCTATCCCCCTAGGGGAATGCGTAGTATTACTTTGCTTCGAGGGCTAATAAACTTTTGCAATAAGTATGCGAGTTCTTTATGACTAATGTTGAGTCCATGGATTATACGCACTCTCACTGAGGGAGTCCTGGATTAGGGGGTGTTCGGATAGCCGAACTATACCTTCAGCCGGACTCCTGGACTATGAAGATACAAGATTGAAGACTCCGTCCCATGTCCGGAAGGGACTTTCCTTGGCGTGGAAGGCAAGCTTGGCGATACGGATGTTCAGATCTCCTACCATTGTAACCGACTCTATGTAACCCTAACCCTCTCCGGTGTCTATATAAACCGGAGGGTTTTAGTTCGTAGGACAACATACACATCAACAATCATACCATAGGCTAGCTTCTAGGGTTTAGCCTCTCTGATCTCGTGGTAGATCTACTCTTGTACTACCCATATCATCAATATTAATCAAGCAGGACGTAGGGTTTTACCTCCATCGAGAAGGCCCGAACCTGGGTAAAACTTCCTGTCCCTTGCCTCCTGTTACCATCCGGCCTAGACGCACAGTTCGGGACCCCCTACCCGAGATCCGCCGGTTTTGACACCGACGTTGGTGCTTTCATTGAGAGTTCATCTGTGCCATCACCGTCAGGCCCGATGGCTCCTACGATCATCAATGGCTATCCGGACAGATCTTCGTCTTTGGCGGCTTCGCACTACGGGCCAATTCACTTGGCCATCTAGAGCAGATCGAAAGCTACGCCCCTGGTCGTGAAGTCAGATTCAGAAATTTAAACTACATGGCTGACATCCGCGGGGACTTGATCTTCGGCGGATTCGAACCACCGCCAAGCGCGCCGCACTATCACGACGAGCATGATCTAGCTCTGCCGCCGAACAGTGCCCTGGAGGCCGCACCTGCATCGGCTCCGACCCTTAGTTCAGAGCCAACCGCGCCGATCAAGGATGGGCGGTTGGACGCCACCTCGGGGGCTGTGATCCCAACGGCGGTTGAGCCGAACAACAGCCCCGTACTCTGCGAGACTCGGGACTCCACGGAGCCGGATTCTTCTCCGGACTCCGAACCCTCCACGCCCCTGCCGATCGAATCTGATTGGGCGCCGATCATGGAGTTCACGGCCATGGACATCTTTCAGCACTCGCCTTTCGGTGATATCCTGAAGTCACTGAAGTCTCTCTCTTTATCAGGAGAGCCCTGGCCGGACTATGGTCAGCAAGGTTGGGGTACGGACGATGAAGAAATTCAAAACCCACCCACCACCCACTTTGTAGCCACTGTCGACGACTTAACCGACATGCTCGACTTCGACTCTGAAGACATCGACGGTATGGACTCCGATGAAGGAGATGATGAAGAACCAGCGCCTACTAGGCCCTGGAAAGCCACCTCATCATATGACATATACATGGTGGACACCCCAAAAGAGGGAGAGGGCGATGGAACAGCGGAGGATGACCCCTCCAAGAAACAGCCCAAGCGCCGGCGTCAGCGGCGCCGCTCAAAATCCCGCCAACACAAAAACGGTGATTCCAGCATGGGAGATAATAATACTCCGGAGAGTGCCGAAGAAAACCCCCTCCAGCAAGGTTTAGCACAGGAGGATGGAGAAACCAACCCTCATGAGAGAGCGGCAGACAGAGAGCTTGAGGACGATAATTATATGCCTCTCTCCGAAGACGAGGCAAGCCTCGACGACGACGAATTCGTCGTGCCAGAGGATCCCGTTGAGCAAAAGTGTTTCCAACGCAGGCTTATGGCCATGGCAAGAAGCCTCAAGAAAAAAATAGCAACAGCTCCGAGCTGATCAAGATTTGCTGGTTGACAGATGGGATTAAGTCCTTGCAGCCGAAGAGCATAAACTCGAAGAGTTACCCAAAGCACAGGTTGCTACCCCAATTAGAGGAGGAAGCACTTGATGCGGCCGAACGGCCACCTCGTGGCCGCGACAGAGAGGCCTCCCGGCCCTCCACTCAAGCCGCACCCCGTACCAAGGCACGGGAATATGCGCTGGACTTACGAGACATGTTGGAGGACAAGGCAAGGCAAACACGATCGATCTATGGATCGCGTGGGCACCCCACGGCTCGAGACGGTAACCGTCACGCCGGCCAAAATTTCGGCAGGGCCGAACACAGTAGACAAAACTCATTGGAGCTACGTCATGATATCGCCCAGTATAGAGGCGCCGCACACCCACTATGCTTTACAGACGAAATAATGGATCATCAAATCCCCGAGGGTTTCAAACCCGTAAACATCGAATCATATGATGGCACAACAGACCCTGTGGTATGGATCAAGGATTATCTCCTTCATATCCACATGGCCCGCGGCGACGATTTTCACGCCATCAAATACCTCCCACTCAAGCTTAAAGGACCAGCTCGGCATTGGCTCAACAGCATGCCAACAGGATCAATCAGTTGTCGGGAGGACCTGGAAGCCGCATTCCTCGACAATTTCCAGGGCACTTATGTGCGACCCCCAGACGCCGATGACCTAAGTCACGTAATTCAGCAGCCAGAGGAATCGGCCAGACAATTCTGGACATGGTTCCTAACAAAGAAAAATCAAATAGTCGACTGTCCGGACGCTGAGGCCCTAGCAGCCTTCAAGCACAATATCCGTGACGAGTGGCTGGCCCGGCACCTTGGACAGGAAAAGCCGAAATCTATGGCAGCACTCACGACACTCATGACCCGCTTTTGCGCATGAGAAGACAGTGGCTTGCTCGTAGCAACAATATGACCAAGAACCCTGGTAGTTCAGACACCAGGGACATTAGTGGCAGGTCGCGTCGCAACAAGCAGAAGCGTGGCATTAACGGCGACAATGCTGAGGTAGAGCCAGTCGCCCCAAAGTTCAACCCATGGTCCTCCTGCCCGATCATCTTTGATCAAAGAGACCATCCCACTAGCATCCGTCATGGCGGATTTGCCGCATTGGTTCTAGACCCAATTATTGACGGATTTCATCTCACTAGAGTCCTCATGGACGGCGGCAGCAGCCTAAACCTGCTTTACCAGGATACAGTGCGAAAAATGGGCATCGATCCCTCGAGGATTAAGCCCACCAAAACGACCTTTAAAGGCGTAATACCAGGTGTAGAGGCCAACTGTACAGGCTCAGTCACACTTGTAGTGGTCTTTGGATCCCCGGATAATTTTTGAAGCGAGGAATTGATCTTCGACATAGTCCCATTCCGCAGTGGCTATCATGCACTGCTCGGACGAACTGCATTCGCCAAATTCAATGCGGTACTACACTACGCATACCTTAAGCTCAAGATGCCAGGCCCTCGTGGAGTAATTACGGTCAATGGAAACACCGAACGCTCCCTCCGAACGGAGGAGCACACGGCGGCCCTTGCAGCGGAAGTACAAAGCAGCCTCTCCAGGCAGTTCTCCAGTCCGGCCATTAAACGTCTAGACACCGTCAAGCGTGCCCGGAGTAACCTACAACAAGACCGCCTGGCACGTTCCGAGCAGGCGTAGCAATGCGGCCCCAACCCCAACCCTCGCAAAAAGGCGACGCCAGTACTCCGCGTACATAACTATGCTCTAGAAATACCATGGGCATAGGGGGAGGGGAACCATCACGGCACGCCCAAAACACGGCTTAAACCGCACCAGGGGCTGCCAATTTTTTACTTTTCTCTTACTTTCAGGACTCTACTCTTCGGAAGGCCTGTTCGGCAGTTCAATTGCCGCACAAACGATGCAAGGACCAGGGAAGCAGACAAGCCATGCTGCATTACGGAAATCCCAAGTGGTCTCTATCACGAGCAGTATACCTGTTTCGCATACTATTCCGCAGCTTGCCCCTGGAGCAGACATGTTAAATAGTCCAACTTTTCGTTTATCGCATTACTTGTATCGTTCTGCTTTGATCGCAGCTATTTTTAAACAATGCATAGCTTTTGTCTATTTTCGCATTATCTTTTTATAAATAAATGTTCCTTAACGACATGTTCCACCTGTACAACTTGGTACGGCTAAAATACGCCAGGGGCTCTTAGCACCCCTCAATATGGTGTGAGAAGTCCGAACACTTTCACAAGTGTGGCACCCCGAACTTATAGCATTATATGCATCGGCTCCGAATCATGTCTTGGGTCAATAGTTGGGTTTGCCCGGCTCCTATGTTTTGGTGCCTTACGTTCCGCTATATCGGCTAAGGTAGCACTAGGAGAACCACTGTGATTGTGCCCCAGTTGAGCTGGGCCGAGCACCTCAGTGGAGAAAGCTAAAACTGACTGTCATGATGAAGCGAGAGCTGGTCGCTGTTCGAGAGGTTCTTTCGAGTCCCTAAAGACTTATGCCGCTTAGGGCAAGGAGTCGGATCTGTCCGACCAAGGCGTGGATAGCGCCCCGAACTCGGTCTTCCGAATACTAGGGGCTTCACGAAATTTAAAATTATAGAATTCTATGGCTAAGTGAGAGTGTTCACGCATTATAGTCCGATTGCCTCGTTCGTTGGGCTGAGCGCCTCCCTCGAAGGACCCAAATATGGGAAAAAGAGCGCCCAGGTTTATCCCCGAACACCCCAGCACTAGCGGCAAGGGGGCAGAAGCCGATGACTCGCCATCTCTCAGTATTGATAAACAGCCGCATAGAAGGTAATATTTTAAATTCAAGCAGCATTGCTTAGCGCATATGAACAAATTTTCAGCGCACAGGACAAACACGAGCGAGTTTTACTCAAAAATTACATCCCTAGTACATTCATCCGCCACAAGGCGGGCACCCTTCAGAACATCCTTATAGTAATTTTCGGGCTTGCGATGCTCTTTTCCCGCTGGTGGCCCGTCCTTCACAAGCTTCTCCGCATCCAGCCTGCCCCAGTGCACCTTAGCACGGGCAAAGGCCCTACGGGCACCTTCAATACAGACGGAGCGCTTGATGAATTCGAGCCTTGGACATGCCTCCACTAGCCGCCGCACCAGCCCGAAATAGCCCCCAGGCAGAGCCTCTCCAGGCCACAGCCGAACTAGGAGGCCCTTCATGGCCTGTTCGGCCGCCTTGTGGAGCTCGACCAGTTGCTTCAGCTGGTCGCTCAGGGGCACGGAGTGTCCGGCCTCAGCATACTGAGACCAGAACACCTTCTCTGTCGAGCTGCCCTCCTCGGCTCGATAGAATGCGGCGGCATCGGATACACTCCGGGGAAGATCTGCAAATGCCCCTGGAGAGCTCCGGATTCGGGTAAGTATCAAGTAACTCACATTTATGTGTTTACTTTGCATAAAGAATGCCTTACCCGCCGCTATCTTCTTCACCTCATCCAACTCCTGGAGGGTCTTCTGGGATTCGGTCTTGGCAGACTTGGCATTTTCAATAGCCGCCGCGAGCTCGGACGCTCGCGTCTTCGAGTCAAGCTCCAAACTCTCATGTTTCTTCATGAGAACCTGGAGCTCTTGCCGCACCTTGCCAACCTCGGCCTCATACCTCTCCCGCTTGGTGCGCTCCGTGGCCGCACTCTTCTTGGCCTCAAGCAGCGCTTGCTTAAGGGTCGCCACCTCAGATGTGGCCCCTACAATAGCCATGTTAATCCTGTCATTTCTTGCAATTGCACCTTTTTTTATATACATATTCAACCAAGGTATTTCTTACCTTCCTTCTCCTCGAGCTGCTTCTTGGCACGCCCGAGCTCTTGCTCGGACTTCTCGAGGCTCTGCTTCAGCGTGTCCACTTCCGCAGTCAGTACGGCGGACGCTAGCAGGGAAGCCTGCACATGCATATTGACTCCTTCTGTTAGACTCCTACGAATTCTTTGATCCTCTATTCGGCTTTTCTTCCCGAACGCCCAACAGAGCATCAGGTGCTACTGTCTATGCGGTAATATTATTTACACGTTATTTTACTTACCTCAAAGCCTGTCAAAAGGCTAGTACAAGCTTCAGTCAGTCTGCTCTTGGCGGACTGAACCTTCTGGACCACCGCACTCATAATAGAGCGGTGCTCCTCGTCGACGGAGGCGCCTTGGAGCGCCTCCAACATATTGTCCGGCGCCTCCGGTTGGACGGGGGCCGCCGGCATGGTGGACTTGCTCCTCTTGGGAGGAGGTCCCCCGCCGGACTCCGAAACCTTTGAAGGTTCCGGAGCGGTGTCCGGCCTAGAGCCGGACTTGGAGCCCTGGGGGGTTTCATCCCCTTTACTCCTGGAGTCTGGGAGGTCGCCTTGCGGCGCCTCCGGGACCACCTCCTCCCCGCTTGGAACCTGTTGGGACAACACCTCGATGTCGTCCGTAGGGCGGGGGGAGGAAGCCGTCGGAAGCGAGTTCACATCCGACGAGTCCAGTGAGCCGCTCGACGACGCGTCGAGCCAGTCTTTGGGTGGACTGCATAAGCATATTCGACATAAGGGAAAGCTGTGCAATAAACGAATACTATGAATTACTCCGGTATCCGGATACTTACGATTTTGCCAGGGGTTTGGCCCTGGGCTGCCACTCCTCTCCGCCGACGTCGGCGTCGGCGGAGTAGTCCGGAGGAAGGGTTTTCCCCTTCTTGGACCCTCCGGCCTCCTCAGAGAGGGCGGCCTTCCTTTTCTTCTCTCCTCCCGCTGGAGGGGGGGAGGTTTCTTCTTCTTCTTCCTCCTCGTCTTCACGAGAGGAAGGCGCTTCGGGACCGTCAGATGATGAACCCGACACCTCCTGGTGCCGGGCACTCTTTCGAGTCCCCGTGGCCCTTTTCGTGGCCTTCTTCTCCAGCACCACATAGGGCGCCGGGACCAGCAGCTTCGCCAAGCGAGCGTCCGCTGGGCCTTGGGGCAAAGGAGCCGGACAGTTGATCTATTCGGACGTCACCTGCCAATCCTGTCAAAGATAAGGGAGCTTAGATCCCGCATAGAGTCAAACTATGAAAAACTGATACCCTGTAAAAGGACGAAAACAGCTTACCGCATGAGCGTGATGCTGAGTACTGAATCCGCGATCCTCGGTAGCGGATGCGGGAGCCTCGGCGCCCTTGAAAAGCATCCTCCAGGCATCTTCGTACGTCATGTCGAAGAGCCTGTTTAGAGTTCGATGCTGCGCCGGGTCAAACTCCCACAGGTTGAAGGCCCGTCGTTGACACGGGATGATCAGGCGGATGAGCATAACTTGAACTACGTTGACAAGCTTGAGCTTCTTGTCCACCAGGGTTTGGATGCATTTTTGGAGTCCGGTCAGCTCTCCTATTTTACCCCAAGACAGGCCGGTCTCCTTCCAGGAGGTGAGCCGCGTAGGGGGGCCAGATCGAAACTCAGGGGGCGCGACCCATTCGGCGTCGCGCAGCTCGGTGACGTAAAACCACCATGATTGCCACCCCTTCAGTGTCTCCACAAAGGAGCCCTCGAGCCATAGGACGTTGGCCATCTTGCCAACCATGGCACCGCCGCACTCTGCCTGGCTGCCGCGCACCACCTTCGGCTTGACGTTGAAAGTCTTAAGCCATAGGTTGAAATGGGGGCGGATGTGGAGGAAAGCCTCGCACACGACGATAAACGCCGAGATGTTGAGGACGAAGTTCGGGGCCAGATCGTGGAAATCCAGGCTGTAGTAGAACATGAGCCCCCGGACAAATGGATGCAGAGGGAAGCCTAGTCCGCGGAGGAAATGGGGGAGGAATACCACCCTCTCATGGGGCCTAGGAGTGGGGATGAGCTGCCCCTTCTCAGGAAGCCAGTGCCGATGTCGCTAGCCAGATATCCGGCCTTCCTCAGCTTTTTGATGTGTCCCTCCGTGATGGAGGAGACCATCCACTTGCCTCCCGCTCCGGACATGACTGGAGAAGGTTGAGGTGGTAGTGCGGACTTGGGCGCTGGAGCTCGAGTGCGCAAGAATGGATAGGCAAAGGAGGAAGAAGGCGTGGGTGAAAAGGTGGATCCTTATCCCCTTATATGGGTGGGCGCGACTGCATGTCCCCACTATCCTGGTGAAACTTGCTTATCTCCAAGCGCCGTAATCAAAGGCGCGGTTGGGTTACCCATGCCCGTATTGATGAGAATCCCGGAATAAGGGGGCACGATCTCTGCTTTGACAAGACGTGCCAAGGAAGCCGCCTCGCATGACGCACTGAGGTGGGATAATTAAACGACTCGGATAAAGGCTTGGCCGTGGTGTGTCGCACCACGGAATTGAAGGAAATATGCCCTAGAGGCAATAATAAAGTTATTATTTATTTCCTTATATCATGATAAATGTTTATTATTCATGCTAGAATTGTATTAACCGGAAACATAATACATGTGTGAATACATAGACAAACAAAGTGTCACTAGTATGCCTCTACTTGACTAGCTCGTTAATCAAAGATGGTTATGTTTCCTAACCATGAACAATGAGTTGCTATTTGATTAACGGGATCACATCATTAAGTGAATGATCTGATTGACATGACCCATTCCATTAGCTTAGCACCCGATCGTTTAGTATGTTGCTATTGCTTTCTTCATAACTTATACATGTTCCTATGACTATGAGATTATGCAACTCCCGTTTGCCGGAGGAAGACTTTGTGTGCTACCAAACATCACAACATAACTGGTTGATTATAAAGGAGCTCTACATGTGTCTCCAAAGGTACATGTTGGGTTGGCGTATTTCGAGATTAGGATTTGTCACTCCGATTGTCGGAGAGGTATCTCTGGGCCCTCTCGGTAATGCACATCACTTAAGCCTTGCAAGCATTGCAACTAATGAGTTAGTTGCGGGATGATGTATTACAGAACGAGTAAAGAGACTTTCCCGTAATGAGATTGAACTAGGTATTGGAATACCGACGATCGAATCTCGGGCAAGTAACATACCGATGACAAAGGGAACAACGTATATTGTTATGCGGTCTGACCGATAAAGATCTTCGTAGAATATGTAGGAGCCAATATGAGCATCCAGGTTCCGCTATTGGTTATTGACCGGAGACATGTCTCGGTCATGTCTACATTGTTCTCGAACCCGTAGGGTCCGCACGCTTAAGGTTACGATGACAGTTATTTTATGAGTTTATGCATTTTGATGTACCGAAGTTTGTTCGCAGTCCCTGATGTGATCATGGACATGACGAGGAGTCTCGAAATGGTCGAGACATAAAGATTGATATATTGGAAGCCTATGTTTGGATATCGGAAGTGTTCCGGGTGAAATCGGGATTTTACCGGAGTACCGGGAGGTTACCGGAACCCCCCGGGAGCTATATGGGCCATAGTGGGCCTTAGTGGAAAAGAGAAGAGGCAGCCCAACATGGGCCGCGCGCCCCTCCCCTCCCTTGGTCCGAATAGGACAAGGAGAGGGGGCCGCCCCCTCTCTCTCCTTCCCCCCCTCCGCGAATCCTATTCCAACTAGGATTGGGGGGGGGGGAATCCTACTCCCAGAGGGAGTAGGACTCTCCTGGCGCGCCTCTCCATGGCCGGCCGCACCCCCTCCCTTAGTCCTTTATATACGGAGGCAGGGGAAGCCCAGAAACACACAAGTTGATCCATGTGATCATATTCTTAGCCGTGTGCGGTGCCCCCTTCCACCATAGTCCTCGATAATATTGTAGCAGAGTTTAGGCGAAGCCCTGCTGCAGTAGTACATCAAGATCGTCACCACGCCGTCGTGCTGACGGAACTCTTCCCCGACACTTTGCTGGATCGGAGTCCGGGGATTGTCATCGAGCTGAACGTGTGCTAGAACTCGGAGGTGCCATAGTTTCGGTGCTTGATCGGTCGGACCGTGAAGACATACGACTACATCAACCAAACGCTTCCGTTGTCGATCTACAAGGTACGTAGATCATACTCTCCCCTCTCGTTGCTATGCATCACCATGATCTTGCATGTGCGTAGGAAATTTTTTGAAATTACTACGTTACCCAACAGTGGCATCCGAGCCTAGGTTTTATATGTTGATGTTATATGCACGAGTAGAACACAAGTGAGTTGTGGGCGATATAAGTCATACTGCTTACCAGCATGTCATACTTTGGTTCGGCGGTATTGTTGGACGAAGCGGCCCGGACCGACATTACGCGTACGCTTACGCGAGACCGGTTCTCCCGACGTGCTTTGCACATAGGTGGCTTGCGGGTGACAGTTTCTCCAACTTTAGTTGAATCGAGTGTGGCTACGCCCGGTCCTTGTGAAGGTTAAAACAGCACCAACTTGACAAACTATCGTTGTGGTTTTGATGCGTAGGTAAGATTGGTTCTTGCTTAAGCCCGTAGCAGCCACATAAAACTTGCAACAACAAAGTAGAGGACGTCTAACTTGTTTTTGCAGGGCATGTTGTGATGTGATATGGTCAAGACATGATGCTAAATTTTATTGTATGACATGATCATGTTTTGTAACCGAGTTATCGACAACTGGCAGGAGCCATATGGTTGTCGCTTGATTGTATGCAATGCAATCGCGCTGTAATGCTTTACTTTATCACTAAACGGTAGCGATAGTCGTGGAAGCACAAGCTTGGCGAGACGACAACGATGCTACGATGGGGATCAAGGTGTCGCGCCGGTGACAATGGTGATCACGACGGTGCTTCGAAGATGGAGATCACAAGAACAAGATGATGATGGCCATATCATATCACTTATATTGATTGCATGTGATGTTTATCTTATATGCATCTTATCTTGCTTTGATTGATGGTAGCATTATAAGATGATCTCTCACTAAATTATCCAGAAGTGTTCTCCCTGAGTATGCACCATTGCGAAAGTTCTTCGTGCTGAGACACCACGTGATGATCGGGTGTGATAGGCTCTACGTTCAAATACAACGGGTGCAAAACTGTCACACCCTAGCTAGTTCAAGCATTAGAATGTGCATCAGGTCTAAATTCTTCTTAAATTTGAATTGGGGAAGACAGAACCCCCAACACCCCCTGGAAACAACTAGGGTTTACTAAAATCATTTTCAATGAACCTGAAATGCCCTTCTAAAATGTTCACCCTCTTTGTCTTAGGCTAGAACCTCTGGCAAAATTGGTGCACAACTTTCTAGGTCATCAGAAGGCCATTGAATTAAATCATAAGTATTTGAATTTGGGCATTTAAATGCTATAAAATAATTTAAATGCTCAAATACTTCTGGGAGTAAATTTTTCCTGTTGGAAATAATCTAAACAGAGGCCACATTTGTTTTCAGGATTTTTGGAAATGTTCTAGTATTTTAAATAAAGCTAAACAGTTGCAGTTTAATAGAAAACAGAAACTAAAAAAAAGGAGTAAGAAGCCCACCTGGGCCTTACCTGGCTCGGCCCAGCCTACTGGCTCGGCCCAGCCTACTGGCTCGGCCAGTCATCCCCTACCTCGCGCCAGGAGGCAGGGGCGCGTGCTCACCGCGCGCCGGCCACGCACCGGCCACCTCCTGCTTCTGCCGACGCCGGGAGACGCCCAGAGGACGCCACGCGACTCCCACGTCTCCCTCTCATCCTCTCGCACTCTCCCCCTCGTCTCTCTCACTCTCCCCCGCGACGGCCGAGCATGTTCCTCGCTGCCGATCGCCGTAGTTGCCACTACAGCCACTCCCTCGCCCCTCCGACGAGCCCATTAGCTCCGCCTCGACTCCCTCGTCCTCCCCATCGAGCCACGCTTCGCCGGAAGCCCTGCTTCACCGCCTTCAGCCTCGTCTTCAACCTTGGGCACCCGAGCCATCTCCGGTCGATTCGCCGCCGCCAGGACCTCCCCGAGCTCGCTGACCCCCTCTCCGACTCCGCTGTGAGCTCCTCTTCCTTTCCCCCTAGCCCCCGTGCTCTTTTGGCCCCTGTAGCCGCCGTTTCCACCGCACCCGAGAGCTCCTCGCCGCCGGCCATGTCGCCGTCGTGGCTACGGCCGTGCAAGCACGCGTCCGAGCGCCTCACCGTGCTCAGTGCAGCACCAGGAACCCGTAGCCACCACCAGCTCTTCCTCCCATGCACCGTAGCCTCGAAACCGCCTCACCCGACTCTGGCGACCGCCAAGCTCGTCGCCGGCGACGTCTCCGGCCACCCCGAGCCCAACTACCACCACCAAACGCTGCGGCTCGTTCCCAGCTACTTGTAGATAGTCTCTGCCGTCGATTTGGTCGCCTGAGGGCGTTTTCCGAGCCGCGCCGCCGTCTCGGGCCTCGCCGGCGTCGAGCCGCCGGCGAGTTGACCCAGTTTAACCCCTGGGTGGGCCCAGGTAGACCCCCCTGAGTCTATGACAGGTGGGGCCAGTCTGTTAACTAATTTAGGTTCAGTTTTAATTAATTTTAATTAAATCAGTCACTGACATGTGGGCCCAGGCCCCACTGACAACTAATTAGTGTTAATCTAATCTTGCTAATTAGCTGAGAGGCTGACAGAAGGGGCCCACCAGTCGGGTTTGACCTGGGCTGGCGCCTTTGACCTGCTGAGGTCAGCATCACGCAATGCTGACGCAGTAATGCATTTTCTGGATTTATTTTTATTCAGGAAATTCCAGAAAATATTTAAAACTTCTAAAAATCATAGAAATTCAACCGTAACTCCAAATGAAATAATTTATATATGAAAAATTATCAGAAAAATTCAATCTATCCATCTGTAATGGTTTCATGCATGACAAAACAAGTTTACCTTGCTGTTTAGGCAGAATAAGGAAATGCACTATTAAGGCCATGATTAATGAGCTAATATTTGAATCTTTGATTCAAATGAGTTCATTCCTTCCTATTATAACCTGCATTAGGCCAAGACACATTCATATTGCCATGTCATAGCATGCATCATATTGTTGCATATCGTCATGTGTTGATAGTGTTCCGATGTGTTCTTCGTGGTAGGTTCTGCCTCCGAGGATATTCACGAGTACCCAACTGAAGGGCAGTATCCCACTACCACTCCATCAGGCAAGCAACCATTGATCATTCCAATACAAACCCATGTTGTCGCTTCTGCTCTTGTTTACTGCATTAAGACAACGCGATTCAAACTGTTGTGTGCCACGATAGTTGAACCCTTATCCTCTGCATGACCTGTCATTGCCACAGTAACTAGATGAAACCCACTAGCATGTGTAGGAGTTGATTGAGCCATGCATGTGATTCCTACCTTGCTATGCCTGCTATGCTTAGAGTTGTGTCAGGTCTGGTTCATCTGGGTGATGGGCTAGAGGAAATGCTTATGTCGGTAATGTGAGGGATGTGTTGAACATGTTTTGGTAAAGGTATCGATGAGAGGCCATGTAGGAGTACATGGTGGGTTGTTTCATTGAGGCCGTCCCTAAGAACTGAGATCTGTATGTGTGATTTAAGATGCAGTTACCACCGTACATTGGGCCCGAAACCAATGGACCCTCCCGGCTTCTTAATCACCTTAGTACTCTGTCCAGGAGTTGCAAATAGTTTCTGGTGTTGTAGGATATGTGTTGGCGGCCAGGTGTAGTGCTGACCCTAGGGGTGGGCTATGTTGCTGTAGATACACCGTGGCCGGGTATGCCGGGCGCCCGTTTGGCGTCTCGGAACCCTGTTCACATCGTTCGGGGCCGTATGTGGAAACCTCGGCCGGACTCCCTGCGGATGGAACCTGGATAGGCGATAAACCTGGACTAGAGACTTAAGTGTTTAGGTAGGCCGTGGCCGACACCCTCGCTGGGCTTCCGCTTGAAGGATGCCGAGTACATGTCGTGTAAGCGGCGGTAAGTGGTGAAAGCGTGTATGAAGAAGTACACCCCTGCAGGGTATAAAACTATTCGAATAGCGGCGTCCGCGGTAAAGGACTACTGGGTTGCCTATACAGTTCATAGACAAGTTAATGGATACTACTAAAAGACTCAAGATAAGTGTGAGTACCGAGGATGGCCCTCTCGTAGGATGACGAGGGAGGATCCCCGGTAGAGTATTCTGTTGGTGAGTAGTGGACTCGTGTGCGAAAACTATTTTACTGGTGGAGTTCCATAGGATAGCTTAGCCAAGAGTCAAAGCTGGCTTGCTGCATCAACCCCACCGCTTTCTTGAGAATAAGCATGTATAGTAGGTTCTGATGTAAGACTTGCTGAGTACCTTTGTACTCATGTTTTCTTATTTATTGTTTTCAGACGACAACACTGCCCCCTCCGATGGGTTTTATGTAGACCTTGACGTCGACGAGTGACTAGCCACCCAGGTGGTGATCCTGGCCATGGAGGGCCCTATGTAGATAGACAGGCTTCGAGAAGCCTTCTTTCTTTCTAGAGTCTGTACTCAGACTAGTTGCTTCTGCATGTGCTTGAATGATTGTATGACTTGAGTGTCGGGTCATGTGACCCCTATCTGTATGAACATGTTATGTATGGCTCTCTGGAGCCTTTAAATAAAGTACTTGAGTTGTAGAGTTTTGTTGTGATGCCATGTTGTATGTACTCATATCGGGCATATTGTGTGTATGATTGAAATGCTTGGTATGAGTGGGATCCGACAATCTAGTTGTTTATCCTTGGCAGCCTTTCTTATGGGGAAATGTAGTCTAGTGTTCCTCGAGCCATAGTAGTCCGCTACAGCCCGGTTCACCGGAGTCCTGCTAGCCCAGCACTACTGTTCAGGACACTTGACTGGCCGGCATGTGTTTCACTTCGTCCCTATGTCTGTCCCTTCGGGGAAATGTCACACGGTGACTCCCGGAGTCCTGTCTAGCCTGCTACAGCCCGGGGTTCCCCGGAGTCCTGTTAGCCCAGTGCTACAGCCCGGAATCACTCGTTGATGACCGACATGTTCGATGTGATTCATGTATGCCTGTCTCCATAGGTCTGTGCCGCTTTGGGTTCATGACTAGCCATGTCGGCCCGGGTTCTCTGTCATATGGATGCTAGCGACACTATCATATACGTGAGCCAAAAGGCGCAAATGGTCCCGGGCCATGGTAAGGCGACACACGTGGGATACCGTGCGTGAGGCCGCAAAGTGATATGAGGTGTTACCGGCTAGATCGATGTGACTTGGAATCGGGGTCCTGACAGCGTTGGCATCAGAGCCGGACTGCCTGTAGGTTCGTTGAGCCAAACTGGTCGATGTTGAGTCGAGAAATGCTTAGTTATATGTAGGGGAATTGATTGTGGGAGGGAATGTAAGGCTCTTTTACTCCTTTACCCTATGTCTCTGATCTGAGTCATTATCTTTTCATTCAACGTGGGTTAAGGATTAGGCTCTCTTCTTCTATCAGGTTCACGTGTTACTAATCAGTAGTAGCTTATAGGATTGTTGTCACAAGTCCCAGTTCAGTTTCTACTATTCTTAGTATGTTGCTAATTGAATCAGAACCTTGATATGATGTTGTTGAGTGGTATTGTGAACTGTTGTGGATGTCTCAAATCTTTTTCTGAGCATTTACAGCCGTTATGCTGTCCAATTTTCCCTAGAAATTCTAATGTCTTTGCATTGTGGTTGTGCTTTCAGATGGCCAACCATGTTCAAAACCAAGTGGTTCGCCTGACCCGGTGCCTCGACGTGCCCGGTCATACTGCTATGCTAGTCCGGGTAATGATCGAGACGGGCTACCGTTGGTATCCCGAATACACCGTCGAAGAGCAGTTCCGCGACTTTAATCAAAGCCAATGTCTCTGCACCGTCAGGATATTTCCTTCTTATCCTGGATCTACCGAGCCCCTTCACTGTTCTTATGGACTCGGGGTTACTGTTGAGATGGCTGTGCAGGATGCTGCCTATTCCATGATGACCATCTTGCGAGTCCGGACTGGCCTGCTTCGGAACACCGACTTCTGTTACATGCCAGCTTCACTTCTGGGAGCGCAAGGGTATCTTCAGGCTATCTATGCTGACTCCACTCAGGAGGACTCATTAACTCGTACCACTGCCGAGCTGCTCGAAGATAAGGACCGAGAGAATCGGGCCTTGAGGCTGGAGCTTTTCAACACCCGTGCTGATCATTGGGCCACATTGACTCGGTTTGCACCTACGGTGCAAGCTGGATGTATGGATACAAGGGATTTGTATCTTGTGAGATCAGCTCTGCCAAACATGGTGGATTGGCGTGATGTGGGAGGCATCACCCCACACCGTGGTCCCCGCAGGCCACCGTTTGTTGGTCCAAGACCTCATCCTAGCCCCTTTGGTCCACAGGCTCCTCAGGACTGTCTGTTCCCGGATGGTCATGTTGAACTTCCAGGCTACGGAAGTGACTTCTATGAGAACTACTACGGAGCTGTCTGAGTTAGTAGTAGTACCACTAGTATTGTAGTAGTTGTATTTCCACTGTCCTGCGTGACTTGTGGAATACGACTTAGTGAGTAGTCAATTCCGGAGGTGTAGACAAATAATGTATAGGAGCTTGGAATGCCTCCGATGAGATGTAATGTCTTTCATCATAGTTGTACTGTAGCCTGGGCTTGTACTGAACTATGTATGATGTGTATGACCGTTGGTATATATATGGCAGTTTTATATTACCATGACATACGGATGAACATCTCTGCATTCCGTGTTATCCATTACATTCTGCACTCCCTTGCTAAGTTTGAGCCATCCTTGTCTAAACCGTTGTCTTGTTTTCTCCTAGGATGGTCAACACCCGCAGCAACCCTGCTGCCCCGGAGCAGGGGGAAGCCAGTGCAGCTAGAGGTGAAAATCTGCCTCACCCGCCTTCTCTGGCCGAAGTGATGCTAGAGGCGGAAAGAAACAAGCGTGAGACTAACCGCCTGCTGGAGCGGATTGAGTAGAACACTGCACGCCACCCGCGAAATGACTTGGTGTCAATCAATGACTTTATCAAGTTGTACCCACCAAAGTTCAACCATTCCGTCGAGCCTCTCGACGCGGATGACTGGCTTCACAGCATCACCCACAAGCTATGTTCTGCCAACGTAGCCGAAGCCGACAAGGTTACTTATGCTGCCTATCACCTCGAAGGCCCTGGTAGCCTTTGGTGGGAAAACTTCGAAGCTATGCGCCCGGTCGGTCAAATCACTACTTGGGCTAAATTCAGTGAGGCTTTCCGTGAGCATCACATTCCGGAAGGTCTCATGGATCGCAAGAGGGAGGAGTTCTGCAACTTCACCAAATGAAGACTGACTGTGGATGCTTACAGTCGTGAATTTGGGAATCTGGCACGCTATGCTCCCGAAGAGGTATCTACTGACGCCAAGAAGCAAGCAAGGTTCCGCAAGGGACTTATCCCTGAGCTTCGCCGCGATCTCCGTCTGCACGAGTGCACCTCCTTTCAGAAGTTGGTCAATAAAGCCATCAGTGCTGAGACGGGCCAGACTGATTATGACGCTTCACGCAAGCACTCCCGTGATTTTGGCTCTTCATCCGGCTCTGGGGCTCAGAAGCGCCGGGTGTGGATTCCAAGCACGGCACTGCCACCCAGGTTCATTCCGAGGCCATCCTTTGAGGCGCCTCGTCCCAACCAACAATTTGCACCGCCCAAGCCCTATGGTGGCCCCGCTGCTAATGCTGCTCCACGCCCCAATGTGGTGACATGCTTCAAGTGCGGAGAGCCGGGTCACTATAGCCGAGAGTGTCCCCAGAACAACAACCCCAATCAAACTAGAAAGTCCGTTGGCCGTGGTAAGCCAGCGGGGAAGACTCTCTACGCCAAGCCGGCCACCACTGCACGTGGCCATGTCAATTATGTTTCAGCCGAGGAGGCTCATGAGGATCCTAACGTCGTCCTTGGTACGCTCCTTGTTAACTACCATCCGGCACCTGTTCTTTTTGATACTGGATCATCTCATTCATTCATATCCGAGAGCTATGCTCGATTGCATAACACGACATTCTGTGACATGCCTTCTACCATGGAAATTCAAACCCCTGGCTCTAGATGGCAAACTTCTAAAGTAAGCCATGGGAACGAAATTCTTGTCGATAGACTTGTCTTCCTTGCATCCTTAATAGCTCTCAAGTCCACGGACATAAACATCATCTTGGGTATGGACTGGATGTCAGCTCATTACGCTAAGATTGATTGTGCCACTAGAACCGTTCAACTTACTCACCCATCGGGCAAGATAGTCAATGTCTTAACTCGAGTGGCCAAGCGCCAGCTTTACTCCCTAAATGCCAACCCCCTTCCAGACCTTGAAGATGTTCCGGTAGTCCGAGACTTTCCGGATGTCTTTCCAGAAGAACTGCCAGGTGTTCCACCTGACAGGGATGTCGAGTTTGTGATAGATCTTATTCCAGGAACCGTTCCAATTTCTAGAAGACCCTACAAGATGGCACCCTTAGAACTAGCCGAGCTTAAGAACCAACTCGATGAGTCCTTGAAAAAGGGTTTCATCCGTCCTAGTTCCTCTCCTTGGGCTTGCCCCGTCCTCTTCGTTAAGAAGAAGGATGGAACGGATCAAATGGTTGTGGATTACCGACCTGTCAACTTGGTCACCATCAAGAACAAATACCCGCTTCCCAGGATCAACGATCTGTATGATCAGCTCGCTGGATCCTCAGTCTTCTCCAAGATGGATTTGAGGTTGGGTTACCATCAAATCAAAATCAGAAACGGGGACATTCCAAAATGGCCTTTGTTACTCGTTATGGCCAATACGAGTACACTGTCATGTCCTTCGGTTTAACCAATGCCCCGGCTACCTTCTCTCGGTTAATGAACTCGGTCTTCATGGAGTACTTGGATAAATTCGTCGTAGTATACCTCGATGACATACTCATCTACTCCAAGAATGAAGAGGAACATGCCGTACATCTAAGGCTGGTATTGATGAAACTTCGAGAGCATCGCCTTTATGCCAAATTCTCCAAGTGTGAATTTTGGTTGCCAGAAGTGACCTATCTAGGCCATGTAATCTCTGGCAAGGGTATTGCTGTCAATCCCGAGCGAGTTCAAGCCGTCCTTGATTGGACTCCACCTGAGACAGTTAAGCAAGTTCGGAGCTTCCTTGGCTTAGTGAGCTATTGCCGCCGCTTCATCGAAAATTTCTCCAAGGTTGCTAAACCTCTAACTGAACTCCTCAAGAAAGATAAAAAGTTCGAGTGGACTCCATAGTGCGAGATCAGTTTTCAAGAACTGAAAAGACGCCTGACATCTGCCCCCGTACTGGTACCACCAGACTTCTCCAAGGACTTTATTATCTATTGCGACGCCTCGCGACAAGGACTAGGTTGCATACTCATGCAAGATCGTGAGGTAATTGCCTATGCCTCACGGCAATTACACCCACATGAGGAAAATTATCCTACACATGATCTAGAGCTTGCAGCTGTAGTCCATGCACTTAAAACCTGGCGACATTACCTTCTCGGTAATCGTTGCGAGATCTTCACCGATCACCAAAGTTTGAAATATATCTTCACCCAACCAGATTTGAATCTCAGGCAAAGACGTTGGGTTGAGTTGATCTCGGATTACGACTTAGGAATAACTTACACCCCGGGCAAAGCCAATGTCATGGCTGATGCGCTAAGTCGTAAGTCCTATTGTAACAACCTGATGTTACAACAAAGTCAACCACCTCTCCATGAGGAATTTCGTAAGCTAAACCTTCATATTGTTCCTCAAGGATTCCTATCCACCCTGGTGGCGGAACCTACCCTTACGGATCAGATCATCAAGGCACAAAAGGTAGATCCGGGAATCTCCCGTATTAAGAGAAACATTAAGAAAGGAGTCGCGAATTGTTTCTCCATTGATGATCAAGGTGTCGTATACTTTGGGAATCGCCTAGTGGTTCCAAAGGCGCGAAACCTGAGGCGACTGATCCTTAAGGAAGCTCATGAATCCCCTCTCACCATTCATCCCGGTAGTACCAAAATGTATCAAGACCTACGCCAGAGGTTTTGGTGGACTAGGATGAAGAGAGAAATCGCTCAATACATTGCTAATTGCGACGTTTGTCGTCGTGTTAAAGCAGAGCATCAACGGCCTGCTGGCACCCTTCAACCTTTGGCTATTCCTGAATGGAAATGGGATAAAATCAGTATGGATTTCATCACTGGGTTTCCCAGGACCAAAGAGGGAATAATGCCATCTTTGTCGTGATCGACCGACTTTCCAAAGTAGCCCATTTCCTACCTGTTCGTGAGAGTATCACCGCTAGCCAGCTAGCCGAGTTATACATCATGTCTAAATTCTTCTTAAATTTGAATTGGGGAAGACAGAACCCCCAACACCCCCCTGGAAACAACTAGGGTTTACTAAAATTATTTTCAATGAACCTGAAATGCCCTTCTAAAATGTTCACCCTCTTTGTCTTAGGCTAGAACCTCTGGCAAAATTGGTGCACAACTTTCTAGGTCATCAGAAGGCCATTGAATTAAATCATAAGTATTTGAATTTGGGCATTTAAATGCTATAAAATAATTTAAATGCTCAAACACTTCTGGGAGTAAATGTTTCCTGTTGGAAATAATCTAAACAGAGGCCACATTTATTTTCAGGATTTTTGGAAATGTTCTAGTATTTTAAATAAAGCTAAACAGTTGCAGTTTAATAGAAAAAACAGAAACTAAAAAAAGGAGTAAGAAGCCCACCTGGGCCTTACCTGGCTCGGCCCAGCCTACTGGCTCGGCCAGTCATCCCCTACCTCACGCCAGGAGGCAGGGGCGCGTGCTCGCCGCGCGCCGGCCACGCGCCGGCCACCTCCTGTTTCTGCCGACGCTGGGAGACGCCCAGAGGACGCCACGCGACCCCCACGTCTCCCTCTCATCCTCTCGCACTCTCCCCCTCGTCTCGCTCACTCTCCCCCGCGACGGCCGAGCACGTTCCTCGCCGCCGATCGCCGTAGTTGCCACTACAGCCACTCCCTCGCCCCTCCGACGAGCCCATTAGCTCCGCCTCGACTCCCTCGTCCTCCCCACCGAGCCACGCTTCGCCGGAAGCCCTGCTTCGCCGCCTTCGCCCTCGTCTTCAACCTCGGGCACCCGAGCCATCTCCGGTCGATTCGCCGCCGCCAGGACCTCCCCGAGCTCGCTGACCCCCTCTCCGACTCCGCTGTGAGCTCCTCTTCCTTACCCCCTAGCCCCCGTGCTCTTTTGGCCCCTATAGCCGCCGTTTCCACCGCACCCGAGAGCTCCTCGCCGCCGGCCATGTCGCCGTCGTGGCTACGGCCGTGCAAGCACGCGTCCGAGTGCCTCACCATGCTCAGTGCAGCACCAGGAACCCGTAGCCACCACCAGATCTTCCTCCCATGCACCGTAGCCTCGAAACTGTCCTCACCCGACTCCGGCGACCGCCAAGCTCGTCGCCGGCGACGTCTCCAGCCACCCCGAGCCCAACTACCACCACCAAACGCTGCGGCTCATTCCCAGCTACCCGTAGATAGTCTCCGCCGTCGATTTGGTCGCCTGAGGGCGTTTTTCGAGCCGCGCCGCCGTCTCGGGCCTCGCCGGCGTCGAGCCGCCGGCGAGTTGACCCAGTTTGACCCCTGGGTGGGCCCAGGTAGACCCCCCCTGAGTCTATGACAGGTGGGGCCAGTCTGTTAACTAATTTAGGTTCAGTTTTAATTAATTTTAATTAAATCAGTCACTGACATGTGGGCCCAGGCCCCACTAACAACTAATTAGTGTTAATCTAATCTTGCTAATTAGCTGAGAGGCTGACAGAAGGGGCCCACCAGTCAGGTTTGACTTGGGCTGGCGCCTTTGACCTGCTGAGGTCAGCATGACGCAATGCTGACGCAGTAATGCATTTTCTAGATTTATTTTTATTAAGGAAATTCCAGAAAATGTTTAAAACTTCTAAAAATCATAGAAATTCAACCGTAACTCCAAATGAAATAATTTATATATGAAAAATTATCAGAAAAATTCAATCTATCCATCTGTAATGGTTTCATGGATGACAAAACAAGTTTACCTTGCTGTTTAGGCAGAATAAGGAAATGCACTATTAAGGCCATGTTTAATGAGCTAATATTTGAATCTTTGATTCAAATGAGTTCATTCCTTCCTATTATAACCTGCATTAGGCCAAGACACATTCATATTGCCATGTCATAGCATGCATCATATTGTTGCATATCGTCATGTGTTGATAGTGTTCCGATGTGTTCTTCGTGGTAGGTTCTGCCTCTGAGGATATTCACGAGTATCCAACTGAAGGGCAGTATCCCACTACCACTCCATCAGGCAAGCAACCATTGATCATTCCGATACAAACCCATGTTCTCGCTTCTGCTCTTGTTTACTGCATTAAGACAACGTGATTCAAACTGCTGTGTGCCACGGTAGTTGAACCCTTATCCTCTGCATGACCTGTCATTGCCACAGTAACTAGATGAAACCCACTAGCATGTGTAGGAGTTGATTGAGGCATGTATGTGATTCCTACCTTGCTACGCCTGCTATGCTTAGAGTTGTGTCAGGTCTGGTTCATCTGGGTGATGGGCTAGAGGAAATGCTTATGTCGGTAATGTGAGGGATGTGTTGAACATGTTTTGGTAAAGGTATCGATGAGAGGCCATGTAGGAGTACATGGTGGGTTGTTTCATTGAGGCCGTCCCTAAGAACTGAGATCTGTATGTGTGATTTAAGATGCAGTTACCACCGTACATTGGGCCCGAAACCAATGGACCCTCTCGGCTTCTTAATCACCTTAGTACTCTGTCCAGGAGTTGCAAATAGTTTCTGGTGTTGTAGGATATGTGTTGGCGGCCGTGCGTAGCGCTGATCCTAGGGGTGGGCTATGTTGCGGTAGATACACCGTGGCCGGGTATGCCGGGCGCCCGTTTGGCGTCTCGGAACCCTGTTCACATCGTTCGGAGCCGTATGTGGAAACCTTGGCCGGACTCCCTACGGATGGAACCTGGATAGGCGATAAACCTGGACTAGAGACTTAAGTGTTTAGGTAGGCCGTGGCCGACACCCTCGCTGGGCTTCCGCTTGAAGGTTGTCGAGTACATGTCGTGTAAGCGGCGGTAAGTGGTGAAAGCGTGTATGAAGAAGTACACCCCTGCAGGGTATAAAACTATTCGAATAGCCGCGTCCGCGGTAAAGGACTACTGGGTTGCCTATACAGTTCATAGACAAGTTAATGGATACTACTAAAAGACTCAAGATAAGTGTGAGTACCGAGGATGGCCCTCTCGTAGGATGACGAGGGAGGATCCCCGGTAGAGTATTCTGTTGGTGAGTAGTGGACTCGTGTGCGAAAACTATTTTACTGGTGGAGTTCCGTAGGATAGCTTAGCCAAGAGTCAAAGCTGGCTTGCTGCATCAACCCCACCGCCTTCTTGAGAATAAGCATGTATAGTAGGTTCTGATGTAAGACTTGCTGAGTACCTTTGTACTCATGTTTGCTTATTTATTGTTTTCAGACGACAACACTGCCCCCTCCGATGGGTTTTATGTAGACCTTGACGTCGATGAGTGACTAGCCACCCAGGTGGTGATCCTGGCCATGGAGGGCCCTATGTAGATAGACAGGCTTCGAGAAGCCTTCTTTCTTTCTAGAGTCTGTACTCAGACTAGTTGCTTCTGCATGTGCTTGAATGATTGTATGACTTGAGTGTCGGGTCATGTGACCCCTATCTGTATGAACATGTTATGTATGGCTCTCTGGAGCCTTTAAATAAAGTACTTGAGTTGTAGAGTTTTGTTGTGATGCCATGTTGTATGTACTCATATCGGGCATATTGTGTGTATGATTGAAATGCTTGGTATGAGTGGGATCCGACAATCTAGTTGTTTATCCTTGGCAGCCTTTCTTATGGGGAAATGTAGTCTAGTGTTCCTCGAGCCATAGTAGTCCGCTACAGCCCGGTTCACCGGAGTCCTGCTAGCCCAGCACTACTGTTCAGGACACTTGACTGGCCGGCATGCGTTTCACTTCGTCCCTATGTCTGTCCCTTCGGGGAAATGTCACACGGTGACTCCCGGAGTCCTGTCTAGCCTGCTACAGCCCGGGGTTCCCCGGAGTCCTGTTAGCCCAGTGCTACAGCCCGGAATCACTCGTTGATGACCGACATGTTCGATGTGATTCATGTATGCCTGTCTCCATAGGTCTGTGCCGCTTTGGGTTCATGACTAGCCATGTCGGCCCGGGTTCTCTGTCATATGGATGCTAGCGACACTATCATATACGTGAGCCAAAAGGCACAAACGGTCCCGGGCCATGGTAAGGCGACACCCGTGGGATACCGTGCATGAGGCCGCAAAGTGATATGAGGTGTTACCGGCTAGATCGATGTGACTTGGAATCGGGGTCCTGACAAAAACAGTTGCACACGCGGAATACTCAGGTTATACTTGACGAGCCAAGCATATACAGATATGGCCTCGGAACACGGAGACCGAAAGGTCGAGCGTGAATCATATAGTAGATATGATCAACATAACGATGTTCACCAATGAAACTACTCCATCTCACGTGATGATCGGACATGGTTTAGTTGATTTGGATCACGTAATCACTTAGAGGATTAGAGGGATGTCTATCTAAGTGGGATTTCTTTAAGTAAATTAACTGAACTTAAATTTATCATGAAACTTGGTACCTGATAAGTATCTTGCTTGTTTATGCTTGTTTGTAGATAGATGGCTCGTGCTGTTGTTCCGTTGAATTTTAATGCGTTCCTTGAGAAAGTAAAGTTGAAAGATGATGGTAGCAATTACACGGACTGGGTCCGTAACTTGAGGATTATCCTCATTGCTGCACAGAAGAATTACGTCCTGGAAGCACCACTGGGTGCCAGGCCTGCTGCAGGAGCAACGCCGGATGTTATGAACGTCTGGCAGAACAAAGCTGATGACTACTCAATAGTTCAGTGTGCCATGCTTTACGGCTTAGAATCGGGACTTCAACGACGTTTTGAATGTCATGGAGCATATGAGATGTTCCAGGAGTTGAAGTTAATATTTCAAGCAAATGCCCGGATTGAGAGATATGAAGTCTCCAATAAGTTCTATAGCTGCAAGATGGAGGAGAACAGTTCTGTCAATGAGCATATACTCAAAATGTCTGGGTATAATAATCACTTGATTCAATTGGGAGTTAATCTTCCAGATGATTGCGTCATTGACAGAATTCTCCAATCACTGCCACCAAGCTACAAGAGCTTCGTGATGAACTATAATATGCAAGGGATGAATAAGACTATTCCCGAGCTCTTCGCAATGCTAAAAGCTGCGGAGGAAGAAATCAAGAAGGAGCATCAAGTGTTGATGGTCAACAAGACCACTAGTTTCAAGAAAAAGGGCAAAGGGAAGAAGAAGGGAAACTTCAAAAAGAACGGCAAGCAAGTTGCTACTCAAGAGAAGAAACCCAAACCTGGACCTAAGCCTGAAACTGAGTGCTTCTATTGCAAGCAGACTGGTCACTGGAAGCGGAACTGCCCCAAGTATTTGGCGGATAAGTAGGATGGCAAGGTGAACAAAGGTATATGTGATATACATGTTATTGATGTGTACCTTACTAATGCTCGCAGTAGCACCTGGATATTTGATACTGGTTCTGTTGCTAATATTTGCAACTCGAAACAGGGACTACGGATTAAGCGAAGATTGGCTAAGGACGAGGTGACGATGCGCGTGGGAAACGGCTCCAAAGTCGATGTGATCGCAGTCGGCACGCTACCTCTACATCTACCTTCGGGATTAATATTAGACCTAAATAATTGTTATTTGGTGCCAGCGTTAAGCATGAACATTATATCTGGATCTTGTTTGATGCGAGACAGTTATTCATTTAAATCAGAGAATAATGGTTGTTCTATTTATATGAGTAATATCTTTTATGGTCATGCACCCTTGAAGAGTGGTCTATTCTTGTTGAATCTCGATAGTAGTAACACACATATTCATAATGTTGAAACCAAAAGATGCAGAGTTGATAATGATAGTGCAACTTATTTGTGGCACTACCGTTTAGGTCATATCGGTGTAAAGCGCATGAAGAAACTCCATACTGATGGACTTTTGGAACCACTTGATTATGAATCACTTGGTACTTCCGAACCGTGCCTCATGGGCAAGATGACCAAAACACCGTTCTCCGGTACTATGGAGAGAGCAACAGATTTGTTGGAAATCATACATACAGATGTATGTGGTCCAATGAATATTGAGGCTCGTGGCGGATATCGTTATTTTCTCACCTTCACAGATGACTTAAGCAGATATGGGTATATCTACTTAATGAAACATAAGTCTAAAACGTTTGAAAAGTTCAAAGAATTTCAGAGTGAAGTTGAAAATCATCGTAACAAGAAAATAAAGTTTCTACGATCTGATCGTGGAGGAGAATATTTGAGTTACGAGTTTGGTGTACATTTGAAAAATTGTGGAATAGTTTCGCAACTCACGCCACCCGGAACACCACAGCATAATGGTGTGTCCGAACGTTGTAATCATACTTTACTAGATATGGTGTGATCTATGATGTCTCTTACTGATTTACCGCTATCGTTTTGGGGATACGCTCTAGAGACGGCCGCATTCACGTTAAATAGGTCACCATCAAAATCCATTGAGACGACGCCTTATGAACTGTGGTTTGGCAAGAAACCAAAGTTGTCGTTTCTGAAAGTTTGGGGCTGCGATGCTTATGTGAAAAGGCTTCAACCTGATAAGCTCGAACCCAAATCGGAGAAATGTGTCTTCATAGGATATCCAAAGGAAACTATTGGATACACCTTCTATCACAAATCCGAAGGCAAGACTTTTGTTGCTGAATTCGGAAACTTTCTGGAGAAGGAGTTTCTCTCGAAAGAAGTGAGTGGGAGGAAAGTAGAACTTGACGAGGTAACTGTACCTGCTCCATTATTGGAAAGTAGTACATCACAGAAAACTGTTTCAGTGACACCTACACCAGTTAGTGAGGAAGCTAATGATAATGATCATGAAACTTCAGATCAAGATACTACTGAACCTCGTAGATCAACCAGAGTGAGATCCGCGCCAGAGTGGTACGGTAATCCGGTTCTGGAAGTCATGCTACTAGATCATGATGAACCTACGAACTATGAAGAAGTGATGGTGAGCCCAGATTGCGCAAAATGGCTTGAAGCCATGAAATCTGAGATGGGATCCATGTATGAGAACAAAGTATGGACTTTGGTTGACTTGCCCGATGATCGGCAAGCAATTGAGAATAAATGGATCTTCAAGAAGAAGACTGACGCTGACGGTAATGTTACTGTCTACAAAGCTCGACTTGTCGCAAAAGGTTTTCGGCAAGTTCAAGGGATTGACTATGATGAGACCTTCTCACCCGTAGCGATGCTTAAGTCTGTCCGAATCATGTTAGCAATTGCCGCATTTTATGATTATGAAATTTGGCAGATGGATGTCAAAACTGCATTCCTGAATGGATTTCTGGAAGAAGAGTTGTATATGATGCAACCAGAAGGTTTTGTCGATCCAAAGGGAGCTAACAAAGTGTGCAAGCTCCAGCGATCCATTTATGGACTGGTGCAAGCCTCTCGGAGTTGGAATAAACGCTTTGATAGTGTGATCAAAGCATTTGGTTTTATACAGACTTTTGGAGAAGCCTGTATTTACAATAAAGTGAGTGGGAGCTCTATAGCATTTTTGATATTATATGTAGATGACATATTACTAATTGGAAATGATATAGAATTTCTGGATAGCATAAAGGGATACTTGAATAAGAGTTTTTCAATGAAAGACCTCGGTGAAGCTGCTTACATATTATGCATTAAGATCTATAGAGATAGATCAAGACGCTTAATTGGACTTTCACAAAGCACATACCTTGAATTTTTTTTGAAGAAGTTCAAAATGGATCAAGCAAAGAAAGGGTTCTTGCCTGTGTTACAAGGTGTGAAGTTGAGTAAGACTCAATGCCCGACCACTGCAGAAGATAGAGAGTAAAGGAAAGACGTTCCCTATGCTTCAGCCATAGGATCTATCATGTATGCAATGCTGTGTACCAGACCTGATGTGTGCCTTCCTATAAGTCTAGCAGGGAGGTACCAAAGTAATCCAGGAGTGGATCACTGGACAGCGGTCAAGAACATCCTGAAATACCTGAAAAGGACTAAGGATATGTTTCTCATATATGGAGGTGACAAAGAGTTCATCGTAAAAGGTTACGTTGATGCAAGCTTTGACACTGATCCGGATGATTCTAAATCGCAAACCGGATACGTGTTTACATTAAACGGTGGAGCTGTCAGTTGGTGCAGTTCTAAACAAAGCGTTGTAGCGGGATCTACATGTGAAGCGGAGTACATAGCTGCTTCAGAAGCAGCAAATGAAGGAGTCTGGATGAAGGAGTTCATATCCGATCTAGGTGTCATACCTAGTGCATCGGGTCCAATGAAAATCTTTTGTGACAATACTGGTGCAATTGCCTTGGCAAAGGAATCCAGATTTCACAAGAGAACCAAGCACATCAAGAGACGCTTCAATTCCATCCAGGATCTAGTCCAGGTGGGAGACATAGAGATTTGCAAGATACATACGGATCTGAATGTTGCAGACCCGTTGACTAAGCCTCTTCCACGAGCAAAACATGATCAGCACCAAGGCTCCATGGGTGTTAGAATCATTACTGTGTAATCTAGATTACTGACTCTAGTGCAAGTGGGAGACTGAAGGAAATATGCCCTAGAGGCAATAATAAAGTTATTATTTATTTCCTTATATCATGATAAATGTTTATTATTCATGCTAGAATTGTATTAACCGGAAACATAATACATGTGTGAAGACATAGACAAACAAAGTGTCACTAGTATGCCTCTACTTGACTAGCTCGTTAATCAAAGATGGTTATGTTTCCTAACCATGAACAATGAGTTGTTATTTTATTAACGGGATCACATCATTAAGTGAATGATCTGATTGACATGACCCATTCCATTAGCTTAGCACCCGATCGTTTAGTATGTTGCTATTGCTTTCTTCATAACTTATACATGTTCCTATGACTATGAGATTATGCAACTCCCGTTTGCCGGAGGAACACTTTGTGTGCTACCAAACGTCACAACGTAACTGGGTGATTATAAAGGAGCTCTACAGGTGTCTCCAAAGGTACATGTTGGGTTGGCATATTTCGAGATTAGGATTTGTCACTCTGATACTCAGAGAGGTATCTCTGGGCCCTCTCGGTAATGCACATCACTTAAGCCTTGCAAGCATTGCAACTAATGAGTTAGTTGCGAGATGATGTATTACAGAACGAGTAAAGAGACTTGCCGGTAACGAGATTGAACTAGGTATTGGAATACCGACGATCGAATCTCGGGCAAGTAACATACCGATGACAAATGGAACAACGTATATTGTTATGCGGTCTGACCGATAAAGATCTTCGTAGAATATGTAGGAGCCAATATGAGCATCCAGGTTCCGCTATTGGTTATTGACCGGAGACATGTCTCGGTCATGTCTACATTGTTCTCGAACCCGTAGGGTCCGCACGCTTAAGGTTACGATGACAGTTATTTTATGAGTTTATGCATTTTGATGTACCGAAGATTGTTCGGAGTCCCGGATGTGATCACGGACATGACGAGGAGTCTCGAAATGGTCGAGACATACAGATCGATATATTGGAAGGCTATGTTTGGATATCGGAAGTGTTCCGGATGAAATCGGGATTTTACCGGAGTACCGGGAGGTTACCGGAACCCCCCGGGAGCTATATGGGCCATAGTGGGCCTTAGTGGAAAAGAGAAGAGGCAGCCCAACATGGGCCGCACGCCCCTCCCCTCCCTTGGTCCGAATAGGACAATGAGAGGGGGCCGGCCCCTCTCTCTCCTTTCCCCCCTTCGCGAATCCTATTCCAACTAGGATTGGGGGGGGAATCCTACTCCCAGAGGGAGTAGGACTCTCCTGGCGCGCCTCTCCATGGCCGGCCACACCCCCTCCCTTAGTCCTTTATATACGGAGGCAGGGGCACCCCAGAAACACACAAGTTGATCCACATGATCATATTCTTAGCTGTGTGCAGTGCCCCTTCCACCATAGTCCTCGATAATATTGTAGCAGAGTTTAGGCGAAGCCCTGCTGCAGTAGTACATCAAGATCGTCACCACGCCGTCGTGCTGACGGAACTCTTCCCCGACACTTTGCTGGATCGGAGTCCGGGGATCGTCATCGAGCTGAACATGTGCTAGAACTCAGAGGTGCCGTAGTTTCGGTGCTTGATCGGTCGGACGGTGAAGACGTACGACTACATCAACCAAACGCTTCCGTTGTCGATCTACAAGGTACGTAGATCATACTCTCCCCTCTCGTTGCTATGCATCACCATGATCTTGCGTGTGAGTAGGAATTTTTTTGAAATTACTACGTTACCCAACAGGAATACGTCAGCAGATTAGATTTGTGTAAATATTGTTCTCTCTATGGCAATATGTGGAAAACTTATTTTGCAGAACCGGACACTATCTTTGTGTTTAAAATCTTCTATGAAGTACTTGGAGGAGGAACCCGCCTTGCAATGCCGAAGAAAATTTGCGCGCCGGACTCGTCATCATTGAAGCCTGGTTCAGGGGCTACTGAGGGAGTCCTGGATTAGGGGGTGTTCAGATAGCCGAACTATACCTTCAGCCAGACTCCTGGACTATGAAGATACAAGATTGAAGACTCCGTCCCGTGTTCGGAAGGGACTTTCCTTGGCGTGGAAGGCAAGCTTGGCGATACGGATGTTCATATCTCCTACCATTGTAACCGACTCTATGTAACCCTAACCCTCTCTGGTGTCTATATAAACCGGAGGGTTTTAGTCCGTAGGACAACATACACATCAACAATCATACCATAGGCTAGCTTCTAGGGTTTAGCCCCTCTGATCTCGTGGTAGATCTACTCTTGTACTACCCATATCATCAATATTAATCAAGCAGGACGTAGGGTTTTACCTCCATCGAGAGGGCCCGAACCTGGGTAAAACTTCGTGTCCCTTGCCTCCTGTTACCATCCGGCCTAGACGCACAGTTCGGGACCCCCTACCCGAGATCCGCCGGTTTTGACACCGACACTCACCCTTCCATCATTGCTAGCCTCTCTAGTATTGCACAACTTTCGCCGGTACCATAAACCCACCATATACCTTCCTCAAAACAGCCACCATACCTACCTATCATGGCATTTCCATAGCCATTCTGAGATATATTACCATGCAACTTCCATCATCATCATATAGATGACTTGAGCATTCATTGTCATATTGCTTTGCATGATCGTAAGATAGCTAGCATGATGTTTTCATGGCTTGTCTGTTTTTCGATGTCATTGCTACGCTAGATCATTGCACATCCCGGTACACCGCCGGAGGCATTCATATAGAGTCATATCTTTGTTCCAGATATCGAGTTGTAATATTCAGTTGTAAGTAAATAAAAGTGTGATGATCATCATTATTAGAGCATTGTCCCTGTGAGGAAAGGATGATGGAGACTATGATTCCCCCACAAGTCGGGATGAGACTCCTGACGAAAAAAAGAGAGGAAGGCCATAAAAAAGGAAGGCCAAAAAAATAATGAGAGAAAAAGAAAGAAGGGACAACGCTACTATCCTTTTCCACACTTGTGCTTCAAAGTAGCACCATGTTCTTCATATAGAGAGTCTCTTGAGTTATCACTTTCATATACTAGTGGGAATTTTCATTATAGAAGTTGGCTTGTATATTCCAATGATGGCCTTCCTCAAATTCCCTAGGTCTTCATGAGCAAGCAAGTTGGATGCACACCCACTTAGTTTCAGTTTGAGCTTTCATATACTTATAGCTCTATTGCATCCGTTGCATGGCAATCCCTACTCACGCACATTGATATCTATTGATGGGCATCTCCATAGCCCGTTGATACGCCTAGTTGATGTGAGACTATCTTCTCCTTTTTGTCTTCTCCACAACCACCATTCTATTCCACCTATAGTGTTATATCCATGGCTCACGCTCATGTTTTGCGTGAGGGCTGAAAATGCTGAAGCGCATTAAAAAGTATGAACCAATTGCTCGGCTTGTCATCGGGGTTGTGCATGATGTGAATATTTTGTGTTGTGAAGATGGAGCATAGCCAGACTATATGATTTTGTAGGTATAACTTTCTTTGGCCTTGTTATTTTGAAAAGACATGATTGCTTTATTAGTGGGCTTGAAGTATTATTGTTTTTTGTCAAATGATAGACTATTGCTTTGAATCACTCGTGTCTTAATATTCATGCCATGATTAGATATGTGATCAAGATTATGCTAGGTAGCATTCCACATCAAAAATTATCTTTTTTACCATTTACCTACTCGAGGACGAGCAGGAATTAAGCTTGGGGATGCTGATACGTCTCCGTCGTATCTATAATTTTTGATTGTTCCATGCCAATATTCTACAACTTTCATATACTTTTGGCAACTTTTTATATTATTTTTGGGACTAACATATTGATCCAGTGCCCAGTGCCAGTTCGTGTTTGTTGCATGTTTTATGTTTCGCAGAATATCCATATCAAACGGAGTCCAAACGGGATAAAAACAGACGGAGCTTATTTTTGGAATATTTGGAAAATCTGGGAGAAAGATCAATGCGAAACGGTGTCCGAGGTAGGGGGGCGCGCCCCTGACCCTCGTGGTCCACCCGTAAGGCGGTTGATGCCCTTCTTCGGCTGCAAGAAAGCTAATTTTTGGTAAAAAATCACGGCGAAGGTTTCGGTCCAATTGGAGTTACGGATCTCCATATATATACGAAACGGTGAAAGGGCAGCAGAACAGAACGCAGAAACAGAGAGAGACAGAGAGACAGATCCAATCTCGGATGGGCTCTCTGTTGGAAATATGCCCTAGAGGCAATAATAAAAGCATTATTATTATATTTCCTTGTTCATGATAATTGTCTTTATTCATGCTATAATTGTGTTATCCGGAAATCGTAATACATGTGTGAATAACAGACACCAACATGTCCCTAGTAAGCCTCTAGTTGACTAGCTCGTTGATCAACAGATAGTCATGGTTTCCTGACTATGGACATTGGATGTCATTGATAACGAGATCACATCATTAGGAGAATGATGTGATGGACAAGACCCAATCCTAAACATAGCTTAAAGATCGTATAGTTCGTTTGCTAGAGTTTTTCCAATGTCAAAGTATCTTTTCCTTAGACCATGAGATCGTGTAACTCCCGGATACCGTAGGAGTGCTTTGGGTATACCAAACGTCACAACGTAACTGGGTGACTATAAAGGTAGACTACGGGTATCTCCGAAAGTGTCTGTTGGGTTGACACAGATCAAGACTGGGATTTGTCACTCCGTATGACGGAGAGGTATCACTGGGCCCACTCGATAATGCATCATCATAATGAGCTCAAAGTGACCAAGTGTCTGGTCACGGGATCATGCATTACGGTACGAGTAAAGTGACTTGCCGGTAACGAGATTGAACGAGGTATTGGAATACCGACGATCGAATCTCGGGCAAGTAACATATCGATTGACAAAGGGAATTGTATACGGGGTTGCTTGAATCCTCGACATCGTGGTTCATCCGATGAGATCATCGTGGAGTATGTGGGAGCCAACATGGGTATCCAGATCCCGCTGTTGGTTATTGACCGGAGAGTCGTCTCGGTCATGTCTACATATCTCCCGAACCCGTAGGGTCTACACACTTAAGGTTCGGTGACGCTAGGGTTGTAGGGATATGTATATGCAGTAACCCGAATGTTGTTCGGAGTCCCGGATGAGATCCCGGACGTCACGAGGAGTTCCGGAATGGTCCGGAGGTAAAGAATTATATATAGGAAGTGCTGTTTCGGCCATCGGGACAAGTTTTGGGGTCACCGGTATTGTACCGGGACCACCGGAAGGGTCCCGGGGGTCCACCGGGTGGGTCCACCTGCCCCCGGGGCCACATGGGCTGTAAGGGGGTGCGCCTTGGCCTACATGGGCCAAGGGCACCAGCCCCAAGGGGCCCATGCGCCTAGGGTTTCCAAAGGGGAAGAGTCCCACAAGTGGAAGGCACCCCTAGGTGCCTTGGGGGGGAGGGAAACCTCCCTTGGCCGCCGCCCCCCTAGGAGATTGGATCTCCTAGGGCCGGCGCCCCCCCTAGGCCCTCCTATATATAGTGGGGGAAGGAGGGCTTTTTCATCCATGCCTTTGGTTGCCTCCTTCTCCCTCTCCAACACCTCCTCCTCCTCCATAGCGCTTGGCGAAGCCCTGACGGAGTACTGCAGCTCCATCACCACCACGCCGCCGTGCTGCTGCTGGAGCCATCTTCCTCAACCTCTCCTTCCCTCTTGCTGGATCAAGAAGAAGGAGACGTTACGCTGACCGTACGTGTGTTGAATGCGGAGGTGCCGTCCGTTCGGTGCTAGGATCTCCGGTGATTTGGATCACGTCATGTTCGACTACCTCATCCCCGTTCTTTGAACGCTTCCGCTCGCGATCTACAAAGGTATGTAGATGCATCCGATCACTCGTTGCTAGATGAACTCATAGATGGATCTTGGTGAAACCATAGGAAATTTTTTGTTTTCTGCAACGTTCCCCAACAGTGGCATCAGAGCTAGGTCTATGCGTAGTTCTTCTTGCGCGAGTAGAACACAATTTGTTGTGGGCGTAGATGTTGTCAACTTTCTTGCCGTTACTAGTCTTATCTTGCTTCAACGGTATTGTGGGATGAAGCGGCCCGGACCAACCTTACACGTACGCTTACGTGAGACCGGTTCCACCGACTAACATGCACTAGTTGCATAAGGTGGCTGGCAGGTGTCTGTCTCTCCTACTTTAGTTGGAGCGGATTCGATGAAAAGGGTCCTTATGAAGGGTAAATAGAAGTTGACAAATCACGTTGTGGCTTTCACGTAGGTAAGAAAACGTTCTTGCTAGAACCCTATTGCAGCCACGTAAAACTTGCAACAACAATTAGAGGACGTCTAACTTGTTTTTGCAGCAAGTGCTTTGTGATATGATATGGCCAAAGTTGTGATGAATGATGAATGACATATATGTGATGTATGAGATGTTCATGCTATTGTAATAGGAATCACGACTTGCATGTCGATGAGTATGACAACCGGCAGGAGCCATAGGAGTTGTCTTAATTTATTTATGACCTGCGTGTCATTGAGAAACGCCATATAAATTACTTTACTTTATTGCTAAACGCGTTAGCCATAGTAGTAGAAGTAATAGTTGGCGAGCAACTTCATGGAGACACGATGATGGAGATCATGATGATGAAGATCATGGTGTCAAGCCGGTGACAAGATGATCATGGAGCCCCAAGATGGAGATCAAAGGAGCTATGTGATATTGGCCATATCATGTCACTATTATTATTTGATTGCATGTGATGTTTATCATGTTTAGCATCTTGTTTACTTAGAACGACGGTAGTAAATAAGATGATCCCTCATAATAATTTCAAGAAAGTGTTCCCCCTAACTGTGCACCGTTGCGACAGTTCGTTGTTTCAAAGCACCACGTGATGATCGGGTGTGATAGATTCTAACGTTCACATACAACGGGTGTAAGACAGATTTACACATGCAAACACTTAGGTTGACTTGACGAGCCTAGCATGTGTATAGACATGGCCTTGGAACACAGAAGACCGAAAGGTCGAGCATGAGTCGTATAGAAGATACGATCAACATGAAGATGTTCACCGACGTTGACTAGTCCGTCTCACGTGATGATCGGACACGGCCTAGTTGACTCGGATCATGTTATACTTAGATGACTAGAAGAGGGATGTCTATCTAAGTGGGAGTTCATTGAATAATTTGATTAGATGAACTTAATTATCATGAACTTAGTCTAAAATCTTTACAATATGTCTTATAGATCAAATGGCCAACGTTGTCCTCAACTTCAACGCGTTCCTAGAGAAAACCAAGCTGAAAGACAATGGCAGCAACTATACGGACTGGGTCCGGAACCTGAGGATCATCCTCATAGCTGCCAAGAAAAAATATGTCCTACAAGCACCGCTAGGTGATCCACCCGTCCCACAGAACCAAGATGTTATGAACGCTTTGTTGGAAATATGCCCTAGAGGCAATAACAAATAGTTATTATTATATTTCCTTGTTCATGATAATCGTTTATTATCCATGCTAGAATTGTATTGATAGGAAACTCAGATACATGTGTGGATACATAGACAACACCATGTCCCTAGTAAGCCTCTAGTTGACTAGCTCGTTGATCAATAGATGGTTACGGTTTCCTGACCATGGACATTGGATGTTGTTGATAACGGGATCACATCATTAGGAGAATGATGTGATGGACAAGACCCAATCCTAAGCATAGCACAATATCGTGTAGTTCGTATGCTAAAGCTTTTCTAATGTCAAGTATCATTTCCTTAGACCATGAGATTGTGCAACTCCCGGATACCGTAGGAGTGCTTTGGGTGTGCCAAACGTCACAACGTAACTGGGTGGCTATAAAGGTACACTACGGGTATCTCCGAAAGTGTCTATTGGGTTGGCACGAATCGAGACTGGGATTTGTCACTCCGTGTGACGGAGAGGTATCTCTGGGCCCACTCGGTAGGACATCATCATAATGTGCACAATGTGATCAAGGAGTTGATCACGAGATGATGTGTTATGAAACGAGTAAAGAGACTTGCTGGTAACGAGATTGAACAAGGTATCGGGATACCGACGATCGAATCTCGGGCAAGTGTCGTACCGATAGACAAAGGGAATTGTATACGGGATTGATTAAGTCCTTGACATCGTGGTTCATCCGATGAGATCATCGTGGAACATGTGGGAGCCAACATGGGTATCCAGATCCCGCTGTTGGTTATTGACCGGAGAGTCATCTCGGTCATGTCTGCATGTCTCCCGAACCCGTAGGGTCTACACACTTAAGGTTCGGTGACGCTAGGGTTATAGAGATATTAGTATGCGGTAACCCGAAAGTTGTTCGGATTCCCAGATGAGATCCCGGACGTCACGAGGAGTTCCGGAATGGTCTGGAGGTAAAGAATTATATATATAGGAAGTGCTATTTCGGCCATCGGGACAAGTTTCGGGGTCACCGGTATTGTACCGGGACCACCGGAAGGGTCCCGGGGGTCCACCGGGTGGGGCCACCTGCCCCGGGGGGCCACATGGGCTGTAGGGGGTGCGCCTTGGCCTACATGGGCCAAGGGCACCAGCCCCAAGAGGCCCATGCGCCAAGAGAAGAGAAAAAGGGGAGAGTCCTAAAAGGGGAAGGCACCTCCGAGGTGCCTTGGGGAGGATGGACTCCTCCCCACCCTTGGCCGCACCCTTCCTTGGAGGAAGGGGCAAGGCTACGCCCTCCCCGTCTCCCTTGTCCCTATATATAGTGGGGGAAAGGGAGGGCAATCCAATCTAAGGCCTGGCGCCTCCCTCTCCCTCCCGTGACACATCTCCCTCCTCCCGCAGCGCTTAGCGAAGCCCTGTTGGAATCCCGCTACTTCCACCACGCCGTCCTGCTGCTGGATCTCCATCAACCTCTCCTTCCCCCTTGCTGGATCAAGAAGGAGGAGACGTCGCTGCTCCGTACGTGTGTTGAACGCGGAGGTGCCGTCCGTTCGGCGCTAGGATCATCGGTGATTTGGATCACGACGAGTACGACTCCATCAACCCCGTTCTCTTGAACGCTTCCGCACGCGATCTACAAGGGTACGTAGATCTACTCCTCCATTGTTGCTAGATGACTCCATAGATAGATCTTGGTGACACGTAGGAAAATTTTGAATTTATGCTACGTTCCCCAATAGTGGCATCATGAGCCAGGTCTATGCGTAGTTTCTATGCACGAGTAGAACACAAAGTAGTTGTGGGCGTTGATTTTGTCAATTTACTTGCCGTTACTAGTCTTATCTTGATTTGGCGGCATCGTGGGATGAAGCGGCCTGGACCAACCTTACACGTACTCTTACGTGAGACCGGTTCCACCGACATACATGCACTAGTTGCATAAGGTGGCTGGCGGGTGTCTGTCTCTCCCACTTTAGTCGGATCGGATTCGATGAAAAGGGTCCTTATGAAGGGTAAATAGCAATTGGCATATCACGTTGTGGTCTTTGCGTAGGTAAGAAACGTTCTTGCTAGAAACCCATAGCAGCCACGTAAAACATGCAAACAACAATTAGAGGACGTCTAACTTGTTTTTGCAGGGTATGCTATGTGATGTGATATGGCCAAAAGGATGTGATGAATGATATATGTGATGTATGAGATTGATCATGTTCTTGTAATAGGTATCATGACTTGCATGTCGATGAGTATGACAACCGGCAGGAGCCATAGGAGTTGTCTTAATTTATTTATGACCTGCGTGTCAACATAAACGTCATGTAATTACTTTACTTTATTGCTAACCGTTAGCTATAGTAGTAGAAGTAATAGTTGACGAGATAACTTCATGAAGACACAATGATAGAGATCATGATGATGGAGATCATGGTGTCATGCCGGTGACAAGATGATCATGGAGCCCCAAGATGGAGATCAAAGGAGCTATATGATATTGGCCATATCATGTCACTATTATTTGATTGCATGTGATGTTTATCATGTTTATACATCTTATTTGCTTAGAAGGACGGTAGTAAATAAGATGATCCCTCATTACAATTTCAAGAATGTGTTCTCCCCTAACTGTGCACCGTTGCTAAAGTTCGTCGTTTCGAAGCACCACGTGATGATCGGGTGTGATAGATCCTTACGTTCACATACAACGGGTGTAAGACAGTTTTACACATGCAAAACACTTAGGGTTAACTTGACGAGCCTGGCATGTGTATAGACATGGCCTCGGAACACAGAAGACCGAAAGGTCGAGCATGAGTCGTATAGAAGATACGATCAACATGAAGTTGTTCACCGACGTTGACTAGTCCGTCTCACGTGATGATCGGACACGGCCTAGTTGACTTGGATCATGTAATCACTTAGATGACTAGAGGGATGTCTATCTGAGTGGGAGTTCATAAGATGAACTTAATTATCCTGAACATAGTCAAAAGGTCTTCGCAAATTATATCGTAGCTCGCGCTTCTGTTCTACTGTTTAGATATGTTCCTAGAGAAAATTTAGTTGAAAGTTGATAGTAGCAATTATGCGGACTAGGTCCGTAAATTGAGGATTGTCCTCATTGCTTCATAGAAGGCTTATGTCCTTAATGCACCGCTCAGTGTGCTGAACCTCGAACGTCGTCTGTGGATGTTGCGAACATCTGACATACACGTTTTGATGACTACATGATAGTTCAGTGCGTAATGCTAAATGGTTTAGAATTGAGGCACCAAAGACGTTTTTGAAACATCGCAGAACATATGAGATGTTCCAAGGACTGAAATTGGGATTTCAGGCTCGTGCCCACATCAAGAGGTATAAGACCTCCGACGATTTTCTTAGCCTGCAAACTAAGCGAGGAAAGCTCAATTGTTGAGCTTGTGCTCAGATTGTCCGAGTACAAGAATCATTTGAATCGAGTGGGAGTTGATCTTCCAGATGAAATAGTGATGGTTCTCCGAAGTCATTACCACCAAGCTGCTAGAGCTTCGTGATGAACTATGATATATCAGGGACATATATGATGATCCTTGAGATATTCGCGATATTTGACACCACAAAAGTAGAAATCAAGAAGGAGCATCAATTGTTGATGGTTGGTGAAACCACTAGTTTCAAGAAGGGCAAGGGAACAAAGGGATACTTCATGAAACGGCAATTCAGCTGCTGCTCTAGTGAAGCAACCCAAGGTTGAACCCAAACCCGAGACTAAGTGCTTCTGTAATAAGGGGAACAGCCACTGGAGCAGAATTACCCTAGATACTTGGTAGATGAGAAGGCTGGCAAGGTCGATAGAAGTATATTGGATATACATTGTGTTGATGTGTACTTTACTAGTACTCCTAGTAGCACTAGGGTATTAGATACCGGTTCGGTTGCTAAGTGCTAGTAACTCGAAATAAAAGCTACGGAATAAACGGAGAGTAGCTAAAGGTGAGCTGACGATATGTGTTGGAAGTGTTTCCAATGTTGATATGATCAAGCATCGCACGCTCCCTCTACCATCGAGATTGGTGTTAAACCTAAATAATTGTTATTTGGTGTTTGCGTTGAGCATAGACATGATTGGATTATGTCTATCGCAATACGGTTATTCATTTAAGGAGAATAACGATTACTCTGTTTATTTGAATAATACCTTCAATGGTCTTGCACCTAAAATGAATGGTTCATTGAATCTCGATCGTAGTGATACACATGTTCATGTCAAAAGATAGTAATGATAGTACCACCTACTTGTGGCACTGCCACGTAAGTCATATCGGTATAAAACGCATGAAGAAGCTCCATGTTGATGGATCTTTGGGCTCACTCGTTTTTGAAAAGTTTGAGACATGCGAACCATGTCTATTGGTGTATATGCATGAAGAAAACTCCATGCAAATGTACCGTTTGGACTCGCTTGATTTTGAATCACTTGAGATATGCAAATCTTACCACATGGGCAAGATGACTGAAAGCCTCGTTTTCAGTAAAATGGAACTAGAAAGCAACTAGTTGGAAGTAATACATTTTAATGTGTGCAGTCCAATGAGTGCTGAGGCATGTAGTGGATATCGTTATGTTCTTACTTCACAGATGATTTGAGTAGATGTTGAGTACATTTACTTGATGAATCACGAGTCTGAATTATTGAAAGGTTCAAGTAATTTCAGGGTGAAGTTGAAAGATCGTCGTGACAAGAGGATAAGAGATCTATGATATGATCATAGAGATGAATATCTGAATTACGAGTTTGGCACAGAATTAAGACATTGTGGAAATTGTTTCACAACTAATACAGCCTGGAACACCGTAGTGTGATGTCCGAACATCATAACTGCACCCTATTGGATATGATGCAAACCATGATGTCTCTTATCAAATTACCATGATAGTTTATGGGTTAGGCATTAAAGACAACCACATTCACTTTAAATAGGGCACCACGTAATTCTGATGGGATGACACCGTATGAACTATGGTTTAGAGAAACCTAAGCTGTCATTTCTTAGAAGTTTGGGGCTGCGACGCTTATGTGGAAAAGTTTCAGGCTGATAAGCTCGAACCCAAAGCGGATAAATGCATCTTCATAGGACACCCAAAATAGTTGGGTATACCTCCTATCTCAGATCCGAAAGCAATAAGGGATTGTTTCTAGAATCGGGTCCTTTCTCGAGGAAAAGTTTCTCTCGAAAGAATTGAGTGGGAGGATGGTGGAGACTTGATGAGGTTATTGAACCGTCTCTTCAACTAGTGTGTAGCAGGGCACGGGAAGTTGTTCCTGTGGCACCTACACCAATTGAAGTAGAAGCTTATGATAGTGATCATGAAACTTCGGATCAAGTCACTACCGTACTTCGTAGGATGACAAGGATGCGTACTACTTCAGAGTGGTACGTAATCCTGTCTTGGAAGTCATGTTGCTAGACAACAATGAACCTACGAGCTATGGAGAAGCGATGGTGGGCCCGGATTCCGATAAATGGCTCGAGGCCATAAAATCCGAGAGAGGATCCATGTATGAAAACAAAGTGTAGACTTTGGCAGAACAGCTCGATGGTCGTAAGGCTGTTGAGTGCAGATGGATTTTAAAAGGAAGACGGACAATGATGGTAAGTATCGCCATTAAGAAAGCTCGACTTGTCGCTAAGATGTTTTCTGACAAGTTCAAGGAGTTGACTACAATGAGACTTTCTCACCCGTAGCGATGCTAAGAGTCTGTTGGAATTATATTAGCGATTACTGCATTATTTATGAAATCTTGCAGATAGGATGTCAAAACATTGTTTCCTCGACGTTTTTCTTGAGGAAAGGTTGTATGTGATACAACCGGAAGGTTTTGTCAATCCTGAAAGATGCTAATAAGTATGCAAAGCTCCAGCAATCCTTCTGAGGACTGGAGTAAGCATCTTGGAGTTGGAATGTATGTTTTGATGAGATGATCAAAGATTTTGGGTGTATACAAAGTTTATGAGAAACTTGTATTTCCAAAGAAGTGAGTGGGAGCACTATAAAATTTCCGATGAGTATGTGTTGTTAACATGTTGTTGATCGGAAATGATGTAGAATTTCTAGAAAGCATGCAGAGTTATTTGAAAAGTGTTTTTCAATGGAAAGCCTGGATTAAGCTGCTTGAACATTGAGCATCAAGATCTATAAGGATAGATCAAAACGCTTAATGGTACTTTCAAATGAGCACATACCTTTACATAATCTTGAAGGTGTTCAAGATGGATCAGTCAAAGAAGGAGTTCTTGCCTGAGTTGTAAGGTATGAAGTTAAGACTTAAAGCTCGACCACGGCAGAATAGAGAGAAAGGACGAAGGTCGTCCCCTATGCTTAAGACATAGGCTCTACAGTATGCTATGCTGTGTACCGCACCTGAAATGTGCCTTACCATGAGTCAGTCAAGGGGTACAAGAGTGATCTAAGAATGGATCACAGGACAGCGGTCAAAGTTATCCTTAGTAACTAGTGGACTAAGGAATTTTCTCGATTATGGAGGTGGTAAAAGAGTTCGTCGTAAAGGGTTACGTCGATGCAAGCTTAACACCTATCCGGATAGCTCTGAGTAGAGATACCGGATACGTATAATGGAGCAACAATTTAAATAGCTCCAAGTAGAACAATTATTTGGAATAAGCTCCAAATAGAACGTAGTAGCTGCATCTACAAGATGACATAGAGATTTGCGAAGTACATACGGATCTGAAAGATTCAGACCTGTTGACTATAACATCTCTCACAAGCATAAACATGACCATAACCAGAACTCATTGAGTCTTAATCACATGATGATGTGAACTAGTTTAGTGACACTAGTAAACTCTTTGGATGTTGGTCACATGGCGATGTGACCTGCGAGTGTTAATCACATGACGATGTGAACTAGATTATTGACTCTAGTGCAAGTGGGAGACTGTTGGAAATATGCCCTAGAGGCAATAACAAATAGTTATTATTATATTTCCTTGTTCAGGATAATCGTTTATTATCCATGCTAGAATTGTATTGATAGGAAACTCAGATACATGTGTGGATACATAGACAACACCATGTCCCTAGTAAGCCTCTAGTTGACTAGCTCGTTGATCAATAGATGGTTACGGTTTCCTGACCATGGACATTGGATGTCATTGATAACGGGATCACATCATTAGGAGAATGATGTGATGGACAAGACCCAATCCTAAGCATAGCACAAGATCGTGTAGTTCATATGCTAAAGCTTTTCTAATGTCAAGTATCATTTCCTTAGACCATGAGATTGTGCAACTCCCGAATACCGTAGGAGTGCTTTGGGTGTGCCAAACGTCACAATGTAACTGGGTGGCTATAAAGGTACACTACGGGTATCTCCGAAAGTGTCTGTTGGGTTGGCACGAATCGAGACTGGGATTTGTCACTCCGTGTGACGGAGAGGTATCTCTGGGCCCACTCGGTAGGACATCATCATAATGTGCACAATGTGATCAAGGAGTTGATCACGGGATGATGTGTTACGAAACGAGTAAAGAGACTTGCCGGTAACGATATTGAACAAGGTATCGGGATTGATAGACAAAGTGTCGTACCGAGGTCCGAGGTGGGCACGAGGTAGGGGGACGCGCCCCTGACCCTCCATCCGTAAGGCGGTTGATGCCCACCTACGGCCGCAAGAAAGCTAATTTTTGGTAAAAAATCACGGCGAATGTTTCGTTCCAATCGGAGTTACGGATCTCCATATATATACGAAAAGGTGAAAGGGCAGCAGAACAGAACGCAGAAACAGAGAGAGACAGAGAGACAGATCCAATCTCAGAGGGGCTCTCGCCCCTCCCACGCCATGGAGGCCAAGGACCAGAGGGGAAACCCTTCTCCCATCTAGGGAGGAGGTCAAGGAAGAATAAGACGAAGGGGCCCCCTCTCCCCTTCTCTTCCAGTGGCGCCGGAACGCTGCCGTGGCAATCATCATCACCGCAATCTTCACCAACAACTTCACCGCCATCATCACCAACTCTTCCCCCCTCTATGCAGCGGTGTAACCTCTCTCTTACCCACTGTAATTGATACGCCTCCGTCGTATCTACTTTTCCAAACACTTTTGCCCTTGTTTTGGACTCTAACTTGTATGATTTGAATGGAACTAACTCGGACTGATGCTGTTTTCAGCAGAATTGCCATGGTGTTGTTTTATGTGCAGAAAACAAGTATTCTTGGATTGTCCTGAAACTCCACGGAACATCTTAGAAAAAACAATAAAAAAAATCCTTGCCAAAGATGAAGACCAGGGGGTCCACACCCTTCTCACGATGCTCACCAACCATCTCCATCACCAATTTCATGATGCTCACCGCCGTGCGTGAGTAATTCCATCGTAGGCTTGCTGGACGGTGATGGGTTGGATGAGATTTATCATGTAATCGAGTTAGTTTTGTTAGGGTTTGATCGCTAATATCCACTATGTTCTAAGATTGATGTTGCTATGACTTTGCTATGCTTAATGCTTGTCACTAGGGCCCAAGTGCCATGATTTCAGATCTGAACCTATTATGTTTTCATGAATATATGTGAGTTCTTGATCCTATCTTGCAAGTCTATAGTCACCTACTATGTGTTATGATCCGGCAACCCCGAAGTGAGAATAATCGGGACCACTCCCCGTGATGACCTTAGTTTGAGGAGTTCATGTATTCACTATGTGCTAATGCTTTGTTCCGGTTCTCTATTAAAAGGAGGCCTTAATATCCCTTAGTTTCCAATAGGACCCCGCTGCCATGGGAGGGTAGGACAAAAGATGTCATGCAAGTTCTTTTCCATAAACACGTATGACTATACACGGAATACATGCCTACATTACATTGATGAATTGGAGCTAGTTATGTGTCACCCTATGTTATGACTATTACATGATGAACCGCATCCGGCATAATCATCCATCACTGATCCGGTGCCTACGAGTTTTCCATATACTGGTTCTCGCTTATTTACTTTCCCGCTGCTACTGTTACAATCACTACAAAATACCAAAAACATTACTTTTGCTGTCTTTACTTTTGTTGCCGCTACCACCACTATCATATTACTTTGCTACTAAACACTTTGCTGCAGATACCAAGTTTCTAGGTGTGGTTGAATTGACAACTCAGCTGCTAATACTTGAGAATATTCTTTGGCTCCCCTTGTGTCGAATCAATAAATTTGGGTTGAATACTCTACCCTCGAAAACTGTTGCGATCCCCTATACTTGTGGGTTATCAAGACTAATTTCTGGCGCCGTTGCCGGAGAGCATAGCTCTATTCTTTGAGTCACTTGGGATTTATATCTGCTGGACACTATGAAGAACTTGAGAGATCCAAAAACCAAGATCTATCCCTCAACTACGAGGGGAGGTAAGGAACTGCCATCTAGCTCTGCACTTGATTCACCTTCTGTTATGAGTAAGTTTGCGACACCTACACCTGCTTCTGCTATTCGTTCTGATATGTTGCATGTTATTGATGATGCCACTTCTACTATTCATGATACTTATGATGAAACTGCTTCTATGCCTGATACTACTGTGCCCCTTAGTGAATTTCTTGATGAACAAATTGCTAGGTCTAGAGAAAAAGAAATTATTGAATCTGAATACGATGATGATAGTGATGATGAAAATATACCTGTTATTCCTGAGGGTTATCTTTTTGATATGGAATCTTCTGCCACTATTTTAGCATGCAAACATGGTGCTCAACGCTATATATTATTTCCCAATGATGTATGGCTATTCTATGATGTTTGAGTAGATCTGTTTTGTCCTATGGGCTATTTGATGATCAAGATTGGTTTGAGTTGCATGTTTTATTATTGGTGCTGTCCTATGGTGCTCTCCGTGTCGCGCAAGCGTGAGGGATCCCCGTTGTAGGGTGTTGCAATACGTTCATGATTTGCTTATGGTGGGTGGCATGAGTGACAGAAGCACAAACCCGAGTAAGTAGGTTGTTTATGTATGGGATAAAGAAGACTTGATACTTTAATGCTATGGTTGGGTTTTACCTTAATGATCTTTAGTAGTTGCGGATGCTTGCTAGAGTTCCAATCATAAGTGCATATGATCCAAGTAGAGAAAGTATGTTAGCTTATGCCTCTCCCTCATATAAAATTGAATAATGATTACCGGTCTAGTTATCGATTGCCTAGGGACAAATAACTTTCTTGTAACAAAAAGCTCTCTACTAAAACTAACTTAGTTGTGTATTTATCTAAACAACCCCTACTCTTTATTTACGCTCTCTTTATATTCTTGCAAACTTATCCAAAAACACCTACAAAGTACTTCTAGTTTCATACTTGTTCTAGGTAAAGCGAACGTCAAGCGTGCGTAGAGTTGTATCGGTGGTCGATAGAACTTGAGGGAATATTTGTTCTGCCTTTAGCTCCTAGTTGGGTTCGACACTCTTACTTATCGAAAAATGTTGCGATCCCCTATACTTGTGGGTTATTAGAGGGCAGCATAGAGAAACCACATCGTAATGTTGTGGAGGGATTTATTGATATGATTGCTGTAGGGGAAACGAGGAAAGTTTCCGATGCAAGAATCACTAGCATACATTTTCCTGTTCTACGTTACTTTGCAATATTTGCTAGTAGATGCTTAATTGGTTGCGGAAACTGTGGAAATCTTAGTGCCCTTGATATTGTTATTTTGCGCCATGCTTTGTTTCATGATACCACTTTCAGTTTAGGCGCTATTGTTGCTAAACGGTTAAATCTGAACCGTACAAAGGGTCCCGTCTTAGGAAGCATCTTCGCCTCGCGCCTTGCTGCACACTTTAACATACCTATTAGGCATATGAGAAAGAGGAAAAGTTGCTGCCTCATATTTTTCTAGATTATAAGAGCATGGTAGCACATGATTTTATTGTTAAGAATAAGAAGAAGATGCTTAACTATAGACCGATGTTTGATAAGAATCACTTTGAGACTATTACCTTGCCTGCTCCCTCTTTGTTCAACATATTTTCAGGCACGTACCTTGTTCTGTCGGAGGCCGTTTAGGCATACCAGAGCCTGACATCAGCTCCAGAGCCGGAGCCACTATCTGATCCTCACCGTCAGTCTGTTTATCAGTGGGATCCGGAGGAGATCACCAACCAGTGGCACCCCGAAGACCCTTCTCAGTACACCGGAGAGGGCAGTTTTGATCCATGGGCATGGACCAACTTAGGCCAAAAGCCTAAGCTAGGGGAGTACATATTTCTCACCGACATTACATTCATGTTCACACACTCATGCTAGTTGTCAGTGCTCATACTTTTTCATTGTATCATCCATGCTAGTTTATTTTCTTTTTAAGCTTTCTTCTTGTGTGTTGAAAAACCTTAAGAAAAACCAAAAAAATTAGTTGTAGCTTTTAGCTAGTTTACTTTCCATGCCTGTAGTAGTAGTAATTAAAAAGAAAACCCAAAAACATTTCTCGTTCTTCTTTTGCTTGTTGGGAGCTTTCTCGTGTAAATAGTTTTATTTTCTTTCTTTTCCTTGGGGGTTGCGAGGAAAAGACCACGATGAAAATGTTGAGTGTCTCTCATATGCATTATTGTCGATCTAACAAAGAGCCCATACTACCTTGTCTTCTCCCTTGTATTGAATGCTTGCAGAATCCAGCTTACACTAGTAGAAAACGGGCCATTAGTACCGGTTTGTAAGGGCCTTTAGTGCCGGTTATGGAACCGGCACTAACGTTTCGGCACTAAAGGCCCCCCCCCTTTAGTACCGGTTCAGCACGAACCGGTGCTAAAGGGGAACCACGTGGCACGAGCCAGCTCCGGGGGCCGGGAGCCCTTTAGTACCGGTTGGTAACACCAACCGGTACTAAATGGTTGTGGGTTTTTGTTTTATTTTGTATTTTTCAATTAAATTTGTGTTATCAATTTAATCTAGGATTGTTTTACGTTATAATGAGTTGTAGTCGTCGTCATCATCATCATCATCGCATATTAATAAATAAATAAACTCTAGCTAGCTAAAAATCATCGTAGTCGTCTAATTACCACTATTTAATCATCATAGTCATTACCGCGCTAGCTATCTAATCATCATCAACGCTGGCTAGCTTAAAGAGGAAACATTCACTTTGTAACAGAAGCAAAGATATCATCAAGTTCAACATAATCGTCACCAAGATCGAAGTTCAGGACACGGACATGAGACAAGTACTAATTAAGAGCATGAACTAGTAGCTACTGATCCTGCTGCTCCCTCTCAGGTAGAATAGCATAGAACATGTATAGCTCTCCTGATTCATCATACTGGAGCATGCAGATGAATCTGTCTCCTAATCTTGGGTTGCGCTTCACCTTACTGCCCCCTAGTACTTCTCTGCGATCGTTAACAATTTTGCTCCAATCTTTCACTATTAAGCATTTTTCGCTTTCAGAAATCCTGAATGCACTCATGTGCAATGTAGGAAATCTTGGTCGTAAGCTAACCATTGACATGCGACCTTTTGTCTCGATCCACTGAGGCACAACTGTCATCGGAAGTCCCTGTTGAACAACATCGTATAGTAATTAATATACTAAGCAATGAAAGTTTAGCTTCAAAAATAATGTATGCAAAAGATGCACTAATTAAGGACAAATATTTAAAATCTTACCATCTTTTGATTATAGATGTGACCGTAGTTCAATACGATCACCATTGGTCGCACGTTTTGAGTACTAACATTTCTAAGTTTAGGAAAAAATTTGTCTTGACAGTATTAAGATCCTCAAGCCATGAAACATAATGACTTATCTCCTCGCAGTTTAGTTGAGCCCCGGGGCAGTAGTAGGTCCTGTCTACCAAGCGCCGGACATGTTTGCTTGAACCGAAATAAGCTGACAATACAAATTAGTTGTCAACTATTTTTGAATAAACTGTATGAAAGACATAAACATATGCATGCATGGTTGAAACAAACTCACCAAATGGTAGAACTGGAGGCGTTTGCACATCGACCCAGATGTCTATATTACCTTCAATATCATCTTCCGGACGAATATCAAAGGTGATAACCATATCAGGCCCAAATGCATAAGCCTTGCATAGTGCTTGCCAAGTTTTGCATTCAAAATGGGTGTATGTGTCTCCATTATATAATTTGACGTTGAAAGTATACCCATGCTCCGTCTTCAAGTAAACTCTCTTTACCTCCATATCATCTATAGCACTAAAACCTATCTTATCCAAGACAAAAATTCTTGCATGGCAGGGGATGCGCTAGTAGAATAGTGAAAATTTAAAATTATAAGTTGAAGCAAATGAAGCATAAGTTTTGCATTCAAATAATAATTGACAAAGTGACTTACTGTATCAACTTCGAATGTCTCATCCAGCTTGATGCTGAAGCGCCTACCATCAACAAGGAAATTTTGGTCGCACAGGCCGCGCTGGTCTTCACAGTGTTCGCACAAAATAAAATCTTTTTCCTCGTCAGATGACATTTCCTATGTTCATATAGGTGAAACATTAAACACCTATATCTAGCCAAATATATATACATCTAACATTTGACATTAATATATCTAACTATATATTCAATTGACATTACTATATATTTAACTTTTCTATCTAATTCATCTAACATTCGACATTAATCTAACATTTATATAAACTCAAAATATATAAAAAATTAAATAAACAAAAAAACTCATTAACAAATAATATTTTAATTAGATCATCAAATCTCATATACCTAAATTTTCTTACTAAAATAAACTAGTTATATTAATTATTCAACTAGTTCTAATCTCATATACCTAAATTTTCTCACTAAAAATAAACTAGTTATATTAATTATTCCACTAGTTCTAATCTCATATACCTAAATTTTCTTAATAAAAATAAACTAGTTATATTAATTATTCAACTAGTTCTAATCTCTAGTTCGACAATTTTTCTATCTAGCTAGCTAATTCATCTAACATTCGACATTAATCTAACATTCGATCATCTAATTAACTTTTCTAAAAAACAGAAAATAAGTAAAAAAAATGTGTGTGTGTGTATGTGTGTGTGTATGCATGTGTGTGTATATATACGTATATGTGTGTACGTATGTGTGTATGTGTGTGTGTATGCGTGTGTGTGTGGTATATGTGTGTGTGTGTGCGGCCCCGTACGCCGCCGCCCCGTACGTACGAGCGGGGGCGCCGGCGTACGGGGCGGGGGCGCCGTTGTGTGTGTGTATGTGTGTGTATGTATGTGTGTATATGTGTGTGCGGGAGCGAGAGAGAGACGTACGGCCGTGGCGATGGCGACGGACGGCTGCGGCGTTCGGGGCGGCAGCGCGAGACGACGATGACGACGGGCGGCGGCGAGGACAGCGACGATGACGACGGACGACGGGCGGCGACGACGGGACCGAGCGGCGCGCGCGGCGGAGGTTGGAGACGAAGTGGGGATGAAACTGAAATTTTCGTAAGAGCTATATATATAGGGATGGGCCTTTAGTACCGGTTGGTGGCTCCAACCGGTACTAAAGGCCTATTTTCGCCAGGCCAAGCGGCGGGAAACGAAGGCTTTTAGTACCGGTTGGAGCCACCAACCGGTACTAAAGGGGGGCCTTTAGTACCGGTTGGAGCCACCAACCGGTACTAAAGGCCTTGCGCTGCCACCCCAAAGTTTAGTCCCACCTCGCCCGGTGAAGGGCAGTCGCACTGGTTTATAAACCCAACCGCGGCTACCTCTTCGAACTCCTCTATATAGCAGGCTTCTGGGCCTAATTAATTAGGGCGCGCTGCCCTGTGAGTCTGCTGGCCCTCCTGGGCCTGCATTTGCACACCCTAGGTCTGGTAGACCCACAAGGCAGTGCGCCAACAAATTTGTTATATAGTTTTTTCTTTTCTGCATTACTTATTTTCTTTTATTTATTTTGAGTAGTTTTTATATAGTTTTTCTTTTCTGCATTATTTATTTTCTTCTATTTATTTTTGAGTAATTTTTTTGTATAGTTTTTTTATTTTCTGCATTATTTATTTTTGTATAGTCCGAAACCCTGATACTCGGAAAGAGTTTGTCCAATTTGTACACGAAGTGCGTCCAGTTTTTGCCGTGACCCTCTCTACTCTTTCGCGCATGCTATGCGGGTGATATGATGATACCATGCCAAGTTTCAACATTTTCAGGATTCATTTTGTAGTGATTTTCAATTTCACGGTCATTTAGCTCTCTAAACAATTAGGTAAATGACCGAAAAACAACAAATGATGTCAGAACATGTTGGAAATTGATGACGCCGCTTTAAATGCTGCATACTGAACACAAAAGAAGTCCGGAGTTTAAATAAGTTATTAAAAATAAAAAAGAGGTGCAATGCTGGTTAATTTGCTTCAAGCCATTCGGAATAGTGTAGACTGCAGTGCACATAGCTCAGTGCAATCTATGCTATTCCGCAAGGCTTGAAGCTAATCAACATGTAGGTGAGCATTGCAACTCTTCGTCATTGTCTGTGCACTCACGGCTTATAAACCGCTCATACTGCCTCTCTCTTGGCGAAGATCACAAGATAGTTTGGTTAAATTGCATTACTTGTAAGTCCAGTTAACATGGATGCTTATGATGCAAGAGCAACAGCAAAAGTGAAAATTTGGCACAAATAGGTAGTTGTGTAACTAAAATAGGTAGGAGGAGAGATAGCTCTTATGTCACAAAAAGGAAGTTGTATCAAACCTTTTATGTCGGATCTAGAACAAACCAATCGGTATCGCCATCATACAGCCCAACCGTGGCTCGTGATGCATATATATGCATATCAAATGCACGGTTGGACGTATGATGGCGAATCCGAATGATTTGTATTCAGTCGATGAACTGGTAGATGTATGCAGTCGATGAACTGGTAGATGTATGTAGTCGATGAACTGAAAGACTTATGCAGGGAAGGCGAGAGGTGGGCTAGCTATATATAGGGTCGTCTGGCTCACAAAGTGATTGTGGTAGTTTCGATCCAACGACTCACATGAGCTAGGAAGAAACACACCCTTGATCCAACGACTCGCAAGAGCTAGAAAGAAACACACGATCCGTGTGATTCTTCCTGATTGGTGGGATGCACATTAGTACCCACTCCGGACTCCGAAACCCTGATACTCGGAAAGAGTTTGTCCAGTTTGTACACGAAGTGCGTCCAGTTTTTGCCGTGACCCTCTCTACTCTTTCACGCATGCTATGCGGATGATATGATGATACCATGCCAAGTTTCAACATTTTCAGGATTCATTTTGTAGTGATTTTCAATTTCACGGTCATTTAGCTCTCTAAACAATTAGGTAAATGACCGAAAAACAACAAATGATGTCAGAACATGTTGGAAATTGATGACGTCGCTTTAAATGATGCATACTGAACACAAAAGAAGTCCGGAGTTTAAATAAGTTATTAAAAATAAAAAAGAGGTGCAATGCTGGTTAATTTGCTTCAAGCCATTCGGAATAGTGTAGACTGCACTGCACATAGCTCAGTGCAATCTATGCTATTCCGCAAGGCTTGAAGCTAATCAACATGTAGGTGAGCATTGCAACTCTTCGTCATTGTCTGTGCACTCACGGCTTATAAACCGCTCATACTGCCTATCTCTTGGCGAGGTGGGACTAAAAACAGCTTGCCATAACCTCATTAGTACCGGTTCGTGGTAAGAACCGGCACTAAATGGTGATGGTGGGGCCATAGCCTGACCGCAGGCTAATGCAACCTCTTTAGTACCGGTTCGTGTCATGAACCGGCACTAAAGGTTCGCCACGAACCGGTACTATTGATCGCCGCCACGAACCGGCACTAATGTACACATTAGTGCCGGCTCTAATTCAAACCGGCACTAATGTGCTTCATGTTTGACCCTTTTTCTACTAGTGTTAGTCCAATGCACGTGCACTATTATTATTATCCACACCGTTCGGTCGTGCAAGTGAAAGGCAATAATGACGATGTATGATGAACTAATTGAGATGGAAAAAGCTGGTATGAACTCGACCTCTCTTGTTTTTGTAAATATGATTAGTTCATCATTCCTGATTCAGCCTATTATGAATGAAACATGTTTGCAATGACAATTATAGATTATAGTTGCTCATGCCATGCTTAATTTGCTAGGAGTTTATAATGGTTTGCCTTACGTGCCAACAGGCTATTAAAATGGTTGTGATGTGGTATGATAGGGTGGTATCCTCCTTTGAACGATTCGAGTGGCTTGACTTGGCACATGTTCACGCATGTAGTTGAAACAAAATCAACATAGCCTCCACGATATTTATGTTCATGGTGATTTATATCCTACTCATGCTTGCATTCAGTGTTGATTAATTTTAATGCATGTTCATGACTGTTGTCGCTCTCTAGCTGGTCGCTTCCCAGTCTCTTTCTAGCCTTCAGTTGTACTAAGCAGGAATACTGCTTGTGCATCCAATTCCATAAACCCCAAAGTTATTCCATATGAGTCCAAAATACCTTCCTATATGCGGTATCTACCTGCCGTTCCAAGTAAATTTGTATGTGCCAAACTCTAAACCTTCAAATAAAAATTCTGCTTTGTATGCTCGAATAGCTCATGTATCAACTAGGGTTGTCTGTATCTTCCATGCTAGGCGGGTTATTCTCAAGAGGAGTGGACTCCGCTCCTCACTCACGAGAAAATGGTTGGTCACCGGGATGCCCAGTCCCATGCTCAAATCAAATCAAAATAATTGCAAACAAAAATCCCCCAGGATTGTTGTTAGTTGGAGGCACCCATTGTTTCGGGCAAGCCATGGATTGATGCTTGTTGGTGGTGGGGGAGTATAAACTTTACCATTCTGCTTGGGAACCGCCCATAATGTGTGTAGCATGGAAGATATCGAGATCTCTCGGTTGTTATGTTGACAATGAAAGTATACCGCTCAAAATTATTCATCTCTATTTCAAAATTGAGCTCTGGCACCTCTACAAATCCCTGCTTCCCTCTGCGAAGGGCTTATCCATTTACTTTTATGTTGAGTCATCATCCTCTTATTAGAAAGCACCAGTTGGAGAGCACCGCTGTCATTTGCATGTATTATTATTAATTTACATTGAGTATGACTTGACTGGATCTCTTTTACCATGAATTACAATTTCCAGCCAGCCCTTGATCTTCAGAGGTGCTCTGTATTTATGTTTTGCGGTCTCAGAAAGGGCTAGCGAGATACCATATTGTTATATCATATTATGATTGTTTTGAGAAAGTGTTGTCATCCAAGATTTATTATTATTGCTCGCTAGTTGATTATGCCATTGATATGAGTAAACATGAGACCTAAATGTTATTGTGAATATGGTTAGTTCATAATCTTTGCTGAAAACTTGAATGCTGGCTTTACATATTTACAACAACAAGAGCAAACAGAGTTTGTAAAAGTTTTTCATTATCACTTTTAGTTTATCAACTGAATTGCTTGAGGACAAGCAAAGGTTTAAGCTTGGGGGAGTTGATACGTCTCCACCGTATCTACTTTTCCAAACACTTTTGCCCTTGTTTTGGACTCTAACTTGCATGATTTGAATGGAACTAACCCGGACTGACGCTGTTTTCAGCAGAATTGCCATGGTGTTATTTTTGTGCAGAAATAAAAGTTCTTGGAATGACATGAAAATCAACGGAGAATATTTTTGGAGTATATAAAAATACTGGCGAAAGAATCAAGGCCAGGGGCCCACACCCTATCCACGAGGGTGGGGGGCGCGGCTACCCCCTGGGCGCGCCCCCTACCTCGTGGACCCCCTGATGCTCCACCGACCTCAACTCCAACTCCATATATTCACGTTCGGGGAGAAAAAAAAATCATGGAGAAGGATTCATCGTGTTTTACGATATGGAGCCACCGCCAAGCCCTAATCTCTCTCGTGAGGGCTGATCTGGAGTCCGTTTGGGGCTCCGGAGAGGGGAATCCTTCGCCATCGTCATCATCAACCTTCCTCCATCACCAATTTCATGATGCTCACCGCCGTGCATGAGTAATTCCATCGTAGGCTTGCTGGATGGTGATGGGTTGGATGAGATTTATCATGTAATCGAGTTAGTTTTGTTAGGGTTTGATCCCTAGTATCCATTATGTTCTGAGATTGATGTTGCTATGACTTTGCTATGCTTAATGCTTGTCGCTAGGGCCCGAGTGCCATGACTTTAGATCTGAACCTATTATGTTTTCATGAATATACATGAGTTCTTGATCCTATCTTGCAAGTCTATAGTCACCTATTATGTGTTATGATCCATCAACCCTGAAGTGACAATAATCGGGATACTTACCGGTGATGACCGTAGTTTGAGGAGTTCATGTATTCACTAAGTGTTAATGCTTTGGTCCGGTACTCTATTAAAAGGAGGCCTTAATATCCCTTAGTTTCCAATAGGACCCCGCTGCCACGGGAGGGTAGGACAAAAGATGCCATGCAAGTTCTTTTCCATAAGCACGTATGACTATATTCGGAGTACATGCCTACATTACATTGATGAACTCGAGCTAGTTCTGTGTCACCCTATGTTATAACTATTGCATGAGGAATCACATTCGACATAATTATCCATCACTGATCCATTGCCATGGGAGGTTTAACTTGGCCCTTTATTGAAAGAAAAGATACAAAACATGATTACTAGAGTAGAATTAATCATGTAGACACCCAAAAACTAAAGGATAAATATTGGTTTGCCTCCCAACAAGCGCTTGTATTTAATGCCTGTTAGCTAGGCATGATGATTTTAATGGTGTTCACATAAGAATAGGAATTGAAACATAAGAAGAGCATCATGAATCATATAGCAAACACATTTAAGCCTAACCCACTTGCTATGCATAGGAATATTGTAAGAAAACAATTCATTGAAGAAGAAAGTAACTACCACATGAAGGCAAAGCAAGTGTAACTTCAAAACTTTCAACATAAAGAGAGGAAACTTGATGTTGTTGATATATATATATATAAGCATATCTTCCTTTCTCATAATAATTTTCAATGGCATCGTGAACAAATTCAACAATATAACCATCACATAAAACATTCTTTTCATGACCGACATGCATAACTTTTTTATTACTCTCCACTTAAGCAAATTTATTCTCATCAATAGTTGCGGGAACAAATTCAACAGAATAATTACCATGTCATACTTGTTTGACATAACCAAATTGAACATTAAAATCATGATGACAAGTTTCATAGTTATCATTACTATTTTTAAGATACATGTCATCACAATAATCATCCTATATAGGAACTTTTTTTCTTATAATAATGAATTGACACATCTTCAAATATATTGGATCCAGCACTAAATAAAGTCACGACCTCTCCAAATTCACCTTTACCATTATTTCAATAAGATTCAACACCCTCCAAAATAGTGGGATCATTACTACCTAGAGTTGACACTCTTACAAACCCACTTTTAATGTTGTAATCATCATAAATAGGAGGCATGCTTTCATCATAGTAAATTTATCATAAAAAATAGTGGGCTAGAAATATCATCTTCATCAAACATAGCATCCCCAAGTTTATGGCTTTGCATATAATTAGCATCATGGATATTCAAAGAAGACATACTAGCAACGTTGCAATCATTGTTATCATTCAAGGAACTCACACCAAACATTGTGTTAAATTCTTATTTTAACACTTTATAGCAATTACGGGAATCCATGTTTTCAGGAAAAACTTTATAAATATAAACAATTTGACAGAACTTCACTACCATTGTTTTTTAGTTTTCTTTTATAAACCAAACTAGTGACTAAAAAAGAAACTACAAGATTCAGTTGCAAGATCTAAAGAAAATGCCTTCAAGCACTCACCTCCCCGGCAACGGCGCCAAAAATAGCTTGATGTCTACTACACAATTTTTTTCTTGTAGGTTTTGTTGGGACTCAAAGCGCGGTGTTTTGTAGGACAGTAGCAAATTTTCTTCAGTGGATGACCTAAGGTCTATCAATCCATGAGAGGTGTACGATGAAGTTGGTTCTCTCTCAAACAAGCCCACAATTAAATACAAGCAGTGTCTTGTGTCCCCAACACACCTAATACAATTGTCAGTTGTATAGGCGCACTAGTTCGACGAAGAAATATGATAGATGTGTAATATGGATGGTAGAAATAACTTTATAATTTGAACAAATAAAAACAAGAAGGTAGAAAGTAACAAAATGAGGAAAAACAGTGTCTTAATGCTTGGCAACGAGGCCTAGGGTGTATACTTCTGCTAGTGCAATCTCTTAACATCATTAACATAATTGAACCACATGATAATCCCTCAAAGTGCAACAAAGAATCACTCCAAAGTTTCTATTTCTATTGGAGAAAGTAGTATGAGATAGAGTAGGTAGCAAACCACCTCAAAGTTGTAGTTCCAATCAATCTATTGAACCACCCCCCAAAGTGTCATGGATAGCCCTGGAGTTTGTAGTATGACAACACCATATGATACGTATCGTTCAACCCTTATGTCACCTAGATTACCCCAATGTCACCATGTGTATCCACGAGTTAGACATACATCAAGTGATCTCTAATCCAAAGTATTGAATCCAACATAATGAAATCTCAAAAAGCAAGACTCAATTCACCACGAAAATAAGAGAGGGAGGTGAACATCATGTGATCTAACTTTATTAACAAAGCTCAAGATACATCAAGATCATAATCCATCAAGAACATGGGAGAGAGAGACCAAACACATAAGTACTAGTATATACCCTCAGCCACGAGGATGAACTACCCACACATCACCATGGATGCAGCAAGGTTGATGAAGATGGTCTCCCCCATGGTTTCCCCCTCCGGCAGGGTGCCAGAGAAGGCCCCTAGATGAGATTGCTTCGGAACAGAGGCTTGCGGCAATGATGAAATTATTTCGGGTCTCACTTCGAGGGTTTTGAAATATATGTGAATTTATAGGCCAAGAATTAGGACAAACAGAGAAGCAGGGGGCCCACAAGCCACCATGGCACGCCCTACCCCCAAGGAGGGTGCCCTTGGGTCTTTTGGTCCTTCCCCAAAACTTCCAGGGTCTCTTATGTTCCAGAAAAAATCATCAAAAAGTTTCATCATGTTTGGACTTCTATAGGTATCGATTTTTTGTAAAAATAAAAACAAGCAAAAAAACAGGAACTGACACTAGGCACTAGATTGACATGTCAGTCCTTAAAAATAATTTAAAAGCGCACCAAAACCATATAAATTTGATGTACGTATAACATGAATACTTCATCAATTATAGATACGTTGGAGACGTATCAACTACCATGATTGATTTGAATAGATTGAAAGTTCCCCACAAAAAATATTTAGATATGTAAACAATGACATCAATAGATGTATAAGAAGTTAAGATTTCCAACAAAAAAAGTAAGGATAAAATAAACAGACATAAGAAAAGGACAACTGTGAGCGCTGAAATTGACTGCAGCTCTAGCAATGGCCACCATTTTCTTATGTGTACTCACTAACACAAGGGATCCATTGATCATTTGCTTGGTGGTTTCTCCTTTTCCATTTGTCCTTGTTCTATCCACGCATTTACCTGGGAGGGACGTGCTCGAGAGGGGTTTGCTGGAGCTCGAGAGGATGCGGTTATTGGGGCGCGCAGCACACTACGCTAGCACAAAACATTTTTTACTATGTGAACGAGGAACATGTTGTGGAGATGGATCATTGGATCAGGTTTTACCATTAGACGTGCACTCATGAGAACACGAGGACAGTTGGTGAATCCCGTCATCTCCTCCTCGCAGACCCCTTAAACAACTCATGGTGGTTCCACAAACGGTTCATAAGCATCGTAGGTGCAACACCTCCAAGGTATCCGCACGTGTAGGGAGGAACGTCGGAAAATGGACTATTAGGTCCGCCCGCGCGATGTGGGCGTGGAAGTGGTAGTGGCTAGGTCGTGGGACTGTAAAACCCCTTCCAAGGTTCCGCCCTGCACTTGTAGAGATTTCCCAAGATAGACTTAACACTTGAGGCCTATTAGGACTCTGCGCCTAAATTTCATTTGGATCTAATCTAGGTGGGTTCCTGCCCCTTAAGACATGACCCTATAGGTACACGTACACATGGACACGGCCGAAGTCAATAGCTAGTAGAGGCTCCTAGCAGAACGTATCTCTCAAGCGAATGTATCTCTCAAACTCAGTTGCATGTGTGGAAACCTAAACACCAAACTGATCCTTAAGCTTGTCTCTAAGATAGGGTCATATATTGCAGATGATCCCGTTTTCCTCATCATGGGCATAAGGAAGCCGACAATAGTGAGAACACATTGTTGGTTGAACAATGGCATTCGATAGACCCAAATTAAGATAAACCACAAGATCACTTCGTATTATCATATAATATATTAATGCTTATTCACGTCCTTAGACCATGAGAATATCATAGGCCTTCATACTGGATGGTTACTTTGGGGTTGCAAACTGTTTCCGTAACTGAGAAATCATAAAGGTAGCTTACAGGTACACCGAAAAAGTATGTCAAAGTTCTCGATGATTCAATACTAGGATTTGCTTCTCCGAGACGGAGATATACTATTCGGGCCCACTCGTTATTACGGTATCCATCGTCGCATGTCTAGAAACAAGCTGATATTGATCATGGGGTTACTAAAATACGTAATGAGAAACGATAACAAAATTGGTAAGGAGCATAAGTTTGTCTTCAGATTCGGGGATGAGAAAGAGGAGCAACCTATGAGTTCCATACGAGTTCAATGTGTTCGTCGGAATTTACGATTTTTTTGAGGAAAAACTTGTGACACAGTGACAAATGAGTCCTATTTGCTTGATAAATATGGACATTGTATTATGGCTACTTTATGTTTGCACTTTGCTTCCTTAACCTTTGACTCCATATGAAACACGCTCCATACAGAAGATTGAGTCTATCTAACTCTGGTAATCATTTAGCCCTACACTTCATCTTATTATAGGCACAACCGAGTGGTTTCCCTTCCTCACAAATAGACCTGGCCAACCGGGCCGAATCTCGTGGGCTGGCACGAGACCACGCATGCTAGGTCCGTTACGTGTCTGGCCCGACACGCCATGCCTGTCCTGCACCATGCTTGGGGCCGTGCTCGAGGGCCTAGGCGAGGCCCTCATGCAGGCACCACCCGCCCGTTTATTTTTTGACATTTTATATTTTTGAAAGCCCAAAAGCCTAAAATTTGACCAAAAAACAGCCTACAAGGTCGAATAGCATGCGGGTGCAGCGCCAGGGCCATGAGGCGTGACAACTTTGTGTCACCCATACTGATTTCTAATAGGAATCGCCTATGGGCCACACACCAGCGGGCTGGCCTATTTAGCGCGGTAGTCGCCAGAGCTCGCAGTGACCGATGTACATTTGATCGATCATTTGTTTTTCATTTTACGTTTTCTTGTTGTATTTTTGTTGGGTTTATTTGTTTTTCATGGTTTTTTTGAGGTTTTCTCTGCACTTTTACTTCGGTTTTCTTTGTTTTCTTATTGGTTTTCCTTTATTTCTTCATTTTTACTTCGCTTATCTTTGTTTTCTTTTCTTTTTTTATTTCTTTGTGGTTTATTATCGGGTTTGTTCTTTTAAAGCACACATGTCTACTTTTTCTTGGTATACAATGTACATTTTTAGAGCACACATGAACCATTTTTCGGATACTCTTTGGACATTTTTCAAATAGATGATGAACATTTTTAAATACATGTTTCGAGGACTTTTTTGAACACACAACAACATTTTCCAAATACACATTGTACATTTTTGAATGACAATAAACATTCTTTGAAACTAGACGAACTTATTTTTACGTTGCATAACCATTTATATATTTTTCACGAACATCTTTGGAAACATGTGAATATTTTCTCCAAAATGTCATGTATAGTTTTTGAATGAAAATAAACATCTATGTAACCCACAGGAATATTTGTTTTACATTATATAAACAATTTTTAAAATGGCATGAACATTTTTTTGAATTGCCATAATTTTTCTTTAAAATGTGTCATCGATTTTTTTAATAGCATGATTTTTTTAAATTATGGAAACATTTTCCTTCTAACATTGCTAAAATGTTTTTCTGAAAAATATTTCTAAAAATTGTGAACAGTTTATTAAATGTGACATACATTTTTTTGAATGAATGAAACATTTTTTGGAATTACACGAGCATTTTTTAAATTGTATGGACTTCTTAAAAAATATCAAATATATTTTTCTTGGTGGCATTTTTTGAATGCTAGAAACATTTTCCGCATGCATGATTAAAATTGTTCTACACACATCTAACATTTTTCAAATGCATGTTTAACATTTTTAAAATTTTTTATATAGTGCTTTTTGTAATACTAGGAAAAGAGTCCGTGCGTTGCAACGGGAGAGAAAACATAACACACGCTCTTAACTCAACAACCATCACTCGAGACCACAATAGGTCCATCTCCTTTATTTTTGCGAGGCATCATATTTCTGTTGCCGCTTATCCTCCTTCTCATTCTCGTCAGCGATGGCCTCGGTGTTCACACAAACAACAAAAACGTGTATTGAATATGGTTAATCCTAAGGCGTCTCTCTCTCCCTCTCTCTCTCTCTCCCTCTCTCTCTCTCGCTCGCTTTCTCTCACTCTCGTGATGAGAAATCTGTTGTTTTCCCCTGCGACATTTTTTAGAGGTATGCACGTGTAGTTATTGATGTTTTCTTTTCCGTATATGGTCATAGTGGGGTGTTTATTTGCAATCCGGATCGCTGCCGGTATAAAAAAAGAATCTTGCGCTATAAATTATAAGTTTGCTTCCATAACAATATTTTAAAAATATTTAACAGGTAAAATTAACATCATATTTAGATTCCACACATTTTTCTAATAAAATTTCATATATAATATGTTAAAATCGAAGTTACGGTTTAAAAGATACAGATAATTTAGAAAATCATTTGGTTTGACTTAAATATATTCCAAAATAACATTTAAAAATAATTAACAGGTAAAAATAATCTGATATTCATATTCTACATATTTTTCTAATCAAATTTCATATATAACATGTTTAAATCGGAGTTACGGTTTAAAAGATATGAATGATTTTAAAAAGCATTTGTTTGACTTAAATATGATCCGCGGATGAATTACCTAAAACATCAGGGGGGTTTCGAAAAATGTAAAATAACGGTTCGGATGTGACTTAAATCCGGATGGCGGGTTGATTTCAAGAAAAGACAGGGACTTTTGTGTAAAACACAAAAATAACGATTCATCTTAACTTAAAGCAGAACTGCGGATTGAATTCTCTGAAATAGAAGGACTTTCCTGAAAAATGCCATGACGGATGAAAAAAACCTAATTTACTTTATTATTAGGTAAAGATATATAGAATATTTCAATAAAATGATTGAAAAATAAATCAAAAACCAAAACAAAAAATTTGAAAATACGGTAAAAAATATGTTTGACATTAGTGTGACATCAGCAAGCACGGTCACTAGGCTGGCCCTGCAGAAGCTCCCGTAAACGATACTGCGATAGGAACCATTACGGGGGTGAGAGCTCTTTTTTTTAGATAGAAAAAAAAGGAGCTCCTAATCGGCGCTTTCAACACCGGTTAGGAGAGAGAGGCGTTAGCTTAGGTTCGCTGGTTCCTTAGAAACAACCTGTTCGCTGGGTCGTGGATTGACCAGTCATGGTTGACCGGTCTACCATTGACCTATATCTTTTCGAAAAAGGGAATTTAGATAAGTTCATCGATTTTGAAAAAAGTCCATGAATTTTGAAATATAGTGCCTAAATTTTGAAAAAAGTTCACAAGAATTAAAAAAGATCATCAAATTTTGGAAAATAATCACGAGTTAAAGTTCGGTGAATTGAAAAAAAGTTGTAATTTTTTTAATAAAAGTTCAGAAATGTGAGAAACAATTCATCAAGGTTGAAAGAAGTCCATCAGTTTTGAAAGAAGCTCATCAATTTTGAAAAAGAGTTCATGGATTTCAATACAGGTTCATCAATTTTGAGAAAAAAAACTCACCTGATTTAAGAAAAAGAGTTCATGGATTTGAAAATGTCATCAATTTTGATAAAAAATCATGCATTTTGAAAAAGAAAGAAAAAATAAAACAAGGAAAACAGAAAAGAAAAAAAATGAAAATTAAAGAAAGAAGAAAAGAATAAAAAGGACGTAACTTATCAGTAATCACATCGGGGCAAGATGTTTTGGTGGCTACCGCCGTGCCCGGCGGACGGCATGGTCCTCTTATATGCAGGCTCGGCGTGCCGTGCCGGCCCGTTGGCCAGGTCCGTGCCGGCCCGATTCCGAGCTCGTCGTCTTCCATTCCGGTTCTTAGCAGCAAACCAAACCAAACCCTAGTTCCCCATTCCCAAATCCCTCCCAGTCGAACCAAAGCCCACCCACGCGCAAGCCACCGGCCAAGGAGGAGGCGCCGGAGACGCGCGCTCCCAAGAGGCGTAGATCTGATGGAGAACCACCGGGGGGCGGGTGCGGCAACTTCAGCGGCGAGGTGCAGGGGAGGCTCGATGGCATGGACTTCATCAACCGTCTCCCCGACGCCTTGCTAGGCACTGTCGTCTCCCTCCTCCCCATCAAGGACGGCGCGCGAAATCAGGCCCCCTCCCGCCGCTGGCGTCCCCTCTGGCTCTCATCCAACGCACCGCTCAACCTCGGGGCTGATCGGAGTCTCTCAGATAGCGACTCTGGCGTCGTGCTGGTCTCCAGAATCCTTTCCGCCCATCCCGCCGCTTCTCACTCACCATCTCCCTCCAGCCCGACATCCTGGGCATGGTTGACGGATGGTTCCGCTCCAGGTCCATCGCCGGCCTCCAGGACCTCCATGTCTCCAACCTGGGAGTGGCGGCACTACCATCGCTAGGGCTGCGCTTAGGCTTTGGGACTGCCAATTCCCCGACCTGGTCGTCCCACCCGCTTTTCCTCACCTTAAAAAGCTCATCTTGCACAATGTCAGTATCTCGGAGGACTGCCTCCAAGGCATCATCTCCAGATGCACCGTTTTGGAAAGCGTTTCACTCTACAATATGGCATTGGGCCTGTCTTTGCATCAAGTCGCCCACTATTAGGTCCATCAGCTGCTATGCTCATTACGAACAAGGTTTCTAGGAGTTGGTCATTGACAACGCCCCTAGCCTTGAGAGGTTGCTAGCAATTTGTCCACACACTAGTCCGGAGGCCATCCGAGTGATGCGGGCTCCTAAACTGGAGATACTGGGTTTGTTGTCTCAAGACATATCCGCACTCTGCATTGGAACCACATTCTTTCAGGTAGCAGCACATGGGCAGTCATGAATTCAGCGTTCCTATTCCTATCCTATATGCAGGCTATTATTCTTATACCACACTGCTTATGTTTTTCTCCAGAAAATGGTTGCCATCAGCTTGACAACCAAAATGCACACAATGAAGATTTTGGTTCTTCACTTTGTTGGTCCTAATCTGGGTGTGGCCATTGACCTCCTCAAGTGCTTCCTTTACTTGGAGAAGCTTTATGTCATCGTGAGTGTTCATAACTATTGCTTTAAACTTCAAATTCACCATTGAGTCAGAGTTACGACAAGTGCTTCATATCATTTCTTTTCCCTATTCCCAGTTGCATCATCAACAAGAGGATTTGAATAATGTGCTGGACTATGGCCCACTGGATCCAGTTCAATGCCTTGAGCTCCACCTAAAAGTGCTAGTGTTGCTGAACTACAACGGTGATGAAAGACTGTTCGTTGACTTTGCAAAATTCTTTATTTTGAATGCGAAAGTGCTAAAGAAGATGGAAATCAGAGTTCTTTAGGCCAACTCCACCGCAGGACCCCAAACAGACGTCCGCTTTGGTCGGATTTTGTCCTTTTGAGATGGCAATGGGTGTGAAAACGAACATGTGTGTCCGGTTTGCGTTTGAGACGCCCAACGCAGCAGACGACCTCAACTTGTCCGTCTCTAGTACGCTCGCCACGCCCCGGTCCCCGGCCACGCGCCTGCCGCCCCAGAGCCTGCGCCGCCTTGCCACAGCCGTGCCCGCTTGCCGCGCCCAGGCCACCGCGCCGCGCCCCGGCGGCCGCGCGCTTGCCCCGCGCCCCAGCGGCCGCGCGCTTGCCCCACGCGCCTGCGCCCTCCGCCGCGCCCCGGCCACCGCGTCGCGCCCCAGCCGCCCACTCCCTCGCCCCGCCCCGCTTCGCGCACCCGCCCGCGCCCCGACCCGCCCCCGCCTCGCCCCGCCCCCGCCGCGCCGCGTCATGCCCGCTCCCGCCTCACCGCCGTGCTCGTCCTCGCCCCGCCCCGCTTCGCCGCGTCCGCCCGCGCCCGCCTCCCTGCCTCGCCGGGCCTCACCACGCCCGCCCGTTCCCTCGCCTCGCCACGCCCTTGCCCCGCTTCGCCTCACCGCGCCCACGCCCTGCCTCGCCGCGCCCTCGCCGCCGGCCCCGCCTCGCCGCGCCCGCCTCGCCTCGCCCCGCCCCGCTCACGCACGCCTCGCCGCGCCAGCCTCGCCTCGCCCTGCCCCGCTCGTGCACGCCTCGCCGCCGGCCATGCCCCTGCTGTCGGTGCTCGTCACGGGGGGAGAGAGAAAAGGAGGAGAGAGAGAGAGGTGGGGCTGACACATGGGGCCGACGAACATGCAGCGGACGAGGACGCCACAAACTCGTTCGTTTCGTGTCCGCTTTTACCTCAAAGCCAGCACAAGTTTGGGTCGCGAATGGGACAGAAAACGGACAGAAAAATAAGATGGGGTCTGCGTTTGGGTAGCGTCATTTGTCCGTTTTACCCCAAACGGACACACCTGGACAAAATGGGGTCGTGCGGTGGAGTTGGCCTTACAACCGCAATGACAAGTGGATGCATTGGCAACGTAGGCTGCTACAAGTGGAGAATAGAGCTTCTCAAGATGCACAAATCGAACTTAAAAATGATGTTTGGAAGAACTCCCCTAAACTTATGCATATCCATGATTTGTCAATGGCTGATCCCTTTGACTCGTCCTTTTGTGGATGCTCCAATGGTGTTAGATAAGCCTTTCCTAAGAGAAACTCCAATGGGGCGTCCCATTTCGTCCGCCCGCGTCCGTTTGGGTCGGCGCGGACAAAAGTGGCGGCCCAACGCGCCGACCCAAACGGACGCGCGTCCGTTTTTCGTTCGCGGGTGACCCATTCCATGCCCAATTTTGAGCCGGATTTGCGTCGGCGCGGACAAGAGACAGACACGCGCGCGCCTACTCCTCTCCCCGGGCCCGCCTGTCGGCGGCAGCCACCACCATTTCCCCCATTTTCCCCAAAAACGCTCCTGCCCGCGCGTGCCCCCGCCCCCCAACCAGCCATGGAGGACGCCATCGACCTCGACCTCGACGCCGCCGCCGGCCTCGCCTCCCTCGCCTTGTCCGGCGCCGTCGCCCCCTCCGGGAAAGGCAAGCCTCGTGCCCCGCGCAAGGCCGCCGCGGCGACCAAGCCGAAGAAGGCGCTGACGCCCGAACAACAGGCAAGGGAGTCAGCCAAGAGGAAGGGCCGGAGGCACGCCACGGACGCGAGGGATGAGGCCGCTGCGCAGGCCACCGCCACCGCGCAGCAGGAGTTCACCAACGCCCGCGTCGCCGCGGCAACAAGGGAGGCGCTCTACATGCTTGGGGTAAACCCTAGCCAGCACAACCTCGTCCAAGCCGCCGTCGCCGCGGCCAGCACCCGCTCGTCGACGTTTCCTCGGATGGTGATGCCCGACTCACCCCGCATATCGGCTTGCAACCCGGTCCCCGGCTTCCACGTCTACCCGCAGGCCTCCCGCCTCTCCGGGGAGTGCTCACCCGACGTGAGCGTGGTCGCGCCTTCCACGCCCGCGCCTGCGCCCATCGACCTCAACGCCACCCCGGTGGTCGGTGGCTTGTCGTCCGGCGGCACAAGGAAACGCGCGCGACAGACGCCGGCCTACGGTCTCCCTGATGCCCGTAACCTGTTCGAGGAAATGCCGTCCGCTGTTGACGAGGACTACATGCAACACCTCATCTTAGAGGGTGGTGCGCCGGGCGCTGGCTACGATCCCGAGGAGACGCAAAGCCAGGATGGCCGCGGGGCGTTCACGCCGGCCGCTGGCTATGATCCCGATCAGGTAGCCTTCATGCATGATCAGGTCGGCATCGACCTAGACGGCTTCCCCCTCGACCACGAGTTCCCGGACGACTATGGGCTAGAGGAAGAGGACGAGTGCGACATCGAAGTGGAGCCTTTGTTCGAGGACGAGCTCGCCAACCAAACCGCCGGTCCTAAGCCGAAGCGCAAGAGCAAGCGCACGAAGGCGTACACAGCTGCCGAGGACAAGCTTCTTTGCGAGTGTTGGCGAGACATTGGACAAGACCCAAAGACGTGCGCCGAGCAAAAGCATTCAACCTTTTGGACTCGTGTGCACCGCGAGTTTCATGAGCGCAAGAAGTTTCCACCCTACCAATTTGTGAGCACACGCGGGTGGGTCTCCATTTCGAAGCGGTGGAGGGTGATCCAACAAGAGTGCAACAAGTTTTGCGCCACCCTTGAGAGCGTCAAGGCCCGCCCCGTGAGCGGCATCGGCGTGCAAAGACACGGTATGATAGCAAGCAAGCCACCCTCTTTTGTGCCATCAAGATCATCCTTTTATGTCTTCATTTTGCTATCACTTGCCCATATGCTTGCATGGAAACATTTTATAGGCATTTCAAGCTTTGGAGGCATTCAAGGTTCAACACAATGGCAAGTGCTTCAACCTCTCCCATTGCTATCGGGTCATCAAGGACGAAGAGAAGTTCAAGGCACAATATGCCGCGCTGAAGGCACATGGGGGGAAGGGCGCCGTGGAGGATGTTGGGGAGGGCGAGCCGGCACGGCCGCGGGGGAAGACCAACTCCAAGAAGGAGGACAAGCGAGATGCGGCCACCAACGCCTTGATCGCAAGCGTGGACAACATGATGAATAAGAAGGACTCAAGAGAGGAGGAGCGCCGGCGTTTCAAGGCGGAGCAAATGGATGCTTTCATGGAGATCCAAAGGAGGAGGCTTGATCTTGATGCCGAGAAGCAAGCCAAGATGTTTGAGCTCGAGGCGGAGAAGCAAGCCAAGATGCTAGAGATTGAGGCCGCCAACGCCAAGACAAATGCGAAAGAAGTGGCTCTTGCAAGCATGATGACTGGGGTGGAGATCATGAAGGTGGATCTCAATGCCTTGTCGCCAATGAAGAGACCATGGTTCGAGAAGATGCAGGCCGACATGCTCAAGTTCGACGACGAGTGATCTATGGCGTCGAGGGGCCATCTTTTTTGTATGCCGGCAGGTGTGCCGGCATGACCACGGGAGCCGCAATGGCGTGGTCGAACTCAAGTCCCATCATTTTTTGTCTGCTGGCATGTGTGCTGGCCGGCTGGCAAGTGTGCCAGCATGAATTGTGGTGTTTTCTGAAGCCGGCATTGTATGCCGGCGCTGGCATGGTGCCGGCATGAGACATGGCCGCTGGCATGATCGGACGTGGGTCTTTTTTATTTAAAAGTTGAATGCAGACATGAAATGGGTCGGCGTTGGGCGCATTGCCGACCCAAATGCAAAACTAGGCGGACGGCGGGCGGGCGGCCGACCCAAACGGACAAAAAACGGACAAATGCGCCGTCCGTTTGGGTCGCCCCATTGGAGTTGCTCTAAGGTTGCTTTGTTACCCATGCTGGAGCAAACCAGGATTGAGGAGGGGAACAAGATGGTTAAATGTTACTAGTATTTGTGTGCTATCTTTAATAAGTACTTATTATTCTCCAGCTCAATGTTGTATTGTAAGCTGGGACCAACTGCAGGTTGAGATAAGCATAACAACCTTATTTTGCTAGACTCTGATATTCCTGTTTGCACTAAAAAGTATATGCAGTTTTCTCAGTTTTGTTACATGTCCAAGGTCCTCCGCAAATCTCATACTCATAAAGAAAGTTAAAGTTTAAATGTTGTTATCATGCCCAAGCTCTTTGTACTAAATCAGAGACAACTTAGGCTGGTCATAGTGGGGAGTAACTTAAACTAGTGTCATGCATATGACACTAGTGTAAGTTACTATCTTCATAGTGTAAAGTAATATAGTAGTAGTATCATAAATTGCTTCATTTATTATTTCATAAACTCATTTTGCCTCGGGAAACGCTATGTTACAGTAACATATTATGTTACCACAAGCACCTCTTTCCTCATTAAATACTTGTCACATAAGTAAAATTGTCTTGGGATGTGTTAAGTTACTACCTAAGTTAACTCCACTATGGCTAGCCTTATATGAAACGGAGGGAGTAGGTGGCATTAAATGGTATACCTCTCTGGTTTTAATGGTTTTCCTGACCTTATTCTGTCACAAATTGTTGTATTGAACATGGGCTGAATTGATACCATTGAGGAATTTCTTATTGTGCCGGTTGTTATTTTCTATCCTCATTTATTTATTTATTTCATGACATGGCATTTGGAGATTGCACACATGTTTCTCCGTTTCTGGTTAGGCAATTCACTAGATAATGAGTTGAATGCAGAGTTGTATGGAGACAGAGTGTTCCAGGATTCCATGGCTAAAGAACCGATTTTTTTTTTTTGATGAAAAAGCAGAGCAATCCTTCTTCGGAATCTTTTCAAGTGCTCTTAGGAGCGGGCGGGATATGGCAAGCTTAAGGTATTTGTGTTTCGAAGATGGCTAAAGAAGCAGCTTGTGTACAAAAAACAAAGAGGAAGATAGAAATGTCGAAACAAAGTGGATGGATATTCCTAGGATTCTACGGATGCAGCTTAGATGCTCGGTTAGATTGCTTGCCATTGCATGTCTGGCTACTTGCCCCTCTCCGATATTTGAAGCACACGCACATGCTTATTTTGTCAGTTGCAGAACTGTATAACCACTGATAATTTGGTAGTGGTTGTTGATACCCTTTTTTTTCCCAGTAACTGTTTAGCTGTGCATTTTCTTTTCAAGCATGCACGTACTATAGTTCCTGTCAATTCTTAATAGCAAGCGATGATGGCATGATTTTGAACTCTCAAGAAAATCAATTTTACGGAGCTTTAAAAATACTGAAAATATTGCAGGAATTATTTTGCATTGGAGAGCTTCCGGGGGTCACCGACCTGGCTCGGAGTGGCTCACAGCCCCACGCACCACCACCACACAACTAGGGGTGTGGCACCCTGGTACTCCGACCCACCGCCTCTAATCGCCTATATTTATGATTTGTCTGCAAACCCTAAATATCAAGAAGTTCTTCTGTTTCCGCTGCCGCACCTCTCGGTTCCATGATGATCCAATTTGGAGGGATTTTTCGGCACTCACGGGAGAGTAAATCGTCACGCTGGCCATTTCCATTAACTTGAAGGCCATTATGATCGCCCGTGAGTAGTTTCCCCTGGACTATGGATCCATAGAAGTAGTTAGTTGATTTTCTCTCCCATGTTTTTTTAAAACCCCTGCCAGATATTAATTAATTTAAAACATTCATACAATCATCCGTTACAACTTTAACCATGTAGGACGGAAAACTGTTAAGAATAATACCATCGGACCTATTATCAAAACTGAACTTTGAAATCTCGCGAGCCACCCTATTGGCCCTTCTACTAATCTTGGATATCTTGCAATTTATCATCATCTTGGAAATACTCAAAGCTTCCATCTTTAGATCAACTAGAGGAAATATGTCTAGAAAATCATTTCCAAGAAAGGAGGCCACAAAAGAACAATTGGTTCTAAAATGATAGGTTTGTGGAGAGTGATGCCGATGTAGAGACCCACTAGGGTCGCTTTAAGCTCCGCTTCCTCCATGCTATTGCACACTTCAATATAATCCCACGATGGAATGTTAACTTCTCCAGTATGGTTCCTGGCCACCACACCCACATTTGCTGCACTCATGGCCTCCGCAAAACTTGCATCGACATTAATCTTAATGAACTCCATAGTAGGAGGCTGCCAAGTCACAAGATTCTCTTGCACATCATTAGTATAAATTAAAACCTCTACCCTTTCCTTACCCTTGTTGCTAACCTCCATCTTCATATTGGAGTGACATGACGAAAAAGACTTCCAATAGTTTTGAATAAAACTCACAGAGGCGGAGACAGTTTCTCTCCCATGTTTCTAAATGCAAATATCACATGAGCTGCCCAATATGATTGTGATCCATCTGATTTATTTTATTGGTGTGTTTGTTGTGGAGTTAAATGCACATAACCATCGTATTCATGTCACCATTACTAGAAAACCACCACTTTACAATTCGTTGCATTTTGCACCGCGCCGAAAAATTGACAGTGGTAAAAAACACCGACGCTAAATAATAATGGCTTTGATGACGTCAGTAATTGGTCGGCCCCAAACGTCAGGCTGAGTTGGTAAAAGAATCCACTTATAGCCGCGCGGCGAGGAATAAGCCCAGCGTGGAGTCGTACATGCCCCTGTGGTCCCCAGCACGCTTGGGATGGAAAAGCCCAGAGGTTGAATTAATTCCTCCGTGCCGGTCATGCCATCAGCGTCCAGGTTTCGCCCCAAGAGTCCCACCCGCCGGCCGAGGGCTGCGCGGCCACGGACAGGAACGACGACAACGCCACATTCTTTATTCCTTGAGTGCGAGACTAGGACAAGCAGCCTTCCCCCCATCGCGTGACGAGGGCGTGGATCCAGAACCACACTGACGGCCGTGATGGATCTGGCCCACACCTAAGAGCATCTTCAGCCGTTGTGCCCCCCAAGAGGCACATTTTCGACCTCCTGGGGTTGCCCCAACGCTAACTTTGCTCTGGGGTGGAAAATTTTTCCAGTCATCCCCCCAATTGCAGTGCTCTGCTTCCTACTCTACGTGGTCAGGCTGGCCATGGTCGCGCCTTGGAGGTGATGGTGTCCTGGACTAGGGGGTACTAACCACATAGTCTTCCGACCAGGTGGATCGTACAAGGAGTATTCCACAAGACTTGGTGATCAGACATGGACTCCTCTCCACCAACGTATTCGGCTAGGACTCTTGTTATCTTAGGCCTCTGGTGCATTATATAAGCCAAGGCCAGGCTAGTCCATAGATTATTATGACAATCATACAAGCTAGACTTCTAGGGTTTAGCCATTACGATCTTGTGGTAGATCAACTCTTTTAATACTCATATTCATCAAGATCAATTAATCAGGAAGTAGGGTATTACCTCCATAGAGAGGGCCCGGACCTGGGTAAACATTGTGTCCCCTGTCTCCTGTTACCATCGACCTTAGACGCACAGTTCGGGACTCCCTACCCGAGATTCGTCGGTTTTGACACCGACATTGGTGCTTTCATTGAGAGTTCCGCTGTGTGATCGGCAAAAGGATCAATGGCTCGCCTGTAGATCAACTGCGACATCGGCGTCTTCGTCGCCGCCTCGACTGGTCACCTTGGCTTGACCGAGGACTGTGCCCTACCTCCAATCATCATGTTCGGACGAGGGCCTTCATCAATATCAACTCCGATCTCTATCAAGATCATGGAGGAATCATCCATGGAGCTCGGGGGCTCAACATCAACATTGCCCTCGGGCAACCGTGCTGTTTTTCTGGACATCAAACTTGTATTCACCGCCACTGCATCCTCGAGTGTCGTTTTAACGATTGCTTCAGTGGAATTGTGCGGAATTGAGTCTAAAACAACCCTGGAAAATTTTGTCGAGTTCCGATGGAGGAATCTCTGGCAATCTTCGATACCGGAGCCCTGTCAAATCTGGATGGGAATCTGGACAAGTTTAGGCCGTGGTCTCCAGACCCCAGCTCGTAGGTCCTTTGAAACATCCAACTGTTCATTTCTTGCGGAATTCCCATATCTATCACCCCTCAAATTTTCAGCTCGATCCGACCGTGGAAACTCCGGGAACCTTCCGATTAGTGCATCACTTTTCAGATCTATTTTCTGCGCGATAACGAATCCGACCCGAGTTCATCTTTTTTATGAACGGGATTTCAGACATCCTTTTTGAAGGAAGTTTTGTATGGTGTATTGTGTTTTGTTCCCAAATATATCCCCCTAATTTTAAAGTCTTTTTCAATATGATCTTCACTATCGCGTCGGTGTCAAACCAACCCGACAATGTTGCTCTACGGCTGCCAACCTGCGCTAGACACGTCGTCGCTTTGTTGAGCCGAGCTCAACTTTTTCGGATCATCATCTCGGCAAGCCGAACAAGAGTTCGATATCGCGAAGGATAAATCATCACCAACATCGCCGCCCCATGGATTACACAGAGTGGGCACACCAACATCGCCGCACGGTCACTTCATTAAGCCAGCATTGACCACGTCACAAGTTACGACCTGCATCGGCATGGCCGCACCGTTGCTTCATCGAGCCGATGTCCATCACGCAGAACTACTTCAACACCTCGCTGACATGGCAGATGCAACATCTCCTTACCAACCTGCTCCGTCTCCTTGTCTGGACCGGGGGCTTCGTCATCTCGTCACGTTAGCTGGACCGGGGGCTTTACCTCGACGAGCCAACCTTTACCAGCATAGCCATGACCCTCGCTTCACTTCCCATCAGGCAATGGGTATGCGGATCGAGTCCCAATTTTGAGAGTCACTTTTCTTCGGACTGCTACAACAAATAAACCAGGTGCTATTAATCCCGGCATTTTTTTGCTTGTTTGGGTTTATTTTTCCCAATGAATTATTACTCTGGTTTGTTCTATCATCTGTACACAGGTCTATCAAATGATGGCCGCATTAACGAAGGTCGCATGGTGGTTCGGTCAGTTTCCGTATATAGTTCGGCGAACGCCGCATCCAGAACTCGGACCGACCTGTGAATTCAGGCTTTGCCACACTTTTAACGCATCACGCCGACGCCCTGCATGGACATTGACTTCGGCGCCAGGCCACATATACAACAACAACAACAACACAAAGCCTTTTATCCCAAACAAGTTGGGGTAGGCTAGAGGTGAAACCCATAAGATCTCGCAACCAACTCATGGCATGGCACATGGATAGCAAGCTTCCACGCACCCCTGTCCATATCTAGCTCTTTGGTGATACCCCAATCCTTCAGGTCTCTCTTAATGTACTCCTCCCATGTCAAATTCGGTCTGCCCCGCCCTCTCTTGACATTCTCCGCACGCTTTAGCCGTCCGCTATGCACTGGAGCTTCTAGAGGCCTGCGCTGAATATGCCCAAACCATCTCAGACGATGTTGGACAAGCTTCTCTTCAATCAGTGCTACCCCAACTCTATCTCATATATCATCATTCCGGACTCGATCCTTCCTCGTGTGGCCACACATCCATCTCAACATACGCATCTCCGCCACACCTAACTGTTGAACATGTCGCCTTTTAGTCGGCCAATACTTAGCGCCATACAACATTGCGGGTCAAACCGCCGTCTTGTAGAACTTGCCTTTTAGCTTTTGTGGCACTCTCTTGTCACAGAGAATGCCAGAAGCTTGGCGCCACTTCATCCATCCGGCTTTGATTCGATGGTTCACATCTTTATCAATACCCCCATCCTCTTGCAGCATTGACCCCAAATACCGAAAGGTGTCCTTCTGGGGTACCACATGGCTATCAAGGCTAACCTCCTCTTCCTCACACCTAGTAGTACTGAAACCGCACATCATGTACTCGGTTTTAGTTCTACTAAGCCTAAACCCTTTTGATTCCAAGGTTTGTCTCCATAACTCTAACTTCCTATTTACCCCCGTCCGACTATCGTCAACTAGCACCACATCATCCGCAAAGAGCATACACCATGGGATATCTCCTTGTATATCCCTTGTGACCTCATCCATCACCAATGCAAAAAGATAAGGGCTCAAAGCTGACCCCTGATGCAGTCCTATCTTAATCGGGAAGTCATCAGTGTCGACATCACTTGTTCAAATACTTGTCACAACATTATCATACATGTCCTTGATGAGGGTAATGTACTTTGCTGGGACTTTGTGTTTCTCCAAGGCCCACCACATGACATTCTGTGGTATGTTATCATAGGCCTTCTCCAAGTCAATGAACACCATATGCAAGTCCTTCTTTTGCTCCCTATATCTCTCCATAAGTTGTCGTACCAAGAAAATGGCTTCCATGGTCGACCTCCCAGGCATGAAACCAAACTGATTTTTGGTCACGATTGTCATTCTTCTTAAGAGGTGCTCAATGACTCTCTCCCATAGCTTCATTGTATGGCTCATCAGCTTAATTCCACGGTAATTAGTACAACTCTGAACACCCCCCTTGTTCTTGAAGATTGGTACTAATATACTCTGTCTCCATTCTTCTGGCATCTTGTTTGCCCGAAAAATGAGGTTGAAAAGCTTGGTTAGTGTAGGATCGAAAGTATGTCTAGAGGGGGGGGTGATTAGACTACTTGACCAAATAAAAACTTAACCTTTTCCCAATTTTAGTTCTTGGCAGATTTTAGCTATTTTAGGACAAGTCAAGCAATCATCACATAATTCTAGCAAGCATGCAAAGAGTATATTGGCAGCGGAAAGTAAAGCATGCAGCTTGCAAGAATATAAAGGGAAGGGTTTGGAGAATTCAAACGCTATTGGAGACACGGATGTTTTTCCCGTGGTTCGGATAGGTGGTGCTATCCTACATCCACGTTGATGGAGACTTCAACCCACGAAGGGTAACGGTTGCGCGAGTCCACACAGGGCTCCACCCAAGGGCACGGTTGCGTGAGTCCACGAAGGGCTCCACCCACGAAGGGTCCACGAAGAAGCAACCACCCACAAAGGGTCCACGAAGAAGCAACCTTGTCTATCCCACCATGGCCATCGCCCACGAAGGACTTGCCTCACTAGCGGTAGATCTTCACGAAGTAGGCGATCTCCTTGCCCTTACAAACTCCTTGGTTCTACTCCACAATCTTGTCGAAGGCTCCCAAGTGACACCTAGCCAATCTAGGAGACACCACTCTCCAAGAAGTAACAAATGGTGTGTAGGTAATGAACTCCTTGCTCTTGTGCTTCAAAATGATAGTCTCCCCAACACTCAACTCTCTCTCATAGGATTTGGATTTGGTGGAAGAAGATTTGAGTGGAAAGCAACTTGGGAAGGCTAGGGATCAAGATTCATATGGTAGGAATGGAATGTCTTGGTCTCAACACATGAGTAGGTGGTTTTCTCTCAGAACATATGAGTAGGAATGATGTGTGTGTTCTGATGGCTCTCTCACTTAATGAGAAGGAGGTGGAGGGGTATATATAGCCTCCACACAAAATCCAACCGTTACACACAATTTACCAATCTCGGTGGGACCGAATCAGAAAACTCGGTCTGACCGAAGTAGTAAACTTAGTGACCGTTAGGAATTTCGGTGGGACTGACATGCAACTCGGTAGGACCGATTCGGTTAGGGTTTGGGCATAACGTAATCTCGGTGAGACCGATTACACAAACTCGGTGAGACTGAGTTTGGTAATTAGCTAACCAGAGAGTTGGTCAGGCAAACTCGGTGGGACCGATTTGCTCTTTCGGTGGAACCGAGTGGAACTCGGTGAGACCGAAAAGTTACAAAGGGGAAACACTGATTTTACATTGCAATCTCGGTGGGACCGATTCGCTCTTTCGGTGGGACCGAAAAGTTACGAAAGGGAAATAGAGAGTTTGCAACCCCATCTCGGTGGGACCGAGATCCTTATCGGTAGGACCGAATTGCTAGGGTTTGGCAGTGGCTAATGACAATTGAAACTCGGTGGCGCCGGATAGGAAAAATCGGTAGGACCGAGTTTGGCTTAGAGTTTAGGTCATATGTGGATATGGGAAAGTAGTTGAGGGTTTTGGAGCATATCATTAAGCACATGAAGCAAGAGGCTCATTAAGCAACACCTCATTCCTCCTTGATAGTATTGGCTTTTCCTATGGACTCAATGTGATCTTGGATCACTAAAATATAAAATGAAGAGTCTTGAGCTTTTGAGCTTGAGCCAATCCTTTGTCCTTAACATTTTGAGGGTTCCACTTTCACATCCATGCCATGCCAATCATTGAGCTTTCCTGAAATAATCATCTTGGAATAGCATTAGCTCAATGAGCTATATGTTGTTATGAATTACCAAAACCACCTAGGGATAGTTGCACTTTCAATCTCCCCCTTTTTGGTAATTGATGACAACATATAGATCAAAGCTTCGAGAAATGATAATGAGCATGAAGTATATCGTCGCTTTGAGAAGTATGTGACAAGTAAGAGCTCCCCCTAAATTTGTGCATATTTAAAATTTGCTTTGGACTGCAAATGCACAAAGAGTTAGAGTCATGGGTTACTCTTCCATGTCACATACATCTTGGTGGAGCGCTCAAAATGATAAGAATGAAATACATGCACTCATCACCAAGAATAGTGAATGATCACAAACGATAGATAGCATGATAATATTTAAGCAAGCATTAAGCAAACATTAAGTGTAGCTTATGATCAAACACATGATCATCGATTTCTCACAAATAATGACATAGAATCAAGCACTCAAAAGCAGAAAAGGTTCGAAAAGCCACCAAATAAAGCAAGAGAGAAAAGCAACACTCTCTCTCTCGAAGCCTATGATCTATACATCTTCTCCCCCTTTGGCAACAAGTTACCAAAAAGTTCCTAGAAAATGCATAGTGCTAAGTCGTCGCTCAGGCTTGATCTTCAGGTGGTGGTGGAGTCCGAATCACTCCAAGGACGAAGGCTTCTGTAGATGTTGAAGTAGTCGCTGGAGTTGGAGCTGAGGTAGACGCTGGAGCTGAGGCTGTGGCTGGTGCAGACGTTGTAGCTCTAGTGTCAGCAACTGGCAGTGCAGACGACCTCGGACCTCGTGGCACCCTCGCAAACGCATGAGTCGTGGTCCTGCCTCTCCTCTCATTCATGTCCTCCTGGAGCTGCTCCACTGCAGACTGAACTTCTGTTACCTTGATGTCCAAGTCATAGAACCTCTGTTCCATGATCCTCTCTAAACTCGCCTGGTTCTGAGTCAGGGTGGTAGACTCTACTCAATCCGCAGGGTGGACGCAATCAAGTAACCAAGCTGCTCTTGTTTGGTCTTCAAGAAGTATTCAGATGCCTCTGCTTGAGTAGGCATCCTGGCAGCTTTCTCCTTCCTCGCCTTCTCCTTCTTTGCATAAGCTTGTGCAAACGATGGCTCATTCTCTGTCATCACAACTTCATTGTTCTCAAAATCTGGACGGATGGGCAGGTGTTCCTTATCCAACAGATATACGCCCGTGCCCATCTTGGAGTTGATGAGCTCCTGAATCTGAGGGGCATATCCACAGCTCCTCTTTTGATCTGCCGCAGTCCTTTTGATCGTTTCAACTATGAGGCTCATCACCTTGAACTTCTGAGGCACGTCAAAGACATGAAGCAGGTTGATCGCGTGGCCTCTGATCATCTTGTGATCTCCAGACTTGGGCAGTAAGGTGTGCCTTAGTATCCAATTGATCGTAGGCAATCCTGAGAGCAGATAGTGCACTGAGCCAAACTTGAACGTGTCGAGCGCTTCATTCGGGATCTCCTTGTACATGTTGGACATGGAGTTGTGACCCATCTTTTTCTTGGCATAGATATCCAAGTCCTCATCTTGCTCTTCTGGGGCATTGATGATCTGTGCCCACTCAGCCACTGTAGATTGGTACCTTGTACCCTCAGACATCCAAGTAATCCTGCCATCCGGATAAAAGTGAGTTGTGGAGTAGAACTGCATGATGAGTTCCTCGTTCCACTTTGTGAGCTTCTGCCTAACAAAGTCCTCTACTCCACACGCTCTGAAGCTGTCCTGAACTCCTGGGTAGTGCTCTTCATTCTCCTTGATATAGGTCCAGTCGACCCATCTCATGTCACAAACGATTGGCTTCTTGTCAAGCAAAACAGTCTCATAGAAATCTTGCTGCTCCTTAGTATGAAATCTGTAATCCACAGCAGTCCTTCTCCTGGAAGCATATGGATCTGCTTCTCTCCATTTCCTCAGACCTAAATCTCTCCTGAGCTTCATATCCTCAGCCACAGGATGAGCATCGTTGTGGTCTGGGATCTTGGGCTTGAGCTTCCTAAGGACACTCTCTTCCTCTTCTTCGATAGCTTCAGGCACTGGGGCCTTGTTCTTTTCTGCAGCTGAGATGCTTCGTGTGTTTCTCTTTGGTGCACTCTTAGGCTTAGATGCAGCCTTAGGTGCTTCCTTGGGCTTGGATGCAGCTGTTCCTGACCTTATAGCATCTCCCATGAGTTTGGCTGCCTTGGGCGCTGGTGCAGCTGCCTCTTCTTCCTCATCCTCTTCTACCATGATAGAGGCCTTCCCAAGCACCCTAGCCACAGTCTTTTTCACTCTCTCTTTCCTCTTCTTGCACTCAGCTGCAACGGGCTCAATGGGAGCAGGCTTCTCAGTTGAGGCTCTAGCCTTTGACATGGGCTGCCTTCCTGCTGGCCTCTTGATTTTCAGGCCTGGCTTTGAGCCTTGAGCTGGCTCAACCCTCTTGGAAGTGGCCTCTTCCTCTGCCACGTAGTCTTCATCCTCAGAATCAGACATTCTCTTCTTCCTTTGACGTGTGGCAACCTTAGGCAGATTGCTGGGGGTGCCCCTGCTGCCATCATCAGAAGAACTTGAGGGGCTAGTGCCCTCACTCATCACAACTTGCTGCTAAGACACATTCTGGCTGTCACTTTGATCAAACATGTTGCAAACTGACTGCTGACCCTGTGAATAGATCATGGATAAGATAGAGTGGATGAGCATCACAAAAAGCAGAGATTTTTGCAAAAGATTAATTCAAAAACTTAGTTTTAGTTTTCCACAGAAAGCATCTCGGATCTACCGATTTTTAAACTCGGTGACACCGAAGCAGTTTTGGCACCAGAACTGGTGAACTCGGTCAGACCGAGTCACAGTTCGGTGGCACCGAGACTGCTAGGGTTTCACAGAATTCCAAAATCGGTCGCACCGATAAGTTATTCTCGGTCAGACCGAGTTTCACTTGTGCAATGGCAAAAGCCAGATCGGTGGGACCGAGTTTTTCAACTCGGTGGGTCCGAGATGGTTTCGGCGGAAGCCTAACCCTAAAATTTTCGAATTAAGCCTAATCTACGAGTTCATTGACTGGATAGGAGTGTTTCAATCGTGGCAAGGAACATGATGATCACAATGTGCTAGGAATCGGAGTGGAGAATAGCACAAAGATCGAGTCCATACCCTAGTTCGGCGGAGACTCGCTACGGCGGCAACGGCGGGGCAGAAATCCGTTGACGGCGGCGGAGACCAGCGACAGGAGGCTGCTGGCGGCGAGAAGACGATCCGGAGACCTCGAGGGCAGAGCAGGCTATCGCGCGGGCGAGGAGGTTTTGGAGAAATTTCCAAAATTCTGCCCGTCACTATATATAGCCCGACCCTGTCGGTGTGACTGAGTGGAACAACTCGGTGGCACCGAGATGCAAAACTGTGTGCAGTTATTGCAACTCGGTGTGACCGAAAAGTTCAAATCGGTTGCACCGAGATCGAAAACCTAGATAACCTTAATGAACTCGGTAGGACCGAATGGAGTATCGGTCAGACCGAGATTCATAAAGAGGTTTTGGAAGTTTAAGTCTATGACGAATCGGGGACTCCGAGCGCTCCTCACACAGAGTGGTTCGAATCTGACTTGATCAAATTTTGTGATGCAGCATGAATAGAGTTTGAGACGAGAAAAGCATAGATAGCTAGAGGAGGTTCTTAGGCATTCTTGTCCATCCACTTGGCAAAAGAAGATAAAGACAAACAATCAAGACAACAAGTGGATGTCCTTGAATGAGTGAAATATGCAACCAACATGCTCACACAATAAGATAGCAAATGAAATATGTGGCAAAGCATGCACAACCAATTCTAGCATCTATCAAGCAATTTGCGATGACTAGGTCATCTATATATGAGTATATTGACTTAGGAGTCAAGTGATAACACTTGATCGTAGGTCATACTCATCGTTTAAGCTCAAGTGGGGATACCACTTTTACATAAAGCATTGTTTTGTTCACATCTTTAGAGTTGCTTTAGCTCAAGTCTTAGAGTAAAGCTCCCCCTAGATGTGATATCCCCCCTGAGAGGGATGAACTAACCTTGGGTTTTGTCGATGATGACTTCATGTAGATATTGAAGATGTGGATGCTCAATGTTGATGTAGATCTCTTGGAGCTATCCATTTGAGTGAGTTGCACTTTCAATACCTACATGGGTTAGTCCCACAAGGAACAAACAAGGATATCCATAGACATAGAGTGATGCACACAAAAGATGATGTCCATGAAAGCTTTTTAGGTTACCTTGTCCCTTGTCTTACCAACAAGAGGGTTTGTGACTCGTTGAACTAGTGCAAGATGTGGAAGTTGATTGCACTTGTTCTTGCCAAAATGATAAGAGTGAAGTATGTTGGCGGAGTCACCCTCGAGAACTCTCTAGTTCTTCTTCTTTTGGATCCACATCATCTTGATGGGAATCCTTGGAGTTGTAGTCGTACTTGATGAAGTGGAATTTGAAGTAGTCTTGGGAATCCACTTGACTAAGGTCTTTGGAGCTTCTTCAAATGCATCAATTTCCTCTTGAAGCTTGTCCTTGCCTTTTTGCTTGTAGTCTTGTGGTGGAAGATCATCTTGAGCTTGTGTCCCCTTGAAAGAAGTATACTTCTCTTGTTGAGGGACAAACTTCGTCTTGGGGTATTGATCTTCTTCCCATTCAACTCCATTGGCATTGAACTTTCATTCAAAACCAACACCTTGATTCTTCCGGTGCATTCCTTGCTTGCGCACAATTTCCTCGAATTGCTTACTCCCGGCAAGGCTCTTGTACACTCCTTTCTCTATAATTCCCTTCAATAAGCTATTTTCTTGCTCAAGTGTAACTTGGCTAAGAGAATCATTAGTGGAATCAAGAGAACTACTAGAAGCAACAATATTGGATTTAGCATGATCATTGTTACTACTAGAGGAAGAATCTTTCTTGTTGCTAGACTTGACTTGAGGCATGTAAGTGGATAAGAGTAAACACTTGGCAATGTAAGAAGAACTTTTCTTGCGGAGATCATCATTGATTGCCTTTAAGAACTCATGCTCTTGCTCAAGATTGAGCTTTTCAAAGCGTAGTTTCTCATGAGCTCTTAAAAGTTCTCGGTGATCTTCGAAGATAGTGTCATGAGCTAACTTAAGAGTTTTTAGTTCTTTAGTTAGAGCCTCAATCTTCTCCTTATCATTGTCATTCGTTTTATCTTGATTAGCATGATTAATTGGTCTTTCATCATAGTATTCATCACTAGAGTTGTCACCAAGCAAGTCATCACCTAACAAGTCATCTTCATCACTATTGAAATCAACATACTCGGGGTGTGTTACCTTAGGACCTTTGGCCATGAAGCATCTTCCAATTCCTTCATTTGGTGAGTCAAATATGTCATAGGAGTTGGTTGACACAAGTGCTAGACCGGCAACACCTTCATCTTGAGTATCTTCGGAGTCGGAGTGATAACTTCCCTCGGAATGGCTGTCGGAGTCGGAGCCGGATACCCATTCACCAACATGAGCTTGATGTCTTCGTCTTGTATAGCTCCTTGATGATTTTTCCTTCCTTTCCGAATCCTTGCTTCTCCGTGAGTATCTTCGTTCATAACGATCATCTCTACTCCTTCTCTCTCTTGGTGGTGATCCTTTGCTTCTTCTTTTTGGAGAATCTTCTCTTCTCTTGTAGGGAGCCGTACACTCATTGGAATAGTGTCCGGGTCTTCCACAATTGTAACAGTTTCGCTCTCTACTAGAAGATCTTTTGTCATTGTAGGACCTTGACTTGGAGCTTCTATCTTTGCTTCTACTCTTGTAGAACTTGTTGAAGTTCTTCACCATTAAGCTCAATTATTCATTGAAGTCTTGTTTCTCACTTGATGATGTGGGGGCTTCACATGAGGCTTTATAGGCACCACTTGATTTGTTGTGAAGTTCCTCTTTATCATTAAGTGACATCTCATGAGCAACAATTCTTCCAATCACTTCCGTTGGCTTGAGATCTTTGTAATTGGGCATCATTTGGATCAATGTGCACACAGTATCATATTTTCCATCCAAGGCTCTTAGGATCTTCTTGATGATGAATTTATCGGTAATTTCTTCACTTCCTAAGACGGCAATCTCATTTGTGATGAGAGCAAGCCTAGAGTACATTTCCGCGACACCTTCACCATCCTTCATCTTGAACTTGTCAAGTTGGCTTTGAAGCACATCCAACTTGGATTCCTTGACGGAGTCGGTACCTTCGTGCATATCAATCAAAGTGTCCCAAATTTCCTTTGCATTCTCAAGGCGGCTGATTTTGTTGAATTCTTCGGGGCACAATCCGTTGAAGAGAATATCACAAGCTTGAGCATTGTATTGCAACATCTTCAACTCATCCGTGGTAGCTTCACGGTTTGGTTCTTTCCCGTCAAAGAAGTCACCTTGCAAACCAACACACACAATAGCCCAAACGGCGGGGTTATGTCCAAGAATATGCATTTTCATTTTATGCTTCCAACTAGCAAAATTAGTACCATCAAAGTAAGGACCTCTACGGTGATAATTTCCCTCGCTAGACGCCATACTCTCCTAGGTTGTGAAACCAAGGCTATGACCATCAAAAGCTATGGAGATCAAGCAAATGGAGACCAAAGCTCTGATACCACTTGTAGGATTGAAAGTATGTCTAGAGGGGGGGGTGATTAGACTACTTGACCAAATAAAAACTTAACCTTTTCCCAATTTTAGTTCTTGGCAGATTTTAGCTATTTTAGGACAAGTCAAGCAATCATCACATAATTCTAGCAAGCATGCAAAGAGTATATTGGCAGCGGAAAGTAAAGCATGCAGCTTGCAAGAATATAAAGGGAAGGGTTTGGAGAATTCAAACGCTATTGGAGGCACGGATGTTTTTCCCGTGGTTCGGATAGGTGGTGCTATCCTACATCCACGTTGATGGAGACTTCAACCCACGAAGGGTAACGGTTGCGCGAGTCCACACAGGGCTCCACCCAAGGGCACGGTTGCGCGAGTCCACGAAGGGCTCCGCCCACGAAGGGTCCACGAAGAAGCAACCACCCACAAAGGGTCCACGAAGAAGCAACCTTGTCTATCCCACCATGGCCATCGCCCACGAAGGACTTGCCTCACTAGCGGTAGATCTTCACGAAGTAGGCGATCTCCTTGCCCTTACAAACTCCTTGGTTCTACTCCACAATCTTGTCGAAGGCTCCCAAGTGACACCTAGCCAATCTAGGAGACACCACTCTCCAAGAAGTAACAAATGGTGTGTTGGTAATGAACTCCTTGCTCTTGTGCTTCAAAATGATAGTCTCCCCAACACTCAACTCTCTCTCATAGGATTTGGATTTGGTGGAAAGAAGATTTGAGTGGAAAGCAACTTGGGAAGGCTAGAGATCAAGATTCATATGGTAGGAATGGAATGTATTGGTCTCAACACATGAGTAGGTGGTTTTCTCTCAGAACATATGAGTAGGAATGATGTGTGTGTTCTGATGGCTCTCTCACTTAATGAGAAGGAGGTGGAGGGGTATATATAACCTCCACACAAAATCCAACCGTTACACACAATTTACCAATCTCGGTGGGACCGAATCAGAAAAATCGGTCTGACCGAATTAGTAAACCTAGTGACCGTTAGGAATTTCGGTGGGACTGACATGCAACTCGGTAGGACCGATTCGGTTAGGGTTTGGGCATAATGTAATCTCGGTGAGACCGATTACACAAACTCGGTGAGACTGAGTTTGGTAATTAGCTAACCAGAGAGTTGGTCAGGCAAACTCGGTGGGACCGATTTGCTCTTTCGGTGGGACCGAGTGGAACTCGGTGAGACCGAAAAGTTACAAAGGGGAAACACTGAGTTTACATTGCAATCTCGGTGGGACCGATTCGCTCTTTCGGTGGGATCGAAAAGTTACGAAAGGGAAACAGAGAGTTTGCAACCCCATCTCGGTGGGACCGAGATCCTTATCGGTAGGACCAAATTGCTAGGGTTTGGCAGTGGCTAATGACAATTGAAACTCGGTGGCGCCGGATAGGAAAAATCGGTAGGACCGAGTTTGGCTTAGAGTTTAGGTCATATGTGGATATGGGAAAGTAGTTGAGGGTTTTGGAGCATATCATTAAGCACATGAAGCAAGAGGCTCATTAAGCAACAGCTTATCCCTCCTTGATAGTATTGGCTTTTCCTATGGACTCAATGTGATCTTGGATCACTAAAATATAAAATGAAGAGTCTTGAGCTTTTGAGCTTGAGCCAATCCTTTATCCTTAACATTTTGAGGGTTCCACTTTCACATCCATGCCATGCCAATCATTGAGCTTTCCTGAAATAATCATCTTGGAATAGCATTAGCTCAATGAGCTATATGTTGTTATGAATTACCAAAACCACCTAGGGATAGTTGCACTTTCAGTTAGCCATACTATCGCTATGTCTCCGAGACCTTTCCACACCTCAATGAGGATACAATCAGGGCCCATCGCCTTGCCTTTCATCCTTTTAAAAGCCTCCTTGACCTCAGACTCCTAGATTCGCCGCACAAAGCGCATGCTGGTCTCATCAAAGGAGTCGTCCAGTTCAATGGTAGAACTCTCATTCTCCCCATTGTACAGCTTGTCGAAGTACTCTCGCCATCTATGCTTAATCTCCTCGTCCTTCACCAAGAGTTGTCCTGCTCCGTCCTTGATGCATTTGACTTGGCCAATATCCCTCGTCTTCCTCTCTCGGATCTTGGCCATCTTATATATGTCCCTCTCGCCTTCCTTCATGCCTAACCGTTGGTAGAGGTCCTCATATGCCCGACCCCTTGCTTCACCAACAGCTCGCTTTGCAGCCTGATACGACCATTTTGCATCATGCTTTTATATCGATATTTATTGCATAATGGGCTGTTATTTCACATTATGTCACAGTACTTATGGCTATTCTCTCTTATTTTACAAGGTTTACATAAGGAGGGAGAATGCCGGCAGCTGGAATTCTAGGCTGGAAAAGGAGCAAATATTAGAGACCTATTCTACACAACTCCAAAAGTCCTGAAACTCCACGGAATACCTTATAATAAATAATGAAAAATCCTCGCCAATGATGAAGACCAGGGGGCCCACACCCTATCCACGAGGGTGGGGGGCACGCCCCCCTAGGGCGCCCCCCTACCTCGTGGGCCCCCTGGTGGCTCTCCGATGACCATCTTCTGCTATATGAAGTCTTTCGTCGAGAAAAAAACCAGAAGCAACCTTTCGGGACGAAACTTCGCCGCCACGAGGCGAAACCTTGGCGGATCCAATCTAGAGCTCCGGCAGAGCTGCTCTGCCGGGGAAACTTCCCTCCCGGAGGGGGAAATCATCGCCATCGTCATCACCAACGCTCCTCTCATCGGGAGAGGGCAATCTCCATCAACATCTTCATCAGCACCATCTCATCTCAAAACCCTAGTTCATCTCTTATATCCAATTCTTGTCTCCAAGTCCGGGATTGGTGCTAGTAGGTTGCTAGTAGTGTTAATTACTCCTTGTAGTTGATGCTAGTTGGTTTAATTGGTGGAAGATCATATGTTCAGATCCTATATACATATTAATACCCCTCTGATTATGAACATGTTTATGCTTTGTGAGTAGTTACGTGCGTTCCTGAGGACAAGGGAGAATTCTTGCTATTAGTAGTCATGTAAATTTGGTATTCGTTTGGTATTTTGATGAGATGTATGTTGTCTAGCCTCTAGTGGTGTTATGTGAACGTCGACTACATAACACTTCACCATTATTTGGGCCTAGAGGAAGACATTGGGAAGTAATAAGTAGATGATGGGTTGCTAGAGTGACAGAGTCTTAAACCCTAGTTTATGCGTTGCTTCGTAAGGGGCTCATTTGGATCCATATGTTTCATGCTATGGTTAGGTTTACCTTAATACTTTTGTTGTAGTTGCGGATGCTTGCAATAGAGGTTAATCATAAGTGGGATGTTTTTTCAAGTAAGAACAGAACCCAAGCACCGGTCCACCCCACATATCAAATTATCAAAGTACCGAACGCGAATCATATGAACGTGATGAAAACTAGCTTGACGATATTCCCATGTGTCCTCGGGAGCGCTTTTCCTTATATAAGAGTTTGTCCAGGCTTGTCCTTTGCTACAAAAAGGATTGGGCCACCTTGCTGCACTTTATTTACTTTTGTTACTTGTTGCTTATTACAAATTATCTTATCACAAAACTATCTGTTACCACTTATTTCAGTACTTGCAGAGAATACCTTGCTGAAAACCGCTTATCATTTCCTTCTGCTCCTCGTTGGGTTCGACACTCTTACTTATCGAAAGGACTATGATAGAGCCCCTATACTTGTGGGTCATCAAGACTCTTTTCTGGCGCCGTTGCCGGGGAGTGAAGCGCCTTTGGTAGGTGGAATTTGGTAAGGAAAAATTTATATAGTGTGCTGAAATTTACTGTCACCTGTTACTATGGAAAGTAATTCTCTGAGGGGCTTGTTCGGGGTATCTTCACCCCGACCAGTAGAGCAAAGAGTTGCTCCTCAACCTACTGAACCTATTGAAAATGAAATTCCTTTTGAGTATCCTTTGGGTATGATAGAAAAACTACTAGCTAATCCTTTTACAGGAGATGGAACAAAGCATCCCGATGAACATCTAATATATGTGGATGAAGTTTGTGGATTATTTAAGCTTGCAGGTGTACCCGATGATGTTGCTAAGAAGAAGGTCTTCCCTTTATCTTTGAAGGGAGACGCATTGACATGGTATAGGCTATGTGATGATACGAGAGCATGGAACTATAGAAGATTGAAATTGGAATTTCATCAAAAGTATTACCCTATGCATCTTGTTCATCGTGATCGCAATTATATATATAATTTTTGGCCTCGCAAAGGAGAAAACATCGCTCAAGCTTGGGGGAGGCTTAAATCAATGTTATATTCATGCCCCAATCATGAGCTCCCAAGAGAAACAATTCTTCAAAAAATTTATGCTCGTCTTTCTAAAAATAATCGCACCATGCTCGATACTTCCTGTGCTGGCTCTTTTATGATGAAGACTATTGGAGATAGATGGGATTTATTGGATAGAATTAAACGCAACTCTGAAGATTGGGACCTCGACAATGGTAAGGAGTCAGGTATGACACCTAGTTTTGATTGTGTTAAATCTTTTATGGATACCAATATTTTTTCGTAAATTTAGCACTAAATATAGACTTGATTCTGAGATAGTAGCTTCTTTCTGTGAATCTTTTGCTACTTATGTTGATCTCCCTAAGGAGAAGTGGCTTAAATATCACCCTCCCATAGAAGTAAAAGTAGCTGCACCAATTAAAGTTGAAGAAAAGACTGTCACTTATAATGATCCTATTGTTCCTACTTGTTATGTTGAGAAACCACCTTTCCCTGTTAGGATAAAGGATCATGCTAAAGCTTCCACTATGGTTCGTAAAAGCAATATTAAAACATATACACCTCCTGAGCAAGTTAAATTTGAACCTAATATTGCTATTGTTAAAGATCTCTTGTCTGATAATAGAGATGGGCATGTTATTTACTTCTGTAATGAAACTGCTAGAATTGCTAAACCCTGTGATACAGATAAACCTAGACCTGTGGTAGGCATGCCTGTTATTTCTGTTAAAATAGGAGATTATTGTTATCGTGGCTTATGTGATATGGGTGCTAGTGCTAGTGCAATACCTATTGACTTATACAAAGAAATTATGCATGACATTGCACCCGTTGAGTTAGAAGAAATTGATGTCACTATTAAACTTGCTAATAGAGATACTATTTCACCAATGGGAATTGTTAGAGATGTTGAAGTCTTGTGTGGGAAAACTAAATATCCTGCTGATTTTCTTGTTCTTGGTTCCCCACAAGATAGCTTTTGTCCCATTATATTTGGTAGACCCTTCTTGAACACAGTTAATGCTAAGATAGATTGCGAAAAGGATGTTGTTACTATTGGGTTAGGTGATATGTCTCATGAATTTAATTTCTCTAAATTTCGTAGACAACACCGTGAAGAAGAATTGCCTAGTAAAGGTGAAATTATTGGTCTTGCTTCTATTGCCGTACCTCCTAGTGATCCTTTAGAACAATATTTGCTAGACCATGAGAACGATATGTTTATGAATGAAAGAAGGGAAATAGATGAAGTATTCTTTAAATAGGAACCTATTCTGAAACACAATTTGCCTGTTGAAGTCCTAGGGGATCCCCCTCCACCTAAGGGTGATCCCGTGTTTGAGCTTAAACCGTTTCCTGATAATCTTAAATATGCTTATCTTGATGAAAAGAAGATATATCCTGTTATTATTAGTGCTAACCTTTCAGAGCATGAAGAAGAAAGATTATTGAAAACTCTGAAGAAGCACCGTGCTGATTTTGGATATACTCTTGATGATCTTAAGGGCATTAGTCCAACTCTATGTGAACATAAAATAAATTGTGAAGCAGATGCCAAACCAGTTTGTGATCCTCAATGACGTCTGAATCCTAAAATGAAAGAAGTGGTAAGAAAAGAAATACTAAAGCTTCTGGAGGCAGGTATAATTTATCCCGTTGCTGATAGTCAGTGGGTAAGTCCTGTTCATTGTGTACCTAAGAAGGGAGGTATTACTGTTGTTCCTAATGATTAAGATGAATTCATCCCACAAAGAATTATTACAGGTTATAGGATGGTAATTGATTTCCGCAAATTGAATAAGGCTACTAAGAAAGATCATTACCCCTTACCTTTTATCGATCAAATGCTAGAAATATTATGCAAACATACACATTATTGCTTTCTGGATGGTTATTCTGGTTTCTCTCAAATACCTGTGTCAGCTAAAGATCAATCAAAGACTACTTTTACATGCCCTTTTGGTACTTTTGCTTATAGACGTATGCCTTTTGGTTTATATAATGCACCTGCTACCTTTCAAAGATGCACGATGGCTATATTCTCTGACTTTTGTGAAAAGATTTGTGAGGTTTTCATGGACGACTTTTCCGTCTATGGATCTTCTTTTAATGATTGCTTGAGCAATCTTGATCGAGTTTTGCAGAGATGTGAAGAAACTAATCTTGTCTTGAATTGGGAAAAGTGCCACTTTATGGTTAATGAAGGTATTGTCTTGGGGCATAAAGTTTCTAAAAGAGGTAGTGAAGTTGATAAATCCAAGGTTGATGCTATTGAAAAGATGCCATGTCCCAAGGACATCAAAGGTATAAGAAGTTTCCTTGGTCACACCGGATTTTATAGGAGGTTCATTAAGGAGTTCTCAAAAATTTCTCGGCCTCTGACTAATTTATTACAAAAAGATATACCATTTGTCTTTGATGATGATTGTGTAGACGCATTTGAAATACTTAAGAAAGCATTAGTCTCTGCTCTTGTTGTTCAGCCACCTGATTGGAATTTACCCTTTGAAATTATGTGTGATGCTAGCGATTATGCTGTAGGTGCTGTTCTAGGGCAAAGAGTTGATAAGAAATTAAATGTTATCCATTATGCTAGTAAGACTCTAGACAATGCTCAAAGAAATTATGCTACTACTGAAAAAGAACTTTTAGCAGTTGTATTTGCTTGTGATAAGTTCAGACCTTATATTGTTGATTCTAAAGTAACTATCCACACTAACCATGCTGCTATTAAATATCTTATGGAGAAGAAAGATGCTAAACCTAGACTTATTAGATGGTTTCTCTTGCTACAAGAAATTGATTTGCATATTATTGATAGAAAGGGAGCTGAGAACCCCGTTGCAGACAACTTGTCTAGGCTAGAGAATGTTCTTGATGACCCACTACCTATTGATGATAGCTTTCCTTGATGAACAATTAAATGTCATAAGTACTTCTCGTAGTACTCCTTGGTATGTTGATTATGCTAATTACATTGTTGCTAAATTCATACCACCTAGCTTCACATACCAACAAAAGAAAAAGTTCTTCTATGATTTGAGACATTACTTTTGGGATGACCCACATCTTTATAAAGAAGGAGTAGATGATGTTATTAGACGTTGTGTACCTGAGCATGAACAAGAACAGATCCTACGCAAGTGCCACTCCGAAACTTATGGAGGACACCACGCGGGAGATAGAACTGCACATAAGGTATTGCAATCCAGTTTTTATTGGCCTACTCTCTTCAAGAATGCCCGTAAGTTTGTCCTATCTTGTGATGAATGTCAAAGAATTGGTAATATTAGTAGACGTTAAGAAATGCCTATGAATTATTCACTTGTTATTGAACCATTTGATGTTTGGGGCTTTGATTATATGGGACCTTTTCCTGCCTCTAATGGATATACACATATTTTAGTTGCTGTTGATTACGTTACTAAGTGGGTAGAAGCTATTCCAACTAGTAGTGCTGATCATAACACTTCTATTAAAATGCTTAAAGAAGTTATTTTTCCGAGGTTTGGAGTCCCTAGATATTTAATGACTGATGGTGGTTCACATTTTATTCATGGTGCTTTCCGTAAAATGCTTGCTAAATATGACATCAATCATAGAATTGCATCTCCGTATCACCCACCGTCTAGTAGTCAAGTAGAATTGAGTAATAGAGAACTCAAATTAATTTTGCAAAAGACGGTTAATAGGTCTAGAAAGAATTGGTCCAAGAAACTTGATGATGCATTATGGGCCGATTGAACCGCATATAAAAATCCTATGGGTATGTCTCCGTATAAAATGGTATATGGAAAAGCATGTCACTTACCGCTCGAACTAGAACATAAGGCATATTGGGCTATTAAAGAGCTCAACTATGATTTCAAACTTGCCGGTGAGAAGAGGCTATTTGATATTAGCTCACTTGATGAATGGAGAACCCAAGCTTATGAAAATGCCAAGTTGTTTAAAGAAAAAGTTAAAATATGGCATGACAAAAGGATACAAAGCGTGAGTTTAATGTAGGTGATTATGTATTGCTATACAACTCTCGTTCAAGATTTTTTGCATGGAAACTTCTCTCTAAATGGGAAGGCCCATATGTTATCGAGGAGGTCTATCGTTCCGGTGCCATAAAAATCAAAAAATTCGAAGGCACAAATCCGAAGGTGGTAAACGGTCAAAGAATCAAACATTATATCTCAGGTAATCCCATAAATATTGTAACCAATATTATTGAAATCGTAACCCCGGAGGAATACATAAGGGACACTTTCCAGAATGTTTCAGACTCCGAAAAGGAATAGGTATGTGGTACGGTAAGTAAACCGATTCGAAAACAGTTTTTAAGGCAATATTTCTCCACTTTGGAATATTTAGAAAAATAGAAAATAAGTAGCAGTCCGGGAAGGACACGAGGGCCCCACGAGGGTGGAGGGTGTGCCCTACCCCCCTGGGCGCGCCCCCTGCCTCGTGAGCACCTCGTGTGCCTTCCGGACTCCGTTTTCTTGCATGATACGTATTTTGGTCGGTAAAAATTCACTATATATTCTTCTGAAGGTTTTAACTCCTGTATCACGCACATATTCTCTGTTTTTGTTTTGAGCTGTTGCTGCTGCAGATTAGAGCAAGATGTCTTCTCAAGAGTCAGTCGGGGAGAGCCGGGTATCTAATCCGGCACCGGAACCAAGGGCAAACAGCGACCCTGACCACTTTGGGCGAACAACGGAGGAGGAGATGGAGGCTGACTTAATGAGGGTAGATGCTATGGAGGATCAAGAAGTCACCTCTCTCTTCCGAGCTGGGTTCACGATGGGGGAACTACAGAGCTCAGCTATTCCAAACTCGGTTATCCCTTCCAATGTTAGATTTCTTTCTTATGAAAATATGAAGAGGAGTGTCACTTGTTCTCCCGCAGCTATGAAACACCCTTGGGTGCAAGGAGCTTTAGCCGTTACAGGAAAGCTTCATAAGGAAACAATGGACCTCAAGCAGCAAGTCAACAAGCTGGAAGAGGAGAATCGTATCCTGAGAGGAATCATCGCCAAGAATATTACACCAACAACAAAGAAGGAGATATAATCACATGGGTATGGGCACTCCCCTTGGTGTCTGCCAAGCTTGGGGGAGGTGCCCCGGTATCGTATCACAATCACAACTCCTATCTTTACCGTTTTCCTTAGTTTGATCCTATTAGTAGTATTTTGATCTAGTAGAATAAAGTTTATGGCATGATCTAGTTTTAAGTTTTGCTTTATGATCTCTCTATGTAATCGAGTCCGTGAGCTATATAATAAAGATTAGTGTTGAGTCAAGGGCTTGATTTTCTTTCTATGATCTTGGGTGAATAAAAGAAAAGAGAAAAAGAATAAGAAGAAACAAAAGTTCATATTGATCTTAGTGAGAGTAATGACTTCACATAGGAAGAGTATGATGATTTAAAAGTTGTTGGGAGTTGGTAGACAAAGCTTTGGTTATCATTGCAATTAATAGGAAGTAATAAGGAAAGATAGGTTTCACATATAAATATATTATCATTGACATCTTTTATGATTGGCAGCACTCTTTAAAATATGACATGCTAAAGAGTTGATATTGGACAAGGAAGACAACGTGATGAGTTATGTTTTCCTATATCTGAGATAAACTATATTGTCATGGATCCTCCAACATGTTGAGCTTGCCTTTCCCCCTCTTGCTAGCCAAATTCTTAGCACCAAGTAGAGATACTACTTGTGCTTCCAAATATCCTTAAACCAGTTTTGCCATGAGAGTCCACCATATCTACCTATGGATTGAGTAAGATCCGTCAAGTAAGTTGTCACCGGTGCAAAGCAATAAAAATTGCTCTAAATATGTATGATTAGTGTGGGAGAAATAAGCCTTATACGATCTTGTGATGTGGAAGTAATAAAAGCGACGGACTGCATAATAAAGGTTCATATCACAAGGGGCAATATAAAGTGACGTTCTTTTGCATTAAGATTTTGTACATCCAACCAAAAAAGCGTATGGCAACCTCTGCTTCCCTCTGCGAAGGGCCTATCTTTTATTATTATCTTCTACCTTATGCAAGAGTCATGGTGATCTTCACCTTTCCTTTTTACAGTTTATCCTTTGGCAAGCACAGTGTGTTGGAAAGATCCTGATAGATATATCTAATTGGATGTAGGGGGGCATGAGTTATTATTGTTGGCATTACCCTCGAGGTAAAAGGTTGTGGGGCGAAATTATAAGCCCCTATCTTTCTCTGTGTCCGATTAAAACTCTGTAACCACAAGTATTGCGTGAGTGTTAGCAATTATGAAGGACTAGATGATAGTTGAGTATGTGGACTTGCTTTTTAGCTCTGACATAGACTCTTTACGATGTTATGATAAATTGCAATTGCTTCAATGACTGAGGTTATAGTTTGTTGGTTCTCAATAAGGTTTCTGGTTCATACTTTTGCATTGTGAATAGATCATCACTTGAACATAAGTAATCATATGACAATATCTATATATGTTGCTGTTATGAGAATAATCATGATGCCTTCATGTCCGTATTTTATTTTTATTGATGCCTCTACCTCTAAACATGGGGACATATTTATTGTTATCGGCTTTCGCTTGAGGACAAGTGAGGTCTAAGCTTGGGGGATTTGATACGTCCATTTTGCATCATGCTTTTATATTTATATTTATTGCATAATGGGCTATTATTTCACATTATGTCACAGTACTTATGGCTATTCTCTCTTATTTTACAAGGTTTACATAAGGAGGGAGAATGCCGACAGCTGGAATTCTGGGCTGGAAAAGGAGCAAATATTAGAGACCTATTCTGCACAACTCCAAAAGTCCTGAAACTCCACGGAATACCTTATAATAAATAATGAAAAATCCTCGCCAAAGATGAAGACCAGGGGCCCACACTCTGTCCACAAGGGTGGGGGGCACCCCCCTAGGGCGCGCCCCCTACCTTGTGGCCCCTTGGTGGCTCTCCGATGACCATCTTCTGCTATATGAAGTCTTTCGTCGAGAAAAAAACCAGAAGCAACCTTTCGGGACGAAACTCTGCCGCCACGAGGCAGAACCTTGGCGGATCCAATCTAGAGCCCCGGCAGAGCTGTTCTGCCAGGGAAACTTCCCTCCCGGAGGTGGAAATCATCACCATCGTCATCACCAATGCTCCTCTCATCGGGAGAGGGCAATATCCATCAACATCTTCATCAGCACCATCTCATCTCAAAACCCTAGTTCATCTCTTGTATCCAATTCTTGTCTCCAAGTCCGGGATTGGTGCTAGTAGGTTGCTAGTAGTGTTAATTACTCCTTGTAGTTGATGCTAGTTGGTTTAATTGGTGGAAGATCATATGTTCAGATCCTATATACATATTAATACCCCTCTGATTATGAACATGTTTATGCTTTGTGAGTAGTTACGTTTGTTCCTGAGGACAAGGGAGGAGTCTTGGTATTAGTAGTCATGTGAATTTGGTATTCGTTCGATATTTTGATGAGATGTATGTTGTCTAGCCTCTAGTGGTGTTATGTGAATGTCGACTACATAACACTTCACCATTATTTGGGCCTAGAGGAAGGCATTGGGATGTAATAAGTAGATGATGGGTTGCTAGAGTGACAGAATCTTAAACCCTAGTTTATGCGTTGCTTCATAAGGGGCTGATTTGGATCCATATGTTTCATGCTATGGTTAGGTTTACCTGAATACTTTTGTTGTAGTTGCGGATGCTTGCAATAGAGGTTAATCATAAGTGGGGTGTTTGTTCAAGTAAGAACATCACCCAAGCACCGGTCCACCCACATATCAAATTATCAAAGTACCGAATGCGAATCATATGAACGTGATGAAAACTAGCTTGATGATATTCCCATGTGTCCTCGGGAGCGCTTTTCCTTATATAAGAGTTTGTCCAGGCTTGTCCTTTGCTACAAAAAGGATAGGGCCACCTTGCTGCACTTTATTTACTTTTGTTACTTGTTGCTTATTACAAATTATCTTATCACAAAACTATCTGTTACCACTTATTTCAGTACTTGCAGAGAATACCTTGCTGAAAACCGCTTATCATTTCCTTCTGCTCCTCGTTGGGTTCGACACTCTTACTTATCCAAGGGACTACGATAGATCCCCTATACTTGTGGGTCATCACAGCCTTCTTCGCCATCTTGTACTTCTCTATGTTGTCTGCACTCCTATCCAGGTATAGGCGTCTGAATCAATCTTTCTTCTCTTTAATCGCCTTCTGGACATCATCATTCCACCACCAGGTATCCTTATCTTTGCTTCTCCTTCCCCTAGACACTCCAAACTCCTCAGAGGACACCTTACGAATGCAAGTCGCCATCTTCATCCACACATTTTCCACATCCCCTCCTTCCTCCCAAGGGCCCTCCTTAATGACTCTCTCCTTGAACGCCTGAGTTACCTCCCCCTTGAGCTTCCACCACTTCGTTCTGGCAACTTTGGCACGCTTATCCCGCTGGACACAAATCCAAAGGCGGAAGTCAGCAACCATCAGCTTATGCTGGGGTACAATACTCTCTCCAGGTATCACCTTACAGTCTAGGCATGCACGCCTATCTTCTCTTCTCGAGAGGATGAAATCAATCTGGCTAGAGTGCTGGCCACTACTAAAAGTCACCAAATGTGATTCTCTCTTTCTAAAGAGGGTGTTAGCTACAATCATGTTGTAGGCTAGATCAAAGCTTAAGACATCTTCTCCTTCTTGATTCCTGATGCCATAGCCAAAGCCCCCATGCGCCCCTTCGAAACCTGTGTTAGATGTACCCACGTGGCCATTGAGGTCTCCTCCTATGAAGAGCTTCTCACCAATCGGTACACTCCTAACCTTGTCTTCCAGGCCTTCCCAGAACTCCCTCTTGGTGTTCTCATTGTGGACTACTTGCGGGGCATACACGCTGATAACATTGAGAACCAAGTCCTCAACTACTAGCTTGACCAGGATAATCCGGTCCCCACGTCTCTTGACGTCTACCACTCCATACTTGAGGCTCTTGTTGATCAAGATGCCAACGCCATTTCTGTTTGCAGCCGTCCCTGTGTACCACAGCTTGAAGCCGGTATCCTCCGCCTCTCCTTCGTCTTCTGTCCTCTCCATTTGGTTTCTTGGATGCAAAGGATATCAACACCTCTCCTAACCGCTGCATCAACTAGCTCCAGAAGCTTCCCTGTCAGAGACCCTACGTTCCAGCTACCTAAGCGAATCCTCCTAGGCTCGGCTAGCTTCCTTACCCTTCGCACTCGTCGAGTCAAATGCGAAGACCCTTGCTCATTTTCCACTACATCCGGGCATCGATGTAGCGCGCCACTAAGGATGCGACGACCCGATCCTCGCTCACTTGCCACCGTATCCGGATCAAGATATGGTGTGCCACCTGGGGGGTGATGGCCCGACCCTTGCCCATTTTCCACCACACCCGGGTTCCGATGTGGCGCGTCGCTGAGAGGGTTACGCCCCAACGAAAATCTTTTGGGTTTCATCTCCATAAGAGTGGCTGAGTTTTTACGTTGGCTCGCCATGCCTATCACAACCCTCCTCCTTTTCCCGGGCTTGGGACCGGCTATGTTGAGACAAATTATTTTGCGTAAATTAATTACGCGATGATTTTTATATATTTATATTATTATTGTTGGCCTGCACTATTTTACATGTGCAGGTGATGGACTTCGACTGCGTCACGTGGTCTCTTCGGCAAGCCGACGCCATCGTCCCAATCGGTGTAAATCGGCTCACATGATCACCTTGTTGGTCGTGTTGCCATACTGACGTGTTCGGTTGCCTCGGGGACTTTGGCATCATCGAGAGAGCTCTACCTCATCGAGTGTCCGGCGCACAGGCCATATTTCCTTTATTACTCACTTTGCATAAATTACTTATTACGCAACAATTTTTTAAATTTTGTTATTATTACTATTATCTCCGGTTTGCACTATTTTTTGTGCACGGGTAAATGATCCCGGTCGGGCAGTGTTGTCACCTCGGTTGGACGGGGGGCTTCGTCAACACTTCGTTAACCCACTCTGGGGACTTCGGCGTCACTCTGCCGGCCTGCATTGGTCGTGCTATGTCACCACTTCGGAGTGCCGAGCTCTTCGCTCCGCCACCTCGGGACCGGCTTGGGGAATGGAACCTCGTCCCACATCAAGCTCGGACCGCATCATAAATGCTGAACACATTAATGAGCTAAGTCACTTTCATGCTCAAAAACTTTCAGTTTTAATTTTTGTTCGGTTTGACCAAGCATTATACCTTTTTGGCAAAAAAGTTGTTTGTGACAAAATACCTTGTCAAAACTTTCTTTGTGACACACAAATTCAAATACCCCGTTTATTTAGGGGCTTCATTTATGAAGCCTTTCCTCTTGCATATGATTATACTTGTATGGCTTCGTTCCTTGTTCGTTTATTACGCCACAATATGCACCATGTTGACTTAAGTGTTTCGCAAGCTAGGTTGCCTAGCTCCTGTGCTTACCCCTACGTTCCCGATTGTTCAGCTAGGCGGTAAAGGGAGCACCTCTGTGATTGTTACTACCGGGTCATCCGAGTTAGTACCTCAGACTGGGTGAAGCCGAAAGCTAGCGCTCTTATTGTTTTCAATCATGGTCGGCACACAACGGAACTCATGAGTACAAAAAATCTGTTGCACAAGTCTCATAGTAACAATGAGCAACCGAAGAAAGGTATCGGTGGGGGTACTATTTTCTTCAAAGATGCTTATTACACTTCGTCAGTTATATAGCATAAGTTCCCTGAGCGCGCTTTGTCTGTTACAGCCTTATGGCCTGATTGCTTGGTTATGGGAAACATCGTTGATATTCTCGACAGGTGGAGTACATAACACTTTTCAGCCCTTGACCGAAGAGGGAGAAGCCGACGGTTGGTTAAGACGCGTTTAAAGTTCGGGTGAACACAGATATGATATAAATACTTCGGTACATACAATCATTATACATAAAATTCTTTTACCCAAGTCACTTGGGGGATCTTAAAATTTATATGAGTTGTTTTATAGTAAATGTGTTCTCTTCTTGGTCGTTGCAAAGTCTTTTTCTAAACTGACCTCCGAGAAGTACTCCGCCTTTGGGATAAGGAGCTTCAAGCCGTAGGCGGACCCGCGTGAAGTCTCGAGATCGGATGTGGCATGTTAAAGCACGACAGAAGCACAACTTTTTTTTCCAATTTTCGGATTGGCACCGAACAATTGATCTTGTTCGGACGTCAAGTTTTTACTGACGTTTTTTGGTTTTCCAAGCTTATGGCACTTTTAAACTATTTGTGTCTTTCTAGCATAAGTCTCGCAGTGCAACGCCGGACACCTTTAGAGATTCGGCAAAAACATTCTCGAATATTGCTATATATGCATCGGTTTCAAATTGTGTCTTTGGTCAAATAGTTGGGTTTCCCGGCTCCTGTGCTTTCCTCCTACATTCTGCTTTGTTCGGCTAGGTATGCAAAGGGAGAACCACTGCGATTGTGCTTCCGGCTCGCATGGTTAAGCACCTCAGTGGAGAAAGCCGAAAATTGACTGTCACAATAAGAATAAATTGGTCAGCGATCTGATGACTATGTTAAATGATGGGACATTCATAACATTGGCTGGAGTGTTTACGGCTTGACCTCGGCTGTCGCCGAACACTAACCGCGGACTCGTAGCCAGCTTCCCCAGTTTAAAATTCCTATGACTAAGTGAAAGTTATAAAGCCCGCATATCTGATTGCCTCATTTATGCTAACACAACCGTCTTCGGGCACCGAGACGTTGGCTAAGGGTTGTCTTGTTATTGCGGAGAGACCCTGCGTAGTATCTACAAAGGGGTAGAAGCCGACGATGGGCCACTTTCAACTGATAAACGGCCGCAACGGAGTCAAAATAAACATATCATCATCATTTGTATTTAATATACAAGGGCTGTGATACATCCATTTTGCATCATGCTTTTATACCGATATTTATTGCATTATGGGCTGTAATTACACATTATGTCACAATGCTTATGCCTATTCTCTCTTATTTTACAAGGTTTACATAAAGAGGGAGAATGCCGGTAGTTGGAATTCTGGGCTGGAAAAGGAGCAAATATTAGATACCTATTCTGCACAGCTCCAAAAGTCCTGAAACTTCACGGAAGTCATTTTCAGAATATATAAAAATACTGAGCACAAGAAGTTTTGGAGGGGGGCCACACCCTGCCCACGAGGGTGGGTGGCGCGCCCTACCCCCCTGGGCGCGCCCCCTGCCTCGTGGACCCCTGGTGGCCCTCTGATGCCCATCTTCTGCTATATGGAGTCTTTTGATGAGGGAAAAATCATAAGCCAGCTTTCGGGATGAGACTCCGCAGCCACGAGGCGGAACCTTGGCGGAACCAATCTAGGGCTCCGCGGAGCTGTTCTGCCGGGGAAACTTCCCTCCGGTAGGGGGAAATCATCGCCATCGTCATCACCAGCGATCCTCTCATTGGGAGAGGGCAGTCTCCATCAAAATCTTCACCAGCACCATCTCCTCTCAAACCCTAGTTCATCTCTTGTATCCAATTCTTGTCTCTAAGTCCGGGATTGGTACCTGTGGGTTGCTAGTAGTGTTAATTACTCCTTGTAGTTGATGCTAGTTGGTTTATTTGGTGGAAGATCATATGTTCAGATCCTATATGCATATTAATACCCCTCTGATTATGAACATGAATATTCTTTGTGTGTAGTTACGTTTGTTCCTGAGGACATGGGAGAAGTCTTGCTATTAGTAGTCATGTGAATTTGGTATTTGTTCGATATTTTGATGAGATGTATGTTGTCTCTCCTCTAGTGGTGTTATGTGAACGTTGACTACATGACACGTCACCATTATTTGGGCCTAGAGGAAGGCATTGGGAAGTAATAAGTAGATGATGGGTTGCTAGAGTGACAGAAGCTTAGACCCTAGTTTATGCGTTGCTTCGTAAGGGGCTGATTTGGATCCATATGTTTCATGCTATGGTTAGGTTTACCTTAATACTTTTGTTGTAGTTGCGGATGCTTGCAATAGAGGTTAATCATAAGTGGGATGCTTGTCCAAGTAAGGACAGTACCCAAGCACCGGTCCACCCACATACCGAATTATCAAAGTACCAAACGCGAATCATATGAACGTGATGAAAACTAGCTTGACGATAATTCCCATGTGTCCTCGGGAGCGCTTTTCTCTATGTAAGAATTTGTCCAGGCTTGTCCTTTGCTACAAAAAGGATTGGGCCACCTTGATGGACTTTATTTACTTTTGTTACTTGTTGCTCGTTACAAATTATCTTATCACAAAACTATCTGTCACCTATAATTTCAGTGCTTGCAGATAATACCTTGCTGAAAACCGCTTATCATTTCCTTCTGCTCGTTGGGTTCAACACTCTTACTTATCGAAAGGATTACGATAGATCCCCTATACTTGTGGGTCATCAAGACTCTTTTCTGGTGCTGTTGCCGGGGAGTGAAGCGCCTTTGGTAGGTGGAATTTGGTAAGGAAAAATTTATATAGTGTGCTGAAATTTACTGTCACTTGTTACTATGGAAAGTAATCCTCTGAGGGGCTTGTTCGGGGTATCTTCACCCCGACCAGTAGAGCAAAGAGTTGCTCCTCAACCTATTGAACCTACTGAAAATGAAAATGTCTACTTCGAGATTCCTTCGGGTATGATAGAAAAACTGCTAGCTAATCCTTTTGTAGGAGACAGAACAATGCATCCTGATGAGCACCTAATATATGTGGATGAAGTTTGTGGATTATTTAAGCTTGTAGGTGTGCCCGATGATGTTATTAAGAAGAAGGTCTTCCCTTTTATCTTTGAAGGGAGATGCATTGACATGGTATAGGCTATGTGATGATATGGGATCATGGAACTACAAACGATTGAAATTGGAATTTCATCAGAAGTTTTATCCTATGCATCTTGTTCATCGTGATCGCAATTATATATATAATTTTTGGCCTCGCGAAGGAGAAAGCATTGCTCAAGCTTGGGAGAGGCTTAAATCAATGTTATATTCATGCCCCAATCATGAGCTTCCAAGAGAAATAATTATTCAAAATTTGTATGCTCGGCTTTCTGATAATAATCGCACCATGCTCGATACTTCTTGTGCTGGCTCTTTTATGATGAAGACTATTGAATTCAAATGGGATTTATTGGAAAGAATTAAACGCAACTCTGAAGATTGGGACCTCGACGAAGGTAAGGAGTCAGGTATGACACCTAAGTTTGATTGTGTTAAATCTTTTATGGATACCGATGTTTTTCGTAAATTTAGCACTAAATATGGACTTGACTCTGAAATAGTAGCTTCTTTCTGTGAATCTTTTGCTACTCATGTTGATCTCCCTAGGGAGAAGTGGTTTAAATATCATCCTCCCATAGAAGTAAAAGTAGCTGCACCTATTAAAGTCGAAGAAAAGACTGGCACTTATAATGATCCTATTGTTCCTACTGCTTATGTTGAGAAACCACCTTTTCCTGTTAGGATAAAAGATCATGCTAAAGCTTCAACTGTGGTTTGTAAAAGTAATATTAGAACCTATACACCTCCTGAGCAAGTTAAAGTTGAACCTAATATTGCTATTGTTAAGGATCTCTTGGCTGATAATATTGATGGGCATGTTATTCATTTCTGTGATGAAACCGCTAGAATTGCTAAACCTTGTGCTAAAGATAAACGTAGACCTGTGTTAGGCATGCATGTTATTTCTGTTAAAATAGGAGATCATTGTTATCATGGCTTGTGTGATATGGGTGCTAGTGCTAGTGCAATACCTATTGACTTATACAAAGAAATTATGCATGACAATGCACCTGCTGAGTTAGAAGATATTGATGTCACAATTAAACTTGCCAATAGAGATACTATTTCACCAATTGGGATTGTTAGAGATGTTGAAGTCTTGTGTGGGAAAACTAAATATCCTGCTGATTTTCTTGTTCTTGGTTCCCCACAAGATAGCTTTTGTCCCATTATATTTGGTAGACCCTTCTTGAACACAGTTAATGCTAAGATAGATTGCGAAAAGGATGTTGTTACTATTGGGTTAGGTGATATGTCTCATGAATTTAATTTCTCTAAATTTCGTAGACAACACCGTGAAGAAGAATTGCCTAGTAAAGGTGAAATTATTGGTCTTGCTTCTATTGTCGTGCCTCCTAGTGATCCTTTAGAACAATATTTTCTAGACCATGAAAACGATATGTTTATGAATGAAAGAAGGGAAATAGATGAAGTATTCTTTAAACAGGAACCCATCCTGAAACACAATTTGCCTGTCGAAATCCTAGGGGATCCTCCTCCACCGAAGGGTGATCCCGTGTTTGTGCTCAAACCGTTACCTAATAGTCTTAAATATGCTTATCTTGAGGAGAAAAAGATATATCCTGTTATTATTAGTGCTAACCTTTCAGAGCATGAAGAAGAAAGATTATTGAAAACTCTGAAGAAGCACCGTGCTGCTATAGGATATACTCTCAATGATCTTAAGGGCATTAGTCCCACACTATGTCAAGACAAAATAAATTTGGATCCTAAGATGAAAGAAGTGGTGAGAAAGGAAATACTAAAGCTCCTTGAGGCAGGTATAATTTATCCCGTTGCTGATAGTCAGTGGGTAAGTCATGTCCATTTGTCCCTAAAAGGGAGGTATTACTATCGTTCCTAATGATAAAGATGAATTGATTCCGCAAAGAATTATTACAGGTTATTGGATGGTAATTGATTTCTGCAAATTAAATAAGGCTACTAAAAAAGATCATTACCCCTTACCTTTTATTGATCAAATGCTAGAAAGATTATCCAAACATACACATTTTTGCTTTCTAGATGGTTATTTTGGTTTCTCTCAAATACCTGTTTCAGCTGATGATCAATCTAAGACCACTTTTACTTGCCCATTCGGTACTTTTGCTTATAGACGTATGCCTTTTGGTTTATATAATGCACCTTCTACCTTTCAAAGATGCATGATGGATATATTCTCTGACTTCTGTGAAAAGATTTGTGAGGTTTTCATGGACGATTTCTCCGTCTATGGATCCTCTTTTGATGATTGCTTAAGCAACCTTGATCGAGTTTTGCAGAGATGTGATGAAACTAACCTTGTCTTGAATTGGGAGAAGTGCCTGATGTCTACTACACAACCTTCTTCTTGTAGACATTGTTAGGCCTCCAAATGCAGAGGTTTGTAGGACAGTAGCAAATTTCCCTCAAGTCGATGACCTAAGGTTTATCAATCCATAGGAGGCGTAGGTTGAAGATGGTCTCTCTCAAGCAACCCTGCAACCAAATAACAAAGAGTCTCTTGTGTCCCCAAACACCCAATAAAACGGTAAATTGTATAGGTGCACTAGTTCGGCGAAGAGATGGTGAAACAAGTGGTATATGGATAGTAGATAAAGGTATTTGTAATCTGAAAATATAAAAATAGCAAGGTAACAAGTGGTAAAAGTGAGCGTAAACGGTATTGCAATGATAGGAAATAAGGCCTAGGGTTCATACTTTCACTAGTGCAAGTCCTCTCAACAATACTAACATAATTGGATCACATAACTATCCCTCAACATGCAACAAAGAGTCACTCCAAAGTCACTAATAGCGGAGAACGAACGAAGAGATTATGGTAGGGTACGAAACCACCTCAAAGTTATTCTTTCCAATCAATCCGTTGGGCTATTCCTATAAGTGTCACAAACAACCCTAGAGTTCGTACTAGAATAACACCTTAAGACACAAATCAACCAAAACCATAATGTCACCTAGATACTCCAATGTCACCTCAAGTATCCGTGGGTATGATTATACGATATGCGTCACACAATCTCATATTCATCTATTCAACCAACACAAAGGACCTCAAAGAGTGCCCCAAAGTTCTACCGGAGAATCATGACGAAAACGTGTGCCAACCCCTATGCATAGGTTCTTGAACCCGCAAGTTGGTCACCAAAACATACATCAAGTGGCACGTGGTATCCCATTGTCACCACAGATATCCACGGCAAGACATACATCAAGTGTTCTCAAATCTTTAAAGACTCAATCCGATAAGATAACTTCGAAGGGGAAACTCAATCCATTACAAGAGAGAAGAGGGGGAGGAGAAACATAGGATCCAACTATAATAGCAAAGCTCGCGATACATCAAGATCGTGCCAAATCAAGAACACAAGAGAGAGAGATCAAACACATAGCTACTGGTACATACCCTCAGCCCCAAGGGAGAACTACTCCCTCCTCGTCCTAGAGAGCACCGGGATGATGAAGATGGCCACTGGTGAGGGTTCCCCCCTCCGGCAGGGTGCCGGAACAGGGTCCCGATTGACTTTTGGTGGCTACGGAGGCTTCTGGCAGCGGAACTCCCGATCTATTATGCGTTCTGGAAGTTTTAGGTCACGTGGGTATATATGGGTGCAGGGAGGACGTCGGAGGAGCCACCGGGGTCCCACGAGACAAGGGGCACGCCCTAGGGGGGGGGCGCCCCCCACCCTCGTGAGCACCTCGTGTCTCCCCTGACGTGGGGTCCAAGTTCATCAGGTGTGTTTCCTTCCAAAAATAGCTTCTCCAGTTGATATCGTTCCGTTTCAACTCCGTCTGATATTCCTTTTCTTCAAAACACTGAAATAGGCATAAAACAACAAATCTGGGCTGAGCCTCCGGTTAATAGGTTAGTCCCAAAAATAATATAAAAGTGGAAAATAAAGCCCAATATTGCCCAAAACAGTAGATAATATAGCATGGAGCAACCAAAAATTATAGATACGTTGGAGACGTATCAAGCATCCCCATGCTTAATTCCTGCTCGTCCTCGAGTAGGTAAATGATAAAAAGATAATTTTTGATGTGGAATGCTAGTTGGCATAATTTCAATGTAATTATTCTTAATTGTGGCCTGAATATTCAGATCCATAAGATTCAAGACAAAAGTTTAATATTGACATAAAAATAATAATACTTCAAGCATACTAATAAAGCAATCATGTCTTCTCAAAATAACATGGCCAAAGAGAGCTATCCCTACACAATCATATAGTCTGGCTATGCTCCATCTTCACCACACAAAATATTTAAATCATGCACAACCCCGATGACAAGCCAAGCAATTGTTTCATACTTTTGATGTTTTCAAACATTTTCAATCTTCACGCAATACATGAGCGTGAGCCATGGACATAGCACTATAGGTGGAATAGAATGGTGGTTGTGGAGAAGACAAAAAGGGAGAAGATAGTCTCACATCAACTAGGCGTATCAACGGGCTATGGAGATGCCCATCAATAGATATCAATGTGAGTGAGTAGGGATTGCCATGCAACGGATGCACTAGAGCTGTAAATGTATGAAAGCTCAACAAAAGAAACTAGTGGGTGTGCATCCAACTTGCTTGCTCACGAAGACCTAGGGCAATTTGAGGAAGCCCATCATTGGAATATACAAGCCAAGTTCTATAATGAAAGATTCCCACTAGTATATGAAAGTGACAACATATGAGACTCTCTATATGAAGAACATTGTGCTACTTTGAAGCACAATATATGAGACTCGCTATATCATGGTGCTACTTTGAAGCACAAGTGTGGAAAAAGGATAGTAGCATTGCCCCTTTTTATTTTTTTATTTATTTGGCCTTTCCTTTTTTTATTTGGCCTTTCTTTTTTTTATTTTGCCTTTCTTTATTTATTTGGCCTTTCTCTTTTTTTTGGGACCATGCTCTATTGAATGGTGATCATCACACTTCTATTTATTTACAACTCAAGAATTACAACTCGATACTAGAACAAAGATGACTCTATATGAATGCCTCCGGCGGTGTACCGGGATATGCAATGAATCAAGAGTGACATGTATGAAAGAATTATGAATGGTAGCTTTGCCACAAATACAATGTCAACTACATGATCATGCAAAGTAATATGGCAATGATGAAGGGTGTCATAATAAATGGAACGGTGGAAAGTTGCATGGCAATATATCTCGGAATGGCTATGGAAATGCCATAATAGGTAGGTATGGTGGCTGTTTTGAGGAAGGTATATGGTGGGTTTATGGTACCGGCGAAAGTTGCGCGGTACTAGAGAGGCTAGCAAAGATGGAAGGGTGAGAGTGCGTATAATCCATGGACTCAACATTAGTCATAAAGAACTCACATACTTATTGCAAATATCTAGAAGTTATCAAAGCAAAGTATTACGCGCATGCTCCTAGGGGGATAGGTTGGTAGGAAAAGACCATCGCTCGTCCCCGACCGCCACTCATAAGGAAGACAATCAATAAATAAATCATGCTCCGACTTCGTCACATAACGGTTCACCATACGTGCATGCTACGGGAATCACAAACTTTAACACAAGTATTTCTCAAATTCACAACTACTCAACTAGCATGACTCTAATATCACCATCTCCGTATCTCAAAACAATTATCAAGTATAAAACTTCTCATGGTATTCAACACACTCATAAGAGAATTTTATTATTCTTGAATACCTAGCATATTAGGATTTTTAAGCACATTACCATGCTATTTAAGACTCTCAAAATAATATAAGTGAAGCATGAGAGTTCATCTATTTCTTCAAAATAAAACTACCACCATGCTCTAAAAGGATATAAGTGAAGCACTAGAGCAACAACAAACTACTCCGAAAGATATAAGTGAAGATCAATGAGTAGTCGAATAATTATGCAACTATGTGAAGACTCTCTAACATTTAAGAATTTCAGATCTTGGTATTTTATTCAAACAGCAAGCAAAGAAAAATAAAATTACATCTAAGAATAGCAAACATCATGTGAAGAAGCAAAAACTTAGGATCAACCGATACTAACCGATAGTTGTTGAAGAAGAAAGGTGGGATGCCAACCGGGGCATCCCCAAGCTTAGATGCTTGTGACTTCTTGAAATATTATCTTGGGGTGCCTTGGGCATCCCCAATCTTGAGCTTTTGTGTCCCCTTAATTCCTCTCATATCACGGTCTCCCTAAATCTCAAAAGCTTCATCCACACAAACTCAACAAGGACTCGTGAGATAAGTTAGTATAAACCATTGCAAAAACCTTATCATACTCTACTGTAGAAAATCACTAAAATTATTATTCAACATTGAATACTAAATGCCTCTGCATATTTAATAGTCCTATCCTCAAATAGAATCATGAAAGAAGCAAGCAAATGCAAACAATGCAAACATAACAGCAATCTGCCTAAACAGGATAGTCTGTAAAGAATGCTGCAACATCCATACTTCCCTAGCTCCAAAAATTATGAAAGAAAATTCCCACTGTAGTAAATTTATCAGAGCTTAATATGCAAAAGGTTTCAACATTTTATCACATTCTGAATTTTCTAGGGAATTATTGCAACAGCGGTAAACTTTCTGTTTTCAAACAGCAACATGTATACTTGTAACATAGGCATAGTAAAGGCTATCAATGCCACTTTTATTGAAATAAAAGATGCAAAACATTATTATAAATAACAGCATGCAAATCCTAAAAAAATTAATTGACGTTCCAAGCAAAACACATATCATGTGGTGAATAAAAATATAGCTCCAAGTAAAGTTACCGATGAACGAAGACGAAAGAGGGGATGCCTTCCGGGGCATCCCCAAGCTTAGGCTCTTGATTGTCCTTGAATATTACCTTGGGGTGCCTTGTGAATCCCCAAGCTTAGGGTCTTGCAAGTCCTTATTCCATAGTCCATCGAATCCTTACCCAAAACTTGAAAACTTCACAACACAAAACTTAACAGAAAACTCGTAAGCTCCGTTAGTATAAGAAAATAAATCACCACTTCAAGGTACTGTAATGAACTCATTCTTTATTTATATTGGTGTTAAACCTACTGTATTCCAACTTCTCTATGGTTTATAAACTATTTTACTAGCCATAGATTCATCAAAATAAGTAAACAACACATTAAAAAACAGAATCTGTCAAAAACAGAACAGTCTGTAGTAATCTGAATCAAACGTATACTTCTAGAACTCATAAAATTCTCAAATAACTTTCTGGACCTGAGGAATTTATCTATTAATCATCTTAAAAAATAATTAACTAAATAGCACTCTCCAAATAAAAATGGCATCAATTCTCATGAGCGCTAAAGTTTCTGTTTTTTTACAGCATGATCAACAAGACTTCGCCCAAGTCTTCCCAAAGGTTCTACTTGGCACAAACACTAATTAAACACATAAAACCACATCTAAACAGAGGCTAGATGTATTATTTATTATTAAACAGTAACAAAAATCAAGGAGCTAAAAGAAAATTGGGTTGCCTCCCAACAAGCGCTATCGTTTAATGCCCCTAGCTAGGCATGATGATTTCAATGATGCTCACATAAAGGATAGGAATTGAAACATAACGAGAGCATCATGAAAAATATGACTAGCACATTTAAGTCTAACATACTTCCTATTCATAGGGATTTTTTGAGCAAACAACTTGTGGGAACAAGAATCAACTTGCATAGGAAGGTAAAACAAGCATAACTTCAAGATTTTAAGCACATAGAGAGGAAACTTGATATTATTGCAATTCCTATAAGCATATATTCCTCCCTCATAATAATTTTCAGTAGCATCATGAATGAATTCAACAATATAACCAGCACCTAAAGTATTATTTTCATGATCTACAAGCATAGAAAATTTACTACTCTCCACACAAGCAAAATTCTTCTCATGAATAATAGTGGGAGCAAACTCAACAAAATAACTATCATGGGATTGAAAATTGAAATCAAGATGACAAGTTTCATTGTTATTATTATTCTTTAAAGCATGCGTGTCATCACAATAATCATCATAGATAGGAGGCATGCTTTCATCATAATAAATTTGCTAATCAAAACTTGGGGGACAAAAAATAGCATCTTCGTCAAACATAGCTTCCCCAAGCTTGTGGCTTTGCATATCATTAGCATCATGGATATTCAAAGAATTCATACTAACAACATTGAAATCATGCTCATCATTCAAATATTTAGTGCCAAACATTTTATAGATTTCTTCTTCTAGCATTTGAGCACAATTATCCTTTCCATCATACTCACGAAAGATATTAAAAAGGTGAAGCGTATGAGACAAACTCAATTCCATATTTTTGTAGTTTTCTTTTTATAAACTAAACTAGTGATAAAACAAGAAACTAAAAGACTCGATTGCAAGATCTAAAGATATACCTTCAAGCGCTAACCTCCCCGGCAACGGCGCCAGAAAAGAGCTTGATGTCTACTACACAACCTTCTTCTTGTAGACGTTGTTGGGCCTCCAAGTGCAGAGGTTTGTAGGACAGTAGAAAATTTCCCTCAAGTGGATGACCTAAGGTTTATCAATCCGTAGGAGGTGTAGGATGAAGATGGTCTCTCTCAAGCAACCCTGCAACCAAATAACAAAGAGTCCCTTGTGTCCCCAACACACCCAATACAATGGTAAATTGTATAGGTGCACTAGTTCGGCGAAGAGATGGTGAAACAAGTGGTATATGGATAGTAGATAAAGGTATTTGTAATCTGAAAATATAAAAACAACAAGGTAACAAGTGGTAAAAGTGAGCATAAACGGTATTGCAATGATAGGAAATAAGGCCTAGGGTTCATACTTTCACTAGTGCAAGTCCTCTCAACAATACTAACATAATTGGATCACATAACTATCCCTCAACATGCAACAAAGAGTCACTCCAAAGTCACTAATAGCGGAGAATGAATGAAGAGATTATGGTAGGGTACGAAACCACCTCAAAGTTATTCTTTCCAATCAATCTGTTGGGCTATTCCTATAAGTGTCACAAACAGCCCTAGAGTTCGTACTAGAATAACACCTTAAGACACAAATCAACCAAAAACCTAATGTCACCTAGATACTCCAATGTCACCTCAAGTATCCTTGGGTATGATTATACAATATGCGTCACACAATCTCATATTCATGTATTCAACCAACACAAAGGACCTCAAAGAGTGCCCCAAAGTTCTACCGGAGGATCACGACGAAAAAGTGTGCCAACCCCTATGCATAGGTTCTTGAACCCGCAAGTTGGTCACCAAAACATACATCAAGTGGCACGTGGTATCCCATTGTCACCACAGATATCCACGGCAAGACATACATCAAGTGTTCTCAAATCTTTAAAGACTCAATCCGATAAGATAACTTCGAAAGGGAAACTCAATCCATTACAAGAGAGAAGAGGGGGAGGAGAAACATAGGATCCAACTATAATAGCAAAGCTCGCGATACATCAAGGTCGTGCCAAATCAAGAACACGAGAGAGAGAGATCAAACACATAGCTACTGGTGCATACCCTTAGCCCCGAGGGAGAACTACTCCCTCCTCGTCATGGAGAGCACCGGGATGATGAAGATGGCCACCGGTGAGGGTTCCCCCCTCCGGCAGGGTGCCGGAACAGGGTCCCAATTGACTTTTGGTGGCTATGGAGGCTTCTGGCGGCGGAACTCCCGATCTATTATGCGTTCTGGAAGTTTTAGGTCACGTGGGTATATATGGGTGCAGGGAGGACGTCGGAGGAGCCACCGGGGTCCCACGAGACAAGGGGCACGCCCTAGGGGGGGGGGCGCCCCCCACCCTCGTGAGCACCTCGTGTCTCCCCTGACGTGGGGTCCAAGTTCATCAGGTGTGTTTCCTTCCAAAAATAATTTCTCCAGTTGATTTCGTTCCGTTTCGACTCCGTCTGATATTCCTTTTCTTCAAAACACTGAAATAGCACTACTAGGAAAAGGGCTATAGATAGGATTGATACTAATGGCGCACCATGGAACCAGTGCGCCACTACTATATACTAATGGCACACTGGTTGGCGATGCACCATTAGTGTGGAAGACACTAATGGCGCACCAGAAACAGGGTGCGCCACTAGTATTAATTTTTTTCCATTTTCCCATACATACTAATGGCGCATCAGGTCGAAGTGCGCCATTACTAGTTCTAAGTAGTAATGGTACACCAAGAAGACAGTGTGCCATTACTGTAAAAAAATTATTCTTTTTTTGCAAAACTACTAATGGCGCATCGTTTCATAGTGCGCCATTACTAGTTTAAACTAGTAATGGCGCACTATTACCCGGTGCGCCATTAGTATATATATATATATATATTTACTTTTTTAAATTTCATGGGCACTTTTCGAATTCATGAATATTTTTTCAAATTTGATGAATATTTTTAAATCTTGATCGCTATCCCCCTTCATCTCGATCTCGATCCCCCCCGCGCACCCTCCCCCGCTAGCTCCACCGCCGCCGCCGACCCACCGCACCCTCCCCCGCTCCACCGCCGCCGCCGACCCACCGCACCCTCCCCGGCCCGCTCCACCGCCGCCTAACACCCCCCGCACCCTCCCCCGCTAGCTCCACCGCCGCCGACGACCCACCGCACCCTCCCCCGCTCCACCGTCGCTGCCGACCCACTGCACCCTCCCCGGCCCGCTCCACTGCCGCCGAGCACCCCCATTTGATGATATTTTTTCATATTCATAAAAAAATTATTACTGTTTTTATAAAAAAATATTAAAAAATAGCAACAAAAAATAATAATAATAAACATACTAATGGCGCACCGCTCGTGTAGTGTGCCATTGCTATCTAAAAAAACATTCTAATGGCGCACCGCTCTGGTAGTGCGCCATTGCTATATAAAAAAACATTCTAATGGCGCACCGCTCTGGGATGCGCCATTGCTATCTAGAAAAAACATTCTAATGGCGCATCGCTTGGGGGTGCGCCATTAGTAATCTTCCCCCCTAGCTCTACCTAGCCCGACCCCTTCGTCCCTCCCTCTCGCCAGATCTAGTCCCCCCCCCCCCCCCGCGCGCGCTGCCCCGCCCCACGTCGCCGCCGCCCCTACGTGCGCCGCCGCCCCCGCGCCCCCCACCACTGCAGCTCTGCCATAGCCAACGCCTCCGGGACCTCGCCGTCGCCGACAGCCTCCCCGCGTCGGCCCCTGCCCTGCGCCGCCTCTGCCTCAGTCCGGGCACGGGGTGCAGGACGACGACAGCGGCCGCCGGCCTCCCCACGACCAACCGAGGCGCCCAGGAGGCCTCCCCGATGACCAATCGAGCCATCCCTTCGACGCCGCCGCCGCCAACCCCAACCCTGACCCCAACCCCTCCGGTGACCGGCCGCGCCCGCCCAGGTACCTCTCCTCCTTCCTCCTTCCTCCCTCTCCACCCTTCCTCCCCATTCCATCCCTCCCTCCCCTCGACCGTGTCTGTTATCTTCTGATGATATTTGACAGCTTATGGATAGAAATGCATATTTCAGTGTTTATAGCTATTAACACTTGCAAGTTACTGCACTGCTAGCTAAATTCTGGTTACTAAGTCTGTATCCGCCTCCTGTTGAAATTTGGCGATGTGTGTGGCTGTCAAAGTACCTACACAAAATTCCCCATGGAGAAAATGATATAGCTCCTCCTACAACATGTATAGATCAATCAGTTCAGTTCTAGTGCTGCTGGACTTTTGCACCATACAAAAATGTACTACTAGTTGAAAATCTTTACTTGAGAGAGCTTCATAAGTAGAAGGTTCCAAAGAATAAAAACCAGTACTAGCACACTAGCACAGTAGTACTGCCACCTCCCAGTAAACAGCAGGGTCTCTGATCAACAATGTAGTTAATTAGTCAGGGCCTGAAAGCCTGCAAATGCATGTACACACAGGTAGGGAATGTAAGATGAAGCATGTACTTTACCAACTAATCTAATGGGCTGGCACAAAGTGAAAACCAAAACAATAGTTAATCAAGCAGAGGTAGATTAGATTATATGGCAAAAAGCACAAGTGTCCCTGCCTATCCATTTTTTTTCTCAAGTTGAGCTGGTATGTTTCAGATGTTCAATGATGCTGTAGGAAAAAATTGGATGAAGAAAGATGTGTGTGGCTGCCTGAGAGAAGTATTTGCACAAACAAATTATAATTAATGTGTTGATGAAATTTTGGGTTTTCAAATTGGAACCAAAAACCAACCCATACCTTTAGACTCTTTTGGAATTTCCCGAACATTTTTTTGTTTGTTCCCTTTCACTGTTTGGGGACTTTTGACTTCAGAATGAACCTTACTAAGATTCAATTAAGACTAATTAACTGCATTTGATGTCACTATATTCTATGAATAACTTCAGTTATGATCTGTACTGGAAAACTTCAGTTAACACTCATTTTTCAGTTAACTCCTTACAGTTCAGATCATATTTTGATTGTCAATAATAGTGGACTTTTAAGGCTTTCTTAGAGGCAATACTAGTGGATTTTAGGCTTTTTTACATGCAATAATAGTGGAATTTTAGGCTTTTTTGGAGGAGTGTGTTTCATGCCGGCCTACAGTGATGAATTAGTCAGAGGATTGTGCCTTAGGATTATGCCAAAGCTACCCATTGTATCTATTTGCTTGTCCTTCAAATAGGGGCAAGAGTGTTACAGAAAAATTACTTGCAAGCATATTGTGATTTACTTGCAAGCATATTGTGCCTTAGTTACAGAAAAATTACTTGCAAGCATATTGTAACTATTTTCACTCTGTCCTGAAGGTTTTTGACTACAGAATCTGTGGTGACCCACACTCTGTTGGTTCACACTCATTGAGTTCGCTCGTGAAGGGCCGCTGCTGCTTGAGGCCCTTGAGAGGCCCTTCGTGTCGTGATGATTTTGCAGGTACCCCGAGAGGCCCTTGAGTTTGCCGGAATGCCGATTAACTTCCGTTCTGGCAAATTCGGGTACTCCATATGTCCTATTTTCAGCAAAGGTCATGCTGAAATTTTCCGTGAATTTTAGCATGACTTTGCTAAAAATCGGACATATGAGGTACTTGCTACTAATGCATGGGCCGGGGTATCTTAGTACTTAATTAAGTAGGATCAACTGCCGCTTTATTCTTGCTGTATTAAACCATAGGTGGAAATAGAGCCAAGTGATTAGTGCCAAGTGATTAGGCCCAACCTAGGGTGCCTCGGCATCGATAAACCCTAAATGATGAAAACTTAACTTGGCTGCCCCGGATGCCTCGGTGTCGATGAGAACCTAAATGATGTACGCTTAGGCTTTTAGGGTGCCTCGGCATCGACAAACCCTAAATGATGAAAGCTTAGGCTTTTAGGGTGCCTCGCTGTCGACAAACCCTAAATGATGAGACCATGATCATGTTCCTTGACAATAACCAACTTTTTGACCAAACTTTTTTCCTATTTAGAGCGAAACATGGCCCACAACGATGAGGCCGGTGGTTCGGGCGGCAAGCAATTCTGGGAGCTGTCCCGGGAGATGGAGGAACAACCTCACCGCTATGAGGACGCCGCGGAAGATACCGATCCTGATTACACAACCCCTAGTAGCGTCGGGGATGACACCACTGATGGTGCCGCCGAGGATGCCACCACTGATGATGGCGGCGCACACACAGATGGCAGCCAACCGAAGAAGCAAAGGAAGGACCGGCGCCCGAATGCGCTCCGCACCGTCAAGGAGGAATTCACTCAAGTGGACTCCGACGGGAATCCAACGGAGCCCAAACATATAGTCAAGGGGTACTCGGTTCAGCTCGGGTGCATTCTCCGGAGCACCGTCTCGATCAACACCGAGAACCTTAGGCATAAGGACTGTGGGAATTTGCGCAACCTCCTCTTCACGAAGCTGCACGAATGATACAAGTTCCCGCCCGAATTTGAAAACACACGCCTCTCAGGGAATAAAGTGAACAGTGCCGCCCTCATGAAGATGAGCACGGCCCTGTCTACTTGGAAAAGCGCGGTGAAGAGAATGATTGATAAAGGTGATAGTTATGAGAAGATCAAGGCGAAATATCCTTTGATGAGCGAAGATGAGTACAAGGAGTTCAAGATCAAGTGCGAGAGCAGTGCAACCTCCGAATCAAGTCAGTGGGGGAAAGAAATGCGGGAGTTGAACTTAGGGGAACACAAACTCAGTCCCAGCGGTTACAGAGTGGCGGAGCCTATATGGGACAAGGAGGACGCGGAGCGTGCCGAGCAAGGCCTACCGCCCCGCTTCGAGAAATACAGCGGTGACAAGCAGACCAGGAACTATGTCAGGGCCCGGTACAAGGAGGACCCGATAACAAAGGAGCTTACCACGGATCCGAAGACCAGGGCGCTTGAGCTTCTTCTGGTAAGGAATACACCCCCGCATAATTATCTCCATATGGTTGCACTCTAATTAATCCCCAATATTTCTAAATGGTTCACGTTCCTTTCGCAGGACACTGAAAGCAGTAGCGTCGGGTCGTCTAAGAGCTCCCCTTTCGACACCCCTTTAAATAGGGCGTTGAACGTAATGAAAAACAAGGATATGCTCACTAAGCCGATGTCAGCTAGTCGTGTGGCCGGCAAAGGCTTGTCCACAAAATGGGGGTCATACTATACAACTGGTGTGCGGAAGGAGAAAAAGACCAGCTCGGAAAGCCAGACGCGTGAGGTTGAAGAACTCAAGGCACAAGTGGCGCGGATTTCGGAGCTTGTCCAAGAGCAAGTGCAACAACAACTTGGAACGACACTCAACACCATGGTGCCTATGTTGATTCATGGGCTGACGACGTGGATTGCGGGCGGCCAACAGGGTCCTCCCCCGGTTCCTAGCTTCACGGCCAGCAACTCGCACAGCGCGCAGGCGGCTCCATTGGTGTCTCCGGCGGCGGCGCCATTGGTGTCTCCGGTGGAGGCGGTATTCGTGTCTCCGGCGCCGGCACGGGCATTGGAGCTTAATGCACCCGGGTGTACGCCGGCCCGCACCTCGCCAGCAAGCGCCCCCTCCGTAAGTTGCACGCCCACCGTTGGCGGTGCCTCGACATTAGCCGAGCTCGATGGCATCACGGTAACTAAGCCTCTCGGCCGATGACTTCATCTCCTTGCCTTTGACTGGGCATCCCTGACGCCCTGTACATGTTTTCGCAGGGCACCGCCGACGTTCCTTGCACTCTTCTGCACTTCGTGGGCGCCGAGTTGGTCGATGTCGCCAAGGGAAGAATCGTTCAACCGAGCAACCCCAGTTCCACGGTAATCCGATGCCACCCACAATGTATAGGGTTGAAGTGGTTCGGGTGCTGCCGGGCTGCGACGAGCTATTACCTCTGATTCGACCCGCTGGGGCCGACGAAGAAGATGAGATGACCCTCAGCACCTGCGTAAACTGGCCCCTGCTTTGGCCGAAGAGCCAGATTCGTTTGGTGGCGGGGGACACCACCCCACAGACAAGACCGCCAGTCGTGCCAGCGCCAAGCCATGGCAAGAACGCCGCAACGCTACCGTACCTGCCGGACATCCCTATGGCACAGGATCCGGACAGCCCTATGGCACAGGATCCGGACGGCGACGACAACAACGACGGTACATTTACCAAAGTTGATAAGTACTTTGCCAAACATGGGTACGCTGACGAGTTCTGCGGGCCTCTTTCTCAAGAAGCCAACCAAGATGACCGCGATCTAGCTGGTACGGCGGAGAAATCCAATTGCAACAGGCGTTGTCTGGCGTTCAGTTCTCAGGACACGCCTCCAGCTCCCGCCTTCACCGAGCCTCAGATAGCTGATGTGCGAAATATTATCAGCCCCAACACGCTCAAGAAGGCGGTCTGTGAGCAGAACTCGGTCCCATTACAGGAGATCAAGAAGAAGGGACGGAAACGAAAGACTAACAAGGGCGCCGGTGCGAGCCAGCCGGCACCGAGTTCGATCCGTGCTCAGGACGGGCCACCTTCACCTAAGGATATCTCGAGGAGGGTGCATGTGGCGGGTAGGGAGATGCTACCGCCAAATATGCTGAATGCTGCAACCGGTGCTATGCGGAGTCTGCACGACAGTGTTCTTTCTTTGGAGAAGCGGCGTCTCAGAGAGAAGGATGTGGCATACCCGGTTTTCGTGGCCAAGGTGCCAGAGGGCAAGGGCTTTGTGGATGGCGACATCGGGGGTACGATCGTCCTGCGGTTTGATGACATCTTTGCTATGTTTAACCTTCATCCGCTGCACTACACCTTCGTTCGGCTGTTTTCGCTGAGTATGGAGATGCGGATCATTAGAGACAAGACCCCGGACATCGTGATAGTCGACCCCTTCTACATGCGTGCCAAGCACTTGAGCAACGATGGGGACCGCCAAGTTGCGAGTTCACACCTCGAAGGCGTCATTCTGGCAAACCCAGATAAGGATAACTTCCTTGTGGCTTACTTTCCCGAGTAAGTCATCCCTTAACCGCCCCGTAACATATGATTTCTTAGATTTCGATCATTCTTTTTTTTTCTAACATTCCGTGTTCTGTGCAGTGACACACATTGCACACTCATCCTCTTAAGCCCGAAATATTCCATGGCCACGTATTTAGACCCAAACCGTAACTCCAAGATAGACTACACAAATGTCAAGAAAGTTCTTGATGATGTTCTCCCCGCCTATGCCAAATCTGGAGGAACCTTCACCAGGGCAGTTCGTAAGTACGGCAAGCACATGTTCTCACACAATACGAAGTTCTGCTGCGTCAAGCAGCCGCCTGGCGGTCAGAAGGATGCCTACTACGCCCTCCATCACATGCGGCCGATCGTAAGGGACCATCATCAACTTCTGCTACCAGATAATCTCAAAGATTGGGCCGCGAGCTTGTCGGCAGTCCAGGACGCGGACCTCAGACAAGAATTCTTTTGCATCTAGTCGGAGTTTGCGGACATCATCCATCAAGATGTCCTTCATACCTCGGGGCAGTTCTTCCTTAGATATCAACCGTCCAACAGTGAGATAGATGAAATGCTACAAATGCAGGGTAACAACGACCGCGATTTCATGACCATCACGACAGACGATGGCTTCATCCACGTTCCTGTCCGATGAGTCGAGTCGAAAGTAGTGATGTGTAGTTCTGAAACATTGGTTGGCTCATGTTGTAATTATACTTTAATGAATTCGTATGTCTCTTTGGTTTGGACAGTCATTCAACTTAGATGTAATCGCTGCTATTTATTAGTAGGACCATGAATCGTGCTATTAATGTCTTGCTTTTCTCTTCCGATCCTTTTGTTGCATACTTACATATTGCTTATGTATTGTCTGTTGTTTGGCTTGTGCATAGAGATGCCGTCGTATGTCGTGTACAAGGGTAAGGTTCCCGGAGTCTACGACGACTGGGAGGAGTGTCGGAGACAGGTTCACCGTTTCAGCGGTAACAGTTACAAAGGGTACACCACTAGGGCGGAGGCCGAATGTAGATACGCCCGCTATCTAGAGGGAGAGAGGAGGGAGCGTTGGAGGAACCGGATGAAGACCAGTTTGATCGCGATGATGCTCATCGTGATGACCACAGCTCTCTTCTATGTGATGGTAGTTTAGATGATCGATATCGACTTGTAATGTGAAGGCAAACTCGATACTCGCGGTCTTGAGACTTGTAATGTTTTATCTTTGTTCGGTCTTTTGAATTCGGAGACTAATATGATGAATTGTATTCGGAGACTAATCTTCTTTTGTATTCGATGAATCTCATGTTGCTGTGTGCTGCTGTCTATATTCTGTCCAATAATATATTTTGTAACCTGTGCAAAAATCAGAAAAGCAAAAGATAAAAATAAAACCTAATATTCATACTAATGGCGCACCACACAAGACACTAATGGCGCACTGTGATCATCACACTAATGGCGCATTAACTGCTGGTGCGCCATTAGAATGCCAAAGCACATGGGTACATATGGCCCCCTGGGAGGCATTCTAATGGCGCACTGCAGGCTATACTAATGGCGCACTACCTGGTGCGCCATTAGAACACCAGATACTAATGGGCACCGGTGGTGCGCCATTAGAATTTAATTCTAATGGCGTGATGCCAGTGGCGCACCGGTAGTGCGCCATTAGAAGGCAAATTCGGTGCGCCACTAGCATGCCTTTTCCTAGTAGTGTAGGCATAAAACAACAAATCTAGGCTGGGCCTCCGGTTAATAGGTTAGTCCCAAAAATAATATAAAAGTGGAAAATAAAGCCAAATATTGCCCAAAACAGTAGATAATATAGCATGGAGCAATCAAAAATTATAGATACGTTGGAGACGTATCAGTGCCACTTTATGGTTAATGAAGGTATTGTCTTGGGGCATAAAGTTTCTAAAAGAGGTATTGAAGTTGATAAAGCTAAGGTTGATGCTATTGAAAAGATGCCATGTCCCAAGGACATCAAAGGTATAAGAAGTTTCCTTGGTCACGCCGGTTTTTATAGGAGGTTCATTAAGGACTTCTCAAAAATTTCTCGGCCTCTGACTAATTTATTACAAAAAGATATACCATTTGTTTTTGATGATGATTGTGTAGAAGCATTTGAAATATTTAAGAAAGCATTGATCTCTGCACCTATTGTTCAGCCACCTGATTGGAATTTACCCTTTGAAATTTTGTGTGATGCTAGTGATTATGCTGTAGCTGCTGTTCTAGGGCAAATAGTTGATAAGAAATTAAATGTTATTCAATATGCTAGTAAAACTCTAGACAATGCTCAGAGAAATTATGCTACTACTGAAAAAGAATTTTTGGCAGTTGTATTCGTTTGTGATAAGTTTAGACCTTATATTGTTGATTCTAAAGTAACTATTCACACGGATCATGCTGCTATTAAATATCTTATGGAAAAGAAAGATGCTAAACCTAGACTTATTAGATGGGTTCTCTTTCTACAAGATTTTGATTTGCATATTATTGATAGAAAGGGAGCCGAGAACCCCGTTACAGACAACTTGTCTAGGCTAGAGAATGTTCTTCATGACCCACTACCTATTGATGATAGCTTTCCTGATGAAAAATTAAATGTCATAAATGCTTCTCGTACTGCTCCATGGTATGCTGATTAAGCTAATTATATTGTTGCTAAATTTATACCACCTAGTTTCACATACCGGCAAAAGAAAAAGGTTTTCTATGATTTGAGACATTACTTTTGGGATGACCCACATCTTTATAAAGAAGGAGTAGATGGTGTTATTAGACGTTGTGTACCTGAGCATGAGCAGGAATAGATCCTATGCAAGTGTCACTCCGAAACTAATGGAGGACACCACCTGGAGATAGAACTGCACATAAGGTAATGCAATCCGGTTTTTATTGGCCTACTCTCTTCAAGGATGCCCGTAAGTTTGTTGTATCTTGTGATGAATGTCAAAGAATTGGTAATATTAGTAGACGTCAAGAAATGCCTATGAATTATTCAATTGTTATTGAACCATTTGATGTTTGGGGCTTTGATTATATGGGACTTTTTCCTGCCTCCAATGGATACACACATATTTTAGTTGCTATTGATTACGTTACTAAGTGGGTAGAAGCTATTCCAACTAGTAGAGCTGATCATAATAGCTCTATTAAGATGCGTAAAGAAGTTATTTTTCCAATGTTTCGAGTCCCTAGATATCTAATGACTGATGGTGGTTCATATTTTATTCATGGTGCTTTTCGTAAAATGCTTGCTAAGTATGATGTTAATCATAGAATTGCATCTCCTTATCACCCACAGTCCGGTGGTCAAGTAGAATTGAGTAATAGAGAGCTCAAATTAATTTTGCAAAAGACTGTTAATAGATCTAGAAAGAATTGGTCCAAGAAACTTGATGATGCATTATGGGCCTATAGAACTGCATATAAAAATCCTATGGGTATGTCTTCGTATAAAATGGTCTATGGAAAAGCATGTCACTTACCTCTCGAACTAGAACATAAGGCATATTGGGCTATTAAAGAGCTCAATTATGATTTCAAACTTGCTGGTGAGAAAAGGTTATTTGACATTAGCTCACTTGATGAATGGAGAACCCAAGCCTATGAGAATGCCAAATTATTCAAAGAAAAAGTTAAAAGATGGCATGACAAAAGAATACAAAAGCGTGAGTTTAATGTAGGTGATTATGTATTGCTATGCAACTCTCGTTTAAGATTTTTTGCATGAAAACCTCTCTCTAAACGGGAAGGTCCTTACGTTATCGATGTCTATCGTTCCGGTGCCATAAAAATCAATAACTTCGAAGGCACAAATCCGAAGGTGGTGAATGGTCAAAGAATTAAACATTATATCGCGGGTAATCCTATAAATGTTGAAACCAATGTTATTGAAACCGTAACCCCAGAGGAATACAAAAGGGACACTTTCCGGAATGTTTCAGACTCCAAAAAGGAATATGTATGTGGTACGGTAAGTAAACCGACTCCAAAATAGTTCTAATGGCAATTTTCTTCTGTTTTGGAATATTTAGAAAAATCAAAAAATAAGAAGCAGTCCGGGAAGGACACGAGGGCTACACGAGGGTGGAGGGCGCGCCCTACCCCCCTCGTGGGCACCTCGTGTGCTCTTCGGACTCTATTTTCTTACATACGTATTTTGGTCTGTAAAAATTCATTATATAATCTCCCAGAGGTTTTGACTCCCGTATCACGCAAATATCTCTCGTCTTTGTTTCGAGTTGTTTTCTGACAAATCTAGGTCGTCATGTCATCTTCAAGTGCCCCCAAGGACAAGTTTTTGAGAAGGTCATCAACCCCTACCTCACGGAAGTGCTCCAACACCCTCAAACCATTGAGATGCGTGAGGGGGTGCTGCACATCCGTGATGCTGAGGGACCAAGGAGGACCGAAAGCGTGGAGACAAGGCTCGAGGCAATGGAGCAACAAGTTTTCAAGTGCCAGGAGATGGTGGAACGCGGACTCGACACCAACCATATGATGATCGCGGATGTCACCAACAACCACAAGGTGGATGCCAAGAACATTGGGGAGACCATCTTCAAGCTTCACGAGAAGATCGAGCACCTCCAAGCCCAAATCTATGACCTGCAAAACCAAAACAGTGAGTATGAATATAGATTCAAAAGGATGAGTTTGGCTGTAGATTTGAGGATCCAGGAGACTCAATCATTCTTTTATGATGGCGAGCCTATGCCTTGGAAGAAGGACGACAAGCCTACATCATCAACAACTCCACCCTCTTCACCAACAAAGAAGAACTGAGTATCTGGTATGGGCACTCCCCTTGGCAACTGCCAAGCTTGGGGGAGGTGCCCCGGTATTGTATCACCATCACTTTCATCTTTACTGCTTTTCTTAGTTCGATCCTTTTGATAATATTTTGATATAGTAGAATAAAAGTTCTTAGTATGATCTATTTGTGAGTTTTGCTTTATGATCCTTCTATGTAATCAAGTCCGTGAGCTATATACAATAAAGATTAGTGTTGAGTCAAGGGCTTGATTATTTTGCCATGATCTTGAGTGAATAAAATAAAAGAGAAAGAATAAAAAGAAATAAAAGAGATCATATGGATCTTATGGAGAGTAATGAGCTCACATATAAAGAGTATGATGATTAAAAGTTGTTGAGAGTTGACAAACATAGTTTTGGTCATCGTTGCAATTAATAAGAAGTAATAAAGAAAGAGAGGTCTTCACATATAAGTACACTATTTTGGACATCTTTTATGATTGTGAGCACTCATTAAAATATGACATGCTAAAGAGTTGACATTGGACAAGGAAGACAACGCAATGGGTTATGTTTTCTTACATCTGAGATAAATTATATTGTCATGGATCATCCAACATGATTGAGCTTGCCTTTCCCCTCATGCTAGCCAAATTCTTTGCACCAAGTAGAGATACTACTTGTGCTTCCAAACACCCTTAAACCAGTTTTGCCATGAGAGTCCACCATACCGACTTATGGATTGAGTAAGATCCCTCAAGTAAGTTGTCATCGGTGCAAGCAATAAAAATTGCCCTCTAAATATGTATAAATTATTAGTGTGGGAGAAAATAAGCTTTATACGATCGTGTGATATGGAAGAAATAAAAGCGATAGACTGCATAATAAAGGTCCATATCACAAGTGGAAATATAAAGTGACGTTCTCTCGCATTAAGATTTTTTGTATGCAACCATAAAAGCGCATGACAACCTCTGCTTCCCTCTGCGAAGGGCCTATCTTTTACTTTTATCTCCTACCTTGCATAAGAGTCTTGGTGATCTTCACCCTTCCTTTTTAAATTTTATCTTTTGGCAAGCACAACATGTTGGAAAGATCCTGGTATATATGGCTAATTGGATGTGATTTTTCATGAAATATTATTGTTGACATACACTTGAGGTAAAACGTTGGGAAGCAAAACTATAAGCCCCTATCTTTCTCTGTGTCCAATTAAAACTCCATACCCATAAGTATTGCAAGTATTGCGTGAGTGTTAGCAATTGAGAAAGACTATATGATAGTTGAGTATGTGGACTTGCTGAAAAGCTCTTATATTGACTCTTTCCTATGTTATGATAAATTGCAATTGCTCCAATGACTGAGATTATAGTTTGTTAGTTTTCAATGAAGTTTAAGATTCATACTTGAAATTGTGATTGAATTGTTACTCTAGCATAAGAGATCATATGACAAGAATTATATAAGTTTCTGTTCTAAGAATGATCATGATGCCCTCATGTCCGTATTTTATTTTTATCGACACCTCTATCTCTAAACATGTGGACATATTTTTCAATTTTGGCTTTGGCTTGAGGACAAGCGAGGTCTAAGCATGGGGGAGTTGATACGTCCATTTTGCAGCATGCTTCTATATCGATATTTATTGCATTATGGGCTGTTATTACACATTATGTCACAATGCTTATGCCTATTCTCTATTATTTTACAAGGTTTACAACTTTACATAAAGAGGGAGAATGCCGGCAGCTGGAATTCTGGGCTAGAAAAAGAGCAAATATTAGAGATCTATTCTGCACAGCTCCAAAAGTCCTGAAACTTCACGGAAGTCATTTTTAGAATATCTAAAAAATACTGAGCGAAGAAGTTTTGGAGGGGGGCCACACCCTGCCCATGAGGGTGGGGGTGCGCCCTACCCCCTGGGCACGCCCCCTGTCTCGTGGGCCCCCTGGTGGCCCTCCGATGCCCATCTTATGCTATATGGAGTCTTTCGATGAGGGAAACATCATAAGCGAGCTTTCGGGACGAGACTCCGCCGCCACGAGGTGGAACCTTGGCGGAACCAATCTAGGGCTCCGGCGGAGCTGTTCTGCCGGGGAAACTTCCCTCCGGGAGGGGGAAATCATCGCCATCATCATCACCAACGATCCTCTCATCGGGAGAGGGCAATCTCCATCAACATCTTCACTAGCACCATCTCCTCTCATACCCTAGTTCATCTCTTGTATCCAATTCTTGTCTCTAAGTCCGGGATTGGTAACTGTGGGTTGCTAGTAGTGTTAATTACTCCTTGTAGTTTATGCTAATTGGTTTATTTGGTGGAAGATCATTTGTTCAGATCCTATATGCATATTAATACCCCTCTGATTATGAACATGAATATGCTTTGTGAGTAGTTACGTTTGTTCCTGAGGACATGGGAGAAGTCATGCTATTAGTAGTCATGTGTATTTTGTATTCGTTCGATATTTTGATGAGGTGTATGTTGTCTCTCCTCTAGTGGTGTTATGTGAACGTCGACTACATGACACTTCACCATTATTTTGGCCTAGAGGAAGGCATCCAGAAGTAATAAGTAGATGATGGGCTGCTAGAGTGACAGAAGCTTAAACACTAGTTTATGCGTTGCTTCGTAAGGGGCTGATCTGGATCCATATTTTTCATGCTATGGTTAGGTTTACCTTAATACTTTTGTTGTAGTTGCGGATGCTTGCAATAGAGGTTAATCATAAGTGGGATGCTTGTCCAAGTAAGGACAGTACCCAAGCACCGGTCCACCCACATACCAAATTATCAAAGTACCGAACGCAAATCATATGAACGTGATGAGAACTAGCTTGACGATAATTCCCATGTTTCCTCGGGAGCGCTTTTCTCTATATAAGAATTTGTCCAGGCTTGTCCTTTGCTACAAAAAGGATTGGGCCAGCTTGCTGCACTTTATTTACTTTTGTTACTTGTTGCTCGTTACAAATTATCTTATCACAAAACTATCTATCACCTATATTTCAGTGCTTGCAGAGAATACCTTGCTGAAAACCGTTGATCATTTCCTTCTGCTCCTCGTTGGGTTCGTCACTCTTACTTATCGAAAGGATTACGATAGATCCCCTATACTTGTGGGTCATCAGGCTGCCTTCCGTAATCATCGTTATAAAGCCATAAATATGCATCAATTTGACTTAAGATTTTAGCCAAGCTAGGTTGCTGGCTCCTGTGCTTACCCCAACGTTCCTGATTGTTCGGCTAGGTGGCAAAGGGAGCACCTCTGTGATTGTTACTACCGGGTCATCCGAGTTAGTACCTCAGACAGGGTGAAGCCGAAAGCTAGCGATCTTAAAGGAGTACATTGGTCGGCAACGACGGAAGTGAAAATTTTGGTTCATTAATACCATAGAGTTCGGGAACTTTCCCCGTACTAAATCCTCAATATTTTCCTCCCATATTGATCAGAGGTGAGGTTTCATGATCATGATCAGCATGACGACCCAAAGAAAGGAACCGATAGCGGGACTATTTTCCTTGGAAGATGTTTCTTAATATAACATATCTCTCCACGTACCTTTGTTTATCAAACCGTATGACCAGATTGCCTTGTTTGTCGTAAATCTTTGCTCTCATGAAGGCTTTATAAAGAGGAACAAACATTCCCTGGATGTTGGCCGAGGAGGTGGAAGCCGATGGTCGGTCAACAAAGTTTTTACAATGCGGATCCAAGCATTAATGATGTAAAATACTTGGATACATAGGATCATAAATTGCGAGTGAAGTCGATTTATTGCAGCTCATCTTTTAAATACCAAGCGAGCAACTTACATAAAGCTCTCCTAAATCCCAAGTGGCATCGATTTCCTATCTATTAAGCCCCTTGGGGCCAACCTTGGCGAGCCCAGCATTCGCTGGCTCTAGCTCCTTTAAGAGATCTTTATTCTCTTTTTGGGAAGTTTGTGTTAAACACAACAAATTTTTTTCACACGGATATCGATCCTTAATTCGGCCACCCGTGCCCATATTAAGGCTTGGGGGCTACTGGGCTTCGTGCTCATTATTTATAAATATTAAAGGGGCACATCGATCCCCTGATCTGGTGTTGCCACCCGACCAGTGTCTCGGGGGCTACTGCGTTGCCTGTTCGGTGCAAAAAATTCAAAGTGCTTAGTGTTCAGCTTGACCGAACTATGGGAAAACGCGTCTTCGGACAACAATAGTACCATCTGGACCTATCTGGTGTCAAGCTGATATATTGCGGCAACTTCTCAAAACCCTCTCTCAAGGGCCCGTTCGCCGATCACTATTATCTCTAATATATTACACTACGTTTCTATTCCTACGTATGCTGCCGAGCTAGGAGTCGATCCTCAGGCCGATTTCGCAAATCGACATGAGTCTCAGGGGCTACCAGGATCAACAGTTTCATGCTTTCCTTCAGGTGCACCTCAGGTTTAGACGGACACACACCTTGGGGGCTACTGGATATACATATACTGACTATATATCTCGGCACGGAGTAAATTGCACCGATCAAAAATATTCACAAAAATCAGCCCGCGGTCGGGGTGGTGCACCACCTCGGAAGCAGTCCGACATAAAGCTCGGGCGCCAGTTGCTGGCTCCATAGAGGGCATTTCCGGCATTAAGCTCGGCTGAATTCGTTCAATCTTTTAGAAGACCGAGGTAGTTTACGACACCTCGGACGCTGACCATCGTTGGAGCTCGGAAGTGGTCCGGCATAAAGCCCGGATTTGAATGGCTCATTCCATAGAGAACTTTTTAGCGTTAAACTCGGATAACCTCCTTCAAACTTTCTCAAGCCAGGTGATCTATGACACCTCAGATATAGTCCGGCGTTGGTGCTTGGCTGCAAAAGATATCTCGGATGCAGTCCGACGTTGTAGCCCAGATGCAAGAGGACACCATCGCACGGGAACAACTTCAAACCCGAGGTATGGCGTAAAAAATAATCCTAAGGCACTAAAAGCCGGGAACTTAAAGGGGCTCCTCGGATACCCGATGTGTAAACCCTTCGGATTCACTTCGGCGATCCTCAAGATCGAAGACGAGAAGATTTGTTGAACCAGTTTTCAAGACCGACGACCGAAGATGAAGAACAGTTCGGAAGGATCGAGGAGCGTCCCCAAATTGAAGACCGGTTCAGTGGGCTACTAACAGTGCCCTGGACTAGGGGGTACTGATACGTCTCCAACGTATCTATAATTTTTGATTGCTCCATGCTATATTATCTACTGTTTTGAATGTTTATGGGCTTTATTATACAATTTTATATCATTTTTGGGACTAACCTTTTAACCCAGAGCCCAGTGCCAGTTTCTGTTTTTTACCCTGTTTTAGGGTTTCGAAGAAAATGAAAATCAAATGGAGTCCAATTGACCTGAAACTTCATGGAAGTCATTTTTGGAAGGAAACAAGCCCAGAAGACTTGGAGTGCACGTCGGAGGATCTGCGAGGAGGTCACGAGCAGGGGGCGCCCCCACCCCCCTACGCGCCCTCCACCCTCGTGAGCCCCTCGTGGCCCCCCTGACATACTTCTTCCGCCTATATATCTCCATATACCCTAAAAACATCAGGGAGCACAATAGATCAGGAGTTTCGCCGCCAGAAGCCTCCGTAGCCACCGAAAGCCAATCTAGACCCGTTTCGGCACCCTGCCGGAGGGGGCAATCCCTGTCTGGTGGCCATCTTCATCATCCCGGTGCTCTCCATGACGAGGAGGGAGTAGTTCTCCCTCGGGGCTGAGGGTATGTACCAGTAGCTATGTGTTTGATCTCTCTCTTTCTATCTCTCTCTCTCTCTCTCTCTCTCGTATTCTTGAGATGATACGATCTTGATGTATCGCGAGCTTTGCTATTATATTTGAATCCTATGATGTTTCTTCCCCCCTCTACTATCTTGTAATGAATTGAGTTTCCCCTTTGGAGTTATCTTATCGGATTGAGTCTTTAAAGATTTGAGAACACTTGATGTATATCTTGTCGTGCGTATCTGTGGTGACAATGGGATATCACTTGATTCACTTGATGTATGTTTTGGTGACCAACTTGCGGGTTCCGCCCATGAACCTATGCATAGGGGTTGGCACACGTTTTCGTCATGATTCTCCGGTAGAAACTTTGGGGCACTCTTTGAGGTTCTATGTGTTGGTTGAATAGATGAATCTGAGATTGTGTGATGCATATCGTATAATCATACCCACGGATACTTGAGGTGACATTGGAGTATCCAGGTGACATTAGGGTTTTGGTTGATGTGTGTCTTAAGGTGTTATTCTAGTACGAACTCTAGGGCTGTTTGTGACACTTATAGGAATAGCCCAACGGATTGATTGGAAAGAATAACTTTCAGGTGGTTTCGTACCCTACCATAATCTCTTCGTTCGTTCTCCGCTATTAGTGACTTTGGAGTGACTCTTTGTTGCATGTTGAGGGATAGTTATGTGATCCAATTATGTTATTATTGTTGAGGGAACTTGCACCAGGGAAAGTATGAACCCTAGGCCTTGTTTACTATCATTGCAATACCGTTTACGCTCACTTTTATCATTAGTTACCTTGCTGTTTTTATAATTTCAGATTACAAATACTACTACCTACTATCCATATTGCACTTGTATCACCATCTCTTCGCCGAACTAGTGCACCTATACAATTTACCATTGTATTGGGTGTGTTGGGGACACAAGAGACTCTTTGTTATTTGGTTGCAGGGTTGCTTGAGAGAGACCATCTTCATCCTACGCCTCCTACGGATTGATAAACCTTAGGTCATCCAGTTGAGGGAAATTTGCTACTGTCCTACAAACCTCTGCACTTGGAGGCCCAACAACGTCTACAAGAAGAAGGTTGTGTAGTAGACATCAAGCTCTTTTCTGGCGCCGTTGCCGGGGAGGTGAGTGCTTGAAGGTATATCTTTAGATCTTGCAATTGAGTCTTTTAGTTTCTTGTTTTATCACTAGTATAGTTTATAAAACAAAACTATAAAAATGGAATTGAGTTTGTCTCATACGCTTCACCTTTTAAATATCTTTCGTGACTATGATGGAAAGGATAATTGTGCTCAAGTGCTAGAAGAAGAAATCTATAAAAATTTTGGCACCATGATTGCAATGTTGTTAGTATGAATTCTTTGAATATCCATGATACTAATGATGATTGCACTAGTTATGATGAAAATGTCTCCTATAAACATGTCAATTTTTGTGGAGTGCATTGGGTTTGTAAGTACACACCAAATAGGGAATATAGATATTGCAAGAGGCATAAGTACTTAGAAACTAAATTGTTGCAAGAAGATCTAGATGGATGTGCTGAAAATTTAATTTTTCTTAGCCCTACTTGTGAACTTTGCAATGAACGTGATCATTTTAGTACCCAATGCAAATTGTTTCATGATCGTATCGTGTCCAAAAATTGTGATGACTTGATTTCCCTTGCACATCATAATGAACTTAGTTTGCTCTTGGGTTATGAAGAAATTTAACGTATAACTAAGGATATTCCAAAATTTGCCCTTGATAAAGTTCTTCATTTTGATATAGAGAAAATTTGTAACATCCCACCTATTTTCTAGCTAACCCGAATCTCAAGGGCGAGATTCGTCTTAAGGGGGGTAGGTTTGTAACATCCCAAATTTTCAATTTGGAATGTTATACACTAGATCACCATTGCATATCATATTTATTACATTTTGGTTGATCCTAGAAATTTTTCGCAACTCAAGGATCCTCGGAGAGAGTAGGGGATTTTGTTATTTTCATATTTGAGTTGTCTCAAATTTTGAAAATAGGATCTTTTGATTTTATTTATTTTATCTTCAAGTATTTCTATTACAAAAATATGAGAGAGGGAATAAAATGACTTTCCCAAAATAAAGAAATACTGAGGATTTAATAAAAAAATCAAATAAGATTTTATTTGGTTTTATTTGCTATTTTATTTGAATTTAGGAAAAAATGCGCGTTTTTCGAAATTGCATTTAGGCCCCAAGTAAATGTTTATCCTGTGCGGCTTGATTTTAGAAGCTAGGGAAAATTTATTTCGGGATTTTTGGAGTCCGTTTAGTAGTCCTTTTGTTTTTTTCCGAGCGTAAGTATTAAAAAAAACGTCTGAACCGACCTACGGGCCGTGCTAGGCCCAGACTCCTCCAGGCCTCAGCCTTTATAAGCCGCCGGCCCACCCCGGGCCGAAACCCTAGCCGCCGCCCGCTTCGAGCCCCGCGCCCGCGCCGCCACCGCCTTTCGCCGCCGCCGCGCCCGACGCCGCCGCCCCGCGCCCTCGCCGCCGCCGATGCCGCCGCCTCGCCGGAGCCGCCGCCGCCCATCTCGCCGCCGAGTCGCCGAGGTTGACCCGCCGGTTTTCGTTCGGTATTCGCCGGTTTTCGTTCGTTTTTTTAGTTTCGTTTTTTTTTCTTTAGATCGATTTTTTTCTGGTTTAGGCTAATTAGCGAGTGTTCGCTCGTTCGTTCGTTTTAACGAACGCGTTCTTCGTTTAGATTCAGTTAACGAACATTCGTTCGTTAAACTTTTCGTCGTTTTTCTTTTTCTTGGATTAAATCCGCAATTTTTTGATCGCGATTTCTGATCCGATTTTCGTTTTAGTCTAACTTTTCGCTCGTTTATCGGAAGCAAGCGATTCAAGCGCCTGGAGTTTCGTTTCGAAACCCTCTTTCCGTTTAAGCAACTTAAACAAGTTTTTGCCACTGTAAAAATTGCCTTAGATCCAGAATAGTAAACGAAGCTTGTTTCTTATGCCTTTTGTCTTTCGTTGCTTCGTTCGATTTGACTTTTTTTGCCAACCAGAGCTCTTAAGTTGAACTTTCTGGCTAGATCTCTTATTTGAGATCTACCTGTGCATTAGTGAGTACTTATTGTATGCTTGTTTGTTTGCGATAGAGTACCCGGAGTGCGCCGCTTGCTACTTCGAATCGCTAGGTTTCCCGGATCATCAGCAAGGCAAGTAACACTTTGATCATGTTTTTCCCTCTACCCAGTTTTATTGCATTAGAACAATCCTTACACATTGCATCATTAGGATCTAATTAAATTGTGGGTTTGGGAAGTAGTTGAGGTAGTGCCTATTACCCATTTATTATCAAACCTTTGGGAGTTACTTCTACATTTGCTTATTATGCCATGCTATGCTAGTGGACGTGGATTGGGTGAGTGCATCCATGACAGATGTGAGATTGTTAATCAATGGTTTATTTAAGGTGGCAACTTAAACACACATCTGGGTGGATTGAGGTACCTAGGTATTCCAAGATTGCCTATTTTTCTTTATGGACCGCCACCCAGGCTCAAAGGGATTATGAGATTATTCATGCTAGAAACTTCCGTGTGCAGCCACAAGCTATTATGGGCTCTAGCATAGTTGACTAAGTTGTGCGAACTCTTACAGTGGTAGACTAGCAGATGTAGGAGATGTAGGTGGTACGGTCTACCCATCGTAAGGTGCTAGCGCTTCTGAAAGACTATGTCTCGGTCATCCGTTTCTCAAACACCATGTAGTGCGAGAAATCCAACGGAGGAGATCGAGTCTTGTGGGGAAAAGTGCACAAACCTCTGCAGAGTGTATAAACTAATCATGGTTAGCCGTGTTCCCGGTTATGGACATATTGAGTATCTAGTACCTGGATTATCATGTGAATCTCAGCATGTTACTATCAAAATTAATTTTGATGGGTTTGTTTAATGATGATGCTTAATTGGGATTGAGAATGCTGTCAACCATTCTCAATGTTTAACAACCACCACAATAGTTAAATAAATTTATTCCTTTGCAGTAGGGAAAAATTGGCTTTACGCAAAACTGTAACCATAGAGCTTTCCACCAGCCAAATATGCATATAGAATAGCTGTTTCATTCCATTACTCTCTATGTGTTACATTGCCAGCATATTCCATGTGCTGACCCGTTTCGGGTTGCAACGTTAATGTTGCACACTTTTTAGATGACGATTAAGGAGTTTTTGGTTGTGGTTCTATACACAGTGGTGCCGTTGGAGTTGATGGACTCACTTATCTTCCAAGCCTTCCGTTGTTATCGTTATTAGATGGCCTTAAGCCATATTTATTGTAATAAGTTCTCTATTGAGACATTCGATGTAATAAGTGTGTGATTTCTACTCTGTTATAAATCCTTCAAGTATTGTGTGGGGTCAGCATTACTGATCCAGGGATGACACCGGAGCACAGAGATTGGACCGTTTGAGGTCTGGTCGCTACAAGATGGTATCAGAGCACACGCTGACTGTAGGACACGACCACTAAGCTAAAGACCTAGATCACTACTCACTCTCTTCTCTTTTCTGACTCCTCATATTTTCTACTCTTTTAGGATGGCGGATGCAAGGAACAAGTTCACTCAACCGGATGAAGATACACCCTTTGGACGTCATTTGAAGGAAGTCACTAGATATCTGAACATAGGAGTACCAAGCTTCACCGGCACCTACAACGCCACTTTACTTGAAGAAGAGCGCTGGATGATTCAAGTTCAAGTTCCAGGAAGGACGTTCATGCTAGTCACTAAGCCCATAGAGTTTTCTTTTGATGCACCAACTTGGAGTCTAGGAAAGAGCATGGCAGCTCACATCACCATGGGACGCATTGGAGAAGTTTACCACAATGATATCAAGGATACTATCTACCAGATTTGTGGGCGCCGAGATGAGCACTGGGAGATGATCAGCACCAGAAAGGATAGATCAATTGCAGCTTTTATCAAGGAGTTAAACCAGCACATTCAACGTCAAGAGAACCAGATGTGCGCCGACATGATAGATCTGAAGAAGGCAAAGACAAGAATCAAGGAACTGGAGGAAGAACTCAAGGCTAACGTGAAGATTATGAAGAGGAAATTGAAGTATTAGTGGAGAAGAATGACGATCTGATCAAGAAGATCAGAATATTTATGGGAGGCCCTACACCGGTAGAAGAAGACGAAGAACCCAAGGAGATTCGCCCGGAAGACTACATCATCATCGACGACACCGACTCGGATCCAGATGATAGTGATGATGACTACGTTGATGAGGCTGGAGCAGATATCATGGACTCTGCAACCGAAGAATATTTCTAGTAGACCACCTCATCAGTAGTAGTAGTCCACCATGTAAATATTATAGTCCGAGCACTTTTGCGATAGTTAGATCGATTGTATGCTCTTGTTTGATTGAATGAATGAAGTGAATTGTTTTCTTTTGCCTCATGTGCATATGGGTAGTGTTTTCTCTTTAGACCCCCTCTATTCTTAAATCTCATCTTTTCTAAAAACCCTCAGATGCCTCCGAGACGTGACCCCGGATTTACCTTCCCACCGGAGCTCACCCAGTTGATCCAGCAGCAGAACACATTGATGCAGTTACTAGTCCAGAATCAGAATCAAGGGAACAACAACAACAACCCACCACCACCACCACATGTTGATCACTTAGCCCGTTTTCTTAGGCTGAATCCGCCGGTCTTTTCCAGTAGCACTGAGCCAATAGTAGCAGATGATTGGCTCCGCAAGACAGCTAGAGAGTTGACCATAGCAGGATGCACGGATGCGGAGAAGGTGAAGTTTGCCGCACATCAGCTTGAAGGACCCACAACATCAGGGTGGGAAAATTTCACAGCCACTTTCCCTATCGATACTGTCACATGGGACCAGTTTCAGCAGGCTTTTTGAACTGCCCATGTTTCAGCAGGAGCTATGGCCATGAAGAAGCGAGAGTTTCGCAACTTGCGCCAAGGAGGACGGACATTTGGCCAGCATGTGGAGGACTTTAGTAAATTAGCACGTTATGCCCCAGATGACGTTGCTACGGATGCAGCAAAGCAGGAGAAGTTTCTGGAAGGACTGAATGATGAGTTGAGCATGCAGTTGATGGTAGCAACCTTCAACAACTATCAGGAGTTGGTAGATCGTGCTCTTATGATTGAAGGGAAGTAGAAGCAAATTTAGAATCGCAAGAGGAAGTATGGACTAGGAAAGTACAATTCTGGAGCTCAGCAGAAGCCACGTTTCACCCCTAGACCTGGAGGACATTTCCAGCATACCCATGGAGGAGGTAGCTCACACAATCACAATGGCCCCAAGACTGGTAATGGGAATGGAGGAAGCAATGGCCAGAACCGCACCAACCCATCAACCCCAGCCAAGAAGGACCTGAGCCAAGTCACCTGCTTTAAGTGCCAGAAGACCGGACATTATGCCGACGAATGTCCTGAATCACAGAATGGAAATGGCAATGGAACCTCTGGGAAGAGGCCGAACCCTTTCAACAGGGGACAGGTGAACCACGTTAACGTGGAGGAGGTTGAAGAGCAGCCGGATGCAGTAATCGGTAAGTTTTTGGTTAAGTCATTTACTGCACTCGTTCTTTTTGATACTGGTGCATCACATTCATACATATCAAGGGGATTTGTGGATAAGTATAAACTGCCAACCCAAGCCCTTAGGTCACCCATGTTAGTAACCTCGCCAGGAGCAGAATATATGGCTAGTCTATGGTGTGATCGGTTACCATTAAGGATTGGTAACTACGTATTTCCATCAGACCTAATAGTGTTGGAATCTCAAGGATTGGATGTGATATTAGGCATGGATTGGTTGTCAAAGTATGAAGGGATTATTGAATGTGCCAGTAAGTCAATTTTGCTTACCACCCCAGAAGGGAGAAGGATCAAGTATGTATCCCGACATGTGCCAAAGAGGACTCAAGCAAATTGTTTAACAGGAGTTGTGCAGGAGGAAGTACCAGTAGTGAAGGATTTCCCTGATGTATTTCCATAAGAATTGCCAGGCATGCCACCGGATAGAGATATTGAGTTTCTGATTGAGCTTTTGCCAGGCACAGGGCCAATATCAAAGAGACCATATAGGATGCCTGCAAAGGATTTGGTGGAAATTAAGAAGCAAATTAAGGAGTTACTGGATAAAGGATACATTCGCCCAAGTTCTTCACCTTGGGGATCGCCAGTACTTCTAGTAGAAAAGAAGGATGGATCGTTAAGGATGGTTGTCGATTATCGAGGATTGAATGAAGTAACCATCAAGAACAAATACCCACTAGCGATGATCAATGATCTGTTTGATCGATTGCAAGGAGCTAAGGTATTTTCCAAGATCGATCTGCGATCAGGATACCACCAGTTGAAGATTCGGGAATAGGATATACCCAAGACGGCTTTTACCACCAGGTATGGGCTGTACGAGTATACCGTTATGTCATTTGGTCTGACTAACGCACCTGCATATTTTATGAACATGATGAACAAAGTGTTTATGGAGTTCTTGGATAAGTTCGTCGTAGTGTTCATTGATGATATCCTGGTTTACTCGAAGAATGAAGAGGAGCATAAGGAGCATTTGTGTTTGGTTCTTGGAAAGCTCAGAGAACATCAGTTATATGCCAAGTTTAGCAAATGTGAGTTTTGGTTGAAAGAAGTTGGATTTCTCGGACACGTTATATCCGGAGAAGGTATAGCAGTAGATCCCACTAAAGTTGATACCGTGACCAAGTGGGAAGCACCAACCACAGTTGGAGAGATCCAGAGTTTTCTTGGACTCGCAGGATACTACCGGAGGTTTATTGAGAATTTCTAAAAGATTGCGAAGCCTATGACGGAGTTCTTGAAGAAGGATACCAAGTTCATATGGACTGAGGAATGTGAGGCTAGTTTTCAGGAGTTGAAGAAACGTTTGGTTACCTCACCAGTGTTGATTTTACCGGATCAGACCAAGGATTATGAGGTGTATTGTGACGCTTCACGTCGAGGACTTGGAGCAGTGCTTATGCAGGAAGGAAGAGTTGTTTCATATGCCTCACGACAGCTTAAGCCTCATGAGTTGAATTATGCTACGCATTATTTTGAGTTAGCAGCCGTAGTGCATGCATTGAAGACTTGGAGACATTTTCTGATTGGAAACCATTGCGAGGTGTACACGGATCATAAGAGTTTGAAGTATATTTTCACACAGAAGGAGTTGAACCTCAGACAATGGAGATGGTTGGAGCTCATCAAGGATTATGATTTGAAATTGCATTATCACCCTGGAAAGGCTAACGTAGTAGCTGACGTGTTGAGCCGTAAGAGCCACGTCAACACCTTAATGATGGGAGATTTACCAAGGGAGTTAGCCGAAAATCTTCGAGAGCTATGTTTGGAAATAGTCCCGAGAGGCTATGTAGCAGCATTGGAGATTCAGTCTACTTTGATGGATAAGATCAGAGAAACTCAAAGGACTGACAAGGAGATTGCTTCTATTAAGGAGAAAATGAGCAAAGGAAAAGCTAAGGGATTTCGTGAGGATGAGCACGATACCCTATGGTTTAAAGGCCGTGTTTATGTGCCAAATGATCCGGAGATCAGGAAGTTAATTTTACAAGAGGCCCATGATTCACCATATTCGATTCACCCAGGAAATACCAAGATGTATTTGGATTCGAAGGATATTTTCTGGTGGACCGGAATGAAGAAGGATATTGCGGAGTATGTAGAAGTTTGTGATGTATGTCAGAGAGTGAAGGCAAAGCATCAGAAGCCAGCAGGATTGCTACAACCATTGTCGATACCCGAGTGGAAGTGGGATAAGCTAGGCATGGATTTTATTACAGGATTGCCTAGAACACGTTCAGGCTATGACTCGATATGGGTTGTAGTCGGTCGTTTGACAAAGGTAGCTCATTTCATTCTAGTGAAGACTACCTATACCAGCGCAAAGTTGGCAAAGATATACATGACCAGGATCGTATGTCTGCATGGAGTTCCAAGGAGCATTGTATCAGATAGAGGAACCCAGTTTACCTCAAAGTTCTGGAATCAGTTGCATGAGACTTTGGGAACCAGACTGGAGTTTAGCACAGCTTTTCACCCGTAGACAGATGGACAGAGTAAGAGAGTCAATCAGATTTTGGAGGATATGCTAAGAGCTTATGCGCTAGACTACGAATCTAGCTGGGACGAGAATTTGCCGTATGCAGAGTTCTCTTACAACAACAACTATCAATCCAGTTTGAAGATGCCCCTTTCGAAGCCTTGTGAGGAAGGAGGTGCAGGACCCCATTGTCCTGGGATGAAGTTGGAGACCGCCAGTTGTTTGGACCGAATCTGATAAAGGAATCTGAACAGAAAGTGAAGTTAATTCACGACAGGCTAAAGGTAGCTCAATCCAGGCAGAAGAGTTATGCAGATTCTAAACGCAAGGAGACAGTTTACGAAGTCGAAGACCGAGTTTATCTTCGAGTATCACCACTTCGAGGAGTTAAGCGCTTTGGAGTTAAGGGAAAATTAGCGCCACGTTTTGTAGGCCCATACAAAGTTTTGGAGCGTATGGGAGAGGTAGCCTACAAGTTGGAATTGCCCGAAGGATTGTCGGGAGTTCACGACGTGTTCCATGTATCCCAGTTGAAGAAGTACCACGCAGAGATGTCTGACATACCGCTGATAGATACGGTACCACTGGAAGCGATTCAGTTGGACAGTGATTTGACCTATGAGGAGAAACCAGTTAAGATTCTAGAGTATGCCAGTCGAGTCACCCGCAGCAAGGTTATCAAGTTTTGCAAGGTTCAGTGGAGCCACCACACGGAGGATGAAGCCACCTGGGAACGAGAGGAAGAATTGCTGAAAGACCACCCTCAACTATTTTCTAGCTAACCCGAATCTCAAGGGCGAGATTCATCTTAAGGGGGGTAGGTTTGTAACATCCCAAATTTTCAATTTGGAATGTTATACACTAGATCATCATTGCATATCATATTTATTGCATTTTGGTTGATCCTAGAAATTTTTCGCAACTCAAGGATCCTCGGAGAGAGTAGGGGATTTCGTTATTTTCATATTTGAGTTGTCTCAAATTTTGAAAATAGGATCTTTTGATTTTATTTATTTTATCTTCAAGTATTTCTATTACAAAAATATGAGAGAGGGAATAAAATGACTTTCCCAAAATAAAGAAATACTGAGGATTTAATAAAAAAATCAAATAAGATTTTATTTGGTTTTATTTGCTATTTTATTTGAATTTAGGAAAAAATGCGCGTTTTTCGAAATTGCATTTAGGCCCCAAGTAAATGTTTATCCTGTGCGGCTTGATTTTAGAAGCTAGGGAAAATTTATTTCGGGATTTTTGGAGTCCGTTTAGTAGTCCTTTTGTTTTTTTCCGAGCGTAAGTATTAAAAAAAACGTCTGAACCGACCTACGGGCCGTGCTAGGCCCGGACTCCTCCAGGCCTCAGCCTTTATAAGCCGCCGGCCCACCCCGGGCCGAAACCCTAGCCGCCGCCCGCTTCGAGCCCCGCGCCCGCGCCGCCGCCGCCTTTCGCCGCCGCCACGCCCGACGCCGCCGCCCCGCGCCCTCGCCGCCGCCGATGCCGCCGCCTCACCGGAGCCGCCGCCGCCCATCTCGCCGCCGAGTTGCCGAGGTTGACCCGCCGGTTTTCGTTCGGTTTTCGCCGGTTTCCGGTTTAGGCTAATTAGCGAGTGTTCGCTCATTCGTTCGTTTTAACGAACGCGTTCTTCGTTTAGATTCAGTTAACGAACATTCGTTCGTTGAACTGTTCGTCGTTTTTCTTTTTCTTGGATTAAATCCGCAATTTTTTGATCGCGATTTCTGATCCAATTTTCGTTTTAGTCTAACTTTTCGCTCGTTTATCGGAAGCAAGCGATTCAAGCGCCTGGAGTTTCGTTTCGAAACCCTCTTTCTGTTTAACCAACTTAAACAAGTTTTTGCCACTGTAAAAATTGCCTTAGATCCAGAATAGTAAACGAAGCTTGTTTCTTTTGCCTTTTGTCTTTCGTTGCTTCGTTCGATTTGACTTTTTTTTGCCAACCAGAGCTCTTAAGTTGAACTTTCTGGCTAGATCTCTTATTTGAGTTCTACATGTGCATTAGTGAGTACTTATTGTATGCTTGTTTGTTTGCGATAGAGTACCCGGAGTGCGCCGCTTGCTACTTCGAATCGCTAGGTTTCCCGGATCATCAGCAAGGCAAGTAACACTTTGATCATGTTTTTCCCTCTACCCAGTTTTATTGCATTAGAACAATCCTTACAGATTGCATGATTAGGATCTAATTAAATTGTGGGTTTGGGAAGTAGTTGAGGTAGTGCATATTACCCATTTATTATCAAACCTTTGGGAGTTACTTCTACATTTGCTTATTATGCCATGCTATGCTAGTGGACGTGGATTGGGTGAGTGCATCCATGACAGATGTGAGATTGTTAATCAATGGTTTACTTAAGGTGGCAACTTAAACACACATCTGGGTGGATTGAGGTACCTAGGTATTCCAAGATTGCCTATTTTTCTTTATGGACCGCCACCCAGGCTCAAAGGGATCATGAGATTATTCATGCTAGAAACTTCCGTGTGCAGCCACAAGCTATTATGGGCTCTAGCATAGTTGACTAAGTTGTGCGAACTCTTACAGTGGTAGACTAGCAGATGTAGGGGATATAGGTGGTACGGTCTACCCATCGTAAGGTGCTAGCGCTTCTGAAAGACTATGTCTCGGTCATCCGTTTCTCAAACACCATGTAGTGCGAGAAATCCAACGGAGGAGATCGAGTCTTGTGGGGAAAAGTGCGCAAACCTCTGCATAGTGTATAAACTAATCATGGTTAGCCGTGTCCCCGGTTATGGACATCTTGAGTATCTAGTACCTGGATTATCATGTGAATCTCAGCATGTTACTATCAAAATTAATTTTGATGGGTTTGTTTAATGATGATGCTTAATTGGGATTGAGAATGTTGTCAACCATTCTCAATGTTTAACAACCACCATAATAGTTAAATAAATTTATTCCTTTGCAGTAGGGAAAAATTGGCTTTACGCAAAACTGTAACCATAGAGCTTTCCACCAGCCAAACATGCATATAGAATAGCTGTTTCATTCCATTAGTCTCTATGTGTTACATTGCCAGCATATTCCATGTGCTGACCCGTTTTGGGCTGCAACGTTAATGTTGCAGACTTTTCAGACGACGATTAAGGAGTTTTAGGTCGTGGTTCTATACTCAGTAATGCCGTTGGAGTTGATGGACTCACTTATCTTCCAAGCCTTCCGCTGTTATCGTTATTAGATGGCCTTAAGCCATATTTATTGTAATAAGTTCTCTATTGAGACATTCGATGTAATAAGTGTGTGATTGCTACTATGTTATAAATCCTTCAAGTACTGTGTGTTGTTAGCATTACTGATCCAGTGATGACACCGGAGCACAGAGATTGGACCGTTTGAGGTCTGGTCGCTACAAAATTTATATGTATTGTGCGGTGAATTGCATTGAAAATCCTTATATTGCCAACTACATAAAGAAAAGGAAACAAATAGAAGATGAAGAGAATACTAATGAAAGGGAAGAGGCTTCCCAATACCCTCCTATTATTTCTTATGATGAATCAGGTAACGAGGAGGAGCCTCCTATTCAACCAATCTCATTAATAAGGATCTCCAAAAAGAGGATTGAACCCACACATGATGTGGTGAAGAAGAAGAAAAGAAAAAGGAAGAGAGGTAAAAAGATATCTCTCCCAAATAGTGCTGCTCCTATTACTATTGTGCCTCATGAAAATATAATTGTGGAAGATAATGATACTTCTTATGATCTTGAAAATCTTTTTGGCACTTGCTTGGAAGAATATGATAATTGCTATACTATTGGTTCTATCCATACTATTAACGATGAGAGTGATTATGCTTATGATATGAAAAGGCCCAAGCTTGGGGATGCTATGTTTGATGAAGATGATGTTTTTGAGAATATATTTGCTGCAATTAATGTTTGTCCCAAGCTTGGGCATGCTATGATTAATGAAGATGATATTTTTAGTCTCCCAAGTTTTGATATGCAAGTTTATAATGATGATAGCATGCCTCCTACTTATGATGATTATTGTGATGATACCTATGCTATAAAAAGTAGTGATTATATTTATAAAACTTGTCATGATTATGATTACCCCTTCTCTGAACATTACTCTTTTAATGTGGAAACAATTTATAGTGTTCGAGTTTCCTATGATACTCCCACTATTCCGAATAAGAAGAATTTTGCTTATGTGGAGAGTAATAAACTTTCTACGCTTGTAGATCATGAAAATAATGCTTTAGGTACTGGTTATATTGTTGAATTCATTCATTATGCTACTAAAAATTATTATGAGGGAGGGATTTATGCTTGTAGTAATTGCAATAATATTAAGTTTCCTCTCTATGTGCTTAAAGTTTTGAAGTTATGCTTGTTTTACCTTCCTATGCAAGTTGATTCTTGTTCCCACAAGTTGTTTGCTCACAAAATCCCTATGCATAGTAAGTATGTTAGACTTAAATTTGTTAGTAATATTCTTCATGATGCTCTCTTTATGTTTCAATTCTTATCTTTTATGTGAGCATCGTTGAAATCATCATGCCTAGCTAGGGGCATTAAACGATAGCGCTTGTTGGGAGGCAACCCAACTTTATTTTTGTTCCTGTTTAGTAATAAATAATTCATCTAGCCTCTGTTAAGATGTGGTTTTATGCATTTAATTAGTGTTTTTGCCAAGTAGAACCTTTGGGAAGACTTGGGGGAAGTCTTTGCGATCATGCTGTAAAAAAACAGAAACTTTAGCGCTCACGAGAATTGCTGCCATTTTTTATTGGAGAGCGATATTTAGTTCATTATTTTTTCAGATGATTAATAGATATATTCCTCAGGTCCAGAAATTTATTTGAGAATTTTATGAGTTCCAGAAGTATACGTTTGATCCAGATTACTACAGACTGTTCTGTTTTTGACAGATTCTGTCTTTCATCTGTTGTTTACTTATTTTGATGAATCTATGGCTAGTAAAATAGTTTATAAACCATAGAGAAGTTGGAATACAGTAGGTTTAACACCAATATAAATAAAGAGTGAGTTAATTACAGTACCTTGAAGTGGTGATTTATTTTCTTATACTAACGGAGCTTACGAGTTTTCTGTTAAGTTTTGTGTTGTGAAGTTTTCAAGTTTTGGGTAAGGATTCGATGGACTATGGAATAATGAGTGGAAAGAGCCTAAGATTGGGGATTCCCAAGGCACCCCAAGGTAATATTCAAGGATAACCAAGAGCCTAAGATTGGGGATGCCCCGGAAGGCATCCCCTCTTTCGTCTTCGTTCATCGGTAATTTTACTTGGAGCTATATTTTTATTTACCACATGATATGTGTTTTGCTTGGAGAGTCAAATTATTTTGTTAGGATTTTCTTACTGTTATTTAGAACAATGTTTTTCATATTTTATTTCAATAAAAGTGGCATTGATAGCCTTTACTATGCCTATTTTAGAAGTCCACATGTTGCTGTTTGAAAACAGAAAGTTTACCGCTGTTGCAATAATTCCCTAGAAAAATAAGTATGTGAAAAAATGTTGAAACCTTTTGCATATTAAGCTCTGATAAATTTACTGCAGTGGGAATTTTCTTTCATAATTTTTGGAGCTAGGGAAGTATGGATGTTGCAGCATTCTTTACAGACTATCCTGTTTAGGAAGATTGCTGGTATGTTTGCATATGTTTGCTTCTTTAGTGATTCTATTTGAGGATAGGACTATTAAATATGCAGAGGCATTTAGTATGCAATGTTGAATAATAATTTTAGTGATTCTCTACAGTAGAGTATGATAAGGTTTTTTGCAATGGTTTATACTAACTTATCTCACGAGTCCTTGTTGAGTTTTGTGTGGATGAAGCTTTTGAGATTTAGGGAGACCGTGATATGAGAGGAATTAAGGAGACACAAAAGCTCAAGCATGGGGATGCCCAAGGCACCCCAAGATAATATTTCAAGAAGTCTAAGCATCTAAGCTTGGGGATGCCCCGGTTGGCATCCCACCTTTCTTCTTCAACAACTATCGGTTTGTATCGGTTGATCCTAAGTTTTTGCTTCTTCACATGATGTTTGTCATTCTTAGAATGCCATTTTGTTTCGCTTTGCTCTCTATTTGAATAAAATACCAAGATCTGAAATTATTAAATGTTAGAGAGTCTTCACATGGTTGCATAATTATTCAACTACTCATTGATCTTCACTTATATCTTTTGGAGTAGTTTGTCGATGCTCTAGTGCTTCACTTATATCTTTTAGAGAATGGTGGTAGTTTTATTTTGAAGAAATAGATGAACTCTCATGCTTCACTTATATTATTTTGAGAGTCTTAAATAGCATGGTAATTTTCTTAAAATCCTAATATGCTAGGTATTCAAGAATAATAAAATTCTCTTATGAGTGTGTTGAATACTATGAGAAGTTTGATACTTGATAATTATTTTGAGATATGGAGATGGTGATATTAGAGCCATGCTAGTTGAGTGGTTATGAATTTGAGAAATACTTGTGTTGAAGTTTGTGATTCCCGTAGCATGCACGTATGGTGAACCGTTATGTGATGAAGTCGGAGCATGACTTATTTATTGATTTCCTTCCTTATGAGTGGCGGCCAGGGACGAGCGATGGTCTTTTCCTACCAATCTATCCCCCTAGGAGCATGCGCGTAATACTTTGCTTTGATAACTTGTAGATTTTTGCAATAAGTATATGAGTTCTTTATGACTAATGTTGAGTCCATGGATTATACGCACTCTTACCCTTCCACCTTTGCTAGCCTCTCTAATACCGCGCACCTTTCGCCGGTATCATACACCCACCATATACCTTCCTCAAAACAGCCACCATACCTACCTATTATGGCATTTCCATAGCCATTCCAAGATATATTGCCATGCCACTTTCCACCGTTCCATTTATGACACACTCCATCATTTTCATATTGCTTAGCATGATCATGTAGTTGACATAGTATTTGTGGCAAAGCCACCGTTCATAATTCCTTCATACTTGTCACTCATGCATCATTGCATATTCCGGTACACCGCCAGAGGCATTCATATAGAGTCATATCTTGTTCTAAGAATCGAGTTGTAATTCTTGAGTTGTAAGTAAATAAAAGTGTGATGATCATCATTATTAGAGCATTGTCCCAGTGAGGAAAGGATGATGGAGACTATGATTCCCCCACAAGTCGGGATGAGACTCTGGACGAAAATAAATAAATAAAAGAGGCCCAAGAAGCCCAAATAAAAAAAAGAGAAAAGAGGCCATAAAAGAAGAGAAGGCCTAAAAAAATAAAAATAATGAGAGAAAAAGAGAGAAAGGGCAATGCTACTATCCTTTTACCACACTTGAGCTTCAAAGTAGCACCATGATCTTCATGATAGAGAGTCTCCTATGTTGTCACTTTCATATACTAGTGGGAATCTTTCATTATAGAACTTGGCTTGTATATTCCAATGATGGGCTTCCTCAAAATGCCCTAGGTCTTCATGAGCAAGCAAGTTGGATGCACACCCACTTAGTTTCTTTTCGAGCTTTCATATATTTATAGCTCTAGTGCATCCGTTGCATGGCAATCCCTACTCACTCACATTGATATCTATTGATGGGCATCTCCATAGCCCGTTGATACGCCTAGTTGATGGGAGACTATATTCTCCCTTTTTGTCTTCTCCACAACCACCATTCTATTCCACCTATAGTGCTATGTCCATGGCTCACGCTCATGTATTGCGTGAAGATTGAAAAAGTTTGAGAACATCAAAAGTATGAAACAATTGCTTGGCTTGTCATCGGGGTTGTGCATGATTTAAATATTTTGTGTGGTGAAGATAGAGCATAGCCAGACTATATGATTTTGTAGGGATAGCTTTCTTTGGCCATGTTATTTTGAGAAGACATAATTGCTTAGTTAGTATGCTTGAAGTATTATCATTTTTATGTCAATATGAACTTTTGTCTTGAATCTTATGGATCTGAATATTCATACCACAATTAAGAAGAATAACATTGAAATTATGCCAAGTAGCACTCCGCATCAAAAATTCTGTTTTTATCATTTACCCACTCAAGGACGAGCAGGAATTAAGCTTGGGGATGCTGATACGTCTCCAACGTATCTATAATTTTTGATTGCTCCATGCTATATTATCTACTGTTTTGAATGTTTATGGGCTTTATTATACACTTTTATATCATTTTTGGGACTAACCTTTTAACCCAGAGCCCAGTGCCAGTTTCTGTTTTTACCCTGTTTTAGGGTTTCGAAGAAAAGGAAAATCAAACAGAGTCCAATTGACCTGAAACTTCACGGAACTCATTTTTGGAAGTAAAGAAGCCTAGAAGACTTGGAGTGCACGTCGGGGGATCTGCGAGGAGGTCATGAGGCAGGGGGTGCGCCCACCCCCCTGGGTGCGCCCTCCACCCTCGTGAGCCCCTCGTGGCCCCCTGACGTACTTCTTCCACCTATATATCTCCATATACCCTAAAAACATCAGGGAGCACAATAGATCGGGAGTTCCGCCGCCAGAAGCCTCCTTAGCCACCGAAATCCAATCTAGACCCGTTCCGGCACCCTGCCGGAGGGGGCGATCCCTCTCCGGTGGCCATATTCATCATCCTGGTGCTCTCCATGACGAGGAGGGAGTAGTTCTCCCTCGGTGCTGAGGGTATGTACCAGTAGCTATGTGTTTGATCTCTCTCTCTCGTGTTCTTGAGATGATACGATCTTGATGTATCGCGAGCTTTGCTATTATATTTGGATCCTATGATGTTTCTTCCCCCCTCTACTCTCTTGTAATGAATTGAGTTTCCCCTTTGGAGTTATCTTATCGGATTGAGTCTTTAAAGATTTGAGAACACTTGATGTATGTCTTGTCGTGCGTATCTGTGGTGACAATGGGATATCACTTGATTCACTTGATGTATGTTTTGGTGACCAACTTGCGGGTTCCGCCCATGAACCTATGCATAGGGGTTGGCACACGTTTTCATCGTGATTCTCCGGTAGAAACTTTGGGGCACTCTTTGAGGTTCTATGTGTTGGTTGAATAGATGAATCTGAGATTGTGTGATGCATATCGTATAATCATACCTGTCGGTGTCAAAACCGGCGGATCTTGGGTAGGGGGTCCCGTATTGTGCATCTAGGCCGGATGGTAACAGGGGGCGAGGGACACGAAGTTTTACCCAGGTTCGGGCCCTCCCGATGGAGGTAAGACCCTACGTCCTACTTGATTAATATTGATGATATGGGTAGTACAAGAGTAGATCTACCACGAGATCGAGGAGGCTAAACCCTAGAAGCTAGCCTATGGTATGATTGTTGATGTGTACGTTGTCCTACGGACTAAAACCCTCCGGTTTATATAGATACCGGATAGGGTTAGGGTTACACAAAGTCGGTTACAATGGTAGGAGATCTTCATATCTGTATCGTCAAGCTTGCCTTCCACGCCAAGGAAAGTCCCTTCCGGACACGGGACGGAGTCTTCAATCTTGTATCTTCATATCCCGGGAGTTCGGCTGAAGGTATAGTCCGGCTATCCGAACACCCCCTAATCCAGGACTCCCTCAGTAGCCCCTGAACCAGGCTTCAATGACGACGAGTCCGGCGCGCAGATTGTCTTCGGCATTGCAAGGCGGGTTCCTCCTCCAAGTACTTCATAGAAGATTTTGAACACAAAGATAGTGTCCGGCTCTGCAAAATAAGTTTCCACATATTGCCATAGAGAGAATAATATTTACACCAATCTAATCTGCTGACGTATTCCGTAGCGTGACACACCACGGCCAAGCCTTTATCCGAGTCGTTTCATTACCCCACCTCAGTGTGTTATGCGAGGCGGTTTCCTTGGCACGTCTTGTTAAAGCAGAGATCGTGTCCCCTTATCCCGGGATTCTCATCAATATGGGCGTGGGTAACCCAACCGCACCATTGATTACGGTGCTTGGAGATAAGCGAGTTTTACCAGGCTGGTGGGGACATGTAGTTGCGTCCACCCATATAAGGGGATAGGGATCCACCTTTTCACCTACGCCTTCTTCCTCCTTCGCCTATCCATTCTCGCGCACTCGAGCTCCGGCGCCTAAGTCCGCACTCCCCACCTCAACCTTCTCCAGCCATGTCCGGAGCGGGAGGCAAGTGGATGGTCTCCTCCGTCACGGAGGGACATATCAAAAAGCTGAGGAAGGCCGGATACCTATCTAATGACATCGCGTACCGGCTCCCCGAAAAGGGGCAGCTCATCCCCACCCCTAGGCCCCATGAGAGGGTGGTGTTCCTCCCCCATTTTGTCCGCGGACTGGGCTTCCCTCTCCACCCATTTGTCCAGGGGCTCATGTTCTACTACGGCCTGGATTTCCATGATCTGGCCCCAAACTTCGTCCTCAACATCTCGGCGTTTATCGTCGTGTGTGAGGCCTTCCTCCGCATCCGCCCCCATTTCGGCCTATGGCTCAAGACTTTCAACGTCAAGCCGAAGGTGGTGCGCGGCAACCAGGCGGAGTGCGGAGGCGCCATGGTGGGCAAGATGGCCAACGTCCTATGGCTCGAGGGCTCCTTTGTGGAGACCCTGAAGGGGTGGCAATCGGGATGGTTTTACATCACCGAGCCACTCGACGCCAAATGGGTTGCACCCCCCGAGTTTCGATCCGGACCCCCCACGCGGCTCACCTCCTGGAAGGAGACGGGCCTGTCTTGGGGTAAAAAAGGAGAGCTGACCGGACTCCAAACATGCATCCAAACCCTGGCGGACAAGAAGCTCAAACTTGTCAACGTAGTCCAGGTTATGCTCATCCTCCTGATCCTCCCGTGTCAACAACGGGCTTTCAACCTGTGGGAGTTCGATCCGGCGCGGCACCAAACTCTAAGCAGGCTCTTCGACACGACATACGAAGATGCCTGGAAGATGCTTTTCAAAGGCGTCGAGGCTCCCGCATCCTCTACCGAGGATCGCGGATTCAGTGCGCAGCATCACGCTCTCGCGGTAAGCTGTTTTTTTTCCTTTTACAGGGTATCAGTTTTTCATAGTTTGACTCCATGCGGGATCTAAGCTCCCTTACTTTTGACAGGATTGGAAGGTGATGTCCGGACAGATCAACTGTCCGGCTCCTTTTCCCGAAGGCCCAGCGGACACTCGCTTGGCGAAGCTGTTGGTTCCGGCACCCTATGTGGTGCCGGAGAAGAAGGCCGCGAAAAAGGCCGCGGGGACTCGAAAGAGTGCCCGGCGCTCGGAGGTGTCGGATCCATCATCCGATGGTTCCGAGGTGCATTCCTCCCGTGAAGACAAGGAGGAAGAAGAGGAGAACTATCCCCCTCCAGCGGGAGGAGAGAAGAAAAGGAAGGCCGCCCTCTCTGGGGAGGCCGGAGGGTCCAAGAAGGGGAAAACCCTTCCTCCGGACTACTCCACTGACGCCGACGGCGGAGAGGAGTGGCAGCCCAGGGCCAAGCCCCTGGCAAAATCATAAGTATCCGGATACTAGAGTAATTCATAGTATTCGTTTATTGCACAGCTTTCCCTTACGTCGAATATGTTTATGCAGCCCACCCAAAGACCGGCTCGACGCGTTGTCAAGCGGCTCACTGAACTCGTCGGATGTGAACTCGCTTCCGACGGCTTCCTCCCCCCGCCCTACGGATGACACCGAAGTGTTGTCCCAACAGGTTCCAAGCCGGGAGGAGGTGGTCCTGGAGGCGTCGCAAGGCGACCTCCCGGACTCCAGGAGTAAAGGGGGTGAAACCCCCCAGGGCTCCAAGTCCGGCCCTAGGCCGGACACCGCTCCGGAACCTTCAAAGGTTCCCGAATCCGGCGGGGGACCTCCTTCCAAGAGGAGCAAGTCCACCGTGCCGGCGGCCCCCGTCCAACCGGAGGCGCCGGACAATATGTTGGAGGCGCTCCAAGGCGCCTCCATCGACAAGGGGCACCGCACTATTATGAGTGCGGTGGTCCAGAAGGTTCAGTCTGCCAAGAGCGGACTGACTGAAGCTTGTACTAGCCTTTTGACAGGCTTTGAGGTAAGTAAATAATGTGTAAATAATAGTACCGCATAGACAGTAGCCCATGATGCTCTGTTTGGCGTTCAGGAAGAAAAGACGAATAGAGGATCAAATAGAATTCGCAGAAGTCTAACAAAAATGAGTCAATATGCATATGCAGGCTTGGCTGCTTGCGTCCGCCGCACTGACTGCGGAAGTGGACACGCTAAAGCAGAACCTCGAACGGTCCGAGCAAGAGCTCGAGCGTGCCAAGAAGCAGCTCGAGGACAATGAAGGTAAGAAATACCTTGTTTTTAAATATATATATAAAAAGGTGCAATTGCAAAGAATGCAGGATTATCGTGGCTATTGTAGGGGCCACATCTGAAGTGGCGACCCTTAAGCAAGCGCTGGTCGAGGCCGAGAAGAGGGCGGCCTCGGAGCGCACCGAGCGGGAGAAGTATGAGGCCGAGGTTGGCAAGGTGCGGCAAGAGCTCCAGGCTCTCATGGAAAAACATGAGAGTTTGGAGCTTGACTCAAAGACGCGGGTGTCCGAGCTCGCGGTGGCTATTGAAAATGCCAAGTCTTCCAAGGCCGAATCCCAGAAGACCCTCCCCGGAGTGTGTCCGATGGCGCTGCATTCTATCGAGCCGAGGAGGGCAGCTCGACAGAGAAGGTGTTCTGGTCTCAATATGCTGAGGCCGGACACCCCGTGCCCCTGAGCGACCAGCTGAAGCAACTGGTCGAGCTCCACTAGGCGGCCGAACAGGCCATGAAGGGCTTCATTGTTCGGCTGTGGCCTGGAGGGGCTCTGCCTGGGAGCTATTTCGGGCTGGTGCGGCGGTTGGTGGAGGCCTGTCCAAGGCTCGAAGTCATCAAGCGCTCCGTCTACATTGAAGGTGCCCGTAGGGCCCTTGCCCGTGCTAAGGTGCACTGGGGCAAGATGGATGCTGAGAAGCTGGTGAAGGACGGGCCACCGCTGGGGAAAGAGCATCGCAAGCCCGAGAATTACTATAAGGATGTTCTGAAGGGTGCCTGCCTGGTGGCGGATGAATGTTCTAGGGATGCAATTTTTGAGTGAAACTTGCTCGTTTTGTCCTGTGCGCTGAAAACTTGTTTATATGCGCTAAGCAATGTGTTGGAATTTAAAATATTACCTTTTGTGCGGCTGTTTATCAATTCTGAGAGATGGCGAGTCATCGGCTTCTGCCCCCGTGCTGCTAGTGCTGGGGTGTTCGGGGATAAACCTGAGCGCTCTTTTTCCCATGTTTGTGTCCTTCGAGGGAGGCGCTCAGCCCAACGAACAAGGCAATCGGACTATAATGCGTGAACACTCTCACTTAGCCATAGAATTCTATAATTTTAAATTTCGGCGAAGCCCCTGGTATTCGGAAGACCGAGTTCAGGGCGCTATCCACGCCTTGGCCGGACAGACCCGGCTCCTCGCCCTAAGCGGCATAAGTCTTTAGGGACTCGAAAAACCTCTCGAACAGCGACCAGCTCTCGCTTCATCATGACAGTCAGTTTTAGCTTTCTCCACTGAGGTGCTCGACCCAGCTCAACTGGGGCACAATCGCAGTGGTTCTCCTAGTGCTACCTTAGCCGATATAGCAGAACGTAAGGCACCAAAACATAGTAGCCGAGCAAACCCAACTATTAACCCAAGACCCCGATGCATATAATGTTATAAGTTCGAGGTGCTGCACTTGTTAAAGTGTTTGGACTTCTCACACCATATTGAGGGGTACTAAAGCCCCTGGCGTATTTTGGTCGTACCAACGTGTACGGATGCAACATGTCGTTAAGGAACATATATAAAGAAAAAGGGTAATGCAAAAATAGGCGAAAGCTATGCATTGTTTATTAAAAAGGGCTGCGATTAAAGCAGAGCGATACAAATAATGCAATAAGTGGAAGGTTGGACTAGTTAACATGTCCGTTCCAGGGGCAAGCTGCGGAATAGTATGCGGAACAGGTATACTGCTCGTGATAGAGACCACCTGGGAGTTCCGTACTGCAGCGTGGCTTGTCTGCTTCCCTGGTTCTTGCATCGTTGGTGCGGCAATTGAACTGCCGAACAGGCCTTCCGAAGAGTGGAGTCCTGAAAGTAAGAGAAAATTAAAAATCGGCAGCCCCTGGTGCGGTTTAAGCCGTGTTTCGGGCGTGCCGTGATGGTGCCCCTTCCCCTGTACCCATGGTATTTCTAGAGCGTAGTTATGTACACAAAGCACTGGCGTCGCATTTTTGCGAGGGCTGGGGTTGGGGCCGCATTGCTACGCCTGCTCGGAACATGCCAGGCGGTCTTGTTGTAGGTTACTCCGGGCGCGCTTGACGGTGTCCTGAAAGTAAGATAAAATTAAAAAAATCGGCAGCCCCTGGTACGGTTTAAGCCGTATTTTTGGGCATGCCGTGATGGTGCCCCTTCCCCTGTACCCATGGTATCTCTAGAGCGTAGTTATATACGCGAAGTACTGGCGTCGCCTTTTTGCGAGGGTTGGGGTTGGGGCCGCATTGCTACGCCTGCTCGGATCGTGCCAGGCGGTCTTGTTGTAGGTTACTCCAGGCGCGCTTGACGGTGTCCGGTCATTTAGTGGCCGGACTGGAGAACTGCCTGGAGAGGCTACTTTGTAGTTCCGCTGCAAGGGCCGCCGTGTGCTCCTCCGTTCGGAGGGAGCGTTCGGTGTTTCCATTGACCGTAATTACTCCTCAAGGGCCTGGCATCTTGAGCTTGAGGTACGCGTAGTGCGGTACCGCATTGAACTTAGCGAATGCGGTTCGCCCGAGCAGTGCGTGATAACCACTGCGAAACGGGACTATGTCGAAGATTAACTCCTCGCTTCGAAAATTATCCGGAGATCCGAAGACCACTTCAAGTGTGACTGAGCCTGTATAGTTGGCCTCTACACCTGGTATTACGCCTTTAAAGGTCATTTTGGTGGGCTTAATCCTCGAGGGATCTATGCCCATTTTCCGCACTGTATCCTGGTAAAGCAGGTTCAGGCTGGTGCCGCCGTCCATAAGGACTCTAGTGAGATGAAATCCGTCAATAATTGGGTCTAGGACCATGACGGATGCTAGTGGGATGGTCCCTTCGATCAAAGGTGATCGGGCAGGAGGACCATGGGTTGAACTTTGGGGCGACTGGCTCTACCGCATATACGTCCCTTAACGCGCGCTTCTGCTCCCTTTTGGGGACGTGGGTTGCATATATCATGTTCAGCGTCCGCACTTGTGGGGGAAAACCCTTCTATCCACTGTTGTACGGCAGCCGGGGCTCCTCGTCGTCATCGCTATGCAGCCCCTTGTCTTCATTTTCGGCGTTTAACTTGCCTGCCTGCTTGAACACCCAACAATCCCTGTTGGTGTGATTGGCCGGCTTTTCGGGGGTGCCATGTATCTGGCACAAGCGGTCAAGTATTCGGTCCAAACTGGACGGGCCCCTAGGATTCCTTTTGAATGGCTTTTTCCGCTGACCGGATTTAGAGCCTCTGAATCCGGCATTAACTGTCGTATCCTCAGCATTGTCGCCGTTAATGCGGCGCTTCTGCTTGTTGCGACGCGACCTGCCACTACTATCCCTGGTGTCCGAATTACCAGGGTTCTTGGTCATATTGTTGCTACGAGCAAGCCAGCTGTCTTCTCCCGCGCAAAAGCGGGTCATGAGTGTCGTGAGTGCTGCCATAGATTTCTGCTTTTCCTGTCCATGGTGCCGGGCCAGCCACTCGTCACGGATATTGTGCTTGAAGGCTGCTAGGGCCTCAGCGTCCGGACAGTCGACTATTTGATTTTTCTTTGTTAGGAACCGTGTCCAGAATTGCCTGGCCGATTCCTCTGGCTGTTGAATTACGTGACTTAGGTCATCGGCGTCTGAGGGTCGCACATAGGTGCCCTAGAAATTGTCGAGGAATGCGGCTTCCAGGTCTTCCCAACAACTGATTGATCCTATTGGCAAGCTGTGAAGCCAATGGCGAGCTGGTCCTTTAAGCTTGAGTGGGAGGTATTTGATGGCGTGGAAATCGTCGCCGCGGGCCATGTGGATATGAAGGAGATAATCCTCGATCCATACCGCAGGATCTGTTGTGCCATCATATGATTCGATGTTTATGGGTTTGAAACCCTCGGGGATTTGATGATCCATTATTTCGTCTGTAAAGCATAGTGGGTGTGCGGCGCCTCTGTACTGGGCGATATCATGATGTAGCTCCAATGAGCTGTGTTCGGCCCTGCCGAATTTGTGGCCGGCGTGATGGTTACCATCTCGAGCCGTGGGGCGCCCACGCGATCCGTAGATCGATCGTGTTTGCCTTGCCTTGTCCTCCAACATGTCTCATAAGTCCGGCGCATATTCCCGTGCCTTGGTACGGGGTGCGGCTTGAGTGGAGGGCCGGGAGGCCTCTCTGTCGCGGCCACGAGGTGACCGGTCGGCCGCATCAAGTGCTTCCTCCTCTAATCGGGGTAGCAACCTGCGCTTTGGGTAGCTCTTGGAGGGGCGTTCGAGTTTATGCTCTTCGGCCGCAAGGACTTCAGTCCATCTGTCGACCAGCAAATCTTGATCAGCTCTAAGTTGTTGCTGTTTTTTCTTGAGGCTTCTTGCCGTGGCCATAAGCCTGCGTTGAAAACGCTCTTGCTCGATGGGATCCTCTGGCACGACGAATTCATTGTCGTCGAGGCTTGCCTCGTCTTCGGAGGGAGGCATATAATTATCGTCCTCGACCTCTCTGTCTTCCTCTCTCTCATGAGGGCTGGTTTCTCCATCCTCATGTGCTAAGTCTTGCTGGAGGGGGTTTTCTTCGGCACTTTCCGGGGTATTATTATCTCCCGTGCTGGAATCACCGTATTTGTTTTGGCGGGATTTTGAGTGGCGCCGCTGACGCCGGCGCTTAGGCTGTTTCTTGGAGGGGTCGTCCTCCGCTGTTCCATCGCCATCTCCCTCTTTTGGGGTGTCCACCATGTATATGTCATATGACGAGGTGGCTTTCCAGGGCCTTGTAGGCGCTGGTTCTTCATCATCTCCTTCATCGGCGTCCATACCGTCGATGTCTTCGGAGTCGAAGTCGAGCATGTCGGTTAAGTCGTCGACAGTGGCTACAAAGTGGGTGGTGGGTGGGCTTTGAATTTCTTCATCATCCGTACCCCAACCTTGCTGACCGTAGTCCGTCCAGGGCTCTCCTGATAAAGAGAGAGACTTCGGCGACTTCAGGATATCACCGAAAGGCGAGTGCTGAAAGATGTCTGCGGCAGTGAACTCCATGATCGGCGCCCAATCAGATTCGATTGGCAGGGGCATGGAGGGTTTGGAGTTCGGAGAGGAGTCCGGCTCCTTGGAGTCATGAGTCTCGCAGAGTAGGGGGCTGGTGTTCGGCTCAATCGCCGTTGGGGTCGCAGCCCCCGGGGTGGCGTCCAACCGTCCATCCTCTATCGGTGCCGTTGGCTCCGAATTAAGGGTCGGAGCCGATGCGGGTGCGGCCTCCAGGGCACTGTTCGGCGGCAGAGCTAGATCATGCTCGTCATGAAACTGCGGCGCGCTCGCCAGTGGCTCGAATCCGTCGAAGATCAAGTCCCCGCGGATGTTAGCCGTGTAGTTTAAACTTCCAAATCTGACCTGACGGCCAGGGGCGTAGCTTTCGATCTGCTCCAGACGGCCAAGTGAATTGGCCCGCAGTGCGAAGGTGCCGAAGATGAAGATCTGTCCGGGGAGGAGGGTCTCACCCTGGACTGCATCGCTATCGATGATCGTAGGAGCCATCGAGCCTGACAGCGATGACACAGAGGAACTCTCAATGAAAGCACCAATGTCGGTGTCAAAACCGGCGGATCTCGGGTAGGGGGTCCCGAACTGTGCGTCTAGGCCGGATGGTAACAGGAGGCGAGGGACATGAAGTTTTACCCAGGTTCGGGCCCTCTCGATGGAGGTAAAACCCTACGTCCTGCTTGATTAATATTGATGATATGGGTAGTACAAGAGTAGATCTACCACGAGATCGAGGAGGCTAAACCCTAGAAGGTAGCCTATGGTATGATTGTTGATGTGTACGTTGTCCTACGGACTAAAACCCTCCGGTTTATATAGACACCGGATAGGGTTAGGGTTACACAAAGTCGGTTACAATGGTAGGAGATCTTCATATCTGTATCGCCAAGCTTGCCTTCCACGCCAAGGAATGTCCCTTCCGGACACGGGACGGAGTCTTCAATCTTGTATCTTCATATCCCGGGAGTCCGGCTGAAGGTATAGTCCGGCTATCCGAACACCCCCTAATCCAGGACTCCCTCAATACCCACGGATACTTGAGGTGACATTGGAGTATCTAGGTGACATTAGGGTTTTGGTTGATGTGTGTCTTAAGGTGTTATTCTAGTACGAACTCTAGGGCTGTTTGTGACACTTATAGGAATAGCCCAATGGATTGATTGGAACGAATAACTTTGAGGTGGTTTCGTACCCTACCATAATCTCTTCGTTCGTTCTTCGCTATTAGTGACTTTGGAGTGACTCTTTGTTGCATGTTGAGGGATAGTTATGTGATCCAATTATGTTATTATTGTTGAGGGAACTTGCACTAGCGAAAGTATGAACCCTAGGCCTTGTTTACAATCATTGCAATACCGTTTACGCTCAATTTTATCATTAGTTACCTTGCTGTTTTTATAATTTCAGATTACAAATACTATTATCTACTATCCATATTGCACTTGTATCACCATCTCTTCGCCGAACTAGTGCACCTATACAATTTACCATTGTATTGGGTTTGTTGGGGACACAAGAGACTCTTTGTTATTTGGTTGCAGAGTTGCTTGAGAGAGACCATCTGCATCCTACGCCTCCTACGGATTGATAAACCTTAGGTCATCCACTTGAGGGAAATTTGCTACTGTCCTACAAACCTCTTCACTTGGAGGCCCAACAACATCTACAAGAAGAAGGTTGTGTAGTAGACATCAGGTACTCACCACATCATCTCCCGACCAGGTGGATCGGGCCGAGGACCCCCATGGCGGTTCACTCATGGGCCACTTCGGGCAGCCCGTGCCGCATACAAGGAGTATTCCACAAGACTTGGTGATCAAGACAAGGACTCCTCTCCACCAACGTATTCTGCTAGGACTCTTGTTATCCTAGGCCTCTGGTGCATTATATAAGCCAAGGCCAGGCTAGTGATAAATTATTATGACAATCATACAAGCTAGACTTCTAGGGTTTAGCCATTATGATCTCATGGTAGATCAACTCTTGTAGTACTCATATTCGTCAAGATCAATCAAGCAGGAAGTAGGGTATTACCTCTATGGAGAGGGCCCGAACCTGGGTAAACATTGTGTCCCCTGTCTCCTGTTACCATCGACCTTAGACGCACAGTTCAGGACCCCCTACCCGAGATCCGCCGGTTTTGACACCAACAGGGGGCCCTAGTGGATATGCTCTAACCTTCTAGTCCTCGACCAGTGAGAGGAGCCGAAAGGGGAGACGGTGGGGGGGTCAGGGCAGCGGGGTAGGGGGTAGGGAGATCGCCAGTGTGGGCGGGTGGGTGGGAATTGGGAGATAAGGGAGAGGGAAAAGAGAATGGAGGAGGAGGAAGAAGAGAGTGTTTACGCCTATGTTTTTTTACCTACACGACGTTTTTCCCCTGCCAACTCAGCCTGATGAGTCGGTCCAGCCGATTAATGACGTCATCAAAGCGCTTAGCATTTACTGCAGTGTTTTTGCCACTGTCACAAATTCGGTGTGGTGCAAAATGTCATGAATCGTAAAGTGGTGTTTTTTTGGTATTCGTGACATGAATGTGATGGCACTATGGATTTAACTCGTTTGTTGTGATATGATGAATTATCATTTTATGATCAAATTTGTCCATGATCTTTTTGAGATTTATTTGGTTTTTCTTTGTTGCATAATTCTTATTCATATATGCTCTCCGGTCTATGTTTCTTTGTTTGGCCAATTTTGAGGGGTGATCTTCAAGAGGGAGTCACTACTAGGGAAAAGCATAGTAGTAGCGCGGATTTAATGCCTACTAGTAGCGCGGGACCCGCACTACTAGTAAGGCGCTATAGCTATTCCTTAGCAGTAGAGCGTGTAACACACGCTACTGCTAAAACATATAGCCGTAGCGTGTATTGTTTCCAGCGCTACTGCTAATCTAACTAGCAGTAGCGTGCTTCCTATCCAACGCTACTAGTATTTTGTTTTTTATTTTTAGTGTATTTATACGTCGTTGTACATATTTCGACACAGTACCAATTAAGAGGTTGTTATATCATTATGTCCATGATGAATTAATATATCACTATGAGTAAGAAACATGGATTAGATTCATTTGGATGAATCAAAAGTTGAATTAGGACGACGATCCTGCTAATTCAACTTTTGGTCACTTTTGATCAATCCACATGAATCTAATCCGCGTTCCTTCCACCAATGATATAATAACTAATCATGATCATAATAACACATCATCATGATAATCATGATCAACATCATCATCATATTAATATAAAAACTCTTGCATCATATCATCACCAACAACACTAGCTAATAATCATCATAGTGATTACCACCAACATTATTTAATCATCATAGTCATAGTGTAGTTATCTAATCACCACCAACACTAGCTAATAATAATCATCAATCATTACCACCAACACTAGCTATTTAATCATCATAATCATAGTGTAGCACATCATCATCTTCAAACACATTCTAGCTAGCTAATCACTCCTACTGCTCTCTCTCAGGTAAAATAGCATAAAACATGTGTAGCACTCCTGCTTCATCATATTGGAGAATGCGGATGAACCTGTCTCCTAATTATGGGCTGAGCTTCTGATTGTTGCCCCCTAGTACTTCTCTGCTGTGATCCTTCACAATTTTGCTCCAATCTTTGACTATTAAGACTTGCCCGCTTTGAAAAATCTTGAATGCACTCATGTGCAATGTAGGATGTCTTGGCCGTAAGTTAACTATTGTCATGCGACCTTTAGGCTCGATCCAACAAGGAACAATATTCATCGTGAGTCCCTATTGAAGAACATCGTAGTAACATACTTAGCAATGAAGTTTAGCTTAAAAAATAATATATGCGAAAGTGCACTGAGGACATATAGTAAAATTTTTGTCATCTTTCCTAAATAGATGTGACTGTAATTCAATACGCACACTAGTGGTCGCACATATTGAGTATTAATATTTCGAAGTCCAGGAAAATAACCTATCTTGACAATATAATGATCCCACTACTAGGGAAAACCTTATACACAGAACTTTATCAGTAGAGCGTGTTGAAAAAGCACGCTAGTGCTAAGTAGCAGTAGTGCGTTGGCGTAAACGGCGCTACAGATACAATTGTAGCAATAGCGCGCCTGAAGATAAAAGCGTTACTACTAAAATTCCCACTTCTAAGTCGATAGGCTACACATAGTAGTAGCGATCTACTACGAACAGCTGATACGTCTCCAATGTATCTATAATATTTGATTGCTCCATGCTATATTATCTACTGTTTTGGACATTATTGGGCTTTATTATCCACTTTTATATTATTTTTGGGACTAACCTATTAACCGGAGGCTCAGCCCAGAATTGCTGTTTTTTTGCTTGTTTTAGGGTTTCAAAGAAAAGGAATATCAAACAGAGTCCAAATGGAATGAAACCTTCGGGAACATGATTTTCTCATCGAATACAACTAAGGAGACTTAGACCCTACGTCAAGGCACGTAACAGGAGGCCACGAGGTAGGGGGCGCGCCCTACCCTACCAGGCGCGCCCCCACCCCCGTGGGCCCTCTGTTGCTCCACCGACGTACTTCTTCCTCCTATATATATCCACGTACCCCCAAACGATCCGATACGGAGCCAAAACCCTAATTCCACCGACGCAAGTTTCTGTATCCACGAGATCCCATCTTGGGGCCTGTTTAGGAGCTCCGACGGAGGGGGCATCGATCACGGAGGGCTTCTACATCAACACCATAGCCTCTCCGATGAAGTGTGAGTAGTTTACTTCTGACCTACGGGTCCATAGTTAGTAGCTAGATGGCTTCTTCTCTCTTTTTGGATCTCAATACAATGTCCCCCCTCTCTTTGTGGAGATCTATTCAATGTAATCTTCTTTTTGCGGTGTGTTTGTTGAGACCGATGAATTGTGGGTTTATGATCAACTCTATCTATGAATAATATTTGAATCTTCTATGAATTCTTTTATGTATGATTGGTTATCTTTGCAAGTCTCTTTGAATTATCAGTTTGGTTTGGCCTACTAGATTGATCTTTCTTGCAATGGGAGAAGTGCTTAGCTTTGGGTTCAATCTTGCGGTGTCCTTTCCCGGTGACAGTATGTATTGTATTGTTGCCATCGAGGATAACAAGATGGGGATTTCTTCATATTGCATGAGTCTATCCCTCTACATCATGTCATCTTGCTTAAGGCGTTACTTTGTTTTTAACTTAATACTCTAGATGCATGCTGGATAGCGGTCGATGAGTGGGTAATAGTAGTAGATGCAGGCAGGAGTCAGTCTACTTGTCTCGGACGTGATGCCTTTATACATGATCATACCTAGATATTCTCATAACTATGCTCAATTCTGTCAATTGCTCAACAGTAATTGTTCACCCACCATAGAATACTTATGCTCTTGAGAGAAGCCACTAGTGAAACCTATGCCCCTGGGTCTATCTTTATCATATCAATCTCCTGCTGCTTAGTTATTTACTTTGCTATTTACTTTGCCTTTATTTTACTTTGCATCTTTATCATAAAAATACCAAAAATATTATCTTATCATATCTATCAGATCTCACTCTCGTAAGTGGCCCTATAGGGATTGACAACCCCTATTTGCGTTGGTTGCGAGGATTTATTTGTTTTGTGCAGGTACGAGGGACTCGCGCGTAGCCTCCTACTGGATTGATACCTTGGTTCTCAAAAACCGAGGGAAATACTTATGCTACTTTGCTGCATCATCCCTTCCTCTTCGGGGAAAACCAACGCAGTGCTAAAAGAGGTAGCAAGAAGGATTTCTGGCACCGTTGCCGGGGAGGCCTACGCAAAAGTCAACATACCAAGTACCCATCACATACCCTTATCTCCCGCATTACATTATTTGCCATTTGCCTCTCGTTTTCCTCTTCCCCACTTCACCCTTGCTGTTTTATTCGCCTTCTCTCTCTCTCTATCCTCCCTCTATTTGCCTCTTTTTGCCCGCTTGCTCTTTGTTTGCTTGTGTGTTAGTTTGCTTGCTTGTCACGATGGCTCAAGATAATACTAAATTGTGTGACTTCACCAATACCAACAACAATGATTTTATTAGCACTCCGATTGCTCCTCTTACCAATGCTAAATCTTGTGAAATTAATGCTGCTTTACTAAATCTTGTTATGAAAGATCCGTTCTCCGGCCTTCCTAGTGAAGATGCCACTACCCATCTAAATAGCTTCGTTGATTTGTGTGGCATGCAAAATAAGAAAGATGTGGATAATGATATTGTTAAATTGAAGCTATTTCCTTTTTCGCTTAGAGATCGTGCTAAAGCTTGGTTTTCGTCTTTGCCTAAAAATAGTATTGATTCATGGAACAAGTGCAAAGATGCTTTTATCTCTAAATATTTTCCTCCCGCTAAGATCATCTCTCCTAGAAACGATATTACGAACTTTGAGCAACTTGATCATGAACATGTTGCACAAGCTTGGGAGAGAATGAAATTAATGATACGTAATTTCCCTACTCATGATTTAAATTTATGGATGATTATACAAAATTTTTATGCCGGATTGAATTTTGATTCTAGAAATCTTTTAGATTCGGCCACGGGAGGCACTTTTATGGAAATCACTTTAGGAGAAGCTACTAAACTCCTAGATAATATTATGGTTAATTATTCTCAATGGCATACTGAAAGATCTACTAATAAAAAGGTGCATGCGATAGAAGAAATTAATGTTTTGAGTGGAAAGATGGATGAACTAATGAAATTATTTGCTAATAAGAGTGTTTCTTCTGATCCTAATGATATGCCCTTGTCTACTATGATTGAGAATAATAATGAATCTATGGATGTGAATTTTGTTGGTAGGAACAATTTTGGTAACAACGCGTATAGAGGAAATTTCAATCCTAGGCCTTATCCTAGTAATCCCTCTAATAATTATGGTAATTCCTACAACAATTCTTATGGAAATTATAATAAGATGCCCTCTGATTTTGATTCTAATATTAAAGAATTTATTACTTCGCAAAAGAATTTTAATGCTATGATTGAAGAAAAATTGCTTAAGATTGATGATTTGGCTAGGAACGTTGATAGAATTGCTCTTGATGTTGATTCTTTGAAACTTAGATCTATTCCACCTAAGCATGATATCAATGAGTCTCTCAAAGCCATGAGTATTTCCATTGATGAGTGCAAAGAAAGAACCGCTAGGATGCGTGCTAAGAAAGATGCCTTTATAAAAGCGTGTTCTTGTAGTTCCTATGAAAATATTGATGAATATCTAAAAGTTATTGACGTGTCCCCTATTAAATTTTTGTTTTGAAATATGAATCTTGATAATGATGGGACTGAATATGATCCACCTTTACCTAGAAGGCGTTCCGAGAATTCTGAATCTTTTGATCTTGATGCTAAAATTGATAAAAGTGGGATTGAAGAAATTAAAACCCTAGATGTTGCTAAACCCACTATTATGGATTTCAAGGAATTTAACTATGAAAATTGCTCTTTGATTGATTGTATTTCCTTGTTGCAATCCGTGCTAAATTCTCCTCACTCTTATAGTCAAAATAAAGCGTTTACTAAACATATCGTTGATGCCTTGATGCAATCTTATGAGGAAAAACTTGAATTGCAAGTTTCTATCCCTAGAAAACTTTATGATGAGTGGGAACCAACTATTAAAATTAAAATTAAATATCATGAATGCTATGCTTTATGTGATTTGGGTGCTAGTGTTTCCACGATTCCAAAGACTTTGTGTGATTTGTTAGGTTACCGTGATTTTTATGATTGCTCTCTAAACTTGCACCTTGCGGATTCCACTATTAAGAAACCTATGGGAAGAATTAATGATGTTCTTATTGTTGCAAATAGGAATTATGTGCCCGTAGATTTTATCGTTCTTGATATAGATTGCAATCCTTCATGTCCTATTATCCTTGGTAGACCTTTCCTTAGAACGATTGGTGCAATTATTGATATGAAGGAAGGAAATATTAGATTCCAATTTCTGTTAAGGAAAGGCATGGAACACTTTCCTAGAAATAAAATTAAATTACCTTATGAATCTATTATGAGAGCTACTTATGGATTTCCTACCAAAGATGGCAATACCTAGATCTATCCTTGCTTTTTATGCCTAGCTAGGGGCGTTAAACGATAGCACTTGTTGGGAGGCTACCCAATTTTATTTTTATTCCTTGCTTCTTAATCATGTTTAGTAATAAATATTTTACCTAGCCTCTGTTTTGGTTGTGTTTTTGTGTGTTTAATTAGTGTTTGCGCCAAGTAGAACCATTGGGAAGACTTGGGGAAAGTCTTGATATCTTGCTGTAAAAAACAGAAACTTTAGCGCTCACGAGAACTGCTGCCATTTTTATTTGGAAAGTGATATTTAGTTAATTATTTTTGAAGATTATTAATAGATAAATTCCTCACGTCCAGAAATTTATTTTTGAATTTTTGGGGTTCCAGATCTTGCGCTAGCTACAGATTACTAAAGACTGTTCTGTTTTTGACAGATTTTGTTTTTCGTGTGTTGTTTGCTTATTTTGATGAATCTATGGCTAGTAAAATAGTTTATAAACCATAGAGAAGTTGGAATACAGTAGGTATAACACCCATATAAATAAATAATGATTTCATTACAGTACCTTGAAGTGGTCTTTTGTTTTCTTTCGCTAACGGAGCTCACGGGATTTTCTACTTTAAGTTTTGTGTTGTGAAGTTTTCAAGTTTTGGGTAAAGATTTGATGGATTATGGTACAAGGAGTGGCAAGATCCTAAGCTTGGGGATGACCATGGCATCCCCAAGAAAATCTAAGGACACCTAAAATCCAAAGCTTGGGGATGCCCCGGAAGGCATCCCCTCTTTCGTCTATTTCTATCGGTAACTTTACTTGGAGCTATATTTTTATTTACCACATGATATGTGTTTTGCTTGGAGCATCTTGTATGATTTGAGTCTTTGCTTGTTAGTTTACCAGAATCATACTTGCTGTACACACCTTTTGAGAGAGCCATATATGATTTAGAATTTGTTAGAATACTCTATGTGCTTCGCTTATATCTTTTGAGTTATATAATTTTGCTCTAGTGCTTCACTTATATCTTTTAGAGCACGGTGGTGGATTTGTTTTATAGAAACTATTGATCTCTCATGCTTCACTTAGATTATTTTGAGAGTCTTAAATAGCATGGTAATTTGCTTAAAATCCTAATATGCTTGGTATGCAAGATTAATAATAAAACTCTCTTATGAGTGTGTTGAATACTATGATAAGTTTGATACTTGATAATTGTTTTGATATATAGAGATGGTGATATTAAAGTCATGCTAGTTGAGTAGTTGTGAATTTGAGAAATACTTGTGTTGAAGCTTGTGATTCCCGTAGCATGGACATATGGTGAACCGTTATGTGATGAAGTCGGAGCATGATTTATTTTTTGATTGCCTTCCTTATGAGTGGCGGTCGGGGACGAGCGATGGTCTTTTCCTACTAATCTATCCCCCTAGGAGCATGCGCGTAATACTTTGCTTTGATAACTTCTAGATTTTTGCAATAAGTATATGAGTTCTTTATGAATAATTTTGAGTCCATGGATTATACACACTCTCACCCTTTCACCTTTGCTAGCCTCTCTAATACCGCGGCACCTTTCGCCGGTATCATACACCCACCATATACCTTCCTCAAAACAGCCACCATACCTACCTATTATGGCATTTCCATAGCCATTCCGAGATATATTGCCATACAACTTTCCACCGTTCCGTTTATGACACACTCCATCATTGTCATATTGCATATCCCGGTACACCGCCGGAGGCATTCACATAGAGTCATATTTTGTTCTAAGTATCGAGTTGTAATTGTTGAGTTGTAAGAAAAATAAAAGTGTGATGATCATCATTATTAGAGCATTGTCCCAGTGAGGAAAGGATGATGGAGACTATGATTCCCCCACAAGTCGGGATGAGACTCTGGACGAAAAATAAAAGAAAGAAAGAAAGAAAAGAGGCCATAAAAAAAGAGAAAATGCCCAAAGAAAAAAAAAGAAAAAATGAGAGAAAAAGAGAGAAGGGACAATGTTACTATACTTTTACCACACTTGTGCTTCAAAGTAGCACCATGATCTTCATAGTAGAGAGTCTCTCATGTTATCACTTTCATATACTAGTGGGAATCTTTCATTATAGAACTTGGCTTGTATATTCCGATGATGGGCTTCCTCAAATTGCCCTAGGTCTTCATGAGCAAGCAAGTTGGATGCACACCCACTTAGTTTCTTTTCGAGCTTTCATATACTTATAGCTCTAGTGCATCCGTTGCATGGCAATCCCTACTCACTCACATTGATATCTATTGATGGCCATTTCCATAGCCCGTTGATACGCCTAGTTGATGTGAGACTATCTTATCCTTTTTGTCTTCTCCACAACCACCATTCTATCCCACCAATAGTGCTATGTCCATGGCTCACGCTCATGTATTGCGTGCATATTGAAAAAGTTTGAGAATGTCAAAATTATGAAACAATTGCTTGGCTTGTCATCGGGGTTGTGCATGATTTAAATATTTTGTGTGGTGAAGATAGAGCATAGCCATACTATATGATTTTCTAGGGATAACTTTCTTTAGCCATGTTATTTTGAGAAGACATAATTGCTTTGTTAGTATGCTTGAAGTATTATCGTTTTTATGTCAATATGAACTTTTGTCTTGAATCTTTCGGATCTTAATATTCATACCACAATTAAGAAGAATTACATTAAAATTATGCCAAGTAGCACTCTGTATCAAAAATTCAGTTTTTATCATTTACCTACTCGAGGAGGAGTAGGAATTAAGCTTGGGGATGCTTGATACATCTCCAACGTATCTATAATTTTTGATTGCTCCATGCTATATTATCTACTGTTTTGGACATTATTGGGATTTATTATCCACTTTTATATTATTTTTGGGACTAACCTATTAACCGGAGGCCCAGCCCAGAATTGATTTTTTTTGCCTGTTTTAGGGTTTCGAAGAAAAGGAATATCAAACGGAGTCCAAACGGAATGAAACCTTCGGGAACGTGATTTTCTCATCGAATACAACTCAGGAGACTTGGACCCTATGTCAAGGCACGTAATAGGAGGCCACGAGGTAGGGGGGCACGCCCTACCCTACCAGGCGCACCCCCACCCTCGTGGGCCCCCTGTTGCTCCACCGATGTAATTCTTCCTCCTATATATATCCACGTACCCCAAACGATCAGATACGGAGCCAAAACCCTAATTCCACCGCCGCAACTTTCTGTATCCACGAGATCCCATCTTGGGGCCTATTCCGGAGCTCCGCCGGAGGGGGCATCGATCACGGAGGGCTTCTACATCAACACCATAGCCTCTCCGATGAAGTGTGAGTAGTTTACTTCTGACCTACGGGTCCATAGTTAGTAGCTAGATGGCTTCTTCTCTCTTTTTGGATCTCAATACAATGTCCCCCCTCTCTTTGTGGAGATCTATTCAATGTAATCTTCTTTTTGCGGTGTGTTTGTTGAGACCGATGAATTGTGGGTTTATGATCAACTCTATCTATGAATAATATTTGAATCTTCTATGAATTCTTTTATGTATGATTGGTTATCTTTGCAAGTCTCTTTGAATTATCAGTTTGGTTTGGCCTACTAGATTGATCTTTCTTGCAATGGGAGAAGTGCTTAGCTTTGGGTTCAATCTTGCGGTGTCCTTTCCCGGTGACAGTAAGGGCAACAAGGCACGTATTGTATTGTTGCCATCGAGGATAAAAAGATGGGGTTTTCTTCATATTTTATGATTCTATCCCTCTACATCATGTCATCTTGCTTAAGGTGTTACTCTGTTTTTAACTTAATACTCTAGATGCATGTTGGATAGCGGTCGATGAGTGGAGTAATAGTAGTAGATGCAGGCAGGAGTCGTTCTACTTGTCTCGAACGTGATGCCTATATACATGATCATACCTAGATATTCTCATAACTATGCTCAATTCTGTCAATTGCTCAACAGTAATTTGTTCACCCACCGTAGAATACTTATGCTCTTGAGAGAAGCAACTAGTGAAACCTATGGCCCCCGGGTCCATCTTTATCATATCAATCTCCTACTGCTTAGTTATTTACTTTGCGTTTATTTTACTTTGCATCTTTATCATAAAAAATACCAAAAATATTATCTTATCATATCTATCAGATCTCACTCTCGTAAGTGTCCCTATAGGGATTGACAACCCCTATTTGCGTTGGTTGCAAGGATTTATTTGTTTTGTGCAGGTACGAGGGACTCGCGCATAGCCTCCTACTGGATTGATACCTTGGTTCTCAAAAACTGAGGGAAATACTTATGCTACTTTGCTGCATCATCCCTTCCTCTTCGGGGAAAACCAACGTAGTGCTAAAAGAGGTAGCAATAGCGCTATCGCTACTTGCTTTGTAGCAGCGCGTTTACGCAGAAATGCGCTATTGCTAAAGAAAATAAAATTAAATGGAAAGCAAATAGAAAAGTAAATGAAAATGAAAAAATAGAAAATGGAGAAAGGAAAAAATATAAAATGTAAAGAAAAATAAATGAAAAAGGGGAAAAAGAGAAAGGAATAGCAGTAGCGGATATCCGGGAACGCGCTATACCTAGCTTAGCAGTAGCGCACTTCCTGGAACGCGCTACTGCTACTTTTCACTTAACCGCGCAGTTCGTCCTTCCCCACGGCCCCTTCCCCCAAATCCCAACACCTCCGCTGTTGCCGCCGCCGTCGCCCGTCGGCCGTCGCGTGCTCTCCCGTCGCTCTCCACACACCCTCGACGCCGCCCCCGACCCCGGATTCGACGCCGCCCCCGACCCCGACCTCAACGCCGCCCCCGACCTTGACGCCGCCCCCGACCCTGACCTCGACGCCGCCTTCCGCCTCGCGCTCGAGCCCTGACCCCGACCTCGATGCCGACTGCCCCTCCCTCACCGCAGGCACCCGAGGTGAGCCCGCCTGCTCCTCCCCCTAACTCTGCCTAGGGTTCTTCAAATTTTAATTGCATCAAATTAGTTAGAGTTCATCTAGGGGTGGAAACGAATTAGATGCGAATCGGATAGTGCTCTTACCAGTTTCGTTTTCATATTTACAAAACAAATACGAATGCGAATACAGATGTTATCGGATACAGATGCGGCACGGATGTTTTCTTGATTCGGAACGGATACAAATAATAGCGACATATTGCTTAAGTGTATTAGTCAATAGCTATGTGACATGAAGTATTCAACTTGTGACATACAATAAGTCAATGATAAATAGGTTTATGAATAAACACTATTATAATGCATAATAATTTCTAAGATTAATCATAAAACGAGTAAAATTTGAACACTTATTTGACTTTTAAGTTGGATAATTGGAATATCTGATCGAATACGAATATCGGATATTTCAGATTATCCGCTACCACTTTCCACCCCTAGGTTCATCAAATTAGATGGTAATTAGGGCAGTAGTTCCTAGTAGGGCTGGCAAAAAGCTCGAAGCTCGTGAGCTAAACGAGTAGCTCATGACTCGGCTCGAATCGACTCGAACTCGAAGAATAACGAGTCAAGCCGAGCTTTAGTTTAAGATCGTCTATAGACCAAGTTAAATGAGCCAATCTCACTAGTACTCGTGTAACTCGTTAGGCTCGGCACAAAAGATCGGCCACTCCCAATATAAAAAAAGATCAGCCACTCAGCACCCTATGTCCCAGGCGCACAACACAAGGACTAGCCGTTGAAGGCCCAACCGCCTAGGAGAATCATGCGTTACAAGGAAATTACTTTTTTTGACATAAAGACTGTAAGGGAAACCCCTACAGTATAATTGGTGCAACAAACCCAAATTGCAAGTATCATGCCTTGAACCTGGGTGGGTGGGAAGGCATCAGCCCCTTTCCACCACTAGGCTATGCCTTAGTCTGCAACAAGGAAATTACTATTGTTTAGTGATATATATGTTTAATATATACATAATAATTTTTATAATGTTTGAGGGTTTTATGTTCATATCTTTAACGAGCTTAACAAGCAAAACGAGCCAGCTCGCGAGTTATACGAGTCGAGCCAATCTTGGATTTGAGCTCGTTAATAATAACGAGTCGAGTCGAGCTAGCTCGTTAACGAAACGAGCTCTAGCGAGTCGAGCCGAGCTGGCTCGACTCGGCTCGAATTCCAGCCCTAGTTCCTAGGTACTAATTAGTTAGTAAGAACTAGGTAGTAATTAGGTACTAGTTTATTTTTATTTATAGTAAGTTTATTTTTAGTAAGAACTAGTTGAATTAATAGAACTAGTTGAACATGTCACATTTGTTGTTATTTTTTAGTTAAAGCAATTATTCCCGCATCGACGTCGACGATGTCTATCCCGCATGCTCGTCGTCGACTCGGCAGAGGACACCTGCTTGACCAGATAGGCCATGTCCGGGACTGGGCTCCGCCGGGCTGGTACTGGGAGGCGCTACCTACCGGGGGGCGCAGCTTGGTGAGGAGTCAGCCCGTCGTTGACCCGGACCTTCTTTGGTGGCAGTCGCGTGGGCCAGTGACGGTCCAGAGGCTTGAGGACCCCGCGGAGGTGGTACGTCACTGTGTTAGCGAGGAGGACGCGTACGTCCGTCGCTACTTGGTTGCGTTGGAGCACAAGTTCTCCAGTACCTGGCAGGTTCTCCAGGGATCTCACTGGAGCTATAATCCTGTGATGGTTCCTTCTCTTCGGGTGCCCACTGCCCGCGCCCATACCCGTCGTTCGCTAGGGTTTTAGTTGTATTAGTGATGTTATATGTATGATACTATTCGGGGTGTATTAGTGATAATATTCGACGATGTACAGACGCAAGAGATGATTTACTTTTGCTTATTGAATGCATGCTAATTTGAATACTTATTTATTTTATGATTTGGTTTTGCTTATTGAATGCTCATGTCAATATGAGTCCTATAAGATATTTTGAAATGTATATCTTGTGTTGCTCAAATAGGATATGTGCTTGCCCAAGTGGCCGGTCATGTTTGTAGGTTACACCTCCGAGTGGCCTATGTTTTGCCAGAGTGTTGATTCATTTCCGTTCCGGCAAATTTTAGGCGCTCGATATGTCCTATTTTAGCAAAGGTCATGCCGGATTTTTCCGTGAATTTTGGCATGACTTGTGCCAGTGTAGGATCGAAAGTATGTCTAGAGGGGGGGTGATTAGACTACTTGACCAAATAAAAACTTAACCTTTTCCCAATTTTAGTTCCTGGCAGATTTTAGCTATTTTAGGATAAGTCAAGCAATCATCACACAATTCAAGCAAGCATGCAAAGAGTATATTGGCAGCGGAAAGTAAAGCATGCAACTTGCAAGAATATAAAGGGAAGGGTTTGGAGAATTCAAACGCTATTGGAGACACGGATGTTTTTCCCGTGGTTCGGATAGGTGGTGCTATCCTACATCCACGTTGATGGAGACTTCAACCCACGAAGGGTAACGGTTGCGCGAGTCCACACAGGGCTCCACCCAAGGGCAACGGTTGCGCGAGTCCACGAAGGGCTCCACCCACGAAGGGTCCACGGAGAAGCAACCACCCACAAAGGGTCCACGAAGAAGCAACCTTGTCTATCCCACCATGGCCATCGCCCACGAAGGACTTGCCTCACTAGCGGTAGATCTTCACGAAGTAGGCGATCTCCTTGCCCTTACAAACTCCTTGGTTCAACTCCACAATATTGTCGGAGGCTCCCAAGTGACACCTAGCCAATCTAGGAGACACCACTCTCCAAGAAGTAACAAATGGTGTGTAGGTAATGAACTCCTTGCTCTTGTGCTTCAAATGATAGTCTCCCCAACACTCAACTCTCTCTCATAGGATTTGGATTTGGTGGAAAGAAGATTTGAGTGGAAAGCAACTTGGGAAGGCTAGAGATCAAGATTCATATGGTAGGAATGAAATGTCTTGGTCTCAACACATGAGTAGGTGGTTTTCTCTCAGAACATATGAGTTGGAATGATGTGTGTGTTCTGATTGCTCTCTCATCGAATGAGAAGGAGGTGGAGGGGTATATATAGCCTCCACACAAAATCCAACCGTTACACACAATTTACCAATCTCGGTGGGACCGAATCAGAAAACTCGGTCTGACCGAAGTAGTAAACCTAGTGACCGTTAGGAATTTCGGTGGGACTGACATGCAACTCGGTAGGACCGATTCGGTTAGGGTTTGGGCATAACGTAATCTCGGTGAGACCGATTACGCAAACTCGGTGAGACCGAGTTTGGTAATTAGCTAACCAGAGAGTTGGTCAGGCAAACTCGGTGGGACCGATTTGCTCTTTCGGTGAGACCGAGTGGAACTCGGTGAGACCGAAAAGTTACAAAGGGGAAACACTGAGTTTACATTGCAATCTTGGTGGGACCGATTCGCTCTTTCGGTGGGACCGAAAAGTTACGAAAGGGAAACAGAGAGTTTGCAACCCCATCTCGGTGGGACCAAGATCCTTATCGGTAGGTCCGGATTGCTAGGGTTTGGCAGTAGCTAATGACAATTGAAACTCGGTGGCGCCGGATAGGAAAAATCGGTAGGACCGAGTTTGGCTTAGAGTTTAGGTCATATGTGGATATGGGAAAGTAGTTGAGGGTTTTGGAGCATATCATTAAGCACATGAAGCAAGAGGCTCATTAAGCAACACCTCATCCCTTCTTGATAGTATTGGCTTTTCCTATGGACTCAATGTGATCTTGGATCACTAAAATATAAAAAGAAGAGTCTTGAGCTTTTGAGCTTGAGCCAATCCTTTGTCCTTAGCATTTTGAGGGCTCCACTTTCACATCCATGCCATGCCAATCATTGAGCTTTCCTGAAATAATCATCTTGGAATAGCATTAGCTCAATGAGCTATATGTTGTTATGAATTACCAAAACCACCTAGGGATAGTTGCACTTTCAGCCAGAATATGTAGGAAATATCGAGTGCCCCGGATTGTGTGTTGAGTATTCTGGTAGTTGCCTTCGATTGATTTTCAATTAATGTTTCAACTATGAACATAGGAAATGTCTGACGACGAAAAGGATTTCGGTATTTGCGAATACTGCGAAGACAAGCGCGATCTGTGCTACCGAATCTTCCTAGATGATGATAGGCGCTTCAGCATCAAGCTGGATGAGAACTTCAAAGTGGATACAGTAAGTCACAACTACAAGTCTTTTTTCGTAATTAAGCATGACATCTGCTTCAACTTATAATTTAATTTTTTTACTATTCTACTAGCGTGTCCCCTGCCAGGCAAGAGTTCTTGTCTTGGATAAGATAGGTTTCAGTCCTATGAAAACTACTATGGAGGTAAAGAGAGTTTACTTGAAGACCGAGCATGCTTCTACTTTCCATGCAAAATTATACAACGCAGACACCTACACCTATTTTGAATGCAAAACTTGGCAAACACTATGCAAGACTTATGCATTTGAGCCTGATATGGTTATCACCTTTGATATTCATCCGCAAGATGATATTGAAGGTAATATCGACATCTGGATCGATGTGCAGGCGCCTCCAGTTATACCATTATGTGAGTTTCTCAACCATATTTATGTTTTCGATATTGTTTATTCAAAAATAGTTGACAACTAATTTCTATTGACAGCTTATTTCCATTCAAGCAAACATGTTCGGCGCTTGGTAGACATGACCGTCTACTGTCCCGGGGCTGAACTAAACTGCGAGGAGATAGGTCATTATGTTTCATGGCTTGAGGATCTTCATACTGTCAAGACAAATTATTTTCCTGGACTTAAAAATCTTAGTACTCGAAACGTGCGACCAATAGTGTTTGTATTGAACTACGGTCACATATATTTAGGAAAGATGGTAAAATATTTACTATTTGTCCTCAGTGCATCTTTTGCATACATTATTTTAAGCTAAACTTCATTGCTAAGTATGTTACTATACGATGTTCTTCAACAGGGACTCCCAATGAATGTTGTGCCTCATTGGATCGAGACTAAAAGTGGCATGAGAATGCTTAGCTTACGGCCAAGACATCCTACAATGCACTTTAGTGCATTCAGGATTTCTAAAAGCGAGGAATGCTTAATAGTGAAAGACTGGAGCAAAATTGTGAACGATCACAGAGAAGTACTAGGGGGCAGCAATCAGAAGTGCAACCCACGATTAGGAGACAGGTTCATCTGCATGCTCCAACATGATGAAGCAGGAGTGCTACACACGTTTTATGCTATTTTACCTAAGAGAGAGAGAGAGAGCAGCAGGAGTGATTAGCTAGCTAGAAATGAGTTTGAAGATGATGATGTGCTACACTATGACTATGATGATTAAATAGCTAGTGTTGGTGGTAATGACTATGATGACTATTATTAGCTAGTGTTGGTGGTGATTAGATAGCTACCGCAGCTAGTGTTGGTGGTGATTAGCTAGCTAGAATGAGTTTGAAGATGATGATGTGCTATACTATGACTATGATGATTAAATAGCTACTATTGGTGGTAATGACTATGATGATGATTAAATAGCTTGTGTTGGCGAATTAGATTCAAGTGGAGGCAACATGTGGTGCACATCGAAAGTACTACTAGTCCAAACTACATCAAGTTTGGATTAGTAGTATACTTTTGACATGCACCACATGTTGCCTCCACTTGAACCTAATCCACCTTCATTTGACACACTGTTATGGACATAATGATATAACAACCTCATAATTGGTATTGTACCAGAATTTGTATAATGGTGTATAAATACACTAAAAATAAAAAAAATAAAAATAAAGAATACTAGTAGCGATGGAGAGTAAACACGCTACTACTAGCTATATTAGCAGTAACGTGGGAGTGAACAAACGCTGCGGCTATATGTCTTAGCAGTAGCGTGTGTCGCACGCGCTACTGCTAAGGAATAGCTGTAGCGCCTTACTAGTAGCGCGGTGTCCCGCGCTACTAGTAGGCATTAAACCCATGCTACTACTAGGGTTTTCCCCAGTAGTGTCCCCAAGCCATGAAACATAATGACTTATCTCCTCGCAGTTTAGTTTAGCCACGAGACAGTACTAGGTGCTGTCTACCAACCGCCAGACATATTTGCTTGAATGGAAATAAGCTCTCAATAGAAATTAGTTGTCAACTATTTTTAAATAAACAATATAAATTATTTAATAAATATGGTTGAGAAACTCACATAATGGTAGAACTGGAGTCGTCTCGACATCGACCCAGATGTCGATATTACCTTCAATTTCATCTTTCAGACGAATATCAAAGGTGATAATTAAGCATATTAGGCTCAAATGCATAAGCCTTGCATAGTGCTCTTCAATTTTTGCATTCAAACTAGGAGTAGGTGTATACATTGTGTAATTTTAGGGCAAAAGTATAACCATGCTCAGACCTCAAGTGAACTCTCTTTACCTCCATACTGTCCATAGTACTGAAACCAATCTTATTCAAGACATAAATTCTTGTATGACAGGGGATACGCTAGTAGAATTGTAAAAAGTTAAAATTATAAGTTGAAGCAAAAGAAGCAGAAGTCATGCTTAATTACGAAAAAAGACTTGTCGTTGTGACTTACTGTATCCACTTCGAAGGTGTCATCCAGCGTGATGCTGAAGCGCCTACCACCAACCAGGGAGGCCTGTCGCAGATGTCGCGCTCGTCTTTGCAGTATTCACACATAACAAATTCCCTTTCGTCATCAGACATTTCCTATGTTCATAGTTAAACCATTGAAAATCGACTGAAGGCAACTACCAGGAAACTCAACACACAGATCACTATTACTCAATATGCAATAGCTTGACTTTAGGTCTGTCAAGTCTTCCTTCCTAAACTCTTATCTCACATATATAGTTGGGATTCTTCCACTCTCACATTTCGACCGTCGGTGATGGTCGCTACTCCTCCTTTCCCTAGTGCATTACAAATATCTAGCACAAGGAAAAGAAGGAGAAGCGACCCGCACGACAACAGTCAGGATTCCTCCTCTCTCATATGTACATATGGTGGACACTCTCCCTCACCGAAAGACACACAAGGAGCCGAAACAGACCTAAAGTCAACCCGTTCCATATATCGAGCAATGGCATAGAAAAATGCCCTATGTTTTGCCGAAATATCATTGAATTCCCGTTCTAGCAAATCACAAGCACTCGATATGTCCTACATTGTAGCACAAGTCATGTTAAAATTCATGAAAAATTCGGCATGACCTTTTCTAAAGACATGACATATCGAGCGCTTGAAATTTACCGGAACGGAAACGAAGCAACATTCTGGCAAAACATAGGCCACTCGGAGGTACATTGCAAACAAGAACACCAAGACATCCTCTATATTCAGAATGCATCATCATCGACATCAATGACATGGCGACTAGCACTAGCATTTTCATCATCAACATTTACAACACATTATCATTTGGCTATTCTCACGTAGAGGTCTTAAGGGGTGGAGGATGGGGACGACTGCGGGGATGAGGCAGGGGCAAATACTTGATTTCTACATAAACAAAATATATTAACCACTTACTATAAATAAACTAGTTCTATTAAGCACTTACTATAAAAACACTAGTTCTATTAAGCACTTACTATAAATAAACTAGCTCTATAAAGTACTTACTAAATAAACTATTTCTATTAAACACTTACTAAAAATTAAACATTGTTAACCTAGCCAACCAGACCCCTATGCTCTAAACCCTACTACCCTAACTAAATTTTTGCACTAAACTAAATGTTTGATCTAACCTAGCCAACCTAGTTAACCTAATGAACCTAATTAACCTAGCTAGTTAACCTAGATAATTAACCTAATTAAACTAAACCTAGCTAGCCAACCTAGCTAACCTAGCTAGGTTTAATTTTTACTAATTTACTAAAAAAATATACTCTATGCAAGAACAGAGTGAGGAGAGATGAGGGAGGGAGGAGGGGGAGGGGGTGGGGGAGGGAAGAGGACCAGAGGAGGGAGGAGAGAGGAGGAGGGGGCTTGGGCGGAGGAGAGGAGGAGGGCTTGGTGGAGGAGGAGGAGGGCCCTTGGGCGGAGGAGAGGAGGGAGATGAGGGCATACCGAGGAAGGAGGAGGGAGATGAGGGCATACCGAGGAAGGAGGAGGGAGGACGGCCGCGGCAATGCGGTGGCGACGGTAATTAATGCGGAGGCGGCCGAGGCAGAGTGAGGCAGCGGGGAGTGAGGGGAGGAAGAAGAAGGCTGGGTGCGGGGGATAGAACTTGGGATAAGGCACCCATAGCAGTAGCGCGCTCCCTGGGCTAGCGCTACTACTATACCTAGTCTGGCGGCAACCTCGTCCCAACCATAGTAGTAGCGATGTTTAGTAGAGATGCGCTACTACTACGTGGATATCAGTAGCACGGTTTTTCCTAACGCGCTACTGCTAAGTAGCGGTAGCGCCTTATTTTAAACCGCGCTGCTGATAAGGTTCTGTGTATAAGGCTTTCCATGGTAGTGAGTTGATTATGATAGTTGTGCACAATTTTGCAAGTAATCTACCACAGTGACAGAAAGTGAAAAAACTTGTATTATGTTGTTGCCACTAGGGATAAAAATATGGTTGCAGTTTTCTTTTGAATGCGGTGTGAAGACAATATATCATCTACTTCATGTCATTGCACTTATTGTAATACTCTGTTTTTACTTAATACTTAATACTTTAAGATGCATGTTGGATATCGATCTTGTATGGGGCATTAGCTATAGATGCAGTTGTGTTAAAAAACTATAGATGCAGTTGGATAACAAGATATAGGGACATGATGCTCATATGTTGATTATTCCATGGATAGTCATCGTTATATAAACTGTAATTTAAACGATGCACAACTGCAATTTGTTCACCACACCATGGATCTCAGTGATCGCACCATGGATCCTGGTCCATCTTCCTCTTACATTCTTTCAACCTAGATTAAATGCTCTTTTCAATTCCTTACTTTTACCTTTTCGTTGCAATCAAATCTTCCATACACTTGTGTTTTTAATCCTTGTAATTAGCAAGCCAGTGAGACTAGCAACCTCACTAGTCCTGTCGGGGGCAAAGGTAGTTTTGTATTCTCTGTGCAGGTACTAATCATTGGCTAAATAATTTAGGAAAAGGTTAGCTCTAGGTCTAAAAACATACAACTGCTTGCTACACTTTAACTAAATTCATATTTTTTAAATTTACAATCACGTAAGTATAGCATTAGAAATGGCTCCACTGAGTAATAGGAATTTCTTGCTCGACATGAAATACAATTTGGGTCTTTCTCACTCCTGCTTTAATGTTTTGAGTTTTATCCAACTTTCACTTTTTAAAGTAGTTCATTTTATTAATTCTATCGGCTACCTCTCTAATTTCTGTTTCAAAATTTCTGACGTATGCATTTCAGCTTGGAAGCAACAATTGCCTAGCTGGACATCACACATGATTAAATTAATAAACTCACTTGGGAACTGAAGTACACTATAGGAATAAGCAAATCACATAACATATATAGCGAATAACAAAGCACCCTAATTAAAATGGTTTCGGCTTTCTGTGGGTCGAGCATTACAATCCTAGAGGAGATAAAGCAAAAGCAACCATGCACACTTCTGAAGAGTCATATGATCATGTTGCCTTTCTCATGAACATTATATGAACGGTGAGGATCAGTCTTTCTTGACGAAATCCTGCAGCTTGGTCAGCATCAGAAGATCCTTGGACTGGACCTTGCTGCTCATGTACCCACACAACAAGTTTGTCGTCGTTGGCGTGACCCCGCGCAGGTCCAGATACTTCACGAATGACTTCTGCAGGTTCTCATCGAGCTTACTGCATGAGATCGACGTGCGGTGAGTAGTTAATTAATAAGCGCGTCACCGATTAGTAATTGAAGAGAGCCTTCAACAAGGCAAGACACCAAAAAGTGTTGCCAATTAATCCATCTAGGCAAATTAGTCTTAATATTCTTACTCGAACTCGTAATATGTAGCCTGAACATCATCTTTAGCTGTCCGCGACAACATGCGCATGGAATGGATGGTGATATTGTCGGGATACGCGAAGCAGGTGAACGCAAGCTTTGAGCCATCGCCCTTGGAGATGGTGACTTCTAGGTTGATGGTAGATCTTAATTTGTTCTTCAGGCCACCGTCTTCTTCTAGATTCTCGTTCGAGGTTGCCGAAGACAATTCTACATCCTCATGTGAGGTGCATGAGGAGTTGTTCTCGTCGTCGTCCAAGCAGGGCTTTGATGCCACAACCTCAATCTTCTCGCCCTTTAAAGTTCTTGTAAGTGTAATGCTGACACGACACTTATTTTCAGAGATTTCAAAGGGAAAGTAATCCCCGGTGTCCTCTATCTGTTCAAGATAGGAAAAATTTGAGGGCAAAACAACAACTCGGATCCTCAAGCAGGATTAAAGGCATCAACAAGAAGTCAGATTCTCAAGCAGGATTAAAGGCATATTTGATCGAGGTCACAAAGATCAGAACAGTCCCAATCGATCCCAAGTTGCCAACCATGCATGGGATCGCAGTTAGCACAGGCAGAGTACCTTAGCGAGGAGACACTGGAGCTCGGTGGGGGGCGCGCCGTCGTCCTTGTTGCGGGACTTGATCGCGGAGTCGATGGCGCCGAGGAGCTCAAGGTCGAACATAGTGGCGCTCAGGGATTCGGTCTCGGTCAAGAAGGCACGGAGGGGGCCCAACACGGTACGGGCGGACTCCTCGGTCACGGTGCTCTGAAGGTAAGAGTCCAGTGCGGCGATGAGGGAGGCGCCGTAGGACTCGAAGGAGGAGACTGCGGCGTCGAGGGACGAGGACGAGCTCCACCTGCTCGCCATCGCCGACGAGGACTTGGGGCGGAGAAGCGTGGAGGCCCGGCGGAGGATGGGTAGGGAGGAGGCCCGACGGGCCGCGGCGAGGAGGGCCATGGCGCCGGTGAAGAGGGTTTTTCTTCCAGAATTTAAGAGGGTTTTAGGGAGGAGGGTTTTGGTTGTCTGAGAAAAAGAAGCCCACCTGTCAGGAAGGGCTTAAACCTGCACGATGTGCTTGCTGAAAAAGAAAACGAATTTGAACAAGTTTTCCCTATACCGTTCGCAGGGTCTTGCAGTTTCCAGGCAGGAATTAATATTATCTTCTTCGAAAATTAAACTACTCTTTTTTGTGTGAAAAATATTTATAGATCTATTACAAAAGTTTATCAGAAATATAAAGCACGTCAAACATGATAAAATTCACATCAAGGTACCTAGACCACCGAATGACCACTACCGCCGTCAAAATAAGCTAGCCGCCGACACACCATTGTCTCCACTCCCATGCCGCAGCTACCTTGACCTTGTCGATCACAGCCGGGAAGTCTTCATGCAAATGCCCCTAAGGACCACCACCCTGGAGCCTTAGTCGTCACCGATGAACCCGTGAATAGATATCAAGAAACAGACACCAAATCTCGACATCGCGCATGCATGACAAAAAACCCTAACCTTGTCACCTCAAGGAGACGGCAGGAATCTAATCTAGAGCATCATCTAGATGGACGGACTCAAGGAGGACCGGAGACTAAGAAGTCTGACTTTGACGGATTTATTGATTGGTTAAACATAGTAGATCAGATCAAACAAAATTAAATGATGATGATCACCAAATATCTGCGATAAATTGGAAGTTACACAAGTCTTTTGAAAAAAAATCTGCATTCGTTAAGGTACTGACTGATGACCACATACTCCACCAGTTGCAACATCCGCTAGTGCGTAGGTTGCTTGGGTTGTAGCAATCAAATTCACCAGTTCCAGCATGCCAACACCATGGTTCCAACATCTACGACAGTTGGTTGTAGCTTTGGTTTCCTCGTCGGTTCCAACTTCTCCGTACACTCATTCTAGCACCCTGACACCGTGGTTCTAACATCTCCCGCAGGTGGTTTCAGCTTTGCTCCTCCGTCGAAGCTTTGGCTATTGTGGTTCCAGCTTCTCTGCACACTGGTTCCAGCACCCCACACCATGGTTCTTCCAGTTACGACAATAGCTGATCAACACAAAACCTACCGCTAGTCGCTGCTTGCAGCACCTTTCTCTGATGGTTGCCGCGCCAACGAACACTGGTTCCAATATACATCAACAATGGTTGCAGCTCCGAGGAAAATATCTGGTGCACCGGAGCTTGTGGTGCTACTGGTGCACTGAACTCACATTGTGCTTATAGAATGTTCAAAAAAATTTGAAAAAATTAGCACACTCACCCAACATCAATGTAGGTTGTCAAAAAAATTTCAAGTCAAAATTCGAAACACAACTTGAAAAACAAAAATGACAAAATCAACACTGAATAGTACACAACATAACTTGGGCTTTAGATTTGGCCCATTATCACACTGATGTCAAATCTGCCATTTTTGTATCTCATAAAATATTTTAAATTTATACACGGATTTTTTTGACATCATACATTGCGTTAACGTGCTAGACTTTTTTCAGATTTTTTAAAACATTCTAGGGCATCCGGTGCACTAGTAGCACCACAAGTGCGGGTGCACCGAATACATTCCCTGCAGCTCCATCACTTGAAGGTTCTAGCACGGCTGCCCCCATCCCCCTAGGTTGCAGCTCCTCGGCACCCGATTCCAGCATGACAAGTTGTCGCTTCCAGCACGAGCGGCCACCGCTTGCAAAAAATTTAGTCCTCAGTTCCAGCACGGCTATGCGTGCATGGGTCATGGCGCACCATGGCTCCTCTAAGCTGCAGGGTGTTTGATTGCGTTGTGAGCCATAGTGCGACCGCTATTTGAGAGCTCCTTGCCGGTATTTTTTGCGAGAGGGAGGGACAAAAGATGAGTGGCGGGGAAACGACAAATCGAGCGATGGGGTGTGGCAAGGGCGTCGCGTGGCAGGCTATTTGGGTGCTCCTCACTGGTTATTGGAGAAGGATGAGCGCAAAGGAAGATATCAAAATGAGAGAGAGAGAGAGGTGGATTTGAGGGCGGTGGAACAAGATAAGGAAAGAGATGGATGTTTTTAGCCGTCTAGGGCCCATGCCGCGTGTCACAAGCGCACATGGCCGGCGGAGTCTCTAGCCAGTCGACTGGCGAAGAACGTTTCCCATAGTTAAACAGAAATGATTGGGATCACCCGGCCTATCACAGTCATGCTGCCGCCAAACACACCCGTTGCGTCGCTGCCGCCGCCGGCAAGAGAGCACCCCGCTGTCACGTCGTCAGCCGCCTCCATCACTTCACTTGCAAAAAAAAAAAACTCTGAAACAAGAACTCAGTTGTAAGAAAAAATCTGAACTTGACCTATGTTGCATAAAATTCTGCAACATGACCCGTTTTCCAAAAAAAATCATAACAATACCCGTGTTTTAATGGCATAGAGTGACACTTGCGCTCAATCGGTCCGATCCGATGGCTTGCGAGGCGGCGATCTTTTAAAAAGATCCGTCGACCGACGCATAGCAGCGCCCATAGTTAAAGCTGTAGAAAAATTGAAGCCAAAAGACACAGTGAAGTAGTTCTTTGATTTTAGTGCGATATTTTTCATGTAAAAAATCGTCACTTATCAACACCGGAGCGTCTTAACTCGTCATCAGCCTCATTCAAGTTCAAGAAAACCCTTTTATTCAAGCCAATTATGAACTTCGAGGGAGCAAAATGCTTGATTTTATTCCACATAACGTCCAATGTGGTATAGAACAAAGGAGAACGTGGAGACCACACAGTTGATAGTTTATAGGCGTTCAAGTTAATCATCATGGAACCTAAAATTGGAAAAAAAAAAGTGCAACTCTAGGACTAAAACATACAACTGCTCAACTGCACCTTTCTACAACTAAAGGTATTTCCAAATTGCACATCCACCTTAGTAGCATTAAGGCATCAAATATCATAGTCTTTTACTAAGTAACATGAATTTCTGGTCTGACAAAAAAATTGATGGTCCTTGCGACGATTTGCGTCTTCTTTTCTCCTGCTTCGATGGCCTTTTTTGTTTGAAGGGCTTCATAATCCTACTAAAGTTTCTAAAGTTTTTTCTTTGTTGTGATTATTTCAGCTTCGAAGTGACTTGGCTAATACTATTTGACAGCGTACATGACTAAACCGAAAACAGCTAAACATGAGAACTAAAGAATAGGCTAGAAATAAGCAGAGCCAACATATATAATGAATAATCTACCTAAATAAAATGGCTTCAACTCTACGTACCTTGAGAAAATCATAATTACAAAAAACGTCTTAAACATGCGCAGAGAAAACAAAACGATCATGCACGCTTCTCTACAAAAGGAACAATTATAAGTCTTGATCGTGTTGCCCTAGTAGGATAACTAAATTAAGATGAAGATCAATCTTTCTTGACGAAATCTGACAGCTTGTTCAGCCAAAAGTGTTGCTTGCGGACGCCATTGCTAATAATGTACTCGCTAAACAGATTCATCGTCGTCGGCGTGATCCCACGCAGCTCCAGGTAGTTGTGGAATGACTTCTTCAGATTCTCATTGAGATTACTGTACCAGATCCGCCAATTAAGAGAGCGTTTAATCAATGTGTCCGTGGTGGGCAAAATATAAAAGCGGCCAATGAATGGATTAAGCTAGGTTCAGTCTTGGTACTTACTTGAAACCGTCATACTTATACATATCCTCCAGTAGCTCCTCCTCTTTTCGCGACCCCCCGGGCGTCATATTCATGGAACTGATGGTGACGTCGTCCGGATATGCAACACAGGTGAATTGAAGTTTGTAGCCATTGCTCTTGGAGACGATGACATCAAAGGTGAGGCTAGGTCTTGAGGCCTTCTTCTCACCTTTGCCATGTTCCAGCTACATGCGTAAGGATTCCAAAGACCATTTTCCATCCCTCTCAAGGCAGTCCGTACGAGTCACAACCTCAATCTTCTCGTCCTCAAAAGTTCTTTTGAGAGTAATGTATCTTTTATAATCGTAGCCAACAAAGTATCTGTTTTCACTGACTTCGAAGGGGAAGCAACCCGCGGTATCCTCCATCTGTTTTACAATGGGAAAAACAAATTTGAGGACATGAACAACAAAAGCTCAGCAATCCTCACTCTGTGTCTCACGCATGATTAATTAATTACATAAAATAAAACCAGTAAAGTTTCTCGACAGCATGCTTTTTCAAAGGGAACGGGGATCATCATCGCATAGGTGAAGAGATCGATCTGTGTATATGCAGTGCACGTACCTCGGCGATACGGGGCGGCTCGGAGGACTTGACGGCAGAGTCGATGCCGCGGAGGAGCTGCTCCTAGAAGGAGGAGTTGCTGAGGGAGTCGGTGGCGGCCCGGAGTGAGTCCAGCGCGGCGGCCCAGGCGCTGGAGCCATGCTCGGCGTTGACGGTGTCCATCGTGGCGTTCATTAAGGCCGTCTTCGCGCCGCGGATGGAGGAGGACGAGCTGTGCCTGATCGCCGGCACCGGCGGGGCCACGGGGCGGAGCAGCACCGAGGAGGCTCGGCGGAGGATGGGAAGGGAGGAGGTCCGGCGGGAGGCGGCGAGGAGGGCCATGGCACGGCGTATGCGTTGTGGACTCGAAGCCGTCAACAAGGTTTCCCCTCGATCTACGTAGTATATCTTCCTTCCTACTTCCATAATTTAAGAGGGTTTTAGAAGGATGGAGGGGTTCGCTGGGACCATGTGTCAGACATGCAGTTCCGAATTTGCACGATGTGCTTTGCTTCTTGAACAAGTAGGAACAGATTTGACCTTTTTTTTCAGTGTCAGACGTCTGTTTTTGTATTTGATTTGTCGCTTTTTCTAGCCATTCACGGGTTGACATGTTTCTGCACTGGTACTCCGTCCAGAGTCTTCAAGCAACTCCTCTCGTCCTAGCGCCTATGTGCCAAGTCCTAAGTCGCACGCGCACCCCGCATGCGGATGAATGACTATTGCTAGTATATATAGAGATGGTCATGGAAGAAGGCATTGTGAAGAGAACAAGGAGGCATGGTGAAGGATCAGTGACATGACGCAAGCCCCATGTGTCGGGGGAAATCGGCACCTATGGAATCACTGGGATCCCTTTCACGGTTGGCGGGCGCGGGGTTGTGCAAAGAGCGGGTCTAACAGAAAGCACACGGATCGTTTATCCAGATTCGGGCCGCTGAGATGTGTAATACCCTAGGCCTACTTTGGTGGATGTATTTGAGTGTTCTTGTGTTCTTGAGCTAGCTACGGGGTGTAATTTTGCCCAAAAGATCCGACCCCTCCTCCTAGTCGCATCGGGCCTCCTTTTATAGGAAAAGGGGCTGCCACAGTGACACACAGGAGGTGAAAAGGTGTACAGTGGATGAGTCTATCCTCTGGCATCGCCGGACAAACGCATTTAATGCGCTGCCGACGTGTCCCTCTCGCTTTATCGGGGACGGCAAGGAAGCACGTCCCAGCTGTCGCCGTCTCGCCTGGTTCCGATGCGCGTCCGAGCTGACGAGGCATCGCTGTGCCACGTTGGCTGGCTGTTGGGTGGGTGCGGTGCTGGAGCCTTCATGAAGATCTGCATGCCACCACGCAGGTGCTTGTTGGGTCGGTGTAGAGGCTGCTCGTCGTCACGCAGGTGCCTACCCAGCTGGTTGAGCTGGCAGCTGCATGGGGGCGGCGGTGGTGTCTTGGCAGGCGTGGGCCTGGCTGTGGCCCCGCTGATGCCCTCGGCAAGGGTCTTGCCGGAGCCCTGGCAAGGGTCTTGCCGTGGCGTCGTGGTCGTCCCTGGCAAGGATCTTGCCGGGGGTCTTGTGGATTTCCTCGGCTAAGATCCGGCCGAGGGTCGTCGCCTTCTGGTCTTCATCTGATCTCATGTGTTTATGATCTTGACAAAGATCTTCATGCCACCACAGAGGTGTCCCCGAGCATTGGTTCCAACGTAGTCGTTGGCGGCGTTTGGAACTCTTGGGCTCGAGGGTGGCTTGCTCTGCTGGTACTGGGCAAGTTGCCCCGGCAAGACTCTTGCCGGGGCCGTGGAGGCCGCCCCAGCAAGGGCCTTGTCGGGGGAGCCCACCTCGCCCTTTTGCTCTTTGGCGTTTCTGGTCTTGGCATTGCCTTGACCGCCTCGTGCTCCGGCTTTCATTAGGGCGGTCTTGGTGGCGTCGATGGAGGAGGACGAACTTCACCTGGTCGCCGGCACCGGCAAGGCCGCTGGACGGAGCAGCGCGGAGGAGGCTCGGCGGAGGATGGGAAGGGAGGAGGCCCGGCGGGCGGCTGCGAGGAAGGCCATGGCGCGGCGTATGCGCACGTTGCAGACTCGAAGCCGTGAACAAGGTTTCGGGGCTTTCGCTCTCGACCTACGTACGTATATCTTTCTTGCTACTTCGTTCCAGAATATAAGAGGTCGCACTCCAACCCGACGATGTACTTTGCTTCTTGAAGAACTAGGACCGTATTGCAGCTAGTTTCCTAATACGTTTCTGTTTACAAGTTGCATTGCGGTATAATTCTTACAAAATTGAACAGTTCCATGAGAAACCACTGAAATACATTATGAAATTCTTGTAACAGAACAAATTGCAGATACTTTTTTTTAGGGTAGATTGCAGATACTTTGATGGGAAAACAATGGTCAGCACCATGTCTTTTGTCGCGTAAAACATCATCTACAATTCCAACAGTGAACATTGCGATGGAGCCCCGGCGTTTGCTTTCCTGAGCAACACAGTAGTCAATCCCAGCGGCCCAGGGTTTTGGCTACCGAATCCCAAACAATCTTGTGGGCCACCGAGATTTTTTGTTACCACGGTAACCGACAAATACTGAGTGGCACTACTAGAATCGCCGTTTTTGCCGAGTTTGAAAGAAACTCGGCAAAGCATATATTAAACTCGGTGAAATCTTTATCGAGCGCCAAACTCGGTGCAGCGCACTTGGCTGGACGTATGAGGACCGGCAATTATTAATACTGCCGAGTGCATTCTATATCGTGAACTCAGCGAACATATAAACAACGTTTGACGAGTTCCCGCGGGAAAATAAACTCCGTGAACTACACTTGAGAATAATGCCGAGTGCATTTCTGTTTTTCAGCTTCCAATGCATAATACTATCTGATAGTGTACACGACCAAATCCAAAACAGATACACTTGAGAATTAACGAGTAAGTTAGAAATAAGCAAAGCAAACATAGTGAATAAACAAACGCTAAGTAACATGGTTTTAACTCTATGTAGGTCTAGCCTTAATGCCACCAAAATCATAGTTACAAAAATGGATCTTAAACACACGGATAAAAGAAAAATTCTTCCCGAAGAGGAAATTGTAGGAGTCTCGATCATGCTGCCCTACGATCTTCACTAGATGAAGATCAATCTTTCTTGATGAAATCCGACAGCTTGTTTAGCCACAAGTGCTGCGTGCGGGGTCCGCTGCCCCTCTTGTACTCATGCAACAGTTTGGCCATTGTTGGCGTGATGCCGCGTAGTTCCAGATACTTGTAGAATGACTTTTGCAGATTCTTATCAAGCTTACTGCACCAGATCCGCAAATGAGGAGCATTTAGTAAATGTGTTGGTGATATAAAAATCGAAGCAAACCTTCAACCAGGCAAAAAATATATATGAAAAAACCAATGAATTAAGTTAGGTTTAGACTTAATACTTACTCGAAACCGTTATGCGATTCAAGCTGCCCCGTCATCTTCATGGAATCGATGGTGATGTAATCGGCATACGCAGAGCAGGAAAATAAAAGGTCCGAGCCATTGCTCTTGGAGACGGTGACATCTAGGGTGATTCTACCGTTATCAAGGTAGTGCGAGCCGAGCGTGTAAGCCCAAATTTTAATCTGCTCACCCTCAAAAGTTCTTCTAAGAGTAATATTAAGGGTACTGCTGCTACTGCCCAACCTACTTTCACGTACTATTTTGAAGGGGAAGAAACCCTCGGCCTCCTGCATCTGTTTTAAGACCAGGAAAAAAATTGATCCTACTCAGTTTCTCATGCATGATTAGTTACACTAATAATCGGAAGTAATCGATCCCAAACATGGAACTGCAGTTCAGGAACGGAGATCATCATCGCATCAGTGAAGAGATCGATCGATGCGCGTATGTACGTACGTACCTTGGTGGGACGGGTGGATGACTTGATCGTGGAGTCGATGTCGCGGACGAGATGGTCGTCAAAGGTGGAGGAGCCGAGGGAATCGGCCGCGGCGCGCAGGGACTGCTGTGCGGCGGCGGAGGCAGAGGAGCCGGTCTCGGCGGCGATGGAGTCCAAGTCCAAGGCGGCTTTGAGCAAGGCCATCTTGGCGCTGTCGAAGTAGGGGGATGAGCAAGGCGATCTTGGCGTCAAAGGAGAGGCAGCGGGGCGAAGGAGTGCACAGGAGGCGCGGAGGAGGAGAAGGGAGGACGCCCGGCGGGCGGCGGCGAGGATGGCCATGGCGCGGCAGCTGCGGACTTGAAGCCGTGGACAAGGTTTCTCCTTGATCTACGTATATATCTCTCTTCCTACTTCCAGAATTTAAGAGGGTTTAGCGAGGACGTTGGGGTTTAGGTTGTCGGAGGAAGGAGGTGGTTAGGCCCACCTGTCAGGCAGTTCCGAACCTGAAAGCTTCGGGCCAGTTTTCTCTTCCTTTTCTGTTTGCAAATTGCAACGCAGTAATCTCCTGAAATCCATGAAAAGGCTTAGAAATATATTATCAAATTCTTGTGCTAGACATAACAAGTTTCCTTTGTAATTTTTTTTGCAAGAACCTCGTAATTTCTTTAGGACACCATTAACCACCTGACGTTCTGTAGGAGAGGGACTGGAATCGAACGACTCGTTCGATTAGGATGGGGGAGGGGGCCCATGCAAATAACGCAGTAATCTTCCAAAATTAAACAGTTCCACGAAAAACCCCAGAGATACATTATGAAATTCTTGTGCTGGACTTGACAAAATTTCTTCGTATTTGTTTAACGGGGATGAATTACTACATTGTCACGGATGTTCTATCTGCTCGTCATGTTCATCATCTGATAGCTGCTCATTTGCCTCTGCTATTCAAATTGCGGCCAGCACAATGTGTTCTGGCATGTACAACATCGTCTACAATTCCACCACAATCGTGTCACCATGGCGAAAAACCACCACTTTACAAAACGTGTTAAAATGCACCACACAGAAAAACTGATAGTTGAAAAACAGAGACAGTAAATGCTAAGGGCATTGCTAACCTCACTAATCGGCCAAGCCCATCCGTCAGGCTGAGTTGGAAAAAAAAGTGCCACATACACACACTGTAAAAACACAGAGGATGAACGCAACGCAGAAGACAGCCCGATCCAGGGCTGTCGGGTGACATGGAGCTTGCGCCGCCGCCCCCTGGACCGCCGCCTTTGTAGGCTTGTCGCAGCGCCGCCACCCCCGGCGTCATCTTCATGGCCGGCCTCACATACATGGCTGTCGAGGGCACCAGTGTGCTCGCAGCTACAACAAGTGGGAGGTTGACGCGACATCGAGTTCCCACGGATCGGGCGCTGTGTCGAGCTCCCTCGAATCTAGTGCGTGGGCGACGTTCTTTGACGCGGGGGCAGAGCTCTAACCCGAGGGCGTGCGCTGGTCGGCGGCGTAGAGCAGGGCAACTAGCTGTGGGAATTCGCTGCACGCGTGTTCCTCATCCACCAGCGGCGTGGAGTCGGAGACCGGCGGGCCAGCGCCAGTAGTGCAGGCGAGGCTGTCGGTGAGCATGGCATGGTTGGCTACTTGGCAGAGACGCGCACGGGCATGGTGAAGACTGGAGCGCATGCACATGGATTTTCCAGCGTCCACAGCGAGAGGGAGCCGGTTGCTAGTGCTCTCTCTTGATGCACATAAGGTCCACTATCAATTTTTCGATGTGGTGCATTCTGCAACATTTTGTAAAGTGATGATTTTTCGCTAATGAGGACATAATTGTGATGGTTCTCTGCATTTTATTTAGAACTACACGACTTAATTGAGTTGTTCAGTAGTTATCCGATATGAAAACTGAAAATCTTTTATAATATTTGAACGACCTTTTCCACTTCATAAGTTATCACTAAACACTATAGGAGTTATTGAGTTATACAGAAGAAGTTATCAGGCATGACAACTGAAACATTTAGTTGCCATACTAATTGTAGCATAGGTAGCTTGGTAACTATTTAGTTGCTGGTGGAAAGTCTTCCAGATTTAAACAGTGCAATGAGAAACCACCACGTGCGCCACACACGGTAATTGCTACTTTGCCGCTTGAAGCTTAATGGAATGTTCAGGTGGGCTGGTTTAGCCTCCGGTGACCTTCCATACAAAACATCGTCTACACTTCCATGAAACATCCAGACAAACTTCCCATTCAAAAAATAATTGAAGCACTAAACTGATGCTTCAGCCAGGAAGCAGGTGCACGCTGGGGACTGAGAACACACTGGGCATATATATAGCACATCCATAGAGATAAAGAAGCACCACCAAAAATAGGAAAATAGTTTCTATTTAGTCGGCAAAAATGTTGTTACAATAAAAAAGATCTAGATATCCACTCGTATAGAGGATGTCACGCAGAGCTCTCGAAATAGAAAGTGCAAACAAACTATTGTCTTATGCCGAGGATGGATCATTCATGGATGGTCTTAATTTTTCCTGACGAAATGCCGCAGCTTGGCCAACCAGACTTGATAATGTTGCCGTTCCTTGCTGATTATGTACTTGTGCAGCAACTTTATGTTGTTTGGAGTGATCCCGCGCACCTCCAGGTACTTGTGGAGTCCCTCCTGAAGGTTCTCATCCAGATCACTGCACACAACATGGTATGAGCAATTAATAATCAGAGATAAATCAAAATGCCAAAGGTAGCTAAGTTCAACGGATGTGCCTACCTGAAATCAGGACCCTCATCATATGCATTATTATCGCCTTCCTCAGCTCCTGATGGTCGCTGCCTCACAGACACGGTATCAATGGTGATCTCGTCATGATAGGCGTCACAGGCAAATTTCATGCTTGAGCCATCAGGCTTCGACACAGTGACCACGAGAGGGAGGCTGTGTTCTATTTTCTTGCGAATAGGGAGGTTGTATTCTCCTGTACGGTTCTTGGCTTCATCTTCCGAAGATGATGATGACTCATCTGAAGATGAGGACTCGTCTGAAGATGATGAGGTGTCGTTATCTGAAGAGGATGAGGTTTCATCTGAATACCATGAAGAGTTGTCTGAAGATGATGAGGTCTCGTTGTCTGAAGATGATGAGGTTTCGTCTGAAGATGACGATGACGAGTTTGAGGATTCCTGCAGATCGACGTCCTCCTCATCACTGGCAAGTCTGGGCATGGAAACCAACACCTCAATCTTCTCACCCTTTAAACATCTTGCAAGAGTAACGTCGGTCCTGGTAAGCTCCTCGATTTTGCTGATTTCGAAAGGGAACTCACTCGAAATCTCCTCGGCCTGTTTTAAGATGAAAAAAAACATGGTACCAACGATGACAATTGCTCCGAAAACTAACATGAAAGTTGTTCACAGCAGATTTAGATGTAATATAAAAATCAGAACAAAGAGATTGCTTGTGCAAAATGTAGACAACATTAACTACAACTACATTACCTTACAATGGTGAAGGCATAAAGCAGAGCATCTCCAAACAAAAACAACTGCATCTCACAAAAACTTTCCCATCTTTCCTACTACATCATCAAAGAAACGTTTTTGTGGAGGCGCTAACCCAGACCTGGTGGCTGATGCCGGGCTAGGATTGAAAGGTGGTCCCTTTCACTCCTACTACCGTGGCGGGCGGTCGTGATGTGGATGGCCGGTGGTGTCCGGGGCCATGGATGCCGGCCGGGGCGGCGGTCTTGGATGGTGGGCCTCACTGTTGGCTTTCCGGCAGGCTGCGTGGTGGCGGTGGTGTCTCTCCTCCTTGGTCATGTGGGCGGCAAGGGGTGGAGTGGTGGGAGGCTCTGGTCTGCGCTGGTAATGCCCAGATCTGGTGTAGATGGGCTAGCCCTCGTTGAGATGGTGATCGGGACCCCTCCTGGTGGCGTTGGCGAGTCTCCGAGCGAAAGCTTCGCGCTATATGGCGCTGGCGTCGGCGGCGCCCGTGGGTGTCGCATGCTTCTTGGAGCCGTCGTCGTGGACCTCGTTATGTTAGGGCTCCGGGTGAAAACCTTTGTCTATAAGGTTGGACTCGGCAACGGCGACGCGCTGTGCCGTCACCTTCTTGGGGGCGTTGTCGTGGAGCTTAGGAGTCTACGGTCAGGTCTTGACGAGATGTTAGCTTGTTCTAGGTTATTGTTGTATCTTTTGATCTATTTTGTAAGAGGGCATCCTCATCACTATGTATCGTTCGGCCGTGTACTCTGTCATGTTGCTTTATTTATAAAGTGGGGCAAAAGCCTGTTTCGAAAAAATTGTTTTTAGGGCATCCCAGCAAAGCACGTGCAAACACAATCACACACCCCAGCAAAATTAGGGCAACAACTAAAGGCAGGAGACTCAAAAGCCAAAAGCAGGTCAATCTCTACCAGAGCGCCAACACAGAAATCTATGGGTACTAAAACAGTGATAGCAGAACTAGCTAGTACCTAGTACGTACTGGAAGTGTGGAACTCGATCGGCGGAAGTACGTACGTACCAGGTTGCCGTTGTAGGAGTGCATCGCGGAGTCGATTATGCCGAGGAGCTCGCCGTCGTGCGTGGCGGCACGGAGTGAGTCGGCCTTGGCACGGAAGCTGACGGCCTCGGCTCGGTAGGATGCGGCTTCGGCGCAGCAGGAGGCGGCCTCGGCACGGAGGGAGCGGATCGAGGAGGAGGAGGATGAATAGGACCTGTGCCTGATCGATGAGAACGGCGCAGCGGCGGCCTTGGGGCGTAGCAGGGCAGAGGCGCGGCGGGCGGCGACGGTGAGGAGGGCCATGGGGCGAAGATACAGCCTACAGCGGAGAAGGGTTTTGGTGGGTTTCCTCAAGTACGACTAAGAATTATGCTGGGCCCACCTGCCAGGTAAGCGTAACGTGTTTGGAAAATTGTGTGCAATTAATATTCGGTGAGATTCTTGTCTAAATGATTCTCCACATGCAGTGGACATTTGAGAGCCTACGATAATGTATCAGGATTCCAAAATACCGAAGAGGAAACTTGCACTACCGGAAACTGGCCCTACCCCGACGGCCAAATCAATGCCGACGGCTGCCGTCGTCCTACTTTGCGCTATGCCGACAGCCACGTCTTGGCCGTCGGCGTATAAAGGCTGTCGGGCTACCACGAGCTAAGCCGACGGCACCCGTCGGCATAATTATGTCGTCGGCCCAGCTGCGAACATGGCGACAGCAACCGTCGGCATACCAAGGCCGTCGGCATACCCGTGGGCCCGGTGACCCCGCCCGTGACCAGCGCCTAACGTCGTCAAATCTATGCCTACGGCCTGGACGGTCGGCCGTCGGCATATATCGTCATGCCACGTCACCGATCCGCGGCGCAACGTCCACGAGCTAGGCCGACGGCTGCCGTCGGCATACCCGCCACGTCAGCGATCCGCGGCACGCCGCCCGCCGCCTAAAACCTGGCCGTCTCTATGCCGACGGCATAGGTGGACTTTTTTTTCATATGTATTTTTCAAGCTTTTTTATGTATTATTATATAAACTAACATGTAGCATGTTAAATATAAACATACATATGAATATATATGTAGTTTGTATTTTTTTCATATATTATGAATATATATATATATGGTTTGTATTTTTTCGAGCACGTTAATAATGTGCGGTCATGTTCTTTTGAATATAGATCATTATATTTTATTAAAATCAAAAACAGCTATGCCGACAAAAGTTTTGTGGCGGTTGCAAGCGCCCGACACCCGTCTCCAGAGTGTGACCCCCCTCACGTCCGCGGTGTGCCCCCCTCATGGCCGCCGCCGGCACCTGGAGGGGGGGAACGGACGCGTCGGGTCTACATGGAGTGGATGTATCTGTGGGTTTGGCCCGGATGTTGCTCTCGGGTGTCCTTATGGGCGGACCTGACACAACCGGGTGGAGAGGTCCACTGGTCAAAGCCCGTCCGTGCAAAGTCAAAGGGCTAGATCCCATGGTCAAACGCTACAGGGTTAGCCGGGACGGGGGCCCTGGGGGGTAGCAATGGCACCGGAGCGTCGTACCGGGCCCTCATACATGCGGGGTGGTGTTGTGGCATGTCCGAAGAGGCCGCACGCGTCTCCGGTGCGTGGCCCCCCTCACGGACGGCGCCGCCGCCGGCACCTGGAGGGGGGAAGCTACCGCATCGGGTCTACACGGAGTGGATGTATCTGTGGGTTTGGCCCGGATGTTGCTCCCCGGTGTCCCTCTGGGCCGACCCGACACAACCGGGTGGAGAGGTCCACAGGTCAAAGCCCGTCCGTGCAAAGTCAAAGGGCTAGATCCCGTGGTCAAACGCTACAGGGTTAGCCGGGACGGGGGCCCTGGGGGGTAGCAATGCCACCGGAGCATCGTACCGGGCCCTCATACATGCGGGGTGGTGTTGTGGCATGTCCGAAGAGGCCGCACGCGTCTCCGGTGCGTGGCCCCCCTCACGGATGGCGCCGCCGCCGGCACCTGGAGGGGGGAAACTACCGCATTGGGTCTACACGGAGTGGATTTAGCTGTGGGTTTGGCCCAGATGTTGCTCCCCGGTGTCCCTCTGGGCCGACCCGACACAACCGGGTGGAGAGGTCCACTGGTCAAAGCCCATCCGTACAAAGTCAAAGGGCTAGATCCCGTGGTCAACCGCTCCAGGGTTAGGCGGGACGGGGGCCCTGGGGTAGCAATGCCACTGGAGCGTCATACCGGGCCCTCATACATGCGGGGTGGTGTTGTGGAATGTCTGAAGAGGACGCACGCGTCTCCGGTGCATGGCCCCCCTCACGGACGGCGCCGCCGCCGGCACCTGGAGGGGGGGAACTACCGCATCGGGTCTACACGGAGTGGATTTAGCTGTGGGTTTGGCCCAGATGTTGCTCCCCGGTGTCCCTCTGGGCCGACCCGACACAACCGGGTGGAGAGGTCCACTGGTCAAAGCCCATCCGTGCAAAGTCAAAGGGCTAGATCCCGTGGTCAACCGCTGCAGGTTTAGGCGGGACGGGGGCCCTGGGGGGTAGCAATGCCACCGGAGCGTCGTATCGGGCCCTCATACATGCGGGGTGGTGTTGTGGAATGTCCGAAGAGGCCGCACGCGTCTCCGGTGCGTGGCCCCCCTCACGGACGGCGCCGCCGCCGGCACCTGGAGGGGGGAAACTACCGCATCGGGTCTACACGGAGTGGATTTAGCTATGGGTTTGGCCCAGATGTTACTCCCCGGTGTCCCTCTGGGCCGACCGGACACAACCGGATGGCGAGGTCTACTGGTCAAAGCCCATCCGTGCAAAGTCAAAGGGCTAGATCCCGTGGTCAACCGCTCCAGGGTTAGGCGGGACGGGGGCCCTGGGGGTGGCAATGCCACCGGAGCGTCGTACCGGGCCCTCATACATGCGGAGTGGTGTTGTGGCATGTCCGAAGAGGCCGCACGCGTCTCCGGTGCGTGGCCCCCCTCACGGACGGCGCCGTCGCCGGCACCTGGAGAGGGGAAACTACCGCATCGGGTCTACACGGAGTGGATTTAGCTGTTGGTTTGGCCACGATGTTGCTCCCCGGTGTCCCTCTGGGCCGACCCGACACAACCGGGTGGGGAGGTCCACTGGTCAAAGCCCATCCATGGAAAGTCAAAGGGCTAGATCCCGTGGTCAACCGCTGCAGGGTTAGGCGGGACGGGGGCCCTGGGGGGTAGCAATGCCACCGGAGCGTCCTATCGGGCCTCATAGATGCGGGGTGGTGTTGTGGAATGTCCAAAGAGGCTGCACGCGTCTTCGGTGCGTGGCCCCCCTTACGGACGGCGCCGCCGCCGGCACCTGGAGGGGGGAAACTACCGCATCGGGTCTACACGGAGTGGATTTAGCTGTGGGTTTGGCCCAGATGTTACTCCCCGGTGTCCCTCTGGGCCGACCGGACACAACCGGATGGCGAGGTCTACTGGTCAAAGCCCATCCGTGCAAAGTCAAAGGGCTAGATCCCGTGGTCAACCGCTCCAGGGTTAGGCGGGACGGGGGCCCTGGGGGTAGCAATGCCACCGGAGCGTCGTACCAGGCCCTCATACATGCGGGGTGGTGTTGTGGCATGTCCGAAGAGGCCGCACGCGTCTCCGGTGCGTGGCCCCCCTCACGGACGGCGCCGCCGCCGGCACCTGGAGGGGGGAAACTACCGCATCGGGTCTACACGGAGTGGATTTAGCTGTGGGTTTGGCCACGATGTTGCTCCCCGGTGTCCCTCTGGGCCGACCCGACACAACCGGGTGGGGAGGTCCACTGGTCAAAGCCCATCCGTGGAAAGTCAAAGGGCTAGATCCCGTGGTCAACCGCTCCAGGGTTAGGCGGGACGGGGGCCCTGGGGGGTAGCAATGCCACCGGAGCGTCGTACCGCGCCCTCATACATGCGGGATGGTGTTGTGGCATGTCCGAAGAGGCCGCACGCGTCTCCGGTGCGTGGCCCCCCTCACGGACGGCGCCGCCGCCGGCACCTGGAGGGGGGAAACTACCGTATCGGGTCTACACGGAGTGGATTTAGCTGTGGGTTTGGCCCAGATGTTGCTCCCCGGTGTCCCTCTGGGCTGACCCGACACAACCGGGTGGACAGGTCCACTGGTCAAAGCCAATCCGTGCAAAGTCAAAGGGCTAGATCCCGTGGTCAAACGCTATAGGGTTAGGCGGGAGGGGGGCCTGGGGGTAGCAATGCCACCGGAGCGTCGCACCGGGCCCTCATACATGCGGGGTGGTGTGGTGGCATGTCCGAAGAGGCGGCACGCGTCTCCGGGGCGTGGCCCCCGTCTCACGGACGGCGATGACACGGCAGTAGACGGATCAGGCACTCGCATAGTTACCGGATCAGGCACTCGGTAACGGTACCCCTTAGTCAGTTGCTCTCCTATGTATCACCTTTCGCGAGACCATAGAAAATATTTATATCATAAAGAAATGTTGCTGACCATAGAAAAAATTTGGTTCAAAAAAATATACGTGATATTTTAGAAAATTGTTGTACAATATAAAAAGAAGATCATGTCATTAAAAATAATGTTTCAAACCATTAAAGAAAATGTATGGTACATTTTAAATAATGTTCATGCATGTAAAAAATATGTATACCATGTATCATTTTTAATATAGTTATATACCATGTATCATTCAAAATAGAATTATATACCATGTACGAAACTTTTCAATGCGCATGAAAATAATATACACTAAAAATATATTTGAAGACAGTTAATAATATATGCCACGTGTGTAATTAACATGTATACGGCTAGTTTGTAATTAATATGTATAAAAATATATACCTATGCCTACGGCTTAGCCGTCGGCATATATGCCACGTGGCGTGGTTAATATATGCCGACGGCTAAGCCGTCGGCATAGGTCCCTTATCCACTCGCGGCCAATGGGGGTGCTTCACGCGGATCTCTGACGTGGCATCTATGCCGACGTCAGCCGTCGGCATAGAGTGCCTTATCCCCTCGCTCAACACCCTGTCCACTCGTTCTCTCCCCTAGCTACTGCCCCCGACCCCGAGCACAGCCGAACTGCTCGCCGCCGCCGCCGACGTCCCGGCCCCTTGTCGCCGCCGCCGCACTCGCCCCGCCCCCTGCCGCCGCCCACTCGCCGCCGCCGCACTCGCCCACGTCCCCTGCCGCCGCCCACTCGCCTCGCCCGCGCCGCCTGCCGCCCATGAAGACAAGAAGAACTTCACAAAAGGCAAAGTTGTCCATGAAGTAAACGAGATTCCAACGTTTTTTGGTGCGGATGTGCTTGCTCAGCTGAAAGCTCTTAAGCCTGCCGGTGAGGGGAAAGGCAAAGGCAAAGGCAAAGGCAAAGCCACAGGCGAAGACGAGGGCGAGGGCAAAGGAAAAAGTAAAGGGAAATTTTTTGAAGGATATGGTGAGACACATAACTGGACTCACATTACCCCCTTCACGCAGCTTCCCTATTTTAAGGACCTCAAACTTCCATACAACATAGACGTGATGCACACCGAAAAGAATGTCGCAGAGTCCCTTTTTCACACGATCCTCAACATTCGCTAGAGTTGATCAACAGAATATTTGCGATAGACCATGTCTACACATGCAGCCTCCCACAGGCAGTCGAAAATCTTGGTTCAAGCCAGATGCTGACTTCGTACTTAAAAAGGATCATAAGATGGAGACATTCAAGTGGCTGAAACACGTCGTGAAGTTCACTGATGGTTATGCGTCGAATATAAGTAAGGGGGTCAATCTTTCAACGGGCAGAGTGACCGGGCTCAAGAGTCATGACTATCATGTATGGATTGAGCGGATTATGCCGGTGATGGTTCGGGGCTATGTTCCCGAGCGTGTCTGGCGTGTGCTTGCGGAGTTAAGCCATTTCTAGGGTCGGGGGAGGAGACCCTAGAGGAGGAGGCGGTGGGGGGAGAGCCCCTAGAGGAGGAGGCGGTGGGGGGAGAGCCCCTAGAGGAGGAGGAGGTGGGGGGAGAGGCAACCGGGGCAAAAAACTCCGGGCCGTGTCTGAAATAGGAGGGTCTTCTTCGATGCCCTCCTATACAGAGGCACCTTCTGAGTCTGAGGAGGAGGAGTATGTTCCTGATGGCGAGGAGGAGGAGGCCGAGGAGGAGGGTGAGGAGGAGGAGGAGGCCAAGGAGGAGGGCGAGGAGGCTGAGGAGGGTGGAGGGGAGGTTGATCCCGCGTTGTGGGGTGACTTGCCACCGGGTTCTTCGCAGGGGTGGCTGCGTGGTAATGCCGGACTACCTACACCACCTTCTATCGAGGAGCACAAGTGGCTCATTGAACCTGTGGGGACAGAGTAAGTGCCTCTCAATCATATTTTCAACAGATGACAACATTTTCTTATTGTACACATGGCAATCATTTGATTCTTTTGCAGAAACTGGATCCTTCACGGAAAGGGCCGTAAACCGAACGGCCTTATCACTGTCCTGTTGAAGGAGTTTTGGCCTGGCCTATTCTGCCCGCGGCCAGACAGGGACCCGCAGCAGCGGGTTTTGGCCACGAGCTGGGCCCACTACGAGGCTTGCAGCAACGCGGAGTACGGGACGACCGCTAAGGCCGTGATCACCAAATTTTGGGTAAGTTCTCTTCTGAATCACTTGTCTTCAGTTTCGTTCATAGTTTATCATTGAATCACTCAACTCATGCCTTGTTTGCTTCTGGTTTTTGAATGATTGCAGCAACTCTATAGAGTTCTTGACGAGCACAAGGCCAGAGCCGACGTGGTCTTGCTTGCGGCTGCGAAGAAGAAAGCTCGTCAGTTGCAGTACGAGGTGCGCTGGGTTGCCGTCTCGCAGTACTACCACTACTACCTGCACCAAAAGATGCCCAAAACTCAAGCGCAGAAGCTACGACTTACCTTGAGCAAGGAGCAGTTCATGATGGTAACTATTACTAAATTTTCATTGTTTCAAGCAGTCAACTATATGTTTCGTACTCACATGTCATGCTTTCAAAATTTGCATAGGTTGTTCCTCGTTGGTGCTATGGAAGGCATGACGGATGGGCGAGTTTGGTGGATAGGTGGCTCGGCGCCGATGCAGAGTTTGCTGCCAAGAGCATCAAGGCCCGGGCTAACCGTGGAGACGACGGGACACACGGCCAAGGAAACAGGAACCACTGGGGCTTCAAGGCCATGAAGGTATATCTATGTGCATGATGCATTTTTGTTCTTCTTTACGTCATGTTCTTATGTATGGCTGACTTCTATTTGACGTTGTAGGAGGACAAGTTGAAGAGGCCGCTCTCAGACATGGAGTCGTGGAAGCTGGCCCGCGAGCGGAGTCATCGCAAGGAGGGCGAGAGCCAGTACTACGGCAAGACCGAGGAGCACCTGGGGTCTTACATTCATCACTATCAGGAGTTGCATCCGGATGTTCCTGTTGCTGAGGTCGCCCAGTCTCAGATCGACGACACGGCGGTGGTGGCCATCCAGGGGAAGAAGAATGGCCGGTATCCGTGTTTCGATGGCTTGATCACTCCTTCGATCTCGTACACACGACTTCGGGCTAGCAACCCGAGCCAGTTAGAGAGTACGGGGCGTTCACAGACTCCCTTAGCCCGCCAGCATGCTGTAAGTACTTCCTCCTTATCTTTTTCTATCTTGCATTCTCAGTTTATTTTCAGCATTGCTCACTTAGAAACAACCTAAATTATGTAGGCATATAAGGAGTTTGTCGAGCATAGGAATCTCGAGGTGCGGGAGTACTTGAAACGAGTGAAGGCAAACGATGATTACAACCGTCAGATGATGACGGTTAGTTTTGCCCTCTTAAAACCAACCTAAATTTTTGCACTTTCATTCCTTCTGATCTTCTAGTTTGCTTGTTTAACTAACATTCAGGCTATGTTGGCGTCTTGGACTAACCGCACGGATCCACCACAAATGGGACCCCCACCACCACCTGCGGGAGAACCCCCACACGTGCCCACGTTCGATGAATGGGTAGCACTAGGCGGTGATGGTTCGGTTAGTACATTTGCCTAACTACTAGCAAACTAGTTCTCGTTCATGAAACACTATCATATCATATTTACCGTTAGAATCTTTTTTGAAACATGTAGGGGACCGGTGGCTCGACTCCTGCTCCGTCGACCCCAGTCACTCCGATCTGGCAGAGTGGTGGTGGTCGCGATGACGGTTTTGGCGGAGGTGGTGCTTTTGACGGAGGTGGTGGTTTTGGCGGGGGTGCTCTTGCTTGATGATTCCGTGCATGTGGCCATCGTGCCATGCCTTTCATATTCCTACTTTTATCATGTTTCATGTCTTGCACTACTTTTATGTTCATGAACATCCATCGGTGATGATCTTTAGATGATGTGATGAACTTGAGTATGTTCACATGATGTGATGAACTTCCATCGGTGATGATATTGTTCTGTTTTGAAATGCTGTCAAATGAATTGGAAAAGAGAAAACAGGGAAAATAAAAAAAAAACTATGCCTACGGCAAAGCCGTCGGCATATATACGCCCAGGAGTTACCAGGGCTTGCCACGTGGCAAACTATGCCGACGGCTTTGCCATAGGCATAGCCCTGCTGCCAGGAGAAACCAGGAGCTGCCACGTGGCAGACGTATGCCTACGGCAAAGCCGTCGGCATAGATTTCCATCTATGCCGACGGCTTTGCCGTAGGCATACGTCTGCCGCCAGGAGAAGCCGGGGGGCGACACGTGGAGCAGGTATGCCGACGGCTAGGTCGTCGGCATACTTGCTCCACGTGTCGTCTCCTGAATCGCGCCAAGTGTCGTCTCCTGAGTAGTGCTGTTGACGGCGCCGTCCGTTGCCGTCAGACGGAAAACAACGCCGACGGCTAAACTATGCCGACGGCTACCCCACGACCGTCGGCATGTGCACCTATGCCGACGGCTATACTACGCCGACGGTCTGACACATCTACGCTGACGTGATCTACGCCGACGGGGCTATGCCGACGGCGGCCGTAGGCATAGATCTATGCCGACGGCAAAGGACCTATGCCGGCGGCCTTGGGCCGTAGGCATAGCCGGCGAGTCCGGTAGTGTTGGCCTTGCTTGTAGCCGGGTAACTCTGGTAATTGGGTGGCTGCCTCACGGGCTTCACCAAAACAAAACAATTCACTATTATGAAAAATTATTTTAAGTTCATACATGCATTTGAATGCTAAAAGATGTTGCTTTGAGTTTTTAGCCTTTTCATACCATGCCCCACAAAGAGAATTGTTTCATTGGCATATTGAATGATGGAGAGACCGCCATCTATACCAAAGTGTTGCACCAATCCATCAGTTTGGCCATAATTTTACGCTCAACCACTATGTTAAATAACATCAATGATAGCGGGTCGGCCTTTCTAGTTCTATTTTTGTTTCTACTAAGTGAAGGCCAATGTCATCGTTGACTTTTATGGCCACCCTACCTCTAACGTTGAAACTAGGAACCCACACACGTTATTATTCAGTTAATCTCTTCACTATATAGTTGAAAAGCCCATTTGACTTTGCCATAGGCGTTTGTAAACTCGTCTTAAGAGCCCACAACACTCAACGTTTTGCGGTGCAACTCAAGCACCGTATCATGCCAGGCCATCTAGATATTCATGCCAGGCGCACGAACCAGATTGCCGTTGTAGGAGTGCATCGCGGAGTCGATTACGCCGAGGAGCTCGCTGTCGTGCGTGGCGGCGCGGAGTGAGTCGGCCTTGGCACGGAAGCTGACGGCTTCGGCTCGGTAGGATGCGATTTCGGCGCGGCAGGAGGCGGCCTCGGCACAGAGGGAGCGGATCGAGGAGGTGGAGAATGAATAGGACATGCGCCTGATCGACGAGAATGGTGCAGCGGCGGCCCTGGGGCGTAGCAGGGCAGAGGCGCGGCGGGCGGCGACGGGGAGGAGGGCCATAGCGCGAAGCTACAGCGGGGAGGGGTTTTCGTGGTTTTCGTTAAGACGATTGAGCATTATGTCAGGTAAGCGTAACGTGTTTGATTCAACCATTGTGTTTCTTGAAGAAGAAGGATTTTAAACCTTTTTTCTTCTCTTTTCGTTCTGCTGAAAAATGCAGGGTAATATTTTCTTCATAAATTAGACTATTCTACAAATCTCTGCAATATTTCCTCGGAATCGGGAAATTATCTGCAATACTATGAGCTTCTTGTTCTGAACTTGTTATTTTTGTCACCCCTTTTCCTAGTTTTTTTTAAAAGAGACAAGCTTTTTTATAGTAAAAAGAAAGAGACGAGTTTGCTACATTGTGGCAGACGTCTGCTTGTGCTTGTCACATTCATTTGGACGACTGGTAGTCTAGCAGCCCATTTAGAATATCTTCAATAAAAGATGCAAATTTAGAGAGGTAAAACAAGGAAAATATTTGATATATATAACATTGATCAAGCATTTGAATTTTTTTAAATATGTATAGAGAAATTGTTTATCACATCTACGAAAAATGTATACAAAAACGAATGTGTATGAAAAAATCGATCATGTATTTAAAACATTTTAATCAACCATTTGGAAAAAGGCTGAACAAGTATTTGAAAAATGTTAAACAAGCATTTCCCGGGCCATGCCCCCCCCCCCCCCCCCCCCCCACCCACCCAATGATCAGTGCTCTTCAACCACACCCTTTACCAACAACGGTGTGTTTAGCTATCGCAAGTTTGGCAATTCCAGTCCACCGGCGCACTGCATAATTCTCTTCCCTCGCATCAGCCTGCCCACACAACTAATGTTAGAGCATCTCTAGGAGACTCCGTATAATGCTAACCCGCAAAATGCATTTACAGTTCACGGAAAACTAGTGTTAGGGCATCTCTAGCAGACCCTATATAATGCCGACCCGCAAATCAGTAATTTGCATTTCAATTTCAGACATGAAAACACATTTCTTTGCTTTTTTATTTTCTTCAATGGCATTGGATACATAGTAATTCACGAAATCTTTGCTAGAATAGCAAGATCAAAGAAAATAATAACCGCAATTAGGCATTTTAGCAGATATCCAACTTTCATAACTGCTCCCACTAGCTGGACCAATATCTTCTCCATGCGGTCATTGTTGATCTACAGATTCTTGATCTTGCATTCTTCAGTCTTCTTCTTTGGTTCTAAAGAAGTAGACGTTTCTTCCCCTCTTGTTTTTTCTCTAATTGCATATGCAGCCACATCATTAGCCTCAATTCTACCAACGAGTGCACGAACATCTATTAAGTTTCTTTCAATCAATAAATTGATGTAATCTTCTTCCCAATACCAAACTGAGCATCCACCTTCCTACACACATGACCATCTCAATAAGCTATCGAAATTAAACCAAATAGTTTGACAAAACCAAATGAATCAAGAACATACCCCGTCGTTTTCGTATTTGAAGAATACCCATTCGAGGTGTTTTAGCGTGCTAGATGTTAGCCGCAGCACTGTCTGCGTGGCGTCGTCGCACTGTATGAGTGGCCTCGGCGAGCCGTTGCGTGAGCGACGAACCCGGGCGACGGCCGGCCGAGTCCTTGCTGGCAAACGGACGACGGCGGCTAGAGGTGGAACTAGTACCTGCATGCGGTGCTAGGGCTTTGCCGGGGCTGGTCGGGGTGCTCCCGGACCAATCCATGGCTTGGCACAGACACTGGTGGCCGGAAACGTGAAATCTGGCCACCGCGACAAACAGCCGCCAATCTGCAACTTTTCGGCCCGCCGACGTAGGAGGAAGTGGCGGAGGACAATCTCGGGCGTGTGGCGGCCCACCGGCGTGATCCCGCCGGCTAGTATATATGGCCGAAATCGTAGGTGGCGGCCCGGCGGCGGGGGGTGGGGAAAAGCGCGGGGCGAGGGGGAGAAAAATTTTATGGGTCCGACGCGTTTGCGGGGTCTGATCGGGCAGCATTTTTCACGCGGATCTGTGTTTTAACGGTTATTTTATGGGTTGGGGCATTATACGGGGTCTGCTAGAGATCCTCTTACACGCTGGAAATGGCCACAACCTAAGATCTTATGTAGCATAAGCAAATCACTTGCCATAGTGAATAAAGCACCCCAAAATGGTTTCAAGTTTAGGTTTTGCAAGTCAGATAAATAGTTGCACAAAAGTATATTAACAGGCACGTACGTACGCAAGTAATACTTGTCTAAGACTCTAGAGGATGAGATCCAGAGCTCTCAAACGAAACAGGATGGTGTGCAAAGAACATTTGTTGTCGCCAGTCTTATGCAGAGAGAGAACGGATTATGGACGGTGTCAATCTTTCTTGACGAAATCCCGCAGCTTGGTCCGCCAGGGTAAAGCCAGTTTTTATTGATCAAAAGCCACAACGGGTGGGATACAGACCGGAGGTTGGCCAAATCACACATGATGCCCCCGAGCTAAAGAAAGAGAATACTTAGTTAAACTGTGTGTTTCTACATTAACAACACGACTCTCAAAGGTAAAAATACAAGTAAAAGGGGTAGCTCGGCTTCGTAGCTACCCTGGTTGCTTTTCGATATGTCACCCACAACCTGTTTGGAATCTGAGGCAATGACAAAGTTGTGTAGCTCAAGACCTTCTGCCAAAGATATAGCCTACCGAATAGCTATCGTCTCCAACGTTGCAGGTCATGGAACCCCCTCCCCCACACCCCAGCATCGGAGTGTTAGATTATCGCAAGTTTGGTAATTCCAGTCCACCGACCCACTGCATAATTCTCTCCTCTCGCATCAGCCTGCCCACAAAACTAGTGTTACATGCTTTAAACGGCCACAACCGAAGATCTTACATAGCAGAAGCAAATCACATGCCATAGTGAATAAAGCACCCCGAAATGGTTTCAACTTTAGGTTTTGCCAGTAGTGCCGTCAGATAAATAGTTGCACAAAAGTATCTTAACAGGCATGTACGCAAGTAGTACTTGTTTAAGACTCTAGAGGATGAGATCCAGAGCTCTCAAACAGAACAGGATGGTGTGCAAAGAAAATTTATTGTCCCTAATCTTATGCAGAGAGAGACTGGATAATGGACGCTGTCAATCTTTCTTGACGAAATCCCGCAGCTTGGTCAGCCAGAGTTGATTGCAGAGTATGTCCTTGCTGATCAAGTACTGGTGCAACAACTTCATGTTCGTGGGAGTGACCCCACGCAGCTCCAGATACTTGCGGAATACCTCCTGTAGGTTGTCATCCAGCTCACCGCGTGCCTCCTGCAGGCTCTCATCCAGCTCACTGCTTGCAGCACATGGACAAAGAGCAATTACACTGCAGTTAATCCAAGCTCTCTGCCAGTAATTAACTTTTGAAAGGATTAAAGTGGACAAATAGATAGTTATCTAGGTTTAATCTGCTGCCTCCTCATATGCATTCTTACCTGAAATCAGGATCATCTTCCTCATGTTCTTTGGCCCGTGATGGTGGGTGTCTCACGGACAAGGTATCGATGAAGATGTTGTCATTGTCAGGATAGGCAGTGCAGGTGAATTTAAGGTTTGATCCATCGGCCTTGGAAACCGTGACCCTGAGAGGTATGCTATTGTCCCCTTCGTCTTCATCCGACGTATACCTAGAATCCGAGGATTCCTCCTCGTCCCCGTCTGGTTTGAGCATGGAAACCATGACCTCAATCTGCTCCCCATTCAAACTTCTTGTAAGAGTGATGTCTTTAAGCCCCTCCTCTTTGAGGATCTGGAATGGGAAGTCACTCGGAATCCCATCAACCTGTTTTAAGATGGAAGGAAAAATCCAGGTTAGCAACAATAAGAATTGCTCCGAGAATTCACATGAAACCTTGTTCACTACAGATTTAGAAGGAAGAGGAAAAAGGCCGGGAAGTTGATTATTTTCAGTCCTCGAAAAAAAGGCAGTACCATGCAAAAAAAATTTTAGGAACCAATTAAGATTTTTTTTTGAGGAATCAGCACCATGCATATTCACAATTAATCATGTAAAGATTGCAGATCTGACGCGAAATAAGAATAAAATGATCGCGCAAAACCTTACAGTTCTAAACTTGTGATAGGCAAGCCAGTATCCTTAATTAGAAAATTAAGATTAATTCTTTCAAGAGGGCGTCATGGATGAATGCATCAGGAATTCAGGATCATACAAAATCGATAAACCGTTAAGCAATAAGCACGGACAGTAAGGAGATCAATCTCTACATCACATCATTTGTGTCACAACTCACAAGTGCAGGTAACCTGTGAAATCCTCCATGTTCGAGTAAAAACAACAAATAATAGGCCTAGCAGATGCCAGATGGGCGAATTAATTAGATCGGCGAGCGTATATACCAGGCCACTGTCGCGGGACTGCATCATGGAGTCAATGACGTCGATGACCTCCCCGTCGTGGATGGTGGCGTTGACAGATTCAGCGTGGGCGCGGAGGGGGGTAGCGTTGGCGCGGTGCACGGTGGCCTCGTCGCGGTAGGAGTCGACCTTGGCGCGGAGGGCACAGACGGAGAAGGAAGAGGAGCTCCGCTTGGTCGAGGAGAAGGTCGCTGCAGCGACCCTAGGGCGGATCACGGCGGAGGCGCGGCGGGCGGCGGCGAGGAGGGCCATGGCGCGAACTTACAGCGGGGACGAAGGGGGTTAGCTGTGGGTTTTGCTAAGCACAAGGTGACTATACCGTGACTTTTATTCCTCAACGTGTTTCTTGAAAAAGAAGAAAGGGACTCCGTTTTCTGCGGGGATGAAAATTTGGAATTTGACGCATTCGTTGGTTCTGTTTAGGCTGCAGGATTTTCTTGCTAGGCTACTCCGTATGGAAATCTCAACAATAATATTTTGTACTCCCTTCGTTTCTAAATATAAGTCTGTTTAGAAATTCCAACATTGACTATATACGGAACAAAATGAGTGAATCTACACTCTAAACTATGTCCATATACATCCGTAAGTAGTTCATGTTGAAATCTCTAAAAAGACTTATATTTAGGAACGGGGGAAGTACATAATAAGCAAATATCCATTTCTGAGCTCAGACTCATCTGCACCTGGTCAAGAAAAAATTCACCTGTCAACATTGACTTTCCTCTGGTAGTGAAACATAGCCGTCACCACCAGGAGAGCCGCTCTTTCCCGCGATGTCTTCCGGCTGCTCTCCTCTGCCGGTGACCTTTTGGTCGTCGATGGTGAGGAGGGTCGTTGGATCCCGCGCGTGTGGATCGTTTTAGCTTTAGGTTTTAGGGCCCAAGAAGCTTAGGGTTTTTGATCGTTCGACGTCTTGCTTCGGCGGCGGCGACGGCGATGCTAAATAAAGAAGCTTCAGATTCTTCTCCTACGAGGCTATCATCTCTATGGTCGGTGAATGATCTAGGAACCAGTCTGTTCAAATGGGGATGTTGTGGCGACGGCGGCATCCGTGTGGTGGACATGTGTCCTATGGCTCTGCCGTTGCGACGGTGTCTCCTCCAATGTTGGCGCGGAGCTTGGGAGGTAGTCGAGGAGCGAATGCAGATTGTGGTCTGCATCGACGACATCTGGAAGACGGAACGTGTGCTTGGCTCGTGGTTCGTGGATGGCGGGTATGATTTCCTCCTCCGACGTGGCGGCGGCTCCAAATAACATTCGTGAAGCCCTCACAAAAAAAAACTTCCAGGAATCAAAGATGATCAAAGATTTGATGTTCTTGAAATGTTTCAGCAACAAATAACCTTCGTGGAGCACTCACAAAAAACAAAATCATTGCCCAAAAATGCACATAAACTTTGAACAATGATTTTGTTTTTTCAGGTGACAGCTCCTCAAATGTTATTTTTAGCTAAAACTTTGCAGGATCATCAAAAGTTTGATCATGTTTGATGTCCCAAAGTTTCAGATTGTTTAGTTTATTTGATTTTTCGAACTTACTACACACATGACCATCTCAATAAGCTATCGAAATTAAACCAAATAGTTTGACAAAACCAAATGAATCAAGAACATACCCCGTCGTTTTCGCATTTGAAGAATACCCATTCGAGGTGTTTTAGCGTGCTAGATGTTAGCCGCAGCACTGTCTGCGTGGCGTCGTCGCACTGTATGAGTGGCCTCGGCGAGCCGTTGCGTGAGCGATGAACCCGGGCGACGGCCGGCCGAGTCCTTGCTGGCAAACGGACGACGGCGGCTAGAGGTGGAACTAGTACCTGCATGCGGTGCTAGGGCTTTGCCGGGGCTGGTCGGGGTGCTCCCGGACCAATCCATGGCTTGGCACAGACACTGGTGGCCGGAAACGTGAAATCTGGCCACCGCGACAAACAGCCGCCAATCTGCAACTTTTCGGCCCGCCGACGTAGGAGGAAGTGGCGGAGGACAATCTCGGGCGTGTGGCGGCCCACCGGCGTGATCCCGCCGGCTAGTATATATGGCCGAAATCGTAGGTGGCGGCCCGGCGGCGGGGGGTGGGGAAAAGCGCGGGGCGAGGGGGAGAAAAATTTTATGGGTCCGACGCGTTTGCGGGGTCTGATCGGGCAGCATTTTTCACGCGGATCTGTGTTTTAACGGTTATTTTATGGGTTGGGGCATTATACGGGGTCTGCTAGAGATCCTCTTACACGCTGGAAATGGCCACAACCTAAGATCTTATGTAGCATAAGCAAATCACTTGCCATAGTGAATAAAGCACCCCAAAATGGTTTCAAGTTTAGGTTTTGCAAGTCAGATAAATAGTTGCACAAAAGTATATTAACAGGCACGTACGTACGCAAGTAATACTTGTCTAAGACTCTAGAGGATGAGATCCAGAGCTCTCAAACGAAACAGGATGGTGTGCAAAGAACATTTGTTGTCGCCAGTCTTATGCAGAGAGAGAACGGATTATGGACGGTGTCAATCTTTCTTGACGAAATCCCGCAGCTTGGTCCGCCAGGGTAAAGCCAGTTTTTATTGATCAAAAGCCACAACGGGTGGGATACAGACCGGAGGTTGGCCAAATCACACATGATGCCCCCGAGCTAAAGAAAGAGAATACTTAGTTAAACTGTGTGTTTCTACATTAACAACACGACTCTCAAAGGTAAAAATACAAGTAAAAGGGGTAGCTCGGCTTCGTAGCTACCCTGGTTGCTTTTCGATATGTCACCCACAACCTGTTTGGAATCTGAGGCAATGACAAAGTTGTGTAGCTCAAGACCTTCTGCCAAAGATATAGCCTACCGAATAGCTATCGTCTCCAACGTTGCAGGTCATGGAACCCCCTCCCCCACACCCCAGCATCGGAGTGTTAGATTATCGCAAGTTTGGTAATTCCAGTCCACCGACCCACTGCATAATTCTCTCCTCTCGCATCAGCCTGCCCACAAAACTAGTGTTACATGCTTTAAACGGCCACAACCGAAGATCTTACATAGCAGAAGCAAATCACATGCCATAGTGAATAAAGCACCCCGAAATGGTTTCAACTTTAGGTTTTGCCAGTAGTGCCGTCAGATAAATAGTTGCACAAAAGTATCTTAACAGGCATGTACGCAAGTAGTACTTGTTTAAGACTCTAGAGGATGAGATCCAGAGCTCTCAAACAGAACAGGATGGTGTGCAAAGAAAATTTATTGTCCCTAATCTTATGCAGAGAGAGACTGGATAATGGACGCTGTCAATCTTTCTTGACGAAATCCCGCAGCTTGGTCAGCCAGAGTTGATTGCAGAGTATGTCATTGCTGATCAAGTACTGGTGCAACAACTTCATGTTCGTGGGAGTGACCCCACGCAGCTCCAGATACTTGCGGAATACCTCCTGTAGGTTGTCACTACCGGAATCGCCCCCTATGCCGACGGCCAGGGCCGTCGGCATAGGCCTGAGTCCCGTCGGGATAGGCCTATGCCGACGGCCCCCGTCGGCATAGGGCCATCGGCATAATATGCGTCGGCACAGCCAGGGTTGCCGTCGGCATAGAAAAGCCGTCGGCATATATGATACGCCGACGGGGGCCGTACATCTATGCCGACGGCCCTGGCCATCGGCAACTATCACGCCTAACGGCGGCCGCCCTCAAGTCTGCCCAACGAGTGGTCGCCACGTGGCACCACTATGCCGACGGCCAGGGCCGTCGGCTTAGTCTAATAACTATGCCGACGGCCTGGCCGTCGGCATAGTGGTGCCACGTGGTGATGAGCCGCTGCTCTAGGACCAGGGCTATGCTGACGGCCTGCCCGTCGGCATAATTTGAAACTAAGCCGATGGCCAGGCCGTCGGCATAGTCCTTCATACAGAGCTCCCAGTAGCTGACATGTGGGCGCCTATGCCGACGGCCAAGCCGTCGGCACAGTTTTAGGCTAAGCCGACGGCTAGGCCATCGGCATAGGTACCACGTGTCAACTACTGGGAGCTCACGCTAGCCCTATGCCGACGGCCTAGCCGTCGGCATAGTTTGCATTTGCTTTTTTTTTCTTTTTTCTGTTTGTTTTCAAATCAATTCAATTCAAATAACAGCACATATCAGCACAGCAGATATATATGATGGGATAGACATATAAAACACAACGGGATATCATCCGGCACCATCACAACAATATATGCATAAGCATCATCACACACAAGTCTCTAAATGAACATCATCACAACCAACATAAGCATAAGCATATAAAGAAGCACACAAGTCATCTAAATGATCATCACCACACACAAGTCATCTCCAGCATCATCACCACACACAAGGATCATCGAGCACCACGGAGGTCGTCACCGCCAAGACGGCCGAAGCCCAAGTCGTCACTGCTAGCGGCAGCGCTACCGCCAAGACCGCCTCCACCTCCGCCTCCGCCTCCGTGGATCAGAGTGGTCGGGCTCCGTGACTCGGGAGTGCTGCGAAGACCACCGCCAACGGTAGATCCACCTGTTCCCTGGATGTTGAAAAGACATATTAACGGGATATATGACTGTGTTGAATGGCATGACATGCTTTGGTGAATAGATTGGGGATGAACTAACCGGCGAGGGGCCAGCGTTCTGTGCCACAAACTCCTCAAAGCTCATCAGCACTGGTTGTGCTGGAGGGCATTGTGCTGGAGGGAACTGAGGACACCTGCCGGCCGCCATATCCTGAAAAGCCTGCTGCATCTGGCTATCCCTCTGCACTTGGTGTTCATAAAGCCTCTGATGCCACGCCATGGTCTCCTGGCGTGTGTACTCCAGGTAGGCCTACAGTATGACATGATGGAACTCATAAAACTACTAAATGCGGAAAATAAAGTGAGCAATGAAGATAAGAGGGAAAATACTTACAGATTGTTGCTCCTGAAAGAGGGATTGTGTACTGGTCACTGGCTGGCTCGTGCGCTGGGTCAGGCTCGGGTCGATCCGACGAAGCTGTGTGTAGGAGATACTAGGAGTGATCACAGCATCGAGAACCGCCTCCCGACCGTGCTCCTTGGGCCCCATGCTCACCACCGCCATGTCGTCCAGAGGCGCCGCAATGGGGTCAGGTGTGTCAGAATGCAACTTCAGATACGCTTCGGAGTAGGCCTGCTTCCTCCCCGCGGTATGCTTGCCGTAGTACTGGGGCTCGCCAGGCTTGGAGTCCTTCCGCGTATGGGCGATCTCCCACGCCTGCATGTCTGAGAGCGGCCGCTTCAGTTTCTCCTCCTGCACCACCAAACAGAGGTTAGTCATACATAAGAAAGTGATGGTAAATAGAAGAAGAAGAATGTTTAATGGGGTTAGTCATACATTAACTGCCTTGTGGAGATAGTGGTTTCGGTTTCCCTGAGCATGTACTCCCTCCTTCCCTCGGTTAGCCTTATTTTTGGTTCTCATAGCCGCCCAGGCTCCAGCCTCATCACACCAATGATCCACCAATGCCGCCCAGGACTCGTCTTTTCCATAACACCAATTTGGACACACCTACATAATAAAAGCATAATGGCATGTAGGTGTGTCCAAATTGGTGTTATGGAAGCATAAAGCATAAAGCATAAATTACCACAAGGTAATGAAAGCATAATGGAAGCATAATATATGAAAGCATATTGAAAAATCTTTTATACTTACCGCCAAGAACTCGGGCCTCTCCAAGGTAATGCCCATCCTCCGCGCTTCTTCCTTGGTCATCTTCACACCAAGATAGTCGTGGTAGTATGTGGAGATGGCCACATAGTGCACCTCGTACTGCATCTGGCGGGCCTTCTTCTTGCATTGGCGCAGCACGATCTGGTCCGCTCTAGCCCTGTGCTCCGGAAGAACTCGATAGAATTTCTACAATCATGCATGAAAACAAGAATGGAAGAAGCCATGAGTTAAATCATTTTCATGAAACTAGAATGGACTTGTTCTTCTGAAGAGAACTCACCCAGAAAGTAGTGATCACGGCCTTGGCATGGGTCTCATGGTCCGCATGTCGGGCCGCTTCCCAGTGGTCCCAGCTCGTGGCCAAAACCCGACGAGCCGGCTGCCTGACTGGATCCGGAGAGTACAACCCCGGCCAGTATAACTTCAGCAAGACGGTGATGAGGCCGTTGGGAATACGGACCCCTTTAGAATATATCCAGTTGCTGCAAAAGAATGAACCATTAGCATGTGACAAGCAAAATAAATAACAACCGGAATAAGAATGTGACAAGCAAAATAATGAACCACTTACTCTTTTCCCGTGGGCTCAATGAGCCACTTCTGCTCCTCAGTAGCCGGAACCTGCTTTGGTAGCTTTGCGTTACCACGCAGCCACCCCTTCTTGTCAACCCCCTTCCCGTCACCACCATCATCCCCGCCACCACCCTCCTCCTCGCCTGCCTCCCCCTCCCCAACCTCCTCCCCAACCTCCTCCTCCTCCTCCTCCTCCTCCTCCTCCACCACCTCCTCCTCCTCCTCCCTAGAGTGTACCTCACTAGAGGAGGGTACCTCACTAGAGGAGGGCCTCAAAGACAACACCCCTAAGTCGGTGAGGGTGCGCTCTTTCTGGCCGCGACCCCCTGTAGTGGCTCTTCCCCCAGCACCTCGTCCTCTAGAGGCTCTCCCCCCGCCCCCTCCTCCTCTAGGGGCACGTCTCCCTCGACCTCCCTGTGAGGAGTCATCGTCAAGTAGCCGAGGGGGAGGATTACGTGCTCGACCACTCCGACTAGGCAGGCCGACGACCTTGCGTAGGAAACCCACGCTGTCGGCCTTCCCCTTGCGCATGTTCTATGAACCTGCATTGAAAAGAGAAGAAGCAATTAGTAAATTAATGAAATGAAGGAAAAGGCATGATAATAAACACATTAATAAAAATGCATAAAAAGGCATATTCCTAAACTATAGAAAAAAAATACTTGAAACGTACATCTGCTAGAACCCATATGAATCATCACTGTTGTAACCTCTTTCTTGGTCCGTCTCATCATCACTATCAATCATATCATCTTCGTTGTCCGACGGAGGTGGAGGCTCTTCCTCGTCGTCAGCGTCTTCGTTTAACTTTTCTAGCATAAGTATGTCATTTTCATTGACAATGGTCTCACCATCATTCCGTGCAGCGTTGACGTTTGGGTCCACATCATCATCACCCAATGGTCTAGCGTCATCGTTTCTAACCACATCATCATCATCATCATCAGGTTGCTCTTGATAGAACACTCCCTCGTATGTCATGGGGTTAATGTTGTAGTAATCGTCTTCATTCGGGTCTGGTAGCTTACCATGTGGCGACACCTTGAACACCGAAGAACCTTAACGGGGATGGTTAGCTGTTTTTTCTCACCATCCTCACCGACCACCTCAATGTACCGAGACGAAGCGCACTTCCTACAGTACTTGTCATCCGCATACTCGTGCCTAAACAAAAGGCAATTCTTCAGGAAAACATCTATTTTCTCATAATCCATAGAGAGTGCCTTCATGATTTTCTTTCTATTGTACATGCTTTTCGGCAGTTCATGACCCTCAGGGAGGCTGTTAGCCCATACTCCCAGGAATGCTTGGAAGCATTTCTGCCTAAAGCCGTACTCAGCCTTGACTGCAATCAGTTGCGAGATGGCATCCAGCTGAGATATTTTCGCACCCGCATAAAGAGGTTTCTTCGACGAGGCCAAGACCTCCAAGAAGGCCTTTGCGGTTGCCTCCGGCTCCTCCGGTTCATTCTCTGAAGGTGTCGCATTTGCCGTTTCTGCAACAATGACATCATCTAGCATGTCCCTGACCCCATCGTCCTCATATCCATCGATGCGTTGTCGCATCACCTCCTCTCTACCACGGTCCTGCTCGGCTATGTTTATCGGCGGCATGTCAAAGTTTGGCATATATCCGTGCGTGCGAAGGTGCTCACTCATGTCCGTCTGATTTCTACGGTGACGTCTGGCACATCTCGCACAGGGGCATGGTGGGATAATTCTCATTGGACGACGGAATATCTCCTTCAAATACACATCGATTTTTGCGATCCACTCTGATGTTACTCGATTCCGACGGATAAAACCACTGTACATCCACTGATTATCTGCCATCCTCTGCTTTTTTGCAACCCACACAACATAATTAAGGATTCACTTAAATTAATCACATAAAATTTTCAGTTTCTACCGCGTTTAATCCACCTACATCTCTAATAGGTAAAGATGGGTCCTAATCCCACCCGAGGATGTGTAGATTGAGTACGTTCTCCATTCTACCCCGTGCCGAGACAAAATTTCGGCAGCACCTCCCCGCTGTTCTCCAGATACACGTCTCAGCAAATAGCCGAGAGAATGTGCTCCGGAGAACAATGGGGAGGCGCCGCCGAAATCCTGTCTCAGAACGGGGTAGAACATGGAGAACATACCCAATCTACACATCCTCGGGCTGTCCATGGAAAACGCTTGACAATCCGAAAGAGCTGCGGTGATAAATATGCAATTGAATGCATATTTATCGATGCAACCCTTTCAGACGGGAGACGCATAGGTTACGTCTGTTGACTTGAGAATGAAATCTAGTGATATGAAAAATTGGAGGAGATGGACTTGTAGCTCACCCTCGGCTGTAGAGGAAGTAGTCGAACAGCAGAGGGATGCTCAGGGGGACCAACGCACCGGACAACGGTCACTCCAATGAAATACGAAACCACAAAGCCTGCAAATTCCATCGCGACAAAAAATTAGAACATCACAACTCATAGAGCATATTTAAAACATTTAAACATGCATTCATTTATTTTTGCATCATGTAGGCAAAAAAACTAACAACATTAACAATATATTTATCATCATCATCACATATTCATCATCATCATTATCACATATTCGTCTAACCAAATTTTTTACTACCTATATTCATCATTGTCATCACATATTCATCATCGCCATCACATATTCGTCATCGTCACCAATTTGTTTTTCAAGGTATGCAACATATAGCATCTCATCTAACCAAATTTTTATACTACCTATCTCACTATCTATCTAACTATCTACCTATCTAACTATCTATCTAACTATGTATCTGACTATCTAAATTACTAAAAAAACACTAAAAACTTCAAAAAAATCACCTTCGAGAGGACCGGCCGGAGTTGGGGCGGGGAGGCGCGGGGTAGGGGCGGGGCGGCCGGCGCAGGGTCGGGGCGGGGCGGCCGGCGCGAGGTCGGGGCAGGGAGCCGCGGGGTCGGGGTGGGGCGGCCGGAGTGGGGGCGGGGAGGCACGGGGTCGGGGTGAGGCGGCCGGAGTTGGGCTGACCTACCACAACCGGGTGGATAGGTCCACTGCTCAAATCCCGTCCATGCAAAGTCAAAGGGCTAGATCCCGTGGTCAAACGCTACAGGGTTAGGCGGGACGGGGGCCCTGGGGGGGTAGCAATGCCACCCGAGCATCGCATCGGGCCCTGATACATGGGGGGTGGTGTGGTGGCATGTCCGAAGAGGCGGCACGCGTCTCAGGTGTGACACTCCAAATTTTTTTTTGTGGTTTTGTTTTCAGAAAGAGCCTTGCTTGGTTTGAAGAAGGTCATTTAAACCCTTCTTAAAAACCCTCTTCTGAGTTTGCCCTCTCAAAAATCTTTTTCTGGATTTAGTTTCTTTTAAAAAGAAAACCTTTTGTTTTTGGGCTTTCATTTGATTTTTGGTCCATTCTTGTTTACCATGCCTCTTATGGTAAAACTCCCCCAAAACCTCTCCTCCCACTTGGGTACAACCCAAACATTCTGTCCAAAGTAATAAAATCCATTTTTGGATTTTATTCCAATTATTTCTTTTCCCAAAACAATTCTGTCCTTTCTTGTGAACCTAGGTGATTTGCAAAGCAAGTACCCTAATGCCTTTGATCCTTGATCCCAAACCAACTCCCCTGGATAGTCCTTAGTACCCACAACCTAGAACCATCTTGATCCACTCTTCTGCTTTTTAAAATTTTCAAATTTCACTCACTGCAAGTTTGGACCAGATTTGACAAATTTGGTGAAATTCATATCTACACTTCTCCAAAATTTCCACAAAAATCCAGGCAGTCTCCTGGTGCAATGAGAGGCCCCTCCACCAAAAATCAGCTCAAGGAAAAATCCCTACATGCCAGAATCATTCTGTCGAACACCTGGCCGGCACTGTTACTTTGCACTTGCAGTAAAATTCAGAAAGTTCAGAGAAGTTCAGTGTCGTTTCTTCGTCAGAGAATTGTCACTCGTCAACACTGCATCCTGGCGCGTTGCACGCATCCCCTTCTCCCTGGCCAGCACCCCGCACGCGTGCTTGGCGCCTTCCTGGCGTCGGTGGCGCCCTGGACCGCCTGCGCCGGCGTGCTTTGCGGCGGCAGAACCACCGTAACGGCCGACAGGGGGGCAACACCGCGGCAGAACGCCGTTCGGCGCCGCCCAACCCTCCTGGTAGCTCCGCGTGGCCTCATGCATGCCAGCACACCCTACAGCACCGTCGCCGTGGCCCGGCAAGCACAGGGCACGCTCTCTGCCGCCGACGGGCCCGCGCCGCCCCGTTCCGTCGAAACCCACTCAAGCTCCTAATCCAAGTCCGCTTAGCGTCTGAATGGGACCAGTAGACCTCCACGATGATGCCCAACTCCCTAATCTCCCCGTCCATCCACTGCGCCGCCGTAATCCACCACCGGACTTATCCGTCCACGGCCACCGCCTCGGATCGCCTATAAAAGGGGACCCCGAGCTCACCCTCGAGCACGCACCACCACTGCACATCACCAAAGCCCCGCCAGGCCACTAGGAGGACCTCGAGGAGGTCTCCTCCCCCGACTCCGGCCGCCCCATTCCGCCTCGGCCTCCGTCTCGATTCGCTCCGGTGAGGCCGTCCCCGGCGCCCAAACCTCGTCAGTACCCTCCTCGAGCAACCAGAGAGCTAACCCCCACTTCAATTCGATCCTTGCAGCCCTCCTCGGCGAGCTCCATCAACGCCCGAACCACCGTCCACCGGAGCAAGGGCCGCCGTCGACGTGGTGCTCGCCGGAGACCACCACCACCTCCCACAGACGGGGAATGGCGCCCTGAACACGGAGGTACTCTCCGATCTCCCTTCCTCGCCGTGGATCGCCGCCGGCGACCACCGCGGCTCTCGGGCACCGTCGAGCTCTGCCGCCCCGTTTGAATATTCAAACCTGACGGGTGGGACCCGCCCGTCAGCCTCTCAGTTCTTTTTAAACGAACCATTTTCTGAAGGCGTCTTCTGCCAAAGTACGTCACCCCTCTGGGCCGGCGTATTCTTTATCGAATTGTTTTCTGTTTTTATAAGTTAGCCCCTGGAAGTTTTCTGTTTCATTACAGATGGGTCCTTGGGTTAAAACCCTTATAACTTTTTAACAGAATGGAATTTTTGAGTGATTCTTTTTCTGTCCTCTTCAAATTTTTGTCTAGTTTTTTATCATATTTATTTGAAAAATATTTGGAATATTTTTGTTCACCTCACGGTATTCACGATAGCGCATATATTTTCTTTATACCATAGATACCGAAGGAGATGACGGGACCGCAAACTTCACCGAGCTAGGCTCCGACTATTCTGAACCAGGCAAGCATGTTTGAACTTTTGATATGATGATTGTTTTGGCATGTTTGCATTAAGTAGTTTCATGGCATGCTGATGAGCATACCGACGAATGTCATGTTACATGCAACGATGAGGCAAGTGAGTTTCGAAAATCCATAAGTAGATGGATGTGAGTATGCATGGCCATGTGTTGGCATGAGGATGGGTAAGATGGCAGTGTTGTAGCATGCCAGTCTTATGCCAGACTATATGACTTCAGTGTCAACCCGTATCGGTCCAGTTCCTTCCATCTTTCCTTCCCTGTACTACCACATGTTTTCCGCAAGGAATATGGCTTAGTAAGTTGCAAACCGCTTTCCTGGTACACACCAAAAGGAGAGTCCGTGATGATGGTTCCATGGCCCTGGATTAAAGCCAGTCATCCGGTCAGGGGGCATGGGTGTTTCCGGTTGGGACCGAGAGGGGGGCACCCCTTAGAGCGCGCGTATATAAATTTGATCCCATGCTATTCGAGATTGTGATCTCCCCGTCTCAAAAGTTTTTCTTGGACGATGTCTAGGGTGATTCCTAGCATCGAGAGGTAGGATGGGTGTGTACTGGTTGGCTGTGTTTTCTTCCGAAATACCGTAAACGGAACTAGTCCTTCGTGACTACGAAAATCCGTTGGCTGTGGGAAAGATTTTTGTACAAACTCTGCAGAGTCGTATATTCCTTTAAATCATCTATTCCATGTCCAAATTTGGTATTATCTTATCCTGACAAATGTCAGTTTTGATGACAGAGACTCCGGTGAATCACATGAGTGCTCAGTCCGGTTAAATGTTTATTCCTGCGGATGGACTAACCTGTTTATTTTCATGAATTGAATATTTATTATGAGTATTATTTACTTGTGAATAAAAGCCCTTTCTGTGCTGTCGCTCAGACGTCCGATTGTGGCATTGTTATATTTTACTTTCAATGATAGCCCTTTCTGCGATGTCGCTCAGACGTCCGACTATGGCATTTATTTTAAAGCCCTTTATGTGGCGTCGCTCAGACGCCCGACTGTGGCATTTCTTTTAAAGCCCTTTATGTGGCGTCGCTCAGACGCCCGACTGTGGCATTTCTTTTAAAGCCCTTTATGTGGCGTCGCTCAGACGCCCGACTGTGGCATTTCTTTTAAAGCCCTTTATGTGGTGTCGCCTAGACGCCCGACTGCGGCATGCGTTACTTATTTATCTTCCTATCGAGGAGTCGCTTCAGACACCCGATTGGGTTTACAGTTATTATGTTGGGTTTCCGAGCGGACTACCGCCGACCCCCTTTTTACCTGTCTCGTTTTTACGAATTAATGTGCCACGGTTAATATACTCATGACGCATCCATGCATGCATTTGTTATATCTTACGTCCGAACTGTCTTGCGAGTACTTTCAAAGTACTCACCTGGCTTGTTGATTTGGCCAGATGCAGACGAAGGCGATCTCATGGATGAAGAATTTGATAGCGAGTCCGACGCCTAGAGGAATCCCAGTCAGTCTCGTGCGACCCTGGATTTGGTCACTGTATTATATCCGCTTCCGCTACCAAATAAATTCATCGAGCCTCACCTCAACGCTCGATGAGATGCCAGTTTTGGAGTCATGTATCTCACTCCCCGCTGTGTTTTTCCACCACCACCCTATCCTCGAGTCAGTAGTATGCCTCCACACCACTGTGTCATGTCCGCCATTATGTATAATTATTGGCGTGCTTGTAATAATTTGGTTGAGCAACCGTAGCTTGACCCTGTAATATATTTTATGCTACTGGCTTATTGTATCAAGAATTTGTCTACCGGTAAGGAGGATTTTTCTCATACTGGACTCAAAAGATTGGTTTCTCAATAAACATTTTTATTGGAAAACCGGTCGTGACATCCGGGGGTGCCCCCCCTCACGAATGGCGATGCCACGGTATTAGACGTTCTGCGGTAACGATGCCATCGCCGTCCGTGATGGGGGGCCACGCCCCGGAGACGCGTCCCGCCTCTTCGGACATGCCACCACACCACCCCGCATGTATGAGGGCCCGGTGCGACGCTCCGGTGGCATTGCTACCGCCAGTGCCGCCGTCCCGCCTAACCCTGTAGTGTTTGACCACGGGATCTACCCCTTTGACTTTGCACGGACGGGCTTTGACCAGTGGACCTCCCCACCCGGTTGTGTTAGGTCAGCCCATAGGAACACTTTGGAGCAACATCCGGGCCAGACCCGCAGCAAGATCCCCTCCCTATAGACCCCACGCGTCCGTTTCCCCCCTCCAGGTGCCGGCGGCGGCGCCGTTCGTGAGGGGGGCACACCCCAGACACGCGTGCCGGGCGTTTGCAACCGCCACAACACTTCCAGACTTGTCAGAGGCCGTTGACGCAAGATTTGGCGGCATGCTACCCCCCGTAGGCCGCCGGCCACAGCCGTAGACGCGCGAAGGGCAATCCGTGTAGAGCCAAGCTGACTGTAGGAAGCCACTAGGTACGATCGCTAATTGGTTATTAGCATGATAGAGCCAATTTATATTTTTTTTTGCAATTGTAGTCATTTTCTGACATTCAGCATAAATTTATGATCTGACCATTCAGAATTTTTGCCTACTTTTCTAGATGGCCGACAACAGCTGCGAGTCTCAGACCTTCGCCAATGTGCCCGATGGGTTCGTCAAGCTTCTCTCCTTCATCGTTCAGGTCGTGATGGGGCCATCTGTGCGCCCAGTCTTCACACTCTGCCAGCACCGAGTCAATGACAGTCTGACCATGCACCAGGCCGCGGTGCAGTTCAAGGGAGGGCGTGGTGAGTTACGCCGCTTCCGGTTCTTGGGAAGAGCCATGCCTACGGAGAGACATGCTATGCAGATGGCAGCCCGCGAGGCGATAGCTCGTCTCAGGGATGTCCTCCCCGTGATGAAGACTCGTCGTTACCGTTATCTTCCATGCCATGTGCCATACACCTGTCACTACGCATTCTCCTGCCCCAGAGGAGAACGAGACGAGGCTTTTGAGATGCTTATTGAGTATCTCCGGGCCCTGGAGGCAGCCTTCGACAACCTGGTGGACGACTTCGTTGCTACCCGCATGGACTCAGTCCATGGCTGTGCCGCCAACAGGAGGGAACTCCTACCCACCGCACCGCCACTGACTTTTGTCTCGTCCTCAGCATCTTATGCACCTACTCATCGCCTGCCTTCTACCGAAGAGTTCAACCAACTCATTGCGCCCACTCCAGCGCGCACTGCACCACCCTTCGCGCCCACTCCTGTTCGTGTTGTTCCGCCCCTGGCACCCGCTCCATCTACTCGGCGCAACACTACACGTATGGAGCCTATTAGCGAGGAGGAAGTCGAGTCCCCAACCTCGCTACGCCTCACCCTCGGCAGGGCAAAGGAGATCGTCAACATCTCCGCCTGAGTACGCTTAGCCACCATGCAATGTACCGCTTTGTACGATATGTTTATATGTACATAGGTTGTGAGAAGTAGCCTGTTTGTGCATCATGTAGGATCTGGAGGAGTGCACTAGCCTAAATAACATGTCAGGATTATGTACGCATATCCTGAGTGATGTATTGTATAATTACCGCCCGCGTGTAAGATATGTAATAAGCAGTCCTTCTCCATGCACAAATCGATTTGTTTTTTTTAAGTAAGCTTGGTTATTTAATTTATTTGCCAGCTTTGTGCATTTATGGAATTATTTTTGCGACCCCTTTTTTCTTTTCTTATGGGTTTTACAAAATATATCCCCAGAGTGAAAAAATGTCTCGTCCTTGGACTCGCTCCATGCCAACTCCACCAGAGGAAAATTATGATACACAACCCAGCAACAAGTTCACAAAGGGACAGTCAAGCCAACAGGGCAGTGAATCGGCACTTTCACAAATGTGTTGCCTTTATGAGCAGAGTCAGCAACAACATCGGGAAATGATGAACCAAGTCATCAACATGGGAAATCACCATGGACAGTATCAGCAGCATTCCAAGTTATCTGAGCTACAGAAGACACGTCCCCAAACATTTTCTCATACTGACAAGCCTCTTGAAGCCGAGGATTGGCTTCGAGATGTGGAGAGAAAATTAATTATTGCAAAATTTTCAGATCCCGAGAAGGTACTATATGCCCCGCACTATCTCACAGGAGCAGCTGCATCATGGTGGGAGAATTTTCTGCACATGCACCCCAACGAAAGTGATATAACCTGGGATGATTTCAAGGAAGGTTTCCGTGGTGCACACATTCCTAAGAGTATTATGAAAATCAAGAAGAGAGAGTTCGATGACCTCAAACAAAGGAACATGACAGTGTCAGAATACAATGGTCAATTTACTCTATTGTCTCGCTACGCCAATGAAGAACGTATGACTGAAAGCAAGAAGATGGAGAAATTCCTAGACGGTCTGGCGCCCGCGCTTAAATGCCAACTGGTCGTGCACACTTTTCCAGATTTTAAGACACTAGTGGACAAAGCCATTACTCTGGAAAATGAGAGACGTAGCTTGGAGGATTTCCGCAAGCGAAAAACAGACCAGACTACTCTTGCGCGCAACCACCGAAGCAAGACAGATTTTCAGAAAGGTGGGACACACAAACCTACGACAAACGTCTCACGCCCAACCAAGAATTTCCATGCAAGGGACAAGGAGTTCACATATCGCCTAGGCGTTACTTGCTACGCTTGTGGAGAAGAAGGGCACTATGCCAAACAGTGCCCCAAGCCAAGGAACTCGACCCTGAAGCCAAACAACGGTGGCAATAATTCAGCGCCCAAGCGAAACAATTTCAACCCCAACAACAACCACAGGAAGGGTCATCTAAACCACTTGACCAAAGAAGAAGCACAAAACGCTCCGGATATCGTACTCGGTACGTTTCCTGTCAAAACAATACCTGCAATGGTTTTGTTTGATTCTGGAGCTTCTCACTCATTCATTTCGAAAAGTTTTGCTTTGCAAAATAATTTTTCGATGCTTCCTCTGGAAAAATCCATGATCATCAAGTCCCCTGGGATTCAGCAAGTTACTCAGAGTTACTGTCAGAATGTGGTTATTGAGTTAGAAGGATTGAAGTTTCACGCCAATCTTATTGTGTTGGAAAATAAGGGACTGGATGTCATCCTAGGGATGGACTGGTTAACCACCAACAAAGGTTTTATTGACTGTTTCAACCGGACCGTAATTCTCACACACCACCACGGGAAGACAATAGAAGTATCAGCCAAAGAAAGAAAAATACCCCGGCAGCCGAGATTGAATAAGGTGGACGTTTCTGAGCTAAACAAGGTTCCAGTAGTATGTGAATTTCCAGACGTATTTCCTGAAGAACTACCAGGCATGCCACCAGACCGAGAGATAGAATTCAGCATTGAGCTAGCACCAGGAACCACCCCCATATACAAGAAACCATACAGAATGGCACCATCCGTGTTGATTGAGTTGAAGAAACAAATAAAGGAATTGCTGGACAAGGGATACATTCGAGCCAGCTCCTCACCTTGGGGATCACCAATTTTATTTGCCAAAAAGAAGGATGGAACACTGAGATTGTGCATAGACTACCGAGCACTTAACATGGTCACAGTCAAGAACAAATACCCGATGCCACGGATAAATGATTTATTTGATCAGCTCGCTCAGGCCAAGGTATTCTCAAAGATTGACTTAAGGTCAGGATACCATCAATTAAAAGTGCGAACAGAAGATATCCCCAAAACAGCCTTCACCTCCAGATATGGACTATATGAGTTCACAGTAATGCCTTTTGGATTAACGAACGCCCCCGCATATTTTGTTCACCTCATGAACAAAGTATTTATGAAGTTTATGGACAAGTTCGTTGTGGTATTTATCGACGATATACTGATATACTCCAAGACACCAGAAGAGCACGCGGAACATCTCAGGATTGTGCTAGGAGAACTCAGGAAACATCAATTGTATGCCAAGTTCAGCAAGTGCGAATTTTGGCTAAGACAAGTAGGCTTTCTAGGCCACGTGCTGACCCAAGACGGTATCCCAGTGGACCCGGAGAAAGTCAGGGCCATACTTGTCTGGAAGTCACCAGCCAGCGTAACGGACATACGAAGTTTCTTGGGAATGGCAGGATATTATCGCAGATTTATTGAAGGATTCTCCACCATAGCCAAGCCAATGACGCAGTTACTCAAGAAGGACAAGAAGTTTGAATGGACAGAAGCCTGCGAGAAAAGTTTCCAAGAGCTAAAACGGAAATTAACGACAGCACCGGTATTAATTGTGCCAGACATACACAAGAATTTTGAAGTGTATTGTGACGCATCCCGAAAGGGCCTCGGGTGCGTGTTGATGCAAGAAGGCAAGGTTGTCGCATACACTTCAAGGCAACTTCGCAAGTATGAGGAAAATTATCCCACTCATGACTTAGAAATGGCAGCAGTCATTCATGCACTTAAGGAATGGAGGCATTTCTTACTTGGAAATCGATGTGAAATATACACGGACCATAAAAGTCTCAAGTATATTTTCACACGGCCAGAACTAAACTTACGGCAATGACGCTGGTTGGAATTGGTAAAGGATTATGATGTTGGTATCCACTATCATCCAGGAAAAGCAAATGTAGTGGTCAATGCTCTTAGTCGAAACCCCAGCTCCGACGAAAACAGTCTGCAAAGCTTGAGACCTGAATTCCAACAAGAATTTGCCAAACTCAACTTGTTAATGATCGCGGAAGGCACCATAACAAACTTGGAAATACAGCCCGACCTTGTGGAAAGAATTAAAGAAACTCAGCCTGGTCACCCCAGCATTGAAGGAATTAAAAGAAAGGTGAGTATGGGCAAGGCCTCGGAGTTCGTCATAGATGATGGAGGAATATTATGGTACAGAGACAGACTCTGCGTGCCAAACATAGAGGATCTCAAACAGCAAATTCTAGCTGAAGCCCACACCGCCCCATATTCGATCCACCCCGGAGGAACCAAAATGTATAAGGATATCCAGGAAAGATTTTGGTGGCACGGTATGAAGAAGGACATAGCCACATACGTTGCATGTTGCGATTCTTGTCAACGCATAAAAGTTGAGCATCAAAGACCAGCTGGACTACTGCAACCAAACAAAATACCTGAGTGGAAATGGGATGAAATAGGGATGGATTTCATTGTCGGACTACCTCGGTCACGACACAGGAATGATGCCATATGGGTCATCACCGATAGATTAACCAAGGTGGCACATTTCATTCCAGTAAAGACAACCTACAACACTCAGAGGCTTGCCAGGATTTATCTCTCCCGTATAGTTTGTCTGCATGGAGTCCCGAAGACTATAATATTCGACAGAGGCACTCAGTTCGTCTCGAGATTCTGGGATCATTTACAACAGGCTCTGGGAACTCAACTGGCCTTCAGTACAGCATACCACCCCCAGACTGATGGACAAACGGAACGCGTAAACCAAGTTTTAGAGGACATGCTGAGAGCATGTGTCCTCACCTATGGAGCCAGTTGGGAAGAAAGCCTGCCATATGCCGAGTTCGCGTACAACAACAGTTACCAGGCCAGCCTGCAAATGGCACCATTTGAAGCTCTGTACGGACGGAGATGTCGTACCCCGCTAAATTGGTCAGAGACCGGAGACAGCCGCATCTTCGGCCCAGACATGCTCAAAGAAGCCGAGGAAAAGGTCAAGCTAATCAGGGACCGACTCAAGGCAGCTCAAAGTCGACAAAAGAGCTATTACGATCAGAAGCACCGTGGGGTCAGCTTTGAACCCGGTGATTATGTGTACCTACGAGTGTCCCCTATGAGAGGCTTGCAACGATTCAAGATTAAAGGAAAGCTAGCACCAAGATTCATCGGACCATTCTGTATAGAGGCACGAAGGGGCACTGTAGCCTACCAGCTAGACTTACCCGAAGAATTATCCGATGTCCACGACGTGTTCCACATTTCGCAATTAAGGAAGTGCGTAAGCAAACCAGAGAAGCAAGTATCCCATGAGAACATTGACGTGCAGCCAGACCTCACCTATCGAGAACGCCCAGTAAAAATATTAGAGGAGTCTGAAAGGAGGACCCGACAGAAAACCATCAAGTTTTTCAGAGTTCAGTGGAGCAATCACACCAAGGATGAAACAACTTGGGAAAGCGAGGATTTTCTTCGGACAGAACACCCACACCTGTTTAAGGATCAGCTGAAATCTCGGGGACGAGATTTTTCCTAAGGGGGTAGGTGTTGTGACACTCCAAAAAAAAATTGTGGTTTTGTTTTCAGAAAGAGCCTTGCTTGGTTTGAATAAGGTCATTTAAACCCTTCTTAAAAACCCTCTTCCGAGTTTGCCCTCTCAAAAATCTTTTTCTGGATTTAGTTTCTTTTAAAAAGAAAACCTTTTGTTTTTGGGCTTTCATTTGATTTTTGGTCCATTCTTGTTTACCATGCCTCTTATGGTAAAACTCCCCCAAAACCTCTCCTCCCACTTGGGTACAACCCAAACATTCTGTCCAAACTAATAAAATCCATCTTTGGATTTTGTTCCAATTATTTCTTTTCCCAAAACAATTCTGTCCTTTCTTGTGAACCTAGGTGATTTGCAAAGCAAGTACCCTAATGCCTTTGATCCTTGATCCCAAACCAACTCCCCTGGATAGTCCTTAGTACCCACAACCTAGAACCATCTTGATCCACTCTTCTTCTTTTCAAATTTTTCAAATTTCACTCACTGCAAGTTTGGACCAGATTTGACAAATTTGGTGAAATTCATATATACACTTCTCCAAAATTTCCACAAAAATTCAGGCAGTCTCCTGGTGCAATGAGAGGCCCCTCCACCAAAAATCAGCTCAAGGAAAAATCCCTACATGCCAGAATCATTCTGTCGAACACCTGGCCGGCACTGTTACTTTGCACTTTCAGTAAAATTCAGAAAGTTCAGAGAAGTTCAGTGTCATTTCTTCGTCAGAGAATTGTCACTCGTCAACAGTGCATCCTGGCGCGTTGCATGCAGCCCCTTGTCCCTAGCCAGCACCCCGCACGCATGCTTGGCACCTTCCTGGCGTCGGTGGCACCCTGGGCCGCCTGTGCCGGCGTGCTTTGCGGCGGCAGAACAACCGTAACGGCCGACAGGGGGGCAACACCGCGGCAGAACGCCGTTCGGCGCCGCCCGACCCTCCTGGTAGCTCCGCGTGGCCGCATGCACGCTAGCACACCCCGCAGCACCGTCGCCGTGGCCCGGCATGCACAGGGCACGCTCTCTGCCGCCGACGGGCCCGCGCCGCCCCGTTCCGTCGAAACCCACTCAAGCTCCTAATCCAAGTCCGCTTAGCGTCTGAATGGGACCAGTAGACCTCCACGATGACGCCCAACTCCCTAATCTCCCCGTCCAGCCACTGCGCCGCCGTAATCCACCACCGGACTTATCCGTCCACGGCCACCGCCTCAGATCGCCTATAAAAGGGGACCCCGAGCTCACCCTCGAGCACGCACCACCACTGCACCTCACCAAAGCCCCGCCAGGCCACTAGGAGGACCTCGAGGAGGTCTCCTCCCCCGACTCCGGCCGCCCCGTTCCGCCTCGGCCTCCGTCTCGATTCGCTCCGGTGAGGCCGTCCCCGGCGCCCAAACCTCGTCAGTACCCTCCTCGAGCAACCAGAGAGCTAACCCCCACTTCAATTCGATCCTTGCAGCCCTCCTCGGCGAGCTCCATCAACGCCTGAACCACCGTCCGCCGGAGCAAGGGCCGCCGTCGACGTGGTGCTCGCCGGCGACCACCACCACCTCCCACAGACGCGGAATGGCGCCCTGAACACGGAGGTACTCTACGATCTCCCTTCCTCGTCGTGGATCGCCGCCGGCGACCACCGCGGCTCTCGGGCACCGTCGAGCTCTGCCGCCCCGTTTGAATATTCAAACCTGACGGGTGGGACCCGCCCGTCAGCCTCTCAGTTCTTTTTAAACGAACCGTTTTCTGAAGGCGTCTTCTGCCAAAGTACGTCACCCCTCTGGGCCGGCGTATTCTTTATCGAATCGTTTTCTGCTTTTATAAGTTAGCCCCTGGAAGTTTTCTATTTCATTACAGATGGGTCCTTGGGTTAAAACCCTTAAAACTTTTTAACAGAAAGGAATTTTTGAGTGATTCTTTTTCTGTCCTCTTCAAATTTTTGTCTAGTTTTTTATCATATTTATTTGAAAAATATTTGGAATATTTTTGTGCACCTCACGGTATTCACGATAGCGCGTATATTTTCTTTATACCGTAGATACCGAAGGAGATGACGGGACCGCAAACTTCACCGAGCTAGGCTCCGACTACTCTGAACCAGGCAAGCATGTTTGAACTTTTGATATGATGATTGTTTTGGCATGTTTGCATTAAGTAGTTTCATGGCATGCTGATGAGCATACCGATGAATGTCATGTTACATGCAACGATGAGGCAAGTGAGTTTCGAAAATCCATAAGTGGATGGATGTGAGTATGCATGGCCATGTGTTGGCATGAGGATTGGTAAGATGGCAGTGTTGTAGCATGCCAGTCTTATGCCAGACTATATGACTTCAGTGTCAACCCGTATCGGTCCAGTTCCTTCCATCTTTCCTTCCCTGTACTACCACATGTTTTCCACAAGGAATATGGCTTAGTAAGTTGCAAACCGCTTTCCTGGTACACACCAAAAGGAGAGGCCGTGATGATGGTTCCATGGCCCTGGATTAAAGCCAGTCATCCGGTCAGGGGGCATGGGTGTTTCCGGTTGGGACCGAGAGGGGGGCACCCCTTAGAGCGCGCGTATATAAATTTGATCCCATGCTACTCGAGATTGTGATCTCCCCGTCTCAAAAGTTTTTCTTGGACGATGTCTAGGGTGATTCCTAGCATCGAGAGGTAGGATGGGTGTGTACTGGTTGGCTGTGTTTTCTTCCGAAATACCGTAAACGGAACTAGTCCTTCGTGACTACGGAAATCCGTTGGCTCTGGGAAAGATTTTCGTACAAACTCTGCAGAGTCATATATTCCTTTAAATCATCTATTCCATGTCCAAATTCGGTATTATCTTATCCTGACAAATGTCAGTTTTGATGACAGAGACTCCGGTGAATCACATGAGTGTTAAGTCCGGTTAAATGTTTATTCCTGTGGATGGACTAACCCGTTTATTGTCGTGAATTGAATATTTATTATGAGTATTATTTACTTGTGAATAAAAGCCCTTTCTGTGATGTCGCTCAGACGTCCGACTGTGGCATTGTTATATTTTACTTTCAATGAAAGCCCTTTCTGCGATGTCGTTCAGACGTCCGACTGTGGCATTGTTATATTTTACTTTCAATGAAAGCCCTTTCTGCGATGTCGCTCAGACGTCCGACTGTGGCATTTCTTTTAAAGCCCTTTATGTGGCGTCGCTCAGACGCCCGACTGTGGCATTTCTTTTAAAGCCCTTTATGTGGTGTCGCCTAGACGCCCGACTGCGGCGTGCGTTACTTATTTCTCTTCCTATCGAGGTGTCGCTTCAGACACCCGATTGGGTTTACAGTTATTATGTTGGGTTTCCGAGCGGACTACCGCCGACCCCCTTTTTACCTGTCTCGTTTTTACGAATTAATGTGCCACGGTTAATATACTCATGACGCATCCATGCATGCATTTGTTATATCTTACGTCCAAACTGTCTTGCGAGTACTTTCAAAGTACTCACCTGGCTTGTTGATTTGGCCAGATGCAGACGAAGGCGATCTCATGGATGAAGAATTTGATAGCGAGTCCGACGCCTAGAGGAATCCCAGTCAGTCTCGTGCGACCCTGGATTTGGTCACTGTATTATATCCGCTTCCGCTACCAAATAAATTCATCGAGCCTCACCTCAACGCTCGATGAGATGCCAGTTTTGGAGTCATGTATCTCACTCCCCGCTGTGTTTTTCCACCACCACCCTATCCTCGAGTCAGTAGTATGCCTCCACACCACTGTGTCATGTCCGCCATTATGTATAATTATTGGCGTGCTTGTAATAATTTGGTTGAGCAACCGTAGCTTGACCCTGTAATATATTTTATGCTACTGGCTTATTGTATCAAGAATTTGTCTACCGGTAAGGAGGATTTTTCCCATACTGGACTCAAAAGATTGTTTTCTCAATAAACATTTTTATTGGAAAACCGGCCGTGACATCCGGGGGGTGCCCCCCCCTCACGAACGGTGATGCCACGGTATTAGACGTTCTGCGGTAAGGATGCCATCGCCGTCCGTGACGGGGGGCCATGCACCGAAGACGCGTCCCGCCTCTTCGGACATGCCACCACACCACCCCGCATGTATGAGGGCCCGGTGCGACGCTCCGGTGGCATTGCTACCTCCCAGTGCCCCGTCCCGCCTAACCCTGTAGAGTTTGACCACGGGATCTACCCCTTTGACTTTGCACGGACGGGCTTTGACCAGTGGACCTCCCCACCCGGTTGTGTTAGGTCAGCCCATAGGAACACTTTGGAGCAACATCCGGGCCAGACCCACAGCAAGATCCCCTCCGTGTAGACCCCACGCGTCCGTTTCCCCCCTCCAGGTGCCGGCGGCGGCGCCGTCCGTGAGGGGGGCACACCCCGGACACGCGTGCCGGGCGTTTGCAACCGCCACAACACTTCCAGACTGGTGAGAGGCTGCCGGCGCAAGATTTGGCGGCATGCTAGCCCCCGGAGGCCGCCGGCCACTGCCGTAGACGCGCGAAGGGCAATCCGCGTAGAGGGAATTTTTTGGATACTTCTCCATCACCAAATATTATGAAAAAATACCATCGTTCCTATAGCACATGTGCCCACGTCGTGCAAAAAAACTCTTGATTTTATCGCGCTCCGAGTATTTAGTAATATTGACGCCGCATCGTTACCGCAGAACGTCTACTACCGTGTCATCGCCGTCCGTGAGGGGGGCCACGCACCGGAGACGCGTCCCGCCTCTTCGGACATGCCACCACACCACCCCGCATGTATGAGGGCCCGGTGCGACGCTCCGGTGGCATTGCTACCCCCCCCCCCAGTGCCCCCGTCCTGCCTAACCCTGTAGCATTTGACCACGGGATCTACCCCTTTGACTTTGCACGGACGGGCTTTGACCAGTGGACCTCCCCATCCGGTTGTGCTAGATTAGCCCATAGGAACACTTTGGAGCAACATCTGGGCCAGACCCACAGCAAGATCCCCTCCGTGTAGACCCCACGCGTCCGTTTCCCCCCTCCAGGTGCCGGCGGCGGCGCCGTCCGTGAGGGGGGCACACCCCGGACACGCGTGCCGGGCGTTTGCAACCGCCACAACACTTCCAGACTTGTGAGAGGCCGCCGGCGCAAGATTTGGCGGCATGCTAGCCCCCGGAGGCCGCCGGCCACAGCCGTAGACGCGCGAAGGGCAATCCGCGTAGAGGGAATTTTTCGGATACTTCTCCATCACCAAAAATTATGAAAAAATACCATCGTTCCTATAGCACATGTGCCCACGTCGTGCAAAAAAACTCATGATTTTATCGCGCTCCGAGTATTTAGTAATATTGACGCCGCATCGTTACCGCAGAACGTCTACTACCGTGTCATCGTCGTCCGTGATGGGGGCCATGCACCGAAGACGCGTCCCGCCTCTTCGGACATGCCACCACACCACCCCGCTTTTATGAGGGCCCGGTGCGACGCTCCGGTGGCATTGCTACCCCCCAAGTGCCCCCGTCTCGCCTAACCCTGTAGAGTTTGACCACGGTATCTACCCCTTTGACTTTGCACGGACGGGCTTTGACCAGTGGACCTCCCCACCCGGTTGTGTTAGGTCAGCCCATAGGAACACTTTGGAGCAACATCCGGGCCAGACGCACAGCAAGATCCCCTCCGTGTAGACCCCACGCGTCCGTTTCCCCCCTCTAGGTGCCGGCGGCGGCGCCGTCCGTGAGGGGGGCACACCCCGGACACGCGTGCCGGGCGTTTGCAACCGCCACAACACTTCCAGACTTGTGAGAGCCTGCCGCCGCAAGATTTGGCAGCATGCTAGCCCCCGGAGGCCGCCGGCCACAGCCGTAGACGCGCGAAGGGCAATCCGCCTAGAGGGAATTTTTCGGATACTTCTCCATCACCAAAAATTATGAAAAAATACCATCGTTCCTATAGCACATGTGCCCACGTCGTGCAAAAAAACTCATGATTTTATCGCGCTCCGAGTATTTAGTAATATTGACGCCGCATCGTTACCGCAGAACGTCTACTACCGTGTCATCGTCGTCCGTGAGGGGGGCCATGCACCGAAGATGCGTCCCGCCTCTTCGGACATGCCACCACACCACCCCGCTTTTATGAGGGCCCGGTGCGATGCTCCGGTGGCATTGCTACCCCCCAAGTGCCCCCGTCTCGCCTAACCCTGTAGAGTTTGACCACGGGATCTACCCCTTTGACTTTGCACGGACGGGCTTTGACCAGTGGACCTCCCCACCCGGTTGTGTTAGGTCAGCCCATAGGAACACTTTGGAGCAACATCCGGGCCAGACCCACAGCAAGATCCCCTCCGTGTAGACCCCACGCGTCCATTTCCCCCCTCTAGGTGCCGGCGGCGGCGCCGTCCGTGAGGGGGGCACACCCCGGACACGCGTGCCGGGCGTTTGCAACCGCCACAACACTTCCAGACCTGTGAGAGTCTGCCGGCGCAAGATTTGGCGGCATGCTAGCCCCCGGAGGCCGCCGGCCACAGCCGTAGACGCGCGAAGGGCAATCCGCGTAGAGGGAATTTTTCGGATACTTCTCCATCACCAAAAATTATGAAAAAATACCATCGTTCCTATAGCACATGTGCCCACGTCGTGCAAAAAAACTCATGATTTTATCGCGCTCCGAGTATTTAGTAATATTGACGCCGAATCATTACCACAGAACGTCTACTACCGTGTCATCGTCGTCCGTGAGGGGGGCCACGCACCGGAGACGCGTCCCGCCTCTTCGGACATGCCACCACACCACCCCGCATGTATGAGGGCCCGGTGCGACGCTCCGGTGGCATTGCTACCCCCCAGTGCCCCCGTCCCGCCTAACCCTGTAGAGTTTGACCACGGGATCTACCCCTTTGACTTTGCACGGACGGGCTTTGACCAGTGGACCTCCCCACCCGGTTTTGTTACGTCAGCCCATAGGAACACTTTGGAGCAACATCCGGGCCAGACCCACAGCAAGATCCCCTCCGTGTAGACCCCACGCGTCCATTTCCCCCCTCTAGGTGCCGGCGGCGGCGCCGTCCGTGAGGGGGGCACACCCCGGACACGCGTGTCGGGCGTTTGCAACCGCCACAACACTTCCAGACTTGTGAGAGGCCGCCGACGCAAGATTTGGCGGCATGCTAGCCCCCGGAGGCCGCCGGCCACAGCCGTAGACGCGCGAAGGGCAATCCGCGTAGAGGGAATTTTTCGGATACTTCTCCATCACCAAAAATTATGAAAAATACCATCGTTCCTATAGCACATGTGCCCACGTCGTGCAAAAAAACACTTGATTTTATCGCGCTCCGAGTATTTAGTAATATTGACGCCGCATCGTTACCGTAGAACGTCTACTACCGTGTCATCGCCGTCCGTGAGGGGGGCCACGCACCGGAGACGCGTCCCGCCTCTTCGAACATGCCACCACACCACCCCGCATGTATGAGGGCCCGGTGCGACGCTCCGGAGGCATTGCTACCCCCCAGTGCCCCCGTCCCGCCTAACCCTGTAGCGTTTGACCACGGGATCTACCCCTTTGACTTTGCACGGACGGGCTTTGACCAGTGGACCTCCCCACCCGGTTTTGTTAGGTCAGCCCATAGGAACACTTTGGAGCAACATCCGGGCCAGACCCACAGCAAGATCCCCTCCGTGTAGACCCCACGCGTCCGTTTCCCCCTCTAGGTGCCGGCGGCGGCGCCGTCCGTGAGGGGGGCACACCCCGGACACGCGTGTCGGGCGTTTGCAACCACCACAGCACTTCCAGACTTGTGAGAGGCCGCCGGCGCAAGATTTGGCGGCATGCTAGCCCCCGGAGGCCGCCGGCCACAGCCGTAGACGCGCGAAGGGCAATCCGCGTAGAGGGAATTTTTCGGATACTTCTCCATCACCAAAAATTATGAAAAAATACATCGTTCCTATAGCACATGTGCCCACGTCGTGCAAAAAAACTCATGATTTTATCGCGCTCCGAGTATTTAGTAATATTGACGCCGCATCGTTACCGCAGAACGTCTACTACCGTGTCATCGCAGTCCGTGATGGGGGCCACGCACCGGAGACGCGTCCTGCCTCTTCGGACATGCCACCACACCACCCCGCATGTATGAGGGCCCGGTGCGACGCTCCGGTGGCATTGCTACCCCCAGTGCCCCCGTCCCGCCTAACCCTGTAGCGTTTGACCACGGGATCTACCCCTTTGACTTTTCACGGACGGGCTTTGACAAGTGGACCTCCCCATCCGGTTGTGTTCGGTCAGCCCATAGGAACACTTTGGAGCAACATCTGGGCCAGACCCACAGCAAGATCCCCTCCGTGTAGACCCCACACGTCCGTTTCCCCCCTCCAGGTGCCGGCGGCGGCGCCGTCCGTGAGGGGGGCACACCCCGGACACGCGTGTCGGGCGTTTGCAACCACCACAACACTTCCAGACTTGTGAGAGGCCGCCGGCGCAAGATTTGGCGGCATGCTAGCCCCCGGAGGCCGCCGGCCACAGCCGTAGACGCGCGAAGGGCAATCCGCGTAGAGGGAATTTTTCGGATACTTCTCCATCACCAAAAATTATGAAAAAATACCATCGTTCCTATAGCACATGTGCCCACTTCGTGCAATAAAACTAATGATTTTATCGCGCTCCGAGTATTTAGTAATATTGACGCCGCATCGTTACCGCAGAACGTCTACTACCGTGTAATCGCCGTCCGTGAGGGGCGCCACGCACCGGAGACGCGTCCCGCCTCTTCGGACATGCCACCACACCACCCCGCATGTATGAGGGCCCGGTGCGACGCTCCGGTGGCATTGCTACCCCCCAGTGCCCCCGTCCCGCCTAACCCTGTAGCGTTTGACCACGGGATCTACCCCTTTGACTTTGCACGGACGGGCTTTGACCAGTGGACCTCCCCATCCGGTTGTGTTAGGTCAGCCCATAGGAACACTTTGGAGCAACATCTGGGCCAGACCCACAGCAAGATCCCCTCCGTGTAGACCCCACGCGTGCGTTTCCCCCCTCCAGGTGCCGGCGGCGGCGCCGTCCGTGAGGGGGGCACACCCCGGACACGCGTGCCGGGCGTTTGCAACCGCCACAACACTTCCAGACTTGTGAGAGGCCGCCGACGCAAGATTTGGCGGCATGCTAGCCCCCGGAGGCCGCCGGCCACAGCCGTAGACGCGCGAAGGGCAATCCGCGTAGAGGGAATTTTTCGGATACTTCTCCATCACCAAAAATTATGAAAAAATACCATCGTTCCTATAGCACATGTGCCCACATCGTGCAAAAAAACTCATGATTTTATCGCGCTCCGAGTATTTAGTAATATTGACGCCGCATCGTTACCGCAGAACGTCTACTACCGTGTCATCGCCGTCCGTGAGGGGGGCCACGCACCGGAGACGCGTCCCGCCTCTTCGGACATGCCACCACACCACCCCGCATGTATGAGGGCCCGGTGCGACGCTCCGGTGGCATTGCTACCCCCAGTGTCCCCGTCCTGCCTAACCCTGTAGCGTTTGACCATGGGATCTACCCCTTTGACTTTGCACGGACGGGCTTTGACCAGTGGACCTCCCCACCCGGTTGTCTTAGGTTAGCCCATAGGAAAACTTTGGAGCAACATCCGGGCCAGACCCATAGCAAGATCCCCTCCGTTTAGACCCCACGCGTCCGTTTCCCCCCTCCAGGTGCCAGCGGCGGCGCCGTCCGTGAGGGGGGCACACCCCGGACACACGTGCCGGGCGTTTGCAACCGCCACAACACTTCCAAACTTGTGAGAGGCCGCTGGCGCAAGATTTGGCGGCATGCTAGCCCCCGGAGGCCGCCGGCAACAGCCGTAGACGCGCGAAGGGCAATCCGCGTAGAGGGAATTTTTCGGATACTTCTCCATCACCAAAAATTATGAAAAAATACCATCGTTCCTATAGCACATGTGCCCACGTCGTGCAAAAAAACTCTTGATTTTATCGCGCTCCGAGTATTTAGTAATATTGACGCCGCATCGTTACCGCAGAACGTCTACTACCGTGTCATCGCCGTCCGTGAGGGGGGCCATGCACCGAAGACGCGTCCCGCCTCTTCGGACATGCCACCACACCACCCCGCATGTATGAGGGCCCGGTGCGACGCTCCGGTGGCATTGCTACCTCCCAGTGCCCCGTCCCGCCTAACCCTGTAGAGTTTGACCACGGGATCTACCCCTTTGACTTTGCACGGACGGGCTTTGACCAGTGGACCTCCCCACCCGGTTGTGTTAGGTCAGCCCATAGGAACACTTTGGAGCAACATCCGGGCCAGACCCACAGCAAGATCCCCTCCGTGTAGACCCCACGCGTCCGTTTCCCCCCTCCAGGTGCCGGCGGCGGTGCCGTCCGTGAGGGGGGCACACCCCGGACACGCGTGCCGGGCGTTTGCAACCGCCACAACACTTCCAGACTGGTGAGAGGCCACCGGTGCAAGATTTGGCGGCATGCTAGCCCCCGGAGGCCGCCGGCCACTGCCGTAGACGCGCGAAGGGCAATCCGCGTAGAGGGAATTTTTCGGATACTTCTCCATCACCAAATATTATGAAAAAATACCATCGTTCCTATAGCACATGTGCCCACGTCATGCAAAAAAACTCTTGATTTTATAGCGCTCCGAGTATTTAGTAATATTGACGCCGCATCGTTACCGCAGAACGTCTACTACCGTGTCATCGCCGTCCGTGAGGGGGGCCACGATCTGGAGACGCGTCCCGCCTCTTCGAACATGCCACCACACCACCCCGCATGTATGAGGGCCCGGTGCGACGCTCCGGAGGCATTGCTACCCCCAGTGCCCCCGTCCCGCCTAACCCTGTAGCGTTTGACCACGGGATCTACCCCTTTGACTTTGCACGGACGGGCTTTGACCAGTGGACCTCCCCACCCGGTTGTGTTAGGTCAGCCCATAGGAACACTTTGGAGCAACATCCGGGCCAGACCCACAGCAAGATCCCCTCCGTGTAGACCCCACGCGTCCGTTTCCCCCTCTAGGTGCCGGCGGCGGCGCCGTCCGTGAGGGGGGCACACCCCGGACACGCGTGCCGGGCGTTTGCAACCGCCACAACACTTCCAGACTTGTGAGAGGCCGCCGGCGCAAGATTTGGCGGCATGCTAGCCCCCGGAGGCCGCCGGCCACAGCCGTAGACGCGCGAAGGGCAATCCGCGTAGAGGGAATTTTTCGGATACTTCTCCATCACCAAAAATTATGAAAAAATACCATCGTTCCTATAGCACATGTGCCCACGTCGTGCAAAAAAACTCATGATTTTATCGCGCTCCGAGTATTTAGTAATATTGACGCCGCGTCGTTACCGCAGAACGTCTACTATCGTGTCATCGCCGTCCGTGAGGGGGGCCACGCACCGGAGACGCGTCCCGCCTCTTCGGACATGCCACCACACCACCCCGCATGTATGAGGGCCCGGTGCGACGCTCCGGTGGCATTGCTACCCCCCAGTGCCCGTCCCGCCTAACCCTGTAGCGTTTGACCACGGGATCTACCCCTTTAACTTTGCACGGACGGGCTTTGACCAGTGGACCTCCCCACCCGGTTGTGTTAGGTCAGCCCATAGGAACACTTTGGAGGAACATCCGGGCCATACCCACAGCAAGATCCCCTCCGTGTAGACCCAACGCGTCCGTTTCCCCCCTCCAGGTGCCGGCGGCAGCGTCGTCCGTGAGGGGGGCACACCCCGGAGCCCCAAGACGGGCGTCTACGCATGCATGAACACTTTCACATATGCATCGGGACCCGTGCGATGTTTCGGTGACATAGCTACACCCCGAATCCCCCCACCAACCAGAATTCCTTCCGTGTCGACCGTTTCCTCCCTCCGTGACACGGCGATAGCGACGTTCGTAACGGGGGGCAATCGATATACCATCGGGTATGTTTTTTTAGATTAGGCATAATTATCTTATGCAAAAGCAAAAACTAAAATAAAGTAAAAATAACAAAACAAAGTAAAAATAAAAAAATAAAATAAAATACACGTATGCCGACGGCAAGGCGGTCGGCATATCTGTGCACACACGCAGGTTGTCCCACGGATTGATGACGTGGCGAAGGGGCCTATGCCGACGGCTGTGCCGTAGGCATATCTCTGCCAAAGATAAAATAAAAAATTAAGTAAAGTAAATATATGCCGACGGCAAGGCCGTCGGCATATCTGTGCACACACGGATCGATGACGTGGTGTGGAACACGGATCGTTGACGTGGCAGAGGGGCCTATGCCGACGGCTATGCTGTAGCATACCTCTGCCATAGATATGCCGACGGCCACCGTTACCGCCCGTCGGCGTAGGATAAACGCCGTCAAGTGGTCAGCACTGACCGGGGAGGTGGGCGCGGGCTATTCTGACGGCCTGTCCTATGCCGACGGGCCCCGTAGGCGTATCTCGGGCGGTCCCGACGGCCTCGTCTATGCCGACGGCCCCGTCGGCATAGATGGATGTATGCCGACGGCTTTTCTACGCCTACGGCCTATCCTTGGCCGTCGGTATAGGTCCGGCGATGCCGACGGGGGCCGTCGGCATAGATTTGGCCGTCGGCAACCCCAGTTTTTCTCAATAAGCTATCAAAATTAAACCAAATAGTTTGACAAAACCAAATGAATCAAGAACATACCCCGTCGTTTTCGCATTTGAAGAATACCCATTCGAGGTGTTTTAGCGTGCTAGATGTTAGCCGCAGCATTGTCTGCGTGGCGTCGTCGCACTGTATGAGTGGCCTCGGCGAGCCGTTGCATGAGCGCCGAACCCGAGCGATGGCCGACCGAGTCCTTGCAGGAGATCAATCTCTACATCACATCATTTGTGTCACAACTCACAAGTGCAGGTAACCTGTGAAATCCTCCATGTTCGAGTAAAAACAACAAATAATAGGCCTAGCAGATGCCAGATGGGCGAATTAATTAGATCGGCGAGCGTATATACCAGGCCACTGTCGCGGGACTGCATCATGGAGTCAATGACGTCGATGACCTCCCCGTCGTGGATGGTGGCGTTGACAGATTCAGCGTGGGCGCGGAGGGGGGTAGCGTTGGCGCGGTGCACGGTGGCCTCGTCGCGGTAGGAGTCGACCTTGGCGCGGAGGGCACAGACGGAGAAGGAAGAGGAGCTCCGCTTGGTCGAGGAGAAGGTCGCTGCAGCGACCCTAGGGCGGATCACGGCGGAGGCGCGGCGGGCGGCGGCGAGGAGGGCCATGGCGCGAACTTACAGCGGGGACGAAGGGGGTTAGCTGTGGGTTTTGCTAAGCACAAGGTGACTATACCGTGACTTTTATCCCTCAACGTGTTTCTTGAAAAAGAAGAAAGGGACTCCGTTTTCTGCGGGGATGAAAATTTGGAATTTGACGCATTCGTTGGTTCTGTTTAGGCTGCAGGATTTTCTTGCTAGGCTACTCCGTATGGAAATCTCAACAATAATATTTTGTACTCCCTTCGTTTCTAAATATAAGTCTGTTTAGAAATTCCAACATTGACTATATACGGAGCAAAATGAGTGAATCTACACTCTAAACTATATCCATATACATCCGTAAGTAGTTCATGTTGAAATCTCTAAAAAGACTTATATTTAGGAACGGGGGAAGTACATAATAAGCAAATATCCATTTCTGAGCTCAGACTCATCTGCACCTGGTCAAGAAAAAATTCACCTGTCAACATTGACTTTCCTCTGGTAGTGAAACATAGCCGTCACCACCAGGAGAGCCGCTCTTTCCCGCGATGTCTTCCGGCTGCTCTCCTCTGCCGGTGACCTTTTGGTCGTCGATGGTGAGGAGGGTCGTTGGATCCCGCGCGTGTGGATCGTTTTAGCTTTAGGTTTTAGGGCCCAAGAAGCTTAGGGTTTTTGACCGTTCGACGTCTTGCTTCGGCGGCGGCGACGGCGATGCTAAATAAAGAAGCTTCAGATTCTTCTCCTACGAGGCTATCATCTCTATGGTCGGTGAAGGATCTAGGAACCAGTCTGTTCAAATGGGGATGTTGTGGCGACGGCGGCATCCGTGTGGTGGACATGTGTCCTATGGCTCTGCCGTTGCGACGGTGTCTCCTCCAATGTTGGCGCGGAGCTTGGGAGGTAGTCGAGGAGCGAATGCAGATTGTGGTCTGCATCGACGACATCTGGAAGACGGAACGTGTGCTTGGCTCGTGGTTCGTGGATGGCGGGTATGATTTCCTCCTCCGACGTGGCGGCGGCTCCAAATAACATTCGTGAAGCCCTCACAAAAAAAAACTTCCAGGAATCAAAGATGATCAAAGATTTGATGTTCTTGAAATGTTTCAGCAACAAATAACCTTCGTGGAGCACTCACAAAAAACAAAATCATTGCCCAAAAATGCACATAAACTTTGAACAATGATTTTGTTTTTTCAGGTGACAGCTCCTCAAATGTTATTTTTAGCTAAAACTTTGCAGGATCATCAAAAGTTTGATCATGTTTGATGTCCCAAAGTTTCAGATTGTTTAGTTTATTTGATTTTTCGAACTTACTACACACATGACCATCTCAATAAGCTATCGAAATTAAACCAAATAGTTTGACAAAACCAAATGAATCAAGAACATACCCCGTCGTTTTCGCATTTGAAGAATACCCATTCGAGGTGTTTTAGCGTGCTAGATGTTAGCCGCAGCACTGTCTGCGTGGCGTCGTCGCACTGTATGAGTGGCCTCGGCGAGCCGTTGCGTGAGCGACGAACCCGGGCGACGGCCGGCCGAGTCCTTGCTGGCAAACGGACGACGGCGGCTAGAGGTGGAACTAGTACCTGCATGCGGTGCTAGGGCTTTGCCGGGGCTGGTCGGGGTGCTCCCGGACCAATCCATGGCTTGGCGCAGACACTGGTGGCCGGAAACGTGAAATCTGGCCACCGCGACAAACAGCCGCCAATCTGCAACTTTTCGGCCCGCCGACGTAGGAGGAAGTGGCGGAGGACAATCTCGGGCGTGTGGCGGCCCACTGGCGTGATCCCGCCGGCTAGTATATATGGCCGAAATCGTAGGTGGCGGCCCGGCGGCGGGGGGTGGGGAAAAGCGCGGGGCGAGGGGGAGAAAATTTTTATGGGTCCGACGCGTTTGCGGGGTCTGATCGGGCAGCATTTTTCACGCGGATCTGTGTTTTAACGGTTATTTTATGGGTTGGGGCATTATACGGGGTCTGCTAGAGATGCTCTTACACGCTGGAAATGGCCACAACCTAAGATCTTATGTAGCATAAGCAAATCACTTGCCATAGTGAATAAAGCACCCCAAAATGGTTTCAAGTTTAGGTTTTGCAAGTCAGATAAATAGTTGCACAAAAGTATATTAACAGGCACGTACGTACGCAAGTAATACTTGTCTAAGACTCTAGAGGATGAGATCCAGAGCTCTCAAACGAAACAGGATGGTGTGCAAAGAACATTTGTTGTCGCCAGTCTTATGCAGAGAGAGAACGGATTATGGACGGTGTCAATCTTTCTTACGAAATCCCGCAGCTTGGTCCGCCAGGGTAAAGCCAGTTTTTATTGATCAAAAGCCACAACGGGTGGGATACAGACCGGAGGTTGGCCAAATCACACATGATGCCCCCGAGCTAAAGAAAGAGAATACTTAGTTAAACTGTGTGTTTCTACATTAACAGCACGACTCTCAAAGGTAAAAATACAAGTAAAAGGAGTAGCTCGGCTTCGTAGCTACCCTGGTTGCTTTTCGATATGTCACCCACAACCTGTTTGGAATCTGAGGCAATGACAAAGTTGTGTAGCTCAAGACCTTCTGCCAAAGATATAGCCTACCGAATAGCTATCGTCTCCAACGTTGCAGGTCATGGAACCCCCTCCCCCACACCCCAGCATCGGAGTGTTAGATTATCGCAAGTTTGGTAATTCCAGTCCACCGACCCACTGCATAATTCTCTCCTCTCGCATCAGCCTGCCCACAAAACTAGTGTTACATGCTTTAAACGGCCACAACCGAAGATCTTACATAGCAGAAGCAAATCACATGCCATAGTGAATAAAGCACCCCGAAATGGTTTCAACTTTAGGTTTTGCCAGTAGTGCCGTCAGATAAATAGTTGCACAAAAGTATCTTAACAGGCATGTACGCAAGTAGTACTTGTTTAAGACTCTAGAGGATGAGATCCAGAGCTCTCAAACAGAACAGGATGGTGTGCAAAGAAAATTTATTGTCCCTAATCTTATGCAGAGAGAGACTGGATAATGGACGCTGTCAATCTTTCTTGACGAAATCCCGCAGCTTGGTCAGCCAGAGTTGATTGCAGAGTATGTCCTTGCTGATCAAGTACTGGTGCAACAACTTCATGTTCGTGGGAGTGACCCCACGCAGCTCCAGATACTTGCGGAATACCTCCTGTAGGTTGTCATCCAGCTCACCGCGTGCCTCCTGCAGGCTCTCATCCAGCTCACTGCTTGCAGCACATGGACAAAGAGCAATTACACTGCAGTTAATCCAAGCTCTCTGCCAGTAATTAACTTTTGAAAGGATTAAAGTGGACAAATAGATAGTTATCTAGGTTTAATCTGCTGCCTCCTCATATGCATTCTTACCTGAAATCAGGATCATCTTCCTCATGTTCTTTGGCCCGTGATGGTGGGTGTCTCACGGACAAGGTATCGATGAAGATGTTGTCATTGTCAGGATAGGCAGTGCAGGTGAATTTAAGGTTTGATCCATCGGCCTTGGAAACCGTGACCCTGAGAGGTATGCTATTGTCCCCTTCGTCTTCATCCGACGTATACCTAGAATCCGAGGATTCCTCCTCGTCCCCGTCTGGTTTGAGCATGGAAACCATGACCTCAATCTGCTCCCCATTCAAACTTCTTGTAAGAGTGATGTCTTTAAGCCCCTCCTCTTTGAGGATCTGGAATGGGAAGTCACTCGGAATCCCATCAACCTGTTTTAAGATGGAAGGAAAAATCCAGGTTAGCAACAATAAGAATTGCTCCGAGAATTCACATGAAACCTTGTTCACTACAGATTTAGAAGGAAGAGGAAAAAGGCCGGGAAGTTGATTATTTTCAGTCCTCGAAAAAAAGGCAGTACCATGCAAAAAAAATTTTAGGAACCAATTAAGATTTTTTTTTTGAGGAATCAGCACCATGCATATTCACAATTAATCATGTAAAGATTGCAGATCTGACGCGAAATAAGAATAAAATGATCGCGCAAAACCTTACAGTTCTAAACTTGTGATAGGCAAGCCAGTATCCTTAATTAGAAAATTAAGATTAATTCTTTCAAGAGGGCGTCATGGATGAATGCATCAGGAATTCAGGATCATACAAAATCGATAAACCGTTAAGCAATAAGCACGGACAGTAAGGAGATCAATCTCTACATCACATCATTTGTGTCACAACTCACAAGTGCAGGTAACCTGTGAAATCCTCCATGTTCGAGTAAAAACAACAAATAATAGGCCTAGCAGATGCCAGATGGGCGAATTAATTAGATCGGCGAGCGTATATACCAGGCCACTGTCGCGGGACTGCATCATGGAGTCAATGACGTCGATGACCTCCCCGTCGTGGATGGTGGCGTTGACAGATTCAGCGTGGGCGCGGAGGGGGGTAGCGTTGGCGCGGTGCACGGTGGCCTCGTCGCGGTAGGAGTCGACCTTGGCGCGGAGGGCACAGACGGAGAAGGAAGAGGAGCTCCGCTTGGTCGAGGAGAAGGTCGCTGCAGCGACCCTAGGGCGGATCACGGCGGAGGCGCGGCGGGCGGCGGCGAGGAGGGCCATGGCGCGAACTTACAGCGGGGACGAAGGGGGTTAGCTGTGGGTTTTGCTAAGCACAAGGTGACTATACCGTGACTTTTATCCCTCAACGTGTTTCTTGAAAAAGAAGAAAGGGACTCCGTTTTCTGCGGGGATGAAAATTTGGAATTTGACGCATTCGTTGGTTCTGTTTAGGCTGCAGGATTTTCTTGCTAGGCTACTCCGTATGGAAATCTCAACAATAATATTTTGTACTCCCTTCGTTTCTAAATATAAGTCTGTTTAGAAATTCCAACATTGACTATATACGGAGCAAAATGAGTGAATCTACACTCTAAACTATGTCCATATACATCCGTAAGTAGTTCATGTTGAAATCTCTAAAAAGACTTATATTTAGGAACGGGGGAAGTACATAATAAGCAAATATCCATTTCTGAGCTCAGACTCATCTGCACCTGGTCAAGAAAAAATTCACCTGTCAACATTGACTTTCCTCTGGTAGTGAAACATAGCCGTCACCACCAGGAGAGCCGCTCTTTCCCGCGATGTCTTCCGGCTGCTCTCCTCTGCCGGTGACCTTTTGGTCGTCGATGGTGAGGAGGGTCGTTGGATCCCGCGCGTGTGGATCGTTTTAGCTTTAGGTTTTAGGGCCCAAGAAGCTTAGGGTTTTTGATCGTTCGACGTCTTGCTTCGGCGGCGGCGACGGCGATGCTAAATAAAGAAGCTTCAGATTCTTCTCCTACGAGGCTATCATCTCTATGGTCGGTGAAGGATCTAGGAACCAGTCTGTTCAAATGGGGATGTTGTGGCGACGGCGGCATCCGTGTGGTGGACATGTGTCCTATGGCTCTGCCGTTGCGACGGTGTCTCCTCTAATGTTGGCGCGGAGCTTGGGAGGTAGTCGAGGAGCGAATGCAGATTGTGGTCTGCATCGACGACATCTGGAAGACGGAACGTGTGCTTGGCTCGTGGTTCGTGGATGGCGGGTATGATTTCCTCCTCCGACGTGGCGGCGGCTCCAAATAACATTCGTGAAGCCCTCACAAAAAAAAAACTTCCAGGAATCAAAGATGATCAAAGATTTGATGTTCTTGAAATGTTTCAGCAACAAATAACCTTCGTGGAGCACTCACAAAAAACAAAATCATTGCCCAAAAATGCACATAAACTTTGAACAATGATTTTGTTTTTTCAGGTGACAGCTCCTCAAATGTTATTTTTAGCTAAAACTTTGCAGGATCATCAAAAGTTTGATCATGTTTGATGTCCCAAAGTTTCAGATTGTTTAGTTTATTTGATTTTTCGAACTTACTATTCATAGACGGTGTAGGGGCACCCGGGTGCCGAAAATCCTGTCTCAGGATTAAACTGCAAACTTGCAAAGTTATAAAAAAACATATAAACTTGCAATGTGACAAAATCCTGTCGAAACAATATAATTTTTACAAAATAACACTGAAACAATGTGATACAAAATCCCGCCGAAACAAGTTTATGAGACCATTTTATCCTACTTAACGCCCACTTAAACAATGTATCGTTACAAAGTCGATGTATATGAAGCTGAACTTCCGCGACAAGTTTTACTCTACAAAATAAGGCATTCTATTTTTTTTCCTCAACCTACACAGTTACAAAAAAGGATCCTAGCTAGTCTAGAGGATGAGTGTCAAAGCTCCGAGAAAACAGAACGGGCCGTTAAAACAATGCGTCTGATCCAATGCACAGGATGGATCAAGACATACATAGTGTTAATCTTCCTTGACGAAATCCCACAGCTTCAACAGCCAGACGAGATGCCTGCGCCTGTCGTCACTCTTCTCTTTTGGCGAAAGGTGGCTGTCCTCGCTCATCATGTGCTCGCGCAACAACTTTGCCGTCATGGGTGTGATCCCACGCACCTCCAGGTACTTATGGAATGCCTCCTGCAGGCTCTTGTCCAGCTCACTGCACACACCAGATCAACAAAGAGAAATAAGCAAGCGGTTAATTCAAGGTAGCTAGTTTTAATCGGTCTACTTACTGGAAATGAGGACCCTCATTGTATACGGCCAGATCATGTTCCCTGCCCTCAGAGGCAACCACATCGTCCGCTTCCTCTGCCCCTGTTGACTTCTTCTGCCTTATGGACAAGGTCTCGATGACGATATTATCAGGATTAGCAGTGCAGGTGAATTCTAGGCTTGAGCCGTTGGCCTTGGATACAGTGACCCTGACAGGAATGCTGTATTCTTCTGGGGAGGTCTCGGCTTCGTCTTCTTGATTTGAGTCTTCCTGCAGACCAATGTCGTCGCGTTTGGGCATGGAAACCAAGACCTCAATCTGCTCGCCCCTTAAACTTCTTGTAAGAGTAATGTCAGGAATCCCCTCCGTTTTGCTGATTTCGAAAGGGAAGTCCTTTGGAATCCCCCTAAGCTGTTTCAAGATGAACAAAAGTATGAGACACGGAGTGTGGCAACAAAATTACAAAGAGGTCAGAGGCATGGTGGGAACTCTCCAGCCAGAGGTGCTACGTCGATGGGCTGACATGCACCTTTACATCAATTTGGTGAAAAAAATGGGCGGTCTAGATGTGTGCAGAAGACAGTTAAAAACAAAGGCCAAAACTTGCAAAACCCTAGCATCGTGCCTTCCTCTCCCCCTCCTGCCATCGTCACTCTTCTCCCCCGTCCTTCTTCCCTCTCCTGCTCTCGCCTCCCCTAAAGCTACCACACCCCTCATCCTTTATCCGCATCGACAACACTTCTGCTGCCTCACGTCCCACAGCACCGGCACTGCAAGGGTGAAGGGAAGAGTTGCCACGTAAGAGCCTCCAAGCCACTATGGCTGCTTTGGTATTGTGAAGCATGCAAATGTGCTCTCTAGCTATTTTTTGATGACGCTTCTCATGTGTAGTCCCCTTTATCATGCTTTTTACAGGCACATAAACTGCAGAAAAATGTGGACAGAGAAGTTCACCTTTTTTTATGAACTGCGCGGGTCAATAGCTTCTGTGCGACGTTTTTCATGCGAATTGGAAGGAGTGCGATGTTGTTGGAATGAATGGCTGTGATGCGACGTTTTAGAAGCAAACAATAGCTCCAATGCGACATGGCTCTGTTTAACCATGAAATGAAAAACACGAGGGGTTAGCGATTAGAGATATGACACGCGGGAGCTGACGAAGCTATGTACCTAGGGTAGGGTCATGGACCTGTCCAAACTGCCCTACCCAAGGACATCTCTAGATGAAATCACCTTTCAATCGACTTGGAGGTGTTCCACTCGACAGACTCGAAGACACTCGACCAAGAAGCAATCACTCGACCAAGATCCAACCACTCGACGGCCAGGAGACCTAAAGGCACTCCGCATGCTAACGGTCGGTTACTAAGTAGCCTTTATGGTCATCATAGCACTTTATTAGGGGCGTTATCAGTAACGCCCGACCTTAATGTATTTAAAACCCTGCATAACTGAGGGCTGGAGGGGTCCGGCGAACTCTATATAAGCCACCCCCATCCTCAGTGTAAAGGGTTCGCACCCCTGTAAACCATACACGCATAATCCAGTCGACCGCCTCCGGGCTCCAAGACGTAGGGCTATTACTTCCTCCGAGAAGGGCCTGAACTCGTCAACCTCGTGTGCTTACAACTTCTCCATAGCTAAGATCTTGCCTCTCCATACTTACCCCCCTACATTACTGTCAGACTTAGAACCACGACAGTTGGCGCCCACCGTGGGGCAGGTGTTTTAGCGATTTGTTGGAGGAGTTGCGATCTTTTCCGATCCGAATCATCATGGTTTCCGGTGGAGTTTTGGTGGAGGGCCGCGAGATCCGTCTCGGCGCGCTCACGTTCATCGCCGACGACTCCGCTTGGCTTCAGGAGGCTCCGCTCGACGTGGACGCGCTCCCTGTCCGCGGGGCGACGCACTTTCGCGCGTGCGTCCACGTCATCCTTTTGCGGCAACCGTCGACCCACTATCGGTCACCTCCTGTGCTGTCCTCCCTCCCTGTTTCCCGCCGGCACAAGCGCTCCAGTCGGTCGAGACTTCAGCGGTGGGTGAGACACGCGGTGGCACGCCAGTCGGCCACCCCTCAAGTCGCGGCGATCGAGCCCGACGAATCCCTCTACGGCCTGTTTGATCTGTCGACTAGCTCTACAGAGATCGCATCCGAGTGCGACAGCAGTGATCCGGCGGCGGAGGTTCTGATGGTCGATGGACCGCCCAGTCCTCCCGGTTTTCCCCGCACCGACGGTGGCGCGGGTGGAGGCGACCCATCGCGTCCCCATGAGGAATATCTCCCCGAGCCTCTCACGTCGTTGCAGAGAGAAGAACTTCGTCGCCGGAACATGGATGCGCTGCACACTCCTATCGTCGGAGAAACCCCCGAGGCTCGTGCCTTGGAGGATGCGCGCCTGGCAAACTTGGCCGAGCGCACTCGACTGGAGAACCTCCAGCGAGCACTCGACGAGCGTGCGCGACAACGGATTCCCGAATCCAGTCGACGTCAGCTCTTCCCGCCCCCGCAGGTATATCGAACTCCGATTCAGAATTTAGTAGCTGCAGCCCGTATAGCAGAGTCGATTCAGCCGTCCCAGCCGGAGGCTGGCAGAGGCTTGCTGCAGATCAGAGCGTTACTCCGGGCAGCAAGAGACCAGAATTCCGCTGTTTCTCAGTCGCGGAACAGGATCCACAGCAGATCCGTTGCTGCAGACACAGTCCAGTCGGCTCATAGCCCAAGATCGCCCCCGAGGCGTGAGGGACGTGGGGACCGGCGTAATCAGTACGGGAACCGTGAGCAATATGATCACCGATTCGATCGTGATGATCGACGTCGAGTGCCCACCCCTCCCCCGAGGAGCGGGTCGTATGCGCCTCGACAGCAGGATGACAGGCGTCCTCGTAGTGTTGGGCGAAGGATTCCAGTCGACTCCAGGGAGCCAGGCTTTGATGCGAGATCCATTCTCATTCAAGGTTTGGTCGACAGGAACAGAGCTCACCGAGAAGGTCACGACAGAGATGCACCTACCAGCAGCAGAGCACATGTTTCGGGGCCAGAGTGCTTTACTAGAGCCATCAGGGCCGCTGTGATTCCTCCCAACATCAGGTTGGCGACTGGAGTCAGCAAGTTCACTGGTGAGTCCAAGCCCGATACTTGGCTTGAAGACTACCGAGTGGCCGTCCAGATTGGCGGCGGCAATGATGAAGTGGCCATGAAGCACCTGCCTCTCATGTTGGAGGGCTCGGCCAGAGCATGGCTGAACCAGTTAGCACCCAGCAGCATTTACACTTGGGAAGATCTCGCCCGAGTGTTTGTCACCACATTTGAAGGAACATGCAAGCGACCGGCAGGGCTGACTGAACTGCGGTCTTGCGTGCAGAAGCCGAATGAAACTTTGAGGGATTACATCCAGAGATGGATCACGTTACATCACACGGTAGAGAATGTGCCTGACCACCAAGCAGTCTGTGCCTTCAAAGAAGGCGTCAAGTACAGAGAACTGAATCTGAAATTCGGTCGGACCGGAGATATGTCTCTGAATCGGATGATGGAGATTGCCACCAAGTACGCTAATGGTAAAGATGAGGATCGACTCAGGAGTGGCAAGCTCAAGTTAGTCGCTCAAGAAACCGGAGAAAATTCCAATCGGAAACAGAAGCGGAAAGCCGAGCCAGCTGCTCCTGGGGAAGCCTTGGCTGTAACCTAAGGAATGTTTAAAGGGAAACCCAAAGGACCTTGGAACCCCAAGAAAGTTAAAGACCAGGACGGAAATGATGTGTTGGATTTGTCATGTCTCTTCCACACCAAGAAAGATGAAGAGGGTAATTTCATTTACCCAAAACATACCACTCGACAGTGCTGACTCTTGATCCAGCAGTTCCAGGGCAAGCAGCCCAAAGATAAGGAAAATGAGTCGGACAAAGTTGAGGACAAGGAAGATAGTGACGATGGATACCCTCAGGTCAATTCCACCCTGATGATTTTTGCTGATGTTGAAAGCAAAAGCCGACTGAAAGTTATCAACCGAGAGGTGAATATGGTTTGCTCCGGCGACACCCAGTTATCTGAAGTGGTCTCAGACTGCCATAACATTCGACCGGTCCGATCACCCAGCGCACGTCGCCACCCCTGGGAGGCAAGCTTTGGTGGTCGACCCAGTTGTTGAAGGCACTCGACTGATGTAACACCCCGAGACCGATGTGCCAGGTGTCCACCAGTTATTCGCTGTTGTTGCCTTGTCATTTGCTTGCGTGTTGCATCTTGTCATGTCATCATGTGCATTGCATCATCATGTTTTCGAAACTTGCATCCGTCCCGGTCTCCTCGTTCCGTCTGTTGTCCGTTCTGAGCCCAGACACACTTGCACGCACCCGCAGCACGTCCGAAATATTATTTTAGAAGTGGCTAGAAAATGTTCTCAGAATGGGATGAGAGTTGACGTGTGGTCTTATTATAGTGTAGATAGACCGCCTGTCAAGTTTCATCGCATTCGGAGTTCGTTTGATAGCCCAACCGTTAAACTATAGCGGCAGTCTAGCCGGTCTAACGTCGGACGTTTTCGGTCTCCGGAAACAGTCGCCGGGCCTCTCCTCTTCTCTCTTCTCAGCCCTCTGCCTTCTGCACTACCTCTCATCCACCAGACCCAACCTAACCTCTCTCATCAGCCCGCGGCCCTCCTCGCGCGCGCGCCCGAAAGCTGTCCCGACGCGACCCGGACAGTCGTCGCCGTTGGATTCGGATCATCCCCGAACATCTACAAAACGTCTCCGTTTTTCTCTTTGGGCTACCTAACCTATTTTTCTCGACCGTCCATTTTCAATCGGAGGGACGAGATACCCCCTAACCTAATCCCCTACCTATATAAACAGTCAAACCCTAGCCTAGTCAGTCCCATCCATCCAATCCCTCCTCCGCCGCCAGTCTCTCGCATCTTCATCCGGATCCTCCCAGATCCATCTCCCTCCAACCAGCGCCCGAGCCTCCACCTCTCGATCTCCTACCCAATTCGAATTCTCTCCGACCACCTCCCTTGATTTTCGCCACTGCCCAATCCACAGCCTCCTCTGCCCATCGCCCGAGCCTCCTCTCGTCCAGGAGCATGAGCTCCTCCCGTGCGCGCCTTCACCTGACCCCGTCGCCTCCATCTTCATCGGGGCACCACCGGACCAGCAGGTAGCCGCCGTGCCCAGCCTCGCCCCTTCCCTTCTCTCGATCCCTCTCATCTTCTCTCACCCGACTCCGTCCCTCTCTGTTTGCCTACAGGAGGAGCCCCTCCGCCATGGATGGCCGCCGCCACGAGCGACGCCAGGGACCTCCTCGTCTCGTGCTCCCGCGCAGTCTCCGTCGTCACTCGAACGCCATGGATGCCTCCCCGAGCTCCAGTTCGCCTCGTGGTCGCCGGGAACCGGTGTCCCGCAGCCGAAGCCGGCCGTCCCCGCCTTGCTGAACCACGCCAAGCTGCCGGAGCCCCGCTTCAAGTCCCCGCCGGTCTTCCTCCACGACGCTACCGCGTTGAACCTCTCCCGCCGGCCTCTGTTTTCCCCGCAACGCGTCGGCCACATCTAGCAGCGCCTCGAGGCCGAGCAGCTCCACCGCGCTAGTCCGCCAGGCCAGCCGCCGTCTTCGTTCAAATCCGGCGATCTCCGCCACCAGTCCGTCAAGACCGTTCCTCCTCGACGCCTGCTGCCTCCTCTGCATCGTGCTGGCGGCTGGCGCGCCGTTCCCCTGCTTCTGTGTGCAAGCACGCGAGGACAACAACCAGCGCCAAGTTCCACTTCCCCGCGTTGACCTCGTGCGCTCGTCCACATCCAGCATGGACCCGCTCCAAGACAACCGCGCGAGCCTCCTATGCTCGCCCGCGTGGGCTGCCGCGGCTGCAAGGCCCAGCCGAAGCCTGCCAGCCTTGCCTCCCACCGACCGGGCCTTGGCCCATGGGTGAGCTTCCCGCAGCCCCTCCTCTCTGTTGGCCCAGTTCAGCAGATTCGGCCCTATAGTGTTTTTTTCTCTGGACGGATTTAATCAATTATCCCAGGATTTACTGTTTTGCAGAAAAACCCTCTTTGTCATGCATATAATAACTTATTAATCATGCATCACATGTAAATAATTTATATATGAAAAGTGCTTAGAAATTCATCTAGTTTCATAATATCCAACTTTCATCCATGTTATAAATGTTTAACTTGCTGTTTGCTTTTATCTTGCATAAATAGCATGTTAAAATAATTTATTTCATAACTAGTTAACCGTAGCTCCGAATTAAATAAATTATATATGTAAATGGGGTAGAAAAATGCCTAGTTTAACATGGTGGCTTTACTTTGCATGTTTAACAACTCTAAAATATGCTTTAGGACAGAACAGTACCAAATCTAAAATATGGACATGATGATTTTCCGGAATTGTTGTTTGTTGTTCCGGCCTCATTTAAACTTGCCTAGATGTGTAGTTTTATTATGCTTCACCTCTTGCCATGCTAACAACATTTAATCTTGTTGGGTACATAAACGAGAGCGAACTAAATAACTTGAATGTGGTGTTTCGTCAATATGCAACGGAGTTGCATATTGAGCTCCACTTAATTTGTAGGGTTGTTTGTGCACTTTGCCATGCCATGCCTCACTAAACCGGACATGCATCATACTTGATTGTGCATCATGCCATGATTATGTGGTGGTTGTTTACCATGATTGTTTGCTTCTTTGCGGTGTTGCTTCTTCGGGTTGGTTCCGATAACGTTGCGTTTGTGAGGATCCGTTCGACTACGTCCGTTTGACTTCTTCATGGACTCGTTCTTCTTCCTTGTGGGATTTCAGGCAAGATGACCATACCCTCGAAATCACTTCTATCTTTGCTTGCTTAGTTGCTCGCTCTTTTGCTATGCCTATGCTGTGATACCTACCATTTGCTTATCATGCCTCCCATGTTGTTAAACCAAGCCTCTAACCCACCTAGTCCTAGCAAACCGTTGTTTGGCTATGTTACCGCTTTGCTTAGCCCCTCTTATAGCGTTGTTAGTTGCAGGTGAAGATTGAAGTTTGTTCCTTGTTGGAACATGGAGATGTTGTTCCTTGTTTGGAACATGTTTACTTGTTGGGATATCACAATATATCTTATTTAATTAATGCATCTATATACTTGGTAAAGGGTGGAAGGCTCGGCCTTATGCCTGGTGTTTTGTTCCACTCTTGCCGCCCTAGTTCCCGTCATATCGGTGTTATGTTCCCGAATTTTGCGTTCCTTACGCGGTTGGGCTATAATGGGAACCCCTTGACAGTTCGCCTTGAATAAAACTCCTCTAGCAATGCCCAACATTGGTTTTAACATTTGCCACCTAGCCTTTTCTTTTCCCTTGGTAGTCGCGCTCCTGAGGGTCATCATTATTTTACCCCCCCCCCCGGGCCAGTACTCCTCTGAGTGTTGGTCCAAACTAGAGTCCTGTGCAGCGCCCCCTCGGGGAAACTCAAGGTTTGGTTTTAGTTGTATGGAGAGCTCATCTGAGTGTGCCCTGAGAACGAGATATGTGCAGCCCCTATCGGGATTTGTCGGCACATTCGGGCGGTGTTGCTGGATTTGTTTTAACTTGTCGAAGTGTCTTGAAGAACCGAGATACCGAGTCTGATCAGAACGTCTCGGGAGGAGGTCTATTCCTTCGTTGACCGTGAGGGCTAAGTTGGGACTCCCCTGCAGGGATTTGAACTTTCGAAAGCCGTGCCCGCGGTTATGGGCAGATGGGAATTTGTTAATGTCCGGTTGTAGAAAACCTGAAGTTGACCTTAATTAAAATACATCAACCGCGTGTGTAACCGTGATGGTCTCTTTCCGGCGGAGTCCGGGAAGTGAACACGGTGTTGGAGTTATGCTTGACGTAGGTTGTTCTAGGATCACTTCTTGATCATAGTTTCTCGATCGTGCTTTGCCTTCTCTTCTCGCTCTCATTTGCGTATGTTAGCCACCATATATGCTAGTCGCTTGCTGCAGCTCCACTTCATACCTTTTACCTTACCTACAAGCTTAAATAGTCTTGATCGCGAGGGTGTGAGATTGCTGAGTCCCCGTGACTCACAGATACTTCCAAAACCAGCTTGCAGGTGCCGTTGAACCGTGCGGATGACGCAACCAAGCTCAAGGAGGAGCTCGATGAAGATCTTGTCCTTTGTGTTGTTTCGTTCTAGTTGATCAGTAGTGGAGCCCAGTTGGGGTCGATCGGGGACCTTGTCGCATTTGGGGTTCTTCTTTTATTTTGGTTCCGTAGTCGGACCTTGATTGTATTTGGATGATGTAATGCTTTATTCATGTATTGTGTGAAGTGGCGATTGTAAGCCAACTATGTATCTTTTTCCCTTATGTATTACATGGGTTGTGTGAAGATTACCTCACTTGCGACATTACTTTCAATGCGGTTATGTCTCTAAGTCGTGCTTCGACACGTGGGAGATATAGCCGCATCGAGGGCGTTACAAGTTGGTAATCAGAGCCTTCCCCGACCTTAGGAGCCCCCATTGCTTGATCGTTTTTAGCAGCCGAGTTGTGTCTAGAAAAATTGTTTTGAGTCATTTAGGAATTATATATTGGAGAGTTTAGGAATTCTTTTTACTCCCCAGTCTCCTCATCGCTCTGGTAAGGCATCCTGACGTAGAGTTTTGGCTCTTCTCTTCTCAAATTTCACTAAAAAAAAATTTGGATCACGCGGGTATCTTGGAATCATTCCGATGGCTTTGTGACGAGAACATTGTTCTTGGTGCCTCCTGTCTTTAGGGGTTGTGGCAGTGTCCCGGAGACTTGAGCTCCGAGGTGTCGTCGTCACAATTTTATCGTTGCAGTTCTGGAATACCTGAGTTTAGTTTCGCCGACATTGAAAATCTCTTTTATGCAGTTGTTGGTGAGATAACCTCGACGCCACCCAGTACTGGGGCGGGAGTTCGGGAGTATTGCCATAACTTGTATAACGGATGCTTTTCGAAGGTTGAGGTAGACGATTTCCGAAGGTTTCTTGGTTATGTGTTGAAGGATGGATACAGCTGGATGTAGGATTTGCTAGTTTTGGGTGAGATATTATGCTTCCCCTGTATCCCCAACACCTGATTGCATAACTGGGAAAATTTCGGGAGTTTATAAGTGGGAATTCAAGTAGCTCTTAGGATATCTTTCCGACAGGTGTATGATATGAAATTGGGGTTCGACGTCTAGTGGTCCGCCTATTCACGGTCGGTTTTACAGTGGTCTCGTTCTGTCTTAAAGAGTCCTTGGCTATGCCGACTCGGGGACGCTTCGTATGTCATGTGCACTGCCTTGTACATGTTGGTGCTGTATGATCGAGCCCGTGTAGGCCCCACCACGAAAACTTCGGACGAAATCTCTATCATATGTTTGTCTCGGCTTATTCTACAAGCCAATCCTTTGTTTTGTTTTGAGTTGTGGTATTCGAGTTGCTTCAATGTCAAATGTTGATTCCATACCTTCTCTAAACAGTGTTCCCATATTCCTATGTGGATACTAATACTTCATGATAATCAATATTGTCATGTTAATTCTTTTCAACCGGCGTGTTTTCTCTTCAAGCGGATCTGAATATTTCAACATCCGAAAGATAAAGTATCAGTTCTTCTCAACGGTGTTTTTTCATCCGTTCCAAGTTGTCTTTGTTTTCCCGCCCACCCACACTTTTTCTTCGAGGACTCGAATTTCTTAATCAAGTATCCTTTTATTATTGTGAAGTCTCTCCATTCCTTTTTCCATCAATGTTCTTACCCGGTGGTTTCCATGAAGATGTTCTACTAGTTCATCACTTTTCATTCTTTTTCTTTCTCCGGGGGATTTTATTCAAGCTTTGTTCATCATATCTTGTTCCTCGTTTCAATACCTTCTCTTGCCCGTGCACCTCATAATCATTCCCCGCTTGCTATTCAATTGTTCCGGAGTGCTGAAGAAATCTCAGAAGGCTTGTTTTGCCATTCAAGATCCGTTCAACTATTTCGAGGTCGTTATCTCATTCAAGCTGTTAAATTCAACCGGTGCATTCTCTCTTTTAAATCGTTCTACAGTGTTTCTTTTGAGTGGGCCCTAACCCACATGTCTTTTTCCATGATCTTACCTGACTCGTCTAATTCTTTTCCGGAGTTACTCCCAAATTTCTTTTCGAAGTTTGACGTAAGAATGATTTATCATCAGTCAAATGTATTTCCCCAAGATCTTCCAAATTCTTTTCATCATTGGTTCAACTTTTCTATTCTTCTCATCCCGGAGTATCTCAACTATTTGGTGGTGTTCCTCGTCGTCATTCTCTACATTTGAAGACCGAAGAAGAGTTTTCCTCCATACCTTGCTCCATTCTCTTCAAGATTCATGGTGCTAGCTTGTTGCCATCCTCTCATAATTATTTTTGGTTGTGAGAATCTTTTTCACCCATCAGGAGATATTCAAGGGTATTTTCAGTTCGATTATTCGGAGCCCATCATTTCAGAAGACTTGTTCATTCTCAGCTTTCAGCTCTCGTTCCCCAAATCTCACCGGTGCATCATTCAATATTCTTTAATTAGCGCGTGATCTCCTTGTTTCATTTGTATCTAAATTCTCTCAAGTATCTTCGTTCATTTCATAATTCTTCCCGGTGTTCCTTTATCTTTTCTTCGTTCATTTTCATTTCTTACGGTGGTTCTTCCAGATTTCTCTTCCTTATCAATTTATTCGTTGTCAATCCTACCGGTGGTTCATAGAAGACCTTCCCAAGTTGGCGCTATATCTCTCTTAATCCTTGCTACGAGAATAAGTAGTTTGCCAAATCCGTTGATTGTCATCAATTTAATTGGTGAAGGATAAGCATAATGTAATTCCTATTCTTGTTTCATCCAAATGATTCAATTCCTTATTCTGGAGTGGTTCATCATACATATTCTTGGTTTCAAGTGCTCATCTTTCTTTCCCGGAGTTCCAAGCTCTCGCAATTATGTAATCACGGAGATCTATCTAAATCTTTACAAGGTTCCACCTTGTGTTTTCAACTACCCTTTCTTTCCATTTGATCATTCTTTTGTTTAACGGAGTTCTTCATGGAGGTTCTGCATGATAGTTCATCAAGGCACTACTAGGAAAAGGCCTACTAATGGTGCACCGGTTTTGCCTACTAATGGCGCATCACCGGTGCGCCATTAGTAGCACGCCACTAGTAATTTTTACTAATGGCGCACCACTGGTGCGCCATTAGTATTTGGTATACTAATGGCGCACCATCCATTGCGCCATTAGTGTGCCTCCCAGGGGCCATATTTAACCATGTGCTTTGGCACACTAATGGCGCACTGCGGATGGATGCGCCATTAGTATACTTGGCATACTAATGGTGCACTCTGTAGTGATGCGCCATTAGTATGAATATTAGGTTTTATTTTTTTTACTTTTCTGATTTTTGCACATGTTACAAAATATATTATTTGACAGAATATAGACAGTAGCACACAGCAACAGCAGATTCATCGAATACAATAGAAGATTAGTCTCCAAATACAATTCATCATATTAGTCTCCGAATTCAAAAGACCGAACAAAGATAAAACATTACAAGTCTCGAGACCGCGAGTATCGAGTTTGTCGGAAGTAATAGTAATCCTAACAAGTCCTACTAATCATCATCATACAACTTCTACTCGTTATTCATAACAAGTCATACGATCATCATCTTGATAGTCATCGAACCAACCCTACTTCATTGTTCTTAGCACATGATCATCAGTATTAGGCAGGACCTAAATACCCTATTTAAGCTAAAATAGCATAAAACAATATAGACCCTGACTCTCCATTATGGAGAATGCAGAACATTCTGTCTCCAATTCTTGCGCTTCGCTTCCTTTTGCTTCCAAGAAGCTCCTTACGACTGTCCATACATTTTTTCCATCCTTTGATTTTCATGTCTCCACTTCTTTTAGAAATCTCGTATGGACAGTTGAGATTCGTAGAACGACCTGGCTGTATGTTCAAAATATTAACACTACCTTTCAGATACATCATATGAGGCACACAATTCTCTGGGATTATCTGTTGAAAAACATAGTAATAACTTCATAGTTAGCAATGATGTACTAGTTTTAGAAGTATGCAAAAGATGCACGGATGTCGTAATAGTAAAAATCTCACCAGGGTATCTCCATGGTAGTTACCGTAGTTGAACACATGCACTAGTGGCACGTATTTACCATAATGTTGAGGAGTTTGATTGTAGATATTGTAATTTTCAATGTCAGTACAAAATCCGACCAAATGATTTTTCTCCTTGTAAGTTGTTAATTCGGAGCCATCGGTGTAGTGGGTTTTGTCTACCATCTCCGGCACATTCTTTGAACAATAAAAATAAGCTGTCAATGGAAATAAGCTGTCAACTATTTTGAAATAAACAATATAAATTAGATAATAACTATGTTTGAGAAACTCAAATAGCGGTAGAACTGGAGGCGTATCAACAAGGACTCAAATGTCCATATTGTCTTGGTTGATGTCAGGATTACCAAGATCCATGGTGATAAGCATACCCTCATCAAAACCATACATCTTGCAAAATGCTTCCCAATTTTTGCAACCAAAATGGGTTACGCTCTCAGAATTATATAGATTTACTTCAAAGTCCACATCGTGATGAGTCCTTAGGTGAATTTTCTTTGTTTCAGAAATTTCATGGTCTTCAAAATCCATCCTCTCCAAGACATAGCGTCTTGCATGGCATGGGATAAGCTATACTCGAATTGTAAAAGATGAAAATTACATGTTGAAATAGTTGAAGTCATGCTTAATTATGAAAATAACACTTGTCATCGTTGTGTACCGTTTCAACTTCGAAGGTCTCCTCGAGCTTAATGCTGAAGCGCCGATCATCGTCCAGGTGAGGCATGTCACACAAACCTCGATCGTCGTGGCACCAGTCGCACTCCGCCGGGAGACTTTCGTCGTCCGATGATGATGACGACATATCCTACGTTCATAATTCAAAACTACATCATTTAGGGTTTGTCAACACCGAGGCACCCTAAAAGCCTAAGCTTTCATGATTTAGGTTTTGTCGATGCCGAGGCACCCTAAAAGCCTAAGCGTACATCATTTAGGTTCTCATCGACACCGAGGCACCCTAGGTTGGGCCTAATCACTTGGCACTAATCACTTGGCTCTATTGCCACCTATGTTGGGTTTATCATCTAGGGTTTATCGATGCTAACAAGAATTCTAAGTTGGGCCTAATCACTTGGCTCTATTGCCACCTATGGTTTAATGCAGCAAGAATGGCGGGGCAGTTGATCCTACTTAATTAAGTACTAAGATACCCCGGCCCATGCATTAGTAGCAAGTACCCCATATGTCCGATTTTTAGCAAAGTCATGCTAAAATTCACGGAAAATTTCAGCATGACCTTTGCTGAAAATAGGACATATGGAGTACCCGAATTTGCCGGAACGGAAGTTAATCGACATTCCGGCAAACTCAAGGGCCTCTCGGGGTACCTGCAAAATCATCACGACATGAAGGGCCTCTCAAGGGCCTCAAGCAGCAGCGGCCCTTCACGAGCGAACTCAATGAGTGTGAACCAACAGAGTGTGGGTCACCACAGATTCTGTAGTCAAAAACCTTCAGGACGGAGTGAAAATAGTTACAATATGCTTGCAAGTAATTTTTCTGTAACTAAGGCACAATATGCTTGCAAGTAAATCACAATATGCTTGCAAGTAATTTTTCTGTAACAGTCTTGCCCCTATTTGAAGGACAAGCAAATAGATCCAATGGGTAGCTTTGGCACAATCCTAAGGCACAATCGTCTGACTAATTCATCACTGTAGGCCGGCATGAAACACACTCCTCCAAAAAAGCCTAAAATTCCACTATTATTGCATGTAAAAAAGCCTAAAATCCACTAGTATTGCCTCTAAGAAAGCCTTAAAAGTCCACTATTATTGACAATCAAAATATGATCTGAACTGTAAGGAGTTAACTGAAAAATGAGTGTTAACTGAAGTTTTCTAGTACAGATCATAACTGAAGTTATTCATAGAATATAGTGACATCAAATGCAGTTAATTATTCTTAATTGAATCTTAGTAAGGTTCATTCTGAAGTCAAAAGTCCCCAAACAGTGAAAGGGAACAAACAAAAAAATGTTCGGGAAATTCCAAAAGAGTCTAAAGGTATGGGTTGGTTTTTGGTTCCAATTTGAAAACCCAAAATTTCATCAACACATTAATTATAATTCGTTTGTGCAAATACTTCTCTCAGGCAGCCACACACATCTTTCTTCATCCAATTTTTTCCTACAACATCATTGAACATCTGAAACTTACCAGCTCAACTTGAGAAAAAAATGGATAGGCAGGGACATTTGTGCTTTTTGCCATCTAATCTAATCTACCTCTGCTTGATTAACTATTGTTTTGGTTTTCACTTTGTGCCAGCCCATTAGATTAGTTGGTAAAGTACATGCTTCATCTTACATTCCCTACCTATGTGTACATGCATTTGCAGGCTTTCAGGCCCTGACTAATTAACTACATTGCTGATCAGAGACCCTGCTGTTTACTGGGAGGTGGCAGTACTACTGTGCTAGTGTGCTAGTACTGGTTTTTATTCTTTAGAACCTTCTACTTATGAAGCTCTCTCAAGTAAAGATTTTCAACTAGTAGTACATTTTTGTATGGTGCAAAAGTCCAGCAGCACTAGAACTGAACTGATTGATCTATACATGTTGTACGAGGAGCTATATCATTTTCTCTATGGGGAAGGAGAAGAGGGAGGAAGGAGGAAGGAGGAGAGGTACCTGGGCGGGCGCGGCCGGTCGCCGGAGGGGTTGGGGTCAGGGTTGGGGTTGGCGGCGGCGGCGTCGAAGGGATGGCTCGATTGGTCGTCGGGGAGGCCTCCTGGGCGCCTCGGTTGGTCGTGGGGAGGCCGGCGGCCGCGGTCGTCGTCCTGCACCCCGTGCCCGGACTGAGGTAGAGGCGGCGCAGGGCAGGGGCCGACGCGGGGAGGCTGTCGGCGACGGCGAGGTTGCGGAGGTGTCGGCTATGGCGGAGCTGCAGTGGTGGGGCGCGGGGGCGGCGGTGCACGTAGGGGCGGCGGCGACATGGGGCAGGGCAGCGCGCGGGGGGGGGGGGGACTAGATCTGGCGAGAGGGAAGGACGAAGGGGTCGGGCTACGTAGAGCTAGGGGGGAAATTACTAATGGCGCACCCCCGAGCGGTGCGCCATTAGAATGTTTTTTCTAGATAGCAATGGCGCATCCCAGAGCGGTGCGCCATTAGAATGTTTTTTTAGATAGCAATGGCGCACTACACGAGCGGTGCGCCATTAGTATGTTTATTATTATTATTTTTTGTTGTTATTTTTTAATATTTTTTTATAAAAACAGCAATAATTTTTTTATGAATATGAAAAAATATCATCAAATGGGGGTGCTCGGCGGCGGTGGAGCGGGCTGGGGAGGGTGCGGTGGGTCGGCGGCGACGGTGGAGCGCGGGAGGGTGCGGTGGGTCATCGGCGGCGGTGGAGCTAGCGGGGGAGGGTGCGGGGGGTGTTCGGCGGCGGTGGAGCGGGCCGGGAAGGGTGCAGTGGGTCGGCGGCGGCGGTGGAGCTTCTGCTTGAACCAACGCGTGAAACATGAGTTGTGCTCTTTACTAGTTTAAACAACGAGTGAAACGCGTGAATCTTGAAGTAAAAAAAATAAATATATATACTAATGGCGCACTGGGTGATAGTGCGCCATTACTAGTTTAAACTAGTAATGGCGCACTGTGAAACGATGCGCCATTACTAGTTTTGCAAAAAAAGAATAATTTTTTTTTACAGTAATGGCGCACTGTCTGCTTGGTGCGCCATTACTACTTAGAACTAGTAATGGCGCACTTCGACATGATGCGCCATTAGTATGTATGGAAAAATGGAAAAAAAATTAATACTAGTGGCGCACCCTGTTTCTGGTGCGCCATTAGTGTCTTCCACACTAATGGCGCATCACCAACCGGTGCGCCATTAATATATAGTAGTGGTGCACTGCTTCCATGGTGCGCCATTAGTATCAATCCTATCTATAGCCCTTTTCCTAGTAGTGAGGACTTAATCCGTTCCCGAAACGTTCATCAAAATTATTTTCTAAGAAGCTCAATCTTTCTTCATATTGCAATCCGGAGTGCAATTCTTCCTTCCGTATCAATAGAGGTGGTATTATGTCATTCTTGATAATTTGAGTTCATGTTTCATGTTCCACATGTTGTTAAGAATGAGGTATTTTAAATCCATCAATTTCTTCATTCGAGTTAACTTGGGTTATTTTTCACCTAAAGCTTTCCCTAAGGATTTTGCTAATTATGGTGCTTATAAACGACCCTAGTCTTCATTTATCCTCCTGGTGAGATAAGTTTCTCGTCTTCTTGTTCATATCAATCCAATCTTGTTTTTCGTGAGTGGCAGGTTGTCACCTCATAATTTGAGATGTATTCCATAAGACCATATCAAGATTATTCTTTTCGTTGTTGGTTTTCCAACAACTCCGTTCTAGCATTTGTTGTTATCGTGCTCTCTCAAGATCTTGTTTCACTTCGTTCATTCCATTCCATTCTTACTTTTGTTCTGGAGGCATTGTGATGTTGCTATCTTCAACCCATCTTCTTGTTTTGTCAGGATCATGTTCTTTTCTTGGTTTATCCATTTAACTGGAGTGTTGTGTCCTTTGCTCAAGTCCTTTTTCATCCTATCAAGTCTTGCATCTCTTTTCTACCGGAGTGCTTTCAACTTCGTTCATCGTCGTTGCTTTTTTTTTCTCTTTCAAGTTGTTCAACTTTTCAAGGTTCTTTGGTTTCACTCGTTTGTCAGAGAAGCAACTTAGTTTTACCTCTTCTCTTGCTCTTCCGTTTTCCCTCTGATGCCATTCTAGATCTCGGGACGAGATCCTCTCGTAGTGGTGGAGTGTTGTAACACCCCGAGATCGATGTGCCAGGTGTCCACCAGTTATTCGTTGTTGTTGCCTTGTCATTTTCTTGCGTGTTGCATCTTGTCATGTCATCATGTGCATTGCATCATCATGTTTTCGAAACTTGCATCCGTCCCGGTCTCCTCGTTCCGTCCATTGTCCGTTCTGAGCCCAGACACACTTGCACGAGCCCGCGGCACGTCCGAAATATTATTTTGTAAGTAGCCGGAAAATGTTCTCGGAATGGGATGAGAGTTGACGTGTGGTCTTATTATAGTGTAGATAGACCGCCTGTCAAGTTTCATCGCATTCGGAGTTCGTTGAATAGCCCAACCGTTAAACTATAGCGGCAGTCTAGCCGGTCTAACGTCGGATGTTTTCGGTCTCCGGAAACAGTCGTCGGGCCTCTCCTCTTCTCTCTTCTCAGCCCTCTGCCTTCTGCACTACCTCTCATGCACCAGACCCAACCTAACCTCTCTCATCAGCCCGCGGCCCTCCTCGCGTGGGCGCCCGAAAGCTGTCCCGATGCGACCCGGACAGTCGTCACCGTTGGATTCAGATCATCCCCGAACATCTACAAAACGTCTCCGTTTTTCTCTTTGGGCTACCTAACCTATTTTTCTCGACCGTCCATTTTCAATCGGAGGGACGAGATACCCCCTAACCTAATCCCCTACCTATATAAACAGTCAAACCCTAGCCTAGTCCGTCCCATCCATCCAATCCCTCCTCCGCCACCAGTCTCTCGCATCTTCATCGGGATCCTCCCAGATCCATCTCCCTCCAACCAGCGCCCGAGCCTCCACCTCTCGATCTCCTACCCAATTCGAATTCTCTCTGACCACCTCCCTTGATTTTCGCCGCTGCCCAATCCACAGCCTCCTCTGCCCATCGCCCGAGCCTCCTCTCGTCCAGGAGCATGAGCTCCTCCCGTGCGCGCCTTCACCTGACCCCGTCGCCTCCATCTTCATCGGGGCACCACCGGACCAGCAGGTAGCCGCCGTGCCCAGCCTCGCCCCTTCCCTTCTCTCGATCCCTCTCATCTTCTCTCACCCGACTCCGTCCCTCTCTGTTTGCCTACAGGAGGAGCCCCTCCGCCATGGATGGCCGCCGCCACGAGCGACGCCAGGGACCTCCTCGTCTCGTGCTCCCGCGCAGTCTCCGTCGTCACTCGAACGCCATGGATGCCTCCCCGAGCTCCAGTTCGCCTCGTGGTCGCCGGGAACCGGTGTCCCGCAGCCGAAGCCGGCCGTCCCCGCCTTGCTGAACCACGCCAAGCTGCCGGAGCCCCGCTTCAAGTCCCCGCCGGTCTTCCTCCACGACGCTACCGCGTTGAACCTCTCCCGCCGGCCTCTGTTTTCCCCGCAACGCGTCGGCCACATCTAGCAGCGCCTCGAGGCCGAGCAGCTCCACCGCGCTAGTCCGCCAGGCCAGCCGCCGTCTTCGTTCAAATCCGGCGATCTCCGCCACCAGTCCGTCAAGACCGTTCCTCCTCGACGCCTGCTGCCTCCTCTGCATCGTGCTGGCGGCTGGCGCGCCGTTCCCCTGCTTCTGTGTGCAAGCACGCGAGGACAACAACCAGCGCCAAGTTCCACTTCCCCGCGTTGACCTCGTGCGCTCGTCCACATCTAGCATGGACCCGCTCCAAGACAACCGCGCGAGCCTCCTATGCTCGCCCGCGTGGGCTGCCACGGCTGCAAGGCCCAGCCGAAGCCTGCCAGCCTTGCCTCCCACCGACCGGGCCTTGGCCCATGGGTAAGCTCCCCGCAGCCCCTCCTCTCTGTTGGCCCAGTTCAGCAGATTCAGCCCTATAGTGTTTTTTTTCTCTGGACGGATTTAATCAATTATCCCAGGATTTATTGTTTTGCAGAAAAACCCTCTTTGTCATGCATATAATAACTTATTAATCATGCATCACATGTAAATTATTTATATATGAAAAGTGCTTAGAAATTCATCTAGTTTCATAATATCCAACTTTCATCCATGTTATAAATGTTTAACTGGCTGTTTGCTTTTCTCTTGCATAAATAGCATGTTAAAATGATTTATTTCATAACTAATTAACCGTAGCTCCGAATTAAATAAATTATATATGTAAATGGGTAGAAAAATGCCTAGTTTAACATGGTGGCTTTACTTTGCATGTTTAACAACTCTAAAATATGCTTTAGGACAGAACAGTACCAAATCTAAAATATGGACATGAGGATTTTCCGGAATTGTTGTTTGTTGTTCCGGCCTCATTTAAACTTGCCTAGATGTGTAGTTTTATTATGCTTCACCTCTTGCCATGCTAACAACATTTAATCTTGTTGGGTACATAAACAAGAGCGAACTAAATAACTTGAATGTGGTGTTTCGTCAATATGCAACGGAGTTGCATATTGAGCTCCACTTAATTTGTAGGGTTGTTTGTGCACTTTGCCATGTCATGCCTCATTAAACCAGACATGCATCATACTTGATTGTGCATCATGCCATGATTATGTGGTGGTTGTTTACCATGATTGTTTGCTTCTTTGCAGTGTTGCTTCTTCGGGTTGGTTCCGATAACGTTGCGTTTGTGAGGATCCATTCGACTACGTCCATGGACTCATTCTTCTTCCTTGCGGGATTTCAGGCAAGATGACCATACCCTCGAAATCACTTCTATCTTTGCTTGCTTAGTTGCTCGCTCTTTTGCTATGCCTATGCTGCGATACCTACCATTTGCTTATCATGCCTCCCATGTTGTTAAACCAAGCCTCTAACCCACCTTGTCCTAGCAAACCGTTGTTTGGCTATGTTACCACTTTGCTCAGCCCCTCTTATAGCGTTGTTAGTTGCAGGTGAAGGTTGAAGTTTGTTCCTTGTTGGAACATGGAGATGTTGTTCTTTGTTTGGAACATGTTTACTTGTTGGGATATCACAATATATCTTATTTAATTAATGCATCTATATACTTGGTAAAGGGTGGAAAGCTCGTCCTTATTCCTGGTGTTTTGTTCCACTCTTGCCGCCCTAGTTCCCGTCATATCGGTGTTATGTTCCCAGATTTTGCGTTCCTTACACGGTTGGGCTATAATGGGAACCCCTTGACAGTTCGCCTTGAATAAAACTCCTCCAGCAATACCCAACATTGGTTTTATCATTTTCCACCTAGCCTTTTCTTTTCCCTTGAGAGTCGCACTCCTGAGGGTCATCATTATTTTACCCCCCCCCCCCCACGGGACAGTGCTCCTCTGAGTGTTGGTCCAAACTAGAGTCCTGTGCAGCGTCCCCTTGGGGAAACTCGAGGTTTGGTTTTAGTTGTATGGAGAGCTCATCTGAGTGTGCCCTGAGAACGAGATATGTGCAGCTCCTATCGGGATTTGTCGGCACATTCGGGCGGTGTTGCTGGATTTGTTTTAACTTGTCGAAGTGTCTTGAAGAATCGAGATACCGAGTCTGATCGGAATGTCTCGGGAGGAGGTCTATTCCTTCGTTGACCGTGAGAGCTTGTCATGGGCTAAGTTGGGACTCCCCTGGAGGGATTTGAACTTTCGAAAGTCGTGCTCGCGATTATGGGTAGATGGGAATTTGTTAATGTCCGGTTGTAGAAAACCTGAAGTTGACCTTAATTAAAATACATCAACCGCGTGAGTAACCGTGATGGTCTCTTTCCGGCGGAGTCCGGGAAGTGAACACGGTGTTGGAGTTATGCTTGACGTAGGTTGTTCTAGGATCACTTCTTGATCATAGTTTCTGATCGTGCTTTGCCTTCTCTTCTCGCTCTCATTTGCGTATGTTAGCCACCATATATGATAGTCGCTTGCTGCAGCTCCACCTCATACCTTTTACCTTACCTATAAGCTTAAATAGTCTTGATCGCGAGGGTGTGAGATTGCTGAGTCCCCGTGACTCACAGATACTTCCAAAACCAGCTTGCAGGTGCCGTTGAACCGTGCGGATGACGCAACCAAGCTCAAGGAGGAGCTCGATGAAGATCTTGTCCTTTGTGTTGTTTCGTTCTAGTTGATCAGTAGTGGAGCCCAGTTGGGGTCGATCGGGGACCTTGTCGCATTTGGGGTTCTTCTTTTATCTTGGTTCCGTAGTCGGACCTTGATTGTATTTGGATGATGTAATGCTTTATTCATGTATTGTGTGAAATGGCGATTGTAAGCCAACTATGTATCTTTTTCCCTTATGTATTACATGGGTTGTGTGAAGATTACCTCACTTGCGACATTGCTTTCAATGCGGTTATGTCTCTAAGTCGTGCTTCGACACGTGGGAGATATAGCCGCATCGAGGGCGTTACAACTGACCAAAGTCTTGATGGATGGTGGCAGTGGTTTGAACATATTATATGCTGAGACGTTGAAAGGGATGGGCATTTCGATGTCCAGACTCAGTACCAGCAACATGAGTTTCCATGGAGTCATTCCTGGGAAGAAGGCTGAATCACTCGGCCAGATTGCTCTTGATGTGGTTTTCTGTGATTCCAAGAATTACCGCAAAGAAAAGTTGACGTTTGAAGTTGTAGACTTCCAGAGTGCCTATCACGCTATTTCGGGCAGGCCGGCTTATGCACGCTTCATGGCCCGACCATGTTATGTGTATCTCAAAATTGAAGATGCCTGGCCCCAAAGGTGTGATCACTATTATGGGCAATCGGAAGAAAGCGGAAGAATGTTTTCAGAAAGGTTCAAAGATCGCTGATGCTCAGATGGCAGTGGTGGAGCTGCAGGAATACCAGAAGACTGCAGACCCGAGTGATTTGTTGCGAGCCAAGAAGCCTGCTACAGAATCAGCTTTTCAGTCGTCTGGCGAAATGAAGACGGCTCACATCCACCCGACCGATCCCAGCGCTGCTCCAACTCATATCTCAACAACACTCGACTCCAAATAGGAAGAAGCGCTCATCCAGTTCCTCCGTGAGAACTGGGACATTTTCGCATGGAAGCCTTCTGACATGCCGGGTGTTCCCAGGGAGCTGGCTGAGTACCGCCTAAGAGTCGACTCAAAAGTAAAACCTGTCAAGGAACATCTCCGACGGTCCGCCGTCTAGAAGAGAAAGGCTATTGGCGAGGAGATGGCTCGGCTCTTAGCAGCGGAGTTCATCCGAGAAATCTACCACTCCGAGTGGCTCGCCAACGTTGTCATGGTCCCCAAGAAGAACAAGTCACTTCGCATGTGCATTGACTTTAAACATATCAATCAGGCCTGCCCGAAAGATCATTTTCCTCTCCCCCGCATCGATCAGATAGTCGACTCGACTGCGGGATGTGAGCGACTATCTTTTTTAGACGCCTATTCCGGGTACCATCAGATCTGTCTGTATGGACCTGACGAGATCAAAACAGCTTTCATCACTCCATTCGGGTCCTTCTGTTATATTACCATGTTGTTCGGCCTCAAGAATGTCGGAGCCACATTCATGAGGAATATTCAGAAGTGTTTGCTCACTCAAATCAGTCGGAATGTGGAAGCGTACATGGATGACATTGTGGTCAAGTCACGGAAGGGTTCCGACCTGCTGGCTGACCTTGCTGAAACCTTTGCCAACCTCAGGAGGTATGATATCAAGCTTAATCCATCAAAGTGCACATTCGGAGTTCCTGGCGGAAAATTACTCGGTTTTCTCGTTTCCGAACGGGGAATCGATGCCAATCCAGAAAAAGTCAGTACTATACTCCGAATGAAAAGTCCTGTGCGAGTGCACGACGTCCAGAAGCTTACTGGTTGCTTGGCCGCTTTAAGTCGATTCATATCTTGTCTCGGTGAAAAGGCATTGCCTCTTTACCGATTGATGAAGAAGTTCAACAAGTTCGAGTGGACTCCCGAAGCTGATGCAGCGTTTGTAGAGCTCAAAGCTCTGCTCTCCACCCAGCTGGTGCTTGCTGCCCCAATCAGCAAGGAGCCTTTGCTGCTTTACATCGCAGCCACAGGACAAGTCGTCAGTACGGTACTTACGGTCGAGCGGGAAGAAGAAGGAAAAGCCTTCAAAGTTTAGCACCCAGTATATTATATTTCTGAAGTTTTGACCCCGTCGAAGCAAAGATATCCTCATTATCAGAAGCTTGTATATGGGATTTATATGAGCACAAAGAAAGTTGCTCACTACTTCTCTGATCATTCCATTACAGTCGTCAGCGACGCTCCATTGTCAGAGATCCTGCACAACAGAGATGCAACTGGTCGAGTGGCAAAATGGGCGATTGAACTCCTTCCTCTAGATATCAAGTTCGAGGCAAAGAAAGCTATCAAGTCGCAGGCAATAGCAGATTTCGTCGCCGAGTGGATTGAACAGCAACTGCCGACTCAGGTTCACTTGGAGCATTGGACCATGTTCTTCCATGGTTCCAAAATGTTGAATGGTTCCGGTGCCGGGGTGGTGTTGGTCTCCCCCCGAGGAGATAATCTCATATATGTTCTTCAAATCCACTTTGATTCCTCCAATAACAAGGCGAATATGAAGCACTTTTATATGGGTTGCGCATGGCCATTTCACTCGGCGTCCGACGCCTCATGGTCTATGGCGACTCAGATTTGGTGGTTAATCAGGTGATGAAGGAATGGGACGTCAGAAGTCCAGCCATGACTGGTTATTGCAATGCAGTGAGAAAGCTAGAGAAGAAATTAGAGGGGTTAGAGCTTCATCACATACACCGACTGAAAAATCAAGCAGCTGATGATTTGGCAAAAATAGGTTCCAAAAGAGAAGCCATTCCCAGCAATGTGCTTTTGGAACACATCCACACACCATCAGTTCAGGAGGATCCCTACACTGAAGAGGCCCCGCAGCCAAAAAGTGCCACGGATCCGATTGAAGTTGAAGTTCCAGCTATGGTCGACCTAATCATGGAAGTCTTGGTCATCACTCCCGACTGGACAGTACCGTACATCGCGTACATCTTAAGGAAAGAACTCCCAGAGGACGAAGAAGAGGCTCGACAGATCGTTTGTCGATCCAAGGCCTTTACAGTCATAAAGAGGCAGTTGTATAGGGAAAGTGCGGCTGGAGTCAGTCAGAAGTGTATAACACCAGAAGAAGGTCAGATGATCCTTGATGATATCCACTCGGGGACCTGTGGTCATCATGCGTCCTCTCGGACCATTGTGGCTAAAGCATACCGAGCGGGATTCTACTGGCCAAGGGCCAATGAAATGGAAAAAGAGATAGCCGACAAATGTGAAGGATGTTAGTATTACTCCAATATGTCGCACAAACCCGCCTCAGCTCTGAAAACCATTCCACTCGTCTGGCCCGTCACTGTCTGGGGGCTGGACATGGTTGGACCATTGCAAACGGGCAGGAGCGGCTTCACTCATGTGCTAGTAGCAGTCAACAAGTTCACCAAATGGATTGAAGCTAAGCCTATCAAGAATCTTGATGCTTGCACTGTTATCAGTTTCATCAGAGAGTTGATATTCAGATATGGAGTTCCGCACAGCATCATCACTGACAATGGGTCAAACTTTGATTCCGACAAATTCAGGGCCTTTTGCGCCTCTCAGGGCACACGAGTCGACTATGCTTCAGTCGCTCACCCTCAGTCGAATGGACAAGCAGAAAGAGCAAACGGCCTAATTCTCAAAGGACTGGAACCTCGATTGATGCGCGATCTCAAGCACGCAGCAGGTGCACGGGTCGACGAGCTTCCATCAGTTCTTTGGGGATTGAGGACGACCCCGAACCAATCGACCGGAAGAACCCCATTCTTTCTGGTCTACGGAGCCGAAGCAGTCTTGCCGAGCGACATGCTTCACAACGCCCCCCGAGTCGAGCTCTACTCTGAAGAAGAAGCAGAACAAGCCCGGCAGGACGCAATCGACCTCCTGGAAGAAGAAAGAGAAATGGCCATGATCCGATCGACCATCTATCAGCAAGACTTGCGTCGATTCCATCCCAGAAATGTGAAGAGTCGAGCCTTCCAAGAAGGAGACTTAGTCCTCCGAGTGGATCAGCAAAAACCACACAAACTCGCTCCTACTTGAGAAGGCCTCTTCATAGTCACCAGAGTCCTCCACAATGGAGCGTATCACCTCTACAATGTCGATCGCCAGATTGATGAGCCACGAGCCTGGAATGCGGAGCTACTCCGCCCCTTTTATACTTGAATTCTCACTCGAATGAGATGTAATAAGAAAAAAAACTCCTGTAGTTTATTTATCAAAGACAAGAGCGTTATAATTTTCCCAGCGATTGTTATTATTTTTGTTTGCATAAGAAATCCCCCAGTAGGTGGCTTCGCTGCGAATCTGCTTCGCCTAAGTTTGTAAAAGTAAAATCCTACCGAGTGGAGAGCAATCCTCCCATTCGGGGGCTTAGCTGCGAACCCGTTTCGCCTAAGTATTTAAAAATCCTACCGAGTGCAGAGCAATCCTCCCACTCGGGGGCTTAGCTGCAGTCCAGTACTCGCCTAAGTATTCTCACTCGGGGACTTAGCTGCAGTCCAGCACTCGCCTAAGTTTGAAAAAAATCCTGTCGAGTGGGGAGCAATCCTCCCACTCGGGGGCTTAGCTGTAGTCCAGTACTCGCCTAAGTTTTCTCACTCGGAGACTTAGCTGCAGTCCGGCGCTCGCCTAAGTTTGAAAAAATCCTGTCGAGTGGAGAGCAATCCTCCCACTCGGGGGCTTAGCTGCAGCCCAGTACTCGCCTAAGTTTTCTCACTCGAAGACTTAGCTGCAGTCCGGCGCTCGCCTAAGTTTGAAAAAATCCTGTCGAGTGGAGAGAAATCCTCCCACTCGGGGGCTTAGCTGCAGTCCAGTACTTGCCTAAGTCTTCTCCCTCGGAGACTTAGCTGCAGTCTGGCACTCGCCTAAGTTTGAAAAAATACTACCGAGTGGAGAGCAATCCTCCCACTCGGGGGCTTAGCAGCAGTCCAGTACTCGCCTAAGTTTTCTCACTCGGAGACTTAGCTGCAGTCCGGTACTCGCCTAAGTATTTGAAAATCCTACCGAGCGGTGAGCAAACCTCCCACTCGGGGGCTTAGCTGCAGTCCAGTACTCGCCTAAGTTTTCTTACTCAGAGACTTAGCTGCAGTCCGGTACTCGCCTAAGTATTTGAAAATCCTACCGAGTGGTGAGCAAACCTCCCACTCAGGGGCTTAGCTGCAGTCCAGTACTCGCCTAAGTTTTCTCACTCGGAAACTTAGCTGCAGTCCGGTACTCGCCGAAGTATTTGAAAATCCTACCGAGTGGTGAGCAAACCTCCCACTCGGGGGCTTAGCTGCAGTCCAGTACTCGCCTAAGTTTTCTCACTCGGAGACTTAGCTGCAGTCCAGTACTCGCCTAAGTATTTGAAAATCCTGTCGAGTGGAAAGCAATCCTCCCACTCGGGGGCTTAGCTGCAGTCCAGTACTCGCCTAAGTTTGAAAAAATCCTACCGAGTGGACAGCGAACCTCCCACTCGGGGGCTTAGCTGCAGTCCAGGACTCGCCTAAATTGGAAAAAATCCTACCGAGTGGAGAGCAAACCTCCCACTCGGGGGCTTAGCTGCAGTCCAGTACTCGCCTAAGTACGAAACACATCTCAATCCTCAAGGACGACGAGGTGCAGGTTGACTGCCACCTTCTCCTGGGGAGCTTCGCCACAAATACAACGTGCGCCCCATCCCACTCCGCAAGGACGACGAGGTGCAGGACTACTGTCACCTTCTCTTGAGGAGCATCGCCACAAATACAATGCGCACTCCATCGCTGACCCGCAAGGGCAACAAGGCGCGGGTCGACTGCTTCCTTCTCCTTCGGAGCGGCACTACAAATACAAAAGTTGTCTCGAATGAAGAACGGGTTCACTCAGCAGGGGATTCATGAAGATATTCAACGATAAACCAAGTTCAGATAAATCCTAAAGGTTCCGGACCACAGATCGAAGTGCTCGGGCATTCAGCCCGAAAGAGTTTAACGGTTACAAAAACCACTCGGCATTCCGAGGCAAATTTAAGGTGAGGCATAAAAGTTTGTTCACTCCGCGGGAGGAGGACTAGCAGGCTCGACGAACTCGTCTAAGTCGATGCCGTCGGCGATCCGAGTGGCTGCAGCGATGAAAGTCTCCATAAAATATTGGAAGTCATGCTTCTGGGTGTTGCCGACCTTGATTGCTGCCAGCTTATCTTGTCGCACCTCCTTGCAATGGACGCGAACCAAAGACAGAGCCACATCAGCGCCACACCGGGCAGAAGACTTCTTCCACTCCTACACTCGGTCAGGGATTTCGTTAAGTCGAGTCATCAGGGACTCAAGATCATTTTGGAGCGTGGCCTCTGGCCAGGTGCCGGGTCGATCCGTGACATGGCGACCTTCAGTCGAGCCAAGTAGTCCATGACACCGTCGATGCGGGATTCCAGTCGGAGCAGATTCATGGCAGTTTCATCTTTCACAGGAGAATTGGTTGGATCCAAACCTGGTTCGATCCACCCAGTCTCCTCCTCGAAGTTCTGGCAAAACTCTGCATTCACGATCCAAGAATAAGTCAATTTTCATACACTGAGTCGACACAAAAAAAATCAGTCGGAACAAAATGTGCACCTTCAAGCATGATGAACAACTTCTTGGCAAGGCTCCTCAGATAGCTCTCCAGATCGTCCCTCCTGCGAGCGATGCCTTCCATCTTGTCGCCCAGGTTGAGGTTCTCCTTCTTCCAGTGCGAGCACTCCTTGTTGGCTTCGTTTAGAGCAGATTTCAGCTTGGTATTCTCTTCTTCCAACCGGCCGACCGAAGCCAGTTTCTGTTCAGCCAGAGCGGTTCTGTCGTCAGCTTCCTTTCGAGCAGCAGCCAAATCCTGATCCTTCTTTGCCAGAGCTTCTCTCAGTTTTTTTGCAAAGAAACGATGCTTGATTCAGAAAGAGTGGAAGGGTACTCAAGCCTAAGACAGACCAGTTGACAAACTCGTCTTACCAGTGGCGCCATCCTTGACCTTTTGCAGCTCTGTCTTGGCCGGCTCCAAGTCAAGGTTCAGTTGGATCTGCTGTTTCTCCAAGTCAGCAAAGCGAGCTCCAAGATCACAAGATTTCTGAAATCAAAGGAGAGAAGTTATTTTAGAGCGAAAAACGACAAAGACATTAAGTACTAAGACTACGGTCGACTTCCCGCAGTCCACCATAGTCTCGGGGACTACACCCAGTGGGTGCACTTTGCGTGCCCCCACCGGTTCTTATCCCACTCGACCGACCAGCCGGAGTCGAGTGCAGGGAGTAAAAAAAGGAGAGAAAGTAGAACTCAGACCACAGTCGACTGCCAGCAGTCGACCGCGGTCTCGGGGATTACACCCAGTGGGTGCACTTGGCGTGCCCCCACCGGTTCTGATCCCACTCGACCAGATCGAGTGGAAGAGACAAACTACCAGTTCGGTTTACACTCGACAAAATACAAAGACTACAGTCGACTGCCAGCAGTCCATCATAGTCTTGGGGACTACACCCAGTGGGTGCACTCAGCGTGCCCCCACTAGTTCAAAAATTCAATCGACGCAACCAGTGGGTGTACAGATGCAAAGATTTTCGGAAAGAGTCTTCAGATAGCATATCCTAATAGAACAAGCGGCGACCAACTAACCTGAACGTTGCTCTGGAGAGCCGAGCTGGCATCATAGGCGGCTTGGCTGGCGTCCCGCACCATCTTCATCTTCTCCATCATAATGCCCGCCTGGCGTATGGCTTCCCTGGCAGCATTCACCTCGTCCTCTGGGACATGATGGATCGCAAAAACTGAAGGCGGGTCGACAGGGGCCTGAGTAGTCGACGAGGAAGGCAAGGCACTCGAAAATGGCACGGCGAAGGTAACAGAACCCCGATTGGTGTCGCCAGCGTCCTGAACGACTGGCTCCGCCCTCGGCGTCGATTGTGGCACCTCGCTCGCAGGAGCCTGCCTATTTTTCCTCGTCAAAGGCCTCTCGGGCTCTTCATCATCATCATCAGGGAGGTCAATAATGTTAGGAGCTGTTCCAAGTTCAATCGACAAAATCACATCACCCAATGGTACACATTGCAGTTGAATCGACCAAAATAAAGACAGTATGGCAGAAATCATACCCAGATTAGAAGTGACCACATCCTCCATCACCTCATCATCGTCCCTGTAAGCTGAGGTCCCGGAAGTAGCAACGCTGGCAGTTCCAAGGTTTGTCCGGTTAAAACAAGAAAAACAAACAGCACAGGGCGTCGAGTAAATATAAAGGGAGACACTCACGCAAAAGCGATGGGGATGTCAATCTTAATCTTCGGCAACGCCTTCCGAAGCTTCGGCTCTGCGACTTTGGGATGCTTTGACGCTTTTTCAGTCGGACTTGGCGAAGAGGTCCGAGGACGCTTCGAAGACTGACCAGCTTGAGCAATCGCCTTTTCACGGGCGCTCGGTCGTTCTTGGTCAAGTTTGGACCGCCTCTCCCTGCGAGGAGGTGACTCGACTTCTTCTTTGTCACTTGGGTCGTCGCTTTCTTTGTCCCCTCCACTGTCAGAATCCCATTCGCCACTGTCGCCGCCGCTCGCCTCTCCTTCCGGGTCCTGCTCTTGCTCTCCGTTGGGCATTGAATACATTTCAATAATGGCCTGAAAGAAAGCAGGAAGAACAAAGTCAGTCAACTCAGTATAGGCAACTGTGCGAGTGAATTCAAATTACAAACAAAAGCTTAGAATCAGACCTTCTCCGGTACATGAGACTGGTCGAATGGAGGAACTCTCCTGGCTCCCCTGGGTTGTCCTTGTTCCCGGTCATGCCCGACAGCCACTTCTCCAGTGTGTCATCATCGACCTCCTCCGGGTGAATCCGAGTGGAGTCTTCAAGACCCGAATACATCCACATCGGATGGTCTCGGGCTTGAAGAGGCTGGATGCGCCACAGAAGGAAGACCTCCAAGAGATCCATACTGGTGACCCCGTCATGGATAAGCTGGACCACTCGCTCTACCAGCACCCTCACCTGCGCCTTCTCCTCCGGGAGCACCTTCAAAGGGGAGGGTTTCCTCACTCGGTCCATGGTGAAAGGAGGGACGCCAGTCGACTGCCCTGGCGTCGACTGGTCTTTGCAATAAAACCAGGTCGACTGCCATCCGCGAACCGAGTCGGGAAGAATCATGGCCGGAAAGGAGCTTTTCCCTCTCATCTGGACACCAAGACCCCCACACATCTGAATCACTTGAGTCCTCTCGTCACTCGGATTAGCCTTTTTCACCGTCTGGGAGCGACAAGTGAAAATGTGCTTGAAAAGGCCCCAGTGAGGCCGACAACCCAGGAAATTCTCACACAAAGAAACAAAAGCGGCGAGATAAACGATTGTGTTGGGAGTGAAGTGGTGGAGTTGTGCCCCAAAGAAGTTCAGAAATCCCCGAAAGAAAGGGTGAGGAGGCAAGGAAAATCCACGGTCGACGTGGGTGGCAAGGAGAACGCACTCACCCTCCCGAGGTTGCGGCTCGGATTCCTTCCCCGGAAGCCGCGCCGATTCATAGGGGATCAGCCCTCCTTCGGCTAGGTCGTCGAGGTCTTCTTGGGTGATCGTTGAGCGGATCCAGTCGCCCTGGATCCAGCCCTTCGGCAGGCCGGTTCGCGAGGAGGATCCGCCCCGACTGGTCGCCTTCCCCTTCGACCTTGCCGTCGCCTTCTTCGCCCGCTCTAGAGCCGCTGTCTTCTCCTTCCCCATCATCGCCGGCGAGATGCGTACGGAGCAGTGGCGCTGGGGCGAGAGCGAGCGCGGCGACGGAGCATGAAGAGGAGAAGAGATAATGGGGACTCACTGTTCGAAGAGACCCCGGTCCGATGCCTTATATGAGGCCGCTTCCAAGTGGCTGACTGGTAGGCCCGGGCGGCCCTGTCAAATCCCATAACAATCGCGCGTGTGATACGTGGCGAAAAAGGTGGCGCGGGGTTCGAGGCGGCTCCGCTCTATCCCATCCGATTACTGCAGCCTCCCCCGTCCCGCGCGCTTCCCAAAATTCGGATCCTGCGAAATCTACGGGCAGCAGAACAACTTGTCAGACCGAAGATCTCCTCCGCACCGTCACTCGGAGCCTTTCAAGTAAAGAAACTCACTCGACAAAAAGCTAAGAATGGATCAAGGCGACTAAAAAGGAAGTTGCTGTCACCACTCAGGTTCATTGATCCGAAACCAGATATGCTCATGGAATGAAAAATGAGTCGGGAAGATTCTCAACTCCTTCCCCACTCAAACCTCGATCCATTCAGGGGCTAATGACGAAGCTATGTACCTAGGGTAGGGTCATGGACCTGTCCAAACTGCCCTACCCAAGGACATCTCTAGAAGAAATCACCTTTCAATCGACTTGGAGGTGTTCCACTCGATAGACTCGAAGACACTCGACCAAGAAGCAATCACTCGACCAAGATCCAACCACTCGACGGCCAAGAGACCTAAAGGCACTCCGCATGCTAATGGTCGGTTATTAAGTAGCCTTTATGGTCATCATAGCACTTTATTAGGGGCGTTATCGGTAACGCCCGACCTTAATGTATTTAAAACCCTGCATAACTGAGGGCCAGAGGGGTCCGACGAACTCTATATAAGCTACCCCCCCTCCTCAGTGTAAAGGGTTCACACCCCTGTAAACCATACACGCATAATCCAGTCGACTGCCTCCGGGCTCCGAGACGTAGGGCTATTACTTCCTCCGAGAAGGGCCTGAACTCGTAAACCTCGTGTGCTTACAACTTCTCCATAGCTAAGATCTTGCCTGTCCATACTTACCACCCTACATTACTGTCAGACTTAGAACCACGACAGGACCTAGCAGTTACTCGCATGCGGGTGGGACCCACAACTTATCCACGCAAGCATGCCCGTGCTCATCAGCGTGCCCCGACCCGAGCCAGCAACGAGCCCGAGCCAGCCCACCCCACCCCCCCCCCCCCCCGCGCGCCCTCCATTGCTTGCCCTGCCCCTTTCCTTTCCCACCTTCTTCTTCCTCTACTCCGGCAACGAAGCGCGCCGCCGGCGAGTGATGTCTAGCTCGACTTCGGCCTCCCGCCAATCATGGACGTAGTATGGTCCACTGCCGTTGACAAGATGCCCTGATTGCCCGCGCAAGGAGCCTCTGAAGCGTTTGAATTGTGTGAGGGAAGAAAATGGCAACCGTGGGCGCGAGTTTGTGAAATGCTTGAGCAAGCCACAGCCGGGGCAGGTTAGATCTGTGTTCTTGACCAATCCTATGGTCTAATTTCTCCCGATTTCTTTCTTTATTCCTCGAATTAGGGTGGTGAATCTGGGTGGTGGATCTAGGATTCATGTGCCTCCGGCCCCCTGTTTTTCAGGTTCTGAAGAAATGTGGGCATTTTGAGTGGCTCGATGACTATGTTGAAAGGTTGAAATTGGAGGGATCAACCAGAACCAAAGAGCTCAATTTTGGGGGGCGGCTTGCCGTGGAACAAGCCCCCAATTTGGCGGACAGAGCCGATCCGATGATGCACAGTGCAGAACTGAAGTGTGAATTGAAGAAAATTGGCAAGCAACTAAAGCATCTGATCGATTTTAAGCAGCAAGCAAATATGATGGCTGGAGCATTTTATGGTTGTGTCATTGCTATGGGTTTATTTTACTTGATGTTCATCAATCGCTAGAATTTGTTAGAGTTTCAGTTAGTGTGTCAACTAGTTTCAGGGGTGCCCAGTAGTTTGAGTTATCCAGGGACCATTTGTTAGATGAACTTGAATTAGTGTGAAGCAAAACTTGCTTCAATTATTGTAATGATATTCTCAGGGGCCCTATTCAGTGTTCATGCTCTGTTTCCTCTGTTTTTGTTCTTCAGTTAACAGAGTACACACCCAAATTCAGTTTCTAGTAAAAAAACAAAACTGGGCTGCCGAATAGATGTTGCGCCGAGAAAATGGGCCATGAGAAAATAACCATGCCCAAGACCAGCCCACCCGCGTAGGGGCACCAGCCCACCTCTAACTTCGGCAAATAAAATGGGGCCCAATAAAATGTTGCTTGTCCTTTTATTTTGGCCTTTTTCTTGCACTAAATTTTGTGATGGATCATTTTTTGATGCACTAAAACTAAATGTTAATTGTTTTTATGCATGTCTACGGTTCCATGAACTAAATGAGTTGCATGCTTGCATGAAGTGCCCGAAGTAAATTAGTTTGCATTTCCTAGTTGCACCCATGTCCATAGTGGGTTTGCATGGGGCTCCTAGTTGCATGTCCATGGTTTGGCCAATATTTTGAAGATGGTGTGTGTGGTGATTGGGGTGTAGAAACCCGGGCCCATAGCAACCCATAGCAATACACGAATAATAAGCAAAAACAACCCATAGCAATCCACAAAAAATAGCAATCCACAAAAAATAGCACGAAACACACAATATATATAGTAGCATAACGATTGCAACCCATAGTTCCACGATAGCCTTACAACTCCATGATAGCCTTACAACTTAAACTACTAATAAAACTTAATAATAGTAGCATAACGATTACAACTTAAAAAACTAATACGATAGATCTATAGCAAGCTAGATAGATAGGGGCACCAAATGCGGGTTTTTCGGGTTCTTCTTCTCCTCCTCCTCCGGGGCCACCTTGCTCCTCCGGGCACCGTCCTTCACTCCTCCCCGTTGTTGATGGGGTATGGGAGCGTGTGCATAACGCCGTTGTTGGGGAAGATGGCGTTGAAATCGGTGAAGATATTGTAGGTTGTGAAAGCTATGAACTCACAACCAACCCAATACGCTCGCCCGAGGAGATGGAAAGCATCAAAAGGGCTAGTGAACGTGGCGAGGAGCCCAACCACAACGCCGTTGTGGTTGACCTTCTCAAGATGGTACACCCGAGGAGAGCCGCGGGGGAGGTGGCGGAAGCCGGCCGCAAGGAAGAACTCCGTTAACTCCCTTGCGCCCCTCCACCTCGAGATCGCCCAAACCCTAAGGGTTCTCTCTACATACACTCCGGCCGGGTAGAGCCTTTCCGGCATGGTTGGGGGGAAGCGGTAGGTGGGGGCGTTGTACTGCATGGTGGTGGGGTGGCTCGAGGGCTCGATCAGGTTTGATGGAGAAGAAGGAAGAAGGAGGGCAGAGGAGGCAGAGGATGGGGTGTGGATGAGGGGGTGAGGGAGAGGAAGACGATAGTGTCCGGCTTAAATAGCCCAAGTGCGACGTGTTTTCACCCCGTAGAATTAATGGGCGGGCGGCGTTTGGTAGCGCCCCATGAAAGTGTGTACACGAGCGTGGGAAACGGGCTGCGATCCTTCTGTGCCACCGGTCGCGGGTCAAGGGGGACAGGCTCACGCACGCGTCTGTGCCGTCGTGGGTCAAGGGGACACGCCTGCCCTGGGTTCTCTGCGTGTGCCGCCCGTGCATTCATGTTGTAGCCCATTAATTTGCACATCTTGCTAAGGCCTGGCTAGAGGGCAACGTTCGGTCGATGGGAGATGTGACAATAATGGACGCCTTCATTTGCCCATCTTGTAACGGGCAGCACGCCGTTTGAACTGCATCAATACCCACATCGATACCCCATGCTAGTATTGCGTCCTCAAAGAGGAGCACGCCATGTACAGCACGCCATGCTGCATTGTGGCCGGGTGCATGCTTTGATGCGACGATGCATCGGTTCTAATGGTAGGCATGTGACAGCTTACTGCGTCGATGGGGGTGGCGGAGCAGGGCTACGTCGAGGGCATGCATGCAACGCACGGGCGCAGTTCTGCGGGTGGGCATGCATGCTGAGGGTAGGCACGGGCACGCATGCAACGATGGAAAGGGCACTGCGTAGGCTTGTTCCATGCACCGCGTCAACTCTTGCCGTTGGATTCAAATGAATGGTCCTGATGCCCCAACAAGAGAGGCTGATCCAAACCCCATTGATTCAACCAATCAGCGCGTCTCATGCGGATCGATGCACACTGATTCAACCAATCAGCGCGTCTCATGCGGATCGATGCACACTGATTCAACCAATCAGCGCGTCTCATGCGGATCGATGCACATTGTAGCTAACCCTAGCGCCTGATCTCAACCGTCCACGCACAACGATCGACGACCCGGTAGTGTGCGGGGTTTTGAGGGGTTTTGAGAGTGGTTTTGACTGATTAGGGTTGAGCATAACTAATTCAAAAAAATCAAAAAATATAAAACTTGCGCACATAGTCTTATTATGTCGTATAGTAACGAGAAAAAATATAAATATGGTTGACATACATTTTTACGAAAAATCCTTCACAAAATTGTCATTCCTCGAACAATGTAGTATGGAGTTCAAGGGAGAGTAGTGGGCACCCGAGAGTAGGTGGGGTTTTGAAAATGAAAAGTGTGAAAACCTCACCAAAACTTCATTTTGGATTGACTAAGAAAGATCTTAACCTACTTTTCTCATTTTCATGTTTTAAACTTGTTTTATATATAATTTTCTATTAAACCTTGTTTTTTCAAAAAAATAATAATAGAAAAGTAATTCAATAAATAGTGAGACTTTAGATTTATAGTATATAGGTAGAATAGATGTGTAGAAAAAATTATTTGGCTGGTTTAGACAAGGTGCCAAAAAACTTGCTTAAATATGAGGTCGTTTACCCTACCTTTGGAGGTCATTTGAGACACACTTTTCATGCCTATGAGTTCAACTTATCAAAAGGGCTCGGAATGATCAGCAAGCAAACATATTTCAGTTGAGGTACTTTAGATAGCATTAAAACATCAATACCCATCCCTCAAATTTGAATTTAAATTTGAATTTTATTTGGCTGGTTTAGACAAGGTACCAACAAACAAGTTCGAATAGAAATACGGGGATACATAGTGACTACCAGTACGCATCAAGTTACAAATATTGTTACATGCCCCAAATTTTCAAATTGTTCTCTGTTCTACCTCTTCCTACCACGTCGCGTGCCCTTCTTCGCCTTACCACTTCTTGTTTTTGGTTCTACTACACACACAAGTTCACTGATCATCTTGGTTTTCTTCACTGGTCTTTTCAACACCTCGCCAACACCCTCGTGATCAATGTCTTCAGTCTTAATGTTGACAGTAGTTTCAGTTTCTTCGATGTGTACCTCAACATGGGTTTCTTTAGTCTGAACCTCAACACGCTCAGGTTTAGTTTCAACCTTGAGAGCAGTTTCCTCAGTCTGAATGTTGACTGCAGAAGGATTTTCTTCAGTCTGCTCAGGCTCAGGCACACTTCTCTTCTTTCTACCGCCATTGACTCTTGCTTTTTTTGTTGGCCAACACTGTTCAACAACAAGGGGCTGACTTGCTCGCTTCCTCCTGGCCATTGGGAAAATGTTATAGATATAGTAATTGGAAAAAAGCACCAAATCAAAACATAGACAAATAAACAAGAACATACTTTGGCTTATTAGGAGTGTAACGACATTTGACAGATCCCACTCTGTGCCCAAGTTCCTGGCACAACTTGCATCTGTTTTTGTTACCTTTTTGGGCCCTTTTTGGCTTCCCATCTTTCTTTCCCTTCTTACTACTCCCACCTTTCCCAAACCATGCCTTGAATCTACTCTATTTAGGCCTGCCAGCCTTTCTTTTCGTCAAGGGAGGACACATGGAAAATTCAATGTCCACTTCAGGCCACTGAGACTGATCTGTAAGTGGTGGAATTGGAGTAGCATATGCAGCTTTGAATCTTGCTACCGAATAATATTCATGCAAATATGGGTGCATGTTTATCTTCGGTTGGGATGCTAAGAAGAGAATGGCATGCTCACATGGTTTACTAGTGTGTTGCCACTCGAGGCAAGTGCAATCATGCAATTCAGTGTTAACAACATGTCTCCTTCCAGTTTTGTTATCTCTAACTTCAGCACCCCAAGGTGAAGATTTTTCAACAAACAAATGTGAAAGACATCTGCTCCTATTGACCACCTGTTGTACCACTGCTGGAAGCTTATCACCTTGCAGACAATCACCTATCCTTCTTCTCAATTCCCACAACCGCATGAGCATGATCCTGATTTGGTCAACCATGTCATGCACAGGCAAATATTTTAACTCCTTCACCTTGTTGTTGAAACTCTCTGCCAAATTATTGTTGATGTGGTCACACTTGATGGCAGTGTTGAATGCTGACCTGTATCATAACAAAGAATGGTAGGTGTTCAGCCATGGACCAAACTCATCACATGCTGCCATTATCTTATCAAGATGATATTTGTGTGTCTGTCTAATGTAAGATCTTGCTGCTGGCCACATGCGCCCAAATTCTTCTCCTCTAAATTTTTTGATCAAATTCATCCACAAATGACCGAAGCACTCCCTCTGCTCAGCATGTGGGAAAACATTTTTCACTGAATTTTCAAGCCCCTTACATGCATCTGTGTGTATAGCCAAAGGTGGCACTGGCCCTAGGCATCTTTTCAACTGGATCATGAACCATGTCCATGAAGCCTCTGTTTCTGACTGAAACAAGCCAACAGCAATAGGAAACATCCAGTTATGTCCATATAGAGCATTGCATGCTGCCAACTGACCATTCCACTTGCCTGTCAAAAATGATGAATCTATGCTCAAATATGGACGGCACCCTGCTTTGAACCCATCGATGCAAGGCTTCAAAGCCATAAAAAACTTGGAGAACCTGACTTCACCTTCGGTTGATACCTCTGTATCTATCTCCACAACACTGCCAGGTGACCTCTTTTTCACTTCTGCTTTGAAGTTGTAAAGCATCCTAAATGTATTTGCCCAATCACCATATAAATTTTTCATTGCCCTTTGTTTTGCCTTCCACACTGTGGTATATTTCAGTTTAATGGGGTACATCTTTTCCAAGTCTACTTTGAGTTTCTTGGCAGTAGTGTTTGGTGTTTTGGCTAAAATTGGGGTGATCTTTTTGAAGGAAATATGCCCTAGAGGCAATAATAAAGTTATTATTTATTTCCTTATAATCATGATAAATGTTTATTATTCATGCTAGAATTGTATTAACCGGAAACATAATACATGTGTGAATACATAGACAAACAAAGTGTCACTAGTATGCCTCTACTTGACTAGCTCGTTAATCAAAGATGGTTATGTTTCCTAACCATGAACAATGAGTTGTTATTTGATTAACGAGGTCACATCATTAGTTGAATGATCTGATTGACATGACCCATTCCAGTAGCTTAGCACCCGATCGTTTAGTATGTTGCTATTGCTTTCTTCATAACTTATACATGTTCCTATAACTATGAGATTATGCAACTCCCGTTTGCCGGAGGAACACTTTGGGTGCTACCAAACGTCACAACGTAACTGGGTGATTATAAAGGAGCATTACAGGTGTCTCCAAAGGTAGATGTTGGGTTGGCGTATTTCGAGATTAGGTTTTTTCACTCCGATTGTCGGAGAGGTATCTCTGGGCCCTCTCGGTAATGCACATCAATTAAAGCCTTGCAAGCATTGCAACTAAATGAGTTAGTTGCGGGATGATGTATTATAGAACGAGTAAAGAGACTTGCCGGTAACGAGATTGAACTAGGTATTGGTATACCGACGATCGAATCTCGGGCAAGTAACATACCGATGACAAAGGGAACAAACGTATGTTGTTATGCGGTCTGACCAATAAAGATCTTCGTAGAATATGTAGGAGCCAATATCGGCATCCAGGTCCCGCTATTGGTTATTGACCGGAGACGTGTCTCGGTCATGTCTACATTGTTCTCGAACCCGTAGGGTCCGCACGCTTAAGGTTACGATGACAGTTATATTATGAGTTTATGCATTTTGATGTACCGAAGGTTGTTCGGAGTCCCGGATGTGATCACGGACATGACGAGGAGTCTCGAAATGGTCGAGACATAAAGATTGATATATTCGAAACCTATGTTTGGATATTGGAAGTGTTCCGGGTGAAATCGGGATTTTACCGGAGTACCGGGAAGGTTACCGGAACCCCCCGGGAGCTAAATGGGCCATGATGGGCCTTAGTGGAAAAGAGAAGAGGCATCCCTACATGGGCTGTGCGCCACCCCCTTAGGAGAGGTGGCCGGCCCCCTCTCTCTCTCTTTTCCCCCTCCGCGAATCCTATTCCAACTAGGATTGGGGGGGAATCCTACTCCCAGAGGGAGTAGGACTCTCCTGGCGCGCCTCCTATGGCCGGCCAGCCTCCCCCCCCTTCTAGTCCTTTATATACTGAGGCAGAGGCACCCTAGAACACACAAGTTGATCCACGTGATCTATTCCTTAGCCGTGTGCGGTGCCCCCTGCCACCATAGTCCTCGATAATACTGTAGCGGAGTTTAGGCGAAGCCCTGCTGCTGTAGTACATCAAGATCGTCACCACGCCGTCGTGCTGACGGAACTCTTCCCCGACACTTTGCTGGATCGGAGTCCGGGGATCGTCATCGAGCTGAACGTGTGCTCGAACTCGGAGGTGTCGTAGTTTCGGTGCTTGATCGGTTGGATCGTGAAGACGTACGACTACTTCCTCTACGTTGTGTCATCGCTTCCGCAGTCGGTCTGTGTTGGGTACGTAGACAACACTCTCCCCTCTCGTTGCTATGCATCACATGATCTTGCGTGTGCGTAGGAAAATTTTTGAAATTACTACGAAACCCAACAGTGGCATCCGAGCCTAGGTTATTTATGTTGATGTTATATGCACGAGTAGAACACAAGTGAGTTGTGGGTGATATAAGTCATACTGCCTACCAGCATGTCATACTTTGGTTCGGCGGCATTGTTGGACGAGACGACCCAGACCAACCTTACGCGTACGCTTACGTGAGACCGGTTTCCCCGACGTGCTTTGCACATAGGTGGCTTGCGGGCGACTGTCTCTCCAACTTTAGTTGAACCGAGTATGGCTACGCCCGGTCCTTGCGAAGGTTAAAATGGAGTCTATTTGACAAACTATCGTTGTGGTTTTTGATGCGTAGGTAAGATTGGTTCTTGCTTAAGCCCGTAGCAGCCACGTAAAACTTGCAACAACAAAGTAGAGGACGTCTAACTTGTTTTTGCAGGGCATGTTGTGATGTCATATGGTCAAGACATGATGCTGAATTTTATTGTATGAGATGATCATGTTTTGTAACCGAGTTATCGGCAACTGGCAGGAGCCATATGGTTGTCGCTTTATTGTATGCAATGAAATCGCGATGTAATGCTTTACTTTATTACTAAGCGGTAGTGATAGTCGTGGAAGCATAAGCTTGGCGAGACGACAACGATGCTACGATGGAGATCAAGGTGTCACGCCGGTGACGATGGTGATCACGACGGTGCTTCGGAGATGGAGATCACAAGCACAAGATGATGATGGCCATATCATATCACTTATATTGATTGCATCCTTTTTTATGCATCTTATCTTGCTTTGATTGACGGTAGCATTATAAGATGATCTCTCACTAAATTATCAAGAAGTATTCTCCCTGAGTATGCACCGTTGCGAAAGTTCTTCGTGCTGAGACACCACGTGATGATCGGGTGTGATAGGTTCTATGTTCAAATACAACGGGTGCAAAACAGTTGCACACGCGGAATACTCAGGTTATACTTGACGAGCCAAGCATATACAGATATGGCCTCGGAACACGGAGACCGAAAGGTCGAGCGTGAATCATATAGTAGATATGATCAACATAACGATGTTCACCATTGAAAACTACTCCATCTCACGTGATGATCGGTTATGGTTTAGTTGATTTGGATCACGTAATCACTTAGAGGATTAGAGGGATGTCTATCTAAGTGGGAGTTCTTTAAACTTGATTAACTGAACTTAAATTTATCATGAAACTTAGTACCTGATTAGTATCTTGCTTGTTCATGTTTGGTTGTAGATAGATGGCTCGTGCTGTTGTTCCGTTGAATTTTAATGCGTTCCTTGAGAAAGCAAAGTTGAAAGATGATGGTAGCAATTACACGGACTGGGTCCGTAACTTGAGGATTATCCTCATTGCTGCACAGAAGAATTACGTGCTGGAAGCACCGCTGGGTGCCAGGCCTGCTGCAGGAGCAACGCCAGATGTTATGAACGTCTGGCAGAGCAAAGCTGATGACTACTCGATAGTTCAGTGTGCCATGCTTTACGGCTTAGAATCGGGACTTCAACGACGTTTTGAACGTCATGGATCATATGAGATGTTTCAGGAGTTGAAGTTAATATTTCAAGCAAATGCCCGGATTAAGAGATATGAAGTCTCCAATAAGTTCTATAGCTGCAAGATGGAGGAGAACAGTTTTGTCAGTGAGCATATACTCAAAATGTCTGGGTATAATAATCACTTGATTCAATTGGGAGTTAATCTTCCAGATGATAGCATCATTGACAGAATTCTTCAATCACTGCCACCAAGCTACAAGAGCTTCATGATGAACTATAATATGCAAGGGATGAACCAGACTATTCCTGAGCTCTTCGCGATGCTGAAAGCTGCGGAGGTAGAAATCAAGAAGGAGCATCAAGTGTTGATGGTCAACAAGACCACTAGTTTCAAGAAGAAGGGCAAAGGGAAGAAGAAGGGGAACTTCAAAAAGAGCGGCAAGCAAGTTGCTACTCAAGAGAAGAAACCCAAACCTGGACCTAAGCCTGAAACTGAGTGCTTCTATTGCAAGCAGACTGGTCACTGGAAGCGGAACTGCCCCAAGTATTTGGCGGATAAGAAGGATGGCAAGGTGAACAAAGGTATATGTGATATACATGTTATTGATGTGTACCTTACTAATGCTCGCAGTAGCACCTGGGTATTTGATACTGGTTCTGTTGCTAATATTTGCAACTCGAAACAAGGACTACGGATCAAGCGAAGATTGGTTAAGGACGAGGTGACGATGCGTGTGGGAAACGGTTCCAAAGTCGATGTGATCGCAGTCGGCACGCTACATCTACATCTACCTTCGGGATTAGTATTAGACCTAAATAATTGTTATTTGGTGCCAGCGTTAAGCATGAACATTATATCTGGATCTTGTTTGATGCGAGACGGTTATTCATTTAAATCAGACAATAATGGTTGTTCTATTTATATGAGTAATATCTTTTATGGTCATGCACCCTTGAAGAGTGGTCTATTCTTGTTGGATCTCGATAGTAGTAACACACATATTCATAATGTTGAAGCCAAAAGATGCAGAGTTGATAATGAAAGTGCAACTTATTTGTGGCACTGCCGTTTAGGTCATATCGGTATAAAGCGCATGAAGAAACTCCATTCTGATGGACTTTTGGAACCACTTGATTATGAATCACTTGGTACTTGCGAACCGTGCCTCATAGGCAAGATGACCAAAACGCCGTTCTCCGGTACTATGGAGAGAGCAACAGATTTGTTGGAAATCATACATACAGATGTATGTGGTCCGATGAATATTGAGGCTCGTGGCGGATATCGTTATTTTCTCACCTTCACAGATGATTTAAGCAGATATGGGTATATCTACTTAATGAAACATAAGTCTGAAACATTTGAAAAGTTCAAAGAATTTCAGAGTGAAGTTGAAAATCATCGTAACAAGAAAATAAAGTTTCTACGATCTGATCGTGGAGGAGAATATTTGAGTTACGAGTTTGGTGTACATTTGAAAAATTGTGGAATAGTTTCGCAACTCACGCCACCCGTAACACCTCAGCGTAATGGTGTGTCCGAACGTCGTAATCGTACTTTACTGGATATGGTGCGATCTATGATGTCTCTTACTGATTTACCGCTATCGTTTTGGGGATACGCTCTAGAGACGGTCGCATTCACGTTAAATAGGGCACCATCAAAATCCGTTGAGACGACGCCTTATGAACTGTGGTTTGGCAAGAAACCAAAGTTGTCGTTTCTAAAAGTTTGGGGCTGCGATGCTTATGTGAAAAAGCTTCAACCTGATAAGCTCGAACCCAAATCGGAGAAATGTGTCTTCATAGGATATCCAAAGGAAACTATTGGATACACCTTCTATCACAGATCCGAAGGCAAGACTTTTGTTGCTAAATTCGGAAACTTTCTGGAGAAGGAGTTTCTCTCGAAAGAAGTGAGTGGGAGGAAAGTAGAACTTGACGAGGTAACTGTACCTGCTCCCTTATTGGAAAGTAGTACATCACAGAAAACTGTTTCTGCGACACCTACACCAGTCAGTGAGGAAGCTAATGATGATGATCATGAAACTTCAGAACAAGATACTACTGAACTTCGTAGATCAACCAGAGTAAGATCCGCACCAGAGTGGTACGGTAATCCCGTTCTGGAAGTCATGCTACTAGATCATGATGAACCTACGAACTATGAAGAAGCAATGGTAAGCCCAGATTCCGCAAAGTGGCTTGAAGCCATGAAATCTGAGATGGGATCCATGTATGAGAACAAAGTGTGGACTTTGGTTGACTTGCCCGTTGATCGGCAAGCAATTGAGAATAAATGGATCTTCAAGAAGAAGACTGACGCTGACGGTAATATTACTGTCTACAAAGCTCGACTTGTGGCAAAAGGTTTCCGGCAAGTTCAAGGGATTGACTACGATGAGACCTTCTCACCCGTAGCGATGCTTAAGTCTGTCCGAATCATGTTAGCAATTGCCACATTTTATGATTATGAAATCTGGCAGATGGATGTTAAAACTGCATTCCTGAATGGATTTCTGGAAGAAGAATTGTATATGATGCAACCAGAAGGTTTTGTCGATCCAAAGGGAGCTAACAAAGTGTGCAAGCTCCAGCGATCCATTTATGGACTGGTGCAAGCCTCTCGGAGTTGGAATAAACGTTTTGATAGTGTGATCAAAGCATTTGGTTTTATACAGACTTTTGGAGAAGCCTGTATTTACAAGAAAGTGAGTGGGAGCTCTGTAGCATTTCTGATATTATATGTGGATGACATATTGTTAATTGGAAATGATATAGAATTTCTGGATAGCATAAAGGGATACTTGAATAAGAGTTTTTTAATGAAATACCTCGATGAAGCTGCTTACATATTAGGCATTAAGATCTATAGAGATAGATCAAGACGCTTAATTGGACTTTCACAAACAACATACCTTGACAAAATTTTGAAGAAGTTCAAAATGGATCAAGCAAAGAAAGGATTCTTGCCTGTGTTACTAGGTGTGAAATTGAGTAAGACTCAATGCCCGACCACTGCAGAAGATAGAGAGAATATGAAAGATGTTCCCTATGCATCAGCAATAGGATCTATCATGTATGCAATGCTGTGTACCAGACCTGATGTGTGCCTTGCTATAAGTCTAGCAGGGAGGTACCAAAGTAATCCAGGAGTGGATCACTGGACAGCGGTCAAGAACATCCTAAAATACCTGAAAAGGACTAAGGATATGCTTCTCGTATATGGAGGTGACAAAGAGCTCGTCGTAAAAGGTTACGTTGATGCAAGCTTTGACACTGATCCGGACGATTCTAAATCGCAAACCGGATACGTGTTTACATTAAATGGTGGAGCTGTCAGTTGGTGCAGTTCTAAACAAAGCGTCGTAGCGGGATCTACATGTGAAGCGGAGTACATAGCTGCTTCGGAAGCAGCAAATGAAGGAGTCTGGATGAAGGAGTTCATATCCGATCTAGGTGTCATACCTAGTGCATCGGGTCCAATGAAAATCTTTTGTGACAATACTGGTGCAATTGCCTTGGCAAAGGAATCCAGATTTCACAAGAGGACCAAGCACATCAAGAGACGCTTCAATTCCATCCGGGATCTAGTCCAGGTGGGAGACATAGAGATTTGCAAGATACATACGGATCTGAATGTTGCAGACCCATTGACTAAGCCTCTTCCACGAGCAAAACATGATCAGCACCAAGGCTCCATGGGTGTTAGAATCATTACGGTGTAATCTAGATTATTGACTCTAGTGCAAGTGGGAGACTGAAGGAAATATGCCCTAGAGGCAATAATAAAGTTATTATTTATTTCCTTATAATCATGATAAATGTTTATTATTCATGCTAGAATTGTATTAACCGGAAACATAATACATGTGTGAATACATAGACAAACAAAGTGTCACTAGTATGCCTCTACTTGACTAGCTCGTTAATCAAAGATGGTTATGTTTCCTAACCATGAACAATGAGTTGTTATTTGATTAACGAGGTCACATCATTAGTTGAATGATCTGATTGACATGACCCATTCCAGTAGCTTAGCACCCGATCATTTAGTATGTTGCTATTGCTTTCTTCATAACTTATACATGTTCCTATAACTATGAGATTATGCAACTCCCGTTTGCCGGAGGAACACTTTGGGTGCTACCAAACGTCACAACGTAACTGGGTGATTATAAAGGAGCATTACAGGTGTCTCCAAAGGTAGATGTTGGGTTGGCGTATTTCGAGATTAGGTTTTGTCACTCCGATATTCGGAGAGGTATCTCTGGGCCCTCTCGGTAATGCACATCAATTAAAGCCTTGAAAGCATTGCAACTAAATGAGTTAGTTGCGGGATGATGTATTACAGAACGAGTAAAGAGACTTGCCGGTAACGAGATTGAACTAGGTATTGGTATACCGACGATCGAATCTCGGGCAAGTAACATACCGATGACAAAGGGAACAAACGTATGTTGTTATGCGGTCTGACCGATAAAGATCTTCGTAGAATATGTAGGAGCCAATATGGGCATCTAGGTCCCGCTATTGGTTATTGACCGGAGACGTGTCTCGGTCATGTCTACATTGTTCTCGAACCCGTAGGGTCCGCACGCTTAAGGTTGCGATGACAGTTATATTATGAGTTATGCATTTTGATGTACCGAAGGTTGTTTGGAGTCCCGGATGTGATCACGGACATGACGAGGAGTCTCAAAATGGTCGAGACATAAAGATTGATATATTGGAAACCTATGTTTGGATATCGGAAGTGTTCCGGGTGAAATCGGGATTTTACCGGAGTACCGGGAAGGTTACCGGAACCCCCCGGGAGCTAAATGGGCCATGATGGGCCTTAGTGGAAAAGAGAAGAGGCAGCCCTACATGGGCTATGCGCCACCCCCTTCCCCTAGTCCTATTAGGACTAGGAGAGGTGGCCGGCCCCCTCTCTCTCTTTTCCCCCTCCGCGAATCCTATTCCAACTAGGATTGGGGGGGGGGGATCCTACTCCCAGAGGGAGTAGGACTCTCGTGGCGCGCCTCCTATGGCCGGCCAGCCTCCCCCCCTCCTAGTCCTTTATATACTGAGGCAGAGGCACCCTAGAACACACAAGTTGATCCACGTGATCTATTCCTTAGCCGTGTGCGGTGCCCCCTGCCACCATAGTCCTCGATAATACTGTAGCGGAGTTTAGGTGAAGCCCTGCTGCTGTAGTACATCAAGATCGTCACCACGCCATCGTGCTTACGGAACTCTTCCCCGACACTTTGCTGGATCGGAGTCCGGGGATCGTCATCGAGCTGAACGTGTGCTCGAACTCAGAGGTGCCGTAGTTTCGGTGCTTGATCGGTTGGATCGTGAAGACGTACGACTACTTCCTCTACGTTGTGTCATCGCTTCCGCAGTCGGTCTGCGTTGGGTACGTAGACAACACTCTCCCCTCTCGTTGCTATGCATCACATGATCTTGTGTGTGCGTAGGAAAATTTTTGAAATTACTACGAAACCCAACACTTTTCTGCAACCGAAAGTTGTGATGTCATGGTTGATATTCTCTGTGAACTTGTAATAGAAGTAAATTGATTGGGGATTTGGTTAACCCTGACAGTACTTCCATCAGGTTGCAGTCTAGCAGATATGTACCACTTGCAAGGCTTCACACTACCATCAAATCCTATGCACCTCGCATAAAACTTCTTTCTATCAGTCCAAACAGTCTTGGCATCAAACTCATGTTTCACTGCATAAGTCTTGAAACACATCCAAAACTCCTTCATGCTTGGGAACAACTTGCCTACTTCAATGATAGGGTTTTCTTTGTCATACACATGCACCAGGTCATCATCATGTGCATCATCTACCTCATCTGCAGCTTGTTCCATCAACTGTCCATCTACTTCTTCATCAGCATTAGCAGGCAAACTAGATTCACCCCTCTCCTGCTTATCTCTGTCATCGACTGAAATGCCAAAAAGTTTGGCCATCTCAATGTCAGGCATTGGTGCAATGACCAAATCAGTAGGCTCATCTAATTCAACTACATTCCAATCAACAGTTGATGCAGTTTCAGTTTCAGTTCCAGTCACCTGTCCCTCTTCGGGTATTACTATAGTTCAGTACACATAGGAATCAATGGCCTTTGTGTAGCCCAATCATCATCTACCATCTGCGTAGCCAATTGTGATGGCACATATCCAACCTTCGAAAAAATGTTCAGATCAACGAGCTCAGCAAAAAAATTAGCCCGTTTGCTTGTCCAGCCATTTTGCCGATTGATTTCTTCAACAATCCGTTCACCATCTTCTATTCTCACATACTCTCATTTTCAATCATCAAACCGCAACAGTGATACTTCTTGCTCTGGACCCCAAACAATATTCTCCTCAATTTTTTCCACTCATTTCTTCACTGCCATCTCTCCCATGTTCTGTAGAACTTGTGGATCAATCTCTGTAAACTCAACCTCCCATTTAACAATAGTGTCTCTCTCAATGTTCTGTATGCTACCATCAACTAATTTTGCCTTTGATGGAAAGAAATTGACTGTCAATTCGAAGGTCCGAGTGGCAGCATCCCCTCTGTCAGTGGCGGACAGTGTGATCCCGTGAGAAAGAGCAAACGAGGACACCCCCTAATTGCATGCAAAATTGGATCGGAGAGAGGCGCATTACCTATTCGAAGTTGAATCTGGCAGCTCCATCTCAGTATGCCCACGGGCTCCCCTCACAACCTATCGATTCCGCAAGCGAAAACAGAGGAAAGAACTGAGATCTACGGGCCGGAGAGAGGAACGGGAGGGCGATTAGGGTTTGAATTCACTCACCATTTTCTGAGGACGAAGGCTCCGCCGCCGTTGAGAACGAGGGCTCCGTCGCCGCCACCGAGAACGCAAGATCCGCCGCCACCGGAGAAGAAGGGGGCAGAGTGGCGGGCCTGGCACGGTCGGGCGGCAGGACACGGTCAGCTGTTTTGAGGAACAATTAAGTTGGACCCACATGTCCTAACATAAACGGGCGGGCTTGGTTGACGACCAATTTAACCACATTTAACAGCCATGTCGTGCGTGGGCTATTTACCTGCTCAAAATTGTCGCACCACAGCCATTCGCTCGAACAACGTTGCACTCTTGCCAATTCACCTCAAAAACGTCGCACAGGAGCTATTGACCCGAACTCCGCAGGCTACAATTACCAGACTTGTTTGCTCCCCTGTTCTATGTGCATAGAGAAGGTATTCATAGTAATAATTATTCCCATCATGTGCAGTCTAGTATACCGGTGTTGCTTTATTTTCAAACCTACATGAATCTCAATTGATCCTGGAGCAGTTCGTTGGTAAAGAATACCCAGTGAAACTAATCAATTTGCTATCTGAATAATTTTTATATGTTAAACTCGTCATCGACTGTTAGCTTCATCGGCTGTGTTTCCTTGGATGCTTTCCAAAAACGGATGTGCAGAAAGATTTCTTTCAGGAGACCGGATATCACTTAAATACGATTTATGCTACTTTTACAGTATCGTTAAATGCCGGTCGGCAGTATTAGCTGAAAAGAAACTCCCGATATCAAACTACATAATGCAATGATGGTAATATTTCCTTTTTATTGAAGGATAAGAAGTTTCATACAGATAAGAAGCAAACAGCAAATGCTAAAACACTACTAATTAGAAGAAAATTTAAATCTCTGCATGATCCAATGTCCCACGAGTTCTATTTTAATTTTGGAGTGGTGTCTGAAGCTCTACATGTATTTGGTCAAACGTAGAAATAATTGATCTTTTAACTGAGTGTATACGCTATCTATTAAGGGGCGGAGGGAGATTTTAGATTGATCTTGCTGATATGCTCCAGCACAAACAAACTGATGCATGAACATACTACACGAACATGGTTTAGACGGTTGCATCATCTTTGAATAGTTTGCTCAATGTAAAAGGCCCAATTGCTGACCTGTTCAATGCACTTAGAATGAGATTAAATTAAATCTGCTCACAAGCTAAGTGGTTGAGATTATATCTACTTATCATGTCAAGGCGTGTATCCTACCCCAAGTTGTGAAATTTCTGATCATCCACCTGCCTCACTTGCTGAATAAGTAGTAAATATCAATATCATGCCTAACACTGCTAGTGCCAGGGCACGTTTCCTACCTAGTTGGACCAAAAATTGTGCAGCCACTAAACTAAGGAGATCAATCTCAGGAGCAGCGGCGCCGAAATCTATACTACCCAGAAGAATAATCGCACATGATCAGGGGCGGATCCAGGATGAAAACTGAGAGGGGGCAAAGATGTGTAGTGAACTTTGTTTTACGGAGAGATGTGTACAAACTAATGGTTAGATCAGTTTAAAAAGTAACCACACAACCACACAAGCATGTATAGTGACTAAGAATAATAAGCAAAAATATATATTTCCTTACAATATAATTTCTGCACACACATAACTACGACAAGTTTGTTGCAAAGTCAAAGTAAACTAACCATTTAAGACACAGTGACTTGAAAAATAGCAATATGTTGTTCCTAATCTTCTTGAACAAAATTTCTAGCCTTCAATCCGTAAGAGAAAAGGTACATGTTCAAAACAAGGGAGAATTCACAGGCAAAAAGGTAGAATTTAAACATGAATAAATAAATACATTTAAGCCCATTACCTCCCCTCCATTTCATCGCACAACAATTTTTTCCATGGAAGCTTTAACTATCATTCATTAGGGATGGTATCCAAGATTTCACTTCTGCAAAGCAAATGAGGCTATGACTCAGAAAAGAATCATCACTCACATCTTCTTACGTAAAGCAATATTCCTGAACTTCAGAGCGAGAACAATCTCAATGGATGGGGGAGGTTTTTTCAATCATTCTAGGTTGAAATTTGGATGCATAAGGCTCATAAGTTCCCCATGCAAAGTACTATCTCCTAATTTGTTATGATGATTGCGATTGAAATCTGTATATTCTCTTACTTTTAGATGGATTCGGAGGAACCTAAGAGAAACCTCCATTAGCTCCCTTGCCAATCACAAAGTTGAGGCATTAAATAAAATATCATACATGAAGGCAGATAGTCCCTATAGATTTATTCCACTCTCGCATACTCAAACTTATTTTGTAAAAAAATATTCCATGATGCTAGAATCAATCAACCTGATTATCAATTGGTATGCTGTACAGAGTAGATATCCTAAATAGAACTCATTCAATTACTAACATGGAAATCGAAAAAGAACAACAATTTAGAAATTTGAACTGAATCTAGAAAAGATGAACATGCCCTAGGACTTACCTCGATCGCGCAGAAACAGCGTCCCAGATACAAATTGCAAGGGCCATAGATCCGCAAGCCGGCCGGCCGGCCAGCCTGCACAACGCAGATCCAAGGCGATTGCCGGAGAAGGGAGATGCGCTTGGAAGGGCGCATCGCGTTTTGTCTGGGCGGCAGGCGGCGAGTTTCATTTTTTTTTTTTGAGCGTAATAACTGTATTCCTCAAATAACAGCAAGATCGTTTACATAATGGTGGAGAATAAAGTCAGGGACGATGGTCTCCCACTCTTCTGATGTACTAATGCTGAAACAGTGCTTTGCTAAACCATCCGCTATCAAGTTTGCCTCTCTAGTACAATAATCAAAACTGATAGAAGCATAATCCATTGACATGAGGGAGCATTCTGCTATGATTGGGACATCCACTCCCATGTAGGCATTAGGATCAGATATGGCCTCCAGCGCAGTCAAACTATCAAACTCGATGATAAGCTTCATACAACCCAGTTTCGCTGCTAGGTACAGACCACATCGAATAGCAAATAATTCAGCTGAACCTGCACTAGACACATGTGGTAGGACATGAGTTGTTGCCCCCAGAAATTTGCCATGGTCATCTCGTGCAACAGCTCCGCAAGCTCCTGTGAACTTATCCTCATGAAATGATGCATCGACATTGATTTTTACAACTCCCGCACTTGGCTTCTTCCATACATGATCAATCCTACGTATAGGCTGGTTTGGTGAATGAGCACGAACAAAATTTGTGGCAAGTACTTGAATAGAAATAGCTGTTTGATTCGGTGTCTATACTGTCTCCCCTCTTGTATGTTGCCTTCTTTGCCACCAAATGAACCACATGGCCACCAAAATAAATTCGGCTGTTGGTATGGTATGTGTCACTGTGCGCAGCCGAATCAATATATCTAGGGTGATAGAGTCGGATCGGTCTTGCCGAGCGGCTTGTTCAATCACCTCCGATAGTCCTAGAGCAGTCCTAGAGCGGCGAGTTTCATTTAGCTAGGGCTCAGGTCTTAGTTCGTGTGATTCACGAAACTGTCAAAGACGCCGCTTCGTGCAAAGTAATACGTTCGTGTATGCATGCGTGATGGTTGATGGATGTTCGTATGTGACAAGGCCATTGCCTAGGTGGGCTGGTTGTCTCTGAGAGTATGGGCTTTCGAAAGAGAACCAGAAAAAACAAACAAGTGGGGGCAAAGACAGCGGGCTGAGAGGGGGCAAAGCTCTAGAGTAGAGGCCCAGTATGAGAGGGCCAAAAATTCGAGTGGGGGCATTTGCCCCCACAACCCTGTACATGCGTTCGCCCCTGCACATGATTAGTTTATCAGGTTTGCTATTTCACATCTAGATGTGAAATAACTATCTTATATCTAAATCCACAACCGTTGGATACAATAATCACGATTCCTTGTTTTAGCACTGTGTTGGTTTCTTTCGCGATTTACGCACGTATGTCTGTGTTTGTCTGTGTGTTTGTTCAGGCCCATGTGTTCCGCCGGCCTTGTGTGTGTGTTAGGCCGTATGTTTGTTCAGCCCATGTGTTTTGTCGTTCATTTTCCCAGAAATTGTTCTAGTCTATTATCGTCTATTATCGTGCACAGAGCCGGCCAGTAGTGACGTGAGCTTAGGATCAGCTTGCAGTTTTACAATCCTCTCGTTTTTCCCCATTTGACTCCCAGTATTTGTTTTTCTTTTTCGTTTCTGTTTTATTTTCCTTTTTTTGTTTTTTATTTCATTATTTTGTTTTAAATTATACACTTTTATTCATGATTTTTTTGTATTTATATTTTTTATTTTCACCTTTTCCTTTATTTTTTCCTTTTATTCTTTATTTATTTGTTTAAAATTCATGAACTTGTTTTCATTCTGCCATATGTTTGCTTTAAATGTCGTGCAAATCTTGATTGCATGTTATTTTGTCACACACGTTCTGTGTCACGTTGTGTGTTTGATATCTATTTGTCGACCTTTTCGCGCGTGTGTCTTCTGTTAGGCCGTTTTCGCAGCACGGTCTGAGGTCTAATTTCAGATTGGTTTGTTAATTATTATCTAAATGAGAGTTAACAATTTTTCATCTAATTCATATACCGTTAGATACACATGCTTCCAAGTCATGCTCGTTGTCCTTGCGTCGTGTTTTTTGTTTGTCCTTCGTGAAGCAATGAGACATGATATGATATTTTTTTAGTGGGCCATTATTATGTCTTGCGTATTGATTTTTTTTTTGTGGGCTTAGCCTTTTTGTGCAAGGACACATGTCTTTTTGTTCTCTGTTTTCTTTTATTTTGGTTTGACCGTGTAGCTAGAGAGGAGTGTAACTAGATTTTTTATTTCAGATTTGCTAAATCTAATCTAGATAAGTTTTAGCTCATCTAAGTCTATAACTGTCTGATTTTTTTGCTTTAATGTTCACGCAAACTCGATCATGCCGTCAGCTTGTTCTTGTTTGTCGCGCGTCCTCTTGTCCCGTTTATTTTGTGTCTCATGTTCTCGCATTTATTTTCACATGGGCCTATATATGTTGGTGTTTGGGGGGCTCGACTATGAAGCTTATTCCCCATCTTCTCACTGATCGATCTTTGACCGCGGTTATTTTTCCTATGTTTTATTTTTCATCCCAGTTATAGGTCCACCCTTGACATACAACTCGCATGTAGTTTGTTTCATCCTAGTTACAAAGTCGACCATTGAGTCGCAACTGGGCCCGTAGTTTCGTAGTTGTCCCAGGTGCAAGTCTACCATCGACTCGCAACTAGAGCATGTGTTTTTATTTTTCATCCCAGTTGCAGGTCCACTATTGACACGCAACTTGGCATGTAGTTTGTCTCATCCTAGTTGCAAGTCGACCCTTGACTCGCAATTAGGCTCGTAATTGTCAGACTTGCAAGCCCACTCCCGACCCACAACTGGAGCATGTGTTTTTATTTTTCATCCCAGTTGCAAGTCCAGCCTTGACTCGCAACTGGGCACATAGCTTGTTTCATCCAAGTTGCAAGTCGACCCTTGACTCGCAACTGGCTCGTAGTTTCGTAGCTGTCCCAGTTCCAAGTCCCCCTAGACTCATAACTGGACTCATAGTTGTCCAAGTTGCAAGCCCACCCTCTACTCACAACTAGAGCATGTGTTTTGCTTTTCATCCCAGTTGCAAGTCTACCTTTTGATTGCAACTGGCTCATAGCTTGTTTCATTCGAGTTGCCAATCGTCCCTTAACTCGCAACTGGCCTCGTAGTTTCGTAGTTGTCTCAGTTGCATGTCCACTCTTGACTCGCAATTGGGCTCGTAGTCGTCCGAGGTGCAAGCCCACCCCTCCGAGTTGCAAGCCCACCTTTTGACTCGCAACTGGGCCTGTGTTTTGTCTTTCATCTCACTTGCAAGTCCACAATTGACTTGCAACTTGAATTGTAGTTTGTTTCATCCTAGTTGCAAGTCGACCCTTGACTCACAACTGGGCTTGTAGTTTCGTAGTTGTCCCAATTGCAAATCCGTCTTTAACTCGCCAATTGGGTTCATTACTTCTCCCAATTGCAAGCTGACCCTCGACCTGCAACTAGGCACTTGTTTTGTTTTTCATCCCAGTTGCAAGTCCACCCTTGACTCGCAACTGGGACCGTAGTTTGTTTCATCCTAGTTGCAAGTTGACACAACTGGGTCATCTGTTTCATAGTTGTCTTAATTGCAAGTCCATCCTCGACTCGCAACTGGGATCATAATTTGTTGTTGTCCCAGTTGCAAGTCCACCCTCGACTCGCAACTGGTCCCATAGTTTGTTGATTCCCCAGTTGCAAGTCTACCCTCGAATCGCAACTGGGATGTGTTTGTTTTTCATCCCAGTTGCAAGTCCAACCTCAACTCGCAACTCGTATCATAGTTTTATATACTTGTCTCAGTTACAGGTGCACCCTCGACTCGCAACTAGGCCTGTATTTTTTTATCCCAGTTGCAAGCCCACCCTTGACTCGCAACTGGGCCTGTGTTTTTGTCTTTCATCCTAGTTGCAAGTCCATCCTTGACTCACAATTAGGTCTGTAGCTTCTTTTATCCCAGTTGTAAGTCGAACCTTGACTCACAACTGGTCTCATAGTTTGTAGTTGTCCTAGTTGTAAGTCCATCCTCAACTCACAACTTGCATTTTTCGTCTCTAGTTGTATGTCCACCCTCGACTTGCCACTAGTCACGATGTTTCTTTTGAATTGTAACTGGTCCTTACTTTTTTGCATTTGCTGCAAGTTCATCCTCAAGTTGCAACCGAGTATCACTTTTTCATGTCAATTGTAAGTCCACCATTTCTTACAACTAAGAGTTGACTTTTTTGGCCAGTTGCAGGTCCACCATTGATTCGTAACTCGTCCTGTAGTTTGTTTCATCCTAGTTGCAAGTCGAACCTTGAATCACGACTAGGCTCGTAATTTTATAGTTGTTCCAGTTGCAAGTCCATCCTCGACTCGCAATTGGGCTCGTAGTTGTCCACCCGCGAATCGCAACTAGTGCATGTGTTCTGTTTTTCATCCCAGTTGCAAGTCCATCCTTGACACACAACTGGACCCATAACATGTTTCATCCTAGTTGCAAGTCGACCCTTGAGTCGCAACTGGGTTCGTAGTTCCTTAGTTGTCTGAGTTACAAGTCCACATTTGACTAGCAACTAAACTCATAGTTGTCTGAGTTGCAAGCCACCCCTTGACTTGCAACTAGAGCATGTATTTTCGTCCTAGTTGCAAGCTCACCATCGACTCACAACGGGGTCGGTAGTATGTTTTTATCTTAGTTGCAAGTCGACACTCAACTCGCAACTGTGCCCAAAGTTTTTATGTTGTCCCAGTTGCAAGTCCACCCTTGACTCACAACTGGGTTCGTAGTTTTGTACTTGTCCCAGTTGCAAGTCCATCCTCGACTCGCAACTAGCTCATAGTTGTCCGAGTTGCATGTCCACCCCTCAACTCATAACGGGTGCATGTGTTTTGTTTTTTTGTCCCAGTTGCAAGTTCACCCTTGACTTGCAATTGTAACCATATAACTTGTTTAATTCCGGTTGCAACTTGACCCTTGAGTCACTACTGGGCTCATAGTTTCGTAGTTGTCCCAGTTGCAAGTCCACACTTGACACGCAACTGAACTCATAGTTGTCTGAGTTGCAAGCTACCCCTCCACTCGCAACTGAGGGCTGTGTTTTGTCCTAGTTGCAAGCTCACCCTCGACTCGCAACTGGTCCGGTAATATGTTTTTCATCTCAGTTGCAAGTCCACACTCGACTCGGAATTGCGCTCGTAGTTCTTATGTTGTCCCAGTTACAATTCCACCCTCGACTAGCACCTAGGTTCGTTGTTGTTTTTCCCTAGTTGTAAGTCCACCCTCGACTCACAACAAGGCCCATAGTTTTTTCTTTGTTTTGTGTTAGCTGCAAGCCCATCATAGTCATACTACTACTCTCGTAGTTGTCTTTTTGTCTCGGTTGCAAGTCCACACCCCAACTCCGCAACCTGCCCTATAGGTGTTGTGTCCCACTTGCAAGCCCAACATCGACCCACAACTAGCCCCATAGTTATTTTCATCCTAGTTGCAAGACTAGCCTCGACCCGCAGCTGAACCACGTAGTTGTTTTTGTCTCAGTTACAAGTCCATCGTCGACTCGCAACCAAGCATGTAGTTGTGTTTCATTAGTTGCAATCTCACCCTTGACTCGCAATTGGGCTCATAATTGTTTACGTCCCAGTTGCAAGTCCACCCTCGACATGCAGCTGAGCACATAATTGTTTGTTGTATTTTCTACTGCAAGTTGCAAGCCCATGCTAGTCTATCATAACTGGGCCTCTGTGGTTGTTTTCTTCCCAATTTCAAGCCCACCCTCGACACGTAGTTATTTTTGTCCCAGTTGCAAGTTTACCCTCAACTCGCAATTGCGCCCATTTTGTTGTTGTTGTTGTTGTTGTTATCACAGTTGCATGTCCACCCTTGACTCGCAACTGGGGCCCATTTTTTGTTGTTGTTATCACATTTATGTGTCCCCACTCGACTCGCAAATTGGGCGTGTAGTTGTTTTCATTCGAGTAGCAAGCCACACCCTCGACTCGCAATCGGCCCGTAGGTTTTCCTCACAAGGGAGGATGCAACTGGCCTGTTGTAGGAATTTCAGGCCACAAATTATGTTTGCTGACTAATTGGGAGCACAAATTCGATTTTTTTTCAACAGTGCTGTTGCAGTGAGACGTGGGCACGAAGCCTACAGAAATATGCGACACTCATGCTTTTTTGTTGTCCTTTATTTTCAAACTAAAATACAGGAGAGGTCAACCGCGTCGTTGTTGTAGAGAGAAAAGCAATGGCCAAGCAATCAGAGCACCAAGGGCGATTTTGCTACATGATTTTCCAACAATACTTTCATTTTAAACTCTTGCACATGCAAACAAGCAATTCTGACCATGACCAATTATTCCAACAAATTAAGGGAGAGAAGGGGAGATTGTATTTGTTTGTTTTGTAAGTCATGTCAAAACTAAGACAGTCACCGTAGAGATCATATTGTTCCCCTAAGTGCCCATCAGACTAGAAGATGCATAGAACATTGTTTGTGTTTCTTGAATCTACTTTGATTTTTGTAGTAGAATCTTGAGCCAACAACCTGCCTCCCCCCTAGAGTTGTCCAGGACCATCATCATTTCCTTCTTGTTGTTTTCCTTCCTCAACGGCACCCTCATATTAGTACATATTCCTCTGCGTAAGGGAGTGGAGCATTATACGAATGAAATGATATAATGCCATGATTTTTCTTGCTGTCATCTTCACAGAGTTGAATGCTCTCACAAACAGAGTAATTATTTTCGGGCAGTTTTTTCGGCACGGGTTTGATCAACTTCCTCATTTTTTCCCTTTCTTTTCATCTTTTTTCAGTTGCATGAACTTTTTCCAAATTTGTTTTTTTAATTCATGAAATTTTTACAAATTTCTTGAACCCTATTGTGAACTCTTTTTCCAAAAAATGTTAACATTTTTAAATTCATGAAATTTTTAATTTTCACTTTTCCCCTCAAATTACGTCATTTGCCAAGTCGTGACTTTTTTCAAATTCGTTAATTTTTAAGAACTTTTTTTGTGAACTTTTTTCAAATTACGAACCTTCTCAAGTTGTGAACTTTTGAAAAAATTATGAACTTTTTAAAATTCATTATATTTTTATTTTAATGAACACTTTGCAAATTTATGGTTTTTTAAAGTCAACGTTTGTTGGTCAACAGTCAATGTTTTAAAATTCGCAAACTTTTCTAGATGTTCGTGAGGAAAAAAGAGCTAACAACGCCCGCAAAAAAAATGAGCTAGCAAGCAACCTGTAGCTACCTAGCAATGCATGTGTAGCAGCCTGTAGTGACTTCCCTCAAAAAAAGAACCTGTGCGACCTAGCGACCTAGCGACCTGTAGCATTCTAAAACGCGGCCTAGCAAAAAATCTGTAGCAAAAAACCTATAACAACCTAGCTGCCAATGGGCCACAGCCCGCTAGGGAAGGGCGTGAGCATCAAACGAGTCTCCGTCGCTTCCTACTAACACGAGATCTCGACAAACAAACAATTCGAGACCAACAAACAAACAAACAAAAAAGATCATAAAGAGTGTTTATGTCAACTTAGATGTGATATAGACTAGATGTGATATAGTCTGACCCTTAGTTTATAAGCAGGACCGGAAGAATAAACGAATCGGATACCAAAATCACCTAGAAACCGCCCCTCCTGGAGTACCAGCAGATTGGGGAACTCGATGGGCGGCGGACGGACGTACCAGGTCGCGGTGGTGGGACTGGATCACGGAGTTGAGGACGCCGACAATCTCGCCGTCGTGCGTGGCGGCGCGGAGGGAGTCGGACTTGGCGCGGAGCGCAGCGGCGGAGGGGCCAGAGGAGTGTTCCTTCATCAACAGGAAAGAGTTTTTTCAGATGGTTTTTTTAATAAAAAAAAGTATTTTCAAGGAGTTTAGAGCATCTCCAGCGTGTTCTAGAAAAAACTCTCCCAATAAGTGTGTTTAGAGGCTCCTCTAATATTTTTACAGAAATGCTAGACATCTGATGTCAGATATTTAGAGATGGTAATTGTTTTGCAAAACGTTTGATTTTTCATGCCTAAACTGAGACGGATTTTTTGGCAAACCAATAAACTGAGTCAGATTTTTTGGCAAAACAATAAACTGAGACGGACTTGCCTCGCTAATTAAACTTGTCACCCTCAACAAATATAATTTTCCATAAAAGATGTTTGATCTTTCATGCCAAAAATTGTGACGCTCACTAGATATTCAGGTCTAAAATTTATTGAAAGAGAAAGGTGTGCAGCTGCAGCAGTCCCTCTATAAACCTATCCATATAATTTGTTTTTTGCTATTTCTCTCTCCACTAGTGAATACATACATGTACAAAACCAATTGCCATAAAAAACAACTCAATTTCTTTGTATCAAACACATGTCATTCATCATACTTTCAAATCCACAAGTTTGGAAATTTACATTTTAATTCAAATTCACACATAATAAATGGTTAGAATGCATTCAATGTAATCATGAAGAAGCTTAATGTCTACTGCGCAACTTTCTTCTTGTAGACTTTGTTGAGGACTCAAGAGTAGAGTGGAGAGTTTTGTAGAACAGTAGTAATTTTTTCTCAAATGGATGACCTAAGATTTACCAATCCGCGAGAGGTGTAGGAAGGAGGTGGTTCTCTCTCAAACAACTCCGCAATCAAATATCTTGTATCTTCAATACACCCAATTGTATAAGTGCACGACTTCAGCGAAGAGAGGGTGATATATATGTAATATATGAATAGTAGAAATAGCTTTTTATAATCTGAATAAACAAAAATAGCAAGGTAGCAGGTAATGGAAGTGAGTAAAATCGGTGTCTCAATACTTGAAAATAAGTCATAGGATTCATACTTTACTAGTGCAATCTCTCGACATCACTAACATAACTAAACCACATGATAATACCTCAAGGTGCCACAAAGAATCACTCCGAAGTTTCTATTCTATCGGAGAAAATATGATGAAATGCGTAGGTAGCAAACCACCTTGAAGTTGCCTTTCCAATCAATATATTGAACCACCCCCAAAGTTTCACGAATAGTCGCGGAGATCGTACTACGACAACATCATATCATACATATCGTTCAACCTTTATGCCTAGATTACCTCATTGTCAGGGCGGTATCCACAAGTTAATTACTAGACACACATCTAGTGATCTCAAATCCAAAATACTCAATTCAACATAAAGAAACTTCAAAGATCAAGACTCAATTCACCACAAAAGGAATAAAGGGAGATGAACATCATAAGATCCAATTATTAATAAAGCTCATGATACAATCAACATCAGAATCAAAGTTTAAGATCGCGGGCGAGAGGGAATCGCGGCCAGAATTTTTGCCGCGACAGGTAAGGAAGAAACGGCGCAATCGCCCACGATAGCGACGCGATCTCCCGCGATTTTGGGAAGGCAGCAAATCGCGGGGTGGTTCCAGATCCGCGATAGCGGCGCGATCGCTTAGATTCGCCCGCGATTTTAAACTTTGATCAGAATACATCAAGAACATGAGAGAGAGATCAAACACATAACTACTGGTAAAACCCTCAACCCCGAGGATGAACTACTCGCACGTCACCATGAAGGCAGCAAGTTTGACGAAGATGCCTCTGTGGATGGGTTCCCCCTCCTGTAGAGTGCCGAAAAAGGCATCCAGATTGGATCGCTTCGGAACAGAGCCTTGTAGTAGCGATACAATTATTTCTGGTCTCGATCCAAGGGTTTTGGCATATATGTGAATTTATAGGCCAGAAATTAGGTCAAACGGAGCTGCATGGCCCCACAAGCCTGAATGCCACGGCCAGGGGGTAGGTCATGCCTCCTAGGCTTGTGGGCCTCACATCTATCTTCTGGTCCTCTCCTGAAGCTTTCGGGAGAAGGAGGAGGAGCTCCGCTTGGTCGAGGAGAACGTCACAGCCGCGGCCCTTGGGCGGATGACAACGGAGGCACGGTGGCCGGCGGCGAGGAGGGCCATGGAGCAAAGTGGCAGCATAGAAGATAGGGTTTAGGTGGGGTTTGTTCAGCAAGGTGCCTGGAATGTGATTCATTTATCCCACACCGTGTTTCTTGAATAAGAAGAAATGGATTTTTTTTGCGGGAAAGGAAATTGGTAGTTACGCATTTTCCGTCTTCTTCATTTCTTTTGTTTTTCCAATTTCTCTTTTTCGTTGGTTCCTTTTATGGTGCAGGATTTTCTTCCATAATTTGACTTTCCATCCAAAATCTTAGGAATATTTTTGTACATAACAAAGCATCATATATTGTGGAATTCGTTGGAAAATCCTCAGGAGTACACAAGTGCTACAATACTAATATTTCACCCTGACTATACGATCGATCATGGGAAAAAGGTTGTTTGTTAAGTGTATTTCATCAAGCACTCAGCAAACAAGCCCTTAGTTTCCTATGTGTGCCGGAGAAAACACTCGGCAAAGGGACCTCTCAGCAAGGGCTGCCTCTTGCCACCGCCTGGTCTCCTATGGTCCTTGAATCGGCTAAAAAAATAGTTAATCATGAGCGTCAATTGAACTCACAACCAACTACTACACATCCGGAGCATCATGCCAACAGGGTTCATTCCCGAGTGTGTGAAAATCTATGGTTCGTCCACAATTTAATAGTCCCACCTCGCCCATTAAAATGAAATTTCATCAGTTTTTATACTAAGCGAGTTGTTGTACCAGCAAGCTGGCTAGAAAATCATTAGAAATATGATGATGTTGTACCAGCAAGTTGTTGGGCTAGGACTTATGAACCAAACAGGGCCTTAGAGACGTGATGCTTTAGCGCAAGCAAAATGCTGCAGTATTCGCTATGTTGCATTAAGTTTCCGACTCCTTTACGCCCACAAGAGCCAAAAACTGGTGCATATTCATGTCTGAACCGCACGTGGATTGCCTCCTCTACTTTTTAAGATTTTTTTGGGGGGATGAGTAGAAATCAGTGTATGTGAACTGTGATGGTTGTTTGCTTGGTGTATCTATATGGGGTGTTCACGTCAATATAGAGAGGTGAGGAGTGCGTTGCTGCTGAAGATCTCTGAAGACCACTTCCCTGGCAATATATAATTTGATGCCGGTTTCTAGTGTGTACCTTTTTATTGCAGTTCGGAAGATATCCTCCTCTCCTTTTGATATGAATATTCCAGTAGATTTTGTTGCAGGCTAATGGGACTAAAATAGGATGATGCTTATTTTGTACATAAACGGATGGGTTCATGTTCTCCTTCAATGCCAGAGCAAGTCATATGAGTTGTCAGAAAAGAAAGAGTTACCAATGCCCAAGTGATCATGATGCTATTTTATCTGATAAGTTAAACTTCTCGTGTTGCGAGTTTGCTCCCTTCAGTTTTTCATTCTATTGTTGATCAAAACAATAGGATAACTGGCGAGCCAGCCGCCGTTAACAAAGACTCTGGTGAACTCCGATATGGAAGCGAGAAAGACACAATGGATAACATGCACATATCCACGAGGGGTTGGATGCAGTAACTGGTTTCCCAGCTGGAGAAGGGATCCAATGACACGAGCGAAAAGCTCTGCAAACCACAAAAGTGAGCAAGAAAGGATTTCCGGATGTTTTATCCGGTATCCATGCCTAGCAGGCTAGCACTCGAACCTCGTGCTCACTTACACTGTGATGTCTGGTGTATGGCTACATGATAAAATCGCGTCCGAGTACGAGGTGGCAGGCATCACCTTGCACAACCTCATCTCCGCAACATGTCATTTTTTTCTCACGTTGCAACACATGGGCACTTTGCTAGTATACTCCAACAAAATATAATATAGTGGTCTTGAAGCAGAAACATACCATTACTAGTCCAGTGGAAACAATCCATACACCAGTTGCCATTGAGCCTTCCATAAGTTGTGACATGTTCTTTTACTGTTTCTTTTGTGTTGTGCAACAAAGGAGCGCATACAACAGCGGGAAGCACGCCGACTAAAGGATGAGTGTCTAAAAGCTCGCTAACACTTGGCATTTTCACTAATGGTGGATTCCTCTTAAGCTTCTTCAAGTCTGTCTGAGAAGTGAAGAACTAGCATATTTGTTTTGATTTCTGAAAAACCACAAAGTCACTAATCTTTACTTGGGAACAATGAAAGACAAGTCAAACACTCTCACTACTTGCAAAGCATCGTCCAGAACACAAATCAGCTGAAAAAAATGTGAACGGTTTCAGAATCCAGGCATTTTCACCAATGAGGAATTCCTTATATTTTTATTCATATAATGAGGTTTTTCTACGTTTGTGCAGAAATATGGTATAAAGTATCTCTATAAAGTATTGTGAAGCTTTATAAATCTAGGGATTGTTTGGATCAAGGGAGTTCCACAACAATTTCGCACGAAACCAAACAATAATCCACAAAAATTCTTAGAACATCCTTTCCGTTCCAAAATCGCTAACCATTTTAAAGCTATTTTTTTGTTTATTCTAAAGAACCCATTTACTTCCATCCAAATATACTTACCACACAATCAGAAAGTAAATGTTGCACTGATTCATCTGTAATTTGCACGTCTAGCGCCCAAAAACTGAATAACATGCACATCAAAGTACTAGCAAATACACAGAACTTCCTAGTCAGTATTGTTTTACAACAATGGAAGACAAGTACTACAGATATGCTCAATAATGGGCGCATATGCCTGCACACAGCTTACTTCAACACCACGTGATGCACTTTGCTCATTCATGGACCTTGGCCTGGAAGTATGACATGCAGCTATACATCTTCTTGGTTACCTTCCCTTGCATGTTGTCGACATACTGATAGAATGCACACCTCCAGGTCTCGCTGTAAAACCAGAACATGCCGCAGTACAGCCAGAACCCAAAGATGAACCCAGCAGCCACAAAGCAATACAGCCACAATGCCTCCCTGCTGTCTTCAGCCTGGCTCATTCCGCTTTGCGTCGATGTCGACGAGTCTACACAGCCCTCCAAGGGGAAACCACATAACCCTGGATTGTTGCTGTATATGGATGGATCTGGGAGCGTTCGCAGCTGGTCGCTCATAGGTATCAACCCCGATAAATTATTACTCGAGAGGTTCAGAGCGGTTATGCTCTTCAAACCTGCAAAGCTTGGAGGAATTTCTCCCGAGAGTCGGTTCAGAGAAAGGTCCAAGGATTCCAGCAGTACTAGATTGCCAATGTCTTCGGGAATGCAGCCTAACAAATGATTTCCTGATAAGTTCAGATACCTCAGTCCAAGAAGGGTTGTGAGCCCATTTGGAATCTCTTGTGAAAGAGAGTTGCCAGATAAGTCGATACCCACAATACCTACCATTAGGATTGGGAAACCATGATCCACACCTTTCCAAACTATTTGAATCTGCCCACTAATTATCTCCAATCTTAGATTATGGTCCGAGACAATGTCTCCTGCATTATGTACCATGCCAGTAAAATTGGCAAAATTGTCTGGAATGGGTCCAATGAGATTATTTTTTGACAAGTCCAATACATGGAGTTGCTGGAATTTTAATATCTGGTGGGGTATGATTCCATAAAACATATTTGATGATAATCGAAGAACAATGAGATTTGGCAAGCTCTTGCTTACCCAAGAAGGTATTCTACCAGAGAAATTATTGCCTCCAAGATCTAGAGTGATAAGGTTTTTGCATTTCCTAAGACCCAAAGGAAAGGTTCCTTCGAAATGGTTATTGGCTAGGCGTAAACAGACAAGATTATCGTTGCAAGTCTTCCAAGAGGGAACTACACCACTGAAAGAATTGCTAGAAAGATCCATGTATCCCAAACTTGGCATGTCCCACAAACACTTGGGGAGACCTCCATCTAATAAATTGTTTGATAGGTCTAGGAAGCTTAAATAAGTAGAGTTACAAATGAATACCTTGCCCCCATCTGTGAGAAGCGTGCCATACAAGTGATTTTGACCCAAAGTCATCATGCGAAGCTCCCATGGATGCTCGCCAACACAGTCCTTTATATCTGCAACAATGTTGTTTGCCGTGAAGTCAACAAACATCAGGGATGTGCAGTTTCGGAAGGTCTGGTGGTGAATGCCCGTGAATCCATTGGACCTAGCACTGACAATACTCAGTCGTCCTCCTACACAAATGGATGACGGGAACAGCCCGGAGAAGTTGTTCATTTCAATATCAACTGTCTCCAGGAGGCTGCTATTCCCAAGCTCAGGGACGATGTGGCCTCCGAGCTGGTTTTCTGACAGAGACAATTCCTGGAGTGACACCAAATTAGAGATGGTACCTGGTAGCTGCCCTTGTAAATAGTTAGACCATAAGCTCATGATGTTTAGTTGTGTCATGTTTCCAATCTCAAGTGGGATGCTCCCTGTCAGATTGTTCCCTTGCATGCTGAGCACGCGGAGCTTCACGAGCACCCCAATTGTTGGTGGAATTGACCCGGTCAAAGTAACCGAGTAAAGATGGAGCTCCTCCAAGGTCGTCAAGTTACCAATCTCTTGAGGTAGATTGCTATCGAGCCCCAGGTATAATAGATACAGTGCAGAAAGGTGCTTCAGCTGTCCAATGCTGCGCGGAATGGCACCCCTCAAAGACGGATTATTGAAGATATACAACCGGGCCAAGCTCGTCAGGTTGCCAATCCCTGCTGGAATTGTACCATATAGACCATTGCTGCTCAAGGTGAGATTCTTCAGGTGGGGGAAAGCCGAGAAGTCGAACCTGTCAAGTGTGCCGTTCAAACTTGCCTCCATAAAATGGAGCCCTGTCATGTGCCCAGCCGAGTTGCAAGTGATGTGCGTCCACTTGCAAAGGCTGGTGGAGTTGGCCAACGACCATGATCCAAGGGAGTCATCCGCACTGACCAAGCTAGCCTTCCAATTCACTAGCGCTTCAGCTTCACGCCGGATGCCTGCTCTCACCGTCACCGGCGCGGCAGCACATAGTAGCAGACAGGTGCAAGAGAGCAGGAAGAGGCCTACGGGGTGGAGTTTCATAGTGGCTTTGGCTTCGGTATGGGTGGTGCTTCCCTGGTGCAGAGGATATAAAACCTTGGGATGAGCCAGCCAGCCGGCCGGCCGGCCGGCCGGCCGGACATTACAGTGGTGATAGGGACCTCGTAGCTTACAAATGGCACATTATGAAGTGCTGTTACTTTAGATTAAGGAGAAGCTACGCGCTACTATTTTATAGAATCCTCATGAGAATAGGAAATTACATATCACATAGTGTATATATGCATTAATGCATGTGTCACTATCAGGCTGCCACTTGGAAGTCATGGCAACCTTTTTTTTAACCCTGGTTCTTACAGAACCCAACTGATATGTCAAACAGTGTGGAAACTAACACTTGATAGGTTTCATAGATGCACGAATGATCAAGGTCCACGAAACACGTTGAAGTAGATGGCCAGTACTGACCAAGATTTTGGTTACCGAGGAGGTCATTTTTCTCGTGGGTGACTGGGAAAGGCGGATACCACAGTTACCGCGAAATTCCGAGCAAATGTCGGACGAAATTTTATTTCAAATTTTGAATTCGAATTTTTGGGACCAAGAACTAAAAAATTCGAGTATTTGACAGCATGCCTACTGTATTATCCCCCTAACATATGTCATAAGTTCAGAACAAAGTTCATTGGTTCTTTGGAAGTTCAAGAACAATGAATCTATAACAACAACAAAAATGAACGGTTGAGTTATACATCAGCTGCAATACCTGACCTTTAGGTGATAATTATTGAATTAACATTATAGTTTGCTCTATTATATAACATCCTTTTCTCAATTGAATTTGTTATGCATCAAAGTAAAAGCACAAATTTCTAGATGTTCTTCGTGTCTGTAAAAAATTCTTTAGACAATGCACAAATTTCTAGGCTACGAAAAGAAAGAGAAATTTTTGGTTCAAAGAAACAACAAGTAACCAATTTTGATTCATCCGGTCTTCTTTTCTACAAACATACATATTATAACTCTATATGTACATACATAACAGTATTCAGATTTTTTTAGGATAAAATATTAATGTTTTCAAAGTTTTTTAAAAGGATATGTTTCAACAATTATTGCTGTTCAGTCAACCTAAATTAAGCTTGGAAAAGTATGTTGGTAATCAAGCAGATTGTACCTCCTACATTCAACATGATAGCACAGGAGCATCTCGCAGAACTGAACTTAATGAACAGATGATTGTAGATTGAATGCAGAACCAGGATGTCACTACTTACAAAACATTTACCCTAAAAAATAAAGGATGGTGAGCTTGTTCTTGACTTCTGTGAACTCTAACTCGAATTATCAATGGAAATAAAGCACACAAGAGGATCAAAAGGCCAAAGTTGGTGTCTTATTTAGCCGGGCGACACAACCTGCACCTGATCAGGTCCTGGGACCTTGGGTAGCTCTTGGTTGCTGTAAGTAAAACTATTTGATGCTCGGCTTCAACTTGTCTAAAGTTTCCTCACAAAAAAAAGGAAGTTAAGTCACTAACATGATCATTGTAAAGGTTCTTAACAAGTTCAGCTGTACTGATCATCATAGAAATGGATGTTAGGATATAAGACATAGACAAAACAAGCATAACAATCTTTCTGGATATATCGCAGACTGCCGCTAACTGGTAAAAAAGAAAATTCATTTGCTGAAATTGGTTCTACATTAACAGAATAAATCACCAATTTACCTCATGTGCTTTAAAAAGATCGAAACAGATGCAGAAAATAAAAATCACCAATTTCCATGGACAAATCACCAACTATACATAAGCTAAACATACTTATATACTGACTGATATATGGGATAAAAAAATAAAGCGATGCTTCCTGTAATAGAGTTTAGGAGATGATCGGCAATGGCAAATATAGCTTAATTTATGCATCCCCGATGCACAGAAGTCCAAAAAACTGAGTAGAAATACATGTACAGCTTTGCTGACGACATTCAGATTCAAAGTATTACGTGCACATACAGTAAGAAGGAAAGGGAGTCGGGGCAACCCCTTCCCCTCCCCTCCCTCGCGTCGCCCGCTCGGGCGACTCGAGGGGCGGATCCGAATCCCGCCGCCGCACCTCCCTCCTCCTCGATCTCCCCTCGCCGCCACCAGAGGCAGCCGCCGGGCCTTCTTGGTGTGCTGCTGATGATGGTGGCGGCGGGGTCCTCGCTGCCTCGCCTCGCGCGCGGGGGGCTGCGGGATCTGGGGCGGCGGCCCGTCTGGTGTGGCGCCTCCAGCCCTTTGGCTCCTGGTGGCGCGGGCGTGGGCCGGCTGTCTTGACCGTGAGGACGGTGAGATCTCCGGAGGATGCGGGTCTGGGCTCGGCGTCGGCTCCGGCTTCCGCGGTGTCAGATCTGGCCGCCTCCACACCACCTCTCCAGCGGCGTGCTCCTCCCCCCCTCCAGATCCGGTCTGCTACGACATGGGGGGCTGGTTTCGGTGGGTGGGAGCGGATGGAGGGGTTCCAGGACCGGGGGAAACCCCTAGCCAGCCTTGCTGGCGCGACGGCGGCGACGCCCGTGGGCGCCGCTCACCTCCTTGGAGGCGCCGGTCAGGTCCTGTCCTCCCCATCCCATGCCCCCTTGCTTCCTGGGTGAAAACCCAAACTTTGTTGGACGGCGGCGACGCCCCAGGCGCCGTAATCTTCTTGAAGACGCCGTTTTTGGGAACAAGTGGGGCGGCGGGCTTCGGTGTGGTGCGGTTTGGTGTGCGGCGGCGGCGACAGCAAGTCTCCAGCGGCAGCCATGCCTTCCCTGGTGCGGGGTTCTGTTATGGTGGTGCTCTTCGTGCGGCTTTGAGGGCGTTCGGTGCCGTGGATCTCCAGGAAGGGAGGGGATAGGGTTCCCCTCCTCCGGTGGTTTTCCCTCCAGCTCGCCGAGAGTGTCGAGCTTCTGTGTTTTGGTCTTGGCCCTTGCTGTTGCCCTTCATCCTGGCAGCTCACCCTCTTTCTCGCCCGATCTTCGGTTTTGGGGCTGCTTGGCTCTAGGTGAGTCGCCGTCGACATGTGAGGAACGCCTGGTTCCGCTCCTGTGGCTTCCTTGGGTGCCATTCAGATAGGTTCTAGGGTGAACTAGTCCATCGCTCAACGGTGCGGCGCCTTTCGAGCCAGGCGAGGAGGCAGGGGCCTTCTTTGACGATGGCACTGTCTGATTGTGTTCTCCACAAGCCCCTAGTGTTCTGGCAATGGCTTGCCTCTCATCGTCGTCGTTTCCTTGCCCTGAGCTGGCAGCTGCCTTCCCCTTGGTTGTGTGTGTGCAAGAGGTCCCTAGCATCTCCTAGCTATTAGCTTCATGCTGATCTGGTATAGCTGGTTGTGTGCTATGTGAGCTGTCTCCCAGCGCCTTTGTATCTTTGCTGTGTTTTTTTCCTTTTCTTTGTGTGGTTCGTGGTTGTAATCTCTGTAATCCTGGCCGGTTGATGGCTTTGTTAATTCAAAGCCGGGCTCTTCTGGAGCCTTCGTTCTAAAAAAAAGTATTACGTGCACATAATTGCTCACAGAAATCAACCGATATATATTAGCATAAATATATGATTGTACGCAAATTCAAGTTCTCACCAGTTCATCCTCATGTGGTGTCCTCTACCAGTCCGAACAGGGGCGATCGTACACACACGGGATTTTGCGTACGCGTATCTCCCGCACGGCAAGAAACCGGCCACGGGCGGCCGCGACGACGACCTATCACACTCGCCAACGCCACTGGGCACCGCATCGGCGGCGGCCTGTTCGAGCAGCGCCGCCCGCGTCGGTGGCGGCGAAGTTGGGCAGCCGCGCGCACACGCAGCCCCATTCCAGAGCGGACTCCGCCTCCAGCCGCAGCTCCTCCGCCTCGTGGATCTCCGACGTGGCCTGGGTTTCAGGGTTCGCGAGGAGGCCGTCCGGAGGCGGGTGCGGAGGGAGTACAGGGGAGTGTTGACAGGTTTGAGACGACGGCGGCGGTGGTGGACATGACCGCCGGAATGATAGTGGGAGCGGGAGAGGTCTCCGCTTCCCGCCTGAGATGGGGGTAGGAGGTGCCCACACGGGGAGATGCAGGAGAGGCACCGGGAGGGTGATAGGGGCGGGCCGGTGGAGGCGTCGAAAGAGGGGCAGAGAGAGTTCGTGCGATGGGAGCGGTTAATCCCATCCCATTACTAGATCCTGGGAAGAAACGGAGGCTTCTCAGGGCGTCACGATTTTCAGCCATCGGATTAGGTGTCCAAATAAATTCTGGTCGTCGGATTTTTTGATGGATGATCCTGTCCGTTGGATCAAGTCTGATGTGACAATCAATGAAGTGCCCGTCGTCTTCCATCCGTTCTACCGTCCTAAATCTCGAAGGCATCGGGGGTCCAGACCGGGTGGGCCCCTTCTGTTACGAACTGTGGTCGTGTGGCCTTCCAAGGTAGAGAAATCGTGCCATCGGCTGTGATTTTGGTCTCCCGCTGAGGGCATCATTGGAATTTCACAGATTAGTATATAATGCCAGCTCCCCAGGTTTACTCCTCTCCAACTTCGCGCGTCCAGTATCTGCGGTTGAGCTCGGTAGTCGGTCGCTCAATTCGCGGCATCCGTCAGAAGCTGCACACTGGACCAATACTGAATTCAAAGGGATTTGGCATGTTCATTTTACCTGGACCTAAGGCTGACAGAATTGTAGGTGGGCAGTGGACAGGTGGCATGCCGGTGGGAGAAAACCACTCAGGGGGGTCACTTGAAGGGCATACCGTAGTTGTGGCCGAACACTGTGGACCAGAGGATGCCCCTGCAAAGAAGAAGAGGGATCCTAACGCCAAGAAGGTGAGGTTCAGATATTACTGTTCTGAATAGCCATGGTTGTTCTATTTTTTGACTAACGTGATAGTGTGATGTGTGCTGGTGTTACTAGTAGAAAAATGGCCTATTGTCCCGGTTCGTAAGGGCCTTTTGTCCCGGTTCCTGAACCGAGACTAAAGGGTCGGTACTAATGCCCTGTCCCTTTAGTCCCGGTTCAATCCAGAACCGGGACAGATGGGCCTCCATGTGGCCTGTGCGCGTCAGCATTTCTGTGGCTGGGGTTTTTGTTTTTTTTTTGAAGGGGGGGGGGGGGGTTGGTGGGTTTTGGGGGGTTAATTTAGGTATTTCATATATTGTGTTAGCTAGCTCTAATTAATAGAGAGAAGTGTCCTCTCTTTTGTCCGTGCTTGGTCGACGCTACGTACTATACATATGTATAGAGAGGACTAGACACGCTAGCTAGCTAGTAAGCAAACGAAGGAAACAGAAGATCGTCATGAACATATATGCATACAGAGAGAAGTGATATCGACCACCTCTCCTTCTCCGAGAGATTGGTCGAACAACAAGTTCTCGTATATCTATCCGACACTACCGGCTACATATATACAATAATTATCTCTTACAAATATAATCTCCTAACATACGGACTCATGGTCCACATAGTATTCTCCGTCTTCAGCGATCACGTGGTCAAGAAAGAATGCCGCCAATTCCTCTTGAATTGCTTGCATGCGAGCTAGTGCTAGGAGTTCATCCCGCTTCTGAAACATCTAATTTGAAGAAGGGGGTTAATACATATATATATGAATGAATGAAACTCAACACAAATGATGGGGGGCTCGCCGTCAACATCACCAAGGTCATCTCGTCTGATCTTATACCGCAATGCACCGCATATCGGGCATGCATTCAGATTCTTGTATGCACCGCGGTAGAGGATACAGTCATTAGGGCATGCATGTATCTTCTCCACCTCCAATCCTAGAGGGCATATGACTTTCTTTGCTGCGTATGTACTGTCGGGCAATTTGTTATCCTTTGGAAGCTTCTTCTTCAATATTTTCAGTAGCTTCTCAAATCCTTTGTCAGCCACAGCATTCTCTGTCTTCCACTACAGCAATTCCAGTACGGTACCGAGCTTTGTGTTGCCATCTTCGCAATTGGGGTACAACCCTTTTTTGTGATCCTCTAACATGTGATCGAACTTCAACTTCTCCTTTTAACTTTCGCATTGCGTCCTTGCATCGACAATGACCCGGCGGAGATCATCATCATCAGGCACATCGTCTGGTTCCTCTTGATCTTCAGCAGCTTCACCCATTGCAGCATCATTGGGCACATCGTCTGGTTCCTCTTGATCTTCACCAGCCCCCCCCCCCCGTTGCAGCATCACCGTATTCAGGGGACACATAGTTGTCATCGTACTCTTCTTCTTCGCCGTCTTCCATCATAACCCCTATTTCTATTTCTCCGTGCCTCGTCCAAACATTATAGTGTGGCATGAAACCCTTGTAAAGCAGGTGGGAGTGAAGGATTTTCCGGTTAGAGTAAGACCTCGTATTCCCACATTCACTGCATGGACAACACATAAAACCATTCTGCTTGTTTGCCTCAGCCGCATCGAGAAACTCATGCACGCCCTTAATGTACTCGGAGGTGTGTTTGTCACCGTACATCCATTGCCGGTTCATCTGCGTGCGTTATATATAATTAAGTGTCCAAATTAATAGAAGTTCATCATCACATTAAAACCAAAGTACATACATAGTTCTCATCTAACAATATATAACTCTCCAGAGCATCTAATTAATTAAATCATACATTGAAACTATGTAAAACATTTCAATGCGAAAATAAATGCGATCATAATCACAACTAAGATAACAATTGATCCAACGGCATAATGATACCAAGCCTCAGTATGAATGGCATATTTTCTAATCTTCAAGCGCATTGCTTCCATCTTGATCTTGTGATCATCGACGACATCCGCAACATGCAACTCCAATATCATCTTCTCCTCCTCAATTTTTTTATTTTTTCCTTCAACAAATTGTTTTTTTCTTCAACTAAATTTAACCTCTCGACAATAGAGTCGGTTGGAATTTCCGATTCACATACATCCTACATAAATAAAATCTATGTCACGTTGGTCGGCATAATTTTCATAAACAATAAATGAACCAATAGTTATAAAGATAATATATATACCACATCCGAATCATAGACAGGACGAGGGCCGACGGGGGCGGATACCAAAACCATCGCACTATATAAGATGCAATAATAAAAGTAAGAAAATAATACAAGTATCTATGTAAACATACAAGTAAGAATATTTTTCCTTTCAAAAAGAAGATAAGAACAAGAGGCTCACCACGGTGGTGCCGGCGATGAGCTCGGCGCGGGTGATCGACGGCGGTGAAGACGGGGACGGGGCGTGACGGACCGCTAAACCTAGACAAATATTGAGGAAAATGGAGCTTGAAGGTCGAGCTTGGAGAGGAGAAAGTTTAAGTAGTGTGGCTCGGGCATTCCATCGAACACCTTGTGTGCATAGGAGGTGAGCTAGAGCACCACCAAGCCCTCTCCCCCTCGGCCAGAAAAAAATAAAGCAGTGTGCACTGCTCTTACGCGAGGGGGTATATATAGGCACCTCATTGGTCACGGTTGGTGGCATGAACCGAGACTAAAGGGGAGCCTTTGGACCCGGTTCATGCCACCAACCGGGACCAATGGTGGTGAGCCAGGAGCGAGGCCATTGGTCCCGGTTCGTCCGACCAACCGGGACTAAAAGGTCCAGACGAACCGGGACCAATGGCCCACGTGGCTCGGCCGGCCCCCTGGGCTCACGAACCGGGTCCAATGCCCCCATGGGTCCCGGTTTTAGACTGAACCGGGACTAATGGGCTAACCCGGCCTGGACCGTTGCCCCCTTTTCTACTAGTGGTGGTTGCAGCCACAGGACTGGAATGACCAACAGTACATTCCTGGCCCTGAGGACAAGAAGCCAGAGGTAGCCTTACATTTTTCTGCTATAAAATCTATATGATGATGATCATCTTACTTTTAGTATGAGTCTTGATGTCATAAAACTGAGCAAAGCCAGAGTGAACATCAGATTCTGCATTATATATTATTGTTTCACAAAGCTCTAAATTAAATTAAGATGGCCATTGTAACTCTAGCAGCACCAACATAAGATTTGGTGTTATGATTTTTTTCTCACATCGATTGTTCCTGACAGGGTTATGATGACATTCCCAAGGAAATTATTTATCCTGATGTAACAAAGGTGCCTATTCACGCATTCTTCGAATAATTTTGAAGCCTCCAGTATCTGCACTTTCACATCGTTTAATACCCATGGCAGCATAAGGACTGGGATGAGGAGGAATATGGCGAATGGACAGCTCCGACCATTCCAAACGTGGATTACAAGGGACCATGGACACAAAAGGTATAACCACGACAGTACACTAGATATCTAATTGTTCTAGACAAGCATCAATGTGCATTTCAAGTTTCGACATGAGAGTTTTGTGTATTTTAGAAAATTAAGAATCCAAACTACAAGGGCAAATGGAAAGCTCCTTTGATCGATAACCCTGGTAACCTCAGCTTACCCACCGTTGTACATTCAGACTTATTTACTGTCCACTTGTCTTTTCTTATAAGAAGCTATCTATTTTTATCACTTCCTATATATATTTGTGGGGTATACTACCTTTTGTTGTGCTTCGTGAGGTACAACATAAGCTCTTTGACCCTTGGCTCCTATTATGTACTGCCACTGGTTGTTATCCATAATGTGTTGTGTGCATCATGGTTTACTACTTGAAAATGCATGCTTGGTAGCCTCATTCTCTTGATTAACTACAGATTTCTTCTCTCCCTATTTTGCATTCAATGAAGGAATGTATATAATTTATTGGTCCTTGACGGTGAGATATTTGAAGCTCGGCGCTTGTGTGCACTAGAATGGAACTTCTCATGGCTTTCTATGTAAATCTCGACCCATGTTTTATCAATAAATTGTCATCAGTTCTAATTGAACCTTCTACAAGCTGATGCAGTTATTGTCAAGAACACTGTCAGTTCAGTGTTGTCATCATGCAAGCAATGGGCTCATTTGCATGTTGTTTGTCCTACTAAAATTAACATTTTAAGGTCGTTTACTTCCATTGTTGCATGAAATGTTTCTGAATTAATGTGCCTCATTGGATGCAAAAAAAACATATTGGTGGCATATGATGAACCTATACTTTCCAAGTTTCCATAATGAACTTGATTTCTATTCACACGCATAAGCCTATACATGTTATCTTAATTACGCGACTGATCCTATTGAGAACAATTCATTTCTTCGCCTTTTTGGAGAATGTTGCCAATAATGTTTTATTTGAACTTTCTCATCAGCATATGTGAATGTGAATAAATGAGAAGTGTAATTAAGTGCTTTCAAGTTGTTAATGACTCTTTTCTGTACCAGTTTGTTTGTTCCCTGATATTTAGTCTGTACTCTGTAGTTCTGCTTTGTACTGAACCCTGAAATTGGCTCATGTGCTTTCAAGAAGTTAACATACTCCCTCCGTTCGAAAAAAAACTTGTCATGAGCTTGTCTCTCAAATGGATGTATCTAGCACTAACTTGATGCTAGATATATCCATTTGAGGGACAGGCTTTTTTCGGACAGAGGGGGTATTTGTTTTGTGCACTATATGCCCTTTGTTAGAAATATCAAATATTTTGTTCCTCATGTTATTTTCATGCCGATGCTTGGCTTATGAGGTTGCGGATTGACTTGGGATATGTTGAGATTTTTTTTTTCATCTTAGTTTTATTTTGTTCGTGATTTGATTCGTTACTAAAAGGGTAGTGCGCGCTTTGTTGTGCCGTTCGTGTTGTTGGGTTTCTTAAAAAAATCACTATTACAAAATATAAGGTGTATTAATTTTTTGAAAACTCAAACCTTTTAAGTTTGATCAAATTTCTAGAGAAATATATCAAAATCTATAATATCAAATCGGTACTTTTAGATTCATCACGAAATGAACTTCCATACTTTTTGTTTAATATTGTGAATGTCGATATTTTTGCTCTAAACTTGGTCAAAGTTAGAAAATTGACTTTCTAAACAACTAATACCCCTTATATTTTATAACTGATGGAATAATTAGTTTGGCGGGTGGGGAAGATGATAGAGTGTGTTTTATTTTTATTTATAATACGGTGATTTTGTGGACCTTTCGTGGTGTGATTATGTGTTATCGCTAACCAACCTATATTTATGTGGGGAAATTTTCGTGTCGGTGGTTGCATGTACTATATTGATGCTACGATATCACATGGTGGCACTTCTTTTTTCTACGTGGTGGGAGGGTGCGCCGGATTGATATGTTTTTATAGGTTGGTTGCGCTTGATTAATTTAAAAAATAAATGGCCCAGTCAAAATCTTACACCAAATCAAAATTGAATACCTTAATTGAATGAAAGAGCTTCAAAATTTGGGAACATAGTGAATTAAAATAATTGAATGGGGAGCTTGAGTAATTTTTGACCCAGTCAAAATTGGACCCAATTCTAAATTGAATACCTCAATTAATTGTGAGGCCTTAAAAATTAGAAAGCATAGTGTGTAGTATAAAAGAATTGAATGATGGAGCTTTGAGAAATTGTTGACTCGGTTAAAATCGGGTGACCCAATCCTATTTGCTATTGCCTGGTAGTCAAATAAATGGAGATGGGCTTCGTTGATGTCAAAGAACAATTCCACAAAGTACATTAGTGTAATGGTTAGAGAGGGGCATAGGCATCTTATGTTTTATCTTGAGCATCTAGATAATATTAGTGGAGTATGGGATGATGTTGTGGAAAATCATGCGACACACGTGTTGTTATGAGTCCTATGAAGTGCATAAAAAATAAGGAGCAGAATAGTGGTGCATATTAGAGCATATATAGGTCCACACCATAGCATAATGGCATGCCGTTTTGCATATGTAGAAGGGACTAGCAAAGTCATAAGTAGAAGCTGAGCAAGTGTGGATCTTGTTCAAGATGATTTAGAGGAGGGGAATGATGAGGACTTCTCTGTCTCTAACTATGAGATAGAATAGTGGATAGTGATTGTGACTTGGAGGAAGGTAATGATTATTTAGTGAATAAAAATAGTCAAATGGGTGAGAGAAGGCAAAGGAAAAGGAAAGCACCTTAAGGGGCATGACAATTATTTTAAAGATTAAAGACTTGAGATGTCAGATTCAGGTGATGAAGATACAAAATTAAATACCAAATATTTAACAGATGCAGCTATGAATGAACGCAAGTTCCATGTGGGCCAAGTCTTCTCATCTATTGACCAGCTGAGAAAATCAATCAAGGAGTAAAATTGATAGTAGAGGTTAAATATCACATTTCCCTACAATGACAAAATAAGGATTGGAGTTAAGTGTGATGTTGGATGCCCCAGGTACTTGTATGCATATTACAACAATCGTACAATCATTTATGATCAAGATATTCGAAGATGAGCACACTTACAGGTTACAGCAAGAAGTGGCAAGCTATAGTTTTTACCGCGAGATACATAGCTCATAAGTATGTTGAGAAGCAGAGAGCAAATGATAAGATGAAATTGAAGGGTTTTGGAGAACTAGTGCAGACAAATTGGAACATGAAAATCAAGGGGGCGAAGCTTGGCAAAGCAACAAAAATTGCATTCAAGGTAATATACAAATATGAAATAGCACAGTACAATCTGTTAAGGGACCAAGAACATGAGTTGAGGAGATCCAACCCAGGTAGTACTTTTTTCTTGAACTTGCCGATGGTGGAGAGTTCCAGAAATGTTATTTCCATTTGATGCATGCAAGAAGTGTTCTCTTTCTGCTTGTAGGCTTATTATCTGCTTCAGTTGTTGCCATTTAAAAATTCAATTTAACGTTGAGCAAAAAATCATTATAGATATTTTGTGTATTTTAGATTTTTTTTCTATTTACTGTATTCATAATTGTTCCTTTTTGTTTGCTAATATATGCATAACTATCACTAGAATAAATAGCCAAGCATTCGAGAAACCTCTTCACTTACTCTCTGTGATAGTATTTAAGAATACTAAAATAAACCAGAGCACATGCGTACATTTGCATTCAACTAATAGCCAAATTGTTCTATCATGTCATGTGTTTTGATTTCTTAAGTGTAATAAAGAACAAATTGATTCCAAATATTTTTAAATGTCATGTCTCCAAAAAAATTAAAACAAACATCGCATACATTGCAATATATATGCCTTAAAATAGTGTGATTGTACTTTGTACCATCAGTGTTAATATTATAGCAATAAAATCATTGGATTTTAATATTTAACTTCATTATCATGTATTTAATTTTGTTTAGTGTAACACTAAAAAATCAATATCTTGTGATAGAGACTAACATAATTATAAGGAAGTACAAAAAATTAGTATAAATAAATGAAAATTATGGAAGGGTGGTATGATGGAGTCAATTAAGTAATTGTAAACTCCGAATAGAAAATTTGTATAATCTTTTTGAATGACAATAAGATTATACTTCTTCAAAATAGACAATAATGTATACTCATAAAGAAAAATAAGTACACAATAAGGAGGCACCGAAAGAGCAGTGTGATAGGTATTTCTCAGACAAGGCGACGAGTGCGGCGCAGAAGGTGGGTTCATCTGCGTCAATAGACAATGTTGATGCATAGAAGAGTCAAACAACATAATATATCCCCATGCATCTCGGAAGCACGCAGCATGGAGATAACGACATCGAAGTATTTCGATGCCACTTCCCAAAGGTTTTTGAAGGTCGCACCGAAGAAGAAGTTTGTTCTTTCTTATCATGCTTCTACTTGCTACATCTGTAGGGTTGCATCATCATACCTTACGGTGATCATCAGATCTCAAAGCTGACTCAAGCTGGTTGTTGATGATGCAGATAAGATCTGAGTCATCATCGATGGAGGTGCCACTAGAGTTGGTTGACAGGTAATCATCAGACAGGGCGACGAGGGCGGCGCGGAAAGCAGCTTCAGCTGCACCAATGGTTGACGCCGACGCGCGGAAATGGAAAAGCGCAGAATCGCCCGGCATCTCAGAGGCACGCAGCATGGAAGCGGTGGCGTCGAGGTAGCTCGACCCCGCTTCCCGGAGGTTGTTGGAGGTCGCGTCGCGGAGCATGCTTGATGCCCGCAGCACAGACAACGAACCCTCGATCAGGTCAGACGTAGCGGCGCGAACGTTGAGGTTGATTCCTCCCGGGAGGCGCCTGAGACGGAGGCGCGAGCGAGCGCCGGGGCGGCCAGGTCGTAGAAGTACTGCGCGGCGTGAATCTCGGCCTCGGCAGCGCCGATCGCTGGGGTGGCGCGGTCGAAGACGTCGGACCACGCGCGGCGCGCGCCGGCGTGCGCGGCGTCCAGAGAGGCGGCGGCGTTGATGATGGTGGAGGAGGGCGCGGAGGCATGTCGGGCGTCGGAGATGAGCCCCATGGCTCCTCGGCGAGCCGCGGCGAAGAGGGACATGGCGGTGGGAGGCGGCGTCGGCGGAGGGGAGGGCTAGGGTTTCGACTCGCGGGAGCGGAAGGGGAGGGGATCGAGGAAAGGGAAGAGAAATGGAAGGAGGCCCACGCGCCAGACCAGACAGTTATGCTGGTTTCTATGTAGAATATAGAATAATTAGCTTAGTTTTATTACTTGAATCGCTATGATCGCTGTACTACGCCTCTCCATCCCGCGCTCGATCCCCATGCTCGCTTCTTTTCCGTTCCTAAATTTTTTGCAAACAGAATCTCCTTTTTTCATTCCCCAGCGAATTCATTTCGATCTCACTATTCAAAGCAACACAAAACTAGTATTTCCACCGGCCAGCTCAAGACCAACACAAAAACTCTGTATTGTTCCATCATCACAAAATGCGCAGCTCCAGATCACAGAGCTTTGAGTTGGAACGCGACCGGATTTTTTTGCCCTCATGCTAACGAAACACACATAATTTAATTTTTTTGCTACATCAAATCATCCACCGAATTCATTTCAATTTCACAAATTAAAAGCAACACAAATACACAATCTATCTCTTCTTTTCTTTTTCCCACAACAACACCATCCAGCTTAAACTGACCAGGGGAGCAAACTCTGTTCCATCATCTAACAACAGTCATTACCGGATATATTTAAGCATAAAAGTGGAAGTAACACAGCTTGTATTAAGCTTAGGAACTTAGAAAGTCTTGTTTCATTGCTAGTAACCACCTTTCTACAGGATTTTCACCGGCCAGCTCCAAAACACAAATGGAACTCACCCTGCCTAGCTGCTGATTCAGGACTACAAATACACTTCAAACTACTGGTTTCACGGGGTTCTCAGTTCTTACTGCTCTTGCTACGCGTGATAGAAGGCTACGCTACCAAAATTTGCTGTCGAGTCACGCGGCAAGGCCATCTGTTCAACCTCACTACTGGACCAAACCCTTGAGCTTGGTCATCCACCGCACGTACTCCTTGGTCTGCTTGGTGATCATGTAATCGTGCATGAAGTTGGTGGTCGTCAGCGTCACCCCTCGTACCTCCAGGAACTTGAACAGGCCCTTCTGCACATTCGGAGGAAGCTCGCTGCAGTAGGGAGAAAAGAGTGAAAAGTGATCAGCAATGGGCAGTCATAATATGCCATGGTGCGAAAAAGAGCTTGGATGTGAAGCAGTATTCTTACGTGAACTCAGGGCCCTCAAACGGGAATTTCTCTGCATCAGACTCTGTTTTCTCCGCTATCATCATGTCGTCAATGGTGATCTCCTCGTGGAAGGCTGTGCAGGTGAACTCGAGGTTCAGGCCAGATCCCTTGGAGACTATCACCTTCATAGAAAGGCTACTTTCTTGGCCGTCCTCATCTTCATCGTCATCGTCCTTGGCAGCATCCTCATCATCGCCCTCGTCATCTTCATCAAACTCAGGATCCCCTTCCACGTTAGGCATGCTGACAATGACCTCAATCTTCTCATCCTTGTAGTCCCTTTTCAGAATAACCACGCTCATCCCATCTTCATCAACCATTTCAAAGGGGAAGTCTTCTGGAGTAGGTTCCTGTCAAAAGAATAACAAATGAATTGAGATAAACAGCCTAAATATTTTGCAAGACCAAGAACTGATGTTAATCTAGCATGTGAATTGTATGCCTACACCTTGCAAAAAGTAGCATCTATACAATCGTTTCAGGATTTTCGGGCAAAACTAATGAATCTAAATGTCAGTTTTCGTATTGCTGTCCCACCATGTAATTGAAATTTGAAACCAAACCCTCAAAACTCAACCACCAGACTCACTCATTCAAATCCATGCTCTGTAAAATCACAAGAATGATCAGTGAACTGATATCAGCTTAGTGGTCACAGCTGCTCAGAGAAACAGCAGCCCAAATATTCAGACTCGTTTTTAGCACAATACCGTCCGAAGCAACATAAAACCAAGCTCAACTGTAATATGTAAGCGGATGGTTACGCACCTTACATGCTGGCAGGTTTCATTGATGAATATGCATAAGAATCAACATGAAACCGAGCTAAATCATAGTACATATGTGCCATGCATGCAAAGAAGCACTGGCAGTCTGACTAACTGTGACATGCATACTTAATCATATCTACTGTGCATGGCAAATAAGCAATAAAGATGAAACTCTCGATAGTGGCAATGCAGTGGTGAATTAGCAATGTACGGTTCTACTGAACAATTACTAGCAAACGCCTTCATCCAGTCATCCAGGCAAGGTATCACCGTATCACCACAATTCGAAGAAAATATCAGCAGAAAAGGGCTCCCCGGTAACAAATCTCCCTCTCATTCAGGCAGGTAAATGCCAGACAGACCAATATTCAGTAGAAACCTAAATATCCGCAACGCCAAAACCTGGCGTTAAGTAGCTAGCAAGTACAATTTTATGGCCAAATGTTTCACCTTGCAGAAAGTAGTATCAACCACAGTCAATTCAGGCTTTTCAAACAATAGCTGATGATCCTAAATGTCGGTTCGAATATTGCTCTCATACTAAGCCAAAGTAGTTCAAAATTTGAAACAAAAGCCAATTCCACTCATTTAAATACATACTCCATACAATCATCAGAAAGATCAGCAAACCGACACCAGCTGAATGGTCGCATCTGCTCAGAGAAATAGCAGTTCAAATATTCATACCTGTTTCTAGCACAACACTATAAACCAAGCTAAAAATCCACGACAGGATGATTGCCCACCTTATTACATGCTGGCATGCTTAACTGAATGTAAGTTAGAACACAGGAAAGCGAGCCAAATTACGGTGGATACCAAAAGAAGCACCATCATGATTAATTGACCATCAGACATCAGTAATTCACTCTTGCAGATGGGCAGCTCCTGGTATACCGTCAATGTGGTAGCAAATTGGCAACGAATGGTCCATTCCTACCGAACAACTACCGGTAAACACGCAAGGTGCCACCGTAACTCCAAACAAAATTCCAGTACAAGCGTTCTCTCCTACCCCATGAAAAAATCCCTCTCTAAGTCCGGCAAGGATTCCTCGACCGCGCAGCAAAAAATCGACCGTACAACGCGGCCGCTTAAAGCAGGGACCGTCCCGTGTCAGTGTCTCGCACTCAGACACTCTCCCTCACCTGCCCGTCGGTGGCGAGGTACTGCTCGGCCTCCCGGATCTCGAGGTCGATGGCGGCGGGGAGGCCCCCGGCGCCGGCGCCCTTCTTGTTCCTCTTCTTGACCTTGCTCTCCATCATGACCGGCGCGGAGTTGGCCGACCCCTGCGCCGCAGCCGCGCGCAGAGGAGCCGCGAGCGCGCGCCGGGCCGGGGCCGCCCACGCCACCACGAGCCCGCCGCGGGAGGCGGACGGGACGGAGCGGAGAAGGACTGCGGCGGTGGAGGAGGCGGAGGCGGAGACGAAAGAGGCCATGGCGGAGTGGGAGGGGGGAGAAGGGAATGGGGGAGGGGATAAGGCGAGGAGGGGTTTTGGGTTTGGATTAAGAGGGTGCTTGATACATTTTAGTCCCATGACTAAAAGTAGTGGGACTAAAACTTGCTAGTTTTATCCATGCTTGGATCCAAATACTAAAGAGACTAAAATCAAGTTATTGATCATTTATTATTCTCCAAACCCTCCAATTCAGAACTCGCATGTGTTAAAGGAGAGGAATTAAATGAGGAAAGAGAGGGCTAATACATATTTTAGTAGGTTTCCTATGACTAAAAAATTTTAGTCTCAAGACTAGTCCTAGCCTCTCTTTAGTCAAGGATGCTTGAAACTTTAGCCTCTAAAAAAGACTATTTTTAGTCAGACTAAAAATAGTCTCTTACATCCAAGCACCCTCTAAAACGAGGAGGCGAGACAGCGGTGCGCCGCCGTTGGGGGTGTGTGTGTGGCCCGCACGCCAGTGATAGCAGAAGTTCTGTTTTTCCTTTTAACCCTTTTTCATAAGGGTAAAGTGCACAATAGGTCTTTGAATTATTTCAATAGTGTTACATAGATCCGCAAAGTATGAAAATTGTCATTCAAGTTCTCAAAGCACAGTAAATGTGTCATGCTAGGCAAAGTCTAAGTCCTCGAACCATTTTCATATTAAACTGATTCTGGACATAGATGAAACATTTATTGCATTTTTAAGAATTTAGATGATGATTTATATAGTTCGAGGATCTACGTAACATTTCTGGAATAGTTCAGGGACCTACAATACACTTCGCACTTTTCCTAATATAAAATGCTTATAACTGGATAAGTATCGGCCTACGTTGAGTGAGCACGCAAAGGCAGCAGGAAGTGGCCAGTGGTTGCATGTAAAAACAGGAGGGCAGGTGTACACGACACGAGACATGTGAAATTTTGAAGCCTACATGGGAGAAAAGATAAGCACGATGACAATATCATCGAGATAAGGAGACAGCCTGAGACGGAAAAAAGACACCACGCAAAGTGACGACGCTCGTACGCTGCACCACCAAGCGAGTGTTAGGGTTTCTATTGCCTCCTGTCACCGTCGTCGTCAGTCTACCTCATCTCCTGCGGTCTTAAGACCACAGAGGTGCGGTGGATATAAGCCCTTGCAGGTAGGAGGATTCCGTTTTTTAATATATTTTTTTAGTTTTATTAGGGTTTGTGTCTTGCTCTATGTAGATGGAATAAGATCCTCCCCGCCTAGCTGTCGTTCCGGTGTTGTCTTTAGCATCATCGAACGGTGTGTGAAGGTTTGTCTCTGGCCGATCTCATGGATTCGGTCGGTGTTTGTCTTCCTTCGCCTGTGTTCACGTGTCTACATGTTGGCATCTTTTGATCTACACTTCTCTTCATCGGTGACGATTGCTGTTCTTGTACGCTGGTCCTATAGCATGCTTATTTTCCCCCTAAAAAATAAAATAAAACACAGAAAAAAAAACTTATGTCTTGTCAATGAAACCAACACAGAGAATGGACTGTGAATCGAAAAAAATGGAATTCGAATCGGCCGAACGGTTGAGCTGGAAAACATCATTTTTGTTCTCCAGATCATAATTTTATCCCGATGATATTTTTTTTGCTAGGAAAACTTTTGATCTATTCATCAACTATCAAGGCAGTACAAAGAACATCAAAGTAAAAAGTACATCCAGGTACGCAGACACACCTAGCGATGACTACAAGCACTAGAGCGAGCCGAAGGTGCGCAACCGTCATCGTCCCTTCCTTGTCGGGACCGGGTAGACTTTGTTGTAGTAGACAGTCCGGAAGTCGTCGTGCCAGGGCTGTTACCAACGAAAAGAACAATGTTTCACAGTTTATTCATTTTTCTAGCATAATCATTTTTCTGATTCACACAATTTATTTTACGGTTGTGAAGGCAATGCCCCTAGATAAAGCTCCGGGTCCGGATGACTTCATCAAACGTTTTTATGCTTCCTGTTGGCATATAATCAATGAGGACCTCCTGAGAGCTATGGATGCGTTCTATCGCAGGGATACGAGGGGCCGGTTTGCATGCAATAAACAAGGCAATTGCCGCATTACTTCCCAAGATGGATGGCGCAATTGATCTAAAGGATTTCAGGCCATGAGCCTAGTGCACAAAGCCATCAATTTTTTTGACAAGGTCCTCGGATAGACTAGCAAAGATTTACCAAAACTCGTGGGAGTGCACCACGGCACATTTGTGAGAGGAAGACTGCTACATGACAACTTCATGCTTGTCCAAGTTACGGCACGCAGGGACGGAGACAAGGGGGGGCGAGGGGGGGCTAGACCCCCCCCCAACGAAGTTGTTCTCCTCAATAGCGATTAGTTAGATCCGTTTATTAGCAGGCCTTTTGACTTGATTCGCCCCCCTTGTCCACTTGTCTCGTGTAACACCGTGAAACCCCTCGGGCAGCCCATGTACAAGAAACAACAGATCACAACCCAGCAAAAAAAAGGCCCACCATCGAGGTCAAAGAAAACAGAGCCCACCGGTCAAGGGCTTGCGACCAGGAGCACCAACGCAGTCTGCTACAATCCTGGCGATCGACACGATTTTATATCGCTCCAACAGAACGCACGCAGATTGCGGCTCGTGCGATCTTTCCATCTGTCGTCGCCTCCAATCTCCGCCTACCCGCAAGATTAGCTTCAGTCTCCAAGCGAAGATCATAGGGGGGTTGATCGAGATCCGCCACGGCTGATTACCTGCACGGTTAGTCCCTTACTTCATCTCCTGATCTTTAATCTGCTCTAATTTGTGTGGTTGTTCCATAAAAAACCTACGAACATGAGAAGTTAATTACAGTAGGAAATACTGGCTGTTGTGTGTAGATACGAAGAGGAAGAGAAGAATGGAAAACGTTTCCTAGGGCACTTGCTTCCAACCGTTCAAGCCTAGCAATCCCAATTGATCATTTCCTCAGCAACCATAAAGGAGATTAGGAGAAACACCACCACCATGAGCGACCACGGAGGAGATGATGCACGGAATCTGACATCCTCTTTGCGTGTATGGTACGTCCACTCTCATAATTAATATCAGCTTCAAATATCTGATTTTTGTGGGTTAAAACGAATGATTGTTAATTGATCGACATGAAAACTGAATTTGGAATCAATAGATAGATATTGTATTGTCTACCAAATTCGTAATGCAATCAATTTGGAAACTAAATTTGTCTTGCCAAAAATGCACATTTTAATAGTTTTTTGTAGTGTTCACACTAATGAAAACACTAGTTCAGGCTTAGGTTTTTGCAAGGAATTTTTTTTATGGTTAACCGATGCCCAACTGCCTATAAGAGCTCAAGTCTGCAACTCGCCCCCCCTATACAAAATTCCTGGCTCCGTCCCTGACGGCACGCTAGTTGCATGCCCTCAAAGAACCTTCAGTCATGCTCAAGTTGGACATCACCAAAGTGTTCAATTCGGTACAATGGCCGTTGAGGTGTTGAGGAAGTTGGGATTCGGTGCAAAGTGGCTAGCATGGATATATGGACTACTGGGAACTACCTCCACAAGGATATTGGTAAATGGAGTGTCAGGAAAGCACAGGGCTACGCCAAGGCGATCCAATATTGCCAATGCTATTCATAATGGTCATGGAGCCGCTACAAAGGATGTTCGAGCTTGAGACAACCCGAGGTCTCCTCTCTCCACTTGAGAGGAGAGGAATGAAGCAAAGGGTGTCTATGTGGCAGATGACGTTATATTTTTCATCGAGCCACATGATATTGAGTTGCGGACTTGCTCAAGAATATTGCACCTTTTCGGAGAATCTTCGAGTCTCAAGGTAAACTTGCTGAAGAGCGCGTCCATTTTGATAAGCTGCTCCAATGTGGATATGGAAGCGGTGAGTACGACGCTGGGATGCCCGACAGGATCCTCCCCTTGCGCAAATATCTAGGGCTACCGCTCACACTCCGGAAGCAATCAGCATCATAGTTCCAAGGACTTGTGGACCAGCTAGCTACTCATCTGCCCACCTGGCGGGCAGCCTCACTACCGAAAGAGAGTGGTTGCCTCCTCTTGGTACAATTGGTCCTTTGTGCAATCCCAATAAACACAATGATCGCTCTAGACATCCCGCTAAAGACAATTGCGGCAATGATGAAGATCTGCAGGGGCTTCTTATGGTGCGGCAAGGCACAGCACTAGTAGAAAACAGGGCTATGGTCCAGGCCGGGTCAGCCCATTAGTCCCGGTTCGTGAGCCCAGGGGGCCGGCCGGGCCACGTGGGCCATTGGTCCTGGTTCATCTAGACCTTTTGGTCCCGGTTTGTGGGATGAACCGGGACCAATGGGCCTCGCTCCTGGCCCACCACCATTGGTCCCGGTTGGTGGCTTGAACCGGGACCAAATGCTCCCCTTTAGTCCCGGCTCATGTCACCAACCAGGACCAATGAGGTGCCTATATATACCCCCTCGCGCAAGAGTAGAGCACAGTGCTCTGTTTTTTCTGGCCGAGGGGGAGAGGGCTTTGTGGTGCTCTAACTCACCTCCTAAGCACATGAGGTGTTCGATGGAATGCCCGAGCCACACTACTTAAGCTTTCTCCTCTCGAAGCTCGACCTCCAAGCTCCATTTTCCTCGAGATTTGTCTAGATTTAGCGGTCCGTCACGCCCCGTCCCCGTCTTCACCGCCGTCGATCACCCGCGCCGATCTCATCACCGACACCACCGTGGTGAGCCTCTTGTTCTTATCTTCTTTTTGAAAGGAAAAATATTCTTACTTGTATGTTTAGATAGATACTTGTATCATTTTCTTACATTTATTATTGCATCTTATATAGTGCGATGGTTTTGGTATCCGCCCCCGTCGGCCCTTGTCCTGTCTATGATTCGGATGTGGTATGTATATTATCTTTATAACTATTGGTTCATTTATTGTTTATGAAAATTATGCCGACCAACGTGACATAGATTTTATTTATCTAGGATGTATGTGAATCGGAAATGCCAACCGACCCTATTGTCGAGAGGTTAAATTTAGTTGAAGAAGAAAACAATTTGTTGAAGGAAAAAATAAAAAAAATTGAGGAGGAGAAGATGATATTGGAGTTGCATGTTGCGGATATCGTCGATGATCACAAGATCAAGATGGATGCAATGCGCTTGAAGATTAGAAAGATTAGAAAATATGCCATTCATACCGAGGCTTGGTATCATTGCCGTTGGATCAATTGTTACCTTGGTTGCGATTATGATCGCATTTGTTTTCGCATTGAAATGTTTTACATAGTTTCAATGTATGGTTTAATTAATTAGATGCTCTGGAGAGCTATATGTTGTTAGATGAGAACTATGTATGCACTTTGGTTTTAATGTGATGATGAACTTCTATTAATTTGGACACGTAATTATATATAATGCACGCAGATGAACCGGCAATGGATGTACGGTGACAGACACACCCGCGAGTACATTAAGGGCGTGCATGAGTTTCTCGATGCGGCTGAGGCAAACAAGCAGAATGGTTTTATGTGTTGTCCATGCACTGAATGTGGGAATACGAGGTCTTACTCTAACCGGAAAATCCTTCACTCCCACCTGCTTTACAAGGGTTTCATACCACACTATAATGTTTGGACGAGGCACGGAGAAATAGGGGTTATGATGGGAGACGGCGAAGAAGAAGAGTACGATGACAACTATGTGCCCCCTGAATACGGTGATGCTGCAACGGGGGGAGCTGGTGAAGATCAAGAGGAACCAGACGATGTGCCCAATGATGCTACAACGGGTGAAGCTGCTGAAAATCAAGAGGAACCAGACGATGTGCCCGATGATGATGATCTCTGCCGGGTCATTGTCGATGCAAGGACGCAATGCATTAGTCAAAAGGAGAAGCTGAAGTTCGATTGCATGTTAGAGGATCACAAAAAAAGGGTTATACCCCAATTGCGAAGATGGCAACACAAAGCTCGGTACCGTACTGGAATTGCTGCAGTGGAAGGCAGAGAATGCTGTGGCTGACAAAGGATTTGAGAAGCTACTGAAAATATTGAAGAAGAAGCTTCCAAAGGATAACGAATTGCCTGACAGTACATACGCAGCAAAGAAGGTCGTATGCCCTCTAGGATTGGAGGTGGAGAAGATACATGCATGCCCTAATGACTGCATCCTCTACCGCGGTGCATACAAGGATCTGAACGCATGCCCGGTATGCGGTGCATTGCGGTATAAGATCAGACGAGATGACCCTGGTGATGTTGACGGCGAGCCCCCCAGGAAGAGGGTTCCTGCGAAGGTGATGTGGTATGCTCCTATAATACCACGGTTGAAACGTCTGTTCAAAAACGAAGAGCATGCCAAGTTGATGCGATGCCACAGTGAGAACCGAAAGAAAGATGGGAAGTTGAGAGCACCCGCTGACGGGTCGCTGTGGAGAAAAATCGAGAGAAAGTACTGGGATGAGTTTGCAAAGGACCCAAGGAATGTATGGTTTGCTTTAAGCGCGGATGGCATTAATCCTTTCGGGGAGCAGAGCAGCAATCACAGCACCTGGCCCGTGACTCTATGTATGTATAACCTTCCTCCTTGGATGTGCATGAAGCGGAAGTTCATTATGATGCCAGTTCTCATCCAAGGCCCTAAGCAACCCGGCAACGACATTGATGTGTACCTAAGGCCATTAGTTGAAGAACTTTTACAGCTGTGGAATGAAAACGGTGTACGTACGTGGGATGAGCACAGACAGGAGGAATTTAACCTTAAGGCGTTGCTGTTCGTGACCATCAACGATTGGCCCGCTCTCAGTAACCTTTCAGGACAGACAAACAAAGGATACCACGCATGCACGCACTGTTTAGGTGACACTGAAAGTATATACCTGGACAAATGCAGGAAGAATTGTTGGGTTTCGTAGTAATTTCAAAAAATTTCCTACGCACACGCAAGATCATGTGATGCATAGCAACGAGGGGGAGAGTGTTGTCTACGTACCCAACGCAGACCGACTGCGGAAGCGATGACACGACGTAGAGGAAGTAGTCGTACGTCTTCACGATCCAACCGATCAAGTACCGAAACTACGGCACCTCCGAGTTCGAGCACACGTTCAGCTCGATGACGATCCCCGGACTCCGATCCAGCAAAGTGTCGGGGTAGAGTTTCGTCAGCACGACGGCATGGTGACGATCTTGATGAACTACAGCAGCAGGGCTTCGCCTAAACTCCGCTACAGTATTATCGAGGTATATGGTGGCAGGGGGCACCGCACACGGCTAAGGAATAGATCACGTGGATCAACTTGTGTGTTCTAGGGTGCCTCTACCTCAGTATATAAAGGAGCCAAGGGGGGAGGGGGGCGCCGGCCAGGGAGAGAGGCGCAGGAGGAGTCCTACTCCTTCCGGGAGTAGGATTCCCCCCCCCCCCCAATCCTATTCCAACTAGGATTCCCCAAGGGGCGGAAAGAGAGAGAGGGGGGCCGGCCACCTTCTCCTAGTCCTAATAGGACTAGGGGAGGGGGAAGTGGCGCAGCCACCTTGGGCTGCCCCTTTCTCCTTTCCACTAAGGCCCATGAAGGCCCATATGGCTCCCGGGGGGGTTCCGGTAACCTCCCGGTAACCCGGTAAAATCCCGATTTCACCCGGAACACTTCCGATGTCCAAACATAGGCTTCCAATATATCAATCTTTACGTCTCGACCATTTCGATATTCCTCGTCATGTCCGTGATCACATCCGGGACTCCGAACAACCTTCGGTACATCAAAATGCATAAACTCATAATGTACTGTCATCGTAACCTTAAGCGTGCGAACCCTACGGGTTCGAGAACAATGTAGACATGACCGAGACACGTCTCCGGTCAATAACCAATAGCGGGACCTGGATGCCCATATTGGCTCCTACATATTCTACGAAGATCTTTATCGGTCAGACCGCATAACAACATACGTTGTTCCCTTTGTCATCGGTATGTTACTTGCCCGAGATTCGATCGTCGGTATCCAATACCTAGTTCAATCTCGTTACCGGCAAGTCTCTTTACTCGTTCCGTAATACATCATCTCACAACTAACATATTAGTTGTAATGCTTGCAAGGCTTATGTGATGTGTATTACCGAGAGGGCCCAGAGATACCTCTCCGACAATCGGAGTGACAAATCCTAATCTCGAAATACGCCAACCCAACATCTACCTTTGGAGACACCTGTAATGCTCCTTTATAATCACCCAGTTACGTTGTGACGTTTGGTAGCACCCAAAGTGTTCCTCCGGCAAACGGGAGTTGCATAATCTCATAGTCATAGGAACATGTATAAGTCATGAAGAAAGCAATAGCAACATACTAAACGATCGGGTGCTAAGCTAATGGAATGGGTCATGTCAATCAGATCATTCAACTAATGATGTGACCTCGTTAATCAAACAACAACTCATTGTTCATGGTTAGGAAACATAACCATCTTTTGATTAACGAGCTAGTCAAGTAGAGGCATACTAGTGACACTTTGTTTGTCTATGTATTCACACATGTATTATGTTTCCGGTTAATACAATTCTAGCATGAATAATAAACATTTATCATGATTATAAGGAAATAAATAATAACTTTATTATTTCCTCTAGGGCATATTTCCTTCAGTCTCCCACTTGCACTAGAGTCAATAATCTAGATTACACTGTAATGAATCTAACACCCATGGAGCCTTGGTGCTGATCATGTTTTGCTCGTGGAAGAGGCTTAGTCAACGGGTCTGCAACATTCAGATCCGTATGTATCTTGCAAATCTCTATGTCTCCCACCTGGACTAGATCCCGGATGGAGTTGAAGCGTCTCTTGATGTGTTTGGTCCTTTTGTGAAATCTGGATTCCTTTGCCAAGGCAATTGCACCAGTATTGTCACAAAAGATTTTCATTGGATCCGATGCATTAGGTATGACACCTAGATCGGATATGAACTCCTTCATCCAGACTCCTTCGTTCGCTGCTTCCGAAGCAGCTATGTACTTCGCTTCACATGTAGATCCCGCTACGACGCTTTGTTTAGAACTGCACCAACTGACAGCTCCACCGTTTAATGTAAACACGTATCCGGTTTGCGATTTAGAATCGTCCGGATCAGTGTCAAAGCTTGCATCAACGTAACCTTTTACGGTGAGCTCTTTGTCACCTCCATATACGAGAAACATATCCTTAGTCCTTTTCAGGTATTTCAGGATGTTCTTGACCGCTGTCCAGTGATCCATTCCTGGATTACTTTGGTACCTCCCTGCTAAACTTATAGCAAGGCACACATCAGGTCTGGTACACAGCATTGCATACATGATAGATCCTATGGCTGATGCATAGGGAACATCTTTCATATTCTCTCTACCTTCTGCAGTGGTCGGGCATTGAGTCTTACTCAACTTCACACCTTGTAACACAGGCAAGCACCCTTTCTTTGCTTGATCCATTTTGAACTTCTTCAAAATTTTGTCAAGGCATGTGCTTTGTGAAAGTCCAATTAAGCGTCTTGATCTATCTCTATAGATCTTAATGCCTAATATGTAAGCAGCTTCACCGAGGTCTTTCATTGAAAAACTTTTATTCAAGTATCCCTTTATGCTATCCATAAATTCTATATCATTTCCAATTAGCAATATGTCATCCACATATAATATCAGAAATGCTACAGAGCTCCCACTCACTTTCTTGTAAATACAGGCTTCTCCGAAAGTCTGTATAAAACCAAATGCTTTGATCACACTATCAAAACGTTTATTCCAACTCCGAGAGGCTTGCACCAGTCCATAAATGGATCGCTGGAGCTTGCACACTTTGTTAGCTCCCTTTGGATCGACAAAACCTTCCGGTTGCATCATATACAACTCTTCTTCCAGAAATCCATTCAGGAATGCAGTTTTGACATCCATCTGCCAAATTTCATAATCATAAAATGCGGCAATCGCTAACATGATTCGGACGGACTTAAGCATCGCTACGGGTGAGAAGGTCTCATCGTAGTCAATCCCTTGAACTTGCCGAAAACCTTTTGCGACAAGTCGAGCTTTGTAGACAGTAACATTACCATCAGCGTCAGTCTTCTTCTTAAAGATCCATTTATTTTCAATTGCTTGCCGATCATCGGGCAAGTCAACCAAAGTCCATACTTTGTTTTCATACACGGATCCCATCTCAGATTTCATGGCTTCAAGCCACTTTGCGGAATCTGGGCTCACCATCGCTTCTTCATAGTTTGTAGGTTCATCATGATCTAGCAGCATGACTTGCAGAACAGGATTACCATACCACTCTGGTGCGGATCTTACTCTGGTTGATCTACGAGGTTCAGTAGTATCTTGATCTGAAGTTTCATGATCATTATCATTGGCTTCCTCACTAACTGGTGTAGGTGTCACTGAAACAGTTTTCTGTGATGTACTACTTTCCAGTAAGGGAGCAGGTAGAGTTACCTCATCAAGTTCTACTTTCCTCCCACTCACTTCTTTCGAGAGAAACTCCTTCTCTAGAAAGGATCCATTCTTGGCAACGAATGTTTTGCCTTCGGATCTGTGATAGAAGGTGTACCCAACAGTTTCCTTTGGGTATCCTATGAAGACACATTTCTCCGATTTGGGTTCGAGATTATCAGGTTGAAGCTTTTTCACATAAGCATCGCAGCCCCAAACTTTAAGAAACGACAACTTTGGTTTCTTGCCAAACCATAGTTCATAAGGCGTCGTCTCAACGGATTTTGATGGTGCCCTATTTAACGTGAATGCGGCCGTCTCTAGAGCATAACCCCAAAACGATAGCGGTAAATCAGTAAGAGACATCATAGATCGCACCATATCCAGTAAAGTACGATTACGACGTTCGGACACACCATTACGCTGTGGTGTTCCAGGTGGCGTGAGTTGCGAAACTATTCCACAGTTTTTCAAATGTACACCAAACTCGTAACTCAAATATTCTCCTCCACGATCAGATCGTAGAAACTTTATTTTCTTGTTACGATGATTTTCAACTTCACTCTGAAATTCTTTGAACTTTTCAAATGTTTCAGATTTATGTTTCATTAAGTAGATATACCCATATCTGCTTAAATCATCTGTGAAGGTGAGAAAATAACGATATCCGCCACGAGCCTCAATATTCATCGGACCACATACATCGGTATGTATGATTTCCAACAAATCTGTTGCTCTCTCCATAGTACCGGAGAACGGTGTTTTAGTCATCTTGCCCATGAGGCACGGTTCGCAAGTACCAAGTGATTCATAATCAAGTGGTTCCAAAAGTCCATCAGTATGGAGTTTCTTCATGCGCTTTATACCGATATGACCTAAACGACAGTGCCACAAATAAGTTGCACTTTCATTATCAACTCTGCATCTTTTGGTTTCAACATTATGAATATGTGTATTACTACTATCGAGATTCAATAAGAATAAACCACTCTTCAAGGGTGCATGACCATAAAAGATATTACTCATATAAATAGAACAACCATTATTCTCTGATTTAAATGAATAACCGTCTCGCATTAAACAAGATCCAGATATAATGTTCATGCTCAACACTGGCACCAAATAACAATTATTTAGGTCTAATATTAATCCCGAAGGTAGATGTAGAGGTAGCGTGCCGACCGCGATCACATCGACTTTGGAACCGTTTCCCACGCGCATCGTCACCTCGTCCTTTGCCAGTGCCCGCTTATTCCGTAGTCCCTGTTTCGAGTTGCAAATATTAGCAACAGAACCAGTATCAAATACCCAGGTGCTACTGCGAGCTCTAGTAAGGTACACACCAATAACATGTATATCACATATACCTTTGTTCACCTTGCCATCCTTCTTATCCGCCAAATACTTGGGGCACTTCCGCTTCCAGTGACCAGTCTGCTTGCAGTAGAAGCACTCAGTTTCAGGCTTAGGTCCAGACTTGGGTTTCTTCTCCTGAGCAGCAACTTGCTTGCCATTCTTCTTGAAGTTCCCCTTCTTCTTCCCTTTGCCCTTTTTCTTGAAACTAGTGGTTTTGTTAACCATCAACACTTGATGCTCCTTCTTGATTTCTACCTCCGCAGCTTTCAGCATTGCGAAGAGCTCGGGAATAGTCTTGTTCATCCCTTGCATATTATAGTTCATCACGAAGCTCTTGTAGCTTGGTGGCAGTGATTGGAGAATTCTGTCAATGACGCAATCATCCGGAAGATTAACTCCCAATTGAATCAAGTGATTATTATACCCGGACATTTTGAGTATATGCTCACCGACAGAACTGTTCTCCTCCATCTTGCAGCTATAGAACTTATTGGAGACTTCATATCTCTCAATTCGGGCATTTTCTTGAAATATTAACTTCAACTCCTGGAACATCTCATATGCTCCATGACGTTCAAAACGTCGTTGAAGTCCCGATTCTAAGCCGTAAAGCATGGCACACTGAACTATCGAGTAGTCATCAGCTTTGCTCTGCCAGACGTTCATAACATCTGGTGTTGCTCCAGCAGCAGGCCTGGCACCCAGCGGTGCTTCCAGGACGTAATTCTTCTGTGCAGCAATGAGGATAATCCTCAAGTTACGGACCCAGTCCGTGTAATTGCTACCATCATCTTTCAACTTTGCTTTCTCAAGGAACGCATTAAAATTCAACGGAACAACAGCACGAGCCATCTATCTACAATCAACATAAACAAGCAAGATACTATCAGGTACTAAGTTCATGATAAATTTAAGTTCAATTAATCATATTACTTAAGAACTCCCACTTAGATAGACATCCCTCTAATCTTCTAAGTGATTACGTGATCCAAATCAACTAAACCATGACCGATCATCACGTGAGATGGAGTAGTTTTCAATGGTGAACATCATTTATGTTGATCATATCTACTATATGATTCACGCTCGACCTTTCGGTCTCCGTGTTCCGAGGCCATATCTGCATATGCTAGGCTCGTCAAGTTTAACCTGAGTATTCTGCGTGTGCAAAACTGGCTTGCACCCGTTGTAGATGGACGTAGAGCTTATCACACCCGATCATCACGTGGTGTCTGGGCACGACGAACTTTGGCAACGGTGCATACTCAGGGAGAACACTTCTTGATAATTTAGTGAGAGATCATCTTATAATGCTACCGTCAATCAAAGCAAGATAAGATGCATAAAAAGATAAACATCACATGCAATCAATATAACTGATATGATATGGCCATCATCATCTTGTGCTTGTGATCTCCATCTCTGAAGCACCGTCATGATCACCATCGTCACCGGCGCGGCACCTTGATCTCCATCGTAGCATCGTTGTCGTCTCGCCAATCTTATGCTTCCACGACTATCACTACCGTTTAGTAATAAAGTAAAGCATTACATCGCGATTGCATTGCATACAATAAAGCGAAAACCATATGGCTCCTGCCAGTTGCCGATAACTCGGTTACAAAACATGATCATCTCATACAATAAAATTCAGCATCATGCCTTGACCATATCACATCACAACATGCCCTGCAAAAACAAGTTAGACGTCCTCTACTTTGTTGTTGCATGTTTTACGTGGCTGCTACGGGCTTAAGTAAGAACCAATCTCACCTACGCATCAAAACCACAATGATAGTTTGTCAAATAGACTCCGTTTTAACCTTCGCAAGGACCGGGCGTAGCCATACTTGGTTCAACTAAAGTTGGAGAGACAGTCGCCCGCAAGCCATCTATGTGCAAAGCACGTCGAGGGAACCGGTCTCGCGTAAGCGTACGCGTAAGGTTGGTCCGGGTCGTCTCGTCCAACAATACCACCGAACCAAAGTATGACATGCTGGTAGGCAGTATGACTTGTATCGTCCACAACTCACTTGTGTTCTACTCGTGCATATAACATCAACATAAACAACCTAGGCTCGGATGCCACTGTTGGGTTTCGTAGTAATTTCAAAAAAATTCCTACGCACACGCAAGATCATGTGATGCATAGCAACGAGGGGGAGAGTGTTGTCTACGTACCCAACGCAGACCGACTGCGGAAGCGATGACACGACGTAGAGGAAGTAGTCGTACGTCTTCACGATCCAACCGATCAAGTACCGAAACTACGGCACCTCCGAGTTCGAGCACACGTTCAGCTCGATGACGATCCCCGGACTCCGATCCAGCAAAGTGTCGGGGTAGAGTTTCTTCAGCACGACGGCGTGGTGACGATCTTGATGAACTACAGCAGCAGGGCTTCGCCTAAACTCCGCTACAGTATTATCGAGGTATATGGTGGCAGGGGGCACCGCACACGGCTAAGGAATAGATCACGTGGATCAACTTGTGTGTTCTAGGGTGTCTCTACCTCAGTATATAAAGGAGCCAAGGGGGGAGGGGGGCGCCGGCCAGGGAGAGAGGCGCAGGAGGAGTCCTACTCCTTCCGGGAGTAGGACTCCCCCCCAATCCTATTCCAACTAGGATTCCCCAAGGGGGGGAAAGAGAGAGAGGGGGGCCGGCCACCTTCTCTTAGTCCTAATAGGACTAGGGGAGGGGGAAGTGGCGCAGCCACCTTGGGCTGCCCCTTTCTCCTTTCCACTAAGGCCCATGAAGGCCCATATGGCTCCCGGCGGGGTTCCGGTAACCTCCCGGTAACCCGGTAAAATCCCGATTTCACCCGGAACACTTCCGATGTCCAAACATAGGCTTCTAATATATCAATCTTTACGTCTCGACCATTTCGAGACTCCTCATCATGTCCGTGATCACATCCGGGACTCCGAACAACCTTTGGTACATCAAAATGCATAAACTCATAATGTACTGTCATCGTACCCTTAAGCGTGCGGACCCTACGGGTTCGAGAACAATGTAGACATGACCGAGACACGTCTCCGGTCAATAACCAATAGCGGGACCTGGATTCCCATATTGGCTCCTACATATTCTACGAAGATCTTTATCGGTCAGACCGCATAACAACATACGTTGTTCCCTGTGTCATCGGTATGTTACTTGCCCGAGATTCGATCGTCGGTATCCAATACCTAGTTCAATCTCGTTACCGGCAAGTCTCTTTACTCGTTCCGTAATACATCATCTCACAACTAACATATTAGTTGTAATGCTTGCAAGGCTTATGTGATGTGTATTACCGAGAGGGCCCAGAGATACCTCTCCGACAATCGGAGTGACAAATCCTAATCTCGAAATACGCCAACCCAACATCTACCTTTGGAGACACCTGTAATGCTCCTTTATAATCACCCAGTTACGTTGTGACGTTTGGTAGCACCCAAAGTGTTCCTCCGGCAAACGGGAGTTGCATAATCTCATAGTCATAGGAACATGTATAAGTCATGAAGAAAGCAATAGCAACATACTAAACGATCGGGTGCTAAGCTAATGGAATGGGTCATGTCAATCAGATCATTCAACTAATGATGTGACCTCGTTAATCAAATAACAACTCATTGTTCATGGTCAGGAAACATAACCATCTTTGATTAACGAGCTAGTCAAGTAGAGGCATACTAGTGACACTTTGTTTGTCTATGTATTCACACATGTATTATGTTTCCTGTTAATACAATTCTAGCATGAATAATAAACATTTATCATGATCATAAGGAAATAAATAATAACTTTATTATTGCCTCTAGGGCATATTTCCTTCACATCCTTCTTCAATATCATGACGCACGTCCTAGTTCATCTAGTCGACGAGATTGTCATCCTGGGGCCCGTATTTCTACACTATATGTTCCCCTTTGAGAGGTTCATGGGAGTCCTAAAGAAATATGTCCGTAATCGCGCTAGGCCAGAAGGAAGCATCTCCATGGGCCATCAAACAGAGGATGTTATCGGGTTTTGTGTTGACTTCATTCCTGGCCTTAACAAGATAGGTCTCCCTAAATCGCGGTATGAGGGGAGACTGACTGGAAAAGGCACTCTTGGAAGAGACTCAATAATATGCAGGGACGGATATTCTTGGTCTCAAGCACACTACACAGTTCTACAGAACTCTACCTTGGTGACCCCATATGTCGATGAACACAAGAACAGTCTGCGCTCCAAACACCCGGAGCAGTGCGACGACTGGATTACATGTGAACACATCAGGACTTTCAGCAGTTGGTTGGAAACACGTCTCAGAGGTGACAACACTGTTTGTGATGAGTTGTACTTGTTGTCCCGGGGACCATCTTTGACTGTATTGACTTACAAAGGATACGAGATAAATGGGAATACATTTTACACGATCGCCCAAGATCAAAAGAGCACCAACCAAAACAGCGGTGTCCGCTTTGATGCAGCAACCGAGAGCGGAAAGGATACATATTATGGTTACATAGTGGACATATGGGAACTTGACTACGGACCTGATTTTAAGGTCCCTTTGTTTAGGTGCAAATGGGTCGATCTGTTAGGCGGCGGGGTACAGGTAGACCCACAGTACGGAATGACAACAGTGGATCTGAAAAATCTTGGGTACACTGATGAACCGTTCGTCCTAACCAATGATGTGGCACAGGTTATCTATGTGAAGGACATGTCTACCAAACCGAGAAAAAGAAAAGATAAGGAAGCGAATACATCATATGATGAGCCAAAGCGCCACATAGTTCTTTCAGGAAAAAGGGACATCCTGGGAGTGGACGGCAAGACAGACATGTCTGAAGATTATGAAAAGTTTTCATGAAATTCCTCCCTTCAATGTCAAGGCTGACCCAAGCATCCTGATAAACAATGAAGATTATCCATGGTTACGGCGCAATAAGCAAATGACACAAGCGAAGAAAAAGTGAAGACTTTCTCCCACAACTATTATGATGATACCATGCCAACTTTGTAACACACGAACATGCTACCATTGTCCGTTTTGTACATGCACATGCTATGTGGGTGAAATTATGATACCATCCCAACTTTCAACTTTTTCAGAGTTCATTTTAAATGCTTTCCAATTTCAAGGTCATTTAGCTCAAAGAATGAATTAATAGCAAACAGAATGAACTGCAAAACTTTTATGAAAATAAAAACAATCAATTAAAATATTATGTTATGATCAACTCAAATAAAACTATAATATTCTTCAATAGCAAAAAGAATATAATTTTTGTGACCTAAAATCAAACTATAAGTATTTAATTGTAAGTATAAATAAAAAATAAATAGCAAAACAGAAAAAAAATTCTATTTTTATAGTAAAGTTATTCATAAACTAGTGATTCACACAAATTTTAAAAAATACAAATTTAAACTATTCAAAATTTAAAACTAATGGCACTAACAGAAAGTTTATAATTTTTGTGACCTAAAATCAAAAAGAAATCACTAAAAAACTATAAGTATTTAGTTGTAGGTATAAATAAAAAATAAATAGAAAAAAATTCTATTTTTATAGTAAATTTATTCATAAACTAGTGATTCACATAAATTTTTAAAAATTCAAATTTAAACTATTCAAAATTTAAAACTAATGGCACTAACAGAAAGTTTAAAATTTTTGTGACCTAAAAGCAAAAAGAAATCACTAAAAAACTGTAAGTATTTAGTTTTAAGTAGAAATAAAAAATAAAAAACCAAAAAAATGTAGAAATAAAAAAGAAAAAACCAAAAAAATGCCACCTACTGGGCCTCCATGGCCTGAATACGACTAGAAACCCTACATGGGCCAGGATTCAGGCCCGCAGAAGGCCCAATAGGCCCACATGCAGTAGCAAGTTTTGTTGGGTTTCGTAGTAATTTCAAAAAAATTCCTACGCACACGCAAGATCATGTGATGCATAGCAACGAGGGGGAGAGTGTTGTCTACGTACCCAACGCAGACCGACTGCGGAAGCGATGACACGACGTAGAGGAAGTAGTCGTACGTCTTCACGATCCAACCGATCAAGTACCGAAACTACGACACCTCCGAGTTCGAGCACACGTTCAGCTCGATGACGATCCCCGGACTCCGATCCAGCAAAGTGTCGGGGAAGAGTTCCGTCAGCACGACGGCGTGGTGACGATCTTGATGTACTACAGCAGCAGGGCTTCGCCTAAACTCCGCTACAGTATTATCGAGGTATATGGTGGCAGGGGGCACCGCACACGGCTAAGGAATAGATCACGTGGATCAACTTGTGTGTCTAGAGGTGCCCCCTGCCTCCGTATATAAAGGAGTAGAGGGGGGAGGCTGGCCGGCCAAGGAGGAGGGCGCAGGAGAGTCCTACTCCCTCTAGGAGTAGGATTCCCCCCCCCCCAATCCTAGTCGGAATAGGATTCGCGGAGGGGGAAAAGAGGAGGAGGGGGACGGCCACCTCTCCTAGTCCTAATAGGACTAGGAGAAGGGGGAGGCGCACAGCCCATCTAGGGCAGCCTCTTCTCTTTTCCACCAAGGCCCACTATGGCCCATATTGCTCCCGGGGGGTTCCGGTAACCCTCCCGGTATTCTGGTAAAATCCCGATTTCACCCGGAACACATCCGATATCCAAACATAGGCTTCCAATATATCAATCTTTACGTCTCGACCATTTCGAGACTCCTCGCCATGTCCATGATCACATCCGGGACTCCGAACAACCTTCGGTACATCAAAATGCATAAACTCATAATATAACTGTCATCGTAACCTTAAGCGTGCGGACCCTACGGGTTCGAGAACAATGTAGACATGACCGAGACATGTCTCCGGTCAATAACCAATAGCGGGACCTGGATGCCCATATTGGCTCCTACATATTCTACGAAGATCTTTATCGGTCAGACTGCATAACAACATACGTTGTTCCCTTTGTCATCGGTATGTTACTTGCCCGAGATTCGATCGTCGGTATCCAATACCTAGTTCAATCTTGTTACCGGCAAGTCTCTTTACTCGTTCCGTAATACATCATCTCACAACTAACATCTTAGTTGCAATGCTTGGAAGGCTTATGTGATGTGCATTACCGAGAGGGCCCAGAGATACCTCTCCGACAATCGGAGTGACAAATCCTAATCTCGATATACGCCAACCCAACATCTACCTTCGGAGACACCTGTAATGCTCCTTTATAATCACCCAGTTACATTGTGATGTTTGGTAGCACCCAAAGTGTTCCTCCGGCAAACGGGAGTTGCATAATCTCATAGTCATAGGAACATGTATAAGTCATGAAGAAAGCAATAGCAACATACTAAACGATCGTGTGCTAAGCTAATGGAATGGGTCATGTCAATCAGATCATTCAACTAATGATGTGACCTCGTTAATCAAATAACAACTCATTGTTCATGGTTAGGAAACATAACCATCTTTGATTAACGAGCTAGTCAAGTAGAGGCATACTAGTGACACTTTGTTTGTCTATGTATTCACACATGTATTATGTTTCCGGTTAATACAATTCTAGCATGAATAATAAACATTTATCATGATTATAAGGAAATAAATAATAACTTTATTATTGCCTCTAGGGCATATTTCCTTCAGTCTCCCACTTGCACTAGAGTCAATAATCTAGATTACACTGTAATGATTCTAACACCCATGGAGCTTTGGTGCTGATCATGTTTTGCTCGTGGAAGAGGCTTAGTCAACGGGTCTGCAACATTCAGATCCGCATGTATTTTGCAAATTTCTATGTCAACAATGCTCTGCATGGAGCTACTCTAGCTAATTGCTCCCACTTTCAATATGTATCTAGACCGAGACTTAGAGTCATCTAGATTAGTGTCAAAACTTGCATCGGCGTAACCCTTTACGACGAACCTTTTTTTCACTTCCATAATCAAGAAACATATCCTTATTCCACTAAGGATAATTTTGACCGCTGTCCAGTGATCTACTCCTAGATCACTATCGTACTCCCTTGCCAAACTCAGTGGTAGGGCATACAATAGATCTGGTATACAGCATGGCATACTTTATAGAACCTATGACTGAGGCATAGGGAATGACTTTCATTCTCTTTCTATCTTCTGCCGTGGTCGGGCTTTGAGTCTTACTCAACTTCACACCTTGTAACACAGGCAAGAAACCTTTTCTTTGACTGTTCCATTTTGAACTACTTCAAAATCTTGTCAAGGTATGTACTCATTGAAAAAACTTATCAAGTGTCTTGATCTATCTCTATAGATCTTGATACTCAATATGTAAGCAGCTTCACCGAGGTCTTTCTTTGAAAAACTCCTTTCAAACACTCCTTTATGCTTTGCAGAATAATTCTACATTATTTCCGATCAACAATATGTCATTCACATATACTTATCAGAAATGTTGTAGTGCTCCCACTCACTTTCTTGTAAATACAGGCTTCACCGCAAGTCTGTATAAAACTATATGCTTTGATCAACTTATCAAAGCGTATATTCCAACTCCGAGATTCTTGCACCAGTCCATAGATGGATCGCTGGAGCTTGCATATTTAGTTAACACCTTTAGGATCGACAAAACCTTCTAGTTGCATCATATACAACTCTTCTTTAGTAAATCCATTAAGGAATGCAGTTTTGTTTATCCATTTGCCAGATTTCATAAAATGCGGCAATTGCTAACATGATTCGGACAGACTTAAGCATAGATACGAGTGAGAAAATCTCATCGTAGTCAACACCTTGAACTTGTCGAAAAACCTTTTGCGACAATTCTAGCTTTGTAGATAGTAACACTACTATCAGCGTCCGTCTTCCTCTTGAAGATCCATTTATTTTCCATGGCTTGCCGATCATCGGGCAAGTCAACCAAAGTCCATACTTTGTTCTCATACATGGATCATATCTCAGATTTCATGGCTTCAAGCCACTTTGCGGAATCTGGGCTCACCATCGCTTCTTCATAGTTCGTAGGTTCATCATGATCTAGTAGCATGACTTGCAGAACAGGATTACCGTACCACTCTGGCGCGGATCTTACTCTGGTTGATCTACGAGGTTCAGTAGTATCTTGTTCTGAAGTTTCATGATCATCATCATTAGCTTCCTCACTAACTGGTGTAGGTGTCACAGAAACAGTTTTTTGTGATGTACTACTTTCCAATAAGGGAGCAGGTACAGTTACCTCGTCAAGTTCTACTTTCCTCCCACTCACTTCTTTCGAGAGAAACTCCTTCTCCAGAAAGTTTCCGAATTTAGCAACAAAAGTCTTGCCTTCGGATCTGTGATAGAAGGTGTATCCAATAGTTTCCTTTGGATATCCTATGAAGACGCACTTCTCTGATTTGAGTTTGAGCTTATCAGGATGAAAACTTTTTCATATAAGCATCGCAACCCCAAACTTTAAGAAACGACAGCTTAGGTTTCTTGCCAAACCATAGTTCACATGGTGTCGTCTCAACGGATTTAGATGGTGCCCTATTTAACGTGAATGTAGCTGTCTCTAATGCATAACCCCAAAACGATAGTGGTAGATCGGTAAGAGACATCATAGATTGCACTATATCCAATAAAGTACGGTTATGACGTTCGGACACACCATTATGCTGTGGTGTTCCATGTGGCATGAGTTTGTGAAACTATTCCACATTGTTTTAATTGAAGACCAAACTCGTAACTCAAATATTTTACCTCTGCGATCATATCGTAGAAACTTTTATTTTCTTGTCACGATGATTTTCCACTTCACTCTGAAATTCTTTGAACTTTTCAAATGTTTCAGACTTATGTTTCATCAAGTAGATATCCCCATATCTGATCAAATCATCTGTGAAGGTCGGAAAATAATGATACCTGCTGCAAGCCTTAATATTCATCGGACCACATACATCAGTATGTATGATTTCCAACAAATCTGTTGCTTGCTTCATTGTTCCGGAGAACAGCGCTTTAGTCATCTTGCCCAAGAGGCATGGTTCGCAAGCATCAAGTGATTCATAATCAAGTGATTCCAAAATCCCATCAGCATGGAGTTTCTTCATGCGCTTTACACCAATATGACCTAAACAGCAGTGCTACAAATAAGTTGCACTATCATTATTAACTTTGCATCTTTTGGTTTCAATATTATGATTATGTGTATCACTACGATCGATATCCAACGAACTATTTTCATTGGGTGTGTAACCATATAAGGTTTTATTCATGTAAACAGAACAACAATTTATTCTCTTACTTACATGAATAACCGTATCACAATAAACATGATCAAATCATATTCATGCTTAACGCAAACACCAAATAACACTTATTCAGGTTCAACACTAATCCTGAAAGTATAGGGAGTGTGCGATGATGATCATATCAATCTTGGAACCACTTCCAACACACATCGTCACTTCACCCTTAACTAGTCTCTGTTTATTCTGCAACTCCCGTTTCGAGTTACTAATCTTAGCAACTGAACTAGTATCAAACACTGAGGGGTTGCTATAAACACTAGTAAAGTACACATCAATAACATGTATATCAAATATACTTATGTTCACTTTGCCATCCTTCTTATCTGCCAATCACTTGAGGTAGTTCCGCTTCCAGTGACCAGTCCCTTTGCAGTAGAAACACTTAGTCTCACGCTTAGGACCAGACTTGGGCTTCTTCACTTGAGCAGCAACTTGCTTGTTGTTCTTCTTGAAGTTCCCCTTCTTCCCTCTGCCCTTTTCTTGAAACTAGTGATCTTGTCAACCATCAACACTTGATGTTTTTCTTGATTTCTACCTTCGTTGATTTCAGCATCACGAAGAGCTTGGGAGTTGTTTCCGTTATCCCTTGCATATTATAGTTCATCACGAAGTTCTACCAACTTGGTGATGGTGACTAGAGAATTCTGTCAATCACTATCTTATCTGGAAGATTAACTCCCACTTGATTCAAGCGATTGTAGTACCCAGACAATCTGAGCACATGCTCACTAGTTGAGCGATTCTCCTCCATCTTTTAGCTATAGAACTTGTTAGAGATCTCATATCTCTCAACTCGGGTATTTTCTTGAAATATTAACTTCAACTCCTGGAACATCTTATATGGTCCATGACGTTCAAAACGTCTTTGAAGTCCCGATTCTAAGCCGTTAAGCATGGTGCACTTAAACTATCAAGTAGTCATCATATTGAGCTAGCTAAACGTTCATAACGTCTGCATCTGCTCCTGCAATAGGTCTGTCACCTAGCGGTGCATCAAGGACATAATTCTTCTGTGCAGCAATGAGGATAAACCTCAGATCACGGATCCAATCCGCATCTTTGCTACTAACATCTTTCAACACAATTTTCTCTAGGAACATATCAAAATAAGCATATGAAAGCAACAATGCGAGCTATTGATCTACAACATAGATATGCTAATACTACCAGGACTAAGTTCATGATAAATTAAAGTTCAATTAATCATATTACTTAAGAACTCCCACTTAGATAGACATCCCTCTAATCCTCTAAGTGATCACGTGATCCAAATCAACTAATCCATGTCCGATCATCACGTGAGATGGAGTAGTTTCATTGGTGAACATCATTATGTTGATCATATCTACTATATGATTCACGCTCGACCTTTCGGTCTCCGTGTTCCGAGGCCATATCTGTATATGCTGGGCTCGTCAAGTATAACCTGAGTATTCTGCGTGCGCAACTGTTTTGCACCCGTTGTATTTGAACGTAGAGCCTATCACACCCGATCATCACGTGGTGTCTCAGCATGAAGAACTTTCGCAACGGTGCATACTCAGGGAGAACGCTTCTTGATAATTTAGTGAGAGATCATCTTATAATGCTACCGTCAATCAAAGCAAGATAAGATGTATAAAAGATAAACATCACATGCAATCAATGTAAGTGATATGATATGGCCATCATCATCTTGTGCCTGTGATCTCCATCTCCGAAGCACCGTCATGATCACCATCGCCACCGGCGCGACACCTTGATCTCCATCGTAGCATCGTTGTCGTCTCGCCAATCTTATGCTTCCACGACTATCACTACCGTTTAGTAATAAAGTAAAGCATTACATCGCGATTGCATTGCATACAATAAAGCGACAACCATATGGCTCCTGCCAGTTGCCGATAACTCGGTTACAAAACATGATCATCTCATACAATAAAATTCAGCATCATGCCTTGACCATATCACATCACAACATGCCCTGCAAAAACAAGTTAGACGTCCTCTACTTTGTTGTTGCATGTTTTACGTGGCTGCTACGGGCTTAAGTAAGAACCAATCTCACCTACGCATCAAAACCACAATGATAGTTTGTCAAATAGACTCCGTTTTAACCTTCGCAAGGACCGGGCGTAGCCATACTTGGTTCAACTAAAGTTGGAGAGACAGTCGCCCGCAAGCCATCTCTGTGCAAAGCACGTCGAGGGAACCGGTCTCGCGTAAGCGTACGCGTAAGGTTGGTCCGGGTCGTCTCGTCCAACAATACCGCCGAACCAAAGTATGACATGCTGGTAGGCAGTATGACTTGTATCGTCCACAACTCACTTTTGTTCTACTCGTGCATATAACATCAACATAAATAACCTAGGCTCGGATGCCACTGTTGGGTTTCGTAGTAATTTCAAAAAATTTCCTACGCACACGCAAGATCATGTGATGCATAGCAACGAGGGGGAGAGTGTTGTCTACGTACCCAACGCAGACCGACTGCGGAAGCGATGACACGACGTAGAGGAAGTAGTCGTACGTCTTCACGATCCAACCGATCAAGTACCGAAACTACGGCACCTCCGAGTTCGAGCACACGTTCAGCTCGATGACGATCCCCGGACTCCGATCCAGCAAAGTGTCGGGGAAGAGTTCCATCAGCACGACGGCGTGGTGACGATCTTGATGTACTACAGCAGCAGGGCTTCGCCTAAACTCCGCTACAGTATTATCGAGGTATATGGTGGCAGGGGGCACCGCACATGGCTAAGGAATAGATCACGTGGATCAACTTGTGTGTCTAGAGGTGCCCCTGCCTCCGTATATAAAGGAGTAGAGGGGGGAGGCTGGCCGGCCAAGGAGGAGGGCGCAGGAGAGTCCTACTCCCTCTAGGAGTAGGATTCCCCCCCCCCAATCCTAGTCGGAATAGGATTCGCGGAGGGGGAAAAGAGGAGGAGGGGGCCGGCCACCTCTCCTAGTCCTAATAGGACTAGGAGAAGGGGGAGGCGCACAACCCATCTAGGGCAGCCTCTTCTCTTTTCCACCAAGGCCCACTATGGCCCATATAGCTCCCGGGGGGTTCCGGTAACCCTCCCGGTATTCCGGTAAAATCCCGATTTCACCCGGAACACATCCGATATCCAAACATAGGCTTCCAATATATCAATCTTTACGTCTCGACCATTTCGAGACTCCTCGTCATGTCCATGATCACATCCGGGACTCCGAACAACCTTCGGTACATCAAAATGCATAAACTCATAATATAACTGTCATCGTAACCTTAAGCGTGCGGACCCTACGGGTTCGAGAACAATGTAGACATGACCGAGACATGTCTCCGGTCAATAACCAATAGCGGGACCTGGATGCCCATATTGGCTCCTACATATTCTACGAAGAACTTTATCGGTCAGACCGCATAACAACATACGTTGTTCCCTTTGTCATCGGTATGTTACTTGCCCGAGATTCGATCGTCGGTATCCAATACCTAGTTCAATCTCGTTACCGGCAATTCTCTTTACTCGTTCCGTAATACATCATCTCACAACTAACATCTTAGTTGCAATGCTTGCAAGGCTTATGTGATGTGCATTACCGAGAGGGCCCAGAGATACCTCTCCGACAATCGGAGTGACAAATCCTAATCTCGACATACGCCAACCCAACATCTACCTTCGGAGACACCTGTAATGCTCCTTTATAATCACCCAGTTACGTTGTGACGTTTGGTAGCACCCAAAGTGTTCCTCCGGCAAACGGGAGTTGCATAATCTCATAGTCATAGGAACATGTATAAGTCATGAAGAAAGCAATAGCAACATACTAAACGATCGGGTGCTAAGCTAATGGAATGGGTCATGTCAATCAGATCATTCAACTAATGATGTGACCTCGTTAATCAAACAACAACTCATTGTTCATGGTTAGGAAACATAACCATCTTTTGATTAACGAGCTAGTCAAGTAGAGGCATACTAGTGACACTTTGTTTGTCTATGTATTCACACATGTATTATGTTTCCGGTTAATACAATTCTAGCATGAATAATAAACATTTATCATGATTATAAGGAAATAAATAATAACTTTATTATTGCCTCTAGGGCATATTTCCTTCAAGTTTAGGTCCGAAAGCCTGCATAAGAGAGGAGCTCGAATGGGGAGGCACACCAGCGCTTATAAACAAGTGCCGGCGCCCTTAAGCTAGCGAGGTGGGACTAAACTTTTGGGCGCGGGGCAGCACAAGGCCATTGGTCCCGGTTGGTGGCACCAACCAGGACTAAAGGGGGCATTGGTCCCGGTTCGTGGCACCAACCGTGACCAATGCCCCCCTTTAGTCCCGGTTGGTGCCACCAACCGGGACCAAAGGCCAGCCTTTGGTCCCGGTTGGTGGCACCAACCGGGACTAAAGGGGGCATTGGTCCCAGTTTGTGCCACGAACCGGGACCAATGCTCTTGCTATATATACAACACTTGTCAAAAATTTCATTCAGTTCCTCATCGTCGTCGCCCGCGCACGTCGTCGCAGCCCCCGTCGTCGCCCGCGCCCCGCGCCGCCCCGTCGTCGCCCGCGCCGCCCCGACGTCGTCGCCGCCCCCGCCGTCGCCCGCGCCCCGAGCCCGCCGTCCTCGTCGCCCCTGCCCCGTCGCCGCCAGGCGCTGCCCCGCGCCGCCCCGTCGTCGCCCGCGCTGCCCCGACGTCGTCGCTACCCCCGCCGTCGCCCGCGCCCCGCGCCGCCCCGAGCCCGCCGTCGCCGTCGCCCTCGCCGGTCGCCCCCATTGTGAGCCGCCGCCGTCGAGGCTCTGTTTTTTATATATGTTCTTTCATATATGTATTAATTTTTTTGTTTATAGCTATATGATGAATGGGTGTGGCTATATATGTATGTATGAATATAATGTTCATAGCATTTTTTTGTTTATATATGTTTTTTCATATATGTATTAATTTTTATTTAGTTTGTTAGTAGATATCGATTTTAGGTTAGTGCATTTTAATTAGGTTAGTGTAGAGGAAAAAGTAAAATAAGGAAAAGGAAGAAAAGAGGAAGAAGGAAGAAGGAAGAAGAAGAAGAAAAAGAAGAAAAGGAAGGAGTGGAAAAAGGAAAATAAGAAGAGGAAGACTTCTTTTTTTTCTTCGATCTTCTCCTCTATTTTGTTCATGGATATATGCTAAAGAAAACGAGGGGGGTGATAGATGATGATGAGGGGTCGAGAGTGGGACGAGAGGTCGAGAGGTGTCGAGGGGAGAAAAAAATGTTATCAGGGACGAGGGTCGTCGAGGGGTCAAGAGAGGGACGAGGGGTCGAGAGAACTAAATAAGAAGAAGAAGAGGAGAGGAAGAAGAGGAGAAATAAATAAGAAGAAGAAAAAAGAAGAAAAAGAAGAGGAGAAGAAGAAAAAATATTCTATTTTTTCTTCTTCTCCACTATTCCTTTCTTCTTCTCCTCTTTTTTTTCTTCTTTTTTTTCTTCGATCTTCTCCTCTAGCTATTCCTTTCTTCTTCTTCTTCTTCTTCTTCTTCTTCTTCTTCTTCTTAATTTTTATCGGGAACGAGGGTGTCGAGGATCGCCGAGGGGTCGAGGGTCGGGAACTAGGGTAGAGGGTCGAGGGTCGTTAAGGGGTCAAGGGTCGAGGGTTCCAGGGTCGTCTAGGGGTCGAGGGTTCCAGGGTCGTCGAGGGTTCGAGGGGTCGAGGATCGCCGAGGGGTCGAGAGAGGTTTCCTAGTGTCAAAGTATTGAAGAAATCCATGCCTTCATCATTAGCCGGAAGTAACCAGGGCATGTTGGTACGAAGTTCTGCAAAGTTGTTCTGGAATGGAGTCCCGGATAGAATAATCCGCCTTTTGGTACGAATTCAGCAAAGGCCTTCCAAATAGCGATATTCGGAAGGCTCTTGCTGAACTTTGTACCAAAAAGCGAATTATCATATCTGGGACTCCGTTCCAGAACAACTTTGAAGAGCTTCGTACCATCATGCACATGTTACTTTCGCCTAATGATGAAGACATGGTTTTGTTGAATCCTTTGACACTGCGCAACCTCCCGACCCCTTGGCGATCCTCTCGAAAATGAGAGGAAGAAGAGGGTCGTCTAGGGGTCGAGGGTTCCAGGGTCGTCGAGGGTTCGAGGGGTCGAGGATCGCCGAGGGGTCGAGAGAGGTTTCCTAGTGTCAAAGTATTGAAGAAATCCATGCCTTCATCATTAGCCGGAAGTAACCAGGGCATGTTGGTACGAAGTTCTGCAAAGTTGTTGTGGAATGGAGTCCCGGATAGAATAATCCGCCTTTTGGTACGAATTCAGCAAAGGCCTTCCAAATAGCGATATTCGGAAGGCTCTTGCTGAACTTTGTACCAAAAAGTGAATTATCCTATCTGGGACTCCGTTCCAGAACAACTTTGAAGAGCTTCGTACCATCATGCACATGTTACTTTCGCCTAATGATGAAGACATGGTTTTGTTGAATCCTTTGACACTAGGCAACCTCCCAACCCCTCGGCGATCCTCTCGAACATGAGAGGAAGAAGAGGATAAAAAAAGAAGAGGAAGAAGAAAAAATGAGGAGAAGAAAGAATAGAGGAGTTCTTCTCCTCTATTCTTTCTTCTCCTCTTTTTTTCTTCTTCTTCCTCTTTTTTTATCGGGAACGAGGGTCGTCGAGGGACATAGATGTAGTGTCGTCGTTGTCGATATATACCCCCTCCCGATAGCTTACTATGATTAGGTAGCTAGTTCTACGTTTGGCACTAATATATCCATCTGTCATGTTTGAATAATAATTGCCATGTTGTAAATATTTGTAGAAACTATGGACACCGCCCTAGACGAAGCAAAAGAAGCGTTGTTGAGGGACATAATCGCAGAAGGAAGTGATGCCGTCTCATTTTTTCTCAACGAAACCGATGGTCTGGAAGGAGAGGGTAAACAAGATGGCTACGGTGACCTAATGCCGGTGCAAGAAGAAGAACATGAGGACGGCTCTGGTGACCCAATGCCGGTGCAAGAAGGAGACGGTGATGACGGCTCCGGTGACCGAACCGAGTCCGGCCAGGTATATATATTAGTTAAGCCTGTGCTGACTAGCTGATTGATGCATTCATTGTTTTGGTATGTACACATATTAATTAAGTCTTTGTTCTTTTTTCTAGCCCTTCGGATCGAGCACAACTTCGGTAAAGAGATGAGGCCCAAAGAAAAAGTTGAGATCGGATGAAAAGTTTGAGATCATAGCAATCGTGCCCGACGGCCAACCGATTGAACCCCTCCGGACAAAGAGCGCATTTGTTGCTCAGTGCGGGGTTCTGGTTAGGGACAAGATCCCGATAAGCATCCAGCAATGGTTTAAGCTGACTACAGAAGACCTTGAGGTGTCTTATGTCAATGATATGCAGAAAAATGATCTTTGGACTGAGCTGAAGTCAAATTTCACCCTACCGCCAGAGGATAATCCAGAGAACCCAGTTAAAGAGAAATTAATCAAGTCTTTTGCTCTTAAGAGGATGGCAGAACTATTCAGGAGGTGGAAGAAAGAGCTGAATAAGTTTGTCGAAAATAATGAGACACTAGAATTCAAGGGCAGATATGAGAAGATCAGAGATCACTGGCCCGCATTTGTGGCCTACAAGACATCGGAAAAGAGTAAGAAGATGTCGGCGACAAACAAGCAAAATGCTGCGAAGAAGAAGCTTCACCATCGCACGGGGTCGGGTGGCTACCTCGTAGCCCGGCCTAAGTGGTCCAAGACTGAGAATGATCTGGTTGATAAAGGGATCGAACCAGAGACAATTAACTGGCCAGACCGTTGCCGGACTTGGTTCTTCGGGGCTGGCGGAACCTTGGACCCTGTGACAGGGAAGTGCATTTGGACGAACGATCAAATGGACATACCAGTCAGGAAGCTTAAGCAGTATATCGAAGCAGCGCAGGAAGGGACGTTCTTTCCAGACAGAGAGAACGACGAGCTCACAATGGCCCTCGGGAATCCTGAGCACCCTGGACGGACATGAGGCACGCCAGGCTCCATTCCGTGGAAGGTTGGGTTTCCGGACGCAGGCGGTTACAAATCCCATGAGAGGAGGAAAAAAGTGCAGCAGACCCAAATGCAGGCGCTGCAAGCAAGGGTAGACGCGATAGAGGAACGAGAAGCAAATCGCAGCAAACGTACTGCCGAAGCCTCCCCCGAAGCTACCCCGCCATCTCAGCGCAGAAGCAGCGTGGCTTCCACCGAGCTGCTTCAGCCGGAGCATGCCTTGACGGCTCCTGCCAGCTATCCCGTGGATGCTATCACGGAGTCTCAAAATTGCCACCTTATGACGCAATGGATGAATTTGAAGGTCAAGGCGGCTGTTGGCTCTGTTTATCCTACTGAACCCGGTGCAACTTTTCACTACCGGCCGATTCCAGAAGGATATTCTAGGGTGATGGTGGATGAAATAACGGAGGGATTTGAGGACCTCCAGCTTGACCACCCTACCGGTGAAGAGGAGACTCGGCTGGGGTCTGCTCTGAAGACTCCATGCCTATGGCGGAAGGAGCTCATCAACCTTCCGAACTGGACGCCTCCGCCTCCTCCTCCTCCTCTGGCGAGTCAGGGCACTCCGCCTCCTCCACCGCCTCCTCCTCCGGCGAGTGACAATCAGGGCCCTCGGCCGGCTCCTTCTCCGGCGCGTGGCGGCACTCCGCCTCCTTCTCCGCCTGCGCCGACGCGCCCGAGCAGCCAGCCTCCTCCTTCTCCGCCTCGTCAGCAAGGGCGGAAGAGACCTACCGCCGCTCCAGCTGCTCCGGCGCGTCGTAGTCCTTCTCCTCCGCCTCGTAAGCAAGTAAAGAAGACAACTGCTCCGTCTGCTCGGTCGGCGTCTAGCAGTACAACCAGAGGCGGGAGGACATACAGATTCGGTCCTTCTCTGAGGACTCCAGAGAAGTTACCATATGAGAGGACCCCGGAGGAGAACGCCGAGATCGCGCGAACCGAAGTGGATGACTGGTTTCAAGGGTTGAGAGCAAAGAGACATCCACCTCCAGAGGAGAAGGTAGATCCGGTGAAAGTGAAGCGCACTCTGGCTGCCCTGACAAACCACCAAAGTCTACGCCAAAAGGAAACTATGAGCGCATTATTGGAAAGGAATTTGCTGAAGCGGAGCGGTCGGGAAGTACTGCCAGTGATCAAAGGCTGAAAGAACGACGAGCTGGGAAACAAATTGCCCAGCTCGGCGAACAAGCGAAGCAATCGTGCCCCCCGCTCAAGGTGCCTAGCCACAACGTCGCTAATGATCTGAGGATGATTCCCGGTTATAGCAATCTTGCAGATTACCTGCCCGACGAAGTACATTATGAACCCATGGACGTGCAGATACAAAGATACGAGTACGGGAAGCCTCTCGTCAAAGATGAAAGATCTCTTTCAACGATGATGCGAAGATTGCATGATTGGTACTTGAAAATCTGCAGAGACTCTGGGGGGAGGAGTACTTTGTATGTGAAAGTTAAAAAGGAGCATGACCTCGTTGGAATTGAACTGTTGCCTGTTCCATTTGAGGAGTTCTATCAGTTTTTCAATCAATTGGCCCTCGATAAAACAACGGTCGCCTGCTATTGTCTGTAAGTAGTACTACTTCTGTCATTAAGTTTCTCTATATAGCTTAGCTCTTTCATTGCATGTATTTATAATCATCCTTACTATATTATGCAGATTGAAGATCGCCGAATTGAAGAAAAGGCAAGTCGGTGATATTGGGTTCATTAACACATATCTCATAGATGCAACTCAGGTTAAATTTCATGCCGCAGCTACCGAGGCCAACTTGCTACGATCGTTCGTAATAAATGAAAACAAAGATATAATACTCTTTCCTTACAACTTCAAGTGAGTGTTACTGTCTTGTGCGTATTCGGTTTCCCTTGTATATTAGTCAAGGTTATAGTAATGTAATTGATGAGTTATGCATGCGTGTGCAGTTTCCACTATATTCTCCTAGAGATTAAGCTTGAGCAGGGACTAGTAACCGTCTTAGACTCAAGACGAAAAGATCCCCAGGACTATGCAGACATGACTAAAATACTCGAGAAGTAAGTTAAATCGATCATTATCCACCATATCAGCAACTTTGTTCATTTCCTGATATATCAAGTAATTGTTTTCTTTGTCCGGCAGGGTTTGGAGAAAATTCACCAGAAAAGCTTCGGGACTGCCGAAGGAGCTGCAATTTAGACACCCGAAAGTAAGTACTATAGTAGCATTTTAAGCGCATCTACTAGTCATTCAAGCGCTAGTTTCATCAACACCATTTGGCATTCTTGCTTATCAGTTCGATTAACCTCTATTTCTTGTAAAGTGGTTGTGGCAGGAACAAGGGAATGATTTCTGTGGATACTACGTTTGCGAGTCCATCCGCCACATGACCTATGAGCGGGGCTACACTGACGAACAATATGAAGTACGTAAATAACAACATTCACAATTTTATTTTATTACCATCATTTGTGTTGAGTTTCATTCATTCATATATATATGTATTGACCCCCTTCTTTAAATTAGATGTTTCGGAAGCGGGATGAACTCCTAGCACCAGCTCGCATGCGAGCAATTCAAGAGGAATTGGCGGCATTCTTTCTTGACCACGTGATCCCTGAAGACGGAGAATTCTATGTGGACCCTGAGTCCGTATGATTATATTTGTAAGAGATAATTATTGTATATATGTAGGCGGTAGTGTCAGATAGATATACGAGAACTTGTTGTTCGACCAATCTCTCGAAGAAGGAGAGGTGGTCGATATCACTTCTCTCTGTATGCATATATGTTCATGACGATCTTCTGTTTCCTTCGTTTGCTTACTAGCTAGCTAGTGTGTCTAGTCCTCTCTATACGTATGTATAGTACGTAGCGTCGACCAAGCACGGACATAGAGAGGACACTTCTCTCTATTAATTATAGCTAGCTAACACAATATATGAAACACCTAAATTAACCCCCCAAAACCCCCAACCCCCCCCCCCTTCAAAAAAAACAAAAACCCCAGCCACAGAAATGCTGACACGTGGATGCCTATTGGTCCCAGTTGGTGCCACCAACCGGGACCAAAGGGTCTCTTGCCTGGGCTCTGCGCACTGCCCACGTGGAGGCCCATCAGTCCCGGTTCTGGATTGAACCGGGACTAAAGGGTCGGGGCATTAGTACCGACACTTTAGTCCCGGTTCAGGAACCGGGACTAAAGGCCCTTACGAACCGGGACTATAGGCCCTTTTTCTACCAGTGCAGGCTAACGGTGGAAATTGTCCAGTGGCGTGGGAAACTGTATGCACCCCAAAGTGGGCAGGCGGCTTAGGACTTCTCAACCTCAGATAGCTGAACAGTGCAATGCGGACAAGATGGCCATGGTTACAGCGGGCCGACCCCACGCAACCCTGGTGCGAGTTCCACATCAAGGTACCTAAGGATTCTATGGCTCTCTTTCGAGCGATCGCGAGAACTGAAATGGGAGATCATCCTTGTTTTGGGAGGACCGTTGGCTGGCAGGGTACCGGGTGCAAGAGGTGGCGGGCAGGATAAGGAAAACTCGAAACGTACATGATGCAATAATAGGTGGCTCTTGGGCACGTGACTTTGGATTGGAAGTGAATGAGGAGCAATTGTGGGAGTTCTTGACTCTTTGGGATCGAGTCACCGTTGTAGAGCTAGATGACACGGCCATAGACTTGGCCACGTGTGAAGGAAATGCCCTAGAGGCAATAATAAAGTTGTTATTTATATTTCCTTATATCATGATAAATGTTTATTATTCATGCTAGAATTGTATTAACCGAAAACTTAGTACATGTGTGAATACATAGACAAACAGAGTGTTAATAGTATGCCTCTACTTGACTAGCTCGTTAATCAAAGATGGTTAAGTTTCCTAGCCATGGACAAAGAGTTGTCATTTGATAAGCGGGGTCACATCATTAGAGAATGATGTGATTGACTTGACCCATCCGTTAGCTTAGCATGATGATCGTTACAGTTTCATTGCTACTGCTTTCTTCATGACTTATACATGTTCCTCAGACTATGAGATTATGCAACTCTCGAATACCGGAGGAACACCTTGCGTGCTATCAAACGTCACAACGTAACTGGGTGATTATAAAGATGCTCTACAGGTGTGTCTGATGGTGTTTGTTGAGTTGGCATAGATCAAGATTAGGATTTGTCACTCCGTGTATCGGAGAGGTATCTCTGGGCCCTCTCGGTAATGCACATCACTAGCTATAAGCCTTGCAAGCATTGTGACTAATGAGTTAGTTGCGGGATGATGTATTACGGGACGAGTAAATAGACATGCCGGTAACGAGATTGAACTAAGTATTGAGATACCGACGATCGAATCTCGGGTAAGTAACATACCGATGACAAAGGAAACAACGTATGTTGTTATGCGGTTTGACCGATAAAGATCTTCGTAGAATGTGTAGGAACCAATATGAGCATCTAGGTTCCGCTATTGGTTATTGACCGGAGACATGTCTCGGTCATGTCTACATAGTTCTCGAACCCGTAGGGTCCGCACGCTTCACGTTTGGTGACGATCGGTATTACGAGTTTATGTGTTTTGATGTACCGAAGATAGTTCGGAGTCCCGGATGTGATCACGGACATGACGAGGAGTCTCGAAACGGTCGAGACATAAAGATTGATATATTGGACGACTATATTCGGACACCGGATGAGTTCCGGGGGTCACCGGATATTTATCGGAGTGCCGGGGGGAGGGTTATCGAAACCCCCAGGGGAACTAATGGGCCAACATGGGCCTTGTGGGAGAGAGAGGAGAGGGCCTAGGGCTGCCCCCCCTTGGGAGTCCGAATTGGACAAGGAGGGGGCAGCGCCCCTGTTTCCTCCCTCTCCCCCTCTCCTTCCTTCCCCTCCCCCCTTCCTAGTTGGAATAGGAAAACGGGAGTCCTACTCCTATTAGGAGGACTTCCCCTCTCCTTGGCGCGCCCGAAGGCCGGCCGGCCTCCCCCTTGCTCCTTTATATACGGGGGCAGGGGCACCCTAGAACACACAAGTTGATTGTTTTCAGCCGTGTGCGATGCCCCCCTCCACCATAATCCACCTCGATCATATCGTAGCAGTGCTTAGGCGAAGCCCTGTTCCGGTAGCATCATCATCACCGTCATCACGCCGTCGTGCTGACGAAGCTCTCCCTCGAAGCCCTACTGGATCGTGAGAACGTGTGCAGATCACGAAGGTGTCGTACCTTCGGTGCTAGGATTGGTCGATCGTGAAGACGTACGACTACATCAACCGCGTTGTCAAAACGATTCCGCTTATGGTCTACGAGGGTACGTAGACAATACTCTCCCCTCTTGTTGCTATGCATCACCATTATCTTGCGTGTGCGTAGATTTTTATTTGAAATTACTGTGTTCCCCAACAGTGGCATCAGAGCCAGGTTTATGCGTAGATGTTATATGCACGAGTAGAACACAAAGAAATTGTGGGCGTAGGTATATACATATTGCTTGCCATCACTAGTTGTTTCTTGATTCAGCGGTTTTGTTGGATGAAGCGGCCCAGACCGACATTACGCGTACGCTTACGCGAGACTGGTTCTACCGACGTGCTTCGCACACAGGTAGCTGGTGGATGTCAGTTTCTCCAACTTTAGTTGAATTAGATACAATGAACAGGGTTTGTCGGGGATATACCCCGCGGTGTAACCCGGCTGGATGTATGACCCGGATGGATCTTGACGACTCACTGGTGACCCGCCCGAAGCATGGCGACTCACAGGTAACCCGCCCAATCTTGGCGACTCATTAGTAACCTGGCGGGCGGGTCAGACGGACGACAAGGCCCAAGGCCCAGTATACCGGTTCGTATCATGGTGGTCCGACTTTAGATGAAAGGCGTAAGGAATATTCTCCTACAAAGGAAGCAAGACTAGGACTCCACTTGTAATAGAGTAATCCTAATTCTAATAGGACTAGTCATGTAAGCCGCCCCTTCAACATATATAAGGAGGGGCAGAGCACCCCAAGAAAGGAGAGGTTTGGATAATGTTTCACAAGTTAGGTTTAGACAGACAAGTCAATAGCTCTCGAGATAGAGCACCCTTGTAATCGTGATCACTATCATAAATTCAATGAAGCAGGATGTAGGTTTTTACCTCCTCCGTGAGAGGCCGAACCTGGGTAAAACCTCGCGTCTCTCGTCCCACTGAACCCCTCTCAAGCTACCACATAGATGCGTTGGCCTCGCGACTAAGTCCTGACACTAAGGACATTTGCCGTGACAAATCCACGACAGTTGGCGCCCACCGTGAGGCTTGCGCACGATGGTATTGAGTTCTTGAAGGGATCTCTCTCTCAGGGATCGAGAAACTCGCAATTGAATCAGATGAAAAAGAGTCGGCACGCAGTGATCGCGTGAGCTATCGGACACCACACGTAGAGCCGACAAATTTTTCAGAATTATGGTTAACTTTGGAGCTGACAGATACGTGATTGATTAGAGACAAAGAAACTTCAAGGTTTGTGTGCGCAGCCCCGTACGTGGCTCGGCGACTCGCCGAATCCGAAGACTGATCAATATCTGCTGCAGCAACCGCCGTACAAAACGAGATGACGTCTACTTCAGCGAGTTATATGTGGCCTGGTCGGATTCTTGATTAAAGCTACTCGCTGAATAAACAAAAACAACAAACAGTGACAAGAGTAATTCCCAAGAGGATTGAATTGTTACTGCTACACTCATGGAAATTATGGTCAAGTACTAGTAGTTGCGCGGTTTACGAGAGCTGATTGATTTTAGGAGTAGTACTATGTACTACTCTTTTAGTACGTGAGTTTTAATGAGAGCAAGTTTTGATTAAATCAACTTCGATGCATCACGTGAAGACTCAAGAAGCATCCAGGAGAGATTCCAGAGTAATAATATAGTACAAGCCGGGATCAAACTTGATCCGGACTCGGACTCACCGGCCGCGCGCCCGTCTCCCGAGTTGTCGGGCGGCTCCGCCTCGGATCTGACCTGCGTGGTCGTCGTCCTTGTTGCCAAGCCGCCCTGGTCTCAACTCCGAGCCGTCGGTTATCCGAGCACGCCGCGCCTCCTTCTGCTGGTTTCTGCCATGGCCAAGCCGCCAGCGCATCTTCTCCGCCATCAGGCGTCGAGTGAGCAGCCTCGGCAGCCGCTGCGATGACCCGCCGCCATGCTTTTCATCCGTGGTTGCAGCCCACGTCCGCGGCCTCGTCCTTGAGCTTCGTTGAGCCGCCGCCTGCAAGCTCTCCTAGCGGAGTCGCCGCTGCCTCGTCGACCGGCTAACTAGCCGCCGCGGGTGAGCCGCCCCGGCCTTGGAGCCGCTCTGTGTCAAGTCGCCAAGCTGTCAATGACGAGCCACCGGCCGTTTCTTTTGCTGTTATTTTCCACTGTCGGAGCCTCAGACCGGTGCCTACGAGCAAACTGTTTTGCTTAGCCACCGTGGTTCTTCACAACCAGTGGAGGATCTTCGGAGTTCTTTACAACAACCAGAGATTCTGTTCAAAGATTTCAAAGTTCAATTGACACAAAGTACAGCCTACGCTGGCTCCTGGAAAGATACCACATCAGTATGTACGCAGTTTTGTTGGTCATCTCCACCGGCTCGCATCGCCGCGGCAATCTACCTCCGCTTGTTTACCTCTGCCGGGCCCGGCCTTAAGTCGCCAGTGCGCTGCCTTCGTCCCTGAGGCGCCCTTACCTCGTTCACCCGCTTTTGCCATGCGTCGTTGTCACGCCGAGTCACCGCTCCTACATCGAGTCGCCACTGGCGCGGGCTGCCGCGAGTCGCCGCCCTCACTCCTTGGCATGTTTCTGTCGAGAGCCGCTGGCTCGCGAGTTACCTTTGCGTAGCATACCAGATCTCGGGGATGATTTGGGGAGGAGGAAAAGGAGACGCACAGAGGAGGAAGAAGGGGATCTGGATTAGGAGGAGGAGGTAGGTTCAGAAGATCAGCTCCATCAGGTTATATTACAATGCATGCCCTTGACTCACGCACCCACTAGCCTATAAGAAGCGCCCAAGCCACGCTGGCAGGTTCCAGCCAATCACCGTCTTGCGCCTCGTCATTTCCTTCGGTTCACGCCTTGCTGTCTTCTGCGGGCCTGTCCTGGCAGGTGCACGGGTCCCCAAGGCCTGTGTAGCTGGAAACCGGCGCCCCAGCTCTGTTTTCTCTTCCCACGCCGTTTGCCCCCTGTTGCTGTTTGAACTGTTTTCTCCACCATGGGCGCCATCGACCAGTGTTCCAAGCGGAGAACCTCAGTATCTGGAGGCAGGTCTGTTTCCACGAGTACGTCGTCACCAATTGCTTACTTCAGTTGAGACACATGCACCACCGGGTGGATCTTGCCATCGGCTGGCAATTGTAACTTGTACGCGACCTTGCCCACTCGCGCCGTGATCTTATATGGACCATAGTACCGAAAGGCCAGCTTCTGAAAGGGTTGTTGCGCTACTGATGTTTGAATGAACGGCTGGAGCCGAAGAAAAACTGCATCTCTGACCTCAAATTCTCGATCCGTGCGCCTTTTGTCTGCTTGTTTCTTCATCCTATCTTGAGCTTGCTTTAGTTGTTGTTGAAGCAGCTCCCACATCACTTCACGTTCCTTGAGCCAACTAGCTAAATCTGGAATAGTGCTTGCGTCAATTTGATTGACCCCGAATTCCCTTGGCATTGTACCGTAGATTACCTCGAACGGAGTTCTTCCCAAAGCTGAGTGGAAAGAGGTGTTGTACCAGTATTCTGCCAAGAACAACCACTTGTACCAGTTCCTCGGACACACATGCACTGAGCACCGGAGATACATTTCAAGGCACTGGTTCACCCTCTCCGTTTGCCCATCCGTCTGAGGGTGGTACGACGAGCTCATGCGCAGCTGAGTCTGGGCCAACTTGAACAACTCCTGCCATAGCGCACTTGTGAAGATTCTATCCCGGTCCGATATGATTGCCATTGGAAGGCCATGGAGCTTGAAAATGTTCTGCATGAAGATGTTTGCTATTGACTGGGCTGTGTATGGGTGCTTCATCACTAGGAAATGGCTATATTTCGAGAACTTGCCAACTACCACCAAGATGACATCAAATCCCCCGGACTTGGGCAGCCCTTCTATGCAATCCAGTGATATAACTGCCCACGGTCGTTTGGGTATCGGTAGCGATTGAAGGAGCCCTGCCGGAGCGATCCGCTCAGTTTTAGCTTGCTGACAAATTTGGCATCATTGCACGAACTGTTGCACCATGTTCTTGAGCCCTCTCCACGCGAATAACCGACGCACTCTGTGATATGTTGCATGGAATCCGGAATGCACACCGGCTGCGCTGTCATGTAAAGCAGAGATGAGAGTTTTTTGAGTATCCGGGTCCTCACCAATCCAAATGCGACCCTGGAATTGAATGACTCCATCGCTGATCTCAAAGCCCTCATCGCTGTTCTTGTCCAAGGCCAATCGAGCCATCGGTTGCTGCGCTGTTGCATCCTGCTGGTAGCTCTCACGTATCGCTGCTAACCAGGCTAGTTGTGCTATGCCAATTGCTGCTAATTCTTCTGCCTGCCCGTGAACTCGTCTGGACAGGGCATCTGCCGCGCGATTGCTCACTCCTGCCTTGTACTGGATCTGGAAGCGAAGCCCCACCAATTTGGTGAGCGCTCGCTGCTGAATGGGTGTATTGAGGCGTTGATCTGTCAAATTGAGCAGGCTACGCTGGTCCGTGCGAATAAGGAATTCAGAGTGTTGCAGGTATGGTCGCCAGTGGTCCACAGCCAGCAGAAGCGCCAGTCACCCCTTCTCATACGCCGACAGGCCCAAATTGCAGGGAGCCAAGCCCTTGCTGAGGTATGAGACTAGGTGGCCCGCCTGCATCAACACCGCGCCGATGCCCATTGCACTGGCATCAGTTTCAACCACGAATTGCTTCGAAAAGTCGGGCAGCAGGAGCACAGGCGCTGAGGTGAGTGCTTTTTTAAGGGCTTGGAACGATGCTTCTGCCGTCGGTGTCCACACAAACACCGTGTTCTTTTTGAGCAAGTCATTCAGGGGTCTGCTGATGGGTCCAAATTTTTGACGAACTTCCTGTAGTATCCCGCCAATCCCAGGAATCCTCGGAGTTGTTTGACACTCATGGGCTGCTCCCAGTCTTGTACGTTTTGGATATGCTCTGGTAGGGTGGCCACTCCCTGTCCACTGATCTGGTGGCCTAGGTAGGTGATTTGGTTCTGAGCAAATGAACACTTAGAGCGTTTGGCCACCAGCTCGTTGTCCTTGAGCAATTGCAATACTTGCTGCAGCAGTTCTAGGTGTCTTTCCAGCATGATCGAATGCACCATGATATCATCCATGAATACCAGAACTCCCTTGCGCAAGAGTGGCGCCATAACTATGTACATGCCTCCTTGGAAGGTGTTCGGGCTCCCTGTCACCCCGTATGGAAGCATGCAGAACTGAAAGTGTCCTTGATGAGTTTTAAAGGCAGTTTTCTCCTCATCCTGCTCGACCAGCCTGATTTGATGGTATCCCGCCCGTAGATCCAGCTTCGAGAACCAGTAAGAACCTGCCAACTCGTCGAGGAGCTCATCGATGATGGGCAGGGGGTAACTGTTCTTAACTGTGATGGCATTCAGGTGCCAGAAATCCACACAGAAACGCCACGTCTGATCTTTCTTCTTGACTAACAGCACGGGGGAAGAAAAGGGGCCTCAACATCTCTGCCACTTGTTTCTCGATCTCGTTCTTCTGCTCCAGCGTATAGCGATACGGCCTGATATTGACCGGTTTAGTGCCTTCCAGAAGCTGTATTCTATGGTCCCATGTTCTATGCTTCGGCAGTGTGGTGGGTTCTGCAAATACCATCTCGAATTCCTCCAATAACGCTTGCACAGCAGGGTGCTCTGAGTTGCTGGAATCACTGTCTGTCGTGGTGGACATGCCGTAAAGGAGCACCATATGGGCAACTGCATGCTGGTCTTCCAGTTTTTGTAGTTGGAGTGCCGAGATCTGTTGTACAGCGGCCATCCGTGGTTGCACCCCCACCAACTCGACCCACTCTCCATTATGTTGGAATTGCAACAACTTCTGTTCCCAATCCACCCACAACTTTGGAGCCAGTCCATGCCTACCACCATATCGTAACAGCCGAGGTTCAACACCCTCAGATCAGTTGTGAAAATCAGCCCCTGTGTTTGCCACGAGCAATCAGGAATCATACTGTTGCAAGTGAGCAGCCCTCCGTCTGCTATCTTCACTGTCGAACTGGGTGTTTTCTTCACTTGTGAGGGCATTGCGGCTGCCGCGGAATCGCTGATGAAGCTGTGTGAACTGCCCGAGTCGACGAGAATCAGTACTTCCTTGTCCTTGATTCTTCCCACCAATCGAACGGTGTGAGGTCACTAGTGCAGAACCGGGCAATAGCACCGGTCCGTAAGGCCCGTTTCGGCACTAAAGCCCCCCCCCTTTAGTACCGGTTCAGCATGAACCGGTGCTAAAGGGAAACCACGTGGCACGAGCCAGCTCCGGGGGCCGGGAGCCCTTTAGTACCGGTTGGTAACACCAACCGGTACTAAATGGTTGTGGGTTTTTGTTTTATTTTGTATTTTTCAATTAAATTTGTGTTATCAATTTAATTTAGGATTGTTTTACGTTATAATGAGTTGTAGTCGTCATCATCATCATCATCATCATCGCATATTAATAAATAAATAAACTCTAGCTAGCTAAAAATCATCATAGTTGTCTAATTACCACTATTTAATCATCATAGTCATTACCGCTAGCTATCTAATCATCATCAACGCTGGCTAGCTTAAAGAGGAAACATTCACTTTGTAACAGAAGCAAAGATATCATCAAGTTCAACATAATCATCACCAACATCGAAGTTCAGGACACGGACATGAGACAAGTACTAATTAAGAGCATGAACTAGTAGCTACTGATCCTGCTGCTCCCTCTCAGGTAGAATAGCATAGAACATGTATAGCTCTCCTGATTCATCATACTGGAGCATGCAGATGAATCTGTCTCCTAATCTTGGGTTGCGCTTCTCCTTGCTGCCCCCTAGTACTTCTCTGCGATCGTTAACAATTTTGCTCCAATCTTTCACTATTAAGCATTCTTCGCTTTCAGAAATCCTGAATGCACTCATGTGCAATGTAGGTAATCTTGGTCCTAAGCTAACCATTGACATGCGACCTTTTGTCTCGATCCACTGAGGCACAACTGTCATCGGAAGTCCCTGTTGAAGAACATCGTATAGTAATTAATATACTAAGCAATGAAAGTTTAGCTTTAAAAATAATGTATGCAAAAGATGCACTAATTAAGGACAAATATTTAAAATCTTACCATCTTTTGATTATAGATGTGACCGTAGTTCAATACGATCACCATTGGTCGCATGCTTTGAGTACTAACATTTCTAAGTTTAGGAAAAAAATTTGTCTTAACAGTATTAAGATCCTCAAGCCATGAAACATAATGACTTATCTCCTCGCAGTTTAGTTGAGCCCCGGGGCAGTAGTAGGTCCTGTCTACCAAGCGCCGGACATGTTTCCTTGAACCAAAATAAGCCGACAATACAAATTAGTTGTCAACTATTTTTGAATAAACTGTATCAAAGACATAAACACATATGCATGCATGGTTGAGAAAAACTCACCAAATGGTAGAACTGGAGGCGTTTCCACATCGACCCAGATGTCTATATTACCTTCAATATCATCTTCCGGACGAATATCAAAGGTGATAACCATATCAGGCTCAAATGCATAAGCCTTGCATAGTGCTTGCCAAGTTTTGCATTCAAAATGGGTGTATGTGTCTCCATTATATAATTTGACGTTGAAAGTATATCCATGCTCCGTCTTCAAGTAAACTCTCTTTACCTCCATATCATCTATAGCACTAAAACCTATCTTATCCAAGACAAAAATTCTTGCATGGCAGGGGATGCGCTAGTAGAATAGTGAAAATTTAAAATTATAAGTTGAAGCAAATGAAGCATAAGTTTTGCATTCAAATAATAATTGATAAAGTGACTTACTGTATCAACTTCGAATGTCTCATCCAGCTTGATGCTGAAGCGCCTACCATCAACAAGGAAATTTTGGTCGCACAGGCCGCGCTGGTCTTCACAGTGTTCGCACATAATGAAATCTTTTTCGTCGTCAGATGATATTTCCTATATTCATATAGGTGAAACATTAAACTAGTTATATTAATTATTGAACTAGTTCAAGTCTCATATACCTAAATTTTCTTACTAAAAATAAACTAGTTATATTAATTATTCAACTAGTTCTAATCTCTAGTTCGACAATTTTTCTATCTAGCTAGCTAATTCATCTAACATTCGACATTAATCTAACATTCGATCATCTAATTAACTTTTCTAAAAAACAGAAAATAAGTAAAAAAAATCTGTGTGTGTATGTGTGTGTATACGTATATGTGTGTACGTATGTGTGTATGTGTGTGTATGCGTGTGTGGTATATGTGTGTGTGTGTGTGCGGCCCCGTACGCCGCCGCCCCGTACGTACGAGCGGGGGCGCCGGCGTACGGGGCGGGGGCGGCGGCGTTCGGGGCGCCGGCGAGGACGGACGGCGGCGCGCGGCATTCGGGGCGGACGGCGTGCGGCGCGGCGGCCGGGTACGCGCGAGGAGAGAGCGAGATACGTACGGACGGTGGCGCGGGACGACGACGGGACCGCGGCGCGGGACGACGACGGACGGCGGTGCACGATGTTCGGGGCGGCGGCGGGGACGACGACGACGACGACGGGCGACGGGCAGCGACGACGGGAGCGGCGCGCGAGAGGTTGACGAAAGAAGTGGGGAGATGTAACTGAAATTTCGTAAGTGCTGTATATATAGGGTGAGCCTTTAGTACCGGTTGGAGCCACCAACCGGTACTAAAGGCCTACTTTGGCCAGGCAAAGAGGCGGGAAGAGCAGGCCTTTAGTATCGGTTGGTGGTTCCAACCGGTACTAAAGGGTGGTCTTTAGTACCGGTTGGAGCCACCAACCGGTACTAAAGGCCTTGCGCTGCCACCCCAAAGTTTAGTCCCACCTCGCTCGGCGAAGGGCAGCCGCGGCTACCTCTTCGAACTCCTCTATATAGCAGGCTTCTGGGCCTAATTAATTAGGGCGCACTGCCCTGTGAGTCTGCTGGCCCTTCTGGGCCTGCATTTGCACACCGTAGGTCTGGCAGGCCCACTGGACAGCGCGCCAAAATTTTTTTATATAGTTTTTTCTTTTCTGCATTACTTATTTTCTTTTATTTATTTTTGAGTAGTTTTTATATAGTTTTTTCTTTTCTGCATTATTTATTTTCTTCTATTTATTTTTGAGTAATTTTTTTGTATAGTTTTTTATTTTCTGTATTATTTATTTTCTTCTATTTATTTTCTTCTGGAAATTGAATGCTGCATACTGAACAATTAGGTAAATGACCGAAAAACAACAAATGATGTCAGAACATGTTAGAAAATGATGACGTCGCTTTAAATGCTGGATACTGAACACAAAAGAAGTCCGGAGTTCAAATAAGTTTAAAAAACATTGAAGTGGCCATGTAACAGATGAATTCTCGTCCGAAACCCTGATACTCGGAAAGAGTATGTCCAGTTTGTACACGAAGTGCGTCCAATTTTTGCCGTGACCCTCTCTACTCTTTCGCGCATGCTATGCGGGTGATATGATGATACCATGCCAAGTTTCAACATTTTCAGGATTCAATTTGTAGTGATTTTCAATTTCACGGTCATTTAGCTCTCTAAACAATTAGGTAAATGACCGAAAAACAACAAATGATGTCAGAACATGTTAGAAATTGATGGCGTCGCTTTAAATGCTGGATACTGAACACAAAAGAAGTCCGGAGTTCAAATAAGTTTAAAAAACATTAAAGTGACCATGTAACAGATGAGTTCTCGTCCGAAACCCTGATACTCGGAAAGAGTTTGTCCAATTTGTACATGAAGTGCGTCCAGTTTTTGCCGTGACCCTCTCTACTCTTTCGCGCATGCTATGCAGGTGATATGATGATAACATGCCAAGTTTCAACATTTTCAGGATTCATTTTATAGTGATTTCAATTTCACGGTCATTTAGCTCTCTAAACAATTAGGTAAATGACCAAAAAACAACAAATGATGTCAGAACATGTTGGAAATTGATGACGTCGCTTTAAATGCTGCATACTGAACACAAAAGAAGTCCGGAGTTTAAATAAGTTATTAAAAAAAAAAAGAGGTGCAATGCTAGTTAATTTGCTTCAAGCCATTCGGAATAGTGTAGACTGCACTGCACATAGCTCAGTGCAATCTATGCTATTCCGCAAGGCTTGAAGCTAATCAACATGTAGGTGAGCATTGCAACTCTTCGTCATTGTCTGTGCACTTATAAACCGCTCATACCGCCTCTCTCTTGGCGAGTTGGGACTAAAAACAGCTTGCCATAACCTCATTAGTACCGGTTCGTGGTACGAACCGGCACTAAATGGTGATGGTGGGGCCACAGCCTGACCGCAGGCTGACACAGCCTCTTTAGTACCGGTTCGTGGCATGAACCGGTACTAAAGGTTCGCCACGAACCGGTACTATTGATCGCCGCCACGAACCGGCACTAATGTACACATTAGTGCCGGCTCTAATTCAAATCGGCACTAATGTGCTTCACGTTTGACCCTTTTTCTACTAGTGGGTGTAGTCTGCCCGGTTGTAGCTAGCTTTGAAATTGACATCAGGACCTCGTCATCTGAATCATCTGCGGGCTGTGCTTGTAAATGATCATCAGCTTGCAGTCGGTCAAGCAACTCCTCGACCACATGAAGTTGTACCATGGCGGCGCATTGATGCCCTTGTCCCCAGCGCTCTCCGCACTTGAAACAGAGGCCGCGGGCGCGTCGATAGTTCTCGAGCGCAGCCACGCGATCATCTCCAGCCCTAGCGCGCTCGGGGGGATTCGCCGCCTCGATTCCTCATTGATCCTCTGCGGCGCGAGCTAGTGGTGCTCCCAGCGCTACTATTGGTCTTGCTGCCGCTCGGGGTGGTGGCACCTCCTGCCGCCTGTACTCGCGCCGAGGCAGCGCTTCCAATAGCTCTTCCTACATAGAAGCCAAGGAAAACGCAGAGTCCAGGTCCTTTGGTTGATGTAAAACGACACTAGCGCGAATTTCATGCCGCAAGCCTTCTAAGAACTGTGTGGTGAAAAATATTGAATCAAACGAGGGGTTATGTGCAAGCAACTGATGCATAAGTTCCTCAAACTGCAACATATGCTGGTGGACTGTACTAGTCTAGCGGAGCGTGCGAAACTATCACAAATGGAACTGGTGTTTCTCTCTGCCAAACTTCCCACTCAACGCTGCACACAACTCTTCCCATGACATTGAAGCACTTTGTGCTTCGTGCAATTGCAGCCACCGTGCTGCATTGCCAGAAAAATGCAGAGTGGCTACTCTCACCCAAACTTCCGGCGGAACCCCGTACACCGAAAAGTATTTCTCACAACGAATCTTCCAGAACTTTGGATTCTCTCCATCGAAGGACGGAAAATCCAACTTGGGGAGCGACCAACTAAGGGGAGTGGTGTGCGAGTTGCGCTGATCGAATTCGACTAGATGCGATGGTGTAGGTTTGAGAGCTGCAAATTGGAAATCGGTCAGGAACGTACCCTTGACCGGAGGTGGCACATGGGTGGTGACCACGCCATATCCCCCCCCCCCCCCCCCGGTGTCGTCGATCTCACCGCGGCCTCTTGGCCCGTGGTGCTCGGGGGCATCGTGGTTCGAAGTCGCCTCCGGCTGCACCACCGTGTCGCCCTCCGGGATCGGATCCGGAGGCGTCACCAGGGTCGGGTGGAGGGCGATATGCCCCACTTGGGTACGCAGCTCATCCACCTGCTGCTGGAGATGGGACACCACCGGTCTGCAGAGTTCCAACGATGTCTGGATCGCGTCGAATCGGACCTCGCTGGCCGCGCGACTGTCGTTGACTGACTTGATGAGTGCGGCAAGCTGCTCCTCCATCACCGCCGTCTTGAGTGCTTATTTGGTTTGGTAGCGGGGCTTGGGGTATGCGGTCTCCAGATCGGTGACTGGACCTCTGATACCAGATGTAACGTACCAGATCTAGGGGATAATTTGGGGAGGAGGAAAAGGAGACGCACAGAGGAGGAAGAAGGGGATCTGGATTAGGAGGAGGAGGTAGGTTCAGGAGGTCAGCTCCATCAGGTTACATTACAATGCATGCCCTTCACTCACGCACCCACTAGCCTATAAGAAGTTCCCAGGCCACGCTGGCAGGTTCCAGCCAATCACCGTCTTGCGCCTCGTCATTTCCTTCGGTTCACGCCTTGCTGTCTTCTACGGGCCTGTCCTGGCAGGTGCACGGGTCCATCTACGTCTGGGCTCCTTCGCCGGGTGGCGCTGGTTCGTCAGGCCTAACACTTTGCTGGAGCAACAAGTGTGAGATGCAGAAGAAAGCCAGAGGCTGGGTGCAAATCACTGGACCAAACGCATGCACAGTCCAGGTTTCGAGGCTGAGTTATCCGCAGAACAAAATATGCTTATCCAGTATGAGTGCCTGAGATATAAAAATACCAGGTGATATTCGTCCTGTCTATTTCAGCGCATACTAATTTCTTCAAAAAAACAAACTACTCTGGTATGTGTGTTTTAAATGCAGGATAATGATCCATCACAAAAGTGCTATGGATATGGAGCACGGGCCAGTATTACTCTACGTTGGCGTTCGTCCAGGCCATGTTGCTCGACGAATACATGAGCAAATCGCTGCTTCCACTACATCAACACACAAGACTGCTTGTCGTCCGCGCCCGCGGCCGACTCGCCCGTGTCTGCCGTTTCCAACGCCGCGGCCGACTCTTCCGTCCGCACCGGTTTAAACTGCCACGGCCGACTCATCTATCTGTACCCGTGGCCGGCTTGCCCATGATGGTTTTCAGCTTCACCGTAATGATCATCAATTCTGCAACAGATATTCCTGGCTTGCCATCCCAGGTGTTATCCGCCTTATCCATTTTTCAATATATATTCATTTTAAGTGCAATTACTCTGGCTCGCGATGTTTTGTATGTAGGGTCATTATCCAGGGCTACAACAATAGTTATGCTACGAATGTAAAGCTCGTGTCAATATTATCATGCGCCAGCATCCGACCATGCCGCATTGTTCAACAAATGCGTGGCAAGTCACCGCTCCTGCGACCCATTCTATGTCAAAGATTTTGGAGCAAATTATCATATATTATCAACCTCCGTCTGCACTGCGGTTTGTTTAATTTCAACAGCCGGCTAGGATGAACCGCTGGCCGGATTACGGACATAAATCATACAGGGTCATGTGTAACCCGCCATGGTCGACTTAAACTTTCCATGGATTCACACTGTGTTATCAACGCCAAGAATATACAATGAGTATTGCGATGATCATCAACTCGCCACCTTGCTTACACCGGACGGATCAATGGACAGGGTCAATTATAACCCACCTAGATTCAACATATTCCAGGAATCCACTGGTCATATCATGCTCAAGCATGGAGAGTCTCAAACCAACTCCTCAAGTAGTCTTAAGACTCGGGGGCTACAATGACATGACTCAACAAATCTTGCTAGTTTCAGCAGGCTCAAGAACTCCGGATCATTAGACGGAAGATAACCCGGTCCCAGAGGCTACCGCCATATGGGTGAAAATTTAAAGGTCGTCAAAAGATTTTTGGCTCAAAATGAGGATTCCGGTTCAAAATCCAGTTCAAGGGAAACTTATCTACCGCAAAGCTTTAAAACTCTCAGTATCCGGTTCACAATCCGGCTCAAGGATAATCTGTCTCCCACAAAGTTTTGAAGCTTTCAAATCCGGTTTAAAGTTCCGGTCAAAAAGAATTAATCTCTCACAAGTTTGAGTTCTCAGAAAAATTAAAGGTTGCCAAAGAGAACTTGCTGCCATGATGTGCGGTTCAAACATGGGTATCCTGCCTTACGGCTTATCTTATTATGGTCACTTGGGGGCTTCCTGCTCAACGAGCATAGCTGTCGGTACCCTCTTGATCGGCTCAACGCCACACTTGTAAGCATGTCACTTGGGGGCTTCCTGTTCAAACATAGGCATATTCGACCAAAGAGAACATAGGGTTACTACCCTCTTGACCAGGTTTGTTCAAACATAGGCGTATTCGACCAAAGAGAACAAACTCTGACTGGGTCATCCTACCTGTACACCAGCTGCTTCAATTCCATCAGGTCATCCTGATTGACCCGCCAAACTCTTAACGACCAGTCTTTACGGCGTATTCGACCAAGATCTGAGCTCGATTAAGGTTCAAACGGTGGCTTGTTATGCGAGAGCACGGTTTACAGATAGTCAGGATGAATCCAGGCTTCATAAGCCGCCTTCATTGGAACTTGGATAAATCGGCCCGTGATATATGATGTTACTCTGGCCCCGTGTACTCCTGATAAGTCTTTGAGCAAGACCAGGCTTTATCTAGGGTTCAAATGTCGATTGGGCACACTGTGAGTCAGGCTCATGGAACGCATGAACAATCCAGTGGCTCGGGATAGTTTCGTTGAAGTATTCTATCATCATACACATACATCCTCATACATTGCATCATACACATACATCATCATATATTGCATCATACATTGCATCATCATTACATCATCATAGCATGTATCATATGTGCAGGGATATACCGGCTTATATGGCAGGAATCGGTTTTCAAACCAGGTTATATTATTCAAATCTTTAATAGCCAAACATGGCTGGATTTTTATCATGGTTATTAATAACCAATACTATGATTGAGGTTTTCAAAGTCGCTCTAGCGCAATGGCTATTATCTTATTAATGGATATGATTTATTCTACAATGGAAGGAATAGTCCCGAGTCGCTGCAGGCTTACGACCCGGCACTTGGGGGCTACATTATTCAAGTTGAGACTACATCAAATATGCAAGTCCCATGTCACTGCCAGCATGCACCATGGCACTTGGGGGCTAATGCGAAGTCATTTTTTGTTCACCGTATTGAAGACCCGACTCATCACATTATAATGAGCCGACCCTTGGGGGCTACCAATTGCTCCTGCCAACAATTCAAGGCAATTACAAAGTCCCAGGTTGCTGCAAGCATGACAATCCGGCACTTGGGGGCTACATATATGGAGTATTCAGTATTTACTAGTGACTAAGATGGACAACATGGATTTCTTCAAAGTGGTAGTATTTATATTGGAGCAAGTCCTAAGTCATCACTTTGTTTCTGCTTAAGACTTGGGGGCTACAGGTAATATGGATATAAGGGAGAAAAATCTTCGAATTCTCAGTTTTGAGTAAACCAGATTGACCCGGCGTCACCAATAACTATGACCCGGCGTCGGCAACAATTATGACCCGGTGCTATCAATATTTACAAACCGGATATTTTGGCAATGATAAACCGGCAAGTTCTACAAACCGGCTGAAAATCAGATGAGTATTTCAAGACCAATATTTTTGTTAAGCATTGGGAGTTGAATCAAATATTCTTCACAATATATTTCTATGAGATGCCAATGTCAGCAAATTGATTATGAAGCTGGTCTATTGGCCCGGACTGTCCAGAAGAAGGAAATGACAAGGATTTAAGGATGATCAGGTGTCGGCTTACAATAATTTTTAACCCGGAGCACAACCTGTCAAATTTGTTCTTGTGTTTATTTTGCAGAATCAGTTTAACATGGATAAATCCAAATTAAACTGGAGGCTAATGTCGGGGATATACCCCGCGGTGTAACCCGACTGGATGTATGACCGGGATGGATCTTGGTGACTCACTGGTGACCCGCCCGGAGCTTGGCGACTCACGGGTAACCCGCCCGATCTTGCCGACTCATTAGTAACCCGACAGGCGGGTCAGATAGACGACAAGTCCCAAGGACTAGTATGCTGGTTCGTATGATGGTGGGCCGACTTAAGATGAAAGGCATAAGGAATATTCTACTACAAAGGAAGCAAGACTAGGACTCCACTTGTAATAGAGTAATCCTAATCCTAATAGGACTAGTCATGTAAGCCGCCCCTTTAACATATATAAGGAGGGGCAGGGCACCCCAAGAGAGGAGAGGTTTGGATAAGGTTTCACAAGTTAGGTTTAGACAGACAAGTCAATAGCTCTCTAGATAGAGCACCCTTGTAATCGTGCTCATCATCATCAATATCAATGAAGCAGGATGTAGACTTTTACCTCCTCCGTGAGGGGCTGAACCTGGCCAAAACCTCGCGTCTCTCGTCCCACTCAACCCCTCTCAAGCTACCACATAGATGCGTTGGCCTCGCGACTAAGTCCTGACACTAAGGACATCTGGCGTGACAAATCCACGACAGGGTTCTTTCTGAAGATTAAAAAGCAATCACTATACCGCGTTGTGGTTTTTGATGCGTAGGTAAGAACGGTTCTTGCTCAGCCCGTAGCAGCCACGTAAAACTTGCAACAACAAAGTAGAGGACGTCTAACTTGTTTTTGCAGGGCATGTTGTGATGTGATATGGTCAAGACATGATGAGATATAAATGGTTGTATGGGATGATCATGTTTTGTTATCGGCAACTGACAGGAGCCTTATGGTTGTCTCTTTATTGCATAAGGTGCAAGCGCCATATAATTGCTTTACTTTATCGCTATGTGATAGAAATAGTTGCAAAAGCAATAGTTGGTGAGATGACCATGTGACGACACATTGATAGAGATCAAGATGATGGAGATCATGGTGTCATGCCGGTGACGATAGAGATCATGACGGTGTTTTGGAGATGGAGATCAAAGGCACAAGATGATGATGGCCATATCATGTCACATATTTTGATTGCATGTGATCTTTATCCTTTATGTATCTTATTTTGCTTAGTTCGGCGGTAGCATTATAAGATGATCTCTCACTAAATTTCAAGGTATGAGTGTTCTCCCTGAGTATGCACCGTTGCGACAGTTCGTCGTGCCGAGACACCACGTGATGATCGGGTGTGATAAGCTCTACGTTCACATACAACGGGCGCAAGCCAGTTTTGCACACATAGAATACTCGGGTTAAACTTGACGAGCCTAGCATATGCAGATATTGCCTCGAAACACTGGAGACCGAAAGGTCAAGCGTGAGTCATATAGTAGATATGATCAACATAGTGATGTTCACCATTGAAAACTACTCCATCTCACGTGATGATCGAACATGGTTTAGTTGATTTGGATCACGTGATCATTTAGATGACTAGAGGGATGTCTATCTAAGTGGGAGTTCTTAAGTAATATGATTAATTGAACTTTAATTTATCATGAACTTAGTCCTGATAGTATTTGCATAACTATGTTGTAGATCAATAGCTCGCGATGTAGCTCCCCGTTTATTTTTGATATGTTCATAGAGAAAAACTATGTTGAAAGATGATAGTAGCAATGATGCGGACTGGGTCCGTGATCTCGGGATTATCCTCATTGCTGCACAGAAGAATTATGTCTTTGATGCACCGCTAGGTGACGGACCTATTGCAGGAGCAGATGCAGATGTTATGAACGTTTGGCAAAGCTCGATATGATGACTAGTTGATAGTTTAGTGCACCATGCTTTACGGCTTAGAACCAAAACTTCAAAAATGTTTTGAACGCCACAGAGCATATAAGATGTTCCAAGAGCTGAAATTTGTATTTCAGACTCATGTCCGAGTCGAGAGGTATGAGACCTATGACAAGTGTTTTGCCTACAAGATGGAGGAGAATAGCTCAACCAGTGAGCATGTGCTCAGAATGTCTAAGTACTACAATCGCTTGAATCAAGTGGGAGTTAATTTTCCAGATAAGATAGTGATTGACAGAGTTCTCTAGTCAATATCGCCAAGTTACTGGAACTTCCTGATGAACTATAATATGTAAGGGATGACGAAAATGATTCCCGAGCTCTTCGCGATGTTGAAATCAGCGAAGGTAGAAATCAAGAAAAGCATCAAGTGTTGATGGTTGACAAGACCACTAGTTTTAAGTAAAAGGGCAAGGAAAAGAAAGGGAACTTCAAGAAGAATGGCAAGCAAGTTGCCACTCCCATGAAGAAGCCCAAAGCTAGACCCAAGCCTGAAACGGAGTGCTCCTACTGCAAAGGAAATGGTCACTGGAAGTGGAACTGCCCTAGATACTTGGAGGATAAGAAGGATGGCAAAGTGAACAAAGGTATATTTGATGTACATGTTATTGATGTGTACTTTACTAGTGTTTATAGCAACCCCTCGGTATTTGATACTGGTTCAGTTGCTATGAGTAGTAACTCGAAACAGGAGTTGCAAAATAAACAGAGACTAGTTAAGAGCGAAGTTACGATGTGAGTTGAAAGTGATTCCAAGGTTGATAAGATCACCATCGCACACTCCCTTTACCTTCGGGATTAGTGTTGAACCTAAAATAAATGTTGTTTGGTGTTTGCGTTGAGCATAATATGATTGGATCATGTTTATTGCAATACGGTTATTCATTTAAGACAAAGAATAATTGTTATTCTGTTTACATGAATAAAACCTTCTGAGGTCATACACCCAAGGTGAATGGTTTATTGAATCTCGATCGTAGTGATACACATATTCATAATATTGAAGCCAAAAGATGCAAAGTTAATAATGATAGTGCAACTTATATGTGGCACTGCCGTTTAGGTCATACTGGTGTAAAGAGCATGAAGAAATTCCATGCTGATGGGCTTTTGGAATCACTTGATTATGAATCATTTGATGCTTGCGAACCATGCCTCGTAGGCAAGATGACTAAAACTCCGTTCTCCGGAATAATGGAGCAAGCAACTGACTTATTGGAAATAATACATACTGATGTATGCAATCTGATGAGTGTTGAGGCTCGCGGCAGGTATCGTTATTTTCTGACCTTCACAGATGATTTGAGCAAATATGGGTATATCTACTTGATGAAACATAAGTCTGAAACATTTGAAAATTTCAAATAATTTCAAAGTGAAGTAGAAAATCATCGTAACAAGGAAAAAAAGTTTTTGCGATATGATCGTGGAGGAGAATATTTGAGTTACGAGTTTGGTCTTCACTTGAAACAATGCGGAATAGTTTCGCAACTCACACCACCTGGAACAACACAGCGTAATGGTGTGTCCGAACGTCATAACCATACTTTATTAGATATGGTGCGATCTATGATTTCTCTTACCGATTTATCACTATCGTTTTGGGGTTATGCATTAGAGACAGCTGCATTCATGTTAAAATAGGGCACCATCTAAATCCGTTGAGACGACACCATATGAACTGTGGTTTAGCAAGAAACCTAAGCTGTCGTTTCTTAAAGTTTGGGGCTATGATGCTTATGTGAAAAAGTTTCAACTTGATAAGCTCGAACCCAAATCGGAGAAATGCGTCTTCATAGTATACCCAAAGGAAACTGTCGGGTACACCTTCTATCACGGATCTAAAGGCAAGATATTCGTTGCTAAGAATGGATCCTTTCTAGAGAATAAGTTTCTCTCGAAAAAAGTGAGTGGCGGTGTAGAACTTGATGAGGTAATTGTACCTTCTCCCGAATTGGGAAGTAGTTCATCACAGAAATCAGTTCCAGTGATTCCTACACCAATTAGTGAGGAAGCTAATGATGATGATCATGAAACTTCAGATCAAGTTACTACCGAATCTCGTAGGTCAATCAGAGTACGGTCCGCACGAGAGTGGTACGGTAATCATGTTCTGGAAGTCATGTTACTAGACCATGACGAACCTACGAACTATGAGGAAGCGATGATGAGCCCAGATTCCGCAAAATGGCTTGAGGCCATGAAATCTGAGATGGGATCCATGTATGAGAATAAAGTATGGACTTTGATTGACTTACCTGATGATTAGTGAGTCATTGAGAATAAATGGATCTTCAAGAGGAATACGGACGCTGATAGTAGTGTTACTATCTATAAAGCTCGAATTCTCACAAAATGTTTTCGACAAGATCAAGGTGTTGACTACAATGAGATTTTCTCACTCGTATTGATGCTTAAAAGTCTGCCCGAATCATATTAGCAGTTGCCGCATTTTATGAAATCTAGCAAATGGATGTCAAAACTGCATTCCTTAATGGATTTCTTAAATAAGAGTTGTATATGATGCAACCATAAGGTTTTGTCAATCTAAAGGTGCTAACAAAGTGAGTAAGCTCCAGCGATCCATTTATGGACCGGTGCAAGCATCTCGAAGTTGGACTATATGCTTTGATAAAGTGATCAAAGCATATGGTTTTATACAGACTTGCAGTGAAGTCTGTATTTACAAGAAAGTGAGTGGGAGCACTACAACATTTCTGATGAGTATATGTGAATGACATATTGTTGATCAGAAATAATGTAGAATTTTCTGGAAAGCATAAAGGAGTTTTTCAAAGAAAGACCTCGGTGTAGCTACTTACATATTGAGCATCAAGATATATAGAGATAGATCAAGACACTTGATATATTTTCAATGAGTACATACATTGACAAGATTTTGAAGTAGTTCAAAATAGAACGGTCAAAGAAGGAGTTCTTGCCTGTGTTGCAAGGTGTGAAGTTGAGTAAAGACTCAAAACCCGACCGCGGCAGAAAATAGAAAGAGAATGAAAAGTCATTCCCTATGCCTCAGTCATAGGTTCTATAAAATATGTTATGATGTGTACTAGACCTATTGTGTACCTCACCATAAGTTTGGCAATAGGGTACAATAGTGATCCAGAATGGATCACTCGACAGCGGTCAAAAATATCCTTAGTGGAATAAGGAAATGTTTCTCGGTTATGGAGGTGACAAAGAGTTCGTAGTAAAGAGTTACGTCGATGCAAGCTTTTGACACCGATCTAGATGACTCTAAGTCTCAATCTAGATACATATTGAAAGTGGGAGCAATTAGGTAGAGTAGCTCAGCGCAGAGTATTGTAGACATAGAAAATTTGCAAAATACATACGACTCTGAATGTGACAGACCCGTTGACTAAATTTCTCTCCCAAGCAAAACATGATCACTCTTTGGGTGTTAATCACATAGCGATGTGAACTAGATTATCGACTCTAGTAAACCCTTTGGGTGTTAGTCACATGGAGATGTGAACTAATCACATGACGATGTGAACTATTGGTGTTAAATCACATGACGATGTGAACTAGATTATTGACTCTGGTGCAAGTGGGACACTGAAGGAAATATGCCCTAAAGGCAATAATAAAGTTGTTATTTATATTTCCTTATATCATGATAAATGTTTATTATTCATGCTAGAATTGTATTAACCTAAAACTTAGTACATGTGTGAATACATAGACAAACAAAGTGGCACTAGTATGCCTCTACTTGACTAGCTCGTTAATCAAAGATGTACTGAAACCTATACACCGCATCGATAATCCACCTCGGTCATATTGTAGGAGGACTTCCCCTCTCCTTGGCGCGCCCCAAGGCCGACAGGCCTCTCCCCTTGCTCCTTTATATATGGGGGCAGGGGGCACCCTAGAACACACAAGTTGATTGTTTCCAACCATGTGCAGTGCCCCCTCCACCATAATCCACCTCGGTCATATCATAGTAGTGCTTAGGCGAAGCTCTGTTCCGGTAGCATCATCATCACCGTCACGGCGTCGTGCTGACGAAGCTCTCCCTCGAAGCTCTACTGGATCATGAGTTCGTGGGACGTCACCGAGCCAAACGTGTGCAGATCGCGGTGGTGCCGTACCTTCGGTGCTAGGATTGGTCGATCGTGAAGACGTACGACTACATCAACCGCGTTGTCATAACGCTTCCGCTTACGGTCTACGAGGGTACGTAGACAACACTCTCCCCTCTCGTTGCTATGCATCACCATGACCTTGCGTGTGCGTAGGAAATTTTTTAAAATTACTGCGTTCCCCAACAATGTGGACACGGGAGAAGAACAGATGGTTCTCGACAAGATCAGCATATGCTGCCAAGTTCTAGGGCACGGAAGTCTCTCCAATAGCAAGTTTCACGTGGAAATCCAGGGCGCTCCTTCAATGCAAGTTTTTCTCCTAGCTAGCTATCAAGGATAGATGTTGGACGTCCGACCGTCTAACTAGCAAGGGGATGCCACACCAAGACAAGTGCCCGTTATGTGATTAGCAGGATGATACTATCAAGCACATCCTCCTTTAGTGTGTCTTTGCTAGGCAGGTTTGGACGGTCATTAGCACGGCCCTTGACTCGCTGGATTGGGCGCCCACAAATGAGGATGTACTCGTGGATTGGTGCATCAAGAAAGCTAGCCGCTAGCACTCACACAAAGGACATCAAGATGGTCATTACACTCGGCATGTGGGTTCTATGGAAGCGCTAGAATGCCATCGTGTTCGACGGGGCAACACCATCCTTAGGCCATGTTGTCGCAGCTATTGAGAAGAACAAATTATAACACTTCTAAAAAAACTGACGGACACACTTTTTTAGGGGGGGGGGGGGGAGGGGGGTGAACACTTTTGTTAGCCGGTCTCTTTTGTTCTTAGTTTATCTTAATGGGCTTGTTGGTCCCTCAGCCCAAGAATTGTAGTGAGCTTCTATTCGTTTGTGTGCAAAGGGCTGAGTTTGGCTGGTCGAGGAAAATCAAGAATGTTGTTTCTCGCATTAAGCAAGACAGTAGGAAGTCTCGTTGTGAGCTTCAAAAGCAACGGGCCAGTCCACTCGCGGACACTTCAAAAGAAAATAGTGAAAAAAAGAGACGCGAGGGAGATACGAACCGTGGTTTCCCAGATAGAATACGGCGGTGCTTGCCCTCAGGACTCTATTCAAGAAATAGGGTGCGCTGTAATTGAGGCGAAATGAGCCCAGGTCTAACTGGTTTTCTACTTCTTTTATTTTCTTCTAGGATGTTTCTTTTCTTTTTTCTTCCTTGTTTACTGGTTTTTAATTCTTTTTTCATTTGTTTCTTTGATTTAATTTTTTCTGGTTTATTTTGGTTCTTTTTCTGGTTTCTTTTTTCTGGTTTTCTTTGTTTCTTTCAGTTTTTCATTCTACATTTTTTGTATATGCCCAGAACATTTTTCTAATACATGTTTAACATTTTTCAAATACAAATTTAATATTTTCTAATACTTAGTCAACATTTTTTCTATACACATTTTTCAAATGTTGATTACCATTTTCTAAATACAAGATTAACTTTTTTGTATACATGATCAACATTTTTCCTATACACACTTTAAGTTTTTTCAAATGCTTGATTAACATTTTTCAAACACATAGTCAACATTTTTCTAATGCATTTACAACATTTTTCTAATACATGATCAACATTTTTTGTATGAACATTTAATATTTTGCAAATGCTTTGTCAACATTTTTCAAATGCAAGTTTAACATTTATTTGAATGCATGTTCAACATTAGTTCTATACACATTTAACATTTTCATATGCTTGATTAAAATTTTTGATATACTCATTCAAAAATAAAAAAATGTTTGTTCTTATTTTCATATACATGATTAAAAGATTTCATCATTTGTTTAATACATGGTCAGCATTTTTTCTATACACAATCAATATTTTTCAAACACTTGATTAACATTTTCCAAATACTTGTTTAACATATTTTAAATACGTGATCAACTTTTCCACACCCATCGTATATTTTTGTATACATTGTTCTATACATGGTCAACATTTTTTTTTATACACCTTTAACATTTTTCAAATGCATAATTAACATTTTTTGATTTATTATAAAATGTTTTTTGTAATATATATGCTTAGAAATTTTGGAAGTGTAAACAAAAGTGAAAAAAAACAAAACAAAAGGTCAAACAAATAAACCAAGATGCCGTGGCCTCGCGCAAGCTGGGCCAACCCATTTGAGCGGCTGACAGCGTGAGTTGACTCTGTCTCGTTCTCAGCGAGACAAGTCGCGGGGAGCTCCTATTTGCCGTGTTTTGCGCCAATTGGATGTCCCTTCGCATAGAGCACGCCCAACTGGGCCGGCCCATTGGAGGTGAACCGGAGCTAGAGGAAAATGCGGAAAGAAGTGGACGCGTGAGTGGGGATTCCAACTGTTGATCTCGGATTTGTGCAATCACCTTCCTAGCCAGTTGAACTACTAAATGTTATTGACAAATGCGTAGCGCGACCTTTAAGCAAGTATAACACCAGCGGCTTAAACAAAATATTACTTAACAAAATTTCAAACACTTTTTTGAAATTGCAGATAATTATTGACAAACGTGAACAAGGCTTTAAATTTCTGACCATCTTTGAAACTGCAATAACAATTTAAAATTCCCGCATATTTTTTGAATTTGTAAAAAAAGAATTGAAAAAGGTGCATCTTTTGAAATTTCAAACAATTCTTAAAATTTGAACTGCTCTAAAATTTTCAGAAAAAATTACATAACTCCAGAACATTTTTGAAAATGTTACTTTTTTAATTGGTGAACAAAAATTGAAGATGGGAACAAATTCAAAGTCCAGAGCTAGTTTTGAAAATGTGATATTCTTTAATTGGTGACCTTTTTTAATACATGAACAATTATGAAAATGTGATTTTCTTTAATTGGTATTTTTTTTTGAAAACATGAACAATTTTTTAGAAGTTAGAACAAAATTTTGAAACTGAGAACTATTTGAATAGCCCGAACAATTTTTCAAATCATGAACATATTTGGAATTTTTAAAACAAATTTCAAAATAGAGAACAATTCTAAAAAGCCCAAACAAATTTGAACACGAACAAAAAATTGAAAACAAGAACATCTTTTGAATTTGTGAACAAGTTTTGAAAACAGGAACATTTTTTAAATCACGATCATTATTTGAAAAATTCTGATTAATTCGAACATGAACATCCGAACAATTTTTGAAAAATGAGATCATTTTTTGAAATTCTGGAACAATTTCTGAAAAATGCAAACATTTTTGGAATTTATGTATGTTTTTGAAAACACGACCATTTATTTTTAAAATTGAACGTTCTCATTTGAAAAATAAACAGAAAATCGAAAAAGAAAAACAAAAATAAAAAAGAAACTGGAAACCCGGTTCAGGGAACCTTCTAGAAGGTTTCCAAAACCAGAAAAACGACAGGAAACTCTGGAAGGCTCCCAAACCGGAAACTCTGCAACATGTGAAATGGGCCGGCCCAGGTCATCGCTCGATCTCCAGGTCAGTGCGAAATGTTGACATTTTGACGCAATGTGCGTCCGATAGGAAATTCCATAGTCGCGCCCGAGGAAAATTGATGGAAACAATCATGTGGTTAGTCGATTTGAGCTGCACATGCTTGGGGCCTCTTTGATTTGTAGGATTTTGAAAACGTAGGAATATAAAAAGTGTAGGGTTGAAGTGGCATGCCCATTTGAATCCTATAGAATTAGCAATGATTGTTTGATGCCACGGGAAAAACAAAGGAATTGTAAAAAGAGGTTGGAGTGGATGTTAAATTTTCTATGAAATGTAGTACAAAAGATTCCATAGAAAAAATTTCTATGGGATCCAATTCTATGAATCAAAGGACCAATTGATGTCTGTCCATTGGATCAAAAAGCAAAGGTAGAACAGAAAATGACTGACCCAAAAACAAAAACCAGGAAACTGGTACACAGTCTGTCTGTAATTATCATTATGTAGATAATTACCAAACTATATAGTAAATACATCACCACTATGGTGGTAACTTTTAGCAAAACAATGAAACAAAGTGATGCTGCCTCGTAGGGTCCACATTGTAGTGTCACGCTGATTTAGGACTTAGACACATACACATAGGTGACAAAAACTCCATTGTAGACACGGTAGAACCAAAACGAGAATTATCTCTTGAACTAAATAGATGAAACTAATATGATAACCTTTATATCAATGCAGCGGTAACTTCATACATTATCATGTGATAACTTTGAGGAAAACATTATCGAGTATACCCATATTGGGATATACTCCCTCCGTCCCATAATGAATGTAGTGTCAAAAAACGTCTTACATTAGGGGATGGAGTAAGTAGTTTTAAAGCTCTAGTGGAAACAAACTCGATTATTACAACGGATCATAGATCAAGTACTATGGTTTAAGAGTTAAAAACATTTTGAAATTCTGAAAATTTTGCTTTTAGAAAGAAGCGTGTCATTGCTTGTATCACCTACACACGGACCCATCTTTTATGCTCTAGCAACTCAGGAGAACACACTCTAACTCAATCGCGCGTATGGTTGTGCGTAACTTTGTCAAAAAATATTAACCAAGTAACTTGTCCCAACGGATAAATATGGAGTAAAGAAAATGCTTTTTTCCTTTCAAATTAATTGAAACTGTGGTTTGGTCCAAATTTTTTTATCTTTGTCTATCAATACGTAGAGGAAATTATTAGCATTGACATATGAAGTTGATACCACCAAATGCACCACGGGATATATGCATGTAATATGTACGATTCATACTAACTTACAAGCAAGATATCTTTTTTTTTGGAAAAGGGGGACTTCCCCGGCCTCTGTATCGGAAAGATGCATACGGCCACCTTTATTAAAAAAGCAAAGAGGTTCAACACAAGTCTAAAAAACTAAAAAAAAAGCAGCTCACAGAGCGCTGAATAAGCAAAACAAATGCCACAGCCGACCGGCAAGAGAAAGATAGGAAAACTAATTGCCTATCCTATTACATGACCGCCATCCAAATCGGCTGAAGATATCCCGTGCAACCATCTCCCATCGGATAGATCCAGTAACCAAACACTCCCTGGCCTCCGTCGGAGTGAGCAATGACCACATATGGATCAAAGCAATGGCTCGGAATATAACCTGCAAAAAATGAGTGTTGGATGTTCTGTTAAAGACTAAATCATTTCTGCAATTCCACATAGCCCATAATAACGCACATACTCCAACACGAATGTGTCTCACTGTATGGGGCTCAATCCCATCCAACCACGTTCCGAATAACGTATTAATATTCTGTGCAGGAGTAATATTAAAGGCTATTGTCCCTGATTGCCATAAATTTTTTGCCATAGGACAATCGAGAAAGAGGTGTTTAATAGTTTCATCTGTATCACAAAAGCTACACCGACTAGATCCATTCCAGTTGCGTTTAATCAAGTTGTCCTTAGTTAAAATGACTTGTTTATGCACAAACCACATGAACACTTTAACTCTCAAAGGGACTTTGACTTGCCATACGTGTTTCGACTTTGGAATATAACTAGAATTAATGATATCGACATACATAGATTTAACCGTAAAAACTCCATTCGTCGTAAGCTTCCAACATAACCGATCTGGGCGCTGAGAAAGTTGAACCTCCATCAGTCTTCTCACAAGATGGAGCCAAGCTTCCCAACGGTTACCGGCTAAATCTCTCCTGAAGCTAATATGTAGAGGCGTGGACTGACACACCGTCTGAACGGTCGCATCTCTTCGTTGAACAATACTATAGAGAGAAGGATAATGAACCGCCAATGGCGTATCCCCTAGCCAGGTATCCTCCCAGAACCTTGTAGACGTACCGTTACCAATAACCACCTTGGTCCGGTTAAAGAAGAGCGACTTAACTCGCATCAGGCCTTTCCATAAAGGCGAATCCGTCGGCCTCACCGTCACCTGAGATAAGGTCTTGGAATGAAGGAACTTATTACGCAGAATCTGGGCCCAAGTGGCCTCGGTCTCTCGCGAAATCTGATATAGCCATTTACTGAGGAGACATTTGTTCTTAACCTCCAGATTTTCGATCCTGAGACCCCCTTGGTCCTTAGGTCGACAAATAATGTCCCATCTAGCTAATCTATATTTTCTCTTCAACTCACCGCTTTGCCAGAAGAAACGAGATCGATAGAAATCGAGTCTTTTTCCGAACACCGACTGGTACTTCGAAAAAAGACAGAAGAAACATGGGCATACTAGTGAGCACCGAATTAATAAGAACTAGCCGGCCTTCATATGATATCAGTTTGCCTTTCCAACATCCCAATTTCTTCTCAAAATGATCCTCAATGCACTACCATTCGCTATTTGTTAGCTTACGGTGGTGAATGGGTATACTAAGTACGTAAAAGGTAACGCCCCCAATTCACACCCGAACAGTTGCTTATATGCCTCTTGTTCTTCATTGGCTCTACCAAAGCAAAACAATTCACTCTTGTGAAAATTAATTTCCAGCCCAGACAACTGTTCGAACAAGCATAACACCAACTTCATGTTTCGCGCCTCCGCCAAGTCATGCTCCATAAAGATGATAGTATCATCAGCGTACTGTAGGACAGATACACCTCCATCCACTAGATGAGGTACCATGCTACCTACCTGTCCTGCATCCTTAGCACTCCCTATTAGAACTGTCAACATGTCATCTACAATGTTGAACAGAATAGGTGACATTGGATCTCCTTGTCTCAGGCCCTTATGTGTTTGGAAATAACGACCAATGTCATCATTGACTTTGATTCCAACACTGCCTTGTTGCTTGAAAGATTCTATCTGACGTCGCCAAGCGGGATCAAAATCTTTCATCCTCAACGCCTGTTGAAGGAATGGCCATTTGACTTTGTCGTACGCTTTTTCGAAATCCACTTTGAAAACCACCCCATCTAGTTTTTTCGTATGAATTTCATGGAGCGTTTCATGCAGGACCACCACCCCTTCAAGGATGTTCCTATCCGGCATGAAAGCAGTTTGGGATGGCTGCACCACAGAATGCGCAATCTGTGTGAGTCTATTAGTCCCAACCTTGGTGAAGATTTTGAAACTTACATTCAGAAGACAGATGGGCCTAAACTGCTCAATTCGGACCGCCTCTGTCTTCTTCGGCAATAAAGTAATAGTTCCAAAATTCAGATGAAACAATTGAAGCTGTCCAACGAATAAGTCGTGGAACATCGGAAGCAAATCTCCTTTAATAATATGCCAGCATCTTTTGTAAAACTCCGCCGGAAATCCATCCGGCCCTGGAGCAGAGTTACTCTTCATCCGAGCAATAGCTTTGAACACCTCTTTCTCGGAGAATGGGGCCGTTAAGATATCATTTTCATCTGAAGCCAACTGTGGGATATCCTTGTTCCGCGACTCATCAAGCGAGACAAAATTATCCTCTGGAGGCCCAAATAATTTCTTATAATACTCAGTGATGTAAAGTTTTAAATTTTCCTGCCCTACAATTGTCCCTTCTTCTTGCTCAAGCTAAAAGATCCTTTTCTTTCTATGCTTGCCATTAGCGATCATATGAAAAAACTGAGTGTTGGCGTCCCCTTGGACCACTTTGCGGACCTTCGCCCGCAGTGCCCACTTCAGTTCTTCTTCTCGCAGCAGCTCTTCCAGTCTTCTCTCCGCATCTAGCTTAACATGCAATTCCGTTGGATCTAGGATTGTGCACTCGGCTTTTACATCTAAGGCCTGCATAAGGGAAAGGAGCCTTTCCTTTTCGACCTTATACACCCCACTAAGATGCTTAGCCCACCCTCGTAAGAAACTTCGCAGGTGACGAATCTGATTCTGCCATCTCTCTATTAGAGTTCTACCTCCTGAATCTTTAGTCCATTCCCTGGCTATCAGATCCAAAAAACCTTCTCTCTCAAACCAAGCTAGTTCAAAGGAGAAGATATTCTTGTTCCCTACGTGCGTTTGCCTCCCCAGAGTCAACCAGCAACGGGGTGTGGTCTGAAATTCCACGCAAAAACGCCTGAACGGTGACTAGAGGAAACTTTTGTTCCCTGTCCACACTCGCGAGGACACGGTCAAGTTTCTCAAAAGTAGGAGTAGGCAAAGAATTAGCCCAGGTGAATTTTCGGCCGAAAAGCTCTATCTCTCTCAGATCCAAGCTTTCAATAATGGTGTTAAACATGAACGACCACCTGCCATCAAAATTGTCATTGTTCTTTTCGTCCCTCCTTCTAATGATATTGAAGTCGCCCCCTACTAAGATTGGAAGCTGCTCTGATCCGCAAATACGGACTAGATCCGCCAGAAAGTCCGGTTTTAATTCTGGCTATGCGGCACCATATACCACCACCAGGGCCCAATTAAATCCATCGATCTTGGACCTAACCCGAAATTTGACAGCGAAATCTCCCATGACCACACTCCGAACTTCCAGCGTCTCACATCTAACCCCAAGTAAGATGCCACCTGATCTTCCTCTCAGAGGTAGACAATGCCAATCAAAATCGGCCCCTCCCAACAGCGTATTAAGGAATTGGGGCGCAAAATTGCCTCTTCCAGTTTCCGAAAGAGCAATAAAGTCCAGCCTCTATTCAATCGAAGCCTCTGCTGAAAACGTCTTTTTAGACCTCTGCTATTTCAAAAGATTCCTCTCATAACTCATCATGAAATTTTTTGGTCATCCGGTTCCTAGCACTTCTACGCACTACCGAAGTCGGGTATATTTTGCGCTGCCACTTGCGCTTAGGTTTGGGTAAATCCACCACCCGGTCCTCACAACCGGTGGCAAGGATTCCCTCAGAAAGGCCCTCTATATTATCTTCATCCCCAGTCGCTACAGAATCATGCTCCTCGCCTGACCCGGGGGGAGGGGGGCAATATCTGCACAAAGTGAGTCTAACACCCTAACTCCAAACTGCAAAATCTCAAAATCGTTCATGGGTTTAACTGCTGCTAAGTTGCGAATCATGTCTAAAGCACGATCCACTTCAAGATCCAATAAATCATTTACTGAATGCGAGATTTCATTTTCATTACTACCAAGTGAAACCCCTAACTGGTTTGCATTATGAATAATCTCAGCATCAGAAAAATGAAGAATAGAATTGGAAGTGTTAACCGACATACCAGTAGTGACCTCCAGATCACGAAGCTTGGCCGCCCGCTTGGCGCACCTCAGCTGCATGTCATCAACCTCCAGCTGGTCCTGGAGGCGACAGCTCATTCGCCGCCCCTGAGACATAGGATCTGGGATCCCTCCGAAAACGATTACCTCCTCCCTAGAGACCTGGATAGGGGTCACGCCTCCCGCCTCACCCCCACCACTCGGCATACCAGGAACTCCCGGTCCCGACCTCGGCTCCGTGACCGACGTGCACCGAGGGAAAGAGAAGTGAGGGGCCGTCTACCCCCCTCCCTCCTTGCCGGTCAGAGCAGCTAGGCCGGCAGGTGCAGTGCTCAAACTAGTTGGCGCCGGCGGACCCGACCCCTGAGGCAAATCAAGGGATCGCCCGCCCGTGGCTCCCACTGAGGCCGTAGGAGAAGAGTGCGCCTCCACCGTGGGAGAAGAAAGACCAAAGGCCTCCTGCCCTGGTCTCCCTCTCCCTGCCGACCCGACGGCAGCGTGCAGTGCCGGCCTGTCCCCAACGGTCCTCAACCGAGGATAAGCACCAGTAGAAGAAGGAGTATAGGGGGCCTCGTGCCCACCATCCCCCTCTCTCTCGGCAACGCCGTCAAACCTTGCAAAGTCCAAGGGTGGTGGCGTGTCCTCTAGCGCATCCTTAGACTCCACCCTGTCGCTCCAGAGTCTCGAAGGAGCGAATGCAGGCTCAAACAAACCGAATCGCAAAGTGCTCATAGGCGCCGAAACCGAAGGGGCCGCCCCCGACCCCGGTGCCTGCGAGGTGGAACTCGGCCCGTTGGCCAACTGATTCACAACCTCATCTCCTCGCGAATCCGTGTTACCGGACCCATCATCCTTATCCTGCATATGCACATATGTCCCTGCGATAGCCTCCGCAAAAAGCTCTGAGTGCTCAAACTCTATCTCAAGGTTGAAAACCTCCCCCTTATAAGTCAACTTGACCATGTCACGTACAAACTCAATATCCAGGATACTCACGAGTAAACGTGCCATCCCAGTAGCCCTGGTGAAAGCCATGTCCACCTTTTCCGTTTTCCCGACCAGCATTCCCAAACTAGCAGCAAGTCGGGCATCATGAAGCGGCTTGGAAGGCGCCCCCGAGAAACGCAACCAAACCTAAGTGAGCGGCTTGCCCTGCGGCTCAACTCGATCGTTTCCACTCATGGAACTCGAGGATGCACTCAGTTCCAGGGACTCTGCACAACCCAAAACTGAGCATGCGCTCTAAGTCCTCCGATGTCGGGAAATCCACCTTAAAAGAATTATCCTCGAGACGACTAAGTTCCCACACAAAGTCCCCTGGTATAAGCTCAGAAAGCCTGTGAATAATTTGTGCCTCAGACACCTCGCACTTAGTTACCTTAACAATCCCTATATATGAACTCTGTGGCTCGTCAGGAATCTCCCTTGCACTGGGAGACTCAAAAAACATCAACTCAGAACAGTAGACTCCATAAATGGTGATACTCGGCATTTGATCACGCAAAATCGGGCATGCCCCAGACTCATGTACTGGCTTAAGACAAGTATCACAGAGCTCCGTCTCACACTCAGCAATAAAGTGGCCTCTCTCGCCACACCGGTAGCACATCATCTTTTTTTTTACGAGCCCACTTGGATGCTCTCTCCTCCTCCGCCTTATGAACCATCCCGGCATCCTCCGTCTCAACGGACTCTGGCAACGACACAACCGCAGACGCGAGCGCAGACACCACTTCCATAGTCTGCCCGGGCAGCTCCACATCCTGGCCGGTGACCTCGACCGTCGGATCCACCTCGGCCGGGGGTGGGGGCTGGCGGTAACGGCCCCTGCCTCCGCGACCACCGCGACCCCCACGGTGTCCTCGGTAACCACCGCGCTGCCTGTAGTCGGGGCCAGATGCTCCCTCTACAAAACCACCAGGCGGACCGTAGAAAGGCCGATCAACTGACCCATCTCCCTGCCATGCGTAGTCGCGCCCACCACCTATGGACGACGAACCACGATGTTGACCAACTCCATACGCATTGAACCCATCATCACCCCACTTTCCTCGGGGTGGGCCATTGCCACCTTGATTAGACGTCGCCCGAGCCGCGGTCACACTTCCCTCTCCTGCAACAGGTAGCGCTGGTGCGGTCTGAACCGGCACCGCTCGCTTCTGAGATGGTCGCGCCACATAATGCGGCGGAGGCGCCGCCTGAGACGGCAACCCCGGTACCAAAGCCGGCGAGGGCGGTCTTGGTGCAGCAGCTCCTCGTCCTACAGGCGAGGGCGTCGGAGGTCTAGGCGGAGCAGCCCCGTGCCCCGCCGGCACGGGCGTCGGAGGCCGACTCCCCTGCGCAGCCCGCTCGGCTCCCACCTGTGTCTGCTGCAGCCCCGGCGTGGTCCCTCAACCGGTCACCGCAGCGATACGGGGCACCTGAGGCGCTCCCCTGCCAGCCGCCAGAACCGGCCTCTGGCCAGGTTGCGCGCCGCCACCTCTGGCCGCCGGCGCCACCCCGGAGCTCGACTGGTTGTTGGGGCCGGCAGCCGCCGCCTCTCCCCGCCCCGCTATTAGAGGGGGAATGCGCGCCGCTATCCCTGGACCACAATGACGAATTCCCGGAGCCCCCCCCCCCCTGCATCTCAAGCTAGGGCACAGCGACGGCGGCCGATCGCACGAGTTGCCTTGATCGCTCGAACGCATGCAGGAGGAAACTCCTACGTAGTCCGTAGGCCCAGCGTAGTCCACGTTAGGCCTCCACGACTATTGCTACCTATCTACAAACACCCACGGCTCAACCATACATCCGTACCTAAATTCATTCCAAGATGAACATGGAGAAAGGAGGAGACGAAGACAGGCTGTGAACCATAACTAGCAGCAACTATCCATCAGTCAGCACTGAGAGAAGAGAACCGCCGTCTGCGCCCAGTTCGCAGCAACTGAATCTCGGTTGCCGGCAGAGACAAAGCAGAAATGGCTCGTAAGGGTAAGGATGTAATTCCACAGGTTAAATGGTATAACCCAGTTGGAGCATCTTCAATAGATAGATGATGTAAAATAATATGGGACCACTTTTTACATCATGAGAGAGTAAGAACACTGCTACAATAGATAATGTAGATGCAAATATTTTTACTAGGGGATATGACGTTTTGTAAAATAGGCCACCAAGTGATGCAAATTTGCAAGCCTTGCTTCGGTACACCCATTCCAACCCTGATCTGTCGGTCCCACCCGATCGCCCACGCATGTCGCGTCTCGTGCCCCATTTCGTCCCGCACCCACCACGATCCGCCGCCCTCCACGAGCTCCCCCCCCCTCCCCCCCCCCCCCCCCCCCGGCCGATCGCCGCCTCTGCCCGCCCAGTGGACAGCCGTCACCGCCGGTGCCGGACACTGCCACGTTTCCCTACCGCCTCACACCACACCCATCCCCATCGCGGATTTGCCTTCTTCGACGTCCAGTCACTTTTTTCACCTCACACCACACCCGTCCAATGGCCTCCGTCGTTGCTATCCCCCATCCCTGTCGTCAACGGCGTCTACCACGCCGCCAACCGTAATCACATCGGGGGGCTTACCTCACGGCCCCGATACTGCCACCGTTGGACTTTTCGCACGACATCGACCCCTAGCATTGAAGGTTTTCCATCTAAACCATCATCTACGTATCGAAAGTCCAAGAAATGAGCATCAAAATAATAATTCGGAACGATGTTTGCACTTGAACCGAGATATTCTTTGTGTGTCAATGTTGTGCAGTGTTGGTAGTGAGGTGTTTTGAATTGAGGAAGAAACCGGATACACAAGCGATGAGTACGATAGTGAAAATGCCAGTCGTATCAATAACGATTGTACAAATGAAGATGATTATAGCAGCGACAACGAATCGTGGTCGTCATATGATAACTTACCTACGGAGGACTTTAAAAAAAATGAGGATGATGAATGCAGTGAAAACGTAAGTAACGTGTAGGTTAATTTGATTTTTTTATTGGCAAAAAACGCATGGCTACTTATAAGTCTTTGTTTTTAATCTACATGAAGTTGTTCAAAATGAGCAAAATGATTTTCGATAACTTAGCCAGGTTCGATCAAACATTTTTTATGGCACGCGGTCATATGAACTAAATAATGACAACTTACATGTGTTTATGTGTAATTTTGTCGGAGGATGTTGATGGTCCTAGTGGTGATGACGACCAGGATGATAATATGGACTTTGGGCAGGCCAAATAGCAGCAACAGGCGCTAGATACACATTGAAAGGTACACATTCTAGAACAAGCACGCGAAAGAGCGTAGATTCATCATTAGAAAAGAGAAGGTGAAACAAGGGAAAGATCTTTCAGGTACTATACGGTTCAGGCGTTTCGTTTGCTCTAGGGCAGGAAAACGGCAGAGCAAATTCTTAAACATAGAGAGGGTAAGACTTGAGACTCGGTGCGAGTGTGGTGCACAGCTGGTGGTGAAGTTGGACAGATCACGTAGATTTTGGTTCGTCACGACATTTGTGGACGATCACAACCATCTGCTGCCTAGACCCGACGAGGACTCATTTCTATGGTCACATAGATGGATAAAAGATTTTCAGAGACCATAAATCTTAGAGATGGAAGGAGCTCGGATCAAAAAGCACATAATCATCGATAACTTCATCAGGATGTATGGTTCGTATGATAAGTGCGGCCTTGTGAGGTGAGACGTTTACAACATGTGTTGCAGAGAAAAAATGAAAATGATTGCAAAGGGTGATGCTGACACGGTAATCGGCATTACGAGGAGCAGAAAGGCGAAGGACCCGGACTTCTTCTTTGAATACATGCTTAATAAGGAAGGGCGGTTAAAGAGCATGTTCTCATGCGATGCACAGTCACGGCGAGACTATTAGGACTACGGAGATGTGACGGTGTTTGACAACACATACAACATAAATAGGTATGGTATGCCGTTCATCCCTTTGTCTGCGTTAATACCACCGTTACACCATCTCTTTTGGTTGTGCCATTGTGTCTGACGAGACTAAAGGTATGTACGTGTGGCTGTTGTAGACATTCATGAAGCAATTTTTCAGCAGAAGCCAAAGTCAGTAAACATACACAGAGACGCTGGAATGATCCGACCGATTCAGCATGTCCTTCCAGATGTGTGACATCGTCTTTGTTCATGGCATGTAAAGAAAAATATGCAGAGACACACCTTTATCATAAGTCACTGAAGGAGTTCGGGTCGTTGTTGTACTACTCCACCTCTCATGCCAATTATCATGAGAGATGGAGTGCTTTTGTCGATAAATGGAAGTCGGAGAAAATTGGCATGAAAGATGTAGTAGTACAACCGCAACCTGAACTCCTTCCTTGACATATGATAAAGATGCTCTGCACATTTTTCTCTACATGCCATGAATAAAGACGATGGCACACATCGGGAAGGACATTCCGAATTGCTCGGATCATTGCAGCTTCTCCGTCTATGATTACTCACTTTGGCTTCTGCTGACAATTCGCTTTCATGAATATCTATAGTAGCCACACGAACGTATCTTCAATCTCGTCAGACAAAATGGTGCAACCAAAAACGGTGGTGCAGTGGTGGTTATTAACACCGACTAAGGGGATGAACAGCATAGCATACATGTTCATCTTATATGTGTCGTCAAACACTATCACATCTCCGTAGTCCTTGTAGTCCAGTCATGATTGTGCATCGCACCAGAACATGCTCTTTAACCACCCTTTCTTATCAAGCACATACTCAAAGAAGTTAGGGTCATTTGCCTTTCTGCTCCTCGTAATGCTGATTATCGTGTCAACATCACCCTTTACGACCAGTTTCATTTTCTCTATGCAACACAGGTTGTAAAGGTCTTGCCTCACAAGGCCGATCATACGAAACATACCTATTGATGAAGTTATCGAAGATTATGTGCTTTCTGATCCTAGCTCCTTCCGTCGCTAAGATCTCCGTTCTCTGGGAATCTTTTATTCGTCTATGAGATCACAGAAATGGGACCTTGTCAGGTCTAGCCAGCACATGGTGTGATTGTCCACACATGTCACGACGAACAAAACTCTACCTGATCTGTCCAACTTCACCACCAACAACGTACTGCACTCACACCGGGTCTCAGGTCTTAGCCTGCGGTGCCTGCTCCGTGTTTAAGAATTTGCTCTACCATTTTCCTGCCCCGGAGCAAACAAACCGCCTGAACTGTATAGTTCTTGAGACACCTTTCCCTCGTTTCACCTTCTCTTTGATGATGCTGAATCCATGCTCTTTCATGTGCTTGTTGTAGAGCGTGTACGCCTCTCCTGGTGACCCAAAAAGTCATAACCGTAACTTTCCCATGTGTATCGTATTCAGCTTAGAACATACCAACACCAGAGTTAAATATTTGCCTTTCCCTAAAGTTACAAAATGGAATAGATCGAAAAGTGTACACCAAACACTCTACTTTAGATGCATGTACATGTTTTTCATAATCTTATATGCTAACCTGGTAGGGCACAAGTGGTCGTATAGATGATAGTTTTGATGATCTCCCATGGAGGTTGAGGTGGTGGAGACGCTGATGAAGAACCCTGATCCCCCAGGGTGAAACCTTGGCTTCATGAGACACATGTTCGTGAAATAGGATGTTCTGTCTCATCTATGTACAACATGTTACATACTCTATTTATATATAAGCCGCCTGCCAAGGATCAATACGGTTAGGGTTTAGCACTACAAACAACTTGGTAACAAACTATGCCACTTGTTAGGATACTAACTGATCGCCTCGTTTTCTTCTAGATAAAAGGCTCTTCTAGACTTTGCTTTTCAAAGGCTTGAACGTTGAAGTCTCATTGTTCCCATCATCAACGTCATCTTCAGGCCAAAAATCCATAATACTCTTGAGAAAATCATCCACCCTCTGTATTTGCTCTGGGCTCATAAACCGATGCTAGCCTTGTTGCGGACTTCGTGATAATTATCCATACGTGTGTTTGGCATGCCTAGCATAGGGTAAATAGCAAGCTTTGCTTCCATTGTCCACCTCTCCAGAACACAACAAGTAGGGATGGTCTCAGGGCCGGTCCTAAGATTTCATTGGCCTGGGATGAAACTATAACCCAGCTGGGGCTCTTAATATAAACATTAAGATAATAGACAATATGTGGGTATAAAAAAAGTGTGGTCTCCTCTTGGCTGATGGATTTACCTCTTACCTTCTTGGTGGCTGACGTGTAGGTGGTGCTATGGACTATGGAGACGAGAGTTGTGCCTTGTGGGTAGTGGTTAGGTGGGCTTCGAAGTGGTGAAAACTTACTCTTAACACAGTGACATCTTGAGTCCTCACGATGAAAAAATGATACGATATAGGGGGTGAGGCGATCTCGGTGTGGTAGCGCTCGTTTGTGGCATTCTGCTGCCTCATGCTTGTGCAGCTGCATTTTGTGCTACGACATTGGGCCAGGCCTAATATCAAGGTGAAGCTAAGAAAAAGGGCCTAGCATCAAGGTAAAGCTAAGAAAAAATGTCGCCGGTATCAACACGAAAGAGTAGTTAGTACTAATGTGTGCCCTAAAAATAGGACCATTGTAGCTTGTATTAACTAACATGTTTATGCCATATCATTTCTTTCGAATATCTACATTGCATCTTTTACACTCAGAAAAACAAGAAAAAGATAACTGCTGATGCATCACAAAAATAATTTGCATTCACATAAGTAAATTACCTCTCTGTTTTACTCGGTCCCTTGTTCATATGTTTTTACTCGTTCATCTTCAGAGCACGCTCACCTGGAGTTGAAGAATTTGGTCCATCACAGTTATAGTAAATGCTAAATCTGCAAGAGAAAAACAACGCTGTATTATTACTTCTTTCAAAAGATAGTACTATAACACATACAAAATAAAGGAGAAATTACTATGAGATGTTGATTCTACTCCTAATTTGCACTGTGACGGGGTGACCGGAAGTCTAAACGGGGTTCTGTAATTCACGTGACTCTTAAAAAGTAGATAGATCTAAATAACTCTGAAATAATAATACTGCAGGAGAATTAGGATATCCAACATCCTACTCCTTTGGATCAGTTAATTAGAAGGGTGGGTCGGCTATAGCGGCTCTTAGTAGATCGGAGTTGTGGAGGAATCGTCAATTTTTGCCCGAGGCGAGAGGCGATTTTCTTTCGCGGCGGCCGCTGCAGCAGGACAACATACATACCAAATCATAACCAAGTACCGAAATCATAACCAAGTACCGAAATCTAATGAAACTCCGCAGCAAAACATCGGAAAGAAGAAATAACACACTGCGCACCAGCGTAGGCCGGAGGGCGGTCCAACGAAGCACGCGTGCGCTGCGGCCAGGTAGGCCGGGAGAGGGTGGTCGCTTGCGCGCACGAGAGGCCGTGCGGCGGCTGGAGATCTCTAGGGATGAAGGCGGGCGCCCGTGCCTGCGACCAGGAGAAGCGGCGGCGACGGCGGAAATCTGCACCTGCGACCGGGAGTAGCGGCGGCGGTTAGAGATAAGGCGGACGCTCGTAACTCTCACCGGGGAAGGCGGTGGCGGACGACTGTGTGGCTCCATATGTTCTTCCAATCTCTTTTTCTACGGGTTTTTTTAGAGCAAAATCTCTTTTTTTAGTGATATATATGTTCTTCCAATCACATTACATCGGACTGATGGGCTGCTTCCTCCATGGGCTGACGGCATCTCCAACGCCGACCCTCAAATCTTCTGCAACCGTTCGGACCGCATTGTTCAAACAGCAGAAGTCATCTAACGCGGTCCTGTATCAGTCTGTAGTGTGGGTCGAACGCGTTACCTCCCGCAAAACGGAGACAAACATAAGGGATTTACAGGAGTCTGAACTGATCTTACGCCCGCTTCTGACCATCCTGACCCATAAAAAACCCTCTTCCCTCCCTTCCCGTACTTTTCTTTTGATGTACGCATCGCTTACCGCGCCGCATTCATACCGGTCTAGAGCACACGAAGCCCGACATTGATGTCTGATGTGACTGGAGGGAAGGAGGGCGGCGTTGACCGACGCGACCTCTCGGGAGTCGCCGCTTCAATGCAGACGCAGGTTCTCGAGAAACCAACTTCAGTCGTTGCGTCGCATTGAAGCGGTTGACCGGTCCTTCGGTACTTCTCATGGCATGGCCTGGCCGCGGCTATATAAGCCGTGCTCCAGTGTCGTCCACATCGCTTTCTTTTCCTCCTCCTTCCCTCGGCCCCCCCACCTCCCTCCACATCTCCAGCAATGGTCAAGTCCTGGGCATCGGCACCGGCAAGCGGTTCCGGAGCGGGATCTGGTGGATCATGGCGGCGCGGCCCTCGAACTCCGGGGCCATCGTCCTCATAGATGGGCGTCTCCTCGACGAAGGAAGAGATCGTCATCTCCTCCGGCGACGAGGAGGACCAACTGCCATTACCGTAGCAACTCATGTCGACGGTGCTGGGCCAAGTCTACGCCACCATCGGCATGGAGTTCAAGGAGTAGATGGAGCTGATGCTCCGTAGCTCCATGGTTTGCTTCAACGGCCCTGCTCCGCCACCGAGGACGCTCCTCCCCATGAAGCCGGAGCCAACATCCCCTCCATGCTCTCTGCCACCGCGCAGCGGCGGCGTCCTATTTGGACGCCGTGTGAAGAAAGAGTGGCTCTCGCCGTCGTCCCGACGCTTCGTCAAGGAGGAGCGCCATTCGCCGCCCCCGACGCGTCGTCAAGGAGGAGTGTCGCGCGCATTCTCCACTACCTCAACAACAGCAGGGCCGACAGTAGTTGTTCATCGTCCTGGAGCGTCATTGGGGCGCAGGAGTACACTGACCGGTAGCAACGCCGGCGGGACAGGTGCAACGTCGTAGGCCAGTCCAAGTTCATGGACTCCGACGTCCCGCCGCCACACATCGTGATGAACCCGGACCTGGCGTACTCCTTAGCCTTGGACTGCTCCGTGACGATGTTGGAGAAGGCCAAGCACTCGCAACAGAGGAGCTGGGCCGCGTCGTCGGGGGATTGCATGGGAGGAGCAACAGGGCCGAAGTCGGACGTCGTGGGAGGACCACCATGCTGCGGTGACGCTAGACGATAAGGGGAAAAGTAGCAGCCGAAGGGGAATCCTATATATTTTGTTGAGTATATTAATTATTAAGAAAGACGAGATAGACTAGGATTTGTTCTGACTTGTCTTGAACTCCAAGATGATCATTGTACTCCTATATATATGCCCATGAGGCTCAAGCAATACACCAACTATTCTATCAAATTCATCTCTCCTTCTAACACGGTATCAGCCTAATCGATCCAAACCCTAGCCACCGTCCGACGCTTCCGCTCCGCGCCACCCCCGGGCGGTCCGCCTCCATGACCGCCGTCGAGGACCGCGCTGCCCGTACCTAGGGTTCATCTGCCGGTCGTGTTGACCGGCTGTCCTAGAGAGTCTTTTTCCCGAGCTCTTGCTCCGGGTTTCTTTCTCTCGCTGGTCGTTTTGATCGGTATTTTTTTTTTCCGGTCTAAAATCGGTTTGCCTCACCTGCCGCCGCCGTCGACCCCACGCCTCTACTCCGACTTTGGCATCGACTCCGTCCACGCCTTCGTTGGCACGTCAGTCCACCAATTGTCCTCGCCTCGATCGGATCGGCAATCCTACATCAACTCGTTCACCCCGTTTCATCAACCGCCGGACGACTACGCACGTGTGGCCGGGTGCTTCGTCCGCCGTCCACATCCAGCTAGCTTGTACGCGATGCTTACATGCACGCACATATGTTGTGCATCTACATATACCGTACGCAAGTAGTGGACAGGATGTGGACATCTCGAGCTGAACCCGAGCACCACTTCATGCAGGACCAAGCCTTCATGTGCAGGCGCTGCATCGCACTATTGGAAAACGGTAATACGCCGACGGCCAAACCTATGGCTACGGCTGCCGTCGGCCTAGATTGAGATATGCCGACAGCCCAGTCTTGGCCGTCGGCTTACACTGGCCGTCGGGTTACGTGGATCTATGCCGACGGCCGTCGTCGGCACAGAACGGCCGTCGACCTAGGCGCAGACATGCCGACACCAGCCGTCGGCATAAATCAGCCGTCGGTATAACTGTGGGCCCGGCGACCCCGCCCGTGGCTAGCGGCTAACGCCGTCAAACCTATGCCGACGGTCGGGACGGGCGGCCGTCGGCATATCTCCGCATGCCACGTCACCGATCCGCGCCGTAGGTATGCCGACGGCAGCCGTCGGCATAGTTGCCACATCACCGATCCGCGGCACGGCGCCGGCACCAGAACCCTGCCGTATTTATGCCGACGGCTTTGCCGTCAGCATAGATATTTTTTTACATACTTTTTTTTGCATATGTTTTAGTGCTTTTTTTACATACGTTTTTTCTGCATATGTTTTTATGCTTTTTAAAAAATATGTTTTCATGCTTTTTTATGTATTATATGAATATATATGTAGTTTGTAATTTTTTCCATAGATTATGAATATATATAGTTTGTATTTTTTTCGAGCACATTAATAATACGCTGTCATGTTCTTTTGAATATAGGTCCTTAAATTTTAGTAAAATCAAAAACAGCTATGCGACATAAGTTGAGTGGCGGTTGCAAACGCCCGGCACCCGTCTCCGGAGTGTGACCCCCTCATGTCCGCGGTGTGCCCCCCTCACGGCCGGCGCCGCCGCCAACATCTGGAGGGCGGAAACAGCCGCATCGGGTCTATACGGAGGGGACGTTGCTCCGAAGTGTTTCTATGGGATGACCTACCACAATCGGGTGGTGTTGTGGCATGTTCGAAGAGGCGGCACGCATCTTCGGGGCGTGGCCCCCCTAACGGACGGCGCCGCCGCCGGCACCTGGAGGGGGAAAAACGGACGCATCGGGTCTACACGGAGGGGATGTAGCTGTCGGTTTGGCCCCGGATGTTGCTCATAGGTGTCCCTCTAGGCTGACCTGACACAACCGGGTGGAGAGGTCCACTGTTTAAAGCCGGTTCGTGAAAAGTTAAAGGGCTAGATCTCGTGGTCAACCGCTCCAGGGTTAGGCAAAACGGGGGCCCTGGGGTAGAAATGCCATCGGAGCGTCGCACCGGCCCCTCATACATGCGGGGTGGTGTTGTGGCATGTTCGAAGAGGCGGCACGCGTGTCCGGAGTGTGCCCCCCCTCACGGACGGCGCCGCCGCCGGCACCTGGAGGGGGGAAACGGGCGCGTCGGGTCTACACGGAGGGGATCTTGCTGTGGGTCTGGCCCGGTTTGTTGCTCCAAAGTGTTCCTATGGGCTGACCTAACACAACCGGGTGGGGAGGTCCGCTGGTCAAAGCCCGTCCGTGCAAAGTCAAAGGGCTAGATCCCGTGGTCAAACACTACAGGGTTAGGCGAGACGGGGGCCCTGGGGGGGGGGGTAGCAATGCCACCGGAGCGTCGCACCAGGCTCTCTCACATGCGGGGTGGTGTGGTGGCATGTCTGAAGAGGCGGCACGCGTCTCCGGGGCGTGGCCCCCCCTCACGGACGGCGATGACACGGCAGTAGACGTTCTGCGGTAATGATGCGGCGTGAATATTATTAAATACTCGGAGCGCGATAAAATCATGAGTTTTTTTGCACGACGTGGGCACATGTGCTATAGGAACGATGGTATTTTTTCATAATTTTTGGTGATGGAGAAGCATCCGAAAAATTCCCTCTACGCGGATTGCCCTTCGCGCGTCTACGGCTGTGGCCGGCGGCCTCCGGGGCTAGCATGCCGCCAAATCTTGCGTAGGCGGCCTCTCACAAGTCTGGAAATGTTGTGGCGGTTGCAAACGCCCGGCACGCATGTCCGGTGTGTGCCCCCCCCTCACGGACGGCGCCGCCGCCGGCACCTGGAGGGGGGAAACGGGCGCGTCGGGTCTACACGGAGGGGATCTTGCTGTGGGTCTGGCCCGGTTGTTACTCCAAAGTGTTCCTATGGGCTGACCTAACACAACCGGGTGGGGAGGTCCGCTGGTCAAAGCCCGTCCGTGCAAAGTCAAAGGGCTAGATCCCGTGGTCAAACGCTACAGGGTTAGGCGGGACGGGGGCCCTGGGGGGGGGTAGCAATGCCACCGGAGCGTCGCACCGGGCCCTCATACATGCGGGGTGGTGTGGTGGCATGTCCGAAGAGGCGGCACGCGTCTCCGGGGCGTGGCCCCCCCTCACGAACGGCGATGACACGGCAGTAGACGTTCTGCGGTAACGATGCGGCATGAATATTATTAAATACTCGGAGCGCGATAAAATCATGAGTTTTTTTGCACGACGTGGGCACATGTGCTATAGGAACAATGGTATTTTTTCATAATTTTTGGTGGTGGAGAAGTATCCGAAAAATTCCCTCTACACGGATTGCCCTTCGCGCGTCTACGGCTGTGGCCGGCGGCCTCCGGGGCTAGTATGCCGCCAAATCTTGCGTAGGCGGCCTCTCACAAGTCTGGAAATGTTGTGGCGGTTGCAAACGCCCAGCACGCGTGTCCGGGGTGTGCCCCCCTCACGGACGGCGCCGCCGCCGACACCTGGAGGGGGGAAACGGGCGCGTCGGGTCTACACGGAGGTGATCTTGCTGTGGGTCTGGCCCGGTTGTTGCTCCAAAGTGTTCCTATGGGCTGACCTAACACAACCGAGTGGGGAGGTCCGCTGGTCAAAGCCCGTCCGTGCAAAGTCAAAGGGCTAGATCCCGTGGTCAAACGCTACAGGGTTAGGCGGGACGGGGGCCCTGGCGGGTAGCAATGCCACCGGAGTGTCGCACCGGGCCCCCATACATGCGGGGTGGTGTGGTGGCATGTCCGAAGAGGCGGCACGCGTCTCCGGGGCTACCCTCACGGACGGCGATGACACGGTAGTAGACTGATCAGGCACTCGCATAGTTACCGGATCAGGCACTCGGTAACGGTACCCCTCAGTCAGTTGCTCTCCTATGTATCACCTTTCGCGAGACCATAGAAAATATTTATATCATAAAGAAATGTTACTGACCATAGAAAAAATTCGGTTCAGAAAAAAATATACGTGATATCTTAGAAAATTGTTGTACAATATAAAAAAAGATCATGTCATAGAAATAATGTTTCAAACCATTAAAGAAAATGTATGGTACATTTTAAATAATGTTCATGCATGTAAAAAATATGTATACCATGTATCATTTTTAATATAATTATATACCATGTATCATTCAAAAAAATTCAAGAACGTGTATTTGAAAATATTTAATATGTACGTGTATATAAAAAAGTATTTTATATATATACGAAACTTTTCAATGCGCATGAAAATAATATACACTAAAAATATATTTGAAGACAGTTAATAATATATGCCACGTGTGTAATTAACATGTATACGGCTAGTTTGTAATTAATATGTATAAAAAAAATACACCTATGCCTACGGCTTAGCCCTCGGCATATATGCCACGTGGCGTGATTAATATATGCCGACGGCTCCCCTTATCCACTCGCGCCCACCCTCCTCCACTCGTTCTTTCCCACACCCGCAGCTGCAGCCTCATCCACTCGCACCATCCGCCGACCGCCGCCCGCGGCCGCCCGCCGCACGCCGCTGCTCCCCGCCTCCCGTGACGCTCCCCGCCGCCCGCCCGCCGCCGCTCCACCCGCGCCACTCTCCCCTTCCATCGCCCGTCCCCCCTCCCCGTCGCTCCACCCCCTCACCTCCCCTCCCCTTCTCGCGCCGCCGCCGCCACGCCAGCTCTCTGCCGCCCGCCCGCCCGCCGCCGCTCCACCCACGTCGTCGCCATCTCGTCTCCACCCCAGCTCTCTGCCCCGCAACGAACCGGGCCCTGCCCCGCCTCGGCCCCTCCCCGAGCACGCCTGGCCACGGCTCCGGCCAGCCCGCGACCCTGCCCGGCCGGCCCTGGTGCTAGCTCCGGTCGGCGGCCTCCTCTGCTTCTCCGGCCGACCACGACCAGCCCCGTCCCTCCCGTCCCCTCCATCGCCGTGACGCCCCTCTGCCCGGTGAGCTATGCTCTCTTTTTTCATTTTTCCTACTGTGACATTCATAGTTTCATGTTTATTTGCTGCAAATAACTACTATGTATGGACATGTGTAACTTATCTTCACAAAGACAAGTGATGTAATTGTTAGCATTGTTCTCTTCTAGATTTTACGTCCATAAGCCTAATATTTGTACCAATATGATATATAATGGATTATGACAATATATGCATGTGAGATTAATGGATGGTGTATTCAGCCCCTAAGTCTATTCACATATGCATGCAAAACAAATTTTTGAGTTGATGTTTGTGTCGTGTTCTTTGAGTTGTTGACGTCTAGAGATGGCATGGATAGGAGGTGGAGCTGTGTCTAAATCCTTGCTATGTGACATTTAGTTTCTAAAATAGTTGTGTGAGATGTGCTCCAAAATTGGCATATGATGAGTGGTTATTTAATCATGATGATCTTGCTAAAAAAATTGAAGGACAATATTTGACACTTGACGAAATATGATTTTTTTCATAGTTTAAAGTGTCAATGCTTAGCCTATTTTTTTGCACGTGGTCGAATTAACAGGATTTGTGGTGTTCCATCTTCGTGGAGTGACCGTCGACGTTGGAGGTGTTGGTCCACGATCGTCCCTCCTTTGATCGACTACATCCTCTACATCGGAGGGTGAGCAACAATTCCATGCCCTCGTCCACTTTTTTTCCATGTCACTAGATTAAATTTTCACATCAAGTCGCGTAACCTAGGTCTCCCGTCTGAAAGGGTTGCATCGATAAATATGCATTCAATTGCATATTTATCACCGCAGCTCTTTCGGATTGTCCAGCGCTTTCCACGGACAGCCCGAGGATGTGTAGATTGGGTACGTTGTTCATGCTCTACCCCGTTCCGAGACAGGATTTCGGCGGCGCCTCCCTGTTGTTCTCCGGATGCACATTCTCTCGGCATTTTGCCGAGACGTGTATTTGGAGAACAGCGGGGAGGTGCTGCCGAAATTTTGTCTCGGAATGGGATAGAGCATGGACAACGTACTCAATCTACACATTCTCGGGTGGGATTAGGACCCATCTTTACCTATTAGAGATGTAGGTGGATTAAATGTCGATTCTCGTCAAACTTGTAAAAAATAAAATATTGATGTGAGTAATTTAAATGAATCCTTAATTTTGTTGTGTGGCTTCCAATAAAGCAAAGATGGCAGATAATCAGTGGATGTATAGTGGGTTTTTCCGTCGGAATCAAGTAACAACAGAGTGGGTCGAGAAAACTGATGTGTTTTTGAAAGAGATATTCCGTAGTCCAATGAGGATGGTGCCAGAATGCCCGTGTACCAGATGTAAGAGACGTATCCGCAGAGATAAGAGTGAGATGACTAAGCACCTTCGCACACATGGATTTATGCCCAACTTTAATATGCCGATAAACTTTTCCCAGCGGGACCGTGGTAGAGAGGATGTGATACGACAATGCGTCGCTGGTTATGAGGACGATGGGGTTAGAGACATGCTAGATGATGTCTTTGCTGCACAACCGACACCTCTGTCACATTCAGCGAATGAACCGGAGGAGCCGGAGGAAACCGCAAAGGCCTTCCTGGAAATCTTGGCCTCCTCAAAGAAACCTCTCTATGAGGGTGCCAAGCTGTCTGTACTGAATGCCATCTCGCAACTAATGGCAGTCAAGGCTGAGTACGGCTGTAGCCGAGTTTGCTTCGAAGCATTTTTGGGAGTATGGGCTAACAGCCTGCCTGAGGGCCATGAACTGCCGAAAACCATGTACGCTACGAAGAAAATCATGAAGGCGCTCTCCATGGACTATGAGAAAATACATGTTTGTCCAAAGAATTGCCTTTTGTTTAGGCATGAGTATGCGGATGACAAGTACTGTAGGAAGTGCGGTTCCTCTCGGTATATTGAGGTGGTCGATAAGCATGGTCAGAAGCAGCAGCTAAAAATCCTTGTGAAGGTTCTTCGGTATCTTGATTTTATAAAAAGACTGCAGCACCTTTTCATCACCGAGGAGTCTGCCAAAATGATGAAGTGGCACAAGGAAGGGAAAAGGTACAATCCAAAAAAAATTGTACATCCATCAGGAGGTGAAGCATGGAAGTCATTCGATATAGAGTACCCGGAGGAAGCAGCCGAGGCTGGGAATGTCCGAATTGCTATAACAGGTGATGGGTTCAATCCATATGGTATGTCGTCTAATCCATACAACTGTTGGCCCGTATTTGTTATTCCGCTCAATCTCCCTCCCGGCGCCATAATGCAATGCAAGACCATGTTCATGTCGCTTATAATACCGGGGCCTGAATATCCGGGGAAGAATTTGAGTGTGTTTATGCAGCCGTTGGTGGATGATCTGCACCATTCTTGGTACTTCCCGAGGTTGACATACGACCGACATCTGCAGAAAAATTTCTTGATGAAAGTTTGGCTACAATATTGCATGCATGACTTTCCCGGTTATGCCCTGTTCTGCGGATGCTGTACAAGTGGAAAGATGCCTTGCCCAATGTGCATGCAGGCCTTGATTTTGATTTGGCTGAAGAAGGGTGGCAAGTATGTTGCATTTGACCTGCATCGACAGTTCCTCCCTCCAGACCATCCTGATAGGGAAGACAAGAAGAACTTCACGAAAGGCAAAGTTGTCCATGAAGTGAACGAGATTCCAACGTTTTCTGGTGCGGATGTGCTTGCTCAGCTGAAAGCTCTTAAGCCTGCCAGTGAAGGGAAAGGCAAAGGCAAAGGCAAAGGCAAAGCCACAGGCAAAGACGAGGGCGAGGGCAAAGGAAAAGGTAAAGGGAATTTTTTTTGAAGGATATGGTGAGACGCACAACTGGACTCACATTACCCCCTTCACGCAGCTTCCCTATTTTAAGGACCTCAAACTTCCATACAACATAGACGTGATGCACACCGAAAAGAATGTCGCAGAGTCCCTTTTTCGCACGATCCTCAACATTCCTGATAAGATAAAGGATAATGTTAATGCTAGAGTTGATCAACAGAATATTTGTGATAGACCACGTCTACACATGCAGCCTCCCACAGGCAGTCGAAAATCTTGGTTCAAGCCAGATGCTGACTTCGTACTTAAAAAGGATCATAAGATGGAGGCATTCAAGTGGCTGAAACACGTCGTGAAGTTCACTGATGGTTATGCGTCGAATATAAGTAAGGGGGTTAATCTTTCAACGGGCAGAGTGACCGGGCTCAAGAGTCATGACTATCATGTATGGATTGAGCGGATTATGCCGGTGATGGTTCGGGGCTATGTTCCCGAGCGTGTCTGGCGTGTGCTTGCGGAGTTAAGCCATTTCTTCCGCACGCTTTGTGCTAAAGAAGTATGTCCTGAGAAGATAAAAGAAATGCATAAGAAGGCGCCGGAGTTGATATGCAAGCTAGAGAAGATCTTCCCGCCAGGCTTGTTTACTCTGATGACACATCTCATTTTGCACCTCCCGAACGAGGTATTGTTGGGGGGCCCTGTGCAGAATCGTTGGCAGTACGGCCCCGAGAGACAGAACAAGCATCTGAGACAGAAATGTGGAAACAAAGCTAAGATTGAAGCTTCCATAGCTGAGGCAGTTATCCTAGAGGAGGTGGCAGACCTCAGGACAGCCTACTATCCGAACCATGTTCCCGCGTTGCACAATAAGGTGTCTCGACACAATACAGAAGAACCCAAGTATAAACCCAAGTTGCCTCTATTCATCGGGCAAGGTGGTAGGGCTGGATGCTCGAAACCTTATCTCATGCCACGAGATGAGTGGGAGGATGTCATGTTCTATATCTTGCACAACATCAAGGAAGTTGAGGATGAGTGGATGAGGTAATACCTTTGCACCATTCTTTTAGTCAATTTGTTATGTTCACTTTGCCTAGTTCTTATACCACTTTTCTTATTGTAGTCGATTCGTTGAAGAAGAATGGACGGGAATGCTGCCTCCTACTGAAGCGGAGGCACTTGCTCTTCTCCGAAAGGGTGCTGATGGAAGGAAAAATTCCGTTGCGTGGTTCATGGAGAAAGTAATTTTTCACACTTTCAATTAAACTCATGCACCCTATAATTTCAATTAAACTCATGCACCCTATAATTTCAATTAAACTTGTAGGGAAATGATCCGACCGAATCAATGGATGAAGAATTGAGATGGGTTTCCATGGGTTTTGACCCTGTCGTCATGACATGCAAAAAGTATGATGTGAATGGGTATCGCTTCCATACAGAGGAGCACCAGAACAGTCGGCCTGATCCCAAAACCATAAATACCGGAGTCTTCACTGAAGGAGATAATAAAGTAGATTACTACGGAAGGGTAGGAAAAATATACGAGCTTACATTCAAACGTGGCCGCGAACACCTAAGTCTCACTGTGTTCAAATGCCGATGGTTCGACCCCAAAAAGGGTCTGAGACATACGCCTTCTGTTGGTTTAGTTGAAGTTAAACCATCAACCGTCTATGCCGGAGCTGATCTCTTTATCGCCGCTACCCAGGCCACACAAGTATATTATCTGCCTTACCCATGCCAGAAAGAGTACCTAAAGGGTTGGGAAGTTGTGTTCAAGGTGTCGCCGCATGGTAAGCTACCGGACCCGAACGATGATGATTACTACAACATAAACCCCATGACATACGAGGGAGTGTTCTATCAAGAGGAACATGATGACGTGGTCCGAAACAACGAGGATGATGACTTGGGTTATGTTGACCTGGACCCAAACGACGACGACGCACGGATTGATGGTGAGGCAGTTGTGAATCAAAGAGACATAATTATGCTTGAAAAGTTAAATGAAGACGCTGACGATGAGGAAGAGCCTCCACCTCCGTCAGACAACGAAGAAGATATGCGTGATAGTGATGATGAGACCGGTCCACAAATAGATTACAATAGTGATGATTCATATGGGTTCTAGAAAATGTAAGTTCTTTTAATGATCATTACAATAGTATGCTTAATGTGCTCTTCTGGTATTAATGTTTTTCCTATATGCTTGTTTAATTGATACCCTTACTAATTGTTTATTCTCTTCTCAATGCAGGTTTGCTAATCATGGGCAAGTCCAGCGGCGCCAGTTTCCTCAGTAAATTCAAAGGACTTACTCGGAGTGGACGAGCCCACAAGGTTCCCTCCCGACTACGCGAGGATGACACCTCACAGGGAGGTGGAGGGGTCGGGGGAGGAGACCCTTGAGGAGGAGGAGGTGGGGGGAGAGCCCCTAGAGGAGGAGGAGGTGGGGGGAGAGGCAGCCGGGGCAAAAAACTCCGGGCCGTGTCCGAAATAGGAGGGTGTTCTTCGATGCCCTCCTATACAGAGGCACCTTCTGAGTCTGAGGAGGAGGAGTATGTTCCTGATGGCGAGGAGGAGGAGGTTGAGGAGGAGGGTGAGGAGGAGGAGGCCGAGGAGGAGGGTGAGGAGGAGGGTGAGGAGGGGGCGAGGAGGGTGGAGGGGAGGTTGATCCCGAGTTGTGGGGTGACTTGCCACCGGGTGTTCCGCAGGGGTGGCTGCATGGTAATGCCGGACTACCTACACCACCTTCTATCGAGGAGCACAAGTGGCTCATTGAACCTGTGGGGACAGAGTAAGTGCCTCTCAATCATATTTTCAACACATGACAACATTTTCTTATTATACACATGGCAATCATTTGATTCTTTTGCAGAAACTGGATCCTTCGCGGAAAGGGCCGTAAACCGAACTGCCTTATCACTGTCCTGTTGAAGGAGTTTTGGCCTGGCCTATTCTGCCCGCGGCCAGACGGGGACCCGCAGCAGCGGGTTTTGGCCACGAGCTGGGCCCACTACGAGGCTTGCAGCAACGCGGAGTACGGGACGGCCGCTAAGGCCGTGATCACCAAATTTTTGGTAAGTTCTCTTCTGAATCACTTGTCTTCAGTTTCGTTCATAGTTTATCATTGAATCACTCAACTCATGCCTTGTTTGCTTTTGGTTTATGCATGATTGCAGCAACTCTATAGAGTTCTTGACGAGCACAAGGCCAGAGCCGACGTGGTCTTGCTTGCGGCTGCGAAGAAGAAAGCTCGTCAGTTGCAGTACGAGGTGCGCTGGGTTGCCGTCTCGCACCTGGGGTCTTACATTCATCACTATCAGGAGTTGCATCCGGATGTTCCTGTTGCTGAGGTCGCCCAGTCTCAGATCGACGACACGGCGGTGGTGGCCATCCAGGGGAAGAAGAATGGCCGGTATCCGTGTTTCGACGGCTTGATCACTCCTTCGATCTCGTACACACAACTTCGGACTATCAACCCGAGCCAGTTAGAGAGTACGGGGCGTTCACAGACTCCCTTAGCCCACCAGCATGCTGTAAGTACTTCCTCTTTATCTTTTTCTATCTAGCATTCTCAGTTTATTTTCAGCATTGCTCACTTAGAAACAACCTAAATTATGTAGGCATATAAGGAGTTTGTCGAGCATAGGAATCTCGAGGTGCGGGAGTACTTGAAACGAGTGAAGGCAAACGATGATTACAACCGTCAGATGATGACGGTTAGTTTTGCCCTCTTAAAACCAAGCTAAATTTTTGCACTTTCATTCCTTCTGATCTTCTAGTTTGCTTTTTTAACTAACATTCAGGCTATGTTGGCGTCTTGGACTAACCACACGGATCCACCACAAATGGGACCCCCACCACCACCTGCGGGAGAACCCCCACATGTGCCCACGTTCGATGAATGGGTGGCACTAGGCAGTGATGGTCCGGTTAGTACATTTGCCTAACTACTGGCAAACTAGTTCTCGTTCATTCAACACTATCATATCATATTTACCGTTAGAATCTTTTCTGAAACATGTAGGGGACCGGTGACTCGACTCCTGCTCCGTCGACCCCAGTCACTCCGATCTGGCAGAGTGGTGGTGGCCGCGATAGCGGTTTTGGCGGAGGTGGTGGTGGTTTTGGCGGAGGTGGTGGTTTTGGCGGAGGTGGTCTTGCTTGATGATTCCGTGCATGTGGCCATCGTGCCATGCCTTTCATATTCCTACTTTTATGATGTTTCATGTCTTGCACTACTTTTATGTTCATGAACTTCCGTCGGTGATGATCTTTAGATGATGTGATGAACTTGAGTATGTTTAGATGATGGTGGTGAACTTGAGTATGTTTAGATGAACTTGAGTATGTTTAGATGATGAATTGTCATATTTCTGCATAATTTCATATTGTTCTGTTTTGAAATGCTGTCAAATGAATTGGAAAAGAGAAAACAGGGGGGAAAAAAACTATGCCTACGGCAAAGCCGTCGGCATATATAAGCCCAGGAGTTACCAGGGCTTGCCACGTGGCATATCTATGCCGACGGCTTTGCCGTAGGCATAGCTGGAAATCTATGCCGACAGCTTTGCCGTAGGCATAGCCCTGCTGCCAGGAGTAACCAGGAAACGACACGTGGCGTAGCTATGCCTACGTTAAAGCCGTCGGCATAGATTCATCTATGCCGACGGCTTTACCGTAGGCATAGCCCTGCCGCCAGGAGTACCACGGGTTGCCACGTGGTAGAGATAAGCCGTCGGCATACCTCTGCCACATGGCGTTGCGTGATTCGTCAGCGCTTTTGACGGCGCCGTCCGTTGCCGTCAGACGAAAAACACTGCCGACGGCTAAACTATGCCGACGGCTGGCGTCAGGCCGTCGGCATAGGCACCTATGCCGACGGCTATACTATGCCGACGGTCTGACAAGACTACGCTGACGACATCTACGCCGACGGCAACCGTAGGCATAGATCTATGCCGACGGCTTAGGGGCCTATGCCGACGACCCGTGGCCGTAGGCATAGACCGCGAGTCCGGTAGTGTCGGCCCTTCTATGCCGGTCAGTCAACGGCACTGCGCGGCTCCTTGATCGCTTGCGTGTTTGTGCGCGTGGATGCTGGGTTAGTCGTGCTGCTTCGCTGGCATATGGTGCTTGGCCTTCTACCGTCGTCTGCGCATCTTCCACCTCGTGAGCGATTAGACCGATCATCTGAGCGCATGCGATCCACTTTATCCGTGCCGCGCGATCGACCTGAGTAGTCGGTTGTGCGCGTCCGTAGGTTCTGTGAAGATCGTCCCTGAATTCAACACACCCCTTCACCGATCGTGTAACAGGCTGTCGCTGCGTCGCCTCATCGGGATGCAGCGCCGTCGCACCGTGGTTCTTTTTCCGGCTGCACCGACCCATGTCACCGCTGTGTCACCCTTCGGTCGTAGTGTCTCGGCCCACGATCCACCATCGCCCCGAGGCCGTCCGCTCTAAGCCGTCTCATGGTTGTACCGAACCTCGCGTCACCGCTGCGTCGCCCCGTCGGGCCGTAGCGAGCGTTGGCACGCGGTCCATGCCGCCGTTCTAAGGCCGTCCCCGCGGCTGCACCGACTCGCGAACCGCCATTGTGTCGCCCCTTCGGGCCGCAGCGTCGCGGCACGCGGTCCCCGCCACCGCCCTGAGGTCTTCCCGCCGTTGCCCCGACCTGCCCGCCGCCGATGCGTCGCCCCTTCGGGCCGTAGCGCTGCGGTCCGCAGTCCACTCCGCCGTCATCGCGCGTCGACCTCCCGTGATATGCGCCGCGTCATCTTCCTCGGCGCGGGCACGCCGTCGTCCGCGCCAGTCTTCGTTATGTTGTCGGGTTCCTCACCCACATCGAGCATCGGCGCCGCACTTCTAACCTAGCCGCCGCCGCTCTTCTTCGGCTGCCGCCACGCCCGTAGCTGCCACAGCCACCCGTCCACCCCGTTCGTCTTCCTAGCACCAGCCCGTCGTTAGCGTCGTTGTCATCTACCCCGATCACTTCGTCTACCCCAACAACCGCGGGAGACATCGGCCCCGCGCTGATTGGCGCCGCAACCATCGTCGAGTCCTTCTCTGCTGGCCTCTCCGGCTTCTCCGACATCGCGTACAGCTCATGCAGGTCCCAGTCTACGCATGCCCGGTGCTGGCAACACCGATGCGTGCCTTTGTCCATGACGTGTCCCTGGGTCTGGCAAGCCTGGTATGGCGCTTCGTCAACTTCGTCTTCGTTCGTCTATGCATGCTCGATGCTGGCAACACTGATGCGTGCCTTCGTCCACGATGTGTTCCCGGGCTTGGCACACCCGGCACGACGCGTCGTCAAACATCATCTACTTCCTGGCGCACCACTACTTCGACACCACTGCGTCCATGACTAACTCGACGCCTCCTTGCGCCCGCGGGTCCACGACAACTTCCTCGACACCGGCTACCCCGACTCGACATCGACCACGGCATTCTTTGCACGGCTACCTCGACCACGGCTCCACCACCCTACGCTGTCGGCTACCTCGACAACCGGCACAAAGGGCTACCGCCTTGCTTGAGCAACCTCGTCGGTTGCCACTCCAGCCACGACTCCGCGATGCATCGGCCGTTACAACTGTGGGGGGTGTCCGTCGGCTTGCCTTCAGATTTTTCTTCAGTCTCACCGTCTGCGTCGCTACCGTTGTGACTGCGAGGGATGTTGAGTATATTGATTATTATGAAAGACGAGATAGAATAGGATTTGTTCTGTATTGTCTTGTACTCCAAATTGATTATTGTACTCCTATATATATGCTCATGAGGCTCAAGCAATACAACAACTATTCTATCAAATCCATCTCTCCCTTCTAGCATATTTGTTGTCTGGGCTTCCATTCGCCATACTTAATAACACGCAATTCAATTTCCAGAAAGAATTTTCCAGCAACGGGTGTTAAAGCCTCTGTACACAAGTACCTACCGCTATAGGGTTTTGGACCTTTTGGTTACCGAGCGGTAAATTCAGTTACCACCCGTAATCGTGTTTCTCGCCACCCCACCCACCACAAATATGTATACCGAGAAAAAGAATTGATTTCTTGAAAATTATCAATCCTGGAGTTCCGAAACTCAGTAAAATCTGAAACCAATCATGAACGATCCTTACATCGATGCCATGGTAGGGTGCCTTTCAGCGTACACCCCAGGTAGGGTGCACCATCACGGTGTGCGGCTATCCCATGGCCCTCCTCTGATTCACCTTTCACGCGGTTTCTAGACCCTCACTCATATTTCTCCATGATATTTCTGGATTTTTATTTTTTTAGAACCGGGACTAAAGGCTCTCTACGTGGCCGCTTTCTGGAGCTCCACCTTTAGTTTCGGTGACTAAAGAAAATTTTACAATTTTTTTTAAATTTTTTTAAAATTTTTGTTTTATTTTTTTTTTCTGATTTTCAAATTTCTAAATTATTTTATAATTTAATCTCTAATCACCCCTCGTCACTGCTTAATTTAATCTATAATCTCTATTCTCTAATCACTCATCATCATTTCAAATCATCCGGTCACCCATTCTGTCACTATTCCAGCCTGAGCACGCTTAACTTTCGAGTTCTATTCCCCCTAGTTTCCAAGTCTGCATTTGTTATTTTCCTGACAATAGTAAGATGCCAATCCTATTAACCCTCAGGAGTTTAGTTTGAGCATTAAGTCACACGTTTCGCTGTTTGAATTTGAAACTATTATTCTAAAAAACTAATAGTAATTATTTAGTAACAGTAATATTTCTTTAATAAGTAGTAACTACTATCTCCGTTCCTAAATATAAGTCTTTTTAGAGATTCCAATGCGGACTACATACGAAGCAAAATGAATGAATTTACACTCTAAAATATGTCTATATATCCGTATGTAGTTCTTACTAAATCTTTAGAAAGATTTATATTTAGGAACGGAGGAAGTAGAAAGCTTCAGCATACATTATGATGAAATTGAGAGTGTTCGTAGCAGCCATCCTGCACACAACAGCACTACAGTATCCAGGCTACTGACGAGAATCATTGAAATCTGCTGCTGACGGTCCTAATTCCAGCCAAATCATTGAAATCTCGAGGTGACCACACCAGCGATATCATCACTGTATTTAACCATTGATCATTACTGTAAATCATTGATCCAGTATGCTTTCCTGCGGTCTGAAACCACAAAACCGCACTCCCTACTTCCCAAAATATAAGGCACCCGTAGATTTTTTTGGTCTTTGTTGCACAATTTTGACTATGATCTTCAGTGTATTGTCTGTCTATGAAATTAGTATACATACATAGGAAATAAAATTGTTTTGTAAGACAAATATGACTATGCCAATATGCCATTTATACATGTTCAGTCCATGTACTTTGATATATATTAGTAACCAAAGTGATGCATCAAAAACCGTTCAAAGTCAAGCGCGCTTTATATCTTGAGAATGAAGGAGTACTATACAACACCCACGCCTAAAATTAATTGAAGAGGAGAAAAGAAAAACCAGCAAACGAGAGAAGATGATGATCCATTCATTCCATCACAGGAGCGCGTTGCGGCTGGCCAGAGAAGAGGGGGCGAACTGGAGCCGGCCAGAGTCGTCGGCGCTGCCGGCGAGGCGGACATAGTAGTGCCGAGAGGCAGATGGCGAGTCGCTGCCGAGGAAGGGGCTGTCTCCGGTGGCCGTCCACCACCCGCCGCCTTCGGCATAGTGGAGGACGATGGCCCTGTACAGGAACGGCAGCAGGCCTTCCATGACTCTTGTGTTTGCTTTTCTTCTTGTATATGGGCGCATAAGGAAAGGATAGAGGCAAAAGATTGTTGTACGGGGGGTTTATAAACAGGCAGCTATGATAAGATATGTGTCAAGATGTGCTTTGAGTCTAAGCTAATCAAAGGTTATCGGATGATGAGGCCCTGCTTAGCTTGCAAACAGAATTAGTCAATGAGAGAAGGAGGAGAGATGGGTGATGATGATGGCGACGGGTTGCAAGCCTCTGGTGGAAATGAATTTTGTGAGGGGAAGTTGATGTCTGCACGAGAGGACAAGATGCAATTCTCTATGCATGCGACAGGTATGGAATGTGAATATGCATGTTCACAAGGGCAAATAAAGAACAAATCTGTTGGTTCTGGTTCAAGGAAGACCAATACAAAGAACAAAATATAAATAATGCAGAGATGCAGTTTAAAAACGAAGGACCTCATGGCATAATCTAATTGGGTTCGTTATGCCTAACTGTTTTCCTATCCACTGTCGCTAGCGAAGCTTAAAATTGGGACATCGACTGAACCTATTATTGCAAAGATAAATATGTATCTCTAATCCTATGTCTGGTAGACCATCCTTCTCAAGTATCTGAACCCAAGGAACTGGTCCGCCTCAAGCATCATCCAAATTACGATAATGACACCCATCCAAGTCACAAGAAAGGGACATGACACGTGACAATCAGCCTCCCTTGGGAGGAGTTTACATTTGACACCCAATAATGTAACACATAGTAGAACAGTGTAGTAAAGTTCTCGCATATATATCTGTCGTCTGGCCTTGCTTCCTTAATAACGCATAATTTAATCTCCATAAAGAATCTTCTAGCAACATGTAGCCGTTTGAATTGTAGATGAAGAGGTTGAGGGAGATAGTCTTCGAGGACTATTGGTCATCCGAAGAGGAAGAAGACGACGATGAATTTAAGACCGTTTTAGGCATGGTTTTGAATGATGATATTCGGCGGCCTAGGAGAGGATCACATTTTGGTCGCATACACATCAGTCGTGATAGAGTGAAGGGTCATGCAAAGATAATGAGAGACTACTCCGGAGAAGTACTTTCGTCGATGCTTTCGGATGCACACAAGTCTTTTTCTGACCATTGCAAAAGCCGTTGAGAGGTATGATGAGTGGTTCAAGCTCCGGAGAAGCTGGACCCTTCATGAAAAGGACTATTGAATTTAAATGGGATATTATTGAGAGAATTAAATGCAACTCTGAAGATTGAGAAATCAACAAAGGTAATGAGTCGGGTATACATCTTGAATTTGATTGTGTTAAGTCTTTTATAGACAGATGTTCTTCATAAGCTTAGTGCGAAGTATGGACTTGACTCTGAGATAAAAGCCACTTTTTGTGAATCATTTGTTGCTCATGTTGATCTCCCTAAAGAGAAGTGGTTTAAATTTCACCCACCTATTGAAAATTTTGAAGAACCAATCAATGCTAAAACTGAAACAATTGCTTATACTGCTAATCCTGTTGTGCCTACTGCTTATATTGAGAGGTGTCCTTTCCCTGTTAGGATTAAGGAACATGCTAAGGCCACAACTGTGATTCATAGAAGTAATACTAGAGCAAGTGGAGAGATAAGTGCAAGCCCACCGATGAAATGCATTGCGGCTGTTCGAATCTTGGCATATGGGTGTTCGGCCGATGCAATTGACGAGTACAACCGCATTGGTGAAGACACAATTTTGGAGGTTGTTTGAAGGTTCACTAAAGCAGTGATCATTGTTTTTGGCCCGGAGTACTTGAGAGCACTCACAGAGGAAGATACCTTGAGGCCGATGACAAAGAGTGAAGCAAGAGGGTGGCTAGGGATGCTTGGATGTAACGCCCCGAGACCGATGTGCCAGGTGTCGTCCAGTTATTCGCTGTTGTTGCGTTGTCATTGCTTGCGTGTCATGCATCTCATATCATGTCATCATGTGCATTGCATCATCATGTTTTCAAAACTTGCATCCGCCCCGGTCTCCTCGTTCTCTCCGTTGTCCGTTCTGAGCCCAGACTCACTTGCACGCGCCCGCGGCACGTCCGAAATATTATTTTATTAGTGGTCGGAAAATGTTCTCGGAATGGGATGAAAGTTGGCGTGCGGTGTTGTTTTGTTGCTAGTAGGCCGCCTGCCAAGTTTCATTGCATTCGGAGTCCGTTTGACGCCCCAACGAATAACTATAACGGCAGTATAGCCGGTCTAACGTCGGACGTTTTCGGTCTCCGGAAACCGTGCCGGGCTGCATCTCTCCCCTCTTCTCTTAGACCAACCCGCTCTTCACAATCCGCCAGACCCAACCTAACCTCTCTTGTCAGCCCGCGATCCTGCTCGCGCGCGCGTCCGAAAGTTGTCCCGGACCCGACCCGAGCAGTCGTCACCGTTGGGTCCAGATCATACCCAAACGTCTACAAAACGTCACCGTTTTCCTATTTGGACTCCCTAGCTATTTTATTCGCGATCGTCCGATTGCGATCGAAGGGTTCCGTTAGCCCCTAACCTAACCCACCAGCGTATATAATGGGCAACCCTAGGAATTAGGGATCCTGTCCCATCCTAACATCCATCCAATCCATCCCCGCCGCCACTCTCTTTGTTTTCAGCGCCCAACCAACCACCAAGCCGATCCGATCCATCCCGAGCCAACCTGCAGCCGCCACTCCTCTCCTGGATCTCCTCTCTCCTTCGCGCAGCCAGCCAGAGCTCGATCCCGATTGGATCGAGGCCCTTCCTCCTCCCTTGTCTCAGCAGGAGCCCGAGTCTTCGCCTTGTGCCACGTCACCGCCGGCAAGCTTCGCCGGAGATGAGCACCGACGCTCCCTTCTTCTCCTTCCCATGCTCCTCTCGTTTCCCTCTCTGAACCCTTTGCTTTTCGCCCATCTGCTGCAGGAGCAGCTATGCCCTGGAAGGAGCACGCCAGGCGCCATGGCCGCCGAAGGGACTTTGCCGCCTCACTGAATCCACGCCTCCACCTCTCCCTTGCGTCAAGGTCGCCATCCCTGCCGGACCTGCAGGACGCCAAGTCCAACGCCATGGGCGCCTCCTCTGCCCGACCCCATCTCTGTCTTGACTTCGCCGTGCTCCTCCCCTGCCCCGAGCCTCTGCTGCGACCAGCACCCGACCAGCAGGTCGCCAGCGCGCCCGAGTCCTCCTGCCTCGCTCGTTCTGGACCAGGAGGGTCCCGGGCATCTCCGCCGTCGCCGTCTCAGTTGAGCGCCGCCCTGGTTCCCTTTCTCGCCTTCCTCCGGTCCCCTCATCTCATCTCCCTCTCTCTGATTTGTGTGGCACCGCCGCCGTTTTGCAGAGAAACTGCCGCCATGGAGCTCCAACTCCGGCCACCTCGTCTCCTCGGATCCGTCGGGTCCTGACCATCCCCTTCGTTGCCGGACTCCTCAGCTAGCCGGAGCCCCGTTGCCGCGCCGTCCGTCTTCTGCATCGCCATGGCCTGCTGCTGTTTCTGTTCTTCAGAAACGAAACGAGAGCAGCAGCGGCTCGCTCGTTCGAGCGTTGACCGTGGCCTGCCCAGCTCCTTCGCCTCCTGGGCCACCAGCTACCGCCCCAACCCGGCCTGCTTCCTTCCCGATCCGAGCTGGCCCAGTCAAGCCCGATGTGAGCAGCTCCCCAGCCCCTCCCAGTTTCGGCCCGAGTCACTATTTTTTTTCCTGCGAACGATTTGTCTATTTATCCTGAGAGTGACAGAATTGCAGTAAAGCCCTCAAACTTCATGCATTTTATTACTCACAAACAGTGCATCATATTAAAACAAACTTAATATGAAAGTTGCTTAGAATTTTGTCTAGTTTCATAATATGCAACTTTAACCCATGTTTAAAATGCTTAAAATGTTGTTTGACTAATTTTTGCTCATATGCCATGTTAAAATGATTTAATTCATAACTAAATAACCTTAACTCGGATTTTATTAAACCTTATATGTAAATGGGGTAGAAAAATGCCTAGTTTAACATGATGCACTCACCTAGCATGTTTAACAACTCTAAAATTATGTTTAGGGCAGAATAGTAACAAACCTAATATATGCATATGAGGAGTTTCCGGACTTGTTGTTTTGTTGTTCCGACCTCATTTAAACTTGCCTAGATTAGATAGTTTCATCATGTTTCACCTCTTGCCATGCTAACAACATTTAATCTTGTTGAGTACATAAAACGAGAGAGAACTAAATAAGGCATGTGGTGTTCCGTCAATATGCAACTTGTTGCATATTGAGCTCCACTTAACTTGTAGTGTTGTTTGTGCACTTTGCCATGCCATGCCTCTTTAAACTGGACATGCATCATACTTGATTGTGCATCATGCCATGATTATGTAATGGTTGTTTACTATATCATGTGCTTCTTTCCGGTGTTGCTTCTTCGGGTTGGTTCCGATAATGTCGTGTTGTGAGGACCCGTTCGACTACGTCCATTTGTCTTCTTCATGGACTCGTTCTTCTTCCTTGCAGGATTTCAGGCAAGATGACCATACCCTCGAAATCACTTCTATCTTTGCTTGCTAGTTGCTCGCTCTTTTGCTATGCCTATGCTGCGATACCTACCACTTGTTTATCATGCCTCCTATATTGTTGAACCAAGCCTCTAACCCACCTTATCCTAGCAAACCGTTGTTTGGCTATGTTACCGCTTTGCTCAGCCCTTCTTATAGCGTTGTTAGTTGCAGGTGAAGATTGAAGTTTGTTCCTCTTAGGGAATGTTGCAGAAAAAAAAATTTCCTACGGTTTCACCAAGATCCATCTATGAGTTCATCTAGCAACGAGTGATTGGATTGCATCTACATACCTTTGTAGATCACGCGCGGAAACGTTCAAAGAACGGGGATGAGGAAGTCGTACTCGACGTGATCCAAATCACCGGAGATCCTAGCGCCGAACGGACGGCACCTCCGCGTTCAACACACGTACGGTCAGCATAACGTCTCCTCCTTCTTGATCCAGCAAGGGGAAAGGAGAGGTTGAGGAAGATGGCTCCAGCAGCAGCACGGCGGCGTGGTGGTGGTGGAGCTGCAGTACTCCGGCAGGGCTTCGCCAAGCTCTATGAAGGAAGAGGAGGTGTTGGAGAGGGAGAGAGAGGCACCAAAGGTGTAGGTAAGAAGCCCTCCCTCACCCCACTATATATAGGGGGCCTAGGGGGGGGCGCCGACCCTAGGAGATCCAATCTCCTAGGGGGGCGGCGGCCAAGGGGGGTGGAGTGCCCCCCAAGGCAAGTGGGGAGCCCCCCCCCCCCCACCCTAGGGTTTTAACCCTAGGCGCAAGGGGTGGGCCTTGGGGGGTGCACCAGCCCACTATGGGCTAGTTCCCCTCCCCACTTCAGCCCATGGGGCCCTCCGGGATGGGTGGCCCCACCCGGTGGACCCCCCGGGATCCTTCTGGTGGTCCCGGTACAATACCGGTGACCCCGAAACTTGCCCCGATAGCCGAAATAGCACTTCATATATATAATTCTTTACCTCCGGACCATTCCGAAACTCCTCGTGACGTCCGGGATCTCATCCGGGACTCCGAACAACATTCGGGTTACTGCATATACATATCCCTTACAACCCTAGCGTCACCGAACCTTAAGTGTGTAGACCCTACGGGTTCGGGAGACATGTAGACATGACCGAGATTTCTCTCCGGTCAATAAACAGCAGCGGGATCTGGATACCCATGTTTGCTCCCACATGCTCCTCGATGATCTCATCGGATGAACCACGATGTCGAGGATTCAAGCAACCTCGTATACAATTCCCTTTGTCAATCGGTATGTTACTTGCCCGAGATTCGATCGTCGGTATCCCAATACCTCGTTCAATCTCGTTACCGGAAAGTCACTTTACTCGTACCGTAATGCATTAATGCATGATCCCGTGACCAGACACTTGGTCACTTTGAGCTCATAATGATGATGCATTACCGAGTGGGCCCAGTGATACCTCTCCGTCATACGGAGTGACAAATCCCAGTCTTGATCCGTGTCAACCCAACAGACACTTTCGGAGATACCCGTAGTATACCTTTATGGTCACCCAGTTACGTTGTGACGTTTGGTACACTCAAAGCACTCCTACAGTATCCGGGAGTTACACGATCTCATGGTCCAAGGAAAAGATACTTGACATTGAAAAACTCTAGCAAACGAACTATACGATCTTGTGCTATGTTTAGGATTGGGTCTTGTCCATCACATCATTCTCCTAATGATGTGATCTCGTTATCAACGACATCCAATGTCCATAGTCAGGAAACCATGACTATCTGTTGATCAACGAGCTAGTCAACTAGAGGCTTACTAGGGACATGTTGGTGTCTATTTATTCACACATGTATTACGATTTCTGGATAACACAATTATAGCATGAATAAAAGACAATTATCATGAACAAGGAAATATAATAATAATGCTTTTATTATTGCCTCTAGGGCATATTTCCAACAGTCTCCCACTTGCACTAGAGTCAATAATCTAGTTACATTGTGATGAATCGAACACCCATGGAATCACTACACCACGCACCATAATTCCCTACTGACGTCTGTTGGGAAAAAGTCACTATTGCCGACCCACAGTCGGCTAGAAAAATTTCTAACAGACTGTGGGTCGGGAAACCCGTGTACACTAACCCGCTGTCGGTCGGGAATGGTACAACATATATCATCCAAAGGTTGGTCGGGGATTCTATTATGGCCCATCGAACATCGGTTGGTAAATAACCCCGACCGACAGTTGGACGCTAAAGTGGGCCTCGTGAGCCCAAAATTTTTAGCGCCAAACCGGCCCAACCCGCGAAGTTTCCCCCCTCAAAATCAGGATGCCGCCGCCCCACGCTCCATTCGTTCCCCACCAACGAAATCCCTAGATCTCTCCTGTTGCTCCCCACGCACGCCGGCGCCCACGCCTCCGACCGCCGCCCCGCGCCGCCCGGGGCTACCGCCGGTCTATCCCACCGCTGCCCCACGCCGCCCTTCCTCTGTAGCACCGCCCCACACTGCCCTTCCTCTGTAGCACCGCCCCACGCCGCCCTGTCCCTACAGCGCAGCCCAACTCCGTCCCGCCTCTCTCCGCCGCCGGCTCCACACCCTCGTGATCTCTCTCTGGTTGGCCGCCTCTTTCCAACATCCCTGTCCCGACCTCCCCATCTCCACCTTCCAGCTCACGAAGACACACGCAGTGGCAGATTTGGATGGGGGCAGCGTGCGCCTGGGCAAGGGCATCTCTCTCTGTCTTCGGCTGGGCAGGGGCACAGAAGCGACTGAGGTACAAGCTCCTCCCTCCATACATTCCTCTGTCTTTGGTCCAGTTATTTTGCCGCATCAATTTTGTATTACAAAGTTTGTTAAGAGATGAACTGGGAGTGAAGGAGTTTGTTGTGGATGACTCCGTTATTTGCCCCTTCAGTACTCTGTTGGTAGACGCTGTTTATGTAGATTTAATATTTTTTATAGTACTGAGTTATGTTAGATTTAATTTTTATTATAGTACTAAGTTCTGTTGGCAGCCTGCAGCTTCTTTGTCAAAAAATGTGAAAATAACTTGGTTCTCTCGAAAGTGAAGCTTCTTTGCAGCACCAATGGATGTGTTTCTAGTGTTTGTGCTGCTCCAGCTAATCACATTTCTGGGATGAGTTCACGACAATGGCGCGTCAGCATACCGCCATCCAACTGCCCAAATACTCAACTTTTTCTTACAGAAATCTTCTTCATGCTTTACTTTCTTACTGAATTTTTCTTCATGCCGCCCAAGAAAAACAACAGAACAATAGTTCTTACTTCCTTGAAAGATGGCTCAAGACAAACATAGACAGCCTTGTGACATGGTTGTCTTGCTTTCCTTGTTTCACTTCATTTTAGTGTACACCACTTTGCTGGAGAACCACATCCAGCCGGAGGAAAGAACCATGGAATCACAATGCAGAACTCCCGCTGCATAGTTCTTGCTTCCTGCCTCTCAAAGAAAAGGACCTGGCCCACAATGGCCTGAATCAAGCTCATCTTGAATCTTGGTATCATATAGACATATAGATAGGTTTATTATTGTCATGTTTCCCTGCAAGCAACTACAACCAAAATTAACCTAGAAACTAACACTATGCAGACTGATTATGCTGCATACAAAAGATATTGTGGATTAGTATATGCATTTCTTGTTATAAATATTTTTTCCATTTGTTGTTATAAATATTTTTCCTATACAAATTCCAAAGGACCAGAGCAGTCACCATGATTGTCAAATTTCCTTCAATGCCAAGGTCAAATATTGTGTGGAAACATTTATGATGCAATAATCACTTCTGCTACTGAAACGTTGCATCTGACCGGACTATACAGTGCCAAGATGTCCTCCATGGGGTGGGGTAATATAACTGGTGGCACAAACTTACTTTTACAACTAAGGGGCAAACAATGGGCATACGGGCCAAACAATGGATCGCAATAGGATGTAGCACAAGCCTCTCGGTTCTCTCTATACATATGACCTGACATTCATCTCTCTCATTTTTTCTGCAGTTAAACAGAGGACAACTGTTTGTAACATTGAGCCGATGAAGAGAAGTAGCAGAATATTCGACGCCACCTTAGTGCATAAGGTGTGTGGAGTGTCCAGTGTTTATTTTTGCTTTTAGTATATGATTTTCTTGATGTAGTGCCTCATAAGTCTTGAGTTTGATCCACTAATATTTTCTATTTTCAGCGATGTACTCATATAGTGTGTCTTTTGCAGGAGAAAAAATGGCAAGCGCAAACGGAAAAGCTAAAGATGGTGGGGTCACGGAGGAACAACTGAAAGCATTTGAGTATAAATACAGAAAAGTAGGACCAGAGAACAAAATGAAGCAAGTCATCCTGCTGAATCAAAACTATAGTATATCCATCCACATATCCTAACTGTAGTATATCCCTGCAGCACACTCTGTTATGGGCATAAATAAACACATATGCACGTATTCATTATCAAAACACAAACAATATATATGATAACAAAACAGTAGGCAGTGATGTTGTCAACATGTCTAGTCAGCATAAATCTCCTTACCTTTTTTCTTAGTCTCGCAGTGCTATCACCAAAAAGAATCGCTCCAATGAAGTGCCTCATACATCCGGGAGCAAGAGTCACAAACTATATATATATATATATATATATATATATATATATATATATATATATATATATATATGATAATTTTCTTGTAGCCTCCTAGATCTTGTGAGGTTGTTGTCAATGTTGTGATCACAAGGGATGCAACACTGCCTTATGAATATGATGGTTTACGATTTGTCGCCGATGCTATCACAAGGTCCATTGCATGGCCATCTAGCAAGGTAATCACCAACAATATGTGTTTTGTCTACTTGGCTCAAATTGTTTGACGTGTCATACTAATTCATGATCACTTTGGTAGATGAAACCCTACAAGCCAGGGGCATCTTCCTCATCCCACCACTAAGGTATTTATGTGATTCACTATTTATAAGGCATAACTAAAGCATATATGGTCTTACCCCGACGGCACAACTAAAGCCGTCGGCGTAGAAAGGGCCGTCGGCATAGATAAGCCGTCGACGTTTCTCCGAATATACCGACGCGGGACGTCGGCATAGAGCAGGCCGTCGGCATATCACGTGGCCCGTCTACCCGTGCGGCGATGGCAGTTTGACGGCGTCAGGCTACGCCGACGGGCTAACGGTGGTCGTCGGCATAGCTACGCCGACGTCATCGATCCACCGCGCCGCCACGTCATCGATCCGCGTCGTTCGCCGGTCCCATGGGGTGGCATCTCTATGCCGACGGCTAGGCCGTCGGCATAGGCCTGGCCCACGTTTTTGCCACGTCATTGATCCCCGCCCTACGCCATGTCATTGATCCAGGGCTCTACCGTTTCGTGGCCGTAGCTATGCCGACGGCTAGGCCGTAGGCATAGATTTCTAATAATATTTTTATATTTTTTGTATTTTCTCTTTTTTATATTTTTTTTCCAATACTAATTTCATTAACTTAAATGTACAGAAAACATATATCGATTGCCCCCCACACGAGCCTTCTTCCATCGTGTCATGGAGAGGTTAGACGGGACGGGCCGGGTACCTGTGGGGGGTAGCAATGCCGCCAGGTGTTGCGGTGGGCCCTCCTACGGTTGTGGAAACATTGGCAGGCGCAGGCACGCGGCTCCGGGGTGTGCCCCCTCCACTCTCACGGGATTCGGGGTGGCCTTCGGGGTGTAGCTATGCCACCGAAACATCGCATGGGTCGCGATGCATGTGTGAAAGTGTTCTGGCATGCGTAGACACCCGTCTTGGGGCTCCATGGTGTGGCCCCCCTCCACGGAAGGTAGAGCAGCCGTTAGTTAGAGGGGGGGGGATGGTGCGGGTGCGGTGGAACCGGAGGGAATCTAGTGTTGGGTTGGGTCCAGACCATGTTCGGGGATGTTCCTATGAGCTGACCTATCGCAACCAGGTGGAAGAGTCCACCGGTCAAAGCCCGTCCGGCGAAAGTCAAAGGGCTAGATCTACTGGTCAACTGGGATTCGGGGTGGCCTTCGGGGTATAGCTATGCCACCGAAACATCGCACGGGTCCCGATGCATGTGTGAAAGCGTTCTGGCATGTGTAGACGCCCGTCTTGGGGCTCCGTGGTGTGGCCCTCCTCCACGGAAGGCAGAGCAGCCGTTACTTAGAGGGGGGATGGTGCGGGTGCGGTGGAACCGGAGGGAATCTAGTGTTGGGTTGGGTCCAGACCGTGTTCGGGAATGTTCCTATGGGCTGACCTATCGCAACCAGGTGGAAGAGTCCACCGGTCAAAGCCCCTCCGGCGAAAGTCAAAGGGCTAGATCTACTGGTCAACTGGGATTCGCGGTGGCCTTCGGGGTGTAGCTATGCCACCGAAACATCGCACGGGTCCCGATGCATGTGTGAAAGTGTTCTGGCATGCGTAGACGCCCGTCTTGGGGCTCCGTGGTGTGGCCCCCCTCCACGGAAGGTAGAGCAGCCGTCACTTAGAGGGGGGGATGGTGCGGGTGCGATGGAACCGGAGGGAATCTAGTGTTGGGTTGGGTCCAAACCGTGTTCGGGGATGTTGCTATGGGCTGACCTATCACAACCAGGTGGAAGAGTCCACCGGTCAAAGCCCGTCCGGCGAAAGTCAAAGGGCTAGATCTACTGGTCAACTGGGATTCGGGGAGGCCTTCGGGGTGTAGCTATGCCACCGAAACATCGCATGGGTCGCGATGCATGTGTGAAAGTGTTCTGGCATGCGTAGACACCCGTCTTGGGGCTCCGTGGTGTGGCCCCCCTCCACGGAAGGTAGAGCAACCATCAGTTAGAGGGGGGGATGGTGCGGGTGCGGTGGAACCGGAGGGAATCTAGTGTTGGATTGGGTCCAGACCGTATTCGGGGATGTTCCTATGGGCTGACCTATCGTAACCAGGTGGAAGAGTCCACCGGTCAAAGCCCGTCCGGCGAAAGTCAAAGGGCTAGATCTACTGGTCAACTGGGATTCGCGGTGGCCTTCGGGGTGTAGCTATGCCACCGAAACATCGCACGGGTCCTGATGCATGTGTGAAATTGTTCTGGCATGCGTAGACGCCCGTCTTGGGGCTCCGTGGTGTGGCCCCCCTCCACGGAAGGCAGAGCAGCCGTCACTTAGAGGGGGGATGGTGCGGGTGCGATGGAACCGGAGGGAATCTAGTGTTGGGTTGGGTCCAAACCGTGTTCGGGGATGTTGCTATGGGCTGACTTATCGCAACCAGGTGGAAGAGTCCACCGGTCAAAGCCCGTCCGGCGAAAGTCAAAGGGCTAGATCTACTGGTCAACTGGGATTCGGGGTGGCCTTCGGGGTGTAGCTATGCCACCGAAACATCGCAGGGGGATGGTGCGGGTGCGATGGAACCTGATGGTGTGGTGGCATGTCCGAAGAGGCGAGACGCGTGTCCGGGGTGTGCCCCCCTCACGGACGGCGCCGCCGTCGGCGACCCCACGCGTCCGTTTCCCCCCTCGAGGTGCGGGGTACCGGGTCCCATACAGACGGTAAACTAAGAATCTAAAATTGTAATAATTGAATTAGTGAACTATTTAAACAGGTCTAATTGCTTTTCCCTCGGCGAGGTGGGACTATTTTTTTTAAAAAAAGTAGTTGCCATCTATGCCTACGGCATAGCCGTCGGCATAGGCCTCCTCCCTATGCCGACGGCCTGGCCGTCGGCATAGAGCCACCCTTATCCACTCGATGGCCCTCTCGCTGTCAGGTGGGACCACTCCTATGCCGACGGCCTGGCCGTCGGCATAGGGCCACCTTATCCTCGTCACCCCGGCCCTCCTCCTCCACTCGTTTCTCTCCTCGTACCCAACCTCTCCTCGACACCCAACCGCCGCCGCCACCCTCTCCACGCCGTCGACGCCCCCCTAGCCGCTCGCCCCGCCACCGGCCGCCGCCATCTCCACCCACCCGCGCCGAGCTGCCACTCCGCCCTACCCGCCCCGTCCCCACCCACCCACCCACCCGCGCCGCGCCGCCGCTCCACCCACCCGCCCCGACCTCGTCCCCGCCCCGGACGACGCCCCGCCCCGCCCCGACCTCGTCTCTGCCCCGGCCGACGCCCCGCCCCGCCCTCGTCTCCGCCCTGGCCGACGCCCCTCCCCGCCCCGAGCTCGTCCCCGCCCCGACCTCGTCTCCGCCCCGGCCGACGCCCCCGCCCCGGCTCGACCTCGTCCCCGCCCTGGCCGCCGCCCCGCCCCGACCTTGTCCCCGCCCAACGCAGCCACCCCGCCGCCGCCTCGACCTCCTCTCCGTTAGGTCCGGCTCCCTCCCCAGATTTTTTTTTTGTTTTTTCATGATTTTGCAGAGGATAAGAGGGCTAAATGTGATAGTTGATAGATGATAGATGATAGATGATTGGTAGATGATGATGATGATAGGTGATAGATGATTGGTAGATGATGATGTTGATGATAGATGATGGTGTTTTTTTATGCTTCGATAATTTTTAGATGATGATGATGTTTTTTTATGATTCGATGATTGTTAGACGACGATGATGATATTGTGATGTTCTATGAGTTGTGATGTTCTAATTTTTCTTGCTACTGTTTTTAGGTGGATGGATGTATGGATAAATTTTTCTTAGATGGATTCATGGATGTTGTTAGAATCATAGATGGTGGATGGATGGAATGTCGGTGAATTTTTTTAGAAACTTTGTTTGTCATATATTTTTAGGTGGATGGATGTATGCATAAAATTTTCTTAGATGGATTCATGGATGTTGTTAGAATCATAGATGGATTCCGGTGCGATTCTGTTTTGTTTGTCATATATTTAATGTTAGGTCATGTTGACGAATGTATGTGGTAAAGTTAATGATAGATGAATGGATGGATGAATGCAAGGCCGTCGGCATAGAGCTGCCGTGAGCTCCCAGTGGCTGCCACATGGCAGGTCTATGCCGACGGCTTAGCCGTCAGCATAGTTTCAAACTAAGCCGACGGCTAAGTCGTCGGCATAGGCCTGCTCCAGGAGCTCCCAGTGGCTGCCACGTGGCAGGTCTATGCCGACGGTCTAGCCGTCGGCATAGATTCAACCTAAGCCGACAGCTATGCCGATGGCCAGGCCGTCGGCACAGACCTGCCATGTGGCGAGCAAGCTTTGGTCAGCACTTGACGGCGGCCGCCGTTAGGCGATAACGTTGCCGACGGCAGGGGCCGTCAGCATAGATGTACGGACACCGTCGGGATAGGGCCTATGCCGACGGCCTTTCTATGCCGACGGCATTCCTGGCTACGCCGACGGATATGTTGCCGACGGCCCTATGCCGACGGGTGCCGTCAGCATAGGCCTGTCTCGACGGCCATTCAGGGATATGCCGACGGCCCTGGCCGTCGGCATAGGGTGCGATTCCGGTAGTGTGTAGTCTGGACTTCCCTTCGCTTTTTATGTCTCATATTCTTTCTCTCTTGCGGATCTCTGATGGTGGTGGAAAGACAACATTTGTTTATTTCATTATCAATAAGAAAACGTGAGAATATATCTTTTCTTCATCATCATTGTCGAAAGGTTGCTAGTACTTAGCTTCCTGTAGTTATAACTAGACGAGTGTAGCAGTCAACATAGCTACAGCTACAACATTTGTTTATGTTCCCTGTTATGCAGCTTGACATGAATTATTTTCAGTTTCACAGCATAACATAAATCGTCAGTGCACAACATTTTTTTAACCCTGTGATATAAATCATGTGAAGATAGTCATGAAATGGTTTAATCATCCAATTATTTCTCAAAACTTAGGGTCGCGTCTCCTTGTCAACTTTGGTTATTCTTAGTTTGACACTTTCGTAAGGATCCGAAGTTTACAGGCCTGCAAATCAAACTTATTCACCTCAAAGTTAGCTGGTTGTATATTAATTCGGTTTCTATGTTCCATGCCTGATGCTCTTTACTCTCAAGTTGAACAGGTAGTACAGTAGTACTCACTGAAAAGGAAATTTCATCCGCTTGCATGTATATTAATTGTACGCTTTTTTGTCTTTCCAGGTTGCTGTCAGGTTGTGTACGGAAGACAAGAGGAACAAGAAGGAACCATGAAGTTGTCAGTTTGCATCAACTAGATATCTTTTGTAATGGAGCAAAACCAATGCATCTTGTAGGTACCATTTTGTAAAGGATATCTTGTAACGTAGCAAGCATTGAACCGTAGGACATGCATCTATCATTTTATAAACATATCGGGTGTTTCGGTCACCCAGGAAAATGTTTCCTCTTATTTAGTTACCTCTATTATGAGAATTATAAGTGTTATTTTTGTTTGGTTCTGGTTTAATATTTGAGAGTACATGCAAGTTATTGTAACTTGATAGATAATGATGAGATATGTAATCTGATTGATATTGTTTTGATAATGTAATATGCCAAACACCATTGGCAAAGTGCAGATGAACTGTCGGTCGGCAAAAGGAATCACCGTCCTACCGTTGGTCGGGAAAGGTTTATGGCAGGGCCAATGGAAAGTTGGTCGGCAAAGATATTGCCGTCAAACAGTCGGTCGGGAAAGGTTTGTAAGAGAAAATCGGTCGGGAAAGGTTCTTGGCAGGGCCAACAGAAAGTCGGTCGGTAATGTTTCGTATAGCCATCCGATAGTCAGTCAGGAAAGATATGTCGGTCGGGAAAAGTCTTTCCCGTCTGGACTTTCCCCAACAGATTGTGTTGGTCAGCAAAAGTCTTTCCCGACCAACTGTTTGTCAGCGCAAGTTGTTTTCCCAACCAATCTGTCTGTTGGGAAAGTAGTGTCGTGGTGTAGTGAATTCTGGTGTTGATCATGTTTTACTCTAGGGAGAGGTTTAGTCAATGGATCTGCTACATTCAGGTCCATGTGTACTTTACAAATATCTATGTCTCCATCTTGAACATTTTCACGAATGGAGTTGAAGCGACGCTTGATGTGCCTTGTCTTCTTGTGAAACCTGGGCTCCTTGGCAAGTGCAATAGCTCCAGTGTTGTCATAGAAGAGCTTGATCGGCCCCGACGCATTGGGTATGACTCCTAGGTCGGTGATGAACTCCTTCACCCAAATTGCTTCATGTGCTGCCTCCGAGGCTGCCATGTACTCCGCTTCACATGTAGATCCCGCCACGACGCTCTGCTTGCAACTGCACCAGCTTACTGCCCCACCATTCAAAATATACACGTATCCGGTTTGTGACTTTGAGTCATCCAGATCTGTGTCGAAGCTAGCGTCGACGTAACCCTTTACGACGAGCTCTTCATCACCTCCATAAACGAGAAACATTTCCTTAGTCCTTTTCAGGTACTTCAGGATATTCTTGACCGCTGTCCAGTGTTCCTTGCCGGATTACTTTGGTACCTTCCTACCAAACTTACGGCAAGGTTTACATCAGGTCTGGTACACAGCATGGCATACATAATAGAACCTATGGCTGAGGCATAGGGGATGACACTCATCTCTTCTATATCTTCTGCCGTGGTCGGACATTGAGCTGAGCTCAATTTCACACCTTGTAACACAGGCAAGAACCCCTTCTTAGACTGATCCATATTGAATTTCTTCAATATCTTATCAAGGTATGTGCTTTGTGAAAGACCTATGAGGCGTCTTGATCTATCTCTATAGATCTTGATGCCTAATATATATGCAGCTTCTCCAAGGTCCTTCATTGAAAAACTCTTATTCAAGTAGGCCTTAATGCTGTCCAAGAGTTCTATATCATTTCCCATCAAAAGTATGTCATCTACATATAATATGAGAAATGCTACAGAGCTCCCACTCACTTTCTTGTAAACGCAGGCTTCTCCATAAGTCTGTGTAAACCCAAACGCTTTGATCATCTCATCAAAGCGAATGTTCCAACTCCGAGATGCTTGCACCAGCCCATAAATCGAGCGTTGGAGCTTGCACACCTTGTCAGTATTCTTAGGATCGACAAAATCTTCCGGCTGCATCATATACAATTCTTCCTTAAGGAAACCATTAAGGAATGCCGTTTTGACGTCCATTTGCCATATCTCATAATCATAGAATGCGGCAATTGCTAACATGATTCGGACGGACTTTAGCTTCGCTACCGGTGAGAAAGTCTCATCGTAGTCAACCCCTTGAACTTGTCGATAACCCTTAGCGACAAGACGAGCTTTATAGATGGTCACATTACCATCCGCGTCTGTCTTCTTCTTAAAGATCCATTTATTTTCTATGGCTCGCCGCTCAACGGGCAAGTCTGTCAAAGTCCATACTTCGTTTTCATACATGGATCCTATCTCGGATTTCATGGCTTCTAGCCATTTGTCGGAATCCGGGCCCGCCATCGCTTCTTCATAGTTCGAAGGTTCACCGTTGTCTAACAACATGATTTCCAAGACAGGGTTGCCGTACCACTCTGGTGCGGAACGTGTCCTTGTGGACCTACGAATTTCAGTAGGAGCTTGATCAGGAGTATCTTGATCATCATCATTAACTTCCTCTCTAGTCGGTGCAAGCACCTCAGGAACATTTTCTTGAGTTGCGCCTTTTTCCGGTTCAAGAGGTAATACTTCATCAAGTTCTACTTTCCTCCCACTTGCTTCTTTCGAGAGAAACTCCTTCTCTAGAAAGGATCCATTCTTGGCAACGAAGATCTTGCCTTCGGATCTGAGGTAGAAGGTATACCCAATAGTTTCTTTAGGGTATCCTATGAAGACGCATTTTTCCGACTTGGGTTCGAGCTTTTCTGGTTGAAGTTTCTTGACATAAGCATCGCATCCCCAAACTTTTAGAAACGACAGCTTAGGTTTCTTCCCAAACCATAATTCATATGGTGTTGTCTCAACGGATTTCGACGGAGCCCTATTTAAAGTGAATGCGGCAGTCTCTAAAGCATAGCCCCAGAAAGATAGCGGTAAATCGGTAAGAGACATCATAGATCGCACCATATCTAATAGAGTGCGATTACGACGTTCGGACACACCATTACGCTGAGGTGTTCCAGGCGGCGTGAGTTGTGAAACTATTCCACATTTTCTTAAGTGTGTGCCAAATTCGTGACTCAAGTATTCTCCTCCACGATCTGATCGCAAAAACTTGATTTTTCTGTCACGTTGATTCTCAACCTCACTCTGAAATTCCTTGAACTTTTCAAAGGTTTCAGACTTGTGTTTCATTAAGTAGACATACCCATATCTACTCAAGTCATCAGTGAGGGTGAGAACATAACGATAGCCACCGCGAGCCTCAACGCTCATTGGACCGCACACATCAGTATGTATGATTTCCAATAAGTTGGTTGCTCGCTCCATTGTTCCTGAGAATGGAGTCTTGGTCATTTTACCCATGAGGCATGGTTCGCACTTGTCAAATGATTCATAATCAAGAGACTCTAAAAGTCCATCTGCATGGAGCTTCTTCATGCGTTTGACACCTATGTGACCAAGGCGGCAGTGCCACAAGTATGTGGAACTATCATTATCAACCTTACATCTTTTGGTATTCACACTATGAACATGTGTAGCATTACGCTCGATATTCATTAAGAATAAACCATTCACCATCGGAGCATGACCATAAAACATATCTCTCATATAAATAGAACAACCATTATTCTCGGATTTAAATGAGTAGCCATCTCGAATTAAACGAGATCCCGATACAATGTTCATGCTCTAAATAACAATTATTAAGGTTTAAAACTAATCCCGAAGGTAAATGTAGAGGTAGCGTGCCGACGGCGATCACATTGACCTTGGAACCATTCCCGACGCGCATCGTCACCTCGTCCTTTGCCAGTCTCCGCTTATTCCGCAGCTCCTGCTTTGAGTTACAAATGTGAGCAACTGCACCGGTATCAAATACCCAGGAGCTACTACGAGTACTGGTAAGGTACACATCAATTACATGTATATCATATATACCTTTTGTTTTGCCAGCCTTCTTGTCCGCTAAGTATTCGGGGCAGTTCCGCTTCCAGTGACCACTTCCCTTGCAATAAAAGCACTCAGTTTCGGGCTTGGGTCCATTCTTTGGCTTCTTCCCGGCAGCTTGCTTGCTGGGCGCGGCAACTACCTTGCCATCCTTCTTGAAGTTCTTTTTACCCTTGCCATTCTTGAACTCAGTGGTTTTATTCACCATCAACACTTGATGTTCCTTCTTGACTTCTACCTCTGCTGATTTCAGCATTGAAAATAACTCAGGAATGGTCTTTTCCATCCCCTGCATATTGAAGTTCATCACAAAGCTCTTGTAGCTTGGTGGAAGCGACTGGAGGATTCTGTCAATGACAGCATCATCCGGGAGATTAACTCCCAGCTGAGTCAAGCGGTTATGTAACCCAGACATAGTGAGTATGTGCTCACTGACAGAACTATTTTCCTCCATCTTACAGCTGAAGAATTTGTCGGAGACTTCATATCTCTCGACCCGGGCATGAGCTTGAAAAACCATTTTCAGCTCTTCGAACATCTCATATGCTCCATGTCTCTCAAAACGCTTTTGGAGCCCCGGCTCTAAGCTGTAAAGCATGCCGCACTGAACGAGGGAGTAGTCATCAGCACGTGTCTGCCAAGCATTCATAACGTCTTGGTTCTGTGGGACGGGTGCGTCACCTAGCGGTGCTTGTAGGACATATTCTTTCTTGGCAGCTATGAGGATGATCCTCAGGTTCCGGACCCAGTCCGTATAGTTGCTGCCATTGTCTTTCAGCTTGGTTTTCTCTAGGAACGCGTTGAAGTTGAGGACTACGTTGGCCATTTGATCTACAAGACATATTGTAAATATTTTAGACTAAGTTCATGATAATTAAGTTCATCTAATCAAATTATTCAATGAAGTCCCACTTAGATAGACATCCCTCTAGTTATCTAACTATAACATGATCCGAGTTAACTAGGCCGTGTCCGATCATCACGTGAGACGGACTAGTCAACATCGGTGAACATCTTCATGTTGATCGTATCTTCTATACGACTCATGCTCGACCTTTCGGTATTCTGTGTTCCGAGGCCATGTCTGTACATGCTAGGCTCGTCAAGTCAACCTAAGTGTTTGCATGTGTAAATCTGTCTTACACCTGTTGTATGTGAACGTTGGAATCTAACACCCGATCATCACGTGGTGCTTCGAAACAACGAACTGTCGCAACGGTGCACGGTTAGGGGGAACAGTTTCTTGAAATTATTATGAGGGATCATCTTATTTACTACCGTCGTTCTAAGTAAACAAGAGGTACAAAACATGATAAACATCACATGCAATCAAATAATAATAGTTACATGATATGGCCAATATCACATAGCTCCTTTGATCTCCATCTTGGGGCTCCATGATCATCCTGTCACCGGCATGACACCATGATCTCCATCATCGTGTCTCCATGAAGTTGCTCGCCAACTATTACTTCTACTACTATGGCTAACACGTTTAGCAATAAAGTAAAGTAATTTACATGGCGTTTCTCAATGACACGCAGGTCATACAAAAAATAAAGACAACTCCTATGGCTCCTGCCGGTTGTCATACTCATCGACATGCAAGTCGTGATTCCTATTACAAGAACATGATCTCATACATCACATATATATCATTCATCACAACTTTGGCCATATCACATCACAGAATACTTGCTGCAAAAACAAGTTAGACGTCCTCTAATTTTTGTTGCAAGTTTTACGTGGCTGAAATAGGGTTCTAGCAAGAACGTTTTCTTACCTACGTGAAAGCCACAACGTGATTTTTCAACTTCTATTTACCCTTCATAAGGACCCTTTTCATCGAATCCGCTCCAACTAAAGTGGGAGAGACAGACACCCGCCAGCCACCTTATGCAACTAGTTCATGTCAGTCGATGGAACCGGTCTCACATAAGCGTACGTGTAAGGTTGGTCCGGGCCGCTTCATCCCACAATACCGTTGAATCAAGATAAGACTAGTAGCGGCAAGAAAGTTGACAACATCTACGCCCACAACAAATTGTGTTCTACTCGCGCAAGAAGAACTACGCATAGACCTAGCTCATGATGCCACTCTTGGGGAACGTTGCAGAAAACAAAAAATTTCCTACGGTTTCACCAAGATCCATCTATGAGTTCATCTAGCAACGAGTGATTGGATTGCATCTACATACCTTTGTAGATCACGCGCGGAAGCGTTCAAAGAATGGGGATGAGGAAGTCGTACTCGACGTGATCCAAATCACCGGAGATCCTAGCGCCGAACGGACGGCACCTCCGCGTTCAACACACGTACGGTCAGCGTAACGTCTCCTCCTTCTTGATCCAGCAAGGGGAAAGGAGAAGTTGAGGAAGATGGCTCTAGCAGCAGCACGACGGCGTGGTGGTGGTGGAGCTGCAGTACTCCGGCAGGGCTTTGCCAAGCTCTATGGAGGAAGAGGAGGTGTTGGAGAGGGAGAGGGAGGCACCAAAGGCGTAGGTAAGAAGCCCTCCCTCCCCCCCACTATATATAGGGGGCCTAGGGGGGCACCGGCCCTAGGAGGTCCAATCTCCTAGGGGGGCGGTGGCCAAGGGGGGTGGAGTGCCCCCCAAGGCAAGTGGGGAGCCCCCCCCCCACCCTAGGGTTTTAACCCTAGGCGCAAGGGGTGGGCCTTGGGGGGCGCACCAGCCCACTATGGGCTGGTTCCCCTCCCCAATTCAGCCCATGGGGCCCTCCGGGATGGGTGGCCCCACCCGGTGGACCCCCCGGGATCCTTCCGGTGGTCCCGGTACAATACCGGTGACCCCGAAACTTGTCCCGATAGCCGAAATAGCACTTCCTATATATAATTATTTACCTCCGGACCATTCCGAAACTCCTCGTGACGTCCAGGATCTCATTCGGGACTCCGAACAACATTCAGGTTACTGCATATACATATCCCTTACAACCCTAGCGTCACCGAACCTTAAGTGTGTAGACCCTACGGGTTCGGGAGACATGTAGACATGACCGAGATTGCTCTCCGGTCAATAACCAACAGCGGGATCTGGATACCCATGTTGGCTCCCACATGCTCCTCGATGATCTCATCGGATGAACCACGATGTCGAGGATTCAAGCAACCCCGTATACAATTCCCTTTGTCAAACGGTATGTTACTTGCCCGAGATTCGATCGTCGGTATCCCAATACCTCGTTCAATCTCGTTACCGGCAAGTCACTTTACTCGTACCGTAATGCATGATCCCGTGACCAGACACTTGGTCACTTTGAGCTCATAATGATGATGCATTACCGAGTGGGCCCAGTGATACCTGTTCGTCATACGGAGTGACAAATCCCAGTCTTGATCCGTGTCAACCCAACAGACACTTTCGGAGATACCCGTAGTATACCTTTATGGTCACCCAGTTACGTTGTGACATTTGGTACACCCAAAGCACTCCTACAGTATCCAGGAGTTACACGATCTCATGGTCCAAGGAAAAGATACTTGACATTGAAAAACTCAAGCAAACGAACTATACGATCTTGTGCTATGTTTAGGATTGGGTCTTGTCCATCACATCATTCTCCTAATGATGTGATCTCGTTATCAACGACATCCAATGTCCATAGTCAGGAAACCATGACTATCTGTTGATCAACGAGCTAGTCAACTAGAGGCTTACTAGGGACATGTTGGTGTCTATTTATTCACACATGTATTACAATTTCCGGATAACACAATTATAGCATGAATAAAAGACAATTATCATGAACAAGGAAATATAATAATAATGCTTTTATTATTGCCTCTAGGGCATATTTCCAACAGTTCCTTGTTGGAACATGGAGATGTTGTTCCTTGTTTGGAACATGTTTACTTGTTGGGATATCACAATAGCTCTTATTTAATTAATGCATCTATATACTTGGTAAAGGGTGGAAGGCTCGGCCTTATGCCTGGTGTTTTGTTCCACTCTTGCCGCCCTAGTTTCCGTCATATCAGTGTTATGTTCCCGGTTTTTGCGTTCCTTACGCGGTTGGGTAATAATGGGAACCCCTTGACAGTTCGCCTTGAATAAAACTCGTCCAGCAAGGCCCAACTTTGGTTTTACCATTTGCACTTCTTTATTTTAAACCCCCCCGGGCCAGTGCTCCTCTGAGTGTTGGTCCGAAACGGGCAGCCTGCGGGGCCACCTCGGGGCAACTCGAGGGTTGGTTTTACTCGTAGCTTGACCTATCCGGTGTGCCCTGAGAACGAGATATGTGCAGCTCCTATCGGGATTTGCCGGCGCATCGGGCGGCTTTGTTGGTCTTGTTTTACCATTGTCGAAATGTCTTGTAACCGGGATTCCGAGTCTGATCGGGTCTTCCCGCTAGAAGGAATATCCTTCGTTGACTGTGAGAGCTTGTGATGGGCTAAGTTGGGACACCCCTGCAGGGATTTGAACTTTCGAAAGCCGTGCCCGCGGTTATGGGCAGATGGGAATTTGTTAACGTCTGGTTGTAGAAAACCTGAAGTTGACCTTAATTAAAATACATCAACCGTGTGTGTAACCATGATGGTCTCTTCTCGGCGGAGTCTGGGAAGTGAACACAGTGTTGGAGTTATGCTTGACGTAGGTTGTTCTAGGATCACTTCTTGATCATACTTTTATCGACCGTGCTTTGCCTTCTCTTCTCGCTCTCATTTGCGTATGTTAGCCACCATATATGCTAGTCGCTTGCTGCAGCTCCACCTCATACCTTTACCGTACCCATAAGATTAAATAGTCTTGATCGCGAGGGTGTGAGATTGCTGAGTCCCCGTGGCTCACAGATACTTCCAAAACCAGCTTGCAGGTGCCGATGAGTCCGTGCAGATGACGCAACCAAGCTCAGGAGGAGCTCGATGAAGATCTTGTCCTTTGTGTTGTTTTGTTCTAGTGGATCAGTAGTGGAGCTCAGTTGGGGTCGATCGGGGACCTTGTCGCATTTGGGGTTCTTCTTTTATTTTGGTTCCGTAGTCGGACCTTGATTGTATTTGGATGTTGTAATGATTTATTCATGTATTTGTGTGAAGTGGTGATTGTAAGCCAACTATGTATCTTTTCCCTTATGTATTACATGGGTTGTGTGAAGATTACCTCACTTGCGACATTGCTTTCAATGCGGTTATGCCTCTAAGTCGTGCTTCGACACGTGGGAGATATAGCCGCATTGAGGGCGTTACAAGTTGGTAATCAGAGCCTTCCCCGACCTTAGGAGCCCCATTGCTTGATCGAATTAGTGGACGAGTTGAGTCTAGAAAAAAAAATTTGAGTCATTTAGGAATTATATATCGGAGAGTTTAGGAATTCTTTTTACTCCCCAGTCTCCTCATCGCTCTGGTAAGGCATCCTGACGTAGAGTTTTGACTCTTCTCTTCTCAAATTTCAGTAAAAGAATTTTAGGATCACGCGGGTATCTTGGAATCGTTCCGATGGTTTTGTGACAAGAACATTGTTCTTGGTGCCTCCTGTCTTTAGGGGTTGTGGCAGTGTCCCGGGGAGTAGAGCTCCGAGGTGTTGTCGTCACAATTTTATCGTTGCAGTTCTGGAATACCTGAGTTTAGTACGCCGACATCGAAAATCTCTTTTATGCAGTTGTTGGTGAGATAACCTCGACGCCACCCAGTACTAGGGTGGGAGTTCGGGAGTATTGCCATAACTTGTATAACGGATGCTTTTCGAAGGTTGAGGTAGATGATTTCCGAAGGTTTCTTGGTTATGTGTTGAAGGATGGATACAACTGGATGTAGGATTTGTTAGTTTTGGGTGAGATATTATGCTTCCCCTGTATCCCCAACACCTGATTGCATAAGGGGGTTGATAAGTGGGAATTCAAGTAGTTCGTAGGATATCTTTCTGAAAGATGTATGATATGAAATTGGGGTTCGATGTCTAGTGGTCCGCCTATTCACGGTCGGTTTTACAGTGGTCTCGTTGTGCCTTAAAGAGTCCTTGGCTATGCCGACTCGGGGACGCTTCGTATGTCATGTGCACTGCCTTGTACATGATGGTGTTGTACGATCGAGCCCGTGTAGGCCCCACCACGAAAACTTCGAACGAAATCTCTATCATATGTTTGTTCCGGCTTATTCTGCAAGCCAATCCTTTGTTTTGTTTTGAGTTGTGGTATTCGAGTTGCTTCAATATCAAGTGTTGATTCCATACCTACCCCAAGCGGTGTTCTCATATTCCTATGTGAATACTAATCCCTCATGATAATCGAGATTGTCATGTCAATCCTTTTCAACCGGTGTGGCTCTCTTCAAGTGGATCTGATCATTTCAACATCCGCAAGATCAATTCTAAGTTTCTCAACGGTGTTCGTTTCATCCATTCCACATTGTCTTTGTTTTTCCCACCCTCCCTCCCTTATTTTTCTTCAAGGACTCAGATTTCGTAATCAAGTGTCCATCCTATTCATGTGAAGTCTCTTCATTCTTTTCTTTCAATATTCTTATCCAGTGATTCTCATGAAGATTCTAACGGAGCTTCAAGTTCGTCATTCCTCATTCCTTTTCTTCTCCGGTGGATTCAAATCAAGCTTTAGTGTTGATCATATCCTTTTTCCTCGTTTCAAATACCTTCTCATGCCGGTGCACCTCATATTCATTCACTTCTCGCTATTCAATTGTTCCGGAGTGCTGAAGATATCTCGAAGATTCGTGTTTTCCACTCTACATTCGTTCAAGCTCTTTCGAGGATGTTATCTCACTCAAGTCATCTAATTCAACCGGTGCTTTCTCCTTTTCAAGTAAATCATTCAACGGTGTTTTCTTTTGAGTGGGCCCTAACCCACAAGTTTTTTCCCAGGATCTTACCTGACTCTTCTTATTTTCCCGGAGCTATCCTCAAATTTCTTTTTGAAGTTTGACGTAAGAATGATTTATCATCAGTCAAATGCTTTTCTCCAAGATCTGTCGAATTCTTTTCATCGTTGGCTCAACCTCTTCGTTTTGATTCTTCCGGAGTGTCTAAATAATTCTTGGTGGTGTTTCTCGTCGTCATTCTCAACACTTCAAGACCGAAGAAAAGTTTCTCTTCAATCTTATCCGTTCTCTCAAAGATTCGTGATTCTAGCTTGTTGCCATCCTCTCGTAATTGTTTTGATCGTGAGTATTCTTTCACCTATCTGGTGTAATTCAAAAGTCTTTTCAGTTTGATTCCCCGAAGGCCATCATTTCGGGTTTATTCATTCTCAGCTGTCAGTTATCATTCTCCAATCTTACCGGTGCATCGTTCAAGTGATCTTTAATCGGCTTGTGATCTCTTCGTTCTCATGTATCTAAATCCTCTCAAGCATCTTCGTGTATTTGCTAATTCTTCCCGGTGTTTCTTTATGTTTTATTCATTCTTTCTCAATTCTTACAGTGGTTCATTTAAGAGTTTTCTTCCTTCGTGTATCATATCTATGCATTCGTGCTTTTCAAATTCTACCGGTGGTTCGTTGAAGACGTTCTCAAGTTTGCGCTATATCTCTCTTAATCTTTCTATGAGGATAAGTAGTATGCCAAATCCGTTGCTTGTCAGCAATTAAATTGTTGAAGAATACGCATAACATAATTCTTATTCTTGTTCCATCCAAGTGATTAATTCCTTTTTTCCGGAGTGGTTCATCATATCATATTCTCAGTTCGAGATGCCTTGTCTTTTCTTTCCCGGAGTTCCAAGCTCTAATTATCACGGATATCCATCTAAATCATTGCAAGGATTCACCTTGTGTTTTCAATTTCTCTTTCTTTTTATCCTTTTGTTTATCAGAGTTCTTCATGGAGACTCTACATGATGGTTCATCAAGGATTTTTTTCCCCTTCGCGAAGCGTTCATCAAGATTCTTTTCACAGAAGCTCAAGCATTCTTCATCTTGTAATCCGGAGTGCAATTCTTTCATGCATATCTTTTGAGGTGGTGTTATGTCATTCTTGATAATTTCCCTTCGTGCTTCGTGTTTCACAAGTTATCATGATGAGGTATCTAATCCACCAATCTCGTCATTGGGGTTACCTTGGATTATATTTCACCTAAAGCCTTCCCTAAGGTTTGTTGCTATCTATGGTGCTTATAAAGGACCCAAGTTCTTCTTTATCCTTCCGATGAACAAGTTCCTCATCTTCTTGTTCATATCAATTCAATATTGTTTTCGTTAGTGGCGGAATTTCACCTCAAGTTCTAGAGATGTTTTCCATAAGCCCACTACAAGCTTATCCTCTTCGTTGTTGTTTTCCCAACAACCCCGCGCAATCCTTTCTTGCAAGGATGCTTTCCAAGTTCAATTGTGATAGAAGTTGTCATTTTCTTCTCCGCTCTTTTGTTCCGACAATCTACCTTTTATTCTTTCATCCGGAGGCATTGTGATGTTGCTCTTTTCTCTCATCATCTTGGATCATGTTCTTTTCGTGATTATCCATTTAACCGGAGTGTTCTGTCCTTTTTGCTCAAGTTCTTTCGCCTTATCAAGCCTTGCATCCCTTCTCAACCGGAGTGCTGCCCAAAGTTGTTCTTCCTTGTTCTTCTTTGCTTACAGAGTATTTTCAACTTGATTTATCTCCGTTGTATTCTTTTCTCGAAATGGCTTAACCTTTTCAAGGTTCTTTGGTTTCACTCATTGGTCAAAGAAGCAACTTAGTTTTACCTCTTCTCTTTCTCTTCTGTTTTTCCCTCCGGTGCCATTCTAGATCTCGGGACGAGATCCTCTCATAGTGGTGGAGTGTTGTAACGCCCCGAGACCGATGTGCCAGGTGTCGTCCAGTTATTCGCTGTTGTTGCGTGGTCATTGCTTGCATGTCATGCATCTCATATCATGTCATCATGTGCATTGCATCATCATGTTTTCAAAACTTGCATCCGCCCCGGTCTCCTCGTTCTCTCCGTTGTCCGTTCTGAGCCCAGACTCACTTGCACGCGCCCGCGGCACGTCCGAAATATTATTTTATTAGTGGCCGGAAAATGTTCTCGGAATGGGATGAAAGTTGGCATGCGGTGTTGTTTTGTTGCTAGTAGGCCGCCTGGCAAGTTTCATCGCATTCGGAGTCCGTTTGACGCCCCAACGGATAACTATAGCGGCAGTATAGCCGGTCTAACATCGGACGTTTTCGGTCTCTGGAAACCGTGCCGGGCTGCATCTCTCCCCTCTTCTCTCAGACCAACCCGCTCTTCACAATCCGCCAGACCCAACCTAACCTCTCTCGTCAGCCCGCGACCCTGCTCTCGCGCGCGTCCGAAAGTTGTCCCGGACCCGACCCGAGCAGTCGTCACCGTTGGGTCCAGATCATCCCCAAACGTCTACAAAACGTCACCGTTTTCCTATTTGGACTCCCTAGCTATTTTATTCGCGATCGTCCGATTGCGATCGGAGGGTTCCGTTAGCCCCTAACCTAACCCACCAGCGTATATAATGGGCAACCCTAGGAATTAGGGATCCTGTCCCATCCTAACATCCATCCAATCCATCCCCGCCGCCACTCTCTTTGTTTTCAGCGCCCAACCAACCACCAAGCCGATCCGATCCATCCCGAGCCAACCCGCAGCCGCCACTCCTCTCCTGGATCTCCTCTCTCCTTCGCGCAGCCAGCCAGAGCTCGATCCCGATTGGATCGAGGCCCTTCCTCCTCCCTTGTCTCAGCAGGAGCCCGAGTCTTCGCCTTGTGCCACGTCACCGCCGGCAAGCTTCGCCGGAGATGAGCACCGACGCCCCCTTCTTCTCCTTCCCATGCTCCTCTCGTTTCCCTCTCTGAACCCTTTGCTTTCCGCCCATCTGCTGCAGGAGCAGCTACGCCCTGGGAAGGAGCACGCCAGGCGCCATGGCCGCCGAAGGGACTTCGCCGCCTCACTGAATCCACGCCTCCACCTCTCCCCTGCGTCAAGGTCGCCATGAAGGAAATATGCCCTAGAGGCAATAATAAAGTTATTATTTATTTCCTTATAATCATGATAAATGTTTATTATTCATGCTAGAATTGTATTAACAGGAAACTTAATACATGTGTGAATACATAGACAAACAAAGTGTCACTAGTATGCCTCTACTTGACTAGCTCGTTAATCAAAGATGGTTATGTTTCCTAACCATGAACAATGAGTTGTTATTTGATTAACGGGATCACATCATTAAGAGAATGATCTGATTGACATGACCCATTCCATTAGCTTAGCACCCGATCGTTTAGTATGTTGCTATTGCTTTCTTCATGACTTATACATGTTCCTATAACTATGAGATTATGCAACTCCCGTTTACCGGAGGAACACTTTGGGAACTACCAAACGTCACAACGTAACTGGGTGATTATAAAGGAGTACTACAGGTGTCTCCAAAGGTACATGTTGGGTTGGCGTATTTCGAGATTAGGTTTTGTCACTCCGATTGTCGGAGAGGTATCTCTGGGCCCTCTCGGTAATGCACATCACTTAAGCCTTGCAAGCATTGCAACTAAATGAGTTAGTTGCGGGATGATGTATTACAGAACAAGTAAAGAGACTTGCCGGCAACGAGATTGAACTAGGTATTGGAATACCGACGATCGAATCTCGGGCAAGTAACATACCGATGACAAAGGGAACGACGTATGTTGTTATGCGGTCTGACCGATAAAGATCTTCGTAGAATATGTAGGAGCCAATATGGGCATCCAGGTCCCGCTATTGGTTATTGACTGGAGACATGTCTCGGTCAGGTCTACATTGTTCTCGAACCCGCAGGGTCCGCACGCTTAAGGTTACGATGATAGTTATATTATGAGTTTATGCATTTTGATGTACCGAAGGTTGTTCGGAGTCCCGGATGTGATCACGGACATGACGAGGAGTCTCGAAATGGTCGAGACATAAAGATTGATATATTGGAAGCCTATGTTTGGATATCGGAAGTGTTCCGGGTGAAATCGGGATTTTACCGGAGTACCGAGAGGTTACCGGAACCCCCCGGGAGCTAAGTGGGCCATGATGGGCCTTAGTGGAAAAGACAAGAGGCAGCCCTACATGGGCCGCCCGCCCCTCCCCTCCCTTGGTCCGAATATGACAAGGAGAGGGGGCCGGCCCCTCTCTCTCTTTTCCCCCCTCCGCGAATCCTATTCCAACTAGGATTGGGGGGGGGGGGGAATCCTACTCCCAGAGGGAGTAGGACTCTCCTGGCGCGCCCTCCTTGGCCGGCCAGCCTCCCCCCTTTAGTCCTTTATATACGGAGGCAGGGGCACCCCAGAAACACACAAGTTGATCCACGTGATCTATCCCTTAGCCGTGTGCGGCGCCCCCAGCCACCATAGTCCTTGATAATATTGTAGCGGAGTTTAGGCGAAGCCCTGCTGCTGTAGTACATCAAGATCGTCACCACGCCGTCGTGCTGACGGAACTCTTCCCCGACACTTTGCTGGATCGGAGTCCGGGGATCGTCATCGAGCTGAACGTGTGCTAGAACTTGGAGGTGCCGTAGTTTCGTTGCTTGATCGGTAGGATCGTGAAGACGTACGACTACATCAACCAAATGCTTCCGTTGTCGATCTACTAGGTATGTAAATCATACTCCCCCTCTCGTTGCTATGCATCACCATGATCTTGCGTGTGCGTAGGAAATTTTTTGAAATTACTACGAAACCCAACAGTGGTATCAGAGCCTAGGTTTTATATGTTGATGTTATATGCACGAGTAGAACACAAGTGGGTTGTGGGCGATATAAGTCATACTGCCTACCAGCATGTCATACTTTGGTTCGGCGGTATTGTTGGATGAAGCGGCCCAGACCGACATTACGCGTACGCTTAAGCGAGACCGGTTCTCCCGTGCTTTGCACAGAGGTGGCTTGTGGGTGACAGTTTCTCCAACTTTAGTTGAACCAAGTATGGCTATGCTCGGTCCTTGCGAAGGTTAAAACGGAGTCAAATTGACAAACTATCGTTGTGGTTTTGATGCGTAGGTGAGATTGGTTCTTACTTAAGCCCATAGCAGCCACGTAAAACTTGCAACAACAAAGTAGAGGACGTCTAACTTGTTTTTGCAGGGCATGTTGTGATGTGATATGGTCAAGGCATGATGCTGAATTTTATTGTATGAGATGATCATGTTTTGTAACCGAGTTATCGGCAACCGGCAGGAGCCATATGGTTGTCGCCTTATTGTATGCAATGCAATCGCGATGTAATGCTTTACTTTATCACTAAACGGTAGCGATAGTCGTGGAAGCACAAGCTTGGTGAGACGACAACGATGCTACGATGGAGATCAAGGTGTCACGCCGATGACGATGGTGATCACGACGGTGCTTCGGAGATGGAGATCACAAGCACAAGATGATGATGGCCATATCATATCACTTATATTGATTGCATGTGATGTTTATCTTTTATGCATCTTATCTTGCTTTGATTGACGGTAGCATTATAAGATGATCTCTCACTAAATTATCAAGAAGTGTTCTCCCTGAGTATGCACCGTTGCGAAAGTTCTTCGTGCTGAGACACCACGTGATGATCGGGTGTGATAGGTTCTACGTTCAAATACAACGGGTGCAAAACAGTTGCACACGCAGAATACTCAGGTTATACTTGACGAGCCAAGCATATACAGATATGGCCTCGGAACACGGAGACCGAAAGGTCGAGCGTGAATCATATAGTAGATATGATCAACATAATGATGTTCACCAATGAAACTACTCCATCTCACGTGATGATCGGATATGGTTTAGTTGATTTGGATCACGTAATCACTTAGAGGATTAGAGGGATGTCTATCTAAGTGGGAGTTCTTTAAGTAAATTAACTGAACTTAAATTTATCATGAAACTTAGTACCTGATAAGTATCTTGCTCGTTTATGCTGGTTTGTAGATAGATGGCTCGTGTTGTTGTTCCGTTGAATTTTAATGCGTTCCTTGAGAAAGCAAAGTTGAAAGATGATGGTAGCAATTACACGGACTGGGTCCGTAACTTGAGGATTATCCTCATTGCTGCACAGAAGAATTACATCCTGGAAGCACCGCTGGGTGCCAGGCCTGCTGCAGGAGCAACGCCGGATGTTATGAATGTCTGACAGAGCAAAGCTGATGACTACTCGATAGTTCAGTGTGCCATGCTTTACGGCTTAGAATCGGGACTTCAACGACGTTTTGAACGTCATGGAGCATATGAGATGTTCCAGGAGTTGAAGTTAATATTTCAAGCAAATGCCCAGATTGAGAGATATGAAGTCTCCAATAAGTTCTATAGCTGCAAGATGGAAGAGAACAGTTCTGTTAGTGAGCATATACTCAAAATGTCTGGGTATAATAATCACTTGATTCAATTGGGAGTTAATCTTCCAGATGATTGCGTCATTGACAGAATTCTCCAATCACTGCCACCAAGCTACAAGAGCTTCGTGATGAACTATAATATGCAAAGGATGAATAAGACTATTCCCGAGCTCTTCGCGATGCTGAAAGCTGCGGAGGTAGAAATCAAGAAGGAGCATCAAGTGTTGATGGTCAACAAGACCACTAGTTTCAAGAAAAAGGGCAAAGGGAAGAAGAAGGGGAATTTCAAAAAGAACGGCAAGCAAGTTGCTACTCAAGAGAAGAAACCCAAACCTGGACCTAAGCCTGAAACTGAGTGCTTCTATTGCAAGCAGACTGGTCACTGGAAGCGGAACTGCCCCAAGTATTTGGCGGATAAGAAGGATGGCAAGGTGAACAAAGGTATATGTGATATACATGTTATTGATGTGTACCCTACTAATGCTCGCAGTAGCACCTGGGTATTTGATACTGGTTCTGTTGCTAATATTTGCAACTCAAAACAGGGACTACGGATCAAGCGAAGATTGGTTAAGGACGAGGTGACGATGCGCGTGGGAAACGGTTCCAAAGTCGATGTGATCGCAGTCGGCACGCTACCTCTACATCTACCTTCGGGATTAGTATTAGACCTAAATAATTGTTATTTGGTGCCAGCGTTAAGCATGAACATTATATCTGGATCTTGTTTGATGCGAGACGGTTATTCATTTAAATCAGAGAATAATGGTTGTTCTATTTATATGAGTCATATCTTTTATGGTCATGCACCCTTGAAGAGTGGTCTATTCTTGTTGAATCTCGATAGTAGTAACACACACATTCATAATTTTGAAGCCAAAAGATGCAGAGTTGATAATGAGAGTGCAACTTATTTGTGGCACTGCCGTTTAGGTCATATCGGTGTAAAGCGCATGAAGAAACTCCATACTGATGGACTTTTGGAATCACTTGATTATGAATCACTTGGTACTTGCGAACCGTGCCTCATGGGCAAGATGACTAAAACGCCGTTCTCCGGTACTATGGAGAGAGCAACAGATTTGTTGGAAATCATACATACAGATGTATGTGATCCGATGAATATTGAGGCTCGTGGCGGATATCGTTATTTTCTCACCTTCACAGATGATTTAAGCAGATATGGGTATATCTACTTAATGAAACATAAGTCTGAAACATTTGAAAAGTTCAAGGAATTTCAGAGTGAAGTTGAAAATCATCGTAACAAGAAAATAAAGTTTCTACGATCTGATCGTGGAGGAGAATATTTGAGTTACGAGTTTGGTGTACATTTGAAAAATTGTGGAATAGTTTCGCAACTCACGCCACCCGGAACACCTCAGCGTAATGGTGTGTCCGAACGTCGTAATCGTACTTTACTGGATATGGTGCGATCTATGATGTCTCTTACTGATTTACCGCTATCGTTTTGGGGATACGCTCTAGAGACGGCCGCATTCACGTTAAATAGGGCACCATCAAAATCCGTTGAGACGATGCCTTATGAACTATGGTTTGGCAAGAAACCAAAGTTGTCGTTTCTGAAAGTTTGGGGCTGCGATGCTTATGTGAAAAAGCTTCAACCTGATAAGCTCGAACCCAAATCAGAGAAATGTGTCTTCATAGGATATCCAAAGGAAACTATTGGATACACCTTCTATCACAGATCCGAAGGCAAGACTTTTGTTGCTAAATTCGGAAACTTTCTGGAGAAGGAGTTTCTCTCGAAAGAAGTGAGTGGGAGGAAAGTAGAACTTGACGAGGTAACTGTACCTGCTCCCTTATTGGAAAGTAGTACATCACAGAAAACTGTTTCTATGACACCTACACCAGTTAGTGAGGAAGCTAATGATGATGATCATGAAACTTCAGAACAAGATACTACTGAACCTCGTAGATCAACCAGAGTAAGATCCGCACCAGAGTGGTACGGTAATCCCGTTCTGGAAGTCATGCTACTAGATCATGATGAACCTACGAACTATGAAGAAGCAATGGTGAGCCTAGATTCCGCAAAGTGGCTTGAAGCCATGAAATCTGAGATGGGATCCATGTATGAGAACAAAGTATGGACTTTGGTTGACTTGCCTGATGATCGGCAAGCAATTGAGAATAAATGGATCTTCAAGAAGAAGACTGACGCTGACGGTAATATTACTGTCTACAAAGCTCGACTTGTCGCAAAAGGTTTTCGGCAAGTTCAAGGGATTGACTATGATGAGACCTTCTCACCCGTAGCGATGCTTAAGTCTGTCCGAATCATGTTAGCAATTGCCGCATTTTATGATTATGAAATTTGGCAGATGGATGTCAAAACTGCATTCCTGAATGGATTTCTGGAAGAAGAGTTGTATATGATGCAACCATAAGGTTTTGTCGATCCAAAGGGAGCTAACAAAGTGTTCAAGCTCCAGCGATCCATTTATGGACTGGTGCAAGCCTCTCGGAGTTGGAATATACGCTTTGATAGTGTGATCAAAGCATTTGGTTTTATAAAGACTTTTGGAGAAGCCTGTATTTACAAGAAAGTGAGTGGGAGCTCTGTAGCATTTATGATATTATATGTAGATGACATATTACTAACTGGAAATGATATAGAATTTCTGGATAGCATAACGGGATACTTGAATAAGAGTTTTTCAATGAAAGACCTCGGTGAAGCTGCTTACATATTAGGCATTAAGATCTCTAGAGATAGATCAAAACGCTTAATTGGACTTTCACAAACCACATACCTTGACAAAATTTTGAAGAAGTTCAAAATGGATCAAGCAAAGAAAGGGTTCTTGCCTGTGTTACAAGGTGTGAACTTGAGTAAGACTCAATGCCCGACCACTGCAGAAGATAGAGAGAATATGAAAGATGTTCCCTATGCATCAGCCATAGGATCTATCATGTATGCAATGCTGTGTACCAGACCTGATGTGTGCCTTGCTATAAGTCTAGCAGAGAGGTACCAAAGTAATCCAGGAGTGGATCACTGGACAGCGGTCAAGAACATCCTGAAATACCTGAAAAGGACTAAGGATATGCTTCTCGTATATGGAGGTGACAAAGAGCTCATCGTAAAAGGTTACGTTGGTGCAAGCTTTGACATTGATCCGGACGATTCTAAATCGCAAACCGGATACGTGTTTACATTAAACGGTGGGGCTGTAAGTTGGTGCAGTTCTAAACAAAGCGTTGTAGCAGGATCTACATGTGAAGCGGAGTACATAGCTGCTTCGGAAGCAGCAAATGAAGGAGTCTGGATGAAGGAGTTCATATCCGATCTAGGTGTCATACCTAGTGCATCGGGTCCAATGAAAATCTTTTGTGACAATACTGGTGCAATTGCCTTGGCAAAGGAATCCAGATTTCACAAGAGAACCAAGCACATCAAGAGACGCTTCAATTCCATCCGGGATCTAGTCCAGGTGGGAGACATAGAGATTTGCAAGATACATACGGATCTGAATATTGCAGACCCGTTGACTAAGCCTCTTCCACAAGCAAAACATGATCAGCACCAAGGCTCCATGGGTGTTAGAATCATTACTATGTAATCTAGATTATTGACTCTAGTGCAAGTGGGAGACTGAAGGAAATATGCCCTAGAGGCAATAATAAAGTTATTATTTATTTCCTTATAATCATGATAAATGTTTATTATTCATGCTAGAATTGTATTAACAGGAAACTTAATACATGTGTGAATACATAGACAAACAAAGTGTCACTAGTATGCCTCTACTTGACTAGCTCGTTAATCAAAGATGGTTATGTTTCCTAACCATGAACAATGAGTTGTTATTTGATTAACGGGATCACATCATTAAGAGAATGATCTGATTGACATGACCCATTCCATTAGCTTAGCACCCGATCGTTTAGTATGTTGCTATTGCTTTCTTCATGACTTATACATGTTCCTATAACTATGAGATTATGCAACTCCCGTTTACCGGAGGAACACTTTGGGTACTACCAAACGTCACAACGTAACTGGGTGATTATAAAGGAGTACTACGGGTGTCTCCAAAGGTACATGTTGGGTTGGCGTATTTCGAGATTAGGTTTTGTCACTCCGATTGTCGAAGAGGTATCTCTGGGCCCTCTCGGTAATGCACATCACTTAAGCCTTGCAAGCATTGCAACTAAATGAGTTAGTTGCGGGATGATGTATTACAGAACGAGTAAAGAGACTTGCCGGCAACGAGATTGAACTAGGTATTGGAATACCGACGATCGAATCTCGGGCAAGTAACATACCGATGACAAAGGGAACGACGTATGTTGTTATGCGGTCTGACCGATAAAGATCTTCGTAGAATATGTAGGAGCCAATATGGGCATCCAGGTCCCGCTATTGGTTATTGACTGGAGACATGTCTCGGTCATGTCTACATTGTTCTCGAACCCGTAGGGTCCGCACGCTTAAGGTTACGATGATAGTTATATTATGAGTTTATGCATTTTGATGTACCGAAGGTTGTTCGGAGTCCCGGATGTGATCACGGACATGACGAGGAGTCTCGAAATGGTCGAGACATAAAGATTGATATATTGGAAGCCTATGTTTGGATATCGGAAGTGTTCCGGGTGAAATCGGGATTTTACCGGAGTACCGGGAGGTTACCGGAACCCCCCGGGAGCTAAATGGGCCATGATGGGCCTTAGTGGAAAAGAGAAGAGGCAGCCCTACATGGGCCGCGCGCCCCTCCCCTCCCTTGGTCCGAATAGGACAAGGAGAGGGGGCCGGCCCCTCTCTCTCTTTTCCCCCCTCCGCGAATCCTATTCCAACTAGGATTGGGGGGGGGAATCCTACTCCCAGAGGGAGTAGGACTCTCCTGGCGCGCCCTCCTTGGCCGGCCAGCCTCCCCCCTTTAGTCCTTTATATACGGAGGCAGGGGCACCCCAGAAACACACAAGTTGATCCACGTGATCTATCCCTTAGCCGTGTGAGGCGCCCCCAGCCACCATAGTCCTCGATAATATTGTAGCGGAGTTTAGGCGAAGCCCTGCTGCTGTAGTACATCAAGATCGTCACCACGCTGTCGTGCTGACGGAACTCTTCCCCGACACTTTGCTGAATTGGAGTCCGAGGATCGTCATCGAGCTGAACGTGTGCTAGAACTCGGAGGTGCCGTAGTTTCGGTGCTTGATCGGTCGGATCGTGAAGACGTACGACTACATCAACCAAACGCTTCCGTTGTCGATCTACTAGGTATGTAGATCATACTCCCCCTCTCATTGCTATGCATCACCATGATCTTGCGTGTGCGTAGGAAATTTTTTGAAATTACTATGAAACCCAACACACCATCCCTGCCGGACCTGCAGGACGCCAAGTCCAACGCCATGGGCGCCTCCTCTGCCCGACCCCGTCTCTGTCTTGACTTCGCCATGCTCCTCCCCTGCCCCGAGCCTCTGCCGCGACCAGCACCCGACCAGCAGGTCGCCAGCGCGCCCGAGTCCTCCTGCCTCGCTCGTTCTGGACCAGGAGGGTCCCAGGCATCTCCGCCGTCGCCGTCTCAGTTGAGCGCCGCCCTGGTTCCCTTTCTCGCCTTCCTTCGGTCCCCTCATCTCATATCCCTCTCTCTGATTTGTGTGGCACCGCCGCCGTTTTGCAGAGAAACTGCCGCCATGGAGCTCCAACTCCGGCCACCTCGTCTCCTCGGATCCGTCGGGTCCCGACCATCCCCTTCGTTGCCGGACTCCTCAGCTAGCCGGAGCCCCGTTGCCGCGCCGTCCGTCTTCTACATCGCCATGGCCTGCTGCTGTTTCTGTTCTTCAGAAACGAAACGAGAGCAGCAGCGGCTCGCTCGTTCGAGCGTTGACCGTGGCGTGCCCAGCTCCTTCGCCTCCTGGGCCACCAGCTACCGCCCCAAGCCGGCCTGCTTCCTTCCCGATCCGAGCTGGCCCAGTCAAGCCCGATGTGAGCAGCTCCCCAGCCCCTCTCAGTTTTGGCCCGAGTCACTATTTTTTTCCTGCAAACGATTTGTCTATTTATCCTGAGAGTGACAGAATTGCAGTAAAGCCCTCAAACTTCATGCATTTTATTACTCACAAACAGTGCATCATATTAAAACAAACTTAATATGAAAGTTGCTTAGAATTTTGTCTAGTTTCATAATATGCAACTTTAACCCATGTTTAAAATGCTTAAAATGTTGTTTGACTAATTTTTGCTCATATGCCATGTTAAAATGATTTAATTCATAACTAAATAACCGTAACTCGGATTTTATTAAACCTTATATGTAAATGGGGTAGAAAAATGCCTAGTTTAACATGATGCACTCACCTAGCATGTTTAACAACTCTAAAATTATGTTTAGGGCAGAATAGTAACAAACCTAATATATGCACATGAGGAGTTTTCGGACTTGTTGTTTTGTTGTTGCGACCTCATTTAAACTTGCCTAGATTAGATAGTTTCATCATGTTTCACCTCTTGCCATGCTAACAACATTTAATCTTGTTGAGTACATAAAACGAGAGAGAACTAAATAAGGCATGTGGTGTTCCGTCAATATGCAACTCGTTGCATATTGAGCTCCACTTAACTTGTAGTGTTGTTTGTGCACTTTGCCATGCCATGCCTCTTTAAACCGGACATGCATCATACTTGATTGTGCATCATGCCATGATTATGTGATGGTTGTTTACTATATCGTGTGCTTCTTTCCGGTGTTGCTTCTTCGGGTTGGTTCCGATAACGTCGTGTTGTGAGGACCCGTTCGACTACGTCCGTTTGTCTTCTTCATGGACTCGTTCTTCTTCCTTGCGGGATTTCAGGCAAGATGACCATACCCTCGAAATCACTTCTATCTTTGCTTGCTAGTTGCTCGCTCTTTTGCTATGCCTATGCTACGATACCTACCACTTGTTTATCATGCCTCCTATATTGTTGAACCAAGCCTCTAACCCACCTTGTCCTAGCAAACCGTTATTTGGCTATGTTACCACTTTGCTCAGCCCCTCTTATAGCGTTGTTAGTTGCAGGTGAAGATTGAAGTTTGTTCCTTGTTGGAACATGGAGATGTTGTTCCTTGTTTGGAACATGTTTACTTGTTGGGATATCACAATACCTCTTATTTAATTAATGCATCTATATACTTGGTAAAGGGTGGAAGGCTCGGCCTTATGCCTGGTGTTTTGTTCCACTCTTGCCGCCCTAGTTTGCGTCATATCGGTGTTATGTTCCCGGTTTTTGCGTTCCTTACGCGGTTGGGTAATAATGGGAACCCCTTGACAGTTCGCCTTGAATAAAACTCCTCCAGCAAGGCCCAACTTTGGTTTTACCATTTGCACTAACAACCTATAACCTTCCCTTGGGTTTTCGTGAGCCCGAGGGTTATCTTTATTTTAAACCCCCCCCCCCTCCCCCGGACCAGTGCTCCTCTCAGTGTTGGTCCGAAACGGGCAGCCTGCGGGGCCACCTCGGGGCAACTCGAGGGTTGCTTTACTCGTAGCTTGACCTATCCGGTGTGCCCTGAGAACGAGATATGTGCAGCTCCTATCGGGATTTGTCGGCGCATCGGGCGGCTTTGCTGGTCTTGTTTTACCATTGTCGAAATGTCTTGTAACCGGGATTCCGAGTCTGATCGGGTCTTCCCGCTAGAAGGAATATCCTTCGTTGACCGTGAGAGCTTGTGATGGGCTAAGTTGGGACACCCCTGCAGGGATTTGAACTTCCGAAAGCCGTGCCTGCGGTTATGGGCAGATGGGAATTTGTTAACGTCTGGTTGTAGAAAACTTGAAGTTGACCTTAATTAAAATACATCAACCGCGTGTGTAACCGTGATGGTCTCTTCTCGGCGGAGTCCGGGAAGTGAACACGGTGTTGGAGTTATGCTTGACGTAGGTTGTTCTAGGATCACTTCTTGATCATACTTTTATCGACCGTGCTTTGCCTTCTCTTCTCGCTCTCATTTGCGTATGTTAGCCACCATATATGCTAGTCGCTTGCTGCAGCTCCACCTCATACCTTTACCGTACCCATAAGCTTAAATAGTCTTGATCGCGAGGGTGCGAGATTGCTGAGTCCCCGTGGCTCACAGATACTTCCAAAACCAGCTTGCAGGTGCCGATGAGTCCGTGCAGATGACGCAACCAAGCTCAGGAGGAGCTCGATGAAGATCTTGTCCTTTGTGTTGTTTCGTTCTAGTGGATCAGTAGTGGAGCCCAGTTGGGGTCGATCGGGGACCTTGTCGCATTTGGGGTTCTTCTTTTATTTTGGTTCCGTAGTCGGACCTTGATTGTATTTGGATGTTGTAATGATTTATTCATGTATGTGTGTGAAGTGGCGATTGTAAGCCAACTATGTATCTTTTCCCTTATGTATTACATGGGTTGTGTGAAGATTACCTCACTTGCGACATTGCTTTCAATGCGGTTATGCCTCTAAGTCGTGCTTCGACACGTGGGAGATATAGCCGCATCGAGGGCGTTATATTGGATCACTTGACTGTATGCATTAAAGATGGAAGAACTGTCCTGCAGGGTGGATGGGTCTGTACAAAGACCACACCGACAATCCAACGATCATTCTTGAGGCAGTTACAACAAAGGATCTTTGGATATAGCATTCATTTTTTTGGTTTGCCTGGCTCTCGTAATGACTTGAATGTACTGTCGAGATCACCACTGTTCTCCAAGCTTATTACAGGAGATGCTCCTGCTTGCAACTACTCGGTCAATGGGCACAACTACTCGATGAGTTACTACCTTGCGGATGGCATCTATCCACAATGGGCCACCTTGGCCAAAACAATTTCGTGTTCAAAAGGTAACAAAAATATTCACTTTGCCCAATGTCAAGAAGCTGCTAGGAAAGATGTGGAGAGAGCCTTCTGTGTGCTATAGAAGCGCTTTGCAATTGTTCGTGGCCCTGCCGAGTACTGGAGCTCCAAGGTTCTATGACGGATCATGACTTGTTGCACCAATATTGCATAACATGATCATTGAAAACAAGAGGATGTGCCTGAGAACATTCGGCACATCACCAACGGGACTCCGGTTGAGTCATAGTATGATCCGAATAGGATCTTGGCATTCCTTGAAGGGCATCGCAAGATCGAGAACCGACAAGTTCATGCTCAGCTCCAAGAAGATCGTATTGAGCATCACTGGCAACGTCATAGCGAATCCTAATTGTTCTATCACATGTTATTTGTTACATTTGGACCATTCGGTGTGCTTAAATTTGAATAATTTGGTCTGTAAACTATATCCATGATTTGCTTGAACATTCAAATTTATGTTCGGTTTCTATATGTGTGCCAATATGTACTTCATCCGTTCCAAATTACTCGTCGTGGTTTTAGTAGTTTAAATTTGAACTAAAACCACGACGAGTAATTTGGAACGGAGGGAGTAGCTAATATGTAGTGGCAATGTGGCAATGTATACTACTACCTCCTTTTCAGTTTACAAGTCCTATGCGTATACCTAGGTTGCCAATTTTATCACCTTCATATAAACTATATAACACGAAAATTATACAGTTTGGAAATAGAACATCTAAAGTTTATATTGGTATATTTTTTGTAATATATGACTTGTATTAGGTTAGTCAAATTGACGACCTAGGGGCACGCGCACGCCTTGTAAACTGAGAGAGAGGTAGTAGAATGCAAAGTTTAGAAAGAAGCAAACATTTACTCCGTTAAATATAGGGGATGAGCTAGGTCCGGCCAAATCTTAGTGGAGTAAATATACTCCAACAAGAGTTTACTCTACCGTATCCTCCTCTATTCATTAGGGATCGGTTAGAAATGGCCTTGAGACTCAACCAGTTTGCAGATATGGCCCCAGAGGAGATTAGGAGGCTTTCTAATCCGATATGGAGGTGGCCTGATTCCTAGCTAGATTATTTGGGTTTAATAAAATCTGTATTTCCAGCATCCGCTACATGTATATATTGGAGATCATCTTACGCTTCTTTTTGCGGAGGAGTAAATCGCACTCCTGGTCAACTTGGCACACATTTTCAGTTTGCCTTTTCTAGTGTAGGGTGAAGACCATTCACCCTAGAAATCGTGTAAATTTTGTAGATCGTGCAAATTAAAGCTAGAAAGCTTAAGCATCCATTATGACGAAATTGGTAGTGTTCGTAGAAGCCATCATGCACACAACATCACTGGAGTGTCAAGGCTACTGACGAGAATGTAAGAAATACTGCCAACTGCTGCTGAAACCATTGAAATCTCGAGGTGACCGCAGCAGCAACATCATCACTGTATTTAACTGGAACGTACTACTATAGTACTGTAAATCTTTGATCCAGTTTGCTTTTCCTGCGGATGCAAACCACAAAACCATACTGTACAACACCCAGAGGTACCCACGCCTAAAATTTACTGAAGAAGAAAGAAGGACCCCGGAAACGAGAGAAGATGATTATCCATTATTCCCATCACAGGAGCGCGTCGCTGCTGGCGGGACAAGTGGGGGCGAACCGGAGCCGGCCAAAGTCGTCGGCGCTGCCGGCGAGGCGGACGTAATAGGACCGTGAGGTTGATGGCGAGTCGCTGCGGGGGAAGGGGCTGTCGCCGGTGGGCGTCCGGCCGCCGTCGATGTAGTGGAGGAGGATGGCCCTGTACAGGAACGGCAGCAAGCCTTCCATGATCCTTGTGTATTGTATAGGGGCACAGAAGGAAAGGATGGAGGCAACAGATTGTTTTATGGGGGTTTATAAACAGGTTAGTGGATGATTACGGCCTTGCTCGGCTTGCAAACTGGATTAGTCAACGAGAGGACACACTCGTGATGATAATGATGGCGACGGGTTGCATGCGTATGTTGACGAAATGAGTTGATGTCTGCACTTCAAGAGAGGACAAGATGCAATTTCATGTGTTTTTTTTAATCAGATGCAATTTCATATGTATGCGACAGGTATGGAATATTTGAATATGCATGTTCACAAGAACAAAAAAAGAACAAATCTGTTGGTTCTGGTTCAAGGAAGACCAATACAAAGAACACAGAGGTGTGGTTTGAAAACAAAGGACCTCATGACATAATCTAATGGGGTTTGTTATGCCTTCCTGTTTCTTATACGCAATTGTTAGCAAAGCTTCAAATTAGGACATCAACTTATCGTTACAAAGATAAATATGTACTATCTCTAATCCTATGTCTGGTAGACCATCCTTCTCAAGCATCACCCAAACTGAGAAAATTACGACAATGACACCCATCCAAATAACAAGAAAGAGACACGACACATGACAATCAGCCTCTCTTGGAGGAGTTTACATTTGACACCCAATAATGTAACACATCGTACAACAGTGTAGTAAAGTTCTCGCATATATATCTGTCCTCTGGCCTTGCTTAATAATAACACATAATTTAATCTCCAGAAAGAATCTTTCTAGCAACAGGTGGTAAAGCCTCTCTACACAAGCTACCTACGGCAGAAGGGCTGGCTCTCTTCGTGTGACACACTTCCTCCGCACAGAGTGGGCGGGGGATGATATTGCTTACAAAAACGGTGTGGCGGTGATCCAAGGTGTCATGGATAGACGTTGCCCCGGTCGGCAAGATACTATGAGCTGAGGTGGAAGATTTGACAGTCCGGTTCGTAGTTGCCCTTGGAAGCAGCCTGCTCAAACTTCTTCAATGGCCCTTCGTTCTCTGTCAAGCCTGTCTGGATAAAGTAGCGCGTCCACCATGAATTACTCCGCAACTTTGCCTGTCAACAACACAAAATACAGCAGGTTTTGTCAGTCAAGGCTCTCTGTCACCTGGATCAGAAAAGTATCATCAGAATTTCACAGCCTTCAGTCAGGCGCTTCCTTATTCTATAGGTTCTGGAGCATGTGAATACTTGCACTACATCAGCTACTACTGACAAATCTCACAATCAATAGCACAAATGTACAGCCTAGCAGACTTGGCAATGTGCAACACTGATGTGCAACACAGTAGGTCAGAAACTTGGTTAACATATGAGATAATGAGATACAATTCATTCTATAATGTATTGATGCGATATATCCAAACATGAAAATGTCACATGAGCAGGATTTGGTAAAGCATAAGCACGGATCACTGGGTGACTATTAACCTATTGGGTAAACACAGAACTCTTCAGTGATTTATAATGATTCCTTTTTGGGTCACGAGCATTAAATGTGTTCAATTTGTTTTAGCTTGAGTTCAGTAAAGTGGACATCATGAACTTGATGTCATATAGGAAACATTTCTTAAGGCCGCCATGCCAGCAATGAGAAGTCATTTGTACGTACCGGTCTTCCAAATTTTGGTAGCTCAGAAACTTTAGCCTTCTGCTGTCCTGGATTGCCTGGATAAGAGTAACAGAAATAAATATTAGCTTGGATATTTTATATCATCCACCAGACACAAGCAAAACATGTACATATACAACAGAATTAATGGTCATTAAATAATATTGTATAAATACAAACATCAAGCTGTACTACTATTCCCCAAGTCAGAAAAGGGAAGCATTTCAGGATGTGCGCGGCCAAAGTTTCTACAGTTTGGCACCAATATGTTTAGAAACATCTATACTCGGAACGAAGGAACTAAAGATTTGATTTGGAAAGTACTTCCATGCTACTATAATTGTTGGGATCTACAGATATACTCAACTAGTGGTCAAAGTTGTGTTTTGTGGACTATGTTATATCCAAATAACACTGCTATGTTACTTAATAACAGTATTATCAGAAATAAGTTCGAGGGGAGCCATCCTCAACTATTGGCAGAACATTGGCAGGAACAAGGCAAAAGTAAATAAAAAGGATTGCTCTCTCTATATCTCAGAAATACATACAAAGAAGATCAGTAATGTTATCTCTGAAGATGAACAAATGCATGCAACTATACTCCCTCCATTCCTAAATATAAGTCTTTGTAGAGATTCCACTATGAACCACATACGGATGTATATAGATGCATTTTAGAGTATAGATTCACTCATTTTACTCCGTATGTGGTCCATAGTGGAATATCTTCAAAGACTTATATTTAGGAACGGAGGGAGTACATAAAATAAAGGTCCTCCCAAAGAAAAGGAAGTAAATGTCCCAAAATGAAAAGAGAAGGACATACCAGTAAAGATAACAAGGCCATCGGTGGAGACCCTTGCTAAATCTGGAAGTGTTTTGTTCAGATACCTTGGGGTCAGATAATCCAAAGCATCTGACACGACAACAAGGTTAAAAGAATCTGGGCGGTATGGAAGAGAGAACTTGATATCAGACAAACGGACAAATCCCTTGCGCACAAGGCTTTTGCAGCTACTATCAGCATCATCCAAATCATAAGGCTCCACTCCCCATGCTTCCTTCCCTTCTTTCAACAAGTTAGAAACTACTGTACAACTATCTGGGCCTACATGGAGAACCTTCTGCATAGCACTGCCATACGCCTTTTTAAGATAAGGAAGTGCCTGGATAACTTCTGATGTGCAAGAACCTGGATGCAAATGCAAAACAAAGGAGGTAATTAAAGGAGGACCATACAATTCCTCCCAGTCATGATCTGGGAAACAAAATACAAAGAAGACAGTAACACACAACACAATCAGATCAACCAAAAATCAATGTTCACTGAAGACCAGGCCACTGTAAAATATCTGTGTTGGCTTGTAACAAGCTGATAATTAACCATTTCTAAGATACTCCCTCCGTCCCATAGTATAAGACGTTTTTGCAAGCTAACATAACTTATAAAAGTGTCTTATATTGTGGGACGGAGGGAGTAGTTTATTATAACTTTGGGGATTTACTACTTGGCTATTCTGACGATTATGATAACAGAGTAAACAAGGATAACAAATTTCCTGCATTAGAGCAGACCACACGACAAAATTATGTTGGTAAGATACAGTTTGCTTGTTGTGTGAGCATATTAATAATTTAATATGCACTATTACATCTCCTAATGAAAACTAAAGACAACATTATAACAAACAAACTAGGAGGCTGGAAGAACAAATATAGATAAGAGTCAAAATGCAGGATAGGCCCAGGACACTCCTATTATCAATCAAATCAACACATATAATGTGGATGTCCCATGTGAGCATCATGTGCTGTAGTGCTATTAAACAATGATACAACAACAGAATATAATATCTTCAATGCAAAGTATGGTACTTGTAGCAAAAAAGTTTGAAACAACAACTGCACAATACATTATAACGAGAGTAAGCTTGAAACAGACAGAAAAGGGAACAGTTTCGAGTTACAAGTAAAAACGTTCACAACGTATCCAACTCACAAGTTCAGGAGGCATAATTCAGAAACTTGCATCAGGTGACTCTATAAATAAGAGTAAGATTCGGCTTGACACACGGAAGAAGTGACACAAAAGAATTATATACCTTCAGCTCTGCTCACAGATTCTCTGCTCGTAACAGTTACACCTGGCCATTGGGGAAAGAGTCAAACAAGAAGTATTAGATCACAATATTTACATCTTTCTCACTGAGGCCAGACCACAGATCAGTAACTTCAATCACAGAGTATATCCATAACACCATATAACAGTCCTAGAAACCCCAATACTATTTGAATGTGACAACCAGTTTATTTTCGAATAAAGTGTGGATGATCAATTAATATATAAACAGCAGGTACAATACAACTCTACTCTAGATACTTTATCACAATAACATCACTACAAGCACACATACTCCCAAATTCAGTATCGACTCGCTAACTGAAACAACTTCAGTTGAAAGCAGAGCAGAGAACAGAGCAACAGAGCTGCTTTCATGGCAGTGTTGCAAATTTTGCCAGCCATTTTGCAATCTACACAGCAATTACACAGACACACGGCAAGGGAAACGCGTACCGAAGCTGGGAATTTGCAACCCACCTGAGCCGCTGTTGAAGTAGACGATGAGAATAATCACTCCCTGCAACAAACAAACAAACAACCAGCAGCAGAAACGTCTTGAGCATTCAGCCAAACAACAGCGTCAGCACTCTAGCGAGGGAGAAGAGGGGGTGAAAGGTGGTTACCAGGGCGAGCAGTGCCATGGTGAGCACGGAGGGCGAGCGCGACTTGTGGTGGAGCAGGCTGGCGACGGTGGGCAGGCCCCCGTCCGAGGCCCGGCGGCCGGGGTTCACCGCCCTCCTCGACATCCTCCGCTCCTTGGTCCCCACCCTGCCCGACGGGATCGATCCGCTCGGCCGAGCTTCTCCCCTCTCCCTCCTCGATCACCCTGCGCCGACGAGTCGCGGCGTCAGATTGAAACAGCCCGCACCCACAAAAACCTAAGAGAAACCAACTCCCGCAATGCCGCGAGCGCGCGCGTCCCCCGCGGCGCACAGGCAGATCGATCGGCCGCGCGGGGGACTGGGCCTGGGCTCACGCGCGCCGCGGGCTCGCACGGAAACCCCGGGAATCGCGGCGACTGCTGCGGGGGGGAGGAGAGGGTGGGTACCTGTAACGGCGGCGGCGGTGGCGGGGAGGGGGTGACGGCGTCGGCGTCGGCGGGGGCGCTAGGGTTGGGGCGGATCTGGGGGGCGGCGGAGCGGGGCGGGGGATCGGAGTGGAGTGGGGTGGGGGGAGAGCGAGGCGAGTGGGTGGCGATCCGACGAGATAGGGACGGGAATGGGAGCTGTCACGGAGTTAAGAGCCCGAATCGGTTTTATTATCGTGCCGCACTATATATACGCGTCGGTGCGCCGTGGATTAGTGCGGGGCGGCCCGAATCCCGGCGCGCATTAGATTCGGGGATGTCGGTCGCGGCGCTGCCGCACGCTGACCGCTGGGGCCTGTGACTCTATTTTTTTTCCTTTTATTTTCGCATTTTTTTTCCATTCCGTAGGCTCGCTGGCCCGGGTTTGGGAGGTGGGTTCCGGCCCAACCCACACCAGCCAGGCCGCGTCAACGGTCGAACCGATGCGTTGACCCGGTCAAAACGATCGGCGCGCCTCGCACTGTCATTTCCCCTGTTGATGTTGCAACGCACTGCTCGAGTGGACTGGACAGAGTGGACGCTGGCCAGCTTTTTCCGTGCCGGCATGAAACCCGGCCGGCCCGCGTCGCCGTGTCAGGTCGTGACACGTGATGCGGGCTGTGCTTGGGCCGGGCCGGCCCGGTTGCATCCGGCACGTGTTGTGATTGTTAGGGGAACCTGTATAATGTAGTCATGTTTTCGTCAACAAAAAAATAGGGCTTTTCGGATAAATATTTATTACTCCCTCCGTCCCATAATATAAGACGTTTTTGATACTAGTGCAATGTCATAAAACGTCTTACATTCTTGTAGTATATACAGTACTTCATAAGGTGCTTTAATTAGTTACTCAAAATAGAAAATGCATACTGTAGTTAAAATTTTTGATTTAAAATGATGAAGTGTAATATTTATTGTACTGGGCCATGTCTGCGATGGCCCGGGCCAAAGGCCGCATGGGCCATTAGGCCATGCTTGGGCCTTCCCTTGGCATGTAAACTGGGTCAGTCTAGTCCGGTTTGTCGGGGTCCGAAGCACAATGGGTTCAGACCTGACTGGCATGGCACGGGCCTTGTCCCAAGTTTAAGCACTAGTATAAAGTAAGGTTGCAATGGCGAAGGTAAATCAAACACCACTCCATTGTTCTTTTTTCCCCCTAAAAAAAGGTAAATCAAACAACACTCCATTGTGGTTTTTTTTCCCTAAAAAAAGATAAATCAAACAACACTTCAAAACTGCACACGTGTATGCTTGGTCTCTTCTTTGTGCCTTCTCTCCCCAGCGGCAAAGGAAAAAATGATAGCGAGAAAAATCCTCAAGTAAATCACGCCGTTAATCTTTGGATAGCTGTCTCGACCAATATACATGTATAGCTACCCGGCCATGAATACTGCCAGTTATCTACTTAATTATCTTGGTCCTGGTGCCTTGTGGTGCATTTTTGTAGTCAACAACTACTCCTTGTATGGAAAAGAGACAAAATAGGTTATACTGCTCGACTTCAAGGATACAATCAGCATTGATCCGTAGATAACTGGCAGTACTAGAACGGTAGCACTCTTTTTTGCAATCGGGAAGGTGTCATGTGCAGGTCCTGGAACGATGGCACTCCCATTCTCAACCTCTTCTCTCAAGATTCCAATGAGTTTCTTTAGATGGACATCATCCCACACCGCCTTCTCAGTCATACTTCAATCAAGCAAAAAAAGGTCAATACTCCACCCCTTGTGTAACAATTATACATTATGTAAACAAAAGAACTGTCAAATCTGCATGAGCATAGCACTACTAGAACTGGACGCTATCGAATCATAATTTCAAACAAAAAAGGCAATCATTTGCCCGTATAAGCATCAGCGCATACACATCTGAAGCACAAATCCACTCACATATAAACTTGAAAGTGCACTAGAGAGTAGCAATATGCAACAAAGTACTAATGAATGTGAACTCACAATATCCAATTTATGGCTAATAATCATCCAATCACTGAAAGCTGGAAAAAAAAACATTACATGAACAGAGAAGGTGAGATCAATAGGAAGTATGGACAGGGGTGGGGGGATGAGAGAGGGGAGGAGTGGAGTACCTTGCTGTGGACGGGGGATGGCAGCGGCTCGATGCAGTGCACGGAGGGCAGCGGCTCGATGTAGTGCATGGAGGGGTAGCGTTTGGGTGGCTGGACAGACGAGGAAATGGCAGCGCATCGAGGGAGGGTATGTCGAAGAGCGGCGCAGCGATGGATGACCGGCCAAATGGCAGCGCTGCCCGGTGATCCAACCTTAGCTCGTGATAACAACGACTACTTCCTGGTCTTGTGTTTTTTTACAGGAGAGCAAGGAATGGGGGAGCCCTTGGCAGCTCTCTTTTTTAGGGAGGAGGAGGGTTGTTCGATTGCTCGCGTCACACGCACTGGAAGAAAAATAATGAATCATTTTTCACTTGGGAGTGGTAAAGGAGGGCAAATAGTATCCAAGTTCTAGGGAACGGCTGAAAACGGTTGGTTTAGAAGCCTGAGAAGTTGGGGTTGGCCTGCTGCGAGCTTTGCACTGCATAAAAGCTATGGGTTCTCCAAAAACTGCTTCAAAAATTTATCCCTTTGGTTGGCTTCTAGCTTCTTCAAAGCAAAAGTTGGTAATAAAGCCAACGAAGTACAACCTAAACCATGATGCCGTTCTTTTGGTTTATGTTCGCCCATGACAATTGATAACGACGCTTGAGAAGCGTGTGCTCTTCCCATCCCTCTTCCACCTTCACTTGGGGCTTGAGAACCATGAGATGTTTGTGTTCTTCCTATCCCCACTAGTAGAAAACAGGGCTATGGTCCAGGCCGGCTCAGCCCATTAGTCCCGGTTCAGTGTAGAACCGGGACCAATGTGGGCATTGGTCCCGGTTCGTGAGCCCAGGGGGCCGGCCGGGCCACGTGGGCCATTGGTCCCGGTTCGTCTGGACCTTTTGGTCCCGGTTGGTGGGACGAACCGGGACCAATGGGCCTCGCTCCTGGCCCACCACCATTGGTCCCGGTTGGTGGCTTGAACCGGGACCAAAGGCTCCCCTTTAGTCCCGGTTCATGCCACCAACCGGGACCAATGAGGTGCCTATATATACCCCCTCGCGCAAGAGCAGAGCACAGTGCTCTGTTTTTTCTGGCCGAGGGGGAGAGGGCTTTGTGGTGCTCTAGCTCACCTCCTATGCACATGAGGTGTTCGATGGAATGCCCGAGCCACACTACTTAAGCTTTCTTCTTCGTTAAGCTCGACCTCCAAGCTCCATTTTCCTCGAGATTTGTCTAGATTTAGCGGTCCGTCACGCCCCGTCCCCGTCTTCACCGCCGTCGATCACCCGCGCCGATCTCATCACCGACACCACCGTGGTGAGCCTCTTGTTCTTATCTTCTTTCTGAAAGGAAAAATATTCTTACTTGTATGTTTGGATAGATACTTGTATCATTTTCTTACATTTATTATTGCATCTTATATAGTGCGATGGTTTTGGTATCCGCCCCCGTCGGCCCTCGTCCTGTCTATGATTCGGATTTGGTATGTATATTATCTTTATAACTATTGGTTCATTTATTGTTTATGAAAATTATGCCGACCAACGTGACATAGATTTTATTTATCTAGGATGTATGTGAATCGGAAATGCCAACCGACCCTATTGTCGAGAGGTTAAATTTAGTTGAAGAAGAAAACAATTTGTTGAAGGAAAAAATAAAAAAAATTGAGGAGGAGAAGATGATATTGGAGTTGCATGTTGCGGATGTCGTCGATGATCACAAGATCAAGATGGATGCAATGCGCTTGAAGATTAGAAAGATTAGAAAATATGCCATTCATACCGAGGCTTGGTATCATTATGCCGTTGGATCAATTGTTACCTTGGTTGCGATTATGATCGCATTTGTTTTCGCATTGAAATGTTTACATAGTTTCAATGTATGGTTTAATTAATTATATGCTCTGGAGAGCTATATGTTGTTAGATGAGAACTATGTATGCACTTTGGTTTTAATGTGATGATGAACTTCTATTAATTTGGACACTTAATTATATATAATGCACGCAGATGAACCGGCAATGGATGTACGGTGACAGACACACCCGCGAGTACATTAAGGGCGTGCATGAGTTTCCCGATGCGGCTGAGGCAAACAAGCAGAATGGTTTTATGTTTTGTCCATGCACTGAATGTGGGAATATGAGGTCTTACTCTAAACGGAAAATCCTTCACTCCCACCTGCTTTACAAGGGTTTCATGCCACACTATAATGTTTGGACGAGGCACGGAGAAATAGGGGTTATGATGGAAGACGGCGAAGAAGAAGAGTACGATGACAACTATGTGCCCCCTGAATACGGTGATGCTGCAACGGGGGGAGCTGGTGAAGATCAAGAGGAACCAGACGATGTGCCCAATGATGCTGCCATGGGTGAAGCTGCTGAAGACAAGAGGAACCAGACGATGTGCCCGATGATGATGATCTCCGCCGGGTCATTGTCGATGCAACGACGCAATGCATTAGTCAAAAGGAGAAGCTGAAGTTCGATCGCATGTTAGAGGATCACAAAAAAGGGTTATACCCCAATTGCGAAGATGGCAACACAAAGCTCGGTACCGTACTGGAATTGCTGCAGTGGAAGGCAGAGAATGCTGTGGCTGACAAAGGATTTGAGAAGCTACTGAAAATATTGAAGAAGAAGCTTCCAAAGGATAACGAATTGCCCGACAGTACATACGCAGCAAAGAAGGTCGTATGCCCTCTAGGATTGGAGGTGGAGAAGATACATGCATGCCCTAATGACTGCATCCTCTACCGCGGTGCATACAAGGATCTGAACGCATGCCCGGTATGCGGTGCGTTGCGGTATAAGATCAGACGAGATGACCCTGGTGATGTTGACGGCGAGCCCCTCAGGAAGAGGGTTCCTGCGAAGGTGATGTGGTATGCTCCTATAATACCACGGTTGAAACGTCTGTTCAGAAACGAAGAGCATGCCAAGTTGATACGATGGCACAGTGAGAACCGAAAGAAAGATGGGAAGTTGAGAGCACCCGCTGACGGGTCGCAGTGGAGAAAAATCGAGAGAAAGTACTGGGATGAGTTTGCAAAGGACCCAAGGAATGTATGGTTTGCTTTAAGCGCGGATGGCATTAATCCTTTTGGGGAGCAGAGCAGCAATCACAGCACCTGGCCTGTGACTCTATGTATGTATAACCTTCCTCCTTGGATGTGCATGAAGCGGAAGTTCATTATGATGCCAGTTCTCATCAAAGGCCCTAAGCAACCCGGCAACGAAATTGATGTGTACCTAAGGCCATTAGTTGAAGAACTTTTACAGCTGTGGAATGGAAACGGTGTACGTACGTGGGATGAGCACAGACAGGAGGAATTTAACCTTAAGGCGTTGCTGTTCGTGACCATCAACGATTGGCCCGCTCTCAGTAACCTTTCAGGACAGACAAACAAAGGATACCACGCATGCACGCACTGTTTAGATGACACTGAAAGTATATACCTGGACAAATGTAGGAAGAATGTGTACCTGGGCCATCGTCGATTTCTTCCGACCAACCATCAATGTCGAAAGAAAGGCAAGCATTTCAAAGGCGAGGCAGATCACCGGAAGAAGCCCGCCATGCGCACCGGTGATCACGTGCTTGCTATGGTCAATGATTTACACTACGTAATCTTTGGAAAGGGTCCCGGTGGACTAGCTGTTCCAAATGACGCTGAGGGACACGCACCCATGTGGAAGAACAAATCTATATTTTGGGACCTACCCTACTGGAAAGACCTAGAGGTCCGCTCCTCAATCGACGTGATGCACGTGAAGAAGAACCTTTGCGTGAACCTGCTAGGCTTCTTGGGCGTGTATGGGAAGACAAAAGATACACCTGAGGCACGAGAGGACCTGCAATGTTTGCACGAAAAAGACGGCATGCCTCCGAAGCAGTATAAAGGTCCTGCCAGCTACGCTCTTACGAAAGAAGAGAAAGAAATCTTCTTTGAATGCCTGCTCAGTATGAAGGTCACGACTGGCTTCTCGTCGAATATAAAGGGAATAATAAATATGCCAGAGAAAAAGTTTCAGAACCTAAAGTCTCATGACTGCCACGTGATTATGACACAACTGCTTTCGGTTGCATTGAGGGGGCTTCTACCGGAAAACGTCCGATTAGCCATTGTGAAGCTATGTGCATTCCTCAATGCAATCTCTCAGAAGGTGATCGATCCAGAAATCATACCAAGGCTAAGGAGTGATGTGGCGCAATGTCTTGTCAGTTTCGAGCTGGTGTTCCCACCATCCTTCTTCAATATCATGACGCACGTCCTAGTTCATCTAGTCGACGAGATTGTCATCCCGGGGCCCGTATTTCTACACAATATGTTCCCCTTTGAGAGGTTCATGGGAGTCCTAAAGAAATATGTCCGTAACCGCGCTAGGCCAGAAGGAAGCATCTCCATGGGCCATCAAACAGAGGATGTTATCGGGTTTTGTGTTGACTTCATTCCTGGCCTTAACAAGATAGGTCTCCCTAAATCGCGGTATGAGGGGAGACTGACTGGAAAAGGCACTCTTGGAAGAGACTCAATAATATGCAGGGACGGATATTCTTGGTCTCAAGCACACTACACAGTTCTACAGAACTCTACCTTGGTGACCCCGTATGTCGATGAACACAAGAACAGTCTGCGCTCCAAACACCCGGAGCAGTGCGACGACTGGATTACATGTGAACACATCAGGACTTTCAGCAGTTGGTTGGAAACACGTCTCAGAGGTGACAACACTGTTTGTGATGAGTTGTACTTGTTGTCCAGGGGACCATCTTTGATTGTATTGACTTACAAAGGATACAAGATAAGTGGGAATACATTTTACACGATCGCCCAAGATCAAAAGAGCACCAACCAAAACAGCGGTGTCCGCTTTGATGCAGCAACCGAGAGCGGAAAGGACACATATTATGGTTACATAGTGGACATATGGGAACTTGACTACGGACCTGATTTTAAGGTCCCTTTGTTTAAGTGCAAATGGGTCAATCTGTTAGGCGGCGGGGTACAGGTAGACCCACAGTACGGAATGACAACAGTGGATCTGAAAAATCTTGGGTACACTGACGAACCGTTCGTCCTAGCCAATGATGTGGCACAGGTTATCTATGTGAAGGACATGTCTAACAAAACGAGAAAAAGAAAAGATAAGAAAGCGAATACATCATACGATGAGCCAAAGCGCCACATAGTTCTTTCAGGAAAAAGGGACATCCTGGGAGTGGACGGCAAGACAGACATGTCTGAAGATTATGAAAAGTTTCATGAAATTCCTCCCTTCAATGTCAAGGCTGACCCAAGCATCCTGATAAACAATGCAGATTATCCATGGTTACGGCGCAATAAGCAAATGACACAAGCGAAGAAAAAGTGAAGACTTTCTCCCGCAACTATTATGATGATACCATGCCAAATTTGTAACAGACGAACATGCTACCATTGTCCGTTTTGTACATGCACATGCTATGTGGGTGAAATTATGATACCATCCCAACTTTTAACTTTTTCAGAGTTCATTTGAAATGCTTTCATGTCTTATGGTTTGAAACTTTGATACTTCGAAAGTGATTGTCCATTTTGTACACGAAGTGCATCAAGTTTTTATCGTAACCCTCTCTACTTTTTGGAACATGCTATGTGGGTGAAATGATGATACCATGCCAACTTTCAACCTTTTCAGAGTTCATTTTGAAATGCTTTCCAATTTCAGAGTCATTTAGCTCAAAGAATGAATTAATAGCAAACAGAATAAACTACAAAACTTTTATGAAAATAAAAACAATCAATTAAAATATTATGTTATGATCAACTAAAATAAAACTATAATATTCTTCAATAGCAAAAAGAATATAATTTTTGTGACCTAAAATCAAACTATAAGTATTTAATTGTAAGTATAAATAAAAAATAAATAGCAAAGAAGAAAAAATTTCTAATTTTATAGTAAAGTTATTCATAAACTAGTGATTCACACAAATTTTTAAAAATTCAAATTTAAACTATTTAAAATTTAAAACTAATGGCACTAACAGAAAGTTTATAATTTTTGTGACCTAAAAGCAAAAAGAAATCACTAAAAAACTGTAAGTATTTAGTTGTAAGTAGAAATAAAAAATAAATAGAAAAATATTCTATTTTTATAGTAAAGTTATTCATAAACTAGTGATTCACACAATTTTTTAAAAATTCAAATTTAAACTATTTAAAATTTAAAACTAATGGCACTAACAGAAAGTTTATAATTTTTGTGACCTAAAAGCAAAAAGAAATCATTAAAAAACTGTAAGTATTTAGTTGTAAGTAGAAATAAAAAATAAATAGAAAAAAATTTCTAATTTTATAGTAAAGTTATTCATAAACTAGTGATTCACACAAATTTTTAAAAATTCAAATTTAAACTATTTAAAATTTAAAACTAATGGCACTAACAGAAAGTTTATAATTTTTGTGACCTAAAAGAAAAAAGAAATCACTAAAAAACTGTAAGTATTTAGTTGTAAGTAGAAATAAAAAATAAATAGAAAAAAAATTCTATTTTTATAGTAAAGTTATTCATAAACTAGTGATTCACACAAATTTTTAAAAATTCAAATTTAAACTATTTAAAATTTAAAACTAATGGCACTAACAGAAAGTTTATAATTTTTGTGACCTAAAAGAAAAAAGAAATCACTAAAAAACTGTAAGTATTTAGTTGTAAGTAGAAATAAAAAATAAATAGAAAAAAATTCTATTTTTATAGTAAAGTTATTCATAAACTAGTGATTCACACAAATTTTTAAAAATTCAAATTTAAACTATTTAAAATTTAAAACTAATGGCACTAACAGAAAGCTTATAATTTTTGTGACCTAAAAGCAAAAAGAAATCACTAAAAAACTGTAAGTATTTAGTTTTAAGTAGAAATAAAAAATAAAAAATCAAAAAAATATAGAAATAAAAAAGAAAAAACCAAAAAAATGCCTCCTACTGGGCCTCCACGGCCTGAATACGACTAGAAACCCTACATGGGCCAGGATTCAGGCCCGCAGAAGGCCCAATAGGCCCACATGCAGTAGCAAGTTTAGGCCAAAAAGCCTGCATTAGAGAGGAGCTCGAATGGGTAGGAACACCAGCGCTTATAAACCAGTGCCGGCGCCCTTCAGCTAGCGATGTGGGACTAAACTTTTGGGCTCGGGGCAGCAAAGGCCATTGGTCCCGGTTGGTGGAACCAACCAGGACTAAAGGGGGGCATTGGTCACGGTTCACCGTGACCAATGCCCCCCTTTAGTCCTGGTTGGTTCCACCAACCGGGACCAAAGGCCGCCGCTTCCCGCCCTTTGGGCTGCTGAAAATTGGCCTTTGGTCCCGGTTCGTGGCACCAACCGGGACTAAAGGGGGCATTAGTCCCGGTTTGTGCCACCAACCGGGACCAATGCTCCGTCTATATAAGCCACACTTGTGAAAATTTTGGTTCAGTTTCTTCGATCCCGCCCCGACGTCGCCGCCAGGCTGCCCCTGTGCTCGCCTCGCCGTCGCCGCTGTTGCCCCTGCCCCGCCCCCGAGCGCGCCCTGCCTCGCCGTCGTCGTCGGCCGCCCGTCCACCGCCCCCGAGCACCCCCTGCGCCGCCGAGCCCATCCGCCGCCCCCGAGCACCCCCTGCGCCCCCGAGCCCGTCCGCCGCCGCCGAGCGCGCCCCGCCGTCGCCCTCGCCCTCGCCGACCCCGAGCCCGTCCTCGTCGCCGTCGCCCCCGACGCCGGCCGCCCGCGTCTCCTCCCCGATCCCTCCGGGAGAGGTAGCTACCGCCCCATCCTCCCCCCTTCCTTCCTTCCCTGCTCCTTAATTTGCAAAATATTGATATGATGTAGATGTATGTATGTATGTATGAGTTGGGGAGAAAGTTTATAATTTTTGTTCATATATACTGTACATGTATGTATGATGAATTTTGATATTTTTTTGTTCATATATAATGTAGATGTATATGTATGTATGGAATGATATCGATGGATGTATGTATATAGAACATTCGTAGAAAAAAATGTCCCCCTCCGGTTCACTCGGGAACACTAACTATCTCGGAGAAAAAAATGTTATCAGGGAAAAAAATGTTATCGGGGTCGAGGGTCGTCGAACATGAGAGGAAGAAGAGGATAAAAAAGAATAGAGGAGCTTCTCCTCTATTCTTTCTTCTCCTCTTTTTTTTCTTCTTCTTCATCTTTTTTTTATCGGGAGGGGTCGACGGTCGCCTAGGGGTCGAGGGTGGGGGGGGGGGGGGTCGAGAACGCCGGACATTCATGAGAGAGGCGAGGAAGAAGGGGAAGAAGAGGGAGAAGAAGAGGAGAGGAAGAAGAGGAAGTCTTCTCCTCTATTCTTTCTTCTCTTCTTTTTTCTTCTTCTTCTTCCTCTTTATTTTATCGGGAACGAGGGTCGTCGAGAGGTCGAGGAGCGGTAGAGGAGAAACCCTAAATATAAAGTATCGTCGGTGTGAGATACATGTACCGTCGGTGTCGGACACTACACCCACATCCCACAAGTGGCGCGGGCTTCGACGCCCACGTCACTTGTGGGACGTGGATGTAGTGTCCGACACCGAAGGCCACATGTATCTCACACCCACGATACTTGCTAGCTATTTAGGGTTTCCTCTACCGAAAAGAAGAGGAGAAATAAATAAGAAGAAGAAAAAAGAAGAAAAAGAAGATGAGAAGAAGAAAGGAATAGAGGAGAAGAAGAGAAAAATAGAATATATTCTATTTTTCTCTTCTTCTCCTCTATTCCTTTCTTCTTCTCCTCTTTTTTTCTTCTTTTTTTTCTTCGACATGTGGGGAGGGGGTCGAGAACGCCGGACATTCATGAGAGAGGCGAGGAAGAAGGGGAAGAAGAGGGAGAAGAAGAGGAGAGGAAGAAGAGGAAGTCTTCTCCTCTATTCTTTCTTCTCTTTTTTTCTTCTTCTTCTTCCTCTTTATTTTATCGGGAACGAGGGTCGTCGAGAGGTCGAGGAGCGGTAGAGGAGAAACCCTAAATAGAAAGTATCGTCGGTGTGAGATACATGTACCGTCGGTGTCGGACACTACACCCACATCCCACAAGTGGCGCGGGCTTCGACGCCCACGTCACTTGTGGGACGTGGATGTAGTGTCCGACACCGAAGGCCACATGTATCTCACACCCACGATACTTGCTAGCTATTTAGGGTTTCCTCTACCGAAAAGAAGAGGAGAAATAAATAAGAAGAAGAAAAAAGAAGAAAAAGAAGAGGAGAAGAAGAAAGGAATAGTGGAGAAAAGAGAAAATAGAATATATTCTATTTTCTCTTTTCTCCACTATTCCTTTCTTCTTCTCCTCTTTTTTTTCTTCTTTTCTTCTTCTTCTTCTTCTTCTAGAGAGAGGTTTCCTAGTGTCAAAGTATTGAAGAAATCCATGCCTTCATCATTAGCCGGAAGTAACCAGGGCATGTTGGTACGAAGTTCTGCAAAGTTGTTCTGGAATGGAGTCCCGGATAGAATAATCCGCCTTTTGGTACGAATTCAGCAAAGGCCTTCCAAATAGCGATATTCAGAAGGCTCTTGCTGAACTTTGTACCAAAAAGCGAATTATCCTATCTGGGACTCCGTTCCAGAACAACTTTGAAGAGCTTCGTACCATCATGCACATGTTACTTTCGCCTAATGATGAAGACATGGTTTTGTTGAATCCCTTGACACTAGGCAACCTCCCGACCCCTCGGCGATCCTATCGAACATGAGAGGAAGAAGAGGATAAAAAAAGAAGAGGAAGAAGAAAAAAAAGAGGAGAAGAAAGAATAGAGGAGATCTTCTCCTCTATTCTTTCTTCTCCTCTTATTTTTCTTCTTCTTCCTCTTTTTTTTATCGGGAACGAGGGTCGTCGAGGGACATAGATGTAGTGTAGTCGTTGTCGATATATACCCCCTCCCGATAGCTTACTATGATTAGGTAGCTAGTTCTACGTTTGGCACTAATATATCCATCTGTCATGTTTGAATAATAATTGCCATGTTGTAAATATTTGTAGAAACTATGGACACCGCCCTAGACGAAGCAACAAAAGAAGCGTTGTTGAGGGACATAATCGCAGAAGGAAGTGATGCCATCTCGTTGTTTCTCAACGAAACCGATGGTCTGGAAGGAGAGGGTGAACAAGCTGGCTACGGTGACCTAATGCCGGTGCAAGAAGAAGAACATGAGGACGGCTCCGGTGACCCAATGCCGGTGCAAGAAGGAGACCGTGATGACGGCTCCGGTGACCGAACTGAGTCCGACCAGGTATATATATTAGTTAAGCCTATGCTGACTAGCTGATTGATGCATTCATTGTTTTGGTATGTACACATATTAATTAAGTCTTTGTTCTTTTTTCTAGCCCTCCGAATCGAGCACAACTTCGGTAAAGAGACGAGGCCCGAAGAAAAAGTTGAGCTCGGATGAAAAGTTTGAGATCATAGCAATCGCGCCCGACGGCCAACCTATTGAACCCCTCCGGACAAAGAGCACATTTGTTGCTCAGTGCGGGGTTCTGGTTAGGGACAAGATCCCGATAAGCATCCAGCAATGGTTTAAGCCGGCTACAGAAGACCCTGAGGTGTCTTATGTCAATGATATGCAGAAAAATGATCTTTGGACTGAGCTGAAGTCAAATTTCACCCTACCGCCTGAGGATCATCCAGAGAACCTAGTTAAAGAGAAATTAATCAAGTCTTTTGCTCTGAAGAGGATGGCAGAACTATTCAGGAGGTGGAAAAAAGAGCTGAATAAGTTTGTCAAAAATAATGAGACACCACAATTCAAGGGCAGATATGAGAAGATCAGAGATCACTGGCCCGCATTTGTGGCCCACAAGACATCAGAAAAGAGTAAGAAGATGTCGGCGACAAACAAGCAAAATGCTGCGAAGAAGAAGCTTCACCATCGCACGGGGTCAGGTGGCTACCTCGTAGCCCGGCCTAAGTGGTCCAAGACTGAGAATGATCTGGTTCATAAAGGGATCGAACCAGAGACAATTAACTGGCCAGACCGTTGCCGTACTTGGTTCTTCGGGGCTGGCGGAACACTGGACCCTGTAACAGGGAAGTGCATTTGGACGAACGATCAAATGGACATACCAGTCAGTAAGCTTAAGCAGTATATCGAAGCAGCGCAGGAAGGGACGTTCTTTCCAGACAGAGAGAACGACGAGCTCACAATGGCCCTCGGGAATCCTGAGCACCCTGGACGGACACGAGGCACGCCAGGCTCCATTCCGTGGAAGGTTGGGTTTCCAGACGCAGGCGGTTACAAATCCCATGAGAGGAGGAAAAAAGTGCAGCAGACCCAAATACAGGCACTGCAAGCAAGGGTAGACGCGATAGAGGAAAGAGAAGCAAATCGCAGCAAACGTACTGCCGAAGCCTCCCCCGAAGCTACCCCGCCATCTCAGCGCAGAAGCAGCATGGCTTCCACCGAGCTGCTTCAGCTGGAGCATGCCTTGACGGCTCCTGCCAGCTATCCCGTGGATGCTATAACGGAGTCTCAAAATTTCCACCTTATGACGCAATGGATGAATTTGAAAGTCAAGGCGGCTGTTGGCTCTGTTTATCCTACTGAACCCGGCGCAACTTTTCACTGCCGGCCGATTCCAGAAGGATATGCTAGGGTGATGGTGGATGAGATAACGGAGGGATTTGAGGACCTCCAGCTTGACCACCCTACCGGTGAAGGGGAGACTCGGCTGGGGTCTGCTCTGAAGACTCCATGCCTATGGCGGAAGGAGCTCATCAACCTTCCGAACTGGACGCCACCGCCTCCTCCTCCTCCTCCGGCGAGTCAGGGCACTCCGCCTCCACTGCCTCCTCCTCCGGCGAGTGACGATCAGGGCCCTCGTCCGGCTCCTTCTCCGGCGCGTGGCGGCACTCCGCCTCCTTCTCCGCCTGCGCCGACGCGCCCGAGCAGCCAGCCTCCTCCTTCTCCGCCTCGTCAGCAAGGGCGGAAGAGACCTGCCGCCGCTCCAGCTGCTCCGGCGCGTCGTAGTCCTTCTCCTCCGCCGCTTAAGCAAGTAAAGAAGACAACCGCTCCGTCTGCTCGGTCGGCGTCTAGCAGTACAACCAGAGGCGGGAGGACATACAGATTCGGTCCTTCTCTGAAGACTCCAGAGAAGTTATCATATGAGAGGACCCTGGAGGAGAACGCCGAGATCGCGCGAGAAGAAGTGAGGAACTTCTTTGAAGGGGTGAAAGCAAAGAAACATCCACCTCCGGAGGAGAAGGTAGATCGGGTGAAAGTGAAGCGCACTCTGGCTGCCCTGACAAAACCACCGAAGTCTGATCCGCCGAAAGGAAACTATGACCGCATTATTGGACAGGAATTTGCCGAAGCGGAGCGGTCGGGAAGTACTGTCAGTGATCAAAGGCTGAAAGAACGACGAGCTGGGAAACAAATTGCCCAGCTCGGCGAACAAGCGAAGCAATCGTGCCCCCCGCTCAAGGTGCCTAGCCACAACGTCGATAATGATCCGAGGATGGTGCCCGGTTATAGCAATCTTGCAGATTACCTGCCCGACGAAGTACATTATGAACCCATGGAGGTGCAAATACAAAGATACGAGTACGGGAAGCCTCTCGTCAAAGATGAAAGATCTCTATCAACGATGATGCGAAGATTGCATGATTGGTACTTGAAAATCTACAGAGACTCTGGGGGGAGGAATACTTTGTATGTGAAAGTTAAAAAGGAGCATGACCTCGTTGGAATTGATCTGTTGCCTGTTCCATTTGAGGAGTTCTATCAGTTTTTCAATCAATTAGCCCTCGATAAAACAACGGTCGCCTGCTACTGTCTGTAAGTAGTACTACTTCTGTCATTAAGTTTCTCTATATAGCTTAGCTCTTTCATTGCATGTATTTATAATCATCCTCACTATATTATGCAGATTGAAGATCGCCGAATTGAAGAAAAGACAAGTCGATGATATTGGGTTCATTAACACATATCTCATAGATGCAACTCAGGTTAAACTTCATGCCGCAGCTACCGAGGCCAACTTGCTACGATCGTTCGTAATAAATCAAAACAAAGATATAATACTCTTTCCTTACAACTTCAGGTGAGTGTTACTGTCTTGTGCGTATTCGGTTTCCCTTATATATTAGTCAAGGTTATAGTAATGTAATTCATGAGTTATGCATGTGTGTGCAGTTTCCACTATATTCTCCTAGAGATTAAGCTTGAGCAGGGAGTAGTAACCGTCTTGGACTCTAAACGAAAAGATCCCAAAGAGTATGCGGACATGACTGAAATCCTCAAGAAGTAAGTTAAATCGATCATTATCCACCATATCAGCAACTTTGTTCATTTCCTGATATCAAGTAATTGTTTTCTTTGTCCGGCACGGTTTGGAGAAAATTCACCAAAACAGTTCCGGGACTGCCGAAGGAGCTGGAATTTAGACACCCGAAAGTAAGTACTATAGTAGCATGTTCCGCGCATCTCCTAGTGATTCAAGCGCTAGTTTCATCAATACCATTTAGCATTCTTGCTTATCAGTTTGATTGACCTCTATTTCTTGTAAAGTGGTTGTGGCAGGAACAAGGGAATGATTTCTGTGGATACTACATCTGCGAGTCCATCCGCCACACGACCTGTGAGCGGGGCGGGTACTCTAACGAACAATATGAAGTACGTAAATAACAACATTCACAATTTTATTTTATTACCATCATTTGTGTTGAGTTTCATTCATTTATATATATATATATATGTATTGACCCCCTTCTTCAAATTAGATGTTTCAGAAGCGGGATGAACTCCTAGCACCAGCTCGCATGCGAGCAATTCAAGAGGAATTGGCGGCATTCTTTCTTGACCACGTGATCCCTGAAGACGAAGAATTCTATGTGGACCTTGAGTCCGTATGATTATATTTGTAAGAGATAATTATTGTATATATGTAGCCGGTAGTGTCAGATAGATATACAAGAACTTGTTGTTCGACCAATCTCTCGGAGAAGGAGAGGTGGTCGATATCACTTCTCTCTGTATATATGCATATATGTTCATGACGATCTTCTGTTTCCTTCGTTTGCTTACTAGCTAGCTAGCGTGTCTAGTCCTCTCTATATACGTATGTATAGTACGTAGCGTCGACCAAGCACGGACATAACAGAGGACACTTCTCTCTATTAATTATAACTAGCTAACACAATATATGAAACACCTAAATTAACCCCCCAAAACCCCCAACCCCCCCTCCCCCCTTTCAAAAAAAACAAAAACCCCAGCCACAGAAGTGCTGACGCGTGGATGCCTACTGCGCACTGCCCACGTGGAGGGCCTTTAGTCCCGGTTCTGGATTGAACCGGGACTAAAGGGGGGAGGTATTAGTACCGACACTTTAGTCCCGGTTCTGGAACCGGGACTAAAGGCCCTTACGAACCGGGACTATAGGCCCTTTTTCTACCAGTGCCCCCCTCTTCCCCTTCCTCCTTCAGGATGGGCTGCAACTAGGAAACATAGTATAAGATCCTATCATTTTTGAAGAAAGTAGAAAGAGAATAATAAATATAATTATACCCACTATTTTATTAATTACTATTTAAGTTCATAAATATAAGATGTTTTGGATATTTCAATATGGACTACATACGGACTAAAATGAGTGAATAAACACACTAAAAGTTAGAACATCTTATATTTGTGAACAGAGGGAGCAACACCCTATGTTCACAGTTTATTTGGTTTATGTCATAGACATGCCTTGCCACATTTCATATTTCTATGGTCCATGGGTCATAGACCTAATTGTGGCCCACCCTTTGTTGACAAACCATCACATTTCCTAAACTTTTATGTTGCAAAACTAATGTTGGATAAAAAATGCTTGACAGGCTAACACCATCCGAGTAATCACTTAATTTCTTAGAAACCATTCCCTGATGTATTTTCTTTACATGTTCTTGGGACTCTCTCCACATTGGGAGACCTAATTGCCAAATACTATTCAAGAATTAGATTAACATTTGGACTGTCTAGTCTCTCCATTCTCATTTATTCTTGTTCAACATTTGCAGAAGAGAGTTTCCTATGTGGCATTTCTGGTAGTCGTATTTACCCCGGCGCACAACAATTGCAAAAAAAAAAACTAATAAACATGTCGCAATAGAGAAATACAGATGGAGAACAAGAGATGAAGCCAACGGATGATAAATTCCTGCATATTGACACTAAGTTTCTTCTCATTCATCAGCAAATATGCATATGTAGTCCCGTTGATCGTCCATAGTAGAACATCAGTAAAAGCCGAAGAGGAAAAAGTAGTGAGAACGACAAGACTTGACGATGCAATAGTACAAGAACCTTCAATCTACTGCAATCATGTCCATGGAATTTGATTGGATCAAAGCTGTTCAATTTTCCTTTTTGTACATTATAATGACATGACTATATGGTTTTTTGTATGAACACAAGAGGTTTTAAGATGGTTTGTGACTCTGATCGACATTGATCTCATGGCTTTAATCCAAATATGTTGAGTGTTCCCTGTCACAAGTGCCCCCTCCAAGTTGACATTTGTTAAATTTACCTGCATGATGAAACAAGAAAAGCTAAATCACAATAATAAGTTCGCTGAACCGAATGTATGATGTTCAGCCAAATCAGAGCAGCACAAGCATATAACTGTTTATTTTGAACCTAAACTATCATAATATCCTGCTGTGTACGCTGTCGAGCGACTGATGTACCTTTGTCTCATTTTCCAGCTAGAAGCCGTCGTTTCTAAGGTCGGCGTCAGAGACATCAGCGTTAGAAGTATAATGCGTTTGAGATAGAGATAGAATTAGTAATGTTTTGTCTTGTACTCCAAGTTTCTACCCCACCATGTACTCTATATAATCCCTCACGAGGGTTAGATCACAACAATATAATATTCATTCATCCTACAATTTCTATATGGTATTAGAGCGGTAACGACGCTGATCCTAAAACCTTACACCACTTCTGCAGCGCACCACCCCCGAGCCCCGAGGAGAGGGGGCACGACACCCGATCAATCAAAGATTAGATTGTTCTCGCAGTTTAGATTCAAATTTTCAGTTCCCCGTCATTAGATCAATTTCAGTTTTAGAAATTCTCATTAAATTAGTTTTTCCATTAGCTATCAAAAAAAATCCGACGATCTTTAGATGCAATTCGGTGAAAAGAAAATGCATTCTCATACGTCAGGCGTAGGCATCCATCCCGTTCGTATACGCGCATCTCCCGGCGGCTGCGTCTGCACCGACTTCTTCATCCGATCTGATCAAGCCGTCGCCAATAAACCAGAAGGCGGCACACTCATGCGGCGGGGCAGGTTGACCCTGTCACGACCGCACGATCGACTGCAACGCGCGCGAACTACGGGTAGCCGGCGACTTGAGCGAGATCGCGAGGAGCAGGCGTACGCGGGGCTCGGGCGGCGGAGCAGCGCCAGCTTCGATCCGGGCTACACACGGCAGGCAACAGCTGTCTCCACGCGCGGGACTCCAGCCCAGGAACAAGTTGGCTTCATCGATCTAGCAACCAACCATGAGCTAGGCACACAAGGAGATCAGCAGAATCATTATGTTTGCATGCAGCCATGCAGGTAATTTCCATCGGTGCTAACCACTTCGTCTATCCAGAGCACACAGGACGGCGCTTCTCGCGATCGAATCCGTGTAGGCAATATGCCTATACCAATAAGATCGTCCGGCGCGGCCCTGTCTCTGTTCGGACCCGCTGTCCACCATCTAGCGATCTGCATCTGCACCAAACCATCATCTACACCGAGTGCTGCATCCCGAGCCCAGCTACATCACCTCCTGCATCGACCAACGCCGCCGATCTGTACCTTCACCGAGCTGTCTAACCTGCACCGAGCAATCTGCACCGACCTGCGCCACATCATTGAGCTGTATGACTACATCACGCTCAAGAAGAAAAAAGAATCTTAGTCGAGCACATCTATGAGAAGCGACCGTGACATGCACCGACTTCTCCGACGCGACACGGCATTGACACATCGTCGTCGCCAGGGACGCCTTCAAGTGACATCATCGTTGACACGCCGCTGCAAAGTCATTGCCGACACTTCATCGCCAAGGTCTTCATCAACATGGTCTTGACCAACAACTTTGTCAACACACCGCCGCCGCCTCGTCCACAAGATGGATACCTAGCGTCTAACAGACTTTTCTGCAAGACGCGACCTCGACGACGGCAATGACCACGTCACGACGACGGCATCAACCACGTCATCCACGACAGCACGACTGCATCGACACATCGTCACTATAGTGACGACCCCTACACGGCCACACGGTTCTGGCAAAACCGATGTGTGGTCGATGGGTTTTCTCTAGTCCTGCCAAAACCGGTGGACTCATCGCTGACGGCACACTCTGACATTCGCAAGGTGCATCGTTCACGACTGCAGTTTCGTCCTCTACAACATAGTGCATTTTTTTCGTCTCTGGCTTTGTGTGGCTTCATCATCCACGACGACTACACCATCGACTATGACTACCTCGACCACGGTTACATCACCATCATCGGCTACCTCGACATCACATTAATGGCTACATCTACAGTTACTCATCGGCAACAACTCCAGTCAACAGCGTCCGCGTTGTCACTAGTGTCCACGCCACTCCCGCTGTGACTATGGGAGGGAATAGAGGAGAGACAAGGAAGGCACCAGAAGGAGACGCAGTCACCGCCCTAGGTGCCGACACATCAGAGACGACAGAAGCGCAAGACTTCAAATTCAGTCGCAATCGTGCGCTTCGCTCCCGCTACGACTGAGCGGGAATATTAGAAGTATAATGTGTTTGAGATAGAGATAGAATTAGTAATGTCTTGTCTTGTACTCCAAGTCTCTACCCCATCATGTACTCTATATAATCCCAGGGTTAGATCACAACAACACAATATTCATCCATCCTACAATTTCTACAATCAGTACCTAAGTCACCATCAAACAGCCAAAATTTTGTAGGCAGTCATAACTTCATGGCTTGACTCTTGGCATATGCAGTGCAGGAATCACAAGTTCAAAACAACCACCTGTTAGGTCTGCATCGAGGAAGCTGGCGGCAAGCAGCTTTGCACGGTTTCGCCTCTGAAGTTGTTCCGCCGCAGTATAGACTGCAGCTAGGACACAGATTTAGAAAAACAGCCAAAACACTCTGAATATTCAGTGGTTCAGTTTTATTTCTTCAATGAAAGTTCGGTCAGAACCTGCGTGCTACATGAATCTATCCAAATCCAAGTACATGAATCTATCCAAGGACCAGCCCTGGTGTGGATTCCGGCCTAACCCCGGCCTGCCAAGTCAAAAGTCGACACTAGATGGCATGATTAGAGTCAGTGCGCCTGACACCATAGTAGCAAACCCCGCCCTTAGATAACCATGTGAATACATAGCATGCATATCCAGCTTTGAACGGTGAAGAAAGTGGGTGCTATTCCCACGTGATATTATATGCTGATCAGACCACTTGTGCACTAAATTAAACGCCGATGATCGAACCCATGTATAATGCATTGTACTCTCCCTCTGTAAAAAAATATAAGATCGTTTACATCACTAGTTTATATTAATCTAAATGATCTTATATTTCATTACGGAGGGGGTATCTAGCTAGCTAGTGCATCATCTGAGAGTGGACAACAGAAAGCTAGTGCATTTTTATTCGAGGTTCGTGCCTATAAAGCAAGGCGCAATGGGGAACACTCAAACTCCGAACCATGTTCTCGCCTCTGCCTTGCAGCTGTAGGCACTCCAAAACAAGAAGAAGAAGAACAACAACAAGAAAGAAGGAGGAGGGAAAACCTGGAAAGGAGATCCCTAGGTACGTATGTGATTCACACCACGACACGATCGATCCATGAATAAATGAATAATATGTCTGCCAAAATATGCTTCCTCCGTCCTTATTTCTATTGCGCCCAAATATTTCAAGGTTCAATTTTGACAATCATTTTGACCAGCAAAACATGTTTATGCGTCATAAAAGTTATAGTTTCCGACAGTATAATTTAGTATTTCAATATGCATCTGACGTGAGATTTATAGGTTAAAAATCTGACGCCCATAGGTACGTCGTATCTCGATTGAATGCATGGCAATTAGTAGCTGCAACATGGCAATTTTTTCTGACAATTTTGCACTACATGGCAATTTTCATTTTGAAACATGGTGAATCCTTTACTACGTAAGCATGGTAAATTTATCTGTTTTCACATGACAAATCTGGGCTTCGCTGAGAAACACTAAGAATATGATGTCGGACTTTAACATTTACCATAACTTAAGAACATGTGACTAATATATTAAGGGTCCAATTATTGCTCCAATTCAATCACGAAACAGGATGGTACCATGTAAATAGAGATGTAGGGAGTACTCCCTCCGTTTCTTTTTACTCCGCATATAAAATTTGGTCAAAGTCAAACTGCACAAAGTTTGACCAAATTTATATAAAAAATATGAACATCTATAATACTAAAACTATATAGTATGAACATACGTTTCATGGTGCATCTGATAATGTTGATTTCATATTGTAAATGTTTATATTTTTTAATATAAAGTTAGTCAAACTCTACAAAGCTTGACTTTGACCAAACTTTATATGCGGACTAAAAAGAAACGGAGGGAGTATTATATTAGTAGTATTGACTACTTAAAATTAACCTTCACCTTATGTATGCATACATAGAGAATACTGATGATCGATCAACATATACATGTATGCAGAGCAACCTGGCCATGAAAGTGAATACAGTCGAAAAGCTACTTCTCTTGGTGTTGGTGACCTTCAGTGCACATCATGTGGTCGTCGTGTGCAGCTCCTCCTTCTTACATGGAAATGTCACAGATATGTTATCACTGCTTGACTTTAAGGATGCAATCAGTCTCGATCCACAACAAGCCTTCATGTCTTGGAATGATAGCACCCACTTTTGCAATTGGGAAGGTGTCTTGTGCACAGTGAAGGCTCCACGTCGTGTCATCTCTCTAAACCTTACAAGTCGAGGTTTAATAGGACAAATCTCTCCTTCACTTGGGAACCTAACATTTCTACATTCTCTAGCCCTGACAGAGAACACACTTACTGGAGACATCCCAACCTCCCTCGGTCACCTGCATCGCCTCCAAACCCTACGTCTGAATAATAACACACTGCAAGGAAGGATACCGAGTTTTGCAAACTGCACAGAGCTAAAGGTGTTTCATGTTGCATTTAACAATCTAGTCGGCCAATTTCCTGCTGATTTTCCTCCTCACCTTCAGATGTTGCAGGTTTCAGATAATAACCTTACTGGCACCATCCCACCTTCTCTTGCCAATATCACGACACTAACCCACATTACCTTCTCTTATAATCACATCAGGGGAAATATTCCAAGTGAGTTTGCAGATTTGGCTAGCCTGCAGTACCTGTATGCAGCTGTCAACCAGCTAACAGACAGATTTCCACAAGCCATCTTGAATCTTTCTACTCTCATCGGCCTTGACCTTGGTCCCAATGGTCTAAGTGGAGAGGTACCACCAAATCTCTGTGCCTCTCTGCCCAATCTCCAGATACTTGTATTAGCGGAGAACTTCTTTATAGGAAACATTCCTAGTTCATTCACTAATGCTTCCAATATATATGATGTTGATTTATCAATCAACAACTTCACCGGATTGGTGCCCACCACGATTGGTAGACTTACCAAACTCTCATATTTAAATCTTGGACAAAATCAACTCCAAGCTAATAGCAAGCAAGATTGGGTGTTTTTGGACAACTTAGGTAACTGCACTGAGCTACAGATGTTCTCCCTGAGTTCGAATCGTATATCGGGGCATGTACCAAGTTCACTGGGTAACCTTTCCAATCAACTCCAAGAATTATACCTGGGAGAAAATCAACTATCAGGAGATTTTCCTTCGGGCATAGCGAACCTTTGCAACCTTATTCTGTTATCATTGGGGGCTAATCACTTTACGGGTGTGGTTCCGGAGTGGATAGGGACAGTTAAAACTTTGCAACTAGTAGATTTAGGAGGAAACTACTTCACCGGGGGTATTCCATCATCCTTGTCAAACTTGTCTCAATTAGGATCTCTATATCTTGACTCGAACCAGTTCATTGGTCATATACCACCAAGCCTCGGAACCTTACCAATGCTTCAATGTTTGGACATTTACAACAATAATCTTAGTGGTAGAATTCCAATGGAGATCTTCAAAATTCCAACACTGTTCATACTTAAATTGTCTTCCAACAGCCTTGATGGACAACTTCCTACCGACATTGGAAATGCCAAACAACTCGTACATTTGTTACTTTCATCGAACAAGCTATCCGGAGATATTCCAAACACTTTGGGTGATTGTGAAAGTTTAGAAGACATCGAGCTAGGCTCGAATATTTACAGCGGAAGTATTCCTGCTTCATTAGGCAACATAAGCGGCCTCAAAGTTTTGAATTTGTCTGCCAATAACTTAACTGGGTCAATACCAACATCTCTTGTCAACCTACAACTTCTTGAGAAACTAGATTTGTCATTCAACCATCTAAAAGGAGAGGTTCCAACAAAAGGGATATTTAAGAATGCAACTATTGTGCGGATTGATGGAAATCAGGGGCTTTGTGGTGGGGTATTAGAGTTACACATGCTAGCATGTTCTGTTATGCCTTTAAATTCAATTAGGCACAAGAGATCCCTGATGCTCAAAATAATTACTCCAATAGCCAGCATGGTGTCACTTGCTATGGTCATATTTGTTTTATTTCTTTGGAGAGGAAAACACAAGAGGAATTCTGTATCACTGCCATCATTTGCTACAAAATTTCTCAAAGTTTCTTTCAACGACCTAGCCAAAGCAACACATGGATTCTCAACGTCCAACCTAATTGGCAGAGGGAGTTATAGTTCTGTATACCAAGGAAAACTAGTGGAATATGAAAATGAGGTCGCCATAAAAGTCTTCAACTTAGAGACAAGAGGAGCGCAAAAGAGCTTCATTGCAGAATGTAATGTGTTGAGAAATGTGCGGCACCGTAATCTGGTCCATATCATAACTGCATGCTCAAGCATCGATTCTAATGGTAATGACTTCAAGGCCCTAGTGTACGAGCTGATGCCAAGAGGAGACTTACATAAACTGCTATACTCGAACCGGGACCATGAAGGCTCTTCTGATTGGTACGTCATTACAATGGCCCAACGCATAAGCATTTTGGTGGATGTAGCAGATGCACTGGAGTACCTACACCACAACAACGAAGGCACAATGGTTCATTGTGATTTGAAGCCTAGCAACATTCTTTTGGATGACAATATGACAGCTCATGTTGGAGACTTTGGCCTGGCAAGATTCAAAGTTGGCTCAACTACATCATCTCAGTGTAATTCAAGTTCTTCTTCGGTTGCCGTAATGGGAACAATTGGATATGTTGCTCCAGGTAATTGACTCTTAATAAAATCATGTCAGCACATTTATTTTCTCCATTGTATATCAATGAAAGCAAAATTCACTACTTCTCTATTCATTAATCTGTAGAATATGCAAGAGGTGGTCAAGTTTCAACAGCCGCGGATGTTTACAGCTTTGGTGTCGTTCTCCTCGAGATATTCATTCGAAGAAGGCCAACTAATGACATATTTAAGGATGGACTGAACATTGTGAAGTTTACAGAGATTAGCTTCCCTGATAGGGTATTGGAGATGGTCGATCCCCAGCTGCTACAGGAGTTGGAGGAAACTCCAGTGGCATTGAGGGAAAAAGGTGTAAATTGTCTGCTACCTATTCTAAACATTGGCCTTTGCTGCACCAAGTCATCTCCAGGTGAACGCATCAACATGCAGGAGGTGTCTGCCAAGCTACATGGAATCAAGGATGCATATTTGAGAAGCAGTTCTGTTGTTTCAGTAACATTAGCTACCTGAATAAGTTGTTGTACTTGTATAATTGACGTTTATCACATACTCCCTCCGTTCCGAATTACTTGTCGCGGGTATGAATGTATCTAGATGTATTTTAGTTCTAGATACATCCATTTCTGCGATGAGTAATTTGAAACGGAGGGAGTATAATGTATGTAAGGACGCAGATTTACAACCAAACCCTCTGTGTGTTACTGTATCAGCCCAGGGCACTGAAAAACTGAGATGAATAGCATTTTCATGTATCAATATTACAAAACAAACATATATTTTATTTACTACTCCCTCCGATTCATATTTATTGTCGCTGATTTAGCACAAAGTAGTACTTGTATAAGGAGAAAGGAACAAAAGAATAAGTTCTGTGTGATGGTCACTCAACGGGATACAGAGTTTCCAGCAAAATTCAGACCAGCCATGTACTCCTACTTAGTCTGAACCCAAACGATTATATATGATCTGCTTTGCTGCCACCGTGTAGCTACTACTGTAACCTTGTCACATTTGCCAGAGAGATGTTTCTAAGTAGATCAGCGTCCGAGAGACAGGCACCTGTGCTGACAATCACACATTTTTTTTCCCAGAACTTGACACATGACAGTGAGCAAGCATCACGACAACTAGTTGACTCTCTACTAGTTGGGACAGACGAGAATATAAGGAACAAATGCAAACCAGTGGCCTGCCTGTAGGGTCTGCTTCAGGCGCCGAGCAGCTTTGTGCCTTTGAAGTGTGAAGTTTGTCTAAGAACACATATTCAGAAGGGGAGTGCTTCGGTACAACCCCCCCCCCCCCCCCCCCCCTCCCCTCCCCCTAAAACGTATAGTGGGTAGTATGATAATTTCACATTAGGTATAGGAATACCCACCCGACACCGTACGTCGCGCGCGACGTCGTACGCCCGCCCGCCCGCCCGCATACCCGCACCCGTCGCCGTACGCCCTCACGTCTCGACGTTGGTGTCGACAGTTTTTGGAGGAAAGAAAAAGACACGGTAGCCGCCGACGCCCGCTGTCGAAACCCTGAACCCTAATGCATCCAGGCCGTCTCCACGTTGGCCCCCATCTGCACGAAGTCGCCGTCGCCCGAGTCGCGGCCCAAACAGGCCGCCGCGCGTGCCCCGGCGCCTTTACCGCTGCCGGCGCGCGTGCCCGCCGCCGCATTCCATTCCCGTCGCCCAGATGGCCGCCCACCCGCGATCTACGTCGCCGCCTCCCTCCGCGCACTACGCCTACTACGACCAGCCATCGTCCTCACGCCGTCGACACCTGCCTCCGCCGGCCAGCAACGTCACGCCATCATCACGTTCGTCATCGGAGGAAATGGATCCGGCTGAAATCCTCGCCGCCGTGCAAGAGGTTGGTTTGAGACATTGTTGTGCTTGATAAGATAGTTGTTTTAAGGATGATGTTACACGGCATTTGATTCATCGTACAATTTTTTTAACTATATATAGTTAGAGGAGGAGGGAAATTATGATGGCGATGATTACGGCGAGGACAACGAAACCTCGTCACGGAATATGGATGAACCTCGTGAGGAGAAGTACATGAGTTTGGATGAATCTTATAGTGGCAATGTAAGTGTGATCAATGTTGATAAAACAATAAATATGAGGGGGTAAATATGATAGACCGCACGGAAAATTTAATATTTTTTGCATGATGCAGTGACATGGCGATGATGATGATGATATGGATATAGATGATTCATTTGCTGAAAGTGCACTCCGGGTATGTTATTAATAAAATCAGAGAAGAAATGACATAATAACCATATGAGCGCTTACATGTTTCTTTTTGCAATGCGCGCAGATGGACGAGGACGGGGACTTTGTGAGGAATATTATGGACGATGAAAGTGACAAATCGCACGTTGATGCATCTCATGATGACAGCTCTAGCAAAGTAAGTTTTGAAACTTACATCACTACAGTATATTTTAAAATTATAACTGACTGACATAAATGGTTTAATGCATTAATTTACAGGGAGATGTAGATGGTACAAGCGGGAATGATGAGCATGTTGGTGATGATCTGTTTAATTTTGACATCGGATTTGATGAATATCAGCAAGAATCATTGGACATGCATTGGAAGGTCATGAGGAAGACGTTCAAGTCATTAGGAGATGCTTACAATTTCTATAATCAGTATGCGTACGAGCGTGGTTTCCGCGTAAGAAAGGACTCACTGAAATATTCGAAAGGTCCTGAGGCAACTAAGCACTTGAGAAAGTATGTGTGTGCGAGAGCTGGGAAACGACAGGCAAAACGTTGTACAATGGAAGGCAGGACCCGCAGGCTGAGAGGGGAGACTCGTTGCTTCTGCGATGCGCATATAACTTTGAAACTTGATAAAGAGCGTGACGTTTGGTATGTCAGCAGTTTCAATGATGATCACAGTCACGTTCTAGCTAGACCGGATGAAGTCACGTTTCTTCGGTCTCACAATTAGATAAAAAAATATCAGAAGGCTGAGATCTTAACCATGGCAGGTGCTGGAATCAGGAAACATATGATTTATGATCAACTCGTCAGTAGGTCCGGGTCATATGCAAAGGCTGGTTTTGGGAGGAAGAAGCTTTATAACATGTGTTATAGAGAAAAAATGAAGTTGCTTGCGCAAGGTGATGCAGACACTGCCATTGGGATCATGATGACCAGAAAAGAGAGAGATCCAGATTTCTTCTTTAATCACACCGTCGATGATGAAGGAAGGCTGAAAAACATATTCCGGTGTGATTCTCAATCACGTCGAGACTATGTTGACTACGGTGATGTGACAGTCTTCGACAGCACATACAGGATGAATAGGTATGGCATGCCATTTTTGTCGGTCTGAACAACCACCGTTGCACCACGGTATTCGGTTGTGCTCTTGTGTCTGACGAGACGGAAGATACATATGTCTGGCTGCTTCAGACGTTTTTGAGGGCTCACTGTCAGAAGAGGCCCAGGTCAGTAATTACTGATGGAGATGCATCTATGATTAAGGCCATAAGAAAGGTACTTTCGGAGGTTTGGCATCGTCTTTGCTCGTGGCATATTGAGAAGAACATGCAGAAACACCTTCATCATAAGTCTCTAAAGGAGTTCAGGTCTCTACTTTATTATGCCACTTCAAAAAAGGTATTCGAGGAGAGATGGGCAGCGTTTACCGCCAAATGGCAGTCGGAGAAAACAAAGACATGGTTACGTAGGATGTACAAGAAGAAAAGGCTTTGGACTGCATCATATCTGTCAGGTGGGTTTTTCTTAGGTATGCGAAGTAACCAGCGAAGTGAGAGTCTGAATTCATGCCTTCACTTGCATCTAGACTCCGGTATGACTATTGTTGATATGATTGTGCACTATGAGAACTGCATAGTTCGTCTCCGTGAGAATGAGGCGCATGACGATTACACAAACTCACAGACAGTTCTAGTACCAGTATTGGATGAGTGTAAAGATATTGAGAAATCAGCTGCCCGTGAGTTCACTGCGGCAAACTTTTATATCTTGCAGGAAGATATGAAGAAGGCACGGGAGCTAGAGGTCCTTGAGAGACTGAGAGGAGCAGACACTCACAGATTCATACTGACATGGAAGGAAAATAGAGATATCAGATTCACTGTGGACTACACCCCAGGTAACTTAGAAGAAACTGTGAAGTGCAGTTGCAGAAGCATGTATCGCAAAGGACTTCCTTGCAAACATATTCTTCACGTTCTGATTCAGCTACGCTTACGTGAGATACCTAAGTGTTTAGTACTGCGGAGGTTGAGCCAAGTTGCAAGGGGTGGACTTCCCGTGAAGCGCACTAGCGATCTGTTTGCATGGGGATGGGCAGGTGCAGGGGACAGAGCTAGGTACAACGAGTTGACTATCTTATCTGCTGAAGCAACTCATAAAGCATGCCATAAACTATTTTTATTCGACAAGTTGAAGGCGGCTCTGAGGGACATAATAGATAATGATTACACTGAGGAGGATGAGCCTGGTGCGGAGGTACAGTTTGTGAACGACGATGCATTCGAGCCTAATCAAGATCATGGTCTTGTTCGTGATCCTGCAAAAGTTAACACCAAAGGCGCACCAAAACAGAATGTTAAAGGCCGCGGTAAGGATGGTCCTGATGTCACTAAAAATGGGCGACCAAAAGCTTTTGATGAGAAAAGCAAACGTCAATGTGGACAGTGCGGTGTTGCGGGTCATTATAAGTCCACGTGCCCTCAAAATCCTAAGTATGATTTTCTTATGTTATTGTATATGTTATTGTTTAAACCGAATTTATTTGTTCATTGTGAATTAACACATATCTTATTGTTATGTAGGAACTTTGCTTAACTTGTGGAGTATGGAAGATTGGTTCACCCTTTGATTGAAGATAGTTTTATTATGGATGGCTATGGAAGATCGTTCCACCCTTTCATTGAAGACAATTTTTTAATGTTCTATACATTTGATCTTGAATAATTGTTATAATATGTTATATGAACTTATTTTACTTCGTTGATGTCAGACTATTTGGTTTTGATGACAGACTATGTAATGCAAGAAGGAGTTTTACTTTGTTTATTTTGATGTGTTAATTTTTACTATTAATTTTGTGCAAGTCACTGTTGTTTATTTTGACATGCTCATTTTTGCATAATACTGCCGTTGCTGTTTACTGTATATTTTCTGCATTGCACGGTCGTTGTCGCTTAGAACGCCGTCATTTAAAAAAAACACCCGACAAGTGCGCCGGCGGCACTGTCCCACAGTGGCAGCGTCGGCCGGCGGCACTGTCCCACAGGGCAGAGTCGGACGGCGGCAGCAGTACGAGGCAACGAAAGGAGTTTGATAGCCTATGTGCCGCCGGGTATATAAGCCGGTCGTCGCGCGCTTCGTCGGCCGAGGTGGGACTAAACATTCCAAGTCGCCCCGCGTGCTACTTGGGCCGTCGTCGCGCCGCGTGCTACTTGGGCCGTCGTCGCGCCGCGGGCGGAAACAATGGTATTGGGCCGGCCCACGTGGTCACGCGCGTCGCTGCAGGCACGGCGGCTGCGATAGCTAAGTTTTAGTCCCACCTCGCCCGACGGAGCGCGCGACGACCAGCTTATATACCCGGCGGCGCACTTGCAGTCGAGCGTCCTTAATTAGTTATGCTACCCGTCGTTTGACGCTGCCCTGTTGGACAGTGCCGTCGGTCCTGTCTGACGTCAGACTGGCCGGCGCACTTGTCGGCAATTTTTTTTGTAGAAAAGGAAATTAAGAACGTCGGTGTTATAATAAGCGACGGCGACAGTGCTTTAAAGTGCATAATAAATACATGTACATTTTTTTTAACATTCAGCAATATAGGAAAACAATTTGACGACTGCACAACTATAAATATGAAGATTTCAAATGTAAAGACAACGGCATGAAGACAACATAATAATCCAAATGTCATTCTCGACTTAAATATTCAAAATAGTAGTGTTTTCTTCATCACAAGATATGATAGTCGAAATAAATGTAAACATTATTTGAGCTTACAAAATTTTCTTGTATAAAAATTTTGCCACATTTATTTCTTCTTTGCAAGCCGGATAACTTTGTCCTTCACATCGTTGAGCGTATTTCTCTCCGAAAAAATAAGCTGCGCAATCATTAAGTCCCTCGATTTATCAATTGACCCCTGTTAGAACTTCATATTAGTACAATTCAAATAGTATTACATAATGAATTTAATTGAATATAAGCATTTGAAATAAAACCAGACCTGAGAAAAATGGCTTGTCCATTTTTCACCGTTCCAATATTGAAAGCATCGAAGAACAAATATTCCACATGAATTGCTGGTCCGTACAAACAACGGTTCATAAGTTCGCATTTGAGGTAAGATATTAAACAATATGAAAGTATTCACTCACCCGTCTTCTTGTTGTGGGATGTTATACGTTTTGATAGGCCAGGTAGACACATCTGGAAAATTCACAGCACCGCTCGCATTCGCATCACGTATGTCATATCCAAGTTGATTTTTCTGTTCATATACATGATAGCACGAAAAGAATTTAACATAGTTCAGTTACTAAATGATAATTTCAATATGCCCATGTAAATTTATGCCGTACCAGCTCCTCAACTTTTTCTGTAATTTCACTGTCAAGTTCGGGTCCCATCAAAGAATTAAGAACGTGGAACTCTTCCTTCAGGCGATGCATGACAACCGAAACCCAGTGGGTATTTCCCTTATTAAGAGGAATATAAAGCTGCATCACAACGAAAATATGATGCAATCAACATATACTATCTTATTATTTATATCCCATATATGCATACTTTAAGGCAGTTGAACTTACCTTATATTTTTTAAAATACTCATCGGTGCATCTATTCAAGGGTCCATTCTTCTTCGCCACAACTTCGTTGTCATTTTTTCCTCCCTGGGTGTCCGGTCTAAATTCAAGTAACCAATTGACCAGCCAGGTTGGCATTATATGACGATCTTCACCAACAACTCCCAACAGATACGACGAATAAGCATTGATAACCTGAAAATAATTTAAATGATGTATAACAATTCCAATTTGCATTGAATGCTAATGGAAAACAGAACAATAACTTACATCACCGGTTAACCATTCATGGTCAAGAATCTTACAAGCCCTCTCTGCACTCAGACCTTCGCGCATGCCATCATTGAATATTTCCTTCTTTCTATGTTTTGCTGACCGCTGATAAGCACGAACAAACTTAACACTAGCTTTAATCACATCGTATTCTTCTTCAAAGACTTCTTTCTTGAATAGTTCTGCAATACATGACGGTAATATGTTAATAATTCAATGATAAGTAGTAATTACAGCTCAAAAATAATATGATAAAACTCACTTGCTTTTGCTGAACGCTTTGCACGCTTTGTAGGTATAACGGGAATATAAGGAGACTTTATAAGGTTTGATCGTCTCCGCTTCCGTTTCCCTACACCCTTCTCCTGTACCTCATCTTCTCCAATACAATCTACCGATCCACGTGATGCGATTTCATCTGTTCCTAAAGATGTAACGGATTTCTCATCAGATACCTCAGGAACTTCAATAGGATCTTCTTTATCACCCTTGAAACTATCGAAATATTCAGGTGTGCAATAATAAGGTGTCTTCTCTTCAGAATCATTAATATCATCTTCATCATCCTCTTGCGCATTCTTTTTTCCCGATGTTTTGAAATTTTCCACGTCAGGATTATATACAAATTCCTTACGAGGTTTTCCACCATAGTTTCTACTTTCACTATTTTCACCATAGTCATTCTCTTCTTCTTTTTCACTATCACCGGCTTTGTAAAATACAACGCTTTTGTTCAATTTCTCTATGACCCTTTGTGATTAAAAATTAGTTGTAATTAGTTATGTGACACATCGAAAACCATTGTGAACGGCAAAATCAGAAAACTTGTACCTGTGCGCATAGCTCCGGCATACGAAGCATATCCTTACGAATGTGCTTCAGCTCAGTCAAAATCCGATCCATAATAGGGTTCTGGGTAGCTGAAGCCTCAGATGTACTCACGTCTGTTCTCCTTCCAGTAATGTTAGACTTTCTCGTACTGGATTTCTTGTTCTTTTCAGCTTGTTCCATTCTTATTTTGTTTAAGCGGTACTCTTCAGTAATGGTGTCATCGATCTACAACATAAAGAATCATACAATCATATTTAATTAATAATTAATTGCAGACTTTAAATGGAAAAATAAATATTTAACGTATTACCATTCCAACACCACGACCATTTTGAAAGTCGTACTTGTCTCTTTTCTCCGCTGCCGCTTCTGTCCAATTCCTCATCAAGGGGCTCAACAATGCTAAAGGATCATACTTTGGACCGGTGCTTGGCTGCACCTTCTCCCAATATAGATACTGCAAAACAAACAAACAACCATTTAGCATGTGTTACACTATTATTACATAATACAACTATTTAATTTAAAAAATAAATCATACCTGCAGAAGTGCTAGGTTGCCACGTGGCCATTCCCTAACACGACCGGGCTACAAGACCGTACCAATCTCCGACAAACAAAACCGCAAAGTGAATGCGTTCCAGTTAAACTTTTTTATCTGCCTGACATCTTGCACTAGTGCATAATAATTCTTCAGAATGTACTCATTAGACACTGGTGCAATTATAGTCCCTAACAGGACGAGAAATGCCATCCGAACAAATTCATCGTCCGCGTTTTTATTTCTCACAATCTTCTCAATAAGATCATCAATCAATATTTTACCATTCTTCTTGTTAACAAAACTAGCTGGAATTTTTTTATTGCTTTGCCTTGGTCCATACTCAAAAAACTAGAAACATCAACTCCTTCATTCTTCAAACCAAATATAGCAAACACATCATCAGGCCTCAGTGAAATCAACCCTTTTTTTTTCTGGCTGCCTCTTGCACCATGAATTTTTTACTACTAGGATTGTAACCTTGAATCATAAGCGCAAGGAAATTATCACGCATCTTGACCGAAGGTATTCATAACATGCCCTCCATCTCCGTTTCGTAAAACGTAAATCGCTGACTTGATGTTAACTTATTAACAAGAGTAACCCATTTTTCTACAGAACATGCAATCACACCATCGATGTCCATACTGCATATAAAAATATCTATGTGACGTTGCACGTAGCTAATGTGTTATATAATGTTGAAAATTTTAAAATATATACCTGCCTGACGGCGACTACAGCGGGCGACGGCGATCACAGCGGCTGACGGCGGCGTCTGACGGCATGTTCACAACCGGCGCTGACGGCGAGTGGTGACGTCGGCCGCTGACGACCGGCGCTGACGAAGGGTGGTGACGTCAACTATTGCTGGGTGACGACGGGCGTTGACGGTGGGCGTTGACGACCGGCGCTGACGGCGGGTGGTGACCTCGACTAGTGCGGGCTGACGGCGGCGCGACGCTGTCGGGCGGGGAACGACAGTGTGGACGGCGGCGGGCGACGGGGATCAGATCGGGCGCGTCGTCGGCACGTACGAAGCAAAAAGGGCATGCGCGCCGTGATTGGGCGACGTGCGCGGTTGTCGGGAATATTCCCTCGGATAGCGACGGCTCGTGCAGATATTGGGCAGATATTTTGCTGCGTCGGGCCCGCGGCGATTATTAAGTGGGCGACGGCCAGTCTACAATATTGAATATGTATTGATTTATTTATTTGTATAATTTTGTTATTTAGTGTATTTTTTATAAATTTTGCACGAAAAACAAACATGTTTTGTGCCCAATTTTTTTTCACGGGCCACAGTGACCATGCAGGGCACGCACGCAAAAATTTGCCGCGTTTCGAGTCCGTATGGATTTTCTACGATTTTCCGGGCCGAAAACCCCTAAAATACTGTCCGGACGTGACGCAACTTGCGTTCGTTGTCGGATTTCGTTCATTTTGGCCGTGAGGTGCCCGGGTAGGGCCCCACACGCGCTGCCAAAAGTTGGATGCATTCCGTGAAACCGCTCAGGTACTTGCTGTGGAAGGGGGTGATTTCGGTATGGCCGGAGGGGACCCTCGGTCGCACGTCTCCGCTTCGCATCCGCCAAACGTGCCCAATTTTTTTTCACGGGCCACAGTGACCATGCAGGGCACGCACGCAAAAAATTGCCGCGTTTCGAGTCAGTATGGATTTTGTACGATTTTCCGGGCCGAAAACCCCTAAAATACTGCCCGGACGTGACGCAACTTGCGTTCGTTGTCGGATTTCGTTCATTTTGGCCGTGGGGTGCCCGGGTGGGGCCCCACACGCGCTGCCAAAAGTTGGGTGCATTCCGTGAAACCGCTCAGGTACTTGCTGTGGAAGGGGGTGGTTTCGATATGGCCGGAGGGGACCCTCGGTCGCACGTCTCCGCTTCGCATCCGCCAAACGTGCCCAATTTTTTTTTCACGGGCCACAATGACCATGCAGGGCACGCACGCAAAAATTTGCCGCGTTTCGAGTCCGTATGGATTTTCTACGATTTTCTGGGCCGAAAACCCCTAAAATACTGCCAGGACATGACGCAACTTGCGTTCCTTGTCGGATTTCGTTCATTTTGGCCGTGGGGTGCCCGGGTGGGGCCTCACACGCGCTGCCAAAGTTGGGTGCATTCCGTGATGAAGGAAATATGCCCTAGAGGCAATAATAAAGTTATTATTTATTTCCTTATAATCATGATAAATGTTTATTATTCATGCTAGAATTGTATTAACCGGAAACATAATACATGTGTGAATACATAGACAAACAAAGTGTCACTAGTATGCCTCTACTTGACTAGCTCGTTAATCAAAGATGGTTATGTTTCCTGACCATGAACAATGAGTTGTTATTTGATTAACGAGGTCACATCATTAGTTGAATGATCTGATTGACATGACCCATTCCATTAGCTTAGCACTCGATCGTTTAGTATGTTGCTATTGCTTTCTTCATGACTTATACATGTTCCTATGACTATGAGATTATGCAACTCCCGTTTACCGGAGGAACACTTTGGGTGCTACCAAACGTCACAACGTAACTGGGTGATTATAAAGGAGCATTACAGGTGTCTCCAAAGGTAGATGTTGGGTTGGCGTATTTCGAGATTTGGATTTGTCACTCCGATTGTCGGAGAGGTATCTCTGGGCCCTCTCGGTAATACACATCACATAAGCCTTGCAAGCATTACAACTAATATGTTAGTTGTGAGATGATGTATTATGGAACGAGTAAAGAGACTTGCCGGTAACGAGATTGAACTAGGTATTGGATACCGATGATCGAATCTCGGGCAAGTAACATACCGATGACAAAGGGAACAACGTATGTTGTTATGCGGTCTGACCGATAAAGATCTTCGTAGAATATGTAGGAGCCAATATGGGCATCCAGGTCCCGCTATTGGTTATTGACCGGAGACGTGTCTCGGTCATGTCTACATTGTTCTCGAACCCGTAGGGTCCGCACGCTTAAGGTTACGATGACAGTTACATTATGAGTTTATGCATTTTGATGTAACGAAGGTTGTTCGAAGTCCCGGATGTGATCACGGACATGACGAGGAGTCTCGAAATGGTCGAGACGTAAAGATTGATATATTGGAAGCCTATGTTTGGACATCGGAAGTGTTCCGGGTGAAATCGGGATTTTTCCGGGTTACCGGGAGGTTACCGGAAACCCCCGGGAGCCATATGGGCCTTCATGGGCCTTAGTGGAAAGGAGAAAGGGGCAGCCCAAGGTGGCTGCGCCACTTCCCCCTCCCCTAGTCCTATTAGGACTAGGAGAAGGTGGCCGGCCCCCCTCTCTCTCTTTCCCCCCTTGGGGAATCCTAGTTGGAATAGGATTGGGGGGGGGGAGTCCTACTCCCGGAAGAGTAGGACTCCTCCTGCGCCCTCTCCCTTGGCCGGCGCCCCCCTTCCCCCTTGGCTCCTTTATATACTGAGGTAGAGGCATCCTAGAAACACACAAGTTGATCCACGTGATCTATTCCTTAGCCGTGTGCGGTGCCCCCTGCCACCATATACCTCGATAATACTGTAGCGGAGTTTAGGCGAAGCCCTGCTGCTGTAGTTCATCAAGATCGTCACCACGCCGTCGTGCTAACGAAACTCTTCCCCGACACTTTGCTGGATCGGAGTCCGGGGATCGTCATCGAGCTGAACGTGTGCTCGAACTCGGAGGTGCCGTAGTTTCGGTGCTTGATCGGTTGGATCGTAAAGACGTACGACTACTTCCTCTACGTCGTGTCATCGCTTCCGCAGTCGGTCTGCGTTGGGTACGTAGACAACACTCTCCCCCTCGTTGCTATGCATCACATGATCTTGCGTGTGCGTAGGAAATTTTTTGAAATTACTACGAAACCCAACAGTGGCATCCGAGCCTAGGTTATTTATGTTGATGTTATATGCACGAGTAGAACACGAGTGAGTTGTGGACGATACAAGTCATACTGCCTACCAGCATGTCATACTTTGGTTCGGCGGTATTGTTGGATGAGACGACCCGGACCAACCTTACGCGTACGCTTACGCTTACGCGAGACCGGTTCCCTCGACGTGCTTTGCACAGAGATGGCTTGCGGGCGACTGTCTCTCCAACTTTAGTTGAACCAAGTATGGCTACGCCCGGTCCTTGCGAAGGTTAAAACGGAGTCTATTTGACAAACTATCGTTGTGGTTTTCATGCGTAGGTGAGATTGGTTCTTACTTAAGCCCGTAGCAGCCACGTAAAACTTGCAACAACAAAGTAGAGGACGTCTAACTTGTTTTTGCAGGGCATGTTGTGATGTGATATGGTCAAGGCATGATGCTGAATTTTATTGTATGAGATGATCATGTTTTGTAACCGAGTTATCGGCAACTGGCAGGAGCCATATGGTTGTCGCTTTATTGTATGCAATGCAATCACGATGTAATGCTTTACTTTATTACTAAACGGTAGTGATAGTCGTGGAAGCATAAGATTGGCGAGACGACAACGATGCTACGATGGAGATCAAGGTGTCGCGCCGGTGACGATGGTGATCATGACGATGCTTCGGAGATGGAGATCACAAGCATAAGATGATGATGGCCATATCATATCACTTATATTGATTGCATGTGATGTTTATCTTTTTATGCATCTTATCTTGCTTTGATTGACGGTAGCATTATAAGATGATCTCTCACTAAATTATCAAGAAATGTTCTCCCTGAGTATGCACCGTTGCCAAAGTTCGTCGTGCCGAGACACCACGTGATGATCGGGTGTTATAAGCTCTACATCCATCTACAACGGGTGCAAGCCAGTTTTGCACACGCAGAATACTCAGGTTAAACTTGACGAGCCTAGCATATGCAGATATGGCCTCGGAACACGGAGACCGAAAGGTCGAGCGTGAATCATATAGTAGATATGATCAACATAAATGATGTTCACCATTGAAAACTACTCCATCTCACGTGATGATCGGTTATGGTTTAGTTGATTTGGATCACGTAATCACTTAGAAGATTAGAGGGATGTCTATCTAAGTGGGAGTTCTTAAGTAATATGATTAATTGAACTTAAATTTATCATGAACTTAGTACCTGATAGTATCTTGCTTGTTTATGTTGATTGTAGATAGATGGCTCGTGCTGTTGTTCCGTTGAATTTTAATGCGTTCCTTGAGAAAGCAAAGTTGAAAGATGATGGTAGCAATTACACGGACTGGGTCTGTAACTTGAGGATTATCCTCATTGCTGCACAGAAGAATTACGTCCTGGAAGCACCGCTGGGTGCCAGGCCTGCTGCTGGAGCAACACCAGATGTTATGAACGTCTGGCAGAGCAAAGCTGATGACTACTCGATAGTTCAGTGTGCCATGCTTTACGGCTTAGAATCGGGACTTCAACGACGTTTTGAACGTCATGGAGCATATGAGATGTTCCAGGAGTTGAAGTTAATATTTCAAGCAAATGCCCGAATTGAGAGATATGAAGTCTCCAATAAGTTCTATAGCTGCAAGATGGAGGAGAACAGTTCTGTTAGTGAGCATATACTCAAAATGTCTGGGTATAATAATCACTTGATTCAATTGGGAGTTAATCTTCCAGATGATTGCGTCATTGACAGAATTCTCCAATCACTGCCACCAAGCTACAAGAGCTTCGTGATGAACTATAATATGCAAGGGATGAACAAGACTATTCCCGAGCTCTTCGCAATGCTGAAAGCTGCGGAGGTAGAAATCAAAAAGGAGCATCAAGTGTTGATGGTTAACAAAACCACTAGTTTCAAGAAAAAGGGCAAAGGGAAGAAGAAGGGGAACTTCAAGAAGAACGGCAAACAAGTTGCTGCTCAGGAGAAGAAACCCAAGTCTGGACCTAAGCCTGAAACTGAGTGCTTCTACTGCAAGCAGACTGGTCACTGGAAGCGGAACTGCCCCAAGTATTTGGCGGATAAGAAGGATGGCAAGGTGAACAAAGGTATATGTGATATACATGTTATTGATGTGTACCTTACTAGAGCTCGCAGTAGCACCTGGGTATTTGATACTGGTTCTGTTGCTAATATTTGCAACTCGAAACAGGGACTACGGAATAAGCGGGCACTGGCAAAGGACGAGGTGACGATGCGCGTGGGAAACGGTTCCAAAGTCGATGTGATCGCGGTCGGCACGCTACCTCTACATCTACCTTCGGGATTAATATTAGACCTAAATAATTGTTATTTGGTGCCAGCGTTGAGCATGAACATTATATCTGGATCTTGTTTAATGCGAGACGGTTATTCATTTAAATCAGAGAATAATGGTTGTTCTATTTATATGAGTAATATCTTTTATGGTCATGCACCCTTGAAGAGTGGTCTATTCTTATTGAATCTCGATAGTAGTAATACACATATTCATAATGTTGAAGCCAAAAGATGCAGAGTTGATAATGAAAGTGCAACTTATTTGTGGCACTGTCGTTTAGGTCATATCGGTATAAAGCGCATGAAGAAACTCCATACTGATGGAATTTTGGAACCACTTGATTATGAATCACTTGGTACTTGTGAACCGTGCCTCATGGGCAAGATGACTAAAACGCCGTTCTCCGGTACTATGGAGAGAGCAACAGATTTGTTGGAAATCATACATACCGATGTATGTGGTCCGATGAATATTGAGGCTCGTGGCGGATATCGTTATTTTCTCACCTTCACAGATGATTTAAGCAGATATGGGTATATCTACTTAATGAAACATAAGTCTGAAACATTTGAAAAGTTCAAAGAATTTCAGAGTGAAGTTGAAAATCATCGTAACAAGAAAATAAAGTTTCTACGATCTGATCGTGGAGGAGAATATTTGAGTTACGAGTTTGGTGTACATTTGAAAAACTGTGGAATAGTTTCGCAACTCACGCCACCCGGAACACCACAGCGTAATGGTGTGTCCGAACGTCGTAATCATACTTTACTAGATATGGTGCGATCTATGATGTCTCTTACTGATTTACCGCTATCATTTTGGGGTTATGCTTTAGAGACGGCCGCATTCACGTTAAATAGGGCACCATCAAAATCCGTTGAGACGACGCCTTATGAACTGTGGTTTGGCAAGAAACCAAAGTTGTCGTTTCTTAAAGTTTGGGGCTGCGATGCTTATGTCAAAAAGCTTCAACCTGATAAGCTCGAACCCAAATCGGAGAAATGTGTCTTCATAGGATACCCAAAGGAGACTGTTGGGTACACCTTCTATCACAGATCCGAAGGCAAGACATTCGTTGCTAAGAATGGATCCTTTCTAGAGAAGGAGTTTCTCTCGAAAGAAGTGAGTGGGAGGAAAGTAGAACTTGACGAGGTAACTGTACCTGCTCCCTTACTAGAAAGTAGTTCATCACAGAAAACTGTTTCAGTGACACCTACACCAGTTAGTGAGGAAGCCAATGATAATGATCATGAAACTTCAGATCAAGATACTACTAAACCTCGTAGATCAACCAGAGTAAGATCCGCACCAGAGTGGTACGGTAATCCTGTTCTGGAAGTCATGATACTAGATCATGATGAACCTACGAACTATGAAGAAGCGATGGTGAGCCCAGATTCCGCAAAGTGGCTTGAAGCCATGAAATCTGAGATGGGATCCATGTATGAGAACAAAGTATGGACTTTGGTTGACTTGCCCGATGATCGGCAAGCAATTGAGAATAAATGGATCTTCAAGAAGAAGACTGACGCTGATGGTAATGTTACTGTCTACAAAGCTCGACTTGTCGCAAAAGATTTTCGGCAAGTTCAAGGGATTGACTACGATGAGACCTTCTCACCCGTAGCGATGCTTAAGTCCGTCCGAATCATGTTAGCGATTGCCGCATTTTATGATTATGAAATTTGGCAGATGGATGTCAAAACTGCATTCCTGAATGGATTTCTGGAAGAAGAGTTGTATATGATGCAACCGGAAGGTTTTGTCGATCCAAAGGGAGCTAACAAAGTGTGCAAGCTCCAGCGATCCATTTATGGACTGGTGCAAGCCTCTCGGAGTTGGAATAAACGTTTTGATAGTGTGATCAAAGCATTTGGTTTTATACAGACTTTTGGAGAAGCCTGTATTTACAAGAAAGTGAGTGGGAGCTCTGTAGCATTTCTGATATTATATGTGGATGACATATTGCTGATTGGAAATGATATAGAATTTCTGGATAGCATAAAGGGATACTTGAATAAAAGTTTTTCAATGAAAGACCTCGGTGAAGCTGCTTACATATTAGGCATTAAGATCTATAGAGATAGATCAAGACGCTTAATTGGACTTTCACAAAGCACATACCTTGACAAGATTTTGAAGAAATTCAAAATGGATCAAGCAAAGAAAGGATTCTTGCCTGTGTTACAAGGTGTGAAGTTGAGTAAGACTCAATGCCCGACCACTGCAGAAGATAGAGAGAATATGAAAGATGTTCCCTATGCATCAGCCGTAGGCTCTATCATGTATGCAATGCTGTGTACCAGACCTGATGTGTGCCTTGCTATAAGTTTAGCAGGGAGGTACCAAAGTAATCCAGGAGTGGATCACTGGACAACGGTCAAGAACATCCTGAAATACCTGAAAAGGACTAAGGATATGTTTCTCGTATATGGAGGTGACAAAGAGCTCACCGTAAAAGGTTACGTTGATGCAAGCTTTGACACTGATCCGGACGATTCTAAATCGCAAACCGGATACGTGTTTACATTAAACGGTGGGGCTGTAAGTTGGTGCAGTTCTAAACAAAGCGTTGTAGCAGGATCTACATGTGAAGCGGAGTACATAGCTGCTTCGGAAGCAGCGAACGAAGGAGTCTGGATGAAGGAGTTCATATCCAATCTAGGTGTCATACCTAATGCATCGGGTCCAATGAAAATCTTTTGTGACAATACTGGTGCAATTGCCTTGGCAAAGGAATCCAGATTTCACAAAAGGACCAAACACATCAAGAGACGCTTCAACTCCATCCGGGATCTAGTCCAGGTGGGAGACATAGAGATTTGCAAGATACATACGGATCTGATTGCAGACCCGTTGACTAAGTCTCTTTCACGAGCAAAACATGATCAGCACCAAAGCTCCATGGGTGTTAGATTCATTACAGTGTAATCTAGATTATTGACTCTAGTGCAAGTGGGAGACTGAAGGAAATATGCCCTAGAGGAAATAATAAAGTTATTATTTATTTCCTTATAATCATGATAAATGTTTATTATTCATGCTAGAATTGTATTAACCGGAAACATAATACATGTGTGAATACATAGACAAACAAAGTGTCACTAGTATGCCTCTACTTGACTAGCTCGTTAATCAAAGATGGTTATGTTTCCTGACCATGAACAATGAGTTGTTATTTGATTAACGAGGTCACATCATTAGTTGAATGATCTGATTGACATGACCCATTCCATTAGCTTAGCACTCGATCGTTTAGTATGTTGCTATTGCTTTCTTCATGACTTATACATGTTCCTATGACTATGAGATTATGCAACTCCCGTTTACCGGAGGAACACTTTGGGTGCTACCAAACGTCACAACGTAACTGGGTGATTATGAAGGAGCATTACAGGTGTCTCCAAAGGTAGATGTTGGGTTGGCGTATTTCGAGATTAGGATTTGTCACTCCGATTGTCGGAGAGGTATCTCTGGGCCCTCTCGGTAATACACATCACATAAGCCTTGCAAGCATTACAACTAATATGTTAGTTGTGAGATGATGTATTACGGAACGAGTAAAGAGACTTGCCGGTAACGAGATTGAACTAGGTATTGGATACCGACGATCGAATCTCGGGCAAGTAACATACCGATGACAAAGGGAACAACGTATGTTGTTATGCGGTCTGACCGATAAAGATCTTCGTAGAATATGTAGGAGCCAATATGGGCATCCAGGTCCCGCTATTGGTTATTGACCGGAGACGTGTCTCGGTCATGTCTACATTGTTCTCGAACCCGTAGGGTCCGCACGCTTAAGGTTACGATGACAGTTACATTATGAGTTTATGCATTTTGATGTACCGAAGGTTGTTCGGAGTCCCGGATGTGATCACGGACATGACGAGGAGTCTCGAAATGGTCGAGACGTAAAGATTGATATATTGGAAGCCTATGTTTGGACATCGGAAGTGTTCCGGGTGAAATCGGGATTTTTCCGGGTTACCGGGAGGTTACCGGAAACCCCCGGGAGCCATATGGGCCTTCATGGGCCTTAGTGGAAAGGAGAAAGGGGCAGCCCAAGGTGGCTGCGCCACTTCCCCCTCCCCTAGTCCTATTAGGACTAGGAGAAGGTGGCCGGCCCCCCTCTCTCTCTTTCCCCCCCGGAAGGAGTAGGACTCCTCCTGCGCCCTCTCCCTTGGTCGGTGCCCCCCTTCCCCCTTGGCTCCTTTATATACTGAGGTAGAGGCACCCTAGAAACACACAAGTTGATCCACGTGATCTATTCCTTAGCCGTGTGCGGTGCCCCCTGCCACCATATACCTCGATAATACTGTAGCGGAGTTTAGGCGAAGCCCTGCTGCTGTAGTTCATCAAGATCGTCACCACGCCGTCGTGCTGACGAAACTCTTCCCCGACACTTTGCTGGATCGGAGTCCGGGGATCGTCATCGAGCTGAACGTGTGCTCGAACTCGGAGGTGCCGTAGTTTCGGTGCTTAATCGGTTGGATCGTGAAGACGTATGACTACTTCCTCTACGTCGTGTCATCGCTTCCGCAGTCGGTCTGCGTTGGGTACGTAGACAACACTCTCCCCCTCGTTGCTATGCATCACATGATCTTGCGTGTGCGTAGGAAATTTTTTGAAATTACTACGAAACCCAACACGTGAAACCGCTCAGGCACTTGCTGTGGAAGGGGGTGGTTTCGGTATGGCCGGAGGGGACCCTCGGTCGCACGTCTCCGCTTCGCATCCGCCAAACGTGCTCAATTTTTTTTCACGGGCCACAGTGACCATGCAAGGCACGCACGCAAAAATTTGCCGTGTTTCGAGTTTGTATGGATTTTTCTACGATTTTCCGGGCCGAAAACCCCTAAAATACTGCCCGGACGTGACGCAACTTGCGTTCGTTGTCGGATTTCGTTCATTTTGGCCGTGGGTTGCCCGGGTGGGGCCCCACACGCGCTGCAAATAGTTGGGCGCATTCCGGCAAACCGCACTGGCACTTGCTGTGCAACCTGGTGGTTTCGATGCGAAAATGTTTGTACTGAACACTTTTCTTTCTGTAACTTACAAACATGCCCAAATTTTTTTATCGCCTTCTATCTACATGAGAATCATGCGTGCCAATTTTATGTGCATTTTGGGTCTGTTTGAATTTTCTACGGTTTTCGGCTTCGACAGTCCTAAAGCACTGTTTTTAATTCAAAATTATTTCAAACTAATTTTCTTAAAAAAAATTACAAATTCCTTCTTCGAATTTCATTTTATACTTTTTCCTTTCTTCCTCTCTTCATCTTTTTTCAATTATACCGGTAAACTATTTAATTTTAATTTCTTTCGGGCTACTTTTATTTTATAAAATGATTCACTTTTTGTCCATAATATTTCATACTAATTTTCATTCCAACATAACGATAAACGATAGTTCATTCAGCATAACGACGGTTCATTTTACATTAAAACATAAAAAACTTAATTAAACAGGACTTAACTAAACTTAATTAAAATAACGACTTAATCCTAATCTACTCGTCGTCGGAGTCGGCGAGGTCCACGATCTCCCCCGCACCGACGTCACCGTCGTCGTCGTCTCCGCCGTCGCTGCTCTTGCCGCCGTCGTCCCAGTAGCCGCCGTCGCCCTCCTCCGGAGCCACCTGCGGCTGCACCGCTTCGATGGCCGCCGCCGCATCCAGTGCGGCCTGCAGCTCGGCGGCCTCTGCTGCCACCGCCATAGCCGCCGCCGCGTCGAGTGCGGCCTACAGCTCGGCGGCCTCTCTCGCCTCCGCGGCCGCCGCTTTTGCCTGCGACGCCCGCAGTGCGATGAGATAGCCGGGGCAGTCGTCGGGGTCGCCGTCCTCGCGCAGTGCGAACTGCTTCGGCGGGATCTCGACGACAGGAGGGGAGGCGGGCCGGGCGATGGCGGGAACCGGAGGGCGGGACGAGCTCGGAGACGGCGCGGCCGCCGGAGGAGGACGGCGGGGCCGGCGCAGGGCGGAAGACGAGCTCGGAGACGGCGCGGCCGCCGAAGGGGGCCGGCGCGGGGCGGACGACGAGCCGCGCGCGGCAGACGACGAGCCGCCTGTCCGCAACTCCCGACGAGCCTGCGCGACGACGGCCCAGTAGTTCTTGCCCTCCCAAAATCTCGCGTGGCCGGCGATGTTCCACCGGCCGCCCACGTGCTGGCGGAGCTCATCCGGGTTCGCCCCGGGCCCCCTCGTCGGGTACCCGTCGGTGGTGATGTGGAACGCATGAGGCAGACGGCAGCCCGGCGGCACCATTAATCCGAGACGGATGAGCTCGTCTGTCTCCGGCGTGCCCAGGCTCGTCGGCCACGATCTGCCGCCGCCGCCGTCGGACGCCATGCAGGCCGCCGGGAAAGGGAGCTCGTCGGTGGGTGGGGTGAGCGGGTCGAGGCGCGTCGAGTGGACTGGAGGGAGGCAGACGGGGCGACGAGCGGCGTTTTAAAGGCAGGCGTCGGTGGGTGAGGGAGGCCGTCCGGTAGGTGACCGACGCCCGGCTTAACGCCGGCATTAATGGCGCATCGGGTCGGCGGCCGTGTCGGGAACCGCCCTTGACCGACGCTTATACGGCACGCAACCGCCCGTCGTGTCGTCTCGTCCCCACACGCCGCATCGTCTTTTTTTTCGTCCAGCCGACGCCACGTCGCTACGAGTACGTCGCTCGACAGGTCGCGTCGTTTTTTTTCTTTGGTCGTCGTTGTACGTACGCGGACGGACGCGTGTACGGGTAGTCGGCGTAGAGCCCCGTCGCGCGGGTGGCGGCTTTTTATGTGCTGGGATGATCCTGCCCTTTTTAATGAAGGGGTACGGTGCGATCTCAGCCGTTAAAGTGTTTAGAGAGGTTGTATCGAAGAAGAAGTGTATTCAGAATGTCATCCAAAACACTCTGAACATTCAGATCCGCTATTGTATTTCTACGTGCTAGAAAGTCCAGTCAGAACCTGCCTGCTACATACATGATCAAAACAAGAGGCCTGATCACATCAATCGATCACGTGACCGTATTGAATCATCAATTCAAGTATAGGAATCAATGGAAGACCGGGGGCTCTTACCTGTCCTTTCTTTTAACTTAAAGTAAAAGCAGGAATCAATGGAAAGAGTAGGCAAGGTTAATTAATTATCGATATCGTACTTGTGCGTGGTGACTATGGATTTCAATATGGAGGAGGCCCGTCTGAAATGCATAACCTAAAGAGATGACTTCCCCGGTCTCTCTCTGCATGCACAACAAAAGAGAGTCTCTAAACCATTGCGGGCAGTTGTTTTGAGATGGCGCACACAGATGTTACATATACTACCATGTGCCCATTCTGGTTGTGGCAAAGGAATCGATGTTTCTTTTCTGCCACTTGGATAAAAAAAAAAGCATAGGATATGCGTAGCCCCCGCGTCCCCCGCGTCGCCCTCCCTGGCGGTGACGGGGGAACCCAGATCCGGCGCCTTACACCCTTCCAACCTCCCTCCCCACCTCGCCACCACCGGAGGAATGGCCGGCGAAGCCGGCGCCGGCTCCCGGGATGGTGGCGGCGGGGCGAGACCGCTCCCTTTCGGTGGTGAGGGTCCGGATCTGAGGCGGCGGCCTCGTTGGTGCGGACGGCGCTCCTCCGACGGCGGGGAGTGCTCGTCGGTGAGGTAGGTCGGATCCCCTCGGCTGCGCGGGCAGCGAGGTCCCGGTGGGCGCAGGTCATGGCGCGGGGAGGCCCCGGGCTCCCCTCGTCAGATCGGAGGCGATCCTAGTCTGCTCGTGATGCATGACCTCTGGCCGGCCTGGATCTCCAGCGTACACGCGCCTGCTGATGTTGTGGCTGGTTCGGTGGTGGAGGCAGGGCGCTTGGCCGGGGGAAACCCTTGGCCGCTGGTGGCGGTCACGGCATCGATGGCGTCCCGGACACCATTCCCTCCTTGGTGGCGGCGCCGAGGCTAAACCTCCCCTGCCTCCCCCCTTCCCCTGCGCCCGGGTGAAAACCCTAGCCCCGGTGGCTAAGCGGCGGCGGCGCCACAGCGTCGTCACCTTCTTGAAGGCGCCGACTTGGGCATGGGGATGCTGGGTGTGCATGGCAAGCTTGTCTGGCTCCTGGTGGCGGCCCGCCTGACTACTGCGTCGCAGCTCCGGGCAGTGTCTCGGGGCTGCGGTGCTTCTCTTCCGGCCGTGTCTCCGATGGGGACCTCGCCCTTCCTCACCTTGTACATGCCATGGTGGAGCGGTACTTCATCTCACTCATTGATGGCGACGAAGATCGGCGGCATGGCGCTGTGGAGGCTCGCCGCCCGATGCGCGGAGATGGACTCGCGCAGGAGGACGTTGCTGTCTGGCGTCATGGTGACGTCGATGGCAGAGTGGCCAGTCAAGGTAGAAGCCTCAATTGATCTGAAGACGGACCTGTGGAAGATGGCGGTGACGACACACGAGTGCGTCTGACCAGATTGTGCCCCAGACCCGGTATGTGGCTCGGCTGGGGCTTCCGAATATGTTTCGGTTTCCGGCTTTTAATGTTAGGCTTAGGTGAGTGGTTTGGGTAGTGGTCCAGCTAGCACCCCTTCATCATTTTGGATAGAAGTAGCGGCATGTGTTGCCAAGATGGTGGATTCAGACTCATTGTTGTAATACTTTGTAAGGTCCTGAGAATAATCAATAAAGTAGCCTTATGGATCTCCCAAATGCAGAGGCCGGGGGTCATCCTCCTTTTCTAAAAAAAAATGTGAAAGCATAGCATGCATGCATATACGGAGTAGCTTTGAAAAGGTACGTGGTATTCAAGACGTGATATTGTATTCTGATCCAACCACTTGCACACTAAACGAAGATGACCGGGCAGCGCGCGGCAAGCTAGTACTTATAAAGTAAGGCCGTAGTGGTGAAGGTCGATCAAACACTCGCTCCAAACTGCAAACCTTTGCACACATTATATGCTTTGTACGTCTCGCCTCTGCTCTGCAGCATCTGTAGCTTTTCAACAAGAAGAAGAAGAAGAAGAAGAGCAGGCACTTACGTAATTCATCCGTGGAGTAATGAATACCTGCTAATTAACACATTTTTTATTAGTTTAATCACTTAAATTCCCAGTTCCTCTGCCCTGTAGGCTGTAGCAGCTGTAGCTCTTGTTCCAGTCAGGGAAGTAAAAGCTAGCGTGGGAGAAGATGACCAACAAACCCCAGGTGGATAAGTAATTCACACTGGAACGTTCAAGTGCATTCCATGAATAATGAATATATCCACTACTACTTTAGTGACCTAAAACGTCTTATATATAGCATGGTTCGAAAAAACCCGTCTTATATTTGTTTACAGAGGTAGCATTATATTAGCTATATATACTATTTAAATTTCTCCTTCATCCTACTATGCATTCCTATAAAGAGAATACTGGAATCTAACTCGACCAACATATGTACAACAGAACTACCCGGGCATGAAAGTTGGTACTGGTGACTTTGAGTGCACATGATGTGGTCGTCTTCTGTAGCTCCTCCTCGCATGGAAACAACGAGACGGATCGGTTATCACTGCTTGGATTCAAGGACGCAATCAGTCTCGACCCACGGCAAGCCCTGATGTCCTGGAATGAGAGCACCCACTTTTGCGATTGGGAAGGTGTCATGTGCAGTGTGAAGGCTCCACGTCGTGTCACTTCTCTAGACCTTACAGGCCGAGATTTTTCTTCACTTGGGAACCTAACATTCCTTCGTTCTCTAGCCTTGACGGAGAACCTGCTCACCGGGGAGATCCCACCCATGCTCGGTCACCTGAATCACCTCCAAACACTCCTCTTGAATAATAACACGCTGGAGGGAACAGTGCCGAGTTTCGCAAACTGCTCAAAGCTCAAGGTACTGAATCTTAGAACTAACAATCTAGTTGGCCAACTTCCCACTGATTTACCTCATCACCTTGAGGTGTTGAGGACTTCTTCTAATAAACTTACTGTTACCATCCCAGCTTCTAGTGCCAACATCACAACATTAACCGCCATTTATTGTGAGTATAATCACATCAAGGGAAATATCCCAAGTGAGTTTGCATATTTTTCGAGCTTGCAATACCTGTCTATGGGTGTTAATCAGTTGTCGGGCAGGTTTCCACAAGCCATCTTGAATATTTCTACTCTTATCGGCCTTGGCCTTGGTCTCAATGGTCTAAGTGGAGAGGTTCCACCAAATCTTTGTTCCTCTCTACCCAACCTTCAGATATTCTTGTTTTTTTAGAAAAGGAGGATGAGCCCCAGCCTTTGCATATGGGCAATGCATACGGCCATTTTATTAATTATTATCACAAGACCTTATAAAGCCATACAACAGCAAGATTAAAGCCACCGTCTAAGCAACAATTGTCGCTACACCTATCCAATTGATGAAGGGGCGCAGATAGTCTGAGCCTAATACCAAACAAACATCGCAGCCAAACCTAAACATCTAAAACCTGAGGTCCCAACCAGGACGCGTGCCGGGTATGGGGCCCCTACCAGTCCGGCGCACTCCTCAACCAGGACGCCTGCCGGGTATGAGGCCACCGCAGCCACCTGCCACCAATCCATTTTCAGAGCTGTACTGTTGCATGTACCGTGCCAGGACGCCACCACGACGCCCGACAGCGTCGTCCTCCTGCGCGAGTCCATCCTCCCACAGCAAACTCCGAATCTGCACTGCGCCACGCCTTCAAGATCCGTCGCCATCAATGTGTAGGATGAAGCACCGCTCCACCAAAGAATCCGTCCTCTGGTCCCTCGATCACGTGTGTACCTCCAAGAATGACGCCCCAAGGGAGGAATGACACCAGAGCGCCGCTGTCATCCGATCATCCGATCTAGGGTTTCCCCTGGAGGTAGCAGAGAGTGTCCTTGAACTTCTCCACGGCGATGCCTTCAAGAAGGGAACGGCGCAGATAGCGCTGCCACCGCCGGCCTTAGCAGAAGCCGAAGGCAAGTTTTCACCCTGATCAGTTCGAAGGGATCCAACTCTCGTGCACAGGCCGCCGTCACCACCAGCACCACCAGGCAGACCCTGGAGTACTGGCAGATTAGCGAGCCGCCGGCACCACCGCATCCAGATCGCCGGCCACACCGGGCCGCCGCCATCCCCCGCGCCATCCGGATCAGAGACGGAGCCGCCGACCGCGCATAGGGATTGCCGCTGCCTGCACACGCCGGAGCGCCGCCGAGAGCCCGGTGCCCGCCACCGCTTGCCGAAGGCAACCGCCACCTGAGCACTGGCGCCACCGTGGAGCCATCAGATCGGGGAGGAAGACGTCGCGCGCCGACCACCCTCGCAGACCCCGCCGCACGCTCGAGCGCTGGCACCACCGCGGCGCCATCAGATCGGGAGGAGGAGGAGCCTGCGCCTCGCCGCCCGGCGCAGACCAGGCCGCCACCATCGCCGCAGCGCCACCAAAGGGGAGCCCTGCAGATCCGCCGGCAGCCCACTTCATTAGGAAAGATAAGCAACCTCAAAGTTTTGAATTTTTCTGCCAATACCGACATCTCTTGGAAACCTACAACTTCTTGAGAAACTAGATTTGTCATTCAACCAACTTCATGGTGTGGTTCCAACAAAAGGGATCTTCAATAATGCAGCTGCCGTGCGGATTGATGAAAATCAGGGGCTTTGTGGTGGGGCACTGGAGTTACATATGCTAGCATGTTCTGTGATGCCTTCAAATTCAACTAGGCACAAGGAATATTTCGTGCTCAAAGTAGTTATCCCAATAGCTAGTTTGGTCTCACTTGCTATGGTCATATTTGGCTTATTGCTCTCAAGAGGAAAGCACAAGAGCAAATCTACATCTCTACCATCATTTGTTACAAAATTCCCCCAAGTTTCTTTCAATGATCTAGCGAGCAACAGAGGGATTCTCAACTTCCAACCTAATTGGCAGAGGGAGTTACGGTTCTGTATATAAAGGGAAACTAGTTCATGATGAAAAAGAGGTTGCTGTGAAAGCGTTCAACCTAGAGACAAGAGGGGCACACAAGAGCTTCATTGCAGAATGTAATATGTTGAGAAATGTGAGACACCGCAATCTAGTCCCTATCCTAACTGCATGCTCTAGCATTGATTCTAATGGCAATGATTTCAAGGCTCTAGTGTATGAGCTCATGCCACGAGGGGACTTACATAAACTACTATACTCAACTGGGCAGTATGAAAGCTCTTCAGATTTTATCCTCATTACGATGGCTCAAAGGATAAGTATTGTGGTGGACGTAGCGGATGCACTGGAGTATGTACACCATAACAACCAAGAAACATTCTTTTGGATGACAATATGACAGCTCATGTTGGAGACTTCGGCCTGGCAAGATTCAAAGTTGGTTCCACGATTGGATACGCCGCTCCAGGTAACGGTCTTTTTTTTATATTTCAAGTTGGTACATTTTTTCCACATCTATATTAAGCAGCGACAGTGACATAACTCCGCTCTTTTCATTTTCAGAATATGCTGGGGGTGGTCAAGTTTCAACTGCCGCGGATGTTTACAGCTTTGGTGTCGTTCTCTTCGAGATATTCATCCGAAGAAGGCCGACTGATGACATATTTAAGGATGAACTCAACATAGTGAAGTTTATAGAGGCCAGCTTCCCAGGTCGGGTATTGGAGATTGTTGACCCCCAACTGCTACAAGAGTTGGAGGAAACTCCAATGGCCTTGAAGGAAAAATGTTCAGAATGTCTTCTATCTATGCTAAACGTTGGCCTTTCTTGCACCAAGCCATCTCCTGGCGACCGTATCAACATGCAGGAGGTGGCTGCCAAGCTACATGGAATCAAGGATGCTTATCTCAATTCTATTGTTTCGGTAGCAATAGCTAACTGAATAGACAAGTCGTTGTATAATTGGCTTTTATGAAATTGTGTGTATGTAAGAAGTATTGGCTACCTGAACAAGTAAGATTTTTATAGTTGGTATTTGTCACATAGCGTGTAGATAAGGGCGGCGTATTTACAAATCCACACACTCTCGGTGTTACCACATCATCCTAGATAGTATAATTGTTACAGTGATTGGCGATTTTACGAGCCGTCCATCCAGCCTAATCTGACGGTAGGAAAATAGAAGTTACGAGGAGTTACAAAACTAAAATTACGAGAAATTACATATAACAGCGGACCGTTACAAAATTTTGATGGGGCCAGTTAGTTACTTCGAGGGTAGATCCGTCAAGAAAATTCCTCATGGCAATGTCGTCTCCCGATCCACTCGTCTCATCTCACGAGTAGACACTCATGGGCACCGCAACCGGAACCTCGCCCCGCGGCAGCCCTGGAATACTACCGTCCAAAAATTGCCCGGCTACCTCCCGCAGCGCCGGCGCGAGGACCTGGGCGACGGCGGCGGGGCCAGGTCCTGGAGGCAACCCCCGACTGTGCTTGGTTGTAGTGGTCGCGAGAGGGAGCCGCGGGCGCGAGGACCTGGGTTAGGAGCTGGCCGAAGACGCCGGCGCGAGGACCTTGGCTTGGTCGTAGTGGCCGCTCCCCCACGGCCCTGCCGACGCCGGCGCGAGTTCCTGGAGGCGAACCCCCGGCTGGGCATGGCGTAGTGGTGGACCAACGGAGCAAGGTATCTCGCCCCTGCTCTCATCTCTTCCCTCCCTCCCTGCCTGCACGTTCAACGTCGACCAACTACTCCTTTCACCACCTTCAAATAAAGATTCAGTTAGTAGTTGAGCAGTGACCACACCTAATGTAGCTATTGCAGAACATGGTTCGTATTGTTACCCTGAAACTCTGAATCCTGTGTTTGGTGTTATTTGATCAAGCTGACAGTTAGCAATACCCCTCTGCTGCCATGACTTCCACAGTTGCCAAGGCCTATAAAATTCTCATTCGGAAGACTACAACCATTCCTGCTAGTGCCTGTCTTTGGAAAGCCTGCACCCAACTGAAACATAAATTCTTTTTCTGGTTGTTGATTAACAACATGCTGAACACCACAGAGCTCCTTCGAAGGAAAAATTTGTTCATTCAGGACTACAGATGTGTCATGTGTGATGAGTATGTCCTAGAAACCAGAGATCGTCTATTTTTTCGCTGTGATTTTGCACAAATTTGCTGGAAATATGTTTGCCCCAAATGGTCTCCTCTGTCAGAAGGGATTCAGGATCAGCTTATTAGTAACTTGAACACCATGCTTCATATTTCATTTGCCATGGACACTTGGACAGAATCATTTTGATTTCTTGGGCCATATGGAACACTCGCAGTGAGTTCATTTTCAGAGATATCGCTCCCATTCTATATGCTTGCAGAAGCAGATTCAAAGATGAGCTTCAATGGTTGGTCCAGAGAGCCAAAATATAATCATATGCTACACTCTCAGATTGGGCTGAATCTTTCAGATAGCAGGCCTCAGTTGATTTTTGTACTTTTTCTTATTGTTTTTGTACTTTGTAGGTCTAGCTTTTTCGTTTCTTGCACATAACTGTATACTTCTAAAAAAATCTACAAATTATGCTCTGGGGAAGAAATTCCTACGGGTTCGGGTCAAAAAACTAGTGAAAGTGAACTCTTTTTTTATGTCATAACCCATACCTTATTTCCAATAATCTTTCATAGCCACAACCTCCCAAAAAAAATTGTATCATAGCCACAACCTCCCAAAAAAAATTGTATCATAGCCACATGTCGAGTTCTACCGAAGTATTAAATGTCTTTCACTTATAGTGCCAAATACCAGTTTTGATGAATGTCTTTTTGTAAGTATCCATACTTTCGTAGACATCTTTCTTCAAGGATAACTAATGTATCCTAATCAATGTACTCCATCCGCTTGAATTTACAAGGCTTATTTGATTCGTCTTTACATTAAAAATAAGTTGGCCCAAAAAGGAGCATTTCAAAGCTTGACATTATCTTAGCAAAGTCACAACGTAGGGGGAGCAACGTCGTCAGCAACTTTGAAGGCCACGTTGTTGCAATCTTCCAAATGTGCTAGCAGCAAAAAAAGATGAGTGCATGTTGTTAATGTTCTTGAAACAAGACTCTCGTTTTTTCAAATTGCTTTACTAACCATGCTCTGTTTTTCAAGGATGAGTAAATTACAGGCAAGCAGGAACCAGCAGCTGCTTCTTCCATCGATTCTGCAATCTCCGGTCCATATTTTTGCTGATAACTATCGATCAGTTCCTAGTTTGTATAGAGGCTGAACTTCTTGTTTCAAATACTTGGAGAACGCTTTTGATCCAGTGGCAACTTACGGGAATAATAATGTACGTTATAATGTCACTCAAGGGAGTTTCACAGTTCGTATTGTATGTCATGGACGCTGTCAGATTATGGTCAATCCATTTCATGTAGTTTACTTTCATTTCTTGCGAACATATGTCATGTACAATAAATTTCAGAGTCCCGACAGAAATCTAGGAACCAATGATGTTTATCGGGTGAAACAAATTGCATTACGGCATGTTTACAGGGATCAAATCTCTGTGATGATGCTCGAATTGAAGTGGTGTTTGTTCAGACTAATGCTATCAACATACATGAGAACAGGGTTTCATACTTGAAGAAAGCAAGGCATGCTCCGAGGTACATCCCCTAAGCCTGAACTAGTGAACGTTGAACAACTGAAGACAAGTGCCTGATTGTGGGGTGTTCGTTTCGCTGCCGCGCCCTCCCGTCAACTTCTCCGCACCGCCGTGCAGCAGCCGCCCCGGCCATCCCTCTAAATCTACTAACCCCTTGAAATTCTTCGGCGAACCTGCACCACCCCCACCCCAAAATAGACAAGGGGGAGATGCTACTCCCTGTTGCACCCCCTGCACCCTAAGATGGGCCCGAACGACTAAGTTCGATACTTGTAAGCTCGAACGAGTAAGATCCGTACTTATGAGCTTGAATGAGTAAGATCCATACTTGTGTGCCCGAACGCCTCATAGTGGTACTTCCGAGCCTCAACGACTCAGAACGGTACTTGTGTGCCCGGAGAAGTAAGGACGATACTTTTGACCTCAGACGACTATGATTGGTACTTGTGAGCTAGGACGACTCCCAATGATTCGTAGTGGTATGTGTGGGCCCCATGACCCAGAGTGATTCGTAGTGGTATTTGTTAGCCCGGACGATCTAGAGTAACTAGTAGTGGCATTGGTGGTCCGGACGACGTAAAAGGGCACGAGGTAGCATTGGTGGCCCAACCCATAGTGATACTTGTGGGCACACAACTAGCACTATGGGTAGTTCGATCGCACGACTAGATATGTGTCGTTTGAACCCAGAACGACAAGTATGGGTCGTCCGGGTATACAATCACCACTACGGGTCGTTTGAACTTAGAACTTCAAGCATGGGTCGTCCGGGTCCACAAGCACCACAATGGGTCGTCCAAACCCACAACTAGCACTATTGGTCATTTCATCCCATAACTAGCACTAAGACTAGTCACAATGGAGAGTAACTTAGACTAGTAACATCACATTTTACTAGGCTATGTTACTACCTCCATAATGGGTAGTAACATATGTGTGTTGTTATGTTATGGTTCATTTATTAGCCTATAGACTCATATTGTCTTGGTATGTGTGATGTTACAGTAACTAGCTAAGTTACCACCATCACCTCTCTCATTATTAAATATGTGCCACATAAGCAAAATCATCTTGAAAAGTGTGATGTTACTAGTGATGTTACTCCCACTGTGGCCAGTCTAAGGGTCGTCGAACCCAGAACTACTAGCATGGATTGTCTGGACCGACAACTAGCATTACCGGTCATCCGGACCCACAACTACCTTAACAAGTAGTCTCGACACAACTAGCGGAGTGGATCATCAGGTCCCTCGACTAGCACTTCAGTGTGTCTTGACACAACACTATCACTACGGGTCGTCCATGCGACTAAGATCGATGCTTGTGGGTCTAGAAGGACTAAGGTCAATTCTTGTAGGCTTGATCGACTAAGATCTATACTTGTCGACCTGAATGACTCAGATCGGCATTTGTTGACCCGAACAACTAAGATCAGTACGTGTGGGCCTAAATGACTAAGATCGATACTAATGAGCCCAAACGAGTAAGACCAGTACTTGTGGGTCCAGCCGACTAAGATCATTACTTGTGGGCCCGAATGACTAAGATCGGTACTTCCATGTGTTTTCACTCATGTCGAGACGAAGGGTATCCTTAGTGACATTTACTTTACAATTTTGGAATGTTTTTCTTTCGAAGAACAGGGATCAAATAATCTATGACAGAACTGTACTTACCCACCAAACATTATTCTTTGCTTTGCATAATTGTGATCTCATTGTATTATGCACCAGCAAAATATATAATGAGGCAATGACAAAAATAGGCGTGCAATCTAGCAACCCCAACTTTATCAATCTTCAGGAGCCCCAGCAATACAACGCCCAACAAGGTCATGCGCCCGTCTAAATTTCTGTAAACCACAAGGCGAGCAATACAACCCCCAATACACACACACACACACAAACCCACAAAAAAATGCAACTCGTTACTCTGCCACATTTGAAGAATACAATCAAGCTACATGGAGGGAAAACCACACGGCCTAGTTCATCAAAACAATGCTGCTCATATAACCGTAAGATTAGGCATTCGCTATAGTCAGAAGAAATGATCCAAGAATGCATCTGCAAGAACAAGAAACTGCGGCGTTGCTCGCCCATCTCTGTAGAGATAGTAGCAGGGAAACCTGGTATGATCCCAAAAACATCCCATTCAGATCAGTTTCCACATCACCAACACTATTTCCAATCTTCATATATACATGACCTCAAAATGCCGCCGTTGAAACAAGTCCCTGCACTGCAACGTCCATCATGGACGCCCACAATCACAGAACATTAGTCCTACTTTTGGTCAGAAGTATTAGTAACATTTTCCTAAATAAATGAGGCAGCAACTTTGCTAGAATAAAAAGACACTTGCAACCTTGTAAATCCGTGAAGTCCAACTCTACTAAGTTCCACTCAATAAAAATCAATAGGAGTAGATATTTTGAACGAAAGATAGATCCCCATTCCCTAAGAACAGCAAACAGCATTAAAGGACGTTTGTACTGAAGTATCACATTCTGATGGCAAGATTTCATTTGCTCTCTACCCACTTTCATGGTCCAGTCTTATTATCTTTGAGCACTAAAATTTGTAGAAAGCATGATTAAATAAGCTATTATATGAAGGATATAGATGCACTGGTCAGGCTTCATGGCAAGTAAACTGTAATCACTAGCAGAATTTGTTACAGAGAATGGAATACTCGCAGAAAATAATACTACCACAAAAATAGCAGTACCTAACAGTTGTAGATTAGATCGATGGCAAGGCCAGTTCAGACTGTTGTGTACACGAATCATATGCATATGCCCACACAATCGGGACTGTTTCCATCATCCTACCACAAAAACATGCTTAGTTACAGAGAATAAAATACTATTCACCTGGGATTACAACTTGATAATAGGACCACAACCGCAACAGTTCCCTACCACGAAACCCCTTGTAGCTGAAAGTTTGCTGCTATCATCTCCTACACAACATGTATGCACCTACCTTTAGTGTGCGGGAAGGTCGCCGGCGGCGCTGACTAAGGCAGTAGGGTATCCGACGTACGGTGTAGAGCAGCAGTTCCATTAGTTAGACGTGCAAGCAATCCTTGTGAGCAACGATTTATACTGAATCCCAAAACATGAAAATGTAGAGCAGGAACTGAACTGGGGATTGATTAATTCCTGAAAAAAGAACAAATTTTGGTGTTTTCCAATCCTCCATTACTCAGAGTTGAAGCCAACATAGATCAATCAAGAGCTGAAGACGAGGTAAAGAAAAGGGGCTGTGGGGGAGACGAACCTGGATGGCGGTCTGGCCGTAGGGGTCAGGGAAGAGGCCGGAGCCGTTCCACGCCTTGGCGACGAAGTTCCCGATGACGGCGTACTGCGTACAGGGCCGGCCGGCACGCGGATTGGATGCGACACGTCGTAGGGCCCGCCACGACCGGCCGGAACCTTGGCGGTAGGAGTGACAACAAGGTCGCGGACTGCCGCTTCTCTTCTGGATCGGGGTCGCCGCGTGGGGATGATCCAAACGGCACACCGAGCTACCCGTCTACGAGCGGGATGTGCGGCGGCTATGCGGAGAAACCGATTCATTCGTGCGTGGGGACGGCCTCTGAACATGCCGTGAGGAACGGAAAAGGATGAGCGACTCAAGTACTATTATACCCTTTTAGAAAAAAATAAATCTTAAAATAATTTTCTCAGATCCAATGGCTAGAAATAATCAAAGGTGGAGTTACATGAAATTATAAATCGTAACTCCCAAATCACCGTAAAAGAGCTCCCTAGATAGTGAACAGGGAAAAATGAATAGCATGTCCCAGGCATCAATATGAGCAATCAAATTAATATTTTATTGATTAATACATCTAGTTTGCAGTTTATTTGGTTTCCGTTGTAGTCGTCGCTTGCCACACTTCATAGATATGATGTTTTTCCCACACTTATAGCTTTATCTGTGGTAAAACTACCCTTCAAACAAGTATGCCTGACAGGCTGACGCTATTGAGTATGGCAACAATTTTACCTACAGGACAAAACAGAGGACCATTTGTTAAATTTACCTACAGAATGGAACAAAAGAGATTGATGTAAAACCGTATCCAGTAATTCAGGGGGCCGGTATGCTAATCATCAGTTATAGATTATTAAATCTGCTCCAGTGACATTCCAGTTTGGTCTCTCTGGAGGTACTAGCTTGTATGGTAGGCCAGAAAGAAACAAAACAATAAGTTTTGTGTAATGGTCACTGGTTTGCACCAAAACTCAGGCCAGCACAAGATGTCACTGCTTATTCTGAACCTGAACTCTTATGACATGCTTGATGTTTGCCTACTATTGTACCTTTGTCACACTTGCCAGCTAGTAGTCGGTGTTTATAAGGTCGGCGTCAGATAGATCAGCATGCACCTGAATTCACCATCGAACAGTCAAAAAATATCACTTACCGTCTCAGAACTTGACACTTGACAGTGGGAAAGCATCATCACAAATCGCCTAATTTTCTGTCTACTGCTGGTTGGAATCTCTGAGGAGAGGAGATGAAAAAGAAATGCAAATCAGTAGGCTGCAGCAGGAATACAAATTCAGAAAAACACCAAAAAACACTCTGAATATTCAGTACTTCTGTTGTATTTCTACAAGCTAGAAAGTTGAGTCAGAGCCTCACCGCAAGAGACTTGATCACATCGGTTGAAGTACAGGAATCGATGGAAATTCTACAAGCTAATTTTATACGGTAACTTGATCACATGAGTTGTCGCCTACCATGTAGCTACTGATGTGCCATTATTACATTTGCCAGCGAGAAGTCGGCGTTTCTAAGTAGGCCAGAGTTCGAGAGATAGGCACCTGCACTGACAATCAAACAGGCAAAGACAATTACACATTGTTTCAGACTTGACAACTGACAGCGGGCAAGCATCACAGCAACTTGTGTCTGACTAGTGCCAAGGAGATCAAGAACAGATGCAAGATCAGTATGCTACCCATGGCGTCTACATTGAAGAAACTAGCGCCGAGAAGCTTTGCGATTTGAAGTTGGTCCGCGGCGGTATATGCCACAGCAAAAGAACACAGATTCAGAGAAAAAAGAACAATCTGAACTTACCCCGCAAAAAAAAAAAACAGAAATCTGAACTTGAGAGGTTCTGTTCTATTTCTACTTAACTTAATCACTAAAACATGTTGCTCCAAACATCAGTAAAATCTGGAGAGAGTAAGCTAGAACTAGAAAGTTCAGTCATAGCCTGCTACTTAATCACTAAAAGACCTTTCCGGGAAAAAAAGAACTTAAAACTCACTGAAATGCAAAGGGACTTGGGACTTCATCGTTTCCAATCCTCATTTTTGTGTTACTGAAGGTATTAGATTTGATCGAGATCGTATCAATGACCAGTCGTGGGCTTCCTCACGTTGTCCGGTGGGACCTTTTCCTGCATTTGAAAAAAAAGTCAGTTGCCTCGCTGGCCCGGGCTCTGGGTGGGTTCGGGCCAACCAAACAAATACGTTAATCTGAAAATTAGTGCGCCTTTACTCCAAAAAAAGAGGATTAGTGCATCTAACACCACGATTTGTGATGATTAACACTCACAGTGGACTGGTGACCAGGCACGTAATAACGACGTCGCGCCTATAAAAGGAAGGCCACAATGGCGGACGTAGATCAAACACTCCACAGTCTAGACTCCAAATTAACTCGTACACACATATGCTTGGTTTCTCTCTTGTTCGCCTTTGTCCTCTGGCGGTTGTAGCTCTTGTGTCTCGGCCCGGAAAGGAGGAGCTAGAGTATCAGTATATACAGAAGAAGAAGGAATCCTCAGGTAATTAATACTAGCAACATATCTATTACTTATTATTAACTATTTAGTTTAAAACTCGCCTTGTTTTTATGCATGCATATGTAGTGAATAGTACTGAAGATCTGACTTGACAAATATACATTCATAGCCACCCGGCCATGAAAGCTGCCAGGTTACTTCTGTGGGTGTTGGCGGCTTGCAGCGCACATGTCGTCATCTGCAACACCTCCATCTCGTACGGAAACGAGACGGATCGGTTATCGCTGCTTGCATTCAAGGATGCAATCATCAGTCTCGGTCCACAACAAACCTTCATGTCCTGGAACCATAGCACTCACTTCTGCAATTGGGAAGGTGTCCTATGCAGGGTCAAGGCTCCACGTCGTGTCACTTCTCTAAACCTTACAAGTCGAGGTTTGGTGGGGCACATCTCTCCTTCACTTGGAAACCTAACATTCATGCGGTCTCTGGTCCTCACAGAGAACATACTCGCCGGGGAGATCCCACCCTCGCTTGGTCACCTACCTCGCCTCCAAACCTTCCTCTTGAATAGTAACATGCTACAAGGAAGGGTGCCGAGTTTCGCTAACTGCTCAAAGCTCAAGGTGATGGATGTTTCGAAAAACAACCTAGTAGGCCATCTCCATGCCAACTTGCCTCTTTACTTGCAAGTGTTGCACGTTTGGTCTAATAACCTTACTGGCACCATCCCAGCTACTCTTGCCAATATCACAACATTAACCCAAATTAACTGCCAAGATAATCACATCAAGGGAAATATCCCAAGTGAATTTGCACATTTGTCCAGCTTGCAGCACCTGTCTGCCAGTGCTAATCGGCTATCAGGAAGATTTCCACAAGCCATCTTGAATCTTTCTACTCTTACCATCCTCGAACTTGCTGCCAATGGTCTAAGTGGAGAGGTTCCACCAAATCTCTTTACCTCTCTTCCCGATCTCCAGATACTTTTCTTAGGTGGCAACTTATTTTTAGGGCACCTTCCTAGTTCATTCACCAATGCTTCCAATATACAAGCTCTCGATTTGTCAAGAAACAACTTCACAGGATTGATGCCTACCACGATTGGAAAACTTACCAAACTCTTGGGCTTGAATCTTGAAAATAATGAACTCCAAGCACACAACAGAGAAGATTGGGAGTTTTTGAATAGCTTAGGCAACTGCACGGAGCTACAAATGTTTTCCATGGGTTATAATCATCTATCAGGGCATGCACCGAGTTCATTAGGTAACCTTTCAAGTCAACTCCAGGAATTATACTTGACAAACAATCAACTATCAGGAGATTTTCCATCTGGCATAGCAAACCTTCGCAACCTGATTTTTGTAGCATTGGGACGAAATAACTTTACAGGTGTGGTTCCTATGTGGATAGGAACTCTCAAAGCTGTGCAGGTAATAGGCTTATTCAAAAACTTCTTTGCGGGAGCCCTCCCATCATCCTTGTCAAACTTGACTCAATTGGGAGCTCTCTACCTACGCTCGAACCAGTTCACCGGTCACATACCATCAAGCTTTGGAAACTTTCCAATGCTTCAAATATTGGACATTTCCCGCAATGAACTCCATGGCAAGGTTCCAATGGAGATCTTTAGAATCCCAGCAATAACTGGAATTGATTTATCATTCAATAGCCTTGATGGACAACTTCCTACGGGCATTGGAAATGCCAAACAACTCGTGATATTGAGAGTTTCATCAAATAAACTATCCGGAGATATTCCAAACACTTTGGGTGATTGTGAAAGCTTAGAAGGCATTGAGTTAGATTCAAACATTTTCAGCGGAAGCATTCCCACATCGTTAGCCAAGATAAGCAGCCTCAAAGTTTTGAATTTGTCTACCAACAACTTAACTGGGTCAATACCAGCATCTCTTGGCAGCCTGGAACTCCTTGAGGACCTAGATTTGTCATTCAACCATCTTGATGGAGAGGTTCCAACAAAAGGGATCTTCAGGAATGCAACTACCTTGAAGATTAACGGAAATCAAGGGCTTTGTGGCGGGGTAAAGGAGTTACACATACTAGCTTGTTCTGACGTGCCTTCAAATTCAACTAGGCACAAGGAATCTTTAGTGCTCAAAGTGGTCATCCCAATAGCATGTGTTGTGTCACTTGCTGTAGTCATATTTGGCTATTTGCTATGGATAAGAAAACACAATAGCAAATCTATATCACTGCCATCGTTTTCTACAAAATTACCGAAAGTTTCTTTCAACGACCTAACTAGAGCAACAGCAGGGTTTTCCACGCCTAATTTGATTGGTAGAGGAAGATACAGTTCTGTATACCAAGGAAAACTACTTGAAGACCAAAATGAGGTTGCCATAAAAGTCTTCAACCTAGAGATAAGAGGAGCACACAAGAGCTTCATTGCAGAATGTAATGCATTGAGAAATGTGCGACATCGCAATCTGGTCCCTATTCTGACTGCATGCTCAAGTATTGATTCTAAGGGCAATGACTTCAAGGCCCTGGTGTATGAGCTCATGCCACGTGGAGACTTACATAAGCTACTATACTCAACTCAAGACTATGAATGCTCTTCAGATTTGAACCTCATTATAATGGCTCAAAGGATAAGCATTGTGGTGGACGTGGCAGATGCACTGGAGTATCTACACCATAATAACCAAGAAACAATGATTCATTGTGATCTGAAGCCTAGCAACATTCTTTTGGATGATAATATGACAGCTCATGTTGGAGACTTTGGGCTGTCAAGATTCAAAGTTGGTTCTACAATGTCATCTCTTGGTAACCCCAACTCTTCTTCTGTTGCAGTAATGGGGACGATTGGATACGCCGCTCCAGGTAATGGTCTTTTTTTAGCTGAAGTTGGTACATTATTTTTTCTGCATCTATGTTAAGCAGCGAAAGCGAAATAACTCCACTCTTTTCATTCTTTAGAATATGCTGGGGGCGGTCAAGTTTCAACTGCCGCGGATGTTTACAGCTTTGGTGTCATTCTCCTCGAGATATTTGTTCGAAGAAGGCCAACGGATGACATGTTTAAGGATGGACTCAACATTGTGAACTTTATAGAGGCTAGCTTCCCCGGTAGGGTATTGGAGATTGTCGACCCCCAACTTCTACAGGAGTTGGAGGAAACTCCAATGGCCTTGAAGGAAAAATGTTCAGAATGTCTTTTGTCTATGCTAAAGGTTGGCCTTTCTTGCACCAAGCCATCTCCCGGTGATCGTATCAACATGCAGGAGGTGGCGGCCAAGCTATATGGAATCAAGGATGCTTACTTTGATGCTAACTGAAAGACAAGTTGTTGTATAATTGGCGTTTATCACATAGCGTGTATGTAACTGTAAACGAGAATTGGTTTGAGGGAAGACGCCTCTCAAGGGGCGATCGGCTCATATATTTATAGCAAGAACAAGTCTTGGAGACCAAGAAAGAACCTATACGCGTATATGTACAACCGTATGCAAACGGGAATACGCGCTGTTAGCTATACAAAGTTATACTTTAACATCCCCCCGCAGTTTGTGCGTCGGGCGAACGCATAAACTGTACCGAAAATCCTCGAAGAGGTGCGACGGCAGCCCCTTCGTCATGATATCGGCAAACTGCTGTGAAGATGGTACATGAAGAACCCGAATCTGACCGAGAGACATCTTCTCCCGAACGAAGTGGATGTCGATCTCGATGTGCTTCGTGCGGCGATGCTAGACCGGGTTACACGCCATGTAAACAGCACAGACGTTATCACAGAAAACAACAGTCGCGGACGAAAGGGGACGATGAAGCTCAAGAAGAAGCTGTCGGAGCCAACAACACTCGGCCACGGCATGCGCCACCGCTCTGTACTCCGCCTCGGCACTGGAGCGAGACACGGTGGCCTGGCGTTTGGAGGACCAAGACACCAGGTTATCGCCGAGATAGACGCAGTAGCCGGATGTGGAGCGGCGTGTGTCGGGGCAGCCGGCCCAATCCGCGTCGGAGTAGGCAGTGAGCGAGGTGGCCGGCGTGGAGTGGAGCTGCAGCCCGAGGTCGAGGGTGCCACGAACGTAGCGGAGGATCTGCTTGACGAGGTTGAGATGAGGCTCCCGAGGGGCGTGCATGTAGAGGCACGCCTGCTGAACGGCATGAGCAATGTCAGGACGAGTGAGCGTCAGGTACTGAAGGGCCCCGGCAAAGCTCCGGTACTTAGTAGCATCGGTGGCGAGTGGTCCCTCATCGGCAGAGAGCTTGCAACGGGTGTCGATGGACGTCACACATGGGTTGCAGTCCATCATACCAGCGCGCTGAAGAAGGTCGATGGCGTACTGGCGCTGCGAGAGAAGCATCCCCGATGTAGAGCGGGAAACCGAGATCCCGAGGAAGTAGGACAAGTCCCCGAGATCGGTCATGGAGAACTCACGGTGGAGCTGGTCGGTGATGTGTTGAAGGAGCCCGGTGCTGGAGGCAGTAAGGATGATGTGGTCAACATAGAGGAGCAGGTAGGCCATCTCGGTGCCGCGCCGAAGCACAAAGAGAGATACGTCACTCTGGGATGCCACGAACCCAAGGCGATGAGCATGATGAGCGAACCGCTGGTACCATGCGCGAGGTGCCTGCTTAAGTCCATAGAGAGACTTGTGAAGCAGACAGACGTGGTGGGGACACGTAGGGTCGATGAAGCCGGGTGGCTGCTCACAATGGACCACCTCGTCAAGGTCACCATGAAGAAAGGCGTTCTTGACATCCAGCTGATGAACCGGCCAAGCGTGAGAGACAGCGATGCTGAGTACAACGCGGATCGTAGCCGGTTTGACAACGGGACTAAAAGTCTTGTCATAGTCAATACCAGGCTGCTGGGAGAATCCATGGACGACCCACCTGGCCTTGTACCGAGCAAGGCCGCCATCAGCGCCAAACTTGTGCTTGAAGATCCACTTGCCTGAAACAATGTTAGTGCCAACCGGGCGAGGGACTAGAGACCAAGTGCGGTTCTGAATGATGGCACTGTACTCCTCAGACATGGCGGCACGCCAAAGAGGGTCCTGAAGGGCGGAGCGATAGGTTTTGGGAATGGGAGAGATGTGGGAGTGTTCGGCCGAGAGATTAAGTCTGTCAATCGGCTGGACGATGCCACGCTTGGCGCGTGTGAGCATGGTATGGGTGTTGGTGGCAGGAGCGGTGTTGCTGCGAGAGCGACGAGGGGGGGAGGAGGTGGCGGTGGTGGTGGTGAAGGAGAGGGAGACCGGCCATGAGACGCGGGTGGAGACGGCGCGGGCGAGGCGGGTGCGTCGCGGGTGGGTGTGGGTGGCGCGGAGGCAGTGCCATGCATAGCGGGCTGGGCCGATAAGGTCGGCGCCATGCTGGGCTGGCCTGCCAAGGGCGACATGATCGCAGGAGCCGGGTGCGTGGCGGCCAGGTCGAGTAGAAAATCGAGGTCATCCGGAGAGGAGGCCGCGCGATTTGTGGCGAAGGGAAAGGTGTGTTCGTCAAATATGACGTGGCGAGAGATGATGACACGACGGGTGGATAGGTCAAGACATCTATAGCCGCGATGCGAGGTGGGGTAGCCGAGGAACACGCGCGGTGGACCGCGGAGCGAGTTTGTGCGTTGCCGTGGCGGATTGATTCGGGTAGCACAAACACCCGAAGACACGAAGGTCGGAGAAGGAGGGTTTTTGTTGGTAGAGAAGAGTATATGGGATGCGGAAGTGCAGGGCTTGGCTGGGGCGGCGATTTAGTAAGAAGGTGGCGACAGCGAGAGCCTCGGCCCAGTAGGGGGGAGGCATGTAAGCCTGGAAGAGAAGGGTGCGAGTGATATCGTTAAGTGTGCGAAGAGCACGCTCAGCCTTGCCATTTTGAGGTGAAGTGTACGGGCAAGACATACGTAGATGGATGCCTTGGCGAGAAAGGAACTCGACAAATGTGGAGTTAACGAACTCAGTACCATTGTCGGTTTGGAAGGACACGACCGGGAGATTGAATTGTGTACGTGCATATGCTACAAAGTTAACGAGGATACCACATGTGTCAGATTTCCGACGTAGTGGGAAGGTCCACATAAAATGAGAAGAATCATCAACAATGACCAAGTAATATTTGAAGCCAGAGTTACTAGCAACAGGTGATGTCCACAAATCACAATGAAGCAATTGGAACGGAACGACACAAACTGTGGATGATCGAGAAAATGGTAAACGCACGTGCTTGCCAAGTTGGCATGCATGAAACACTTGAGTGCTTTTATTACATGGAATATCAAATTCTGAAGATAAAAATGTGACATAGAGTCACGACCCGGATGTCCTAAGCGACGATGCCATAGCTCCGATGTGGTGGTGGTGGCGACGAGTCCAAACGGCGAGGTGGTGGTGTTGGTGTTGGCGAAGAACTCGTAGAGTGGACCGGTGCTACTGCAGCGAATGATCTCGCGCCGAGTGTGAAGATCCTTTATAGAAAAGCCACACGGGTCATATTCAACAGAAACGGAATTATCAATGGTAAACTGACGAGTAGAAAGAAGATTTTTGATGATATCTGGAACAACTAAAACATTGTTAAGGTGGAAAGTGTGGCTAGGTGTGCGAAGAGTGACGTGGCCGGTGGCAGTGATGGGAAGGGGATCGCCATTGCCAACGGTGACACGAAGAGAAGGAGGAGGATGGGAGGGAGTGGAGAGTATACCCGGATCGGAGACCATGTGCGAGGTTGCGCCGGAGTCCATGACCCATGCGCCCGGTGTGGCAGGGCCGGCGGCTGAAGGGCCGGCAGTGGCGTTCAGGGTGGCGACGAGGGCGAAGCAGTCCCAGGCCGGGCCAGGGGTGTAGGGCACCGCGGGTGGGGGCGGGTTAGTGCCCCAAGCCTGGCCGTGCAGCGGCGCCAGTTGGGTCGTATAGGCGACCTGACCTGGGGGCACCCAGGTAGACTGACGAGGCGGCGGCGCGGAAGAGGTGGACCTCGGGGCCGGTCCGAGTAGACCAGCGCCCCCGGCAGGAGGAACCGGCGCGGCGTAGGGACGCCAGGCGGGCTGCATCTGCTGGGTCTGGCCGGTGTACGGGTTGAAGCAGATCCACGGGCCGGGTGCCGCGGGGGGTTGGGTGGAGTTGGCTGCACCCCCGCCGGCGTTCTTCTTCTTCTTCGACCAGCGGCCGCCGTTGCCGCCCGAGTTGCCGCCTGAGTTGCCGTGGCCGCCCGGGTTGCCGCCGGTGGAGGACCCGGCGGTGTTGCCGTAGAGGGCGACTTGAGACGACAGGGAGCTGCCGGGAGCGGCATTGGCGAGCTGGTTCTCGCGCAGAAGGAGGATGGAGCGTGTCTGCAGGAAGGTGGGAGCCGGAACTTGCATCGTGACGAGAGTCGTGATGTCGGAGAAGCGTGGGTTCAGGCCCCGAAGGCAAGTGAGGACCAAGGTCTGGTCGGTCACGGGCTGCCCCACATCTGCCAGCGCGTCGGAGAGGGCCTTCAGGCGGTGGCAGTAGGCGGTGATGGTGAGGTCGCCCTGGACAAGGGCTCGGAACTGTGCCTCGAGGTAGACGGCTCGAGTGAGCTGATTGTCGAGGAAGAGGTTCCGGATCAGGGTGTAGGCGTCATACGCGGTCTGATCTTGGGCCATGATGGTGTCCAGGATGTCGTCGCTGATGGAGCCGTAGATCCACGAGCGGACGACGTAGTCCTGACGCTGCCACTCGGCGGTGCAGGCATCCGGTGGCGTGACGGCGGAGATGTGATCCATCAGCTCGTACTTGCCGAGGAGGACGGTGATGAGCATCCGCCACTTGAGGAAGTTGGACTGCTGCAGATCGAGGACGACGGGAACATGCGTCTTGACGCTGGCCACGTGAACGGCCTGGGATGCCGGCGACGTGAGGGCGGGCGATGCGGCGGTGTTGGTGGAGGTGGTGAGGGTGCCGGACGTCTGCGCCCCGAGCATGGACGACGAGGAGGCGGAGGTGGACATGGCGGCGATCTGGGAGGGGAGGGGAAACCGCGGCGGCGCCTAGGGTTTAGGGCGGCGGCGGATGGGGTTGGAGCGGCGGAAGCTAGGGTTTTAGGAACGAAGGGCTGATACCATGTAAATGAGAATTGGTTTGAGGGAAGACGCCTCTCAAAGGGCGATCGGCTCATATATTTATAGCAAGATTACAAGTCTTGGAGACCAAGAAAGAACCTATACGCGTATATGTACAACCATATGCAAACGGGAATACACGCTGTTAGCTATACAAAGTTGTATTTGAACAGTAACAAGTATTAGCTAGCTGAACAAGCAAGTTTATGTATAGTTATTATTTGTCCCATAGCGTGTACGTAAGGACCCCTTATTTACAAATCCACACCCTATCGGCGTTACTGCATCAGCCTTGATAGTGAAGAAGGAAAAATGAATAGCATTTCCAGGCATCAATATCAGCAATCAAATAAATAATTTATTGATTAATACCTGATGTTGGGAGTTTATTTGGTTTCCATTGTAGTCAACAAGTATGCCTGACAGGCTGACACTATCCAAGGGACATGGATTTTTAGAGCACTTGCATCCAGGCCCTGCTATCCTATCTCTTCAATATCGCTTTAAGATTCGTGCGACACAACTAACTTTCTATATGAAGTTTTCTTTTTTTTTTTGTTTCTCCCACATAGAACATAACTTGAAGTTCAAACCTATGCAGCGTGCCAAAGCTTTCTAACTAGAATCTAGGATAAATCTTTCAGAATTTTTTCTCCGACATAATCTATGTTCTTTCCCACCGCAGAAACCCTCCTCGTCTGCAACTTCTTGTGGTGAGAAGAGATATGACATTGATCATATCCAAATATGTTAAGAGTTGGGAGAGGAATTGAAGATGAGCAAGTAGCACTTGCCGACCCTGTATATGTCGGAACCTTTGAAAGAGGTGTTCCCTCTGACAAGCATCCCTTCCGAGTTTCAAGTTAGCTTTTGTTAAATTTACCTGCAGAATGAACTCAAAGGTCATCCAAATCATAAGATTTCTGTAAAACCATATCCCGTAGTTAAGGCAACACACTCCCAACCAATTATGAAAATATTATTTTCTGTTCCACTGACGGCCAGATTGCTTCCTGTGAAGAGAGTAGTTTGATGATCAGGAAGGAACAGAAAAACAAGTCATGTCCTGTGTGATGGTTCCTGAAGCAAAATCCAAACGAGCGCTGCTTATTCTGAACCCAAACGATTATGATATGCTTTGCTGCCTACCGTGTAGCTACCAATGCACCTTTGCTACAGTTGCCAGCGAGAAGCAGGGGTTTCGAAGGTTGGCATCAGAGAGATCAGCACCTGAATTCACCATCAAATCAAACGCTCAAAGTATCACTGGTTGTTTTAGAGCTTGAGACTTGACGGTTGTCCTGGTTGGTACCTCCGAGGAGTCAGGAGATCAGAGCAACCAGTGTCTGTGTACTAGTGTAGTTGGAATCGCTGTGGAGATCAAGAACAGATGCAAAATCAGTACTGTACAATAGTACTTGTACATATGAGGTCGGCATGGAAGAAGCTGGTGCCGAGCAGCTTTGCGTCTTTTGAAGCTGGTCTGCCGCAGAATAGACTGGCGGCAAAAGAGCACAGATTCAGACTAAACAAAACACTCTCAACAATCAGGCCTTCTGTTCTATTTCCACACGCTAGAAAGTTCAGTCGGAGCACTCTGAATATAGTATAGTCATTGGTTAGGAGAATTGATCACATCAACCGATAACTATCTCGAATAATCAATCAACGTATAGTAATCATTCACTATGGTAGTACACTATATATGGATCCGTTAATTAATCGGGGTTGGCCCGTGTCTGACGGCATTAGATTCGAAGAAGTCGGTCGTCGCCTGAGGATCCGGCTTGCCTGCTCCCTCCCCATGCTCTCATCCGTGCTCCCACTTCATCCTACGGTTGTCTTTTTTTCTTTTTTCTTTTTAATCTAATCATCTCCCCCCTGATTTTAAGGGGGTGAGGCCGGACCTTATTTTGTTCCAATCAAATCATGCCACGTATGCGGGAGCACGGATGGGCGCACGCCGGGGGAGCAGGCAAGTCTTGTCCGTCGCCTGACGCCGAGTGAGACTATCGGTGAGGTCTCTCGTGCCAGCCTGGAGTATAATTTTTACTCCTTTCCTATCCACCGGAGTATATTTACTCCCACTCTCTGCGGCCGAGTAAAATCGGCTCTCTTCTCCGCGCCTCCTATTCTCCCCCCTCCCCCCGCACCGCCGCCGTCACGGCCCCCACCCTTCCTCGCCTCTCCGATGGCCGGACTAGTTGGCCGCTGGTCCCTGCACCGATCCACGCCGCCACACGCATGGGTCGTCCTCCACGGGCACTTCATTGAGCCGTCGTCGCCGCGTCCCTATGCCGGTTCGAGGACATCCCCGTCCTTCCTCCGCCCCAGCCAAAATCATGGATCAGGACACCCACACCCGGCACGACACTAAAAAAATACAGCAGGCATATTATATGTACCCTCCTAACGAGAACATATCCTGTGCACCCGACGGACTCATGCACCAGGTGCTCCGGTGGGAAGTGAGCCCTTGGATTAAAAAGAGAGGGACATGATGCTGTGCAAGGGGAGCTATTGGTACATTTTGCAGAATAAACCTTGAAGTACAGTTCATTTCTGTCCTGCCGTTTCCTATCCTCTTTCCCCTGTCTTATCTATGTGCCACCGGACCATGGTGGGCTAGAAAAAAATCGCCCATGTCATCTCTATTCCTCCCTCTCATGTACCCAGCGAAGGACCTCCCCCTGATCTCTCTCTTCTGTACCTACGAGATGGCAGCTGATGAAATTGATAATATTTCACCTCTCGTACTAGTCCAGATCGTATCTGGTTGGCTCAGGCTTTTTTTTTACACCATGTAAGCAAGAGTGTACACTTGCGGAAAAAATAGTATGCAACTTTTCTTTGTGGTTCAGAGGGGCAATTGTTGTACAGTTCATGTGCATGCTGGTAATGCTCCAATGTATAACACTTGATCTTCTTGCATGGAAGCATCTAAAGAAATGTATTCAGAGATCTTTGGTTCAGTTGCAAAACAACATCATTCACAACAGTTATTTATAATATATTTCTTTCATATACTTAATATTACATAGTTATAACTGTTGAGCTTTTCAAATGTTCAAAGAATAAATTACATGAAAATTTTGCATTTTTCACAAAAGTTAGTAATGAGCAATCATGCAACTGATACAAGAGCACAACTTGTCAATTTTCTCAGGTTCTATACACGGTTTGAATAAGAAGCTTGGCCAAACAAATGTATAAATGAAGATGACACATGCCATCCTATACAATCTACTGCAGAACCACACTGCTACTTGAAAAGCAGTAGAGATTCATACATCTTAAACGTTACAGTCTATTGCATTGTCCATTTGAGGTTTCTCGAACTTCAGGCATGGGCCATGTCAAATTTTACATCGCTTCACTGCTGCAGGACTGCCATCCGGCTACAAGTAGGCCTGAAAATAAGACATGGTATAATCAATCATATTTCTTGCTAGGTGATTACGACGAAAAGTAGGCGTTAAAAGCCAGAAAAGGTAATCTTAGGAAAGTTTTGCAAATTGCATCTGCTGTATATCCAGTCAATATACAGAGCTATACCCAGTCATACCTTTTCCAAGTTTGCAGTGCATCACCATGGATAAACTGTGCACTCATAACAGAAAAGCATGTCAATGTTTACTTTAATAATATTACATAACTCTCTGCATGTATTTGGCATGTCAAATTCACTCCTTACATACAAATCATTTTGCACTAGACAATGTAAAGGCCTTTTCCATTTAATATCAGAAATGTGGACCGTGAGCATCCAAAACATTACTAGTTCATGTACAAGAATATCACAGGAACAACTAGTAATTTACAAACTCTTGCTGTATATAGATGAAGTCCTAGGTACATATGTGATTCCCCCAATTAAAGGAACAACTAGTAATGTTCCTCTAAGCCCGACTCCACAGAAACATTACTAGTTCGGAGTAAATATATGATTCGACTCTGAGAAGCTGTTCTAGGATTTAAGAGCGAACAAAAAATTGCATAACATTTATCAGTTGTACACACTATTTTCTTTGATAAATCGATTTAGTTTTCTCTGATTTGTCAGTACTTGCCAACGACTAGATTGTATTGTTTGTGTGCATCATTTTTTTACCATTGCAGTTTCACCTAGAGGTTTGAAGTGGTGAAAGAGAGTTTATGATGGTGGCTGTTGTATGTAGACGGAAGGGCAGATATAACAGCACATCGATCGATACCATTTTGTTTATATGAAGGGTGTAACTTAAAGATCTATAGCAATGGACTAGGTGCTAAATTCTGTACAATATCAGTTGAAAACAGAGTAGATGATGTTAGCATTTTATTCTAGGTGATGTGGGTACAATTAATTTTATCTAGATTCTGTACAATAGCAATGGTGCTTTAGGTGCAATTAATTTTATCCTAATGATATGGCAATATTCTCAAACTGTTGTGTATGTCGTAGTTATTTTAGTCAGTTGTCGCTCTGCATCATATTTGATCTATTGCCTACTGGAGTATGCAAGTTGTGATGTCTTGTTTCGCCCTTGCGAATTAGTATGTGTTAATATTTTCCGTCAAGCAGAAATTTTGCCCAATTACTAGGAATTAACAAACTCTTTCCATATACAGATGAAGTCCTATGTAAAGTTTGATATGCCATAGAAACTCTTTCTTGGCAGCACAGGAACAACTAGAGTACTGGACAATGTCAAGGACATTTTGCTAACATAGTTACTCTGAACTAGTAATTAAGAAAATGGTATCAACTACGGAGTAGTAATGAACATCACGGGTTCACAGATAATTCTATGCAGTTGAAAGATCAGACCACGCAGAGCACATCCCCTAATCTAATTTTCACTCTAACAGTCGTAATTAGTTGTTAAACTTCACCATTGTGGCTGCATCTTGAAAACTCCAACAGTACTCTAGTTTCGAACGTACATAAGCCAAGACGAACCAGGAATCGGAAGAACCAATATGACTGCACATGAACCAATACTCTAATTCGATGTACATACCTTGGACCCTTGAGCTGTAAAGGACGATGGTCCTCTCCTATGCAGCTGTATCGTCGATCCACAGAGCTACGACCCCACATCGCTGCAGAGACGCAAAGGCAGCGAGCCGCCGCCAGACATCATGATTTGGATCTTTGGGCGCTCGTGCTTCAATGCCGAAAGCGAAGAGGATGAGGTAAAGGAGAGGGAGAGGGAGAGAGGGATCCGCCCAGTTTTTTCAGTTAACCCTAGCGGCGGCGACCTCCAGCAGTGGTACAGGACAGAGGAAAAGGGGATCGACGAACTTGGTTTGGGATGTGAATTTGTTCAATTTAGCTAGACATGAAGGTCTCTTCTACAAAATGTACCAGTAACTTCCCTTCCACTGCATCCTGTCCCTTCCTTTTTAATCCAACGGCTCATGTTCCATCGGAGCACCTGGTGCACGAATTGGTCGGGTGCACAGGATACGTTCTCCCCTCCTAACTGCCCAACGTTGCCAAAGGATGTGGGACATGCGAACGATGTGATGGCTATTTTAGTAGTGGTGAAGTGGGGAGAGGTGACATTTTCTTTAGAAGACACATGGCAGTTTCTTTCCGAGAAGGCAATTTTCATTTAAAAACTGTCGTCATTTGATCTCGTTTTACACCTACTAAAACTGTCGGCATAGATGGTTCGCTTGCCACCCTCTTACCCCGATGTTTGCCAGGTACAATTACCGTATTATCATATGATGATTCTTGCCGACACCATCTCTGGAAGGTGGTACTATGTAGACATGCGGTACGAGATAATACAGTGTGAACGACGATGACCAAAGACCGGGCATAATGTATTGTACCTAGCTAGCTAGCTAGTGCATTATTTCAAAGTGGACCGAAGTCGACCGGGCAGCAGCAAGCTAGCAGAGAAGATCACCGATATAAAGTGAAGGCTCACTGGTGAAGGTGGATCAAAGACTCCACCACACTCCAAACTCCAAACCTGTGCACACAATATTCTTGGTTTCGCTCTCGCCTCTGCCCTACACCTACAGCAGCTGCAGCTCTTGTTCCGGTCAGGAAAGGAAAAGCTAGCGCGTGGAAGAAGAGGAAGAAATCCCCAGGTTCGTACGTGATTCACAGCGCACATGCATGTACATTTCATGAATTAATGAATATCTGCTAGTAGTATTGGTTATATTTACTATTGAAGTTTCTCCTTCATCCTATATATGCATGCCTACATAGATAATACTGAAAACTAACTCGACCAACATATATACGTACAGAGATACCCGGCCATGAAAGTTACCACACTCGGACAGTTACTTCTCTTGATACTGGTGACTTTCAGTGCACAATATGTGGTCGTCATCGGCAGCTCATCCTCCGTACATGGTAACGAGACAGATCGGTTATCACTGCTTGGATTCAAGGATGCAATCAGCCTCGACCCGCAGCAAGCCTTGATGTCCTGGAATGATAGCACCCACTTTTGCGATTGGGAAGGTGTCGTGTGCAGGGTGAAGGCTCCACCCCGTGTCACTTCCCTAAACCTTACAGGTCGAGGGTTGGTAGGACATATCTCTCCTTCACTTGGGAACCTAACCTTCTTGCAATCTCTGGCCTTGACAGAGAACACACTCGCCGGAGAGATCCCATCATCCCTTGGTCACATGCATCGCCTCGAAACCTTGCACTTGAACAGAAACACGCTGCAAGGAAGGATACCGAGTTTTGCAAACTGCTCAAAGCTCAAGGAGTTGGATGTTTCGGTTAACAATCTAGTTGGCCAATTTCCCGGTGATTTGCCTCCTCGTCTTCACATGCTGCAAGTTTCCTTTAATAACCTCACTGGCATCATCCCAGCTTCTCTGGGTAATATCACAACACTAGTCTTTATTAGTTGCGCGCATAATCGAATCAAGGGAAATATCCCAAGTGAGTTTGCAGGTTTGTCAGGCTTGCAATACCTGTATGCGGGTGCAAATCAGCTAACAGGTAGGTTTCCACAAGCCATCTTGAATGTTTCTACTCTCATCGGCCTTGGCTTAACTCTCAATGGTCTAAGTGGGGAGCTGCCACCAAATCTTTGTACCTCTCTCGCCAATCTCCGTATACTTACATTAGGTGGCAACTTATTTCTAGGACACATTCCTAGTTCATTCACTAATGCTTCCAATCTAAGTGTCATTGATTTATCAACGAACAACTTCACCGGATTGGTGCCCACCACGATGAGCAAACTTACCAAACTCTCAATGTTGAATCTTGAAAATAATCAGCTCCAAGCACATAGTCGAGAAGACTGGGAGTTTTTGGACAGCTTAGGCAACTGCACAGAGCTACAAATATTGTCCATGAGTGTCAATTTTCTATCAGGGCATGTACCAAGTTCATTAGCTAACCTTTCCAATAAACTCCAGACTCTGTACTTGGGAGAAAATCAACTATCGGGAAATTTCCCTTCCGGCATAGCCAACCTTCACAATCTAGTTGCTGTGTCAGTGGGGGGGAATCACTTCACAGGTATCGTTCCAGAGTGGATTGGGACTCTCAAAAATTTGCAACAAGTAGATTTAGCAGCAAACTTCTTTACGGGGGTCATTCCATCATCCTTGTCAAACTTGTCTCAACTGGGACAGCTCTATGTAGCCTCAAACCAATTCATTGGCCACATACCGAAAAGCTTTGGTAACTTTCCAAGGCTTCAATATTTGAACACTGCTAGCAACAACCTTCATGGTAGGGTTCCAAAGGAGATATTCAGAATCCCGTCAATAATTGCAATTGATTTATCTTTCAACAACCTGGATGGACAACTTCCTACTGACATTGGCAATGCTAAACAACTCGTACATTTGGTACTTTCATCCAATAAGCTATCTGGAGATATTCCAAACACTCTGGGTGACTGTGGAAGTTTAGAATACATTGAGTTAGACTCGAATATTTTCAACGGAAGCATTCCCACTTCATTAGGCAGCATAAGAGGCCTCAAAGTTTTGAATATTTCTGCCAATAACTTAACTGGTTCAATACCAACATCTCTTGGCAACCTACAAGTTCTTGAGAAACTAGATTTGTCATTCAACCACCTCAATGGTGAGGTTCCAACAAAAGGGATATTCAAGAATGCAACTGCCGTGCAAATTGATGGAAATCAGGGGCTTTGTGGTGGGGTACCGGAGTTACACATACTAGCATGTTTTGTTATGCCTCCAAATTCAATTAGGAACAAGAAATCTTTGGTGCTAAAAGTGGTTATCCCAATAGCGAGTATGGTGTCAATTGTTATTGTCATATTTTTCTTCTTTCTCTGGGGAGGAAAACACAAGAGAAAATCTAAATCTCTGCCATCATTTTCTACAAAATTTCCCATGGTTTCTTTCAATGATCTAGCCAGAGCAACACAGGGATTCTCAGTATCCAACTTAATAGGCAGAGGGAGATATAGTTCTGTTTACCAAGGAAAACTAGTTGAAGATGAAAATGAGGTTGCCGTGAAAGTCTTCAACCTAGAGACAAGAGGAGCACAAAAGAGCTTCATCTCAGAATGTAATGCGTTGAGAAATGTGCGGCACCGTAATTTGGTCCCTATAGTAACTGTGTGCTCAAGCATCGATTCTATTGGTAATGATTTCAAGGCCCTAGTGTATGAGCTCATGCCGCGAGGGGATTTGCATAAACTACTATACTCAACTCCAAACTATGAAGGCTCTTCGGATTTGAACCTTATTACGATTGGTCAAAGGATAAGCATTGTGGTGGACGTAGCGGATGCACTGGAGTACCTACACCATAACAACCAAGAAGCACTGGTTCACTGTGATCTGAAGCCTAGCAACATTCTTTTGAATGACAATATGACAGCTCATGTTGGAGACTTTGGCTTGGCAAGATTCAAAGTTGGTTCCACAACGTCATCTCACGGTAACTCTTCTTCAATTGCAGTGATGGGAACAATTGGATACACTGCTCCGGGTAATGGTCTTTTCTTTATCTTGTGCTTCTACATTTTGCGGCATCTATGTTAAGAAGTGAAGATGAAACTAACTCCTCCCCTTTTCCATTATGTAGAATACGCAGAGGGTGGCCAAGTTTCAACTGCCGCAGATGTTTACAGCTTCGGTGTCGTTCTCCTCGAGATATTCATTCGAAGAAGGCCGACTGGCGACATGTTTAAGGATGGACTCAGCATTGTGAAGCTTACGGAGGCCAGCTTCCCTGACAGGGTATTTGAGATTGTCGACCCCCAGCTGCTAAAAGAGTTGGATGAAACTCCAATAGCCTTCAAGGAAAAACACGCACATTGTCTGTTATCTGTGCTAAATGTTGGCCTTTGCTGCACTAAGACATCCCCGGGCGAACGCATCAACATGCAGGAGGTGGCTGCTAAGCTACATGGAATCAAGGATGCATATCTCAGAAGCAGTGCCGTTGTTTCGGTAGTATTAGCTACCTGAATAAGTTGTTTACTTGTACAATTGATGTTTATCACATAGAATGTATGTAAGGGCCCAGATTTACAATCCAAACCCTATGTGTGTCTTTGAGTCAGCCCAGCTAGTGCTCATTGAAAAACTGAGATGAATGGCATTTCCATGTATCAATATTACCAGACCAACATATTTTTTATTGTAAGGTCCTTATGAATAATTAATAATATGGCTGCATGCATCGTCCAGATGCAGAGGCCGGGGGTATATCCTCCTTTAAAAAAAACATATTTTTTATTTACTACTAATAATTTTTGCCCTTCCCAAACACACCTGGCATGCTGACACCACCCATTGATTTCCTAGCAACCATTTCACACTCTTGTATTGAAGAACTCTCTGCACCCCTGGGGATAAGGAAGTTAAAGAAAAAAAATTGGCGTACTATTCAAGAACTAAATCAGCCTCCGAACTCTTTAGTCTCTTCATTCTTCTTCACCCTTGTACATTATTTGCAGAAAAGAGTCTCCTTTGTGGCATTTCCGGTAGTCGTGTTTACCCTGGTGCACAGCAGTTGCAAAATCGCTAAGAACCATGTCATCATACAGAAATGCAGATGGAGAAAGAGATTAAGAGAATGGATGGCAAGTTCCTGCATATCGACATTGGTTTTCTTCTCACCCGTCAGCAATTTTGCAAAGGTAGTCCCTTTGATCGTCTCGTAGTGGAACATCCGTAAAATCTGGAGAGGAGAGAAAAATGGGGAAACCATGACTTGGTGATGCCACAGTACAGCAAGATAATTTCAGTACGACATTGATCACATGATCATAATCCAAATATGCTAAGATTTCGGACAGAACTAGGAGATAAACACTTAGCACTTGCCTGCTCCGTATATGTTGGAACCTTTGAAAGAGGTGTTCCCTGTCACAAGTGCCCCTTCCAAGTTGGCATTTGTCAAATTTACCTGCAGAATGGAACCAGATTGCTGTCAAACCATATTCCAAAATTAAAGCACTGCTCTAAAAATCAATGAAGAAACAACAGAATAAACTACTAGTCTGATGCTCTGACGATCAGATGTGATGGCCACTCGACCGAGTACATGATTTCAAGCAAAATTCAGAACAGCTATGTTACTGCTTGGTCTGAACCCAAACAATTATGACATGATTTGCTCTTCTACTGTCTATAGCGGCTACTGGTGTACCTTTGTAACATTTGCGAGCGAGAAGTCAGCGTTTCTAAGATCAGCGTCAGAGAGATCTGCACCTGAATTCACCATCAAATAGCCAAATATAATAATATCACCCATTTATCACAACTGAACACTTGACAGCAGACAAGCATCACAACAACTAGTGTCTGTCTGCTGGTTGGAATCACCGAGGAGGTCAAGAACAGACGCAAACTAGTAGGTTACCTGTAAGGTCTGCATCAAAGAAGCTTGCACCGAGAAGATTTGCGCCTTTGAAGTTGGTTTGCCGCAGAATAGACTGCAACAGAAGCAAAAATTCAGAAAATCAGCAAAACATTCTGGACATTCAGATGCTCTGCTCTATTTCTACACGGTAGAAATTTCAGTCAGAGGTGAGAGCCTACTATTTGATAATTACTGCAAGAACAAATTTGAGGCATGATAACATCATATTGTAGGAATCGATGGAAAGAGATGGAGTAGGTACGGTCTTGAAGTCCTGCTTGATGAGCGTCTGGCCGCTGAAGTCCTTGCCGGTGAGGTCCTGCCCCCGCGTCACCTGCTGCCCGTACGGCCCGCCTCCCTGCATCCACCCACACGCCATTAACGCCGCCTCCATCGCCTCGCCACCACACTCGGTCGACAGGTGCAAATACAGTAGAACTAACCCTGAACGCGAGGGCCGGGTCGGCGAGGAGCAGCGAGGCGGCGACCAACGCGGCGGCGCCGGCGTTGGCGAGGTGGAAGTGCAGCGAAGAGGGGGCGCGCCACGCCGGCTGCGCCGCTGTCGCCGCCGGGGACGGGGCGAGCTTCAGAGCGCCGAGGATGGACATGGCCATGGCGAGCTAGCTTCGTGGCTGGCTGTTGTCGCGGTCTCTCTTTTTTGGGCTGCGCCGACGAGTTTATCCGTCTTATCTTCATCTCGTTGCCACCATGTTTGCTTGGCCAATCAAACGATTGTTGCCACGATGGCCATTTTTCCTCTTATTCTTTCTTTCCAAATGTCGATGGATGACTCCACTCATTACTGAACCTCAGAAGCATTTTTTAATTCAAAAAAAATGTTCTTTTAGCACATACGTATTGAATAATAATAGGACAACGATAGGCGCCGGTGCGCCGGCCGAAAGTTCGGCTGGTCACTCGGTAGCCGTACGATCTGCGCGCCTGTAACCGTCCGATTCTCTCCCAAACTTGTCTCCTTCCTCGCACTGGACGCGCGCCCCCTGTGACCCGCGAGTTGCATGATTCCTCGCCTGGTGATGGACACGATGGCCATGTTCGTTGAGCTCCGCTCGAGGGATGCCGCCATGGCTGCTAGGGCACACCATGGCCATGGGAGTCGAGCTCCGGGAGTGGTGCTGCCATGGCCATCGGCATCGAGCTCCGCGAGGGGTCCTGCCATGGCGGCCGTCGAGCTCCGCGCGGGGCTGTCGCCATGGCCATGGACGGTGAGGGAGTCCTAGATTAGGGGGTGTCCGGATAGCCGGATTATACCTTTGGCCGGACTCCTGGACTATGAAGATACAAGATTGAAGATTTCGTTCTGTGTCCGGAAGGGACTTTCCTTGGCGTAGAAGGCAAGCTTGGCGATACGGATATGTAGATCTCCTACCATTGTAACCGCTCTGTGTAACCCTAGTCCTCTCCGGTGTCTATATAAACCGGAGGGTTTTAGTCCGTAGGACGAACAACAATCATACCATAGGCTAGCTTCTAGGGTTCAGCCTCCTTGATCTCGTGGTAGATCTACTCTTGTACTACCCATATCATCAATATTAATCAAGCAGGACGTAGGGTTTTACCTCCATCAAGAGGGCCCGAACCTGGATAAAACATTGTGTCCCCTGCCTCCTGTTACCATCCGCCTAGACGCACAGTTCGGGACCCCCTACCTGAGATCCGCCGGTTTTGACACCGACATTGGTGCTTTCATTGAGAGTTCCTCTGTGTCGTCACTTTTAGGCCCGATGGCTTCTTCGATCATCAACAGCGATGCAATCCAGGGTAAGACCTTTCTCCCCGAACAAATCTTCGTATTCGGCGGCTTTGCACTGCGGGCCAATTCGCTTGGTCATCTGAAGCAGATCGAAAGCTACGCCCCTGGCCATCAGGTCAGATTTGGAAGTTTGAACTACACAGCCGACATCCGCGGAGACTTGATCTTCGACGGATTCGAGCCATAGCTGAGCGCGCCGCACTGTCACGATGGGCACGATCTAGCTCTGCTGCTGAACAGTGCCCTGGAGGCCGCACCCGCATCAGCTCCGACCCTTAATTCGGAGCCAACTGCGCCAACCGAGGATGGGTGGTTGTACACCGCCTCGGGGGCTGCAATCTCTACGGCGATCGAGCCGAACACCAGCCCTATTCTCTGCGAAGCCCGTGACTTCAAGGAGCCGGACTCCTCTCCAGACTCCGAGCCCTCCGCGCCCCTACCGATCGAACCCGATTGGGCGCCGATCATGGAGTTCACCGCCGCGGACATCTTTCAGCACTCGCCCTTCGGCGATATTCTGAATTCACTAAAGTCTCTCTCTTTATCAGGAGAGCCCTGGCCGGACTATGGTCAGCAAGGTTGGGATGCGGATGATGAAGAAATTCAAAGCCCACCCACCACCTACTTCGTAGCCACTGTCGATAATTTAAACGATGTGCTCGACTTCGATTCCGAAGACATCGACGGTATGGACGACGATGTAGGAGAACCAACGCCTATAAGGCACTGGACAGCCACCTCACCTCATGATGTATACATGGTGGACACACCCAAAGGAAGCGACGACGAGGAACACGGGGATGCAACGAGGGATCGTTCTCTCGAAAAGCAATCAAAGCGGCGACGTAAGCGCCGCTCCAAGCCCCGCCTCGACAGAGACAGCAGCCATACAGACCCAGCCATAGAGCAGGACGAGCCGGCGGATGACGAACATACCTTCGAGCAACCGTCCGAACAGGGCAACTTGGATAAACAAACCGAACACCCCGTCCCCGGCGAAAACAACAGTCCGGATGACCTTACGCCTGATAGGCTCATGGAGCAGAAGAACCTCCACAAAAGGCTCGTCGCCACTGCGCGTAGCCTGAAAAAGCAGAAGCGGAAGCTCAAAACTGCGGAGGATGCACTAAGAATCAAATGGAGCAAAGTACGCAACACCGCAGACAAATACGGCGGCAATCGCCGCACAAAAAGCTATCCACAGTGAAAGCTACTGCCTGAATTTGATGAGGAGGCCTTAGAGCCCCCACAGTCAACAAATACGGAAAGCCACCCGGTCAGATAGACGACCGCATGGCCAGCATGGAGCGGCAAGCGGTGCCGCACACAAGCCGGCACGCGATCCACCAAAGGATCCGCATCAAAAAGATGGCCCAGCCAGATCTATCTACGGGCCACGAAAGCAAGCTCTAGTAAGCAATGCAACACAACAAACATCCGAACATCACGGCACACCCAAATACAGGGGTGCCGCACACCCCCTATGTTTTCACCAATGAGGTGCTGGACCATGAATTTCCAGCGGGATTCAAGCCCGTAAACATAGAGGCGTACGACGGAACAATAGACCCTGGGGTCTGGATCGAGGATTATATCCTCCACATACATATGGCCAGAGGAGATGACCTCCACGCCATAAAATACTTACCCCTCAAGCTTAAAGGGCCAGCCCGGCATTGGCTCAACAGCCTTCCCGAAAACACCATTGGAAGTTGGGAAGAGCTTGAGGATGCTTTCCGGGCAAATTTTCAAGGGACCTATGTCCGCCCTCCGGATGCAGACGATCTCAGTCACATAGCTCAACAGCCTGGAGAGTCAACCCGGAAATTCTAGAACAGATTTCTTACTAAAAAGAATCAGATAGTCGACTGTTCGGACGCCGAAGCCCTAGCAGCTTTTAAGCATAACGTTCGAGACGAATGGCTCGCCAGACAACTCGGCCAAGAAAAGCCAAGAACAATGGCCGCATTAACAAGCCTCATAACCCGCTTTTGCGCAGGAGAGGACAGTTGGTTGGCAAGATGTAGCACCAGTGACCCAAGTACATCCGAAGTTAGGGATGGAAACGAAAAACCCCGACGCAACAAGGACCAGCGCCAGAATAAGAGAAACAACCCAAAGAGCACGGCGGTCAACGCCGGATTCAAAAGCTCGCGGCAGAATCAGAGAAAGCCGCCCCTCAAGGATAACAGGGACGAGCTATCCAACTTAAACAAAATCTTGGACAAGATATGTCAAATACACAGTACTCCCGGGAAGCCTGCGAACCATACCCACAGAGATTGTTGGGTTTTCAAGCAATCCGGCAAACTCAACGCCGAACACAAGGGGCTCGACACACCAAGTGAGGACGACGATGAACCCCACAAGCAGAGCACCAGGAAACAAAAGGACTTCCCACAAGAAGTCAAAACAGTAAACTTACTTCACGTGACGAACAGAATGGCGCCAACAGAAATACGCGCCATACGGCCTATCCCAAAGGAGTCTCGCCAATGGTTGTTAAAACCGATCACCTTCGACCATCAGGATTACTTTAGAAGTATCCGGAACGCAGGCTGGACTACCTTGGTATTAGATTCAATAATCGGCGGACTCCACTTTACAAATGTCCTGATGGACGGCGGCAGTGGTCTAAACCTGTTATACCAGGACACAATCCGCAACATGGGGATAGACCCAACAAAAATTCGCCATAGCAAAACCTCCTTTCAAGGGGTAACGCCAGGCCTGGATGCCCGTTGCATGGGTTCCCTCCGGCTAGAAGTTGTGTTCGGCTCCCCCGATAACTTCCGTCGCGAACAGCTAACCTTCCACATCGCCCCATTCTCAAGTAGCTATCAAGCACTGCTGGGACGCGAAGCTTTCGCCCGCTTTAACGCAATACCGCATTATGCATCTCTCACGCTTAAGATGCCCGGTCCACGAGGCATCATCTCATTAAAGGGAAAACATTGAGTGTTTCCCCGCGCGGAAGACAATGCGGCTACCTTGACAGCCCCACAATAAAGCGGCTTCACCAGCCAAAGCACCTAAATAGGTCGTCAAGACCACGGACACGGCTAGACGAGTCCGGCATAAACATACAAGTGACAAAGGCTTAATAGCCGTATGCCCCTGTACTAGGGGCTCCGCACATATATAACAAGAGACAATAAAGCTCAATGTTACCCATTTCGATTTATACTTCGTTTATTTAGTATAACTCATGTTCGGCACGATCTTTCTTTAACTAAGTTCCTCTCTTTTACAGATGAACATCGTGCTACGCCCGTCCAGGATACGGCACAACAGAGACACAGGCGCAGACGTGCAGCAGGGACCCGTTCCAAGGATTCTTTTCAGATTAAGACCATGCGTAAACCTTTTTTACTGTCTCTTGTTGATACACATCCCCTGGTTTCTTGGTATAACCAAGGAGGAGGCTGGCGTTTTGGCATGTGGCCACGTCAGAATTTTTGCGCGTACCTGGACACTAGGGGCTTATTACTAAGGGCGTTATCCCGCCCGCCCTCATAAAGACCGAATACCTTAGGGAGTGTTCGGCGTCGCGAGTTTGGCCTTATATGCATCAGCTCCGAATCATGTCTTTGGTCAAATGTTGGGTTTTCCCGGCTCCTGTGTTTTGCTACCTTACGTTTCGCTCTATCGGCTAAGGCGGCACCAGGAGAACTACTGCGATTGTGCCCCGGTTCGGCCAGGCGAGCACCTCAGTAGAAAAAGCCGAAAACTGACTGTCATGATATAGCGTGAGACTGGTCAACCACTCGATGACTTACCGAAATCTTTAGGATTCCTCCGCATTAACGAAGGGCCGCTTCCCGGCCAGGCACATACGCGCCCCGAGTTCGGGCGAGCGCAGGCGCCACCAGGGGCTATATAAGTAGCCTCACTGTCAAACTCCTATGGCTAAGTGAAAGTGATAAAGCATCATAGTCCGATTGCCTAGTTCGCTGCGCTATCACCTCCTTTGTAGGACCAAGACGTTGGATCAAGTGTGAAAATGCGCCTTCTGCGAACACCCCCGCACTATGTGCGTGGGGGCTGAAGCCGACGACTGCCATCTTTCAGATTATATATACATATATATTAAACGGCCGCACAGGAGGTATTATAATACTTGCAGGCACAAGTATAAAAAGCTTCTACAATTTATCAAAATATGGTTTTACAATAATGCTATTCGAATATAGTGTCCTTCGAGCACTGCGTCTCTATTAAACGAGCGCCTTGCAGAACTTCCTGAAAATAGTGCTCGGCAGGTACTCGGCTTCCATCCGAGTCTGGGGATGCAACAGCGGTGACCTCCATTTCCGCCCAGTATGTCTTGACACGGGCAAGAGCCATCCGCGCACCCTCTATGCACGCTGACCTCTTCATCACATTAATATGCGGCGCCGCACCAAGGAACTGCTGCACCAAGTTGAAATAACTTTTCGGCTCCGGCCTCTCTGGCCACAGATGACTCATGACATACTTCATGGCGAGTCCGGACAACCTATTTAGCTCGGCCCATTCGGCCAAATGATCAGCTAATGACAGCGGACGCTCCGGACTGTGGAACTGCGACCAAAAGAGCTTTTCCACTTCGCGTTCTTCTTGATCTCGGAAGTGTTCAGCCGCATCTGCGGCACTCGCTGCCAAATCCAGATAGGTGTCCGTCGTACTCCACATCCGGTCTAACGGAGCATGTTTAGGATCACAGAACTTCCTCCGCAGCATAAAGGGCTTTCCAGCCGCGATCTCTCCGGCCTGACGCAGCTCCTCCTTCATAGCTCTCATCGCAGAGTGAGCATCCTTGGCATCGGCAACGGCCTTCTCCAGGTCCATCTGTTCTGCCCGATCTTCTTTTTCAAGAAGCTTGCAACGGTCAGCAGCGTTCTTCAGCTTCACGGCCATCTCGGCCATTTCCTTCTTGCTTCGGTAGTGAGCAGCCTGTTCGGCTTTCAGCTCTTCAATTGCCTTTAAGGCAGCCGCATCACTTTTCCTGGCTTGCTCCTTGGCTCGGGCAAGTTCCGCCCGAAGATTCTCCATGGCAGCAACACCATCTGCATCAAGTGCACACATTGTAAGATACTGGCATAAAGCTCCTCTTACCAGGTGCCGCTGAAGGAATTACATACCTTGGGCCTCGTCAAGCCGCTTGTTGACAAGCGCGATGTCGGCATCTGCCACGTCAAGTTGCCGCTTTAGCTCGGCAAATTTATCAGTCCGGGTGGCCACCGGACACTTCGCCACCTACGTATGAAGGCGGCATATTAGACCTGAGATTATGATCCTCTGCGCGCCGTCACTTTTGACAACGCACAGAGTCTCAGGGGCTACTATCTACACAGGGCGCATCTTATTTATGCACAACTGTCCAAAAAGGGTATATTATTTCACGTACCTCAAAACCTGTCAGTAAACTCCTGACGGCCTCGTGCAATCCGCTCTCCGCGGATGAAATCCTCTCAATCACCGTACCCATCAATGCACGGTGCTCCTCTGAGATAGATTCTCGCCCTAGCAGATCCTTCAGCTCCTCCGACCGCGCACCAGACGGTGTCGGACTCGTCCGATGGCCCTTTTCGAAGGCCGGACGCAGAGGGCTTTGGGGGGCCATATGACTACCTTCCGGCCCTGCCGGATTCGGAGAAACCCTCCGCGACGATACCTCAGGGTCGCCCGCCTCGCAAGGCGGTACGGCAGGGGGAGGCGTTCCGGTCTCCATCATCTTTGGAAGAAGATCCCCCGAAGACGAGCTCTGCTGAGAAGGGCTAAGGTCTGAGCTACAAGGTAAATTTCCGATTACTTTTCTCAGATGTAAAGCAAGGATTTCTCTCGTTTCTTAAAAGGAAAACTCCTCTCTACTTACGGCTCGGTGGAGGGCTGATCCCCTTGAGGGCGTAATTCGGCCGAAGTATCCCCCGGCACAGGACCCTCTGGCGAAGATTTCTTCCCCTACTTTGAGGCCATGGTCTCCGGGTCTTCAGAGGTGGTCCTCTTCTTCCCCTGAGGAGAGGAATTTTCGATTCCTCCCTCCCAAAAAGCCTCCTTCGAAGAGGCTGTAGCTTCCCTGTCCCCTCCCTCGCTTTCCTTTGAAGGCACAACCTCCAACATCCTGGCTAGCACGGGACCCGGCGTGGTCTCGGGGAGGGGGGCCGGACACCTGATTAGCTTTGCTTTCGCTATCCACTACTGTTTAAAGGACAGCTCTTTTAGGGGCAATTTTATGATAAATATACGGATAGCGAGTCCGAGCACAAGGCTACTTACTTGAGTATCCGGACGATTGCAGCTCAGACCTGCGTCCTCCGTAGAATCCGGACACACTACTTGTGGTCCGAAGAACAATTTGTACATCTCCATGGGCGTCATGCCAAGAAAATGTTGGAGAACTTGTGGTCCCTCCGGGTTGAACTCCCACAGGCGGAGGGGGCGACGTTTGCAGGGCAGAACTCGGCGAATTAACATAACCTGCGTCACCACGACCGGACTGATGTCTCTTTCTAGGAGATCTCGGATGCGGCCCTGCAACAGGGGCACGTCCTTTGCCGGCCCCCAGTCCAGCCCTTATTGACCCATGACGCCAGTCGTGGCGGGGGACCCGAGCGGAAAGCAGGCAGCGCCACCCACTTGGTGCTCCTGGGAGCTATGATAAAAAACCACTCTCGTTGCCATAAGCTGGACTCCCCTTGAAAAGAGCCCTCGGGCCATGGAGCACCAGCATTCTTGCTTATAAAAGCACCTCCGCACTCCGCGTGTCGTCCCTCGATCATCTTCGGCTCTACTTTGAAGGTCTTGAGCCATAGTCCGAAGTGAGGAGTAATACGGAGGAAGGCTTCACACACGACGATGAATGAGGAAATATGGAGGATGGACTCCGGAGCTAAGTCGTGAAATTCCAACCCATAATAAAACATGAGCCCCCTCACGAAGGGATCCGTCGGGAAGCCTAGCCCCCGAAGGAAGTGAGACATGAACACCACACCCTCACCAGGCTTGGGAGTGGGAATGACCTGCCCTTGAGCAGGCAGCCTATGCGAGATTTTGCCGGTCAAGAACCTGGCCTCTCTCAACTTCAACACGTCCTCCTCCGTCATCCATCGGCCTCGAAGGTCGGAACCGGACACTGTCGAAGGTCCGAAGCGCCTGAAATCTGGAGCCTTGGGTGTTGGAACTCGAGGCGAAGGGAGAACTCGTTTGAGATTGAAAGAAAGGAGTAGGGCCTTGGTCTCTTTATAAGAGGTTGAATACCAAGGGCCCTCCCCGTGACCGTTTGGGACTCGCCTTTGATCGGGAAAACATACCAACGGGTACGGTTGGGTTACCCATGCCCGTATTGATGAGAATCCCGGAATAAGGGGACACGATCTCTACTTTAACAAGACATGCCAAGGAAACCGCCTCGCTAAACGCGCTGAGGTGGGACAGTAAAACGATTCGAATAAAGACTTGGCCGTGGTGTGATGTCACGCTACGGAATACGTAAGCAGATTAGATTTGTGTAAATATTATTCTCTCTATGGCAATATGTGGAAACTTATTTTGCAGAGCCGGACACTACCTTTGTGTTCAAAATCTTCTATGAAGTACTTGGAGGAGGAACCCGCCTTGCAATGCCGAAGACAATCTGCGCGCCGGACTCGTCGTCATTGAAGCCTGGTTCAGGGGCTACTGAGGGAGTCCTGGATTAGGGGGTGTCCGGATAGTCGGATTATACCTTCGGCCGGACTCCTGGACTATGAAGATACAAGATTGAAGACTTCGTCCCGTGTCCGGAACGGACTTTCCTTGGCGTGGAAGGCAAGCTTGGCGATACGGATATATAGATCTCCTACCATTGTAACCGACTCTGTGTAACCCTAGCCCTCTCCGGTGTCTATATAAACCGGAGGGTTTTAGTCTGTAGGACGAACAACAATCATACCATAGGCTAGCTTCTAGGGTTTAGCCTCCTTGATCTCGTGGTAGATCTACTCTTGTACTACCCATATCATCAATATTAATCAAGCAGGACGTAGGGTTTTACCTCCATCAAGAGGGCCCAAACCTGGGTAAAACATTGTGTCCCCTGCCTCCTATTATCATCTGCCTAGACGCACAGTTCGGGACCCCCTACCCGAGATCCGCCGGTTTTGACACCGACAGGCGGGCACCGCCACACTAGATGCAGCTTCGCTGATGGCCGGTTCCAGCTTTTGACGATGCCCGTTGTAGCTTTTTGGCAAAAAAAAAACTTGTCATCATTGCCGGCGGTTGTATCTCGCCATTGTATTGTCACCGGCGAAAAAAGAATGGATGTAGTAAAAATTGTTGTTGGATGTACCAAAAATCTATTACGGTTGCAACAAAAATGTCATCGCCGCCGTCGTCGGGTCGCAACTCAGCCTGAACATATGTAGCAAAAAATGAAAACGGTTGTAGCAAAAAGCGACATCGATTGTAGCAAAAACGCGAGGTCGATTGTGCATTGCAGCAAAACGTGACACCGGTGGCAGCAGTATGCGATGCCGTTTGTAGCAAATTCCGACGCCGGTTGAAGCCTGTAGCAAAAATAACGACATTGATTGTTTTCTCATAGCAGCGTCGCCCCATCCTCGCCATCCCGAGGTCATGCTCGCCGTCTCATGGTCGGTCGTAGCCTCCCCGGGCACGGGTTGCGGCCTCCTTCCAAGACCTTGCCTCGTCTTGAACCATGGCTTATTTGAGAGAGAAGGAGAGAGATGTTTTGGGGAAGAAGATGTGTGGAGGAGGAGGACTGGCAGCAGTCGGGTAGTCCCCCTGGCTCGGCGAAGCACACGGCTGGCAGCGGCCGCCGGTAGGCAGCAGCGTGGGGAAAAGGAAGAAGAAATATGGCCACAGGAAAGGATGTGTCTGGAGGTAGAGGATGAAGGCAGCAGTTAGGAGAAAGATAAGGAAGGAGGGGTGGTCCACGTGGGGCCCAGCAATCAACAGGAGTCTCACGCGGGGCGTGTCTTGGGCGGGCACGGGGCGCCAGCGTGGCTTGCGACCGGCCGAAGGTTCGTCCGGCGCCCCAGCCTGAAACGTTTCCCATAATAATAACGCGATTTTTTTGGTTGGTTTTCACTCATAGTAGGTGGCGATAACCTCATGTTTCTGGTCCCGCGAAACCTGTTGCCGATCACTCGTGATAGAGGGGACGTGTCATTGTTGCGAAAAACTTGAGCACAACATTTCCGAGAAGTGCCACCTATAAATCTAACCATCTTATAGCTTGTCAAGAAATTTGATGCTATGATCTGAAGGGAAAGAATACCGAATCATGAGGTATACCTCCCCCCCCCCCCCCGCGTCGCTCTCCCGAGGGCGACTCGGGGGCGACCTAGGGTTCCCTCGCGCCGCCACCTCCCCCTTTCCCTCCTCCTCGCCGCTGCAGGAGGCGGTCGCCGGGGCCCCCGATCGGCTGCCTGTGAGGGCGGCGGCGAGGCCTCTGGCCGCTCCCTTTCGGTGGTGAGGGCCCGGATCTGAGGCGGCGGCCTCGCTGGTGCGGACGGCGCTCCTCCGGCGGCGGGGAGTGCTCGTCGGTGAGGTCGGCCGGGTCCCCTCGGTTGCGCCGGCAGCGAGGTCCCGGTGGGAGCTGGTCTTGGCGCGGGGAGGCCCCGGGTTCCCCTCGTCAGATCTGAGGCGTTCTGCTCCGCTCGTGATGCATGACCTCCAGCCGGCCTGGATCTCTGGCGTGCACGCGCCTGCTGATGCTGTGGCTGGTTCGGAGGTGGCGGCAGGGTGCTTGGCTGGGGGAAACCCTTGGCCGTCGGTGGCGGTCACGGTGTCGATGGCGTCCCGGACGCCATTCCCTCCTTGGTGGCGGCGCCGAGGCTCAACTTCCCCTGCCTCCCCCCTTCCCCTGCGCCCGGGTGAAAACCCTAGCCCCGGTGGCTAAGCGGCGGCGGCGCCACAGTGTCGTCACCTTCTTGAAGGCGCCGACTTGGGCATGAGTATGCTGGGTGTGTATGGCGAGCTTGTCTGGTTCCTGGTGGCGGCCCGTCCGACCGTGTCTCCGATGGGGACCTCGCCCTTCCTTACATTGTACCTGCCGTGGTGGAGCGGTACTTCATCTCACACGTTGATAGAGGCGGAGACCGGCGGCATGGCGTTGTGGAGGCTCGGCGTCCGATGCGCGGAGATGGACTCGCGCAGGAGGAGGTAGCTGTCTGGCCTCATGGTGACGTCGATGGAAGAGTGGCCAGATAAGGTAGAAGCCTCAATATTATCTGAAGACGGACCTGTGGAAGATGGCTGCGACGACAAACGAGTGCGTTTGATCGGATTGTGCCCCAAACCCGGTATGTGGCTCGGCTGGGGCTTCCGGCTTTTGATGTTAGGTTTAGGTGAGTGGTTTGGGTAGTGGCCCAGCTAGCATCCCTTCATCATATGAATAGGAGTAGCGGCATATGTTGCCAAGATGATGGATTCAGATATATTGTCTGTAATACTTTATAAGGTCCTCGAAAATAATCAATAAAGTGGCCGTCTGCATCTCCCAGATGCAGAGGCCGAGGGTCATCCTCTTTTTTTTAACAATAAGGACCCTCCAAAATCTTTTCGAGTGCTCGCTTGAGAACTACATTCTTTAGCTCTGGAACTTAATTATTTCCTAGGAGAGAGATGAGTCCCTCTCGACGGTGCTCCGCGCACCAATGTACACAGAGACGCAAGAGTGACACATGGACGTATACATTGACATGATGCATTCATAAAAAGGAAATGTTTTGATTGCGAGATGACATAATGCGGCAAAAGAAACTCTCTCTAAAAAACCCAAGGAGAAATGAATATCACAATGCTTATATTATTGTTGCCTCATTAAATACCTTATACGAGAAATCATTAAATATCGAGGATTCGAAGATCTCGTGCATGCTATCGTTCAAGAGCGCACTCCCCTTGAACCTTGCAAATAAATTGACATCTCATACAAATTCCATTATAATTTTTTTTACATGAACAACTTGTTAAGGACTTGGTCAACAAACATTGAGTTTATTACATGACTTCGTTTGCAAATCACTGAGAAAGGCTCAATCAACCATGTAAGTCACCGATTTTCCCTTCTCACGACTTACATTTGACAGGTAGGGACACCAGAGTGTGAAAACATATACATGGGGTAGACGAGTGAGAAGTTTCTTTAGAGTGCTTAGTTTTAACATTCCAATTAAATAAACAGAGCTTGATTTTCGTTTTTCAGGTAGTATGAAATTAGTAATTCAGCACACGGAGCGTACTGCCTATTCCTAGGGAAATCATCAGCGATAAGCTGACAATATGAATGCACTGTTTATTTAGTAATTTCTTCGTTCGGTTTATTAATCCTCTTTTGATTTTGGATCAAATTTTAATCATAATTGACTAATAAAATATTATTCATATGTAGAAAAAATAGTTCTCCCTCCATTCATAATATAGCTCGTATTGATTTTTGCATAAGTTATAAAATTTGATTAAATTCATAGAGGAAACAATGTGTATCATAATACTACCTCTGTTTTTAAATGTAAGACATTTTGACAGTTCAAATTAAACTGAAAAAATGTCTTACATTTAGGGTGTACTAAATTTACTAGCCATGCCCGCGCGGCGGCACGCCGCGCCCCGTTGATACGTGGTGTTTATAGATGATGTTGTATTCTAAATAAATAAGTAATACATAGAAGCAAGTTGGAAAGGATACATTTGTTGTCACCATGCCTGGTGCATCTTAGATACAGAAAGTACCAATTGTCACTTCTCTAATAAGACTAAACACCGTACATTTCTTTATGGTCTACATCATTCTAGTCGAAGCCCTTGCCTTTGCAAATTGTTGTGTGCGACCCACGAAAGGTTTAGCACCGCTGTATGTAATGATTGGATCAATAGTATGTGGACCCTGAGGATATATGCACACTGGAATTATGTTACGATAAATGTCGCATATTTTTACCATGACTCTAGTTAGCCTTGTGAACTTTTTTTGCTGAGTAGTAATTTGCTGGCGACCATGTTGAATTTCCATTGTTTGGTTGGTGCCTTTTCCTGTGCCCAGACCAAGTTTGTTCTGTGTTTTCGAGTGCATGGTAGTTGTGATCATTAACAGTGATATTGTAGTGAGGACAAATGAACTCCAACTCCAACTCTCCAAGGCTGCCTGATCATCACTTTCTTCAGCTGCATCCAGTGTTTCGTCTAGCTCACCTGTGAATGTGGCCTGCTTTGCATCAAAGTCACCTAGTTGACGTGGGAGTGTGATGACAATGCATGCTTCTATATTGCCACCGGGTCGGTTTCAGTGACCGTATCCTTGTATCTCTAGCTGGTAGCTAAACTAACAGCTTCAAGAAAGACATGCCGTGGTATGTAGACCGCCAATTCATCCTTTTGTATGTGGATATGCCATGATTAGTAGTTATTGTGAACAGAAAAGTGCAGAATGTATGAATTGTTGAATAAGCAATAATGCCCACCAAGTTGCTCATTCATACCAGTCAGATCTCTGAACCAATTTAATTTAGAGTATAATTATTGCTTATTCATACATTCTGCACTTATAGACATCTAATCTACTTTTTGGATACCATTTCATACCAGTCAGATCTCTGAACCAATTTAATTTAGAGTATAATTTTCAAATTTACAGTGGAATTTCAAAGAAAATGTGGCAATCTGGAACCCAAAGCCTGCATTATGACTCGTATGTACCGCTTCTGGCTTCATATATACAATGTCTTATTCCATAAAAGGTATGTAGGAATACAATGAAATGACTCGTTATGCAGCTCAAGTGTTGATACATTACATCTGTCGCTCCTTTGTCCTGACACCAGTCATCTGACTGAAAATTCATGTTCAGATCTTCCATTCCATGGCCATCTTCAATTAGAAGTGGCATTGTTGGGCACCAATTACTGAAATCTTTAAGGCGGCTCACTGATCTTTTCCCGCTGCTCGGCAGCACTATTAAATTCAGAGAAACAATATATTTAGATCTTGGCAGTAGAAAAAAAAGTGCAGTTTTGGCACTGAATTTATCTTTTGTGTGAGCTCTCGTGTTCCTTCCTCCCATGCGGCCGCCTGCCTGTCCCCCCCATACTGCAGCAACAGCCACTCTGCATGGCCGCTCCTCCGCCCAGCTCTTCCCTCCTTGAGCGGACTCAGGGCCCTCCTGCCTAGCCCTACGCCTTTCTTATCCCTTGCACACCGAGAGGGAGGGGCGACCTGCGATCCATAGGGCGGAGCTGAGCTCCGCGGTTGCATGTATGACATATAGATATTTCCTTGCTGAACCTGCCATGCATCTAATAGAGGTGTGGATCCGGCGCCGCCATGCTCATCATGTAGCACACTTGCTGCCGCTGGAGCTGCCGCAAGGTCTAGCCAGCCGCTGTGGAAGCGCCGTCCTGCAGTTCACATGGGCGGGGCGACAGAGAGGTAGAGTGCCTCTGGCCCTCTGCCCGTCGTCTTCGACGGGGCGCCGGCGGCCTGGCGAGCATGAGGTCGATTCGGCGAGCACGAGCTAGAGCAGCCGGCAAGTTGGATGGGCTCGAGGCGCCCGCGAGTTGGGCGAGCTCGAGGTCAAGAACACCAGGGCATGTGCCCTCCTTGACGGTGAGAAGACCGGCAACTGCGATGGGAATGGCACGACGCCGCGGCCTGAGTTTACTTCCTGTTATCAGTTACGGCCTCAACGGGCATCTCCTGTTCGTCACCGCAGCAGCCACGCAAAGAGATGAGGAGGGTGCGTCGGGGGCTACTGGCCAGCAGTTAGGTGGGGTGTGGGCGTCCCCGAGCACCGGGCAGGATGACGATTGAACGGGGGTGCAATGGGGAAGAAACAGGCCCGTGGTGGGGGAGGAAGTGGCGATGCAGCAGTGCTAGCGATGGCGAGTTGAGCGACCAGGCAGGCGCTTTTATATGAGCACACGGCGGTGGGGCGGTCGCCGGTGACACGTGATTTCCCTTGATCCTTGAGTATTTTTGACAGAGAAGAGAACACGTCAACAACAATGACTACGTGTCATCAATACCGTTACATTCGTAAGTGCCAGCACCGGCCAGAATACGCGCCGGCAGCGGCCATGATCTACCACATGCAAACGAATAAAGTAAAAACCGTCTGAATGGAACAGCCGGGCCTCATGCATGCATGCACGTAGCCTCATCGCCGACTCGCGTGCTGGCGGCCCACCAGCAGTCAAGATGCAAACAACCAATTCTCTTTGATCACTTGACTAACTGCATGTTTGACCCTCAAAAATAGCTAGACGCACACATGAAATAGATAACCCCGTTAAGAAAATTTTCATCCAAAGCCTACAGTCACCGGGGGAACTGTACACACCAGCCTCCCAAAAAAATACGCGTGGCCGTGGCCCGTTTACCCTCACGTCGCAGTCAACCAAGTGGGTAAACCAGGAGGCAAATTCTTCGCCGGATATAGTGTTCTGGGTATACCATACGAAAATAGGTGTGAGTAGGCTTAGTAGACTGGCATCATACATAAATCGATCACACGTTTTTTTTTTTTGCGAGGGTCGATCACACGTTAACTCCGTTCGCTTTTCATTTTCCTCTCATGGAGCACGTTTTTCCTTGTGCGTTCTGTGTTGCCTAGGGTCACCACATGGGCTGGCGTTAGCCTGTGTTGTCATCGTCCATCCTTGTGCTTGTGTTTTTCTGCGAAATCATTAATTAAGGAATAATCGTTGCAAAGAACACTTCACTTTTTCAGATCGCGACAAGTAGCGCACATGCAGCACGTTACTTGTCGCAACCTGGGAATTTTCCCTTTTTTCATAGATTCGTTCATTTAAAACGCTTTATGTTTTAAACCGTGCGTCCAAATCTCGAACCGTTTTCACCATTGGATTCCTCGCGTCAAGATCTTCAAATTAGATCCCATGTTAATAGGTTTTGACGAACTTTTTTTTCATGAAAAAAAACCAGACGAAAAGAACCGGACGAAAAAACCGAACTGGGATCATGGTTTTTTCCCTTTTCGAAAGAGGCACACCCGTGCCTCTCGTGGAAGCAAAACCGTGACTCTCATGGAAGGAAAAAAACAAAAAACGCATTTTTTTCCGTTTCCGAGAGGCACGGCCGTGACTCTCGTGAAAGCACAACCGTGCCTCTCACGGAAGCAAAACCGTGACTCTCACGAAAGAAAAAAAACAGAAAACATGTATTTTTTTCCCTTTCTGAGAGGCACGGCCGTGACTCTCGTGAAAGCACAACCGTGCCTCTCGCGGAAGCAAAACCATGACTCTCGCGAAAGAAAAAAAACAGAAAACGCATTTTGTTTTTCCTTTTTCGAGAGGCACGGTCGTGACTCTTGCGAAAGCACAACCGTGTCTCTCGCGGAAGCAAAACCGTGACTCTCGCGAAAGAAAAAAAAAGAAAAATGCATTTTTTTCGTTTCCGAAAGGCACGGCCGTGACTCTCACTAAAGCACAAGTGTGCCTCTCGCGGAAAAAAAATCGTGACTTTCGCGAAAGGAAAAAAAGGAAAACGCGTTTTTTTCGCGCAATTTTTTTTTTCAAAAAGCTAAGGAAGATCAGGGGGAAACCAAAACGTCGAAAAACCCGAAAAAAATGTTTAAAAAGCCGAAAACGCGTGCGGAAAAATAAAAAAAATCCGAAGGAAGCGTCCAGAGCGCGACACGTGGCGAATGGCTGAGAGTGCGCCAAGTGACGCTGATCGTTGCGAGGCTCCCGAAGGAGCGCTCGTTAACTAGTTGCTCGTTTTTCTGTTTTGTTTTTTATTTATAGGTTGTTAGTCCCTACAATACGAGAGCTCCTATCTGCCGCAAAGAGAAACGCACAGGCACCCACCCAACTGGGCCGCCCCACTGGTGCACGCAACGAGCGGGAGAACCGGACTGTGTAGATAATCGGACCAAGGCACTGTAGTGAACCACTGAACCGTACTCAGACATTGTAGCGTGTAGTGCTAAGTTACTGTAGCGACAATATTTAGAAAAAAATATAAGAATTTTTTTTAAATTATAAATATTTTTAAATGCGACTTTTTTTAAGATGAATGAACTTTTAATTCCTGCTCGTCCTCGAGTAGGTAAATGATAAAAAAGATAATTTTTGATGTGGAATGCTAGTTGGCATAATTTCAATGTAATTCTTCCTACTTGTGATATGAATATTCAGATCCGAAAGATTCAAGACAAAAGTTCATATTAACATAAAAATGATAATACTTCAAGCATACTAACTAAGCAATTATGTCTTCTCAGAATAACATGGCCAAAGAAAGTTCATCCCTACAAAATTATATAGTCTGGCTATGCTCTATCTTCACCACACAAAATATTTAAATCATGCACAACCCCGATGACAAGCCAAGAAATTGTTTTATACTTTTGATGTTCTCAAACTTTTTCAATCTTCACGCAAATACATGAGCGTGAGCCATGGACATAGCACTATAGGTGGAATAGAATGGTGGTTGTGGAGAGGACAAAAAGGGAGAAGATAGTCTCACATCGACTAGGCATATCAACGGGCTATGGAGATGCCCATCAATAGATATCAATGTGAGTGAGTAGGGATTGCCATGCAACGGATGCACTAGAGCTATAAGTGTATGAAAGCACAAAAAGAAACTAAGTGGGTGTGCATCCAACTTGCTTGCTCATGAAGACCTAGGGCATTTTGAGGAAGCTCATTATTGGAATATACAAGCCAAGTTCTATAATGAAAGATCCCCACTAGTATATGAAAGTGACAACATAGGAGACTCTCTATCATAAAGATCATGGTGCTACTTTGAAGCACAAGTGTGGAAAAAGGATAGTAGCATTGTCCCCCTTTTTTGCCTTTCTTTTTTTATTTGGCCTTTATTTTTTTTATTTGGCCTTTATTTTTTTATGGCCTTTCTCTTTTTTTGGGGACAATGCTCTATTGAATGATGATCATCACACTTCTATTTATTTACAACTCAATGATACAACTTGATACTAGAACAAAGTATGACTCTATATGAATGCCTCCGGCGGTGTACCGGGATATGCAATGAATCAAGAGTGACAAGTATGAAAGAATTATGAACAGTGGCTTTGCCACAAATACTATGTCAACCACATGATCATGCTAAGCAATATGACAATGATGAATGTGTCATGATGAACGGAATGGTGGAAAGTTGCATGGCAATATATCTCGGAATGGCTATGGAAATGCCATAATAGGTAGGTATGGTGGCTGTTTTGAGGAAGGTAAATGGTGGGTTTATGGTACCGGAGAAAGTTGGGCGGTACTAGAGAGGCTAGCAATGGTGAAAGGGTGAGAGTGCGTATAATCCATGGACTCAACATTAGTTGTAAAGAACTCACATACTTATTGAAAAAATCTATTAGTTATCGAAACAAAGTATTACACGCATGCTCCTAGGGGGATAGATTGGTAGGAAAAGATCATCGCTCGTTCTCGACCGCCAATCATAAGGAAGACAATCACTAAATAAATCATGCTCCGACTTCATCACATAACGGGTCACCATACATGCATGCTACGGGAATCACAAACTTCAACACAAGTATTTCTCAGATTCATAACCACTCAACTAGCATGACTCTAATATCACCATCTCCATATCTCAAAACAATTATCAAGTATCAAACTTCTCATAGTATTCAACACACTCATAAGAGAATTTTATTATTCTTGAATACCTAACATATTAGGATTTTAAGCAAATTACCATGCTATTTAAAACTCTCAAAATGATATAAGTGAAGCATGAGACTTCATCTGTTTCTAAATACCACCACCATGCTCTAAAAAGATATAAGTGAAGCACTCGAGCAAACGACAAACTACTCCGGAAGATATAAGTGAAGATCAATTAGTAGTCGAATAATTATGCAACTATGTGAAGACTCTCTAACATTTAATAATTTCAGATCTTGGTATTCTATTCAAACAGCAAGCAAAGCAAAATAAAATTACATTCTAAGAATGGCAAACATCATGTGAATAAGCAAAAACTTAGGATCAACCGGTACTAACCGATAATTGTTGAAGAAGAAAGGTGGGATGCCAACCGGGGCATCCCCAAGCTTAAAATGCTTGAGACTTCTTGAAATATTATCTTGATGTGCCTTGGGCATCCCCAAGCTTGTGCTTTTGTGTCTCCTTAATTCCTCTCATATCATGGTCTCCCTAAATCTCAAAAGCTTCATCCACACAAAACTCAACAAGGACTCGTGAGATAGGTTAGTATAAACTATTGCAAAAACCTTATCATACTCTACTATAGCAAATCACTAAAATTATTATTCAACATTGCATACTAAATGCCTCTGCATATTTAATAGTCCTATCCTCAAATAAAATCATTAAAAAAGCAAACATATGCAAACAATGCAAACATAACAACAATCTGCCTAAACAGGATAGTCTGTAAAGAATGCAGCAATATCCATACTTCCCTAGCTCCAAAAATTATAAAAGAAAATTCCCACTGTAGTAAATTTATCAGAGCTTAATATGCAAAAGGTTTCAACATTTTATCACATTCTGACTTTTCTAGGGAATTATTGCAACAGTGGTAAACTTTCTGTTTTCAAACAGCAACATGTATACTTGTAACATAGGCATAGTAAAGGATATCAATGCCACTTTTATTGAAATAAAAGATGCAAAACATTGTTCTAAATAACAGCAAGCAAATCCTAACAAAATAAATTGACGCTCCAGGCAAAACACATATCATGTGGCGAATAAAAATATAGCTCCAAGTAAAGTTACCAATGAACGAAGACGAAAGAGGGGATGCCTTCCGGGGCATCCCCAAGCTTAGGCTCTTGTTTGTCCTTGAATATTACCTTGGGGTGCCTTGGGCATCCCCAAGCTTAGGCTCTTGCCACTCCTTATTCCATAGTCCATCGAATCCTTACCCAAAACTTGAAAACTTCACAACACAAAACTTAACAGAAAACTCGTAAGCTTCGTTAGTATAAGAAAACAAAAGACCACTTCAAGGTACTGTAATAAACTCATTTTTTTATTTATATGGGTGTTAAACCTACTGCATTCCAACTTCTCTATGGTTTATAAACTATTTTACTAGCCATAGATTCATCAAAATAAGCAAACAACACATCAAAAACAGAATCTGTCAAAAACAGGACAGTCTGTAGTAATCTGGATCAAACGTATACTTCTGGAACTCATAAAATTCTCAAATAAATTGCTGGACCTGAGGAATTTATCTATTAATCATCTTCAAAATGAATTAACTAAATAGCACTTTCCAAATAAAAATGGCAGCAATTCTCGTGAGCGCTAAAGTTTCTGTTTTTTTACAGCATGATCAACAAGACTTTCCCCAAGTCTTCCCAAAGGTTCTACTTGGCACAAACAATAATTAAAAGCATAAAACTGAAGGAAATATGCCCTAGAGGCAATAATAAAGTTATTATTTATTTCCTTATAATCATGATAAATGTTTATTATTCATGCTAGAATTGTATTAACCGGAAACATAATACATGTGTGAATACATAGACAAACAAAGTGTCACTAGTATGCCTCTACTTAACTAGCTCGTTAATCAAAGATGGTTATGTTTCCTGGCCATGAACAATGAGTTGTTATTTGATTAACGAGGTCACATCATTAGTTGAATGATCTGATTGACATGACCCATTCCATTAGCTTAGCACCCGATCGTTTAGTATGTTGCTATTGCTTTCTTCATGACTTATACATGTTCCTATGACTATGAGATTATGCAACTCCCGTTTGCCGGAGGAACACTTTGGGTGCTACCAAACGTCACACCATAACTGGGTGATTATAAAGGAGCATTACAGGTGTCTCCAAAGGTAGATGTTGGGTTGGCGTATTTCGAGATTAGGATTTGTCACTCCGATTGTCGGAGAGGTATCTCTGGGCCCTCTCGGTAATACACATCACATAAGCCTTGCAAGCATTACAACTAATATGTTAGTTGTGAGATGATGTATTACGGAACGAGTAAAGAGACTTGCCGGTAACGAGATTGAACTAGGTATTGGATACCGATGATCGAATCTCGGGCAAGTAACATACCGATGACAAAGGGAACAACGTATGTTGTTATGCGGTCTGACCGATAAAGATCTTCATAGAATATGTAGGAGCCAATATGGGCATCCAGGTCCCGCTATTGGTTATTGACCGGAGACGTGTCTCGGTCATGTCTACATTGTTCTCGAACCCGTAGGGTCCGCACGCTTAAGGTTACGATGACAGTTATATTATGAGTTTATGCATTTTGATGTGCCGAAGGTTGTTCGGAGTCCCGGATGTGATCATGGATATGACGAGGAGTCTCGAAATGGTCGAGACGTAAAGATTGATATATTGGAAGCCTATGTTTGGACATCGGAAGTGTTCCGGGTGAAATCGGGATTTTACCGGGTTACCGGGAGGTTACCGGAACCCCCCGGGAGCCATATGGGCCTTCATGGGCCTTAGTGGAAAGGAGAAAGGGACAGCCCAAGGTGGCTGCGCACCTTCCCCCTCCCCTAGTCCTATTAGGACTAGGAGAAGGTGGCCGGCCCCCCTCTCTCTCTTTCCCCCCTTTGGGGAATCCTAGTTGGAATAGGATTGGGGGGGAGTCCTACTCCCGGAAGGAGTAGGACTCCTCCTGCGCCCTCCTCCCTGGCCGGCGCCCCCTCCCCCTTGGCTCCTTTATATACTGAGGCAGAGGCACCCCAGAAACACACAAGTTGATCCACGTGATCTATTCCTTAGCCGTGTGCGGTGCCCCCTGCCACCATATTCCTCGATAATACTGTAGCGGAGTTTAGGCGAAGCCCTGCTGCTGTAGTACATCAAGATCGTCACCACGCCGTCGTGCTGACGGAACTCTTCCCCGACACTTTGCCGGATCGGAGTCCGGGGATCGTCATCGAGCTGAACGTGTGCTCGAACTCGGAGGTGCCGTAGTTTCGGTGCTTGATCGGTTGGATCGTGAAGACGTACGACTACTTCCTCTACGTCGTGTCATCGCTTCCGCAGTCGGTCTGCGTTGGGTACGTAGACAACACTCTCCCCCTCGTTGCTATGCATCACATGATCTTGCGTGTGCGTAGGAAAATTTTTGAAATTACTACGTAACCCTACAGTGGCATTAGAACCTAGGTTATTTTATGTTGATGTTATATGCACGAGTAGAACACAAGTGAGTTGTGGACGATACAAGTCATACTGCCTACCAGCATGTCATACTTTGGTTCGGCGGTATTGTTGGACGAGACGACCCGGACCAACCTTACGCGTACGCTTACGCGAGACCGGTTCCCTCGACGTGCTTTGCACATAGATGGCTTGCGGGCGACTGTCTCTCCAACTTTAGTTGAACCAAGTATGGCTACGCCCGGTCCTTGCGAAGGTTAAAATGGAGTCTATTTGACAAACTATCGTTGTGGTTTTGATGCGTAGGTGAGATTGGTTCTTACTTAAGCCCGTAGCAGCCACGTAAAACATGCAACAACAAAGTAGAGGACGTCTAACTTGTTTTTGCAGGGCATGTTGTGATGTGATATGGTCAAGGCATGATGCTGAATTCTATTGTATGAGATGATCATGTTTTGTAACCAAGTTATCGGCAACTGGCAGGAGCCATATGGTTGTCGCTTTATTGTATGCAATGCAATCGCGATGTAATGCTTTACTTTATTACTAAACGGTAGTGATAGTCGTGGAAGCATAAGATTGGCGAGACGACAACGATGCTACGATGGAGATCAAGGTATCGCGCCGGTGACGATGGTGATCATGACGATGCTTCGGAGATGGAGATCACAAGCACAAGATGATGATGGCCATATCATATCACTTATATTGATTGCATGTGATGTTTATCTTTTTATGCATCTTATCTTGCTTTGATTGACGGTAGCATTATGAAATGATCTCTCACTAAATTATCAAGAAGTGTTCTTCCTGAGTATGCACCGTTGCCAAAGTTCGTCGTGCCCAGACACCACGTGATGATCGGGTGTGATAAGCTCTACGTCCATCTACAACGGGTGCAAGCCAGTTTTGCACACGCAGAATACTCAGGTTAAACTTGACGAGCCTAGCATATGCAGATATGGCCTCGGAACACGGAGACCGAAAGGTCGAGCGTGAATCATATAGTAGATATGATCAACATAAACGATGTTCACCATTGAAAACTACTCCATCTCACGTGATGATCGGTTATGGTTTAGTTGATTTGGATCACGTAATCACTTAGAAGATTAGAGGGATGTCTATCTAAGTGGGAGTTCTTAAGTAATATGATTAATTGAACTTAAATTTATCATGAACTTAGTCCCTGATAGTATCTTGCTTGTTTATGTTGATTGTAGATAGATGGCTCGTGTTGTTGTTCCGTTGAATTTTAATGCGTTCCTTGAGAAAGCAAAGTTGAAAGATGATGGTAGCAATTACATGGACTGGGTCCGTAACTTGAGGATTATCCTCATTGCTGCACAGAAGAATTATGTCCTGGAAGCACCGTTGGGTGCCAGGCCTGCTGCTGGAGCAACACCAGATGTTATGAACGTCTGGCAGAGCAAAGCTGATGACTACTCGATAGTTCAGTGTGCCATGCTTTACGGCTTAGAATCGGGACTTCAATGACGTTTTGAACGTCATGGAGCATATGAGATGTTCCAGGAGTTGAAGTTAATATTTCAAGCAAAAGCCCGGATTGAGAGAGATGAAGTCTCCAATAAGTTCTATAGCTGCAAGATGGAGGAGAACAGTTCTGTCAGTGAACATATACTAAAAATGTCTAGGTATAATAATCACTTGATTCAATTGGGAGTTAATCTTCCCGATGATTGCGTCATTGACAGAATTCTCCAATCACTGCCACCAAGCTACAAGAGCTTCGTGATGAACTATAATATGCAAGGGATGAACAAGACTGTTCCCGAGCTCTTCGCAATGCTGAAAGCTGCGGAGGTAGAAATCAAGAAGGAGCATCAAGTGTTGATGGTTAACAAGACCACTAGTTTCAAGAAAAAGGGCAAAGGGAAGAAGAAGGGGAACTTCAAGAAGAACGGCAAGAAAGTTGCTGCTCAGGAGAAGAAACCCAAGTCTGGACCTAAGCCTGAAACTGAGTGCTTCTACTGCAAGCAGACTGGTCACTGGAAGCGGAACTGCCCCAAGTATTTGGCGGATAAGAAGGATGGCAAGGTGAACAAAGGTATATGTGATATACATGTTATTGATGTGTACCTTACTAGAGCTCGCAGTAGCACCTGGGTATTTGATACTGGTTCTGTTGCTAATATTTGCAACTCGAAACAGGGACTACGGAATAAGCGGGCACTGGCAAAGGACGAGGTGACGATGCGCGTGGGAAACGGTTCCAAAGTCGATGTGATCGCGGTCGGCACGCTACCTCTACATCTACCTTCGGGATTAATATTAGACCTAAATAATTGTTATTTGGTGCCAGCGTTGAGCATGAACATTATATCTGGATCTTGTTTAATGCGAGACGGTTATTCATTTAAATCAGAGAATAATGGTTGTTCTATTTATATGAGTAATATCTTTTATGGTCATGCACCCTTGAAGAGTGGTCTATTCTTATTGAATCTCGATAGTAGTAATACACATATTCATAATGTTGAAGTCAAAAGATGCAGAGTTGATAATGAAAGTGCAACTTATTTGTGGCACTGTCGTTTAGGTCATATCGGTATAAAGCGCATGAAGAAACTCCATACTGATGGACTTTTGGAACCACTTGATTATGAATCGCTTGGTACTTGCGAACCGTGCCTCATGGGCAAGATGACTAAAACACCATTCTCCGGTACTATGGAGAGAGCAACAGATTTGTTGGAAATCATACATACCGATGTATGTGGTCCGATGAATATTGAGGCTCGTGGCGGATATCGTTATTTTCTCACCTTCACAGATGATTTAAGCAGATATGGGTATATCTACTTAATGAAACATAAATCTGAAACATTTGAAAAGTTCAAAGAATTTCAGAGTGAAGTTGAAAATCATCGTAACAAGAAAATAAAGTTTCTACGATCTGATCGTGGAGGAGAATATTTGAGTTACGAGTTTGGTGTACATTTGAAAAACTGTGGAATAGTTTCGCAACTCACGCCACCCGGAACACCACAGCGTAATGGTGTGTCCGAACGCCATAATTGTACTTTACTAGATATGGTGCGATCTATGATGTCTCTTACTGATTTACCGCTATCATTTTGGGGTTATGCTTTAGAGACGGCCGCATTCACGTTAAATAGGGCACCATCAAAATCCGTTGAGACGACGCCTTATGAACTGTGGTTTGGCAAGAAACCAAAGTTGTCGTTTCTTAAAGTTTGGGGCTGCGATGCTTATGTGAAAAAGCTTCAACCTGATAAGCTCGAACCCAAATCGGAGAAATGTGTCTTCATAGGATACCCAAAGGAAACTGTTGGGTACACCTTCTATCACAGATCCGAAGACAAGACATTCGTTCCCAAGAATGGATCCTTTCTAGAGAAGGAGTTTCTCTCGAAAGAAGTGAGTGGGAGGAAAGTAGAACTTGATGAGGTAACTGTACCTGCTCCCTTACTGGAAAGTAGTACATCACAGAAAACTGTTTCAGTGACACCTACACCAGTTAGTGAGGAAGCCAATGATAATGATCATGAAACTTTAGATCAGGATACTACTGAACCTCGTAGATCAACCAGAGTAAGATCCGCACCAGAGTGGTACGGTAATCCTGTTCTGCAAGTCATGCTACTAGATCATGATGAACCTACGAACTATGAAGAAGCGATGGTGAGCCCAGATTCCGCAAAGTGGCTTGAAGCCATGAAATCTGAGATGGGATCCATGTATGAGAACAAAGTATGGACTTTGGTTGACTTGCCCGATGATCGGCAAGCAATTGAAAATAAATGGATCTTTAAGAAAAAGACTGACGCTGATGGTAATGTTACTGTCTACAAAGCTCGACTTGTCGCAAAAGGTTTTCGGCAAGTTCAAGGGATTGACTACGATGAGACCTTCTCACCCGTAGCGATGCTTAAGTCCGTCTGAATCATGTTAGCGATTGCCGCATTTTATGATTATGAAATTTGGCAGATGGATGTCAAAACTGCATTCCTGAATGGATTTTTGGAAGAAGAGTTGTATATGATGCAACCGGAAGGTTTTGTCGATCCATAGGGAGCTAACAAAGTGTGCAAGCTCCAGCGATCCATTTATGGACTGGTGCAAGCCTCTCGGAGTTGGAATAAATGTTTTGATAGTGTGATCAAAGCATTTGGTTTTATACAGACTTTCGGAGAAGCCTGTATTTACAAGAAAGTGAGTGGGAGCTCTGTAGCATTTCTGATATTATATGTGGATGACATATTGCTGATTGGAAATGATATAGAATTTCTGGATAGCATAAAGGGATACTTGAATAAAAGTTTTTCAATGAAAGACCTCGGTGAAGCTGCTTACATATTAGGCATTAAGATCTATAGAGATAGATCTAGACGCTTAATTGGACTTTCACAAAGCACATACCTTGACAAAATTTTGAAGAAGTTCAAAATGGATCAAGCAAATAAAGGGTTCTTGCCTGTGTTACAAGGTGTGAAGTTGAGTAAGACTCAATGCCCGACCACTGCAGAAGGTAGAGAGAATATGAAAGATGTTCCCTATGCATCAGCCATAGGATCTATCATGTATGCAATGCTGTGTACCAGACCTGATGTGTGCCTTGCTATAAGTTTAGCAGGGAGGTACCAAAGTAATCCAGGAGTGGATCACTGGACAGCGGTCAAGAACATCCTGAAATACCTGAAAAGGACTAAGGATATGTTTCTCGTATATGGAGGTGACAAAGAGCTCACCGTAAAAGGTTACGTTGATGCAAGCTTTGACACTGATCCGGACGATTCTAAATCGCAAACCGGATACGTGTTTACATTAAACGGTGGAGCTGTCAGTTGGTGCAGTTCTAAACAAAGCGTCGTAGCGGGATCTACATGTGAAGCGGAGTACATAGCTGCTTCGGAAGCAGCAAACGAAGGAGTCTGGATGAAGGAGTTCATATCCGATCTAGGTGTTATACGTAATGCATCGGGTCCAATGAAAATCTTTTGTGACAATACTGGTGCAATTGCCTTGGCAAAGGAATCCAGATTTCACAAAAGGACCAAACACATCAAGAGACGCTTCAACTCCATCCGGGATCTAGTCCAGGTGGGAGACATAGAGATTTGCAAGATACATACGGATCTGAATGTTGCAGACCCGTTGACTAAGCCTCTTCCATGAGCAAAACATGATCAGCACCAAGGCTCCATGGGTGTTAGAATCATTACAGTGTAATCTAGATTATTGACTCTAGTGCAAGTGGGAGACTGAAGGAAATATGCCCTAGAGGCAATAATAAAGTTATTATTTATTTCCTTATAATCATGATAAATGTTTATTATTCATGCTAGAATTGTATTAACCGGAAACATAATACATGTGTGAATACATAGGCAAACAAAGTGTCACTAGTATGCCTCTACTTAACTAGCTCGTTAATCAAAGATGGTTATGTTTCCTGACCATGAACAATGGGTTGTTATTTGATTAACGAGGTCACATCATTAGTTGAATGATCTGATTGACATGACCCATTCCATTAGCTTAGCACCCGATCGTTTAGTATGTTGCTATTGCTTTCTTCATGACTTATACATGTTCCTATGACTATGAGATTATGCAACTCCCGTTTGCCGGAGGAACACTTTGGGTGCTACCAAACGTCACAACGTAACTGGGTGATTATAAAGGAGCATTACAGGTGTCTCCAAAGGTAGATGTTGGGTTGGCGTATTTCGAGATTAGGATTTGTCACTCCGATTGTCGGAGAGGTATCTCTGGGCCCTCTCGGTAATACACATCACATAAGCCTTGCAAGCATTACAACTAATATGTTAGTTGTGAGATGATGTATTACGGAACGAGTAAAGAGACTTGCCGGTAACGAGATTGAACTAGGTATTGGATACCGACGACCGAATCTCGGGCAAGTAACGTACCGATGACAAAGGGAACAACGTATGTTGTTATGCGGTCTGACCGATAAAGATCTTCGTAGAATATGTAGGAGCTAATATGGGCATCCAGGTCCCGCTATTGGTTATTGACCGGAGACGTGTCTCGGTCATGTCTACATTGTTCTCGAACCCGTAGGGTCCGCACGCTTAAGGTTACGATGACAGTTATATTATGAGTTTATGCATTTTGATGTACCGAAGGTTGTTCGGAGTCCCGGATGTGATCATGGACATGACGAGGAGTCTCGAAATGGTCGAGACGTAAAGATTGATATATTCGAAGCCTATGTTTGGACATCGGAAGTGTTCCGGGTGAAATCGGGATTTTACCAGGTTACCGGGAGGTTACCGGAACCCCCCGGGAGCCATATGGGCCTTCATGGGCCTTAGTGGAAAGGAGAAAGGGACAGCCCAAGGTGGCTGCACACCTTCCCCCTCCCCTAGTCCTATTAGGACTAGGAGAAGGTGGCCGGCCCCCCTCTCTCTCTTTCCCCCCTTTGGGGAATCCTAGTTGGAATAGGATTGGGGGGGAGTCCTACTCCCGGAAGGAGTAGGACTCCTCCTGCGCCCTCCTCCCTGGCCGGCGCCCCCCTCCCCCTTGGCTCCTTTATATACTGAGGCAGAGGCACCCCAGAAACACACAAGTTGATCCACGTGATCTATTCCTTAGCCGTGTGCGGTGCCCCCTGCCACCATATTCCTCGATAATACTGTAGCGGAGTTTAGGCGAAGCCCTGCTGCTGTAGTACATCAAGATCGTCACCACGCCGTCGTGCTGACGGAACTCTTCCCCGACACTTTGCTGGATCGGAGTCCGGGGATCGTCATCGAGCTGAACGTGTGCTCGAACTCGGAGGTGCCGTAGTTTCGGTGCTTGATCGGTTGGATCGTGAAGACGTACGACTACTTCCTCTACGTCGTGTCATCGCTTCCGCAGTCGGTCTGCGTTGGGTACGTAGACAACACTCTCCCCCTCGTTGCTATGCATCACATGATCTTGCGTGTGCGTTGGAAATTTTTTGAAATTACTACGTAACCCTACAGTGGCATCAGAGCCTAGGTTATTTTATGTTGATGTTATATGCACGAGTAGAACACAAGTGAGTTGTGGACGATACAAGTCATACTGCCTACCAGCATGTCATACTTTGGTTCAGCGGTATTGTTGGACGAGACGACCCGGACCAACCTTACGCGTACGCTTACGCGAGACCGGTTCCCTCGACGTGCTTTGCACATAGATGGCTTGCGGGCGACTGTCTCTCCAACTTTAGTTGAACCAAGTATGGCTACGCCCGGTCCTTGCGAAGGTTAAAACGGAGTCTATTTGACAAACTATCGTTGTGGTTTTGATGCGTAGGTGAGATTGGTTCTTACTTAAGCCCGTAGCAGCCACGTAAAACATGCAACAACAAAGTAGAGGACGTCTAACTTGTTTTTGCAGGGCATGTTGTGATGTGATATGGTCAAGGCATGATGCTGAATTCTATTGTATGAGATGATCATGTTTTGTAACCGAGTTATCGGCAACTGGCAGGAGCCATATGGTTGTCGCTTTATTGTATGCAATGCAATCGCGATGTAATGCTTTACTTTATTACTAAACGGTAGTGATAGTCGTGGAAGCATAAGATTGGCGAGACGACAACGATGCTACGATGGAGATCAAGGTATCGCGCCGGTGACGATGGTGATCATGACGATGCTTCGGAGATGGAGATTACAAGCACAAGATGATGATGGCCATATCATATCACTTATATTGATTGCATGTGATGTTTATCTTTTTATGCATCTTATCTTGCTTTGATTGACGGTAGCATTATGAGATGATCTCTCACTAAATTATCAAGAAGTGTTCTCCCTGAGTATGCACCGTTGCCAAAGTTCGTCGTGCCCAGACACCACGTGATGATCGGGTGTGATAAGCTCTACGTCCATCTACAACGGGTGCAAGCCAGTTTTGCACACGCAGAATACTCAGGTTAAACTTGACGAGCCTAGCATATGCAGATATGGCCTCGGAACACGGAGACCGAAAGGTCGAGCGTGAATCATATAGTAGATATGATCAACATAAACGATGTTCACCATTGAAAACTACTCCATCTCACGTGATGATCGGTTATGGTTTAGTTGATTTGGATCACGTAATCACTTAGAAGATTAGAGGGATGTCTATCTAAGTGGGAGTTCTTAAGTAATATGATTAATTGAACTTAAATTTATCATGAACTTAGTCCCTGATAGTATCTTGCTTGTTTATGTTGATTGTAGATAGATGGCTCGTGCTGTTGTTCCGTTGAATTTTAATGCGTTCCTTGAGAAAGCAAAGTTGAAAGATGATGGTAGCAGTTACACGGACTGGGTCCGTAACTTGAGGATTATCCTCATTGCTGCACAGAAGAATTACGTCCTGGAAGCACCGTTGGGTGCCAGGCCTGCTGCTGGAGCAACACCAGATGTTATGAACGTCTGGCAGAGCAAAGCTGATGACTACTCGATAGTTCAGTGTGCCATGCTTTACGGCTTAGAATCGGGACTTCAACGACGTTTTGAACGTCATGGAGCATATGAGATGTTCCAGGAGTTGAAGTTAATATTTCAAGCAAATGCCCGGATTGAAAGATGTGAAGTCTCCAATAAGTTCTATAGCTGCAAGATGGAGGAGAACAGTTCTGTCAGTGAACATATACTAAAAATGTCTGGGTATAATAATCACTTGATTCAATTGGGAGTTAATCTTCCGGATGATTGCGTCATTGACAGAATTCTCCAATCACTGCCACCAAGCTACAAGAGCTTCGTGATGAACTATAATATGCAAGGGATGAACAAGACTGTTCCCGAGCTCTTCGCAATGCTGAAAGCTGCGGAGGTAGAAATCAAGAAGGAGCATCAAGTGTTGATGGTTAACAAGACCACTAGTTTCAAGAAAAAGGGCAAAGGGAAGAAGAAGGGGAACTTCAAGAAGAACGGCAAGCAAGTTGCTGCTCAGGAGAAGAAACCCAAGTCTGGACCTAAGCCTGAAACTGAGTGCTTCTACTGCAAGCAGACTGGTCACTGGAAGCGGAACTGCCCCAAGTATTTGGCGGATAAGAAGGATGGCAAGGTGAACAAAGGTATATGTGATATACATGTTATTGATGTGTACCTTACTAGAGCTCGCAGTAGCACCTGGGTATTTGATACTGGTTCTGTTGCTAATATTTGCAACTCGAAACAGGGACTACGGAATAAGCGGGCACTGGCAAAGGACGAGGTGACGATGCGCGTGGGAAACGATTCCAAAGTCGATGTGATCGCGGTCGGCACGCTACCTCTACATCTACCTTCGGGATTAATATTAGACCTAAATAATTGTTATTTGGTGCCAGCGTTGAGCATGAACATTATATCTGGATCTTGTTTAATGCGAGACGGTTATTCATTTAAATCAGAGAATAATGGTTGTTCTATTTATATGAGTAATATCTTTTATGGTCATGCACCCTTGAAGAGTGGTCTATTCTTATTGAATCTCGATAGTAGTAATACACATATTCATAATGTTGAAGTCAAAAGATGCAGAGTTGATAATGAAAGTGCAACTTATTTGTGGTACTGTCGTTTAGGTCATATCGGTATAAAGCGCATGAAGAAACTCCATACTGATGGACTTTTGGAACCACTTGATTATGAATCGCTTGGTACTTGCGAACCGTGCCTCATGGGCAAGATGACTAAAACACCGTTCTCCGGTACTATGGAGAGAGCAACAGATTTGTTGGAAATCATACATACCGATGTATGTGGTCCGATGAATATTGAGGCTCGTGGCGGATATCGTTATTTTCTCACCTTCACAGATGATTTAAGCAGATATGGGTATATCTACTTAATGAAACATAAATCTGAAACATTTGAAAAGTTTAAAGAATTTCAGAGTGAAGTTGAAAATCATCGTAACAAGAAAATAAAGTTTCTACGATCTGATCGTGGAGGAGAATATTTGAGTTACGAGTTTGGTGTACATTTGAAAAACTGTGGAATAGTTTCGCAACTCACGCCACCCGGAACACCACAGCGTAATGGTGTGTCCGAACGTCGTAATCGTACTTTACTAGATATGGTGCGATCTATGATGTCTCTTACTGATTTACCTCTATCATTTTGGGGTTATGCTTTAGAGACGGCCGCATTCACGTTAAATAGGGCACCATCAAAATCCATTGAGACGACGCCTTATGAACTGTGGTTTGGCAAGAAACCAAAGTTGTCGTTTCTTAAAGTTTGGGGTTGCGATGCTTATGTGAAAAAGCTTCAACCTGATAAGCTCGAACCCAAATCGGAGAAATGTGTCTTCATAGGATACCCAAAGGAAACTGTTGGGTACACCTTCTATCACAGATCCGAAGGCAAGACATTCGTTGCCAAGAATGGATCCTTTCTAGAGAAGGAGTTTCTCTCGAAAGAAGTGAGTGGGAGGAAAGTAGAACTTGATGAGGTAACTGTACCTGCTCCCTTACTGGAAAGTAGTACATCACAGAAAACTGTTTCAGTGACACCTACACCAGTTAGTGAGGAAGCCAATGATAATGATCATGAAACTTTAGATCAAGATACTACTGAACCTCGTAGATCAACCAGAGTAAGATCCGCACCAGAGTGGTACGGTAATCCTGTTCTGCAAGTCATGCTACTAGATCATGATGAACCTACGAACTATGAAGAAGCGATGGTGAGCCCAGATTCCGCAAAGTGGCTTGAAGCCATGAAATCTGAGATGGGATCCATGTATGAGAACAAAGTATGGACTTTGGTTGACTTGCCCGATGATCGGCAAGCAATTGAAAATAAATGGATCTTTAAGAAAAAGACTGACGCTGATGGTAATGTTACTGTCTACAAAGCTCGACTTGTCGCAAAAGGTTTTCGGCAAGTTCAAGGGATTGACTACGATGAGACCTTCTCACCCGTAGCGATGCTTAAGTCCGTCCGAATCATGTTAGCGATTGCCGCATTTTATGATTATGAAATTTGGCAGATGGATGTCAAAACTGCATTCCTGAATGGATTTCTGGAAGAAGAGTTGTATATGATGCAACCGGAAGGTTTTGTCGATCCAAAGGGAGCTAACAAAGTGTGCAAGCTCCAGCGATCCATTTATGGACTGGTGCAAGCCTCTCGGAGTTGGAATAAACGTTTTGATAGTGTGATCAAAGCATTTGGTTTTATACAGACTTTCGGAGAAGCCTGTATTTACAAGAAAGTGAGTGGGAGCTCTGTAGCATTTCTGATATTATATGTGGATGACATATTGCTGATTGGAAATGATATAGAATTTCTGGATAGCATAAAGGGATACTTGAATAAAAGTTTTTCAATGAAAGACCTCGGTGAAGCTGCTTACATATTAGGCATTAAGATCTATAGAGATAGATCTAGACGCTTAATTGGACTTTCACAAAGCACATACCTTGACAAAATTTTGAAGAAGTTCAAAATGGATCAAGCAAATAAAGGGTTCTTGCCTGTGTTACAAGGTGTGAAGTTGAGTAAGACTCAATGCCCGACCACTGCAGAAGGTAGAGAGAATATGAAAGATGTTCCCTATGCATCAGCCATAGGATCTATCATGTATGCAATGCTGTGTACCAGACCTGATGTGTGCCTTGCTATAAGTTTAGCAGGGAGGTACCAAAGTAATCCAGGAGTGGATCACTGGACAGCGGTCAAGAACATCCTGAAATACCTGAAAAGGACTAAGGATATGTTTCTCGTATATGGAGGTGACAAAGAGCTCACCGTAAAAGGTTACGTTGATGCAAGCTTTGACACTGATCCGGACGATTCTAAATCGCAAACCGGATACGTGTTTACATTAAACGGTGGAGCTGTCAGTTGGTGCAGTTCTAAACAAAGCGTCGTAGCGGGATCTACATGTGAAGCGGAGTACATAGCTGCTTCGGAAGCAGCAAACGAAGGAGTCTGGATGAAGGAGTTCATATCCGATCTAGGTGTTATACGTAATGCATCGGGTCCAATGAAAATCTTTTGTGACAATACTGGTGCAATTGCCTTGGCAAAGGAATCCAGATTTCACAAAAGGACCAAACACATCAAGAGACGCTTCAACTCCATCCGGGATCTAGTCCAGGTGGGAGACATAGAGATTTGCAAGATACATACGGATCTGAATGTTGCAGACCCGTTGACTAAGCCTCTTCCATGAGCAAAACATGATCAGCACCAAGGCTCCATGGGTGTTAGAATCATTACAGTGTAATCTAGATTATTGACTCTAGTGCAAGTGGGAGACTGAAGGAAATATGCCCTAGAGGCAATAATAAAGTTATTATTTATTTCCTTATAATCATGATAAATGTTTATTATTCATGCTAGAATTGTATTAACCGGAAACATAATACATGTGTGAATACATAGACAAACAAAGTGTCACTAGTATGCCTCTACTTAACTAGCTCGTTAATCAAAGATGGTTATGTTTCCTGACCATGAACAATGCGTTGTTATTTGATTAACGAGGTCACATCATTAGTTGAATGATCTGATTGACATGACCCATTCCATTAGCTTAGCACCCGATCGTTTAGTATGTTGCTATTGCTTTCTTCATGACTTATACATGTTCCTATGACTATGAGATTATGCAACTCCCGTTTGCCGGAGGAACACTTTGGGTGCTACCAAACGTCACAACGTAACTGGGTGATTATAAAGGAGCATTACAGGTGTCTCCAAAGGTAGATGTTGGGTTGGCGTATTTCGAGATTTGGATTTGTCACTCCGATTGTCGGAGAGGTATCTCTGGGCCCTCTCGGTAATACACATCACATAAGCCTTGCAAGCATTACAACTAATATGTTAGTTGTGAGATGATGTATTACGGAACGAGTAAAGAGACTTGCCGGTAACGAGATTGAACTAGGTATTGGATACCGACGACCGAATCTCGGGCAAGTAACATACCGATGACAAAGGGAACAACGTATGTTGTTATGCGGTCTGACCGATAAAGATCTTCGTAGAATATGTAGGAGCCAATATGGGCATCCAGGTCCCGCTATTGGTTATTGACCGGAGACGTGTCTCGGTCATGTCTACATTGTTCTCGAACCCGTAGGGTCCGCACGCTTAAGGTTACGATGACAGTTATATTATGAGTTTATGCATTTTGATGTATCGAAGGTTGTTCGGAGTCCCGGATGTGATCATGGACATGACGAGGAGTCTCGAAATGGTCGAGACGTAAAGATTGATATATTCGAAGCCTATGTTTGGACATCGGAAGTGTTCCGGGTGAAATCGGGATTTTACCAGGTTACCGAGAGGTTACCGGAACCCCCCGGGAGCCAGATGGGCCTTCATGGGCCTTAGTGGAAAGGAGAAAGGGACAGCCCAAGGTGGCTGCACACCTTCCCCCTCCCCTAGTCCTATTAGGACTAGGAGAAGGTGGCCGGCCCCGCTCTCTCTCTTTCCCCCCTTTGGGGAATCCTAGTTGGAATAGGATTGGGGGGGGGGGAGTCCTACTCCCGGAAGGAGTAGGACTCCTCCTGCGCCCTCCTCCCTGGCCGGCGCCCCCCTCCCCCTTGGCTCCTTTATATACTGAGGCAGAGGCACCCCAGAAACACACAAGTTGATCCACGTGATCTATTCCTTAGCCGTGTGCGGTGCCCCCTGCCACCATATTCCTCGATAATACTGTAGCGGAGTTTAGGCGAAGCCCTGCTGCTGTAGTACATCAAGATCGTCACCACGCCGTCGTGCTGACGGAACTCTTCCCCGACACTTTGCTGGGTCGGAGTCCGGGGATCGTCATCGAGCTGAACATGTGCTCGAACTCGGAGGTGCCTTAGTTTCGGTGCTTGATCGGTTGGATCGTGAAGACGTACGACTACTTCCTCTACGTCGTGTCATCGCTTCCGCAGTCGGTCTGCGTTGGGTACGTAGACAACACTCTCCCCCTCGTTGCTATGCATCACATGATCTTGCGTGTGCGTAGGAAATTTTTTGAAATTACTACGTAACCCTACAAAAACCACATCTAAGCAGAGGCTAGATGAATTATTTATTACTAAACAGGAGCAAAAGGCAAGGAACAAAAATAAAATTGGGTTGCCTCCCAACAAGCGCTATCGTTTAACGCCCCTATCTAGGCATGATGATTTCAATGATGCTCACATAAAGGATAAGAATTGTAACATAAAGAGAGCATCATGAAGAATATGACTAGCACATTTAAGTCTAACATACTTCCTATGCATAGGGATTTTGTGAGCAAACAACTTATGGGAACAATAATCAACTAGCATAGGAAGGCAAAACAAGCATAACTTCAAAATTTTAAGCACATAGAGAGGAAACTTGATATTATTGCAATTCCTACAAGCATATGTTCCTCCCTCATAATAATTTTCAGTAGCATATCATGAATAAATTCAACAATATAACCAGCACCTAAAGCATTCCTTTCATGATCTACTTGCATAGAAAATTTACTACTCTCCACATAAGCAAAATTCTTCTCATTCGGAATAGTGGGAGTATCATAGGAAACTTGAATACTATAAATTGTTTCCACATTAAATGGGTAATGTTCAGAGAAGGAGTAATCATAACCATGACAAGTTTTATAAATATAATCACTACTTTTTATAGCATAAGTATCATTACAATAATTATCATAAGTAGGAGGCAGGCTATCATCATTATAAACTTGCATATCAAAACTTGGGAGACTAAAAATATCATCTTCATTAATCATAGCTTCCCCAAGCTTGGGACAAACATTAATTGCAGCAAATATATTCTCAAATATGTCATCCTCATCAAACATAGCTTCCCCAAGCTTGGGCCTTTTCATATCATAAGCATAATCACTCTCATCATTAATAGTATGGATAGCACCAATAGTATAGCAATTATCATATTCTTCCAAGCAAGTGCCAAAATGATTTTCAAGATCATAAGAAGTATCATTATCTTCCACAATTATATTTTCATGAGGCACAATAGTAATAGGAGCAACATTATTTGGAAGAGATATCTTTTTACCTCTCTTCCTTTTTCTTTTCTTCTTCTTCACCACATCATGTGTGGGTTCAATCCTTTTTTTGGAGCTCCTTATTAATGATATTGGTTGAATAGGAGGCTCCTCCTCATTACCTGATTCATCATAAGAAATAATAGAAGGATATTGGGAAGTCTCTTCCCTTTCATTAGTATTCTCTTCATCTTCTATTTGCTTTCTTTTCTTTATGTAATTGGCAATATAAGGATTTTCAATACAATTCACCGCACAATACATATAAATTTTCTCTAGATCAAAATCAAGAAATCTATCAAGATTAAACTTTGGAATACCCTCAGTTATACGTTTCATTTCCTCATACCCCAGAAGAAGACTAAGCTCTTTATGATGCTCAAGGGTAATCAAATTATCACAATTTTTGGATATGATTCGGTCATGAAACAATTTGCATTGGAGATTTAAATGACCATGTTCATTGAAAAGTTCACAAGGGGCACGAAAAATATTGAATTTTTCAGCACAATCATCAAGACTTTCTTGCAACAATTTAGTTTTTAAGTACTTATGCCTCTTGCAATATCTATCTTCCCTATTTGGTGTGTACTTGCAAACCCAGTCTACTCCACAAAAATTGACATGTTTATAGGAGGCATTTTCATCATAACTAGTGCAATCATCATTAGCATCATGGATATTCAAAGAATTCGTACTAAAAACATTGCAATCATGCTCATCATTCAAATATTTAGTGCCAAACATTTTAGAGATCTCTTCTTCTAGCACTTGAGCACAATTATCCTTTCCATCATACTCACGAAAAATATTAAAAAGATGAAGCGTATGAGACAAACTCAATTCCATTTTTTGTAGTTTTCTTTTATAAACTAAACTAGTGATAAAACAAGAAACTAAAAGACTCGATTGCAAGATCTAAAGATATACCTTCAAGCACTCACCTCCCCGGCAACGGCGCCAGAAAAGAGCTTGATGTCTACTACACAACCTTCTTCTTGTAGACGTTGTTGGGCCTCCAAGTGCAAAGGTTTGTAGGACAGTAGCAAATTTCCCTCAAGTGGATGACCTAAGATTTATCAATCCGTAGGAGGCGTAGGATGAAGATGGTCTCTCTCAAGCAACCCTGCAACCAAATAACAAAGAGTCTCTTGTGTCCCCAACACACCCAATACAATGGTAAATTGTATAGGTGCACTAATTAGGCGAAGAGATGGTGATACAAGTGGTATATGGATGGTAGATAATAGTTTTTGTAATCTAAAATAATAAAAGCAGCAAGGTAACTAATGATAAAAGTGAGCGTAAAAGGTATTGCAATGCGTTGAAATAAGGCCTAGGGTTCATACTTTCGCTAGTGTAAGTCCTCTCAACAATACTAACATAATTGGATCATAAAACTATCCCTCAACATGCAACAAAGAGTCACTCCAAAGTCACTAATAGCGGAGAACAAACGAACAGATTATGGTAGGGTACGAAACCACCTCAAATTTATTCTTTTCAATCAATCTGTTGGGCTATTCCTATAAGTGTCACAAACAGCCCTAGAGTTCGTACTAGAATAACACCTTAAGACACAAATCAACCAAAACCCTAATGTCACCTAGATACTCCAATGTCACCTCAAGTATCCGTGGGTATGATTATACGATATGCGTCACACAATCTCAGATTCATCGATTCAACCAACACATAGAACCTCAAAGAGTGCCCCAAAGTTCCTACCGGAGAATCATGACGAAAACGTGTGCCAACCCCTATGGACGGAACCTGCAAGTTGATCACCAAAACATACATCAAGTGAATCACGTGATATCCCATTGTCACCACAGATATCCACGGCAAGACATACATCAAGTGTTCTCAAATCTATAAAGACTCAATCCGATAAGATAACTTCAAAGGGGAAACTCAATTCATTACAAGAGAGTAGAGGGGGGAAAAACATCGTAGGATCCAAATATAATAGCAAAGCTCGCGATACATCAAGATCGTATCATCTCAAGAACACGAGAGAGAGAGAGAGAGAGAGAGAGAGAGAGAGATCAAACACATAGCTACTGGTACATACCCTCAGCCCCGAGGGAGAACTACTCCCTCCTCGTCATGGAGAGCACCAGGATGATGAAGATGGCCACCGGAGAAGGATTGCCCCCTCCGGCAGGGTGCCGGAACGGGTCTAGATTGATTTTTGGTGGCTACGGAGGCTTCTGGCGGCGGAACTCCCGATCTAATCTGCGTTCTGGAAGTTTTAGGGTACGGCGATATATATGGGTGCAGGAAGTACGTCGTAGGAGCCACGGGGGCCCCACGAGGCAGGGGGCGTGCCCCCCACCCTCGTGGGCAGCCCGTGTCTCCCCTGACATGCACTCCAAGTTCCCTGGGTTGCTTTCCTTCCAAAAATAACTTCTCCAGTTGATTTCGTTCCGTTTCGACTCCGTTTGATATTCATTTTCTTCGAAACACTGAAATAGGCATAAAACAGCAAATCTGGGCTGGGCCTCCGGTTAATAGGTTAGTCCCAAAAATAATATAAAAGTGAAAAATAAAGCCCAATATTGCCTAAAACAGTAGATAATATAGTATGGAGCAATCAAAAATTATAGATACGTTGGAGACGTATCACCCCTAATCTAGGACTCCCTCACATCCTTTACATGGGACAAGCTCTAATACCAGTCACTTGGCTTGTGACTCCTTCCTAGTCGCTGGTGGGTGGGGACGGCCGTGCAGCCGTGACATTCCCCCCTTCTTGCGTACCGACTTGTCCCCAAGGCAGTGTCAATGGAAAACGCTGCTGGAGTAGTTTTGGATCCTCCCGCATAGCGAGCGTCAGCGGAAGGCTCGTCCATTGAACACGGACCCGCAGGCTTGTCTCACCAGCGACTCGCACCATCTTGTGCTCGAGCACCATCTCTGAACAATGTTCAGCCTTGCATTGCCAGGAGGTAATTCGGAGATTACCGGCACCACGGCTCCTTCAGCCTTCTTCAGCTGTGACACGTGCATGACGGGGTGTATCTTGATGGATGGAGGAAGCTGTGTCTTTGGAGATAGAAGGAGAGGCGGCGTGTGCCCTGCCGCTCACTAGTTACTGGTCCACAACTCACCTATCTTCATGCTCTACGCGACCAAGCTTGATGCGCAGGCCATGTCCATCCGCTAGAGCTAGATCCAGGCCCAACAATTCTTACTCCGCAACCGTGAAGATGAGTAAATTTAAAGCTCACGTGTCGCTTGGCGTAAAAGTTTTACTTCTCTAGTTTTTTTTGCACTTCAGCTAGGCGCCCGTTAGTGGAGAAAACCCAGGTTTTTTGTTCTCTACCCGGTTCTAGAGGGTCACTCTTACACCATCCAATCTATATTAGTTGTCTTAGATTTGTCTAGATATGGATATATCTAACAGTAAAACATGTCTAGATACATCTGTATTTACACAAATCTAATAAAACAAATAATATAGAGAGGAGGAAGTAACTAGTGATCCCCGTGATGCTTGCCTCTTTTTTTTCGACATTGTCATCGTGTAAAGGTGTCCTTTTACCGAAAGCAACCACAATTTAAACATAGTGGTGAGAATCAAAGACAAAGCATAATATTTTCATGAGAGTGAGGCAAAGGAGTAGACCCTTGACATTTGGATGAACTTAAACTGAAACTTAGACTTACATAATTGAAACCTACCAATCACTAATTGTCTCTTTGGCGAGTCTCTTTCAATCACCTTCCCACTGATCATAGGGTCGGCGCCTTGGCCGGCATCATCGTTGTTGCCGCCGCCGCCGCCGTCGTCATTGGTAGAAAGGACGATGACATCCGCCCCCGGACGCTAACTACTCGTACAAGACGCTCCGCCTCGACTTGCTCCGGGTAGCAGCGGCGGAGCTCCGTCATGTACGCCTCGTCGGTCGCCTCCACTGTGATGCGCTTCCGAGCCTCCCGGTCCACTCTCCTCTCCCACGCGGAGACCACCCATGGGACCACAGGATCCAGCCGCAGCATCTCTCCAAATGCCAAGTTTTGATGGCCGTCCGCGCCGTGATGGGGGATTGACATGATATCGTCAGCCCGCGCTGCATGCTCGCTAGAATGGAAGGATCCAAACCCAAATCTTCTTGTGGGTGTGCCGGTTGGTTATCTCGGGCACCCATGTTCTCGAGTTCCGCTCCCGCACGCCGATGTAATGCCTTTGTGGCGGCGGCGAGAGGTCAGGGAAGCCATGTAGGCGTCCGCGCGAGGAAGAAGATGCGCGAGCGGCGCAGGAGGAAGACTACCTCGGCGGCACATGAGGAAGTACCTCCATGGCCTCCGGAGCGCTCGTGGCGGCGCAGATCCGCATTGCGGATGGGCGGTGTGGCGGTGGGATCCGGGCATATCCGCGATGGGCCGGCGCCAGAGTGGGTCGTGAGGTTGGCCGGCGGGAATTGGGTGGGGAGGGGGGGGGGGGGGGTAGCGGAGAGGAGAAGAGAGGAGAGGTTGGATTTTTACTCCGCGACGGGAAGGATAAGCAAATTTAAGGGCCACACGCAGCTTGGAGTAAAAGTTTTACTCCTCTAAGGTTTTTTGGCTTCGGCTAGGTGCCGGTTAGAGGAGAAAACTCGGTTTTCTTCTTCTTCTTCTTCTCTAACCGGTGATTCTAGAGGATAGCTCTTTAACTAGTGATCCCATTGGTGATTTCCCGATGAAACGTCGACATTCTCGTCGTGGAAAGAGTAAAGACGTCCTTTTACCGAAAGGAACCGCAATTTGGACGGAGCGGTGAGAATCAAAGAGAAAGCATAATACTTTCTTTGATGAGAGTGAGGCGGAGTAGACGACCCATGACGTCTCTCTCCCTCCGACTCCGCAACCTCTGCCCTCAAAAGTGATCTCTAACCCCAATCATTCTATCATAGTAGTAGTACCCAATTTTATTATCTCTCCAACTCATAGTGGGGCTCCATTCTGCAAAGTTGACAGCTTCTCCTTCTCCTGGCCACCGATGGAGCCGATCACCCCGTCCACCTAACCCGCCATTGTCGTCTCCTTGCCACTTTCCTCTGCCTCCCGACTCCAGCTCATCGGCATCCTCCTCTGTCTCTGGATTGATCCACGGAGCTCCCATGATTCCTTGGTGATGGTCCGCGAGTTGCTGGCCGTGCTGGTGCGCGCGGCGCTGCAGTGGGCGCTGGCGTCGCTGCTCCTCGCCAACGGCGCCGCCTTCTGCCTCATCGCCGCCGCGGCCTCGTCGCTCCGGCTCGGCCCGCCCTGCCTCCTCTGCGCACGCGTCCACCGCCTGCTCTGCTCCGACTGCGGCCAAGAAGAACAAGACGCCTTCCGCCGCCTGCTCTGCGACGCTCACTTCGCCGCCATCGCGCGCTTAGGCGCACAAGAAACAGAGCAGCCGGCGTGCTCTGCTTCTCATCACGTCGACGCAGGGACGAAACCTGATTCAGATAAACCTGGAGGTAATCAATCCATCGATTTTCCTATTCTCTTCGATCTAGCAGCGTGGCACCAAAGGTCTTTCTCTGCCGGAATTGCTAGACAATACCATGAATTTGTTTATGTTTATCTCGCGTTGTTGGTGATGCCACCAAGATGGTTGCGGTGGAAACAGACACACCTTCTTCGATAGGATAAGAAAGTTTACGAGCGACAACAATGCATCCATTCGCTAAATATAGGATTCGGTGATGGACCGCGTGAGAACAGTTTAGAGATGCCAATGTCATTCTCAGGAATCAGAAGATGGGAATGCTTTTCAATTGGTTTCAGCTGCCCAAAATTGAGTTGCAAGGAACCTGAACCCAGTTTGGCAATTGCGCACTTCAGTAGTTCTGAATGAAAAAAGTTGCCCACCTGCGAGTTCAGTGTTTTTCTTTTTCGGAAGATCCAGCATGCTGCCAACATTCATTGATTTAGTAGAAGAGAGCGGAAAACAGGGTGGAATGAAGCTAGAATCGGCAAAACCACAATTTGCGCGCTTTTGCTATGTTTCGGCTGCCTGAAAATCCTAACTGAGCTAGTGATTATTGCGGGAAGAAGAGGTAGGCCGCAGCATCCCGGCGAGGCCGCGCCATGAGCGGAGGTTTGACATGTGCTAGGAAAACGGTCAAGGAAGAAGTCGACGATCTGGCCGTTTAGTTTCGATCTAACGGTTCAGATTATTCCACATCGACTGACCCTAACATTTTTCCCAGTCAACTGAAGAATAGGTGGACCCTAATTTGTGATAAATATTCTTTAAGCTTCTGGCTTTTTCCTACTAGTAGTCTATTACTTCAAATGTACATTAGCGAATCCAACTAAAAAAATGTACATCATCAGCGAATGAAAACGGTCTCCGAATTCTTCGTGTTGACAACTGGTAGTTGACATTGTGCTCAGGTCTAGAATCTCACCGGGTCGTCTCCATCGGCAGCGAGATCTGCGAGCAAGATCGTGGCGCCGACGATGTTCAACCCCGTGGCACCAACCTCAGCGCCCTCGGAAGAACGTCGAGCACCGACAGCGGCGAAGGCCCATACGTGTCCCTATTCGAGCTCGCTCCCCTCGTCGCCCTCCCGGAAGACACCCCGCTCACCAGACACGGGACGACGAAGCCGGAGCACGGGAGCGCGTCCCCGAGCGCCGCGGAAGGCGGCGAGCAGGCGCTGACGGTGAGCGGCCTCGTCGCCGCCCTCCACGCTCAGCGGCGGGAGCTGGAGGAGGCGCGCGCGGAGCTGCGCGGCGAGCGGCGCGCCAGGGCGGAGCTGGAGGAGCAGGGCGAGCTGGACCGGGAGGCGGCGCGGGTGGCCATGCAGCTCGTGCACGAGACGGAGACGGAGAAGCACGAGCTGCAGCGGCAGCTCGACGCGTTCAGGGTCAGGGCCCAGCTCCACGGCCACGAGGCCGCCGCCGCCTCCTTGGACACGGACTACTCTGCTTCTGCTCTGGCCAGCCGGCTCGGGCGCCGGCTGAGCCGCGACGGTGACGGTGAGTTGATGGAGCAGGAAGACGAGGCGGGCTGGAGCGGGGACAAGAACTACCAGTCGCTGGTGGACTTCCTGCCGGGCTCGGTCTACTCCTCGTCGCCGGACCTGGCCAACCTGCTGAGGCTCTACACGGAAGGCAATGGCAATGGCGCTCGTCGGCCGAAAGAGGGTGATATCACCGAGGAGGAGGAGGGGGAAGAGGAGGTCGTCGTCGCCGTCACGGCCGCGGCTGTCTCTGGTTTCGACGGCGGGGACAGTGAGGAGGCCACTAGCATGGCTGCTGCTGCTGGTGCTTCTTTGCCAGAAAGTGGTAGCGACCACGTCGGAGCAGATCTTGCACAAGACGAAGCATCCGTAATGCGTGCATGATGTATCGCGTCGCACCACCACCGTGATTGATTTCTTTTCCATTTAACCGCCATTCTTTTTATATTATTTGTTGTACAGAGCTTCGTATATACTCCCTCTGTAAACTAATATAAGAGTGCTTAGATAACTAAAATAGTGATCTAAATGCTCTTATATTAGTTTACGGAGGGAGTACTATATACAGTATTTTGGATCGTCCGAGCAAAGCATGAGAGAAGTCTTTTGGTCATTTTGTCAAACACCTCATGTGCATCGGAGGCTACACAAGAGGGTTGGCTCGGTGCCGCTCGTTGTATCCCACACAATGGAATCAAATGAAATACAAAATTGCTTTCCGACGTCAATTCGTCACATGTTCACAAAGTGGCACATTTTGAATTCTCTATATTAATCGTCTCGAATTCATCACCGAATTTCATTTTGGTCAAAATTCATTTTCTCTTGATCAACATATTGGGTCACACATTATCGTCAAATGGGACAGGCTTTAAGCTTATCTTGCCTCGAATGCTTACCTTGAATATGCACATATCTATCTTGATGATCATCTTCACTTGATACCATCCTCACATAGCCTATATGAAAACTCGATTGTGATGCGAGCCCATGAGTTTCACTTAACCAACAAAAGCATACCAAGCACACAAGACATGGATTAGTTCACAAAGGGCGATTCACAATTACTTAACATGCCGCTCGATCCCACACGGTATATCATGATGGGAAGACCATTTAGAATACAATCCACATGCTTCATCTTCCCAACTGAGTCAAATATATGCATTCAACATGACATCAAACCACAAGCCCCTAATAGTCTGGGCCAAATGTCCTGGACAATCCATATATGTAATTGTTGGAAGGCCAATTCCTACTCTAACGGGTTCAAACGTAGTTGAAAACCCAGGGTCAGACAACCCAGGCATCACTCAGGAGGCCATGACAGTTTGGATCAAGGACGAGCGCCCCGAGGACACTAGCCCAAACAAAAGCCATATTAGAAATGATGTCGAGAATCACCCATACCTTGTATCGCTCAAGCATCAAGGCTCAGACAATCTCACACAGGGGCAGAATAAGAGAGGACCTCAGACACATCTAGTCCTTAACGTCATCCAATTAGATGTGGTATCGCAACTGAACAGTCGGGCATAGGGGCCCAAATAGTCCAGTCGGATGAAAAACAACACATTAACATCGTGCCCTATATTGATTTCGTGACCATATTGAGTTTCACCTTGGCATCATTTTGATCATCACTCAATTCTTCATGCTCTAACACAACTACTTGAGAGACACAATGATTATTCACTTGAATCCCCTACACCAAGACTTGATCAATCATCACTCAACTCATGATAACACCATGACCTTATCTTGATGCCAGGTCCTCAATTATTCTTCATTCTATCAAGATCTTGTAACTACAAAATCGATTACATTTGCTTCTTGTTGATCATAATGCATTCATATCTTAAACCCAATGATCTTGATGCGCATATCTTAGTGTTGATGGCATTCTTCACACTCATCCAATACATTTCATGCATCATCTATAAAACATATCTTTATATATAACTCAAGAAATCATTAATCCATATGGATTGCCTTTACTTATCAAAACCACATGGGTACATCACTTTGAGAAGACATCGTCGACCTCCGTGTCCACTGGTGCCCTCCCAAAAGTAGTTGACCGTGTGGTCTAAAGGAAGAGATCGCATCACTGTACTAGCCTCTAGACCTGGCAGTAGCGTCGTCATTTGTGAGGAGATTGCAGAGCGATGGGGCGCTCGACTAGGTGCTGGCTAGTGTCACTCTAGTGAAGCGTTGATTGACCGACACAACCATTCCTCATTAGTCATCCCCATGTATAACATGGTCGTACGGAACATGTAAGCAAGGGAGGAGCCACACATGGTGCCATGGATGTGGATGTCGTCGCCCTGACAATGGAGCCAAATGTCGAGGGTGCCAACGACACGACACATGTAGGGACGTTGTGCAACCACGAACGAAAGTCGACGTCTATGAGAATGCGCCCACGCTTGTCATGCTCGCCGCGACGTGTAGAAGCCAAGAAACCAATTCAACATGAGAGGTAGATTGCAGTGGTGACCTCTAGCGGGTAGGGAGGCAGCAAGAACATTGCCCTCCCTAAGGCCTAGCGCCATGGCGCCCGCAAATTGAATGAGAGGATTTGAAGATGTCACCATGTCGGTGAGGAGAGTGGATAAGGTTGAGTTGGTTGGTGCCAATTTCAATTGGGCAGCTCACACCTCCGTTTGCTCGATTGAACCAAATAGTGCGTGTGTGTTTTTTTAGGCTAAATTTTGAGCCTGCCTATGGAATAAAAACATGTTACTGAGTTTTTTTTTTGCAAGTCAAAGGGATTTCCCGTCCCAACTTTTATAAAGCAGAGGCAAACACCCACATTGTGCTTATAGCTCTCGGTACAACCAATAATGATATTATTATAAGTTTTAGCAAAACGAAACAGCACACCAGACGCTTGACAGGATGCCTGGATAGAGAGACGCACAAACATAGACAACGTGAAGAACCATCTAGCAACAAACTCAAACCCAAGCAAGTCTAAGAAGCTCCCCTAGATGATGATCATGCAGGTGCAAGCAATCCATGAGTATTACACCTTTTGCACCAGAGCTCCCATCAAGCCTAGGACACACAAATTCATTGCAACCATAAGCTCTAGGAAAAGTGATCATATTCCTAAAAAAAAAAGAAGCAAAAGTGATCAAAGCGGTACCATTTTTTTTTGTTTTTGCAAAATATACTCGTGACAAATCTGTCCCCATCGCTCAGACACGACTCAAGGCACCAAAACGCCACACTTGACAAAGCAGGCGGAATCTACATTGGTCTCAGCTTAAACCGGCTTGTGCGAGTGATTTGGTACGTAGTAGATTTTAGGATTTGTGTGATTGTATCCTTCTGACTGCGTAAAGCAGGCTGCTGTAATTCGGTCACTCGTGCAGTGCGTTTTTATTATCCGGAGGATTCGGATGATTCTGTGAACCTGTTGCTCGAGTGCCATATTGGGGTACAGCTGATTGTTTACAGCCTCTGAATGCTTTCTGATTTTGTGTCAGGTGTTTGAGGAAGCCTCTCAAGTATGGCGTATGTTCGACCTTAATCATTCATGAGTGGTGAATGTGTGTCACAGTAACAGTGTTAGAGGTCCCCAATGCGTTGAGCATGTGAAAAGCTGTGCTCAGTACTGTTCCAAGTTGCTGTCATTTTTTTTTTGAGAGAAGTGTCTTGTTCTTGGGAGAACAGGTTAACCATAAATTGTCTCCATGCTTTTGCATCAGGGGCCTGAAACCAATTTTGGAAAAATTACATGGCTATTGCTTCTCTGTTCGTACTACAGACCAAAAAAAATAAAATTGTTTCAGCTTTGCGGCCTTAGCTGTCTTTGTGGTGCTTTACTAATTTGGTAGCTCGTCACATATTACCGATTGAAATTCTCGTCGCAGGCCAAGATGCAGATGTCGGCTGGGTGTTCCGGGACTGGGAGGCTGAGACGGGAGCGTGCGCCGCTTAACCGTGTGCTTTGCTAGCATGAGGGCGTGATAGATGAGGAGCTGCATCCAGCTGATCAGGAGAGTTAATTGGGGCAGAGCTGGGAGGCCTTTTTTCTGCCTTGAAATCAGCATCAAAGGGTTATCCGCCCTATTTTGTGGGAAAGAGAGAGTACATCGTGTACTCAGTCTTGTTATAGTTATTACGATAGGTTGCTCAAATCCAAGGAGTTTTTCTTTCAAGACCACGGGATCTAGGATTGTGATTCTCCAATAGCATGTGTCATATGGACAGGTTCATCTGTTGTTATGTTTTCTGAGTGTTAGCCCTCAAGGCTAGTTGGGTAAACCCTGAATTCCAGGTATGAATTAGTAAAATGTATACTATTTCATTTGTAATATTGGTACATGGAAATGGTATTCATATTTGCTATTCATTCAGTGTGCACCAGCTGGGATGATGCAGTGACACACAGAGGGTTCGGATTTGTAAATTGCATACATGGTATGTGTAAACGCCAACTATGCAGCAACTTATTGGGAGAGCTAATATACCACTGAAGTCTGAAGCAATATAAAAACTTCTTCAGTTTCCTCTGAGGTATGCATCCCTAATTCCATGTAGCTTGGCAGCCACCTCCTGCATGTTCATACGTTGATCTGGAGATGGTTTGGTGCAGCAAAGGCCAACGTTTAGCATAGACATCAGAGAATGTACACCTTCTTCCTTCAAGTCCATTGGAGTTTTTTGGGAAAGCTCTAACTCATGTAGCAGCTGAGTATCGACAATCTCCAATACTCTACCAGGGAAGTTGGCCTCTGCAAACTTTACAATGCTCAGTCCATCCTTAAACATGTCATCAGTTGGCCTTCTTCGAATGAATATCTCGAGCAGAACGACACCAAAACTGTAAACATCTGCGGCGGTCGAAACTTGACCACCCCGTGCGTATTCTACATAATTGATAAACAGAGGAGTTAATTTTGCTTTCAGAGGTTAACATGGATGCAAATGTAAAATGAGGCAACACAAGATAGTATAAAAAAGGCGATTACCTGGAGCAGCGTATCCAATAGTTCCCACTAGTGCAATCGAAGAGGTGTTTGAGTTACCAAGAGATAATGTTGTGGGATCAACTTTGAATCTTGCTAGGCCAAAGTCTCCCACATGAGCTATCATATTGTCATCCAGGAGAATGTTGCTAGGCTTCAAATCACAATGAATCATTATGCCTTGGTTGTTATGGTGTAGGTACTCCAATCCATCTGCTACATCCACCACAATCCCAATCCTTTGAGCCATTGTAATAAGGTTCAAATATGAAGAGCCTTCATAGTCTGGAGTTGAGTATAGTAGTTTATGCAAGTCTCCTCGTGGCATGAACTCATACACTAGGGCTTTGAAATCATTGCCATTAGAATCAATGCTTGAGCATGCAGTTAGGATTCGGACCAGATTACGGTGCCGCACATTTCTCAACGCATTACATTCTGCGATGAAGCTCTTTTGTGCTCCTCTTGTATGTAGGTTGAAGACTTTTATGGCAACCACATTTTTGTATTCAACTAGTTTTCCTTGATATACAGAACTATATCCCCCTCTGCCAATTAAGTTGGACACTGAGAATCCTTGTGTTGCTCTGGCTAGATCACTGAAAGAAACTTTGGGAAAATCTGTAGCAATTGATGGCAACGATATAGATTTGCTATTGTGTTTTCCTCTCCAGAGAAACAAGACAAATATGACCACAGCAAGCGACACCATACTGGCTATTGGAACAACTACTTTGAGTACTAAAGATTCCTTGTGCCTAGTTGAATTTGAAGGCATAACAGAACATGCCAGCATGTGCAACTCCAATGCCCCACCACAAAGCCCCTGATTTCCATCAACCCGCACAGCAGTTGCATTCCTGAAGATGCCTTTTGTTGGAACCTCACCATGAAGATGGTTGAATGACAAATCTAGTTTCTCAAGAAGTTGTAGGTTGCCAAGAGATGTTGGTATTGACCCAGTTAAGTTATTAGTAGATAAATTCAAAACTTTTAGGCTACTTATCTTCGCCAATGATGTGGGAATGCTTCCACTAAAAATATTCGAGTCTAACTCAACATCTTCTAAACTTTCACAATTACCCAGAGTGCTTGGAATATCTCCAGATAGCTTGTTTGATGAAAGTACCAAATTTACGAGCTGTTTGGCATTGCCAATGTTTGAAGGAAGTTTTCCGTCCAGGTTGTTGAAGGATAAAACAATTTCAAATATTGTTGGAATCCGGAAGATCTCCATTGGAACCCCACCGTGAAGATGGTTGTTGAAAATGCCCAAATATTGAAGCATTGAGAAGTTTCCAAAGCTTGGTGGTATGTGGCCAGTGAGCTGGTTCGAGAACATATAAAGCCCTCCCAACCGAGACAAGTTTGACAAGGATGATGGTATGACCCCTGTAAAGGAGTTTGTGTGTAAACCTATCTGTTGCAAAGTTTTGAGGGTTCCAATCCACCCTGGGACGACACCTGTAAAGTGATTCCCCCCCAATGACACAACGATCAGGTTGCGGAGGTTTGCTATGCCAGAAGGAAAATCTCCTGATAGTTGGTTTTGTGCCATGTATAGGCGTTGAAGTTGACTGGAAAGGTTGCCTAATGAACTTGGTACATCCCCTGATAGACGATTCCAGCTCATGGAGAACATTTGTAGCTCTGTGCAGTTGCCTAAGCTGTCCAAAAAACCCCATTCTTGCTTGTTGTGTGCTTGGAGTTGATTACGTTCAAGATTTAACCACGAGAGTTTGGTAAGTTTACCAATCGTGGTGGGCACCGATCCAGTGAAGTTGTTACCTGACAAATCGATGTCATTCAGACTGGAAGCATTAGTGAATGAGCTAGGAATGTGCCCTCGAAAGAAGTTGCCACCTAATACAAGTATCTGGAGATTGGGCAGAGAGGTACACAGATTTGGTGGCACCTCCCCGCTTAGACCATTGAGAACAATGTCAAGGCCGACGAGAGTAGAAAGATTCAGGATGGCTTGCGGAAACCTGCCTACTAGCTGATTGACACTGGCATACATGTACTGCAAGTTGGACAAATGTGCGAGCTCATTTGGGATGTATCCTGTGATGTGATTAAAAGAGAAACTGATGGTGGTTAGTTTTGTGATATTGCCAAGAGAAGTTGGGATGGTGCCAGTAAGGTTATTAGCTGAAACTTGCAGCACCTGAAGGTGGCGAGGAGGCAAATCAACAGGAATTCGGCCAACTAGATTGTTAACCGAAACATCCAGCACCCTGAGGTTTGAGCAGTTTGCGAAACTTGGCAGCCTTCCTTGCAGCGTGTTGTTATTCAAGCGCAAGGTTTGGAGGCGGCGCAGGTGACCGAGGGAGGGTGGGATCTCTCCCGTGAGTGTGTTGTCCGTGAGGATTAGAGATTGAAGAAATGTCAAGTTCCCAAGTAAAGGAGAGATGTGTCCGACCAAACCTTGACTTGTAAGGTTTAGAGAAGTGACACGACGTGGAGTCTTCATCCTGCACAAAACACCTTCCCAGTTGCAAAAGTGGGCGGTATCGTTCCAGGACATGAAGGCTTGATGTGGATCGAGACTGATTGCATCCTTGAATCCAAGCAGTGATGATCGATCTGTCTCATTTCCATGCAGCGAGGATGAGCTGCAGTCGACCACATGTGCACTGAGAGCCACCAGCACCAGGAGAAGTAACTGTCCAATTGTAGAAACTTTAGCGGCCATGTATGTTGCCCGAGTTAGATCTGCAGTACCCTCTCTGTATCTGCAAGTATGCATACATAAGAGCAAGCAGAATTATGAAGAGTCAATAACAGATACTATACATGTTTGCAGATATTCAATGGCAGAGCTTGAAAGAAATCTCGGGAGGGGCGAAGTTGCTAAAAAAGAACTTTGAATACGAACCGTATGACTATAATAAGTTAGATAATTATATTGATTCTGTACACATTAGTTTATGAAATACAGTACATTTTAATGTTAATTATATATATATATATATATAGACACACACACATATAATACTCATCATGTAACAAAAGTAAATGTATGAAAATAGTACATAACCACTGAGTATTGTGTTAATCACTACAGACCAGCTCTTCATTTATTAGCTGGATCTTGTAAACTACTGTACTTAAGAACATCTTCATGGCGGTTCTTCCCCTTGATAAATGATGTATGTGTAGTATCAAAGTTTTTTTTTCCGGGGAGTGTAGTATCAAAGCTATTGACTAGAAAATCATATTGTACCTTATCACGTAGCTTTGTCTTGATAATCTGCAATCCTTGATATAAGAGCGTTTAGATCACTACTTTAGTGATCTAAATGCTCTTTACGGATGGAGTACTTGGTTTGTTTGAGTTTGGTTGTTTGTTCATGGCGTTGATGTTGAAATTGGAGCAACAAGAGAGGAGGCTGAAGAGTCGGTTATGCTTGGGCAAACGATGCTTCATTAGCTTCATGTTCACCTCCCTTTTTTTTGTAAAATACAGTACATCAATTGTTTGCCCCCAACAATTTTATTCAGTGCAAACTCTATGGCCTAATTAGAACTTTCTCCAATTAAGTAAGATGATGAAAGATCAAATCAAAAAAGATACTCCCTCTGTTTAAAAAAAATGACTTAATTTTATACTAACTTTAATATAAAATTAATATAAAGTTGGGTCATCTATTCTGAAACGGAGTGAGTAGTGGGCAGTAGGAATGGGGGAAACTAATTACAGCGGAGGGAGAGGGAGAGTGGACTCACCCGCTCGCCGGTGAGCGCGAGGGTACCGGCGACGCGGCCTGCCGCGGCGTCAGCCTCGCCTCTGGTAGGCCGCCCACGGCCAGCGGACCGTCACGCTCCACGGCCAGTCGTCGCGTCCAGGCGAGAACGAGAAGCGGAGATGGCCGCTCGATCTTTGCTGTTGTTTGTTTGGGTTGGACTAGTGGAGTGTTGGGTGTTTGGTGCACCTTCGGCAGCCTTGATTTATGTTTTTAGGATGTTCGGCAGCCTTGATATATAGGCGCGGCCGCGACGTCTACATCGATGACCTCACAACTGCTTTGCTTTGCTGGAGGACACTCATTGACGCACTCCCAGAATATATAGTGCACTAGACTTTTCCTTGTCTATACAGTAGACTTGGACTTGGCTCCTCGGCAGAACGCCGGCCGCGGCCACAAGGCTAGCTAGCTAGCTAGTCATCGATCGTCGTTGTGTACCGCGCACGTCACTCTATCAGAGTTTCATCTACTCGCTCTGTAAAAAAAATATAAGAACATTGGATCACTAAACTTGGTCTTATATACTCCCTCCGTTTTGAATTATTTATCGCGGGTATGGATGTATTTAAATGTATTTTAATTCTAGATACATCCATTTTCGCGACGAGTAATTTGGAACGGAGGGAGTATTATTTTAAAGAGGTAGTAGTAGCAAGGTAGGTATTAGTGCTTTCCGCAAAAAAAAGGGTAGGTATTAGTGCATGCTCCCTCCATGTTCTATAATTTAGCGCGTCCACGCTTTTCAAGATTTAAATTTAATCAATATGGACGACTGTGCCGGGAGCAAATAAAAGATTATACCATTGGTAAACCGTGGAGAAAATATTAAAACCATTAAGCTACGCGTGAAGGGCGGCCAACCAGCTATGCCATGTGGCGCAAGCTGGTTGGCCGCGGTGAGAAATCGTTTGCATTTTTTGGTAGACCGTGGAGGAAGTATCTTTCAAAGCTAGAGTACACGTGAACGTGTACCATGCTCTGCTTTCACATGGCTATCCATACGGCAGAAAGGAATTAATGTCCTCCTCCTGTTGTAGTACAAAGTTGTCCAAGCAAGTCAATTTCAATCTAGATGTTGCAAAGGTCTAGTCGACGGTCGCACTGTTTCATGCTGGAGTCTAGAGTGAGAGGGCGACAGGGGGTCCGGACGATTCGTCACGTTTCCACTTTTGTCAATGCACTGTGTAGGCGCGTCCACACGGGCTAAGACATGATCAATCATGACTCTTGAAATATCTTGACGTCTTCACTTGAATCCCCTACACTAAGGCATGATCAATCATGACTCAACTCATGATAACACCATGACATTATCTTGACGTCAGGTCCTCGATTATTCTTCATTCTCTCAAGATCTTGAAACTGCAGAATCCATTACATTTGCTTCTTGTTGAGCAATGTATTCATATCTTAAACCCAGTGCTCTTGATGCACATCTTAGTGTTGATGGCATTCTTCACACTCATCCAATACATTTCATGCATCATCTATGGAACATGTCTTTGTATATGATAACTCAAGAAAATCATTAAACCATATGGATGCCTTTAATTATCAAAACCACACACGCACATCACTTTGATATGACATCATCGACCTTCATGTCCCACAGGTGCCCTCTCGAAAGTAGTTGACATGTGTGGTCTAAAGAAAGAGATACATGTCACTACACTAGTCTCTACACCTGGTAGTAGCGTCGTCGCTTGTGAGGAGATTGGAGAGTGACGGGGATCTTGTCTAGGTGCTGGCCAGGGTCACTCTAGCAAAGCGTTGATTGACCAGCACAACGCTCCTCATTAATCATCCCCATGTACAACATGGCCGCGCGAGACATGTAAGTAAGGGAGGAGCCACACATGGTGCCATGGCTGTTGATTTCGTCGCCCCCACAATGGAGCGTAATGCTGAGGGTGCCAACGACACGACACATTTGGGGACATTGTGCAACCACGAATGCAAATCGAAAGTTGATGTTTAAGAGGATGTGCCCGTGCTTGCCGTGCTCGCCTGGAGGTGTAGGAGCCATGAGACTTATCCAATGCGAGAGGTAGATAGCAGTGTCGACCTCTAGTGTGTAGGGAGGCGACGAGAACAATGTCCTCTCGGAGGCCTAGCTTCATGGCAAGCGCAATCAAATAAGAGGATTTGGGGATGCCATCATGTCCAGAAAGAGAGTGGATAAGGTTGAGTTGGTTGGTGCCCATTTCAATAAGGCAACTCAGACCTTCGTTTGCTCGATTGAACCAAATAGCGCGTGTGTTTTATGGGTTAAATTATGAGACTGCCTATGGAATAAAAACATGTTACTAAGTTTTTTTGCAGTTTTTAAACCAAAGGGGTTTCCCTGCCTGAACTATTATAAAGTAGAAGGCAGACAACAACATCATTTTTATAGTTCTCGCTCAAAAACAGTAGTAGCTGCGACGACATCATTCCAAGTTTTAGCAAAACAAAACGGTACAACATGATGCCCATATAGAGAGGCACACAAACACAAACAACACAAAGAATCAACTGGCAACAAACTCAAACCAAGCAATCATAAGAAGCTCTCCTTGATGATGATCAAGTAGGCGCAGACATTCTAGGAGCGGGACGACTTGAACATCTGCGCATAACACCTTCCATTGTCGCGCCAGAGCTCCCACCAAGCTCATGACACACTTCAGACTTCGCAAGTGCGCCCCTGAAAAAAAGGAAAAAAGTGTGATCCTGAAACATAAAAGGTAGCAAAAATGATTGGATGGTTAGAGGGACTGTGGTATCCCAGCATACCAGAGTTCAAATCCTGCTGCTCGCATTTATTCCTGAATTTATTTCAAGATTTTCGGCGACGTGCATTCAATGGGAGCGGACGTTTTCGTCGAACACGAGGTGCCTGACTTCGTAAATTTCAAGATGATATGCCGGCTCAGTTTTTCAAAGGTGCTCATAGGGGTAGGTGTGCGTGTGTGCGTTATAGGGGTGAGTGTATGCGCGTGTATATGAGCGCTTGCGTCATTAGTGTGTTAAAATAATTAATAAATTCTTTTTTTCTGCAAAATATACTCGTGACAAATCTGTCTCCATCGTTGAGACACGACTCGAGGCACCAAAACGCCACACTTCTTCTCGAAACATCCATCCAGCCTCGTCGCCGGCGACCTCACCCGCCGCCGCCGCCGCCGCCGAAGATGCCGGTCAGGGTGGTCGACACCGCCACCCCTTCCTCGCAGGCTTCCTCAGGTCCCCCTCCCTCCCTTGCCCCCCTCCATCTCTATGCTATCCACGCGCACCCGCTTTGGCTCGTCGCGCGATTCCCAGCTCCAGATCCGATCGGGGGCTGCTCTGGCACCCGCTCCGGGTCGATTACTCTTAGGCTGGACCGGATTGTGCGAGTAATTTGGTAATACTGTTGATTTTAGGATTTGTATGACTCTGTATCCCCTTCTGACCGCGTAAAGTAGGCTGCTGTAATCCGGCCACTCGTGCAGTGCGTTATTGTGATCTGGAGGAGGGTCCAGATGATTCTGTGAACCTGCTGCTCGAGTACCAGCTGGGAGTACTGGGGATTTGGGGTAGAATTGATTTTGGTTCTGACCTCTGAATTCCTTTTGATTCTGTGTCAGCTGTTTAAGGAAGATTCCTGGATAATCAAGTCTTGCGTATGTTTGACTGATTTTAATCGTTCGTGAGTGGTGAATGTGTATTAAGGCGTTTGAGGTCCTGAATGCATTGGGCATGTTAAAATTGCTGTATTTGGAGAAAAAGAAATACAATAGGGATCTTGTTATTCAAAGAACAGTTTGACCATAAAATTTGGTCCACGCTTTTGCATCGGGGGTCTGAAATCGATCTCAAAAAATTAACATGATTATCGCTTGGCAGCCTTAGCTGTTTTTATGACGCTTTTCTAGTTTGGTAGCTCATCATATAATACTGATTGAAATTATGGCTGCAGGACAAGATGCAAATGCTGTGCAGCCGTCTCCTCCTAGTTGCTCACTCTTAACTGCTGGAAGAGTAAGTCTTTTTGGTGCGTATATTTGAACCTTCAATTGAGATGGAACAACTGAAGCTTGAATTATTTTGTATCAAAAGGATTGTCCAAAACAGCAGTTATCATGCAACGTGACTGGCTTTTGTTACCACCGTGTCCTCTCATAAAGCAAATGTGAGATATATTACTTGCATTTCTAGGGCAAGGGAAGACAGTGTCATTCTTTGGGTATGATGTCAAGCTAAAGAGCGGCTGTCTCTGGTTTCGACGGCGGGGACGGTGAGTCCAGCAGCATTGCTGCTGCTGCTGGCGCTTCTTTACCGGAAAGTGGTAGCGACCACGTCGGAGCAGATCTTGCACAAGACGAAGCAGCTGTAATGCGTGCATGATGTTTGGCATTTTACCACCGTGATTCGTTTGTTTTCCATTTAACCGCCATTCTTTTTATATTATTTGATGTACAGAGCTTTGTACAGTATTTTGGATTGGACTAGAGGCTGGTGGTGCCTCCTGAGGCGGGCCTGTGCGCACTTATCTTTTGTCTGCACATTCGATGACTGTCGACTGTCTGGTTGGTCCTTAGTCACATTCATGTACATCAATATGAGTATGTTATAACATTTGGATTTTTGTTCTCTTAAATGTAGCCATATAAAACATTCATTACAGCCATTCCTTGATGAATCAATAAGAAAGAAAGAAAGAAAAATCTAAATAAGCTTTACTACAAAATCAATTTCAGTTTGTATGCATGATAGGTTGCTCTGCTATCTACAAAACAGAGAAACAGAGATGGAAAAGGGGGGGGGGGGGGGGGGGGGGGGGGAGCTGCCATTGGATGGAAACCTATATAAGAAATAGAGTGAAGGAGGAATACGAGTGGGAGCAACAAAGCTGAGTATAACTGGCCGCTGCTCGAGGTAGATTAAGGGGGGAGGTGAAGACCTAGGAGCGGGCGAGCTACTGCTTCCTGCCGTCAAGCTGCTATCACTTCCTCCGGACGCAGCTTCAGTGCCGTAAAGGCACCTGTCTTTGGGTCCCTGACATGTGGGCCAGCTACCTATTGGACCCACATGTCATAGGAACAAAGGCAGGTGCCGGAGTGCAGTCCCACTTCCTGTCCGCATCATACCGGGGACATATACATACCGTGGGGCTGGGGGCAAAACAACAACTTGGGACCCTACGTGATATTATCAGACCACTTGTGCACTAAATGACGACGACCCATATTATATATGTATAAATGAATAGAGAGAACTGAGCTAGAATACTAACACTAACAACAAAATATTCAACTATCGTGGGCCTACCGTAGACTAGTCTAAAAGACCACTTGCTCACGTTGCAGTTAACGACCATGACCCAAGACCCATGTATAATGCATTGTACCTAGCTAGGTAGTGCATTATTTGAGAGTGGACCGGAGACCAGGCAGCAGCAAGCTAGTAAAGTAGATCACCAATATAAACTAAGGCCTCAGTGGTGAAGGAGGATCAAACACTCTAAACTGCAAACCTCTGCACAGATATGTTTGGTACGTTCGCCCCTGCACTGCTGTAGCTGTAGCTCTTGTTCCGGTTAGGAAAGGAAACGAAGGTACGTTCGTAATTCACACTGCAACATGCATGTACTTTTCATGCATTAATGGATATCTGCTAGTAACATATACTGTATTATATATTAGTTATATTTGCTATTTAAATTTCTCCTTCATCCTATGTACGCCTATATAGAGAATACTGAAATCTAACTCTACCAACATATATACACACAGAGCTACCCGGCCATGGAAGTTACTACACTCGGTCAGTTACTTCTCTTGGCATTGGTGACTTTCAGTGCGCATTATGTGATCGTCGTCTGCAGCTCCTCCTCCTTCCATGACAATGAGACAGATCGGTTATCACTGCTTCGATTCAAGGATGCAATTAGTCTGGACCGGCAGCAAGCCTTGATGTCCTGGAATGATAGCATCCACTTTTGCAATTGGGAAGGTGTCCTGTGCAGGGCAATGGCTCCACGTCGTGTCACTTCTCTAAACCTTACAAGTCGAGGTTTGGTAGGACACATCTCTTCTTCACTTGGGAACCTAACATTCCTGCAATCTCTAGCCTTGACGGAGAACGCACTCGCTGGAGAGATCCCACCCTCCCTCGGTCACCTGCGCCGCCTCCATTTCTTGCGCTTGAATAAAAACATGCTGCAAGGAAGGATGCCGAGTTTAGCAAACTGCTCGAACCTCAAGGTGCTGCATGTTTCGAACAATTATCTAGTTGGCAATCTTCCTGCTGATTGGCCTCCTCACCTTCAGGTACTGAAGGTCTCGGATAATAAGCTTACTGGCACCATCCCAGCTTCTCTTGCCAATATCACAACATTAACCACCATCAATTGCGAATATAATCACATCAAGGGAAATATCCCAAGTGAGTTTGCAGATTTTTCTAGCTTGCGGTACCTGTCTGCAGGCGCTAATCAGCTGTCAGGCAGGTTTCCACAAGCCATCGTGAATATTTCTACTCTCATCAATCTTCTCCTTTCTCAAAATGGTCTAAGTGGAGAGGTACCACCAAATCTCTGTACCTCTCTGCCTGATCTCCAAATACTTGGATTAGGTGTCAACTTCTTTCAAGGGCACATTCCTAGTTCTTTCACTAATGCTTCCAATCTACGTGCCTTCGATTTGTCGAGTAACAACTTCACCGGATTGGTGCCCAGTACGTTTGGCAAACTTACCAAACTTTTGAGGTTGAATCTTGAACTTAATCAGCTCGAAGCACATAGCTGGGAAGATTGGGAGTTTTTGGACAGCTTAGGCAACTGCACAGAGCTACTGAGATTTTCCATGAGTGGGAATCGTCTATCAGGAAATGTACCTAGTTCATTGGGTAACCTTTCCAATCAGCTCCAACATCTATACTTTGCAGAAAATCAATTATCAGGAGAATTTCCTACCGGCATAGCAAACCTTCCCAACCTGGTTGCTGTATCATTGGCCGCTAACCACTTTACAGGTGTGGTTCCGGAGTGGATTGGGACTCTCAAAACTTTACAGCAAATAGGTTTGGGCGGAAACTTCTTTACAGGGGTCATTCCATCATCCATGTCAAACTTGTCTCGTTTGGGAGGGCTCTATCTAAGCTTCAACCAATTCACTGGCCACATACCACCAAGCTTTGGAAACTTTCTTATGCTTCAATATATTCACATTTCCAACAACAATCTTTATGGCAAGGTCCCAATGGAGATCTTCAGAATCCCATCAATAATTGGAATTGATTTATCTTCCAACAAGCTCGATGAACAACTTCCTGCCAACATTGGCAATGCCAGACAACTTGTGTATTTTCGGACTTCGTCCAATAAGCTATCCGGAGATATTCCAAACTCTCTGGCTGATTGTGAAAGTTTAGAAGACATTGAGTTAGACTCGAATAACTTCAGCGGAAGCATTCCGACTTCATTAGGCACCATAAGTAGCCTCAAGTTTTTGAACTTCTCTACCAATAACTTAACTGGGTCAATACCAACATCTCTTGGCAACCTACAACATCTTGTGGTACTAGATTTGTCATTCAACCATCTTAATGGCGAGGTTCCAACAAAAGGGATCTTCAAGAATGCAACTGCTGTGCAGATTGATGGAAATCAGGGGCTTTGTGGTGGTGTGGTGGAGTTACACATGCTAGCATGTTCTGTTATGCCTTCAAAGCCAACTAGGCACAAGAGATCTTTGGTGCTCAAAGTAGTTATCCCAATATCTGTTATAGTATCACTTGCTATGGTCATATTTAGCTTATTGCTCCGAAGAGGAAAACTCAAAAGCAAATCTATATCTCTGCCATCATTTGCTATAAAATTTCCCAAAGTTTCTTTCATTGATCTAGCCAGAGCAACACAAGGATTCTCAACGTCCAACTTAATTGGCAGAGGGGCATACAGTTCTGTATATCAAGGGAAACTAGATGAAGACGAAAATGATGTTGCCGTAAAAGTGTTCAACCTAGAGACAAGAGGGGCACACAAGGGCTTCATTGCAGAATGTAATGCGTTGATAAATCTGCGTCATCGTAATCTGGTTCCTATTCTAACTGTGTGCTCAAGCATTGATTCTAATGGTAATGATTTCAAGGCCCTGGTGTATGAGTTCATGTCACGGGGAGACTTGCATAAACTACTGTACTCGACTCGAGACAATGAAGGCTCTTCAGATTTGAACCTTCTTACAATGTCTCAAAGGATGAGCATTGTGGTGGATGTAGCTGATGCATTGGAGTACCTGCACCATAATAACCACGGAACAATGGTTCATGGTGATGTGAAGCCTAGCAACATTCTTTTGGATGACAATATGACAGCTCATGTTGGAGACTTTGGCCTCGCAAGATTCAAAGTTGGTTCCACAGCGTTCTCTCTTGGCAACCCAAACTCTTCTTCCTTTGCACTAATGGGGACAATTGGATACGCTGCTCCAGGTAATGGACTTCTTCCTTTCTTAATCTTGTGTAGCTTCAAATTTTTTCTGCATCTATGTTAGCCAATGAAAGCGGAACTAACTCCTCTTTTTATTCACTGTATAGAGTATGCAGGGGGCGGTCAAGTTTCAACTGCTGCAGATGTTTACAGTTTTGGTGTTGTTCTCCTCGAGATATTCATTCAAAGAAGGCCGACTGATGACATGTTCAAGGACGGACTGAGCATCGTGAAGTTTATAGAGATCAACCTCCCTGATAGGGTGCTGGAGATTGTTGATCCCCAGCTGCTACATGAGTTGGAGCTTTGCCAAGAAACTCCAATAGCAATGAAGGAAAAAGGTGCGCTTTGTCTGATGTCTGTGCTAAACGTCGGCCTTTGTTGCACCAAGCCGTCTCCAGGTGAACGTATCAACATGGAGGAGGTGGCTGCCAAGTTACGCGGAATCAGGGATGCATATGTCAGAAGCAGCTCTGTTGCTTCAGCACCACTGGCTGCCTGAATGTAAGTTGCTTGTTGTCCAATTGGCGCTTGTCCCGTAATGTGTTTTTAGGATCCACATTTACAAACCCAAACCTTCTGTTTTAGTGCATCAACCCATATAGTGCACACTGAGAAGCGAAGATGAATAGCATTTCCATGTAGTATTATCAAACGAATATGTATTTTTATCTATCAATACGTACTTGATGTTGAGAGTTTATTTGGCAAAATTAGCCTGGGGCTGGGAGATCAGAAAAAAAATTGGCAATACTATTCAAGAACTGAATCAGCCTCTGAATTCTCTCGTCTCTCCGTTCCCTTCGTTCTTGTTCATCATTTGCAGAATAGTCTGCTTCGTGGCATTTACCCAGGCGCAGAGCAGTGGTAAAAACGACCAAGAACCATGTCATTGCACAAAAATGCAAGAAAGCAAGAGATTTCGGCGCTGCACCGGAGCTAAGACGATGTACCTTCGTCACCTTCGCTGTCAAGAAGCCGGTGTTGGAAGGTCGGCACCGGAGAGATCAGCACATGCACACCTGCATTCACCATCAATCAAGAGCAAATTGCACATCAGAGTGTCTGCGGCAGTCCAATAACTAGTGTCTGTCTACTTGTTGGTGCATCTATTTCTAGATAAAACACTCTGAATGTACACATGTTATGTTCTATTTCTACACGCTAGAATGAAAGTTCAGTCAGATCCTGCTACTTGATGACTTTCTCATATTTTGTTGGTTTTTGCTAGAAGTGGGCGGCAATAACCTTGTGATTTCGGTTCTGGGGAACTGTTGTACTCCCACATATGAATGTGTATAAATATATTTTTAAAATGTAGATTCACTTATTTTACTTTGTATGTAGTCCGTACTTAAATCTCTAAAAAAACATATATTTAGAAGAGTATGTTGCAGGGAGTTGCCTAGGAATAGAGCAGGTGTCAATCGGTTTGAACACGGGACCTAATAATGGATGTTCTAAAAGAAATTCTAAGTTAGAATGGATCATAATGGCCGGTGTTGCCGCATCCGTCAATTTTGGTGAGATTTCTTTTACATAATTATTCTCTCTGTTCATAAATAATTGTCTTTCTAGACATTTCAAATGGCTACGACATACGGATGTATGTAGACATATTTTAGAGTGTAGATTCACTCATTTTGCTTTGTATGTAGTCATTTGTTGAAATATCTAGAAAGATAAATATTTAGGAACAGAGGAAGTATGTATCAGAATGAAAAGTGAGAATTATTTTTTCCACAAACAAGATTTTTTTTTGAGGGATCCTCTACAGCCGTCGGATTGCCCCCATCAGGGGAATCTTGGCCGGTAAAAGCGCTCTCGCAGGTCAGAATGCATTAACCAGAGTGAAGTGTTTGCCTCCTTATCGATAAAGGATGCATCGATTCGATCCTGTTCAAGTATGGCCGTAGTAACAAAATATTTAGTACAAGTTTGTTACTACAAAGTTTTTTCTTTTGCATGAAAATTTTCTGATATATTCATCACTGTAAGGCAATAGAAAAAACACCAGAGGTAAAAAAGTATAGCTAAACCACCTAGCGATGATTACAAGCATTGAAGCGAGCCGAAGGCGCGTCGCTGTCATCATCCCTCTCTCACTGGCGCCGAGCAAACCTTGTTGTAGTAGACAGTCGTCATGCTAAGGCCTCACATGACCAGCACACTAGAACAACAACCGTCGTCGATGAAGAGAAGAATAGATCGAAATGATCCAACCCGTAGACACACGAATGTTGACGAACGAAGACTAGAACCAAGTGGATCCACCGAAGAAAAACACCGACCAAATCCCATGAGATCCGATTGAGACAAACCTCCACACGCCCTCCAACAAAGCTAAAAGCACCACCGGGATGGGCTAGGAATGCATAATCTTATTCCATCTTAAAGAGTTGTTTTCCCGTGCAGGATATAAACCCTAACAAAACTCAGAAAACACCTAAAAACGGAGTCTCTAGTTGGCAAGGGTGGGGATCCACTCACTAGTAGAAAAAGGACCTAATGTGAGACACATTAGTCCCGGTTTGATTTTGATCCGGTACTAATGGTACCATTAATGCCGGTTCGAACGGCTATGCATTAATGCCGGTTCGTGTTGAATCTTTAGTACCGGTTCGTGCCATGAACCGGTACTAAAGGGGTGGTGGTAGGATGGCGTCAGGCCTGGGCCCCATGATCACCTTTAGTACCGGTTCGTGGCACAAACCGGTACTAAAGGGCTAACCTTTAGTACCGGTTCATGGCATGAACCGGGACTAAAGGGGTCTGACCTATAGTCCCGGTTGGAGACACAAACCGGGACTATAAGGCAATTTTCAAAATCTACCCCCCCCCCCCTCGCGTGTATCGTCATTTCAGTTTCGAAAAAATCAAAAGAAAATGATAAAAACTTCAAAACATAAAATCCTTCGAGAGATAGTTATATTACTACATCTACTAGTTAGGAAAATTTGAAAACTTAAATTTGGACGTGTTTTGAAAAAAGTGTAGGGAAAATGTAAAAATGGCTATAACTTTTGCATACGATGTCGGAAAAAACGTATAATATATCAAAAATTTCAGCACGAAAATTCGCATTCGATTTTGACTTCCTACGGCCTGTTTGCAATTTTTTAGAATCCTCAAATTCCAAAAGGAAAAAAAGATATGCCCAAATTTCAGTTTTTTTAATTTTGGTTAAATCTGGTCAAACTATGGTCAAACTACTTATTCAAGAAGTATTAATGTTACTACATAATTAGTCAAGAATATTAGTGTTACTAAATAATTATTTCAATTTTTTGAATTTTGGTCAAATCTGGTCAAACTATGGTCAAATTTATTCAAGAAATATTAGTGTTACTAAATAATTACTATTTTTAGAATAATAGTTTCAAACTCAAACGGTGAAACGTGTGACCTAATGCTCAAGCTAAACCGCTGAGGGTTAATAGGTTTGACAGCTTACATTTGTCAAGAAAACAACAAGTGCAAACTTGGAAAGTAGGGGGAATAGAACTCCGAAGTTAAGCATGCTCAGGCTGGGTGAGTGAGAGGATGAGTGACTGGTCGGGAAGTTAGACGATTTGGAATGAGTGATCCACACTTTGAGCAGTTAAGAGGGGTGATTAGAGACTAAATCATCAAATAATTCAAAAAATCAAAATTTGGAAAAAAAATCAATTTTTTTCAAAATTTTCAGAAAAAATTCAAAAAAAAACCTTTAGTACTGGTTGGTAACACCAACCGGTACTAAAGGTCCCCCATACCACGACGCGAGCTCATGCCACGTGGTGGGCCTTTAGTAGCGGTTCGTGCCGAACCGATACTAAAGGGGGGGGCCTTTAGTGCCCACACTTTAGTGCCGGTTACAGAACCAGCACTAAAGGCTCTTACAAACCGGTTTTAAAGCTCCGTTTTCTACTAGTGACTGCGCCTCCATGGCAGTAAGGCTATAGGAGACGAGACAGACTGGCGACGACATAGGTGGGATGCAGGGCAACCCTATCGCCTGGGTGCCTTGGATCACAAGCCAAGGGTTACAGTATAAAGACTTATATTCAAATATATATGAAAAACATGTTTGACTGGTACCTACTAATAAGTTCTTAGCATATGAATGATGGGTTTCTTGTATGCATACGGAAAAGGTATCCCCTGCTTTATATTGTAAAGCAAGCATCACCGATTACAACCGAGAGATTGATACAAACACACACCACCACCACACCCAACACACATACCCAAGGTAAGATACAAATGTGCCAGGCACCGACACTGTCGTGGAATTGTCACGGCAGATGACCTAGTGTGAGGACTTAGTCATGGAGCCATCGCAACGAGATTAGCTTAAAGGGGTTAATCAGGACAAAGGACACGAGGAGTTTATACTGGTTCGGCCCCTTGCGGTGAAGGTAAAAGCCTAATCAGTTGGAGGTGGTATTGCTAAGGTTTCGATGACCAGGGAGCGAATACGCTTAACCTGGCTCTCGATCTGTTGTTTCTTGTCCCTAAACCGCCGCCGGGTCGTCCCTTTATATACATAGGTTGATGCCCGACGGTTCACAGATTCCCGGCCGGCTCATAAACAAGTCCGGCTCGGTATCTACTCTTTCCTATCTTACAATACAAGTCATACTCATATGGCGGTTTATATTTATGGGCCCTAATCCGTCTTCGGGCTTTAGGCCTTCTTATTAAGTCTCCTTCGTAAGTCGCCATCCTCTTATGTCTTCATGGGCTTCAATACTGGTAAATCATCATGAGCATAACCCGGCCCCTCCTGGGCGGTTTATACTTAATAGTTATATCCCAACATTAGGCCTCAGGTTGATTTTAACTTGTTCATGTCAATCTTCAACACTTAAGAAAATTCCTTCTCCATTACCTTCATGAAGACTTGTAACTTGCCCCGACGTCATCTTTTGAGATCATGATAACTCACCATGAAGTCACATGTCATTAATTCTATACAAACCCAAAATCATTTATGAACCTTCATTTTTAATGAACCTCCGACAATCAAGGCGTCGGCCCCGTTACATATCCACTTTTGAGCTCCTTGATTCCTGCGCATGCCACTTATCCATTCGCCTTATAAATAGGGCCAGGGGTCCTTTTCACTTTCCTCCCTTGCCTCTTCATTTCCATCGTCTTCCTCGTGACGTGTTCTTCTCGAGCTCAGCCGCCGTCGTCGACCCTCTCCTCTGCGTCACCCTTGGCCGCTACATCAACCTGATTTGGTCCAGATCTCACTCGCGCGCCTCCGCCGCTCCAGCAGCCTCAGTAAGTTCTTCCTCCTTCCTCCTCTGTAGATCTCATTAGGGTTCGTACAAGCTTATGTAGGTTCGGCGTTCTTCTTCATCATAGCCCTAATATTTGATCCAACTTTGTTATCTTCCTTGTGCGGTAATAATTATAGCTCCTTTTTCGTTATCAGAGAGCCTCTTCTTGAGTGAAAAATTTAATCTGGCTCACACGAACTACTTAAGCACCAATATTTAGGCCTGGACACTACAAAAAAAATACACTTTCATGATGATACATGTTTGTCACAGTAGGTCGTGTTTTTTGTCATGCATGTACATCCATGACAAATTTATGACGGAATCAAGATAGTCATACCTGTGCTGTCATAGAAGTGTTCCATGACATTACCAAAATTATCATCACGGAAGTGTCCACTTCCATGACGATAAATCGCGCGTTACAGAAGTGCTTTCATCAAGGGTGACCGACACGTGGCATCCACCATAACGGAACGCCGTTAAGCTATCGGGTCGGGTTTTGGATCCGATAACCCGTTAACAGCCTCGACCAATGGGGATTTTCCACGTGTAAAATCATCATTGGCTGGAGGAGACACGTGCCAGGTCCGCGTTGGCACATGTGTCACTCATCCAATGGGCGAGACGCGCCTATGATATGTTGACACGTGGACCGGCCCATCAAGTTTAAATGGGCCGGCCCAACTGAAGGCCCACAAGATTTTGCGGATCATAATGGGCTGGCCCAGCTAAAGGCCCACGAGATTTTGCGGACCATAATGGGATGGCCTAGCTAAAGGCCCACAAGATTTTGCGGGCCATAATGGGCCGGCCCAGGTAAAGGCCCACAAGATTTTTGTGTGCCATAATGGGCCGGCCCAGGTAAAGGCCCACAAGATTCTTGCGGATCATAATGGGCCGGCCCAGCTGAAGGAAATATGCCCTAGAGGCAATAATAAAGTTATTATTTATTTCCTTATTTCATGATAAATGTTTATTATTCATGCTAGAATTGTATTAACCGGAAACATAATACATGTGTGAATACATAGACAAACAGAGTGTCACTAGTATGCCTCTACTTGACTAGCTCGTTAATCAAAGATGGTTATGTTTCCTAACCATGGACAAAGAGTTGTTATTTAATTAACGGGATCACATCATTAGATGAATGATCTGAAATAATGTAGAATTATTCTGTAAAGCATAAAGGAGTGTTTGAAAGGATTTTTTTCAAAGAAAGACTTCGGTGAAGCTGCTTACATATTGAGCTTCAAGATCTATAGAAATAGATCAAGACGCTTGATAAGTTTTTTCAATGAGTACGTACCTTGAAAAGATTTTAAAGTAGTTCAAAATGGAGCAGTCAAAGAAAGAGTTTTTGCCTGTATTACAAGGTGTGAAGTTGAGTAAGACTCAAAGCCCGACCACGGCAGAAGATAGAAAGAGAATCAAAGTCATTCCCTATGCCTTGGCCATAGGTTCTATAAAGTATGTCATGTTGTATACCAGATCTATTGTATACCCTGCACTGATCTGGCAAGGGAGTACAATAGTGATCTAGGAGTAGATCACTGGACAGCGGTCAGAATTATCCTTAGTGAAATAAGGATATGTTTCTCGATTATGGATGTGACAAAAAGGTTCGTCGTAAAGGGTTACGTCGATGCAAGTTTTTGGCACTGATCCAGATGATTCTAAGTCTCAATCTGGATACATATTGAAAGTGGGAGCAATTAGCTAGAGTAGCTCCGTACAAAGCATTTTAGACATAGAATTTTGCAAAATACATACGGATCTGAATTTGGCAGGCCCGTTGACTAAATTTCTCTCACAAGCAAAACATGATCACTCTTTGGGTGTTAATCACATAGCGATGTGAACTAGATTATTAAATCTAGTAAACCCTTTGGGTGTTAGTCACATGGAGATGTGAACCAATCACATAAAGATGTGAACTATTGGTGTTAATCACATAGCGATGTGAACTAGATTATTGAATCTAGTAAACCCTTTGGGTGTTAGTCACATGGAGATGTGAACCAATCACATAAATATGTGAACTATTGGTGTTAATCACATAGCGATGTGAACTAGATTATTGACTCTAGTGCAAGTGGGAGACTGAAGGAAATATGCCCTAGAGGCAATAATAAAGTTATTATTTATTTCCTTATTTCATGATAAATGTTTATTATTCATGCTAGAATTGTATTAACCGGAAACATAATACATGTGTGAATACATAGACAAACAGAGTGTCACTAGTATGCCTCTACTTGACTAGCTCGTTAATCAAAGATGGTTATGTTTCCTAACCATGGACAAAGAGTTGTTATTTGATTAACGGGATCACATCATTAGATGAATGATCTGATTGACATGACCCATTCCATTAGCTTAGCACCCGATCGTTTAGTATGTTGCTATTGCTTTCTTCATGACTTATACATGTTCCTATGACTATGAGATTATGCAACTCCCGTTTGCCGGAGGAACACTTTGTGTGCTACCAAACGTCACAACTAACTGGGTGATTATAAAGGAGCTCTACAGGTGTCTCCAAAGGTACATGTTGGGTTGGCGTATTTCGAGATTAGGATTTATCACTCCGAATGTCGGAGAGGTATCTCTGGGCCCTCTCGGTAATGCACATCACATAAGCCTTGCAAGCATTACAACTAATGAGTTAGTTGCAAGATGATGTATTACGGAACAAGTAAAGAGACTTGCCGGTAACGATATTGAACTAGGTATTGGATACCGACGATCGAATCTCGGGCAAGTAACATACCGATGACAAAGGGAACAACGCATGTTGTTATGCGGTCTGACCGATAAAGATCTTTGTAGAATATGTAGGAGCCAATATGGGCATCCAGGTCCCGCTATTGGTTATTGACCGGAGACGTGTCTCGGTCATGTCTACATTGTTCTCGAACCGTAGGGTCCGCACGCTTAACGTTACGATGACAGTTATTATGAGTTTATACATTTTGATGTACCGAAGTTAGTTCGGAGTCCCGGATGTGATCACGGACATGACGAGGAGTCTCGAAATGGTCGAGACATAAAGATTGATATATTGGATGACTATATTCGGACACCGGAAGCGTTCCGGAGAAGTTTCGGATAAAACCGGAGCACCGGGGGGTTACCGGAACCCCTCGGGGGGTTAATGGGCCTCATGGGCCTAAAGTGGAGAAGGAGGGAGGGGCGGCGCCCCCCTCTTTCCTTCTCTTCTTCCACCTCTCCTAGTTGGACAAGGAATAGGGAGGGGAGTCCTACTCCCGGTAGGAGTAGGACTCCTCCTGCGCGCCTCCATAGGGCCGGCCGCACCCCCCTTGGATCCTTTATATACGGAGGCAAGGGGGCACCCTAGGACACACAATTGATCAACGTGATCGTTCCTTAGCCGTGTGCGGTGCCCCCTTCCACCATATTCCACCTCGGTCATATCGTTGTAGTGCTTAGGCAAAGCCCTGCGTCGGTAGAACATCATCATCGTCACCACGCCGTTGTGCTGACGGAACTCATCCCCGAAGCTTTACTGGATCGGAGCCCGGGGAGTGTCATCGAGCTGTACGTGTGCTAAGAACTCGGAGGTGCCGGAGTAACGGTGCTTGGATCGGTCGGATCGGGAAGACATACGACTACTTCCTCTACGTTGCGTCAACGCTTCCGCTTCGGTCTACGAGGGTACGTAGACAATACTCTCCCCTCTCGTTGCTATGCATCATCATGATCTTGCGTGTGCGTAGGAAATTTTTTGAAATTACTACGTTCCCCAACACCAGCTAAAGGCCCACGAGATTTCGCCGACAATAATGGGCCGGCCTAGCTGTAGGCCCACAAGATTTTGAGGACCCTAGTAGGCCGGCCCATTAACTGACTGCCATGTTTTGGGCCAAATACCGGCCCATATTTGATCCGATCCATTAATGGCCTGCCACGCTCCGGGCCTAATAGTGGCCCATATGAGATCCGGACCGTTAAAAGCCTACCACGTTCTGGGCCAAAATTATGGCCCAGATCAGGTCCGGCCCTTTAAGAGGCTTTGGGCTCAATTATGGCCCATATCAGATTCGGCCCGTCAACTGGACACTATGCTTTTGGGCCCACTTGCTAAAGGCCCACTTAGTAATTTGTCCTGATATTAGTATTGGCCTATTAAGGGCCTGTTTAATATTTCGGCATGTTAAAAGCCCGTCATATAGTTGGTCCTAACTACGACCCAATTTGCATCCGGCCTGCTCGCAGCTGATATGTGATTGGGCCAAATAAGGACCGAGGCAATTTTGTCCTGTTAAAAGCCCGTGATTTGATTCGCACAATCATGGGCCGGGGTTCATTTCGGGCTGCTGCCGGCTCGTGAGCTGTTCGGCACATTTCAGGCCCAACCTACATCGTGATTGCATGGCGGCCCGATTATGTACTGTAATTTTACGGTTTGGCCGGTTTACTGCGAAGATAGGATATATATATATATATACAGCAAAATAACCGTAGCATCGTGAATAAGAAAAAACCTGGACTATACAATAAATAAATTACGGCATATTACATCCACTGGGCATCAAAGTTCGCCACTATGATAATAAAGCACAAGCAGACAGCAGATTACATACACGGGGCATCAAAGATCGCCACCAATGCAAAATAACACGCCGAAAAAATAATATACAAAACCGACAACAATTCAATAGAGTTCAAGAAAGGTTAGCCCTGCTGGGGAGCTGCAGCGCAAGCAGCTGAGCAAGATGATGAGACTGCGCTTGTTCAACACGTATATCTTCCTCACTCTGAAAGATAAACAAGCAGACATATGACATGTTTTTCACATAAAAGTATCAGTGCTGACAATTCATCACATTTCTTACTAACGGACAAAGTGACACAGTTTAAAATTGCATTAACACAATATGGTATTGTTCAGGTCAAGACATAACAGGAAATGACATTGTGGAGGAGTTGGCAGCTTCACGACACCAATGGATTACAGATCAAGAACTCATAAGTATCAATGGTTAGTGTGCTGTCAATTTATACCATTTCAGATTGGCAAATAAAGAGACGGTTTAAATAATAGTAGAATGATATGACATTGTTCATAATTAAGATATTGCAGAATATGACATTATGCTGTAGTGGGTAGGTTCACCACACCAATTACGGATGAAGAACAGAAGCATACATGCAGTGCAAAATAAGATCACTTGCTCTGTATAGTTTAATTTACATGGTATGAAGAAGGAACTTGGTTGTACAACTGAAAACTTAAATTGAGAAAGGATAAACTTTTGTTTATGAACTACATAATAAACTTTAAACAAGCAATTTGATGCAAACACCAAAAATAAACAGTTATCGCAGTCATGCCTAACCAAATATATACAACAAAATTTGAAGGCTTGAGATGGACAAACTTACATTATTGATGAAGACAGGCTCTATAAAGGCCTTCTCCATGCTGATGGGGGGGCAATTCAAGAAGTTTACCACAGAATTTTCTTCAAAAGCATTGTCTTTATTCTACTTTTTGTTAAGAGTAAATATAGATGTGATAATATACGAAAAAATGGAGAATATTTAAGATAAGATGAAGAGTGATGCTACATAACCAAGTATCTATAAACGTAAGTGCAGCGATACAGGCAAAAAATATAGCCAAGAGCAATGCACAGCTAAACTTCTTCAGTACCAACCTTATGGTAAGAGTAAATATAGATCTGATGTGTACAAAATGGAGGGCAAAGGAAAATAAGCTGCAGAGTGATGCTACATGAAAAACTACCTGTCATTATAAGTACACTGATAAAGGACAACATGTACTTACAAGAACAATGCAGAGCTAAAAAAATATTGGCATTGGATATATTCTACACTAATGTAACCATTCATACAGATTAGATAATTTGGAGCGAACAATTGATAAGCAAGCTATCATGCATACTGCTGTCACATAATGAACTAGGTATGTATGCAAGTACAGTGATACAGAACAACAGGTACTAACAAGAGCAAAGCAGTAGGCAGCATATTTGCGATATCCTGTCGTTCTTGTCAAATCGGAATTCTTCTTCGAGCAGATTTCTTGCAAAAAAGATCCGTAAGGCACATGCGAAAAGTAGAAGTTCAAATTGTCATGTGATTTCATAGACAGTACCTCATCCTGGGAACGAGACCAGTGCATAACAAAATTTTTCCATTCAATGTCTTCTAATTTAGCACATGAGACTTCACCAGAAATTCATTTATAGACTTGCCATCAAAGTGTGATTTCCTCATGTAACACCGATACTGCTGCAATGCTTTCTTGAAAAGCACAAGCAAACTTTGCTCGTCATGACTATCTAGATTGACCCTCGCCTAGTTACAACAACGTAATGTAAATCATTGATGTGTTCAATCAGCAAAAAACAGGAAAATAATAATCATGAATAATAGCACTTACACGTAAGTTGGACGGGAAGATGTGAAAATGTTGTTTGTCTTCACAATAATCTTCCCATGATGGGAATATATGCACGTAGTCCCTAACAATATTGAAAGCATTGTCTTTTAAACTGTGAATAAATGGAATGAGGTTCCAATCTACAGAAATTGGTCGTCTCTGCAGTTGGGATAGGTCTTCGGCCGATGGACTTGCTGTACTTTTTGCTGGAGTGGGATTTTTCTGTGGTACAGCTGGTGCTATGGCAAATGAAATCGGTATACCTTTTGCTGGAGTGCAGGTCATGTGTGTTGGGGCTAATGGTGTGGCCAGTGAAGTATGCGTACAGTCTGCTGGAGTCGGTCCTACGTTTTGTATCACTGGTTGTACAGCCAATATAAGTGGGGTGATGTCTGATTTCTCCGGCACCACCACGTTTTTCAAGGACTTTGCTAGTGCTCCTTCAGATTCGGCAATCACCCTCTTCCTTTTTGATGTCTGATGCACAAAAACAGCATTTGAGTGAAAAAACATGATATGATGACAGATGGAATATGTATTGATAATGGATGGGCATGGCATCTCGACATATATGATGAGTAAACTAAGCAGATGGCGATGCAATAAAGTAGAAGAAATGCAAGACAACATATGCAATATACCCGCAATCAATAAAACATTGCCAAATTAGAACATGCACCTTGATGGGTGAACAGGGCAGGCCATCTACTTTTGACTCCTCGAGGTTAGAATAGTCATTAGGATCATATTCTGAACAAGAATCAACAGGTGGGGAGCGTATGGGTTTCATTGCATCCAGAATGGCACTCAATGCCTTGGTGCCAATTTTGTAAGTCATTGCAGTGTTTAGCTTCAAGAGTGGACTGCTGCTAGTGCGACACAAAGCAGCTACACAGATCATAGTGTAGATATAACGGGAAAACCTTAAGCATCAGAGTAAAATCAGCAAAGTGGAACTTGCTGGAATATATGTGCTAGTATTGCCGGTACGGCTAGAAAGGTTTCAGATACCAGCTCTTTTCAAGTGAAGGTTCGGTACTGTTAATATCAGTGTAACTCTCAAAGGCGACACAGCTCCCCGCATTTCCTTACTATTCTTATAGGATTCAAGTGGGCAGGCCACTACAAATCCTATTCCTATATTTACAAGATCCTATGAATCAAAGAGGCTCAAAGTGTCCATCACAACCGACCGTATAGACCTCTACACTGCAAATGTCCCTGCTCATCTTCAGTACAAGGAACATACTGTACTACTATCATACTCCCTCCGTTCCAAAATATAAGTCTTGGTAGAGATTTCCACTATGGATCACATACAGATGTATTCAGATACATTTTAGAGTGTAGATTCACTCATTTTGCTCCATATGTTGCCCATGGTGGAATCTATACAAAGACTTGTATTTAGGAATGGAGAGAGTACATATTAAAGAAGAACGGAAGAGGAACATGGTAAAGAAGAGCAAGCAGATTTTGGATAATAAAATGTTGGTTGCGCAGTGCCCACACATGATGAACCAGAGCGCATTAAGAATGCAACTCCTAGCTGTCTCTCGACCATTTCAGGCGGTTGTATGAAGAACCTACATCTCCTAACCCTTCTTCTTCCTCGTCTCTGATTCTTCCCATACAAAACACCACACGGGCCGCCGGCCAGACCACCGGCCCCACCGCCTGTGTTTCTCCGCCACCCCCACCCCCGCCCCAACCCCCACCCGCGTTGAGTTTTCTTTGTTCGGCAAGGCCCCACAACCACCCGAGCCCCTTCGATCGCACCGGTGAACTCCGGAGAGCTCTGAAAAATCGATTGGCCCAATTTTGAAATTTAGTCTACTGTGATTTAACTAGTGTGGAATATAAAAGGGGAAAACCATAAGCATTGGGAATATAGTGTTGAGCGTTCCATGGCGGATGTGAAGGTGCAAACCGGACAAAGGCAACTTCGCAACCAAGACAAGAAATCAGAGTAAAGCAGTGGCGATCTATTTTCTTGCTGCGATAAATAAGTTGAGCAGATACGAAAGAGTACCGCCTCTGGTGCGGCGCCGTGTACGCATCTGCTGAGAATTTGACGGTGCCGCGGTAGCGATGGCCATCGGCGGCGTGGAAGCAGATCTAGGAGGGTAGACGATGGCGGCGGGGCGCGGTGGACAAGACGGTCGTAGGAGCGGCGCCGGCAAGGTGGACGACGACGGGGATGAAGCGAGAGGACGGGATGCAAGAATCCCGGTCTGAAGCCGTGGATGAGAGAGGTCGGCCTCTTGTAATGGACGGCGGCGTCGGGGTATCAGCTCTGGCATGGTGGAGGAGGACGGCGGCGGATGGGGTGGCGGACGGCGGCAGACGGAGGAGGGTGGGGTGGAGAGGGTGTTTTAGCGCCCACGGAGTATGAATGGGGAAAAGGGAGGTAGAGAGGAAGGGGGAACCATGTATTCAGGGTGCGCTTGTCTCAAATGCGAGCAAATTTACAAACTTAGCCCCCGTTTCAAATTTCTACTACATCACAGCAACATTAGTCGGTTGGGGATAGGACGGTAATCTCGCATACACCGAATATTTGCCGAAGAGAGTTTGTTTTTGGCGCCCACTGTGTATGAATATGAATCGGGGAGGGAGCCGATTTTGGCCGAGCACACACTGTGTTTTGGCGCCCACCATGTATGAATCGAGGTGAGAGGCGGTTACGTCACGTTTGGGTGAAATTACAAACCTACCCCTATTGAAACCTATAGAAATCCAGCAGATAGGCTTTGCGTGGTAGGGATAGGCAGTAGTGATTTTCATCTCGCAGATTTTGGTTTCAGGCGGTTACTGCGACTTTCCTCGCTTCGTTCAAATTTTGCAGAGTGCACGTTTACCATGCCAACTCAATTCAAATCCCGTTTGTATTCTATTTTTTCGGGCGGAATCCATTTTTAATTGGAATTACATTCTATATACATCATTTTTTATATATACTTTCAAAAGCACAACAAAGAATTATGCTCCTTTATATATATAATATGATTTACAAATACAACGATCTCGAAATCTTAAGATTGAATTCGCAAAAATTTAACCAAATTATGTTCTACTAAAATGTATGAATCAATAATATCTACATATTAAATAACATAAATGTGTGTGAATTCATATGAGTATGCATGTTTGATAGATCAATTTTGGTTTGAGTATAGATTACATGTATCATCATCTCGAATTCAAATATTTGAATCTTTTTTTGTTCACTCCTTTCACGCCCATCTCTCTCGCATGCATGCTCCTTCAGGTAGCTATCACTCTCTTTTCTCCAGCTCAGCCGCACGCTCACTTCATGTTTCTCCTATCCTCGCAAACATGGTCTCTCGACGTCTCCCTTGAAAAGTGTCACACTCTCCCTATCATTATACATTACACGGTTTTCATTATCTCTCACATCTCTACTGTTCTCTGGTATCACTCGGTACCTAAGCTTTCTTTTTCACCGCCACACACACAGTCTCCACTCGTCTTTCACTTTGTCTTTCTCTCTATGAGATTCTCTCACACACCCTATATGTCTCTACATATGACTCATACCACTAAAATTACTCTTTCTCTCTCTCTCCTGTAGACACAACATTTGTTGCGGTCTCATTTTCGTCTCCATCCCAGACTGACATTATTCATTTGTTTACCGATCAGACAACCCCGACTACCATCTCCTCTCTCTCTCACAGACACACACACAACTCCTGCTTCCACTCCCCTTCCCGACTACCGTCTCTCTCACACACACACAAAACTCTCGCTTTCGCACCCCGACTCGTATTTCTCTCACAAACATTTATCGACTAGCTAGCCTCTAGATAGGTTTATACACCCGCACACTCGTGCTTCCACCATCGCATACATGTCTCTCTCCCGCTCCTTCTATCTATATAGATTTTTCTTCCCTTCTTGAGACACGCCCTCTCGATCGTGCACACACACACTATCGCCTCATTTTAAGCTGATACCTATCACGCACACACTCCTTGTGTCTTTGTCACACATGCACTCCGTCCTCCTCCACTCTCCCTCTCTCTCACACAGACATGAGCTTTTTGCAACAACTAGCAAGATGTGCATGCGTTGCGGAACATCAAGATACATTTGTATGAGTAGTTTATCTTGTGGGGGAAAAGGATGAACAAGGGAAGGCCTTATTTGCAAATGTGGAGAGGGGTGTGGGTATCTTTTTGCAAAATTGCCATAGTTCCCTTCTTATCCGCCAGATATAGATCAGACGGCCTATATTGCAGGATGGCAGGCACACGATCATCATTGACAATGCTTTTATAAGAGTAGTGATAAAAAATAGAGTTGGTGATGATGGTGGGCCTGCCATCCTGCAATGTAGGTTGTCCGATTTATATCTGACGGATAGGAAGGAAAATATGGCAATTTACCCGCACTCTTCACCACATTTGCAGATAAGGCCTTCCCTCGTTCATCATTTTCTCCCACAAGATCTTGATGTTTCGTGCAACGCACGGGCATCTTGCTAGTAAGAGTAGAAATTAGACATATACCACTTCTCGAATCTTGAAACCAACAACATTCCTCCCTCATCTCATCAAAACCGCCAAAGGAATATATTTTGAGTGAAACGTAACATATTTTTAGTGATATACGTATTTCAAAACTAGACTTTTTTATCAAATTGGTGAATATGTATTAATCTACTTTGATCGTGTGGCAACGCATTGGCACATTGCTAGTAGTTATTATAATTTTTTGGACACCAGACAAACTGTGGAGTACATATACGAAGAGAAGAGGCGCACGCACGCAGTCAGCCTCTCGCTGTCTCGCACACATAAGTGTTACGTAAAGGCGATGTTAACAAATAAACCCTAAAACCCTATGTGCATGATTGCTGCATTCGCGGGTACCGGGTACGTGGTGGAGCACCTTTGTAGGAATAGTCAGCTCAGCACGCCTCCTCGCCGCGTAATTGCTCTGACACGGACGCGACCTCTCATAGCGCAGGCATTGAACCCGGCGCGCCGGCCAAGAGGACCGCACTCGCTGCAGGCCCGACTGAGCACGCCTCCTTGCCGCGTGCAACCAGCTTAAGACTGCCCCGCCTGCCTTCTTTGAATCCGCACGTGTGCCGGCAACACGTCCTTCCGCGAGCCGGCAGGAATTTTAGAACGCAAAAAATGACTAAAATATAATTAATTTATGCATGGTCTTGACTTGTTATGCTCGCACTGGTAGCAGGAACTAGTAGAGGATTTTCTTTATTTATAACTCTCCTCACATTTTTTTGGCTTTGAAGTGAATCATGGTTGTGGACATTATGTATGAATATGCAGATATCTGTGAACATGAGTTTGATGTGGAAGTTGAACTTGGAATGTCGGGCTTGCGCGTGAACTAATTCATGTCCAATGCTTCGTCTGTTATTGTTTGGAAAGTAATTACTGTTATTACATGACCCGAAAAAATACATTTTGTGCCACATCAGTAGATGCACGGACATCACAACAGGCATGCTGACTGGATAAACATTTGAACCTAGCTATTATGAAGGAAATTTTGTATTGACAACAGTTTTAGATAGCAGGAGACGCCTAGCCTGCTCTGCCTCTGCTAGCTTATTTCTGGCTTCTTCCATATCTTCTTTGGCTTGGGTGAAGAGAGCATCTGATTACTCTTTTCGCTTCTTCAGGATCTCAGCTACATTCTCAAGGGCTGCTGCACGCTTTCTTTCAGCCTTTACTAATGCCACGAGGACACGAACAGCTGACGACTCCACCTAGCTTGTGTGTAATCCAGCATCATCTGGGAATTTGCACCTTGTGTCTAATCCAACATCATTAGGGAATTGTCACCTTGTGTGTAATCCAGCCTCATTTTGGAAACATGATCTCGAGGTTGACCATACTTCCCTCCTCGCAAAAACTGCATCCTGACATGAAGTTACTTCTTTTTTAGATCAATACTCAGAGCAATCCAGATCCATTTAGTAGAAGCCAGATAAACAGAACTCGGAAAAGTGAATTCAAAAGGAAAAAATAAAAATAAAAATAGACTACAAGGTGAGAACACCCACTTCCTACATCAAGCTAAAAAAACGAAAGCATTAGGACGATTAAGACTCTTCTTATTACACATCGAAGAACACCACGCTTAAGAGAAACAGAAACTACAACATATACACATCGAAGAACACGAGGCTACACAAAAGTAATTGAAAGGGTGTTAGTTACCAAAGCTCGTTTTACAGGTTCGGTGCAGCTCCTCTTTAACTTGCCACGCTCCTTGAAGATGTCCTGAATATCCCGTGTTTGGTCTTCATTGCTCCTCTGCATGTTCGCACTCATGGTTTTAAAACATCAACATGGCAAGAAAAATATAGTACTAATAATACTCGTGCATCTTGTGGGCAATATTAAAGCACTCATCTGCAATGTTAGAGCATCTCCAACAGAATCGCAACGCGCGGCGCTTTAAAAATATCAACATGCTATCTCTACTCTCTTCTCTACTGTTATATTTATTTAATATTTAATATTTAATATTTATCTCTACTTCCTTTATTGTCTACTTTTTTCTCTATACTTTTTTTTCTTGCAATATAGGCCGTCCGATTTATATCTGACAGATAGGAAGGAAACAAATGGAAATTTTGCAAAAAGATACCCATACCCCTCTCCAGATTTGCAAATAAGGCCTTCTCTCGTTCATCCTTTTCTCCCACAAGATACACTACTCATACAAATGCATCTTGATGCGGGCAACGCATGGGCATCTTGCTAGTTCTAAAAACCTTTCCATCATTTGCCACACTACTGGTTGCAGATGAAAAACCTACCCAAGCACAGCGCGATACATGAGCGACGCACAATTACAAGCTGATATTCTGTTGGACAATGGAGGCTATAACCAATTACTTTTACGGGAACAATAGCACCCAGGAAATTTGAAGGGTAGGTATGAACAAAATTGGAACTGCACATGTACTGCTAAGTGATTCAATACACACATTACCAATCGAGGAGGAGAACGATGGTCGCGGCGGCCTCTGTGAGTCATGGTCGGCAACGGGAGTCAGTTCATTGTCCACGACGGTGGTACTTCTACGCTTGGCGTCGGCTTTCGGGAAGCAGATCCGAGACCGTGCAAGATGATGCCGGGGAAGAGGCTCCGTGTACGACGACGATGGTGGACTGGCTCCAGTGCGGCGTATGAGGTCGTCGATGAGGCAGATGCGCTGCGGTGGACGAGTGCGCCAATGTAAAGGGGAGGAGCACGAAGGCTGCGGTGCCGTGGAGAAGTATATTTTGCGGTGGGGATAGAAAATGGGGAGTATTCAGGTGTACTACTCTGGGTGCCTGGGTGGGGTTGGCTGGGTAGGGTGAACCTGAAGTTACGAAAACAGCCCCTACCAAGCGTCATCCGTAGGCCTGTTCCGAAGGCTATGATGGTAACTTCCCACTGCTCGAATCAGGGTCGCGGGATATTTTCCCGCCGACCTCAAAATTTTGTGACACTGGACTCCTCGTGTGGCTTGTTGAGTGATTCGGCTAAGCAACTAGCGAGTAGTAGTAGTAAACTCTGCATATTGGGTTTGACCGAAGTCAAACTTCCTAAAGTTTGACCAAGTTTATAGAAAAATATAAACATTTACCATAACAAATATGTATGATGTGAAAGTACATTCAATAATGAATCTAATGGTATTTATTTGTTATTGTATATGTTAATATTTTTTGTTATAATCTTTCTGAGAGTTTACAAAACTTGACTTTGACCAATGCTAATACGCGGACTTAAATAAAAATGGAGGAAGTACACATTTGTTTTCTTAGTTTGTAGTGAACTAATCATTTGTTGAAATTGTGAAATAAATACATTAGGCTATTGACTTCGAATGTAATGGTCTATACAATTCAATAGTTACAATCATTCTTGAATCCCAAGATGTATACAAGGTCTATAGTATGCAGCAGTTTAACCTTTAAAATAACCATTTGTTTAGTTAGAGGTACTCCTATAATTCCGAGTGGTTTATAGATACTGAGTAACAAACCCAAAAGTAGTATATATTATGCATAGAAAGAATCTCATACAACAATAGTATGTACATGGAAAGACAAATCATTATCTAATTGATATCTTTTGAATCTATTTTCTCCAAAATAAACACCGACAATCTTTATCTAGATGTGCATATAATTCAGAGATTCAAGCAAAGCTGATTATGGTAATACCAACTGACGGGCAGAATGGAGTCAACTCTTTCCGCATTCAAACGTCCTCTCAATGATGCTATGAAGCAGTCCACATCAAATATATCTTAAAACTCACTTTAGATGAAGCAGCATAAATGGATACAACAAAGTCAAACCTTCATTCAATGATTAGAAATTGTGGTGCAAATCCAAATTGAACATTTCTAACTGAACTAAGAAATCTAAAAAAAAATGGCAAGCTGCACTGAAGCAGTCAAGCAAGTGATTTCCTTACCTTTTAGAAATCATGGTGCAGAACCAAACTGAAGTTTGCTTACTGGTCTAACAAATCTCAACAAAATGGCAACCTGCATTGAACCCAAGAAACATCACATGTATATGACATAATCAGGAAAGCAACACTTCACTTGAATGAGGTTCAATCCTTGCTCTGGTAGTTAATACAGAGAAGCGCACATATGAATATCTAATACCTTGTTTTATTATCATACCATGGGCTGCTCATGGAAGCTTCAGACTCGACACAATTAGATAACTCGCTCCACATTGTTTGTTTTGCAGGAGCAGGAAATGAAATCTCTACTTATGGCAGCAACCCGTTTGACAGTCCACATTCATATTCGAAGGGTTGCAGCAATTGAGCTAGCAAGGCTCAACATCGCAAATGGAGGTTTAGCTGCACAACGTAATCTATGGCAGGATCAGTTCATTCAGGATCGATTCCATTCATATTGTATGCACACACGTGACACATAATAGTCTGTCAAACCAATAAATTCAATGTATGCTAACAATGGCTGTAAACTGCAGTAAACAATAAAGGAGCTGAGCACTAATTACCTCACATCTCAAACTCTTGTTGACTTATATGAACTGTATGGTAAGTCTAGAGAGTAGATGTGTAGTAAAGAAAGAATAAACGGTCCCAAGCCTATGTAACTCTATGGCAACACCCAGCAGATGAAGATGATCCACATGAGGCCATTCCAGATACATTCTATTTGCTTACCTCATTTCCTTCTCTAGAGGAAGACTCGATGCATGCATTTGCTCTTGTATGTGTATGTATGTCTATACTTAGAGTCTCAGACTCACAAGGCTGCAACATATCTGCAATGCCACCCAACTGTGTCAGCTCATTGACCTTTAGTTCCTTCTCAGAAATATCCAGCTTTCAAATGTGGCCGACAAAATTTCTTGGAAGTGGACTCCAGGTAGCCGATCCGTGCTTGTTCTCTGCCAGCTCCAGGCCTTGACCAAGATGACGACCTATATGAGAAAACAAATTAGACCCGCGTGACTAATATCAAACCTAACCAAGGGGAGAAGAAGAGGGGCGTGAGAGGACCTTGTTGACAGCCGAACTCTGTAGCGTTGTCGCTGGAGAAGAACCCCGCGGAGCACCTTCTCATGGCGTCGGACATGCGGCTGCACGAGAGCGAGGGAGCCACCCAACCAGCCACCGCGGCCACGCCGCCCTCGTCCAGCCTCCCTTCTCTCCCTCGCCCTGAGGCCACCGCGGTCACGCCGCCCTCGTTTGACCTCCCCTCTCCATCGCCCTCTAGCCTCCCCTCTCTCCCTCACCTCCACCCTCCTGTCTTGTTCCGGCAACGGTCACGACGGCGATGTGGATTAGGCGGAGAAAGAGGCAGCGGCGAATCACGGCGGCGATGTGGATTTGGGAGTCGGGCTGGAGGAGAGGAAACGAGAGAGAGGGGGTTGCGTGTCTGGGTTTCCATCTGCGCGAGGGGCCGCCCTTTTTTTCTTCCTTATATTAATCGCTGCGTTTTTTCCTTCTCCTCCTACTGCTTCTAGACACGTGTAATCGCTGGTTGTTCGCCCATCGTGCACACGTTAATGTTTTGGATGGCATTCTTCACACTCATCCAATACATTTCATGCATCATCTGTGGAACATGTCTTTGTATATGATAACTCAAGAAAACCGTATGGATGCCTTTAATTATCAAAACCACACACGTACATCACTTTGATATGACATCATCGACCTCCATGTCCCACAGGTGCCCTCTCGAAAGTAGTTGACATGTGTGGTCTAAAGGAAGAGATACATGTCACTACACTAGTCTCTACACCTGGTAGTAGCGTCGTCGCTTGTGAGGAGATTGGAGAGTGACGGGGCTCTTGTCTAGGTGCTGGCCAGGGTCACTCTAGCAAAGCGTTGATCGACCAGCACAACGCTCCTCATTAATCATCCCCATGTACAACATGGCCGCACGAGACATGTAAGCAAGGGAGGAGCCACACATGGTGCCATGGCTGTTAATTTCGTCGCCCCGGCAATGGAATGTAATGCTAAGGGTGCCAATGACACGGCACATTTGGGGACGTTGTGCAACCACGAATGCGGATCGAAAGTCGATGTTTAAGAGGATGTGCCCGCGCTTGCCGTGCTTGCCTGGAGGTGTAGGAGCCATGAGACTTATCAAACGCGAGAGGTAGATAGCAGTGGTGACCTCTAGTGTGTAAGGAGGCGACGAGAACATTGTCGTCCCGGAGGCCTGGCTTCATGGCAAGCGCAATCAAATGAGAGGATTTGGGATGCCATCATGTCGATGAGGAGATTGGATAAGGTTGAGTTGGTTGGTGTCCATTTCAATTGGGCAGCTCAGACCTTTGTTTGCTCGATTGAACCAAATAACGCGTGTGTTTTGTGGGTTAAATTATGAGCCTATCCATGAAATAAAAACATGTTACTTAGGTTTTTTTTGCAGTTTTTTAAACCAAAGGGGTTTTCATGCCTGAATTATTATAAAGTAGAAGGCAGCCAATCGCATCGTTTTTATAGTTCTTGCTCAAAAACAATAGTACCTACGACGACATCATTCCAAGTTTTAGCAAAACAAAACGGTACAACATGATGCCCATATAAAGTGGCACACAAACAAGAACAACGCAAAGAATCACCTCGCAACAAACTCAAACCCAAGCAATCCTAAGAAGCTCTCCTTGATGATGATCAAGTAGGTGCATACATTCTAGAAGTAGGACAGCTTGAACATCTGCTCATAACACCTTTCATTGTTACACCAGAGCTCTCATCAAGCCCATAACACACTTCAGACTTTGCAAGTGCGACCCTGAAAAAAGAGAAAAAAAGTGTGATCCTAAAACATAAAATGTAGCAAAAATGATTGCATAGTTAGATGAACTGTGGTATCCTTAGTCCACTAAGGTTGAAATCGTGGTGCTCGCATTTATTTCTGATTTTTTTTTCAAGATTTCTGACGACGTGCATTCAATGAGGGAAGACGTTCCCATCGACGACGAGGTGCCTACAGTGACTTTGTAAATTTCAAGATGATATGCCGGCTCAGTCTTTCGGAGGTGCTCATATAGATAGGGTGTGTGTGCATTCGTATGGGCGAGTGTATGCGTGTGTATATGAATGCTTGTGTATGTGCTGTGTTAAAAAAAATCTTTTTTTTTCTGCAAAATACCTGTGACAAATCTGTCCCCATCGTTGAGACACGACTCGAGGCACCAAAACGCCACACTTCTTCTCGAAACATCCATCCAGCACCGTCGCCGGCGACCTCACCCGCCGCCGCCGCCGCCGAAGATGCCGGTGAGGGTGGTCGACACCGCCACCCCTTCCTCGCAGACCTCCTCAGGTTTCGCCCGCCCTCCCTCCCTCCCTTTCCCCCCTCCCATCTATCCACGCGCGCCCGCCTTGGCTCGTCGCGCGATTCCCAGCTCCAGATCCGATCGGAGGCTGCTCCGGCACCTGCGCCGGATCGATCCAGCGCGTGTCGAATACAGATTACTCTTAGGTCGGACCGGATTGTGCGAGTAATTTGGTATGCTGTTGATTTTAGGATTTGTATGACTCTGTATCCCCTTCTGACCGCGTAAAGTAGGCTGCTGTAATCCGGCCACTCGTGCAGTGCGTTATTGTGATCTGGAGGAGGGTCCAGATGATTCTGTGAACCTGCTGCTCGAGTACCAGCTGGGAGTACTGGGGATTTGGGGTAGAATTGATTTTGGTTCTGACCTCTGAATTCCTTTTGATTCTGTGTCAGCTGTTTAAGGAAGATTCCTGGATAATCAAGTCTTGCGTATGTTTGACTGATTTTAATCGTTCGTGAGTGGTGAATGTGTATTAAGGCGTTTGAGGTCCTGAATGCATTGGGCATGTTAAAATTGCTGTATTTGGAGAAAAAGAACCACAATAGGGATATTGTTATTTAAAGAACAATTTGACCATAAATTTGGTCCACGCTTTTGTATCGGGGGTCTGAAATCGATCTCAAAAAATTAACATAATTATCGCTTTGCAGCCTTAGCTGTTTTTATGACGCTTTTCTAGTTTGGCAGCTCATCGTACGATACTGATTGAAATTATTGTTGCAGGACAAGATGCAAATGCTGTGCAGCCATCTCCTCCTAGCTGTTCACTCTTAACTGCTGGAAGAGTAAGTCTTTTTGGTGCGTATTTGAACCTTCAATTGAGATGGAACAACTGAAGCTTGAATTATTTTGTATCAAATGGGTTGTTCAAAACCGCAGTAATCATGCAATTTGACACCCTGTCCTCCCATAAGGGATCACCTGTATTTCTAGGGCCAAGGAAAACATTGTCATTAGTTGGGTATGATGTCAAGCTAGAGAGTGCTGTTTTCCCTCCATTTTCTCTTTGTATCCTCGAATTAAAGCTGTGGTGTTCATGTTACTGTGAATTAGCCTAATCTACTTGTATATTTCATCCAGTGTTTTGCAGGAACTCAGAATGTTTCAAGTTTACAAAAAGATGAGGCATGGAAAGTCAATGTTCGTATCCATGGTTGTGATATTGAACAGGGTTATTTATGTGGAACGATGGAGGCACTTAATGTTCCCTTAGCCGACACACCTGTAAGAAACGTGTTTCTTCTTCCACTTTGACTCCCTGACTTTATATGTTATATCTTTTCCTCAAGAAACATTTTTGGACAGATGAAAACCAGTTTTTCCTTTTATAAATTACAAAATCCACTAGTTTCTTTGTCTTATTATCATTACTAAATTTCCAATGTCAAGTTGTTGACATGCATTTAGATGCACTAAATTAAATATTGGGTCACCATTGACTTTCTTAAATGAACTAAAGAAATGTGCTGCTGCAGAGGCAGACTGATTTCTCTCAAAAAAGGAGACCAGAGGGGACGAGCCCCCATAGGCCTTTTACTAAGAAGAAACGATAAACTTGGGTGTGGTATTCACCCCTGTGGGGGCCGAACCCGGCTCGCACGGAGTACTATGCAGTGCTTCTACCACTGAGCTAGCGCTCAGGTCTCTGAGGCAGGCTAGTTTTTTTAAGAAGTCCTAGAAACAATTGCACTACTTGAGAAGAAAATCCAACAGGTAGAAAATCAATATTGGGGTTTAAAAGGAAAAAAATAAAGTACTTTTGGATAAGCACCAGAGCTTCTAGATTTATAGTTGATGCATTTCCCTTACGATCTGTTTTTAATCATTAACTTCAACTTCGCTTATTGGCTCTCTTTCATTCCATAGGTGGTTACATTCTGGGAGGGGGAGATAGTAGATGCTAAAAATTATACCTTTTTTACTGGCAAGTGGGAGGCATCGTGAGTATCGTTTATGTCAATGCCATCATTTAACTTTTGTTCACACATATATGTCCTGGTGCAGGATAACATTCCAAACTTACTCTTGGAAACACAATTCTTGTTTTTGTTTTGCAGAGCAGAGGATGATGTAAGACACTGGTCCAAGTTCCCATCATTTACCCCTCTTCTGGTAACCAATTACTTAAATTGTTGTAGTCAGCAACATGAATTTGAGAATGTATTACTAATTTATTTTATTTTGCAGAGTCAGATTGAGGCAGATGGTGGCAAGTCTGTGGACCTTAGCAACTATCCTTATATATTTATGGTACTGTACCACCTGACATGTTCATGTGTAGAAGCACCATCATATCTTGAAATGCTTATCTGTTGCATTTATTAGCTTCCAATTTTCTGATGCTACTTGCAGAGATGGAAAGAGCAGTACTTTGTTAATGTGGGAGTAGACTGCGGGTTGACCATAGCTGGTTTCTATTACGTCTGCTTTTCTTGTAGCGATGGATCCATTAGTGGCTTTTATTACGACCCAAACAGCAGGTAATGAATAATTTGCCACAGTTTACACATTGCAAGCTTACGACAGAATTTCTTAATTAGGAGTTGTTTCAAACATCTTTTGTTTTCTTTGTGTGTAGTCCATTTCAGAAGCTTGAATTGAAGTGCACCAACGAGAAACAATCTGGGTTCACCTTTTCTTCATATGAGCTGCAGTGACATGCATGACGCTATTAATTGAAGTGGCAGAGATTACACGGGCGAACTTTCTGTGCTTGCCAATATGAACATATACTGTGTGTGTATTGAACCCGTAGTTCCTGATGTTCCTTTGAAATAGTTGAGATGTTATGTATGTACGGTTGTGCCAGTGAATGTTGCAAGACCAAACAATTATGTAACTTATCCTTTTGCAATCTCAGTATTCTGGGAAAAAGTATCAATTTGTTTATTTTATCGAAAGTTCACCTGTGTTATTTTTGTGTTTCTTGTCATAATATGGATGTATCCATATCCAGTGTGATAGGCATTTTTTGTGCCTGTTTTCGCATAAATTAACCGTAGAGTCGAGTATTTTTTGGTTCAGTTATTGTCAATGGAATCTGTGACAGAATCATAGTGCTGAGGTTTATCTGAAGAGGAACTTGATCAAGATTGTAGTCCTTTACTTTACTCTCCTGTACAAAGGAAAGAAACCCCCTTTGGTTTCGTTTTACAACACACAAGATGTTTTTACTATCAATTCTACGAACAAAGCATTACTCGGGGCATGTTCTTGGTCTTCACCTCCAGCATCTATATACTGTAAGGTGAATAACTCTCTACTGATGCCGTGTCACTGTGTTCATCTCTTGCTTCAAGCAGTAGTTAATCCTCTAATTAATAGAACTCTTCTGCATCTGCATGTCATAAGTTTCCAGTTAGCTAATATAGTGTTCGGTAACATATTTTTGCAGATAGGATTGTCCGTCCTTGCACAATAGTGGCTTACCTTCTGCAGCACAAGGACGTGTAGACAGCGAAACAGGAGGTAATTCTACTCTCCCTTCTTGCAGGAACCAAGAAGAGATTTTCTTTGCCCTCTGCATCAAAGGCCTTTCAACATTCTCAGTCCACGCGTCTAACAGATTTAGGGCAGCCTCAGTGATAACTTCCGCAAGTGCTTCGTCATCTGGACTAGGCTCCAGTTTGAGCAGAAGGTATCTATTAACTGATACTAATATCTCTACCATGTGCCTTTTGTCGATATTGTATGCTACCATTGTATCTTGGATTCTAGAGACCATCTTGAGGGCAGCCTGGAATACTGTAGCACATGCCTTTCTGAATATCTCGGTTGTCGATTCAGGGCGTTCCTTGTCGCTCCAGACTTTGTTTTCAATTTCTGGCCCGTATTCTAGTATCGGTGCAAATGTCACGGTCTTCTGCTTGGATGTTTTGACCCGCAGCTTCTTCGATTCCATCAGCATTTCATTGGCTTCCTTCATTTCTGACTCGAACCTGCTGCTGACCTTGAAGAATGGTTGTTCCTGGCAAGCGGTGGGGCTCGGGGCTGGCGTGTTCTGCCTTGATGATGCTTGCACGTAGACCTCAGGTTCGAACTCCGACTCAGCAACTGCAGTTCACATGGACATAAGAATTTATCATGTTTCGTCGCAACTGAACTATAAAAAATTGGTGTTTGCTGAACTGAACTGGAAATAGTTAGACAGGTGGTGTTTCATTTGAACTTAGCATACATGAAGATGGGTGTAGTGCCGTGCTTGGGGTTCCAAGGCGCTCATCATCATCGTATTGTCCCCCCCTGCCGTAGCTGTCATCCGAGCTGGGCCCGATACGTGGTGTCCACATCATCATCTCATCGTGCGAGGGAAGCTTCTTTTTGTGATGCAGAAGGTGCATCCATTTCTTAGCCTTGCTCTTTACCTTGCCCAGCACTGGCTTCTTCTGGCTCCCTCCTGGGGTCTTTGGCGACCCCGTGGGGCTCACCGGTGGCGCCCGCGGTGAAGGACTCGGCTGTAGCGTCCTCAGTGAAGGGCTCACCAGCGGCGTCCGTGGTGAAGCGCTCACCAGCGGCGTCCGTGGTGATGAGCTCACCAACGGTGAAGGCGAATAATATCGTTGTTGCTCCTCCCATTCATCATATGGAGTTTGGCCTGCAAACCAACGGTCACCCAAGGTTAAGCTACGGGCAATTTTCCATTTTCAGCAGGGTGAGCGCCCAAACATCTTTGCAGAGGAGAGAATGGCAAAACATTGATTAAGCCATGCAGCACCGTGAGGAATCGGAAACATGTGCTTAGGGGAAGATGAAATCCTGACAAAAATCACAATCGCCACCAACAAATCTCTTACCGTGTTGGGCGACGTGGGGGTCGCCTCGCTTGCCGCTGATCCCCTTCTTCAATTTTCTGAGTCCGTTCATGTCTGTGTGCAGGAAATGAAAGCGAATCCGGAAACTGAAATTCGCGAGGAGCCGGAGCCTGCTTTTTCAGGGGATGATGTTGTGCTGGTAAAAGGCAAGCAAAATGGGTTCTGTTGGACCTATCCTAAAGTTGGTAAAGTTGAGGTTGCCATTCCGTTTTGAAGTTATAGTGGCAGCAGGGGTGGATTTCAGGAGGGTAGCGGTTGCGTTTTGCCGTGCTATTTTTGGGGTGGTGTTTGGTTGGTCAAGAGACCTCCAAAACTCTGTTTTTCCATATGTTTCATAAGATCATTGCTTTACTTGTCGCTCACTTTATTGCCTTTCTTGCTCCTCCCGGTGGCTAGATTCTATCCTTCGTAAAACCGTCATCCGAGACTGCGTATGCATGTGTTCTCCATCTCGGTGTTTGGGTCATGGGTTCTGAAATAAATCATGTTAAAAGGATGGTTAGAAAATAATTATGTTTGTTATCTTGTGTTTGGAGCCCAAAGACTACCAGATGAATGAATGGACAAAGACTACTAATGGAATATGTTGCAGCGTCCATTGATGAAATGTTTTAGTGGTTTGTTTCCAATGTCTTTGCAGCTTTGCAAGTGAACTAGGTTTGGTGACGCATTATTCCACAAGTAGAGGATTATAATTGTTCTTGAGATGTAAACATGCAATCAGTTAAGGATTACTATAGTGTGAATAGAAGTCACCGCTCCAAGATTTATGAGCTTGTTTCCATATATGTTTTATCAAGACATTTGTCTTATGTCAAAATTACAACACAATTACTCTATGAATTGAGAGCTCTGAGATGGTACAATCTTATGACCATATTGTACGATCTTTACTTATGTTTTATCAACAAAGATAAACAAAAACCAACAAAGATTCCTCAAAATGTGAATTTTAAAAGTTTTATCCCTCAAACTGTTAACTTGATTGACGATCCGCTTTCACCATTGGCTTCCTCATGGGGAGACCTTCGAAACTAGATTTTATATCTATAATTCCATACGTTTCGACAACATTTTTTTTCATCGGTGGTTGTCACATTACTCTTACTCAGGGTTCAGTTAGCATGACAAAGCAAAGCAGATCCATGAACATGCCATGACAGGGATTCTCGAAATGCCACAAACAACATATATCTGTAGCTACGCACAGATAGAATCAATGAGAACAGAACCACGTAGAAGCATGTTATATGTCAAACATTGAGGACCTGATGCATAAGCAACCACCTCTCATAGAACCATGTCTACCTCAAGTAGGCTATAAACATGACACAGTTTAAAACCATATCTCAGCTGTCTTATTGTCTGGAACTAAGCATTTTTTTTATAAGCAACAAAATAATCATGCAAGATGTTACGAACAACTGCTAAGGACTACACACTGACGCTCCCAATGGTTGCATATGTCACCCCTGTCCTGCCTGCTACTCCCTTCGTTTCAAATTACTCGTCGTGTGAACTAAAACCACGACGAGTAATTTGGAACGGAGTGAGTAGATTTCTAGTATCAAGAATTAAAATTAGATATAATTGTCAAATAACCACGCTGAATCACCCTAGCAGAGAATTAGAGCATATGATGGCATTAATATCCTGCAAGGATTTTCCTCAGAAGAAAACATTTGGCAGGGATTTAAATAAACCAAAACAGATCTTGCAGGCTTCGTTCCTTGGGGGAGGATTGAAGTGCGCCATATAACTAAGGCCATTAGTTTACCATCTAATTATAACGATAAGAAACATGCCTGACTTTATACAACAACATCCGCCTTAAGAATCTTAATTTCATAGCACACACACAGTTGCTAGAGAACACAAAAATCATAAACTTTAAAACAGTCACACTACCACTAAAACCATGATAAACATTGAAGGGACATGAGGTTGGGAACATGGAGGCAACTAATCAAAGAGAGAAATAGGGAAGAACTCAGCAGAGCAAAGCCAACAGAATGAGGAGTACATCCAGTTTACGTGCATTTACTATCGGGGGTAGAACTGATGCCGTCCCGAAACTGAAGAAAGTGTGGTTGTTTTGCAAATGTTCTTTTGCTTGAAAAGAGGATTTTAGAGAATGAAACCTGAAGGCATGATGAGGCTTATCTTAGTCATATGTTAGATTCTGAGCTACTTCAAGAGGCATCGCTTTATATTGAATCAACAGAGAAAGAAAATGAACACGATCAACATGCAACAAACATCGGATGCTGCTAGTGCATGAGGAGAAGATATCCAGGCTCGGAGAGTATCTTAAACAAAATCATATATGAATCATCTGGAAAATTAACTTTTTCTACAATGTATTTTGCAGAATTCTTCAATGTCAGACTCTGCAGTGGTCTTCAATGTGTTTACACAAAGAAATCTGAGTTTTGGTTTAACTGCAAAAAGGAAGATCAGGTTGAGATAAACTTGCTAGAGAACACAGAAATTATAAACTTTAAAACAGTCACACTACCACTAAAGCCATGATAAACATTGAAGGAAGTTCAGGTTGGGCACATGGAAGCAACTAATCAAAGAGGAAAATAGGGAAGAACTCACCAGAGCAGAGCCAACAAAATAATGAGTACATCCAGCTTGCGTGCATTACTATCGGGGCTAGAACTGATGCCGTCCTGAAACTGGAGGAAAATGTGGCTGTTGTGCAAATGTTCTTTCGCTTGAACAAAGGATTTTGGAAATTGAAACCTTAAGTCATGATGCTTATCTCAGTCATATGTTAGATTCTGAGGAGCTACTTCAAGAGGCATCACTTTATATTAAACCAACAGAGAAAGAAAATGAACACGATCAACATGCAACAAACATCGGATGCTCTGCTAGTGCATGAGGAGAACATATCCAGGCTCGGAGAAACAACCTTGTATCTTAAACAAAAATCATATATGAATCATCTGGAAAATAATACTAAAACTTAAGCAGGATAAAGGAATCGTTTCGTGCTGGATAAACTGCACATTTGGTTGGATTTGCATCAGATTGTTACCGGGAGATTCGGATTCAGTGACTACCATGATGTGTAGTTATTTCCTTTTGTGTTCAAACGTACGCAAGAGAATCGATTACTTTGCATCAGATTGTATGCACTAGCATCTATATAAAGCTCGAGGCTGCCATTGCCATTTTCCTTCTTCTCTGCAGAAGAAAAGCCTACTAACCGGAATAAATAGTCTGAAGGGACTGAGCTGCCTTGGGCACACACTCAAAGTTTCGAAAGGAATAACTCATTTGCAGTCCACTCTAGGCTTTTACATGTTTGTTCTGCCATAAATCCTTGCACAACTCCGGAGCTGCAAGGGTGGCATGGATGCAGGATGTAGGAGGAGCTGCATCTGCTGGTGCGCTCGCGCCGTTGCAGCCGTCGACGGCCATGTCGCCTCCAGAACCGCCTCTTTGCTGGCACCACCAACGGCGTTGCTCAAATGTTCAAGACAAGGAGGAGAGGCGGAGGCGTGTGGCCACAGGCAGGACACGGAGACGCGCGGGAGGCCGGTCCGATGTCCATGGCGACGCCGCGCCGGGAACCCTCGCGGCCGCAAGGCCACGCGCGAGGCATAACGAAGAGCAGGCGCTCGGGGGCGGAGCGGCGCCGGGGGAGACGGCTGGCAGCGGCCGGGACCGGAGGCGGCGGCGGCGGTTGCTCGGGAGAGAGGGCGGAGGGGGTTACAGGGGTGAGTGTCGGCGGAGGGAACCGGGCTCCGGGGGCCAGAGAAAGGCCGCAGCGGGCCTCGACCGAGCTTTTCAGGGTTCGTGGCCCGGTGTGGAATATTGTATCCTTAAGTCGCCATACTCACATAAAAAACAATCTTAGGCCTCTTTTGATTCATAGGATAGGATTATCGTAGGAATAGGAATTTTGTAGAAAATGAGATGACATGTATCTCAAATCCTATGAGTAGGAATAGGAAACGAGATGTCATTTGGTTGACACCAAAGGAATTTTTTCATTGAATCTAGGCTCATTTTTATTTTCCTATGAAATGTGGAGGATAGGAACCAATCCTATGTAGGAATAGGAATCTATTCCTATGAACCAAAGGGCTCTAAAGGAAAAAATCCTATAAGAATCCTATCCTCTAGAATTCCTATGAAATTCCTCCAAACCAAAGGAGGCCTTAAACAATATGATTGAAACTACATATCCTTTATTTGTAGCAGAAGCACAACCTTTTACGTAAAGCACCGGCATCGCATGCAAGACAATGTCTCTCACAATTTATCTGCATGTTAGCATGTCGCAAAGAACAGTTATCAATTTGTTACCATCGACCATTCGCTATCGATAAAGCCATACAAATAGATTAAAAGAAAATCGGGATCCCTCAGCCATACAGTCGTAAAGTCACATGACCACGACAATTAGCTTAAACCAATTTTTTTGTTGGTTTGTTTATATGAACTAAGTAGGATACTGAATACTTATATGAGATGAAAAGATTGACATGACATTAAGTTAGCTTGCTAGCTAACTAAACGAGGTAGGAAACCAATTGCCAACCACAATCCTTCTTTAATAAATTCCAAAGCATATGGCTCAAACTATAGTAACACTGGATACTGTTCTACGCTCTAGGAGTGTGACATGAGGTATATATAGTCATGTGCAAATCATGCAGCGCTGCGTCAAGGCTTTTGATATTGTGCATGCTTTCTGTCAATCGACCAGAAATCCGAAACATCCACGATGCGGGCTCTCACCAACACTTCTATAGATAAGTTCTATTAAGGTGTTGCAACCACACACAATAGGAAAACAAATGTGGGTAGTGATTATATAGCATATTGTTTAAAATAAAACTGATGATGTCATGCTTCTAGATATAGCTATGGAGGACAAAATGTACCAACAACTATGGGTGAACCAAGCCTAGTACTTGGCATGGGCGGAGCCAGGGTATTCCATGGGATACCAATGATTTGGCCCAAAAGATAGATCCCATGGAATACCCTCTTCCAGTTCCCTCCCTCCAGTTCGCTTCTTGGCCTCTCTTCTCCCTATTCTCAACCTAGATGCACACCGATGGAGGCGGCCGATGGCGATGCCGTGACGACCACGACACCAGCATGGCAACACCTACAAGTGGCCGCAGCGCAACAAGCAAGTAAGCAAGTCGAACCCTCCACCGGTCTCCCTGACCTCTCGGCTGCTCGTCCCCAACGCTCACCATGGCGTCACTGTACGGGGGTCGTTGATCCTACATGGTACGCTGAAGATACCCGGGGCCAAACCATTTCATACGAACGCCTTGTCAAAATCAGTGTTCATATAGTCACACTTAGTGGGCTTGCTTGCTGCCTTGGTGATATGGTATCTGTGAGGGATGTTGAGCTTGTTTTGTGGACTCTTTGTGTGAGGTTGATGTGTTCGTCTGTCCGAGGCAGCTCAAAGTCCTACCAAACTGTGATGTTTTCAGTCTTTGTTTCTCTTCTTACCATTGACAGTGGGCGTGGCTTCTATGCTTTCTTGTTAACGACTGCTGCTAGTTAAAAAAATATGAAGGAGGCTCGTTCACAAAAGCAAAAGGAAGCTCAAGTACCGAAGGTGTAATTCTGGCAATTTAGCATGATGAGTTCCTGTTGGGAATTGGCATTGAATACTGATCCATTCCAAATTTCATATTTTATATCCATATGTTTTTGCGAGAGCATGAACTAATGTTGCCTGCATGCTTACAGTTCCAGAATGCAAATTAATCAGGTTATAAGTATATATATAAGAAATTCCATTGCACTCTAATAATTTATGTCAAACTTTGGTTCATTGGCTTATGTCATGTATTTTCAGAATACAAATTAATAGTTTGAACTAATGAAATGTGCTTGCCTCTCTGATGAATCCGGGTGTTGGCTGCATTTTTTGTTCTTTGTATAAGGGGCTTGTGGAACATGGCGCCACATGAAGTTGAGGCGTACCTCCACACAAATTGACATGAACATGGACATAACTCAATCTGCATAGGAGTTTGCCGAGATGTTTTCGCAGCCATGATCTTCGACAGACAACATCAAAGACCGGCTAGTCTAGTCACCCTTACCACTTGGGTGCACGGACCATCCCCTTTTTACACGTGTCTAGCTCACCAGCTTCGACTCGTCTATTTTGGTTACACACTTACACATGATTGAAACACCTAATTCTTTGTTAATTACAAGTCTAACTATACCACAACTCAAACACAAATATTCAACACAATTACATCACATTTTCAACATAATTACCTCACAGTTGGTAAAAAATAACATGACAATCTAATAAGATAACTTAGACCGTTCATGCGTAAAACTGTACAAGAAAACATAACAATCTAAAATCATTTTGGTAAAGAAAATAAAATGCATCATTTTTTTCCAGTACAGATCTATATTTAGGTGCACACATGCTACTTTCTTCTTTAAACATACAAGATAACACTTCATGGATGAAATTCCTTGGCAGTTGGAAGAGGGCATTTAGGGTTGTAATAAGGACAATTCTTTATGCACTCATCCCATGTGGAGAAACCGGGGGAGGGGGTGGCTTGTTGAGGCAACGGTAGAAATCGTACATGCCCTCAAGACGCAAAACTTCACAACAATCTTTGCTTCAGTGAGCACTAGCATTGTCTTTGTATGACAAAATGTAGATAGCTCTTTCTTCCAGCCTCGAGACGACGTATTGCATATATTTGGTTATATATATATACTCATAAATTTGATATTTAATAGAAAAAGTAAATGATTTAAAACATACAGGTAATGACAACAAGGCAATAATAGAGGATGCCGATGTTATATGCTTACACTCTACACTTGTCGTAACCGAACGAATGAAGAAGATAATGGCCATGACATGCACCAAGCGGTTCCCCGTCATATCAACTTTTTACAACTTGATTATTTAGCCTGGCTTTACCAACATAGCATCGCAAGTGAGGCATGCAACGACCACTCCACATGGGGCCACTTCCCTCGCTTCGATGTATTGAATGTAATCAAGTAATATATGGTAACTAGTTTATTTCAAGATCCTGCAACTAGTGGTGAGATAATTCCATAGATGATTGGTGAACAGACTGATATCCCGATTGATGCATACAATCTGCTATACTATCAATTGCAAGATTATATAGCGGTATTTACCCCGATGTGACTTTTGTATGTTTTATGTAGTATCAGTCAAAATCAAGAGTATATATGATGATAATGTTGGAAATATGCCCTAGAGGCAATAATAAAAGCATTATTATTATATTTCCTTGTTCATGATAATTGTCTTTATTCATGCTATAATTGTGTTAGCCGGAAATCGTAATACATGTGTGAATAACAGACACCAACATGTCCCTAGTAAGCCTCTAGTTGACTAGCTCGTTGATCAACAGATAGTCATGGTTTCCTGACTATGGACATTGGATGTCATTGATAACGAGATCACATCATTAGGAGAATGATGTGATGGACAAGACCCAATCCTTAACATAGCATAAAGATCGTATAGTTCGTTTGCTAGAGTTTTTCCAATGTCAAGTATCTTTTCCTTAGACCATGAGATCGTGTAACTCCAGGATACCGTAGGAGTGCTTTGGGTATACCAAACGTCACAACGTAACTGGGTGACTATAAAGGTAGACTACGGGTATCTCCAAAAGTGTCTGTTGGGTTGACACGGATCAAGACTGGGATTTGTCACTCCGTATGACGGAGAGGTATCACTGGGCCCACTCGGTAATGCATCATCATAATGAGCTCAAAGCGACCAAGTGTCTGGTCACGGGATCATGCATTACGGTACGAGTAAAGTGACTTGCCGGTAACGAGATTGAACGAGGTATTGGGATACCGACGATCGAATCTGGGGCAAGTAACATACCGATTGACAAAGGGAATTGTATACGGGGTTGCTTGAATCCTCGACATCGTGGTTCATCCGATGAGATCATCAAGGAGCATGTGGGAGCCAACATGGGTATCCAGATCCCGCTGTTGGTTATTGACAGGAGAGTCGTCTCGGTCATGTCTACATGTCTCCCGAACCCGTAGGGTCTACACACTTAAGGTTCGGTGACGCTAGGGTTGTAGGGATATGTATATGCAGTAACCCGAATGTTTTTTGGAGTCCCGGATGAGATCCCGGACGTCACGAGGAGTTCCGGAATGGTCCGGAGGTAAAGAATCATATATAGGAAGTGCTACTTCGGCCATCGGGACAAGTTTTGGGGTTATCGGTATTGTACCGGGACCACCGGAAGGGTCCCGGGGGTCCACCGGGTGGGGCCACCTGCCCCGGGGGGGCACATGGGCTGTAGGGGGTGTGCCTTGGCCTACATGGGCCAAGGGCACCAGCCCCAAAAGGCCCATGCGCCTAGGGTTTCAAAAGGGGAAGAGTCCCACAAGTGGAAGGCACCCCTAGGTGCCTTGGGGGGGAGGGAAACCTCCCTTGGCCGCCGCCCCCCTAGGAGATTGGATCTCCTAGGGCCGGCGCCCCCCCTAGGCCCCCTATATATAGTGAGGGAAGGAGGGCTTTTTGATACACGCCTTTGGTTGCCTCCTTCTCCCTCTCCAACACCTCCTCCTCCTCCATAGTGCTTGGCGAAGCCCTGACGGAGTACTGCAGCTCCGTCACCACCACGCCGTCGTGCTGCTGCTGGAGCCATCTTCCTCAACCTCTCCTTCCCCCTTGCTGGATCAAGAAGAAGGAGACTTTACGTTGACCGTACGTGTGTTGAACGCGGAGGTGCCGTCCGTTCGGCGCTAGGATCTCCGGTGATTTGGATCACGTCGTGTACGACTACCTCATCCCCGTTCTTTGAACGCTTCTGCTCGCGATCTACAAAGGTATGTAGATGCATCCGATCACTCGTTGCTAGATGAACTCATAGATGGATCTTGGTGAAACCGTAGGAAATTTTTTGTTTTCTGCAACATTTCCCAACAGTGGCATCATGAGCTAGGTCTATGCGTAGTTCTTTTTGCGCGAGTAGAACACAATTTGTTGTGGGCATAGATTTGTCAACTTTCTTGCCGCTACTAGTCTTATCTTGCTTCAGCAGTATTGTGGGATGAAGCGGCCCGGACCAACCTTACACGTACGCTTACGTGAGACCGGTTCCATCGACTAACATGCACTAGTTGCATAAGGTGGCTGGCGGGTGTCTGTCTCTCCCACTTTACTTGGAGCGGATTCGATGAAAAGGGTCCTTATGAAGGGTAAATAGAAGTTGACAAATCACGTTGTGGCTTTCACGTAGGTAAGAAAACGTTCTTGCTAGAACCCTATTTCAGCCATGTAAAACTTGCAACAACAATTAGAGGACGTCTAACTTGTTTTTGCAGCAAGTGTTTTGTGATGTGATATGGCCAAAGTTGTGATGAATGATGAATGATATATATGTGATGTATGAGATGTTCATGCTATTGTAATAGAAATCACGACTTGCATGTCGATGAGTATGACAACCGGCAGGAGCCATAGGAGTTGTCTTTATTTTTGTATGACCTGCGTGTCATTGAGAAACGCCATGTAAATTACTTTACTTTATTGCTAAACGCGTTAGCCATAGTATAGAATTAATAGTTGGCGAGCAACTTCATGGAGACACGATGATGGAGATCATGGTGTCATGCCGGTGACAAGATGATCATGGAGCCCCAAGATGGAGATCAAAGGATCTATGTGATATTGGCCATATCATGTCACTTTTATTATTTGATTGCATGTGATGTTAATCATGTTTTGTACATCTTGTTTACTTAGAACGACGGTAGTAAATAAGATGATCCCTCGTAATAATTTCAAGAAAGTGTTTTCCTAACTGTGCACCGTTGCGACAGTTCGTTGTTTCAAAGCACCACGTGATGATCGGGTGTTTGATTCAGGCGTTCACATACAACGGGTGTAAGACAGATTTACACATGCAAACACTTAGGTTGACTTGACGAGCCTAACATGTACAGACATGGCCTCGGAACACAGAAGACCGAAAGGTCAAGCATGAGTCGTATAGAAGATACGATCAACATGAAGATGTTCACCGATGTTGACTAGACCGTCTCACGTGATGATCGGACACGTCCTAGTCAACTCGGATCATGTTATACTTAGATGACTGGAGGGATGTCTATCTAAGTGGGAGTTCATTGAATAATTTGATTAGATGAACTTTATTATCATGAACTTAGTCTAAAATCTTTACAATATGTCTTGTAGATCAAATGGCCAACGTAGTCCTCAACTTCAACGCGTTCCTAGAGAAAACCAAGCTGAAAGACGATGGCAGCAACTACATGAACTGGGTCCGGAACCTGAGGATCATCCTCATAGCTGCCAAGAAAGATGATGTCCTACAAGCACCACTAGGTGACCCACCCGTTCCACAGAACCAAAACGTTATGAACGCTTGGCAGACACGTGCTGATGACTACTCCCTCGTTCAGTGCGGCATGCTTTACAGCTTAGAGCCGGGGCTCCAAAAGCGTTTTGAGAGACATGGAGCATATGAGATGTTCGAAGAGCTGAAAATGGTTTTTCAAGCTCATGCCCGGATCGAGAGATATGAAGTCTCCGACAAATTCTTTAGCTGTAAGATGGAGGAAAATAGTTCTGTCAGCGAGCACATACTCACTATGTCTGGGTTACATAACCGCTTGACTCAGCTGGGAGTTAATCTCCCGGATGACGTGGTCATTGACAGAATCCTCCAGTCGCTTCCACCAAGCTACAAGAGCTTTGTGATGAACTTCAATATGCAGGGGATGGAAAAGACCATTCCTAAGGTATTTGCAATGCTGAAATCAGCAGAGGTAGAAGTCAAGAAGGAACATCAAGTGTTGATGGTGAATAAAACCACTAAGTTCAAGAAGGGCAAGGGTAAGAAAGCCTTCAAGAAGGACGGCAAGGGAGTTGCCGCGCCCGGCAAGCAAGCTGCCGGGAAGAAGCCAAAGAATGGACCCAAGCCCGAGACTGAGTGCTTTTATTGCAAGGGAAGTGGTCACTGGAAGCGGAACTGCCCCAAATACTTAGCAGACAAGAAGGCCGGCAAAACAAAAGGTATATGTGATATACATGTAATTGATGTGTACCTTACCAGTGTCCGTAGTAGCTCCTGGGTATTTGATACCGGTGCAGTTGCTCACATTTGTAACTCAAAGCAGGGGCTGCGGAATAAGCGGAGATTGGCAAAGAACGAGGTGACGTTGCGCGTCGGGAATGGTTCCAAGGTCAATGTGATCGTCGTCGGCACGCTACCTCTACATTTACCTTCAGGATTAGTTTTAAACCTTAATAATTGTTATTTAGTGCCAGCTTTGAGCATGAATATTGTATCGGGATCTCGTTTAATTCGAGATGGCTACTCATTTAAATCTGAGAATAATGGTTGTTCTATTTATATGAGAGATATGTTTTATGGTCATGCTCCGATGGTGAATGGTTTATTTTTAATGAATCTCGAGCGTAATGCTACACATGTTCATAGTGTGAGTGCCAAAAGATGTAAGGTTGATAATGATAGTCCCACGTACTTGTGGCACTGCCGCCTTGGTCACATAGGTGTCAAACGCATGAAGAAGCTCCATGCAGATGGACTTTTAGAGTCTCTTGATTATGAATCATTTGACACGTGCGAACCATGCCTCATGGGTAAAATGACCAAGACTCCGTTCTCAGGAACAATGGAGCGAGCAACCAACTTATTGGAAATCATACATACTGATGTGTGCGGTCCAATGAGTGTTGAGGCTCGCGGTGGCTATCGTTACGTTCTCACCCTCACTGATGATTTGAGTAGATATGGGTATGTCTACCTAATGAAACACAAGTCTGAAACCTTTGAAAAGTTCAAAGTATTTCAGAGTGAGGTTGAGAATCAACGTGACAGGAAAATCAAGTTTTTGCGATCAGATCGTGGAGGAGAATACTTGAGTCATGAATTTGGCACACACTTAAGGAAATGTGGAATAGTTTCACAACTCACGCCGCCTGGAACACCTCAGCGTAATGGTGTGTCTGAACGTCGTAATCGCACTCTATTAGATATGGTGCGATCTATGATGTCTCTTACTGATTTACCGCTATCTTTTTGGGGCTATGCTTTAGAGACTGCCACATTCACTTTAAATAGGGCTCCGTCGAAATCCGTTGAGACGACACCGTATGAATTATGGTTTGGGAAGAAACCTAAGTTGTCGTTTCTAAAAGTTTGGGGATGCGATGCTTATGTCAAGAAACTTCAACCTGAAAAGCTCGAACCCAAGTCGGAAAAATGCGTCTTCATAGGATACCCTAAATAAACTATTGGGTATACCTTCTACCTCAGATCCGAAGGCAAGATCTTTGTTGCCAAGAATGGATCCTTTCTAGAAAAAGAGTTTCTCTCGAAAGAAGTAAGTGGGAGGAAAGTGGAACTTGATGAAGTGTTACCTCTTGAACCGGAAAATGGCGCAACTCAAGAAAATGTTCCTGAGGTGCCTGCACCGACTAGAGAGGAAGTTAATGACAATGATCAAGATACTTCTGATCAAGCTCCTACTGAAATTCGAAGGTCCACAAGGACATGTTCCGCACCAGAGTGGTACGGCAACCCTGTCTTGGAAATCATGTTGTTAGACAATAGTGAACCTTCAAACTATGAAGAAGCGATGGCGGGCCCGGATTCCGACAAATGGCTAGAAGCCATGAAATCCGAGATAGGATCCATGTATGAAAACGAAGTATGGACTTTGACTGACTTGCCCGTTGAACGGCGAGCCATAGAAAATAAATGGATCTTTAAGAAAAAGACAGACGCGGATGGTAATGTGACCATCTATAAAGCTCGGCTTGTCGCTAAGGGTTATCGACAAGTTCAAGGGGTTGACTACGATGAGACTTTCTCACCGGTAGCGAAGCTAAAGTCCGTCCGAATCATGTTAGCAATTGCCGCATTCTACGATTATAAGATATGGCAAATGGACGTCAAAACGGCATTCCTTAATGGTTTCCTTAAGAAAGAATTGTATATGATGCAGCCGGAAGGTTTTGTCAATCCTAAGAATGCTGACAAGGTGTGCAAGCTCCAACGCTCGATTTATGGGCTGGTGCAAGCATCTCGGAGTTGGAACATTCGCTTTGATGAGATGATCAAAGTGTTTGGGTTTACGTAGACTTATGGAGAAGCATGCGTTTACAAGAAAGTGAGTGGGAGCTCTGTAGCATTTCTCATACTATATGTAGATGACATACTTTTGATGGGAAATGATATAGAACTCTTGGACAGCATCAAGGCCTACTTGAATAAGAGTTTTTCAATGAAGGACCTTGGAGAAGCTGCTTATATATTAGGCATCAAGATCTATAGAGATAGATCAAGACGCCTCATAGGTCTTTCACAAAGCACATACCTTGATAAGATATTGAAGAAGTTCAATATGGATCAGTCTAAGAAGGGGTTCTTACCTGTGTTACAAGGTGTGAAATTGAGCTCTGCTCAATGTCCGACCACGGCAGAAGATATAGAAGAGATGAGTGTCATCCCCTATGCCTCAGCCATAGGTTCTATTATGTATGCCATGTTGTGTACCAGACCTGATGTAAACCTTGCCATAAGTTTGGTAGGTAGGTACCAAAGTAATCCCGGCAAGGAACACTAGACAGCGGTCAAGAATATCCTGAAGTACCTGAAAAGGACTAAGGAAATGTTTCTCGTTTATGGAGGTGACGAAGAGCTCGTCGTAAAGGGTTACGTCGACGCTAGCTTCGACACAGATCTGGATGACTCTAAGTCAAAAACCGGATACGTGTATATTTTGAATGGTGGGGCAGTGAGCTGGTGCAGTTGCAAGCAGAGCGTCGTGGCGGGATCTACATGTGAAGCGGAGTACATGGCAGCCTCGGAGGCAGCACATGAAGCAATTTGGGTGAAGGAGTTCATCACCGACCTAGGAGTCATACCCAATGCGTCGGGGCCAATCAAACTCTTCTGTGACAACACTGGAGCTATTGCACTTGCCAAGGAGCCCAGGTTTCACAAGAAGACCAGGCACATCAAGCATCGCTTCAACTCCATTCGTGAAAATGTTCAAGATGGAGACATAGATATTTGTAAAGTACATACGGATCTGAATGTAGCAGATCCGTTGACTAAACCTCTCCCTAGGGCAAAACATGATCAACACCAGAATTCCATGGGTGTTCGATTCATCACAATGTAACTAGATTATTGACTCTAGTGCAAGTGGGAGACTGCTGGAAATATGCCCTAGAGGCAATAATAAAAGCATTATTATTATATTTCCTTGTTCATGATAATTGTCTTTATTCATGCTATAATTGTGTTAGCCGGAAATCGTAATACATGTGTGAATAACAGACACCAACATGTCCCTAGTAAGCCTCTAGTTGACTAGCTCGTTGATCAACAGATAGTCATGGTTTCCTGACTATGGACATTGGATGTCATTGATAACGAGATCACATCATTAGGAGAATGATGTGATGGACAAGACCCAATCCTTAACATAGCATAAAGATCGTATAGTTCGTTTGCTAGAGTTTTTCCAATGTCAAGTATCTTTTCCTTAGACCATGAGATCGTGTAACTCCAGGATACCGTAGGAGTGCTTTGGGTATACCAAACGTCACAACGTAACTGGGTGACTATAAAGGTAGACCACGGGTATCTCCAAAAGTGTCTGTTGGGTTGACACGGATCAAGACTGGGATTTGTCACTCCGTATGACGGAGAGGTATCACTGGGCCCACTCGGTAATGCATCATCATAATGAGCTCAAAGTGACCAAGTGTCTGGTCACGGGATCATGCATTATGGTACGAGTAAAGTGACTTGCCGGTAACGAGATTGAACGAGGTATTGGGATACCGACGATCGAATCTGGGGCAAGTAACATACCGATTGACAAAGGGAATTGTATACGGGGTTGCTTGAATCCTCGACATCGTGGTTCATCCGATGAGATCATCAAGGAGCATGTGGGAGCCAACATGGGTATCCAGATCCCGCTGTTGGTTATTGACAGGAGAGTCGTCTCGGTCATGTCTACATGTCTCCCGAACCCGTAGGGTCTACACACTTAAGGTTCGGTGACGCTAGGGTTGTAGGGATATGTATATGCAGTAACCCGAATGTTGTTTGGAGTCCCGGATGAGATCCCGGACGTCACGAGGAGTTCCGGAATGGTCCGGAGGTAAAGAATCATATATAGGAAGTGCTACTTCGGCCATCGGGACAAGTTTTGGGGTTATCGGTATTGTACCGGGACCACCGGAAGGGTCCCGGGGGTCCACCAGGTGGGGCCACCTGCCCCGGGGGGGCACATGGGCTGTAGGGGGTGCGCCTTGGCCTACATGGGCCAAGGGCACCAGCCCCAAAAGGCCCATGCGCCTAGGGTTTCAAAAGGGGAAGAGTCCCACAAGTGGAAGGCACCCCTAGGTGCCTTGGGGGGGAGGGAAACCTCCCTTGGCCGCCGCCCCCCTAGGAGATTGGATCTCCTAGGGCCGGCGCCCCCCCTAGGCCCCCTATATATAGTGAGGGAAGGAGGGCTTTTTGATACACGCCTTTGGTTGCCTCCTTCTCCCTCTCCAACACCTCCTCCTCCTCCATAGTGCTTGGCGAAGCCCTGACGGAGTACTGCAGCTCCATCACCACCACGCCGTCGTGCTGCTGCTGGAGCCATCTTCCTCAACCTCTCATTCCCCCTTGCTGGATCAAGAAGAAGGAGACTTTACGTTGACCGTACGTGTGTTGAACGCTGAGGTGCCGTCCGTTCGGCGCTAGGATCTCCGGTGATTTGGATCACGTCGTGTACGACTACCTCATCCCCGTTCTTTGAACGCTTCTACTCGCGATCTACAAAGGTATGTAGATGCATCCGATCACTCGTTGCTAGATGAACTCATAGATGGATCTTGGTGAAACCGTAGGAAATTTTTTGTTTTCTGCAACGTTCCCCAACAGATAATTGCCATATTAATTACCGTACATGCATTATGTCGGATATTAATAGGTATACCTTGTTTTTGGGGACTATATGCGCTAGGGGGGGAGGGCTTTAGTCCCCACCCTTTAGTGCCGGTTGGTGAACTGGGACTAAAGGTCCTTACGAACCGGGACTAAAACCCGATTCTGCACTAGTGTGCAAAAGATCTATTGTATTATTAAACAAAAGAAAAATACAATAGATCTTTTTCCCAATACGGATCTATAGTTAGGTGCACACAAACTTGTTGCTTATTTCGACTAAGAAGATAACACTCGGTCATGGATGAAATTCCTTGACGGTTGGAAGAGGACATTTGGGGTAGCAATAAGGACAATTATTGAAGCACTCTTCCCTTGTGGAGAAACACGGTGTGTGTGTGTGTGGGGGGGGGGGGGGGGGGGTTCGTCATGTTGACCCTTGTTGAAGCAGCAGTAGCAAGCTTTATAACTTGTTGTTGAAATACATGTCCTCAAGACGCAAAACTTTAAAGCTATCTTGCTTTCAGTGATGGCACTAACACTTGTCTTTGTATGATAATCTAGATAGCTCTTTCTCCCAGCCTCGAGACGACCTATTGCATGCATATTTGATCATACTAGATGATTCCCCGCGCGTTGCTGCGGGATTGTATGGTGAAAAAATAACATTTGTGATTACATAAAATGATAGTTTTGATGATCATGGTACTCTTTCGGTTGGAATAATGTTATGAGTTTGGGGGAAGGGAAACTTACTTTTAACTCTCTTCTATTTAGTTCTGTGTACTAAACGGGAACATTTGGAAGTACATTATCAAAGACTTCTCCGTTACATACTTTCCAAATGCAACAGGTCTCAAAACAGCAACTTCCATCGCAAATAGTCTATTTATCTATTGTTCAACAAACTCTATCCCTCCAATAATTTACATGCATTTTCTTCATGAAGGCGGGATAAAGTGTCAGCATTGCAGGACAAATAAAAAAATCAAAGAAAACTACAGCTAGCTATATTCCTTTACACGAACATGACGTAAGGCACAAATGTAATCTAGGAGGTTTTTTTTTACAGTGGACCAGATATTGTGTGTTAACTTTGACTTGAAGGAGCTGCCGAAAAATATCTTGCAACTGAGAACTTGAGCCAGCAAAAGATATCCAAAGTAAATTGAAATGGGTAGGAACTTGAGAGGTGCCCATCAGCTGCTTGTAGTTTGTCAATATGCAAAAAGAGAACGTATTCACTCCACTTGTTCGACCAGGAGAGACTTCAATTTTTAGTATGCCCATCAAAGACACAAACCATGGCAGCAGGAGCCTTGTCGCTTTAGTAACAGTGGATGTTAGGGGACAAAGCTAATCATTAAGGGCATCTCCAACAGCTGTAAGATAGGTGTTGGTAAATTTTCCACCTAGGACAAAGTGATGATGTGGCATGTAATAAATGTGGAGAGAGAGCAAAGTTGTATGTAGAATAACCAACAACCTTTGCACAAGCTCCAAGGTGAAATAGAGAGTAATCACATTTATTTTCTTATCATCTATTGGATACCTTAGATACAACCCATTGGAGTAGTTGTATGATAGCTTGTTGGTTGATGACATGGATATTTTACTAACAAGACTAACATACAATCTATTGAAGATGCTCTAAGAATAAGGATGCACGTAGTTATATGACATAGCAATAAATGGACTACTGTTCCCTAAAAAAGACTGATCACTTGACGTCATGCCATGGGAGGAAGAGAGATGCATCATGTAGCAAAGTCGGGCAAGAACTCAGCCCACTTTTGTTTATTTACATTTATTCTAAGCATAGATGAATTATACAGTTAGAAAAAAATACTGCCAAGAGACAGTACGTAAAAGATCATCCCTTGCCAGACCACAAGTGAGAGAGCACAAAATTATCAAGAGTGAGAGTAATAAACATAAAGAAATATGTTCACAGAGCTCATGGCACCTATACATTGGAAACGGCCTGTAAATGTAGGTCTGCCTAGATTTTGGTGCCAGGCCACAAGTGAAAAAGAGGTGCCTGCCTAGATTTTGTTGCCGATAACCATGGAGGTCACAACAATGGGGAATGAACAAATAATTGTACATGTGAAATCAGAAAATCATTTGGAATGTCATACCTTAAAAAGAGGATTCTGCAATGTAGAAAGTTCACCATTGAAGAACTACATATAGGGTCGCAGCATAAATCTCCTTAGCCTGTTATATAGACTAAAAAGTGATGAATTGTCAAATAATGTGTGCATGATCACTTGGGTAGGTCAAGCGGCTAAATACATGGAGACAAAGATGTAACAAACCTGATCAAATGTTGCAACAGATTATGAATGTCTTACATGAACCACCGAGAAACAACACTGAAATAGGCGTTCTAGATTAATTTTTCTAAAGGATGATCTTAAGCACCACTATGCTGAATAGGAAAACATAAGAAACAAAAGATACTAACATCATGTTCGCAACTACAAATATAAAAACAGTGTTGTAACTACGAAGTTTTCTTAGCAAAAAAAACATAATTGTGTTAATAAGGGGGTACCTTATCCTTTTCATATCCCTGGCACGATCAACAGGTAGAGGCCAATATTACATTGATTAACATCTATGGAGGAGTCAACATGTTTATGTAATTTTATGGTGTAGCGAAATGAAGTCAAGTCGGTGACAGTGAGCTAAGTTTGACTTAATAAATGTAAGAAATTGTTACCTGACAAATAATGTCTAGAACCAACAATAAAATATACTAAGAAAATACAAAAGATTTTACAGGTGACTGTATCAGATGCACAGATAGCTAAAATGTCGATCAGATGAAGTAACTGTCCAACAGAAAGCAACCATTTGAGGTCATGATAAACTCGAGATGGTGTAAAATAGAAAACATGAATGCACTTCTAATATGTAACTCATATCTTGTTGGGATGGCGATATAGACTCAAAGATTGTCGGTACAGTGCCGAAACATGAGTGGTGTGAAGACCAAATCCACTAATTTCTATCTTTGATACTTTAAATGAAAGTCACCATGTGGAAAGTTCCTAGACAATTCAGGACAAAAAGAACGGATCTGCAATGATAGTAAAATAATCAAAATGGCATGGATCAGTAATCTATAATACAGGCAATAATGTGCTTTGAGATCAATAATGCAAGAGAACATTGATAATGCAAGAGAGAACGCCAGATTGCTGCATATTACGTGGCCAGCATGAGGCGCAAACAACAACCTGATCGTTGAACACTAGTAGAAAACAGGGCTATGGTCACGGGGCAATATTCACATTAGTCCCGGTTCAGTCACGAACCGGGACTAATGTGAGCATTGGTCCCGGTTCATGCGGCTAAGGCATTAGTCCCGGTTCACTCGGGCCCTTTAGTCCCGGTTTAAGACATGAACCGGGACTAAGATTACACCTTTAGTCCCGGTTTGACGCACGAACAGGGACTAATGGGATTGAGACCTTTAGTCCCGGTTCGTGCCACGAACCGGTACTAAAGGTCCCATTTTCAAACTCTACCCCCCCCCCCCCCCCCCGGGATCGCCTTTTCAGTTTTTTTAAAAAAAGAAAATGATGGAAATGTCAAAAAAAATAAAAGAAAATAAGTTTCCCATGTGATATGTGGTCTAGTTGTTGGGAAAATTTGCAAATGTGAATTTTGACTTTATTTGCAAAATCTCTCTGAAATTTGAAAAAATGGGCATAACTTTTGCATACTAACTCGGATGAAAAAGTTTTTTATATGAAAAATCATCTACTCGAAAAGTTACATCCATATTTAACGGGGGGAACCCCGTTAAACATTTTCAAAATCCTCAAAAACCTAATAGAAAAAAAGTTACGGGGCTTTTAAGATTTAGAGTGGAAAAAATTGAAAAATATTCAAACAGTGGGCAAACTATGGTCAAACAATGGTCAAACTAATTATTCTAGAATATTAGTGTTACTAAATAATTATTTTAATTATTTCAATTTTGGTCAAATCTGGTCAAACTGTGGTCAACTGTGGTTAAACAATGGTCAAACTAATTATTCAAGAAATATTAGTGTTACTAAATAATTATAGTTTTTTAAAACAATAGTTTCAAACTCAAACAGTGAAATGTGTCACTTCATGCTCAAGCAAAATTCCTGAAGGTTAATAGGATTGACATCTTACTATTGTCAGGAAAACAACAAGTGCAGACTTGGAGCGAGGGAGAATAGAACCCGGAAGTTAAGCGTGCTCAAGCTGGGGGAGTGGGAGGATGGGTGATCGTTCGGGAAGTTAGATGATTTGGAATGATGAGGGGTGATTAGAGGATAAATTGAGAAGTGATGAGGGGTGGTGATTACAGACTAGAGGTTAAAATAATTCAGAAATTTGAAAATAAAAAAAATTCAAAAAAAAAATTCAAATTTTTTTTTAAAAAAAAAAATCATAAAATTTCCTTTAGTCCCGGTTGGTGTTACCAACCGGGACTAAAGGTGGAGCTCCACGTGGCCGCGCCCTTTAGTCCCGGTTCTGGATTGAACCGGGACTAAAGGGTCAGGGCATTAGTACCGACACTTTAGTCCCGGTTCAGGAACCGGGACTAAAGGCCCTTACGAACTGGGACTAAAGGCCCTTACGAACCGGGACTAAAGGCCCTTTTTCTACCAGTGGAAGATGATGTGAGCGATGCCGCTCCACTGTTTAAAGGGGGGATTTAGCACAGGCAGGGGAAGTCACCGAGAGGCGGCGGCGGCGGCCCTCCTGTGTAGTAGGGAAGTGGTGGAGGTCATCCTTGAGGAGGCGGAATCGTCGAGGTGGCAGGGGTTGGGCACCTCGAGGCTGGAGGGTAGCGGCGTAGTCGCAATGTGAACGCTGCACTTCTCGGTGGCGGATCTGGCCGGTATGCCTGAATCCGTGGAGGGCGGAGGGTTGCGCGCCTGAAGACAACCAGAGAAGTTTGATCCTTGTCTCCGGAGGTGGCAGGCGAGGGGGTTGCTGCCCAGGAGAATGCCGGAGGGACCAAAAAGGCCTCTTCGGCTACCACGAACCACCCAATTTGTCCTGGAAAAAATGCTGACGTGGTGAGCTGCTTGATCAGGACAAATAGGAGTAATTGCGGCTGATGTGGATAGGCTGCATCTTAAGAGAAATAGGATAGTGGGGACGAACTATTTAGGTATTATAGATAAGCATTAGTTTTCTATTTGATAGAAAAGGGTATATGTTTTTATTTGTCTTGTTGAAAACACAAAGGCTATGAAAACAATAAAATAATAGAGGATGAAGACCTTTATACTTACACTCTGCAACCCCAACCGATGAACAAGATAATGGCCATAACATACACCAAACGTCTCCCTGTCATATCAATTTTTTACTGCTTGTCTGTTCAGCCTGGCTTTACGAACACCCAATGACCAATCGACATGGTCCACTTCTCTCGCTTCAATATATATGAGTATGTTGAACATAAGTGCATAATAACAAAATATATGGTAATTAATTTATTCGGAGATCCTGCAATTAGTGGTGAGATATTATCATAGATATATGATTTGAGCTGAACTGATCAATATCCCTGTTGATGCATACAATCCACTATATATCAATTGCGAGATTTCATCTATCTGTGTGTGTATGTGCGCGCGTGTGTATATAGTTATACATAATTTGGGGGGCCAGGGCTATATCCAAAAGTCTACTATATTTTCTGAGGGAATAAAAGTCTGTTATTTGTATTATTAAAATAAGAGGCAAATAAGCCACCAAATTTATCCAAATAGACTAAATTTTCTCTTTCCCGCAAAAAAAAAGACTAAATTTTCTCTACCTTTTATTTTAATCTATGTGAGCCCTAATTTTAAAGGTGTCTATTTATAGAGATGAAAGGCTATTAAAATACCTAGAAAGATATGCGGCCCTCCATTGATGAATTCCCATTGCAAGAGGAGGAGGAAGACAACCTAAACTTTCATTATGAATTTCCCAATGAGGTACATGATTTATAAGGAACTTTTAAATATAAACTCCTATGAAGCTCAAAACAAGTTTTCTAGTAGGATAAAAGAAATAAAATACAAAAAAATACTACAAATAAAATAGCTACTGATAACTAAACAGAAACAAAAAGAATATGTCAAAAAATAAAGAAAACAATTTAAAGCAACTAATATTAAAAGAAATAGCACAAAACCTATAAAACACTAAAACAGAACTGTTTTCGTGAAAACCTAATTTTAAGTAATCCTAAAATTCACCAATTAATTACTATTGATAAACAAAGTCACAAAGAACCAGTAGCAAAAAGAACCATCTAAAAAGAATACTCCTAGCTCAAATTATAGGCAATTTAGTGATTTGAGCAAATTCATAAAAATTCAAATTCAAACTTTCAAATCTAGTCAAACTTGATATCTACAAAAACTTCATAAAATTTCTAATCTAATGCAAAAAGAATCAAATTAAAATACTAAAAATCTAAATTGATATAAATTTTCTAAAACAGTAGAGCAGGTGTTGGCCGAAGAGGGACTCTTTGGTCAACTGTTGGCCGAAAAGTCCTTTTTGGCCAACGGTTGGCCGAAAAGTCTCTCTTCGGCCAACATGAAGCCGACAGGGTGATACTTTTGATTTTTCTGCATTAGGGTGTATAGTTTTCGAATTTGCTATAAAAATCATCATAGTTTCAAAAAAGAATCGATTTGTTGCTTGCGCCTATGATAGTGCTGCCTTTCCAAAGGGGAGGGAACCCGCAAGGTGGGCGCGAGGAGGGTGTGGCAAAGAGTGAGGCAGAGAAGGTTGAAGGGAGACAAAACGACTACTGGAATGAATCCTTTGATGGAACAGATGCGGATCTGCATGACACAACACCATTCCTTGTTAAACCTACTACGGAGATGGATATTGATAGGATCAAGGCAGGTAGAAAAAGACTTGCTTTTGAGAAAGCAAGAGAGATGGGGTACATAGTGTCGTACGGCGCTCCTTCAAAACTGGGGCGAAGATCCGAATATCTTTGATGAAAATTTGGGATCGAGGAGCAGTGCCCTTGCTAACCTTGTGGATAATGAGACGTCGTATCAGGACTCAAAGCGAAAGAACCCTGTACAATACCACTGTTGATGACATGATCACGTCGGACAGTAACGGTAGAAAGTGGTAGACTGCTCCTTTGGCGAAAAGATTTGAACGTGATGTCTTCGAAAGCGCATGATCATTACCTGGATATCTGTTTTGATGAAGCGGTAGTTGCGTGTTGTCGCGTCACCGACTTTTACGGAGAACCTAGCAGAGATTGTATGCACACGACTTGGGAGTATCTCCAGGACTTGAATAAAATGGCTTATGGAACTGAGAAGGAAGGGGTCGCTCTTCACCCCCAAAGATGAATGTAAGCTTTTTTGCGATGTTCTCAACGAATGTGCCTCTTTGATTTTGGGATACGTGGGTGATATCTCAACGCGGAGGCAAGGTCAGAACCTAGGGCATATTGCCCAGTATATCCATCTGATGTCACTGCATCCCATGTCTAATGTTTCTCTATACAGATGGACTTTGTCTACCCATCCTATGTGAAGCATGAACTAATGCTGCTCGTTTCAGAATGCAAAAATAAATAAATTGAGGGAATGTTTCAGAATGCAAATTAATTGTGTAATAAGTATATAATCAACTCGGTTGCGCTCTAATGGTTCGCGTCTATAATTTCAGAAAGCAAATTAATTGGCTGAACTTACTAAACATGCTTGCCTGGCTGTATTTCAGGTAGAGGGGCTAAAAAAACAGAAGTTACTAATGTCAGGGTAGTTCCCAAACTCAGGAATAGAAGCACACCCGACAAGGCTCGTGCCGTGGCGGTGGCATGTGCGGTGTGCACATTTAGCAACATAAAAAATGATAAAAAAAACAAAGGATGTATTTCGGCTAGAGGGATGGGCTCTATGTGCAAAGAAGCGAAAACAGATTTTAAAAATAGGAAAAGGAAAAAAAAAGCAAAAAGTTGTCAAGAGTGGGATTTGAACCCACGCCCTTTCGAGTCCGTCTCTTGGCCCTTCCTCCTTAGGCAACTCGGCTTTGGCCCTTGCGAGCGGGAGTGGAATTTTGACTTCCTGTCTTCGACGTCCATGTGTGTACTTCAATAGCGTTCCTGGTCTCCTGATTGGTCACAAGTCACAACAAGGGGCTTGTTAAGGCGACCCGTTATCACTTATGCTATTTACGCTTGTCATGAACATCCTCAACTCCATGATCCAACGTGCGGTGCAACATGGTCTCCCTGTGTGCCGATGATATAGTGATCCTCACTCAAACAGACGCGATATCCTTGCCATTAGGGAGCTACTTTGAGTCTTTGGCGTTGCTTCTGGACTGCACACCAACTGCTCCAGATCCAATGTTCGCTGGACCAGTTGACCATCATTGAAAACGAGATGGCGTGTCCCATCTTGAATTTCCCTATGCCCTACCTCGGCCTACCCTTCTCTGTCCCGGAGGTACCTATGTCCGTGTGCTTCTACTGGTCGACGGGCTTGAGAAGAAGCTGTCACTTGGAGGGCTTGCATGCTGTTGAAGAGGGACGCACTAGCGCTGGTCAGACACATGTTGTGCACAATGCTAGTGCACTTCCTTAGGACGATTGCCTTCAACAAGTCCATCCCAAGGCATGCGAATCGTGTCATTCGTGGCTTCCTTTGAGTTGGCTAGAAGGACGCCCACAATGTCCATTTCTTGGTCAACTAGTAGAGGGTGTGCCGACCACTCTCGCTTGGTGAGCTCAAAGTCCTACTGTTGAGGAATTGCCCGTCTTTATTTTAGTGTTCATGATCTGATCCGATGTACTCTGTTTTAGTATGAAATAGATAAAATCGGATCGTGTGCTCAGAAGAAAGGAATAAGGAAAATAGAAATTGTAATGGCGGCAACCACACATTGAAACTAGATGATACATCACATGTTGTTGCGTTTTTTTTTGCAACATATTTGATATATGTAACATGAATGTTTGAAATAATTATATTACAATTAAGATTAAAATAAATATGATTTATTATGTTTGATTATTGAATAGCTGTAAAATATATATTTAATATAAATAGCATAACAGAATGAAAATTTCCATGCGTTTTTGCATGTTGATATGAGCCTTCACCCACATGCTTTGTGGCGCAGTGTGGATTCTCTGTCTGCCCATCTTATATGAAGCATGAACTAACGTTGCCTGATTTCTCTGTTAGAATGCAAATTGATCGAGCTACCCATTGCACTCTGATTTGTTCATCAGTGCTACATACATATGTATACAAACTTTGGTTAGTTCGCATTATATCTTATAATAAGCTAAGCTAGTCCAGTTGACGGTGTGTTCAGCAGCTTACGTCCTACACCCTGTGGGACGTATTTCAGATAGACGGATGGACTATTTAAACAAGAAAAATGAAGAAAAATACAAAAACAAAAACATGTCAAGAGTGGGATTTCTATTTAAACAAGAAAAATGAAGAAAAATACAAAAACAAAAACATGTCAAGAGTGGGATTTGAACCCAGTTGACGGTGTGTTCAGCAGCTTACGTCCTACACCCTGTGGGACGTATTTCAGATAGACGGATGGACTATTTAAACAAGAAAAATGAAGAAAAATACAAAAACAAAAACATGTCAAGAGTGGGATTTCTATTTAAACAAGAAAAATGAAGAAAAATACAAAAACAAAAACATGTCAAGAGTGGGATTTCTATTTAAACAAGAAAAATGAAGAAAAATACAAAAACAAAAACATGTCAAGAGTGGGATTTCTATTTAAACAAGAAAAATGAAGAAAAATACAAAAACAAAAACATGTCAAGAGTGGGATTTGAACCCACGCCCTTTCGGACCAGTACCTGAAACTGGCGCCTTAGACCAACTCGGCCATCTTGACGTCTATGCACACTTTGAAAAACCAAAGTACTTGTACGGCAGCATCTCCTACAAGTAAACATCTACTCCCTCCTTTCCTAAATATTTGTCTTTTTAAGGATTTCAAATGAACTACCACATATGGATGTATATAGACATATTTTAGAGTATAGATTCATTTATTTTGCTCCGTATGTAGTCATTTGTTGAAATATCTAGAAAGACAAATATTTAAAAACGGAGGGAGTAGTTTACATTGGAGTATTAGAGCATCTCCAGCCCCGCCCCCAAGAAGGCCCCCAGGCGATTTTTCGGCCGCCGGCGTCAAAAAATCGGCCCAGTCGCGCCTCCAAGGGCCCAGTTTTCGCCGGCTCCGGCCGAAATTGGCGCCGACGGACCCAACCCGAACCTGGCGTGCTGGGGTCGCTCGGGGGCGCTGGGCGAATCATTTTTGTCGCGAAGAGCCGCGGGTCAGCCGCGTCAGCGACTCGACTCCCTTCTCGCCGCTTCGTCGTCCTCATCGCCTCGTTTCCCGCGGCGAATCAATGCCAAAGCTGCACGCTGCGCGCGCTGCCGCGCCGGTCAGCCTCCATTGATGCCTCACGGGCGTGCAGTGAAGGCCGGGCGACGCGCGTCCCCTCGGCCGCCATGCCATCAAGCCACGCGTAACGCGCCGGCCAAGCCTACCACGCGGCGCCTCCGCCTATATAAGCCGACCACCAGCGCGCCGGAGGCACACACAGATACTCCACCGCCGACGCGCCCATTTCTCCCCCCTTCCTCCTCTCGCCGTCTCCAGTTCAGAAGAATGGCCGAGCGCTTTCCAGGCGACGGCGCGGCGGCGAATGGCTTCGGGCGCCGCCATCTTCACGAGGACGAGGCTCGCCTCCTTTTCGAGGCCGAGTACCCGGTCCCGCCGGATATGCGGGTGCCCGGGGCTTGGAGGATCAGCGCCGACGGCGTGCCGGTGCCACCACCACCCACCGGGGCGGCGTGGCGTGCGGAGATCGCACGTATCCGCGCGTCCCTGCCGCGGGCGGCGAGGGAGGGGCCACGGTACGTCCCCGACAGCCCGCTCTGGGAGCCCTACTTCCGCCGCCGTCACGCCGAGCAGCTCGAGGCCACCAATGGCGTCGTGCCCTCCGGCAGGCTCAACTCCGAGGGCCGGCGCCGGTGGTGGGGCATGCCCGGTCGCACGTTGGAGGCCGTCCTCGAGTACATCGAGGGCGGCAACACGCCGCGCCTCGAGTACCCCGCTCCTCCGTCCTTCTCACGCCGCTGTGGAAGCTCCTGGACGCCGAGGCGCATAGAGCGGCCCGGGGCGTCCTCCTCCTCGTTCGGCCGCTCGTCGGGCTCTCCCTGCCTCCGCCCCGTCAAGCCGGAGCCCCAGGACACGCCTGTCAGCGCGCGCACCGGCAGCTCCGGCGTCCGCATCGGCGACTCCGTCCCCCCCCCTCCACCGGCCGCTTCGTCCTCGTCGAGCCCAAACTGGAGCCCGGCCTCCCCGCGGAGTACGAGGAGATAGCCCGGCGCGGCTTCTCCGACGAGGACACCCTGCGGTGGGCGCGCGACGACTACCTCCGGACGGAGAAGACCCGGGTCCTGGAGGAGATCGCCGCCGGCAAGCGTGGGCGCGAGGACGAGCACGGCGTCGTGGTCCTCGACAGCGACGACGACGACGACGCCCCCGGACCGTCCAACCCGCCGCGCCAACTGGGGGAGGGATGCAGCAGGGACGGCGGCGGCGGAGACGACGACGACGACGGCGACTACACGCGGTTCTACCGCCTCCTCGGCATGTAGAACTGCAAAGGCGGGCGGCGAGCGGCGAGGTAGACGGCGAGGAGCGGCGATGGAGACGGCGGGGGCAGTCCGTGCTAGTTTTTTTTTCTTTTTTGTAAAATATGTTTAAATTTGAACGAACTCGCCGATGTTTGCGTTAAATTTGAGCCGTGTTTGCGCCGTATTTGACTTTTTCAAAAAAATATGGGCGCCGCGACTGCGCGGGGGGGGGGGGGGGGGGGGGGGGGGGGGGGGGGCGTCACGCCCGCAGTGCGCGGTTTAACGCCGGTGCGCCTTCAGGGGCGATTTTTAGTCCCTCCTGGAGGGCCAACGGCTGGAGATGCTATTATAATGCTGAGTACTTGACGAAAATTGATGTGCTACTATAATGCGAGTATTACCTGCGTTAGAAGGATTACATAGTACGTACTGCTTTTGGAAGCTGAATGATACTAATTAATGCATTCCTAGACTGATATAAGCAACTCTATTGCACTCTAATAATTTGTGTCAGTTACAAACTTTGGTTCGCGTTATATATTTTCAGAATTATTTGTCTGTAGTAATGAAACGTGCTTGCTTCTTTGATGAATCCAGCTGTTGGCTGCATTTCAGGTTGCATTTGTTTTACTTCTTGCTTAAGCGGCTTGTGGAGAATGGATCCAAATGAAATTGAGGGATACCTCCACACCAATTGACATTCCGAGCAACTTCTAAGTTAGTGATGTTTTTGAAAACACCTTCATTTGGCACCTCACCTTGTATGAACTAAAACCACAACACTTATTATGGATCAGAGGGGGTATTAAAGGATGCCTAGCGCTTATATGCTCTCGCCGTCTGGGTGTCTGGCCTCACTTACTGCATTGCCTCATGAACATAGGGCGCGGCCATCGATTTCATCAGGCCAACTCATCCTGGAATGCCGTGACGCTTCCCGCACTCCTCCCTGTCGTGCTACTATTCGAATTGTGTCAAATATTTTGTACAAGAAAGGTTACAGTTGGACTTTGAGTTGTTCTATATGTGTACATAGGGTATGGTGTAGTGTCCGAATAGGACTACCAACATAATAGCACACCCGACATGCGTCAGGAACGTGCGACACGCCCACCCACCGCGCCGTGCGTGACCATGTGCAGCGGCGGCACCACGATGAGAGTTCGAATGACGAGGTGGAAACTGGGGGAGAGGACCCGGGCGCCGACAGACCTAGGCGAGAACTGCCCAAGGAGCTTGCCAGGGGGTGGTGTGCCTAAAGTGTGAGACTTCGGTCGAGGCGGTGGGGCCGGAGAAGGCGAGACCTGTCGTGTCTACGTCACCGGCATCGCCCATGTCTCGCAATTGAGCCTGCTGTGTCCTCGTGACCACGAGCCGGCGGCATGGACGATGTCCCCACGACCGCGACATGGGCACCGAGTGTGGTCTCGACAACACCACCATGAGCAGTGTGGCCAACACGCATGATGCAACGCACCACCGCGTTGTCCTTCAGTCGTCGCCTCCCTGTGCGACGACCACCTCGTGGCGCGCGCCAAGCTGTCGCCGCCGGTCATCATCTTCATCTCTAACTCCAGTGTGTGTAGTGTTTGATGAAAATGCCTAAGAACGAAAAGGACCTGAGAGAGAGCAGTGTTGATGATGACATGTGGACCTTGCGATCAACTTAACGGTCAACCAAATGGAGTTGTGCCACGTCAGCCCTAACAGGTGAGTCCTACCTGCCATAAACATGTTTAAATCGTCTATAAAACGGCTATTGACTAAAATGTTGGTCTTTAGCAAATTCCTATGACAGAAGTGCTAGGTTATAGACACAAAGGTAAATGTGGTAGATTTTCTGAGACCGGTGCATGTGAAGTGGTAGTTTTGGGGTAAATACTCGAATATCTTAGAATTCTATACTAAGGTTGTGCAAATTCATACAGTATGTAATTGTAACCTAGTAATAATATAGCATATGATCCTCATGAGATATTACGCAAGTGCATGCATGTTGGGAGCGTGCTATTTCATCAGAGAGTACTCATGTTTTGTACAAACACGAAGAAGCCAAATAATCACCCTCATCCATCCATGTACTACTACAAGAGGAGAATCTTATCACTGGGCTAGGCCGGATTCTAGCTAGTCTAGTTATTGCCGTTCAAGCTCCTTATGAGCTGCAGGTGCTCGTCGCCGGAGACGTGGAGGTGCAGGCGGAGGTCGGACAGCAGCTCCTCCTTGGCCCAGCTCAGCGGCCCCGTGGCGCGGAACGCCTTCATCACGCTCACGTACGCCTCCAGCTCCAGGCCATGGACGCGGCCGTGGTCCTCCTGATGTGCCTCTGCCGCTTGCCGATTTCGTTTCATCGCCACCGCCTCTTCCTCGTCCACGTCCGCCGGGCGGCGGTGCATTGTCACGCTGGCGCGACCGTCGTCGGAAGAATCTTGCTCCTCTTCCTCGCGGCTCAGCGGCGGCGGCGGGATCGACGCTTCTCGATTTTCTTGGCAACGCTCGCCGGCGGCGGGAACTTCAGGAACTCCGCCGTTGCTGTTGCTTCCGCTGCTGCTGCTGCTGCTGCTGTTGTCTCCGTCGCTGCCATCCGCCGATGACGACGATCGATCAAACGTGCTACTACTACTAGAACCGCCGTCGGTGTCGCTGCTGCTATCTCTTACTGTTCCTCCAACCGCATCACATGACTCTTCATGATAGTAGGATTTATCATTGCTCGTCTCCTGCCGCCGTTTCTTCATCAGATAACAATGGCTTGGGTATCTTGCATCCTTGGGGAACAACTTGCTGCTACTATGCAACCTCTTGCCATCCGGTGCTTCCTTGGGGAACAACTTGCTGCTACTATGAAAATGAAACCTCTTGGCATCCGGGACTACGTCGTCGCCGTCCGCCGTCACCGTGGGGCTGCTCCTCTTCATCGTCGTCTTGCCCCCGAGCTTGACGGCATGGGGATCGGCGTACTTGCCGCCTCCGAGGTTGCCATTGTTGGCTTTGCCATTGATGTTCTTGCCGGGGATGGGGCGCGACGGCACGACGCTCTCGACGGGGATCTTGTTGCCCTTGTGGAGCACGACCCAGCCCTTCTCCCCGTACACCTGCCGGGGCCGGAGCGCGCCGCGGTCCGCCGTGAGGACCTGGGACGAGCCGACGATCTTGACCTCGAACCGGTCGGCGGCGGCGGCCACGACCTCGGCCCACTTCCACAGGCTGCCGTCCAGCACCTCGACGTTGTCGCCGGGGACGAGGTCCGCGGGGAGCTTGACGGCGGGGTCCGGGAGCGGGCGGACGAACTTCCTCAGGATGCGGCCCGAGTCCGGGCCGCCGTCGAACCAGCGCATGACGTAGGAGTGGCCGTTGCCCCAGACGACCTCGCCGGCGCGCCAGGCGCCCATGGCCATGGGAGGCGCCGCCGCGTCGTCCGTGGTGACCCACGCCTCCAGGCTCATGCCCAGCGTGATCCTCATGGCCGGCCGATCCTGCCTGTTCCCTCGATGATCCCCTCTCTCTACCGTGTTATCTTTGGACGCCTGCCGCAGCGAACTCGATCGCGACGCTATATATAAACTCGGCGAGAGGGAGAGAGACGCCGAGTCTAGTCGGATTCGATGAGACGCCGAGTTCTTGGGCGACTCGGAAGTAGGAACCGACACGTACTCCAACAAGCTAGCTCACCGTACGGATCGAGTACGACACCGACACGGCCGCCGGCAACGACATGTGACTGGGCTGGGACGTACTTGACGGCGGACGGTTTGCCGGACGACGTTGGCGATCAACGGCACGAGCAGGGAGCACGTTGTCGTGGTCTAAGCTAGGCTTAGTTCACAGAAGAATAAAACTCTTTGGGCAACTTGAACGCAAACCCTCGAACTGTTCGCAAGCGTTCAGATCAAACGGTTTAGACTTCCAACGTAATTTGCCATCCAAGGGGTACCCCATTGATCCCGAACTGGTCTGATTGCTCGTTTTTTTTCCCGCAAATCATGGGGCTTTTGCCGTCTTCCGGACGGCAGACACACTCGCGTCCGACAATTCAGCCCCACCCAAAAACCCTTCTGTCCAAAGAATCCTCTCCAGTACCCGATGCGGTTGCCGCGAATTCATGTCCGTCAGGGCTGCTGAAGAGCGGACGTGACTGAACGGCATTGATGTCGGTCAAAGCGACGCAACCAAACGAGTAGGTGGTGCCGTTTCAATGCCCACACGGCGGCCGAGAAGTCTACTCCGGCCACCGTGCTGTAATGAAGCTGGCTTCATGTCCCTTCGCCCGGCCTCGGTAATTTAAGCCGGGATCCGGTGCCATTCACACACACCTTTATTATAGATACTGACAAAATATCGTCTGTTTATGTAAATTATGTTTGAACTTTTATGAATTTTGTCGTGTTTGATGAAATTTGTCTGGTTTATTCAAATTTGTTTTGGAATTGACGCAGGTATGATTAAATGAACGGCTCTTATATCACTGCCCGTGCATGTACAATGTCGGTTTTAGGAGTAGTAGCATTGGAGATGCCCTTAACACAATATCTCTCGTCACACATATGAGGATATCTTAGCACAACTCCAGCGGCCGATTCCGCCACAGCCGAATGAGTGGGTTACAGAATTCGAAAGTGAACCCGCGATTCCACGCCCAATATCTGGGCGCCAAATGTGCTTAAAAAATATTTTTTCTGTCTCATAACATAAGAGCGTTTTTTACACTAGTGTAGTGTAAAAAACATTTTTATATTATAAGACAGAGGAAGTAATTCATTGTATATTTTTTGTCATGTCTAGGCTTAAGGTAAGACTACCTTAAAGCATCTACAACCGAATTTCCCATTTCCGCCCCAAACGCCCGCATGTCCGGTCACTATCCGGACAAAAATTAGCCATCGAACTGGTTCCTCAAACCTAGCCCAAATGCCTAGGTTGTCCGGCAACTTTCATATCAAGTTCATATGTGGGACGGATATGGAAAGACCCGGATGCGCCCGTACACCACGGGCACATCGGTTCAGCCGAGTTTAAAATGGCCCACGCCACCCCACCATCATCCCCACAAAAAGCGTATCCAAAGCTACTACACTCCACTCACTTCTCTCGCCCTCTTCAATCTCCTCTGTCCCCTCATAATCCATTCTGTGGTCCCCTCCGTCCCCTCCGCCATGGTCGGCTCTGGCTCTAACGAGTTCGACTGGGTGGGGCTCGTCGTTGGTGACCCATACAGCTCGTCCGAGCCGGACAAGGAGGAGCTCACACTCCGCATTGCACTCTTGCGCTTGCTGATGGACCAGGGCAGGAGCTCCTCCTCGACGGCGCCCACAAGCTTGTGGGTCGGCAATTCTTCCTCTGCGGCGGCCCGACGCCGCCCTGCCCACTCTCTACCATCGACGGCGAGGCGGCAACGCGATCTACGGCGCCCGACACCGCCAGCAATGGGCCCTGCTAGGAGCTGCTGGGGGCTGGTGCCCGCACTCCCTAGCACACCGGCACAGTAGCAGCAGCGAAAGACAGTGGGACGCCCCTACCACCATGTAATGAAGGCAGCAGCATAGGACGCAGTGCGACACGATTGCGGGTCATCAAGCCGCCGTCGCCCGCCGAGGACGACGATGCAACGCTCCACCTTGTAATCCGTCAGTCCTACACCTCGGCGGAGATAGATGCCCGCCGCCGCCGCCGCCTCAAGAACACGGCGGCTCCTCGTCGCGCGCTCGAGGAGTCGGGGAAGGTGGCACAATCGAAGGAGGTGGCGGCGGAGAGAGCCGCCTGACTCGCAGTAGAGGAGAACCGCGCCGCCCGACGCTTCGCGGGCTTGCTTATCTCGTCCTCGTCCTCCGGCTCTGACAATGACAACGACAGTATGACAAGCCGCCCACCACGGATGCGGGCGCCGCTAACAACCACCGAGACCGCAAGGGGAAGTGACCTGCGGGGGAGTGGTGAACTCCGGCTGCCCCTGTCCATTTATATCTAGGTTTTTTAACGTTTACAATTAGCTAAAATTTAAACTGTTTCGGCCCTTTTGTATGAACTATGTGGACGTCCGACGTCGGAAGTGCTAAGTTTTATGCTATATCTATTACCCCTATAAAAAAAAGAGAGGACGGAGAACCAAGTCATCCTATTCATCCAAACCTGCAATCTGAAAGCCTACATTCCTCCAAAACATCAAACACGTTTTATACTTTAATTATCCACGAATGCCATTGGGTTACAATCCTCGTAAACAACACGTCCCGTTAAAAAAAATAAACGAGCCCTCCCGCGACCATGCCCTCGGGCAGTTTTGCCCACCGCCCGACCTCTTCCCCCACATCCTCCCCGGCAGCCACCGCTGCCTCCGTCTGCATGCCGCCGGACCGCCGGACTGCCGCGCCCACTCTCCAGGCGCTCGGCCGCCCCGTCCACGCGCCGCCCGGTCCGGCCCCTCTCCTCCCCGTCCACGGGCCGCCGCGCCCAGCCGAGCCGCCCGGGCCGCCAGCGCGCCGCCTGGTCCGCCCCTGCCCCGTCCACGTGCCGCCCGGGCCGCCCCCGCCCGTCCACGCGCCGCCCGGGCGAACCGTGAAAGTTCGTACTTTCTGTTAATTGTTGATCCGTAACTGCATCACTGACTCGCTGGGGTGGACAGCTACTCTGGTGCGTTCTTTTTTCTCGGGCCTTCATTCCTCCTTTCTTTGTGTTCTGGTGTTATTTGCTAGATTGTGCCGGTCGGTTGGATGTGGGGATTAAAGTAGGGGTCGTAGTGGTGGATGCTTCTATGTGTATCTTCACGTGTCGCCGTTGACGCTGACAGTTTGCTCGATTGGGCCGGTCAGTAGGATGTGGGGATTAAAGGGTAGAGGCCGTAGTGGTGGATGCTTCTATGTGTATCTTCACGTGTTGCCGTTCATGCGGACCATTGGGGGTTTAGATTAGGTGCTTTTATTGCTGATTGGATGGGTTTGGTGTGGACCATTGTGGTGTTCGTCCTTTTCGTAGGTCTTTCTTATAGGATGTACTGTTATTTAATTCTCAATGTAGGTTTGCTTGATGTGTTTACTAATTTGTGATTGTCATTTTTGTATTTTAGTCATGTCTAGATGAATTTTTGCCAGCTGGGTCATGGCCGTCGGGGTGCTATTCAGGTTATCATTGTTCCCACGCTCCCAGCCATGATATTATTTGATGTACAAATTTAACTGGTTAATTCTCACATGTGAAATTAGGATATTCTTTCGGCTGATCACATTTTAACTCTGAAACTGAACATTATTTACCTTATATTTTGCATGTAGTCTTCATGATAGTATATTATAATTTATCTACTATCTCCCTTGCTGGAAGAATTAGCTTTTGCTGTTCTATTTCAGCTATGAAAGAACACATCAGAGTTTACTATATTCTGAAGAAGAAATTGTAAATGCAGGTCCAATGGCTCGATGTGGGGATTCCGAATTTACTTGCCGAGTTGAGTGCCAAGGATTTGAACTTGTGATGCATTAAGGCAAGGATCCATATTTTTCATTTGTCAACCTTTCATGTGTTATTTCCATATTTTTGTTCTTGCAATTTCCTCATCCGGGTAATATGCTCCGAACCCATCAGTTCTGGAAATTAGAAAATTTTCACCGCTTAGTACAAAAGCATTTTTTATGATTGAATATAAAGCATGGTAGTTTTAGCTTCACCAGGCGGTTTGAGGTGTCAATTTGTGTTTAGGTGTGCGGCTGTGTTAGATTTGGTCTTTTGCTTTACTATCATCAATGACTTTGTGTCACATCGGCGGAGTTCGTCATATGGTTCCCCAGATTTCTATTTTAGTTGGCCATGCCATTGTGTCGTCATGTCTATTTAGTGTTTATTAGTCTAGCTCTATGCTAGATGGAGATCGGCGCAGCTGATTGTGTCTGGTGTAGTCGGAAGTGGGCTGGTATGCTTGATTGTGTCCATGCTGCCTTTTAAGTTTCATTGCTTTTTTATTTTTGTCAACAAAAAAATGTGGAGCCGCACCTTAATTGTCATGGTGATGTTGGATATACTGTTCTATTATTTGACAAGTCAGTGTGTGTATATCTGGCAAAGTGACAATCACAGTAAACTAGGAAGCTTAGACGTAGAGTTTAAAGAAAATTCAGAAGCACTGGAGGCTCATGCTTCTACTATCTTGTTTTAAGCTCCAGTCAGGAGTGGTGTTTCTAAAATAGAGCTTATTAATTTTCACATATATAGCATGTGTTCGTAATAGCATTCCCGTCTCATTCTTTCTTTTCTATTTTGTCTATCTACAAATTCTAGAGCTCCTGTTGAAGTTACTAATCTTTTCATATGTTTTTAACCTTTTATAACTATGCAAAAAAGGTCCTCATAAAGAAGAGCCGCAGGTTTCAGAAATAAGATGTTTATAACCACGCAGACAAGGTTCTGAACTTCTGATAAAGACGACCCACAAGTTTCAGAAATAAGGTAAGAAAAATCGAAGGTAGAACATGCAGGCACATTCCTTTGCACATCAAACAACAACTGTGAATACAATGGTATGAATGTCACAATAGTTAGACATCTCGTTTCCTATTACCCCGTGTGTTGCTTCAGTAAATTAAGTCTATGTGCTTAGCTTGGTCTACTTAGTTCAAGGTTACTATTTTTAGACCCCCTAGCAAATTTGCAGGTGAACGTACGTATATAGAATAGAATCCAATAGCTCATTCAGTTTCCCTCCATGAACAAGCTTATTGTGGCTCCGCGGCACAAAATAGAGCCAGCTTGCAGACAAGTATCAATGCTTCTAGGCATGAATACCCACAGGTTTTCCTTGTTATGTTTCTGAAACATGTCACCATAGTTTTTGGTTTCCTTATTATGTTTTTGAAACATGTCGCCATATTGTGCTCGGTCTTCGAATGTAATTTGTGGTAGTGAAGGAGGAAGTTGTCCATTTTAAGAAATAACTTTTATTGTACCATGAGATTCACTAGGCAATCAACAACTCACTTTTTCTGTACCATGAGATTCACTATGCAATCAACCGCTCCTTGAAACATGGCAGCAGCTGCTATTGTTTTTGTGTTGCTTGGTGATTTGTACTGAGAATGAATTTCCAGTAAAAATATCATATGTTTGTACCGAATGATTTGTTGGCAGGTCGCCACAACAAAAATCTGAAAAAAACCATCAAGTTGTGACTACAAGGTAGAGGAGTTTATTCTCTGATGAAGATTTGATAGCTAACAACATACATGCAAGCATCGACCAGTTCAAGTCATATTCACCATCTCTAATTTTGATCTGCTAAGTCTGACAATGATTTGTAGAGTGTCCAATGGAGGTTCTTCCATTTACCAATTTGTGATCCCAGCCTTTTCTTTCCTGATTAAAAAGAAAAACATCTTCTAATTGCCTTTTCTGAACTTATCTTTGAGATAACTTGCATCCAACAGTTAACTGCTCCAAGATTAGGCAATCAAAACTGAATTTATGACTATGCATGTATGAAAAACTGTTAATATCTGCAGTTTGACTAATCTCTGGATCGGCTGCAGCTTGGAGATGAGATTCTTTGTCTTTGGAGATGGTTATACGTTTTATAGGTTATATTCTCCAGGAAGCGATGTTGTCTGGGTGTTGCGGATGAAAGAAGACTTGGACATGGGCGTGTTGAGATTAATCCATGTGTGTATCTTCTACGAGCTGCAGAAGGTCAGGTACCACTACCTCCATATAAGGTGCACACAAACTGTAAAATTAAAACTATTGATCATTCATCAGTGTGTTATACTACATCCATATAAGGTCAGCAGCCCTTTTCTCCATTTCCTGCAAGTACTTGACAAAATTCTCATTACAGAATCCACATATTATGCATTACAGGCAGAAAATATGTTTATCCATTGGAAGCCAATCAATGAATTATATGCGTTGGCATGCACTGTTGGAGCCATGGTTCTTTGGGAATCTATTCATTATGTGTACTAGGCACTTCTCAACACTTCCATAATTATTATAGAAACCTCTTGAAATTTGCAGTGCTCATCAGACCTGTCATGTGTCCAGTGCAGGTCTTGCAGTCAACTATTCAGATTATTGACTGAGGGCGATATTTTTAGGCCTACGGAATCTGCAAAGGATGTGCCAAACCAAGATTAATTATGATTTTTGTAAATTGCATGGGTTTACTTATTTACCTGCTCCTTTGATGATTTTGATTCATTTGTGGAAATTTGAGAGCTTTCTTCGAATGTCCGGAAAAATGGTTCAAGGCTTGTTTGGCTGAAACTGTAGATTAGCAAGACTAACGTGTGTTGAGCATGTCAGCCTATGTGTGGGTAGGAGTGAAACTGTAGATTATGCTAGAGACGAGTTTCTAAAAGAAGTCCTGGAGACGATGGCGCTGCTGCTGCTGCTCCTCTTGCAATGGGCAAACTGGGGGCTGCAGTTCTAGGACTTCAAGGAGGAAAGGAAGACATGGTTACTTCTTAAAGAGGTTAGTTGTTTCCCTGCAGAAAAATGAATCTCTAGAGTTGTTTACCTAAACCTGTTCCAAATATGGTACCTTATTACAGAACTTAGCACCATTTTCTAAAAATAGGGCTGGGTAGCATGAGCCAACCATAGGGGATGATGTTTCAAGAGAATAAATTGATTGTAGCTACTGAACTGGTATTAGTAAGTGCTGGAATTTTGTTTATTTTGGGCCTAGCCCAATAGCAGTTTCAGAAATTCCTAATAAATTCTAGAGGCCCACACAGCCCATTTGTGCAAGGCAAGAGGTGGAACAAAAGTTTAGTCCCACATTGCTAGTTTAGAGGGAGTTGGACCTCTTTATAAGGGAGGTTCTTTCCCCACATGTATGAGCATGAGAATAAGAGGGACATCCACGCGCGCTCCTCCTCCGCTGCCCGCCTCGTCACGACGCGCCGCGCCGCGCCGCGCCGCGGGTTGCGGGTTGCGGGAATGAGCCGAGCCGATGTCTAAATTTTAGCCACGCACAACGTGGGGTTTTTGGGGAGCGCTCAGCGCGACTACTGGCTGCTTCATCACGGACGATCCGGTCGCCGACGACTACGTCCACGACCTCCTCGACGACATGGCAGGCGAGGACACCGACCCCAAGTCCAGCGCTTTTGCTGCTGCTGTCCCGTACGTGTTCTTGTCTTTCCTGTTAAAGGTTCTGCCGCAGTTCCTTGTTCTAGTCCTTGTCCTACACATGTTAGGTTCTACTTCATATATTCTACTTGCTATACTGTCTGCTTTAGATATGATAGGCTACGGTTCATATATGCAGAAGCTATTTACCTTCTCTCTGTCAGAACGCATGACTTGTTTTATCTCTTCTATATTAGTCATACTTTATCTAGTATTTCTGTTAATAAAATCATTTGGTAAATTGCTCATATTTCCAACAATCCAAAAACCTTACTATAGGCAATTTACCCCAAGTGGTTTTGCTGCTTCCATGAGACCTCCTATGTTTGAGGGTATCCACTCGCGTGAGAGCAGTCTTATGGTTTCAAACCATGAGTTGCTACGACGCCACTCTCGGCAAACCTGAAGGAGAGTTTGATGCTCAACAGGCATAAGCTTTTCAGAAAATGGATACTCTGTTTAAGGCTGCTCTCTTGAGTGTTCTTGGTGAGAACATAGTTGATGCTTATGCGTTAATTGATAATGGAAAAGATATGTGGGATGCACTCGAGGCCAAGTTTGGGGTCTCGGATGCTGGCACTGAGCTGTACATCATGGAGCAATTCTATGATTACAGGATGACTGAAGAGCGCTCCGTGGTTGAGCAAGCTCATGAGATACAGTCATTTGCTAGAGAACTTGAGCACTTCAATTGTATGCTACCGGACAAGTTTGTTGCCGGAGGTATCATCACTAAGCTTCCTCCTTCATGGAGGAACTTTGCTACCTTGCTGAAGCATAAGAGGCAGGAGTTTTCCGTCCCGGATCTCATTGGCACTCTTGATGTGGAAGAAAAGGCGAGAGCAAAGGACACGTGCTCGAGGTATTGAGGGAGGATCTAGTGCCAATGTGGTACAGAAGCAGAACTTCCAGCCCCACAAGTTCAAGAACAAGGGCAAGTTTGATGAAAAAGCAAAGTTTAATGGGAAGAACAAGGCTGTGCAACACACAAACTTCAAGAAGAAGAATGGCAAGAAGAAAGGTGCTTGTCATGTGTGTGGGGATCTTGATCATTGGGCTCCTAGTTGCCCTAATCGCTATGACAAGCGTCATCCTGGGAAAGGCGGCAAGACCGCTAATGTTGTCATTGGAGACACTGACATGAAGGATGCTGGGTATGGTATATTTCCCACTATTCTTTCAGTATGTCATTCTCCTGACTGGTTGATTGACACGGGTGCTAATGTGCATGTATGCGGTGATATTTCCATGTTTTCGTCTTATCAGACTGCAGGGACTTCAACCGTGCTGATGGGCAACGGTTCAAGTGCTTCTGTTCGTGGTGTTGGCACGGTCGATCTGAAGTTTATTTCGGGGAAGATCGTGCGGCTGAAGAACGTGCATTATGTCCCCTCCGTCAATAAAAATCTTGTTAGCGGATCTCTTCTGTGTAGAGATGGCTACAAGCTTGTCTTTGAGTCGAATAAATTTGTAATATCCAAGTATGGAACCTTTGTTGGTAAAGGCTATGAGTCAGGAGGCTTGTTTCGTTTATCCTTATCAGACGTTTGCAATAAAGTTGTTAATCATATTTGCAACAATAGTGAATCCAATGTGTGGCATTCACGTCTTTGTCATGTTAACTTTGGTTGCATGTCGCGACTAGCGAAGTTGAACTTAATCCCTAGTTTCACCACCGTCAAGGGATCTAAGTGTCAAGTATGTGTGCAAGCTAAGCAACCTCATAAGTCTCACACGACTGCGGAAATAAGAAATCTTGCACCACTAGAGCTCATACATTCAGATCTATGTGAAATGAATGGTGTGTTGACAAAAGGTGGAAAGAAATATTTCATGACGTTAATTGATGACTCCACTAGATACTGCCGTGTGTATCTTCTGAAATCTAAGGATGAGGCTTTGAACTTTTTCAAGATCTACAAAGCTGAAGTGGAAAACCAACTTGATCGAAAAATCAAGAGGCTTAGGTCCGACCGTGGTGGAGAGTATTTTTCCAATGAGTTTGATGCTTTTTGTGCGGAACATGGTATAATCCATGAAGGACTCCTCCCTACTCACCTCAGTCAAATGGGGTGGCCGAAAGAAAGAACTGTACTCTAACTGATTTGGTTAACGCCATGTTAGATACATCGGGTCTCTCCAAGGCATGGTGGGGGAGGCGATATTGACAACATGTCATGTCCTGAACCGAGTCCCCACAAAGAACAAAGAGATAACTCCATTCGAGGAATGGGAGAAGAAAAGGTTAAAATTCTCTTATCTACGAACATGGGGTTGTTGAGCGAAAGTCAATGCTCCAATTTCAAAGAAGCGGAAGCTTGGACCAAAGACTGTGGATTGTGTTTTCCTGGGATATGCTTTTCATAGCATTGGCTATAGATTCTTGGTTGTAAAATCTGAGGTACCTGACATGCACGTTGGTACGATCATGGAGTCGAATGATGCGACTTTTTTTGAAGATATCTTTCCCATGAAGGATATGGCTACCTCATCTAATCAGGAGATGCCTAGTTCATCGAATCAAGAACCAGTTACAATTACCGAGCCCACAATTTCGATGGAACACTTTGAAAGTCCTGTGGAGGAGAACAATGAAGTTCCTATTAGGAGCAAGAGCTAGAGGACTGCAAAGACCTTTGGTGATGATTTTCTTGTGTACCTCATAGATGACACTCCCAGTTCTATTTCAGAGACCTATGCATCTAAAGATGCTGACTACTGGAAGGAAGCGGTTCGTAGCGAGATGGATTCCATCTTGGCAAATGAAACTTGGCAGATAACTGATCGTCCTTATGGGTGCAAACCTATAGGATGCAAATGGGTATTCAAGAAAAAGCTTAGGCCTGATGGTACTATTGAAAAGTACAAGGCTCGGCTCGTGGCTAAGGGTTATACCCAAAAGGAAGGTGAAGACTTCTTTGATACTTACTCACCTGTGGCTCGACTGACCACTATTCGAGTTCTACTTTCACTAGCTGCCTCGCATGGTCTTCTCGTTCATCAATGGATGTTAAGACTGCTTTCCTAAATGGAGAGTTGGACGAGGAAATTTATATGGAACAACCAGATGGGTTTGTACTAGATGGTCAGGAAGGGAAAGTGTGCAAGTTGCTGAAGTCTTTGTACGGACTTAAGCAAGCACCCAAACAGTGGCATGAGAAGTTTGAAAGAACTTTAACAGTTGCAGGCTTTGTTGTGAACGAAGCTGACAAATGTGTGTACTATCGCCATGGTGGGGGCGAGGGAGTTATCCTGTGCTTGTATGTTGATGACATACTGATTTTCGGAACCAATCTGAATGTTATTAAGGAGGTCAAGGATTTCCTATCTCGTTGTTTTGAGATGAAGGATTTAGGAGTGGCTGATGTCATTCTGAACATCAAGTTGTTGAGAGACGATGATGGTGGGATTACATTGCTTCAATCTCACTATGTGGAAAAGATCTTGAGTCGCTTTGGCTATAGTTACTGCAAGCCCTCTCCAACACCATATGATGCTAGTGTGTTGCTTCGAAAGAATCGAAGAATTGCTAGAGACCAATTGAAGTATTCTCAGATCATTGGCTCGCTTATGTACTTAGCCAGTGCTACAAGACCTGCCATCTCTTTTGCTGTTAGCAAACTGAGTCGGTTTGTTTCAAAACCAGGAGATGTGCATTGGAAAGCTCTAGAGAGAGTTTTGCGTTATTTGAAAGGCACTGCAAATTATGGAATTCACTACACCGGGCATCCAAAGGTGCTTGAAGGGTATAGTGACTCAAACTGGATCTCAGATGCTGATGAGATAAAGGCCACGAGCGGTTATGTATTCACTCATGGAGGTGGCACTGTTTCTTGGAAGTCTTGCAAGCAGACCATCTTAACGAGGTCAACAATGGAAGCAGAACTCACAGCACTAGATACAGCTACGGTCGAAACAGATTGGCTTCGTCGGCTCTTGAATGACTTACCGGTTGTTGAGAAACCTATACCGGGTATCCTTATGAACTGCGACAATTAAACTGTGATCATGAAAGTGAGCAGCTCAAAGGATAACATGAAGTCATCAAGACACGTTCAGAGAAGGTTAAAGTCTGTCAGAAAAATGAAAAACTCCGGAGTTATTGCATTGGATTATATCCAAACGTCTAAAAATCTGGCAGATCCTTTTACTAAGGGTCTATCACATAATGTGATAGATAATGCATCGAGGGAGATGGGTATGAGACCCACAATATGAGTTGTTCACAGTGATAACCTATTCTTTGTGATTGAAGATCCCATGGATTAGATGTGGAAGACAAGCTGTTGGTCAACTGAGAGGAGAGTATCCTTACTATTCACAATACCACTCCATGAAGATGCAATACTCTCCTTATCTGCATGGCAGGTTGATGTATATCTTAATGTGTTCTAAGTGGCTTATTTAAGCAGAGATGTTATCCTGCAGAACATCTTTTGAAGAACACACCTATATGAGTCTGATTGTCAAACATCGCAATCTATGAGAGTAGGGTTCTCTCTAATAAACTCATGAAAGGTCACGGAGTATGACGCATAAGCTCCACCCGCGGGGAAGACCCACGGTAGCCACGTATTGGTCAAGGCTTTATGTGAAGCTAGATTCGCAAAAAACTTGCAGTTCAAGGCCGAGTCCACTGTTCAAGTTGCTTACTAGTGTAGCATAGAGTTCTAGGTGGAAGTTCAACTTAACAGTCTCCACTGCAGTACCGGTATATAAAACAGTGATTTGGAACCAAAGAAATTTTTTTGTGTGCCTCTAGGATCTGGTGGGGGATTGCTGGAATTTTGTCTATTTTGGGCCTAGCCCAATAGCAGTTTCAGAAATTCCTAATAAATCCTAGAGGCCCACGCAGCCCATTTGTGCAAGGCAAGAGGTGGAACAAAAGTTTAGTCCCACATTGCTAGTTTAGAGGGAGTTGGACCTCTTTATAAGGGAGGTTCTTTCCCCACATGTATGAGCATGAGAACAAGAGGGACATCCACGCGCGCTCCTCCTCCGCTGCCCGCCTCGCCGCGCCGTGCCGCGGGTTGCGGGAATGAGCCGAGCCGATGTCTAAATTTTTGCCACGCACGACGGGTATACGAAAGGTCACGTGGGAGTTGAAACGTTTTTCTGTAGTGGACGCTGAATTCGAACGGCGCGCCTCTTCGGCCGCTGCCTGTTCGCTTCGTCTCCCTTCGTTGCTTCACCTCCCGCCGCAGCCTCTTCGCGTCCTTTTCCTGTGCCTATATAAGAGAGGTCGCTCCTCTCCAGAGAGACACACCAGAAGATCCCCTTCCTCTTGCCATAAAGTTTCTGAGCACTGCGCTGCTGCTACGATCTTCCCCATCCCGGCTTGTGGCGTGCACCGCAGGTCGGGACAGTAGGCCTCCGAAACCACACCTTTTGAGTCCTGTACGGGAGAAGGGTGATAAGGTTTTTGGAGAGCGCTCAGCGCGACTACTGGCTGCTTCATCACGGACGATCCGGTCGCCGACGACTACTTCCCCGACGTCCACGACCTCCTCGACGACATGGCAGGCGAGGACACCGACCCCAAGTCCAGCGCTTCTGCTGCTGCTGTCCCGTACGTGTTCTTCTCTTTCCTGTTAAAGGTTCTGCCGCAGTTCCTTGTTCTAGTCCTTGTCCTACACATGTTAGGTTCTACTTCATGTATGCTACTTGCTATACTGTCTGCTTTAGATATGATAGGCTACGGTTCATATATGCAGAAGCTATTTACCTTCTCTCTGTCAGAACGCATGACTTGTTTTATCTCTTCTATATTAGTCATGCTTTATCTAATATTTCTGTTAATAAAATCATTTGGTAAATTACTCATATTTCCAACAGTAAGTTGTCATTCCAAGTTCCTAGAGAACCACAAGGGATGTATTCTTTTGTTATCTAAAAATGCTTCTAATGTGTAGTTCATCTGAGGAGTGCAAGCGGTCAGCTTGGAGCTGTCTATTGCCTCCGGCGAATGTCATCTTCCAGCTCGTGGCCTTGCCCTCAAGTTTTTTCTTATTGTACTAAGCTGCAAAAGCTTTTTTATTGGTTATTTTAGATGGATGCAAACCCACAATAGTCCATATAGAATCAGTGATAATAAGATTGCCCCTTTGTGTTTTCTGCAGAAAGTAGCCACCATGCTTCTCAAATCTGGGTGTTGTTTTGTCCACAGGCTTTCATCTAAAGAGAAGCACATCGATGAAGAAAAACGATGTGGTCAAAGGCAATCTGTTTCAGGTACATACTCTATACTGATTAAAACATATGAGTAAGGTTGAGACAATTATGCTCTATCTCAAAATGTTTTCTAAAAACTAACCTCATAAATTTTGTTGTTTTAAGCAGTACCGTACAAATTTGTTCTTTAGGTCATTTTGTCCATAGCTTTGGGTTTCATTCTCTTCATTGTGTTGGGATTTTAGAAGCATTGAGCAGTCGCATGACAAGTACAAGGAACATCATCAGTACAGCAGGGAGGTTGAAACAAGAAGTTGAGGTGATCAATCAAGACAATAAATTGTAGTGTCATATTCTTCTGAATGAATAGGTACCATTCTCCACTGTTAAAAAAAATCTAATAACTGAATGGTGCTTTGTTTTTTTACCATTCACATTCCCAGCTGCGAAGATGATGAGCATTTGTGTTTTTTAGATGCCGCACCTCTGTTTTTGTTGACCTTTGATTCATGCATATATATAAATTCTATGAAAATGTACCATAGGAAATGTGAATTCATAACTCTATGGTTGATGTAATCTATTGATTTCGATGTGCCTATGTTATGAGGATTTTGAGTAATGAAATACCTATTAAGTCTTTTTTTGATTGGTTTCTTGTTTTTCACAATGGTTATACAAGACACGGAAATATCATTTCCCTACTTTGCCAAACCTTGTTTTTAAAAGACTACTTTGCCAAACCGGACACCCACATAACCCTTGCTCATGGTTGAACTATGAACCCAACACTTAAAATCCCATTATTTTTTTTGCATGGTTAAACGTGTGTTGTACGTGCATGCTTACTAGTATCGTATAATCAACATAATTTGTAAGGGTTCGTGATTATGAAGTGAGGGAAATGGGAGCTGTCCATGCATCGTCAGCGAGCCCGCCCGGACACACCCGCGGCGTTTGGGGAGGGGAGCACGCCCTCACAGTTCATTTTGTGGGGCGTTGATTCGTCATCCAACGGGCACACACTCTGCACTGTACACGGCGCCGTACCGGCCACAGCTCATCGTAGTATAGCTCGCACCCGCCGCGTCCGGCACGTGCTCCGGCGATTCTCACCGCCGGCCCGACGGCCCCTCGCTCCGCACCCATTCCGCCATGGTCGAGCTCCTCGCCGACCTCCTCCACGACGCCCCGCCCGCGCCCTACACCGGCCTCGCCCCCGCCCACGTCTCCTCGCTCCTCCTGCTCCTGCCTCCCCACACCGTCTCCCCGCTCTGGCTCTTCCTCCCCGCGCTTTCCTTCCCATGCCCACGCCGTCAGTCTCGCCATCTTCCCCGCACGCCGCATCACTCCGAACCAATATGCGGCTTCCCACATATCGTTCCCCCTTGTCAAGTTTCGTCAGCTCACCCTTGCCCGTGTCCTGTTCGATGAAATGCCGCAGTCTGGTGTTCGCCTGGATGAGCATGTTTACACGGCTGGGATTCGGGTTTACAGCGAGGCAGGGAATATCACTGCACGGAGAGGCTCGTGGCGAGGATTGAGGGTCAAGGTCAGCGTGGTGTCGTATGTACTGCTGTATGGATTGGGCAAGAATCAACGCATCCAGGAGGCAGTGGTAGCCGCCGAGGTAAAGAATAACGTGGTGGTGACTGGGAGCTGCTGTATGGGTTTTGTTGGACAGAGGAGCTGTAAATGGCGTTGAGAATGGCGACATGGCCAGGCTTGCTTTCGTGCCATCAGAGGTCAATTGCTCATTTCTGCTTGGTAGGCTACGAAAGAGGGTATGGCGACGAACATATTTGCATACAATGCATTGCCTGATAACCTGTGCGAGAATGGTATGTTCGGTGAGGCAGACAGGCTTTTCAGTGAGTTGTTAGACAGGGGTCTGGTGCCAAATGAGGTGACTTATGCTATGCTGATACATTGAACTTTGCAAAAGGGGGTGATGGAGGATGCACTTCATATGTTTGATAGGATGCGGGAGAAGGGAGTCAGAATGACAGTTTATCCATACATTTCCTTAATTAATGATTGCTGCAAAACAGGAGGATTTGGACATGGCAGACGGCCTTTCTGGGTGAGATGGCTAAGATAGGAGTGACACTGAATGTAGCTTCATATTCTCCACTCATAGCCGGTCTATATAGAGAAGGGGGCCTATCCAGTGCCATGGAACTCCACCAGAGATGGCTGAGAAGGTTGTTGCATGGACTACTTATACGTTAACAACCCTCATCAATGGTTTCTGCCAAATGAAGCTTCTCGGTTGTTTAATAAGATGATTGACAGCAATCTAGTACCAAATGAAACAACTTTTAGTGTCATGATAGAAGGGTATTTCCTGGTAGGTAATATAAAGAGGCATTCCAGTTGTATGATGAAATGGTGGATAGGGGCCTCAAACCTGGCAATTACACAATCTGGGGCTGCCAGAATATACAGTCGCTTCTTTCAGGTGCACAATCTCACTCTAATGTTGTACTTCCTGTCATGTTTTGGTAACTAGATTTTGGTTCGATAATGCTATAACAATTATTGCAACTCTCAGTGATTGTACTCCTGTGGGCAATTGCTTTTTTTTCTTTCTGCCGGCTCTTGGAGTTGTTTTTTCCATGTCAGTTTCCCTTTTGCATAGAGGTTGGCTGGTTATTCTAAAAACAGGCCAATTGCATGCTTAATATCAATGCTTTTTGTGTGTGCTGCCTTTAACTTTAACCGCAAGGAATGAAATAAGGAAAGTCAATCTTGAACTATGCCTCCTGCAGTCCTGCTGCTCGACTCTGCCATCTTCAGATCAATCAAGGACGGCCCCAAGTGCACATTCTCTAGTAGTACTAGCACTGTCTGGTGTCAGTTGCTGCTTAGACTCTGGTTATATTTTTTTTCGAGAATGATTATGTTGGAATATTATTGCGAGTACTTGATGAGAATTGATGCGGGATGTGCTAGTATGTAGCTGGGTAACTTGGTTTCACGCACGTTAGAAGGATTACATGTTTTGCTGCTTTTTGAAACTGAATGATATTAATGCATTTCTAGTCTGATTTCTGTTTTGTGACAAATTCCTCGTGCTTTCAAATATATGCATTTCTTACTGGATATGTGAAATATTAAGGTCAATTTCTGTTACTGGGTAATGCCCTCTATGTCTTTTTTTGGTACACATGGATAATACTTTGTTAACAGTCTGACTGCTGATTTGCTTGGAGCAAAAAATTCATGTTGCCAGCCTTCTGGATTGAGGATGTGATTTCTCAAATCTTTGCAAATTTTGAGAACCCATGTAATATGCTGAAAATTGCTATTGCTATAGTAATATTATGTAACACCATTCTACGTTTATCTGATACAGTTGCAAATAAAATAGCTCCGACAACAAATGCTAACTAAAATTACATATGAAACTCCTATTATTGCAGGGTCATATAATTCCAGATTGAATGTCTTGAGGCGAGGCTCCCCTTTTGCTCCATGTTCCCCAATATGCTAACCAGCAAACACGAGGTACGCATCTCTGATTGCGTGCATCTCTACCGCTGCATCTCTTATCAACATCCGCTCTCGAGGCTGTGTCTTTGAGCAGGATATGCCAAGCCTGAAGACAGAAACCAAGCACTCCTGGATTCTACTAGTCATATCATCATTTGGTTCTCCATGCAGCCAGATTATTGGGTCAGCTATCTCCAAGGTTCTATCCGGAAGAGCATCCTCGACAAATGTATGCAGATCCAATGAATCCCCAAACGTATCATCTGTTGGGCTTCTTCCGGTAAACATCTCAAGCAGCAATATGCCAAGGCTATATATATCACCATGAGTGGATACCACAGAGCCTTCTCCATACTCTACAATTATGCAAAGTTTTGTGGTCAGCATGCCATATTTGAGTGAAAAATAAAAGATAGTAATATTCAAAGAATTTCAGTCACCTGGAGCAACATAGCCTATTGAGCCTCTAATTCCAATTGAGCTATATGAATTTTGCATTCCCCCACTTGTATTTTCCTGAAGGATCCTTGATATGCCAAAGTCTCCAACTCGGGCGCTCATGTTGTCAGAAAGAAGAATGTTGCTTGGCTTAAGGTCGCAATGGATTACCGATGGTTGACAGTAGTTGTGCAGATATTCCACTGCGTCCACAATATTGGCACCAATATCAAGCCTCTGGGCAAGGCTGAGTGTGTTGCTTGTAGCTGGCTCTTTAGATTTTGGATGAAGCCAATCAGCCAAGTTACCATTGGGCATGAACTCAAAAACTAATGCCTTGAACTCTTGACCTTGGTGGTTGATGCTCGAACAAGAGGTAACGATCTTAAGGAGACAACGGTGTCGTATCCTTCTCATGGCCTCACATTCAGTCTCAAAACTCTTGGAATACCTAGATTGACCAAGATTAAACACCTTGACAGCCAATGTTCTTTCCTCATTGTCCAAGACACACTTATAAATCGCTCCATAACTTCCTCTCCCGAGCAAGTTGACTTCTGAAAATTCATTAGTTCCTCTCAATAATACTTGATAGGGAATTCTCTGGTAATGGTCATCAACAATTAAATTTTGTGATAATGTCTTGTGGCTTTGTTTGAGCCTCTTGCAAAGTATCCAAACAAGAAGAATAAGTGAAAGTGACAACAAGATTGCTCCGGCTGTTGCTAGAGAAATTACAAGAGACTTTTGCATCTTCTTTTTGTTCTTGCTTAAGGGGCTTGTGGAGCATGGAGCCAAATGAAGTTGAGGTGTACCTCCACACAAATTGACATTCCCATCAACTGCTAAGTAAGTGATGTTTCGGAAAACACCTTCATTTGGCACCTCGCCTTGCAAATTATTGAAGGATACATCCAATTTAAATAATAATGTCAAATTCTGTAGACCTACTGGTATTGACCCTGACAAGTTATTGTGTGCTAGGTACAGTTCCTGCAGGTTTCCAATGCTAGCAAGGGCATCAGGAATATCACCAGATAACTTATTCATGGTCAGGTTCAGTATACTGAGCCCCTTTATATTCTTCAGTGACTGAGGTATGCTTCCCTCAAAGGAATTATTGTCTAATGATAGCCATTGCAACACTATGCAGTTCTGGATACTGTCGGGTATCTTGCCAGATAACTGGTTTCCTGCTAGAATTAGTATGTTAAGGTTTGCCAAGCTACCAACATCATTAGGAATGGGCCCAGAAAATGAATTGTATGACAAATCCAAGTACCAAGATAGGCTGGATAATTTAAAAATCTCTCTGGGAATTGAACCGTTAAGTCGGTGATTCTTTGACAAGTCAAGTACGAAGAGGTTTTTCAACTCCCCCATGCTTGCCGGAATTGGTCCCTCCAAGTTGTTGTTGTATGCATAAAACCTATTCAATTGTGAAAGATTTCCCAGAGATGCCGGTATGAGGCCAGACAGCGTATTATTGTACAAGCCCAGCTCAATCAAGTTCTCTAGCTTACCAATGCTATCCGGAATCACTCCTGATATGGAAGTATTTGCTATTAGCACCACGTTGAGACCAACCAGATTGCCAATATCTGCGGGTATACTCCCAGAGATCTTAGTGTCGTCTAAGTATAACTGTTGGAGAGTTGTCGAGAGGTTTACAATTGAACCTGGTAGTTGTCCTCCAAAAGAATTGTTGCTGAGAATCAATTTCTGCAGTTGGCTGCAGTTTGCCAAAGAAGTGATGAATTCCCACCCCTTGTTGTCGTTCGCTTCAAGCTTATTGTCAGCCAAGTTCAGATATTGGAGAGCTCCCATCTTCCCCAATGTGGGAGGCACATGCCCACTAAACCCATTCTGCACGAGGCCAAGTGCTACGAGGGAAGAAATGTTTGATACTGAGGAGGGGATGGTTCCTGTGAAGTGATTTCCACCCAAGGCAAGAGTTTTGATCATGGGGAACTTGCTTCCGATATCATCCGGAATGCTTCCATACAGCATATTTACCCCTACATTAAGTACTTCCAGAGATGATAAGTTGTAGACAGAATCTGGAAGCATACCCGAGAGGTTGTTTCTGACGACAGTGAACTGCCGCAAGTTGTGGAGGGTGCCGAGCCCTGGCGGGATTGAGCCCACGAGTTGGTTAAGGCCGAGATCAAGGTTTTGCAGATAGGACAGATTGGCCAGCGATGCCGGGATAGGCCCTGTGAAGCTGTTGTTTCTCAGCGAGACTTCTTCCAGGGACGCGAGCCTGTCGCCGAGCTCGGTCGGGATGCGCCCCCCAAGCTTGTTGTTGCGCAGTCTCATCTCCGTCATGCTGATGCAGGAGCTCAGGTTCACAGGGAACGTGCCGGAGAAGGAGTTGTCGCTCAAGTCGAGCCTCTGCAGGCGCCGGAGGCGTCCGAGGCTCGCCGGAATCTCCCCATGGAACCAGTTGAAGCTCAGGTTGAGCGTCTGCAGGAACGTGAGGTTCCCAAGGGCTGGGGAGAGCACTCCGACGAGCGCCCTGCTGTCCAAGCGCAGCGCCACCGCACGCTTCGGCGTCCAGTGGCTGCACGTCACGCCCTCCCAGCTGCAGAAGCCGACGCTGCTGTTCCAGGAGGCCAGCACGCCGCCGTCGCTTATCTGCTCCCTGAAAGCAAGCAGCGCGGCCTCGTCGCCAGCGCTCACCACGGCGATCAGCAGAGCGCCTGCTACTACTAGTGACCATGACAAGCTCTTGATCCCCGTTGCCATGCCCATTATGCTATGGTTCTCCAAATAGCAGGTTCTTCCTCTTCAAATATAACCTGATGTGGTCACAACTCACACTCACACATGCCTTGCCGCCTTGCATTTATTTATTCATCTGAAAGCGCAGTGCTGAAATTTCAACAGAGCCTTCACCGCTCGGCTGACTTTCAAGAAATGATGTAGACCTTTGGTCCTATCTTTGACAAAGCTGCATGATTGCCTCTCCGGAGTTGACAACCATCTGCACCTCGAATGGATCAGCGATGACCATGATGAGCTGACAACAGCGTAACGGTGCCGCACAGGGATTGAGCTGAAGATGCTCGGGGCCGAAGTTTCATACAGACGCACGGTCGAAACCCGTCGTAACTATGGTATTCCTGAGCAGTTCGAGAGTCCGATGGATAGAAAGATGATGTGTCTGTCTCGTTCCTTCAGAGCTTCTCCTAAATCAAAACGTGGCAGTAGATAGGTGCATGTATCTGGAAGATAGGGTTCAGAATTCAGATGATTTGCTTCGGTTTATTTATTATTTCTATCTATCTCTGGCTTCCGTCCGTTGACTTTCTCTGCATGTATCTGGAGTGTTGAGAACAGGGGGATATGGTGTGGACAGGTGTGCTGCTTGCCTTGCTGGTATGTTCCGTTTTAATACTCGGTCACACCTGGTGTTCTGCTTGCCTTGCTGATATAATATCTCCCCAGTTAGCTTCTTTTGTTGACTCTGTGAGGCTCGATTCAAAGTCTGCTGCTACCAAGGTACTGTCGGTGTTTATATTTTAGTCTTCCCGATCTTATCAGACTTACTAGGCGTTTCTGGAAAACCGTTGGAGACCGGTGCTGATGCATTTCTAATTCATGATTTTCTCTTTTACTGAAGGTTTAAGCCGTTCTGCTTTCCTAATCTCATATACTATGTCTGTAACTTAATATAAGACGGGTTTTTTTTTTTTTGACACCGAGGGAGTATTGTCTAGTATATGCATCAGCTGTTACTCTGCCTTTGTGGCCGCAGTCTGAATTCTCTGTCTACCGGTCATATCTGAAAACCAGCCTTGCCTGCACAGCATGTGTACGGTTTCAGAACGGAAATCAATCGTGCTATAAGTATGAGCAACTCCATTGCATTCTAATTTGTTCAGACTGGAGATGAAAACTTTGATTGGTTCGCATCATACCTTATAGCTATATAAAAAGCTAGTACATTTAACCCTTTTAATTTTCTTTTACTGCAGTAGTTATGATTCCGAAATGTGCTATATGTGAAACAAGCAAAAACAGATAAAAAACCAAAGATTTTGTTGCTTCAGGCATACTGCCTGCTGCTTCTCCAAGAGGTGTTTATGCGTGCTGTTAAGACAACATGTCGTAGATACTTTGATATATAGAAGCATATTTTGATAGGGGACTACTATAGTGTTGTGACATTTTTTATAAATATGTGTCGATGCAGCTAAAGGGAAGTTGGAGCATGTTACAATATGGTTGTCCTGGGAGGTATAATGCACGTGGATTTTAGGCTAAGAAGATGGAAAGTAGAATTCACAACAAAAATCTTGTTGAAGAACTTCTACAAAACTTTTATCCAGCGACCATCCTAACTAAAAATCCATAAGGCTCGAACCAGCTTCACACTATCTTTCTGGGCACCAACTAATATTTACATGTTTATAATTATTGAGATATTTATGTGTTAGTTCATGCAAATTTACTTGCATGTTTCATGCCTAAATGTATTTATAGAAATTGCTACAGTTTTATAGAAAAAAATAGATGGACGTGGCAATGTGCACATATGATGTCCTTTTTGTTCGTAGTTAAATAATACACGCCCTTCTATTGCATGTCCAGGTTGCAAAACACTTGTGTTCATGTAGATAAGTCCAAGCTCTGTATATTCATGAGCTACTCTCTGGTCCAACGGCGGTCGACCTCCATGGAGGTGGGTATTTTGAAAAAAAATCAAAAAATATATTTTAAAGTTTCAAAAAATTCTGAAAAAAATCATACATGTTAACATGGATGTATTCTACATATGTGTAAATTTTTAAGATGAAATACATTATGATGAGAGCTACACAAAAAAGACAAATCACGTTTTTCAGACTGATGAACAGTGCGAACACTGTTCACTATTAGAAATGCAGGTTTTTCTCTTTTTTGTGTAGCTCTCACCATAATGTATTTCGTTGTCAGATTTTATACACATGTAGGATACATCCATATGAATGTGTAGAATTTTTTTCAGAATTTTTTGAAGCTCCAAAATATAATTATTGAATTTTTCAAAAATAACCACCTCCATGGAGGTCGCCCGCCAAAAGCCCTCACTCTGCGGTTATGCCCCTATTAACTTGTTTCTTATCTTGATAAGCATTCCTCATTGATATCATTAACTTATTACAATTGGTTTAAGAAGAGATCTTTAACATTTCATGTTTCTTGCTTGGTAAGGCTTGTGTTTATCCAAAAAAGGTTAAACACTTATCCGGAGATAAGGCCAATAATAGATCACAAGGACATGGTACCAAGTCATTTATAAGATACCTGGTTGCAAGTTAATAACTTAATAATTTAGTTTTACTCAATTGCAGAAAAGTGTTGGAATTAGTTAGGGTACTACTTAACTGTGCATCTTTTGAAGAAAATAATCTCATGCTACGCGCTAATAGTTAAACATCATCTTTAGTGGATAAAAAAAGATTATCAGTGTGTTAATTTCTCGTCACGTGTTATGTATGATGACCATTCATTCCACTAGAGATACTAAACCATTTAGATGCCCCGGTGTCTTGTCATACCGTGCCGCCTTGTGCACTTCCTTGCCTATCAATGATTTGATTTCTAGCCATGTTATGGTCCTTGGAGAGAATGAGCAAAGTATATGTAGTTGTCTTTGGTCATGTTGACATCACTTGCAAGCTCTTAGTTTATCCCCGATCATGTATCAAATAGTTTTATTTTCTAACTTATGTATACACATTTATCTCACATTTTGGCCTTCTAATTTTTTAGTATTTAATTTTCATGTTCTATGCCAATATATTTACAATAATGCCTATCATTCATCAAAAAATGGGCGAGCATGGCCACTATATATTTTTTTTAATATTTGGTTGACCATTTACTGTAGATGTTATAGTTGTGCCCACAGTATTTAGTACCTATAACTTTGCTTTGCCCTTTTGCTTCCTCGCCCCACCGTGGTTCGCAGCCCTTACTATTTCTATAGAAAACCAAACTATTACTAACCTTCTTACGATATAACATATTCCTACAAAATATACTAATCAACCTTTTTTCATTGGCAGTTAAATTCTCATGTCAAATAAACATGCTAAAATATGCAACAGTAGATAAATTCCAGGTTTCAAAATTCAGAACGCGAAACACGATTCATGGGCGTGAGGATTATATTGCAGGCTTAAAATACTAAGCCTACATGTTTTTCGAAAAGGGGATACCCCGGCCTCTGCATCAGATCGATGCATACGGCCATCTTATTAAACCAAATAAGTTCCAACAAGGTCTCAAAGTCTCCTACTGAAAAGTGAACAAAGCTTACACAGAGCCAACATGGGCTAGAAACACAGACTAGCCATATAAAAGACGCCACAACCGGCTGGCTGAAAAAGAGATAGGTAAACTAATTGCCTATCCTATTACATGATCGCCATCCAAACCGGTTGAAGATATCCCGAGCTACCATCTCCCAGCGGATAGATCCAGTAACCAAACGCTCCCTGGCCTCCGTCTGAGTGAGTAGCGACCACGAACGGATCAACGCCGTGGCTCTGAAAATAACCTGCAAAAAATGAATATGTGTTGTCTTGTTAAAAACCAAATCATTTCTGCAATTTCAGAGCGCCCACACCAAGGCACAGACTCCTACACGAATATGTCTCGCTAACTCGGGCTCTACCCCGTTAAGCCACGTTCCAAATAACGTGTTGACTGAATTCGGTGGAGTAATATTAAAAGCAATATGGATCGTCCTCCATAAAACTTTAGCTACCGGGCAATCAAGAAAAAGGTGTTTGATCGTCTCATCCCGATCACAGAAACTACACCTAGTAGATCCTGTCCAATTACGCTTTGTCAAGTTATCCTTGGTTAAAATAACTTGTTTATGCAGAAACCACATAAACACTTTGATTTTCAAAGGGACTTTGACAGCCCAAACATGTTTGGAACTAGAAATCGAGCTTGAATTGATAACATCAACATACATTGATTTAACAGTAAAAACTCCAGACCTAGTAAGCTTCCAGCATAATTCATCTGGTTGTTGGGAAAGCTGAATGTCCATCAGTCTCCTTACTAGATGCAACCATTCTTCCCAACGATTACCCACTAATGCCCTTCTGAACTGAATATTAAGGGGGATCGATTGTAATACCGTGGCAACAAAAGTCTCACGTCTTTGAACTATACGATACAAAGACGGGTATTGGATTGCTAAGGGTGTCTCTCCGAGCCAAGTATCCTCCCAGAATCGCGTACTGGCACCGTCACCAACAATAAACTTTGTCCTATTAAACAAGGACAACTTTACTTTCATAAGCCCTTTCCAAAAGGGTGAATCAGTCGGTCTTACTGTCACCTGAGACAGAGTTTTGGTTTGAAGATACTTGCTACGGAGGATTTGCGCCCAAGTGGCGTCAGTTCCACTTGATAACTTCCACAACCACTTGCTGAGAAGACATCTGTTCTTAACTTCAAGATTCTCAATACCAGGACCCCCTTGGTCTTTCGGTCTACAGATGATATCCCATTTGGCTAACCGGTATTTTCTTTTAATCTCATCACCTTGCCAGAAGAAACGCGATCGATAGAAGTCCAGTCTTTTCCTAACTCCAACTGGGACTTCGAAGAACGACAAAAGAAACATAGGCATACTCGTGAGAACCGAATTTATCAGAATTAAACGGCCTCCGTACGACATGAGCTTGCCCTTCCAGCAACTCAGTTTCTTTTCAAATCGATCCTCGATGCACTTCCACTCTGTGTTTGTCAGCTTATGATGGTGGATTGGTATTCCTAAGTAGGTGAAAGGCAAAGCCCCCAAATCACACCCGAACAATTGCCTATAAGCCTCTTGTTCATCGTTGGCTCTACCAAAGCAAAACAACTCGCTTTTGTGAAAGTTAATTTTTAACCCGGTCAATTGTTCAAATAAGCATAACACCAGCTTCATATTTCTCGCCTTTTCAAGTCATGCTCCATAAAGATGATTGTATCATCAGCATATTGGAGGATGGACACACCTCCATCAACTAGATGAGGTACCAGGCCACCCACTTGACCAGCCTCCTTGGCCCTTCCTATTAGAATTGCCAACATATCCACTACAATGTTAAACAAGATAGGGGACATCGGATCCCCTTGTCGCAGGCCCTTTTGTGTCTGGAAATAATGACCGATCTCATCATTCACTTTGATTCCAACACTCCCTTTTTGCGTATATGATTCAACCTGGCGTCGCCAGATTTCATCAAAGCCTTTCATACGCAACGCCTATTGTAGGAATGGCCATTTAACTTTATCGTACGCTTTCTCGAAATCCACCTTAAAGATGACTCCATCCAACTTTTTCGATTGAATTTCATGGAGCGTTTCATGCAGGACCACCACCCCTTCTAGAATGTTCCTGTCCGGCATGAAAGCAGTTTGGGAATGCTATACCATAGAATGCGCAATCTGTGTGAGCCGATTAGTCCCAACCTTGGTGAAAATTTTGAAACTAACATTGAGAAGGAAGATCGGCCTAAACTGCTCGATTCTCACAGCATCCATTTTCTTAGGAAGCAGTGTTATTGTTCCAAAATTTAAGTGAAATAACTGAAGCTGTCCAGAGAAAAGATCATGAAACATTGGAAGTAAATCCCCCTTAATAATGTGCCAACATCTCTTGTAAAACTCCGCCGGGAATCCATCAGGCCCGGGAGCCTTATTATTTTTCATCTACGATATAGCATCAAACATCTCCTTCTCCGAGAATGGGGCAACCAGAATATCATTATCACGAGCAGTTAGTTGAGGCACATCCTCAATCCTGGACTCATCGAGGGATACACAACTGTCCTCCGGAGGTCCAAATAGTTGCTTATAATATTCGGTGATATAAAATTTCAGGTTGTCCTGCCCTACAATCGTTCCTTCCTCTTGCTCAAGCTGAAAGATTCTCTTCTTTCTGTGTTTGCCATTAGCAATCAAGTGAAAGAATTGAGTGTTTGCGTCCCCCCTGGACCACTCTGCGAACCTTAGCCCGCAACGCCCACTTCAATTCTTCCTCACGGAGAAGTTCTTTCAACCTCATCTCCGCCTCGAGCTTAATCTGGAGCTTCGCAGATTGCAAAATCATGGACTCGGCTTTTATATCTAGGGCCTGAATCAAAGAAAGGAGCCTTTCCTTTTCAACTTTATAAACCCCACTAAGGTGCTTAGCCCATCCCCGTAGGAAACTTCTCAAATGCCTAATGTTGTTCTGCCAACGCTGGCAAGAGGTCGTGCCTCCTGCATCTTTAGCCCATTCCCTGGCTACCAGATCCAGGAAGCCTTCTCGTTCAAACCATGCAAGTTCGAAAGAAAAGGTGTTTTTGTTTCTCACGTGGTTTGGCTCACCTGAGTCCACGAATAAAGGTGTGTGATCCGAGATTCCGCGCGAGAGAGCCTGGACCGTTACGAGAGGGAACTTTTGTTCCCACTCGACACTCGCGAGAACTCGATCCAGCTTCTCATACGTCGGGTTTGGCAACGCGTTAGCCCAGGTAAACTTTCTACCGGAAAGCTCTATCTCTCTCAGATCCAAGCTTTCAATAATGGTATTGAACATAAATGACCATCTTCCATCAAAATTATCATTATTCTTTTCATCTCTCCTCCTAATGATATTGAAGTCACCCCCAACCAAAATTGGGAGCTGCTCGGATCCGCAAATTCGAACAAGGTCCGCCAAAAACTCCGGTTTAAACTCGGGTTGTGCGGCACCATACACCGCCACCAGAGCCCAGTTAAAACCATCGGCTTTGGACCTGACCCGAAATTTAACTGCAAAGTCACCCATCACTACACTACGAACTTCCAGTGAATCGCATCTCACTCCAAGCAAGATCCCACCCGATCTTCCTCGCGGAGGAAGGCAATGCCAATCAAAATCGACACCACTCGATAAAGTATTGAGAAATTGGGGCGCAAAATTATCCCTACCAGTTTCAGAAAGAGTAATGAAATCTAATCGATGCTCAAGAGACGCCTCAGCAAGGAACCTTCTTTTAGCCAAGTCCTTAAGACCTCTGCTATTCCAAAAGATTCCTTTCATAGGTCATCATGAAATTTTTTGGCCGTTCGAATCCTAGCACTCCTACGAACCGCGGAAGCCGCATAAACCTTCCGCTTCCACTTACGCTTGGGTTTATCATGGTCCTCCATCCGGTCCTCATAACCGGGATCAGTTGGTCTTGCTACTGCATCCTCTAGAACTACATCCTCTTCCTCAGAATCAGGAGTGGATGGTGCAAGATCTGCACACAAATTATCGAGCACTCTTACCCCTAACGCATCAATCTCTGCATCGTTCATAGGTTTTACTGCTGCTAGGTTTTGAATAATATCTATAGCGCGTTCCGCTTCCAAATCTAGGAGATCATTAACCGAGTTAGAAATTTCATTACTAGTACTCCCTAGCGAAACTCCTAACTGGTTGGCATTATTAATAATCTCATCATTAGAAAAATGCAAAATAGAATTAGACATGTTGACTGACATACCAGTGGTGACCTCAACGTCACGAAGCTTGGCCGCCCTCATGGCGCACCTCTGCTGCATGTCATCAACCTCCGGGTGGTCCTGGAGACGAGTACTCATCCGTCGCCCCGCCGAGACCGGGTCAGGGATCCCACCAAAAGCAACGACCACCTCCCGAGTAAAACCTCGCGCTGAAGGGTCAGCCAAGGATACCGGAGGAAGCGGCGGAGGGCTCACAAACCCCACGGACGGGCAGCCTGGGGAGGGATGTGCGGGCGCTGCCTGCCCGAACAGTCCCCCCTCCGCAACCTCCTGGCCTGAGGGTGTCGCTGTCCTGACTGCCGAAGAAGGATGAGGGGTCGAGGCCACCTGCCCCAGACCCCCACCTAGCACCACTGTAGGAGCGGCCGTTGTTGCCGCCATCGTAGGAGAAGGAGCCGAGTCCACCTGACCCAGACGGCCTCCCCACGGCCGGTTATCGTCGGCGTCACCGGCGCCACCGACGCCAGGATAGGAGGAGGAGAGATCGCGACCACCTGCCTCGGACTCCCCCCCCATGCACAACCTCCGAAACAGAAGACGTCGCCCGGCCCGAGACCACTGGGGATGTGGGGGAGAACGAAACCACCTGAGACTCCAACTCCCCACCCCCTACCAAGGCCATCGCCGAGTGCGTCACTATCGAGCCTCCTGCCATAGGACTATCAACAGTATCAAGCTCCAACACCGGAAGCGTGCACTCAAAAACATGATCAGATTCCACCCGGTCGCTCCAAAGTCTGGGAGGGGCAGACGCTGGCTCAAAGGACCCAAACCGCAAAGTAGTCATAGGCACCGACGGAGCTGGGGCCGGCTCAACCCCCGGCCCATCCCCAGGCAACTGAGCAACAGGTCCCGATCCATTGGACCTCTCTTGTCCAGCTCCATCAGTCGGATCCCCACTGGCACCTACGCTGTCGTCACCCTCGTGCATATCCACATCAGTCCCATTAACCGCGTTGGCAAACAACTTAGTATCCTCAAACTCAATCTCAAGAGGAAACACCTCTCCCCTATAAGTCCAGTTGACCACGTCTGGGACGAACTCAATGTCCAGAACACTCACTAAGAGTCGGGCCACCCCATGGGCGCGGGTGAATGCCATATCCACTTTCTCAGTCTTTCCAACGATTATACCCAGACTAGCCACAACTTGAACATCTGTCAAAGACTCAAAGGGAGCGCTGGAAAACCGCAGCCACACCTGAGTGAGCGGCTTTCCCTTAGGCTCCACCTTCTTCCACTCATGAAATTCCAGAATGCATTTAGTACCAGGGACCTTGCACAACCCAAAGCTCAGCAACCTCTGCAAATCGTCCACAGTTGGGAAGTCAACCCTGAACACATTATCCTCAACATGGACAAGCTCCCACTGAAAATCTCCTGGGGCCAGTTCCTGGAGTCTCTGCACAATCTGAGCCTCAGAAACTACCCCCTGGGTAGCTTTGACAATCCCAGTAGTCAAGCTCTGCGTCTCTACCGGAATCTCTCTCGCAGCCGGGGACTCAAAGAACATGAGCTCAGCACAATATACTCCATAGATTGTAAGAGCTGGCACCTGATCACGTAGAAGCGGGCAGTCCCCCGTGGCATGTGCTGGCTTACCACACGAATCGCACAGCTCCGCCACACATTCAGTAATGAAGTGACCCTTCTCACCACATCGGTAGCATAGCATTTTTTCTTTCTTACACGCCCACTTGGACGCTCTCTCAGACTCCGACCTGTCACCTGCCTCTGCCGAAATACCAGTAGCAGGAACCTCCACGTTGGCCAGAGCCATCACTACCTCCATCGCTTGGCTAGGCAGTTCGGTCGACCGAACGGGATCGGCCGCCACATCAGTAGCCTGATGGTCAACAACGACCGGTGGCGGAGGCTGTCTGCGGTACCGACCACGACCACCACCACGACCACCACGATGACCACGGTAGCCACCTCTCTCCCTGTAGTCCGGGCCAGAAGCTCCCTCGACAAAACCACCCGTAGGTCCGAGAAAAGGTCTCTCCGCAGAACCATCACTCTGCCATGCATAACCACGTCCACCTCCCGTAGACGACGATCCACGGTGCTGGCCATCCCCATAAGCATCATATCCATCGTCTCCCCACTGTCCGGGGGCGGTTCAACTGACTCGCCAGCAACCGCGTTCTGCCTTGTCTGCGATGGGCCCGACCTTTTTTGCGTCGGCCTCGTAACGTAGTGCGGCGGTGGTGCGGCACGAGGCATCGGCGGAGCAGCACCACGCCCCACCGCCGCTGGAGCCTGAGGCCTCGGGGGAGCAGCACCACCCCCCACCGCCGCTGGAGCCGCAGGCCTCGGGGGAGCAGCACCGCGCCCCCCAGAAGCATTGGCCGGCGCGGGAGGCCGAAGTCCACCACGCCCTACCGCCGGCGACACCCCTGAAGGCACCGGCGGCCTTGTCACCGTAGGCAGGGTACCACGAGGCGGACCGCCCCGACCCGCAACTGGCACCGTCGGCCGGGTCCCGGGGTTGCCACCTCCGCGGCCCCCAGGCGCAGTCCCGACAGCCAGCGAGCGATCCGCGACGCCCCTTGCAGTACCAGCCGGCGGCGGCACCACCCCGCCGCAGCCAACAGCGGACACAACCGGAGGAGTATTCTTCCCTGGAGGCCCCCCGAGCCACTGCCAGCCATTGCAAGAGGAGGCAGGATTCGTTTTGCTCGTCCCGATCCGCAAGAAGGAAAGCCAGACCTCCCGCGCTGACGAACCCTAGCAATCAGCGATGAAACAGACGTACAACGATCAACCAAATCGGTACCTGTGTCGGCGCGCGCAGAAACAGTGGCCTGGGCACCATACCCATCGATCTCCGTTCATGCATGCACCATCACACAATCCACCGGGCTCTCATGCAAAGGGCCCTTGGCCCAAGAACTCACGTCCAAACCCTGGGCCACACACTGGGCCTCATACCCAGTGCGCCTCGGGCCCCGGACGGACAAGGCTGCCTCCGGCCCACTAGGGCCTAGCAGCAGGTTCAAACGGGCACGACGCGCCGCACGGATCTCGCCTGGTCCGACGGCCGTCGACGGCGGCTGAAACCCTGCCGGAGACACCTTCTTCTTCTTCTTTCTAGTGATCATCGTCCAACCATCCGACGGAAAAAATCCGATAATGTGAGTTGCGGCCGACTTACCTTAGGAAGGGGGCCCTTCCAAGGCTTGATCCCCACCGCCGTGGGTTTGTATAGAGCCGCCTGTCGTGGATCAGCGATCTTCCTGTCCTTGCGACCCTCGCCAGGTATGATCCGCGTGAAGGAATCAGCAACTGGAGTCGTACACTTCGAAAAATGCCCGGGCGACGTCGACCCCGTGGCACCAGGTGATCTTCGGACTTCAGCGTCATCTTCTTCATCTTCATCGTCGGCCAAGACCCAAAACCTTCCTCCGATCTTCGGCTTCGGTATTGGGCTTCCAGGTTCTGAAGATAGATCCACGACCTCTACTTGATCCGCCTCGTCTAATGGAACCTGCATGCAATCCAAAACAAGGATCTCGAAATCATCAATGATTAAATGTGTACCTGCGTGAATCCGCTCGTCCTCGTCCAAGTACCGTCCGGCCAGAACATCGTGGTCCTGATCTCGCACCTCGTCCATCTCGACAGCGAGTGTTCATACAGAATTCCATCCCTCCATTCCTCGGCATTCTGGCCGTCCTCGAAGCGAATTCGCCATCTCACCTGATCTAGATGCCCCACGGTCCGATTCTGATCCACCTCTGAATCGGAATCAGATCCGCGAGAAACGCGAGGTGACGGCGCCTGATCCACCGCCGTGGCCGTTGGCACCGTCAAGAGCGGCGGCTCCGGTGGAGGAGGCAAGATCCCCGCCCCCACTCCGTCTCCCTTACCAGCCATCAATCCCACTAAGCCTACATGTAATTAAATTATTAACTAACATTATTACTATCTACTACCACTATAAAAGAAAGAAAAAGACAGATCCAAACAATTACATCCATTCATCATCAAAATATAATGGCTCTTAATCATTCTGTGTTTAACGCTATCAACCACGCAATAAGCCAGAGTCTATGGATGCCCCGCAGTAAAAGAGAAAGGAAACCGCCCGCTTGCACGACCTCCTCCTTCTCCCGCATGACCCTCCTCCTCCTCCCGCAGCCGTGCCATTCGCCTCCCGCAGCCGCGCCCTTCACCGCCTCCTCGCGCCGCCGGAGCCACGGAAAGCGGCCGCGGGTCGCCGGGAGCCTCCCCAGCCGCACGACCTCCTCCTCCTCCCCAGCCGCGGCTCGCCGGGAGCCTCCCCTGCCGCCGGAGCCGCCCCGCCGTAGCTTGGCCGCCGCCACTCCGCCTCCGCCACTCGCCCCCGCCGCGGGAGCCGCCGTGGGACAGCCGTGGGACAGCCAGAGCCGCTGCGGGAGCCCGCCTTGGGACAGCGGAGCCACGCCGCGGGCGTGAGCTGCCGCCCCGCCCATCCTCTCCCACCTCCCGCCCATCCTCGCCCTCCGCTCGCCGATCCTCTTCTCCGCCGCCCGCCTTCCTCTGCTCCTCCTCTGCTGCCGGCGATCTCATCCGAGCCAGTAAGTTTTCTTTACATTCAAGTGTGCATTGTTTGAAGAACATGCTTGTGGTTCTGTTCTTTCCACACAAGATAATCTGATACATACATGATCCTTCTGGTTATGATTATTTTAGTGCATACATACATGATCCTTCCACACAGCAGGAACAATTATTCTGGAACAATTGCCATATGTGAATTATCATGATCCAACACCCATGCCACACTCAGCGCTAAAAGGGTTACAGTTTATGAGGACATATTGAATTAGTGAGGATTTCAGAAATTTGTAGTCCAAGCAACTCATACATTTGAAGTTTTGTTGCTTACCTTCCCATCCCATTGTGTTGCTATGCTCCTGAAGTTGCCTAACTACAGGAAAAGGAGGCCAACGTTTTGCTATATTGGGTTATCCACAATAGTATCGGCAGCGATGTTTTGTTTTGTCACAACTACTCAAATATATAATCTGCACATTGTAGTTTGAGTTAAAGAATACCACATTGTAGTTTCAATTAAAAATTTAAAAAAACCACGTGTTTTGTTGTTTCAAGAGATTGAGTCATGGGCTGTGAGCAAGCATTATATATTGACATGAAAGGTAGATCTATTTAGATCATGAAGGTTTGCGCACTGTGATGCAAAGGCCGTATGCATCGACGAGGCGAAGGTGGGAAGGTGGGGCTTACCGGGATGGGTTGAGAGGAGGCAGTGGAGAGAAGAAATGGGAGAGGCGGATGGTGAATATAGGATGTTGATAGAATAGATGAATTTGCGCGTGCAGGTTATCTGTTCCAAGGTCTGCTCAGGGTATGCAGCCTTGTTGGAACTACTGGAGTTGGAATCTTGAAAGTTTGAGTTTAATCCTTTCTAATCAATGAATGTTATTGATGGAATTTTCCAACTCTGTTCTCGGCTATATGGAACCTCTTGCTATTAAATTGAAGTATCAATCATGGCTCTTGGGTCTTCTGTACATGTATGTGTACATTACTTACTAATGGTATATGCACTAGACCTTTCTGTATAGGATGACCCATTTCCAGGCATAGGCATACAGAGGTTTCAATTTTGAAATTTGGCAGGCTTAATTAAAGAATTCAATTTCTTCCTATTCTTGTATGGACAATGTATGTGCCTCTCAGAAGATGACTTTCTATTCATACAGAGTACTCCCTCCGTCCCAAAATTCTTGTCTTAGATTTGTCTAGATACGGATGTATCAAGTCACGTTTTAGTATTAGATACATCCGTATCTAGACAAATGTAAGACAAGAATTTTGGGATGGAGGGAGTACTATTTTGTGTGTGTCATGCATAGCCAAGACAACCTAACTATCTGATCTTTGGGATGCTAATTTGTGCACACACAATAAAAACCAGCAGCAACGACAATGTTTCCTGTAAAGATCAATACCTGCTACATCTTCATTGTTTCCTTTGATAATGAATTCTTGCTACAGCTACAGTGGATCCTGTGATGCATTGCGAGGCCTGCAACGGCATCGATTTTTAACATTTTTTAGTTTTAGTCCAGCAATGAAACACATGTTTCTATCTAAAATTTTCTTCCTCTGTTGATCACCAGGTTCCTGAAGCATTGCATTTCCAGTTAAAGGATGTAGTGATGTTACAGAGGAGCGCGCGGCTGGCCGGCCTATGTGATGTTCCTGCCTGCGGCTGCCACCAGGCTGTGCATGCGGCTTGCTTTGTTCAGGTCCTCTCAATTTCAGGAGAGGAAGTGAACTCGATTAATACTGTCAATTTTGGAAGCAGTTTTTGTGATTCTGGTTCAGCATGGATAATGTTGTTTAGGACTGTAAACATTGTCATGGTTAATTTTAGTTGCTAGATGGAAAAGCAGTGCTACAAATTTTAGAACTAGGACGTCGTTTTCCACGGTTCTATCAAGTTATTTGCATCATACAGCCACAGTTCTAAGCTTAATCTTATTAGTTCTGTAGCATTGCAGATCAGGGTCTTTTTTCCTAGCAGATCAATACCTTTGGTCGGATTTAGCTTATTTGATAGTGAACAAAACATAACTGGTGTGAATATAACGAATAATTACACGGTGTGACCTATCAAAACTATTAACGTGAATTTTTCAGTTCTCATTTTTACACTTTTTATTCTTCCCTTGAGATCCACTGTTTGCTCTTCTAACAGTATAATACTAGCTGTGCACTTGCAGCCCCTTTCAGTTGAGCTGGGTCCACCCGGTTCTATGGGGAAAGTAAATTACGTCGCTTCAGCTGTTCAATACAGCCTATAGGTTAGTGGAAGCTATCACTTTATTCCAATTTCTAATTTATCTGCATGTGTTCTACCCATGCTTAACTTTATTTGAAACACTACTCTTGTCATGTATGCATGATACAGTGCTAGAGTTAGAATTTCAGGGCATGAAAAAGCAATTTACTATGCTTCAGGTAAGAAAGTTATTTCATACAACTCTTTTTAGGAAAGTTGGTACTCCCTCTGTAACTTCTTATAAGATCTTTTAAAGTATCCATGATAGTGTCAAAAAACGTTTTATTTTAAATTACAGAGGCAGTAGCTTATTGTGTTGAACTTATTGAACAACAGACATGACATGTGTCTACACCAAGATCTGTTGCATCAAAGCTTTTTGCGGATACACCTCTTCTTACAGGACAGCTTTGTGTACAACTTATCTTTAGCTTCAATTTCCATAATAAAATGTGTTCTTTTGTTTTATCATCATGGTTTCTCTTCTTACGTAACCAAACATTCTCAGATGTTAGTTTCTTATTGCCCTCCAAGTCCATTAAATCTCAGTCTTATCTATTTTGTGATGGTTCCAGCGCGTGCTTGATGCATCCCTTGGTTCTTGGAGGAACATGTGCTATTCCTGGTGCTTTTGGTTGTGGAAAAACTGTTATTAATCAGGCACTTTCCAAGGTGATCACTAATTCTCCATTCTTTACTGCCTTGATGTAATAGCTCCAGAGAATTGCTCCTTCCATATATTTCTTGGTGGCATCTCTATACTGACTGTTGAGTTTAACTATCTCTGTAGTACTCCAGTTCTGAAGCTGTTGTTTATGTGAGATGTGGTGAAAGAACAAATGAGATGGCTGGGGTTCTCATGGACTTGCCCCAATTGACAATGACGTTGCCCAACGGACGTGAAGAGTTTGTCATGAAGAGAACAACATCGGTTTCTAACGCGTCTAACATGCCCGTCGCTGCTCGTGAAGCCTCCATTTATACAGGTAAAGGTGTAATGCCTTGATAGCCGTGGAAGTAAAGGGAATTTATTGATCAAGCTGGCTCATTATATTAGGGTTGTCTTGATCTTGCTTACTCAAGTGCTTCACCAGTAGAGCTACACAACATGTGCGGTGTGCCAAGCTGTGCTTTCAAGTTGTGTCCTCGGCCCTCCCCGTCGTAATGCTCGTCTAGCATGAAGCTTGAAAGTTGATCCAAACCAACACCATGTATTCTTATGGATGTATGAGTCAACTCATTGTAGGTGGAGCTTTTCTCTTGCGCACAACTTACTTTATTTTATGCTTTATCAGTGTAATGTCCAGTTTCATTTGCAGGTATACCATTACTCTTCTCATGGTATTGCAGATGCATCATGTGTAGCTTTTCAGCCTTGCAAATTTGAGGTTTAACTTATACATGCATATTGTTAGAATATTGGTGCGTTCAAAAGACTATATATGGGTGGAATTAACAAACTGGCTGAAAATATGAAACAAATCCAGGATGCTTTGTCAGCTTTTCATGGAGATTCTGCTAATTTCAACAAGGTAATATTTAAGATTAATTAAAATCTTGCATTTCCTTGTTTTATCTGAATCACTTATCATCTATACTATTGCACACAAAACACTTGCATGATTAACCAGAGGAACTTCAAGAATTGGAGGGAGCAGTGTGTGTCTGGTCAATAGGCAAGCAGTTCCCCCTGCTCCATCGGAAGCTACAATTGAAGAGGTTGCTGCACTACAAGCTGAAATGACGAAACGACCAAGTTAATGTTTGTTCTTTCGTTACATCGATTTGTAAACCTTAATGTCTAGTTGCTGCTTTCACAAGACTAATTCACTGGTGGACGTTGAATACTACATATACAAGTAGATTTCCACATATGACTGTAATATTAGTTAAGACGTGTGTTGCGCGTGCACGCTTACTAGTAAGAGAAAAGATTAGATACATTTCACGTGTGCTTGGAATGTATGTTATACATGGCTTGGTTTCTATTCAGACTTTCAGAGTGTAAATTTAGATTCGTCTTTGGGGTAGTGCTGTTTTAAACTTCTGCAAAAGCATTAATGCCGACTTGTATGATTATAGTGGTATCCAGCCTATGCTCGTGTGATATCAATGAATGGCTTGCTTCCGTGTTGCAAGCATGGTTGATATCCAAATGGAAGAGAAGAAATGTTTTTGCAGATTTGTATTTATTTTTTCCGTTTTTGGTATGGGTTATTTTAAACAAGATAATAACGAATAAAAAACAATGAAAAAATGTCAAGAGTGGGATTTGAACCCACGCCCTTTCGGACCAGTACCTGAAACTGGCGCCTTAGACCAACTCGGCCATCTTGACGTTTGTGCCAATAAACGAAATTACTTTATATAATCTGATACTAGTTCCCAAACTCTCGAATCTCACAAACTCACAATTGTTTTCATTTTATTTGAATTATTTGGCTCGGTAAAATTGCAGAGAGAATGACTGTATACATAATTTAGAAAATCCTTAGCCTCCCCGTGGAGCAAACCACCCGCGTGTGCTATAATGTTAAGGTCTGATGTATACTTCCCAAGCTTGACATGGTCAGGGCTTTTGACTCCGTCTCTTGGCCCTTCCTCCTCATACACCCTCAGTCAACTCGACTTTGGCCCTTATTAACGGGATTTGATCTTTCTCTTCTCGTCTTCGACATGCACGTGTATGCTTTAACGGCGTGTCGGGTTTACCGATTGGTCACGATAAGGGGCTTCGTTAGGGCAACCCCTTATCACGTATGCTATTTACGCTTGTCATGAACGTCCTCGACTCCATGATCCAACTTAAGGTACAACGTGGGATCTTCCACCGCCTTACTATGCATCATGTGTCATCTATCATCTCCCTGTGTGCCAATGATATAGTGATCCTCACTCAAACAGACGCAATATCCTTGCCATCAGTGGGCTCAATTGAGTCTTTAGCGTTGCTTCCGGACTGCACACCAACTACTCATGATCCAATGTTTGCTGGGCCAGCTGACCATCATTGGAAACGAGATGGAACATGTTCCATCTCGAATTTCCCTATTCCCTACCTCGGCCTTCCCCTCTTCGTTTGAAAGGTACATGTGTTTGCTTGCTTCTGCTGATTGATGGGTTGAGACAAAGCTGCCACTTGGAGGCCTCCGAACTGCTTCAAATCAAGAAATTGTGGGGAGCTTTTGGTCAAGTCTTGAAAGGGACTCCCATCCCAGAGTGTGAAAGCTCTCGGGAGAAGGGAATCGACAACACAACTGGAGCTGCCCTTTCTTTGGTTTAGTAAGAAGCTTCCTCAAGTATGTCGATTTGTAGTACGGCCAGTTCACTCGAATCCACTGACTTCATGCACGGGGACTCGACCATCAATCCTTTCTTGTGACGAGCTGTGACTGGGTGCTCTGAAACCTCCTTAAAAGGAGGGGCGGTGGGGTAAGGTAATTGAAGTAACTAGCCAGTATTAAGATTAGGCATAAGCATAATAAACTGATGCATCCGAAGACGGTGAATCTAGAATAGAGGCCGGGTGGGGAAGCAAAAGATGCAAGAGAGCCTTTTTCCGGGAAGGAAGGGACGGCCAAGAACGATGTCCTTTCTCGTTCCTAATGCCTAATGCCTAAGCGGGAGCGCCCCTCTGTCTGCTACTTTACACTACTCCTTGAACGTGTCCTCTCGGCTCTCCTCGAAACTATTCCGAAGTTTTGAATTCCATTTCTATGGATAGGTTCTAAGCATATGAGAGAAAGGCGGATGAAAGGCAGTGACCCTAAGTTCTGAATCTTGCCCTGAATAAGTAAGGTTTCGGGGAAGTTAGAAGCCTTTCGGGCTGAATAGGGGCGGTGAGAGGGTGTAGTGTAGTAAAGGAGGTGGGCTTAGAGCCATCAAGCAAAGTAAGGCAAAGCTTTATCGCGAAGAGGGCAGATGAATGAATTGGTTCCAGGGTATGCCTTCCGAGGTATGCCGGGCAATAAGGGCAAGGAAGGCTGCGGGAAGAGTTTCAGGACTAGGCCAGAGGACTCCTGTCCATAAGGCTAGGAAGGCAGGAGCAAAAAGATTGAACTAGCCCACGCATCTGCTCCCCTCTCAATCCACCAATAACTCCCATCTCCCAGCATCTCATTCCCCCACCCCGTCGTCGAGAGCAGCCAGCCCTTCTCAATAGAATCCATGTGCCATTGCCTGAATGTCAATCTGCCCCTCCTGTCCGAAAAGAAGCATATCCGAATAAAGGTACCAAGGTAACCCTTAGAGTCAAAGCATTTTTAGCTATTAAGGACTTACTGAAAAAGGCTAAAAAAATAGGAATCAGTTGGAGGAAACTAAGGACCAGGTTCACATTATCAGTGAGCGCGGATAAGAACGTTTCCTGGAATTCCACATCCCATATTGACTCTACCATCCCTAACGTTGGCCACTAAGTCCAATCTGACCTATCTCAAATAAGATCTTTTAGGATCAATTGGTTAGGCATCCCTCTTCTTTGTTTGCATAAGGCCACTAGCCATCTAGTGTTCGCTATCCTTCATCTTTCGTTTAGCGAGATGATCTTAAAAACTACAGGCCTGAAATTTGCCTTTCTTAAGACCCCGTTGAACATATTTTCAAAATGTTCCATCATTGGGTATAAGTAGAATCTTCATAGCCCAAAAAAACACAGTCAAAGTCAAACGTTTGTCGGTGGCACAGGGTTGTGTTTGAAGAAATGGAGTTTCGTTGTTCGTCACATGAAACTCTGCACTTAGGGATCAGCCTCACAAATATGCTCTTCGAGCTTTGAAACCGTCTTCTTTGCGGACTCGGCTGTAGGCTATATATCCATGGCTTGTTGAGATCCCCTTCCTCCTTCCTTTCTCACTGGAAAAAGCAGTAGTTGTCAATCGACGACCAGTTATCAATCAATCTGATGAAGGTAACAATATCCTCCTTGAAATCCATATAATCATTCCCTGGAAAATCCACCAGATTCTCCCTCCTCTTATGGCTCAAAGGCTCAACCTGGCTAGTAAGTCGGCATAGGAGAGGAGCACTCATTCATCTTGTGGTGGGCTGGCTTACTACTCCCCGATATTAGCTCTCAGCAGTTAAGCAATTCCGAAATCAGTTTGTTGCCCTGCAAAGTCTTTGACCTTGGGTATATGAGTAGGAGACTTAGGACAGTAGCGTCGATAGGCAGTAGGGCAAGCTGCCGGATTGATAGACAGTTATTAGGACAGTGGGTAAGCTACTTAGGCTAGGGAATAGGTACACATAGGTCAGATACGCGGGCAAGTCTCAATAACCAAAGTAGGAGTTGATGAGTGACTTTCTTCTTCTCTATTCCTTCTTACTGGACTGGACGGATTCCTTTCTGTAAACTGAGTTAATGGAGTCAAGAAAGAAGCTAGTACAGTAGGCATTCTTATTCCATAAAATAAGTCACTAGTAGGCAAGACTTTCTCTCGAGAGTTAGAGCTTCGAGACGACTTTCGCAGATGTTCAATCTTGCGAGGCGTATGAGCTAAATTTTTAGTGCTCTCCCGACCTGTTAGAGGCCACCCTAATAAGCGGAGATTGCCGGGAAAACGTTGCTCAACAAGACAGTAACCAACTCGAAAAAGGAGACCCTGGCATAACAAGTGGTGATCTCTGTACTAGAATAGAAGCCCTGCTAATTGTGAAGAACCCACAGCCGGGAGCGTTAGCAACTGGATTTTACCACACTCCGTTATACCCTCCCTTGGGGGATGGCTTGGTGCTAATGTAGGACTTTCGAAGACCTTCCGCTTGCTGTTTTGGTCCAGCCTGAGTGGCCATAACTTCTACTATGATTTAGTTTGGAGCGGTCTTGCTCTTGTTGTTCTGTTGTTGCGCGTCCTATTCTGATATTTAGGACCAAGAGGTACTGGATTCTCTTTCGGATAGGCCCTGAAAGGAGAAGAAAGGCTGAAATGCCAACGGACATCTGTCTATTCTCTAATTCACCCGATCCCTATCCGCTTTCCAAAAAGGAAGAATGCATGAACCACGGCAGAGGAGAAAGGACGGATCACCTGCCGATCTTTTACAAAACTATGCCAGAAAGGATATAAAGATTGACCGGTACAAAAGCCATCTCCATCAATCTACGCTCATTAAGGAGAGGGTTCCTTAGAGAATAAAATGGGGAGCGAACGAAAAAGATGTGTGGCTGAGGTGTTGGGAGCCCCCAATAGAGAAGGACGATGCGGAAAGGGATGATGGGAAAGTGACAAGACTGGACTTCGACTCGTTTAAAAAGAGTTGTAGCCGTACGGAATTCCAATTGGAATGGACCCATCTCATGATACAAGTTACCCTGGATTTCTTTCTATTCCTATTTCACCGGGCAATTCTAGTTTTTGTTATGATGATCTCATGGATAGTAGTATTGAGTTCTATAAACAGATTGATAGTAGGTTTTAAGATAGCTTAGCCCTTGCTATGATTCAATTTGTATTGGAGAAGAGGGGCGCCAACCCTATGGGGAATGTAGCTATGCTGTACTTCTTCCTACTAGCTACGGTGCAGCACCTGTTCCTAGCTACGATGCTGCTCCTGTCCGCCCCTTGATTTATCAGCGCTTTGGTCTTTTATTGGTCATTGATTTATAGACGGGAAGATAAGTACCCTGGCTCGACCCCAGATATCGATTTAGCATTCCATTATCGGATCTCCGAAACGGGAAACAAGAAAAGTAATCGAAATCGTGTGCCAGCGGAACATACGAAATTCACACTTTTTGACTCTCAATCCACAGGTGGAGCAGGGGTGGGTTTTCATGGCCTATAGTCTCCCCTGCCGACGAAGCACGAACTACTTGTTGAAATCGCGGATCCAAATCTTGCATTTCTCCTTTACTCGTCAAAGGCCTCGTATTGTTATTCCCATGATTCATGTGGGCTATCTGCTCTTTATTGTAGGGTCCTACTCCCACCTATCCTTAAAAAACGATGTGAGTGGCTCATACTAATCAAATGTACAAGTAACTGACCCTTATCAAGCTTTCCACACATAGTGTTTTGATCTAAGATTGCAATTCTTCCATGTTTCCGCAGTAGCATACTGTTCCATGGAGCTAGGGTCCAAAATAGGAATCAACAAGTGTTTCCACGACTCTACCGCCCGGCCAATCCTGTTCCACTGAATCCCCTCCCTTTTTCATGGCCACATATCTTTATGGCTAAGGAGTGGGAAATCTTTCTCCTGTTACACAAATCAAATGTTTCATTTCATCCGGGAAAAGCCGCCTCTTTCTCCACAAACAATGTCTTTGTCATTTGATCCAGTTTTTATCCGTTAGATAGGAACAGCTTTGCTAAATACTGAGAACTCTCGAATAGAATATGAGAAGGGAAAGATCCTTTACATAAGGAACTATTGATCATAGGCGTACACTCTGAAAAGAATTGAATGAAACTCTCTTGTTTCGTCAACTTTGATATCATTAGCTGTCTCTGTAGCTGGCTCTCATGTCTGGTGTTCCAAGTAAAAACTTTTCAACTAGCTGGGTCACCGCTGTTTTAAACCCTGACTTGGAATCAGAGCATAAACGAGTGATTCGGTCGGACGGACGATTGAGTTCTTAAAGCTTGGATCGGCACTTCTTGTGTTGAAACAAACACGCTGTTGCTAGCACCCTCAACGCTCTCTTCGATCCTTCGCAAACATAGCTCCTTCTACGGGAGATAACTTTCGATCACTTTCATCTCAATTCGTTTCATTGGCTGGTCGAGTGGATGATTAGACACAGGCGGAGTATTCAAGTTGTCCCTACTAACTAACGGGTCTAATTATCGCTGGGTCACAGGCTCCTTCGAAGCAAACATTCGCTGCGCCCCTCGCATTCAAGCTCTTGCTTTGTCCTGCGGCCTGCCCTCTAAGCAAAAGCAAGATCTAGACAAGAGTGAAAAGCAGTTAGAATATTAATAATCTAAAAAGGCCTTCCTTGGTTGTGTACAATGCGAGTGCACTTCCTTATGGTGATCGCCCTCAACAAGTCCATCCTCAGCCACACGAATTGTGTCAGTCACAGCTTCCTTTGGGTTGGCTGGAAGGACGACCAAAGTCCCACGCTATCTGATCCGATGCACTCTGTTTGAGTATGACATAGACAAAATTGAATCGTGTGCTTAGAAAAAGAGAATAAGGAAAAGAGAAATGGTCATGGCGGCAGCCACATGGAAAGTAGATGACACACCGTATATTGTTGCATAAGCTTTATCGTGTTTGATTATTATACGGCTGTAAAATATTTACTATTAAATATAAATAGAATAATATATTAAATATTCTCATGGATATTTGCACATTGATATGGGTCTTGTCCATGTAAGTATGTTGCATACTGAGGTGACGTACTTTTATGTTATAGTAAGAAAAATAGGTTAGCGTGGCGGACGTGGACGTTTGGTTCTGGGTGTATCTACACCCTATATGGAGAAAAAAATAGTAATTCAACAAAAACTTTAAAAATTATGAAAATATTTTTGAAATAAACATGACCTTTCATTGTACTTGTGAGAAAAATTTCACAAAAAGAAAACCCCCCTTTGACTTCTTTTTAAAAAGACAAAATTTTGGCCAAAATAGTGTGAATAGTGACCTATAATAGCAAAAAAAAACATTTTGCCCTGAAGTCAACTTTGGTTTTTTTTGGGTGAAAATTCATATACTAGTGCAAAAGAAAGTCAACTTTACTGAAAAAAACTTCTAAACTATTTTGATTTTTTGTTAAATTATTAAAAATAATCTTCATATAAGGTGTATATACAACCAAGAACCAACGTGTATTTCCCTTAGCGTGGCTAACTATTTAGGTGTAGAATATTTCATTGCTTTTTCTAAGCCAATAATGAAGATCATCTGGTACCGTTTCCTTCTCCAACCCCGAGAACCAGCCCTACCTTCACAGCTTTCCTTTCCATCATCGCCTCCACCATGGCCCTCGCCTCTCTTCCCCCTCTCCCCGGGATCCGGACCCTCCCTTTCCCTGCTAGCTCGCCAAGGCGCCAAGCTCGGATCCTCTTAATTTCGTGGAGCACTGACTCACGATGCAATACTGAAAGTAATTCTGGGAAGTCAGCACGACTGCCTACAGTGTTCTTCTTCGTAATCCCATACTGTCGAGTACGCTTATCCATCTGCTGTTAACGTAGTCCATGTCTAATGTTTTCTCTACAGATGTGTTCAGATGCTTTGTGGTTCAGTTTGAATTATTTGTCTGCCGATCCTTATCTCAAGCATGAGCTAACGTTGCCTGCATTTTTTTAAGAAGTACACGCAACTCCATTGCACTCCGATTTGTTCATCAGTGCTACATAGGAGTACAAACTTTGGTTGGTTCGTGATGTCAAAAAAAAAACTTTGGTTGGTTAAGCTAAGACACTCCAGTTGACGGTGTGTTTAGCAGCTTACGTATACCTGTGGGATGCACTATTTAAACAAGAAAAATGAAGAAAAATACAAAAACAAAAATATGTCAAGAGTGGGATTTGAACCCACGCCCTTTCGGACCAGTACCTGAAACTGGCGCCTTAGACCAACTCGGCCATCTTGACATTCGATTATAAAGTTGAAGACAAAAGTCATATAGTATAAACTATAGGTCTGAAACTCACGAATGTCACATTGTTTTCGTCTTACCTTTCATCTGATGTGCTTGAGTTATTTGCTTGGGTAAGGTTGCAGAGAGAATGCAAAATTTAGCAATTCCTTAGCATCCTCCACAATCTCAAGGGGTCGTATATCTATATCTTCTTTATACCTACTACCTAATACCTATATACCTATACCTATAATAATATTAAAAAAATGATTCTTTCATAGTTCTTCATATGCCATCCTTTTATATCCGTTAATTTTATATAAGATTGACGGTTGAGATTTAAAAGAACCTGTCCCAAACCTTTTTTTTTTGTGGCTGACCTGTCCCAAACCTTAATCGTATCCGCGTGGTAATCTCTTCTCTCCTATCTAAAGAAAAGAGTACCGCTCCCTGTTCCACTCCTCTTTCGTCAAGACTTTCCCAAGCGATCGATCCTTTCCACGCGATCGATCTCATCGCCCTTTTTTTAGACAATCGATCTCACCGCTGTTTTTTTTAGCAAAATCTCAGTGCTGGTCTCTTTTTTTTTGAGAAGAGTCTCAGCGCTGGTCGATCGGATCGATGGAACGAGCAGCAGCCTAGCGCTCAATTGGACCAAGCCCACACATGCGACCCAGCAGCCTAGCGCGCGACACAGGCCCAGCCAGCAGCGCACTCTTTGAACAAAAAGCCAGCAGCGCACGATAAAAAATAAAAGAACGATCCAGGCTTTTTTAGCGCCAGCAATACATCCAATCGGTTGATTGGAGCCTGGCTAAAGAAAAGTTTTTTTTTGGCCTTTCCCACTCTCTACATCTGCATTGTCGGCTTCGGCTTGGTTTAACTAACGTGAGTTTTTTAAATAAAAAAAACACCGAGTACATGCGTATAGAAATCAAGTCGTCTACAAGGCTGTTGAAGTATGCATCTTACAAAAGGATTCTGAATTTATTCATTACAGAGTCCGTATAAATAAAAAAAATACTGAAAAAAGGAGCCCATGTACAACTCGCACGCCATCATGGATATATATATAGCTTAGCTGCGACGGGAATGATCATCGATGTTGTTTTGTCTCCCGATCCCTCCAAGATGCGATGCCGCGCTCGGCTCCATAGCCGTCACATGAGATGTAGATGTTGCTCCTCGTGAGATGTAGAAATCGCCGGGGGACATCCAAGCATGAGGTGGATGGCCAAATCACTGGAGAAGATTACAATGTCGTATCAGGATTTTTTTTTCAATTACAATGAATTCATTTTTATAAGGGGCGAAAATAGTTAGGGGTGTGCAAGGATTTATTTCTTCCGTTGCAACGCACACACATATTTGTTTTATATATATATATATATATATATATATATATTAAAATTTGTGAATATTTTTTTAATCAACTAATCTTTTTTAAAATTTGTAAAATTTTTTTTAAAAAAATTTTGTGAACTTTTTTAGTACTCCCTCCATTTTTGTATACAAGGTCACCCGCAAACTAATAATAGTTTGTATACAAGGCCACAAACCCATATTACAGGTACCAAGGCAAAAGTAAATGTGTGCTTAAGCCAATATTGCAAGCTAGCTTGTCTCCTTGTTTGTCGTGTTAATTAATGCATATTTTTCTGTCCCACCAACAACAAGCCAATGCTCTCACTCCTTTTGGTTGATTAATGAGGGGCACGCAAGCCAAACTTCTCACACCCACATGCATGCAAGGGATAATTAATGTCCTTCTTTGCTAGTACGAGACAAATACCATCAATTTTATCTCGATTAGTGTTTGTGGCCTTGTATAGTTGCAAATTGTAATTTTGATTGTGGTAAAAATGGAGGAATATTTGTTAATATTTTTTAAAATCTATAAATTTTTTCAACAATATTTTCAAAAGTAACAGAAAAAACTGATAGGTTTCTTTCTTGAAATGAAAGACCATCAGCAAAAAACACAAGCAAGAAACCCAGCAAACAACCGGGCGCGCGGAGATAGCAAGTGAGCGAGCGAATAGACGGGGCAAGATTAGTGGGTCGTGGTTCATCGGCGACGCCTATGCCCTATAGGGGCAATCAAACGCTAAAGAGGAGTTCTCATCGTTCGGCTATCGAATCCGTGGCGACTGTCTGACCCTCTTTTCTAGCCCCAAGCATGAGCGATTATCTCCACCACACAAGGTCATCAGATACATTGGTTTTTATTCCAGTTAGCTAGAACATAATCGAACTAACCAACTTAATTAATTTACTTAAATATATTCTCAAATATTTTATAGTTGCAATAACATTCTATATGCATTCAGTTTTGTAGGGTTACACATGCACCATATGCAGATGAGATGATGGTGATGTAAGCATTACAAAGTTGGTGCAGGGAAGGGCTCACGAATGCAACAAGCTAGAGTGTAATGACAAAGTTCATCGTGCTAGGATTGATCACATTCATCGTGAATAGATGGAGAACATGACCACCAATTATGATGATGGCGAATAGAAAAGGTGGCAACATGAATGTCTGCTAGGGTGCGTGGATATTTTTTTTTCCGTTGCAACGCACATGCATATTTGCTAGTCCTTCTCAAGCTTGGCATCGGCAGGTTTCGACTCCGATCTTGGTCCCATGTTCCACGCCTCCACTTTGTGGCATGTTGGGGACGGTTGCTCCTGTCGGTCCTGGACTGATCACTAGATGAATGGCTAACCCTTGAGATCGCACCTCTCATTCTCTCATTTATGCCCTCGTCAAGCTCTCCTTGTTGCACGAGGGTTTGTATTGTTTATCGTGATTTGAAGGCATTCGATGGTCCAGTACGCCAACCTTTGACACCATCTTTGGCCTCTCCCTCTCTCTCTCTCTCTGAGTTCTATTGGTCAACAAGCCACCAAGTCTTTCGATGCGACACTTTTCTTGAGCTCTATCCCGAATTCCTACCTATGTCTCATCTGCAAAACATGGGTGTTGTTGCACATCAAGATTTTCCTCTGGCTCGCCCTCTAGAATAGGTGTTGGACGGCCAACCGCCTGGCTCCACGAGGTCGGCCGCATTGTTCCGTATGAGACCAGGAGTTAGATAACATGCAACACCTGTTGGTTGGATGCTCATTCTCTAGGTAGCTATGGCATGAAATCCTCTCCTGGTGCAGATCCACTATTATTGCCTATCCAAGACTTCCCCTTGAAGTTGTGGTGGGTGGGCCCCTTTCATCAGACATCGGATGCCCATTGCAAGGGATTCGCCTCCATCATGGTGCTTACGGCCTGCTAGCTTTAGAAGCACAGAAACAACTACAACTTCCATGACAAGCGCCCTTTGTGAGGCACCTGATCCTAACCATTCAAGAGGATGTGCACCTTTGGGAAGCCAAGGGTTCAGATATGATCCTACCAGCGAGGTAGCTATGGTTCTGTGGGGCCGAGCATCCCTCTTTTGTTCTGTTCATGCGATCACATCATGTTGTCTTTTGTGTACGTGGATTTGCGCATTTTCCTGCCTATGTTTTCTCATACTCCTATCAACGGAATGATACACAAGTTTTGCATATTCGCAGCGGGCATCGGGTCAGGCACGACGATGGACAAGGTGGGCGCGCTCCAGTGGATCCATCGTAGTGGCGGCGGAAGGTGGAAAGAGCGTGGGTCGCTGCTTCAGGGGTTGACTTGACAAAGCGTCAAAAACTTGCATGGGAAAAGAGAGGGTGGATTGCGAAATCGCGAGGGCATCAACTGGTTTTTTTTGAATTTTCACGGGGGGGGGGGGGGATTTCCTCACCTGAATGGTATTCATTTGCCTACAGGGCTTTGCAGCCCATCGCAAGATAGGGTCCAAGTGGACCAGAATTACAGGGGGCACAGGGAGAAGAGATGAGAAAAAAGACACACACCAACATTACACAGAGCAGGGGAGAACAAGAGGGAAAGCACAACGATGAGCACCGCCAGTGTGATCTAATGGCATCGGGCAACCAAGACTAAACCCAGACACTACACCGTCGACGCAATCGAAAGGCCCCATACATCCGAGACTGCACAACGCCGCGACACCACCTGTGTCGTGGGGCACATTCGAAGGGACACATGAGTCCAATATGGCGCCACGGCACCTCTGTGCCATCGGTGTAGTCGAAGGGCATCGCTAGGAAAACCAGCCCATGACACTGCACCGTCGACGCAATCGAAAGCCACCACGCAACCGAGACTGCACAACGCCACGACACCACTTGTGTCGGGGGTACATTCGAAAGGTTGCGTGAGGCCAAGACGACGCCACGGCCCCTGTGTGCCATCGGCATAGTCGCTGGGCACCGCCTAGCAGAGACACACCAAGGAGCACTCAAGCACGACACACACCACCGTCGACTCCAGACCGGCCACACCACCGCCACCATCCACACCAACCCACAACCACCAACCTCAAGCCGGCAAAACACCATCCCAGACCTTAGGCGAGCAACATGGAGCAGCGCCTCCAAGACAGACGCCACCAAGGTGGTAACAACATCGAGGATGCCGCCGTCGTTCGATCCAGGAGCTGGATCAAAGGCTTTCACCCGGAGAATGAACAGAGTAGGCGAGGAACCAATGCACGACACAACTGCACCTCCAAGGAGGGATCGACACCACAGGGCGCCGCTGCCGCCGGTGCCGATCAAAGCCGACATAGGGCTTTCGCCCTTTTGCGTTGCCCTCGCCACCCAGGCTGAACCACGTCATAATCGAGACCGGAGGCAGCACCGCACGGGGCTGCCAACCCCTGTGACAACAGCCACCGAGCGCCCGCAGGTCCAACACCAGGCCACCGAAGCAGGCACAAACGGATGGAACTAAGCAAGGCACGCCGGAGGTGTCAGATCCGCGGGAGGCCGCGGCAGCCAGGAGATACCTTTGCCGCCCGACTTGGATCTGTCCAGAAGAGAGGGAGTGGCTGGGCATGCTACCTCTTGAGCACTGCGTTGGTTTTCCCCGAAGAGGAAGGGATGATGCAGCAAAGTAGCGTAAGTATTTCCGTCAGTTTTTGAGAACCAAGGTATCAATCCAGTAGGAGGCTACGCGCGAGTCCCTCGTACCTGCACAAAACAAATAAATCCTCGCAACCAACGCAAATAGGGGTTGTCAATCCCTATAAGGCCACTTACAAGAGTGAGATCTGATAGATATGATAAGATAATATTTTTGGTATTTTTATGATAAAGATGCAAAGTAAAATAAAGGCAAAGTAAATAGCAAAGGAAATAACTAAGTAGTAGGAGATTAATATGATGAAGATAGACCTGGGGGCCATAGGTTTCACTAGTGGCTTCTCTCGAGAGCATAAGTATTCTACGGTGGGTGAACACAAATTACTGTTGAGCAATTGACAGAATTGAGCATAGTTATGAGAATATCTAGGTATGATCATGTATATAGGCATCACGTCCGAGACAAGTAGACCGACTCCTGCCTGCATCTACTACTATTACTCCACTCATCGACCGCTATCCAGCATGCATCTAGAGTTTTAAGTTAAAAACAGAGTAACGCCTTAAGCAAGATGACATGATGTAGAGGGATAGACTCATGCAATATGAAGAAAACCCCATCTTGTTATCCTCGATCGCAATAATACAATACGTGCCTTGCTGCCCCTACTGTCTCTGGGAAAGGACACCGCAAGATTGAACCCAAAGCTAAGCACTTCTCCCATTGCAAGAAAGATCAATCTAGTAGGCCAAACCAAACTGATAATTCGAAGAGACTTGCAAAGATAACCAATCATATATAAAAGAATTTAGAGAAGATTCAAATATTGTTCATAGATAGACTTGATCATAAACCCACAATTCATCGGTCTCAGCAAACACACCGCAAAAAGAAGATTACATCGAATAGTTCTCCACAAGAGAGGGGGAGAACATTGTATTGAGATCCAAAAAGAGAGAAGAAGCCATCTAGCTACTAACTATGGACCCGTAGGTCTGAGGTAAACTACTCACACTTCATCGGAGGGGCTATGGTGTTGATGTAGAAGCCCTCCGTGATCGATGCCCCCTCCGGCTGGCTCCGAAACAGGCCCCAAGATGGGATCTCGTGGATACAGAAAGTTGCGGTGGTGGAATTAGGTTTTTGGCTCCGTATCTAATCGTTTGGGGGTACGTAGGTATATATAGGAGGAAGGAGTACGTCGGTGGAGCAACAGGGGGCCCACGAGGGTGGAGGGCGCGCCTGGGGTAGGCAGGCACGCCCCCCTACCTCGTGGCCTCCTATTTTCTTTCTTGACGTAGGGTCCAAGTCTCCCGGGTCTTGTTCGTTGAGAAAATCACGTTCCCGAAGGTTTCATTCCGTTTGGACTCCGTTTGATATTCCTTTTCTTTGAAACCCTAAAATAGGCAAAAAAACAACAATTCTGGGCTGGGCCTCCGGTTAATAGGTTAGTCCCAAAAAATAATATAAAAGTGGATAATAAAGCCCAATAATGTCCAAAACAGTAGATAATATAGCATGGAGCAATCAAAAATTATAGATACGTTGGAGACGTATCAAGCATCCCCAAACTTAATTCCTGCTCGTCCTCAAGTAGGTAAATGATAAAAACAGAATTTTTGATGCGAAGTGTGTTGGAAATATGCCCTAGAGGCAATAATAAATTGGTTATTATTATATTTCCTTGTTCATGATAATCGTTTATTATCCATGCTAGAATTGTATTGATAGGAAACTCAGATACATGTGTGGATACATAGACAACACCATGTCCCTAGTAAGCCTCTAGTTGACTAGCTCGTTGATCAATAGATGGTTACGGTTTCCTAACCATGGACACTGGATATCATTGATAACGGGATCACATCATTAGGAGAATGATGTGATGGACAAGACCCAATCCTAAGCCTAGCACAAGATCATGTAGTTCGTATGCTAAAGCTTTTCTAATGTCAAGTATCATTTCCTTAGACCATGAGATTGTGCAACTCCCGGATACCGTAGGAGTGCTTTGGGTGTGCCAAACGTCACAACGTAACTGGGTGGCTATAAAGGTACACTACAGGTATCTCCGAAAGTGTCTGTTGGGTTGGCACGAATCGAGACTGGGATTTGTCACTCCGTGTAAACAGAGAGGTATCTCTGGGCCCACTCGGTAGGACATCATCATAATGTGCACAATGTGACCAAGGAGTTGATCACGGGATGATGTGTTATGAAACGAGTAAAGAGACTTGCCGGTAACGAGATTGAACAAGGTATCGGGATACCGACGATCGAATCTCGGGCAAGTATCGTACCGCTAGACAAAGGGAATTGTATACGGGATTGATTAAGTCCTTGACATCGTGGTTCATCCGATGAGATCATCGTGGAACATGTGGGAGCCAACATGGGTATCCAGATCCCGCTGCTGGTTATTGACCGGAGAGTCATCTCGGTCATGTCTGCATGTCTCCCGAACCCGTAGGGTCTACACACTTAAGGTTCGGTGACGCTAGGGTTATAGAGATATTAGTATGCGGTAACCCGAATGTTTTTCGGAGTCCCGGATGAGATCCCGGATGTCACGAGGAGTTCCGGAATGGTCCGGAGGTAAAGAATTATATATAGGAAGTGCTATTTTGGGCATCGGGACAAGTTTCGGGGTCACCGGTATTGTACCGGGACCACCGGAAGGGTCCCGGGGGTCCACCGGGTGGGGCCACCTGCCCCCGGGGCCACATGGGCTGTAGGGGGTGCGCCTTGGCCTATATGGGCCAAGGGCACCAGCCCCAAGAGGCCCATGTGCCAAGAGAAGAGGGAAAGGAAGAGTCCTAAAGGGGGAAGGCACCTCCGAGGTGCCTTGGGGAGGAGGGACTCCTCCCCTGGCCGCACCCTTCCTTGGAGGAAGGGCCAAGGCTGCGCCTCCCCCCTCTCCCTTGGCCCTATATATTGTGGGGGGAAGGGAGGGCAACCATACCTAAGCCCTGGCGCCTCCCTCTCCCTCCCATGACACATCTCCCTCCTCCCGCAGCGCTTGGCGAAGCCCTATTGGAATCCCGCTACTTCCACCACCACGCCGTCGTGCTGCTGGATCTCCATCAACCTCTCCTCCCCCCTTGCTGGATCAAGAAGGAGGAGACGTCGCTGCTCCGTACGTGTGTTGAGCGCGGAGGTGCCGTCCGTTCGGCGCTAGGATCATCGGTGATTTGGATCACGACGAGTACGACTCCATCAACCCCGTTCTCTTGAACGCTTCCGCGCGCGATCTACAAGGGTATGTAGATCCACTCCTCCCTCGTTGCTAGATGACTCCATAGATAGATCTTGGTTACACGTAGGAAAATTTTGAATTTATGCTACGTTCCCCAACAAAGTGCTACTTGGCATAATTTTAATGTAATTCTTCTTAATTGTGGTATCAATATTCAGATTCAAAAGATTCAAGACAAAAGTTCATATTGACATAAAAATAATAATACTTCAAGCATACTAACTAAGCAATTATGTCTTCTTAAAATAACATGGCCAAAGAAAGTTCATCCCTACAAAATCATATAGTTTAGTCATGTTTCATTTTCGTCACACAAGAATGCTCTCATCATGCACAACCCCGATGATAAGCCAAGCAATTGTTTCATACTTTAGTAATCTCAAACCTATAAACTTTCACGCAATATATGAGCGCGAGCCATGGACATAGCACTATGGGTGAAATAGAATATAATGAGGGGGGTTATGTGGAGAAGACAAAAAAGGAGAAAGTTTCACATTAACGAGGCTAATCAATGGGCTATGGAGATGCCCATCGATTGATGTTAATGCAAGGAGTAGGGATTGCCATGCAACGGATGCACTAGAGCTATAAATGTATGAAAGCACAACAAAAGAAAACTAAGTGGGTGTGCATCCAACTTGCTTGCTCACGAAGACCTAGGGCACTTGAGGAGGCCCATTGTTGGAATATACAAGCCAAGTTCTATAACGAAAACTCCCACTAGTATATGAAAGTGACAAAACAAGAGACTCTCTATCATGAAGATTAAGGTGCTACTTTGAAGCAAAAGTGTGGCAAAGGATAGTAACATTGTCCCTTCTCTCTTTTTCTCTCATTTTTTTTTCTTTTTTGGGACTTCTCCTTTTTTTATGGCCTTTCTCTTTTTTTTTATTCCTCACTTGGGACAATGCTCTAGAAAATGATGATCATCACACTTCTATTTATTTACAACTCAATGATTACAACTCGATACTAGAACAAAGATGACTCTATATGAATGCCTCCGGCGGTGTACCGGGATATGCAATGGACCAAGAGTGACATGTTTGAAAGAATTATGAATGATGGCTTTGCCACAAATACTATGTCAACTACATGATCATGCTAAGCAATATGACAATAATGAATGTGTCATGATGAACGGAATGATGGAAAGTTGCATGGCAATATATCTCGGAATGGCTATGGAAATGCCATAATAGGTAGGTATGGTGGCTGTTTTGAGGAAGATATAAGGAGGTTTATGTGTGAAAGAGCGTATCATATCACGGGGTTTGGATGCACCGGCGAAGTTTGCGCCAACTCTCAATGTGAGAAAGGGCAATGCACGGTACCGAAGAGGCTAGCAAGGATGGAAGGGTGAGAGTGTGTATAATCCATGGACTGAACATTAGTCATAAAGAACTCACATACTTATTGCAAAAATATACAAGTAATCAAAAACCTCGGCACTACGCGCATGCTCCTAGGGGGATAGATTGGTAGGAAAAGACCATCGCTCGTCCCTGACCAAACTCATAAGGAAGACAATCAAATAACACCTCATGTTTAAAATTTGTTGCATAACGTTTACCATACGTGCATGCTACGGGACTTGCAAACTTCAACACAAGTATTTCTCAATTTCACAACTATTCAACTAACATGACTTTGATATTATTACCTCCATATCTCAAAACAATCATCAAGCATCAAACTTCTCTTAGTATTCAAAACACTCTTAAGAAAATTTTACTAACTTTGAATAACTAGAATATTAGGATTTTAAGCAAATTACCATGCTATTAAGACTCTCAAAATAATGTAAGTGAAGCATGAGAGATTAATAGTTTCTATAAAACAAATCTACCACTGTGCTCTAAAAGATATAAGTGAAGTACTAGAGCAAAACTATATAACTCAAAAGATATAAGCGAAGCACATAGAGTATTCTAACAAATTCCAAATCATGTATGGCTCTCTCAAAAGGTGTGTACAGAAAGGATGATTGTGGTAAACTAAAAAGCAAAGACTCAAATAATACAAGACGCTCCAAGAAAAACACATATCATGTGGCGAATAAAAATATAGCTCCAAGTAAAGTTACCGATAGAAGTAGACGAAAGAGGGGATGCCTTCCGGGGCATCCCCAAGCTTTGGCTTTTAGGTGTCCTTAGATTATCTTGGTGGTGCCATGGGCATCCCCAAGCTCAGGCTCTTGCCACTCCTTGTTCCATAATCCATCAGATCTTTACCCAAAACTTGAAAACTACACAACACAAAACTTAAAGTAGAAAATCTCATGAGCTCCGTTAACGAAAGAAAATAAAAGACCACTTCAAGGTATTGTAATGAACTCATTATTTATTTATATTGTTGTTATAACTACTGCATTCCAACTTCTCTATGGTTTATAAACTATTTTACTAGCCATAGATTCATCAAAATAAGCAAACAACACACGAAAAACAGAATCTGTCAAAAACAAAACAGTCTGTAGTAATCTGTAGCTAGCGCAAGATCTGGAACACCAAAAATTCTAAAATAAATTTCTGGACGTGATGAATTTATCTCTTAATCATCTGAAAAATAATTAACTAAATAGCACTTTCCAAATAAAAATGACGGCAGTTCTCGTGAGCGCTAAAGTTTCTGTTTTTACAGCAAGTTTAACAAGACTTTCCCCAAGTCTTCCCAACGGTTCTACTTGGCACAAACACTAATTAAACACAAAAAACACAACCAAAACATAGGCTAGATAAATTATTTACTACTAAACAGGAGCAAAAATTAAGGAATGAAAATAAAATTGGGTTGCCTCCGAACAAGCGCTATCGTTTAACGCCCTAGCTAGGCATAACAAGCAAGAATAGATTTAGGTATTGCCATAATAGTAAGATAGATTATTAAAACTCATTTCATATTCTCTACGTTTGGCAGCAAGTTTTCTTTGAGGCAAGCAAAATTAATCAAAAGGGCTAAATTTAATGGGACAAAAGTCCCCAAGATCAACCTTGGGAGGTATAGGTTCCTCCTTTGGTCCTTCATATTGCACAACCAATTCATCATTATAAGCATTCTTTTGACAGAACTTTGTGAGCCTATATTCAAGAGAATATCCTAGTTCATTATTTCTAATAGCCAAATCATCATTAAGTTCAGAAATTTTATCAACTAAAACATTGGTTGGAACCCTTTTTCTAAGATTTTCATTGAAAGCAACACAGTCTAGAGATTGAAAACACATTATTTCTTCTTGATCAAAGAGGATAGCCTCTATGGGAGGACGGCAAGCGTCCACCCTATAATGTGAAAAGATTTCTTTGGCCTCTTTTATTATGAATCTAAACTCATGAGCCAAAAATATAGTAGCGGCACGCTTAACAGAAGAATGCTCAATATTAGAAAATTCCAGAAAAATCCTTTGTATGGAAGGATGCATGTGCATGAATTGTCTTTCAAGTTCAACTACAAGCATGGCAATAGCGTCCGCAAGACTACTAGTTCTATAAAGGATAGAACTACCCATAGAAGGTAAAGCACCAGCACAAGTAAAGAAATCTTGAATAACTCCTTTTCCAATAATATTACCACTACCAACACGGAAACTTTTTGTATGTAAGATGGTGGGTTCTTTAGTAGGAGCATCAGAATTTTTCATGATATTATTATCGATAATAGTTTCCCCAATTTCAGACATAGAGGCAGAAGGTAAAGGACTAGCCATAACAACAAGCAAACAAACTAACACACAAGCAAACAAAAAGCAAGCGGGCAAAAAGAGGCAAATAGAGAAAGAGAGGGAGGATAGAGAGAGAGAGGGCGAATAAAACGGCAAGGGTGAAGTGGGGGAGAGGAAAACGAGAGGCAAATGGCAAATAATGTAATGTGGGAGATAAGGGTATGTGATGGGTACTTGGTATGTTGACTTTTGCGTAGACCTCCCCGGCAACGGCGCCGGAAATCCTTCTTGCTACCTCTTGAGCACTGCGTTGGTTTTCCCCGAAGAGGAAGGGATGATGCAGCAAAGTAGCATAAGTATTTCCCTCAGTTTTTGAGAACCAAGGTATCAATCCAGTAGGAGGCTACGCGCGAGTCCCTCGTACCTGCACAAAACAAATAAATCCTCGCAACCAACGTAAATAGGGGTTGTCAATCAGTATAAGGCCACTTACGAGAGTGAGATTTGATAGATATGATAAGATAATATTTTTGGTATTTTTATGATAAATATGCAAAGTAAAATAAAGGCAAAGTAAATAGAAAAGGAAATAACTAAGTAGTAGGAGATTAATATGATGAAGATAGACCCGGGGGCCATAGGTTTCACTAGTGGCTACTCTCGAGAGCATAAGTATTCTACGGTGGGTGAACAAATTACTGTTGAGCAATTGACAGAATTGAGCATATTTATGAGAATATCTAGGTATGATCATGTATATAGGCATCACGTCCGAGACAAGTAGACCGACTCCTGCTTGCATCTACTACTGTTACTCCACTCATCGACCACTATCCAACATGCATCTAGAGTATTAAGTTAAAAACAAAGTAACGCCTTAAGCAAGATGACATGATGTAGAGGGATAGACTCATGCAATATGAAGAAAACCCCATCTTGTTATCCTCAATGGCAACAATACAATACGTGCCTTGCTGCCCCTACTGTCACTAGGAAAGGACACCACAAGATTGAACCCAAAGCTAAGCACTTCTCCCATTGCAAGAAAGATCAATCTAGTAGGCCAAACCAAACTGATAATTCGAAGAGACTTGCAAATATAACCAATCATACATAAAAGAATTCAGAGAAGATTCAAATATTGTTCATAGATAGACTTGATCATAAACCCACAATTCATCGATCTCAACAAACACACCGCAAAAAGAAGATTACATCGAATAGTTCTCCACAAGAGAGGGGGAGAACATTGTATTGAGATCCAAAAAGAGAGAAGAAGCCATCTAGCTACTAACTATGGACCCGTAGGTCTGAGGTAAACTACTCACACTTCATCGGAGGGGCTATGGTGTTGATGTAGAAGCCCTCCGTGATCGATGCCCCCTCCGGCGGAGCTCCGGAATAGGCCCCAAGATGGGATCTCGTGGATACAGAAAGTTGCGGCGGTGGAATTAGGTTTTTGGCTCCGTATCTGATCATTTGGGGGTACGTAGGTATATATAGGAGGAAGGAGTACGCCGGTGGAGCAACAGGGGGCCCACGAGGGTGGAGGGCGCGCCTGGGGTAGGCAGGCACGCCCCCTACCTCGTGGCCTCCTCTTTTCTTTCTTGACGTAGGGTCCAAGTCTCCCGGGTCTTGTTCGTTGAGAAAATCACGTTCCCGAAGGTTTCATTCCGTTTGGAATCCGTTTGATATTCCTTTTCTTCGAAACCCTAAAATAGGCAAAAAAATAGTGGGCTGGGCCTCCGGTTAACAGGTTAGTCCCCCCCAAAAAATAAAAGTGGATAATAAAGCCCAACAATGTCCAAAACAATAGATAATATAGCATGGAGCAATCAAAAATTATAGATACGTTGGAGACGTATCAGGGCACCACCCACGCCCCGCCCCCACGCCGCCCGAGCAGCCGCAGAAGGCATGGGCACCTTGCCGAGGCCCGAGACAGCAGCCCCCACGCCACAACCAGCCACGACCTAGATCCGGCGCGCCGGCCAGATCCGCCGCCGGGGGGCCGCCCGCGTGCGCCACGACCATGCGCCAGAGAGCATGGCCCGCGCCACTGCGACGCCACCCAGCATCCCCGAGCACACACTGCTCGCCCTCGACGCGGAGCTAGGCAGAAGCCGCACCTGAGATGACCCCGGTGAACCAGCCACCCACGCGTCCACCGTGGGCTGTCCCCAAGGCACCTTCAGAGCGAGGGGGCGCAAGGGAGGGGGCCGGCGACGGCGCCTGAACTGTTCCCCGAGTCGCCCAAGCGGAGCGACGCAGGGTCAATATTTTGGTGTTCTACTTCATCAGCTGGGTTTTCGATGGGTCCAAACAGTTGGAGCTCCCAGTCCACTCAACTTCTCTGCTCCGTTCTCGTCTTCTCCACTTCTCCGAATCTCTGTGCTCCTCCACCATGGCCAAGTCCGGCGATGAGTCCGGCAGCGAGTCAAATCCCATGGACCGGGACGATCTCGTGAAAGAGGAGGACTTTGGTTCTGGCAGGGATGCGCCCGACGACGCGGAGCTCATGCTCCACCTCGCTGTTGAGCAGTCGCGGCTCGACATCGGTGGAAGCTTGAGCTCAGTGGCTTCCACCGCCAGCCCCTCCAGGCCGTTCCCTTCTCCCTTCTCCCTCTGCCCCGCTCCAGATTCGGAGCAGGGCGGCCCCTCCCTTCCCCTCCGGTTCTGACACCGCCCGGGAAGCACTTGGTGATCGTGCCCGTGGCTCCGGTGCACATGCGCATACTGGATTCGAAGGTGAAGGCCTCCCGGCATGAGCGGCAGTGGGCGGTGGCCACGGTGGAGCTCGGCTTCTCCGGGCAGCGCGCACCCTCCATGCTGGTGGATCCGGAGGAGGCGCTCCTCCGCAAGGTTATGCGACGCTTGCTCACCACGGCGGAGACTGACGCGAAGAGCCTTCGGTGGTAGAACACAAAGCGCTCCACCTCGGACTAGAGGCTTCAGAGCACCTCGCGAGGCAGAAGGAGAGCGCCAAGGCGAAGGCGGCATGCCATGCCCGGGATTAGAGCCACGCCATTTGTTGTCTTGCGAGATACATCTCCTCTGCGTCGGAGAGCGGCACCACTAGCTCGGACGACTACGACAACAACGATCCTCTCACTGCGGACGCATATACACGGAGGAGATGGACCACCGTGCCGCCGACCGCAAGGGCAAGGGCCCGGCCATGAAGTGGTGATCTCGCCCTCCGCATACTCCTTTTTTATTTCGAGTTTAATCCAGTGAACTTTGTCTATTTTGGGTCTGATTAGTCACACAAGACAAGGATTTAGACAGCTTCGGGCCCCGGGAAACATCATCCGATAATAGCCCTACATGCTGTTTGTGGCTAGGTCTTATTATGCTCATGAGGGAGACGCCGCATAAGCCGGCTCCCCTTTAGTTGTGTCTAGCCTTAATGATTATTTTATCCTCTCCCCTCTTGGGGTGCCCTGCCCCTCCTTATATATGTTGAAGGGGCGGGTTACATGACTAGTCCTAGTAGGATTAGGATTACTCTATTACAAGTGGAGTCCTAGTCTTGCTTCCTTTGTAGGAGAATATTCCTTATGCCTTTCCTCTTAAGCCGGCCCACCTTCATATGAACCGGCATACTGGGTGAGGGAGTCCTGGATTAGGGGGTCTCCGGACAGCCGGACTATATCCTTTGGCCGGACTGTTGGACTATGAAGATACAAGATTGAGGACTTCGTCCCGTGTCCGGATGGGACTTTCCTTGGCGTGGAAGGCAAGCTTGGCAATACGGATATGTAGATCTCCTCCCTTGTAACCGACTCTGTGTAACCCTAGCCCCCTTCGGTGTCTATATAAACCGGAGGGTTTAGTCCGTAGGACAAGATACAATCATACCATAGACTAGCTTCTAGGGTTTAGCCTCTACGATCTCGTGGTAGATCAACTCTTGTAATACCCATATCATCAAGAACAATCAAGCAGGACATAGGGTATTACCTCCATCAAGAGGGCCCGAACCTGGGTAAAACATCGTGCCCCCTGCCTCCTGTTACCATCCGCCTTAGATGCACAGTTCGGGACCCCCTACCCGAGATCCGTCGGTTTTGACACCGACATTGGTGCTTTCATTGAGAGTTCCACTGTGCCGTCACCATAAGGCTCGATGGCCCCTTCGATTATCGATAACAATGCGGTCCAGGGTGAGATTTTCCCCCCGGACAGATCTTCGTATTCGGCATCTTCGCACTGCGGGCCAATTCACATGGCCATCTGGAGCAGATCGAGAACTACGCCCCTGGCCATCAGGTCAGGGGTGGAAACTTAAACTATACTGCCGACATCCGCGGAGACTTGATCTTCGATGGACTCGAGCCCATGTCAGGTGCGCCACATAATCACGACGAGCATGACGTAACTCTACCGTCAGACAGTGTTCGGGAGATCGCATCTGCAACTACTCCGGCCATCGACCTGGAGTAAATCGCGCCATCCGAGAGCGGAGGGATAGACCCCGCCATGGAGGCCGCACTCTCAGTGGCGATAGAGTCAGATACTGACTTCACCCCTTACGAGAGCCGTGTCGCTGAACCACTGGATTCATATCCGGCCACGGACTCCTAGCCGCTTGCATCTGTGCCCATCGAATGCGGCTGGGCGCCGATCATGGAGTTCACCTCCGCGGATATTTTTCAGCACTCGCCTTTCTGCGATGTGCTAAATTCATTAAGGTCTCTCTCCTTGTCAGGAGAACCTTGGCCGAACTATGTCCGGCTAGAATGGGATGCGGAGGACGGAGAGATTCGCTGCCCACCCACCACCCAATTAGTAGCCACTGTCGATGATTTAACCGACATGCTCGACTTTGATTCCGAAGACATCGACGGTATGGACGACGATGCAGGAACCACCGCCCACAGGGCGCTGGACCGCTACCTCATCATATGATATATACATGGTGGACACCCCCAAAGAAGGCAATGGCGACGAGACAGCGGAGGATGACCCCTCCAAGAAGCAACTCAAGCGCTGACGTCAGCGGCGCCGCTCTAAGTCCCGCCACAGCAAAAGTAGTGATACCGGCACAGGAGACAATAACACTCTGGATAGTGCCGAAGACAACCACAATCCCCTCTAGCATGATGTAGAGCCGGAGGATGAACAAGCTAGCCCTCCAGAGCAGGCAACAGATGGAGAACTGGAGGAGGATAATTACATGCCTCTCTCTGAAGACGAGGCAAGCCTCGGCGACGAAGAATTTATCATGCCCGAGGATCCCGTCGAGCAGGAGCACTTCAAGCGCCAGCTTATAGCCACAGCAATTCGCCTGAAGAAAATGCAACAATAGCTTCAAGCTGATCAAGACTTGCTAGCAGACAGATGGACCGAAGTGCTTGCAACCGAGGAATTCGAACTTGAGCACCACTCCAAGAGTTACCCAAAACGCAGGTTGCTACCTCACCTCGAGAAGGAAGCATTGAAACCTCCATCACCAGTGTACGATGCGGCTGACCGGCCATGGCGTGGCCAAGCCGGAGAGGCGTTTCATCCCAAAGTTCAGCCCGCACCCCGCCGCCACTCAACCAAAAATACCTAGGCCCGGGGCAACACACGGGACCTGGACAGTAAGGCAAAACTCGCGAGGTCAATATACGGGTCATGGGCACGTGCGCCAACGCGGGACGATGATTGTCGCGCCGGATACACCAAAGGTAAATCCGGCCGGGCCGAATACATCACACAAGACTCATATGAACTGCGTCGTGATATAGCCCGGCATAGAGGCACCGCACACCCCCTATGCTTCATTGATGAAGTTATGGATCACGAATTCCCGGAGGGTTTTAAACCGGTAAATATCGAATCATATGATTGTACAACAGATCCCGCTGTATGGATTAAGGATTTCCTCCTTCACATCCACATGGCTCGCGGTGATGATCTACATGCCATCAAATACCTCCCACTAAAACTCAAAGGACCAGCTCGGCATTGGCTGAATAGCTTGCTAGCAGACTCCGTCGGCAGTTGGGAGGACTTGGAAGACACATTCCTTGACAACTTCCAGGGCACTTATGTGCGACCACCGAATGCTGATGACTTGAGCCATATAACTCAACAACCAGGGGAATCGGGCAAACAATTCTGGACGCGGTTCCTGACTAAGAAAAACCAAATTGTCGACTGTCCGGACGCAGAGGCCCTAGCGGCATTCAAGCACAACATCCATGACGAGTGGCTTGCCCGCCACCTCGGCCAAGAGAAGCCGAAGTCTATGGCAGCCCTCAGGATAATCATGAACCGCTTTTGCGCAGGCGAGGATAGCTGGCTGGCTCGAAGCAACAACACATCAAGGAATCCGGGCACTTCGGATACCAAAGATGCCAATGGCAGACCACGTCATAACAGACCAAAGCGCCGCAATAACGGCGATAACACCGAGGATACGACAGTCAATGCCGGATTCAGAGGCACTAGATCCGGTCAGCGGAAAAAGCCATTTAAAAGAAGTACTCTGGCTCCGTCCAGTTTGGATCACATACTGGATCGCTCATGTCAAATCCACGACACCCCTGACAAGCCAGCCAATCACACCAATAGAGAATGCTGGGTGTTCAAGCAGGCCAGCAAGTTAAATGCCGAAAACAAGGACAAGGGGCTGCATAGTAATGACAAGGAGGAGCCCCGGCCGCTGAACACGGGAGGACAGAAGGGGTCCCCCCTACAAGTGAAGACGGTGAACATGATATAAGCAACCCACATTCCCAAAAGGGAGTGGAAGCGTGCACTAAGGGACATCTATGCGATGGAGCCCGTCGCCCCAAAGTTTAACCCATGGTCCGCTTGCCCGATCACCTTTGGTCGTAGGGACCACCCCACTTGTATCCATCATGGCGGATCCGCCGCACTGGTCCTAGACCCCATCATCGACGGATTTCACCTCACCTGAGTCCTTATGGACGGCGGCAATAGCCTGAACCTGCTCTATCAGGATACAGTGCGAAAAATGGGTATAGATCCCTCGAGGATCAAACCCACCAAAACCACCTTTAGGGGCATCATCCCAGGTGTAGAGGCCTATTGCACGGGCTCAATCACACTGGAAGTGGTCTTCGGATCTCCGGATAACTTCCGAAGTGAGGAGTTAATCTTCGATATCATCCCGTTTCGCAGTGGCTATCACACACTGCTCGGGCGAACTGCATTTGCAAAATTCAATGCAGTACCGCATTACGCATAGCTCAAGCTCAAGATGCCAGGACCTAGGGGGGTCATAACAGTGAATGGAAACACAGAACGCTTGCTCCGCACGGAAGAGCACACTGGGACCCTTGCAGCAGAAGCACAAAGCAACCTTTTAAGGCAAACCACTAATTTGGCGATACAACCCCCGGACACCTTCAAGCGAGTTCGGAGTAAACTGCAACAGGATCGCCTGGCACGTTCAGAGCTCGCCTAGCAATTCGGCCCCCATCCCAGTCCCAGTCAAGCGACGAAATCCGTATCACGCGTACATAATTACGCACCGAAAATACCATGGACATAGGCGGGGGCATGATCAGGGCACGTCCCGCAATGCGGCTTAACCGCCCAAGGGGCTGTATACCTTTATCATTTTTTCTCTTTCAGGATATAACTCTCTGGAAGCACTGTCCGGCAGTACGATGGCCGGACACACTACATGAAGGAAAAACCAAGGAGGCAATAAGCTAAGATGTACACGGGAACCCTCAGGTGGTCTCTAATAATAATCGATATACCCGGTTTCTACTATCTATACGCAGCTTGCCCTTGGATAGGCCATGTAAAATATTCCTACTGTTTGCTTATTGCATCACTTGTACCAATACGCTTTGGCGTATTATTTAAATAACAATGCATAGCATTAGTCTATTATTGCATTATTCATCCTTTTTTTCTTATATGTTCATTTACGACAATCCGTACCCGTACATTTGGGTACGGTTAGTATGCCAGGGCCTTTTGCTTCTCCATAATACGGCGTAAGAAGTCTGAACACTTTCGACAGTGCGGCACCCCGAACTTATAGCATTATATGCATCAGCTCCGAGTCATGTCTTTGGTCAAATGTTGGGTTTGCCCGGCTCCCATGGTTTGGTACCTTACGTTCTGCTATATCGGCTAAGGTAGCGGTGGGAGAACTATTGCGATTGTGTCCCGGTTCTTCCGGACGAACACCTCAGTAGAGAAAGCCGAAAACTGACTGTCATGATAAGGCGAGAGCTGGTCGCTGTTCGAGAGGTCTCAAGTCCTTAACGACTTTTTCCGCTTCGGGCGAGGAGTCAGCCTTGTCCGGCTTAGGCGTGTATAGCGCCCCAAATTCGGCCTTCTGAATACTAGGGGCTTCGCCAAAATTTAAAATTGTAGACTTCTATGGCTAAGTGAGAGTGATAAAGCCCTATAGTCCGATTTCCTGGTTCGTTGGGCTGAACACCTCCCTTGAAGGACCCAAAATTGGGGTAAAGAGTGCTCAGGTTTATCCCGAACACCCCAGTACTAGTTACATGGGGGGCAGAAGCCGACGACTGGCCAACTCTCAGATTTTATAAACGGCCGCACAGAAGGTAATATTTTAAATTAAAAAAGCGTCGCATGTCGCCTATGAACTCGTTTCATATTACAGGATGACATGAGCATGTTCATTCAAAAATTACATCCCTGGCACATTCATCCGCCACAAGGCGGGAACCCTTCAGGACACTCTCATAATACATTTCGGGGCAGCGATGCTACTTGCCCTCTGGCAGCCCCTCCTTCACCAGCTTCACGGCGTCCAGCTTCGCCCAGTGCACCTTCGCCCAGGAAAAAGCCATGCGCGCACCCTCGATGTAGACGGACTACTTTAGAACTTCAAGCCGTTGGCAGGCATCCCCAAGCCACCTCACCAGACCGAAGTAGCTGCCATGCAGGGGCTCGCCAGGCCACATCCGGACTATAAGGCCCCTCACGGCCCGTTCGGCCGCCTTGTGAAGCTCGACCAATTGCTTCAGCTGGTCGCTCAAGGGCACGTGGTGTTCGGTCCGAGTATACTGAGACCAGAACAAATTTCCGTCGAGCTCCCCTCCTAAGCTCGGTAAAACTCCGCGGTATCCAGTACACAGTGGGGAAGATCTGTGAACGCCCATGGAGAGCTCCAAACTCGGGTAAGTAAAAGGAAAGTTTCCTCCACATGCTTGCTTTGCATAATGAATGCCTTACCCGCTGCTATCTTCTTCACCGCATCAATCTCCTGGAGGGCCTTGTGGGCTTCAGCCTTGGCGCTCCGGGCACTTTTAAGCGCCTGCGCGAGCTCGGACTCTCGCATCTTAGAGTCAAGCTCCAAGGACTCATGCTTTTTGGCGAGAGCCTCGAGCTCTTGCTGCACCTCGCCTACTCAGCACTACTAGGAAAACGCCTACTAGTGGCGCACCAGTTTTTCCTACTAATGGCGCACTACTGGTGCGCCACTAGTACCACGCCACTAGTATTATATACTAATGGCGCACCACGGGTGCGCCATTGGTATCTGGTATACTAATGGCGCACCACGCCGTGCGCCATTAGTATACACGAACATGCGCCATTAGTATGCCTCCCAGGGGGCCATATTTACCCATGTGCTTTGGCATACTAATGGCGCACTGTGGGGTGATGCACCATTAGTATCCTTTGGCATACTAATGGCGCACTGTGTAGTGATGCGCCATTAGTATCCTTCGGCATACTAATGGCGCACTTTCAGATGATGCGCCATTAGTATGAATATTAGGTTTTTTTACTTTTCTGATTTTTGCACAGGTTACAAAATATATTATTGGACAGAATATAGACAGCACCACACAGCAACAGCAGATTCATCGAATACAATAGAAGCTTAGTCTCCGAATACAATTCATCATATTAGTCTCCGAATTCAAAAGACCGAACAAAGATAGAACATTACAAGTCTCCAGCCTGTGAGTAGCGAGTTTGTCTTCACATTACAAGTCGATATCGATCATCTAAACTACCATCACATAGAAGGGAGCTGCGGTCATCACGATGAGCATCATCGCAATGAAACTGGTCTTCATCTGGTTCCTCCAACGCTCCCTCCTCTCTCTCGCTAGATAGCGAGCATATCTAGATTCCGCCTCCGCCCTAGTGGTGTACCCTTTGTAACTGTTACCGCTGAAACGGTGAACCTGTCTCTGACACTCCTCCCAGTCATCGTAGACTTCGGGAACCTTACCCTTGTACACGACATACGACGACATCTCTATGCACAAGCCAAACAACAGACAATACATGAGCAATATATAAGTATGCAACAAAAGGATTGGAAGAGAAAAGCAAGACATTAATAGCATGATTCATGGTCCTACTAATAAGTAGCATCGATTACATCTAAGTTGAACGACTATCCAAACGAAAGAGACATACAATTCATTAAAGTTTAATTACAACATGAGCCAATCAATGTTTCAGAACTACACATAGCATCACTACTTTCGACTCGACTCATGGGACCGGAGCGTGGATGAAGCTGCCATCTGTCGTGATGGTCATGAAATCGCGGGCGTTGTCAGCCTGCATTTGTAGCGTTGTGTCTATCTCACTATTTGGACGGTTGATATCTGAGGTAGAACTGCCCCGAGGTATGAAGGACATCTTGATGGATGATTTTCGCAAACTCCGACTGGATGCGAAAGAATTCTTGTCTGATGTCCGCGTCCTGGATTGCCGACAAGCTCGCGGCCCAATCTTTGAGATTATCTGGTAGCAGAAGGTGATGATGGTCCCGTACGATCGCCCGCATGTGATGGAGGGCATAGTAGTCATCCTTCTGACCGCCAGGCGGCTGCTTGACGCAGCAGAACTTAGTATTGTGGGCGAACACGTGCCTGCCGTACCTACGAACTGGCCTGGTGAAGGTGCCTCCAGATTTGGCGTAGCCGGGGAGAACATCATCAAGAACTTTCTTGATATTTGTATAGTCTATCTTGGAGTCACGGTCCGGGTCGAAATACGTGGCCATGGAATATTTCGGGCTTAAGAGGATGAGTGTGCAATGTGTGTCACTGCACAGAACACGGAATGTTAGAAAAAAACGATTGAAATCTAAGAAATGATATGTTACGGGGTGGTTAAGGGATGACTTACTCGGGAAAGTAAGACACGAGGAAGTTATCCTTATCTTGGTTTGCTAGAATGATGCCTTTGAGGTGTGAATTCGCGACTTGGCGGTCCCCAGCGCTGCCCAAGAGCTTGGCACGCATGTAGAAGGGGTCGACTATCACGATCTTTGGGGTCTTGTCTCTAATGATCCGCATCTCCATACTCAGCGAAAACAGCCGAACGAAGGTGTAGTGCAGCGGATGAAGGTTAAACATAGCAAAGATGTCATCAAACCGTAGGACGATCGTACCCCCGATGGCGCCATCCACAAAGCCCTTGCCCTATGACACATTGGCCACGAAACCGGGTATGCCACATCATTCTCTCTGAGACGCCGCTTCTCCAAAGAAAGAACACCGTCATGCAGACTCCGCATAGCACCGGTTGCAGCATTGAGCATATTTGTCGGTAGCATCGCCCTACTCGCCACGTGCACCCTCCTCGAGATATCCTTAGGTGAAGGTGGCCCTTCCTGAGCACGGATCGTACTCGGTGCTGGCTGGCTCGCACCAGCGTCCTTTTTAGCCTTTCGTTTCCGTCCCTTCTTCTTGATCTGCTATAATGGGACCGAGTTCTGCTCATAGACCGCCTTCTTGAGCATGTTGGGGCTGATAATATTTCACACCTCAGCTATCTGAGGCTCGGTGAAGGCGGCAGCTGGAGGCGTCTCCTGATAACTGAACGCCAGACGACGCCTGTTGCAATTGGGTTTCTCCGCCGTACCAGCTAGCTCACGGTCGTCTTGGTTGGGTTCTTGAGAAGGAGGCCCGCAGAACTCGTCACCGTACCCATGTTCTGCAAAGTACTTATCGACGTTTGTAAATGTACTATCGTCGTTGTCATCGTCGTCCGGATCCTGTGCCATATGCATGTCCGGATCCTGTGCCATAGGGATGCCCGGCATGTCCGGTAGTGTTGCGGCGTTCTTGCCATGGCTTGGCGCCGGCACGACTGGCGGTCTTGTCTGTGGGGTGGTGTCCCCTACCCCCAAACGAATCTGGCTCTTCGGCCAAAGCAGGGCCAGCTTACGTAGGCGCTGAGGGCCATCTCATCTTCTTCGTCGGCCCCAGCGGGTCGAATCGAAGGTAACAGCTCGTCGCAGCCTGGCAGCACCCGAACCACTGTTGGGTTTCGTAGTAATTTCAAAAAATTTCCTACGCACACGCAAGATCATGTGATGCATAGCAACGAGAGGGCAGAGTGTTGTCTACGTACCCAACGCAGACCGACTACGGAAGAGCTGACACGACGTAGAGGAAGTAGTCGTACGTCTTCACGATCCAACCGATCAAGCACCGAAACTACGGCACCTCCGAGTTCGAGCACACGTTCAGCTCGATGACGATCCCCGGACTCCGATCCAGCAAAGTGTCGGGGAAGAGTTCCGTCAGCACGACGGTGTGGTGACGATCTTGATGAACTATAGCACAAGGCTTCGCCTAAACTCCGCTAAGTATTATCGAGGAATATGGTGGCAGGGGACACCGCACACGGCTAAGGAATAGATCACGTGGATCAACTTGTGTGTCTAGAGGTGCCCCCTGCCTCCGTATATAAAGGAGCCAAGGGGGAGAGGTGCGCCGGCCAGGAGGAGGGAGCAGGAGGAGTCCTCCTCCTACCGGGAGTAGGACTCCCCCCCAATCCTATTCCAACTAGGATTCCCAAGGGGGAAAGAGGGAGAGGGGTGGCCGGCCACCTCTCCTAGTCCTAATAGGACTAGGGGAGGGGGGGGGGGAGGCGCGCAGCCCTTATGGGCAGCCCTTTCACCTTTCCACTAAGGCCCACTAAGGCCCATATGATTCCCGGGGGGTTCCGGTAACCTCCCGGTACTCCGGTAAAATCCCGATTTCACCCGGAACACTTCCGATATCCAAACATAGGCTTCCAATATATTAATCTTTACGTCTCAACCATTTCGAGACTCCTCGTCATGTCTGTGTTCACATCCGGGACTCCGAACAACCTTCGGTACATCAAAATGCATAAACTCATAATATAACTGTCATCGTAACCTTAAGCGTGCGGACCCTACGGGTTCGAGAACAATGTAGACATTACCGAGACACGTCTCCGGTCAATAACCAACAGCGGGACCTGGATGCCCATATTGGCTCCTACATATTCTACGAAGATCTTTATCGGTCAGACCGCATAACAACATACGTTGTTCCCTTTGTCATCGGTATGTTACTTGCCCGAGATTCGATCGTCGGTATCCAATACCTAGTTCAATCTCGTTACCGGCAAGTCTCTTTACTCGTTCCGTAATACATCATCTCACAACTAACATATTAGTTGTAATGCTTGCAAGGCTTATGTGATGTGTATTACCGAGAGGGCCCAGAGATACCTCTCCGACAATGGGAGTGACAAATCCTAATCTCGAAATACGCCAACCCAACATCTACCTTTGGAGACACCTGTAATGCTCCTTTATAATCACCCAGTTACGTTGTGACGTTTGGTAGCACCCAAAGTGTTCCTCCGGCAAACGGGAGTTGCATAATCTCATAGTCATAGGAACATGTATAAGTCATGAAGAAAGCAATAGCAACATACTAAACGATCGGGTGCTAAGCTAATGGAATGGGTCATGTCAATCAGATCATTCAACTAATGATGTGACCTCGTTAATCAAATAACAACTCATTGTTCATGGTCAGGAAACATAACCATCTTTGATTAACGAGCTAGTCAAGTTTAGGCATACTTAGTGACACTTTGTTTGTCTATGTATTCACACATGTATTATGTTTCCGGTTAATACAATTCCAGCATGAATAATAAACATTTATCATGATTATAAGGAAATAAATAATAACTTTATTATTGCCTCTAGGGCATATTTCCTTCAGTCTCCCACTTGCACTAGAGTCAATAATCTAGATTACAATGTAATGATTCTAACACCCACGGAGCCTTGGTGCTGATCATGTTTTGCTCGTGGAAGAGGCTTAGTCAACGGGTCTGCAACATTCAGATCCATATGTATCTTGCAAATCTCTACGTCTCCCACCTGGACTAGATCCCGGATGGAGTTGAAGCGTCTCTTGATGTGTTTGGTCCTTTTGTGAAATCTGGATTCCTTTGCCAAGGCAATTGCACCAGTATTGTCACAAAAGATTTTCATTGGACCCGATGCATTAGGTATGACACCTAGATCGGATATGAACTCCTTCATCCAGACTCCTTCGTTCACTGCTTCCGAAGTAGCTATGTACTCCGCTTCACATGTAGATCCCGCTACGACGCTTTGTTTAGAACTGCACCAACTGACAGCTCCACCGTTTAATGTAAACATGTATCCGGTTTGCGATTTAGAATCGTCCGGATCAGTGTCAAAGCTTGCATCAACGTAACCTTTTACGGTGAGTTCTTTGTCACCTCCATATACGAGAAACATATCCTTAGTCCTTTTCAGGTATTTCAGGATGTTCTTGACCGCTGTCCAGTGATCCACTCCTGGATTACTTTGGTACCTCCCTGCTAAACTTATAGCAAGGCACACATCAGGTCTGGTACACAGCATTGCATACATGATAGATCCTATGGCTGATGCATAGGGAACATCTTTCATATTCTCTCTACCTTCTGCAGTGGTCGGGCATTGAGTCTTACTCAACTTCACACCTTGTAACACAGGCAAGAACCCTTTCTTTGCTTGATCCATTTTGAACTTCTTCAAAATTTTGTCAAGGTATGTGCTTTGTGAAAGTCCAATTAAGCGTCTAGATCTATCTCTATAGATCTTAATGCCTAATATGTAAGCAGCTTCACCGAGGTCTTTCATTGAAAAACTTTTATTCAAGTATCCCTTTATGCTATCCAGAAATTCTATATCATTTCCAATCAGCAATATGTCATCCACATATAATATCAGAAATGCTACAGAGCTCCCACTCACTTTCTTGTAAATACAGGCTTCTCTGAAAGTCTGTATAAAACCAAATGCTTTGATCACACTATCAAAACGTTTATTCCAACTCCGAGAGGCTTGCACCAGTCCATAAATGGATCGCTGGAGCTTGCACACTTTGTTAGCTCCCTTTGGATCGACAAAACCTTCCGGTTGCATCATATACAACTCTTCTTCCAGAAATCCATTCAGGAATGCAGTTTTGACATCCATCTGCCAAATTTCATAATCATAAAATGCGGCAATCGCTAACATGATTCGGACGGACTTAAGCATCACTACGGGTGAGAAGGTCTCATCGTAGTCAATCCCTTGAACTTGCCGAAAACCTTTTGCGACAAGTCGAGCTTTGTAGACAGTAACATTACCATCAGCGTCAGTCTTCTTCTTAAAGATCCATTTATTCTCAATTTCTTGCCGATCATCGGGCAAGTCAACCAAAGTCCATACTTTGTTCTCATACATGGATCCCATCTCAGATTTCATGGCTTCAAGCCACTTTGCGGAATCTGGGCTCACCATCGCTTCTTCATAGTTCGTAGGTTCATCATGATCTAGTAGCATGACTTCCAGAACAGGATTACCGTACCACTCTGGTGTGGATCTTACTCTGGTTGATCTACGAGGTTCGGTAGTATCTTGATCTGAAGTTTCATGATCATTATCCTTGGCTTCCTCACTAACTGGTGTAGGTGTCACTGAAACAGTTTTCTGTGATGAATTACTTTCCAGTAAGGGAGCAGGTACAGTTACCTCGTCAAGTTCTACTTTCCTCCCACTCACTTCTTTCGAGAGAAACTCCTTCTCTAGAAAGGATCCATTCTTAGCAACGAATGTCTTGCCTTCGGATCTGTGATAGAAGGTGTACCCAACAGTTTCCTTTGGGTATCCTATGAAGACACATTTCTCCGATTTGGGTTCGAGCTTATCAGGTTGAAGCTTTTTCACATAAGCATCGCAGCCCCAAACTTTAAGAAACGACAACTTTGGTTTCTTGCCAAACCACAGTTCATAAGGCGTCGTCTCAACCGATTTTGATGGTGCCCTATTTAACGTGAATGCAGCCGTCTCTAGAGCATAACCCCAAAACGATAGCGGTAAATCAATAAGAGACATCATAGATCGCAGCATATCTAGTAAAGTACGATTACGACGTTCGGACACACCATTACGCTGTGGTGTTCCGGGTGGCGTGAGTTGCGAAACTATTCCACAGTTTTTCAAATGTACACCAAACTCGTAACTCAAATATTCTCCTCCACGATCAGATCGTAGAAACTTTATTTTCTTGTTACGATGATTTTCAACTTCACTCTGAAATTCTTTGAACTTTTCAAATGTTTCAGACTTATGTTTCATTAAGTAGATATATCCATATCTGCTTAAATCATCTGTGAAGGTGAGAAAATAACGATATCCGCCATGAGCCTCAATATTCATCGGACCACATACATCGGTATGTACGATTTCCAACAAATCTGTTGCTCTCTCCATAGTACCGGAGAACGGTGTTTTAGTCATCTTGCCCATGAGGCACAGTTCGCAAGTACCAAGTGATTCATAATCAAGTGGTTCCAAAAGTCCATCAGTATGGAGTTTCTTCATGCGCTTTACACCGATATGACCTAAACGACAGTGCCACAAATAAGTTGCACTTTCATTATCAACTCTGCATCTTTTGGCTTCAACATTATGAATATGTGTATTACTACTATCGAGATTCAAAAAATAGACCACTCTTCAAGGGTGCATGACCATAAAAGATATTACTCATATAAATAGAACAACCATTATTCTCTGATTTAAATGAATAACCGTCTCGCATTAAACAAGATCCAGATATAATGTTCATGCTCAACGCTGGCACCAAATAACAATTATTTAGGTCTAATATTAATCCCGAAGGTAGATGTAGAGGTAGCGTGCCGACCGCGATCACATCGACTTTGGAACCGTTTCCCACACGCATCGTCACCTCGTCCTTTGCCAGTGCCCGCTTATTCCGTAGTCCCTGTTTCGAGTTGCAAATATTAGCAACAGAACCAGTATCAAATACCCAGGTGCTACTGTGAGCTCTAGTAAGGTACACATCAATAACATGTATATCACATATACCTTTGTTCACCTTGCCATCCTTCTTATCCGCCAAATACTTGGGGCAGTTCCGCTTCCAGTGACCAGTCTGCTTGCAGTAGAAGCACTCAGTTTCAGGCTTAGGTCTAGACTTGGGTTTCTTCTCCTGAGCAGCAACTTGCTTGCCGTTCTTCTTGAAGTTCCCCTTCTTCTTCCCTTTGCCCTTTTTCTTGAAACTAGTGGTCTTGTTAACCATCAACACTTGATGCTCCTTCTTGATTTCTACCTCCGCAGCTTTCAGCATCGCGAAGAGCTTGGGAATAGTCTTGTTCATCCCTTGCATATTATAGTTCATCACGAAGCTCTTGTAGCTTGGTGGCAGTGATTGGAGAATTCTGTCAATGACGCAATCATCCGGAAGATTAACTCCCAATTGAATCAAGTGATTATTATACCCAGACATTTTGAGTATATGCTCACTGACAGAACTGTTCTCCTCCATCTTGCAGCTATAGAACTTATTGGAGACTTCATATCTCTCAATCCGGGCATTTGCTTGAAATATTAACTTCAACTCCTGGAACATCTCATATGCTCCATGACGTTCAAAACGTCGTTGAAGTCCCGATTCTAAGCCGTAAAGCATGGCACACTGAACTATCGAGTAGTCATCAGCTTTGCTCTGCCAGACGTTCATAACATCTGGTGTTGCACCAGCAGCAGGCCTGGCACCCAGCGGTGCTTCCAGGACGTAATTCTTCTGAGCAGCAATGAGGATAATCCTCAAGTTACGGACCCAGTCCGTGTAATTGCTACCATCATCTTTCAACTTTGCTTTCTCAAGGAACGCATTAAAATTCAACGGAACAACAGCATGAGCCATGTATCTACAATCAACATAAACAAGCAAGATACTATCAGGGACTAAGTTAATGATAAATTTAAGTTCAATTAATCATATTACTAAAGAACTCCCACTTAGATAGACATCCCTCTAATCTTCTAAGTGATTACGTGATCCAAATCAACTAAACCATAACCGATCATCACGTGAGATGGAGTAGTTTTCAATGGTGAACATCGTTTATGTTGATCATATCTACTATATGATTCACGCTCGACCTTTCGGTCTCCGTGTTCCGAGGCCATATCTGCATATGCTAGGCTCGTCAAGTTTAACCTGAGTATTCTGCTTGTGCAAAAACTGGCTTGCACCCGTTGTAGATGGACGTAGAGATTATCACACCCGATCATCACGTGGTGTCTGGGCACGACGAACTTTGGCAACGGTGCATACTCAGGGAGAACACTTCTTGATAATTTAGTGAGAGATCATCTTATAATGCTACCGTCAATCAAAGCAGGATAAGATGCATAAAAAGATAAACATCACATGCAATCAATTTAAGTGATATGATATGGCCATCATCATCTTGTGCTTGTGATCTCCATCTCCGAAGCACCGTCATGATCACCATCGTCACCGGCGCGACACCTTGATCTCCATCGTAGCATCGTTGTCGTCTCGCCAATCTTATGCTTCCATGACTATCACTACCGTTTAGTAATAAAGTAAAGCATTACATCGCGATTGTATTGCATACAATAAAGCGACAACCATATGGCTCCTGCCAGTTGCCGATAACTCGGTTACAAAACATGATCATCTCATACAATAAAATTCAGCATCATGCCTTGACCATATCACATCACAACATGCCCTGCAAAAACAAGTTAGACGTCCTCTACTTTGTTGTTGCAAGTTTTACGTGGCTGCTACGGGCTTAAGTAAGAACCAATCTCACCTACGCATCAAAACCACAACGATAGTTTGTCAAATAGACTCCATTTTAACCTTTGCAAGGACCGGGCGTAGCCATACTTGGTTCAACTAAAGTTGGAGAGACAGTCGCCCGCAAGCCACCTGTGTGCAAAGCACGTCGGGGGAACCGGTCTCGCGTAAGCGTACGCGTAAGGTTGGTCCGGGTTGTCTCGTCCAACAATGCCGCCGAACCAAAGTATGACATGCTGGTAGGTAGTATGACTTATATCGCCCACAACTCACTTGTGTTCTACTCGTGCATATAACATCAACATAGATAACCTGGCTCGGATGCCATTGTTGGGTTTCGTAGTAATTTCAAAAATTTTCCTATGCACACGCAAGATCATGTGATGCATAGCAACGAGAGGGGAGAGTGTTGTCTACATACCCAACGTAGACCGACTGCGGAAGCGCTGACACGACGTAGAGGAATTAGTCGTACGTCTTCACGATCCAACCGATCAAGCACCGAAACTACGACACCTCCGAGTTCGAGCACACGTTCAGCTCGATGACGATCCCCGGACTCCGATCCAGCAAAGTGTCGGGGAAGAGTTCCGTCAGCACGACGACGTGGTGACGATCTTGATGAACTACAGCAGCAGGGCTTCGCCTAAACTCCGCTACAGTATTATCGAGGAATATGGTGGCAGGGGACACCGCACACGGCTAAGGAATAGATCACGTGGATCAACTTGTGTGTCTAGAGGTGCCCCCTGCCTCCGTATATAAAGGAGCCAAGGGGGAGAGGTGCGCCGGCCAGGAGGAGGGCGCAGGAGGAGTCCTACTCCTACCGGGAGTAGGACTCCCCCCCAATCCTATTCCAACTAGGATTCCCAAGGGGGAAAGAGGGAGAGGGGTGGCCGGCCACCTCTCCTAGTCCTAATAGGACTAGGGGAGGGGGAGGCGCGCAGCCCTTATGGGCAGCCCTTTCACCTTTCCACTAAGGCCCACTAAGGCCCATATGATTCCCGAGGGGTTCCGGTAACCTCCCGGTACTCCGGTAAAATCCCGATTTCACCCGGAACACTTCCGATATCCAAACATAGGCTTCCAATACATCAATCTTTACGTCTCGACCATTTCGAGACTCCCCGTCATGTCCGTGATCACATCCGGGACTCCGAACAACCTTCGGTACATCAAAATGCATAAACTCATAATATAACTGTCATCGTAACCTTAAGCGTGCGGACCCTACGGGTTCGAGAACAATGTAGACATGACTGAGACACGTCTCCGGTCAATAACCAACAGCGGGACCTGGATGCCCATATTGGCTCCTACATATTCTACGAAGATCTTTATCGGTCAGACCGCATAACAACATACGTTGTTCCCTTTGTCATCGGTATGTTACTTGCCCGAGATTCGATCGTCGGTAACCAATACCTAGTTCAATCTCGTTACCGGCAAGTCTCTTTACTCGTTCCGTAATACATCATCTCACAACTAACATATTAGTTGTAATGCTTGCAAGGCTTATGTGATGTGTATTACCGAGAGGGCCTAGAGATACCTCTCCGACAATGGGAGTGACAAATCCTAATCTCGAAATACGCCAACCCAACATCTACCTTTGGAGACACCTGTAATGCTCCTTTATAATCACCCAGTTACATTGTGACGTTTGGTAGCACCCAAAGTGTTCCTCCGGCAAACGGGAGTTGCATAATCTCATAGTCATAGGAACATGTATAAGTCATGAAGAAAGCAATAGCAACATACTAAACGATCGGGTGCTAAGCTAATGGAATGGGTCATGTCAATCAGATCATTCAACTAATGATGTGACCTCGTTAATCAAATAACAACTCATTATACATGGTCAGGAAACATAACCATCTTTGATTAACGAGCTAGTCAAGTAGAGGCATACTTAGTGACACTTTGTTTGTCTATGTATTCACACATGTATTATGTTTCCGGTTAATACAATTCCAGCATGAATAATAAAAATTTATCATGATTATAAGGAAATAAATAATAACTTTATTATTGCAACCATATGGAGCTAATTACGCGGGGGATGTATTCCTTACCAGAACAAGCTCAAGCGCCCTGGTCTTTGGATCCGTGGTAAGCTCCTTTGTTACTGGGCCCCCCTTGTACCGGGCCCTGAGAAAGTTCCTGGTCTGCTTGTCATGGTAATTCTTGAAGCGGGGCGGTAGGCCTTGCTCGGCACGCTCCACGTCCTCCTTGTCCCATATAGGCTCCGCCACTCTGTAACCGCCGGGACCGAGTTGGTGGACCTCTAAGTTCAACTTCCGCATTTCTTTCCCCAATCACTTGATTCAGTGGTTGCGCTGCTCTCGCACTTCATCTTGAACTCCTTGTAGTCATCTTCTCTCATCAAAGGATATTTCGCCTTGATCTTCTCATAACTATCACCTTTTTCAATCATTGCCTTCACTGTCCTTTTCCAAGTAGACAGGGCCGTGCTCATCCTCGTGAGGGCGGCACCGTTCACTTTATTACCTGAGAGGCGTGTGTTTGCAAACTCAGCGGGGAACTTGTATCGTTCGTGCAGCTTCGTGAAGAGGAGGCTGCGCAAATTCCCTCGGTCCTTATGCCTTAGGTTCTCGGTGTTGATCGAGACGGTGCTCCAGAGAATGCACCCGAGCTGAACCGAGTACCCCTTGATTACTTGTTTGGGCGCCGTCGGATGCCCGTCGGAGTTCACTTCAGTAAATTCCTCCCTGACGGTGCCGAGCATGCTCGGGCGCCGGTCCTTCCGTTGCCTCTTCAGTTGGCTGCCATCTGTGCATGCGCCGCCATCATCAGTGGTGGCATCTGCAGCGCCATCATCAATGGTGTCATCCCCGACGCCGCTAGGGGTCGTGTAGTCAGGATCGGTGTCTTCCGCGGTGTCCTCATAGCGGTGAGGTTCTTCCTCCAACTCCTGGGACAGCTCCCAAAATTGCTTGCTGCCCGAACCGCCGACCTTGTCGTTGTGGGCCATGTTTCGCTCTAAATAGGAAAAAAGTTTGGTCAAAAAGTTGGTTATTGTCAAGGAACAAGATCATGGTCTCATCATTTAGGGTTTGTCGACACCGAGGCATCCTAAAAGCTAAGCTTTTATCATTTATGGTTTGTCGACGCCGAGGCACCCTAAAAGCCTAAGCGTACATCATTTAGGTTCTCGTCGCGACATCGAGGCACCCTAAAAGCTAAGTTGGGCCTAATCATTTGGCTCTATTGCCACCTATGGTTTAATGCAGCAAGAATAAAGGGGCAGTTGATCCTACTTAATTAAGTACTAAGATACCCCGACCCATGCATTAGTAGCAAGTACCCCATATGTCCGATTTTTAGCAAAGTCATGCTAAAATTCACGGAAAATTTCAGCATGACCTTTGCTGAAAATAGGACATATGGAGTACCCGAATTTGCCGGAACGGAAGTTAATCGACATTCCGGCAAACTCAAGGGCCTCTCGGGGTACCTGCAAAATCATCATGACACGAAGGTCGGAGACAAAACCTAGCAAACTAGCACCACAATGTGCCTCTACTTTCATATGGATGAAAAGGCCACAGACCATATGGTCCTCTGCTTTCATATGGACAAAAATCAGGTCAACTTGGACCATGGCAATTTACTTTCATGGAGCATGTGCATTGAGTCTAGAAGCAAAGACTCTACAGTGAAATGAAGAAAAACCTTGGAAATATATTTATGATAACTCTGAATGGATCAGAAGGTGCAGATGCACTTGTAAAAAAAGGTATGCATTTGCAGCAGCTTTGTTCTGATGATGACACCATTCTGTTAATAAGGCAAGATACACATACATACAGGTAGGAGCTGCAGCTATCAATTGCAATCTGACCACCATTATAATATGTGCCTCCAAAACCTAGTACTGAAAGGTGGAAGCAGGGCAAGAAAAAAGTGTTGCTGATGAAGCAGAGATGGCTGGCTCCATTGACGCACACATCAATGGGCCTCCCAAATTAAACTGGCCACCCAGCCAGCTAGCTAATGATACTAGCCCATGATTATGCCCTGTTTTTACCCATGCACAACTCTCTTTTCTTTTTTGTAGCCCAAGGTATCCACCAAATAAGATCCAATTAAAAAGAAAAAAGTTGAGTTGTCTGCTTCAAAAAAATATGTTGTCCCAGTGTTGAAAGATGGACCAACTGTATGAAATACCACCAGAGATTATAGTTGGTAGCGATAATCAGTATCAAGTTATTCAGAGAAAAGAACATTTTGGGGAGCTTTTTTAGCATATTTGTTATGGTTCCTGTGGAAACTCTCATCTTTGATATTCTAATGATACATGGCCATTGTCATTGAAGATGTCATGAATCATCTCTAGAGAAGTTCAATCACCTAGTACTAACAAAACATCCATACATTACTAATGAATTTTGTTTCCAGGTGACAATTAAAACCTAGTACTGAATTTACTAATGAACTGATGATGCAGAGAAGCGTAGGAACAAAACCTAGTACTGAATCAGACTGGACAGATCAAATGTGCTCTTGAGATTGAACGAGATCGATCTAGGGTTTGAGCGAGGCTCACCAGGAGACGGCGAAGACGGCGAAGCAGAGGCAGCGGGTGACGCCGGAGACCAGCAGCTGCGCGAGGAGGAGCACGAAGAAGGCGCAGACGCCATAGACGGTGGAGGCGTCGGTGTCATAGAGGCAGTAGGAGCGCTCGTCGTACTCGTCCGGCACCACCTTGCCCTGCGAGACAGAGAAGGGGCCGTCAGCCCCGGCGCAGGCGGGGGGCAAGGGAAGGAGGAGGGGTGGGAGGGTCGGGGGGGGGGGGGCGTACGGTGCTGCGTCGCTGCTCGGCGCCGATGGCGAGGAGGAAGGCAAAGATGTTGAGGAAGATGAGAAAGCCGCAGAGCGCGAGGGAGGCCGGCGGGGGTCGGGGCGGTGGGGGTGGGGGCACGGGGGTCGGGGGTGGAGTCCGGCGGGGGTCGGGGCGGCGGCGTCGTGGGTCGGGGCAGCGCGCGGGTGGATCTGGCGAGGGAGAGAGGGACGAAGGGGATCTGTCGAGGGAGAGGGAGGAATTAGCTAGGGGGGAAGCTTACTAATGGCGCACCCCCCGTCGGTGCGCCATTAGTAATCTTTTTTATATAGCAATGGCGCACCAGCAGGAGGTGCGCCATTAGTAAACTTTTTTTATATAGCAATGGCGCACCAGCCAGAGGTGCGCCATAAGTAAATTTTTTTGTTGCATCTAATAATTTTTAAGAAAATGAATATGAATATGAAACCGTAATAATTTTTATAAAAACAGTAATATTTTTTTAAAAAATATCATCAAATTTGTTATTTGAAAATATTTATGAATATGAAAAAATATCATCAAATTTATTATTTGAAAATATCATCAAATTTGTTATTTGAAAATATAATCAAATTTGTTTTTTTGGATTTTTAGTTGCATTCATTTGTGACGGTGGAGCGGGGAGGGTGCGGTGGGTCGGCTGCGGCGGTGGAGTGGGGGAGGGTGCGGGGGGTCGTCGGCGGCGGTGGAGCGGGGGAGGGTCCGGTGGGTCGTCGGCGGCGGTGGAGCGGGGGGTGCTCGGCGGCGGTGGAGCGGGCCGGGGAGGGTGCGGTTGGTCGGCGGCAGCGGTGGAGCGGGGGAGGGTGCGGTGGGTCGTCGGAGGCGGTGGAGCTAGCGGGGGAGGGTGCGGGGGGGGGGGGGGGTCGAGATCGAGATGGAGGGGGATAGCGATCGAGATGGATGGGGATAGCGATCGAGATGGAGGGGGATCGAGATCGAGTGTCCTCATGAATATTCAATATTTTTTTCATATTGAATATGAAAAAATATCATCAAATATGAAAAAATATTCATGAATTCAAAAAGTGCCCATGAAATTTAAAAATATTCATGAGTTCAAAAAGTGTCCATGTAATACAATCAAGAAATGAAGACTATGATTTAAATACAACCGATCTTAGCTAGCTATCTGTTCACAATCTTCTTGCCCTTATTTTTCGTAAATGGAGTTCTTCTCTTGAACGAACGTCCTTTAGGTAGGTGGTCCTGCTTCTTCTTGTGGTGTATGCTGCTACTTCATCGTCGTCGTCATGTTCGATCTTCAGGTCGCCGTACTTGTCGAAGTCTTGCTCATCTGCCACTCCATCCATTCCAATGATCTTCCTTTTGCCTCTCCTCACGACAACATGACTGGGCTTTGACGGGTCGGTAATGAAGAAGCATTGATCCACTTGGGAAGCCAGTACCCATGGCTCATTTTTCGCGGTGACGTTTGCGCCCGCGGTCTTGGATTTGGCTTCGGGTATAACCATGGTGGTGAAATACCGGTCTTCTTTTAGGACGCTCTTGGCCCATCTGACACGGAACATCGGGACCTTCTCTCCAGTGTAGCTCAGCTCCCAGATCTCCTCGATCCTTCCGTAGTATCTGTCCTTGTCATTACCGGTGTAGGATTCCATCGTTACCCCGGAGTTCTGATAACCATCGCTCTTCATGTCCTTGTCCTCAGTGTAGAATGTGTAGCCGTTGATATCGTACGCCTCATAGGTCATCAGGTTGTGCTCGGCGCCCTGTGACAAGGCGAATATGAGTTGTTCTTCTGCGGAAGAATCCTCATGTAAATGGTACGACAGAAGCTTCTGCTTGAACCAACGCGTGAAACATGAGTTGTGCTCTTTGATTATATCTCTATCCGTCCTCTATTGGCCTCGGTCATTGTACGTCTTCTCAATAAAGGTTTTGTGCTCTACCACCCAAGGATCGACCACGTCTATGTGTTGTAGCGCGACTAGGTTTGCTCTTTCAAAGTCGGCGAGTCGACCCTCGAAGTCGACATGCATTTCGCGGCGACCCTCACGGTGACCCCATCCAGCAAGCCTGCTGAGGTGCCTGTTGACGGGCAGACCAACGGGGTTCTCGATGCCTAGATAATTCGTGCAGTAGGAGATGCACTCTTCGGTCAGAAAGCCCCTGGCTATGCTTCCCTCTGGACGTGACATGTTGCGAACATATCCTTTGATGACACCATTCATCCATTCGAATGGCATCATGCTGTGCAGGAACGTCGGCCCGAGTTGGATGATATCCTCCATGATATAGACCAGCAGATGCACCATAACGTCGAAGAATGCGGGCGGGAAGTACATCTCAAGCTCGCATAGTATCACCACGATCTCTTCCTGTAGCCTTCTGAGTTGCCTCACGCCAACCGACTTCCGAGAGATGACGTCGAAAAAGTTGCATAGGCCAAATAGCGTTTCACGGACGTGCGCGTCCATGATCCCACAGATTGCAACTGGAAGTATCTGCGTCATCAGCACGTGACAGTCGTGAGACTTCATCCGCTGAACTTCTGCTTCGCTGGGTCTAGGTATCTTCTTATCTTCCCCGCGTAACCGTAAAGAAGTTTTACTCCTACGAGACAGGTGAAAAACTGCTCGATCTCCTCCTGAATTAGAGTGAAGCACGCGGGAGGGTAGTCATTTCCGGTCTTCTTGGCCTTTTTGCCTTTGTGACGACTTTCTGTGTTCTGCTTCGCCTCATCATCATCATCATCATCATCATCATTAGCGTGAAGCTCCTGCCTGATGCCCATTGATTTCAAGTCTGCCCTTGCTTTTGGCCCATCTTTGGTCCTCTCTGGCATGTTGAGCAGGGTACCAAGCAGACTCTCGCACACGTTCTTCTTGATATGCATGACATCAAGGCTGTGAGGCACACGGTGGATCTTCCAGTACGGCAAGTCCCAGAAAACAGACCTTGTTTTCCATACCTTCAGCAGCGGCTCTGGCGCCTTTCACTTGTTTCCCAGCTCTGGCGCCTTTTGCTTCTTTCCCGGCAGTGGGCAATCTTTCCAATTTTTCAACAGCTCATCTATTTCCTCGCCGCTCCTCGTACGCGGGCGTCTTCGGGGTTCGGTTTCACCATCGAACAGATCCTTGCATTTCCTCCATGGGTCATCGTCGCGAAGCCACCCTCGATGTCCCATGAACACGGTTTTCAAAGACCCGGGATCTCTATCTAGCTAGCGATACGTTGTGTCATCCATGCACCTGACGCATCCAGAAAATCCATGGACCACCTGCCCTGCAAGATATCCGTAACCGAGATAGTCGTGCACCGTCGTGAGCAGTGCGGCTCTCATAGAGAAATATTCTTTCTCTGCGGCGTCCCACGTATTGGCTGGCGTTTTCCACAGCGTGTCTAGCTCCTCTTTCAGCAGCCCCAGATACAGATTGATCTCGTTCCCTGGTTGTTTTGGCCCTTCAATTAGCATACTCATGTGAATGTACTTCCTCTTCATGCACAACCAGGGGGGAGGTTATACATCCACACAAACACAGGCTAGGTGCTATGTGTGCTTCTTTGGCTGCCAAACGGACTCCATCGGTGCTCATGCCCAGCACGATGTTCCTTGGATCGTTCCCAAATTCTGGGTCTTCGAAGTTCAACGCTTGCCACTGGCTCGCATCCTTAGGGTGACTCAGCATCTTGTCTTTTTTATTTATCTTCGGATCATTTCCGTCATCTTCCCGCTTCTTCTCCTCCCTATCCCATGCCAACGCAGGAGCTTTGCTACCTTAGGGTCCGTGAAATACCGCTACAGACGAGGAGTGATCGGAAAGTACCACACCACTTTGCGAGGAGCTTTCTTCCTCTTCTTGTATCGAGTGACGCTGCACACCGGACATATGGTAGACTTTGCGTGCTCGTCCCGATAAATGATGCAATTGTTCATGCACACATGGTATATCACATGCGGTAAATCTAGAGGACACACTATTTTCTTCGCCTCCTCGAAACTGGTCGGGCACTTGTTCCCCTTGGGAAGATGTTCGTGCCAGAATGACATGTTCTCGTCGGAGCATGCGTCGGTCATTTTGTGTTTTACCTTCATCTCCAGAGCCATGAGCGTTACTTTCAGGCGGGTATCCTCGGGCCTGCATCCTTCATACAATGGAGTAACCGCGTCTATCTCCAGTTGATCCAGCTTGGCTTTCTCTCGGGCGGCAGCTCTTGCGTTATCTGTCTGCTTGAGAAGCAGCTCTTGAATATGAGGGTCCTGCACCCAGCCTCCATCATCGTCTGCTCCGGCATCTTCATCTTCATGATCATGCCCTTCGTCTTGATCTTCCTCATCATCATGTGCGGCATCTTCTACATGATGATTGTGTATAGCATCACCGTTGTGATCATGTCCTGGAGATTCTTCGTCTTCTCGCCCGCCTGAGCCGTGGTGGTTGTCTTGCTGCCCTTCCTCATTTCTTGCCCAGCCCCCATGGACGACTTCATAGTCATATTCATCACCTTCCCACCGATAGCCATCCATGAAACCACACAAGAGTAGGTGGTCCCGCACCTGCCCGGAATCCGGGTCCGCAATAAGGCTCTTCATCTTGCATCTTCGACACAGACATCTTATCTCCGTCTCGTTCTTTTGAAGCATCTCGGCCTTCGCGGAGCTCAAAAACCGATTCACGATGCCTTCAGTCATCGTGCGGACCATGGTCGCCTGCGGGGTAGAGCAAAACAATATTTTAGAACCAAGAAATTTTTTGGCATGACTTTCCCTAAAAATAGGACCAAAAAGAATGCATAGTGCCAAAATTCTCACCGAAACCGAAATGAATCAACATTCTGGCAAAATATTGGCAACTATCGCATTTCAAATACCGGTACCTGCAAACACAAACATATATGCAACACCACAAACATATGCAACACCACAAACATACATAGATCTAGCTAGGCCACAAAAAGTGCGTGTGCACGTTGTTGGAGCGAGCTAGGGAGAAAAAAGTAGATCTACAACATAGAGATAGCTTTCCCCTTACTTACCTATCAAAAAAAGGTAACTTAACCACTTAAATTTTGATGAATCTATGGTGCAAATGAGGTGAGGAGGAGGAGGAGGCAGCCGACACAAGCTTGGAGAAGGAGATGGAGGGAATGAAGTGGGAAAGTGAGTGTGTAGGTGTGGTTGTCCAAAATATCTAGCTGGTCCGAGTTTACTAATGGCACACCACCCACTCATGTGCCATTAGTAACCCTACATACTAATGGCGCACCTGCTGGTGGTGCGCCATTAGTAGGTTTGCAAAAAAATAATAAAAAATATATATACTAATGGCGCACCGTGGCAGAGTGCGCCATTACTAGTTTAAACTAGTAATGGCGCACTATGCCACGGTGCGCCATTATTAGTTTTGCAAAAAAAAAGAACAAAAAAATACAGTAGTGGCGCACTTGGTTGTTGGTGCGCCATTACTAGTTAGAACTAGTAATGGCGCACTGTGCCTGGATGCACCATTAATATGTTTGGAAAAATGGAAAAAGAGTTTTTGTTACTAGTGGCGCATCATGTGTCTGGTGCGCCATTAGTGTCTTCCACACTAATGGCGCACCAGCACATGGTGCGCCATTGGTATATAGTAGTGGCGCACCACGTGTCTGGTGCACCATTAGTGTCAATTTCATCTATAGCCCTTTTCCTAGTAGTGCGGGCTTCTTGCTTCTCCCGCTCAATGCGCTCCTTGGCCGCTTTGTGTTCGGCCTCGGACAGTGCCTTCTTCAGGGTCTCCACCTCGGTCGTGGCCCCTGGCAAATCTATGATGATGCTATTACTTTACACCAGAACTTCCTTTTAAATATATAGACAAAGGTATTTCTTAGCTTTGCTCTCCTCGAGCTGCCTCTTGGTAAGGCCGAGCTTTTCCTCGGTCCGCTCCAGGTCCTGCTTCAGTGCAGAGACCTCCACAGTACGTGCGGCAGCGGCTAGCAGTGAAGCCTGCACATACACATTGACATATTCTGATTAGACTCATGAGTTATCATTTGATCCTCTATTTGGCCTTTCTTCGCGAACGCCAAACAGAGCATCAGGGGTTACTGTCTATACGTTAATATTTTCCTATACTTTTATTACTTACCTCAAAGCCTGTTAGGAGGCTGGCACAAGCTTCGGTCAGTCTGTTTTTGGCGGACTGAACTTCCTCAATCACCGCACTCATGATAGTGCGGTGCTCTTCGTCGATGGAAGCGCCGCGAAGCGCTTCCGGCAAGTTGTCCGGTGCCTCTGGGTGAACAGAGGCCACCGGCATGGGTGGCTTGCCCCTCTTAATGAGGGGACGCCTGCTGGAGTCCGGAACCACCAAAGGTTCCGACGCAGTGTTCGCCTGGGAGCCGAACTTGGAGCCCGTGGGGACTTTGCTCCCTTTGCGCCCAGGGTCCGGAAGGTCGCCTCGAGGCACCCCCAGGACTACCTCCCTTTGGACCCGTGCCTATTGAGACAACACCTTGACGTTGTCCGTAGGGCAAGGGGTGGAGGCGGTCGGAAGTGAACCACTTTTCATATCCGACGAGTCCAAAGAACCGTCTCACGAAGATACGTCGATACGGGCTAGGGACGGGCTGCACGATCATATTCAGCATAAGTAGAAGCAGAGTAATGAAACTTTCCATGAATTACTATGGTATCCGGATACTTACGACTTCGCCTGGGGCTTGTCCCTGGGGAACCACTCGTCGTCACTATGGGCGGCCGTAGTGGAGCAGTCCGGACGGACGGTCCATCCCTTCTTGGACCCTTTGGCCTCCCCGGTGGGGTCGACCTTCCTTTTCTTGTCTCCCCCGGCTGGGGGGGGGGAGAACTTTCCTCCTCCTCCTCCTCGTCTTCGTGGGAGGAGTGCGCGTCGGAGTCATCGGACGATGAGTCCGATACAACCTTATGCCGGAGACCCTTTCGGGTCCCCATGGCCTTCTTCTTGGTCTTCTTCACCGGCACCTCGTAAGGTGCTGGAGTCAGCATCTCCATTAGGAGAGCGTCTGCATGATCTTCGGGCAGGGGGTCTGGGCAATCTAGCTGCTCCGCTCTCTTTATCCAGTCCTATTAATGACATGGAAGCTTAGATCCTGCACATGACTTAACTGGGGCAAATAAATACCCTGTGAGATATAAAAAACTTACCGGATTGGCGCGGCGCTTTGCGCTGAGTCTGCGGTCCTTGGTGAGGGAAGGAGGTACCTCAGCGCCCTTGAATAGCACCCTCTAGACGTCCCCGTGAATCATGCCATAGAGCTCTCGCAGCGTCTGGTGCTTGGCCGGGTCGAACTCCCACAAATTGAATGCCCGTCGTTGACGCGGGGGGATCCGGCGGAAGAGCATGACCTGGACCATGTTGACGAGCTTGATTTTCTTGCTCTTCATGTTCTTGATGCAGGTCTGGCCCAGGACAGGCCCTTCTCTTTCCAGGAGGTGAGCCGTGTGGGGATTTCGGATCGAAATCTGGGGGCCGCCACCCAGTTGGAGTCGCGCGGCTCGGTGATGTAGAACCACCCCGATCGCCACCCCTTTATGGTATCCACATAGGTGCCCTTGAGCCAGGTGACATTAGGCATTTTGCCCACCATGGTGCCTCCGCAATCTGCTTGCTGGCCAACCACCACCTTCGGTTTGACATTGAAGGTCTTCAGCCATAGGCCGAAGTGGGGCCTGATGCGGAGGAAGGCCTCGCACACGACGATAAACGCCGAGATGTTGAGGATGAAATTGGGGGCCAGATCATGAAAATCCAACCCGTAGTAAAACATGAGCCCGCGGACAAACGGGTGGAGGGAAATCCCAGTCCACGGACGAAGTGGGTAATAAAAACTACCCTCTCATAAGGTTCGGGCGTAGGGATGACCTGCCCTGCATCTGGCAGCCGGTGCGCGATATCCTCAGCCAGATATCCGGCTGCCCATAACTTTGCAATGTGCTCCTCCATGATGGAGGAGACCATCCACTTGCCTCCTGCTCCGGACATGCTTGGAGTGGTTTGAGAAGAAGAACGCGAGCTTGGGCGCTGGAGCTTGACTGCGTGAGAATGGATAAGCAAGGGGGTAGAAGGCGTGGGTAAAAGGGGTGAAACCTTGTCCTTTTATAAGGGCGGAAGAGGCGATGCGCCTCCCCACTTGCCTGATAAAATCGTTTATTCCCCAGGCGCCGTAATTGATGGTGCGGTTGGGTTACCCACGTCCGTATTGATGAGAATCCCGTAATAAGGGGGACACGATCCCTGCTTTGACAAGACGTGTCAAGAAAACCGCCCCGCGTTATGTGCGGTGCTGGTTGTGAAAAACGGTTCGAATAATGACCAGGCCATGGCATGATGTCATGCTGTCAAACGTGTCAGCAGATTGGATTTGTGGAAATATTATTCTCTCTACGGTGGTATGTGGAACTTGTTTCGCAGAGCCGGACACTATCCTTGTGTTCAAAACCTTCTATGGAGTATTCAGAGGAGGAACCCGCCTTGCAATGCTGAAGAAAAAAACTGTGCACCGGATTCATCGTCATTGAAGCCTGGTTCAGGGGCTACTGAGGGAGTCCTAGATTAGGGGTTCTCCGGACAGACGGACTATATCCTTTGGCCGGACTGTTGGACTATGAAGATACAAGATTGAAGACTTCGTCCCGTGTCCGGATGGGACTTTCCTTGGCGTGGAAGGCAAGCTTGGCAACACGGATATGTAGATCTCCTCCCTTGTAACCGACTCTGTGTAACCCTAGCCCCCTCTGGTGTCTATATAAACCGGAGGGTTTAGTCCGTAGGACAAGATACAATCATACCATATGCTAGCTTCTAGGGTTTAGCCTCTACGATCTCGTGGTAGATCAACTCTTGTAATACTCATATCATTAAGAACAATCAAGCAGGACGTGGGGTATTACCTCCATCAAGAGGGCCCGAACCTGGGTAAAACATCGTGTCCCCTGCCTCCTGTTACCATCTGCCTTAGACGCACAGTTCGGGACCCCCTACCCAAGATCCGCCGGTTTTGACACCGACACTGGGCCTTGGGCCTTGTCGTCCATCTGACCCACCCGCCAGGTTACTAATGAGTCGCCAAGATTGGGCGGGTTACCCGTGAGTCGCCAAGCTCCGGGCGGGTCACCAGTGAGTCGCCAAGATCCATCCGGGTCATACATCCAGCCGGGTTACACCGCGGGGTATATCCCCGATATTATCCCCCAGTTTAATTTGGATTTATCCATGTTAAACTAATCTGCAATATAAACACAAGAACAAATTTGACAGGTTGTGCTCTGGGTTAAATATTTTGTAAGCCGGCACCTGATCATCCTTAAATCCTTGTCATTTCCTCCTTCTAGAAAATCCGGGTCAATAGACCAGTTTCATAATCAATTTGCTTGTAGAAGAAATATTGTAAATAAAGAATCCATTTGATTCAGCCTTCAATGCTCCGACTTGACAAAAATCACTAGTAGAAAACAGGGCTTTGGTCCAGGCCGGGTCAGCCCATTAGTCCCGGTTCAGTCCAGAACCGGGACCAATGGGGGCATTAGACCTGGTTCGTGAGCCCAGGGGGCCGGCCGGGCCACGTCGGCCATTGGTCCCGGTTCATCTGGACCTTTTGGTCCCGGTTGGTGGGACGAACCGGGACCAATGGGCCTCGCTCTTGGCCCACCACCATTGGTCCCGGTTGATGGCTTGAACCGGGACCAAAGTCTCCCCTTTATTCCCGGTTCATGCCACCAACCTGGACCAATGAGGTGCCTATATATACCCCCTCGCGTAAGAGCAGAGCACACTGCTCTGTTTTTTTCTGGCCGAGGGGGAGAGGGCTTGGTGGTGCTCTAGCTCACCTCCTATGCACACAAGGTGTTCGATGGAATGCCCGAGCCACACTACTTAAGCTTTCTCCTCTCCAAGCTCGACCTCCAAGCTCCATTTTCCTCAATATTTGTCTAGATTTAGCGGTCCGTCACGCCCCGTCCCCGTCTTCACCGCCGTCGATCACCCGCGCCGAGCTCATCGCCGGCACCACCGTGGTGAGCCTCTTGTTCTTATCTTCTTTCTGAAAGGAAAAATATTCTTACTTGTATGTTTACATAGATACTTGTATTATTTTCTTACTTTTATTATTGCATCTTATATAGTGCGATGGTTTTGGTATCCGCCCCCGTCGGCCCTCGTCCTGTCTATGATTCGGATGTGGTATATATATTATCATTATAACTATTGGTTCATTTATTGTTTATGAAAATTATGCCGACCAACGTGACATAGATTTTATTTATGTAGGATGTATGTGAATCGGAAATGCCAACCGACCCTATTGTTGAGAGGTTAAATTTAGTTGAAGAAGAAAACAATTTGTTGAAGGAAAAAATAAAAAAATTGAGGAGGAGAAGATGATATTGGAGTTGCATGGTGCGGAAGTCGTCGATGATCACTAGTTCAAGATGGATGCAATGCGCTTGAAGATTAGAAAGATTAGAAAATATGCCACTCATACCGAGGCTTGGTATCATTATGCCGTTGGGTCAATTGTTACCTTGGTTGCGATTATGATCGCATTTGTTTTCGCATTGAAATGTTTTACATAGTTTCAATGTATGGTTTAATTAATTAGATGCTCTGGAGAGCTATATGTTGTTAGATGAGAACTATGTATGCACTTTGGTTTTAATGTGATGATGAACTTCTATTAATTTGGACACTTAGTTATATATAATGCACGCATATGAACCAGCAATGGATGTACGGTGACAGACACACCTCCGAGTACATTAAGGGCGTGCATGAGTTTCTCGATGCGGCTGAGGCAAACAAGCAGAATGGTTTTATGTGTTTTCCATGCACTGAATGTGGGAATACGAGGTCTTACTCTAACCGGAAAATCCTTCACTCCCACCTGCTTTACAAGGGTTTCATGCCACACTATAATGTTTGGACGAGGCACGGAGAAATAGGGGTTATGATGGAAGACGGCGAAGAAGAAGAGTACGATGACAACTATGTGCCCCCTGAATACGGTGATGCTGCAACAGGGGGAGCTGGTGAAGATCAAGAGGAACCAAACGATGTGCCCAATGATGCTGCAACGGGTGAAGCTGCTGAAGATCAAGAGGAACCAGACGATGTGCCCGATGATGATGATCTCCGCCGGGTCATTGTCGATGCAAGGACGCAATGCGAAAGTCAAAAGGAGAAGCTGAAGTTCGATCGCATGTTAGAGGATCACAAAAAAGGGTTGTACCCCAATTGTGAAGATGGCAACACAAAGCTCGGTACCGTACTGGAATTGCTGCAGTGGAAGGCAGAGAATGCTGTGGCTGATAAAGGATTTGAGAAGCTACTGAAAATATTGAAGAAGAAGCTTCCAAAGGATAACGAATTGCCCGACAGTACATAAGCAGCAAAGAAGGTCGTATGCCCTCTAGGATTGGAGGTGGAGAAGATACATGCATGCCCTAATGACTGCATCCTCTACCACGGTGCATACAAGGATCTGAACACATGCCCGGTATGCGGTGCATTGCGGTATAAGATCAGACGAGATGACCCTGGTGATGTTGACGGCGAGCCCCCAGGAAGAGGGTTCCTGCGAAGGTGATGTGGTATGCTCCTATAATACCACGGTTGAAACGTCTGTTCAGAAACGAAGAGCATGCCAAGTTGATGCGATGGCACAGTGAGAACCGGAAGAAATATGGGAAGTTGAGAGCACCCGCTGACGGATCGCAGTGGAGAAAAATTGAGAGAAAGTACTGGGATGAGTTTGCAAAGGACCCAAGGAATGTATAGTTTGCTTTAAGCGCGGATGGCATTAATCCTTTCGGGGAGCAGAGCAGCAATCACAGCACCTGGCCCGTGACTCTATGTATGTATAACCTTCCTCCTTGGATGTGCATGAAGCGGAAGTTCATTATGATGCCAGTTCTCATCCAAGGCCCTAAGCAACCCGGCAACGACATTGATGTGTACCTAAGGCCATTAGTTGAAGAAATTTTACAGCCGTGGAATGGAAACGGTGTACATACGTGGGATGAGCACACACATGAGGAATTTAACCTAAAGGCGTTGCTGTTCGTGACCATCAACGATTGGCCCGCTCTCAGTAACCTTTCAGGACAGACAAACAAAGGATACCACGCATGCACGCACTGTTTAGATGACACTGAAAGTATATACCTGGACAAATGCAGGAAGAATGTGTACCTGGGCCATCGTCAATTTCTTCCAACCAACCATCAATGTCGAAAGAAAGGCAAGCATTTCAAAGGCGAGGCAGATCACCGGAAGAAGCCCGCCATGTGTACCGGTGATCACATACTTGCTATGGTCAATGATTTACATGCAATCTTTGGAAAGGGTCCCGGCGGACTAGCTGTTCCGAATGACGCTGAGGGACACGCACCCATGTGGAAGAAGAAATCTATATTTTGGGACCTACCCTACTGGAAAGACCTAGAGGTCCGCTCTTCAATCGACGTGATGCACGTGAGAAGAACCTTTGCGTGAACCTGCTAGGCTTCTTGGGCGTGTATGGGAAGACAATAGATACACCTGAGGCACGGGAGGACCTGCAACGTTTGCACGAAAAAGACGGCATGCCTCCGAAGCAGTATAAAGGTCCTGCCAGCTATGCTCTTACGAAAGAAGAGAAACAAATCTTCTTTGAATGCCTGCTCAGTATGAAGGTCACTACTGGCTTCTCGTCGAATATAAAGGGAATAATAAATATGCCAAAGAAAAATTTTCAGAACCTAAAGTCTCATGACTGCCACGTGATTATGACGCAACTGCTTCCGGTTGCATTGAGGGGGCTTCTACCGGAAAACGTCTGGTTAGCCATTGTGAAGCTATGTGCATTCCTCAATGCAATCTCTCAGAAGGTGATCGATCCAGAAATCGTACCAAGGCTAAGGAGTGATGTGGCGCAATATCCTGTCAGTTTCAAGCTGGTGTTCCCACCATCCTTCTTCAATATCATGACGCACGTCCTAGTTCATCTAGTCGATGAGATTGTCATCCTGGGGCCCGTATTTCTACACAATATGTTCCCCTTTGAGAGGTTCATGGGAGTCCTAAAGAAATATGTTCGTAACCGCGCTAGGCCAGAAGGAAGCATCTCCATGGGCCATCAAACAGAGGATGTTATCGGGGTTTGTGTTGACTTCATTCCCGGCCTTAAGAAGATAGGTCTCCCTAAATCGCGGTATGAGGGGAGACTGACTGGAAAAGGCACTCTTGGAAGTGACTCAATAATATGCAGGGACGGATATTCTTGGTCTCAAGCACACTACATAGTTCTACAGAACTCTACCTTGGTGACCCCGTATGTCGATGAACACAAGAACAGTCTGCGCTCCAAACACCCGGAGCAGTGCGACGACTGGATTACATGTGAACACATCAGGACTTTCAATAGTTGGTTGGAAACACGTCTCAGAGGTGACAAAACTGTTTGTGATGAGTTGTACTTGTTGTCCAGGGACCATCTTTGACTGTATTGACTTACAAAGGATACGAGATAAATGGGAATACATTTTACACGATCGCCCAAGATCAAAAGAGCACCAACCAAAACAGCGGTGTCCGCTTTGATGTAGCAACCGAGAGCAGAAAGGACACATATTATGGTTACATAGTGGACATATGGGAACTTGACTACGGACATGATTTTAAGGTCCCTTTGTTTAAGTGCAAATGGGTCAATCTGTCAGGCGGTGGGGTACAGGTAGACCCACAGTACGGAATGACAATAGTGGATCTGAAAAATCTTGGGTACACTGACGAACCGTTCGTCCTAGCCAATGATGTGGCACATGTTATCTATGTGAAGGACATGTCTACCAAACCGAGAAAAAGAAAAGATAAGGAAGCGAATACATCATACGATGAGCCAAAGCGCCACATAGTTCTTTCAGGAAAAAGGGACATCCTGGGAGTGGACGGCAAGACAGACATGTCTGAAGATTATGAAAAGTTTCATGAAATTCCTCCCTTCAATGTCAAGGCTGACCCAAGCATCCTGATAAACGATGAAGATTATCCATGGTTACGGCGCAATAAGCAAGTGACACAAGCGAAGAAAAAGTGAAGACTTTCTCCCGCAACTATTATGATGATACCATGCCAACTTTGTAACACACGAGTATGCTATGCCAACTTTTTCAGAGTTCATTTGAAAACTATGAATTTAGGTCGAATTTTCTCTATAGGTGCATCTATGTTCATTTTTTAGTAAAGTTAATCACAAACTTGTGATTCACACAAATTTCAAAGAATTCAAATTTTAACTATTCAAATTTGAAAACTAATGGCACTAATAGAAAGTTTATAATTTTTCTAAAACTAATGACACTAACAGAAAGTTTATAATTTTGCTGACCTAAAAGCAAAAAGAAATAAAAAATAAAGCAAAAAACAAAAGAAAATAAATAATGTAGAAAACAAAACAAAAAATCTGGAAAACAAAAAAATAGCAACAATAAGTATTTTTTTGTAAATAGAAACAAAATAAAATAAATAAAGCAACAAAGAAAACAAAAAAACTAAAAAAATGTTTTCAAATTTGAAAACTAATGGCACTAACAGAAAGTTTATAATTTTTCTAAAACTAAAAGCAAAAAGAATAAAAAATAAAGCAAAAAACAAAAGAAAATAAATAATGCAGAAAACAAAACAAAAAAACTGGAAAAAATAGCAACAATAAGTATTTTGTTGTAAGTAGAAACAAAATAAAATAAATAAAGCAACAAAGAAAACTAAAAAACTAAAAAAATGTTTTCAAATTTGAAAACTAATGGCACTAACAGAAAATTCATAATTTTTCTAAAACTAAAAGCAAAAAGAATTAAAATATAAAGCAAAAAAAAGAAAATAAATAATGCAAAAAACAAAACAAAAAACTAGAAAAAAATAGCAACAATAAGTATTTTGTTGTAAGTAGAAACAAAATAAAATAAATAAAGCAACAAAGAAAAAAAGTGCCACCTACTGGGCCCCCACGGCCCGAATACGACTAGAAACCCTACCATGGCTAGGATTCAGGCCCGCAGGAGGCCCAGTAGGCCCACAAGCACAGAGCGCAGGGTTAGGCCCGAAAGCCTGCATTTGAGAGGAGCTCGAGAGGGAAGGCGCAGTAGCGCTTATAAACCACTCTCGAGCTCTCTCAGCTAGCGAGGTGGGACTAAAGTTTTGGCGCGGGGCAGCACAAGGCCTTTGGTCCCGGTTGGTGCCAGCAACCGGGACTAAAGGGGGCATTGGTCACGGTTCGTGGCACAAACCGTGATCAGTGCCCCCTTTAGTCCCGGTTGGTGCTAGGCCTTTGGTCCCGGTTGGTAGCACCAACCGGGACTAAAGGGGGGCATTGATCACGGTTTGTGCTACGAACCGTGACCAATGCCTTCGGTATATAACCAGGACTTGTGAAATTTTCAGATTTCCCTCGCCAGTTGCCCCTGACGTCACTGACCTCCTCGACGCCGCCAGGCTGCCCCGACCCCGCACGGCGCCCCCGCCGTCACTCGCGCCCATTGTCGCCGTCGCCCGGACCCTCGCCGGCCGTCGCCCGCGCCCGTCGTCACCGTCGCCCGCGCCCTCGCCCGCAACCTCGTCGCCCGCGCCCGTCGTCGCCGTCCCCCGCGCCCGTCGTCGCCGTCCCCCGCGCCCTCGCCGGCCGTCCCTTGCCCCGACGCGTCGCCGCCTCTGTGAGCACCGCGCCTCTGCCGCCCCCGTGCATTTTTTTAATTATACATGTTTTTACATGTTTTTAGGTTTTCATATATATATATATGTATATATGTATCTTTTAGATATATGTTTTTGTATTTATGTTCATATATGTTTTTTTATGTATGTTCATATAGGTATATATGTATGTATTTTTTCAATTGTAATGATGTTTTAAAAATACATATATGCAAAAGTTACATTTTTTATTAGAAACATTTTATCTATATATGTTCTCTGATTTAGTACATTTTAGGTTAGTTTCATTTTAAAAAAAGTTATATATATTTAGGAAGAAGGAATAGAAGGAAGAAGAATGAAGAAAATGTTTTATATATGAGGGTCGAGAGGGGGTCGACGGTCGAGAGGGGGTCGATGGTCGAGAGGGGGTCGTCGAACATGAGAGGAAGAAAAGGATAAAAAAAGAAGAGGAAGAAGAAAAAAAAAGAGGAGAAGAAAAAAAAGAGGAGAAGAAAGAATAGAGGAGATCTTCTCCTCTATTCTTTCTTCTCCTTTTTTTTCTTCTTCTTCTCCTCTATTCTTTCTTCTCCTCTTTTTTTTCTTCTTCTTCCTCTTTTTTTATCAGGAACGAGGGTCGTCGAGGGTCGCCGAACATGAGAGGAAGAAGAGAATAAAAAAAGAAGAGGAAAAAGAAAAAAAAAGAGGAGAAGAAAGAATAGAGGAGTTCTTACTTGCTATTTAGGGTTTCCTCTACCGTTTGGCGACCCTCGACGACCCTCGTTTCCGATAAAAAAAGAGGAAGAAGAAGAAAAAAAGAGGAGAAGAAATCTTTCTTCTTCTCTTTTTTTTTCTTCTTCTTCCTCTTTATTTTATCGGGAACGAGGGTCGTCGAGGGTTTTTCTTCTCCTCTTTTTTTTCTTCTTCTTCCTCTTTTTTTATCGGAAACGAGGGTCGTCGAGGGTCAGGGTCGCCGAGCGGTAGAGGAAACCCTAAATAGCAAGTATCGTCGCTGTGAGATACATGTGGCCATCGGTGTCGGACACTACATCCACGTCCCACAAGTGACGCGGGCTTCGACACCCATGTCACTTGTGGGACGTGGATGTAGTGTCCGACACCGACGTCCACATGTATCTCACACCCACGATACTTGCTATTTAGGGTTTCCTCTACCACTCGGTGACCCTCGTTCTTGATAAAAAAAAGAGGAAGAAGAAGAAAAAAGAGGAGAAGAAAGAATAGAGGAGTTCTTACTCCTCTATTCTTTCTTCTCCTCTTTTTTTTGTTCTTCCTCTTCTTTTTTTATCCTTGAAGCGTTGTCAAGGCCACCCCAAACCCTAGAGAAGCAGCGTCGAGGCCACCCCAAACCCTAGAGAAGCAGCATCGAGGCCACTAATTAATATTAGTTCTACGTCTGCCACTAATATATCCATCTATCATGTTTGAATAATAATTGCCATGTTGTAAATATTTGTAGAAACTATGGACACCGCCCGAGACGAAGTACAAGAAGAGTTGTTGGGGGACATAATTGCACGAGGAAGTGATGCCGTCTTCTCGTTGTTTCTCAACGACACCGATGGTCTGGAAGTAGCTGGCTATGATTATGATGGCTCCGGTGACCTAATGCCGGTGCAAGAAGGAGACCGTGAGGACAGCTCCGGTGACCCAATGCCGGTGCAAGAAGGAGACCGTGATGACGTCTCCGGTGACCAAACCGAGTCCGGCCAGGTATATATATTAGTTAAGCTTCTGCTGACTAGCTAATTGATGCATTCATTATTTTGGTATGTACACATATTAATTAAGTCTTTGTTCTTTTTTCTAGCCCTCCGGATCGAGCACAACTTCGGTAAAGAGACGAGGCCCGAAGAAAAAGTTGAGCTCGGATGAAAAGTTTGAGATCACAGCAATCGCGCCCGATGGCCAACCGATTGAACCCCTCCGGACAAAGAGCGCATTTGTTGCTCAGTGCGGGGTTTTTGGTTAGGGACAAGATCCCGATCAGCATCCAACAATGGTTAAAGCCGGCTACAGAAGACCCTGAGGTGTCTTATGTCAATGATATGCAGAAAAATGATCTTTGGACTGAGCTGAAGTCAAATTTCACCCTACCGCAAGAGGATGATCCGGAGAAGCCAGTTAAAGAGCAATTAACCAAGTCTTTTGCTCTTAAGAGGATGGCAGAACTATTCAGGAGGTGGAAGAAAGAGCTGAATAAGTTTGTCGAAAATAAAGAGACACCAGAATTCAAGGGCAGATATGAGAAGATGAGAGATCACTGGCCCGCATTTGTGGCCCATAAGACATCAGAAAAGAGTAAGAAGATGTCGGCGACAAACAAGCAAAATACTACAAAGAAGAAGCATCACCATCGCACGGGGTCAGGTGGCTACCTCGTAGCCCGGCCTAAGTGGGCCAAGACTGAGAATGATCTGGCTGATAAAGGGATCGAACCAGAGACAATTAACTGGCCAGACCGTTGCCGGACTTGGTTCTTCGGGGCTGGCGGAACCTTGGACCCTGTATCAGGGAAGTGCATTTGGACGAATGATCAAATGGACATACCAGTCAAGAAGCTTCAGCAGTATATCGAAGCAGCGCAGCAAGGGACGCTCGTTCCAGACAGAGAGAACGACGAGCTCACAATGGCCCTCGGGAATCCTGAGCACCCTGGACAGACACGAGGCACGCCAGGCTCCATTCCGTGGAAGGTTGGGTTTTCGGACGCAGGCGGTTACAAATGCCAGGAGAGGAGGAAAAAAGTGCAGCAGCCCCAAATGCAGGCGCTGCAAGCAAGGGTACAAGCGAAAGAGGAACGAGAAGCAAATCGCAGCAAACGAACTGCCGAAGCTTCCCCCGAAGCTACCCCGCCATCTCAGCGGAGAAGCAGCGTGGCTTCCACCGAGCTGCTTCAGCCGGAGCATGTCTTGATGGCTCCTGCCAGCTATCCCGTGGATGCTATCACGGAGTCTCAAAATTGCCACCTTATGACGCAATGGATTAATATGAAGGTCAAGGCGGCTGTTGGCTCTGTTTTTCCTACCGAACCCGGCACAACTTTTCACTGCCGGCCGATTCCAGAAGGATATGCTAGGGTGATGGTGGATGAAATAACGGAGGGATTTGAGGACCTCCAGCTTGACCACCCTACCGGTGAAGGGGAGACTCGGCTGGGTTCTGCTCTGAAGACTCCATGCCTATGGCGGAAGGAGCTCATCAACCTTCCGAACTGGACGCCTTCGCCTCCTCCTCCTCCGGTGAGTCAGGGCACTCCGCCTCCTCCACCACCTCCTCCTCCGGCGAGTGACGATCAGGGCACTCGGCCGGCTCCTTCTCCGGCGCGTGGCGGCACTCCGCCTCCTTCTTCGCCTGCGCCGGTGCGCCCGAGCAGCCAGCCTCCTCCTTCTCCACCTCGTTAGCAAGGGCGGAAGAGACATTCCGCCGCTCCGGCTGCTCCGGCACGTCGTAGTCCTTCTCCTCCGCCTCGTAAGAAAGTAAAGAAGACAACCACTCCGTCTGTTCTGCCGGCGTCTAGCAGTAGAGCCAGAGGCGGGAGGACATACAGATTCGGTCCTTCTCTGAAGACTCCAGAGAAGTTACCATACAAGAGGACCCTAGAGGAGAACGCCGAGATCGCGCGAGAAGAAGTGAGGAACTTCTTTGAATGGGTGAAAGCAAAGAAACATTCACCTCCAGAGGAGAAGGTAGATCCGGTGAAAGCGAAGCGCACTCTGCTTGCCCTGACAAAACCACCCAAGTCTCCGCCGAAAGGAAACTATGAGCGCATTATTGGAAAGGAAGTTGCCGAAGCGGAGTGGTCGGGAAGTACTGTCAGTGATCAAAGGCTGAAAGAACGACGAGTTGGGAAACAAATTGCACAGCTCGGCGAACAAGCGAAGCAATCGTGCCCCCCGCTCAAGGTGCCTAGCGACATCGTCGCTAATGATCAGAGGATGGTGCCCGGTTATAGCAATCTTGGAGATTACCTGCCCGATGATGTACATTATGATTTCATGGAGGTGTGGATACAAAGATACGAGTATGGGAAGCCTCTCGTCAAAGATGAAAGATCTCTATCAACGATGATGCGAAGATTGCATGATTGGTACTTGAAAATTTGCAAAGAGTCTGGGGGGAGGAGTACTTTGTATGTGAGAGTTAAAAAGGAGCATGACCTCGTTGGAATTGATCTCTTGCCTGTTCCATTTGAGGAGTTCTTTCAGTTTTTCAATCAATTGGCCCTCGATAAAGCAACGGTCACCTGCTACTGTCTGTAAGTAGTACTACTTCTGTCATTAAGTCTCTCTATATATCTCAGCTCTTTCATTGCATGTATTTATAATTATCCTCAGTATATTATGCAGATTGAAGATTGTCGAATTGAAGAAACGACAAATCGGTGATATTGGGTTCATTAACACAAATATCATATATGCAACTCAGGTTAAATTTCATGCCACAGATACCGAGGCCAACTTGCTACGATCATTGGTAATAAATGAAAACAAAGATATAATACTCTTTCCTTACAACTTCAAGTGAGTGTTACTGTCTTGTGCGTATTCGGTTTCCCTTATATATTAGTCAAGGTTATAGTAATGTAATTGATGAGTTATGCATGCGTGTGCAGTTTCCACTATATTCTCCTAGAGATTAAGCTTGAGCAGGGACTAGTAACTGTCTTAGACTCAAGACGAAAAGATCCCCAGGACTATGCGGACATGACTCAAATGCTCGAGAAGTAAGTTAAATCGATCATTATCCACCATATCAGCAACTTTGTTCATTTCCTGATATATCAAGTAATTGTTTTCTTTGTCTGGCAGGGTTTGGAAAAAATTCACCAAAAAAGCTCCGGGGCTCCCGAAGAAGCTGCAATTTAGACACCCGAAAGTAAGTACTATAGTAGCATGTTCCGCGCATCTCCTATTGATTCAAGCGCTAGTTTCATCAATACCATTTGGCATTCTTGCTTATCAGTTTGATTGACCTCTATTTCTTATAAAGTGGTTGTGGCAGGAACAAGGGAATGATTTCTGTGGATACTACGTTTACGAGTCCATCCGCCACACGATCTGTGAGCGGGGCTACTCTGACGAACAATATGAAGTGCGTAAATAACAACATTCACAATTTTATTTTATTACCATCATTTGTGTTGAGTTTCATTCATTCATATATATATATATATATATATATATATATGTATTGACCCCCTTCTTCAAATTAGATGTTTCGGAAGCGGGATGAACTCCTAGCACCAGCTCGCATGCGAGCAATTCAAGAGGAATTGGCGGCATTCTTTCTTGACCACATGATCGCTGAAGATGGAGAATACTATGTGGACCATGAGTCCGTATGTTAGGAGATTATATTTGTAAGAGATAATTATTGTATATATGTAGCCGGTAGTGTCGGATAGATATACGAGAACTTGTTGTTCGACCAATCTCTCGGAGAAGGAGAGGTGGTCGATATCACTTCTCTCTGTATGCATATATGTTCATGACGATCTTCTATTTCCTTCGTTTGCTTACTAGCTAGCTAGCGTGTCTAGTCCTCTCTATACATATGTATAGTACGTAGCATCGACCAAGCACGGACATAAGAGAGGACACTTCTCTCTATTAATTATAGCTAGCTAACACAATATATGAAACACCTAAATTAACCCCCCAAAACCACCAAACCCCCCCTTCAAAAAAAACAAAAACCCCAGCCACAGAAATGCTGACGCGTGGATGCCTATTGGTCCCGGTTGGTGCCACCAACCGGGACCAAAGGCTCTCCTGCCTGGGCTCCGCACACAGGCCACGTGGAGGCCCATCTATCCCGGTTCTGGATTGAACCGGGACTAAAGGGACAGGGCATTAGTACCGACCCTTTAGTCCCGGTTCAGGAACCGGGACAAAAGGCCCTTACGAACCGGGACAACAGGGCCCTTTTTCTACTAGTGAATATTGGTCTTCAAATCTTCAACTGATATTCAGCCGGCTTGAAAATATAGACCTTGCCGAGCTATGATTTTCAAAATCGTCAGGTTATAAAAACTGATAATTCCAGGTCATGATTGTTCCCAATGCTAGTTCATGATTGTTGCCAATGCTGGTTCATGATTATTGATGACGCCGGGTTGTGATTGTTGCAGACACCGGGTCATAATGATTGGTGACGCCGGGTCAATCTGGTTTGCTCAAAACTGAGAATTTGAGAATATTTCTCCCTTATATCCGTGTTACCTGTAGCCCCCAAGTCTTGAGTAGAGTAAAGTGATGACTTAAGACTTGCTTCAATATAAATACTGCCACTTTGAAGAAATCCATGTTGTTCATCTTAGTCACTAGTAAAGACTGAATACTCCATATATGTAGCCCCCAAGTGCCGGGTTGTCATGCTTGCAGGAACCCGGGACTTGAATTTTTGCGAGGAGCAATTGGTAGCCCCTAAGGGCCGTCTTTTTACAATGTGATGAGTCGGGTCTTCAATAAGGTGAGCAAAAAATGACTTTGGATTAGCCCCCAAGTGCCATGGTGCATGCTGGCAGTGACATGGGACTTGTATATTTGATGTAATCTTAACTTGAATAATGTAGCCCCCAAGTGTCGGGTCATAAGCCTGCAGCGACTCCAGACTATTCATTCCATTGTAGAATAAATTATATCCATTGATAAAATAATATCCATTGCGCTGAAGCGGCTTTGAAAACCTCAATCATAATATTGGTTATTGATAACCATAATAAAAATCCAGCCATGTTGGCTATTCAAGATTTGAATAATATAATCCGTCGAGGGCATTGACCCGTAGGCATGCAATAGCATGATTTTGATTGCTCAAGGCAAATATATCCTGTCAACTTAACACCCTTTATCAGGACGGGTTATCAAAACCCCAAATATGCTCAAATATGAGTCATAAAGATTAAGGCTACATGGCCTGAATTGTTTTAAACAAGGATGAACTCAAAATGTTCAAATAGAAATAATAAATCAGAAAAAACAAGGCTTTCATAGGCCGCCGAGCCTAAATATCAAGTGCTTTCAAGGGCCGCATAACCACTGAGTTAAACCTTCATGCAAACCTTATAAGCCGGACCTCACACAACCAATCGTCGTTTTAACTTTGACTAGTTTAGGGTCTGTATAAGATTGACTTGTGAAAAGTATGGCAGGCCCTTCCACGATTACCTGGGCGGAGTGGCAGACTTAAAAAGGCAGGATAACCAGGGGTTTTAGGTGAATACACCTGGCTTCCAAGCCTCGCTTTTAAGCCTATTACAAGGGTCATAAAAACTCTTGTCCTTTAGAACAAAGAGCCCCAAGCAATATTTTTGAGCTGTGCTCAATGGAAACCTATGTTTGAGTTGTGCTTTTGCAACAGACTCTCTTTGGTCCCTTTAACCTGGGTAGCAAGCCCCCAAGTGTTTTGTAAGCATGGCGTATAAGCCGGATCAAAGGGTAATCAGGAAACTCCCATGTGACCATAATAAGATAAGCCCATAAGGCAGGATACCTATGTTTGAACCGCGCATCATGGCAATAGGTTTTCTTTGGCAACCTTTAATTTTTATGAGAACTCGAACTTGCAAGAGATGAATTTCTTTTTCAACCGGAGTTTTAAACCAGATATTAAGAGCTTCAAAGCTTTGTGAAAGACAGGTTTCTCTTGAACCGGATTTTAAACCGACATTCTTCATTTTGAGCCAGAAATTTTCTGACGGCCTTTAAGTTTTTATCAATATGGTAGTAGCTTCCGGGACCGGGTTATTTTTCCCTCCAATTGACCCGGGGTTCTTGAATTGGCTGAAACTGGTAAAATTTGCAAAATTTACCGAGTCATGTCTGTGTAGGCCCCAAGTCTTAAGACGGCTCAAGGAGTTGGCTTGAGATTCCCCATACTTGACCGTGATATAAATCGGCATATAGTTGGACAGCGAAATGCTGAAATGTGTTGAAGCTGAAGGCGAGTTAATGATATGCGCAACACTCATTGCATATCTTTAGCGTTGATAACGCGATGTAAATCCATAGAAAATTGAGGTTGACCTCAGCGGGTTATAAATGATCCCATATGAGCTGTGTCAGTAACTCGGCCAATGGTTCATCCCTGCTGGTTGTTGAAGTTAACCAAACTGCAGTGGCGGCGACTTGTGTGCCTGTCCATTGAACCATCTGATGTAGATAGAGGCTGACAATATATTGTGACTTGCTCCAGAATTGTTGGAATAGACCGGACCACGGGGCGGTGGCTTGCACATATTCATTGGGCAGCTTGCATGAACAGGGTGTGACCCTGATATATTGATACAGATTGGTCGACAATGGCGGCAATTTGAGCTCGTTCATTAAGCAGTACAGAACATCCGTGCAGAATGATGTTGTCGTGAACTCATATCCGGTATAACAGCACTTCGGAGTGAATAATTCGCACGACAAAAGACCTCACCATGTTTGCCATAAACTTGGAACAATTTGTCTTGCGCATAAAAATACTAAAGGTAGAATAATTGTTCTTGTAGGAATTAAAGTATAATGATGAAATAAATAAGGCGGATAGCACCTGGTATTTTTATCGGATGAACGCAGACTGAGCAAATAATCCCTTGTTCTCCTGGTGTCCATGTCCGTAGATTTATTCCAGGTGGATGTAAGAGCATTACTAGGAGAACCCTTAAACTCTCAAACCCTCACTAGCGTTTTAATGGTCTAAAAATGATCTTTTTGTGCACTTTTACGGGTTGAAAAACAGGGGCAAAGATTAGAACCCTCAAACCCAACCCTTATAACGGAATATTCCCCATGAACGACATTGTCGTTGCGCGCGGGAGGTCGACGGGGCGACCGCCGGCGACGGAGGCGACTAACAGTGGCGGTCGCGGGCGTGGGCGCGGGAGTTGGGAGGATTTTTCCCTCCCGCACGAGTATAACCGTCAAATGAGGGTTGGGGTAGGTTTTGCCCCCCAACCTTTACTTTTGAGGATTGGGAAAGGGTTTGAGGGTTGGACTTTTAAAAAAATTTGAGGATTTGAGGATTAAGGGGTTCTAGTTTACGGCTTTTTTTGACAAAAACTGTAAAAAAACAGTTATTTTTAGGGGTTTGAAGATTTGAGGGCTCTACTAGAAATGCTCTAACAGTTGTGCTGACACTGACACTGGACTAGTACTGATAGCAATTTCTCCAACTGATGCCCTCCACGTACTATGAAGTGCCACCTTAGAAGCAGTCAAACCAATGGAGTTTGAACTTTTCTTCCGGCCCCGTTGGGCAGTCAACACGCGATAGCCATATAGCCACTCAGCCGCCGGGGGGGGGGGGGGGGGGGGGGGGCGGGGCTGCGAAGACAGGATCCCGCGAAAACAAGCAGGGTCGGCTCGCGGCGATTGACCGCACCAGCGGGGATGCAATGGTGACTTAAGGTGAAGTCTTAGCCGAGGAGCGGTGAGGTAGAGGCGAGGCAGCGCCCGAAGGCGGCAGAGAGGGAGGCAGCCAGGCAACGGCGGCTCACAACGGCCGGCGGCGGGTGATGCAAGCTGGATGACTCAGTAGACGGGTTGAAGCAGACCGCGGCAACAACAGTGGTGGAGGCGAGATAGTAGTCAGCGGCCGCGGCAGAGATGAAGAAAATCAGGTAGGCCAAGTCATTGAATCGTCCCGTAAGATGTCACGTAGCGTACAGCTAGCGGCTTGATGAATTTCCTCCCTTTTTGGAAGCTCCATGTAATGTGCATGTAGTGCGAAAGCATGCCAGTATCTAATTTTTTTTGTCTTTGCGTAGTAGTGCTATCCTTCATGTGCGTGTATGTAATGAATCTCCTCACACCATAGAGTAACAGCACACCTTTGGATTGATGGGAAGCAGCAGCAGCCGGACGGACGCATCGACTCGAGGTCCTCGCAGAGCGAATGCAGATTTTGTGAGTTTATGCACCCGGGCCTCACTATCCTAGCACTTCAATGTTGCTTTAAGATCTGTGCTACAGAACTATCTTATTACATGAAATTTTTTCCTTTCTGTTCCTCTCATATAAAACATGTCTTGAATTTCAAACTTTGCAGTACAACCTAACTTTGTAACTAGAATGTGAGATAAAACTTGTAGATTTTTTTGTCCGACATAAATATGAAAAATAAGATTTTTTTAATCAAACAAATCTCATTTTGTATATTTATGTTGGACCAAAAAATCTGTAAGTTTTATCCCACATTCTACATAGAAAGCTTTGTTGTGCTGCAAAGTTGAAGTACAAATACATGTTCTATACGTATGAGAGAAACAAAAAAGAGAAAATTATTTGCACGAATCGTGATGCAGGAATGAGTGGTTGGATAAGGAATACCCGGATGCATAGGCTCTAAAACATGTTTTCGCTCGCAGAGCGGCTCAAAGGACAAAGGCGGCCGGAGGGTTACGCGCGAGAGAGGAAAAAAACGGATGGCTTGATACGCCAGAGGTGAAGCGAGCAGGCGCGTGGAGGCAGGTCGCCGCAAGGAGAAGCTCGAGGTGGTGGCGAGATGCAGCGAGGATGAACGGGCGGCTCGTCGACGCAGGGCCACGGGCCCAGCTCTGGCGGTGTTGACTTAGAGGCGCCGCTATAGAGGCGGCGCCCTCGAGGCCGGCGGATCGACGGAGGTGCATCCTAGCAGCAGGAGTTCTCGAGGTCACTCGGCGAAAATGACGACTTGGCAGGAGATTCATGGTGCCTCGAGACCACCGCGCGGGTGGCGGCTGAATGAGGCCGGGGGCGACCTGCCAGCGACTTAGCGAAGGTGGCTTGAGGTCGGGGTGGCCCGGGCGGCAACTCTGGCGGCGAGGCAACGAGGCAGGCAGGCGCGCTCGAAACGGGCGTGAATCCAGCGAGACGGGTCAATAGGTGCGACCAGCTGGTCTCCGTACTGGCGGCGAGTTTTCTTGGCGACTTGACAAGTCTGAGTAATGACTACATCAGTTTCCGGGTTATCTCTGCTTTCCGGGTCGTGGCTATATCTATTCGGATTTGCTATTTTACAATCGACTGTTTTTTAATTTGTTGACATTCAAATCTCTGTCCGTTTGTTCTTGCGCAGAGATTCACGCTGGGAGGTGTGGTTTTCGGGCCGGTTTTCTGTTTGTCGGGCACGGTTTTTATTTCGTCCCAACCCATTAAGGCCGCCCCGATCCTTCACCATCATGTTTTTCCCTTTTTTGATTTTTCTCTGTGTCTTTTTCCATTTTCATTTGGGCGGCCGCGTGAAAAGAAGGCAGAGAGGAGGGTGAGAGAGGAAGAGGCGCTCGACGGCTTGAGCGGCGGAGGAGCGGAGGCGATTCCTGTGGTTCATGTCGATTCCGAGATCCTCTTCCGCTCGAGCTTGATTACTCTTCCCTTTCTCTTCGTTCCTCGGCTGCCCCGGTTGTTTTTTCTCGTCTCTCTCTCTTCCCTGTGTGATCTAGGTCTCTTCTCTGTTTCTGCTAGTGTAGCTTCGAGATCTATGTGTGTTCTGGTGTTGGATTGATGGATGGTGTATGTTGCTGCCCGTGTTTGGTGTAGGTTTCGTTGCTCTTGTAGATTTCCCCATGGCTACTGATGTGTTTGTGTAAGATCTATGTAATCGATGTGATTCCTCTATTTAGGCCTTTAGCTATTTCTTGTTTGAATCCCCTCTGGTGTAGGCGCTGGTAGGTGTTTCGCTTCATGTAGTCGTTGGTAGGTGTCTAGATTTATGGATTTTGTTGGGGGTTTTCTTGTGGTTAGGGTTGGTGATTTTGCTCTGGTAAGGGGGCCTTTGTATTGCTTCGTGTGGCTCGTCCTTTGGATTATCCCTTGTATCCTCTTGATTTTTTGTTCTAGATGTATGTAATTTGGGGTAGGTTAGATGTAGGTGTTTGTTTCTCTGGTTTAGGATTTCCTCAGTGTATCATAATTTTAGAGATTAGTACTACTATATTTTCTTTGGCAGTATGATTCTTCAGTGGATGTCCCTGATTGTGTTTTTTCGCTAATCCCCTGTGTTCTAGCCCTGCTATTGCCCTTATGTTGTTAGTCTTAGACCCCTCCAGTGCATTTTTTCAATTTCCTTTGTATTAGAGTGCAAGCTTAGATATTAATGTGTACTTTCAGTAGTATTTTCGTCGGTAAATCCTATGCACTTAGTCATTGGCAGCATTTTTCATGTGCTTACAACGTAGTTCATGTTCTTGCCCTGAATTTTTGTGTAGGGTTTTCATTACACTGTAATATTCATCTGATTTTGCAGTGTAATTCCCATGGTTAGTCAGTGTATTTTGTAGATATATTACAATGTCATTTACCCCTGAATTACACTGTAATTCCCATGAATTTCCTCTTTATTTTCATTTTTCTTAGGCTACTTCTTTTACACTGTAATATTCATGTGATTTGTAGTGTAATTCCCATGCTTACTCACTGTATTCTTTAGTTATATTACAATGTAATTTACCCCAGAATTCCACTGTAATCCCCATGAATTTCATGTAGGTTTTCATTTCTTAGGCTTCTTCATCACACTAAGTGTAATTTTCAGAACTATGGTCCCTCTAGGCTACTAGGTTTGATGTGTATTGCATCCATTTTTAGAACTTTTTTTTGGTCTGCTGCTTAACTTGCAATTTCACAGCAAGTGTAATTTCAGGGGCAATGAATACTGTAAATTCAGGTCAATTACAATGAAATCAGTGTAATTTCAGTGCACTTGCACTGTAATTTGAGGTGTACTCATGTCAATTACTAATTTATAGTGGTATAATCTACAGTTCTTACAGTCGTTATATGCAGCAGATTTTTTCATAATTTTCAAGGTGTACTCATGTTAATTACAGTGCTATTTTTGTTCTACTATTGATCTACATTGTTTTCATGTACACCCCCCCCCCCCCTCATTGTTCTGGTGGTTTGGCAACGGGTCTAGTTGAGTGCAACCCGTTTGGCCAATGTAATATTTACACAGTATTTTCTTAAAAGTCCTAGTAGTAATGCCATTGTAATATTTACACAGTATCAGTGAAGTTCTGTGTAAATACAATCACCGATTATCTATAAGTTCCTATCATAATGTCACTGTAATGTTCAAACAGTGTGTATGTAAGTACTGTGTAAATACACGGTAATTTTTAAGAAGTTTCAGTGCTAATTTTGACTTAAGTTGTGTGTATCTAGATTGTAGCTCTTAAGATACACTGCAAGTAGATTCTAAGTAGACTATAATGACAGTGTAATTATCACTGTAATTTTCTCTCTCTCAAATGACAGTGTAAGTTCTGTGTGAATCCACTATGATCATTGTTTTCATATTTTTTGTAAGTTCCAGTCATAATGTCACTGTAATAATCACACGGTACGAGTGTAAGTTCTGTGTAAATGCACTGTAATTCTGGAAGTTCCGGTGCTAATTTGACTTGCAAATTTTGTCTATTAAGACTTCAACTCTAAGTAGACTGCAAGTTACCAGCAGATTGTAATGGCGATCTAATTATCACTGCAATTTTCTCCCAAATGACTGTAACTGGATTGTATGTTGACGCCACTGATGCCAGACCTACAAACAGTAGGTTGATGGATCTGTAGGGCTTTTTTGGGCTGTGGTAGCGCGATAGTTGTAGCTTACATTTGTTTGAAACCGGGTCCAGTTCCAACCCGGTCAGGATTGGTCTTTTAGCATTGACATGCACATAGCGGAGATACACAAAAAGGAGACGCACAAATATGTACAAGTGTCATCCTATTATTGGTTGGAAAACTTGACTGATGCCCAAATGATTTTCAGTCAAACGTCAAATAGACACCTATATCTATTTGTCTTTGACTTGCATGGCAGCCGCTGTAGCAAATACCAATTTGTCTTCGGATTCGAGTCCCCGGGTCATGTTTTCTGTTGCGCTCGGAGGTCAGCGGAGGAGGCCAGGCACAGCGGCGGGTCAGCATCTGAGCCGGGGGAGGCTGACTCTTGGGTGGCGGCTCGCGCATTGAAAACAGCGACTCAGAGGTGTCGTCTTGAGGTGGACAGCAGCTTGAGGTGCAAGCGGCGGAGGTGGGAATCACAACCGCGATTTGTTCAAGGTACAAACTCGTCGACGGCCCGGCGATTGGCAGCAACAGAGACGACGACTCACGGCGCCGGCGGTTTAAAAGCTGGGGCGTGACCCGGAGCAGACGACAACTCGACACAAAGTTGATTCAATGTAGGCGGCGCTTGCAGCGACGAACCGGCGGCAGTGGCTCCGAGGCGGAAACAGGTTGAAGTGCGTCAGCAACGGCTCGGGGACGCGCTCCGGCGACCATGGTGGCGGTGACTCTCCGGAATAGCGCGCGAATCAGATGGCAGATTAAGGCGACATCAGTGATGGAGGTGGCTCGCTGGCACGGCCACGGCAGAAGCATGCCGACGCGTGATGAGGCAGAGGGCAACTCAGAGTGGAGTCGCAGAGTCGAAGGCGACTCAGATCGGACTGGCTCCTTGGTGAGTTAGGCGAAGACCGCGGCGTTTTGGAGTAGTAACTTGGAGCAGAGGTCACGGCAATGGAAGCAGGCTGATGCGGAGTCGAAGCCTCAAGGCTGTACCCGCAGCCACGGGCTGTTCGCGGCGGCGGGGGCCAGCCACCAGCTGGACACGAGGCAAGGTTGAGAACGGGGCGGGTGAACGGAGGAGCCCAAGTCTGAGCACAATTTGATCCCGGGTCGTGGCCCTTTTCCTTATAGCATCTCCAACAGCCGCACAATGCGCGGTGCTTAAAAAACAGGTTTACAACGCGTAAGTAAATTTTTTAGAGCGCTAGAAGACGTTTGCTCCAACAAGCGCTGCAAAATATGCTGCGCGCGCGAGTCCAACGGTCCCAATCAAGCGGTCCCATCTGCAGCAGCTCAGAGTTTGCAGCGCGCGCGACCGGGCGCACCAAATATGCTGCGCGCGATGCCTTTTTGATGCGTGCGCTGCATTATTATAGCGCACGCGCGCTTTTTATGCGTCTGTTGGAGATTACAAACCGGGTCCGCGCGCGCTAAAAACAATTTTTATATCGCGCGGCGCTCATATAGCGCTTCTGTTGGAAATGCTCTTAGTTCTTTTTTTTTCTCTTTTTGCTTGATCTTCACGTGGGTACATGGGTCTCTGACTCTCTGACTCTCTGTACATAGGCTGTTTTTTCTTCTTTTTTTTTTGTAAACCGGACAAGTAGCACCAGTTGATTTACGCCAATTAGTCTTGGATTAACCCCAGCAGCAAACATCTATCTGTTCGTTTGACCGATCACCACAGACACGTGCGGCAGCGCATAAGCTGAAACCCTAGCTTCTCTTGTATCTGAATTTTGTATATGCCGCCGTTGAAAAGTTCTTTGATCTTGATGGATGAACTTGTAGTTGATGTGAATCCTTCCATGCTGAATCTTTCTTCATTCAAAAATTTGCGAACTGTTTGTTCTCCCCTTCTATCAATGGAATGATATGCTCCGCGCGTATTCGCGAATTTTTTGGCGAACTTCTCGATCCCTCGAAATGTCCCTCCAAGAACTCAACACCACCGTGCGCAGGCCCCACGGTGGGCGCCAACTGTCGTGGAATTGTCACGGCAGATGTCCTAGTGTGAGGACTTGTCGTGAGGCCAACGCATATATGCGGTAGCTTGAAGGGGTTGGTCGGAATCGAGAGACGCAAGGCGGATCAACACATAAGACAAGGATTTAGACAGCTTCGGGCCCTGGGAAACATCATCCGGTAATAGCCCTACATGCTGTTTGTGGCTAGGTCTCATTATCATCACGAGGGAGTCGTCGTAAACGGGCTCTCCTAGTTATGTCTAGCCCTAAGATTATTTCTCCCTCCCCCCTTATATAAGTTGAAGGGGCAGGTTGCATGTAGATTCCAACTCGGATTAAGACTTAAACTATTCTGACTTCTCTTCATGAGCTTCTTAACGTCCTGGGCTTCATAACGTCTCGGGCTTATTAACCCCAGGCGACTCTGTCTGCCGGGTTATGACTGTCTGTCGGGTTATGATTGTTTGCCGGGTTATGACTGTCTCCCGGGTTATGATTGTCTGCCGGGTTATGATTGGCTTAACCCTTGCCGGGTTATCATCTGACCGAACACCTGTCAGGTTATCATCTGACTTAACTCCTGTCGGGTTATCATCTGACTTAACACCTGTCGGGTTATCATATGACTTAACATCTGCCGGGTTATCATCTGACTTAACTGTCAGCCGTTTACCACCTGCCGGTTTACCGTCTGTCTTAGCCATCTGCCTTAACTGTCTGTCTTAACTGTCTGCCGGTTCACCATCCGCCGGTTTACCAAGTCCCAGCCGGGTTATGACTCCGGCCGGGTCATACCGCGGGGTATATCCCCGACATTATCAATTTGGATTTATCCATGTTAAACTGATCCAGATCATCCTTATGTCCTTGTCATTTCCTTCTTCTAGAAAATCCGGGTTAATAGGCCATTGTGAAGAATAATTCATTTGACTCAGCTCCCAATGCTTAACAAAAATATTGGTCCTTGAAATCCTCATCTGAGCTTCAGTCGGCTTAAGGATGTAGAACATGCCGGTTTATACATATTGATGGCACCAGGTCATAATTATAGTTAACATCAAGCTTGAAAATATACCTCTTATATGCCTATCACTTGTAGCCCCCAAGTCTTAAGAAGGTAGCGTAGCATCAACTTAAGACTTGCTTAGAAATATATATGTCACAATCTTGAAGACATCCGATTTGTTCATCTCAGTCACGAGCCATAAACTGAATATTCCCATGTATGTAGCCCCCAAGTGTCGGATTGTCATGCTTGCAGCAACCTAGGACTTGAAATTGCCTTATGCTCATGAAAACTTCAACCAGTATAGCCCCCAAGGGCCGGATCATTATGTAATAATGAGCAGGGACTTTGATATATACTTCAATGAAAATAACATCTTATAATATAGCCTCCATCGTAGGGCTTGAACCCAGGCCCACAAGGTTTAAGAGCTTTGTGCTTTATCAACTGAGCAATGGACCCTTCAATATAATGGATTTAACTTGTGTACCTTGAATTGTTGATAGGAGCAATTGGTAGTCCCCAAGGGCCGGCTCATTATGATGTGATGAGTCGGGTCTTCAATAAGGCCAGTAAAAATGACTTTGCATTAGCCCCCAAGTGCCATGGTGCATGCTGACAGTGACATGGGACTTGCACATTTGATGAAATCTCAATTTGAATAATGTAGCCCCCAAGTGCCGTGTCGTAAGCCTGCTTCGGACTATTCCCTCCATTGTAGAATAAATCATATCCATTGATAACATAATAGCCATTGCGCTAAAGTGACTTTAAAAACCTCAATCATAATACTGGTTATTGATAACCATTATAAAAATCCAGCCATGTTGGCTATTAAAGATTTGAATAATATAACCTGGTTTGAAAACCGGTTCCTGCCATATTAACCGGTATATCCATGCACATATGATACATGCTATGATGATGCAATGTATAATGCAATATATGATGATGTATGTGTATGATCAAGAGGGTTTAAGCTATGGTTCATATACGACCAGAGCCCCCAAATAGTCATAATTGTGGCATTGCGCCGATCAAGAGGTGTAGCTATGGTTCGAATACGACCAAGCCCCCAAGTGATTTCCATGGTGGCCTTACGCCGATCAAGAGGTGTAGCTATGGTTCGAATACGACCAAGCCCCCAAGTGATTTCCCTAGTGGCCTTACGCCAATCAAGAGGTGTAGCTATGGTTCGAATACGACCAAGCCCCCAAGTGATTATGTGGGCTGTGCCCAAGGGGTACCTATGTTTCAGCTGTGCTGTTCAACAGACTCTCTCTGGTCCCTTTAATCCAGTCATTAAGCCTCCAAGTAAACCAGAGCCATGCTCATATGAAGTTATAATATTGGCTTGATAGCCGGATTACCAAGGTAATTAGAGCTATGCTCTTATAATATGGGCTTGATAGCCGGATTACCGAAGTAACCAGAGCTGTGCTCTTATAATATGGGCTTGATAGCCGGATTACCGAAGTAACCAGAGCTGTGCTCTTATGATATGGGCTTGATAGCCGAATTACCAAGATAACCAGAGCTGTGCTCTTATGAAATTATCATATTGGCTTGATAGCCGAATTACCATATTGGCTTGATAGCTGGAATTAGGAGGGTAGTAACGCTCTGTTCTCTTTGGTGAATACACCTATGTTTGAACAGGAAGCCCCCAAATGACATATAATGAGCCTCAAAACTTTGTGGGAGATAAATTTCCCTTGAACCGGAATTTGAAACGGAATCTTTCCTTATAAACCGGAACTCTTTCTTTGAGCTGGAACCTTCAGATTACTCGGCACTGTTTAAGCCGGAAATTGTCTGACGACCTTCAAATTTGCACCAATATGGCGGTTTTATGGTCCTGATATGTCAGGACAGTTAATATCCACCGTGGGGTTGATGATCAGCATGGTGAAGCTAAAATCAATCATGGCCGAGTCGGCCACGGCAGTAGGTAGATGAGCCGACCGCAGTAATGTAAGCCGAGATTTTGTGATTGTCATATACTTTTTAAGCCGGAATTTTTCTGACGACCTTTAAACTTTTATCAATATAACAGTAGCCTCTGGGACCGGGTTATCTTTCCCTTCAACGTCCTGGGGCACTTGAATTTGCTGAAACTGAAAATACTTGCTGAGTCATATCATTGTAGGCCCCGAGTCTTAAGACGACTCGAGAAGTTGGCTTGAGACTCTCTGTCGGTGTCAAAACTGGCGGATCTCGGTACGGGGTCCCGAACTGTGCGTCTAGGCCGGATGGTAACAGGAGGCAAGGGACACGAAGTTTTACTCAGGTTCGGGCCCTCTCGATGGAGGTAAAACCCTACGTCCTGCTTGATTAATATTGATGATATGGGTAGTACAAGAGTAGATCTACCACGAGATCGGAGAGGCTAAACCCTAGAAGCTAGCCTATGGTATGATTGTTGTTCTGTATGTTGTCCTACGGACTAAAACCCTCTGGTTTGTATAGACATCGGAGAGGGTTAGGGTTACACAAAGTCGGTTACAATGGTTGGAGTTCTGAAGGTATAGTCCGGCCATCCGGACACCCCCTAATCCAGGACTATACCTTCATCCAGACTCCTGGACTATGAAGATACAAGATTGAAGACTTTGTCCCGTGTTCGGAAGGGACTTTCCTTGGCGTGGAAGGCAAGCTTGGCGATACGGATATGCAGATCTCCTACCATTGTAACCGACTTTGTGTAACCCTAACCCTCTCCGGTGTCTATATAAACCGGAGGGTTTTAGTCCGTAGAACAACATACACAACAACAATCATACCATAGGATAGCTTCTAGGGTTTAGCCTCTCCGATCTCGTGGTAGATCTACTCTTGTGCTACCCATATCATCAATATTAATCAAGCATGACGTAGGGTTTTACCTCCATCGAGAGGGCCCGAACCTGGGAAAAATTTCATGTCCCTTGACTCCTGTTACCATCCGGCCTAGACGCACAGTTCGGGAACCCCTACCCGAGATCCGCCGGTTTTGACACCGACATTGGTGCTTTCATTGAGAGTTCCTCTGTGTCGTCGCCGTCAGGCTTGATGGCTCCTACGATCATCGATAGTGATGCGGTCCAGGGTGAAACTTGTCATCCCGGACAGATCTCTGTCTTCGGCGGCTTTGCACTGCGGGCCAATTCACTTGCCCATCTGGAGCAGATCGAAAGCTATGCCCCTGGCCGTCAGGTCAGATTTGGAAGTTTAAACTACACGACTGACATCCGTGGGGACTTGATCTTCGACGGATTCGAGCCACTTCCGAGCGCGCAGCACTGCCACGACGAGCATGATCTAGCTCTGCCACCTAACAGTGCCCTGAAGGCCGCACCCACATCGGCTTCGACCCTTAATTCAGAGCCAACTGCGCCGATCGAGGATGGGTGGATGGACGCCGCCTCGGGGGCTGCGATCCTAGCGGCGATCGAGCCGAACACCAGCCCCGCACTCCACGAGACTCGTGATTCCAAGGAGCCGGACTCCTCTCTGGACTCCAAAACATTCGCGCCTCTGCCGATCGAATCCGATTGGGCGCTGATCATGGAGTTTACTGCCGCGGACATCTTTCAGCACTCGCCCTTTGGCGATATTATGAAATCACTAAAGTCTCTCTCTTTATCAGGAGAGCCCTGGCCGGACTACGCTCAGCGAGATTGGGTTACGGACGATGAAGAAATTCAAAGCCCACCCACCACCCACTTTGTAGCCACTGTCGACGATTTAACCGACATGCTCGACTTCGACTCCGAAGACATCGACGGTATGGACGCCGATGAAGGAGACGATGAAGAACCAGCGCCTATTGGGCCCTGGAACGCCACCTCGTCATATGATGTATACATGGTGGACGCACCAAAAGATGACGACGAGGAGCGGAAGGAAGCACCGAAGGCTTGTTCCCTCGAAAAGCAGTCAAAGCGGCGATGCAAGCGCCGCCTCAAATCCCGCCTCGACAGAAATAGCGATCACACAGACCCAGCACTGGAGCAGGGCGAACCGCTGCCGGACAACGGCAATCAGGATAATCAAACCGAACAAACAAATCCTATCAAGGATAATGGCCCGGACGACATAACGCCGGACAGGCACCTGGAGCAGCAGACTGCCCGTAAAAGGCTTGTTGCCATCGCGAGGAGTCTGAAAATGCAGAAGCAAAGGCTCAAGGCCGCGCAAGACACACTCCAAATCAGATGGAGTAAAATACTCAACACAACAGCAAGGTACGGCGACAATCGCCCCTCCAAAAGCTACCCAAAGCAGAAGCTGCTACCCGAATTCGATGAGGAGGCCTCAGACCCCCCACAACCAAATATCAAAGCAGCCACCTGGTCGGATAGACGACCCCTCTACCAACACAGAGCGGCATACAACGCCGCTCACAATACAACACGCGACCCATGCGAGGGCTCGCACCCCAAGGACGGTGCAACAAGATCCATCTATGAACCACACAAGCGCGCCCCAGCATACAATGCAACACAACAAACATCCGAACAACGCGGTACACCCAGCTACAGGGGTGCCGCACACCCCCTATGTTTCACCGATGAGGTGCTGGACCATGAATTTCCAGAGGGATTCAAGCCCGTAAACATAGAGGCATACGATGGAACAACAGACCCTGGGGTCTGGATTGAGGACTACATCCTCCATATCCATATGGCTCGAGGAGATGATCTCCACGCCATCAAGTACTTACCCCTCAAGCTCAAAGGGCCAGCTCGGCACTGGCTCAAAGGCCTCCCTGAAAGCTCCATTGGAAGTTGGGAAGAGCTCAAAGACGCCTTTTGGGCAAATTTTCAAGGGACTTATGTCCGACCTCCGGATGCGGACGATTTGAGTCATATAACTCAACAGCCCGGAGAGTCAGCCCGAAAGCTTTGGAACAGGTTTCTTACTAAAAAGAATCAGATTGTCGACTGTCCGGATGCCGAAGCCTTGGCAGCTTTCAAGCATAGTGTCCGTGACGAATGGCTCGCCAGACACCTCGGCCAAAATAAGCCGAGAACGATGGCCGCATTAACAAACCTCATGACCCACTTTTGTGCGGGTGAGGACAACTGGCTAGCCCGATGCAGCACCAGCGACCCCAGTACATCTGAAGTTAGAGATGGAAATGGGAAATCATGGCGCAACAGCAAAAACAAACGCCGGAATAAAGAAGACATCACGAAGGGCACGGCAGTAAATGCCGGATTCAAAAGCTCTCGGCCAGGTCAAAAGCCGCCCCCTAAAGGCACAAGGGATTTACTGTCCAGCCTCAACAAAATTCTGGACCAAGTATGTCAGATCCATGGTACCCCTGGTAAACCTGCTAATCATACCCACAGAGAATGTTGGGTCTTCAAGCAGTCCGGCAAGCTCAACGCCGTACATAAGGGGGAGGATACACCAAGTGAAGATGAGGACGAGCCTCCCAAGCAAGACACGGCGGAACAAAAGAAATTTCCACCAGAAGTCAAAACAGTAAACGTGTTACACAAGATCAAGGGAAAAAACAACACGGCACTCCCAGGAAAATATACCCAAGTGCCTGTCACCACGAAGTCCTGCCACAGGTTGTCTCAACCAATCACTTTCGACTATCGCAATTACTCAGCAAGTATCCGACACGCAGGATGGGCTGCCCTGGTATTAGACCCAGTAATTGGCAGATATCACTTCACACGAGTCTTGATGGACGGCGACAGCAGCCTAAACTTAATATATCAGGATACAATCCGCGGGATGGGGTTAGACACCACACAAGTTCGCCATAGCAATACTACCTTTAAAGGAGTAACGCCAGGCCCAAGGGCTCATTGTACGGGCTCCCTCCTACTACAGGTTATATTCGGCTCCCCCGATAACTTCTGTCACGAGCATTTAACCTTCCACATCGCTCCGTTTCAAAGTGGCTATCAAGCACTGCTCGGACGCGAAGCTTTCGCTCGCTTTAATGCAATACCACACTACGCCTCCCTCACACTCAAGATGCCCAGTCCACGTGGCATCATTTCAGTGAACGGAAATATCAAGCGATCTCTGCGCGCCGAAGAGAGTGAGGCTGCCTTAGCAGCCGCACACTAAAGGCGCCCGGACCAGTGAAAGCATCCAAATAGGTCATCAAGACCTCAGACACAACTAATCAAGTCCGGCGCCGCTATTTATACCGAATAAGTGGTCACACCCCTATTTGTCAATACAAGGGGCTCAACGCGCGCAGATAAGTGGTAATTTCTTATCATCTTGAATTATACATGATTTCTTTCAAACCTATCTTTTTGCATGACAAGTTTTTCACTTAACTTCCTCTCTTTTACAGACGATCATCGTGCTACACCCGTCCAGGATACGGCACAACGGAGACACAGGCGTAGACGTGCAGCAGGGACCCGCTCCAAGGATTCTTTTTAGATTAAGACCCTGCGTAAACCTTTTTTACTGTCTCTTGTTGATACATATCCACCGTTGAGAAGGATGCCGACGTCTTGGCATGTGGCCACGCCAGAACAATGCACGTACCTGGACACAAGGGGCTTCTTACAAAGGCCATTATTTAGGCCCGGTTTATACCACAAAGACCGAATACCTTAGGGAGTGTTCGGCGTCGCGAGTTTGGCCCTATATGCATCAGCTCTGAATCATTATCTTTGGTCAAATGTTGGGTTCGCCCGGCTCCTGTGTTTTGGTGCCTTATGTTCCACTTTACTGGCTAAGGTAGTACCAGGAGAACTACTGCGACTATGCCCTGGTTCATCAGGACAAGCACCTCAGTAGAGAAAGCCGAAAACTGACTGTCATGATAGAGTGTGAGACTGGTTAACCACTCGATGACCTATGGGAATGTTAGAATTCCTCTGCCTTAACGAAGGGCCGTTTTCCAGCCAGGCATGTATGCACCCCGGAATCGGGAGAGTGCGGAGCCACCAGGGGCTATCTAGTAGCCCCACTGTCAAACTCCTATGGCAAAGTGAAAGTGCTAAAGCATTATAGTCCGGTTGCCTCGCTCGCTCCGCTATCACCTCCTTAATAGGACCAAGACGTTGGGTTAAGTGTGAACGTGTGTTTTTGCGAGCACCTCCGCATTATATGCGTGGGGGTTGAAACCGACGACTGCAATCTTTCAGGTTATACACATGTATACATAAACGGCCGCCCAGGAGGCATCATATTACTTTCAGGCAAAAGTATAAAATAGCCTTATAAAAATTTAAAAAAGCATTTCGCTTACAATGAGATTACATATCACTCAAACATAATATTTTTTGAGCACTGGGTCTCTATCAAACGGGCACCCTCAAGAACTTCTTCAAAGTAGTGCTCAGCAGCCTTTCGACCTATAGCCGACTCCCGCGCTGCAACATTGGTAGCATCCATCTCCGCCCAGTATGCCTTAACACGGGCAAAGGCCATCCGTGCGCCCTCTATGCACGCCGACCTCTTCATCGCATTAATGCGTGGCACCACGTCAAGGAACTGCTGCACCAAGTTGAAATAGCTGTTCGGTTTTGACCTTTCCGGCCATAGCTGATCCACAACAGACCTCATGGAGAGTCCGGACAACCTATTTAGTTCGGCCCATTCGGCTAATTGGTCAGTCAATGAAAGTGGACGCTCGGGAGAATGGAATTGTCTCCAAAACAGCTGGTCTTCTTCACGGTCCGTCTGACCCTGGAAGTACGTGGCCGCATCGGCAGCGCTCGCCGCCAAATGCATATACACATCCTCCGAACTCCACAGCCGATCCAGAGGGGCATACCGTGGATCTCCGAACTTCCACCGCAACATAAAGGATTTCCCAGCTACAATATCCCCGGCTTCCCGCAGCTCCTCCTTCTTTGCCCTCATAGCAGAGCGGAGGTCTTTTATCGTCGCAGCAGCCTTCTCAAGGTCCGATGGATTCGCTTGGTTTTCCTTTTCAAGAACCCGGCAACGGTCGGCGACGGCTTTTAATTCTATGGCCATCTTGGCCATCTTGTCTCGGCTCTCGCCATGCGCGGCCTTCTCGGCTTGCAACTCTTCGGCCGCCTTCAAAGCAGCCGCATTACCCAACCTCGCTTGTTCCTTGGCTCGGGCAAGTTCTGCCTGCAAGGCTTCAACAGTTGCAGCTCCATCTGCAGTCACAACATATTAAAGATGCTGGCATCATGCGGCTCTTCCTATTGTGGCATTTACCAGATAATGACACTCACCCTGTGCCTCGTCAAGCCTTTTGTTAACAAGCTCGATGTCAGCGTCTGCCGCATCCAACTGCCGTTCTAAATGGGCAAACTCGCTAGTCTGGCTAGCCACCGGAGCTTCCATCACCTGCACATAGAGGCAGTATGGTTATTACCTGGGAATATGATCCTCTGTTCATCGTCGTTTCCGACGACAACCAGAGTCTCAGGGGCTACTATCTGCACAGGGCACACCTAGCATGTGCAGGACTATCATACATTCTTTTACGTACCTCAAAGCCTGTCAGTAGACTCATAAAAGCTTCATGCAATCCGCTTTCAGCGGACGATATTCTCTCCATCACCGTATTCATCAGCACACAGTGTTCATCTGAGATGGACGCTCGCCCCACCAACTCCCTCAGAACATTCGATCGCACACTAGACGGTGCCGGACTCTTTTGTCTGCTCTCTTCGGGAGCCGGACACTGGGAGCTTTGGGGGTCAATGGGATTATCTTCCGGCCTCACCGGACTCGGAGAGGCCCTCCGCGACGACACTTCAGGGTCACCCGCTTCCGGAGCGGAGGAGTCTGGAGGAGGCATTTTGCTCTCCATCATCTCTGGAAGAAGATCCCCCGAAGACGAGCTCATTTGAGAGGGGCTAAGGCCCGAACAGCAAAAATATATGCGGTCGTTATTCCCTCAGAAGAAAAAGATGGCATATCTGTACTATTAAAGTATTTCGGGTCACTTACGACTCGCGGGAGAATTGATCCCCCCACGGACTTTGTGCGGAAACAGCGCCCCCCAAGGTAGGACCCTCTGTGGGAGACTTCTTCTCCCGTTTGGAAGCTTCGGCTTCTGAATCCCCGGGCGCAGTCCTTTTCCTCTTCTGGTCGTCTTCCTTCATGGAGACGCTCGCTCCCTCGGTTAGAATGGGCAGCGTTGGGGGCCCGTGTCCGCCAGTATTATCCTCCACAATATCTTCCTTCAAGGGCTCCGGGCAAGGTGCGGTCTGGAGCATCTTTTCCAATACCGGATTTTCCAAACCCTCAGGGAGGGGGGCCGAACACCGAATCAACTTCGCCTTTGTTAGCCAGTCCTGGTCAAAAAGAGAACTCTCAGAAATAACTTCGTAACAAAGGAGAGATAGTATGTTCGGCCGGAAGATGCCTTACCTGTTCGGCGGCGCGGTTACTACTCAGGCCCACGTCCTCGGTGATTTCCGGCACTCCACCTGAGGTCCGAAGAATGACTTGTAAATCTCCTCATGCGTCAGGCCGAGAAAATTTTGAATGACACGCATTCCCTTGGGATTGAACTCCCACAGGCGAAGAGGCTGGTGTTTGCAAGGCTGGACTTGACGAACCAGCATAACTTGTATTACCGCAACCAAACTGAAATCTCCATTGAAGAGATCTCGAATGCGGCTTTGCAGTATAGGCACGTCATTGGCTGGACCCCAGCTCAGACCTCTGCTGATCCATGACATCAGTTGTGGTAGAGGGCCTGAGCATAAAACAGGGGCGACCGCCCACTTGGCACTCCTAGGAGCCGTGATGTAGAACCACTCCTGTTGCCACAATTCAGACACCTCTGGGATGGAACCTTTGGGCCACGGAGCTCCCGTCATCTTGCGTATTGAGGCACCTCCACACGCTGCATGTTGCCCCTCGATCGTCTTCGGCTTTACTTCAAAGGTCTTGAGACATAGGCCAAAGTGAGGGGTAACTCGGAGGAAGGCCTCGCACACGACAATAAATGTCGTGATATGAAGAAAGGAGTCCGGAGCTAGATCATGGAAGTCTAGCCCGTAATAAAACATCAAACCCCTGACGAAAGGATCCAGAGCAAGGCCTAGACCTCAGAGGAAGTGGGAGACGAACACGACGTTCTCGTTGGGTTCAGGGGTGGGGATGGCCTGCCCTCGGGGAGGCAGCCGATGCAAAATCTCGGCGGTCAGATATCTGGCCTCCCTGAACTTTTTGATGTCTTCTTCCATGACGGAGGAAGGCACCCATCGGCCTTGAAGGCTAGATCCGGACATGACTGAAGGTTCGGAGCACCTGACCTGAACTTTGGGTGCTTGAGCTTGAGGTGGGGGAAGGATTTGATTGAGCACGGGAGGGAAAAAATAAAAGCCTTGTCCCTTTATAAAGAGGGTGAATATCAAGCGTCCTCTCCGTGTTCGTTTGGACTTTCCTATAATCTGGGAGTCCTAGAAGCGGTTGGGTTACCCATGCCCGTACTGATGAGAATCCCAGAATAAGGGGACACGATCTCTGCTTTAACAAGACGTGCCAAGGAAACCGCCTCACATGACGCGCTGAGGAGGGATAATGAAACGACTCGGATAAAGGCTTGGCCGTGGTGTGTCACACTACGGAATACGTCAGCAGATTAGATTTGTGTAAATATTATTCTCTCTATGGCAATATGTGGAAACTTATTTTGCAGAGCCGGACACTATCTTTGTGTTAAAAATCTTCTATGAAGTACTTGGAGGAGGAACCCGCCTTGCAATGCCGAAGACAATCTGCGCGCCGGACTCGTCGTCATTGAAGCCTGGTTCAGGGGCTACTGAGGGAGTCCTGGATTAGGGGGTGTCCGGATGGCCAGACTATACCTTCAGCTGGACTCCTGGACTATGAAGATACAAGATTGAAGACTTTGTCCCGTGTCCGGAAGGGACTTTCCTTGGCGTGGAAGGCAAGCTTGGCGATATGGATATGCAGATCTCCTACCATTGTAACCGACTTTGTGTAACCCTAACCCTCTCCGGTGTCTATATAAACCGGATGGTTTTAGTCCATAGGACAACATACACAACAACAATCATACCATAGGCTAGCTTCTAGGGTTTAGCCTCTCCGATCTCGTGGTAGATCTACTCTTGTACTACCCATATCATCAATATTAATCAAGGAGGACGTAGGGTTTTACCTCCATCGAGAGGGCCCGAACCTGGGTAAAACTTCGTGTCCCTTGCCTCCTGTTACCATCCGGCCTAGATGCACAGTTCGGGACCCCCTACCCGAGATCCGCCTGTTTTGACACTGACAACGGGCCTTCAATCTGTGGGAGTTCAACCCGGCGCAGCACCAAACTCTGAACAGGCTCTTCGACACGACGTACGAAGATGTCTGGAAGGTGCTTTTCAAGGGCGCCGAGGCTCCCGCATCTACTACCGAGGATCACGTATTCAGCGTGCAGCGTCACGCCAGCGCGGTATGTTATTTGTGCCTTTTACAGGGTGTTAGTTTTTCATAGTTTAACTCTTTGCGGGATCTAAACTCCCTTACCTTTGACAGGTTTGGCAGGCGAAGTCCGGACAGATCGACTGTCCGGCTCCTTTGCCCGAAGACCCAACCGATGCCCGCTTGGCGAAACTGCTGGTTCCGGCACCCCATGTGGTGCCGGAGAAGAAGGCCAAGAAGAAGGCCACGGGGACCCGAAAGAGTGCCCGGCGCCCGGAGGTGTCGGATTCATCATCCGACGACTCCAAGATGTACTCCTCCCACGAAGACGAGGAGGAGGAAGAAGAGACCTCTCCCCTTCCAGCGGGGGAAGGGAAGAAAAGGAAGGCCGCCCCAACTGGGGAGGCCGAAGGGTCCAAGTAGGGGAAAACCCTTCATCCGGACTACTCCACCAACGCCGACGACGGCGAAGAGGAGTGGCCGCTCAGGGCCAAGCCCATGGCGAAATCGGAAGTATCCGAATACCAGAGTAATTATAGTATTCCTTTATTGCACAACTTTCCCTTATGTCGAATATGATTATGCAGCCCACCCAAAGACCGGCTCGACGCGTCGTCGAGCGGTTCACTGGACTCGTCGGATGTGAATTCGCTTCCGACGGCTTCCTCCCCCCGCCCTATGAACGACGCCAAAGTGTTGTCCCAACAGGTTCCAAGCCGGGAGGAGGTGGTCCTGGAGGCGCCGCAGGGCGACCACCCGGACTCCAGGAGTAAAGGGGATAAAACCCCCCAGTGCTCCAAGTCCGGCTCTAGGCCGGACACCACTCCGGAACCTTCAAAGGTTCCAGAGTCCGGCGGGCGACCTCCTTCCAAGAGGAGCAAGCCCTCCATGCCAGTGACCCCCGTCCAACCGGAGGCGCCGGACAGTCTGTTGGAGGTGCTCGAAGGCGCCTCCATCAACGAGGAGCACCGCACCATTATGAGTGCGGTGGTCCAGAAGGTTCAGTCTGCCAAGAGCGGACTGACTGAAGCTTGTAATAATCTTTTAACAGGCTTTGAGGTAAGTAAAGAATATGTAAATAATATTACCGCATAGACAGTAGCCCCTGATGCTCTGTTTGGCGTTCGGGAGGAAAAGCCGAATAAAGGATCAAATAAAATTCGCAGGAGTCTAACAAAAAGGAGTCAATATGCGTATGCAGGCTTCTCTGCTGGCGTCCGCCGCACTGACAGCGGAAGTGGACATGCTAAAGCAGAACCTCGAGCAGTCCGAGCAAGAGCTCGGGCGTGCCAAGAAGCAGCTCGAGGACAAGGAAGGTAAGAAAAACCTTGTTTAAATATATATAAAAAAAGGTGCAATTGCAAAAAATGACAGGATTATCATGGCTATTGTAGGGGCCACATCTGAGGTGGCGACCCTTAAGCGAGCGCTGCTCGAGGTCGAGAAGAGGGCGGCCATGGAGCGCACCGAGCGGGAGAAGTATGAGGCCGAGGTTGGCAAGGTGCGGCAGGAGCTCCAGGCTCTCATGGAAAAACATGAGAGTTTGGAGCTTGACTCAAAGACGCGAGCCTCCGAGGTCGCGGTGGCTATTGAAAATGCCAAGGCTGCCAAGGCCGAATCCCAGAAGACCCTCCAGGAGTTGGATGAGGTGAAAAAGATAGCAGCGGGTAAGGCATTCTTTATGCAAAGTATACACGTAAACGTAAGTAACTCGTTACTTACCTGAATCCGGAGCTCTCCAGGAGCATTCGCAGATCTGCCCCGTAGCGTGTCCGATGCCGCCGCATTCTATCGAGCCGAGGAAGGCAGCTCGACAGAGAAGGTTTCTTGTCTCAGTATGCTGAGGCCGGACACCCTGTGCCCCTGAGCGACCAGCTGAAGCAACTGGTCGAGTTCCACAAGGCGGCCGAACAGGCCATGAAGGGCCTCATAGTTCGGCTGTGTCCTGGAGAGGCTCTGCCTGGGAGCTATTTCGGGCTGGTGCGGCGGCTGATGGGGGCTTGTCCAAGGCTCGAAATCATCAAGCGCTCCGGCTGCATTGGAGGCGCCCGTAGGGCCCTTGCCCGTGCTAAGGTGCATTGGGGCAAGCTGGATGCTGAGAAGCTTGTGAAGGACCGGCCACCGCCGGGGAAGGAGCATCGCAAGCCCGAGAATTATTATAAGGATGTTCTGAAGGGTGCCTGCCTTATGGTGGATGAATGTTCCAGGGATGTAATTTTTGAGTAAAACTCGCTCGTTTTATCCTGTGCGCTGAAAACTTGTTCATATGTGCTAAGCAATGCTGTTTGAATTTAAAATATTACCTTCTGTGCGGCTGTTTATCAATTCTGAGAGATGGCGAGTCGTCGGCTTCTGTCCCCGTGCGGCTAGTGTTGGGGTGTTCGGGGATAAACCTGAGCGCTCTTTTTCCCATGTTTGGGTCCTTCGACGGAGGCGCTCAGCACAACGAACGAGGCAATCGGACTATAATGCATGAACACTCTCACTTAGCCATAGAATTCAATAATTTTAAATTTCGGCGAAGCCCCTGGTATTCGGAAGACCGAGTTCGGGGCGCTATCCACGCCTTGGCCGGACAGAGCCGACTCCTCGCTCTAAGCGGCATAAGTCTTTAGGGACTCAAAAAACCTCTCGAACAGCGACCAGCTCTCGCTTCATCATGACAGTCAGTTTTAGCTTTCTCTACTGAGGTGCTCGACCCAGCTCAACTGGGGCACAATCGCAGTAGTTCTCCTAGTGCTACCTTAGCCGATATAGCGGAACGTAAGGCACCAAAACATAGGAGCCGAGCAAACCCAACTATTGACCCAAGACATGATTCGGAGCCGATGCATATAATGCTATAAGTTCGGGGTGCCGCACTTGTTAAAGTGTTCGGACTTCTCACACCATATTGAGGGGGTACTAAAGCCCCTGGCGTATTTTGGCCGTACCAAAGTGTACGGGTGCAACATGTCGTTAAGGAACATATATTTGTAAAAAAAGGTAATGCAAAAATAGACAAAAGCTATGCATTGTTTATTAAAAAGGGCTGCGATCAAAGCAGAACGATACAAATAATGCGATAAGCAAAAGTTGGACTATTTAACATGTTCGTTCCAGGGGCAGGCTGCGGAATGGTATGCGAAACAGGTATACTGTTCGTGATAGAGACCACCTGGGAGTTCCGTAATGCGGCATGGCTTGTCTGCTTCCCTGGTTCTTGCATCATTTGTGCGGCAATTGAACTGCCGAACAGGTCTTCCGAAGAGTGGAGTCCTGAAAGTAAGAGAAAATTTAAAAAATTGGCAGCCCCTGGTGCGGTTTAAGCCGTGTTTCGGGCGTGCCGTGATGGTGCCCCTCCCCCTGTACCCATGGTATTTCTAGAGCGTAGTTATGTACGCGAAGCACTGGTGTCTCATTTTTGCAAGGGCTGGGGTTGGGGCCGCATTGCTACGCCTGCTCGGAACGTGCCAGGCGGTCTTGTTGTAGGTTACTCCGGGCGCGCTTGACGGTGTCCGAACGTTTAATGGCCGGACTGGAGAACTGCCTGTTGAGGCTGCTTTGTACTTCTGCTGCAAGGGCCGCCGTGTGCTCCTCCGTTCGGAGGGAGCGTTCGGTATTTCCATTGACCGTAATTACTCCTCGAGGGCCTGGCATCTTGAGCTTAAGGTATGCGTAGTGCGGTACCGCATTGAACTTGGCGAATGCGGTTCGCCCGAGCAGTGCGTGATAGCCACTGCGAAATGGGACTATGTCGAAGATTAACTCCTCACTTCGGAAATTATCCGAAGATCCGAAGACCACATCAAGTGTGACTGAGCCTGTACAGTTGGCCTCTACACCTGGTATTACGCCTTTAAAGGTCGTTTTGGTGGGCTTAATCCTCGAGGGATCTATGCCCATTTTCCGCACTTTATCCTGGTAAAGCAGGTTCAGACTGCTGCCACCTCCATAAGGACTCTAGTGAGATGAAATCCGTCAATAATTGGGTCTAGAACCAATGCGGCGAATCCGCCATGACGGGTGCTAGTGGGATGGTCCCTTCGATCAAAGGTGATCGGGCAGGGGGACCATGAGTTGAACTTTGGGGCGACTGGCTCTACCGCATATACGTCCCTTAACGCGCGCTTCCGCTCCCTCTTGGGGATGTGGGTTGCGATTATCATGTTCACCGTCCGCACTTGTGGGGGAAAACCCTTCTATCCACTGTTGTTCAGCGGCCGGGGCTCTTCGCCGTCATCGCTATCCAGCCCCTTGTTAGTATTTTCGGCATTTAACTTGCCTGCCTGCTTGAACACCCAACAATCCCTGTTGGTGTGATTGGCCAGCTTTTCGGGGGTGCCGTGTATCTGGCACAAGCGGTCGAGTATTCAGTCCAAACTGGACGGCCCCCTAGGATTTCTTTTGAATGGCTTTTTCCGCTGACCGGATTTATAGCCTCTGAATCCGGCGTTAACTACCATATCCACAGGGTTGTCGCCGTTAATGTGGCGCTTCTTCTTGTTGCAAGGCGACCTGCCACTATTGTCCCTGGTATCCGAATTACCAGGGTTCTTGGTCATGTTGTTGCTACGAGCAAGCCAGCTGTCTTCTCCCGCGAAAAGCGGGTGATGAGTCCAGATGGCAACGGGGACGAAACCCATCGGGTTTTGCCTTCCCAAACCCATCCCCACGAGAAAATCGCAATCCCGTCCCCGTCCCCATCACTGTGCACGGGGCTAGTTTTCCGCCCGTCCCCTAAACCCATCGGGTTTCGGGGAACCCGCGGGGAACCCACGAGAAAATCAAAATATTTAAACAAACATAGTGGCGACAAAGAATAACATTTCAACAGCAAAATAAGCACATTTCAGCAGCATAACTAGAGCAAATTTCAAAAAAAAACAACCCGACTTGGGATGTGAAGAGGCCACCATTGAGTTCGTCACCGGTGGCGACGCCCTTTCTCCAGATCAGACCGGCGGCAGGGGAGAAGACGTGGAGGGAGGAGGCTCGCCGGCGCAGATCGTGGTCGGCGGATCTTGCGAGATGGGATCGAGCCAGGCGGCGCCTGGGGTCCTAGGTTTAGGGTTAGGTATTATGTGGGAGAGAGAGATGAGGGCTCGAGCGAGGGGGAAATGAGCGAGGGGGAAAGGAGCGGGCGATACTGGCTGTTTGGCCTTCGACACTAGGGGGTGGGGGGCTCGGTAGTTTTGGGTTGGGCCGTGCAGGAGCACTGGTTGGTAAAAAATGTATTTTGCCGGGTTTGCCAGGTTTCGGGTCGGGGACTACCGAAACGGGTGCAAACCCACGAAACGTGTCGGGTTGTATAATGTGCCCAACAACAGCCCCGTGGGGATGAAAAGACGCCCATCCCCGTCCCCTAATAGGGTAAAAACCCACGGGGACGCGGGTTTCGGGGCCCTGTTGCCATCTTAAGTCATGAGTGTCGTGAGTGCTGCCATAGATTTCGGCTTTTCCTGTCCAAGGTGCCGGGCAAGCCACTCGTCATGGATATTGTGTTTGAAGGCTGCTAGGGCCTCTGCGTCCGGACAGTCAACTATTTGATTTTTCTTTGTTAGGAACCGTGTCCAGAATTGCCTGGCCGATTCCTCTGGCTGCTGAATTACGTGGCTTAGGTCATCGACGTCTGGTGGTCGCACATAAGTGCCCTGGAAATTATCGAGGAATGCGGCTTCCAGGTCCTCCCAACAACCGATTGATTCTGCTGGCAAGCTGTTAAGCCAATGCTGAGCTGGTCCTTTAAGCTTGAGTGGGAGGTATTTGATGGCGTGGAGATCATCGCCGCGGGCCATGTGGATATGAAGGAGATAATCCTCGATCCATACCGCAGGATCTGTTGTGCCATCATATGATTCGATGTTTACGGGTTTGAAACCCTCGAGGATTTGATGATGCATTACTTCGTCTGTGAAGCATAGTGGGTGTGCGGCGCCTCTATACTGGGCTATATCACGACGGATTTGTCTACTGTGTTCGGCCCTGTCGGATTTGTGTCCGGCGTGACGGTTACCGTCTTGAGTCGTGGGGCGCCCACGCGATCCATAGATCGATCTTGTTTGCCTTGCCTTGTCCTCCAACATATCTCGCAGGTCAGGCGCATTTTCCCATGCCTTGGTACGGGGTGCGGCTTGAGTGGAGGGCCGAGAGGCCTCTCTGTCGCGGCCACGAGGTGGCCGGTCGGCCGTATCAAGTGCTAGTGATGTAGGTTTAAGTGCTTCCTCCTCTAATCGGGGTAGCAACCTGCGCTTTGGGTAGCTCTTGGAGGGGCGTTCGAGTTCATGCTCTTCGGCCACAAGGACTTCAGTCCATCTGTCGACTAGCAAATCTTGATCAGCTCTAAGCTGTTGCTATTTTTTCTTGAGGCTTCTTGCCGTGGCCGTAAGCCTGTGTTGAAAACGCTCTTGCTCGACGGGATCCTCTGGCACGACGAATTCGTCGTCGTCAAGGCTTGCCTCGTCCTCAGAGGGAGGCGTATAATTATCGTCCTCGACCTCTGTGTCTGCCGCTCTCTCGTGAGGGCTGGCTTCTCTATCCTCCTGTGCTGAATCTTGCTGGAGGGGGTTTTCTTCGGCACTCTCCGGAGTATTATTATCTCCCGTGCCGGAATCACCGTGTTTGCTTTGGCGGGATTTTGAGCGGCGCCGCTGACGTCGGCGCTTAGGCTGTTTCTTGGAGGGGTCATCCTCTGCTATTCCATCGCCATCTCCTTCTTTTGGGGTGTCCACCATGTATATGTCGTATGACGAGGTGGCTTTCCGGGGCCCAATAGGCGCTGGTTCTTCATCGTCTCCTGCATCGGCGTCCATACCGTCGATGTCTTCGAAGTCGAAGTCGAGCATGTCGGTTAAATCGTCGACAGTGGCTACAAAGTGGGTGGTGGGTGGGCTTTGAATTTCTTCATCGTCCGTATCCCAACCTTGCTGACCGTAGTCCGGCCAGGGCTCTCCTGATAAAGAGAGAGACTTTAGCGTCTTCAGAATATCGCCGAAAGGCGAGTGCTGAAAGATGTCTGTGGCAGTAAACTCCATGATCGGCGCCCCAATCGGATTCGATCGGCAGGGGCGCGGAGGGTTCGGAGTCCGGAGAGGAGTCCGGCTCCTTGGAGTCACGAGTCTCGCGGAGTGCAGGGCTGGTGTTCGGCTCGATCAACGTTGGGATCGCAGCCCCCAAGGCGGCGTCCAACCACCCATCCTCGATCGACGCAGTTGGCTCCGAATTAAGGGTCAAAGCCGATGCGGGTGCGGCCTCCAGGGCACTGTTCGGCGGCAGAGGTAGATCATGCTCGTCGTGACAGTGCGGCGCGCTCGGTAGTGGCTCGAATCCGTCGAGGATCAAGTCCCCGTGGATGTCAGCCATGTAGTTTAAACTTCCAAATCTGACCTGACGGCCAGGGGCATAGCTTTTGATCTGCTCCAGATGGCCAAGTGAATTGGCTCGCAGTGCGAAGCCGCGGAAGATGAAGATCTGTCCAGGGAGGAAGGTCTCACCCTGGACTGCATCGCTATTGATGATCGTAGGAGCCATCAAGCCTAACGGCGATGACACAGAGGAACTCTCAATGAAAGCACCAATGTCGGTGTCAAAACCGGTGGATCTCGGGTAGGGGGTCCCGAACTGTGCGTCTAGGCCGGATGGTAACAGGAGGCAAGGGACACGAAGTTTTACCCAAGTTCGGGCCCTCTTGGTGGAGGTAAAACCCTACGTCCTGCTTGATTAATATTGATGATATGTGTAGTACAAGAGTAGATCTACCATGAGATCGGAGAGGCTAAATCCTAGAAGCTAGCCTATGGTATGATTGTTGTTCTGTATGTTGTCCTACGGACTAAAATCCTCCGGTTTATATAGACACCGGAGAGGGTTAGGGTTACACAAAGTCGGTTACAATGGTAGGAGATCTGCATATCCGTATCGCCAAGCTTGCCTTCCACGCCAAGGAAAGTCCCTTTCGGACACGGGATGAAGTCTTCAATCTTGTATCTTTATAGTCCAGGAGTCCGACTGAAGGTATAGTCCGGCCATCTGGACACCCCTTAATCCAGGACTCCCTCACTCTCCATGCTTGACCATGATGTACACCAACATATAGTAGAACGGCGAAACGCTGTAATATGTTAAAGCCAGAGGCAAGGTAGTGAGTTGATGATCTTTGCAGCACTCATTGTATATCTTTAGCGTTAATAACGTGATATGAATCCACAGAAGGTTGAAGTCGATCATGGCGGATTATAAATGATCCCATTGGAATTGTGTCAGTAACCCGGCCAGTGGGTCATCCACGCTGATTGTTGAAATTACCCAAACTGCAGCGGCAATGATTTGTACTCCAATTCATTGAGCCATCCGGTGGAAGCTGATAATATATTATGATCTGCTCCAGATTTGTTGAAACAGACCGGGCCGCAGGAGTGTTACTTGCTTGCGCTCATTAAGCAGCTCATGCAGATGGGTGCAGTTCCGGTGTGTTGATGTAGACTAGACCACAAGGGCGGCAGCGTAAGTGCTTCTCGGCCGCGGCCGGCTCATCTGCCTGCTGCCGCGGCTGAGAGGAAGCTGCTCGCGGTGCAGTCGGAGAAGCGCCGGCGAGTCGAACGACGAGGGCGTGACGACTCTGTTTCCGGGTCGTGGCTCTACTCATATCCATGTCGTGATCGTAACCAGTTAAGAAAAGTCAAACGCTCGTGTACCAGTCCGGCTTATTGTGTGCTACGTGGGATTCGATCCCTAATTTTTTTTAGTCTTGAGTAGAAACAAGAATAGAGCAAGCACTCATGGCACGACCATGCAGCAGCTGATCGGACGTGTCTTCTTCAGAATCTTGTAGGAACCAATGACTCGAATAATCAGATGGATTGCATGAAGGCGGCGGTAGGCGACTCCTTGACAGTGCTGGCTCACTAGGAGACCACGGGTGGCTTGAGTCCGCGCTGGCAGAGGTGGCGGTTTAAGCGGGCGGCGTTTCATCGCGATGTTGGCAGGCCGCAGTAGCAGGTGCAGCCGAGGAGCAATGGCTCGGGGCCGCGGCAACACGCAACAGAAGGCGATGTCTCTAGGCCATGGGTTGCCGTGGCGGTTATCATCATAGCATGATGTAGTGGCGGCTCAAGGTATGGCGCAGTGCACGACGGCAAATCGGAGGAGCGGCGAGGCACGACGGCGACTCGGGCGAGTGACGAAGCGCGGCGGCGACTCGGGCGTGAGGCCAGGCGCGTCCCGTGGTGGCCGAAGAGACCGGGTTGTATTGGGGAGACGACTGTACAGCGACTCGCAGGGCTCGGCGGCCTAACGCGGCGGCTCTATGATTACTTAGGGTCAACCACGGCGGGTCGTTGAACGGGCGAAAAGTACAGAACAATAGTAAACCGGACATCAGTCAAAGCAGGTCAACATTGTTTTATGAGTCCTTATAGAGATCCACTTCCGGGTCGTAGCTGGTTTGTCCCTCCATGATGCCATATTCTCTGTGAATAGCAGTCAGCCGGGTCTTTTCTCGATAATCAGGTCATCTAATAGATGTTTCGTTTGTTGACTGTAGCATAGAACAAATGTCTCCGGATTTTGACGGATCGTCGGGTTACGTTTATCCACGTGTAACCTTAATTTTCTCTTGGACCTCAAATCTCAAAGATGGCAAATCCAAACTGATGAATTTGAATCTGACATAGATCCCTCTAAACTGGCTCCTCTTTATACGGAAAATTGCAAACTTCTCAATCCCTGTGAGAGATCCCTCCAAGAACTCAACACCACCGTGCGCGGGCCCCACGATGGGCGCCAACTGTCGTGGAATTGTCATGGCAGATGTCCTAGTGTGAGGACTTAGTCGTGATGCCAATGCTTCTATGTAGTAGCTTGAGAGGGGTTGAGCGGAATCGAGAAACGCAACATAAGACAAGGGTTTAGACAGCTTCGGCCCCCGGGAAACATCATCCGGTAATAGCCCTACATGCTGTTTGTGGCTAGGTCTCATTATCATCACGAGGGAGTCGCCGTAAACCTACTCTGCTAGTTATGTCTAGCCCTAAGAGATTATTTCTCTCTCCCCCTTGGAGTGCGCTGCCCCTCCTTATATAAGTTGAAGGGGCAGGTTACATGTAGAGTCCAACTCGGATTAAGACTTAAACTATTCTGACTTCTCTTCATGGGCTTCTTAACGTCCTGGGCTTCATAACTTCTTGGGCTTATTAACCCCACATGACTCTGTATGCCGGGTTATGACTGTCTGTCGGGTTATGACTGTCTGTCGGGTTATGAGTGTCTGTCGGGTATAATTGTCTGCCGGGTTATGATTGTTTTAACCCCTGCCGGGTTATCATCTGACTGAACACATGTCGGGTTATCATCTGACTTAACTCCTGTCGGGTTATCATCTGACTTAACACCTACAGGGTTATCATCTGAATTAACATCTGCCAGGTTATCATCTGACTTAACTTTCAACCGGTTTACCACCTTCCGGTTTACCGTCTGTGTTAGCCATCTGCCTTAACTGTCTGTCTTAACTGTCTGCCAGTTTACCATCCACCGGTTTACCAAGTCCCAGCCGTGTTATGACTCCGGCAGGGTCATACCGCGGGGTATATCCCAACAATTTCCTCATGGAAGAATCGCTAGCCTTGCTAAAAAGGAAACTATAATAATAGGTGAGCAGGTGTGTTAGGATGACATCACCTTATCGGGTTAAAGGCCAATGTCAGATCTGATTGGCGTTAGGATACCTCAGACTCTTGTTTCCTGAGAAGAAAAGGTGCAACACAAATTGACGAGATGACATTGCAAGATTCTCGGGAAATGAACTATGGAAGCAAGTTCTGAGTCATGAGTTCGTCATTAAACCAAGGAGAGGATGAGGAGGTGGCTGATGAACTTAGCGACAATTCATTGAGATTTCCAAAAGATGGATTTCCACAATGATGTGAACAAGGAGATAACATTTTTCTGGTCAAAATATATAATGAGGTATGCTCGAGGAAAACATACACAATTAAACATTGGTTGAAAAGTGCACTCGAAATATGGGCTTAGGTAGCATGATCAATCTTTAGAATGGTGATTCGATAACCAATGGTCTAAGAATGAAATGTCGACCATTAGCTTCAAAGCAATAGGGTCGCTAGAAGTTTTGAATTTGTACATCCAAGTTCAATTGTCAGTTTCTCGGTTGAAAACAACACGGGGACCAAGAAGGAATGATGATGGTGAGAAGTATGACTTGTATCAAGAATTCTCAAGAGGTGGTAAAATTCCCGCGACATTCTTGACATAAAAGGTGGTAATATTCTAAGGTAAAGAAGAACAAATGCTGGATAGCAAGGAACTCAAGGTATAACACAAAACAAAAACAAGTTTGTGTTGGAGGGAAGGCAATAAAGTGGAAGATGAAAACACAAATCATCAAGGGAAAGGATGGCATTTCTCATCATGAATTCGATTGATATCCTGGAAGAGCTCATAAGGTTGATGATGATCACGACACATTTGTCGAGAGATTTCATGAAGATGTAATCGATCGGCGACGACATCAAGTCAAAGGAATGATGAAGCGAAGGGTTATTGGAACCATGGGTATGACACAAACTCGGAAATCAAGTTTGTGGTTCAAGGTGAAATGATAAGACAAGGAAATCGACGTAAGCTTAGCTTATTGTTGAAAATTATGCTCCGGGAAGAAGGACCAGGTAGCACAGTTAAAAGGATTAGGCTAGAAATGACGTGATCGAGTACAAACTCGTCAGTAAAGAGGATTACTAATAGTTGTTTAATCGCGATGCGGACTCGATTCAGTTATCGGTGTCCTTGAGTGTCTAATGACTCGGAGCCCGTGAAAAATTGGAACCAGTGAGAATGTAGTACTTGATGGAGAACTCATAAGAAGTTATGCAGTTCCGTGATAATCTCGAGATACCAGGGTGTAGTACTTGATGAAAGATCAAAGTAAAGGTTGGACTGGTGTATTGATCCATAGAAGACAAGTGCTTAAACTTGCCTGAGAAATGGGATCAAAGAAGAACATATGGTTGGAACCACAATTGCAAAGGATCAATTCGCCGATACCAATGGATATTATATCAAGGAAATAGTTATTATTACAAGAAGCTTCCATGATAGGATCTACATCATGTCCATGGGCATGAACACAAGTTCAAGGTCGACTCCCACTTCTTCAATGCATGGCCATTCATTCACTGCTCTATTAAAAATGATTTGAGTGTGAAAGCGTAACTAGTGAATTATCAAAGGAGTATGACCCGTGAAAACTTTCGGGTTGACACAGATTAGGGAAGGCATTGGTTCAACCCATCGGGGCATCTTATGAACATATACCACAAACTTCGGAGTAAATAATACAAGCTCGAAAGTAGAGTATGGTAATCAAAGCAGAGGATACAAATTACCAAAGACATTATATACCCATGGAAAGACTCACAAGGTTATTGAATATGAAGTACACTGTCGGATAATAATCCAACAAAGGATCTGACGGTCCATAATGGAGCTGATGTGAGCATTGGCACACAACCAGTGGAAGAAACAATGCAAAGGCATTGAATTATAGAAACATCTGACTAAATCAAAGCTCAGGAGCAATAGGCTGTTGAGGATTTTGAGAAAACCGAATAATATTCCAAAGAATTTTGTGAAACACATGAACAACTGAGGGTGAGCGAATCTTCGATAAGTGTGAGGAATTATTCGTAGAGGTATTCATGCGGCAAAGACCCATAGGGATATATCGGTGGTACGAGATTGCAAAAGCCACGGGCACATAGTCTCGAGAGAACTTCAGAGAGTATCTTCGGAATCTTCTGGTGCAGCAAGCGATCACCTGGAGTGAGGGCCTCTCTGGAAGAAAGTATTTTCGAGAACCTAAAGTTAGTTCTTTTTGCAAAATCATTTAACCTGAATAGAAGAGAGATCAGACACTACTAGAAAAAGGGCTATAGATGGGATTGACACTAATGGCGCACCAGACAAGCGGTGCGCCATTAGTATATACTAATGGCGCACCACCTTCTGATACGCCATTAGAGTTGAAACTACTAATGGCGCACCTGGCCCAGGGTGCGCCATTAGTATCAATCTTTTTTAACTAGTGCGCCTGTCCAAACATACTAATGGCGCATCCAGACACAGTGCGCCATTACTAGTTGTAACTAGTAATGGCGCACCTGCCGGAAAGTGCGCCACTAATGTTGTTTTTTCTATTATATTTTTTATTCCCTTTTTTGCAAAACTACTAATGGCGCACTGTTACACCGTGCGCCATTACTAGTTTAAACTAGTAATGGCGCACTGTGGAACAATGCGCCATTAGTATGTTTTTTTTTTGCAAAACTACTAATGGGGCACCACCAGAAGGTGCGCCATTAGTAACCTGGATTACTAATGGCGCATTTGGAGTTGGTGCGCCATTAGTAAGTGGGCAGCAACAAGATATTTTGGACAGCCTCTCCTACCCACACTCACTTTCTCCCCACTTCATTCTCTCCACCTCCTCCTTGTCTCGGGTGCCTCCTCTTTTTCACCTCATTTCCACCATAGATTCATTCAATTTAAGTGGTTAAATTACCTTGTTTTGATAGGTAAGTAAAGGGGGAAGCTATATTTATGTTGTTCTCCCTACAACAATGTGCACATGCACGTTTTATGGCCTAGCTAGATCTATGTATGTTCGTGGTGTTGCATATGTTTGTGGTGTTGCATATGTGTTTGTGTTTGGAGGTGTACCGGTATTTGAAATGCGATAGTTGCCAATATTTTGCCGGAATGTTGATTCATTTCCGTTTCGGCGAGAATTTTGGCATTAAGCATTCTTTTTGGTCCTATTTTTAGGGAAAGTCATGCCAAATTTTTTCTTGGTTCTAAAATATCGTTTTGCTCTAACCCGCAGGCGACCATGGTCCGCATGATGACCGAAGGCATCGTGAATAGGTTTTTGAGGTCCGCGAAGGCCGAGATGCTTCAAAAGAACGAGACAGAGATAAGATGTCCGTGTCGAAGATGCAAGCCGAAGAGCCTTATTGCGGACCCGGAATCCGGGCAGGTGCGGGACCACCTGCTCTTGCGTGGTTTCATGGATGGCTATCGGTGGCAAGGTGATGAAGATGACTATGAAGTCGTCCATGGGGGCCGGGTAAGAAATGAGGAAGGGCAGCAAGACAACCACCGCGGCTCGGGTGGGCGAGAAGACGAAGAATCCCCAGGAGATGATCATGACGGTGATGCTGTACACAGTCATCATGTAGAAGATGCAGGACATGATGATGAGGAAGATGCCGGAGCAGACGACGGGCATGATCATGAAGATGATGATGCCGGCGGAGCAGACGATGCTGGACCATCGATGGGCTGGGTGCAGAACCCTCATATTCAAGAGCTGCTTCTCAAGCAGACGGATAACGCAAGAGCTGCCGCCCGAGAGAAAGCCAAGATGGATCAACTTGAGTTAGACGCGGTTACTCCATTGTATGAAGGATGCAGGCCCGAGGATACCCGCCTGAAAGTAACGCTCATGGCTCTGGAGATGAAGGTAAAACACAAAATGACCGACGCATGCTTCGATGAGAACATGTTATTCTGGCACGAACGTCTTCCCAAGGGGAACAAGTGCCCGACCAGTTTGGAGGAGGCGAAGAAAATCGTGTGTCCTCTGGATTTACCGCACGTGAAATACCATGTGTGCATGAACAATTGCATCATTTATCGGGACGAGCACACGGAGTCTACCATATGTCCGGTGTGCGGCGTCACTCGATACAAGAAGAGGAAGAAAGCTCCTCGAAAAGTGGTGTGGTACTTTCCGATCACTCCTCGTCTGCAGCGGTATTTCGCGGACCCTAAGGTAGCAAAGCTCCTGCGTTGGCACGCGGATAGGGAGGAGAAGAAGCGAGAAGATGACGCAAATGATCCGGAGATAGATAAAAAGACAAGATGCTGATTCACCCTAAGGATGCGAGCCAGTGGCAAGCGTTGAACTTCGAAGACCTAGAATTTGGGAACGATCCAAGGAACATCGTGCTGGGCGCGAGCACCAATGGAGTCAATCCGTTTGGCAGCCAGAGAAGCACACATAGCACCTGGCCTGTGTTTGTGTGGATGTACAACCTTCCCCCTGGTTGTGCATGAAAAGGAAGTACATTCACATGAGTATGCTAATTGAAGGACAGAAACAACCAGGGAACGACATCAATCTGTATCTGGGGCTGCTGAAAGAGGAGCTTGACACGCTGTGGAAAACGCCAGCCAATACGTGGGATGCCATAGAGAAAGAATATTTCCCTATGAGAGCCGCGCTGCTCACGATGGTGCACGACTATCTCGGTTACGGATATGGCGCGGGGCAGGTGGTCCATGGATTTTCTGGATGCGTCAGGTGCATGGATGACACAACGTATCGCCAGCTAGATAGAGATCCCGGGTCTTCGAAAACAGTGTTCATGGGACATAGAAGGTGGCTTCGCGATGATGACCCGTGGAGAAAACGCAAGGATCTATTCGATGGTGAAACCGAACCCCGAGGACGCCCGCGTACGAGGAGCGGCGAGGAAATAGACGAGCTGTTAAAAAATTGGAAAGACTGCCCACTGCTGGGAAAGAAGCAAAAGGCGCCAGAGCCGGGAAAGAAGCGAAAGGCGCCAGAGCCGCTGCTGAAGGTATGGAAAACGAGGTCTGTTTTCTGGGACTTGCCGTACTGGAAGATCCACCGTGTGCCTCACAGCCTTGATGTCATGCATATCACGAAGAACGTGTGCGAGAGTCTGCTTGGTACCCTGCTCAACATGCCAGAGAGGACCAAAGATGGGCCGAAAGCAAGGGCAGACTTGAAATCAATGGGTATCAGGCAGGAGCTTCACGCTATATATATATGATGATGATGATGATGATGATGATGATGATGATGAGGCGAAGCAGGACACGGAAAGTCGTCGCAAAGGCAAAAAGGCCAAGAAGACCGGAAATGACTACCCTCCCGCGTGCTTCACTCTAAGTCAGGAGGAGATCGAGCAGTTTTTCACCTGCCTCATAGGAGTAAAACTTCCTTACGGTTACGCGGGGAAGATAAGCAGATACCTAGACCCAGCGAAGCAGAAGTTTAGCGGGATGAAGTCTCCCGACTGTCACGTGCTGATGACGCAGATACTTCCAGTTGCAATCCGTGGGATCATGGACACGCACGTCCGTGAAACCCTATTTGGCCTATGCAACTTTTTCGACGTCATCTCTCGGAAGTCTGTTGGCGTGAGGCAACTCAGAAGGCTACAGGAAGAGATCGTGGTGATACTATGCGAGCTTGAGATGTACTTCCCGCCCGCATTCTTCGACGTTATGGTGCATCTGCTGGTCCATATCATGGACGATATCATCCAACTCGGGCCGACGTTCCTGCACAGCATGATGCCGTTCGAAAGGATGAATGGTGTCATCAAAGGATACGTTCGCAACATGTCACGTCCAGAGGGAAGCATAGCCAGGGGCTTTCTGACCGAAGAGTGCATCTCCTACTGCACGAATTATCTAGGCATCGAGAACCCCGTTGGTCTGCCCGTCAACAGGCACCTCGGCAGGCTCGCTGGATGGGGTCACCGTGAGGGTCGTCGCGAAATGCATGTCGACTTCGAGGGTCGACTCGCCGACTTTGAAAGAGCAAACCTAGTCGCGCTACAACACATAGACGTGGTCGATCCTTGGGTGGTAGAGCACAAAACCTTTATTAAGAAGACGTACAATGACCGAGGCCAACAGAGGACGGACGGAGATATACTCAAAGAGCACAACTCATGTTTCACGCGTTGGTTCAAGCAGAAGCTTCTGTCGTACCCTTTACATGAGGATTCTTCCGCGGAAGAACAACTCATATTCGCCTTGTCACAGGGCGCCGAGCACAACCTGATGACCTATGAGGCGTACGATATCAACGGCTACACATTCTACACCGAGGCCAAGGACATGAAGAGCGATGGTTATCAGAACTCCGGGGTAACGATGGAATCCTACACTGGTAACGACAAGGACAGATACTACGGAAGGATCGAGGAGATCTGGGAGCTGAGCTACGCTGGAGAGAAGGTCCCGATGTTCCGTGTCAGATGGGCCAAGAGCGTCCTAAAAGAAGACCGGTATTTCACCACCATGGTTATACCCGAAGCCAAATCCAAGACCGCGGGCGCAAATGTCACCGCGAAAAATGAGCCATGGGTACTGGCTTCCCAAGTGGACCAATGCTTCTTCATTACCGACCCGTCAAAGCCCAGTCGTGTTGTCGTGAGGAGAGGCAAAAGGAAGATCATCGGAATGGATGGAGTAGCCAATGAGCAAGACTTCGACAAGTACGGCGACCCGACGATCGAACATGACGACGAAGATGAAGTAGCAGCATACACCACAAGAAGAAGCAGGACCACCCTACCTAAAGGACGTCCGTTCCACAGAAGAACTCCATTTGCGAAAAAGAAGGGCAAGAAGATTGTGAACACATAGCTAGCTAAGATCGATTGTATTTAAATCGTAGCCTTCATTTCTCGATTGTATTTCATGGGCACTTTTTGAACTATCATGAATATTTTTAAATTTCATGGACACTCGATCTCGATCCCCCTCCATCTTGATCGCTATCCCACCTCGCCAGATCCGGTCCCCCTCGCCGCCGAGCACCCCCCGGTCCACCGGCCGCCGCCGCCGACCCCCCGCACCCTCGATTCCCCTACTCAACCACCGCCGCCGACCCCCCGCACCCCTCCCCTACTCAACCACCGCCGCCGACCCCCCCGCACCCTGCGCACCCTCCCCCGCTCCACCAGCATTACTGTTTGATGATATTTTTAAAAAAATTATTACTGTCTTATAAAAAAATATTACTGTTACTATCTTATAAAAAAATATTACTGTTATGATTTAAACAAGTTTAAAAAACTATTACCATCTTATAAAAAAAATACTAATGGCGCACCACGGTGAGGTGCGCCATTAGTATGGATGTACTTATGGCGCACCGAGGGGTGGTGCGCCATTAGTATTGTGCCATTGCTATAAGAAAAAAAACTACTATCGGACAAGGAGTTTTTAGCTAGGCGACGAGTAAAAATTTCTGTAGCTTGGCGACGAGTCTAGAGTCCCAGAGTATAGACGAGGAATAAAAGATCCTAATACCATCCAGTGGCGACGTGGGCACGTAAGCCACAGAGCCATGTTAGTAAACGTTTCCATGACTAGACTCGACTTCGGACAAGTAGTTTGGAAGGGCGATTCCTACAGGCAGTCGGCTCTGATACCAACTTATGATGCCCCTGATTCAATCGTACACTAATCATACATGCAAACGTGTAGGATCAAGATCAGGGACTCACGAGAAGATATCACAACACAACTCTAAAAATAAAATAAGTCATACAAGCATCATATTACAAGCCAGGGGCCTCGAGGGCTCGAATACAAGAGCTCGATCATAGACGAGTTAGCGGAATCCACAATATCTGAGTACAGACATAAGTTAAACAAATTGCCATAAGATGGCTAGCACAAACTGGGATACATATCTAAAGAGGCACAGGCCTCCTACCTAGGATCCTCCTAAACTACTCCTGGTCATCGTTGGTGGACTGAACATAGTAGTAGGCACCTCTAGTGTAGTAGGAGTCGTTGTCGACGGTGGTGTCTCACTCCTGGGCTCCAGCATCTGGTTGCGACAACCAGGTATAGAAAGGGGAAAAAGGGGAGGAAAGCAACCGTGAGTACTCATCCAAAGTACTCGCAAGAAAGGATCTACACTACATATGCATTGATATCAATGAGATGGATAGTATCTATGGACTGAACTACACAATGCCAGAATAAGAGGCGGGTAGCTATTCCTATCAAAGACTATGCTTCTGGCAGCCTCCTTCTTGAAACAGTAGAAGAGAGTAGATGGTAAGTTCACCAAGTAGCATCGTATAGCATAATCCTACCCGGTGATCCTCTCCTCGTCGCCCTGTTAGAGAGTGATCACCGGGTTATATCTGGCACTTGAAAGGGTGTATTTATTAAGTATCTGGTTCTACTTGTCATAAGGTCAAGGTACAACTCCAGGTCGTTCTTTTAACAAGGGGCCCGGCTATTCGAATAGATAAACTTCCCTGCAGGGGTGCACCACATAGCCCAACACGCTCGATCCCCTTTGGCCGGACACACTTTTCTGGATCATGCCCGGCCTCAGAAGATCAACACGTCACAGCCCCACCTAGGCACAACAGAGAGGTCAGCACGCCGGTCTAAATCCTATGGCGCAGGGGTCTGGGCCCATCGCCCATTGCACACCTGCACGTTGCGTGGGTAGCCGGAAGCAGACCTATCGTCCCTAATACAAGAGCAGGCATTCCAGTCCAATCCAGCGCGCGCCACTCAGTCGCTGATGTCAAGAAGGCTTCGGCCGATACCACGACGTTGAGTGCTCATAACTGTTCCCGTGTATTGGGTTAGTGCGTATAGGCCATTGGCCAGACTCAGATCAAATACCAAGATCTTGTTAAGCGTGTTAATTGATGTAACCGCGGATGCCGACCAGGGCCAGGCCCACCTCTCACCTAGGTGGTCTCAACCTGCCATGTCGCTCCGCCACAAAGTAATAGTCTGGGGCCGTTCGGAACCCAGGCCCACCACTATCGGGATGGAAGCACCTGTCCTTTCAGCCCCCATATCCAAATCACTTGCGGGTACTCAACGAGCCGACCCGACTTTAGTCACAACATGTGTCATATGTAAACATGTATAGTATATACCCGTGATCACCACCCGATGTGATCACGACCCGATAGTATAGCATAGCACACGGACAAGAGTGTAGGTCCACTGATGGAATACTAGCATCCTATACTAAGCATTTAGGATTGTAGGTAAGGATAACAACTGTAGCAACAATGACATGCTATGTAGCAGAATAAGATTAACCGAAAGCAGTAACATGCTACACTAATCCATTGCAAGTAGTAGAGAGAAGAATTAGGTGATATCGGGTTGATCAAGGGGGGGGGGCTTGCCTGGTTGCTCTGGCAAGAAGGAGGGGTCGTCGTCGATGTAGTCGATAACAGGGGTATCGGCAAAAGTCTCAGGGTCTACCAGAAAGAAGTAACAGAGGGGGAACACAATAAATAACAAAGCAATCGAAGCATCACAAAGCATAACATGGCAATGCGCGGTGCTAGGTGTGCCCAAACGCGGCAGTAGGTGATACCGACAAAGGGCGGAAACATCCGAGATAGTATTCCCGGTGTTTGACGTTTTCGAACAGATGAACCGAAGGGGGAAAGTTGCGTGTTTGCTATGATAGGGGTGTGTGGCGGACGAATGGGCTGCGCATCCAAATTCATCTCGTCGTTTTGAGCAACTTTCATGTACAAAGTTTTTCCATCCGAGCTACAGTTTATTTTATATTAATTGAAAAATATTTAATCATTTTTGTACGTATTTATCTAATTAATTCTAACATTATCCAGAATAGTGTATGCTGATGTCAACATGATGCAATGCTGAGGTCATCAGTCAATAGTGCGGTTGACTTGGTTAACTAACGTGTGGGTCCCGGTTGTCATAGACTGTTAGCTAATTAACCTAGTTAATTAGTTTAATCTAAACAGATTAATTAGGTTAAGTTAAATAAATAAGTTAAATAATTCATTCATTTATTAATTAACTTAATTACTATTTACTTTTTTCTAATTCTTCTTTTCTTTTTTTTCTAAAAGGGGCTGGGCCCCTTTGGTCATTGACCCAGCGCAACCGGGGCGGGTAAACGGGTGCTGTGCGGCGTGTTCTCAGACTAAGCCCCAGGGGTGCAGGTGTGGCCAGAGTGGAGCCCCGGGGCGCTGGAAGCCGGAGATTGCGGGGAGCGGCGAGCTGGGAGGCGGTCTCGCGGGCGTGGACGGCCGGTGAGGGAGTCCTGGATTAGGGGGTGTTCGGACAGCCGAACTATACCTTCAAGCCGGACTCCTGGACTATGAAGATACAAGATTGAAGACTTTGTCCCGTGTCCCGAAGGGACTTTCCTTGGCGTGGAAGGCAAGCTTGGCGATACGGATGTTCAAATCTCCTACCATTGTAACCGACTCTATGTAACCCTAACCCTATCCGGTGTCTATATAAACCGGAGGGTTTTAGTCCGTAGGACGACATACCCACACCATCGATATTAATCAAGCAAGACGTAGGGTTTTACCTCCATCGAGAGGGCCCGAACCTGGGTAAAACTTCGTGTCCCCTGCCTCCTGTTACCATCTGGCCTAGACGCACAGTTCGGGACCCCCTACCTGAGATCCGCCGGTTTTGACAGCGACATTGGTGCTTTCATTGAGAGTTCCTCTGTGCCGTCGCCATCAGGCCCGATGGCTCCTACGATCGTCAATGGCGATGCGGTCCAGGGTGAGACCTTCCTCCCCGGACAGATCTTCGTCTTTGGCGGCTTTGCACTGCGGGCAGATTCACTTGGCCATCTAGAGCAGATCGACAGCTACGCCCCTGGCCGTCAGGTCAGATTCGGAAGTTTAAACTACACGGCCGACATCCGCGGGGAATTGATCTTCGAAGGATTCAAACCACTTCCGAGCGCGCCGCACTATCACGACAAGCATGATCTAGCTCTGCCGCCGAACAGTGCCCTGGAGGCCGCACCTGAATCGGCTCCGGCCCCTGGTTTGGAGCCGACCGCGCCGATCGAGGATGGGCGGTTGGACGCCGCCTCGGGGGCTGCGATCCCAATGGCGGTTGAGCCGAACACCAGCCCCGTACTCTGCAAGACTCGTGATTCCATGGATCCGGATTCTTCTCCGGACTCCGAACCCTCCGCGCCCCTGCCGAGCGAATCCGATTGGGTGCCGATCATGGAGTTCACGGCCGCGGACGTCTTTCAGCACTCGCCTTTCGGCGATATCCTGAAGTCACTAAAATCTCTCTCTTTATCAGGAGAACCCTGGCCAGACTACGGTCAGCAAGGTTGGGATTCGGATAATGAAGAAATTCAAAACCCACCCACCACCCACTTGGTAGCCACCTTCGACGATTTAAGCGACATGCTCGACTTCAACTGCGACGACATCGACGGTATGGACGCCGATGAAGGAGACGATGAAGAATCAGCGCCTATCGAGCCCTGGAACGCCACCTCGTCATATGACGTATACATGGTGGACGCACCCAAAGATGACGGCGAGGAACGGAAGGACGCACCGAAGGATTGTTCCCTCGAAAAGTAGTCAAAGCAGCGATGCAAGTGCCGCCCCAAATCCCGCCTCGACAGAAATAGCAATCACACTGATCCAGCGCTGGAGCAGGGCGAACCGCTGCCAGACAACGGCAATCCGGATAATCAAACCGAACAAACAAACCCTATCAATGATAATGGTCCAGATGACACAACGCCGGACAGGCACTCGGAGCAGCAGACTGCCCGTAAAAGGCTCGTCGCCACCGCAAGGAGCCTCAAAAAGCAGAAGCGAAGGCTCAAGGCTGCGCAAAACACGCTCCAGTTCAGATGGAGCAAAATACTCAACACTGCAGCAAGGTACGGCGACAATCGTCCCTCCAAGAGCTACCCAAAGCGGAAGTTGCTACCCGAATTCAATGAGGAGGCCTCAGACCCCCCAAACCAAATATCAAAGCAGCCACCTGGTCGGATAGACGACCCCTATACCACCACAGAACGGCATTCAACGCCACTCACAATACAACACGCGATCCATGCGAGGGCTCGCACCCAAAGGACGGCGCAACAAGATCCATCTATGGACCACGCAAGCGCGCCCCAGCATACAATGCAACACAACAAGCATCCGAACAACGCGGCACACCCAACTATAGGGGTGCCGCACACCCCCTATGTTTCACTGATGAGGTGCTGGACCACGAATTCCCAGAGGGATTCAAGCCCGTAAACATAGAGGCATACGACGGAACAACCGACCCTGGGGTCTGGATTGAGGACTATATCCTTCATATACATATGGCTCGAGGGGATGATCTCCATGCCATCAAGTACTTACCTCTCAAACTCAAAGGGCCAGCTCGTCACTGGCTCAAAGGCCTCCCCGAAAGCTCCATTGGAAGTTGGGAAGAGCTCGAAGACGCCTTTCAGGCAAACTTTCAAGGGACTTATGTCCGACCTCCGGATGCGGACGACTTGAGTCATATAACTCAACAGCCCGGAGAGTCAGCCCGAAAACTTTGGAACAGGTTCCTTACTAAAAAGAACCAGATTGTTGATTGTCCAGACGCCGAAGCCTTAGAGGCTTTCAAGCACAGCGTCTGCGACGAATGGCTCGCCAGGCACCTCGGCCAAAATAAGCCGAGAACGATGGCTGCATTAACAAACCTCATGACTCGCTTCTGCGCGGTGAGGACAGCTGGCTAGCCAGATGCAGCACCAGCGACCCCAACACATCTGAAGTTAGAGATGGAAACGGGAAATCACGGTGCAACAGCAATAACAAACGCCGGAATAAAGAAGACAGCATGAAGGGCACGGCAGTAAATGCCGGATTCAAAGTCCCTCGGCCAAACCAAAAGCCGCCCTCCAAAGGCACCAGAGATGAACTGTCCAGCCTCAACAAAATTCTGGACCAAGTATGTCAGATCCATAGTACCCCTAGCAAACCTGCTAATCATACCCACAGAGAATGTTGGGTCTTCAAGCAGTCCGGCAAGCTTAACGCCATACACAAAGGGGAAGATACACCAAGTGAAGACGAGGACGAGCCTCCCAATCAAGACAAGGGGGAACAAAAGAAATTTCCACCCGACGTCAAAACAGTAAACGTGTTACACATGATCAAGAGAAAAAACAATGCGTCACTCCCCGAAAAATATACCCAAGTGCCCATCACCGCGAAGTCCCGCCACTGGTCGTCTCAACTGATCACCTTCGACCACCGTGATTACGCATCAAGTATCCGACACGCAGGATGGGCTGCACTGGTATTAGACCCAGTAATTGGCGGATACCACTTGACATGAGTCCTGATGGATGGCGGTAGTAGCCTAAACCTAATATATCAGGATACAATCCGCGGGATGGGGTTAGACCCAACACAAATTCGCCATAGCAATACTACCTTGAAAGGAGTAACGCCAGGCCCAGGGGCTCGTTGTACGGGCTCCCTCCTACTACAAGTTATATTCGGCTCCCCTGATAACTTCCGTCACGACCATTTAACTTTTCACATCGCTCCGTTTAAAAGTGGCTATCAAGCACTACTTGGACGCGAAGCTTTCGCTCGCTTTAATGCAATACCACACTACGCCTACCTAACACTCAAGATGCCCGGTCCACGTGGCATCATTTTAGTGCACGGAAGTATCAAGCGATCTCTGCGCGCCGAAGAGAGTGAGGATGCCTTAGCAGCCGCACACTAAAGGCGCCCGGATCAGCAAAAGCATCCCATAGGTCGTCAATACCTCAGAGACAACTAACCAAATCCGGCGCCGTTACTCATATCAAATAAACGGTCACACCCCTATCTTTCAAAAGTACAAGGGGCTCAACGCACGCAGACGAGTGGTGATTTCTTCTTATCTTGAATTATACTTGGTTTCTTTAGAAAAATATCCTTTTGCACGACAACCTTTTTACCTAAATTCCTCTCTTTTACAGATAGTCATCGTGCTACACCCGTCCAGGACACGGCACAACGGAGACACAGGCGCAGACGTGCAGCAGGGACCCGACCCAAGGATTGTTTTTAGATTAAGACCCTGTGTAAACCTTTTTTACTGTCTCTTGTTGATACATATCCACCGTTGAGAGGGATGCTAACGTTTTGGCATGTGGCCACGCTAGAACAATGCATGTACCTGGACACAAGGTGCTTCTTACAAAGGCCATTCCTCAGGCCCGGTTTATACCACAAAGACCGAATACCTTAGGGAGTATTCGGCGTCGCGAGTTTGGCCCCATATGCATCAGCTCCGAATCATTGTCTTTGGTCAAATGTTGGGTTTGCGCGGCTCCTGTGTTTTGGTGCCTTACGTTCCGCTTTACCGGCTAAGGTAACACCAGGAGAACTACTGCGATTGTGCCCTGGTTCATCCGGACGAGCACCTCAGTAGAGAAAGCCGAAAACTGACTGTCTTGATCTAGCGTGAGACTGGTCAACCACTCGATGACCCATGGGAATGTTAAAATTCCTCCACCTTAACGAAGGGCCACTTTCCGGCCAGGCATATACGCACCCCAGGATCGGGAGAGTGCGGAGCCACCAGGGGCTATCTAGTAGCCCCACTGTCAAACTCCTATGGCTAAGTGAAAGTGTTAAAGCATTATAGTTCGGTAGCCTCGCTTGCTCCGCTATCACCTCCTTAAAAGGACCAAGACGTTGGGTTAAGTGTGAACGTGTGTTTCTGCGAACACCTCCGCATTATATGCGTGGGGGTTGAAGCCGACGACTGCAATCTTTCAGGTTATACACATGTATACATAAATGGCCACCCAGGAGGCATCACATTACTTTCAGGCAAAAGTATAAAAGTAGCCTCATAAAAATTTAAAAAGCATTTCGCTTACAATGAGATTACATGTCAATCAAACATAATATTTTTTGAGCACTGGGTCTCTATCAAACGAGCACCCTCAAGAACTTCCTCAAAGTAGTGCTCAGCAGCCCTTCGACCTACGGCCGAATCATGCGCTGCAACAGCGGTAGCATCCATCTCTGCCCAGTATGCTTTAGCACGGGCAAAGGCCATCCGTGCGCCTTCTATGCATGCCGACCTCTTCATCGCATTTATGCGCGGCACCACATCGAGGACCTGCTGCACCAAGCTGAAATAGCTGCTCGGTTTTAACCTTCCGGGCCATAGTTGATCCACAACAGACCTCATGGAGAGTCCGGATAACCTATTTAGTTCGGCCCATCCAGCTAATTGGTCCGTCAATGAAAGCGGACGCTCGGGAGAAAGGAATTGCTTCCAAAACAGCTGGTCTACTTCACGGTCCGTCTGACTCTGGAAGTACTTGGCCGCATCGGCAGCGCTCGCCGCCAAATCCATATACGCATCCTCCGAACTCCACAGCCGATCCAGAGGCGCATACCGTGGATCTCCGTACTTCCTCTGCAGCATAAAGGACTTTCCAGCTACAATATCCCCGGCTTCCCGCAGCTCCTCCTTCTTTGCCCTCATAGCAGAGCGGAGGTCTTTTCCCGTTACAACAGCCTTCTCAAGGTCCGATACCTTCGCCTGGTTTTCCTTTTCAAGAGCCCGGCAACGGTCTACGGCGGCTTTTAATTCTATGGCCATATTAGCCATATTCTTCCTGCTCTCGCCATGTGCGGCCTTCTCGGCTCGCAACTCTTCGGCCGCCTTCAAAGCAGCCGCATTACCCAATCTTGCTTGTTCCTTGGCTCGGGCAAGTTCCACCCGCAAGGCTTCAACAGTGGCTGCTCCATCTGCATTCATAACATGTTAAAAACACTGGCATCATACTCTTCCTATTTGGCGTTTACCAGACAAGGATCCTTACCCTGCGCCTCGTCAAGCCTTCTGTTAACAAGCTCGATGTCGGCATCTGCTGCATCCAACCTCCGTTCTAAACGGGCAAACTGGCTAGTCCGGCTGGCCACCGGAGCTTCCATCTCCTGCACATAAAGGCATTATGGTTATTACTTGGGAATATGATCCTCCATTCATCATCGTTTCCGACGACAACCAGAGACTCAGGGGCTATTATCTACACAGGGCACACCTAGCATGTGCAGGACTATTACACATCCCTTTTCACGTACCTCAAAGCCTGTCAGTAGACTCATAAAAGCTTCATGCAATCTGCTTTCGGCGGACGATATCCTCTCCATCACCATATTCATCAGCACACGGTGATCATCTGAGATGGCCGCTCGCCCCACCAACTCCCTCAAAACGTCCGATCGCACACTAGACGGCACCGGACTCTTTTGTCTACCCTCTTCGGGAGCCGGACACTGGGAGCCTCGAGGATCGATTGGATCACCTTCTGGCCTCTCCGCACTCGGAGAGGCCCTCCGTGACGACACTTCAGGGTCGCCCGCTTCCGGAGCGGAGGAGTCTGGAGGAGGCGTCTCGCTCTCCATCATCTCTGGAAGAAGATCCCCCGAAGACGAACGCATTTCAGAGGGGCTAAGGCCCGAACTGCACAAATACATGCGGTGGTTATTTTCTCAGAAGAAAAAATATGGCATATCTGTACCACTAAAGTTTTCGGGTCACTTACGAATCCCGGGAGAATTGATCCCCCCGCGGACTTTGTGCGGCAGCACCGCCCCCCGAGGTAGGGCCCCCGGTAGAAGATTTCTTCTCCCGTTTGGAAGCTTCGGCTTCCGAATTCCCGGGCGCAGTCCTTTTCCTTTTCAGGTCGTCTTCCTTCATGGAGACGCTCGCTCCCTAGGTTAGAATAGGCAGCATTGGGGGCCCGCATCTGCCCGCGTCACCCTCCACAGTCTCTTCCTTCAAGGGATCCGGGCAAGGTGCGATCTGGAGCATCTTTTCCAATACCGGATTCTCCAAGCCTTCAGGGAGGGGGGCCAAACACCGAATCAATTTCGCCTTTGTTAGCCAGTCCTGGTCGGAAAAGCAAACTCTCAATAACTTCACAACGAAGGAACGATAATGCGTTTGGCCAGAAGATTCTTTACCTGTTCGGCGGCGCGGTTACTGCTCAGGCCCACGTCCTCGGTGATTTCCGGACACTCTACTTGATGTCCGAAGAATGACTTATACATATCCTCGTGCGTCAGGCCGAGAAAATTTTGAATGGCACGCGGACCCTCGGGATTGAACTCCCACAAGCGAAGGGGCCGACGTTTGCAGGGCTGGACTTGACAAACCAGCATAACTTGTATTACCGCGACCAAGCTGAGGTCTCCGTTGAAGAGATCTCGAATGCAGCTTTGCAGTAAAGGCACGTCCTTGGCTGGACCCCAGCCTAGTCCTCTGCTGATCCATGACATCAGTCGTGGTGAAGGGCCCGAGCGAAAAACGGGGGCGGCCGCCCACTTGGCACTTCTAGGAGTCGTGACGTAGAACCACTCATGTTGCCACAATGCAGACACCTCTGGGATGGAACCTTTGGCCCACGAAGCTCCCGTCATCTTGCGTATTGAGGCGCCTCCACACTCTGCATGTTACCCTTCGATCACCATCGGCTTTACTTCAAAGGTCTTGAGCCATAAGCAGAAGTGGGGGGTAACCCGGAGGAAGGCCTCGCATACGACAACAAAAGTCATGATATGTAGGAAGGAGTCTGGAGCTAGATCATGGAAATCTAGCCTGTAATAAAACATCAAGCCCCTGACGAAAGGATCCAGTGCAAAACCTAGACCCCGGAGGAAGTGGAGGACGAACACAACGCTCTCGTTGGGTTTGGGAGAGGGGATGGCCTGCCCCCGGAGAGGCAGCCGATGCGATATTTCGGCGGTTAGATACCTGGCCTCCTTAAACTTTTTGATGTCTTCTTCTGTGACGGAGGAGGGCATCCATCGGCCTTGAAGGCTGGATCCGGACATGACTGAAGGTTCGGAGCACCTAACCTGAGCTTTGGGCGTTTGAGCTTGAGGCGGGGGAAGGATTCGATTGAGCACGGGAGGGAAAAGTAAAAGCTTTGCCCTTTTATAGAGAGGGTGGATATCAAGCGTCCTCCCCGTGTCCGTTTGGACTTGCCTATGATCTAGGAATCCTAGAAGCGGTTGGGTTACCCACGCCCATATTGATGATAATCCCGTAATGAGGGGACACGATCTCTGCTTTGACAAGACGTGCCAAGGAAACCGCCTCGCATAACGGGCTGAGGTGGGATAGTGAAACGATTTGGATAAAGGATTGGCCGTGGCGTGTCACACCACGGAACACGTCAGCAGATTAGATTTGTGTTAATATTATTATTGTCTCTATGGCAATATGTGGAAACTTATTTTTCAGAGCCGGACACTATCTTTGTGTTCAAGATCTTTTATGAAGTATTTGGAGGAGGAACCCGCCTTGCAATGCCGAAGACAATTTGCACGCGGACTCGTCGTCATTGAAGCCTGGTTCAGGGGCTACTGAGGGAGTCCTGGATTAGGGGCTGTTCGGATAGTCGAACTATACCTTCAAGCCGGACTCCTGGACTATGAAGATACAAGATTGAAGACTTTGTCCCGTGTCCGGAAGGGACTTTCCTTGGCGTGGAAGGCAAGCTTGGCGATACGGATGTTCAGATCTCCTACCATTGTAACCGACTCTATGTAACCCTAACCCTATCCGGTGTCTATATAAACCGGAGGGTTTTAGTCCGTAGGATGACATACACATCAACAATCATACCATAGGCTAGCTTCTACGGTTTAGCCTCTCTGATCTCGTGGTAGATCAACTCTTGTAATACCCACACCATCAATATTAATCAAGCAGGATGTAGGGTTTTACCTCCATCGAGGGGGCCCGAACCTGGGTAAAACTTCGTGTCTCCTGCCTCCCGTTACCATCTGGCCTAGACGCACAGTTCGGGACCCCCTACCCGAGATCCGCCAGTTTTGACACCGACAGCCGGCACGGCCGCGATGTGGCGGGCGAGCTAGAGCAGGGAGCTGCTCGGGGCAGGGCATGCCAACGGGCCCCGGGTGCAGGCGCGCCCGGCAGGGCAGGTGCTACCTCTTGAGCATGCGTTGGTTTTCCCTTGAAGAGGAAAGGGTGATGCAGCAAAGCAGCGTAATTATTTTCCTCAATTTTTTAGAACAAAGGTATCAATAAAGTAGGAGACCACGCGCGAGTCACCTCGTACCTACACAAACAAATAAGAACCTCGCAACCAACGCGATAAAGGGGTTGTCAATCCCTTCACGGCCACTTGCAAGAGTGAGATCTGATAGATATAATAATAGTAAGATAAATAGTTTTAGTATTTTTATGATATAGACTGGAAGTAAAGATTGCAAAATAAAATAGATTGGAAACTTATATGATGGAAAATAGACCCGGGGGCCATAGGTTTCACTAGTGGCTTCTCTCACGATAGCATAAGTATTACGGTGGGTGAACAAATTACTGACGAGCAATTGATATAATTGAGCATAGTTATGAGAATATCTAAGCATGATCATGTATATAGGCATCACGTCCGCGACAAGTGGACCGAAACGATTCTGCATCTACTACTATTACTCCACACATCGACCGCTATCCAGCATGCATCTAGAGTATTAAGTTCATAAGAACAGAGTAACGCATTAGGTAAGATGACATGATGTAGAGGGATAAACTTAAGCAATATGATATAAACCCCATCTTGTTATCCTCGATGGCAACAATACAATATGTGTCTTTTCCCCTACTGTCACTAGGATCGAGCACCGCAAGATTGAAGCCAAAGCTAAGCACTTCTCCCATTGCAAGAAAGATCAATCTAGTAGGCCAAACCAAACTGATAATTCAAAGAGACTTGCAAAGATAACCAATCATACATAAAAGAATTCAGAGAAGATTCAAATATTGTTCATAGATAATCTTGATCATAAACCCACAATTCATCGGATCTTGACAAACACACCGCAAAAAGAGTTACATCGAATAGATCTCCAAGAGAATCGAGGAGAACTTTGTATTGAGATCCAAAGAGAGAGAGAAGAAGCCATCTAGCTACTAACTATGGACCCGAAGGTCTGAGGTAAACTACTCACACATCATCGGAGAGGCTATGGTGTTGATGTAGAAACCCTCTGTGCTCAATGCCCCCTACGGCGGAGCGCCGGAAAAGGCCCCAAGATGGGATCTCACGGGTACAGAAGGTTGCGGCGGTGGAATTAGGTTTTCGTGGTGCTCCTGGATGTTTTTGGGGTACGTAGATATATATAGGAGGAAGAAGTAGGTCGGTGGAGCAACAAGGGGCCCACAAGGGTGGAGGGCGTGTCCAGGGGGGGCGCACCCCCTGCCTCGTGGCCGCCTTGTTGATTGTTTGACATCCACTCCAAGTCCACTGGATCACGTTTGTTCCAAAAATCACGTTCCGGAAGGTTTCATTCCGTTTGGACTCCGTTTGATATTCTTTTTCCGCGAAACACTGAAATAGGCAAGAAAACAACAATTTGGGCCGGGCCTCCAGTTAATAGGTTAGTCCCAAAAATAATATAAAAGTGTATAAATAAGCCCATTAAACACCCAAAACAGAATATATAATAGCATGGGGCAATCAAAATTATAGATACATTGGAGACATATCAGCAGGACGCGGCGTCGAGCGCGCGCGTGCGAGGCGGAATGATGCAGGGCCGCGGTCGTGCGGCATAGGCGACGAGCGAGGAAGGATGGGGTGGGGCGCGGCGGTCGGTCGGAGCGGGGCGGTGAGGCTACATGTGGGTTAGGCGTGGCGTCGACGAGCGCAGCGGTTGGCCGAGATGGCAGGGGCGCGAGCGGGGCGCCGTGGTGGTGAAGTAGTGCGGGGCCGGTGGCCATTAGGGACAGCAGCAGGGCCATGGCGCAGACGACGGGCACGGTTGGATCTGGAAACGGGAGCGGAGGGGGAGAGGAGAGGGGCGATGCTCATGGGCGGTGCAGAGGATCGGGCGGCGAGGCGCGATGAAGCGACTCGGGGAGGAGGCGAGGACGAGCAGTCCGGCGAGGAGGAGGATGTGGTCAGCGACAAACACGACGGGGTCGAGGTGGTGGTGGTCGGCAACGGCAGCTGGCACTGGGTGGTGCATTGGCCTCGGGCGCGATCGATGACGAGCGGCGATGGGGTCGGGGCACCGCGTCCCCGATCTAGATCCAAGGGAGGAGAAGGAGTGCGAGGGGGGTCATTGGGGACGAGGACGGCGCAGTGCTGTCGACATCAAGCAGTGAGGCGAGGTGAGGGGCGCCCGATCCAGATCCAAAATGGGGGAGACGGAAGAGTGGCGTCAGGAGGGGTTAGGGTTTGGACGAGGCAGGCCATATAGGCCAGTGGGGTTTGCGGGGTGGGTTGGCTGCCTGCAGCCGAGGCCTAGTTGGTCGGGGGGGGGGGGATCTGCTGTTTATTTCTTTTGTTTTATTTTTTTACGTTTTCTTTTCTGTTTCTTTATTTCTCCTCCGATTTGCCTTTAGTTTAGGTAGCAAATGAATTTTGGTGAACATGAAACTTGGCACATAAGTATTGGGTCATATAATTTCCTTGCACACAAAGTTTCAAATCATTTTAAAAAGGATTCATATTTGTTTACTTTTAAAAGGTTAATTTAAATGTTGTTTGTTCCGGTTTTAATTATCTGAGAGGCATATAAACATTCCCAAAATGTTGTTTGATGTTTGTTAATTTGTTAGTGAATATTTACAACCTTTTGAACATTTTTAATTCACTGTTTTATGGAATTATAATTTGACTTGTTATTTGAATTTGAATTTGATCTTAGTTTGAAATAGGTGCAGTTTAGCAAAATTTTAATCATGATGACCTGGCATCATTAACAGGGGTTTACTGTAGCTTAACTATCGGGGTGTCACAGGCCGGATCCACCGGATCTTGACCGGATCTAGCGTCCCCCGCCTCCCTCGGCTTGTCCTGGACCTCGCCCCGCCGCCGACCCCGCCATGGCTAGAGATCGAGCTGGGAAGCTCGTCCCGCTCCCCTCACTCGCCTTCCGTGTGGGCCCCGCAAGCCCAGGCTCAGCCGCGGCCAGCAATCGGCCTAGCCGGCTTTGCTCGGCCAGGCCTCCTCCTCACCGACCTGGGCCAGGCCCAGCTAGGTGAGCGCCCATTCTCCCCTATCCTGCGCCCTGTGTGTTGAATAACTATCCAACGCTCATTTCTGACTTAGCCTTTTCTTTTTCATTAAGTCCCTGTTTCTGTTATATCATATATGCATCTTGTGAGGCTCGTAACTTTGTGCATGTTGTTCCTATGGTGATGTTCTTTATATGAAAATGATCTGCTCAGAGTTCTGTTCATGATGGTGTGCTTTGCATTCATATTAGAGTTCATCTTTCCATGTTAATCTTCGTTGCAAAAGTGCTATATGCTGTAAACTACTGAAAACTGTCATAACTTGCCCTTTTGTCATTTTCGAGTGATTTAATGCATGCATCATATGAGCATTTTGTCAACATGAGTTTAGTGCATTTTTATGTCCTCTTTCTTGTGGTATTTAGCTAATGCCATGATAAGCCCTGTGATGACTAGCACAAGCTTGTGAAGTAGGGTTGTGACTCCCCGAGACCATTGCGCCAGGTGTCTTCCAGTTATTCGTTGTCATTGCCATGTCATTCGCTTGCGTGTTGCATCTTGCCATGTCATCATGTGCATTGCATCATAATATTTTTCAAACCTTGCATTCGTCCGGGTTTCTTAGTTCTTTCCGTTGCCCGTTCTGAGCCCAGACACACTTGCACGCGCCCGCAGCACGTCCGAAATATTATTTTATAGGTGGCCGGAAAATGTTCTCGGAATGGGTTGAAAGTTGGCGTGTGGTCTTATTATAGTGTAGATAGACCGCCTGTCAAGTTTCATCGCATTTGGAGTCTGTTTGATGCCCCAACGAATTACTATAGCGGCAGTATAGCCGGTCTTTTCGTCGGACGTTTTCGGTCTCCGGAAACTGTGTTGGGCTGCATCTCTGCCCTCTTCTCTCAGACCAACCCGCTCTCCATAGTCAACATGGCCCATGCCTACGCCTCTTCACGTCCGGAGCCGTCCAATGTGATCGCACGGTCCGGAAACAACTCTTTGCTCAGTGCACAAACCCCCTCGCGCGCGTGTCTGAAACTTCCCCGAACGCAACCCGGACAGTCGTCACCGTTGGGTCCGGATCATCCCCAAACATCTACAAAATGTCTCTGTTTTCTTATTTGGACTCCTCTAACCTTTTATTCTCGATCGTACGATTATGATCGAAGGGATCTGATAGCCCCTAAATTAATACACCTGCTATATATACACAAGGTCCAACCCTAAAAATTAGGAACCTTGTCCCATCCTCCCAGCCGCCGCCGCCGCCGCTCCAAGATCTTCCTCAGGATCCCAGCGCAGCCAAGCCTCCACCTTCTCCAAATTCCCACGCCATCGCCACTCTCTTCCTCTGTGGATTTCAGCACTAGCCACCTCCTCCTTTGGGATCTTCCCCGATCCATCCAGCGCCTCCACCAAATCACAGAGACCAACCAGCCCCCTCTCGATCCCGTAGGAGCCCGAGCTCCTCTGCCCAACAGCGCCCGAGCTAGTCCTCGAGCACGACACCGCCCCTACCGAGCACGAGCGACCAGCCAGGAACTCCCCTGCCGTCTCTGTTTTCTCTCCTCCTCCTCTTTGTTCCTCCCTCCGTGGCGCCATCGCCGCCGGTGAACCCAACACCAGGACCTCCCCAGCCCTCCTTCTCTTGCTTGGCCCGAACCTCACTGCTGGTGACCTCGTTCCTCTACCTTCCCAGTTTTTCTTTCAATTCCCCTCGTTCCTCTCCCTCACCCCGCAGCCATGGTGCTTCGAAGGTCCCATCCATGGCCGCCCGATGGAGTTCAGCGCCGCCGACCGCAAGACTCGGCTGCCTCATCTTCGTCTACGACCGGATCCGCCATCCTCGCACGTATCCGCGCCGCCTGCAGCCGCGCCAACACACCGCCGCTGCTCTGCTTCTTCTTGAGCAGAGGAGCGCCCGCAAACCTGTCCCTCGCCCCCTCATCTGCCCGCGTTGACCGCGTCTGCGCCCTGTCAACCCGTGGACCCAACCTCTTGCCGCTCCAGGCCGCCGCACCTGTAGTCCCTCGCCTTGCCGCCTCTTTGCCCCACTCACCGGAGTTCTGCTCCCAGCCGCCGCGCCCCTGCTTCCTCTACAGTGAAGACGAGCAGGTTGACTCCCTCTAGTTTGACCGAGCGGCCTCCCTACTCGCGTGGGCTACACTCTTCCAGCAAGGCCCGTGGCCCAATGTGAGCAGTCGTCCCTCTAAGCACTATCGGGCCAGCCAGATTCGGCCCGCGTGTTTTTTCCAGATCTGTGAATTTTGCGATTATCCGGTGTTTGCCAGTTTTGCAGTCTCGCCCTCAAACATCATGCATATCATAACTTAATAACCGTGCATCGGTTTAAAATGAATTATATATGAAACTTGACTAGAATTTCTATCTAGTTTAATAATATCGAACTTTCAATCATGTTTGACATGTTTATTTTGCTGTTTGATTAAATTTGCTCTAATAACATGCTAAAATGATTTAATTCATAACTAATTAACCGTAGCTCCGAATTTAATAAACTTTATATGTAAATGGGGTAGTGATACGTCTCCAACGTATCTATAATTTTTGATTGCTCCATGCTATATTATCTACTGTTTTGGACTATATTGGGCTTTATTTTCCACTTTTATATTATTTTTTGGACTAACCTATTAACCGGAGGTCCAGCCCAGAATTGTTGTTTTTTTGCCTATTTCAGTGTTTCGAAGAAACAGAATATCAGACGGAGTCCAAACGGAATAAAATCTTTGGGAACGTGATTTTCTCACTGAACGTGTTCCAGGAGACTTGGACCCTGCTCCAAGGAACAAAAGAGGCGGACACGAGGGTGGGGGGCGCCCCCCCTAGGGCGCGCCCCCTGCATCGTGGGCCCCTCGGTGCTCCTCCGGCGTACTTCTTCCTCCTATATATACACACGTACCCCCAAACGATCAGAACAGGAGCCAAAAACCTAATTCCACCGCCGCAATTTTCTGTATCCACGAGATCCCATCTTGGGGCCTGTTCCGGAGCTCCGCCGGAAGAGGGCCGTCATCACGGAGGGCTTCTACATCATCCTAGCCTCTCCGATGAAGTGTGAGTAGTTTACCTCAGACCTTTGGGTCGATAGTTAGTAGCTAGATGGCTTCTTCTCTCTTTTTGGATCTCAATACAATGTTCTCCCCCTCTCTTGTGGAGATCTATTTGATGTAATCTTCTTCTTTTGCGGTGTGTTTGTTGAGATCGATGAATTGTGGGTTTATGATCAAGTCTATTTATGAACAATATTTGAATCTTCTCTGAATTCTTTTATGTATGATTGGTTATCTTTGCAAGTCTCTTCGAATTATCCGTTTGGTTTGGCCAACTAGATTGGTAGTTCTTGCCATGGGAGAAGTGCTTAGCTTTGGGTTCGATCTTGCGGTGTTCTTTCCCAGTGACAGAAGGGGCAGCAAGACACGTATTGTATCGTTGCCATCGAGGATAACAAGATGAGGTTTATTTCATATTGCATGAATTTATCTCTCTACATCATGTCATCTTGCTTAAAGCACTACTCTGTTTTTAACTTAATACTCTAGATGCATGCTAGATAGCGGTCGATGAGTGGAGTAATAGTAGAGTAGATGCAGAATCGTTTCGATCTACTTGTCACGGACGTGATGCCTATATACATGATCATGCCTAGATATTCTCATAACTATGCTCAATTCTGTCAATTGCTCAACAGTAATTTGTTCACCCACCGTAGAAAACTTATGCTCTCGAGAGAAGCCACTAGTGAAACCTATGGCCCCCGGGTCTATTCTCAACATATCAATCTCCATCACTTTAATCTTGTTTTGTTTTTTACTTTGCCTTTTACTTTTCACTTTGTGTTGTGTAGGTACGAGGGACTTGCGCGTGGCCTCCTACTGGATTGATACCTTGGTTCTCAAAAACTGAGGGAAATACTTACGCTACTCTGTTGCATCATCCCTTCCTCTTCGGGGAAAACCAACGCAAGCTCAAGACATAGCAAGAAAGATTTCTAGCGCCGTTGCCAGGGAGTCTACGCAAAAAGTCAACATAACAAGTACCCATCACAATCCTTATCTCCCGCATTACATTATTTGCCATTTTCCTCTCGTTTTCCTCTCCCCCCAATTCACCCTTGTCGTTTTATTCGCCCTCTCTCTCCCTATCCTCCCTCTCTATTTGCTTCTTTTTGCCCATTTGCTTTTGTTTGCTCGTGTGTTAGATTGCTTGTTTGTCGTGATGGCTCAAGATACTACCAGATTGTGTGACTTCACCAATACCAACAATAATGATTTTCTTAGCACTCTGATTGCTCCTCTTGCCAATACTAAATCTTGTGAAATCAATACTGCTTTGTTGAATCTTGTTATGAAAGATCAATTCGTCGGCCTTCCTAGTGAAGATGCCGCTACTCATCTGAATAGCTTCATTGATTTATGTGATATGCAAAAGAAAAAAGATGTCGATAATGATGTCGTTAAATTGAAGCTAGTTCCTTTTTTGCTTAGAGATCGTGCTAAAGCTTGGTTTTCATCTTTGCCTAAAAATAGTATTTTCCCTCCCGCTAAGATCATCTCTCTTAGAAACGATATTATGAATTTTAAGCAACTTGATCATGAAAATGTTGCACAAGCTTGGGAGAGAATGAAATTAATGATATGTAATTTCCCTACTCATGGTTTAAATTTGTGGATGATTATACAAAAATTTTATGGCGGATTGAATTTTGCTTCTAGAAATCTTTTAGACTCGGCCGCGGGAGGCACTTTTATAGAAATCACTTTAGGAGATGCTACTAAACTCCTAGATAATATTATGGTTAATTATTCTCAATGGCATACTGAAAGATCTTCTAATAAAAAATTGCATGCGATAGAAGAAATCAATGTTTTGAGTGGAAAGATGGATGAACTTATGAAATTATTTTCTACTAAGGGTGTTTCTTCTAATCCTAATGATATGCCTTTGTCTACCTTCATTGATAATAACAATGAATCTATGGATGTGAATTTTGTTGGTAGGAATAATTTTGGTAACAACGCTTATAGAGGGAATTTTAATCCTAGGCCTTATCCTAGTAATCCTTCTAATAATTATTGGAATTCCTACAACAACTCTTATGGAAATTATAATAAGATGCCCTCTGATTTTGAATCTAATATTAAATAATTTATTTCTTCGCAAAACAATTTTAATGCTATGATTGAAGAAAAATTGCTTAAGATTGATGATTTGGCTAGGAACGTTGATAGAATTGCTCTTGATGTTGATGCTTTGAAACTTAGATCTATTCCACCTAAGCATGATATTAATGAGTCTCTAAAAGCCATGAGAATTTCAGTTGATGAGTGTAAAGAAAGAACCGCTAGGATGCGTGCTTCCAAAGATGCCTTTATTAAAGCGTGTTCTTCAAATTCTTATGAAAATCAAGATGAAGATCTAAAAGTTATTGATGTCTCCCTTATCAAATATTTGTTTTAAAATATGAATCTTGATGAAACTGAATATGATCTTCCTTTACCTAGAAGGCGTTCCAAAAATTCGGAGTATTTAGATCTTTATGATGAAATTGACGAAAGTGGGATTGAAAGAAATAAAAATTTACATGTTGCTAAACCCACTATATTGGATTTCAAGGAATTTAATTATGAAAGTTGGTCTTTGATTGATTGTATTTCCTTGTTGCAATCCGTGCTAAATTCTCCGCATGCTTATAGTCAAAAGAAAGCCTTCACCGAACATATTGTTGATGCCTTGATGCAATCTTATGAAGAAAAACTTGAGTTGAAAGTCTCTATCCCTAGAAAACTCTATGATGAGTGAGAACCAACTATCAAAATTAAAATTAAAAATCATGATTTTTATGCTTTGTTTGATTTGGGTGCTAGTGTCTCCACTATCCCCAAAACTTTGTGTGATTTGCTAGATTTCCGCGATCTTGATGATTGCTCCCTAAACTTGCATCTTGAGGATTCCACTATTAAGAAACCTATGGGAAGAATTAATGATGTTCTTATTGCTGCAAATAGGAATTATGTTCCCGTAGATTTCATTGTTCTGGATATAGATTGCAATCTTTCTTGCCCTATTATTCTTGGTAGACCTTTCGTTAGAACGGTTGGTGCGATTATTGATATGAAGGAAGGGAATATTAGATTCTAATTTCCATTAAAAAAGGGCATGGAACACTTTCCAAGTAAGAAAATAAAATTGCCATATGAAACCATCATGAGAGCCACTTATGGATTGCCTTCCAAAGATGGCAATACCTAGATCTATCCTCGCTTTTATGCCTAGCTAGGGGGGTTAAACGATAGCGCTTGTTGGGAGGCAACCCAATTTTATTTTTTTTGTTTTTTGTGTTTTTCTTCTGTTAGGGAATAAATAACCCATCTACCCTCTGTTTGGATGTGGTTTTGTGTTTTAATTAGTGTTTGTGCCAAGCTAGACCTATTGGATCTTCTTGGATGATAGTTATTTGATCTTGCTGTAATTTCCAGAAACTTTGCGTTCAGTGCCCGAATTACTAAAAATCATCAGAACGTGATAAAATACTAATTCCAATTGCTTATGATCAATAAACTAATTATCTAGGTCTTCTAATTTTGGTAGATTTTTTGGAGTTCCAGAAGTTTGCGTTAGTTATAGATTACTATAGACTGTTCTGTTTTTGACAGTTCTGTTTTTCGTGTGTTGTTTGCTTATTTTGATGAATCTATGGTTAGTAAAATAGTTTATAATCCATAGAGAAGTTGGAATACAGTAGGTTTAACACAAAAATGAATAAATAATGAGTTCGTCACAGTACCTTGAAGTGGTTTTATGTTTTCTTTCTCTAACGGAGCTCACGAGATTTCTATTGAGTTTTGTGTTGTGAAGTTTTCAAGTTTTGGGTGACTTCTTTTGATGGACTATGGAACAAGGAGTGGCAAGAGCCTAAGCTTGGGGATGCCCATGGCACCCCAAAGATAATCCAAGGACACCAAAAAGTCAAAGCTTGGGGATGCCCCGGAAGGCATCCCCTCTTTCGTCCACTTCCATCGGTAATTTACTTGGAGCTATATTTTTATTCACCAACATGATATGTGTTTTGCTTGGAGCGTCTTGTATTATATGTGTCTTTGTTTGTTAGTTTGCCACAATCATCCTTGCTGTACACACCTTTTTAGAGAGCCATACTTGAATTGAAATTTGATAGAATACTCTATGTGCTTCACTTAAATCTTTTGAGCTATGTAGTTTTGCTCTATGCACTTCACTTATATCTTTTGAGCGTTATAATTTTGCTCTATGTGCTTCACTTAGATCTTTTAGAGCACGGTGGTGGTTTGTTTTAAAGAAACTATTGATCTCTCATGCCTCACTTAAATTATTTTGAGAGTCTTAATAGCATGGTAATTTTCTTAATATAAATATGCTTGGTGTTCAAGATATGTGAAATTTTCTTTTGAATGCATTGAATACTAAGAGAAGATTGAAGCATGATAATTGTTTAGAGTTACAGAGGTGATAATATTAGAGATATGCTAGTTTAGTAGTTGTGAATTTAAAGAATACTTGTGTTAAAGTTTGTGATTCCCGTAGCATGCACGTATGGTGAACCGTTATGTGATGAAGTCGGAGCATAATTTATTTATTGATTGTATTCCTTATGAGTGGTGGTCGGGGATGAGCGATGGTCTTTTCCTACCAATCTATCCCCCTAGGAGCATGCGCGTAATACTTTTCTTTGATAACTTCTAGATTTTTGCAATAAGTATATGAGTTCTTTATGATTAATGTTGAGTCCATGGATTATATGCACTTTTTCCCATCCTTCCACCCTTGCTAGCCTCTCTAATACCGCGCACCTTTCGCCGGTATCATACACCCACCATATACCTTCCTCAAAATAGCCACCATACCTACCTATCATGGCATTTACATAGCCATTCCGAGATATATTGCCATGCAACTTTCCACCTTTCCGTTTATTATGACACGCTCCATCATTGTCATATTGCTATCATGATCATGTAGTTGACATCGTATTTGTGGCAAAGCCACCATTCATAATTCTTTCATACATGTCACTCTTGATTCATTGCATATCCCTGTACTCTGCCGGAGGCATTCATATAGAGTCATATTTGTTCTAAGTATCGAGTTGTAATTGTTGAGTTGTAAGAAAAATAAAAGTGTGATGATCATCATTTTCTAGAGCATTGTCCCAAGTGAGGAAAGGATGATGGAGACTATGATTCCCCCATAAGTCGGGATGAGACTCCGGACGAAAAAAAGAGGCCATAAAAAAAGATAAAAGGCCCAAATAAAAAATGAGAGAAAAGGAGAGAAGGGACAATGTTACTATCCTTTTACCACACTTGTGCTTCAAAGTAGCACCATGATCTTCATGATAGAGAGTCTCTCGTTATGTCACTTTCATATACTAGTGGGAATTTTTCATTATAGAACTTGGCTTGTATATTCCAATGATGGGCTTCCTCAAATTGCCCTAGGACTTCGTGAGCAAGCGAGTTGGATGCACACCCACTTAGTTTCTTTTGATGAGCTTTCATATACTTATAGCTCTAGTGCATCCGTTGCATGGAAATCCCTACTCACTCATATTGATATCTATTGATGGGCCTCTCCATAGCCCGTTGATATGCCTAGTTGATGTGAGACTATCTTCCCCTCTTTTTTTCTTCTCCACAACCACCATTCTATTCCACATAGTGCTATGTCCATGGCTCACGCTCATGTATTGCGTGAAGATTGAAAAAGTTTTGAAAAATTTAGAGTATGAAACAATTGCTTGGCTTGTCATCGGGGTTGTGCATGATTTAAATACTTTGTGTGGTGAAGATAGAGCATAGCCAGACTATATGATTTTGTAGGGATAACTTTCTTTGGCCATGTTATTTTGAGAAGACATAATTACTTTATTAGTATGCTTGAAGTGTTATTATTCTTTATGTCAATATGAACTTTTGTCTTGAATCTTTCTAATCTGAATATCCATACCACAATTAAGAAATTTTGCATTGAAATTATGCCAAGTAGCATTCCGCATCAAAAATTCTCTTTTTATCATTTACCGACTCGAGGACGAGCAGGAATTAAGCTTGGGGATGCCTGATACGTCTCCAACGTATCTATAATTTTTGATTGCTCCATGCTATATTATCTAATATTTTGGATTATATTGGGCTTTATTTTCCACTTCTATATTATTTTTGGGACTAACCTATTAACCGGAGGCCCAGCCCAGAATTGCTGTTTTTTTGCCTATTTCAGTGTTTCGAAGAAACAGAATATCAGACGGAGTCCAAACGGAATAAAATCTTGGGGAACATGATTTTCTCACCGAACGTGATCCAGGAGAGTTGGACCCTGCTCCAAGGAACAAAAGAGGCGGTCACGAGGGTGCGGTGGGCCCCTCGGTGCTCCTCCGGCGTACTTCTTCCTCCTATATATACACACGTACCCCCAAACGATCAGAACAGGAGCCAAAAACCTAATTCCACCGCCGCAACTTTCTGTATCCACGAGATCCCGTCTTGGGGCCTGTTCCGGAGCTCCGCCGGAAGAGGGCCGTCATCACGGAGTGCTTCTACATCATCCTAGCCTCTCCGATGAAGTGTGAGTAGTTTACCTCAGACCTTCGGGTCCATAGTTAGTAGCTAGATGGCTTCTTCTCTCTTTTTGGATCTCAATACAATGTTCTCCCCCTCTCTTATGGAGATCTATTCGATGTAATCTTCTTCTTTTGCGGTGTGTTTGTTGAGACCGATGAATTGTGGATTTATGATCAAGTCTATCTATGAACAATATTTGAATCTTCTCTGAATTCTTTTATGTATGATTGGTTATCTTTGCAAGTCTTTTTGAATTATCCGTTTGGTTTGGCCAACTAGATTGGTAGTTCTTGCCATGGGAGAAGTGCTTAGCTTTGGGTTCGATCTTGCGGTGTTCTTTCCCAGTGACAGAAGGGGCAGCAAGACACGTATTGTATCGTTGCCATCGAGGATAACAAGATGGGGTTTAATTCATATTGCATGAATTTATCTCTCTACATCATGTCATCTTGCTTAAAGCGTTACTCTGTTTTTAACTTAATACTCTAGATGCATGCTGGATATCGGTCGATGAGTGGAGTAATAGTAGTAGATGCAGAATCATTTCGATCTACTTGTCACGGACATGATGCCTATATACACGATCATGCCTAGATATTCTCATAACTACGCTCAATTCTGTCAATTGCTCAACCGTAATTTGTTCACCCACCGTAGAAAACTTATGCTCTCGAGAGAAGCCACTAGTGAAACCTATGGCCCCCGGGTCTATTCTCATCATATCAATCTCCATCACTTTAATCTTGTTTTGTTTTTTACTTTGCCTTTTACTTTTCACTTTGTATCTTTATATCAAAAATACCAAAAATATTATCTATTGGATCTCACTTCCGTAAGTGACCGTGAAGGGATTGACAACCCCTAATCGCGCTGGTTGCGTTGAGCTCTTTGTGTCGTGTAGGTACGAGGGACTTGCGCGTGGCCTCCTACTGGATTGATACCTTGGTTCTCAAAAACTGAGGGAAATACTTACGCTACTCTGCTGCATCATCCCTTCCTCTTCGGGGAAAACCAACGCAAGCTCAAGACATAGCAGGTAGAAAAATGCCTAGTTTAACATGGTGGTTTTACTTTGCATGTTTAACAACTCTAAAATATGGTTTAGGGTAGAACAGTACCAAATCCATTAATATGCACATGAGGATTTTCCAGACTTGTTGCTTGTTGTTCCGGCCTCATCTAAACTTGCCTAGATAGGTGGTTTTACTTTGCTTCACTGCTTGCCATGCTAAAAAACATTTAATACTGTTGAGTACATAAACGAGATCGAACTAAATAAGTCATGTGGTGTTTCGTCAATATGCAACTCGTTGCATATTGAGCTCCACTTAATTTGTAGGATTGTTTGTGCATTTTTCCATGCCATGCCCTGATTAAACCGGACATGCATCATACTTGGTTGTGCATCATGCCATGATTATGTGTTGGTTGTTTATTATGTTGTTTGCTTCTTTCCGGGTTGCTTCTCGCGTTAGCTTCGGTTTCGTTCCGGAGTTGTGTGGATCCGTTCGACAACGTCCGTTCGTCTTCTTCCTTGCGGGATCTCAGGCAAGATGACCATACCTTCGAAATCACTTCTATCTTTGCTTGCTAGTTGCTCGCTCTATTTCTATGCCGCGATACCTACCACTTGTTTATGAAGCCTCCCAAATTGCCATGATAGCCTCTAACCTTTTTCAACCATCCTAGCAAACCGTTGTTTGGCTATGTTACCGCTTTTGCTCAGCCCCTCTTATAGCGTTGCTAGTTGCAGGTGAAGATGAAGTTTGTTCCATGTTGGAACATGGATATGTTGGGATATCACAATATCTCTTATTTGATTAATGCATCTATATACTTGGTAAAGGGTGGAAGGCTCGGCCTTATGCCTGGTGTTTTGTTCCACTCTTGCCGCCCTAGTTTCCGTCATACCGGTGTTATTGTTGGGTTTCGTAGTAATTTCAAAAAATTTCCTACATACACGCAAGATCATGTGATGCATAGCAACGAGAGGGGAGAGTGTTGTCTACGTACCCAACGCAGACCGACTGCGGAAGCGCTGACATGACGTAGAGGAAGTAGTCGTACGTCTTCACGATCCAACCGATCAAAAACCGAAACTACGGCACCTCTGAGTTCGAGCACACGTTCAGCTTGATGACGATCCCCGAACTCCGATCCAGCAAAGTGTCGGGGAAGAGTTCCGTCAGCACGACGGCGTGGTGACGATCTTGATGAACTACAGCAGCAGGGCTTCGACTAAACTCTGCTACAGTATTATCGAGGAATATGGTGGCAGGGGGCACCGAACACGGCTAAGGAATAGATCACGTGGATCAACTTGTGTGTCTAGAGGTGCCCCCTGCCTCCCTATATAAAGGAGCCAAGGGGGAGAGGTGCGCCGGCCAGGAGGAGGGCGCAGGAGGAGTCCTACTCCTACCGGGAGTAGGACTCCCCCCCAATCCTATTCCAACTAGGATTCCCAAGGGGGAAAGAGGGAGAGGGGTGGCCGGCCAACTCTCCTAGTCCTAATAGGACTAGGGGAGGGGGGGAGGCGCGCAGCCCTTATGGGCAGCCCTTTCACCTTTCCACTAAGGCCCACTAAGGCCCATATGATTCCCGGGGGGTTCCGGTAACCTCCCGGTACTTCGGTAAAATCCCGATTTCACCCGGAACACTTCCAATATCCAAACATAGGCTTCCAATATATCAATATGTACGTCTCGACCATTTCGAGACTCCTCGTCATGTCTGTGATCACATCCGGGACTCCGAACAACCTTCGGTACATCAAAATGCATAAACTCATAATATAACTGTCATCGTAACCTTAAGCGTGCGGACCCTACGGGTTCGAGAATAATGTAGACATGACCGAGACACGTCTCCGGTCAATAACCAATAGCGGGACCTGGATGCCCATATTGGCTCCTACATATTCTACGAAGATCTTTATCGGTCAGACCGCATAAAAACATACGTTGTTCCCTTTGTCATCGGTATGTTACATGCCCGAGATTCGATCATCGGTATCCAATACCTAGTTCAATCTCGTTACCGGCAAGTCTCTTTACTCGTTCCGTAATACATCATCTCACAACTAACATATTAGTTGTAATGCTTGCAAGGCTTATGTGATGTGTATTACCGAGAGGGCCCAGAGATACCTCTCCGACAATCGGAGTGACAAATCCTAATCTCGAAATACACCAACCCAACATCTACCTTTGGAGACACCTGTAATGCTCCTTTATAATCACCCAGTTACGTTGTGACGTTTAGTAGCACCCAAAGTGTTCCTCTGGCAAACGGGAGTTGCATAATCTCATAGTCATAGGAACATGTATAAGTCATGAAGAAAGCAATAGCAACATACTAAACGATCGGGTGCTAAGCTAATGGAATGGGTCATGTCAATCAGATCATTCAACTAATGATGTGACCTCGTTAATCAAATAACGACTCATTGTTCATGGTCAGGAAACATAACCATCTTTAATTAACGAGCTAGTCAAGTAGAGGCATACTAGTGACACTTTGTTTGTCTATGTATTCACACATGTATTATGTTTCCGGTTAATACAATTCTAGCATGAATAATAAACATTTATCATGATTATAAGGAAATAAATAATAAATTATTATTGCCTCTAGGGCATATTTCCTTCAGTCTCCCACTTGCACTAGATTCAAAAATCTAGATTACACTGTAATGATTCTAACACCCATGGAGCCTTGGTGCTGATCATGTTTTGCTCGTGGAAGAGGCTTAGTTAACGGGTCTGCAACATTCAGATCCGTATGTATCTTGCAAATCTCTATGTCTCCCACCTGGACTAGATCCCGGATGGAGTTGAAGCGTCTCTTGATGTGTTTGGTCCTTTTGTGAAATCTGGATTCCTTTGCCAAGGCAATTGCACCAGTATTGTCACAAAAGATTTTCATTGGACCCGATGCATTAGGTATGACACCTAGATCGGATATGAACTCCTTCATCCAGACTCCTTCGTTCGCTGCTTCCGAAGCATCTATGTACTCCGCTTCACATGTAGATCCCGCTATGACGCTTTGTTTAGAACTGCACCAACTGACAGCTCCACCGTTTAATGTAAACACGTATCCGGTTTGCGATTTAGAATCGTCCGGATCAGTGTCAAAGCTTGCATCAACGTAACCTTTTACGGTGAGCTCTTTGTCACCTCCATATACGAGAAACATATCCTTAGTCCTTTTCAGGTATTTCAGGATGTTCTTGACCGCTGTCTAGTGATCCACTCCTGGATTACTTTGGTACCTCCCTGCTAAACTTATAGCAAGGCACACATCAGGTCTGGTACACAACATTGCATACATGATAGATCCTATGGCTGATGGATAGGGAACATCTTTCATATTCTCTCTATCTTCTGCAGTGGTCGGGCATTGAGTCTTACTCAACTTCACACCTTGTAACACAGGCAAGAACCCTTTCTTTGCTTGATCCATTTTGAACTTCTTCAAAATTTTGTCAAGGTATGTGCTTTGTGAAAGTCCAATTAAGCGTCTTGATCTATCTCTATAGATCTTAATGCCTAATATGTAAGCAGCTTCACTGAGGTCTTTCATTGAAAAACTTTTATTCAAGTATCCCTTTATGCTATCCAGAAATTCTATATCATTTCCAATCAGCAATATGTCATCCACATATAATATCAGAAATGCTACAGAGCTCCCACTCACTTTCTTGTAAATACAGGCTTCTCCGAAAGTCTGTATAAAACCAAATGCTTTGATCACACTATCAAAACGTTTATTCCAACTCCAAGAGGCTTGCACCAGTCCATAAATGGATTGCTGGAGCTTGCACACTTTGTTAGCTCCCTTTGGATCGACAAAACCTTCCAGTTGCATCATATACAACTCTTCTTCCAGAAATCCATTCAGGAATGCAGTTTTGACATCCATCTGCCAAATTTGATAATCATAAAATGCGGCAATCGCTAACATGATTCGGACGGACTTAAGCATCGCTACGGGTGAGAAGGTCTCATCGTAGTCAATCCCTTGAACTTGTCGAAAACCTTTTGCGACAAGTCGAGCTTTGTAGACAGTAACATTACCATCAGCGTCAGTCTTCTTCTTAAAGATCCATTTATTCTCAATTGCTTGCCGATCATCGGGCAAGTCAACCAAAGTCCATACTTTGTTCTCATACATGGATCCCATCTCAGATTTCATGGCTTCAAGCCACTTTGCGGAATCTGGGCTCACCATCGCTTCTTTATAGTTCGTAGGTTCATCATGATCTAGTAGCATGACTTCCAGAACAGGATTACCGTACCACTCTGGTGCGGATCTTACTCTGGTTGATCTACGAGGTTCGGTAGTATCTTGATCTGAAGTTTCATGATCATTATCATTGGCTTCCTCACTAACTGGTGTAGGTGTCACTGAAACAGTTTTCTGTGATGAATTACTTTCCAGTAAGGGAGCAGGTACAGTTACCTCGTCAAGTTCTACTTTCCTCCCACTCACTTCTTTCGAGAGAAACTCCTTCTCTAGAAAGGATCCATTCTTAGCAACGAATGTCTTGCCTTCGGATCTGTGATAGAAGGTGTACCCAACAGTTTCCTTTGGGTATCCTATGAAGACACATTTCTCCGATTTGGGTTCGAGCTTATCAGGTTGAAGCTTTTTCACATAAGCATCGCAGCCCCAAACTTTAAGAAACGACAACTTTGGTTTCTTGCCAAACCATAGTTCATAAGGCGTCGTCTCAACGGATTTTGATGGTGCCCTATTTAACGTGAATGTAGCCGTCTCTAGAGCATAACCCCAAAACGATAGCGGTAAATCAACAAGAGACATCATAGATCGCACCATATCTAGTAAAGTACGATTACGACGTTCGGACACACCATTACGCTGTGGTGTTCCGGGTGGCGTGAGTTGTGAAACTATTCCATAGTTTTTCAAATGTACACCAAACTCGTAACTCAAATATTCTCCTCCACGATCAGATCGTAGAAACTTTATTTTCTTGTTACGATGATTTTCAACTTCACTCTGAAATTCTTTGAACTTTTCGAATGTTTCAGACTTATGTTTCATTAAGTAGAAATATCCATATCTGCTTAAATCATCTGTGAAGGTGAGAAAATAACGATATCCGCCACGAGCCTCAATATTCATCGGACCACATACATCGGTATGTACGATTTCCAACAAATCTGTTGCTCTCTCCATAGTACCGGAGAACGGTGTTTTAGTCATCTTGCCCACGAGGCACGGTTCGCAAGTACCAAGTGATTCATAATCAAGTGGTTCCAAAAGTCCATCAATATGGAGTTTCTTCATGCACTTTACACCGATATGACCTAAACGACAGTGCCACAAATAATTTGCACTTTCATTATCAACTCTGCATCTTTTGGCTTCAACATTATGAATATGTGTATTACTACTATCGAGATTCAAAAAATAGACCACTCTTCAAGGGTGCATGACCATAAAAGATATTACTCATATAAATAGAACAACCATTATTCTCTGATTTAAATGAATAACCGTCTCGCATTAAACAAGATCCAGATATAATGTTCATGCTCAACGCTGGCACCAAATAACAATTATTTAGGTCTAATATTAATCCCGAAGGTAGATGTAGAGGTAGCGTGCCGACCGCGATCACATCGACTTTGGAACCGTTTCCCACGCGCATCGTCACCTCGTCCTTTGCCAGTGCCCGCTTATTCCGTAGTCCCTATTTCGAGTTGCAAATATTAGCAACAGAACCAGAATCAAATACCCAGGTGCTACTGTGAGCTCTAGTAAGGTACACATCAATAACATGTATATCACATATACCTGTGTTCACCTTGCCATCCTTCTTATCCGCCAAATACTTGGGGCAGTTCCGCTTCCAGTGACCAGTCTGCTTGCAGTAGAAGCACTCAGTTTCAGGCTTAGGTCCAGACTTGGGTTTCTTCTCCTGAGCAGCAACTTGCTTGCCGTTCTTCTTGAAGTTCCCCTTATTCTTCCCTTCGCCTTTTTTCTTGAAACTAGTGGTCTTGTTAACCATCAACACTTGATGCTCCTTCTTGATTTCTACCTCCGTAGCTTTCAGCATCGCGAAGAGCTTGGGAATAGTCTTGTTCATCCCTTGCATATTAGAGTTCATCACGAAGCTCTTGTAGCTTGGTGGCAGTGATTGGAGAATTCTGTCAATGACGCAATCATCCGGAAGATTAACTCCCAATTGAATCAAGTGATTATTATACCCAGACATTTTGAGTATATGCTCACTGACAGAACTGTTCTCCTCCATCTTGCAGCTATAGAACTTATTGGAGACTTCATATCTCTCAATCCGGGCATTTGCTTGAAATATTAACTTCAACTCCTGGAACATCTCATATGCTCCATGACGTTCAAAATGTCGTTGAAGTCCCGATTCTAAGCCGTAAAGCATGGCACACTGAACTATCGAGTAGTCATCAGCTTTGCTCTGCCAGACGTTCATAACATCTGGTGTTGCACCAGCAGCAGGCCTGGCACCCAGCGGTGCTTCCAGGACGTAATTCTTCTGAGCAGTAATGAGGATAATCCTCAAGTTACGGACCCAGTCCGTGTAATTGCTACCATCATCTTTCAACTTTGCTTTCTCAAGGAACGCATTAAAATTCAACGGAACAACAGCACGAGCCATCTATCTACAATCAACATAAACAAGCAAGATACTATCAGGGACTAAGTTCATGATAAATTTAAGTTCAATTAATCATATTACTAAAGAACTCCCACTTAGATAGACATCCCTCTAATCTTCTAAGTGATTACGTGATCCAAATCAACTAAACCATAACCGATCATCACGTGAGATGGAGTAGTTTTCAATGGTGAACATCGTTTATGTTGATCATATCTACTATATGATTCACGCTCGACCTTTCGGTCTCCGTGTTCCAAGGCCATATCTGCATATGCTAGGCTCGTCAAGTTTAACCTGAGTATTCTGCTTGTGCAAAAACTGGCTTGCACCCGTTGTAGATGGTCGTAGAGCTTATCACACCCGATCATCACGTGGTGTCTGGGCACGACGAACTTTGGCAACGGTGCATACTCAGGGAGAACACTTCTTGATAATTTAGTGAGAGATCATCTTGTAATGCTACCGTCAATCAAAGCAAGATAAGATGCATAAAAAGATAAACATCACATGCAATCAATTTAAGTGATATGATATGGCCATCATCATCTTGTGCTTGTGATCTCCATCTCCGAAGCACCGTCATGATCACCATCGTCACCGGCGCGACACCTTGATCTCCATCGTAGCATCGTTGTCGTCTCGCCAATCTTATGCTTCCATGACTATCACTACCGTTTAGTAATAAAGTAAAGCATTACATCGCGATTGTATTGCATACAATAAAGCGACAACCATATGGCTCCTGCCAGTTGCCGATAACTCGGTTACAAAACATGATCATCTCATACAATAAAATTCAGCATCATGCCTTGACCATATCACATCACAACATGCCCTGCAAAAACAAGTTAGACGTCCTCTACTTTGTTGTTGCAAGTTTTACGTGGCTGCTACGGGCTTAAGTAAGAACCAATCTCACCTACGCATCAAAACCACAACGATAGTTTGTCAAATAGACTCTGTTTTAACCTTCGCAAGGACCAGGCGTAGCCATACTTGGTTCAACTAAAGTTGGAGAGACAGTCGCCCGCAAGACAGCTGTGTGCAAAGCACGTCGGGGGAACCGGTCTCGCGTAAGCGTACGCGTAAGGTTGGTCCAGGTCGTCTCGTCCAACAATGCCGCCGAACCAAAGTATGACATGCTGGTAGGTAGTATGACTTATATCCCCCACAACTCACTTGTGTTCTACTCGTGCATATAACATCAACATAAATAACCTGGCTCGGATGCCACTGTTGGGTTTCGTAGTAATTTCAAAAAATTTCCTACGCACACGCAAGATCATGTGATGCATAGCAACGAGAGGGGAGAGTGTTGTCTACGTACCCAACGCAGACCGACTGCGGAAGCGCTGACACGACGTAGAGGAAGTAGTCGTACGTCTTCATGATCCAACCGATCAAGCACCGAAACTACGGCACCTCCGAGTTCGAGCACACGTTCAGCTCGATGACGATCCCCGGACTCCGATCTAGCAAAGTGTCCAGGAAGAGTTCCGTCAGCACGACGGTGTGGTGACGATCTTGATGAACTACAGCAGCAGGGCTTCGCCTAAACTCCGCTGCAGTATTATCGAGGAATATGGTGGCAGGGGACACCGCACACGGCTAAGGAATAGATCACGTGGATCAACTTGTGTGTCTAGAGGTGCCCCCTGCCTCCGTATATAAAGGAGCCAAGGGGGAGAGGTGCGCCGGCCAGGAGGAGGGCGCAGGAGGAGTCCTACTCCTACCGGGAGTAGGACTCCCCCCCCAATCCTATTCCAACTAGGATTCCCAAGGGGGAAAGAGGGAGAGGGGTGGCCGGCCACCTCTCCTAGACCTAATAGGACCAGGGGAGGGGGGAGGCGCGCAGCCCTTATGGACAACCCTTTCACCTTTCCACTAAGGCCCACTAAGGCCCATATGATTCCCGGGGGGTTCCGGTAACCTCCCGGTACTCCGGTAAAATCCCGATTTCACCCGGAACACTTCCGATATCCAAACATAGGCTTCCAATATATCAATCTTTACGTCTCGACCATTTCGAGACTCCTCGTCATGTCCGTGATCACATCCGGGACTCTGAACAACCTTCGGTACATCAAAATGCATAAACTCATAATATAACTGTCATCGTAACCTTAAGCGTGCGGACCCTACGGGTTCGAGAACAATGTAGACATGACCGAGACACGTCTCCGGTCAATAACCAACAGCGGGACCTGGATGCCCATATTGGCTCCTACATATTCTACGAAGATCTTTATCGGTCAGACCGCATAACAACATACGTTGTTCCCTTTGTCATCGGTATGTTACTTGTCCGATATTCGATCGTCGGTATCCAATACCTAGTTCAATCTCGTTACCGGCAAGTCTCTTTACTCGTTCCGTAATACATCATCTCACAACTAACATATTAGTTGTAATGCTTGCAAGGCTTATGTGATGTGTATTACCGAGAGGGCCCAGAGATACCTCTCCGACAATCGGAGTGACAAATCCTAATCTCGAAATATGCCAACCCAACATCTACCTTTGGAGACACCTGTAATGCTCCTTTATAATCACCCAGTTACGTTGTGATGTTTGGTAGCACCCAAAGTGTTCCTCCGGCAAACGGGAGTTGCATAATCTCATAGTCATAGGAACATGTATAAGTCATGAAGAAAGCAATAGCAACATACTAAACGATCGGGTGCTAAGCTAATGGAATGGGTCATGTCAATCAGATCATTCAACTAATGATGTGACCTCGTTAATCAAATAACAACTCATTGTTCATGGTCAGGAAACATAACCATCTTTGATTAACGAGCTAGTCAAGTAGAGGCATACTTAGTGACACTTTGTTTGTCTATGTATTCACACATGTATTATGTTTCCGGTTAATACAATTCCAGCATGAATAATAAACATTTATCATGATTATAAGGAAATAAATAATAACTTTATTATTGCCTCTAGGGCATATTTCCTTCAACCACTTCAACCCTATACACTGCGGGTGGCATCGGATTACCGTGGAACACGGGGTTGCCCAGTTGAACGATTCTTCCCTTGGTGACATCGACCAACCCGCCGCCCACGAAGTGTAGGAGAGTGCAAGGAACATCGGCGGCGCCCTGCGAAAACATGTAGGGCGTCAGGGATGCCCAGTAAAAGGCAAGGAGATGAAGTCATCGGCCAAGAGGCTTAGTTACCATGATGCCGTCGAACTCGGCTAATGTCGAGGCACCGCCAACGGCGGGCTTGCAACTGACGGAGGGGCCACTTGCTGGCGAGGTGCCGGCCGGCGTACACCCAGGTGCATTAAGCTCCAATGCCCGTGCCGGCGCCGGAGACACGAATACCGCCTCCGCCGGAGACACCAATGGCGCCGCCGGAGACACCAATGGCGCCGCTGCGCGTTGTGCGAGTTGCTGGCCGTGAAGCTGGGAACCGGGGGGAGGCCCCTGTTGGCCGCCCACAATCCACGTCGTCAGCCCATGAATCAACGTAGGCACCATGGCGTTGAGCGTCGTTCTCAATTGTTGTTGCACTTGCTCTTGGACAATCTCCGGAATCCGCGCCACTTGTGCCTTGAGTGCTTCAACCTCGCGCGACTGGCTTACCGAGCTGGTCTTTTTCTCCTTTCACCCACCAGCGGTATAGTATGACGACCATTTTGTGGACAAGCCTTTGCCGGCCACACGACCAGCCGATGTCTGCTTACTGAGCTTATCCTTGTTTTTCATTACGTTGAAAGCCCTATTTAAAGGGGTGTCGAATGGGGAGCTCTGAGACGACCCCTCGCTACTGCTTTCATTGTCCTGCGGAAGGAACGTGAACCATTTAGAAATATTGGGAATTAATTAGAATGCAACCATATGGAGCTAATTACGCGGGGGATGTATTCCTTACCAGAACAAGCTCAAGCGCCCTGGTCTTTGGATCCGTGGTAAGCTCCTTTGTTACTGGGTCCCCCTTGTACCGGGCCCTGAGAAAGTTCCTGGTCTGCTTGTCACGGTAATTCTCGAAGTGGGGCGGTAGGCCTTGCTCGGCACGCTCCGCGTCCTCCTTGTCCCATATAGGCTCCACCACTCTGTAACCGCCGGGACCGAGTTGGTGGACCCCTAAGTTCAACTTCCGCATTTCTTTCCCCACTGACTTGATTCAGAGGTTGCGCTGCTCTCGCACTTCATCTTGAACTCCTTGTAGTCATCTTCGCTCATCAAAAGATATTTCGCCTTGATCTTCTCATAACTATCACCTTTTTCAAACATTGCCTTCACCGTCTTTTTCCAAGTAGACAGGGCCGTGCTCATCCTCGTGAGGGCGGCACCGTTCACTTTATTACCTGAGAGGCGTGTGTTTGCAAGCTCAGCGGGGAACTTGTATCGTTCGTGCAGCTTCGTGAAGAGGAGGCTGCGCAAATTCCCTCGGTCCTTATGCCTTAGGTTCTCGGTGTTGATCGAGACGGTGCTCCAGAGAATGCACCCGAGCTGAACCGAGTACCCCTTGATTACTTGTTTGGGCGCCGTCAGATGCCCGTCGGAGTTCACTTCAGTAAAGTCCTCCCTGACGGTGCCGAGCATGCTCGGGTGCCGGTCCTTCCTTTGCCTCTTCAGTTGGCTGCCATCTGTGCGTGCGCCGCCATCATCAGTGGTGGCATCTGTAGCGCCATCATCAATGGTGTCATCCTCGACGCCGCTAGGGGTCGTGTAGTCAGGATCGGTGTCTTCCGCGGCGTCCTCATAGCGGTGAGGTTCTTCCTCCAACTCCTGGGACAGCTCCCAAAATTGCTTGCTGCCCGAACCGCCGACCTTGTCGTTGTGGGCCATGTTTCGCTCTAAATAGGAAAAAAGTTTGGTCAAAAAGTTGGTTATTGTCAAGGAACAAGATCATGGTCTCATCATTTAGGGTTTGTCGACACCGAGGCATCCTAAAAGCTAAGCTTTTATCATTTAGGGTTTGTCGACGCCGAGGCACCCTAAAAGCCTAAGCGTACATCATTTAGGTTCTCGTCGCGACACTGAGGCACCCTAAAAGCCAAGGTTTCATCATTTATGGTTTGTCGACTCTAAGTTGGGCCTAATCACTTGGCTCTATTGCCACCTATGGTTTAATGCAGCAAGAATAAAGGGGCAGTTGATCCTACTTAATTAAGTACTAAGATACCCCGACCCATGCATTAGTAGCAAGTACCCCATATGTCCGATTTTTAGCAAAGTCATGCTAAAATTCACGGAAAATTTCAGCATGACCTTTGCTGACATATGGAGTACCCGAATTTGCCGGAACGGAAGTTAATCGACATTCCGGCAAACTCAAGGGCCTCTCGGGGTACCTGCAAAATCATCATGACACGAAGGTCGGAGACAAAACCTAGCAAACTAGCACCACAATGTGCCTCTACTTTCATATGGATGAAAAGGCCACAGACCATATGGTCCTCTGCTTTCATATGGACAAAAATCAGGTCAACTTGGACCATGGCAATTTACTTTCATGGAGCATGTGCATTGAGTCTAGAAGCAAAGACTCTACAGTGAAATGAAGAAAAACCTTGGAAATATATTTATGATAACTCTGAATGGATCAGAAGGTGCAGATGCACTTGTAAAAAAAGGTATGCATTTGCAGCAGCTTTGTTCTGATGATGACACCATTCTGTTAATAAGGCAAGATACACATACATACAGGTAGGAGCTGCAGCTATCAATTGCAATCTGACCACCATTATAACATGTGCCTCCAAAACCTAGTACTGAAAGGTGGAAGCAGGGCAAGAAAAAAGTGTTGCTGATGATGCAGAGATGGCTGGCTCCATTGACGCACACAATCAATGGGCCTCCCAAATTAAACTGGCCACCCAGCCAGCTAGCTAATGATACTAGCCCATGATTATGCCCTGTTTTTACCCATGCACAACTCTCTTTTCTTTTTTGTAGCCCAAGGTATCCACCAAATAAGATCCAATTAAAAAGAAAAAAGTTGAGTTGTCTGCTTCAAAAAAATATGTTGTCCCAGTGTTGTAAGATGGACCAACTGTATCAAATACCACCAGAGATTATAGTTGGTAGCGATAATCAGTATCAAGTTATTCAGAGAAAAGAACATTTTGGGGAGCTTTTTTAGCATATTTGTTATGGTTCCTGTGGCAACTCTCAGCTTTGATATTCTAATGATACATGGCCATTGTCATTGAAGATGTCATGAATCATCTCTAGAGAAATTCAATCACCTAGTACTAACAAAACATCCATACATTACTAATGAATTTTGTTTCCAGGTGACAATTAAAACCTAGTACTGAATTTACTAATGAACTGATGATGCAGAGAAGCGTAGGAACAAAACCTAGCACTGAATCGGACTGGACAGATCAAATGTGCTCTTGAGATTGAACGAGATCGATCTAGGGTTTGAGCGAGGCTCACCAGGAGACGGCGAAGACAGTGAAGCAGAGGCAGCGGGTGACACCGGAGACCAGCAGCTGCGCGAGGAGGAGCACGAAGAAGGCGCAGACGCCATAGATGGTGGAGGCGTCGGTGTCGTAGAGGCAGTAGGAGCTCTCGTCGTACTCGTCCGGCACCACCTTGCCCTGTGAGACAGAGAAGGGGCCGTCAGCCCCGGCGCAGGCGGGGGGCAAGGGAAGGAGGAGGGGTGGGAGGGTCAGGGGGGGCGTACGGTGCTGCGGCGCTGCTCGGCGCCGACGGCGAGGAGGAAGGCGAAGATGTTGAGGAAGATGAGAAAGCCGCAGAGCGCAAGGGAGGCCGGCGGGGGTCGGGGCGGCGGGGGTGGGGGCGCGGGGGTCGGGGGTGGAGTCCGGCGGGGGTCGGGGTGGCGGCGTCATGGGTCGGGGCAGCGCGCGGGTGGATCTGGCGAGGGAGAGAGGGACGAAGGGGATCTGGCGAGGGAGAGGGAGGAATTAGCTAGGGGGGAAGCTTACTAATGGCGCACCACCCGTCGGTGCGCCATTAGTAATCTTTTTTATATAGCAATGGCGCACCAGCAGGAGGTGCGCCATTAGTAAACTTTTTTATATAGCAATGGCGCACCAGCCAGAGGTGCGCCATAAGTAAATTTTTTTGTTGCATCTAATAATTTTTAAGAAAATGAATATGAATATGAAACCGTAATAATTTTTATAAAAATAGTAATATTTTTTTAAAAAATATCATCAAATTTGTTATTTGAAAATATTTATGAATATGAAAAAATATCATCAAATTTATTATTTGAAAATATCATCAAATTTGTTATTTGAAAATATAATCAAATTTGTTTTTTTGGATGTTTAGTTGCATTCATTTGTGACGGTGGAGCGGGGAGGGTGCGGTGGGTCGGCTGCGGCGGTGGAGTGGGGGAGGGTGCGGGGGGTCGTCGGCGGCGGTGGAGCGGGGGAGGGTGTGATGGGTCATCGGCGGCGGTGGAGCGGGGGGTGCTCGGCGGCGGTGGAGCGGGCCGGGGAGGGTGCGGTTGGTCGGCGGCGGCTGTGGAGCGGGGGAGGGTGCGGTCGGTCGGCGGCGGTGGAGCTAGCGGGGGAGGGTGCGGGGGGGGGGGGGGGGGTCGAGATCGAGATGGAGGGGGATAGCGATCGAGATGGATGGGGATAGCGATCGAGATTTAAATACAACCGATCTTAGCTAGCTATCTGTTCACAATCTTCTTGCCCTTATTTTTCGTAAATGGAGTTCTTCTCTTGAACGAACGTCCTTTAGGTAGGGTGGTCCTACTTCTTCTTGTGGTGTATGCTGCTACATCATCGTCGTCGTCATGTTCGATCTTCGGGTCGTCGTACTTGTCGAAGTCTTGCTCATCTGCTACTCCATCCATTCCAATGATCTTCCTTTTGCCTCTCCTCACGACAACATGACTGGGCTTTGACGGTTCGGTAATGAAGAAGCATTGATCCACTTGGGAAGCCAGTACCCATGGCTCATTTTTTGCGGTGACGTTTGCGCCCGCGGTCTTGGATTTGGCTTCGGGTATAACCATGGTGGTGAAATACCGGTCTTCTTTTAGGACGCTCTTGGCCCATCTGACACGGAACATCGGGACCTTCTCTCCAGTGTAGCTCAGCTCCCAGATCTCCTCGATCCTTCCGTAGTATCTGTCCTTGTCGTTACCGGTGTAGGATTCCATCGTTACCCCGGAGTTCTGATAACCATCGCTCTTCATGTCCTTGTCCTCAGTGTAGAATGTGTAGTCGTTGATATCGTACGCCTCATAGGTCATCAGGTTGTGCTCGGCGCCCTGTGACAAGGCAAATATGAGTTGTTCTTCTGCGGAAGAATCCTCATGTAAAGGGTACGACAGAAGCTTCTGCTTGAACCAACGCGTGAAACATGAGTTGTGCTCTTTGATTATATCTCCATCCGTCCTCTATTGGCCTCGGTCATTGTACGTCTTCTCAATAAAGGTTTTGTGCTCTACCACCCAAGGATCGACCACGTCTATGTGTTGTAGCGCGACTAGGTTTGCTCTTTCAAAGTCGGCGAGTCGACCCTCGAAGTCGACATGCATTTCGCGGCGACCCTCACGGTGACCCCATCCAGCAAGCCTGCCGAGGTGCCTGTTGACGGGCAGACCAACGGGGTTCTCGATGCCTAGATAATTCGTGCAGTACGAGATGCACTCTTCGGTCAGAAAGCCCCTGGCTATGCTACCCTCTGGACGTGACATGTTGCGAACATATCCTTTGATGACACCATTCATCCATTCGAACGGCATCATGCTGTGCAGGAACGTCTGCCCAGTTGGATGATATCCTCCACTATATGGACCAGCAGATGCACCATAACGTCGAAGAATGCGGGCGGGAAGTACATCTCAAGCTCGCATAGTATCACCCTGATCTCTTCCTGTAGCCTTCTGAGTTGCCTCACGCCAACCGACTTCCGAGAGATGACGTCGAAAAAGTTGCATAGGCCAAATAGCGTTTCACGGACGTGCGCGTCCATGATCCCACAGATTGCAACTGGAAGTATCTGCGTCATCAGCACGTGACAGTCGTGAGACTTCATCCGCTGAACTTCTGCTTCGCTGGGACTAGGTATCTGCTTATCTTCCCCGCGTAACCGTAAAGAAGTTTTACTCCTACGAGGCAGGTGAAAAACTGCTCGATCTCCTCCTGACTTAGAGTGAAGCACGCGGGAGGGTAGTCATTTCCGGTCTTCTTGTCCTTTTTGCCTTTGTGACGACTTTCTGTGTTCTGCTTCGCCTCATCATCATCATCATCATCATCATTAGCGTGAAGCTCCTGCCTGATGCCCATTGATTTCAAGTCTGCCCTTGCTTTTGGCCCATCTTTGGTCCTCTCTGGCATGTTGAGCAGGGTACTAAGCAGACTCTCGCACATGTTCTTCGTGATATGCATGACATCAAGGCTGTGAGGCACACGGTGGATCTTCCAGTACGGCAAGTCCTAGAAAATAGACCTCGTTTTTCATACCTTCAGCAGCGGCTCTGGCGCCTTTCACTTCTTTGCCAGCTCTGGCGCCTTTTGCTTCTTTCCCGGCAGTGGGCAATCTTTCCAATTTTTCAACAGCTCGTCTATTTCCTCGCCGCTCCTCGTACGCGGGCGTCTTCGGGGTTCGATTTCACCATCGAACAGATCCTTGCGTTTCCTCCATGGGTCATCGTCGCGAAGCCACCCTTGATGTCCCATGAACACGGTTTTCAAAGACCCGGGATCTCTATCTAGCTGGCGATACGTTGTGTCATCCATGCACCTGACGCATCCAGAAAATCCATGGACCACCTGCCCCGCAAGATATCCGTAACCGATATAGTTGTGCACCGTCGTGAGCAGTGCGGCTCTCATGTGAATGTACTTCCTCTTCATGCACAACCAGGGTGGAGGTTATACATCCACACAAACACAGGCTAGGTGCTATGTGTGCTTCTTTGGCTGCCAAACGGACTCCATCGGTGCTCATGCCCAGCACGTTGTTCCTTGGATCGTTCCCAAATTCTAGGTCTTCGAAGTTCAACGCTTGCCACTGGCTCGCATCCTTAGGGTGACTCAGCATCTTGTCTTTTTTATTTATCTTCGGATCATTTCCGTCATCTTCCCGCTTCTTCTCCTCCCTATCCCATGCCAACGCAGGAGCTTTGCTACCTTAGGGTCCGTGAAATACCGCTACAGACGAGGAGTGATCGGAAAGTACCACACCACTTTGCGAGGAGCTTTCTTCCTCTTCTTGTATCGAGTGACGCCGCACACCGGACATATGGTAGACTTTGCGTGCTCATCCCGATAAATGATGCAATTGTTCATGCACACATGGTATATCACGTGCGGTAAATCTAGAGGACACATGATTTTCTTCGCCTCCTCGAAACTAGTCAGGCACTTGTTCCCCTTGGGAAGATGTTCGTGCCAGAATGACATGTTCTCGTCGAAGCATGCGTCGGTCATTTTGTGTTTTACCTTCATCTCCAGAGCCATGAGCGTTACTTTCAGGCGGGTATCCTCGGGCCTGCATCCTTCATACAATGGAGTAACCGCGTCTATCTCCAGTTGATCCAGCTTGGCTTTCTCTCGGGCGGCAGCTCTTGCGTTATCTGTCTGCTTGAGAAGCAGCTCTTGAATATGAGGGTGCTGCACCCAGCCTCCATCGTCGTCTGCTCCGGCATCTTCATCTTCATGATCATGCCCTTCGTCTTGATCTTCCTCATCATCATGTACGGCATCTTCTACATGATGATTGTGTATAGCATCACCGTTGTGATCATGTCCTGGAGATTCTTCGTCTTCTCACCCGCCCGAGCCGCGGTGGTTGTCTTGCTGCCCTTCCTCATTTCTTGCCCAGCCACCATGGACGACTTCATAGTCATATTCATCACCTTGCCACTGACAGCCATCCATGAAACCACACAAGAGTAGGTGGTCCCGCACCTGCCCAGAATCCGGGTTCGCAATAAGGCTCTTCAGCTTGCATCTTCGACACAGACATCTTATCTCCGTCTCGTTCTTTTGAAGCATCTCGGCCTTCGCGGAGCTCAAAAACCTATTCATGATGCCTTCAGTCATCGTGCGGACCATGGTCGCCTGCGGGGTAGAGCAAAACAATATTTTAGAACCAAGAAATTTTTTGGCATGACTTTCCCTAAAAATAGGACCAAAAAGAATGCATAGTGCCAAAATTCTCGCCGAAACCGAAATGAATCAACATTCCGACAAAATATTGGCAACTATCGCATTTCAAATACCGGTACCTGCAAACACAAACATATATGCAACACCACAAACATATGCAACACCACAAACATACATAGATCTAGCTAGGCCACAAAAAGTGCATGTGCACGTTGTTGCAGCGAGCTAGGGAGAAAAAAGTAGATCTACAACATAAAGATAGCTTTCCCCTTACTTACCTATCAAAAAAAGGTAACTTAACCACTTAAATTTTGATGAATCTATGGTGCAAATGAGGTGAGGAGGAGGAGGCAGCCGACACAAGCTTGGAGAAGGAGGTGGAGGGAATGAAGTGGGAAAGTGAGTGTGTAGGTGTGGTTGTCCAAAATATCTAGCTGGTCCCAGGTTACTAATGGCGCACCACCCACTCATGCGCCATTAGTAACCCTACATACTAATGACGCACCTGCTGGTGGTGCGCCATTAGTAGGTTTGCAAAAAATATATATATATATATATACTAATGGCGCACCGTGGCAGAGTGCGCCATTACTAGTTTAAACTAGTAATGGCGCACTATGCCATGGTGCGCCATTATTAGTTTTGCAAAAAAAAGAATAAAAAAATATAGTAGAGGCGCACTTGGTTGTTGGTGCGCCATTACTAGTTAGAACTAGTAATGCCGCACTGTGCCTAGATGCGCCATTAATATGTTTGGAAAAATGGAAAAAAAAAATTTGTTACTAGTGGCGCATCATGTGTCTGGTGCGCCATTAGTGTCTTCCACACTAATGGCGCACCAGCACATGGTGCGCCATTAGTATATAGTAGTGGCGTACCACGTGTCTGGTGCACCATTAGTGTCAATTTCATCTATAGCCCTTTTCCTAGTAGTTCGGGCTTCTTGCTTCTCCCGCTCAATGCGCTCCTTGGCCGCTTTGTGTTCGGCCTCGGACAGCGCCTTCTTCAGGGTCTCCACCTCGGTCGTGGCCCCTGGAAAATCTATGATGATGCTATTACTTTACACCAGAACTTCCTTTTAAATATATAGACAAAGGCATTTCTTAGCTTTGCTCTCCTCGAGCTGCCTCTTGGTAAGGCCGAGCTTTTCCTCGGTCCGCTCCAGGTCCTGCTTCAGTGCAGAGACCTCCGCAGTACGTGCGGCAGCGGCCAACAGTGAAGCCTGCACATACACATTGACATATTCTGATTAGACTCATGAGTTATCAATTGATCCTCTATTTGGCCTTTCTTCGCGAACGCCAAACAGAGCATCAGGGGCTACTGTCTATACGGTAATATTTTTCCTATACTTTTATTACTTACCTCAAAGCCTGTTAGGAGGCTGGCACAAGCTTCGGTCAGTCCGTTTTTGGCGGACTGAACTTCCTCAATCACCACACTCATGATAGTGCGGTGCTCTTCGTCGATGGAAGCGCCGCGAAGCGCTTCCAGCAAGTTGTCCGGTGCCTCTGGGTGAACAGAGGCCACCGGCATGGGTGGCTTGCCCCTCTTAATGAGGGGACGCCTGCTGGTGTCCGGAACCACCAAAGGTTCTGACGCAGTGTTCGCCTGGGAGCCGAACTTGGAGCCCGTGGGGACTTTGCTCCCTTTGCGCCCAGGGTCTGGAAGGTCGCCTCGAGGCGCCCCAGGGACTACCTCCCTTTGGACCTGTGCCTATTGAGACAACACCTTGATGTTGTCCGTAGGGCAAGGGGTGGAGGCGGTCGAAAGTGAACCACTTTTCATATCCGACGAGTCCAAAGAACCGTCTCACGAAGATACGTCGATACGGGCTAGGGACGGGCTGCACGATCATATTCAGCATAAGTAGAAGCAGTGTAATGAAACATTCCATGAATTACTATGGTATCCGGATACGTACGACTTCGCCTGGGGCTTGTCCCTGGGGAACAACTCGTCGTCACTATGGGTGGCCGTAGTGGAGCAGTCCGGACGGACGGTCCATCCCTTCTTGGACCCTTTGGCCTCCCCGGTGGGGTCGACCTTCCTTTTCTTGTCTCTCACAGCTGGGGGGGAGAACTTTCCTCCTCCTCCTCCTCGTTTTCGTGGGAGGAGTGCGCGTCGGAGTCATCGGACGATGAGTCCAATACAACCTTATGCCAGAGACCCTTTCGGGTCCCCATGGCCTTCTTCTTGGTCTTCTTCACCGGCACCTCGTAAGGTGCTGGAGTCAGCATCTCCGTTAGGAGAGCGTCTGCATGATCTTCGGGCAGGGGGTCTGGGCAATCTAGCTGCTCCGCTCTCTTTATCCAGTCCTATTAATGACATGGAAGCTTAGATCCTGCACATGACTTAACTGGGGCAAATAAATACCCTGTGAGATATAAAAAACTTACCGGATTGGCGCGGCGCTTTGCGCTGAGTCTGCGGTCCTCGGTGAGGGAAGGAGGTACCTCAGCGCCCTTGAATAGCACCCTCTAGACGTCCCCGTGCATCGTGCCATAGAGCTCTCGCAGCGTCTTTTGCTTGGCTGGGTCGAACTCCCACAAATTGAATGCCCGTCGTTGACGCGGGGGGATCCGGCGGAAGAGCATGACCTGGACCATGTTGACGAGCTTGATTTTCTTGCTCGTCATGTTCTTGATGCAGGTCTGGCCCAGGACATGCCCTTCTCTTTCCAGGAGGTGAGCCGTGTGGGGATTTCGGATTGAAATCTGGGGGCCGCCACCCAGTTGGAGTCGCGCGGCTCGGTGATGTAGAACACCCCGATCGCCACCCCTTTATGGTATCCACATAGGTGCCCTTGAGCCAGGTGACATTAGGCATTTTGCCCACCATGGTGCCTCCGCACTCTGCTTGCTGGCCAACCACCACCTTCGGTTTGACATTGAAGGTCTTCAGCCATAGGCCGAAGTGGGGCCTGATGCGGAGGAAGGCCTCGCACACGACGATAAACGCCGAGATGTTGAGGATGAAATTGTGGGCCAGATCATGAAAATCCAACCCGTAGTAAAACATGAGCCCGCGGACAAACGGGTGGACGGAAATCCCAGTCCACGGACGAAGTGGGTAAGGAAAACTACCCTCTCATAAGGTTCGGGCGTAGGGATGACATGCCCTGCATCTGGCAGCCGGTGCACGATATCCGCAGCCAGATATCCGGCTGCCCGTAACTTTGCAATGTGCTCCTCCATGACGGAGGAGACCATCCACTTGCCTCCTGCTCCGGACATGCTTGGAGTGGTTTGAGAAGAAGAACGCGAGCTTGGGCGCTGGAGCTTGACTGCGTGAGAATGGATAAGCAAGGGGGTAGAAGGCATGGGTAAAAGGGGTGAAACCTTGTCCTTTTATAAGGGCGGAAGAGGCGATGCGCCTCCCCACTTGCCTGATAAAATCGTTTATTCCCCAGGCGCCGTAATTGATGGTGCGGTTGGGTTACCCACGTCCGTATTGATGAGAATCCCGTAATAAGGGGGACACGATCCCTGCTTTGATAAGACGTGTCAAGAAAACCGCCCCGCGTTATGTGCGGTGCTGGTTGTGAAAAACGGTTCGAATAATGACCAGGCCATGGCGTGATGTCATGCTATCAAACGTGTCAGCAGATTGGATTTGTGGAAATATTATTCTCTCTACGGTGGTATGTGGAACTTGTTTCGCAGAGCCCGACACTATCCTTGTGTTCAAAACCTTCTATGGAGTATTCGGAGGAGGAACCCGCCTTGCAATGCTGAAGACAAAAACTGTGCACCGGATTCATCGTCATTGAAGCCTGGTTCAGGGGCTACTGAGGGAGTCCTAGATTAGGGGTTCTCCGGACAGACGGACTATATCCTTTGGCCGGACTGTTGGACTATGAAGATACAAGATTGAAGACTTCTTCCCGTGTCCGGATGGGACTTTCCTTGGCGTGGAAGGCAAGCTTGGCAATACGGATATGTAGATCTCCTCCCTTGTAACCGACTCTGTGTAACCCTAGCCCCCTCTGGTGTCTATATAAACCGGAGGGTTTAGTCCGTAGGACAAGATACAATCATACCATAGGCTAGCTTCTAGGGTTTAGCCTCTACGATCTCGTGGTAGATCAACTCTTGTAATACTCATATCATTAAGAACAATCAAGTAGGACGTAGGGTATTACCTCCATCAATAGGGCCCGAACCTGGGTAAAACATTGTGTCCCCTGCCTCCTGTTACCATCTGCCTTAGACGCACAGTTCGGTACCCCCTACCCAAGATCCGCCGGTTTTGACACCGACACTGGGCCTTGGGCCTTGTCGTCCATCTGACCCACCCGCCAGGTTACTAATGAGTCGCCAAGATTGGGCGGGTTACCTGTGAGTCGCCAAGCTCCGGGCGGGTCACCAGTGAGTCACCAAGATCCATCCGGGTCATACATCCAGCTGGGTTACACCGCGGGGTATATCCCCGATATTATCCCCCAGTTTAATTTGGATTTATCCATGTTAAACTAATCTGCAATATAAACACAAGAACAAATTTGACAGGTTGTGCTCTGGGTTAAATATTTTGTAAGTCGGCACCTGATCATCCTTAAATCCTTGTCATTTCCTCCTTCTAGAAAATCCGGGTCAATAGACCAGTTTCATAATCAATTTGCTTGTAGAAGAAATATTGTAAATAAAGAATCCATTTGATTCGGCCTTCAATGCTCCGACTTGACAAAAATCACTAGTAGAAAACAGGGCTTTGGTCCAGGCCGGGTCAGCCCATTAGTCCCGGTTCAGTCCAGAACCGGGACCAATGGGGGCATTAGACCTGGTTCGTTAGCCCAGGGGGCCGGCCGGGCCACGTCGGCCATTGGTCCCAGTTCATCTAGACCTTTTGGTCCCGGTTGGTGGGACGAACCGGGACCAATGGGCCTCGCTCCTAGCCCACCACCATTGGTCCCGGTTGGTGGCTTGAACCAGGACCAAAGTCTCCCCTTTAGTCCCGGTTCATGCCACCAACCTGGACCAATGAGGTGCCTATATATACCCCCTCGCGTAAGAGCAGAGCACACTACTCTGTTTTTTTTCTGGCCGAGGGGGAGAGGGCTTGGTGGTGCTCTAGCTCACCTCCTATGCACACAAGGTATTCGATGGAATGCCCGAGCCACACTACTTAAGCTTTCTCCTCTCCAAGCTCGACCTCCAAGCTTCATTTTCCTCAATATTTGTCTAGATTTAGCGGTCCATCACGCTCCGTCCCCGTCTTCACCGTCGTCGATCACCCGCGCCGAGCTCATCGCCGGCACCACCATGGTGAGCCTCTTGTTCTTATCTTCTTTCTGAAAGGAAAAATATTCTTACTTGTATGTTTACATAGATACTTGTATTATTTTCTTACTTTTATTATTGCATCTTATATAGTGCGATGGTTTTGGTATCCGCCCCCGTCGGCCCTCGTCCTGTCTATGATTCGGATGTGGTATATATATTATCTTTATAACTATTGGTTCATTTATTGTTTATGAAATTTATGCCGACCAACGTGACATAGATTTTATTTATGTAGGATGTATGTGAATCGGAAATGCCAACCGACCCTATTGTCGAGAGGTTAAATTTAGTTGAAGAAGAAAACAATTTGTTGTAGGAAAAAATAAAAAAAATTGAGGAGGAGAAGATGATATTGGAGTTGCATGTTGCGGATGTCGTCGATGATCACAAGATCAAGATGGATGCAATGCGCTTGAAGATTAGAAAGATTAGAAAATATGCCATTCATACCGAGGCTTGGTATCATTATGCCGTTGGATCAATTGTTACCTTGGTTGCGATTATGATCGCATTTGTTTTCGCATTGAAATGTTTTACATAGTTTCAATGTATGGTTTAATTAATTAGATGCTCTGGAGAGCTATATGTTGTTAGATGAGAACTACGTATGCACTTTGGTTTTAATGTGATGATGAACTTCTTTTAATTTGGACACTTAGTTATATATAATGCACGCAGATGAACCAGCAATGGATGTACGGTGACAGACACACCTCCGAGTACATTAAGGGCGTGCATGAGTTTCTCGATGCGGCTGAGGCAAACGAGCAGAATGGTTTTATGTGTTTTCCATGCACTGAATGTGGGAATACGAGGTCTTACTCTAACCAGAAAATCCTTCACTCCCACCTGCTTTACAAGGGTTTCATGCCACACTATAATGTTTGGACGAGGCACGGAGAAATAGGGGTTATGATGGAAGACGACGAAGAAGAAGAGTACGATGACAACTATGTGGCCCCTGAATACGGTGATGCTGCAACAGGGGGAGCTGGTGAAGATCAAGAGGAACCAAACGATGTGCCCAATGATGCTGCAATGGGTGAAGCTGCTGAAGATCAAGAGGAACCAGACGATGTGCCCGATGATGATGATCTCCGCCGGGTCATTGTCGATGCAAGGACGCAATGCGAAAGTCAAAAGGAGAAGCTGATGTTCGATCGCATGTTAGAGGATCACAAAAAAGGGTTGTACCCCAATTGCGAAGATGGCAACACAAAGCTCGGTACCGTACTGGAATTGCTGCAGTGGAAGGCAGAGAATGCTGTGGCTGATAAAGGATTTGAGAAGCTACTGAAAATATTGAAGAAGAAGCTTCCAAAGGATAACGAATTGCCCGACAGTACATAAGCAGCAAAGAAGGTCGTATGCCCTCTAGGATTGGAGGTGGAGAAGATACATGCATGCCCTAATGACTGCATCCTCTACCAAGGATCTGAACACATGCCCGGTATGCGGTGCATTGCGGTATAAGATCAGACGAGATGACCCTGGTGATGTTGACGGCGAGCCCCCAGGAAGAGGGTTCCTGCGAAGGTGATGTGGTATGCTCCTATAATACCACGGTTGAAACGTCTGTTCAGAAACGAAGAGCATGCCAAGTTGATGCGATGGCACAGTGAGAACCGGAAGAAATATGGGAAGTTGAGAGCACCCGCTGACGGGTCGTAGTGGAGAAAAATCGAGAGAAAGTACTGGGATGAGTTTGCAAAGGACCCAAGGAATGTATAGTTTGCTTTAAGCGCGGATGGCATTAATCCTTTTGGGGAGCAGAGCAGCAATCACAGCACCTGGCCCGTGACTCTATGTATGTATAACCTTCCTCCTTGGATGTGCATGAAGCGGAAGTTCATTATGATGCCAGTTCTCATCCAAGGCCCTAAGCAACCCGGCAACGACATTGATGTGTACCTAAGGCCATTAGTTGAAGAAATTTTACAGCCGTGGAATGGAAACAGTGTACATATGTGGGATGAGCACACACATGAGGAATTTAACCTATAGGCGTTGCTGTTCGTGACCATCAACGATTGGCCCGCTCTCAGTAACCTTTCAGGACAGACAAACAAAGGATACCACGCATGCACGCACTATTTAGATGACACTGAAAGTATATACCTGGACAAATGCAGGAAGAATGTGTACCTGGGCCATCGTCAATTTCTTCCGACCAACCATCAATGTCGAAAGAAAGGCAAGCATTTCAAAGGCGAGGCAGATCACCGGTGATCACGTACTTGCTATGGTCAATGATTTACACGCAATCTTTGGAAAGGGTCCCGGCGGACTAGCTGTTCCGAATGACGCTGAGGGACACGCACCCATGTGGAAGAAGAAATCTATATTTTGGGACCTACCCTACTGGAAAGACCTAGAGGTCTGCTCTTCAATCGACGTGATGCACGTGAGAAGAACCTTTGCGTGAACCTGCTAGGCTTCTTGGGCGTGTATGGCAAGACAATAGATACACCTGAGGCACGGGAGGACCTGCAACGTTTGCACGAAAAAGACGGCATGCCTCCGAAGCAGTATAAAGGTCCTGCCAGCTACGCTCTTACGAAAGAAGAGAAACAAATCTTCTTTGAATGCATGCTCAGTATGAAGGTCACTACTGGCTTCTCGTCGAATATAAAGGGAATAATAAATATGCCAGAGAAAATTTTTCAGAACCTAAAGTCTCATGACTGCCACGTGATTATGACGCAACTGCTTCCGGTTGCATTGAGGGGGCTTCTACCGGAAAACGTCTGGTTAGCCATTGTGAAGCTATATGCATTCCTCAATGCAATCTCTCAGAAGGTGATCGATCCAGAAATCGTACCAAGGCTAAGGAGTGATGTGGCGCAATATCCTGTCAGTTTCAAGCTGGTGTTCCCACCATCCTTCTTCAATATCATGACGCACGTCCTAGTTCATCTAGTCGACGAGATTGTCATCCTGGGGCCCGTATTTCTACACAATATGTTCCCCTTTGAGAGGTTCATGGGAGTCCTAAAGAAATATGTTCGTAACCGCGCTAGGCCAGAAGGAAGCATCTCCATGGGCCATCAAACAGAGGATGTTATCGGGGTTTGTGTTGACTTCATTCCCGGCCTTAAGAAGATAGGTCTTCCTAAATCGCGGTATGAGGGGAGACTGACTGGAAAAGGCACTCTTGGAAGTGACTCAATAATATGCAGGGACAGATATTCTTGGTCTCAAGCACACTACATAGTTCTACAGAACTCTACCTTGGTGACCCCGTATGTCGATGAACACAAGAACAGTCTGCGCTCCAAACACCCGGAGCAGTGCGACGACTGGATTACATGTGAACACATCAGGACTTTCAATAGTTGGTTGGAAACACGTCTCAGAGGTGACAACACTGTTTGTGATGAGTTGTACTTGTTGTCCAGGGGACCATCTTTGACTGTATTGACTTACAAAGGATACGAGATAAATGGGAATACATTTTACACGATCGCCCAAGATCAAAAGAGCACCAACCAAAACAGCGGTGTCCGCTTTGATGTAGCAACCGAGAGCGGAAAGGACACATATTATGGTTACATAGTGGACATATGGGAACTTGACTACGGACATGATTTTAAGGTCCCTTTATTTAAGTGCAAATGGGTCAATCTGTCAGGAGGCGGGGTACATGTAGATCCATAGTACGGAATGACAAAAGTGGATCTGAAAAATCTTGGGTACACTGACGAACCGTTCGTCCTAGCCAATGATGTGGCACATGTTATCTATGTGAAGGACATGTCTACCAAACCGAGAAAAAGAAAAGATAAGGAAGCGAATACATCATACGATGAGCCAAAGCGCCACATAGTTCTTTCAGGAAAAAGGGACATCCTGGGAGTGGACGGCAAGACAGACATGTCTGAAGATTATGAAAAGTTTCATGAAATTCCTCCCTTCAATGTCAAGGCTGACCCAAGCATCCTGATAAACGATGAAGATTATCCATCGTTACGGCGCAATAAGCAAATGACACAAGCGAAGAAAAAGTGAAGACTTTCTCCCGCAACTATTATGATGATACCATGCCAACTTTGTAACACACGAGTATGCTATGCCAACTTTTTCAGAGTTCATTTCAAAACTATGAATTTAGGTCGAATTTTCTCTATAGGTGCATCTATGTTCATTTTTAGTAAAGTTAATCACAAACTTGTGATTCACACAAATTTCAAAGAATTCAAATTTTAACTATTCAAATTTGAAAACTAATGGCACTAATAGAAAGTTTATAATTTTTCTAAAACTAATGGCACTAACAGAAAGTTTATAATTTTGCTGACCTAAAAGCAAAAAGAAATAAAAAATAAAGCAAAAAACAAAAGAAAATAAATAATGTAGAAAACAAAACAAAAAATCTGGAAAACAAAAAAATAGCAACAATAAGTATTTTTTTGTAAATAAAAACAAAATAAAATAAATAAAGCAACAAAGAAAACAAAAAAAACTAAAAAAATGTTTTCAAATTTGAAAACTATTGGCACTAAAAGAAAGTTTATAATTTTTCTAAAACTAAAAGCAAAAAGAATAAAAAATAAAGCAAAAAACAAAAGAAAATAAATAATGCAGAAAACAAAACAAAAAAACTGGAAAAAATAGCAACAATAAGTATTTTGTTGTAAGTAGAAACAAAATAAAATAAATAAAGCAACAAAGAAAACTAAAAAACTAAAAAAATGTTTTCAAATTTGAAAACTAATGGCACTAACAGAAAATTCATAATTTTTCTAAAACTAAAAGCAAAAAAGAATTAAAATATAAAGCAAAAAAAAGAAAATAAATAATCCAGAAAACAAAACAAAAAACTAGAAAAAATAGCAACAATAAGTATTTTGTTGTAAGTAGAAACAAAATAAAATAAATAAAGCAACAAAGAAAAAAAAGTGCCACCTACTAGGCCCCCACGGCCCGAATACGACTAGAAACCCTACCATGGCCAGGATTCAGGCCCGCAGGAGGCCCAGTAGGCCCACAAGCACAGAGCGCAGGGTTAGGCCCGAAAGCCTGCATTTGAGAGGAGCTCGAGAGGGAAGGCGCAGTAGCGCTTATAAACCACTCTCGAGCTCTCTCAGCTAGCGAGGTGGGACTAAAGTTTTGGCGCGGGGCAGCACAAGGCCTTTGGTAATGGTTGGTGCCAGCAACCGGGACTAAAGGGGGCATTGGTCACGGTTTGTGGCACAAACCGTGATCAATGCCCCCCTTTAGTCCCGGTTGGTGCTAGGCCTTTTGTCCCGGTTGGTAGCACCAACCGGGACTAAAGGGGGGCATTGGTCACGGTTTGTGCCAAGAACCGTGACCAATGCCTTCGGTATATAACCAGGACTTGTGAAATTTTCAGATTTCCCTCGCCAGTTGCCCCTGACGTCGCCGACCTCCTCGACGCCGCCAGGCTGCCCCGACGCCGCACGCCGCCCCTGCCGTCGCCTGCGCCCATCGTCGCCGTCGCCCGGACCCTTGCCGGCCGTCGCCCGCGCCCGTCATCACCGTCGCCCGCGCCCTCGCCCGCGCCCTCTTCGCCCGCGCCCGTCGTCGCCGTCGCCCGCGCCCTCGCCGGCCGTCCCTTGCCCCGACGCGTCGCCGCCTCTGTGAGCACCGCGCCCCCGCCGCCCCCGCCGCCGCCGTGCATTTTTTTAATTATACATGTTTTTTACATGTTTTTAGATTTTCACATATATATATATATATGTATATATGTATCTTTTAGATATATGTTTTTGTATTTATGTTCATATATGTTTTTTATGTATGTTCATATAGGTATATATGTATGTATTTTTTCAATTGTAATGATGTTTTAAAAATACATATATGCAAAAGTTAGATTTTTTTATTAGAAACGTTTTATCTATATATGTTCTCTGATTTAGTACATTTTAGGTTAGTTTCAGTTTAAAAAAAGTTATATATATTTAGGAAGAAGGAATAGAAGGAAGAAGAAGGAAGAAAATGTTTTATATATGAGGGTCGAGAGGGGGTCGACGGTCGAGAGGGGGTCGAGAGGGGGTCGTCGAACATGAGAGGAAGAAAAGGATAAAAAAAGAAGAGGAAGAAGAAAAAAAAAAGAGGAGAAGAAAAAAAAGAGGAGAAGAAAGAATAGAGGAGATCTTCTCCTCTATTCTTTCTTCTCCTTTTTTTCTTCTTCTTCTCCTCTATTCTTTCTTCTCCTCTTTTTTTTCTTCTTCTTCCTCTTTTTTTATCAGGAACGAGGGTCGTCGAGGGTCGCCGAATAGGAGAGGAAGAAGAGGATAAAAAAAGAAGAGGAAAAATAAAAAAAAAGAGGAGAAGAAAGAATAGAGGAGTTCTTCTCCTCTATTCTTTCTTCTCCTCTTTTTTTTCTTCTTCTTCCTCTTTTTTTTATCAGAACGAGGGTCGTCGAGGGTCACCGAGGGGTCGAGGGTCGAGAGGGGGTCGACGGTCGCTGAGGGGTCGAGGGTCGAGAGGGGGTCTAGGGTTGCCGAGGGGTCGAGGGTCGTCGAACATGAGAGGAAGAAGAGGATAAAAAAAGAAGAGGAAGAAGAAAAAAAAGAGGAGAAGAAAGAATAGAGGAGTTCTTCTCCGCTATTCTTTCTTCTCCTCTTTTTTTTCTTCTTCTTCCTCTTTTTTATCGAGAACGAGGGTCGTCGAGGGTCGCCAAGCGGTAGAGGAAACCCTAAATAGCAAGTATCGTCGGTGTGAGATACATGTGGCCGTCGGTGTCGGACAGTACATCCACGTCCCACAAGTGATGCGGGCTTCGATGCCCACGTCACTTGTGGGACGTGGATGTAGTGTTCGACACCGACGGCCACATGTATCTCACACCACGATACTTGCTATTTAGGGTTTCCTCTACCGTTCGGCGACCCTCGACGACCATCGTTTCCGATAAAAAAAGAGGAAGAAGAAGAAAAAAAGAGGAGAAGAAATCTTTCTTCTTCTCTTTTTTTTCTTCTTCCTCTTTATTTTATCGGGAACGAGGGTCGTCGAGGGTTTTTCTTCTCCTTTTTTTTCTTCTTCTTCCTCTTTTTTTATCGGAAACGAGGGTCGTCGAGGGTCAGGGTCGCCGAGCGGTAGAGGAAACCCTAAATAGCAAGTATCGTCGCTGTGAGATACATGTGGCCGTCGATGTCGGACACTGCATCCACGTCCCACAAGTGACGCGGGCTTCGACACCCACGTCACTTGTGGGACGTGGATGTAGTGTCCGACACCGACGTCCACATGTATCTCACACCCACGATACTTGCTATTTAGGGTTTCCTCTACCGCTCGGTGACCCTCCACGATCCTCGTTCCTGATAAAAAAAAGAGGAAGAAGAAGAAAAAAGACGAGAAGAAAGAATAGAGGAGTTCTTACTCCTCTATTCTTTCTTCTCGTCTTTTTTTTGTTCTTCCTCTTCTTTTTTTATCCTTGAAGCGTTGTCAAGGCCACCCCAAACCCTAGAGAAGCAGCGTCGAGGCCACCCCAAACCCTAGAGAAGCAGAGTCGAGGCCACTAATTAATATTAGTTCTACGTTTGCCACTAATATATCCATCTATCATGTTTGAATAATAGTTGCCATGTTGTAAATATTTGTAGAAACTATGGACACTGCCCGAGACGAAGTACAAGAAGAGTTGTTGGGGGACATAATCGCACGAGGAAGTGATGCCGTCTGCTCATTGTTTCTCAACGACACTGATGGTCTGGAAGTAGCTGGCTATGATTATGATGGCTCCGGTGACCTAATGCCGGTGCAAGAAGGAGACCGTGAGGACAACTCCGGTGACCCAATGCCGGTGGAAGAAGGAGACCGTGATGACGTCTCCGGTGACCAAACCGAGTCCGGCCAGGTATATATATTAGTTAAGCTTCTGCTGACTAGCTAATTGATGCATTCATTATTTTGGTATGTACACATATTAATTAAGTCTTTGTTCTTTTTTCTAGCCCTCCGGATCGAGCACAACTTCGGTAAAGAGACAAGGCCCGAAGAAAAAGTTGAGCTCGGATGAAAAGTTTGAGATCATAGCAATCGCGCCCGACGGCCAACCGATTGAACCCCTCCGGACAAAGAGCGCATTTGTTGCTCAGTGCGGGGTTTTTGGTTAGGGACAAGATCCCGATCAGCATCCAACAATGGTTAAAGCCGGCTACAGAAGACCCTGAGGTGTCTTATGTCAATGATATGCAGAAAAATGATCTTTGGACTGAGCTGAAGTCAAATTTCACCCTACCGCAAGAGGATGATCCGGAGAAGCCAGTTAAAGAGCAATTAATCAAGTCTTTTGCTCTTAAGAGGATGGCAGAACTATTCAGGAGGTGGAAGAAAGAGCTGAATAAGTTTGTCGAAAATAAAGAGACACCAGAATTCAAAGGCAGATATGAGAATATGAGAGATCACTGGCCCGCATTTGTGGCCCACAAGACATCAGAAAAGAGTAAGAAGATGTCGGCGACAAACAAGCAAAATACTAGAAAGAAGAAGCATCACCATCGCACGGGGTCAGGTGGCTACCTCGTAGCCCGGCCTAAGTGGGCCAAGACTGAGAATGATCTGGCTGATAAAGGGATCGAACCAGAGACAATTAACTGGCCAGACCATTGCCGAACTTGGTTCTTCGGGGCTAGCGGAACCTTGGACCCTGTATCAGGGAAGTGCATTTGGACGAATGATCAAATGGACATACCAGTCAAGAAGCTTCAGCAGTATATCGAAGCAGCGTAGCAAGGGACGCTCGTTCCAGACAGAGAGAACGACGAGCTCACAATGGCCCTCGGGAATCCTGAGCACCCTGGACAGACACGAGGCATGCCAGGCTCCATTCCGTGGAAGGTTGGGTTTCCGGACGCAGGCGGTTACAAATGCCAGGAGAGGAGGAAAAAAGTGCAGCAGCCCCAAATGCAGGCGCTGCAAGCAAGGTTACAAGTGATAGAGGAACGAGAAGCAAATCGCAGCAAACGAACTGCCGAAGCTTCCCCCGAAGCTACCCCGCCATCTCAGCGGAGAAGCAGCGTGGCTTCCACCGAGCTGCTTCAGCCGGAGCATGTCTTGACGGCTCCTGCCACATGAGCTGCTTCCACCAAGCAAGGATACTACGTTTGCGAGTCCATCCGCCACACGATCTGTGAGCGGGGCTACTCTGACGAACAATATGAAGTGCGTAAATAACAACATTCACAATTTTATTTTATTACCATCATTTGTGTTGAGTTTCATTCATTCATATATATATATATATATATATATATATATATATATATGTATTGACCCCCTTCTTCAAATTAGATGTTTCGGAAGCGGGATGAACTCCTAGCACCAGCTCGCATGCGAGCAATTCAAGAGGAACTGGCGGCATTCTTTCTTGACCACATGATCGCTGAAGACGGAGAATACTATGTGGACCATGAGTCCGTATGTTAGGAGATTATATTTGTAAGAGATAATTATTGTATATATGTAGCCGGTAGTCTCGGATAGATATACGAAAACTTGTTGTTCGACCAATCTCTCGGAGAAGGAGAGGTGGTCGATATCACTTCTCTCTGTATGCATATATGTTCATGATGATCTTCTGTTTCCTTCGTTTGCTTACTAGCTAGCTAGCGTGTCTAGTCCTGTCTATACATATGTATAGTACGTAGCGTCAACCAAGCACGGACATAAGAGAGGACACTTCTCTCTATTAATTATAGCTAGCTAACACAATATATGAAACACCTAAATTAACCCCCCAAAACCACCAAACCCCCCCTTCAAAAAAAACAAAAACCCTAGCCACAGAAATGCTGACGCACCGGGACCAAAGGCTCTCCTGCCTGGGCTCCGTACACAGGCCACGTGGAAGCCCATCTATCCCGGTTCTGGATTGAACTGGGACTAAAGGGACAGGGCATTAGTACCGACCCTTTAGTCCCGGTTCAGGAACCGGGACAAAAGGCCCTTACGAACTGGGACAACAGGGCCCTTTTTCTACTAGTGAATATTGGTCTTCAAATCTTCAACTGATATTCAGCCGGCTTGAAAATATAGACCTTGCCAAGCTATGATTTTCAAAATCGTCGGGTTATAAAAACTAATAATTCCAAGTCATGATTGTTCCCAACGCCGGTTCATGATTGTTGCCAATGCTGGTTCATGATTATTGATGACGCCGGGTTGTGATTGTCGCAGACACCGGGTCATAATGATTGGTGACGCCGGGTCAATCTGGTTTGCTCAAAACTGAGAATTTGAGAATATTTCTCCCTTATATCCGTGTTACCTGTAGCCCCCAAGTCTTGAGCAGAGTAAAGTGATGACTTAAGACTTGCTTCAATATAAATACTGCCACTTTGAAGAAATCCATGTTGTTCATCTTAGTCACTAGTAAAGACTGAATACTCCATATATGTAGCCCCCAAGTGCCGGGTTGTCATGCTTGCAGCAACCCGGGACTTGAATTTTTGCGAGGAGCAATTGGTAGCCCCTAAGGGCCGGCTTTTTACAATGTGATGAGTCGGGTCTTCAATAAGGTGAGCAAAAAATGACTTTGGATTAGCCCCCAAGTGCCATGGTGCATGCTGGCAGTGACATGGGACTTGTATATTTGATGTAATCTCAACTTGAATAATGTAGCCCCCAAGTGCCGGGTCATAAGCCTGCAGCGACTCCAGACTATTCATTCCATTGTAGAATAAATTATATCCATTGATAAAATAATATCCATTGTGCTGAAGCGGCTTTGAAAACCTCAATCATAATATTGGTTATCGATAACCATAATAAAAATCCAGCCATGTTGGCTATTCAAGATTTGAATAATATAATCCGTCGAGGGCATTGACCCGTAGGCATGCAATAGCATGATTTTGATTGCTCAAGGCAAATATATCCTGTCAACTTAACACCCTTTATCAGGACGGGTTATCAAAACCCCAAATATGCTCAAATATGAGTCATAAAGATTAAGGCTACATGGCCTGAATTGTTTTAAACAAGGATGAACTCAAAATGTTCAAATAGAAATAATAAATCAGAAAAAACAAGGCTTTCATAGGCCGCCGAGCCTAAATATCAAGTGCTTTCAAGGGCCGCATAACCACTGAGTTAAACCTTCATGCAAACCTTATAAGCCGGACCTCACACAACCAATCGTCGTTTTAACTTTGACTAGTTTAGGGTCTGTATAAGATTGACTTGTGAAAAGTATGGCAGGCCCTTCCACGATTACCTGGGCGGAGTGGCAGACTTAAAAAGGCAGGATAACCAGGGGTTTTAGGTGAATACACCTGGCTTCCAAGCCTCGCTTTTAAGCCTATTACAAGGGTCATAAAAACTCTTGTCCTTTAGAACAAAGAGCCCCAAGCAATATTTTTGAGCTGTGCTCAATGGAAACCTATGTTTGAGTTGTGCTTTTGCAACAGACTCTCTTTGGTCCCTTTAACCTGGGTAGCAAGCCCCCAAGTGTTTTGTAAGCATGGCGTATAAGCCGGATCAAAGGGTAATCAGGAAACTCCCATGTTTGAACCGCGCATCATGGCAATAGGTTTTCTTTGGCAACCTTTAATTTTTATGAGAACTCGAACTTGCAAGAGATGAATTTCTTTTTCAACCGGAGTTTTAAACCAGATATTGAGAGCTTCAAAGCTTTGTGAAAGACAGGTTTCTCTTGAACCGGATTTTAAACCGACATTCTTCATTTTGAGCCAGAAATTTTCTGACGGCCTTTAAGTTTTTATCAATATGGTAGTAGCTTCCGGGACCGGGTTATTTTTCCCTCCAATTGACCCGGGGTTCTTGAATTGGCTGAAACTGGTAAAATTTGCAAAATTTACTGAGTCATGTCTGTGTAGGCCCCAAGTCTTAAGACGGCTCAAGGAGTTGGCTTGAGATTCCCCATACTTGACCGTGATATAAATCGGCATATAGTTGGACAGCGAAATGCTGAAATGTGTTGGAGCTGAAGGCGAGTTAATGATATGCGCAACACTCATTGCATATCTTTAGCGTTGATAACGCGATGTAAATCCATAGAAAATTGAGGTTGTCCTCGGCGGGTTATAAATGATCCCATATGAGCTGTGTCAGTAACTCGGCCAATGGTTCATCCCTGCTGGTTGTTGAAGTTAACCAAACTGCAGTGGCGGCGACTTGTGTGCCTGTCCATTGAACCATCTGATGTAGATAGAGGCTGACAATATATTGTGACATGCTCCAGAATTGTTGGAATAGACCGGACACGGGGCGGTGGCTTGCACATGTTCATTGGGCAGCTTGCATGAACAGGGTGTGACCCTGATATATTGATACAGATTGGTCCACAATGGCGGCAATTTGAGCTCGTTCATTAAGCAGTACAGAACATCCGTGCAGAATGATGTTGTCGTGAACTCATATCCGGTATAACAGCACTTTGGAGTGAATAATTCGCACGACAAAAGACCTCACCATGTTTGCCATAAACTTGGAACAATTTGTCCTGCGCATAAAAATACTAAAGGTAGAATAATTGTTCTTGTAGGAATTAAAGTATAATGATGAAATAAATAAGGCGGATAGCACCTGGTATTTTTATCGGATGAACGCAGACTGAGCAAATAATCCCTTGTTCTCCTGGTGTCCATGTGCGTAGATTTATTCCTGGTGGATGTTAGAGTATTACTAGGAGAACCCTCAAACTCTCAAACCCTCACTAGCGTTTTAAGGGTCCAAAAATGATCTTTTTGTGCACTTTTACGGGTTGAAAAACAGGGGCAAAGATTAGAACCCTCAAACCCAACCCTTATAACGGAATATTCCCCATGAACGACATTGTCGTTGCGCGCGGGAGGTCGACGGGGCGGCCGCCGGCGACGGAGGCGACTAGCAGTGGCGGTAGCGGGCGTGGGCGCGGGAGATGGGAGGATTTTTCCCTCCCGCGCGAGTATAACCGTCAAATGAGGGTTGGGGTAGGTTTTGCCCCCAACCCTTACTTTTGAGGATTGGGAAAGGGTTTGAGGGTTGGACTTTTAAAAATATTTGAGGGTTTGAGGATTAAGGGGTTCTAGTTTACGGCTTTTTTTCGACAAAAACTATAAAAAAAACAGTTATTTTTAGAGGTTTGAAGATTTGAGGGCTTTATTAGTAATGCTCTAACAGTTGTGCTGACACTGACACTGGACTAGTACTGATAGCAATTTGTCCAACTGATGCCCTCCACGTAGTATGAAGCGCCACCTTAGAAGCAGTCAAACCAATGGAGTTTGAACTTTTCTTCCAGCCCCGTTGGGCAGTCAACACGCGATAGTCATATAGCCACTCAGCCGGGGGGGGGGGGGGGGGGGGGGGGCGCTGCGAAGACAGGATCCGCGAAAACAAGCGGGGCGACTCGGAGGCTGGAGGCACAGCAGCAGCCAAGGTAGGCAACTCAACGCGGCTCCGGCGACTCAAACACGCGGCAGGAGCGGCTCAGCCGCGAATGCAATGGTGACTTAAGGTGAAGTCTTAGCCGAGGAGCGGTGAGGTAGAGGCGAGGCAGCGCCCGAAGGCGGCAGAGAGGGAGGCAGCCAGGCAACGGCGGCTCACAACGGCCGGCGGCGGGTGATGCAAGCTGGATGACTCAGTAGACGGGTTGAAGCAGACCGCGGCAACAACAGTGGTGGAGGCGAGATAGTAGTCAGCGGCCGCGGCAGAGATGAAGAAAATCAGGTAGGCCAAGTCATTGAATCGTCCCGTAAGATGTCACGTAGCGTACAGCTAGCGGCTTGATGAATTTCCTCCCTTTTTGGAAGCTCCATGTAATGTGCATGTAGTGCGAAAGCATGCCAGTATCTAATTTTTTTTGTCTTTGCGTAGTAGTGCTATCCTTCATGTGCGTGTATGTAATGAATCTCCTCACACCATAGAGTAACAGCACACCTTTGGATTGATGGGAAGCAGCAGCAGCCGGACGGACGCATCGACTCGAGGTCCTCGCAGAGCGAATGCAGATTTTGTGAGCTTATGCACCCGGGCCTCACTATCCTAGCACTTCAATGTTGCTTTAAGATCTGTGCTACACAACTATCTTATTACATGAAATTTTTTCCTTTCTGTTCCTCTCATATAAAACATGTCTTGAATTTCAAACTTTGCAGTACAACCTAACTTTGTAACTAGAATGTGAGATAAAACTTTTAGATTTTTTTGTCCGACATAAATATGAAAAATAAGATTTTTTTTAATCAAACAAATCTCATTTTGTATATTTATGTTGGACCAAAAAATCTGTAAGTTTTATCCCACATTCTACATAGAAAGCTTTGTTGTGCTGCAAAGTTGAAGTACAAATACATGTTCTATACGTATGAGAGAAACAAAAAAGAGAAAATTATTTGCACGAATCGCGATGCAGGAATGAGTGGTTGGATAAGGAATACCCGGATGCATAGGCTCTAAAACATGTTTTCGCTCGCAGAGCGGCTCAAAGGACAAAGGCGGCCGGAGGGTTACGCGCGAGAGAGGAAAAAATCGGATGGCTTGATACGCCAGAGGTGAAGCGAGCAGGCGCGTGGAGGCAGGTCGCCGCAAGGAGAAGCTCGAGGTGGTGGCGAGATGCAGCGAGGATGAACGGGCGGCTCGTCGACGCAGGGCCACCGGCCCAGCTCTGGCGGTGTTGACTTAGAGGCGCCGCTATAGAGGCGGCGCCCTCGAGGCCGGCGGATCGACGGAGGTGCATCCTAGCAGCAGGAGTTCTCGAGGTCGCTCAGCGAAAATGACGACTTGGCAGGAGATTCACGGTGCCTCGAGACCACCGCGTGGGTGGCGGCTGAATGAGGCCGGGGGCGACCTGCCAGCGACTTAGCGAAGGTGGCTTGAGGTCGGGGTGGCCCGGGCGGCAACTCTGGCGGCGAGGCAACGAGGCAGGCAGGCGCGCTCGAAACAGGCGTGAATCCAGCGAGACGGGTCAATAGGCGCGACCAGCTGGTCTCCGTACTGGCGGCGAGTTTTCTTGGCGACTTGACAAGTCTGAGTAATGACTACATCAGTTTCCGGGTTATCTCTGCTTTCCGGGTCGTGGCTATATCTATTCGGATTTGTTATTTTACAATCGACTGTTTTTTAATTTGTTGACATTCAAATCTCTGTCCGTTTGTTCTTGTGCAGAGATTCACGCTGGGAGGTGTGGTTTTCGGGCCGGTTTTCTGTTTGTCGGGCACGGTTTTTATTTCGTCCCAACCCATTAAGGCCGCCCCGATCCTTCACCATCATGTTTTTCCCTTTTTTGATTTTTCTCTATGTCTTTTTCCATTTTCATTTGGGCGGCCGCGTGAAAAGAAGGCAGAGAGGAGGGTGAGAGAGGAAGAGGCGCTCGACGGCTTGAGCGGCGGAGGAGCGGAGGCGATTCCTGTGGTTCATGTCGATTCCGAGATCCTCTTCCGCTCGAGCTTGATTACTCTTCCCTTTCTCTTCGTTCCTCGGCTGCCCCGGTTGTTTTTTCTCGTCTCTCTCTCTTCCCTGTGTGATCTAGGTCTCTTCTCTGTTTCTGCTAGTGTAGCTTCGAGATCTATGTGTGTTCTGGTGTTGGATTGATGGATGGTGTATGTTGCTGCCCGTGTTTGGTGTAGGTTTCGTTGCTCTTGTAGATTTCCCCATGGCTACTGATGTGTTTGTGTAAGATCTATGTAATCGATGTGATTCCTCTATTTAGGCCTTTAGCTATTTCTTGTTTGAATCCCCTCTGGTGTAGGCGCTGGTAGGTGTTTCGCTTCATGTAGTCGTTGGTAGGTGTCTAGATTTATGGATTTTGTTGGGGGTTTTCTTGTGGTTAGGGTTGGTGATTTTGCTCTGGTAGGGGGCCTTTGTATTGCTTCGTGTGGCTCGTCCTTTGGATTATCCCTTGTATCCTCTTGATTTTTTGTTCTAGATGTATGTAATTTGGGGTAGGTTAGATGTAGGTGTTTGTTTCTCTGGTTTAGGATTTCCTCAGTGTATCATAATTTTAGAGATTAGTACTACTATATTTTCTTTGGCAGTATGATTCTTCAGTGGATGTCCCTGATTGTGTTTTTTCGCTAATCCCCTGTGTTCTAGCCCTGCTATTGCCCTTATGTTGTTAGTCTTAGACCCCTCCAGTGCATTTTTTCAATTTCCTTTGTATTAGAGTGCAAGCTTAGATATTAATGTGTACTTTCAGTAGTATTTTCGTCGGTAAATCCTATGCACTTAGTCATTGGCAGCATTTTTCATGTGCTTACAACGTAGTTCATGTTCTTGCCCTGAATTTTTGTGTAGGGTTTTCATTACACTGTAATATTCATCTGATTTTGCAGTGTAATTCCCATGGTTAGTCAGTGTATTTTGTAGATATATTACAATGTCATTTACCCCTGAATTACACTGTAATTCCCATGAATTTCCTCTTTATTTTCATTTTTCTTAGGCTACTTCTTTTACAGTGTAATATTCATCTGATTTGTAGTGTAATTCCCATGCTTACTCACTGTATTCTTTAGTTATATTACAATGTAATTTACCCCAGAATTCCACTGTAATCCCCATGAATTTCATGTAGGTTTTCATTTCTTAGGCTTCTTCATCACACTAAGTGTAATTTTCAGAACTATGGTCCCTCTAGGCTACTAGGTTTGATGTGTATTGCATCCATTTTTAGAACTTTTTTTTGGTCTGCTGCTTAACTTGCAATTTCACAGCAAGTGTAATTTCAGGGGCAATCAATACTGTAAATTCAGGTCAATTACAATGAAATCAGTGTAATTTCAGTGCACTTGCACTGTAATTTGAGGTGTACTCATGTCAATTACTAATTTACAGTGGTATAATCTACAGTTCTTACAGTCGTTATATGCAGCAGATTTTTTCATAATTTTCAAGGTGTACTCATGTTAATTACAGTGCTATTTTTGTTCTACTATTGATCTACATTGTTTTCATGTACACCCCCCCCCCCCCTCATTGTTCTGGTGGTTTGGCAACGGGTCTAGTTGAGTGCAACCCGTTTGGCCAATGTAATATTTACACAGTATTTTCTTAAAAGTCCTAGTAGTAATGCCATTGTAATATTTACACAGTATCAGTGAAGTTCTGTGTAAATACAATCACCGATTATCTATAAGTTCCTGTCATAATGTCACTGTAATGTTCAAACAGTGTGTATGTAAGTACTGTGTAAATACACAGTAATTTTTAAGAAGTTTCAGTGCTAATTTTGACTTAAGTTGTGTGTATCTAGATTGTAGCTCTTAAGATACACTGCAAGTAGACTCTAAGTAGACTATAATGACAGTGTAATTATCACTGTAATTTTCTCTCTCCCAAATGACAGTGTAAGTTCTGTGTGAATCCACTGTGATCATTGTTTTCATACTTTTTGTAAGTTCCAGTCATAATGTCACTGTAATAATCACACGGTACGAGTGTAAGTTCTGTGTAAATGCACTGTAATTCTGGAAGTTCCGGTGCTAATTTGACTTGCAAATTTTGTCTATTAAGACTTCAACTCTAAGTAGACTGCAAGTTACCAGCAGATTGTAATGGCAATCTAATTATCACTGCAATTTTCTCCCAAATGACTGTAACTGGATTGTATGTTGACGCCACTGATGCCAGACCTACAAACAGTAGGTTGATGGATCTGTAGGGCTTTTTTGGGCTGTGGTAGCGCGATAGTTGTAGCTTACATTTGTTCCAGTTCCAACCCGGTCAGGATTGGTCTTTTAGCATTGACATGCACATAGCAGAGATACACAAAAAGGAGACGCACAAATATGTACAAGTGTCATCCTATTATTGGTTGGAAAACTTGACTGATGCCCAAATGATTTTCAGTCAAACGTCAAATAGACACCTATATCTATTTGTCTTTGACTTGCACGGCAGCCGCTGTAGCAAATACCAATTTGTCTTCGGATTCGAGTCCCCGGGTCATGTTTTCTGTTGCGCTCGGAGGTCAGCGGAGGAGGCCAGGCACAGCGGCGGGTCAGCATCTGAGCCGGGGGAGGCTGACTCTTGGGTGGCGGCTCGCGCATTGAAAACAGCGACTCAGAGGTGTCGTCTTGAGGTGGACAGCAGCTTGAGGTGCAAGCGGCGGAGGTGGGAATCACAACCGTGATTTGTTCAAGGTACAAACTCGTCGACGGCCCGGCGATTGGCAGCAGCAGAGACAACGACTCACGGCGCCGGCGGTTTAAAAGCTGGGGCGTGACCCGGAGCAGACGACAACTCGACACAAAGTTGATTCAATGTAGGCGGCGCTTGCAGCGGCGAACCGGCGGCAGTGGCTCCGAGGCGGAAACAGGTTGAAGTGCGTCAGCAACGGCTCGGGGACGCGCTCCGGCGACCATGGTGGCGGTGACTCTCTGGAATAGCGCGCGAATCAGATGGCAGATTAAGGCGACATCAGTGATGGAGGTGGCTCGCTGGCACGGCCACGGCAGAAGCATGCCGACGCGAGATGAGGCAGAGGGCAACTCAGAGTGGAGTCGCAGAGTCGAAGGCGACTCAGATCGGACTGGCTCCTTGGTGAGTTCGGCGAAGACCGCGGCGTTTTGGAGTAGTAACTTGGAGCAGAGGTCACGGCAATGGAAGCAGGCTGATGCGGAGTCGAAGCCTCAAGGCTGTACCCGCAGCCACGGGCTGTTCGCGGCGGCGGGGGCCAGCCACCAGCTGGACACGAGGCAAGGTTGAGAACGGGGCGGGTGAACGGAGGAGCCCAAGTCTGAGCACAATTTGATCCCGGGTCGTGGCCCTTTTCCTTATAGCATCTCCAACAGCCGCACAATGCGCGGTGCTTAAAAAACAGGTTTACAACGCGTAAGTAAATTTTTTAGAGCGCTAGAAGACGTTTGCTCCAACAAGCGCTGCAAAATATGCTGCGCGCGAGTCCAACGGTCCCAATCAAGCGGTCCCATCTGCAGCAGCTCAGAGTTTGCAGCGCGCGCGACCGGGCGCACCAAATATGCTGCGCGCGATGCCTTTTTGATGCGCGCACTGCATTATTATAGCGCACGCGCGCTTTTTATGCGTCTGTTGGAGATTACAAACCGGTTCCGCGCGCGCTAAAACCAGTTTTTATATCGCGCGGCGCTCATATAGCGCTTCTGTTGGAAATGCTCTTAGTTCTTTTTTTTTCTCTTTTTGCTTGATCTTGACGTGGGTACATGGGTCTCTGACTCTCTGACTCTCTGTACATAGGCTGTTTTTTCTTCTTTTTTTTTGTAAACCGGACAAGTAGCACCAGTTGATTTACGCCAATTAGTCTCGGATTAACCCCAGCAGCAAACATCTATCTGTTCGTTTGACCGATCACCACAGACACGTGCGGCAGCGCATAAGCTGAAACCCTAGCTTCTCTTGTATCTGAATTTTGTATATGCCGCTGTTGAAAAGTTCTTTGATCTTGATGGATGAACTTGTAGTTGATGTGAATCCTTCCATGCTGAATCTTTCTTCATTCAAAAATTTGCGAACTGTTTGTTCTCCCCTTCTATCAATGGAATGATATGCTCCGCGCGTATTCGCGAATTTTTTGGCGAACTTCTCGATCCCTCGAAATGTCCCTCCAAGAACTCAACACCACCGTGCGTAGGCCTCACGGTGGGCGCCAACTGTCGTGGAATTGTCACGGCAGATGTCCTAGTGTGAGGACTTGTCGTGAGGCCAACGCATATATGCGGTAGCTTGAAGGGGTTGGTCGGAATCGAGAGACGCAAGGCGGATCAACACACAAGACAAGGATTTAGACAGCTTCGGGCCCTGGGAAACATCATCCGGTAATAGCCCTACATGCTGTTTGTGGCTAGGTCTCATTATCATCACGAGGACTTGAAATTGCCTTATGCTCATGAAAACTTCAACCAGTATAGCCCCCAAGGGCCGGGTCATTATGCAATAATGAGCAGGGACTTTGATATATACTTCAATGAAAATAACATCTTATAATATGGCCTCCATCGTAGGGCTTGAACCCAGGCCCACAAGGTTTAAGAGCTTTGTGCTTTATCAACTGAGCAATGGACCCTTCAATATAATGGATTTAACTTGTGTACCTTGAATTGTTGATAGGAGCAATTGGTAGTCCCCAAGGGCCGGCTCATTATGATGTGATGAGTCGGGTCTTCAATAAGGCCAGCAAAAATGACTTTGCATTAGCCCCCAAGTGCCATGGTGCATGCTGACAGTGACATGGGACTTGCACATTTGATGAAATCTCAATTTGAATAATGTAGCCCCCAAGTGCCGTGTCGTAAGCCTGCAGCGACTTCGGACTATTCCCTCCATTGTAGAATAAATCATATCCATTGATAACATAATAGCCATTGCGCTAAAGTGACTTTAAAAACCTCAATCATAATACTGGTTATTGATAACCATTATAAAAATCCAGCCATGTTGGCTATTAAAGATTTGAATAATATAACCTGGTTTGAAAACCGGTTCCTGCCATATTAACCGGTATATCCATGCACATATGATACATGCTATGATGATGCAATGTATAATGCAATATATGATGATGTATGTGTATGATCAAGAGGGTTTAAGCTATGGTTCATATACGACCAGAGCCCCCAAATAGTCATAATTGTGGCATTGCGCCGATCAAGAGGTGTAGCTATGGTTCGAATACGACCAAGCCCCCAAGTGATTTCCATGGTGGCCTTACGCCGATCAAGAGGTGTAGCTATGGTTCGAATACGACCAAGCCCCCAAGTGATTTCCCTAGTGGCCTTACGCCAATCAAGAGGTGTAGCTATGGTTCGAATACGACCAAGCCCCCCAGTGATTATGTGGGCTGTGCCCAAGGGGTACCTATGTTTCAGCTGTGCTGTTCAACAGACTCTCTCTGGTCCCTTTAATCCAGTCATTAAGCCTCCAAGTAAACCAGAGCCATGCTCATATGAAGTTATAATATTGGCTTGATAGCCGGATTACCAAGGTAATTAGAGCTATGCTCTTATAATATGGGCTTGATAGCCGGATTACCGAAGTAACCAGAGCTGTGCTCTTATAATATGGGCTTGATAGCCGGATTACCGATGTAAACAGAGCTGTGCTCTTATGATATGGGCTTGATAGCCGAATTACCAAGATAACCAGAGCTGTGCTCTTATGAAATTATCATATTGGCTTGATAGCCGAATTACCATATTGGCTTGATAGCTGGAATTAGGAGGGTAGTAATGCTCTGTTCTCTTTGGTGAATACACCTATGTTTGAACAGGAAGCCCCCAAATGACATATAATGAGCCTCAAAACTTTGTGGGAGATAAATTTCCCTTGAACCGGAATTTGAAACGGAATCTTTCGTTATAAACCGGAACTCTTTCTTTGAGCTGGAACCTTCAGATTACTCGGCACTGTTTAAGCCGGAAATTGTCTGACGACCTTCAAATTTGCACCAATATGGCGGTTTTATGGTCCTGATATGTCAGGCCAGTTAATATCCACCGTGGGGTTGATGATCAGCATGGTGAAGCTAAAATCAATCATGGCCGAGTCGGCCACGGCAGTAGGTAGATGAGCCGACCGCAGTAATGTAAGCCGAGATTTTGTGATTGTCATATACTTTTTAAGCCAGAATTTTTCTGACGACCTTTAAACTTTTATCAATATAACAGTAGCCTCTGGGACCGGGTTATCTTTCCCTTCAACATCCTGGGGCACTTGAATTTGCTGAAACTGAAAATACTTGCTGAGTCACATCATTGTAGGCCCCGAGTCTTAAGACGACTCGAGAAGTTGGCTTGAGACTCTCTGTCGGTGTCAAAACTGGCGGATCTCGGGTAGGGGGTCCCGAACTGTGCGTCTAGGCCGGATGGTAACAGGAGGCAAGGGACACGAAGGTTTACCCAGGTTCGGGCCCTCTCGATGGAGGTAAAACCCTACGTCCTGCTTGATTAATATTGATGATATGGGTATTACAGGAGTAGATCTACCACGAGATCGGAGAGGCTAAACCCTAGAAGCTAGCCTATGGTATGATTGTTGTTCTGTATGTTGTCCTACGGACTAAAACCCTCTGGTTTGTATAGACATCGGAGAGGGTTAGGGTTACACAAAGTCGGTTACAATGGTTGGAGATCTGCATATCCGTATCGCCAAGCTTGCCTTCCACGCCAAGGAAAGTCCCTTCCGGACACGTGACGAAGTCTTCAATCTTGTATCTTCATAGTCCAGGAGCCCGGCTGAAGGTATAGTCCGGCCATCCGGACACCCCCTAATCCAGGACTATTCCTTCATCCAGACTCCTGGACTATGAAGATACAAGATTGAAGACTTCGTCCCGTGTCCGGAAGGGACTTTCCTTGGCATGGAAGGCAAGCTTGGCGATACGGATATGCAGATCTCCTACCATTGTAACCGACTTTGTGTAACCCTAACCCTCTCCGGTGTCTATATAAACCGGAGGGTTTTAGTCCGTAGAACAACATACACAACAACAATCATACCATAGGCTAGCTTCTAGGGTTTAGCCTCTCCCATCTCGTGGTAGATCTACTCTTGTGCTACCCATATCATCAATATTAATCAAGCATGACGTAGGGTTTTACCTCCATCGAGAGGGCCCGAACCTGGGTAAAACTTCATGTCCCTTGCCTCCTGTTACCATCCGGCCTAGACGCACAGTTCGGGAACCCCTACCCGAGATCCGCCGGTTTTGACACCGACATTGGTGCTTTCATTGAGAGTTCTTCTGTGTCGTCGCTGTCAGGCTTGATGGCTCCTACGATCATCGATAGTGATGCGGTCCAGGGTGAAACTTGTCATCCCGGACAGATCTGTGTCTTCGGCGGCTTTGCACTGCGGGCCAATTCACTTGCCCATCTGGAGCAGATCGAAAGCTATGCCCCTGGCCGTCAGGTCAGATTTGGAAGTTTAAACTACATGACTGACATCCGTGGGGACTTGATCTTCGACGGATTCGAGCCACTTCCGAGCGCGCCGCACTGCCACGACGAGCATGATCTAGCTCTGCCACCTAACAGTGCCCTGAAGGCCGCACCCACATCGGCTTCGACCCTTAATTCAGAGCCAAGTGCGCCGATCGAGGATGGGTGGATGGACGCCGCCTCGGGGGCTGCGATCCTAGCGGCGATCGAGCCGAACACCAGCCCCGCACTCCGCGAGACTCGTGATTCCAAGGAGCCGGACTCCTCTCTGGACTCCAAAACATTCACGCCTCTGCCGATCGAATCTGATTGGGCGCTGATCATGGAGTTTACTGCCGCGGACATCTTTCAGCACTCGCCCTTTGGCGATATTATGAAATCACTAAAGTCTCTCTCTTTATCAGGAGAGCCCTGGCCGGACTACGCTCAGCTAGATTGGGATACGGACGATGAAGAAATTCAAAGCCCACCCACCACCCACTTTGTAGCCACTGTCGACGATTTAACCGACATGCTCGACTTCGACTCCGAAGACATCGACGGTATGGACGCCGATGAAGGAGACGATGAAGAACCAGCGCCTATTGGGCCCTGGAACGCCACCTCGTCATATGATGTATACATGGTGGACGCACCAAAAGATGACGACGAGGAGCGGAAGGACGCACCGAAGGCTTGTTCCCTCGAAAAGCAGTCAAAGGGGCAACGCAAGCGCCGCCCCAAATCCCGCCTCGACAGAAATAGCGATCACACAGACCCAGCGCTGGAGCAGGGCAAACCGCTGCCGGACAACGGCAATCAGGATAATCAAACCGAACAAACAAATCCTATCAAGGATAATGGCCCGGACGACATAACGCCGGACAGGCACCCGGAGCAGCAGACTGCCCGTAAAAGGCTTGTTGCCATCGCGAGGAGTCTGAAAAAGCAGAAGCAAAGGCTCAAGGCCGCGCAAGACACACTCCAAATCAGATGGAGTGAAATACTCAACACAACAGCAAGGTACGGCGACAATCGCCCCTCCAAGAGCTACTCAAAGCAGAAGCTGCTACCCGAATTCGATGAGGAGGCCTCAGACCCCCCACAACCAAATATCAAAGCAGCCACCTGGTCGGATAGACGACCCCTCTACCAACACAGAGCGGCATACAACGCCGCTCACAATACAACACGCGACCCATGCGAGGGCTCGCACCCCAAGGACGGTGCAACAAGATCCATCTATGAACCACACAAGCGCGCCCCAGCATACAATGCAACACAACAAACATCCGAACAACGCGGTACACCCAGCTACAGGGGTGCCGCACACCCCCTATGTTTCACCGATGAGGTGCTGGACCATGAATTTCCAGAGGGATTCAAGCCCGTAAACATAGAGGCATACGATGGAACAACAGACCCTGGGGTCTGGATTGAGGACTACATCCTCCATATCCATATGGCTCGAGGAGATGATCTCCACGCCATCATGTACTTACCCCTCAAGCTCAAAGGGCCAGCTCGTCACTGGCTCAAAGGCCTCACCGAAAGCTCCATTGGAAGTTGGGAAGAGCTCAAAGACGCCTTTCGGGCAAATTTTCAAGGGACTTATGTCCGACCTCCGGATGCGGACGATTTGAGTCATATAACTCAACAGCCCGGAGAGTCAGCCCGAAAGCTTTGGAACAGGTTTCTTACTAAAAAGAATCAGATTGTCGACTGTCCGGATGCCGAAGCCTTGGCAGCTTTCAAGCATAGTGTCCGTGACGAATGGCTCGCCAGACACCTCGGCCAAAATAAGCCGAGAACGATTGCCGCATTAACAAACCTCATGACCCACTTTTGCACGGGTGAGGACAACTGGCTAGCCCGATGCAGCACCAGTGACCCCAGTACATCTGAAGTGAGAGATGGAAATGGGAAATCATGGCGCAACAGCAATAACAAACGCCGGAATAAAGAAGACATCACGAAGGGCACGGCAGTAAATGCCGAATTCAAAAGCTCTCGGCCAGGTCAAAAGCCGCCCCCTAAAGGCACCAGGGATTTACTGTCCAGCCTCAACAAAATTCTGGACCAAGTATGTCAGATCCATGGTACCCCTGGTAAACCTGCTAATCATACCCACAGAGAATGTTGGGTCTTCAAGCAGTCCGGCAAGCTCAACGCCGTACATAAGGGGGAGGATACACCAAGTGAAGATGAGGACGAGCCTCCCAAGAAAGACATGGCGGAACAAAAGAAATTTCCACTAGAAGTCAAAACAGTAAACGTGTTACACAAGATCAAGGGAAAAAACAACACGGCACTCCCAGAAAAATATACCCAAGTGCCTGTCACCACGAAGTCCTGCCACTGGTCGTCTCAACCAATCACTTTCGACTATCGCAATTAATCAGCAAGTATCCGACACGCAGGATGGGCTGCCCTGGTATTAGACCCAGTAATTGGCAGATATCACTTCACACGAGTCTTGATGGACGGCGGCAGCAGCCTAAACTTAATATATCAGGATACAATCCGCGGGATGGGGTTAGACACCACACAAATTCGCCATAGCAATACTACCTTTAAAGGAGTAACGCCAGGCCCAAGGGCTCATTGTACGGGCTCCCTCCTACTACAAGTTATATTCGGCTCCCCCGATAACTTCTGTCACGAGCATTTAACCTTCCACATCGCTCAGTTTCAAAGTGGCTATCAAGCACTGCTCGAACGCGAAGCTTTCGCTCGCTTTAATGCAATACCACACTACGCCTCCCTCACACTCAAGATGCCCAGTCCACGTGGCATCATTTCAGTGAACGGAAATATCAAGCGATCTCTGCGCGCCGAAGAGAGTGAGGCTGCCTTAGCAGCCGCACACTAAAGGCGCCCGGACCAGTGAAAGCATCCAAATAGGTCATCAAGACCTCAGACACAACTAATCAAGTCCGGCGCCGCTATTTAAACCGAATAAGTGGTCACACCCCTATTTGTCAATACAAGGGGCTCAACGCGCGCAGATAAGTGGTAATTTCTTATCATCTTGAATTATACATGATTTCTTTCAAACCTATCTTTTTGCATGACAAGTTTTTCACTTAACTTCCTCTCTTTTACAGACGATCATCGTGCTACACCCGTCCAGGATACGGCACAACAGAGACACAGGCGTAGACGTGCAGCAGGGACCCGCTCCAAGGATTCTTTTTAGATTAAGACCCTGCGTAAACCTTTTTTACTGTCTCTTGTTGATACATATCCACCGTTGAGAAGGATGCCGACGTCTTGGCATGTGGCCACGCCAGAACAATGCACGTACCTGGACACAAGGGGCTTCTTACAAAGGCCATTATTTAGGCCCGGTTTATACCACAAAGACCGAATACCTTAGGGAGTGTTCGGCGTCGCGAGTTTGGCCCTATATGCATCAGCTCCGAATCATTATCTTTGGTCAAATGTTGGGTTCGCCCGGCTCCTGTGTTTTGGTGCCTTATGTTCCGCTTTACTGGCTAAGGTAGTACCAGGAGAACTACTGCGACTATGCCCTGGTTCATCAGGACAAGCACCTCAGTAGAGAAAGCCGAAAACTGACTGTCATGATAGAGTGTGAGACTAGTTAACCACTCGATGACCTGTGGGAATGTTAGAATTCCTCCGCCTTAACGAAGGGCCGTTTTCCGGCCAGGCATGTATGCACCCCGGAATCGGGAGAGTGCGGAGCCACCAGGGGCTATCTAGTAGCCCCACTGTCAAACTCCTATGGCAAAGTGAAAGTGCTAAAGCATTATAGTCCGGTTGCCTTGCTCGCTCCGCTATCACCTCCTTAATAGGACCAAGACGTTGGGTTAAGTGTGAACGCGTGTTTTTGCGAGCACCTCCGCATTATATGCGTGGGGGTTGAAACCGACGACTGCAATCTTTCAGGTTATACACATGTATACATAAACGGCCGCCCAGGAGGCATCATATTACTTTCAGGCAAAAGTATAAAAATAGCCTTATAAAAATTTAAAAAAGCATTTCGCTTACAATGAGATTACATATCACTCAAACATAATATTTTTTGAGCACTGGGTCTCTATCAAACGGGCCCCCTCAAGAACTTCTTCAAAGTAGTGCTCAGCAGCCTTTCGACCTATAGCCGACTCCCGTGCTGCAACATTGGTAGCATCCATCTCCGCCCAGTATGCCTTAACACGGGCAAAGGCCATCCATGCGCCCTCTATGCACGCCGACCTATTCATCGCATTAATGCGCGGCACCACGTCTAGGAACTGCTGCACCAAGTTGAAATAGCTGTTCGGTTTTGACCTTTCCGGCCATAGCTGATCCACAACAGACCTCATGGAGAGTCCGGACAACCTATTTAGTTCGGCCCATTCGGCTAATTGGTCAGTCAATGAAAGTGGACGCTCGGGAGAATGGAATTGTCTCCAAAACAGCTGGTCTACTTCACGGTCCGTCTGACCCTGGAAGTACGTGGCCGCATCGGCAGCGCTCGCTGCCAAATCCATATACACATCCTCCGAACTCCACAGCCGATCCAGAGGGGCATACCGTGGATCTCCGAACTTCCACCGCAACATAAAGGATTTCCCAGCTATAATATCCCCGGCTTCCCGCAGCTCCTCCTTCTTTGCCCTCATAGCAGAGCGGAGGTCTTTTTTCGTCGCAGCAGCCTTCTCAAGGTCCGATGGCTTCGCTTGGTTTTCCTTTTCAAGAACCCGGCAACGGTCGGTGACGGCTTTTAATTCTATGGACATCTTGGCCATCTTGTCTCGGCTCTCGCCATGCGCGGCCTTCTCGGCTTGCAACTCTTCGGCCGCCTTCAAAGCAGCCGCATTACCCAACCTCGCTTGTTCCTTGGCTCGGGCAAGTTCTGCCTACAAGGCTTCAACAGTTGCAGCTCCATCTGCAGTCACAACATATTAAAGATGCTAGCATCATGCGGCTCTTCCTATTGTGGCATTTACCAGATAATGACACTCACCCTGTGCCTCGTCAAGCCTTTTGTTAACAAGCTCGATGTCAGTGTCTGCCGCATCCAACTGCCGTTCTAAATTGGCAAACTCGCTAGTCCGGCTAGCCACCGGAGCTTCCATCACCTGCACATAGAGGCAGTATGGTTATTACCTGGGAATACGATCCTCTGTTCATCGTCGTTTCCGACGACAACCAGAGTCTCAGGGGCTACTATCTGCACAGGGCACACCTAGCATGTGCAGGACTATCATACATTCTTTTACGTACCTCAAAGCCTGTCAGTAGACTCATAAAAGCTTCATGCAATCCGCTTTCAGCGGACGATATTCTCTCCATCACCGTATTCATCAGCACACAGTGTTCATCTGAGATGGACGCTCGCCCCACCAACTCCCTCAGAACATTCGATCGCACACTAGACGGTGCCGGACTCTTTTGTCTGCTCTCTTCGGGAGCCGGACACTGGGAGCTTCGGGGGTCAATGGGATTATCTTCCGGCCTCACCGGACTCGGAGAGGCCCTCCGCGACGACACTTCAGGGTCACCCGCTTCCGGAGCGGAGGAGTCTGGAGGAGGCATTTCGCTCTCCATCATCTCTGGAAGAAGATCCCCCGAAGACGAGCTCATTTGAGAGGGGCTAAGGCCCGAACTGCAAAAATATATGCGGTGGTTATTCCCTCAGAAGAAAAAGATGGCATATCTGTACTATTAAAGTATTTCGGGTCACTTATGACTCGCGGGAGAATTGATCCCCCCACGGACTTTGTGCGGCAACAGCGCCCCCCAAGGTAGGACCCTCTGTGGGAGACTTCTTCTCCCGTTTGGAAGCTTCGGCTTCTGAATCCCCGGGCGCAGTCCTTTTCCTCTTCTGGTCGTCTTCCTTCATGGAGACGCTCGCTCCCTCGGTAAGAATGGGCAGCGTTGGGGGCCCGTGTCCGCCCGTATTATCCTCCATAGTATCTTCCTTCAAGGGCTCCGGGCAAGGTGCGGTCTGGAGCATCTTTTCCAATACCGGATTTTCCAAACCCTCAGGGAGGGGGGCCGAACACCGAATCAACTTCGCCTTTGTTAGCCAGTCCTGGTCAAAAAGAGAACTCTCAGAAATAACTTCGTAACAAAGGAGAGATAGTATGTTCGGCCGGAAGATGCCTTACCTGTTCGGCGGCGCGGTTACTACTCAGGCCCACGTCCTCGGTGATTTCCGGCACTCCACCTGAGGTCCGAAGAATGACTTGTAAATCTCCTCGTGCGTCAGGCCGAGAAAATTTTGAATGACACGCATTCCCTCGGGATTGAACTCCCACAGGCGAAGAGGCCGGTGTTTGCAAGGCTGGACTTGACGAACCAGCATAACTTGTATTACCGCAACCAAACTGAAATCTCCATTGAAGAGATCTCGAATGCGGCTTTGTAGTATAGGCACGTCATTGGCTGGACCCCAGCTCAGACCTCTGCTGATCCATGACATCAGTTGTGGTGGAGGGCCCGAGCATAAAACAGGGGCGACCGCCCACTTGGCACTCCTAGGAGCCGTGATGTAGAACCACTCCTGTTGCCACAATTCAGACACCTCTGGGATGGAACCTTTGGGCCACAGAGCTCCCCATCTTGCGTATTGAGGCACCTCCACACGCTGCATGTTGCCCCTCGATCGTCTTCGGCTTTACTTCAAAGGTCTTGAGCCATAGGACAAAGTGAGGGGTAACTCGGAGGAAGGCCTCGCACACGACAATAAATGTCGTGATATGAAGAAAGGAGTCCGGAGCTAGATCATGGAAGTCTAGCCCGTAATAAAACATCAAACCCCTGACGAAAGGATCCAGAGCAAGGCCTAGACCTCGGAGGAAGTGGGAGACGAACACGACGTTCTCGTTGGGTTTAGGGGTGGGGATGGCCTGCCCTCGGGGAGGCAGCCGATGCAAAATCTCGGCGGTCAGATATCTGGCCTCCCTGAACTTTTTGATGTCTTCTCCATGACGGAGGTAGGCATCCATCGGCCTTGAAGGCTAGATTCGGACATGACTGAAGGTTCGGAGCACCTGACCTGAACTTTGGGTGCTTGAGCTTGAGGTGGGGGAAGGATTCGGTTGAGCACGGGAGGGAAAAAATAAAAGCCTTGTCGCTTTATAAAGAGGGTGAATATCAAGCGTCCTCTTCGTGTTCGTTTGGACTTTCCTATAATCTGGGAGTCCTAGAAGCGGTTGGGTTACCCACGCCCGTACTGATGAGAATCCCGGAATAAGGGGACATGATCTCTGCTTTAACAAGACGTGCCAAGGAAACCGCCTCGCATGACGCGCTGAGGAGGGATAATGAAACGACTCGGATAAAGGCTTGGCCGTGGTGTGTCACACTACGGAATACGTCAGCAGATTAGATTTGTGTAAATATTATTCTCTCTATGGCAATATGTGGAAACTTATTTTGCAGAGCCGGACACTATCTTTGTGTTAAAAATCTTCTATGATGTACTTGGAGGAGGAACCCGCCTTGCAATGCCGAAGACAATCTGCGCGCCGGACTCGTCGTCATTGAAGCCTGGTTCAGGGGCTACTGAGGGAGTCCTGGATTAGGGGGTATCCGGATGGCCGGACTATACCTTCAGCTGGACTCCTGGACTATGAAGATACAAGATTGAAGACTTTGTCCCGTGTCCGGAAGGGACTTTCCTTGGCGTGGAAGGCAAGCTTGGCGATATGGATATGCAGATCTCCTACCATTGTAACCGACTTTGTGTAACCCTAACCCTCTCCGGTGTCTATATAAACCGGATGGTTTTAGTCCATAGGACAACATACACAACAACAATCATACCATAGGCTAGCTTCTAGGGTTTAGCCTCTCCGATCTCGTGGTAGATCTACTCTTGTACTACCCATATCATCAATATTAATCAAGCAGGACGTAGGGTTTTACCTCCATCGAGAGGGCCCGAACCTGGGTAAAACTTCGTGTCCCTTGCCTCCTGTTACCATCCGGCCTAGACGCACAGTTCGGGACCCCCTACCCGAGATCCGCCGGTTTTGACACTGACAACGGGCCTTCAATCTGTGGGAGTTCAACCTGGTGCAGCACCAAACTCTGAACAGGCTCTTCGACACGACGTACGAAGATGTCTGGAAGGTGCTTCTCAAGGGCGCCGAGGCTCCCGCATCTACTACCGAGGATCACGTATTCAGCGTGCAGCGTCACGCCAGCGCGGTAAGTTGTTTGTGCCTTTTACAGGGTGTTAGTTTTTCATAGTTTAACTCTTTGCGGGATCTAAACTCCCTTACCTTTGACAGGTTTGGCAGGCGAAGTCCGGACAGATCGACTGTCCGGCTCCTTTGCCCGAAGACCCAACCGATGCCCGCTTGGCGAAACTGCTGGTTCCGGCACCCCATGTGGTGCCGGAGAAGAAGGCCAAGAAGAAGGCCACGGGGACTCGAAAGAGTGCCCGGCGCCCGGAGGTGTCGGATTCATCATCCGATGACTCCAAGATGTACTCCTCCCACGAAGACGAGGAGGAGGAATAAGAGACCTCTCCCCTTCCAGCGGGGGAAGGGAAGAAAAGGAAGGCCGCCCCAACTGGGGAGGCCGAAGGGTCCAAGAAGGGGAAAACCCTTCCTCCGGACTACTCCACCAACGCCGACGACGGCGAAGAGGAGTGGCCGCTCAGGGCCAAGCCCATGGCGAAATCGTAAGTATCCGAATACCAGAGTAATTATAGTATTCCTTTATTGCACAACTTTCCCTTATGTCGAATATGATTATGCAGCCCACCCAAAGACCGGCTCGACGCGTCGTCGAGCGGTTCACTGGACTCGTCGGATGTGAATTCGCTTCCGACGGCTTCCTCCCCCCGCCCTATGAACGACGCCAAAGTGTTGTCCCAACAGGTTCCAAGCCGGGAGGAGGTGGTCCTGGAGGCGCCGCAGGGCGACCACCCGGACTCCAGGAGTAAAGGGGATAAAACCCCCCAGTGCTCCAAGTCCGGCTCTAGGCCGGACACCGCTCCGGAACCTTCAAAGGTTCCAGAGTTCGGCGGGCGACCTCCTTCCAAGAGGAGCAAGCCCTCCATGCCGGTGACCCCTGTCCAACCGGAGGCGCCGGACAGTCTGTTGGAGGTGCTCGAAGGCGCCTCCATCAACGAGGAGCACCGCACCATTATGAGTGCGGTGGTCCAGAAGGTTCAGTCTACCAAGAGCGGACTGACTTAAGCTTGTAATAATCTTTTAACAGGCTTTGAGGTAAGTAAAGAATATGTAAATAATATGACCGCATAGACAGTAGCCCCTGATGCTCTGTTTGGCGTTCGGGAGGAAAAGCCGAATAAAGGATCATATAATATTCGCAGGAGTCTAACAAAAAGGAGTCAATATGTGTATGCAGGCTTCTCTGCTGGCGTCCGCCGCACTGACAGCGGAAGTGGACATGCTAAAGCAGAACCTCGAGCAGTCCGAGCAAGAGCTCGGGCGTGCCAAGAAGCAGCTCGAGGACAAGGAAGGTAAGAAAAACCTTGTTTAAATATATATAAAAAAAGGTGCAATTGCAAAAAATTACAGGATTATCGTGGCTATTGTAGGGGCCACGTCTGAGGTGGCGACCCTTAAGCGAGCGCTGCTCGAGGTCGAGAAGAGGGCGGCCACGGAGCGCACCGAGCGGGAGAAGTATGAGGCCGAGGTTGGCAAGGTGCGGCAGGAGCTCCAGGCTCTCATGGAAAAACATGAGAGTTTGGAGCTTGACTCAAAGACGCGAGCCTCCGAGGTCGCGGTGGCTATTGAAAATGCCAAGTCTGCCAAGGCCGAATCCCAGAAGACCCTCCAGGAGTTGGATGAGGTGAAAAAGATAGCAGCGGGTAAGGCATTCTTTATGCAAAGTATACACGTAAACGTAAGTTACTTGTTACTTACCTGAATCCGGAGCTCTCCAGGAGCATTCGCAGATCTTCCCCGTAGCGTGTCCAATGCCGCCGCATTCTATCGAGCCAAGGAAGGCAGCTCGACAGACAAGGTTTTCTTGTCTCAGTATGCTGAGGCCGGACACCCTGTGCCCCTGAGCGACCAGCTGAAGCAACTGGTCGAGCTCCACAAGGCGGCCGAACAGGCCATGAAGGGCCTCATAGTTCGGCTGTGGCCTGGAGAGGCTCTGCCTGGGAGCTATTTCGGGCTGGTGCGGCAGCTGATGGGGGCTTGTCCAAGGCTCGAAATCATCAAGCGCTCCCTCTGCATTGAAGGCGCCCATAGGGCCCTTGCCCGTGCTAAGGTGCATTGGGGCAAGCTGGATGCTGAGAAGCTTGTGAAGGACGGGCCACCGCCGGGGAAGGAGCATCGCAAGCCCGAGAATTATTATAAGGATGTTCTGAAGGGTGCCTGCCTTGTGGCGGATGAATGTTCCAGGGATGTAATTTTTGAGTAAAACTCGCTCGTTTTATCCTGTGCGCTGAAAACTTGTTCATATGTGCTAAGCAATGCTGTTTGAATTTAAAATATTACCTTCTGTGCGGCTGTTTATCAATTCTGAGAGATGGCGAGTCGTCGGCTTCTGTCCCCGTGCGGCTAGTGTTGGGGTGTTCGGGGATAAACCTGAGCGCTCTTTTTCCCATGTTTGGGTCCTTCGACGGAGGCGCTCAGCACAACGAACGAGGCAATCGGACTATAATGCGTGAACACTCTCACTTAGCCATAGAATTCTATAATTTTAAATTTCGGCGAAGCCCCTGGTATTCGGAAGACCGAGTTCGGGGCGCTATCCACGCCTTGGCCGGATAGAGCCGACTCCTCGCTCTAAGAGGCATAAGTCTTTAGGGACTCGAAAAACCTCTCGAACAGCGACCAGCTCTCGCTTCATCATGACAGTCAGTTTTAGCTCTACTGAGGTGCTCGACCCAGCTCAACTGGGGCACAATCGCAGTAGTTCTCCTAGTGCTACCTTAGCCGATATAGTGGAACGTAAGGCACCAAAACATAGGAGCCGAGAAAACCCAACTATTGACCCAAGACATGATTCGGAGCCGATGCATATAATGCTATAAGTACGGGGTGCCGCACTTGTTAAAGTGTTCGGACTTCTCACACCATATTGAGGGGGTACTAAAGCCCCTGGCGTATTTTGGCCGTACCAAAGTGTACGGGTGCAACATGTCGTTAAGGAACATATATTTGTAAAAAAAGGTAATGCAAAAATAGACAAAAGCTATGCATTGTTTATTAAAAAGGGCTGCGATCAAAGCAGAACGATACAAATAATGCGATAAGCAAAAGTTGGACTATTTAACATGTTCGTTCCAGGGGCAGGCTGCGGAATGGTATGCGAAACAGGTATACTGTTCGTGATAGAGACCACCTGGGAGTTCCGTAATGCGGCATGGCTTGTCTGCTTCCCTGGTTCTTGCATCATTTGTGCGGCAATTGAACTGCCGAACAGGTCTTCCGAAGAGTGGATTCCTGAAAGTAAGGGAAAATTTAAAAAATTGGCAGCCCCTGGTGCGGTTTAAGCCGTGTTTCGGGCGTGCCGTGATGGTGCCCCTCCCCCTGTACCCATGGTATTTCTAGAGCGTAGTTATGTACGCGAAGCACTGGTGTCTCATTTTTGCAAGGGCTGGGGTTGGGGCCGCGTTGCTACGCCTGCTCGGAACGTGCCAGGCGGTCTTGTTGTAGGTTACTCCGGGCGCGCTTGACGGTGTCCGGACGTTTAATGGCCGGACTGGAGAACTGCCTGTTGAGGCTGCTTTGTACTTCTGCTGCAAGGGCCGCCGTGTGCTCCTCCGTTCGGAGGGAGCATTCGGTGTTTCCATTGACCGTAATTACTCCTCGAGGGCCTGGCATCTTGAGCTTAAGGTATGCGTAGTGCGGTACCACATTGAACTTGGCGAATGCGGTTCGCCCGAGCAGTGCGTGATAGCCACTGCGAAATGGGACTATGTCGAAGATTAACTCCTCACTTCGGAAATTATCCGGAGATCCGAAGACCACTTCAAGTGTGACTGAGCCTGTACAGTTGGCCTCTACACCTGGTATTACGCCTTTAAAGGTCGTTTTGGTGGGCTTAATCCTCGAGGGATCTATGCCCATTTTCCGCACTGTATCCTGGTAAAGCAGGTTCAGACTGCTGCCACCTCCATAAGGACTCTAGTGAGATGAAATCCGTCAATAATTGGGTCTAGAACCAATGCGGTGAATCCGCCATGACGGGTGCTAGTGGGATGGTCCCTTCGATCAAAGGTGATCGGGCAGGGGGACCATGAGTTGAACTTTGGGGCGACTGGCTCTACCGCATATACGTCCCTTAACGCGCGCTTCCGCTCCCTATTGGGGATGTGGGTTGCGATTATCATGTTCACCGTCCGCACTTGTGGGGGAAAACCCTTCTGTCCACTGTTGTTCGGCGGCCGGGGCTCTTCGCCGTCATCGCTATCCAGCCCCTTGTCAGTATTTTCAGCATTTAACTTGCCTGCCTGCTTGAACACCCAACAATCCCTGTTGGTGTGATTGGCCAGCTTTTCGGGGGTGCCGTGTATCTGGCACAAGCGGTCGAGTATTCGGTCCAAACTGGACGGCCCCCTAGGATTTCTTTTGGATGGCTTTTTCCGCTGACCGGATTTATAGCCTCTGAATCCGGCGTTAACTACCATATCCACAGGGTTGTCGCCGTTAATGTGGAGCTTCTTCTTGTTGCGACGCGACCTGCCACTACTGTCCCTGGTATCCGAATTACCAGGGTTCTTGGTCATGTTGTTGCTACGAGCAAGCCAGCTGTCTTCTCCCGCGAAAAGCGGGTGATGAGTCCAGATGGCAACGGGGACGAAACCCATCGGGTTTTGCCTTCCCAAACCCATCCCCACGAGAAAATCGCAAACCCGTCCCCGTCCCCATCACTGTGCGCGGGGCTAGTTTTCCGCCCGTCCCCTAAACCCATCGGGTTTCGGGGAACCCTCGGGGAACCCACGAGAAAATCAAAATATTTAAACAAACATAGTGGCGACAAAGAATAACATTTCAACAGCAAAATAAGCACATTTCAGCAGCATAACTAGAGCAAATTTCAACAAAAAACAACCCGACTTGGGATGTGAAGAGGCCACCATTGAGTTCGTCACCGGTGGCGACGCCCTTTCTCCAGATCAGACCGGCGGCAGTGGAGAAGACGTGGAGGGAGGAGGCTCGCCGGCGCAGATCGTGGTCGGCGGATCTTGCGAGATGGGATCGAGCCAGGCGGCGCCTGGGGTCCTAGGTTTAGGGTTAGGTATTATGTGGGAGAGAGAGATGAGGGCTCGAGCGAGGGGGAAATGAGCGAGGGGGAAAGGAGCGGGTGATACTGGCTGTTTGGCCTTCGACACTAGGGGGTGGGGGGCTCGGTAGTTTTGGGTTGGGCCGTGCAGGAGCACTGGTTGGTAAAAAATGTATTTTGCCGGGTTTGCCGGGTTTCAGGTCGGGGACTACCGAAACGGGTGCAAACCCACGAAACATGTCGGGTTGTATAATGTGCCCAACAACAGCCCCGTGGGGATGAAAAGACGCCCATCCCCATCCCCTAATAGGGTAAAAACCCAAGGGACGCGGGTTTCGGGGCCCCGTTGCCATCTTAAGTCATGAGTGTCGTGAGTGCTGCCATAGATTTCGGCTTTTCCTGTCCAAGGTGCCGGGCAAGCCACTCGTCATGGATATTGTGTTTGAAGGCTGCTAGGGCCTCTGCGTCCGGACAGTCAACTATTTGATTTTTCTTTGTTAGGAACCGTGTCCAGAATTGCCTGGCCGATTCCTCTGGCTGCTGAATTACGTGGCTTAGGTCATCGGCGTCTGGTGGTCGCACATAAGTGCCCTGGAAATTGTCGAGGAATGCGGCTTCCAGGTCCTCCCAACAACCTATTGATTATGCTGGCAAGCTGTTAAGCCAATGCTGAGCTGATCCTTTAAGCTTGAGTGGGAGGTATTTGATGGCGTGGAGATCATCGCCGCGGGCCATGTGGATATGAAGGAGATAATCCTCGATCCATACCGCAGGATCTGTTGTGCCATCATATGATTCGATGTTTACGGGTTTGAAACCCTCGGGGATTTGATGATGCATTACTTCGTCTGTGAAGCATAGTGGGTGTGCGGCGCCTCTATACTGGGCTATATCACGACGGATTTGTCTACTGTGTTCGGCCCTGTCGGATTTGTGTCCGGCGTGACGGTTACTGTCTTGAGTCGTGGGGCGCCCACGCGATCCATAGATCGATCTTGTTTGCCTTGCCTTGTCCTCCAACATATCTCGCAGGTCAGGCGCATTTTCCCATGCCTTGGTACGGGGTGCGGCTTGAGTGCAGGGCCGAGAGGCCTCTCTGTCGCGGCCACGAGGTGGCCGGTCGGCCGTATCAAGTGCTAGAGATGTAGGTTTAAGTGCTTCCTCCTCTAATCGAGGTCGCAACCTGCGCTTTGGGTAGCTCTTGGAGGGGCGTTCGAGTTCATGCTCTTCGGCCACAAGGACTTCAGTCCATCTGTCGACTAGCAAATCTTGATCAGCTCTAAGCTGTTGCTGTTTTTTCTTGAGGCTTCTTGCCGTGGCCATAAGCCTGTGTTGAAAACGCTCTTGCTCGACGGGATCCTCTGGCACGACGAATTCGTCATCGTCAAGGCTTGCCTCGTCCTCAGAGGGAGGTGTATAATTATCGTTCTCGACCTCTGTGTCTACCGCTCTCTCGTGAGGGCTGGCTTCTCTATCCTCCTGTGCTGAATCTTGCTGGAGGGGGTTTTCTTTGGCACTCTCCGGAGTATTATTATCTCCCGTGCCGGAATCGCCGTGTTTGCTTTGGCGGGATTTTGAGCGGCGCCGCTGACGCCGGCGCTTAGGCTGTTTCTTGGAGGGGTCATCCTCTGCTGTTCCATCGCCATCTCCTTCTTTTGGGGTGTCCACCATGTATATGTCGTATGACGAGGTGGCTTTCCGGGGCCCAATAGGCGCTGGTTCTTCATCGTCTCCTGCATCGGCGTCCATACCGTCGATGTCTTCGAAGTCGAAGTCGAGCATGTCGGTTAAATCGTCGACAGTGGCTACAACGTGGGTGGTGGGTGGGCTTTGAATTTCTTCATCGTCCGTATCCCAACCTTGCTGACCGTAGTTCGGCCAGGGCTCTCCTGATAAAGAGAGAGACTTTAGCGTCTTCAGAATATCGCCGAAAGGCGAGTGCTGAAAGATGTCTGCGGCAGTAAACTCCATGATCGGCGCCCCAATCGGATTCGATCGGCAGGGGCGCGGAGGGTTCGGGGTCCGGAGAGGAGTCCGGCTCCTTGGAGTCACGAGTCTCGCGGAGTGCAGGGCTGGTGTTCGGCTCGATCGCCGTTGGGATCGCAGCCCCCAAGGCGGCGTCCAACCACCCATCCTCGATCGACGCAGTTGGCTCCGAATTGAGGGTCAAAGCCGATGCGGGTGCGGCCTCCAGGGCACTGTTCGGTGGCAGAGGTAGATCATGCTCGTCGTGACAGTGCGGCGCGCTCGGTAGTGGCTCGAATCCGTCGAGGATCAAGTCCCCGTGGATGTCAGCCATGTAGTTTAAACTTCCAAATCTGACCTGACGGCCAGGGGCATAGCTTTTGATCTTCTCCAGATGGCCAAGTGAATTGGCCCGCAGTGCGAAGCCGCCGAAGATGAAGATCTGTCCAGGGAGGAAGGTCTCACCCTGGACTGCATCGCTATTGATGATCGTAGGAGCCATCAAGCCTAACGGCGACGACACAGAGGAACTCACAATGAAAGCACCAATGTCGGTGTCAAAACCGGTGGATCTCGGGTAGGGGGTCCCGAACTGTGCGTCTAGGCCGGATGGTAACAGGAGGCAAGGGACACGAAGTTTTACCCAAGTTCGGGCCCTCTTGGTGGAGGTAAAACCCTACGTCCTGCTTGATTAATATTGATGATATGGGTAGTACAAGAGTAGATCTACCACGAGATCGGAGAGGCTAAATCCTAGAAGCTAGCCTATGGTATGATTGTTGTTCTGTATGTTGTCCTACGGACTAAAACCCTCTGGTTTATATAGACACCGGAGAGGGTTAGGGTTACACAAAGTCGGTTACAATGGTAGGAGATCTGCATATCCGTATCGCCAAGTTTGCCTTCCACGCCAAGGAAAGTCCCTTTCGGACACGGGATGAAGTCTTCAATCTTGTATCTTCATAGTACAGGAGTCCGACTGAAGGTATAGTCCGGCCATCCGGACACCCCTTAATTCAAGACTCCCTCACTCTCCATGCTTGACCATGATGTACACCGACATATAGTAGAACGGCGAAACGCTGTTATATGTTAAAGCCAGAGGCAAGGTAGTGAGTTGATGATCTTTGCAGCACTCATTGTATATCTTTAGCGTTAATAACGTGATATGAATCCACAGAAGGTTGAAGTCGATCATGGCGGATTATAAATGATCCCATTGGAATTGTGTCAGTAACCCGGCCAGTGGGTCATCCACGCTGATTGTTGAAATTACCCAAACTGCAGCGGCAACGATTTGTACTCCAATTCATTGAGCCATCCGGTGGAAGCTGATAATATATTATGATCTGCTCCAGATTTGTTGAAACAGACCGAGCCGCAGGAGCGTTACTTGCTTGCGCTCATTAAGCAGCTCATGCAGATGGGTGCAGCTCCGGTGTGTTGATGTAGACTAGACCACAAGGGCGGCAGCGTAAGTGCTTCTCGGCCGCGGCCGGCTCATCTGCCTGCTGCCGCGGCTGAGAGGAAGCTGCTCGCGGTGCAGTCGGAGAAGCGCTGGCGAGTCGAACGACGAGGGCGTGACGACTCTGTTTCCGGGTCGTGGCTCTACTCATATCCATGTCGTGATCGTAACCAGTTAAGAAAAGTCAAACGCTCGTGTACCAGTCCGGCTTATTCTGTGCTCCGTGGGATTCGATCCATAATTTATTTTAGTCTTGAGTAGAAACAAGAATAGAGGAAGCACTCATGGCACGACCATGCAGCAGCTGGTCGGACGCGTCTTCTTCAGAATCTTGTAGGAACCAATGACTCGAATAATCAGATGGATTGCATGAAGGCGGCGGTAGGCGACTCCTTGACAGTGCTGGCTCACTAGGAGACCACGGGTGGCTTGAGTCCGCGCTGGCAGAGGTGGCGGTTTAAGCGGGCGGCGTTTCATCGCGATGTTGGCAGGCCGCAGTAGCAGGTGCAGCCGAGGAGCAATGGCTCGGGGCCGCGGCAACATGCAACAGAAGGCGATGTCTCTAGGCCATGGGTTGCCGTGGCGGTTATCATCATAGCATGATGTAGTGGCGGCTCAAGGTATGGCGCAGTGCACGACGGCAACTCGGAGGAGCGGCGAGGCACGACGGCGACTCGGGCGAGTGACGAAGCGCGGCGGCGACTCGGGCGTGAGGCCAGGCGCGTCCCGTGGTGGCCGAAGAGACCGGGTTGTATTGGGGAGACGACTGTACAGCGACTCGCAGGGCTGGGCGGCCTAACGCGGTGGCTCTGTGATTACTTAGGGTCAACCACGGCGGGTCGTTGAACGGGCGAAGGTACAGAACAATAGTAAACCGGACATCAGTCAAAGCAGGTCAACATTGTTTTATGAGTCCTTATAGAGAACCACTTCCGGGTCGTAGCTGGTTTGTCCCTCCATGATGCCATATTCTCTGTGAATAGCAGTCAGCCGGGTCTTTTCTCGATAATCAGGTCATCTAATAGATGTTTCGTTTGTTGACTGTAGCATAGAACAAATGTCTCCGGATTTTGACGGATCGTCGGGTTACGTTTATCCACGTGTAACCTTAATTTTCTCTTGGACCTCAAATCTCAAAGATGGCAAATCCAAACTGATGAATTTGAATCTGACATAGATCCCTCTAAACTGGCTCCTCTTTATATGGAAAATTGCAAACTTCTCAATCCCTGTGAGAGATCCCTCCAAGAACTCAACACCACCGTGCGCGGGCCCCACGATGGGCGCCAACTGTCGTGGAATTGTCATGGCAGTTGTCATAGTGTGAGGACTTAGTCGTGATGCCAATGCATCTATGTAGTAGCTTGAGAGGGGTTGAGCGGAATCGAGAAACGCAACATAAGACAAGGGTTTAGACAGCTTCGGTCCACGGGAAACATCATCCGGTAATAGCCCTACATGTTGTTTGTGGCTAGGTCTCATTATCATCACGAGGGAGTCGCCGTAAACCTACTCTCCTAGTTATGTCTAGCCCTAAGAGATTATTTCTCTCTCCCCCTTGGAGTGCGCTGCCCCTCCTTATATAAGTTGAAGGGGCAGGTTACATGTAGAGTCCAACTCGGATTAAGACTTAAACTATTCTGACTTTTCTTCATGGGCTTCTTAACGTCCTGGGCTTCATAACGTCTTGGGCTTATTAACCCCACATGACTCTGTATGCCGGGTTATGACTGTCTGTCGGGTTATGAGTGTCTGTCGGGTATAATTGTCTGCCGGGTTATGATTGTTTTAACCCCTGCCGGGTTATCATCTGACTGAACACATGTCGGGTTATCATCTGACTTAACTCCTGTCGGGTTATCATCTGACTTAACACCTACAGGGTTATCATCTGAATTAACATCTGCCAGGTTATCATCTGACTTAACTTTCAACCGGTTTACCACCTTCCGGTTTACCGTCTGTGTTAGCCATCTGCCTTAACTGTCTGTCTTAACTGTCTGCCAGTTTACCATCCACCGGTTTACCAAGTCCCAGCCGTGTTATGACTCCGGCAGGGTCATACCGCGGGGTATATCCCAACAATTTCCTCATGGAAGAATTGCTAGCCTTGCTAAAAAGGAAACTATAATAATAGGTGAGCAGGTGTGTTAGGATGACATCACCTTATCGGGTTAAAGGCCAATGTCAGATCTGATTGGTGTTAGGATACCTCAGACTCTTGTTTCCTGAGAAGAAAAGGTGCAACACAAATTGACGAGATGACATTGCAAGATTCTCGGGAAATGAACTATGGAAGCAAGTTCTGAGTCATGAGTTCGTCATTAAACCAAGGAGAGGATGAGGAGGTGGCTGATGAACTTAGCGACAATTCTTTGAGATTTCCAAAAGATGGATTTCCACAATGATGTGAACAAGGAGATAACATTTTTCTGGTCAAAATATATAATGAGGTATGCTCGAGGAAAACGTACACAATTAAACATTGGTTGAAAAGTGCACTCGAAATATGGGCTTAGGTAGCATGATCAATGTTTAGAATGGTGATTCGATAACCAATGGTCTAAGAATGAAATGTCGACCATTAGCTTCAAAGCAATAGGGTCGCTAGAAGTTTTGAATTTGTACATCCAAGTTCAATTGTCAGTTTCTCGGTTGAAAACAACACGGGGACCAAGAAGGAATGATGATGGTGAGAAGTATGACTTGTATCAAGAATTCTCAAGAGGTGGTAAAATTCCCGCGACATTCTTGACATAAAAGGTGGTAATATTCTAAGGTAAAGAAGAACAAATGCTGGATAGCAAGGAACTCAAGGTATAACACAAAACAAAAACAAGTTTGTGTTGGAGGGAAGGCAATAAAGTGGAAGATGAAAACACAAATCATCAAGGGAAAGGATGGCATTTCTCATCATGAATTCGATTGATATCCTGGAAGAGCTCATAAGGTTGATGATGATCACGACACATTTGTCGAGAGATTTCATGAAGATGTAATCGATCGGCGACGACATCAAGTCAAAGGAATGATGAAGCGAAGGGTTATTGGAACCATGGGTATGACACAAACTCGGAAATCAAGTTTGTGGTTCGAGGTGAAATGATAAGACAAGGAAATCGACGTAAGCTTAGCTTATTGTTGAAAATTGTGCTCCGGGAAGAAGGACCAGGTAGCACAGTTAAAAGGATTAGGCTAGAAATGACGTGATCGAGTACAAACTCGTAAGTAAACAGGATTACTAATAGTTGTTTAATCGCGATGCGGACTCGATTCAGTTATCGGTGTCCTTGAGTGTCTAATGACTCGGAGCCCGTGAAAAATTGGAACCAGTGAGAATGTAGTACTTGATGGAGAACTCATAAGTTATGCAGTTTCGTGATAATATCGAGATACCAGGGTGTAGTACTCGATGAAAGATCAAAGTAAAGGTTGGACTGGTGTATTGATCCATAGAAGACAAGTGCTTAAACTTGCCTGAGAAATGGGATCAAAGAAGAACATATGGTCGGAACCACAATTGCAAAGGATCAATTCGGCGATACCAATGGATATTATATCAAGGAAATAGTTATTATTACAAGAAGCATCCATGATAGGATCTACATCATGTCCATGGGCATGAACACAAGTTCAAGGTCGACTCCCACTTCTTCAATGCATGGCCATTCATTCACTGCTCTATTAAAAATGATTTGAGTGTGAAAGCGTAACTAGTGAATTATCAAAGGAGTATGACCCGTGAAAACTTTCGGGTTGACACAGATTAGGGAAGGCGTTGGTTCAACCCATCAGGGCATCTTATGAACATATACCACAAACTTCGGAGTAAATAATACAAGCTCGAAAGTAGAGTATGGTTATCAAAGCAGAGGATACAAATTACCAAAGACATTATATACCCATGGAAAGACTCACAAGGTTATTGAATATGAAGTACACTGTTGGATAATAATCCAACAAAGGATCTGACGGTCCATAATGGAGCTGATGTGAGCATTGGCACACAACCAGTGGAAGAAACAATGCAAAGGCATTGAATTATAGAAACATCTGACTAAATCAAAGCTCAGGAGCAATAGGCTGTTGAGGATTTTGAGAAAACCGAATAATATTCCAAAGAATTTTGTGAAACACATGAACAACTGAGGGTGAGCGAATCTTCGATAAGTGTGAGGAATTATTCATAGAGGTATTCATGCGGCAAAGACCCATAGGGATATATCGGTGGTACGAGATTGCAAAAGCCACGGGCACATAGTCTCGAGAGAACTTCAGAGAGTATCTTCGGAATCTTCTGGTGCAGCAAGCGATCACCTGGAGTGAGGGCCTCTCTGGAAGAAAGTATTTTCGAGAACCTAAAGTTAGTTCTTTTTGCAAAATCATTTAACCTGAATAGAAGAGAGATCAGATACTACTAGAAAAAGGGCTATAGATGGGATTGACACTAATGGCGCACCAGACAAGCGGTGCGCCATTAGTATATACTAATGGCGCACCACCTTCTGATACGCCATTAGAGTTGAAACTACTAATGGCGCATCTGGCCCAGGGTGCGCCATTAGTATCAATCTTTTTTAACTAGTGCGCCTGTCCAAACATACTAATGGCGCATCCAGACACAGTGCGCCATTACTAGTTGTAACTAGTAATGGCGCACCTGCCGGAAAGTGCGCCACTAATGTTGTTTTTTCTATTATATTTTTTATTCCCTTTTTTGCAAAACTACTAATGGCGCACTGTTACACCGTGCGCCATTACTAGTTTAAACTAGTAATGGCGCACTGTGGAACAATGCGCCATTAGTATGTTTTTTTTTGCAAAACTACTAATGGGGCACCACCAGAAGGTGCGCCATTAGTAACCTGGATTACTAATGGCGCATTTGGAGTTGGTGCGCCATTAGTAAGTGGGCAGCAACCAGATATTTTGGACAGCCTCTCCTACCCACACTCACTTTCTCCCCACTTCATTCTCTCCACCTCCTCCTTGTCTCGGGTGCCTCCTCTTTTTCACCATTTCCACCATAGATTCATTCAATTTAAGTGGTTAAATTGCCTTGTTTTGATAGGTAAGTAAGGGGGGAAGCTATATTTATGTTGTTCTCCCTACAACAATGTGCACATGCACGTTTTATGGCCTAGCTAGATCTATGTATGTTCGTGGTGTTGCATATGTTTGTGGTGTTGCATATGTGTTTGTGTTTGGAGGTGTACCAGTATTTGAAATGCGATAGTTGCTAATATTTTGCCGGAATGTTGATTCATTTCCGTGTCGGCGAGAATTTTGGCATTAAGCATTCTTTTTGGTCCTATTTTTAGGGAAAGTCATGCCAAATTTTTTCTTGGTTCTAAAATATCGTTTTGCTCTACCCCGCAGGCGACCATGGTCCGCATGATGACCGAAGGCATCGTGAATAGGTTTTTGAGGTCCGCGAAGGCCGAGATGCTTCAAAAGAACGAGACAGAGATAAGATGTCCGTGTCGAAGATGCAAGCTGAAGAGCCTTATTGCGGACCCGGAATCCGGGCAGGTGCGGGACCACCTGCTCTTGCGTGGTTTCATGGATGGCTATCGGTGGCAAGGTGATGAAGATGACTACGAAGTCGTCCATGGGGGCCGGGCAAGAAATGAGGAAGGGCAGCAAGACAACCACCGCGGCTCGGGCGGGCGAGAAGATGAAGAATCCCCAGGAGATGATCATGACGGTGATGCTGTACACAGTCATCATGTAGAAGATGCAGGACATGATGATGAGGAAGATGCTGGAGCAGACGACGGGCATGATCATGAAGATGATAATGCCGGCGGAGCAGACGACGCTGGACCATCGATGGGCTGGGTGCAGGACCCTCATATTCAAGAGCTGCTTCTCAAGCAGACGGATAACGCAAGAGCTGCCGCCCGAGAGAAAGCCAAGATGGATCAACTTGAGTTAGACGCGGTTACTCCATTGTATGAAGGATGCAGGCCCGAGGATACCCGCCTAAAAGTAACGCTCATGGCTCTGGAGATGAAGGTAAAACACAAAATGACCGACGCATGCTTCGATGAGAACATGTCATTCTGGCACGAACGTCTTCCCAAGGGGAACAAGTGCCCGACCAGTTTGGAGGAGGCGAAGAAAATCGTGTGTCCTCTGGATTTACCGCATGTGAAATACCATGTGTGCATGAACAATTTCATCATTTATCGGGACGAGCACACGGAGTCTACCATATGTCCGGTGTGCGGCGTCACTCGATACAAGAAGAGGAAGAAAGCTCCTCGAAAAGTGGTGTGGTACTTTCCGATCACTCCTCGTCTGCAGCGGTATTTCGCGGACCCTAAGGTAGCAAAGCTCCTGCGTTGGGACGCGGATAGGGAGGAGAAGAAGCGAGAAGATGACGCAAATGATCCGGAGATAGATAAAAAGACAAGATGCTGAGTCACCCTAAGGATGCGAGCCAGTGGCAAGCGTTGAACTTCGAAGACCTAGAATTTGGGAACGATCCAAGGAACATCGTGCTGGGCGCGAGCACCGATGGAGTCAATCCGTTTGGCAGCCAGAGAAGCACACATAGCACCTGGCCTGTGTTTGTGTGGATGTACAACCTTCCCCCTGGTTGTGCATGAAAAGGAAGTACATTCACATGAGTATGCTAATTGAAGGACAGAAACAACCAGGGAACGACATCAATCTGTATCTGGGGCTGCTGAAAGAGGAGCTTGACACGCTGTGGAAAACGCCAGCCAATACGTGGGATGCCACAGAGAAAGAATATTTCCCTATGAGAGCCGCGCTGCTCACGATGGTGCACGACTATCTCGGTTACGGATATGGCGCGGGGCAGGTGGTCCACGGATTTTCTGGATGCGTCAGGTGCATGGATGACACAACGTATCGCCAGCTAGATAGAGATCCCGGGTCTTCGAAAACCGTGTTCATGGGACATAGAAGGTGGCTTCGCGATGATGACCCGTGGAGAAAATGCAAGGATCTATTCGATGGTGAAACCGAACCCCGAGGACGCCCGCGTACGAGGAGCGGCGAGGAAATAGACGAGCTGTTGAAAAATTGGAAAGACTGCCCACTACCGGGAAAGAAGCAAAAGGCGCCAGAGCCGGGAAAGAAGCGAAAGGCGCCAGAGCCGCTGCTGAAGGTATGGAAAACGAGGTCTGTTTTCTGGGACTTGCCGTACTGGAAGATCCACCGTGTGCCTCACAGCCTTTATGTCATGCATATCACGAAGAACGTGTGCGAGAGTCTGCTTGGTACCCTGCTTAACATGCCAGAGAGGACCAAAGATGGGCCGAAAGCAAGGGCAGACTTGAAATCAATGGGCATCAGGCAAGAGCTTCACGCTATATATATATGATGATGATGATGATGAGGCGAAGCAGGACACGGAAAGTCGTCGCAAAGGCAAAAAGGCCAAGAAGACCGGAAATGACAACCCTCCCGCGTGCTTCACTCTAAGTCAGGAGGAGATCGAGCAGTTTTTCACCTGCCTCGTAGGAGTAAAACTTCCTTACGGTTACGCGGGGAAGATAAGCAGATACCTAGACCCAGCGAAGCAGAAGTTCAGCGGGATGAAGTCTCACGACTGTCACGTGCTGATGACGCAGATACTTCCAGTTGCAATCCGTGGGATCATGGACGCGCACGTCCGTGAAACCCTATTTGGCCTATGCAACTTTTTCGACGTCATCTCTCGGAAGTCTGTTGGTGTGAGGCAACTCAGAAGGCTACAGGAAGAGATCGTGGTGATACTATGCGAGCTTGAGATGTACTTCCCGCCCGCATTCTTCGACGTTATGGTGCATCTGCTGGTCCATATCATGGACGATATCATCCAACTCGGGCCGACGTTCCTGCACAGCATGATGCCGTTCGAAAGGATGAATGGTGTCATCAAAGGATACGTTCGCAACATGTCACGTCCAGAGGGAAGCATAGCCAGGGGCTTTCTGACCGAAGAGTGCATCTCCTACTGCACGAATTATCTAGGCATCGAGAACCCTGTTGGTCTGCCCGTCAACAGGCACCTCGGCAGGCTCGCTGGATGGGGTCACCGTGAGGGTCGTCGCGAAATGCATGTCGACTTCGAGGGTCGACTCGCCGACTTTGAAAGAGCAAACCTAGTCGCGCTACAACACATAGACGTGGTCGATCCATGGGTGGTAGAGCACAAAACCTTTATTAAGAAGACGTACAATGACCGAGGCCAACAAAGGACGGACGGAGATATACTCAAAGAGCACAACTCATGTTTCACGCGTTGGTTCAAGCAGAAGCTTCTGTCGTACCCTTTACATGAGGATTCTTCCGCGAAAGAACAACTCATATTCGCCTTGTCACAGGGCGCCGAGCACAACCTGATGACCTATTAGGCGTACGATATCAACGGCTACACATTCTACACCGAGGCCAAGGACATGAAGAGCGATGGTTATCAGAACTCCGGGGTAACGATGGAATCCTACACTGGTAACGACAAGGACAGATACTACGGAAGGATCGAGGAGATCTGGGAGCTGAGCTACGCTGGAGAGAAGGTCCCGATGTTCCGTGTCAGATGGGCCAAGAGCGTCCTAAAAGAAGACCGGTATTTCACCACCATGGTTATACCCGAAGCCAAATCCAAGACCGCGGGCGCAAATGTCACTGCGAAAAATGAGCCATGGGTACTGGCTTCCCAAGTGGACCAATGCTTCTTAATTACCGACCCGTCAAAGCCCAGTCGTGTTGTAGTGAGGAGAGGCAAAAGGAAGATCATCGGAATGGATGGAGTAGCCAATGAGCAAGACTTCGACAAGTACGGCGACCCGACGATCGAACATGACGACGATGATGAAGTAGCAGCATACACCACAAGAAGAAGCAGGACCACCCTACCTAAAGGACGTCCGTTCCACAGAAGAACTCCATTTGCGAAAAAGAAGGGCAAGAAGATTGTGAACACATAGCTAGCTAAGATCGATTGTATTTAAATCGTAGCCTTCATTTCTCGATTGTATTTCATGGGCACTTTTTGAACTATCATGAATATTTTTAAATTTCATGGACACTCGATCTCGATCCCCCTCCATCTTGATCACTATCCCACCTCGCCAGATCCGGTCCCCCTCGCCGCCGAGCACCCCCCGGTCCACCGGCCGCCGCCGCCGACCCCCCGCACCCTCGATTCCCCTACTCAACCACCGCCGCCGACCCCCCGCACCCCTCCCCTACTCAACCGCCGCCGCCGACCCCCCCGCACCCCGCGCACCCTCCCCCGCTCCACCAACATTACTATTTGATGATATTTTTAAAAAAATTATTACTGTCTTATAAAAAAATATTACTGTTACTATCTTATAAAAAAATATTACTGTTATGATTTAAACAAGTTTAAAAAACTATTACCATCTTATAAAAAAAATACTAATGGCGCACCACGGTGAGGTGCGCCATTAGTATGGATGTACTTATGGCGCACCGAGGGGTGGTGCGCCATTAGTATTGTGCCATTGCTATAAGAAAAAAAACTACTATCGGACAAGGAGTTTTTAGCTAGGCGACGAGTAAAAATTTCTGTAGCTTGGCGACGAGTCTAGAGTCCCAGAGTATAGACGAGGAATAAAAGATCCTAATACCATCCAATGGCGATGTGGGCACGTAAGCCACAGAGCCATGTTAGTAAACGTTTCCAATGACTAGACTCGACTTCGGACAAGTAGTTTGGAAGGGCGATTCCTACAGGCAGTCGGCTCTGATACCAACTTATGATGCCCCTGATTCAATCGTACACTAATCATACATGCAAACGTGTAGGATCAAGATCAGGGACTCATGAGAAGATATCACAACACAACTCTAAAAATAAAATAAGTCATACAAGCATCATATTACAAGCCAGGGGCCTCGAGGGCTCGAATACAAGAGCTCGATCATAGACGAGTTAGCGGAATCCACAATATCTGAGTACAGACATAAGTTAAACAAATTGCCATAAGATGGCTAGCACAAACTGGGCTACATATCTAAAGAGGCACAGGCCTCCTGCCTAGGATCCTCCTAAACTACTCCTGGTCATCGTTGGTGGACTGAACGTAGTAGTAGGCACCTCTAGTGTAGTAGGAGTCGTTGTCGACGGTGGTGTCTCACTCCTGGGCTCCAGCATCTGGTTGCGACAACCAGGTATAGAAAGGGGAAAAAGGGGAGGAAAGCAACCGTGAGTACTCATCCAAAGTACTCGCAAGAAAGGATCTACACTACATATGCATTGATATCAATGAGATGGATAGTATCTATGGACTGAACTACAGAATACCAGAATAAGAGGCGGGTAGCTATTCCTATCAAAGACTATGCTTCTGGCAGCCTCCATCTTGAAACAGTAGAAGAGAGTAGATGGTAAGTTCACCAAGTAGCATCGTATAGCATAATCCTACCCGGCGATCCTCTCCTCGTCGCCCTTTTAGAGAGTGATCACTGGGTTATATCTGGCACTTGAAAGGGTGTGTTTTATTAAGTATCTGGTTCTACTTGTCATCAGGTCAAGGTACAACTCCAGGTCGTTCTTTTAACAAGGGGCCCGGCTATTCGAATAGATAAACTTCCCTGCAGGGGTGCACCACATAGCCCAACACGCTCGATCCCCTTTGGCCGGACACACTTTTCTGGATCATGCCCGGCCTCAGAAGATCAACACGTCACAGCCCCACCTAGGCACAACAGAGAGGTCAGCACGCCGGTCTAAATCCTATGGCGCAGGGGTCTGGGCCCATCGCCCATTGCACACCTGCACGTTGCGTGGGTAGCCGGAAGCAGACCTATCGTCCCTAATACAAGAGGAGGCATTCCAGTCCAATCCAGCGCGCGCCACTTAGTCACTGATGTCAAGAAGGCTTCGGCCGATACCACGCCGTTGAGTGCTCATAACTGTTCCCGTGTAGTGGGTTAGTGCGTATAGGCCATTGGCCAGACTCAGATAAAATACCTAGATCTTGTTAAGCGTGTTAATTGATGTAACCGCGGATGCCGACCAGGGCCAGGCCCACCTCTCACCTAGGTGGTCTCAACCTGCCATGTCACTCCGCCACAAAGTAATAGTCTGGGGCCGTCCGGAACCCAGGCCCACCACTATCGGGATGGAAGCACCTGTCCTTTCAGCCCCCATATCCAAATCACTTGCGGGTACTCAACGAGCCGACCCGACTTTAGTCACAACATGTGTCATATGTAAAGATGTATAGTATATACCCGTGATCACCACCCGATGTGATCACGACCCGATAGTATAGCATAGCACACGGACAAGAGTGTAGGTCCACTGATGGAATACTAGCATCCTATACTAAGCATTTAGGATTGTAGGTAAGGATAACAACTGTAGCAACAATGACATGCTATGTAGCAGAATAAGATTAACCGAAAGCAGTAACATGCTACACTACTCCATTGCAAGCAGTAGAGAGAAGAATTAGGTGATATCGGGTTGATCAAGGGGGGGGGGGGCTTGCCTGGTTGCTCTGGCAAGAAGGAGGGGTCATCGTCGATGTAGTCGATAACAGGGGTATCGGCAACAGTCTCAGGGTCTACCAGAAAGAAGTAACAGAGGGGGAACACAATAAATAACAAAGCAATCGAAGCATCACAAAGCATAACATGGCAATGCGCGGTGCTAGGTGTGCCCAAACGCGGCAGTAGGTGATACCGACAAAGGGCGGAAACATCCGAGATAGTATTCCTGGTGTTTGACGTTTTCGAACAGATGAACCGGAGGGGGAAAGTTGCGTGTTTTCTATGATAGGGGTGTGTGGCGGACGAATGGGCTGCGCATCCAAATTCGTCTCGTCGTTTTGAGCAACTTTCATGTACAAAGTTTTTCCATCCGAGCTATAGTTTATTTTATATTAATTTAAAAATATTTAATCATTTTTGTACGTATTTATCTAATTAATTCTAACATTATCCAGAATAGTGTCTGCTGATGTCAACATGATGCAATGCTGAGGTCATCAGTCAACAGTGCGGTTGACTTGGTTAACTAACGTGTGGGTCCCGGTTGTCATAGACTGTTAGCTAATTAACCTAGTTAATTAGTTTAATCTAAACAAATTAATTAGGTTAAGTTAAATAAATAAGTTAAATAATTCATTCATTTATTAATTAACTTAATTACTATTTACTTTTTTCTAATTCTTCTTTTCTTTTTTTTCTAAAAGGGGCTGGGCCCCTCTGGTCATTGACCCAGCGCAACCGGGGCGGGTAAACGGGTGCTGTGCGGCGTGTTTTCAGACTAAACCCCAGGGGTGCAGGTGTGGCCAGAGTGGAGCCCCGGGGCGCTGGAAGCCGGAGATTGCGGGGAGCGGCGAGCTGGGAGGCGGTCTCGCGGGCGTGGACGACCGGTGAGGGAGTCCTGGATTAGGGGGTGTTCGGATAGCCGAACTATACCTTCAAGCTGGACTCCTGGACTATGAAGATACAAGATTGAAGACTTTGTCCCGTGTCCCGAAGGGACTTTCCTTGGCGTGGAAGGCAAGCTTGGCGATACGGATGTTCAGATCTCCTACCATTGTAACCGACTCTATGTAACCCTAACCCTATCCGGTGTCTATATAAACCGGAGGGTTTTAGTCCGTAGGACGACATACCCACACCATCGATATTAATCAAGCAAGACGTAGGGTTTTACCTCCATCGAGAGGGCCCGAACCTGGGTAAAACTTCGTGTCCCCTGCCTCCTGTTACCATCCGGCCTAGACGCACAGTTCGGGACCCCCTACCTGAGATCCGCCGGTTTTGACACCGACATTGGTGCTTTCATTGAGAGTTCCTCTGTGCCGTCGCCGTCAGGCCCGATGGCTCCTACGATCATCAATGGCGATGCGGTCCAGGGTGAGACCTTCCTCCCCGGACAGATCTTCGTCTTTGGCGGCTTTGCACTGCGGGCCGATTCACTTGGCCATCTAGAGCAGATCGACAGCTACGCCCTTGGCCGTCAGGTCAGATTCGGAAGTTTAAACTACACGGCCGACATCCGCGGGGACTTGATCTTCGAAGGATTCGAACCACTGTCGAGCGCGCCGCACTATCACGACGAGCATGATCTAGCTCTGCCGCCGAACAGTGCCCTGGAGGCCGCACCTGCATCGGCTCCGGCCCCTGGTTTGGAGCCGACCGCGCCGATCGAGGATGGGCGGTTGGACGCCGCTTCGGGGGCTGCAATCCCAATGGCGGTTGAGCCGAACACCAGCCCCGTACTCTGCAAGACTCGTGACTCCATGGATCCGGATTCTTCTCCGGACTCCGAACCCTCCGCGCCCCTGCCGAGCGAATCCGATTGGGCGCCGATCATGGAGTTCACGGCCGCGGACGTCTTTCAGCACTCGCCTTTCGGCGATATCCTAAAGTCACTAAAATCTCTCTCTTTATCAGGAGAACCCTGGCCAGACTACGGTCAGCAAGGTTGGCATTCGGATAATGAAGAAATTCAAAACCCACCCACCACCCACTTGGTAGCCACCGTCGAAGATTTAAGCGACATGCTCGACTTCAACTCTGACGACATCGACGGTATGGACGCCGATGAAGGAGACGATGAAGAATCAGCGCCTATCGATCCGTGGAACGCCACCTCGTCATATGACGTATACATGGTGGACGCAAACAAAGATGACGGCGAGGAACGGAAGGATGCACCGAAGGATTGTTCCCTCGAAAAGCAGTCAAAGCAGCGATGCAAGTGCCGCCCCAAATCCCGCCTCGACAGAAATAGCAATCACACTGATCCAGCGCTGGAGCAGGGCGAACCGCTGCCAGACAACGGCAATCCGGATAATCAAACCGAACAAACAAACCCTATCAATGATAATGATCCAGACGACACAACGCCGGACAGGCACTCGGAGCAGCAGACTGCCCGTAAAAGGCTCGTCGCCACCGCAAGGAGCCTCAAAAAGCAGAAGCGGAGGCTCAAGGCTGCGCAAAACACGCTCCAGTTTAGATGGAGCAAAATACTCAACACTGCAGCAAGGTACGGCGACAATCGTCCCTCCAAGAGCTACCCAAAGTGGAAGCTGCTACCCGAATTCAATGAGGAGGCCTCAGACCCCCCACAACCAAATATCAAAGCAGCCACCTGGTCAGATAGACGACCCCTCTACCACCACAGAACGGCATTCAACGCCACTCACAATACAACACGCGACCCATGCGAGGGCTCGCACCCAAAGGACGGCGCAACAAGATCCATCTATGGACCACGCAAGCGCGCCCCAGCATACAATGCAACACAACAAGCATCCGAACAACGCGGCACACCCAACTATAGGGGTGCCGCACACCCCCTATGTTTCACCGATGAGGTGCTGGACCACGAATTCCCAGAGGGATTCAAGCCCGTAAACATAGAGGCATACGACGGAACAACCGACCCTGGGGTCTGGATTGAGGACTATATCCTTCATATACATATGGCTCGAGGGGATGATCTCCATGCCATCAAGTACTTACCTCTCAAACTCAAAGGGCCAGCTCGTCACTGGCTCAAAGGCCTCCCCGAAAGCTCCATTGGAAGTTGGGAAGAGCTCGAAGACGCCTTTCAGGCAAACTTTCAAGGGACTTATGTCCGACCTCTGGATGCGGACGACTTGAGTCATATAACTCAACAGCCCGGAGAGTCAGCCCAAAAACTTTGGAACAGGTTCCTTACTAAAAAGAACCAGATTGTTGATTGTCCGGACGCCGAAGCCTTAGTGGCTTTCAAGCACAGCGTCTGCGACGAATGGCTCGCCAGGCACCTCGGCCAAAATAAGCCGAGAACGATGGCTGCATTAACAAACCTCATGACCCGCTTCTGCGCGGTGAGGACAGCTGGCTAGCCAGATGCAGCACAAGCGACCCCAACACATCTGAAGTTAGAGATGGAAACGGGAAATCACGGTGCAACAGCAATAACAAACGCCGGAATAAAGAAGACAGCACGAAGGGCACGGCCGTAAATGCCGGATTCAAAGTCCCTCGGCCAAACCAAAAGCCGCCCTCCAAAGGCACTAGAGATGAACTGTCCAGCCTCAACAAAATCTGGACCAAGTATGTCAGATCCATAGTACCCCTAGCAAACCTGCTAATCATACCCACAGAGAATGTTGGGTCTTCAAGCAGTCCGGCAAGCTTAACGCCATACACAAAGGGGAAGATACACCAAGTGAAGACGAGGACGAGCCTCCCAATCAAGACAAGGGGGAACAAAAGAAATTTCCACCCGACGTCAAAACAGTAAACGTGTTACACGTGATCAAGAGAAAAAACAATGCCTCACTCCCCGAAAAATATACCCAAGTGCCCATCACCGCGAAGTCCCGCCACTGGTCGTCTCAACCGATCACCTTTGACCACCGTGATTACGCATCAAGTATCCGACATGAAGGATGGGCTGCACAGGTATTAGACCCAGTAATTGGCGGATACCACTTGACATGAGTCCTGATGGATGGCGGCAGTAGCCTAAAACTAATATATCAGGATACAATCCGCGGGATGGGGTTAGACCCAACACAAATTCGCCATAGCAATACTACCTTGAAAGGAGTAACGCCAGGCCCAGGGGCTCGTTGTACGGGCTCCCTCCTACTACAAGTTATATTCGGCTCCCCTGATAACTTCCGTCACGACCATTTAACTTTTCACATCGCTCCGTTTAAAAGTGGCTATCAAGCACTACTTGGACGCGAAGCATTGCTCGCTTTAATGCAATACCACACTACGCCTACCTAACACTCAAGATGCCCGGTCCACGTGGCATCATTTTAGTGCACGGAAGTATCAAGCGATCTCTGCGCGCCGAAGAGAGTGAGGATGCCTTAGCAGCCGCACACTAAAGGCGCCCGGATCAGCAAAAGCATCCCATAGGTCGTCAAGACCTCAGACACAACTAACCAAATCTGGCGCCGTTACTCATATCAAATAAACGGTCACACCCCTATCTTTCAAAAGTACAAGGGGCTCAACGCACGCAGACGAGTGGCGATTTGTTCTTATCTTGAATTATACTTGGTTTCTTTAGAAAAATATCCTTTTGCACGACAACCTTTTTACCTAAATTCCTCTCTTTTACAGATAGTCATCGTGCTACATCTGTCCAGGACACGGCACAACGGAGACACAGGCGCAGACGTGCAGCAGGGACCCGACCCAAGGATTGTTTTTAGATTAAGACCCTGCGTAAACCTTTTTTACTGTCTCTTGTTGATACATATCCACCGTTGAGAGGGATGCTAACGTTTTGGCATGTGGACACGCCAGAACAATGCATGTACCTGGACACAAGGTGCTTCTTACAAAGGCCATTCCTCAGGCCCAGTTTATACCACAAAGACCGAATACCTTAGGGAGTATTCAGCGTCGCGAGTTTGGCCCCATATGCATCAGCTCCGAATCATTGTCTTTGGTCAAATGTTGGGTTTGCCCGGCTCCTGTGTTTTGGTGCCTTACGTTCCGCTTTACCGGCTAAGGTAGCACCAGGAGAACTACTGCGATTGTGCCCTGGTTCATCCGGACGAGCGCCTCAGTAGAGAAAGCCGAAAACTGACTGTCTTGATCTAGCGTGAGACTGGTCAACCACTCGATGACCCATGGGAATGTTAAAATTCCTCCACCTTAACGAAAGGCCGCTTTCCGGCCAGGCATATACGCACCCCAGGATCGGGAGAGTGCGGAGCCACCAGGGGCTATCTAGTAGCCCCACTGTCAAACTCCTATGGCTAAGTGAAAGTGTTAAAGCATTATAGTTCGGTAGCCTCGCTCGCTCCGCTATCAGCTCCTTAAAAGGACCAAGACGTTGGGTTAAGTGTTAACGTGTGTTTCTGCGAACACCTCCGCATTATATGCGTGGGGGTTGAAGCCGACGACTGCAATCTTTCAGGTTATACACATGTATACATAAATGGCCACCCAGGAGGCATCACATTACTTTCAGGCAAAAGTATAAAAGTAGCCTCATAAAAATTTAAAAAGCATTTCGCTTACAATGAGATTACATGTCAATCAAACATAATATTTTTTGAGCACTGGGTCTCTATCAAACGAGCACCCTCAAGAACTTCCTCAAAGTAGTGCTCAGCAGCCCTTCGACCTACGGCCGAATCCTGTGCTGCAACAGCGGTAGCATCCATCTCTGCCCAGTATGCTTTAGCACGGGCAAAGGCCATCCATGCGCCTTCTATGCACGCCGACCTCTTCATCGCATTTATGCGCGGCACCACATCGAGGACCTGCTGCACCAAGCTGAAATAGCTGCTCGGTTTTGACCTTCCGGGCCATAGTTGATCCACAACAGACCTCATGCAGAGTCCGGACAACCTATTTAGTTCGGCCCATCCGGCTAATTGGTCCGTCAACGAAAGCGGACGCTCGGGAGAAAGGAATTGCTTCCAAAACAGCTGGTCTACTTCACGGTCCGTCTGACTCTGGAAGTACTTGGCCGCATCGGCAGCGCTCGCCGCCAAATCCATATACGCATCCTTCGAACTCCACAGCCGATCCAGAGGCGCATACCGTGGATCTCCGTACTTCCTCTGCAGCATAAAGGACTTTCCGGCTACAATATCCCCGGCTTCCTACAGCTCCTCCTTCTTTGCCCTCATAGCAGAGCGGAGGTCTTTTCCCGTTACAACAGCCTTCTCAAGGTCCGATACCTTCGCCTGGTTTTCCTTTTCAAGAGCCCGGCAACGGTCTACGGCGGCTTTTAATTCTACAGCCATATTAGCCATATTCTTCCGGCTCTCGCCATGTGCGGCCTTCTCGGCTCGCAACTCTTCGGCCGCCTTCAAAGCAGCCGCATTACCCAATCTTGCTTGTTCCTTGGCTCGGGAAAGTTCCACCCGCAAGGCTTCAACAGTGGCTACTCCATCTGCATTCATAACATGTTAAAAACACTGGCATCATACTCTTCCTATTTGGCGTTTACCAGACAAGGATCCTTACCCTGCGCCTCGTCAAGCCTTCTGTTAACAAGCTCGATGTCGGCATCTGCCGCATCCAACCTCCGTTCTAAACGGGCAAACTGGCTAGTCCGGCTGGCCACCGGAGCTTCCATCTCCTGCACATAAAGGCATTATGGTTATTACTTGGGAATATGATCCTCCGTTCATCATCGTTTCCGACGACAACCAGAGACTCAGGGGCTATTATCTACACAGGGCACACCTAGCATGTGCAGGACTATTACACATCCCTTTTCACGTACCTCAAAGCCTGTCAGTAGACTCATAAAAGCTTCATGCAATCTGCTTTCGGCGAACGATATCCTCTCCATCACCATATTCATCAGCACACGGTGATCATCTGAGATGGCCGCTCGCCCCACCAACTCCCTCAAAACGTTCGATCGCACACTAGACGGCACCGGACTCTTTTGTCTACCCTCTTCGGGAGCCGGACACTGGGAGCCTCGAGGATCGATTGGATCACCTTCTGGCCTCTCCGCACTCAGAGAGGCCCTCCGCGAGGACACTTCAGGGTCGCCCGCTTCCGGAGCGGAGGAGTCTGGAGGAGGCGTCTCGCTCTCCATCATCTCTGGAAGAAGATCCCCCGAAGACGAACTCATTTGAGAGGGGCTAAGGCCCGAACTGCACAAATACATGCGGTGGTTATTTTCTCAGAAGAAAAAAGATGGCATATCTGTACCACTAAAGTTTTCGGGTCACTTACGAATCCCGGGAGAATTGATCCCCCCGCGGACTTTGTGCGGCAGCACCGCCCCCCGAGGTAGGGCCCCCGGTAGAAGATTTCTTCTCCCGTTTGGAAGCTTCGGCTTCTGAATTCCCGGGCGCAGTCCTTTTCCTTTTCAGGTCGTCTTCCTTCGTGGAGACGCTCGCTCCCTCGGTTAGAATAGGCAGCATTGGGGGCCCGCATCTGCCCGTGTCACCCTCCACAGTCTCTTCCTTCAAGGGATCCGGGCAAGGTGCGGTCTGGAGCATCTTTTCCAATACCGGATTCTCCAAGCCTTCAGGGAGGGGGGCCGAACACCGAATCAATTTCACCTTTGTTAGCCAGTCCTGGTCGAAAAAGCAAACTCTCAATAACTTCACAACGAAGGAACGATAATGTGTTTGGCCAGAAGATTCTTTACCTGTTTGGCGGCGCGGTTACTGCTCAGGCCCACGTCCTCGGTGATTTCCGGACACTCTACTTGATGTCCGAAGAATGACTTATACATATCCTCGTGCGTTAGGCCGAGAAAATTTTGAATGGCACACGGACCCTCGGGATTGAACTCCCACAAGCGAAGGGGCCGACGTTTGCAGGGCTGGACTTGACAAACCAGCATAACTTGTATTACCGCGACCAAGCTGAGGTCTCCGTTGAAGAGATCTCGAATGTAGCTTTGCAGTAAAGGCACGTCCTTGGCTAGACCCCAGCCTAGTCCTCTGCTGATCCATGACATCAGTCGTGGTGAAGGGCCCGAGCGAAAAACGGGGGCGGCCACCCACTTGGCACTTCTAGTAGTCGTGACGTAGAACCACTCATTCTCCACACTCTGCATGTTACCCTTCGATCACCATCGGCTTTACTTCAAAGGTCTTGAGCCATAAGCAGAAGTGGGGGGTAACCCGGAGGAAGGCCTCGCATACGACAACAAAAGTCGTGATATGTAGGAAGGAGTCCGGAGCTAGATCATGGAAATCTAGCCTGTAATAAAACATCAAGCCCCTGACGAAAGGATCCAGTGCAAAACCTAGACCCCGGAGGAAGTGGAGGACGAACACAACGCTCTCGTTGGGTTTGGGAGAGGGGACGGCCTGCCCCCGGAGAGGCAGCCGATGCGATATTTCGGCGGTTAGATACCTGGCCTCCTTCAACTTTTTGATGTCTTCTTCCGTGACGGAGGAGGGCATCCATCGGCCTTGAAGGCTGGATCCGGACATGACTGAAGGTTCGGAGCACCTAACCTGAGCTTTGGGCGTTTGAGCTTGAGGCGGGGGAAGGATTCGATTGAGCACGGGAGGGAAAAGTAAAAGCTTTGCCCCTTTATAGAGAGGGTGGATATCAAGCGTCCTCCCCGTGTCCGTTTGGACTTGCCTATGATCTAGGAATCCTAGAAGCGGTTGGGTTACCCACGCCCATATTGATGATAATCCCGTAATGAGGGGACACGATCTCTGCTTTGACAAGACGTGCCAAGGAAACTGCCTCGCATAACGGGCTGAGGTGGGATAGTGAAACGATTTGGATAAAGGATTGGCCGTGGCGTGTCACACCACGGAACACGTCAGCAGATTAGATTTGTGTTAATATTATTATTGTCTCTATGGCAATATGTGGAAACTTATTTTTCAGAGCTGGACACTATCTTTGTGTTCAAGATCTTTTATGAAGTATTTGGAGGAGGAACCCGCCTTGCAATGCCGAAGACAATTTGCGCGCCGGACTCGTCGTCATTGAAGCCTGGTTCAGGGGCTACTGAGGGAGTCCTGGATTAGGGGGTGTTCGGATAGTCGAACTATACCTTCAAGCCGGACTCCTGGACTATGAAGATACAAGATTGAAGACTTTGTCCCGTGTCCGGAAGGGACTTTCCTTGGCGTGGAAGGCAAGCTTGGCGATACGGATGTTCAGATCTCCTACCATTGTAACCGACTCTATGTAACCCTAACCCTATCCGGTGTCTATATAAACCGGAGGGTTTTAGTCCGTAGGACGACATACACATCAACAATCATACCATAGGCTAGCTTCTACGGTTTAGCCTCTCTGATCTCGTGGTAGATCAACTCTTGTAATACCCACACCATCAATATTAATCAAGCAGGATGTAGGGTTTTACCATCATCGCGGGGGCCCGAACCTGGGTAAAACTTCGTGTCCCCTACCTCCCGTTACCATCTGGCCTAGACGCACAGTTCGGGACCCCCTACCCGAGATCCGCCGGTTTTGACACCGACAGCTGGCACGGCCGCGATGTGGCGGGCGAGCTAGAGCAGGGAGCTGCTCGGGGCAGGGCATGCCAACGGGCCCCGGGTGCAGGCGCGCCCGGCAGGGCAGGTGCTACCTCTTGAGCATGCGTTGGTTTTCCCTTGAAGAGGAAAGGGTGATGCAGCAAAGCAGCGTAATTATTTTCCTCAATTTTTTAGAACAAAGGTATCAATAAAGTAGGAGACCACGCGCGAGTCACCTCGTACCTACACAAACAAATAAGAACCTCGCAACCAACGCGATAAAGGGGTTGTCAATCCCTTCACGGCCACTTGCAAGAGTGAGATCTGATAGATATAATAATAGTAAGATAAATAGTTTTAGTATTTTTATGATATAGACTGAAAGTAAAGATTGCAAAATAAAATAGATTGGAAACTTATATGATGGAAAATAGACCCGGGGGCCATAGGTTTCACTAGTGGCTTCTCTCACGATAGCATAAGTATTACGGTGGGTGAACAAATTACTGACGAGCAATTGATAGAATTGAGCATATTTGTGAGAATATATAAGCATGATCATGTATATAGGCATCACGTCCGCGACAAGTGGACCGAAACGATTCTGCATCTACTACTATTACTCCACACATCGACCGCTATCCAGCATGCATCTAGAGTATAAAGTTCATAAGAACAGAGTAACGCATTAGGTAAGATGACATGATGTAGAGGGATAAACTTAAGCAATATGATATAAACCCCATCTTGTTATCCTCGATGGCAACAATACAATATGTGTCTTTTCCCCTACTGTCACTAGGATCGAGCACCGCAAGATTGAAGCCAAAGCTAAGCACTTCTCCCATTGCAAGAAAGATCAATCTAGTAGGCCAAACCAAACTGATAATTCAAAGAGACTTGCAAAGATAACCAATCATACATAAAAGAATTCAGAGAAGATTCAAATATTGTTCATAGATAATCTTGATCATAAACCCACAATTCATCGGATCTTGACAAACACACCGCAAAAAGAGTTACATCGAATAGATCTCCAAGAGAATCGAGGAGAACTTTGTATTGAGATCCAAAGAGAGAGAGAAGAAGCCATCTAGCTACTAACTATGGACCCGAAGGTCTGAGGTAAACTACACACACATCATCGGAGAGGCTATGGTGTTGATGTAGAAGCCCTCTGTGCTCAATGCCCCCTACGGCGGAGCGCCGGAAAAGGCCCCAAGATGGGATCTCACGGGTACAGAAGGTTGCGGCGGTGGAATTAGGTTTTCGTGGTGCTCCTGGATGTTTTTGGGGTACGTAGATATATATAGGAGGAAGAAGTAGGTCGGTGGAGCAACAAGGGGCCCACAAGGGTGGAGGGCGTGTCCAGGGGGGGCGCACCCCCTGCCTCGTGGCCGCCTTGTTGATTGTTTGACATCCACTCCAAGTCCACTGGATCACGTTTGTTCCAAAAATCACGTTCCCGAAGGTTTCATTCCGTTTGGACTCCGTTTGATATTCTTTTTCCGCGGAACACTGAAATAGGCAAGAAAACAACAATTTGGGCTGGGCCTCCAGTTAATAGGTTAGTCCCAAAAATAATATAAAAGTGTATAAATAAGCCCATTAAACACCGAAAACAGAATATATAATAGCATGGGGCAATCAAAAATTATAGATACATTGGAGACGTATCAGCAGGACGCGGCGTCGAGCGCGCGCGTGCGAGGCGGAATGATGCAGGGCCGCGGTCGTGCGGCATAGGCGACGAGTGAGGAAGGATGGGGTGGGGCGCGGCGGTCGGTCGGAGCGGGGCGGTGAGGCTACGTGTGGGTTAGGCGTGGCGTCGACGAGCGCAGCGGTTGGCCGAGATGGCAGGGGCGCGAGCGGGGCGCCGTGGTGGTGAAGTAGTGCGGGGCCGGTGGCCATTAGGGACAGCAGCAGGGCCATGGCGCAGACGACGGGCGCGGTTGGATCTGGAAACGGGAGCGGATGGGGAGAGGAGAGGGGGATGCTCATGGGCGGTGCAGAGGATCGGGCGGCGAGGCGCGATGAAGCGAGTCGGGGAGGAGGCGAGGATGAGCAGTCCGGCGAGGAGGAGGATGTGGTCAGCGACAAACACGACGGGGTCGAGGCGGTGGTGGTCGGCAACGGCAGCTGGCACTGGGTGGTGCATTGGCCTCGGGCGCGATCGATGACGAGCGACGATGGGGTCGGGGCACCGCGTCCCCGATCTAGATCCAAGGGAGGAGAAGGAGTGCGAGGGGGGTCATTGGGGACGAGAACGGCGCAGTGCTGTCGACATCAAGCAGTGAGGCGAGGTGTGGGGCGCCCGATCCAGATCCAAAATGGGGGAGACGGAAGAGTGGCGTCAGGAGGGGTTAGGGTTTGGACGAGGCAGGCCATATAGGCCAGTGGGGTTTGCGGGGTGGGTTGGCTGCCTGCAGCCGAGGCCTAGTTGGTCGGGGGGGGATCTGCTGTTTATTTCTTTTGTTTTATTTTTTTACCTTTTCTTTTCTGTTTCTTTATTTCTCCTCCGATTTGCCTTTAGTTTAGGTAGCAAATGAATTTTGGTGAACATGAAACTTGGCACATAAGTATTGGGTCATATAATTTCCTTGCACACAAAGTTTCAAATCGTTTTAAAAAGGATTCATATTTGTTTACTTTTAAAAGGTTAATTTAAATGTTGTTTGTTCCGGTTTTAATTATCTGAGAGGCATATAAACATTCCCAAAATGTTGTTTGATGTTTGTTAATTTGTTAGTGAATATTTACAACCTTTTGAACATTTTTAATTCACTGTTTTATGGAATTATAATTTGACTTGTTATTTGAATTTGAATTTGATCTTAGTTTGAAACAGGTGCAGTTTAGCAAAATTTTAATCATGATGACCTGGCATCATTAACAGGGGTTTACTGTAGCTTAACTATCGGGGTGTCACAGGCCGGATCCACCGGAGCTTGACCGGATCTAGCGTCCCCCGCCTCCCTCGGCTTGTCCTGGACCTCGCCGCGCCGCCGACCCCGCCATGGCTAGAGATCGAGCTGGGAAGCTCGTCCCGCTCCCCTCGCTCGCCTTCCGTGTGGGCCCCACAAGCCCAGGCTCAGCCGCGGCCAGCAATCGGCCTAGCCGGCTTTGCTCGGCCAGGCCTCCTCCTCACCGACCTGGGCCAGGCCTAGCTAGGTGAGCGCCCATTCTCCCCTATCCTGCGCCCTGTGCGTTGAATAACTATCCAACGCTCATTTCTGACTTAGCCTTTTCTTTTTCATTAAGTCCCTGTTTCTGTTATATCATATATGCATCTTGTGAGGCTCGTAACTTTGTGCATGTTGTTCCTATGGTGATGTTCTTTATATGAAAATAATCTGCTCAGAGTTCTGTTCATGATGGTGTGCTTTGCATTCATATTAGAGTTCATCTTTCCATGTTAATCTTCGTTGCAAATGTGCTATATGCTGTAAACTACTGAAAACTGTCATAACTTGCCCTTTTGTCATTTTCGAGTGATTTAATGCATGCATCATATGAGCATTTTGTCAACATGAGTTTAGTGCATTTTTATGTCCTCTTTCTTGTGGTATTTAGCTAATGCCATGATAAGCCCTGTGATGACTAGCACAAGCTTGTGAAGTAGGGTTGTGACTCCCCGAGACCATTGCGCCAGGTGTCTTCCAGTTATTCGTTGTCATTGCCATGTCATTCGCTTGCGTGTTGCATCTTGCCATGTCATCATGTGCATTGCATCATAATATTTTTCAAACCTTGCATTCGTCCGGGTTTCTTAGTTCTTTCCGTTGCCCGTTCTGAGCCCAGACACACTTGCACGCGCCCGCAGCATGTCCGAAATATTATTTTATAGGTGGCCGGAAAATGTTCTCGGAATGGGTTGAAAGTTGGCGTGTGGTCTTATTATAGTGTAGATAGACCGCTTGTCAAGTTTCATCGCATTTGGAGTCTGTTTGATGCCCCAACAAATTACTATAGCGGCAGTATAGCTAGTCTTTTCGTCGGACGTTTTCGGTCTCCGGAAACTGTGTTGAGCTGCATCTCTGCCCTCTTCTCTCAGACCAACCCGCTCTCCATAGTCAACATGGCCCATGCCTATGCCTCTTCACGTCCGGAGCCGTCCAATGTGATCGCACGGTCCGGAAACCCCTCTTTGCTCAGTGCACAAACCCCCTCGCGCGCGTGTCTGAAACTTCCCCGAACGCAACCCGGACAGTCGTCACCGTTGGGTCCGGATCATCCCCAAACATCTACAAAATGTCTCTGTTTTCTTATTTGGACTCCTCTAACCTTTTATTCTCGATCGTACGATTATGATCGGAGGGATCTGATAGCCCCTAAATTAATACACCTGCTATATATACACAAGGTCCAACCCTAAAAATTAGGAACCTTGTCCCATCCTCCCAGCCGCCGCCGCCGCCGCTCCAAGATCTTCCTCAGGATCCCAGCGCAGCCAAGCCTCCACCTTCTCCAAATTCCCACGCCATCGCCACTCTCTTCCTCCGTGGATTTCAGCACTAGCCACCTCCTCCTTTGGGATCTTCCCCGATCCATCCAGCGCCTCCACCAAATCACAGAGACCAACCAGCCCCCTCTCGATCCCGTAAGAGCCCGAGCTCCTCTGCCCAACAGCGCCCGAGCTAGTCCTCGAGCACGACACCGCCCCTACCGAGCACCAGCGACCAGCCAGGAACTCCCCTGCTGTCTCTGTTTTCTCTCCTCCTCCTCTTTGTTCCTCCCTCCGTGGCGCCATCGCCGCCGGTGAACCCAACACCAGGACCTCCCCAGCCCTCCTTCTCCTGCTTGGCCCGAACCTCACCGCTGGTGACCTCGTTCCTCTACCTTCCCAGTTTTTCTTTCAATTCCCCTCGTTCCTCTCCCTCACCCCGCAGCCATGGTGCTTCACAGGTCCCATCCATGGCCGCCCGATGGAGTTCAGCGCCGCCGACCGCAAGACTCGGCTGCCTCATCTTCGTCTACGACCGGATCCGCCATCCTCGCACGTATCCGCGCCGCCTGCAGCCGCGCCAACACACCGCCACTGCTCTGCTTCTTCTTGAGCAGAGGAGCGCCCGCAAACCTGTCCCTCGCCCCCTCATCTGCCCGCGTTGACCGCGTCTGCGCCTGTCAACCCGTGGACCCAACCTCTTGCCGCTCCAGGCCGCCGCACCTGTAGTCCCTCGCCTTGCCGCCTCTTTTCCCCACTCACCGGAGTTCTGCTCCCAGCCGCCGCACCCCTGCTTCCTCTATAGTGAAGACGAGCAGGTTGACTCCCTCTAGTTTGACCGAGCGGCCTCCGTACTCGCGTGGGCTACACTCTTCCAGCAAGGCCGATGGCCCAATGTGAGCAGTCGTCCCTCTAAGCACTATCGGGCCAGCCAGATTCGGCCCGCGTGTTTTTTCCAGATCTGTGAATTTTGCGATTATCCGGTGTTTGCCAGTTTTGCAGTTTCGCCCTCAAACATCATGCATATCATAACTTAATAACCGTGCATCGGTTTAAAATGAATTATATATGAAACTTGACTAGAATTTCATCTAGTTTAATAATATCGAACTTTCAATCACGTTTGACATGTTTATTTTGCTGTTTGACTAAATTTGCTCTAATAACATGCTAAAATGATTTAATTCATAACTAATTAACCGTAGTTCCGAATTTAATAAACATTATATGTAAATGGGGTAGTGATACGTCTCCAACGTATCTATTATTTTTGATTGCTCCATGCTATATTATCTACTGTTTTGGACTATACTGGGCTTTATTTTCCACTTTTATATTATTTTTTGGACTAACCTATTAACCGGAGGCCCAGCCCAGAATTGTTGTTTTTTTTGCCTATTTCAGTGTTTCGAAGAAACAGAATATCAGACGGAGTCCAAACGGAATAAAATCTTTGGGAACGTGATTTTCTCACCGAACGTGTTCCAGGAGACTTGGACCCTGCTCCAAGGAACAAAAGAGGCGGACACGAGGGTGGGGGGCGCCCCCCCTAGGGCGCGCCCCCTGCATCGTGGGCCCCTCGGTGCTCCTCCGGCGTACTTCTTCCTCCTATATATACACACATACCCCCAAACGATCAGAACAGGAGCCAAAAACCTAATTCCACCGCCGCAATTTTCTGTATCTACGAGATCCCATCTTGGGGCCTGTTCCGGAGCTCCGCTGGAAGAGGGCCGTCATCACGGAGGGCTTCAACATCATCCTAGCCTCTCCGATGAACTGTGAGTAGTTTACCTCAGACCTTCGGGTCCATAGTTAGTAGCTAGATGGCTTCTTCTCTCTTTTTGGATCTCAATACAATGTTCTCCCCCTCTCTTGTGGAGATCTATTTGATGTAATCTTCTTCTTTTGCGGTGTGTTTGTTGAGACCGATGAATTGTGGGTTTATGATCAAGTCTATTTATGAACAATATTTGAATCTTCTCTGAATTCTTTTATGTATGATTGGTTATCTTTGCAAGTCTCTTCGAATTATCCATTTGGTTTGGCCAACTAGATTGGTAGTTCTTGCCATGGGAGAAGTGCTTAGCTTTGGGTTCGATCTTGCGGTGTTCTTTCCCAGTGACAGAAGGGGCAGCAAGACACGTATTGTATCGTTGCCATCGAGGATAACAAGATGAGGTTTATTTCATATTGCATGAATTTATCTCTCTACATCATGTCATCTTGCTTAAAGCATTACTCTGTTTTTAACTTAATACTCTAGATGCATGCTAGATAGCGGTCGATGAGTGGAGTAATAGTAGAGTAGATGCAGAATCGTTTCGATCTACTTGTCACGGACGTGATGCCTATATACATGATCATGCCTAGATATTCTCATAACTATGCTCAATTCTGTCAATTGCTCAACAGTAATTTGTTCACCCACCGTAGAAAACTTATGCTCTCGAGAGAAGCCACTAGTGAAACCTATGGCCCCCGGGTCTATTCTCAACATATCAATCTCCATCACTTTAATCTTGTTTCGTTTTTTACTTTGCCTTTTACTTTTCACTTTGCATCTTTATATCAAAAATACCAAAAATATTATCTATTGGATCTCACTTCCATAAGTGACCATGAAGGGATTGACAACCCCTAATCGTGTTGGTTGCGTTGAGCTCTTTGTGTTGTGTAGGTACGAGGGACTTGCGCGTGGCCTCCTACTGGATTGATACCTTGGTTCTCAAAAACTGAGGGAAATACTTACGCTACTCTGCTGCATCATTCCTTCCTCTTCGGGGAAAACCAACGCAAGCTCAAGACATAGCAAGAAAGATTTCTGGCGCCGTTGCCAGGGAGTCTACGCAAAAAGTCAACATAACAAGTACCCATCACAATCCTTATCTCCCGCATTACATTATTTGCCATTTTCCTCTCGTTTTCCTCTCCCCCCAATTCACCCTTGTCGTTTTATTCGCCCTCTCTCTCCCTATCCTCCCTCTCTATTTGCCTCTTTTTGCCCATTTACTTTTGTTTGCTCGTGTGTTAGATTGCTTGTTTGTCGTGATGTCTCAAGATACTACCAGATTGTGTGACTTCACCAATACCAACAATAATGATTTTCTTAGCACTCTGATTGCTCCTCTTGCCAATACTGAATCTTGTGAAATCAATACTGCTTTGTTGAATCTTGTTATGAAAGATCAATTCGTCGGCCTTCCTAGTGAAGATGCCGCTACTCATCTGAATAGCTTCATTGATTTATGTATATGCAAAAGAAAAAAGATGTCGATAATGATGTCGCTAAATTGAAGCTAGTTCCTTTTTTGCTTAGAGATCGTGCTAAAGCTTGGTTTTCATCTTTGCCTAAAAATAGTATTTTCCTCCCGCTAAGATCATCTCTCTTAGAAACGATATTATGAATTTTAAGCAACTTGATCATGAAAATGTTGCACAAGCTTGGGAGAGAATGAAATTAATGATATGTAATTGCCCTACTCATGGTTTAAATTTGTGGATGATTATACAAAAATTTTATGGCGGATTGAATTTTGCTTCTAGAAATCTTTTAGACTCGGCCGCGGGAGGCACTTTTATAGAAACCACTTTAGGAGATGCTACTAAACTCCTAGATAATATTATGGTTAATAATTCTCAATGGCATACTGAAAGATCTTGTAATAAAAAATTGCATGCGATAGAAGAAATCAATGTTTTGAGTGGAAAGATGGATGAACTTATGAAATTATTTTCTACTAAGGGTGTTTCTTCTAATCCTAATGATATGCCTTTGTCTACCTTGATTGAGAATAACAATGAATCTATGGATGTGAATTTTGTTGGTAGGAATAATTTTGGTAACAACGCTTATAGAGGGAATTTTAATCCTAGGCCTTATCCTAGTAATCCTTCTAATAATTATTGGAATTCCTACAACAACTCTTATGGAAATTATAATAAGATGCCCTCTGATTTTGAATCTAATATTAAATAATTTATTCCTTCGCAAAACAATTTTAATGCTAGGATTGAAGAAAAATTGCTTAAGATGATTTGGCTAGGAACATTGATAGAATTGCTCTTGATGTTGATGCTTTGAAACTTAGATCTATTCCACCTAAGCATGATATTAATGAGTCTCTAAAAGCCATGAGAATTTCAATTGATGAGTGTAAAGAAAGAACCGCTAGGATGCGTGCTTCCAAAGATGCCTTTATTAAAGCGTGTTCTTCTAATTCTTATGAAAATCAAGATGAAGATCTAAAAGTTATTGATGTCTCCCCTATCAAATCTTTGTTTTGCAATATGAATCTTGATGAAACTGAATATGATCTTCCTTTACCTAGAAGGCGTTCCAAAAATTCGGAGTATTTAGATCTTTATGATGAAATTGACGAAAGTGGGATTGAAAGAAATAAAAATTTACATGTTGCTAAACCCACTATATTGGATTTCAAGGAATTTAATTATGAAAGTTGGTCATTGATTGATTGTATTTCCTTGTTGCAATCCGTGCTAAATTCTCCGCATGCTTATAGTCAAAAGAAAGCCTTCACCGAACATATTGTTGATGCCTTGATGCAATCTTATGAAGAAAAACTTGAGTTGAAAGTCTCTATCCCTAGAAAACTCTATGATGAGTGAGAACCAACTATCAAAATTAAAATTAAAAATCATGAGTTTTATGCTTTGTATGATTTGGGTGCTAGTGTCTCCACTCTCCCCAAAACTTTGTGTGATTTGCTAGATTTCCGCGATCTTGATGATTGCTCCCTAAACTTGCATCTTGAGGATTCCACTATTAAGAAACATATGGGAAGAATTAATGATGTTCTTATTGTTGCAAATAGGAATTATGTGCCCGTAGATTTGATTGTTCTGGATATAGATTGCAATCCTTCTTGCCCTATTATTCTTGGTAGACCTTTCGTTAGAACAGTTGGTGCGATTATTGATATGAAGGAAGGGAATATTAGATTCTAATTTCCATTAAAAAAGGGCATGGAAAACTTTCCAAGTAAGAAAATAAAATTGCCATATGAAACCATCATGAGAGCCACTTATGGATTGCCTTCCAAAGATGGCAATACCTAGATCTATCCTCGCTTTTATGCCTAGCTAGGGGGGTTAAACAATAGCGCTTGTTGGGAGGCAACCCAATTTTATTTTTTTTGTTTTTTGTGTTTTTCTTCTGTTAGGGAATAAATAACCCATCTACCCTCTGTTTGGATGTGGTTTTGTGTTTTAATTAGTGTTTGTGCCAAGCTAGACCTATTGGATCTTCTTGGATGATAGTTATTTGATCTTGCTGTAATTTCCAGAAACTTTGCGTTCAGTGCCCGAATTACTAAAAATCATCAGAACGTGATAAAATACTGATTCCAATTGCTGATGATCAATAAACTAATTATCTAGGTCTTCTAATTTTGGTATATTTTTTGGAGTTCCAGAAGTTTGCGTTAGTTATAGATTACTACAGACTGTTCTGTTTTTGACAGTTCTGTTTTTCGTGTGTTGTTTGCTTATTTTGATGAATCTATGGTTAGTAAAATAGTTTATAATCCATAGAGAAGTTGGAATACAGTAGGTTTAACACAAAAATAAATAAATAATGAGTTCTTCACAGTACGTTGAAGTGGTTTTATGTTTTCTTTCTCTAACGGAGCTCACGAGATTTCTATTGAGTTTTGTGTTGTGAAGTTTTCAAGTTTTGGCTGACTTCTTTTGATGGACTATGGAACAAGGAGTGGCAAGAGCCTAAGCTTGGGGATGCCCATGGCACCCCAAAGATAATCCAAGGACACCAAAAAGTCAAAGCTTGGGGATGCCCCGGAAGGCATCCCCTCTTTCGTCCACTTCCATCGGTAATTTACTTGGAGCTATATTTTTATTCACCAACATGATATGTGTTTTGCTTGGAGCGTCTTGTATTATATGTGTCTTTGTTTGTTAGTTTGTCACAATCATACTTGCTGTACACACCTTTTTAGAGAGCCATACTTGAATTGAAATTTGATAGAATACTCTATGTGCTTCACTTAAATCTTTTGAGCTATGTAGTTTTGCTCTATGCACTTCACTTATATCTTTTGAGCGTTATAATTTTGCTCTATGTGCTTCACTTAGATCTTTTAGAGCACGGTGGTGGTTTGTTTTAAAGAAACTATTGATCTCTCATGCCTCACTTAAATTATTTTGAGAGTCTTAATAGCATGGTAATTTGCTTAATATAAATATGCTTGGTGTTCAAGATATGTGAAATTTTCTTTTGAATGCGTTGAATACTAAGAGAAGATTGAAGCATGATAATTGTTTAGAGATACGGAGGTGATAATATTAGAGATATGCTAGTTTAGTAGTTGTGAATTTAAAGAATACTTGTGTTAAAGTTTGTGATTCCCGTAGCATGCACGTATGGTGAACCGTTATGTGATGAAGTTGGAGCATAATTTATTTATTGATTGTATGCCTTATGAGTGGCGGTCGGGGACCAGCGATGGTCTTTTCCTACCAATCTATCCCCCTAGGAGCATGCACGTAATACTTTGCTTTGATAACTTCTAGATTTTTGCAATAAGTATATGAGTTCTTTATGACTAATGTTGAGTCCATGGATTATATGCACTTTTTCCCATCCTTCCACCCTTGCTAGCCTCTCTAATACCGCGCACCTTTCGCCGGTATCATACACCCACCATATACCTTCCTCAAAATAGCCACCATACCTACCTATCATGGCATTTACATAGCCATTCCGAGATATATTGCCATGCAACTTTCCACCTTTCCGTTTATTATGACACGCTCCATCATTGTCATATTGCTAGCATGATCATGTAGTTGACATCGTATTTGTGGCAAAGCCACCATTCATAATTCTTTCATACATGTCACTCTTGATTCATTGCATATCCCGGTACTCTGCCGGAGGCATTCATATAGAGTCATATTTGTTCTAAGTATCGAGTTGTAATTGTTGAGTTGTAAGAAAAATAAAAGTGTGATGATCATCATTTTCTAGAGCATTGTCCCAAGTGAGGAAAGGATGATGGAGACTATGATTCCCCCATAAGTCGGGATGAGACTCCGGACGAAAAAAAGAGGCCATAAAAAAAGATAAAAGGCCCAAATAAAAAAATGAGAGAAAAGGAGAGAAGGGACAATGTTACTATCCTTTTACCACACTTGTGCTTCAAAGTAGCACCATGATCTTCATGATAGAGAGTCTCTCGTTATGTCACTTTCATATACTAGTGGGAATTTTTCATTATAGAACTTGGCTTGTATATTCCAATGATGGGCTTCCTCAAATTGCCCTAGGACTTCGTGAGCAAGCGAGTTGGATGCACACCCACTTAGTTTCTTTTGATGAGCTTTCATATACTTATAGCTCTAGTGCATCCGTTGCATGGAAATCCCTACTCACTCATATTGATATCTATTGATGGGCCTCTCCATAGCCTGTTGATACGCCTAGTTGATGTGAGACTATCTTCCCCTCTTTTTTTCTTCTCCACAACCACCATTCTATTCCACATAGTGCTATGTCCATGGCTCACGCTCATGTATTGCGTGAAGATTGAAAAAGTTTTGAAAAATTTAGAGTATGAAACAATTGCTTGGCTTGTCATCGGGGTTGTGCATGATTTAAATACTTTGTGTGGTGAAGATAGAGCATAGCCAGACTATATGATTTTGTAGGGATAACTTTCTTTGGCCATGTTATTTTGAGAAGACATAATTACTTTATTAGTATGCTTGAAGTGTTATTATTCTTTATGTCAATATGAACTTTTGTCTTGAATCTTTCTAATCTGAATATCCATACCAAAATTAAGAAATTTTGCATTGAAATTATGCCAAGTAGCATTCCGCATCAAAAATTCTCTTTTTATCATTTACCGACTCGAGGACGAGCAGGAATTAAGCTTGGGGATGCCTGATACGTCTCCAACGTATCTATAATTTTTGATTGCTCCATGCTATATTATAGAATTGCTGTTTTTTGCCTATTTCAGTGTTTCGAAGAAACAGAATATCAGACGGAGTCCAAACGGAATAAAATCTTGGGGAACGTGATTTTCTCACCGAACGTGATCCAGGAGACTTGGACCCTGCTCCAAGGAACAAAAGAGGCGGTCACGAGGGTGGGGTGGGCCCCTCGGTGCTCCTCCGGCGTACTTCTTCCTCCTATATATACACACGTACACCCAAACGATCAGAACAGGAGCCAAAAACCTTATTCCACCGCCGCAACTTTCTGTATCCACGAGATCCCGTCTTGGGGCCTGTTCCGGAGCTCCGCCGGAAGAGGGCCGTCATCACGGAGGGCTTCTAGATCATCCTAGCCTCTCCGATGAAGTGTGAGTAGTTTACCTCAGACCTTCGGGTCCATAGTTAGTAGCTAGATGGCTTCTTCTCTCTTTTTGGATCTCAATACAATGTTCTCCCCCTCCCTTATGGAGATCTATTCGATGTAATCTTCTTCTTTTGCGGTGTGTTTGTTGAGACCGATGAATTGTGGATTTATGATCAAGTCTATCTATGAACAATATTTGAATCTTCTCTGAATTCTTTTATGTATGATTGGTTATCTTTGCAAGTCTTTTCGAATTATCCATTTGGTTTGGCCAACTAGATTGGTAGTTCTTGCCATGGGAGATGTGCTTAGCTTTGGGTTCGATCTTGCGGTGTTCTTTCCCAGTGACAGAAGGGGCAGCAAGACACGTATTGTATCGTTGCCATCAAGGATAACAAGATGGGGTTTAATTCATATTGCATGAATTTATCTCTCTACATCATGTCACCTTGCTCAAAGCGTTACTCTGTTTTTAACTTAATACTCTAGATGCATGCTGGATATCGGTCGATGAGTGGAGTAATAGTAGTAGATGCAGAATCATTTCGATCTACTTGTCACGGACATGATGCCTATATACACGATCATGCCTAGATATTCTCATAACTACGCTCAATTCTGTCAATTGCTCAACAGTAATTTGTTCACCCACCGTAGAAAACTTATGCCCTCGAGAGAAGCCACTAGTGAAACCTATGGCCCCCGGGTCTATTCTCATCATATCAATCTCCATCACTTTAATCTTGTTTTGTTTTTACTTTGCCTTTTACTTTTCACTTTGTATCTTTATATCAAAAATACCAAAAATATTATCTATTGGATCTCACTTCCGTAAGTGACCGTGAAGGGATTGACAACCCCTAATCGCGTTGGTTGCGTTGATACCTTGGTTCTCAAAAACTGAGGGAAATACTTACGCTACTCTGCTGCATCATCCCTTCCTCTTCGGGGAAAACCAACGCAAGCTCAAGACATAGCAGGTAGAAAAATGCCTAGTTTAACATGGTGGTTTTACTTTGCATGTTTAACAACTCTAAAATATGGTTTAGGGTAGAACAGTACCAAATCCATTAATATGCACATGAGGATTTTCGAGACTTGTTGCTTGTTGTTCCGGCCTCATCTAAACTTGCCTAGATAGGTGGTTTTACTTTGCTTCACTGCTTGCCATGCTAAAAAACATTTAATACTGTTGAGTACATAAACGAGATCGAACAAAATAAGTCATGTGGTGTTTCGTCAATATGCAACTCGTTGCATATTGAGCTCCACTTAATTTGTAGGTTTGTTTGTGCATTTTTCCATGCCATGCCCTGATTAAACCGGACATGCATCATACTTGGTTGTGCATCATGCCATGATTATGTGTTGGTTGTTTATTATGTTGTTTGCTTCTTTCCGGGTTGCTTCTCGCGTTAGCTTCGGTTTCGTTCCGGAGTTGTGTGGATCCGTTCGACTACGTCCGTTCGTCTTCTTCCTTGCGGGATCTCAGGCAAGATGACCATACCTTCGAAATCACTTCTATCTTTGCTTTCTAGTTGCTCGCTCTATTTCTATGCCGCGATACCTACCACTTGTTTATGAAGCCTCCCAAATTGCCATGATAGCCTCTAACCTTTTTCAACCATCCTAGCAAACCGTTGTTTGGCTATGTTACCGCTTTTGCTCAGCCCCTCTTATAGCGTTGCTAGTTGCAGGTGAAGATGAAGTTTGTTCCATGTTGGAACATGGATATGTTGGGATATCACAATATCTCTTATTTGATTAATGCATCTATATACTTGGTAAAGGGTGGAAGGCTCGGCCTTATGCCTGGTGTTTTGTTCCACTCTTGCCGCCCTAGTTTCCGTCATACCGGTGTTATTGTTGGGTTTCGTAGTAATTTCAAAAAATTTCCTACGTACACGCAAGATCATGTGATGCATAGCAACGAGAGGGGAGAGTGTTGTCTACGTACCCAACGCAGACCGACTGCGGAAGCGCTGACACGACGTAGAGGAAGTAGTCGTACGTCTTCACGATCCAACCGATCAAGCACCGAAACTACGGCACCTCCGAGTTCGAGCACACGTTCAGCTTGATGACGATCCCCGAACTCCGATCCAGCAAAGTGTCGGGGAAGAGTTCCGTCAGCACGACGGCGTGGTGACGATCTTGATGAACTACAGCAGCAGGGCTTCGACTAAACTCCGCTACAGTATTATCGTGGAATATGGTGGCAGGGGGCACCGCACACGGCTAAGGAATAGATCACGTGGATCAACTTGTGTCTCTAGAGGTGCCCCCTGCCTCCCTATATAAAGGAGCCAAGGGGGAGAGGTGCGCCGGCTAGGAGGAGGGCGCAGGAGGAGTCCTACTCCTACCGGGAGTAGGACTCCCCCCCCAATCCTATTCCAACTAGGATTCCCAAGGGGGAAAGAGGGAGAGGGGTGGCCGGCCACCTCTCCTAGTCCTAATAGGACTAGGGGAGGGGGGAGGCGCGCAGCCCTTATGGGCAGCCCTTTCACCTTTCCACTAAGTCCCACTAAGGCCCATATGATTCCCGGGGGGTTCCGGTAACCTCCCGGTACTTCGGTAAAATCCCGATTTCACCCGGAACACTTCCGATATCCAAACATAGGCTTCCAATATATCAATCTTTACGTCTCGACCATTTCGAGACTCCTCGTCATGTCTGTGATCACATCCGGGACTCCGAACAACCTTCGGTACATCAAAATGCATAAACTCATAATATAACTGTCATCGTAACCTTAAGCGTGCGGACCCTACGGGTTCGAGAACAATGTAGACATGACCGAGACACGTCTCCGGTCAATAACCAGTAGCGGGACCTGGATGCCCATATTGGCTCCTACATATTTTACGAAGATCTTTATCGGTCAGACCGCATAACAACATACGTTGTTCCCTTTGTCATCGGTATGTTACATGCCTGAGATTCGATCATCGGTATCCAATACCTAGTTCAATCTCGTTACCGGCAAGTCTCTTTACTCGTTCCGTAATACATCATCTCACAACTAACATATTAGTTGTAATGCTTGCAAGGCTTATGTGATGTGTATTACCGAGAGGGCCCAGAGATACATCTCCGACAATCGGAGTGACAAATCCTAATCTCGAAATACACCAACCCAACATCTACCTTTGGAGACACCTGTAATGCTCCTTTATAATCACCCAGTTACGTTGTGACGTTTGGTAGCACCCAAAGTGTTCCTCCGGCAAACGGGAGTTGCATAATCTCATAGTCATAGGAACATGTATAAGTCATGAAGAAAGCAATAACAACATACTAAACGATCGGGTGCTAAGCTAATGGAATGGGTCATGTCAATCAGATCATTCAACTAATGATGTGACCTCGTTAATAAAATAACAACTCATTGTTCATGGTCAGGAAACATAACCATCTTTGATTAACGAGCTAGTCAAGTAGAGGCATACTAGTGACACTTTGTTTGTCTATGTATTCACACATGTATTATGTTTCCGGTTAATACAATTCTAGCATGAATAATAAACATTTATCATGATTATAAGGAAATAAATAATAACTTTATTATTGCCTCTAGGGCATATTTCCTTCAGTCTCCCACTTGCACTAGATTCAAAAATCTAGATTACACTGTAATGATTCTAACACCCATGGAGCCTTGGTGCTGATCATGTTTTGCTCGTGGAAGAGGCTTAGTCAACGGGTCTGCAACATTCAGATCCGTATGTATCTTGCAAATCTCTATGTCTCCCACCTGGACTAGATCCCGGATGGAGTTGAAGCGTCTCTTGATGTGTTTGGTCCTTTTGTGAAATCTGGATTCCTTTGCCAAGGCAATTGCACCAATATTGTCACAAAAGATTTTCATTGGACCGGATGCATTAGGTATGACACCTAGATCGGATATGAACTCCTTCATCCAGACTCCTTCGTTCGCTGCTTCCGAAGCAGCTATGTACTCCGCTTCACATGTAGATCCCGCTACGACGCTTTGTTTAGAACTGCACCAACTAACAGCTCCACCGTTTAATGTAAACACGTATCCGGTTTGCGATTTAGAATCGTCCGGATCAGTGTCAAAGCTTGCATCAACGTAACCTTTTACGGTGAGCTCTTTGTCACCTCCATATACGAGAAACATATCCTTAGTCCTTTTCAGGTATTTCAGGATGTTCTTGACCGCTGTCCAGTGATCCACTCCTGGATTACTTTGGTACCTCCCTGCTAAACTTATAGCAAGGCACACATCAGGTCTGGTACACAGCATTGCATACATGATAGATCCTATGGCTGATGCATAGGGAACATCTTTCATATTCTCTCTATCTTCTGCAGTGGTCGGGCATTGAGTCTTACTCAACTTCACACCTTGTAACACAGGCAAGAACCCTTTCTTTGCTTGATCCATTTTGAACTTCTTCAAAATTTTGTCAAGGTATGTGCTTTGTGAAAGTCCAATTAAGCGTCTTGATCTATCTCTATAGATCTTAATGCCTAATATGTAAGCAGCTTCACCGAGGTCTTTCATTGAAAAACTTTTATTCAAGTATCCCTTTATGCTATCCAGAAATTCTATATCATTTCCAATCAGCAATATGTCATCCACATATAATATCAGAAATGCTAAAGAGCTCCCACTCACTTTCTTGTAAATACAGGCTTCTCCGAAAGTCTGTATAAAACCAAATGCTTTGATCACACTATCAAAACGTTTATTCCAACTCCAAGAGGCTTGCACCAGTCCATAAATGGATCGCTGGAGCTTGCACACTTTGTTAGCTCCCTTTGGATCGACAAAACCTTCCGGTTGCATCATATACAACTCTTCTTCCAGAAATCCATTCAGGAATGCAGTTTTGACATCCATCTGCCAAATTTCATAATCATAAAATGCGGCAATCGCTAACATGATTCGGACGGACTTAAGCATCGCTACGGGTGAGAAGGTCTCATCGTAGTCAATCCCTTGAACTTGGCGAAAACCTTTTGCGACAAGTCGAGCTTTGTAGACAGTAACATTACCATCAGCGTCAGCCTTCTTCTTAAAGATCCATTTATTCTCAATTGCTTGCCGATCATCGGGCAAGTCAACCAAAGTCCATACTTTGTTCTCATACATGAATCCCATCTCAGATTTCATGGCTTCAAGCCACTTTGCGGAATCTGGGCTCACCATCGCTTCTTTATAGTTCGTAGGTTCATCATGATCTAGTAGCATGACTTCCAGGACAGGATTACCGTACCACTCTGGTGCGGATCTTACTCTGGTTGATCTACGAGGTTCGGTAGTATCTTGATCTGAAGTTTCATGATCATTATCATTGGCTTCCTCACTAACTGGTTTAGGTGTCACTGAAACAGTTTTCTGTGATGAATTACTTTCCAGTAAGGGAGCAGGTACAGTTACCTCGTCAAGTTCTACTTTCCTCCCACTCACTTCTTTCGAGAGAAACTCCTTCTCTAGAAAGGATCCATTCTTAGCAACGAATGTCTTGCCTTCGGATCTGTGATAGAAGGTGTACCCAACAGTTTCCTTTGGGTATCCTATGAAGACACATTTCTCCGATTTGGGTTCGAGCTTATCAGGTTGAAGCTTTTTCACATAAGCATCGCAGCCCCAAACTTTAAGAAACGACAACTTTGGTTTCTTGCCAAACCACAGTTCATAAGGCGTCGTCTCAACGGATTTTGATGGTGCCCTATTTAACGTGAATGTAGCCGTCTCTAGAGCATAACCCCAAAATGATAGCGGTAAATCAGTAAGAGACATCATAGATCGCACCATATCTAGTAAAGTACGATTACAACGTTCGGACACACCATTACGCTGTGGTGTTCCGGGTGGCGTGAGTTGCGAAACTATTCCATAGTTTTTCAAATGTACACCAAACTCATAACTCAAATATTCTCCTCCACGATCAGATCGTAGAAACTTTATTTTCTTGTTACGATGATTTTCAACTTCACTCTGAAATTCTTTGAACTTTTCAAATGTTTCAGACTTATGTTTCATTAAGTAGATATATCCATATCTGCTTAAATCATCTGTGAAGGTGAGAAAATAACGATATCCGCCACGAGCCTCAATATTCATCGGACCACATACATCGGTATGTACGATTTCCAACAAATCTGTTGCTCTCTCCATAGTACCGGAGAACGGTGTTTTAGTCATCTTGCCCACGAGGCACGGTTCGCAAGTACCAAGTGATTCATAATCAAGTGGTTCCAAAAGTCCATCAATATGGAGTTTCTTCATGCACTTTACACCGATATGACCTAAACGACAGTGCCACAAATAAGTTGCACTTTCATTATCAACTCTGCATCTTTTGGCTTCAACATTATGAATATGTGTATTACTACTATCGAGATTCAAAAAATAGACCACTCTTCAAGGGTGCATGACCATAAATGATATTACTCATATAAATAGAACAACCATTATTCTCTGATTTAAATGAATAACCATCTTGCATTAAACAAGATCCATATATAATGTTCATGCTCAACGCTGGCACCAAATAACAATTATTTAGGTCTAATATTAATCCCGAAGGTAGATGTAGAGGTAGCGTGCCGACCGCGATCACATCGACTTTGGAACCGTTTCCCACGCACATCGTCACCTCGTCCTTTGCCAGTGCCCGCTTATTCCGTAGTCCCTGTTTCGAGTTGCAAATATTAGCAACAGAACCAGTATCAAATACCCAGGTGCTACTGCGAGCTCTAGTAAGGTACACATCAATAACATGTATATCACATATACCTTTGTTCACCTTGCCATCCTTCTTATCCGCCAAATACTTGGGGCAGTTCCGCTTCCAGTGACCAGTCTGCTTGCAGTAGAAGCACTCAGTTTCAGGCTTAGGTCCAGACTTGGGTTTCTTCTCCTGAGCAGCAACTTGCTTGCCGTTCTTCTTGAAGTTCCCCTTATTCTTCCCTTTGCCTTTTTTCTTGAAACTAGTGGTCTTGTTAACCATCAACACTTGATGCTCCTTCTTGATTTCTACCTCCGTAGCTTTCAGCATCGCGAAGAGCTTGGGAATAGTCTTGTTCATCCCTTGCATATTAGAGTTCATCACGAAGCTCTTGTAGCTTGGTGGCAGTGATTGGAGAATTCTGTCAATGACGCAATCATCCGGAAGATTAACTCCCAATTGAATCAAGTGATTATTATACCCAGACATTTTGAGTATATGCTCACTGACAGAACTGTTCTCCTGCATCTTGCAGCTATAGAACTTATTGGAGACTTCATATCTCTCAATCCGGGCATTTGCTTGAAATATTAACTTCAACTCCTGGAACATCTCATATGCTCCATGACGTTCAAAACGTCGTTGAAGTCCTGATTCTAAGCCGTAAAGCATGGCACACTGAACTATCGAGTAGTCATCAGCTTTGCTCTGCCAGACGTTCATAACATCTGGTGTTGCACCAGCAGCAGGCCTGGCACCCAGCGGTGCTTCCAGGCCGTAATTCTTCTGAGCAGTAATGAGGATAATCCTCAAGTTACGGACCCAGTCCGTGTAATTGCTACCATCATCTTTCAACTTTGCTTTCTCAAGGAACGCATTAAAATTCAACGGAACAACAGCACGAGCCATCTATCTACAATCAACATAAACAAGCAAGATACTATCAGGGACTAAGTTCATGATAAATTTAAGTTCAATTAATCATATTACTAAAGAACTCCCACTTAGATAGACATCCCTCTAATCTTCTAAGTGATTACGTGATCCAAATCAACTAAACCATAACCGATCATCACGTGAGATGGAGTAGTTTTCAATGGTGAACATCGTTTATGTTGATCATATCTACTATATGATTCACGCTCGACCTTTCGGTCTCCGTGTTCCGAGGCCATATCTGCATATGCTAGGCTCGTCAAGTTTAACCCGAGTATTCTGCTTGTGCAAAAACTGGCTTGCACCCGTTGTAGATGGACGTAGAGCTTATCACACCCGATCATCACGTGGTGTCTGGGCACGACGAACTTTGGCAACGGTGCATACTCAGGGAGAACACTTCTTGATAATTTAGTGAGAGATCATCTTATAATGCTACCGTCAATCAAAGCAAGATAAGATGCATAAAAAGATAAACATCACATGCAATCAATTTAAGTGATATGATATGGCCATCATCATCTTGTGCTTGTGATCTCCATCTCTGAAGCACCGTCATGATCACCATCGTCACCGGCGCGACACCTTGATCTCCATCGTAGCATCGTTGTCGTCTCGCCAATCTTATGCTTCCATGACTATCACTACCATTTAGTAATAAAGTAAAGCATTACATCGCAATTGTATTGCATACAATAAAGCGACAACTATATGGCTCCTGCCAGTTGCCGATAACTGGGTTACAAAACATGATCATCTCATACAATAAAATTCAGCATCATGCCTTGACCATATCACATCACAACATGCCCTGCAAAAACAAGTTAGATGTCCTCTACTTTGTTGTTGCAAGTTTTACGTGGCTGCTACGGGCTTAAGTAAGAACCAATCTCACCTACGCATCAAAACCACAATGATAGTTTGTCAAATAGACTCTGTTTTAACCTTCGCAAGGACCGGGCGTAGCCATAGTTGGTTCAACTAAAGTTGGAGAGACAGTCGCCCGCAAGACAGCTGTGTGCAAAGCACGTCGGGGGAACCGGTCTCGCGTAAGCGTACGCGTAAGGTTGGTCTGGGTCGTCTCGTCCAACAATGCCGCCGAACCAAAGTATGACATGCTGGTAGGTAGTATGACTTATATCGCCCACAACTCACTTGTGTTCTACTCGTGCATATAACATCAACATAAATAACCTGGCTCGGATGCCACTGTTGGGTTTCGTAGTAATTTCAAAAAATTTCCTACGCACACGCAAGATCATGTGATGCATAGCAACGAGAGGGGAGAGTGTTATCTACGTACCCAACGCAGACCGACTGCGGAAGCGCTGACACGACGTAGAGGAAGTAGTCGTACGTCTTCACGATCCAACTGATCAAGCACCGAAACTACGGCACCTCCGAGTTCGAGCACACGTTCAGCTCGATGACGATCCCCGGACTCCGATCTAGCAAAGTGTCGGGGAAGAGTTCCGTCAGCACAACGGCGTGGTGACGATCTTGATGAACTACAGCAGCAGGGCTTCGCCTAAACTCCGCTACAGTATTATCGAGGAATATGGTGGCAGGGGACACCGCACACGGCTAAGGAATAGATCACGTGGATCAACTTGTGTGTCTAGAGGTGCCCCCTGCCTCCGTATATAAAGGAGCCAAGGGGGAGAGGTGCGCCGGCCAGGAGGAGGGCGCAGGAGGAGTCCTACTCCTACCGGGAGTAGGACTCCCCCCCCCAATCCTATTCCAACTAGGATTCCCAAGGGGGAAAGAGGGAGAGGGGTGGCCGGCCACCTCTCCTAGTCCTAATAGGACTAGGGGAGGGGGGGAGGCGCGCAGCCCTTATGGGCAGCCCTTTCACCTTTCCACTAAGGCCCACTAAGGCCCATATGATTCCCGGGGGGTTCCGGTAACCTCCCGGTACTCCGGTAAAATCCCGATTTCACCCGGAACACTTCCGATATCCAAACATAGGCTTCCAATATATCAATCTTTACGTCTCGACCATTTCGAGACTCCTCGTCATGTCCGTGATCACATCCGGGACTCCGAACAACCTTCGGTACATCAAAATGCATAAACTCATAATATAACTGTCATCGTAACCTTAAGCGTGCGGACCCTACGGGTTCGAGAACAATATAGACATGACCGAGACACGTCTCCGGTCAATAACCAACAGCGGGACCTGGATGCCCATATTGGCTCCTACATATTCTACGAAGATCTTTATCGGTCAGACCGCATAACAACATACGTTGTTCCCTTTGTCATCGGTATGTTACTTGTCCGAGATTCGATCGTCGGTATCCAATACCTAGTTCAATCTCGTTACCGGCAGGTCTCTTCACTCGTTCCGTAATACATCATCTCACAACTAACATATTAGTTGTAATGCTTGCAAGGCTTATGTGATGTGTATTACCGAGAGGGCCCAGAGATACCACTCCGACAATCGGAGTGACAAATCCTAATCTCGAAATATGCCAACCCAACATCTACCTTTGGAGACACCTGTAATGCTCCTTTATAATCACCCAGTTACGTTGTGACGTTTGGTACCACCCAAAGTGTTCCTCCGGCAAACGGGAGTTGCATAATCATGTAGTCATAGGAACATGTATAAGTCATGAAAAAGCAATAGCAACATACTAAACGATCGGGTGCTAAGCTAATGGAATGGGTCATGTCAATCAGATCATTCAACTAATGATGTGACCTCGTTAATCAAATAACAACTCATTGTTCATGGTCAGGAAACATAACCATCTTTGATTAACAAGCTAGTCAAGTAGAGGCGTACTTAGTGACACTTTGTTTGTCTATGTATTCACACATGTATTATGTTTCCGGTTAATACAATTCCAGCATGAATAATAAACATTTATCATGATTATAAGGAAATAAATAATAACTTTATTATTGCCTCTAGGGCATATTTCCTTCAACCACTTCAACCCTATACACTGCGGGTGGCATCGGATTACCGTGGAACACGGGGTTGCCCAGTTGAACGATTCTTCCCTTGGTGACATCGACCAACCCGCCGCCCACGAAGTGTAGGAGAGTGCAAGGAACATCGGCGGCGCCCTGCGAAAACATGTAGGGCGTCAGGGATGCCCAGTCAAAGGCAAGGAGATGAAGTCATCGGCCGAGAGGCTTAGTTACCATGATGCCGTCGAACTCGGCTAATGTCGAGGCACCGCCAACGGCGGGCTTGCAACTGACGGAGGGGCCGCTTGCTGGCGAGGTGCCGGCCGGCGTACACCCAGGTGCATTAAGCTCCAATGCCCGTGCCGGCGCCGGAGACACGAATACCGCCTCCACCGGAGACACCAATGGCGCCGCCGGAGACACCAATGGCGCCGCCGCGCGTTGTGCGAGTTGCTGGCCGTGAAGGTGGGAACCGGGGGGAGGCCCCTGTTGGCCGCCCACAATCCACGTCGTCAGCCCATGAATCAACGTAGGCACCATGGCGTTGAGCGTCGTTCCCAATTGTTGTTGCACTTGCTCTTGGACAATCTCCGGAATCCGCGCCACTTGTGCCTTGAGTGCTTTAACCTCGCACGACTGGCTTTCCGAGCTGGTCTTTTTCTCCTTTCGCCCACCAGCGGTATAGTATGACGACCATTTTGTGGACAAGCCTTTGCCGGCCACACGACCAGCTGATGTCTGCTTACGGAGCTTATCCTTGTTTTTCATTACGTTGAAAGCCCTATTTAAAGGGGTGTCGAATGGGGAGCTCTGAGACGACCCCTCGCTACTGCTTTCATTGTCCTGCGGAAGGAACGTGAACCATTTAGAAATATTAGGGATTAATTAGAATGCAACCATATGGAGCTAATTACGCGGGGGATGTATTCCTTACCAGAACAAGCTCAAGCGCCCTGGTCTTTGGATCCGTGGTAAGCTCCTTTGTTACTGGGTCCCCCTTGTACCGGGCCCTGAGAAAGTTCCTGATCTGCTTGTCACGGTAATTCTCGAAGCGGGGCGGTAGGCCTTGCTCGGCACGCTCCGCGTCCTCCTTGTCCCATATAGGCTCCGCCACTCTGTAACCGCCGGGACCGAGTTGGTGGACCCCTAAGTTCAACTTCCGCATTTCTTTCCCGACTGACTTGATTCAGAGGTTGCGCTGCTCTCGCACTTCATCTTGAACTCCTTGTAGTCATCTTCGCTCATCAAAAGATATTTCGCCTTGATCTTCTCATAACTATCACCTTTTTCAACCATTGCCTTCACTGTCCTTTTCCAAGTAGACAGGGCCGTGCTCATCCTCGTGAGGGCGGCACCGTTCACTTTATTACGTGAGAGGCGTGTGTTTGCAAGCTCAGCGGGGTACTTGTATCGTTCGTGCAGCTTCGTGAAGAGGAGGCTGCGCAAATTCCCTCGGTCCTTATGCCTTAGGTTCTCGGTGTTGATCGAGACGGTGCTCTAGAGAATGCACCCGAGCTGAACCGAGTACCCCTTGATTACTTGTTTGGGCGCCGTCGGATGCCCGTCGGAGTTCACTTCAGTAAATTCCTCCCTGACGGTGCCGAGCACGCTCGGGCGCCGGTCCTTCCTTTGCCTCTTCAGTTGGCTGCCATCTGTGTGTGCGCCGCCATCATCAGTGGTGGCATCTGCAGCGCCATCATCAATGGTGTCATCCCCGACGCCGCTAGGGGTCGTGTAGTCAGGATCGGTGTCTTCCGCGGCGTCCTCATAGCGGTGAGGTTCTTCCTCCAACTCCTGGGACAGCTCCCAAAATTGCTTGCTGCCCGAACCGCCGACCTTGTCGTTGTGGGCCATGTTTCGCTCTAAATAGGAAAAAAGTTTGGTCAAAAAGTTGGTTATTGTCAAGGAACAAGATCATGGTCTCATCATTTAGGGTTTGTCGACACCGAGGCATCCTAAAAGCCAAGCTTTTATCATTTAGGGTTCGTCGACGCCGAGGCACCCTAAAAGCCTAAGCGTACATCATTTAGGTTCTCGTCGCGACACCGAGGCACCCTAAAAGCCAAGGTTTCATCATTTAGGGTTTGTCGACTCTAAGTTGGGCCTAATCACTTGGCTCTATTGCCACCTATGGTTTAATGCAGCAAAAATAAAGGGGCAGTTGATCCTTCTTAATTAAGTACTAAGATACCCCGACCCATGCATTAGTAGCAAGTACCCCATATGTCCGATTTTTAGCAAAGTCATGCTAAAATTCACGGAAAATTTCAGCATGACCTTTGCTGACATATGGAGTACCCGAATTTTCCGGAACGGAAGTTAATCGACATTCCGGCAAACTCAAGGGCCTCTCGGGGTACCTGCAAAATCATCATGACACGAAGGATGGAGACAAAACCTAGCAAACTAGCACCACAATGTGCCTCTACTTTCATATGGATGAAAAGGCCACAGACCATATGGTCCTCTGCTTTCATATGGACAAAAATCAGGTCAACTTGGACCATGGTAATTTACTTTCATGGAGCATGTGCATTGAGTCTAGAAGCAAAGACTCTACAGTGAAATGAAGAAAAACCTTGGAAATATATTTATGATAACTCTGAATGGATCAGAAGGTGCAGATGCACTTGTAAAAAAAGGTATGCATTTGCAGCAGCTTTGTTCTGATGATGACACCATTCTGTTAATAAGGCAAGATACACATACATACAGGTAGGAGCTGCAGCTATCAATTGCAATCTGACCACCATTATAACATGTGCCTCCAAAACCTAGTACTGAAAGGTGGAAGAAGGGCAAGAAAAAAGTGTTGCTGATGATGCAGAGATGGCTGGCTCCATTGACACACACAATCAATGGGCCTCCCAAATTAAACTGGCCACCCAGCCAGCTAGCTAATGATACTAGCCCATGATTATGCCCTGTTTTTACCCATGCACAACTCTCTTTTCTTTTTTGTAGCCCAAGGTATCCACCAAATAAGATCCAATTAAAAAGAAAAAAGTTGAGTTGTCTGCTTCAAAAAAATATGTTGTCCCAGTGTTGTAAGATGGACCAACTGTATCAAATACCACCAGAGATTATAGTTGGTAGCGATAATCAGTATCAAGTTATTCAGAGAAAAGAACATTTTGGGGAGCTTTTTTAGCATATTTGTTATGGTTCCTGTGGCAACTCTCAGCTTTTATATTCTAATGATACATGGCCATTGTCATTGAAGATGTCATGAATCATCTCTAGAGAAATTCAATCACCTAGTACTAACAAAACATCCATACATTACTAATGAATTTTGTTTCCAGGTGACAATTAAAACCTAGTACTGAATTTACTAATGAACTGATGATGCAGAGAAGCGTAGGAACAAAACCTAGTACTGAATCGGACTGGACAGATCAAATGTGCTCTTGAGATTGAACGAGATCGATCTAGGGTTTGAGCGAGGCTCACAGGAGACGGCGAAGACGGCGAAGCAGAGGCAGCGGGTGACACCGGAGACCAGCAGCTGCGCGAGGAGGAGCACGAAGAAGGCGCAGACGCCATAGACGGTGGAGGCGTCGGTGTCGTAGAGGCAGTAGGAGCTCTCGTCGTACTCGTCCGGCACCACCTTGCCCTGCGAGACAGAGAAGGGGCCGTCAGCCCCGGCGCAGGCGGTGGGCAAGGGAAGGAGGAGGGGTGGGAGGGTCAGGGGGGCGTACGGTGCTGCGCCGCTGCTCGGCGCCGACGGCGAGGAGGAAGGCGAAGATGTTGAGGAAGATGAGAAAGCCGCAGAGCGCGAGGGAGGCCGGCGGGGGTCGGGGCGGCAGGGGTGGGGACGCGGGGGTCGGGGGTGGAGTCCGGCGGGGGTCGGGGCGGCGGCGTCATGGGTCGGGGTAGCGCGTGGGTGGATCTGGCGAGGGAGAGAGGGACGAAGGGGATCTGGCGAGGGAGAGGGAGGAATTAGCTAGGGGGGAAGCTTACTAATGGCGCACCCCCCGTCGGTGCGCCATTAGTAATCTTTTTTATATAGCAATGGCGCACCAGCAGGAGGTGCGCCATTAGTAAACTTTTTTATATAGCAATGGCGCACCAGCCAGAGATGCGCCATAAGTAAATTTTTTTGTTGCATCTAATAATTTTAAGAAAATGAATATGAATATGAAACCGTAATAATTTTTATAAAAATAGTAATATTTTTTTAAAAAATATCATCAAATTTGTTATTTGAAAATATTTATGAATATGAAAAAATATCATCAAATTTATTATTTGAAAATATCATCAAATTTGTTATTTGAAAATATAATCAAATTTGTTTTTTTTGGATTTTTAGTTGCATTCATTTGTGACGGTGGAGCGGGGAGGGTGCGGTGGGTCGGCTGCGGCGGTGGAGTGGGGGAGGGTGCGGGGGGTCGGCGGCGGCGGTGGAGCGGGGGAGGGTGCGATGGGTCATCGGCGGCGGTGGAGCGGGGGGTGCTCGGCGGCGGTGGAGCGGGCCGGGGAGGGTGCGGTTGGTCGGCGGTGGCGGTGGAGCGGGGGAGGGTGCGGTGGGTCGTCGGCGCCGGTGGAGCTAGCGGGGGAGGGTGCGGGGGGGGGGGGGGGGGTTGAGATCGAGATGGAGGGGGATAGCGATCGAGATGGATGGGGATAGCGATCGAGATGGAGGGGGATCGAGATCGAGTGTCCTCATGAATATTCAATATTTTTTCATATTGAATATGAAAAAAATCATCAAATATGAAAAAATATTCATGAATTCAAAAAGTGCCCATGAAATTTAAAAATATTCATGAGTTCAAAAAGTGTCCATGTAATACAATCAAGAAATGAAGACTATGATTTAAATACAACCGATCTTAGCTAGCTATCTGTTCACAATCTTCTTGCCCTTATTTTTCGTAAATGGAGTTCTTCTCTTGAACGAACGTCCTTTAGGTAGGGTGGTCCTGCTTCTTCTTATGGTGTATGCTGCTACTTCATCGTCGTCGTCATGTTCGATCTTCGGGTCGCCGTACTTGTCGAAGTCTTGCTCATCTGCTACTCCATCCATTCCAATGATCTTCCTTTTGCCTCTCCTCACGACAACATGACTGGGCTTTGACGGGTCGGTAATGAAGAAGCATTGATCCACTTGGGAAGCCAGTACCCATGGCTCATTTTTTGCGGTGACGTTTGCGCCCGCGGTCTTGGATTTGGCTTCGGGTATAACCATGGTGGTGAAATACCGGTCTTCTTTTAGGACACTCTTGGCCCATCTGACACGGAACATCGGGACCTTCTCTCCAGTGTAGCTCAGCTCCCAGATCTCCTCGATCCTTCCATAGTATCTGTCCTTGTCGTTACCGGTGTAGGATTCCATCGTTACCCTGGAGTTCTGATAACCATCGCTCTTCATGTCCTTGTCCTCAGTGTAGAATGTGTAGCCGTTGATATCGTACGCCTCATAGGTCATCAGGTTGTGCTCGGCGCCCTGTGACAAGGCGAATATGAGTTGTTCTTCTGCGGAAGAATCCTCATGTAAAGGGTACGACAGAAGCTTCTGCTTGAACCAACGCGTGAAACATGAGTTGTGCTCTTTGATTATATCTCCGTCCGTCCTCTATTGGCCTCGGTCATTGTACGTCTTCTCAATAAAGGTTTTGTGCTCTACCACCCAAGGATCGACCATGTCTATGTGTTGTAGCGCGACTAGGTTTGCTCTTTGAAAGTCGGCGAGTCGACCCTCGAAGTCGACATGCATTTCGCGGCGACCCTCACGGTGACCCCATCTAGCAAGCCTGCCGAGGTGCCTGTTGACGGGCAGACCAACGGGGTTCTCGATGCCTAGATAATTCGTGCAGTAGGAGATGCACTCTTCGGTCAGAAAGCCCCTGGCTATGCTTCCCTCTGGACGTGACATGTTGCGAACATATCCTTTGATGACACCATTCATCCATTCGAACGGCATCATGCTGTGCAGGAACGTCTGCCCGAGTTGGATGATATCCTCCACTATATGGACCAGCAGATGCACCATAACGTCGAAGAATGCGGGCGGGAAGTACATCTTAAGCTCGCATAGTATCACCACGATCTCTTCCTGTAGCCTTCTGAGTTGCCTGACGCCAACCGACTTCCGAGAGATGATGTCGAAAAAGTTGCATAGGCCAAATAGCGTTTCACGGACGTGCGCGTCCATGATCCCACAGATTGCAACTGGAAGTATCTGCGTCATCAGCACGTGACAGTCGTGAGACTTCATCCGCTGAACTTCTGCTTCGCTGGGTCTAGGTATCTGCTTACCTTCCCCGCGTAACCGTAAGGAAGTTTTACTCCTATGAGGCAGGTGAAAAACTGCTCGATCTCCTCCTGACTTAGAGTGAAGCACGCGGGAGGGTAGTCATTTCCGGTCTTCTTGTCCTTTTTGCCTTTGTGACGACTTTCTGTGTTCTGCTTCGCCTCATCATCATCATCATCATCATTAGCGTGAAGCTCCTGCCTGATGCCCATTGATTTCAAGTCTGCCCTTGCTTTTGGCCCATCTTTGGTCCTCTCTGGCATGTTGAGCAGGGTACCAAGCAGACTCTCGCACACGTTCTTCGTGATATGCATGACATCAAGGCTGTGAGGCACACGGTGGATCTTCCAGTACGGCAAGTCCCAGAAAACAGACCTCGTTTTCCATACCTTCAGCAGCGGCTCTGGCGCCTTTCACTTCTTTCCCAGCTCTGGCGCCTTTTGCTTCTTTCCCGGCAGTGGGCAATCTTTCCAATTTTTCAACAGCTCGTCTATTTCCTCGCCGCTCCTCGTACGCGGGCGTCTTCGGGGTTCGGTTTCACCATTGAACAGATCCTTGCGTTTCCTCCATGGGTCATCGTCGCGAAGCCACCCTCGATGTCCCATGAACACAGTTTTCAAAGACCCAGGATCTCTATCTAGCTGGCGATACGTTGTGTCATCCATGCACCTGACACATCCAGAAAATCCATGGACCACCTGCCCCGCAAGATATCCGTAACTGAGATAGTTGTGCACCGTCGTGAGTAGTGCGGCTCTCATAGGGAAATATTCTTTCTCTGCGGCGTCCCACGTATTGGCTGGCGTTTTCCACAGCGTGTCTAGCTCCTCTTTCAGCAGCCCCAGATACAGATTGATGTCGTTCCCTGGTTGTTTTGGCCCTTCAATTTGCATACTCATGTGAATGTACTTCCTCTTCATGCACAACCAAGGGGGAGGTTATACATCCACACAAACACAGGCTAGGTGCTATGTGTGCTTCTTTGGCTGCCAAACGAACTCCATCGGTGCTCATGCCCAGCACGATGTTCCTTGGATCGTTCCCAAATTCTGGGTCTTCGAAGTTCAACGCTTGCCACTGGCTCGCATCCTTAGGGTGACTCAGCATCTTGTCTTTTTTATTTATCTTCGGATCATTTCCGTCATCTTCCCGCTTCTTCTCCTCCCTATCCCATGCCAACGCAGGAGCTTTGCTACCTTAGGGTCCGTGAAATACCGATACAGACGAGGAGTGATCGGAAAGTACCACACCACTTTGGGAGGAGCTTTCTTCCTCTTCTTGTATCGAGTGACGCCGCACACCGGACATATGGTAGACTTTGCGTGCTCGTCCCGATAAATGATGCAATTGTTCATGCACACATGGTATATCACGTGCGGTAAATCTAGAGGACACACGATTTTCTTCGCCTCCTCGAAACTGGTCGGGCACTTGTTCCCCTTGGGAAGATGTTCGTGCCAGAATGACATGTTCTCGTCGAAGCATGCGTCGGTCATTTTGTGTTTTACCTTCATCTCCAGAGCCATGAGCGTTACTTTCAGGCGGGTATCCTCGGGCCTGCATCCTTCATACAATGGAGTAACCGCATCTATCTCCAGTTGATCCAGCTTGGCTTTCTCTCGGGCGGCAGCTCTTGCGTTATCTGTCTGCTTGAGAAGCAGCTCTTGAATATGAGGGTCCTGCACCCAGCCTCCATCATCGTCTGCTCCGGCATCTTCATCTTCATGATCATGCCCTTCGTCTTGATCTTCCTCATCATCATGTCCGGCATCTTCTACATGATGATTTTGTATAGCATCACCGATATGATCATGTCCTGGAGATTCTTCGTCTTCTCGCCCGCCCGAGCCGCGGTGGTTGTCTTGCTGCCCTTCCTCATTTCTTGCCCAGCCCCCATGGACGACTTCATAGTCATATTCATCACCTTGCCACCGACAGCCATCCATGAAACCACGCAAGAGTAGGTGGTCCCGCACCTGCCCGGAATCCGGGTCCGCAATAAGGCTCTTCAGCTTGCATCTTCGACACAGATATCTTATCTCCGTCTCGTTCTTTTGAAGCATCTCGGCCTTCGCGGAGCTCAAAAACCTATTCACGATGCCTTCGGTCATCGTGCGGACCATGGTCGCCTGCGGGGTAGAGCAAAACAATATTTTAGAACCAAGAAATTTTTTGGCATGACTTTCCCTAAAAATAGGACCAAAAAGAATGCATAGTGCCAAAATTCTCGCCGAAACCGAAATGAATGAACATTCCGACAAAATATTGGCAACTATCGCATTTCAAATACCGGTACCTGCAAACACAAACATATATGCAACACCACAAACATATGCAACACCACAAACATACATAGATCTAGCTAGGCCACAAAAAGTGCATGTGCACGTTGTTGGAGCGAGCTAGGGAGAAAAAAGTAGATCTACAACATAAAGATAGCTTTCCCCTTACTTACCTATCAAAAAAAGGTAACTTAACCACTTAAATTTTGATGAATCTATGGTGCAAATGAGGTGAGGAGGAGGAGGCAGCCGACACAAGCTTGGAGAAGGAGGTGGAGGGAATGAAGTGGGAAAGTGAGTGTGTAGGTGTGGTTGTCCAAAATATCTAGCTGGTCCCAGGTTACTAATGGCGCACCACCCACTCATGCGCCATTAGTAACCCTACATACTAATGGCGCACCTGCTGGTGGTGCGCCATTAGTAGGTTTGCAAAAAAAAATAAAAAATATATATATACTAATGGCGCACCGTGGCAGAGTGCGCCATTACTAGTTTAAACTAGTAATGGTGCACTATGCCATGGTGCGCCATTATTAGTTTTGCAAAAAAAGAATAAAAAAGTATAGTAGTGGCGCACTTGGTTGTTGGTGCACCATTACTAGTTAGAACTAGTAATGGCGCACTGTGCCTGGATGCGCCATTAATATGTTTGGAAAAATGGAAAGAAAGTTTTTGTTACTAGTGGCGCATCATGTGTCTGGTGTGCACCATTAGTGTCAATTTCATCTATAGCCCTTTTCCTAGTAGTTCGGGCTTCTTGCTTCTCCCGCTCAATGCGCTCCTTGGCCGCTTTGTGTTCGGCCTCGGACAGCGCCTTCTTCAGGGTCTCCACCTCGGTCGTGGCCCCTGGAAAATCTATGATGATGCTATTACTTTACACCAGAACTTCCTTTTAAATATATAGACAAAGGCATTTCTTAGCTTTGCTCTCCTCGAGCTGCCTCTTGGTAAGGCCGAGCTTTTCCTCGGTCCGCTCCAGGTCCTGCTTCAGTGCAGAGACGTCCGAAGTACGTGCGGTAGCGCCCAGCAGTGAAGCCTGCACATACACATTGACATATTCTGATTAGACTCATGAGTTATCAATTGATCCTCTATTTGGCCTTTCTTCGCGAACGCCAAACAGAGCATCAGGGGCTACTGTCTATACAGTAATATTTTTCCTATACTTTTATTACTTACCTCAAAGCCTGTTAGGAGGCTGGCACAACCTTCGGTCAGTCCGTTTTTGGCGGACTGAACTTCCTCAATCACCGCACTCATGATAGTGCGGTGCTCTTCGTCGATGGAAGCGCCGCGAAGCGCTTCCAGCAAGTTGTCCGGTGCCTCTGGGTGAACAGAGGCCACCGGCATGGGTGGCTTGCCCCTCTTAATGAGGGGACGCCTGCTGGTGTCCGGAACCACCAAAGGTTCCGATGAAGTGTTCGCCTGGGAGCCGAACTTGGAGCCCGTGGGGACTTTGCTCCCTTTGCGCCCAGGGTCTGGAAGGTCGCCTCGAGGCGCCCCCAGGACTACCTCCCTTTGGACCCGTGCCTATTGAGACAACACCTTGATGTTGTCCGTAGGGCAAGGGGTGGAGGCGGTCGAAAGTGAACCACTTTTCATATCCGACGAGTCCAAAGAACCGTCTCACGAAGATACGTCGATACGGGCTAGGGACAGGCTGCACGATCATATTCAGCATAAGTAGAAGCAGTGTAATGAAACATTCCATGAATTACTATGGTATCCGGATACTTACGACTTCGCCTGGGGCTTGTCCCTAGGGAACCACTCGTCGTCACTATGGGCGGCCGTAGTGGAGCAGTCCGGACGGACGGTCCATCCCTTCTTGGACCCTTTGGCCTCCCCGGTGGGGTCGACCTTCCTTTTCTTGTCTCCCCCGGCTGGGGGGAGAACTTTCCTCCTCCTCCTCCTCGTTTTCGTGGGAGGAGTGCGCGTCGGAGTCATCGGACGATGAGTCCGATACAACCTTATGCCAGAGACCCTTTCGGGTCCCCATGGCCTTCTTCTTGGTCTTCTTCATCGGCACCTCGTAAGGTGCTGGAGTCAGCATCTCCGTTAGGAGAGCGTCTGCATGATCTTCGGGCAGGGGGTCTGGGCAATCTAGCTGCTCCGCTCTCTTTATCCAGTCCTATTAATGACATGGAAGCTTAGATCCTGCACATGACTTAACTGGGGCAAATAAATACCCTGTGAGATATAAAAAACTTACCGGATTGGCGCGGCGCTTTGCGCTGAGTCTGCGGTCCTCGGTGGGGGAAGGAGGTACCTCAGCGCCCTTGAATAGCACCCTCTAGACGTCCCCGTGCATCGTGCCATAGAGCTCTCGCAGCGTCTGTTGCTTGGCTGGGTCAAACTCCCACAAATTGAATGCCCGTCGTTGACGCGGGGGGATCCGGCGGAAGAGCATGACCTGGACCATGTTGACGAGCTTGATTTTCTTGCTCGTCATGTTCTTGATGCAGGTCTGGCCCAGGACAGGCCCTTCTCTTTCCAGGAGGTGAGCCATGTGGGGATTTCGGATCGAAATCTGGGGGCCGCCACCCAGTTGGAGTCGCGCGGCTCGGTGATGTAGAACCACCCCGATCGCCACCCCTTTATGGTATCCACATAGGTGCCCTTGAGCCTGGTGACATTAGGCATTTTGCCCACCATGATGCCTCCGCACTCTGTTTGCTGGCCAACCACCACCTTCGGTTTGACATTGAAGGTCTTCAGCCATAGGCCGAAGTGGGGCCTGATGCGGAGGAAGGCCTCGCACACGACGATAAACGCCGAGATGTTGAGGATGAAATTGTGGGCCAGATCATGAAAATCCAACCCGTAGTAAAACATGAGCCCGCGGACAAACGGGTGGAGGGAAATCCCAGTCCACGGACGAAGTGGGTAAGAAAAACTACCCTCTCATAAGGTTCGGGCGTAGGGATGACCTGCCCTGCATCTGGCAGCCGGTGCGCGATATCCGCAGCCAGATATCTGGCTGCCCGTAACTTTGCAATGTGCTCCTCCATGACGGAGGAGACCATCCACTTGCCTCCTGCTCCGGACATGCTTGGAGTGGTTTGAGAAGAAGAACGCGAGCTTGGGCGCTGGAGCTTGACTGCGTGAGAATGGATAAGCAAGGGGGTAGAAGGCGTGGGTAAAAGGGGTGAAACCTTGTCCTTTTATAAGGGCGGAAGAGGCGATGCGCCTCCCCGCTTGCCTGATAAAATCGTTTATTCCCCAGGCGCCGTAATTGATGGTGCGATTGGGTTACCCACGTCCGTATTGATGAGAATCCCGTAATAAGGGGGACACGATCCCTGCTTTGACAAGACGTGTCAAGAAAACCACCCCGCGTTATGTGTGGTGCTGGTTGTGAAAAACGGTTCGAATAATGACCAGGCCATGGCGTGATGTCATGCTGTCAAACGTGTCAGCAGATTGAATTTCTGGAAATATTATTCTCTCTACGGTGGTAGGTGGAACTTGTTTCGCAGAGCCGGACACTATCGTTGTGTTCAAAACCTTCTATGGAGTATTCGGAGGAGGAACCCGCCTTGCAATGCTGAAGACAAAAACTGTGCGCCGGATTCATCGTCATTGAAGCCTGGTTCAGGGGCTACTGAGGGAGTCCTAGATTAGGGGTTCTCCGGACAGATGGACTATATCCTTTGGCCGGACTGTTGGACTATGAAGATACAAGATTGAAGACTTCTTCCCGTGTCCGGATGGGACTTTCCTTGGCGTGGAAGGCAAGATTGGCAATATGGATATGTAGATCTCCTCCCTTGTAACCGACTCTGTGTAACCCTAGCCCCCTCTGGTGTCTATATAAACCGGAGGGTTTAGTCCGTAGGACAAGATACAATCATACCATAGGCTAGCTTCTAGGGTTTAGCCTCTACGATCTCGTGGTAGATCAACTCTCGTAATACTCATATCATTAAGAACAATCAAGCAGGACGTAGGGTATTACCTCCATCAAGAGGGCCCGAACCTGAGTAAAACATCGTGTCCCCTGCCTCCTGTTACCATCTGCCTTAGACGCACAGTTCGGTACCAACTACCCAAGATCCGCCGGTTTTGACACCGACACTGGGCCTTGGGCCTTGTCGTCCATCTGACCCACCCGCCAGGTTACTAATGAGTCGCCAAGATTGGGCGGGTTACCCGTGAGTCGCCAAGCTCCGGGCGGGTCACCAGTGAGTCGCCAAGATCCATCCGGGTCATACATCCAGCCGGGTTACACCGCGGGGTATATCCCCGATATTATCCCCCAGTTTAATTTGGATTTATCCATGTTAAACTAATCTGCAATATAAACACAAGAACAAATTTGACAGGTTGTGCTCTGGGTTAAATATTTTGTAAGTCGGCACCTGATCATCCTTAAATCCTTGTCATTTCCTCCTTCTAGAAAATCCGGATCAATAGACCAGTTTCATAATCAATTTGCTTGTAGAAGAAATATTGTAAATAAAGAATCCATTTGATTCGGCCTTCAATGCTCCGACTTGACAAAAATCACTAGTAGAAAACAGGGCTTTGGTCCAGGCCGGGTCAGCCCATTAGTCCCGGTTCAGTCCAGAATCGGGACCAATGGGGGCATTAGACCTGGTTCGTGAGCCCAGGGGGGCGGCCGGGCCACGTCGGCCATTGGTCCCAGTTCATCTGGACCTTTTGGTCCCGGTTGGTGGGACGAACCGGGACCAATGGGCCTCGCTCCTGGCCCACCACCATTGGTCCCGGTTGGTGGCTTGAACCGGGACCAAAGTCTCCCCTTTAGTCCCGGTTCATGCCACCAACCTGGACCAATGAGGTGCCTATATATACCCCCTCGCGTAAGAGCAGAGCACACTGTTCTGTTTTTTTTCTGGCCGAGGGGGAGAGGGCTTGGTGGTGCTCTAGCTCACCTCCTATGCACACAAGGTATTCGATGGAATGCCCGAGCCACACTACTTAAGCTTTCTCCTCTCCAAGCTCGACCTCCAAGCTCCATTTTCCTCAATATTTGTCTAGATTTAGCGGTCCATCACGCCCCGTCCCCGTCTTCACCGCCGTCAATCACCCACGCCGAGCTCATCGCCGGCACCACCGTGGTGAGCCTCTTGTTCTTATCTTCTTTCTGAAAGGAAAAATATTCTTACTTGTATGTTTACATAGATACTTGTATTATTTTCTTACTTTTATTATTGCATCTTATATAGTGCGATGGTTTTGGTATCCGCCCCCGTCGGCCCTCGTCCTGTCTATGATTCAGATGTGGTATATATATTATCTTTATAACTATTGGTTCATTTATTGTTTATGAGATTTATGCCGACCAACGTGACATAGATTTTATTTATGTAGGATGTATGTGAATCGGAAATGCCAACCGACCCTATTGTCGAGAGGTTAAATTTAGTTGAAGAAGAAAACAATTTGTTGAAGGAAAAAATAAAAAAAATTGAGGAGGAGAAGATGATATTGGAGTTGCATGTTGCGGATGTCGTCGATGATCACAAGATCAATATGGATGCAATGCGCTTGAAGATTAGAAAGATTAGAAAATATGCCATTCATACCGAGGCTTGGTATCATTATGCCGTTGGATCAATTGTTACCTTGGTTGCGATTATGATCGCATTTGTTTTCGCATTGAAATGTTTTACATAGTTTCAATGTATGGTTTAATTAATTAGATGCTCTAGAGAGCTATATGTTGTTAGATGAGAACTATGTATGCACTTTGGTTTTAATGTGATTATGAACTTCTATTAATTCGGACACTTAGTTATATATAATGCACGCAGATGAACCAGCAATGGATGTACGGTGACAGACACACCTCCGAGTACATTAAGGGCGTGCATGAGTTTCTCGATGCGGCTGAGGCAAACAAGCAGAATGGTTTTATGTGTTTTCCATGCACTGAATGTGGGAATACGAGGTCTTACTCTAACCGGAAAATCCTTCACTCCCACCTGCTTTACAAGGGTTTCATGCCACACTATAATGTTTGGACGAGGCACGGAGAAATAGGGGTTATGATGGAAGACGGCGAAGAAGAAGAGTACGATGACAACTATGTGCCCCCTGAATACGGTGATGCTGCAACAGGGGGAGCTGGTGAAGATCAAGAGGAACCAAACGATGTGCCCAATGATGCTGCAATGGGTGAAGCTGCTGAAGATCAAGAGGAACCAGACGATGTTCCCGATGATGATGATCTCCGCCGGGTCATTGTCGATGCAAGGACGCAATGCGAAAGTCAAAAGGAGAAGCTGAAGTTCGATCGCATGTTAGAGGATCACAAAAAATGGTTGTACCCCAATTGCGAAGATGGCAACACAAAGCTCAGTACCGTACAGGAATTGCTGCAGTGGAAGGCAGAGAATGCTGTGGCTGATAAAGGATTTGAGAAGCTACTGAAAATATTGAAGAAGAAGCTTCCAAAGGATAACGAATTTCCCGACAGTACATAAGCAACAAAGAAGGTCGTATGCCGTCTAGGATTGGAGGTGGAGAAGATACATGCATGCCCTAATGACTGCATCCTCTACCACGGTGCATACAAGGATCTGAACACATGCCCGGTATGCGGTGCATTGCGGTATAAGATCAGACGAGATGACCCTGGTGATGTTGACGGCGAGCCCCCAGGAAGAGGGTTCCTCCGAAGGTGATGTGGTATGCTCCTATAATACCACGGTTGAAACGTCTGTTCAGAAACGAAGAGCATGCCAAGTTGATGCGATGGCACAGTGAGAACCGGAAGAAATATGGGAAGTTGAGAGCACCCGCTGACGGGTCGTAGTGGAGAAAATCGAGAGAAAGTACTGGGATGAGTTTGCAAAGGACCCAAGGAATGTATAGTTTGCTTTAAGCACGGATGGCATTAATCCTTTCGGGGAGCAGAGCGGCAATCACAGCACCTGGCCCGTGACTCTATGTATGTATAACCTTCCTCCTTGGATGTGCATGAAGCGGAAGTTCATTATGATGCCAGTTCTCATCCAAGGCCCTAAGCAACCCGGCAACGACATTGATGTGTACCTAAGGCCATTAGTTGAAGAAATTTTACAGCCGTGGAATGGAAACGGTGTACATATGTGGGATGAGCACACACATGAGGAATTTAACCTAAAGGCGTTGCTGTTCGTGACCATCAACGATTGGCCCACTCTTAGTAACCTTTCAGGACAGACAAACAAAGGATACCACGCATGCACGCACTATTTAGATGACACTGAAAGTATATACCTGGACAAATGCAGGAAGAATGTGTACCTGGGCCATCGTCAATTTCTTCCGACCAACCATCAATGTCGAAAGAAAGGCAAGCATTTCAAAGGCGAGGCAGATCACCAGAAGAAGCCCGCCATGCGTACCGGTGATCACGTACTTGCTATGGTCAATGATTTACACGCAATCTTTGGAAAGGGTCCCGTCGGACTAGCTGTTCCGAATGACGCTGAGGGACACGCACCCATGTGGAAGAAGAAATCTATATTTTGGGACCTACCCTACTGGAAAGACCTAGAGGTCCGCTCCTCAATCGATGTGATGCACGTGAGAAGAACCTTTGCGTGAACCTGCTAGGCTTCTTGGGCGTGTATGGGAAGACAATAGATACACCTGAGGCACGGGAGGACCTGCAACGTTTGCACGAAAAAGACGGCATGCCTCCGAAGCAGTATAAAGGTCCTGCCAGCTACGCTCTTACGAAAGAAGAGAAACAAATCTTATTTGAATGCCTGCTCAGTATGAAGGTCACTACTGGCTTCTTGTCGAATATAAAGGGAATAATAAATATGCCAGAGAAAAATTTTCAGAACCTAAAGTCTCATGACTGCCACGTGATTATGACGCAACTGCTTCCGGTTGCATTGAGGGGGCTTCTACCGGAAAATGTCTGGTTAGCCATTGTGAAGCTATGTGCATTCCTCAATGCAATCTCTCAGAAGGTGATCGATCCAGAAATCGTACCAAGGCTAAGGAGTGATGTGGCGCAATATCCTGTCAGTTTCAAGCTGGTGTTCCCACCATCCTTCTTCAATATCATGACGCACGTCCTAGTTCATCTAGTCGACGATATTGTCATCCTGGGGCCCGTATTTCGACACAATATGTTCCCCTTTGAGAGGTTCATGGGAGTCCTAAAGAAATATGTTCGTAACCGCGCTAGGCCAGAAGGAAGCATCTCCATGGGCCATCAAACAGAGGATGTTATTGGGGTTTGTGTTGACTTCATTCCCGGCCTTAAGAAGATAGGTCTCCCTAAATCGCGGTATGAGGGGAGACTGACTGGAAAAGGCACTCTTGGAAGTGACTCAATAATATGCAGGGACGGATATTCTTGGTCTCAAGCACACTACATAGTTCTACAGAACTCTACCTTGGTGACCCCGTATGTCGATGAACACAAGAACAGTCTGCGCTCCAAACACCCGGAGCAGTAACACGACTGGATTACATGTGAACACATCAGGACTTTCAATAGTTGGTTGGAAACACGTCTCAGAGGTGACAACACTGTTTGTGATGAGTTGTACTTGTTGTCCAGGGGACCATCTTTGACTGTATTGACTTACAAAGGATACGAGATAAATGGGAATACATTTTACACGATCGCCCAAGATCAAAAGAGCACCAACCAAAACAGCGGTGTCCGCTTTGATGTAGCAACCGAGAGCAGAAAGGACACATATTATGGTTACATAGTGGACATATGGGAACTTGACTACGGACATGATTTTAAGGTCCCCTTATTTAAGTGCAAATGGGTCAATCTGTCAGGAGGCGAGGTACATGTAGATCCATAGTACGGAATGACAAAAGTGGATCTGAAAAATCTTGGGTACACTGACGAACCGTTCGTCCTAGCCAATGATGTGGCACATGTTATCTATGTGAAGGACATGTCTACCAAACTGAGAAAAAGAAAAGATAAGGAAGCGAATACATCATACAATGAGCCAAAGCGCCACATAGTTCTTTCAGGAAAAAGGGACATCCTGGGAGTGGACGGCAAGACAGACATGTCTGAAGATTATGAAAAGTTTCATGAAATTCCTCCCTTCAATGTCAAGGCTGACCCAAGCATCCTGATAAACGATGAAGATTATCCATGGTTACGGCGCAATAAGCAAATGACACAAGCTAAGAAAAAGTGAAGACTTTCTCCCGCAACTAGTATGATGATACCATGCCAACTTTGTAACACACGAGTATGCTATGCCAACTTTTTCAGAGTTCATTTGAAAACTATGTATTTAGGTCGAATTTTCTCTATAGGTGCATCTATGTTCATTTTTTAGTAAAGTTAATCACAAACTTGTGATTCACACAAATTTCAAAGAATTCAAATTTTAACTATTCAAATTTGAAAACTAATGGCACTAATAGAAAGTTTATAATTTTTCTAAAACTAATGGCACTAACAGAAAGTTTATAATTTTGCTGACCTAAAAGCAAAAAGAAATAAAAAATAAAGCAAAAAACAAAAGAAAATAAATAATGTAGAAAACAAAACAAAAAATCTGGAAAACCAAAAAAATAGCAACAATAAGTATTTTTTTGTAAATAGAAACAAAATAAAATAACTAAAGCAACAAAGAAAACAAAAAAACTAAAAAATGTTTTCAAATTTGAAAACTAATGGCACTAACAGAAAGTTTATAATTTTTCTAAAACTAAAAGCAAAAAGAATAAAAAATAAAGCAAAAAACAAAAGAAAATAAATAATGCAGAAAACAAAACAAAAAACTGGAAAAAATAGCAACAATAAGTATTTTGTTGTAAGTAGAAACAAAATAAAATAAATAAAGCAACAAAGAAAACTAAAAAACTAAAAAAATGTTTTCAAATTTGAAAACTAATGGCACTAACAGAAAATTCATAATTTTTCTAAAACTAAAAGAAAAAAAGAATTAAAATATAAAGCAAAAAAAAGAAAATAAATAATGCAGAAAACAAATCAAAAAACTAGAAAAAATAGCAACAATAAGTATTTTGTTGTAAGTAGAAACAAAATAAAATAAATAAAGCAAGAAAGAAAAAAAAAGTGCCACCTACTGGGCCCCCATAGCCCGAATACGACTAGAAACCCTACCATGGCCAGGATTCAGGCCCGCAGGAGGCCCAGTAGGCCCAGAAGCACAGAGCGCAGGGTTAGGCCCGAAAGCCTGCATTTGAGAGGAGCTCGAGAGGGAAGGCGCAGTAGCGCTTATAAACCACTCTCGAGCTCTCTCAGCTAGCGAGGTGGGACTAAAGTTTTGGCGCGGGGCAGCACAAGGCCTTTGGTCCCGGTTGGTGCCAGCAACCGGGACTAAAGGGGGCATTGGTCACGGTTCGTGGCACAAACCGTGATCAATGCCCCCCTTTAGTCCCGGTTGGTGCTAGGCCCTTTGTCCCGGTTGGTAGCACCAATCGGGACTAAAGGGGGGCATTGGTCACGGTTTGTGCCACGAACCGTGACCAATGCCTTCGGTATATAACCAGGACTTGTGAAATTTTCAGATTTCCCTCGCCAGTTGCCCCTGACGTCGCCGACCTCCTCGACGCCGCCAGGCTGCCCCGACGACGCCACCCCTGCCGTCGCCTGCGCCCATCGTCGCCGTCGCCCGGACCCTCGCCGGCCGTCGCCCGCGCCTGTCGTCACCGTCGCCCGCGCCCTCGCCCGCGCCCTCGTCGCCCGCGCCCGTCGTCACCGTCGCCCGCGCCCTCGCCCGCGCCCTCGTCGCCCGCGCCCGTCGTCGCATTCGCCCACGCCCTCACCGGCCGTCCCTTGCCCCGACGCGTCGCCGCCTCTGTGAGCACCGCGCCTCTGCCGCCCCCGCCGCCGCCGTGCATTTTTTAATTATACATGTTTTTTACATGTTTTTAGATTTTCATATATATATATATATATGTATATATGTATCTTTTAGATATATGTTTTTGTATTTATGTTCATATATGTTTTTTATGTATGTTCATATAGGTATATATGTATGTATTTTTTCAATTGTAATGATGTTTTAAAAATACATATATGCAAAAGTTAGATTTTTTTTATTAGAAACGTTTTATCTATATATGTTCTCTGATTTAGTACATTTTAGGTTAGTTTCATTTTAAAAAAAGTTATATATATTTAGGAAGAAGGAATAGAAGGAAGAAGAAGGAAGAAAATGTTTTATATATGAGGGTCGAGAGGGGGTCGACGGTCGAGAGGGGGTCGAGAGGGGGTCGTCGAACATGAGAGGAAGAAAAGGATAAAAAAAGAAGAGGAAGAAGAAAAAAAAGAGGAGAAGAAAAAAAAGAGGAGAAGAAAGAATAGAGGAGATCTTCTCCTCTATTCTTTCTTCTCCTTTTTTTTCTTCTTCTTCTCCTCTATTCTTTCTTCTCCTCTTTTTTTTCTTCTTCTTCCTCTTTTTTTTATCAGGAACGAGGGTCGTCGAGGGTCGCCGAACATGAGAGGAAGAAGAGGATAAAAAAAGAAGAGGAAAAAGAAAAAAAAGAGGAGAAGAAAGAATAGAGGAGTTCTTCTCCTCTATTCTTTCTTCTCCTCTTTTTTTTCTTCTTCTTCCTCTTTTTTTATCGGAAACGAGGGTCGTCGAGGGTCATCGAGGGGTCGAGGGTCGAGAGGGGGTCTAGGGTCGCCGAGGGGTCGAGGGTCGTCGAACATGAGAGGAAGAAGAGGATAAAAAAAGAAGAGGAAGAAGAAAAAAAAGAGGAGAAGAAAGAATAGAGGAGTTCTTCTCCGCTATTCTTTCTTCTCCTCTTTTTTTTCTTCTTCTTCCTCTTTTTTTATCGGGAACGAGGGTCGTCGAGGGTCGCCGAGCGGTAGAGGAAACCCTAAATAGCAAGTATCGTCGGTGTGAGATACATGTGGCCGTCGGTGTCGGACAGTACATCCACGTCCCACAAGTGATGCGGGCTTCGACGCCCACGTCACTTGTGGGACGTGGATGTAGTGTTCGACACCGATGGCCACATGTATCTCACACCACGATACTTGCTATTTAGGGTTTCCTCTACCGTTCGGCGACCCTCACGACCCTCGTTTCCGATAAAAAAAGAGGAAGAAGAAGAAAAAAAGAGGAGAAGAAATCTTTCTTCTTCTCTTTTTTTTCTTTTTCCTCTTTATTTTATCGGGAACGAGGGTCGTCGAGGGTTTTTCTTCTCCTCTTTTTTTTTGTTCTTCCTCTTCTTTTTTTATCCTTGAAGCGTTCTCAAGGCCACCCCAAACCCTAGAGAAGCAGCGTCGAGGCCACCCCAAACCCTAGAGAAGCAGCGTCGAGGCCACTAATTAATATTAGTTCTACGTTTCCCACTAATATATCCATCTATCATGTTTGAATAATAGTTGCCATGTTGTAAATATTTGTAGAAACTATGGACACCGCCCGAGACGAAGTACAAGAAGAGTTGTTGGGGGACATAATCGCACGAGGAAGTGATGCCGTCTGCTCGTTGTTTCTCAACGACACTGATGGTCTGGAAGTAGCTGGCTATGATTATGATGGCTCCGGTGACCTAATGCCGGTGCAAGAAGGAGACCGTGAGGACAGCTCCGGTGACCCAATGCCGGTGCAAGAAGGAGACCGTGATGACGTCTCCGGTGACCAAACCGAGTCCGGCCAGGTATATATATTAGTTAAGATTCTGCTGACTAGCTAATTGATGCATTCATTATTTTGGTATGTACACATATTAATTAAGTCTTTGTTCTTTTTTCTAGCCCTCCAGATCGAGCACAACTTCGGTAAAGAGACGAGGCCCGAAGAAAAAGTTGAGCTCGGATGAAAAGTTTGAGATCATAGCAATCGCGCCCGACGGCCAACCGATTGAACCCCTCCGGACAAAGAGCGCATTTGTTTGTCAGTGCGGGGTTCTTGGTTAGGGACAAGATCCCGATCAGCATCCAACAATGGTTAAAGCCGGCTACAGAAGACCCTGAGGTGTCTTATGTCAATGATATGCAGAAAAATGATCTTTGGACTGAGCTGAAGTCAAATTTCACCCTAGCGCAAGAGGATGATCCGGAGAAGCCAGTTAAAGAGCAATTAATCAAGTCTTTTGATCTTAAGAGGATGGCAGAACTATTCAGGAGGTGGAAGAAAGAGCTGAATAAGTTTGTCGAAAATAAAGAGACACCAGAATTCAAGGGCAGATATGAGAATATGAGAGATCACTGGCCCGCATTTGTGGCCCACAAGACATCAGAAAAGAGTAAGAAGATGTCGGCGACAAACAAGCAAAATACTACAAAGAAGAAGCATCACCATCGCACGGGGTCAGGTGGCTACCTCGTAGCCCGGCCTAAGTGGGCCAAGACTGAGAATGATCTGGCTGATAAAGGGATCGAACCAGAGACAATTAACTGGCCAGACCATTGCCGGACTTGGTTCTTCGGGGCTGGCGGAACCTTGGACCCTGTATCAGGGAAGTGCATTTGGACGAATGATCAAATGGACATACCAGTCAAGAAGCTTCAGCAGTATATCGAAGCAGCGTAGCAAGGGACGCTCATTCCAGACAGAGAGAACGACGAGCTCACAATGGCCCTCGGGAATCCTGAGCACCCTGGACAGACACGAGGCATGCCAGGCTCCATTCCGTGGAAGGTTGGGTTTCCGGACGCAGGCGGTTACAAATGCCAGGAGAGGAGGAAAAAAGTGCAGCAGCCCCAAATGCAGGCGCTGCAAGCAAGGTTACAAGCGATAGAGGAACGAGAAGCAAATCGCAGCAAACGAACTGCCGAAGCTTCCCCCGAAGCTACCCCGCCATCTCAGCGGAGAAGCAGCGTGGCTTCCACCGAGCTGCTTCAGCCGGAGCATGTCTTGACGACTCCTGCCAGCTATCCCGTGGATGCTATCACGGAGTCTCAAAATTACCACCTTATGACACAATGGATTAATATGAAGGTCAAGGCGGCTGTTGGCTCTGTTTTTCCTACCGAACCCGGCACAACTTTTCACTGCCGGCCGATTCCAGAAGGATATGCTAGGGTGATGGTGGATGAAATAACGGAGGGATTTGAGGACCTCCAGCTTGACCACCCTACCGGTGAAGGGGAGACTCGGCTGGGTTCTGCTATGAAGACTCCATGCCTATGGCGGAAGGAGCTCATCAACCTTCCGAACTGGATGCCTTCGCCTCCTCCTCCTCCGGTGAGTCAGGGCACTCCGCCTCCTCCACCGCCTCCTCCTCCGGCGAGTGATGATCAGGGCACTCGGCCGGCTCCTTCTCCAGCGCATGGCGGCACTCCGCCTCCTTCTCCGCCTGCGCCGGTGCGCCCGAGCAGCCAGCCTCCTCCTTCTCCACCTCGTCAGCAAGGGCAGAAGAGACCTTCCGCCGCTCCGGCTGCTCCGGCACGTCGTAGTCCTTCTCCTCCGCCTCGTAAGAAAGTAAAGAAGACAACCGCTCCGTCTGCTCTGCCGGCGTCTAGCAGTACAGCCAGAGGCGGGAGGACATACAGATTCGGTCCTTCTCTGAAGACTCCAGAGAAGTTACCATACGAGAGGACCCTCGAGGAGAACGCCGAGATCGCGCGAGAAGAAGTGAGGAACTTCTTTGAATGGTTGAAAGCAAAGAAACATTCACCTCCAGAGGAGAAGGTAGATCTGGTGAAAGCGAAGCGCACTCTAGCTGCCCTGACAAAACCACCCAATTCTCCGTCGAAAGGAAACTATGAGCGCATTATTGGAAAGGAATTTGCCAAAGCGGAGCGGTCGGGAAGTACTGTCAGTGATCAAAGGCTGAAAGAACGACGAGCTGGGAAACCAATTGCATAGCTCGGCGAACAAGCGAAGCAATCGTGCCCCCCGCTAAAGGTGCCTAGCGACATCGTCGATAATGATCCGAGGATGGTGCCCGGTTATAGCAATCTTGGAGATTACCTGCCCGACGATGTACATTATGATTTCATGGAGGTGTAGGTACAAAGATACGAGTATGGGAAGCCTCTTGTCAAAGATGAAAGATCTCTATCAACGATGATGCGAAGATTGCATGATTGGTACTTGAAAATTTGCAGAGAGTCTGGGGGGAGGAGTACTTTGTATGTGAGAGTTAAAAAGGAGCATGACCTCGTTGGAATTGATCTCTTGCCTGTTCCATTTGAGGAGTTCTTTCAGTTTTTCAATCAATTGGCCCTCGATAAAGCAACGGTCACCTGCTACTGTCTGTAAGTAGTACTACTTCTGTCATTAAGTCTCTCTATATAGCTCAGCTCTTTCATTGCATGTATTTATAATTATCCTCACTATATTATGCAGATTGAAGATCGTCGAATTGAAGAAACGACAAATCGGTGATATTGGGTTCATTAACACAAATATCATATATGCAACTCAGGTTAAATTTCATGCCACAGATACCGAGGCCAACTTGCTACGATCATTGGTAATAAATGAAAACAAAGATATAATACTCTTTCCTTACAACTTCAAGTGAGTGTTACTGTCTTGTGTGTATTCGGTTTCCCTTATATATTCGTCAAGGTTATAGTAATGTAATTGATGAGTTATGCATGCGTGTGCAGTTTCCACTATATTCTCCTAGAGATTAAGCTTGAGCAGGGACTAGTAACTGTCTTAGACTCAAGACGAAAAGATCCCCAGGACTATGCGGACATGACTCAAATGCTCGAGAAGTAAGTTAAATCGATCATTATCCACCATATCAGCAACTTTGTTCATTTCCTGATGTATCAAGTAATTGTTTTCTTTGTCTGGCAGGGTTTGGAAAAAATTCACCAAAAAAGCTCTGGGGCTCCCGAAGAAGCTGCAATTTAGACACCCGAAAGTAAGTACTATAGTAGCATGTTCTGCGCATCTCCTATTGATTCAAGTGCTAGTTTCATCAATACCATTTGGCATTCTTGCTTATCAGTTTGATTGACCTCTATTTCTTGTAAAGTGGTTGTGGCAGGAACAAGGGAATGATTTCTGTGGATACTACGTTTGCGAGTCCATCCGCCACACGATCTGTGAGCGGGGCTACTCTGACGAACAATATGAAGTGCGTAAATAACAACATTCACAATTCTATTTTATTACCATCATTTGTGTTGAGTTTCATTCATTCATATATATATATATATATATATGTATGTATTGACCCCCTTCTTCAAATTAGATGTTTCGGAAGCGGGATGAACTCCTAGCACCAGCTCGCATGCGAGCAATTCAAGAGGAATTGGCGGCATTCTTTCTTGACCACATGATCGCTGAAGACGGAGAATACTATGTGGACCATGAGTCCGTATGTTAGGAGATTATATTTGTAAGAGATAATTATTGTATATATGTAGCCGGTAGTCTCGGATAGATATACGAGAACTTGTTGTTCGACCAATCTCTCGGAGAAGGAGAGGTGGTCGATATCACTTCTCTCTGTATGCATATATGTTCATGATGATCTTCTGTTTCCTTCGTTTGCTTACTAGCTAGCTAGCGTGTCTAGTCCTCTCTATACATATGTATAGTACGTAGCGTCAACCAAGCACGGACATAAGAGAGGACACTTCTCTCTATTAATTATAGCTAGCTAACACAATATATGAAACACCTAAATTAACCCCCCAAAACCACCAAACCCCCCCTTCAAAAAAAACAAAAACCCCAGCCACAGAAATGCTGACGCGTGGATGCCTATTGGTCCCGGTTGGTGCCACCAACCGGGACCAAAGGCTCTCCTGCCTGGGCTCCGCACACAGGCCACATGGAGGCCCATCTATCCCGGTTCTGGATTGAACTGGGACTAAAGGGACAGGGCATTAGTACCGACCCTTTAGTCCCGGTTCAGGAACCGGGACAAAAGGCCCTTACGAACCGGGACAACAGGGCCCTTTTTCTACTAGTGAATATTGGTCTTCAAATCTTCAACTGATATTCAGCCGGCTTGAAAATATAGACCTTGCCAAGCTATGATTTTCAAAATCGTCGGGTTATAAAAACTGATAATTCCAGGTCATGATTGTTCCCAACGCTGGTTCATGATTGTTGCCAATGCTGGTTCATGATTATTGATGACGCCGGGTTGTGATTGTTGCAGACACCGGGTCATAATGATTGGTGACGCCGGGTCAATCTGGTTTGCTCAAAACTGAGAATTTGAGAATATTTCTCCCTTATATCCGTGTTACCTGTAGCCCCCAAGTCTTGAGCAGAGTAAAGTGATGACGTAAGACTTGCTTCAATATAAATACTGCCACTTTGAAGAAATCCATGTTGTTCATCTTAGTCACTAGTAAAGACTGAATACTCCATATATGTAGCCCCCAAGTGCCGGGTTGTCATGCTTGCAGCAACCCGGGACTTGAATTTTTGCGAGGAGCAATTGGTAGCCCCTAAGGGCCGGCTTTTTACAATGTGATGAGTCAGGTCTTCAATAAGGTGAGCAAAAAATGACTTTGGATTAGCCCCCAAGTGCCATGGTGCATGCTGGCAGTGACATGGAACTTGTATATTTGATGTAATCTCAACTTGAATAATGTAGCCCCCAAGTGCCGGGTCATAAGCCTGCAGCGACTCCAGACTATTCATTCCATTGTAGAATAAATTATATCCATTGTGCTGAAGCGGCTTTGAAAACCTCAATCATAATATTGGTTATCGATAACCATAATAAAAATCCAGCCATGTTGGCTATTCAAGATTTGAATAATATAATCCGTCGAGGGCATTGACCCGTAGGCATGCAATAGCATGATTTTGATTGCTCAAGGCAAATATATCCTGTCAACTTAACACCCTTTATCAGGACGGGTTATCAAAACCCCAAATATGCTCAAATATGAGTCATAAAGATTAAGGCTACATGGCCTGAATTGTTTTAAACAAGGATGAACTCAAAATGTTCAAATAGAAATAATAAATCAGAAAAAACAAGGCTTTCATAGGCCGCCGAGCCTAAATATCAAGTGCTTTCAAGGGTCGCATAACCACTGAGTTAAACCTTCATGCAAACCTTATAAGCCGGACCTCACACAACCAATCGTCGTTTTAACTTTGACTAGTTTAGGGTCTGTATAAGATTGACTTATCAAAAGTATGGCGGGCCCTTCCACGATTACCTGGGCGGAGTGGCAGACTTAAAAAGGCAGGATAACCAGGGGTTTTAGGTGAATACACCTAGCTTCCAAGCCTCGCTTTTAAGCCTATTACAAGGGTCATAAAAACTCTTGTCCTTTAGAACAAAGAGCCCCAAGCAATATTTTTGAGCTGTGCTCAATGGAAACCTATGTTTGAGTTGTGCTTTTGCAACAGACTCTCTTTGGTCCCTTTAACCTGGGTAGCAAGCCCCCAAGTGTTTTGTAAGCATGGCGTATAAGCCGGATCAAAGGGTAATCAGGAAACTCCCATGTGACCATAATAAGATAAGCCCATAAGGCAGGATACCTATGTTTGAACCGCGCATCATGGCAATAGGTTTTCTTTGGCAACCTTTAATTTTTATGAGAACTCGAACTTGCAAGAAATGAATTTCTTTTTCAACCGGAGTTTTAAACCAGATATTGAGAGCTTCAAAGCTTTGTGAAAGACAGGTTTTTCTTGAACCGGATTTTAAACCGACAGTCTTCATTTTGAGCCAGAAATTTTCTGACGGCCTTTAAGTTTTTATCAATATGGTAGTAGCTTCCGGGACCGGGTTATTTTCCCCTCCAATTGACCCGGGGTTCTTGAATTGGCTGAAACTGGTAAAATTTGCAAAATTTACTGAGTCATGTCTGTGTAGGCCCCAAGTCTTAAGACGGCTCAAGGAGTTGGCTTGAGATTCCCCATACTTGACCGTGATATAAATCGGCATATAGTTGGACAGCGAAATGCTGAAATGTGTTGAAGCTGAAGGCGAGTTAATGATATGCGCAACACTCATTGCATATCTTTAGCGTTGATAACGCGATGTAAATCCATAGAAAATTGAGGTTGACCTCGGCGGGTTATAAATGATCCCATATGAGCTGTGTCAGTAACTCGGCCAATGGTTCATCCCTGCTGGTTGTTGAAGTTAACCAAACTGAAGTGGCGGCGACTTGTGTGCCTGTCCATTGAACCATCTGATGTAGATAGAGGCTGACAATATATTGTGACTTGCTCCAGAATTGTTGGAATAGACCGGACCACGGGGCGGTGGCTTGCACATGTTCATTGGGCAGCTTGCATGAACAGGGTGTGACCCTGATATATTGATACAGATTGGTCCACAATGGCGGCAATTTGAGCTCGTTCATTAAGCAGTACAGAACATCCGTGCAGAATGATGTTGTCGTGAACTCATATCCGGTATAACAGCACTTCGGAGTGAATAATTCGCACGACAAAAGACCTCACCATGTTTGCCATAAACTTGGAACAATTTGTCCTGCGCATAAAAATTCTAAAGGTAGAATAATTGTTCTTGTAGGAATTAAAGTATAATGATGAAATAAATAAGGGGGATAGCACCTGGTATTTTTATCGGATGAACGCAGACTGAGCAAATAATCCCTTGTTCTCCTGGTGTCCATGTACGTAGATTTATTCCGGGTGGATGTAAGAGTATTACTAGGAGAACCCTCAAACTCTCAAACCCTCACTAGAGTTTTAAGGGTCCAAAAATGATCTTTTTGTGCACTTTTACGGGTTGAAAAACAGGGGCAAAGATTAGAACCCTCAAACCCAACCCTTATAACGGAATATTCCCCATGAACGACATTGTCGTTGCGCGCGGGAGGTCGACGGGGCGGCCGCCGGCGACGGAGGCGACTAGCAGTGGCGGTCGCGGGCATGGGCGTGGGAGTTGGGCGGATTTTTCCCTCCCGCGCGAGTATAACCGTCAAATGAGGGTTAGGGTAGGTTTTGCCCCCCAACCCTTACTTTTGAGGATTGGGAAAGGGTTTGAGGGTTGGACTTTTAAAAAAAATTGAGGATTTGAGGATTAAGGGGTTCTAGTTTACGGCTTTTTTTTTGACAAAAACTGTAAAAAAACAGTTATTTTTAGGGGTTTGAAGATTTGAGGGCTCTACTAGTAATGCTCTAACAGTTGTGCTGACACTGACACTGGACTAGTACTGATCCGGCAAGTCTCGTCCGCGAAAACAAGCGGGGTCGGCTCGCTGCGATTGACCGCACCAGCGGGGATGCAATGGTGACTTAAGGTGAAGTCTTAGCCGAGGAGCGGTGAGGTAGAGGCGAGGCAGCGCCCGAAGGCGGCAGAGAGGGAGGCAGCCAGGCAACGGCGGCTCACAACGGCCGGCGGCGGGTGATGCAAGCTGGATGACTCAGTAGACGGGTTGAAGCAGACCGCGGCAACGACAGTGGTGGAGGCGAGATAGTAGTCAGCGGCCGCGGCAGAGATGAAGAAAATCAGGTAGGCCAAGTCATTGAATCGTCCCGTAAGATGTCACGTAGCGTACAGCTAGCGGCTTGATGAATTTCCTCCCTTTTTGGAAGCTCCATGTAATGTGCATGTAGTGCGAAAGCATGCCAGTATCTAATTTTTTTGTCTTTGCGTAGTAGTGCTATCCTTCATGTGCGTGTATGTAATGAATCTCCTCACACCATAGAGTAACAGCACACCTTTGGATTGATGGGAAGCAGCAGCAGCCGGACCGACGCATCGACTTGTCGCAGAGCCAATGCAGATTTTGTGAGCTTATGCACCCGGGCCTCACTATCCTAGCACTTCGATGTTGCTTTAAGATCTGTGCTACACAACTATCTTATTACATGAAATTTTTTCCTTTCTGTTCCTCTCATATAAAACATGTCTTGAATTTCAAACTTTGCAGTACAACCTAACTTTGTAACTAGAATGTGAGATAAAACTTTTAGATTTTTTTGTCCGACATAAGTATGAAAAATAAGATTTTTTTAATCAAACAAATCTCATTTTGTATATTTATGTTGGACCAAAAAATCTGTAAGTTTTATCCCACATTCTACATAGAAAGCTTTGTTGTGCTGCAAAGTTGAAGTACAAATACATGTTCTATACGTATGAGAGAAACAAAAAAGAGAAAATTATTTGCACGAATCGTGATGCAGAAATGAGTGGTTGGATAAGGAATACCAGGATGCATAGGCTCTAAAACATGTTTTCGCCCGCAGAGCGGCTCAAAGGACAAAGGCGGCCGGAGGGTTACGCGCGAGAGAGGAAAAAAAGGATGGCTTGATACGCCAGAGGCGAAGCGAGCAGGCGCGTGGAGGCAGGTCGCCGCAAGGAGAAGCTCGAGGTGGTGGCGAGATGCAGCGAGGATGAACGGGCGGCTCGTCGACGCAGGGCCACGGGCCCAGCTCTGGCGGTGTTGACTTAGAGGCGCCGCTATAGAGGCGGCGCCCTCGAGGCCGGCGGATTGACGGAGGTGCATCCTAGCAGCAGGAGTTCTCGAGGTCGCTCGGCGAAAATGACGACTTGGCAGGAGATTCACGGTGCCTCGAGACCACCGCGCGGGTGGCGGCTGAATGAGGCCGGGGCGACCTGCCAGCGACTTAGCGAAGGTGGCTTGAGGTCGGGGTGGCCCGGGCGGCAACTCTGGCGGCGAGGCAACGAGGCAGGCAGGCGCGCTCGAAACGGGCGTGAATCCAGCGAGACGGGTCAATAGGCGCGACCAGCTGGTCTCCGTACTGGCGGCGAGTTTTCATGGCGACTTGACAAGTCTGAGTAATGACTACATCAGTTTCCGGGTTATCTCTGCTTTCCGGGTCGTGGCTATATCTATTCGGATTTGCTATTTTACAATCGACTGTTTTTTAATTTGTTGACATTCAAATCTCTGTCCGTTTGTTCTTGCGCAGAGATTCACGCTGGGAGGTGTGGTTTTCGGGCCGGTTTTCTGTTTGTCGGGCACGGTTTTTATTTCGTCCCAACCCATTAAGGCCGCCCTGATCCTTCACCATCATGTTTTTCCCTTTTTTGATTTTTCTCTGTGTCTTTTTCCATTTTCATTTGGGCGGCCGCGTGAAAAGAAGGCAGAGAGGAGGGTGAGAGAGGAAGAGGCGCTCGACGGCTTGAGCGGCGGAGGAGCGGAGGCGATTCCTGTGGTTCATGTCGATTCCGAGATCCTCTTCCGCTCGAGCTTGATTACTCTTCCCTTTCTCTTCGTTCCTCGGCTGCCCCGGTTGTTTTTTCTCGTCTCTCTCTCTTCCCTGTGTGATCTAGGTCTCTCCTCTGTTTCTGCTAGTGTAGCTTCGAGATCTATGTGTGTTCTGGTGTTGGATTGATGGATGGTGTATGTTGCTGCCCGTGTTTGGTGTAGGTTTCGTTGCTCTTGTAGATTTCCCCATGGCTACTGATGTGTTTGTGTAAGATCTATGTAATCGATGTGATTCCTCTATTTAGGCCTTTATCTATTTCTTGTTTGAATCCCCTCTAGTGTAGGCGCTGGTAGGTGTTTCGCTTCATGTAGTCGTTGGTAGGTGTCTAGATTTATGGATTTTGTTGGGGGTTTTCTTGTGGTTAGGGTTGGTGATTTTGCTCTGGTAGGGGGCCTTTGTATTGCTTCGTGTGGCTCGTCCTTTGGATTATCCCTTGTATCCTCTTGATTTTTTGTTCTAGATGTATGTAATTTGGGGTAGGTTAGATGTAGGTGTTTGTTTCTCTGGTTTAGGATTTCCTCAGTGTATCATAATTTTAGAGATTAGTACTACTATATTTTCTTTGGCAGTATGATTCTTCAGTGGCTGTCCCTGATTGTGTTTTTTCGGTAATCCCCTGTGTTCTAGCCCTGCTATTGCCCTTATGTTGTTAGTCTTAGACCCCTCCAGTGCATTTTTTCAATTTCCTTTGTATTAGAGTGCAAGCTTAGATATTAATGTGTACTTTCAGTAGTATTTTCGTCGGTAAATCCTATGCACTTAGTCATTGGCAGCATTTTTCATGTGCTTACAACGTAGTTCATGTTCTTGCCCTGAATTTTTGTGTAGGGTTTTCATTACACTGTAATATTCATCTGATTTTGCAGTGTAATTCCCATGGTTAGTCAGTGTATTTTGTAGATATATTACAATGTCATTTACCCCTGAATTACACTGTAATTTCCATGAATTTCCTCTTTATTTTCATTTTTCTTAGGCTACTTCTTTTACACTGTAATATTCATCTGATTTGTAGTGTAATTCCCATGCTTACTCACTGTATTCTTTAGTTATATTACAATGTAATTTACCCCAGAATTCCACTGTAATTCCCATGAATTTCATGTAGGTTTTCATTTCTTAGGCTTCTTCATCACGCTAAGTGTAATTTTCAGAACTATGGTCCCTCTAGGCTACTAGGTTTGATGTGTATTGCATCCATTTTTAGAACTTTTTTTTGGTCTGCTGCTTAACTTGCAATTTCACAGCAAGTGTAATTTCAGGGGCAATCAATACTGTAAATTCAGGTCAATTACAATGAAATCAGTGTAATTTCAGTGCACTTGCACTGTAATTTGAGGTGTACTCATGTCAATTACTAATTTATAGTGGTATAATCTACAGTTCTTATAGTCGTTATATGCAGCAGATTTTTTCATAATTTTCAAGGTGTACTCATGTTAATTACAGTGCTATTTTTGTTCTACTATTGATCTACATTGTTTTCATGTACACCCCCCCCCCCCCCCCCCCTCATTGTTCTGGTGGTTTGGCAACGGGTCTAGTTGAGTGCAACCCGTTTGGCCAATGTAATATTTACACAGTATTTTCTTAAAAGTCCTAGTAGTAATGCCATTGTAATATTTACACAGTATCAGTGAAGTTCTGTGTAAATACAATCACCGATTATCTATAAGTTCCTGTCATAATGTCACTGTAATGTTCAAACAGTGTGTATGTAAGTACTGTGTAAATACACGGTAATTTTTAAGAAGTTTCAGTGCTAATTTTGACTTAAGTTGTGTGTATCTAGATTGTAGCTCTTAAGATACACTGCAAGTAGACTCTAAGTAGACTATAATGACAGTGTAATTATCACTGTAATTTTCTCTCTCTCAAATGACAGTGTAAGTTCTGTGTGAATCCACTGTAATCATTGTTTTCATACTTTTTGTAAGTTCCAGTCATAATGTCACTGTAATAATCACACGGTACGAGTGTAAGTTCTGTGTAAATGCACTGTAATTCTGGAAGTTCCGGTGCTAATTTGACTTGCAAATTTTGTCTATTAAGACTTCAACTCTAAGTAGACTGCAAGTTACCAGCAGATTGTAATGGCGATCTAATTATCACTACAATTTTCTCCCAAATGACTGTAACTGGACTGTATGTTGACGCCACTGATGCCAGACCTACAAACAGTAGGTTGATGGATCTGTAGGGCTTTTTTGGGCTGTGGTAGCGCGATAGTTGTAGCTTACATTTATTTGAAACCGGGTCTAGTTCCAACCCGGTCAGGATTGGTCTTTTAGCATTGACATGCACATAGCGGAGATACACAAAAAGGAGACGCACAAATACGTACAAGTGTCATCCTATTATCGGTTGGAAAACTTGACTGAAGCCCAAATGATTTTCAGTCAAACGTCAAATAGACACCTATATCTATTTGTCTTTGACTTGCACGGCAGCCGCTGTAGCAAATACCAATTTGTCTTCGGATTCGAGTCCCCGGGTCATGTTTTCTGTTGCGCTCGGATGTCAGCGGAGGAGGCCAGGCACAGCGGCGGGTCAGCATCTGAGCCGGGGGAGGCTGACTCTTGGGTGGCGGCTCGCGCATTGAAAACAGCGACTCAGAGGTGTCGTCTTGAGGTGGACAGCAGCTTGAGGTGCAAGCGGCGGAGGTGGGAATCACAACCGCGATTTGTTCAAGGTACAAACTCGTCGACGGCCCGGCGATTGGCAGCAGCAGAGACGACGACTCACGGCGCCGGCGGTTTAAAAGCTGGGGCGTGACCCGGAGCAGACGACAACTCGACACAAAGTTGATTCAATGTAGGCGGCGCTTGCAGCGGCGAACCGGCGGCAGTGGCTCCGAGGCGGAAACAGGTTGAAGTGCGTCAGCAACGGCTCGGGGACGCGCTCCGGCGACCATGGTGGCGGTGACTCTCCGGAATAGCGCGCGAATCAGATGGCAGATTAAGGCAACATCAGTGATGGAGGTGGCTCGCTGGCACGGCCACGGCAGAAGCATGCCGACGCGAGATGAGGCAGAGGGCAACTCAGAGTGGAGTCGCAGAGTCGAAGGCGACTCAGATAGGACTGGCTCCTTGGCGAGTTAGGCGAAGACCGCGGCATTTTGGAGTAGTAACTTGGAGCAGAGGTCACGGCAATGGAAGCAGGCTGATGCGGAGTCGAAGCCTCAAGGCTGTACCCGCAGCCGCGGGCTGTTCGCGGCGGCGGGGGCCAGCCACTAGCTGGACACGAGGCAAGGTTGAGAACGGGGCGGGTGAACGGAGGAGCCCAAGTCTGAGCACAATTTGATCCCGGGTCGTGGCCCTTTTCCTTATAGCATCTCCAACAGCCGCACAATGCGCGGTGCTCAAAAAACAAGTTTACAACGCGTAAGTAAATTTTTTAAAGCGCTAGAAGAAGTTTGCTCCACCAAGCGCTGCAAAATATGCTGCGCGCGCGAGTCCAACGGTTCCAATCAAGCGGTCCCATCTGCAGCAGCTCAGAGTTTGCAACGCGCACGACCGGGCGCATCAAATATGCTGCGCGCGATGCCTTTTTGATGCGCGCGCTGCATTAGTTATAGCGCACGCGCGCTTTTTATGCGTCTGTTGGAGATTACAAACCGGGTCTGCACGCGCTAAAAGCAGTTTTTATATCGCGCGGCGCTCATATAGCGCTTCTGTTGGAAATGCTCTTAGTCCTCTTTTTTTTCTCTTTTTACTTGATCTTCACGTGGGTACATGGGTCTCTGACTCTCTGACTCTCTGTACATAGGCTGTTTTTTCTTCTTTTTTTTGTAAACCGGACAAGTAGCACCAGTTGATTTACGCCAATTAGTCTCGGATTAACCCCAGCAGCAAACATCTATCTGTTCGTTTGACCGATCACTACAGACACGTGCGGCAGCGCACAAGCTGAAACCCTAGCTTCTCTTGTATCTGAATTTTGTACATGCCGCCGTTGAAAACTTCTTTGATCTTGATGGATGAACTTGTAGTTGATGTGAATCCTTCCATGCTGAATATTTCTTCATTCAAAAATTTGCGAACTGTTTGTTCTCCCCTTCTATCAATGTAATGATATGCTCCGCGCGTATTCGCGAATTTTTTTGGCGAACTTCTCGATCCCTCGAAATGTCCCTCCAAGAACTCAACACCACCATGCGCAGGCCCGCCGGTGGGCGCCAACTATCGTGGAATTGTCACGGCAGATGTCCTAGTGTGAGGACTTGTCGTGAGGCCAACGCATCTATGCGGTAGCTTGAAGGGGTTGGTCGGAATCGAGAGACGCAAGGCGGATCAACACACAAGACAAGGATTTAGACAGCTTCGGGCCCTGGGAAACATCATCTGGTAATAGCCCTACATGCTGTTTGTGGCTAGGTCTCATTATCATCACGAGGGAGTCGTCGTAAACGGGCTCTCCTAGTTATGTCTAGCCCTAAGATTATTTCTCCCTCCCCCCTTATATAAGTTGAAGGGGCAGGTTGCATGTAGAGTCCAACTCGGATTAAGACTTAAACTATTCTGACTTCTCTTCATGAGCTTCTTAACGTCCTGGGCTTCATAACGTCTCGGGCTTATTAACCCCAGGCGACTCTGTCTGCCGGGTTATGACTGTCTGTCGGGTTATGATTGTCTGCCGGGTTATGATTGTCTCCCGGGTTATGATTGTCTGCTGGGTTATGATTGGCTTAACCCTTGCCGGGTTATCATCTGACCGAACACCTGTCAGGTTATCATCTGACTTAACTCCTGTCGGGTTATCATCTGACTTAACACCTGTCGGGTTATCATATGACTTAACATCTGCCGGGTTATCATCTGACTTAACTGTCAGCCGTTTACCACCTGCCGGTTTACCGTCTGTCTTAGCCATCTGCCTTAACTGTCTGTCTTAACTGTCTGCCGGTTCACCATCCGCCGGTTTACCATGTCCCAGCCGGGTTATGACTCCGTCCGGGTCATACCGTGGGGTATATCCCCGACATTATCAATTTGGATTTATCCATGTTAAACTGATCCTGATCATCCTTATGTCCTTGTCATTTCCTTCTTCTAGAAAATCCGGGTTAATAGGCCATTGTGAAGAATAATTCATTTGACTCAGCTCCCAATGCTTAACAAAAATATTGGTCCTTGAAATCCTCATCTGAGCTTCAGTCGGCTTAAGGATGTAGAACATGCCAGTTTATACATATTGATGGCACCGGGTCATAATTATAGTTAACATCAAGCTTGAAAATATACCTCTTATATGGCTATCACTTGTAGCCCCCAAGTCTTAAGAAGGTAGCGTAGCATCAACTTAAGACTTGCTTAGAAATATATATGTCACAACCTTCAAGACATCCGATTTGTTCATCTCAGTCACGAGCCATAAACTGAATATTCCCACGTATGTAGCCCCCAAGTGCCGGATTGTCATGCTTGCAGCAACCTAGGACTTGAAATCGCCTTATGCTCATGAAAACTTCAACCAGTATAGCCCCCAAGGGCCGGGTCATTATGCAATAATGAGCAGGGACTTTGATATATACTTCAATGAAAATAACATCTTATAATATAGCCTCCATCGTAGGGCTTGAACCCAGGCCCACAAGGTTTAAGAGCTTTGTGCTTTATCAACTGAGCAATGGACCCTTCAATATAATGGATTTAACTTGTGTACCTTCAATTGTTGATAGGAGCAATTGGTAGTCCCCAAGGGCCGGCTCATTATGATGTGATGAGTCGGATCTTCAATAAGGCCAGTAAAAATGACTTTGCATTAGCTCCCAAGTGCCATGGTGCATGCTGACAGTGACATGGGACTTGCACATTTGATGTAATCTCAATTTGAATAATGTAGCCCCCAAGTGCCGGGTCGTAAGCCTGCAGCGACTTCGGACTATTCCCTCCATTGTAGAATAAATCATATCCATTGATAACATAATAGCCATTGCGCTAAAGTGACTTTAAAAACCTCAATCATAATACTGGTTATTGATAACCATTATAAAAATCCAGCCATGTTGGCTATTAAAGATTTGAATAATATAACCTGGTTTCAAAACCGGTTCCTGCCATATTAACCGGTATATCCATGCACATATGATACATGCTATGATGATGCAATGTATAATGCAATATATGATGATGTATGTGTATGATCAAGAGGGTTTAAGCTATGGTTCATATACGACCAGAGCCCCCAAATAGTCATAATTGTGGCATTGCGCCGATCAAGAGGTGTAGCTATGGTTCGAATACGACCAAGCCCCCAAGTGATTTCCATGGTGGCCTTACGCCGATCAAGAGGTGTAGCTATGGTTCGAATACGACCAAGCCCCCAAGTGATTTCCCTAGTGGCCTTACGCCGATCAAGAGGTGTAGCTATGGTTCGAATACGACCAAGCCCCCAAGTGATTATGTGGGCTGTGCCCAAGGGGTACCTATGTTTCAGCTGAGCTGTTCAACAGACTCTCTCTGGTCCCTTTAATCCAGTCATTAAGCCTCCAAGTAAACCAGAGCCATGCTCATATGAAGTTATAATATTGGCTTGATAGCCGGATTACCAAGGTAATTAGAGCTATGCTCTTATAATATGGGCTTGATAGCCGGATTACCGAAGTAACCAGAGCTGTGCTCTTATAATATGGGCTTGATAGCCGGATTACCGAAGTAACCAGAGCTGTGCTCTTATGATATGGGCTTGATAGCCGAATTACCAAGACAACCAGAGCTGTGCTCTTATGAAATTATCATATTGGCTTGATAGCCGAATTACCATATTGGCTTGATAGCTGGAATTAGGAGGGTAGTAACGCTCTGTTCTCTTTGGTGAATACACCTATGTTTGAACAGGAAGCCCCCAAATGACATATAATGAGCCTCAAAACTTTGTGGGAGATAAATTTCCCTTGAACCGGAATTTGAAACGGAATCTTTCCTTATAAACCGGAACTCTTTCTTTGAGCTGGAACCTTCAGATTACTCGGCACTGTTTAAGCCGGAAATTGTCTGACGACCTTCAAATTTGCACCAATATGGCGGTTTTATGGTCCTGATATGTCAGGCCAGTTAATATCCACCGTGGGGTTGATGATCACCATGGTGAAGCTAAAATCAATCATGGCCGAGTCGGCCACGGCAGTAGGTAGATGAGCCGACCGCAGTAATGTAAGCCGAGATTTTGTGATTGTCATATACTTTTTAAGCCGGAATTTTTCGGACGACCTTTAAACTTTTATCAATATAACAGTAGCCTCTGGGACCGGGTTATCTTTCCCTTCAACGTCCTGGGGCACTTGAATTTGCTGAAACTAAAAAGACTTGCTGAGTCATATCATTGTAGGCCCCGAGTCTTAAGACGACTCGAGAAGTTGGCTTGAGACTCTCTGTCAGTGTCAAAACTGGCGGATCTCGGGTAGGGGGTCCCGAACTGTGCGTCTAGGCCGGATGGTAATAGGAGGCAAGGGACACGAAGTTTTACCCAGGTTCGGGCCCTCTCGATGGAGGTAAAACCCTACGTCCTGCTTGATTAATATTGATGATATGGGTAGTACAAGAGTAGATCTACCACGAGATCGGAGAGGCTAAACCCTAGAAGCTAGCCTATGGTATGATTGTTGTTCTGTATGTTGTCCTACGGACTAAAACCCTCTGGTTTGTACAGACATCGGAGAGGGTTAGGGTTACACAAAGTCGGTTACAATGGTAGGAGATCTGCATATCCGTATCGCCAAGCTTTCCTTCCACGCCAAGGAAAGTCCCTTCCGGACACGTGACGAAGTCTTCAATCTTGTATCTTCATAGTCCAGGAGCCTGGCTGAAGGTATAGTCTGGCCATCTGGACACCCCCTAATCCAGGACTATACCTTCATCCAGACTCCTGGACTATGAAGATACAAGATTGAAGACTTCGTCCCGTGTCCGGAAGGGACTTTCCTTGGCGTGGAAGGCAAGCTTGGCGATACGGATATGCAGATCTCCTACCATTGTAACCGACTTTCTGTAACCCTAACCCTCTCCGGTGTCTATATAAACCGGAGGGTTTTAGTCCGTAGAACAACATACACAACAAAAATCATACCATAGGCTAGCTTCTAGGGTTTAGCCTCTCCGATCTCGTGGTAGATCTACTCTTGTACTACCCATATCATCAATATTAATCAAGCATGACGTAGGGTTTTACCTCCATCGAGAGGGCCTGAACCTGGGTAAAACTTCATGTCCCTTGCCTCCTGTTACCATCCGGCCTAGACGCACAGTTCGGGACCCCCTACCCGAGATCCGCCGGTTTTGACACCGACATTGGTGCTTTCATTGAGAGTTCCTCTGTGTCGTCGCCGTCAGGCTTGATGGCTCCTACGATCATCGATAGTGATGCGGCCCAGGGTGAAACTTGTCATCCCGGACAGATCTCTGTCTTCGGCGGCTTTGCACTGCGGGCCAATTCACTTGCCCATCTGGAGCAGATCGAAAGCTATTCCCCTGGCCGTCAGGTCAGATTTGGAAGTTTAAACTACACGACTGACATCCGTGGGGACTTGATCTTCGACAGATTCAAGCCACTTCCGAGCGCGCCGCACTGCCACGACGAGCATGATCTAGCTCTGCCACCTAACAGTGCCCTGAAGGCCGCACCCACATCGGCTTCGACCCTTAATTCAGAGCCAACTGCGCCGATCGAGGATGGGTGGATGGATGCCGCCTCGGGGGCTGCGATCCTAGCGGCGATCGAGCCGAACACCAGCCCCGCACTCCGCGAGACTCGTGATTCCATGGAGCCGGACTCCTCTCTGGACTCCAAAACATTCGCGCCTCTGCCGATCGAATCCGATTGGGCGCTGATCATGGAGTTTACTACCGCGGACATCTTTCAGCACTCGCCCTTTGGCGATATTATGAAATCACTAAAGTCTCTCTATTTATTAGGAGAGCCCTGGCCGGACTACGCTCAACGAGATTGGGATACGGACGATGAAGAAATTCAAAGCCCACCCACCACCCACTTTGTAGCCACTGTCGACGATTTAACCGACATGCTCGAATTCGACTCCGAAGACATCGACGGTATGGACACCGATGAAGGAGACGATGAAGAACCAGCGCCTATTGGGCCCTGGAACGCTACCTCGTCATATGACGTATACATGGTGGATGAACCAAAAGATGACGACGAGGAGCGGAAGGACGCACCGAAGGCTTGTTCCCTCGAAAAGCAGTCAAAGCGGCGACGCAAGCGCCGCCCCAAATCCCGCCTCGACAGAAATAGCGATCACACAGACCCAGCGCTGGAGCAGGGCGAACCGCTGCCGGACAACGGCAATCAGGATAATCAAACCGAACAAACAAATCCTATCAAGGATAATGGCCCGGACGACATAACACCGGATAGGCACCCGGAGCAGCAGACTGCCCGTAAAAGGCTAGTTGCCATCGCGAGGAGTCTGAAAAAGCAGAACCAAAGGCTCAAGGCCGCGCAAGACACACTCCAAATCAGATGGAGTAAAATACTCAACACAGCAGCAAGGTACGGCGACAATCGCCCCTCCAAGAGCTACCCAAAGCAGAAGCTGCTACCCGAATTCGATGAGGAGGCCTCAGACCCCCCACAACCAAATATCAAAGCAGCCACCTGGTCGGATAGACGACCCCTCTACCAACACAGAGCGGCATACAACACCGCTCACAATACAACACGCGACCCATGCGAGGGCTCGCACCCCAAGGACGGTGCAACAAGATCCATCTATGGACCACACAAGCGCGCCCCAGCATACAATGCAACACAACAAACATCCGAACAACGCGGTACACCCAGCTACAGGGTGCCGCACACCCCCTATGTTTCACCAATGAGGTGCTGGACCATGAATTTCCAGAGGGATTCAAGCCCGTAAACATAGAGGCATACGATGGAACAACAGACCCTGGGGTCTGGATTGAGGACTACATCCTCCATATCCATATGGCTCGAGGAGATGATCTCCACGCCATCAAGTACTTACCCCTCAAGCTCAAAGGGCCAGCTCGTCACTGGCTCAAAGGCCTCCCCGAAAGCTCCATTGGAAGTTGGGAAGAGCTCAAAGACGCCTTTCGGGCAAATTTTCAAGGGACTTATGTCCGACCTCCGGATGCGGACGATTTGAGTCATATAACTCAACAGCCCAGAGAGTCAGCCCGAAAGCTTTGGAACAGGTTTCTTACTAAAAAGAATCAGATTGTCGACTGTCCGGATGCCGAAGCCTTGGCAGCTTTCAAGCATAGTGTCCGTGACGAATGGCTCGCCAGTCACCTCGGCCAAAATAAGCCGAGAACGATGGCCGCATTAACAAACCTCATGACCCACTTTTGCGCGGGTGAGGACAACTGGCTAGCCCGATGCAGCACCAGCGACCCCAGTACATCTGAAGTTAGAGATGGAAATGGGAAATCATGGCGCAACAGCAATTACAAACGCCGGAATAAAGAAGACATCACGAAGGGCACGGTAGTAAATGCCGGATTCAAAAGCTCTCGGCCAGGTCAAAAGCCGCCCCCTAAAGGCACCAGGGATTTACTGTCCAGCCTCAACAAAATTCTGGACCAAGTATGTCAGATCCATGGTACCCCTGGTAAACCTGCTAATCATACCCACAGAGAATGTTGGGTCTTCAAGCAGTCCGACAAGCTCAACGCCGTACATAAGGGGGAGGATACACCAAGTGAAGATGAGGACGAGCCTCCCAAGCAAGACACGGCGGAACAAAAGAAATTTCCACCAGAAGTCAAAACAGTAAACGTGTTACACAAGATCAAGGGAAAAAACAACACGGCACTCCCAGGAAAATATATCCAAGTGCCTGTCACCACGAAGTCCTGCCACTGGTCGTCTCAACCAATCACTTTCGACCATCGCAATTACTCAGCAAGTATCTGACACGCAGGATGGGCTGCCCTGGTATTAGACCCAGTAATTGGCAGATATCACTTCACACGAGTCTTGATGGACGGCGGCAGCAGCCTAAACTTAATATATCAGGATACAATCCGCGGGATGGGGTTAGACACAACACAAATTCGCCATAGCAATACTACCTTTAAAGGAGTAACGACAGGCCCAGGGGCTCATTGTACGGGCTCCCTCCTACTACAGGTTATATTCGGCTCCCCCGATAACTTCTGTCATGAGCATTTAACCTTCCATCGCTCCGTTTCAAAGTGGCTATCAAGCACTGCTCGGACACGAAGCTTTCGCTCGCTTTAATGCAATACCACACTACGCCTCCCTCACACTCAAGATGCCTAGTCCACGTGGCATCATTTCAGTGAACGGAAATATCAAGCGATCTCTGCGCGCCGAAGAGAGTGAGGCTGCCTTAGCAGCCGCACACTAAAGGCGCCCGGACTAGTGAAAGCATCCAAATAGGTCATCAAGACCTCAGACACAACTAATCAAGTCCGGCGCCGCTATTTATACCGAATAAGTGGTCACACCCCTATTTGTCAATACAAGGGGCTCAACGCGCGCAGATAAGTGGTAATTTCTTATCATCTTGAATTATACATGATTTCTTTCAAACCTATCTTTTTGCATGACAAGTTTTTCACTTAACTTCCTCTCTTTTACAGACGATCATCGTGCTACACCCGTCCAGGATACGGCACAACGGAGACACAGCGTAGATGTGCAGCAGGGACCCGCTCCAAGGATTCTTTTTAGATTAAGACCCTGCGTAAACCTTTTTTACTGTCTCTTGTTGATACATATCCACCGTTGAGAAGGATGCCGACGTCTTGGCATGTGGCCACGCCAGAACAATGCACGTACCTGGACACAAGGGGCTTCTTACAAAGGCCATTATTTAGGCCCGGTTTATACCACAAAGACCGAATACCTTAGGGAGTGTTCGGCGTCGCGAGTTTGGCCCTATATGCATCAGCTCCGAATCATTATCTTTGGTCAAATGTTGGGTTCGCCCGGCTCCTGTGTTTTGGTGCCTTATGTTCCGCTTTACTGGCTAAGGTAGCACCAGGAGAACTACTGCGACTATTCCCTCGTTCATCAGGACAAGCACCTCAGTAGATAAAGCCGAAAACTGACTGTCATGATAGAGTGTGAGACTGGTTAACCACTCGATGACCTGTGGGAATGTTAGAATTCCCCCGCCTTAACGAAGGGCCGTTTTCCGGCCAGGCATGTACGCACCCCGGAATCGGGAGAGTGCGGAGCCACCAGGGGCTATCTAGTAGCCCCACTGTCAAACTCCTATGGCAAAGTGAAAGTGCTAAAGCATTATAGTCCGGTTGCCTCGCTCGCTCCGCTATCACCTCCTTAATAGGACCAAGACGTTGGGTTAAGTGTGAACGCGTGTTTTTGCGAGCACCTCCGCATTATATGCGTGGGGGTTGAAATCGACGACTGTAATCTTTCAGGTTATACACATGTATACATAAACGGCCGCCCAGGAGGCATCATATTACTTTCAGGCAAAAGTATAAAAATAGCCTTATAAAAATTTAAAAAGCATTTCGCTTACAATGAGATTACATATCACTCAAACATAATATTTTTTGAGCACTGGGTCTCTATCAAACGGGCACCCTCAAGAACTTCTTCAAAGTAGTGCTCAGCAGCCTTTCGACCTATAGCCGACTCCCGCGCTGCAACATTGGTAGCATCCATCTCCGCCCAGTATGCCTTAACACGGGCAAAGGCCATCCATGCGCCCTCTATGCACGCCGACCTCTTCATCGCATTAATGTGCGGCACCACGTCAAGGAACTGCTGCACCAAGTTGAAATAGCTGTTCAGTTTTGACCTTTCCGGCCATAGCTGATCCACAACAGACATCATGGAGAGTCCGGACAACCTATTTAGTTCGGCCCATTCGGCTAATTGGTCAGTCAGTGAAAGTGGACGCTCGGGAGAATGGAATTGTCTCCAAAACAGCTGGTCTACTTCACGGTCCGTCTGACCCTGGAAGTACGTGGCCGCATCGGCAGCGCTCGCCGCCAAATCCATATACACATCCTCCGAACTCCACAGCCGATCCAGAGGGGCATACCGTGGATCTCCGAACTTCCACTACAACATAAAGGATTTCCCAGCTACAATATCCCCGGCTTCCCGCAGCTCCTCCTTCTTTGCCCTCATAGCAGAGTGGAGGTCCTCTTTCGTCGTAGCAGCCTTCTCAAGGTCCGATGGCTTCGCTTGGTTTTCCTTTTCAAAAACCCGGCAACGGTCGGCGACGGCTTTTAATTCTATGGCCATCTTGGCCATCTTGTCTCGGCTCTCGCCATGCGCGGCCTTCTCGGCTTGCAACTCTTCGGCCGCCTTCAAAGCAGCCGCATTACCCAACCTCGCTTGTTCCTTGGCTCGGGCAAGTTCTGCCTGCAAGGCTTCAACAGTTGCAGCTCCATCTGTAGTCACAACATATTAAAGATGTTGGCATCATGCGGCTCTTCCTATTGTGGCATTTACCAGATAATGACACTCACCCTGTGCCTCGTCAAGCCTTTTGTTAACAAGCTCGATGTCAGTGTCTGCCGCATCCAACTGCCGTTCTAAATGGGCAAACTCGCTAGTCCGGCTAGCCACCGGAGCTTCCATCACCTGCACATAGAGGCAGTATGGTTATTACCTAGGAATATGATCCTCTGTTCGTCGTCGTTTCCGACGACAACCAGAGTCTCAGGGGCTACTATCTGCATAGGGCACACCTAGCAAGGACTATCATACATTCTTTTACGTACCTCAAAGCCTGTAAGTAGACTCATAAAAGCTTCATGCAATCCGCTTTCAGCGGACGATATTCTCTCCATCACCGTATTCATCAGCACACAGTGTTCATCTGAGATGGCCGCTCGCCCCACCAACTCCCTCAGAACATTCGATCGCACACTAGACGGTGCCGGACTCTTTTGTCTTCTCTCTTCGGGAGCCGGACACTGGAAGCTTCGGGGGTCAATGGGATTATCTTCCGGCCTCACTGGACTCGGAGAGGCCCTCCACGACGACACTTCAGGGTCACCCGCATCCGGAGCGGAGAAGTCTGGAGGAGGCATTTCGCTCTCCATCATCTCTGGAAGAAGATCCCCCGAAGACGAGCTCATTTGAGAGGGGCTAAGGCCCAAACTGCAAAAATATATGCGGTGGTTATTCCCTCAGAAGAAAAAGATGGCATATCTGTACTATTAAAGTATTTCGGGTCACTTACGACTCGCGGGAGAATTGACCCCCCCACGGACTTTGTGTGGCAACAGCGCCCCCCAAGGTAGGACCCTCTGTGGGAGACTTCTTCTCCCGTTTGGAAGCTTCGGCTTCTGAATCCCCGGGCGCAGTCCTTTTCCTCTTCTGGTCGTCTTCCTTCATGGAGACGCTCGCTCCCTCAGTTAGAATGGGCAGCGTTGGGGGCCCGTGTCCGCCCGTATTATCCTCCACAGTATCTTCCTTCAAGGGCTCCGGGCAAGGTGCGGTCTGGAGCATCTTTTCCAATACCGGATTTTCCAAACCCTCAGGGAGGGGGGCCGAACACCAAATCAACTTCACCTTTGTTAGCCAGTCTTGGTCAAAAAGAGAACTCTCAGAAATAACTTCGTAACAAAGGAGAGATAGTATGTTCGGCCGGAAGATGCCTTACCTGTTCGGCGGCGCGGTTACTACTCAGGCCCACGTCCTCGGTGATTTCCGGCACTCCACCTGAGGTCCGAAGATTGACTTGTAAATATCCTCGTGCGTCAGGCCGAGAAAATTTTGAATGACATGCATTCCCTCGGGATTGAACTCCCACAGGCGAAGAGGCCGGTGTTTGCAAGGCTGGACTTGACGAACCAGCATAACTTGTATTACCGCAACCAAACTGAAATCTCCATTGAAGAGATCTCGAATGCGGCTTTGCAGTATAGGCACGTCATTGGCTGGACCCCAGCTTAGACCTCTGCTGATCCATGACATCAGTTGTGGTGGAGGGCCCGAGCATAAAACAGGGGCGACCGCCCACTTGGCACTCCTAGGAGCCGTGATGTAGAACCACTCCTGTTGCCACAATTCAGACACCTCTGGGATGGAACCTTTGGGCCACAGAGCTCCCGTCATCTTGCGTATTGAGGCACCTCCACACGCTACATGTTGCCCCTCGATCGTCTTTGGCTTTACTTCAAAGGTCTTGAGCCATAGGTCAAAGTGAGGGGTAACTCGGAGGAAGGCCTCGCACACGACAATAAATGTCGTGATATGAAGAAAGGAGTCCGGAGCTAGATCATGGAAGTCTAGCCCGTAATAAAACATCAAACCCCTGACGAAAGGATCCAGAGCAAGGCCTAGACCTCGTAGGAAGTGGGAGACGAACATGACGTTCTCGTTCGGTTCAGGGGTGGGGATGGCCTGCCCTCGGGGAGGCAGCCGATGCAAAATCTCGGCGGTCAGATATCTGGCCTCCCTGAACTTTTTGATGTCTTCTTCCGTGACGGAGGAAGGCACCCATCGGCCTTGAAGGCTAGATCCGGACATGACTGAAGGTTCGGAGCACCTGACCTGAACTTTGGGTGCTTGAGCTTGAGGTGGGGGAAGGATTCGATTGAGCACGGGAGGAAAAAAATAAAAGCCTTGTCCCTTTATAAAGAGGGTGAATATCAAGCGTCCTCTCCGTGTTCGTTTGGACTTGCCTATAATCTGGGAGTCCTAGAAGCGGTTGGGTTACCCACGCCCGTACTGATGAGAATCCCGAAATAAGGGGACATGATCTCTGCTTTAACAAGACGTGCCAAGGAAACCGCCTCGCATGACGCGCTGAGGTGGGATAATGAAACGACTCCGATAAAGGCTTGGCCGTGGTGTGTCACACTACGGAATACGTCAGTAGATTAGATTTGTGTAAATATTATTCTCTCTATGGCAATATGTGGAAACTTATTTTGCAGAGCCAGACACTATCTTTGTGTTAAAAATCTTCTATGAAGTACTTGGAGGAGGAACCCGCCTTGCAATGCCGAAGACAATCTGCGCGCCGGACTCGTCTTCATTGAAGCCTGGTTCAGGGGCTACTGAGGGAGTCCTGGATTAGGGGGTGTCCGGATGGCCGGACTATACCTTCAGCTGGACTCCTGGACTATGAAGATACAAGATTGAAGACTTTGTCCCGTTTCCGGAAGGGACTTTCCTTGGCGTGGAAGGCAAGCTTGGCGATACGGATATGCAGATCTCCTACCATTGTAACCGACTTTGTGTAACCCTAACCCTCTCCGGTGTCTATATAAACCGGATGGTTTTAGTCCATAGGACAACATACACAACAACATACCATAGGCTAGCTTCTAGGGTTTAGCCTCTCCGATCTCGTGGTAGATCTACTCTTGTACTACCCATATCATCAATATTAATCAAGCAGGACGTAGGGTTTTACCTCCATCGAGAGGGCCCGAACCTGGGTAAAACTTCGTGTCCCTTGCCTCCTGTTACCATCCGGCCTAGACGCACAGTTCGGGACCCACTACCCGAGATCCGCCGGTTTTGACACCGACAACGGTCCTTCAATCTGTGGGAGTTCAACCCGGCGCAGCACCAAACTCTGAACAGGCTCTTCGACACGACGTACGAAGATGTCTGGAAGGTGCTTTTCAAGGGCGCCGAGGCTCCCGCATCTACTACCGAGGATCGCGTATTCAGCGTGCAGCGTCACGCCAGCGCGGTAAGTTGTTTGTGCCTTTTACAGGTTGTTAGTTTTTCATAGTTTAACTCTTTGCGGGATCTAAACTCCCTTACCTTTGACAGGTTTGGCAGGCGAAGTCCGGACAGATCGACTGTCCGGCTCCTTTGCCCGAAGACCCAGCCGATGCCCGCTTGGTGAAACTGCTGGTTCCGGCACCCCATGTGGTGCCGGAGAAGAAGGCCAAGAAGAAGGCCACGGGGACTCGAAAGAGTGCTCGGCGCCCGGAGGTGTCGGATTCATCATCCGACGACTCCAAGATGTACTCCTCCCATGAAGACGAGGAGGAGGAAGAAGAGACCTCTCCCCTTCCAGCGGGGGAAGGGAAGAAAAGGAAGGCCGCCCCAACTGGGGAGGCCGAAGGGTCCAAGAAGGGGAAAACCCTTCCTCCGGACTACTCCAACAACGCCGACGACGGCGAAGAGGAGTGGCCACTCAGGGCCAAGCCCCTGGCGAAATCATAAGTATCCGGATACCAGAGTAATTATAGTATTCCTTTATTGCACAACTTTCCCTTATGTCGAATATGATTATGCAGCCCACCCAAAGACTGGCTCGACGCGTCGTCGAGCGGTTCACTGGACTCGTCGGATGTGAATTCGCTTCCGACGGCTTCCTCCCCCCGCCCTACGAACGACGCCAAAGTGTTTTCCCAACAGGTTCCAAGCCGGGAGGAGGTGGTCCTGGAGGCGCCGCAGGGCGACCTTCCGGACTCCCGGAGTAAAGGGGATAAAACCCCCCAGTGCTCCAAGTCCGGCTCTAGGCCGGACACTGCTCCGGAACCTTCAAAGGTTCCAGAGTCCGGCGGGCGACCTCCTTCCAAGAGGAGCAAGCCCTCCATGCCGGTGACCCCCGTCCAACCGGAGGCGCCGGACAGTCTGTTCGAGGTGCTCGAAGGCGCCTCCATCGACGAGGAGCACCGCACCATTATGAGTGCGGTGGTCCAGAAGGTTCAGTCTGCCAAGAGCGGACTGACTGAAGCTTGTACTAATCTTTTAACAGGCTTTGAGGTAAGTAAAGATTGTGTAAATAATATTACCGCATAGACAGTAGCCCCTGATGCTCTGTTTGGTGTTCGGGAGGAAAAGTCGAATAAAGGATCAAATAAAATTCGCAAGAGTCTAACAAAAAGGAGTCAATATGTGTATGCAGGCTTCTCTGCTGGCGTCCGCCGCACTGACAGCGGAAGTGGACATGCTAAAGCAGAACCTCGAGCAGTCCGAGCAAGAGCTCGGGCGTGCCAAGAAGCAGCTCGAGGACAAGGAAGGTAAGAAAAACCTTGTTTAAATATATATAAAAAAGGTGCAATTGCAAAAAATGACAGGATTATCGTGGCTATTATAGGGGCCACGTCTGAGGTGGCGACCCTTAAGCGAGCGCTGCTCGAGGTCGAGAAGAGGGCGGCCACAGAGTGCACTGAGCGCGAGAAGTATGAGGCCGAGGTTGGCAAGGTGCGGCAGGAGCTCCAGGCTCGCATGGAAAAACATGAGAGTTTGGAGCTTGACTCAAAGACACGAGCCTCCGAGGTCGCGGTGGCTATTGAAAATGCCAAGTCTGCCAAGGCCGAATCCCAGAAGACCCTCCAGGAGTTGGATGAGGTGAAAAAGATAGCGTGTCCGATGCCGTCGCATTCTATCGAGCCGAGGAAGGCAGCTCGACAGAGAAGGTTTTCTTGTCTCAGTATGCTGAGGCCGGACACCCTGTGCCCCTGAGCGACTAGCTGAAGCAACTGGTCGAGCTCCACAAGGCGGCCGAACAGGCCATGAAGGGCCTGATAGTTAGGCTGTGGCCTGGAGAGGCTCTGCCTGGGAGCTATTTCGGGCTGGTGCGGCGGCTGATGGGGGCTTGTCCAAGGCTCGAAATCATCAAGCGCTCCGTCTGCATTGAAGGCGCCCGTAGGGCCCTTGCCCGTGCTAAGGTGCATTGGGGCAAGCTGGATGCTGAGAAGCTTGTGAAGGACGGGCCACCGCCGGGGAAGGAGCATCGCAAGCCCGAGAATTATTATAAGGATGTTCTGAAGGGTGCCTGCCTTATGGCGGATGAATGTTCCAGGGATGTAATTTTTGAGTAAAACTCGCTCGTTTTATCCTGTGCGCTGAAAACTTGTTCATATGTGCTAAGCAATGCTGTTTGAATTTAAAATATTACCTTCTGTGCGGCTGTTTATCAATTCTGAGAGATGGCGAGTCGTCGGCTTCTGCCCCCGTGCCGCTAGTGTTGGGGTGTTCGGGGATAAACCTGAGCGCTCTTTTTCCCATGTTTGGGTCCTTCGATGGAGGCGCTCAGCACAACGAATGAGGCAATCGGACTATAATGCATGAACACTCTCACTTAGCCATAGAATTCTATAATTTTAAATTTCGGCGAAGCCCCTGGTATTCGGAAGACCGAGTTCGGGGCGCTATCCACGCCTTGGCCGGACAGAGCCGACTCCTCGCTATAAGCGGCATAAGTCTTTAGGGACTCGAAAAACCTCTCGAACAGCGACCAGCTCTCGCTTCATCATGACATTTAGTTTTAGCTTTCTCTACTGAGGTGCTCGACCTAGCTCAACTGGGGCACAATCGTAGTAGTTCTCCTAGTGCTACCTTAGCCGATATAGCGGAACGTAAGGCACCAAAACATAGGAGCCGAGCAAACCCAACTATTGACCCAAGACATGATTCGGAGCCGATGCATATAATGCTATAAGTTCGGGGTGCCGCACTTGTTAAAGTGTTCGGATTTCCCACACCATATTGAGGGGTACTAAAGCCCCTGGCGTATTTTGGCCGTACCAAAGTGTACGGGTGCAACATGTCGTTAAGGAACATATATTTGTAAAAAAAGGTAATGAAAAAATAGACAAAAGCTATTCATTGTTTACTAAAAAGGGCTGCGATCAAAGCAGAATGATACAAATAATGCGATAAGCAAAAGTTGGACTATTTAACATGTCCGTTCCAGGGGCAGGCTGCGGAATGGTATGCGAAACAGGTATACTGTTCGTGATAGAGACCACCTGGGAGTTCCGTAATGCGGCATGGCTTGTCTGCTTCCCTGGTTCTTGCATCGTTTGTGCGGCAATTGAACTGCCGAACAGGCCTTCCGAAGAGTGGAGTCCTGAAAGTAAGAGAAAATTTAAAAAATCGGCAGCCCCTGGTGCGGTTTAAGCCGTGTTTCGGGCGTGCCGTGATGGTGCCCCTCCCCCTGTACCCATGGTATTTCTAGAGCGTAGTTATGTACGCGAAGCACTGGTGTCTCATTTTTGCGAGGGCTGGGGTTGGGGCCGCATTGCTACGCCTGCTCGGAACGTGCCAGGCGGTCTTGTTGTAGGTTACTACGGGCGCGCTTGACGGTGTCCGGACATTTAATGGCCGGACTGGAGAACTGCCTGTTGAGGCTGCTTTGTACTTCTGCTGCAAGGGCCGCCGTGTGCTCCTCCGTTCGGAGGGAGCGTTCGGTGTTTCCATTGTCAGTAATTACTCCTCAAGGGCCTGGCATCTTGAGCTTAAGGTATGCGTAGTGCGGTATCGCATTCAACTTGGCGAATGCAGTTCGCCCGAGCAGGGCGTGATAGCCACTGCGGAATGGGACTATGTCGAAGATTAACTCCTCACTTCGGAAATTATCCGGAGATCCGAAGACCACTTCAAGTGTGACTGAGCCTGTACAGTTGGCCTCTACACCTGGTATTACGCCTTTAAAGGTTGTTTTGGTGGGCTTAATCCTCGAGGGATCTATGCCCATTTTCCGCACTGTATCCTGGTAAAGCAGGTTCAGGCTGCTGCCATTGTCCATAAGGACTCTAGTGAGATGAAATTCGTCAATAATTGGGTCTAGAACCAATGCGGCGAATCCGCCATGACGGGTGCTAGTGGGATGGTCCCTTCGATCAAAGGTGATCGGGCAGGGGGACCATGGGTTGAACTTTGGGGCGACTGGCTCTACCGCATATACGTCCCTTAACGCGCGCTTCCGCTCCCTCTTGGGGATGTGGGTTGCGATTATCATGTTCACCGTCCGCACTTGTGGGGGAAAACCCTTCTGTCCACTGTTGTTCGGCGGCCGGGGCTCTTCGCCGTCATCGCTATCCAGCCCCTTGTCAGTATTTTCGGCATTTAACTTGCCTGCCTGCTTGAACACCCAACAATCCCTGTTGGTGTGATTGGGCAGCTTTTCGAGGGTGCCGTGTATCTAGCACAAGCGGTCGAGTATTCGGTCCAAACTGGACGGCCCCCTAGGATTTCTTTTGAATGGCTTTTTCCGCTGACCGGATTTATAGCCTCTGAATCCGGCGTTAACTACCATATCCACAGGGTTGTCGCCGTTAATGTGGCGCTTCTTCTTGTTGCGACGCGACCTGCCACTACTGTCCCTGGTATCCGAATTACCAGGGTTCTTGGTCATGTTGTTGCTACGAGCAAGCCAGCTGTCTTCTCCTGCGAAAAGCGGGTGATGAGTCCAGATGGCAACGGGGACGAAACCCATCGGGTTTTGCCTTCCCAAACCCATCCCCACAAGATAATCGCAAACCCGTCCCCGTCCCCATCACCGTGCGCGGGGCTAGTTTTCCGCCCGTCCCCTAAACCCATGGGGTTTCGGGGAACCCGCGGGGAACCCACAAGAAAATCAAAATATTTAAACAAACATAGTGGCGACAAAGAATAACATTTCAACAGCAAAATAAGCACATTTCAGCAGCATAACTAGAGCACATTTCAACAAAAAACAACCCGACTTGGGATGTGAAGAGGCCACCATTGAGTTCGTCACCGGTGGCGACGCCCTTTCTCCAGATCAGACCGGCGGCAGGGGAGAAGAGGTGGAGGGAGGAGGCTCGCCGGTGCAGATCGTGGTCGGCGGATCTTGCGAGATGGGATCGAGCGAGGCGGCGCCTGGGGTCCTAGGTTTAGGGTTAGGTATTATGTGGGAGAGAGAGATGAGGGCTCGAGCGAGGGGGAAAGGAGCGAGGGGGAAAGGAGCGGGCGATACTGGCTGTTTGGCCTTCGACACTAGGGGGTGGGGGGCTCGGTAGTTTTGGGTTGGGCCGTGCAGGAGCACTGGTTGGTAAAAAATGTATTTTGCCGGGTTTGCCGGGTTTCGGGTTCGGGGACTACCGAAATGGGTGCAATCCCACGAAACGTGTCGGGTTGTATAATGTGCCCAACAACAGCCCCGTGGAGATGAAAAGACGCCCATCCCCATCCCCTAATAGGGTAAAAACCCGCGGGGACGCGGGTTTCGGGGCCCCGTTGCCATCTTAAGTCATGAGTGTCGTGAGTGCTGCCATAGATTTCGGCTTTTCCTGTCCAAGGTGCCGGGCAAGCCACTCGTCATGGATATTGTGTTTGGAGGCTGCTAGGGCCTCTGCGTGCGGACAGTCGACTATTTGATTTTTCTTTGTTAGGAACCGTGTCCAGAATTGCCTGGCCGATTCCTCTGGCTGCTGAATTACGTGGCTTAGGTCATCGGCGTCTGGTGGTCGCACATGAGTGCCCTGGAAATTGTCGAGGAATGCGGCTTCCAGGTCCTCCCAACAACCGATTGATTCTGCTGGCAAGCTGTTAAGCCAATGCTGAGCTGGTCCTTTAAGCTTGAGTGGGAGGTATTTGATGGCGTGGAGATCATCGCCGCGGGCCATGTGGATATGAAGGATATAATCCTCGATCCATACCGCAGGATCTGTTGTGCCATCATATGATTCGATGTTTACGGGTTTGATACCCTCGGGGATTTGATGATGCATTACTTCGTCTGTGAAGCATAGTGGGTGTGCGGCGCCTCTGTACTGGGCTATATCACGACGGATTTGTCTACTGTGTTCGGCCCTGCCGGATTTGTGTCCGGCGTGACGGTTACCGTCTTGAGTCGTGGGGCGCCCACGCGATCCATAGATCGATCTTGTTTGCCTTGCCTTGTCCTCCAACATATCTCGCAGGTCAGGCGCATTTTCCCATGCCTTGGTACGGGGTGCGGCTTGAGTGGAGGGCCGAGAGGCCTCTCTGTCGCGGCCACAAGGTGGCCGGTCGGCCGTATCAAGTGCTAGTGATGTAGGTTTAAGTGCTTCCTCCTCTAATCGGGGTAGCAACCTGCGCTTTGGGTAGCTCTTGGAGGGGCATTCGAGTTCATGCTCTTCGGCCACAAGGACTTCAGTCCATCTGTCGACTAGCAAATCTTGATCAGCTCTAAGCTGTTGCTGTTTTTTCTTGAGGCTTCTTGCCGTGGCCATAACCCTGTGTTGAAAACGCTCTTGCTCGACGGGATCCTCTGGCACGACGAATTCGTCGTCGGCAAGGCTTTCCTCGTCCTCAGAGGGAGGCGTATAATTATCGTCCTCGACCTCTGTGTCTGCCGCTCTCTCATGAGGGCTGGCTTCTCTATCCTCCTGTGCTGAATCTTGCTGGAGGGGGTTTTCTTCGGCACTCTCCGGAGTATTATTATCTCCCGTGCCGGAATCGTCGTGTTTGCTTTGGCGGGATTTTGAGCGGCGCCGCTGACGCCGGCGCTTAGGCTGTTTCTTGGAGGGGTCATCCTCTACTGTTCCATCGCCATCTCCTTCTTTTGGGGTGTCCACCATGTATATGTCGTATGACGAGGTGGCTTTCTAGGGCCCAATAGGCGCTGGTTCTTCATCGTCTCCTGCATCGGCGTCCATACCGTCGATGTCTTCGAAGTCGAAGTCGAGCATGTCGGTTAAATCATCGACAGTGGCTACAAAGTGGGTGGTGGGTGGGCTTTGAATTTCTTCATCGTCCGTATCCCAACCTTGCTGACCATAGTCCGGCCAGGGCTCTCCTGATAAAGAGAGAGACTTTAGCGTTTTCAGAATATCGCCGAAAGGCGAGTGCTGAAAGATGTCCGCGACAGTAAACTCCATGATCGGCGACCCAATCGAATTCGATCGGCAGGTGCGTGGAGGGTTCGGAGTCCGGAGAGGAGTCCGGCTCCTTGGAGTCACGAGTCTCGCGGAGTGCAGGGCTGGTGTTCGGCTCGATCGCCGTTGGGATTTCAGCCCCCAAGGCGGCGTCCATCCACCCATCCTCGATCTGACGTAGTTGGCTCCGAATTAAGGATCAAAGCCGATGCGGGTGCGGCCTCCAGGGCACTGTTCGGCGGCAGAGGTAGATCATGCTCGTCATGACAGTGCGGCGCGCTCGGCAGTGGCTCGAATCCGTCGAGGATCAAGTCCCCGTGGATGTCAGCCATGTAGTTTAAACTTCCAAATTTGACCTGATGGCTAGGGGCATAGCTTTTGATCTGCTCCAGATGGCCAAGTGAATTGGCCCGCAGTGCGAAGCCGCCGAATATGAAGATCTGTCCAGGGAGGAAGGTCTCACCCTGGACTGCATCGCTATTGATGATCGTAGGAGCCATCAAGCCTAACGGCGACGACACAGAGGAATTCTCAATGAAAGCACCAATGTCGGTGTCAAAACCGGTGGATCTCGGGTAGGGCGTCCCGAACTGTGCGTCTAGGCCGGATGGTAACAGGAGGCAAGGGACACGAAGTTTTACCCAGGTTCGGGCCCTCTTGGTGGAGGTAAAACCCTACGTCCTGCTTGATTAATATTGATGATATGGGTAGTACAAGAGTAGATCTACCATGAGATCGGAGAGGCTAAACCCTAGAAGCTAGCCTATGGTATGATTGTTGTTCTGTATGTTGTCCTACGGACTAAAACCCTCCGGTTTATATAGACACCGGAGAGGGTTAGGGTTACAGAAAGTCGGTTACAATGGTAGGAGATCTGCATATCCGTATCGCCAAGCTTGCCTTCCACGCCAAGGAAAGTCCCTTCCGGACACGGGATGAAGTCTTCAATCTTGTATCTTCATAGTCCAGGAGTCCGACTGAAGGTATAGTCCGGCCATCCAGACACCCCTTAATCCAGGACTCCCCCACTCTCCATGCTTGACCATGATGTACACCGACATATAGTAGAACGGCGAAACGCTGTAATATGTTAAAGCCAGAGGCAAGGTAGTGAGTTGATGATCTTTGCAGCACTCATTGTATATCTTTAGCGTTAATAACGTGATATGAATCCACAGAAGGTTGAAGTCGATCATGGCGGATTAAAAATGATCCCATTGGAATTGTGTCAGTAACCCGGCCAGTGGGTCATCCACGCTGATTGTTGAAATTACCCAAACTGCAGCGGCAACGATTTGTACTCCAATTCATTGAGCCATCCAGTGGAAGCTGATAATATATTATGATCTGCTCCAGATTTGTTGAAACAGACCGGGCCGCAGGAGCGTTACTTGCTTGCGCTCATTAAGCAGCTCATGAAGATGGGTGCAGCTCCGGTGTGTTGATGTAGACTAGACCACAAGGGCGGCAGCGCAAGTGCTTCTCGGCCGCGGCTGGCTCATCTGCCTGCTGCCGCGGCTGAGAGGAAGCTGCTCGCGGTGCGGTCGGAGAAGCGCCGGCGAGTCGAACGACGAGGGCGTGACGACTCTGTTTCCGGGTCGTGGCTCTACTCATATCCATGTCGTGATCGTAACCAGTTAAGAAAAGTCAAATGCTCGTGTACCAGTCAGGCTTATTGTGTGCTCCGTGGGATTCGATCCCTAATCATTTTTTAGTCTTGAGTAGAAACAAGAATAGAGCAAGCACTCATGGCACGACCATGCAGCAGCTGATCGGACGCGTCTTCTTCAGAATCTTGTAGGAACCAATGACTCGAATAATCAGATGGATTGCATGAAGGCGGCGGTAGGCGACTCCTTGACAGTGCTGGCTCACTAGGAGACCACGGGTGGCTTGAGTCCATGCTGGCAGAGGTGGCGGTTTAAGCGGGCGGCGTTTCATCGCGATGTTGGCAGGCCGCAGTAGCAGGTGCAGCCGAGGAGCAATGGCTCGGGGCCGCGGCAACACGCAACAGAAGGCGATGTCTCTAGGCCGTGGGTTGCCGTGGCGGTTATCATCATAGCATGATGTAGTGGCGGCTCAAGGTATGGCGCAGTGCACGACGGCAACTCGGAGGAGCGGCGAGGCACGACGGCGACTCGGGCGAGTGACGAAGCGCGGCGGCGACTCGGGCGTGAGGCCATGCGCGTCCCGTGGTGGCCGAAGAGACTGGGTTGTATTGGGGAGACGACTGTACAGCGACTCGCAGGGCTCGGCGGCCTAACGCGGCGGCTCTGTGATTACTTAGGGTCAACCACGGCGGGTCGTTGAACGGGCGAAGGTACAGAACAATAGTAAACCGAACATTAGTCAAAGCAGGTCAACATTGTTTTATGAGTCTTTATAGAGATCCACTTCCGGGTCGTAGCTGGTTTGTCCCTCCATGATGCCATATTCTCTGTGAATAGCAGTCAGCCGGGTCTTTTCTCGATAATCAGGTCATCTAATTGATGTTTCTTTTGTTGATTGTAGCATAGAACAAATGTCTCCGGATTTTGACGGATCGTCGGGTTACGTTTATCCACGTGTAACCTTAATTTTCTCTTGGACCTCAAATCTCAAAGATGGCAAATCCAAACTGATGAATTTGAATCTGACATAGATCCCTCTAAACTGGCTCCTCTTTATACGGAAAATTGCAAACTTCTCAATCCCTGTGAGAGATCCCTCCAAGAACTCAACACCACCGTGCGCGGGCCCCACGATGGGCGACAACTGTTGTGGAATTGTCATGGCAGATGTCCTAGTGTGAGGACTTAGTCGTGATGCCAATGCATCTATGTAGTAGCTTGAGAGGGGTTGAGCGGAATCGAGAAAAACAACATAAGACAAGGGTTTAGACAGCTTCGGCCCCCGGGAAACATCATCCGGTAATAGCCCTACATGTTGTTTGTGGCTAGGTCTCATTATCATCACGAGGGAGTCGCCGTAAACCTGCTCTCCTAGTTATGTCTAGCCCTAAGAGATTATTTCTCTCTCCCCCTTGGAGTGCGCTGCCCCTCCTTATATAAGTTGAAGGGGCAGGTTACATGTAGAGTCCAACTCGGATTAAGACTTAAACTATTCTGACTTCTCTTCATGGGCTTCTTAACGTCCTGGGCTTCATAACATCTCGGGCTTATAAACCCCACATGACTCTGTATGCCGGGTTATGACTGTCTGTCGGGTTATGACTGTCTGTCGGGTTATGAGTGTCTGTCGGGTATAATTGTCTGCCGGGTTATGATTGTTTTAACCCCTGCCGGGTTATCATCTGACTGAACACATGTCGGGTTATCATCTGACTTAACTCCTGTCGGGTTATCATCTGACTTAACTCCTGTCGGGTTATCATCTGACTTAACACCAACAGGGTTATCATCTAAATTAACATCTGCCAGGTTATCATCTGACTTAACTTTCAACCGGTTTACCACCTTCCGGTTTACCGTCTGTGTTAGCCATCTGCCTTAACTGTCTGTCTTAACTGTCTGCCGGTTTACCATCCACCGGTTTACCAAGTCCCAGCCGGGATAAGACTCCGGCAGGGTCATACCGCGGGGTATATCCCAACAATTTCCTCATGGAAGAATCGCTAGCCTTGCTAAAAAGGAAACTATAATAATAGGTCCTCTGAGCAGGTGTGTTAGGATGACATCACCTTATCGGGTTAAAGGCCAATGTCAGATCTGATTGGTGTTAGGATACCTCAGCCTCTTGTTTCCTGAGAAGAAAAGGTGCAACACAAATTGACGAGATGACATTGCAAGATTCTCGGGAAATGAACTATGGAAGCAAGTTCTGAGTCATGAGTTCGTCATTAAACCAAGGAGAGGATGAGGAGGTGGCTGATGAACTTAGCGACAATTCTTTGAGATTTCCAAAAGATGGATTTCCACAATGATGTGAACAAGGAGATAACATTTTTCTGGTCAAAATATATAATGAGGTATGCTCGAGGAAAACATACAAAATTAAACATTGGTTGAAAAGTGCACTCGAAATATGGGCTTAGGTAGCATGATCAATGTTTAGAATGGTGATTCGATAACCAATGGTCTAAGAATGAAATGTCGACCATTAACTTCAAAGCAATAGGGTCGCTAGAAGTTTTGAATTTGTACATCCAAGTTCAATTGTCAGTTTCTCGGTTGAAAACAACACGGGGACCAAGAAGGAATGATGATGGTGAGAAGTATCACTTGTATCAAGAATTCTCAAGAGGTGGTAAAATTCCCGCGACATTCTTGACATAAAAGATGGTAATATTCCAAGGTAAAGAAGAACAAATGCTGGATAGCAAGGAACTCAAGGTATAACACAAAACAAAAACAAGTTTGTGTTGGAGAGAAGGCAATAAAGTGGAAGATGAAAACACAAATCATCAAGGGAAAGGATGGCATTTCTCATCATGAATTCGATTGATATCCTGGAAGAGCTCATAAGGTTGATGATGATCACGACACATTTGTCGAGAGATTTCATGAAGATGTAACCGATCGGCGAGGACATCAAGTCAAAGGAATGATGAAGCGAAGGGTTATTGGAACCATGGGTATGACACAAACTCGGAAATCAAGTTTGTGGTTCGAGGTGAAATGATAAGATGAGGAAATCGACGTAAGCTTAGCTTATTGTTGAAAATTGTGCTCCGGGAAGAAGGACCAGGTAGCACAGGTAAAAGGATCAGGCTAGAAATGACGTGATCGAGTACAAACTCGTAAGTAAAGAGGATTACTAATAGTTGTTTAATCGCGATGCGGACTCGATTCAGTTATCGGTGTCCTTGAGTGTCTAATGACTTGGAGCCCATGAAAAATTGGAACCAGTGAGAATGTAGTACTTGATGGAGAACTCATAAGAAGTTATGCAGATCCGTGATAATCTCGAGATACCAGGGTGTAGTACTCGATGAAAGATCAAAGTAAAGGTTGGACTGGTGTATTGATCGATAGAAGACAAGTGCTTAAACTTGCGTGAGAAATGGGATCAAAGAAGAACATATGGTCGGAACAACAATTGCAAAGGATCAATTCGCCGATACCAATGGATATTATATCAAGGAAATAGTTATTATTACAAGAAGCTTCCATGATAGGATCTACATCATGTCCATGGGCATGAACACAAGTTCAAGGTCGACTCCCACTTCTTCAATGCATGGCCAATCATTCACTGCTCTATTAAAAATGATTTGAGTGTGAAAGCGTAACTAGTGAATTATCAAAGGAGTATGACCCGTGAAAACTTTCGGGTTGACACAGATTAGGGAAGGCGTTGGTTCAACCCATCGGGGCATCTTATGAACATATACCACAAACTTCGGAGTAAATAATACAAGCTCGAAAGTAGAGTATGGTTATCAAAGCAGAGGATACAAATTACCAAAGATATTATATACCCATGGAAAGACTCACAAGGTTATCGAATATGAAGTACACTGTCGGATAATAATCCAACAAAGGATCTGACGGTCCATAATCGAGCTGATGTGAGCATTGGCAAACAACCAGTGGAAGAAACAATGCAAAGGCATTGAATTATAGAAACATCTGACTAAATCAAAGCTCAGGAGCAATAGGCTGTTGAGGATTTTGAGAAAACCGAATAATATTCCAAAGAATTTTGTGAAACACATGAACAACTGAGGGTGAGCGAATCTTCGATAAGTGTGAGGAATTATTCGTAGAGGTATTCATGCGGCAAAGACCCATAGGGATATATCGGTGGTACGAGATTGCAAAAGCCACGGGCACATAGTCTCGAGAGAACTTCAGAGAGTATCTTCGGAATCTTTTGGTGCAGCAAGCGATCACCTGGAGTGAGGGCCTCTCTGGAAGAAAGTATTTTCGAGAACCTAAAGTTAGTTTTTCTTTGCAAAATCATTTAACCTGAATAGAAGAGAGATCAGACACTACTAGAAAAGGGCTATAGATGGGATTGACACTAATGGCGCACCAGACAAGCGGTGCGCCATTAGTATATACTAATGGCGCACCACCTTCTGATACGCCATTAGAGTTGAAACTACTAATGGCGCACCTGGCCCAGGGTGCGCCATTAGTATCAAAATTTTTTTAACTAGTGCGCCTGTCCAAACATACTAATGGCGCATCCAGACACAGTGCGCCATTACTAGTTGTAACTAGTAATGGCGCACCTGCCGGAAAGTGCGCCACTAATGTTGATTTTTCTATTATATTTTTTATTCCCTTTTTTGCAAAACTACTAATGGCGCACCACCAGAAGGTGCGCCATTAGTAACCTGGATTACTAATGGCGCATTTGGAGTTGGTGCGCCATTAGTAAGTGGGCAGCAACAAGATATTTTGGACAGCCTCTCCTACCCACACTCACTTTCTCCCCACTTCATTCTCTCCACCTCCTCCTTGTCTCGGGTGCCTCCTCTTTTTCACCTCATTTCCACCATAGATTCATTCAATTTAAGTGGTTAAATTACCTTGTTTTGATAGGTAAGTAAGGGGGGAAGCTATATTTATGTTGTTCTCCCTACAACAACGTGCACATGCACTTTTTATGGCCTGGCTAGATCTATGTATGTTCGTGGTGTTGCATACGTTTGTGGTGTTGCATATGTGTTTCTGTTTGGAGGTGTACCGGTATTTGAAATGCGATAGTTGCCAATATTTTGCCGGAATGTTGATTCATTTCCGTTTCGGCGAGAATTTTGGCATTAAGCATTCTTTTTGGTCCTATTTTTAGGGAAAGTCATGCCAAATTTTTTCTTGGTTCTAAAATATCGTTTTGCTCTACCCCGCAAGCGACCATGGTCCGCATGATGACCGAAGGCATCGTGAATAGGTTTTTGAGGTCCGCGAAGGCCGAGATGCTTCAAAAGAATGAGACGGAGATAAGATGTCCGTGTCGAAGATGCAAGCTGAAGAGCCTTATTGCGGACCCGGAATCCGGGCAGGTGCGGGACCACCTGCTCTTGCGTGGTTTCATGGATGGCTATCGGTGGCAAGGTGATGAAGATGACTACGAAGTCGTCCATGGGGGCCGGGCAAGAAATGAGGAAGGGCAGCAAGACAACCACCGCGGCTCAGGCGGGCGAGAAGACGAAGAATCCCCAGGAGATGATCACGACGGTGATGCTGTACACAGTCATCTTGTAGAAGATGCAGGACATGATGATGAGGAAGATGCCGGAGCAGACGACGGGCATGATCATGAAGATGATGATGCCGGCGGAGCAGACGACGCTGGACCATCGATGGGCTGGGTGCAGGACCCTCATATTCAAGAGCTGCTTCTCAAGCAGACGGATAACGCAAGAGCTGCCGCCCGAGAGAAAGCCAATATGGATCAACTTGAGTTAGACGCGGTTACTCCATTGTATGAAGGATGCAGGCCCGAGGATACCCGCCTGAAAGTAACGCTCATGGCTCTGGAGATGAAGGTAAAACACAAAATGACCGACGCATGCTTCGACGAGAACATGTCATTCTGGCACGAACGTCTTCCCAAGGGGAACAAGTGCCCGACCAGTTTGGAGGAGGCGAAGAAAATCGTGTGTCCTCTGGATTTACCGCACGTGAAATACCATGTGTGCATGAACAATTGCATCATTTATCGGGACGAGCACGCGGAGTCTACCATATGTCCGGTGTGCGGCGTCACTCGATACAAGAAGAGGAAGAAAGCTCCTCGAAAAGTGGTGTGGTACTTTCCGATCACTCCTCGTCTGCAGCGGTATTTCGCGGACCCTAAGGTAGCAAAGCTCCTGCGTTGGCACGCGGATAGGGAGGAGAAGAAGCGAGAAGATGACGCAAATGATCCGGAGATAGATAAAAAAGACAAGATGCTGAGTCACCCTAAGGATGCGAGCCAGTGGCAAGCATTGAACTTCGAAGACCTAGAATTTGGGAACGATCCAAGGAACATCGTGCTGGGCACGAGCACCGATGGAGTCAATCCGTTTGGCAGCCAGAGAAGCACACATAGCACCTGGCCTGTGTTTGTGTGGATGTACAACCTTCCCCCTGGTTGTGCATGAAGAGGAAGTACATTCACATGAGTATGCTAATTGAAGGACAGAAACAACCAGGGAACGACATCAATCTGTATCTGGGGCTGCTGAAAGAGGAGCTTGACACGCTGTGGAAAACGCCAGCCAATACGTGGGATGCCACAGAGAAAGAATATTTCCCTATGAGAGCCGCGCTGCTCACGACGGTGCATGACTATCTCGGTTACGGATATGGCGCGGGGCAGGTGGTCCACGGATTTTCTGGATGCGTCAGGTGCATGGATGACACAATGTATCGCCAGCTAGATAGAGATCCCGGGTCTTCGAAAACCGTGTTCATGGGACATTGAAGGTGGCTTCGCGACGATGACCCGTGGAGAAAACGCAAGGATCTATTCGATGGTGAAATCGAACCCCGAGGACGCCCGCGTACGAGGAGCGGCGAGGAAATAGACGAGCTGTTGAAAAATTGGAAAGACTGCCCACTGCCGGGAAAGAAGCAAAAGGCGCCAGAGCCGGGAAAGAAGCGAAAGGCGCCAGAGCCGCTGCTGAAGGTATGGAAAACGAGGTCTGTTTTCTAGGACTTGCCATACTGGAAGATCCACCGTGTGCCTCACAGCCTTGATGTCATGCATATCACGAAGAACGTGTGCGAGAGTCTGCTTGGTACCCTGCTCAACATGCCAGAGAGGACCAAAGATGGGCCAAAAGCAAGGGCAGACTTGAAATCAATGGGCATCAGGCAGGAGCTTCACGCTATATACGATGATGATGATGATGATGATGATGATGATGAGGCGAAGGAGGACACGGAAAGTCGTCGCAAAGGCAAAAAGGCCAAGAAGACCGGAAATGACTACCCTCCCGCGTGCTTCACTCTAAGTCAGGAGGAGATCGAGCAGTTTTTCACCTGCCTCGTAGGAGTAAAACTTCCTTACGGTTACGCGGGGAAGATAAGCAGATACCTAGACCCAGCGAAGCAGAAGTTCAGCGGGATGAAGTCTCACGACTGTCACATGCTGATGACGCAGATACTTCCAGTTGCAATCCGTGGGATCATGGACGCGCACGTCCGTGAAACCCTATTTGGCCTATGCAACTTTTTCGGCGTCATCTCTCGGAAGTCTGTTGGCGTGAGGCAACTCAGAAGGCTACAGGAAGAGATCGTGGTGATACTATGCGAGCTTGAGATGTACTTCCCGCCCGCATTCTTCGACGTTATGGTGCATCTGCTGGTCCATATCATGGACGATATCATCCAACTCGGGCCGACATTCCTGCACAGCATGATGCCGTTCGAAAGGATGAATGGTGTCATCAAAGGATACGTTCGCAACATGTCACGTCCAGAGGGAAGCATAGCCAGGGGCTTTCTGACCGAAGAGTGCATCTCCTACTGCACGAATTATCTAGGCATCGAGAACCCCGTTGGTCTGCCCGTCAACAGGCACCTCGGCAGGCTCGCTAGATGGGGTCACCGTGAGGGTCGTCACGAAATGCATGTCGACTTCGAGGGTCGACTCGCCGACTTTGAAAGTGCAAACCTAGTCGCGCTACAACAGATAGACATGGTCGATCCTTGGGTGGTAGAGCACAAAACCTTTATTAAGAAGACGTACAATGACCGAGGCCAACAGAGGATGGACGGAGATATACTCAAAGAGCACAACTCATGTTTCACGCGTTGGTTCAAGCAGAAGCTTCTGCCGTACCCTTTACATGAGGATTCTTCCGCGGAAGAACAACTCATATTCGCCTTGTCACAGGGCGCCGAGCACAACCTGATGACCTATGAGGCGTACGATATCAACGGCTACACATTCTACACCGAGGCCAAGGACATGAAGAGCGATGGTTATCAGAACTCCGGGGTAACGATGGAATCCTACACCGGTAACGACAAGGACAGATACTACGGAAGGATCGAGGAGATCTGGGAGCTGAGCTACGCTGGAGAGAAGGTCCCGATGTTCCGTGTCAGATGGGCCAAGAGCGTCCTAAAAGAAGACCGGTATTTCACCACCATGGTTATACCCGAGCCAAATCCAAGACCGCGGGCGCAAACGTCACCGCGAAAAATGAGCCATGGGTACTGGCTTCCCAAGTGGACCAATGCTTCTTCATTACCGACCCGTCAAAGCCCAGTCGTGTTGTCGTGAGGAGAGGCAAAAGGAAGATCATCGGAATGGATGGAGTAGCCAATGAGCAAGACTTCGACAAGTACGGCGACCCGATGATCGAACATGACGACGATGATGAAGTAGCAGCATACACCACAAGAAGAAGCAGGATCACCCTACCTAAAGGACGTCCGTTCCAGAGAAGAACTCCATTTGCGAAAAAGAAGGGCAAGAAGATTGTGAACAGATAGCTAGCTAAGATCGATTGTATTTAAATCATAGCCTTCATTTCTCGATTGTATTTCATGGGCACTTTTTGAACTATCATGAATATTTTTAAATTTCATGGACACTCGATCTCGATCCCCCTCCATCTTGATCGCTATCCCACCTCGCCAAATCCTGTCCCCCTCGCCGCCGAGCACCCCCCGGTCCACCGGCCGCCGCCGCCGACCCCCCGCACCCTCGATTCCCCTACTCAACCGCCGCCGCCGACCCCCCGCACCCCGCGCACCCTCCCCCGCTCCACCAGCATTACTGTTTGATGATATTTTTTAAAAAATTATTATTGTATTATAAAAAAATATTACTATTACTATCTTATAAAAAAATATTACTGTTATGATTTAAACAAGTTTAAAAAACTATTACCGTCTTATAAAAAAAATACTAATGGCGCACCACGGTGAGGTGCGCCATTAGTATGGATGTACTTATAGCGCACCGAGGGGTGGTGCGCCATTAGTATTGTGCCATTGCTATAAGAAAAAAAACTACTATCGGACAAGGAGTTTTTAGCTTGGCGACGAGTAAAAATTTCTGTAGCTTGGCGACGAGTCTAGAGTCCCAGAGTATAGACGAGGAATAAAAGATCCTAATACCATCCAATGGCGACGTGGGCACATAAGCCACAGAGCCATGTTAGTAAACGTTTCCAATGACTAGACTCGACTTCGGACAAGTAGTTTGGAAGGGCGATTCCTACAGGCAGTCGGCTCTGATACCAACTTATGATGCCCCTGATTCAATCGTACACTAATCATACATGCAAACGTGTACGATCAAGATCAGGGACTCAAAAAATAAAATAAGTCATACAAGCATCATATTACAAGCCAGGGGCCTCGAGGGCTCGAATACAAGAGCTCGATCATAGACGAGTTAGCGGAATCCACAATATCTGAGTACCGACAAAGGGCGGAAACATCCGAGATAGTATTCCCAGTGTTTGACATTTTCGAACAGATGAACCGGAGGGGGAAAGTTGCATGTTTGCTATGATAGGGGTGTGTGGCGGACGAATGGGCTGCGCATCCAAATTCGTCTCGTCGTTTTGAGCAACTTTCATGTACAAAGTTTTTCCATCCGAGCTACAGTTTATTTTATATTAATTTAAAAATATTTAATCATTTTTTGTACGTATTTATCTAATTAATTCTAACATTATCCAGAATAGTGTCTGCTGATGTCAACATGATGCAATGCTGAGGTCATCAGTCAACAGTGCGGTTGACTTGGTTAACTAACGTGTGGGTCCCGGTTGTCGTAGACTGTTAGCTAATTAACCTAGTTAATTAGTTTAATCTAAACAGATTAATTAGGTTAAGTTAAATAAATAAGTTAAATAATTCATCCATTTATTAATTAACTTAATTACTATTTACTTTTTTCTAATTCTTCTTTTCTTTTTTTTCTAAAAGGGGCTGGGCCCCTCTGGTCATTGACCCAGCGCAACCGGGGCGGGTAAACGGGCGCTGTGCGGCGTGTTTTCAGACTAAGCCCCGGGGGTGCAGGTGTGGCCAGAGTGGAGCCCCGGGGCGCTGGAAGCCGGAGATTGCAAGGAGCGGCGAGCTGGGAGGCGGTCTCGCGGGCGTGGACCTTCAAGCCGGACCTTCAAGCCGGTCTCGCGGGCGAGCGGTGAGGGAGTCCTGGATTAGGGGGTGTTCGGATAGCCGAACTATACCTTCAAGCCGGAATCCTGGACTATGAAGATACAAGATTGAAGACTTTGTCCCGTGTCCGGAAGGGACTTTCCTTGGCGTGGAAGGCAAGCTTGGCGATACGGATGTTCAGATCTCCTACCATTGTAACCGACTCTATGTAACCCTAACCCTATCCGGTGTCTATATAAACCGGAGGGTTTTAGTCCGTAGGAAGACATACACATCAACAATCATACCATAGGCTAGCTTCTAGGGTTTAGCCTCTCTGATCTCGTGGTAGATCAACTCTTGTAATACCCACACCATCAATATTAATCAAGCAGGACGTAGGGTTTTACCTCCATCAAGAGGGCCCGAACCTGGGTAAAACTTCGTGTCCCCTGCCTCCTGTTACCATCTGGCCTAGATGCACAGTTCGGGACCCCCTACTCGAGATCCGCCGGTTTTGACACCGACATTGGTGCTTTCATTGAGAGTTCCTCTATGCCGTCACCGTCAGGCCCGATGGCTCCTACGATCATCAATGGCGATGCGGTCCAGGGTGAGACCTTCCTCCCCGGACAGATCTTCGTCTTTGGCGGCTTTGCACTGCGGGCCGATTCACTTGGCCATCTAGAGCAGATCGACAGCTACGCCCCTGGCCGTCAGGTCAGATTCGGAAGTTTAAACTACACGGCCGACATCCGCGGGGACTTGATCTTCGAAGGATTCGAACCACTGCCGAGCGCGCCGCACTATCACGACGAGCATGATCTAGCTCTGCCGCCGAACAGTGCCCTGGAGGCCGCACCTGCATTGGCTCCGGCCCCTGGTTTGGAGCCGACCGCGCCGATCGAGGATGGGCGGTTGGACGCCGCCTCGGGGGCTGCGATCCCAATGGCGGTTGAGCCGAACACCAGCCCCGTACTCTGCAAGACTCGTGACTCCATGGAGCCGGATTCTTCTCCGGACTCCGAACCCTCCGCGCCCCTGCCGAGCGAATCTGATTGGGCGCCGATCATGGAGTTCACGGCCGCGGACGTCTTTCAGCACTCGCCTTTCGGCGATATCCTGAAGTCACTAAAATCTCTCTCTTTATCAGGAGAACCCTGGCCAGACTACGGTCAGCAAGGTTGGGATTCGGATAATGAAGAAATTCAAATCCCACCCACCACCCACTTGGTAGCCACCGTCGACGATTTAAGCGACATGCTCGACTTCAACTCCGACGACATCGACGGTATGGACGCCGATGAAGGAGACGATGAAGAATCAGCGCCTATCGAGCCCTGGAACGCCACCTCGTCATATGACGTATACATGGTGGACGCAACCAAAGATGACGGCGAGGAACGGAAGGACGCACCGAAGGATTGTTCCCTAGAAAAGCAGTCAAAGCAGCGATACAAGCGCCGCCCCAAATCCCGCCTCGACAGAAATAGCAATCACACTGATCCAGCGCTGGAGCAGCGCGAACCGCTGCCAGACAACGACAATCCGGATAATCAAACCGAACAAACAAGCCCTATCAATGATAATGGTCCAGACAACACAACGCCGGACAGGCACTCGGAGCAGCAGACTGCCCGTAAAAGGCTCGTCGCCACCGCAAGGAGCCTCAAAAAGCAGAAGCGGAGGCTCAAGGCTGCGCAAAACACGCTCCAATTTAGATGGAGCAAAATACTCAACACTGCAGCAAGGTACGGCGACAATCGTCCCTCCAAGAGCTACCCAAAGCGGAAGCTGCTACCCGAATTCAATGAGGAGGCCTCAGACCCCCCACAACCAAATATCAAAGCAGCCACCTGGTCGGATAGACGACCCCTCTACTACCACAGAACGGCATTCAACGCCACTCACAATACAACACGCGACCCATGCGAGGGCTCGCACCCAAAGGACGGCGCAACAAGATCCATCTATGGACCACGCAAGCGTGCCCCAGCATACAATGCAACACAACAAGCATCCGAAAAACGTGGCACACCCAACTATAGGGGTGCCGCACACCCCCTATGTTTCAACGATGAGGTGCTGGACCACGAATTCCCAGAGGGATTCAAGCCCGTAAACATAGAGGCATACGACGGAACAACCGACCCTGGGGTCTGGATTGAGGACTATATCCTTCATATACATATGGCTCGAGGGGATGATCTCCATGCCATCAAGTACTTACCTCTCAAACTCAAAGGGCCAGCTCGTCACTGGCTCAAAGGCCTCCCCGAAAGCTCCATTGGAAGTTGGGAAGAGCTCAAAGACGCCTTTCAGGAAAACTTTGAAGGGACTTATGTCCGACCTCCGGATGCGGACGACTTGAGTCATATAACTCAACAGCCCGGAGAGTCAGCCCGAAAACTTTGGAATAGGTTCCTTACTAAAAAGAACCAGATTGTTGATTGTCCGGACGCCGAAGCCTTAGCGGCTTTCAAGCACAGCGTCTGCGACGAATGGCTTGCCAGGCACCTCGGCCAAAATAAGCCGAGAACGATGGCTGCATTCACAAACCTCATGACCCGCTTCTGCGCGGTGAGGACAGCTGGCTAGCCAGATGCAGCACCAGCGACCCCAACACATCTGAAGTTAGAGATGGAAACGGGAAATCACGGTGCAACAGCAATAACAAACGCCGGAATAAAGAAGACAGCACGAAGGGGACGGCAGTAAATGCCGGATTCAAAGTCCCTCGGCCAAACCAAAAGCCGCCCTCCAAAGGCACCAGAGATGAACTATCCAGCCTCAACAAAATTCTGGACCAAGTATGTCAGATCCATAGTACCCCTAGCAAACCTGCTAATCATACCCACAGAGAATGTTGGGTCTTCAAGCAGTCCGGCAAGCTTAACGCCATACACAAAGGGGAAGATACACCAAGTGAAGACGAGGACGAGCCTCCCAATCAAGACAAGGGGGAACAAAAGAAATTTCCACCCGACGTCAAAACAGTAAACGTGTTACACGTGATCAAGAGAAAAAACAATGCGTCACTCCCCGAAAAATATACCCAAGTGCCCATCACCGCGAAGTCCCTCCACTGGTCATCTCAACCGATCACCTTCGACCACTATGATTACGCATCAAGTATCCGACACGCAGGATGGGCTGCACTGGTATTAGACCCAGTAATTGGCGGATACCACTTGACACGAGTCCTGATGGATGGCGGCAGTAGCCTAAACCTAATATATCAGGATACAATCCGCGGGATGGGGTTAGACCCAACACAAATTCGCCATAGCAATACTACCTTTAAAGGAGTAACGCCAGGCCCAGGGGCTCGTTGTACGGGCTCCCTCCTACTACAAGTTATATTCGGCTCCCCTGATAACTTCCGTCACGAGCATTTAACTTTTCACATTGCTCCGTTTAAAAGTGGCTATCAAGCACTACTTGGACGCGAAGCTTTCGCTCGCTTTAATGCAATACCACACTACGCCTACCTAACACTCAAGATGCCCGGTCCACGTGGCATCATTTTAGTGCACGGAAGTATCAAGCGATCTCTGCGCGCCGAAGAGAGTGAGGCTGCCTTAGCAGCCGCACACTAAAGGCGCCCGGATCAGCAAAAGCATCCAATAGGTCGTTAAGACCTCAGACACAACTAACCAAATCCGGCACTGTTACTCATATCAAATAAACGGTCACACCCCTATCTTTCAAAAGTACAAGGGGCTCAACGTACGCAGACGAGTGGCGATTTCTTCTTATCTTGAATTATACTTGGTTTCTTTAGAAAAATATCCTTTTGCAAGACAACCTTTTTACCTAAATTCCTCTCTTTTACAGATAGTCATCGTGCTACACCCGTCCAGGACACGGCACAACGGAGACACAGGCGCAGACGTGCAGCAGGGACCCGACCCAAGGATTGTTTTTAGATTAAGACCCTGTGTAAACCTTTTTTACTGTCTCTTGTTGATACATATCCACCGTTGAGAGGGATGCTAACGTTTTGGCATGTGGCCACGCTAGAACAATGCATGTACCTGGACACAAGGTGCTTCTTACAAAGGCCATTCCTCAGGCCCGGTTTATACCACAAAGACCGAATACCTTAGGGAGTATTCGGCGTCGCGAGTTTGGCCCCATATGCATCAGCTCCGAATCATTGTCTTTGGTCAAATGTTGGGTTTGCCCGGCTCCTGTGTTTTGGTGCCTTACGTTCCGCTTTACCGGCTAAGGTAACACCAGGAGAACTACTGCGATCGTGCCCTGGTTCATCCGGACGAGCGCCTCAGTAGAGAAAGCCGAAAACTGACTGTCTTGATCTAGCGTGAGACTGGTCAACCACTCGATGACCCATGGGAATGTTAAAATTCCTCCACCTTAACGAAGGGCCGCTTTCCGGCCAGGCATATACGCACCCCAGGATCGGGAGAGTGCGGAGCCACCAGGGGCTATCTAGTAGCCCCACTGTCAAACTCCTATGGCTAAGTGAAAGTGTTAAAGCATTATAGTTCGGTAGCCTCGCTCGCTCCGCTATCACCTCCTTAAAAGGACCAAGACGTTGGGTTAAGTGTGAACGTGTGTTTCTGCGAACACCTCCGCATTATATGCGTGGGGGTTGAAGCCGACGACTACAATCTTTCAGGTTATACACATGTATAAATAAATGGCCACCCAGGAGGCATCACATTACTTTCAGGCAAAAGTATAAAAGTAGCCTCATAAAAATTTAAAAAGCATTTCGCTTACAATGAGATTACATGTCAATCAAACATAATATTTTTTGAGCACTGGGTCTCTATCAAACGAGCACCCTCAAGAACTTCCTCAAAGTAGTGCTCAGCAGCCCTTCGACCTACGGCCGAATCCTGCGCTGCAACAGCGGTAGCATCCATCTCTGCCCAGTATGCTTTAGCACGGGCAAAGGCCATCCGTGCGCCTTCTATGCACGCCGACCTCTTCATCGCATTTATGCGCGGCACCACATCGAGGACCTGCTGCACCAAGCTGAAATAGCTGCTCGGTTTTGACCTTCCGGGCCATAGTTGATCCACAAGAGACCTCATGGAGAGTCCGGACAACCTATTTAGTTCGGCCCATCTGGCTAATTGGTCCGTCAACGAAAGCAGACGCTCGGGAGAAACGAATTGCTTCCAAAACAGGTGGTCTACTTCACGGTCCGTCTAACTCTGGGAGTACTTGGCCGCATCGGCAGCGCTCTCCGCCAAATCCATATACGCATCCTCCGAACTCCACAGCCGATCCAGAGGCGCATACCGAGGATCTCCGTACTTCCTCTACAGCATAAAGGACTTTCCGGCTACAATATCCCCGGCTTCCCGCAGCTCCTCCTTCTTTGCCCTCATATCAGAGCGGAGGTCTTTTCCCGTTACAACAGCCTTCTCAAGGTCCGATACCTTCGCCTGGTTTTCCTTTTCAAGAGCCCGGCAACGGTCTACGGCGGCTTTTAATTCTACGGCCATATTAGCCATATTCTTTCGGCTCTCGCCATGTGCGGCCTTCTCGGCTCGCAACTCTTCGGCCGCCTTCAAAGTAGACGCATTACCCAATCTTGCTTGTTCCTTGGCTCGGGCAAGTTCCGCCCGCAAGGCTTCAACAGTGGCTGCTCCATCTGCATTCATAACATGTTAAAAACACTGGCATCATACTCTTCCTATTTGGCGTTTACCAGACAAGGATCCTTACCCTGCGCCTCGTCAAGCCTTCTGTTAACAAGCTCGATGTCGGCATCTGCCGCATCCAACCTCCGTTCTAAACGGGCAAACTGGCTAGTCCGGCTGGCCACCGGAGCTCCCATCTCCTGCACATAAAGGCATTATGGTTATTACCTGGGAATATGATCCTCCGTTCGTCATCGTTTCCGACGACAACCAGAGACTCAGGGGCTATTATCTACACAGGGCACACCTAGCATGTGCAGGACTATTACACATCCCTTTTCACGTACCTCAAAGCCTGTCAGTAGACTCATAAAAGCTTCATGCAATCTGCTTTCGACGGACGATATCCTCTCCATCACCATATTCATCAGCACACGGTGATCATCTGAGATGGCCGCTCGCCCCACCAACTCCCTCAAAACGTCCGATCGCACACTAGACGGCGCCGGACTCTTTTGTCTACCCTCTTTGGGAGCCGGACACTGGGAGCCTCGAGGATCGGTTGGATCACCTTCTGGCCTCTCCGCACTCGGAGAGGCCCTCCGCGACGACACTTCAGGGTCGCCCGCTTCTGGAGCGGAGGAGTCCGGAGGAGGCGTCTCGCTCTCCATCATCTCTGGAAGAAGATCCCCCGAAGAAGAACTCATTTGAGAGGGGCTAAGGCCCGAACTGCACAAATACATGCGGTGGTTATTTTCTTAGAAGAAAAAAGATGGCATATCTGTACCACTAAAGTTTTCGGGTCACTTACGACTCCCGGGAGAATTGATCCCCCCGCGGACTTTGTGCGGCAGCACCGCCCCCCGAGGTAGGGCCCCCGGTAGAAGATTTCTTCTCCTGTTTGGAAGCTTCGGCTTCCGAATTCCCGGGCGCAGTCCTTTTCCTTTTCAGGTCGTCTTCCTTCATGGTGACGCTCGCTCCCTCGGTTAGAATAGGCAGCATTGGGGGCCCGCATCTGCCCGCGTCACCCTCCACAGTCTCTTCCTTCAAGGGATCCGGGCAAGGTGCGGTCTGGAGCATCTTTTCCAATACCGGATTCTCCAAGCCTTCAGGGAGGGGGGCCGAACACGGAATCAATTTCGCCTTTGTTAGCCAGTCCTGGTCGAAAAAGCAAACTCTCAATAACTTCACAACGAAGGAACGATAATGTGTTTGGCCAGAAGATTCTTTACCTGTTCGGCGGCGCGGTTACTGCTCAGGCCCACGTCCTCGGTGATTTCTAGACACTCTACTTGATGTTCGAAGAATGACTTATACATATCCTTGTGCGTCAAGCCAAGAAAATTTTGAATGGCACGCGGACCCTCGGTATTGAACTCCCACAAGAGAAGGGGCCGACGTTTGCAGGGCTGGACTTGACAAACCAGCATAACTTGTATTACCGCGACCAAGCTGAGGTCTCCGTTGAAGAGATCTCGAATGCAGCTTTGCAGTAAAGGCACGTCCTTGGCTGGACCCCAGCCAAGTCCTCTGCTGATCCCTGACATCAGTCGTGGTGAAGGGCCCGAGCGAAAAATGGGGGCGGCCGCCCACTTGGCACTTCTAGGAGTCGTGACGTAGAACCACTCATGTTGCCACAATGCAGACACCTCTGGGATGGAACCTTTGGGCCACAAAGCTCCCGCCATCTTGCGTATTGAGGCGCCTCCACACTCTGCATGTTAGCCTTCGATCACCATCGGCTTTACTTCAAAGGTCTTGAGCCATAAGCAGAAGTGGGGGGTAACCCGGAGGAAGGCCTCGCATACGACAACAAAAGTCGTGATATGTAGGAAGGAGTCCGGAGCTAGATCATGGAAATCTAGCCTGTAATAAAACATCAAGCCCCTGACGAAAGGACCCAGTGCAAAACCTAGACCCCGGAGGAAGTGGAGGACGAACACAACGCTCTCGTTGGGTTTGGGAGAGGGGACGGCCTGCCCCCGGAGAGGCAGCCGATGCGATATTTCGGCAGTTAGATACCTGGCCTCCCTCAACTTTTTGATGTCTTCTTTCGTGACGGAGGAGGGCATCCATCGGCCTTGAAGGCTGGATCCGGACATGACTGAAGGTTCGGAGCACCTAACCTGAGCTTTGGGCCTTTGAGCTTGAGGTGGGGGAAGGATTCGATTGAGCACGGGAGGGAAAAGTAAAAGCTTTGCCCCTTTATAGAGAGGGTGGATATCAAGCGTCCTCCCCGTGTCCGTTTGGACTTGCCTATGATCTAGGAATCCTAGAAGCGGTTGGGTTACCCACGCCCATATTGATGATAATCCCGTAATGAGGGGACACGATCTCTGCTTTGACAAGACGTGCCAAGGAAACCGCCTCGCATAACGGGCTGAGGTGGGATAGTGAAACGATTTGGATAAAGGATTGGCCGTGGCGTGTCGCACCACGGAACACGTCAGCAGATTAGATTTGTGTTAATATTATTATTGTCTCTATGGCAATATGTGGAAACTTATTTTTCAGAGCCGGACACTATCTTTGTGTTCAAGATCTTTTATGAAGTATTTGGAGGAGGAACCCGCCTTGCAATGCCGAAGAAAATTTGCGCGCCGGACTCGTCGTCATTGAAGCCTGGTTCAGGGGCTACTGAGGGAGTCCTGGATTAGGGGGTGTTCGGATAGCCGAACTATACCTTCAAGCCGGACTCCTAGACTATGAAGATACAAGATTGAAGACTTTGTCCCGTGTCCGGAAGGGACTTTCCTTGGCGTGGAAGGCAAGCTTGGCGATATGGATGTTCAGATCTCCTACCATTGTAACCGACTCTATGTAACCCTAACCCTATCCGGTGTCTATATAAACCGGAGGGTTTTAGTCCGTAGGACGACATACACATCAACAATCATACCATAGGCTAGCTTCTACGGTTTAGCCTCTCTGATCTCGTGGTAGATCAACTCTTGTAATACCCACACCATCAATATTAATCAAGCAGGACGTAGGGTTTTACCTCCATCGAGGGGGCCTGAACCTGGGTGAAACTTCGTGTCCCCTGCCTCCCGTTACCATCTGGCCTAGACGCACAGTTCGGGACCCCCTACCCGAGATCCGCCGGTTTTGACACCGACAGCCGGCACGGCCGCGATGTGGCGGGCGAGCTAGAGCAGGGAGCTGCTCGGGGCAGGGCATGCCAACGGGCCCCGGGTGCAGGCGCGCCCGGCAGGGCAGGTGCTACCTCTTGAGCATGCGTTGGTTTTCCCTTGAAGAGGAAAGGGTGATGCAGCAAAGCAGCATAATTATTTTCCTCAATTTTTTAGAACAAAGGTATCAATAAAGTAGGAGACCACACGCGAGTCACCTCGTACCTACACAAACGAATAAGAACCTCGCAACCAACGCGGTAAAGGGGTTGTCAATCCCTTCACGGCCACTTGCAAGAGTGAGATCTGATAGATATAATAATAGTAAGATAAATAGTTTTAGTATTTTTATGATATAGACTGAAAGTAAAGATTGCAAAATAAAATAGATTGGAAACTTATATGATGGAAAATAGACCCGGGGGCCATAGGTTTCACTAGTGGCTTCTCTCACGATAGCATAAGTATTATGGTGGGTGAACAAATTACTGACGAGCAATTGATAGAATTGAGCATAGTTATGAGAATATCTAAGCATGATCATGTATATAGGCATCACGTCCGCGACAAGTGGACCAAAACGATTCTGCATCTACTACTATTACTCCACACATCGACCGCTATCCAGCATGCATCTAGAGTATTAAGTTCATAAGAACAGAGTAACGCATTAGGTAAGATGACATGATGTAGAGGGATAAACTTAAGCAATATGATATAAACCCCATCTTGTTATCCTCGATGGCAACAATACAATATGTGTCTTTTCCCCTACTGTCACTAGGATCGAGCACCGCAGGATGAAGCCAAAGCTAAGCACTTCTCCCATTGCAAGAAAGATCAATCTAGTAGGCCAAACCAAACTAATAATTCAAAGAGACTTGCAAAGATAACCAATCATACATAAAACAATTCAGAGAAGATTCAAATATTGTTCATAGATAATCTTGATCATAAACCCACAATCCATCGGATCTTGACAAACACACCGCAAAAAGAGTTACATCGAATAGATCTCCAAGAGAATCGAGGAGAACTTTGTATTGAGATCCAAAGAGAGAGAGAAGAAGCCATCTAGCTACTAACTATGGACCCGAAGGTCTGAGGTAAACTACTCACACATCATCGGAGAGGCTATGGTGTTGATGTAGAAGCCCTCTGTGCTCAATGCCCCCTACAGCGGAGCGCCGGAAAAGGCCCCAAGATGGGATCTCACGGGTACAGAAGGTTGCGCCGGTGGAATTAGGTTTTCGTGGTGCTCCTGGATGTTTTTGGGGTATGTAGATATATATAGGAGGAAGAAGTAGGTCGGTGGAGCAACAAGGGGCCCACAAGGGTGGAGGGCGTGTCCAGGGGGGTGGGCGCACCCCCTGCCTCGTGGCCGCCTTGTTGATTGTTTGACATCCACTCCAAGTCCACTGGATCACGTTTGTTCCAAAAATCACGTTCCCGAAGGTTTCATTCCGTTTGGACTCCGTTTGATATTCTTTTTCCGCGGAACACTGAAATAGGCAAGAAAACAACAATTTGGGCTGGGCCTCCAGTTAACAGGACGCGGCGTCGAGCGCGCGCGTGCGAGGCGGAATGATGCAGGGCCGCGGTCGTGCGGCATAGGCGACGAGCGAGGAAGGATGGGGTGGGGCGCGGCGGTCGGTCGGAGCTGGGCGGTGAGGCTACGTGTGGGTTAGGTGTGGCGTCGACGAGTGCAGCGGTTGGCCGAGATGGCAGGGGTGCGAGCGGGGCGCCGTGGTGGTGAAGTAGTGCGGGGCCGGTGGCCATTAGGGACAGCAGCAGGGCCATGGCGCAGACGACGAGCGCGGTTGGATCTGGAAACGGGAGCGGAGGGGGAGAGGAGAGGGGCGATGCTCATGGGCGATGCAGAGGATCGGGCGGCGAGGCGCGATGAAGCGAGTCGGGGAGGTGGCGAGGACGAGCAGTCCGGCGAGGAGGAGGATGTGGTCGGCGACAAACACGACGGGGTCAAGGCGGTGGTCGTCGGCAATGGCAGCTGGCACTGGGTGGTGCATTGGCCTCGGGCGCGATCGATGACGAACGGCGATGGGGTCGGGGCACCGCGTCCCCGATCTAGATCCAGGGGAGAAGAAGGAGTGCGAGGGGGGTCATTGGGTACGAGGACGGCGCAGTGCTCGCGACGTCAAGCAGCGAGGTGAGGTGAGGGGCGCCCGGTCCAGATCAAAAATGGGGGAGATGGAAGAGTGGCGTCAGGAGGGGTTAGGGTTTGGACGAGGCAGGCCATATAGGCCAGTGGGGTTTGCGGGGTGGGTTGGCTGCCTGCAGCCGAGGCCTAGTTAGTCGGGGGGGGGGGGGGATCTGCTGTTTATTTCTTTTGTTTTATTTTTTTACCTTTTCTTTTCTGTTTCTTTATTTCTCCTCCGATTTGCCTTCAGTTTAGGTAGCAAATGAATTTTGGTGAACATGAAACTTGGCACATAAGTATTGGGTCATATAATTTCCTTGCACACAAAGTTTCAAATCATTTTAAAAAGGATTCATATTTGTTTACTTTTAAAAGGTTAATTTAAATGTTTTTTGTTCCAGTTTTAATTATCTGAGAGGCATATAAACATTCCCAAAATGTTGTTTGATGTTTGTTAATTTGTTAGTGAATATTTACAACCTTTTGAACATTTTTAATTCACTGTTTTATGGAATTATAATTTGACTTGTTATTTGAATTTGAATTTGATCTTAGTTTGAAACAGGTGCAGTTTAGCAAAATTTTAATCATGATGACCTGGCATCATTAACAGGGGTTTAGTGTAGCTTAACTATCGGGGTGTCACAGGCCGGATCCACCAGAGCTTGACCGGATCTAGCGTCCCCCGCCTCCCTCGGCTTGTCCTGGACCTCGCCGCGCCACCGACCTTCCATGGCTAGAGATCGAGCTGGGAAGCTCGTCCCGCTCCCCTCGCTCGCCTTCCGTGTGGGCCCCGCAAGCCCAAGCTCAGCCGCGGCCAGCAATCGGCCTAGCCGGCTTTGCTCGGCCAGGCCTCCTCCTCACCGACCTGGGCCAGGCCCAGCTAGGTCAGCGCCCATTCTCCCCTATCCAGCGCCATGTGCGTCGAATAACTATCCAACGCTCATTTCTGACTTAGCCTTTTCTTTTTCATTAAGTCCCTATTTCTGTTATATCATATATGCATCTTGTGAGGCTCGTAACTTTGTGCATGTTGTTCCTATGGTGATGTTCTTTATATGAAAATGATCTGCTCAGAGTTCTGTT